>NC_069796.1:77409575-87409575 GCF_027406575.1 Nycticebus coucang
GCTGTCCGGTGATGGTAGGAACTCTCCAGCTCAGTATTAAAAGAAGGACAAGGGCCTAATTCATCCTGGAATCTTCCTTCCTGCACCTGGGGTGCTATGCGTGAACCGACATCCTGTCACTCCTCAGTCCTCCAGGCCATTTCCCTTCTCCATCCTGATAGCCCGGGCTGTCCGAGGTCCTCGGCAACCCAGGGTAAGCAGAGGTGTGGCTGAACTCCCACACTCTTTGTTCTCCCACTCTGCCACGACCCGGGCCCTCCCTCTTTGTCTCTTCTCATCCCACTCTCTCTGTCACGTCTCAGTGACACTGCCCCTCCTCTGCTTCCTGGCACCCTCAGGCTCCTCACTTCTTTGAGAAAGCTCTCCCTTCTCTTTGCTGGTCTCATTCCTCCTTGGATGTTACCTCCATTATCAGGACCTTAAGAGTTGCCTTCTCCTAAACACCACTATGGCTAGTCACGCCAGTCACCCACCTGCACAACTGCCTGTGCTTTTTCTGCATATGGAAACACTATTAACAATTATATATTTTTGCGCTAAAAAAGAAATGTCTGCTTCCTATTCTGCTTCGTGAGGTTTGCTTTGCTGACCATTGTGTGCCTGGAGCCTGAAAGGGGCCAAACACAGTTGTCGATTCCCATCAGATATGAGATGAATGGGATGGTGCATGGTGTGGTCTAGACAATATTTCTGGTTTATTTGGGTGTTTTATGGATCTCACATTTTTCTGGATGAGATTATTTCCTTCGTGGGTTTGGAAGGGATGGCTTGGGAGGTTGGCCAAGCCTGCTTCTTTCTGGAGAAGGTTGATTTGTCAGCCTTGGTGTACAAAGGGCCAGGCAGAGGAGCCCTGAAAGAGACCCCATTATTGGCAAGAGCTCAGATCTTTGACATTCCAAAGGGGACTCTTTAGGTGCCCCTGGAAGAAAATTCTTCCAGATTTTAATAGAGCCTTTTTCTGAATACTTTTGGGTCCCTGCAAACTTTGGTAGAACTGTCATCTTCCGTTTTGCTTCAGCAGCTGGGAATCTCAACTTGGCTTTGTAGCCACTTTGTCCAACCACATGATAGCTTCCAGTTTGGGTGTCAACCACACTCAGGATTCATTTTCTGACCGCCATTTTTCTTTCATTCTGATTTCTTTTTGTATGTAACACTGTCAGCCACATCAAATCCTTTCTGCAGTGATTCAGTTTTTAATTTTTTTTTATTGAGGGGGAATAGACATAACATAAAACGAACCATTTCAAAGTCTGTAATTCAGCAGCATTTAGTGCATTCACAATGCTGTGAAACCACCACCTCTATCTGGTTTCCAAAGGCAAATCCTGTACCCTCGAAGCATCTGCTCTGCACTCCCCTCCTCTCCAGCCACTCACAAACACCAGTCGCTTTCTGTCTCTATTTGTTTGCCTATTCTGGATGTTTTATCTACATTGACCATACAAGCTGATTTGTGTATTGCTTCTTTCCCTCCGCATAACATTTCAAGGTTCATTTGCATTGTGGAATGGATCAGTACCTCATTCCTTTTTATGGTTTGTGTTGATGGATTAACTTATGAGGATGTGGTTCAGCAGATGCTAGAAGTATCGAGGTCCCTCTAACATGGGGATAGGAGGAGAAATCTCTCTAGGGCTCTGCAGAGCATAAAATGGAGAGGCTTCCACCCAGAAAACAAATGTGCCATAGACAGTCCAATATTACATTCCAGAGGTCTTGGGACCTGGGCACGAGCTGCTTCTCTCCAGAGATATTCTCCTAGAATAGACAGAGGTGTGAGTCAGCATTAAAATAACCTTGGCAGAGATCCCCATGCCAGAAAGATAGCCACAGACATAAGCACCAAGGTACATGGTGGCAGGGAGGGGTGTTCTAAATTAAGTCTTGGGCTTTGACTTCTATTGACTTGGGTCTGGTGGAGCCGACTGGTCAGTTCTGTCCCTTTGGGGGCACGTCCTTGGTTTGGCAGGTGGTGGGTGAGAAGAGCCTTGGGAAGGCCAAGGGGAGATGCCAAGAAATGTGGCATGATTTGCAGCCTGTGGGCACTAATCCAGGCCAGACACAAACCAAGGAGGGAGAAATAAAGGACAGCTTCTTGAAAGGCACTCAGAGAAGCAAATATAATGACCGTTTGGCCCCTGGAAAGGGCTCCGTTAGTGAGTAGACTGATAATTGAAATGACAGATGACCATAGACATGATAGGGAACTGAATTAGATGAAAATGACTGTAGAAACCACTGTGGGCTCAACCAAATTTCCTTCTGTGATATAGCACAATGTTCTTTATCTCTCTTTTTTTTTTTTTGGCCGGGGCTGGGTTTGAACCCACCACCTCCGGCATATGGGACCGGCACCCTACTCCTTGAGCCACAGGCGCCGCCACAATGTTCTTTTTCTTAAATCTCATATCAATGTGAAAATGGTATTTTTTGGCATTTGGGGAGAGGTTAGAGCTATGATGAACCTGGGAACAGGTTCTAGTGCATCATCTCTGGTTATGTGACCTGAGGTGACTTTCTTCTCCAACTCTAAGTTCTCTCATCTGTAAAATGGGAGTGATGGCGTGATTACTCAAAGAGATAACGGTGTAGATTATAAATTGAAACTGATGGAGCTGAGATGCCTGCCATTTGAAGGCGTGCAGTAAAATCTTGCTCTGTTTCTTCCTCTTCTTTATCTGAATATTAAAGAAAAATTACACCTTTAGCTGAGCACAGCAAAGCATGGCTGTCGGGGGTGCACCCTCACACCCAAGGTCGGGATGCAGTGAGGAAGCAAAGGAGTAAAACACCGAGAATGTCTGCAGTTGGGAAGACTTTAAGATTCCAAGTTGGAAAGACAAAATAAATCCATGTGAGAAACAATTTTAGAATAACCCAGAGCACTGCACAGTGAAATGAACGTGCTATTCCTCGGGGTCAGCTGGGGCCATCACTTCCGGATGGCCTCATCTGAAGCCCACAAAGGGTGGATGCCTCCAGCCCAGGCTTTCACTCTCAGGACTGACAAGTCACATCAAAATCATTATTTGTGGGTCTAGGCCTCCATCCTTCTCTGACTGTCTGGAACATAAACACTTCTTTAACAGCATCAGTTAACATTTAATGAGCACTTAGTATGTGAGAGGGCCTGTGCTAAGCTCTTGGTACTGATCTTTTTGCATTGCGACAACCCTAAGATGCAGGTCCTAGTATCGTCTCTAACATGTAGAGGGGGAACGTGAGATCGAGAGAGAAAGCATACCTGGTCAAGCTGACAAGAGCAGTGAGTGGCAACAGAGCTTTGAGCCAAGCAGCCAAGATCTCAGACCCTTCGCACAGCAAGCGTCTGATAAGGAGTTAATATCCAAAATATATAAGGAATGCGAACAACTCCACAGCAAGTACACAAATAACCTAGTTTAAAAAGTGGGCAAAGAACCCGAATAGACATTTCTTTTTTTTTTTTTTTGCTGAAAGACTTTTATTCTGGGACTTACAACACTTGACTTAAGGACAGCTTGTACACAAGGAAGGCCAGCTGGCATTGCACCCAAAGGCCAGCTTTGCCCAGGGAACATAAATTTTTCCTCTGTCGTTGTAACTTTGTAACTCCTGGCTACTTTCAGGGCAGCATCAGCCAGCAGGGAAGAGGTACACACAGACTTTGTGGCCTATCATGGGAACCTAAGTGTAATTTATCTGAAAAGACCCAGCCCATTGTCTGGAACCACTATTCCACTTCTGGGTGTCAATACCTGTTATCCCTCACAGGGATAAATGTCACAGTCTTGTGAGAAGGAAGCAATTCGTAGCTGAGTATCCATGTAGGCGTTATCTGTACATTCACCAATATCACCGTTCAAAAGGGACTTGCATTCTGGTGTTAAGAATAGAAACTTCTCGGGGCGGCGCCTGTGGCTCAGTGAGTAGGGCGCCGGCCCCATATACCGAGGGTGGCGGGTTCAAACCCAGCCCCGGCCAAACTGCAACAGAAAAATAGCCGGGTGTTGTGGCGGGCGCCTGTAGTCCCAGCTGCTCGGGAGGCAGAGGCAAGAGAATCGCGTAAGCCCAAGAGTTAGAGGTTGCTGTGAGCCGTGTGATGCCACGGCACTCTACCCGAGGGCGGTACAGTGAGACTCTGTCTCTACAAAAAAAAAAAAAAAAAAGAATAGAAACTTCTCTTTGGAGCAATTAGTTTGCGCAATTGAGTAGGTAACTTCAAAGTTCCATCCAGCTGCCACCTGTCTTTGGGCCCGTTTGACTTCACTAAGAACAAAGAGGTGGGAATTATTAGAGTTGTTATTGAAACGTTGAATGCTGTGTCTCAGGATGGGCTCCAAGTCGGGGCTGTCTGTTGATATGGGATGTACACAGCCCAGGCAGTCATACTGGGCTGTCACCACAGGGCCCTCGGCTGGAGTAATGTGGCAGGTCTGGGTAGCCACGGAGAACTTTTTATTCCCCCTCATCCCCACGGTCGCTGTACACTCTCCTGTAGCAGCTTCTGTAGGGTTCTTGTAGTCACAGTCCTGCCAGGTTTTGCCACTTGGAACAGGACAGTCGCCCTCCTTGATTTGGTACTTCATGGTATAAAGTGTGTCGGGATTAAGCACCTTCGTGCCCCTGGTTATGCGGTGCAATACACACTGGTCGCCACTTCTGTTTTGACGGTTGTATTTCTTCAGAACAGTATCCACAGCCTTAAATGCTTCTTCATCATTGCAGTCGGTTTCCTTAGAGACTGAGTCTTGGGTTAAACTTGCTGGCAGCCCATGTCTCTGCACCTCTTCAGAGTTTCCCTAATCAATGAATTTAACAACAGCTGTCGTGCCTGAGGAATAGAGAGCTTTAACTTCTGCTCGGTAAAACTTGTTGTCTTCCTAATAAAGTGCAAAACATTCATCTCCAGGTTTCCACATTATTGTCTACTGCATAAGAACAGATGATTCTAGTACTTTTTCTGGCTTAATTGGCCCAGATCTCCTTTTGGGACCACTATTATAAAATATTTTATTGTCATAGGGTAAAGCTGTGACAGGTCCTGCTCGTTTTCCTCTCGGTGGCATTTCTGTCTCTCCATTTGGAATACCAATGAAACTATTACTCAGAATAGGATTCTGGTAATCAGTACTTACATTAAAACGTTTTTCAATTTTTATACCACTGAAAGCTTCATTACTGATTGTTCCTGATTTCCTATCATAAAAATGGTCAGGATTAGCTGTTTGATTTTCTCTTTTTCCACATTTTTGATTATTATAATCTATGGATTCCTGAGGACGTGGATTTTCTTTTGCATCTGCATAGCAAGGACCTTTTCCTGATCTGCTTGGCATAGAGTTATCTCTTTTTTTTAAAAGCACCATCACTGTGCTGCCAAATAGACATTTCTGGAAGGAAGACCTGTTTTGTATAAATGGCCAACAGGTAGTGTGTATGAAAAAATGTTCCATACTAATTATCAGGGAAATGCAAATTAAAATTACAATGAGATACCATCTCACACCTGAAAAATTTATAAAACTAACTAACCAAAACCTCCAAGATAACCAATGTTGGAAAGGATGGAGAAAAGGGAACTTTTGTGCACTCTTGGTGGGAATGTAAATTAATGCAGTCATTATGAAAAACAGTATGGAGTTTCCTCAAAATATTAAAACTAGAACTACCCTATGATCCAGCCATGCTACTTTTGAGTGTATACCCAAAGGACACACAATCAGTACCTCAAAAAGATCTGCATGATGTTCATTGCAATATTATTCACAACAGTCAAGAGATGGAATCATGTAAGTGTCCATTGACAGATGAATGGGCAAAGAAAATATGGGGCATGAACACAATGGGACTGTATTTAAGTCTGTTCCTTACAAAAGAAGGAAATCTTGTTATTTGGAGCCATGCAGTCGAGCCCGGAGGCCCTGATGCTTAGTAAATAAGCCAGGCACAAAAAGACAAATATGTGAAGCCGGAAAAAAATTTGAGCTCTAGAAGCAGAGAGTTATGACCACAAGTTGCAATAAGGATCAGGAGGGCAGAAGTAGGTAATTGAAGAAGGTTCCACCCCCATATCTGCAGGAAACAGCCTCCCAGAGAAGCTCGACCTCTGTCACACACGCTGGGGCTAGCAGCTTTGGGGAAGCTCAGTCGCTAAGGCACAGCATGGCAGGGGGCAGGAAGGACACCCAGAGAGAAAACCTGAAAGCAGGGTGCGTAGGGCACAATGTCATCCTTGAGCCGTACCTGGGTCTGAGATCTGGGTCAGCCATTGCTAAGCTGGGTGACCAAGAAAGTCACCTTACTTCTCTGGCTTGTAAACTTCCTCCCTATAATATAAGGATAGTAATAGTTGCTACCCAATGGGATAGTGAGATAACGGTGAGAGATATTGCCCGTCGCAGTGTTCTCCCATAGATATACATGCTGGCTGTCATTGTTAGTAGTAGAAGTAAGGAGTGGTATTAATGTAAGTATCAATATTAGCATTTGCCAATTCATGGTGAAAATCAAGAGTGCTGGCTCAGCACCTGTAGCACAGTGGTGCCGGCCACATGCACCGAGGGTGGTGGATTCAAACATGGCCCACATCAGCTAAACAACAATGACAACTGCAACAAAAAAAATAGCCGGGCATTGTGGCGGCACCTGTAGTCCCAGCTACTTGGGAAGCTGAGGCAAGAGAATCGCTTAAGCC
Source organism: Nycticebus coucang (assembly GCF_027406575.1). Classification (NCBI taxonomy): domain Eukaryota; kingdom Metazoa; phylum Chordata; class Mammalia; order Primates; family Lorisidae; genus Nycticebus; species Nycticebus coucang. The sequence goes on from NC_069796.1 coordinate 77,416,255, forward strand.
CAAGAGTTTGAGGTTGCTGTGAGCTGTGACGCTACGGCACTCTACCCAGGGTGACATAGTTACACTCTGTCTCAGAAAAAGAAAAAGAAAATCAGTGCTCACCCTTTTAGTAAAAAGGCTTGGAAGCCACCTGAGAATGGAAGGTGAGGAGAATGGTGTGTGTGTGTGTGTGTGTATGAGAGAGGGAGTCGCAGAATTGTGGGGTGGTTTTAAACATTGCTGAAGAATGCGGTGGGTGCTATAGAACAGGTCTGTGCCAGGTACCGTTTGAGGATGCAAGAGGGAATTATGACTCTGGCAAGGAGGAGAGAAAGCTTGCAGGGGCCGTGACTACTGGCATTGGCTCTTGGCAAGTGGGAAGGAGTCATCTAGGTAAAGAAGAGAGAAATGCCAAGACACAGGGGCTTGGCAGGACTTGGTGCATCCAAGAAACAAGCTCAGAGGTCCTGAGGCAGCAGCTCAGAGGAAGTGGCAGGACAGAAGTGGCTGCAGCCAGCGCCTGGCTTCCCCCCCAGACTCCCCGGACGCGCTGCCATGTCTGGCCCCACCCTCTGCCCTTCTAGCCACATCACATGGGCAGCAGCTCTGTGTCCAAACATCCACGTTATCCTGGCTGTGTGTCACCCCAAAACCTTGAAGGGGAAGTACCCAAGAGTAGGGAGCAGGGAAGGCCCCCCCAAAGCCAGGCAAGGGCTCGGGGCAGACAGTGGAGACAACACTGCTCTTTGTGACACCAGACCTGGGAGGGCTGATGCAGTCTATGCTACAAGGCCTACCCAGGGTGACTTCCATGTGTCTGCAGTGTCACCATGGCAACGGGCCACAGAAATCAAGGGTGGAGATAGTTCTTGGCAAGGCATGCTAGGGTCTGGTCGATCTCATAATTGCCCTTGGAGGTCTCCCTGGGTGTGCTGTCCGTCACAGTCAGAGATGTCCACAGGGCCCCTATCGGCATGGCCCGCCTCTGACTTGTTTTCTCAAAAGTGCGGCTGGATTTGCTCAGTGCCATCTGCACAATCTCACTGGCCACCCCACCCGCCATCTGTTTACAGGCTGTCAGACAGCTGGCTGGAGCAAGGGGGACACTGTGTGACTATAGAACACACAATGTCAACTGCCTCGCCCCGGGGCCTTTACTTCACTCACTCACTCTGGGATCCCAGTTGAGCAGATGGAGTTTAGCAGATGGACCTCAGGTTAGCCCCCACTGTGGGCTCGGCCTGAAGTAACAGTCTGAGGAATGATAGCAGTCACAGGGACCCACTGAAGGTCCACTAAGGGCCAGGGCCTATGCACATATCTTATTTAATCCATGCAGCGATTCTACAAGATGGAGCTGTTTAGTCTGCTCTGAGAGATGTGGAAGCCAAGGCTCAGGGAAGTGATGATGTCAGTTGCCCAAGGGTTACAGCAGAGTGACAGAGCTGGGATTTAAGCCCCCACCCCACCCCACCCCCATCTGAATGCAGAAGTATGGGACGCAAAACTCCTCCCCCTGTATTCAGGACCCTTTAGGGACACACACTGACCGTCCGGTGTGTACTGTACTGGCCTCAGCCCTGTCCTGACCTCGTGCCCACAGCACAGCTACAATGGCCCGCTGGCCATACCCCAGACACCGTCTACCCTCCACCTTCCAGCCCCCATGCCATTGTAGCCACAGTTTCCCCACCCAGCCCTGTGAGCATCTCACACAAGGACCCCACCTGGTCCCTGCAGTCAGTGAACATGACCTCCATGGCTTTCCAGGGGCCGGGGCTGCAGAGTGGAGGATGGCACTTTTTATTCTAAAGATACCTGCTTGTTATAAAGATTCCCAGAGTACAAAAGTGTAGAAGGTCAAGCTCTCCTTTCCTCCTCTCGTCTCCTCCACCACCAAATTCCAGTCTTCAGAGGAAGCTGCTGTGGGTGGGTGGTTGGCTGTGTGTCTGCAGATGTTTTCACGAATGTGAACAGACGTATGTGTGGTGTACACATACCACACTGCCATGGCCTCTCCCTGTTTGCCTCCCCTCCCCGGGCTGTGCAACTATTCCCCACCTCTTCCCGCCCTGCTCTGTGTCTGGGCGGCCACCCCTTGTAGAGGCAGCACCCTGTCCCCAAGGAGGGAGACAGGGCAGGAGGAGCAAGCAGCCGGAGTCTGTACTCTGCCTCCCTTCTCTTGCTTCTTCCAAACCTCCCTGTGCTTTCCCAGCATGGCCAGAATCCCCGAGGCCACAGGCCCTGCCAAGCCCTCCTTCTTGTCCCTTCCTCTGTCCCGTAAGGCTGAAGTGTGGCCATGGCTAACCGCGGTGGCTGTTCCCGCTCTTCCTTGGACACTTCACGGGTTCCTTTCCCCTGGCCCCTTCACACCATTCCATACCTTTCTTCCCTTTTGGGCAGGAACTGTGCTGTTGGAACCCTGGGCCAGGCGTCCCTTCTGCCATGTCTCTGTCCCTCAGCACTGTTGCGAGCATCTTGCCTTGCTGGTACCTATAGATTTGGTCACAGAGTGTACCTGGTGCTTGTGTCTGGGGAGTCATAATCTGGAGTTTGAGACTGAAAAGAAACAGTGACCAGGTAAAAGAGAAGACCATGTTGGCCAGCAGTGGCAAGGGCTGTGGAGGAGCATGTGAGTGGCGGTAGTGACAGAGACTAACAGGGTGACCTCTGGAAACAGAGCGGGGGAGTAATGGTCCTCGTAGAGGTTGACTGGTCTCTGGGGGCACAGAGAGCTGTTGCCAGTTTCACCTGCGGTCCACTCTGGGACGCTTGGTCTTGCCCCCCACTTCACAGCAGACGTTCTCCTACCTACTCCTCCGTGCTTCTGTCTCGAGTATCTGGGAAGGAGGTTCCGGATGCGGAACTGCGGGGACAAGGTATGGGCGGATTTAAAGTCTGCTGGAGTCAGTGTGTGATGCTGAAGGAGTGTCTGTCCCCAGAGAGGCCCACGTGAGAAGCAGCCATCGCCCGCTTGCCCTTAGAAAGAGCCAGAGGAAGCCTTGTCCAGGAGCGAGGGCTTGGCGGGCACTAAACTAAGTCCACCCGGCTTTCCCGGAACAGAAGCCTTCACACAGACTTTCTTTCTTGTTTAAAATGGCAATAACGCAACCTGCCCACCATCACCTCCCTGGCCTGCCACAGCCGTCTTTCTTCCTCGGAACCTTTGAGTTGGTATAAGAATGTTGCAACCAAATACCAAAGAGATTTTTTTGTTTCTAGTGACATCCAAGAGAAAAGCCTGGAAGTAATTACTACTTCAACTTTCCCGGTGATTCAGTCTGAGCGAGCAAAGGTTTAAAGAGCACCTGCTCCGTGCTCAGTTCATGCTGATACTGGGAAAACGTGAATGGACCCTGTGCTGCCCCCACCCCCAAGGAGCTCCCGGTCTAGGGTAGCACAGGGCAGTGCGGAAGTTAACAGTGCTTTCCCAAACTGTCAGGGGACCTGTCTTGGCAGAAACACAGGCCCCTGGGCCCCACGAAGCTTTCTGTTCAGCAGGTCTGTAGGAGGATCTGGGACTCTGGAGTATTCAGGGCCCCTTAGATGACTCTGACATCAGGGCACATTGTGAGCGGTGGCTATAACAAATGTCTCCAGCAGCACAGAACACCCTGTGCAGTGTGGGGTGGCAAACCTGCTCCGCCCAAGGGCTGAACCTGGTATTTTGTGTGGTCCCAGTTTGGGCTTGCGCATTAAAAAAATTAAGTCGGGCCAGGTGTGGTGGCTCACGCCTGTAATCCTAGCACTCTGAGAGGCTGAAGCAGGTGGATTGCTGAGCCTAGGAGTGTGAGGTTGCCGTGAGCAATGATGAAGTCATGGCACTCTATCCGGGGTGATGGAGTGAGACTCTGTCTCGAAAAAAAAAAAATAAAATAAAATAACAATAATAATAATAATAATAAGTCGTCTTTTTCCAGCTTCTGAAAATCAAAAGATCTCTTATTCAAATCCAGATTTCATTTCATTAAAACCCCTGATAATTAGCTCCAACACTTGGCTTTTCGGGTGGGGGACGTACAGTCTCGCGGCCCCGGCGTCCCTCCGTGCCTCTCTTTTCACAATGTCACTTGTCCTGTTGTCAGCGTGTTGATGCCGCTTTTTCTCGTAGTAGAACTCCAGGAAAAATGAAATACTTCTTGTCCTCTTATCTATCCCAAAAGTTGCTACATGAAACACAGGCAAACAAGTCTGTGTTTCTTTTCCAATAAGAGAGAGCACTTGTCTTTTTGATAGGCACATCAGATGCGTCAAAAGAACATGAGCCTGGCTGGCTTCTCTCGGTCATGTTCATGTGCCCTGCTGACCCTCAGGCGCCAGCACCAGGAGCGCGAGGCAGGGAATGGAGGAAGGGCAAGAGCCTAGATGTTCCTCCAGCTCCTCGGGCCCTTCACTCACCATGTCACCTTGGACACAGTGTTTAGTTTCTTTTGGCTGCTCTGCAAAACAATGGCCTCTCCACGGAGGGAAACCTTCTCCCTCCAATGGCAGGTTGGAGGGTAGATGAGTTGGTGGTAGGTGGGCAAAGGCCAGAAGTGCTGCTAAACCCACTACTATGTGCAGGATGCCTCACAACAAGGAACCATCCTGCCCCAACTGTCAGAATGCTGAGGTTGAAAAACCCTGCTCTGAAATGAGGGGGCCTATACCTTCTAGCTGTGACAGTCTGTGGTGTTGCCCTAGGAGAGTGACCCCCCCCACACACACACATACACAGATGACTTTCCATTTTAGGGGCTGACAAAGCCTCAGGCCCGGGCAGAATGTTAAGGCAGACAGAGGGTGTTCGCCCCAGGGGCAGTGAGCAGAGGCAGGGAGGAGGCACGTGCTGGGCAGTAATGGCCAGGAAGGGTAGGTGATCCGATTTACCTTTGGGTCAGGGGCTGTGCACCCCTGGACTACTTGGGGCAGTGTTGTCCATGCACAGAGTACAATGGAAGTCCTTATGGCTGTTGACAGATACTCCAGTTCTCTGTTCTGTGGGGACATAGTAGGCTTGCATGTCCTGCTCAGGTAAAGTCAGGGTTGACCATGTGACCCCCCAACAGGTACAGCATCTACTGCTGGGTGGAACCACTAAATGCCAGTGCATGCTTTGGGACACTCTCTCCTTTCCTTGACACAGTTGCCCTTGGCATTCAAGATGGTGGTTGCTTAGCCAGCCTGGGATCCTGAGCAACAGTAAAGAGCTGGGACCTCGTTGAGCCACAGTGGAAGTGAGCAAGAAATAATCTTTGGGTTTTAAGCTTTTGAGATTTGAGGTTTTGTTACTGCAACAGAACCTGGCTATTGTAGCTAATTTAGGTAAAAGTCACTGATGTTACCTGAGATGACTTAAATGATACACAGAGACTACATCCCTTTAAGAAAACACCCTTCCTCTTACCTGGATTACACCGTGGTGGAAGTCTCAGTGTGGCACTAGATTACCTTTAACACCTGCCTGATACATCCTATGCTCCCTTTTTGACAAAGAGAGAGTGGGCACAGGTTCAAGTTTCTGTATTTAGCTAAAATTTCATAGGTAGTTTTAAAATTGAATTTAATTGTAGGGTTGCCGTCTATTTATGGCAAGGAATTACAGTTTTCCATTTATGGTAATGCTATAAAATTTTAAACAATTATACATAAACAGAGTCATTTTGAAGACTTATACAAAGCCAATAAAACACAAGTGGCATATGCTTCCAGCAAAAGTTATAAATATGGTTTACAAATGTCTAAAGTCATGGTATATGACAATGACTCTGGCAGAAGTGAAAAGGTTCTGTTAAGGTGAAAGCTGTAACAACAGGAACGACAACACAGCATCGTTAATATTTCCAACAGTAATATAGAAGCAGCTGTTCCACAATATAATTCAGAGGCATAATACAACCCTTTGTCCTCTACACCAGTGGCTCCCAAACTTCTTGGCACCAGGCATTGGTTTTATGGAAGACAATTTTCCACAGACCAGGGTGGCAGTGGCTTCGTGATGATTAGAGTGCATTCCATTTATTGTACATTTTATTTCTACTACCATTGCACTGTAATACATAACGAAATAATTACACAAATCACTATAATGCAGACTCAGTGGGAGCCCTGAGCTTGTTTTCCTGCAACTAGACGGGCACATCTGGGGTGATGGGAGACAATGACACCCATCACCTTGTGACCTTGACTCTCCTGAGTGTGTTGCTTATGTTTTCAGCTCCACTCAGCTCAATCAGGCATTAGATTTTCATCAGGATCTCAACTTAGATCCCTCACATACACAGTTTGCCATAACGAGCGTGCTCCTGTGAGAATCTAATTCTACCACTTATGGACAGGAGGCGGTGTGCAGGCCGTGATTCGAGTGATGGGGAGTGGCTATACATACGGATGAAGCTTGGCTCACTTGCCCACTGCTCACCGTCTGCTGCACGGCCCAGTTCCTAATAGGCCCCTCAGACCAGTACTGGTCCATGGCCCAGAGGTTGGGAACTGCAGCTCTACAGTAGGTGCCCAACCGATATTTGTCAAATGAATAATTAGGTAGTAGGATTTGGCAAAATGAAATGCTGTCTTAGGTTGGGTGCATGGCAATCTTGGAAAGATATTAGCTCTGCTAAGCATGTCAAAAAGCTTCTCGGAGCACCTCAGGGAGAGCAGGCAGGGCTGCACACAGAGACTGAGAAAAGTGGGGAGCCCCCAGTGTGGGGACTGGGAACAGGAAGAGGAGCCACAGGTGCTGGGGCTACTGGCCAGGCAGAAAGCAGGGAAATCCCAGGTGGGGATGTATGTGTGCATGCGGAGGGTGATTGGAAACAGACATTTCTCTAATATGTGTTTTCAAGCTGTTTGCATGAGGTATGCAATGCAAATCCCCACCCTCACCCCAAATGGTTGAGTTTCACACCTCCATTTGCATAGCCCAGCTCAGACACAGCAAGGGAGAAGGGGAGATAGCAGAAATCTTAGGAAAAAAAAAAAGAAAAGAAAGAAAGAAAGAAATCTCGAGGAGGCTCGGGCTAACCGGGGCTGTGGGAAAAAGGTCATACTCCGGTGATCGCAGGAACTGGTGAGTTTGGGGCTGCCTTCTGGGTTACACATAGGAGAGTGAAGGAAAGAATGGATGGTGACTAATGCCCAGAAGGGTGTGACATCTAGGGCCAAGTCTGTCGGTGTCCAGACAGGAATGGTGGGTAGCAGACCTTGTTTTCCACGGATGGCTATATCAAGATATTCCTCACACGTTTTCCTACATGACTTTGACTCTCCTTCATGGAGAAGTGACATCTGTGTCCCCTCCCTTTATACATATGTAGGCTTCTGATGGCTTTGACCAGCAGAATATGGCAAGTAATCCCATATAGCAACCAAAGGGCCATGTGGCTTCCTCCTTGTTTTCTGGGACACTCAAACTTTGAGCCCTGGGCTGCCATGTAAAGGTCACAGCTGCTCTGAAGCTGCCAGGCTGTGAGAAAGCCAAGCCATACAGAGCGGCCATGCCCAGGTGCCCTGGTCTGCAGGCTTAGTCTTCAGGTTATTCTGGTGCAGACCTCTAGATGATTCCATTCTCCAGCTATCAAGTCACCTCTGGGCTTCAAGTGTTTCCAGGTGAGCTCCTGGCTATCCAGGAGCTCTGCCGTGCCCTGTCTGAGTTCCTAACACGGGAACTCAGGAGCATGATAAATAGCTGCTTGAAGTTGCTCCTGGTTGCATCACTGTGTTATGCAGCAGTCGGGGTCTGAAGTGCAGAAACTGAAGGCTCCTCATCTCAGAATCCTCAGGCCACAAGCAGTGGCCCTGAACCCAAGCAGGGGCTAGACAAGAACAGCTGAGAGAACGAGGGAGGGAATAAAGGCACAAGTCAGCATGCACCTTTACCTCTGCTCGCATGCAGGTTTGGTTCCATCAGGGACACAGGAACAGAGAGGGTACCCAGGATGTTGCAGTGCTGGCTGCCCCAGGACTAAGAGACTCTGACATTCTTTCCTCTCTGACAAACTGGCTTCTCTGGTCTGACTGGCAAATTTGGTAAGAATAAGAAGATTGTAGCTGATGCAAGTGCCTAAAGGTAAAGGACATGCAGAAAGGAAATAGGCGGCGGGGGATTTTACCATTCATCAAGTTCTGTCCTGCATAGCAGGTCCTCATCTGCCAAAATAAAGCCCGTGCAGCTGCATTGGTTAGAGACGGGCCGCTAACCAAAGTGCATCAACAAGGCTGTCCACTCACATTCCCCTCTGATGCATTACTACCCCAATCTCCACACACCCCAAGCTGCAGAGGTTGGGGAAGAAAGGAAGTTGTTCCTGGTGAATCCATCTTCCGTTAAGTCCCAATCCTAGATGGAGGAGTGTGTTAGCCCGGATGGTTTTTCCAAAGCTGTCCAATGCCATTTTCCTTTGATTTGCTCCAAAGCTGCTATGTAATTGCTGTTAAAAATTCTATCTGTGAAGGAGGATTGATGAGGAGCCAGGAGTTTGCCTGCCTGGGCAGCACTGGAGGGCAACGTCGTCCCAGCTAAGGTAGCTGTCTCCTGGCTGAGAAGGAATCACATTGCATTCCGGAGGCAGGACGCCAACTGCTTTCAACAGGGGGCCACACCTGTGTTTTAATAACAAAATTGTGCATCCTGGGGTCTTGCTGCTCTTGGAGGTTTCTCTGACATTTGACCCAAGAGGAATTGGGAACACTTGCTGACTACAGCCTCACAGAAATAACTGAACAAGGCTAAATTGTACTGCAGGAAAAGGATCTCTCTGAGAAATCCACATCGTAAATCAACCATGGCAGAGCTTTGTCAACGAGGCCTTGGAAAGTGGGAGTCTAGTTCAGCTACTCCCTTTTACTGGAAAGAGATTCAGTAAGTTTTGAGTTTCCCAGGGCAGAGAAATATGCAGCTAATTCATTCCTCATAACCTGAAACTTCAATGCTAAAATACATTTCATGCTGACTTATCAAAGTGTGTGAGCTGGTGTCAACTAAGGGCCAGTTGTGACACTGCAGCATAGCTCTATTAGATGCTATAGGAGGTGTGACAATTAAGTTCAGGAACTTAATTAGAAGAGTGCTACATACCTTGCAGCTGAATATCACTACAGTCACCTTCAAAATACTCCCCTTGGGAAGCTATGCATGGATGCCAGCATCTAGTCTACCCTTCAAAGCAATTTGGAACTCTTTTTCTGGAATGTCTTTGGAGTTATATTACCCTTGATGTCTTGAATGTCATCAAAATGTCTTCTTTTCAATACTTCCTTTACTTTCAGGTAAAGAAAAAAGTCACCGGGGGTCAGACCAGGTGTGTAGGGTGGGTTTTCCAATTTAGTTATTTTGTTTACTGGCTAAAAGCTCCCTCACAGACAGTGCCGTGTGAGCTGGTGAATTGTCGTGATTCAAGAGCCATGAGTTATTGGCCAAGGTTTTCAGTTAAGATTTTCCTCTTTCTCTATTGATGTTTACTTGTTTTGTTATGCTTCTCACAGTCTGCCAATGATGTTGGTGCACAATTTGATGAATTTTTGCAGTGTTTCCATAATTTCTGCTCATTACTGGCTGCTCTGATCTCTCTTCACCAGTGACGCTTTCCCTCCCTGCAGAAAAACATTTACTCCATCTGTACATTGCTGTTTTATTCATGGCATTATTCCCATAAACTTGGACTAAAAGGTGCCTGATTTCACTTCCACTATTGTTTGTTTGTTCGTTGCTCTATTTTAAGCTCGGACATCCTTGTGATGGCATATAAAAACGTGCAGCAATAATAATGAACACCACTCAGCAAGACCCCACCACATGTGTCCACTGAAACACAACCGTGAGACACCCATTATAAAATCTTACCAAATTGTTTGGAAAGTGCTGCCAATGTAAGCATGTGGTGGCAAATTCATGAACTTAATTGTCAGACCTCATATAGGTCCAGACAAAAAGCATCATAAAGTCAGTAGATTTAAAAAAGGGAATTTTAAAAATATCATATAAATACAAACATTTGTTATTGTGACTTGTTTAACAGGGAGGAACTGGAACTTGGAAATTATTCAATTGTGTGTACGAAAATGGAGAAAATTGTCTTACAGAAATTTCTCTAGAAAAAAAATTGTGTGTGGAGGAAATGAATTAATGAATAAATCCTCTTGGTTGTGGAGTCAGACGCTGAAGGCCACCTCCAGCCTCTAGGTGCCAACTGAGGCAGGGTGGATCCTGTTAGCTGGTCAGAGTTGACCTGAATGAGGTAGACAAGTTTGGGGGCAAAGCTGCACTGCTTGACCTGGTAGGAAGGAGATGGGACGCTTCTGGGAGAGTTTGGAAGAGAAAAATTACCAGGGGAAGCATGAGAGAAAGGAAACTGGGGGAAAAGGCATGTCTAACAGGGAATGGAGAAATTGTGTTCTGTGGGGTACAGAGTAACATCTCTCCTGCGTTTCTCTCACAGAAAAATCTGATTGGATTTCTCTGTGGAAAATGTGTAGAGGTGAAAAACTGGGTTGATCTGGGTTCTAAATAGAATATTAGAGTTGAAAGGAATTTTAAGATGCTACCAAGCCACCCATCCTCAAAGTAGGAACCCCTTCCCAGACCCCCCGCCCCCATGGTGTGAGCCATCTTGTTCAAATATGTCCAGAATGGTGAACTCAATTTTCTGTAGTACACAGAAGTTCCAGTGAGGAACTTCAGTATTTGGTTTTCTTGTTTGATTCTGAAGAATTATAAATAATGAAGCGGGTATACTTCACGGTAGGGAGGGGAGGATATAACAGTAAAGTCACAATAGCTCCTGGGTAGGGTGTTCTGTGAGGTGTCAGGTCCTTAATTATATTATCTCTTTAGGTTCTCATGGGAAGGCCATTCCTTCTGCTTTGGAGATAAAGAAATGAAGGTCTTGCAAGCCTAGCTGAGTTCATGCAGGAGGGGAAGGAGCCAGGATTTGAACTCAAGCCTCTCTGAGGTTTTCAGCCCATCCCTGTTTCTTCACTGTTGGCAGTACTAGGGAATCGCCTCTGCCAACATTTGTGAGAAAACACTTGTTCTCCAGAGTGACAGGCTCCATATCATGTCCAACTGTGGTCTCTGCACCTTAAGAGGAACAGAGAGAACGTCCAAAGTGCTCAGCTCATTTGCAAAGGAAACTTAGAGAATAAATAATTTCTGAGAAGAGTTTAAAAGAACTGGGATGATTTCACTTGGAGAAGACTGATTATATAATGAGTCTTCAGGTTCATGAAAGATTTTTCGAGATGGTGGCCTCCAGCTGTTCTTTATCTCCACTCTGGACTGGAGAGGGGAAACTGGATAAAGCAGGAGCCTCGGTGTCTATATGGAAGAATTTTGTGACCCTAGAATCAGTCAATGCGGTGGGGGGAGGGGGGAAGAGAGAGAAAGCAGGCCTTCCTTCTGAGGACACCAAATGGAGGCCAGAGTCATCTTGGTGTGTGTGGGCTTTTTAGAAGCCAAAATCTGTATGTGTTACTAACGGGCTCACTGGGTATGCCCCTCAGATTTTGTCTCTGACAGAAGCATTCAGAGTTGAAGAGGAATGCCATGGGATTCCCTAAGGATCTTTTTGGGCGGTGCCTCCACTGTAGCCCAGTACTCCTTAATAATGACTGACTCCACCAAGCACCAAAGCATTATGCATTAGTAAATGGCAATATTCTGCGTCACTGCCTCGCCCCTGTCTAGGGAACACTGGGCAAATTCTATAACTTCTGTGGAGCTCAAGTTGCCTGGTCTGAAAAACTAGAGCTAAGGGTACTCCTTGGATCCTGGGGAGGAGGCAGTGAAATCAGAGGAGTTGGGCACCTAGTTGGCACTCAATAAATGATTGCTCCTTGTCTTCACCACTCACGTCTCTAAAATTTAAGTATGGTCTAAATAAGTTACATTTTCCCAGCAGTATTGTTACTTGATTTTAAGCCCTTAAGATCTACAAGATTACTTGTCAGACCTAGTCAAACTTACAATTTTAGTAGGGAGGGATTTGGTGATGGAGTTCATGTTCACCCTCTCCACACCCCTCATTATAAGTCAGACCTTGGACCTCTCTGCTCTCAGCCCAGATAATAGACCAGAGGGTTCTCTTGGCAACTTGCTGTCCTTCCACTGACGTCGTCTGGTCCTGTCTGGGTCTCTAGCGCTTAGATACAGATCCCAAGGAGACTCTGCATTTTCTTAGTTAAGGCTTGATTCCAACCACAGGCCCTGCACCAGTTTTCCTGTTATGGCCTTAGACGAGCCTCAGTTGCCTCATCTGTAAAGTGGGAATGAACATCTTACAGCCCTGTCCCATGGATGGAATCGGAGTTTGCAAAACCTGGCATGAGTCTTCATGCGCCTTTGCCAACTACATGCTGGAGATAAGGTAATGTTTCTTACGGCTCTAGGCCCTAGCTGAGCAAGGTGTGAGTGCTTCGCAAGTCCCCCAGACTCTGGGGATTCATCAACCTGAACTGGCTTACAGAAACCCTTTTTTCACTCCCCAGGTTCCTTCTATGCTCCCTCATGAGGGACTGCCCCCTTTCTGGCAGAAGCTTGGGGAAGACAGCTTCTACAACCTTCTCTTGTTGCCTTAGTTTCCCTAGAGCAGCTAATCTGATTGCTCAATGCTGACCTGGGGGCGAGTCACTGCCTTGATTTCCGGGGCCGCCTGTGGCTCCACTGCAGCGGGTGGTGTTTCCCTGTTCTCGGGTATGATCCGGGCTGTAGAAGTTTCCTTCAGAAACTCACAACCCCTAACACAGTCTTTCAGGAGGCCAGCCTGGCGGGAGGAGCGGTGACTAGATGCTTCCTTAGCCATGTGAACCAGCGTTTCTCAACGTCTGCACTATTGGGATTTGGGGTGGGTTAATACCTTGTACAGGTTCAGCCCCATCTCTCTCCTGTGTCCACTAGATGCACCTAGCACCCCCCACCACAGTTCTGAGAACCAGAAATGTCTTCCAGACGTTGTCTAACGTCTCTGAGGGCAGGCCCAGGGCGGGTGGTGAGAGTCACTGAATTTGGCTGTGACTTGGACACATGTCTAGGTAGTGAGTCTCCTGTTCATGTCTGTATTAGAACTCAAAAGAGGGAGACAGGAATGTTACTTCCACCAACGCTTGACCTCTTCAACTGTGTCACTGGGTGGCTAAGGGAGAGGCCTTCCTCTTTAGTTTCTTAATGGCAAAGAGAGAAACAGAGAAGGCAGAGAGAGAGAGAAAAGGAGCCAGGCAGAGAGAGAAACTAAGGCAGGCGCCAGCAGCTGATGACTTCCATGAAAATCCCAAGGGCACTGGGTGTGCAGGAGCAGAGGGAAGAGGCAGGGAGGGGCTGCCAGGGCTGGCAGCTAAATATTAGTGACCATCTCTGCAGCAGCTGCTGGGGCGACCCATGCGCAGGGAAGGACACATAGCCCCTGATGCAGAAACCACATTTTTTTAATCCTTCTGTCTCCCTTCCCCGCCAGTCGCTGCAAACTGCCCTGGTGCGTCCTGCCCTGCTCAGACCCTCTGCCCTGGGTCATCCACCGCCGCCCACCGGCGTCATCGGCTCCAGGCACACATCACCGGTGCTGGAATCCAGGCGCTTGGAGACCAGGGAGCAAAGGAAACGCAACTCCCCCCACATTGCACCATCGAAAATAATCACTGCCTTTGCAGAGGCCGACTTCGCCCGGTGCCAAGGCAAGAACTGTCTCGCCACCTTTCAGTTCTTGTTAAAAAGCAGAAGGCATGTCGGGGCTGGGCTGGGCCATGGGACAGAGAGGGCTTTCTTTACAGGGCTGGATGAAACTCAGTTTTAATGAAAGCTCCTATTAGCCCCAGCTGGCGTCCCATTTTCCCGAGCTGGAATAAAAAATTGCCTCAGTCATCCTTTCCCAGGCTAATTTCAAAAGCATAATTACCATCATCATAATTGATTACTATTTATTTTGTTCATTAATAGTCATGCACTCCCTTGTTACATGTAGACTAAATGATCCAAGAATATTGAGGACACGTGGCAGCTGTATTTGTTTTCCTTCATTCCACACACCTCACTGCCCCCATCCCCTTCAGGGTAACCCTTGATTTCTTGACACCCAAAGGATCTCTTTCTGGTTTTAATGTTCAAACTCCTGAGCGTGGAGACTGATGGAAGTTGGGGTGAAAGGCTGGGTGTTCAAAAAAGATATAGAGGCTAGTGAGGTTAAAGGGCAAGAGGGCTAGCTACACCCTCTAAACTTGGGGCGGAGGAAGAAAGAGGGGGCATGAAAGATAATTAACAATAATCAAATTGTTTCTTCTCTCTACCTTGAAGGAGGGCAGTTCCCAAGCATCAGCAGGCAGTGAATTTGGTAACAGAATGGGGGTGTCATGACTTGATGACAGACAGATTGGGAGAGACCAGCATGTGATAGCCCAAAGATCATGATGTCCCCCACAAATGTTCAAAATATGAACGTAGCTCCCACATTGCCAAAATTCTTAAGACCCCATCAGATGAAAGTCCTCGTGGACCTTAAGCTTAATTCTCGACTTTGGAGCAATTTTACTAGCCACCTTTTATTGGCTATTTAGCTTCTGAAAGGCTCTGGAAGTTAAGGAAATAAAAGACAAATGAGCCGAGGTTGAAAGCTTTAAATTTCCAGCAGCAGGTTCTTACATCTCCTGCCGCCTACTGGGCAGAGATGAGAAGTCCAGGGTGGGAGTGTGAATCCGGCTAAACCAAGCTTCTACCAGACAGCCCCTGAGCCATCTGGCTTCTTGATTGGTGGAAGGGGGTGCCCAGAGCTTAAATAGGCCAATCAGAACTTTCTTAGGAGTCAGAAGCCAGGACCAATAAGAGTAACACTTCCTAGGTGTGGGAAGTAAGGAGCCGTTCGCTTATAATTCTTCTCTACCAGGTGGATGAAAACGGCCCCAATAGGAGAGATTTAGTCAGTAGGCAGAAGCCCATTTCATAGATGGAGGAAGAATGCTGCTTTTAGACATTCCAAAAACCTGGTGCAGAGACATTGGTAATAGCTAGACAAGTTGTGCCCCGCATAGCTCCAGGAAGTGTTCATATGGCCACCATGTGATAGTGGCCCTAGGGGTTGTACAGCGTGCAGCCTGCACAACTGTACATGGTGACCCCATCTGGTAGCATCTCTGCCTTTTCTTCAATTTACTTAGAACTTTCCCTGGTACCCTTTGAATAAAATCTTCTTTTTGCCAAGTCCAGTTGGAATTGGATTTATGCCACTTAAACCAAATGTGACCTAAATAATATAATGAGAATAGTTATCTAAAACCACAAAGAAAAAAAAAAGGTGTAATCTCGTCCTGTTGCTACCCCCAGCCTATTCTAGATAGCAGAGAAGGAGTACCTGTCCTTCTTAACTATTAACTCTCAAAGACTAGACATTCAGGGCAGAGAGGTAAGGAAGAATAATAGATGGGAGTGTGCACCCCCACCTTCAGGAACAGTCCTGGGGTGCCAAGTTCTGCGGAGTTGCCAGGGTTTGCCACCAGAGGGCCCATGAATGCAAGCAATTTCCGGAAGGCCTTCAGGCTAGCTGCTTGAGAACAGCTGCAGAGCTCTGTAATGGGTGTCAATGTCAAGGCAGAGTCAACATTTTCCAGGGGGAATGGGGCTGACAGAATGCTGCACTCTGGTCAGACGGGGCTCTGGAAGGGCGGGGGATGCGGAGGGAGAAGGCAGGTGGCCAGGCAGAATAGCTGCACGTCTAGACTCTGGGGCAAACGAGAATGAGGAAGAGTCCTGAAGAAGCTTTGAATTCATAGCTCCTGCATTCAACCCCTCTAAAGACTTTCTGAGTCTCCCTAGTAAAATATGTAGACACTGAATTTCAAGAATGAACAATAATTAAAGGACGTCTTTTAAAGTGCTGGGGGAAGACACTGGCAGAATTATTAGTGCGAAGACAGAAGAGAATTCAAACAATCCCAAAGAATGTAAATAAGTGTTCTACAAAGAGACGTGGTGTGTTACAGTGGGATTAGTGTGGATTTTGTAATCAGCCTCATCTAGGTTCATGACTTGTCTTTGTAGAACTATAGGGAAGCCACATTGACCCTGGAAGCCTCGAAGATAGAGATAATAATACCTAATTACATGTCAGTAAAGCACCAGACACAATTAATGAGTATTAATTAGGACTACAGAGCCACCAGGAAAATAGCAGAATGCCAGAATACAGGCCCTGCGATGGTAACAAGAGCTATTAGCCTTTGTTTGATTGTTGTTACTTTTTCCCCTTATATTCTTCATACCATCCTAGGTTGTTAAATGCATCTTTTGTAATATAGTGGGACTCAGTTATCTGCTTTCATCCTCAGGCCAAATATTTTTAGAAATATGGCACACGGTCCACTTAATAGCAGAAGAACTCAGACTGGAAGGTCTTCAGGATCCACACCAGCCCTGTTTGAATTTTTTAATCTCAGCCCTTCCTACTACATCTTGGTACATTCATTTGGTTTGGGTTTGCTATTGCTGGTTTTATCTCTTTCTCACTGCCCATTTGTATTACTTGTGTATCACTGCAGAGCACATTATACAAAAACGTTTTGTTTTAAAGCAAAAAATGTGTATTATCTCACCATTTTTGCAGGTCAAGAATTTTGGGACGTCTTAGCTGAGTGGTTCCAATTCAATGCATCTTAGGAGGCTGTAGTCAAGTGTCAGCTCGGGTTTCAGGCAACTGAAGGCCTGATGGGGGCTGCAGGATCTGCTTCCAAGTTGGGTCAGTTGCATGGCTCTTGGCAGGAGACCTCGGCTCTTCCTCACATGGCTGCGTGAGTGCCTTTACAACATAGCAGCTGGTTTCCCTAACAGCAAGTGATGGAAAAGAATGAGCAAGCAGGGAGTTTCAGTGCCTTATAGCAGTTGTCCCCAACATTTTTGACATTTATTGTACACTTTATTTCTATTGTTATTACCTTGTAATATGAAATAATTATACAACTCGCCATGATGCAGAATCAGAGGGAGCCCTGAGCTTGTTTTCCTGAAACTAGACTGTCCCATCTGGGGGTAATGGGAGACGGGGATACCCAAAGAGTGTTGCTTATGTTCTCAGCTTCACCTCAAATCACAAGGCAGTAAATTCTCGTAAGAATTGCATGTGAGAAGTGCACAACCTGGATCCTTTGCATGCGCAGCTATGGTAGGGTTCAGGCTTCTATAAGAATATAATTCCACTGCTGATATGGCAGGAGGAGGAGCTCAGACGGTGATGCAAGTGATGGGATGTGGCTTTAAATATGGATGAAGCTTTACCTGCTCACCCAACAGTCATGCTGTGTGGCCCGGTTCCTATCAGGCTATAACTGGTTCTGGCTGCAGCCCAGGGGTTGGGGACTGCAGGTTTATAGGACCTAGTCCCCAAATAAGGTGTCATCTCCACTTTGTTCTGTTTGTTAAAAATGAGTTACTAAGTCTAGAACACGCTCAAGGGGAGTGAGATTAGAATCCATCTTTTGAAGAATATCAAAGAATCTGTTGGCATTTAAAACCACCATAAACGTCATCTATGTTAGTCAATCTTTCTACTATTTCTTTATTTTCAGGATCTCAAGGTTTGTTTTCCCAGCAGTCTGCAGTATGAATGCCTATTAAGCAAAGATTTCTCTACCTTTGCACTGTTGACACTTGGGGTGGGATAATCCTTTGTTGAGTGCTGTCCTGTGCCTCGTGTGCATTGCAGGGCATCCCTGGCCTCTACCCACTAAATACCAGTGGCATCCCTCATCCCCAGCTGTCACTATGAAAAATGTCTCCAGGCAGTGGCAAATGTCCCCCAAGTCATATGTGGCAATACTGCTCTTGATTGAAAACCACTTTGTTAAGCCAACTCTAGAGTTTCATCATAAAATATTTTAATAATAAATTATACTTATGGTGTAGTGTGTATGCACAAGGCTGTTGATGATTTGGTCTAATATGTGCCTTTTGCTCTTGTTTTGATTTTTTTTTCTAATTGAGGTTATGCATATGCATAGTTCAACTAGTTCTACAAGGTTTGTTAAGACAAACAACATTCCTTAGTGTTCCTCCCCTCCCATTTCCCCTTCTTCAGTAGACTGTTTTCAACACTTTTAATGTTTACTCTCAATCTCTGTGTAAGCTTGAATTGCTGCCTCCAACTTTTTCCATTTTTGGTATTATCCATTAACTTGCCACTGTGGAAGATAAGGACTTACCACTTTCTTGCTTCCACTCTGGCCAACACTTTCCATCCCCTTTCCCCCTCCATGTATTTATATTGTAATTTTGGCTTGATAATAATTCATTGTTTCTTATATATCTTTGTATATGTCTTGCAGAGTTATGCCATGAACTGATCCTTTGTTTTTCCTGGAATTAACAATTGCCTTTTTATTGTTGCTGTTTTTGTTTGCTCAGTTTTCTATGTACTTATTAATTCAACCCCTAAGTCTCCTTTCAGTATATCTGTTCTCATAATTCCTCTCAATTTCACCTTCTGAAGAAATGTAAATGTAACTAACCTGTTTCATCTGGGGCTGGTTCCTCTACCCTCATACAGCTGTCAGCCTGGACTGACCCTTCACCTTTTATCCTGAGAATGCCTCTCACCTCCTGTTTTCTATGTGTTGTGCTGTTAAATATTGTCTCCCAGGAATTCATGTCATTTCCAGAGCCTCAGAATGTGACATGATTTGGAAATAGAATCGTTGTTGATGTGATTAGTTAAGATGAGGTCATTCAATTGTAGGATGGGCCCTTAATCCAGGATGACTGGTGCCTTTAGAAGAAGAGACACAGCTAGACCCTCACAGAGGGAACACAGTGTGAAGACTCAGAGGGAAGACAGTCATGTGAAGATGGAGGCAGAGACTGGAATTCTATTGCTACAAGCCAAGGAATGCCTGGGCCCAGAAGAAGGTGGAAGAAGCCAGGAAGGCTCCACCCCTAGGCCGAGAGGCTTCAGAGAGAGCTTGGTTCTGTTGTCACTGTGATTTCAGGTTTCTAGCCTCCAGAACTGCATGTGAGATGATATATTTCTCTTGCTTTAAACCACCCAATTTATGGCACTTTGTTGTGGCAACCCTAGGATACTAATGATAGGACTGTGAGAGGTCATGGAGAAGAAGGGGGGGGGGGTCCTTTAGGGCAACCTGTGCAGTCATTGGTCACTGGCTGTTGCTAGGCAGGGCAATGCCTGGGGAGGAACATGCCTTGCACAAGTAAAGGGCCAATCAGCAGAGGACAATCAGTTGAGGTTTAAAGAAACCAATCAATGTAAGCCAGCTAGGTTTGAAGGACCCAATCAGAGTTTGTCAGCAGGTTAGGGCAGGCAGACCAGGCATAAAAGCCCAACCCAGATGAGCTGCAATGGTTACACATTTGGGACCCCTTCCAAAGTGTTCGAAACTTTCCTATCTTACACTATCACTATATTGCTTCTACTTGCCTGTGGCCTGTGAATTCACAACTAAGAACCCTGCCAGGAGGAGAAAAATCTGGTATCACTAACACATACAGCATTGCTTCCCCGCCATCTGCCCTACTCTTTCATTGGGAAGAGCGCAACCTCCCAAGTGATAATTGGGCTGGATATAGAATTATCTACATTATAGATACAGAATTCTAGATTAGAAAAATTTTTCCTTTAGCATTTTGAGGTCACTGCCTTCTTTTGTTGTTGTTGTTGTGTGCTGGTTTGGTTTTCTCCTTGTGCGTCATTGAGAATTCTGCATTCATTCTAATTCCTGACCTGTTGCCCTTGACCTGTTTTCTTCTTCCCTTCAGAAGTTTGGTGTCATCTTTTTTGATCTCAGTATTCTGAAAGTCTTATAGTAATATACCTTTGGGTGGGAATATTGTCATCTGTTATATGGTGATCTAGAAGTTCCCTTTCTATCTGGAGATTTATGTTCCTCAAGTTTGGGAAATATCCTTTCATTTTCTTTTTTTGATGAATCTCCTCTCCTCCTTGCTCACACTAGCCTTTCTTTTTGGTACTCTTTTAACTTGCATGCCAGACTTCTTAGACTGGGCTTCTAATTATTTCCTCTCTCCTTTCCATCTCTTTGTCTTTCTAACTTACTTTCTGATAGTTTTCCTCAATTTTATCTACCAATCTTCCTAAAAAGTTTTAATTTCTCTTTTTACATTTTTGATTTTTAAGAAATAGTCTTTGTGTTGTAAATGTTCTTGTTTGGTAGCGTTCTGTTCTTTCATGGATTCAGTGTCTTTTTTAAAATTTTATTTTTAATTTATTATATATATATATTTATCATCATTATTATTATTTTGTAGAGATGAAGTCTTGCTGTTGTCCAAGCTGGTCTCTCTGCTTTGGCCTCACAAACTTCTAGGATTACAGGCATGAGCCATTATGCTTGGCTCAATGTCTTGTGTTTTCTCTCAAACGTTATCAGTGATTGGGTTTTTTTGAACTTTTTTTTCCTTGTGTAATTTCTGCTTCCCCTAAATTGCTCTCATTTGTTTGCTTTGTTCTGTGCAGAGTCTTTCCTCAGATGTTTGTTCATCTGTAATGGTCTGAATAGATGGAATTTCTTGACCATGAGCTTCATTGTGAGGTGTTATGCTTTGCCAATATGAGGAGTAACCCCAGAAATTAACTTTATGTCTTTCCACCTGGGTTTATCAGACTTAGCAGACAAGATCCTTCTGTTATCCCATCTAGTGGGCAAAGACTGGCTGCCAGCATTCTGGAAGGAGGAAGGAGGAATGGGAAGAGGATTCTCAATATCCAGTATGTCCCCTGTCCCTGAATACTCCTGTTTCCATTATGATACTCCTGGTCTCAACTGGGTCTGATGTCTCATAGCCCAGAATCCTCTCTGTTTTACCCTCCCTGATAAGCAAATGGTCAGTCTTCTGCCAGAGTGGGGGAGGGACAGGCACTATCAGTGTGAGTTGGGGAGGGGATCCAAGCTCTAATGACCTCTAAACAGAGTTCAACCTGTCTCTGTGATTTTATATTCTCTCCCTACATCTTTTCTCTTAGCCCCAGAAGTATTGTGGTGCCAGTGGTTCCTGAGTTTCTCTGAGCATTATGGATTTTCTTGCTGGTGGGCTGGGATTCGACTCTGTCAGGGTCACTCGGCCAGTTACTTTTCCTTATGCTTTTCCAGCTCCTGCCTTCTTGTTGTTTTCACCTCTTTCATTTTTCCTCACATCTTAAAAAAAAAAAGAAAACCCTCACTGTGGCTATAGTGAGGTCTCATGAGGGTCTGCAATCAGATGCTTGTATTCTGACCTTCAGAAGACCAAAGTTCGCATTTCCAATCTTGTCTTGGGTGTTATTTTGGGAGGGAGGTTGAGGACCTTTCAAGTTTGTTCCCAAATGCATTTCTTAGCATTCCTTGGTCCAAAACAGCACTTGGACTTATGATGTTTTATTCAGCAAAAATCATTAAATACATTTATTTATCTAATAATATCTTCCTATATAACTGAAGTAAACATATTTCCTTCAGATACATTTCTCAGGCACCTTGCTACTCTCTCCTTTCCTGTGCTTGATCTGAGGACAGCCCATTCCTGCAGAGGGAGGGTGGGAGGGTTTGGTTGCCTGTTGATTTGTGGCAACTGCAATCAGAAGACAATTAGGAGCTTTTTTAAACTTCAGGTGCTCAGGGAAACCTACTTTGATGAAGTGCTGCATGAGCAGAGACCACAGGAGGTAAATGAATGAGGCAGGCAGATTTCTTTGGAAGAGTTTTCAGGAGCCAGAGGGACAGGGCCAGGAGCTCTAAGAGGGAACACAAGTGACCCATGGGGCTGAAAAGGAAGGAACATGTGGAAGTGTGGCAGGGGACCACTGCGGGGAGGAGGGGCTCTGTGATTAGAATGTTGACATTTTCCCTGGGGGAGCTAGAGAGCCACAGAGGAGCTTGAGTAGAGTCACGTGATGTCTTCTGTGTCATTGTGGCCACTGCAGAATGTAGTCCCAGTAAGAGCAGAAGCAGAGTGCCTGGCAAGGAGGGTCCCAGGGGCACCCAGGGGGAGATGGCCTTGGCCCGGACCAGGCAGTAGCAGTGGAATTGTTGAAAGAGGGTGGATTCTGGATATGTTTTAAAGGGAAAGCTGAAAAGATCTGCAGGTGAGTTAGATACGAAGAGTGAGGGAAAGAGGTATCGAGGGTGATGCCAAAATTTTTGACTTCAGGTACTGGAATGAAACAGGTGCTCAGATGTGCAAGATTGAGGTCAGAGCAGGCTCAGGAGGTAAGGCAAAGAGGACCACTTTGACCATGGAAACACATGGCCTGTTATTCATCCGGGCGGAAATACTGAGTGGATGGTGGTGGGAGAATTGAAGAAAGCACCGAGCTCTTCCAATGGGACAATACCCCCATGTACCCTACATCTATCAGTGCATTGCATCTCCTATCACAGCTGCAGCCTGGCAAGGCATTATCATTCCTTTGCACAGATGAGACACAACGGCATGGAAGGTTAGGTGACTTCCATGGTGCTGGAGCTAAATTCAAACCTAAGGTGCAGCACAGTGGCTCATAACTGTAATCCTTGCACTCTGAGAGACTGAAGAGGAAGGACCCCTTGAGCTCAGGAGTTTGAGACCAGCCTGGGCAAGAGCAAGATCTGATCTCTACTAAAAATAGAAAATTTAGCCAGGTGTTAGGATGGGAGCCTGTAGTCCCAGCTACTTGGGAGACTGAGGCAGGAAGATCACTTGAGCCCAGGAGTTTGAGGTTACTGTGAGCCTAGGCTGACATCACGGCACTCTAGTCTGGACAACAGACTGAAACTCTGTCAATAAATAAATAAATAAATAAATCTGAACTTGAGCCATCTATCTAGTCCTAGAGCCTGCCTTTCTACCCACAAGGCTCTCTGTCTGCCACCCCCTACCGCTGTGTATGTACTTAAGATCTTCCAAATATGATATGGCCACCAGGAATCTGAATATTGAAGTATCAACCTCTCAGGCTCAGGACAAAGTGAGAAGATTTGTGCAATTATGAAAAGTAAGGCTTCTGAGGTCCGTCAGATCTGGGTGTGAATCTCTCACTTAGTCTGAGAAACTTATGTGCCCTGCTTAGCCTTAGTCATCTATTCTGTGAATGGGGATAATGGCGGGGTCTACTTCAGAGAGCTGTTGTAAGGATGAAGTGAAGTAATGCATGCTCAGTGCTCAATGAATATGATTCCTATTTACTGTTGTGTTTAAAGGCCAAAGTCTCCTGGTCAGATGCCCACCCATCATCCTCAATTCCCCCACAAGGTGTGCTATAGGGAGGTGAGGATCACAAAAGAACTGGGAAACTAATGTACTATGGTACAGCTTGTTGAAACTTTGGGAAGAGCTTCTCTTGCTTTCATGACAGTTTGGGGCAAATTATATGATGTTACAGATACTTGATGGCCAATAAAACCACCTATGATTCTTCGGGCCCAATCCTCTCTGCCTTGATTTCCATGACTCCAGGACCTCAGGGATCAGGGTCACAGGAGGGAAGGGTCCTCCAGGCTGGAGATAAGACTCATAAAGAAGCTTCCTGCCTCCCAAACCATCTGAAACTCCCATCTGGAGGATGCGGGGCTGCAGCTTTAATTGGCCTACCTGGCCACACACCATGCAGACAGCCCAGAATGTCTGCTTAGCTGGGGCAGTCTCTGACTTACAGGAATGAAGAGTCACCTTTAATTCCTGGATCCAGAAAGATCCCAAATGAATTTAGAACAACTAAAGTCTCTCAGTTCAGAGGGACACTGAAAAAAGCAACCAATAATTACAGTTTGGGAGCCATGGAGCAGCCCAAAGAGACCCAGGCTTGTCTATATGAGACCAAAGAAAGAATTCTGTTTACTAATTTTTTCATTTATGCTCCACCTACTTCCAAAAAGAATTTGGGGTGGTTGACGGCAGAAAGCAAACAAGAATCCCAGCTCTAACACTTTATCCACTGGTAGAGCTCCTGAGATGGAATCAATAAATAAAAAATAAAGTGGATTATTTTCTTATGAGGAAAAAGAGAGAGATCATGGACCATGATCACATGGAGGGACCCACTACTTACATGCATAATACACACTGAAAAGAGAAACCGTTCCAAATACTTCTCTTTTGACCATCATTGGGAACGTAATTTTGCATCAGATGTTGCCATATTTAACTTTCTGATTCTTCTGTTCTGGGCACTGACATATTGCCATTAGAATGCTGAGGACATCTGTTCCTGTGAAGTGATACAACAATTGCATCTGTTTATCAGGTGGTTCCATTGTGATAGTTGGTTGAGGAGTGGATGCTGGTTTGGAGCAGAAGACAGGAGTGTCTAGACTCTTCATCCTGATAGAAAAGGAGGATGAGCGAGGGTGGGGCCTGGGCCATGATGGTCTGACCGGAGAGGGGAACTTGGGGAACAGAGAAGGAGGGCATATGGATGACAGCAAGAATCTGACCTTTATTGAGCATCTACAGTTTTACTCCATAGTTTACCACCATCTCATGTTGACCACCTCTTTAAGTTGACCTAATTTTCACAGACCAGACAAGTACCACATTACGTATCAATACAGGAGTTCTAATTTCTTATGTTGACCATCTCCATCTGATGCCAGTTTGCTACAGTCCCTGGGGTGGTCAACTCACGGAAGTTCTACTGTATTTATGTGTAGGCCTTTTAAATTTTACCTTCACGGCAACCCTGTAAGACTGGCATCAGTATCCCAATTGTACTAAGGCTCAGAGAGGTACAGTGAGAGGACTATGTCACACAGCTAGTAGGGAAGCAAGTTCTGACTTGTCCACAAAGTTATCTAGCACCAACTGATCCAAATTCATGGGGTGTTACACTTCTTAGCTCCTATGGCATCCTGGAATGTAGACATGGGGAAGATTTAGGGATTCTCTTAATCTGACCTCCAACAGATAAGGAAGCAAAGGCCCAGGGACCCGAGGCATTTTGCCTACTGGGTGACAGCAGCGGTTCAACCTTAAAGTCAGCTCTAAACCCCAAGGATCTGCTGTTTTCTAACAACCACACAACTTCAGATGCTGGACAGCCTCCATGACACCACCTTACACAAAGCTCCCTAAATTCTCCTAGCCCGCAACCGTTTTCAAAAATGGAAAGTTTCAGCAACCACACCTGCTGGGAAGTAGAGTCTATTTTGCGCTGGAAGCCACTATATTTACCAAACCTGACCTTGGTCTACATCAGACAACATTCTTAAGGATCTGGACCTGCAAGTCAAATCCTGTTACACCAGCCCTCAGGGGAGTCGCTGTGTTTCATTGTGTGAGGAATTTCCAGGCATAAGTGGCGTGGGCTTGGAAATATTTTCGACATACTGTGCTTTTTGTTGCTTATGGGATTTGGATTTTTTTAAAAGGTAAATATCAGCATGAATTCCACTACAAACTACAGCCTTTTCTATAGCATATGTAAGTAAATTAAAATTGACATCAATTTTACTAGTGTCCTATTGACAAATCCTGCCAAATTTAGGCAGCCGGGATCTTAGAAATCAACATGTTTAAAAGCCACAATGGCATCCATTAGATGGAGTCAAACCAAGGACATGTTACTCGTTCTTGGGGCCGTGGGGAGGGGCAATCATAGATGCAGGTGTTCAGAACTATGCAACCGGTGGGCACATGATAGCCAAGAGCTGACGCTGTTTCAAGTGTCTTCCCTGTGTTGGGCACTTTTTTCCCTATATGATAAGCAAATCATTTAATGGGAGTTAATCAGACTGCCTCAGCGATGCTGTTGACCGACTCTGTGGCCTGGGACAGGTACTTACCCTTCTATTTTCCTCATCTGTAAAGTGGGGGTGAGAGTGGTCTCCATACTCACGACAGGGTTTCCAGGATGAAAGAAGAGTCTCCTCCTGAGGCATTTACAATCACCAGTTATTATTACCTTTCATTTTCAGAAATACGACAGGTATGTTTGCTTTAACTCATTCAATGAATGCAAACAATGGGCTCGCAGATGGCTGACACATTGCCCAGAGCCACACAGATAGCTTGGGGTACAGCTGGGGCTTGAACTCAGATCTTTCTAAGTGTGAAATTAAATTCAACAAAGAACCAGAGCACTCCTGTGTGAGATTTCAGGCCGGGGGTTGGAGGTGAAGTGGCCATGAGCAGTAGGCCCACTCGCCTGTTGTTTGTTTAGGGCAGGGGTCCTCAAACTATGGCCCCCGGGCCACATGCCGCGGTGTGAATTGTATTTGTTCCTGTTTTGTTTTTTACTTCAAAATAAGATATGTGTAGTGTGCATAGGAATTTGTTCATAGTTTGTCTTTTTAAACTATAGTCTGGCCCTCCAATGGTCTGAGGGACAGTAAATTGGCCCCCTATTTAAAAAGTTTGAGGACACCTGGTCTAGGGACTGGTGTGGGACACATGTCATGACAAGAAAAACGTTGGCATAAACTCCATTGGTCTAAGAGGAATTCCACTTTAGGGGAGAACTGCCCATAAGACTGGGAAAACACCTAAATGTACCCATTTGACTTGAAATGTGAGGTCCTCTTAGAAGGGCTGATGACAAGAATCTCAGCCAATCAGATCAATGGTTTCTTTTTATAGCAAATATTTTACAAAATTCCATCTACCATCTTGCAATTAAATGAAATATATTTACACGCATAATTACTTCATTCAAATTAATATTAATTTCCTGGTTGTAATAGAAAAGAGACATGCAAATAATTTATTATAAAATAATATGTATGCCATGACCTGGACACAGGCAGAACCACATTAAAGAATATATTTGAAGTGATCAGACACAGGCTCCAAGTTACAATGAATGAGTGTGGATTTAAGTAAAGTCAGATACTATTCAGTTGAAGATAGTTGGAACTTTTCCTTTGTAGTTAATTATTTAAAATAAAAAGTTAACAAAGCCTATATGTCTTTATAAAACATAGAATTAGTTAGAAGGCAAACCAACACAGGCAGGTTCTAGGGGTTACTCATGTACCTCAAGCAGCTTTGTTGTCAGCGATATACTTTTTCTGAAGTGATGATTCAAATCTTGATAAAGTTCCAAATAAAACAAAATACAATCTTCTCTAAATTTACACAGGAGTTACATTCTGGGAAATTCAGTGTATATTAAACAGTGCAAAAACTACTTTGTGTTTATGTGTAAAGCTGACTTAGGCCCTACATCAGATCATTATAAACAGGTTTCCCACCTACGTGGTTGTCTGATGGATCCTTCAAAAGGCTTGTGGGAAATGAATTGCAAATCTAAACGGGAAAGGTAAAGTTATATTTATTCTAAGGGGACACAAAGGCATGGGCAAAGATTACTTGAATAGGACTAAAACCTTTTACCATAAAGGGAAAGTTGATTAATTTTACTATTTAAAAGTGTTTCATCAAGTGAAACCTTTATGAAAATGAAAAGACAAGTGATAGAATGAGAGAAGATATTTACAATCCATATATTCATCAAATAAGTCACATACAAGATATATAAAGTTCTACAAATCAGTAACAGACAAGGCAAACAAGTCAACAGAAAACTGGCCAGAAGACTTGAGGAGGCCCTTCACAAAAGAGGATACCCAAATGGCCAATACCATAAAGTGATACCACAGCATATATCCCAGAATGGCTAAATGAAACTGACAGACAAAACTAAGTGTTGACAAGGAAGCAGAGCAATGCGAAATCTCATACTATGCCAGTAAGAATGTTAAATGATAAAACATTGGAAAATTCTGTGCAGGCTACCCATAAACCTGACCCATTGTCCAGCTATTTTTTCTTAGGTATATTCTGAGCAGAAAGGTATACATCTGTGTATCAAGAAACATGTGAAAATGGTAGAGGCAGCCCTGGTTATGAGAGTTCCCAACTGGAAACAATCTGTGTGCCCTTCAAGAACTACATGTAGCAATGTGAGGAATCCCACAACCTTGACAGAGAGTGAAAGAAGCCAGACACTAAAGAGTACACGCAGCATGATTCTATGCAGGAGAGGCTCAAAAATGGGAGAATGAATTCCAGGTGTGAGAAGTCAGGTGGTCATTATCCTTGGTGGCTCATGGTGGCTGGAAGGGGGCACTGGAGGTTCCAGGCGTTCTGATAATCTTGGGTTTGGTCTGGGTGCTATTTACATGGGTATGTACACTTTGTGAAAATTTTCTGAGTGTGCACTTACGATATACATTCTTTTCTATGTGTGCCATAGTTCAATAAGTTCACAGTAAAAACTGAAAAGAATGTCAATTATGATCCACTAAGTGACAGTGGTTCCCCACCAATCTTTGAGATGACTGAATATGTTCCACTGATTTCCAAAATGTCCCCCAAGGCCCTTCTGTGAGAACCAATGGCCTAAATATAAGATGTTAAGACAAAGAAATGGAGGAATTTCTCTACATGGGAAGGGAATAGGAGGTGAGGGCTCTATTGCCTAGCACCAAGGAGAGGGGAGGAATAGTCCACAGAGGGTGAGAATCCCAGCAACAAGGAATCATGGAGGGGGTTGCTCTGAAGCACCCAGGGATGCTGCACGTTCTGGAGCAGAAGGGATCCCAATTGGTAGCACTCTGACAGCACGTGTTCTGTATCCATGTGGCAAGTGTGAAGAGAGCCAGGTGAAGGGGGTGGTCTTCCAGGCCAGAGGGCTGAATGGAGGACAAGGTGAGAGGCTCACGGGTCTTCATCAGGGAGTGTCCAGGGGAGACCAGGTCAGTGAGAAGGAGATGGCCATATCTTCTTGGGGCATATCTAAGCCCAAAGAACAAGCCATGAGTTTCCTGGTGGCAGGTGGCAGTATCAGAGTCAGCAGGGCACCAGAAAATAGGCAGAAAGGGACACGGCTCTGGACACCAACAAGTCTCAGCCAAAACCCAAGCTTCTCCCACCACACACCTGGATGCAGAAGTGATATTCAAAGTCTGTGCCTACTGGGTCTCCTATACATCATCCATCAGCACAGATGCCAGCCAGGTGCGCGAGAGCAGGGCCTCACACCCTCACCTCACTGGGTGTTACCCTTCTCACTGCCAGCTTATCTGAGTCTAGGGGTTGTAAGGAGCAGTCAGGGACAGAGCAGGTGTGCACTAGTTGGCCTCAAAGTAGCATCTACTCACAAATCTAATAACATTTAAAATTTATCAGCCAGGACAACTGTATCTTTACACAGTGGCTGAGGCCAGCAGCCCAGCTGAACGCTGCATTCAGAAGAGAAGTAGGGAGACCATCTGAAAAGCATATTCATTCCAAAGACACAAGGCAGCAAACACATTTCTATTATTAATAATGAACAATTTTATAAACTGCCTGAAATTGAAGAAGAACTCAAAAAACGGAACATTCTGGCCCACAAGATGGGCTCAGGCAGTTTACTGGGTATCCATCCTACATGAAGAGAGAAAGGAAGAGGTCTTTCAGACAAAAGCCAGCACCCTGGGAGGGACAATCTTTCAATTAAGATTAAGCTTATCTGCTGTGATTGCACAGTGCCTAAAAGAGCAGTGGCGTATACATAGTAGTGCTGATTTTTCTCATTTTAAACAGTTCCAAGAGTCGTCAGTCCAAGGCCTGTGTAGTGGCTCTGTGGTCACGGGAGCACCAGGTTCCTTCACTATTTCTACTACAGCATTTTTTGCCTTTGCTTCTGGTCTTTAGTTTGCATCATGGCCCAAAATAGCTGTTGGGGCTCCAGCTTTCTCTTATGCATTCACTGATATGGAACGAAGGAAGGAGGGAGAGGCAAAAGGATACTCCATCTAGCTGTAACTTTTTAATAAGTATCCTTGATTTGTCCTATTGAGCACCTGGAGTAATTTCCAGGAGATGTCAGGAAGGGTGAAAACAAAGAGGTCTCAGTAATACAGGGAGGCAGCCTTCCAGGGAATCAGATTCAGAGCAGATGTTCCGCAGAGAATATTGGATGAAAATGCATCCTCTTCAGAATTCAGTAGTTGAGTGCTATGTGACTTAAGATGAGCACTGAGAGAAACTGTTGACACCAGGATCCTCTGCAATTAGCAACAATGGGCCCACAAAGCAACCTGAGGAGAGGGCAGAGGGCAGAGGATCGAAGGTTCACTGGAATCTGGAAGCTGGAAGAGGACCCAGGCAGATTGGAGCAGAGAGCATCCTCAAATGCACCTGTGAGGGGGGTGCACTCCCTGCTCATTGGTGACGAGGATCCAGTGTGATGGCCCATTCACACCATGTGACACATGTGTCCAATCCATCCCCACAATGGCACCAGATAGCTAACTGGCTTCCTGGAGTGCTAACCGACCACTGGGCCCTTTCCCAGGACACTCAGGGCTCTCTCTCAGGGTAGCAGCCTCATCACAAAATTATATCTGTAAGTTTAACCAACACAGAACCACATGCATCCAGTGGTGGGGCTGTGAAGTGGACAGCTTCCCTCTTGGGAGGCTGAGACATTCTGGAGCTTCATGGATGCCAGTCAACTGGCTGCTTCTGCTGGCTGAGCACAGGATCCTAACCAGACATCCCCATGTGGCAGCACAAGGCCACAGTCATTTGGATTAGAATCCAGCCCCTGCTACTGAGTTTGCCAGGCCTGGGCAAGTCAGCTAACACCGTGGGCCTCTGGTGCCCTATGATGTGGAGGACGCCTGCATCACAGAGCAGTCAGAGGATCAGAGATGGGCATGACATGAGGACTTGCACTTGGCACTGGACATTAAACAGTGGCCCTTAGAGATAAGGCAGTGTGCCTCTTCGTCTCAGCAAGGGGGGTTCTTGTTATTGTTTTTAGCAGCTTTATAGCGATCTCATTGACACACCATGTGCCAAACCCATTTAAAATATACAACTCGATGATCTTCAGTGTATTCACAAAGTTGTGCATGTGTCACTACCATCAATTTTATTACTTTTATTATTATTAATTTCTTTATTTACTTGAGACTCTGTTGCCCTGGGTAGGGTGCCATGGCATCATCATAGCTCACAGCAACCTCAAACTCCCAGGCTCAAGTGATCCTTTTGCCTCAACTTCCCAAGTAGCTAGGACTCCTTGGGTGTCCCAGGAACCTGCCATGACACCCAGCTAGTTTTTTATATATTTTTAAGTAGAGATAGGGGTCTCACTCTTGCTCAGGCTGGTCTCAAACTCCTGAGCTCAAGCAATCCACCCATGTCAGTCTCCCAGAGTGCTGTGCCCAGCCACCACCATCAATTTTAAAACATTTTCATCACCCCCCCAAAGAAACCCTATATGTCACAGCTGTCAGCACTTTGCTTCTTCATGCTCCCACCCTAGCCTCATAATTCTCATTTCAACTCATATTTGTTGAGTGCCTACTGCACACACACGCCAGCAGTGTTCTCAGTACTGGGGGGTAGCTTTTTCCCTGCAAATGCAGGGCCCGAGCAGGACCATCTATCATAGCTATCAATAGTTAAGAGCTCAAATTGAGGTTGGTGTGATGGCTCATATCTGTAATCCTCGCACTCTGAGAGGCCAAGGCAAGAGGATCCTTTAAGCTCAGGAGTTTGAGACCAGACTAAAAAGAGTGAGGCCTTGTCTCTACTAAAAATAAAATACTAGGCTGGGTGTTATAGCAAGTTCCTGTTGTCTCAGCTACTTGGGAGGCTGAGGCAAGAGGATCGCCTGAACCCAGGAGTTTGAGGTTGCTGTGAGCTATGTTGAGGCCATGGCACTCTAGCCCAGGTGAGAGAGCAAGACTCTGTCTTTTAAAAAAAAAAAAAAAAAAAAGAATTCAAAACAAGCTAGCAAGTTGTGAAATGAAATAGGTTCTAAGGGATTGCCTTGACAAATATGCCTCCCTAACTATCAGGAAGGCCAGGTTTAAATTCAGAATCCGTAGAGTCTGGTTGGGGCTCTGGTTGGAACCTGACTGCATGGGCGTGGTCAGCTCAGCTGACAGCAGCCTGGCTCCGTTACCCATTACTCGTTGGGTAATCCCAAGCTCTGTTTTCACCTTCTCTGAGCAGCCACCCTTGGCTATGGTCTGAAAAAACCTGGGACACATTCTGTTTTTTTTTTTTTTTTGGCCGGGGCTGGGCCTGAACCCACCACCTCTGGCATATGGGACCGGCGCCCTACTCCTTGAGCCACAGGCGCCGCCCTGGGACGCATTCTGCCTGTAGTAGGATGGAAATGGTATTGAGCCTTTTAGGGGTCTTGGATCAGCACCCTCCAAAACCTCCAGTCCATTTGGATTTGGGGATGACTTGGGCCCCATTCAGTCTCTGCCCTGCACGAATCCCAGAGGTGAAGGGCTGGGGTGGGTTGTGCCGTGGTAGCCTGCCCCAGTCAGGGTCACCGCAATGGCATTCCTTCTGGACACGCACCCTGCGGACCCAGCCCTCCTGCACCCCTCCCTTCCTCTCCTTCCCTGGGGCCTTCAGCCCGTCCTTCCGTGACTCTGCACTATGCCCTGAGCACTGCTCTTACACACCAGGTGCAGGACAGGGCCACTTCCACGTCAAGTGTTGAAACCTGGACTAGCTACAGTGCAGAGGGACACGGGAGTGGGAAGATCGCAGGCCACATGGAGTCAGACACCTAGGTTTTGGAGGTCACTCTTACTTCAGACCTGGGGAAACTGGCACAGGACCCTGCATTTCTAAGAACTGTTTTTCTCACCTATTCCTTCTTTAAAGGCTTATAGAGGGAATTAAAATAGAGTAACCCCTGAAACCTCCCAGCCCAGAGGCCCAAAGGCGCAAAGCCCCCTTCTCCCTCCATCCTTCTCTTTAGTCTTTAGATTTTCCTGATTATTCTCCATTTTAATATTGATAATTATAAAATGTATTTGAGCATTATTTTCTAGGCACTGTTCTATACTTACCATGACTCTTTCAAAGACAAATAAGCAAATGTGTAAGCACATTTTTAAAATTGGTAAGTGCTATGGGTTGGATTTTTGTCCCCTAGAAACCTCATGATGAAATTTGATCCCCAGTGTTGGGAGTGGGGCTGCAGGGGAGGTGTTGGGGATGTGGGGGTAGATTCCTCGTGAACAGATTACTGCCCTCTGTGGGGTGGGGGAGAGAGTGAGTTCTCACTCTTAGTTCCCAAGAGAGCTCATTGTGAAGAAGAGCTCCTCTCTTGCTTCCTGTCTTGCTGTGTGATCTGCACATCCCAATTCCACGTCCCCTTCCCCCATAAGTGGAAGCAGCCTAAAGCCCTCACCAGAAGCGGGTGCTGGCGCCATGCTTCTCTGGCAGCTTGCAGAACTGGGAGCCAAATAGTTCTCTTTCCTTTGAAAATCACCCAGCCCCCTGTGTTCCTTACAGCGACACAGTCTAAGTAAGTTTGCCTTTTCAGGCAGAGCTGCTGTTCTCAAAGTGTGGTCCCAGAAGATGGGCAGCTGCCTGGGCACAAATGCCCCTTTTCAGGCTCCAGCCCAGACTTACTGCATCAGACAGGGGGTGGGACCTTCCCGTGCCTCTGACACGCACTTGAGTTTGAGAACCACTAGCCTTGTTTTCTCCCTGTACAGCGTGAGTGTGCCTTATCTGAAATGTGGGGACTAGAAGTGTTTCAGATTTTGAAGTTTCGGATTAGTGATGTGCAACCTGTAATCACTGGTACATGTACTAATAGCTAACACTTATTTGGCTCTTACTGTGTGCCGGGGTTCTGCTAAGTGCTTTGACATGGAGCCTCTCCCTCATTCTCAAAGCATTCTAGGGGGGGTGTTAATCCCCTTCACAAGCAAGGGAACCAAGGCTCAGAATGATGAGGTGACTGTTCTTGGTCACACAGCCAGGCTTGAACTAAAGCATCTGCCTTTTTCTACAGTGGTTGTAATGATCACAGGGATGCATAGCAACATATTATATAATGTTTTTAAAAAAACAACACCTTTCCCCAGAAAACCTTGCTATCTCCAGGACTTCTCTTACAAACTGCAGTTGAACAGAAAATGTCGTTGATGGGAACTGACTCACACTCAGAGCATCTATAAATTTGGGTGGCAAACCCAGATGCCTACAGGGCCAGGCGGGTGACATAAGCCGGTGGAGGTGGCTGCAGGATGAGACAGGGGCAAGCCCATTCCCAAAGGGAGCGCTGCCTGGCTCCACAGCCCCACAGAGGTTGTCATGTGAGGATTTGGGCATCTTTCATCTTATTTTATAAGAAAAGGCAGAAATTTAGATTTTATGTCAACTCTCCCAGTTTTACAGAGCTCTCCATTTTAAATGCTCCCAATTCTGTTTTTCAGACACCATGGAGGCTGGACGAGGACATCTGGGAGCCAAATTTGGCCCATGAGCTACCCAGCCATGGCAGTGGGCAACTCTTCGTGACATCGTGGAGTCGGTGGTATGAGCTGGTTGATAGAACTGTGTTTCCCTAGATGCAGTCAATGGAGTTCATCACTGAATTTTATCCATTTTCAATCCTATCTGTGAGCCTACAACCAACTACACAGGAAAGAGAAAGAAGAAAGCAGAGAACTGCGCTGGGTTCGAGAGACCTCTGACTCTCCGCACCGGGGCTGGCAGGTTCCCTGCAGCTCACACAGGCGAAGTCCGGCCGCCCAGCGCCAGCATCTGGGGCTCTGGGGAACCCGCGGCGCGAACAAGAAGAAGGCGCGCGCTCCCTCTAGTGGTTAGGTAAGGGCACTGCCAAAAGCCGCGGAGGGACTGCCCAGCGCTCCCAGGCCTGGACCCCCGTGGGAAGCAGCTCCTGGCCCCATCTGCGACAGAGAGGCTGGGAAATGAGGACATGAACTGCTAGGGCACACCTGCTATTCTACAACTACTCAAACTATCGATAGTGTCAATAATAATAATAATATTAAGTAGAAGGACAAATAAAATATTTAACATTTAAGTTAATAAATGTTTAAGTTAATACAATAACATTTAAGTTTTGCATTTCAGTTCACAAGATTTTTCAGCTATTGTGTGTATTAGTCAGAGTTCTCCAGAGAGACAGAATTAATAGGATACCTATAGATACATAGAAAGACATTTGTTAGGAGGATTGGCCCACACGGAAATGGATGCTGGGACATTCCAGGATATGTCCCCTGCAGCCTGGAGACCCAGGAAAGCCAGTAATGTAATTCAGCCCAAGTCCAAAGGCCTGAGTCCTAGTCAGTGTCCAAAGCCTTGAGAACCACGTGCCCCGAGTTGGTCACACACCTGCACCCTTGTTTCAGAGAAACAGTGCTTTTAGCTCCTCTAGGGAGTCAGGGACTTAGAAGGAGGGGGTTCTCCAAAGAAAAGAAGGTGTTCCAAAGGGCAGGATAAGCAGAAAAGACAAATATTCATTACATGTAAATGAAGGTAAATCACTTCAAAGTTCAGGCCAGCAGGTGTGGCCTCATCCCAAAGGGGAGATGACGTGCTTGTGAGTGGCTTCTGTCCTCAGGAAGAAAAAGATAAAGGGCACCTGCCATCTGCAAATCCTGTCCAGGCCCCTCCCCTATGGGGAACAGGCACCCAAAATACACCCTACATCTGGCCCATGGAGCGTGGGACTGAGTTTATAGGTTAGTGTCTGTCCAACCTGACTTCTCACAGCCCACAGGGGCCACGGGGCAGGGCAGAGCTCTGGGGATATTGTTTCAGTTCTCCTAGGTACCACTCACTTACCTCCCTACCCTTAGAAATGTATTGAGGGCTGAATCTGCTGACTCTGAGGGGAAAAGACAGGGAGTGATCCTGTCTCACTCCCATGCTCTCTGAGACCCCTTCTGGGAATCAGCCGGAATGACAACTCTCTACCTTCACCTCTGGAGTCTAAGGAGGCCACAGCTCCTTAGCTGAATGAGACACACCCAGAGGCCAAAAACAGGGCCACCTTTCCTGATTCTTTTGTATCTGCAGCAACTAAGAAACCTCTAGTGGAAGATACCAATACACTGACTTGCATGGAAATATCCTTAGTTAGGTCATCTAATCTATGAGGTTTTTAAAGTGATTTTATTTATTTATTTTGCTTTATTAAATCATAACTGTGTACATTAATGCATTTATGGGGTACAATGTGCTGATTTGATACACAATGTGGAATGCTTACATCTAACTGATTAATATAACCATCTCTTGGATTACTTATTTGTTGTGGTAAGACATGTATACTCTATTCTTAATAGTTTTGAAATGTATCAGTAATTTATGAGCTTTTTATGTTGCTGTAGTGTTGGTAAGTTTTCATCCCTCCATACTGAGAATTCCTTTCTTCTAGGCTCCAGTGCATTGTCCTAAATTTCATTTAAACCCTTTCCACCATCCCTTTGCTAGAAGCCTCTCTGATGCCCCTTAGACTTTCTCTGACACTTTCTGCAAAGTCCTTCCAGACTCTGCTTTCTGCCCAGTTCCAAAGATATTCCCACATTTGTAAGTGTATGTTCCATCACCCCACTTGTGGTACCAAACTTAATACAGTTATTCACTGCTGCATAACAAATTACCCACAAACTTGGTGCCTTGAAACAGCCACAAACATTTACTATCTCTCACAGTTTCCTTGTGTAGAAATTCAATAACAGTTTAGCTAGGTGTTCTGGTTCCAGATCTTGCATGAGGTTGCATTCAAGATAGGAACTGGGGCAGTGGTCATCTGAAAGCTGGACTGGGGCTGGAGAATTCGTTTCCAAGGTGGCTAACTCGGACAGTTTACAAGTTGGTGCTGGCTTTGGTGAAGGCCTAATTTTCTTTCCATGTGAGCTGCTCCACAGGGCTGCTTGAGCATCCTCCCAATATGGCTTCTCAGAGTAAGAATTCAAGAGGAAAGGTGGAAGTTTCAATGCCTTTATGACTTAGCCTTGGCCATAATACACCATTATTTATGTGGTACTCTATTAGTCTTGCTATTGAGTATCCATTCGAGAGAAGAAATACAAAAGCATGAATACCAGGAGGTGAGGTTCACAGAGGGCCAGTGGAACATTGTGAAGTGGCTACCACCAGTAGTTACAGGGGAAAAATAGTTATATGCATTTCTTATTATAAAAGTAATTCATGTTATTTGTAGAACTAACTTTAGAAAAAGTTTAGATTATCAAAAATAAAGCAGTAAAAGCTCCATTCAGAAAAAAAAACTGTCAACATTTTGGTGTATATTTTAGCCTAAACTATTAAAACTCTTATATAAATTGAATAATACTGGACAAAATTTCTCATGTTTATTATTATTATTTTTTTAGAGACAGAGTCTCACTTTGTGGCGTCACAGCTCACAGCAACCTTTAGCTCTTGGGCTTAGGTGACTCTCTTGCCTTAGCCTCCTGAGTAGCTGGGACCACAGGCACCTGCCACAAAACCTGGCTATCTCATGCTAATTTTAAACTTCATAACATGTTTACAAAATACATATCTATCACATCTTTTTTAGTAGTAATATTGTGTTCCTCTTAGTGATTCAGATACAATTTTTTAACCAATGTCCTATTGCTAGACATTTAAGGGTTTTCAAATTTCTACATTATTAACAAAGCTAGAATGAGCATCTTCATAGCTAAATTGCTATGTATAGCTCTGATAATTCCTTAGGATAGAAATAGAATAGTAGCATCAGTGAATATACATAATTTAAGACTCATTTGGTATCTTTTTTTTTTTTTTTTGAGACAGAGTCTCACTTGGTCACCCTTGGTAGAGTGCCGTGGCATCTTAGCTCACAGCAACCTGAAACTCTTCGGTTCAAGTGATTCTCTGGCCTTAGCCTCCCAAGTAGCTGGGACTACAGGCACCTGCCACATGCCTAGCTATTTTTTTTAATTTGAAACGGGGTCTCACTCTGGCTCAGTCTGGGCTTGAACCTGTGAGCTCAGGCCATGCACCTGCCTCAGCCTCCAAGTGCTGGGATTACAGGTGTGAGCCACTGTCCCTGGCTCATTTGGAATCTATTAGACCAAGGGTCCTCAAACTATGGCCCGCAGGCCACATGCGGCCCGCCAAGGACATTTATGTGGCCTGCTGGGTGTTTTTGCCACAGCTGCCTGTCTTGCTTAGATGCTGACTTGGCCCAGGCCGCAGTGCGCATGTGTGGAATGTGTGCCAACTCTCCGACTCCCCTCCTTCTCTCTGTCTCTCCCCACCCCTCCTCCTCTCAGTCCCTGGTGTAATCAGAGGAGTCACCAGGTTGCCTATGCAGAGCCT
Source organism: Nycticebus coucang (assembly GCF_027406575.1). Classification (NCBI taxonomy): domain Eukaryota; kingdom Metazoa; phylum Chordata; class Mammalia; order Primates; family Lorisidae; genus Nycticebus; species Nycticebus coucang. The sequence goes on from NC_069796.1 coordinate 77,454,251, forward strand.
GCTGCTGCCTAAGGACTGAGGTAAGAACAAGTTAGGATTTATTTATTTTTTTGAAGTTAGGAGGTCTATATATTTTTTTATTTTGCAGTTAGTAGGGCCTTTTTTTTGCGGTTAAGGGGGCCCTTTTTTTTCTGAAGTTAGGAGGTCTTTTCTTTTTTTTGCAGATGGGGGCGCCTTTTTTTTTGAAGTTAGAAGAGCTTTTTTTTTTTTGAAGTTAGGAGAGTCTTTTTTTTATAAGTTGGTTAGTTGGTTGGGGGTGGTTTCTAGAGGGGTTGCATCACAGTGATAACACAAATTGTCAGCGCTCAGTGCTAATGCAAATTGTCAGTGCTCAGAGGTAATGATAATTATAAGTGCTCAGTGTTAATGCAAATTGTTAGCACTCAGTATTAATGCAAATTTTCAGCAGTGTTATTGCAAATGGTCAGCGGTCAGTGTTAATGCAGATGGTCAGTGCTCAGTGTGATCGTATGGGGGCCCCAAACTGGTAATCTGCCTAGGGCCCCATGGGAACTTAATCCGGCTCTGCAGACAGCTGAGGAGTAGGAAACCCAATTTAATTGACAGTAAGTGCATTTATATTCTGATTGCTTTTCAGTTATGTATGATGTTGTAAGTTGTATGCTGTGTAAGCTCTGGTTCACACTGTCGCAATCTCTGAGCAGTGTGAGTTCATCCATATGCTTGCATACAAGCATATGGCTGAACTTGCATTAGACTCAGAAGAAAAAAGGCATACTTGCCTTCTTTTTTCCTGCAGTGGAATCTGATCGCCTGGGTGAGATCTTCTCACCCAGGCGATCAGATTCCAGTGCAAGTTCACAGATCACAGTGTGGTTCACACAGGGTAGTGTGAACTGGAAAGGTGGTGGAGGAACTGGCTCTGTAATCGTGCCTGTTCCCGCACCATACCAGTGTGAGCCTGAGGTAAAAGCAGAGTTCCACCATATGGGCACTGGCGAGGCTGAAATGATGTGGACTGGCAAGGCTGCATTGATGGACACTGATCAGACTGCATTGAAGGGCAGTGCAGCCTATATGTCTCTGTGTGGGCAAAGTTATTGCTGGTATATTGTTTTTGGAGCGCTGTCTATATATATATGTATTTTACTAATAGCAATTGGAATCCCTAGGAAACAATGATATCAAGAAAGAGAAAAATTGGCTCAGAGTGTAGGATATTCAAAGAACAGTGGACTTATGATTACTTTTTCATGCAGTACAAGGAAGAGCTGTGTGTTTGATATGCCAGAATATAGTGTCTGTGTTCAAAGAATACAATTTGCGTCGACACTATCAAACTCAACATAAAGATAAATATGATTGTTTGGTCAGAGGAGTAAAGATAAAATATTAAAACTTAAATATACATTGACAACTCCGTAAAATACTTTTGTGAAGCAGAAACAGCTAAATACTTCATCACTGCGAGCAAGTTTTCAAGTTGCTAAGCTAATAGTGTGCACTGGCAGACCATTTGTGGAGGGAGAATTTGTTAAAGAATGCCTTCTTTCTGTTGTCAAAGAGATATGTCCAGAGAGGGCCGATTTATTTAGTACAGTGAGTCTTTCAGGACCCTCAATGACACGAAGGATTGAAGAAATGGGAGACAATTTGCATCAGCATTTGCAAAACTCCACAAAAAAACTTTCCTATTTTTCCTTGGCACTCAACGAAAGTAATGATGTTCATGATTCTGCACAACTTCTAATTTTTATTCATGGGACGAATGACTATTTTGAAGCCACAGAAGAGCTTGCTGCACTGCAAAGCATCAAAGGAACAACTACAGTACAGGATATCTATGAAAAGGTTTGCCGAACTGTAAATAGTTTGGAGTCAAAACTAGCCAGTGTGACAACTGATGGTGCCTCTAGCATGGTGGGGTCTAAGAAAGGAGTAATTGCTCTCATTAACCAAGAGATGGACAAACATAACCATTCTCAGCCAATAGCCATACACTGCCTCATCCACCAACAAGTGCTGTGTAGTAAATCACTGAAGTGGGACTCTGTTATGAAAACTGTGGTATCTTGTGTTAACTTCATTAGAGGTAATGCACTAAACCACAGACAATTCCAGGAATTTCTGTCTGAGCCAAATGTTGCCTATGAAGATGTTCTGTACCACACAGAAGTCTGTTGGCTGAGTTGAGGGAGAGTTTTGAAACATTTCTATGACTTACTTCCACAGATTACAGCTTTTCTGCTTTCAAAAAACAAAGAAGTACCAGAGCTCAATGATGCAGAATGGAAATGGCACCTTGCCTTTCTGACAGATGTAACAGAGGTACTCAATGTTTCCATGTGCATCTTCAAGAAAAGGGGAAGCTCATCGGTGATATGCAATCACATGTGAAAGAATTTGAAGTAAAATTAGTTCTCCTCATCAAACAAGTAAAGGAGGAAAATTTCTGCCATCTCCCCACAACTCAAAATCTGTTAGCGGAAAATCCATTGGTTGCGTTCCCAAATAAAACATGTGTGGATTCACTGGAAAAGTTGCAAAAGGAGTTCCAATTTAGATTTAAAGAGCTTCATCTCCATGCACAGGACATACAGCTTTTCTGTAACCCATATTCTATTGACATGGAAAACGTGGATACGATTTACCAAATGGAACTGGCTGAACTGCAGAATTGTGACTCTCTGAAAGACGCACTCAAGTCAAGCAGCCTTCCTAATTTCTATGCATCCCTCCCCTCTGAGACATATCCTAATCTCAGGAACCATGCACTCAAAATGGCAACTATCTTTGGCAGCACTTATGTCTGTGAACAGACGTTTTCCAGAATGAAACATCGAAACTATCCAACCAGATCTAGACTAACTGATGCACACTTGCATCACTTGTTATGACTAGCAGTAACAAATATGAAACCGGACATTGACCATCTCATTAGCCAAAAGCAGGCCCATAGTTCCCACTGAAATACTGGTAAGTTTGTTGATTTAACTTTACTTGTTCTTCATTTTAAATATTGTATTTGTTCCCCCCACCCTTTTTTTTTTACTCTAAAATAAGATATGTGCAGTGTGCATAGGAATTTGTTCATAGGTTTTTTTAAAACTATAGTCCGGCCCTCCAACGGTCTGAGGGACAGTGAACTGGCACCCTGTTTAAAAAGTTTGAGGACCCCTGTTCTTCAGAGAGTTTGTGGACATGTTCACCAGCTGTGACTGACAGAGCCTCTAGTCCCATTTGACAACCCTGGTCACTGTCATTAAAACTTGTGTTTGTATGAGCAACACACCAGAAATAATATTTGTAACAAATGTAACTTACAAATATCGCATGCTATCAGAGCACCTACAAATCAATAAGATAAACATCCCTCTGAGAAAAGTAGAGTGAAAATATGAACATAAGATTCACAGAAGAAAAAATACCAGTAGCTCATAAACATACAAAAAAATGCTTGTGCTCCCTGATGACTGGGGACATGCAAACCATAACCACAAGTAAATATCATGTTATCACCCATCAGATTTGCAGAACATGAAACAAGGAGGTCATATTCACAATCGGCACACAAACCCTGAACTTCAACCTGGCTGCACTTCTTGCATTCCCAGACCATTCCCATCATGCACCTCTCCCATGCTATACCTTCTGCATGCCCCTAGTGGCAGAAAGGGGCATGGGCACACTAACACAATGGCAGGGAACGGAAATGTTTCCACCTTTTGAGAACAAAATCTAGCAATTTTTGCTAATATGTAACCCTGTATGCTCCACCTCTGGGTCACTACCCTGCAGAGTCCCTCATGCCTCCCTCAGAAGGATCCCCATTGCAGTTTTATCTGTGCTAGTAGAAATCTGAACACAGCCTAAATATGCACCAAAAATATGCACTCTGGTCCATCTCTAGGAGGAACTATGATGCAGTGTTTAAAATTAAGTACTACAGAAAAATGACTCAGCATTTCTGCTCCAAAGCCAGATGGGGTAGGTTTAAATCTTAGCTTTGGTACTTGCTTGCTGTCTGACCTTAAGCAAGTTACTTAGACTCTCTGCGCCACTGTTTCTCCATCTGTATAATGGAGTCTAACAGTAGCCCCTACCTCATAAGGTCATTATGAACATTAATTGCAATTAAAATTATGCATCAGAAAGTTATCCTTAAAATTTATTAAATGAAAAATATTTGCAGAAATTATCTATATATCTGCTTAAAAACCACGATGGCGTTTGTGTAACGCCCCATAATCTCATCAATAAACCCAAGTCATTTTACGCACTCACACATATTCATATGCGTAGGGGCAGAGAGGTAGTTCTGGGAGGATTACATAAGTAACTTGTTACTACAGAGGAGGCAGGTGGAATGGGGACGTTAGAGGGGGGATTTTCACTTTGCATTCTGAGTGGTTTGACTATTTCGTTTATGCAGTTAAAAAAAAAAAAGTAAAGCAATGAATCACTGTTAGAGAAATATCTGCCTGGTTATGAGTCTTACCATTCAACCCTGGGCTCACACTTCTCTCCCATCTAATCTCACATATGCTTAAGATTATTTAGTTTAAAAGATGAAAAAATTTCCCTGGAACCCACTGGTTGAACACTAATACTCCTTTCCCCAAAGGAGCGTTGCTTGCTTTGTCCCCAGGCATCGCTGGTCCTCCCTCCCGCCCAGAGAGCGCCCTCTGGTGGTGATAACTCGCGGCGGAGTGCGCAAGCAACACGCGAGAAAAAAGCAAACAACTTTGCTGATTCTCAGAAGCCGCCTGCCCCCAGCGCTGGAACTCAGGGGCCGGACTCTGGGTCTGCTGCTGCTGCTAGGGCCAAATCTCTGTTCTCATATGGGGGAAGAAATCTTTCTCCTTTTTCCTTTTAAGTTGCCCCCATCTAGGGTTGCCAGATTTAGCAACTGAAAATACAAGATCCGGTTACATCTGAATTTTATATAAATGACAAATAATCTATAGTATGAGTATGTTGCATGGCATATATTAATATTGCATGGAACACACTTCTGCTAAACAAAATTATCTGTGGTTTCTCTGCGTTTTCTGTGAAGGAGATGCTGCCGGCAGGGATGGAGAGAGATGGTGAGAAAGACGGAGGTCTGGGGGTCTGGGGGACAGCGCATGGGAGAAAGGGTGAGGCTTTTGCAGGACGCCATAAACCCGCCTGCTCCCGGGCAGCTGGAGTCGTCAAGGAGCTTTGCTCTAGAACTGCGCTCCCTCCTCAGCTCTGGGGAGATTTGAAAACTTGATAGATGCCCGTTTGAACCCCCGAGATTCTGATGTCATCGGTTTAAGAAGAGGAGGTTGGAGAAGGCGCTGGCATTTGTAAAAGCCCCTGGGCAATTCAAATGCGCAGCCAAGGTTGAGAACGCGGCTCTAGGAGACCGGTTCTGGGGAGCGGTGTGAGCGTCTGCGGATGCGGGCTCGTGCGTGCTCGTGCCCAGGTGTGCCCCAGACGCTGTTAGTTAGTTGCACATTCCCAAGTTCATCAGCCTGGGGTCCTCCTTCCTGAGAGCCCCTCAGTCCACATATTAACGGCGAAGCCTACAGCCCTCTGCAAAATGTTTCCGGGTCTCTCGGGGCTTCTATTTTCCTGGTCACAGCTCTGATTTCCTGTTCATACTGAGCACTCCATCTCATTCCTGTCTCCCGCTGGGACTGCCTTTTTCTTTCCGTCCGTGTCAACTTAATGCTGATCTTTTAATGACCGCCAGCAGCACGCGGCTGTCAAGCTTAGCAGGTGTTTCCTGCAAGTCCCCAGTTAAGGAGGGAGTTTGTCTTCCCTGAAGTCCCAGGGTGGGCGGGCAGCTCCTGCTGTGAAGAATTCATCACTGGCCCATTTCCTCCTCCAGTCCCCGCGGCTTCCTTCCTCCTCCTAGGCTCTCTCACTCTCCCTTCCAAGAACCATCTCACCCCCTCAAAAAATAAACAAAGAAACAAACCCTTCTTCTTCCAGCTGTCAGCATGCAGCTGGTCGCGATTGCTGCTCCTTTCCTAATCAGAACAATTCCACCTTATTTTCTGCACCTCCGCCAGGGCTGCAGGTATTTCCAGGAGAGGGGCGTGACCTCGCTGGGAAGAGCTGAGCGACTGTGCGCTCCTCTGAGGATTCCAACCGCAGCAAGGTTAAACAACATCGCCCTCTTCTACATGTACAAATCTTTGAGGAATTTAGCAAATTATCTTGACAGCTAGAAAACCTTGCTAGCTTCAGCGGAAATATTCCGGTCAGAAAACTGAGGTTCTTTGCATGAAACCCAGCGGCTGGAGGAGTCAGAATCCCCCAGTCTGGGGAGGCAGCGGGTCTCAGCAGACGTTCCTAAAGACCTGGGTTTTGGCCACGTCTGTTCTGTGAGGTGGAAAAAGAAAGCGAAAGGAAATAGAAAAGGGATTAGAGGGGTCTGAAGATTAAAAGAAAACTATATAGGTTCCCCTAAAGATAGAGTTTCTGGCCACCAGGAAAGGACCAAGAAAGGAGGAGAAATGGTCTTCATGAACATAAGGACAGAGGAGCTGAAACCTCGTTCCACTTCCTGGACCCAGGGGGAGGCAGACACAGCCGGCCTCGCCCTGCGGAATGGACACCTTCCGGCCAAGCTGCCTGGAAAGCCACCTTTCAAATGTCTAAGTGCACTGCGCTCTCTGCAAATGCTCTGCCTGCCTCTAGGATTGCACCGAGTCCTGTGCAGTCCAGAACACTTGATTTCCCAGTTCTCCCCGCCCAGCTGCTGCCTCTTTCCTCCGTCCCCCATATATTCCCCCAGGGAAGATGTAGTTTCTAGGCCTGGGCTGTAAGGCTTCATTGTAAAAGTTCAGCATGAAACTTTACTCTGTATGCCCATCGGCTCAGTGAGTAGGGCGCCGGCCCCACATGCCGAGGGTGGTGGGTTCAAACCCGGCCCCAGCCAAACTGCAACAAAAAAATAGCCGGGCGTTGTGGCGGGCGCCTGTAGTCCCAGCTGCTTGGGAGGCTGAGGCAAGAGGATCGCCTAAGCCCAAGTGTTAGAGGTTGCTGTGAGCCATGTGACACCACGGCACTCTACCTGAGGGCGGTACAGTGAGACTGTCTCTACAAAAAAAAAAAAAAGAAAGAAAATTAGAAAGTTGGATAATGCCAAGTGTTGGCCACTGTGTCGGGGAAAGAGAACCCTGGTTGTCTGCAAGGGAGTGTGGCAGCTGTGGCTCTTTTGGGGAGCAATATGGCAGCGCTGCCTCGAGTCGATCACGTAAGTCCTCTGCCAATGATCCAGCAACTCCATTCCTTAGTATTCAACCCAGAGACGCTCTCTGTCCGAAGGGGGCATGTGAACCGCTGCTCACTCAGCATTGTTCTGGCAGGGCCATTGGCCACTCAAGTGCCCATCCCTGTGGGACATATAAGTGTGGTAGATGCATGCGTTGGAGATCCATCAGATGCAAGGGCTGGGATGTACACGCGGAATTACAGAATTCATGTCAGAGGTTATGTTCAAATTCACAGATGCACATCGAACACACACAAAGGCTTCCTAGGAGGGACGGACTTGAGTGAGAAACGTGACCGTAGGGGTTAAAGAGGGCCCCCAAATTCTTTAACACTCCTTCCATGAAGAAGTGAGGTGCGGTGCCCCTGGGTGACTTTGTGATTGCTTTGACTAATAGAATACAGCAGAAGAAATGTAGCGCCGGTTTCTGGGCCTCGGCTGTAAGAGATTAGCAGCCCACCTCCCCTCTCTAGGAACACTCTCTCTGGAGGCTCTGAGCTGCTGTGTAACAAATCAACTGCCCCAGTACCAGCATGCTGGAGAGGCCATGTTTCGGCACTTTGGCTTGTGGCGCTAGCTGAGCCCAGCCTTCCAGCCAGTTCCTACCACCCAAAGCCACTTGTAGGACTTGTAGGTAAGACCAGCCCAGGCCACCTACAAGGTAATTACCACAGAGTGACCTCAGTTGGTTGCCATAGCCTGCAGAAGAATGAACCAAGTTGTCCTAAATTCCCGATCCACAAAACTGTAATGTAATAAAGGTGCTAAGTTTGGGGGTACTTTGTCATCCAGCAATAGAGAATCAGAACAAGGATAAAAGAGAGTAACTAACGAGAGGCCTCACCCTGACCAATGACCATACTTGCTGGCGCAGACATGCGCAGAAGAGTACGGTCCCTGCACTGAGGTCTCGTAGGCTGAACCCTCCTGCAAATCGGCCACAGCAAAGAAAATCCCAGGCTCTATTCATGCAATACCGGTCCCATAGCAGGGAAGCCAGACCATCCTCTGTGAATACCGGAGTAGATACTGCTGCTTTAATGAGGAAAGGAAAGAGCTTATCCTCTTTTTTACTAGTTAATGGAGTTAAATTTTTTATTTATTAAAGGAACTTATCCTTTTTTTAATTACTCTCACAGCTCAGAGTGCTATGTACCTTCCGTATTGCCAATTTAGCCACCATTAAAATTATGGAGACATTAATAGAAACATTCATGTGTTGTCAGGGTTAAAATTATTTGAGATTTAAAATATATTAAACTATAATTCTAATTGGGTCAATTAAATTTTAGTGGGTTTTTCCGTCATCAAATATGAAATGTCCAATTTCAAATCAAAATTTAGTTTTATTAGATCTCAAACAAGAACAGTACAATTAATGAAAGTATGTGCCTAAACTATTGACACAGCTTTGCATTCTTAATGGTAGTGTGTTTATGCCTGGAGAGTCAGTGGCAATGAAATTGAGAAAGGCATTTTCCACAGCTTGTTGCTTGCAAGATGTGGTCCAAAGCCTGGAAAAAGTGATTGTCAATTGGTGCAAGGAATGGTGAATATGGTGGATGACAGAGAGATTCTAAGTCCAGCTTCAGTAGTTTAAGCAGCGTTGTTTGTGTGGCAAGTGGTCAAGTATTGTCTTGCAAGAGGATTGACCTGTCTCTGTTTACTGATCTTGGCTGCTTAATTGTAAGCATCCTCATCGTTTCATCTAATTAGTTGCAGTTAACACCTGCCAAATCTATTGACCAGGTTTTATAAACCTGTAATGGATAATTCCAGCGCTGGACCACCAAACATATACCCTGAGCTTTTTTGGTGAATATTTGATTTGGGACTTGAATATTTGATTTGGGACTATGTTTCAGTACTTTATCTATATCTAACCTTTGTACCAAGTGCTTGTGATTGTCAAAAATAATCCACTTTCCATCACACTTCACAATATGATGTAGAAATGATTTGCCTTCATATTATAACACCAAAGAAAAGCAAGCTCCAAGATAACGTCTCTTCTGATGCTCATTTAATTCGTGCAGAACCCATCTGTTCAGCTTCTTTACCTTGCCAATTTGTTTCAAATGGTCCAAAATTGTTGGAATAGTAATGTCAAACCTTGCTGCTAATTCGTGGGTAGGTTGAGCTGGATTTGCTTCCACTACACTTCTCAGCTCATCATTATCCACCTTGGTCTCAGGTCACCCATGTGGTTTATTTTCAAAATTAAAATCGCCAGAATGGAACTTCTCAAACCACTGATGTACTGTGCCTTCATTAGGCACACCCTTCCCAGACACTTCTTTGATGTTTTGGACTATCTGCACTATATTGTTTCTACAATGAAACTCATATTCGGAAACAACATGCATTTTTGACTTATCTATGGTGTCACAAAAATTTCTTTTAAAAAAATCAGAAGATAATCACAGCCCCATGTGTGTTTGAAAGAAAGAGGATGTACCTTCATAATAAAAGTGAAACAAGAAGTATCGAATTGAGACGTCAGAGATAGTAACTCTCAAACTTAGTACATTAGAAAACTGAGCATTTCATACTTAATAACCTAATATATAAATATACAATACACACATATATGTATATATCTTTTATTCCAAAGCTGCATTTAAAAGTATGATTGCTGCTAATATTTTTTTTGGGAAAATTGCTAATTTGCCAAATTAGCAATTTTGCAGATAATTAAATTGTTAGATCATCTGAAAATTTTTTTCTGAAATTTCTGCATAGGAACAATGTATTGTCAGAATTCAAGACCTCTGAGTTAATTGAAAGAACAGAGGATGATACTAAGAAAGCATGAGTTCTATTTTTAAATGCATTACTTTGGATCCCACCTTGTTCTGAAAGTGGTTTGGTATGTCTTACATAAATATATACCATGTGAAGAAAAAGAAAACCTGATACAGAAATAAAGACAACAGAAAATTAATAGGAAAGCAATGAACTAAAAAGATACCCAGATTGGAATGGAAGAAGGCAAACTATCCCTATCTACAGATAGAAAAACCCAAGTAATTCCCTGAAAAACTATCAATAAATGGGTTCTGCAAGATTTCAAGATACAAAAATCAATATTCAAAAATTGCATTTTGATATATCAATAATGAGTAAGACAAAAATGAAATTAAGAAAATCCCATTTACAATTATAGCATCAAAATAAAACACTAAGAAAAAATTAACAAAAGAAGTGCAAAAACTATACTCTGAAAACTATAAAATGCTAAGTACTATTAAATAATGGAAAGATCTCATATTCATGCATTGGAAGACTTAATATTAAGATGATGCTATGGGTTGAATTGGGTCCCCCCATAAGATGTTGAAGTCCCAACCCCAGCACCTGTGTATTATGACCTTATTGCAAATAGGGCTTTTGCAGATGATCAAGTGAAGATGAGGTCATGAGAACAGCCTCTCATCCAGTGTAACTGGTGAAAGAGGGAATTTGGACACAGAGACAGACATATACATAGAGAGATCACCAGGAGAAGGTGAAGGCAGAGGCTGGCAGGATGCTGCTACCAGCCCAGGAACACCTAATATTGCCAAGAAACAGCAAAAGAGAAACAGCAGCAAGGCACAAGCAGATTCTCCCTCATAGCCCTGAGAAGGAACCAAGCCTTCCACCTGGATTTCCAGCCTCCAGAACTGAGAACCAGTAGTGTTTTGTTGTTTAAGTTAATCAGTTTATCGAACTTTGTTGTGGTTGCAAGCTAATACAGATGGCAATACTTCCAAAATTGATCTGCCCATTTGAAACAATTTCTAGCAGAATCCCAGGGCCAGGTGTGCTGGCTTACACCTGTAATCCCAGCACTTTGGGGAGGTGAGGTGGGAGGAATGCTTGAGGTCAGGAATTCAAGACCAGTCTGGGCAACATAATGAAATTGCTGAGATCCATTAATAAAAAATCCTTTGTATTTTAATATAGCAATGATGAGTAAGGCAAAAACGAAATTAAGAAAATTCTTAATTTTATCTGCAATGAAACTGAGATCCTCTCTGTACAAGAAAAAAAAAAAAATTAGCCAGGCATGGTGGCGTGTGCCTGTAGTTCTACCCTGTTTCCCCGAAAATAAGACAGTGTCTTATGTTAAGGTGTGCTCCCAAAGATGCGCTAGGTCTTATTTTCAGGGGACGTCTTATCTTTCCTGTAAGTAGGTCTTATTTTCAGGGGACGTCTTATCTTTCCTGTAAGTAGGTCTTATTTTCGGAGGATGTCTTATTTTCGGGGAAACAGGGTAGCTACTTAGGGGGCTGAGATGGGGGATCGCTCGGGCCCAGGAGTTTGAGGCTACAGTGAGCTACAGTGATACCATTGCACTCCACCTTGCTTATAAAGTAAGACTTTGAAAAAAAACAAACAAAATCTCAGGTAGCTCCTCTGCAGAAATTAGCAAACTACAATTCATATGGAAATTCAAGGGAACTCAAATAGTCAACATAATATTGAAAAAGAGACCAAGTTTGGGGTATTCATACTTCTTGATTTCAAAACATACCACAAAGCTATAGTATTCAAAAAGTATAATTCTGTCATAAAGATAAACTTACAGGTCAATGGAATAGAATTGAGATTCTGAAAATAAACTCTCATATTTACAGTCAATTGACTTTTGACAAGGTTGCTAAGACAATGAAATGTGGAAATAATAATATTTTTAAAAGGTGGTTTGGGGTCAGCTGGATAGCCACATACAAAAGGATGAAGTTAGACCCCTATCTCATACCATACAGAAAAATTAATTCAAATGGATCAAAGATCTAGAAGAAAGAGCTAAAACTAGAAGAAAACATAGGTGACCTCGTATTAGACAATAGTCACTTAGATATGACACCAAAAATACGAACAATAAAATAAATATATTAATAGATAAACCGGACATCATCAAAATAAAAAAAAAAAACTGTGCTTCAAAGGACACTAAAAATAAAGTGAAAAGACAACCCATGGAATAGAATTAAAAAAATTGCCAATCATATATCTTATAAGAGATATGCTTAAAATATAAAGCATTACAAACTCAATAATAAAAAGACAAAAACCCAATTTAAAAATAGCCAAAGGATCTGAATAGACAGCTCTCCAAAGAAGATATAAAAATGGCTAATAAAAGGCCAGGCGTGGTGGTTCATGCCTATAATTCCAGCACTCTGGGAGGCTGAGGTGGGTGGATTGCTTGAGCTCAGAGTTCGAGATCAGCCTGAGCAAGAGTGAGACCCCATCTGTAAAAAAAAATTAGCCAGGCATTGTGGTAGATGCCTGTAGTCCCAGCAACTTGGGAGGCTGAGGCAACAGAATCATTTAAGCACAAGAGTTTGAGGTTGCTGTGAGCTGTGACATAACAGCACTCTACTGGGGGCAACAAAGTGAGACTCTGTCTCAAAAAAAAAAAAAAAGAATATGGCTAAAAAGCATATGAAATATGCTCAACATCATTATTCATCATGAAAATGAAGATCAAAACCACAATATGATATCATTTCACACCCACTAGGATGGCTATAATCAAAGACAGAGAACAAGAGGTTAGAAGAATATAGAGAAATTAGAACCTAACATACTGATGGTGGGATCGTAAAATGGTGCAGCCCTTTGGGAAATAGTCTAGCAATTCAACAAGTGAGTAAACACAGAATTACATATGGTTGAGAGCAGTGATTTTCTCCTGGTGTGCTGTGGTTCTTAGGAGGAGAGATCACGGCAGGATCTTAGCTGTGCCAAGAAAATTTTTAAAGATCATCACATAAATTATTTTTGAAAGAAGTTCAAAGCACAGTAAGTATATTCTTTTCTTTAACTCTTTTTTTATCATCATAATTTGAGTGTGCTGTGAGATAAACATGTTTGAAAATCACTGATCTGGAAATTTTACTTCTAGTATATATCCCCAGAAATTTTTCACTAATGTTCACAGAAGCATCATTTATCATAACTAAAAAGTGAAAACCACAGTGTCCATCAACTGCTGAATAGATAGATAAAATGTAGTGTACCCAGACAATGAAACATTATTCAACTATAAAAAGAAGTGAAGGGTGAACCTTGAAAATGTTGGGATAGTCACAAAGGGCCATATATTGTATGATTCCATTTAAATATACTAGGAAAATTAGGCAAATTTTTAAAGGCAGACTAGAGATAGAAAATAGATTAGTGTTTGCCTAGGGCTGGGGAGAATAAGAGAATTGGCGGGGGCAGGATGATGGCTAAGGGGTGCACAATTTCTTTTCAGAGTCATAAAAATGTCCCAAAATCTACTGTGATGATGGATACCCAACTGTGTGAATATACTAAAAGCCACTGAAATACATACTTTAATTGGGTTATATTATTTTTTTATTTGAAGTTAATTGTACTATGTCATAAGATTCCAGTTAATTAATTGAGGTGGGCTATAATTTTAGCCCTGAGCTTCCCAGCAGTCCAAGCAAAGAAGGAAACACTGCATCTAAACAATTTCCTCAGCAACATCCTCATGATAAAGAAAACTGGGTTTCTTATGACATCCCCTCATAGCATCTTTCAATTGTCAGGAAAAACATATGCAATCAAGAGAAAGTAATTCTATAAGGACCCAAACATATTTTTGATTAACTTCGTTTTTTTATTATTCACTTTAATTTTTCCAAGTTTTACCCACTGAGGACTAGACTGACATGGGCAGTCTGTGATTCTGTACTCAGATAGTTCCCCTTCATTGTTAGTAGAAATGTGTACATCATCCGAGGCAGCACAGTACATGCACCTCAACTATGTCTCTGACTGAAGGGAAGTTTATGAATATGGGCTTAGCAGAATAATGCTATCGACAATTATTTCCTAGGAACTTACCTTCCAAAAAGTTTTTTGAAAGCTGTGGGGTTTATTCTTGAACGGAAGGGAAAAGAAAGATGGATGTAGTAGAAGAAACAGGTAAGTTAGAGGGTGAGTGGGTCAGTGAATGCGAGACAAAACCAGGCAAAGATTTTCTCTTCATTGCTGGAAGCAGAACCCGCCTGGTGTGGGTGTGGGAACTGTCTTTGGAAAAATAGCTTAGTGAGCTGCTTGGGGCATGAGATGAGACCCAGAAGACATGGGTGTGGACAAGAACCCAAGCAATAAGCATTTTCTGCATGAGAAAATTAAAGGTTTTCCTTTTTTTTTTTTTTTTCACCTAAGAGGGAGAAAGACAGAAGAGCCCAGAGTGGAGGTGATATTGGGGCTATTTTAGAGCAAAAGGACCAGCGGGTCCCCATCTGTTGGGTAGCAGATGGCCACGCCGTCTATGCTATTTTGTTATGGCAACTCAGGCAGAATAATACGGTGAGTTTCTCTGTGGAGTCCTTTGTGTCCATTCCTCCCAACATACTTTGATCAGGGTCACACAGGGTCATCTGGAACATCCATTTATGTAGGGAATTCTGAGTACCCAGTCAGAGTGGGGGGATGGGATCCAGGTGAGCACATCCCCTGGCCCTTGTTGCCTGGGAAGGCACATGTCCAGAGGACAACCAGTGTAGGGCTCTCTAAAGTGTGTGGTCTGGGGCAGGGATCCTTTTTGTCTAGGTCTAAAGTTAGGCTGCTTGGCTTTGCCACCCACTAACTGTGAGCCTTGGGCAGGCTGTTTTCCCTCCTTGGGCTTCACTCTTCCCACCTGGAAAATGGGAATAATGATAGGGCTTTCCTTGCAGGATTGTTGAGAGGATTAAATGAATCTATATGAGGGTCATAGAATAATGACTGGCATGTGATAGGTTTTTTTTTTTTTAATAAAACAAAAATCTGCCCTTTTTGGATGCTCTCAAAATCACCACTCTACACTATCAATGTAGGCTCTGCTTAAGCTTCAGGGAGTGGTGAGACTGCAAACTAATACAACCTTTGTTGAAAAGAAGTATGGAGAATCCTCAAAGAACTCAAATTAGACCTCCCATTTGATCCTGCCATCCCATTACTGGGCATCTACCCAGAAGGAAAAAAATCCTTTTATCATAAGGACACTTGTACTAGACTGTTTATTGCAGCTCAATTTACAATCGCCAAAATGTGGAAACAGCCTAAATGCCCACCAACCCAGGAATGGATTAACAAGCTGTGGTATATGTATACCATGGAATACTATTCAGCCATTAAAAAAAATGGAGACTTTACATCCTTCGTATTAACCTGGATGGAAGTGGAAGACATTATTCTTAGTAAAGCATCACAAGAATGGAGAAGCATGAATCCTATATACTCAATTTTGATATGAGGACAATTAATGACAATTAAGGTTATGGGGGGGGGAAGCAGAAAGAGGGAAGGAGGGAGGGGGGTGGGGCCTTGGTGTGTGTCACACTTTATGGGGGCAAGACATGATTGCATGATTTGCCTAACAATTGCAATCAGTGTAACCTGGCTTATTGTACCCTCAATGAATCCCCAACAATAAAAAAAAAAAAAAAGAGAGAAAAAAAAATTCTTTTATCATAAGGACATTTGCACTAGACTACTTGTTGCAGTTCAATTTGCAATCACCAAAATGTGGAAACAGCCTAAACACCCACCAAACCAGGCATGGATTAACAAGCTATGGTATATGTACACCATGGAACACTATTCAGCCACTAAAAAAGATGGAGACTTTACATCTTTTGCATTAAACAGGATGGAAGTGGAACACGTTATTCTTAGTAAAGCATCGCAAGAATGGAGAGGCAAGAATCCTATGCACTCAATTCTGATATGAGGACAATTGATGACTTAGTACCTGGTGGGGGTGGGGGAAGGGGTGATGCAGGGAGGGTGTGTGCAGGGTCATGGGGTGTGACACCCTCTTGGGGATGGGACACAATTCTTAGAGGGAATTTACCTAACAAATGCAATCAGTGTGACCTGGTTCTTCGTACCCTCAATGAATCCCCAACAATAAAAAAAAAAAAAGATTTAGGAAGTGGGCCAGAGGCCTGAGGTTGTACTGCACTCCCCGTGACCAACAATCATGAGAGATCTCCTTTCGGAAAGCTCTGTCTCCTGTGTTCTTGTCATTCATTCCACTGCCCGCCCATCCTCCCCCTCATGGCCTCCCGTGTCCCCATACTTCTTTCTCCTACTTCCTATTCAGATCTCACTCGGCTTCCTCCTCTTGGGAAAAGTTACCTTCCTTTCCTGTGTCCTTGGTTCCTAGACCCTGCATCCTTTTGTCATTTTCTTATTTTATTTTTTTAGACAAACTCTGCCATGGCATCATCATAGCTCATAGGAACCTCAAACTCCTGGGCTCAAGAGATCCTCTTGCCTCAGCCTCCCAGGAAGCTGGGACTACAGGCGCCCACCACAACACCTGGCTAATTTTCAGAGATGGGGTCTCGCTCTTTCTCAGGCTGGTCTCGAACTCCTGAGCTCAACTAATCCACCCACCTCACACTCCCAGAGTGCTAGGAATACAGGCATGAGCCACTGGCCCGGCTGTTGTCATTTCCTTTCTTATGTGTACACATTCTTAGGGTCTCACTCTTCATCCCAATCGCTCTAACAAAGTATTTCTTTCAAAGAAATAAAATGTTCTTCCTTAAAGGATCCTGGCCACGAACATCTCCATTCTTTCATGGCAGAACAAAAAGCAGGGCCTTAGGGCACGTTTGTGATCTCCTATCTCCCAGGTGAAGAGAGTTCCCCAAAGGCAGGGGTGGCACCTTATCTGTGACACAAGGACCAGGCTCCCAGAGATACAGATGACGTCCCTGTGTGTGCGATAAATGAGCACGTGCTGCCTTTGGACTGCACTGCAACCCTCGGAGTTCCAAGGCCTGAAGTTCCCTCTGTGCTCTCCCAGCTGAGCAGGTCCCTGGCCCCAACCATGCTCTGAGACCCTCCTGGGAATGGTATTTTTCTAGCACTTACTTCCATTTTTGTTTTTGTCCCAGGGCTGAGAAGCTCTGCTCTGAGCTTTTCCCTAGCCACATGGAACATTCACAGCTCTGACATTTAAAATGATTACTTTCACATTGTTTCACCTTAAAGAGAAAAAAGCAAAGTTTTGACTTATGTGCCAAGACCAACTGGGGACTCCTCTCAGATGTTTCTGATGGATCCCTGCTGTCAATCTTGTATGTAAAATAAAATACAAATTAAGAGTTTGTTGCAAATGTATCGAGTCCACAGGCAATCAAAAGATGATTATATCAGTTTGGTCAGATAACAGTTTAGATAAATGGATAATTTTATTGGTTTTTTTTTTTTTTTTAGAGACAGAATCTTATTTTGTCGCCCTTGGTAGAGTGCCTTGGCGTCACAGCTCACAGCAACTTCCAGCTCTTGGGCTTAGGTGATTCTCTTGCCTCAGCCTCCCAAGTAGCTGGGACTATAGGTGCTCTCCACAACACCAGGCTACTATTTTGTTGCAATTTGGCCGGGGCCAGGTTCGAACCCGTAACCCTCAGTATATGGGGCCGGCACCCTACTCACTGAGCCACAGGAACTGCCCAATAAATGGATAATTTTAAAGGTACACTCAGTCATGACTTATTCCAAAACCAAACTGAGATAGTTATAGAGTTATAAATTAAATTCTTAACATATATACGAGTATGTAAGCATACATGCAGTGCTTATGTATCATTGAACAAACACTTATTTTGTGCCAGGAAATGTTCTAAGATGTTACAAATACTGACTTGGATTTTTGAATCAACCTTATCAGGTAGGCACTATTATAACCCCCACAACACAGATGAGAAAACTGAGCTGCAGAAGAATGAAAAGACTCGTGCAAGGACACACAGCTGGCAGAGGGTAGCCAGGATCGTAAATTCAGGTAGCGTGGCTGCAGCGTTCATGCTGTTAACACCTACACTATGCTTCTAGGAGTTTAAAGAAGCCTACAAAGTAATCCATTTGTCTACTTGTGTGTCCATTCATCGACTGAATTTGTGGTGACCACCAGCACTGTGCCAGGTCCACACAAGGCACTGGCCACACAGAGGGGACGGGATGTGAGGCTGCCTTCCAGGGGTCTTCTCCTGGGGTCCTCCCTGCACCTCCATGGTAAAGGGGCAGAATGCCATGTCAGCATTCCAGCCTCGGGCCCCACATCAGTCTTAAGAGCAGTGAGACCATTGGGCTTATGATTCAATCTCTAGCCTCCATTTCTTTGATTGTAAAAGGGGAATCAGAGCACTGGGTCTACTGGGAGATTTGGGGGTGAAATGAATTAGTGCTTGCAAAGTGGCATGCAGTGTACTGATAAATGCCCAATCCATCTCCTTCCTTAGAGGAAAATTTCCCACTAAAATTCTTGTTTCTATATCCATTTGTAGAATTATTCAATAAACACACTTTATTTCACTTGGGGTGTTGGCAAAAGCAAGGTAAGCTGGAGCCTGAAAGCTCCAGGCATTGGCTTCTGGGCAGGCAGAAGTGACTTTCCAGTGTGGAGCAGGGATGAAAGCTGAGGTTTGGAGCTGGCCTTGGGTCCCAGGTCCACCTCTGGCTCTTACTGTTCTGTAACCTCTGACCTCCCTGATCTCAATTTCTTTCTTTTTTTTTTTTTGGCTGGGGCTGGGTTTGAACCTGCCACCTCTGGTATATGGGGCCAGTGCCCTACTCCTTTGAGCCACAGGTGCCTCCCAGATCTCAATTTCTTCATCTGTGACACCCTGACCACCCTGGGATGGTGGAACCATTAAATGAGATGGTGCCCAGGTGTCCCGTTGTCAGTATTGCTGCTGCAACCTCAGCTGGGGGAGAGGCAGGCCTGGGGGTACTGAAAGGCAGGTGCTTGCAGAGGGAGGTCATGGCCAAGGTAGATAAAAGTTAAGAACCCGGGGTGGCACCTTGGCTCTGTGGGTAGGGCACGGGCCCCATTTACCGAGGGTGGCGGGTTCAAACCCAGCCCCGGCCAAATTGCAACAAAATATAGCTGGACGTTGTGGCAGAAGCCTATAGTCCCAGCTACTTGGGAGGTGGAGGCAAGAGAATTGCCTAAGCCCAAGAGCTGGAGGTTGCTGTGAGCTGTGACACCATGACATTCTATCAAGGGCAACAGAGTGAGACTCTCTCTCTAAAAAAAAAAAAAAGAGTTAAGAACCCAGGGCAGGGAGCAGTCCAGGCCTAGCTGGGGAGAGGGAAGTGGAGGCAGGGACACAGCCCTCTGGCCTCAGCACCTGCTGCTGCTCTACTGGCCGGCGTCTCTGGTGGCTGCCCTTTCCCTGGCTCCGTTGTTCTACCCTAGCAGGCCACCCTCCCACAACTGGCCTTCTGCAAGGCTGCGGCCTCCCAGCCACCATGGAGTCCATGTTTACTCACAATACCTGAGTCCTGTTTATAGCGGTGGCATTGAGGGGACAAATGCTGCGGTTGAGCCTGGGTGGCTACCCCACAAAGCCAGCTTTCAAGCCACGCTCAGCTGGAAAGTTGGCAACATGGGCATGCCGAGACAGGAAGGGAGGTCAGGCCAGGGTCTGGCTCAGGCCCAGAGTGGAAAGAGGCAGGAGGTAATAACAACAGCGACCGTTTCTTAAGTCCTTACCTCTGTACTAAGGGCTCTACATGGGCTAACTCAGTTATTTACTTCACATGGCTGAGGAAACAGAGAGGTGGAGATACAGCTGCTTTTGTAGGGAGCTAGGGATTTTGAGCCTGATGTATCTGAGGTTGAAGGCTGTGCTATGTCTACTTTGGTTATTTTGCCTCTCCAGTTAAAATTTTAATACCAACAGTTTCTGTTTAAAGATTCTTTATACTCCTCAATGCAACCCATTTTACAGATGAGGAGATGGGGTTCAGAGAGGACCCATGACTTGCTTATGGTAGGAAATACATCACCCAGCCTCTCCAACTTGTGAGGGAAGGAGCGTGACTGTCAGGCCAGAAGCTCTCTTCTGATGGAAACTTTTCCTCTGCAGGCAGAATGGGACTGAAGACCCCATTCATGGCAGGGGAGGGACCCCCAGAGAAAGGGAAAATTAAAAAGTAAGCTGAAGGAGTTGGAACAAAGAAAAGTCAGCTAGTTTACCTTTAGCTAGCCATTGCTAAATTTCTTATCTGAACAAGTTTCTGGCCTTTCCTGAAACTCTGGCCTATTGGGGATACAGCTTACACCAATACCCAAATGTTCATAAAAGAGATTATGACAAGATCTAGAATAAATACATCTTCCAGGTCGTTTACTGCCCATTAAACAGACAAAGCAGATACCCATTGTGGAGATTTGCGTTTGGCTGGGACAGAGACCAAGGGACTAGCTCAAGCTCTGAGATATGGGCAGGAAAGCTTAACATCCCTTATCGCAGAGGAAAATCCTCTGTGGTGGTGATGAGAGGAAACCGCCTCTCTCCCACCGATTCCTCAGAGGAGATTAATACCAGTGGTGTTTTACTCCACAGTGCACTAGAGGAGCTTAACACCTCCCTAGGAATTTGTGTGTGTGACTTCAGACAGGAGGCTTCCCCCACACAAGGCTCAAGTTTCAGATGCTCCAAAACTGCTCAAATCCTTAAAGTTAATAATAATAACAATAGGAGCTGATGTGCTCATTCAGAGCAACTGCTGGTGTCTGTTCCCTCCCTCAGTTTACTACCTGGGCAGATAGATTTCAATAAAAGCTGAGTGGAACAGAGACTCCGGGCCACTCACTGGAGCTCACGAACAGGAGGAGGTTCCCTGAGCTCCACCTTTGAACACTCTATTCGGTGTCTCTTTCTTTATCGTCATTCCTAACTTCGTATTTCTTCAGTTGGTCATGCCAGTTCCACAGGTCTTATACCTGGGATACAAGCCCAGGTGGGTTCCACTTCAGAGCCCAGATGACAGCCACTGCCACCTGGCCACTTGTAGGCCTTCCTCATTGCTGCGGGCCACCCATCTGGTCTCCCGTGTGCAGGTGCACCCTCCGCCTGCCTCTCGCCTGCTCCATTCTGCTCTGTTCCATTCCATCCCAATCCCTTCTCTCTGCCCATGGAGCCTGGACAGGGGAGTAGCACCCACCTCAGAGCCCATGGAAGAGGAAGAGCTGCAGGATGTGGCCGTGTCCCTCCTTACAGTGATGGGCCACATGTGCACAGTCAGTCCCCACGTGACAGCACTAGAAGCCTTCCTCAGTGCAACCACTGGCACCAGGCACCTCCTCTCACCAATTCTCCCAACACCTCTTGACAGGTTTGTGGAAGTCCCAGCTGGGCTTCCCCCAACCGGGAATGGATCCCATTGAGATCTCCTGCTCAGGGAATAAGCTCTGAAGGGGCTGGTCAAATCCCAGGGCCTGGCTGGGGCCACAGGACTCATTCCCAGGCCATGTCTGTGGCCAGCCACTTTCTCCGACCATCACATGAAATGAGGGAGGGTACAGGAGCTGGCTTTGCTCCCCAGGGGAGGCCACAGCATCCTCTTTCTCTCTTTTTTCCACCTAGCAGGCAAAGGCAGAGAACAAGGTCTGGCTCCATCAGCCCTGGGAGGGCCTTGTCCCTCAGCGCTTACAGTGCCCAGCCTGGGGCTTGCTCGGGCCTGGCCTGCTCAAGGCCACTGTGTGTCTGCACTCTGGGGCTGGGCACCACACGCCTCTCTTTCTCCTTCCCTCTGCCCCAGGTGGGATAGGCCTTGCATCTCATCGGAGAGGCAAGCTCTGAGGCTTGAGTCTAAGTTCAGGGCAGCAGGCTGGGCTGGCCTCCTACCACTGTCTTTGGTTCAAGGCTGGGCCATCCTAGAGCTGGCTCGGGCCAACACATCACCCTGTGTGGTCTGGTCTGCCTCCCCACAGTTCTGTGCCAGGGTTTTGGGCCAAAGGCTCGCTGATGATAAAGGACCACTTTTCCAGCATCATCTGTGCTCAGGGATGTGTGGGGAGGTGGGAGGCCGGGCCAAAGCAGGACTGAAGGGATCCTGGGTCTCCAGGTCAAATGAGACCCCTTTTACAACTGCAAACTACAAGACGTTCCCAGCACAGACTTAATGAGTCAAAGCGGAATGCCCTGTTACAATGCTCCTTTTATGGGGATCACATCCAATAATGTTGCCTGTGTTTTCATTCCCTCTCAGCTCAAGTGTTTATGGAGAGATTTGTGCTTAAAATGGAAGCCAGTAAAATCTTAACTTATTCATAACTTATGGAATATAAATAAGTTTCCGAGAGTTGCCACAGCTCGTGAAAACAGCTGCATGGATTTTCACCACATTTTGGTGGGCATGTTTGAGATGGTCTAAGCTGGTACCTAAGAAATAAGCCCTGGGCAGGCAAGAGAGAGACAGGCAGGTCCTACCAGACTGGCTGACACTGAGCCACAAAGCAGGGCACGAAGGGGTGGCACGCTGGGGTGGGTGGCGGCTGGAAGATGGTGTGAACAAAGAAAAAAAAAGACAATCCTGGCTCCAAACCGGCTCCCCTCCTGGAAATCACACTGTCCAGGAGGTGGTCCCCGTGGTTCCTCCCCTGCTCAGCTGTTGCATGGTGTAGATTGGGGGCTGTAGCTGTCTCCTGTCTTCATTGTCACCACCCCCCGAGCCCGGGTGCTCCTTCCCAGGAAGAAGTTGTCAGCTTAAGAGTAGGAATTAGGTTGAAGGGTTACAGACAGTTACTGAACCACCAGGTGGGGCAGGCAGTGGACCAGCATGGGGGTCAGAGCCAGAATGGAGTGAGAGACGTCTCTGTGGGTTTGGGATGGTGGTGGTGCTGAGAGGTTTGGTATAGAAGTGGCCCCATATAAACGTATTTGGGATGCTAGGAGACCATTGGAGTTAGAGTTAAAAGGAAGGAAGGCAACTAGAGTGAACCCCAGGAGGGCCTGGGAACACTCAGATTTGATTTTTAAATACCAAAGAAAGCAAGGCTCCTGGGAGAAATGGAAAGTGCCTGGGCTGGAGCAGGAAAAGTAGAGAGGAGTGTGGAGCACCCTGTGTGCCAAAAGGGAGAAAGTTCAAAGAGAGATGGAGAAATGGAAAACGACACCAAAGCCAGCCAGAAGGAGGGGCCGCCCACTGGCCAGATCTAGGACAGCTTGGACAGCAAAAAAAACCCCAGTACCACTAGATATTAAAACCCACTAGGAATGTGTAGGTCCTCACGGAGAGACATAAATAAGTGATAAAGAGGGACAAGAGAAAGCTTTTTTTTCTTTATTTCAAAATATTACAGGGGTACACGTTTTTGGTTATATGGATGGTTTTTGTAGTGCTTGGGTCAGGGTTATAAGTGTGCCCCAAACCCACAGTGTTCCTTGTTAAAGCCTTTTCTTCCAGTAGGGTGCCAACCAATACATGTAGAAGGCATGAGGGAATCAGAGATTACAATGTGGCCACCACGATGGTGATACTTATGCCAACCAAGAAACGTGGATGGGAGTGAACATTTGCTCAGGACAAGATACTTGCAGAGACTCAAAGCACCCTCCACACGATACTGACTGAATCCAAAGGGACCCAGAGTTATCTGGAAGACACTGCATGAATCAAGTGAGCAGCATCTGCCTCACTGGAGAAGGAAAAAATGGCAATTCTGCACCTACTAGGATGCAAGGAGCAGGGCCTGGCCTGGATTCGACTGTATTCCTGCCAGAGGTGCAGAAGCTCAAACCATTGGATCTGGCCTGTACTCTTAGGAAATTCTCCAGGACTATTCTAGTTTGAAGGAGACAAAAGACATGTCATGCTGAACTGGATCCTTTTGCCAGAAAGGATGTAATTGGGACAATTAGCAAAACTTCAGTGAGCTCTGATGATTAGATGATACTGACGTACCAAGGCTGATTTCTGAACGCTTTTATCTGTGGCTATGTCGGAGGCTGTCTGCCTTTGCAGGAAGCACATGTTCTAATATTGAGGGGGTAGCAACTGCTCTCAAATGGTTCAGGAAAAACAGTTATTTGTACTACAACTTTTAATTTGTATTACAACCTTTCTGTAAGTTTCAAATTATTTCCAAGGAAAAAGAAAAAGAGTTTAAAATGTATCCAGGATCTCCTAAAAGTCAGGCATCTTTTAGGGTTGTATTTAAAAGCTAAGCTTTGCAACATGGCATATATGTACCATGGAATATAATCAGCCTTAAAAAGGGGAGAAAATTCTGACACATTCCACATCATGGGTGAATCACGAGGACATTTTAAGCATGGGTGAATCACGAGGACATTTTAAGCATAACAATTGCAAAAAGACAAATACTGTATGATCCCATTCATATGAATAGACAAACTCAGAGAGAAAGAATGTAGAATGGCGGTTGCCAGGGGCTGCGGGGCCGAGATGGGGAGCCGGTGTGCAATGGGTACCAAGTTTTATTTTGAGAAGATGAAAAGTTCTGGAGACAGATAGTGGTGATGGGTGCACAATAAGAACATGCTTAATACCAATGAACTGTACACTTAAGAACAGTTATAATATATTTTATGTTTTGTGCATATCACCACAATGTTTTAAAAATCGGAGGTGAAAAGCGAGGCTTTGGAGTGAATTTTGGCTTGGCCTCTCAGCTCCGCACACCTACTACTGAACTGCCTGACCTCCGGCAAGGGCTCCTTTGTCAGTGTACAGGGACAATAGCACTGTCCTCATGGTGCAGAGTTAGAGGTCCTGCAGGGATGCCCACTAGTGCAGTGGCAGCAGGACCTTTTTCTGGGGACAGTGTGAGAGGCAGGTGGATGGAGCGTGTCCCAGCTGAAGGCATATACACAAATGCATACGTGCTAATAAATGCTTATATGTGCACAGATTTATCTGGAGGGGCAAGTGTGCATCTGGTAACAGTGATTGCTTCTGGGGAGGGTATCTGAGAGATTGGCAGGGCACTGGTGGGAAACACCTCACTGTTGGACCCATTTATACTCTTCGATGTGTTCCCATATGCAAGTGTTATCTATTTAAATAACTTGTGTCAACTTAAATAAAAGATAACAGAGAGAGACTCTCTCAAAGATAATGATATTTATTTGGGAATGGGGATTGCAGTGGGAATATGCATGCCATAGAAAACTCCGAGTGACTCTGGGAGGCTGAGGCGGGAGGATTGCTTGAGTTCAGGAGTTCAAGACTAGCCTGAGCAAGAGCAAGACCCCATCTCTACTAAAAATGGAAAAATTAGCCAGGCATCATGGCGCATGCCTGTAGTCCCAGCCACTCCGGAGGCTGAGGCAGGAGGATCTCTTGAGCCTAGGAGTCTGAGGTTGCTGTGAGCTGTGATCATGCCACTGTACTCTAGCCTGGCCGACAGAGGAAGACTCTCTCTCAAAAATAAATAATAAAATAAAAATAAAAAGCCTATGTGCATAATCAGGGAGGTAAAGGTTTTTTGGGCAAAAGTGAGGAGGAGTACATAATTGTTTTCAGATAATTATCCTTGGCTACAAGGATCAATAACAAGGGCGGCTCCAGCGTGAGGCTGGACAGGCAGTAGCTAGGTGGATGTCCTCCATAAGTGTTTTGGGGTAGGGCCGTGATGGCCTTTGGCACAGCTGTGGTTTTTGCAGTTTTTTATGATGGTTCTTGTCATTAGGCATTTACTTGAGAACCCTCCCTTCAGGGACTTCCGTCTGGGTTTTTAACATAAGTGACTCCATTTTGACCTGACAACTTTCACAACAGATAAATCAATCAAATTACCAAAGGACTCTCCTTCCCCCTTCTCAAGCCCTTCTGCCCACTGCTGACTTGCATTAGCTCCCAGCTCTCTGCCCAAACTGCGTTTGCCTCTGTTGATAAATTCAACAGATTTCTCCCTCTTTATCTTCATGTCTGCTCTGTGGCCATTTGACATTTCAAACACCATTTTCCTCCACTTCAGGGAAAACAGTGAAATGTATCCACAATGTGGGAAAGGGCCGCGTCTGTCTTGGCCACTGCTGTGGTCCTGTGGAAAAGTACATTGCCCGGAACACTTACAAGGGCCATATATACCTATAAATGGCATGAATAAACCATTAAACATGAACAAAACCTGGTAACCAATCTTAAAAGCTCAATGATAGCACTGACAAATTCACAAAAGACATCTTGATGTGCAAATAAGCAGAAATAAAGGCAGAGGCCATCTGTTTTTAAATAAAGCGGTCCTGGTTGTGGTATTGTACTATCTTTTTGCAGAATGTCACCATTGGGGAAACCAGGCAAACATCAAGGTTTGTGCAGGCTCTATTATTACTTTCTTAAAACTCCATATCCATCTACAATTACTCAAAAGTAAAAAGTTTAATTTAGATAAAGCAGTAAGTCCAAACCTGACCTGTCAGCGGAAGAAAACATCTAATTGGAGGATCATTAATGGGGAAATCAGTGAAATGTTATTAGATGGTTGATCAGGGCATGTTAGCTGCAAGCCGCAAAAATGCAAATCAATCAACATAGGTAAAAGGAGTATGTGTCACACAGCGGTAACTCGGGGCAGTTCACATACCGAATGAACTGTGGCTTATAAAGGAAGAGGTCAGAAAACAGATGTTAATAGGACGTGTGGTTCCCATTGACGGTATGTGGCAAGGTCTTTTACGAGAAAGCAATGAACTCGGAGAAAAGTTTTCAGTTTGTCAGCAGAAATTAAGAGGACAGTCCAGATATTTGAGGACTTGTAATATTGGATAAGCTGACTCGGCCCTAAATAACAGGCAATAAACGTGGAGAAGGTTATGTAGCAAACTCTCAATGCAACGATCGGAATACGCCTACGAGCCAAGATGGCTTGAGGTCAGGAGCGTGAGACCAGCCTGGGCAACACAGTGAGACCTTGTCTCTACAAAAAATAAAAAATTAGCTGAATGAGATGGCAGGCACCTGTGGCCCTAGCTACTTGGGAAGCTGAGCCAGGATTGCTTGGGGTTGGGAGAGTGTCACCGCACTCCAGTCTGTGTGCCAGAGTGAGATTCTGTCCTTGTCTCAAAAACAAACAAAAAGGCTGTAGTGCCCCAGCAAACTTTTCAGCTGAACCAACTGTCTCAGGGAAAAATAGTAAGGCTTTTTTCTTGTGCTTAAGCCCCACAGAGTCAAGCTTTAAATTTAAAGAGAGGCCTGAGAGTAAGGAAGCAGAGAAATACACGTTTGAGAAGTGTCAGAGAACCAAGAGCATGGCTTCTGGCCCGGGTTGCCAATTGCAACCAATCATGTCAAATTCCTGCTGCATTTTAGAAACTCATTCTGACAAAAACGAAACAGAAACTCATGAGCCCAGGCTCCGGAATTTTCTGTTCAAAATATAAAATGATCCTGGGTCACTAGTCTCCAAATAGCATGATGTTGATTGTGAAAGCTATACAGCCTCCAAGGAGAACAGATCCACAAACACCTCGTTTGGGTGTGTCCGAAGAGGACGTCGGAAAAGAACAATAATGAAAATGGAAGAATCTGGCAGAGGGGGAAGCCAGAGGCCACCGGGAACAACGGAACAGAGTGGAAGCCAGTCCTAACGAGAACATCTGCTGCACCTGGAGTAAGTGAGTGGCTCACAGCAGCTGCCCAGTGGATTTCAGAATTGCTGGGCCAGGGACTGCAGTGTTTTCCATTCTTGTCCTGTCCAGTTATTCTCGCTGCATACTAGGTGGGCTATTCGGCAGATTTGTTTTTTTCAGTTCTTAGATGTTAACAGAGGAGCTGCCCAACCTCTCAACTTCGGCTTGGATGCAGCGACTGGACGGCACCTTCAGACCGTCTTTGTGGGGAAGAGACACTGTATACATGTAGTCAGAGGGCATGCTGAAACAGACGTCTATTACCGCCCGTATTTGATTCTCCCCTCCCTCTGGGCATGTGAATGGATTGGACCTCTCTGCCCCCTGGCAGTGAGGTGAAGCCACATGCCTGGCTAATGTGGAGTCAAAGTGACAAGCGTCACTTCCAGGCCAAATCATTCCACTCCTCACGTGAGCCCTTTCCGTGTGCTCTTCCTCTGCTGTGCTCTGGTAGCAGAGATCTTGGATTCAGAGGATGGGCAAGAAGGTGGAAGCAGCCAGTGTGCTAAGTTGCCATGTGAAGGAAGGACAGCTGCCCTGGAGCACTGCCTGGAGCTCGGCCATTAGGTACACAAGAGAAACACGTATTGTGTCAGGCCACTGAGATTTGGGTGTTTTTTGATCACTTGCTGCAGCATAAACCTAAAGCTGTCATGACTAACGCAGGCCCAGAGCATAAGCTGCAGAGTCAGGATTCAAATCCTAAGCCTTGACCCAGCATCCTCCATGAGCCCGCTGGATTGCTGTGAGGATGACATCACGTTAGGGCCCCCAGTCCTGCTAAATCTCACAAATTCCTTCTGCTCGGTGAAGAATCACCTCTGTAGAGACCTGAATGATGTTTTGTTACGAATGCTGATAAACCGCCACGCTCAGCCTCTATGATGACTGCTTAACTTCTACCATCCCCAATCTAGTGCTCTCTATCTAATATTTTAGGCAGCATTGATGAGGCTACACAGGCAAGCCCTTTTCTGATGTTGGCCCTGAACCAACTGCCCCCTTGGGTTAGTCCAAGCTTCTGAGAACGCTGTGTGTTGCCTCCATCGGCCTGGATCCAGCTGTGCCTTGCACCCACCTTTACACTGTCTGCACCTGGGGGTTTAATCTAGACACCCAGGGGGATGTTAGGGAGGGGACTTGAGGCTCCATTCCAATCTCAAAGATTCTAGAGCTCCACTCATGTAGCCGAAATCCTAGTCTTCATGACTATGACTGTGGAAATCAAAGTCTAGAAGATCTGGCCCCACAGCTAAAAAGTTTTTTGAGTAACTTTAAAGAATCAAAGGACAGTGATACTGTAGGGGAAGTATCCTCAACTTGAATATCCACAGGGGCCAACAGGATGACAGAGCACAGCCAGCCAGTGGCGTCTGTGTGTCCAGCATGTTGTCTGTGGGGCTGAGTTTTATGTAGCCCTTGCTGGTTGATACCCAGTGGGGATGTACACGTGTGGCCAGACCTGACACTTTTCATCAGAAGCCTGAACTATGCATCTCCCAGTTTTTATAACACTGGCAAGTGAAAACTAAACAATGCCAAGTGCTACCCCACGGCTGAGGGGATGTGCCTACAGGGCAGGGCAGACTGGCCTGTCCAGTCGGCACACTCTGCCTGTGTCATCGTTTGCTGAGGGGAGCAGGGCTGGCTAGAACTAAGAGTGCACCCTGAGATCAGGAGGTCAAGTTGACTTGATTTTGGCCTACATGTGGAAAGAAGGATGAACAAGTTTAAACTTAAGTGACAGGGGGGCTAACCAACAACGGGAGAGGGGACAGCATGGGCTTTGAATTTAGAGAGGCTTGGGTTCCAACCCTTGCTCTCTGATTTAACAGTT
Source organism: Nycticebus coucang (assembly GCF_027406575.1). NCBI lineage: Eukaryota > Metazoa > Chordata > Mammalia > Primates > Lorisidae > Nycticebus > Nycticebus coucang. The sequence continues at coordinate 77,483,700 of NC_069796.1, forward strand.
GCATAATGAACAAGCTGTTTCACCTCTCTTTAAGTCTTGGCTTCCTCAGCCACACATACAGAATCTTTCCTAGCAGGGTCATGAAAATTAAATGAACTCATGCAGAGAAAATGTCCCCCAGCTCATTTACTTCTTCCTTTGAAAGGTTCTTAGGGCTGCACACAGTGGCTCGTGCCAATGACCTCAGCATACAGGGTGACTGAGGTGGGAGAATCACTTGAAGCCATGAGCTCAAGACTACCCCAAGTAACACAGTGAGACTCCGTCTCTACAAAATATAGAAAACTTAGCTGGGCATTGTGGTGAGTGTCTGTGGTCCCAGCTACTCAGGAGGCTGAGGCAGGGGGATCATTTGAGCTCAGGAATTTGAGGTTGCTATGAGCTATGATGACTCTGGCTCCAGGTAACAGTGAGACCCTGTCTGAAAAATAAATACAAAGGTTTGTGAATGAGGAAGAGCCCCGATGAGGATGAAAGTAATGTTTTAGGAAGGACGGGCCAATGGCAGTTTGGAGACAGGGGTCATAAAGACTGTTTAGGTCCCAGAAGTGGGACCAATCTGAGTAGATAGGTGATTATTACCATGTGACCATGAGCCAGGCCCATCCCCAGTACCACCACCATAAAAGCTGACTTCCTGGGTCCTCCACAGGTAAGGTGATGGTCAGGTGCAACATACACAGTGGACAAAAGTCTGGCTGCACAGCTCTTCTGTCATCATTCACTCCTGTCATCAGCACCCTTAGGGCAGCCAGGGGAGGCCCACTCAGCCTCCCTGCCTGGCTCTCCCAGATGCAACTTTCAAACTCAAACCTCAGGGCCAGTCTCAGACACTTGTCAGGCCCTGACCTTTGCCGGGTCCCCACAGGCACCTCTCAATCTTTAAGTGCCAAAACAAGCCTCCTCCAGAGTTCCAAGTCATGTTCTGAGCTGCTTCAGCAAACCCACCTTCAGGACTGCTTACAGCTTTTGAACGCGTAGGTTTAACTTACAGCAGGTGTTTCTAAGTCAACCCGTCCAAATGCGGATGCTGAACAGCCACTCATGTCTGCCTCCTAGTGGAGAGCATGGGATGGCTCCTTCTCCAGGTGAACTTTACTTATTGAGGCCAGAAATCTATTCCAGCTGGAAATAGAATTGCACCCACTAGGGAGAAACAGATCACATTTCATACAGGCAGAATGGGGACCGAAGACCCCACTCTTGGCAACGGAAAACACCCCCAGAAAAAGGGAAAAATTAAAAAGCTGAGTGAGGAGGGAAAAAGGAAAGTCAGCTAGTTTACCTTTAAACCAGCCACTGCTAAATCTGAGCGTTTCCTGCTTTCCTAGACCTCTAGCGTATTGGGGATACAGCTTACTAACACCCCTGCTGGGTCTGTGAACACTCTGAAGAAATAATGGCCATAGAAGATGCTGTGGCAAGGCCTGGAAAGACACTAACTGGGCTGTTTCCTACCCAGGAAACAGTCAAAGCAAATACTCATTGTGGAGATTTGTATTTGGTTGGGGCAGAGATCAAGGGAACAGCTCAAGCCCTGCAATATGGGCAGGACTTATATCCCTCATCACAGAGTAAGACCCTCTGTGGTGGTGATGAGAGGAAAATTCCTCTCTCCCACCGCTTCTTCAGAGACTGATGCCAGTGGCCTTTACTCCACAGGGAACTAGCGGAGATTAACACCTCCCTAGGAATCTGTGTGACCTCAGACAGGAGGCTCCCCCCACACAAGGCTCAGGTTCCGGATTTCTCAAGACTACTTCAGACAGACCCTTAAAGTTAATAATTACAGAAACAATAGGATATTCTCTGATATGCTCGCTCAGAGAAACTGCTGGCATCTTTGTTCCCTTCCTCAACTTACCCTTTGGGCTACTGAACAAACAGCCTTCAATAAATGTTGAGTGGAAATGACACTCGGGGCCACCAACAGAACTCCACCAGCAGGCGGGGGTCCCTGAGTTCCCACCTTTGAAAATTCTATTCTGTGTCTTGTCTCTTTCTTTCTCCTCCTTTCTAACTTTAGATTTCTTCAGTTAGTCACTGCCAGATCCACAGGTCTTAACGGACCCTGCCCCCGGGGCATGACCCCGGCACTCCAGATAGTAACTGCCACCTGCCCTGAATGTACTGCCAACTTGCTTAGAAATGAGGGCACATGTTGACAAAACATCTTGCTAAATATGGTAGTACAGTCCTGATTTAGGGGTACTTATGGTAAAAGTTGAAGTTGAATATTCATTTTAAGAGGGAAATAAAAGAATTGGTTAAAATCCATTGAACTAGCAATATCTAGTAATAGGCTCAACTAAGAACCAGACTCAGTTTGAAGTAACCTTCAACATTATCCAGGATTGCTATCCAAAATATGTTCGGAGGCCCAGAAGAATCATCTGAAGCTTGTTAGAAACTCAGTGCCCCTCACCCTGAATTTCTAAATCAGAATATGCATTCTCCTAAGATCCCACGGTGATATTCTAAGTTTGAGAAACATGGATGTAACAGACGGCCCTCAACTAGAGAGTGGTGACGCTGACGCTTCAGAGAGGGAAAGGAACCACCTGCCCGCTTCTAGCTCTGTCTATTAGCTTTGGGGAGAGAGCAGTTCCAAGTTGTACCTAAGTCTCCACCACTATTAAATCATTGCTGTGCACAGGAATGGTATATAGGCAGGAGACAAATGTCACCTTTCACAAATATGGGGTCTAAGACTCAGTTGAAGCTTCAGAGAAAGGGTATCAAATGATTTTATTATAAAACTTCACACCATTAATTGACCATTCTAACAAATACCAAGACTCACTAGCCCTTGCAGAATAGGAAGCAGCCCTGGACGGAGAACCTGCAACTGTTTCTCCTCACTGCAATGTCTGAGCTTCCACATATCCTAGGGCTCCAAGTTTTGTCACCTCTTACAAGGGAAAGAAAACTGGCTAGAAGATTCATGTACAAGAAAGTCATGACAACTTTAAAGCTATCTGAGGCTTGTACCTTCTAGTTTGCAACTCTGAGAAATAACATCAAATAAGCATTGTCGAATACCTGCTTCCCAGCTAACCTGTCATTGTCCTCTGAAATTATCTTTGGGATTGCTTATGTTCTTTCACTGTAGCTCATTTCATCTCAGAGCACAAACCCTGAAGTCCATGCACAGTCTCCATGTTCAAGTATCAAAGTCGGCTTCAGGGCTCATATCCCTGAAGCGGTTGCTGTAGTGTTTCTCTCTGTAGTGTCTACTGGTGTCACACCCTTGGACAGGCGGCTCAAGTGGCAGCACGATGACAGGGCAACACAGTCAACTTCCCCACTGCCACACTTGCTCCTCATCGTTCGATCTGTACACTGCCTGCGGTCAAGGCTGAAATCTTGCCATCGCTGATGACCTTGACCTATCTTCATTCTGAAGTTGCACTCTTACACATCCAAATCCACTTCTTCACCATTGATTAAATGGCACTTTCAAAATGTGTCAGGAATATTCTAAAAAGAGAAGATAATCGTATCAAAATGCTACTTTTTGATAAGAACTATACTCATTTAACTTTATGTTCCTAAAATAATTTATAATTAAACCAGAAAGACTTAAAATGTTTTCCACCCCATAAAGAACTTGAGGTCCTCTCCTCAGAGGCATAGAAAGACCACCCCTCTTGAGAGCCCCGCGTGAGCCCAGGTTCTCGTGCACTGTTTGCTCACTGATACTCAAAATGGCCCAATTCACCTTACTTACTGATTTACTAAGAACAACGACGTCTCAAAGAATCTTAGAAGAGAACATTGAGAGCAGAACGGAGGCAGGAGGCACACCCAAGGGCCACCAACGACGGCTAGGAGTGCACTGCTAACCTGGTCATTGCTCACAGTGACTAGCGTCTCCCAAAACCTGCAAAAGCACATTGTGTGCATCCCATAGCTTTTTAAATTTAGTTGGAAACTTAATAAAAAAAGAATGTTCATAACAGAAGAATACTAAGGTCACTGACAGTAGCAAACATACCCCTTCTAAGTACATGGAAATCCAGCAGAGTCCAAAGCAGACCCTGAATCCCATTTAGGATAACACTTTAGAATGCACTGCTTGATTTTATATTAAAATTGCAGACCCCAAGTTAACGCATGTCCAGGGGAGAGATCATTTAGACAATTAAAACAAACAAGACCTTGATGTGAATTGCCCTTGGGCACACCATTATCTCAGTTGGTTTCTAATGAAGCATGAATTCATAGCTTATAATAGCATCAATGTTTAGCTCTGGTGGCTAAACACATTCACTGACAAAGTGCTACTCGTTAGTTCTCGCTAAAAGATGAATCCTAACAGGAGGTGAAGTACACCTGTAGGAAATACTTTCTGAATGATTCCAATTATAGCTTACGCCCTTCCTCTCCATTTTCATGTCTACAAGTCAAAAGGTGTGCTCCTGAACAAAGACAGGATACCAGACCTTAGGGAGTGTCCTGGGATGGAGCTGCAGGGTCCTGGCCTTCAGGCTCTGGAGGGGGTGCTGGCACCGCTGCTTTTTTCTGGGCTGCCAGGAACTCATGAATTGCTCGCTCTATTTGTGGCCTGAAGATGTGGTTTAGTTTTGGATCCACCACCTGAGAAATAATCCTGTCTACTCCAGCTTCCAACATCCCTGACCTTGTGGAGAGAAACATCATTTTGTTATTTAATTCCCCTGGGATTCATCTTTAGCCCCAGCAAGCACCATGGGGGAGCCCAGGAAATGTTCACTGGCCAAAGCTATAGCCCATCTAGGGAGTTCTTCCAGAGGGCAACCACGTACCAGAGTTCAAGCTATTTTCACCTTTGAGGAGCAATCCACAGCCAGCTGATCCACTACCACATCATCTTCATGCAAAGGACCCACACAAAACCAAGCAGACTGCCCCGAAAGACAAGTGGCAACATGGCAAGAAAGAACTTGATAACAGCAGAGCTGAATATCTTAATCTACTGTCCAAGCCAGCAAGCCTCGAATCTGATTCTGATTTCATCAACTTATATTCTCTTAACAGGCAAAGCCAAAATAGACTCCAGCTGCAACCTGGTTACTGATCCTCGAACCTTATACCAGGCACACCAGTCAGGGCTTTTTATACCACCAGCAACTCAATATTGCCTTCAGCTGTGGCCAACACCTGTCGCGCATAACGCACAACTTGGAGGCAAAAAGGAGACAAAGTGGTTCTAAGCTCCTACTGGGCTAAATCACACCCCTAAATTCTTTTTGTAGTAATGCAAAGAAACAGTCAAAATATAGCAAAATAGTTTATGATGACAGGAAACAAATCACTTTTTTTGAGACGGTCTCACTATGTCACCCTGGTTAGTGTGCCGTGGCGTCACACCTCACAGCAACCTCCAACTCTTGGGCTTAAGCGATTCTCTTGTCTCGGCCTCCTGAGAAGCTGGGACTACAGGCACCTGCCACAACACCTGGCTATTTTTTGGTTGTAGTTGTCATTGTTGTTTGGCAGGCCCAGGCTAGATTCGAACCCGCCAGCTCCAGTGCATGTGGCTGGCACCCTAGGTGCCGACAAATCACTTTTGAAGAGTTTGGAAAACAGCGCCTATAGTTTCAAATTCAAATTCTTCTCAAAGGAGTAAAATACTCAAATATCATTACAAGCATGTAGGCAGCTTTTACTATTTTCCTTTAGACTTGAAAATTCTCAGGCTACTTAAGCCTTTGCTGAGGTAAAAATAGGTTGGGCAGTAACTGGGCAATTCATCTCTGAGGGCACAGCAAAGGCAATACATAAGCAAACAGACGTAGGACAGACAAGAAACAAGCCCTGAACTAGGAAGTTGACTGGCGCATAAAGCACTTCCTGGATGGCAGAGTAACTAACAGCTTCCTGGCAGAAGCCTAGAGGTAACACAGCCCCACCGGAGCCCTGACGGGCAAATCTGCAGGCAGACCGTGCGCTGGGCGGTATCTGCCCTCACAGTGGAGCAGCAGGCTGCAGGTTAGTTAGGAAGGAAAACCACCTCTCAGTCACAAGCTAGTACCTTCCCACCTTCACCAAATCACTTCTGAATCAGATTCACAGGGATCTTTATTGGATGGAAAAGCCTGAATGTCTGTGTCCCCCGCCCCCCAATTCCTATGTTGAAATCCAATCCTTAATATGATGGTATCTGTGAGGTGATCAGGTCATAAGGGTCGAGGCTTCATGAAAGGAATCGATGCCCTTGTAAAAGGGACCCAGAAAGCCAGCTAGTTCTCTTTCCTTGACATGAGAAAGAGCAGTTGGTAGCCCGCAGCCTGGAAGAGGGCCCCTACCTGAACCTAACAAGGCCGGCACCTATTGTCAGGCTTCTAGCCTCAAGAACTGGGAATTTCTGAGTTACCCAGTCTATGGCACTCTGTTAAAGCAGCCCCAATTGACTGAGACCCCTGATCAGGGAAAACGAAGTACAGTATAGCTCACTTTCCTGCAGACTTTTAAAAGCATCGGAGGGGAATGTGAAATCTTGTCAGGAGCCTAAAACAGGTGATGAGATGAACAAACATTATATAATTAAATTACTCATTAGTCATAGTTCTGTTCTCCAGTAGAGGCTGATTTTTTTGTTAAGCCCTCCAGGTGGAGCACAGGGTCACAGCATATGGGCCTAAGCAGCCAGGCCAGTGAGCCAGCGCTCCGAAGGCCTGCAGTGTTGCATCTGGAGACAGCACTGCAGGGGAAGTAGCAAGTCTACATTTCACAGATCTGGTGCAGTCTGGCTCAGATTCAAAATGTCAGCAACAACCATGGAGAAATGCCCCAGAATTAAAGCCAAATTCATGTTTTCGGGTCAAATACATTCTAAATCAAATCAAAAGTGCCAGGTGCTTACCTCTAGAATGACATCAGTGCTCCTTATGGAAATTAACAGCAATGGTGACAGCCTTCATAACACTGATGGCAGCTTTCCTTAATTTCAAAATATTCAGTGTTTTGATTTACGCTTAAAATGCTGGCTAATTCTTTAGAAGGGAGGGTAAATTTATCTAATTGATTACTTCAGCTGTACAACCGGCTTTTTATGAGGATAAGTGCCAGATGTGTTATAAATAGCGGCTCAGTAAGGGTCAGCTACTGTCTCTGCTGATTCCGGGATGGCAAGGTAATGGGCATCTTTTGATATCAAACTAATTTCCTAATGGTCAGCCACATTAAAAGTGCTGGCTAGTTTGTAAAAATCTTTTTCTATTTTTAAAAACTTTTTAGTTTTGAAATCCGTATAGATTCATGGGAAGTTGCAAAGAAATAGAGAGCTCCATGTCCCCTGTCTCCAGCCACCCCTAATGTCAGCAACTTGTGTTGGTACAATATCAAAACTAGGAAAATGACACTGGTACAATCCAGACCTTATTCAGATTTCCATTCCACCTGCACTCATTGGTGTATGTGTGTAGCTCCAAACATCATCACATAAACTGCTTCATGCAAGCACTACACCAAGGGAGACACTCGACTGCACCTTCACAAGTTCTCCTTTCAAGTCAGCTCACCTGCCCCCCCAGGCCTAGCCACAGGCAATCGCCAATCTGTTCCCATTTCTATAACTGTTATGGCAGGAATGCCAAGACCAGATTCCACACCCCACCTCTATATCACTTAGATAAGCTATGCATAGCCCCTTCACTAACTAAGGCTCGGTGAAGGACAATACTGACTATGCCTTTCTGAAAGCTGCCACTATACTTTAGAGGTGGTAGCCTCCAACCACCAACATTTAACTCTCAATCCCTTGTGGGAAGAAACATCCAGCTCTTTTCTTGCCCAAGATCCAAACAATGATACGTTAGTGTAAAACTCACAGGTATGTTCAGACTGCACTGAGATTCAAGGGCAGGAAACCTGTCTCACAATTTGTACTATCTTTCAGCACCTACTAGAGACATGTACACAGGAGGCCTACACAGGCTGGATGGAGTTGTAATGGAGACCTTAGCTTACTTTGACCTAATTTTTTTTTTTTTTTTTAGATAGGAGTCTCACTATGTTGCCCTCGGTGAAGTAATGTGGCGTCATAGCTCACAGCAACCTCAAACTCTTGGGCTCAAGCAATTCTCTTGCCTCAGCCTCCCAAGCAGCTGGGACCACAGGCACCCACCACAACACCTGGCTATTATTTTTTTGTTGTTGCAGTTGTCATTGTTGTCCAGCTGGCCCGGACTGCGTTTGAACCCGCCAGCCTCAGTGTATGTGGCCAGCGCCGTAATCAGTGTGCTACAAGCGTCAAGCCCTTTGACCTTAATTTTAATAGAAGAGCAGACTGCAGCAACTTCAAAGTGATAGCTGACATAAGGTATCATCAACCTTGACTAAAGAGTGACTCAGATCAGCTTCTCGTGCATCTTACTTGTGATTACTGCCTGTTCGAAAACTAAATGCTGCTTACTTACTGAACCACACTCTGCCTCAGACCATTTCTCAACTGGTTTTTGTTCATTGTAGGATTCCATTCCTGCTTGTCCAGATGTGTTGACACAAAATTATCCACTTTCTGCCTCAGGTTTTGATAAGCTGGCTAGAATATTAAAAAGAGGAGGTAAGGTCAGACATTATATGCAAAGTTGTAGAACACACTCAGAACACTGCTTTTCACAGAAATGGGTTATTTTCAAGTCTAAATACACTCCTGTTATAACTCTGAAGATCCCCATGCAGCGTGGCAGTCACAAATTAATTGCTAACATGAGTGCCCATTTTATGGAAAGTAGGCACAATGCCAGATACTTTACTTATATCATTCCATTTACTTTTCAAGTAACTACGAGAGAGGTCTTATTAGTGTTCTCCGACTCCCACTTAAGAGATCAGAATTTTAGGCTTAGAAAAAATAAACAACTTGCTCATGTGGCTAGTATGTGGCAAAGGCAAGGTTAGACTTAGGCTGTCTCTGAAGCAAAGGAACTGGCTTCTAGCCCTGGCTTCATCACTCACTGACTTTCAACAAGCCACCCACTGTCTACTGTCTGAGTCTGTTTCCATCTGAAAAACTGAAGTATTACTGCTCTACTTACTTCACAGGGGTGTTTTCAGCAACAAACAAGGGCTCAGGCAAACCTCCTGCATTAAAAGGAAGGGCCACCCAAGAATGCAGTCAAAGCTCATAGGAACACAGTGAAAGGCTCTGGGGAAGCAACAGGTAAGTCCAGAAGAGAGCTGAGAGCCACTTGATTGGTCTCAATTGTTCTAGACCCAACTAGGATCAGGCGACCACAGGGCAGCATGCACATCCTGAGGCCCTCAGACTTTTTGGTGCTATCAGTTGCTCTTCTACAAACTAGGTGTAACAGTGTGGGCTGCTGGTCAGCACTTCAGTCCTCTCTCTCTCTTACCCTCCACGAGCAGAAAATAGTTCCCATCCCAAGGACACTGAGTTTAGCAGTGTGATTTTCTCTGGCCAGTGGTGTGTTAGCGACAAAAGGCCCTAAATGTTGTGCTATCTGGTTTGATTCTTGCGTTCTGGTTGCCCTCTATGAGGGCATGTCACGGGTAGCACCTGCCCCTACGGTGGGTACACATGCACCACACTCTGGACCCAGCCGAGCAACCCAGCTACGGCCTATCTAGATCAGCTAAACTTTGGTTGACCTACAGACCCATCAGCACGAGAACAAAAGCATATAAGCCACTGAGATGTGGTTTGTTATGTAGCATTACTACTGCAAAGTTTGCTAACAGTCAGGGAAATAAAATTGACGACAGGCCTCAACTCCTTGCGGACCTCTTCCAAAAGGCCAAGAGCAGACTCACAAAGACTGTCCAGCAAACTTGGAGACAGGGTGGATGAGGAGTAAAATTCACAGACACCATATACCATCTGCCTAGAAACTCTCTTCCTCTCTTTAGAAGGGTAGGACAGAGGGTACCATGTTCTCCTAGTCACAGGGGTGAGTGCCTGAGCCATGCGAAGACAAAGCAGACATTCCCTAAGATTTTCTAAACTAGAGCTGACGATCTCTTTCTAAAGAAGCTGTAATGTAATCAAGAGATACCAGGAACCAAATGGATGACCCCACTCCGCAGTGATGGTAAAACAGTCGAAACAAAGATGAAAGAAATAGCACCAGTGGGGAATATATGGGTCTAAATTCATCTCTACCTCATTCAGTCCTCCCCTGGATTCCAGATTCTCCTCTTTCTATCAGATTTGTCACTTGTAATTATGAATCTTGATACTATACTTTCTACTACTCAAAATAACTCACCTGGTTTGAGATGACAGAAACTGTTTACTGAAAAAGGACAAGGGGCAGTGAACACTACCACCAAACCTTAACGAATTCAGGCAACAGCGAATAATCCCTTCAGTTTGAGAAGTCAAAAGACTGAATGTGCCTACCCATAACATTTTACTGTACTATCCACCCTTCCCACCTATTTGTTCTATTTATTTGGTATCGAATGCACTGCAGTTCCATTTCTCCTAAATACTTCAGTAGTCTGGGCTAGAGCCCAAGAATGTGCATTTCTAACAAGTTCTCAGGTGCTGATGTTGCTAATTGAAGGACTACACTTTGAGAACCACTGGAAGCAACAAAAAGTCTCAGGTAAGATATACCAAAAACACACCATCTCCAAGAACTAAGACAACCTAGCAACTATCAAAAAGAATAGCTAAGGCAGTGGTTCTCAACCTTCCTAATGCCGCAGCCCTTTAATACAGTTCCTGTGGGTCGCAACCCACAGCATGAGAACCACTGAGCTAAGGAACTATTCATGGGAAAGGTTCCAACCACTCTCCCTCAGCAGCTGTTCAATGTAACAGTCCCCCGCTTATCTTTGGGGGGTATGTTCTAACCCTCCAGTGGATGCCTACAGCCCCAGAAAGTAGCAAACCCTACACCCCCATTTTTTCTCCCTTTTCATAACTTCATGATAGAAAACTTGTTCTTACTAATGTTAGAAGATCATTTTCTTTCTTTCTTAATTAGAGAACTTTCACCTTTTCACTTAAAGGAAGCACTTTACAGCTTCTCTTTGGCATATCCGAATTGCCAGCATCACTACTCTTGTACTTGGGAGCCATTGTGAAGAAAAATAAGGGTTACTTCAATACTAGCACCTCAATGCTGTAATAGTTAGGTAACTCAAGTCTTGGACAGCAAAACTACGGATAAGGAAGAAATACTGTAGTTGTTTTGTTTTTGTTTTAAAAATCATAAGCATTGATTAAACCACACAAAACCTAGTGGAATATAAGAAATACAAATGGGTCAGGTCTGGTGGCTCACACCTGTAATCCTAGCTCTTGGGAGGCCGAGGCGGGTGGTTTGCCTGAGCACATGGGTTCAAGACCAGCCTGAGCCAGAGCCAGACCTTGTCTCCTAAAAAAATAGCCAGGCATTGTGGCGGGATCCTGTAGTCCCAGCTACTTGGGAGGCTGAGGCAAGAGAATCACTTGAGCCCAAGAGTTTGAGGTTGCTGTGAGCTATGACACGATGGCACTCTATTGAGGGTGACAAAGTGAGACTCTGTCTTGAAAAAAAAAAAAATACCAATGGAAGAACTTATCCTGAGAAAGACAAAAGCTCTGTCAACATGTACCTGAGACTCTTAAAGAAAATTAAATACTGTTACAAGGACAGCACTCCTAGAGGATAGAGCAGTGACTTACTCATTCCTGTATCCAAATCGCTTGGCAATTGTAAGGCCAATAAATACTCATTGAATAAATAGACTAGGTCTTGCCCTATCTTAAGATTTACTCTCTTAAGCTCACAATTCACTGTGAGGTAAGCAAAAGTATTTCCCTGAAAAAAAATTTCTGAGGAGAAACCCCTACTCTGAAGAAGTCCAGTCGGTCCACAGCCTCCTAACCCTACAATCATAGTCCTGTGAGAGTTTTGAAAAGGGAGAAAATGAACATCCCAGCATTTAACACAGATTACCTTGACAAGGAGGTAGTGAACTACCATTTTACTGGGAAATTGCGCTAAGGCGTTAGAATCTCAAACAGGCACCAAATCCCTCTCATTCAAACTAAGGGTGCTGTTTCTACAATTTATCTTAATCCTACTGCATATTGGGTTAGAGAAAAGGAAGGAACAGATAGCTATAACATGCTGACGACTGCGTATTCAAACCGTTCTGTTTAACATCAGCTCCTAAGCGGTGAATAGAGTGGGTGAAAAGTGTCATTCTTACTTACCTACGTGGTTTTCTCAATTGTTCTTAACATATTAAAGTTTTTTGGTTACAGAGGGGGCTTAAAGGAAATCCAGGGTCTAGGCTCTAAAATCTATTGAATTTCCAATTTCAGATAGGTGACTGTGCTGAAATCACAACTACTAAGTGATCAGGCAGGGACCGGAACCCACGTGTGCATCCCTTAGAACGCTCTCCGTACTGCCCCAAGCGGTGTAATACTTAATTGCTGAGATTTTTCAACTATCTTTTGTTTTGCTCTCGGCTTTGGAAAATCAAAGCTGCATTCGAGACATTAGCGGCCTCAACGCCTCGCCCTGCTCCCCCTGGCCCTGGTGGCTCAGCTACCTTGGTGTCCACGTCGGCCAGGCAGTCCCGGCGGAAGCTGTCAAACAGGCCCCGGCTCTTGAGCTGCTCTACGATGAGAGCGATGAGCTGCGGGTCGCCAGGAGGCAGCGAGGCCGGGTTGATGGGGCCGCCGCTCCCGCCAGCCCCAGTTGCACCGGTCGCTGACCCAGCCGAGGCCTGGCCAGCACCACCGCCGCCCACCGCGCCGGTTCCCCCGCCGCCGCCGCCGTCCGCCATGGCTGCGCCCCGGGCCCGCCGCCAGCGAGACCGAACGTGGCTTCTTCTCCAGGACACAGGGCCTGGAGAGTTGGGAGGCGGTGGAAGGGGCAGAGAAGGAGGAGGGCTCCAAGGTGGCAGCGGAGGAGGTGGCGGTGGTGGCGGCGGCGGCGCAGGCAGCCTGGGAGGTAGCGGAGGTGCTGGCAGAGGCGGCAGAAACCGCTTGCCGGATTCCTGGCGCTCTCCATTTGGCGTCACCCTTAACCTTTGCATTGTGGGGCAGGGAGTTTTCTACAGCCATCTCCAGCTTTTTATAGGTAGAGGTCTAGGGAAAGGAAACTACAACTCCCGGGAGGGACCGGGCTCTGGCCTCGCGTTCGCGGAGCAGCCTGGGAACTGTAGGCGAGGCCCTCCGGGTGCTGCCGCCCGGCGGGCTTTCCCCGCCCACTTCCTGCAGCCCTCACGGGAAACCAGCCCGTCTGGAGAAGTCACAGGTTATTAGAATCATCTGCGGAGCTGATGAAACGTGCAGGTTACCAGGCTTATCGCTTAAAGATTTTGATTCAGTATTTATGGGTTGGGACCGAGGAATCTGTGGTTTTAACATGGACTCCCACGTCCTTTAACAAAATGAGTCATTTGGGAAACAGTGAACGAGTTAGATTTCTGTGATTCAGAAATTGGTGGGTTCCCGTGACCCTTTTGATTTTAATAGCAATGCATACTTATTTAGAAAATTGGAAAATGACAGAAAAGTGTGAAGAAGGAAATAAAAATTCCCTCAAGTTTCTCTTACGTGTGTGTATTTCCTCCCCAATACTAAATCTGGCCAATGGTAATAATAATAAGCCCCCATCTTAGTTGATCACTCACCTTTAGCTCCAAGAGAAGCACAGTTCAAGCTGCCTTGGCCCCAGGCTCATTTTCTGCCAAGCTCCCCGATCACTCTAATCAGCCTCCACTCCATTATTGGCAAATCACACCTTACTGTCAGTTCTCAGGAAAGAGTTTTATGAGGCACAGGCCTAATGTGATCTTCTCTCCCTGTAGTACAGTGTCAAAGTCTCATTTTTAAAAATTAAATCATAGCTGTGTACATTAATGCAATCATGGGGTACAATGTGCTGGTTTTATATACAATTTGAAATGTTTTCATCAAACTGGTTAACATAGCCTTCACAGCATTTTCTTAGTTATTGTGTTAGGACATTTATATTCTATACCTAGTAAATTTCACATGTACCCTTGTAAGATGCAGGTAGGTGTGGTCCCACCAATTACCCTTCCTCCACCCATCCTTTCCGCTTCTCTCCCCTTCCTCTCCCCTTTCCCTTTCTTCTGGGCTATAATTGGGTTATAGCTTTCATAAGAAAGCTATAAATTGGTTTCATAGTAAGATTGAGTACATTGAATACTTTTTCTTCCATTCTTGAGATACTTTACTAAGAAGAATATTTTCCAGCTCCATCCATGTAAACATGTAAGAGGTAAAGTCTCCATCTTTTTTAAGGCTGCATAATATTCCATAGTGTACATATACCACAATTTATTGATCCATTCATGGATCAGTGGGCACTTGGGCTTCTTTCATGACTTATGAATTGGGCTACAATAAACATTCTCGTACATGTATCTTTGTTGTAATGTGATTTTGGTCTTCTGGATATGTTCCTAGTAGAGGAATTGTAGGATCGAATGGCAGGTCTATTTTTAGAACACTTAGATCTCTAAGTGTTCTCCAAACATCTTTCTGAATGGAACGTATTAGTTTGCACACCCACCAGCAATGTAGAAGTGTTCCCTTTTCTCCACATCCACGCCAACAAAGTCTCATTCTTGTAGCAATTAGTATAATTGAAAGCAAGTAATTTATAAGCTAACTGGACTCCTGTTTCCCCTCCTAGAGTGTAAAGTTTAGAGTAGGGACCATGACTTGTTCATCTCTGTGTGACCAGCTCTTAGCACAATACCTAGTTCAAAGTGAATGCATAATTTCCTGCTTCCTATAGCCACGGGATGGAGATGTATGTAAGTGGAGTCATTTGTCACCACAATCTTTAGAAAAGAAAGAGCTATAGCAGCAAGTGACAGATGAATCTATCTTGACCTAATGGGTAAGTGATCCTGGAGATTGGCAGCAGATGGGTTCATGCTGTGACAATCTCACTGTCTGTCACAAGAACTCATGTCCTGGTTGCTCGAACTCTGAACTGTGAGAAGCTGCTGCAGCCTATACCCATGACCTTGCCTCTGTAATTGTTATAAATGGGGTGGGATGAAGGCCTCCACTGCATCCAAAACATGCTTTTCCTGTAAAGAGACATGTAATACACAGCCTTGGTCATCAGAGAGCGCCATTGCTGTATTAATAATCCAGAACATTTGGAAACATCTGTGCAGAATCTTTTACTTTGGTTTAGGTAGTGATCTCATTTTCAGGTATCCTTTGGGTTAACAACCCGTTGCTGCTTCACAGTGTTAAAACTTGTGTGTAACAAGTTGCCTGAGCCCATCGAATTACTCATATTGGTTCCTGGAATATTTTGTGTCAAAGACTATAAAAAGAAGGAACCTCCACAAGCCCAAATCTGAAAAAGAAATGAGATCTATAGTTTGCCAAGGCAGATATGAAAAAGTGGACAAATGCATGGACTTTTGGGGATTCAACTGGGCAAGTTATATCACCTCTCTGAACCTTAGTTTTCCCAAGACACTGGAGAGGATTAAGTGCTATTTTGCCAATTAATTTTAGCACAATTTCTGATCCTTAGCAAATGCTTAATAACATGTTACCACCATGAATTTACATTTGTAACAGGAGGCTATTTGATTAACCTCTATTTCACCCACTGGCCTGTAGATCCATGAAGGCAGGGATTGTCTGTTTTATCCATCACTGCATGCATAGCACCTAAAACAATGCCTCATACATCAGGCTCTCCATAAACGTATGATGGATGAACAAAAACAAAATGAATGGGTGAATGGAAAATTTGCTCTTCTACATACAGGATGAGGCCATTTAAGACTTTCAATACTTTTCTGTACCAAATGCCAAAATATAGTCGATATTCAGAGGGGTAAGGTAAATCTAATAATCCATCCATAATATATGAATAAACTGGACTTCTGAGGCTGTGACTGGGAGCAGGACCAAAGGTTAGAAGACAGTTTGTGATTTGCCTTGGAAACCTTCCAACCTTCTAATCTAAGATTCTAGTCCTTATGCAAGAGCATTCTAGAGCCCTAACTCTGAACCCAGGGCTGCATTTAAATGTCGCACTCATGTGGGGTAAACTAGTTGTTGGTCCTTATTCATGTTAATGGCTGGCTTTTTTTCTTTTTGCCTCCATATATTCACCAAAAGAGACTTGCCAGTGCTAAAAAACATATATGGACAGCTATTCATTTTTTAATTAACAGCATCCAGAGCTTCTTGAGGTCACCTGTCTATAGAATATTGGCTACATCAATACCATCTGATCTCTCCTTCTTTCATTTTGTTTGTTTCTGCTGTTTTCCAGCATTTCTAATGACAAATAGGATGTAATGCACACTAAAAAATTGGGGATTTAATAAGCCAAAGTCCTCAGTCCCAATCAACACTACTACCATCTCTCCAAATAAGTATACATGTTGGACAAGATTTCAGGCTGCAGTGTTTCAACACATTGTCACTTCGAATTATTATTATCAAAGGATGTCAAGTGAAAGAGGCAACCTGAGATAATATAGAGAAAAGAGTGAAAAGTTTGGAATCTAGTGCTGAGTTTATAACACCTTTATTTAATAGTTGTGTGACCGAGGACAATTCGTTAACCAGTCTGAGCCTTGGTTTGCACATCTGTAGAATGGAAGTAATATTACCTACCATGCAGGCTGTCATAAAAATTAGAGATGATCTATATGAAGACTTGGGCACACAGTAGTTCCTCAACAGCTAATAGCAAAGAATATGGCCTTGATATAACATCCTCATATACTCAGTTGTGGTACATTACTGGGCAGAAACTTTGGCTAATGGGTATCTAGAGTTGTTAGCTTTTAGTATATGTGCTGCTGAAGTGAGCGCCACTTTGATTTGTGGTGATGCAGGGAACCACTCAGCCACTCTCTAAACTCAGTGTCTTGGCCAAGTTCATAGCCAAGCCCTGTGCACTGTTGCTGCTGGGGTCTGGGTCCATCCTCTCCCGGCCTTCACACTTCCACGTGTCTCTCATTCTTCACTCCTTATGCCCTCCATTACGTCTGGTTGCTTACTTCATGTCTGTTTCCCCTTTATTAACAGAACCTAATTTTGTTGGGGGCGCATTATGTCTGCTCCCCTTGTTGGTAGGGGTGACCCTGTGGCCCAGTTCTGGCCAAGGAGAGAGAAGCCGAGGGTTTCTGGGAAAGCTTTGCCTCACAGAGGGAAGCACTCTTCCTTCTTTTTATGGCATCCCTTGTTCCTGCCTGGAGGTACAGCAGTCATGAACCAACATCCTAAGGCTTAGTTAAGGCCACTGAGTTGGGAGCAGAAGTGATTTGGGTCACTTCTGGGCCAGGACATTTGCATATCAACCTGAAGCCCTCCAGATCTGCCATGGTAACCAGGAAAATTTGAGATAATGGTTGATCTATCACCCTGGGCCTCAACATGAGGAAACAAGGCAGCTGTCCCATCATGGACAAGTAACATGAATGAGAAATAAGCCTTTTGTTTTAAGTCACTGAGATTTTGGAGCTGTTTGTTACAGCAGCACTACCCAGCCTAACCTGACTGACCCAACCCTGGCCATATTCCTCCACTCAATCTATCACATTTGGAATGAGCAACTTTGAAAGCTAATGAGTGAAATAATGCATGAATGAATGAAGTTTCTTCTTCTTCAGATAATTTCTTGAAAGGACATTAAATCAATCTTGTTTACTATGTGTCACTTTTTGGACAGCTGAGGTCCGTCCTCCTTCAACTTTGGTGTTTATCAAATTTCCCTGAGAACCTAATTAAAAAGCATACATGCTCAGTTACCCCCTCACTCCTACAGAATCAATCTCTAGAGATTGCCCATGGCCATCTGCATTTTAAAACAAATTTTCTAGGGGCTTCTGACAATGGGCCAGGGTTGGGAATTGTTGCTTCTCTGGGGAGAAAGTTGAGATTCCAGCAACAGACCAGAAAGGGTGGTTACTTTCAGAACATGGGTTCTTCAGCTTCTCTCAATAATTTTCTCTTTGACTCTTCCCCCCTACACATTTGCTGTCAGCTGATCACTTCTTCTGCTTAAAAGGGATTACCTTTGGTAAAACGTCCCTTGAACATGGAACCAAGCTATATGATTTTCATGGTTGATGTCTTCTCTCTGACCTCTGTGTCTCTTGTCTGTGAAAGAAGGGAGTTGAAACGGGGTGACCAGAAGAGTGGTCTGTGAGAAGTGTCAATACTTAATCTAACAATCCCTCCTCACGACATGGTGTAACACGTGACTGTGCTGCTCTGAAGATAATGCAAGAATGAATACTTATTCTGTATATCAATTCATGTGTGCTTCATGCCCTGTGGGGTAATCATGGGAACATGTTTAAAGCTGTGGACAAATATCTTCTTTGCTCCTGCCGATGTTTCTCTGAAACTTCATGTTTAGCCTTATTTGGAAAGAATATCTAAATTGGAGGACACGGGACTGTGAGGACCAGGGATTGGCCCTTATGACATCTTCCTGTGCACTCTCTACCTACCTGCCAGGGCCTATAGGGTTCAGGAGAGGCACAGAGAGGCCTGGCTCTGGGAGTGTGGGGCAGCTCGGGTGTGGTTGCGTGTGGCTGAGGGGCCATTTTTCTTTTTTTCTTTTTATTGTTGGGGATTCATTGAGGGTACAATAAGCCAGTTACACTGATGAGGGGCCATTTTTCTATAGCCAGGGCCTGTCGAGGGCAAACGAAGGTATCTGAGCTGCTACTCACAGGGAAGTCCCTTCCATTTCTGAGAGCCGGATCTGGTCCCAGCATGTGCTAGATATTTATGAAAATGCAGGGCGGCGCCTGTGGCTCAAGGAGTAGGACGCCGGCCCCATATGCTGGAGGTGGTGGGTTCAAACCCAGCCCTGGCCAAAAACCGCAAAAAAAAAAAAGAAAAGAAAATGCAGCCGAAATCCTAGAGATTTGGGGGAGTAGGAGAAACAGAACAGCAGGCGGTGTCAGCCAGGGGCGGGGAAGTGATTGATTAAGCACATACCTCATACTTGACCCTATTGGGGTTTCTTGTCCCTATTTCCTCTAGTTGGGGCAAAGGCTCTCCCAGGCAGGCAGATTTTACTCCCATTTTACAGATGAGAAGACTGAGGGGCAGAGAGGAGAATTCACTAGCTTGGCGTCCAATCCAAAGTTCAAACCTGACCTGCGTGGTGCCTAAATGCTTGCGCTCCCCTTTCTATAATGTGTGAGGAGGAGGGTGGCCTCTGGAGAGACGCCTGGGGTGGAATCCTGATGTCACCACCACACACCGTGAGTCGGTGAGTCATCTTACTCTCCTTGGAGCCTCAGTTTCCTTGTGTGTGACATGAGGATAATAACAGAGCCTGCATCCTAGGGATGCTGGGGGAATGCTGTGGGATGATGGCTGGCAGGTGCTATGTTCTGGATCTGTGCTACCTATGATTACTCTAGAGAGAAAATGGAATCAGGTAAGCTGATTTTCTGAACAGGGGCGAGAAGGTATGTACACGGAGATTTATGGATCCCAGGTTTATTTAGAAAGCCTTTTCAGGGCACAGGTGGCTGTTGTTTAGTGTGGTCCCTAAGTGGCCTGGCTGATCAGGCCAAGCCCATGATAACCTGCCACACTCAGCCCTCCCCCAGCCCGGTTGCCCTGTATTCCAGGCTATGCTGGCACATCCATATACCTCTGGGACAAGGACAAGGGCACACAGGGAGTGGCTTGAAGCTTCCCACTTTGTGTCCTTACACTCTCCCAGAGACAACCATGGCAGGAAGGCTCCAGAAGGTGGCCACAGGCTCACACAGAGAATGAGAGCTGGGCCTGCCCGCTGACTTCCTTCCATTGCCTTCTCTGGCCAAATCTATGATGTAGCCTTTTGGTTTAGCTCCCAGGCCCTGCAGACAAACCCCTTGAGTTTAAATCCCAGCAGTGCTACTGAATACCTTGGGCAAGTTATTTAATATCTCAAACAGGCTTTGGTTTCCCTACCCACAAAACAGAGAGTAGAAAAATGTACCTATATCCTGGAATTTTGGTGAATAAATAAAACATCATGCATATATCTAGCATGGAAATCGGTGCATAGTAAATGCTCAATAAATCATTGTTCTTTTTATTACTCCTCATGACACCTCTTCCTGTACACATATACACCACCTTCTTGTAGTTCAGATTATAAATAGTAGATTTAAGCCACTTGCTTGTCACCTAAGAGAATGGGTCTCTCTTCTCTCCTAGGGATAGGGGATGCAGGAAGGAGGGGTGAGATACATGTTGACTCTGCCTTGGCCCTTACTCTGGGGAGGTTCGAAGCCTGGAGGGAGATTGTCATGATCGTGCTACCTGAGGAGGAAGGTGGGTACAAAGGTACAGGGGGCACAGCTCCAGGAAGCCTTGGGGACATCACAAAGAAGGTGGCATTCAAACGGGGTTCTAACCTGTGTAGTGGACATTTGCCTTTCTTTGTAGAAGTGCTTTGAGCTTCCTTCTTGCATTGGGGCAGTCCCTGGAAGAAAGCCACACCTCACCCCCTCTCCGTGATTCCTGCAGACCCTCCACCTCTGCTTCGCTCCTGCCTTTGGTATATTCATTTTAACGCATGAGCTTTCACGTGAAACTCAACACCTTGATGACATTTGGAAGGTATCAGAGGGAGGGTCCGACATTTCAGGAACATTAAAAACAAACAAACTGCAAATTGCATTTTCAACCTTCTTATTCATAGAGGATATTCTGTGTCTCAAGGGATCCACTGTCAGCTGCCTCTCTTCATAAATGCACAGCTTCCAGCCAAGTCATCAGCCAGCACAAGGTGCCTTGCTATACCACATCTATCTGGGGACACACTCTGGCCTGTCATCTCTTGGGTCACCAAAACAAAGTGTAGGCCCAAGAGGCCCATGGACACTCAGGGCATCCTAGCTCCTGCTGACCATCAGGCAGTTACAAGTTTCCAGTGGGAGCCTGGGTGACAGGGAAGTGCCCGTCTTCCTTAGGAGACAGTACCTGCAGGCAGGCGTGGGGCTGCCCATCTGAGCTGCGGAGGCTGGGCTCAGCTCCTGGCTCCCGTGACCCTCCACTTCCAGCGTCTCACTGGTGAGCTGTGCTTTGGCAATCGGAGAGTGTTTTGTGTGTCCATACGACAAAGTAGGGGTTTCCTTTGACCCCTGGGTGCTGTTGAAGGACTGTCCAGTTCCCAGTGGCTCCAGCAGGAATGGAACTCAGGTCTCCTGCCTCCATTTCTTTGCCTTTGTCTTCTACCCCCTTGCTGGGTGGGCTTTGCCTAGAAGACTCTGTGGAGTGCACTCTGGGCATCAGTAACACTGGTCATCCGGCATTCCCAGCTTTCCACCCTCATGATCTAAGGTGATATTGCACTTGCTGGCCCCAAAGCAGGGGCCATATGACTATTTCTGGCCAGTAAACCATGCGTGGAGGTGATGTGTTAACTTCTGGGCTAGAGCCCTTAGTTACTGCTCTCATCTCCGCTCCCCTCTGTCCCATGATGCTGGGCCATATTTGAAATTGGGGGTGCTGCAGCAGCCTGAGGTCTGGGTTAAGGATGACCTGGAGCAGAGCCCTCAGTTGGCCCTTGCTGGATATGGATGTTTCTAAGCTTTGCAGATTCAGGATTTTGTTGGTCCCAGCCTACCCTGATGAACACATGCACATTGGCCATCAGTTTTATTGCCTGACATCTCAATGCC
This sequence comes from Nycticebus coucang, assembly GCF_027406575.1. Lineage (NCBI taxonomy): Eukaryota > Metazoa > Chordata > Mammalia > Primates > Lorisidae > Nycticebus > Nycticebus coucang. Next base: position 77,505,321 of record NC_069796.1, read on the forward strand.
CTTCCTATTTGGGGAATATTTCTTATCCTTTGAGACTTTTTAGAAAGCACAACCTTCCTATAGATGGTGATAATGCCAGATAACCATTTTCCAGCCTCCTTTGCAACTCAGGTCCATGGCTGAGGCCAGCTGAGATGGTGACACAGCTACAGTGCGAGGGCTCTGTGTTTGTAATAGCCGTGACAGTGACTTTGCTAAGCTGGTTCTGTAGCACGAGTCTTGGCTGTGACTCCAGCCGTGTGACCTCCCCTTTTTCTTGACTATTTCCTGGACCTAGTTCTCAGGCCTTCTGGGCTATTCTGTGAGCTAACCCAGACCCTTTCAATCCCTTTCAACTTAAATCACCCAGAATCTGTTTATGTTGCTTGTGACTAAGAGCCTTCCAGGGAGCAGTCAATGAGAGGCTGCCAAGGAGAAAATGGACTAGCGAGATACACCTGACTCCCATTCCCCTTTACCAGTTTGCTTCTCCAGGGGCAGCTCTTGTACAGCTCAGCCCAGTGCAAGGCAGAGGGCGCTGAGCAGGAGTCATCAGGTCAGATTTAGTCAGCCATTGGGCATGTGAATATCAATTTCCTTACCTATAAAATGGGGTGAATAATAGGACCTCACTTTGAGGGTGGATGTGAGGGATATATTTGAAAGAGAATGTGTTTGAGAGATTTTTAGGAATGATAAAACACCCCCTCCACTTTGTCATTATAAGCATTCACTCGGACAACTACATGCAGCTGGGGAATGTTGGCTGGTGGAACGGGGTTAAATGGCATCTTAAGACTCTTCCTAATGTCATTCATCTCCTTGGGCACGAACCTTGGAGGTTCATGGATTATTCCTCTCCGTTCAGACCACTCTGAGGTTCTGCTTAAGAGACCAGAGATCTCAGCCTTAGGGTAATGAAAGGATGTCTGGTGGGCTTGGTAAAAGCAGAGAAATATAGAGGTAGGAAAGGAGATGGGACTGTTATATTACACGCTCTCAGTTTACAGAGTTTGGAGAGGGAAAACCACTGAACCACAGCCACACAGCTGTGGGGGAGCTTGGGGTTGGCACAGAGATCTTTTCATCCTGATCTCGGGGCTATAATCTGGAGGGAGAGTTATGCTGTAATCCAAGTTCACAAAAATGAACTGGAAATAGGACAATTCTCTCTCCAGTTAATGACTCCATTTCATAACAACCTGTGACCAGCTAATCCTCATTTCCTCCTAGGCAAAGATCCCTAGAGGGCCCCTTCTCTTTTTCTTTCTCAGCTATCTGAAATACTTTATTGAGGAAGGGTGAAAACTTGCTGAATTGATCTTTTTAAATTAACACAGATCCGAAGCAAAGAAGTTTGGAAGGAGAGAACTTTCTCATCCGAGTGGCTGCCAACAGCTCACCCCCAGCTGAAGTGTTTCCTTGTTCTCCCCTGCTCTGCTCCAGATTCATGGGCTGCTCTCCGAATCGTTGGCAATATTCTCTACACTGTCCTGACAACCTCCAGCCATGAAATTAAAAAGCTAGTTACCGAATCTTGCTCCTGATGGCTTTGTTCTTGCCGGCATTCGACAGAGAAATCTGGAAGAGGGAGCCTCCACTTCTCCTGCAGTGGGCTGAAACGCTGAAGGAATGATGATGGGACCCGCAGTGGCGGGAGGAGAGAAGGTGCAGTTTGGCAGGAATGAATTAATGAAAGAAAGAAGGAGCGAACTTCAGGCTTCAAGCGGCAAAATTCCAGTGTCTCAGCAGAAGCCCGATGCCTTTACTCCAAAACCTGCTACAAAGTGCTGAGAGGGCACATTTCCCCACACCAGTGCCCTCTGGCGCCCAGCCTATGTCCAAACCATGGACCTGGAAGGCTGGAGAGTTGGAATTTAGGGGAGGAAGTGGCTCCAAACCGGGGCAAGCCCTGGGGGCCAGCCCACCTAGCCAGCTTCCGGTCCGGCCAGGCTTTCCTCCCCCACCTCGTGTGTCTCCCCTGAATGTAGACACCACCTCCTCCTCCAGGAATTTTGAGAAATCCTCAAAACCCAAGGAATTTTAATTGTCTTTAATTTTAAAAAAATGTTCTAGAAGACCGCTGTGGTGTGGCTCACTGTGACATGGATCCCTGAGCTGCCTTGTTGCTGTCTGTGTCTCAGCCCTGGGGACCCAAAGAGCAAGGGGCCAGCACATACTTGCTGGATAAAGGAACAGGAACTGGGGCTTTCACAGAGCTCTTTGCTGCCTATGAGCTCATGGCGTGCAGGGGACGCTGGAGAGAGAGGCATCTGAGCCCTCAGGGGTGCACAAAGTGCCAGCTCTGTGATTTCTTAGCCTGAAGACCTTGAGCAAGTTGCTTAACAGTTCTGAGCCTACCTTCTTATCTATAAAATGAGAATCACTGTGGTGACTGCTTGGGAGGTGGGTGGCTGGAGGATTAAAGTAAGTCGTGTGTGTGAAGTATCTGTCGTAGACCCAGAGCTCAGTCCCCCGTGCATCTCCGAATTAGTCTCATTGTGCTGGTATTGAATGGCCTGGGGAAGCCGTGTAGGGTCGCACTATGTCAGTCAGCATGTGTGTTTTCTTATTCATTCATGTAAATATCTATCCAGTGCTTTCCATGTGCTACCCTGTGCTAGGGGTCAGGGCATGAAGACCAAGTCAAAGGTAACAGAGTCTCAGTACTTGGAGTTCATGGGCAAGCTGCAAACAAGCAAACATGCAAAAGCGAGGTCAAAACCATTTGGGGTGTGAATCCCCAAGGTAGAAAGAGAAAGTTTCTATTTGGAGGTGGCATTTGAGCTCAGACCTAAAAACAAGAAGAAGCCAGACACACTCAGACGTAGGGGAAAAGGGCTCCCGGGGAGGACAGAAGCGCAAGCCTGCGGGTGGGGCAGCCAGAGGCCAGTGTGGTGGCAGTCCGTGGAGCAGCAGGGTGGGGGTAGCAGGTCAGAGGGAGGCCGTGCAGGGCTTTGGCCCATATTCTGAGGGTTCCAGGAAGCTGCTGGAGAAGTCATTTCACAGTGTCAGGAGCAAGACAGGCAGGACATCTGCCCAGCAGACTGGGGCTGGGGCAGAAGCCCAGAACGTGTGCTGGGCAGTGTGCTCTCCCCAGCATCTCCCCAGACCATGGCTCCAGCCCCTTCTGCGTCCTGGACACGGTGTGAAAGGGTAGGTCTTTCAGAATGAGATGTCGTGCTAGCAGACACAGGGCCTACCATCTCCAAAGGTTGTGTCTCCTCACTGGCGAGGCCACACCTGCAGAGAAGGAGGGGCTCCCTGCTGCCCCTGCAGTGTGGAGCACACACCTGTAGGAGGAGGCCTTCCCTCCTGGGCTGATGGGGCAGTCATCAGGGGAGAGCACAGGGGAGTCGTCCTCCAGACCTCCCAGCTGAGCTCACTCTCAGCCCAGCCGCCCCAGGTCCAAGCTGGCCAAACAGAGGCCCTGCAGCCCCCTTAAAGGTGGAATGTGGGGTCCTAAGCCCATGTTAGCAGACCAGCAATTCCCACAGCACTGACCACAAATCCAAGGGTCCGTGATACAGAGCCCGAGATTCTTAAAAATGAGATAAGAAGTTAAGAGGCATTTAATCCAGCCTCATCCATCCATTTGGTCATGCACTAAAAGTTTGTCAAGCACCTACTAAGTGCCACACATCATATTAATCCTATATTATGACTAAATACAAGGGGCTATATGGTGAACGAAAGAGAAATGACCCTGGTCATCATGGACACTATCGTTTTTAGAAGGGTGAATGGACATAAAACAAACCTACCAATAACATAGCTCAGAAGCACAGCGAGGAGGGGAAAAACAAGAACACAGCACACGCCTTCTCTGGGATGTTCTAGATCCAGGTGGAGGCAAACTTGATTCCACGGCACAGGTATGAATGGCTCAGGTAAGAGCCGGGTCACCAAATGCCATTTCAAAGGACAATTATAAATACCCAGCATGTCCATATCACACACGAATTTTCTTATTGACAGTATATGCCAAAATGAGTAAATATAAAAAGTACATTGCAGGGAAAGTCTGCGGCTAGTATAGAGATTAGCTGGCAAATCCTGATGTTAGTGAAAGTTGTTCAATGTAATGACCTGTTGACTGCGTTTGTAAACACAAGTAAGAACAGATGACATGTTTGTGGAGCTCTCCTGCGTCAGGGCCTGTGGAGGGCATTGGGGGTCCCAGGCCTGGGTATTCTGAATGCTGTCACCTGGAAGTAAAGTGCTCCCAGCTGCACGCATGAAGCCCCATCCCAGTGGCTGCCACACTGTGCCAAGTAGGGGCCAGCCAGGCTGCAAATTCCTGGGCTGCCTATTTTGCTTTGCTTCAAGATTTGACCTTGTTGCCAGATTTCTGTTGAGATTACCCTGGCAGAGTTCCGAATGCAGTTCATTCTACAGAGAGTTAGGTTTTCACACTTGATGAAGTCAATTACACCTACATCTTGGTGAAGCACGGAAGAGGAGGTTTGCATGGCAGAACAGTCTCTTTTTAGATTAGGAATCGCAGAATTCATGTTTCAGAAGAGCGTTATTTCTGTCTCCAGTTTTCAGCTGTGTCCCATTCCAGAGCACAATCCTGCCTCTCCCTCCTCCTTGTCCTCCCTGCTCCCTCTCCTGCCCCCACTTCCTCCTCTTCCTCCCTTCTTTTTTCTCCTGTCCCTTCTCCCTCTCTTTCCTTTCTTCCTTCTCCTCCTTTTAGAATCAATCCACATTGATTTGGCTTTTGATTTGGGAAGTAGCAGTGATCGGGGTATTTAATGTCAAAGGAAAATCAGTAATCCTGGAGCTGCTGACCTAATTTATAGGCAAAGCAATGCACATGGCACACAGATCATGGACTTTGACACCATGGACACCATGCCGACCTGAGTGTGACCCCTGGCTCTGCTCAAGACACGTGAGTCAATTGACAAGTTCAGCAAAGTGTCCAAGTCCTCTCCCATAACTAGGGGTGACAATCCTACCTCAGAGGACTGCTTTCAGGATTAACTAAGATCATGCCAATGGAGCACTCTGAAAATAATAGTTCTAACCTTTCCCCGGTTGATACTAGCTAAGCACAATGGCAAAGAAAACTATATTCTGAGGCAGAAGGTGAAAGCGTTCACACTCTGAAATCGTGATCACCATGGGCTTGCTCTCGGGTTCCTGGTTGCAGGGGAGGTGTCTTTTGGACAAGCGACCTGTCCTTTCTGAGCTGCAGTCTCCTCATCTATAAAACAGAAATATCCAAGTGCCCCTAGAGGGCTGTGCTCAGCATGAAGCTAGACAATGCACGTGAAGTGTGAACCCAGGGGCTGGTGTGGAAAGTGCTAGCACTTCTGTCATGGCACAGATATTGGACCCCTTGGTGGCATTGGGCAAGAACTCTGTACAAACCTTAGAAAGACGATGAATCATCTCTACCAAGTCTTTGCACAGAGTTTGCCATTACCAGTAAAGGTATTTGCAGGCATGAAGCGTATTTGGAAATAGGACCTGGGAACCCCAAGGTGACTGATTTTCTCGAGTTGCCTTTTGGAACCCACACACCACATCCTGTCCTCTCTAGAATTCACACACTGCCAAAGGCTAGTCATATATCAAGAACAGAGTAATCAAACCTGGGGCAGCTGGCATTCCAGGACGCTTTGTTCACTAACCTTAAAAACAAACCCAGCCCACTGGCAATAACCCATCAGCCTGCTTGAGGCAGGTCAGAGCCTGGGGACCAGGAGCTTTCCTTGTCTGCTTGTTAGAGTGACAGCCACAGAGATAAAAGTTTAATGTGCTGATTATATTTCTGTTTTCAGGTGCCCAGTAGGATTGAATGGACTCCCTCACCTAAGGAGCCACAGCGGGTGGGTGTGTGAAATTGGAAATGGAAGGTGACTCTGTTGATAGAATGGCAACACCACTACATTTTTAATCAGGGCTCTAAGTGCCCTGGGCTGTCCCCAGAACTCAGCTGGAGAGCTGGTTTCAGGTATTTTCACATTTCTTGGGTCCGTGTTAGGCAGAAGCAACGGAACAGAGGGACTGGGTGGGAATCGGCCCCCAGGAATGGAACCCCTTGTAGGAAAACCAAAGGAATATATCTGAACATATTTTCATGTTTCTCAACAGGCTCAAAATGAACAATGCTAACAGAACCTGCCCTTATAATGAGAAAGTGTGCTGGGAAGCTGGTGTGGGACAGGAATATGCTCATCCTCCCCAGGTGACATTTAACAACAGTAATTATTGTGATGATAATAACAAAAAGAGCTCTCACTATTAGGTGCTTACTATGGGCCAGGCAGTTTTCGAGGCACGTAATTTAATGCATTTAATTGTCATTACAACCTTATGAGGTTAGGTGCTAGTATTCCCATTTTACAGAGGGGAAGACTGAGGCTCAAAAAGCAAAAAGAACCAAGAGGTGATGCTCTTAGATTCACATGGGCCCAGCTATCAAAGAGCCCACAGTCTGGTGACGGGGTGATTAGGTTGGAAAATGGATCAATAACTTGATAACCAGCTATAGAGACATGTACATGACCTCAACACAAGTGGGTGAGGCCAAGGAGAGAGAGAGAGAGAGTGAGGAGAGGATGGGAAAGAAGGGGATGTTCAAGCCTGAAAAGATTGGTAGGATTTGAACAAAGAGTCAAGATGGAAGGAGAAAGGGGGAAGGGACACCCAGGTGAGGACACTCTCAGACAAAAGCACAGAAGCAAATCTGGACAGCAGGGCAGCATCCCGGTGTGGCCAGACTGGGCGTTTACAGAAGGCAGGGCTAGAATGAGGAGGTGGGGCTGTGTTAGGAAGCCTTGAACGCCAGGTAGAGGGGACTGGACTTGATTTGGTAAATAGTAGGGGACAACTAAAGTTTGGAACAGTGTGTAGCCCAAACCATTCTCTCGCTTGGCTTAGGGAAGGAAGTAGAACGAAAGTGGGCTTTGGAGTCAGGCAGTTCTGGGACTAATCTTGATTTTCCCCGTGGATTTGCTGTGTCCTTGAGAAATTTACTCGACTTCTCTGAACAAAGAGCATAGTCACATGCATTTCATAGGTTTTGGGGGAGAATTAAATATGATATGTAATATGTGAGGTATGTAGTCTGTACTACAGGTGGTGGCCAATATCATATCACTTACTTATTTATTTTTTTTAGAGACAGAGTCTCACTTTGTCACCCTTGGTAGAGTGCCAGGGCATCACAGCTCACTGTGATTTATTTATTAAAAAAATAAATAAAGCAACCTCTAGCTCTTGGGCTTAGGTGATTCTCTTGCCTCAGCCTCCTGAGTAGCTGGGACTACAGGTGCTCGCCACAACGTCTGGCTATTTTTATTTTTAATAATAGGAACTCTTCAATTTTCCTTCTTTTCGTATGTTTCCAAAGGCTTTGTTTTTCTAGGATCAGTCCTTCTGAAACTGGAAATATAAAGATCTACCTTCTATTTCTGTATGAACTCCTCCTCAACCTTCAAGACTCACTTTAAAAGTTTCCTACACCGGGGCAGCACCTGTGGCTCAAAGGAATAGGGTGCCGACCCAATATGCCGGAGGTGACGGGTTCAAACCCAGCCCCGGCCAAAAACTGCAAAAAAAAAAAAGTTTCCTACACCGTGAAACCTTTGCTAATACAAAGCAAGTTCCTCTCTGGGCCTTGCCTCCAGCCTGGGCTTCCACACATTATATAGTAATTGTATCTGTTTATAGTCTATTTTCTCAGCCAGCTTGGACTTTCTGGAAGCACAGAAACTGCTACACTTCCCTCTCTTGGTGCCTCTCCAAGTGTGGTCTGCAGAACCCTGGGGGATCTCCACCTCAGACCATTTCAAGGGGTCCTTAAGGTCAAAACTATTTAACTATTTGTATAGTACCTATGGGATGTTATTTGTCTTTTTTTTTTTTGCAGTTTCTGGCCAGGGCTGGGTTTGAACCCACCACCTCCAGCATACAGGGCCGGCGCTCTACTCCTTTGAGCCATAGGCACTGCCCTGTTATTTGTTTTTTTTCACTGTCTTGTCATTTGTACTGGTGCTGGTAAAACTGTTGGCACCTAAGTCCCAATCAAGGGAGTGGCACCAAAGTGTCCAAGTAGTCCTCATATTCTTCCCTGTCACACATTTGGCATTAAAATGCCTGCCAGTTTCACTTAAGAATGTTCTTAATGAAGCATTGAAATTATTAATTTTTAAAAATCTCAACCCTTGAGTACATGTCTTTTTAATCATCTGCATGAAAAAATGGAAAATATGCCTAAAACACTTTCATTGCCTACCAAAGCATGATGGTTGAAGGTAATGTCTAGGAAAAGTATTGTGTGATGGTTCGAATTTGAGCTGAAATAGCCATGTTTTTCATGGAACATCATTTTTACTTGAAAGAACTGACAAATCGTGATTATTTAGATTTGGGTATTTAGCAGATGTTTTCCCCAAAAGTAACAAAATAAACCTGTCACTTCAAGAAAAGCAATTGACACTATTTGTTGCCAATGATAAAATTCAAGCTAAGTGAAAATTAGAAGTTTGGAAAATTTTATCTGCCACTGTGAGCTTGGCAACTTCCCATTGTACTTCTTTGATGAGAGACGTGGGTAATATTGACACATGGAATTTCTTGATACTGTATAACAATATGTGTCAATATTTGAAAGATTTGTATGAGCCACTGAAACAATAGTTTCCAAATGAACAGCTTATGATGTTATCAAACCATGCATGGCTGAGAGGTCCATTCAAAGTGCAAGATCAGGGTGGGGAAACGTTTTGTGTTGGAAGGCCACATTAATTCAGCTGTAATCAAATACAGCCACGTTCAAGACACATTGATTAGATAGACTTAAAGATGTACATTATTGTGTAAAAAATCTAACTACTATGTGCTTAATTTCAAAAAATTTTAAAACTATTTGTTAATTTTAAAGTTAACTCACCTTTTTTTTTTATTGTTGGGTGACTCACCTTTTAATGACTTTGCTGTGTCCGCTTTTCATTGGAAAGCATATTTGTTGCAGCATGGAAGGCTGCAGTTTCAGCTGATCCTCTAGATGGGAATCAGTCATTTGTGAACATAGGGCGTCTTGATTTGGGTTAGGTAGGAGAATGTAGATTCGTAGCAATAAGCAGTTGAAAAGCAAGAAAGCATTTTACAGGCATGTTGCTGAAGGCATGGGTATTCTGTATTTTTCCATATTTCAATGGAATCTTTCTTAGCATCAAACAATGACTTTAAACTGTCATCTACGGAGAGCTCAATCTGTAGTTCATTAGGGGCCTTGGTAATATCAACCAAGTGAGGCTGAAATGCTAATTTGAGTGTGATGTCATGATTCTCAAAGTCAGTCAGCTTTTCATTGTATTCTCCAATTAAGGAGTCTATAACAGCTAGGTATTCTTCAAATGATTAGCATGTATCACCCTGCTCATCCACGGCCTTTGCTAACTAGGGAAAATGTTCATTTGAAATTTTATTTTGAAGAAGTGTTTTGAAAAAAGGTAAATACTTGGATTTTTTTGTCACATATCATATATGGATTTACTTTACCTTGAGAAGAAATATTCAAGTAGTTTTGATTTGACATGCTTTCACAGAGAAATGCTGCAGTCCTGTAAAAATCTTTCAATAAGTCACATTGCTTATGCTGTTCTTTATAAAATTTATAAAATTTTGGCTAGCGTCTGTCCCTGTGATAGCCAACGCACTTTAGGATGATATGGCAAATTTGCACTTAATACCTCCTTGTTCAACTTTAGCATGTTACAAAACTGATGCTGCTAGTTTGCAGGAATATAGCCTACAATACTGACAACTTGTTGCAAAGAGATTTTACTGAGGCAAGATACAATGAAAAGAAATGAGAGCATCTAGATCCCTTAATACTTTTTAATTTGTGCAATAAACCCTTCATGTTTTCTTGTCATGGAAGGTGCACTGTCTGTACATAAAACCTACTACATGACATTTATCTTGACAGTCGTTGAAGATATTTACTCTTCATGTTGTATTTGTAAGAGTGCCCAAAGTGAGTAATTCTTCGTAGCAAAGAAAATTTTCTGTTATGACATGAATAAAGCATAAAACCTGAGCCACATCAGAAGTATCAGTTGATTTGTCCAAAGTGGTTGAATAGTATGTATTTTCCTTTTGAAGTATCACATGAAGTTCTGTTAAGTTGAAGGATAGTTCATGTTGCCAATCAGTTATGGTTGTCCTTGAAAGAGTCAGTTGTTTGTACTTAAACATGTTATTGAGATCTAAGAATCCTACAACTTCAACAATGCATTCTTTTACAATTTCTACATCATTGAATGGCTTCTCTATTTTCCTAATTATATAAGCTACTTTATAAATTGCTTCATTGGCATTATTTCCAGGTTTGATTACTGCTTGAAGGAATTGTCTTTGCTTTTGCTTTTCATCTTGTAATATTTGCAATACAACCTTTCATAGCTCTCCTTGTAAGGTATTTGTGGTCTTTATGGGTGCTACAGTGCTGATGAGCACTGAATTTCTGTAGGTTGATATTGCAGTATCACACAGCAAACAAATCTTCTCTTTAGCAGAAAGATAGTAATATTGCATTTCCTAATGCTCATTTAAAAAATCTGTTTTCTTCTGGGCGGCACCTGTGGCTCAAAAGAGTAGGGTGCTGGCCCCATATACTGGAGGTGGCAGGTTCAAACCCAGCCCCAGCTAAAAACAGAAAAAAAAAAAAAATCTGTTTTCTTCCTTTAGCTTTCTTTCGGTCTTCTTTGACATGGTGGCCTGTTAATAAAACAGAATTTAAAACTTCGATTGACCTGTGCGACTATTCATAAATTATACTTCACACATTAACACAGTGCACCATTGTCAAAAGCTGATAATAGACCTGTGTACTTGATCCCCATAACCACCCTTAGGTGGTGGTAGCAACAGTCAGGTAAGGGAAGTTAGAACTAAATCATGAGCATAGCAGCTGTCAATTAAGCCTATGGCTTACCGATGTTCTAATTGTGCAGGTCAATCTGGGAGGATTATTTTGTTAAAACTATTTTATTCTTTGGTATATTAAATACATTCATTTTAAAAATAAAATAAACATATGAAAGATGAACAAAAATGTATTGATAAAAATAAAAGGATTTGTTCTGTAAAATTTGGACTCAGTTGGAAGGCCATACTTAAAGACCTAAAAACCCACATGTGGCCTTAAGGGTGCAGGTTCCCTACCCCTGGGTAAGACAGACCAAGGCATTTTAATATGACAGAGGAGATAAAGTTAATTAACATGGTTTTGGATTTTCCACTGCAACAATCCTTAATCACTTGTCAAGTTTTGGTGTAGTATCAAAGAAAAATGTCTATAATTAACTCAAAAGAAGAAAATATTTCTCTCTCTTTTTTTTTTTTTAGCTACATACCTGTGTAAGAACAGATTGTCTTTATCCTTGTGAACCAGACAATATATTGCACCAAATTGAACATAAAAGTAGACATGGCACTCTGTCTTTGATTAAGTCTAACAGTAAAGGGATTTGTAGATATGTACCACGATGGGTTGCTTCTCATTACATGTCTTCATTCTGCACAATATAGTTTATTTTTTCCATAAAAATATGTTACATGTTAGCAGGTAATGAATTTATTATTGTTATTTTTAGATGAGTGAATAAAGCAATTAATTATGTAATTCTTAAGTTTTTATGTCTTATATAGAAGCAAGAAGCTCTTTGTAGTCTTTGGTAATTTTTAAGTATAGAGGGGTCCTGTGATCTGACAGCTGCTGACCCAGTTTATGGCCTGGCACATAGTAGGTACTCACTAAATAGACGTGGTGTCCAGGCCTTTGAGGGTGATGACAGATCAGGCTGAGTAGGCCCAATGTTCTCCATTCTTTTAAGGCCAATGTTTGGAATAGCTGGTCCCTCCATGGTTCTAAACAGGGCCTGGACTTGGCCACCCCGGAGCTGCTTTAAGCTGAGTTCTGCTGCCTGCTTCATGCTAAGTAGGATAACCCCTGCACCAGATAACCCCTGTACCCTCACATCCACATTCCAAATTGCTCCTGTAGACTGTGGGGTCTAATTCCATTTGTTTTCTACCTTTATTCCTAGGTTTAGGCCAGATTGAGAAGCCCACAAAATTGCTAAAATAGTAATTTGCAATTAAGTTTAAGAAATGTTAGGGTCAAGACTAGGGCAGATGTGGACCCTTTTTAAAGATGGGACTTTTTGGAGTAAAGCAAAGGTAGACCACTCGCCATGGGGACCCTCCTCTGCTGCCTACAGGGGTGAAGGTAGGGGGTAGAATGACCTTTCTCCTTGCTCAAAAGCAGAAAGGGGTGGGGGGAACAGTGACCCTTCCCTGACACCCCGTAATCCAATCTCCCCTCTCCTTCCTCTCTCCTTCCCCACTGATCCCTGCGGGCCTGAGAGGGAACATCTTCCCGGCCGGATTGAGTGACTGCCTGTCATTAGAGCTGAGCCCACGATACACTTGAGGAAACAGTAATGGGGCCTGGGAAGAAAGCTAATTAGCTAATGTAGTAAAACATATAAATAAACACAACAACCCTCGATGCTTTCAGGGCTTGTGGAGGTTGAGGTGACCCTGGGGCTTTGGTGCCACCAAGGCCCTTTGTGAGGATTTTAGGCACCCGGGCTTCCTCTGCTTGGGTCTCAGTTGGGAAGGGGCTGTTGGAGAGGTGAGTGGTGGCAGTTCTGAAGGAAGACAAGTGCCTTTGGGAAGTGTCTTAGGTTGAGTTTTCTAGGAAGCAGACTCTGAATCAGCTGGTGTTTTGGGGAGTAGGCTTGGGAAGCACACCCAGGAGGGGTGAAGGGTGAGGGGGCAGGGGGCAGGGGGCAGCTGGGCTGTGACACAGCTGCAATAGAGGCCTCAGCTGGTCCTTGGGGAGCCCAGGAGCTGAGTGGCCCTGTGGAGTTGACTTGAATAGAAACAAAGGGTCTCAGGTTATTTCTTCCCCCAGTGAGGATTCCTGGGACACCAGCTGTCCCCGGGGTGGGTCCAGAGCCGAAGACTACACAGATCTCTTAGTCTAGTGCAAATTTCAGAGAAAGGCTCAGCAGAACCATGGGGAACCAGCATTCTTGGAGTGCAGCAAATTCTAGGTCTTGAGGCCTGGGTTCTTATGGGGAATCCAGTGGATGGTGCACATGATGAAGCCCACAGAAGACAATCTGAGGGTAGCTGAGGTTGCAGGAAGCAGAGAGATTTGAGTCCAAGTGTGCAGGAGGCTGGAAAGAGCAGAGGCTATTTTAAAATGAAGTAAGTCTTGTTTTACTGAAATCAAAGGAAACACAGGGGGCACTCAATGCATAGCTGTTGAAAAAACGTTTGTGTGACTAAGTACATGAGGTGGGTAGTGTATAGGAGCCCAGTATGTGCAGAGGATGGAATTGCTGATGGTCATGCCTTTAACCCTTTCATGCCTCAGTTTTCATTCATCTGTAAAATGGGAATAATAATGGCAACATGGTCATTGATATTTTGTGATGATTAAGCACAGTAGAACCTCTGTAGTTGCCCACCTCCCTACACCGACCACCTCCCTAAGCTGACCTAATTTTCATAGAAGGGACATGCACCACGTGTTGTAAGGCCCGGTTCCTTATGTCTACCACCTCCTTATGTTGATCAGTTTGTGACAGTCCCTTGGGTGGTCAACTTACAGAGGTTCTACTATTTCTCTCATTTTGGTCCTCTCCCCATGCCTCTCAGGTTAATGCCTCTTAACACTTGCGATTTCCTCCACCAGATAGAGAGCAGCTGCAATCTCAGCATCTCACTGGGCAGTAGAACCTGGCTGCATTTCAGGAGCATTATTTTGCTCTCATTGTTCTTATTTTTATGATGACCATCTATTTATCGCAAGCACAACCTATTTTCCAATTATCATAGTGAGACAAAGACTCATTCACATCAGTTTTACAAAATAAAAGTCAGTGAGTTGATGTAAAGAAAATGGTAAAGTAAATAAGAGCCCCAGGAGAGATTCCTGGGAATGACGGAGGTTCGGGGAGGGCTGGGCTTACATGAGAGAGACAGGAAGTGTCAGAGAGAGAGAACAGGCAGGACTGATTAGAGGCTGCGTCACGCCATTGCCTTGCAGTGCACGCGACAGAGAAATGCCCTTGGCGTGCCATCTGTGTGGCTTTCCATTAGACACACATTCCTGTCCAGCTCCGGGATGCCTCCTTCCCAAAGTTTGCCCTTCATTCTCCCCAGGTGAAAGTCAACTATCTCCTGCTCTGTTCCCAACACCATGGCAGTAGGCCTTTGTGATCCTATCAGAACAGTGCACAGAAAATTCCTGACGTCTGTGCCTTGAGCAGTGCAGGGCAGGTAGTGGGTACTCGGGGAGTGCTCACCCTGAACCTGCACTTCACTACACACAGCTGGATGACAGTCAGAGAGATCCTAACCTACACCTCACTACACACAGCTGGATGACAGTCAGAGAGATCCTGAACCTGCACCTCACTACACACAGCCGGATAACAGTCAGAGAGATCCTGAACCTGCACCTCACTACACACTGCCGGATGACAGTCAGAGAGATCCTGAACCTGCACCTCACTAAACACTGCTGGATGACAGTCAGAGAGATCCTAACCTACACCTCACTACACACAGCTGGATGACAGTCAGAGAGATCCTGAACCTGCACCTCACTACACACTGCCGGATGACAGTCAGAGAGATCCTGAACCTGCATCTCACTACACACTGCCAGATGACAGTCAGAGAGATCCTGAACCTGCACCTCACTACACACTGCCGGATGACAGTCAGAGAGATCCTGAACCTGCACCTCACTACACACTGCCGGATGACAGTCAGAGAGATCCTGAACCTGCATCTCACTACACACTGCCAGATGACAGTCAGAGAGATCCTGTACCTGCACCTCACTACACACTGCCGGATGACAGTCAGAGAGATCCTGAACCTGAACCTCACTACACACAGCTGGATGACAGTCAGAGAGATCCTGAACCTGCACCTCACTACACACTGCCGGATGACAGTCAGAGAGATCCTGAACCTGAACCTCACTACACACAGCCGGATGACAGTCAGAGAGAACCTGAACCTGCACCTCACTACACACAGCTGGATGACAGTCAGAGAGATCCTAACCTACACCTCACTACACACAGCTGGATGACAGTCAGAGAGATCCTGAACCTGAACCTCACTACACACAGCCGGATGACAGTCAGAGAGATCCTGAACCTGAACCTCACTACACACTGCCGGATGACAGTCAGAGAGATCCTGAACCTGCACCTCACTACACACTGCCGGATGACAGTCAGAGAGATCCTGAACCTGCACCTCACTACACACAGCTGGATGACAGTCAGAAAGATCCTGAACCTGCACCTCACTAAACACTGCCAGATGACAGTCAGAGAGATCCTGAACCTGCACCTCAGTACACACTGCCGGATGACAGTCAGAGAGATCCTGAACCTGCACCTCACTAAACACTGCCGGATGACAGTCAGAGAGATCCTGAACCTGCACCTCACCACACACAGCTGGATGACAGTCAGAGAGATCCTGAAACTGCACCTCACTAAACACTGCCAGATGACAGTCAGAGAGATCCTGAACCTGCACCTCACTACACACAGCTGGATGACAGTCAGAAAGATCCTGAACCTGCACCTCACTAAACACTGCCAGATGACAGTCAGAGAGATCCTGAACCTGCACCTCAGTACACACTGCCGGATGACAGTCAGAGAGATCCTGAACCTGCACCTCACTAAACACAGCCGGATGACAGTCAGAGAGATCCTGAACCTGCACCTCACTACACACAGCTGGATGACAGTCAGAGAGATCCTGAACCTGCACCTCACTACACACAGCTGGATGACAGTCAGAGAGATCCTGAACCTGCACCTCACTAAACACTGCCGGATGACAGTCAGAGAGATCCTGAACCTGCACCTCACTACACACTGCCGGATGACGGTCAGAGAGACCCTGATCCTGCACCTCACTACACACTGCCGGATGACGGTCAGAGAGATCCTGAACCTGCACCTCACTACACACTGCCGGATGACGGTCAGAGAGATCCTGAACCTGCACCTCACTACACACAGCTGGATGACGGTCAGAGAGACCCTGATCCTGCACCTCACTACACACAGCTGGATGACGGTCAGAGAGATCCTGAACCTGCACCTCACTACACACTGCCGGATGACGGTCAGAGAGATCCTGAACCTGCACCTCACTACACACTGCCGGATGACGGTCAGAGAGATCCTGAACCTGCACCTCACTACACACTGCCGGATGACGGTCAGAGAGATCCTGAACCTGCACTTCACTACACACTGCCGGATGACGGTCAGAGAGACCCTGATCCTGCACCTCACTACACACTGCCGGATGACGGTCAGAGAGATCCTGAACCTGCACCTCACTACACACTGCCGGATGACAGTCAGAGAGATCCTGAACCTGCACCTCACTACACACAGCTGGATGACGGTCAGAGAGACCCTGATCCTGCACCTCACTACACACTGCCGGATGACGGTCAGAGAGACCCTGATCCTGCACCTCACTACACACTGCCGGATGACGGTCAGAGAGATCCTGAACCTGCACCTCACTACACACTGCCGGATGACAGAGAGATCCTGAACCTGAACCTCACTACACACAGCCGGATGACAGTCAGAGAGATCCTGAACCTGCACCTCACTACACACTGCTCACTACATGGCTGCTGATTTCAGGAGGAGAGAACAACTTGGGACCAGGACCAGCAGCCATCTCTCAGCATGATGTTTACCTTTCTTCTGTTTCCACTTGTGGAGAGATGGTTTGGCTTGGTGGAAATCTTCCCAGAAGGCTCTGATGTCACTCCGACTGGGATTTGAACCTGAGCTCCTCCCTGGACAGCTGTATGATTTTGGGAGACTCACCTCCCCTCTCAGAGCCTCATATTTCCATCTGTGACACGGGGATGGCAACCCCCTCCCTTTAGGTTGTTTAGACATAGCTGGTGCAGTGGCACGGTGAGTTGGCTGCTCCTGCCCCATAAAGCTCTGTTTTTTTCACCTGTTTAGCTCTGAGATCGCAGGGAGTTGGCAGTGGGGTGGTTGGGGAGAAATGCAAGAGAGGGTGCTCCCATCCCATTGTAATGTGTGCACATGGAGGGGAGATCCTATTGTAATGGAAAGCCCAAGATTTGCCATTCTCACTTTTCAGTGGGCATAAACATCATCTGAAGGTGCCTTCTCAAATGCAGATTCCTGGGTGCTGCTCCAGAGGTTCTAGACGGGGCCAGAAAATCTGCACTTTAAATAGTCCCCCCCACCCAAGTATTCCACTGCAGTTGGTTTCCAGCAGAACTTTTGAGAAGCCCTGCACAAGATTGCAGTGTGGGACCACCACTGAAAATGAGAGATTCTTCCCACAAATATCCGGATTTCTTTTTCTTTGGCAAAGTCTGAAGCATTGGGAATCCTAGGCCTGCTCAAGACAAGAGCTGAGTATTCCGTGCTCCCCTTAAACAGGATTGCTATCTCTGGGACCCCATTAATTTAAAGTCCCAGCACAAACCCTAGTGTCGTTTGAGTTTGCAAGCCTGGGAGATGCTATTTTAGTCCCTAATTGTGCAGATTAGGAAACTGATATCAGAGCCAAAGTGGTTCAGGTGTGGAGAACTGGCTTTGGATGGCAGCCTCTAAAGAGCTGCCCAAACAGTCAACTGCAGCTTGCTGGACAAGGGCTGTCCTTGGGGCAGGGATGGCTCTGTGTGGGTGTAGGATGGGAGGGAGATGGCAGGAGGAAGTCTCTTGAATGACCAAGACCAGGGAGTAGCTGATACTTCTGCCCCACAAGCAATAAGTCTCCCTGAGGCTGCAGAGAGCAAAGCCCAGAGATGGCAGTGGGGGAGAGAGAGAATCCTCAGCATGTCATCTGCACTCCTGGATCTAGCTTTCATGAGTTGATAAGTTGATAAGTATCCACCCCACCTAGGCTTGTCAGAGGAAACACATTCCCCATTTAAATTAGAAATAACACAACAGTATGGCCCATGCCATACAATGTTTCGTATATACCTAAACTAAAAATTATTAGTTCTTTCTCCAAAATTCAAATGGAGCTGGGCATCCTATATTTTTATTTGCTGAATCTCACAACCTTCACCTTACCCTCCTTTGGGCTCAAGCCAACCTGGTTGGGTTTCTGAGTCTTGCAACCAAAGGGATCTTAATAGAAGCAAGGAGTTGTACAACTGGGGCTCAGGGAGGTGACTCAACTTGCCGAGGGTCATGAGGCTGGCACCTCACAGAGGCTGGATTAGAACTCAGGTCTGTGACTCTGGACTATGTGATTTTTCTTCAACCTAGCCTCCATGGGGAGAGGTCTTCTGACACCTGGCAGAGAAAAGGAGACGGAGCTGAAGCTGATGAAATGGAATAGGGTGTGGTCCAAACAGGATGTGAGCTGGGAGGAGACAAGAGGATTGGGCCTCGTAGCTTTGTTGACTGAGAGGTGACATTACTTTTTTTATATCATTTGTTAATTCATTCACTAAATCTTTATCAAGTGCCTACCAGATGCAAGGCCCTGTGCTCACTTTTCTGATATCTGAAATGCATTGATAGCATCTGTTTTCACCCTTCCCATTGTACAGAATGGAAGAGTGAGGCTCAGAGCAGCCCTAGGTCTGGGGGCCTTGGGGGTGGCATTGCCAGGCCTCCTGCCCAGGGCGCAGGCTACTCCCAGGCAGCCCACCCTGAGATTTGTCTGCTCCAGAGCTTGCTGCATATTCAAACCCAACCCCTCTCCCCCGTCTGAGGAACTCAACATAAGGCAAATTTGAATCACTCGTGAATGCTCAGTCTATGTCCACCGTTGGCAGATGCATCAACTGTGACGCAGGTGATGTTTAACCCTGTGGCCTTGGGCCCTGCACCCTGGCCACAGCCTTCTTTGTAAGGCCCCAGCCACATCTCTTTTGCACCATGTGGGATGAAGGACTCTTGGGGGTCTCAGGGGTCTGTGACAGGAGCTCAGGGCCTCAGCAAAGCCGGAAGTGGGATCCAGGCCTCTGGTGCCATAGCAACGGTTGCTATAGAAACGCACCAGCTGCACTCAGCTCGACTACCAGGATCTGTGGGGGGTTTTCATAGACTGAAGCCAACTGCAAGAGGGGGAATCTCTGTAGTTGTTAGAGCCCTGGCAGGAGAGCCAAGTCCCGCCTAGGAGACCCCACGAGTCCACCTCCATCCCTGCCACCGCGTCTTTCATCTCCTCTCCTCACTCCTGGAGCCGTGGGTGCTGGTGTCCTGGCTGCTGCCCTCTTAGCCTGCAACGGCCTCTCCACTTGGCCTCTCCACTTGGCTAATTCCTACTCACCCTCCAAACCTCACCTTGATGCCTTCTTTCACTCAGCAAATGCTTCCTGTCCACAAAGCACAGGACACTGTCCGGCCCCCAGAGATACAGTGGTGCCCAGGAAAGACAAGGCCCCTGCTCTTGTGGAGAGGTCAGTCTAGGTGGGAGGGACACAGCGGCAATGGAGTACTCAGACAAAGGAACAGGACACATTCAGACAGCACCAGGGGGAAATGGAGACGGTGACAGGACAGACGTAGTGGGACGTGGGGGCTTGGGGGTCAGGGCAGCTGTGTCCAGGGAGCAGTCTCTGTCCTCCTGAGTCCTCTGGCTCACCTCACCTGTGTGCTCTGGTCCCACTGCATGGCTTTTGCCCCTGAATCATCGCACTCATGATTCTATAATGCCTCTGTCTGCCTTCCACCCTGAACTGCTTCCTCCTTGAAGGCAGGGCCAAGTCTGATTTGTCTTTGTGTGCCCAGTGTGGGACTCGGTAAGGCACATACACTCACCGAGTGTGCTCTGGAGGTCAGGCAGTGTCACAGATGGGCTCTGGTTTCCCATGTGTGTTGATTCCATCACATAACTATGATTTGATCACATTTTGTCTTTTTGGAGATTGAGGAACCAGGGCTCAGCCAGAGTAAGTGAATGACTTCAAATCTGAGAGCTTGTACATGAAAGAATTGAAATTCAAACCCTGCCTGGTGCTGTCTGGGCTCCTTGTATGTAAGGCGGCCACACATGTGTGGATGGATCATTCACATTCCACAAAATCCAGCCTTTGAAACCATCCACGTGAATGCCTGTCAGTCTATTCACAGAGTTCTGCAGACATCAGAACAATTCATTTTAGAATACTTTCATCATAAAACAAACAAACGAAAAAAACCCTGTCTCCAGCCAGAGCCCCCCTACCTCAGCCTTGTAGGAGGACTTGAAATTCAGAAGTTGGCTGTGGTTGTAAATTTAGAGCTGAAGATTTCTGCGTGGGCTGCCTGCCTTTCTCTTGGCATGTTGGTAATCAGCTCATTGGCATTTTAAATGTATACACTCAGCTTCTCTGAATTAAGACCCCAATTCTCCACTGGAAATTTCAGAACAACCTATGGGCAAATAACTTGAATTCCAGGACAGCCTGCCAAGGGTTTTCCTAGCTGGAACACAGGGCGTGCTGACCATGTGCCTCCCAGAATGTCTGGAATTCCCCAGAGCCTGTGTTTGTGAAGCATACGGCTTTCTGGAAGCCTGACTTTGTGGCATGTGCTGGCAATAGAAGGGGATGGAGCCAGGGGGCCTGTGGCAGGGGGTCTTTGAACCCCATGATCACTGTGTCCTTCCCTTCACGAAGGGCCTGGGTTCAGTTTACCCAAATGTCCAGGAGCAACGTGTGGAGTCAGAGATCGGTTCATTCGCTCCTTAGTGATGGGAGTCCACACCCTCTTCTTCCTTCAACTAACCACACATATTTGAATTTCACCTCTAAAGAAAAATGCGATGTATCTATGGAAGTATTGAAGAGTAACTGGAATAACATTTCCCCCAGTGTAATGCCCCAAAGAGGTCACTTGTCTTTTTAACAGGTGCACTAAAGCCCTCAGTTGCCTCATTTATCAGAATGTTCAGCATCTTTCTACTGGCCCCATCCCCCCTCCACTGGAATTGTAGAGGAAACTCTCCATCCCCAGGGGTCAGGTTGCCCCCAAAGACAGGTGAAGTGGGCTGTGGAGAGTCAGCCCCGCATCCTTTGCCCCTGCATGGCTCTGCCTTCTCTGTCCTTGGTCAGATCCTCATGTATGTGACAGCTGAAGCAGAGAAGATGTCTTAAAGTGCAGCTTCCAGAGTCTTTGAGAGGACTAGAGACCCAGGCTTAGAGGTCACTCATGCAGGAATAAGATCCCAAACCACTTCAGACCACCTGTGCCTCCAATGGGCAAAGACACTGCCGCCTGCACCATCGGCAATACTGGCCCCGATCCAGGGGCTGACATTGCCTCCACAGACCTGTCTCAGCTCACAGCCACCATCCTTGCCAGAACGACCCCCATGCTGTCCCTGCTTCTCTGTGTCCCTAGTACACACATCAATGTCCTGGGGGGCATGTCTGATTAGAGAAGCCCAGCCCATGTGCCAGCTCCCAGCTACAAGGCTGGGAAGTGACTTTCAGCCTTTGTGGTAGAGGGAGTCTCTCCCTACCGTGCAAGCTCATGAGGTGCAGAATTCCCCTAAAAGAGCAACCCAAACAAAGGATCAGTGACCACCATGGCTTCCAGGCAAATTTGCCCAGCCCCTCCCTGGTACCCTCTGACCTCTTACACCATGGGACTTGGAAAGGGATGGCCATTGGCCCCCGAATAAATCTTATTCTTTCCTTCTCCCATGGCAAGTAGGTCTACTTGCCTGGCATGTCTATAACTCACGTGAGTCACAAGTGACTCTGCATAAAAAAAGACGCCTGCTCCAGGATGATCACACAGCCTACAGGGACACGAACAGCAGGGGCTGCTCCCCAAAGGAAAATGGGGGTGCTGTTTTCAAAAGGAGGAACTCTAGGCAGGAAAAACAACATATGTTCAGCTGGAGCATCCTGAGGCCAAGAGATTAGGAAACAAAAATAACACAGAGAAGGCCCAGAGGGGTCTTCTCCGAAAGGAGCCAGAATGCAAATGGCCCTTGGCCTGTCCCTGTCCGGCATGTCCTTTCTTCTCCTCTCCAGCTGGCTGCGGAGGTCCTTCCTCAGTCCTTCCTAATGGTCTGGGAGGCTTTGATGCCCTCCTCCTTGGCAGAGGGTATGCTCTGGGGATAAGAGGATGAGCTCCGGGCTTTGACAGATGTGGGTTCTGCCTTGGACTCCGTCTCTTTTTTGTAAGTTTGGTAACTTTCTTGACTTGCCTCTGTGTCAATTTCTTCACTTGTAGAACAAATAAAACGAAAGCACTTCTGTCATATGGTTTTTGTGAAATTTGAGTGAGATTGTCCAGGTAAAGTAATAGTACAGGCCACAGAGAGACTCTTGATAAAAGGCAGCTATTTTAATAACACTGATAACAGTATAAAGAATCACCATCACCTTTTCTAGCTTTCAGAGTTAGAGCAAGTTATTCACCATTTCTGAACCTCAGTTTCCTCTGCGGTGAAGTTATGCCTGTTCTCAGAAGGTTATTGTAAGAATGTTTTTTAAATGTGCGGAAGGAACCTACCGAGCTTCTAGAACACAGGAGGTGTGCATGGCCCTACCCCTTTTCCCACCTCTGTGTTCATTTAGTTGGGCAAAGTCACTGCAGAGCATCTATTTTGCGAGGAGAATCACATCAAAACGTCAGTGGAGCCCAGTCTAGGTGATGGGGGAAAGAACTATTCTTCACAGACATGGGTTGGGCTCAGGAAGGTGGGCCATGAGATAACATATTATTGTTCAAAAATATTCCTCGGTCCCCTGGGCTTAACTTCAGTCTTGGCCAATGAACTTAAAAAGGCTAATGAAATGTGAGAGGAACATCTCAGCCAAGAAGAGTGTTGCTTCTGGGAAAAAGCTTAAAGAATCATTCCCTGGTTTCTTATATTCTTTTTCCTTTGGCACAAAATTAGCACTGTTCCAGATAAGGCTGCTCCACCATCCTGGGTGCCCGGGTCAGCAAGGTAGGCCTAGAGCAGAGCCACGGCCAACCCCGTCCCAACCTATGCAGGCCAGATAGCTCTAAATCAGTGATTTTCAGCCGGTGTACCACGGCACACTGGTGTGCTATGGGAGCATCTCAGGGGTGCTGCAAAAATGTGGAAAGATCATTAATTAAACCGTTTTTTAAAACAAGTTCAAAGCACAGTATCTATATTGTTTTCCTTACTCTTTTTCTTGCTCAACACAATTTTAGTGTGCCCCAGAAGTTTTAACGGTAGGTTCAGGTGTGCAGGGAGATTAAAAAAAGGTTGAAAAACACAGCCCTCCGTCATTTTCTCCCTCCTGTAACACCCTTGGCCAGACTCTCTGCTTTAGTCTCGCATACCCCTTGGGGACAGGAATCTTATCTCATTCCACCCCAGACGCAGCTTTATACAGTGAAGACTCCATCTCAATGTGCGGAGTTGTGCTCAGAGTTGTATATGGAATAATGAGGTATTAATGAGGTAATAATGAGGTCTCAGCAGGTCACACCCAGAAGTGATGTTGCGGTGTGCTGCCCACACTGCTTCCTCTTTGTCTCTCTGCCTTGCCCACAGATGGTCTCCACCCCAGCTTCAGATGAGTCAGGGGAGAAGAAGAGATTCTGAGTAATCCAAGCCAGTGCTGCTCAAAGTGTGGTCCACTGAGCAGGTAGTATTTTCCACTGGTGCATAATTAGGTAAAGACAGAAATGTGGACTGTTTAGAAACTTTCATAGCAATTTGACCTTGCTATGGCATTCAAACATGTGAGTGGTGGACTCCTCTTGTTCAACAGAGTAGAGAACCCTGTCAGGTGCTATCGGAATTGCCCGGCACATTCTGTGTGATAAAACTGCATGCTAGTCACATGCAAATAGGACCACATAGTGATCCACAAATAGGACCATGGAGCCAGTCAATGGTGCTAACCCCTTCCACTTCCCAGTGATTCAGTTAGGCTTGGGCATGTGACCCATATCTGACCAATGAGATGGGATGAGAGTTTTGAAGGGGCTTCTGAGACAGCAATGCAGAAAGCAACCACTTCTCATTTTCTCTGGGGCACTTCAGGTCTGGATGAGATGCTGGGAACTGTTGCTGCCTCCCCTCTGGACGTCCAGTTCTGTGAGAGGATACGTCCCTCACTGCTTGAACAGGCAGGTGTCTGGCTCTGTTGTCACCTGCTGCACCCTGATCAACACACTCACTCAGGGCAATTCAGAAGATCGAATCCCTCCACCTCCCCAGTCTCTCCTCTCGTCCACTGCCATACCAGTGAGCTTTACTTCTCCCTTCTCACCTAAGAAACACTTAATTGATCCCCTATTATGAACAAGCCACTTTGAAGATACCCTGTTGTGCAAGACAACACTTTTTTTTTTTTTTTTACCCTCAAGCAGCTTACAATCATACCACAAAATCTAAAAGTATATTCAAATAAAGCAGCCAGAAAGTGGTTTCTGTATACGGAAAATACACAAAGACGTGAACAGCAAATGTAGAACAGAGATAAATTATTGCCAGCAATAATGTATTGTTAGCATAAAAATCACAAGGCCCTAGGGCACAGAGCTGACATTATAGCTTTCCCTCTTCTGCTTGTTCATAAAAATTCTACTAAATAAGGAAAATTCAAACTCAGAACGGTTCACTCCCCCATCATCTTTCATCCACCCATCTTTTCTTCCACGTTCATGTCAAGTGTAATGTACTGATTGTAGAATATATTGTGTTTATACACTGTAATGTATTGATTGTAGAACTATATTGTGTTTATACACGTGGCTCCTACATAATCATTTTTACTTAATACCATGCACATTTCTCATTTTGAAATGTGCACTTTTGGCACTTTTTTCCCCACTTCCCTTTTCTCTTTTCGTTCCTTGAAGTAACAGTGATAACAATCTGGTGTGTACCCTTCTGGGTCTTTCTCTATGCTCATACTAACACATGCAATTTTGGTGGTTTTTTCTAAAATTGGGTCACACTGTACAAAATTTTGTGTGTTTAACTTTTCTTATATAACAATAGGATAAAAACTATCTTTAGAAAACTCTATTACAGAGTTACCAGATTCCCCAGCATCCTCCACTCCTCTGCTAAAGGTGCTTCCGGTCGCCGTGGTGTGCTGACACACCTTTATTCCAACAGGCTAGGATGTGTCCACCCTTCCGCTTCCTCAAGTTGACTTCTGGGCTTATAAGAGTCAGGTTGTATTGTCCCTTAAGCCAGTTAATATGGTTATACTTGTCTACTTGGTATATATATCTTTTTCTTTTTAGAATTATTTTGTTTTTTGCTTTTTACGTTTTGAAATGGCATGCAAATTTGGAATTAAAGCTTTTTGGTAAACGGAAAAAAAGTACATTGTGCTGGTAACTGTAATTCTACAATTTCATCAAATATATGTAAATCAATGCAGTTTTAGTATAAAAGGAAGAGCATCTTGTTTCTATGAAAACTAAGTTAAATGCTCAGGAAAGATTTGCTAAATGTAGCTTTCTAAAAGCATTCTCTATCAAGGCAACAATAAAGATGTGAGGCGTGCTTGTTGCTTTATAACAAACTATCCCAAAATATATTGGCTTTGAATGATAGTGGCCTATTATTTTTCGTGATTTTGTGGGTTGCTCTCTCACAGGGCTGCATGGGGCTGCAGAGATGACAGGGCTGGTTGGTGCTGGCGCCGGCTGGAGCCCCGATTTACTTCTCATTGTCTTTCATCCTCTGATAGCCTCCACCAGCTTCCTCCCTTGGTAATCTCAGCGCAGTATTCCTGGAGGGCTCAAAACCAGCAAGCTGCAAGTCTCTCAAGTCCAGTCTAACATTGCTTCTGATGCCTTCTGCTCCCAAAGCAAGTCATGAGGTCATTTCAGCTTCAAGGGGTGGGGAAGAGACTTCAGCTCTTGATAGAAGGAGTGGCAAAGTCACATCACAAAAGCATGTGCTTGTCAGGATGGGAGGAAGTCATGGCAATATTTTGCAATTTAACACGAGGGGGGTCATAAAAATCTAGAAGTGTTCTGTACTGGGATTGCTTTACGTGGCCTTTAAATTTCTACTTTACGTGAAAGGAAATAGAACTGTAAATTGTAGATGATGTAGTATAGAAATGGTCTCTGTCCGAAGAGTAACATGGAATTCCACTTAGCAGGTGATGCCTTGGGAGAAGATCCAGGCCTTACATGCAAAGATAGGCAAATGTTTGCACCATCAGAGGGTTTAAGCTTACAAATATTAAAGAAATGTGTCTTTGTAACGCCTTTCATCGACTTCCTCTTATCCCCGTGATGTTGAAGAAGAGGCCTTCTATGGCGTCCCTGGGGCACTCTTTCAGGCCAGTGGCTGGAGAAATCTCTCTCTGCCTTTTTTATAGCTCTGTGAGTTCTAAGACATAGACGTGCCACATGCTATTTAACCAGTACTTTATCAATTGATATTCAGGCGATTTCCTTTTTATCTGCCCACAGCGAACAATGCCACAAGAAATATCAGCGTCAGCCTTTGATAGTCAGGATTTGTTTTTCAGTTCAGGTTGCTTTCTTTCTCTCTCTCCTTCCTTCCTCCTTTCCTCCCTCCCTTCTCTTGGGTGTTTTGTTTCTCTCTTTCTCTCTATTTAGTACTTACAGGCCTGAAACTTAAAGGTGGAAATTTCTGGGCCAAATGTTATGTATATTTTAAATTTGAACAGATATAGCCAAATTACTTTTTGAAAAGCTCCCTCCGCCCCAATGTGGGTGCGCTTTTCTTTTCCCTATCTGGTCAGCCCCTACCTGGCTTTGAGAACTTAATAACAACGCCCTGTACCCTGGGAGGCTCCCCTAAAGGCCCACGGAGTCAGCTTCCCTTCATCCATGCTGAGTCTCCTCTCTTAATGGTCCTCTCATCAGGCATTAACAGGATTCGAGTGTCTAGAAATCTCCCCTATAAGACTTTAGTTGGTAGAGGACAAGGGACATGTTACCATCTTCTCTGAGTCCCCCCTGTGGCAGGAAAAGTTCATTTATTAAGTGACATTACAATGAAGCATTTCTACAAATATTTGTTGAGTGAGCAAAGGGATTTTTTTAAAAAAGGCTAATGCTTGTAAGGTGAGATGGAAAGCGTGTGCAATTATAAAATCCATGGGCAAAACACTGCAGAGCTAGGAGGGACCCTGGGGGCGCTGTGTAGGCCTTGATCAGCTTAGCAATTCCTACCATTCTGACATCCTCTCTCTGTTCTTTCCGGACTCAGGAGTCCAAGGTCACCTCATTATGGCTCTGTGGAAGACAGTACCCCAAAGGGGCCATCGATTTGGAACATCTGATCAGCTTTCTGAGTCAGATCCACTAGCTCGTAAAATCCAATAAATGTCAAAGATATGTCAGGCCCATTAACCTCTGGAGGTCTATTAAAAGACTGCTTTTGCTAAGGAGATTCTGTTACTGTCACGAGGACACCAGGGCTGCCAACTCTAAAACTCCTGAATTTAAGAAGTTAGAAAAGGGGATAAGATTTTATACGGAATCTCCTGGTATCTGCTGGTTTTGTCCTAAGACTCTGCCATTTCTCCCACTAGTACATAATAACACCAGGTGTGCGTATGTGGGAACATTCTGGAACTTCTTTAACTTTCTCCCAGAAGATTAACCCAATCCCTCTTGTTTTAATACCCCACGTACATCTCCGCTGTACAGTCCCATGAACCATAATTGTTTGCTTGCATTTGGGTCTCCTCTGTTAGGCTATAAATGCCTCAAGAGCAGAGTGTCTGTTGGGATTCTTTTTGGTAAGAAGCAGGTCCTGCAACCTTGCTTCAGATTACTCCGGGCAAAAAGAAACATGCTTGTCATGCAGAACCAAAAGTTCAAAGGCAAAGGCCAGCCGTAGCTGGACTCAGGAGCCCCAGAGTTTTCAGGAGTCTCACTTCTGTCTCTCTGCTCTTGGCCTCATCTGCGGCAAAGCTCTCCTCAGCCACGGTGAGATGGGTGCTGGCAGAACCCAGGTGGTGGCAAGCCTGCTGCCAGCCTAACGCCCCTGTGAAAAAGAATTTTTCTTTCCCAAGAGAGGCAGCAGATCTCCCAGGCTGAGCACGGGTCCAGTTGCCAATTCCAATGTGTTCTTCTCCTAAGTAGTTACCGTGTTGTCCCCTGACGGCTGCTGTACTTGCCAGTTTCTCACCCAGAACTGTGAGTTTCATGATGGATGCAACCAACCCATCTTCCGAGCTTAAGGCCTGGCACACAACAGGTGTTTAATATGTGTGGAATGAAGGAGTAAAACTAGCATTGTTGTGGGTCTCCTGTGGATTAGGCACTGTTGAAGTCCATCTGTAGAACATTGTGCTTCCAAAGTGTTTGCAAAAATGCCCCCTACATCACGTGGCTTTGGTGAGGAGACTTTGCTATATCCCTGCCACAAGGTGGAGTCTATTTGTCTTCCTGTTGAATCCTTGGGGCGGGCACTCACACTTGTCATGACTGATGGAATAAGAGGGAGGTGACCCAAGGTGACTTCTGCAGCTGGGCCTTAAAACAGATGTAGCTTCTGTCTCTGCCTCTCGGACTGTCCCTCAGTGCCATGCTGTGAGGAAACACAAGTAGCCATCTGGAGAGGCACTAGGAGGAGAATCCGGGTTCCCAGCTGCCAGCCAAGGCCATTTTGGGCCCTCCAGCCATTCCAGGGCCTCCACTGACACCCTGGGATGCAAAAATCATGAAACATAATAATTAATAGTAACTGCCGTTGTAATTGTAATAGTATCCTTCTCTTATCAATTCTTTGGAAACAGAGGCTCAGAGATGGTAAGCAGATTTCCTCAAATCGTAGTCCTGAAACAGCAGAGGCTCATATGTAGAGCCAGAATCCATTCAGGGGAACTGATTTTGCCAGCAGTTAGCGGTGGAAAGTAGTGATAGGAAGGCAGACCTCTTGTTTCTTTGGCAAAGTCCCAGAAACGCATTTTAGAGCCAGGTACTGGGTGTGTATTGGCTCTTTAGCCTGGTGGTTGGTGTTGAGGATGGAAGGCAGTGATGTGACGTGGGTGTGAGTGACACAGGCTGCATGGGACACAGTTGGGGATGGTGCGGACTCTGGCAAACAAGGGAGGGTTTGCCCCATCTTGAAAAGGCAGCCACTACAAAGGCCCCGCCACAGCTGCCGTGTGTGTAAGTTGGCCCAAGGTCACCAGACCCTTCAATGTTTCAAAAGCACTAAATGTTCTAAGCCTCTGCTGTTTCAGGACTATGATTTGAAGTCATTTTGTCTGAATTGGGAGGGAGGAGAGAAAGCATCTGCATGCCAGATCTGAAGCACAGATTCCATTGTTTACTTTAAAAATAAAGAGAACCATCTCAGTTTAGGGATCTAAAAAGGAAAAGATACCCACTGTTTCCGTTTTGCTAGAAAAAATGCAATTTTTTTTCACTGTCAGCTTTAGAAAGAGTTTCACAATATTCCCATTTTTCCCCCATCATTAAGACGGTTCGCTGGAGACTCCTGGTCCATCCTCCACCTTCCCACTGGCTTTTGCTTGTCTAAAGTCTTGTTATCCTATGAGACCCTGGGGCTTCTCAGGGGAGGCTTTCCGGGGAAGACTGTGTGTGGAAAGGCAGGTGGGTCCTCTTTTCTCAGGCCTGGCTAGCCACAGGCAGACACACCTGGTTTCAATTTCACTAGGAGCTGCATACCCCACACCCCCACAGGTGTCACCTGCTGCGTCCCTCCTCAGTCTGGAGGGTGTCACATTCTCAGCTCACAGGTGGCCTTAGGGCACCATCCTGGGCAATGACTAGAGCAAACAGAAGCCACTGAATGACTTCCTCACTGCTGTAGAGGCTCTGGGAGAGGCCTCAGTCCCTGTCCTGGCTTTGTGACCGGTGCATGACCTTTGTGCTCTGTGTTCCCCCTTCTTTTGAATTAGGACAAAACCTCCTCTGCCTTTCTCTGCCAGGTGTCTCACCTCCACCCACACCCTGAACATTTGCTGGGCCCTCCCATGTCGCAGCAGCCCCAGATTGAGGACGGGCGAGCAGCTTGCTCCAAACCACGTGCTCAGCGAATGAACTAGTCCCAGATATCCCACCGTGGTTTGTATTTTTGGCGCAGCAGATGTTTAAAGGTAGTAATGCCTATGCTGATCACTGAAAAGTCTGCCTGGTGTGTAAACAGTAAGTGGCACTGGAAATGAGGTGTCACCGTCACTCTTCCCTGTCAATCAGTCTGGGAGGGTCCCGATGGTTGCATGTTCTCTGGATGGGACTAAGTGCCATGGTCATTGTGTACATTTCATACATCCTAGCCCGCCCCCCCCCCGCCTCCTGCCCCCAGTGGAAACCCAGCAAGGGCTGTGTTTGACCCCTGGGCAATAGTTGCCTGGCTGCCTCTGCTTTTTTGGAGAAGGAAGAAAGTGTCTACGGAATGCACCAGAACACACTGCATTATAGGCCCTGCCTAGGACACACTCTGTGCCCTTTGATACATGATATCATTTAGCTTCTGGTTGGCAAGTGCTTCCTCTGAGCCAGCACAGAACCAGGCACCTTCACAGACATTGATCCTCTGACTTTTATACCATCATATTGTCCCCATTGTACAAATGGGAAAACTGAGGCTCAGAGGGGTTGGGTCACTTACCTTTCAACCTAGATCTCTCTGCATCCCAGGAATCTCCTGTGGCTGTGGGGCCTGCTGCCCGGGGTCCCATGTTTCTAGCACTCTTTTCCAACTTCTCCTCTCTCAGAGCCCCCAGTGTTATTGTGTTTAGCTTCCCTGGGCTCTCTCTGCCCAAGCTCAGTCACTCCGGCCAAGTGTGGGGACGGAGATGAGACAGAATGGTGGAGACGCCCCAGGGTCCTTTGAGTTCTGACACGCTGAGCCTCCTGGGGCCTCAGTTTCCACACCTATGCAAAGGAATGGTGTCTGGTGCTCAGGTTTCATAATAAGTACACTACATTTTCTGGCTACGAGGTTGGCACTGAGTAAGGGCTTCAGGAGTGTTTGTGGTTGCAGCTAGAGTTAACATTTGGGTTGTAAATTTGCTGTACCACCAATTAACCCTTCCCTTGTTCCAAGCTTTATCCTTAGCAGTTATAAGAGTGCCTGGTACATTGTAGACACTCAATGAATATGTGTTGCCGGAAGGAACAAGTGACTCTTGACCTATTTGCTGGGCTGCTGCTGACAAACTGGATGACTCTGGGCTGGCTGCTTCCCCTCTACAGCCTCAGTTTCCCATCTCTGAGAAGGCAAGTCCCTCTGCCAGGCCTCAACCCATCCACCTAGAGTCGTTCTGATCTGAACCAGCTCTCAGGGATCTGTGTGAACAGCTCAGAGAAAGCTGGTCTTCTGTTTCCCTCAATATTAACCTGCAAATTAGACAAATCCATTTTGGAATGTTCAGCGTTGCCATGGCGTCACGACTTCTTCAGCTTCCCTTCCCAAGCAGCAGAGAAGTCCTTTCTTCTTCCTTACCCCCTCCTTCCCTGCCCAGGCAGCCTTGAAGGGCCAGTTCCACAAGCCCCGGAGAAAGACGCTTGCTGAAATTGCAGGTTGGATGTTGCTCTCAAGCAAGGTGTTCATTTGGTTTCACCCTTTGGGAGGCAAATTGCAGTCAGGAGCTGTAGAGTCATGATTCCTCAAGGAAGTGGAGCCTCTCCCCCTGGTTGAAAATGCTGCCT
Source organism: Nycticebus coucang (assembly GCF_027406575.1). NCBI lineage: Eukaryota > Metazoa > Chordata > Mammalia > Primates > Lorisidae > Nycticebus > Nycticebus coucang. The sequence continues at coordinate 77,536,961 of NC_069796.1, forward strand.
AGCTCTGCAGGATAGCTTAGAATCCCACGCTACCCATCCCGTCCTCAGAGCAATCTGACCCGTGAGTAGGCCTGGCAGGAAAAGCAATGATCTCCAAATGGGCCTATTTTCCAGAGAGACCCGGTTCTACAAAACTCCAGAGCACTACAGACATTCAGCCACTCCTGCGGGGCATTACTTACTGCTGCTTAAAACTCCGGATTTAAATGTAGTCATCGTTGCCCTCAGAGGCCACTGCCATGGACTTTGGGGATGGAAATTCTTAAAGGCAAAAGTTTCCATAAATACCAAAGATTCTGTTAGTAAGTAACAGAGTGCTGAGTATGGGGTGGGTCCTGAGCTAAGCGTTCACTTCTCCATTTCATGGACGAGGAAACAGAGGCTCTGAGGACTCCATCACTTGGCCATGGTGGTTGCACTGCATTGATGTGGTTGGGCTAGAGTTGTGTTGTCCAGAATGCCTTTCCCCATGTGGCCTTGGGTCTGAGCTGGCTAAAAAGGGCATGCGCATGAGAATCTGGAGGTGGACATGAGCTGTAGCCCCCATATCTCAAAGATGTAGGAGCGAGACACAGAGCTGCCAGAGGGTGCCTGGGGGACTTTTGCTCCCTCCGCCCCATGTCCAGCTCTGCTCCTCCCACAGATGCTCGCTTGGTGGCACACCCCGGAGGCAGAGGCTGCCTGCGTTCCCTTCTGCCAGCTCCTCTTTGGCAGTCCCTCTGGGCTTCCAGATCAGCTGGCCGTTTTCCCCTTGGACCTCCCACTCCCTGCTTCAGAACTTCCTTCTCCCACACCTGTGAGGTCAAATTCCAATAATAAGTCCCTATTCCGCATGCCCTAGTGACCTCTTTCCCAAATGAATCCTGACCAATCCTTGGCCCAAGGCACAGCTACTAAGAGAGGGAACCTCAATTTTCTCCACACAATTTGCACCCAGTCCATCTGCCTGGTAAGTCCATGTTCTTCCCATAACATTCTCTATGAGTTAAGAAATCAAGAGTTATCAGGCAGCCAGGTGCTTAGCAGGATGGCAGAATCGGCCTTGCCCTCAGGGAGCTTTGGTTTATTTAGAGCTAGAAGATGAACAGATAGGACACTTTGAGAACGTACACATGTCAGGGTCACTCCTAGCACAGACAGTGCTAGTTCATACAGTTCATTTCATGTCACCACGATGCCATGCTTTTGAGGGTGGCCAAGGTGAGCTAAGAACAGAGATTGGCAGTGTAAGGGGACTGGGGAGAGATGCACTTCAAGGGACTGATGGACATCAGCTGTGCCTGCCCAGTAGGCATCCATAGCCTCTTGAGTCAGAAACTTGTCCCTGTGTCGGGGCGGCACCTGTGGCTCAGTCAGTAAGGTGCCGGCCCCATATACTGAGGGTGGCGGGTTCAAACCCGGCCCGGCATTCCTGAGAGATGACATCAGTCTATGCAAGAGGTATCTACCCTCATAACCCAAACACCTCCCCGTAGGTCCCCTACCCTAACACTGGCCATACTGGGGATCAAATTTCAACTCGAGGCTTGGAAGGGACATATATGATTAAGGCCATCTTTTCCATAAGCTCCAAAAGGGCTGGCATGGGGTTTTGCTTTGCTCCCCAGTGTCTCCTGGCATCCAGCCTAAGCTGGAACATAGTGGATGTACAATAAGCATTTATACGATTGAATCAACCAATGAATAACCTCTTCCTCCCCTTCCCCCTCCCTCCCTTGTTTTGAGGCTGATTTCATGCTGGTCCCACTGCCCTCTCTGGGTGGGACAAAGCTGGGAGCAAGAGCCTAGAAGAGAAGTGAAATTGTGCCCTGAGACTGTGCAGTACGGTTAATGTCTGACAAGCTGCTAGTGCTTCTTCATTTAACTGATAGCTGCTGTCACTTTTTATACCTCTGGGCACCTTTGAGAAATGATACTTTGCTTCTTTTTTATCTCCAAGGCTCATTATTATTTTTATTACTTTTAATATCTCCTTCTTTGTTTTAAGCATCCTAAATGAAGGCTGCTAATTGACAGTCCACCGTAAGAGTCAAGTTTTCTAATTTGCTAATCATTGTTGAACTTCAGCCTGTTAGAAGATTTTATCAGAAGGTATCTTTGTGCCTGGAGAACCCTTAAAATTGTCAAAGGATTTGTTCCTTCCTGTGAGTCCTGTCAAATAAAACGAGTGCAGGAAAACCCAGCTGCCTCTTAGAAAGTCCTAAACATCTTACTGCTTTCTGGAAATTGATATTCCTCCTCTGAAATAAAGTCATTTCTTTCCCATTGTCTTCAGGAACTGAGGCTGAAGATGTTAATATGGAAGCAAGCAGTTTGAGTCCCCCTTTCCTTTTCTTTTTTTTTCTTCAGGAAATTGCTCTCTTATGCAAGAGAAATTCTAGTTCACCCGCAGCGGATCAGTCATATGATAAGAAATCTGTTTGCAAGAGAGGGAAGCTCATTTCCCTGTTGAGAAGCTGCATTTGTTTGAAAGAGACAAGGAGAGAGAAAGCATTTTTGCCAGGGCACAGGGAAGGGATTAAGGCATCATGACAAGCACATTGCTTAGAAATGAGCCCAATTAAAAAAAAACATGAACCCATCTGACCCTTATATGAAAACACAGGGCTGTCACCGTCCACTCCTTGATTTGAGAGACCAGCACAATTATTCTGGAGATCATTAAGATTCTGGGGGAATGAGTTTTCTGTTTTGCTTGTGATTTCCATTTTCTCATTAGTGACAGAAGCTGCATTTATGGATCTTTCTCTTTTAAACAGGAGCTCCTCAGAGTGTGTCTGTGCATGCGTTTTCTTTTTGTTTGTTTTTTTTTTTTTTTTAAATTGCCTCTCCAAAAGGCAGAAATGTCACAAACTGAAATGGGCTCATCTGGGCTGGTTCCATGAGCACTCTAGCTCCCACCTCACCTAGAAAACAATTTTTGTTTAAATTTTCTTTTCTTTTCTTTTTTTTTTTTTTTTGGCTTTGGAGATGGGACTCACAGCCACGGATAGGCAATTTGATTTCAAAGCAGGAGAACTCCATTGCACTTTGCCAGGAATTGCTGAAACAAGTAGGAGAGTCCGTGAGCTTTGCATGTCTGGCACAGAAGCGGGCCCTCCCAACGCAGTTCTCCAAGGATGGGCTAGAGGAGTGTGTTTGCCTTTGTTCTGAAAAGGGAAATTTAATTTCATCCCCTGAGCACTATCGCATGGTAATTCCATCGCTAGTGGATACCGGTTCTCAAAAGGCTGGGAGATTGCCTGATTTGTGAAACATCAGGAGCCGGCATGTCCAGGACAGGGTCAGCTTCCAGTGAGCAGGTCAGTCCTTGGCTCAACGCTCAGTGTTCATCTGCGGCTTTGCTCCCAGGATGCCGCCATCTCTCTGAAGACCCAAGGCCTTTGTGGCCCCAAGTTTGTCTTTTCACATGCTGCTGGCTGAGTCACAGGATTGGAGGCCAACATCTGATGTCCAAAGCTGCTGGGAATGAAATGCCAATACTTGCTCAAGAAACAGGGTGGTGCTGTGGCTAGAACTCTGGACTGGAAGCCGCCAGGGAATGGATTCGGACTTGGGGCATGCTTCCTGCTGGTCCCCAATGTTGCTTCTCTCCTGGAGCTTATCTGCTTGTGGGCAAAGGGAAGCACATGACTAAATGAACAGAAAGATGTAGAGTTGTGATGATGAGAGGCAGGACAAAAATGAGATCAAGTGATGTGAAGGAGAGAGGCCAGAGGGCTTCTCGGAGGAGGTAACGTGCAAGGTGAGATCTCAGGGAGAAGCATCCTAGGCAGAGGGGACCACAAGTACACACTCCCTGAGCAGGAGGGAGCCCAGCACATCTTTGGCACAGTGAGGAAGCCAGTGTGGCCCAGGCATAGGGAGGAGGGATGGGATGAGATGATGTCAGAGAAGAAGGTGCCACAACAGAGCGGAGTTCCGCTGAGCGGCTGTTTTGTGGTAGTTTTGGAGGCAGGGGAGAGACAGCTGGCCTGATTTGTATTTTAGAGTATCACTCTGCTTTCTGCATGGAAAACCGACTGAAGGGGGCACAAGGCCAGAAGCAGGGTTGATGGTCAGAAAACTACTGCAGCACCCCAGGGTTATCTCCCACTGACAGACGCCACCTTCCGCTAGAGGAGGAAGGCTCCCTTCTTTAGGACAATGTTTCTACGGGTTTTGGTTATTCCGGACATCAAGTAACCAGGCCTCAGAAAGTCACCAGTGTGTAAGAGTGTGACTTCATGAGCATTAGCAGCCCTGCAATAACAAGCTAGTGGGAGCGGCCTTGACACAGGGTATCAAAGCCCCATTGGAGTGCCGTGTCACAGTGGCTGGCCCGGTTCTGTGAAAGCCTGCTGCAGCCAAGGCCAAATTCCATCAAGCCACAGCCTGTGGGAACAAGGACCCTGCGTAAGGCCAACAGACATCCCAGCCATGCTCTCAGGCTTAGAAGGAGCCCGGGGCTTTCCTTTCCATCTCCACACTTATGGCAGGAAAAAGGAATCTGTATTTTTCAAACTGTCCCTTCATCCATGGCAGCCAGAAGGACCATTATGAGTGGGTGATCATTTAAACTGGACAGGTATAAGGGACAGCACTTTTCCTGCTCTTTTACCCTGAACTGCCATTAACAGATTCTAGAGCAGCCCAGCTTTAGAAACTAGCAGGGCAGGGCTCCTAGGAGGGATGGGGGTTAGCCAGACAGATTCAAGCAGGTGGGGGAGGGGGGAGGAGAAAAAACCCAAAGAAGAAACAAAGCAGGTTGACTGAGGAGCGGGAGGGTGTGTAGAAAAACCTGGAGGAGAATGAAGACAAAGGGGCTCTTCAGCTTCTCACAGGAGAGCCCACAGAGGGACCTGCTGAAATCAGGGGTGCGGAGGGGGCTGCTCGAAGATGAAGGTGTGGGAGATGCTCTTGCAGGTGGGAGCCAGCACAGGTGAGCGACCCTCATGGAGCCAGATTTTATAAACTCCCACATTGGAAAAGCAATGGAAGGAATGCAAAAAAGGAGCTGCTTTCCTGGGAGACAGAGAGAATAGGCTGGTTTCATCTGGGCCTTGGTGTGGAGTTTCCTGTTTCAGGTGCTGACTTCCTAACAGGCCCTGCTGGGGAGGCCCCACCAAGGTGGTGTTAACTCTCGCACAGCGATATAAACAGGGATTACACCTGCGGTGCATCTTACAAGGGTATACGTGAATCCTAGTAAATGTGGAATGTAAAGGTCTTAGCAAAATAACTAAGAAAATGCTACAAAAGCTATGTTAACTAATGTGATGAAAATGTGTCAAACGATCTATGAACCAAGTGTATGGTGCCCCACGATCATACTAATGTACACAGCTATGGTTTAATAAAAATAAATAAATAAATAAATAAATAAAATAAACAAGGCAGCGACTGTTTCCTATTCTCTTTTGCGACAGAATCCAAGCTCATCCATCCTCCTAAACGCCGACCTGTGGCCAACACCCTGCTTTTCCCATCTACGGCGGGAGGATGATGATACCGGTTTTCATTGCTCTTTCAGACCCTGGAACACAAAGATAGGCTTTCTTTCCTGCCAGTGATAGGGAAAGGTAGATGGGAGGGCTTTCCAACAAATGCTTCACCTGCCTCCAGTTGAATAGAAGTAGGGAGGGATAAGGAACATGCAGAGGCTCAGCCAGCCCCAAAGCTCCTGAGACCGGGCCAAGAGGCGCATTCATTCCGAGACTGACCTTGCCCCGTGACCTCTTATCAGAGTTGCTAAGTCACTGGGGCTTTTGTGCTGCGGAACCGGGAAGGAAGGGCTCACCAACCCTAAACCCGGCTCTCTGCCCAGGCATTCCCCATTAGCGTTTACCTGACAGCTGACTGATCCCTTCATTTCACTTTGGTAAACAGTTCACCTCCAGGCCAAGGTGACCGTGACCTCTGGCGCTGCCTGCCACGTGGGATTCTCCCTAGAGACCCTGTCAAAGCATTTTCACATGGGTGAGGGCTCTTATTTCCCCTCCCACCATTCTGATTAGGGCTGACCAGAAAGAAAGAAAAAGAAAAAATCACCAACAGAATAGGCAACGGCCATCCAGACAGAGAAAGAGAAGTGAGGACGGGAGTGAGGGAGGTTGAGAGAGGCAGGGGGGAGTTGGGCCTCTTGGCCACTGAGATCAATGCAGCTGCCCAGGAAAGGCACTAGAGCTAGAAATAGGCTTGAGCAGACCAGACTACCGCATTTCTGATGCTTAGAAAGGATCTCCAGGGTGGAGTTGCTTAGAGGCTCTGATTTTGCAAATGCAATTAAATATAGATTTCTTTGGGGCGAGAAAGAGTGTGGGTGGAATATATGTCCATACCACAGTGCAATTCAACCTTGAATTTTTCAGTGGACTTATTCATATGCCCAGCAAACATTTTTTGAGCACCTACTGTGTGCCAAGTGCAAAGCACATCCAGATGAAACACACTTTGCCCTCAGAGAAACCCCTGACCGGTGAGGTTGCTATTGCTATTGCTCACAGGGACGAGGCAGGGGACGTGAATGAACAAAGGAGGCAGGCTGTGAGATGCTAGGTGGGGTCTGTGAGAACGGAGTGTCCTCTGAGCAGGGACTGGGGAGCTACTCAGATGTCTGTCACTTCGCAGAGTAATTGTTCAGTATGCTATGCCTCATGATTTTTAAGGGAAGCCATACATTTGGAATTTTGTATGCATTTTTTTTTTCTTTTTAACATGGTGTGGGCCAAACAAACCTTGTGTGTAGTAGGCCTCTTGGGACCAGGGACGATCTTACACTAACATAGGATAAAAGCAAAAATAAAAGGAATCTGGGAGCTTATGGAAGCCCTGAGGGGGACATTTAACCCAGCCGGGGGTAGGTTTAGGGCTGTCTTCCCAGGGAGGGTGAACTGAATCTTGAATAATAGCAATGTTGGCCTAAATTATGGCCTGGTAAATCTTGAATACTGGTGGTGTAAATGATGACAAAAGGTTTGGGAGAGCCATTTCAGGCAGAGTAATAATGTCGCTGGGCACTTGGTAGGTGCCTGCCCAGCTAAAGACCACATTTGTAACCTTATAACCAAGGGTGGCCATGGGACCAACAGTGCTTGTCCCATGTCCTTAAAAGACGGTATCTGTGTCTCTGCACTCTCCCTTCCTTCTTGCTGATGGGTGTGGTCGTGAGCAGGCAGATTTTGGAGCTGGTGATTAAACTTCTTTGGCTTCAGCTTCTACAAAATTGAGATAATATCATCTACCCCAACAGGAAAATTTCGAGGATTAATATCAGTAAATATTGAGAATAACACCTGGCACACAGGTTGGCCACCAGGGCACTGTTCCCTCAACATCATTCTACTGACAATATGATTGCACAGCACTTGGCAGAGAGAGCAGGAGTCTGGGTCCTGGTTTGAGATGTCAACTTTCTTTTTTTTTTTTGAGACAGAGTCTTACTTTGTCCCCTCGGTAGAGTGCCCTGGTGTCATGGCTCACAGCAACCCCACCCCAAATTCTTGGGCTCAAGCAATCTTCTTGCCTCAGCCTCCTGAGTAGCTTGGAGTATAGGCGCCCACCACACTGCCCAGCTATTTTTAGAGATGGGGTCTTGCTCTGGCTCAGGCTCTCGAACTCCTGAGCTCAGGCAATTCACCCGCCTCGGTCTCCCAGAGTGCTGGATAACAGCCGTGAGCCACCGCACCACATCTACTTCCTTCTTGTGGTGCCCCAGCGTTCTGCATCCCTGATACAGCAGCCAGGTTTGTATCCTACAAATACAGTAACTTAGAGGTCAGCTGGGGTTCTGTCTGGCCCATGAGGTGAAATGGCTTCACTCTGCCCCAAACTATGACCTGTGAAGCCCAGAGTGATGCTCATCCCCAGACACATAAGGCTTCTGGGCCTCTCCGCTTTGTGAGCCCAGCTTTCTTATTCCAACCTGGCACATGCCCCATTAATGTTCTCCAGTGAACTAGCCCCTTCTCTAGTGAGCAGTGACAACCCATTATCCATGTGAAGAATTGGTATGCTCAGCAGACTTCACTGAAAGAGGTTTACGAGTGAGTGACCCCATGGAGCAGAACTTACCATAATACAGACTTTGATTTCCCTGCTGGGGTGTCAGGGAAATGTCTCCCTTCTCCCTGACCCAGGAGACCATTGTTTCTAGCTGTCTGTGATAGCCACAGAATGTCCCTTACAGTCCTTTATTTACAGGGTGCGTAAGTGATTGAGGATGCCAGCTATGTCTGTGCAAAGACCATGCCTTCCGTGGGCTGCTCCCCATTCCCAGGACTGACCATGGCAGGAATACTAAGGTGGCTATGCCTGGCAGGCATGGAACTCCTCTGATACTAGACTTCGGCTTAAGGATGGCCCTGCCAAATCTACTGAGATAACATGGCAGCATAGGAGGCTTCCACCCGAACTTCCTTCCCTCTCTCTTCACTGCCTAACTGCTCTCCTTACCCTCCCGTGCCTCCCATTTCCTCTGGCGGGCATTTCCCTTACTAAAATCCCTCACATTAACCCCCATCTCAGCATCTCTTTCACCAGTAATGACATACAGTCCAAGTTTCAGGGAAGAAGAGAGAGATAGGATTTATTCTTTCACATGTATTCCATCCCAGGAACATTTGCATATATAAGGAGAACAATCCCTCACTAAGGGTGGTATTTCAGGTGCAAGGAATATATTTCGTTAATGGGGGAGCTCTCCAGTCACCCACAGGTATAAGGATCTGCTCCATCCTTACACAACTGGGAAAACAAGAGTGCAATGCCTGGGACTTGGGAAAGACCTTGAGCTTTGACTAGGCCTGTTTCAATCTCTAGGAGGAAATGGGGGTGGGGAGTGGTTAATCTCAGGTACCAGTTGGAATGCTTTGGGCAGAGGTAACAGAAACCTAAATGTATATGTTTTAAACAAAAAGGAAGATATATGACCCAAGGCAGGGTGTCTGTAAGGCTGGTTAACTCCTCTTTGGTTTTCCATGTTGCCAAGCATCCAGGTTCCTTCCATTGTCCCTCCAGTCTAGGGTCCTAGGCCTACCAGTCCTGCCTCAGGCTATTCCCCTCATGATGCCAATATGGCTGCCACAGCCTAGCCATCAGACTCAAAGGCAACATCGCCCTTATTTTGTACTTCTCATTCTAAGAGTAAGTAAAATTTCTCCAGAGTCCTGTGGCCTGGCTGTGGGCAGAATCAGGTCACCTTCTATTTGGTATTCATTGTTATCAAGGGGAATGAGCCTGCATATTTGGCTTAGACAATTGAGCTTGTGAACAAGTCACCTTGTCGGAGGCTTAGAGAGATATGAATAAGACTACAGTTCTGTTAGCAGAGATAAAAGTGGGGGACAGCTTTTGGGGAGAAGGCAACAATGTCTTCTGCAGTCTGCAAGGGTTTGGAAAACACATTGCTCCACCCCCATTTTTCACCGTTCAAGCTGCTAAGCCTCTTTCTATTTTTGCTGAACTGTCTCTTAGTTTCCTTGTTCTCAAAAGGCAGGAATTTCTTCTTGGTTTTTTTTTGACTGTGATTTAGAATCATGCTGGGAGCTTGTATAGGTCTGATTTCTGAAGCTCATTTTACTGGTGAGTTAGCTTTGGGTGGCAAGTGACTGAAATCTTTTGAAGCAATCAGAAGAAGTGAGAGATCACTTAAAAAAATAACTTTCTATGTGACTTTTACATTACAGTTGACCTCTAGTTCCCCTTCCAGTTTATTGTCTGACCACAGGAACACAAGCCAGATTAGCTTTGGTGGCCTGGACTCTGCCCCAGGTATACTATGCAATTTGCAACAAATCAATAGGCCTCAGACCCTCTGTCTGGGCCTCAGAACCTCAATTCAAGAAGTGAGTCGGGTGGGCTAGATTTGGGACAACAAATCACTTCATTTGAGCGATTGAGGCTGCCTGGGACACCATGTTAAGAAGAACTCAGAAGTTCAGTGGGTGGAAATACTGTGATCTATTAGTGATGTCTGCCAAGGGCACAAGAAAGGAGAGCAGTAGCAAACTTTTGTTGACTCTGAGCTAGAGAATCTTAACGAATCTAGCCCTACCTATTTTTTGGCTCTAATTTCCTCCTTTGTCATAATTTATCCTGAGATTTGAGAGGCAATCTAGTGTGCTTAGGAAATTGGCCTCTCACAGACCTGCTATCTAGGTGATCTTGGGCTTGTATTTTCTCAAGCGCAACATTATCTTGGCACTAGGACTCCTCCATGAATGCAAAGTCAGTGACAAAATCTTAGTCTGTATAATGAATATGTCCTGCGTTGTGAGTTTTAGCTCGATGCAGATGTAGATACAGATACACACACACACACACCCCCTTGTGTGAATGCAGGTGCGTGTCATGCATATGTGTAGGCACATGCATTTGTCTATAAAGCAAGCACAATGCATACTAATCCATTTAGTCAGTCCTTCAACACATAGATGTTGCAATTCTGCCATGTGCCAGGCGTTGTTTGGGGACTGGGATACAGTAGGGAGCAGGATGTCCAGTCCTCGAGGAGCGCTGATTCTAGGAGGGGAGTGAGAGAGAGACAATAAACAAATGAGTACATAATATGATGTCGTGTCAGGGAGGGAAATAAAGCAGGATTAGGAGAATGTGGGGTGATGGAGAAGGGAAAGTCCTGCTTCGATGAATAGAGAAGCCTTTGGGAATGACACGGAGTAGAAACCTGAAGGATGTGAGGGAGTGAGCGCCATAAAATTCTGACAGAAGAATGTTCCAGGAAGAAGGAACGGTAATTACAAATGCTCTGGGGGAGGAGAGGGTGAGCTCAGCAGAGCTCCAGAGTGTGTGTGTTGGGGGAGCACGCTGCTGGAGAAGAGTCCTGGGCAGGGAGGATGAGAAGGTCAGGGGAGCCGGCTGCGCGAGTCAGCACAGGCTGCCCTGAAGGGATGCTGCAGACTGGGGGCTTGAACAACCGCAAGTCATGTTCTCACAGTTCTGGAGGGTTGAAGTCCAAAATCGAGGTGCAGGCAGGGTTGGTTTCTGGTGAGGTCTCACTGTGCTCTCATGAGGCTTTTTTCTCTGAGCATGCAGAAAAAGAGAGCTCTGGTGTCTCTTCCTCTTTTTATTAGGACACCTGTCTGGTCAGATTAGAAACCCCCTTTTATAACTTCACTTAACCTTAAATACCTCCTTAAAGCTCTATCTCTAAATACAGTACATTGGGAGTTAGGGCTTAAAGATGTGCATGTTTAGGGTGGGAGGACATAATTCAGTCCATCATTCCAGGTCACTCAGGGCTCTATAGGCAGAGAGAAGATGGGCATTGTAGTTTTTCAATGGGACAGAGGCTATTAGAGGGACTTGGGTTTAAGAAAGATCTTCCGGGTTCTGTGCGTATGGAGAGTGTCTAGATGGAAGGGACACAGCAAGGGTGGCACACAGCGAGGGTGGAAGCCAGGGGCTGAGTGAAGAGGCCGGTAAGACAACAAAGCCAGTAGGTCAGCATGATGCTGGTCGTCCCGGGGGCAGTGAGAAGTGGTCAGAGCTCAGATGTATTTGGAAGAAGGTGCTGACAAGATATGGGGATGAATTTTGTCTTAGGTAAGAAAAATAAACCTCAGAGAAGATGCCTAGATTTTTTTTTTTTTTTTTGAGACAGAATCTCACTATGTTGCCCTGGGAAGAGTGCCACGGCGTCACAGCTTACAGCAACCTCCAACTCTTGGGCTTAAGCGATTCTCTTGCCTCAGCCTCCCAAGTAGCTGGGACTACAGGTGCTCACCACAACACTCAGCTATTTTCTTTTTACAGTTGTCATTGTTGTTTAGCTGCCCGGGCCGGGCTCAAACCCATCAGCCTTGGTGCATGTGGCTTGTGCCATAACCACTGTGCTACAGGCACCGAGCCAATGCCTAGATTCTTGACATTGAGCATTTGGTGGGAGGTGGAGCCGTAGACTTGGAAGGGAAGAACTGGGGAGGGGCAGGCAGGAAGGATGCTTGCAGACAGCTGTGGGGAGCCTGGAGCTGGAGATACAGGTTAAGGAGTATTTGCTAATATGCATTTTAGGACTACTCTGTCAGAATTATCACGTAACATACAATTGTCATATAATTCAGCAATTGTACTTTTGGTTTTAGCCTAAGCAACGCTCAGCATTTTAAATGTGCGGTTTCCTTTAATCTTCCTGAAAACATCTGGGACAGGTGACATTATTACTTATTAATATTACTTATTAAATCTAAAACTCCGCTGACTGTATGGCATGCTCCAATTTCAGATATGCTAAAATGTGAAATTGTGCACATTGGAAATGATGAAATGTGGTGATATTATTCCCATTTTTCAGATGAAGAAACTGAGACTTCAGTAGCTTGCCCAGGATCAAAGCCAGTAATTGACAGAGTTAGGCTTCCTGCTCTTGATTCCTCCTGGTTACTACTCCTTATTACAAATAAAGTGCTTAGCAACGTGAATGGTACATAGTCAGCCTCATGAATGAGGTCCCGATTCTCAGCTGTTTAATGCACTGTATGTTGTCAAAGCAACACGGATTCTGCAATATGCTGTGTGTATCAATAAGACGTGTAGACCTTTTACAAAGTCAGGGACATATAAATGTTGAAAAGATATTCTTAAGCACAAACGACCTCAATCCTATACTAATTCAATCTAGCTTGCTTTGGGATACTGGTAGAGATCAATTAATTTTGCTCAATACTTATCACCCAATCTCACTCGCTTTCCAAGGAACACCAGCTGTTCATAAGTGGAAACACTCAAGTTCAAGGGCAGCTGCTGATGGAGCATGTGACTGTGACTTTGGGGTTTGTCACATATCAGCAGCTGCAGTTTTGAACTTGGTGAAGGGTTATTTCCACCTCCCACAAAGTTAAGGCTACACAGGCAGTAACCGCAGGATGAGAGGAATGTGAGCTGTAGGCTTGGGACTTACGCAGTGTCCCAAGAAGCTAAAGGTTGCTCTGAACAGGGTCTAAGCAGGGTAAAGTTAGCAGACTTAGATACATGGCTTATTTTGTGGCATGCAGAAGCCTTTGTTATAAATTGTTTATTTTGGCAATGGGGGTGTCGTATGAACTTGGCAGTTAGTCAAATGTCAGAAAAATTAGGTGGGTCTTACAAGGACTCAAAAATTCAGACGTGTCAACTCAACAACAACAACAACAAAAATCAAACAACCCAACTGAAAATGAGCAAAGGCCTTATTAAATAGACAATTCTCCAGAAAAGATGTACAAATGGCCAATAAACAGAGGAAAACACATTGACATCACTAATCATTCGAGAAATGCAAATTGAAACTGCACCCATTACCGTGGCTATTATAGGGAAAAAAACAAAGCCCCGACAAGGACGTGTGAAAATTAGAATCCTGTGGGCAGTTGGTCGAATATAAAATGGTATAGCCCCTGTGGAAAATGATATTGCCATTCCTGAAAATTGTAAACATAGACTTATCATATAATTCAGCAACTGCACTTCTGGTTTATAGCCAAAAGAAATGAAAGCAGGATCTCAAAGAGTTATTTGTACAGCCACGTACATATCAGCATTATTCACAATAGCCAAAATGTGCAAATAACACAAATGTCCCTCAACAGGTGAGTGGATAAGCAGAATATGATATAACCAGGCAATGGGATATTATTCAGCCTTTAAACAGGGGTGTCCAACCTCTGGCCTGCGGGTCACATGCTGATTTCATGAGGACTTTTTTTGCTTATCTGTGGTATCAGATATCATGAAAACTATGCATGGAACTTTTTTTTTTGCTGATCAGTTTCTTTAGTGTTTGTGTATTTAATGTGTGGCCCAAGACAGCCCTTATTCTTCCAATGTGCTGTAGAGAAAAAAAAGGTACATCTCTGCTTTAAAATGAAGGAAAGTCATGAAATAAGCCATTCACAAAAGGACAAACTCTGCACAATTCCACTCATACGAGCTATCTAGAGCAGCCAGGTTACAGAGACAGAAAATAGAACTGTGGTTGCTTGGGGTTGGTGAAGAAGCCAAGGGGGAGTTCGTGTTTAATGGGTACAGGTTCAGTTTCGAAAGATGAAAAAGTTCTGGAGGTGGATGGTGGTGGTGGTCACACGGCAGTGTGAATACACCTAACGCCGCTCAACGGTAAAGACGGTCAATTTCATGTTATGCGTATTTCACCACCCCAAAAGTCTTGAACTTGTCTATTTAGAATATTTGTTCCCTGTTTCCACTGCACTGCGTGTATACAGTCAGTGCTGAAAGAAAGGAATAAATATGAACTATCACAGAGGTAAACCAGATGCCCCATCTCTCTTCCACGTGGGCTGACTTGGGGTCATTCTGGATTTAGAGCCCAGGCCCTTGGCTGCTATTCACAGAAACATCCATTCATGGGAGTTTTGCGGAAGATTTGTGTGATCACCTGGCAGGGTCCCGTCCCACAGGGCATAGCTAAATCTGAAAGAATCTCGTGTAACTGCCTGGTAGTGCCTCCCCTCTGCCCCTTCTCCCTTCTGTCTCGCTTCCCGCACTGTATTGACACTGCTTCTATATTGATACAGACTCATAAATTTAGGGTGCTCCATCAACAAAGAGCCCTCTGGGAAGGCAATATAGGTACCACGTTTGTTATCAAAATGCGCCATTCAGGAATGATACTGGCAACAGTGGGAGAAGCAGGCTGTGGCTAGGGAAGGGGAAGGCAGATGGTGTGGCAGGGACTCCTCCGGCTGCCTGGGCCGCCTGCCAGGACAGGTGCAGCAAATGCAACCAGGAGGTCAAAGAGGTGTCCATGACTATCACCACGGTGTGCTGAAGATAACCGTGTGCCATGCCAGTGTCCCCCGTATCTGAGGAGGACATATTGTGGTACTGCAGCATCAATCTGCTAACCAAGACAGCTACTAAGTGACTAACAGAAATCCTGCCAGACACCTGCAGTCAAGTAGATTGAGTACGATCCTGTTCTCATCTTGATTAATGCTCCTTTATGCCAAGCCCAGGCCGGCAGACACAGTCTTTTCAATACTAAAATCATTATCCATGGCAAACTCTACCTGTTTTGTTCGCTTTCTGAAGCAAATCTGGGGTGGTGGCAGCTTCAAGATTCTAACCAGAGCCCTGACCGATGACTTGACCAGGTATGCTAAGGAGCAAGGTTTCTATAGAATGTTTGCCATTGCCTCTTCATAACAAACTGCCTTTTTTATTTGCATATTTACTTTCCTATAGGTAGAATAGCCCATGTGGAAAAAAAAAAACCAGCCCATGTGGTTTTGCTGCTGAAAGCATTATTGTTATGTAGCCACAGAAAACTCTTGCTGACTCCACCTGTCACTTGGGAACATGGCTACTAAGCCCCGGGCCTCAAACTCATTAAAATATTTGACCTTACATCAAATTTTCAGGCAAATTAGAGTGACCCTAAACATCAACTGAAAGCTCTCCTTGTTGGCCGTCTTGAGTGGTTTACTGCTTGAAAGCACCGTGTTCTGCTTCCTCCAGAGGACGGAATGGGACGTTGGGAGTAATTGTGCCGTCTACAAATCTCAAGACTTCTGAAGAGTTTTATTCTTTCCTGTCTGTGGCATGACCAGCTGCATCTGAAAAAGGGAAGACAAGAAATACATAAACCAAGCTCTTCATTGCTGATGAGTAAAATGAAGCAAAGATTCGGACAGCCTTCCTGTCTTCGGCGATGGCAGCAGTGGACACTCAACCTCACCCATGTACCCCTGACACACACACATCCAGGAAACTAAACCATCCAGGCACAGGTGCTCGTGGAAATACTCAGACGTAAGGGATGCTGCTGCAGGGACTAACACGTGCAGCAGGTGCAAGCTTATGTTACAGACAACCGCAGGTTCGCACTTGTAAGGCACACGCAGTGAAAGATTCAGGTTTCATTCCTTAGACAGCTTTATGTCTTTTTGATTCAAATGTCATTACTGACTCAAAAGAATAATATTTTGTGTTCTTACAACAGTAGAAACACTTTGAGTAAAGTCTTTCAGAAGATAAAAAACAAAACGCGCCATTCAGTGGTCACCCCAGCACCTCCATTCTGCACGACTCCAGCGAGAGGTAGTCACAGTTATCCTGAAGTTGTGTGGCAGCAGCCCTGGCTTTCGGGCCCCTTACCTGCTTGCTCCCCTAATATTTGTTCCAAATCCTACAGTGCCTTCCCTGAAAGAAATTCTGCTAGATTACACCATTTGGTTTCAGCCATGGACCTGGGATTGCCTTCGTCCTGGATTTTTAACACCGGACAGACTCTGATGTCCTTCCAGCAAGGGGTGAGTCGCTAATAGCTAGATACTCACTAGGCAGATGAACTTGAAAAACATTTTGTGAGAGTGTCACGCGTCACTCTATGTTTTCACAAAGGCCTACATTACACTGTGGATTTGGCAACATTAGACAGAGAGCATCCTGTCTCCAGGTGACAGGGTCCTGCAAGCCGGGACACCACTTGTCTCAACATTGGCCAGGGTGAGATTTCGTGATGCCATGTTCATATGTTGAATTCAGTAATACCAACATTTTCCAACTTTTGGAAAAATAAACTGAAAGTTGAAGTATTGTTATCACTCAGTCAAATCTCAAAATGCTAGCAGGTGTTAGAGTTGGGTGGGATTCAGCCTACCTGCCTGCCATAGGGCCATACTGTGTCTCACCTGACCTGAGCTGGAGGGCTCTGGCCATTCCCCAGATCCTCTTTGTGGCAGGATTAACTTTATTTAAAACCACACTATGTGGATGGTTTTCAAAGAACTGTGTCCCCTGCTCTTCTAATGGGGGAAGTTTGGGGACTGGACGTAGCATTTGAAGTGTCATCAGGTGAGTCTGGTGAGGCCCCACCCTCACTGTTATCCTGGGTGCTGGGAGGCCTAAGGCAGCCCTACACCAACCCCCCTCCTCCTAGGACAAAGGATATGGTTATTCCCCCACCCCTAAGGACCCTAACTTTCTCAGCAAGCTGTGGAATTCACCTACTCCCTATGGCCCCACATAAAAGGGGTCTCTAACTGTTCCTGGGTACAGATGCCACCTTTGCAGTGTCCAGGCAGGTCACCCTCCCTTTTCAATAAACCTGGCCTGAGTACCCTGTTTCCCTGAAAATAAGACATCCTCTGAAAATAAGACCTACTTACAGGAAAGATAAGACGTCCCCTGAAGACCTAGCGCATCTTTGGGAGCACACCTTAAAATAAGACACTGTCTTATTTTCGGGGAAACAGGGTATCTCTGCTCCAGTCTCCTCTCTGAGTGCTGCCACTTATACCTATCACAGGGTCCCTTTTACTGCTCTAGGGAATCATGGAATTGTTTAGTAACCCAGTCATTTAAAACTATGAACTTGAAGCCTTGGAAAGTTCAGAAAAGTCCTGGTGGGGAGAAGAGGGGCATTTGCTCTACTTAGGTTTGCATAAAATTTAATTTGGACCAAATACTCTGTTGTTAAAAGTTTGAAACCCACTATAATATACCACACAATGTTGGGGAACCCTACACAATCTATCCATGTTCCATATTGTTAAAGTCTTGCGTCTATAACCACATTGGTGGCCCCACCCTCTTCTTGGAGCTCTCACTAAGGAATCTACTCACTGGCTGGAATTGACTCATGGTTTCATGAGGAAGCAAGAAGAGAGAGAAGCTTTCATTGAACAGTAAAGTTGTTAGAAAATACCATTAGAAATAGCACTTCTGCTAATTCCCCAAGCATCCCTGGGCCTCTCCCTCCCCTCTCACCTGGTCCCCATTCCAGCAGTCAGCCTCGGCACCTCCTCGCTCCTCCGCAGAACACTTATGCTCTGCCCCAGACTTGCACAACTCCGGACCCCTTGCTGCTCAGCTCTCTGGTTAACACGTTGCCATTTTCTCAGAAGACCATCCATCTCTCGCCTTCTCATTCAGAGATCTCCTGCACCCCACTGAAGTGGCTTATGAAGAGATATCTTCCACACATATGCAGTTTTTTAAAGAGGGGTATTGGTAATGGTAACTCTCCATCATCAAGAGCCAACATTTCCTGGGTGTTAGGGGCTAAATTGTATCTCCCCCAAATACATATATTCAACTCCCAACATCCAGTGCCTCAGAATGTGACTGTATTTGGGGATAAGATCTTTGTAGAGGAGATTAAGGTAAAATGGAGCCGTATGGCTGGGCCCTACTCCAATATGGGGATGTCTTTATGAGAACAGGAGGTTAGAAGGCAGATACACACTGAGGGAAGAGCACGAGAACGCACGGGAGCAACCTACGTGCCCAGGAGAAAGGTCTCAGAAGAAACCAACCCTGTGAACACCTTGACAGTAAACAACTGGTGTTGGAGCCGCTCAGTCTGTGGCCCTTTGTTATGGCAGCCCAGGCAATACAACAAGCCAGGTCTCTGTGAGGTCTTGGTAACTCTCTCACGTACAGAATTTTCCAGTTGATGCAGCAGAGTTATGTAAATCACACCTGGAATCCGAACTCCTCCTAGTCCTGCCTCTCCAGACCCACATGCTGCTCCCTGCCCACCCAGGGCTGCCCCTCTGAAAACACACCCAGCCTGCTGAACCTTCTACCCTGGAGCTGGTTTGGGGCCATTTCCCGCCTTACTGTTACTTGTTATTCAGGTTTTGTAGAAATATCGCCTCCTCTAAGAGGAGGGCATTCATTGCCTTAGGTTCATTCTCCAGCATGTCACCTCCTGGGTTCATGGTAAGGAACTTAATCTTCCCTTGCTCGTTTACATATTCATATTCACTCAATCCTTGTATCTATCCACATTAGAAGTGTGAGTTTTGTGAGAGCAGAAACTTTGCCCATTGTGTTGTATTTGTTTCACACTGCTGCTGTAAAAAAATTAAACCGAAAACTGGATATCCATATGCAGAAGAATGAAACTAGATCCTTATTTCTCACCACATATAAAAATCAGATCGAAATGGATTAAAGACTTAAATCTAAGACCTGAAACTATGAATCTGCTGAAAAAAAAATTGGAAAAACTCTTCAGGACATTGGTCTGAGTGATGATTTCTTGAGGAATAACCCAAAATGTAGGCAACTAAAGCAAGATTAGACAAATGGAATCATGTCAAGCTAAAAAGTTCCCACACAGCAAAGGAAATGATCAATAAAGTGAAGAGAAAACACATGGAAAATATTTGCAAGCCACTCATCTGACAAGGGAGTAATAACTAGAATATATAAGAAGCTCCAACAAGTCAATGGGACAAAAACTCAATAATCCAATGAATATAGATGCTAAAATACTCAATAAGATCCTAACAAACAGAATCCAACAACACATCAAAAAAATTATACACCATGACCAAGTCGGATTTATCCCAGGGTTTCAAGGCTGGTTCAATATACGTAAATCTATAAATGTAATTCAACACATAAACAAACTTAAAAATAAAGACCATATGATTCTTTCAACTGATGCAGAAAAAGCTTTTGATAATATCCAGCTCCCTTCATGATCAGAGCACTTAAGAAAATTGGTATAGAAGGGACATTTCTTAAACTAATAGAGGCCATCTACAGCAAACCCACAGCCAATATCGTATTGAATGGAGTTAAATTGAAATCATTTCCACTTAGATCAGGAACCAGGCAAGGTTGCCCATTGTCTCCATTGCTCTTTAACATTGTAATGGTAGTTTTAGCCATTGCAATTAGGGAAGAAAAGGCGATCAAGGGTATCCACATAGGGTCAGAAGAGATCAAACTTTCACTCTTCGCAGATGATATGATCGTATATCTGGAAAACACTAGGGATTCTACTACAAAACTTTTAGAAGTGATCAAGGAATATAGCAATGTCTCAGGCTACAAAATCAACACCCATAAATCTGTAGCCTTTATATATACCAACAATAATCAAGCCGAACAAGCAGTCAAGGACTCTATTCCTTTCACAGTAGTGCCAAAGAAGATGAAATATTTGAGAGTATACCTAACAAAGGACGTGAAAGAGCTCTACAAAGAGAACTATGAAACTCTAAGAAAATAAATATCCGAAGATGTTAACAGATGCAAAAACATGCCATGCTCATGGCTGGGAAGAATCAACATTGTTAAAATGTCCATACTGCCCAAAGCAATATATAATTTTAATGCGATTCCTATTAAAGCTCCATTGTCATACTTTAAAGATCTTGAAAAAAAAATACTTCGTTTTATATGGAATCAGAAAAAACCTCGAATAGCCAAAACATTACTGAGCAATAAAAACAAAGCAGGAGGAATCATGCTACCAGACCTGAGACTGTACTATAAATCCATAGTGATCAAAACAGCATGGTACTGGCACAAAAGCAGAGAAGTAGATGTCTGGAACAGAATAGAGAACCAAGAGATGGATCCAGCTACTTACCGTTATTTGATCTTTGACAAGCCAATTAAAAACATTCAGTGGGGAAAAGATTCCCTATTTAACAAACGGTGCTGGGTAAACTGGCTGGCAACCTGTAGAAGATTGAAACTGGATCCACACCTTTCATCATTAACCAAGATAGACTCTCACTGGATAAAAGATTTAAACTTAAGACATGAAACTATAAAAATACTTGAAGAAAGTGCAGGGAAAACTCTTGAAGGAATCGGCCTGGGTGAATAGTTTATGAGGAGGACTCCCCAGGCAATTGAAGCGGTATCAAAAATACACTACTGGGACCTGATCAAACTAAAAAGCTTCTGCACAGCCAAGAACATAGTGAGTAAAGCAAGCAGACAGCCCTCAGAATGGGAGAAAATATTTTCAGGTTATACCTCCAATAAAGGTCTAATAACCAGAATCCACAGAGAACTCAAACGTATTAACAAGAAAAGAACACGTGACCCCATTTCAGGGTGGGCAAGGGACTTGAAGAGAAACTTCTCTAAAGAAGACCGACGCACAATCTACAAACACATGAAAAAAGCTCATCATCCTTAATCATCAGAGAAATGCAAGTCAAAACTACTCTGAGATATCACCTAACCCCAGTAAGAGTAGCCCACATAACAAAATCCCAAAACCAGAGATGTTGGCATTGATGTGGAGAAAAGGGCACACTTCTACACTGCTGGTGGGAATGCACACTAATATGTTCCTTCTGGAAGGATGTTTGGAGAATACTTAGGAGAGACCTAAAAATAGACCTGCCATACGATCCTATAATTCCTTTACTAGGTTTATACCCAGAAGACCAAAAGTCACAATATAACAAAGACATCTGTACCAGAATGTTTATTGCAGCCCAATTCATAATTGCTAAGTCATGGAAGAAGCCCAAGTGCCCATTGACCCACAAATGGACTAGCAAATTGTGGTACATGTATACCATGGAATACTATGCAGCCTTAAAGAAAGATGGAGACTTTACCTCTTTCATGTTTACATGGATGGAGCTGGAACATATTCTTTTTAGCAAAGTATCTCAGGAATGGAAGAAAAAGTATCCAATGTACTCAGCCCTACTATGAAGCTAAATGATAGCTTTCACATGAAGACTATAACCCAACTATAGCACAAGACTATGGGGAAAGGGCCAAGGAAGGGGAAGGGAGGGGGGAGGTTTTGGTGGAGGGAGGGTAACAGGTGGGGCCACATCTATGGTACATCTTAGAATGGGTACAGGCGATTGCACTAATGTACATAGCTATGATTTAACAATAAAAAAAATGGGCAAAGGGTCTGAATAGACATTTCTCAAAAGAAGACACACAATTAGGTATATGAAAAAATGCTCAACACCATTAGTCACCAGAGAAATGCCAATCAAAACTACAATGAGGTATCATCTCACTTTGGTTAAAATGGCTTTTATCAGAAAGAGACAATAAAGAATGCTGGTAAGGATGTGAAGAAAGGGGAACCCTTCCTTGTACACTGTTGGTGGGAACGTAAGTCAGTGTAATCACCATGCACAACAGTATGGAGGGTCCTCAGAAAACTAATAGAACTACCGTGTGACTCAGCAACCCTACTGCACAGGCTGTCCAGAAAGTTCGGGTGCAATTTAAAATAGTTTATAGTTTAGCTGACCATCTCCACTTTAAAACAGTCTATATTTTGAATTGCACATGAACTTTATGGACACCCCCTATAAATCTAAATTTGGGTATATGAAGATATCTGCACGCCCATGTTTATTGCTATTCACAATAGCTACTTGAAGTCAACCTACGTGTCCACCAACAGGTGAATGGCTAAAGAAATCCTGGTGCATAGACACAATAGAATATTATAGAGCCACAAAAGAACAAAATTCTAACATTTGCCACCACATAGATGAAACTGCAGAACATTGTGTTAAGTGAAGTAAGCCAAGTACAGAAAGACAAATCTCACGTGTTCTCACTCACGGGTGGGAGATGAATATTAAAAACAATTGATCTCCTGGAGACGGAGAGTAGAATGATGGTTACCATGGGGTGGAAGAGTAGTGGCGACGGGAGATAAAGTGGGGATAGTTAGTGGATGCAAAATTATAGTAATGTCGACAGAATGAACAATATCTGATAGCAGAACAAAGTGACTATGATTAATAGTTGTTTGATAGCACAATAAAGTGACTAATAAATTAGGGTATACTTTAAAAGGACCAAAAAAATGGAATTAGGATGTTCCTAACACAAATTACCGAGCCGATGGACACCCCAATTACCCTCATGTGATTAATTCACATTGTGTACCTGTTTCAAAACATCAGATTTACCCTATAAAGATATATAACCGTTATATACCCGTAATAACTAAAAATAAAAAAACGCAACATAGATTTATTATCTCACAGTTGTGTAGGTCAGAAGTCCGCCCCTGGTCTAATTGAGCTAAAATCAGGGTATACGCAGACCTGAGTTCCTTTCTGGCAGCTCTTGGGGAAAATCTATTTTCTGCCTTTTTTCAACTTTGAGAGGATGCTGCATTCTTTGGTTTAAGGCCCCTACCTCCATCTTCAAAGCCTTTGTATGCCTCTTGACTATGATCAGGAAAGTTTCTTTGCTTTCATCTCCATGTGATTACATTGAACCTACTTGGCAAATCCTGGATAATCTCCCGTTTCAAGGTCCTTAAAGTTAATCACATCTTCACAATCCCTTTTGCCTTGTAAAGTAGCATATTCACAAATTCTAGGGATTAGGACGTGGACATCTTTGGAGGCATTACTCTGATGATCGTATCAGAACAGACCAGGAAATCAGTAGGTATTCATGACATTTGTGGAGTAAATGAATGGCCACCATTATTGTGGAGGTACTAGGTCCTGGGCAGATGTGACAGCTCTATCTGTGCTTTCTCATTTGCTCTACCAGGTGGTAGATTTTAACCCCATTTTACAGATGGGGAAATTAAGGCTCAGAAAGGCGACATGACTTGCCCAAGTTCATCTAGCTAGTAGAGTTGGGATTTAAACTTTCACCTTTCTGCCTTCAAAGCCCAAAGTCTATGCTCCCCTATTTCCTAGCTCAGAGGGACATCTCAGGACTGGCCATGTCCTGCCCACAGGTATCTTATTTCCATCTGCCCACCTTGCCATGTCAGTGATGCCCGTTACAAAGGTGGATTAAAGATTGCTTAAGGATGCTCTGCCTCCCTTTTGGAGTGAAAGCTCCTCAGCTTCTTTTAATAAAGCCAGTTCTGCTAAGCTGACATGAAGATTGATGAGATAGAGATATGCCTCCTTCCCTCTCCACGTGTGGTGCGGGAACCAGCCGCGTTGGTGTCACATGGGAGCCATTGGGAATGCAGATTCTTAGGGCCTCAGAGCTTTGAACCAGGCTCTGTGTTTGGCTGAGATCCCCAAGTGGATTGCACACACACCAGCCTTTGAGCAGCCCTGGTGTGAGGCACCCACACAGATCCAGGCACTAACTCACGATGCCAGGGAGCTGGGCCTATTATTTCCATGATGACAAAGAACCTCAAACTCTTCTGTTACATAAATGATCTCAAAGGCCCTTTGAAGGCGCTGCTTTATCTAAACCAGAAACAGGGTGAAAGAAAATAAGAAATAGGCAGATTAGAAAGACTCAAATTCTTTCGGGGGGAAAACAAAAAGAAAGAAAAGAAAAGAAAAATACGTTCAGTGTTTCCTAGGCCATCTGTGTGAAAAAATAACAAAAACAGCTTTGAAATACCAGCGGGAAAGAGCACTGGAGAGCTTTACTTGACAGAATTATTGGAAACGCCTCTTCCTGGTTCAGGGGGAAAAAAATTCAAATAGATTTCTAATATTTTTCTTCCCTAGCAGGCTTGCAACTCCCAGTAAAGCCAACAACCAGTTTTCACCCCTTTTGATTCTACTCATCCTGTGGTTAATAATTTCCAGTTTACCCAGTAGGCTCCGTAACATCCCCTTTCCTGGGAAAGAATGTCTGTGCTCCAGCTGGCAGCAAACCGTCCTCCCCGCAGCTGACCTCCTCCTCCCGCCCACCGCAGCCTGCTCTCCAATGGGGACCCTCCCGGTGGTATAAGGAACAGTGCCTTAGTGTTCCACACAGGGGACAGGGAGAAAGAGAGGGCTGTCTCCCAAAAGGGTGAGCCTCTTTTTTATAATCTGGCGATGAGAAGAATTTTCTCCCTGCTCCCTGGGAAAGAGCTGATAAAGGACATTCTGTCTGCTGCTATTTATGGATACCTAGGTGGGAGTCCCAAAACTCTACCCTCCCAGCCCCTTCTGGAGCTGGCACTTTGAAAACACAGGACCATAATGAAAGCTAAGAGCAGGCAGCCCGAGACGGGCCTGGGACCCCCATCTCCCCTGCTTCCTCGTGCCCAGCTGCTGCCACCTTGGAGTAGGTTGGCTTCTGTACCCTTCATGGTCCTGAGAAATGTTTCTTTTTTGTGGGGGAGGGCTGGCAGGAGGTGACTTCTGGGAAGTTCAGCCCCTCCCTGCAGCCATCCACCTCCTCCGTCCATGCAAATCTTTACTCAACAGCTTTGGTCTCACCTGACCTTGCCAGGCTAGGGTGGGCTGTGAATGACTCAGTGAGTTTCTGACAATTCTCTCCCCAGTTTATCCCACCCTCCCAGCCCCCCACGCTCCAGGGCATCCCTGTGAGTGTACCTGCACTTCCTGTTTACAGGCTCAGGTTGAGAAGCCCCTGGGACCCTTTCTGCCTGTGTCACTTTCTTTCTGCTTCCTCTGAGATCCCTGATGTATGAGAGCAAAGTTTTCCCTCTTACCTCCTGGAAAAATACTACATTGGCCGAGAACGTGGAAGGCTGTTTGGAAACAACACCCTTGCAAGTTGGGGTTTGTGACTGAGTCCACATCTTCTGGTTTCTCCCAGAGCAGCCCCGGACTGAGCCCCTGTGAGACAATCCTCTGGAGCACCTGAGCGTGGGAAGGAAGTAGCAGAGTGGGGCTGAGAGGAGGGAACAGCAAAGGCATGAACAGCTAAGTCCACCCCCCTTGCCCCTCCCACCTGTCCCCCACCATTGCGTGTCCTTGGCTTAGCAGACTTTCCTGCCCCGGCCAAAATGATACAGGCATTCCAAGCAAAGGGCATCCTACCTGCAACACCAGTGGCGACTTCAAACCAGAGGTGGGGCCCAAGAACATTTTGAATGACCTAGAAGACATTCTGTCCAGGCTTCAAGGTGGTGAACTGCCTCAGGAGATGGGTGACTTCCATGTCAGGGTTCTCTACCCTGTGGCAGGGATGTCACAGAACATTGCTACTGAAAGCGTGTGTGGGGACCAGCAGCAGGGCTGTCACCTGGGAGCATGTTGGAAGTGCAGAGCCTCAGGCCCTGCCCTGGATCCAATGCACCTGACCCTGCCTTTCAGCAGGTGCCCCAGGTGACTCCGCACATTGTCAAGCTGGAGCAGCGCTGCTCTGGAGGACCCACCCTCTGTCCTCGTTATGAGGATGCCTGTGCTGACTTTGGACAGCTTGTGCTTTTTGAAATCTCATGGGTATTATGACTCTTGTAATTGATCCCGTTTCTCTCTTTGCTAAGAAAAGCAGGTTTAATTCAACTTAAGTGCCGGGGTTTTGTTTTTTTGGCGTCCTGTATGAGGCATGCCTTATCTCAGAGACCCAATAAATATGCATGTAAATGGAGGGTTTCCCGGCTGAATTTGGTGTGTCCTGCCAGAGGGGTCAGGCAGGTGACAGAGATGAATGAAGTGGGCTGGGGGTGCCTGAGATGACTGCACAGTAGGTGTCTTGGCTGAAGGGGCAGCAGCTCCTCAGTCAATCTCGGCCCATCCTTACCATTCTCAGGCCAAGTCCTGATATTTTTAAGAGAAGCTTAATTCAAATTTTTATTAAAACACCTAATATTAAAATATTGGTAATTAATTAAAACATTTAAAAAAATAAAGGAAGAAAACACTGGGTAAGCCTGCCTGGGTAAGTCAAACTAAGCATGTCGTGGAGAATCTTGGGGCCAAGAGGATACAACTTCACACTGAGCCCTCCACTCTTCTTGACTCTCAGACTTGTGGGGGAGGGGGATAAGGAATTTCAATACAATACATGTACAGCAAGGGAAGAAACGCGGCTTAGCAAGTTCAGCCTAAGGGCTGCTTCAAATTGTCCATTCACTTACACAGAAGTATTCGTTGATTCCCTTCCTGTGAGCTAGGCTTTAGGCTGAGGCTAAGGATAAAACAGTGAGCAAAACAGACACAGTCTCTGCCCTCAATGAGTGTGCAGGATTGGAAATGGGACAGAGAGATCAGGGGAGGGGCAGGGCATTTCTAACAGAGAGAGATGCATGTGCAAAGGACCTGTGGTGCAAACATGTTGTAGGTGGGCAGCAGCGACTAGGTCAGTGCTAGAGGAGCTCAGTGCATGACTGAGGGAGGGTGGAGGGTGGAGGGGAGGCTGGGGGAGGAGTGGCCAGGTGATAGCGACATACCCTGTGCTTACAGTTAAGGAGCTTGACATGGGTTCTGTGGCCTGGAAGGGTCCTGAGCAGGGGCATGGCATGGCTGGAAGTCAAATGCCAAGGAGGATGGATTTAATGAACAGGAAGTTAGGGACATGTCAGAAGGCCAGAGAGCAGCCAGGAAGGCGGTGGCCCAGGAGTAAGGTGATGAAAGCCTGAACTGGAGCATTGTGCAGGGGTGGGAGGTGGGTGTGACGTTGAGGGCTGCAAAGGAATAATGGGGTCCATGGGGGCGACAGAGGCAGAGCTGGGCTTCCAGGTCTGGGCATTTGGTGGGCAAAATTGCCATGGGAAGGGACGCTGGGGAAGGGAGGAGATGTGCTCAGATGTGGGCAGATTGGGCTGGAGTCTCCCCGAGTCTTCTCTGTGGAGATGGGGTGCAGATAGCAGGACCCTCCTGCCCCGCTCAGCACTGGGGCCAGAGCCATGCTGAAAACCAGGGCCTCCTGAAACACAGTTCTTTTTAGTAATTCTCTCTGGCTCTGTAGCTTTCCCACCCTATTTTTCTCTCCCTTTGATTTCCTTGTTTTTGTTTGTGGTCATGTTACATTCCATGCATTTTTTTTGCCAGCCTGTAAGTGGAGATGATAGCACTATCTGCCTCACGGGGCGCTTGGAAGATTAAATAACGTCATACATTATATCGGCACCGTGTGTGACTGCAGAAAGCATTGAGTATCACAACATGAACGCTGTAGTAACACGATCATTGTTAACTGTGATTATTGTTGCAGTTTTAGACAATGAGTTATCATTACTGTTATAACTATACAAGAATGTCACCTACAGGACCTCCTGTTACATGAGGCCATAAGTTGTGGTCTCTCCCTTCCAACCTCAGAAGACAGCAGTGGTTATGAGCCCTGCTTGTGAGGTCATAGCCTGCCTGGGTCCAGTCCACTCCTCACTATTGGTGTGACCTTGGCCAAGTCACTTCATCCCTCTGGGTCTTGGCTTCCCCATCTGAGGGGTACTTGATTTAGAGATGTGCTGTCAAAATTAAATGAGAGGAACTGTGTAAAAGACTCTGCACGTTGCCTGGCACATGGCAGGTGCTCAGTGACTGGCCTTATTTCCGGGCTGCCACCACCAAGCCCTCAGGTACACACTCAGAAATCTATTGGCCCCAACAATAAGTTGTAATTCAAAATATACTAAAATGGTTTGTGAGATGCTACTGTAGTGTGCTGAATGGTGATAATCCTCTGCCAAATGATCTTAAGACCTGGAACCTGTGAATGTGACCTTATTTGGAAAAAGGGTCTTTTCAGATATAATTAAGTTAAGGAAGATCTCAGGTTAGGAAATCATCCTGGATTATCTGTGTGCTCCTCAAATCCAATGACAAGTGTCCTTACAAGAAACACACAGAGAAGAACACAGACAGGAGAGGAAGAGATAATGATGGGAGGCAGAGATTGGAGTGGTGCAGCCATAATCCAAGGAATGCTGCCAACCAGGAGAAGCCAGAAGAGGAAGGAAGGGTCGTCCTCTGGGGCCTTCAGAGAGAGCATGGCCCTGCTCATGCTGTGATTTTAGACTTTTGCTTTTCAGAGCTAGGAGACAATAAAGCATTGTTGAAAGCCACCCAGTTTGTGGCAACTTGTTGCAGCTGCCCCTGGATAGTCAGAGCTTCCAGAGCTTTCTACCCAAACCACATGAGCAGTAGGTGAAGTACATGGGTAACCCCGACGCCCACATTTTATGGATGGGGATGCAGGCTCAGGAGTGGCTTGGAACCAAAGAGCTCATGAGCTTCACTACTGGCCAGCTGGGATCCAGCTCTCCCAGTCCACCTCTGCACACTGTCCTTTCTGGAACATCTCTCTGGCCTCCCTGCAACAGGCACAGGCGGGGTATGAGCTGCAGGTATCTCTGTAACTCAGAAGGGTTTCCAGCGTCTCAAAGCCGCTTCTCCCCAAACCAGACAAACAGTGGTTGGGAGTGAGGACCAAAAGGGGCTTGACTTCATTAGCACCCAGCTCCATGACATGGCTTGAAGAGATGTCCTTTTCAGCAGCGGAGAACCAAGCTAGGGAAGCATGCCTGTCTGCTGGTGGAAGGTGCTACTTGATAGACATTTGTAATGTAGATATACTTGGCAGCCTTACATTTTTCCTACAACACAGTAGTGAGGTTTAACAAATACCAATGGACACGTAAAAATAAATGAACACATAGGTAAATATTATGGCTTTGAATGCTTGTGGCTGAATTTGCCTTAGCTAAATGTTATGTAGTAAATATATGTAGGTTGGAAGGACCTATATGGAAATGAGCTCTCATTTATTGAAAACCTAAAGTACTTAATATGTGTTGGGCCTCATGCTTTTCTCTGCTGGATCCTTGGATCTCCACATTGTCCTTGTGAGGACACGTGATTAGAGCCCCGCCTTTTTTAAACAAATGAAAAGAACAAGATTTCGGTGGGTTGGGGGACTTGCCCAGGATCATAATGAGGAATAGAGGCAGGATTCTACCTGGGCTGGGCCGGTTCCAAGCTTGTCCTTTTGATTTAAGCAGTTGGTGCTTAAGTATTCTGTAGTAAACACATCTACCTGCCTCAGAGGCCGAGGGAGCTGAGAGGAAGGATGAAGAAAGAGGCTGACAAATTCATTTTCTCAGAAAGAAGCATTTACTGGGGATTTACAGACCAAAGCCGTGTCTTGGGCAGATGCCGAACAGTAGATCCCTGCACAGTCATCCTCCAGACCCCGGGCTTATATGCCAGAGGGAGAGGAATTTGCCTCAGGGTACTGTTTACAGTAAATAGTAAAGCAGAATTCTTAGAGGCATTCTTGGAACTGGGGTTAATCAGAAATCAACTGTGGTTAGCATCCAAGATGGAGTTGCGTTAGCTTCCACATCAGGTCTGTCTGCACGCTGGACACACCTGGGCAGTGTTACATAATCTTCCACCCAGGAGCCCCCCTAGGGAGTCTGAAGTTGCTGGCCTGGGGGAGAGCCCTTGCTGGGATTGTCCAGACTTCCCCAGGCAACTTGAAGGTGCAGACGGGGTGAACAGCCCCGCTGCAGCCCCACTACCCACCCTCTGTACCATCTCCTAGTTCTGACAGGCAAGAAGCTGGTGTCAATGGCCAGTGTTTTCTTCCTGATTTCACCTCTAGTAATCCCAGGTTTCCATCCAGTGGGGCACAAAGGGAATATACCAGTGATTCCTTTTAAAAAAGAAATTAGAGTTGGGTTGATGATATGAGCCCTTGTAGAGGACCACCTCTCCCTCCTCCTGGACGAGGTGGCCTGGGTGGTAGCAGACCTCGAAATCTCCCTCTTCCTCCACCACCACCACCTAGAGGAGGGGATCTAATGGCCTATGACAGAAGAGGAGGACCTGGCGACCCTTACGATGGAATGGTTGGTTTCAGTGCCGATGAAACTTGGGACTCTGCAATAGATAGGTGGAGCCCCATCAGAATGGCAGACGGCTTATGAACCACAGGGTGGTTCCGGATATGATTATTCCTCTGCAGGGGGTCGTGGCTCATATGGTGATCTTGGTGGATCGATTATTACTACACAAGTAACTATTCCCAAAGATTTGGCTGGATCTAGTATTGGCAAAGGGGGTCAGCAGATTAAACAAATCTGTCATGAGTTGGGAGCTTCCATCAAAATCGATGAGCCTTTAGAGCAGCGGTTCTCAACCGGTGGGTCATGACCCCTTTTTAACAATGAAAATACATTGTGGCATTAAGAAGGTTGAGAACCACTGCTTTAGAAGGATCCGAAGATCGGATCATGACCATTACAGCAACACAGAACCGGGTACAGAATGCACAGTGTTTACTGCAGAACCCTGTGAAGAGGTATTCTGGAAAGTTTTTCTAACACCAGTGAAGAACTGAAGGAGTCCAGGATCTTTATTTTTTAAGCTGATTCTGTTTAAAAAGCCAACATTCCTCTGCTTCATAGGTGTTCTGCATTTGAGCTGTAGTGAAGTCTTTGCTGTTCACCAGATGCAATGTTCCTTACAAACAGGGTTGGGGGAAGGGTGTGCAAAAACTAACATTGAAATTTTGAAACAGCAGCAGAGTGAGTGAATTTTATTTTATGTTCACTGTTGATGGTTTTAAAAAGTTCCCCCCAGGTAATAATTGTGAACACCTTGCTTTGTGGTCACTGTAACATTTGGGGGATGGGACAAGGAGGAAAAGTAACAATGGTCCACATGTTCCTGGCATCTGTTCAGAGCTGTGTGTGGAATATTATGCTCTTTTGTAAAAAATGTTTTATGATTTTTAAAATAAATTTAGTGAAGCTAAAAAAATTAGACTTGGGATTGATAGAGTGGGGACTATAACAGACAATGGTCTAAGTGGGTTCCCAGCATGGTTTAATTTCATCCTCACAGAGGAGGAAACTGAGGCCCAGAGAGTGGAGTCAGTTTGCACCAGGTTGCAGAGTGGGAGTCTCATTTCCTCTCTGGCACTGATGACCGTTTACTGTGCTCACAAACATCAGCTTGTGCATTTTTCATTTCTGTTTGTTAAGGTTGCGACATGGACCTCAGAGCAGTCAGAGATGTGAAATGAAGGGTGGGGGAAGGGGTCTCCCCCTCCAGGGGCTCATGACAAAGTGTGCTCAGAACAACAGGTGGCCAGGGCCACACCCATCGGTAAGGCTGACCTCCTCTGTCAGTGGGGTGCCCCTGCTGTGCCTCTAGCCCAGGCTTGGCCATACCAGGTGCAGGGAGCAATTGAAGAACAGAGCATCCCCCAACTCCTTTGTCATCACTTGGGGACTCTTCCTACCCTTAGTTTTAGACCCTTGTATTCAATGTGAAGGTCATTTATAACAGGATGACAGTAGCTGAAAATGTAAAAAAAAATAAAGATGCTGCCATTGTTGACAGTTTGCTACATATAGGTAGCAAAATTAGCATGTAATAAGAATCAGGACTCTCATTCATTTCCTCATAATGTGCCAGAGAGGATCTTCAAATTATGCCCATTTTACTGATAAGGAAAACCGAGGCTCACAACTTGAATTACTTTCTTAAATCATCACATGGCTAGGAAATTGCAGGGCTGGCTGTGATGTTTATCTGTACTTTTAAATGCTATGCTGACTCCGCTGCTAAAGAGAGCTTGCTGTTTCATGCAGTCTTACCCCTTCAGCTGACCATCTTCCTGATGCTGCTGCCCAGTGCTGGAGAATTTTCAGGCACAACCAAGGCAAACAGAGGGCTTGTAGAAGTATGTTTGCTGGTCTCATACCCTGCATCATAGTTTAGTATTTAAATGTTGAAAAATCTCTGTGGTCATCTAAGTTCAATCTCTTTGCTGACAGGTGAGAAAACAAAGGCCAGGTGAGGCAAAGTGACATGCCCAAGGGTACACAGTCAGTCAACTCTGGGTGAACTAGAACCCAGGCCTCTAGACTTTACGTCCAAACCTCCATCCACTAGAAGCTTATTACATTAATTCATTCATTTGTTCAGTCCTCAGAGCAGTATTTCAGTACATCCGCCTACAATATTTCATTTGATTCTTAAAACAACCCTGTGAGGTCGGTTATATTTAGCTCTGACAGCAAATGAGGAGACGGAGGTTCAGAGAGGTAAAGGGGACTGTCCAAGACCCCAGCAGAGAAGTGTCAGAGCTAGACTTTGTAGCCAAGTCATCTGAGAGCGGGGCAGTGGCTGGGGAGTCAGTCCAGGGCTGTCCAGGGTTGCCGTGGCTGTCGGTAGACTCTGCCTCCATCCTGGGGGGAGGGGTGAAGTCATCAGGTGGAATTGGGAGTGAGTGGGGCTGGGCTGGTGGGTGAAGGGAGATCATAGAAACACATGTCGCCAATGTAAGGCGTCCCTGAGAGGTCTCTGGCCAAGATGTGCCGCCATCTTCTGAGGGGTGATTCCCACGAACCATGCCAAGGGCCACTTGGCTGGGCATAGCACTTCTCCAGAGGGCCACCAGGTTTGTATCAACGGGCAGGAGCAGGGAGGGGCTGAGATGGGAGGAAAGGTGCAGTGACATGGTGCTTCATGTTGGGTCCTACTCATTCTAACGGGTCTACAGCCTTCCCAGATTTGGGGGCAGCAGCTCCTGAGGCACAGGGCCAGTGGGTGAGATGATGACCAGGCTCTGCAGGAACAGGGAGCTGGTGCATGTGCTGGTACCAGAGGCCAGGGTGACCAGGGAGGACTGCATTTCCTCTTCATTTCTCCTTTCACCTTCATGATTACCCAGGAGGAAAGTCTCACCTGGGTGAGACTTAACACTTAACACTTGCCAACCTCCTTCTGTCCCCCCAGCCCTGAGTCTTCAGAGAGTCATAACATCTGGCTACAGGTGTGTGGCCTTGGTTAGTTTTCATTTTATTTGTACTGTTACCTTCTATCTGTGACAAATGGTCCTGGCTCTTCAACGGCCGGCAGCATTATCAAGTTTTTCTTCAAATCAGTGATCTAAGTTTTAAAAGGAAGCTGTTCAGGATGTGGGAGGCATTGACCTTCCACTCTGTAGCTGGAGCCCTAGGGACAGGCCGGGGCAAGGGAAGGGTCTTGCCCCGGCATTAAGGCCAACATTCCTGGCTCCCCTCAGGCCCTTTCCCCACCTCCTGAAATGCCTCCCTCTGCATTCTTCGTCCTTTACATGCCTAGGAGCCCAGACTCGGTGAGGAAGTTCTCCAGGATGAAGCGTGCCCTTACCGCAGCCTCCAGCTGTGCTTTCTGATCTTGCCCCTGACTTAGGAAACCCTCAGGCTTCCCGCAGGTTGCCCCACAGGTGCGTGAGAAGGAGGCAACACACTCAGTTTCCACCCCAGAGATCCCCGCTGCCCAGCCAGCCCTCCGTGTCTCACTCTTGGAATATGTCTGCAGATTCACCTCCTCCAGGACCATTTCCTGGGGCCCTGAGTATGGGGTGCCCTGCTCTACCCTCAGCCCTCTGTGGCTGTCACAGCCCTTCCCATGGGATAGTGCTATTATCCCCTGACACTGCTCCATTTTTATTTTATATTCCTAGGAGGCCAAGATAAAGTCGTCCTTAAATTGGCATTCTCAAGACCTGGGGCATGGCCATGGAAGGTCCTCGGAGGAACCTGATGAACAATAGTTACAGTTGTAACAATGGCCATTTATTGAACACTCACTGTGTCAGACAATATGGATGGACTTTGACTCCTTACAGCAGCCTAAAGAGTTAAGACCAAACACTACCTTGGTTTTATGCATGAGGACACAGAGCTCCGAGATGTTTAGTATCTCACTCAACAACACAGGGTACGTGATAGAAATGAGGTTTGAACCTTGGAGCTGTGGGAGGTGCATGTGGTGGTCCCTTTCTCTCTGTCACTCTATTTCCCCCTCTCTCTTTCACACTCTTTCTCTCTAATTCTCTCTCTCATTTACCCCCCCCTTTCTTTTTCTCCTCTTCCCTCCCTCCCTCCCTTCCTTCCTCTTTCTCTCTCTTTTTCTCCCCTCCCATGTCTCTCTCTCTCTCTCTCACACACACACACACACACACACACACACACACACACACACACACACACACACACAGGAGAGGCTGATGCACAGGTGTTGCCTGCCCCTCCCACACCCTCCCCTTGCTGTTTGCTGATGCAGCCTCCCTGCCTCCCTGCCTTCCTGGGCCCTGGCTGTGGCTGCAGCCGCCCTCGCCCTGCAGACTTGCCAGGCAGCCCTTACAGTGCCCTGCTGCCCACTGGGAGCCCATTAGTCAAGTCGTCCTACAGCAGGATTATGCTGCCGCCGTGGTGATATCCAGGCCCAGCTGCCGGCTCATGTGCAAATTTGTGCTGATTTGATTAGCTTGTTTAGTCATTGCTGCTGATGAGAGAAGGCCTCAGCCACCAAATGACATTCTGCTGCCTGCAACTCTGTAATCGCTTTTGGAAGGGATATTATGTTAATATCTCACTTGAGCACCTCCGATTGCACACGACCAGCAGCCAGGCCCAGCCATATGGTACATTGGGCCCTTCTTTGTAATCCTGGGCAATTGAAATCCTCTGCCTTATTCAAACTCAGAAAGTGTCCCATCTGATCGGTAGCAGAGGGCCCTTTGGCAATTTACTCCCCAGTCCTTATGGGGATGTTATTTGGGGTAGGATGGCCGTATGAATGGGGATTTATGCCAGAGAAACTTGACCATTTTTAGAAACAAAAATCTCTGACACCTGACAGTTTAAGAAGAAAACAACCGCCACCACCACAATAGTAACTTCTAGTTTCCAAGCAATCCAAATGTTAGGGCAAACTGCCTGCCAGTATTACTCCCATTTGAAAGAAGAGAAAGCGAGGCTCAGAGGGAGCAGCCGGCTTGCCCAGGGCCCCAGTGAGAGGCAGTGGTGCCAGGACTTCTCCTGTGTCTGTCTCACCCCAGCCCTGCTGTCGTCAGACATGGCTGGAAGGTGTTTCTGAAAATACCAATAACCCCAGACAGCTGCCGCTTAATGCTGTGCTTGGCAAACACAGCGAGTGATGGAAACCCCCAGAGGTCTCATTAAAACAAATTGCTGGGTCCCACCTCCAGAGTTACTGATCCCAGATCCAGGGCAGGACCTCAGAATCTGCATTTCTAGCAAGTTCCCAGGACCACACGGCGAGAACCACCGTCCTGGCACTGCGAGCCCAGGACCACCCATTCTGAGAGGTAGGTCTTTTCACCCATTTTTCAGATGAACAGATGGAGGCTTGTCTCGGTGGATTTGCTTTCCTAAAGTCTCCTAACTGGGACATAGGATGTGAAAGGAGGTGACTATGTGTGTCTAAGCAGGAAGGTCACAAAGCCGGGACTCAGCCCAGGTCTCCTGATTTGTCCTCCAAAGATGAGGCCTCAGGGGGTAGATGTTACATTTTTATTTTGCCCCACCAGAGGAGGCTGTGGCCGTGCTCAGTCCTAATGGTTACCTCACAGCTGCAGGAGGTCACATACGTTGTCCTGCAGGCCTCAGTGTGGGCACCTGGTGAGTGGCAGGTTAGCTGCTGAGGGCTGGCTTTGGTCTCCACTGAAGTTGCCCTGTGCTTGCACGTGGGGCCACTAAGCTGCAGGAGACAGTCCAAAGGGCCTGAACCCGGGGCAGGCGAGGAGCTGACAGGCTCAGGGCAGGGAGTGTGGGCTGCACTCACCGCCCAGGGGATGAATGCTCTGCAGGGAAGTAGGTGACTGATAATGAGGGGTGTCCCTTCCTTACTTGGTGGTCCAGGTCTGCCCAGGCTGGTCAGACACATGACCAAAGTTCTGCCTCCCTTCTTTCTCCTCCCTTCCCTGCTCCCATATTCCCACCAGGCGAAAGAAAAAGAACTTCAGTAATTCTCTGAGCATCACCCTAGACGGGGCCTATCATTTTGCAGATGCAAAAACTTAGACCTCCTGGTGGCAAATGTTCATGTCTTATAGTTCAAAATAGCCAGCAGGGCCAGCCGTACCAGCCAGCCGTGCTTGCTGACCTGGAGAAGTAAATGCCTTCCTGCCAGGCTGCTTGGAGCACAAGACCACAGGTAGAAACAAGGGCCTCACGTACCTGGAATCTGAGTCCCATTTGATTCTCAGGCCGTGAGACCTTAGAAGAGGAGGGTAGCCACAAAACACAGCTCCCTCAACGTAATTGCCACCTCTCAAGGCTTGGTGCTGCGTGCGGTAAGTGGCTACCATGTTGGACAGCACAGAGAGGGACATGTCCACCATGTCAGAGAGTCCCACTCAACGGCCCTGAGTCGGTTGTGCCAGGATTATTGTTTTCATGCCCTTACGCGGCTAGTGACGCATAGGCGACTGGAAGTCCTCTTGTGTCTACTTTTAGGAGAGAGAGAGAAGCATGTGTCTGAAATCACCTACTGTAAGATTTAATTAGCTCCTACCTTGAAAAAAAAAAAGGTACTTGAAATACTTTAAGAAGTAGCTGAACAGGTCAGGCCTCTCCCTCCCATCCTGCTCTAATCCAGGAGCCACCTGAGCTCCGTTCAGCCAGGGCAGGGTGACAGCCCCACAGCACCTGCGATGTCCTGCCGAATGAGGCTTTTATTCTATTTCCTGAGCTGCTGCCTCTGGCTTCCAGATTGCATCAAAGCCATAGGTCCCACCCTCTCCTGGAGCACAGCCCTGTCTCAGGGGTCTCACTGCCATTGTCCCATTCATGCCATGAAGGCAGAAGGCGACCCACTGACCAGCTGACTGTGTCCATGAGTTCCAGTCTCCCAAGGAATGCCCTGCTATCCACTAAAGCCCCCTGCACAGCCTATTAGCAATGATGGCTACTACGTGTGTGCATCTAGTGAGGGTTCAAATTCTGCCCCTGCAACTTATTGGCTGTGTGACATAAGATGTGCCATGAGCTTACCGAGCCTCATTTGACTCTTCTGAAAAGTGGGAGTCGAGTCTGTTATCTCGTTTCCCATGAGGCAGTGAGTTCACACAAGATAGTAGTATTTCTCAAACTTCACTAACCTATATCCCTTTTGCTAAACACAAAAGTCTCTGCCTTCCTCCTCCAGGGCTCTGCCTCTCCACGCCCTAATGAGGACCGTTTTTATGCAAATCTGCCAGCCAAGAACACTTTGTCCCACTTGCCCACAATCTGTATTATGAAATGAAAATTTTGTTTTGTTTTCCAAATACATAAAATGATATTATTATGCTGGCCCTATTATTCCAAACCATACCCATTTCTATCTCTTTGTCTTTCCCATCTGGGTTCGAGATAAACCTATCATACAAATATGGCAGATGGGCAGTGCCTGGTAATGAGCTACCCGTAACAGACACACTTGAAACAGTGGGTCCCCGCCTCCCTGCAGAGCAAGTGAGACCTGCAGGCAGACCCTGCAACCATGGCCATGTAATGGGCAGCCAGCCTACAACTTCGCACAGCATCTCCTTGGACCCCAAGTGTACGTCAGCCTCCCTGTTACAGTCTGTGCTAGTTTGCTTCACTTATTTTTAAAAATTGACTTCATTTTTTAGAGCAGTTAAAGGTTTACAGAAAAACTGCCCAGAAAATAGAGTGCCAGTACCCCCCTGCTCCCTCTCACCCAGCTGCCCTGTTAGTAGCCACTTGGATGGGGTATGTTTGTTACTATGGGGAGTCCATATTCATACGTAATTATGAGCTAGAGTCCCTAGTTTCCATTAGATCTCATTCTCTGTGTTACAAAGTGACATGTGACATGTGACAAATGCCTTGTGTCCATAGCCACATTATATCATACAGACTGTTTCACGGCCTCCCAAATGCCCTGTGCCCCCCCATTCATCACCCTCCTCCTCCTACCCCAAGCCTAGTTTTTTTCACTTTTTCCTCAAATAATCCCGGAATTCTATTATTACAACTGCCATACAGGCTGTCCCCAGGGTACAAATGAGATAGATTCTGTAAGTTTTTTCTTAAGTGGAATTTGTATGTACCTATTTGCAACAGGGACATTTACCTCTCACCTGTAATGGCCTCCATTTGTAAGTGCAAGCCGTACATAAGCCTGAGGTTTGTAACTTGGGGACTGCCTGTATTGCGGTTGTAATAATAGAATTGTGGGATCACTTGGTCAAAGTCTGCCTCCTCTGTTAGACCATAAGAAGCTTCAGGAAGGCAACCGTTATTCTGGGCTTTTCCAACACCATGTTTCCTGGCGTTTGTCAGAGTGTGTGCCCTATGCTGATGGCCTGCAAACTTTGTTGAATGAATGAGTGAATGAATGAATGCGTGGATGAGAAAGGAAACAGCGGCAACGGAGGAGGCTGGAGAGAGGAAGTAACAGAGTGAAGGGAAAGCCCCATCCAAATCAGTTTTGCCAGTCCCAGGAACATCCCGTATAGGACAAGGAAATGGCAAAGCAAAACCAGCCCCAAGCAAAGTGCTGATAACCCCTCCCAGCTCTGTCAGGATGACGATGGAGGCAGGAGCGAGGAATTGATGTCACTGGGGCCAGACCCTGAAATGGCTCCACAGGGCTCCATCTATCACTGTCTCAAACCTTGTGACTGTTGGAGTCACCTCCAGAGTTTTTTGGCCCAATAAATGATTAAGCAGTTAAATAAAGACACACTCATTAAGGAAACATGCTTCCCTGCGTATCTGCCCCAGTTACTCCTAAATTTAATCTGTCCATGAGCCAATTTCCAGGACAAACAGGCACTGGCTTTTTTATCTCCAGAGCCTTAACCTTGAAGGCATTCATTGGCTCTGGCTTACCCCATGTCCCTCTCTCACCCCCTGGCTCCTACCAGACCTGTTGAAAGGGTTCCTGTCCCCCATGCCCACCCCCAGTCTCGGTGAGGGGCCAGCAGGTCCCGTGGGGCCAGTGGAGAGGGGGCAGGGCACTGTGAGGTCCATTTTGTCAGGAGGAAGGGCTGGGCCCATGAAAGCGCCCTTTCTTCTCAGCCACACGGCTGCTCCCAGCCATGGGGGCTCTAGGGCATAATCGGATTGAGTTTCCTTGGCCAACAGGTTGGCTTTGTTTTCTTGTCCAGATTTCTACCCGTTTGGCTCCCCACGATGAGGCTCGATTGCTCTCTGACCTGGATTCACTGGGGACACAGAGGCCTTTGCCTGCAGCCATGGGGCTGCCAGTGCCGGGGCCTGGTGAGGGTTGGGTGGGTCTGCGGGAGAGGATGTGCAGCCCATGCAGGATTTGTGGATGTCAAATCCCCTGTCCTATGCCTCACTTCTGGTTCCCTTCCCTGTGCCCTGAGTCCTATGGCCCTTGGTGAGTGAGGATATCTATCCCTCTTGAGCTCCCCCAGTGTGGCCTGAGTACATGGCTCCTCTGCCCACAGGACTTGTAATCAGCAGGCCCTTCTCTGAGGCTCTGTGACCCCTTTGAGAAGTCCAGCATAACATCCACACTCCTCATTCTGGTCCCAGGGGAGGATGTTGTGCTGGTTAAAAATACCAGGTGGAAATCTCTAAATGCTAAGAAGAATTCTATTAAAGGAGTAATTCCTTTCAGTCTAGCTGGATCCTGGGTGAAGACCCAGGCCTTGCTCAAGAAGGAAGAGAGGCGCATTTGTGTCATGAATTTCAGAGAGGAAACCAGGTACCTTTGGTTTCTTCCATTCTTGGGCACGGATGGGGCCCGGTTGTACTTGGAACTTGTACTTGGACTGTGAGTTGGTTGCCCTACTCACAATCACTCATGCACTCCCACTGTCCCTGGGGTTGTGTCTGTGATGTCCCCTTTCCCGGGACAGACGCCACTTCTGGGGCTACAGGCTGGAGCTCATGATCCTCCCTGTACTAGCCCCCGTGCCCAACCTCCCCAGGGCACTAGGGTCGCTCTAGGAATGGTGCTGTAGTCAGCTGGGTAGGCTAACAAAATCCCATAGAATGGGTGGCTTAAGCAATGGGAATTTATTTCTCATAGCTCTGGATGCTGGAAGTCCAAGATCAAGGACCTGGCCGGTTTGGTCCTTGGTGAGGCTTTCTTCCTGGCTTACAGATAGCTACCTTTTCACTGTGTCCTCAAAAAGGCAGAGAGAAAGTTTTAGTGTCTCTCCCTTTTCTTATAAGGGCATTAATTCTGTCATGGGGCCCCCTGAGCTCTGAGTCCCGGGCCCAGCTGGTTAGACCTGACTTGTCCTTCCAGGTGCACCTTGCACAGAGGCGCTCACGACCTCATCTAAACCCCATCACCTTTCCAAGTCCTACCTCTCAATACCACAGTGTGGAGTGTTAGGGGTTCAGCACATGCATTTCGGGGGAGCACAAACATTCATTTCGCAGCAAATGGGTCATGACCCAAGGTGAACTAATCAGCATCCTTTCCTGCGTCTGTTGGGATTCTTCCCTGGCTTTTGGTTTATTCAGTTGGTTGATTTTGTTTTTTTTAACAGGAATTGGCAGATCTGTTAGAAGGTAAGGTGAGAGCTGCAGGAAGCCACCTTCTTCCTCAGTGGAGGAAGCACTTTGGCAGCAAAAGCCGCACATATGCAGACCTCAAGGTGGAAGGTGGGGAGGTCGCGGATAGCTTTGGCCTCTCTGGATCCAGTGGGACCTGAGGTCCGCCTCCCACCTGGATTTTCTGTATTTATTTTTGTCAGCCAGTAAGTCCTCTTTTATGGTTTCATTCGAGTTTCTTTTCTTTGCAAGAAAGAGTATGCTTATGGCTTCAGGATTGGGTGAGGCATTGGTCCTTTTCCTCATGGGAGCTGGGATAGGAGAGAGGGAGGGAGTGGAGCAGCCAGGCTGCTGAGATTTGAAGCCTGGTCCCACCATGCAGAAGGGGAAGATCCTACAATTCCTTGCCTCAGTTTCTTATCTGTTAATTGGGGGTATTAGTAGTACCTATTCAGGGCAGTCAGGTGCAGGGGTTAAGTGAGTTACAGGCATTAGGTGCCTCTCACCGGGCCTGGTGTGCAGTCAGCAGTCTGTGCCAGGCGTTTGATCACAGTCTCCCCTGGCTCTGGCGGCATATGAACAGAGCCTCACTTGGTCCAAGTGCTTAAGGAAGTGGGACAAACCTTGAGTGTGGGGGCAATAGCCTCTCGTGACCTGGTTAGTAGCCAGCTGGCAGATTTGTAGTTTTGCTTGCTGGTGAGGGACTTCTGGGTGCCTGCTGAGTTCTGAGAAATGCTGGGGGCATGGTGCCAGCTTAGGATTGTCATCCCTAGGCTGCCCTTCCCTGTACTACCAGCATGGTGGGACCAAGGCTAATTTGGGGCCCACTGGGCCCTGCTTGGGACAGAAAAGTGCAAAGAGCACTGGGTTGAGACTCAGCACTTTCACCCTAAGGTTTCCTTAGAGGAACTCGTGCACACGTGCCCCAGGAGGTGTGCTTGAAGATGGCTGGGGCAGCACTGCTGAGATGGCGTCGACTGGACACCGCCCACAGGCCCTCCAGCAGGAGAACTGTAGCCGCGCATACACACACGCAGTGGAACAGAGCATGCGCGGCTGAGAATGCGTACATGACAGGCGCATGCGCCTCCCAGATGACTCCGACACACAAGTGGCCGAAGGATCAAGGATACATTTTCAATACAGCTTGAAAATAAGTAAATCCAGCACCGTATTGTTTAGAAGGGCACTCACGGTAGGGAAAGACATAAAGCGAAGCAGGGGAAGGAGACAAAGATGAAATTTGAGAGTGGTCAGGGGCCAGGTCTTGGTGGGTGGCGGAGTGGGTGGGGCGGGTGGACCGGCCGATCCCACCTTAGCTTCCGTCGCTTTGGCAAATTCCAGTTCTGACACGGAGTAGTGGGCTCACAGCTGTTTGATTTATTATTACGCTTTATAACTTAACAGAAACCACATATGTCCCTTAGTATGAAATACTTCCCAAGAAACGCTTTAGAAAGAGGACAGTGGGTTTGTCTTTGTCATCAGATAGAGGTGTGTGTTTCCGGTTCCTATTCCCTTTTCTTTTTAACGAGGAAGGATGATTTTGCCTCTGAAAATACAGAATTAAAAAAATTAATAAGAGCCCTGGACTTGGAGTCTAAAGCACTGGTTTTGGAGTAGCCCCTTCCCACGACTGCTCCTCCTGCCTCTATCCTCACCCCTCCACTCTGGCCTCATCCTGACTCTGTCCTCACCCCTCCATGTCAGCCTCCACCCTCTGTCCTCACCCCTCCACTTCAGCCTCCACCCTCTGTGTTCACCCCTCCACTTCGGCCTCCTCCTGCCTCTGTCCTCACCCCTCCACTTCAGCCTCCACCCTCTGTCCTCACCCCTCCACTTCGGCCTCCTCCTGCCTCTGTCCTCACCCCTCCACTTCAGCCTCTACTCTCTGTCCTCACTTCGGCCTCCTCCTGCCTCTGTCCTCACCCCTCCACTTCGGCCTCCTCCTGCCTCTGTCCTCACCCCTCCACTTCAGCCTCCTCCTACCTCTGTCCTCACCCCTCCACTTCAGTCTCCATCCTCTGTCCTCACCCCTCCACTTCAGCCTCCACCCTCTGTCCTCACCCCTCCACTTCGGCCTCCTCCTGCCTCTGTCCTCACCCCTCCACTTCAGCCTCCTCCTACCTCTGTCCTCACCCCTCCACGTCAGCCTCCTCCTACCTCTGTCCTCACCACTCCACTTCAGTCTCCATCCTCTGTCCTCACCCCTCCCCTTCAGCTCCTCTTGGCCCCCGAGGGATCTTTGTAAGCATAAATGGCATCTGATCACTTTCCTGCCTAAAACCTCTTGCTTCCTGAAGTCTGAGGCCATCTGGGCCACATCTGTCCCTGTCCTTTATAGCCAGAGGTGGAGTTCCCTGAACCAAACAGCTGTCTTCTGCTTCAGCACCTCTATGCAAGGTGCACCTGGGAGGATAAGTCAGGTCTGACCAGCTATGTCTGGGACTCAGAGCTCAGAAACCAAAAGAGAACAGGTTTGGGCTCCATCCCCTGGAGTGAATTCTACCTGAAGTGACTTTTCTGTCCCTGCCTCATCCTTCAAGGCTTAGTTCAGGTATCACCTCTTCCAGGAAGCCTTCCCTGAGACTTACCCTCTGTTCTCACAGCCCCTCTGCTAACCCCTTTTAAAATCCCCTAAACTTTCCACAGTGCTTTGACATTTTGTGTGTGTGTCTCCTCCACTAGACGACAAGCTCCCCCAAAGGCAAGAGCTGCTCTTACTGTTTGTTTGTTTCAATAGCACCTGCACAGGCCCTGTCACTGTGCCACTGAAGTGGTGGCGCCAGGAGGGCAGGAGTTTGTCTGTTTTGCTTATCTATGTATTCTGAGAGTCTAGAACAGTGCCTGGCACATGGTAGACATGCCATAAAGGGTTACTGAGTGAATGAACAAATGAATGAATGAA
This sequence comes from Nycticebus coucang, assembly GCF_027406575.1. Lineage (NCBI taxonomy): Eukaryota > Metazoa > Chordata > Mammalia > Primates > Lorisidae > Nycticebus > Nycticebus coucang. Next base: position 77,580,523 of record NC_069796.1, read on the forward strand.
TGTTAACCGGTGCCAAGTGGATTCTATTACTAAGAAGCTGCATGAGCTTGGGTGAAATGCTCAACACGTCTGAGCCTCCCTTTCCTCCTCTCTAATGGGGATTTTAATAATACTATTCTTGAAGGGTCACTATGAGGATTGGTAAAAGCTACATGTGACAGAGCCTAGCAAATGTCACACACACAGCCCAAGCTGGCTTCATATGAGTCTATATCTGACCCCAAAGGCCTCAGACGAATTCCCAGCGGGCTCTGAGGTTATCCATCTGAACTCAGAGCCCCGTCTCAGCCTCCCTGTGTGGTCCCTGGGAAACTCGGCTCCCAGGTCTGTGTTTATTCCCCTCAGCCAAGGGCTGGTGACCTCTGGGGGTCACCTCTGACCGTAGGGTCAGTGGATCTATTGTGTAGGGGGTGTTGAAGGCTGGGCAGTTTCATCAAGTCCCTAGAGCCCAGCTGGTCAGTGCAGCCAAGGTCATGGTCCTCATTCCCTGAATGGCTCTTTCTTTAAATAGAGGCAGATTCTTCTTTGGCAGCCACAGGTGGCTCCTAACCGGCCAGCTGTCTGACTTGAGTCTCTTTGAGTCCTATGCTAGAGAGGGGACAGCACAGACATAGTGTCCTGCAGACCCCTGCCCCGGTGTAGTGTCTTCCCACTTGTGGCTGTGTGGCAGTGAGCAAGTGACTTCACATCTCTGAACCTGAGTCTCCACATCTATGAAATGGGGAAACAAAATCTATCTGGAGAGAATATTAAGAGGAGCAGAGATAATGCATCTCATTCTCCAAGTTAAGTGGCCCTTATTAAAGAGTTATGTAATTGTTAAATACATAATAAAATGTAAAACTGTAAGCTGTGATAGTTATATAATTATGAAACCTGAGGACTGCACTTCAGTGGACTGCCTTATGTGGGACCCACGACCTGTCAAGAAGGTCTGTACACATGTGCTTGCTTGTGTGTGTGCCTCTGTGTATTATAAATAGACAAGCACATTATAGAAATAGATGCTTGGTGTTATATAAGAAAATGATACCACAAGAAAAATGCATAGATATTGAGTATGTTTCTGTAAATGAATGAACAAAGAGACATTGAAGATGCCGGATCAGTGGTATAATCTGTCCAAGCACAGGCCTCAGTCTTCTGTTGCTGACACACAAAGACAGGGCTCTGGGCTGTGGCCCCACACCCTGCAGTCCCCGCTCGTGTGCATCACACTCCCCCATGTGATGCTGCTGTTGCCATGCTGGGCTTATCTTGTCCTTCACCCCAGGAGCAATCTCCCAGTTAGAGGCTTTCATAATTCTGCTAATTCCTCCTTCATAGCACTTGTCACAGTTGATATTTTATATTTATTTGTAGTTGTCAGCTTACGTGTCTCTTCCACCAGACTGATGGTTAGCTGCACTGAGGTCAGAGGTCCCATCTGCTTTTGCTTCCTGATTTCCCTCCAGCCACCATTAGGGTGTGTGGTGCAGCGTAGATGCTTGGTAAAATGATCAAATAAATGAATGGTTGGATGGTCAGATGGATGGACCATCCATCCATAATAATTAAATCTATCCATGATAGATGGATGGATGGATGGATGGTTGAATGGATGGTTAGATGGATGGATGAATGGATGGATGGATGAATAAGGGTCAGATGGATGGATGAATAGCTGGATAAAAGGCTGGATGGCTGGATGGATAGAATATGAATGGCTAGATGGCTGGAAGAATGGATGGTTGTATGGATGGATGGTTCAATAAATATCACAGACTTGCCCTTTAAGAGCTTACTACTCATCTGGAGTCACAAGATCTAGATATGGAAAATGGTTTGTGGTAACTCAAGACATTTTTTGGTCAAGGGTCCTGTGCTCAGTAATGGGAAGATACAGTCCAGTGTGAATAAAGAGAGAGGAAAGGGCTTTGTGGTTGGCAAGGGTGGAGGGAGGCCCATGATCATCTCCTTGAAGCATGGTCCTTGTTTCTATGAAGCAGGAGACACATTTTCAAAAGATGCAAGGCCAGCTTTTTCCAACTGTGAACAAATCTCTCTACACATTTGCTGAAATGCATCCCTGTATCATTTCAATTTCTCAGGTTTTTGTTAGGCTGTTCTAGTGCCAGGCCCTGGGCTTGATTTTTGTGGACATAAAGATGAACCAGAAGTCTTCGGTCTCTGGGCGAGACACGTCTATAAACAGTACGACCAGCAGGCTAAGGAAGAGATGTGAGCAGAGCAGAAACAAACTGATCCAATTATTTGGGTGGATACAGATGGTCAGACTAAGAGTCCAGGAGCAGGTGGTATTTAAACAGATCTCTGAAGGACTGGTGGGAGTGTTCACCCAAACCCATCCCCATGTAACTGGTAGAGAAAAAACTACAGGCACAGCAGATCAGGTGAGAGATTCCTGGCTTCTTGGCCTGGATGCCGACAGGTCATGGGGGAAAGTGGGAGGTGAAGCTGGGAAGTTGGGCGGGCCCCACTTGGTCAGCCAGGTGCATAGGTTCATTCTGAAGGTGATGGGGGCGCTTGATGGTCTTTACACAGGGGCGAGACACAGTCAAGCTTGCAGCAGGTGAAAAAGGAACAGAAGGAGTGCTGTGAAGGAGAAATTAGCAGAAAGTCCAGTGTTGGACCCCCGGCAAGATCTAAGAAGAAGGATGGTGGGGATGCGGATAGAGGACACGGCTACAACTGTGGGCAGAAGTTTCTATTTGCAAATGCACATGGGCAGGAAGATTTCAAAGGAAATGTATCTGCCAGGAGAATTTTGAAACAAGTGACTCAGGGTTCCAGAACAATAGCTAATATGGTAGAGACGCATTGGAACATGTACATATATTTATCTCATAAAACAGTTTTTTTTTAGAGACAGAGTCTCACTTTATTGCCCTCGGTAGAGTGCCCTGGCATCACACAGCTCACAGCAACCTCCAACTCCTGGGCTTAGGCGATTCTCCTGCCTCAGCCTCCTGAGTAGCTGGGACCACAGGTGCCCACCACAACACCCGCCTATTTTTTGTTGCAGTTTGGCCGGGGCCGGGTTTGAACCTGCCACCCTCGGTATACGGGGCCAGTGCCCTACCCACTGAGCCACAGACGCCACCCTATTTTCTGGTTTCTTAAAAAAATTCAGAAAATTGAATTTTTGTGGGAAACGTGATCTGTAAATTGTGACAGCCAGTTCGGATTTGTTTCGGGCCATTGAACTGTCTACCCTATGGAAACAAACAAAACCCATCCAGCCCGTGGATATCAGTGGGTGACCTCTGCTCCTGTTGCTGTTGCAATCAACTGTAAATGCCTATGGGCCTGCTGTCTTCACTCGTGTCTGCAGTTCTCCCACAAGAAGCCTGGAGAGAGAACTGGGCTGGAAGTCAGGTGTGTCATCCACTCCTAGTGAGGTGGTGCCTCTAATGTGGGTTCTTGAGCAAACTTGGTCACGTCTCCAGGCTGCAGCTCTCCCAACCTACATACTGGCAGGAAGACCTCTCAGGGCCCTTGCAATTGAAATTCTCTTCTCCTTTGTGACCCCCCCCCCAAATCACTACCACCTTCCATTGATGATGGCCTTGTGATGTGCAGGCCCTGTGCTTCTCCCTCTAAAGGCCCTTGACTGAGATCACACACCTGTTAATGTGGCAAAGCCTGGATTCCACCCCAGGCCTGTCTGACTGTAAAGGCCTTCAGCTTAGGCACGATATTGTCTTCAGAGAAAGAAAGTCATTAAATCATTTGGGTAATGCTCAGGGAAAGAGGAATGTGTTCAGGTCCCCTTAATGCTGCTACAAAACTTCTAGAAGATCCAAATAGTTATTTTCGTAGCTCACAGTCAGTACAGATTTTTGAAGATTCTCTTTGACCTTTCAAAAAGCGGGGGACTAGAGGACTTAACAAAGGGAAGAGGAATTAACAATATGAAACACATTAAGGGGTCTCACCCAAGGCTGCAGACAGGCCCGGGTAGGCCTGGGCATCTGTCAGCAGAAGTGCAGAGGCGCTTGGGAAATCGGGAAAGGGAGAGTGAGGGGCACAGGCCTGCCCCTGATGTGGTCTCTGCAGGAGGGCAGTGCTGACTGTTCATACAGCTTAGTGGCTGTTCTTTTTTCAAGGGCTGGGCTGGGGTGAAACATTGAAGTGACTGTTAGACTTTGAGAGCACCATAGCCTCTGGCTCTTCTCCCAAATTGCTTTTCCTTTGATTATTCGAATGTCACTACTTTCTACTCAGTTGTTGAAGTCGAAAACCTGGGGTTATCCTTGATCCCCTCTTTTACCTGGAATCTCAAATTCAACCTACTGCCAGATCTTGTGACCTACTCTGCGAGGTCTTGTGACTGTGTCAGCGTCACTCCTCCTCACCAACTGCACTGTCCAGCCCATAGCCCCTCTTCACGTCTCTCCCTTTGCTCTGGGGAGTGCTATGCAGATGTGCTATGCTATCTTTTTGTGCTATGCAGATGTGGCCCTGCCACTCCTCTGCTTAAAAACCGTTTGGTGGCTCCCCAGGACACTGTTAATAAAACCCAAGTTCTTTCAGTGCACCCTGGCCTCCTTTCCAGTTCCTCAACTATGTCAAGTTCTTACTGGCTTTGAAGTCCCACCAATTTGGATCTGAATTCCAAGTCACCTGGGCAGATGACATCACCTGTTTGAGCCCTATTCTGCTTATCTCTGAAGTGGGTATAATTGTGTGGCTTATTTCACGGCATAAATAAAATAACATGTGTAGACCACTGTTGCTTTAAAGCTAGGAGCCCATGGAAAAGGGGAGAGAGAGCGCGGTTAATGTAAATCTGCTGACGATTTTACCTTCACCCTCTACTTTAGCAACACCAAAATATCAGACATTCATGAATTTTAAATTAAGTGAGTTGTACAAATTAATTATTTTTACTTAAAAAATTATGACGTCTATAGCATCTTATTTTGTTAATCGCTCCCTTGCTTCTCTTTGAATGTTTATGACTTGTTTATGGATTCCTAAAAACTGTACAGCTCCTTTTGCCTGGCTTTGGATTTTGTATAAATGGAGTCATGCGCTGAGTGTCCTCTGTGACTTGCTTCTTCTGTTCACACTAGGATTCGGGATTTCCCCAAGCCCACGCACGCAGTAATCATTCATTCATTTTCCCTGCTGGGTTGTGTTCCATTGGAGGAGTATAGCCCAGTTTCCTCACACAGTCTACTCTCTGTGGGCATTTGGGTTGTTCCTGCCTTTGCTATTGTGAATAATATTACTGTGCACATGCTTGTATGTGAGTCTTGGCACTGGCATGGGAGAGTTCCCACAGGGAGCACGCCTAGGAATGCAATCATGGATCCCTGGACGTGTAGGTGTTCGGCTAAATTAGACAATGCCAACTGTTTCCAAAGGGAGCACTGCACAAGGATTCTCCCACCCGCGGGGATGACAGTGCCCATTGTACCACATCCAGTGGGACCTCACTGTGGATCAGTTTGCGAAAACGATCAGAGTGTTGCTCGGTACCTTCCGTTCCTGCCTGCAGGGCCTACTCGGAACCTCAGCTGTGACCCGCCAGCGTAGCGCTGGAATAAAGTTTGGAGTCCTTCCTGCGCCCACATAACACAATCTCTTACACCAACTTTCTTCTTCTTTGAACACTTCTGGTAGATTTCCGCCTCAGAGCCTGTGCCCTCCCGGACACTCTTCCCCGATCTTCCTCCTCTGGCTTCTCCATCCTCAGTTCGTTCAAGCATCATTCTGTCTAAAAGACAGGCCACTTCCCTTCACTCCATCCCCTCCTGGCTCTGTTTTTCTTGCAACCTCCAGAAGCCTGCACATGCACGTGTTGGTCTCTTCTCTGCTTCTCCACCAGGAGATGGGCACCTCGGGGCAGGGACGCATCTCAGTACCTGCCACACCTCAGACACTCAGAAGAGAGCGGTTGAACAAATGGACAATTGAAGAAGTCGCCCACGGTGCTTTAAAACCTCAGCTTGGGAAATTGGTTCAGGGCTGAGTTCTTTTATTTTCATTTAAAAACACCCCTTACTAAGTTCCTTTGCGGAAATTAACCAAGTCTGAGACCCCCACAAAGGTCAGCGAAAGCATACAATAATCACAGAGATCTCTGCGTGTCTCCACATATATGTGAGCTAAGTAATCTCTCCCTGTTCATTTCATTCCTCTTTTCTTCCCCAACAACTAATGTTAGCAGTCTTCATATTGATGCATACAAAACATAGGGCTTTTTAGTTGTTTTTACCAAAAAAGTGGGATTCTCCATTATTCCCATTTAACAATAGTGTGCTAGACATTCATTCATATCCCTGGATATACAGCAAAGTTTTTTAATAGCTGTTGAAGATTCCACTGCATCAGTAACCTGCAACCTATTGAACTGATCCCCAGCTGATGGACATGCACGTGTTGCTTCAGACTTGCGCCACTGGGAACAGCACTGCAATAAACATCTTGTACTTCCAAGTCCTGTAAACTAGTGCTTGTTCTTGTTCATAGGATAGCTCCTCATGCAAAGGATCGTTTTGTTCAGACACACATATTTTATAATTTAACACACATGGCTGGGCTACTCCAGTAAGTCACCTGGTCCTGCCCCTGTGCCGTCCCACGTGGCTTTCTTTGCCCTGGATTTCTCCATCCCTGCCCCCACCCCACTCAAGGTTGCTCAGATGTCGGGTACACCTCAGTTCCCCAGAAGGCCCAGTTTCTTGGAACATGGTTGCTCCTGACCAGACTACCCATCCTTTGGAAGCACTTCCAGCCCCACTCCCAGGGTTATACTGGCAAGTGCCTGGACTGTCTTCCCTCCAGGTGCTCAGCAGGCCAGGCCTAACCCTGTGCACTGGCTTTAGCAGTGAAGGCAGAGAAGGGGAGGGGAAGGAGGCCACAGAGGAGGGACGTGACTGCAAAGTCTCCTTCCATTCTTGGGGTCTCTTTTTGTTCTGAGTGTCTCGTAGCCAACTTACCACCAATAATGATGACAACTACAACAGTAGAAGTCAGTGTACATAGCAGGGATTCCCAATGGTGGGAGATTTTGCTCCCCACGGGGTATTTGGCAATGTGTAGAGACACTTTTTGTTGCCTCAACTTGGACGGGGAGTGCTATTGACAACTTGTAGGTATGGGACAGGGAAGCTGCTAATATCCTGGGATGTACAAGATGGTCCCTCATAACAAAGAATTATCCAGCTCGGGATGTCAATAGTATCCAGGCTGGAACGCCCGGTTTGTGGTGTGCTCACTCCGTGTGGGAGCTGTGCTGAGTGCTCTCTGTCTGTTTTGCCTAATGTAATCTTCACTCTGTTCTCGGAGCAAGGTATCATCATTACGCCCACATTACGGGTGAGCAACCTGAGGCTCAGTGAGGCTTAAGGTTCACAGCTATGGTGTGGCAAAGACAACCCTTGAACTTGGGTCTGCTTGACTCTTCAATGCCGAATGATCATGTGGCTCCAGCCTGCAGAGGCAGACAGGGTGTGTGACACAAATCAGGTGCCAAAGACGTGGTGGGCTGGGGATAGCCTGAGTGTAATCTTGGTCCTGCCTACATGCCTCGGGGCCAGTAGGAAGGCCGCCCTGTGACTCCTCCAGCCTCCGAGCTCCTCGCAGGGCTGGGTCAGGGAGAGCTGACAAAGGGAGCAGGGGTGTCTTCTTCCCTGCAGCTAGGTGCCTGGCTCAGGCCCAGCTCCCCGGGCATCCTCTGCGGCTGGGAAGCTGGCAGCAGCTAGGCGAACACATGGCGAGGCCGCCCTGTTATTGCCATTCCCGAGCCAAAGCTGGGCTGTTCTTTACTACACCTGGAAGAATTTGTTTGCATCCTCTGTGTGTGTGTTGGCCTCAGCTACCACAGCGGGCCTGTCGATGAGCGTGTAAGTGTGACTGTGTCTCTGTGTCTTTGCGTGTAGGTCTGCCTTTGTACACTGGTGTTTTTCTCTCTCTGTTTGCCTATTGTTTGGCTATTCAGGCAAATACGCCTGCATGTGCATCTATGTCTGATTATGTTAATGCTGCGTGTCCAAGTGGACGTAGGGGACCGGGAGCTGTGCGTATGTGTGTGCACACGTGAATATGTGCTGTGTTATGATGTGTCTTGCAGGATTGTGAGTGTATACGTCTCCATTATCCACGTTTGACTATTAGGGTATCACCAACATAGAAGCTGCAGACCCTGATCTTTATTTGTTCCTTTGGGCCTCAGAGGGTCTCGGCACCTCCTTAAGTCAGAAGAAGAGAGAAGCCCACCCAGGCTCCCCCTCTCTGCTCCCACAGCCTGTCCACCTGCCCTCATGGCGCCAGCTGTCAGGGACAGAGGGCCTCAGGCCTCTGCCAGACAGTCGCTAAGGCTAAACATTTACCGAAGCCTGAGGCCATGTTTGTTTAGACCTCAAGGGTCACTGAGAACAGTCTAGCTCTGGTAGTTTCTCTCTTGTAGGCTGAGGGGAGCAGGTGCACTCTTGGTGAGGTGCTTGGGGCTGCAACTTTCCTCCACGAAATGGGCCGCCTTCATCAAGGCTTGCTTCACTTCCAGAAAAGTTTAACCTTGACAGCATGTTCACTGACTTATTCTTTTAAAGTAATGTGTCCTAAACTCTAGTCTTTTTGCCAAACTCTATATACCTTCTGTAACTGTTATTTACTTCACATTTTTTCTTTAAACAGATCTACTTTTAAAAATGTAAATACCTATGTTAGCTTTATTCAGAGTAATTATATTTTATGTTCTCAAGGGTTAGGTATGCTAGTTATAAATGTGTACATATTTTGTATCCTTAATACATATGAAAATAAAAAGCCTAGATTCCCACACTCCTGAACATCATCTTGCTTGGAGTAAAAATGCTTCAGAAGGTCCCTCTGGCCTTCTGCTTTAAAGATAGCAGTCTGGTTCAGAACATCTGATTTCCATACAACTTGCTCCGGAAGATACCTTTTGCATAAAAACAGGCAGGCCTGGTGCACCTGGGAGGTAGGCCTCCAAATCTCCAGGGGAAGATGCCTGTTTCCTGGGTCAGGGTAGGGAGCCTGGGAGAGTCTCAGGAGATGCTGGAGGCTGGAGGTCCCTGGTGGGAGTGGCTTACCTCCCTGCTTGGGACCCAGTGGCCCAGTGGTGTCATTGCTGTGGTGATCCTGAGCAGGGACTCAGGCACAGAGCCTCCCTCTTTGCAGGAGAGGATAGGAGGGGAGGGAAGGGAGGCAGATGCCCAGACAGATGGGGCTGGCCATAGGCTCTGCGGCCCTAATGAATTTCCTTCCTCGGCCCTCAGGCGGGTCAGTAAATGAGACCAGCCACAGCATCTGGGATGACTCCAGCACAAGGCTAATAAATCAGGACTAGAATGAATCCTGCTTCCCTGGAGATGCAGGAGGCGGGCCAGGCAGCGGGGAAGCCGGAAGGTTCCTGAGAAGCCGGGCAGCAGCCAGCCTTCGGGTGATGCTGGAAGGAGCCCAGTGCTGACTGTGCAGGGTTGGGTCCCCAGGGCAGATTGGCAGGTGGGGTGAGTTCTCCCAGTGGCCTGGCTTGCTGACCTCTGGGTCTGAGTGCAGAGACACCCTCCCCCCCATCACTTAATTTATTCCTATGAGTCTTGGTCTTAGAACAGGCATCAACTCCTCCTTGGGGAAGCCCTCCCCGCACACGGAGGGGCCCCATCCACATGCTCTTAAGATCCCTTCTGCTGTCAGCCCACTGACCACACGTTTGTTCCTCTGCTGGAATGCAAGCTCCCAGGACCAGGGATGGCCTGTAGCCCAAGTGGCCAGTGGCACTCTTGACACCTGCTAGGAAGGTGTGCCTTGATCCTAGTTGAGTGAGAGAAGGAGAAACAAAGGTAGCAGAGGCTGCTAATTCTCTGTGGGAGCAAAAGAAACCTGTTTCTGGATGCAGAAGTCTTTAGGAAGTCCGGGCCACTGTGGCACCCAGGGCCTTGGGGACACTTAAGTGCGTAACGTTGGCTCTATCACTACTCAGGTATGGGTCCTCAGGCCGGGTAGTCACCTTCTCAAGCCTCACCTTTCCTTGCTAAGAGGACAAGATGTCTTGGGTTGCGGGAATCAAATCAGGTACTTCACCCTGCCATGTGTTAGCTGTGAAATCACACCATCTCTGAGCCAGATGGTATGTGAGAGAACGTGGCTTTGCACTTAATTTTGCAGACAAGCACCTGGGATTCAAGTTCTGGAGCAGAAGTACCCAGCTGTGGTGTGGTAGCTGTGTGCCTGTGGGTGCATAGCTTACCATCTCTGAGCCTCTGCTCTCTGTCTGCAAGATGAGGCTCCACAACCCACCTGCTTCATGGTACTTCCCAGAGTATGAAATGAGACATTTGTAAAATCACGTTTTTTGACTGCCTACTATGAGCTAGGCACTGTCATATTGGAAATTAAGCAGTGAACAAAACAGAAAAAGAAAAGCCCTGCCTTTAGGTGGCTTATTCTAAAGGGAGGGGAAAAGAAAAACACCATGCACAAGATTTATTTTATTTTATTTTTTATTGAGACAGAGTCTTATTTTGTCACCCTCGGTAGAGTGCTATGGCATCATAGCTCACAGCAACTTCAAGCTCTTGGGCTCAAGTGATTCTCTTGCTTTAGCCTCTCGAGTATCTGGGATCACAGGCGCTCTCAGAATACCTGGCTATTTTTAGAGATGGGCTCTTGCTCTTGCTCAGGCTGGTCTCAAACCTGTGAGCTCAGGCAATCCACCAGCCTTAGCCTCCAAGAGTGCTAGGATTATAGGCATGAACCACCACGCCCAGCCTGGACAAGATTTTTTTTTTTTTTAAAAAAAGGTAACCTCTCAGTATTTTAGTGCTGACAAGTGCTAATGGGGACAAACAAGCTGGGGGCTAGGGAGAGTCTCTGTGTGTATGTGAGAGAGAGGGAGAGGGAGAGAGATGGGCTTGGACAGACAATCCTGTGCCTGTGTGTGCAATGCGAGAGAGTGTCTGTGGGTACGTATGTGTGGAAGTGTGAGGCCTGGATTTAAGAGTACAAATATATTCTTTGAAGGTGTGAATTTGTGTCTATAAATAGGAGTGTGACTGTGAGGGGGTGAACAGGCGTGGGTTTGTGAGTGAGCACGCAGGAGGCAGTGTGTGCTGGTGCACACACATTCCCTGGGTCCTGGAGAGGCAGAGCAGACTAGGCAGGAGGGGCGTCTCTGTGAGTAGATTTCAGAGGGAAACAGCAGGCTCTGGGCTTGGCCAGGGACTCTTGAGTTTTGCCATGCCAGGCCCAGCTGGGTGAAGCTTGAGCTAGGGAAGGGGATAGGGGTAAAGCCTTCACAGGGGATTCTAGGGATAAAGTGAGGCTGGCCCCTGTGTGGTCTGCATATCCATGGAATCCCCTGGAAAAGCACCTGTGGCACCAGTGTGTCCACAGAGGATGCCCCCTCCCACCCTTCACTGCCTCATGTGAGAATAGCAGTATAAATGCCTCCTGTCCTTGACAATTTCTGTAGCAAAGAAAGTTTACTATCTTTGCAATTACTAACAGCACCTAACTATTAGTAATATTGGGCACCTTCTAGTGTATTATCTCTTGTAGTTTTCACAGCTTTACGGAAAGAAGACGTTGTGATCCTTCTTGTTTTCAGAAGAGGAAAGTGAAGCACAGAGAAGTTGAGTGATTTGTCTAATGTTAACTGAGGGAAATGGTGAGGCTCACAAATTCGGAAAGGAGAACTTTATTTCACACAAAGAATTGTAGTCTGTGGGTGGCCATTCCAACAGGCTGGAAAGCACAGCCCTTTCCAGAAGTCAGGAACACATGCTTCCAGGCAGGGACAATGGGAACAGGAATTTATACTGAGTGGGATGGCCAAATATATACATTTAACAAACTATAGGAGGAGTCATGAATATTTATGAAAGGAGAAGCGCACACCTGCGTAAGCGAGCTTTACGCCCCTTTGGGTTTCATGATCAGAAAGTGGCAGCCCTCTATGTCAAAAGGTGAAGCACGGACATAAAAACCCTCTCTGTGCAGGTTTTGCAGATTCCATGGCTGGTGGTCTCTTATCAGAAAAGAATGTTTGTCTAGAACAGGAAATTGGTTTCTGTTTATCCCTTAGGAGGAAATCCTGATGGCTGATAGCAAGGAAGGGGGTATAATGAAGTGTGTCTGTCATAGCTGGGAACTCAGTTTTTAAGTTTTTCTGGGGTCCCCTTGGTCAAAAGGGGGTTCATTCAGTCAGCAAGGGGCTTAAGATTTTATTCTTGCTCACACCAATATCACACACAGTAGGTAACAGGGATCCATGCTCAACCAGCCTGATTCCAGAGCTTGCACCTTGGCCATGGCTCTGGACTGCCTCTATGCTCCTGGGGCACCTACATACAGTGTTCCAGGTAGATGCTGCAGGGACCAAGTGGCCAAAGGATGCTTGGTTTCACAAGTCAAGGGAGTGATTACAGAAGGCGATGCCTTCTTGAGAGGATTTGAAGGTTGTGGAGGCTCTGTGCCCCTTCCTCCAGGCCTTGCCCTCTCTAGGTGCACCACTCTGCCAGCACCTCCATGTGTTCGCCAACCCGAAAGCTCTCTGAACCCCACCATTTAGGGGTTCTACGGACGTTTCATTACATAGGCATGATTGATTAAATCATTTGCCATTGGTGAAGCACTCATTCTCCAGCCCCTTTTCCCTCCCCAGAGCTCAGAAATTCAGATCAAAAGTTCCAAGACTCCAGTCCTACCTCCCACTTGCAGCTGTTCATAGACCCTAGCCCCCAGGCAGTCCCTGGATCACAAACAAGACAGGTTCTATAGGTTTGTTCTTAAGTTGAATTTGTATTTAAGTTAGAGCAGTTATATTTACCAATAACCTCTGTTTATGAGTTGTATGTCAATCAGATATTTGTAACTCAGGAACTGCTTGTAGCCTTGTTGCTCTGGAGATTCTAGAGGTCTTAGAAGCTCTTGTGTCTGGAACTAAGGACTAAAACCAATATTATAACAAAAGATGCTCCTATCACTCCTTTACCTGGGAAATTATAAGAGTATAAGGTGCTCCATGCCAGGAAGTGAAGGAGGAAGACCAAATATATATATTTCTTACTTTATCCCAATATCACAGAAGGTGTTTGATTGGTCTGGATTGAAAACTGTGCTTGAAAGAGGAGGTACCATGATTGGCTCAGTTTGGACCAATCAACAGTGGTTGCAGAGCAGGGGCCATATAAGATGTGGCCTCTTCAGCTGGAGGCAGTGGATGGAGTGGGGGCAGAGCAATTCCCAGGACAGGGAAGTGGTGCTGGAGGACAGGATCATGTTATCAATTGTACACAGTCTTTGGGTCCAAATGGCGGACTTTTCCTCAGAAGTTAGTATGATTGAATCCACAGGGTGTTTCAGTTTCTAGAGGCTCTTATTAAAACTTGGTAATCGCTGAGAAGATTCACACTAAAGTTGAAATCAGCTGCCAGGGATGTGAGAGCATGGTCCTGTGGGAACGGGATTAGACCACATGTGTATGGGATGGCTCTGCAATTTCACTCTGGGACCTGCCAGTGTATGCATGCAACAGAAAGAGAAACAGCTTGAGAAAAACACAGGCTTTGGCAGCTGGCAGAGCTGAGATCAAATCTGCATCTAACTCTCCCAGGAGAACCTTGGCGTGTCACTTCACCTCTCTGAGCCTCTGTAAAACTGAAAGCAGCAGGGTTATAAGCAGGCCTTCCCAAATGTGACCAGTTTCCTCATCCACAGCTTTGAGGTAGTCATTGAGGTGGGCATTTACTTTAAGTCAACCTGGTTGGTCCTTTTTCTCGGGGGACCAGATCATGAATTTTGTGAGCTATCCCTACCCAGGAAATGGGGCCCTGTATCCCTCTGGGGGGGTGAGCATTCTGTTCTCCTGACCTCCCCTTTGTCTCAGAGGTGGCTGGGAGCAGTGGAACGGGCACAGGCTTGAAGTCAGGTAGAACCGGGCTTGCATCCCAATTATGTCACCAACTGGATGTGTGACCCTGGGCAAGTTGCTCCTCTCCTCTCAACTGATCTGTAAAGGATAGTTTATTCTTCCCTCAAAAGCTGCTCATGAGGTTTAAATGCAGTAGCAACACGTGGAACTGCCCAGCAACAGTGCCTGCTCCATCACCGATTTTAGGAACCCACATTGAGTGCCTGCTGTGCATTTATTCAGTAAGTGCTCATGGAGTGCCTCCCATGTGCCCGGAGCTCCACCAGGCACTGCCAGCCAGGTGCAAAGCAGCCTGTCTCTCATCAGGCGGCCCACGTTCTTGCATAGTGGTGGAGATAGGCACTGGTCCAACAGGTAAACCATGTTCTTTGAGGAAAAACAAAGGGTATGAGGATGTGAGGGCATGGTGGGTGTGGGGTAGAGGATAGGATGTGAGTTCAAACACTCCATGCCAGCGGGATGAGTTCCCAGGCATACAGAGACAGGGTTCCCTCCTGTAGGAACTGGCCTTGCAGTGGGCTGACAGAGCAGACGGCGTGGTTAGAACTGACAGGGAGCTCGTCACGGACCTGGAAGCATAGTGTCCCGGCTCTGCCCAGTGACCTCTTCCATCCTTGGGAGGGAGCTAACACTTGTCACAATCTATGCGGGATTCAGAAATGCACTTAGTGGCATCCTGGTCCCCTACATCCTCTGGGCACTTTCTCTAGACACCTGTGAGACAGAGACAGGGTCCTCCCTGCCCAGGCCCCATCCACCTGCCATTCCTCCTGCTCCAGGGTGCCCTGGGCAGAGGCAGGACCTCACATTCCATGAGTTCAAAGGCAGAGCAGGCTCTGCTCCTTGCTCAGCGCCCACACCTGGGTGCTCTGGGGTGGGGCCCTTCACTTGGCTGAGCCTCCAGTTTCTTCCTCACCTCTGAAATGGAGATAAGCGTGGCACTGAGTGACTGCGCATTTCTAGGACTCTCTTCCCAGGGTCAGATCACAGCAGTTTCTGCCCCTGTTCTCCTCCTTTGCTGTTGAGGCCTCATGATCTGGCCTGGCCTGACCAGCAGGTCTGTGCTCCCCTTCAACATTCCCAAAGGTGCTGAGGGTTTAGCAATCCGAGGCTCTGTCAGGCAGCTGGGCGACCTCGGGGCCTCCCTTCCTCTCTCATCCCTTATCTTCCCTGTCTGTCAGTCAGGTGGGATAATCACTGTGCCTCTAGCCACTTCATGAAGGGCACTGGAAGGAATGCAGAGAAGAGGCAGATCACCTCCGTGCCTGGTAAGTGATGGCTGTTGTCTTCCCTTTAGTCCTCCCAGCTTCATCTCAAAATGAGTCCCATTCATTCAGTGTTTACAAATACCCAATTTTACCTATATTATCCCGCTTAATCTGCACAACCCTGTGTTGTTAATATTTTTATTATCTCTCTCTCTCTTTATGGTTTTGTTTTGAGACAGGGTCTCAGTGTGTCACCCAGACATCATCAAATTGCACTGCAACCTTGAACTCCTGAGCTCAAGCAATCCTCCTGCCTCAGCCTCCTGAGTAGCTCCGACACATACCACCACACCCGGCTAATTAATTTTTCGCTTTTTGTAAAAATGATCACTTACTATTGCCCAGGCTGGTCTCAAACTCCTAACCTCAAGCAATCCTCCAGCCTCCCAAAGTGCTAGGGTTATAGGTGTGGGGCACCGTGCCTGGCCCATTGTTTGTTTTCTGTAGGAGGTAACTGAGCACACAGAGGTGAGGCAATTTGCTCAAAGTCCCCTAAGTTAGGTAGTGGTGGGTTCAACATTCAGACCCCAGCAGCTGTCTCTGGAGCCTGTGCCCTGTCCCCTGACCCCTGTAGCACTCTCTGTCTAGCAAGTCACTCTGCATATTGTTATTTTGTACATAACGCCTGCATGACCCTGCTGTGAGACGAAGACCCATTGAAGGCAGAGAGGAGAGACCTGTTCCTGCCCTGCCTCTATGCACCATCTGAATTCCCTGCAGAGCTTTTGTCATGACCACTGTGTCTGACAAAGTGCTAGAGTCTGAATCAGCCCATCACTGCCCTTGAGGAGCTCAGACTGGCAGAACCTCATGGGGTGGCTGAGCAGAGCCAGGCAGCCTGTTGGGTCCAGCAGCTTGGATTTGAAACTCAGTGGCTGCACTGACCAGCTCTGCACCTTTGGCTGAGGCTTTGAGTCTCGGCTTCCTCACACGCCAAGTTGGGATAATAATACCAGCCACCCCAGATGGCAGAGGAGTAGAGAACAAATAAGAAGTGTTAAGAAAAACACTCAGCTCCCGAGGAGTGCCCCAGAACTGAGAGCAGGAAGGGCCAGGGTGCTCCTCCCAGTACATGGGTCAGGACGAGACCTGCGCTAAGAGCAGACAGCACTGGCAGGCCAGCCGATGAAGTGCCTCATGCTTAGCAATTATAATCTCAGCTGCTGACCTCTACAGTAACTCTGGGGAGGCGATCACTACCCACAGTTTACAGACAAAATGCTTCAGCTTAAAGAAGTGAAGTCATCAGCCAATGTGAAGGAGCTCAGCCTCGGTTCACTGCACCTCACGGCCCCTGAGCAGAGAGGGGGTCCTCAAAACCAAGCCTCTGCTCCTTGGTGGGTGAGGTTGGGGTCAAGCCTCTCTCCCTCGCCTCTGTGGCTTCTCATTTTCCGCTCTCCAGGGCTGGAGCCCCAGGTGTGTGTAGCAGCCTCTGCTCTTCTCTCAGGGCTCCCCTTAGTATCCGCTCCCCTTTATTTCAGGTTCCATGTTCTTCAGTGTAATTGGCCCATTCCCCTCCACCACCCCCACCAGGGGCCCAGTGACTAAGTATAATCAAGCGTGAGCCCATTAAGAATTTATCACTGCTCAAAAAACAAAAAAAAAAGAATTTATCACTGCTCATCAGATTCTTCCCCCTCTGTGGCTGCTCCTGTTCACATTCCCCAGGGCTGCAGCCCAGCTCCAGCTCCTTACCTGGCTGGTCCTGCTTCCCCCTCTTGCTCCCCCAGTGCAGCCAGTTCCGGCTGGTCCCAGTTAGTATTGCTGTGAGGGTAACAGAGCACCCAGGCTGGCCCACCTCCTGCCTCCACTGGGGTTTGACTTAAAGCCGCCTCTCCCTCTAGTGTCAACATTCTAACATCTCCAACGTTTTATAGCAAGGAGGATCCTCACCAAATGGAATTTTGGACTTGCCACTTACTTTCCTTAAATACTGCATTTCTCCCCGACTCTCACAGAAAACATAAATCCATTTTTCTCCTACTTATTCAAGAGGTAGCTAATGAAAATCCATTGTATTAATGGGGGTTCTGCAGAGAAACAGACCAACGGGATGTGCTTACATACAGAGATGTACTTTAAGGAATCAGTTCAGGTGATTATGGAGCAAATCTAAAATCTGCAGGGCAGGCTGGAGGCCCAGAAGAGCTGATGGTGCTGGTGACTTCTGAGGACAGTCTGCTGGAGGATTCCATCTTGCTCAGGGGCTGGTCTTTCTGGTCCATTTAGGTCTTCAACTGATGGATGAGGCCCACCCACCATGCGGAGGGCAATCTGCTTTACTCAAAGTTCACTGAGTGAAATGTTCACCTCATCCAAAACACCCTCCAAGTAGATGCATAAAATTAACCATCACATCTATGCACTCCCCAGTGCCCTGCTGCATGCTAAGGAGAATACCAAACGAAAAGAAAAGGAGATTGCTGCCATCCAAAAGTTTAAAGCTACGTGAGCAGACCTGAAATCAGTCTCATCCTGGGCTTCAAGCTCACCTACTGCACTTGTGTGCTCTGAGGAGGAAAGTGAGTCTAACGCCCCAGCCCATATGATCCTCCCTCCACGCCTGAGTCCTGGATCTGCTGCCAAGAAGGAGATGTCCTTCGCTTTACCTTCCCAGCCCTTCACCGCTTCTTTGGGTGAACGGCTTCTTCTGCTCCTACTCCATGTTCCAGGGATCCTGCCCCTCCCTTTGGTCCAGGAGTGACCATGTGACCCAGAGAGGACCAATCAGAGCCCTTCCCTGAAAGTTTTAAAATGAATACTAATGGGAAGGAGGCAGGAGCCCCTTACTGTGGCGTACCCTAGACATGTGAGCTCAGAGCCTGTTAGAGCCCTGGTTCCAGCCTCAGCATAGAATGAGGCTGAGGAGGCTAGAGAAGCAACAGCAAGCAATAAAGAGAGAATGTTCTGGTAATTTTCTCATAGCAGATTGCACTTGCCCATGAGGCCCAATCTCATCCCTACGTTTCCCACCATTTTGTTACGTGAGTCAATATCACTCCTACCCTAACAACCCCTCTCCTTTCTCTTTGTCTGACCCTAGCAGGGTGATCTCACATGGGGGGAGTAGGGGAGAAGGGACAGCTTGACAACGTCTAGAGACATTTTTGGATGTCACAGTTTGGGGGATGCTAATGGCATCTAGTGGGTAGGAACCAAGGATGATGTAAACATCTAACAATGCACAGCTGCCCATAACAAAGAATTATCCGGCTCCAAAAGTCCACAGAGGTAGAGAAGCCCTGCTGACCAGGACCACACCTGCTGCTCAGATCCCTTCCCAGTCCTGAGTTGGATTCCTCTGAAATGTATGGGTGGGCCAGAGGCAAAGCATCATCGCACAGCCACATCTCCACTTCCACCCGGTGTGGCAGCCACTAGCCGCGTGTTGCTAGGGATGTGCAAGTCTACATCAAGATGTGCTGTGAAGATAAAAGACACCTGAGGTTTTTGAGATTTAGGAAGAACAAAAGGATATAAAACATGACTCATTTTCGTATGGATTCCATGTTGAAATGATTAGTTTTGCATGTATTAGATTAAATAAAACATATTATTAAAAATAATTGTACCTGTTTGTTCTGTTATTAACGTGGCTGCTAGAGAGGTTAAGATTAATGACGTGGCTGACTGTGCACAGAGACGAGGGCCATTGAGATGGCTGTGATGACAAATACGGAGCCTCCTTCCTGCTGCCAGGCACAGGCCCCCGTGAACAGCACTCAACGAACCTTCTGGAAATCTGAACTTTTAAAATCTGCTGCAGACCTCCCTTCCATGAGGTCCTCTCCAAGCTGGGTTCCAGGGACATCCATCTTTACATGACCAGGACCTTTCCTTCCTCCAGTGTCCTTAGCTTCTCCTTCCAGCATCTGACCCAGAGCCTGACAGATCACAGCTGCTCGGTGCCTTTGTGTGTGATGGGAACAGTAATCCCTGTAATTCTCTATCTTAACACAAGTAAATTTTGCCAATGTTTCTTTCTCCTGGGCCCGAATCTGGATTAGTCCTGTGCCTTTTTGCTACATTCTTGGTTAACCAAGGAGGTAGGAAATAGGACCACCCTTCCTTATCAGCTCCCCACAGTTCTCTGGCATAATTTTCTGCTGGCGGCTCTCACTTTCCAAACACATTTTCAGAGGCTTTGCCGTTGTTATAGAAAATGCAGAGGTGAGCTGGAAGTTGATGCTGGCTAGTTACCATGGCAACACCAGCTGCTTCTGCCTCCCCAGCAAGGCAAGCGTGGCCACGGGGCTGATCAGATGTTGTCGGAGTTGCTAAGAATGAAACACATAGGGTCCTTCCCAGTCTCTGTTCACACCAACGTTCTCCTGGCCCCTCAATACCACCCTGTTTCCCTGGGGGTGGTGCCCACCCTACAGCCGATCTGCCAGTGCATTTGCAAGAGCCCTGTCTGTGGAAATGGAGGCTGGCAGTTGAGGGGAGAAGACCTGCTGGGTGACATTTGCAGAGTCATTAGTCAGTCAACTCCTGTACCTTTAAGACACTGGCAGAGAGCCCAGCCCTTAGCTACTATCACCGGAAATTTCCCATTTTGGAAAGAGAGCTGCTTGGGAGCTAATGTGACAACATCTTTTTTTGTCCATGGATGACGAAAGAAAACTATTTAAATGGCTTATGTTTTTAAAGGAAGAGTAAAAGGTCAGTAGCTTGAGGGTCTTTGTGGCTCCAGGTCATGGGCAGGTGCTTTAGGGCAGCCGTGACATAGCTGTCTGAGCACTTTAGGTGGCACTGGGATCATCTCATTGGGTCTCCACCACAGTGTTGTGGAAGTAGATAGAATCACTATCCCCATTTCACAGATGAGGAAACTGAGGTTGAGTAAGGCCAGATAAGGGACCCAAGGTGGCACTGCTGCCATCAACAGAGCCACGGTTTGGAGGAAGATGTCTGGTTCCAGAGCCCCAGGTCTTATCCAGCATGTGGACAGTGATGGGCGTCCACACTGGTGTGACCAGTTTACAAAGGAGGACAGGGAGGCTCCCAGTGGTGAGAGCAAACACCCAAGTTCCCATAGCTAATAAGTGACGAGGCCAGGATTTGAAACTCAGTCTGTCACGTTCTAAATTTTGCTTACTTGCTTTGGACACAGTAAGGTGCTATCTGCCTATGAGTGGGCACTTCGCAAACAGGAAGCTTCCTTGTGAGTTCTAAAGCACGCCCAGAATGTGCTGCAAGGACACCAGCCAGGGCTTGGGGCGGAGGCCATGACAGGAGTGCAGAAGAGGCAGCTGCACCCACAGTCCCCTGGGCAGGCCCCTTGGTGAATCAGAAGCAGGTGATGCCGCCGAGAGAGGCTTAGACTGCTTAGCCTGAAATGGTGGCAGCTTTTTCTATGCCACAAGGGCCCTGCAGTTGCTCAAGGAGGTTAGTCAGAGCTTCTCAGTCCACACAGATGTATCCAAGCCACTGTCATCTCTTCTAAACAGGACCTAAAGCCCAGGTGACAAAGCACAGCTCTCTTCCGGAGGAGCCAGCTGGATATTCCCAGGAGGAAGACACCTGGGGGAGAGGTTTTCTGAGGATTGTTGGAGGGAGGTGATCTGAGAGGTGCAGAGGGCCAGGCGTGGGTCAGTTCCCTAGGGATTTATACCTCAGAGAAAAGCAGCGAGACAGCAAAGACGGAAAGGCAAAATCAAGAGCCCAAATATGTACTCCTGATGTCCCTAAGCCACTCAGATTTCTGATGTGACGCTGTGCTTTCACATGCAAAAACCTGCCTCAGCTTCCCCCCCCCCCCCCGCACAGATATCGGCCCCTCCCCACCCCACCCCCGGCAGACCACCTCCTGTGATCTCTCTCACCTCCAGAATAAACTCACCTCTCCCTCATCACCCACCCCCATGAAAACAGGCTTTAAGATTCACTCAGATCTGAGTGGGAATCCTCGCCTCGCCATTCTTAGGTGTGTGAACTTTGAGCAATTTGCTTCACTTCCAGAAGCCTCCGTTTTCTCCTAAGAGCGAGCAGATTACATCTGTTTCTCTAGGCTGCCAGTAGAGGAACACAAGGCGCGGGAGGTAAAAGCCCCCTTAGCCCTAGTGCATGGCCCGCGCTCAGCATGGTTTTCTTCCCCGTCTGTCTCCCCCTTCTAACACGTGTGTGGTCTGGAGACAGCTAGACGCTGAGCTGGTGGCCCCACCGGGGCCCTCCTGCAGCCCAAATGCTGATGCCTGCCTCCACCCTGCCTCCGCGCCCTGCCGCCCCAGCCAGCCCACACTTCTCATTACGCAGCTGGCCTGTAATTAGACCGCCGCCTGTTTTCGGAGAATGTGCCCGTCAGCCCCTCTGCTCCGCTGCCTCTGTGGAAGCCCCCTTCTTGTTGACAAGGTGCCATCTCCACACACAGGGACATCTGTGGAAATGTGCCAATGTCTGTTCTTCCTATGACCCTCTTTAACTTGGGATCTGCTGAGACAGGGCCTGTGTGACATGGACGGATGGAGAGAGCAATTACAGAGGTGGCTCCTGGGCCTAGGACTTCAGTCCTGGCAGTGAGGGCAAGGAAAGGAACCTAGAAGAGAACTCAAAAATGTCTTCCACCAGCCCACCAGGTGTCCAGGTGACCTCCATGCAGATTCTGAGACCAGCTGGAGTTTCTTGGCATTATTGTCCTCATCCTAACTTTTCAGCCCTGAGAGGGAAGAGTGAGTACAAGTGTCAGGGCTGCGTGGCCTTTGGCATGTGACTTCCCTGTTCTGAGCTTCAAATTCCCCATCTATAAAATGGGGAAAATGGCACTTCGGGAGCTTGTTGTAAAGAGTATAGTGGAAACCCTCAAACACACTATTCCAAAGGGTACTCACTGTGATTAGTTTCTTTAGCTTGGTTTCATCCCCGTTTCCTTCCTGAATGGATCGTGCATGTGGCCATGCTTTTGACCTCTCCCTAGAAAATCAATCTCCTGCATAATCTGGGTAGCCAACTATTGGGTCTCCCAGGTCCGGTCACACGTTACCTCCTCTGTGAAGCCTCCCCTGACTCTCCCGCTAGTTACTTTGTGATCTGCATTTCAACAGTCATTCGCTTATGCTTTTGATATAATCCAGTCACCTTGTATGGTAACTATTGTAACTGTTCCCGTTCCCAACAATCCGTTCCGCCCCAGCCACACTGTGACCCCTTGGCAAGGCTGTGAACTCGTGGAAGACAGGGCCTCTACTTCCTGGTAATCCGTAGAGTGGCTGCTTTGCAATTCTTTAGGTGAATGACTAAATGACTATATGAAACAAGCAAGTAGGCGGATGGGTAGACGCTTACAGGGAAGATTAAACATTAATAAGAGAAAGATGTAGATAGGTCCAAGGAAACCTTGTTCTTTTTTTTTTTTTTTGCAGTTTTTGGCCGGGGCTGGATTTGAACCTGCCACCTCTGGTATATGGGGCTGGCGCCCTACTCTTTTGAGCCACAGGCGCTACCTTTTTTTTTTTTTTTAAGACAGAATCTCACTCTGTTGCCCTGGGTAGAGTGCCGTGGTATCACACCTCACAGCAACCTCAAATTCTTGGGCTCAAGAGATCCTTTTGCTTCAGTGATCCACCTGCCTCAGACTTCCAGAGTGCTAGGATTACAGACATGAGCC
Organism: Nycticebus coucang; assembly: GCF_027406575.1. Taxonomy (NCBI): domain Eukaryota; kingdom Metazoa; phylum Chordata; class Mammalia; order Primates; family Lorisidae; genus Nycticebus; species Nycticebus coucang. The sequence continues at coordinate 77,603,300 of NC_069796.1, forward strand.
ACTGCACGCAGCTAAACATCTTGCTCTTTGCACTGCGCCCAGATAATCCTTGCTCTCTTCACAACATATTTCTTTATTCATACCCAGGCTGGGTTGAAAGTTCAGGAATAGAAGGAAGGATGTACTCTGCCTAGCAAGAGACCACCTAGCCTGAAGGATCATAGATAGAAAATGGGGACAAAGGATGAATTCTAGACCCATCCAGCCCAGGGACCTGCTGAGCAACCTCAGGCCAGTCTCTTAACCCCTCTGTGCTGCAGCACAGGTTTCATGAAGCCCCCAGCCCTGGGCTGGGAAAAGAGACACAAAGAGACACATGGTCTGCAGAACGTGGAGGCCCAGCTAAGGTCGGTTGTGGCTGCTGTCCACTCAGGTCCCAGTTGGTGACAGCAGGGACTGGTGACACATGCCGGCTCCACCCTGAAGGAGAAGGGCCTGGATTACAGACACAGCTGTCTGTGAGCTGGAATGTTTCCAAGAGAGGAAGAGCAGCCCCTGGGGAAAAAGCTGGGCACTGGCTACGGGGCCAGCTCCAAACCCTTCATCATGGGCCCCGAATGTGCAGGACTCCATGCTTGGTACCGAGCCAAGAGTCTGTGGGTTCCTCAAGTCCACTGGGACAGCTGGAAGCTCCTTCTTGAGCTTTGGGGGATCTGATTCTCTGCTATGCCCTCAGCTCCCAACATAGGGCTGAGCACAAGTAGATGCCCAGAGAACGTGTCTGCCCGTGACCACGGGGTGGACAGGGTCAGAGGCCTGTGCAGGTGCTATTGGGAAGTAGTTAAAAGCATGGCTGGGGAGTCAGGCATGGAGGACATGGGTTCAAATCTCAGCTGTGCCACTTTGTGACACCTGGAGAATGTTTCTTACCCTCCCTGGGTCTCATTTCCTTAAACCCCAAATATACCATAATGATAGCCCAGAATGAGATGATGCATATAACGTGCTGGCGCGCTAAGTACTGAACATGTTTTCAGCAGCAGCAGCCACTCATAGCCCGGCCCTGTTGAGGGCTGGCCCACCACAGGGGGTGCTCAGTGGTGCCTGTTAGGAGAGTGGGCAGACTTATGTAAAATGTGTCACCACATCCAACCTCCCTCCCGGACCCTCCAGTGTCTTCCTCAGTTGAGTTGAGTTGAGACACCCCCCCCCCCCACTTCCTTTTCTGCTTCTGGGGCCTCAGTTACTTCTTGTCTAAGACCAGCAGGCATGGCATGCTGAGGGGAAGGGCGGGGACCATGTTTATTCCATTCCCTTGGTCAGGGGATCCACCTGGTAATTGAAGTCCAGTTGCCTAATTTGTGAGCAGTGGGAAATGGGATAAGGCATAAAAGAACTCATTTCGGTTTCAAAAAATGGGAAACTGATGTTTCCCAGCTTGGGAAACATTCTTACAAGCTCACAGTAGAGCTGGGACATGCTCCTTGACTTCTTAGCTTCCGGAGCTGCGTTCTAAACTCGGCGTTGAGTTCACAAAGGAAGGCTTCACATATTCCAGGAGAAAGTTGGGTTATACCTGAACACTTTTAAGTTGTTTTAAAAACACTATAACTACCTTCCAGAGAATCTTAAAAATAAAAAGTAAATGAAAACAAAATAAGAAAGCCAAAATTCTCCAACAGGCTGCAACAGCAAGGAAATGGCAAGCTTGGGGACTGGCCGAATCCCTACTTTTACCCCTCACTCAATTCTGTTCTGCAGGTGTGAGGGCCTTGACCTCTGTCCCATCCTTTCACCCCCAGGCAGTGGTGGCTATGGCATTACAGCTTCCATACCCACACCGTCTCTTCCTGAGGCTCTTCTAGAAGTCTCCAGTCAATCTCCCTTGCATCTCATAAGCCTAAACTGGGTCACACACCCATTCCTAAATCAGCCTCTGTTGGGTGAAGACCAGACACATATTCTTTCTTTCAAAAAGAAAGAGGGCTGAGAGCTGTGGCTCTGCCTGCTGAGGATTCCCACATCCTCAGCTCTGACTCACAGCTCTCCCTTGACATCCATATTTTAATGTCGGCTTCCAACTACATGTCTCTCTTTAGACGTCTACCAGTTGTAATAATCATCTCCTCCTTAACCTGGCTTCTGTTGATCCCTGACCCCTCCCAAACCTGCTCTATTTAAGGTCCTCCGTCTTAGTGAGTAGCCTCCCTGTCCTTCAAGTCCCTCATGCCGAAATCTTGGCATTATCCTGGACTCCTGTCTTACTCCCACATCTTCTGCAACCCTTCAGAAGACCCTGCCCACTCTACCTTCAGAACATACCCAGAACGCACCCCAGCTCCTCACATCCACTGCCTCTACTGCGTCGAGGTTCCCAGGACCTCCAGGTCTTCTGCCCCTGTCTCCAGCAGTGATCCCCAAGACTGGGATTCACATGGGAGCTTTACAGACTATGAATGCTTGAGCACTCAGAGCCTGATAGAACTGGTTGGGTATGGGCAGCCAGTAAGAATTTTGAAAGCTCCCCAAGCAATTCCATTGTGCAGCCAGGGTCAAAAAACTCTGATGCCGGTGGAATTTAAATCCATGACTCCGGCTGTGATCACCTGAGGAGTGGTTATAGCTGGAGGAGTGCAGAGGTCGGAGACGGAGCACAGGAGTCTCCAATATGCAGAGGCTGCGAAAAGAGGAGGAACCAGGAGGAGATGGAAAAGAGACTGACCCAATTGCTGCGTCAGGGGTGGTCAATTGCTCTTGACCAATTGGACACACTGCTTGAGCTTTGCGTAGGAAATCAGCATCCCCTGGACCCCAGCGGCATGGAAGAACTGAGGGCGGACACCGGCATCAGCTTCTCCTGGGCAAAGGGAAAGACCAGGTGGCCAAGAAACATCTACTAAACCAGTAAGACGATTATGATGGTAATGAAAATAAAAATAGTGCGAATTATATTAGCTCAGGCTGCCATAACAAATACCGCAGGCTAAGTGGCTTAAACAACAGAAATGTATTATCTCCCAGTTCTGGAGGCTGAGAAGGACAACGTTCCAGTCCAGCAGGGCTTGACTTCTGGTGAGGACTCCTCCTGGCGTGCAGGGGACGTCCTCCGCACTGCGTCCTCACATGGCCTCTCCTTGGTGCGCATGTGGGGGGCCGTGAGAGGAGGAAAAGAGAAAGAGAGATGTATCTTCCTCTTCCTCTAAAGCCGCAACTCCTACTGATTAGAGCCCTACCCTTCTGACCTCATTGAACCTCAGTTACCTCCTAAAAACTGTCTCCAAATACAGAGGATGCCAAAAGAAAAAAAAATGCATACATTTTAAGAAAGGAAAAAAAAAAACTGCATTAAAATCATAACATTCAAGTCACATTTGGCTTCTGCAGTTATAAGATACACGAAATACACGATACAATCTGTGTATTAAAATTGTAATTCTCACAATATACCGATAACATTCGTTATAGATTGTACCTTGTATCTCTTGTGATCGCAGAAGCCAAATATGACTTGAGTATTACAATTTTAATACAGTTTTCCCTTTTTTAAAGTGTGTATATATATTTTTTGGCACCATCTGTACAGTCATATCAGGTGCCAGGGCTTCAGCATATGACTTGGAGTGTGGGGGGAGACACAATTCAGTCCACGGCATTTATAAAACAGAACATTCCTCCTCGCCTCCCAGAGTTCTTAGGATCAGCTGATGTGTATAGCCGGAAGTCAAGGAGTACAGAGTCTTTTTAGATTGGTTGTGAGTTGTTAAGTTAGTTCCCCAGATGTTCCATGCCCCTCATTACTCCATCTTTCCAAATGCTGTCCCCTCTTTTCTCTTCCCCAGGAGAATCCCTACCCTTCCTTTCCGTGTGGACCAGACCACTCAGGTAAGGTTTGGGACTCCTCCTCTGAGGTCCTCCTCCACTGGCCCCTTTCAAACACCCCGGTTGAGCCTCGCCCTCAGCACATTGGGCTATAATTCTATCTCACCCCCCTGTTAGATTGTCAGTCTCACAAGGGTAACAGCTGGGTGTTATTCTCTGGGCTCTCAATGCCACAACCTGTTGCAGAGAAGGGGCTCAGTAAAGGTCAAGTGAACAAATAAGTTACTTAGTGATTGATTAGTTATAGCAATCAATCTAAAATAAGCCTTAAAAAAAGCCAACTTTTGCAGATTAGGGATGGCTCCTATACTCACACCAGATATGTTGTCTCTCCCTTAGGAGAGGAAGCTGGTAGAATGGTTCAGCTATGGTTACTGGACTCATGGTCTTCCTTTTGGAAACCTAAATCCCTCTTTTGCAAATGTGGTTCAAATTTACAAGGAAGCTGCCCATAGGCCCCGAGATAATACAGCACATGCCCTATGAAGTGAATGCCTGCCTGTCCTACTCCGGCTCTAATCCAGGCCAAGCCCCCCACCCCAGGCACACCCCACAGTTGCGTCCACCTAAATTCCGTCTCACTTTCATGCAACTAAGGCAACCAGGAAGTCCAGCACAAAGGACAAAGTAACATTTAAGCTAATGCCTGAGGATGAATCAGAATTTTTCAGAATATTAGTCAAGATAGGGTAATTACTGCCACAACCCTAAATCTTAGTGGCTTACCATTGACACGAGTTTGTTTCTTGCTCATGTCACGGTCCACGGAAAGTGGTGGGTCTCTGCTCTACACAGTCATGTGAGGACCCAGGTTCCTTCTGCCTGGACCTTCCTTTAGATTTTTGGAGTTTCTTCTCTTCAGAGAGTGGATGGGGAAAAATAGCAGGATTGTGTGCAGGAGATTTTTAACAGGCTGAGCTTGAATACAGCAATAGCCATATTCACTCACATTCCCTTGGCCAGAACTTAGTCTTTTTTTTTTTGTTTTGAGACAGAGTCTCACTCTGTCACCTGGGGTAGAGTGTGGTGGCATCATAGCTCATAGCAACCTCAAACTCTCAGGCTCAAATGATCTTCTTGCCTCAGCATCCACCACAATCCCAGCTAGTTTTTCTATTTTTAGTAGAGCTGGGGGGGTCTCACTCTTGCTCAGGCTGGTCTCTGAGCTCCTGAGGTTAAGTGATGCACCCACTTCAGCCTCCCAGAGTGTTAGGATTACAGGCCAGAATCACCACCCCAGACAGAACTCAGTCTTTTGTTCACACCTAGCTGCGAGGGAGCCTGGGAAATGCAGTCTAGCCGTGGGCTCAGGAGGAAGAAGAGAACATGGCCATTGTGGTTGGAGGGCTGTAAGAAGAAGGACCTTTACATGCAAAGGTCCAGAGAAATCCCAGCAAGATATACTGGGGAACTGCCAGGCTGAGCCTTGGGTAGGAGAGATTGGTAGGTGGGAAGCGATTGTCTTGGGTATCAAGATTCCCTGACAAGTAAAGGGCCACAGACAGGAGCTCATGCTCACTCAGAGTTAACTTGGAGCAAATGACTAAAGTTTCTTCCAACTTAGACAATAGAATATTCAGTGAGCATATGATTTTAAAGGATTTTTTAAAACAAAGTTTTAAGTGTTCCTGTATTGATAGGTAACACACTGATCTGTTTCAATATTTTAAAAGTGAAAAAGTCAGTCATGACTAATGTCTCTCCCATCTGAGAGTGGGTGTCTCTCAGGCACCCACTGCTCCTTGGAGGCAGCCAATGCTGTCAGTTTCTGTATATTCGTTCCGTGATGTTTTGTGCATACAGATACCTAAGCAATATGTATCTATAAATAATATGCATATCTCTATATTACTATATTCTTCCCTTTGCCCATTTTTGCACTCATTACAGCGTGCTAAATATAATATTTCAAATTTTATTCTGAGAGATTTTTTTCATGGTGGTTTATAAAGAACACCTTCACCTTTTGGGTGATGGCCTAGAACCCCATTGTACAACTGTACCACCAAGAAATAATCTGTCCATGGACAGTTAGGTTGTTTCTAATTTACCAAGAAACTTGCAGGAATTAAGTTTGTACATGTAATTTGACACATGAATGGGCCTATTTGCAGGATAAACGCACACGAATGGGACTTATGTGAAAGAATCGCACTATTCTAACACGACTGGATGGGAACCACCAGGTCACTGTGTTGGTCCTGTCTCTACTCGTCCCTGCTCTCTCCCAGTGACGCAGACCTGGTGACATTCTGAGGGGCGCTGTGCCCAGCCCTGTAGCCTCTGGCATTCGGTAGATGGAAACCACCCTTCAGAAGATGGTGGTACCCAGTGTGGTCTCCTGACATGTCAGGGAGGCCACCCCACAAGCCCCTTTGTGGTTCCACATCAGCTACACACATTTGCACGGTCAACCTTCACTCCTCAGCTCTGCTCCACCCCCAGCCCCACCCCCACCTGCAGCCTGGTGACTTCACCCCTTACCCCCAGGATGATGCCAAAGCCCGCTGAAGGCAAGGGCAGCTGTGGCAGCCAGAACACCCATATCCTGATCCCCCAAACCTGTGACTATGTTGCTTTACGTAGCACAGAGACCTCATGATGTGAAGTTAAGGGTCTTGCAATGGGGAGATTATCCTGCACTAGTTGGGTGAGCCCACTGTAATTACCAGCATCCAAAATGGGATACAGAAAGTGACAGAGAGAGATTGGAAGGTAACATGCTGCTGGCATTGGAGATGGAGGAAAGGGCCATGAGCCAAGGTGTGTAGGAGGCTTCCAGAACCTGGAAAAGGCAGGGAATGGATTCGCTGCTAAACCCCCAGTGGGATGCAGCCCTGGTGACACATTGGGTTTAGCCCAGGGAGGTCAGACTTCTGACTTTCAGAGCTGTAAGGAGATATGTTTGTGTTGTGTTAAGCCACTGATTTTGTAGTACTTTTAGCAAAATGGGAAGCTAATACAACAGTCCCTCACCTGCCCCTGCAGGAGCCGGGCGCTGCCTCTCTCCTGTCTCCCCAGCCCCCCTCCACTCAGAAAGTCTGGCTTCCGATGGCTGCTCCACTTACCCACTGGGTGCTCTGGGGCACACACGTCATCTCCGCGAGCCGAGTTTCCCCATCTGCAAAATGCAGCTCATGATCTGACTGATGTCACAGGGCTGCTGTGAGGATTAACTGAGATGATGCTTGTGGAGTCTCTTAGCAACCACGCCTGGCATAAAATTGGTGTCTGGTGATATTTTTAGTTGAGCATAATTCTGAATCTTCCCTTTGTGCTTCCAAAAGCCCCAAGTGCTGGAACCTGGGCTCTGCTTGAGGGGTCAACCCCTTCCTGCAACATGTAGACTAGCAGGGACCCTTGGGGAGCAAATTTTCCCTTTGTCACCAGCCCCAGGCACCAGGGTCCTTAGCCATGTCTTCATAGCAGAGGAAACTCAACCCATGTTCAAAAATCTGTTTGTCCCCACTCCCCAGCACTGGGGGAGTTGCCCCACACTCTGAGCCTCGGTGTCCTCATTGTGACAGTGCCCACAGGGAGCCCTCCCGGATGTTGGGGCGACGGTAAGCGTGCTCACGGTTGGGCAGGTACCAGGTGCTCAGGAAGCATCATCGGCTGCTTACCTCCCAAACCAGGTAGGCGCCACTCTTTCAGCCAGGGCTTCACCCAAGTTAAGTTGGACCCAGGAGCCCGTGCGATGTGTATCATCTCTTTAGGAAAGAGGATCCACACTTACAAATACACAGTAGGGCTTCAGATGGGGCCTCTGCCAGACGGGCAGCCAGAAGCCTAAACGCCACTTACCCACTGGGTGCTCTGGGGCACACACGTCATCTCTGTGAGCTGAGTTTCCCCATCTGCAAAATGCAGCTCATGATCTGACTGATGTCACAGGGCTGCTGTGAAGACTAACTATAAATATGTCCCAGATATTGCATGGAACTTTTAACTGGTTGTTCTGTCTATCAGGAACCCGGCAAACTCAGGTTCAGTGCTGTAGGGAAAAAAACCTACCTTAGCAGGGTAACTCTGGCCTTTCTTTCTCAAGCAAGGTGTGGCTATTCAAACTCAGGGTATGTTTTTCAGAAGTGTCCTTGCTTTGAGAAGCAGCTGGGATCTTGGATCTTTAGCAGAAGAACCAGTGACCAAGGAAGGGAAAGGGGACAGTTGCCCCAAACAGATTAGTGATCAACAGCCGTGCCCAGGTCAGGGCCAGAACCAAAACTGTGGAGTTGTGAGAACCGTGCTGCTTTTCTCTGAGCCTCTGTTTCCTCACCTGTAAAATGGCAATGCCTATATCCTTGGGTGGTGTGAACATTAAATAGGAAAACGTATAAAATGGGAAAAGAGCATCTGTGAGCACTTACCAGACGCGGGGGTTACACGCATTATCTCGTAGGTTAGAGCAGGCAGGCGGGTTCTGTTTTTGTTGCTATTAATGAATAACCTTTGAACACTAGAGAAGCACATGATTAAAAATGTCTTCTTTCTCACATCGAGAGCTTTTGCCCCCCTCAAACCCCTCAGGTTTCTCAGCCTCTGCACCGTTGGCATTTTGAGCCAGATAATTATTGTTGGGCCAGTTTGTGCCTTGTAGGATGTTCAAACACATCCGTGGCCCAAAATGTCTCTAGACATTACCAAATGTCCCTGCAGTGGGAGGTGGGGGGTGGGGAATCACCACTGTGAGAACCACCTCTTTAGAATGATCACTGTTAATAATTTCTTGAGACTCTTTTGGGATATTTCAAAGCAGATGTGTACACCTTAAAAAAAAAAAGGTGGATTAATGAATACAATTTTTCTACCACTTGTTTTTTACTTAGTAATATCTCTTGAACATTTTCCTGCATTTCTCCTTTTAACATCTGAGTGATTTTTCTTTGCAGGTACTGTTGCAATCGATGGAACAAATTCCCTCACAATGGGCACTGGAGTGGTTTCCGGGGTTTTGCTGGTACACATAATTCTCCAATCAAGGTACACATAATTCTCCAATCAACATTCTCACACATGTATCTTGATATATCCAGGATAAAAATGTAGCATTGCTAGTCCAGAAGTATGTACCTTGTCACTTTGATCTTCCACATTGTTATCCAGAATAGTTTATACCAATTTATTCTATTGGTACTAATACCTTGATGAAAAATACCAAATATTTAGTCGGCATCCATTGTATTTCATGCACTGTGCTAAATAATTTGTATTTGCCATTTTATTTTATTGTCACTACAATCCCATTTGGTGAACTGAGAACATTTCTGTTTTATAAACGAAAGAATTTTGGTTACGAGATATAGAGTCTTTAATAAACTTGTCAGTTGGCAGTAGAACTCAGAGCTGTCTCAGACTAAAACCTGTTCTCTTAACCAATACAGTTAGTGTTTATAACAACCTTGTAAGGTGGGTCCATTATTCCCATTTTCCAAGGGGCTTACTAGAGCCCCAGGCAGTTAAAGTGACTTTCCTGGAGCTACAGAACCCAGCCACAAATCTGAGCCTGACTCCACAATCTTTGTTTTTCCATTCAGGCTCCAATGCCACCTCTTCCAGGAAGCTCTCCAGGATTGCTCAAGCCATGCTTATCACCTGACCTCTACTACCATCTCCCCAGGGGCGAGGAATCTGCAGCAGGCATTTTAACCCAGAGTGGGTCGGCGTATGCATACGTAGGACCTCATGGGTATTGCAGTCAGACCCAGATTAGAATGGTGCCTCTCTGCCATCTACCCTCTAAAATAAACGTGGGCAAGAGACCACCGCTGTTGGGCCTCTGTTATTTGTCATAATGATCCTTGTCATCCGCCATGTTTATAGTACTTGTGATAGATATGCCTTCTCTTACGGAGTGCCTTCTCTATACCGTGTTTTACAAGGGACTGTGTCTCGGTTTGAGTCCCCTCAGAGGGAGACATGGAGACAAGGAATTGGGGCAAGGTATTTATTTGGGAGGTGACCCCCGGAGTGAGTGCGGAAGTGACATGGGGAAGGCACATAATGAACAAGGAGTGGCCGTGCCGGGCCAGGCTCTATCCACTGAGGACTCGCCCCTCAAGGTTGGAGGTCACTCCTGCTTCATGCATTGCAGGCCTTCCTGAAGCCTCCGAGCCGTGGGGGAACTGTCTGCAGGTGACCAACAGCACAGCCTCCCTATAGGCATTACAGTAAGTAGCTTTAGAATGAATGAATTACCACTCACATTGTGTTTACCACTGATCTTGTGTTTTAATTACCATTGACCTAGTTACCACTGACCTTGTGTTTTGTTCTGCTGTTTTGTAACCCTTTTGAGAGTCTGTGCCTTGTGCCTGAATCTAGGATTTTTACATCACTGTGCAGAGCATGGAGTGAACCTTTGTTAATTGAGGCTGACCAGTTGATGCCTTCAGTCATCAGCAAATACTTACTAGGCACCTACTATGTGCCAGGTTCTTTTTATTACAGTAATAGACCTTTAAAAAAAAAACAACAGTTTAAGTTTACAGAAAAATGAACAGAAAGTACAGAGCAGCGTTCTGTACACCTGCTAACCACCTTCTCTTCATTGCCCCTGTTATTAACATTTTGCCCTCACTGGTGTATTTGTTGCAACTGATGAGCCAATACTGATACATTGTTATTAACTAAAGTCTATAGTTTGTATTAAGATTTCACTTTGTGTTGTAAATTCTATGGGTTTTTAGTTTTCTGAGATAGGGTCTCACTCTATCACCCATGCGAGGGTGCAGTGGCATCATCATAACTCACAACAACCTTGAACTCCTAGTTCAAGGGATCTTCCTGCATCAGCACCCCCAGTAGCTGGGACTATAGGCATGTGCCACCAGACTAGGCTAATTTTTAATTATTTTTTAGAAATGGGGTCTTGCTATGTGGCCCACACTGGCCTTGATCACCTGGGCCCAAGCGATCCTCCCACTTCAGCCTCTGAAAACTCTGGGATTGCTGGTATGAGCCACCACGCGTAGCTCAGTCTATGGTTTTAAATGAAGACATGATGACATGTCTCCACTATTACAGATTCATACAGAGTAGTTCCACTGTCCCAAAAGTCCCCCACATTCCACCTGTTCAACCCCCTGTCCTCCTCTCCCTTCCACTCAACCTGTAACACAGATGATATTTTAAGTGCTGGGACTATAGCTTGGATAAAATACAGAGGCATTAGGGCATGTGATCTGCTGTAACCCAAACAAGTGGGTCCCAGAGTCTGCCCTGTGGTGTCCTTCCTTTCCTTCTAGGGGTAGCAGAGCTGTTCTCTCTGTCCTGGTCTGTCAGTGGCTGCCGGTGGGGCATGGGGGGCTGGGCAGTGTCATGGCTGAGCACAGAGATCCGCTGTCTGCCACACAGATCCAGGTGAGGGCCCCGCCCTGCCCTCCACTTAGCAGCTGTGTGACCTTGAGTAGCTTCCTTCACTGCCACAAGCCTCAGTTTCCAGATCTGCCAAACGAGCGGGACAAGAGAACTCCTGCCTACCAAGGCTTATGGGGTAACCCAAAGCATGGATGGTGAGAAGGACTCAGGCCTGACCCGGGCACAGATGAAGCCAGCACCTCTTTCATTCCACATGTCTTTATCTTTATGACAAGCCTGGGAAAGAGACATTATTCTCATTTCACTGCAAGAAACATGACCTGAGGATACCTTGTGCTGACCGGCCAGTCAGGCCACAGCCTTGAATCCAGGACCAACCAGCCCCTAGTTTGTTCTGCCAGAAGCTCTCTAGTGGATCAGGTGGCGTAGTTGGCTATGGTGCTGATAACCTCTGGGGTCGAGGCTTTGGGTCTTGGACTTGTAAATAAGTCTTAAAAATCCTGACTATACTGCCTGTCCCTCCTAGACTCAGAAAGAGCTCACGGACAGACTGTCTGTGACTTTTCTAGTATTTTATTTTCCTGCATCTATTCTAATCCACCTCTCTGAGCCTCAGTTTCCTTATCTGGAAAATGGAGTGGAATGGTCCCGTGCTTTCTCAGGATCCCCTCAGCAGCAGAACCACCTAGGCATTGTGCCTTAAATGCCATTGGGGGGAGTCACCCCATGCTGGCGGTCACAGTTAATGACAGCTCTTACTTATTATATGTCTCTGGTTTTAGGTACTTTGCACACATTTTACATCTGACAAAAAAGCCCATGAGGTGGCTGGTACGTAGTGTGTCCCTGTTTTACAGATGAGAAGACAGAGGCCCAGAGATGCTCAGTGATGTCTTAAAGGTCTCAGGGCCAATGCATGGCAGAGCTGGGGCTTGAACTCTGGTTTGTCTGGGTTTAAAGTCTCCCCAGACCCTACCCTGAGTCTCTTGGCTTATAGTTTTAGGGTTTTGTTGTTGGCAGACAAAACACTATTTGGTCTGAATTACAATTCAGTTCAAGTTTATAAAAAAAAAAAAAATTCACAACACAGGTGACCTTCATGTTTTAGCACCAAGCACAGGGCCTGGGGCATGATTTTTAGAAACCAAGTTGTCCTTTTCTCTTCCTTGTGAGGGGAAAACCCCCCGTACCATGAGCGTTTGCTCAATCTGTCGCACTCTAACACACGCAGAGACGGTTCTGTTTCTCCATCTCTCCCTTGAAATGGACGGAGCAAAGAACAAAGAGGATTGAGGATTGGGGGTGAAATTCCAGGGCAAACTTAAAATCCTGGAGAGGCTGCCTATGTTAATTTCCTTTGGATGTTAAAAATCCTTCCAGAAGGATGCTAATTGTCAAGATGTCCCAGGGCTGGGAGGAGCTTCCCAGGGTGCACAGCAGCCGCGGAGGCTGCACGGACCCAACTCTCTCGATTCTGCATGTGGGCACACCAGCCTGGCATGGGGGGACAGATATACATGAAAATACCTCTAAGCCGCACAGGACAATGAGGGGGAGGAGGAGAAGGATGTGACTCAGAAGACTGGACTCAGGCTCAGCTTTGCTGCCCCCAGCTAACTGTGTGACCTGGAAGAAGTGGCTTATCTGGGTCCCAAAGTCATCTCTAAAATATTTTCAGACACTAAACTATCTCATTTTTCCACTGGAGTCTGACAAAGATGACCTAGCCTATACAGCTCAAAATTCTATTTCCTAAGAATGGACCCTAACTGGCAGCAATGATAATAAACTATAAAAGTACCTAATATTTAGTGAGCACTTAGTGTGAGCCAAGCCCTGAGCAAATATCCTGTATGGTTTATCTCACCTCCCTATGAAATGCAAAGCTGGATACTCTGATTATCCCCACACTAAAGAGAACTGAAGCTCAGTGAGGCTAAGGGATTTGCTCAGTCCTGAGCTAGAAAGTGGTAGATCTAGGATTTGAACCAAATCTGCTCAGCTCTGGGGCCTCCCTCTTGAACAGAGGCTCAGGTAGCAACAATAAGCCTGACACAGCAGTGAGTGGACACCATCCGGGCTTGTAGACAGGCCTTCACTGTGGGGTCACTAACAAGCAAAGTCTGACCCCCCCCCCATTGTGTCCCCAGCTTAGCAGGCATGGCAGGAGTGTAACCAGATCTGCTTCGAGAGACCTCAGACTGGGCCATTCACTGGGCCAGAAATCTGAGCCACTCCTCAGAGGGGCTGCAGACAGCTTTGGGCTTGGGAATTGGGTCCCACCGTTCCAGCCCTCTCCTTGCAGGCTGATTGGCTTTTGGCCTTTGTTAATGGCACCATCTCAGATTGGTGTCAGGGGCCATTTGAGGGGACAGAGTTGAGGGGGAAGACAGGGTAGGAAGGCGGTGGGTGATTGTCACCTCTTCTTTTTCACCCTTTGGTCCCTTTAGTTAATCTGACACCTTCTCCAAGTTGCAAGGGACAATTCAGGTTGAATGAATTTCCCAGGTCCGTGAGTCCACTTCCTGCCTGCCTGCTCATTTACTTGAAAGCCCAAACCTTAGCCTGCCTGAAAATTCCAGACCATGCTCTCAGAACCCAACCCGATCAAATCTTCACAGAAGCCAGTGCGTTGTCATTGTCATGAATCCCATGATCTGCGTTTATTGCTTGAGCATTATTTTATAGGCGTTAACCTCCCTCCTCTGTCCTGTGCTACATTTCACCACCCTCCCCCACCCCCCAGATATCCAGCTTAAAGCCATTTATAAGTCTGTGGCTTATCAAACTGCTCAGGTCTCAACTTGAGAGAAGGAAATTAACTGAAAATTAATTTGTATGTTAAGCATTTATTATGTGATAGACCCCCTTAAATATTTGTTTGTAGAGACATGTGGTGTGGTAAAAAGAACCTGTTACTCATATAGGCAGGCTTTGAGTCCCGAAGCTCCCCTTTACAATATGATAATAATAACTTACATTTAGTCAGGGTTCAGCACGTGCCAAAGTACTCACCCAAGTAGTCTATAAGCTAGATGTTATTTTATCACCTTCATTTCTCAGATGAGGAAACTAAAGCACAGAGAGGTTAAGTCACTTGCCCAGCGTCTCACAAATTGCAGAAGGCAAGTTGCTAACCCCAGTTGCCACCTATTTAGAAAATTAAGGATGATAATTCCTGACTCGCCAGGTACTTGGAAAGATTAGATTCTGTGAGGTAGAAAAATGTCCTTCCTTCCTTCCTCTTCCCTCCTTTATTCTTTCTTTCCAATATTGATCAAAGATTGCCATTATATCAGGTTCTGGAGAGATGGCCCAAGTCAGGCAAATAAGCCCCTTAGCCTCACTCTTCCTAGGAAGGCTGTCATCTCGCAAGGGTGACAGGTGATAAGTCACAACCCTCCCATTGCCTCATGTTCCCCAGCACCAAAAGGGTCGATATTACCCCTCATTTGGCTTCTGCTTCTTCCTTGGTTCTGGGGAAGGGACGAAATCAGGCCAAATCAGAGAATCATTGTCATCCATTACCCCTTCCTTGGCATTTAATGTGATCAAGAACTCTGACCCAGACTGAGGTCCAGATAAGTGGGTATTTGCCTAAGGACACACAAGGAATGAGCAGCCAAGGCAGGATCAGAACCAGGAGGGTCTGCCCCAAGCTCCAAGATAAGGCAGTGTGCTCCAGACTCAGGAAGCTGGGGTCGGTTCAAAGTCCTTCCCTCCTTGGAGCCCAAATCCCCAGCCCTCTACTTGCATCTCAAAATAGAAGTCGCTGCTTTTGCTACCGCTCTGGTGAATATCCAGCATCATGATGCCTTATTCCTTCAACTTTCGTATAAGGAAGGATGTTGGGCTCCTTTTCCCTTCCTGTAGTTATTGCTGGACGTGGCTTTATCCAAGTCCCCTTTTAAGCAGGATGGCTGAAGTCGAATGGGTCACTTCCAAGGAGGGCTAAAGCAAAGAAATAAGCAGGCTTCCGTCTCCCACAGTGAACTCCTGCTTGTTAGCTTCCTGTTGGGCACAGCCAGCAAGGCGTGAGTTTTCAGTCAACAGGAACCACCAGTGATGGGCACAGGTGCTGCTGCTAAGGCGCAGGTGTTTGGGCACCAATGTGCATTGAGCACCTCATGAATTCCAGGCCTGGTTCATAGTGTTCTTTGAATCCTTACCATTTCTCTCTGAGGCAGGACTTAGTAGCCCTAATTTGCAGATAATGTATCTGAGGCTCAGAGATGAGCTAAAATTAGAAGCACAGAAAAAAAGCAAAATCTCCTGATCATGTGGACCCATGTGGTCAGGTTTCAAACCCCAATGGGCAGGACCTACAATGACCACTGTGTAAATCCTGAGGTTGGATTTAGTCTCTGGTACGTTCCATTCATAATCTTTTGGGGTTCCAGCTATTTCAGGACTCAGAGTTGGGACGTGACCCTCAACATTGTCCTTTCCATGAATTCCATCATCATGTCATTCCCTGTTGAGTTCAGAGTCCTGATGTCTCTGCAGGACACCTGTTCTCTCCCCAGCCGCTGCCATCTCACTGACCAGTGCTCTCCAAGTGTTGACCCATGAACAATAAGGATCCCAGTGAATATACTCTTACCCCACCTCCCACTGTCAAATTTCTTCAGCTTGTCCACATGGATATTATGTAAAACCACCCTACTGGGCAATGGTTGTTTTTAATCCACATGCATTTCTCCTATGGTGTTAACATTTTTCTTTCCTTTGGAGAATATGTTATACTAGGATATTGCTTGCAATTCTTCATTCCTCTATAAAAGGATTTCTATGCATACCCACCAACACGTGACTTTTCAGTGTTTCTCAGTTTGGGGGATACTGTCTCTCTCCATGACATTAATATTGAACTTGGCCATGCAACAATCACTGACCAGTAGGATGGATACAAGGTGAGCAGAGGCTCTAAAACGTGCTTATGCGGTTTGGTCATCTATGCTTCTGTGATTTACGATGAGAAAAACATATCTCCTGGTCCACGTGGGATGAGGAGCACATGGAATAGATCTGCCCCTAAATTTAACCTGGAGCCAAGCTCCATCCACCCGGCAGGGGCAGAAATTATCCTCAAGTTTATGAGCAAGGAATAGAAATACTTGTTAGATATTTTTTTTTATATAGAAAATAGAAGTACTTTGTTAGAGTTGTTACCCAGAATTAGCATAGTCATATATGGGTAGTTCTTATGGGGAAGCACACCCCATCCCATTAAGTTCAGACCATGACCCAGGCATGGTCTGGCGATACGGGCTTTGCCTTCCCAGATACCTTCCATTCTCTGCCCCACTCTGCCCTGCCCCATGCTCAGGGCCCCTTCCTTGGCTGCAGCCCCCCCCCCCAGACTCTGGCAATACTATAGTAGAACCTCCATAGTTGACCACCCCCCTACATTGACCACCTCCATCAGAAGACCTAATTTTCATAGACCAGACACGCACCACATGTGTGTGTCAGTACAGTAGGCCTAGTTCCTTACGTTGACCACTTCTGTTGACCACTTAAGTCTCTTGGATGGTCAACTTAGCAAAGAGGTTCTACTCGATGTGGGTCCTTACAAAACTTTTCAGATAAACAAAAATTAAGAAATGTAAAATCTGTGCAGACAGAAACAGATGAAGCCCTCCCAGCAATATGGATAAGCTGAGCAAGTTGGAACTTGCACAGGTGAATCAGAAAGGACGCTGTTGACTGTGTTTCTTAAAAGTGAAATAACAGAGTCTGTCTCAAAACTTTCATAGTGACCTGTGTATTTTTTTCCCTAGGCTCTCAAGCCAATGTGAGGTAAAAGACTCTCCTTCTGTCTAGTCTCAGCTGCCTTAACATATTTGTCAGCTCCTTAATGCCTGCCCAGCCTCTGTCAATAGACATTTCATTGATTTATATTCAGAATCCCCACTACACAAACTATTTCCAATGGGGACCTGTGATCTTGGCCACACCCCTTATTCTAAATTCTTCCTGCACTTGGGCAAGTCAGTTACGCTTTGTTCTCCCTCCCCGCAACGGACAGAATAAGGGCTAGACTATTGAGCTTTTCAGGCTGTTGTGAGTGGTAAGTCTGCTCATGGGTCGACAGTGGCTAGCCTTGGGCTGGCCTCATGAGGGACCGCAATGCCGGGTGATTCTCCTGTCTCGTTACCATCAAAGGTGGTGTCAGGCACGCACCAAAGCGTTCGCAAATATTGTAGATTGAAATTCCCCTATGGCAGATTTTCTCCCTTTGACCTTTTGATTATTTTTCCTCTTGAAGTAGCAGAATAAGGCATCTAGTACCATGGCGACAGCCTCTATAGAAATCTGTGGCTTGTTCTCAGCACACCCACGGCCACCAGTGGGAGGCTGGCATAGATTTGAGCCAATAGGGAGAAGGCACGTTTAGCCTTGTTCTGGTTACAGAGAATACTTTTTCTTCCCTCTTTCAAATGGACCTTCCTGTCCCCAGTTCAGGATCACCTAGTGCTCTCCTAATGTGGGTGAATTTTCCATCAGCTCCTAGAAAGAGTGTATTTCCAGCTTCTCCTGGGACAGACAGAGGGGTTTAAAATGAGATAAAGCAAGCTTCGATGGAGAATCTTTGGAGCCTGCCGAGGAGTCAGGCTGCTCTGATTGCATTTCTGCTAGAGGGAGGGAATGTGTGTGTTTGGAACAGGTAATCCTTTCGGATACTCTAATCCAAGATTAGAAATAGACTTGTGTTGCTGCAGGAAATCCCTATTGTTTGGTCTTTTCTTTGTTAGGCTTGCTCTGTTAGGGTGGAAATGTGTTGGCCTGGGAGTAGAGGCCTGTTAGGGAAGCTAAACAGGGCCTCTGCCCCTTTAAAAAGGACCTTGAGAAGGGACAGTCAGAGAATCACACTGATGAGGGGCAGATGGCCAGTAAACAGGATGGCAGCGAGTTGGGGAGAGGGTGACCAGCTGGGCCGTCTGCTTTATCACCTCACAATGGAGGAGACTTTGGCCAGTGGCTGCAGGTGGAAGATTCAGGGGTAGGGATGTGTACCCTGAGCCAGGCTTTCCAAATGGTCCAACTGGCCCTACCGTCTGCCTGAACTGGAGCTCAGAGTTCCAATCCTGGGAGACAGAAGAAGCATGGACTGTGAAGCCAGACAGGTCTGGGTTCAAATTTGACCTTCGTCTCCCTGAACAGTGGTGTAGGTGCTTGTCTGAGTATCCATATTCTGTCTATAAAAGTGGATAATAATTCCATCTCACAAATTCACTGTGAGACAAGTATAGATCATATGAGTTGAGTACAGAGCATGGGGTAAATCAGTTGCTTAGGAAGCTTTAGTCCTCTTGTCCTCTAGGGAGCATAGTAATAGCTACTTAACTAATAAGGGTACAGAGGAAAATCTTTTTGAGAACCAAGGGTCCTGGCAATTCACAAATGAAATTCCCAAATCCTGCTTAAATGCCTTACTAAAACCAAGATTGCAAGTATATTACTCGGGACTAGAATCAGCTCCCTATAACAGATAATAGTAGCTTAAAAAAAGAATAGAGTTTACATCCCATTCCTCTCATATGAAAAAAATTATGTTCCAAATAGTCAAGGGCTGCAATGGTGGCTCCCCACTCATCCCCTCCAAGAAGTCAAGGCTCCTTCTGTCTTTGTTTTCTGCTATCCTGCTTTGTTTTCTGTGGCTTCCACAGTCAAGGTCATTGCGTGGTCATAAAATGCTAGCGTAGGTCCGGCATCATGCCCACATTCCAGACACCAGGGTATTGTTGGCGGGGTTACTGAACTGCACCCCTCAGGGAGATACTTAACATTCAGCAGAACATCCGCAGGAGCACAGAGCTCAGTAGGTTGTCAGCAGAGCTTATTCCCTGTCCCCTCTGGCCTCCCATTGCCCACCTACCACTTCGGTATTAGTAAATCAAACAAATATCAGTTTACATCCAACTTCAGAGGATATGTAAACTTCAAGAATGAGAAAAGGCTCAGAATTGGATGCTAAAATGGATTATATGTGGGTGCCAGGTTGAGAACTTAAAATCCTAAGGATAACCCCTAAAATCTAAATATTTTGCATTATTATCTATCTCCTACCAGCCTATGTTATTGGTCATATTAATTACCTATTGATGTGTAACAAATTGCCCTGAAATTTAGTGGCTTCAAAAAATAGCACAGATTTATTATCTCACAGTTTCTGTGGATCAGAAATCTCAGTGTGGCTTAGGAGGGTGATTTGGCTTAGAGATCCCTCACAAGTCTTCAGTCAAGACACTGCTGGTTCTGTAGGCCCCTCGAGGCTTGACTGGGGTGGAGCTGCTGTCAAGCTCACCCACATGTTTATTGGGCAAAATTCAGCTCCTCCCTGGAGGCTGGATGGAGGCTCCCTGAATTTCTTGCCACACGAGCTCTCTTGAGGATAGCTCACAGTATGGCAGCCTGCTTCATCAGAGCAAGCTGGTAACAAAGGAAGAGAGGGATTGTGAGCAAGATGGAAGTCTTTTATAACCTAATTCTGGAAGTGGCATCCATCACTAATTTTGTCTACACATTGGAAGCCAGTCACCAGGTTCAGTCCAAATTCAGGGGAGGGGATTACTCATGAGCAGGAACCAGGAAGCGGGATCCCTGGGAGTGGGGCATTTTAGAAGCCCTAGTCAATGTCCTGCTTTATCGACCCACCTTCACTTTCAGATTCCAGACATAGGGGAACAAGTCCATGAACAAATCCAGCTCCTTCCTACCACAGGGCCTTTGCACATACAGTTCTGGCTGCCTGAACGCCTTCCTTCCTAATTGTACTCATTTTCAGATTTCATCCCCAGCCTCATTTTTTTTTTTTTTTTCAGAGAAGACCTTCCTAGCCACCTTTTTCCTTAGTCACAGAAAGGAGGGGTGCCTGACACCTGACTCAGCATTTGGGTAAACTCAAAAGTTGCTTTCAATCAGAAGCTTGGGCTCTGACTGCCCAACTTTCATTCACTGTACGGTTAACTGTGTTTGAGAGAGGCTTTGGGTCTAGTTCATGGATTCTTGGTGTGTCATGCTGGGCCACCCCAGCCGTCAAAATGGAGGAAAGAAATAGACCCTTGTTTCAAGCAAGGTCCTAGTTGCAAGTATGCGTGTGTTTGGGGGCAAGTTGCCTTTACCATCTGTGTTCATTCATTTCCTTGTAGCAGATATAATCTTCGGTCTGTATAAACTCAAATGTGGGGTAACTATATAAATGTCTCCATTATAACTAATTGAGCTTAGTCCCTATTTTGAGCCTCCGTTCGGTCTGGGGAGGCAGCAATTCAGTCTCAGTTGATCTTCCCCTCCTTTGCCCAGAGACTCATTTATGCTTGGTGTAAAAAGGTGGTAGGAGGGTGGCCACCTGGCCTTTGGTGCCACCTGTCCATTTATTATTCTGAATCATCGGTCACCATGGAGCCATCCCTTGTTCCTGTCTGCAGCCTGACTCAGGTCAGGTGACTCTCTACTTCTGTGACAATCTGGAGCTGACAGGAACCCTATACTATTTCTTGTGGCTCACAGGATGCATGAGGTATCTGAGCCCCAAGACTCCTAGACATGCTAGGTGGCTATTTCTTTTGGCCCTTCCTCCATCCACGGGCCCCCTTTTCCTTTCCGCTCTGAGATTCCACAAATTGTGCTTCTGGGCACTTGGTCTTTGTCCCCACACCAGGCCCAAAGAGCAGAGCACACAGGACTCTTTCTCAAAGACAGTGACATTCTCATCACTTCTCCGACTCCCTTTCCACGTGAACCTGGGAGCATTCTCCTGGTCTGCATGCAAGTGAGAGCCTTTGCTTACCAACTCTTCCTCCACATTTTTTTGACTAAGGCCGAAGTTCTTTCCAATCTCCTGAGAACATCATCTTGAAAGCTTAATAGCCAAGGAAGATTCCTTTTCTTCTCCTTTCTGCTGTCACATGAAACAGTCTCACTGACATAGAGGGCGGGAATCAAGGGCCAAAGGAAACTGGCTACCTCATCGACCATATTTGCTCCTCACATCCATTTCACGTGCAGGTACAAAGACTTGCCACAGGTCAGCCAATGTTCTGGGTGCTAAGGATAAAAATATTAAAAGAATATAAATCAAAACCACCCTGAGATATCACTGAACCCCGGTGAAAATACACCACATCACGGACGTGGGAACACTTTTACACTGTTAGTGGGACTGCAAACTAATACAGCCTCTTTGGAAAGAAGTATAGAGAATCCTTGAAAAACTCAAAACAGAGCTTGCATTGGATCCCGAAATCACATTATTAGGCATCTACTCAGAAGAAAAAAAATTATTTTATCACAAGGACATTTGCACTAGATTGTTTATCGCAGCTCAATTTACAATTGCCAAGATGTGGAAACAACCCAAGTGCCCATCAATCCAGGAATAGATTAATAAACTGTGGTATATGTACCATGGAATATTACTCAGCCATGAAAAAGATGGGGACCTTACACCTTTTGTATTAACCTGGTTGGAGTTAAAATACATTCTTCTTAGTAAAGTATCGCGAGAATGGAAAAACAAGTATCCCGTGTACTCAATACTAACACGAGGCCAGTAGAGGATCTAATACATAAAGCCAGTAGAGGATCTAATACACACCCACACAAGAGAAAAACTCAATTCAACTCAAGTTAGGGGCAGGGGGAGAAAGGAGAGAGATTGGTGAGCTCCCACCTTATGGCCACCATATAAGGGTATATGGCACACCTCCTAAGTGCAGGACACGACTGTAAGAGAGACTCCACCTAACAAATACAAACATTGTAACTTAATCATTTATACACTCATATTAATCTGAAATTAAAAATTAAAAAAACAACAACACTAAAAGACTCAGTGCCAGTACTCAAGAATTGCAGCCTGGTATGTGTGTGGGGGTGTGTGTGTGTATTGAGGGGGGCGGTCCATAAACGGATCAGCCAGCACAGTGCGATGAGGCTGCCAGAGGGTGTGAGGGCCCAGAGGAGGCACCCAATGTAGGCCAACCCTCTGGAAGACAAGGGCAAGGCTTGGAAGATGGGCCGGAGTCAGGGGCCCGTCCCAAGGTGGGAGGTTAGGAAGACGGCCGCCGGCGTGTCTGCTAGAAGGGGACCCAGGTTGTGTCTCAGGAGTCACTGCAGATAAGGCTGGAGAAGTGGGCAGGAATCAGGTAACGAAGGTCTTGGATGGCAGGCTGAGGCATTTGGATTTTATCTTCAGGAAATGTAGACTCCTGGGAGGATTTTTAAGCATGCTGTGATACATCTGGCTTTGTGTTTTAGAAAGTTCTTCCCAGGCCAGGGTGGAGGATAAGCTGGAGATAGGATGTCAGTGAGGAGCCCAACGCAGCCGCCCAGGCAAGGCAAGATGAGGCCTGTCCTGGGAAGATGGGCGTGGGGGGGGCATACAGGGACAGACACCCCGAGACTGGAGGGCAAGGCTGTGGGACTAGGTGTCTGAGGAGATAGGGGTAGGGACAGCAGAGTCTAGGATGAGACTCCCAGACCTCTAATGGGCCGTTTACCAAGTTGGCACAATGACCACCTCCAGAGAAAGAGGTTGGAGAGGAGGAGAGAGTTAAGTCTGGTTTGGTGTCAGGATCCTGTGGGTGAGGAACCTCTCATTCTGCAGTTCTGAGCCTTAGCAGAAGCATATGAAACAGAAAAGCCCACATCAGAAGTATGGGAAAGAGGAAGGCTTGGGACTCCAAAACTCAGGAGTTGCTGTGGAGTGTGGTCAACTAGAGAGTTTTCAGATCGTGGTGGCCCAAGTAAATAAGGGGTTAAGACTCATTAAAGAAGGAAGTTTCAGGATGGGTGTCAGTAGTTCAATGTCCCATCAGGGGCTTGGGTTCTTTTTTTTTTGCTCCACTATCCTTACTTGCAAGCTTTTGTTCCTCTTGCTAGCAAGATGGTTGCTATGTCCTAAATTTCAAGTTTCCATGAAATACACCAGTTTTCTCTGGAACATTACACTCTTCCTGGTTCCACCAGTATATTAGCTTTGGCACTTGAGAGGATACTTACTTGTAATCCCAATGTGGACAAAGTGTGGTGTGTCCAGCAGTTTTTCAGTAGAACCATAAAGCATTTGGAGGCAACAGGGATATACGGAAAGAGCATAACCCTTGGGGCCATACTGGCCTGTGTCTGAGTCCTGTCCTCTCGGCAAATGAAGAGGAGGTCACTTGCTCTTTCTGAAACGTCCCTTTCAGCATCTTGAAAGCGGAGAGAGTCAGCGACCCTGCGAGTTCCGGGCGATGACCTTTGCAGAGTGCCTGGCCCAGCGTGACTCTCTCCTTTATTCTGTTGACACTTTTCTTCCCTCCATCTCACCTTATGCCATAGGAGATCGTGTTTTAGAGAACAACCCCAGCAGAGGACCAAGTTCCATCCCAGGAAATAAACTGCCAGTGGTAGAATACCAGGCAGGTGCCAGTGGCATAGGGGACGGGAAGGTTTTGAGACAGAATAGAGAAAATCTGGATTACTTGGCTCCCTGTTTTTACATACTCTACCCTGGCCACACTGGGCTACCAGTGAATAAAATTAAAAAAATTGGGAAGCAACAGAGTGATTTTAAAAAGTCTTAGATGCCCCCGTCTCATCTTTGGGCTCATGTTGTGAGAAATAGCGCCTCCCTGGCCCTCAGATGCCTCTGCTCTGCTGCTTAGCCAGGCAGGGTGGTGAGTAAGCGCCAGCCTGTTCACAGGACCAGGACATGCACACCCCTGCTCTGCCCTGAGTCAGGCTGCCTGGCGCGGGATGAGTCACTGCTGCCTGCCTTCGCCCCACGCCTACCAGAAGGCCACTATCTTGGGACATTTTTATTTTCCTTTGTGGGAAAGGATTACGACTTCTGTGCCCTGTGTCTATATCCATTCTGCTTGCCCTAGACAGAGGCAAAGATTCTCTGCAAAACTCTCCTTTTTGCAAGGAAATAGGGGAGGGAGAGACTGAGAGTGGGTCTGAGGTATGCAGAAGCACAGATCCTGCACTTGTTGAAGGAGCATTTCAGGATTTGCAGGATGCTCAACTAGGCACTGTCAATCACTGCCAAAAGCAGTTGTTATGCAAAGGAGCTTAATTGAGTAAGGAGCTTACTACAGGTTGGTTGAGTTTCAAACCCACAGTTTGTACCAGTGCAAAAGAAATGAAAACATTTGATGGATTCTAGATGGGGCTATGTGTTTTACACAAACATAAAAGAACAATAGCTGGGGATAGAATGGGCCTCAGATGGAAAATGGCGTAAGCATTATTTATATATACACAGGTGCATATTACATAGCCTTAGCTGAGAGGGAGCAGGGAGAAATGCAGACACAGAGCTTTTGGATTATGATATACATTAAAATACAACACTACAGAAATACAAAACTCCATTCTCTGTCTGGAGCCTAGAAGTCAACCTGGGATTGAAGACAATGTGGCGATTCATTCGCAAGGCCTCCACACATGTGGAAGTCATCCCCTGAATTACACCAGTTGGGTAAAATATTTATTCATCCATTTATTTGTGGGCTTCATAGACGTTATGTTTTGAGCATGCGATCAGAGGCCTGGTTTTGAATGGCCACACAAGGAACACAGAGAAGCTTGGGTGACTTACTTACCTTCCTTGGATCTCAGTTTCCTCACCTACAAATGAATGCCCATTTTATGGTGTGGAGGACAAGGGATGAGGTAACGGATACGCTTGGCATAGAATCAGAGCATGGTCCACACTTGTGATCATATTTTCATGCATTACTTTTTTGTCAGCAAACTTTAACTGAGCCCATGTTTTGTGCCAAGCCTTGTGCTAGACTCTAAGACATAGACTGGTTGGATTCATTCGTTTCATTAATATTTTCTGAGCACCTTCTCTGTGCCTGATGGGCACTTACTGGGTTCTCAGGCTGGCAAGGGAGACAGACGTTCAAATAACTAAAAGTAGGTAGTAGAGACAGTTCCTTGTAGAATGTCAGAGCTTTAACATGTTCTGGTCCAATGCGCTCATTGCAGGGATTATCAGCCCCTTCTAAGAAAACCGAGGCTCAGAAAGGTGAAGAGAGGTGGCCAGTCCCTCACAGCTAAGGAGTGGCAGAGCCTCAACTGGGACACAGACCAGCTGAACTCCAAAGTTCATGTCTCATCAACGCACATCTGCCAGCATGAACTTTAGCTTCATGATGAAGACATCAGCCAAGGAAGGGTCAAGAAAATGCACAGAAACTTGGAGGTATTCATTTTCCAGTCTTCAATTTGGGAAGTGTGTAATTTCAGGGATGCTGAGGAGGAGTTTGAGCGCGTCGGCGCCTCCTGGCAGGGAGGGGTGGTGGCTACGTCTGTGTATGTGTGTGTCTGTGAGTGTCTGTCTGTGCTCTATTTCTGTGAGCACGGGCACGGATCTCTGCGTCTGTGCATTTGCAGGGCTGCCCCTGGAGGGGAGGCAGGTGCATGTGTGTATCTAAGGGTCTGCATGTGTGTCCATACCTATATATGCTGTGTGTGTGTGTGTGTTTGTGTGTGTGTGTGTGCGCGTGCGCGCGCGCATGTGACTGTGTAAGTGTCTGGGTGGGGGGGTGTGGGTATATGTGTGTGTGTCTAAATGTGCGTTCCCTCTGTTACGTCTTTCTATGTATGTTTCACCATCTTTTTCTCTAGTCAGTGTGTCTGTGAGTGTCTAAGTATGTGACTTCCGTGAGTGTGTGGCCTGATGGGTCCCCTTCCCTGCCCCCCTGTTGTTTCCATGGAGCTGATCTAAACTGTCCTTCAGCATGAGGGGAACTTACACCATCTAAGCCATTAGCCTTATCTCCCAGCCTGCCAGGCTGTCAGAGGAAATTAAATTCGCTTGGCACAGCCTGCTTCTTCTGACGTCATTTTGGCTGTGACCCGCACGCTCGGCTCTCCTAGGTGTTTGTCTTTTGATTGCTTGATGATGACTACCTGCCAATGTAGAGATTAAGAGAACACAGGTTTGGGGGTTTTCAAAGGCCCATAAGGAGTAGAGCATGAGCTTTCTGTCTCTGTTGTGAACTTCACAGTGCTGAAACCTTGATTCAGTTCTGCATCTACCCCTTCAAAAGCTGTGTGACCTTGGGGAGAACACTTCAGCCTGTGAACCAAAGTTCCTTACTTTATGCTTGGCAGAGCAAATACAGTAACAGATGAAAATGGTCTCAGAAATCCATGAAGCCCTTACATCATGTGATGTCAAGGCAAGGAGGCTCTGCAGGGGAACTCTAGGCTCACACAGGTTTGGGTCCTGGCTCCTTCCTTTTCCCAAGCATGCAACCCCAAGCAAGTTATTGCACCCTTCTGAACCTCACGTTACTCTATTGCTAAACAGGACAGTGTATATAAAACACTAAGCCCACTGTTGGCCAATATGAGGGTCTCTAAAATGGAAGATGATTTATAATACAATAGGGGAGAAGGCAATATTAATATCTACCCACTTTCAAACTTTTATAGAAAATTAAACCTCTGGAAGTGCTAGGGCAAAATGGACACACAGTGTGACAGAAGTGATTTACTATCATTGGTTTTCACTATTTCAAGATGCAACTCAGCAATGTGTTCTTGGCATTACCATGTTCTTGGCAAACGCCTTGCCTTTCATCTAGAACTCAGGCCATTCTAGTTGCAGAGAGGAGCTGAGAACGACGTAGCCTCCAGGCCAGAGGGGTCCAGGCCAGTTGGCTAAGGGTGGGGGGCGACTCCCAGTACCCGGCCCCAGCCTCTCCAGCCACATCCTTTCTACAGAGTCTCTTTACCTCCAGCATGACCTCCAATCTCCCTCATCTTGAAGATACTGTTCCCTCTGCCTAGCATATCCTTGGCCACCACTCCCCAATCCAGACCATCTGGCCTCAGCTCTGGGCCCCGCCGCCCAGACTAAGGCGGATGTCCCTGTTCTGCGTCCCCAGCACACCCCAGATTCACCCCACTGTGCATGACATCCAGGGCATTTGAATCGTCTGTTTTCTGTGCCTGGCTCCCTCCCAGACAGTGACCTTCAGGAGGTCAGGGGTAGGGCACCCAAGAGTCCCTGGTGGACGTTAGCGGAGTGAACACACAGAAATCATTTATCTCTTCTCATTTGCTGCCCCCAGCCCCTCGGATGGCAGGACCTTCACATACAAATACATTCACTCCATCGGAATTAGCTTCTGACAACCACGCTGCTTAATAAACGGTATTCCAGAGACATGGACCTGCTTTGTGGCTGCTGATGTTGGTTTGGAAGCAGAGGGTTTGTCTCCCTGCACCTGCTAGTTTTCTCTTCTTTTATTTTATTTTATTTATTTATTTATTTTTGAGACAGAGTCTCACTTTGTCACCCTTGGTAGAGTGTCATGGCATCATACCCAGAGCAACCTCAAACTCCTGGGCTCAAGTGATCTTCTTGCCTCAGCCTCCTGAGTAGCTGGGACTACAGGCACCCGTCACAACACCCAGCTGTTTTCTTTAGAGACGGGGTCTCGCCCTGGCTCAGGTTGGTCTTGAGCCCGTGAGCTCAGGCAATCCACCCTCCTCGGCCTCCCAGAGCTCTAGGCTTACAAGCATGAGCCACCACAACTGGCCCATCTGCTAGTTTTCTAGAGCAGTGTCATGCAGACCAGAGGACAAATCATTCCCGAGTGCTCGCCGAGCATCAGCCTGTGTTTCGGGCTAACGTATGGGTTTGGCGTGATGATTGCAGCATGTAGGTGGGAGAGCAGTGGGTGGCCCCGGTCCTCAGATTGAGCTGCCAGAGTTCCAAGCCTCGGTTTCACCCCTTGCTAGCCAGTTGGCGGTAGGCGAAGTATTGCACATCTTTGTGCCTCAGCCTCCTGGTCTATAAAATGGACCAGTCATAGTACATACTGACCTCACCAGGTTTGTGTCGGGATGAGAAGAGATCAGTTCTGGTGTAGAGAGAATGTTCTATGAAGGTTAGTTGTCGGTGTTACTAACTAGTGCTGTGTTGGATGTGTGCCCAGTGGTGTATCAGACCAGGGCCTCCCTCTGGCTGTGCTAGATACTGAGCACCCAGCTGACATGTCCTGGCTCCATCCTGTCAGAGCTGGCTTCCTGAGACTAGTCGCTGGAACTACTTTGCAATTCCAGATGAGTCTTTTTATGATCAGGCAGGCATCTAAGCAGGGAAAGATGGTCCTTTAGTACCCGAAAAGGTGTGAGCCCCAGGGGATCATTGCCTTTCTCTGGCTTACCTGACACACCCGGAGGGAAGTCTACTTGGCTCTCCACTATCCTCAGGACAAAGTCGACTTGGCCCTTTGTCCACCTCATGGTACAGTGCAGGGGTCAGTAAATGATAGGCCTTGGGCCAAATCTGGTCCTGTGCCTGTTTAAATAAAGTTTTATTGGAACACCGCTCATTTATATGTCTATGGCTGCATTAGCAATAAAATGGCAGAGTTGAGCTGTTGTCATAGAGCTTAGAAAATAAAAATATTTTTTATTTAGCTCTTTCTAGAAAAAGGTCGCCGACCCAACCCTCCGTGTTGGATTGAAGGATTAAAGGCTGAATCCTACGCTCCGACCCCTCTTTTCAGTCTCCCTTGGCCCTGATAGCAGTCGCCCCCATCTATCTCATATGTCTAATGCCCCATCTTTTCCTCAACTGCCGCTGCTTCGCTCAGGCCTGTGGCAGCTCCCATTGACCAGCACACGTCAGGGTCACCACCTGTCTGCAGGGTGTTGGTGGGTGAATCAGGCAAAAACATCTCTTCTGGTTAGAGAGAGCTTCCTGACATAGAGAGGGCCTCCACGCTGGGCAAAGATCACCTAACCCAGGCAGTGAAATTCATCATACCTACTGGTTGTATTACTGATTGTTCTGTCTCCTTGCCTCGAGTTTCTTCCTGTCCAGGTGGCCCTCCACCTTACAGCTAGAGTGATCCTCCTAACAGGCTACGTCCCTCTCTCTCTCGAATGCCTCAGTGGCTCTCCGCTATCCTCAGGACAAAGCCCAAGCTCCAGCATGTGACATTCAAGGCCTGCCACGTTCTGGCCTTTGCCAGTCTCCCAGCCTCAAGTCTCACCACCTGTGTCACACCTCCCCTACAACTTGGGGCTCCTTCAGGCTTGTTCATACAGGACAGGTGCATGCTTGCCCTTCATGAAATCTTCTGCTCTTCTACCCATCCAGCAAATTCCAAGTCATCCTTCAAGCCCCAACACAAGCATCCTTCCTGTGCCACCCCCCTGATTCCCCAGGAAGGCTTGGGCACTCCTTCCATGGTTCGATTCAGTCTTTACAAATCATGACTCACAGCTCATACATGGGTCAGAAAACCTGTGTAGTGGATCTTGATCAGGACCTTTTGAAAGACGAACTAGACTAGAATGTAGAAGCATGTATGGCTCCTTATTGGGCATGGTTCTACCACAGGATGTGGATGAATAGCAATGACCTTAGCAAGTGACCCAATCTTGGTGCCTCAGTTTCCTCATCTGTAAAACAATGATAATGATAGCACTTTCTTCATGTTTTGTCATGAAGATTACACAAATAATATATATCAATATATAAAAACATCTCATTTATATCATACAGATGTGTGTACACATGTAAGAGGGCTGTCTGGAAAGTATCCAGCCATTGTTAGTACCATTTTTCGGATTCCATGGCTGGCTACTTTCCCGGCAGCCCTTGTGTCTCTTAGAAGAGTACACGTCCACGTGGGCAGTGCTGTAAACGTGCTAGCGGGTAAGTGTTCATGCCTATGGGTATGCACGCATGTGCACGTGTGTGTGAGACTGTGGTTTATGATAAGCACCATCTGAAAGCAGCTAGTCTGGCTGAAAACTATTCTGACCTTTATTGAAGCAATTCTTTGAGGATATCATGATTTATTAAAATGTTGCTTTCCTCCCTGCTTCACTAGACAGAGAGCTCGCAGAGGCCAGCAAACACATGTTATTTATTTCTGCGTTCTGTGTACCCAGCAGCACGCTTCATAGGTGTTTTTGAAATAGACGAGAAAATGTGTCCTAAATCCTGAATCTGAACCACCACCATGGCAGGGCCTCCTTCCTGCAATCCCAGGGGCCAGGTCCTGTGCTTGCCTCCCCCCTCCCCGCTCCTCCTTCTCTGGTGGGATTTGGGTGACTTTCTCAGGCTATCTGGTCTCCACAGTGAGAAGGCGTGATCACATCTCACTGTCAGCAAGAGGAAGGCACAAGGGACCTTGGAGCGAGAAATGGAGCCTCCAAACTGACTCGGAGGAAAATGGAAACTCCAGCTGACCTAAGAGATTTCTATAATGAGAGAAAACCAATTTAAATGCAAATAGCCCACAGTGTCATTGGGGAAAGGCTCCTTGCTGCAGAGAAAGGCTGGGAAAACAAACACAGCCTTCATCACGAGGCCAGTTCGCCGTTGGACAGGAGGGTTGCTTTATCCACTTAGGATTAAAGTCTAAACTAGTGACAAGGAGTCACATGTATTGCTGGCACCATTCCCTGGTGCTTCATAGTGCTGACTGAGAAATGAGTGTCCCCAAGAGGGCCAGCCATCAGCCAGTAGCATTTACAGGGCCCCTAGCAGGTGTCAGGTGCTGTGAAAGGCAGAGAGAACAAAAGGTGTACCACCCACAGCTGCAGTGAGGGGCTCCCAGCGTAGGGGGCACTTAGATCCTGAAGTCCATCTGGACTGCAATACCAGCTGTCATTTTATTGAGCATTTACTACGTGCTAAGCCTAGGACTGAACACTTTATGTGAAGGCAACTCATTAAATTCTCACAGCTCTACCAGAAGAGCCTATAATTCTGTTATTTTCCAAATTTAAAGGTAAAGAAACCAGGGTTCCCGGAGGGTAAGAAACTTATGGTTGGTTGCTGGGATTCCAGACAGAACGGCTCCCATGCTGTGGCTTGTGACCTCCCTGCCGTGCTGGCAGAACAGCTGCTGAAGAGGAGAGCTCTACCCAGCCCTGAGTCTTCCTGGGATGCTGGGTGCACGTCTGGGGGAATCCTCTCCAGAGTAGAAAGGTACCCCAAAATCAGGATACCTTCTGACAGGATCTGCCACTGACTTTGGCCTGGGCAAGGAATCAAAATAATACTATTCAAGGAATCAAGACCTGTGGGTTTCTCTGCCACTAACAGTCTGTGTGACTTGGGGGAGGTCACTTTCCCTCTCTGGGCCTCATTTGCTTGTGTAAGATGAAAAGCCTAAAATTGTTTTTTACCATACAATGATATTATTCTAGGACTCCAGTTACTCTCAAGGATAGCCCTTGCCCGGTCGACACAGCCCCTCCTTCCTGCCCCGGCCCCTGCCCTTGACCCTGCTGGCCCATATCTGTTGCAATGAAGCACTTTAATTTCTTCCTTTGGTTTCATAATTCAAGGACAGCACCATCTGCCACATTAAATCCACGCGCTCTGCCTGCCTCCTTCTCAAAACAAGGGCTGGATAAAGGCTTCATCCGGTTTATTTCATGGCTGGAGTAAGAGCTGGTAAAACCAAACGGGGACAGCTTTGGCCTTGCAAACTGCATTAATCCCTTAATCTTCTGGTAGGACCCCAGAACTCATTCTGTTGTCCCCATAACCTATCCCAGCCAAAATATGATGCTGACACTGATGAAAGATGATAGTTACTGAAGCTTTTCTGAGTCAGGCATTTTCTTAAGTATTTGTGGATTTATTTAGCTATTCCCCACTGGATCTCTGCAATAAGGGAGCTTGTAATTACAGCTCCACTCTAGAGATGCAGAAACTGAGGTCTGGGAGGCTCAAGAAATTTGTCAAAGGCCATCCAGCCAGCAAGCAACAGAGACTGAATTTGCGTTGGCCAGGGAAATACATGCCACACACAGAGATGCCAGCCTGGCAGAAGCTAGGCTTCCCAGTGGAGCTCTCTGACCCCTGCTCTTTGAAAAGTTGAGGCCATGTTCCTTCATGAAAACGTCATGCCCTGCGTTTCCCCATGCGGCACTCCGTATGACAGGAGCTGCTGTCCATGCAGGGGAGCGCACCCAGAGCAAGGCCACCTCGTCCCACTTTCACGGGTCTGGTCTTCTCATCCAAGAGGCAGGGATCGAGCAAGCAGCGGGACAAACAGACATGATCATTTTAGGTGTCAACAAAGTGCCATGAGGAAAATACAACTGGGGGTCTGAGAGAAAGAAACAGGTTCTGCTCAGGGAAGAGCTCCTGAGTGGAGGATCCTTGAGGTGAGGGGGGATTTGGGCGTGGCGTATCTAGGCTTTCCTAATATGGGCAACTGTGGACATCTCAGGTCCAACAGCTTCGCTCGGGGGCTGTCCTGTGAACCCTTGGCTACTGCCCACGAGATGCCAGGAGCACTTTCCTCTCCAGTGTGACAACCAAAAAAACAAAAATGTCTCCAGAAACACTGCTAAGCATTCCCTTGAAAGTGCAATCTCCCTTGGAGAGACAACTTCTGAGTCATGAGACCTGCAAAGCAGGCAACATGGTAGGAGAGGACGGTGGGATGGGCTGGGATGCCACTCGGAGTACTTGAGAAGCAGGAAGGAGACTGGCTTAGTTGGAGGGCAGAGGGCCAGGGGAGGGCGGTGGGATCATTGTGGCCATGTGTGTAGCAAAATCCTCCAGGAAGTGCTCAGCGACACTCCCCAACTTTCTGCTCTGTGCCAGGCATTGTACTAGCTGTGCCCAAGGACACGGCACAAGTCCCAATCAGGGTGGTTGGGTAGGGCGCACTACTGTCAGCGGGGCTCTCCATGGTGGTGGGATATTCTGGATTGAAGGCAGGAAGAATGGTACTCCAAGGGCAGTGGCCATGGCATGGGGGGGACCTTGGAGAACGTTTGGGCCATTTTTTGAAGAGGAGGGAGCTAGCAGCTGAGGCTTTCACCCTCCACTTTCCAGTAGCCACCACCTGTCCTGGTACCCTCGGTTTGGGTAGAATTTCTAATCATGGTGCCCCT
Source organism: Nycticebus coucang (assembly GCF_027406575.1). Taxonomy (NCBI): domain Eukaryota; kingdom Metazoa; phylum Chordata; class Mammalia; order Primates; family Lorisidae; genus Nycticebus; species Nycticebus coucang. Next base: position 77,636,336 of record NC_069796.1, read on the forward strand.
ACCCTAGCCAAGGGGCTGGCATAAAATCCAAGCTGGGCCATCAGTCACTTTCTTCCTGGAATTATAACATTGGGCAGAGAAACCCAAGGGCACTCAGTGGCTAGAGTCAATTTTTCTAATGGAAACAGAGCAAAGCGTGTTCTTTTTTTCCTGGCGTTAGTTTTTGACTATCTCAACTCCCTAAGAAGCAGTTGCTTCTTTCACTTCCAAGACCTATTTTTCAGCTTTTCCTTCTAATGCCCTTTCAACATACATCTACTTAATTCACCAGAGTGGGTTTCTGATACTTGAAACCCTAATGAAAATAGAAACAGTGCCATGTGAACAGGGACGACATTGTAGGTTTCTGATTCTTTGCCCTCCTCACTTTGCGCTCACTAAGCTACGCGTCCTTCTCTCTTCTACCCTGCTTCCCTGAAAATAAGACATCCTCCAAAAATAAGACCTACTTACAGGAAGGATAAGACGTCCCCTGAAAATAAGACCTAGCACATCTTTGGGAGCACACCTCAAAATAAGACACTGTCTTATTTTCGGGGAAATGGGGTAGTTACAAACCGTGTGCTTCTCCGAGGCTGGGACTGCATCTTTTCCTCTTCACATCCACCGTGCCCAGCTCAGGACTGACCTCTCCTTTGTGCTTGCCATGGTTTGTAATTACATGTTTCTTTGTGGGATAATTTGTGTGATGCTGTCCCTTCCCTCCCTGTTGGAAGTCCCATGAAAATAGAAAGCATGGAGCCTAACCCCAAGTGTCTAGATTTGCCTTGAACTTGGGTGGAGTGAGGGGCCCCTAAGACACAGATTTCGTGCTAAAATCACAAAGTCCAGGGCAAATCAGGACAGTGGTGTCATAGCCAGTGTCTGGCCTGTAGGACGCCGTTGAGCACCATTTGTCTGGGGCACTCGAGAAGTGTGTGTTGAGATGAGCAAAGGTGAACTGTGGAGGCAGCCCAGGACAAGGCATATTCTTTCACACAGAAAACACATCTTTATCCCTACCGTGTGCCAGGTAACCAGCTTGCCAGCAGCACGGGATTCAAAGAAAGAAATCCGGCAGCCAGGATTGCCAGAGGACTAGAGGTGGGAATCACACTGCACAGCATCCTGAGCATCAGGCCAAGGAAGCTGGAGGCAGCACACAGGTGAGGCTGATCCCCTCTGATTCAGGAGCAGGGAAGGAACATGAAAACAGGAATCATTTAGGAGCCATAAATTGGCGACTCCTCCCAGGCTCTCTGATAAAGGAAACATCTGTAGGAAAAATCTGCAGGGGCTGCGAAAGCAAGGGACAGAACCCAAAGTCAGCAAGCTCTTGGGCTGTTTCTGTCTAAATTCTACACTGGGTAGAGAGAAGGGTTTAGCAACTTCCTTTTACATCTCAAGTATGGCCATCTGCTCAGTTCAACAAGCACAAAATCCACCTCCAGGAAACGTGAATTTATTTGTGGGTATGTGATGAATCCCGCATCTCTCTACTCTTCGTGGAGATTCAGGGGCCCTTCCATGGGGCCATCCTCTTTAAGGAGTTCAACCCTGCTCTGTTAGGAAGTGACAAAACATTTTCGTGCAGCTGCTATAAACAATGCTGGTATCCCTCCAAGTTATTACATTGAAACCTAACTTCCAAGGTGATGTTATCAGGAGCTGATTAGGTCATGAGGGTGGAGCCCCATTAATGGGATTAGTGCCATTATAAAAGAGGCCGCAGAGAGCTCCCTCACCTCTTCTGCTATGTGGAGACACAGCAAAAAGAGCCATCTGTGAACCAGAATGAAGACTCTCAGCAGATAGCGAATCTGCCAATTCCAGCCTCCAAAACTAACAGAAACACAGGGTGTCCATAAAATTCATGTGCAATTTAAAAGCTGCTATTTTAAATAGCACTGCACATGAACTTTATGGACACCGTGTATCTCTCTGTTGCTTATGAGCCACCCAGGTTATGGTTTTGTTATAGCAGCCCAAAGGGAGTTTTGGATGGTGCTACACAGAATTTTAGGGACTGGAAATCCTCAGAGAATAACATTTCTCTAATTCAACTCCCTCATTTCAAAGCAGGGAAAGAAGCTGCCTACGAAGTTATAATGAGCAAGAAGCAGAGGCCCAGCTGCTCTGTCTTTAGCATGTCTCAATAAAAAACTGAATTGTGTGAAAGGGGGTTCCTTGCCTCTGGCAGACAGGAGAAGATTCTAGAAAGTGAAAAGACAAGGAACTAAAAACATTGCATCATGTCATAAGAAATGTTTTTTTCTTTTTTGTTCCTATTAAAATTCTCTTTCAATCCTTCTCATTATACCAAGAAGAAAATCTTACTTCAGTACCAATAGGTCTTTAATGCTTCTCTCAAACTTTTTTTTATTAATATTAAATCATAGCTGTGTACATTAATGCGATCATGATGAAAATGTGCCTCTCTCAAACTTTAACACCTCTCTCAAACTTTAACACCTCCCTGAATCACTCTTTTAAATTGGAAGCAAACAGACCTCAAACCAAAGTCTTCCGTGGGCAACCCCATTCCTCCAGAATTTGATAATATTGTTTTATTTTCATGGTATTTCTTTTTATGGGTAGCTTCTATGTGTGGCAGGTGGTATTGGCTTTCCCTTAGTGGGAGCAAATTTTCCTTTGAAGAAATGTATTTTAAGTTCTCAATGAGAGGCAAGTCAAAGAAAAATAACAAGGCAAAGATTAGACCATATGGCCACCAGCTACAGCAAAATTATTGGTGGTCTTCGAACAATTGAAGTTTGAAAACAGGGATGAAGGTCAGAGTGACGAGTGACCCCAGGGCTGCTCACGAGATCAGGCTCCACTCATGTCATTAAGCAAATGTCAAGGCTGAAATTTAAAAGGTGGCTACATGAATTAGAGACAGAGCTGCTGGAAAATGCTAGGAAGTTCTTCACATGACCTTGAAAGGACAGAAATCTCCTGAGACAACGGAGGGCAAATCTATTGTTTAACTCGGCAAAGGACCCTCCTGGTGGGTAGGGGTGTCACCTCTCTGAGACACGATGTTTCCTGTGAATAGCCCGAGACAGTAGCAAGGACAGTTATGGAGACGGAATGGAGCCAGAAGCAGCTGTGACCTGCGCACACCGGGGAAAGCCTCTGCATCACCCTTTCAGCAGCCCACAGTGCTAATGCTGGTAACTTCTGACATTCGGGGAGCACGTATTGTGCGTTCAAATGCTCATGCATTCCTTTAGTCCTAACAACAACCCAAGGAGGTCAGTATTATTCGTCCCATGTTACAGATTAGAAAACCGAGGTAGGTCATAACCTTGTAGTAGGCAGTAAAGGTGGACTCAAGCCCAGACCTTCTGGTTCCAGCACCTGCACCTGACCATTACACTTCATAGAGGTGAGTAAGCCCAGACTTTGTCTCTGTTTTACAGGGGAGGACACACAGCTACAAAATTATAAAGTCAGCGAAACTACTTCCCCAGAGTAACATTTTCCCCAAAGCATGAATTCAACAAGTATTTATGGAGTATCTACAACAAGGGGAAGACTCTTCTTGTTGCACGGGTCATCTGCAGCTGGTGGCTGTAGGTCCACCTCTGCCCTCCCCAAAGCAGAGAAGGAATCCTACAGGCTTCTTGTTAGGGCCTTGGGGTCTCTGAGTAAATCTTAATGCAGACCCAGCCATTGCTCGACTGTGTGGTGGAATTGGGAAGCTTAGATGTGGGTCCTGGTTTTGTGATTTTCTGCCTTGGTCTCATTGCACCTGTCAACCTCAATTTCCTCACCAGCAAAATGAAGGCGTTAATCAACATGGTCTGGCTTCACCCACAGCATTATTGTGAAAATCAAACGAGATTGTGTAAGTAAAAGCCTTTTCAAATTGGAGCTCCATATAAATGGTAGTCATTTTTTGAGGGTGTTCTCTGGGGGAGTTTTTTAGAAATATAAATTACTGTTTGTTTTTAATTACAAAAGTTGGGGAGTACGGAATAGCACATAGAAACATAAAAATGGTTTTTATTTTTATGATATTTTCTACTAATTTGCTGGTGAATTTCCTTCTGGATACATAAATATAAATATACATTAGTTGGCTTTTGAACAACGTGGAGATTAGGGGTGCTGAGCCCCATAAACAGTTGAAAATTCGTATGTAAAGCTTGACTCCCCGCAAACTTAACTACTGACAGCCTACTGTTGACCAGAGCCTTATCCATGACACGAACAGCTGATTGACACGTATCATATGTACGTAATGTATGCTGTATTCTTACGCTACACTAGAAGAAAGATTATGTTATTAAGAAAATTATAAGAAAGAAAAAAATAGACTCACTATTCACTAGTGGAAGTGGGTCGGATGGTCTTCTACCATCTGAGGAGGAGGAGGAAGAAAAAGGGTTGGCCTTGCTGTCTCGGAGGTGGCAGAGGCAGAAGAAAATCCCCATATAAGTGGATCCACTCAGTTCAAGCCCATGTTGCTCAACTCTATAATCATTGCCTACTTAAAATCCAGTAGTTTCCCACAGCACTTGGAATAAAATTCAAACTCCTTTTATGAACACCTCACCTTGGCTTCCAGGCTTTGTGATCTGGTCCCACCTGTCTCTCCCACCTCTTCTCTCCCCACTCACACATGATTTCTCTGTCTTCCCCCCTCCCCACAATATTCCAGTTGTAGCCTCCCATCAAGGCCTTTTCCCCTTTGTCTGAAATTCTCCTCCCCAGATCTTTATGACTGGAATTTTTCAGCATGGAAGTCACAACGGAAATGTCACCTCCTCGGGTAGTGTCTCCCTTGTCATGTACCCTAAACTAGTTCCTCTTACGATTTTTCTTCATGGCATCATGCTACTCTCAGAAATTGTCCTGTTCATTCCCAAGTCCATGTTCACTGCCCGTCTACCCCATGTAATACACCAGACTTGTTCTCTTCCCTATTCCCAGTACCCAGAATAGTGTTTGGCACAAAGCACATCCTCGTTAAATATTTAATAAGTGAATGAGTTGGATTAGTGTCATTACAAGCTGGAAACATACTATATTTAATAATATATATATTTAATGTTTTGTAACTTGATTTTTTAATGTGCCATGATGTAACCACACTGACTTACAGTGGTAGGATAGCATTCTGTTGTACAAGAGTATTATAATTTTTCAGTAAGTCCCTGTGATAAGCTAGATAATTCTTACGTTGGTAAGTCAATATTACATACTACAGTGACCATCCTTGTCTACACACTTTTTTTTTTTATCTGATCATGACCACTCCCCCAGGACTGATTGCTAGCAGTAAAATTGTGGGATTACAATTCCCTTTTAATCCTCTGCATATGCATAGTATCAAACTGACCTGCACAAAAGTTGGGCCGTCTCTGAGTTTGCTTTCCTGACCCTTAGCTTGTGGCCTTCTGAGTGGAATCCTTTGTCATGGAAATATCATTACCTCCCCTTACCCAGGAGAGCTAAGGTTGAAACCATTGGGTAAGATTGATCATGCCCACTTACTCTGCAGAAAATTCCCTTCTTTCCAAGAACAGGGACAACCTTTAGCATCAGCGATCAGGCCCAATGTGTGCTAAGCAGGACTCCTTTGAGCAGTGATGTACCAAGGCTAAAAGTCACTTCAGCCAGGCTGAGGAGCTTTTTATGCTGGAAACTATACTAATAACAGCCTGCTTCAGCCAGATGTTACTGGTTCAGTCTTCCTCCCTAGGCTGTCCAGAGCACACCTGGGCTGGCCAACCCCTTGGGGTCTCTGCTCAACCTGCCTTTGCTCTGCATCCTGCTCCATTTAACTTTGTATCCTCTCTCTCACCTTCTATAGGAAGTCCCTTCCACGGTACAGCCCTCAGAGATACCCCCTGCCAACTCAGAACTGCCACAACTCTGATTATCAGCCTCTCTGCCACATGACCTTTATGCAGGAATAAGTTAAATTTCCAACTCAATATTTTTCTCCCCCTGAGAGCCCATCTATAGGGTGATAGTGAGGGCCATGTGTGGTGGCTCACACCTGTAATCCTAACACGCTGGGAGGCTGAGGCAGGAGGATCACTGGAGTTCAGGAGTTCAAGATCAGCCTGAGCAAGAGTGAGATCCCCGTCTCTACTAAAAATACAAAAATTAGCTGTGTGTCATGGCAGAGGCCTATGGTCCCAGCTACCTGGGAAGTTGGGACAGGAGGATTACTTGAGCCCAGGAGTTTGAGGTTGCTGTGAGCTAGGCTGTAGGCCATGGCACTCTAGCCTGGGGCAACAGAGTGAGATTCTGTGTAAGAAAACAAACATATACATATAGATAGATGTCAATATAGCTATATAGAGATAGACACACACACACACATACGCACATACATACACACACACATACACACACACACATACATACACACACACACAGGGCGCGCGCGCAAACTTTACTGTGATAGTGAGGACCTTTGGGTGAATCAGGGCTGAGACGGAACCTCGACTCTGCCACATGCCAGCTCTGTGCCTTTGGACAACATAGTCAGCTCTTCTGAGCTTCAGTTTCCCCATGTATCAAACGGGGATTATGATAGTACTAATTTGAAAGGATTGCTCTGAGAATTCAATGCATGGAAAGTACTTAGCATAGTGCGCAGCACAGAACCATTGTTAAAAACAGTAACTAAATTAGAATATTTATCTTGATTTTGTTTCTTTGTGCCTCTACAAAAACCAAGTCAGTAACACGCACAATGTAATGGAAATATGTGTGGAAGGGAATGACCTCAGTTGCATAAACATCCGTTGTGCATGTGTGTATTTAAATAACCTGCCCAACCAGAACCCTGGAGGACCAGCATCAGTCACCCCAGTACGTAGGACAGGAGAAAAGAAAGAGATCTCTCTCCTTAGCTGAAACCTGGCTAAGAGCTAGGTCCAGAGCTCACCTGGGAGTAAAGATATGTCCTCGGATTTAATCCCCACAGCAACCTGACAGAAAGGTTTTTTTACATCCCTATTCTAATAAGATCTACCATGTTGACCACCTACTGTGTGCCAGATGCTTTTTAACAATGTAATTTCCTTTATCTCAATGAGACAAAGAGGGGACAGAAAGTCTTAGTGTCCAAAGGCAAATGGGTAGTAAGAGGAGAAAAGGATGAGTCAGGATTTGAAAAAAGGTCCACTAAAAAAATAAAATAAAATAAAACACAAGAGGCTGCCCCTTCATAAACTGATTTGTTGACATTCTCATATGCATTCAGTCAGCGCTTAATAGGAAGTGAATCGCAATCTGACGATGATCTATTAAAGTCTTGGACCTTCTAATAGATGCCTCAAAGGGAGCAGTTTCTATTTCCGGTGCCCACAGCGATCTCTCGAGGGACATTTCTCTCCACCCCTGCTCTGACGTCAGGGTGTTCTTGTTTTTCTCTGGCCGTGTGACTCAGCAGCAGGCTGCAGATGGCTTCCTGCATTTCCAGCCTTGTTAGCTGAGGTGCTCAGGCCCTGCTACAGTAAACCAAAAACAAGTCTCAGCACATGGTCAACCCCCCCTCCATCCCCACCCTCTATTATGAAGACCTTGTCCACTACTCATGATGGCCAGTCCCTCCGTGGCTGGCCTTCCTGTGAACTTTGCCCTCCATTCTAGCCCTGAGATCCCTGCCCAGGTCTCAGATCATCCCCGATGCCTTGAAGATGAGATGTAGGAGTGAGCATTCTCTCTGCAACCAGTGAAAAGGCAAAGGGCCCACTTCTGTCACCTCCTGATCTATTGTCGACTCTGAGTCTCAGTTTGCTTTCTGAGACTCGGAGATCGAATGGGGATGCTAATGTTTTGCCTCCCTCTGAGAGTTACATAGCTATGGCTGCCAAAAAAAATACAAGAATGCCCAGTTAAATTTGAATGCTGGATAAATGACAATTTTTTTTTTTTTCAAATACTACATTCAAATTTGACTGGGTGTCCTTTAACCTTATTTGCTAATCTGGCAACCCTCCGCGGAGTATGAGATAAATGCAAAAGTGCTTTGTCACCTACCAAGAGCTGCACATTTAATGATATCTTTGCCATGAGCTGAATGCATACGTACCCATGGCAACCAGCTTCGTGTGGGGCACAGAACAGGTGGTTTCGTAGGCAGGTGACAGAGAGTGTGGGCACCTCAGCCTGTGAACTGGGATCCTTGGGTCTTATTTGTCTGATCTTCGGACATTTCACCTCTGAGCCCTCAATGCTTTTATCTTTAATTCCTGCAAATGCTGGAATTGGAGTAACCGATGCCCCAAACTTTGCCTGTTGCTGACTGACTGACAGGTATCTGGACCCGGCTAAAGAAGAAGCGAGTAACGTGATTTGTAAGTGGATTATGTAATGAAGGCTGTGTGAGCACAACATTCAGCTCTAAGGTGTTTGGAGAGCCCTGCTTCCCATAGAAAAACAAAAGGAAACAACTGTCAGGCTATAAATAGACTGCTTGTTTATTTTGGATTTGGGGTGGGGGAGGGATGTCTGTCTGTTTTGTTCCCCAATACTTATAGCAGTGCTTGGCTGAGGAAGGGTAGAATATTTGATTAACTGAAACCAATTTCCCCAGTTTAAAACAAAAAAATTACAAAAAAATGAATGCCTTCATAATCAACTCATAATAAGGGCTTCCCAATCCCTTCCTTGCTGAGGAAGAGTCATAGCTTTAAGTTTTTCAGACCAATTTATCCCCCACCCTTTACCCCAGGGTTTCCACCAACTACTGAGCCACTCAGGTGCTCGGTGGCCAGGGCTCAAGGCCTCGGTTGCTTAGTCACCTTCCCCCAAGTTCCCTAAAGACCTGCTGCCAGGTTTTTAGTTTTTAACAGATTTTCCATTAGTTCCCAAGGCACTAAGGAATGCCCAGAACTCAGCGAGCCTTTGGATTCCATGTTGTCTGGCATCACCAACACCAAGCAAGGGTGGGCGGACTTCAGGAACCCTCCAAATGGCTCTTTGGGCAACTCTCCAATGTGGGAGCCTGACATTGGTGGTGACTGGGCAGTGAATGACCCATTCCTGCTGACGCATTTGGGTCCCGTTATCCCAGTGTGGCCCTTCATTTGGTTCTACCTTAACTGTCACTATTTCAGCCTTCTCCCCAATCATTCTCCAAGCCGCCCCTCATTTCAGGCCCCATCACCTGCCTAAGTCAAGGTCTCCCCATCTCTCCCAGGACTATTTTGCTTCCCTGTTTCCAGAGTTTCCTTCCCAAATCCATCCTCCTCGCTACCCCTGAGTGAGCCTTTTTATAAACCAAGTGTCAGCTGTAGTCCGCTCGTCCCACGGCTCTCATCTCTGAGATTTAGGAAGCCTGATGTTCTTCCTGAAAATGTTCCTACGTTTCTTTGTGGGAGATGGGTTGTGATCTCATGACCCCTCTGGCCTTGGACGCCAGCTTCCACTAAGTTAGTTCAGAATAGGAGGCGATCACCTTGTGTTCGTGACCCCTAGACGCTCACGCCAGCTGCCATCAGATTGTATATCGCATCAACCCAGACGTGGCTTTGGCTCCCTTTCCCAATTTTCCACATCACAAAACTCCTACCGGTTATTTTTGTGAGCATCAGACTTTTCTGAATATTCCTGGATGGAGAAATTGACACATTAGCAAGACATCAACATTAGTGTTTTCAGTTATGTTCTTTTAAACCTATATGAAATGTATGGGTTCATTTTCTCCATTAAAAACATAACAAAAAGTGAGGGACAGGGAAAGATTAAAGAATACAAAATTGCAGATAGGAGGACTACCTTCTAGTGTTTCATATACCACTGAGGAGGACTATAGTTAACAATGATGTATAGTTACACATGGCCAGGAGGATCACAGACGTTCCCCACACAAAGAAATGATAAATTTTTGAGATGATAGATATGCTAATTACCTAATCTGATCATACTTCATTATAGGTTTTGAAGCATCACTATGTACCCTATGAATCAGTCCAATTATTACTTGTCAGTTGAAAAAAAAAAGTTAAAGCATCAGAGATAATACCGAGTAAGTAGAACAGGAAGGAGGAACCTGGCTTCTTGACATCACCCTGGAGTCTCCCGCCAGCCCTGGACGACTTACCTCTTGGACTTGCTGTTGCAAGACATAAATAAACTCCTAACTGTCAGGCTACTGTGAGTCAGATTTTCTTCTCCCTGCTGCTAAACACAACCCTATCTGAAACACTCCCACCTGCCCCTGAGCATCCTCCGCCTTCCATCATTGCTTTCTGGCTTCTTGCCCGTCTTTATTTTTTTTATCTAGCACTTCATCACTGACTGGATTTTTGGGGGGACAGAGTCTCACTATGTCACCCTCGGTAGAGTGCCGTTGTGTCCCAGCTCACAGCAACCTCCAACTCTTGGGCTTAAGTGATTCTCTCGCCTCAGCCTCCCAAGTAGCTGGGAACACAGGAGCTCACAACAACACCTGGCTATTTGTTGTTGTTGTTGTTGTCATCATTGTTGCTTAGCTGGCCTGACTGGGTTCGAACCCACCAGTCCGGGTGTATGTGGCCAGCACCCTACCCACTGAGCTATAGGCACAGCCCTCCTTTTTTTTTTTAAAGTAAATTTATTTCAGGTTAATGTTGGGGGTACAAGTAACCAAAGATACTATTTCTGAATTGCTTACAAATTTGCTCTCCATTTCCCCATGAGAATATAGGCTCCGTGTAGAGAAGGAATTGGTTTGTTCCCATGGCAACCCTAGGGTCCAACACAATACTTGGCACCTAACAGGGGCTTGATGAATATTTGTCAAATAAAGGAATGAGTGACAATTTGATCACATCCCTCCCTTTTTAGAAGATAAAACCCAAGTTACTCAGTTGGCAGTCAAGGCCATTTCTGCCCCACCCACCCTGAACCGCGCTGCACCGTGCTTCTGCCCAAGTCTGCGCGCTCTGCTGGGGCTTCCCCAAGCACCTGCTCTATGCCAGGCATCTTTCAGGCACAGGAGATAACTCAGTGAACCAGAGTCCCCACCCCTGTGCAGCTCAGGAGTATAGTGTGGTCCATCTTTACACAAGGACAGATACAGGGAATTATGAGAGCCCCTCAGTCTCCAGGTAACAAATTTGTTCATTCTTTATGGTGCAGATATCCAGGGTCACCTTCTTCAGAAAGCCTTCTCCAAGCTCTGAGCTGGGGCAGGTGCTCCCGGTGCCCCCACAGCCCTTGGGCCCTCTGCTGCCACAGTTCTCAGCCCACTCGACTGCCTTTGCCCGTCCCTTGTGTGTCTCTCCAGCCAGCCTGTGAACCTTATTGGTCTCCGTGTCCCCTGTCCCCAAGACGCAGAGGAGGGCTTGATGTGGCAGTTTTACTGAGTTTGGCAACTGACCTGTCCCTTGCTTGGCCTGGTCCCCTTCTCTCCAGCCCCATCCCTTGCTCGAGTTTCAGGCTGCCTGTCTCTCCCTTCACACTCAGCTCCCCAGAAATTTCTTCATCTAGTTCTGAATTAACCCTTTCTCAGCCGAGGGAGGCTGAGAAGTGAGGAAGTACCAACTTCCTCCTAGGCTGACTAGGGCAGCTTAGATAATAGGCCAGAGTCAGTGACCCCAAGTATTTGCTTTTCTGCTTTTATCCTTCCTTATTCCTCAGGCCAGGGCCCTCCTCCCCTTCTGCCCCTCCCTGTCTCACCTTGCCACCCAACTGTGCTCTCTTCCCAGAACAGGCCAGATTTCTTATGCCTCGGGCCCTCCGCACATGCTATTTTTCCCTGCCAGACGTGCTGTTCCCCCACTGTCTCTCCCTGAGGAGAGCTGCCTCAGTCTTTGAAGCCCAGTACCCGTGTTACTTCCCCACTATGGCTTCTTGCATGTCCCCTCCCCCACCCCGGAGAAAAATAAATTGCTCCTATGGTGTTCGGAGCCTCATGGCATTCTGCCAACGCGTCCATGGATCACTCACTCCCAGATGTGAGCGCCTCATCTCCTGGGTCAGTGAGGGGTCAGTGCCCGATCCCGCTTCATCCCTCCACTGCTCTGCCCAGGCAGCTCGCCACACTACGGCGCCAGACAGGTGATGGTTGCTGTGGGTGGCTGAGTTCTTAAGCAAGAAGGGGAGAAGGAGTGGCTGCTCTACCTGGAAATAGGATCTTAATTTGTGTCCGAGGAACCATCTTCCCTTCTTTCCATCCATCTGGCTGCAGTGAGGCTGATCAATATGCCCAGCAGAACATACGACCCAAGGCAAGCTAATCAGAGGTTTATCCCCTGACCCTCCATAGAGATGGCTCGGCACAGGCATGTGACTCAAGTTGACCAATGAGATTATGGCAATGAAATGAAAGATGAGTTTGGAAATTGGAGTAAAGGAAGATGAAGGCAGAAAAAAATGATAAACCAAAATCAGAGCTGGTGTCCCTAAAGGGTGCCCAGGATGTCCATGGTATTTGAAAGAGTCTGGCTATACACAGGGCTCTCTGTTTCCAAGGAACCAAAGCGTTCCCACCTCAAAATCTGCTATTTCTGCGGGAGAAACTTGGTCAAGCCTTACAGGTGGCAGTGCCTAGAGTCCAAATGAAGCAGAACAAGACAGTGAGCTGGGTTCAAAGGGCATGTGATTTGGAGCCAGGCAGCCTGAATTTGAATCTCAGCCCTGCAGCTTCTTGACTGTACACAAATCACTTTCTCTCCTTGACCCTCAGTCTCTTTATCAGTAAGCTATGAATATCAACTTGAAAGGTTATTGTAATAAAGAGGAAAGTGCACATTGTCCTGTTTTAATTACAAGTTAGTAGTTTGGCACAATAATCTGGGGTAGGAGATCTTAAGGAGGATGATGAGGCTTAGACCTGGATATGGAGAATAAGAATAGGGAGAAAGATAGAATGAATGCTATCCAGATGTGTTAATCAGAAAGTTCTGCTTGTGAATTACTGAAACCCAACTTTAAAATAAGCTTAACCAAAGAAGAAAGTTCAGATGGAAGTGTCTGGACAGCTAAGTCTCTGCCTTGTACTCACCTCTTGGTCCTGCTTTCCTATGGGGTGGCCTCATATTCAGGCAGCCACTGTGCCCTTGGAGACTCAGCTGCTCCAGGCTGACATATTTGCACAGTCAGCTATCCCCGTAGCAAGGCAAACAGGCTCTTCCCCAACATTTTTCATGGAAGTCTAAAATTGAGCCTCAGTTGTCATGTTCCCATCCTGCAACCAATGATGGGCATGAAAAAATGTTCTAATTGTCTAAGCCTGGGCCGTGTGAACATCTTGGGTGCTGGCGGCAGGGCAGGAGAGAATCTAACCTCATGTTAGCGGCAAGGGCTGAGAGTGGGGAACGCGATCTCTAAGGATAACTGGGGTGCCATCACTTGGAGAAGGGGGTATGCCCAGTAAATAAAGACAGCAGATGAGCCCTCCAGAAAGGGATTAGCTTTCCAAGGAAGGCTTGAAGTGGAAAGCCAGGAAGCCAGTAGGGTCAGCACTAACCAGGTGGCGCTGAGCTTGCAGCCCCTGACTTCTGTCCCCAGCAGGCCTCCCAAGCATGACTCAGCAGCGAGGCTGCAATACATGCCGTTTTGCAACCAACCTTTCCCCTCAGCCCCAGGGCTGCATTGGCATGTCCCTGGGGCCAGCCCCAGTGCCTGCCTGGAAATGCCCCTGGCCTGGTCCCTGCCAGACCCTGGGAGAGTCTTTGGTGTCCTCATTACAGCCTCTCCCATTGCCATCTTCCTCCTCGCCCTGGGGCAAAGTTTGGGAATTGTTAAGAAAGAGGTCAAATGTCACCTTACAGCTGGCAGGTCATTCTGGAGCAAGTGCTGCTGGGGCTCCCCGTCCCCACCCAAGCAGGAGAAACTGCAGGACAGTGGAGAGACACACTCGCCCACAAGATAAGCAACCCAGACCCTGGGCATAACCCTAGTGATGAGTGGGGGCATGATAGCTGTCAAGGGGGGCCCGCCTCAGACACAGAAACAGCAAATCAATTCCTGATTGGTGAACATCTTTTGAGAGAGGAGACTGTGGAACTCAGTAGATCTTTCTGGAGCCCTCCTGCACTGCAGGCCCAAGCTGGACCCTAGAACAGTGAGATGAATGAAATGCAACCTCCAGGAGACAGGGTGCTAGCAATTAGGCCACAGCACATAGAGTCCCTTCCTGGGAGGAAGCTCAGGACATTGGGAGCATAGACAGAGAGCACGGAGTACAGCCTGGGGACGTGTGGGTGGGACCAGGAGAGCCGGGACTCAGCTGGCTCCTGAAGGAAAAAGAGTTGGTGGGTGTAAGAAGGAGAGGAAGAGCCAGGGCAGGAGCAGCGTGTGCCCAAGTCTGGTGGTCGCTCAGGGAGCATGGAGAGAGGTGATGGGTATAGGTGAGACAGGAATGGCAGATGGGACCAGAGCCTACAAGTTCTAAATGGGGCATGTCGAGGTCTGATAGAGCCCTCTGGTTCAGCTATGTCATTTCCTTGGAAATAATTAAATAGAAGTTCATACAGAGTGAGGGTCTCACTTCCATAGGAAATCATCTTAGGGTGGACTCAGGGCTTTGTGGACAAGATAGAGAGAAATCTGACTTTCTGGGAAGCCATAGCCCAGTATTTCCAGCATTGTCACACACCACTCCCCCAAATCAAACTTTTTTCTGAGAAATCAGGTTAATAGTGGATGTTTGGACTGTAGCAGTAGCCATGTAGAGAGGCACACAGCCCCTGTACGCCTGGGCTGGCAGGACAAAGTGGCCAGGCAGATGCCCAGCCAGGAAAGTCTGTAAGTGCTGAGCGGTCCCCCCAAGAAAGCCATAACCATCTCCCTGGCTCCTTCTTCCTTCACTTCAAACTTACCATTTGGGGGAAGGTGAAAGCCCTTTGGTCATGTACTCCTAGCTGTACAACCTTGGCCAGTCTTACAAGCTGAATTTCCTCAGCTGAAAAGGTGTGAGGTGACCCTAGGGGCATGCTAAGCCCCTATGCTAGGAGGAGCCATACTCACTCCCTGCTTCAAATCCATCTCAGCTGAGCAGAGGGCTCCCTTCTCCCCACTAGACCAGGCTCTTCTCTGTGCAGCAGGCTCACCCCTGCAGGGTCACAAAACAGATATCGAAGTAGTTCAAAAGTTCTACAGCAAGAAAGCAGCAAACCATTAAATAAACTACATCTTACCTCCTAATGTGACAATAAAGCTTCTTAATGACCTGGAAGGCCAGATCAGAATGGTTAGACCCAGGCAGTTTTGCATCAGCATGAGGCAGCTACTTTCCCCATTCTCCACTTGTTCCTGCCTTTGGAGGGGCCCCAAGAGGATCCCTGGTACCCAGGGCACATGTCTGAGCTCTACCCAAGTCCCCCACAAGCAGCTGCCCCTTGGCCAGGTTTTGGGGCCAGAGGAACACTCACTGGCCATGTGGTCCACGGTGGGGGTGGGGGAATAGAACGAGAAAGAGGCCTAAGAGGCCTCAGCAGTGGGATAAGGCATTTAGGTGGGAATCCTGGGGGGTTCGGGGGCTGACGACCTGGAGTGTCCCCTGGAAGGGAGCTGTGTGAGTTCCAACTGGACACATCCCCTTGTTCCCCTCTGAAATGCAGGGTCCAGAGGGGCGGATCTTCTTGCCTTGGTCAGAGGGTGCTGGACAGAGAGTTGGAGACAGGAAGCAATCAAATTCTTTGCTGTTTCTAAGTGGGATTTGTAGTCAGTCCCAAACCCCTCTGACCCTCACCTTCTTCAGCATCAATCTATTTTAGTCTCTGAACTTCCTTGTGGCTTTGGCCCAAGGTCCTAAGGCTGGCCCTGACCAGTGTGTATCAGTCATCAGCTTCTTGAGGCCCTTCTGTCCGCACCTCCCACGCCACAATTGTCCTTAGAATTTAGCATTTAGACTTCCCTAAACAGCAGGTCTGGAATGGAAAAGCAAACAAACTAAGGAACCTTTTATTTATTTCACGTGTGACCTGGGATCATGCAAGCAGTCAAATCTCAATCAGCTTGCCAGTGTAGGTATCCAGGTTTCCAAGGCAGGCCAGTTCTTCCCCGGGCCTGTTTACAGATCTCACTCCTGCAAGCAGGATCTTTAAAGAAATAAGTGAATTAGGCGCATTGAGAGGAGGAGGGTTGGGGAGGTGGGGAGGAGGGTTCCTAGCCTAGTGTGGGGAAAGCCTATGAGTCCTTGGGCTCAGGGACAGCCCTGGTGAAGACAGATAAGGCCCAAGGTGGAGTGGGGGGCGAGGGAGGGGATGGGGAAGAATTGCGACCATGTAGTGCGTTTGACGAGGTGCCATGATATGTGCCAAATTTTTTACCTAGATTTCTTAGTGATATAAGGATTTCACAGACCAGTGAAATCCCCTCCTTTCCAGGGTCCTAATTTGGGGAGCTGACACAGGGCTGTTCACATCTTATTTTATAAGGAAAGACAATAGAAAACAAATACCCACTCAGTTATTTATTCAGTCAACATATATTTCGTAAAGGCCCACTCTGTGCCAGGCCTTCTCCGAGGCCCTGGGATATAGCTGTGAATAAGACAGACAAAAATCTCTGTCCTCCTGGGAAGAGCCGACAATGGGCCAAAACAGGAAATAAACCACAGGTCAGATAGGGTAAACGCCAGGGAGGAAAAACAGGTCAGGGAAGGGGGGCAGGGCACTAGGGGTGGGGGACAGTTTTCAGTAGGGTGGTCTTGGAGAAGGAGACATTTGAGTAAAGGTCCGAAGCTGGTGGGGGCAGGAGCCCCGCAGAGAGAGCAAAAAGCAAAACAGCCATCAGCCCTTTCAGTACAACAAAGAAAAGGGGTACAGGAAGGTACAATCTCAGAACAAAGGGGGACAGTTGGTAACCTAGTATGGTGAGAGAGATACATATAAAATATACACCTATGCACATATACCTCTATAGACTATAGACTTACTCATGGTGATACAATGTTGTTATTTTATGCTGTACAAGGGTAAGAACCCGTGCCAAGTTAGTTTCTGTCTGCAGACAACATGTGGCGATTTCCTGTTATTGCAGCTTATAGGTAAAGATCTCAGAGAGGGAGCCAGCCTTGCCCAGCATCGTGACAGCTAATCCCCACAAGGGTAGGACTGGAACCCGGGTCCTGCAGGTGCCAGGACTTTGCCCTGGTCCATTAGCTAATGCCAGCCTGCTCTGTGGCCACGCCTCCTGACCCACCCCAGTTTCAGGACCCCACAAGTACTGATTAGAAGAATGATTTTGCCAGCTGGTTTAACCTGATTTTTCCTCCTCTTATTTCTTCCCCAAACTGTGGGCCCAATAGGTCAGGGCTGTATGCTGAGCATCTGAGCTGGCAGGACAGGTGGGCAGGTGGGGCTGCAGACTTTGCTCCCTTCTGGGGATCTGTGGGCAGCTTCCTAGTGCCAAGCCTGCTGGGGCATTTGTGGCATTTGGCTAATTCAGGAAGCCTAGCTATGCCAGCAGGTGTGGCCTGGAGGGCAGCCTTGCTTCAAACCACTTCATGCCTGGAGCACTTTATAGCCACCTGCTCTGTGCTCAGCTTTTTGCGGGGACCTTTGCGGGTTATCTCACTAAAACGAGTCCTCTCAACAGCAGTGAGAGGTAGACAAGAGACCGGTTCATTTATTCACTCACCTGGACGTTCGTTCCACCAACATTTTCTGAGCACAATTCATTCCATAAACTGTTGTCTGAGGCACTATATGATGTGCCAGACTTTTGCCAGGCACTTGTGTTCTTGTTTTAAAAAGTGTCAAATCAGAGACAGTACAGAAAGAGATTCTCTGGGGTGGATGGCGGGATCTATGCAAATTAGAGGAGTTTGGCGAGGAGGGGAGATCTGGGCTGGGCTCTGCAAAGCTGGGGGCTGGGAAAGGCCATTCCGGCAAAGCCGAGGCAGCCAGATACAGAAGGGTGTGTTGGGAAGCAAAAGCTCACCCTCTGGAGAGAGGAGAGCTTTCAGTGGAGAGAGAGGTAGTTAGTCAGAAAGGAGCCTGGGGAAGCAGAATCCCCATCTGGTCTCTCTGCGGCTTTGGCCAGATGCCTCCCTCTCTGACCCTCGGTTTGCCGTCCTGTAAGTCAGGTTTGGTGATCCTCACGTGCATCTTATAGGGAAGTTTTGAGTGTCAAAGGGACCACGGGGACTTTGTTAGACAGAGACAGATGTCACTTGCTTCCTTTAGTCAACAGCCCTCGCTTAGCCTCTGCCCAGTGGGTGTGTGGGATCTGGGGTCACAACGGCTTCTTCAGGGCTGATCTCCAGCCATACCCCACCCTGAGGCGCTCCTGGAGGTCTAGGGTGTGTCCTGCCCTATCCCCAAAGCCCAGCCCACACATGGCCTGGGCACGAGGCAGGCAGTCCCCCGTCAGGTGCATGTGGGCCATGCTGCCCAGCAGAGCAAGCTGTCTCTGAACCTCAGCGTCTCCTCTGGTGTAGGAGAGATCACAGGGCTGCTGGGAGCCCTAATGTGCAGCAGCTGAGACAGAGCTGCTTTCAGCCTCTGTGACTGGCTGCCGTGACTGGCCCAACAAAGGACAGTACCATCACCTTTCCCAGGAAATCCTGGGAACAGGAAGACTCCCTCTGGTCCACCTCACAGGCTTCTGAGGGGCAGAAGGGGTCCTAGCTGACAGCCAATTCCTCATTCCATTGCCTCACCTGCTCCCTCCTTAAACACATTTACTGCCCACCCTCTGGAGCACTCAGTTTCTAACCTCATGAGAAATTGGAATTAAATTCCAATTGAATTAAAATTAGCAGGCAATACGTAACCACAGTGGTCAACTGAATTTGGATGGAGCAAAAAAAGAACACAGAAATTGGCAAGTAGAGGGGTAGGATGGGAGTGCATGAGGGGCAACCTTGCAGAGGGCACGGCCCTCGGAACTCAGATGGGTGGCGAAGGGAAGGCAGGATTCCAGACAAAGGGATGATCCGAGCAAAACATGCACGCGGCCATCAGACCTGCTTAGCTGGAAGGAGTGGGTGGAGCCCAGCCGTCCAGGTGGGGCTGGCAGCACAGGACCAAGAGGCAGAGCCCCACCTGTAGCCTGAAATTCCAGGGTGTTGACAGGATGTGCCTGTGACATTGCCAAACTTGGAAGCCACAGGAAGAGCCAGAAGGTGGGATGGTGGGAGGTCCAGCAGTGGGTGCCCCTCCTGCCCAGCAGCTCTCCTGTCCCTTTGCATAGGACAGGGCAGGGAAGGAACTGCCTGTGCCTCCAATTCACCGTGTGGGTCAGTACTCAAGTAGGTCACTATGTTTCTCAGAGCCTTGGTTTCTAAACACGTAAAATTGAGGCCACTGGGCCAGATGGTCTCAATTGCCTTTCCAGTTCTGAGACTCTGACAGGAGTGTCCAGCCTTTTTTCCTTTTCTGATATACATTGGAAGAATAAGCATTGTCTTGGGCCACACAGTAAATGCAGGAGCACTGAGGAAAGCTGACTAGCAAAAATAAAGGTCCATGCATACTTTCCATGATCCCCTACCCCACAGATAAGCAACAAAATCCTCATAAAATCAGTATGCGGCCTGGGGGCCACAAGTTGGACACCCCTGCTAGAATTCTCTCATTGTTGATTCCAGACACAGCTGACATCGCAAGTCTACCCATCCCAAATTCTTATCAATCATCGTCCTCAATAGCCACTTGGGGTTAGTCTAGCAGCCATATTTGTCTCATGAGATTTCCAACCCAAGGGTGAGGGGTGGGGGTCACACTTTACAGCAAATCAGATGAATCCTTTGGAGAAATGAAACTGAGAGACTGTGACCCTGGATCCATTAGATAGTGTTAGCTATCCAACTGAAAATTTATAAGAGGAACTAACAATTTGCTGGGCTTCATTTCATTCTCACATTAGCCCTGTAAAGAGGGCTCTATTAGTATTCACATTTAACAGAGGAGGAAACTGAGTTTAGTGAAGGACCATATTTGTTAGTTTATGGCAGGCAGCTGGTGTGATACATCCCAATGCTCCAGGAAAAAAACTTGGAACAAAAATAAAAGCATTTTTTATTATATATCTATATATGTAGGAAATAAGTATAAGCTGTCTGTAGAAGAAGCAATATTATTTTGGTTCAGGTAAATACTCTGAACTGATATTCCAGTGGGAAATCCCAAATAAGTTCTATTAACTCTGAAATAAAGTGTTTCTTGGAATTGACACAGCAGATAAAAAATTTAAAAAGTGAAGCTAGAATGGGTTTTGCATACTGGGAAGGACCTTCGCGGAGATCTTATGAGCTTACATCCGCTGTTAGAATCCGTTGTTTGAAGCTTACAGCACAGGTCTCTTGTTAAGACTATGGATACACTGGATCTATTCAGATCTAGAATTTGTTGACGTTACTGCAATTTGGCTACAGTGTTACTCACTGGCACATGTAGTAACAAAGTCTCATAGATAGGATATGACCTGGGTCTTTATCTCTTCACGTTCCTGCTTCCCTGGAGGTGGCAGTGAGCTGGCCCACATCTGAGCCCTGATGTTAAAATCCCAGGCAGGCTGACTTTCTGCGGGGAGCAGGAAGGGAGAATCTTCAGACTGTGGGTCTGCAGAGAGGGGGATGGAGCAGGTGATCACAGAGAAGCCGGGCAGAGACTCTGGAGCTCCAGAGAGATACAGAGAAGCAACTTTGGTTCCCGGGAAGCCCAGCCCTGGCCGCAGTCTGAACCTGTGAGATTGCCTTCTATCTAGATGGCCAGCTGCTTCCCAGGTGAACTTTTCCAAGTAAAAGGCTGTTCCTAGCAATCAGAGAATCCCCGATGGACATCTCAGTGTGATGATGATGTCCTATTAATAAACGTCCTGCTTTCCTTATGAATCCTACCTCATAAACTTGACTGTGCAAGAAGTGTTACATTCTTTTTTTTTTCCTTGAAGTCTAATTAAATCTTACTCTAAGTCCATATTCTCCCAAAAGCAGTGGGAACTTCCATCTCAGTTATCAGTGAGGTGAGATGGGGGGACCCCTTTTTTTTATAAAGCAGGGCCCTACCTGGGAGCCTGTCACCTGAAATGAGTCTTCAGTCTGACCTTGCAGCCGTGGTTACTACTAACCTCCTCCCTGTGCCTCCTGCGTGGCCCCCGGATGTAGGGGTCTCTGGTACTGCCATGCCAGGGTCTGACCTCCTGGAGTTAAATGTTCCACTCAGCCACCTCCCTTGGACTCTCCATCCCCTTCCCTGTCTTGGGGAATCGTCCCTCTATCTCCTTGCCCTTAAAGACACTTGGCTCCCTCTCTTCCCTGCAGCATAATAACCTCAAGTTCAGGCCTTTACTCAAAGCCGGGGAGGCAGCCTGTCATTGAGTATCCTCTAGGTCGCATGCAGCTAGTCTGCACTGGAGGGAAGGAAAGAGAGTGTAGGAACCCCAAACTCAGAGGCGGCGCGCCACCTGTTGTCATGGCAGCCAGCATGGCAACCTTCCTTTTCCAGGAAGTCCACATGGCCACAGAACTTAGGTCCCCCGCTGACATCCTGGAGGTATTGGGTTCCTGGAGTTATTGCCCATGGCACAAGACTCATTTGCTCCGAGCAGTGAGCCATGGAGAAGGAGCAACTAGAGGCCCATCTGCCCGACCACCTCCTGGAGGCAGGCAGCTCAGTGAGGTACCAGCAGGCACCAAGCAGCTGGGTGCTTCCCCAGACACACTTCTCAGAGGGCAACGACCCAGGCCACTGCTGTTTCTCCCACATTCTTCCTGCCCAGGTTCATTTTTATTGGACCTGCCGCAATCCCTTTGCTTAAGCTCCAATCTGATCTCATTTCCATGTTTAAAGCCCCACACTGTGGTGAATCCCAAACTCCAAGTTCTTCCGTGCAGCCTTCAAGGCCCTGTGGGATGTGGTCCTGCTCGTCCTCTGGCCTCAGTCTCCCTCTTAGGCTCTTCACACTCTCTCTGGCCTCCAGAATCTCATACGTATTCTTTCTCTGCCTGGCACATGGCCTCCCCAAAAGGCTCTTTGGCTGACTCTAGAGCTGTGCAAAGACCTGCTCCGCTACTTGCTGGGTGTGACCTCAAGCTTCTCATCTGTAAATTGCGTGTCACTAAACCAACCTCACAGGGCTGAGGTAAGGAGTCAGTGAGAAAATGGATATAAAACTCCAAGTGGGGCTCAGGGCAGAAAGCTCTCCCTTCTCCCTCTTCAGTAGATAGCTTCTCTTTGCAGGCCAGCTGATAAGAGCGAAGTATAATTTATGTGGCTTCAGAGGTGATAGACAACTAGCATCTCGGTCAGGAATTTGCATGATAAAGCAGAGAGGATGAAGTGACAACTGCCATTGATTAGCACTTACCATGTGCCAGAAACCAGGTGGACTGCCTAAAGGTATTATCCTTCATTCACAAATTCCCCAGGGCAGGGAGGAGCTGTCATGGATTTGCCTGTTTTTGTGGACCACAAACCAAAAGCTAAAAAGAGAGTTTAAGTAACATATCTGATGTCCCTTTAGTTACACACACACATCCTCCCATATCCATAATATACATC
This sequence comes from Nycticebus coucang, assembly GCF_027406575.1. NCBI lineage: Eukaryota > Metazoa > Chordata > Mammalia > Primates > Lorisidae > Nycticebus > Nycticebus coucang. Next base: position 77,658,727 of record NC_069796.1, read on the forward strand.
TGCTTCCCACATTCACACTCACACATATGTGTACGTGCACACGTACTCACACGCCAGCGATTTTCAACGGGTGTGCCGTGAGAGGATCTTAAGTGTGCCATGAAAAATTTTAAAGATTTAAAATAATTAAATTATTTTGTACTCAAAGCACAGTAAGTATTTTTTCTTTTTACTCTTTTTTCTTTGATCAACATAATTTAAGCACGCAACAGAAGTTTAACCAATGTGCCTGAGATAAAAAGACTGGAAAACACTGGTCTCAAAGCACGCACGCACACACACACACACACACACACACGCGCACACACGCACACACACTCCAGGGTGTGGGCACGGGGAAAGGAAACACAGGAGGTGGGGTCTTGGTTGGCTTGGAGAGAGGCAGAAGACATGAACTGCAAAGGGGACAAGTGGCACTCATCCAGTCCCACGCAAGGATGGCAAAAACAGCCTAGATTCAGGACTCGCGGCCTCTCGTCCTCACCTGGCTATGCTGAGCAGGTCGCTTTGGGCTCCATGACGCAGTGGGTCCGCTGGGGCTGAAGGGGCTGCTTTCTCTCCCGAAATGCTGTGCTTCTCACAACAGTCCTGGGGAAACAGCACCTGGCAAAGAACAACTGCTTGATCCGTGAGTGTTTTTACGGGCGAGAAGCGTACTGGTCCTTGTCCCAGGACATTCTGAACCTTTACCTTATCTGACTTGAGCAGCGCAGACAGGCTGACAGGCCCGTGGAAGACTGTTCTGGTTTCTCCATGTAACCTGCTCTCCGGTCCCTGCTTTCTTGATCACGTATGCACCTTTCATTTCCACGGACCATGGTGTACAGGTTGCTTTTATAAATTTCATATAAAATCTGGCGAAGAAGAAGATTTAAAAATAACTATCTCTGAATCCCTGTAAGCATTTAGTATTTTAGACGTGTCCTCAGTTGGAGGACAACTTGTCTTGCGCCCAGCAGGCTGGCCCATCTGTGGTCTTATTCATTTTCTCGCTTAAAAACTGTTTGCTGAGCCTTTATCACGAGCTGGACACGGTTACAGTCTCTGTGATGACAATGCTGTGCCAGACAGCAAGGAGACTATAGGAGGGAGACAGAAAACAAGTTAGCAAACAAGGGAAGAAGCAGCAGAATAGTTTTGGGTGGTGGTGTGTGACAGAGACAACACAAAAGGTTGCGCAATACCCCAAAGAACTGCCAGCAGATGATGGTACATGAACGTTTGTGCAGCATTATTCCCATTAGCCCAAAAGTGGAAACAACCCAACTGTCCATCAACAGATGGGTGGATAAACTAAACGGGGCCTATACACACAATGGATATTATTCAGCCTACAAAAGGAAGGAAATGTGAACCCACGATACAACATGGATGAACTTGGAGGATATTAGGCTAAGTGAAATAAGCCTGTCACGAAAGGACAAAAAAGGTATTCCTTCTTGAAGGTGCCGAGAGTGGTCACATTTGCAGAGATGGAAAGTAGAATACAGCTTTGGGGGCTTGGGGAATTCTTGCTTAATAAGCACAGAGTTTCTCTTTGAGAAGATGAAAATGTTTAGCGACAGACGGTGGCTATGGACTTCGGCCGATGTAAGCAGAAGGTGATCAATGTAGGGAGGTGGTCAACTGTGCAGGCTCTGCTGCATACTGACTTTTAAAAAAGTGATGTGCCAGAGAGTAACTGGTGGGGTGGGAGGCATGCTGGTGATCTGAGACGGCTGTGGAAGGCCTTGCTGGGGAAGGGACCGTGGGGCCAGGTGGGAGAGAAGGCGGGGGTGGCCCTTTGAGGGACCTTGTGGGTCAAGGCAGGGTGTGCAACCTTCATTCTAAGAGCAGTGGGAAATGGTGAACAGATTATCGCTGTGCAATGATGTGATCAAACTCACGCTTTCAGAAACTCACTCGGGCTGCTGCGTGGCCCACAGACTGCCAGGGAAGATGCTGGACTCCCAGGGAGCTGTGGGGAGGCAAGCGTGGGCGTCAGGCAAGAGGTAAGGTCTGCTGCCTCCCACCTCTCAGCCACTTGTCCCCAGTCCCTGCCCGCTCCCTCATCATTCAGTGGGTCACATGTAGGGCCGACAGGTCATATGTTGAAAAAGGAAGATGAGGAAATCAGAGTGTTGAAATCCTCTGGTGCTTGTGTTGTGGCAAAGGCTCTGTCCCGCTGGGGAGCAGGGCATGGCTGCCCCTTGGACCTAAGCCTGATTCACTCAGCTTGCCAGAGGAGGCCCTGGGACAGAGATCGGAGGGCAGGGTCCAGGGGTGGGCATGGTGGGGGTTTACCAGAGCACCAGGCCGAGTGAGAGGCCCAGCAGACTTGACCTCAGCTCTGTCACCAGCGGCATACCTTGGGCAAAGGAACTCACCTCCCTCAGATTCAGTTTCCTCACATTTAAAAGGAGGATAATAACAGCACATCCACTGCAAAGGGATTGTAAGGATTCGATGAGATAATGTGTATTACACTCTAATACTTCATCTAGCTCTGGGTACACACTCAGTGAAGGATGGTTATCATCATCATCATCGTCATCTTTATTTTGCTATCATAAATCTAAAACATTTATTTTATCTGCTCTTGGCTTATTAAAACCATGAGATCTTCCCATCTGAAAATGAGTTTAAGTCCCTTTGATTGCTGAGGTTGGCTGCTCTCTAACACGGCAGAGAACGTTATGCGCTGTGAGCATCTTGGGGCAGGGTTTGGACCGTCTTTATCTTTTTACCTCCTTCCGGTCACACAGTAGGGGCCTGCATCTATGGCCCCTAACACACTGATTTTATGCACAGCGTTTGGGACACCTGTTCCGTGTCTGTGTTCCCTTCTTCATTTGCTCCATTTAGGTGGAACCTCCCCTCCCTTGCCATTGCTGTGCTAATAATGAACAAGTTAAGAGTCCAGACTTCAACACAGTCATCTCTCGGTATCCATGGAGGACTGGTTCCAGGATCTCCCTTGGGTACCCAAATCTGAGGACGCTTTACTCCCTGCTATAAAATGGGGTAGCATTTGCAACCCCATCCTCCTGTATATCTTTCATCCCTAAATTATTCGCAGTACCTAATACAATGTAAATGCTATGAAAATTGTTGTTATGCTGTATTGTTCGGGGAATAACGAGCAGAAAAATGTCTATACGTGTTAAGGACAATTTTTTTTCTGAACGATTTCTATCCTCAGGTGGTTGAGCCCACAGATGCGGAGAGCTTGCCCGTGTACCCAAAGAATTGAAAGCAGGATGTCAGACATTTGTGCCCCCGTGTTTGTAGTGGTGCTGTGCACGGCAGAAGCAACTCCAGAGTCCACTGACGGATGATGGAGAAGCCAAATGTGGTATATCCATAGGATCACATATTATCCAGCCTTAAAAAGGGAGGAAACTCTGAGACGTGCTACAGTATGGATGAAATTTGAGGATATTATGCTAAAAGAAATAATCTAGTCACAAGAGTACTAATATAAATAATCCAATTTACAGTAGAATAGTAGTTGCTAGGGACTGAGGGGAGAGGAAAACAGAGAGTTGCTGTTTAATGGTTATGGAGTTTCAGTTTTGCAAGATGAAAACGTTCTAGAGATTCATTACACAGCAATGTAAATATACTTAACACTGCTGAGCTGTACGCTTAAAAATGGTTAAAATGGTAAATTTCATCTGATATGTTTTTTTAACTGCAATTTGTTGTTGTTGTTGCAGTTTGGCCAGGGCTGGGTTCGATCCCACCACACCGGCGCCCTACTCACCAAGCCACAGGCACAGCCCTACAATTTTTTTCTTTTTTTTTTGAGACAGAATCGTACTCTGTCATCCCAGCCAGATTGCAGTAGCATCATCATAGCTCACAGCAACCTCAAACTCCTGGGTTCAAGAGATCCTGCCTCAACCTCCCAAGTAGCTGGGACTACACATGCCCGCCACCGTGCCCTGCTAATTTTTTCTATTTTTAGTAGAGATGTGGTCTCACTCTTGCTCAGGCTGGTCTCGAGCTCCTGAGCTCAAGTAACTCTCCTGCCTTGGCCATCCAGAGTTCTAGGATTCCAAGCGTGAGCCACCACACCTAGCCTTTTGATCGCAATTTTAAAAAAGAAAAAGAACCTGGCCTCCCAGAGTTCTAGGATTCCAAGCATGAGCCACCCACACCTAGCCTTTTTATCGCAATTTTAAAAAAGAAGAAGAATCTGGACTTCCAAGGAGAGAGACCTGGGTTACACCCTGATCTCTGATGTAAATGGAAAGAACAACTTTATCAATCTCTTAGGGTAGCCCTGAGTATTGCAGGAGGTATTCGTGTAAAGTACAATGTGCTTAACACGTGTAATGTCACTGCTTTGCTTTTATTACCATAAATGCTCAACAAACGTCTGTTGGGATAAATCAATGAAGCAAATGTTTGAAGAGGTAACGACTTTCACTCTGAAGGAGGCCGTGTGTGGTGAGCGATCCTTGGGCCTCCCCACTGCTAACTCCAAAGGTCCCATCTTGACGCTCAGTGGCATTTGTCCCAGTTGCTCCTTCCTTCCTGAAACTCTCTCCACTTGGCTTCAGGGATGTCACTCTCTCTTGATTCGCCTCTACTTGCCTAGCCACGTTTCTCTGACCTCTCAATGCCGATGTGCTTAAGACACAGGGATTGTTCCTCTTCCTCCTCTGTCTATACTCAGTCCCTAGCAGGCCTCTGCCAGACTCCTGGCTTCATGTGCCATTAATGCAAACACAACACAGCCCTCCCCCTGGACCTGTCCCCTGAAATCCAGACTCATATAACCCCTCTCTACGTGGGGCCTTCACAGAGATGTCTAACTCAACATTTTAGTGAACACGTAGAAGAGATGCAACTTAATATATCCAAAATAAATGTCTCATTTCATCAAACAACATCTCCATTTCCAATTGTTCATCCTTAACTGCTCTCTCTCTCTCATGTCCCACGTTCAATCAGTAAATTCCATCTGCTCAGCCTTCAAAATACATCCAGAATCAACCCACTTCATTCCGTTGCTATCATCTTATTCCAAGCCCCAACACCCCTTGCCTGGATTATTATTTCCTTGTGAGTGATCTCTCTGCTTCTGTCTTAAACAATTTATTCCCCCACGACAGCAACCAGAATGATTCTTTAAAAATTTCAGTAAGCTCATGTTCCTTCTGTGATCAAAACCCCTCCTGGCCTCTTTATTCACTCGGGATTAAAGTTCTACAGCGCCTACAGGACCCATGCGAGTTGGCACTGTTGCCCCTGTGATCGTTTTTTTATTATTAAATCATAGCTGTGTACATCAATATGATCATGGGGCACCATACACTAGGTTCATAGACCATTTGACACGTTTGCATCACTGCCCCTGTGATCTTCACTCTTACTTGTTCCTGCCTCTCTGGCCTTCCTGTAGTTCTTTGAAATACTTAGCAGGCTCCTGCCCCAGGGCCTTTGCACTCCTTCTCCTGGACCCTTTGTTCTTGCTGATATATCTGTGATGTATTCCCTCTATTTTTTTCAGATCTCTATTTATAGGTCATCTTATTAAAGAGAACTTTCTGCCCCCTGGATGAGGAGGGCTCTCTCTCGCTGATCTCCCACCTCCCCCCTCCCTTTCGCCGGGCTGCCTCTGTCTATCACCGTCTAACACACCATAAATATCACTTGCTGGTCTTTTTCATTATCTAATGACCCCATGAGTCACCTCAGCTCTATGAGGGTAGGGACCTTGCCTCATTCTTCAGTGTTTCTTAAGAACCCAGTGCTGAGCACATGGTAGGTCAAGTGAATCAATGAATGGACTCAGTGTAAAGAGGCTGTGACCTGCAGGGGGTCCCAAGGCATAGGAGTCCATGAACTGCTGAGACTCTGTGGCTGCTGTGTCTTTCCTAGAGGAAAGGGCGTGACTGTTGTAATCTCAAAATCAACTGCCTAGGTGGGTTTACTGGGTAATCCCGTGGCCCTGGGCCAAACGGAACAACCGGGTCTTTTCCCCATGTCCTTAATGATGTCCTGGAAAGCCTGTCCCACAGCCAGCTCCTCCAGCTTGTACCTTTACTGACAGGGATGCTGTCTGTCCAGGGTACCAGGGTGGGCTCCTGGATCCCCTGAGAGAAGGTCAGTAGAAGTCCAAATGCTTGCCCTGAGAGGCTGGGTTTGCTGGTCACATGCAGCAGGATGAATGGCAAATACATGCTTTACAAGCAGGGAGCAAGCCTCCCCACAACCCTGTCAAAATATCCTTTGAGCTGGGATGTTTTCTTCCTTCTCTGAGTGAGCAGACCTTGGCCATGGCCACATTGTCTGGCAACATTTCACTGATTCCCCGGCTTTCTCTGCATGTTACCACGGAAATGAGCCCCTGGCACCCCAGAAAGATATATTCCAGGGATGCTCATTCACCCACCTGATTGCCCTCATCGAGGGCCAGAATGACATCCTCACAGGCATACACACGCACACAGGCGTGCATGCACACAGTGACCCTGGTGCAAGGGTTCCAACTGCCCTGTGACACCACAGACGTGAGGATGAGTGAGTCACATGCCAGGTACATAAGACTCACGTGGGTTGCTCATGTGGCTCATGTGCAAAGATGAGGGGATATAACCTCGGTTCACAAATGCGATAATCTTAGCAGGAATCTCTCTCTCTCTTTTTCCCTCCCATTCAGCTTAGAAGAAAAACGAAAAGAGAGGCTTTTGCTTTAAGGCAAAATCGAATCATCATTCTAGTTTTGCTCAGTGGGGAGGAGGCAGAGAAATCCCTTGCTCTGCCTACGTGCTGTCTGGTACCTTCTGCCCCCGATGGCGAGCCTGCTTCCTCACCCAGCCTGGGTGGGTCTGGCCTCCCAGGCTGCTGAGGACCCCAAGCCCTCCGTGTTGGAATGGGCAGATGACATGCCTCCTATTGTTTGTTTTCAGCTTCTTGGAATGTCTGTAAAATTATTGCATAGCATGTCTTATTTTGCTATATTGCTATGTCAGGACGCTACCTATGCTGACATGAGCTTGGCAGGTGTGGTGTGGTGGAAGAAGGTACTTGCGTGTGGGTCTGTTTGTGCCCGTGGCTGGGGTGTGTGAGTACCATTTTGTACACATCTGTGTGTGCAGTGTGTGGAAATGATCTCTGTAGGTGTACACATAGTGTGTGCAAGCACGTGTGTGTGCATGGATGTGTGGCGTGTAGTTGGGCTGTACGTACGCAGACAGAGTCCATCCATAAACACCAAACCAGTGGTTGTCCCCACAACTCCACTTGCTGCAGTACTCAGTGCCCACGCCACAGCCCCGCTGGCCTCTGTTATTTGAGATGAGTGACCAAAAATTGATGGCTGAGTTTCTGCCCCTCAAAGATTTCACCAGGGAGAAAGGAGTCAAGCTAGCAGTGTGCAAGGACAGGCATAAGTAAAAACAAAAACACAGTTTCTTGGTTCTCTGGAACCTGAGGCGCTCTCCTTTCCCATGGAGAGCCATGCCTACATACGGGGTCAGACTGACTGAAAAACCCAGCACGGAGCTTTCTGTTGTTTCCAGCCCACACTCCTACAGACACACACACTCGGGCTCTTTGTTACTTTGGGTGATGCAATGATTTCTTCACGGAAAACATACAAAAATACACGTTCACCGTTAAAACTAGGGTTTTGCTGCAAATTGACCACAGCCAACCTAGGAAAGAGGATTCCAGCAACCACTACAAAAACACACACTCTTTTCCCTTTAGATTCAAGGATAGCCTGTGAAAACAGCACATTCAAGGCCCCAGATGAAAATGACCCATCTTTTAACAATTTTATCTCTGGTCAGAAAAGTTGCAATATGACCTTGAACCATAAATTATGGCAAACCATTGAGGTTGCAGGCATCGAACCATCTCTAACCCATGAAACTATTTCATGTGATTCAACCTAATGCGGTGCCTTTTTGAGGTTCTGTGAATAAAATGAGGATACTAATCCCTACCTAGCAGGACTGTTTCAGAGATTAAATGCACAACAAATGCCACGACCTAACCTGATAGCACAACCCACTTTTTCCCAAATGGATCTCTGCTGCAGATTAAAGGAAATGAGTTTCTCTGCTGCTCAAAGCTCATTGCTTACTTTTCCAACATGTTACACCCGGTAGACGCTGGAAGGGTCAGAAGCCCTTTCCAATCCCTCTCCTTTCATCTCTTATATCACAAGAGCTCTTTCTTGTTCTCCGATCTTTCATTTTCTTATCACAGGGATGGAACGTCCACTCTTGTCTTTCTGAGCACGGTATCGCCGCGATTGTGCGTCTTGTTCAGTGTTTGCCGTTTTCTGCTCCCAGTATGGACTCTATCACCTTTGGGTTTCTCTTTCTGTTTTATTCCACAGCCTTTGATTGTCCGGTGACACTGGCTGGTGTTCCTATGTAAGAGCTGGAAAGCTGTTTAGAAGCCATGAATGTGGCTTGTTGACTGGTAAGCTTCACTACTGGGTGAAAACTCGGTAAACTGATTTTGATGTTAGACTGGTCAGCTTCTCTAGCAAGGACTTCTCTAATCTCCTACTTGGGAGCTATTACCTGGCAGCCAGTGTGAATCTCAATATTTAATATAAAATTGTCTGTAAAATCAAGTGTTCTGTCCTTAGCTTGAGTACAGCCCAGTTTATCTTCACACAAAGAAAAACATCCAGTATTTTGTTGTCATAGAAGTGAGAAATTTGCATGGATTTACTTGTCGGGGGAAGGAGTGGTGGTCATGACAGTGATGGTGGTAACAGCGGTGGTGGTAATGGGTATGGTAGTGGTAGTGATGGTAAAGGTGGTGGTGATGCTGGTCATGGCGGTGGTGGGATGGTGGTGGTGTCAGGGGTGGTGCTGGTAACAGTAGTGGTGGTGGTGGTGGTGACAGTGGGGGGTGTTTCTCTAACCACTCCTACTTTTTTTTTTTTTTTTTACTGATTACCCACCTGATTTCCTTTTTCTAGAAATTAATTGACATAACTAAGATTCTTTTCCTTTTGTCTTTGTAAATTTACATCTTTTGTATTCCATTTTTATTTTAGTGGGGTCTGAGAAAGAAGCAGATAAAAATAAAGGAGTACAATTTCCATTTCAAAATGGAAGTTCCCCTGGCCTCTTCAAGGCCTAGATTTTGCTTCTTTTCATCTTGTTTTCCGCCTTTTCCCTATTTAGTTTCTTTTCTTTTCTTTTCTTTTTTTTTTTTTGAGACAGAGCCTCAAGCTGTTGTCCTGGGTAGGGTGCCGTGGCATCACAGCTCACAGCAACCTCCAACTCCAGGGCTCAAGCGATTCTCCTACCTCTACCTCCCAACTAGCTGGGACCATAGGCGCCCGCCACAACGCCCAGCTATTTTTTGGTCGCAGCCATCATTGTTGTTTGGCTGGCCCAGGCAGTTTATTTTCAATATATAAATAATAAGTTCCATCTCTAAGCACAGTGAATAGTCCAAAACATGATCAGACTGGTCAGTTCATCACTGTCCCATACAATTCAGGCAGCAGGGGCCTGGGTTTTTCAGCGAGTAAAAGGGACCAGGGCCATTTCAGTTTTTTGAGGGTTTTTTTTGAGTATATATTTTTTCTAATTTAGGAAAATTGAGGTGTATTTTAAACATTTGCATTTACCAAATTCATGCTTTCAACACTGAAAAAAAATTACTAAGCGAGATAATTATGTGCTATTCACAAGATAATTACAGGATTTATTAAAAATATTAATTCGTAACACACAGACAGAGTGGGACAGTAACGAGACTGGAGCGTAAACCAGTGCAATGAATATCTTCCTTGAAATCTATCTCAATTCATTTAGAGATAATACCCTGTTTCCCCTTAAAATAAGTCTTATTATAAGGTGTGCTCCCAAAGATGTGCTAGGTCTTATTTTCAGGGGACGTCTTATGGTTCCTGTAAGTAGGTCTTATTTTCGGAGGATGTCTTATTTTCGAGGAAACGGGGTATCAGCCTTCTAAATCTTAGGATTTCCATAAATGCGGTAGCCAAAGTGTTTGCTTCCACCCACTGCTGCATGTACCCCCTGCCTAGACCCCTGCTCCTACACCCCTGCATGAGATGGGGGCTGGGACAGCAGCTGTGCAGCATCCACAGAGGCAGCGCTGCAGGGACGGGAGCGATGCTGCCCCTGCACTGCGGGCCAGGCGGGCCAGACCTGCTCAGCAGTGACTCGCAGGTGCTTTCCACTCCGCATGCCCAGGTCTGGCCTGGGACTGTGCCTCAGGAGCTGAGTGTCACCTGGGCCCTGACAGGTAGACAGAAAAGGAGTTAGCTGACCAGCGTGGTTTTCCTGCCAGTAAGAGAGTATTGGAATCCAGGTAAATCATCTCTTTTCAACCCGTCTTAACATTTAAAGTAACCCCAAACAGGAAGAAAAATATCACTCGCCCACCATATTACTTCTTACCAGCCAAACGAATCAGCCATTTTTATTTGTTCGTGTTTTATTCCTGTTTATCTGTATTATTTTAGGTTCCCTCTCTCTCTCTCTCTCTCTCTCTCTCACACACACACACACACACACACACACACACATATCTTAAAATGAACAGAACACCGGCTCTGAAGTCAGACTTGTTTCAAATCCTGTCTCCCCACCCTCTCTTAACAAATGCATGGCCTAGGGATGAGCCAACTTCCCTAAGCTCGAGTTTTCATCTGTACAAAGGGGATAATAATAATAATATCAACTTTGTAGGATCATTTCAGAATAAAAAAAATGTGAAACCATATATGGGAAATGCCAATCACAGTATGTACTGCATAGTAGATGCTTAATGAACAATAGCCAGAATTATTGTCATTGATTCTATAATTCAACAAACATTCAAAAAATAGCCTTTATTAAGCTGCAGACAGTAGGGAATAAGATCAGGACCCTGTCCTGAGAAAATGCATCCTCCAGGGCTGGAGATGGACACATACATAGACAAGCGTGCCGTCCACGGAGGACTCCCATCACCTGTGTGCTAGCAACAGTGAGGCAGGCACTGAGCTGGACCGGGCAGACAGGAGGAAAGGGCAGACAGGTCAGGATTTGGTTAACACGGGCCATGCACTGCTTGGGAGAACTTGCAGAGAGACGATGTGGTATTCTGCTTTTTTCAACTGAACATCAAATTACAAGCACTTTTGATACTGCTACATAATCATCCCATCATTTTTAATGACGGCATAATATTACACTGCTTCGAGGCACCACATTTTCCTCCACCTTTCCCCTGTCGTTTGATTCACAGGTTACCAATTTGGAGCTATTATAGACACAGCTACAATGAACATGCATGTGACAGTTTTCCTATTTCTGTAGGATAAATTCTAGGTGAAAGGGTAGGAACATTTTTTAATAGCTCTTGCAGGTCACTGCCAACTTGTTTTCAAAGGATCCATACAATGGATGTTATCCTAATTTCACGTGTTTTGTCAGACTAAGTGAAATTGGTGCTTCAACGTTGTTTTCATTTCTATTTCTTCGACGAGTTGTTTGGCAGGGGAAATTGAATTAACGTGAGTACCTTGGATGGCTGTAAGGGCAGCAGAGAGCAGGAAACTGTGAGGGCAGCAGGTATGGGGCTGGGAGGGGTCTGTCTCACGGAGACAGGAAGAGGAGGCGGCCTACATGTTGACACTAATTGCATTTCTTAATGGCATTGTTTGTATTTTACCTCTCTTCCATGACTGACTTAATGAATAATTAACAGCATCATAATCACCATTGACTATAGGTAACAGGGGGGAGAAATTGTCATTTCTAACCCTGACTGCCTTTTCAGGAGGGTAGTGACTGTTAAACAGGGAGCCTATATTCTGCCGAGCACTTTTTCTAAACTTTGAAGGATCTGGAAAAACAACTGAAACCAGAATAATATCTGCAGCTCTTCTACTATTGATAGGCAAGTTGTTGGCTTTGCTGTTGCTGCTTGCCTGGGGCCTATCTCAGCCTCGGGATAGAGGAAGTCCTGAGCTGAGGGCAGGGGAGGAGGGGAGCCCTGCTCCCCTGAGACTGTTCCACAGAGAATACGATGGGGGGTGGACGAGACCAGCCACACGTGAAGTTGTTTTTCCCAGATGAGGGAGGAACCCTGGAGGAAGGTATGGTGGGAGCCTCCACTTGTGAAAGAGGATCCTGAGAACATGAGACAGGACGGGGCGGGGGTGGGCGGAGCTCGGCGAACAGGCTGTCCAGCTGGCTCAGGGACAACATTCAGCCTTTGCAGAAGGAAGCAGCTGGATAAATGGGCTGGAGGCAGCATTCAGTGTGCAAGTTCTCTGCAACTTCCCAAGGGCCCCAGTAAGGAACAGTGAGACACTCAGAAGGGCTAGTGGTGAACAGATGTTAGGGCCAGAGGCTAACATCTGGGACAATAGACAGAAGTAATGGGTAGCCACACAGTGCCCCAAAGGCCAGTTGAGGCCAGTCACCCTCAGCGGATACAAATCCAGGTGCTGGACTAGAACAGGAGGCCCACTTTAGCATGGACACCAGCAAGAATCCAGAAGGCTCATGGTCTCATAAGCTCCAAACCACCCTGACCCCAACAGCTGATCATGCCCCTACACTTAGGAGAAAATGCCCGACTACTTTACGTCACACAAGGAAAAGAATTTGGAATTTCTGGGGAGTTCTGGGAAAGGAGAAGGCAGGTAGAGATATTAGAAGGGAAGAGACGATCTAAAAGCCATCAAGATGGCAGAAGGCTCTGTGCTTTGAGGTGGTCTTCCTTCCTTTGATCCCTTAAATGACCAGTAAGAGCTATTCAGCTCACTACTTGCTGTCAGTTAATATTTTGTGAAAACTAATATTGAAGCTCACTTTTAGCCCACATGGATGTGAAATAGGCATTGAGCCAGTATGGGGAAGCTAGGGACACTGAGGACCACGAGGACATGACCCTGGAGAAATCACAAATGTGGATGGAGAGAGGCTGTGAGTGTTCAAGCCTGTGACACTGGGTTGTTCCAGCCCAGAAAAGCCCATGTCTCTGGGAACAGTCTCTTGACGTAGTAAAAATGGGGGCTCTGGCAACTGGATCCAAATTCCAGTTCTCCCACTTAGTAGCTGAGTGTCGTTGAGCAGGACCCTTGACTTCTCTTAATCTCCTTCCCTTATCTCTAAGATGGGGTAATAAGAGCACTAACTTCTTAGAATTGTTCTGAGAATTTGATGAGGAAATAACATGTAAAACACTTACTTTTGAGACTGATGCATGCCAAATAGCATTAAATAGCTATGACAAGGAAGATAAGGACAACAAAAATGGAAATGGTGCTAATAATTGTAGTATATGTGGTTACTTTCCTGCCTAATGTCCCTTCTCCCCTTTTCTTTCCAACAGAACCATGTCCAGCCTCAGTGATAAATCTCTATGAGTCTGAGTAGATCATGACAAGTATTTCCCCTGCACTCCTTGAGGCCATGTGACACAGTTGTGACTCTGCAAAAGCTTTTTTTTTTTTTAACTTGGTGTCTTAATCTGTTTTCTGTTTCTGTATCAGAATACCACATACTAGGTAATTTATAGAGAAAAGTAGTTTATTTAGCTCATGGTTCTGGAGACTGGCAAGTCCAAGAGCAGGCAGCAGTGTCTGATGAGAGCCTTCTTCCTGAGTCAAAACTTGGTGGAGGGCATCACATGGTTAGAGGGAAAAAAGTTGTGTGTGTGTTCAGCTCTCTCTTCCTCTTCTTATTAAATCACCAGTCTCATGACGAGAGCCCCACCCTGATGACCTTATCTAATCCTAATTGCCTTCCAAAGGCCCCACCTTCAATCAACATATGAATTTGAGAGTTAAGTTTCCAACACATGAAATTTGAGGAACACCATATTTATATAAGAAAGAAAGAAAGAAAGAAAGAAAGAAAGAAAGAAAGAAAGAAAGAAAGAAAGAAAGAAAGAAAGAAAGAAAGAAAGAAAGAAAGAAAGAAAGAAAAGACCCAGACACCTTCCCCTGCTTCATTCTCCTTGGACATAGATGTGATATCTAGAGCTACCATGGCGTGATGTGATTCTGAGGGACAAATGTGTGGGAAGAGGCCACAGGCATCAGAGTCATTAGTAGAGTGTTAGTAAGATGCTACACCAGAGCTCCCATCTGCTCATCTTCTTATAAGAAATTAGGAGATCAAACTACCGGGTCATGTCTTCAGTTATTTGTATCTAAAGGCATTCCTGAAAGGTATAATGCTGATCCATCCTCAAGGAGTAAAGAAGCCTAAATGGACTTCCAGGTTGCTTGTTTATTCTGACCTGTAAACCTGTGATATATCATCACTTCCTGTTTCCCGCAATATCATAACATCCTCACCCATAAAAAGTGGCTCCAGGAAAATCATCCCACTTTGCCTGATTGGAGCACAGCTGATGTAAAGAAAATGAGGCCAACCTAGTATCCAAAATAGGGGTATCTGACCTGCGGTTCGTGGGACCCAGGCTGATTTTGTGAGGACTTTTTTGCTCATCTTTGGTGTGCATGGACTCTTTTTTTTTTGCTTATCAGCTTTCCTCGGTGTTCGTGTATTTAATGTGTGGCCCAAGACAACACTTACTCTTTTAATGCGCAGCAGAGAAGATTGGATGCACTTGATAAAACAGCGAAATGAAAGTTTTCCTTCCTGAGAAATCAATGATGAAGAAATGTTTACAAGAGGAAGGGGGGAGTTGAATCCCAATCAATATCATCCTGAAAAATCCAAGTGCACGTGCTCTGAGAAACCCCACCATTACCAAATTCCCAATTATTTTGTTGCTTCATTCACCTTAATCCAAACTGTGCTCGGCTTGTCCTGCCTCCCTGAGGCCCAGGTTGACTAGTCCCTGAGTTCCTATGAAATAAGGACCAAATATTACCTTTGTAGCTCCAGGGCTTAAGATGGGAACAGGCACAGAGCAGGAGCTCAATCTAGCATGAGCAAAGGAATGAATGAGAAAGAAAGGAATTAGGACAGAATATTTTAAAGACAAAGTCTTCAGGCCTTCAGTAGAGTTGAAGTAGAAAAGTTTTATAGATGAGCAGTTCCCTTGAGCCAAGAGAACTCAGTTCCCATCCTGTCTGTGCACTGCCGTACGCTAAGTCACGGGCTCCATGCCTCAGTCTCCCTCTCTGTAAGTATGGGGCCAGTTGTGGTACCCTTATAGGATTTTCTGTGAGAGTCATAGTCACTTAGAAAGTGACCATTCACAGAAAGCCCTCAGTGAAGGGAGGCACAGGTGGTGGTATTATTACAGCATTTCTTTTTGCTCCAACAACATCAAGATCACCAGAAGATCACCAAACATAGACATCTGGGCACTGTTCCCTCACCCCCCCCAGAGTTTCTGATTCAGTAGGTCTGGGGTTAACAGCCCTGGCTGCCACGGTTGCTATCGCTCGGAGAACTGCTCTTTCGAACCACTGGCCCAGCTTATTCCTTAGGCTGCCATAGGGTAGGCCGTGCTTGGCAGAAGGCAGTAAAGAGGAGCCAAGAAGAGAAGAAAGAAAGGCAAAAAAAGAAAAAGAAAAAAAAAAAACTTGGAAAATTCCACACAGAACTTCCTAGGCTATATGCTGAGGCTGGGTGTGAGTGTGCCCAGAAATTGGTCCTCATCCCTCAGGCCTCTAAACATAGTTGAGCAGGCTATGCCCAGAATCCAGGCATCCTGCTTTAGCTTCAAGGCCAATGGGGCTGAAATCCCCAGACAGGATGCCTTTTCCTAACATAAATAAAGCCTCTGAGTATTTAGCCCCTCAAGGGGGTTTGTTTGGTGGGATGAGAGATGGGAAACTGGGGCATCTGTCCTATTGCCTCAAGCAGGCTCAACTATTTACCCCAGGATACACACAATGACCGCACAAATACGGTCATTTCCTGTTTGCTGTGACCTGAAAAATTTGGTGACGTCTTGCTCTAAAGCTATCCAACAGCATAGCCATTAAAAACAGGCGACTCTTCCAAACTGAGATGTCCTATATGTGTAAAATACATACCGATTGCTAAAACTTAGAACAAAAATCAGAAACTCGTTTGTCATTTGTTTTATATTGATTACATGCAAGTGTTAAAATGTTAACTATATTGGATATGCTACTAAAATAATTCTCACCTGTTTCTTTTTGCCTTTTTAATGTGGCTATTAGAAAATTTAAAATTATATATGTGGCTTGCAGGATACGTATGCAGTGTGCTGCCCTAGAAAGCTGACATTTTGCAGAAACACAAGTGGCTTGGTCTGTTTGTGTGGGTGGGGTCTGGGAGCATATGTGCGTATGCATGTGTGGTGTGTGTTTGTGTGTAGCTGAAGTGTTGAAGGGCGGCAGAGAGGACCCATGAGCAGTCCAAGCACTTGAACTTGATCCTGAAGGAGACAGAGAATGATTCAGAAGTTATGAGAAGCAGATTGGCCCTATTAGATTTTCTAAATGACACCTAGAAGCAGAGTGGAGGAGGGACTGGAGGGTTTTGCAAGAAAAGAAGAAAAGTGGTAGGACAGAAGGAGAAGGCCATTACCAGCTCAGACCGGGCCAGGGATGGAGAGTGTGGGCTCTGGAGACAAGTCTGGTCCATTCGAATCCTCGACTATCCACTAACTACATGTGTGAGTTCCCACAAGTCACTTAATTTAATCCTCAGTTTGTTCATCTGTAAAGTAGGGATCTGCGTCATTGTGTCCTTATAGGTTGCAGGTTGCTAATTGTGTTCCCATATGGTGGTGGAAAGAGGGTGACACTGGAGTCCCTTTTATAAGGGCACTAATCCTATTCATGATGGCTCTGCCCTCATGACCTAATCACCTCCTAAAGGCCCCCACCTCCTAATACCATCACCTTGGGTGTTAGGTTTCAACATACAAGTTTTAGGGTACACAAACATTCAGACCATTGCACAAGGCATTAGTGTATTTATAGATGTTTAAAGCAGTGTCTGACTCGCCCTGCTGGGTGGGTCACAAGCTCCTCTCTGACTTTGCCAAGAGGGTGTGTTCTCATGAGTGGATTAGCCGGGATCTTGTGCCCAGCCCCCATGGGCAGGCAGCTGGGGCTGTTATCCCAAGAAAGCAGAGGAAGGGAAGTGTGCTGGCCAACACAAACAGCAGCTGCCCCCACCTACTCCACCTTCCCGGTTCTGTGACCTTGGGCAAGTCACTCAATGGATCAGAGGTCCAATTTATGCTTCTGTAAAACCTTCCTAGGGAAATGACAGATTGCACAATCCCTGCCCCGTAGAAGGTGCCCAACAAATGTTAATCCCTTCATAGGACAAATAATGGAAGGCCATGTGGCCATCATAGGCAGTGAAGACCCGACCTTTGGCCAGGGCTAGACAATTATCTAGGTTTGGGAGCTGTCCTGGCTGCAAGGTCAGATCATACCTCAGACTCTCAATGTCAACAGAAAGTTCAGCTGGGGGCCTGGTGAGTGGGCCCTGGCCTGTGTCTGTTTAGCAAACATCCACCAGCCATCCTCTTGGAAACCTTTCTTCACTCACTAAGCAGTTTTGGTCCAACCTGTTCTCCTTTTGTAGCTGGGATTTTGTAAGAGGCCAAATTCCAGGCTGGGGCAGGATAAACAAGATCACATGGCTAATGACTGGTGAGTCTGCCTGGAATGCAATTTACTGCAGATTTCCGTGAAGGAGACTTTATCACCCCCGGACTGTTTACAGGGAGGTTGTTAAAACAGGAAAGGGGTGGGGAGTGGGGGGTTCCAGGCTCCATAGGATGGGTGCCTGGCATCTTTTCTCCACCCTCTTTTAAGGACCAGGGACATCTGCTACTAACTGGGAATTCTCTGTCCCAAATACAATCTTCTTGGTGAAAGCCTTCCATCCATCTAACAGATTATGGCTTGCAAAAGATTCTTAGTTCTACCACTACCCCAGTTTTGCAGGTGGGGAAATCAGAACTAAGTATGGGGAAGTAACTTACCCAGGGACACACAGCCAAGAAATGGCAGGGCCAGGGTTAGAAAATTTTCCACAAAGCACACCGGGCAAAAACAGTGTTTGTGCCCAATATTCTGGACCCACAGCTAACCCTTCCTTCCGAGTGGGAAGGATACTTGACTTGAATATACTTTGGTAGTGAAGGGAATTGGAGGGTCTCTTGTTCGATGTGGGTGCTATCATGGTAGGAAAGATTTTTCTTTTAACTTAGCTCAGAATCTTAGACATTTGCTTCCTTGACCTCACATTGGCCCTTCTCTGTCCAAACATAGCTCAAACCTCTCCAGCTCGGTGTCTACCCTGTCTCTAAAGTGATGTCAAGGTAGTCAGGTGGGTATAAGAGATTTGAGCTCAGTTCCTAGCCTGGCCACAATCCTGCCATCTAAATGACTTTAGGCAAATCACTAATCAGCTGTCACTGGGCCTCAGTTTTCTTATCTGGAAAAAAAGGGGGTGTAAAGTCTAGACGAGCTCAGAGATCCCATCCATGCTTCTAACACATCTGCTTGCAGCTCTGCAGCTGAGGAGCTGGGGCCCAGGGCAAATGCCTACTGCCCTGCATTGCTGACAACACCCACAGGTCTCCTCACACCTCTGACAGCTGCCCCGGCTGCCCCCTCTGGTGAGCTCAGCACAGCATTCAGCATTTGTGAGAACGGCGGTAGAGATAAACATAGGCAGCTCTGACCCCACGCAGCCCTCCTCCCTTGAGGCAGCTGGGACCAGCCTCGGGGAGGACTGGTTGCCTGCCCAGAATGAACAGGCTTGGGGTGGGCAGGTTCCATTAGCTCATTCTCCTAATTGTTCTGGCTGGTCATTGTTTCTCCTGATTAATTCCCAATTAGCACTGGGGAGCACAGCTTGGGTTTGATTCTGCCAGTTCTCCAGAGCCAGTTCTCAGCTATTTCTGGCTTGGCCAGACCCAGGGCCTTCCTGCTTCCATGCTAGCTGCAATGCAGGAAGGGCCTTGGGGGTATCTACACGCTGGCACCCTCGGGACAGCGCTGTGAAATTGGCCTCCTTGTCACTTCTGCACACATACAGAGACGGAAGCTTGCCGAGGTGAGGCTTCTTGCCCAGCTCCCCACAGCAAGAAACTGGTGCTGGTGAATGCCATCGTCCAGATTTTCAAACACATGTGCTTTCTGGTCCCACTGTGCTCTTCTTTTCTCACCCCCTAACTCACTGCCTTGCCATTGCCAAACTTGAATCCTTTTGAAATGAATTATTAATTTAATAAAATAAATAAACAACCCCCAGGCCTTGTCTTTCCAACTGGAGCCCCAGAGTCTGTGCCATTCGGGCAATTTTTCTAAGCCAGCGGGGGAATCTCCTGGTCATATTAGGAATAAGCAAAGCCATTTGGGTTTTAATAACATGGTGAGAAAATAGTGTGACTTTAAAGTCTTTATTAGCCCTGGAATGCATTTTCCAAAGCAGGAATTAGCTGACACAGGCAGAGTGTCAGCTGGAAAAACAAGGTCTGGGTTAGGTGGCCCAGAAAAAAACATGCTTTGGTGCCCAGAGCCTCCCATTGATTTCAATTGCTGGTTAGCAGAGGCCAGCAGAACAATTGTCCCATCGGTGAATGTGCCATTAGAAATGACCCCACACAGCTAATGGGGGTTTAATAGTGGCTTGCTTAGTCCTTGGTATGGTTCCTGTTGTCATTTTTAGTAAGAAAATTACCTGTCTGTCATTCTCTTTAAACTTGCACAGTAATAATTAGCCAGGCCCCAAAGAGAAGCTGGTTACCCTTAACCTTGGCTAGATGAAAGCCCAGTGACCCATTAAAGTCTGTGAAATCATTTAACTCTGACTAACTAGGGAAGTAATGTTGTAGCGCATATTTGGTAGAAAATGGCTATAATAACTCACATTTGTTCATCATTTCACAACTTTCGGAGCTCAAGATAACCTTGAGGTCATAAGGGCCCACTAGCTGAATCTGGCCCACTTCAAATATTTGTAAATAAAGTTTTATTGGAGCCCAGCCAGGCCCATTCATTTACATATTGTCTGCAGCTGCTTTATTAGAGTTGCATAGTTCTGACAGACATCATATGGCCTGCAAAACCTAAAATATCCATTCTCTGATCCTTTACAGAAAAAGAAAAAGTTTGATGGCCTTTGCCCTAATTCACAAAAGCCAAGAATGAATCCTGCATCAATCACTTACCAGCTATGTGACCTTGATCAAATTCCTTTACCCCCATTCTCTGCTCCAGTTTCTTCACCTGTTAAAAAGCTAATGAGAGAGCACCTATGTGGTCATCAACACCTTTAGTCACAAATGCTCTTTTGAACTTGAGCATGACTATGTGACTTGCCTTGAGTAGGAAAACATAAGGGGAAGTGATGTGCATCACTTCTAGATAGCAGCGACGGTTCTCCATGCTCTTTTTCACACCATTAGAGTTGTAGGCCAAAGGGGTGGGCCATGTGCCTTGGATGTTGCAACTATAGGATGGTCAACTTGGGTTCCCAAGTGATCACAATGAATAGAGATCCCCTCAACTCACACAGGACATCAAGCAAGAGTGGTAAATAAATCTTTGGTGTTTAAACCCCTGAAGACTTGAGCATTGTTTGCTACTTCAGCAAAACCCAGCTCATGTTAACTAACTGGCAAGATTTCATACGGTTTTTGTTAGG
This sequence comes from Nycticebus coucang, assembly GCF_027406575.1. Classification (NCBI taxonomy): domain Eukaryota; kingdom Metazoa; phylum Chordata; class Mammalia; order Primates; family Lorisidae; genus Nycticebus; species Nycticebus coucang. The sequence goes on from NC_069796.1 coordinate 77,679,288, forward strand.
ATTTAATGAGTTAGGATTTTAAGATATCTGAAACAGTGGCTGGCACCCTAAGTACACAATGAATGCTAATTGAAATTATTTATATCATTATGTCAATTTTTATTAAGAAAATGTATATTATTTTTGTGTATTATCTAATTTACAACTTCACAATAACTGCAAGGTAGTGACTTATCTTCATTAATTTATTCAATGAACATTTAACAAACACGTGTTTTACATGATTATGTGCTAGACTCTAGTCCAGGCGTCCTCACACTTTTTAAACAGGGGGCCAATTCACTGTCCCTCAGACTGTGGGAGGGCCAGACTATAGTTTAAAACAAAAAACTATGAACAAATTCCTATGCACACTGCACATATCTTATTTTGAAGTAGAAAACAAAAATGGGAACAAATACAATTCACACTGCTTCATGTGGCCCGCGGGCTGCAGTTTGAGGACGCCTGCTAGGACATAGACTTAAATAAGGCACACGTTCTTTCTATAGAAGGGAGGCGGTCCATTTCCCCAGACTTGAGAGTGGAAGTGATACCAAACGAAGGCATCTCAGAGCTGAATCTTAGAAGTTAAGCAGGAGTTTACAGATTGGAAAAGAGAAGGAAGAACATGAGGGTAGAAGGAAGTAGCATATAAAATGTACAGAAACCTGAAATTGTATGTTCTTTGTGGAAAACATTAAGCAGATTGATGTGATAGAGGGACGGGGTTTTGGTTAGAGATGTAGCAGACAATGTTGCTCGGCCACCTGACAGACATTTGCAATCCATTTCTCCCTCACCAGCCTTACACTAGAGAAGAAAAGCAAGATGTGTGCTCTACCTTGCAGCTAGAGTTGCCATGTGACATAGACAGCTTGGAAAAGATGTCATGAGAAGACGCCTGGGAAAATTCAGATTAAAAAAAAAGAAGCAGCACATGAAGAGAGCTCATCACTGTCACAGATGGGTATAATGCCGGGAGCTGTGGCAACCTTCTTGCAACAATGAGGGGAATGCCAAGAGAACTGGACAGACACAGACCCAATGTCTGGACCTTAAGCTACTGCTGGGCAACCCTGGAATTCTGTACCCCCAGACTTCTCCATAAGTTAACAACAGGAACCCTTGTGATTCAAGCCACTGTTCCTCTATTATTTGCTCCATTAGTATCTTAATTAATGGAGGAATTGTGAGAAATGAGCCTGGTGATAGTAGCCAGGGCTAAATCATGCAGGGGAGCTCTAAAGGCCATCAGCATAAGTGGAGGATTTTAGGTAGGGAAAGGAAATTCAGGTTCAGAGAGGGTAAGTCACAACCCAGAACCCCACTGCTAACAGGCTTCAGAGCTGAGATTTGCAACAGAGATCTTCCAAGCCAACCAAGTCTCTTTCCACTGCTATGGGGAGCGTCTCTTTGGCTGAATGGTTCCAGCCAATCCACAGGAGGACTGCTTTGGCCCATAGGTCATTTCTAACTACAGGCTAGAGAAATTGAGATTTGACCAAAAATTCTTCCTAATTTGGAACCGGATCTGTGATCTTCATAAACAAGGAGACTTGAAGAGGTGTCTGGAGATGTGGGAGAAGGTGAAGCATCCTAGTGGCCAAAGAGGACTTGAGGAAAAGACAAAAACACAGACATGGAGGAAATTAGAAACAGAAGGACGATGCCAATCCTTCCACCACCTTAGTTCTGTTGGCTGAGAAGAAATTGGCAATCCAAGCATCCGCTCCTGCCTCTGCAGGGCTTGCAGCCCTCTGGTTCATGCTGTTCCAACAGACATCTAGGGGACCCTGAGCCCCTCAGGGCCATGGCAGCACCTTACCTATTTGTGTCTCTCAGAATCCAGCTCACTGTGTGACACAGAAAGGCTACTTCATCAGTGTCTGTCCTATGTGGGGTGAAACTTGAGATAAGGCGATATTGGGACGAGCTCCCCTCTGAAGTGGGCACCTCCTCAAAAGATGGGGTCACAGATTATCCCCATGTTTTCCCTCTCAGGTTCTTTGAAGCCAAATGGACACCCTCGTATGTCACTCCCCCCAACAAAGAGATCAAAGAACAGCTGATATTCAATGTGTTTTAACAGTTCAGAGCACTAGTTCTGAGAATCAAATTGCCTGGTTCTGCCATTTACTAGCAGACATGTGACGCTGAGCGAGAAGTCTCCATGTCTCGGTCTTCTCATCAGTAGGGTAGGACCATACACCCTGCATATGAGAATGAAGTGAGTGACCCCTTAGAAAATGCTGACGTACCCCACACTCTTGGTAAAGGCTCCTCTTAGGCTGTGTGCGGCAGCTCATGCCTATAATCCGAGCACTCTGGGAGGCTGAGGTGGGTGGATTGCTTGAGTTCAGGAGTTCCAGAACAGCCCGAGCAGGACCAAGACCCCATCTCTTCTAAAAATAGAAAAATTAGCCAGGCATCGTGGCTGGTGCCTGTAGTCCTAGCTACTCAGGAGGCCGAGGCAGGGGGATTGTTTATGCTCCGGAGTTTGAGGTTGAAACCACTGCACTCTAGCCTGGGGCAACAGTGAGACTATGTCTCAAAACATTTTTTTAGATAAATGTTGTCTTGTTGTGAGTCAGGACTTCACTCAGCTTATGCCACTCTTATTACATGGATCTCAGATGGTCCTCGCCAGATTTGAAATCACTTTTCTTGCCTCAGGGAACTGGGAGCCCATCATTCCTCTACAGATCCTGACTCAGCCACCTGCTCAGACCCCAGGGCTTCCTGCTGCCCCAGGTAGGACCGGCCTGAGTCCACACTACCCCATCGTCACCCTGGGTCTGCCTCCAGCCTTCCCCTCTCAGTTCTCCCCTAGCTGGGAACTGAGGGAGAGCGGCGCCCAGGCAGGCCTGTCCCTGCTGAACCTTGTTTGTGTATTTCCACCTTCACGCTTGGGTGGCAGTCGTCCCTGACTCATCAGTTAGTTAACAATCTCCAGAAGTGCTCCTCCTCCTGCAACACCTCACCCAACAGCCCGCCAAGCCTGGCAGAGGGTGGGCTCCACAGGATGTGTCTGTTCTACACTCTGCCCTCCTTTCCTCGCTGCCTGAAGGCAACTTGAGGGCAAAGACGTGTGTGTGTGTGTGTGTGTGTGTGTGTAGAATTTTGCATTTCACAGAAAAAAATCATGGGCCATCTGCCTGACCAATGGAGAAGGTTATTATTTAACAGTAACAGCAGTAGCTCACATTTACTGAGCACTTATTATAAGCCAGGCAGTCTGCTAAGCACTTTATGTGAATTAACTTGCAGAATGTTCACAATAGCTTTGGGAAAGCAGGTGTTTTTGAGATCGCTGTTTTGTAGACAAGTAGACGTCAGCTTAGAAAGTAACTTGCCCAAATCCTGCAGCTACTAGTAAAAGACAATGACGGGATTTGACTCCAGCCTGTCTCCCTCCAAAACTGTGCCCTCAGTCCGTGCTTCAAACATCACTTTGAGACCCTGTTAAAAATGCATGTGCTGGTTCTGTCCGTCTAAGTGGGGGGCTAAGATTTAGCATCTGAGAAGATTGCACGTGATGTCGATGCTGCTGGTCTGAGCACATACTTGAAGGCACATAGATGAAAATCACACCATAGTTCCTCCTAACCTATTAGGTTGACTGTAGAATGTTCAATTAAACTCTTGCCTGGAAGGAATTTTCTGAAATAGAATCATAGAACAGATTTATGGCTGGGAGTCTGGGGTTTGAATTCCAGCAGCTCTTTAGTTATCACAACCTCAGGTAACTTCCACTTTTAGAAATTCTTGTTTCCGCATCTGCAGGATGAGGATAATAGTACCAGTGAAAGGTGACTGCAAAGGATTGGATATGATAAAGCTGTCCATAGATTGCACCAAAAGTATTGCTGTTAAAGTAGTTTGTTATTAAAGTAATAAAAACCAAACTGATATTACTCATAACAACTCCCAATTGAATGGGCCATGGGTTGGGTCCTGTGGGCAGTCACTCCATTTTTCATTCATTCCCAAACCTTATTTCTTAACCATCTGCTTGATGATCAAGGATAAAGAGAGCCATCAAAGCATTTTATTGCAATAATTAGAGACCGTCACTACCTTAGCATCTGAGCACTACAGGACTGTCTGTGAAGTGTTGTTTTATACCCTACAGAGTGATTCTCCCAAGCCCCTTCCCTCTTTAGAAAAAAGAGATGGAACAGAAAGAAAGCCTAGATTTTCCCCATCATAAAAAAAAAAAGAAGAGAGAGAAATCACAAAGGGAGCAGAAACAAGAAGCAAAGCGACATCCACCCCCAAATTCCCAGCTATGGAAGTTTAGTGTGGAGAGCAACAGATAGGTGCAATAGACATTGATAATTGAACCAATTTGGAAGTAGTAGAATTTATGTGTTTCTCATTAGCTCCCTTAAATTTTCTCTTGCAATAAACTAAATGAGTGAGCTACAAACTATTCCTCCCACTAAGAGGTGGATTCTCTCTCCACTTCCCTTGAATCCTAACAGATCTTCAGACTTGGTTTGTAGCAATAGAATGTGTCAAAGTGACATTCTGAGGCTTTCCAGCTAAGACCTTAACATAACCAACAGCCTCTGCTTATTCCCAGTTGGAAGCCAGCTGTGTGCTCTAAAGAAGCTTAGACCAGGCTGCCGAGGGGTAAGAGGAAATGGTATGGCACAGAAAGGCCACGGCCTTGAAAGAGGCTCTGGGGATGAGAGGCCATCCTGGGCATTTAAGCTCCAGATCAGCAGCAGCATCAAGTGGAACAAAAGAACCACCCAGCTGAGCCCAGGCAACACACGAACTTGTGAGATATAATATTAATATATTGCTGTTCTTTTTTTTGAGACAGAGTCTCGCTATGTTGCCTCAGTAGAGTGCCGTAGCATCACTGCTTACAGCAACCTCAAACTCTTGGGCTTAAGCAATGCTCTTGCCTCAGCCTCCCAAGTAGCTGGGACTTCAGGTGCCTGCCAGAACATCTGGCTATTTTTGTTGTTACAGTTGTCATTGTTGTTTAGCAGACCCGGGCTGGGTTTGAACCCACCACCCTCAGTGCATGTGACTAAAGAACGTTCAATTAAACTCTTGCCTGGAAGGAATTTTCTGAAATAGAATCATAGAAAAGATTTGTGCTACAGGTGCCAAGCCATACTGTTGTTTTAAACCCTTATATGTTGCAATGGCTTAACTAGTTGCAACTAATAACTAAAACATATATTCTTGAATCAAAATACTATATATTTTTAAATCTTCCCTTCTATTTATATATCCAACAAATATTTGCCGTGTGCTAAGCCAATGGCTCAGACATGGTTCCTGAACCAGCAGTGCAAGTATTACCTGATAACTTATTAGAAATACAAATTCTAAGCTCCTTCTAGACCTGCTCATTCAGAAACTCAGGGATGGGGCCCAGCAATCTTTCTTAACAAGCCTTCTGGCTGATTCCAATGTCGTACTCAAGTTTAAAAATAATACTCAATGGGTCTCTATCCTAAGTATCTTGATCACCTGTGGTCTGTAGCAATACACTTGCTCAGGGCTTACCCCCAAACTATTGAGTCAAGTAAGACCTGGGTGCGTGGGATTGAAAATGTTCCATGCTGAGTTTGCTGCATAGCAATGTGCTTTGGAGAAATTACAAATGACCCTCACAGTATCTGGCCCCTCTAGACCAGTACTTCTCTAACGCCAATGCACAAAGGATTCACCTAGGAATCTGGTGAAAAGGCAGATTGTGATCTAGCAAATCTAGGGCAGGGCCGAGAGTATGCATTTATAATATACTTCCGGATGAGGCTGGTGCTACAGACCTCACATAAAGTAGCAAAGCTCTGGGGTATCACTATCTTTTCTGAAGAGTAGATGTCTTAAAAGGTGGTTTTATATTACAAATACACACAGAAACACACATGCCATCTATAGATGTTTTAACCAGGGATGGCTGTTGAGGCAGCTTCAATATCCCTACTGAACACTCCTTAAGAAAGACTCCCTACAGGAGGTGTCTTTTGAGCTTTGCCTCAAAATATGAAAAGGATTATGTCCAACAGATATGGAGAACTATGCTCTAAAGTGAAGAGGCTATGTAAGAACCACTCAGTGTGGTTTCCAGTAAGCGGGGATGGGGCAAGAGAATTGAAGCCAGAAACAGTTTGTGGCCAGATTACAAACAGCCCTGAACACCAGCCTAAAAAGTCCAAATTTTATCTCGCAGGCCATGGGGAACCATGGAAGTTTCTTCAGCAGAGGAACAATTATCTCTGTGCAATCAGAACCCAGTTCTCACAAAAGGTGGCAGGGTCACCCCGATTGCCACATTGTCAGAATCGCAAGATTTATATCACAAAACAGAGAGATGTCAGGAAGATTTGCGGGGTCGGGGGGAGGCCAGGATCAAACACAGCAGACTTATATTTTCAAAGTGGCGGCTCATCTTCCTCGAAAGGGGACAATTCTCCAATCTCTTTGAGGAATTGTCCCGAGGAGGAAGAATAGCAAGATTCCCACTCCCAGAAAGTGCTCACATGTTCCAGTAAAAAAAAAAAGGTCTCTGTACCACAATGAACAGAAAAATGTGTGTGATAGGATGAAAATCCCCACTGCCCGGCTACCCGTGGGCAGCTTCAGTTCCTATGGAAAATTCCTGATTAAAGTCAGCAGAAGAATTTCTTAGCTAGCGACTCATTAATAGGAGCTTCAGCCTTGTGCTGACACTCAAGAATGGGTTATTTTATATGTCATTGCACAAGCCAGGTGATTAAACCCCTATGTTTTTTTTAAAAGCAAACAGCATGCACCCACCTTCACCAGGCTGACTACCCTTTTTAATAACCCACGCGGTCCTGCTCAGTTAGTAGGAGAACAAAACTGCAACCATGAAATTATTTTAACAAGACCATAAAAAAAACAATTTGCTTGAGTGATGTTTAGGGCGAAGGGGGGAGCACCCTCTCTCTAAACTAATTAAACTGTACTATATGTCCTTGTGTAGTTCCTGACATTTTTCTGGTTCACTCATTTTGAATTGTTACATGTGGATCAGAGCCAAGCTCCCAAATGGCTAACTCAAAACAAAAGTGGAGCCTCCAGAAGATTCTTGAGCATCCAGCAAGTTAATCAATATACTTCAGTTACAATCACATCTTGCCTCATAGTAAAGATGGAAAACAGGGAATCACTGTTTGAAGTCCAACTCAGGGTGTACTGGGAAGTGACATCAGCCTTATTATGTTTTTTATCTTATTTATAAAAATCACACCCTGTTTTGAAGCCAATAACAATAGCTCCTCATTTCCATCCTCCCTACCCCATGATAATTTCTCTTTCCCCCTCATACTAGCTATTACCAGCAGCCATTGGCAGTTTCCTTGAACGCCTTTATAGGCAAGTGGTCTATACTCAGCCTGGTAGGGACTAGACATTGATTAATGGCTGGGAACTTTGGTTTCTGGCCAGACAAGCCCTTAGTTTAAGCTCAGGAGGCCTTTGGGTATTGGTCAGGGTCTTGTCAAAGTCAAACTGGAAAGATAACGAGTGTCTTGGACACAGCACAGTCATGTATGTATTAGACATGAAACTCCCTTATGAGAACTATGCCCATGTGTATTGAACCCAAATATCGTGGCCCTCCACTCCTTCAAACTAATATTTACCAACCCCTTTGGAGTTTAAAGAAAATGTTCCCTTTTGAAAAGTTCATTAACGTTGATGAAGCAATCCTTTAAATTTTGTAGAACTGTGGAGTGCAGGTAAAACATATAATTTAATTCATTTCTATTTAAAGTAATATATAGCGAACACCTGCCATGTGTGAAATACTGATGGGGTACCACCCTTTAGGTGAAAAAGATGAAACCTTTCAGAGGTGCGTCCTGACTTCAAGGAAATTATACTGTCCTAATGTAAGAGAGGAATCAGTATGACGAATGGTAGGGCCGCTCATGCGATAAGCCCTAACATTTTCATTACCCTCTGCAATATGCCAAGTACACGCATATATGCGTATGTGTGTACACAGCTACAAGGCTGTTCTTACGTCCTGGCAATGGGTGCCGGTGGCCTCTGACTCCTCTCCCACTGGTTCATTCAACTCAATGTGGAAAAAAAAAAATCAGCTGAAGTCCTGGGGTTTTAAGGAGGTGAAAATAACCAAGTGATTGACTAAGAAAATATGGGATTTGGGAGTCAGAGATGTGAATCCTGGTTGTTTTAACTCTGAGCCTGTCACATGCGAGACAAACTGCCCTCTTCTCAGGGTCATTGAGAGGCATTTCTAAGATAAGATACTTAGCCCAATGCCTGGGCCATGGCCACGCTCTGTGTTTGCCACGTCCTCCCTCCCCTTGCGTGACACTTAGTGCCTTTTGCAGAGCTGCTAGGCCGGGCCACAGCTCTCCCGTACGGAGTCGCCTGGCTGGGTCTCCTGTCCAGGGCCACTGCACAACCTGCCTCCTGCCCCACAGCTCCATGAAGGGTATTGCCTTGCTCTTTGCAGAAAAGCTGCCCTTAGTCTCTTTCTCTGGAGGAGGAGCTACGGGGAAGGGAAACTGCCAGGAAGCACACCAACGCAAGCTGGGCCGCTTCCTGTTTTGAAACCCCGGGACTTGCTTGCAATCAAGGATGGGTAGCGAGGCTTGGGGAAGATAGTTCCCAGTGCCCCATGCATGAAGGGTTGACAGTGGCTGGAGTTCACTGGCTCAACAATAGTCCCTCCCTCGATGGGCTGCATTATCATGGATATACAAGATGCCAGGAAAGGCAGCGTTGGTAGTCTGATCTGGTGAAGGGAAGTGAGCCTGATGGTGTGTATCACTGTCCCTTAAGCCCTCTAGTGTTCCCCTCTTTCCCTGTTCCCACGGAAAAGAAGAAGCAGAGCTACTAGCATAGCTGGGGAGAGCTCATGACTCACTTCCTACGGCTTTCCAGAAGCACAGTGCTTGGCCCTCACCTCTGGCACCACAGTCAGTCCCCTCTTTCAAGTTGCCATGGTCTCTTGCTCGGATGCCTACATCCTGATCACTGCTTTCCCACTTACAGCCCTGCCTTCCTGCAATCCCTAATTGACGCCTCAGTCAGCATCATCTTGACAGAAAGCAACTCTGTGTCCCAAGCCTGCCCAGTCAGACATCCCCTGGCTGGCATGACTGGTTCAGGGATGGGCTGTAATCTAAGCTAGTGAATAATTATAACTCTCATCTATTAAGAACTTGCCGTGTGCCAGACATGGAACAAAACACCTACCAGCCAGCATTTCACTTCTCCCTCGTGATAAGCCTATGGGGTCAGCACTATTATTATTAGAGAGAGTGAGCAACTTGCCAAAGGAGTCTGGTGAGGGCACAGTCAGAATTTGAACTCAGTTCGCTCTGACTCCAGAACACACACTTACAATGAAGTGAGAACATGAACATGGAGCACTCTGTGGACTTTTTCTCCCAACAAAAAAACAGTAGAACCTCTATGAGTTGACCGCCCAAGGGACAGTAACAAACTGGTTACCACACAGAGGTGGGCAACGTAAGAACTCAGTGTACTGTACTGAGGCTTACATGTGCTACATGTCTGCTCTATGAAAATTAGGTCACTCTCTCCCCCTTTCCTTAACGATGGGGGAGATCTAGGCTTTCCTCCTGTTTCATCTCTTTTCCTAAAGAGGGAAGGGGCTTGAGAGAATCACTCCGTGGGTAGAAAACAACACTTCAGAGAGTTCTATAGGGCTCAGATGCTAAGGTAGTGAAGGTCTCTAATTATTTCAATAAAAAGTTGTGATGGCTTTCTCTACCCTTGATCATCAGGCGGATGGTTAAGAAATAAAGATGATTAAGGAGATGGTCAATCTGGGAAAGTGGTCAACTGTGGAGGTTCTGCTGTATTTCTCTTTGTAAATGTCTCCTAATGAGGCCAGTGTTAAGGTGCAGGATAGACAGAACCTAGGAAAATAGAGACCTGCTGAACAGGCTGACTAGGCAGGGGCTTGCCAGTGAGATGGTCCTACCTTCTACCAGCAAGGTGAGGGTGACATATTTGTTTCTTTACAATAATGGCCATGTCATTTTTTTTTCCTGGTTGAAAAGCCACCACTTTACAGCAATCTGCTACATGTAGGTGGGTTGGTCAATTTCACCCTCTGAAATTGACATGAACATTCTGTCATGGGCTGGATTCTTCTACAAGATTCTTCCTTTTTAGTTTGGTATGAAATATAATAGGCTTTATGACCATTCCCTGTATTCCTAGGACATTAACGGGCTGCTCCGAGAGAGAAGGAGTCCTGTCATGCTTTGTATCAGGGATCTGGGCTCAGAAGGACCAGAGTTAAGAGCTATGTGATCTCCAGCAAGGCACAGGAGCTAGCAAAATCTATCAGTAATTCTACTGATGGTGACAGTAATTCTACCAATCAGGTCTGGAGGAGGGTTGAGCTCATTGATGTCACATACTTAGAACAGTGCCTGACACAGACTGTACTAAAAATGCAGTAAATTGTAGCTCTTTGTATTTTTTTTTATTATTGGATTGATTAATTTATATCCCCCAATCCAAACACGTGTTGCAGATACATAACATCCCATTCTTCTTCCTCTTTATGTCTCTCTTTCTTAATCAAAAAATGTGATTCTTCTCATACCATGATTCCCAATACAACTGATTTCATTTTTTAAATTGAAAAATGTACATGAAATCACAGTCTTCCTTACATAAAAACCTGTGATGAGGTACCTGGAGTAGTCAAAATCATAGAGACAGAAATTAGAATAGTGGTTGCCAGACTCAGCGCCCACAGCTAAGTGGTTAGAGTACCGGCCACATACACCAGAGTTGGAGGGTTTGAACCCAGCCCAGGCCAGCTAAATAACAGTGACAAATGCAACAAAAAAATAGCCAAGTGTTGTGGCGGGCGCCTGTTGTCCCAGCTACTTGGGAGGCTGAGGCAAGGGAATGGCTTAAGCCCAAGAGTTTGAGGTTGCTGTCAGCTGTGATGACACAGCACTCTACAGAGGGTGACATAATGAGACTCTGTCTCAAAACAAAAGAAAAAAAAAAGTGGTTGCCAGAGGTTAAAGGAGCTGTTTAATGGTGTAGAGTTTTATAAAATTAAAAGCATTCTGGAAATGGATGTGGTAATGGTTGCACAGCATTGTTAGTGTACTTAGCATTACTAAACCATGTGTTTTTAATGGTTAAGATGGTGAAGTTTTTAGTGTATATTTTACTAAAATAAAAGATTTTCAGGGAAACAACTCATTTCTGATTATATCTGCAACATGTATATTCTAGAAAATTTCTAAGAACATTAAGAAGTAATAAGTCACTAACATTTCCAACCTACTCCCCAGAGAACTATAATCAATGATTTGGTGTACTTCCTTTGAAATTTCCATCCAGGTATATTTAATTTTTAAAAAATAAATAGGAATATCCCATGTTAAAAAATAATAAGTCACTTCCTTTTAATTAGGGTGCCAAAGAAAGTTTTACTCACGAGACATTAGTATACTTGTTCTATATATGATGAAATAATGTAGCATCATCATTTTTTCATATTTCAAGAATCATCGTATTTTCCTTTTTGTTCTGGCTACTAGGAAGCTCAAAGCCAACTAACTCTGTGGCTCAACTTTGATAAAAGCCCAGAAACAACCACCAAATTTTCCTTAAAACATTTTAATCGATCACCAACAAAATTCATTAAAATAAAAATTATTTGTTTTGTTAAAAAAAAAAAAAAGCCTAGAATCCTTTGTTTGCTTATTTATGTTCTAACTTCCTTCCTGATCTTGATCTACTAACTCTATCTCTCCCTAACCGTGATTTGTACTCTATTTGCAGTTTTCTCCTTCATAGTAGCATTATATTCATGTACGTACATAACATATACTATTGTAAGCTAGACACAGAAAGGGCTCAATTCATTGGGGAAAAGAGTTACCAAAATATTAAATATTTTGAGACTGCATCTCAAAAAATATTAAATTTTTTAAAATCTATCATAATCCTCTGATTAGTCTGTCATAATCCAGTAAGCCCAGGTGATAAGGAAGAGGTGGGGGGTGAGTTTTGTGTGTGTGTGAGGGACAGAGAGAGAGAGAGAGAGAGGCGCTTCATTCACCACCTGTATCCCTCTGTTGTCTGCTCCGGTTCACGGTGACAGTTGTCATTGATAGTGACTGTGAGGTTTATCTGCTATCTTCTGATGAGCCTGGGACTCATTCCTCTCTGCTGCATACCTGTCACAGCCTCCTGGCCACTTCCTGACTCCAGAATAGGCACCTCCAATCCACTTTCTGCTGGGTCCCAAAGGGATTTTCTTTTTGTTTTCAATGCAAATATGAGCACATGACTCTTTACCTTAAACCCCTTAGCCACAAAGTGTACTTTGAAAATTCCAAATCTTGTGCAACCCTCCCATTTTCTGATTGAGACCAATGAGACCCAGAGAGGTCAAGCGGTCGGTGGCACAGTAGGAACTAGAACTGAAGTTTTATTTCTTTGTTCATTTTCTTCCAATATGCATACACTTATTTGCTTGAAATCTTTCATTTTTAGCGTAATTTTTTTTTTTTTTTAAGATAGGTGTTTCTGTGTTGCCCAGGCTGGTCTCAGAGTAGTGGGCTCTAGTGATCCTTCCATCTCAACGTTCCCAGTAGCTGGGACTACAGGCCTATGCACCACCACTGGGCTCAAGTCTATTTTTGAGGAATAACAAGCATCAGGCATATTGGAGGCTCCAGGGACACAGCAGTGAGAGATGGGCACAGCGGTGAGAGACGGTGACAGCAGTGAGAGATGGTGACAGCGGTAAGAGATGGATCCAGCAGTGAGAGATGGTGACAGCAGTGAGAGACGGTGACAACAGTGAGAGATGGTGACAGGGTGAGAGACGGTGACAGTGGTGAGAGACGGATCCAGCAGTGAGAGACGGTGACAGCAGTAAGGGACGGTGACAGCAGTGAGAGATGGTGACAGCAGTGGGAGATGGATGCAGCAGTGAGAGACGGTGACAGCAGTGAGAGATGGATCCAGCAGTGAGAGACGGTGACAGCAGTGAGAGATGGTGACAGGGTGAGAGATGGTGACAGTGGTGAGAGACGGATCCAGCAGTGAGAGATGGTGACAGCAGTGAGGGACGGTGACAGCAGTAAGGGATGGTGACAGCAGTGAGAGATGGTGACAGCAGTGGGAGACGGTGACAGCAGTGAGGGATGGTGACAGCAGTGAGAGATGGTGACAGCAGTGGGAGATGGACGCAGCAGTGAGAGATGGTGACAGTGGTGAGAGACTGATCCAGCAGTGAGAGACGGTGACAGCAGTGAGGGACGGTGACAGCAGTAAGGGATGGTGACAGCAGTGAGAGACGGTGACAGCAGTGGGAGACAGTGACAGCAGTGGGAGACGGATCCAGCAGTGAGGGACGGTGACAGCAGTGGGAGACAGTGACAGCAGTGGGAGACGGATCCAGCAGTGAGGGACGGTGACAGCAGTGGGAGACGGTGACAGCAGTGAGAGACGGATCCAGCAGTGAGGGACGGTGACAGCAGTGAGATATGGTGACAGCAGTGAGAGACGGTGACAGCAGTGGGAGATGGTGACAGCAGTGAGAGATGGTGACAGCAGTGGGAGACGGTGACAGCAGTGAGAGACGGTGACAGCAGTGAGACAGTTACAGCAGTGAGAGACGGACGCAGCAGTGAGAGACCACACAGCAGTGAGAGACGGTGACAGAAGTGAGAGACGGTGACAGCAGTGAGAGACGGACACAGCAGTGAGAGATGGTGACAGCAGTAAGAGACGGTGACAGCAGTGAGAGACAGCACAGCAGTGAGAGACGGTGACAGCAGTGAGACAGTTACAGCAGTGAGAGACCACACAGCAGTGAGAGACGGCGACAGAAGTGAGAGACGGTGACAGCAGTGAGAGACGGACACAGCAGTGAGAGATGGTGACAGCAGTAAGAGACGGACACAGCAGTGAGAGACGGTGACAGCAGTGAGAGACGACACAGCAGTGAGAGACAGGCACGGGGCTGGCCATCTTTCAGCTCCCATTCTAGGGGGGCAGAGTGTAAGACACAGACTGGCTCAGAAATGCAAGCTGTCTAATTCAGGCTCGTGCAGTTAGAAGAGGCACCGTGCTGGAGTGTGAGTGCGTCTGGTGGGGAGGTGGGGGAGACCACTTTAGGTAGAGTAGTCCCAGAGAGTATCTTTGATAGTGACATTGAAGCAGCCATCCATGCTGGGAACATCAGGTCTGGGCATATACAGGAGGTTCCAAAGCGGACACAAACTTGGCTCCTCCTAGGATGAGAAAGTCTCTCTGTGGAAAATGACCAGAAAGGAGAGGCTTGCAGAGGACCGCAGGGCAGGTCTCACAGAGCCTCGGCAAGGCCTCAGGCTCTGCCAGTCACCCCTGTGCTTTCCAAAGCTCATCACAGGTCGGGTGTGTTTCCAGACCAACAGCCTTCCACTGGAGGAGCAAGGAGGAAGAGGGGCGTGGGCTTTTCCTCCCACGCCCAGCCCAACCAACGCTCGACAGCCTTTCTGGCTGGGTCAGGTTTGCACCTAGTGTTATTTTTAGCCTCTCTCATCAGTTCTGTGAACATAGCCCACATGAAAGAGGAGACGCATTTATCTTTGTGGTTAAGAAATGCTCACATGGGAGAGTGGGAAAGAGTCCGGATTCGCAGTGAAGGAGAACTGGATCGGAATTTCAGCTGCTTCCTGAAACTAGGTGTGGTGTTGGAGCGAGGTTACTTCACCTCTCCTCACCGTGGCCTCATGTCTGTAAATGAAGTCAGGAAGAACTGGTGTTTGTATAGAGCTGTTAAGTCATGAATAAAGACATTATCTCAGTCCACCTCCCTAAGATCACTCGGATGGTACTATTATTATCAAACCCATTTTATTAATGAGGAAACAGAGACCCAGAAAGGGGGACCTGGGATTCAAACCCAAGAACCGAGGTCCAAATTCTTTCCCGTTCATCCGTGCGACGTATGGCCTTGTGCGTGGCACTGGCATCAGGAGGTACAGAAGAACTAGGGCTGGTGAGAGGCCCAGATCAGAGCCTGGGCCCCTCACAGTATTTAAGCAGTCTTCTGCTTACTCTCAGGAAGAGATGGATAGTGTTGCAAGCAGGTGTCCACAGGTGCAAATGTTAGGTGGTGAGGGCAGGGAAGGCTGGTGGGCTCACCAGGGTCCCCAACCCAGCAGCCAGATGCCCCAGAGCTTCCTCCTGCTTTTCTGCTATGGAAAAAATAGTAAGTTTAATTCTTCCCAAGGTAGCAGTGGCCCCCAGCCATGACCCTTTCATTGTTATTCAAAGGCCTCTCTGTCCCAGGCAGAGTGTCCCTCCGCTGGGCTCCCACCTGTTCACGTGTATCTGTATCTTGGCCCCCATCAACATGTATAGTAATTACCTATGTGCCCAGGGCAAGAGTAGAAATAGAGGCCTACATATTACATGTCTAAATATCAAAAGTGATGAATCTAACTAATAAAGCGTTAAATAAAACATGTTCTATCCACATACCTTGACATATGTATCCATCTAACAATCCGCATGGCCAAGATATGGGATGGCAGACCCCCAGCCCCTGGCATACAAAGTGGTGATATGGGATGGCAGACCCCCAGCCCCTGGCCTGAACTCTGTCCCACTTCTCTCCCCACCTTGGTCTCTGTCCTGAGCTGAGATAGACCTTGTTTAAAAACACTTGACGGTACCCCCACCTCATGACCCAGCCCTATTATCTACTTCACTTCAATGAACAATCAACCTTCAGTCACCAACAGGCTCCAAGATGTACACAGGGACAGTTTGTTCTGACTTTAGCAGGAGAGACGTAGAGAAGGAGGCCAAGCAGTTTCCAGAATTGGGCTCATGGCTATTTGGTCAAGGCATTCATGTCCCCAGTATGTGTACACAGAGCATGTTCTAAAATAGCGTTGTCTAGACTGGGTGTGGTGGCTCACACCTGTAATCCTATTACTCTGAGAGGCCAAGGATCCCTTGAGCTCAGGAATTCAAGACCAGCTTGAGCAAGACTGAAACACCATCTCTGCTAAAAATAGGAAAACTAGCTGGGCATTATGGTGGCCACCTGTAGTACCACTTACTCAGGAGGCTGAGGAAAGGGGATTGCTGGAGCCCAGGAGTTTGAGGTTGCTGTGAGCTATGATGCCATGGCACTCTACCTAGAGTGACAAAGTGAGACTCTGTCTCAAAAAAATAAAAAAATAAAATAGTGCTGCCTAGCAAAAATATAATGTGAACCACAAAGGCCAGATACATGTGGAACTTAAGATACGGTTATCCTTCAACAATACAGGGGTTAGGGACACTGACCCCCTCATTCAGTGGAAAATTCACTTCCAAGTTTTGACTCCTCCACAACTTAACTACTAATAACCTACTTTTAATTTTATTTTTTTCTAATAGACTACTTTTTACTGGAATCCTTACCAATAACATAGTCAATTAACACGTATTTTATATATTATGTGTTATATACTATATTCTTATAATAAAGCAAGGTAGAGAAAAGAAAATATTATTAAGAAAATATAAGGAATAATAAATATATTTACGATTCATAAGGTGGAAGTAGATCATTATGTACTTCATGAAGATAAAGGTCTTCATCCTTTAAGGAAGGAGGCAGAAAAAAAGGAATTGGTCTTGCTGGCTCAGGGGTGGCAGAGGAGAAAGAAAATTCCTGTAAAGTTAGACCCAGGCTGTTTGAACCTGTTTTGTTCAAGAGTCAAATATATACTAGTAGCCCATATTTTTTAAAAGGTAATAAAAAGAAAACCAGGTGAAGTTAATTTTAGCAATATCTCTTAGCCCAATATATTCAAAATATTATCATTTCAACATGTAGTCAATGATAAAAATTATTCTTTTTTTTTTTTTTTTGAGACAGAGTCTGACTATGTCACCCTGGGTAGAGTACCGTGGTGTCACAGCTCACAGCAACCTCAAACTCTTAGGCTTAAGCAATTCTCTTGCCTCAGCCTCCCAAGTAGCTGGGACTACAAGCACCCAGCACAACACTTGGCTATTTTTTTGTTGTAGTTGTCATTGTTGTTAGCAGCCCCAGGCCGGGTTTGAACCTGCCAGCCCCACTCGCCGAGCCAGATAAAAATTATTCATGAGATTGTTACACTCTTTTTTGTACTATCCCTTTGACATCCAGTACATATTCTTCATTGTCAGCACGTCTCAATTTGGACTGGCCACATTTTGGCTTCTCGGTGGCCACTTGTGGCTAGTGGCTGCCTCATCTGGCAGTTCAGGACTAGGACTTTGCTACTCTGAGCAGCATCTACAGCACCTGCAGGATCTCAGGCCCCACCCCAGGCAGATCAGCATTTTAACAAGACTCCCAGGTGACAGATCTGTACATTAAAGATGAAGAGACTGGCTGCTATAGAAGGTTCCTGGGCATATCGCCTTGACCTGCTGACTGTATCCAGAAAGGCCAGAGCTGGACTGGGCTGCGGCAAGGGATCCTCTCAAAAGTGTCTTTTTCAGACTCTTCCTACTCCCTCCCCTGAGGCCCTTCCAACTGGGCAGAAAAGCCCAGTGCAGCCTGAAAAAGGAAACCACCAAGGGCTTGGGGAATAGGAACAGGCTTCATAGGCAGTAGGAGAAGAGACATTTGTGAAAGGAAAAAAAGGTAAGTAAGAAAGCATATGATTATGCGAGACAGCAGCCACGAGCCCCAGAGGCAGGTCTGGGAAAAGAAACTTGAAGGAGACTCTCACTAGAATCCGGGATAATGGTAAATAGTTTGTGCTGGCTTTGGGGTATGACCAGGTAGGTGTCTGGTCTAAGAGAGAAGTCCCAGGTCACCTCCTGAGAGGCTTCTGACCAGAGCCCTCTAGGGAAATGTCAGACACCAAATCCTTTAATCAGAAACCTTTTACATCAGGGCTGTGTCTCCATAGATCAAATTTTCCGGTTTGAAGACAGAAGCCAGTTCCACAATGTACTTTTCACTGAGATTTCTCAAACAGGCTGGAGATGTGAGGTTCTGTTGGAAGTCACATAGTAGAAACTTCGTTGTCTTTGTCAGTAGTACAATGGATTTTTTTTTTTTTTTTAAGAGAAGCTCTCCAGGTACATTTCAAACTGTTAGTTCAAACTGATGCTGTATCGGGTCAAGTTGGGCAGACAATAGCATGTTCAGATGAAGCGGGAAGGCGGAAAGAAATTACGGTCTACCCAAATAAACACTGTGCTTTTGCTTCATACATATGATATCTCTGCTCATGTCCACAGTGCCTCCGTCAGGTGTCATTATATCAGTTACAAGGTATTCAGCAGCGAGTAATAGGATATCCAGCTAACAGAGTCTTAAAGAGTATCTCTCAAAATGTGACTCACTAGCCTCATCAGCATCACCCAGGAACTTGTCAGAAAGGCACATTCTTGGGCCCCACCCTAGACCTACTGAAACTCAGGGAGTAAAGCCAGCAATCTGCCTCTTAACAAGCCCTCTGGGTCATTCAGGTGCCTGCTTAGGTGTGAGAAAGACTGGCTTAAACCATAAGGACATTGAATATTTCTTTATTATTATTATTTGAGGGGATTCATTGAGGGTACAAAGAACCGGGTTACACTAATTGCATTTGTCAGGCAAAGACAGTGTTTGGCACACCTCTTGTGGGAGGAACACATTTATAAGAGGGACTTTGCCTGAATGGGGACTCTTAACAGAATGTCTGGAAGCAGTTTCCGTGCTGCAGGACTCTGGTCAGCATCTCTATGACTCATCTGACCTTTTCCTCATGGTCACAAAATGGTATCACAACATTTAAGCATCACACATTCACCATGCAGTGTCCCAGACAGGAAGGTCAGAGTGACGGCGGAAAGCAGGCCACTCTTCCTTTCTACTTTCACTTTTACCAGGAGAGAAACTATATCCCAGGAATCTCCTCAGCAGACTTCTCTTCCCCAACTCATTGCGTAAACGTACATCTTATGCCCATCCCTAGGCAAATCGTTGGCAAAGTGGAATATAGTCCTCACAAAGACTTACGCTGAGCACAATTCATCCCCTTGAGCTTGCTGTTGCTCTCCAATGCCTGAAAAAAATTTTTTCTCTTAGGCTCAGTGCCTGTGGCTCAAGCAGCTAAGGTGCCAGCCACATAGACCTGAGCTGGCGGGTTCAACTCCAGCCTGGGCCTGCCAAACAATGACAATTACAACCAAAGAATAGCCAGGCATTGTGGCGGGTGCCTGTAGTCCCAGCTACCTGGGAAGCGGTGGCAGGAGAATCGCTTGAGCCCCGGAGTTGGAGCTTACTGTGAGCTATGATGCCACAGCACCCTACCCAGAGCAACAGCTTGAGGCTCTGTCTCAAAAAAAAAAAAAAATTTTTTTTTTCTCTTAGCAAGAAAGAATCAGGGGATGGGAAGTAGAAATGGCAGTTGCACGTAGCTAACAGTGTCTATTACGAGCATTGTCCCGATTTTACAAACGGGGAAAGTAAAGCTCGGGGAAGAGCACGTATTTAGGAAATAGTGGAGCTGTGATTCAAGCTCAATAGCTCATTTTCTTTCTGCTGCCTCACTCCACCTGGAGAGTTATCAATTCCCCAGATCCAGGAAGGTATAAATGGTTGGTTCTGTGACTTTATGCAGTAGCAAACATTCAGAGATGAACTAGAATTTGCAACGCAGGAGGATAGTAGAAGAACCATCACCAGCTAGACACCTGTGGGCCTTGTGCTTTGGCAAGAGATTTAACATTGTTTAAAATTTGTGTCCAGTATTTAATATTGGAAGATTTTGCATTTTAAAATTCTGATTTCTAGGTACATCTGAGGAAAAATAAGAGGGTCTGACCACCCTGGACTGACATTCCCTCCTGTCAAGAATCTGTGGGAGCTGAGTAGCATCTGCTCCCTTTAAAGGGAGCACAGCATTCTAATTTCCTCCCTTTTCCCCTTTCTCTCCGACCTTACACTTGGCCTAGTTCAGCTAATTATATGATATGCCTTGTCTTAGCTGACATGTTGCCCCCAACTCAGACTCTTCCCAGTGTGACTGATGCCCGCAGTACTGATAGTGGAATACAAGAGCATCTATTCCCCAAAGCCTGCAGCCAAGCGTTCCTGAGGAAGGGCAGAGATGGTGACAGATTTTGGAGGGAATCTGAATTTTCCCACAGCACTGACAGCACCGTGACTCCAGAGGACTGTCCTGCAGTCACTGCCCTGCAGTTTAAGGTCTATGGAGGGAGGCCTGGGCAATACAGCTCTGGCTGTAATTTAGGGGCCCTGAGCCAGCATGCAGTTTAAGAAAGGGGCCCAAAATTGAAGAGGCAGGAACAAGCTGGGTGGCTTTACTTCCCAAAGCCAATTTCTGCGGAAGTTCCTCAATTTTCCTGGGCAATTGCACACTCTTTAGCTCCATGTCCCCTCTGGGAATTGTTTTGGTTGTAAAGCACCCACTGGGAACTAATTGTCTTCCAGCTTAAGTCACTCCCAGAGGAAGTTGTGTATAAATTTAGGGCCTATTTCTTTTTTTTATTTCTTTTTTTTTTTTATTAAATCATAGCTGTGTACATTGATATGATCATGGGCCATCATTCACTAGCTTTACAGACCATTTACCAAGTTTCACATATACCCTTGTAAGATGCTATTTCTTTACCTTATACAATTCTGAAACTCTGGTCCCTTCTTTCTCCCATTAAGTCCACATATAAATTCATACGGATGGTGCTGCCCTGTGAGCACTTTCTACAAAAGAAGCAACGACTATAATAAAAGGGTAGCCAAGAGATGAGGTAATGCCCGGGAAAAGCCCTGCACCAGCTCTGCACCAGCTATGAAGATACTAACACTCAGGGGATTCTCAATCCAGTGGGAGAGCCAGACACAGAAACAGGTGGTTACAATGGAATTGGATCAGGGCAGCTCCAGAGGTAGACGAAGGACATTCTAGAATGTTCTCCAATCTTGGAAGACTGGCACCTACCCTGAGCTGGAGAAGCTTCTGGAGGAGGCAATGACTGAAGTTTCAAATAATCAGCCAAGGAGGCTGGGCACAGTGGCTCGCACCTTTAATTCCACCACTTTTGGAGGGGTGAGATGGGAAGATCACTTGAGCTCAGGAGATCATGACCAGCCTGAGTAAGAGTGAGACCCTGTTGGTACAAAGAAATAGAAAAGTTATCCAGGTGTGGTGGCTCACACTTGTAGTCCCAGCTACTTGGGAAGCTGAAGCAGGAGGATCAGTTGAGCCCAGAGTTTGGGGTTGCTGTGAGCTATGATGATGCCAAAGCATTCTAGCCTAGCCAACAGAATGTGACCCTATCTCAAAAAAAAAAAAAAAAAAATAGAATCAACAGACAAAGAGGAGGAGGGTAATCCAGGCAAAAGGAACAGCAGGAGCAAAGACCTGGAAATAGGCAAAAGTTTGGTATATGTGGGGATGTACGTGTCCCTGGAATACAAAGAGAAAGGCTGTAGATGAGGCTGGTGGAGTATGCAGCAAATCGCCGAAGCTGGCAGGCCTCATCCTGGGCAGAGGGAGATGCCATGAAGGGTCTCAGGGAGAGAGGTGGCACAGTAGGATGACTGGAGGGTGGACCTGAACCCAGTGACTGCTCTATGTTATTGTCCACTAAGGAAAGAAGGAAACTCGTGTCCGTCCTCCTTGTCCAGGGCTCTCTCTGGACCTGGAGCTGTCATCTACCTAGTTGATCACATCAGCTACTTGGACATCTTCCTTAACACCTACCTGTTTCTTAGCCTCAGTGTCAACGAGACTTAGAGAATCTGCACATTCATTATCTCTTCCTTGTGGTCATCCTCACTCTTCCCTGCCATTGTCTTCTCCAGTGGCCTCCTAATGTTTCCCTGACTCTAGTTTCTTCTCCTTCTGGCTATTCTCTACGTTGTACCCAAAGTGGGCTTCCTAAAATGCAGACTTAATCTTGACATTCCCTCGCAAAAACAAACAAAATCTACCTTCAGTGGCTCCTCTGTCAGTCAGGATTCCTGCTACCATCAGACCTCCGGGCCTTTAAACAGAAAATAGATGCATAAAATGGATATAGAGCAGCCCATCAAATCTCTAGAATTTTGTTTGTGAGCTATTGTATGGCGAAAGCTGTGCCTTATATTTTGGTCACCTGTTGCTGTGTAACAAATCATTCCCCAAACTAAGCAGCTTAAAACAAAACCAACTGTGTGCTATTGATACTTCTTATGTCTCTAGGCTGACGGGGCTCTTCTGGGGGCTTCTTCTGCTCCATGTGGTGTCTGCAGGGATGGCAGAGATAGCTCACTCCCATGGCTGGCAGTTGATCCTGGCTGTCAGCTATGAACTTGGCTGGGGCTGTCAGCCAGAGCTTCTCAATTCTGTTCCCTGTCCTCTCTCCACTTAGCGTGGATAGCTGGATCCTAAAAGGGAGTATGCCAAGGCCATGACAGTGGAAGCTGCAGATCTCTTCAGGCCCAGCCTTGGAAAATAAACAGCATCAAGTCTACTGCATTCTGTTGGTCAAATCAAAGCAAGAGGGCCAGTTCAGATTCAAAATAGACTCTACCTTTTCATGGAAGGAGAAGAAAAACAATGTGTAGTCATTTTTGTAAGCACCATGCCTTGCTTGCATATCCTCTTAAATCATCCAACAGAATACATAATAGGTACATAATACATTTCTTTGGGGGGGAATTTGATTGACTAATCAATTGGTTCAATCTTTTCCTTATTTACTTATATGAGAATAAGTGACCATGAAATAGATTGATATCTTCTTGGAATAAATGGAAGGCATCTAAATGCACTAAAGAGAACTGGAGACCTATATATGGTCAGACCTTGTTCATCTTGGGACCTTAGGGAGGTCACTTAGGGTTCTTGGACCTCAGGGTTTCTTCATCAGTAAAATGGAGATGACCATATGCCTACAGAGGAGTAATGACACCCACATCATAAGGCATTTCTAGATTTAATCAGTCGTGTGTCCGAGCCCTGTTGGTTCACCTTCAGGTGGGATAGCTTACTGGAAGAAAAGCTCAGTCGGTCCCCAGAGAAACAAGTTTCATTGGAGGGGAAAACTCTTTTTATGTCACTTTAGAGCACTTGCATTTGGAATACTTAGGACACTAACAACAAAGAAAACAAGGACTTTTCTGATTTTTAAACATAGTCAATTGAAGAAAACCCATAATGGAAGTTGCTTCTAGGGGACCAAGAATCAAGAGATGGATGGGAAATCTATGCTTTATTGTTTACTTTTCAGCACTGTGTGAATATTTCTCTTACATTTCTTTCTCACTCCTAAAAAAAAACAAATTAAAATTAAATCTAAGGAATCCAAATGTCTTCGAAACCATTGGGTTTTTTTTTTGGTTGCAATAACTTTGGTGAGCATAAAGCTAGTCATTCATATAGTCACAGCTATAAAAAATGTAAGTCACGTTTTTCCTTAACAAGAAAGCTAAAAAAAAAAAAAAATCAGACAAGTAGGACTCTGAGGCGTCTTTCTTTGACTTTCCCTGCTCCTGTGGCAGCAGTTTCCTCCTGGATCCTTGGTCATTACGTGCCGGCTCAGACTGGCCCCAGTCAGGCAACGACGTCTTGTCATTGCTGGAATGACGTCTTCTACACATTCTCAGGGCCCCCTTACCACGTACCCCCCTGCTTCTGTTTCGTTCAATTATTTAATTTGTGATTTCCAGGCAGCCCAGTTGCTAACCTTTCTTTAGCAAGATCATGATGTGGGACTTGGGAGCCAGAAAAGAGGGGAAAGCAGGTCTAGAAGAGGAATAGATGGAAGGAGGGAAGGAAGGGAGGGAGGGGGTAGGCAGAAGTGAGAAGGAGGTGCTGATCCTTGCATCTTTCTAGAATCCCTCTCCAAAGCCCCTTTTCCGGCAGACGCCTTCTCCACTTGCCCTAGGGTTCTGTCCTCTCTGCCCATCCAGTCTCCTGCTCTTGCACGTTGTTTCAGCTAGTGCTGATCAACCCATGTTGCTCTGAAAGACAAGAAAGGGGGAATTGTGTTTTAAAAGCCTACCATCCTCCCCCAGCCAGCATCACACACATCAATGCATCTGCGGGTTCTGTTAGCTCTAGGAAAATGACAATCTATCTAATTACTACTTCTCTGAGTCTCCACCACCCCCTTTCCTGTCATTCCAGATGAGGACATTCACTGAAGTGAGACAATCTGTGTAAACATTGCTTTGCTCTGAAAACGATGTTGCCTGTGGCCATTAGAAAGAAAAAAGAAAAAAGGTTGTCCAACCTTAATATTTGTTATAGATCCTAATCTTTTTCTTTTCTTAAATCTTTTTTGCTAATCCAGGCTCCAAGTGGCGATCAGACCCTCCTCCCAAAAATGTATCCCTGGTCTTCAGGGATAGCTCTGTTTGGTGTCACCCAAAAAGATATATCAAAGTCCTGACCCCCCCCACACCTTAGGGTGTGAGCTTCTTTGGCAAGTGATGCAATTAGTTAAGATGAGGTCATCTGGACTAGGGTGGGGCCCTAGTCCAATATGACCAGTGCCTTATAAGAAGAGGAGATGAGACTCAGACACGGGAGGGGAGAACACCAGGAGACAACAGGGGAAGGGACTGGAGTGCTGCAGCTGCAGGCAAGGAGTGCCAAAGATCACCCCCAAACCACCAGAAACTAGGAAGAGGCAAGGAAGGATTCTCTCAAGGGTTTCAGTGGGAGCGTGGCCCTGCTGACACCATGACATTTGACTTCCAGCCTCCAGAACCTTGAAAGAATACATTTCTGTAGTTTCTAGCCACTCAGTTTATGTTACTTCCTTATGGCAGCCCCAGGAAGCTGACACAGCCCCCCACAGTTGTCTCTGAAATTACCACTGTATAAGAGCCTTTCAGACGGGACCAGGTGTTTGCCTTCAATGTGGTGAATTTGAATGAATTTTGCCAGCAAAACACATGTGTTCTCACTGGATTCTAAGAAGACCTGACTTCTTCTAAGGGCCCTATCAAAAATATAAAGACATTTGAAAATAAAACATGTGTTTTCTTTTCTTATCCAAAATATATAAATATATAAGTTCTCAGGATCACAGGGGAGGACATAATGAGGGAGACCAATGTAGAATGGAATCCCAGGCCCCCATGTGGTTATCTACTGAAAGGCCCTGGACAAGTGTCCCCATCTGGGGCCTGGAGGAAACACCCCCCCATAGGTCAAATGAAGAGACCTTGAGAAAGGGACCACACACACACAGGCATGGGGAAGGATGTAGAGAAGAGCTACGGTGGACTCAGGGAAGAAACAGTGTCACTGCTATCTATCAAGGGGCAGTCATCAAGGGACACAGTATCTGGCAGACAGGTGACATCCAACTAGATAGAGGTGGGAGAAAAAAAGATATCACCTTTTCTCTTCTGGTAGCACCTCCGGTGGCTGAACTCATCAGGAAGCCCAGAAGAAAAAGAGGGCAAAGAGGGCAGAGAGAGGATGGACCTAGGGGAATGAATGGAGAATACCCACTGTGTCCTTAGTATAATATTCCCCCCTTAGAATGAGAATGCTGACCCGATAGGCTTGTGAGATGCCTGTCACTTGGTAATGAATTATAAGGAAATTATAAGGGACCTCATAATGCACAATGCTTGCTACAGAGGTATGTCCTTGATAAATATCTAGTGAATAGACAATTGGATGAATGAATGAATTTTCTTATAAGGCACACACATAATTTTCCTTTTTCTAAAAAGGAAAAAATTCTCTAACGAGAGACTTGGATAAATTATGCCTCAACTCCATGTCATAAAAGGTACAGAGGGAATTGTACAGCATATTAGAGATAATTAACTCCGGGTTGAATCAGGGCTGCCAGAATTCAGGCAGGACTCCTCAAGTCAATCTCACCCTAAAAAGGTACCGGAGCGCACATACGGAAAAGAAAATAGAGGCCAATTAATTCAAGACGTTTGGTACCTTGTAGCCTCAAGAGGTTTAGATGGAAGCACTTAGTGAATGTGACTGAAATAGCAAGTGTGATCGGTGGCACGTGATAGATTGGAAGAGCTGATTCAGCCACTGTGCAGAATAGTTCGATGTGGGGTTCATTTCTCGGGACTGTGGACTCAGAGGCAAAATGCCAGATGGACAGGTGGATTTTGAAGGGGAATTGCAAAATGGGTTCTTTTTGTCTCTGGGGAGCTATGTGTGAATCTTTCCTCAGTTGAAAGAGAAAAAGATGGGAATGGGTTGAGCACCTATTGTGCGATCCGTCTGGCTAGACGCCTCCAGCACATTGCTTCATCCAGTCGTGACAGTGACCTGGAGAGGCAGAAGAGAGGTTCACAGAGGGAAGGAGCCTTGTCCAAGGCCTCCTCAGAGCTGAGTGGCTCCAGAGGAATTCAAACTTACATTATTTGCATGCTTTGCCACATGGTATTTTTTCCATCCCATCCTGTGGGTCAAATCCATTGGCTCTACTCTCAAGCTGTGGTCCTAACCTACAGAAACTTTATCGCTATACTGGTGGAAAAACAAAAATCAAACAATGATATAGGAACAGAAAGAGGGAGCCTGGGCTTAAGTTGCATTTCTGCCTCTGCCCCAGAAGTTGATACCACTATATGTCAATGATTCTAACACAGAGACGTTTTCTTCCACATTTTGACGTCTCAGAAGCAAGAGTATATTTTACAATCAATGGCATGCCAGACTTTGACAGTGATCATTCTTTCTTTAATCTCACCATCAAATAATGATGAGGATTAACATTGCTGGTACCTTATACTATGTTTATGTAGGATACTGTATACTAATATTTAATTAATGTCTTCATTTCTCATAGAGGGGTAACTCAGCCTGTTCATAAGCAAATCAAGACAGAGTTCCCTGCTCACATCCCTGACCTTACCTCCTCTTAGGATGCCTTCTTTCTACATTTGCCTTCTTTTCCTACCTCTAATCACCAGCTTGTTCCTAATTTGTATTGGGTATTATTGATTGCTTGCTTTGTTAACATTCTCTCCCCTCCCTGACTGGCTAACAGAACCCATTGATTTGATAGAAGTGTCCACTGATCTGGAAAGGTTATCTTACCCCATCCCATCTAAGTTAGATACCCAATAGGATCACGGATAATAGCACTCTTCTCATTTATGTAGTTTGGGGCTGGCTTGTGATCCAGTTCTGGTCAAAGAAAACGTGTGCTGGGACACTCCTGAAGAAAATGTCTTCTTTAAAAAAAAAAAAAGACACAAGAAGGCTCAGACCTGTAATCCTAGCCCTCTAAGAGGCTGAGGCAGGAGGGTCACTTGAGCTCAGGAGTTCGAGACTACCCTGAGCAAGAGCAAGACCCTGTTTCTACCAAAAACTAGCTGGGCATGATGGTGCACACCTGTATTTCCAGCTACTCAGTAGGCTATGGCAGGAGGATTGCTTGAGCCCAGGAGTCTGAGGTTGTAGCAAGCTGGGTTGACACCACTATACTCCAGCCTAGGAGAGAGAATAAGAGCTTATCTCAAATAAAGAAAGGAAGAAAGAAAGAAAAAGAGAAAGAAGGATGGAAGGAAGGAAAGAAGGAAGGAAGGAAGGAAGGAAGGAAGGAAGGAAGGAAGGAAGGAAGGAAGGAAGGAAGGAAGGAAGGAAAGAGAGAGAGAAAAGAAAGAAATTGTCTTCTTTGCCCTGGACACAGTTAGGTCCAGATGTTCTGGTGCTACAGGCATCATGAGGGAATCTGGCCTTGGGAGGCTGGGATAGACAGAGGGAAGACACAGGAGGAACCCAGGCCACACCCCCACTTTCCACCCTGCACTTGAGAACTCCCAGTTCAGTGAGATAAAAGACATTCTTATCACATAAGCCACCTTGAGTTTGGGTTTTCTGTTACTTTCGGGGTTGGGGTTGGGGGGGGGAGGCCTCCTAATCTAAGCACAGCCTAGGGGCTCCTCTCTGGCTTTTTTTCTCCCCAGACCACTCCCCCCTGTTGGTTCCACCTCACCCTCCAAGACCAACACAAAGGTCATTCGCCACCACCTTCTCCAGTCACTCCATGCCATCCTGTTCTCTTTCCTGTACAGCCCTCGAAATTCATTAAACGTCTCTTGGTCTCTTGTTTGGAGATAGCTCTTTCCTTTCCTGGCCAGAATGCAGGCCCCAGGAGAACAAGGGACATGTCTGTGAGATTCATGCCAGCTCCCCAGGACTTAGCTCCGTGCTAGCATATAGCATATATTCAATAAGTCATTTCCAAGAGAATAACAAGTGCAGAGCTGTCATTTTACACCTAAGCACTTCCCATGTTGGTAGGTACCACCTTTCAGAACTCCTCAATTCCCTTTGTTAGTTCTCAGGCTCCTTGTTTCTCTAGCTTCACCCTCTTCCATAGCTCATGGATGCAATTTCCAGTGGATTAACCTCCCTGCGTTTCCCCCTCACCATCAGCAAATCCATCTGTCTTGAATGTGCACTCCTAAAACACAGACAACCAACACATAAGCAGCCTCCTCGTCTGCAGTTCATTTCTCAGCTCAGGACTGGTGACTATGTTCCCCTAGGCCAAAATCCCAGGCACAGAATTGTGA
The DNA here is from genome assembly GCF_027406575.1 of Nycticebus coucang. Classification (NCBI taxonomy): domain Eukaryota; kingdom Metazoa; phylum Chordata; class Mammalia; order Primates; family Lorisidae; genus Nycticebus; species Nycticebus coucang. Next base: position 77,707,810 of record NC_069796.1, read on the forward strand.
TGGCCTTACCATCCCTCTGGCCTACCTCCCTGGCCTCTCTGTCAGTAGTCCCTGTCTAATCTGCTGCCAGGGGAAAACCATTATGTTTGTGATGGCATCATGGATCCCAAGAGTTCCTCAGGAGATGGAAATTAAGGCTCACACAGAGGAAGTGATCTGGCCGTGGGCAGCAGGGGAAGACATGGGAAGAGAATCCAGGCTTCTTCTCTCTCCAGGACCCAGGATCTTGCCAATAACCTGTTACTTCTCTCAGATTGAAACAGAGAAACTAGGATCAAATCTCAATAAAAACTGAAGACAAATCTGAAAGTCGTCATTGCCTCCAGGGTGACCCAGAGTACACTATATTACTTCCATGAGCCTCAATTTACTCATTTGCACACTGGGGTGCTCATCCAGTTTCCCCAGGGTTTTTGTGTATGTGTTTCTTAGAAGATTATGCAACAGCTGACGTAAGGGTTATAAAAATACTAAAACAGATTTTCCTCTAAGTCCAGGTTCAAGAGCCCACCTCAGTTGAGCATTTTAAATTTGACCCCTTATAAACATACAGCCTTCTCCTTGGCAAGATGCTAGGCCTGAAGCATCCATCGTCTGCCTGTCTCCTCTGCAGGGCCATCTATTTCCAGCCCCTGGACATCTGGTGCCTGCGGCTGATCCATTAGCTGCCTTGTCTGCCCCCAGAGCAGAGCGATCCAGGCCACCATGAAATATTTAAGCAGCCCTGACAGCCGATAACTTACTTTGACTGGATTCTGCCCATACCATGGGTTGGGTTACAGATGAGAGGCCTGACCAGCTAAGGCAAAGAAGTCAAAGGCCTAGTGTAGGGCTGCCCTCAAAACAGGGAATGGATACTGGAAAATTAATTGCAGCTTAGGCTGCCATGTTTTAAACAAATGCACACTTTGCAAGCTCAAACCTGCTGCAGGCTCGTAAAGAAATAGCCAAGACCCGAGAATTCTCCAGACAGTGGAGCATTTCAGTCTTCAAGGTCATAAAGATCTGGGTTTGCATCCAGACTGCGCACTTTCTAGGTATATTCCTCTGGTGAGTTACTAAGTTGTGCTGAGACTCAGTTTCTCTTTCTGTAAATTAGGGAAACCAGCTCTACCTCCCGAGATTGCCATGAGACTTAAATGCAACAAGATGTTTGGAGAAGGGAGTCTGGTAGGTGTTTACTTTATATGAGTTCCCTCTTGCCCTTCAGTGGGTGGTGGGAAGGGTTCTTATCTAGATCACCTATAGGGGTGAGAGATAGACAGGCATCACCTGCTGGATATAGGATGACCATATTAAGGGTCACCTGCACTGGAAACAAATTTATTCCATCCAGGCCACTAGAATGTATTCCAGACTCCTAGGATTTCTTTACTGCTTAGTCACTCCAAAAAAGAACTTGAGGCTACAACCTGCATTTATATATATTACTGTTAACAAAATAGGAGTGAGAATAATAAAAGCTAATGTTTATATAGAGCTAATTATATATCAGATACTATACTAAGTACCATATTTTGCCATGTGTAATGTTTTGCCCAGATTTTTGAGGGAAAAATAAGGACTTGTATTATACATGGGTAGGACTATTTGCTCATGGTACATAAAATTTCTTATATCTTATATCTGTTCTTGTATTTTGTAATTATTTGTTACGTAAAATTTCTTCTACCATCCCTGGCTCAGCACCTGTAGCTCAAGTGGCTAGGGCGTCAGCCACGTACGCCGGAGCTGGTGAGTTCGAATTCAGCCTGGGCCCGCCAAACAACAATGACAACTACAATTAAAAAAAAAAAATACCCAGGCATTGTGGCAAGCACCTGTAGTCCCACCTACTTGGGAGACTGAGACAAGAGAATTGCTTAAGCCCAGGAGTTTGAGGTTGCTGTGAGCTGTGATACCACAGCACTCTATACCCAGGGCAACAGCTTGAGACTCTGTCTCAAAAAAAAATTTTTTTTCTTCTACCATAATATGTTAAAGAATAAATGCTAAAATTCCTTTATAATACAAAAAAAACCAGGTACCTAAATACAAACAGATAAAAATTTGAATTAAAAAATTAAAACCAAAGGTATTCTTTTCCTGAAAGTTGGGGCCAAAAACATGAGTGAGCATTATGCATGGCGGCACATTATTCATTGCAAAAATACAGTACTTACCTCACATAGTGTTATAATTTTGCAAAAAATTAATTTTTTTGCAAAAAAAAAAAAAAAAAAAGAGCAGCGTCGAGGCAACAGGCAGAATCATATCTGCTGAGCATTGATGGCCGCTTCTGGCTTTAATGCCAGAACAACATTGACTTCTAGGTCACGGTTATAAAACAAATTGTTTCAATGGGATCCAGAAAAAGAGGGAGGAAATTTGTACTAGAGCTTTAGAGTTACAGTAAGAAAAAACTTTTTCTACAATAGTTCATGGCCGTCAAACCTAAAGTCACCAGCTCCTGTGGTGATGGATCACACAGGAGTGTCTTCCCACAGCACCCTCCTTATCACTTGATGCAAAGAATCTTACTCATTTTTATCCTTTTTATCATCTTTTTCTAGCCGGGGTTATGATAAAGTCTTTCAAACAAAGCAAATGTTACAACTTGGACCTATTGTCCTTGTGGTTCCCTCGGGGGATGCTGTAAGGTCAACTGTATGCTATAAATATCCATTGAGTTATATCCAGTTTGCACAGTGTCCACCTAACATTGTAGAATAAAGCCTGTGACTGAGTGTCCAAGGTCTCTCTGAGCTCCCCGGCAGCCCCCAGGGAACCTTTTCCAAAGGCAAACTCAGAGAAGTTCAGAGGGAGCCCTCCTTCTGGGAGCAAGCAGACACTCCAGGTGTTGTTGTTTTAGTAGGTCCCTTTGAAGTGGTGTGCCATCTAACCAGGTTTTGGGCAACCACCTTACAACCCTTCTGGCTGGGATGAGATCGGTCTGCTCTCTCAGTGCAAAAAGCCGGTAGGATTTGGCAGACCTCGGGCTCCACTTCCATCACTCCCAGAATGTCTAGATCCTATCTGTGTGCATGCATTCCACACACTTCATCTCATGAAATTAGGACCAGCCACCTGTGAGGTAGGCAGTACAATTATCATTTGACAGATAAGAAAATAGAGACTCAGGGAGTTAAGGTGAGCTGCCACCCAGCTGGGAAGTGACAGAGTCTGGACTACACCGCAGATCTCCTGACTCCACCTGCAGCTTCAGAGTTCCAAGGATAACAACACGCTGAATTGCACAGACAGCGGGTAACGAAGATAGGAGCCAGGCCCAGCACTCACCCCACTTCACTACAAACCTACAGCTGCCATCCATCCAATGAATAAACATTTGCTGCGCATCTGAAAGACACCAGGGACTATTGGAGGTCCTGAGGATATAGCTGTAAGCAAGACAGACAGGATCTGTGTCCCTGAGGACACGGAGACATCTCTCTTGTGGGAGAGAGAGAGGATCAAAGGGAAAGCTGGGAGGGTGACAAAATCATTCTGGTTGTTATGAGTATCATGGTGGAAATATTCTGGGGCTATGACAGGGAGAAAAGCCTGAGGATGTGGGGTCACTGCTTTAGACAGGAGGGTCAGAGAAGGCTTCACTGAGGAGCTGACATTATCTGTGACCTGCATGATAGGAAGGAGCTGGTCACGGAAGAGAGAACAAGATGGGTAAGGGCCCAGAGGGAAGAAATAGCCCTCCCTGGGAAAGCAACTGAGGTCACAGAGGAAGGTCACAAAAGCCTGAGGATGAAGCAGGACAGAAGTTGGTCACAGGTCTTTTTCTTTTCTTCTCCTTTCCTTTCTTTCTTTCTTTCTTTTTTTTTTTTTAAGCCAGACTCTCACCTTGTCACCCTCCATAGAGTGCCACGTCATAGCTCACAGCAACCTCAAACTCTTGGGCTCAAGTGGTTCTTTGTCTCAGCCTCCCAAGTAGCTGGAACTATAGGCGCCTGCCACCACACCTGACAATTTTTTCAAGACAGGGTCTCACTCTTGCTCAGGCTGGTCTTGAACTCCTGAGCTCAGGCAGTACACCTGCCTTGGCCTCCCAGTGTCCTAGGACTACAGCTGTGAGGCACCCCACCCCGCTGGCTGGCCACAGGTCTCGAGGATGGCATGGAGAGGCTGAAAACTTTCCTAAGAGCATCACAGAGGCATTAAAGAATTTAGGCATAGAGGCGACAGGATCAGATTTGCATTTTAGAAAGATTATTCTCAGCTGTCTCTGTGTGTGTGTGCGCGCGCACAAGCATGCATATGTATGTGTTGTACAAGGGGCAGTGGGAGAGGGTCACAGAGTGGGGAGCAGGGAAGCCAGGGAGCTGCTGTAGGTGTCCCGGTGAGCTTTGATGAGTGAGGTGGTAATAAGAATGGAAGAATGGGGCAGATTTGGGACCTGTTTAAAAGAGAAACCATCCAGACTGTGAATAGCTTGAAAGAGAACCGTGAGGGGAGATGCTCTGAATGGCTTCCAGACTCTGAGCTTGAGCACTGCAGGTGAAGAAGAGGCTAATGCCTTTGGGGACTGTTGGAACAAGATAGTGAGAGAGAACCTAAGGGGAGACTGAGGAGTCCCACCTTGCAGCAGGAGCCCTTGCGACATCAGTCAGACCCCTCCCCCACAGGGCAGGCAGGACCAGCACCCAGATAACAATTCCCCTCTGCCCAGAGCCTTCTGGGAACAGTAACCAGCCAGGCCCTGCTGCAGCTGGGGCCCTGCACTCTCTAGATTGGGTTCCTGGAAAAACTGTTCAATTATTGATAAGGAACCCTCCTGACTTCACTGAAAGACTACAACACCCCCTCTCTTCCTTGCAGCCCTGTAGATCTGCACCCTCCAGCTCAGCAGCTGGAGCATGGGGGAGGGAACAGTGCAACAGCTGAAACTCAGCCAAAAGACAACACTCAGCACATAATAATCACCACACTGCAATCACTCACATTTTCTGAACACTTGCCGTGTGCCAGGCAATGTTCTAAGAATTCTTCTTCAGAGCTATAAGACAGAGGTCCTATAATTATTCCCACGTTACAGATGAGAAAACTGAGGTTAACACAGATGAGAGGCTTTACCTAAGGCCGGGCAGTGTGGAAACAACAGATCTGAAATTTCAACCTCGCTTATTTAACTCCAAGGGCAGTGACCTCTCTAACTTCATTGTGCATCTATGTACGCTATGTATATAAATTGTCCAAGTTCACCGAGAGAATATCACTGTCTCACACATAGAGCATGCATACTACCCAACACCTGAGTATGTGCTTTCCTACAGAAAGCCCAGGGAAATACAGACTCTGCTGCTAAAACTGACCCTGCTTCTGGGCTTCCCATTCTCTGATCTGGGGCCTTTCTTTTTGTGACCTGGGAAGAGAGGAAGTCAGGTCCTAAACCCATTTCTCTAAACTTCCACCATTTACTGCTTTGAAATATTCAGTTGTGTCTCTTTATTTGCTGTCTTTGAAATGGCGTCAGTATTCCTCCTCCTCCTCTTCCTAACTTCCTCTTTCATCCAATCATCTCTTCCAGGGCACCTACTCAGCAGTGTGATGGTATAGAGAGACCACCTCAGTGGAGCAAAACACGCCTGAGCTCAGGTTCCAACTCTGCACTTTACTAATAGCTTTTTTTTTTGCAGTTTTTGGCCGGGCTGGGTTTGGACCTGCCACCTCTGGTACATCAGGCCAGTGCCCTACTCCTTTGAGCCACAGGCACCGCCCTTTACTAATAGCTTTTATGGCCTTGACTGAGTTCTTTCACCACCACCCCAGCCTCAGCATTCTCATCTGTAAAATGGGCAAATGCCACGATTTACCTCACATGGGTTGCCACAGAGGCAACACAATCACAGCTGTGAAAGATCTGTCATGGTGCTTGGCACACGGTGGTGCTCCGTAAATATTTGGTGGACGCTGAGACTTCAGGGGTGAAGGGAGATAAGAAGGAGCATATGTTGCCCCTGCCCTTGACTAGTCCCTGGCCAGAGAAGGAGATAGGGTAAATAAACAAGGTAGCCTATGACAAGGGACACATGGAGGAAGAGATAAAGTTTCCTGAGGACTAATAGGAAGGAGAAATACTTTTCGTGAAAGTACCTTGGGTTCCACAGAACAGCCTAGAAACATGTTCCTGTCTTCCTCTCTCTGAAGGGCCAGGAGGATGTTTTTCTAGGCCAGATCCCAATCTGCCCTGAATCCTCAGTAAAATAGGGCATAAGGTGATAAGAAGGAATTGAGCTGATACTACGTGCAATTGAGGCCGACTCAGAAGCAGCAGAAAGCACCCTGGGTCTAGTCCCATCCATGGGCGAGAGCCAGATGTCCAGATGCCCTGAGTCCTGGCTTGGCTCTAGCCATGTCCTAGCTGTATAGCTGTGTGACTTTTGGACAAAAGCCCCCAACACCCTGAGGCCTCAGGGCTATCACCTATAAAATACAACTAACAATAGCTTCTGTCTTCAGAGCTGTTATGAAGATTAATTAAGAGAACCGCATGTAAGCTCAGGGCATATGGAATATGTATGATAAGGAGCAGCCTTGAATCTTTCGTCTTGGTACACAGGGGATGTTTGCGGCTCTTCTAAGACAGGTGGATTTTATTGGCTAGTTAGAATTTTGACAGCTCCACTGTAGAACAACTAAAGAGTAGGCCCTTGACAATTTTATGTTTTCACTATTCATCAGAAGAAAGTGTTAGAAATTCGTGTGCTCTGAACCAGTGGGAACAAGCAAGAACCAGACCCCTGCATCCAATCTAGGGCTGAGTTCAGGGACAGCATCCATGCGACCCAGTCTAGTACTGAATAATGAATGTAACATAGACATTACAGGGAGAATAGGCACGAACACTTTGTTAGCAGCGGCAGCTATTAAAGTGGGAGGAGCATTGAGAGGCCAGGGTCATCAACGATAGGTTGAGAGGGTCACAAAGTGTGCCCGCACGTGCACATACACACCCCCGTCCCCTGGGCTCATTCATGAGTCAGTTCATGTATATGTATAACATGACTGTTGAGTGACCAATCAATGGACAGACAGCTCCTGAGCAGGAAAAGAAAGAGCTTTAGACCAGGAAAGCAGAACTCCCTTCAAATCCCCATTCTGCCCCTTTCGTCTCTGTGAGCCTCACTTCCCTCATTTGAAAAAAGTGGGGGTACCATAGGTGGGGTTGTTGTAAATATTAAATTAGATAATTGATATGCAAATGACCTGAAACAATGCTTGCAAAGTAGAAGGGGCTTAATAGATGCCGGTTAAATTGGAATCTGCTAAGGATCACAGAGACACACAGATTTAACGAATATTTATTGGCACTCTACAATGTCAGTCCTGTGTCAGGTTCTACACACACGAAGATGGATAAAATATGATATTGTTGGAGTCTATATTTTATTTTGTTTCTGCATGGGGGACAGACATACCCAAACGTCAGGGAAGAAATGCACAGAAGAGATGAAATTCAGCCTGGGTTTGAAGGGTGTAAATAAGTTTGTAATCAGAGCCACTTCTGAACTTGGCAAGGCTTCTCTGGATATTTGTCACCTTTGAGCATGTGACCATAAACAAAATTTAGATTCAATACTTGATTCAATTAAAATGGGCTAAGAGATGCCATCCCTGATATGGAGGGTCAGAGCTAACCTCAGGCCGTCTGCTTGGCCGGGACAAACCTAGCTATGCCCCGCCAGCCCTCTGCACACTCCCAGAAAGAGGCCACCATCACCAGATGCCAAACGTGACATGGCCTTCAAATCCCCAGTCCCAAGAAGATAACAGCCTCTCTGGTGTGCAGTTCAGAACCAGGGTTCCAGAAGTCTTCCCTTTGCTTCTCTAGACCCACACTCCAGCCTCTTCCACCCTTGTCTTGGTCCCTAGGAGGCTGATCTCTGTGCCCCAAATAAATGTCACTCCTTTATCCTCTGGTTCCTGCAATAAGGCGTAGCCTGGGAGGGAGATGGGAAGAGAGAAGGCGGTATTACTCCCCTGCCTCCACCTTGTTGGGCCACTATGTGTTAGCTGGGTCCCTGGACCAAAGGCTACAGGTCCTTCCAGCTGGTCCCCTGAACACTGGGCTCTCTCTATCTCAGGGTCCAGGTCAGCACTTATCCCCTGTCCCCTCAGGCCTAGAAGAGGTGACAGCACTCAGCTATTACCAGCCCCAGGCAACGGCACTGTATCCTCTGAGTCCCCCACACCTTTGTCAATAGCTCCTTTATTAAATGCTCCTTAAGTCACCTAATTTGAGCATGCCATCTGTTTCCTCCCAGCCCCTGACTGACACCTCCAGGTTCTCAGCCTGGAGACTGTTTTGCTCTGTGCATATATTTTTCTGGATCAGTGGAAAAAATAAGGCTGGAAATTTGGCCATGGCAAGGTTGTCCTTCCAAATCTTTGCACATCCTCTTTGCTGTTCCAACTGGGCCAGCCATAAGATTCGCTTTTGCTCCCTGTTCTTAGAAAAAGTAGTTTTCTGGCTCAATCAGAAATCAGGAACCTCTTCATCTACAGCACACCGTGGTCCTTAGCATTAATTTGAATTACACGTGCCGTGCTCACCTGGCACAGAGTAGGCGCTCTTACCTGACTCTGACCCTATCTGTGCCACGTCATTGGCTTAACTTTATCCCCTGGTGATTCATATCCACTCTGCTCTCTAACCTTGTTATTTGTACATCAATAATGTACAGAAATGTAGTCCACTTTTTCTTGAACTCCTACTAGAAACCAAGCACTTCAGATCACGAAGTAGAGGGCGGCAATTAGCACAGGGAGTTAGCATGTTTACCGTACCCACTTCCCACTTACTAGCTTGTAGCTTGAAGCAGTCACTTAACACCCCTGTTAATGCCTCAGTTTCCTTGTGTGTAAAATGCATATAATAATATGACCTACCTCTTAGAGGTGCTGGGAGGATTAAATGGGCCAGATGTGCAGAACACAGACACGTGTATTATGATCATATTCATTATCCTATCTAATCCTCCTAACAACCCCGGAAGTACACATGATTGTTACCACTTTGCAGGTCTGTCTGAAGGCAAAGCCTGGTTTCTGCACGGTGTCACTATGGCCATGCAGATTATGTTGGGGGACAGAATTCAAGAAGGGGCATAGCAAATATATTAACAATGGCTGCTGTGTATCGGGCCCTCACTATGTCCCAGAAACCGTGATAAGCCCTTTGTATACATTATCCTGATTGCAACTCACAATGCACAATGATGCTGAGAGAAAATCATTTCAATCTCATTTTACATGAGAAACTGGGGCACCAGGGGTGAAGTTACACACCTAGGGTCATGTGTAGAAAGCAGCTGTGGCAGAATTGAGATTCGAGATTCAGGCTGAAGATCCATGCTGGTGTTCGAGATTCAGGCTGAAGATCCATGCTCTTAGGCCATCAGGAAAAGACAGAGTACCCACACTTCTCAACTGACAAAACTCAGGAATCCCACTGAAACCCGTCCAGGAGATTCTGCACTGTGAACCCCATCCTAAGATAAACCAGGTCGGCACCCTCTGCTGCAGTGGTCGGGAGCAGAGCTGGGCGCTGCGGCAGGCAAATGCGGCATCTGATGTAATCTATTCCATTACTGAATGTGCAGTAGCTCATGTTTTTGAAAAGAAAAAGGAAAAAGGAAAGAAAAAAAACCAGGCTTGTAGAAATGGCAGAAAGGCAGGAGGCCCGGAGCCAGGCCAATTGAAAAGCAGCTGCTGGCATTACCAAAGCTGATCACAGTGGCCATCAGACAGGAAGCAGGAGAGGCCCCTGACTGTCTGGGTCATCACCAGTCTCGCCTGCAGGACAGGGAAGGATGAGGGTGCTCTGCTAAGGCCCCCTTGGCCAGCTCCCACAGCCAGGCCCAGCTGCACAAGGCAGAGTGCCTGCCTCAGAGGAGCCCATCTGGGGGACAAGAGCTCCAGTATAGTCCATCCTCTCTCTGTGTCATCTGCCTGTGTGCTGTGTCACCAGCTCTGCTGGGCCTCAGGGGCAGCCGGCTCCCAGGTAGGGGGAGACTTCTCCATTTTCTCCTTACAAAGGTTCACTCAGGAGAGAAGACCAAAAAGCTATGGGGGGGAAATAAGATTTAGCTTCATCTCAGCACAAAAGGATGTGGGCTAAAGGACAATTGTGTGTCAAACTCAGTGTGAAAAATACTGGGGCAAAGCTAAGGAAGTAGAGGCCCTCCTTGATAGAGAAACCCAACTGGACCTAGCAACAGGTTGCAGTCCCTGCGGGGGCGCTGAAGCCTCACTAGATCCAGCTCAAGTGCAAGTTCAAGTCTTCCGGCCCCATGGATGGATTGGTCACCCGGCCACCACAGCTGTCCTCTGTGACCCCGCCCCTGGGCACCCATGATTGGGCCAGCGAAGAGGTCTGTTGACCCGAGATAAGATAGACCAATCAGAATCTCGCTGGGAGGGACATTTCCCCTCCCCCCTCCCAGGGTGGGGCGGTTGTTTGGGGGTTTTCCTTTTTTTCCTATTTTGTGCGCCTCTATATTCTAAGTGCCTAAAATAAAGTCTGCGTCCTAGTGGCTGCTCAGTATGTGTTTCACTGCATCTTTTTCTGCACTTAACTAGGCAGGATTCAACCAACTTGGTCTCCTTAACCTGGAGCTGGGGCAGTCCTGCTCTGCAGAATATGGGGTGGGGGGGAATATGCGGAAGGGACAGAGGGAGGAGGATGAGTATGGGGAAAGTCAGGGCAGTCGGAATATACCCCGTGTCCTCGTGTTAATGTTCTTCTCTTTCCCTAAGCTGACCTGAGTGGGTCTGGATATTTTAAAACCAAGTCTTGCCAACCAAAACAGCGTTTCCTCCTGAAATCCTTCCCCAAAGGGATTGGTGAAAATTCCTAGGAGCTCCTATGAGGTATTTTTAGCTGAATGCACTTGGAGGCAGGAAAGACAGCTCCCCACACACCTTGTCTGCTCTGCCTGCTGAGACTCCGCAGGGGGCAGGTGGGAGGCTGCCAGCTCTGGGCCTCTCTGCCTGGCTCCCAATCTGGGCTCCATCCCACCCACTCTAAAACCCGAGTCAGGTTATTTAACTTTTCTGAACCTCAATTTCTTCCTTTGCAAAACAGAGATCACAATAGCACTCATCTCCATGGCTTATTTTGAAAATACAAAGCTCTTTGGCCAATGTTTAGCACTGGTATGTGCTGGGTGACTAATAATGTATCCATCCGGTACATTAAACAATCAGGACTCACAAAAACAAATTTCTTTTTTTCCCCCATGTCCCTTCAAAACTATTCATTATATTCAATCAATTCCCTGCTCCTGAATGAGAATATGGATGGTTGCTTGAGTTTCCTAATCATTGTTAGGTAATAAAAGGTCCTACGGTCATTGTAATTCAGACACTGACTCAATTCCTTATGTCCTACACTTTTTCTCCACCTCCCCCAAGGCCTGCTGCCAGGAGGCCTGTAAGTCCTTCAGCTCCTCTACTAGCTTGCTAACCTATTTTCTGGCCCCTCCAAGAATCACATGGAGATAAGAAAGGGAGGAAATGGGAATAGAGAAGTTCTTAACTGGTTGGTACTGTCAAAGGCTGGCTTTGCCCTCTCTGAGTCTGACATATATTGCAAGTTGGCAGTTTCTTTCCTGGGTGCTCTAGGGGTTTTCTGGGGACAGCCATGCTGGCCCACCTATGATTAAACACCCTCAATGCATGGGAGCTTTTCACTTGCCTGATGGCTTCCCATTCCCCCTCTTGGATGCTCAGGTACTTCCTTCTGGACAAGATCTTTTTCACAATGAACTCAGGCTGACATGCTTCCTGCTGTTCCAAATGTGACGCCCCCTCTTCTGCCCTCTGCCTCATCAACCTCTGACCTGCCATCCTAGGCCGTGTCCCTACTCCTCTCTGATGCTGCTCCAGCCACTGTGGTTTCCTTGAGCATGAATCAGACTCAGGCTCATCACATCCCCAAGCTGTAAGGCTCAAGAAACAATCACTAGAGCTAAGGGTGAAGGCACAAACTCCTTTTCCAAAGACGTCTTCACAAAATCTTTCCTAAATATCAACAACCCCAACACTTTTCTCTCCTCCAAAGTGGTGAAGAGCTTTGAGCAGCATGCAACTGGGTTTTGCATTTTTCTTTTGTAAACTCTGCATCCCACCTGTGAAATGTAGTAGCTACATACCCTTGGTGCCCCAACTAAAACTTACCTTGTAACCTCTTGTTACCTTTATAATCAATAAACATGTGCACTTAACTTTTTGGCTCCCCAAATGTGTACGATCTCACCTATTCCTTATAGCAACTCTATTGAGGTGGAAGTTTGTTCTATTTTTCAAATGAGAAAACTAAGGCACAGAGAGGTCAAGAAGCTTGTCCAAGATCACCCAGCTGGGACGTTAGGGTCAGATTTGCAGCCATATCTACCTGACTCCTCTGCACTGCCACAGACAGCTTCCCAAAGAGGAAGACAATGTAAGAGCCCTGTGCCCTTGCTCTGTGAGGCCTGGCATTTGGGCCCTGGGCCTTCCATGGCACTCCCGATTCAGGGGATCTCTCAGAGGCTTGCCTGGAACAGCAGCAGCTTCCTTAATACAGAGCTAAAACACAGATGTGAGACTTCCTTCAAGCAGATCAAGGCAGCCAGCCCTGTGACTGGCAGCTGTGATCAGAGAACCAGCCAAAGAAAAGCCCCGCTTCCTTTGCACATAAAGCACTCATTCTCAGCCATCCCCACTGACACAGACACTCACAGACCAGAGCTGCAAAGGGCTGGACAATGAAACTGACACAGACATAAGCAAGAGATTGGTTTCTTTTCTAAATGCAAAACTCAGGTAATATTCAACACATCTATGAAATTTTCATCTGAGCTGAATTTTTATAGGAAAGCCAAGGATTTCTTGTGCCAAAATTTTGACAGCAGATGTCGGGGGGTGGGGGGGGCGAGGTGTCTAGAAGGACAGATTTATAGCCTGTGGCCACTTCCTTAGGGGCTGAAAATACACCAGCTCCCTTTCTCCCATGTTTCTCGTCTTCTAGCCATCTTCCCCGCCTCCCTCTCTCCATTATTGAGACCTTCTGGTGGACAGCCCTGGGGTACTTACAGTCACACCTACCTCCGGGGCCTGTGGTCAGGTAGAGCAGACAGAGAAGAAAGGCCAACGGTGAAAATATGGGGTAACAGAGCAAAACAGAATTAGACACACAGCACCATGGGCCCCAGAGTGGGGAGGGGCAGGGGCATCAGGGAGGATTCTCAAGCAATCACCACTGCTGCTGACTGACCGGGCCTATCAGAATGGATTCCAGCCTTTTCGTGGAACTGGGTGACTATCAGCTCACTGTGGAAGATGCCAAGCTCTGTGGAGGAGGCGAAGCCTGAGCTGAGTGGTGAAGAGCGTGTTAGACAGACAGACTTCCAGAGGGGGCGATTCCAGGCTGAGAGAGCAGTAAAGGCAGAGAGAGGCCTAGAAGGGAACTCTCAGGACCTCTTTGTCTCTGATCCCTCAGAGGCCCAGAGCGGTCAGTAGGTGAATTAAGGAAGATGATGAGTGAATGACAGAAGTGGAGGAAGTGTGACAGGGAAGCATGGGGGACGGCTGTGGACAGCAGCAATTAGGCAATAACAGAGCTGCCATGTACCCCCATCCACGGCGCGCCAAGCCTTTGTGCACGCGACATTATTCCGTCCTTTCTGTCAGAGGTAAACACGTGGCTAATATCTAAGGAGTGAAGGCATCAGAGGAGCCAACACCTAGAACAGTCCTTGGCACTGAGTAAGTGTTATGATAAGTATTAGGATTACCATCCCAAAGTTACAGATGTGCACACGCTGAAACCCAGAGAAATAAGGTAACAGTCTCCACAGCCAGGTCTGTCTCCCCCAAATCTCATCTTCTTAGCCCAAATGATAGAGGAGAATAGAGCAATTTCACTTACACGAATTCCACTATACACATTTGAGGGGGAAAAGGAAAATTTAAGAACATGGGCCATTCTTCTCAGCGCAATCCTCAGTGACCTATGTCCGTGGAGTAAAAGTGGAACAAAGCTTTGATCTAAATATGTTCCCTTTACTCCTTTCAGTAGCCTATTAGCCTCTCAGGGTCAAAGCATCTAGATGTGCGTGTCATTTCCATACAATAAGTTTCCTAAATGCAAGCCTACTACCTTCTTTGGGGATCCATCAAAGCAATACTGATCTATCTGGTCCAATGATGATGTTAAACAGTCAGTCTTACTGTATCTCAGCACAGCTGATAGGTAAGTTAAGAAATTTTCAAAGGTGATATTAGAATATCTATTGCAGTCCAAGCAGTCTTTGGAATGTAATGGCCGTGATAAGGTGCAATTATGCTGAGTACAGCTCCCCAGGTAAGAGGAGGTCAGGTGGTCAGGTCTGTGGGTTAAAGGCCTTGGTTTGGCAGCCATCTTTGTGCCCTTTTGTCCTTAGAATGCCTGGGCCATCTGATTCCCAGTGGCCAAAGTGCTCGGACTTTATCTGAAACCCAATAATCATTTTCTCAGCCATGGGTTCATGATGAAAATCTAACGGACCCCACTCTGGCCTTGTAGACGCCACTGTCTGTTCCTCCACCACACTACTTTTTCTGTAATTGACCTTTGGAACCCCAGAAATGAAGGCTCCATAACAGAGCTAGGAAGTTCTCTCCAGGACAAGAAGGAGCTTCTGAGCTGGGACCTTTCTCTTGATAATCTGAACACCAAAACTCGATGAATATAACAGCCATTGCTTGGTTCCATATTTCTAAACTGACTCAGCCTGACAAGGCACTAAATAACATTCAAATATTACCCCACACAGAAAGGAAGAAATGAAAATAAAATCACGCTACTTCATCATTTGTCTTTCATGAATGCATCTTATGAAGATTTTCCTTTAAAAGACTAATCTGCTGAGGACTTGGAAAACACGTATTTGTGTGCATTCATTAAGTCTCCAACTTAGAAGCACATTCTGGGACTAATTATTTTTTAACTAACTAATCAACATGTTTCATTCATAAATTGGGATTTATCAGTATAGCACATGAAAGGAGAGAACATATTATTATTTTAATTTGGTTAATATGCAAAAAACGTGCCGTGTTTATAATGACCTGCTTTCACTCAATAGAGGCAGGCTGGAAATAGTAGCAGCTTCCTCTAATGAGGGTTCTGGCTCCAGGCCCCAGCTGCTCAGCACTAGACACTCAGTTTGTGTCCTGACCTATCAGCGCATGTGCTCCTGGCTGAGGAGGCAGGAGCGATTTCTTCACAAGGGGAAGCACCAAAGGCCTTGTGTTTGTTCTGCTGATAGAACCAGTTACACCCGCTTTGTTAGTGCAAGAAAAGGCCTGGGGGTTGGGGACAGAGGGTGGGTGTGGGAAGGGGTATTCACATTTGCAGGTTATAAAACACACACACCCCCTGAACTTGTCAAGAGTAAGGCCCAACTCCACTAATAAGTGATTCCACTGTAACCTACTGATCCTTGTATTTTCCCACGCTGGTGTGCCCACCGTCCCATGTGCAGCTTCTCTGCCATGCAAATAAGTTCTCTGTTCTGAAGTTCCCCAATAAAGGGATTTATTTATCAGCCTGACCTGGGTATCCCATTTGATCCTGCAAATGTGTGTTTGTTGCACGCTCTGAGTTAGAGCCACTGAACCAGGGCCCCAGGTTCACCCAGTCTATCAGGAGACTGGGTTATCTCCCCAACCCGGGCAAACGTCGGCTCCAGCTTTGAACCAGGCTCATTTTGTCCCTCTGGCCGACAGAATTGCTCTGGCCTCACCTAAAAGTGCAGGGGGGTAAGGGTGGGGGTGTCACCACTGGCCTTTCTGTGATACACTGGGGCCGGGTCCAGCTGCATTCTTTCTGTCCAGCCCTGGTGCCAGCCTGCCGAGGTCTCCACCCCGGGACATCCTGATGTGGCACATTCTAGAGCCAGGCGCCGCTTTTGTGTTTTAAAGGAGGACATTTCCTCTTCAGTTTTTTGTTTTGTTTTGGTGGGGGGGTTTTGTTGATGCTTTCTCTCCACTGGAGGAGCTGTTTCACAAAGAAGCGCACGTGCTCATGGTAGAAAATTTAGAAAAAGGAGAAAATCATCCATAAAAAGTAAATCCATACAAGATCCCACTACCAAGGACAGCCAGCATGCTGGCATTCGGAGTGTTTCCTTCTGGCCCCAGGCCTGTGGCAGAACAGGTCTTCTCAGGGTGTAAGAACAGACTGGGCTTCCTCTATGAAGCTTTGGATTTGAAGCAATACTAAAGTGGGAAGAAAAAAATTGTGGTGTATTTTAAATGTGTACAGACAACAATCAGAGCCACATGATAAATGGCAAGAGTATATCCGTGACTGCGTGTAAGCAGATTTAGAGTATTACAGTGGTTATTTGTATAACTGCCTTTAGACGTTCTGTCCAAAGTCTAAGCTGGTAAATGTGAGTCCTAGTCAAGTGACTTCCCTGGATCCTCCCCCACCTCCCCAGGCCTTGTATACTTGCATTTGTACATGTATCATGTTTGAGATCATAGTTCCTTCACATTTTTGTATCCTGATGTATTATTTTGTCAATCTTTTTATAAGTCCATGGAAATTCTTCTACAAGAAGATTTTAATTACTTCCCAACATTCAAGTATATAAACTTACTGTTTAAGCTTTCACCCATTATTCAACATTTCAGATGATCCTTTTTTTTTTTTCACTACTCTAAATAATACTGCCTTGAACATCTTTCTATGAAAATCTTTGCGATTATCTGGGGTTATTTCCATTGGATGAATTCCTAAATGGAAAATTACTGGGTTAGAGGGTAGGAATATTTTAGAGAATCATTTTATTTCACATCTCTCAATTTGTTTCCAAACAGGTGGTACTGATATATGCCAAAAGTTAGAAGATTTTTCATTGTTATAATTAAGATTTAATTGACTACACTCTTTTTGTACCAAAGTTAAGACCTAAGTCTCTTTTAACCACCCCCTTCCATCTCTGAGCCCTGCAGAGGTAGCCACAATTCTTAGCTTAAGAAAACAACTCTAGTAATACATATAGTAAGTTATCCATGTTCCTACATAAAATTATGTATCTATGAACTAAAAAACTTTTGTGTATCTTTATAACCATAGACGTCATGGTATCTTTGTGTGAATATGAATATTTTTGTATGAATGGTATAATATTGTATACATATTATATTGCTTATTTATTTCCTTCAACTGTCTGTAGTTGAGCCCTTCCTGTATACACATAAATCTACCCCATTCTTTCTAACTTTCTATACATTTCCATGGGATAGATATAGCCTCGTTTATTTAGCCACCCCTCTGTGCATACATATTTGGGTCCCTACAATCTTCTCATTTTCTGCAAATATTGCTGTGATGCATATACCATTTTCTCTAAGCAAGTGATTGGAACAAGCTTTTTCTCTACTTGAAATAGGAATTGTAGAATTCCTGGGCCATGGGATATACACTTTAATTTTAATAGATCCTGCCAATTTGTAAAGGATATTTTACTTTACTTGTATTAGGGATATTCTAGAATGTCTTGGATTTGGGTTTAATTATCAAGGATGTAGTTCTGAAGTTGTATCATGTAGGATGTCACCCAAAGGTCTGTTCATGGATTCATTTATTCCATCCATCTTTATCTGCTCGGGAGCCAGTATGGTCTCTGACCCATACTACACAGTCAACAAATGTGGGTTAGGTGCTCTCCCCTTCACCAGCCCCACCCTAACCAGACATCTGATTCCTGTCAGCACCTGCCAACCCCTTGCTCATCTTTCCAGATAGAGCTCACATGTCTCGTCTTCTGGAAGCCCTCCTTGGAGCACAGGCTGAATAAGGCAGCCCGTCTTCTGTGTCCCCGTGGCATCCTTATTGACTTGCCATGCGTTTTGCAGTTTGGAATTTAGTTATCTCTCCCCTGTTATAATGGCTACTCTTGGACTTTCAACAGTGCATGGCTTTTGGGCATCAACTGATAAATGTCTGTGGCAAGTACGCACATACAAGAGTCTGTCAGTTTCTGCAGGGAAGGGACCAAGTGGTATGCAGCTTTCTTCATAGAGAGCTTAACAGGAAAAGATTGCCAAAAAAAAAAAAAAAAAATTAGATGGCTAACAATTGACACTCATCAGTGATCACGATCTTGATAAGAATGATGAACAACTGGCGAGTAAAGTAAATCACACACTCTCCTACCCACAAAAATTCAGAACTACTTTCACCTCTCTGGAAAGTATTTATACCCCTCCTTACGTCAGTACTTTTCTATGTAATGTAGAAGCTTGTTATGCAATTTATTTTTTTAAATGCATCATGGGGAATGGTAAACAGCAGCAAGAAAGCCACTCAAACAGTTGGAATATGGAGATGTTATTGCCATCTATGTCTGGGTAGGATCTCAACTGTGAAAAGAAGTGTATGGGAGAAAGCCTAGAAATAAATACAGCCAAATATTAATCATGGTTGTTTAAGGTGTGGGGGGTGATGTGTGAATTTCTTTTCTTCTTAGTTTTACTCTCTTAAACTTTCCAGATTATTTTTCTATGTATATAAATTCATTTTTAATCAGAAAAATAGAAATGACCCAACATTTTTCAGCTATTACTGATTTCCTACGGAGAAAGTTTTAAATACTTTGTGATGTGCACATGTATATGATAGGAGAAAATAATTCCAAGAAAGTTAAAAAAATATCAATTCTCAGATTTGATAGTAACACATTCAACGTATCAGCGACTGTACTAAGGGAAAAGGGTTCAGTGGTAAACAAGTCTGGTACACTTCCCAACCTCACAAAGCGTATAGCCTAGTAAAAGCCACAGGCAGGGAGCAGAAAGGACTGGAATCCACCAGCAGGTCCAGTCCTAATATTTGCTAACATTTGCAGGCCCAGGGCAAAAGTATAAATGGAAGCCCAGCTACCATATGTCTAAATACTTGCAAGTTATTAGCAAATTTAAGTAACTTCTAGTCTCTTACCTTGACAAATATATCTTTATAACCGCCTAAAAGGCCAAGTTCAAATTTAGAATCCTCAGAGGTCTTGGATTTCCTTTGCCTAAAGATGATGACATAGGAAAAACTGGTCCTCAGTCCAAGGTCCCTCCCCCAGCGCACCATCGGCTCTTCTTCTCGTCCCATGCCTGGCTCCATTTCACACAGCAAGGGGCTTTGCAGGTGGGTGGACACCCTGGCCTGCACACCCCAGCTTCCTCCTCTCCACTCCCACACTACAAATTTTTTTTTTAAAAAAACAGCTTTTCTTGGCCACTCTTGCTCCTGGGGTGTGTACTCTGGCAGTGCTGTCCCCCCCTGGGGAGAATTAACTGAGGAAGAGGTCTCTGCAAACTCTGGAAACAGGTCTGGGTCATTCTGGGTGGG
Organism: Nycticebus coucang; assembly: GCF_027406575.1. Taxonomy (NCBI): domain Eukaryota; kingdom Metazoa; phylum Chordata; class Mammalia; order Primates; family Lorisidae; genus Nycticebus; species Nycticebus coucang. Next base: position 77,727,182 of record NC_069796.1, read on the forward strand.
AATTTCAGCAGCCTGGCACAGAAGAGGCCCTGCTGGCATCACTGGCTCTGAAGACTCCGCTGCACATTTGGAAGAGAGCAGAGTGGGGTTCTCTAAAGCATGAGACCGAAGGCAGGGACCCTGCTTGTCAAAACTATCACCTGCCCAAGTAGGGATCATGACGATTGCAGAGTAAATGCCTCATCTTATGACAGCAGCAGCTGCTCAACTCCAGCCCCAAATTACCATACCTGGGAACATGGAGCCCCATGGCCACAACTCCCTTTTGAGGAGAAGACACAAATCCGGATTTTCTTATTAAATGGCATAACTTTTACATGTTAATTTTTAACATTATTACACATTAGTAATAATAATACTACTCACATTGCTCTACAGGCAACATTAAAAATATCTGTGAGTCACCTGTGCGTGACCTCTATGGAAGGAAAGAAAATCAAGTTCCATCTACATGTTACTTGGCCACTGTTAGTTCTGAAAATGATATCCTCCAATTCATTAATGTCACTTGAGCTGGTAAGTGAACAGTGATATGTCTCCATGGCTGTGTGTATGTTTGAATTTCATGCATCTTCTGTTCCCCAGCAGAAATCCAATTTACTTGGCACCTTCCAGTACTGATGTATGTGCCCATCAGCCATCACGAAAGACCTGATGTATGCACTGCGCAGTTTTCTTCCCTGGTTCTGGCTTTGATTGTATCCTCCTTCTCTGACCTGCCATCTCCACCTGGGCGCGTGGTTCTCACTGAACTGCGCATACACTGCAGCTATTATATCTTTCCATGGCTGCTGCTTCAAGAATTATCCCCCCATCCCTGGGGCCTACCACAGAGCCTGCTGTGTGGCGACACTGAGTACATTTTGTTTGTTCTGAACTGAATGCGTTGACGTTTAGTTCTCTGCAATGCCTCACATCTCCCCAATAACAGATTAATAATAATCAGAGATGGTGTTTCTTGTCCATTTGCTACAGGGTAGATGCTGTGCTAAGAGTTTTACACATATTCCCTCATACAATCCTTTCAACAAACTGCTCAGCAATGTTTATATTCATTTTCTGGATGCAGAAACTGAGAGTAAGAGAGATAAAAAGACTTGATTACAAGTCAATCAGCTGGCAAATGATAGAAGTGGGACTTGAACCAATTTTGTCGGATTTGAGAACCCCGTGTTCCTAACCTGTAAGCCAGTGTTTCCCTGCCTGTCCTGGAGCTGCTTTTGGACAGTAACACACAGATGAATTGTCTATTTTGATTATAGACACTCGGTTAACTCAATACGCATTTATTTCTGCATGTCTTAGAAAAAATAAATTTATGGCATGTTATATTGATTTTTCATTTACATTAGTGATACGAAATGTTTCACTTGTTTAAACATGAAATGTTTTAACTTGTTTACTTAATTTCTAAAATACTGAGTCCATTTTAAAATAATGTTGAGCTAATAATAAATAATACAATATAACACAAATTATGTATCTGAATATAAAAAGTACTAGAACTCGAAAAACACTGCCTGGAAAACCACTATATATGGCTTAAAAAGAAACACACACGCATACAATGAAACTAATTTCTAAACTCTCATCATGCATTAACAAGTTTGTAGAATGTTGCTTAAAAAAATGTATCTTGGACCCCATCTAATGAGACTCCCAGCAGTCTCTAAACTTCTAAATTTGAAGTGCATTTATTTTTCCCCCTTCTATTTTTAGAACTTAAATGGCTGAATGGATTTAAAAAATTGCCTCTAAATAAAAAATGAGCCAGGGGCCTGGAGCTCTCCTCTGCCTCATTTCAACTCTGAGCAAATGGTGAATTACAACACCCCTGGACATAGCGGTTTCAACTACCAAGCTGCCAGCCTTTTAAATAATGGCAGCACAGAAATGTGGCCATAATGGTACCTATTTCCCTCGCTAAATTATTTATACATTTATCATATTTTACATGAGTTGTTGAACCTGAAGGTACTTTTGTGGGGGCTAGGTCTTTTCAAGAAGCCCATTACTGAGAATCAACTTGACTAAATTAGAAAGTGGCGTATCCAACTGTATGTGATATTGCTTATTAATATTATACGATCAGTGCCCCTGCAGTTGTTTCGGGGTGGTGACAACTCTGTACGTATGGATATGTGTGTGTGGCATGCACTATCCACAGGCTCCAAGGCAATCCACTTCATTAAGAAGCTGTTTAACATTGAGAGTATGTCAATAAAGACTAGCTTAATGCAATGGTGGAGCTGCACCTAAAGTGACGCGGCCAAACGAAGCTATTATCCTGTTTAATGTGTCTTACACAAGATGGAAACGGCTTACTAAGTTGGTAAAATCACTCTCCAGGATTTACAGTAACTGCTTTGCTGTGATATCAGCAGGGTAGTCAAAGTTTTACGCCAATAATAACTTCACATGCGCTGTTAGGAATTACTATATTTTTCTCCAAAACAACAATACAATTGAGAGCACTGCTTGCAAAATGTACCAAAGTATGCCTGTTATTAAATTTAACATAACATTCATTGCTCTGGACTTACAGAAGAAAAAAAAAAATTAATTCAACCTAAATTCAACAAACACTCATTTCATAGGCCTACTATGTGCTAGGTATAATGCTAGACTCAGGGGATGCAAAAGAACAAAAAAAAGAATTCCTGATTTGGAGAACACTGTGGGTAGGACCTAGTCAATTACATAACCGTCAATTTATGTGGCCAAGTGTCTATGCCAGCCTAGGTGAAAATGCCTACCTCTGCTTGGGGATCAAGGAAGGCCACAGAGAGAAGCAAGCTTGAGTAGGAGGTCACTGGACAAACCAAACAGGCGATCTTGTTTAAACATACGTGTGCATAGCTGGGCACAGTGGTTCACGCGTATAATCCCAGTCCTCTGGGAGGTCGAGGTCAGTGGATTGCTTATGCTTAGAGTGTAGGGAGGCCAAGGCAAGAGGATTTCTAAAGCCCAAGAGTTTGAAGTTGCTGTCAGCTATGATGCTACAGCACTCTACCATGGGGTAGAGACAGAGTAACACTCGGTCTCAAAAATAAATAAATAAAATAAAAACAAATAATAAATCAATAAATGAACAAATAATAAATATACATACACAGAAAGGACTTAGGTAATTGCACGGTGAGCGTGGAGATACCTGCGACTCCTCTGAAGGCTTTTCCTTCTTTGCTAACAGAAAGGAAGCTCTCAGGGAAGGTGAGCTCATGTCAGGTCTAGACAAAGGCACGTGACTTAGTTCAGACCAAAAAGATATAATAGGGAGTATGCCAGCAGGCCTTTGGGAAAAAAACGTTTCCTGTCTGATCAGAGAAAAGTTCATGATGAGAAACTCCAAGCTGTTTGCAGCCTGCTGTTTCTTGCTTCTGAGTGCCACTGTGTGATGACTGAAACTGTGACAGACATCTTCAGACTGTGGATGGCAGGCCAAGAATGTCCAGAGATTCCAGCCCAGAGCCCCGACATTCTTGGCCTACTAGCATGGCAACCACCTACCTCTAGTCTTCTTAATGTGTGAGAAAAGTAACCTGTCACTGTTTGAAGCGTCCCGTTACCTGCAGCAAATAACATTTGTGACTTACTGCAGTTTTGTGAAAACTCAAATTTTTCAGGGTTCTTGGAGCAATGCTTGCGGAGAGTTGCAAGAGATGATGCCAAAATGCCAGGCAGGTGCCAGATTGTCTAGAGCCCTGGTGCCATGTTAAAGGAGTTTGGCAGTGCTTTCCAAACAATAAGTCCTCTTCCAGTGGGGTACGAGAGATTACTGCAGGCAGCACACACACAGAGCAGTCCATAATCTTGAATTGCACAAAGAGAAATTCAGTTCTTTGCCAATTCTCCTTTAGGCCTTCAAACTTATAAAGAAGACCTTTCGAAACTGTACTAGAAATTCATCAACCTCTCTCCCCAATGTTAATAATCTTCCTTTTTAACAAAGAGAAAGAAGTTCACAGATTCGAGGCTTTTGATATGCAAACAGGATCTAGGAGAATTTCAATATCATTATTTTGTTTGCATTGTCTTAATTTTGATAACTACTTCGTGGTTATAGCAAGTAATACCAGCATTATGGTTTTTTTTTGGATAGTAAATCAAGTTTCCTTGACAAAATATTTTAAATTTTTAAAAAAAATTCAGTCAACTTACATAAATAAATGCTAGTGCAGAAGTTACGGCAATATGGCGAAAATTGTGATGCTGGAATGAAAATCACTGAAATTTGAAAATTATGGTTGAGTACCTCAGGGAGCCACTGAAAGTGAGCAATAAAGGAATATAAGTAGTCTCCCCAAAGGAAGATGCAGGCAAGACATCAAGCCTGAAGACAGCTTTTGCACACACACACACACAAATTCAGGTGAGAAATAATCAGACTTGAACCAAAGTAGGAGATGGGGAGGAAAAGGAGATGCTAAGAAAAGAAAATGAAGAAAACTTTGGTACGAACTGTCAGAGGATAGAGAGGGAGAAGGAGGAATCCAGGATGACTCTTCGGTTGAGCTTAGGCCACTGAAAGAATGAATCATGCTATCATTAAATGAGCAGAACGTGGGAGGAGGGAAGACCAGGGCTGGCAGGGAGAGTGATGGGAGCCACATGGAATTGGAGACCCCTCGTTAAACGCTGACTGGCCTGTGGACTACTGGTTCATCCAACCATCAGCAATTGCCTGACGAAATTTGGAAATCTGTTAGAAATCCAAATTCTTGGCTCCACCCTGTACCTACTGAATCAGAAATTCCAGTCTGGTTTAACTAGTTCTCCAGGTGATTCTGATGCATGCTAAAACTCAAGGATCAGTGGGCAGGCACAGAGCTCTGAGTCAAGATACCTGGGCAAAACGATTGGGTTATTTCAGACAAGACCTTTCCCTGGGTCTCAGTTTTGTCAACTGCAAACAGAGTGCATTGACTTGGCTATGACCTCAAGTAAGTTGCTAAACTTTGCTGGGTCTCAGTACCTCACTTTCAAATATTCATCTCCCTCCTTCTTTAATCATAGAACTCCAATTTTTTTTTTTTTTTTTTTTTGTAGAGACAGGGTCTCACTTTATGGCCGTCGGTAGAGGGCCGTGGCCTCACACAGCTCACAGCAACCTCCAACTCCTGGGCCCAAGCGATTCTCTTGCCTCAGCCTCCCAAGCAGCTGGGACTACAGGCGCCCGCCACAACGCCCAGCTATTTTTTGGTTGCAGTTTGGCCGGGGCCAGGTTTGAACCCGTCACCCTCGGCATATGGGGCCGGCGCCCTACCGACTGAGCCACAGGCGCCGCCCAGAACTCCAATTTTTAACTAAATACTTTGGAGCCCAGAATAAAGACCATACTTCCCAACCTTTTTTGACACAAAGTATGGCCATATGGCCAAATTATGGCCAATGGGCAGAGAATGGAAGTGATGTTTAAGTCTCCTGAAAAGTTTCCTCAAAGAGAAGGATCATGCCTTTTGTCATCTTTTTTTCTGTCTTTTGGTCTGTAATGCAGACATGGTGGCTGGAGCTTTATCAGTCATCTTGGATCATAATGGGAAGTCACACTTTGAGGAGGGAAGAGCAATGAGATGGAAAGAAGCTGGGTTTCTGATGACACCTTGAAACCACCTGGCAGATCTGTAGCAACTCTTTCGAACTTCTTTTATGTGAGAAAGGGACTATTTTTTTTTAGCCATTCCTATTTTGTTTTGGACACCTCTTACATTATTGTAAGAAATCTCTTGTACTTTATAATTTTATGAGAAAATACCACTTTTTTATGAGAAAGCTGAATCAGAATACCTTTGGAACAGGGCCACAAGATCTGTATTTGCTGACATCTTGTGAGAACTGATGCACTCTAAAGTTTGAGATAGGATGATTAGGAATCAACTTATATCATTGTGGTTTGGTAACATACACCTATACTCTAAGAACATGGGAGTAAGAAATTTGGATATAAAAGGAAAGGTGTTTTTCTAACCCATGGGGATAAATTTCTTTGCACATTTTTGCTTCAGAGTTTAGAATAAAAATTCTGCACTACAAATTATGGCCATATGGAAATCATCAGACAAACTGGACCAATGCCTACGAGTTTATGACTATGTTGAGGCTAGAATTGTGATCTCTGACTCCCAGCTTTCTGACTTCTGCACTCCACAACTTCCCTGGAAGCTCTGAAAAGTTATTCTTCTCCCAGCATTGCAGGTAAAAACTCTCCAGCCTACCCATAGAGTGTGAAATGGCAACTCTTCAGCTACATGGCCACGGCTTTGATAGAGGAAGTAAAGTGTGTCCAATCAAAACAGCAAAGGGTACCCCAGGTCAGCAGTCCATCTACATAGGTCGCTGGAGCCACAAAAGAATCCAAGTCAATCCAAGTCAATCCCAATACAATGCACACCACAGTTTGGAAGCTCAATCTCCTGTTCCAGATCACCTAAATCTTTGCCCATTTACAGGGGTTTCAAGTGAAGCCTATCTGTGTGCTGGACCTTTCCAAACCATTTATTCAATAACAATGCGTTAGAGAAACTGGCTTTACCACTCTCCACCAAAATGGCTTGTTAACTATCCACTTCATGTTAATGATAATACCTCAGATGGGAAGGCAGGAGAAAAATAGTGTTTAAAATGCAGAGGGCTTCAACAGGTTTGCAAAATAACAAACACATGGAGAACAGCAACCCAGCAATTAGTTGTTAAAAAAAAATGGTGCTTTCTAAGTAAACATGCACACTAAGTAAGCATGGTGGAGATCAGAAGTGGGGTTTAAAAAAACTAGTTAGCCTTGACAGTGAGCTTTCAGTTACTCTTGAAGAAAAGGATATTCTAAAAGTAATTTCATCTTTCTCTCTTCCCCTGCCTTTGGATATTATTCTTATTTTTTAGTTTCATTGAAATACGTATTCTACTATTACATTAGAATGCTTATGCACACTGCCAGGTAAAGTAATGCCTGAGTATCAATCTCTTCAAGGACTGGACCACATACTTGCCCAGACTTGTCTTCTCACTACAGCTCGCTAACCAAAACCAACACCAAGGACATCATGTCCTTCAATTCAATTACCGAATGCTCCTGGGCTGCTAATGCTAAAAGAATCAACTGCTTAAAATATTTCTGCATGCAACAAGCACATGCTAGTGTAATTTTCAGTAGTATCTGATGGCTTTTTAAAAACATGGGTGTCTTGGATATTAATTGAAGCAGGGCTGCTGTATTGTACAACTCTAATGGGCAGCAATCACATACCAGTCTGTGGTGCCTTATGGAGCTGCAGAGTGCACAACCTGGCCAGCTTGGGTGGTGGTCTTGACCGCCAGACATTACACAGGCCCCTGGGGAGACTGGGTGTGGGCTGTCAGAAGAATGCTGACAAGGTATGCTTCAAGGGCAGTGGTGGATGACACTAGAGCTGGAGTGGGGCAGAGTTCACCCTGTGTGATTATGGGGTGAGATTTGTATTGCCTGCTAAACTTTTAAAGAGGCTGGTGAAAGAGATATTAATGTCCTTCTTCCTGGAAGGTTCTAGGTTCTGGGTGTGGTTGACCTCAAACCCCAGAAGGGGCTTGGCAGTAGCCAGCAGGGTACAAGCATTTCCTAGCCTCTAACATCTCTGAAGGAGTGTCAGCCCTCACTGCACTGGACAGGGAGGGAGCTTTTTTTTTCCCTTTTCTTTATTTGGTAACACCAACGTTAGGGCAGAGCTTGCTTTCCTTGCAACCCATAGCTTCCTGCTGAGCATGCTTCATGAGAAGGGCTCTCTTCTGCCAACAGAATGTTCAAGCCAGCAACTCATCTGCAACTATAGATCCCTTTGGAGATCCTAAATGGAGCTGCTGAATTGTTGTCATGGTTACCACGGGACAGCTTCTGAAGCCAGAATATTTTCGAGGAGGGCAGCCCTGGCTGGGTATCCTAGGTTTCTGACTAGGCAATTGAATCAAGAGAATCGATTTCCCCTTTATCTCCCGCTCTTCCAGTCCCTAAGCAGAAGCCTGACAGATGTCTCCAATGATCACCTTGTCAGACCAGCCCAAACCTATAGCCCACACTTGAGTTAGCTTGAAAAGCTCAGATGGCCCTGGCAGCACCTGATTATGGCCCGGAGTGTGTTTTATCTTTCCACAAACCAAGGCAGGTTCCTAGATTCCCTCCTGTATGCTTTTAGGCAAAAGACACTTGTGAACTAGTTCATTGTACTTACCATGTTAAAAAGGAACTTACATTTTTGAACAGCTCTTATCAGCCCAGAACTTCTCATGTATCTTATGTAATTTATAAATATACCAAAGGAGGAAGTATCATCTATATTTTACCTATGAGGAACCAAGGTATCTATGAGGGCTTATGTTCAAGGCTGCACACAGGATACAGCAGAACTGGGGTTCAAATTCAGAGCTATTAGGCTCCTAAGTTACTCTTTCCTCCAAGTCATGGCCATTTTAGCCCCTGAGAAGAATTAGTAGCTCCAAAACATCCTGAACAATCCACCGGGCACAGAACATCTATTTGTTCTTTCAATAAACATGTCGGTAGTCTGCTCTGTGCCAGACCCTCTGCTGGCCACTGGAGACATAAAGATAAATCAGACACAGCCTCTGCCCTCAAGAAACGAACCTGCTGACAACCAGCTGTAATTAAAAGACAGGATTCTACATTCACTGGAGAGAGGGTCAGTCAGGGAAACCACTCTGGAGGAAAGTTTTATTTTTTTTGCCTGTTTTTGTTCATTCATGTTTTGGAGATCCATTCACTGATGCTTGGTAGCTGCAATGTCCTCTCCTCAAAAAGCCCAGAGTCGAGCACTGGTCTGGGAGATATGATATATTCCAATATAGTGTGATAAACAAGACACAGGGCTGTGGACGCTTGAGAGAATTCAGAAAACACTATTGATAGCTTTTGAATTGATTCCTAAAAGTAAAAGGGGGCTTCCCGAAAGGAGAAGAGAGGAAAAGACATGTAAAAAGGCATTGAGAGTATGTTTAGAGGAAGATAAGATGTTAAGGTGTTATATTGCTCTTAAGGTATAGTAAGGCTGCAAAACCACCTCAAGGAGTTTGGCCTTCTATGAGCAGCCACAGAAGAGATTGGGGGAGGGAGCACTGACATAAGTCTTCAATTTTGGACTAGGATAGAACGAGATGGGGGGCTTTGCCCCCGACGCCTACAGCAGCTGCATCTCTATCTGGGAGATTGTTTCAGACACGAGTCTAAGACAGACTGGAGGAGTCGGGGTGCCGGTAGGAGAATGGAAGGTGAAGGGGAAGTCCCTCGCGCAGTCTACGTTCTCGACAAGGGCACACGTAGTTCTAGGCAGCGCTCAGGGGCTGGGACGACCCATCTTCGCTTCCAGATCCCTCTGGGGCGGAGCTCCGGCCAGAGCACGTGACGCCTGGGGCACCACCTTTACTGTGGGCAGTCTTCTCGCTCTTCCTCGGTTTCTTGGGTCGCCGCTTTGATCGCTAACATCTTGACTCAAAGCCTTAGCGCGCAAGGAATCTGTTCTCTTTGGCGCGTCCCCCATTGCTCCTCGTGCACAGTCCGTTTGGGGAAGATAAATACCGAAGGACTCCTTTGCCCATATAAAAGATGGCGACCTGCAGTGCTCAGTCTGGGTCGGGAAAGAGGGTTCCAGGTTCCAGGCTTCACTGAGCAAGCCGCAGACGGAAGGGGCGTCTCTCGAGGTAACTTTTCGACCTTCCTGGGAGGGGCTCTGAGCTCAGGGGGCGTGGTCGTGTTTGAGTTTTAACAGATGATTGGTCTTCTGGCAGGTGGGTGGGGTGTACATGCTACCCCACCCCTCCCTCTTCGAACCGGAAGTGTCTCTTGGTCTTTCCAGCTGGTTGTCATTTCACTCGGCTGGGTCCTGGGGAGAAGGACTCAGCCGCGGCTGCGGGACCCGGGCACCGGGAGGTGGTGGCGGCGGCGGCGGCGGCAGCGGCGACGGCGGCATTGGCGAGAGCAGAGAAGGAAGAGGAGGAGGAAGGAAAGAAAAAGAAGAGCCAGGTGGAGTCCACAACGACGACAGCGGGGACTACGAGACCGGGGTAAAGCGGCGGCGGCGGCGGCAACGACGGCCCAGCAACCGTGAGGAGAAACAAAAGCCTTCTAAATTATACTTTTAAAAAAACCTGGGGAAAAAGAGAGAGCTAGCCAAAGGGGGAGGCCCTTCTCCTTTAGAATAACTACGGTATTGGGGTTTTCCTTTTTTTCTCCTCTTTTTTTCACCCCCTGCGGAGAATCGAACTGAGAGAACCGAACAAACCGCCTCTGGGTCCCATGAGGGAAAAAAAACCCGGAGCCGCAGAGAGGGGAAGAGGCAGAAACCACAGGACCTTCCAGGTCGCCCCCTTGGTGTCCGCACCCCCGGGCGGTCAGGTCACCCTCGTCGAATCTCGCTAATCCCTCCTGATCGCGACCTCTCCCCACCCCCCAGGAGGGAGAAACGGGTGTTTCCAACCCCTTTCATGGGGGAGAGGAAGCCGGGGGGAGCCCAGGAACAGCGACCACAGCAAGATCTGCACCCGGAGCCTCAGGAGCAGCCCCAGAGGCCAAAATTGCACCCTGCGAAAGAGCAGAAACAGGACCAGGAACAGCAGAAACCTCCCTGCAATCATCTTTCCATTAGTCAAAGCTGATTTCCTCTCCCGCAACCAGGAATTAGAAATTCACCTCCCACCCCAGATAACCTAATATAATCTATATATATAAATATATAATATATAATGTTCTTAAATTATTCCTGATTTTTTTAACCAAACTGCCAAGAAAAGAACGTATTCTCCCCGTAGCCCTATTCTAATTTTTATGTGAGTGAATCTAAACTGCTGAGAAAGAACCATATGTGATTGTTAAATTATATATATATATATATTTTTACTCTGCGCAATGCTTATTCTTCTACATCCATAGATGCTTGAGAAGCTGTGTTTTTGTCATTCATGTACATTTTCCTTTGGAAAAAAGAAAGCGCCTATTTTACTAACCAAAGACTTGATTTTTACCCTCTTCATTTTTATTCCCTCCTAGAGATAAGCCCAATTGGATCCATGTCAGTGTTTTAAGAGATTTTTTTTTTAGCTGTTTTTTTTTTTCTTTTTTCTTGCAGAGACCAGAATTCCAGATCAGAACAATTTAGGGTGATAAGCTACAATCTTTGAGGTAGCTATAAATAAGACATTTCAAGCAAACAACTTAAATTTTGAGTAGAGAAAAAAAGGCGTTGAGACATCAGATTATTGTTTTTTATTGTGAGATTCTGATCCTAAAAATAATAAATGGGGGATTACGGGTTCGGAGTGCTAGTGCAAAGCAATACTGGGAATAAATCTGCTTTTCCAGTCAGATTCCATCCACATCTGCAGCCTCCTCACCATCACCAAAATGCCACCCCCAGCCCTGCTGCTTTTATAAATAATAACACAGCTGCCAATGGCAGCAGTGCTGGGTCAGCTTGGCTCTTTCCTGCTCCAGCTACCCATAACATTCAGGATGAAATCTTGGGGTCAGAAAAAGCGAAAAGTCAGCAACAGGAACAGCAAGACCCCTTAGAAAAGCAGCAGCTTTCTCCGTGTCCCGGTCAGGAAGCCGGAATACTGCCTGAAACAGAGAAGGCAAAAGCAGAAGAAAATCAAGGGGACAATTCTTCGGAAAACGGCAATGGGAAAGAGAAAATAAGAATCGAATCTCCAGTCTTGACAGGATTTGATTATCAAGAAGCCACAGGGCTAGGGACTTCGACCCAACCCTTGACATCTAGTGCATCGTCTCTTACTGGCTTCAGTAACTGGTCAGCAGCGATAGCACCTTCTTCCTCTACAATAATCAATGAAGATGCAAGTTTCTTTCACCAGGGAGGGGTCCCTGCCGCTTCGGCTAATAACGGTGCTCTGTTGTTTCAAAATTTTCCCCATCATGTCAGCCCTGGCTTTGGAGGCAGCTTCTCTCCTCAGATTGGGCCTCTCTCGCAGCACCACCCTCATCACCCTCATTTCCAGCATCATCACAGCCAGCATCAGCAGCAAAGGAGGTCTCCTGCCAGTCCCCATCCCCCACCGTTCACACATAGAAATGCTGCTTTTAACCAGCTGCCTCATTTGGCGAATAATCTTAACAAACCCCCCTCTCCATGGAGCAGCTACCAGAGTCCTTCTCCAACACCCTCTTCTTCCTGGAGCCCAGGAGGTGGTGGATATGGTGGCTGGGGAGGTTCCCAAGGCCGAGATCACCGCAGAGGGCTGAATGGTGGAATAACACCCCTGAACTCCATCTCGCCTTTGAAGAAAAATTTTGCAAGCAATCACATTCAGCTCCAGAAGTATGCTCGGCCCAGCTCTGCCTTTGCGCCTAAATCCTGGATGGAAGATAGCTTGAACAGGGCTGACAACATTTTTCCTTTTCCGGTAAGATTATGTTCCATTAATAGATTAAGATGAATAAGGAAATAGCATGGTGTAACATCTGTAACTAGAGAGTTTGACTTGTCCTTATTCACATCAGAGCACTTCTTAGATAAGAAATGTATTAATTACCAGAGCTTATTTTAGCTGGAGAGGAGTATAATTTGGAACAAAATATTTAGCTGTTCTTTTGCAATTTTCTAAATTATAGCCTTAATCTTGCCATAGATAATTATGAATATAGTACCAAGTATCTAGTGATGTCAGAATTATTAATACCTTTCTTGCCTGACAAGAGAATCAGGGTCAGTTTTTTTCAACTTATATAAGTATAAATTATATATATATATGTACATATATATGTTGGTATATTTATTTCATTGTGGAAACTAATGAATGTTTTCTGCCCATATGAAGTCATTTAATAACTAAAAAAAATTGCTTTTTGACACTCTGAAGTAGTGATTCAGGGAAAACCTCCTATTGAATTACAAATTTTTGTTGGTTACATTTTAAACCTCTTTGAACCTTGAAGTCTAAACAGTCTGAATTGATCAATTCAACAATTCCTCTTAAATCTTTTTGCAAATTTTCACCTACCTTATGTGAGTAAGGACTTCTAGTGAGAGAGAACTGCTCTAAATGACTTATTAATCCCCATTTATTTTTGAATACTATGAAACCGGTGATTTCAGAGTGACTCTGTGCCTTTCACCCATTTGTTTATTTTCCAGTGTTAACACTAGGAGGGTAGATAATTAAACTGTTCCTAAAAATAGAGCTAGGCAAAGATCACTTGTCTTTCTTGCTACCAGTACCTCCATATTCTGGCAAGAGTCATTGTTTGATGTTTTTGAATTAATGAGCAGCCAGTTTAGTTGATACAAGTAAGATAAAAGGAATTTCATAGTGAGCTGAACATAAGATGCCTCAATTTATATACTTGGGGATATGGTCATTTATATGGGTTTGAGAAATTTATTAGGGGGTAACAAGCTAACATTGAATCCAGTCCTCACAGCAACCCCACAAGGTAAGTGCTATTATCCTCATGTTACAGATGAGGAAACTGAGTATCAGAAAGAAATAACTTGCCCCAAAGCATGTAACTGGTAAGAGCACAAATTCTAGGTTAAAAAAATTTGCAAATGTGTAGACATACATGTGTGCATATATAAATGTGCTACAGCTAGAGGGTTTGAGAAATCTTTCTGTGAGGGCTAACAGATTACAAAATAGTTGCAGTGTACCTAAATATGATGTTGGCACAAGCAGAATTATCTTTTTCAATTAGTAATGTGTTGAAGGAGAGGTGTTTTTGTCATGAGAACCTTATGATATTCCAAGGAGTTAAATCTCTATACCTTCCTTAAGGATTCAGGTGCAGTGTAGCTTAAAATGTTGGGTTATATTTAGCTTTAGATTTTTAAAAATGATTTTTTGGCCTATAGAAAAGCTGTTGGGATTTGATTTTAGAGTTTTTTTTTTTTTTTTACTCAGTCTATGGAGCAATTGGTGCTTTGGTGGTCAGATAAAATGCTATTTAAGACATTGACAAACTCAAGTCTATTTTTAAAAAATTGTTTTTAATATTCTTTTGAAAATAAATTTAAAGAAAATTTAATGCAATAACTTTTATGAATTATTTCTATATTGCTTATTTTAGAAATCCAAGATGGCATTTTATACATTTGAACTGAATTAAGATTTAGCTCAGAACTGAATATACTTTCCTGTCTTATTTTGCCATTATATTCTGACAGAATGAATTTGTGTGACCTCATGGTCTGTTTCCCATTCTCACCTTGCTATCTTTTAAAAAAGTTTTACTTTGGAAAAAGTGAAAAGTCCAGAAAATGAATAAAATATGCACATATGCATGTTAATATTTTCTCCTATTGGACTAATAGAATGTGTTTAATGTGTGGTATCTTTTTGATCAGTTTCTTTGGCGATTAAGCTGATTTATGAAATGATAGACTAAGATAATACTAAAAGATATAGTTAGAAAGTATCTGTTCACTTAAAATTGTTATCTATTATGGATGCAGAAAGGGTGGATCAGTGTGCCTGGCTCAAGTGTGGATTAGAAAGCCAATTGCTGATTTCTGCATCCCATCCTCACCATTTGTAGGAGTGTGTGGATGTGTTTGTGTGGGGAGAGAGAGAAAAAGTGAGAAAGAGAGAGCACAAGCCGAAGGAGAGAGAGCTGCAATGGGGTGATTTGAAAGTCACAAGAGAAGTAAGTGATTTCAAAAAACCTCTATGTTAAGAAACTACTACTACTACTTTTTGGGTTTTGAAAAGAATCATAAGAAGTAAACTGACCATTGTAATTCTAACTTAATGCAGTTCTCTTTGTGTGTGTTTAAAGCAATAATTCTTTGGAATTGTAGTTTTTTGGCAAAAATTTCCCTTTTGAGTTGATAGGAATAACTTGGTTAAATTTGATATGAAAAAAAAAAATGGAAGGAACGTTTATTTGACTGGAAGCCGGAAGCTAGGTTGTGGTAATGGCTCTATCAGAATCAGCATTTTGGGGGGGCTCAGTTTCTTCATAAAATATGGGGCGTGATCTAGGTGATCACTGAGGCTCTTTACAATTCTAAAGCAGCATACTGTGAAATTTAGCTAAACTGTTAACAGCTACAATCTACATTCTTCTTTCTACACACTCCTGTCGTATTTAAATTTATAACTTAAGCACTATTTTAGGAAAGAAATTTTATAAATATTAGCAATTTAATTTCAATTGCCATTAAAAAGAATTCCTGAGGTATCATAAAGAGATCTTGAAATGCACCACATGGTATTGTTATATTAAAAGAAAATAATTTACCCAAAGTATAACTTGTACTGGGCAACATTTATTTTAATTTGATATGAACCACAATGATTTTTACTTTTGTTTACTACAGGTTTGGATACGTAGAGTTAATTAAAATTAATGATAACATTTAAAATTAGGTTTTGGGTCCAATCTCAACATTCTCTCCTTCCCTTTTATTCATATTTATCCACCATGAGTAGAGTTTCAAATAATTTAGAAGTTCTGTAAGTTGACCACCCAAGGGCCTGTAACAGACTGGTCAACATGCGGGGGGGTTGTCAACATAAGGAACTAGGCCTACTGTACTCATGTGCACATGTGGGGTCTCTCCAATCTGAAAATGAGGTTGACTTCAGGAGGTGGTCAACTGTGGAGGTTCTACCGTATGTCAGTAATCCCTCAGCAACTGATACGGGAACACATTTTATTTTGGGAATTTTTTTGTATTAAAATTTGTTTCTAAGTTGTTTTTGCTTAGCTTAAGATTTCATAACATGAATTCTCATGACTGCTTGAAATCCTGAACAACTGAACTAAGAGGCATTTAAATCAGCTTATGTGCTTACTGTGTTGTGTTTTATATATATTAACTCATTTAATTCATTCAGTAGTTCTATGAGGTAGAAATTATTATTCATACACAAGATTCAGCTCTTAACTGTTATACTACAGTGCATCTTCACATGATCATAATATGGGGTTGTGGGGAAGAGAAATTCCTTCTAGAACCATGTAAGATGACAGGCAAAGTTTTACAGCGATACATGATGATCAAAAGCTGATTGTAGTTAGAGATTTGGAAGTAGAAAATAATAGAATGTACTTGTTTATAAACTTCAAATGTTAAACTTAAATAATGCTCGTCAATACTTTTGTTTTAATTTTGAGTACATGCTATATACCAGGTACTGATTTAGACACTTTCACGTAGGTTATTTGACTCCTAGGGTTTCCCAGGATTTCTCAACCCTGTTACATTTGGTTTTATTGCCCAGATTTCAAAATGAAAATACAAGGCCCATGTTCATGTGACTGTAGGCATGATTTGACCCTTACATTAAGGAAAAAAGAAATCCTACCTGTCCTGCCAAACAGATCTTGGAATTCTGATGTCTAAACCAAATACTGTATTTGGACACCTGCCAATAATTATATTTAAATATAACATTTCTTTGGAGGGCTGCCTAGATCTTTGGTTGTTAAAGGAGAGTAAAGAAGAATTGCCTAGTATGTAGGCTGACGCCCTCTTAACTACAGCTCAATTGTGTTCTCATCTTCATTAGGTTAAAAAAAAAAAAAAAAAAGACAATCTGTATGTATGTTACAAAGATTATCCTAAAACTTAATAGGGAAACAGTTTAAGAATTTCCTGGAGTCCATATGCTCTTACTTTAGACATGAGCACCTCTGATGTGTTAAATTATCTTAATTAGGAAAATAATCCATGTCACTTTAATAACTCTCCTAGTTTTGTCTGTGCATGGATCCTTTAAATTATATACTGCTTCTTATATTTGTAAATGAAAAGTTGCTGCACTGTTAAGAGTTCTGAAAGTCATGGTGAATTATTAAAATTGTCTAACATACAACTTGATTACGTTTTCTTGTTTCTTAATACAAATACATAGTTCTAAGAGGGATATCTGTGTAGGAAACATTTTTCTTTGACTTAGAAGGGAAGAGACTAATTTTTTTATATTTGAAGTGTGAGTTGGATGGTTTTAGCTCTAGGAGAATTGAGATACTGAACAAAAGCCTACCAGCTATAAATTTCCCACTCTTTGCAGGAGGCCTCTTAACTAGATTTAATTGCTTTCCTGATGGAATAGAAACTAATTCTGGGGCAGAGTTTTTTGATTTTTGTTGTTGTTACAGTCTTCAGAGAAGCCATGCAATATGATCAGCACATTGCTCCAACATATTTCAGGAAAAACCTGTTTACTGCAAGCCTAGTGAATGTGGTTGTTGCTAGTCACAACTAGAAAGATGCTACTTAGTCCATGAGTTTAAGCTTTTGAGAACTTGCTGGTATCATCAGTTCATGAGAAAGAGATGGGAAAATTAGTCTTAAAATTAACATATGCCTGGTTTGAATTTTACAGTCTAAATTTATTTTCCTTGTGACTTTTCTTTGTCTTACTGGAAGGAAAATAAGCTTGAAGGTTCATTGTCACATATTTCAGCACTGTATTGTACCTATCTCATCACAGATAAGAAATATGAATAAAGTGTTTCTCTTTAAGGCAGAGAGCCTAGAAAGTGAGCATTCATTTTAATTTTTTGTGACAAAACTAATTTTATTTTGTTTAATTGTTCAAAGGTGTTTTGCAGAAATTAAAAATACGTTTTTACCAAAATAAATTTAAAGTAATATATATATTTTTTAATTCAGATTTAGTGTAAATTCTCATCACATTTTTTATTATCGAAACAGAATGAGTTCCATGTTCAAGTTTTCAGAAAATACTTGGTGAATAGAAAGATAAAGGTGTAGATCTTATTTATTTATTTATTTTTAATTTATTTTTTGTAGAGACAGAGTCTCACTTTACTGCCCTCAGTAGAGTGCCGTGGCATCACACGGCTCACAGCAACCTCCAGCTCTTGGGCTTATGTGATTCTCTTGCCTCAGCCTCCCGAGCAGCTGGGACTACAGGCGCCCGCCACAACTCCCAGCTATTTTTTTTGTTGCAGTTCGGCCGGGGCTGGGTTTGAACCCACCACCCTCAGTATATGGGGCCGGCGCCCTACTCACTGAGCCACAGGCGCATTCTAAAGGTGAAACATAAATAATTATTGAGAAAGATTATTTTGTGAGTCCAAAAAATATAGTAAAGCAGAGGCTGTGGATCCAGACAGATTTAAGTTTGAATATAATTATTTAATATGGAGAGCTATTTTTAAAATCTATAAATAAAATGAATGTAATTTCTTTTTTTAGACAAAAGTTTGACTCTAAACTTAATTAGCAATGTGACCTTGAGTAAATCCTTTAAATTTGGAAGGCCATCTCTGTTAATAGTAACCTAACAATGAAAGGTAATTATGAGGTACCTTATGTAGGTGGCCATATTAGGCTGCTTAAAATTTAAAATATGGCTCTGTAATATTGAATAGAGTCATGAAATTAAAGTAATTACAAATATAGCTTGGGTTCTTATGAAAGTTTATTTTTTATTTTTGAGACAAGGTCTCAAGCTGTCACCTAAGGTAGAGTACCATGGCATCACAGCTCACAGCAATCTCAAATTCTTGGGCTTAAGTGATCTCTTGCCTCAGCCTCCCAAATAGCTGGGACTACAGGCGCCCGCCACAACACCTGGCTATTTTTTGTTGTTGTTGCAGTTGTCATTGTTGTTTTAGCAGGCCCAGGCCTGCTTCAAACCTGCCAGCCTCAGTGTATGTGGCCGGTGCCCTACCCACTGAGCTACGGGTGCCTCCATCTTGTGAAAGATTTTGAAAAGTGTTAGTACTCCTTTTGAACGAACTATAGATGCAACCCAAGACAGATAAAAGATTTAGAAGAATTATCAATTTTCTTGAAGGGAAGTCTTACAATTGTATCTTAAGTTTTCATTAGCATTGGCAGTCTGTATCTTTTAGTATTTTGAAAGATTTTGTCTATAGTTTTATTAAGAGCTTTAGAACATTTAATAGCTTTTACACACATTAAAGGAGATGACATTTGAATGGAAAATTCGTGATTCTTTTTTTTTTGTAAGAGATAGGAAAGGCTACCATATATTTGAATTGAGTATGCTTCGGCTTTTATCATGGAATCTTGTTCTTTTTTTCTAATTAATTTCATTAGCACATATTTTTTTGAGCACCTGCTGTGTTAGGGGCTATAAGACTCTCATAATTTGAGAATGTATTTCTGACCTGTGCTAATCTTTGAGTGACGCGGAACGTGCATTTTTTCCTATTATACATTATACATAAACAAATTATCAGCTAGCTTAATAGTTTCATTTATTTATTTATTTTTTTTTGGAGACAGAGTCTCCCTGTGTCACCCTTGGTAGAGTGCTGTGGCGTCACAGCTCACAGCAACCTCAAACTCTTGAGTTTAAGCAATTCTCTTGCCTCAGCCTCCCAAGTAGCTGGGACTACAGGCACCCGCCACAACGCCCTGGCTATCTTTTGGTTGTAGCTGTCATTGTTGTTTGGCAGGCCTGGGCTGGATACGAACCCGCCAATTCCAGTGTGTGTGGCTGGCGCCCTAGCTGCTGAGCTACAGGCACCAAGCATAATTTCATTTCATTTTAATTGATAAGCTGTTTAAGACAGACAAACAAATTTAACTTTAGATATGACACAAACATTGTATAAATGGCATTCCACATATTTTATTAATTTAGCCATTAATGTATTTATAAAAATACTTGCATTTGGAAACTTTAAATTATTTGGAAATTATTTATAGTTTTCCAAACTATTTAGAAATTTATAAATATATGCTTGCATTAGCTGCCTTGGACAATTGCACATAATAGTGCTTCTTTTTTGTGCTCCGACAAAATGGTACCACCAAAGGCAAACTTTATGAATAGCAGAATTCAGTTCCCATTATCTGTTTAAACAAAAGCTCCATTGGGTACTTACAGGTGCCGTCTCATGTTTACAAACTGAATTATTAAAGTTTAAAGCCTTAAGCTCTATATATTGCATGGTATTTAGGTTGGGAAATTTCTACTTGCTGAATATTTATCATTTTTAATAGAACTAAGCTATAGTTTACATTTGAAATACAACATTTTAAATAGCAGTTCTAGATATTCTTGAGTAATGCATCTTTACTAGATGATGTATTAGTAAAATAGTTGCTGTCATTTTACTGTCTATAAGAGCTTAAAAAAAAAAAACAAACCAAAAACTCAATATAAGAACATTACTCAGAATGTTTTTATACTCAGAAAAATATCATTGCTCTGAAAGATATCCTAATTAGGGTAATGGAAGTCAGATCTGGGTTCCAGATAGGGCTTTGCCACTGACTGGCTATGTGACCAAGGGGCAAGCTACTCTACCTTCTGTATCCTTCATTTTTCTTTTTTCTTTCATGGGGTGTTTTTGTGGATAAAGTATGTCTAATATTTGATTTCCGGAAGAGTCTGTTGTGTAGGAGAGCAAGTCATCAAACAGAGATATTAATTCAATCTTATTTAAAGAATAGTATAATTTTTTCTTTTATCCCTTTGTTCATGAAAAAAAGAATAGCATAATTTCTTAAAAGATGAAAAGAAATACATAAAGGGTGTGTGATAAATTGAACTTAATTTTAAATAAATGAACTACCATTTAAGAAAAAAATCACTATTCTTAAATATGGTGCCTATGTGTCTAGACAAATGACCAACTGGTGATTTTTCTCCCCATATCTTTTTTATTACAGAAAAATTTAAACATAATCCATGAGATGAAATAGTCTCATGAGTTCCCATGTACATGTCACCTGGCTCCAACAGTTACAACCTCCTAGGCAGTCCTGTACTCTTAATCATCTCTTTCCACTTCATATTATTTTGAAGCAATATGGTTCAGTATGTGTCTCTAAAAGATAAGAAATCCTTTTCATAAAATTTAATTTTTTTTTTTTTTTTTTTAAATGAGACAGAGTCTTGCTGGGTTCCTCAGGCTAGAATGCAGTGGCTTTGGCCTAGCTCACAGCAACCTCAAACTCCTGAGCTTAAGGGCTGCTCCTGCCTCAGCCTCCTGAGTAGCTGTGACTACAGGCACCTGCCACCACACCCATCTAATTTGTCTATTTTTAGTGGAGATGGAGTCTAGTTTTGTTCAGAACTCCTGGCCTCAAGCAATCCTCCTGCCTTGGCCTCCCAGAGTGCTAAGATTACAGACATGAGCCAAGACTCCTGGCATCAAGTTGCTTTTTGTTTTTTGATTTTTTTTCTTTTTTTTTTGAGAAAGAGTCTCATTTTGTCACCCCTGGTAGAGTGCCATGGTGTTATAGCTCATAGCAACCTCAAACTCTTGGGCTCAAGTGATTCTCTTGCCTTATCTTCCCAAGTAGCTGGGACTATAGGCATCCACCACAATGCCTCGCTATTTGTAGAGACGAGGTCTTGCTCTGGCTCAGACTGGTCTTGAACCTGTGAGCTCAGGCAATCCACCCGTCTTAGCCTCTCAAGTGCTGGGATTACAGGCGTGAGCCGCCACACCTCTTTGACTTTGGCTTCTGACACTTCTCTGCATTCAGCCCCTGTGTATACAATGAAGGATTTCATACCTTGCAGGTATCAACAGAGTAAGAATTGCAGGCCACGGTAAGACTAATTTAAGTTGACCACTTTTGTTAAGCTTTTGCTCTGGAGTCAGACACTACCACTTACTATGTGACTTTGTAGGCAATTAGTTAAGTTCTCATAGCTCATTTGCCTAAAATGAAGTAATAAATAACAGTACTAACTTTACATGACAGTTGTGAGGAAATAAGGTGTGTAATTGGTAATATAATTCATGGAAGATGCACAACACAGAGCCAGGAGGAACATATTACCCACTTTCTATATTGGTGGTGGTGGATTTATAGCATGTTACACATACACTACCATCTGTGGATATGGAGATTAGTGATGCTCATAGTCCATTGGGTGAATTGTTATATCAGAGTTTATCAATACCACGTGGGGTGTCAGAGTGCTGGGGGGTGCAAGGAAAAGGAGCGTGTTGCCTGCACAGGGATGTGAGGGTCATTTGGAAGTGGGATCCTGAAAGTTGACTCTACAGCCAACTCCTGATGATCTGTGGGTTTAAATCCAAGAAGAGTATTTACATTTTGGCAAATCTTGGATTAAAACTCCCCATAGCTACCTTTGATTAATGATGGATTCTACTGGCATCTCAAACTTCCTGTTTATTTTGGCAGCTGACACACTGGCATAGACTTTACTTTTAAACCAAAATATTTTTCTTTCCCTTCTTCACCCAGGAAAGTTTAGGCCAGAAAGAGAAATTTCCATAACTTGATTCAGATATGTGGCATTCTGAGAAGTGATGGTCACAGTACTATATGTTTTTACAGAAAGAGAGTGAGTAAAGGGTCCCCAATTAGTTAGGTTTTATGTTTTAGTTAGACCCAGTTGAGTAATGCCAAAACACACTTACTCAAGGATGAAGAGAACTGGTATTTGGAGGGGGTGAAGGTGGGAGTATAAATATACTTAGATGAGAAAGTTGAGATTGAAGAGTTCTTGCCTGTGAGTACAAAACTTAGCTGTGAACATTCCAACATCTAAGACAGAAAGTGAAATGCCATGAATTATGTAGCTCTCACTCTCTGATGAAAGTAAGCAAACTTTTAAATAAGAGTGAAATCTTTTTGAGACAGATTTGCCTTGTGGGTCTCTAATCATTGACAGATTCGGTAAAATTTTGTCTTGCTAACAGATTTTGCCAGAAAATTTATAGGAGTTTAACAAATGGCAGTTATTTTCCACTTACTAAAATCTTGCTTATTCCTTAAAATTCTACTTGTTTCTCAAGTCACATCATCAGAAAACTATATGGTGTATACTGGTCCCTTCTGATTTGCCTATAGAATTGTGACTTAACAGTATGATCTCAGATTTAGACTGTTGCTCTGGAGTAAAGTTGGCCTACAGGGCATTTGACGAACAGTTTTGAGAGAGAGGAGACACAACAGTAGTAAACACCTGAAGTGCAGATACTCTATTTTGTTGAATGAAAAAAGAACCCTATGCTTAAGATCTTGGATGTATGGAAGCCAAAGATGACATTTTATTGTGAAAAAGTACGCACCAGATTTGTATTTTGTTTCTTCTTAATGGTGAACGACTCACCTCTTGAGGCTTTTTGTCAAAGAGTAACTTTGCATCTGTTCACATAAAACTTGATTATACTCTTTCCCAAGGTGTTGGACCTTAGTACTTGG
This sequence comes from Nycticebus coucang, assembly GCF_027406575.1. Classification (NCBI taxonomy): domain Eukaryota; kingdom Metazoa; phylum Chordata; class Mammalia; order Primates; family Lorisidae; genus Nycticebus; species Nycticebus coucang. Next base: position 77,750,320 of record NC_069796.1, read on the forward strand.
AAGACAGTTTTTTTCAGATTTTGAGAGCAAGGCCCTTCTTTTCCTAAAAAATCCTTATGGCAATTCTGGTAGAATATTTGAGCTTGACTGTATCACAACCGGTCAATCAGGGTTTAAGCCACAGATCACACCCCCAAGTGTCTAATGAAGTTAACCCATTGAATGGAATTGATTTACTCAGTAGTTCTCAAAGTTTAGTCCCTGGCATCACTTGGAAACTTGTGAGAAATGTGAACTTTTGGATCCTACGCAGACCTACTGAATGCTGGACCCATTAATGTGTGTTTTAATAAGATCGCAGGTGATTCTGATATGAGAAATGCTGGTTTAGATCATGCATGTGGATGTTTAAAAATTGGACTAGCCGGGTGCTCATGCCTGTAATCTTAGCACTCTGAGAGGCTGAGGTGGGAGGATCCCTTGAACTCAGGAGTTTGAGACCAGCCTGAGGAAAGTGAGACCCTAGTCTCTACTAAAAATAGAAAAATTAGCCAGATGTTGTGGCTCTTGCCTGTAGCCATAGCTACTTGGAAGGCTGAGGCAAGAATATCGTTTGAGCCCAGAAGTTTGAGGTTGCTGTGAGCTAGGCGGATACCATGGCACTGTAGCTTGGGCAAGAGAGTGAGACTCTGTCTCAAAAAAAAAAAAAAAAAATTGCCACAGATGATTACTTTGGTTTGTAGCATAATTACAATTTAGTGGTTCTTCCTAATAGTAATAGACCTATGGGTTCACGTGCTTCCGGGGCTATTTCTGAAGTGTTATGAAATGCTTTGTCATTGGCTGTCTGCTGATATAGGTCTTCCTACTTTGCCATGGCAGGCAGAATTATTCAGGTGTACATTAAAAGAAAGGGTACTGTCCTTTCAAATATTCATTTTGTTGGAAGTTTATTTTTGTCAACTTTGATTTTCATAGTGGTATCATATGGTTTTTCCTGTAGAAATTGGCATCTGAATTAGAGATGACAAACTGAAACCAACCAGTAACTGACATGCAACTCAATATATTAGATACAACAGTTAAAATTACAAAATAAAATGAGATCAAAGTTTTATAATAAAGTTTGCTTTGCTGAGCCTTGAAACTAACTGGTGCTCTTTTATTTTCATTCATAGTCATTAAGCTCACATGTTCTAGAGTCAGATGACCCAGTTTTATATTCTGCCTCCTGCACTTACCTAAAATTGATAACCTTCAGTTTCCTCATCGGTGAAGTGGAATAATAACATATCTAACTGTGTAGGGTTTTGTGAGGATTAAATGAGATTGTTCATGTAACCTGTAATGGTAGCTCCTGATACTATTACTGTTTACTACCACTTCTACTCCTGTGGTTAGAGGATAACCTGGAGATGCACTTGTGATAGGTCTGTAATTTGTGTGGCGTATCTTATCTGTCATGTCAATGGGGAGAAAGAAGATAATTTTTCTCTTTCTCATATGTGGTTTTAGCAGCACTAATATCATATATTAATTACTATCTGTATAAATAAAATATAAGTAATATTTGAGTGCCTACTGTTTGCCAAACACTAGTCAGCCTGTTCATTCCCTCGGAGCCTGTAAAGCAGAGTAGTGCCTCCTTTCTTTAAATGTATGTCTTAATTAGTGTGGTCCTTGGACTGCCATGATCATTACCTTACCCAAGCAAGCATGACTTCCTTTGGAGGGAGACGTGGGCTTGAATCCTGACCATGCTGCTCAACTATGCAGCAACCTGCCTATGTAGTAAACTGTGTAAGTTTTCCTTAGTCTCAGTTTTTATTAGTAAAATAGGAATAATGAAATCTAACTTCGGAAGTTTGAAGATTAAGACAGAATTTTTAAAGTATTTAGAATAATATTAGGCACTTAGCAGATGCTCAATAAAGGGTAGTTCTTCTTTTCTACTTTTCTCCCTTTAAGAGAACCTGGCAATGGTGGATTGAAGCAAATGGAGTTGTTTGTGTTTTTGTTTTATAAGAGATCCTTTGATCTTTTATCTGCAACCAGGATACTTCACTCTCCTTTCCCCCAACAAATTTTTTCAAGTAGATTTCCAAAAAAAACTTGCTATTTTGCAGTATGCATAGCATGATAAAAATGCAGTGACTTTTCTTGTAAATCTCTAAGTGTTTATCTTCTTCCTGATCTATCATTTTTGATAGATCTATCAAAATCATCACTATCATCTATCATTTTGATCTATCTTTTTGTGAGCAAAAAGTGATGGACTTGGATTACTCATTCTCATTCTTATTTTTGGTTCCTGCTATAATTGTCATCGTAATTCAAACTATAAATCTTGGAAGAGCACAGACATCTTAGGTTACCAGAAAGCTAGAATGTAAACTTATTTTGGAGCTAGGAAAGGGACAGTAGAGGTCTAATCAAACCACTTCCTTTTATGGACCTGGAGGAGGTCTAGAGGATGAAAGTGCCCAAGCTCATGTACTGTGCCAAACAGAACTGAGGCTTCCTAGTGGCTATTGTCCCTTCCATTGATGTATGCTAATGTTCATGCTTTGGTCATCAGGTCAATTTCAGTTAAGAACTATTACTTCCCCTTGGATTGTTTAGCAATAAAGGAAGACCTATCACTTAACAAGATTTCTTAGTTTACTTTCGGGAAAATGGATCCTAGAAAATAGGTCAGTGGTTATATTTGGTCCAATTAGCAATCAAAAGAGGGAAAAATCAAAGAATAAAATGTGGAAATGAAAGCACCTTTATTCCCTTGATTCGGCTTTGTTTGTGGCATAGGAAACCAGCATTGTTTGTACTGTTCTTATGCCATGGGTTTATTTATTTATATCTTTGTCCTCCCCTGTCTACTTCCTAATGGCACAGACACTTTATTTTGGGAGTTTTTAAATTAGATGTTAAAAATGGACAGAAAACATCAGTTGGGGGAGTCAGTCAAGAATTACAAACAGTAAACCCCTATAACAGAATGCTTATTTGTCCAAAAGCTAGCTTTTGAACTCTTCTTCAAAACTCTTTACCAATGCATCACAAGAAATAAAATGTGAAACAAATGTAAAATAGTTTCCAATTGCTAATAAGGTTGGGGCATGGCAAATACATATTCTTAGACTAGGTTTGACGAGAATGTAGTACCAATGTCCTTAGGCCTTATACCTTGTATTTAATAATCATCAGCTCTCTGTTGAGGCACTGGTTCCTTCTGAGTTCATGAAGAGCCTGTGAATCTCTCCCAGCACATTGCATCTGAGAGTCAGTACAAATTGATCAGAGTTTGTATATTGGTATTTACTTGTTATCTATATATTAAATCATAGCAAATTAAAAGCAAAATTATTATCAAAAGTTAATACAAAAAGGGTAGAGTTCTTTTATTCTATAAACATTACTGAAATTTTGAAATTTCACTTCGAATTTTAGTTTTAATATACTTTAAATAGCTAGACATCAGTGCTTATAAATTTAGCAAAACTCTTTATACTCCAGGCAAGATGTTTGGGACTGGGGAGTGGTATGGTGTGGTTTACTAAATTTTAGTATTACATTCAGAAAGAGGGAGATTAAAAGAAAGCTTCTGGACTTACTGGAAATAGCTCTTATAAAACAAACGGAACAGAAGCACTTTGTGTTATATTTTTTATTAACTGCTTCTTTTCAGTGCTCTTGTGATCCAGTAATTGGCAAAATGCAAGTTCTGGAAATTCCCAAGGTTGCTTATTATGCTGGTTGTATGAAAAAGAATAGACTGAAATCTCTTCTCTCTCCATTCCCACCATTAGTTATTTTGACAAAGGAAAACAAAAAGTTCTATAGAAGAAAAGGGGAAATGTAAAAACAAATCTTGAGATAAGCAAGTAAGAGAGAAAAATTTTTTAAATGTTTAAAAATTATTGGGTGGCACCTGTGGCTTAAAGGAGTAAGGCACTGGCCCCATATGCCGGAGGTGGCGGGTTCAAACCCAGCCCCGGCCAAAAAAACTGCAAAAAAAAAAAAATTACTTGAAGTAATTGGGAGGCTGGGGCAGGAGGATCCCTTGAGATCAGGAGTTTGAGACCAGCCTCAGCAAAAGCCAGATCCCATCTCTACTAAAAAATAGAAAAATTAGCCGCCGGACATTGTGGCTTTTGCCTGTAGTCCTAGCTACTTGGGAGGCTGAGGCAGGAGGATCTCTTGAGCCCAGGAGTTTGAGGTTGCTGTGAGCTAGGCAGATACCTGACATTGTAGCCCAGGGAACAGAGAGAGACTATCTAAAAAAAAAAAAAATTCCTTGAAGAGGTTCATTTTTTTGTTGATTTAGCAACCATTTGCATGCTTTATACCTGCCAGGACTTGTGTGAGGCACAGTGATGCAGAAATGTAGGGTAATGCTTCTCAACTTGTTTCACACCATGCATGACACATAGAAAATGATAATACTTAAGTAGAGATCATCAGCCGAGAGGTTCTAGGTTCCTGCCACCGAGGCCTGTCTGGGCAGTCCTGTGAGCAGAGGACATGACTATCTTGGCGCTCCATCACCCTATTTTAGGTGGACAGGCTGGGAACATTTGATGTAAAGACAGGGCTCCTGCCCTTGGGAAGTTCATAGTCAGTGAACAGACACCAAGGATTATTACCTCCGAGATTGGTTTGTAATGGGAGTGAAAAGAGTGGATGGCCCAGTTATAGGAGTGGTTTTAGACTGCTGTAAGAGAACTAATCCAGCTTCTATAAAAGAACAATATAACTTTGTATTAACTTCTGAACCTCAAGTTATGCCTCAAATTCACTTTGCTTCCAAAAGAATATGCCGTAGGGAGTTTTGATTTAATGTAGCGCTTAAGGTAAGGAAGTATAAAAACAGAACAGTTTCTTTTAAGAATACTAAACTTAGAAATTCTGATTCTGGTCCTATGTCCTCTTGCCTCTCTATAGATAGTTCTTGTTGAGATGAGGATAACAAGGAAAGAATCAGGAGGAAAAGGTGACAAAGATGTCCTGGAGGGAATTGTACCAGTTTAGAGCAGAATAGGATGTTAAGGCGCCTGTCCCCTCTTCCCTATCCTCATCCTCACCCCAACCTTCCCACCCTGGGGAAGAACCTCCAGTGCTCTCTCCTACCTCTAATGTGTGTAATAGATTCTATCCAAATATAACTGCCCTTAGACTCCTCAAGTTGCGGAGGTAAAATGTTGGTGTCTAAAACAATTTGCTAGGTGAACATTAATGAGTATCTACATGGTAAGGTGGGATCAGGAGGAGTGGTCCCTATTTCAGGGAAGCATAATAATCACGCAGGGTGAGAAGTGTTATAGAAGCACAGAGAAATTTCAGGTCAATTAAAGAAAGTGCTCTCAAGTGAAGGCCATGCTTGGTCACCCTAGAGGTTCTAGAAGACAGCTAGGAGGAAAGTGGAAAAGTGAGGTCCCAACAAGTTTGTTTTAACAAAGAATAAAATTGGGAGGTGAATTTTTTTTTAAAAGCCAAAGCTTTGAATTAAAAATAATGTGAAAGGAAATGCAACTGAAGAGAAGATGTTAGCACCCTGCGCATCAAATCCCTTTGGAAGCCTTTTTCCCCCTTTGGTACCATGCACTGGCCTTTGTATGTTTGTACATTATTTATTCTTAGGGTGGGTCAGAAGCATGTGTTATTGCCGTCTCCCAGAGTTTAATTTAAAAATGTTTTCATCTCCTTTTAATTTATCAAGCTAAACTTTTAATTTTAGAAATCGTTAGTGCTCTTCATCCTGAGGAATGCCAGAGCAGTTGGGATGTTGTATATCTCGGATTCCTCCCCCATCCTTGAAATGTACTTGGTGAAGCTAGGGTTTTAGACCAGCAATGTACTCCATACCTGGTTCTTCCCTTTAATTTTAATGGCAGTAAAATCAAGGCTAACTTTGCGAGTTGAGATAGTAAATAAGAATCAAGGGTTCTTTTTTTTTGGTTTTCTCATCCAGATTTTAACTCTGATCAGTTGTCCTTTTTATCCTTTATTTACCAGAAGTAACGACTGGGTTGTTTGGGGACCTAATAGCATGTTGTCAGGGGTATAGAGGGATAGAACATGCTTCAGCAGTTCTCTATTGCTCTTCTCAGTCTCCTCCCGAGAGGAGGCCTCCTGACAGTAATGAGGGCAGTCCTGTGCTTCATTAGTCCAGATTTGTTTTTATATTGGGGAGGGGAGATTCTACCAAAAGCGTTTTTTTAATGTATCTTTTGAGGGAAAGAGAAGAGGTTTTTAGGTACTTTCCATATGGATTATTAGTTTCAAAAATAAATCTTTAAGAAGGTACATTCATTAACATTCAAGGATAGCCTTGATAATAAAGTGATATGATATGATAAATCAATCATATTTTTATTTTCTTGAAATAAGGGCATAATTTGTCATGATTTCCCAATGATATTTTGGGATGCTTTGCCATTTATTGGTCTTATTTACAGACCTTGGCTTATAAGAAAATACAGCTATTCTGAACAGCACATATAGGTACTAATCTAACAGATAACTACTGCAACAAGTTTGAAAAGATTTACCGTGTTATTGCAATCTGAAGTTGTAGGAAGATGAAGAATTTTATTTTTACATGTATTTAATGTTCTTAATTAATATGGAAATTAGTTTTAATGGTTTCTACTTTATGAATAAAAGTGATGTTTTGGTTGAAATTATTGTTAGAAATCAAATTATTCTTTGCTGCACCCTGTATACTTTCTTTTGTGATTTTTTTTTTTTTAATTTTTGAGACACAATCTTATTATGTCGCCCTCGGTAGAGTGCTGTAGCATCACAGATCACAGCAACCTCTAACCCTTGGGCTTAAGCTATTCTCTTGCCTTAGCCTCCCAAGTAGCTGGGACTACAGGTGCCTGTCACAATGCCCGGCTATTTTTGTTGTTGTTGTTGTCACTGTTGTTTTAGCAGGCCCAGGCTGGGTTCCAACCCACTAGCCCTGATGTATGTGGCCTGCGCCCTAACCACTGAGCTGCGGGCACTGAGCCAGTTTTGTGATTTTTAATGTTTGATAAGCACTATAAAAACATTTAATAATAATGTACCTTATACATAAAGAAAGTTAAAATTGCTACTTTTTGATTTGTATCTCATCAAATGGAACTTATTGCCCACTTTTATATTAAAATACTATTTTAAAAAGTGGTTTGTGGCTGTTGTGTCTTTACAGGATCGCCCCAGGACATTTGATATGCACTCACTGGAGAGTTCACTCATTGACATAATGAGAGCTGAAAATGATACCATTAAAGGTAAGTTTAGAAATATAACTAGTTGATATTAGAAAATAGTTAAAAATATGTATTATCTATTTAATCTGATGAGCAGTATGACAGATATTGATTAGGGAGTCACATTTTGTATCTAGTAAGTTCCATCAGTTTTATACATGTACCTGTTTTGGTTAAAAAAAAAATCAAGCATATTGCTGGACATCATGAGACCAATTAAGCAGTGCAACATAAGAGTGCTAACTGCCAAAAATGGACAAGACAAGAACCACCCACCTCGTTTTTTTATATCCTCACACAGTAACTTTTTTGGTGCCTCAATGGTTTATGTCTGACCACTTGACTGCAACTGTATACCAGGAAGAATTCAAATGTGGGTGGACTTTTTTCCTAATTTCTTGTTTTAAAAAATGGCCAACAGTTTCAAAGTTAAAACGAAGTTTCACAATTCTTGAATTTTTTTCTATTTATTATGTTTTAAAAAATTGTAGTATTCCTACTTAGATTCTAGTCTTCATTCTACTGACTAGCTGCATTATCTTGACTAAGGCATTCAGTTTCACTAGGCCTCAGTTTCTTCATCTTTATAATAAGAGATTTAGAATCACCTGGGGAGCTTTAAAAATGAAATACAAATGCCTGGGCCCCATTTTATACACGGGTCATCATGAAAGTTTGTGAGATATACACAAATCAAGAAATATAAACTCTGTGCAGATGGAAACAGATGAAGCCCTCCCAGCAGCACTGATAAGCTGAGCAAGTCGAAACTTGCATGGATGGATCAGAAAGGATGGTATCAACTGTGTTTCTTAGAATTGAAATAATGGACCATACTATAGTCTGTTACAAAACTTTCATAGTGACCCACATACAGGGTGGGGACTTGGCATGTTATTTTTTTATTTTTATTTTTTTGGTGATCACATTTATTGGAAGTTGGAGAACAATGAAAATGACATTTAGCTCAAGGAGTTGTGAGTTATCTATAAATTAATTCATTTCAGGCGTGGAAGAAGGTAGTTGTGTTGTTAGTTTTTTCTTCAAGGGGAAATGGTGTGCCATGCGTTTATTTCTCTTACTTTCTGTTTGATAGTTTATTTTCCTCTTGTTAGGTAGGTAGGACTATCTTTAAGTATGTTTGGTGTATTTGGTCATCTCACGTTAAGTTGTTAGCTTGTTCATTCATTTGCCCATTCGTTCATTCCTTTACTGGGTTATTCAATGTTTATGATATTGCTTTGTACTAGACATGGAACTTTGCTCTAGGGCAAGTTTTTTTATCTCATGGCACCCTTGAACCTATAGTTAAACTTACATGGCACACTTAAATTATGTTAATAAAAAAAAGAGTAAAAAATGGATATAATTACTATGCTTTGCACTTCTTTTGAAAATCATTTAATTGATGATTTTTAAAAATTTTGTGGCACACCTAACTAAGATCCTCTCATGGCACACCAATGTGCTGTGGCTCACCAGCTGAAAATCATTGCTCAAGGGTGGCGCCTGTGGCTCAGTCGGTAAGGCGCCGGCCCCATATACCAAGGGTGATGGGTTCAAACCCGGCCCCGGCCAAACTGCAACAAAAAAATAGCCGGGCGTTGTGGCCGGCGCCTGTAGTCCCAGCTACTCGGGAGGCTGAGGCAAGAGAATCACGTAAGCCCAAGAGTTAGAGGTTGCTGTGAGCCATGTGACGCCACGGCACTCTACCTGAGGGCGGTACAGTGAAACTCTGTCTCTACAAAAAAAAAAAAAAAATAGCCGGGCGTTGTGGCGAGTGCCTGTAGTCCCAGCTACTCGGGAGGCTGAGGCAAGAGAATCGCTTAAGCCCAGGAGTTGGAGGTTGCTGTGAGCTGTGTGAGGCCACGGCACTCTACCCGAGGGCCATAAAGTGAGACTCTGTCTCTACAAAAAAAAAAAAAAAAAAAGAAAATCATTGCTCAAGGATCAAAGGTGGCAAGGCAGCCTGTAGCTACAAGTGGTGATCAGCCTAGCCTAACCTAGCTTTTTCTTAGGTATTACTGATGAGCATTAGGTATTACTGATGAGCATTTTTAATAGGTCAATAGTGTTAACTTTTTAATGAGGAAAGTTTTGGGGGTTCTGGAAAGATGAAAAATAATGTGTGAAAAATAGCATTCATCTGATGGGATAACTTTGGAATAAGAATATTTTGAAGAATGCATATAATCCAGATGTATACTCTTTATCAGAAAAAGATCTCTCATTCAGAATTATTAGCTTTATTTAGCCACTTTTAATTAGCTTTATTTTTGCCACTTTTTAGCACTATAACTTCGGGTCGTCCTTCAGCTCCTTTGACCCTCTGTGTTCTCCTCAGAAAAAATAGAGTCAAAGTATATGAAAAAGTGTATACTCTCAAAAAGCAGCTAAAGGAAAAATCTGAACAAGGTTATTGGATTGTTCCAACGTGAATTTCTTGGTTTTGTACTATAGTTATGTAAAATGTTACCGTTTGAAAGCAGTGGACAAAGGGATCTCTACTTCTTTTTGCAAAGTTCTGTGAATCTATAATTATTTCAAAATTGAAAGTTAAGTACAGAAAAAGTAGCAAAAGCACATTTGTTTATTCTTAAATGTATTTAATTCCCTTTAGCACATTTTTTTGAGGGCCTCCTATGGTACTAGATACTAGTGATAGTAAGTAATTAGAAATCATTTTTTATGATCAATGTGTATGGTTTTTATTTGAGAAAACATAGATTACAAACAGCAGTAGATATAAAGAGGTGGTTATGTGATTTTTTTTCTAAGAAGCAAGCCTATAACTAGTTCTAGGTGAGCTGTAATAGCATGCACACATTTTTCTAATACGATTAACAGTAAGATTTCCAAGTTTTAGCCAGGATTTCTTTCTCAGGTTTATTTATTTCCTAGTTTGCTAAATGGGTTATTGTATAAAGTTCCACCTTTATTCTATATTCTCTTTTAGGTTTCTTCTGACCAATTTTTATATAAATTAAGTTTCTTTAAGGTAATTCTATAGGGGTAATCAAAAGTTAAGTCTGATGATAGAAAAAATTAAGTCTGATTAGTCTGGGAACATAAAGATTTCATAAAATTGTGACTCATAGAAGGTAGCATGGCAGAATAGAAAGACAGTGGGTTTTAGAACTACAGTTTGTGGAAGCTACAAGAGTTAAATGACATGACCCAGGCAGTGAAGGAATTCAGCATATTGCCTCTTTAGTAGATGACACTCAAGAATGATAAGAATTGTTACTAAACACCTAGTAAGTTGGATGAGAAAGCCAGTTTCAATTTAAGTTTAGGGGCCAATCTGGCTTGAGTATGTTAAATGAACTTTCTGTATTTTCTTTTTCAAAGAGCAATGAAGAACACAGGTGAGTGGTTCTAAAATGACAGACTACGTTATACTTGATTTTTCCCCCTAAACTAAGATCATGAACTTTGTATCATTCTATCTATCACTACCAAAATGTTATTTTGCTGAGGTTAATGTTTTATTTCTTGCCAAACTCTCCTCACATTTAGATAGTTAAGGAACACTGTGTTTGATTTTTTTAAGTAATGAATTTATTTTTTTTCATTATTTTGTGAGATTTTATTTTAAGGTGATAATAAGGCCAGGCAAGGTGGCTCACGCCTGTAATCCTAGCACTCTGGGAGGCTGAGGTGGGTAGATTGCCTGAGCTCAGGAGTTTGAAACCAGTCTGAGTTAGAGTGAGACCTTGTCTCTACTAAAAATAGAAAAAATTAGCCTTGTATTGTGGTGTGGACCTATAGTTCCAGCTATTCAGGAGACCAAGGCAGGAGGATCCTCTTAACCAAAGGTTTGAGATTGTTATGAGCTGTGATGTCATGGCATTTTTTCCCAAGACTCTGTCTCCAAAAAATATATATAAAAATATATATATAATAATTATTGCAAAAAAAATAAAAAGGTGGTAATAAAATTTGAATGCCTTAAAAAAATGTCTTCTCGGGCAGCACCTGTGGCTCAAGGAGTAGGGCATTGGCCCCATATGCCAAGGGTGGTGGGTTCAAATCCAGCCCTGGCTAAAAAAACTGAAAAAAAAAAAAAAAATGCCTTCTCATTTTAAAATAGATATCTAACACCTGCCAATTCATTTTGAAAATAAATAAAATTCTCTTCCAGTGCTCTGCTTGCTTAGACACAGAAAATAGAAAATTGGTATCAATTCTGAGACTAGTAGAGAATATATCTCTCAGGGAAAAAAAGTACAAAAATTTCACTGAAAGGATTAATTTGAATGCTGTTTTTTTTTTATGGAAATTTTAATTAATTTGGTGCATTTTAACATTGCGTGTTTAAGTATACAGCACCAGAACCATTTTCTCTTCTCCAACTTCTAAAACAGAAAAGTATTTGTTTTTCAAATGAAATACGTATCCCATATCCAGTAATCCCCCTGATTTCCTATAAAATCAATATCACTGTCATATGATTACTGGGAATGAGGAAATGGGAAAGAAAGGAGTTAAAGAAGTGATGCTTGCTGTGTTTAGAACAGCCAGATTTTGAAAGCTGTTTTAAAAAAAACTCCTGCATTTGAAGGCAAGTTTTATACTTGAGTTCATTTTATCTCAACAATTTTATAAAAGATATTATAGATGACTCCTTTTTTAAAGATGTTTCATTTCCACTTCCTCATAGAAATGTGGTTTGTGTGTGTGTTTACATAACAAAGCTTAAAATTGATACAAGAACTACAAATTGAATCTCTTAGTATGGCTATATTATTAATTTAATGTTTTAAAAAAGCTAGAAGGGTGGCGCCTATGGCTCAGTGAGTAGGGCGCTGGCCCCATATACCGAGGGTGGCGGGTTCAAACCCAGCCCTGGCTGAACTGCAACAAAAAAATAGCCGGGCGTTGTGGCAGGCGCCTGTAGTCCCAGCTACTTGGGAGGCTGAGGCAGGAAAATCACGGAAGCCCAAGAGCTGGAGGTTGCTGTGAGTCCTGTGACATCATGGCACTCTACCGAGGGCAGTACAGTGAGACTCTGTCTCTACAAAAAAAAAAAGCTAGAAAACTGAGTTTATATTTTCCATTCGGGAAAAAACAATCTCCTTTGATGTGTTGGGGTTTAAAAATTTTGTGTTTAGTATCAGCAAACAAGTTGCTTAATGTGCCTAGGAGCCTTCAAATACAGTTTTTGAATTTCTTTGTGAATGTGTTGTTGATTCCAAGTAGCTGATTGGAAACCTTTTATCTCTCTCTTTCTTTTTAAAATGTTCAAAAGGAGTACTTAGCCTTCATTTCATAATTTACCTTAGTTTTTTTACAGTTTATTTTTAATTATTTTTCTAAGAATTTTAAGGCTGCTATGGTTTTTTTCCATGTACTGGGTTTAGCTCTTTGGGGAGGAAAAGGGTCCTTGCTGTACCTTATCTCTGCGTCCTTTCTCTGGTCATCTGGTGTGACTGTAAGTTATTTTTATCTACGAAATTGTGTATTGCCTTCTCTATAACCAGCACCAGTGACAGTCCACAGAAGCTCTTCCCCAGAGACTGATTTCATTTTCTGTACTACACACCCAGTCTACAGCTAAGAGCCTAAGCTACAGGCCAATTTTGCATTTTGGTCTCCCAGGAGGGAGTTTGTGCATTGCCACAGTATTATTAGGCTTATCGAGTATTTTCTTTACCTAGACAGAAACATTTTTTACTATTGGAGATGTTCAGATGATTATTTTGGGAATATTTTATCTTACTGTTACTCATGTTTTTTCTCGCCTGTGAAATTGGTACTTATTATTTAGAAATGGAGCAGCATGAAATCGATTAAAACCACATGCGAACACATCTGTTTTCAGCTTTCTGAAGCCTAGGTTGCACACAGTGAAAACAGATTCATGAAGCAGCATTATGTTCAGTGTATAATCAGAGAGACCTCTGGAAATAGAGGCTTTTTTGCTTTCCTGTGCATGAAGGAAATAAAGGGATGTAGGTATAAACCAAGAAGTAGTGGTTTATAGAATGGAAGCAGAGGCAGACAGCACGGGAATAGAGACAGAACTGTGCTTAAAAATTATCAGATGTCAAACAGAACCTAACAATCCACAATTTCTTGGTGGTTGAATCAGAAACAGTTCAATATTCAATTAGCTTCATTACACTAGAAAGCCAAAGTCAGACAGCAAAATTATTGAGACAACAAAGGCAATCTATAAATTATCAAAATATTATACTTCTTCAGATATTAACTAACAGATTTATAGGTCAGGACGCCGTCATAGTTTTCCTTGGAATGTTAGCAGAATGAAGTCTTTTTCTCTTCGTATTGTTATAGAATGTATCTTGCTTTCAGTTTTTGGAAGGCAGACTGAGAACGCAGTGCAGCATATCCACCACAATTCCTCTGAGTTTCAGGCATTTCCAATACTTAATTTGAATGTAAGCAACAGTGATGCCTTCAGGAAAGCAAGTTGTGTGAAGTGCCAGTCTTTTACAAATCCCCCTGGTTCCAAGAGACCAACTGCTCTGCAGAGTGAGTAGGGGAGCCTGTCTACAGTCCCACACAGATCACTGCTTCACTTGCTTCACGCATTCGTTTAATAACGATTTATTTTAAGAGCTGTATTTCTACTCCAAAAATGCCCTGTTTTAAATTCCTGCCTGTCAAAGGTGTTGTGACCTTGCATTTTAAGACGCTTTTTACATTATTTTAGTTAGGGGCCCTTCCCCCACTGTTTCTCATTGCTGTGATTTTGTTTGAAACAAATGCTTAAATGAATGGGCAAGGGATGACTCCATCTGTGCTTCTTTTTTGTTGTTGCTGAATGAAAGAATTTAGAGTAGCCTTTCTAGAAGAAAATCATGAAAGTTAAAAGTTTAATATACAAAGCTTGTTTGATTAATTTCATAGAATTTTTGTATGTCATTGTAAGAGGGTGTCTGTTGGCATCATTATTTAGATTCTGTATCTTTACAGTAGGGAGAGAAAAATATATATATATATATAAATAATGGCCAGAGAACCTTAAATTTTCTTTTGATATGCAATTCTCCTAATGTTCTTACATTCCAAGTGTAATGCCTTAGTCATGTCATTTTAGAAAACATGTATACTGATCCAGATGTGTTAGAACAGATATTTTATGTGGATACTGACTTTATCCAGACTAAGGTAGCTCTAGAAACCTGCTATGAGAGCTGCTGAATGAATATAGGACTAAATTTTGTCAATTATTTATGTCATGTTTTATGTTATCAGTTGGAAATAATTTGGGAATAAATAAAATTTTATGAAATGAAAGAAACTAAAATAGGTTCTGTTGCTTTAATATTAGAATGATAAATTTCAAGTAGGAATGGGGGAGGGGATATCTTTTCTTATGTTAAAAAGTATTTAACCTTTTTCTATTTAATGAGTTTGCCTGTGGCAGTTTGAGAGTGGATTACTGTGTACCCTATCCCTACTTTCCCGACCTTTTTAAAGGGTTCGATGGACATTCTCCTTTAAGGGGCATTTAATGGGGGCATGATTCAAAGTACCATGAAGAAGAAATGGATAATGCAAACAAGTTAATTTTACTTGGATTTATAATCAAATTTCTCTTTCTGAGTAAATCACTATTGGGTGGTATAAAATGTCTTTTGGCAAACTGGGGATCTTTACATACTACGAGTCTTCAGGATTCAGAGTCAGTCAGCAGCTGCCCTGCAAGTCTGGCTGGAGCCTTCCTGAACTCTTTCTTGCTCTGTTTGGATGATACCAAGTAAATCAGAGCAGTGTAGCCGGGGAGTGGTTGAGGTCTCCTGAGAGTAGAAAATTGCCTTGCTCCTAGAAATCTTGTGAGTGATAGAGTAAGGTGCATAGCAAAGAGTGTGATTTAAACTGGGCTTCGATTCACTTTGTGTGTGGCTACCTAGAAATGAAGAGTGTTTCCTTTCTTCCTGCACTCTCCCTTTCCTGACTGCGGAAATGGAACATCCTAAACAGTCTTTCTCTTTTTCCTTGGCTTAAGTTGTGCTGTAGGATTGGGACCTGGGCTTTTGTGCTGAGGTAACTTCTATTGGGAGGAAGAAGAGGGCAAAGTCGTGTGTCATGATTTTCTTTGTATTCCTGGTGCAAGGCCATTCTTCATTTTGAGCAGCTGCCTGCTTTCAGGTTTGCTTCTGATCAGGATATGTTGAATCCCTCATGGCACTGTGTAGGTGGAGCTTACAGAGGTGTGGATTTTAATAGTTGTACTGTAATTTTTTGGATTTGGAATTGCTGTTGTTTTTGTATTGGGGGAGGGTTGAGAGGAGCGGGAGGGGAAATGCCTGGGAAAGAAAATTGTGGTATGTGAACTGTGATGTGCTGGTAGGGTTGGATGGAGGTCTTCCTTACTCTGGCCTCGGAAACCAACTCAGTTCATACTAAACATATCTTGTGTGTGTGCCAGAACTTCCTCTGCCCTGATTACTTGCATAATACCTGCTGGTTAGTCAGCAGTAGTGATCTTCTGCCCTCTACCTCCACACATTTGTGATGTAGTATTTGACCCTTGTTTTTATTTGTTCTGCAAATCATATAAGCAGTTGTCATAAAGGGGGAATTTGTCTTATGTCATCCGTGATGTGAGTCTATGATTACTTAAGCAGCCCCCTCATCCTAATCCTGAACTTTGAGCACCAGGAATCCTGTTTTGAGCCCACGAAATTGAATGGTCATTTTAAAACACTGTTGCAATGCTGATTTTACCTAGGTGAGAGGTAAGGGTAAAGAGGGAGAAGTAATAGTAAACTTTTGTTATTAGGTGAAAGATCATAAGGGTATCTATAAATGATTCATTAAGTCATTATCACTTTTTTCTTTTCAGTTGTAATAAGGCTCTCATTCTGTGACTGTTGTGACTTAAGTTCATTTGGCACACATTTAAGGCAGGTTTGGTAAAGGAATAAACTACATGTGATGAACAGAGATAAATCAGAAAATGGGCAACAATCAGGTAACAAATTCACAAGTGCTTCTCTTTTATGTTTTACCTTGTATCCCTAAGTTTTGTGTACAATTTAAGCTTAGATTTTATCATATGGACATATAAAAATATAATATTCTCCATTTAGAAATGAAATCTGAATGACATTTAAATAGAAAGGATGTCAGACTTTGCAGTTTATCAGCGATGAATATTAGGGGCCTCCCTACTGTATAAAAGAGAAGGGAGTCCAGAACATTCATAAAGATCTATATTGCTCATGCTCCACATTCAGATTAATATAGTGTATCTGAATTTTTGAAAGTGTCATGTTATTTTCCTATTTTTTCCTTTTATGTTTTAACATTCTAATGACTCTTGCTGTCTCATTTCCTGACAGCCACTATAGCAGCCCTGTGTACTAATACCTGCTTAATAAAAGCCCTTTGTTCTCTTTGAAGGTCTTAGGCTTTCCTT
Organism: Nycticebus coucang; assembly: GCF_027406575.1. Taxonomy (NCBI): domain Eukaryota; kingdom Metazoa; phylum Chordata; class Mammalia; order Primates; family Lorisidae; genus Nycticebus; species Nycticebus coucang. The sequence goes on from NC_069796.1 coordinate 77,766,910, forward strand.
AACCCTCTTATGTAATCTTGGACTGTGTTGTTTGGTAATTTTGGGGGAGAGGAAGCCACGCTGCCTGATTCATAGTGTCATAAAAGTATCCAAGATTCTCTTTGCATTTGGTGTAGTTGCAGGAAGGAGGAACAGTTCACAATATTATTACTTCCTAATATGCATGGAATTTCTACCTGAATATTGTATACAGCTAACTAATTTATCAGCAGTGTCTGCCTGAATTGTGAATTTATTTTACCCCTCATGTCACCACTATTCTCAATACCAAAGCTAAAAGAGGGAAAAGAGAGAAAACTCAGTGAATTTGTTGCTGGTTAGTAGTACAATTTGTAAAAGGAATATTTTTGGACCAGTTTTGAACTGGTTGCTACTTTTTGAATAAGATAGAGAGATGGGCAGGCTGCCTCTGGTTTTCTTTATTTTGTCTGTGTACTTGACTGATTCTGAATTCAGTCCCACACCAGTGCACTCAGTTCTAAAAGCAAGGCTTTGTTTTCTTTTGGGTATTACCTGGTAACCAGTCAATTAAGAACATTAGTGGAACTCCGAAGGGAAAGCAGTTCCATAATCTCTTTGGAATCCAGTTGGGCTGATGCCAGTTGCTGTACATTGGGAAAGGGAAAGAGGAATCAACCAATTAGAGAATCTTTTTAGTGCTTGAGAAACCAACAATAAAGTGTAGATCTTAATTCTGAAGAGCAGCTATGATTAATTGAAGTATAAAGAACTAAAAAAAAATATATATAACTTGTACCAGCTATAATATTCTAAATAATAAATGTCTGGCAAGGTTTGCTAAATAAGGTATTTAAATCAACCACGCGATTTCTTTGTTGTTAATGATCAGAAGTTGGTAGCATATGATAGACTTTCCTACATGTTAAGAAATAAAAGAAGTATTTGGGGTTGTGTTCAAACCTGGCTCTGCTATTAGCATTTCTGGCCTTATTAGGGTGATCACCAGCCCTTGATTTCCTCATTTGTAAACGGAGTGGTTGAACTTAATGACCTTTAAATGACCACCAGTAGTTCTGTACGGTCTTATGTTACAAAATTGAAGGCTTTATAGTTTAATGACTTAAAGTGCATAAATATCATGTGAATCTGGGTGTGGCAATATTTAATATTGAATAGCTTGAGAAAGATATAACCAGAAATCAAATTTAGTTCAGTGAAGATTTTGCTTTCTAGACTGCATCTTTTCTTTTAAGATAGCCTAAAAGTATTATGTTTAGGAACAGTTGTTTAAACTTGGCCTCATGAAATGTTTTTGACTTCATTTGTGGACCATGGGCTTCTTCAGCCTTGAGAGTTATGCGAGGGAGCCTGCGAACCCGTTAGTGACTGAGCATTCCAGTTGGATGATAGATATTTCAGTTATGTATGCATGATTATTTTCCAAAAGCATGTGAATGCTGATGTAATGCAATTAAAATACATTTAAAGGTGTTGCTGAATGACAAAAGTGGCCTTTTGTCATTAAGCGTTTCGTTGCTGCTGTTTTACTTGTAGCATTCACTGGGGTGGAGTGAGGTGGGGTGGAGTCTGGGGTCTTCAGTTTTCATGGGGGAACGCCTCTATGAAATGTTTTGATCAAAGTAGGTCTTACTATTTATAAAAGGTTATGAAACACTGTTCTAGAGAGCTTCTCTAATTCATCTGCTTTATACTCTTGCCATTAGAACACTCCCTCTTGCCAAGAGGACCACAACATAAGAAAGGAATTTAATAGAGGAAATGGTGAGGAAGAGTTCAGGAGTGAGAGAGGAGGTCCCTTCCCCTACCCTAGATTGTCATCTCTACAAATAGAATTTTGGAGCTTCATTTCTGATATCTGAAGCTATCTTTTGGCCCTCTGAGGCAGAGCTAGGAGTCTGGGCTGGCTTAGGCCACATCTCCATAATGCCACCTGACAAGAGGGCACCCTCCAGCCTTGTACAGCTTACAGTTCTTATTAGAAGGGTGAGACAGGTGCTACCAAACCTTCTTTGAACCAAGAGGTTTAAAAATATCTTGGAATTTAGCTTCTGCTTGTATTCCAGCTCAACAAACATTTGAGCATCTTCTATCCACCAGGTAGGTTGCAGGTCAGTTTTGATGCTGGATTGCAGTTTTTGTTTTTGAGGTATACCTAGATAATCTGTATAGAAAGAACCTTTAACAATGGCTCCCAGTGAAAGGGCACTTACTTCTGATACCATTTGTTTCTTGGGTGCCCCTTCTGAGATTATCTCTAACCTAAACTCTTCCAGTAACCTTTTCTGTGAGTTTTGTGATCTTCATTTTACAGTTGAAAAAAAACAAAACAAAACAAAGTGCAGGGAGATGCAACCGCTTCCATAAAGTCATTCAGATTCCTAGATGGGGACACAAAAACCTCTGGCTCCTGGTTTAATGGGTTAGGTATTTATTATACAGTCTTTAAGAGAGAGACAAACATAAGAACATTTAAACATTTTTGTCTAGTATGCTTTGACAGAGGGTAGGATTACAATGCCTTAATTTTAATTTAGAAGACTAGATACAGAATTTAAAATCTGATTTTTATCATCATAATCTTCTGTGAAAGATTTGGATCTCACATTTGCTGGTTTTGTACTGAAGAATTCCTCTTTGGAGGATGGAGGCGAAGATGGAATCACTGAGGAAGCTTTTCCAAGTTGACTTGTTCTCTTCCCTGATTCTGATTCAACCCTGTTTGTCATGAGACTCAACCATGTGTATTCCTCAAGTGACTCAGATATACCACTTTCCTTTCCCACCCCCACCTTCATTCCACTTTGAGTGTATATATAAAACCCAAAGCTGTCCGAGGCCATTTATACAAGGGGACTTCAAAAAGTTAATGGAAAAATTGAATTGAAAGAAAGAATAAAATAGGCTGGGCGCGGTGGCTCATGCCTGTAATCCTAGCACTTGGGAGGCCAAGGTGGGTGGATTGCCTGAGCTCACAGGTTTGAGACCAGCCTGAGTAAGAGTGAGACCTCATCTCTAAAAATACCCAGGCATTGTGGCGGGTGCCTGTAGCCCCAGCTGCTGGGAGGCTAAGGCAAGAGGATTGCTTGAGCCCAGGAGTTTGAGGTTGCTGTGAGCTGTGATGCCACAGTACTCTATGGAGGGCAATAAAGTGAGACTGTCTCAAAAAAAAAAAAGACTAAAAGAAACAATAGAAAGTTTATTTGTTAATATAAGTTTCATCATGTTCAAAATACCTTTGTAAGTGATGAAACCAGCCATTTAGTCCACCTCCCCCTGAGGGTCCTGGGAACTTAATCCTGTCAACGCAGTCTTTTTCACATTATGAATTAACTAAAGAAGAATGAGTGCCCTTCATAGGATTTTTAAGATAAGGAAACAAAAAGAGTCAGGAGTCAGATCAGAACTGTAAGGTGGGTGCCTAATGATTTTACATCAGAACTCTCACAGAACTGCCCTTTTTTGAGGAGAGGAACAAGCAGTATTGTGGTGGAGATGTCCATGGTACAGCTTTCTCAGGCATTTTTGTGCTAAAACGTTGGCTCACTTTCTCAAAACGCTCCCATAATCAGATGTTATTCTTCGGCCCTTCAAAAAGTCAGCAAGCAAAATGCCTTGAGCATCCCCAAAACTGTTGTCATGACCTTTACTCTCGACCTGTCTACTTTGCTTTGACTGGACACTTCCACCCCTTGGTAGCCATTGATTGCTTTGATTGTGCCTTGTTTTCAGGATTGTACTGGTGAAGCCATATTTTATCTCCTGTTACAATTCTTTGAAAAACTTCAGGATCTGGGTCCCACTTGTTTAAATATCCATGGAAAGCTCTGCTCTTATGTGCAGCCCATACAGACAGGTAGCACAGTTTCGGCACCCATTGAGTGCAAAGTTTGCTCAGTTTTAAGTTTTTGGTCAGAATTGTGTAAATTGAACCAGTTGAGACATCTTTGGTATTGGCTGTGGTTTGGGCTTTAATCATTAATCCTAATTGAGGGCATGAATACGATTGATTTTTCCCTCACAAATTGATGTAGATAATCTACCACTGTGGTCGTCATGTTCAACATTGCCTTTTCCCTTCTTAAACGTAAACTGCCGATCTTGGCGGGGGTGGAAGGGCTTGTCCTTGTAAACTTTTCATAAAGCATGAATGATTTCACCTTTTTTCCATCCAAGCTTCAGCATAAATTTGATGTTTGTTCTTGCTTCAATTTTAGCAGAATTCCTGTTGCTCTGGTATAGGTTCTTTTAAACTGATGTGTTATCCCTATTCAGACATGTTGTAATAAGTTAATACAAGTTTATTTTGGTGGGAAAAAATTGAAATCTGTGCATAGTTTTTTTCCATAGTACGCATTTTCTGTGAACTTTTTGAAGACCCCTCGTAAAACAAATACATATCAAGTATCTGCTATGCACCAGGCCCTATTTTAATCTGTTGGGATCCATTAGGGACTAAAAACAAAGAATCCTGGCCTTGCGTAGCTTATTCTCTATGAATGAGCATACATGTTTGAACAGCCTATTTATTAATTTTGAAGGTTAATAAATAAGAGGAAAACTGAGATCCTTGAGTACTGATAAAGAGAAAATAAAGACTAGGCCTTCTGAGAAATTTTAATAAAAGGTGGAAATCTTAGATCAGGTATGAAATTCAAGCACATTCTTCATTAAAGTTCCCAGCACTTTGGGACGCTAAGATGGGAAAAATTACTTGAGGCCAGGAGTTTGAGACCAGTCTGAGCAAGAGCAAGACCCTGTCTCTGCAAAAAAATAGGAAAATTAGCTGAGTGTGGTGGTATGTGCCTGCCTGTAGCCCTAGTTACTTGGGAGACTCAGGGAGGTGGATCCCTTGAGCCCAGGAGTTAGAGGTTGCAGTGAGTTATGATGATGCCACTGCACTTTAGCCCAGGCAATAGAGCAAGACCCTGTCGCAGAAACAAAATTAAACACAAAGTCATCAGAATTTATATTAAATAAGTCATTAAAGTTGATGAAAGTTATGTGGGCAGAAAACCAACTAGAAACTGCTGATTGCCATTTTGGGATTTGGACTTCACAAACGTTTTAAGGGCAGTTTTTCATCATCAGTGTAGGAATAGTATTCTTAGATACTTTTACATCTGGCAACATTGCATCTGCCCTGAGTTACAGTCAAAGGAGTCCTTCCTTTATATGAAACCTTCCTTAATCTGTGGAAACATATTCCATTGACCATTGACCTTACTTATTTTATAGATAAATATTTCTTTCTTTTTTTTTTTTGTGATTTTTGGCCGGGGCTGGGTTTGAACCTGCCACCTCCGGCATATGGGACCGGTGCCCTACTCCTTGAGCCACAGGCGCCGTCGATAAATATTTCTTTTGCTGTTGTTTCAATCTGTTCTTCAACTATCCTATCACAATTCAAAATATCCTATCAAAAATTCAAAAATATCCTATCAACTATCCTATCACAATTCAAACTATCCTACCCAAAATTTTATAAAATAATGGTTATAAATAAGGAAATCACTCTTTATTCTTTTTAGTTTCTGTGGTCAGAGAAAAACCTAATTAGATTTTCTGTCGTATCTCTCTTATCTCAATCATTTACAGCAGCTTAGCTTGTGATCTCTATGGATTTCTTAAGTTTATCTTGGTCTTTTTCTGTGTTCACCTCAGTACAGAGAGCCATTTTTCAAAATGATTTTTGCCTTAGGGCCAATTCTTTATTCACTGGTTCTTTTAAAATATGCCTCTTGTAACACATGCTTTTTTAAATCAACCTCTTTGCAAGGTAGGGGAATTTAAATTTACTAGCTTGGCTTTTTCTGGATTACTTATAATTTTTCTATTACCCATTGGTCTGTTTTTCCACTTCTCTTTCCATTATATTATCCACCCTCTTAAAACACATACACACACACACACACACACACACACATGCCTTGCCTGGTTTAGTTCAGACAAAAACTATGCCTAGTTTTTTAGAGCTTGAAAATTACCATTAATCACTGGTATCATAACATCCTCTTAAGGCAAGTTATCTTGTTGCTCTGTCCTCTAAATGTAGCATCCAGAGTCAGAAGGCTTCTGGCAAGGCTAAAAATAGCCTTCCTGCTTGCTGGTTTGTTGTTCACTTTACTGGCAGTAGGAAATCTTTTGAATTCCTTAATTGAGTCAGCTCCTTGTGAGTTTCTCTCTAGATTTTCCCTTAGCCTGAAATTCTTAGATACTTTCAGATCTGGCAACGTTGCACCTGCCCTAAGTTACAGGCAAAGCAGCCCTTCCTTTCTACGAAACCCTCCTTAATCTGTGGAGACATATTCCAGTGACCATTGACCTTACTTATTTTATAGATAAATAGTACTTTCTTTTGCTACTCTTTCAATCTGTTTTTCAACTATCCTATCACAGTTCAAAAATTAAATTTGAGTTTTTGGTTCAAAAGGAAGATTTTCCCTGCTTTTATTAAAGGAAATATTTGAATAAATATTTAACTTTGTCTTTTTAAAGTTTCCATTTCCTAAAATTCTTCTGCTGCTTTGTCAGTTTGAGTCTGATAAAAGTAAGGAGTTGGATTTTTACGTTGCTCTCCCCTAGAGAAGAATTATAGCCCTGTTTGTAACCAAGGACACCGGCAAACTCTCATTTCTCTGCAACCGAAAAATAGTCCAGATTGCCACTCCCTGCCCCATGGTTCCAGTTTGGAACTTTTTAGCCAAAAGGAGTCCTCCCTCTTCCTTTCTCTGACCCGTGGTAAACTGTTGGTTATGTCTGGGCTTATAGTTGGGGAGGTGATAGGAATTAATGTTAAGTACCCACTGAATACTGGGGGACTTTCCTTGGTATTTTGCAAAAATTATCTTGGGAATGTCTCGCAATAGCTTTGTTAAGTAAATGGAAATATCTCTGTTTTCTTGAGTTTCCCCAAAGCTAATTTGACCTAGGTCACCAGATGAGATTGACTAGACTTGACTCTTCACTGTTGTCTTCCACCACAGAGCACTGCAATTGCTGGCTTTGCATCATTCCTTTCAACAGCTATTTATTAAAGGCTTTTCTCTCCTCTAGGCTCTCGGATACAAGGTCCAAAATCTGTCTTTAAAGACTTTGTAAAATAGATAATTTAAATTCAGCATAGTAAGTATGAAGGGTGCAGTATGGAGCACGTAGGGTTGTCTTGAATCAGAGCCGTGGTTCTCAACCTTCCTAATGTTGTGAACCTTTAATACAGTCCAAAGGGGTCGCCATCCACAGTTGAGACCACTGAGATAGAGAGTGTTTGGAGTGGGGTAGAGCAGGCTTCCCATAGGATGTGAGGTCCAAGAGGGGAGCTACCTGGACAAAAGAGTGGAGGCTTGACTGGTGAGACATTGGGGACAGAGGGTATAACCCAGAAGTAGAAGTTATGGGACACAGTTCTGAATGGCTGGAATGCCTGAAGCAGGAGGGGAAATGGCAGTGTGGAGAGATAGGAAAGGCTGTGAATTTAAGAAATTTTAAAAACCGTAGCTGTTAAACTGAAAGCAGTCTGTCCCAGTGAGGGGTTTTGTTTAGCCTAAGCTCTGTGTGTATGTGTGTGTTTAATGAATTTTAAATGGCTCTTTGGGAGGGGGCCAAGACTCTCCCGTTGATACGGGTCCCAGCTGGTTCCTCCTCCGTGATTTTGCAAGAAAATTTCTTTATTGGAAGTTGGTTGTGGCACAGATAGGTCAGAGAGTAGAATAAGATTACTGATCTTGATTTGAGGAGTCAAATTTTTAAGTCACTAGAATAAATTATTTAAAATTTTATTTATTATCCAATTACAGGACATATTGAATAACTTTTATTAGTTCATCTTGATATATGTTGTGCATTTGTATAGTATTCAAAACCAAGGGATTTATCACACATTTCTCAAGCTTTTCTGTACATTGTCCAGGTCCCCACAGTACCATCTTATAGCAAGTTTCAGACAGTTTTTGTAAAAAAAGCAAATGTGTAGAGGTATGTAGAAGTATCCCTTCAAAAAATTATTTTTTGGTATAGCTTTGATTTACTTAGATGTGAACTAAATAAAATCAATAAGAACAGAGGTTGAAGGAGTGCTTCTAGTTAAACAACAAATCTGTGTATACATATACATACATGTGTTAGAAATGTTTAATGGTGTTCACCAAAGACTCTCCCTATTTTCCTTTGGATATCTAAGTTTTTATAATGTGAGTCAATAAAAAAATTGAACTAAAATTTTGTGCTACTTGTTACTTTATGGGACTATACTAGTACGTTTAAAGAACCTTGCAGAGTTTTCTGTTATCATTCTTGGCTTATGTTATGTTACCAATAAAACTGGCATGGCTCTGAAATCATGGCATGAAGTCTAATAGTATTGTAGAACAGTTGGTATTTTTCAGTGTTTGTGTGTTTGAAGTGGCAGCATTTATTTTATTTCCTATTGAATCATCGTGAGCAGTAATATCTGGGTTATTCTTTAGAGAATAACTTTTATCTAATTATGAAAATAATACATACATATACTGCTAATATAAAAGAATATTTCCTTTTAGTCTTTTCTCCTTTAATCTCCTTGGCTAGGTTTCTTTAGTGACTTAAAAGAATGTGATAGTATTTACCATTCTTTTGAGCACCTCCTCCTCCCACCTACTCTAAGTCAGTCTGTTTGGTAAATATTGGTTCTCTCCAAATTGCAGATACCTACCACAGAATTGCCTGGTTGTTACGTGGATCTTTTCTAGGCTGTAAAATTTGGTAGTGTAGATCCCCAGTGTTACACTGTATCTGTTGCCTATATTTGGCTACATTGAGTCATGTCACCAAATATAGCCTGTGCCTTCTGCATGATGTATGCCAGGCTTCTGGCTCCAAATGCCACAGCTGGCCTCTGGAGACTGCTCCTTTTCCTTTCACAATGTCCCTTAAGATTAGGGCTGCTGATCAGGCAGTGTTTTCTATATTTATGGTATAGTCAATACCAAGAGCATGCAAAGGTTGAATTTACCCACTAATTAGGTTCAGGTGCCTCAAATCCTAATGCTTTCCTTCTTAAAGAATTCAATTCTAAATATGCCAAAGCCTGGGTATGATTATAGATAGATAAGGTATCAAAAAATCAACCAAACAAAACCACAGAGACTAGGCTACAGTCATATTTAGTTATCTAAATTATTTTTATTTTATTATACTTTATTTAGATTATAAAATGCCAACATTTTAAGTTCAGTGGCATGAACTCTGAATGCTCACCTGATAACCAAACAGGAAACTCAACAGTGCCTATGTATAAAAACAGTCTAGTTCTAAAGGGGGACTGTTATATAAAAGAGGTAAGTTATCCAAATGCTGAAATAATTAGGTAAGAAGATTAGATATTGTTTTGTAACTACAAATAAAATTAGATGAGCTAATTTAAAAAGAGGTTTTCCTTTTGGGAGCAGTGTCTTGGAAAAAGGTGAACCTGAAAAACAAGATTTGAGAAAACCCTTGAAAAAACTTAAACCCACACAATAACCTACTCAGGAATGTTTATGGCATTTTATTCGTAATTGCCAAAAGTTGGAAGCAAGTGTGATATTCTTCAGTAGATAAATAGATAAGTAAATTGTGGCCCATTCCGCGATGGAATATTACTCAGCACTAAAAAGAAATGAGCTATCAAGCCATGAGAAGACATGGAGAAACCTTGGATGTTTATTACTTAGTGAAAGCAGCAGATCTGAAAAGGCTACACACTGTATATTGCCGACTGTATGATATTCTGGAAAAGGCAAAACAATGGAAACAGTAAAAAGATCAGGAGGGTTGGGTGGTGACAGAGAGGGGTGAGTGATTCAGAAATAGTACTCTTTTCCTACCCCCCAGGTTTTAGCAGCTGAAGGTTATGTTCTTTTTTTTTTTTGTAGAGACAGAGTCTCACTGTACCGCCCTTGGGTAGAGTGCCGTGGCGTCACACGGCTCACAGCAACCTCTAACTCTTGGGCTTACGCGATTCTCTTGCCTCAGCCTCCCGAGCAGGAGGGACTACAGGCGCCCGCCACAACGCCCGGCTATTTTTTTTTTGTTGCAGTTTGGCCGGGGCTGGGTTTGAACCCGCCACCCTCGGCATATGGGGCCGGCGCCCTACTCACTGAGCCACAGGCGCCGCCCAAAGGTTATGTTCTTATTCCTAGCCTCTCAAGTCTTACGGCTGGGCACAGTGGCTCAGGCCTGTCATCCTTGCACTCTGGGAAGCCAAGGAGGGTGGATCACTTGAGCAAGAAGGAGACTCCATCTGTACTAAAAATACAAAAATTAGTCAGAAACTTTTTTTTTTTACTTTTATGGTACTGCTCTATCCTGTGTGCCCTATTCTTCTGTATGTTAAGACAAGGGGATTGCTTGAGTCCAAGAGTTTGAGGTGGCCGTGAGCTATGTATGATGCCTTGATACTCTACCCAGGGGGACAGAGTGAGATTCTGTCTCAAAAAAAAAAAAAAAAAAAAGAAAAAAGAAAGAAAGAAAAGAAGAGAAAAATATACTTGTGACAAGTCGTAAGATTCAGGCTATAGTTAAAGCAGTTCTGGTAGAATTCACTAGTTCAGATATTGGCTGTGTACATTCACATTAAAGAATGAAACCAATTTTTAGAAAGAAATCAAAAAATCAAAATTACTTTTTACCTTTTTTCCTTCCATTTCTGTCCCTACCTCCACTCTCTAAATTGGAATAAGCTGAAAGTTTAAGAGGAATAATTAACAACTTAATTTAAAAAACCCTTTTATTTGATTTTAAATTGTATTGTAGGAAAATTATGAAGTTCAGATTTTGTTTCTAGTTAGTTTCCAAACTTTGGATACAGATTAATTATAGCTGCTGGCAATAGAGGATAACTGTCTCTCTCTCTCTCTCTCTTTTTTTTTTTTGCAGTTTTTGGCCAGGGCTGGGTTTGAACCTGCCACCTCCTGCATATGGGGCCGGCGCCCTACTCCTTTGAGCCACAGGCGCCGCCCCGTAATTGTCTGTTTTCATGGCATGAATTCATTTCTGTGGAGACTGTTTCAGAGAAGCAGGATTTTAACATTGAAGACCTAAAGTTCCTTTTTAAAGAGTTGTCAGTTGATAGCCATCTCTGTTTCCATCAGTGTCCAGGAGAACTAGATAGAGTCCTTGCTAGTGTCTTGGAAGCCTTGCCCCAGCCCCAAGGCATGAGAGAAACTCTGCTTATCTGCATTTCCTCTCAGCCTTTGAGAGTCATAGTTCTGTCAGGTAGGAATTGCCTAATGGAGAGTTGATAGTTACGATTCAATTTCAAATTCTCACGCTACTCCTGTTTTATATAGTGCTGGGCTATAGTGCAGAATTAGCAAGCAGGTTCCCCTATTTCTCAGCTGAGCAAGACAGTTGAGGGTTATCCACCATTCTCCTGAAGGTTGGTGCAGATGGCATGTGGGGTATAGAGACTTACAAATGTTGTCGTGGTGATTATTGTTATGTAACTTACAGCGTAGAACTAGGTACGTGTTGTGCCCTCAGTAAGGATTTGTGGTCTAGACACCTAAGCTTACATGTAGAAACTCTTCCAAAATAAAAATGTAATTCTTTAAGAATAGAAAAATTCCAGGGACGTTTTCCCCATTCATTTGCAGGGGAACAGCTTACCCAACAAAATTTTAGTGCCTTCAATAATTCTTTTTTGAGAAGCAGCTTGAGTGCCCATTTTAGGTTCAAAACTAGATTTGGACACACTTCAAAAATTTAAGGAAAGTAACCCAGCATTTATTCAGTGCCTACTGTGCTCAGGGCACTGTGCTATGGGGTGGGGGTGGGGCGCTTTTGATATTTTCTATTATACGTAATTACAATACAATGTTCTTTACTTTCTGTACAGATTCCTCAAAACACGAATTAAACCTATCAGCATGTCTGTACATGTAGGCATAAGCCTTGTTGTTGTAAGTTACAAAGGAAAATATTTTTGCTAAGTACATACTTTTGTAAAGTAACAAAACACCACACGAATGAAGAAAACATTTTACATTTATGGGGCAAAAAATGTGAAGATTGTCATTATGAGTTATTAGAACATGTTATAAAGAAAATTACTTTGGATGGGGATTTGAAAATTAGAATGACCCAGTAGTTAAGAATTAGGAATATTTTATTCTTCCACTTTCAAATTTCTCCTTTTGGAATACTGGTGAACATCCTGATTGATACGTACTGATTCAAATACCTTGCCTGTTTAAAAGCAGTCAGTTCATCTCTGTTATTGAATACGTTTAAAACATCTATGAGAAAAGTAAATTTAGTAACGGCCTTCTTTTACCTTCAGGTCGTCTAAACTATTCATATCCAGGATCCGATAGCTCTCTGCTTGTTAATGGTAAGTGATGATTGATTTACCCTAGTGAAGTACACAAAACTGATGTAAGTTAGTTAGATGACAGAATACAGTAGTTGTACTTCAACACCTGGAGAAATGACTTTACTTCTGTAATGGTAATCGTAAGTTGCTATTAAACTATCAGCTATTTTAAAAATAATTTCTTTACCTCCAAATTATGGCAGAAACTTGTTTTTTGTTTGTTGGGATTTTTTTTTTTTTTTTTAAAATTTGGGAGCCAACCGATTCCCTGACCCAAACATGGTAACGGTGAGAATAAATGAGAATCCCAGAATGACACAGACTGGCTGCATCTAACATGAGCTTCTGGAGAGTGACCTTTGAAATGTCAACATAAAAGCCTGGAAAAACGTTCCAGGACCAGGAGAGGATAATTAGAGATCTAAAACCAGAAAGAGCCAGCCCAAGACCAAGCGCTTGACATTGCATAGGGCAAAGTCATTTACTATTTGTTGTCTAATGAGAACAACAAAAACAAAATAAAACAAAGTTTTTTGGCCATCACTTACCTCTGGTAGATTCTCCTTACCTGTTCTAAATGCTGCACACACGTTACTAATGTGCTGTCAAGTTTTCTTTTTATGTGCATCATGAAGGAAGCTAAATTTCATAGGAAAGAGGGGGACATCTACTTGGAGAATTAAAGAATTCTAGTGTCTGGTTTTTGGTAGTACAGTTTAAAACAACTGAGTGAAATACAGAGGTCTTGTTTACTTCTTTTCTACTCAGTATGTAGATGATGCCATTCATTTGCCAAAGTCAGTTTTCAGTCCCACCACCTCTAAAAAGTATTGCTGACTAAAGTGCTATATTCTCACCATCCTCACAACTAACACAAACAAAAATACTCTCTACTCCTTGTCTATGGTATGTTTTGAATGAGGAATTAAAAATTGCTTTTGCCCAGGCGTGGTTGCTCATGCCTGTAATCCTGGCACTCTGGGAGACTGAGGTAGGGAGCATTGCTTTAGGTCAGGAGTTGGAGACCAGCCCGAGCAAGAGCAAGGGCCTCTCTATACTGAAAATAGGAAAAGTTAGCTGGATGTGGTGGCCCTCTCCTTTAGTCCCAGCTACTTGGAGGCTGAGGCAGGAGGATCACTTGAGGCCAGGAGTTGGAGGCAACAGAGTGAGACTGTCTCTAACAAAACAATTGCTTTGGTAACTGAATTTGCTTTTAGTTTGAAATCAGTATGCTGTAAAACGTAGGATTGTTGAGCCAGGAAAAATCAGAAGGAAATTTAATTTATGAGAGTTACTGGGTGCATCAGATCTTCTGGAAACTGTATAGTTTCTAAAACCCTCACTTGTTTATCAGACTTGTGTTTCTCATGCTACAGTGGCAGAACTAATACCATAATAGAATATTCCAGTGTACATGTGTGTAGGCCAAAAACCAAACAGTGGTGTCAGAATAAGGAGTACATTAGAGATTTACGCAGTAGAACTAGTTCCAGAGTCAGGTCCAAGTGCTAGAAAGTGTAGTAAGCCAAGAGGGGGGATATTGCTGTGTGATCTTAGGCAAAGTGATCAACTCTTCTTTGTCCCAGTATCCTCATGAAGTTGTTTAGTTGGATAGGTTGCTTCTGGGACCCATCTCTATTGAAGTGAGAAAAATAAATTCTCCCTAGGGTGTGTCCCTTAAAGTTAAATTCCATTATATTTTTATGAAATTGCTTTTCCTCTTTTCTTTATTAATGTCTTTTCTAAAAAATGAATAGACTATTTTTTAATAAACTTCACTTGGCAAAGAAAAAATAAACTTAACTTTTCTTTCAAATATTTCTGTTCGGAAATTTTACTGGTTCATGAACTCTAGGAGGGGCTTAGGTAGTTTTTACTGTTACATTCATGAAAGTTTTATTTATTATAGTCTATACTGGCAGAGGTTAACATTGTTTCAAACTGAAAGATAGGAAGATAAAAAAAACAACCAGGACAGATAGCAAATAGGGAGAATTTGCTGGCTCCTTAAGCAAGACCCAGTAGTATGGGCTTATGACTGCCATGGTCTTGGTCTAGTGTTCAGCTTTTTTTTTAGGGCCCCCCAAACTTGATTTTGTCACATTTGATTAAGAGTTGGTGTTTAATAACCAGCCAAGTAGGACCTGATGCCAGTTTATTCATTTGTAATGAAGAATAAAACTTGGTAGACCAAATGCTGGAGATGACTGGTAAACCCATTTTCTCCAGCAGCGAAGTCCTGACACTGTGAAATTAAAGGTAGGTAGGGAGGAAAGACATTGAGACAGTTTCTTAGTGACCTTGACTTAAGTGTGGACATTGCCCGTTCTCCCAGTCATTCTTGTGAAATATCTTGTAGAGTGGTTCACTTCTGTAACAGATAATCTCATTTATGTATTGATTGATTCTTAGTAGTTTTGTTCTCACTTTAGCTCAGGCTTTAGAAGTAACTACATTGCAAATTTACTGTAATGAATTGTGCTTAATAAAGATAAACTTAAGAATTACAAATACTACCCATCTCATAGGGTTGTGGTCAAGATGAAATGTATGGAAATCACTAAGCACAGCAGCTGGTACATAGTAAGTCAAAATAAAATAAGTAGAATAAGCAGTATTTTTGGTTATGCTGAAAAATTTTAAGAATAACTATAAAGCAAGGGATTAAGATAAATTTGAAAAAATTATCTGTGGTTGCACATACTTTTCGAAATCTTATAAGATAAATAATCTAAAACTATATTTACTTTCAAATGCACTTCTGTCAAATTTTCTATCTATGCAGCCTTTTCTTAAAACAGAAAATAAAAGCCTAGTACATTGTATTACTTTATAGTCATTGTCCAGTTTTTTTTTAATATTATTTTTTATTAAATCATACCTTTGTACATGCATTTATGGGGTTCAGGGTACTACTTCAATATACAATGTGAAATGTTTACATTGAATTTACATCCATCACAATTATATTCATTTCTTAATAGTTTTGATATGTACCATTGCATCATGCACATTAGGTGAGGTCCCCCCAAATACTCTCTCTCCTCCTATATCCCCCCTCGCCTCCCTTCTCTCTCCACTTCCCTTCTACTTTCTGGACTGTAGTTCTGTTTTACCATTCATATGAGTGTATAGGTGATTATATATTGATTTCACTGTAGTATTGAGTACATTGGATACCTTTTCTTCCATTCTTGAGATACTTTACTGAGAAGAATATGTTCCAGCTCCATCCAGGTAAACATAAAAGATGTGAAGTCTCCATCTTTTTTTATGGCTGCGTAGTATTCCACCGTGCACATATACCACAGTTAATGCATTTGTGGGTCTGTGGGCACTTGGGCTGTTTCCATGTCATGGCTATTATGAACTGGTAATGTATTTTTGGTGTTGCCTCAATTGCCCGAGGGATCCTCTTTATTCTCTCAGGCCAACTTCTTCAAGTGTTTTCCCTGCACTCTCTTCTAGTATTTTTATAGTTTCATGTCTTAAGTTTAAATCTTTTATCCAGTGAGAATCAATTTTTGTTAATGGTAAAAGGTGGGGGTCCAGTTTCAGTCTTCTATAGGTTGCCAGCCAGTTCATCCAGCATCATTTGTTAAATAGCAATTCTTTCCCGCACTGAGTATTTTTTTTTTTTTTTTTCCGTAGAGACAGAGTTTCACTTTATTGCCCTCGGTAGAGTGTCGTGGCATCATACCGCTCACAGCAACCTCCAACTCCTGGGCTTAGGCAATTCTCCTGCCTCAGCCTACCGAGTAGCTGGGACTATAGGCGCCCGCCACAGCGCCTGGCTATTTTTTTGTTGCAGTTTGGCCGGAGCCGGGTTTGAACCCGCCACCCTCGGCATATGGGGCTGGCGCCCTACTCACTGAGCCACAGGCGCCGCCCCGCACTGAGTATTTTTGATAGGCTTGTCGAAGATTTACTGATAATGAGTAGCTGGTTCAGCTCTTGGTTCTCTATTCTGTTCCATAAATCTACCTCTCTGTTTTTGTGCCAGTACTGTGCTGTTTTGATCACTATAGATTTATAGTATAGCCTGAAGTCTGGTAATGAGATACCTCCTGATTTGTTCTTATTTCTGAGGAATGTATTTGCTGTTTTTTATTGATCCCATATAAAATGAAGTACTATTTTTCAAGTTCTTTAGAGTATGACAATGGTGCTTTCATAGTGATTGCATTAAATCTGTAGATTGCTTTGGGTAGTATGGACATTTTAACAATGTTAATTCTTCCCAGCCATGAGCAATGGTATGTTTTTCCATTAGGATCTGCTTTATAAATTAAGGAGCATTCTGGTAGGGTGCATAAATGTTAATTATCGAACTCTCTTCATGTTGGGTGTTTCCCTTGACAAATATGTAGTGACCTTCCTTATCTTTATCTTTGTTGGTGTAAAGCCAATTGTATCTGCTACTAAAATTGCAACCCCTGCTTTTTTCTGGTTTCCATTTGCCTGTATTATACAAGTCCATCCCTTCACCCTGAGTCTATTTATATCCATTAAGGTAAGATGAGATTCTTATATGCAGCAGATATCTGGTCTGAGTTTATGTATCCAAATCAGCCAGCCTGTGCCTCTTTAGAGGACAATTTAAACCATTCACATTACTTGAGAGAATTGATAAACCTGGTTGTGTTTTGCTTGTCATGATTTTCGGATGTCCAGTAGACATTTTTAATCCTTTAACCACTGTGGAAGTTGGGTTTTGTACAAAAATTTCTGGGTGAGTTTACTTTGGAGATGGAGCATTGCGCTGGTTGTTGTGGAGGATGGGTCTGAGAATATCCTGGACAGCTGGTTTAGTTATGGCAAATTTCTTCAACATGTATATGTCATTAAAGTATTTGGTTTCTCCATCATAAATGAAACTCAGTTTAGCTGGATACAGGATCCTGGACTGGAAGTTGTTTTGGTTTAGGAGATTCAAGGTCGATGACCATCTTCTTCTGGCTTGAAATGTTTTGGCTGAGAGATCTACAGTCATTCTGATACTTCTCCCTTTGTAGGTGATGCTTTTCTTATGTCTGGCTGCTTGCAGAATTTTCTCCTCCGTCTTAACTTTGGGAAAGTTAATCACAATGTGTCTAGGAGATGCACTATTTGGATTGAGTCTTGCTGGAGTTCTGAAAATGTCTGCTATCTGAAGTTCTGTATCTTTTGCAATGCTTGGGAAATTCTCCTCCAAAATCTCTTGGAGTAGAGCATCTGTACCTTTAGGACCATCCTCTTCTTCTTCAGGAATTCCTATAAAACGAACGTTTGATCTTTTGGAGTGGTCCCACGGCTCTCTCAGGGAATGATCAGTTTTTGTTCTCCATTTGTCTGCCCCTTTGAGTATTTGGGAATGTTCAAAGTTTTGTCTTCAGTTTCAGAGATCCTTTCTTCTGCCTGGTCAACTCTATTACTGAGGGATTCTACTGTATTTTGGAGCTCCTTAACTCCGTGAGGTCCGCTATCTTTTTTCTCGTTATGTCCATCTCTTTGGTGACTTGGGCTTTGAATTCATTAATTTCTTCTTTTTTTTTTTTTTTGTTTGTTTTTTGTGGTTTTTGGCCGGGGCTGGGTTTGAACCCGCCACCTCCAGCATATGGGACCAGCGCCCTACCCCTTTGAGCCACAGGTGCTGCCCTGAATTCATTAATTTCTTGAGACAACTTTAGAACTACTCTTTGGAATTCAACGTCTATCTTTTTCCACTTTATTTATCTTATTTGGCATCCATATTCTGAATTTGACTTCTGACTTTGCTGCCATGTGTCTGTGCGTGGCATCTTCAGTTGTGTCTCCTCTGTCATTCCTGGTGGGGGTTGATCTACTCTGGTTATTCATGTTGCCAGAGTTCTTCTGTTGGGTCTGCACCATGTTTATTTTCCACTGTTTGGTTATTAGAACTGGTAGGGTGAGATTGAATTGCGGTTCCCAGGTAGTAGAGATAGCCCCTTACCAAGGCAGTAGGCTTTGTAATTATGGCTTGTCTCCTGCAACCTTGCAAAGGCCCCTTTCGGAGTTTTGGCTGGAGACTGAGGACCTACGTGGTGAGATAGCACAAGCTAGCTCTGTTTTGATATCAACCAACCTCTACCCTATCCTAAGAAACCACAGTATTAGGTTTAAATCTCAACCGTGAAGAGAGATAAACAGCTGTGGTGCCCCAGCCCCCACCCTTCAGCTCTTTTCTACCACAGAGCTTTGAAGGTCAACCTCAGAATGTTCCTGAGTGGACAGCCCCAGACACAGGTTCCAATTAAATTGTCTCAGATAGTGCAAACCCTGCTCAGCAGAGAGACATCCAAGGATCTCCTACAGCACAATTAGAGCCAGGGATCCACACTCCCTCCCACCAGACTCAGTCCACACTGTTATCCGTTTCTCTGCTCACAGGCCCAGTTGGAGCCAGGGGCCACACCCCTATCCACTGGTCTCAGTCCACACCCAGGTAGCCTCTGCTTGCCAGACCAGTTGGAGTCAGGGGACCACGCCCTGCCTGCCAGTCTCCGTCTACTGCCTGGCAAGCCTCTATTCAGAGGCTCTGTTAGAGTCAGGGCACTGCACTCTGCCCACAGGTCTCAGTCCTCACCCATAAGCCTCTGCTCACCTGCCCTGCTGGAGACAGGGGACCCCGCCCTAGCCTAAGGTCAAGGGTTCTGTTGGAATCAGGGGGCCATGCACACCTAGCAAGCCTCTGCTTGCAGGCCCAGTGGGGGCTGGGGACCAGCCTTGTCTGCCGAACTCAGTCCCCACGGGGCAACCACTCTCCGGCTGTGGGTGCTGTCAGAGCCGGGGGTTCTGCACTCCGTTGCACCAGACACAGCCTGAACCGAGGATAAAACCATCACTGGCTGGGCATAGTCATAACCAGGGGACTGCTCCTCCTCCCGCTGAGTGTTCCTTTGTTCCCACACCCTCTTTCTTCCCCATTAGTTACAGATTCCATCCTGATGGTTGGTGGTCCACATTATGCCCCCATCTCTCAGGACAAGACCAAACACTGTGCTCTGCAGGGGGCAGAACTTCAGACCACCATGTGAGATGGGAAAAGGGTGAACTGGGAGTTTGGACTTGTGGGGGAATATATCTGTTCAGTTTTATGCCTGGCATGGTGGTGTCTAGATTCATAAGTGGGACCTCCCTGGAGAAAGAGACCTGGAGTTTAGCGGCTCTCTCCAGCGAGGTAAAATGAGAGGTCTTTAGTTCCCTGCTTGTTCGCAGAGAGCCTAGGGCAGGCCTCCAGCTTGGGGGAGGGGTCTCTTGTCCTCTAGTTGATAGGCTTTGTACCTGAAATTTGTTTTCTGGACTGCTCTTCCTTGGAGTTACAGCTTGCGAAACTTCTTTCTTGGATCAGCTCCCCACCTTTGGCTTCATAGAATCTGATTCTGTCCAGTTTTTCTTCCTCTGCTCAGGAGCCTCTGCTGAGGGTTGCTACCAGTCGGCCATCTTTCCAGAATTCCTCATTGTCCGATTTTAAAGCTGAAAGGAGCTGGTCTGTTTTTTTTTTAATAAGCTCCACACTTTTAATTCTTCATATATCAATTGAGGAAGAAGCACACACAGGTTCAGGTTATTTATTTATTTGCAGTTTTGGCTGGGGCCAGGCTTAAACCTGCCACCCCTGGTATATGGGGCCAGTGCCCTATTCCTTGAGCCACAGGTGCCACCCCATGAGCTGGTCTTTTTTGTCCACCATAAGTAATCTATTCCAGTTTTTAAAAACCTTTAAAAAGGTGATCATGTAGCCACTATACTGTTTCAAACGTAACTTTCCTAGCTCTCCCGCCACCAAGTATCTGTTGAGTTGAAAACTATTTCTTGTTTTGTTGGATAAAAATATGTAGGAGATATTTTCCCTCTTTCTTACATGAACGTTTTAATATGAACATTTGAATTTCAACTAATTTTTATTATATAATTTGTTTTGAAAATTTCAAGCAATAAATCCTCAATAAATAAAAAGAAAAAACTCAGAGTTGTCCAGTTGTCCACCAATTTTTGGCAGTTTATATTGGAATAATGTTGGAATTTCCTCGTCCATATATAAACGAGGTTTACTCACCCATAGATCAAATTACTTATTATTATTGGCTTTGCTCAATCATCAATGTTCATACTATGCCGTGACCTTCATATACTACTCATGGATTGTAAAAGGCAGTGCCAATATAATTCAACAGTGATTGATAATTGCTAAGAATGTTATAGTATACATTCTGAGGAATTACTCAATTTATTGCTGTTTTGTTAGTTGTAGGGGGTTTTTTTGAGGGGCAGTCTTGTGGGAAATTTTTGGATTTTAAATATATTTAAAAACCAAACTTTCTAGCTACTTTTTGGACGGTGTATTAGTTTGCTAGGGCTGCCTTAATAAGAGCCACTGACATTGACTATATATGGCTTAAATGGAAATTTATTGTCACATGGTTCTGGAGGCTAGTAGTACAGGATGGAGATGCCACCAGGGTTGACTTTTTCCTGAGGCATCGCTCCTTGCCTTGTAAGATGGCTGTGTCTTCACCTACTTTTTTCTCTGTGCACGTTTGTGTCCTGATCGCTTCTGAGAAGGGCACCAGTCCTGTTGGATTAGGGAGCCACCCTCATGACCTCACTGAACTTAATTACCTCTTTAAAGATCCTTTAAAGATTCTAGGCATTGAAGGTTAGGATTTCAGCATACAAAATTGGGGTGAGGGGAGACTATCCAATTCCTAGTAAAAGTAAGATGCCTTTTATTAGTAAATTTCATGTAATGGGAATATAGTTAGAATATTCATTTTATGATTAGGAAAAGTAAGCCTGAAACTTAGTTTCTTAGCTAAGTGAGAGAGAGTGCTAAACATAGGTCAGACTTAACCTCAAGTTCCTCTACAGTATCTTGGTTTAGCTCTAAGATAGACATTGGATTAAAAGACTAATTTTTTTAATACAGCTTGAAGCTTTATTTTATCTACGAAACTATCACCACCTCTATATAGAAGTGCCCATGCATTGTACTTTTTTTTTCTTCCCTTAATCTCCAATTCCATTGCTTTAGCCGTTTCAGATAGGAACCTTGTGGCATAAGACAGTTATAGAACAGCAACAAATGTTAGGTTTTAATGAACCCATGGATATATTAATATTTCCCTTCCTCTGAGGATTTCTGTTCACTTAGTAGCATTAACTAAATATTTGCTTGTCCCAGAGGAAGATGTTAGTAAGAAATCTTTCAAAAGTTAGCATAGAACGTATCTCAAACTATTCACACAATAAAAACATTAGTGTCCCCTTTATATGTTGAAATTAAAAAGAATAAAAAAAGTACATCTCTCAATTATTGTTTTTGGAATTAAAGGAAGAATATTATTTGCTTGGAGTAGGAGAGAAATCTATCAAAAGGGAGGGTATAATTTATCCAAGAGAAATGTAGATTATGGTCACCTACTGAAAATGTATAGGCAGAAAGAGGGATGGAGGGAGGAGGGTTGGGCCTTAGTGTGTGTCACACTTTATGGGGGCAAGACATGATTGCAAGAGGGACTTTACCTAACAATTGCAATCAGTGTAACTGGCTTATTGTACCCTCAATGAATCCCCAACAATAAAAAAAAAAAAAAAAAAGAAAATGTATATAATATGATTCTTGTTGCTACAGTAAGGATCAGGCTAAAAGGTCCCTTTGTGGAAAAAATACTATGAAAACATATTGTAAACTCTAAAGTGCTATACAGTTACCCTTAGAATAGAAATGAAAAGCCAAGAGCGATTGTTGAAGATCTAACTTAAGAATATATACATGTGAGTTTACTTTTTCAGAAAACTATGAAGTTATTTTTGAGCATGTGATTGTCTGACCATTACCTATACCTATGGTATCTTTCATTACTCTCTGACTTTCTCTCCCTTTTTATAAATAAGGAAACTGAGGTTAGGGGTATAAAGAGACTAGAGTTGCATTCTTTGCTAAGGTAGGTCTTTACAGATTATAAAGTCATATCCTTATCATATCTTGTGAACATACTTCAAATGTGCCAATAAGCTAATATAAACACAAGCCAATGTGACGTAGGTAATTCTAACTATGAAGCATATATGTAAATTCATTTCGTGGTATTGAGCCTGTAAAATAAGGGGCTAATTTATAAAATCATTTGCATCTTTATTGCATTACATGCTTTGATATTTGTAATGATTGTATTTGCTTTTTGGTTCTACCATCTTTATTCTTTGTTGACAGATTAACTCCTTTTAGTACCAAGCCTTTGATTATATCTTTTTAACTGATTGATTAATTTGGCTAAATTTCCCCCACGTTTTTTTTTTTTTTTTTTTTTCAGTCTTACTGAAATAGTAGGTTATTTGATAATATCTTATTATCTAAGCCACTACTCCCCACACACATTTTTTGTCCAAAGAGAATTTCGTTCTGCCTTTTCACCATGGGGGTGATGAGAGGTGCATACATGCTGAGAGCCAAGTGTAGGTCATAGAAACCTGATAGAATCATTTTTTTCACTGCCTGATAAAACCTAGTAGGAGTTTATCCTTCATGATGAACTCCTGAAGTCTTAAAATTTACAAAATTGGTTAAGTACTTACGTAGGAAAGGGTGCTTTTTAAAAATATATCTTTTTTTTTTTTTAATGTAAGTACCAAGAAGAAAACTAAAAAGGGCCTGTTGACAAACTCAGCATACACAATAATAATAAAATCAAATGGTACAGAAAAGGATAAAACAAGAAGTGAAAGCCACCCCCCATCCCCATCCCAGTTTCTTACAAAAGTGTCCAACCTTTTGGCTTCTTTGCACCACATTGGAAGAAGTTACCTTGGGCCACACATTAAATACACAAACACTAACGAAAGCTGATGAGCAATAAAATAGGTTCATGCATAATTGTCTTGATATCTGCTACCACAGATAAGCAAAAACATCCTCACATAAAGTGCATGCGACCCGGGGGCCATGGGTTGGACACCCTTGGTAGTCTAAAGGTTCTTGTAGTTGTTACTACAAAAATGATTTATGTGTAGTCTCACATACGTATTTATATTTTCTTTATTTGTAAATTTACACAATATGGATTATACACACTTAGATGCCTCATGCCAGCTGCATTTTAGAGAGATTATAGGCACGTGAAAATATGCCACATTTTAAAATGGGTATATGGGCTCGGCACCTGTAGCTCAAGCGGCTAAGGCTCCCACCACATACACCAGAGCTGGTGGGTTTGAATCCAGCATGGGTCTTCCAAACAACAATGATAACCACAACCAAAAATATAGCTGGGCATTGTGGCGGGTGCCTGTAGTCCCAGCTACTTGGGAGGCTGAGGCAAGAGAATCGCTTGAATCCAAGAGTTGGAGGTTGCTGTGAGCTGTGACACCAAAGCACTCTACCCAGGGCGACAGCTTGAGGCTCTGTCTCAAAAAATAAATAAATAAACAAACAAACAAATAAATAAAAATAAAATGGCTATATGCTAAGAATTTCTTCTTAAGCACATATCTCAATTATATACTTTTTTTTTTTTGACTATTGTAAGTGTTGCAACAAATAAGATAAAGATACTTTTAAGGAGATAAGTAATACTTTGTTTTTATATTGAAATATGTAGTGAGAGAAAGTCAGGAAGTCCTGGTCTTTCTGTACCTCATTTGCAAATATGGGATCACAGATTAATGGAATATATTATTAGAGGGAATTCGATGCTAAATATAAGGCTAATAACAGGGAAAGAAAGCATTTGCAAGCAATCCTGTTTTGGAAATAATGTATTTATCAATATCATCATACATCCAGAAGTTATAAAAATTTATGACCATAATATTTTAAGTCCATTTTAACATTCTCAAATCCTGTTAGTGTTACAGCAGATTATTGAGGATTTTATAAACCAAAACAGAGAAATAACAATAAAAGAGGATAAACTTATAAGTAGTATTCATTTTGATTGTGACGAGGTCTTGGGAGATTTTTATTCAATGGTAATAGCATATATTTTAAAAATCATTTAACAGTCTACTTTTTGGCAACTAAAGGAGAATTCTGAGCACAGTTTATTTCAGATGACTTAAGCTTGAACTTTCTTAAAATGCAGATTTCTTTAAACATAATCACAGCCATTATGTGTGAGAAACATCAATAACAAGCAACACTTGACAGTCACAGGCCTGGAAACCTTCTGACATTTTCCTCAGGAAAGCAGTAGGACCTGTTATAAGTATTTTGTCACAAAGTTTGTGCCAGTATAATTTGAAATAGGTGAGAAAAGGGTGCTTAGTGCATCTTTTATACATAGGATAAAGTAGCACCATTTAGCATTCTGTTAATATCTGGGTTCTAGTTACATAGGTTCTAGTTCATTCTGTGGAAAATGCATTGAAATTACAGTTTACTTTTCTGTTATACATCATGTTAAAATTTATACAAAAAATGCATAAACTATTATAATAAGTGGAACTCAAATACATTCTCATTTTACATGTTCTAGAATGCCATAATGCCATTGTTTTTATTTTTTTCAGCATTAATTTATATTGGTTTCCCTGTTTAGGCAATTTTTATGGTTGTAAACATTATACATTTATAGCCTGTTTTTTCTTAATATGAGAAATATCTGCATAGTTTTCAGAATTTAACCATGAATTCTATATGGACTAGCTTAATTTTGCAGTATATAATTAAAGTTTTAAAGTATACATTTGCGGGCGGCACCTGTGGCTTAGTGAGTAGGGCGCCGGCCCCATGTGCCAAGGGTGGCGGGTTCAAACCCAGCCCCGGCCAAACTGCAACCAAAAAATAGCTGGGCGTTGTGGTGGGCGCCTGTAGTCCCAGCTACTTGGGAGGCTGAGTCAAGAGAATCGCCTAAGCCCAGGAGCTGGAGGTTGCTGTGAGCCGTGTGATGCCACGGCGCTCTACCGAGGGCGATAAAGTGAAACTCTGTCTCCACAAAAAAAAAAAAAAAGTATACATTTGTACATGTCAAGGATATTTAATTTTAGCTTTTAATCTATATCCCTTAAAGTTCTTGGAACTATAATTATTTTTGGAAAAGAAGCAAGGAGAGTTTCCTCATCACTTTTGTAGCTTTTATAAAAGCCTGTTCTTTTCAAATATCTGTTTTCTCAGAAATACAAGTAGCATCATCAATCAACTTTTCAAGGTTTGACAGAACCAAGATTTTCAAATCATTTATTTGTTTCCCCAAACTCTTGTCTTTGAAGCAAATGCATTAATAGAATGTTCTTAAACAAGCTTCTGCTTTTGTGATACCACTTTTCTTTCTAACCTATGTCTAATTAACTAAATCAGAAAATACATTTTCTTCCCAATCTTAAGACCTATTATAGTGAAAATCTAACTGCTCAAGGGAGATTTCACCTTATTTTAATCCATTTGCTCAAGTACTTTGTTTATCTATTAGTGGTAAGAATGCATTTTAGTATGAGATACAGTTTCATTTTGGAGAATACCAACATGGTACTCCTGAGTTATACTTATTTAGCATTAGTCTAGAAGGCTAAGTAAGACTAAAACTCTCACCAGTTTGTGCAGTGACTTCTTAAAGGTGCTATTCCTTCCAACTCAAAAACCTATCCCAGTTTGTTGCTTAAACCTCATCCCCAGCCAACTCCCCACTTGTTCTATATGCTTCTGTCTTGGCCACCTTTCCAGCACCCACGCCTGTGACATTGCCAGGCCTGGGATGCCCTTCCCATGTTTTTCCTTTAAGGGCCCCTCAAGTTCTTCTTCCTCACTCTTTTGTCAAAACCAATTACTCCTCTTTTGTTCCTGTTGCCCCTCGCACCTCCCCATACCTAGTATAGCAAAGCATGGAACATTATTATTGTCTGCTTTAAGTTGCTAGTTCCTTAAGATCTACAGAACCTGGTGAGATCAGGCCTTCCAGAAATGTTGCTGAATAGAATTGAGAGGGTTGGACAGGTTGTGCGTCTAAGTGCCAGTTTGTTTTAGGGAAGATATTTTCTCAAAAGTTTCCTGATTTAAAGTTTATACTGTCATTTCCTGAGTATTCAGATATATGTTCCAGGACTGCTAAGTACCTTTCCTTTCCCCCTTGGCTGCAACCTACTTGGTCATAAAAATGCCAAACCTTTTACTTTTCAACATTTGGTACTTGGTAGATTTGATTAGGGACAAGAAACTGTTGGCTAAAAAGAAGTTTATTAACTTGCCAAAAGGTTTCATTTGTTATTATTTTGTTAGGGATTCACTGAGAAATACTGCAAAATTTTTGTTTATCTTCTGGTGAGGAAAAAGTCATGAATTAAATATTGGTATACCAACTAAATTGCTAGTTAGGGAATTCTGAGAGAAAATAAGATTAATATGGTAATAGTTGATTCAGATCATGTTACATGGTGCCTTAGTTTCATTATAGTTTGAACCTTGATTGACAATTAAAGCAAAAAGCTTCCCTTAAAACAATTAAGATACAATAAAGCTTTACAGTGTTCTTGAAGAACTTAAAAGAAAAAAAAAAAGAATGCATTAAATTGACCTCTCACCATCCACTTTCTTGTTTTTGAGACATTTTCCTGGAAATGAAGAGTATAGCCAGTTTTCTTCAGTTTCAAAAGATGGTAGATAAAATCACGGTTGATTCTTTTGACGATGTTTGAAAGGTTGTTTTTTTGTTTTTGTTTTTTTCTCATTTGACATGCAGCAAGGACACATGGGCGAAGGAGAGGTAACATTGTTGTTTCTAACTCTTAAATGTGTCAAATTGTCTACGACTTGAGTTGCCTTTGGAGAGGACCAAAGTTCTCGCTCCATTTCTAACCTTTGTGGGAATGGGCAGGGGGAAATAAAACATGGCTTTGATCCTACATAGTTTTCTGGTATGGTTAACATTTTAGACATTCTCATTTGAAGGAGTTAATAAACTCTAGAGAAATTATCAGAATGGTAGGATTTAGATCGAAGTGATTTCCCTATATTGTATTAGAAACTCAACGTATTTATATTTGAAGATTTGCCTTTTTTCTTTCTGAAAGGGATTTCTTAGAAAAAAATTAATCTTTGTAAAGGAATATATAGTCAGCCTAGTCTCAAATACCTTGGAAGTTTGATTACATTTATGTGCTTAATGTCTACTTTTTTTTTTTAACTAAGTGTAGTACATTTGATTTTAAATGAGATACACTCAATAAATGACTAATCCTATAAATTTCAAACATTGGGGAAAACAGCTCTGGAAATTTTAGGGAATTTTAAAGCATCATTTCCTAAGGTTCTGAATAAACCTATTCTTGCTGCCTTTTTATAGGAAAGTAAGACTTAAATAGCTTAGATTTCAAATATAAGCGATATTTGAAGATCATTCAGGAAATAACCTTCAACTTTATGATTATTTTTTGTCTTCATTTGATATATGGTATTAAAAGATAAATTTGTAACAGATATCCCATTATTATTTGTGTTTAGTAATGGAAATTAGAGACAAGTGTGGGGAAAAAACAACAGTGGAATATTTCAATAAAGGAAGAGCACTTGAGATACATTTCTAGAGGATCCATTAACAAATTCCTCATGTAGTACCTAGAAGTAAATTGGCAGCTGAAAAGTGATAAAACGGTGCTTGAGAGATTCTGCAGCTATTTATATCTCTGTGTTTTCCTTATGATTTAAAAGTTTATATTTTGCTGTCAGGTAACTACGGGAAGACTTGTTACATACATTGGCATCTCTGGTGTTTTCTGGATGATAAGATTTTCAAACAGCAAGTTTAATGACTAGTTTTTAGAAATAGATAGCATCCTTAGCAAGATGATAATTGCCCAGCTAATAATAAATATATCTTACATATCTTTAGCATGCCTAAAAATCTTTAATTCTATAAAATTATGCAATGGATACCAACATTAAATGGGTTTTGATTAAATCCCATTAGTTAAGGAAAACTAAAATGAGCGCTCACTTTAAAAATTGATGTGTTCATTTTAAGCATGTACCTAGAGGAAATTGTATAAGCTATATTGTTTGATCTTTTAAAGAAATTTAAGTGATCTAGTGACTTACATCCAAATTTACTACTTAGTGGACATCTCTAGGTTGCCAGGGGCCTTGGGGGCTGCCAAGGCATCGTGGGCTGTTGCCAAATGCTTTCTAAAGAGTGCTCCCTCCTACTGTGCTTCCAGTCCACCTCCCTCAAGCGTTTGGATCCCAGTGGGCTGCTCGAGCAGTCCCTTATTTAACCATGTACTTTCTCTCTGACTCCGTCAGGACTTTAAGGTGATGGGAATTTCAGAGCATGTCTAAAGGATTCTGTTATTCAGTGAGAAAAATAAAAGCAGCAGTTTTATCGAATCTGCCTTTGTCCTTGTTTCATGTGCATGATAATCAATGGCAAGAAAATTTTTCTGTTAGCTTTTTCCCCTGCTTTCTGTTCCAGGTCAGTCTTCACTGTTTCCAATGGAAGATGGGTTTTTGGATGATGGCCGTGGGGATCAACCTCTTCATAGTGGCCTGGGTTCACCTCACTGCTTCACTCACCAGAATGGGGAAAGAGTGGAACGATATTCTCGCAAGGTGTTTGTGGGTGGATTGCCTCCAGACATCGACGAAGGTATATTTAGAAAGCAGTGTTTATAGCAGAGTACCCATATGGCGCCCATATAGCAGAGTGCACATGGAGGGAACTCACGGAGAGTGGTTACCGTTGTTGTAACGACGGTCTTAACTGGCTCCAGGAATTCAGTCTTGATTATTTTGTTCTTGTCTCCTTTCTTTTTATCATACCATATAAGATTAGTTCACAGAAGGAGCTGATAGAACAGGGCTGTGCAAACCATGTAAAGCAAGGGATTGGGCTACATGGAATAGAGTATAAACATCACTGGGAAAACTTGCCAAGGGTTCTCTTGTTGTGGGCAAGCGTGGGCGCTGATTGCCTTTTTGTCTATTTGTACTGCCTTGTATAGTTCAATTATGTATTTCTTAATTTTTTCCCACCTTTTATGATCATTTCACAAATATATAGTTCATTGTTTTAAATTTTAAAATAGTAGAAGAAGCAAGAACTTTTGAAAACTACAGCCTACAGTTGTACTTCAAGAAAGGGAATCTTAAAAGTTGTATCACTTGTAATTTTTTAATCCAAGTGTTTACAGTGTCATATTTTTTAATCCAAATGTTTACAGCATTTTAAACAGTACATTTAAAATATATGCACTGTTTGTAGGCTTGTTTACAATGTGGAAGGTCCCTGCTTACATAGCATTTACATTCTAGTGGGGGGAAGCCCATAAACAAGGTGTAAAGATGCAAGAAAATAGCTGGCGCGATGGCTCACACCTGTAATCCAGCACTCTGGGAGGCCAAGGCAGGTGGGTTGCCGGAGCTCACAGGTTTGAGACCAGCCGGAGCAAGTGTGAGACTCCATCTCTAAAAAATAGGTGAGCGTTGTGGTGGGTGCCTATAGTCCCAGCTACTCAGGAGGCTGAGACAAAAGGATCTCTTGAGCCCAAGAGTTTGAGGTTGCTGTGAGCCATGACGCCCTGGCACTCTACTGAGGGTGACGAGGTAAGATTCTGCCTGCAAAAACAAAAGGATGCAAGAAAATATCAGAGAATAAGTGTTGAAAAGCAAACAGGATGGTGTGATATATGGACACAGGGAGCCTTCTAAGATTATGTGATTGAGGAAACTGTCTTTGAAGAAGTGATACGTGAGCTGAGACCTGAATAAGGAGCCAAGCTCTGCAGAGATTTAGAATGACAGTTGTTCAGGCATAGCTATTCATCTGTGGTTCTAAGTAACTCTAATAAAAATTCAAGTAGCAGACCTTGTAGCAAACACATATCTTTGGTGGTTTTCCTATTTTCTTTTGTCTTGGTTTCCTGAAGGGAATTGGAAATAAACTAAGGCACATATGGAGAATAGAATAGATCTCTGTAAAAATCTGTAAGGTCTAATAATAAGGTTTAATAATTTCCATTTAGACTGGGATCAAACTTAACAAGTCCCTTCTTTAAAATGATCAGTTTGGTTGGGTGTGGTGGCTCATTCTTGTAATTCCAGCACTTTGGGAGTTTGAGGCAGGAGGATTGCTTGAGGCTTGGAGCTGAGCCTGAGTAGCACAGTGAGATCTTGTCTCTACAAGAAATAGAAAGATTAGCTGAGGGTGGTGGTGTGTGTCTGTAGCCTCAGCTCCTGAGGAGCCCGAGGAAGGAGGACTGCTTGAACCCAGGAGTAGGAGGTTGACGTGAGCTACAATGACACTACACTATCTAGCCTGGGTAATAGTGCACACCCAGTCTCAAAATAAAAGTTAAAAGATCAGTCTTTTAAAAACTTGAGACAAAAATGGTTCTAAAAAAGCCAAAATTGAAATAAACTCAGGGGTTTTGTTTTGCTTTTGCCTATTATAAAAATATCCCGGCGAAAGCTTTGCTAACAATGAGCAACTTTCTCTCCTGCCCTCAGAACGTAGCTTAAGAATATTGTGTTCTACACAATAAACTTACAGGGTTCATGGGGAAAATAGGATTAAAGGTAAATCATCTAAAACCTAATGAACTTTGTACCTGAGACACGAGTTTCAGGACCTTGGTCATAACTCCGACAGTTCAGGCAGGCAGTTCATCATGCTTGGGCTGCCTTAAGGAATATTGAAAATGCACAAAGCCAGTAAAGTGGAGCTGCTGCGTGCAGGCCTGGAGACAACAGCATGGAAACCGGCCTCTGAGCACGTGAGGAAGTGTGCATGAAAGTGTCAGCAGATTAGGGTGGGAGTCACGCCTTTCTGGTAAGAGAGCCATGGTTGCCCCATTTATTTTAATATTCTTATAATAGAGCTGTGAGGTCTCCTGCCTATGTCTGGACAAGCTGGGAGCCTTTTCCTTTCCTGATGAAGGCTATAATTCTCTGTTCTCTGCGTTAGCTCATCTTACTTGGGAAAAACCAGTTATAAACTAGTACAACTTTCATGTTATACTGACGTCATTCCCTTGGTTACCAGATTCAAATGAGCAAAATTTAATGCACAGACAAGTATCATAGCAGAACAGACTTTACCATCTTTGGGAGATGAAAACAGTTCTCCCAGACTGGAGTTTGAACATATTCCCTGTCTCCCTTTTCTGTTCCACCATCCTGTCCTAATATCAACTCTTACCTACGCAGCCTTCCATATTCTTTCCAGAAGTCTCTTGGAAATTTAGTTTCCTATAGTCTCCTTAGTTGTCCAACTATATGATGTGGCATAATTAGCATCATTTAAGTTAATAGTAAATATGATCATGCCTTTTCTACCTTTTTTCCCCACCCATCTTTTCTTCTTCTCCCTTCCTCTCAGATATTGCTGACCCAGGAAGTAGCTTGGTGAGGAGGGAGAAGGCACCACGTGGAGGGTGTGGGGTGTGTGTGCATGTGAAGTGGGTTGTCCTTAGCAGCAGCAGCTGTGGTGTTCAAGAGATGAGGGCAGCAAGAGCAGGGCGCAAAGGTAGAAGGTCGAGGAGGTGAGCTCAAAACTTAAAGGGTAGCTAAACATGGGTTACATTGAGCAAGTAAATAAATGTTTAACAGATAATAGGAGCTAGGTTTCTCATCCTGACGCGGGAATTTATAAACATGGCAAGGGAGAAGGCTAGCAAAAGCCATGAGGAGTAGAATGGGAAGGATCAGTGTAAACAAACACACAGACACAGAAATTGTGTGTGTGTGTATTCATTTATTTCCTAGCTTTGTCCACTAAAAAGACTTAGAAATAATGAATACCCACTAGCAGTGAGCATAGGGGGTGTCTAAATCTTAGTTTCTAAATACCTTTACCACTATAAGGAACCAATTTATCTTGGAAAAAAATGGCTGATTCTTGGGATGAGGCCCAAGAAAGAACAAGATGAGCCTGGAGTATCTTCTTAGGCCAAAAAATATGGAAGTGCTCACAAAATAATGGGCTTGGATCAGGAGGGCATTTGTCCCACTGACCAAATCAGGGACAACTTTGAGGACAAACTGAGCATCAAAATAGATGAGAGAATTAGATCACAGCCCACTGGATAAAGTAGATCCATCCTGATATAAATAAATAACACAGAAGGAAAAGCTCTTCCTTAGAGTATCCTACCAACTAGTAAATGCAAAAGGCTCGTGGGAAATGGATATTCACCATTAGGCAACCAACAGTGTGGTAGTTGATACAGGCAGGAGTCTGCAGTGGATGAGAAGGCTCATGAGCGAATGTTGGTGGGTAACATAATACCCAGTTGTAAAATACTATCCAAACACAAAGGGAGAAATGGTTTCCTTTTGGTAGAGAAAACAGACAGATGCCACCTTGACCAGGTGATCAAGATTTCACATGCCCAGTGACAAGAGAGGACAGCGTAGCATCATTATGGTAACCGCCTTCCCATCGGAATGTGCAGCGTGAGAAAGCAGAGTACAGATCCAGACTGAGTCACTGTCTTAAATTCGTTCAGGCTGCTGTAAGAAAATGCCATAGATGGTGGTTTATAAACAATAGAAATTTATTTCTTACTGTCCTGGAGACTTGCAAATCGAAGGTCAAGGTTGCCAGCAGATTCAGTGTCTGCTAAGGGCCTGCTTCCTCATAGATAGTCTGCTCATTGTAACCTGGCATGGCAAAACGGGGAGGGTCTCTGTGGGGCCTCTTTCAGAAGGACACAAATCCCGTTGGTGACTTAATCTGTCCCCATGACCTAATTGGCCACGAGAGGCCCTATCTGTAAACTAAGTCTCACATTGGGCATTAGGTTTTGATACATAGATTTTTTGGATGACATAAACATTTAGACCACTCACCATCCTGTAGAGTGAATGTAAAAGACAGAAAACAATGTGAAATTTCCAAATTGAAAAGAGCTCATGCTCTAGGCATGTTACAACTAAAAGCAACCTGTGTTCCTGATGGAAATCTGGATCAGAAAGAAAAAAAAGAAATGTTACTGGGATAGTTTGAAATTCAAATTGAGTCTGTGAATTGGGCAGTACTGTTGTGTCCATGTTGACTTCCAGGTGGAGAGGGTTACATGGTGGTATAGACGGGAGGGAGTGACCTTGCTTTGAACAGGTACCAACGGTTGTATTTTGGGATAACAGAGTGTCGTGTCAGAAATAGATGCCGGAGGGATGGCTGGTCGGCTGGCTAGACCGACTCACGCACGTATCCAGATAGAGGGAAGAAGGGGAGAGAGAAAGAAGAGGGTGAAGGCGAATAGGAGAGACCGTAGTAGTTAGGGAGCCCCCGTGGAGGCAGGCAGACGTTCCTTGTAGTGTTCTTATAAACAGTATATTTGAAACTTGTTTCTTCAAACCACCTCCAAAAATGATCTTAAAAATATTTATATCTATTTTTTTTTTTTTTTGCTTTGTTCATTAGACGAGATCACAGCTAGTTTTCGTCGCTTTGGCCCTTTGATTGTAGATTGGCCTCATAAAGCAGAGAGCAAATCCTATTTTCCTCCTAAAGGTAATTCTCAACATTCATTATACTTATACAGTTTTTTCTTATATTGTTTATTGTTTAACCTTTGCATAAATGTTTACATTCACTGAAAAAATTTTGGTTGTTAAACTTACTTTCCTTAATGCATTTTTCAAATTTCTACTTTTGTTTCAAGATACTATCAAAATGAACTGTACGTTGATATTTTCAGACTTCTGGTATTCTAATTACTAAGTTTTAATTTTTTGTGTGTGTGTCTATTTTTCTATTCCTTTTCCTTTCTTTTGGCTTTAGTTTATGCATCCTTTCCCCTGAAGAATTACTGATAAAGAAGAAAACATACAAGCCTTCTTTTTCATTTTTCTTAGGCTATGCGTTCCTGCTATTTCAAGATGAAAGCTCTGTTCAGGCTCTCATTGATGCATGCATTGAAGAAGACGGAAAACTCTACCTGTGTGTGTCAAGCCCCACTATCAAGGATAAGCCAGTAAGCGCAGTCTAGCATGAAATAGTCTCTTGTTTTTGCCTCCATTCATCTGTTCTATTTGAAAAACATTTTGATGTGTCTGGTGTATTTAATTGATACATGTGTAAGCGGAATCTAAATACAAATGTCTTCTGGTTGTTAAGATCCTAGCATTGACATTCTGTATATTTGTGCACAACTTTTTGACATTGAGTTTATGGTTAGTTGAAATATAATTGGTGAACTGTTACTTTTACTTCATGTGATAATGCATTTGATAAAGTAGTTGAATTTCCTCTGATGAATGGAATTCAAATCACAAATATATGTATGTCTTTCCATCTCCTTCCTCACTTTGATCAAGATTTTACCCAATGCGATTTTTAACTTTTCACGTGAGGTACTTTCCAGAAGTAGAATGAATTATGTGTATACATGTACAGGTACATTCCATACTATTTCTCCTTTTTGGAAAAGTTTTCTTTATCATAAAATTCAATTTTTAGCAAGAGTAGAATCTGGCAAATCAACAATTTATGATTACTCAGTCAGCACCTAATGAATGGTGGGTATAGTGTAGAATGGGGTTCATGAGTGGTCCCAGCTGAAGCAGTAATTTATGGAGCCTCTTTTAGTATCTTGGGTTGTCTAGGTCAAGAATCCTCATCAAAGAGTTCCTGTGATCTGGACTCATTTACTTGACTTGTTTATGTTCCCTGTCAACCCCCCCTAGTATTTGAGTTTAGGGTCTCTGGTCTTGGACTTTGTTGGTGTATGTATTTCCTGATCAACTCATAGCCTTTGGTGTGGGCATTTGTAACAGTGAACAAGTGCAGACATTTTTAATGAGATGCATGATTCTTGATTGAGCTTAGTAGGCACACTGATGTGTTTATCATAAAATCGTCTGTTGCAAATATCATCAATATTTTTACTTTGAAAGCCTTTTTGAAATAGTGCAGGACGTTTGTTACTCTCAAGGTAGTTTGCATTTCCTGGAGATATACTGATTGAACACACAATCATAGCACTATATACTAATTGACGTTGGATACCATGCTAAATTTAAATCATACAGATATTGGGGGAGGGGAGGCTAGAGGCCCAAGTGTGCTGAAAAACAGCTATTTATAATTACTTTACAGATAGTTAAGAACATGTTAAGTGATTTGGTATATAACAAGCAATTAAATTGAACTTTCCACTAATGAGATGAAGGGTTGGGATACACTATTTTTAAATCTTCTAGTTTTATAGCTTTATTGATTTGTAATGACATCGGTTATTGCTTTTAAAAATAAAATACTTTGTTATAATTTCAAACTTTTCCCCTCCATCAATTGCCTATGTTGAGAATGACACATTTTGGTTTGTATACTCCCCAGGTACAGATTCGGCCTTGGAATCTCAGTGACAGTGACTTTGTGATGGATGGTTCCCAGCCGCTTGACCCACGAAAAACTATATTTGTTGGTGGTGTTCCTCGGCCATTACGAGCTGGTATGATCAAACAAAAGTCCCTCTATCCTTTAGCATAAGAAAAATTTGCAGGCTAAATTCTCTGTAAGCATTTGAGTTTATGTCAGAGAGTGAGAGAGTTCTAGAATCAAAGTGTCTAGGTTTGAATTGTTGTGCTCTATTCCCAGTTAATAGTTGAGTGACCTTGGACAAATGATATAATTTCTCCAATTCTCCGTGTCCTCATCTGTCAAATGATGTAAAAAATGAGATATTTCATAGAGTTGTTTTGAGGATTAAATGTAATAACCAATGAAAAATACTTAGTGTAGAGCCCCTTAATGCTCTCATCACTGTCTGAAAAAAAATTCAAGAATCGATCGTGTAGTAAGATGTTCAGTGTTTGTTTCCCGTGTCCTCATTGTTCAACAGCCATTTACCAAGCTCTGAAATATGTTCAAATATGGCTGTTCAACAGCCATTTACCAAGTTCTCAACACATTTTTTTTAGACACACTAACTTCAAGTAATTTAAAGTTTAATAGTATAAATGCGATAAAGAACATAAACAAGAATACCATTTCAGGATTATAACATTTTATAGAGAAGAAGATACGCTCATTACTTGAAGTTTTTTTTTTCTTAATAATAGACTGTGGGAAAAGTAATAGTTTAATTGGAAATAAGCTACGAAAGCCCCCAAAGAATCTACCAGTTAGTTTTGTAGTGTTCAAATGATTATTTACAGCAACCAATACTGTACATCCCGATTTAAGTAGTAAATCCATGGTGGTAAGACGACCTAGAGCAGACATACCTGGGTGCCCAGGCCAGCACTGTCATGTAACAATCTGTGACCCTGGACAGATTGATCAGCCTCTGTGCCTGATCAATCAATTTTCTTGAGAGGAAATTGCTACCTAGTTCAGAGGTTGTCGTGAAGATTAAAAGAAAACTTTGGAGGTCCTTGTCCAGTGAATCATCTTGCCAGGGAAATCAGTTCATTACTCTCGTCTCCTCCCCTTTGAACACGGGTTGAACTAAAGCAGACAATATCCCGGACACCTGCAGAAACGTGGTGGCTTCTTGAGCCCCCGGGAAGGGGCTCGGCTCCTCTATCTTTGCCACTAATTCTGTGTCATTTTCATTGAGAAAAACTGAAAACAAATATGCAGGAGGGAATCCAGTTTGTGAGAGCCCAACTCCCAAGTGGCAAAAAGGAATTGGAGAATTCTTCAGAATTCTGAAGATTCTGGCAAAGAGAAGCAGATTCCTGACGAGGCCAGAAACAGTGGTTTAGGAAGAGCAAAGACAAAAGCAGTCCTCTGCAACCTGATCACCCAGATGAAGAAAAGAACTTTCTTATTCATGTTTGAATAATGTCTCCTCTTTGTTCTAGCATTCTAGAGTGTACATTTGGATAAATGTATTTGTTCCAATTAGCTTTGTTGAATAGGCAATTAATTTTAAAAAGGAGGCTTATATTTAGCTGTTCAAAAGTCATCATGCAGTTGGAGAAATTGTAAGGTTAATTATGGTTCCTTGCTTAGTATTCAATATAATGTAGTATTTGGCTTCTTTTACAAAATTAAGCTGCTTTTTCTTGCTATAATCAAATCATTGCATTGTGTTCTAATGATAAATTTGCCATATTTAAGATTTGCTTTGATGTTTTTGTTGCTGCCATTTTTATTGGCAATTGAATATTGGAATGGTGCACATTTTATTTTTTTTTTATTTGCTTTAAAAAGCAGAGTTCCGTTTTTGCACATTGAAAACATTCAGTATTTGACCAGGCACGGTGGCTTACACCTCCAATCATAGCACTTGGGGATGTCCCTGCATGTGGATTGCCTGAGACCAGCCTGAGGAAGAGCAAGATCCTGTCTGTACTAAAAATAGAAAAAATAGCCAGGCATTGTGGTGGGCACATGTAGTTCCAGCTACTCAGGAGGCTGAGGCAAGGGGATTGCTTGAGCCCAGGAGTTTGAGTTTGCTGTGAACTATGACACCATGACACTCTACCAAGGGTGACAAAGTGAGACTCTGTCTCAAAAAAAAAAAAAAGAATTAGTATTAATTAACATTAACCTGTACTCTTTTTCAGAAAAAAGGCCAAAGATGTAATGTTAAAAAAATTTGGAGGATATCTTTTCTTTGGAAAAATTTAAGGATAATTGGGTCTTAAGGGTTTAAACAGTTGGTAATATAAACTTTTATAACAACAATAACATAAAGATAAAATACATAGAATCAGAAAGGAGGATTCCATACACTACATAAAAGGAGAAGAAATTTTCTAAGACGTATGTGTTACTCAGTATTATAAAATGTTATCCTTTATGCTTATACTTTTAAAGTTGGAAGTAAATAAAACGTGAAAGGCAAAGCAGGCCATAAACTTAGAGCTATGTCTAAAGTCCTTAGAGCTGCCATTATATTTTCCAAGATAATCAGTGATACGACTGAAGAGTTGGGTATAATATTACTTGTTAACTAATATTCTTGCTTCCTAATCACACTATTTACTGACAGCCTGTTGTCAAAATTAGCCATGTTTTAACAGACAAGTTTTTCTGAAATTCATTTGTAATAAATGCTTATTTTTACAATTAAAAGAAAAATGAGAGCATTGTAAAAAACCTAGCAAAGCCCTTGCCCATAGTTAAAAAAATTAAAGATTAACACAGAGGATAACTGATTATAATAATAAATTTGATTTTAGTAATTATTATAGTGATGTGAGCTCTGAGTACAAATGAATTGCCTTTGATGAAACCATTGTCAACCAGATGAATTTTCCTTATTTCAAATGCCCTCTCTGCTCCTTTCTTGTTTAGTGGAGCTTGCAATGATAATGGATCGGCTGTATGGAGGTGTGTGCTATGCTGGTATTGATACTGACCCTGAGCTAAAATACCCAAAAGGAGCTGGGCGAGTCGCATTCTCTAATCAGCAGAGTTACATAGCTGCTATCAGCGCCCGCTTTGTTCAGCTGCAGCACGGAGAGATAGATAAACGGGTAAGTCTTAGACGACATGTTTGCAAATTCCAGAAATAGTCCTCTAACTGTGTCATTACCAATATTAGAATGGGGCATTTTACACAACGGTAAGTTGACAGCTCACAGGCTATAGGGTCATTCAGATACATGCTGTATGATACATTTGTGAATTTCTTATGAATTTCTTTAATTTCTTTTTGAGCAGCCTAACCAGAATGCTATAATTAGTTTACTTGAGTTATTTTAATCTTTCCTAAATTATCACTTCCATCCATTCATTCAGTCATTTAATAAATTTAGATATTTATATCTGGTACATATAAATATTAATATATATCAGGTATGTATCAATATTTATACCTGCTATAACATAGTACAAAGGATTTCCTGAATGTCCTTGAGATCTCCCGATCTATTTTTTTTTTAATTTGGTACATAATGACGACATTAGGAAGCCATATTTCTCAGTGAATTATATTCACAGATTTCTTAGCTTTGTGTTTCATGCATTCAACAAACATTTCCATGCCCAGGACAAGAAGTCCCTGTCTTCATAAATTTGTTCTAGCAGATAGAACTGTATCTTATACTAGCCCTACTCAAAGTGAACTGACTGCCAGATTGTTACTAGTTTGTGGTAAGATAGAAATTTACACCAGAATGTGCCTCAGCTACGTTACCAAAAACAGTGTTTAGTTCAGCTGACAGATTTTTTTTTTCATGGAAGAACCTTTTTGATGAAGGAAGCAATATGTAAATGTATATTGTGGTATAAATTTAGTGCCTTATTCCATGGCACACTGGCACTTTTCATTAGCACTGACTTTGACATCCAACACTCTGAGACATTGTACTCAAAACAGTCTTTACTGATTGATTTCATTGTGCTGTTCTCAATTGGGGATGTGGAAAAGATCAAGTTTATACATGTATATTCTACTTCATCTATATCCTATATCACGTCATCTATATTCTACTTGAGTGGCAGTGAAAAATGTAAGATAATGGTAGTCTTCCTACAATACTGTGAATATATTAAAGAGAAGGGTATGTGTTCTACTATAAACATGGGAAAAGAGACAAGATTGGTTGCAGTGTAAGTTAACATGCCTACTTGTTTTTATGCATTCTAACATGTCTACATCTCACAGCTTCCCAACATAAATTTCAGAGTTGTGGGTTAGTCATTAGAAATTCAGACTGACTGTGTTCCTCGGCAGGGAAATCTTTCGCTCAGCATTCTTGCTCTGTGGATATTCTGTCATGGACTGGCCTAGGAGGGCCTAGGCCTGTACTCTCCCTGTTCCTTCTCGACTCCATGTCGCTCTTCTGTTAGCGGCTAACCTTTCTCAGGATTCTCTGTTAGCATCAGATGGCACCAGTCAATGGTGAAAGCCCTGTGTAAGGGAGTTTCGGCCACTACTTTCTCCAATACTAAAAATAACCACCTTTTTTCTAGCTGGTGAATTAACAGCCAGGTGATTTTTAATGCTTGAGAGGTTCAAATGACAGGCTGGTGAATTGAACTCTGGAATAGACCCCGTTTTATCAATTTCCCTCTGGCTTTCAGACTCAGGTAAACCATTCTTACTGCCAAAGAATAAAGCAAGGTTTTAGACTGGGTACCATGGCTGCATCTTGTTTCTCAACAGAGTTCCAGGTTTGCGATTATCGCTCAAGATGTGTGCAGTATAAATAGAAACCACGAACCAGGCTTTGCGACGACTCAGAAGTCCATGACGCAGAATCAGGCATCTTCCTGCTGATTTGAATATTGAACTAGTGTTTTGTGGAACTTGGATCCTCTTAGTTGGTTTTGTTTAAATGTATCATTCCCCATCTGGCAAAAATCCAGCTACACTAGTTAGTTTGTATCTGTGAAAAATTTCCTGTGTCTTCAGGCTCACAACTTTCTAAACAGTCAAATTCACTTTATGGTTTCTGGTGAAGTCCTTTCTTTTTCCTTCAAAGAGTACTTATTTAATAAGACAAAGATGTAAAATGATAGATGTAAAAGCCTCAGAAGGTTCTTAAAGAAGACCTCTCTTCAGTAAATGAATTCTTAGTTCTTCCATCTTGGGCACCTGGGAACAGATTCACTCACAGCATGGCTGGAATATACACATATGGTAAGTGTTACTTGGTCTCCTCACGGACAAATGTAAACTCCCTTCTTTTATTTTTGATTGCAGGTGGAAGTTAAGCCATATGTCTTGGATGATCAGCTGTGTGATGAATGTCAGGGGGCCCGTTGCGGGGGAAAATTTGCTCCGTTTTTCTGTGCTAATGTTACCTGTCTGCAGTATTACTGTGAATATTGCTGGGCTGCTATCCATTCTCGTGCTGGCAGGGAGTTCCACAAGCCCCTGGTGAAGGAAGGCGGTGACCGCCCTCGGCATATTTCATTCCGCTGGAACTAAAGGGTAACCACAGTGCTCATTTTCAGGCCTCAGAATAAGTGCACTCTTCTGTTAATTCTGACCCCTTCCTCAACCTCTTCACGCTGGCATGTCCTTTTGTAGCCGTCTGTAACTTAACAATAGTATAATGAAAAGAATGACCTATAATATAGGCGTTTTGTAGATTCTGTGTCACTGCAAAAGATATGTATGAACTCCTTTTTCATATTGCCATCGTGTTGCATAGAAGTTTCATTCTCTTGTTTTGCTAGAGACCAAGAGGATCCAGACTTCGTGCAACATTTTATTAGAGGAGAGAGAGAAATATTAAAAGAGAAATGAAACAATAGAGTATTTTGGGTTTTTAATTAAATTATTGTTAATAATATAACATATAAGAATACTTTTATTAAAATAACCATGCAACAATAACACTATCAGTCTATCTGACACAGTTTTTTCCCCCAGGGAAGTGCTTTTGCCTTTTCCTTTCTTTTCTTCCATCTTTTTTGTCTCCTTTTTCCATCCCCTTTTTATTCCTTTAACAGCAAGGGAGGAAGTTAACCATTTTTAACAGGAAAGAGCATGTTAAAGCAAACAAATGCATGAGCAAGGTTGAGCAGCATTATAATTAATTTTAAGGGTTTTGAGGCTGAAGACAATTTCATTATCCCTCAATGTTACTACCACATGAGAAAAAACAGTAAAGTATGCAGAGCTAGGTTTATTTTCTTTTCAGCAATTAAAAAACTTCAGAATGTAAAAATTGGGTAAACTTACTACTGAGGGGAGTGCACTTACTTATTTAACTTACTTATCTGGTCACAGCCCCCGGGAAACCTACCAAAGCTAGAATCAGAGACAACTGGTGGGAAAACCAGCATTTCCTCTCTTGAAGAATAAATGTAAAACTTTTATTTTTGATGTTATATGTAACCTCTATATCCAAATTTACTAATACTCACCAGGTGTCAGCCTTTGCTCTCCATTTTGACGTTAAAAAACAACAAAGCGGTCCTAGAGATCCCTCAAGGATATCTTTTTTGATTTTGTGTTACAGAATACTTGTAGCCAAAACTGGAAGACAAAACCAAGATACAAATTGGCTGCTGATTGGCTTACTTTTAGATTTAAAGTTACTTTGGGTATCCTGTAATTTAGTTGTAACATAGAAAATGAAAAAAAAAAGTTTAAAAAAGTTAAGTAGTTGCAAAGTGTTTTGCACTGTCGAATTAAGTAACTGTGTAAATCTGTGCAAAGGTACGTATGTTTATCTTACTCTTCCTATAAAATAAAATAACATTACAGTTTCAGAATTTAGCATGGGACATAGTCAGTGTTTGAAGTGCCAACTTCATTAAGTAATGCATGCTTTATTATAAATACAATTCTAGCTTTGAAAGGCATTATTTGTTGAACAGTATGCTTCAGGGGTAAATTTAAAATAGTCTCTTGAAGCCCTAGTCATGGAAGTAACTTTTATTTTAATTGACATTCTCTTATTAAATGCCCTATCCATCATTAAAAGGATTATCATCAGTGGGCAAAACGTTAAGTAATTAAGAAAAAAAAAAATTGAATGGCAATCTTGCTAGTTGTGCTACCTAACAGTACCATCTTGGATCTTTCAAAACCAAAGACGTGCCCCAGCACTGCTGTGGAACCACCTGGCTGATGACCCCTACTGGTGATCTTTAGGAAAAGCAATCCTTTATTTTTAATGCAGGCTTTAATGAATTGTACCTGTTAAGTTCCAAAGGTCAAAATGGAGGCATTTGCTGTCTAAGAGTCAGACGTAGAAAGGGAGCTGCTTTTAAAGAATTCCCTGCAAATATTGGAAGCAGTCATGCGAATGGAGGGTGCTCTTGTGTAGCTGGTCAGGGACTTTTTTTCTTTTCTCCTGAACTACATAATTCTAATTGGAATGTTCATTTGCCTCTTCTTTTTCTTTTAAATGCTTGTAGGTGGCTTGGGGTGTGCTATTGTGCTGTTCCTACTCAGTAAACAGGTGTGATGAGTTAACAAGAAATAACACTGTTTGAGAACTTAGCTTTGAATAATAATTTTTCCCTTTGTACATGACCTGCTGAATTTCGGTACAGTGTTTTTGTAGCTAACTTATTTTGTCATGCACATAATGTATATTTGTTATGCACTACTTTTGTATATCTTGTTTTTCCAACAGTGAACATTTTTAGGCACACTTTTCACTGACGGGATATCTCTTTATGCAATACCTCAATTTTTCATATTGCAAAGAGTAGCTTTTTGTACTTTTATTACTGAGAGATCTTCATATACTTCATTTTTTAATATAAATAATTTTAATAAATTTTATTTTCTTATATTCTGCTTTTTATACATTTCAGTGCTCTGCATACATTTTAAATTATGAATGTTGTGCACTGGCAATGCTATTTTAGAGTCTGCAGAGAAGAGAAAGCATGTTGCTTAAACATCCTTCCCCAGCACCAGCTATTGGTGTACCTATAATTTAAGAAATAGTCTATGTAAAGTCACAAATTAATGAAAGAAAATTCGCATGAAAATGACAGATAACACTGTAGTTCCTTAAAAAGAATTAAATGCATAAGCATAGGGTAGAAATTTAAAATAACAAAATTATCTACAGCTTCTTACTAAGTTTTTAAAATTATTCATAAAACGCAGACATTTTTGGTGAATGTTTAGCCATTTTTAATATTAATAAATTGATGTTAAGTGTTTGATTCAGAATGTCTGCTCTTTTAAATTATATATAAGAAAAAATAGCCTGCCGCGGGACAGGTGTGTAATGTTAGTATGCATGGCTAATGTAAGAAATTGTTATTCTACTAATATTTACTTGTGATTGTGTGACAAGCGTGTTTACAGATTATTTGGTTACACTTCGATTTACAGGGCATAAACAATGATTATCTATTACTCTGAACTTTATTGATTACATGTCCTTCAGATTACATGGGATTGTATTTGGGAGTTACCATGTAACTCAAACATAATTAACATGTAATTAGTTTACAGATTTTGGGGTGTCACTTCAGTTCACCAAGCATGTAGTCCTAGCGCACTAGCATGGCACCAGCCATGTACTTACAATGTAGTTACAGAGTAATTACATGGTTATTTTTGCAATGTAAAATAAAGTGTTTCTGATTATTTTCTATGTAAAGGAACCCTCTCCTTTCCCTTTCTGGTCCCCATGCTTTGGTATAATATATATACTTCTCCATACACAGACCTCTGCAGAATGCAAATAAAACTTGCAGTGAATGAATTTAGCATTTTATGAGAGTGCTGTTGGAAAGACTTGATAATTCACCCCTTTTGTTTTGAAGAGTTGAATCTTCTGTTAAAAGGTGATTTAAAACTTGAATGTGATGAATTGTGGCAAGTTAACTTCAAGTTATGTGCAATACTTATTTCAAACTTTTGAAAGATCTTTGCAGTGTAATTCTTTGTTTTTAATTGCAGACATTTAAAAATGTC
This sequence comes from Nycticebus coucang, assembly GCF_027406575.1. Lineage (NCBI taxonomy): Eukaryota > Metazoa > Chordata > Mammalia > Primates > Lorisidae > Nycticebus > Nycticebus coucang. Next base: position 77,811,455 of record NC_069796.1, read on the forward strand.
ATTTTCTACTGTTAAGAGTAATCCTCTTTCTTGCTGGTGTTTCTAAAGAAAAGAATCAGAAATCAATCTTTCTACTAATGTAAATTTGAGATTATTTTTAAAAATGGAATAAAAGAGGTTTTGGTCATTTGCTTTATTTTATTATCTTATTTTAAAGCTACTGTGATTGATAGCATTGTAAGAATCGGGACAATATTGTATTCAACTGTTTTATTTTTTATATTTTTAAAATTTAAAGTATAATTAGTTTTTATAATTTTCATCAGATTTTTGTTATATTTTTTGGAAGTGAAACTTTTAGCAAGTGGGTGTCTAGTTTTTACTAATCCCTAATTTTTTTTCCAGTGTATTGCTCATATTATCAGAAGGAAAAGTTATTTAAGTATGTCAGTTAATTGTACTACTTGGCTGAATTTCCATATAGTTTTTACTGTGTATGGGGAGGTTGTAGTATTTATTATAGCATTTTAAATAAGGGTAATTCATTTTTTATTAAAGTCATTTTCACGTTAAGTTCCTATTTTTGTATGTTCTACTCTTAAGTTATATAACACAGTTCCTTTTTTAAAAGAGTTCATTTGTTGAAGTGCTAGTGGAAAATTAATGTTATTAAATAGTTTGCAAATGACTATTTATACCAGTATGCATATAATTTTTAAATATTTGTAATGTGAGATGTTGAATGAATAAAACTTTTAACTCAGATTTCTTTTAATACACTTATTTCTTTTCAATGTAAGTAGACGATGCTTCCATGATTTTAATATTTAAAAATATTAGGAGTATACTACTGAGCCAAGGCAGAACAAACCAACATGAAAACATGTTCCATCATATGAGTGCTTGTGGCACATGAGCCTTGTTGTGCAAGCCTGTAGATGTCAGTGGGTTGCTGTGTCTTTGGCCTGCACAGGTAGTTCACCTGCTGCCCCGCAGAGCTCTATTTATTGGCAGCCTTCAATGTGCACACAGTGTGTCAGCCCAGGATCTAAGCATTTGGTCACCAGTTTAAGGCCACATGTCCAATAAAGGTAAAGAACCAATGTTTATTTAATGAAGACAGTTTGTGGGAGGCGTAGTTTTGGGTCTTTGTCAATGAAGAGCCTTGATTTATGGCCACTCTACAAAAGGACTTGAGAACAAGTCTCTTGACTCAACTCCCAGTTCTTCCCTAGATCCCAGGATCATAGGGATATGACCTCTGGGATTCTGATCTCCATAGCATGTCAATTGGAAAAAAAAAAAAATATATATATATATATATAGATAGATAGATAGATAGATAGATATATGTAAATATATAATTATATATAATTATATATTTACATATATATATATTTTTTTGAGACAGAGTCTCACTATGTCGCCCTCAGTAGTGTGCTGTGGCCTCACAGCTCATAGCAATCTCAAACTGTCTTGGGCCTAAGTGATTCTCTTGCCTCAGCCTCCCAAGCAGCTGGGACTACAGGTGCCTGCCACCTGTACCCCTGGCTATTTTTTTGTTGCAGTTGTTTATTTGGCCCGGGCTGGGTTTGAACCTGCCACCTTCAGTGTATGTGGCTGGCGCCATAACCACTGTGCTCTGGCGCCAAGCCAATCAATTGAAAATAGTAACAAGGCTAGGAGCAGTGACTCACACCTATAATCCCAGCACTTTGGGAGGTTGTGATTAGAAGATCTCGTGAGGCCAGGAGTTTGAGACCAGCCTGGGCAACACAGACCCCATCTTTAAAAAAAATTTTTTTTTTTAAAGAAAATATTATCTTTGATTTCACCCATTAATCGTGTGGACTATCAAATACTGTAACGTATTAATATCCATATTTTAATCTTATCTTTTCAAACATTGATTAAAGGATTTATTATAACCAAATATCCTGTTTTTGTCAAATTTAATGTCTTTCTTACCTGGAGTGTAGTATTTTCAAAACTAGAAGTAACAGTTCTTGTCCTGAGACAATGGACTGTGATATCCTGTGCTTCTAAGTGGTCTTTCCCCCCAGGCAACTCTTTCAACTACAGGGATTTCTGAGGGTAGAGTGTGGGGTTGACAATGCTTAGGATCCCCCAAGAGTATCAAGTCACAGAAGTTTTGGCTGGAGAACTTCCCCTTCTTATCTGGCAATACCCAAACCTTAAGAGTTCAGTGAAGGGCCCTGAGGAAGCCCCAGGGACACTGGAGATGTGGGTGGTATTTGGTTACCACCTATATCATATCCCTAGGCATTCTGGGATGGTTTCAGCATTTTAAGAGAGAAAAAAATAACCTGAGTATATTCAGCTTATTTTAGGAAATATTTATTTTAGGCAAATGAGACTACATAGATCAACTATACGTGTTACAACAATTCTACCTTGACATATGTAATATGTAGGTGCGGTACTTTGGGCATGTTAAACCATAGAAGGGTGAGTCTGGGAAAGACGTGAAGGGCTCCCTGGGCTGTTATTTCCTTATTTACCTAAGCCCCCTGAACAAGGAAAATTCTCGGGCGGTGCCTGTGGCTCAAAGGAGTAGGGCGCCAGCCCCATGTACCAAAGGTGGCAGGTTCACACCCAGCCCCAGCCAAAAACTGCAAAAAAAAAAAAAAGAAAAAGAAAATTCTCTAACCCATCCTTAACAGTCGAGTTATTTCATAACCTCTTTTGGCAATGGATTTGTGTCCACCCCTAGTTCGGAGACAAAATAGGTGATATTTTAGTGATTTTTTTTTTTTTTTTTAAGATTGAGAAATATTCAGCGTCTTACAAAAAATCATGGGGAAAGCAAATTTCTGATTTCAAAGATGAAGGAATATTAAAGATATCCATGAAGTGAGTTAAAAACATTTAAGGGGTAATTATTTTCTGACGTGTGTAATGACAGAACAATAAAGAAGAAACTTTAATGTTTATTCACCAAATGGTGATCTTCAGAGGGGTAGGATAGTTCTTTCTGTGAGAAAACAATGATGACAAAGAAAGTTTTATCATTAAATCAGCTTCAAAAATGCGGTACCCTATTTCTTGGAAAAGTCAAAATAATGCATGTTAGGTTATTGAAGCTCTGGGAAGTTCTGCAGTAAAGAGACCTATTTGCTTTGTTGAAAGTGTCCTCTGCCGCCACTTTGTTTATGACAGACTTGGTGTACAGGTAACCTAGAATCCCACGGTGCATACTTGGGGATATGCCAACCAGAACATTTTAGTATTTTTATTGGGGCCAAGAAGCCTTAAAAACCTCAATTTGTTTTTGAGGTCCATATGTGTGCCCTGTAAAGGGGCTTGGACCTGTCACGTCCAGAGCTGTTCCCATTGTCCACACTTACTTTAAGTTCTAGGTTCTTGCCCCAGCTTGTAACCTCTGTTCTATTTCCAACACATCTTCTTAACTCCCTCCCCCTTCTACTCGCATCCCAAGAAGGGAAAAGAGAAGCCAGCTCTGCACAGTCTGGCGCTCTTTGCTGTGCTGTTCCCTGGCTCACCACAGCCTGTTTCTCAGGAGTATCACAAATGTTGCTTCAGACAAGCAGCCTGTACTTTAAATCTGCCCTTCCAGGTATCTGCCTTTCTGATCATTCATACCATTTCCACCTTTAAAATTTTCTTTTGCAATCCGTCCCTTACCATCCCCCAAACCCCTTCTCTAGAAAAGAGGACATTTGCATGAAATAAACTCTAAGAATCCAGAAAGTGAACATTCGTGCCCCACAAGGTACAACAGTAGCCATTCAGTCTTTCTTATTAGAGAACATTTGGTTTGGGGATCCTTTGAGTTTTCTCAGGATATTTGAAGTTCTAATCTTTCTCTAGTCAAATTGGTGTCATTGTTGGCTGTCTGAAAGAAGTGTCTTACTGTGATTCAGCATGGTGACCAGAGTTGGAAAAGTACAGTTTGTCTCAAGGAAGTTAAAAATGAACAGCAGTGTCCAAATCCAGAATGTGAGCAAACCACCGGTGTTTTGTATTGCATATAATCTGATTACGTGTCAGTGAAAAACTGCCTGTGGGAAGATGCGGGGTGGAGGATGGTGAATCAGTGACTACAAATACCAGAAGCTAAGCTTGAGCTTTCTTTATCCTTTTCATTGGAGTTCTATTTCAGGAAGCAGAGCTTTGATACCTTAAAAATGTCAATGCGATCAAGCAAATGTCACCATTTTAAAGAGATTATTTTCGACTCTTCTTCCTCCATGCCATATCAAAAGAGAGAAAAAGAAAAGAACCAAATATACCCAGTACTGACTCCCCAGAACCCACTAAAGGCAATAGGGCATTTAAAATTGTTCTGAAATAAGTTACCCAGAAAGAGCTGGGAAGGGTGCCGGTAATACAAATCTGTGTAGCTCAGTAGAAGGTTTTAGGTAGGGTTAAATAAAGACCCAAAGCCTCATTTGGGGGAAAGGAGGAAAAAGTGATGTGGCCTCTGTGTGCTTAACTGTTGGTGGAAGGTTTGATTCCAAAGACCTGCAGCGAGGGGGTGAAGATTGGGGGTGGGGGGGTGGGAATGTGAAACGGCCTTATTTATGGGATGACTCTTGGCACTTCTGAGTCTGCAATGACTGATTTGGTATGAAACTGGAAACTAGTAATTGATGGTTAGCTGTTATATATCAGGGACTTACATACATTAGGGAAGGTTAACACCCCCATGAGGTATTGAATAGACTATAGAACCGTCTCATGGTGAAGGTGGGTGACTTGGCCAAGGCCACACATGCAGGACATGGTGAAGCCTAGATCCCAATTCTCACCCACCAAATCCAAATTCCTTCCCCTGCAAACCATGATGGATTAGCAAAGGACAGGATCAGGATTGAAAAAAAAAAGAAAAGTTGGATTTCATTTTTAAGACAAAAGTTGTATTCCTAAACCTAATCTGGGTGTAAGTGTCATACGGTGGCTCATGCCTATAATCCTAGCACTCTGAGAGGCTGAGATGGAAAGATCCCTCAGACTCAGGAGTTCGAGACCAGCCTGAGCAAGAGAGAGACCCGGTCTCTACTAAAAATAGAAAAATGAGCAGGGCATGGTGGCAGATGCCTACAGTCCCAGCTCCTCGGGAGGCTGAGGCAAGAGGATTGTTCAAAACAGGAGTTTGAGATTGCTATGAGCTATGACGCCATGGCACCTTACCCAGGGCAACAGAGTGAAACAGGAAATGCTGTTTCAAAAATAAGTTTTCCTCAAAATTTTATTTTTTCCCCTTGCATTGATTAAAAACTCACCAAGAAGTTGTACTGAGAGGATTCACATCATTTAATGAAGCCATTTAAAAATCATTTACTCTTCATTTTGACAAAGATAGCTTTAATAATAATATAGCTACTTTTTGTTGTAGTTATGTCATCCCCCAAATTGTCAGGGTACTAGGAAGTGGCCCAACCAATCAAAATCACATAGATGCCAAAAAAAAGGATATCTAGTTAGCCAAATGGGTGAATGAATAGGTAGGTGGGTGAATAGGTGACACACAGAGAGGGAGGGAGATGTGGACGCATATCTACATCAGATTTTTTTTTAGACTCAAAGAAACTTCCCTTCAAGTAGAAAGGGTTTTACTTCTTTCTATAGAACTATAAAGGAATAGCACGTATACGCACATACAGATACGCATATAGAAAAGCAAGCCTCTTCTCATGCCTCTCATCTTTTGACATTCTGCACAGCCTCTGTAATCTCACAAAAATAATCCTGAAATTCAAAGGAATGGGGGAAAGACTTTCTTACTGACGTGTCCTTGTGAATTTTAAGACAGCACTTGAACATTTTGCTTTTGGACTGGGATGTCAGAAGCATGCAAATACATTTCTGCAGATTTTATATATATATTCGTACACATAACGAGAAGACACTTTTGTCAATTTTAGAGCACTGGAGTTCTGGAACACACAGCTCGGATCCTTGCCGCAGCCTGAACAGCTGTTGTTGAACAGATGTGATGCGTGGAGCTTGGAAGTGCTGATTTACTGTAGAATGTTTGAACCAGATTTGCAGAAAAATGTCCTTGTGAGGGAGATGTTAAGACCATGGCGAAATGGCCACTAGCAACTTCCTTTTTCTTTGCCAAATTCAAGTCTAACAAAGATCAAACGTTATCTAAAACATGATCCTAAAAAGGATGCCAGTGGGGACTTAAGTTTTAGTCCCATAAGTCTCTTATTAGGTCAGACTTAGAGGCCTTCCCTTGTGGCGGTGAGGTGAGAGGGCTGGTTAAGGTAGAGTAGTTGGTGGCTCAGCCTGTAATCCCAGCACTCTGGGAGACTGAGGTGAGTGGACTGCCTGAGTTCATAGGTTTGAGAAGAGCCTGAGCCAGAGCAAGACCTCATCTCTAGTAATAGCTGGGCATAGTGGCAGGTGCCTGTAGTCCCAGATGTTTGGGACACTGAGGCAAGAGAATTGCTTAAGCCCAAGAGTTTGAGGTTGCTGTGAGCTGTGGTGCCACAGCACTCTATGGGGGGGGTGTGACAAAGTGAGACTCTGTCTTAAAAAAAAAGAGAGAGAGTAGGGAGAATGGGGAGAAGAGAAGGCAAGTGGAATTTGATTACCAAATGCAATTGTGTGCAGTTGTGTGCCTAAAAGCTAACATCTCCCTATGCACACATGACCCATAATGGGACATAAAGTCTTTCACACTCCTGATGACAATCGTGACAGTCTCATCTCTCTCCCTGAGGGAGGCGACTGTGCAGTGATACAGTTGTCACCCATGGGAGGGTGGGGGGGCTGCGTAGTCCTTCCCTTGAATTCCATATAAAGAGTGAAGTTTAACAGTCTTTGGAAGTTGGGATCCCCAATCTGGCTCTGACAGTAGTTAGAGTAGAGCTGTGTCTAGCACGGTGTAAGTACTCAGTCAATGTTAACTCTTATTATTATCTCAATCAGCGTTGCTGTTGCTATTATCTACCCACTTACAAGTGCTGGGTGGGAGGCAGGGTCTCCGCTTCAGTGCAGGTAGGAACCTAGCCATGCCCCTCACCCACATTTGCTTCCTCTTGTGGATTCTCTGGTTCCCATCTCATCCAGCCTGCTACAGTTGCCATGGTGACCAAGAAGGTGCCGAGACTCCAAGGTCACGTGCTGCTACTGCTGTGCCCAGCTCTTGCTAGCTCTCTTTATTTTTATTTATTTATTTATTTTTTTTTTTTGCAGTTTATGGCCGGGGCTGGGTTTGAACCCATCACCTCCGGTGCCCTACTCCTTGAGCCACAGGCGCCACCCGCTGTCTCTCTCTATCTTAGGGGCAGGATTCCTCCCATGGTGGGGGTCACACCCTGTAGCAGAGGGTGTTGAGTTTGTGCGACCAGGTCAGACACAAACTATGGATGGGTTGTATCCTGGCACTGGTTTTCTGGAAACTTGGATGAGCCAAAATCTTTCTCTAATTTAGGGAAAGAAGCAGGAAGGGGAAGAAAGGTCTAGAAATTAGGCCTTATGTCCCTCAGCCAACAGATCAACGATATGGCCACTAGCAACTTCCTTTTCCTTTGCCAAATTCAAGTCTAACGAAGATCAAACGTTATCTAAAACATGATCCTAAAAAGCACTTGTAAGTGGGTAGATAATAGCAACAGCAACGCTGATTGAGATAATAATAAGAGTTAACATTGACTGAGTACTTACACCGTGCTAGACACAGCTCTAACTACTGTCAGAGCCAGATTGGGGACCCTAACTTCCAAAGACTGTTAAACTTCACTCTTTATATGGAATTCAAGGGAAGGACTACCCAGCCCCCCCACCCTCCCATGGGTGACAACTGTATCACTGCAAAGTTGCCTCCCTCAGGGAGAGAGATGAGATTGTCACGATTGTCATCAGGAGTGTGAAAGACTTTATGTCTTTAAGGAAATATGATTTTTAACTCCTCCATTATTTCCCCTTTGCCAAGTGGGGATGGGGAAATACACAGCAGATGATAGGTGAAGGTGGGCCCAGGCACCATGTATGATAGTAGAACCCACCAGGGTTTGGGAGTTGGGCAAAGTTGGGCTCAAACACCAAGGCCAAGGGTCATTATGATTAGGGATGTGGCTCTGAGGTGTCTGTCCCTGCACCACCAGTAACCTTGGCCACATTAGGCCACCTCTGAGAACTGATTTTCTTATGCATCAGAAGGGGCAAATAGCCTCTCCATTTTGGGGGTAGAGGTAAGGATTAAGGGAATCAAGAACAAAGCATTTACACCATAAACATTAGGGGCTCCCATTATCAATATTACTGTCCCAGATCTGGCGATTGTTGGCCATAAGTATCTTGGAAGCGTCCTTCATATCTTGGAGATAATATTTACCCCATCCACCCCTGAAGCCAGGATGGAACGGAAATCTGGCTTTTCCCTGTCCTCCAGCAGCTCCCATTCCTGGAAATAAAGTCTGCATGTCTCCCAGCATCCCTAAGGCTTCCCAGGACCTGGCCCTCCTCCCCACCTCCCTCCTATCCCTCTTTCTCCGTGGTGCTCTCCAACTACTCTGCTCTGCGTGGGCCTCTCTTTGTTCTTGTGATGCAAGTTCCCTGGCACAAGGTCTTATCACAGGCTATTTCCTCAGTAGGAAAGTATCTGCCTGTCCCCGTATTCCCCCTTCCTTGCTTCAGCTCAACTCAAAATGGAGCTGGCTCCTTGTCCTTCCGGACTCAACAAATACTGTTTTGCTGGTATTTGTGGCCTTGGGGCCCATCAAGTTCCTTGCTGGTGGTAAGTGATTAATGTTTGCTGAGTGAGTGACTAACAGGATCCCTAAGTTAGTTCTCTTTCTCAGAGCTGTTTTCAAAATTGCCGTGAAGAGGATGGCTGTACTTTAGACAGCTAAAGGGGCCCTAGGCTTTGACATTTCATGGGGAGGCCAGACTGGAATGTCTGATAAAGGTAGCTTGGCACACTCACTTGGGCATTTACCTGAGGATCTTGTTAAAATGCAGGTTCTGATGTAGTAGCCTGAGACTGCGTTTCTAACAAGCTGCCCAGTGAGCTCCATGCTTCTATTTCTCAGTGCCAAGAACTTAGTTCTTATGAAAGCCAAAGATTTTCAGATCTTGAAGTGATGAAGACAGGGTGAGTGCAGGGGATGGGGACAAAGCTGGATGGGTTATAGTTGGAAACTGCCCCTTTCTGACTTAGGACCTACAGGGAGGCGAGGGGGCAAGTGCTGCCTCCCCCCTGTCCCCAAGCACACCTGCCCCTGCCTGACAAGGTCTAGGCCATCTCAGAGGATGTAATGTGCTATTTTTTTAGAATTGCCTTTGTCCCAGGGAAAGAATTCCATCTAGGAGTTTGCCCATTCAATCACCCATCCATCCATTTTGTTAACAAACATTTGCCTTTATTAGGCAAATATTTTTATTTGGGAATATGAGTGGCAAAGTCTCTGCCCTCTTGGCATTTATATTCTGCAGACAGGCCTGGGTTTGAGTCGGTGTGTGTATGTGTGTGTGTTGCTGTGTCTATGTGATTTGGGTGAATAATTTTAGCTCTATAAACCTTAGTGAAATGTGATACCTACACCCAACATGGCTCCTCCTCTCAGGAGATAATGCCTTGCAAAGGAAAAAGTATTGCTTTTATTTACAAGACCATTATTTTGAATTTTGAACCTGATAACCGTTACTCAAAGTTGTCAATCTCCAAAGAAGAATTACATGAGGGAGTTTCCTTGTTAATTCAATCATTCATCCACCACGTATTTGCACTATCCTAGGCTCTGGGGATGTTGTGGGGAAAAAATGCAAAGTCCCTGCCCTCTTGACATTTATGTTCTGAAAAGGGAAATCATCAGTCACTAAGTAAACACAGACATAAATAACAACACATTGGTGCTGAGCATTGTGAGGGAAGTAATGCCAGCTAATATGATAGAGGTTAGGAAGACATGGGGCTACTTTAATTGGGAGGTTAGAGAAGTTCCCTCTAACGGGTGAGATTTAAACTAAAATCTGAGTAATAAGCAAACACGGCCATGCTGAAATCTCAGAGGGGAAATATTCTGGACAGAGGAAATAGCATATATCCTGGGGCAAGACTGAGTTTGGTAAGTGTGCCAGGACTGGCAGTGTGGCTGGGTGCAGAGAGTAAGGGGCCATCATGGGCTGAGCTCAGAGAGGCCAAAGGCCACACAAGGCAGGGCCTTGTCTAAGTTGTAGTGACTTTGGATTTTATTTTCTTTCTTTGAGGCAGAGACTCTCTCTGTTGCCCTGGGTGGAGTGCCGTAGCACCATTGCTCACAGCAACCTCAAACTGTTGGGCTCAAGTGAGCCTCTTTCTTGCCTTAGCCTCCGAGTAACTGGGACTATAGTGTCCACCACAATGCTGGGCTAGTTTTTCTATTTTTTGTAGAGACGGGTCTCTCTCTTGCTCAAGCTGAGAACAGGCCAAACACTCGCTTTAGCCTCCCAGAGTGCTAGGATTATAGGCTGAGCCACTGTGTCTGGCCTGGTTTTTATTTTTAATTAGGAGAGCCACTGAAAAGTAGCTGCAGGGAAGGGATGGGACAGACTTGAGATCATCCTGGTAATTGTGTGGAGAATAGATTATCTATAGAGCTAGAGTGAGAAACACATAGAGGGGGGTGACGGCAGTGCTGGTGAGTGATGAGGACGGTGCTGGTGTCAAGGGAGAAAAGCAGCAGAACTGAAGCCACATTAGGGAATGTGGGCAGCGAGGCAGACACAGGCGTATGACTTGGGTGCTGGCAGAATCCCACGTGCCCTACTATTTTTGGAGGAAACGCAATTTACAATGCATTACTAATCCAGTTCCTTTGGAACACTTCAGCTAAGGTGAAACCCTGGTGAAATCAGAAGGAAGCAAGGCCTGTTCCAAACCTGCCTACACACACAAAACCTTCAAAAGAAAGGTATCCATTACAAAGGGAGATTTTTACCCTGTCCCCTCTCAATCTTCTGCAGTCTCATTGAAATTCTTTGCTTGTCTAAAGGGCACAAGATCGCTTCAGCAAGAGTGATACTCAGATGCACTGCTAACTCTGATTAAGCATTCCTTAGACTTGGGAGGGGGGATCTGGAAGGAAAATGAGATAGAAGTGGTGATGCAAGCAATTTAATTAATTTAGAGACTGGGTGCAAAGACCAGGAGCCAGGTGTGTGTGTGTGTGTGTTGGTTTAGTGGCTGGGTTAGTGGGGAGAGGCAGCAAAGGAGGAGGGAGCTCCACTTTCCTGCTGCAGGTCTAGAGAATTGTCTCCTTCCTGCTACCCCTCCCCTCGGGGCAGGCCCCTCCCATCCACTCAGCTCCAGCAAACTCGGGGTCAGGCTTGGTCCCTTGGGGCCTGTGGTCCTTTCATTCACAAAAGGCTGAAAATGGAGACAGATGACATTATGCTGAGATTAGACCACAGCCATAGAGATCCACTGATCGGCATGAGAATAGAACCCAACCAGCAGACACCTGTAAACGTGGATACCATTATCATACCCTCTGCTGGTAACCCATACTCTTAAAAAATAAGTCCTGTAATTTCTCAAGAAAAGCAGTCAGTTATGTTACATTGTATTTTGAGGGTTAATAGCATTTATTTATTTAACATAAATATTTTAAATATATCATAATTTTCTTCATTTAAATAATTTTTTTTTTTTTTTTTGAGACAGAGTCTTACTGTGTGGCCCTGGGTAGAGTGCTTTGCCGCCACAGCTCACAGCAACCTCAAATTCTTGGGCTTAAATGATTCTCTAGCCTCAGCCTCCCAAGTAGCTGGGACTACAGGCGCCCACCACAATGCCCGGCTGTTTTTTTGGTTGCAGTTGTCTTTGCTACAGGGACCCACCACAACGCCTGGCTGTTTTTTTGGTTGCAGTTGTCATTGTCTGCTACAGGGACCCACCACAACGCCTGGCTGTTTTTTTGGTTGCAGTTGTCATTGTCTGCTACAGGGACCCACCACAACGCCGGGCTGTTTTTTTGGTTGCGGTTGTCATTGTTGTTTAGCAGGCCTGGGCGGGGCTTGAACCCGCCAGCCGGGGTGTAGCAGCCTGCGCCCTACCCACTGCGCTACGGGCGCCGCCAGGAATTATTTTCTCTCTTACTTGTTCTCTCCCTCGCCCCCAGGGGAATTGTCTTGCCTTCCTTGCTCAGATGAGTCCTGGGGTCAGCCTTCTGAAAGTTGGGGCAGCTTAGACGCGAAGTTCCAGCTCCCACCCCCTGGGAATCAATCCCCTTCCCACTCAGGAACATACTGGGAGCTTCCAGAAGCGTGTGGCAGACCAGTGGAGGCTGAAGGAACAGCGTGTCAAGCCTGCATGAGGTGGGAAGGGCCTTCCCGACAGTCATCCACGGATGTCTCCTCAGGGGACCATATGTCCCTGTTCCCGCTGCTGGCCAAATGGAATTCACGACTAGGACTACGGATGCTCTGGTCCTCCTTTCGGCTCCTGCAGCTGTTTGGTGAGGGGTGGCACAGGCAGGGCCAGTCGTCTCGTTTGTGGGCTGAAATTCTCTTTTACACCGCGGATCAGACCCTGGTCTTTGGGGCTGCGGACCCCCGGGCATGCCCTGTCTGCCTCTCCTGGCCCCGGCACAGGCGGCCCGCACCACTCATCCCGCGTGCCTCTTTCGGAAAGCTCAATTAAGGAGTCGTGTTTTCAATTCAGGCTGCTCATCTTGGTAAAAATAAAAATTGAGCTGCTGCTTAAAGGGAGAAAATACGGGCAGAGACGTTTTTTAGGAGCTGTGACTGCCACCTGGTGGTCGACGTCCACTGAGCAACTGAAAAGGCTCCTTCCTGCCATTCATTCGTTCACGCCTCTGCTCAATCATTCCCTGGCGAAGCTCAGCTGAGGGGAAGAGAGAAACAGCTACAGCGCTGCGTGATAGATGTGACGGGCGGTCTGCAGCAGGGGCGGAAAGGGCTGGAGCATCTTTACTCCAGAACATCCACCCTGAGACAGGCTGAATACTTCATCTCTTCTGTGCCTCCTCTTCCTCATCTGTAAAATGGGCCTAACAGCCCCTATCTCATAGAATGACAGTACCTCCCCACAGGGTGGTCGTGAGGACTGAATGACATACCCGGCGTAATACCTACAGGGATCTGATTCAGAGAAAGTGCTCAGAAGTTAATTGGTAGTATAAAGAACACCGGGCAGGGTGGCGCCTGTGGTTCAGTGGGTAGGGCGCTGGCCCCATACACCCAGAGTGGCCGGTTCGAACCCGGCTCCGGCCAAACTGCAACAACAACAACAAACACGGGGCGGTGGGAACTCTGGCCTTAGTAAGCTTAGGTGCTTTCCTGAGCACTGGGGATATAACACTGAACAAAACAATGCTCCTGCCTCGTCAGGCTCATCATCTGCTGAGAAAAACAGCAGGTGTCTGTGTGTGCCAGGCACAAACAAGTAGACACAAGTGGGACCCAAAAAAGACACAGACCCTGCCTCCCACCCCCAAGTCTGGTTTGGGGTAGCAGAGCTGTACACAGGTGATTATAATTTGTGATAAACATATTGTTTAATAAGTGTATTTAGTGCCATAGGAGTGAACCACTTAGGGAGGGGGTGATATTTTTTGTGGATTGGTGGAGGCTGCACATACTGGTAGTGAATGTTGACTCCTGGCCACGTAGGGAGAAGGAAATATTGGAGACACTGTGTAAGTAATGGGATGAACCAGCAAGCCTTTGCTTCCTTTCATAAGAACACTTGAGCCGTAGGAGGCTGGTGGGAGCTGATCTGAGGAAGCTGGTGCAATCCTTTGGAGGCACGGTAATCAGGTGTGGTTTCTATTGAAATAGCACCAAGATGGTGGGGTGGGGGATGGGAGAGGATTGTTTTGAAAGGTCTGGCTCAAACTATTTTCATAGGGCAAACAAATAGCTTTTTCTCCATAGGAGCTTGGCATGTACATAGCCAAGGAAAATGCCTGTTTATCTTTCCCGAGGCACTTAGGTTGGAGAAACAGCTGTGCTGAGGGAGAGACCTAAGTTGGGATACTCACATTCACCCTCACTCTTAGGAGGGTGACCACCTCCTTCTCTAGCAGCTAAAACAGAGTATACTGCCTGTCTGGCAGACACCAAAGACATTGCTTAGGTCCCCAAGAAGGGATAAAGTGATGAGCCCTTCCTGGGGATGGCTGAAGTTTTATGGGAAGACGGTGGGTTTGGAGATGGTGTGTGGGGAGGTGAGTGGAGCTGGGAAGAGAAGAAATGTCAGGAAAGGAACAACTGTGTTCTTTGTAAGGTTTCATGTGGAAGGGATGCTCCTGGGACTTTTTTCCTTTAATCCTTCTGTATGTACTCTTCTGCAGTTTGACCATTAATTTAGTTATCTGTTCATTGACACAGTAAGTCAATGTGGAATGTCTGTGTGTGCCAGGCACTGTGTTAGGTGCCTTGGGTAATGTTGCTGCTGGAGCGAAGAGTTTAAAGTCCTTGCTTTCATGCAGCAATAGTGGGGGTGAGAGTGGGGTAGGGTTACACTCAATAAACAAGTAAACCATTAAATAAGGGAGATAATCTCAGACCACGTTGCAGACAATGCCCAAGGCCGGGCAAGAGCTGCCTTGAAAGGGATCCTGGGTGGCTACTCTCAGGAGGGGCCTTTAGGCTAAAGTCTGGACCAGGAGCTCTCACATTATCCCGCAGGGCATCTTGTTACAGCCACCCCCTGCCTACTTCCTAGAGCACAGGAAGGGCCCCAGGTGATAGCTCCGTGATTATTCCAGAGAGGCAGGCCCAAATAGGTTCCTAAGGCAAAGTATCTTCAGTTTGTTCAGTTCAGTTCTCCTAGCGAGGGGGAATGAGTTTGTATGAAATTTGATGTCTTTCCTACAAAAATAAAACACTGGATTACAAAAAAAGCTATTCAAAAGGATTGGAGAGCTACTGTGATGGTAAGACCTTGAAGGAGGCCAAAATTCCAGGCAAAAGACAATCAATATTCGGTGTAACCTCCCCCACCAGGCATTGGCTGGTTTGTGAGTGGTAGCCTAGAAGCTAAGAAGTTGAGTAGAGAAGAAGGAAGTCTCGTGGGGTGTAAGGGACAAAAATAAGTTCAGGGCCATTCAAAGAGGGCCTTGGTAAATACCCTAGACTTTTAAATTGGGACATCTGAACAGCTATCATCTAGGGAGTTATGATCAAACAAGATATACACTAGCCTTAAGAAAGACTGAACCCAGCCATCCATCAGCTCAATCCCAAATAGTATTAAGATGAACTTTCTCTACCTTAAGCGCATGTCAGATACAAAAGTCAATTCTCTCTGGAGAAAGACTGTATCATCCACAGCCTCAAATAAACTCTACAATTTTTATTATGCACTATCTAGTATTTGATTAAAATAAATTCCCTAGCATACCAGGATTTAAAATCCAAAGGCCAAAAAGCAAGAGAAAAAAAATGATTTCAGTTATCATAAGGGTATTAAAAATAACTGATTATATATTGTGGGAAATATCCTGAAGAAATTCTGAAGAAAATTCAACAGAATGGAAATGTAAATTATAGAGAAATAACAACTGAAATTAAGAACTTAATAGAGGGTTTAATAGAAGATTAGATAGTATCGAAGAGAGAATCAGTTCACTGGTATATAGATCTGTAGGAAATAATCAGAAGTATTAAGAGAAACAAGCATGGAAACTACAGATAAGAGCACAAGAGATACAAAACAAGTAAAAAGATTTAACTGTGTAGT
This sequence comes from Nycticebus coucang, assembly GCF_027406575.1. Classification (NCBI taxonomy): domain Eukaryota; kingdom Metazoa; phylum Chordata; class Mammalia; order Primates; family Lorisidae; genus Nycticebus; species Nycticebus coucang. The sequence continues at coordinate 77,827,080 of NC_069796.1, forward strand.
GGACTTTCAGAAAAGAAAGAGTGGAACAGAGTCAACAGCTAAAAAAAAATAATGGGCTAGAATTTACCAAAACTCAGCAGTGACATCAAGTCACACATTTAGGAAGCACCATGAAGCCCACGCAGAGTAGATACAAAGAAAGCCACCTAGTGACTTCCTAGTAAAACTGCTGAGAAGCAAAGACAAAAATAAAATCTGAAAAACAGGCAGAGAAAAAAAGATGTGTTACTTTGAAAAGAGTAATAATATGACTAATGGCTGACTTTTCAAAAGAAATACCAGAAGAACAAGACGACAGAGTATTTTTACACTGCTGAAAGAAAACGAAAACAGATGGTAGCCTTGAATCCTTTAAAATAACTAGAAAAATCAGATTAAAACAAAAGAATTGACCATTAGTAGAACCACACTAAAAAAAGTAAAGGTGAGGGCGATGCCTGTGGTTCAACAGAGTAGGGCACTGGCCCAATATGCCGGAGGTAGTGGGTTCAAACCTAGCCCCAGCCAAAAATGGCAAAAAAAAAAAAAAAAAGTAAAGGTGATTCTTCAGGTGATTCTAGAGGGAAAATGAATCCATTTGTCCATTTGAAAGCATTGATATGTAAGAATGAATAAAAATAATGGAAGAGTCAACCCAAATGAATATTAATTGCATAAAATATTAATGTTTCATGGTGCTTAAAATATACTATAGAATGACAAAAAAACCCCAAAACATATATGCTGTTTATAGCAGATACCCTAAAATAAGGATGAAGAAAAGTCTGAGAGAATGATGTTACCAAAATGGCAGAGTAATCTGGTTTCACTCTGTCCCAGAGAAAACAAAAAAAAACAAATATCCAGTGCCAAGATTATTGCAGCAATATTCCAGAACTCAAATCTGGGGCTGAGATGATCCCCAGGACCACAGAGAAGTGAAAACAAACAAACAAACAAACAAACAAAAAACCCCAAACCAAAAACCTCCAACTAGACAGTAAGGGAAACAGACTTCTATATCCACAATGACTCTGCTCCAGGCTGCCAGTTACCAGGCTGTGCAGAAGATTCCCCTTGGAATCTCAGGTTCTACACTGGAAAAAGTGAGATTGTGTCAGCCAGCCAGCTTTCCCACATCTAGGCTTCCTTAACAGAAAACCATTCAAGCCTCAACCCACAGGAAGCACCAGAAGTGCCAAAGGGAGAAAAATCTGTGAGGGCAGCTTGCAACAGAGAGGTGAGGCCAGCACCCTTGTCAGCAAAGTTGTGCTCTTTATTTATCTCAGCCAAAGGAAACAATCAGAATGGCTGCTAGCAGCACCAAATGGCAAAAGGTGTGAGTGCTGGGCCCTGTCTGGGACTCTGCCCCCATCCTGGACAGGCAGCAGCCCAATTCTTGTGAGATCCAAGGCAAAACTGGGCTTAAGGTGCAGCCATCTAGTGCCAAAAAGAGGCAGGGGCCTAGAGTAAAGGGGATTCAACAGGTGAATTGCAAAGAGCCTCTAGAGCAGTGGTTCTCAACCTCCCTAATGTCTCCTAATGTCTCCTGCGACCCTTTAATACAGTTCTTCATGTTGTGGCGACCCTCAACCATAAAATTATTTTCGTTGCTACTTCATAACTGTAATTTTGCTACTGTTATGAACCGTAATGTAAATATCTAATATGCAGGATGTATTTTCATTGTTACAAGGGGGTTGCGACCCACAGGTTGAGAACCACTGCTCTAAAGCAAACATACCTTAAAAAGACTAAAATAAGCCAGACAGCAAGGACTAGAATGTACAACCAGTTCTGTAATGTGCAAACAAACACAAGAAACAACTGCACGCAAGGAAGCAGACAAAGGAGCCAGTTACCAACCCTCACTGAGAGGGGCTCAGTGGCGTACCCAGAGATGAAACCAGAGAATGGAGAGGTTCAGGCCAGGTTTAATGAAAGTGACAGAGATGAATCTGGGCAGAGCCAGAGATGGTGTCTGCACGGAGGCCTCTTTTTATATAGGGCCACAGAGGCTGGATAGACTTCACTGATTGTTGGAGGATTCTGGTGGGCTAGGGTCCTTTACTGTGAACCTTTGGGGTGGGGCTATCTAGGTTCTTTGTGTTTTTTTTCTTTTAGTAGTGGGAGATGGGTACGTGTGGGGCCACTTTAGCCTCTTCACATCAGGGAGATGAGGATGTGTGTTTTCATGAAGGTATTTTTTAGATGAGATTAATATTTAAGCCAGTAGACTTTGAGTAAAGCAGTTTACCCTCCATAGTTTGTGTGGCCCTCATTCAGTCAAAGGCCTGAAAGTAAAAGACTAACCTCACTCAAAGAAGGGGGAATTGTGCCAGCAGATGGCCTTCAGACTAGCCATGCAGCCATGGACTCTTCCCTAGATCGCTAGCTTGCTGGTATCCCTGGCACCCTTTTTCTCTCTCAGCTCCCACCTCTGGTTCTATTTCTTTGGAAAACCCTAATACGGATATCCATGAGATGGGCTAAAATGAAGACTGACAATGCCAAGTGGTGTTGAACAGTGGAGCAACTGAAATCCTCATACCTTGCTGGTGGAAGTGTAAATTGGTACAATCACTTTGGAGACTTGTTTGTCAGCAGCAACTGAAGCTGAACCCTAATCAATTCCGCACTAAGGTATAAAGCTCGTAACATATGTACCACAAAGGATTGTGTAAGAATGTTCCTAGCAACACTGTTAATGGCTCCAAACTGGAAGCAACTGAATGTCCACCAATAGTAGAATGGACAAATAAATGTTGACATATTTATGTGCAAATATGTCAAATGATGTGCAAACTCACACAATTACACGTATCTGTTTGATACCAGAGAAAAACCTCTAACAATGATGTTTGGTGATGTTTAAAATCAGGAAAGGGGAAAGGCACGCTATCGGGTGAGGACACGAGTGTTTCTGTAGTGCACCATCTCTGAACTGTGTGGATATTATGTGAGTATATTCACTGTGTGCACTTTTCTGCATGTATTTATAGTTCAATCATTAAGGATTATTTTAAGAAAGTACACGCCTGTCATTTGCTTATTACTTTGGTTAAGTCATTCCATATTTTGGGACTCCAGTTCCTCTGACATAAAATGTGACATGAATTTTAAAAAAAGGTCAATGGGAAACTTATATAAGTTTAAAAGTGAAGAAATTGCAACGTGTGCCCCATAGAGTATGCACTGAATAAACATTAAATGAAAATTAAGTCTAAGAAAATTACCTCTTGCTATGCACCAGATGCTTAATATGCCTCATTTTGATTTATCTTCTCAAGTGTCTTGAGTTTACATTTGAGGAAACTGGAGGCTCAGAGAGGGAAACTGGCTTGCGGAAAGCAGGCAGCTGGCCATCCAGGTCTCCCTGAGGAACTCGCTGGCTTCAGACGCACCTTCCCTCTGTCTGCACGATGTTTCTTGGGGGCTGTGGCTCCACCAGCCACACCTGCCTGGCCAAGTTGCTGCACGAACTCTCTGGCAGCTAGGATTCTGTCTTCTGTCTCCAGGCTCGCTCCCAATCTCATCAGGCTGACGTTCCAGCTGGGTCAGGTCCACAGTAGGCTCTTCACTGGAAAATCCTCCCACACCCAACCGGAGCGTCCCCCAGTGACTGGTCCTTTCCCCTGACCCTCTTCTTGGTTTAGCTCACACCCTCAGAGGGTGCCCCTCATGGTCGGCTACACACTCCCCTAGTGACGTGGTCACCAAACTCGCGCACAACTGTCTGGATGGGTGGTCTGCCCCCCGCCCCACCTTCTGCTTCCCCTGCTGCCCTCTCCTCCCCTCAGCCAGTCCCTCTACCCCAGCCCCGAATGACCACTCCCTGGCCTCGCTCACGCCCCTACTTCCTTCCTCCCAACCTGCACTCCCCTCCCCACCCCACAGTGGTCTCGCCCCCAGCACCTTCCCCCCTGCCACGGCCCCACTCCCCCCGGTCCACGGAGGGTAGTACTCCCCTCCCGACCCCATAGTGGTCTCGCCCCCAGCACCTTCCCCCCTGCCACGGCCCCACTCCCCCCGGTCCACGGAGGGTAGTACTCCCCTCCCCACCCCACAGTGGTCTCGCCCCCAGCACCTTCCCCCCCATGCCACGGCCCCACTCCCCCCGGTCCACGGAGGGTAGTACTCCCCTCCCGACCCCATAGTGGTCTCGCCCCCAGCACCTTCCCCCCCTGCCACGGCCCCACTCCCCCCGGTCCACGGAGGGTAGTACTCCCCTCCCGACCCCACAGTGGTCTCGCCCCCAGCACCTTCCCCCCCTGCCACGGCCCCACTCCCCCCGGTCCACGGAGGGTAGTACTCCCCTCCCGACCCCATAGTGGTCTCGCCCCCAGCACCCAGCAGAGGGTAGTACTCCCCTCCCCACCCCACAGTGGTCTCGCCCCCAGCACCCAGCAGAGGGTAGTACTCCCCTTCCCACCCCACAGTGGTCTCGCCCCCAGCACCTTCCCCCCCTGCCACGGCCCCACTCCGCCCGTCCACGGAGGGTAATACTCCCCTCGCGACCCCACAGTGGTCCCGCCCCCAGCACCCAGCAGAGGGTAGTACTCCCCTCCCCACCCCACAGTGGTCTCGCCCCCAGCACGCACTCCCGACCCCCGTCGGCACGTGGTTGGCCCGGCGCTCGGGCCGCTTCAGACCGGAGCCGAGGACCCGGGTATCCGGCAGCCCTTGCGTGGCAGGCTGCGATGAGGGCGGCAGGCCCCGAGCAGCGGCAGGATCTGGCGCGCTTTGTCTACGTGACCCGCTTTGGTTCGCACCAGTGTGGCGGCGTTTTGGAGCTGCGCGGCCGCCAGGCTCAGGGCCGTTGGTGTCCGCGGCTCGGGGCCCTGAGCAACCGGGAGGAGGCGCGGGAAGCGGCGGCGCCGGGGGTCCGGGCCGCGGGCGAGCTGACCCCTGGCCCCCGGTCCCCGGTCGCAGCACCTGGCGTCGCGGCCGCGGCTTCCATGGCGTCCGGGCGGCGGGCGTCGAGCGCGCGGAGCTGCCCCCGGCCGCCGGCGGCACGTGCAGGTGCTGTGGGGCTGTGGCGCTGCGGGCGGGCGGGCGGGGGTCTTCGGCGCCCTGCGCGGCCACCTTGCCGGGGTGGCGGGCAGTGGGGACCGCGGCGGCCTGGGTGGGGAAGGAGAAGCGCGTTAATCCGCCCGGGGTTGCTCTGAAGGGACAGAAATGCCGCCAGACACGCGCCAGCGGCTGAGAGGAGCCACCCGGGTCCCCCTGAGGGGGGCTGGGGCCCCTGTTGGGATTATTGGATTTTCGAACTACTTTATGTGGAGCGTTGACGTCGGGACTATGTTGAGTATTCTATCTAAAAAAGCAGGTGTCTGTTTCTGTTTGTTCCTTATCTTTTAGGAATGCCTTAAATTAAAAACTCCACTCCCGGGGGCGGCGCCTGTGGCTCAGTGAGTAGGGCGCCGGCCCCATATGCCGAGGGTGGCGGGTTCAAACCCGGCCCTGGCCAAACTGCAACAAAAAAATAGCCGGGCGTTGTGGCGGGCGCCTGTAGTCCCAGCTGCTCGGGAGGTTGAGACAAGAGAATCACGTAAGCCCAAGAGCTGGAGGTTGCTGTGAGCTGTGTGAGGCCACGGCACTCTACTGAGGGCAGTAAAGTGAGACTCTGTCTCTACCAAAAAAAAAAAAAAACCCTCCACCCCCCCAAAAAAAAGAAAAAAAAAAAAACAACCCAACTGTCCCCTCGAGGCCAGCGGGGGCCTCACCTCGGGGGTTGGAGAGCAGCCTGACAGGAGCCACACCCCTCTGGCTCTTAAATAAATAAAAAAACGGGCGAGGTGGTGGGCGCCTGCGGTCTCAGCTCCCGGGGAGGCCGAGAGTTGGAGGTTGCTGTGAGCTGTGACGCCGCTGCACTTCACTGAGGGTGACAACCTGAGACTCTGCCCCTGCCCAAACAAAAACAGAAAAAACCTTTCCCTTTCATAGGTTTGCATATATTGTGTTAAAATAATTGTCCTTGCTATTGTAAGTGGGGTTTCCTCTTCCTTAGTGCCCTCTAAATGCTTATTTGTGTATAGAAAGCCTATTTATGTTAAAAAAAAATCAGCTTTCGTGAGGATTAATTTACAGACGTTTTGAGGAGGTGTGGTAAGTTTATACACACTAGTAAGTACCACCACAGCCAACATTTCCATCCCCTGTGCTTTTTTAAATAAAGCTTTATTGAATTATAATTCACAGTGCATATAATTCACACATTTTATGTGTGTAAGTCAATAGTTTTTTTTACCTATGCGCAGTTATACAACCATCACCACTATTTTGGAATATCTTTACCCCTAAGAAAAAACGTCCCCCATTAGCATTCAGTCACCATTCCCCCTAACCACCCTCCTTTACACACAACTCCAGCCCTAAGCAAGCACTAATCTATTTTATCTTTCTAAGAATTTGCTCATTTTTTTGACACTTCATATAAATACAGTCATAGAATATGTTGGCCTTTGTGGTTGGGTTGTTTCACTTAGCCTATTGGTTTTGCATGTTAATTTTAGATATCAGTAAATCACCATTTCTTCTATTGATTCTCATTTTCCTGTATGTGTTATAAAATAGAGATAATTTTATTCCTTTTTTATCCATTTCTGTGCCTGTAGAAGATTTATTTTGTCTAATTGAATTTGCTGATACCTCAAGTACAATGTTGAATAGTAGTGGAGATAGTGGTCATCTTTGAGATAGTGGGCCTTGTTTCTGACCTTAAGGGAAATAGCTGTGGGATTTCCCTTCCTTTTTTATGCTCTAGAATAATTTATAGAACATTCATTAAATGCTTGGCCCTCTATGGGAAGCAAAGCTGAATTATCCAAACATTTATTTAACTTCTATGATATTGTGGACACTAGGTCAGGTACTAGTGACCCAGATGGATCAGATAAACATTCTGCTTTCAAGGGACTTGTACATGAATAATGAGGATATAAACCAGTAGGTGTATATCTATAAGAGAACTGAGAAGGGCTTTAATAATCAAGTTCAGCAGGAGAAGAGGCACAGAGGCAGGAAATTAAGGAACACAAAGAGAAAATTGCTAGTGGGACAGTACAGATTATCAGGAGCATAGGCTTTGAAGTAAGAAAAATAAAATCTTGGCTCCATCATTTATGAGCAGTTAGTTGACCACTCTGATTCTCAGTGTTCTTTTCTGTGGTTCCTGCGAAGATTGAATGAAGTAATACATGCAGAGTACCTAGCACAGTATTTGGGACAGAGTAAGTGCCCAGTAAAGGTTGGTGCATTAGATAGAAATGGCTTAAAGGGAAGAGAGTGATTAGCCTAGTGTCTAGTATGGAGAGGGCATGTGCTAAATATTATTGAATGAATGAAAAACAAATTTTGCGGCAGCGCCTGTGGCTCAGTGAGTAGGGTGCCGGCCCCATATACCGAGGGTGGTGGGTTCAAACCCAGCCCTGGCCAAACTGCAACAAAAAAATAGCCGGGCGTTGTGGTGGGCGCCTGTAGTCCCAGCTGCTTGGGAGGCTGAGGCAAGAGAATCGCGTAAGCCCAAGAGTTAGAGGTTGTTGTGAGCCGTGTGACGCCACGGCACTCTACCAAGGGCAGTAAAGTGAGACTCTGTCTCTACAAAAAAAAAAAAAGAAAAACAAATTTTGGACCAGATTGTGGATGCCTTGAAGAATGTTATTTGTGTAGTCACTGAAGATTTTTGAATGGTGGAGTAAAGTTACAGAGACAAGGACATTTCTGGAAGATGAACTTGTAAGCTTTTAGAGTTCAGAAATACAGGGGCAGGAAAAATCAAGCAACTCTTCTAACAAGACTAAGAAATCAGGCATCTCCCTGTCCACCCAGAACTTGGGAGATATTTTATTAATTTATTTATTTCTAAAAACATATTTATTAAAAGACAACTGCAAATATATCCATCCTCTAGACAGTTTATAACTATCTAAAATTAAAATTCATAACATTTAAATTTTCTCAAAATTTGTCCTTAGACAAGTAATGTCCCTGTATTTGCAACTTTTCTATTTACTGGCTTAGGAATTAGCTTTCTTAAAGGCCTCCTGCTGGCAGCTGAAGCAGTACCTTCCTTGGCTGGTCGTTCATCTTGTTGAAGTTCATTTTCATTTAATCTTTTTCTTTCTGAATAGGTTTTAGTTTTGGTGACCATAGACACGTCAATTGTGTCACTACAGGTCCATTTATTGTTTATTGTTGAAGATGTACCAGCCTTAATAGAGGATGATTAATGTGATCGTGGAGGTACAAATGAATGCTTTGGAAGTGGTGAATAATTTGGGGATAAGGAGATCAGTGAAAGCTTCATGGTGTTCGAAGCTCCATGAGATTTGCACATGGGACTGACATAGGAGGGAATTATAGGTGGGAAGAACTTGAAAGCAAAGCACTGACGATGGATCAGTGATGGGCAGTGATCAGGGAAGAACTGTAAGTACAGTTTTGGGTCAGAGTGTACGGAAAAAGGACTGTAGAAAGTCTTGAACAAATCAGGACAAAATCTATGGTATCTACTGGAAAAAATTTTTTATTTTTTCTTTTTCACATCCATTATACATGATACATTTTAGGTGCTCAGGCACTTACAGATAGACTTCAAGTCTCCTGTGCTTTCCTCAAGGAGTGCAGGTCTAGGTAGGTAAGACTTAAAACCTACCTAGGAAATGTTTGAGAATGATGCAAATAGAGTATTCCAAAGGTTGTAAGCATTTGGTAGGAAGGATAAATATGTGTATATGAAGAGCAGGGTTTCCAGAACTTACTTTCTTGTGCCTTTTGGTATGTCTGTTCTATTATTTATTTATTATTATTTTTTTATTAAATCATAACTTTATACATTGCATTCTATTATTTAATTGATTAATTTATTTAAATATGTAAATTACCCCTCTTAACTACATTTCTTTTTGGAACACTTTAGATCAGTGGTTCTCAACCTTCCTAATGCCACAATGTATTTTCCTTGTTACAAAGGGGTCGCAACTCACAGATTGAGAACCACTGCTTTAGATCATTACTTCAGTGGAAAACCTGTATCATTTTCTATAAATAGAAATTAATTAAAAAATCTAATAAAGGCAACAATATTATTAAATTCTAGCTAAATAGTTTGTTGGTTAAGGATTTTCTGCAATCATAAAGGAAGATTAGCAAATTGTAAGTAAGTCTTTTAATGGCATACTCATATTAAAACACACTTTCTCCTCAGTGTAATCAGAAGATTGGAGAAGAATTGGAATGAGTTTCTCATTATATGAGTTAGTGTTCTGTAGTGCTACATTGGTGCTCCAACCAGAATTGTGGCACGTTTCTCATAAATTGAGAGATGCCATTTTAGAGCATATTCTAGTTTATTCAACAAATGAAATACTTATTGTGTAGCTAATATCTATAGGATTAGATACTAGATCTATCGTGAAGAATAAGGCATACTCTTCAAGTAGATAACGTGATTCCCAAGATAACTGAGCATAAGATGCTTTGTGAGATCAGAGAAGGTCCCCTGGAAAGCTGAGTATTGAATGAGTAGAGGTAGGTGAAGAGCAAGAGTGGTGGTGGGGCCTGAGTGAGGTGGGAAGGGGTTGGGGGATGGGGAGTGTTCTAGACTTCACACAAAAGGAGAGCAGACATAAAAGCTCTCCAGGAGCACATGCTCACTTTTTTATAATTTTTATTTGGGCACATAAGCCCTTAGGTTTTCTTCTAACATTTGGAAAGATAGGATGGTTTAGTGGATGATCAAGAAGCTTACTCTGGAAAACCTTTTTTAGTACTACTATATGTGTGTTAGTGTGGATAGAAAGATGAATAGACTCACACGGCCATTATCCTCCAGGAGTTCAGAGCCTTGTGGAAGAAACACATTAGAAACACGTGATATAAAAGTGAACCGAATGCTATCAGGATAGTGCTCCAGGAGCCATGCTGTGGGTGGAGCTATGTGTGATTGAAGAGAGGCTGTAGAGAAGTGGTGACATGTGAGTGATTTTGAAAAACAGGTCTAAGTTTGCCTGGCAGGTTTGTGTGTTATACATATATGCATGCCAGGCAGATCAGGACGTGCAAAGGCTGAGAGGGGTAAGAGTAAGACACATTTGTGTAGTTGGAAGCATAATGTATTTACAGAGTTGAATTGAGAAGAGTGGAGACTGTTCAGATACACTGAGCAAGGTATAATTTCTGGTATTTTTTTTTTTTTCTATTAGCCTTTTTGGGACTTGCCTTACAAATCAGAAAAGGAAGAAAATTGAACTAGAAGGTTATTTATCTCTAGTTTTCTGGGTTGTTTTTAGCATATTATAGTGATCAGAAATACAAGAAGAAGGGTAAAAATCCCCAGAGAGCTCAAGAGATGTTTATATGGCCTTATTTCTCAGGACAGCCAATCTTTATATGTCTTAACCTTTTTGTTCTCTTCTTAAAAATTAGGTTTAATCCAGAAGAATGGAGCTAAAAGGTTTGATTTTCCCATACCATTGAATGAAACTTCCAAAATAATGAAAAAAAGGAAAAAGGTATATTACTGTAAAAGGGAATGAGTAATATTTGAATTTTAGATCATCTTCTCTAAATACAAATGTGTAAAGATACTCAAGACAGTGAAGGGAAGAACCTGTGGCTTAAAGGGGTAGGGCACCGGCCCCATATGTTGGAGGTGGCAGGTTCAAACTCAGCCCCGGCCAAAAACTGTAAAAAAAAAAGACAGTGAAAATAGTTACATCTTTTGAATAATTTAATTTTCTGAAATGAGAAAATAGAAGTAATTTAACAGAAGTGGAACTGGGTTTGGAAATGTTTATTAACCATAAAGAAGAATTCTTCCAGTGTTTGAAGGACATTTTATTCAAAATGTAACCCAGTGAAAGATTTTTCAAAGCATAATATATGTTTCATAGAATATAATAAATTGTGATAGATAATGTGGTATAAGAAGAAAGTCATAGATTTCATAGAAAGGAATAATGTATTTATATTGGCGTCATATTGTTCTTTTCAAATACGAGGAATGCTTATTAAGTTTCTAGCAGGAAAGCTGACAAGGATGAACCATTACTGCTGAATCATTCATCATTCTCATTGCTGGTTGTTCAAACATCATGGTAACTTGGGTGTTTTCAACATATTCAATATCAGATGCTCTCCTAATCTTTCATTGCTACCATGTATTTTACAAAATTTGAGGAAAATTTTAGTTGATAATGACACATAAAATTGTATTGTTTCTAAGCTTTGAGTTTGATTTTTTTTTTTTTTTTGGCAGTTTGGCCAGGGCTGGGTTTGAACCCACCACCTCTGGTGTATGGGGCCAGCGCCCTACTTCTTTGAGCCACAGGTGACACCCAGCTTTGAGTTTGATTTAAAATCATGCATGATATAAAATAGCATTCAAGGTCACTAACATTGCACCAAGTTTGTTTGGAGTGGGCATCTACTTTCCAGTGTACTAAGAAATATTTCTTCTAAGAACCAGTTCCTTTTTTTTGAGACAGAGCCTTAAGCTGTCTCCCTGAGTAGAGTGCCATGGCGTCACAGCTCATGGCAACCTCCAACTCCTGGGCTTAAACAATTCTCTTGCCTCAGCCTCCCAAGTAACTGGGACTGCAGGTGCCCGCCACAATGCCTGGGTAATTTTTTTTTTTTGGTTGTAGTTATCGTTGTTTGGCAGGCCTAAGCTCGATTCAAACCCTCCAGCCCTGGTGCATGTGGCTGGCACCTTAGCCACTTGAGCTACAGGTGCTGAGCCAGAGCCAGTTCCTTTTTGAGGAGAAAAGACCAATAGCCATTATTTACTTTGAATTACCGTGTGCCAGATACTGAGGTAAGTGCTTTGCATACATATTTTTTCAATAATTCTAATAAAGCATATTTAGTTAAATATGCATATTTAAATAAAGCATATTTAGTTATTCCTAGATGAAATTAAACACTTGTCTTATGTTAAGCAACTGATAAGTGGCAAAGCCAGCATTTGAGCCCTGGTCTATCTGATTCTATAGTCCTCATTCTTTCTGTTCTACTCCATGTATGTTCTCTTTTAACTTTGCTTTGGTACCTCCTAGGGAGAAATATTTAATTCTTAACTGAACTAAAATGCATTAAAAAACCAAATCATTGCCCAATGATTTAGAAATCAGAATAGAAATTCACTGTTTTTCATTTCCTTTAAAAATTTAATGTGTTGGAACCATTTAAGTAAGACTTTACAGATATTGCCTTTAAAAGGAAACTTCATCCAGGACAGTTAGTTTAAATACTACAGAAATTCTAGGAAATTGGAAAAAGAGATCAGAGAAAGCAGTGTAATGGGGAAATAAATACATTTAAGTTTTAGTTCTCTAAGAACTAATATTGCTTTTTAATGATTATATGAATTTCCATATAACACAGTTGTCATTTCCAGTTGCCTGCATCAAAAATGTATTTCTACTTTTATGCTCAGCTTTCCTTAACTGTGCATATCTTTTTAAGTCTTCAGTATGGAATACAGTATACAAAGTCATTTCTAAAATGCTTGAAGAAAATGAAAAATACAGACTCAGGCTGAAATGCCAAAGATTATCTAGTGAAAGTAAGTTAACACAGTTTTTGTTGTATTAAAGAACAGTGGCTCTAAATACCTTAGTTACCCTGGACTCACAAGAGACCAGTAGTTTTTCCTGGTTGTTTCCATTCTCACAGAACTATAGAAATGAGGCTACCATATTATCACTATTCAACATAACTGAAAGCACAGAGTATCTTCAAGTAGTGAGTGTAGAACAGAGCAAAGGTGCAGGCGTGAGTGAATGAGTGAGGAAGGTACTTGTTGCCTGCAATTTACTGAGCACTTGGTCTGTTAAACGTGAATTTTAATGCAAAGTTTTAAACAAAATTGCAAAATTTTAAACAAAATTGTAAAATATGCAAAATTCATCCATATTGATGAAGAAAAACATTTTAACTATTCTATGAAATTATACATTGGGTCATTTCCTTTTCATGGATGCTGCAGTCCAATTTAATGCATTTAACTAAATCTCTTTACTTGAGTTAGTGCCTTGATGTCATTACTTCATTCCTGGAAAACAACTCACAAATTAAACCATGTTCTAAAGCTGCTTCAATATTGAGTTGATATTCTGGAAAGAGCAAATTAGGTATAGTCTAGTGTGTTTATTAAAACAATTGGTATTTCTGGATTCTTAAAAAAATTAAGTTGGATAAAATTTTTATAACTAATAATGCCATATGAATTGATAAATCACAAGTTGTTTTTTGTCTTCACATGCACGTCCTAGTACACATGCTATTATGAATGTTTCTGTGAGTTCTTAGGATAGTCATTTGATGGCAACTTCTATTTGATAGTCAATAAACCTGAAGTATTTAATTTTGTGAAAAATATGTTCACAAAATAATCACTAAAAGAGTACCCTTTTGTCAGCAGTCTTAACAATGGAAGCTTATCATTATTCATATAGCATTACGTTAATAACAGCATGAATTGTTTACAATGATGGCATAAAAACTTATGTTCAGATTAATAATATCCTATTTTACTTTTCTTATCCAATTAAGAAGGAGAATGAAGCAGGAGGGGGGATTAGGAAGAATAAAAGTAGTCAGAGGTTTCTTAAATGAAAAAGATTTTTGAATAGGCAGAGCAGTGTACAAAAAATCCTGTGCATTTTTCTGAGGGCTAATCCAGATCACTGCATAACTTTGAACTTGTTGGGTTCTTTTGTGCCTCAATAAGAGGCTTTTTAGTAAATGTAATCTTGAAAGGATTATTTAACAAAACTCAAAAATAATTTGCTGTGTTTTTCAAAAATAGCCTATTAACAGAAGAGATCCTTTTAGCTCATTATTTTGCCTTATATTAAACTAGGTTATATTAGTAAAACTTCTTAATAAAGTTATTATCATTTTAAAGCATATTGTAACTTTTATTCCTTAATATGTACTTATTAATAGGAAAACCAGTGCTAGAAGTCAATCTGAATTTTCCTTATTTTTTATGTTGTTCCTAGGCTCAAATTATACAAGATGAATCTTCTTATCTTCTGGTAAGAAATAATAATTATACAGTATAGATTTTTTCCTTCTCTTTTATGTCCTACCTTCTCCAACCTTTAGTATATGCTCATTGCTAATTCCAGCCTATTTCCTTCCTTAAATTTGGTGTTTTGGGACATTAAATATTTGTGGATATTGAAGGGACAGAGCATGGTGGTTCACGTCTGTAATCCCAGCACTCTGGGAGGTAGAGGTGAGTGAATTGCTTGAGCTCAGGAGTTTGAGAAAAGCCTGACCAAGAGTGAGACCCATCTTCACTAAAAATAGCAAAACTAGCTAGGCATCATGGCAGGTGTCTGTAGTTCCAGGTACTCAGAAGGCCGAGACAGGAGGATTGCTTATGACCCATAGTTTGAGGTTTCTGTGAGGTACGATGATGCTACAGCATTCTACCCAGGGTGACAGAGTGAGAATCTGTCCCAATAAACAAAAATAAAACAAAAAATTTATTTGGGCCCTGTCTCCATCATACTGTTGAAAGTGCTTTCTCCACAGTTTGTTTTTTTCTTTTTGTTTATATCTTTACTTCTCTTTGTCTTTGAACATGCTATCAAATTTAATATCTTACTACTGGTCCTTCAAAGTTTTTTCTTAGTGTCCTGCAGGCTATGTCATGGCTCTTATCCTGCCTCAATAAGCATTTTCTTATGTATTTTTTTTTTTTTTTTTGCGCTTTTTGGCCAGGGCTGGATTTGAACCCGCCACCTCCAGCACCCTACTCCTTTGAGCCACAGGCACCGCCCTGTATTTTTAATTTGTCCCTTTTGCTATCACCTAAAAATGAATGCTGTCTGAGGAGTAATTGTGGGTCCTATTTTCTCTTTACATGCTCACTCTGAGTTAATGCATAGATTTTGTGGCATCAATTATTCTTCTTGGGTGTATGACCCTTAAATCTCCATTATGCCTCTGACTCATTTTTGTTTTTAATTGTTAAATCATAGCTGTGTACATTAGTGCAATCAAGGGGTACAGTGTGCTGGTTTCATATACAATCTGAAATATTCTCATCAAACTGTTCAACGTAGCCTTCATGGCATTTTCTTAGTTATTGTATGTAGACATTTATATTCTGCATTTAGTAAGTTTCACCTGTACCCATTCTAAGATGCACCGTAGGTATGGCCCCATCCATTACCTCCCTCCACCCTAACCTCCCCACTCCCTTCCCCTTCCTTGGCCCTTTCCCCATACTCTTGTGCTATAGTTGGGTTATAGCTATAAAGTGAAAGCTATAAATTAGGTTCATAGTAGGGCTGAGTACATTGGATACTTTTTCTTCCATTCCTGAGATACTTTGCTAAGAAGAATATGTTCCAGCTCCATCCATGTAAACATGAAAGAGGTGAAGTCTCCATCTTTCTTTAAGGCTGCCTAATATTCCATGGTATACATGTACCACGATTTGCTAGTTGATTCATGGGTCAGTGGGCACTTGGGCTTCTTCCATGACTTAGCAATTATGAATTGGGCTGCAATAAACATTCTGGTACAGATGTCTTTGTTATATTGTGATTTTTGGTCTTCTGGGTACAAACCTAGTAAAGGAATTATAGGATCGAATGGCAGGTCTATTTTTAGGTCTCTAAGTATTCTCCAAACATCCTTCCAGAAGGAACATATTAGTGTGCATTCCCACCAGCAGTGTAGAAGTGTGCCCTTTTCTCCACATCAACGCCAACATCTCTGGTTTTGGGATTTTGTTATGTAGGTTACTCTTACTGGGGTTAGGTGATATCTTAAAGTAGTTTTGATTTGCATTTCTCTGATGATTAAGGATGATGAGCTTTTTTTTATGTTTGTAGATCGTGGGTCTGTCTTCTTTAGAGAAAGTTTCTCTTCAAGTCCCTTGCCCACCCTGCGATGGGATCACTTGTTCTTTTTTTGCTAATACGTTTGAGTTCCCTGTGGATTCTGGTTATTAAACCTTTATCGGAGGTATAACTTGCAAATATTTTCTCCCATTCTGAGGGCTGTCTGCTTGCTTTACTTACTATGTTCTTGGCTGTGCAGAAGCTTTTTGGTTTGATCAGATCCCAGTAATGTATTTTTGATACTGCTTCAATTGCCTGGGGAGTCCTCCTCATAAAATATTCACCCAGGCCGATTCCTTCAAGAGTTTTCCCTGAACTTTCTTCAAGTATTTTTATAGTTTCATATCCCTAAGTTTAAATCTTTTATCCAGTGAGAGTCTATCTTAGTTAATGGTGAAAGGTGTGGGTCCAGTTTCAGTCTTTTACAGGTTGCCAGCCAGTTTACCCAGCACCATTTGTTAAATAGGGGATTTTTTCCCCACTGAATGTTTTTAATTGGCTTGTCAAAGATCAAATAACAGTAAGTAGCTGGATTCATCTCCTGGTTTTCTATTCTGTTCCAGACATCTAATTCTCTGTTTTTGTGCCAGTACCATGCTGTTTTGCTCACTATCGATTTATAGTACAGTCTCAGGTCTGGTAGCGTGATTCCTCCTGCTTTGTTTTTATTTCTGAGTAATGTTTTAGCTATTTGAGTTTTTTTTCTGATTTCATATGTAATGAAGTATTATTTTTTCAAGATCTTTAAAATATGACAATGGAGCTTTGCATTAAATGGACAATGGAGGAATTGCATTATAATTATATATTGCTTTGGGTAGTATGGACATTTTAACAATGTTGATTCTTCCCAGCCATGAGCATGGTATGTTTTTCCATTTGTTAACATCTTCAGCTATTTCTTTTCTTAAAGTTTCATAGTCCTCTTTGTAGAGATCTTTCACGTCCTTTGTTAGGTATGCTCCCAAATATTTCATCTTCTTTGGCACTACAGTGAAAGGAATGAGTCCTTGACTGTTTTTTTGGCTTGGTTATTGTTGGTATATATAAAGGCTACAGATTTATGGGTGTTGATTTTGTAGTCTGAGACATTGCTATGTTCCTTGATCACTTCTAAAAGTTTTGTAGTAGAATCCCTAGTGTTTTCCAGATATATGATTATATCATCTGCAAAGAGTGAAAGTTTGATCCCTTCTGACCCTATGTGGATATTCTTGATTGCCTTTTCTTCCCTAATTGCAATGGCTAAAACTTCCATTACAATGTTAAAGAGCAATGGAGACAATGGGCAACCTTGCCTGGTTCCTGATCTAAGTGGAAATGATTTCAATTTAACTCCATCAATATGCTATTGGCTGTGGGTTTGCTGTAGATAGCCTCTATTAGTTTAAGAAATGTCCCTTCTATACCAATTTTCTTAAGTGTTCTGATCATGAAGGTATGCTGGATATTATCAAAAGCTTTGTCTGCATCACTTGGGAGAATAGTATGGTCTTTATTTTTTAGTTTGTTTATGTGCTGAATTACATTTATAGATTTATGTATATTGAAGCAGCCTTGAGACCCTGGGATAAATCCCACTGGGTCGTGGTGTATAATTTTTTTGATGTGTTATTGGATTCTGTTCATTAGGATCTTATTGAGTATTTTTGCATCATTATTCATTAGTGGTATTGGTCTATAATTTTCTTTTCTTGTTGGGTCTTTCCCTGATTTGGGGATCAAGGTAATGTTTGCTTCGTAGAATGTGTTGGGTAATATTCTTTCTTTTTCTATATTTTGGAAGAGGTTTAGTAATTTAGGTACTAGTTCTTCTTTAAAGGTTTGGTAGAATTCTGATGTAAAGCCATCTTCTCCTGGGCTTTTCTTTTTAGGGAGATTTTGTATAGTTGATGCTATTTCAGAACTTGATATTGGCCTGTTCAACATTTTTACTTCGTTCTGGCTATGTCTTGGTAGGTGGCGTACTTCCAGGTATTGGTCGATTTCTTTCAGATTTTCATAGTTCTGAGAGTAGAGTTTCTTGTAGTATTTGTTAAGGATTTTTCGAATTTCTGAGGGATCTGTTGTTATTTCATCATTACCATTTCTGATTGATGAAATTAGGGATTTTACTCTTTTTTTCCTTGGTTAGGTTGGCCAAAGGTTTATCTATTTTATTGATCTGTTGTATAATTCTTTCGTTTTCAATTTCATTTAATTCTGCTCTGATTTTGGTTATTTCTTTTCTTCTGCTGGGTTTGGGGTTGGAATGTTCTTCTTTCTCCAGTTGCTTGAGATGTCCCATTAAGTTATTAACTTCCTCTCTTTCCCTTTTCTTGAGGAAGGCTTGTAGTGCTATAAATTTCCCTCCTTAGGACTGCCTTTGCAGTATCCCAGAGGTTCTGAGAATTCGTGTCTTGATTGTTGTTTTGTTCCAAAAATTTGGTGATTTCCTTCTTAATCTCATCTATAACCCATCTATCCTTCAGCATAAGGTTGTTTATCTTCCATGTTTTTGTATGGGTATGCAGATTCCTGTTATTGAGTTCAACTTTTATTCCATTATGGTCTGAGAAGATGCAAGGAATAATTTCTATTTTTTGAAATTTGCTGAGGTTAGATTTGTGGACTAGGATGTGGTCATTTTTGGAGTATGTTCCATGAGCTGATGAGAAGAATGTGTATTCAGTTTTGTTGGGATGAAATGTTCTGTAGATGTCTGTTAAGTCCATATGTTGAATGATTAAGTTTAAATATAAAAATTCTTTGCTTAGCTTCTTTTTGGAGGATCTATCCAGCACTGCTAAAGGGGAGTTAAAATCTCCAACTATTATGGAAGTGGAGGAAATCAAGTTGCTCATGTCTGTTAGAGTTTCTCTTATAAATTGAGGTGCATTCTGGTTGGATGCATAAATATTAATAATTGAGATCTCATCATATTGAGTATTACCTTTAACAAATATGAAGTATCCATCCTTATCCTTCCCTATTTTGGTTGGTTTAAAGCCCATTGCATCTGCAAATAGGATTGCAATGCCTGCTTTTTTCTGCTTTCCATTTGCCTGGAGTATAGATGACCATCCCTTCACCTTGAGTCTATATTTGTTTTTTAATGTAAGATGAGATTCTTGTATGCAGAAGATATCTGGCTTGAGTTTTTGTATCCAGTCAGCCAACCTGTGCCTCTTTAGAGGACAGTTTAAACCATTCACATTAATTGAGAATATTGATAAGCCTTTCGAGAGTCTGGTGGACATTTTTAATTCTTTTGCAACTGTGGAAGTTGGAATTTGATTAAAAGTTTCTGGGTGGGTTTACTTTTGTGGGTGGAGGGTTACACTGGTCTTATGAAGGATAGGTCTGAGAATATCCTGGAGAGCTGGTTTAGTTATGGCAAATTTCTTCAACATGTGAATGTCATTAAAGTATTTAATTTCTCCGTCATAAATGAAACTCAGTTTAGCTGGGTACAGGATCCTGGGTTGAAAGTTGTTTTGTTTTAGGAGATTAAAAGTCGATGACCATCTTCTTCTAGCTTGAAGATTTTCAGCAGAGAGATCTGCAGTTATTCTAATATTCTTCCCCTTGTAGGTGATGGTTTTCTTTCGTCTGGCTGCTTTCAGAATTTTCTCCATATTAACCTCAGTGAAATTGATTATGATGTGTCTTGGGGGGGTGTCTTATTTGGGTTGAGTCATGCTGGAGTTCTGAAACTGTCTGCTATCTGAATTTCAGAATCTCTTGGCATGTCTGGAAAGTTCTCCTTCATAATCTCATGTAGAAGAGACTCTGTGCCTTGTGAAGCCACTTCATCGCTTTCGGGATCCCTATAAGACGAATATTGGTTTTCTTCGAATTATCCCAGAGCTCTCTGAGAGAGTGATCTGTTTTTGCCCTCCATTTCTCTTCCTCTTTGAGAGTTTTGGAGCATTCGAAAGCTTTGTCTTCAATGTCAGAAATCCTTTCTTCTGCTTGCTCCATTCTGTTACTGAGGGATTCTACTGTGTTTCTCAGATCTTTGAGGGCTGCAACTTCTTGTTTCAATGTGTCAAAATCTTTGGTTATTTGGTCTTTGAATTCGTTGAATTCTTGAGATACCTTTTGGGTTACTGCTTGGAATTCTAATTCGATCTTACTTGCTATGCAGATTCTGAATTTGATTTCTGACATCTCAGCTATTTGTTTGTGCTTGGGTTTTTGTGCTGTGTCTGCCCCATTGATCCTTGGGGGAGTTGATCTAATCTGATCATTCATATTGCCAGAGTTTTTCTGTTGATTTCACCTCATGATTATTTTTCACTGTTGCCTCTGGCCGTCCTCAGAATTGGGGAGGTGTCCCTCCAAGATTAGACCCCAGTGGGATCACTCTATTATTGCTGGATCTTTGTAGGGAGTGATTTTGTGTAGTCCCTCTGGGGCTGCCCCAGCCAGGGAGTTCTGGTTGTGGAAACAGCTGTGGAGTGTGACACACCTGGATCCAGCAACAGGGTGGGAGGTGGCACACATGGTTCTAGGAGTGCCTGGTGCCCAGGGACTTTGGCACAGAGAGCCCAAGTCTCCAGCAGTCTCTGGCCAGGAGAAGGGCTCTGTGCAGAGGCAGGGAGGGCTCCAGAGGACATGTGGCTACCAGAGTCCCTGGCCAGATGAGCGGGCCAGTGTGGACGCAGGGAGGGTACAGGAGGGAGGACATGGGGTTGCATGGCTCCTGTAGCTCCTGGTTAGGGTGTGCGGAGGCCCAGTGGGCGTGGGTTGTAGGTTGGGGGTCCTGGCACAGCTCTTACTGAGGTCTGGGTGGGCGCCGATCGCCGTCGCGGTGCAGCTTTTGTGGAGGTCCGGGCAGGCGCCCTCTAGTCCTGTTCATGAGATTTTAACTTCTCTTTTATAAGATCAGCATTTCTTTTTAGTTGTTCATTGTCATATTTCAAATTGTGTTGATAGTCAGTGGTCTGTTGTGGTCCTTTTACCATACTATGAAGAGTAGCACATTCTGTAGTTACTCCCGCTTTTCCAGTCTCCCTCACAGCTGCCGCCCCCCCCCCTTTTTTTTTGAGACAGAGTCTCAAGTTGTCACCCTGGGTAGAGTGCCATTGCATGAGAGCTCATAGAAACCTCTATCTCTTGGGCTCAAGCGATCTTCTTGCCTCAGTTTTTCTATTTTTTTAGTAGAGACAGGGTCTTGCTTTTGCTCAGCCTGGTCTTGAACCCCTGAGCTCAAGCAGTCCACCTGCCTCAGCCTCCCAGAGTGCTAGGATTACAGGTGTGAACCACTGTGCCTGTCTATGTCTCTGACTCTTAAGCAGGTAACTCATTTTCTTTAGGCTGTTTCACAGTTTTTTGTGAGACAGTCTCAGTCACCCTGGGGTTGAATGCTGTGGCATCATAGCTCATAGCAACCTCAAACTCTTGGGTTCAAGGGATCCTTTTGCCTCAACATCTTGAGTAGCTGGGACTATAGGTGCCCACCACCATATCTGCCTATTTTTTTTATGGACGGTGTCTTGTTCTTGCTCAGGCTGGTCTCGAACTCCTGAACTTAGGCAATCCACCCACCATGGCCTCCCAGAGTGCTAGGATTACAGGTCACAAGTTTTAAACTGAGCATGTCATCTTTTCTCCTTTGTTTTCACTGGTGCCACTGGTTTACTAGTCACTTAGGCTCATTCGGTTGTTAGGGCGAAATCACATTCTCTTGGGTGGGATTTGAAAAGTTGTTGAAATGGTATGTAAGATAGACTGTGTAAAAGAGGAAGATTTTTGCAAGTGAGAGTGTGAGGAGGAGTGTATATGTTAGTCATGAACATGAGCAAATTCACAGAGTCCAAAAATGTTTTGGGAATGTACAGTTTAATTAGAGATTGTTTAAGGTAATTATTTAAGAAAGATAAAAAAGTCTACTGAGACTGTGTTTCAAAGTCTCACTTGAATGTTGACCTGAGGATTTGTTTTGGGTTCAGTAAGGAATAAAGAAACATGAAACATTTTCTTAACCATTTATACTAAATGATTTCAAATGCACAGAAAAGTTACTCCATAATTTATTACCAAGATTCACTAATTTTTAACATCCTGCCACATTTGCTTTTTTATTCTCATTTTCTCTGTGTGCATATAAAGTATCACCCTTTAATGTCTATATCCTAAAAAGAAGAGTATCTTTTATCTAACCACACTGCAGTTATCAAATCCAGGAAGTTTAACATCAATATAAAACTTTATACAATTTATAGTCTATATTTCAGTTTTTCCCATTGTCCCGATAATGTCATTAGTAAGGTTTTTATGGGTACTGGGTCCAGGTCAGGATCATGTATTGCATTTAATTGTCATGTTTCTTCGGTTTTCTTTAGTCTGTAACACTTCTTCTGCCTTTCTTTGTCTTTGGTGATAATGACATTTTTGAAAATAACAGGCCATTTTTCAGTTTATTCTTCCATACTTGCTGATACCTTCTCATGATTTGATTCATGTTATGCATTTTTGGCTACAATGTCACATAATTAATGTTTTTTATTTCCCAGAGTATCACATCGTGAGTCATGATACTTACTGAAGACATTAATTTTGATCATTTGGATGTTATCCTTTTATAGTTACTATTTTTTTTTGTAATAAGTATTTCATGGGAAGATAATGAGAGGCTATGCAAATATCTTGCTCTTCCTGAATACAGTAAAGGACTTTTTTTTTTTTTTTTTGAGACAGAGTCTTACTATGTTGCCCTTGGTAGAACGCCATGGTGTCTTAGCTCATAGCAACTTCAAACCCTTGGGCTCAAGCGATTCTCTTGCTTCAGCCTCCCAAGTAGCTGGGACTACAGGCGCCTGCCACAGCACTCTGCTATTTTTAGAGATGGGGTCTTGCTCTTGCTCAAGCTGGTCTCAAACTTGTGAGCTCAGGCAATCCACCCACCTTGGCCTCCCAAGTGCTGGGATTACAGGCATGAGCCTCTGTGCCCGACCCAGTAAAAGACATTTTAAAGCAGTGGAACTATCACATCTGTATTTTAGAAAGAATCTGGTATCATTTGTGGAAAGTTTTGGAATGGGGGTGAAACAACTGAAAAAGAATGTCGGGATTGTAATAGCAGGCCAAGTAAAAGTGAAATCCACTTAAATGAGGGAGGTAGAGGGGGTGGAGAGGAGGCAAATAATTAGATGTAGTGGATGGGAAAGGTGATACTGAGTTTTGAGAATAGATAAGTATAAGGAAGTTGGGAGAAAGAACTTGGCTTGTGGAAGTACAAGCTTTATTTTTGGCATGTCGAATTTTAGGTAATAGTAAGGTGCTCAGGTGAAAATTCCAAGCAAGTAATTGGAAGTGTTGTATTGGAGCTAATATGATATCTATACTGCATAAGGGTCATATTTAGTTCTAACTGATGTAGATGAAGATGGAGAGAACTGAGTACAGAATGTCAGGTAGCGTCGAGGATGAAGAAGAATTTGCAATTTCTGACTCAGCAATTCTAGGTGTTCAATCAGGAATAATGAGAGAGATGATTGTGGGGCTGAGGAGGGAGGCAAATGAAGTTTATAAGAGATCATCAGATTGGCAGTTCAAAGGAGGGCAGAGACCTTGCTTCATGAGAGCAGAGGGCTACAGAAAGTATAAAGGAGTATAGAAACAGGTCAGCGAGGTATCCATGCACTGCCACGGGAGTTAAAGCAGTGAGACAACACTGGTGGTGACTGGGCAGTACAACAGATGCTGCACGTTCATCTTTTCATTTAATTCTCACACATTTGGTATATTCTGTTCTCCCATTTTACAGACGAAGAAATGGGTTAAGTAGTACCTCAAGTTCCATCATGTATGAGTAGCTCTGAACAAGAAGCCTTGTGTGTAACTGTTGGAAAGTCACCTATCTCTTGAGATTTGAGTTGGAGGAAAGACCCTTAGTAGAGCCAGTAAGAATATAAGTTCTTAGTATATTTAATTTCATTGAACCTAGAGAAGGTTTTCAAAATTTGTCACAAAAGGAAGCATCTGTTAGTGTATTAGGTGTTTTTGGCACATGTACCATAATGAGGTGTAAAAAGGGACTTAACATGAAAGTTTTGGAGGTGATAGGGAAAGTTTTCATATGGGAGGAAATGTAACAGTCCAGCAAGATGCATGGAGCCCGTACTGCTGGAATAAGTTCATTCGTATTAACCAATCTGCATGTCTAGCAATTGAGATCTTCACATTAATGTGTACGTCAATTGAAAGTAATTCATTTTCCAGAATCTTTAAATATAGTTAATATTTAAAAAAAGAGTTCTAGCAGTTAGAAGTAAAGCACAATTTCTAAGTGATGACAGTGTCTAAGCAATGGCCTTACTTTTGTATGACTGAAGTTGTCTAGAGATGAAGGCCTATGATATAATGTTTCTGTGACACTTCTTGTGAACGAGGTTGTTGAAGGCCTCAAAGGTATTGGCAAGAGTTGTAGTAGAAAAAGAAAATCTGATAACTCTTATTTTATATGATAACACATTGAGTCCCCCAGAAACTTTTATGGTCTACCAGAGACATTAAAAGACACACCTTCTGGAGGCAGGACATAATTGTAAGAGGGACTTTACCTAACAAATACAATCAGTGTAACCTGGTTCTCTGCACCCTCAATGAATCCCCAACAATAAAAATTTTTTTAAGAAAGTCATTAAAACAATTAAGAACATGAAGTGAATAACTGTTGCTGTATAGTCTTAGAAATGTCAGAAATTTTCAGGGACTGCTGAGTATGATACATTAACAAGGTTCAATTTTGTCATCTTTTATTTAGGATTAATCTATCTTTGGATCTGTTTCCTAGAGAAGATTATGAAGAATTTAAAGAGGAAATATTAAATTGAATCATAATTATTTATTTGTTGTGCTTTGTTGGAATCGGGATTGTAATAGTTGAATGGAAAAATTATGTTCTTTATAAATTAATATGTTTTTTCAACTTAATAAGAACTTTAGATAAATATTATCATATTTATAATACTATTTTCAGAATTAATATTTTATATACTTTTGAATTTATCTTATACATAAATTTTAAATTAACATATCAATATAATTCCATACATTTATAATTGCCAACGTTTTCCATTTATTATCAAGTCTACAATCACTGCTTTAGTCATCCCTTTTACATGTCACTATTTTGAATTAAACTCAGATTCATCTAATTATTTTTGGCTTCTTTACTTTTTCTAAAGTTTTCAGTTATTTTATGGAAAAGCCCTGAAATTTACAAAAAAACCCCATTGTATGAAGAAAATTATTTTATGGAAAAAAACTTATAATTTGCAAAGCAACCATAATAGGGTCAGGTGCATTGGCTTATGCCTGTAATCCTAACACTTTGGAAGGTTGAGGTAGGAGGATTGCTTGAGGCCAGGAGTTTGAGGTGAGCCCCAGCAACATACCAAGAGCCCCATCTTTACGAGAATAGAAAAATTAGCTGGTGTGGTAACATGCATCTATAGTGTCTGCTATTCAGAAGGCTGAGGCAGGAGAATTGCTTGAGCCTAGGAGTTTGAGGTTGTAGTTAGCTATGATGATGCTACTGTACTCTAGCCTGGGTAATGGAATGAGACCTGGGGTTAATAAAACAAAACACCCATAAAGTAATGATTATTTAAGCTATCTTTTCATCCTAAGGAAAGTTAATAAAGATATGCATATTGTGCAAAGATCAGAAGAGATGCCCTTTACCTTGCCAGGCCCCTAATTAATATATATGTTATCTTTAAGTCAACGAATGAAAATTTCAGAATTTCAAAAATCATTTAGAAAATTCTTTCATTGAAGTCCCTTTACTTTATACTTAATATTAAGTAGTAATCAACTCTTACTACAGCAGTTTTTCTGCTTTTTGCTGGTACAATCTCTACCTAAATTGAATCAAAGGACTATAAAATAATTCATAGTTTTGTTTCTTCCCCTAGTTATAACTTAATTACTTCATGAGACTACCATAGCCTAGGATTTGTATTAAGGCGTTCTTCTAGGGACAGTTTATCAAATCCACCTGTTTCCAAATAAAGGATATATTGCGTGGTCAAGTGGTCTTGCCTGCTATGTGGGGGTCCAAAGTTCCCCCACACAAAGGCTTGTATAATTTCTTTGGCATATGGTGGGTAATTTTTTAAGCTGATAAATCCTTGGATGAAGCTTCAAATTTTAGCTTGCACAACTTTAATCCATTGCAAAATGAGACATGTTTATACTGTAATTAATGCTGTGTAAAGTTTTATGGTGAATGTGAATGAAGATTTTAGGTTTGCTTCAATGTATGTTTATATTTATGTTACTTACACAACTTGACATGGTAGTCTGTTGAATTAGTTGTGTCAATATTTTGTTAACCAGTTTGATGTAAGCATTCCAAATTGTATATAAAATCAGCACATTGTACCCCATAAATGCATTAATGTACACAGTTATGATTTAATAAAAAATAAAAATACAAAAAATACGAGTCTTAATGCTGGTTGAAAACTTTATCTTGTGGTAGAACCAGAGAATAATGAAGACTCCCTCTCAAATGAATAATATTCTAAATCTTTGTTCTTATTCTTTTAATTTTTTTTTTTTTTTTTTTTTGGAGACAGAGTCTCGCTTTGTTGCCCTCAGAGGAGTGCTGTGGCATCACAGCTCACAGCAACCTCCAGCTCTTGGGCTTAGGCGATTCTCTTGCTTCAGCCTCCTGAGTAGCTGGGACTACAGGTGCCTGCCACAACGCCTGGCTATTTTTTGGTTGCATTCTTTTAATTTTTAATAATTTCTGGTGAAAATGTATCAACTCTGTTTTGTTAAATAGGGTATAACAAACATAGTAAGACTTTTCTTTGCTGATACTGTGACTTATTTATCATTCTGTAATTCAGGCAGGGATTATTAAAGACCGCAGGCTAGTGGTGCAAGGTGGGGAAGGAGGCAGCAACTATCCCAGACTGCTTTATTGGCTGGGTGGCTTCTCCTGACTCCACACAGCACTGGAGCAAGCCACACCAGAGTAGTCACCAGACTCCTGTGATCCAGTTCCCAGAGACCTCTTAAACTCTCTCACCTGAGACAGGTGCAGACTGAGACAATTGATTTGACCTTTTTGAACTGAACCAATCGCCGGAGGACAAATCAAGTGGTGCCCTGGGTGCACGGTGGTAGGAAGGTTTGATTTTTCTTCTCCAATTGTTTGCCGGTGGGGGGTGGGGTGACTTAATTGCTGATATTTCTCCACAGCTGAGACTTCAATCCAAAGTATCTGTTTCACTAGGGTGGAACAGAAACCAGCTGAAAACAAGACAGAACCACTTAGCCCCACCACACCAGACAGGGCCCCAGTTTCTCAGGCCACAACACTGTACAGGCCCTTGACAAAGCCCCAGGGGAAAAAAATCAGAGGGAGTAAAACAACCATGGGGCGGAATCAGCGGAAAAACTCTGGTAACATGAATAACCAGAATAGATCAACACCCCCCCAAGGAAAGATATGGCAGATGCAATTGAAGATCCTATTCATAAACAACTGGCTGAGATGTCAGAAATCAAATTCAGAATTTGGATTGCAGACAAGATTAACAAAGTGGAATTAGGAATTCGAGGAGAAATTCAAAAGTTGTCTCAAGAATTTAACTAATTTAAAGACGAAACCACCAAAGACTTAGACACACTGAAGCAAGAATTTATAGCCCTCAAAGATATGAAAAATACAGTAGAATCCCTCAGCAACAGAATGGAGCAAGCAGAAGAAAGGATTTCTGACATCGAAGATAAAGCCTTTGAATGCTCCCAAACTGTCAAAGAGGAAGAGAAATGGAGAGCAAAAATGGATCATTCTCTCTGAGAGCTCTGGGATAATTCGAAGAAGGCAAATATCCGAATCATAGGAGTTCCAGAAACAGATGAAGTGGCCTCGCTGGGCACAGAGCTGCATGAAATTATGAAAGAGAATTTTCCAGACATGCCTAGAGATTCTGAAATTCAGATAGCAGACAGCTTTAGAACCCCAGCACGGCTCAACCCCAATAAGACATCCCCCAGGCATATCATAATTAACTTCACTAAAGTTAATATGAAGGAGAAAGTCCTCAAAGCTGCCAGGAGAAAGAAAACCATTACCTTCAAAGGGAAGAGTATTAGAATGACTGCAGACCTCTCTGCTGAAACTTTTCAAGCCCGAAGAGGGTGGTCACCGACTTTTAATCTCCTAAAGCAAAATAACTTTCAACCCCGGATCTTGTATCCAGCTAAACTGAGTTTCATTTATGATGGAGAAATTAAATACTTTAATGACATTCATATGTTGAAGAAATTTGCCATAAGAAAACCAGCTCTTCAGGATATTCTTAGACCTATCCTCCATAATGACGAACCCAATCCTATACCACAAAAGTAAACTCACTCAGAAACTTCAGATCAAACTCCAATTTCCACACTGGTGAAAGGATTAAAAATGCCCATGGGACTTTTGAAAAACTCAATACCCAAAACTTCACCAGACTTATCAATATTCTCCATTAATGTGAATGGCTTAAACTGTCCTCTAAAGAGGCATAGGTTAGCTGATTGGATACAAAAACTCAGGCCAGATATCTGTTGCATACAAGAGTCACATCTTAACTTAAAAGACAAATACAGACACAGGGTGAAAGGATGGTCATCCATATTTCAGGCAAATGGTAATCAGAAAAAAGCAGGTGTTGCAATTTTATTTGCAGATACAATAGGCTTTAAACCATCAAAAGTAAGGAAGGACAAGAATGGTCACTTCATATTTGTTAAGGGTAATAATATGATGAGATCTCAATTATTAATATCTATGCACCCAACCAGAATGCACCTCAATTTATAAGAGAAACTCTAACAGACATGAGCAACTTGATTTCCTCCAGTTCCATAATCGTCGGAGATTTCAACACTCCTTTGGCAGTGTTGGATCGATCCTCCAACAAGAAGCTGAGCAAAGAAATCTTAGATTTAAACCTAACCATCCAACATTTGGATTTAGCAGACATCTACAGAACAAAACTGAATACACATACTTCTCATCAGCCCATGGAACTTACTCCAAAATCAATCACATCTTAGGTCACAAGTCTAACCTCAGTAAATTTAAAGGAATAGAAATTATTCCATGCATCTTCTCGGACTACCATGGAATAAAACTTGAGCTGAGTAACAACAGGAATCTGCATACTCATACAAAAACATGGAAGTTAAATAACCTTATGCTGAATGATAGCTGGGTTAGAGATGAGATTAAGAAAGAAATTTCCAATTTTTTGGAACAAAACAACAATGAAGACACGAACTATCAGAACCTCTGGGACACTGCAAAGGCACTTCTAAGAGGGAAATTTATAGCACTGCAAGCCTTCCTCAAGAGAATGGAAAGAGAGGAAGTTAACAACTTAATGGGACATCTCAAGCAACTGGAAAAGGAAGAACACTCCAACCCCAAACCCAGTAGAAAAAAAGAAATAACCAAAATTAGAGCAGAATTAAATGAAATCGAAAACAAAAGAAAAATACAACAGATCAATAAATCAAAAAGCTGGTTTTTCGAAAAGGTCAATAAAATAGATAAACCTTTGGCCAACCTAATCCGGAAAAAAAGAGTAAAATCTCTAATCTCATCAATCAGAAACAACAAAGATGAAATAACAACAGACTCGTCAGAAATCCAAAAAATCCTTAATGAATATTACAAGAAACTTTATTCTCAGAAATATGAAAATCTGAAGGAAATTGACCAATACTTGGAAGCACGTCCCTTCCAAGACTTAACCAGAATCAAGTGGAAATGTTGAACAGAACCATATCAAGTTCGGAAATAGCATCAACCATACAAAACCTCCCTAAAAAGAAAAGCCTGGGACCAGATGGTTTCATGTCTGAATTCTACCAAACCTTTAAAGAGGAATTAGTACTTATATTACTCAGCCTGTTCCAAAGGGTAGAAAAAGAAGGAAGACTACCCAACATGTTCTATGAAGCAAACATCACCCTGATCCCCAAACCAGGAAAAGACCCAACAAGAAAAGAAAATTATAGACCGATATCACTAATGAATATAGATGCAAAAATATTCAACAAGATCCTAACAAATAGAATCCAGCAACACATCAAACAAATTATACATCATGACCAAGTCGGTTTTATCCCAGGATCTCAAGGCTGGTTTAACATACGCAAATCTATAAATGTAATCCAGCACATCAACAAATTAAAAAACAAAGACCATATGATTCTCTGAATCGATGCAGAAAAAGCTTTTGATAATATCCAGCATCCCTTCATGATCAGAACACTTAAGAAAATCGGTATAGAAGGGACATTTCTTAAACTGATAGAGGCCATGTATAGCAAACCCACAGCCAATATCATATTGAATGGAGTTAAATTGGAATCATTTCCACTCAGATCAGGAACCAGACAAGACTGCCCATTGTCTCCATTGCTTTTTAACATTGTAATGGAAGTTTTAGCCACTGCAATTAGGGAAGAAAAGGTGATCAAGGGTATCCATATAGGGTCAGAAGAGATCAAACTTTCGCTCTTTGCAGATGATATGATAGTGTATCTGGAAAACACTAGGGACTCTACTACAAAACTTTTAGAAGTGATCAAGGAATACAGCAGCGTCTCAGGTTACAAAATCAACATTCATAAATCAGTAGCCTTTATACCAACAACAGTCAAGTTGAAAAAACAGTTAAGGACTATCCCATTCACAGTAATGCCAAAAAAGATGAAATATTTGGGAATTTATCTAACAAAGGACGTGAAAGATCTCTATAAAGAGAACTATGGAAACTCTAAGAAAAGAAATAGCTGAAAATATTAACAAATGGAAAAACATACCATGCTTGTGGCTGGGAAGAATCAATATTGTTAAAACGTCTATACTACCCAAAGCAATATATAATTTCAATGCAATCCCTATTAAAGCTCCACAGTCATACTTTAAAGATCTTGAAAAAACAATATTTCATTTTATATGGAATCAGAAAAAAACCTCGAATAGCCAAGACATTACTCAGAAATAAAAACAAATAGGAGGTATTACGCTACCAGACCTCAGACTATACTACAAATCAATAGTGATCAAAACAGCATGGTATTGGCACAAAAACAGAGAGGTAGATGTCGAATAGAATAGAGAATCAAGAGATGAATCCAGCTACTTACCATTATTTAATCTTTGACAAGCCAATTAAAAACTTTCAGTGGGGAAAAGATTCCCTATTTAACAAATGGTGCTGGGTGAACTGGCTGGCAACCTCTAAAAGACTGAAAGTGGACCCACACCTTTCACCATTAACTAAGATAGACTCTCACAGGATCAAAGATTTAAACTTAAGACATGAAACTATAAAAATACTAGAGGAGAGTGCAGGGAAAACCCTTGAAGAAATCGGGTTGGGCGAGTATTTTATGAGGAGGACCCCCCGGGCAATTGAAGCAGCTTCAAAAATACACTACTGGGACTTGATCAAACTAAAAAGCTTCTGCACAGCCAAGAACACAGTAAGTAAAGCAAGCAAACAGCCCTCAGAATGGGAGAAGATATTTGCAGGTTATGTCTCTGACAAAGGTTTAATAACCAGAATCCACAGAGAACTCAAACGCATTAGCAAGAATAGAACAAGGGATCCCATCGCAGGCTGGGCAAGGGATTTGAAGAGAAACTTCTCTGAAGAAGACAGGCGCGCGGCCTTCAGACATATGAAAAAATGCTCATCATCTTTAATCATCAGAGAAATGGAAATCAAACTACTTTGAGATACCATCTAACTCCAGTGAGACTAGCCTATATCACAAAATCCCAAGACCAGAGATGTTGGTGCAGATGTGGAGAAAAGGGAACACTTTTGCACTGCTGGTGGGAATGCAAATTAATACATTCCTTTTGGAAAGAGATATGGAGAACACTTAGAGATCTAAAAATAGATCTGACATTCAATCCTGTAATCCTTCTACTGGGCATATACCCAGAAGTCCAAAAAGCACATCATAACAAAGATATTTGTACTAGAATGTTTATTGCAGCTCAATTCATAATTGCTAAGTCATGGAAGAAGCCCAAGTGCCCATCGATCCATGAATGGATTAATAAATTGTGGTACATGTACACCATGGAATATTATGCAGCCTTAAAGAAAGATGGAGACTTTACCTCTTTCATGTTTACATGGATGGAGCTGGAACATATTCTTAGTAAAGTATTTCAAGAATGGAAGAAAAAGTACCCAATGTACTCAGCCCTACTATGAAACTAATTTAGGGTTTTCACATGAAAGCTATAACCCAGTTACAACCTAAGAATAGGGGGAAGGGGGAAAGGGAGGGGAGGGAGGGGGAGGTGGGTAGAGGGAAGGGGATTGGTGGGATTTCACCAGCGGTGCATCTTACAAGGGTTTATGTGAAACTTGGTAAATGGTCTGTGAAGCTAGTGAATGATGCCCCATGATCATATCAATGTACACAGCTATGATTTAATAAAAAAAATAAAATAAAGACCGCAGGCTACTATGTGTATGGTCCTGCCTTCTCTTCCATCTTTACCCCAGCAGGTCTTTTGTCTGGTTTCCATGGTAGGACTACTCACTCACCAAATCTATACTTGACTTGTTCTTTCCTCTGCTTCTCAGACCAAAGGAATTTTATTTTAGCTCAGCAGTAACTTCTATTTTGGGTTTTGCAGTGGGTCTTTTATGGTTAGCTATGCAGGGTGATGAGGGGTGGAAAGAGAACTTCTAGTGGTTTGAATTAAAGATGTTGGTCAGGAATAATGTCAATACTTCAAAATATCACTCAGCCATTTATTCAAGACACCTGGAAGATTTCAAGTAAGCTCTGGAATTATGAGGAAAAACCAGTGAGATATTTTGGTGTAGGAACTAATTAAATTTAGGATATTTTTATATCCAGTGTAAACAGAAGAAAATTTAAAGTTTGGGCAAAATCTTGGGTAATCTAGGAATCTTTTGGAAGTTAGCTTCTAGAGTAGTGAAAAAATGGTTTGGAGTTTGGGAGCAGAGCTGTGGGAGTAAGGAGGTTAAAAACTCTGAGAGAGGAGGGAAACTGCACTATAGGGAGAACGCTTGTGAGATAGTGGTTCTGGAGTAGTATCCAAGTTCCTGTCTCATGGGTCATGTCTGTGTCAGCCACTTCTCATACTTCCTACTGTGGGGACATAACTGACTGCTGGCCTGGCTGCACTGCAGTGTGAATTGACTACTGCATTTGTATGAGGCCATTCTTCCCAGCAGTTTGTTCCCTGCCAGTGATTAAGCGCAGCAAGGATTTTAAAGCAGTGCATTTCTGCAAGATAGTCCTAAGAGTCTCTGTTTGCCTTGCTGAAACTTTCTTAGAACTGCAAGTTCAGTCCATCGTGGTGTAATGGCTCTCCCAGGGTCCCTTTGCTCCCTCTTGATTTTTCGTCATAGGCATTTCCCCAGTAAAACCTTGCACATCTAATTCTGCCTCTGGATTGGCTTCTGATGGATCCAAACTAACACAAGTAGTGTCAGGAATAGTCTGGGAACATTGGCAGTAAGATAGGGCACTGGACTGGTTATTAACCATCCAGCTGTCAAAGAGCTGCCTTCCTAACTGGTTATGTGTGTCATGGTGGTGGTCCTATTTTTAAAGATTTCATCTGATGTAATTTGGAACAATTTTCAAATTGAGGGAATGCTCTTGCAGGTATGATGATGCAGGCATTTGAAAAATATGGGCAAATAACATCTTCACAGATAGTTTACTGGACTAACTTCTGCTAAGTCCTGTATATGCCCTGCTGAGAGGATGGTAAGAAACATGTTCGTTAGCAAGGAGTTAAAGAGTAGGTTGAAAGCTAGAGTGTCTTTCTGATAGTTTATAAAAAGGGACTTTGCCTGCTATAGTGGAGAGCAGGTGTAGGATGTGGCAAATAGAAGATCTGATAGAAGTGCAGAGATCTGGAGACGTAATTTTGGTCAGTCAGGGCAGGTTTGCCATGCCAAAGTCAGGACCCAGGTAAGGAAAGTCTGAGACTCTGGAATATGTGATAACAATGTATGGATGGATTCCCCGGAAGTCTTGGAGTTTGTAGAGGTGACCCACTCTTCTCTAGGCTGGAAGGTGCTATAGAAGCCCGTGCCTTCAGGTCAATAGGTGCTCTCATAAGGGAGCTGCCCTGACTGTATCCTGGACACCAGGCTATAACTAAGGTTAAATCTCCATGTAACCAAACTGGGAAAGTTCTGTGCCAGATAAGGGAGGAATGCGATAACACAAAATGATCTCTGAGAATCACATGTATTAGCATGAGCAAGGGGGTTGGTCAATCCAATTAGTTATTGGATTTTGAGTATGCTTGATCAAAAGTTAAACTATAAGTCTATAGACTATGATTTCTAGGTGTGGAGGCACTTTCATGGGATATTTGGGAAAAGAGGAGTACCTGGGATTATTGGACACAGGTTCTGAGTTGACATTGATACCTAGAGCCCCAGAGCATCTCCATGACAGCCCTATTAGAGTGGGAGCTTCTAGAGACCAGGTGATAATGGAATCCTGGTTAACGTCCAGCTCACAATGGGCCCACTGAGTTTAGAAACCTACCCGATTGTCGTCCCCGTGTCCTCAGGTATATGATTGAAATCGATATACCTGGCAGTTAGAGTAAACTCCACTTTGAATGCTTGTCCTGTAGTATCCTAGTTATCATAGTGAGGAAGGACAAGTTGAAATGTCTAAAACTGCTTCTTCTCCTCATAGCCGAGGTATAATAATAATAATAATAATAATAATAAAAAAACACACGATCATATTCTATAGTATGTGGAGAGGGTGGCAGAGATTAGTGCCCCTACTGAAGACCTCAGGCTCCTGCAGCTGTAATTCACAGTAGCTCTGCATCACTGCAGAGCTCCAACAAGGTGTGTAGCCACGGATATGGCAAACATATACTTTTCCATCCGCATCAGCAAAAGGCAAACAGTTGTATTCATGTGGGGCAGATAATATTTACTTAACGTTTTGCCTCAGGACTATGTTAACTGTCTTACCTTTCATCATAATAAGATCTGGACTTCTGATATGGACTAGCACATTGATCCATTATGTTAATAACCTTATGCTGACCAGGCAGGTAGAGCAAGAGGTGGCTGGTACGCTGCAGGCCTTGGTAAGACGTGTACTCTTGAAGGTGGGAGACAAATGTTACAAAGATTCAAGGATCTGCCTAGATTTTCAGTGAAGATTTTATCAGTCCTGAGAAGAAAACATCAGTGATGTTTTTAGGGAACTAATGCTTAGTGGTATGCAAGAATATCCCCTTCGAAGTACACAACCACCTTGCACACATCCTGAATCCCTTAACATACCATACGAGTTGAAGCACAGGCATGATGGGCCTCTCTGTAGTTCTAGAGGCAATATAGTCCTCATATAGTACTATTTCTCTATCACATATATATTTGGTGACCCAGAAGGTTGTTAATTTTGAGTGAGACCCAGTGCAGGAAAGGGCTCTGTAATAGATCCAGGCTGTGGTGTAAGCAGTCCTGCGGCTGGGGTCATAGGATTTGGAAGACCTTATCACGTGGGAGATGTCAGCAGTGAGTTGCTTATGGAAAAGTCTAACACAGGCCCCATAATGGGATTATAGATCAAGGTCACACTATCCACAGCATGAAATTAGAGGCCTTTTGAGATACAGCATCAGATGTGATTCTGTGCTTTTATAGAGACAGATTGCTTGGCCCTGAGGCTCCAAATGACAGTGCATCTGGGACTTCACTTTGTCAATAGGATTCTGTTGGACCTATTAAGTCAGGAACAACAGACTGATAAAATGCAAATAGTACATCTGGGATTGAAGACTAAGTAGGACGAGAGGACATAAGCAAGCTGCGTGAGCAGGTAGTTTAATCCTTATGTCACCCACATTGGTTGCACGAGTTAGAAATGCTCAGTGGAAAGGATTCACTGGACAACTAAGATGACAGAATGATGGCCAGAGGACGGTTGCCATCTTTTATCATTGGTTACTTAGAAAGTCTCTTACTTTTCTGTTTTCAATTTCTTTGATTTTTATTTATTATTGTTTTATCTTACGTTTGCTTAGGGTTTATTTTGCCTTTATTTTTCTATATTCTTGAAGTGAGAGCTTAGATTATTTATTGGAGACTTTTCCTCTTTTCTATTGTATGCATTTAGTGTTATAAATTCTTCTCTCAGCTCTGCTTTAGCTGCATCCCACAAATTTTGATATATTGTGTTTTCATTTACATGTATTTTTTATTTTCCTTGAGACTTCCTTTTTGACCCATGGCTTCTGTAGTAGTATGTTGTTTAGTTTCTAGTTGTTGAGATTCTTCTGATATTGATTGATTTCTAGTTAGATTCCATTGTGGTCATGGATCACTCTCAGTGTGATTTTGGTTTCTTTCCATTTGTTGAAGTTTGTTGATGTCTCTTGATGTGGCCTATCTTGGAAGAGTTCCATGGGTACTTGAAAACAATGTGTATTCTACTGTTAAGTATTCTACATGTATAAATGCCTACTAGATCTTTTTGATTGATGCTGTTTAGTTCTGAATCCTTGGTGATTTTCTGTTTGGTCATTTTGTCAGTGGTTGAAAGAGGTATGTCATTGTCTCCAACTATCACTGTGTGGTTTTCTATTTATTCTTTAATGTCTATCAGTTTTTACTTCACATACTTTGCATCTCTGTTACTTGATACATACATGTTTAGAACTACTTGGTCTTCTTGGTTGACTGATCCTTTATCATTATGTAATGTCCTTTCTATCTGGGAATTTTGTTTGTACTTATGTCTACTTTCGCTGGTATTAATATAAATATTCCTACTTTCATTTTATTATCTTTTTCCATCCTTTTACTTTTAACCTGCCTATATCATTATACTTGAAGTGAGTTTCTTATAGATATCATAGAGCTAGATTGTATCTCTAATACACTATGCCAGTCTCTTTTGGTGGTGTAACAAGTTATTTACATTTAATATAGTTAATGTTGGTACTAATGTCTTCTATTTTATTATTTGTTTTCTGTTTGTTCTTTGGTCTTTGTTTCCTATTTTCTTTTTCCTGACTTCCACGACACCTAGTCTGTGGGGTTGAGAAAATGAAGGAGGGAAGTAAGGCTCATTACCAGCCAATGGGCTAAAAATCTTGGCTTACTACTTCGCATCTTCTGGCATCACCCCATTGAGGGGATTGGGGCACACCAGTAAAGCCTCACGAGGTTGTCTGGGCCTCCTACTTATCCCTTACTGGTGCGGCTGTGGTTGGTATTATATTTGACTAAAGTGGTTATTGTCTGAAAGTTTTCTGACTTTCCAAGCTATCCCTTTCATGGTCCTTATGGCAAAGAGCACAGGCTTTTGGGGGGAATTTTTTTTTTTTGTCTGTAGTCATTGGAATTTTCAGGTTGCTGACTTCATAAGCTTTAGGTCTAGAATATACAAAGCTAACAGAAATCCCAGAAACTCACCCCATGTTGTTCCCTAGGTCTTGAGGTTCTTAACCAGTCTGTTTTTCTTCTCTACAGTTTTTAGATTCTACTTATATTTGTTTTATGTATAATGTCCAAGGTTTTTAGTTTTTAATACTTGGTGATGGAAATAGGGAAGAGTATGTCTAGTCTATTTCCCTGGAAGCATTAAGTCTCAACTGAAACTTTATAGAGAAAATGTGTAAAGGGAATTGAATGAAGAAAGAGTAGTCTTTTCAGTAAATGGTGCTGAACAACTGTATAACCATGTGCAAAAAAAAAAAAAAAGTCCTCTACCTAAGCCTCACATCTTATGTAAAAGAAATATTCTAAGTGGATCATAGATCTAAGTGTAGAATGTAAAACCATAAAATGTTTAGAAGAAACTTAGGAGAAAGTTTTTGTGACATAGGTTTAGGCAGAATTCTTCAACCTGGCACCAAAAGAACAATTCATGAAAGAAAAAGAATTTATAAATGGAGCCAGGTGTTGTGGCAGGCACTGATAGTCCCAGCCATTCAGGAGGGTGAAGTAAGAGAATCACTTGAGCCCAAGAGTTTGAGGTTGCTGTGAGCTATGATGCCAGGTTACTCTACCCAGGGTGACGGAGAGAGACTGTGTCTCAAAAAATAAATAAATGAAAACCTGCAGAATATTGATAAATTGGCATTCATCAAATTGATGTTAAGAGAATTGAAAGCTATAGAACAGGAAGAAATATTTTAAAATCACATACGTGACAGAAGACTAGTACCTAGTATATATAAAGAACTTTAAACACAACAGTAAGAAACCAACATACACTTTACCAAACAAGATATATA
This sequence comes from Nycticebus coucang, assembly GCF_027406575.1. Lineage (NCBI taxonomy): Eukaryota > Metazoa > Chordata > Mammalia > Primates > Lorisidae > Nycticebus > Nycticebus coucang. Next base: position 77,865,228 of record NC_069796.1, read on the forward strand.
TAGGGCCTATGAAAAAATGTTCATCATCATTGGTATTTAGGCAAATTAAAACCAAAGTGAAAAACACTACACTCATTTTAGAATGGATATATTAAAAGAAAAGTGAATACAGCAAAAGCTGGAAGGGTACGGAACAGCTGGCGTTGTCATACATTGCTGTGTGAATGTAAAATGATGCTGCCACTTAAAAAATTTTCTTGGCAATTTCTTAAAAAGAACTAAACACTCAACTATTATACAACCCAGCAACTGGGCATTTATCCAAGAGAAATTAATTCATGTTCACCCAAAAACGTATACATGAATATCGATAGCAGCTTTATTTTTAATAGACAAAAACTGAAAACCACCCATGTCTTTCACTGGATGAATGATTAAACAAACTGTGATATCTCTATACTATTGAATACTACTCAAAAATAATAATAAACAAACTGTTGATTCATACAATAATCTGGATGACCCTCCAGAAAATTATGCTGAGCAAAAAAAAAAAAAAAAAAACAGTCTCAGAAGATTATATATTATATTATTCCATTTATATAGGATTCTTGAAATGGCAAAACTATAAAACTGGAGAACAGATTAATAGTTGCCAGGGGTTAAGGAGAGGGTTGGGATGGAGTGTTATGAACCACATGAGAGATATTTGTGGTGATGGGAATTTCTGTTTTGAGAGTGTATCAATGACAATATCTTGAATATGATTTTGCACAATAGTTTTGTAAGATGTCACCACTGGCAGAAACTGAGTGAAGAGTACAGGGGATCTTTCTGTTATTTCATATAATTGCTTGTGAATCTACAATTACCTAAAAATAAAACATTTGAGAAAACTGTATTCTGATCCCTAAGCTAAATTATTCCTAAGCTAAATTATTACATGTTATAATAATACATCGTAAATTAAAGTTTCTTTAAAAAATGTCAATTGATTGTGTCTGTGGGTTTATTTCTGGCTGCTGTATTCTGTTCCATTGATCTAGGTGTCTATTCTATCTCTAATCCCATAAAGTCTTGAGGCTACAGTAATTTGGGGGTAGTTTATCCTATAATGAACTATAACAAGTAACTTTAGAAGTTAGGTATCGTCCCTTGTAACTTAAAATCTTTTTCCCTGAAATGGTTTTGTCTCTTCTAGTTTTTTTCCCTTTCTACATAAACTTGAAAATTAGCTTATTGATTTCTATAAGACAATCTCTTGGAATTTTTATTGAATTGCTTTGAAGGTACAGATCAGTTTGGGGAAAATTGTCCCCGAAACAACATGGAATCTTCATGAATATGAGCTGGGCATTCATTTATCTAGGTCTTCTTTGATGTTGTTATGTTTCTTTTTTTTTTTTTTTTTGAAAAGTTAAAAATTCCTTAATTTTTTATTCCTGGTACCACTACCACAATTTACAGGGCAATATACCTGATGTAATGAAAAGAAAAAGAAAGACAAAGCTACAACAGATAAAAGACCTCAGGAATGTACATCTAATTGACACTACATTGCATTAATCAATAGCTGCACTTTTTGCAGACTGTGGCTATGACAGTCCTGAACAAGAAGGGTTTCCTGTTTAAGCTGCAGTAACTTTTCTGACTATGGATCATCGTTCCTTCTGTGGCAGATTTTTACAGTTCCTCTAATGCATTTGGGACGACTGTCTCAAAGTAACCTGCAGCTTTCCTGACAATTCCTCGCTCTCTCTCCTGCTAAGAACTGTAGCCCTTTTATGTTGTTTTTAGAACCTTCTGCTACCATATCCACCACTTCCACCACCAGATCCATAACCACCACCATATGGACTACCCGAGCTTCTTCCACCAAAACTGCCCCCTTTCATGGGTCCATAATTTGATTGCTGTTGTCCACTATAATTTCCAAAATCATTATAGTTCCCACCACCACCATAGTTACCACCTCCAAAATTTCCTCCTTCATTGTAACCATCATATCCTCCTCCACCACCATATCCGCCACCTTGGTTTCCATATCCTGGTCCACCACCACCATAGCCCCCTCTACTACAGTAACCAGGACCACCGCCATAGTTCCCACCGTCACCTCCAAATCCATTGTATCCACCATCACCTCCTCCATAACTACCTCTGCTGCCACCACCTCCACCACCACATCCTCCTCTTCCACCAAAGTTTCCACCACAGCCACCACCTCCAACCCCGACCCATAAAGTTGCCAGATCCACCTCCACGACCTCTTTGCGATCCAGCAGACTGCATCTCTTGTTTAGAAAGGGCCTTTTTCACTTCACAATTATGCCCATTAATAGTGTGGTATTTCTGAACAACAATTTTATCAACAGTATCATGATCATCAAAAGTTACAAAAGCAAATCCTCTCTTTTTTCCACTCTGCCTGTCTTCCATAACTTCTATGGTTTCAATCTTGCCATACTTTTCAAAGTAGTCTCTCAAATTATATTCTTCTGTATCTTCTATAATACCACCAACAAAAATTTTCTTCACTGTGAGATGGGCACCAGGCTTTACAGAATCCTCTCTAGAAACAGCTCTCTTTGGTTCCACAACACGCCCATCAACCTTGTGTGGTCGAGCACACATTGCTGCATCCACCTCTTCCACACAAGAGTAAGTCACAAAACCAAAGCCCCTGGAACGTTTTGTTTGGGGATCTCTCATTACCACACAATCTGTGAGTGTGCCCCATTTCTCAAAATGTTCTCTTAAACTATCATCTGTAGTTTCAAAGCTCAGACCACCAATAAACAGTTTTCTCAACTGCTCTGGTTCCTTTGGATCATGGCCCTCCATTTTGAGACCGGACTCGCCTCTTCCAACTCGAGTTCAATATGGGACCTGATGTTGTTATGTTTCGAATGTGTTGTGGTTTCAGTCTACAGATCTCGCACATATTTTGTGGCACTTTTAATTTGAATTTTCCATTGTTAATGTTTTGTATATAGAAATTTTTTACGGACGATCGTTTTGTCTTTAAATGAAGAGTTTAATTTTTTCCTTCTAATCTGTATATGCTTTTCAGTTATTTTCCTTGATTTATTACAGTAAGACTTGCAGAATGTCAATTGTCATGTTATCCTTTCTGTAGCTCTAATATGTTAATCCTCCTTGGACCGTATCATTCTAAGAATATGGGGAAGTTTAGAGAAATGCTTTCAAACAACTGGGAATGGCTTATTTTGCCTACTAATGGCTCTGTTAGTCTCAATATTTAATATACACCACATTAGGGATATTTCCACTCTGAACAACACTTTTTTCTTTCTTAAAAATTACCATAAAATGGAATTTCTGTCCATCAATAGTCAGAGAAACACTGAAAACTAAAATTATCTCAACAAAACTCAACTCCAAGTAGTTAGCAAACATGTACTACCCACTCCTGCCTGAAGGTGGGAGTCTTCAATTATATTTTGGTCTAGGGCAGAGCGTGGAGGTTGGTGACATCCATGGGTGTCTCCTGTCTCATGTGGGTCAGGTACAAGTGAGCAGTTCACCCATCCATTCATCCATCTATCCATCCATCCAGTTCATTCATTCATGTACTATGTATTGAGTTCATATCATGTGCATGTTCTGTTTTAGGCACAGGGGGAGCAAAAGTGCACCAAACATACAAACATACAAACATGTCTGTCTTCAGTAAAGTATACAGTGCTGTGGAGAACACTAAAACCATAAATGAGGGAAAGAGATGTGGGTGTCAGTGGATGCAATGTTAGTAGGGAGATGAAGGAAAGACCTCACATAGAAAGTGGTAATTTAAATAAAAACCAGAAGTGTGGAAGCCAGACACATATGTAGATGGGAAAGAGCATAAGAGCATTCTAGGTCAAGGATGGAGTCCTGAGGCCAGAGAATTAGGCAGGACAAAAGAAAAGAGGAAGAGGTCCAATGGGGTGAGAGGGAGAAGGAAAGGGAGTAACAGATTATGTTGGGCACCTTAGAGGACTTCTCTTCAGACCTAGATGGAAAACTTGGAGGTTTTAAGCAGAAGGTTGACATGAACTAACTCTAACAAAATTACTTTGGCAACAGTTTCGAGAATGGACTGAAAGGAGGCAAGGAATTTCTTATAGGAATGAGTCAGTGAGGGGAATTGTTTTTCCCTCCCTAGTCTTTAAAATAAACATAAAAGGCAAGCAAATGTACCTTCTCTATGAAGAGGGACTTTTAATGAGGAATTTGCAAATACTACACATTTTCTTTCCTTGGTGGAGATGTCTGCCGGTTTGATTTGATTTAAGAGCAATAGATGTTTATAGTCTGCTGATCCTCTCTGGTATATTAGAGAGTTTCAGACCCATGTAAGGAATTTAACAAAAGTTTTTTCAGAACACCCAGTGAACTTCTACTCAAATATTTGATCTCATCAGTTTGGGTTACTAGTCTTTGATAAATGTACCATATGTGTGTGCTTTAAGAATTTAGTTTTTCTAGAACTTAGTAGTTTTTTCCCTCTGGCAGAAAATTATTCATGTTTTCCTCCACTTATTTAAAAGTAAACAGCATGTTTTAGGGGAGATGAAAATCAAAAATGTATTAAAAAAATGAAAACCACCCATAACGCCATCTGGGGAAAAAGTACTACAAATAGTTTTTGTATTTTTTAGTCTTTACATTTTCTCATAATTGAGTTCATAATGTCTATATAATTTTGATTCCTCTTTTTACTGAACATTATATTATAAGCATTTCCCATGTTATTCAATATTCTATGGCACCATTTTTAGTGACTGTATATTTCATGATATGGAATGAACCAAAATTTACCCATCCACTCCCCTGATGGTTGATATTTATATTGCAAAAACTAAAAAATAAAAACTTTATTCTGTTCTCATTTAATCATTTAACCACAACTACTCAGCTAATCACGTAATTTTTAAGTACCATAGGTATGTCAACATAGAAGAACACAGTGCTAAGGGACCATCCACCAGGACAGTTGGCTGTAGCCCAGGACCTCAGGGAGACTTCTCAGAGGAAGGAACATGTAAATGGCCCTGCAGAGGAACTCACTAGAGTGGGAGGGGCAGTCCCTGAAGAGGAAGATGAGAAGAAACATCATGAGGAGACTGGGTGGGAAGGAGCGAGCATTTGGGAGGTCAGGGAAGCTGGGATGCAGTTGTAGAGGAAGAGTGGAACAGACAGGGGTCATCATATTCCTGATGTTACAAAGACTGCCTAGGTTTATGGAGGCTCCAGAGGTCAGGAGACAGGGTGGAGTAAGACCAAGTCGTGGCCACAGGGATGGGTGGGCTCATCTGAGGGGTATCTGGGAGGGAGAATTGGATGTAGGGAAGGAAGAAGTCAAGAGTTCCTCTCAGGCTAGGGGCTGGAACAGTGGTTGGGAGATGGGGCAGTTCCCTGAAGGAGGTAAGGGGAAGGAGGAGCTGGGACCAAGAGAGAGGCGGTTTGGTTCGATTTGGAGATTTTCTCAAAGTACCGTAGACCGGGTGGTAGGTAAACCACAGAAATGTATTTCTCTCAGCCTTGGAGGGTAGGAGTCTGAGATCATGGTGTGCCCCCTCTTCTGGGCTGCAGGTGGCTGTCACTTAGTGGAAAAAAGTCCTGGGAGGTCTCTTTTATAAGGACACTAGCCCCATTTATGAGGGCTGCACCCACATAAACTATCCACCAAGGGCCCCGCTTCCTAATGTCATCACATTGGGGATTAGATTTCTTTTTTTTTTTTTTTTGCCATAGGTATATAAATGATTTATTAACAGACAAGATCTACAGACTTATTTCTTCTTGGACACACCCACGGTATGGTCACGGTGGCCAGTTGTCATTACCTTGGTCACCAAGGCCCCAGAAGTGGAGCAGCCCTCTATGGGCCTGCTCCAAGTCTTCCCCCAGCTTGTTGTGCAGACCATTGGCCAGGACCTGGCTATATTTTTTTTCTTGCTTTTTTTTTTTTTTTTGTTGTTGTTGTTGCAGTTTTGGCCAGGGCCAGGCTTGAACCTGCCACCCCTGGTATGTGGGGCCGGCGCCCTACTCCTTGAGCCATAGGCGCTGCCCAGGGCCTGGCTATATTTTCTATCCTTTATGTCCTTCTGTCTGTTTGAAAACCAGTCTAGGATCTTGTACTGGCGTGGATTCTGCATAATGGTGATCACGCGTTCCACGTCATCCTCTGAGTGCTCCCGCCCTCTTGGTGAGGTCGATGTCTGCTTTTCTCAACACTACATGAGCGGATCTTCCACCCACACCCTTAATAGCGGTGATAGCAAAGGCTATTTTCCACCGCCCATCGATGCTGATGTTGTGTACTCGCAAAATGTGCTGAACTTCTCAGGGATCACTAGAGACATGGCGGTGGCACAACTGGTATCCTGTAAGAAGTGGGGATTAGATTTCAACCTACGAATTTCGGAGAGACATGAACGTTTAGTTCATAACAGAGGCTATGAGTTCAGTTTTGAGCATGCTGAAAGTTAGATGTCTGTGAACCATGAAGTGAAGATGTGTGTCTGGAATCCAGAAAAAATCTCCCTGGTATACATTTGGGAGTTGTGGGTGAGATTGCTGAGACAGAGTATGGCATGCGGATGGCCCAGCACAGAGCCTGTGGTGGACAGATCCCCCTCCAGGAACGAGAGCCTTTTTCTCTGAGCCACTGGCTGACAGTCCTAGGTGTTAGCCCTCTGGTAACTGGCCTGAGCTGAAGAGAGCTGCCTTATCAGGGTGATGCTCTCTCTCTAGGGGAAGGGGACCACCTGCATCTAAACTGGGAACTGAGAAGGACCATGGCCACTCCATTGTCATGATGGGATCGGCTAAGATGAATCAGAGCCTAAGTTCTCCCTCTGGTCCATCCTGAATTTTTCTCCTCCTGCCTCCACCCTGACAACACGCCCTCATAAAGCTCCTCACAGTTGGCTTTTGGGGGAACTCATCTTGCAACTAAAATCTCTCTGCTCATTTGTGTTTTCTTTTACAACAAACTAGGAAGTCTTTTGTTAGTAGAGACAAAGGATCATTTAACAGGGAAATAGTCGGAACGCCCTCGAAAGACATCAGTTTCTAGGCAAAATTTAAAAACTTTCTCAAAAAACCTTTATTCTTATCAGGTTATTTCTTTCTAAATAGATTCCTAGACTTTAATTGGAAGAATTCTTTGAAAGTCATCCTGCTAGTTTCAGGTAATGTCAAGTTTCACCCCTGGGCCTTGCCTCCTTTATGCAGAGAATCTCTTTCTTCGTTTATTTCCCGCCAGCCAGGACAGAAATTTTGACTGGCCTTTCTGCCTCTCTATTGTCCTTTTTCCCCTTAAATCAAAAGTAGGCAATGTCCCCTTCCCTTTTTAAGAAAGAGAATGACATGCTTTTCATAGCTTCCTGGCTGCTGTTATTTGAAATTTAAATATAGAGCTCCTAGCAATAGTGTGAGGATAGCTTTCTTCTGTGCTTGCGTCTGCCAGACTCTTAGAACAGATTTCTAAAAACCTTATATTTCTACCAGACCATTAAATTTTGAATAATATTCTTAAACTGACAACAGGATTTATAATGAGACATTAAAGTGTTTTTTTTTTTTTTAACATTTCTTTCATTGGTGATAAACATGGAAACAAAACCTTAAATGCTAAGGTGTGGTGAAAACCAATCATACAGCATCACAGGTCCTTTGAAGCTTATATATGTATAAGGATTATTTGTAGGGAAAGTATCCTTTGAACCCTTCTGGAAATAGACTTGCCTTATATGCACTTTTCTCTTGCTTCTAATTCTGACAAAATTGTCTAAGTAAATGGAAACAAAATGGGAAAATATGCATCAGTGAAAACAAAGACACGGGCTTAACATCTTAGGGTACAAATATGGGAGAAAAGATAGACAGGAAAAGGAGACGGAGGCATAAATGGGTGCTGATTCTCTCAGTTTACATGTGGAAAGGTCAAAAATTTTTTTCTATTCTTGACGCTAGGCAATGAATGTTGTTTCCATACATTTTGACATATTAAAAAATAACTGAAGACATAATTAAAAAATTATGTGCACCTTCTAGATTACCAAAGGAAAAAAGTTTATGAAGGAAAAAATAAAAGGATCAGACAGATTTATGACAACTAAGAGATACTATATGTTATCATAAGGGGTTACATTCCCATATTGAAAAGATTACCTACAATGACCTACTGAAGGAACAAAGTCTAAGTGTAAAATGCTGGGCAGAGCAAATTCAAATCATGAAGAAGGGCTTACAATTGTATTTTAGATGAAGAGGAATTCAAGCCACAAAATACTAATTAGGATTAATAGGTCATTTTACATCCATAAAAGCAAAATTCACAAGATGATGGGATATCATGGAGATATGTGCCAAATATCATAGTTCTAATGCAAGGAGAAATTGTATTATCTCATAACAATAATGGAAAATAAAAATACGCTTCTTTATTTCTCAACAGATCAAGCAAATGAAAAATAAATATGGGCATATAAGATTTAAATAGCATAACAAATAGACGTGACTTAATGGTTAAGTGTAAATATTTGTGTTTATAGAGAGTATGACTTCTTTCCTATGTCCAGAGAATTTGAACAGAAATAGCTTATATGTGAGGTGTAAGAAAATTCAATACATTTCCCAAAGCAGAAAAGACCACACCCTTAGTTTATATACAATAAAGCTAGAAACCCTTCTCAAAAGATATACATTATAATAACAATGAAAACCAAGTATTTAGAAATTATAACAACTAAAATCATCTTACTCAACAACTCCTAAGTCAAAGACAGAAGCAAATCTTCTGTTATAGAATATTTGAAAAATTATAATGTAAAAATAATAGTAATCAGAGGTAAATAAAGTAATGGCATTATTTCCTTCCATTATCAAACAGAAAAAAGGCAATTCAGTGAACTAGATATTAGTCCCAGGAAGTTCAAGAGACAAAAACGAACTTAAGGAGATCAGAAAGAAGAAAAAATTTTTAAAGTATAAATTAACATATTAGAAAACTAAAAATAATACTTCTGGTTAATGTAAGAGCTGGTTCTTAAAAATGTTTATCTAATAGTAGAATAATAAGAGTAAACATTTGTTTTGCACTTAGGTGTTGTTCTAAACACTTTACATATATTAACTCATTTAATTCTTATAAAAAACTCAATGTGGTAAGTATTAACAGTAGTATCCTTAGTTTAGTTTGAGGAAATTAAATACTTTATCCAAGATCATAAATCTAGTAAGTAGTGGAGCTGTAATTTTATCCCAGATAGTCAAGCTTCAGAGACAATACCCTTAATTCCCATGTTATACTCATGATTATTAAGGAAAATAATTACAAATTCATAGAAACAATGTCAATTTAAAAACTGTAAATGAAAAAATGCATATATGATATTAGGCTCAAACATGGATGATTTAAAAATGTTCTTCATAAATTATGTATTGTGAAAGCAGTCCGGAAATACCAGATAGTGTTTAAAAGATTAATGGTGTCCCAAAAGTCCAAAAGTCCTCCGTACAGTTATTGTACATAGGGAAAATGTGGAATGATAGCTAAACGTACCTGTACGGAGAGGTGGCCAACAAGTAGAGAATATTTTGTAAAAATTTATAATGAATATTTTATAAATAAATGTGCATTTAGCTTACAGTTTCCCATTTTCTCCATGTATGGTAACTTTAGGGGAACTTTTAGGGCACCCTGTACTTCTGTGCTTCACGCAGGTCAATGCCAATACACCACCACCAGCTTGTATTATTAGGCTAAGGTTAGATTGACTAATGTGTGCTCTTCTGCATGGCATTGTGGTAGATACCTGTGGTCTGGAAGGTGCAACACTTCTCACTTTGGGGACGTGCTCTTTTCATTTCTTGCAGGAAATGCATTTGCCCCATTGGACAGTGTGGTTTGAATTGAAGTTGTTGGGTTCTTACAAATCTCATTTCTCATTGTCAGAAGTGGGCACTGGATTGCAATACTTCTGCCAGAAGCAATTACAATTTTGATTAAATCCAAAAAAAGAGCTACCTGAAACAGTAAGCTACCACTGCATTCCTGTTAGGATGGCTAAAACCTAACACCCTGGCGCCTGTGGAGCAACAGGAACTCTCCCTTCTTCTGGTGGGGATACAAAATGGCACAAACAGTTTGGAAGTTTCTTACAAAACTAAATATACTCTTACCATATCATCCAGCAATCGCCTTTCTTGATAACCAAATGAGTTGAAAAATCATGTTCACTTAAAAACTTGCATGCAAATGTACAAAGCACCTTTATTCATAATTGACAAAACTTCGGGGCAAGATATCTTTCAATATGTCAGTGTATAAACAAAATGTGGTACATCTAGACAGTGAAATATCATTCAGGGATAAAAACAAATGAGCTTAGTGGGATTGCAAACTAATACAACTTTTGTGGAAAGAAGAATAAAGAATTCTTAAAGAACTAAAAATCAACCTTCCATTTGATCCCACAATCCTAGTACTAAGTATCTACCCAGAAGAACAAAAATAATTTTACCACAGGACATTTGCACCACAATCCTAGTACTAAGTATCTACCCAGAAGAACAAAAATCATTTTACCCCAGGACATTTGCATCACAATCCTAGTACTAAGTATCTACCCAGAAGAACAAAAATCATTTTACCACAAGGACATTTGCACCAAAATGCTTATTGCAGCTCTATACACAATTGCCAAGTCATGGAAGCAAGCCAAATGCCCATCAACCCATGAATGGATTAACAAACTGTTGTGTATGTATACCACGGAGTACTATTCAGCCACAAAAAGATGGAGACTTTATATCTTTTGTGTTTACCTGGATGGAGTTGAAACACATGCTTTTTCAGTAAAGTATCTCAAGAATGGAAAAAAAAAATCCAATGTACTCAGGACTAATATGGAACCAATATGTAAAAATTTACATGCCCACACGAAAGAAAAAACACAGGTATAGTCTAGCAAGGGGGAGGAGAGAAGAGAAGGGGAGGAGAGAGGGTGGTTGTTGGGATCTCACCTAGTATGCACAAGGTGAGGGTATGCAGCATGCCTCCTGGGTAGAGGCTCAACTACAACTTGAACTTTACCTTATAATTGAAAACAATGTAATCTAGACATTTGTATCATCATATTTATATGAAATTTAAAAAAATGAGCTATCAAGTTATGAAAAGATATGGAGGAATCTCACAGGCATACTACTAAGTGAAAGAAGCCATATAGTATGGCAACATGCTATATGATTCCAATTACATAACATTCTGAAAAGGCAAAGTTATAATCAGTAGTTGCCAAGGGTTTGGAAGGAGGGAAGGAGGAATGAGTGGACCACAGAGGATTTTTAGGGCAGTGGAACTATTCTATATGACACTGTAATGGTAGATATGTGTCATTATGTATTTGCCGAGACTCAGAATGTACAATACAAAGTGAACCTTAAGGTAAACTATGGATTTTGGTTAATGATAACATATAAATATTGGGTCATCAGTCGTAACAAATACACTGCCAGATGTTAATAATGATAGGGGAAACAGTATGTGTGTGAGGGGAGGCAGGGTGGAAGGAGAAAAAGTATGTGGGGACCCTGTGCTTTCCACTCAATTTTGTAAAAAATAAATTGTGTTAATTAAAAACAAAACAAAAACCAAAGAAACTATTTGAAGGAGGTGGACCAATGGAGCATAGATGTGAGGAACTGAGATTCTGGAGAGAAGTTAGTAATGGATTGGGGTAAATCCCAAATTCTCCACTGCTTTTCCACTTCACACTGCTGATTTGTAATGGTGAGCCTAGAAGCTGAGCAGAAAGTGGTGGCCCAGAGCTTTTAGCAGTTTTCTGGGACTGGGTAGATAAACACTGGAGTCCAGCGCTACCAAGATATTGAAGACTGGTAAGGACAAGATCCCAAAGAGAACAGAACCACTGAGCCCAACCTTCTCTAACATTTCCCCCATGAAGATATTTTCTGATTCCTAATCTGTACTCGAGACTTATGACCCAAATAGAAAGTGTATAGAAAGTGGATGTGTTAGCTGGACATTGTGGTGGGTACCTGTAGTCCCAACTACTCAGCAGGCTTGAACCTAGGAGTTTCAGGTTGCTGTGAGCTAGGCCAACAGCACTGGCATTCTAATTTGGTCAACAGAGTGAAATTTTGAATGAAAAAAAGAAAAAAGAAAGAAAGAAAAGAAGAAAAGAAACTGTATGTGAACAGGCTAAGAGACTTAAAAAGAATCTTTGTATCTTTGGAGTCTCACCGTGCCACAGAGAGACAACTGGAGTTCAGGGTCTGCCATGGTAAATACCCTAGGCTTTCATTTGAGACTCTGGAGGGACTGTTCAAACTAAAACGAGGCCAGGCCTTACAGAAACCTGACCTCTAATGATCTCAATTCCTGATTGGATCAAGGTCAATGGATATTTAGCTGCTTGCCAAAACAAATGTAAAATTTCTTTGTGGGAAGATAACAGTATCTAAAGTCTCTACAAGCTTTTTCATACATAATGTAAAATATTTTTAAAAATTAACAGGCATGCCAGAGTCAAATTACTAAAAGCTAAGGGAGAGAGAGAGAGAAAAAAAAAAAGACAATAGATTCAGATCCTCAGATGTTCCAGATGCAAGAAATAGCAAACATGGACTTTGAAATATTTGCGAATAGTATCATCAAATAGATGACAACATTCAAAATTTCATCAAATTTCTGGAATGTATAAAAAGAACCACAAAGAACATCTAGGTAGTATAAAATAGAATTAAAAACTGAGTAGATAATTTAACAGCAAATTGGCAAGTCAAATAGAAGATAATTTATTATAAAGATTGAACGAATAAGCAGATTGGTGAAGTGGAAAATGGATTGAGTAGAAATTATCTAGTGCAAATTACGGAGAGGGGGAAGAAAAGATGGACCATACAGAAAAGGCCATAAGACATGTAATTAGCGTCCTAGAAAAAGAGAAGAAAGAAAATGGGGCCAACAAATACCTGAAGAAATAAGAGAATTTGTCAAATCTGGCAAAAGACATCAAACCACCGCTTTAAGAAGTACTATGAACCCTAATTAATATAAATTCAAATAAAATCACACTTTAGTACATAACAATACTGCTGAATAAGAAAACTAAGAGAAAAAACAAACAACCCCCCAAACATTATCTTCAAAGGATTAACAATTGAATGGTTGATTTTTCAAGAGAAATATAAACAGTGAGATGACATCTTTAAAGTGCTAAAAAATAAAATCTGTCAACCTAGAATTGTATACCCACCCCCACCAAAAAATTCTTTAAAAATGGAAGACAATACCGGACAAACAAACAAACAAACAAAAAAAATAAATACTAAAAGGTATTCTTTAGGCAGAATAAAATAATCCTATATAGAAGCCAAGTTATACAGATAATAATAAAGAGTTATATAAAGGATAAACATTTGGGTAAATCTAAATGGTTATTGATTTAGTAAGGCTTTGTTATAATAATGGTATGTGATGGGGTTTAAACATATATATATAATTAAAGTTTATGATAGCAGGAGTACAAAATAAAGATAAATTTATGTGAAGTCTTTGCCTTTTCTGAGAAGTAAAAATATTAATTTATTTAATACTGTAATGAGTCACAGATGGACATTGTAATCTCTAGAGCAGTGACTGAAATAATAAAAAGAGAATAAGGAAAAAGAAAGCAAAGGGTGAAATGTAACAAATATATGTAAATAACGGAAAAGAAGGCAAGAAAGGAAAAAGAAGGTAATAAAGAACAGATGAAACATGTAAAAAACAAATAGTAAGAGGGTAGATTAGACCCCAAATATATCAATAATTATATTTAATGTAAATGGATGGAATAATTCAACCAAAAAGGTTTTTAGACTGGGCAAAATTCAAAGCTCAATTATGAGCTGCTTCAAAAGAGAAGATATTAAACATAAGAATTCAGGGTGATTTGATGATAAAGGATGTGAAACTATTTACCATGCAAACATTAATCAAAAGAAAACTGGCATAGCTAGATAAAGTCAACTTTAAGACAAAAAGCTGTTAGAGAGATAGAGGGAAATTTCACCATGATAAAAGAAAGTTAACCCACCAGAAACAATTCTCTATCTTTATCTACCTAATTACATAAACTCAAATATACAGAATAAAAGCTAACGTAAATGAAAGGAGACATAGGTAAGTTCATGGTTATGGTGAGAGATTTTAGCATGTTTACTGCAGTTACTGATGGAATAGGAAGAGAAAAAAAAGTGAGAAAAATATTTGAACAATAACAAAATCTGACCATGTTAACCTTTCTAAAACTGAACCCAACAATCAAAAATGTACATTCAAGTGCACATAAAACATTTACCAAAATTGGTCATATGCTGAGCCATAAAGTAAGCCTTAAGAAACTTCAGAGGAATTATATCGTGTGTTTATATACACTCTCTGAACAACAGAAGGATAGCTGGAAGAATCTCCAAATGTTTAGAAATTAAACATTATTTAGAAAGGAGTCTCAGTGGCCATTACTAGAAGTGGTCCTGAAGGCTCTTATTAGCCTCAACTTGTGTCTTATGGAGGAAGATGGTCTGAGAAAGGAGAGCGCTAGAGATGGTAGGGAGGTAGGTAGGTAGAGAGAGAGAGAGAGAGAGAGAGAGAGAGAGAGATCATCGAACTCTGTCGTCCCCACAGCCGGGCTGCTTGAATCAACACATTTCTGATTCTGTTTAGCGTGGCTCCACATACTCGTTTCTCACTATGACAGAGTCTTGGTGAGTACATGCAGGAAAGCTTTTCCCGACCTGACCTCCCCTCTCCTGCCTTGAGTGCTCCTCCAGACTACTCAGCATTCCCGGGAATTGTCCAGGCCTTTGCCCAAGCTTCACCTTCTTTGCCCTCCTGGTTCCAATTTGTTCTCAGGTGTCAGCTAAGAGTCCCTCTTAGAAATCTTTCCTGTCGCTGAGCTAGGCGTGGGTAATGGACTCTTTCTTTGCGTGGCTGCTGCAGCCTGTGCTTTCTTTGTCGTAGTGACCATGTTAGTGTCCTGATTCAGAGACATGTGAGTTGCAATTTTGTACAGCCTACGTAGCCATTTAACACTGGGACGTCACTTCTTTGAGGGTGACTTTCTCATCTGTAAGACAAGGATACTAACAGTACCGATTTCACCAGGTAATCAAGAGAATTAAATGGTATTATATGGGTATGTGCTTAGTCTAGTGCTTGGCACGTATGTGTAGTAGGTGCTTGATAAATGTCAGGTATTATTGTCATCACTTCAGAGCTTAGCTGTTGAGATTAAAGCACAGTGCTGTCAAAGTCTTTATCATAGTGCTTGGCACACAGGAAGGCCTATGAAATTACCTGTTAGTGAGTCTGTTGCTTTTAGTGGACTCTGAGTTCTTCAAGGCCTGGAACCATGTGGTAGGTGAATTAAAAACCTGGTGTCAACTGGGTCATCTATCTTTTTCCCACTCTACATTATTGCCTCCTTGGACGAAGTTGGGAAGCAGGTAAAGTTTACCTTCAAAGCATTTCTTCCTTTCCTTTAAGCTGCTTTCTTCCATTTAACCATACTCCATTTTATTCTCTATAAAAATGAGCTTTCAGGAAGGGATCTGATAGACTTATTCACAGGAAAGCTTATTAATTCTGTCCTCTTCCAGGACCCTCAAGGCTAACAATTTTAACACACTTTAATGTACTTATTTGCTATCTATTCATCCTATTTGATGAAGTGTCCGTCCAATTTTTTTGTCTACTTTTAAACTGTTTTCTTATCATTGAGTCTTGAGAGTCTTTACGTATTCTGAATATGAGTCTGTCGTCAGGTACATGACTTGAAAATATTTTCTCCCAGTCTGTAGCTTGTCTTTTAATTTTATTTAAACAGTTTCTTTGGCTCTTTGGCAAAGTAAAAGTTTAAAATTTAATGAACTTTAGTTTATAAATCTTATCTTTTATAGATTGTGATTTTGGTGTCAAGTGTATGAACTGTTGTCCGAACCCTAGGACACAAAGATTTTCTCCTGTGTTTCATTTTTATTTATTATTTTTAGCACCCATCATATGCAGATGTATCTCCAATGTTTTAATCTAAACATTTTATGGCAGTGGTTCTCAACCTTTCTAAGGCCGCAACCCTTTAATACAGTTCTTCATGTTGTGGTGACCCCCAACCATAAAATTATTTTCATTGCTACTTCATAACTGTAATTTTGTTACTGTTATGAATCATAATGTAAATATCTGATAGGCAGGATGTATTTTCATTGTTACTATGGGGTTGTGACCCACAGGTTGAGAACCTCTGTTTTATGGTTTTGTACTTTAAATTTAGAATTATAGTCTATATTTGTATAAGTTATGAGTTTTAGGTCAAGTTTTATGTTCAAACACCTTTTTTTGAAAAGAGTATTTTTAATTAATTTATACTTAAAATCATAACTGTATACATTTATGAGGTACAATGTGAAATTAGATATGATATACAATGAAAACTATTTTTTTTTTTTTTTTTTTTTGTAGAGACAGAGTTTCACTTTATCGCCCTCAGTAGAGTGCCATGGCCTCACACAGCTCACAGCAACCTCCAACTCCTGGGCTTAAGCAATTCTCTTGCCTTAGCCTCCCAAGTAGCTGGGACTACAGGCGCCCGCCACAACGCCCGGCTATTTTTTGGTTGCAGTTTGGCCGGGGCTGGGTTTGAACCCGCCACCCTCGGCATATGGGGCCGGCGCCTTACCGACTGAGCCACAGGCGCCGCCCTACAATGAAAACTATTTATTTTTGTCCTTTGAATTGCATTTTAACTTTTGTCAAAAACTAATCGGCCGTATTCAGTGAGTCTATTTCTGTTTTCTCTAGTTTCTTCTGTTAATCTACAGATCTATTCCATTGCCATTATAAAATACTGTAGATTTATAGTAAGTCTTAAAATCAGATAGTGTGATTCTTCTAATATTATTCTTTTTTAAAAAGAATTGTTTGGTTGTTCTAGTCCTTTTGCCTTTTTGTATACATTTTAGAATGATCTTGTTTCTCTATAAAAATCCCTGCTAGAGAGTAGAATGAAAATTAATCCATAGATCAAGTTTTGTAAAATTTATGCCATTACTATGTTGAATATTCAATTCATGAACTTGGTATTATGTCTTTATTTACTTAGGTCTATGAGATCTTTCAAGAGGAAGTATTTCGTAATTTTCACCATACAGATCCTATATGCATTTGGCTAGATTTATACCAAATGTTTTTATTTTGGGAAGCTATTGTGATGGTATTTTGTATGATTTTTTTCTTTTTTTCTTTTTTAGGTTTCTTTTGTTATTTTTTCCCCTCAAACCTATATTGAAATGTAAATCATATTTTAAGAACATATTTGTTTCTTATTATTCATTGCTGGCATATAGAAATAAAATTAATTTGTATCTGTCCATGTATCTATAACTGCTAAACACACCTATTATAGTATATTGGGTCTAGGAATTCAGAAAAATAGATTTCTTAGGATTTACTATGTAAACAATCAGCTTTAGTTCTTCTTTCCCAAGTATGCTTCTTATTTAATTTTCTTGTCTTATTGCACTGGTTGGTATACTTGATGTTGAATAGGACTAATGACAATAGACATGCTTTTTTTTTTTTTTTTTTTTAGATAAAGGTGCCCTTTATCAGTCTGAGGAAATTTATTTCTATATCAAGTTTCCTGACAGTTTTTATTGTAAATGGAATTTAAATGCTTTTTTGCCCATCAATACTAGAATAAAGCTCACTTGTTTATGGTATATTACTCTTTTTGTTTACTGCTGGATGTATTTTCAATATTCTGTTGATTTTTGCATCTATGTTTATGAGATACGTTGACCTGCAGGGTTTTATTTATTTATTTATTTTTGGACTTGTACTGTCTTTGTCTGGTTTTGGCATCAGAGTAATTCTGGCTTCATAGAATGAGTTGGGAATTGTCCCCTCTTCCACTTCCTGGAAGAGATTATATAGAATTGGTGCTATTATTAAAAAATATATTTGATTGAATTTACTAGTGAAACTATCTGGACTTGAAGATTACTTTTCTGGTGAAGATTTTAACTATAAATTTAATTTTCTTAATAGCTGGAACTATTAAGATTATAATTTCATCTTTGATGAGTTTTGATAGTTTATGGTTTTTGCAGAATTGGTCCATTTATGTACATAGCGTTGTTTGCAATCGTTCTTTATTATTCCTTTAATGTTTGCATACTCTACAGTGTTACCTTCTCTGTTTTTCATGATATTGGTAATTTGTATATTCTCTTTGTCAGTCTTTCTAGAGGTTTATCAAATTTACTCATTTTTTTCCCCAAGAACCAGTGTTTGGCTTCATAGATTTCCTCTACTATTTTTCAATTTTCAATTTTATTGATTTCTGTTCTTCTATTATCTTTCCTTTTGCTTGCTTTGGATTTATTTTATTCTTTTATCTAGGTGAAAAGCTAGATTATTTATTTAAAATCTTTCTTCTTTTATAATATGCACATCTAATGCTGTAAATGTTCCTCTAAAGAAGTACTTTAGCTTTGTTCTCCAAATTTTGATAGTTTATATTTTTATTTTGTTGAGTTCAAAATATTTTCTAATTTCCCTTGAGAGCTTCTCTTTGACATATGGTTTATTTAGAAGTGTGTTGTTTTATTTCCAACTGTTTGGAGATTTTCTTGTTATTATTCTGTCATTGATTTTTGGTCTAATCCCATTATAGTCAAAGGACATTCTTTGTCTTATTTCCATTTTTGAAAACTTGTTCAGGTTTGGTTATAGCACAGGATATTGTCTACCTTGATAAGTGTTCCCTGTGCAGTTAATGAATGTTTGTACTCTTGTCGGATGAAGTAGTCTATAAATGTCAATTAGATCCAATTAGTTGATGATGTTGTTCTGTTCTTCTACAGCAGAGGTTCTTAACGGGGGGTGGTTTCATTCCCCTCCCTAAAGAGACATTTGTCAATGTCTGGAAATATTTTTGATTGTCACAGGCTGGGGGGAGGATGCTGCTGGTATCTGGAAGGTAGAAGACAGGAAATCTGCTAAACATCTTGCAATGCACAGGACAGCTTCCCTGCTACTTATCCAGTCTAAAATGTTAATAGCTCTGAAACTGAAAAGCTCTGTTCTATGTCTTTGCTAATTTTCTGTTTGTTCCATCAGTCAATTAATGAGAAAGATGTATTGAAGTCTCTAACTATAATTGTGGGATTTTGGTTCTCCTTTTAGTTAGGTTAGTTAGGTTCTCTTTTTGTTTCATTTAATTTAAAGCTTTGTTATTAGGTTTGTACACAATTAAGATTTTTAAGTATCTCAGTGAATTGACTGTTTTATCATGTGTAATGTTCCTCTTTACTTTTGGTAATTTTCTTTGGCCTGGAGCCTACTTTGTGTGATATAAATATAGCTACTCCAGCTTTCTTTTGGTCAGTGTTATTCTGGTGTATCTTTTTTCATCACTTCACTGTTTTTCTTTCTCTCTCTTTGTTTTTTTTTGCAGTCAGATGATCCTTTATTGAAATAAATGGTCCATATCATTGTAATCCTTAGGCCCTTCCAGTCAACAGTTTTCTTGGCAATATCATTACCAACAGTTTTTGGAGATAGATCCTGGGGGCTGATCTTAGGGACCAGAGACGACATAGCACTGACTTTTCTACCAGTACACCTCAGGTACACAACTTTGATCTTGTAGTTCAACTTGGACAGCATGGGAGAGGTGGCTGGTGTTGGATGAAACCAGATGTAGTATGCCAGAAGGTAATTGCACCTTGGCTGGCTCTCAGCTTTCAATTATTTTGAATATGAATATATTTTTATATTTGAAGTTAATTTCTTGTTGGCAGCATATCTTTGGTTCATATTTTTCTTCCATCTCAACAAACTCTGTTTTTAATTGGTTTGTTTGTATTTAATGTGAGTATTGATATGTTTATATTTGAGTTTACTATTTCATTGTTTGTTTTCTTCTGTTCCTTCAATTGTTTTGTTCCTTTTTTTTTGGTCTTCTTTTGGTGATTTGAACTTTTTTGTGCCCCATTTTAATTTATCCATTGCATTTTGACTAAATCTCTTTGGATATTCTTGGTTGCTCTAGAGATTACAATAACCATACTTAGCTTCGTGGTTTAGTTGGAATCAATACTTTCACCATTTCATGTGGAATATGGAAACATGACCACAGTGCTATCCCTTTAGCCTCCACTCTGTGTTGTAGCTGTTTTACATATTACATCTACTTGCGTTGAAAATTCGATCAGAAGATGTTATATTTTTTTGTTTTGAACTATAAAAACTATAGTTTATACTAATCTATTATATATTTTAAAATAACTAGGAAAGAAAAAAATAAAAAGAGCCTCTTTAACAAGGAGGAAATCTACATCACTCCAGCCCTACTTTTTCCTGCAGCTTCTTTCCTGGCTTTACACATCAGGAAATCTGGATTTCCTATTGCCATTAGACAGGACTTTTTTCTTAGAAATTTCTTTATTCTGTTTTAAATTTACACATGATCATTGTACATACTGAGGCGGTACAGTGTGATGATTTGACACAGATATACATTATGTAATGATCAGATCAGAGTATCTAGAATATCCATCTCCTTACTCCTGCTTTGAATGAGAACCTTCAAAATTCTCTTTTAGATATTTTGAAGTATACAATATTGTCAAACATAGTTACCCTACTGTATAATAGAACACAGGAGCTCATTCCTTCTATCTAAATATAACTTTGTACCTCTTGACCAATCTCTACCCCTCCATCCCTGCCCTCTATCCTCCCAGCCTTTGGTAATCACTATTCTATTTCTATGAGATCAATGTTTTTAGATTCCACATCTAAGTGAGGTAATGCAATAGTTATCTTGTCATGCCTGGCTTACTTCACTTAACATAATGTTCTTTAAGTTCATCCATGTTGCTGCAAATGCAATATTTCATTTTTAATGGCTGAATAGCATTCCATTGTGTATATATGCCACATTTTATTTACCCACTTATTTGTTGGTGAACACTTAGGTTGACTCCGTATCTTGGGTATTGCAAATAGTGCTGCCATAAACATGAGCGTACAAATATCTCTTCAACATACTGATATTACTTCGTTTGGATATAAATCCAGTAGTGTGATTGCTGTTTCATAGGATGGTTCCATTTTAGATTTTTTTGAGGAACCTTCATACTGTTTTTAACAGTGGGTATACTAATTTACATCCCCGCCAGTAGTATATAAGGTTCCCTTTTCTTCACATCCACTCCAGCATTTGTTATATTTTGGTCTCTTTTTAATAATAGCCATTCTAATTAGGATGAGGCGATATCTCATTGTGATTTTGATTTGAATTTCCCTGATGATTAATGATGTTGAACACTTTTTCATATGCATGTTAGCTATTTATATGTCTTCTTTAGAGAAATGTCTGTTCAGATATTTTGTCCATTTTTAAATCGGATTATTTGGGTTATTTGTGCTGTTGAGTTGTTTGCATTCCTTAGATATTCTGGAGATTAATAAACCTCTTGTCAAATGCATAGTTTGCAAATATTTTCTCCCTTTCTATAGGGTTACTCTTCATCCTGTTGATTGCTTCCTTTCTTGTGCAAAAGTTTGGGACTATTAAAAGTGCAATTTCTGGGTGTGAATTAATCACTAGACATGTCAAAGGAAATTTTCTTTTGGAGGCAGCAGTAACAGTATGGAACACAAGTGTTCATCGTTTACCCACAGTGTGGGGGTCTGCATTGCGTTGTCCTTAGACAGTGTTTACATCTGAAAATCCTTGAGGTCTTTGGAAAGGAGGGAGTGGGGGACTAGCATTTATTGGAACACCTCTGTCCCATACTTCTATCAGTATCACCCTGTGCGGCTTCAATGTGTTAGTAACTTTTATTGTCTCATAAGTCTCTCTCTCTTTTGCTCTCCCTCCCTCTCTCTTTTTTCCTCTCCCAACACACACACACACACACACACACACACACACGCGCGCGCGCGTGCGCACACACATGCACACATGCCAATTTCATTGCTGAACAATATAGGTACAATGTATGTTTTCTCCTGGCCTTTTATGATAACCAGCAGAATGCATGCTCAGCACATAAGCACAAAGTGGGGACAAAACAATTCATCATGCAAACCAGAATACTTTTGAAAGTAAAAGCGAATGCTATTACAACAGTCAAGACCACTAGACCTCATCAAGTGTATCATAACCAGCACTGCAGTTGGGGATGAACAGCCAACAGTGATTTGAACTATAGCTGGGAGAAACTTACAACAACCGCCCACAACTCAGTGGATTTTAGGAAAGTATAAGAGCAACCTCCAAGGATGAAATAATTCAGCCATTTGGAACCTTGTCCTCAAGCTAAAAAGGGTTTCTTTGAGCACAATCTCTTCTCATATCTGCAATCGCTTTTCAACAGATGTGTTATTATTCTCACATCAAAAATAAGGAAATAGGAACTTAGAAAATGAATACAAAATATTCAAGATCCATAAATCTGGTGAAGCTAGGACTTGGCCCTGTCTGATTCCAAACACCAACCTGGAAGCCGTGTCATGTCCTAGGCTAGATGCATACTTTGGCTGCAAGGATCGCAGTTCTAATCCCGGCTTTGGTGCTATGCCAGCACTGTTACCGTGGTTGACCTGTCTAATCTCAGCGCAGTGGTGAGAGTGGTGGCCGAGGCTCGTGCAGCAGTTCCGTGTCCCTGCTTTGCACTGCTTACATATGCCTCATTCATGCCTCACACTAACCCTGTCATGTAAATGTTGTTAGGAACCACCGTGTGAAAGAGGCTGGAAAAGTGCCCATTGCATGGGAGATACATAGTAAATATTAGTTTCTCTTCTTTCCTGACCACAGATCATAAGCACATTTTATGTCTTGAACAATTCTGTTTCATACTACTGTTCTGGAACATCTTAGGAAGTGATTCTTTCTCCTAATAAATGTGCCTTCTTTCCCAGTTCCAATCCTAAAGGCACAAGGATTGCTTGTTATATGGGAGTTGGGGTGTGTGTGTGTGTGTGTGTGGCCACAATCCCTTCCACTTTCGTGAAACCGTTTTGTCCCATGCAGTGGTTGTGGCCATGCATAAGAAACAGCAGGTGGTGCCAGATGACAGATGGTGTGGGAGCCCGTTCCCCAGTGGGAGGGGGCGCGAGCGAGCAGGAAGGCAGGGAGCTGCCAGGAGCTCTTCCCTGCTCGCTCCCGCCTCGCTCTCAGAAGCTCGGATCCAGACACACGCGAGGCGCTGTCCTTTCAGCACTGCAAGCTCAGGCTGAGGAGGGAGGACTCCCGGCCGTCCTCCTCCTCTTCAAATTGGCTTAGATCTGCTCTGACCCCCAAGAGCGCAGCACAGTAAGTAGGCATTTGCTTTTGCTATAACCACTCCCCAATATCCTCCAACCTTTTACCAGTCCTTTCGCCCTCATAGCAACCCTGTTTTGTCTAATAACGTTCCATCAGCAGGATTGATAAGAGAAATTCAGTTGTGCTAAGCTTTTAGGGGTGGGAAGGGAGCACCATATGACTCCCAAGGGATCTGGAGACAAATAAATAAATGTGATTTGTTTATTTAGTTGGCAATCTTGCAATAGGGGGGCTGCTAACTTTCCATGGAACCAAAAAAAAAAAAAATGGCCCTTCGCTATTGAGGAAATGGAGGCATTCCATGGCTGAAGCACAGAATCAGATTCAAGCCAGCCTTTTTGTTTTAGGAAATTGCATCTCCTGTACAATCTACATATGATGTAAAAGGGAACACATAGAGACATCGAATGTATTTACTGTTTTAGGGTACTCCTGAAGAAAAACCAATGTCATAAAATAACCAGAAGGATGAGGTGAAATTTCTCATACTGCAGGGGGACCCGAAATGATAGGATTTCGTTTTGCACTAAGAACAATCTTCTCACTGAGATTCTATGAATGCTTTAGCTCTGGTGTCCTGGGTATTTGTTTTCAGCCTAGTATTTTTTTGTGTGTGTAGGTCTGGGATTTTCCTTGAGACCCCTAAATTTGAGGGCTGTTGGAGCCTGAGGGCAGGTGGCATATTTTGGTGATGAAAGAAGTTTTAATGAACAATGGGAATCATGTCAGGAAATACAGCAGAGGACAAATGACTGACCACTAGGTTGAGAGCCAGCCAAGTGGAGCTGTTGAGGACAGTTCTGTTTTCCCTGTCGTCAGCTTTCTTCTTTCCCTGCCTCACCTCTTGTTGTAACCAGAATCCAACTGCTCACCTTAGGTCTGGGAAGAAAGGCATAAGGATGGTGAAGCTGAACAGTAACCCCAGCGAGAAGGGAACCAAGCCGCCTTCAGTCGAGGATGGCTTCCAGACCGTCCCTCTCATCACGCCCTTGGAGGTTAATCACTTACAGCTGCCTGCCCCAGAAAAGGTAAAGCGGGTGCTCTTTCTCTCCTCAGTTACCCCCATCTCAGGAAATAAAGCTGCAAAAAAATTCCACCCTCCCAGCCCTTTCACTCCTTCATCCGCCAGATAGGCTCCCTTTCTTGTAAAACGTAGTTATTCTTTCCAGTGATAAGATGTCTCTTGTGCTATTTCAGATTTATGGTAAGTGTTTATTCATTTATTTTTTTGGTTCATATCTACATACAGAGGCAAGAAAATTAATCTTCCCTTGTTAAAGTTTTATCACAGCAGACGGATGCTAATAAGCTTCTAGATGGTGAAAGAGAAAATCCGTCTTGATTATTTTGGGGAGGTGTTTCAATAATTGACTGGTATAGATGTGAGGACAGAGAATTGGATTCACTCCAACAAGCATTCAATTTGCACCTGCTCAGACTCTATCTCTATACTAGGAGTTGGCTACAAAAAGAAAAATTACCAAATCTATTTCCAGTATCCCATATGAACATAATGCATCCCGGTACCTGCTATCCCTGAGCATGACAACGATGGTGAGCGTGCCCGGGTGGAAGCAATGCAGTTCTGTCGGGGTGGGGAGGGGGTGATGGAGGGCCCAAGGGAGGGCTTGGGGTTGGGACTGGAGGACAGGTTAGGTAAACTGCAGAGGAGAACATTTGAATTGGGCTTCTAAAGGTGAGTAAAACCTTCCAGGGAGATCATGGAAGGAAAAGGCATTTTTAATGCAAAGGGTACACGTGTGCAAAGCATGGAGTGCTTGGGGGAACAGCATGACTGCAGGAGAGTGTCTTTGGGGGAGGCGTGGCTGGAAATGAGTGACTGGCTGATGGCACATCTCCTGACATGGGAGTAGTCCATGAAGAATGGAGGTGGGCAGTCTCACAAAGGCAGGGTGTTTGGGGACTACGGCCATAAGGACACAGAAGGGGAAAACGGTATCATTTCAGATCCACCTGGGGCATTAGTATGTGAGCTTTTGCATGTTATAAGGGAGAGATTTGGAGGCCAGTGATGGAGTTTCCTGGCAGGAGAATGAACAATGGAGCATTCCATCTGTTTGATTTTCTCATTGGCACCTGCAGGAGGGCATTGTGTGTTTTAACCAATTGGCTCCATCCAATCAACAGAAGAGAAGCCAAAGCTAGATAAAGGGCTTGGCTGGGGGCTGAGTAATTTGTTTTGAAAGTGCAGAGGTTGTCAATATGAGGATGTGTAGGGATGGGGTGGAAGAAATGGAGAATTCTTGTGTCATCCTGAGAAACCGATGAAGTCTTTAAAAATATATTCTGAACGGGCAATAACACTAAAGAAATGATAGGGGATAGTATTAATTGAGGGCCTGCTACATGTATATCAGAGGTTCTTGGTTTTGGGCTGCATGTTAGTTAGAATCCTATAGGAAGCTTTAAAAACTCCTGCTTTCTAGACCAGGCGTCCTCAAACTTTTTAAACAGGGGACCAATTCACTGTCCCTCAGACCGTTGGAGAGGTGGACTATAGTTTAAAAAAAAGAAAACTATGAACAAATTCCTATGCACACTGCACCTATCTTATTTTGAAGTAAAAAGCAAAACGGGAACAAATACAATTCACACTGCTTCATGTGGCCCCCGGGCCGTAGTTTGAGGATGTCTGTTCTGGACTATATTCCAGGATAATTCTATCCGTGAGCGTAGGGGTGAGACCTAGGCATCAGTATTAACAAGATCTCCCCAGGTGACTCTTGTGTGCAGCTGAAGTTGAGAACCACTGTTTTAGATGTGTATTACCCCTGGAAATTGGGGATTATGCATTCACATTGATAGATGGAAATTTGCTGAGTTATTCAAACTCATAGGAAGAGTAAGTGGAAATGCTGGAATTTGAACCCAGGTATGAGTGGAAGCTAAAGAGGGGAATGGAGAATATTTTCCAGAGGTGTTGTGAGTCCAACAGCCATAGCCTTGCAGATCTGCACATCTATCCCTGAGAGGTGTGCAAAGAAAAGGCACTGTGGGGAGGTCACCTCTCCCCCAAACTTCCATACGCCTGCAGGTCATCCAGAAATTACTGTGGCCTCTGTCTTCCCTTCCTCTTCCCACCCATGCCAAGGAATTTAGTCTTTTTTTGAGAGAGGAGACCAATCTGATAGCCGAGTACCCAGTTCAGATTTCCCAGAACGTTGTCTCACAACCTGAGGGATAAATGCATGGGGTGGACCTGCACTCATGAGGGGGAACCATTGTGTCCCGAAAGATGCAGGGGGTCCCAGTGTGAACACAAATCCCTTCAGGGGCACATCCAAGACTCTCTCTGATGCTCATGACAAAGCCTTTCATAGATGGATCTCAGTTTCCTCCTCTGTGAAGTGAGGAGAATCACGCCTACCTCACAATGGCCAGAACCAAATTAGATGTGGTCTCATACATAAAGTGGGTGCACAGAAATAACTATAGGAGAATAATAGTTGCATTTTGTAGTGGTTCCTAAAGATACACGTGAACACGCACACACTTTTCTTTCATTCTCTCACTAGTTAATAGGTCCCAATAAGGGAACTGTTACTTGGATCCAAATTTTAAAGAAACTCAGACACCGAGCAAGTAAAGTAACTTCCCAAAGAAATTAGCTGGTAAAGCATCCTGGGTGTAGAACCCAGGCAGTGTTGTTCTAGACTCTTCTACCTCCTCAGAAACAAGGAGCGAGCTTGCCTGGGAGTCCCCAGACATGGTCTCTCGCTCAGGCTTAGGCTCTGACCCCCCGTGTGACTTGATTTTCTTTCCTTGGGTCTCTGCCTTCTCTGAGCGGGGAATTGGTGTTAGCGGTTTTCTGTGATAATAGTTAATTATATGATTATTACACGAGCAAACATCTTTTCTCCCCGGATGTTAGAACAGAAGTGTTAAAAGTAAATTCCACTCAAGAAACCACAGGTCCTCCAAGTGCCTTAAGTATGTGACAGTTACCAGTGCTGACTCTGAAGCTGCATCTTCAGGGGGGCTCAACTTCAGCTGGGCTCAAATCCCTGCTTCAACTTTTACCAGTCTACTTTGGTTGAGGACTTTGTGCAAGTTTCTTAAGCTGCCTCAGCCTCTGCCTTCTCCTGTGTGAAATGGGGATGGTCATTTTGGGACTCACCTCCCGAGAGGAGGTGAAGGGAGCCTGACACAGTCGCCAGCCCTTTGATTGGGTTCCAATCAGACAGAGAGTATCAGACACTGGGAGTATCACCAGAAAGAAGCGTATTTGACCCCAGGGTTAAATCATGGTTTCCCTTTTGAAAATGTGACATGCAGAGCATTCTTGCTGCGTAATGCTGCAAATCCCCTTTAGGGTCATTCATACTAGATACTCTTCAGTAGTATGGGATCTGAAAATCAGGAGGCGTTTGGGGGGCTAAGTGGAAGGGGTGGGCGTGTCTGAAGTGCTTGCTCTGGGCTCGGGAGGGGGCTGTGCTGGGCATTCGTGTGTGTTATTACAGTCAGTCATTTCAACAGCCCTGCCAGGCAGATTTTAGAGCACCCATTCCACTGATGAGGAGACTGAGGCATAGAGTGGAGTGTCCTGCCCAAGCCTCCCAGATGAAGAGTGAAAGGGCTGGGAAAGGAACCCCAGTATACCCAGGACCCTTATTTTCTCTTTGCACTGCCCTGGGAGAGTGCTCCCTAAAATTCTATAGTCCTTCCTAGACGGATGTAGCTGCTCCCCTTTCTCCCCCAGGTAGGCTCCTGGACTTGCAGAGGGGTCCCTCCTCCTCCTGAACAGGCCATTCCTTCTGCCCAGCAGGCCCTCCTCATCCCTCTGCTGGTCTGATAAGCCAATACTCCTCTTCCTAGACCTCGTTCTGCCAACAGCCGCCCTGGACACCTTCCCTGACCACCCATGAATATGGCAGAGGTTGTGCTCACCACACTGATGGCTGTTCATCCTCATGCCCTCCTCCCTCCCTCCTCCTCCCATCCCCTCACTCATCCCATCTTGTTGGGTTCCACGTATGCCCCAGGCACTGTGCTGGTATGGGTGCACAGCCCGGCAGCACGGCCACTGCCTTTGTGGCGCTTCCAGTCCAATGGGGAAGAGGGACTTCAAACAGGCTATCAAACAAGTGAAAGTGTGCAGACACACTTTGAGAGAAGAGCTGTCAAGGGGAGAATGAGGTGCTGTAACGTAAAGAAAGATAAAATTTAAGGGGACCTAATTATGATGGGATGATGACCAGGAAGCAGCCTTGCCCACGCTGGAGGTGGGTGGTGAGGAAAGCAGGGAGCAGAGGGCAGGCCCAGAGGAGGACAGAGGAACCAGCAGGTCCTAGGTCAGCTGCTACCAGCTGGGGGCGGGGAGACTTAGGAGATGAGGCAGGGCGGGCACCAGTTCATGTGGAGCTGGTGGGTTTTTTTGGAAGGGGATTTAAGTAGGAGAGAACCAGGGTCGCAGTTGGATCTTGGAAGATGGCTCTGGCTGCTGTGGGCATGCTAGGGACAAGGGACAGGCTCAGCCTCATGCTGGGTCTTCTGGACTCCTCTTTCCCATATCAGTCCTCCACGCAGCACCAGAGTACTTTCCCCCCAAGTAGGGGCACCTAGGTGTCCGGCAGCATCCCCACCACGAATGGTGGAAGAAAAATGTAAAAGTACAAGACCAGCATGAAGGCCACCACCCTGTGCAGGAAGGAGGCGGGGGTGGGACGGGGCAGTGGCAGCAGGAATGGGGAAGTGGATGGTAGTGGACGTGGAGCCAGGCGGCCTGGGAGGAGAGTTTGCTCTCTGCACTGTTTCTTCCCTCGGCCCCAGACCCCAGCTCTGCTCTACCCTGGTATCATTAGGCCTGGCACACTGTGGGCAGTGAGGAATCCTGGCTGAACGAGGCCTCCTCTCTCGGGCTTAACTTGAAACGAGGCTCAGTTTCTCCACTTGACAGGTGGGGAAATCAACTCGGATCTGTGCAGTTGGGTGGCAATGGGAGTGAGCTCTTGAGAAGCTGGGACATTAATCTGGAGACATCAAATGCCTTTGGGTCCTTTCTGCCTTTGGTTTATTGAAGTAGCCACAGTAACCCAGATATCCCCTCAATCTCTTTGCGAGGTTGCTCCTGTCCTTCTGTCTCAGAGAGGGGAATGCTGTCCTAGGACACGCCAGAGGGGAAAAGCGCAGCAAGGTCAGCTTGCAGGTGCGCT
Organism: Nycticebus coucang; assembly: GCF_027406575.1. Lineage (NCBI taxonomy): Eukaryota > Metazoa > Chordata > Mammalia > Primates > Lorisidae > Nycticebus > Nycticebus coucang. The sequence goes on from NC_069796.1 coordinate 77,894,770, forward strand.
GGAACATGCCAATTACTGGGCGGCAGGTCAGGTGTTCTGAGACATGTCAGCAACTGCGTGGCAGGTCTGCAGAAAGCAAACCTCAGGCAGACACACCTGCCCCAGCAAAGCCCCAGGTGCAGTGTCCTCTGCTGCTGAGCTCCAGGCAAACATTCCTTTCCTTTCTGTTGATTATGACGTCTTTGTGCACCCTGGGGGAGGGCAGCGCGCCTGTTGTGGGAAGAAAGGACAGCAAGCACTTGAAGACCCAGGATGGATGTTTGGTGTGCCTCGACGTTCGTGTGGTTGACCATGTGCATCTTGTTGTTCAGCAGACATGGGTTCAAATCTCAGCTAAGAGATTTGGAGGTTTGGAGTTTGAGGGGGAGATCTGGGAGGAGATTGGGCAAAGGCGTCCCCCTCCTATGACTGAGGCTGTGCCTTCTTGGCCTCTCCCTGGGCTTCCTCCAGGGTTTCTTTTTCTCCCCATCACATAGGATCAGCCTTGCCCCCAGGGAGCAGTAGAAATGTACATCCCTGCAGCTTCCAGGCCCTCCAGCCCCCGGGGAGTCAGAGACGTCCAAGAGGCAGATTATAAATCATCTCAAATTGGGGCAAACCCTCTGGCTAGGTAGTTCCAGAAAATAGAAAATGAGCTATAACCATTTAAAAATATTCTCTTAAAATTAAAAACACAATTTTAAACAAAATAAACTTTTTTACCTGTCAAATGGGCAAAACAATAAATTTGATAATGCCTTGTGTTGATAATACTGGGGACAAACCTGTCCTCTGTTCACTCTTGCTGGTTACATAACACAATGTAGTGTGCCATGTTTTTCAGAGGCTATTTTGATATTGTCTAGAAAATGTAAACTGTAGATACCATTTGACTGGTATGCTTCCTGCTGGTGGGAGGTTACCCTGTGCGTATGTATTTTGAAGCATGCAAAGGCCTGTCTGTATTTGAAAGAGCTGAGAACAGCTTGGGCTGTTCCAAGAGAAGGGCTGGATTAGACCAGCTCTGGTGGGTGGACAAGGGACTAAGCAATTATTATGAGAATGAGGCTGATCTAACATGTGCTAATGTAAAAAGAAACAGCAGAGTCCTGCGCAGTGAAAACAACTCTAAAGACAGTGCTATGGAACAATCCCATTTGTGGAACAGAGTGTGTGTAAGTTTTATTCTTCTAATTCATAAAACAGTTTTGGAAGGACACACAGAACCTGTTAAATGGTTGGGAAGTAGGGATAGAGGTGGGTAGAGCCTGTTTGAAGCATTTTATTCTATAATTTTCATCTTTTTTAATACATGAGCATGTATCAAATTTTCTATTTAAAAAAATCACTCCCATTTCACAGATGGTGAAATAGTCTCAAGGTGCCTGATGTAACTTTCTCTTTTTCACACATGGAGAGATCACCGTGGGGCGAGCTGGTGTCCCTGCATGTACAGTGTGGTGATATGGTGGCACAGCTTGAATTCAAATCCTAACTCCACTACCTACTTGCTGTGTGACCCTGTGCAAGTTTATTAACTACTCTGATCCTCTGTTTCCTTATGTCAGTAATATCTTCCTCTAAGAATTGTCAGGATGAAAAGAGAAAAATACATGTCAAATGTTTATCACAGTGCTCAGCATATAGTAAATGCTTATTGGGAAGCTCTTATTGTTATTGTTGCTATTATTAACATTATTATCATTATTATTATTAATTTTGTTTTTTGAGACAGAGTCTATGTTGCGCTGGGTAGAGTGCTATGGTTTCATGGCTCACAGCAACCTCCAACTCTTGGGTTTAAGCAATTCTCTTGCCTCAGCCTCCCAAGTAGCTGGGACTACAGGTATCTACTACAATGCCCAAAAATTTTTTGGTTGCAGTTGTCATTGTTCTTTTTTTTCTTTTGTTTAGCAGTCCTGGGCCAGGCTCGAACCCATCAGTTGGTGTACATGGCCGGTGCCCTACTCACTGAGCCACGGGTGCCAAGCCCAAGCCAACATTATTATCATTATTAATTTAGTCCCATAGTAAGTTCCTCTGTTCAGAACACACACGGGCTGTCCTCAGTCTGCAGGGAGAGTTAGGTAGTGCAATAGTATGGCCTAAGACTCTGGACCATGAGGGTTGGTGGTACAGAGCTACGGGCCTCCACTGTAATGATTCCTCTGCTCAGGGCAGAAATATCTGGAAGGCTCCTGTAGAGACTACCTCATCTTGCCTCAGAATGCCTCATCATAGAATTGAAGAGTCATAGACTTACTGGGCTGGATGGTTCATTTGAGGCCATACTAGCCAAGCTTTCATTCTGCCTCTGAGAAAACAAAGGCCCAACAAGGAAAAGAAGCTTCCTTCCATGTAAAGAGCTCTGGACTAGTACTTGTCAGGTTCATACTAGACACCTGCTTCTGACTCTTCATTACCATGTGACCTATAGCAAACCCCTTCCCCTCGATGGGTCCCAACCTCTCCATCTGTGAGTCGACAGGATTAGACCACACTGTCACTAAAGTCCTTTGAGCACTGACATTTTACCTTATGTTCTGAGTCCAATACTGAGCTTTAAAGACCCAGGGAAAGACCCAAACCCAAAGAGGGAGGGTGGAGTGAGGCGTGAGGGGCATGAATGGATAGTTCCCAACGAAGGCTTCAGGTGCCTTCTGGGAAACTCCACCCTCTCTCTTTAGAAACAGAATTTGTTGGCTGAGCAAAGTGACTCATGCCTATAATCCTTGCACTCTGGGAGGCTGAGGCAGGAAGATCGCTTGAGGTCAGGCATTTGAGACTAACCTAAGCAAGAACAAGACCCTGTCTCTACCAAAAATAGAAAAATTAGCTGGGCATCATGTTGAGTGCCTATAGTCCCAGTTACTTAGGAGGCTGAGGCATGAAGATCACTTGATATAGGAGTCTGAGGTTGGTGTGAGTTAGGGTGACAGCACTGTACTCTGGCCCGTGTGAGAGGGAGAAAAAAAAGAAAGAAAAAGAAAAATAGAATTTATTTGTTCACTTGTTTAACAGTATTTATGGACCCCCCATTATGTCTTGGGTTCCGTAGGATCAGAGACTGAATGTTAGGTTTAAGTCTTGGCTCTGCTTCCTAGTGGCTATGTGAGGTTGTGAAGTTATTTCTGCTGAGGTTTCTCATCTGTGAAATGGGTATAATCCCCTACCTTACAGAATGACTGAGGGGATTTGCCGAGACACAAGATGTGAAGTTTTTGGCGTAATGCTAGGCACAGAGTGGTTACCTTAAAAAACAAAAAAACAAACCGTGATGGATAGGAACCAGCAAGATAATTTTTTCTTTTTTTTTTTTTGAGTCAGAGTCTCGCTCAGTCACCCAGATTAGAGTGCAGTCCTGTCAGCCTAACTCACTAGCTAAGCTCTCACCAGTCATTTGATTGTGGGCAAGGGATTGAATTCTCTGAGGCTAAATTTTCTCATCTGAAAAATGGACATAATAATAACAATTATAATAGAGTGCTGGAGATTGGAGAGAATGTAGTGGGGAGAATGGTGAGCCGTGAAGGGCAGCGGCCCAGTGTCTGGCTCTTAGTAGGTGCTCAGAGGCTCCATCGTCCTGGCTCTGAACCTTCCTCTTTGCACCAGGGATGAAATGAACGGAACAGCTTAGATCTATTTTTGGCCTGTTCAAGTCCAGCTCATAAAAATACAATCTTGCTCCTTGTCAGCACTTCTACGCTTTTATTTATTGTTCCTGCCAATCCTGGGGCCTCTTCATGTGGGAACCTCTTCATTATTGATAATCCTGGGAAGTAGTATTTTAAATTTTTATGATCTGTACTTTGCACCATCTGAAACACCATGTATTATCTGGCCTTGCCAGCAAAATGGGAATTATATCCAGATGAGGGGTCCTTTAGGGATGAATAATTTATCCCATTTTCACAACGCCAATTATGTTAAATTATGTTCTTTATATTAGCAGCTGACAGGACAATGGGGGACCAATGTGTAAATATGAAAAGAAAACGAAGTTATTACTTTGCCCACATCCACAACCATATGTAAAAACCTGGAGTTTCATTTGTTCAAATATCTATAAAAGCCCACCTTTCATAAGGAAAAGAATAGAAAGAATTTTTCCTCTCCCCTCTCCACTTTTCTTCTCCCATTTCTACTATTAATCAAGGCACTCAGGGCTCTGTTTTGCTCCATTTCTTTTTAACTATGGGGAAAAAAAGAAGAATGTCTAGAATAGAGCCTTCCTTTACAAATTAATTTTTTCTTTTCTCTCTCTCTTTCTCTTTGCTTATGCAAGCTATTTCCTCCAAGGTAAAATTAGTAATGATTGGCTAACATACTACAAAAAAAAAAAAATGAAGAATAAGTATGTGGTGGCTCATGCTTGTAATCCCAGCACTCCGGGAGACCAAGGCAGGTGGATTGCTTGCGCTCAGGAGTTTGAGATCAGCTCGAGCAAGAGCAAGACCCCGTCCCTAAAAAAAAAAAAAGTAACTGTTACCATATCTTTTATAGAAGGGAAATATTCCTGGCTGCTCTTGATAGGAACAAAACATCAAGCTCAGGAAACTCCTCAGAGTTCATGGTTTCACTTTATAGCTGTGCTTTCCTGCCCCTTTCCACACCTGGTATCTCCACTGTGGCCAGAGGCTTTTCCTCTGCCTGTGATGCACATCGGCAAAGCCATTCTCATGCTTGTCTTCCTTCCTCGGCTCCCCAGTGCTCTCACCTTGGCCTTCAAGGTGCTCAGCAAGGCATTCAGGGCCTCTGTGTGCCTCTCTATCTTCCTCCCTGTCCATCCTCACCTCACCCTGACAGGGCCCATTCTCCAGCTACTCAAAAACCTCCCCTTTGTAGTTGCTCCTGGTGTCAGCCTCCCAGTACTTTCAGAATGTTTGCTGACATATGCCTCTCCCTCTGTCTAGAAAGATCTTTTCTCTGGGTTTGGGGAAGCAAGAATGGAAGCAAGGAAGCTGGCGAAGTCCATGAGGAGGTGACGATGCCCTGGGCTAGGGTGGAGGCCGTGTAGCTGGACAAACGGGTTGATGTAGCAGAAATGTTTGAGGAAGCTGGAGCTGGAGTAAGTGGAACAACAGAATGGGTTTTGAGAACCAAGGGGAGGGATCACAGGAGATTCCTTTATTTGATTTGAGATAAACAATTTTAGTGTGGATAATGCTTCTATTTTCCGAGCTGAGGATTGCATGGGATGGAAATGCTAAGGCAGGTGGTCAGGGAAGCAGGGTGAGGACCCCAGTGGTCAGGGCAGGAGGCTGAGGACCCAGGACCTTTGTTGTAGACATGGTAAGTTTGGTCGTGTGGACCCAGGGGCAATGTCCAGTAGGGTAATCGGAGTGTTGGGGTCTGAATGGAGTGTAAATTTGAGAGTTTGGAGAATAAAAGATGAACCGGAAGTCATGGAGCAAGTGAGAATATCCAGAAGAGACTTACAGAATAGAAAGAAATAAGGGAGGTCATGACCTAGCCTCAAGAAATGCCAACAGTGACAGGTCAGGCGGAAGAGGAGGAGTCTGAAGAGGAAGGCCAGGAGGGCTGGCCAGTATGGTGGGAAGAGAGCCGAGAGAGACCACCCTGGACCCAAGAGAAGAGGAGGGAGAGAATGGCCAACTGAGAGGTCAAAGAAGATGAGGCCAGAGCACTGTTCATTTGCTCCAGCAAATGGGTCAAGGCATTTTGAGGTGGAGATGGGACTCTAAAGTGCTAAAATGTCCTCAGAGGTGAAGGAAAAACAGCAAGTAGTAGCCGGTGCTGCTTTTGGAGATGACGCAGTTCGGTCTGCTGTAGAGAGGAGCAAATGACTGAGGACTCACGTGGTGTCAGGCACCCACCTGTCCTGTGGCCTGTGTTGAGCTTTGTGGTTTGAGGAGTAAGGGATCAAAGATTGTTCCATTAGAAAGTCACTCAGCCTAAGCAGCATTTCATAGGAGTGCGGAGTAAAGCAGGCCATAGATGAAGTGAGCCTCTATTCTTACCTGTGTCTAAATTCAGAGCCCCCAACCTCATTACTGCAAGTGGCAAATGGTATGTAAGTGTATGTATAAATCATCATACATGTATTTCAAGCTGGAATGGAACCACACAGTACATAGAAAAGACTTTCTGGTGTCTGATTTCTTTTGTTCAATGTTATGTCTGACATGCATTGGTGTATATGTAGTATTTGCTGTGGGGAATCCCCTTTTATGAATAAACTACAATTTATCCATTCTCTTCTTGGTAGACATTTGAGATGTTCCCAGTTTTCAGCTATTATGAGGTTATTATATATAAAGCCTCTATAAATGTTCTTATATGTATATTTCAGTGTACCATTATATTTTTGAGTTGACTTTTTGCTATTATGAGGCTATTATATATAAAGCTCTATAAATGTTCTTATATGTATATTTCAGTGTACCATTATATTTTTGAGTTGACTTTTTGCTGACACCTAGGAAATCTGTCAATTTTTTGGTATGATTATTTAGTATTTGGATATTTTACTAAATTCTTATAGCTTTTCAGCTCATTTTCTTAGAACACATTTGTATCAGATAGAAAGCTAAAAGCTTCAAGTAACAGAAAACACAGCCCAAATTGGATTAAGGCCCAACAAGTATGTATTTGCCTCCCTCAAACTGACCGCAGAGCCCAGCATGGATCTAGCTTCAGGAAAGATGGGATCCAGGCAATAGGATGTCATCAGGACCCACCTCCATTTCTCTCGGTTACTCTTGGCTCTACTCTCCATGTGGGATGCCTTTGTCCTTCTCCTGGCTCCCTGCTCAGAGTGGTAACAATTTCCACAGCAATTCTAGAATTCAAGTCCTCACTACACCATCCAGAGGAATAGTGCTCTCAGAATACCCATGAAGACCAAGGAAACTTCTTTCCTAAAGACTATAGTCAATACCGTGTCATATCTCATTGGTCCAAATTGAATGACATACTCACATATGAGCCAATAAAATGGTGGGATCAATAGGATAGTATTCCCTAATTAACTCAACCTCACAAGGGACCATCCCTGTCATTAAGGAAGGAGTTGATGCCCCCACAAACCGTATGTCTGCCACGCATTGGGGCCTGATGTGTTCCTGAAAGGAATATCAGGGAGCTTTTGAGTGGAGAAGAAACTGGATGCTAGAGAAGCAACCTCCAAATGAAAATTATTATGAAAATAAGAATAATATTGCCTGTAATGATTATTCATGGTCTTCTTCTGGCAGTAATATTTTTTAGTTCTGTCTCTTGCCTTAACATGTTGGCTAGAACATAGGGTCTTTTAAGTTTACACAGAATGGAAATGGTTTTGAGTTCTTCAGAAGCTCTGGGAAGGGTGTTTATGAAAATAGGGAGGCAGAGAAAAAGAGTAAGAAGTCAATACTTCTTAACATTTGATTTGAGATGTGAAGATATTCCAGACCAGTCTGAAATTATTGAGATAGACTTGGCAATGTAGGGAGGTGAGCTAGTTTCCTATTGCTATGTAACAAATTACCAAACATTTAATGGCTTTTAAAAAAGCACAAATTTATTTATTATCTGATGGTTTTTTTAGGTTGGAAGTCCAAGCATTGTGAGCTGAGTTCTCTTCCAGGGGTCTCACTGGCTGAAATCAAGGTATTTGCCAGGCTACATTCTCATCTGGCACTGGGGTCCTCTTCTGAGCTCATTCAGGTTGTTGGAAGAATTCAGTCCCTGCAGTTGTAGGACAGAGGTCCCCCTTTTCTTATTGGCTGTTGGCAGAAGGTTGCCCTCAGATACTAGCTATATGGCCTTCTCTCAACATGTCAGCTTAATTCTTCAAGGTCAGTGAAGAGTCTCCTACTACAAAATTTTCAATAGTGTAATGTCATTCACAGGAGAGACTATCCTATTCACAGGAGTGACTATCCTATAGTCACAGGTCCTGCCCACGCTCTTCAGGTAGGAAATTATATAGCATATGTACAGCAGGGGGCAGGAAATGGAATTATTACCCTAAGGCTCACACTGACCAGGAATTAGATGTATTGTTATGCATATAATAATAGATGTGCTGTGTGTGTGTATACATACAACATGTACGTATACATGTATGGGGAGAGAAATTATAAATCCGAGTTTGTTAATATTTCTAAAAATATGGATTCAGAGAAATGATTAGACATCTAAATTTTCTATACTGCTTCATAATCTGACAGCTGATATAGTGCTATCCAAAATATTTCTAATAATTAGAATTTGTAGAATATTCTTTCAGTTTACAGAGCACCTGACATGAAATGCTATTTCATTGTGTCCAATCCCAGAATGTTGTGGGTTATCCCATGATCTGTGCTTTGGAGTTTGCTCTTTTGTTTATATTAGCTCTTGACTTGTGTCTCATGTTCCCATGGCAGTTCATAGGCCAGCAAAACAGGGACTTGTAGATCACATGCCATTTCACGTTTTTGTTTCTTTGGTCATGTGGTTCCCTTTGCAGAAAATGTCTTCCCTTGCATTGTCCACCCAGAAAACTTCTATTCATCCTTCAAAGCCCTTTTTGTTTCAGGCAAGGCAGTCAGGGACATGCTTGAACAGCATTGTTCCTTAGAAGTCCTTGCATTGCTTCAGTGGTAGGGTACACATGTAGGCTGACAGGTACAAGCCAGGTCCAAGTCCATGTCTGCCTCGGGTATCTACAGAAGCAAATGACAGTACCCAGAGGCAGTGTCCAAACTAACACTTGTTATTGAAGGAAGGGTCTGAGTGTCTAATGTGCAGTAAATTACTTATGCCTCACAACAACCCAGTGAGATGGTTATGCTTATTTTCCATTTTATAGATGAGAAACTCAAAACATGAAAGGTTTAAATGACTCAGCCAAGGTTACCAGCTGGAAAGTTATAGAACCAGGATTTGAACCCAGCACACACCTGTGCACACTCCCTACAATACTGGCCATGTTGGCATCTGCCTTATAGTGTAGAATTAAGTGAGATAATGCATGTCACTTGCTCAGTGCCAGCTATATAGCAAATGCACAAAGTATGAGAATTATTTTTCTTGCCTATGGTACAGAGGCCTCTGTTTTCCTATTGTTTGGGATAGGAGGTGGGAAGAAAATAAAACTATGAGAACACTCTTCTGCCTACCCCCTCTCTGCACTCTCCCAGTGAGCCCTCCTCCGTGTTCCGCTACACCACTCCCTGTTTATGGAAGCCAGTGGCTCCCTTTTTGTTGTTTGGAGGAACACTCTACAAAGAGCAGAGACAAAACAACAGAATTTCCATCTCGAAATGGAAATCCTCCAGGTGAGGGAGAGAGGGGTGTTGATGGGTTAGAGTCCAGGGCCTCTTTAACCAACATGTTTAAGTGCCAAGTGGTAGATGCTAGGCCATGGTACTACTTTCCCCAGCCCTTCCTTTCTGAGCTGCATTGAGTCCATGATATTCTGACAGACTTTAAAGAACATTCTTCAGAGAAGAATTCTTGCTCTAGTCAATATATTTACTTTTGTCTCCAGAAATTGGCTGGGGTTTTCTGTGAAAATTCTGTTAGTTTAAGCTATAGTGGGAAGTAAGAGTGATCACAGGGGCAGTGCCTGTGGCTCAAAGGAGTAAGGCGCCGGCCCCATATACTGGAGGTGGCAGGTTCAAACTCGGCCCCGGCCAAAAACTGCAAGAAAAAAAAAAAAAAGAGTGATCCTAATTAGAAGACTGCTTCCTTGTTGCTGTGTGATCTTGGACAAGTGGCTCAGCATCCCTGAGCTTTAGTTTCCTTATCAGGAAAAATGGAAATAGTGGTAGTACACAGGTAAGGCATGTGCAATGTATGATCTGGTTCTGGAATATAATAAATGGGTCAAAAATATTGCTCATTATTATCTTATTTAACTCTCATAGGAATATGATTACGATCATGGTCTGTATTTTACAGGTGAGAGTGTGAGGCCCAGGCAGCCTCCGTGCCCCTCCTGGCGCTCAGTAGTGCCCTGTGAATGATAACCTGGCAGTGGTTACTGGTTTCTTTTCCTTTCACTTTGCCTGTGCAGTGGGCTGGAGTTCCATAAATGTCTTGTCAGGTTGACAGCAGATCCTGGTAAGATGTTAACCACCTCTGTAAAAAATTCAGACTTTAGAAAAACAGGATGATACAAGAGATCCAACAGGCCCTTATATTTTTCCTTTGCATAAGTCCCCAAATCAAGTGGGAATGAACTATGTGCAAACAGATGTAGACACAGCATCTTCACCATAACTCGTTCATGTAACAAAACCTGTGGAAACAACCTAAACATTCAACAATTAAAGATTGATTAGATTAATTGTAGTATACACACAAAGGGGAATGTTACCCTACATTAAAAGGGAGAATAAAATCATGTATTTATCTGCATTGGAAAATTGGGAAGAAGGTATAGTGTTGTGTAATTAAGGCAGGTTATAAACTAGGACATAAAATATCAGTTCATTTCATGAAAAGGAAATATATGTTTCATAAATAGTAAATATATGTCATATGCACATACATAAGTCTGTAAAAACATCTGAAAAGTTGTAACCAAGATTGTCACCAGTGATTGTCCCTGTTGGAATGAGGAAGTACTAAGGATAATTTGAATTTTTTTCTTTTCTTGTGCGTGTTTGGGAAGGATTCTTTATTTTCGGATGTTTATGCATAATAAATTCTGGTTACTTAAAAAAAAGGAAAGGGAGGGTGGCGCCTGTGGCTCAGAGGAGTAGGGCACCGGCCCCATACGCTGGAGGTGGTGGGTTCAAACCCAGCCCCGGCCAAAAACTGCAAAAAAAAAAAAAAAAAGGAAAGGGAAAGAGTGATGTTTCGAGTCTCCTTGTGCACTAACACTGATCGAACCTTTCAGGTGATTGTGAAGACAAGAACGGAATATCAGCCAGAACAGAAGAACAAAGGGAAGTTTCGAGTGCCGAAAATCGCGGAATTTACGGTCAGTGTCCTGATGGTGTAACGGAAAGCATACAGCAAGCTCAGCTCAGCTCGTGCCTGTGGAGCTGGTGCTGTTTGTTGGGGTTGGGAAGAGGAGGCAGGCTGTTTCTGGAAGGATTTGTTAAAGCCACGTGGTCGGGGTGACCAAGTTTAATCAAGTAACAAGAGCTCTGCCTCTGAGGTTTGTCAGGCTGTCTCCGGCCCCAGAATGCTCTGAGAAACTCCATAACTGATAAACACCTCTTTTATTTCTTCCCCTTTCTCCTGTCCCTTTCTTCCTGCTTTTCCATCACAATCTCCAGGAAATGTGATTGGAAATGCGGGAAGAGACTCAAGTTTTTGTCCTTGGATATGATGGCAACAAATACAAAAAAGGCAAAGAAGTGAAAAGCCGTGTCTTGGTGGTAAAGCCTAGTGGTTGATTTTCTATTTCTTGGTGGAGGGGCAGCTAGGAGCATGGACCGATGTGTACGCCTAGTTGTGATGGGTCACATGAGGGAGCCAGAAGCATGCCCTGTGAGGGCAAGAGGACCGGCTCCGGGGAAGTCACTTAGGAGCTGAGATGGAAGTGGGGAGTGGGCATAAGCAGGCAGAAGGGTGGCTGAGGAGAGCAGTTTGTGCAAAGGCCCTGAGGTGGGAGGGAGGCTAGCCCAGACTGAAAAGGAGTCAGAGCAGCAAGGCTGGGCTCAGGGGAGCATGACAGGGGTGGGGAGGGAGGACCCAGGTGGGGCAGAAGGCAGACAGTTCTAGGCTTTGGAGGAAGGCCTATATGGAGGGTTTTAGGTTTAAATACCAAAAGCAATAGGAAGCCTTTGCAGGATTTCAGGAAGGGGAGGGACATGAGTGGAACTGGGTCTTAGGAAAAGCATGCTGGCTTTCTGTGGCTAATGGAGAGTAGTGGGCAAGAGGGAGTGGGGGGCAACTATTAGGCTACTGTAGTCACCTAGGTAAAACAACAACGGTGGCTCAGACAAGGATGGTTAGCAGACAGAGAGATGTGGGCTGACCCGAACGAGATCTTGGAGGCACAATTGGCCATGCAGGCAGCAGAGCAGGTGGCTCTGGGGAGGGATATTGTGGTAGTCCGTTCTGGACTTGAGCCTTCTTTCCACCAGCTGTGTGGTCATAAGCAAGTTGCTAAACCTCACTTATCAAATAGAGATAATAGTAGTTCACTGTGAAGATGAAGTGTGGGATGCGTGCAAAGCACTTGGGTCTGTACGGGATAAGTAGCTATTTCCTGTCAATTGTGCCTGGGGCCTTTGGAAGTGAACACAACCCTTGGTTATCTGGGAATTGAAGTGTGCACATGGATAAACATATTGATTGGTCTGTTTCTGTCCCTTTCTTCCTGCTAACTCTACACGGGAGTAGCTGGTATGGACCCTGAGGTGCACCTCTTTGCATGCCCTGGAATGTGGGGCCTCCTGGATGTCAACCCCCCTCTTTCAGGGCAGGAGCTGCTCTTCTATTTTCTGGTGTGTCTGGCCCATGGTGTGGGTCTGTGTACGTAGGCCTGGCTGCAGCTACACCCAAGTACCTGCCAGAACGAGCACATTTCTGCAGGAATGGGGGGAGGCCTGGGCTGCCTTGGAGCGCCAGGCCAGGGGGTCAAGTTGACCTGGCCTCGTGGATGATGAGAAATACGAGCAGATCCACACACAAGAATTTACTGCAGTGCTATTTATAAAGTCACAGTACTGGAAATGATGCTAGACTTTTGCAGCTTTCCCTGATTCCATAAATGAGACCACACCCGTATAATGAACTATTTTACAATTTCTTTCTTTTTTTTTTTTTTTTTATAGAGACAGAGTCTCACTTTATGGCCCACGGTAGAGTGCCGTGGCCTCACACAGCTCACAGCAACCTCCAACTCCTGGGCTTAAGCGATTCTCTTGCCTCAGCCTCCCAAGTAGCTGGGACTACAGGTGCCCGCCACAATGCCCGGCTACTATTTTACAATTTCTTAAGATCACTTATATTTCAGAGAGTAATTTCTTTTAAATTATGAGCTCAGGAGATATTTCCTTCCTCTTTCTTTTCCAGGCTTTGAAAATTTTATATAATGAACGTGCATTGTTTCAATAATTAGACAGAAATGAGAATTATTTTTAAGAATTCGCTCTTTTCTTCCAACAGAGATTTAAGAGTTTTAATGAAATTATTCTTTATCCAGAACTCATTTAAAATGATGGCTATGAAGGCATGTGATAATTTGGGCAAATACTGAAGAGAGAATGTTAAGTGAAAAAAAGCAGAAATTAAAATTGTGTGCTTTCGGGGATTAGAACTATTAAAATCCCACAAATACAGAGGAAAAGTGACACGGAAAGAAACATATTTAAATGCTATCTGTGGCTATGTTATCAGGGGTGGGGCTGGGCCATTTTTTTTCTCTTCTTTGATAACTTTTGTGATGTGGCTGTTTCATCATATTTAAATATGTGAGACAGATATAATAATCCCTTACTTCTCAAAGGGGAAATACGGCTCAGGGAAGTGACATCACTTGCTCACCCAGACACCAAGAGACAGAGCCGGTGCGCTGAGCTGGGGCCTGCCCAGCCTTTCTGTTCAGCCATGAATACCTGCCTACTTCCGAAAGGACAGGAAAGAATAACAAGTCAGCTAACAGAAAAGGAGCTGCTAGGTCAGGGCTCGGGCCTGTGGAAGCCCCCACATAGTTTCGCCTAATTAGTGCCGGAGGTGTAGAAAGAAAGGCTTTGTGGTTCAGGAGCAGCCCTTTGTAAGCCTTGTCAGGTGTGGGTGGAGTGGAGCCCTGCCTCTTGGAACAAAATGGAAGGAATGAAGCAAATTCTTTCATGCTTATATAAAGCTTGGAACGTTAATTAGCCTGGTTTTTCCGCTTTCTCAAAGAGAGATCCTTCTGGGCCCTGTGAAGGGTACAAGTGTGGGGGCGAGGGTGGCTCGTGGAGACTGGGAAGGAGGCGCTGGTGGTAATTAAGAAGGATCTGAGTCTGAGGGTCTGAGCTGAGTCAGCTCAGTGGGGCTCGGGATCCAGGTGGGGCTGTCAGGAAGGTGAGATTTGCAGACTTGTGCTTGGTTGGAGAAAGCAGGGTGGGGGCGCTCCTGGAGTTTGGCTTGCCTGTCTGCCACTGAGGTAGGGTTGGGGGAGATGTGCTGAGCATGGTCCTGGAGGCCATGAGTAGGGAGGAGGTGGTCTGGGCACCCTTAGACGAGCAGGTCTGGAGCTCAGGATGGAGATTTCCACTGGAAAACCAGGGCTGGAAGTCAGGGAATTTGCAGCTAGTCTTAGAGAGCCTGGTGCTGGCAAACAGTGGCTGGGCCAGCCCTTCACATACACTAGCCAGGGCTGAGGTGACCTTAGGACGTGCAGAAGTGCATCCCTTCTTGTTCCAGACTCTTCACGAAGGTAGAACAGACTGTGACTTTAAATTCCAAAATAACCTGGAGAGAGCAGTTTATAGCAATTATACTGTGAGAAAGAAAGGAAGAAGAGATCAGAGTGGGGAGAGATGAATGGAAAAAGATTGCCTGCAAGAATTGCCTGGAATTTTGGTCATTTCTGAGACTGAGAAAGCTCTTGTAGTTATAATAAAGGCCCATAGACTTAAAAGATTTTCATCAGGATCATGTGAGAAGGTGGGAGCATGCAGAGAATAAACCCCTCTTACTTTCTTAATCCTGAGAGCTTAGGGTTCTTCTAAAACTAATTTCGCTATGGAAGGTGCTGGAGCTAAGGAGGGTCCTGGTGCCATGGAGGGTGCTGGAGACATGAAGGGTGCTGGTTTATGGAGGGAGCTGGAGATATGGAGGGTGCTGAAGCCATGTAGAGTTTTGGTTATGTGGAGGGTGCTGGGCACGTGGAGGGTCCTGATGCCATGGAGGTGGTGATGCCTTGGAAGGTGCTGATGCCATGGAGAGTGCTGGTTCTATGGAGGGTGCTGGACATGTGGAGGGTCCTGTTGCCATGGAGGTACTGATGCCATGGAGGGTGCTGGGCTGTGGAGTACACTTGGCCATGGAGGCTGCTTCTTGTATGGAGTGTGCTGGTGCCTCTAGCCATGCTGCCAGGCCTGGTCAATCCCAGGCTAGTCAGTGTGTGGCACTGAGTTTGTATTTGGAGGTCGTTTATGCTCAGCTGTGGAAAGGCATGCTGGGGCAACACCTGGGCTTGAGTTAGTCTCACCTAGGCACCTCAGAGCTTGGCCTTACCCTTTATGACCCTAGGAAAGTCTCTTCAACCCTAATCTCCTGATTCTTAATTAGTAAAACTGGATATAATCTTAACAAATTGGGTAAATCATTAGTGCATTCTAGGGTCTTAATAAATGATCATTTTATTTCCTTTCTATTCGGATTTTTTTCCTTCCTCTTGTGTTCTTAGCTTCCGACTAATTAGCTGGATTTTATCTGTTTATTGGGCTCTGGGCCTCTCTTTCCTGTGTTTTCCCTATGAGAATATTACTAAGAAAACCTAGAGAAACTGTTACTGAAGGAGCCAGTCTAATGTCAGGGTTTGTATGTGGTATCTGGCTCCCAGCAGTGCCCCCTGGAGCCAAGTCCTTGCCTACTGGTAGATGTAGGCCGTGTTCCTTTTTTTTTTTTTTTGTATGTGGTTGTAAATGTTACTTATAAGATAAATAATCATAATATCTAAAATATGCTTTTGCAACCACTTTTCAGCCTAACAACATTCTTGTGATGTAGTATCCATTATGATGGAGTGTATTATCTCCATTTTACAGATGAGAAAACTGGATGTAAAATGGAGTGAATTATCTCCATTTTACAGATGAGAAAACTGATGCTCAGAGAAGTGAGGTATCTGTCTCAAAGGTGGCTCAGCCAGGAATTGTCAGAACAAAATAAACGCGCAGCTTTACATCTCCCTCCCCACTCTCCCTGCCATAGCTGCTGTCATCCTGTCATTGTCCAGCCGCGGCCTTCCTGCCTCCTTCCCTCCCTTTCCTTCTTTTTGGTTATTAGTATTTGCTCTGGGCTGGGCTCAATGCTTTGTGCTGGATGACACAAAGGTGGACAAGATGAAATCCCTGCTCTCCGGGACCTTACATGTGCGTGGATTAGATACGAAACACTCTGGCTGGCTTCTCAGCTGTGCTTTCCTGGGGTCATTTCCTCTGGGACTGCTCTCTTGGTCCTCTTAGCCTGGTTTGGGTCTTCCTCTGGGGTCTTGTGGGGCCGCCATCCCCACTGTACTGGCTAATCCCATGGCAGCAGCCCCACTATCCCCTGCTCCCACAGGGCAGGGAGGTGTTGGGTGCACCTCTGCATTCCCAGCTCCCAGCACAGGGCCTGGCGTGGAGTGAGTGTGGGGTGTGTTGCAATGTGGGCCTCAGTCTTTTGGGATGGCTGGTCTCAGTATGCATCCCTGACCACATGTCCTGATTCAGCATTCAGAAAATCCGGTCCCTTAGGGTCTGCCCTGGGCAAGCTCAGACTGGAGGGTGCTCAGGCACCTGAGGGAACACCTTGGGGTCACCTGCAGTCCAGTTCCAGAGCACAGCTCAGGAAGAAGCCACAGTGAGAGGGACGCGTTAGTCCAAAGGCACCAGAACTCACCGCTCTCCTGGGCAAATGGACACGCTGAAATACACGAGAGTGGAGTGTGACCTGAAGTGAGAGGTCCGGCCCTTTTGAAAGAACCCATGTCAGTGGACTGTTTTTAAAAACGAAGAACAAATAAAAATGAAACAAAACCCCTGTTGAAGTTTCAGGCCTAACACCATCCGGTGTTGATTTTTTGGCTGCTTCATCCATTCATTGATCCACTTGACTCTTTGGGCTCCTGCCCTGTTCCTGACACGTGACTGGCCCTTCTTGTCTACTGTTCTGCTGAGTGATCCCAGCCAGCCAGGCTGCAGGATTGCTAACCCACCTGCAGGCTCAGAAGAGCAGGCTGACTTCCCTGAGGTCCACACCAGGAGTCTGTGGAGCTGGGAGGTATTCCCCGGCCCTAAGCTGAGGGTCCCTGCCACAGTGCAAAGGCAGGTGAGGGGCAAAGCTGCAGGTGGGCGTGCACCGAGGGGAGGGGCTTCAGTTGCTGCTAACTTCTCCACCAGTTGTTCCTTTGCTTTTTCTTCTGTATCAGGCCAAGAAATGGGGGCCTCGGCACCCTGTCTCAGGCCTCAACCCTGCTCACCTTCCCTCCAACACCAAAACGAAAGAGGCATAGAGAAACACCAGAACCAGCCTCCTCTGAGCCAGCTGCCAGGTCCAGGAGCTGGGAGTCCAGGCCCCTCCCCTCTGGAGCCTCTCTGGCTGTGCTTCCCGCTCTCTCCTCACGTGGCCTCTCCTCTCAGCCCTCTCCTGTCACTTCTCCTCACAGCCCCACCCTGGGCCTAGGGCTCCTACTAAGGCACGTGTCCCACAGAGGTATTCTGGGGCCTCCACTGCTGACTTGCCACCTCCCAAAGGTGTCCCCATCTACCCAAAGCATGGGCCCTTCCCTCATGATACTGGACGTTTTATGCCTCCCTGCCTCTGTCCCTTCTGGCCGGGATGCATTCACTGCCTTCCCTCCACCCCCAAGGCCACTCACCAGCGCCCTGCTCCCCCGGCTCCGCCCGTGCTGTCTCTCCTGTACTCTCGGGAGAGCCGTCTTTCCTCCTCCTCTGGATTCTTGCTTCTCCTGTAGGTCCCTCCATTCCAGCACCCATCACACAGAGCCAGTCCCACAGAGTCGGCATCAGTGAGTTACCTGCTTAGTCTTCCATTGACCCAGGGAGGTCAATGTGGCAGGAATACTGATGGCTTCATCTTTGCACTTCAAGAGCCTAGCCAGCACCTCTCCAGCTGGGCCCCAACAGGTTTCGTAATAAATAATTAGGGAGGCCCATGAACACACACAAAATCCAGTGGCTACCTGAGAAATTCCACATTGATAACAACCGCCCCTCTGGCTGTCTCATTGCCAATATCTTTTTTAAAATTGGGGCTCTATCTTTCCTCCTAAGCTGCTTGCTGATGACACTTTCTCATAACTGCCTTCTTCCTGGTGCTACTTTCTCTCACGGAAGTGAGACCCCATTTCTAGAAGCCATTTGCTTTCACCAATTTTTCATTGAAACTCCATGCACTGCCTTCGGTTGGTGGGATTCTAATATGTGCTGACAGCAGCAAATGGAGAAAGAGATTCTACTTAATTATCTGTTGTCTCGGTTTTTATTGCTCTCCTGTTTTTTTCAATTTTGAGGAACATTTTTAGGCAATTTATTAAAAACATTGCCTGCTGGGTTAGGAGTAGAGTCATTATCTGGCACAGAGAAAATTTGCACATGAGGACATGGTGGAGAGAGGCTGCCAGAATAGTTCATGTTTTTTATTCCTCTACTGGCTAGGGTTTTATTGAAAATCAGAATAAAGATGTTGGCCTAGGTTTTTGGCTGGGTGCTTTCTTCTGGCCCGATGGGTGTATTATGAGAGTGACCTTCAAAAATATATGTTGTTATTAATTGATGGTTGAGAAGCAATTGTGACTTATTATTATTACTATTATTTTTAATAAAACCTTCCCTTGGGAGGGAAAACACACACGGTACTATCTAAGGAGGAAGGTGCTCAGGATGACGGGTGGGGAGATTTGGTGACTACCCCGCCGCCAAATGTCTGAGCTGCTTTAATTAAACACTTCTCCTTCTCATCGATGTGAACACATATTGATAAATAAATGCTGCAATAATATAAGTCACTTATTAAGAAACTTAGTGTAAGGCCAGGTGTGGTGGCTCATGTCTGTAATCCCAGGCACACGGGAAGGCTGAGATGGGTCGATTGCTTGAGCTTAAGAGTTTGAGATTAGCCTGAGCAAGAGTGAGATGCCATCTTTACTTACAACAACAACAACAAAAAAAAAATAGTAAAACTAGCTGGGCATTATGGTGGGTGCCTGTAGTCCCAGCTACTGGGGAGGCTGAGGTAAGAGGATCACTTGAGCCCAAGACCTTGAGGTTGCTGTATGATGATGCCAGAGCACTCTACCATGGTGGAGTAGAGAAAGAAAGAAAAGAAAAAGGAAAGAGTCTTAGTGTAGAAGACTTCTAGAATCTAGTGCGTATTCTTGTTTCACAGGGGACTCCTGCAGGAGGCCACCAGGCACATCACATCTGCTCCTGAGAGCTGATTGTTCAAAGTTTGCAAGGCAGTTGTTAAACTGTTGGAAACTCGAAACCAATCATGGTGGGACCAGCAAGTACTAACAACCTCTTCCTCTCTCTGCTAAGAGGGGTTTATTGGCAAACCTTTGTTTGAAAGGTACCATATAAGATGGGGGCATATGAAAGTTGGGGCACTGATTCCATGGGTCTGCATGACTAAAACAAGTCATTTTCATTCTCTGAACCTGTGTTCCCGATCTGTAAAATGGGCTAATGATTTCTACATCAGAGGCCTGATTCAAGGCCTATGTGAGATATTATAAGTTAACACTGCTGTCCATAGTGGCTCATTAAATTTAAGCTTCCTCTTGTCACTGCAGGATAGATTCATTTTGGGGGGGTAGGTCATCTTACTGGATGGGACGCTGCCACCCTGTTCGGGTCTCTAGTGGGAAGCCATGCCTGGTACCTGGGGGAATTCCACCCTCAGTGACCCTGCCCTAGCTCAGATGATCCCCCTTTCCACTGTGCCAGCTTCTGACTCTCCAGCTCCATCCCACCCCTGTCACAGATAGGAAATCAGATTGCTCCCTATCTCCTCTGGGTAGCAGTGTGAAGTCAAATGTGTCTTCCCAGGCTCTTCCAAAAGGTGGTCCTTTCTGCCAGTTGCAGTCCTCTACCACCTGCTTCCAGGGCTCTCAGGGCTCTGCAAAACTGCTGTGCCTTTTCCCACCTCCAGGTCTTGCCATCCACATTTTCTGCCTTGAGACCCGGCTCCTTCTGGAACCTGCCCTTAGTTCCCCACATCATTTTCTCACTGTGAAGTCCAACGGTCCCAGCACTTCTTCTGGCCCTGTGCCTCTCACCGCTAAGATGGTGCCTTGGCTTCCCTGGAATTCTTCTGGCGCCTGGCTGGATTGCTAACTCTGGCATTGAAGGAAGGGATTCATAAAGGTTTCTCAAATCCTGGAGTTGTTTGTTGAAAGTACCACAACATCTTAAAAACTATTATTTCTGATTAGTAAATAATAACAGCTTTCATTTGATTAGGTTCCTATTCTGTGGTGGTTGGCAAGTCATTTTTCCACTCAATCTTTATTTTAACTCAGGATGTGGGTGTTATTTTTTATATGTAGATGAGAAAACCAAGGATCAGAATAGTTAATTAAGGTAGTTAGGGTCACCCGGCCAGTAAGGGTCAGAGTCAGGCTTTGCTGACCCAGAGGGATGTGCGTGACTTTGTGTGTGTGTGTGCGTATGGGTGTGTGTGCGTGCATAACACGCGTACACTTTTATCTAGATTGTCTTCCAAATTGGGAATCCCTGCACATTTGGGGAATTGCTTAAATTAAACTGGAATGGAAAAGCGGTCACCAGAATACTAAAATATTGCTGCGGGTCCCCGTGACCTGCCGAGCACTAGGTTAGTTTTGTTCTGGTGCTCCTTTCTTCTTTCTCTTCTTTGAGCACACTGTTTGCCCAGTCAGGAAATGCACTGCCCCAGAAGGCAAAGACAGAGGCTACAATTGCCCACGGGACACATGCCGTTTCCCCTGAAGGTCTGTCGTGTGACTGGCTTCCCAACCCCTGTCACCAGGTGGGCAGGCTCATCTTTTGACTTCCTTGGTCCTGTGGCCTCCACTGCTGCCATGCCTGATTATTTTAAATGTGATTTAAAAAACAATTATGATGTTTAAGCTCCTGGAACTGTCAGAGGAAGAAAGGCCCCAACAAAGTAACTGTATGTGCAGCTTGTCATGTCACCTCTATGTTCTATAATTATAAAAACCAGTTGTCATAGCAACGGCTGTACAGGCCTAGCTTCCTCCTGGAGATGCTAACAAGCTACTCAGCTCTGTGATCTGAGCAACTGGGAGGGAATTTGGTTCTTTAAGGGGATTTAACTCCCACTTGAGTGATTATGGTTCACTCACTCTCCTTCTCCACAATCCGAGCCCAGTTTTATTCTGCAATCTGACAGACCTAGGTTTGAATGTTGGTTCTATAACTTCACGGGCTGTGTGACCTTGGGCAGCTCACCTCACCTCCAGGGGCCTCAGTTTCCTTGTTTGTGAAATGGGGATACCAAGGCTCACTTCAGAAGACCGTTGTGAAGGTTACGTGTGCGATTGCCTGGCCCACTGCCTGGCACGCAGTAGCCCCTGGTGTATATTGGACATGTTTCCCTTAACCTTGTTCACTATAAGTGAATTAAAAATGAAAATGCTACCAATAAAGAGGGTAGATATTCTCATAATCTTTAAAAAACATTATTGTCATATATCGTCTTTCTAAATGTTTGTGGCTAGAACAACAGTTTACTAAACCAATTTTAGCCTGAATCATGTATAAGAGACAGAAAAAAAGAAAGCGGAGAAAAAGAGAAAATATAAATAAATATTCATGTAGATGAAAACTGGCTTGAATTAAAATTCCTCCAGTTTTTTTGTTTTTAGACAAGGTCTTGGTGTGCTGTGCAAGCTGGAGTGCATTGGTGCAGTCATAGCTCAAATTCCTGGGCTTGAGTAATCTTCCTGCCTCAGCCTCCCAACTAGCTGGGACTATACGCATGCACTACCATGCCCAGCTAATTTTCAGGTTTTTTTTTTTTTAATTTTTAGTAGAGATGGGATCATGATATGCTGACCCAGGGGGTCTCAAGCCCCTGTCCCCAACTGATCCTCCCACGTTGGCTTCTCATAGTTCTAGGATTACAGGAGTGAGCCACCACGCCTGGCCTCATTTTTGGTTGTGACAGATGGGGGTGCAGGTGCTACTTGGCATTCCATAGGTAGGGGCCAGGATGCAGTTAAGCATCCTGTGATGTACGAGATGTCTCCTTACAACAAAGCATTATCCAGCCCGAAGGCCAATGGTGCTGAGACTGAAAAACACCAGAGTATGTGTGGGGTCCAAAGTCAGAAATCCAACCACGCTTACGCCACCAAGATAAGTCAGTTTTGTTTAGCGTGTTAGTTTCTTATCCTAGAAATCTCCCAGAGATGTGAAGCCTATGAAAAATTAACAAAGGCAAAGAAAGGGAAAGACAAAAAGACTTCTCTAAGTTGTAGGGAGCTTAGTAAAAAATGGGTTGGCCTCAGGCAGCGCAGTGCTGCAGAACTCTAAACAGATCAAATGTGATTGTTTCATGTACAAAGCAAAATGTACTGAAGGCGATGTTAGGTCCCTAAATAGCTCTGTGATTTATTCTACAGAGGAGGTTAAAAATAAGACTCGCATTTATTTCACCTGCCCTCCTCCTTTCCAGCTCCTGTCTGGTTTTGACATTCCAAGCCAGAGCTAGAGTAGCTTTCCTATAACTCACCCGTGATGACTTCCTTCCTTGCTCCAAACTATTCTAAGGCTTCCTGGTCTTTGGGGTAAAATTGGAACTCCCGAGCCTGCTGCATTTGGCCTTCGGAGTCTGTCTCTCCCTCATCTCTTCCACCTCCTCCCATCAAGCTGAATTACCTCCACACACTGCCCCACCCCACTGCCTCGCCTCTGCTCAACTGTTCTCTCCCCCCCAGATGATTTTCTCTCTCCCGTGGGAGAGGCCTGACCATTTCCTCACTGGGACCAACCCTACAGGGCAGAGTTGGTTCCCTTCACCGCCTTCCTGCAGTTATTTCGTTACGTGCGTTTGGTTTTCTCCCAAGGTCCTGTGAAAGTCTGGGCTCTAAGGACAGACACTGACCCTGATTCATTGGTATAGCCCATGTCTGCTGCGGCCTTGAGTCCAATCGGTGGTTTTTACTTTTGCTTTTAAACAAGAGTGATACATACACACGCACAAAGTTCCATCAGTACAGAAAGGCGTATGCTACAAAATGAAAGTCTCCCTTTCTCTCCCTTCATAATTCTTCTCCCACAAAATGTCCCTTGTCTGTCTGTGCTGTCCAAATTGGATGCCCCTAGCTACATGTGGCTACATATATTTAAGGTAATCAAAATGAAATAAGATTTAAAATTTAATTACTCAGTCATATTAGACACATTTCAAGTTACCACATGAGCCTAGTGACTACCCCATTGGACAGCTCAGATTTACGGAATATTTCTGTCATTGCAGAAAGTTCTTTTAGACAGCCCAGGAATAGTTTCCTGTGCTCCCAACCAGGGACATTTTCTAAGTGTCTTCGAACATACAAGTGCACGCGTGTGTATTATATATGTACATGTGTGTATTATATATGTATATACATTTGTTATCCTCTTTTATCTTCTCAAATGGGCCCACTTTATACACACTCTTCTGCACCTTGCTGTTTTTCTCTTAATAACGTATTTCAGAGATTTTTCCACATCAGCACATTAGGATCCTTTTTGTTCTTGTTACATGTTGTTACAGGCTGTAGACAGGATGTTTCATAATCTTTCTCCATGAGCTATTGTTATTCTAGCTTTCAGCTTTCTGTTTCTAAAATCATGCTGCAGTGAACTTCCTTGCATATCTCTGTGCACACACAGACACACATGCTGCTGTGGTTTGAATAACCCCTTTGGTTTGGCTAACTTTGCAAACCGCTATGGCGATGGCATTCAGAGGTAGGCCCTTTTGGAACATGCTTAGGGCATGAGGATGGAGCTCTCATGAATGAGACTAGCACTCTTATAACAGAGGCCCAAGGGAGCTTGTTCCATCTTTCTACCATGTGGGGACCCAGCTCGAAGGTGCCATCTATGAACCAGAAGTGGGCTCTCAGCAGACACTGCATCTGGTGTCGCCCTGCTGTTAGACAGCCCAGCTTCCAGAACTGTAAGAAGTAAATTTCTGTGATTTATAAGCACCGTTTATGGTATTTTGTTACAGCGGCCCAAACGAACTGAAACATACATACACATTTTTCATGTATATATTTTACAAGTATATATGCAGGGTGTGAAAATCCACAATCTCGCAAACCTTGACAGATGATAATATGTAAATCCTCCATTTTAATAGCATTTGCCAAATTATCTCCCCAAATTTGCCACCAGTCTGTACTTCTCCCTCCACACCCTCATATCGTATTCCTTCACTTGTCAGCACCAGGCTTCAACCAACTCTAAAAAATTTCAATAGAAATGGCACCTCTGTCTGTGTTCTTTTCATGTTTTCTGTTATTGGGGAGAGCAAGCTTCCTTCCGTGTTCTGTTGCCTATTTGGTCTTCGGTTCCTTTCTGGAAAGATTCCTATTTGAGTCTACCTCCTGTCATTCTTTACCGACTACTGATTTGAGTGGCCACTCCCCAAAGCTACGAACACAGTTCTTGCTTGTTTGGTATTTTCTTAGTTGTCTTTGCCTTTTGGTTTTGTGTGTGGTGCAATTTCATTTTTTAATCTACAAGACTTCTTACTTCTGCTTTAACTCAGATTAATCACCAACTCCAGAAGACATGAAGAAAAATATTGGTACATTTGACTCTATGAAAATTAAGGACTTCTCCTGTCTTAAATGCATATCTTCTTCTGGTGCTTTTATGATTTTAGTTTGTAGGTTAAAATTTGGATCATCTGAAGTTTGTCTTTGTGTAAAGAGCAAGGTGGGAACCCAGCTTTCTTTCTGAATGGCAATTTGTCGTTTGTTCTAAGAGCATTAGTTAATCCTTTCCTCCTCTGACTTGACACCCAACCTTTTTTAGATGCTGCATTACTATTTGTATTTGAATCTTAACCTGTTCTCTCTAGTCTCCCATTGATCTGATAATTATTTAGAATTTATACCAAATTATTTCCATTACACAGTTTTATTTTACATCTTAATATTTCTTCCTTTCTTCCCTTTACTTTTTAGAAACTCTTCACCCTCATTCTTATACATTTGCTTTTCCAGATAAATATTAACATATATTTTTAGGTTCCAAATGGCTACTGTTAGTTTTTAATTTAGAGGACACAAATTTATGGATTAATTTGAGCAGAAATTATATCTATAAAATACTGAGATTTTTCTATCTAGATACAAGATTTAACTTTGCATTTGTTGAAGATTTTTATGGCTCTCAGCGACGCTTTAAAATCATCTTTACAGTTCTTGTTGAATTTATTCTGAAGTATTTTATCATTTTTTGTTGACATTATAAAAGGGACTTTCTCTTCCATTATATTTTCTAACTGCTTATTATTTATACTTTTGAATTTTGTATATTTATTTACCAGTAGGTAGTTATCAACTTCTCTTATTATTTCTAATAATTTGTGTATAAATTTGATTTTTTGGATTTTCTAGATATGTAATTGTTTCATCAGGCCGTAATGCTAACACTGCTTCTCCTTTCCTGACATTTGTTTTCTTATGTTATTTCTTCTTCCCATTGTAGACTCTTAATGTCATTTTCCTGTCTAATTGCTTTGGTCAGTATCTTAGATCTGCTGTTTCTAGTGTTTCATGTTTTAAATTTTGATGGGTTCCGCCTCCACACCCCCCCCCCATATGTCCCTTCTGCATTTATGGAGATGAAGATATGGCTTGTTTTCTTTGATTCAGCATTGTGGTAAATTATACTAATAGATTTTCAAGTATCAAGCTATTCTTCATGTCCTCATTTGGACATGGTGTACCACAGAGTTCTGTTTGCTAATATATTGCTGTATTTAAAATTTTTGTTATAACAGTATTGTGAAATTGTGTTGAGTTTTCTTTTTTTGTGTGTGCAATCTTTGTTGGGTCTGGTATAGCATGACACTGCCTCTCTAAAAAGAATATACTATGCCTTTTTCTCCATGCCCTAGAAAATTGAAAAGAGTAGAGAAATAATCATTTTCTTTTGTAAGTTTTTTTTAAAAACAGAATTAACCTATAAAATCACCTGACTTATTATTGGGAGGGTGTGAGTATTTTCGGCAAATACGTGAAGAATTAATATAAAAATAAATTCCGTTTGTAGCCAGCCACTCTTCCAAGCTTTGAAAGATTACATTTAGAAATGTACCCATTGTCCTTCTCTTAATTGTAACTCTCTTCAGCAATTTTCCTCGGTGTGACCCCATTCAGTCAATAAGTGTTTACAGAGGAGCTGCCATCCCAAGCCTTGGGGTATGTAATGTTGGTGATTCATGGAGGTACAAGACACCACCCACAATTTAATGTTCCAGGATGCTGACATACAGCTGAAACTTCCATTTATATGAATTTCATTCTAAAGCAATATCATTTATCATTGAATATTAATAGAGCTCAGTATTTACAGATTATTCTTCAGGCTTGCATTATTCATCCTTGGATCTAGGGTATAATATCTCACTCCAGCCCCTACTCACTGATACAACAGATGGCCTTTCCTTTTTATGTTTGAGTCTGGCTTCTGTTTCTGGTGCAGGCATGCAGAGGTATGCCACACAGGCATGTGGGGTGTGGAACCCACCAGACTGGCCTTATACACCAGCTCTGCCACTGGCTTCCCGTGTGAATCACTTCTCTTTATCTCTCTGAGCTTTATGTCTTTTACCTGCAAGACAGGGGTACTGATCTTATTTTGTGAGACTTAGATAACATGCATAAAGTGTCAAAACACAGTTGGCACCCAGAAAATAAAATTTTACCACCTTGTCTTGATATCTCCCCAAACACCTAGCTCAGCATGGGGCTATTAGTACTGTAGGCAATGGTATACTTGTTCCGGTCTGGATTATTCTTTAGAGCCCTCAACTATTCTTGCTGCCTCCAGCGCACTCCTTTTCATTCGATCTCCATCAAAACTGCCAAAGTAATTTTAAAAACTTAAATGGAACCATGCTCATTATTACCTAAAAAGAAGAACGGAGCTGCATAGGGAGGCCAGGGCTCTGCAAGTAGGCCTTCCCCTGGATTCCATGAGCAAAGGGTGGCTGAATGTTGAGTTCTAGCCTGGATGTCCCCCTTGAAGTATACGTCGGAATGAAAGACACCTCCAGCCCCTTGGTCTAGTGTGGTGCCCCGGGATGCTCAGGACAGTCATGCTGTTCCATCATCTCCTGAAGCCAAGAAATACACCGGATGTTAAATAGCTGCTCTCCCTCTAGTACTCCAAACAAGCTCCTTAGGCAGGCACTTAGCCTGCTTCCTAGGCTTCCTCTACATCCCATCAAGCCCCATCCTTTGCTATCATGTGCCACCCCATCATGTGCAGGTTGTTCTCTCTGCCTGGACCACTTTTATCCTCCCCTCCTTCCAGGCCGCTCAGGACCCACACTCCTGTGCCAACCTCATCCCATTACCTCTCACCCTGCCTTCTGAAGGTCTCTCCTGAGAGCAGAGATGAGTGTATGTCATCCCTACATCCCACGTGCCTGGCCCTGGGCCAGCAATGGACTAGGTGTTCAGTCTGTCCCTGCTGTTGAGTGAATGATTAGGCTTTGGGTTACATGGTCAAATATGAATGAGGTTTTCTCCATTTAGCTCTCTGGGGAGCCCTGAGGAAATTGTTCTTTAAAGCACAGAAATGAGGACAGAAAAATCAATTGCATTTCTTGGCTTCAGGAGATGATGGAACAGCATGACTGTCCTGAGCATCCCGGAGCACCTCACTAGACCAAGGGGCTGGAGGCATCCTTCATTCCAACATATACTTCAAGGGGGGCGCCCAGGCTGGAACTCACCATTCAGCTGCCCTTTGCTCATGGAATTCAGGGACAGGCCCACTTGCAGAGCACTGGCCTCCCTATGCAGCTCCTTTCTTCTTTTTAGGTAATAATGAGCTGGTCCAGCAACCTCACCAACAATGTTACAGTTAAACAGGAACACACCAAGATGCCACTTCCACTAAGTGGAAGGGAAACAGAAGGCCAGAAAGAGGACAGGAGGGTGAATATGGATGGAGTGTCGTTGGCTCCCAGGCCCAGTTCCTGCCATACTGCCAGCTTTTTTGACCTGCATAACTGTCCTCTGATGGGACATTATTGTAATGACTCCCTCTGCTCAAAGGGTATGACAGGGAGAGAGAGCGACTTGCCCGAGGCCACACAAGATAGGGAGGAGCTGTTTGTTTGTCTTCTGAGCAATTACTTCGTCTTTATCCTTTGGACCCTGTGAACATTATAACTGGTTCAGTTTCTATCGTTGGTCAGCGTTCTAGAAACTTTGGGTCCATTCATTGCCCACCTTCCCCAAGCACTGTTACCATAGCTGGCTCTAAGGTGTGCCCATCCTTGCCACGTCCATTTATTTCCTTGCTCTTTTCCTCTTCTGTAACATGGGGATGACAATAGTGATGCCATCTACCACACAGGTCTGCTGTGAAAACACAGTGGAGAAACGAGGTGCTTGGGGCAGAGCCTGGCACATCATGAGTGTTCATGACTAGAGTTGGTGACTAAGTCATAGGGCCTATAAATTGCCTTATATCATCTCCAAAAAAAAAAGAAAAAATGGGATGTAATAAAAATAAGGTGAAAACAACGAATAGGTGCCATTTATCTGTTGAGCGTAGATTTATCAAGCACCTGCCAAGGCCAACCCCTGGCCAGGAGTGGGGGCTGCCGAGATGAAACCTCAAGGCCTTGGCCCTCAAGGAGCAAACAGCGCAGCAAGACCCAGGTCTGGCACAGGGGAATGTCCAGCTGGTTTTCGCAGCCTGTGGTTTCTGTAGTTTCTCTCCACAGAGTCTGCAGTGAAGAGCCTTCCACACCTCTCCTGTCCTGCCCCATTTTCTATGTCTAGGAAATGGCCCAGATCTAGGCTGCACCCCTGGCCTGGTGGCTTGTCTGTCGGCCTGCAGAGAGAGGCTCTGCAGAAAGGAGGGCGCTGAAGCCTCCCCCTGGGCTGGGGTGCCCACTCTCCTGCATGGGCTGCGGGGGTCGCAGTTGAATAAGCATGCAAACTGCAGCTGACGTAGGGAACTCGGCTGAGGAAAGGCATCTCATCAGTTTCCAGGCCTTTGCTTTAATGCTGTGGAGAGGCTTCTCCATGGCCCCACAGGCCGGTTGTGTGTGCAGGTCTGTGTCTCCTGTGTGATTTTCTGGTCTTTGAAGAGTCAGAATGGATTAGAAGGACAGGCACTTCCATTATTTGGAGTCAGAAATAGTGGGAGAAAGTAAGGGTCTGATTTCAGCCCTAATAAAAGCAGGAGAAAGGTAATTAAGGCTGTGACTCACCAGACCATCTTGATGAAATTAAGCAATCCAGCTGAGCCTCTGGCTATTTTAGTGGCAGGAAGTTAAGCAGTTGGCTCTATTGGTGACTGTTCAAAGTATGTATTTAAATAATAATTTTTAAACATTATTGCAGCTTTATGCAATTTACGGGAGCTTTACATTCAGCATCTCTGGAAGTCCTCTAAATGTAGCTGGTAGGTGGGTTTTATGATTGATACCTCTTTTGCAGACTGGGACTCAGAGAAGTGGCATCATTTCCTTAAGGTTGCACAGCCAGTAAATGGTGCAGCAGAGACTGGACCCCAGGTCAGTCTGACGCCAGAGCCTGGCTCCTTCCCCCACCCCCACTGCTTCCCTGTTAAATTGCTGCATCCTAGCCTCTGGAAAGCTAAAACCTAACTATTCCCTGAACTGTGGGTTGTCTTCATTTTCTCAATAATGAGTCAAGATCATCATCATGGCAGCCATATAAATAACCGTATAGATAAACTTCATGACCTCATTGCTCCAAGCCCATTTGCCTGCATGTTGGACAGATTTTGAGCTACCATCATTACCTGGGGAACAGCAAGGCTGTATGATAGCTTAATTTGCTGAATTTCACTTTGTGCATAGTGGCCCTGGTCGGACTTCTGAGGGCTTTGTTGTCTGGACCATTGTCCCCACATGCTGGCGATGGACAAAGCTGTAGTGAAAGCTTAGCAGTCCAGGCAAAAAGGAAGGCCCAGGTATACTGAGCACAGGTCAGAAAGCAGAGTTTTGTTTGGCCTGGCTGTGTGGTCCTGGGAAGTTCTCTCCCCTTGTCACAGAAATATGGGAACAAATGACACCTTCACTCAAGTATTGTTGGTGGGGACTCAAACTAGAGCAATTAGTGGAAACATAGAGCCTGGCTTGAAGTAGACAATTAGCAAATGTTAGATCCTTCTTCCCCTCACCCCCAAATCCCTCCAATGTGGCAGGAGGTAGTGGACCTGCCTCTATTTGGACAGGTTTGTGGATACATGCTCCAGACCCCGTTTACCTCCACTCTGCCCTGTACAGTAAGTGGCCGCAGGTGCTCACGGGGCCACCAGGGAGCGGCCTGTCCTCCCTCAACCTGGACCCTGTAGAACAGATTGAGCTATTGGACTCTGGACAAACCACTTTTTGGAGTCTTATTTCCTATAAAGTAGGGATAAAAAAAACCTAACTTAACAGGGTTGTTGAAAGGCTTAAAATGAGTAATTAAAGCAGATCATGAAAGCATCTTTTTGGACCCACTGCTGCCCAATGTAAATATTGAGAAATTCCATATCCAGTTCATGATCTTTGTCTTTTCTTGAAAAATGAAAAGATTGGCCATTTTAAAACCTCATTCTCGTCCTTGGCAATGCTTGTCTGGAGCTGTGCAGCTGCTGTTCCCTGTAGCCGGAGCAGGTTCGCTCCAGGTCCTCACTGTCCCCACACACCCACTGCCTCACCCCAGCCCTCTTTGTTCATTTGTGTGGCTTACCTGCCCTGTGCTCACACAGAGGAGATGCCTGGGGCAGGCTGGCTCCTTCCCTCTCCACAGGGTGGTTGGATCTAGGTAGACAGGTTTAGGACTATTTTGCATTTGGTTTTGTTTCATCACCTTAAAAAGTACAACCATATGAATTAAGACCTCAGCTTCTCCAACCTGTAGAAGATTCACTGTCAAAGGTCTATCCTTTGGCCCAAGTTGAATGATGGTTTGAACTTTAAAAATGAAGAATACTTCAGGAGCCCAAGAGCTTTATCTTTGACATAAGCAAGGCCCCTGGACCCTTGCTCTTCTAATGATTATGCCAGTAGCACATTAACTTGGGAAATGAATTATTGCTGTGGAATGTTCCAATTCAAATTGTACTTTTTCTGTTTCAAGAGTTCCACCAGCATTCGTGAGGTCCTGGCTCTACACCCAGGGATCACACTTCTATACTATTCCTCCTTCCCATGGGGAGTTATCCTCTCTGGGTTTGAAAGAGACTCTTGAATTATTGCTTCTGTAAAGTTTGAAGCCACAGATGTTTCATTTTCCTTTTACTTTCAAAAGGGAATTTACTTAGCAGTGTTCATTTGAACCCTGGAGAATGGGGATTCTCTAATGTGTCTGGGGGGCTTCCATGGGAAGCTGACCAAACATTATGATAATGCAATCTTTTAGGTTTGGGAATGGAGAGAACCAGGCAGCCACTCCAGAGGCAGTGAAATGAGTAGAAGGTATGCAGAGCCTTTGGGGTAGCATCTGAACTCAAATCTTGGCTACTCCATTCATTATTTGAGTTTCCCTTGGCAAGTGACTTAAACATCTCTGGTTTTCATTTTTTTTTATTTATAAAATAGGAGAAATGATGGGAGCTACCTTATGGGGTTGGTTTAAAAAATTATTAATAAGAAATAAGGTTAAAGTAGCTACATCATATCTAATAAATCCTAATGTTCCTTTTAAGCTTTTCTGGTGAAATCATCTTGGATACAGCAACACTGCTCGTAGACAAAGCCAACTCCCTATTTAGAGATTGACCCCAACTAAGGGATTAGACAGATAATGGCAGAAGATAAGATCGTGGAAAGTTGCTTCCTCCCAGACTTGTCTTGCCATTTTAGGGTCAGCATTTCCACCAAAGAGGGTAGCTTTACAGAAATACGTCTGGTGTGTTCACTTAGATGCCACTTATCAAACACGCATTGTTTCCTACCAAAGCCAGACAGGTGATCTCCATAATCTCATTCCACATTTCCTAGCTTTTGGATGTGAGAACATTAATGTCCCCATTTTATGGATGGAGAAACTGAGGCTTAGAGATATCACAAGGCACGTCCAAAGTTGCAGATGGTGGGAGAGAAGGTGCAAGTGGAGAGTGTGTCTGTTTCCAGAGTCTGCATGGGCTCTAGACCAGCTCTGGCCAGAGGCCAAGGTCACCTTCAGCCTCATCCCGGTATTTCATAAAACCCAAAGGACACTATTTCTTTTCTTTTGAGTAGGTCAAACAGATCAGTAGAAGCATCACAGTCACTCTGGTCTCTCCTCTTCACAGATGTGTGTATGAGTCTTGTGAATCCAGAATAGGAAAATTAATTCAGTAGTATCGAATCAGTCTCTTTGGCTTGAAAAAAAAAATCATTCAAATCATAGGAACCATGGGACAGGCAGAGTTGAAGAACATTCTTCTTAGTAAAGCGTCACAGAATGGAAAAGCAAATATCCAATATATGCAATACTAATATGATGCCAATAGATGAATAACTACATGACCACATGAGAGAAAAACAAAATTAAATTCAAGTCGGGGTGGGGAAGGTGAAAGGGGGGAGGGAGGAGGATTGGTAAACTCTTACCTACTGTGCACATGTAATGTGTACACAACCGGGGAAAGGGCTCAGCTACAACTTGAACTTTACCTAACAAACGCAAACAATGTAACCTAACCATTTGTACCCTCATATTAATCTGAAATTAAAAAAAAAAAAGATTTTAGATCCTAAGGTGTGTTTGTTCTTCCCAGATCCTTGGCCTCTGTGCCAGATCCTGTGCTCAGCATTTCCACACCGCGATTTCATTTCCCCCTTGTACTGGTGCTTAAGGGAGTTACTGTGATTCCAATTTCCAGATGAGACAGCTGAGGCCCAGGAAATGTAATAAGAGAACCACGAAGGGATGGAGCGAGAGTCCAAGCATGGATGTTTCTGGTTCAAAGCCAAGGCTCTGGTAACTGCCCTGGTTTTCTCTCTTTATCAGGACAGAACAGACTGATGAGAATTGTTTCACCTGAAGTCACAGTGAAAAAATACACAGCGACCCAGGAGCATTTGGGCTTTGAGGACAAATTCAACTTCTAGGGATTATTTAAAGGTGAAATTGGTGAGCATATTGACTGGGCCACCCACATCTGGGGACTCATAGTGACTGGGAAGGGGCAGAATGCTCCTCCTTTGTCCTTTGGAGGCCCCCTGCCAAGGAGGCCTGTATATAAGAAGGCAGGCAGGCAAAGAACTGCTTTGTTCTCCTGGCAAGTATCTGATGATCTCCCATGAGCAAAGCTGGGCACGAGGCTCAGGGAGGGAGCCCTCTGTGAGTCTCTAGCCCCCCACCTCCTGTGCCTGTTGTGCCCACCCTCCCCCCAGGGCGGGATTACATCCTGCAACGTGAGAAGGCAGTGAACCGCACACTCCCCATCACCACAGGGGAACACACTGGTGGTAGAGGATAGAAGCATGCGTTTGCTCCTGCTTTCTAAGTGTCAGGCTCACAGAAAGGTAACCAAGGTCAGGATGCCACAGGGGAAGAGAGGAACAAACTCTGGAAGAGACGGCCCGGCTCCTGCATCACAAGGAATAAGACACTTCTCTCAATCCGCCCAGTGGGGTAAGAAGGAAAGGAAGAGATGTTGATGGGGCCTGGGGTTCTGGGAGGCAGGAAGCAAAAGGCAAAGGGCTGGAACCTGGTGCTTGCCTTTAAGGCACAGGGTCCCTAGTAGAGCTTAGCTCATCGCATGCCAGGCTCTGAAAAATAAGGTGCACAATGCTTCCCCCCACAGTGGGCCAGGAGGGGAGACAAAAACGGCTGAGACCATCTCTGGGTCTCTGGATTTGTGAGGAGGACTCACGGGACTCAGTACAGGGCCATAGGCAGGGCTGTGATTTATCACGGCACTAGGATACAAGGATAGGCAGCCAATTTAGCAAGAGGAAAGGCGCACGTGGCGCAGTCCAGGGGAAAGCAGGCACAAGCCTCTGCAAGTCCTCCCCTCGGAGTTGTGTGGGATGCGCCTAATCTCCCCAGCAATGAGGGCTTTAAATAATTAATTGTATGAATATATAATTTATATAATAGTTGTACATATTTATAGGGTATATATGATGTTTTGATATAGACATACAATGTATAATAATCCAATCATGGTAATTGGGATATCCATCACTTCAAGGCATTTGTCTTTTTTTGTGTTAGGAACATTCCAATTCCATTCTTTTAGTTATTTTAAAAAGAGACTATAGTCACTTTTTTTGTGCCAGCAATGAGTCTTAACAACACATGCAAAATGTTGTCCACCAAGGAGCCTGCTGGAGACTCAGAGCCCAGCGCTTTTACTGGGGGCTGGTTATACAGGCCCCCTTTGCTTAGCACCTACCCGAGTTCCAGACTGCAGCAGGCAGGCGGGTTTTCAGCATGAGTCGTATGGCTGGTATAGTTTAGGCACAGTGGGCCACTCTCATCAGTTCTGGGAATGGTGGGAACCTTCTGAAAATACGAGTGCCCAGACACCAGCCAAGGGCCAGCTGTGCAAGCAAGGCCTTTCTGAGGGCAGCAACCTCAGGCCTGCTATGCCAGGTCTTTTCTGCATTTGCCCTCAAGATCCCTCCCAGGTAGAGTGTGTCTGCGTGTGTCTGCATGTGTCTGCGTGTAGGAGTGGAGGGATGCGAGGTAGAATATTGAGTAGAGATTCCTTTCTTCTTACGAAGGTAGCAAATTAAGTACAAGGGCAGAAATGGCACCCCAAGCGTGGCTGACTTTCATCCAGGGCAGGTGCTGCTGCGTGTGCTGGACCATGGTGTTGGCAGATATTATTTTTTTCTTACCCTTGTAGGAATTATAAAAAGATGTGCCATAGTTTATCTGGCATGGGAACCCTCACTGCCATTCCAGGCAGCGCCACATGTTGGAATTTGGAGATGATTTCTAATTTTCCAAACCAACTTTGCTGACCTGATTTTTTTCTTTTTTTTTTTTTTTTCATCAGTTTTGCTAAGAAAGTGAATTGAGGAATGAAAGTAGCTTAATGAAATGAGCTGTTTGGGCTGCAGGGCTCCTGTCTCCATGGAGATGTGATGCGGGCTGTGCCTGGATGAGAGGGTGGGCTGGGAGGCAGTGGGGCAGTGTGTGCTGGCCCTGATGGCCCTCGGGGCAGAGAAGAGGACCAGCCCTTCCCTGGGGTCTGCCTCTCTGGGTTGGCTGAAGCCAATGGGGGGGGAGTCCTTTAAAGTTCACTCGTGTGCTCTTTGTGCAGGCCCAGCCAGGAGCAGAGAACAGGTCCCCGAGACACAGTCCCTGCTCCCAGAAGCTCTTGGCCTGGTGGGGCAAGGTGATGTGTCAAGAGGCCATAATAACACAGAGTTCTATGTGTCCCCAGCCAGGACTGATGCTGTGGGAGCCCTGGGGAGGCCTGAGAAGGCTTCCTGATGTGTGGGACACTCTCCAAGGGGTAGACTGTGGAGGGCAGGCCAGTAGCACAGAGTGTAGAACTTTTAGGAAGCAGGACTGTAGAGTGTGTGTGTGTGTGGGGGGGGGGGGGTGCACATGCGCGCGCGCATGCTCGCGTCCCTGGGAGAGTAGCAGTTGGCGATGTGGGCCAGGGAAGCAGAGGGCAGATGAAGGAGACAGCACAGTGCTGAGGAAAGAACTTGTATTTCGGATCTAGAAAGATCTGGCTTCCAGTACTTGCCCCACTACCATGAGCTGGATAATCCTGGCAGTTCACTCCACCTCTCCAGTCCTCACTTTCACCATTTGCAGCAGTGCCCTGTCGTCATCACCGTGGGCAGGCCTGAGTGAGATGATGGATGTCAAGTGCTGAGGAGCTGACAACTCAAGGATGGAGCTCCTGGCCCTACCCTCTTTCAAAGCTGGATGTGGGCTTTTGATCTAGTGACAGATTCCAGGTTCCCTGCTCCCAAACCTCTCTGCTTTGTGTGGAAAATGCTGATTTCTGAGTGTCATGGCAAGAACAAGGGAGTCAGACTCTACAGGTACAGGGCTTAAGACTCTGCATCCTATCAGGATCCTTAGATCAGTGGTTCTCAACCTTCCTAATGCTGTGACCCTTCAACGCCGTTCCTGTGGGTCACGACCCACAGGTTGAGAACCGCTGCCTTAGATGCTTCTGATGCTCAGTACGACCATAGACCCACTGTGCCAGGAGATGGGAAGTCTGGGGAGGGTTGCTGTCCCGAACACCATGCAGGGTGCAAAAGAGTAATTTAGGAAGTCCCTTTGGTGGGATGGAGGACGGATTGGGCAAGAGAGGCAGGAGGGCACAGAGAGGACGTGGTCCTTATCAGAGGTGCTTTTTTGCATCACCAGCAAACCTTTCAAAGGGTAGGACCCTCAGGCCTTGGGGAAGGCCAGAGACAGAGATAGGGTCCTGCCCTCCAGGGCGTGACAGCTAGCTGTGGAGGACAGATGGCAACACAGTGTAACACCCAATGACCCTCACAGGAAGTAACTGAACCAAATTCAGCCCTAATGACGCGTAATTCTAACAATAACAATGGTGACAACAAGCACGTAACATTACTCAGTGTTTCCGTGGCACTCTCTCTTTTTATGTTATTCATCTTGATGTACCTCATGACAGTTTGGTGTAGATTAATGTCATAATTTAGAGCCATTTTGTAGATGCTGAAATTCAGGCTTATCTTGGTTCAAGGGTGGCCCAGACTTGGTTTGTCATTGTAGAAAGTTGGAGGGGTTACAGGTGTGTAAAATGGGAGGGAACAGAAGAAATCGGGGATAGGCTGGAAAGCATGTGGATAGGAATGCGAAGTAAGCATGTAAAAACAGGCTGGGTATGACAGTGGGGTTGTAATGGGTGTTTTCCTCTTGGTTTTTGATATTGTTCTTGTAATAATTGTGCAATACATTTTTAATAAAAGCAAATGCTGTGCGGTTATAAATTCCTAGGCAGCCACATAACTAACCAGCTGGGCTTCTGAGTTAGGCAGATCTGAGTTCAAATCCTCACTCTTCCCCTAGCATATGTAGAGTGATTCCATCGGCCTCTGATGCAACATCTGTGCAACAGGCACCTAGCCCCGTGAGTTGCACGGACATGGACTATTGTAATGCATGCATACACTTCATGGGTGCTAGCTAAGGTCGTTCCCGGGTCAGGGGGAGCTAAGCCTATCCTGAAGGCTTCCATGTGCTACCACATTTCTCCTTACAACAGCCCGGTGAGGTGGCAGTCGGTAGGTACTACCTCCGTTTTAGATAGATGTAAGCCAAGGCCTCCCCAGGGTAAGCAGCTTGCCTGCTGTGAGTAAGCGCTGGAGCCGGACTTCCAATCTAGACCTTCTGGATTCAAAAGATGTGCTTCATTTACCAGTTAGCACCAGGGGAAGGGCTGGGAAACCAGGGTGTCATTTGGGTGGAATTTCAGAGCCGCCATCCCTTTGCATCCTCCGTGCAAGCCCTAGTGTCTGGCTCTTTGGGGCCCAGCCAGAAACGAGGCGCCCGGAGGTCTGATTCTGTCTCTGGAGGTTCCAGCTGCTGCGTACAGAAGATGAATGTCTGTCGGCCAGCTCTGTTTTTTATCTCCCGACAAAGTTTAATTTCCCTGATGTGAGTGGTTCTATTGCTTTGAGGTTTCCAGGGGTTGACTTCTTCATAAAAAAGGGAAGTTTATTGTCTATGATGGTGCTGAGCGGCTGCCGTACCTGAATGTTAATGAAGATCATGTTTCCTGGCATAATCAAGGTCCGACATCGACATCCTGGCTTGACGGTGGGAGGGTTTTTGTTTTTCCTCCAGTGTCTTCCTAAGTCCTGGGTTTCCATATCTGTGGTGATGTATCCTTCTAGAATAAGTTTAAAGTATGTATTGAACATAACACCTTTCTTCATAGCATGATTGCAATCAAATGCAGCTATGGGACAGAAAAATATTCATCCAAAGGCCAGTTAACCTAGAGGTGAGGGTTGAGGGCTTCAGAATCAGATGTTCTGGGATTCCAGTCGGACGTTACTCCTTTAATAACCATGTCACCTCAGAGAAATTACTAGACCCCTGTGTGCCTCAATTTCCATAGCTGCAAAATGGAGGTAATAATTGAACTTACAGGGCTACCATGAGGTTTGAAGGGGGTAATACCTAAAAATTACTTGCCACGGTCCCAGTCAATAAGTGATTGCTAACTTCAGTTAATCTCATAGGAAAGGACAACACTAGGCAATTTATAACCTTCCTCATTCGTTCTTCACACATCTGTGGGGGCTGGGTGCTGAGTAGTGGACAGATGTACAAAGTGTCACAGGGACACAAATAGGCAGGCAAGGGAAGTCTTCCCAGAGGTGGTGGCTCGCAGACAGCTGGGCTTTGAAGCATTACTAGGAGTTCACCCCGGGGACAAGCGCTGAAAAGGTATAGTAGAGCAAAACTTGGGCAGATTCAGCAATCTTTCTGAGTGGTTGGAACTTTTTGAAGTACGTGCTGAGGGGAGTGGCTCATTTGTAGCACGTATACCTGGAGCTGCCATGAGCAAATTACCATAAGCCAGGTCGCCTAATGCAACAGCTGTTTATTCTCTCGTAGTTCAGGAGGCCAAAAGCCCCAAATCAAGGTGTTGGTAGGCCACACTGCCTCTGAAGTCCCACAGAAGGATCTTTCCTTGCCTCTGTTGGCTTCTGGTGGCTCCAGTGTCCTTTGGCTTGTAGATGCCTCTCTCCAGTCCCTGCCTCCTTCCTTAGGGGCCTCTCCTCTCCCCCCTACCCCGACACCCGTGGGTCTGTCTGCCTCATATGCCTCTCAGAAGGTACTTCTCCTGGGCTTTATTATGCCCGCCTGCACAGCCCATGATCCAGGACAGGTGTCCTGAAACTGCGGCCCGTGGGCCACATGAAGTGGTGTGAATTGTATTTGTTCCCATTTTGTTTTTTGCTGTGAAATAAGATATGTGCAGTGTGCATAGGAATTTGTTCATAGTTTTTTTTTTTTTTTTTAAGCTATAGTCTGGCCCTCCAATGGTCTGAGGGACAGTGAATTGGCCCCCTGTTTAAAAAGTTTGAGGACACCTGATCCAGGAGGATGTCATCTCAAGAGCCTCAACTTAATTGCACCTGCAAAGACCTCTCTGCCAAAGAAAGGCATGTTCACGGGTGCTAGCGATTAGGATATGGACTTATATTTTTGTGGACCACCTTCACATGCATTATCTGACTTAATCCTCAGAACTCTGAGAGGCAGATAAATTCTTCCCCTTTGGCAGAAGAGGAAACGTATTCAAAGGGATTAAAGGTAGACTTTGTGAGAGCAGGGCCTCCCGCCCTCTTCAGCTCCATATGCCCAGTGTGTGCCCTCATCTCTGACACACTGCGGGTGCTCAGTTAATACCTGGTGAATAAATAAATATCTCAGTCCCTGCTTTATGAGGAACATAGCATAGGTTAAGAGCCCCGGCCACGCTGCATGGAATATTCCTGATTGTATTACTTAATGATCTGTGTGACCTTAAGAAAATTGTGCAACCTCTCTGTGCCTTACTCTTCTTATCTAAAAAATGGAGATACAATATTATCTATCTCACAGGGCTGTCGCAAAATTCACAAGAGTAAATCTGTGTGCTACACTGAGAACAGTGCCTGGCACATAGCGCTTAGTAAATGGACCTGGGGAGTTTTACCTCTCCAGGGAAGCAGGCAGGGGAAGTTACTTACTTGGTTAGCCAGGGAAGCTCCATGACCAAGTAGCTGGAAGGCAGCTGGGAGCTGTAGGCTGGGGGGCGGGGGGCAGTGAGGAGGCTGCTGTACCCAGGGGTGAGGCTGTGGTGATCTGGCTGGGGACTTATGACAAAGACAGCAGGGAGGGCTAAATAAGGTGTGTCAGAAACTGAAGCTGCCGGAGTTGGTGGCTGACTGGGACCAGCACTGGGGGAGAAGTGGAGGCAGAGGTGGCTGCAGAGACAGGCCCCAGAGGTGGTGGGCAGCACTGCCTCCCATCGTGACTGATGGGGGGAAAGGGGGGACGGGGGAGGATCACCAAGCCTGTGGAGTTTACCTGGGGGTTTACCCAGTGATTACCTAATGATTGCCTTAGGTAAATTACTTAATCTCTTGGAGCCTCAGTTTCCCTACCAGCAAAATGGGGATAATAATTCTTCTTACCATATGTCATTGTTATGACATATATAGTAAGTTCCCAGTACCTCAGGACCTGTTACTGTTGCTACTGCTATCACCCCCACCATAACTCATCTTCTTCTTATTCTATGAAAATACGGAGCCTGGGGTGTGGTCACTGTGACTGCAGTCTAAGCACACCTTTGCTGGAGTTGCTAGCTCCACACTTTAAATTCTTCCTCTATTCTCTCTGACCTCAAAAAAGAGAAACCCTGGAGCTGTCTTAGTGGAAGCTAACCCAAATGCTGTTTTTTTTCAAGGTTGAGGTACTTTTGTTTGAAAGTGTGCTTGAGACTGCTGGTGGCTGGGGTTGAGCAGAGGGGCTAGAGGAGAACAGAAGGTGACCTGCAGATATTTCAGAGCTTCATCCCAGCTGTGCACTGTGGTCTGCGTGTCTGTTTGCTTGTGTATGTCTGGGGGGAGGGTGTACATGTGTCTGTATTGCTCTGTGTGTGTGTGTGTGTGTGTGTGTGTGTGTGTGGTCTTAATTCAATTAACCTTGCAGTTCAGGAAATGGTTCTGGTCCCCACTTTTGTATGAGTCACTGTGCGGGCATAGAGAAAAGAATGAGATTTCTCTGCCTGCGGCCTTCCGGCAGAAGGAGGGTTCAGAGGGGTGAGGTGGTGCTGGGGTCGCAATGTGCTTCCTCGGAGGGAGGCCCCAGCTACAGAGCAGAGGTGGATACGGGGTTCAGGGCAGACGTGAAGGCTGAGAGATGTTCTCCAGGTGAGGAAGGCACACAGCAGTTCCAGGCCTGGGCCCAACCGGAGGGACTCTCTAGTGGGCTGGGAAGGGCCAAGGGGAAAGTGTGAGCCAGGGGAGGAGACTGGAGGACAGCAAGGGAGAGCTGGCTGAGTAGAGATGTCATCCTGACGGTGCCAGGGCACGTGCTGTGGGAAAGCTTCTCCCTCGGTCAGGATAGGGGTGATATCGGCCTCCATCGCCCTGTAGGGCTGGTCCCTGGCCCTCCCACCCTCACTTCAGTGCTGTCTCCTCCTTGTCCCGTCTGTCACAGCCACACTGCTCCTTCCCTTTGCAAGGTCTCTGGGCAGGAGACCCAGTACTCTGGCCACCTGGTGCCAGGCCCCTTTCTCCCCTCCATGACCACCATCAACGTGCTCACCTCCTGTGCTCTGTTCCAGAGCCTGCTTAGCTTTTGTTTGTAATTATTTGATCGGTTATTTGCTCATTTAATGTCTGATCCTCTCCCTCCTTTCAGCTCCTCCTGACAGTGTCTGGATCACAGTAGACTCTTTAATTAATAGGTGCTGAGTGAAGAGATGGTGGCCAAGCACGTAGTGGAGGACGGTGGGGAACAATGGGGGCTTCAATGGGGCTTCAATGTGGTGAAGATTGTATCACTGATGAAACCCTCAGAATTAAGAATCTCTTGCTAGGCTCAGCTTGTCAAATTCAAAGGGTGAAACCAAGGGCTTTAGAATGTCTCTGAGGAATGAGGTTATATAAACCAAGTCAATAAATATTGATGTGGTG
Source organism: Nycticebus coucang (assembly GCF_027406575.1). Taxonomy (NCBI): domain Eukaryota; kingdom Metazoa; phylum Chordata; class Mammalia; order Primates; family Lorisidae; genus Nycticebus; species Nycticebus coucang. The sequence continues at coordinate 77,936,212 of NC_069796.1, forward strand.
TTGGGCTTTCAAGTTCTGAGGTGCTTTGTGGGGAACTGGGAGTTTCTTCCCTGGCAGGGATTGAGCACGTGGGGCCTGTGAATTCCATGAATCTTCCAGAAAGGGAGCAGTCCGCCTGGGACTACTGCACTGAAATCCACCTGCAGGAACTCTCTCCCAGAACAAAATAAAACTCTCCAGCTCCCCTGTCCCCATTCCATAACTAATGCTGACACCCCGAGCTTCCCCTTCTCCCCTCTACACCTTCCCAGGCCTTGGACTCTTTGCACCCCACAGTCCAGGTCTGGCTCCAGCACGTGGAGAGTGTAATGTATCAATCAGCCTCTCCACTAGCCTCCCTGCCTCCAGTCTCACCCCTGCAAACCTACCTCTGCCACCCTAGAGACATGTTTCCAAAATAGAATTCTGATCCTGTCCTGTCCTTGCTAAAGTCCTTCAGGGGGTCCCTACTGCCTTGAGGTGCAGCCTGAGTATAGTTCTTTCTTTTCCCACCTCTGCAGCCCCTCAGGCCCCTTCCTCACCTGTACCCTCTGGGCCTGCTATGCCAAACTCTATGATGATTCCAGATAGCCTGTGTTTTCTCCAGTTTCTGTTCCACGGCAAATGCCACTTCCTCTGCTTAGAAACTTATTCTTCCCCTATCCTAGTGTTCTTCTGTGAAGTTGTTTCTGGTGTCACATCCCTGATCACCCACCCCAAGGTGGTCACGTCCAGCAGCCCCTCTGAGCCTCGATCAGGGTGCTGCTGCTGTGTGGTGACCGCCTGCACCTAGGGGCCCATGTCTCCATGCCCTGTAGATGGCGAGGTCTCTCGGGGGCTCCTGTGCCTGATTTTCTAAGACATACTGTCCGACCTCCCTACCTCATATGGAATGATTTGCCTTCAGTTGCAGAACTTACTAGAGGTCAGGACAGGGAGGCAAACTCTTCTTTAGCTAACATGGCCTCTACCCAGCCTAATGTTGGGGTTATGGCACATGCAGCATGGGGCAGACTCCTAGGGGTGAGGCGCACCGCCCCCCCCCATCCACCATTAGACTCTTGATCCTGACAGCCACAGAGGGAAACCTGTCCAGTGTTTGCACACAGAGACCACCTTGGGGCTTCAAAACACTCCCGAGACTTACCCTCCACCCGCAGAGATTCTGACATAACAGGTCTGGGCTGGGGCCAGGGCACCAGGATCATTTAACATGTGGCCCAGGTGACTGTAACTGTGCGTGGCCAGCATGAGAAACGCTCCCAGAGTCATACCAGCCGCACCCTGTGATCATGCGGAGAGCCGCATCCTGACTCCTTCAATTAGAATCTGTGGGGGTGGTGGTAACCTAGGCATCAGCATTTAAAAGCTGCTCAGCTGTTTCTAACCTGCAGCCGGAGAGTCGAAGCCACTGTACAGAGGGGAGGGGACTAACCTCCTTCCTCCCTATCTCCCTCCCTTTTCTTTCTCCAGGGACATTTGCTGAAGGCCTACCCCGCGTCGTGTGCTGTTAAGCTCTGGCGACACTTTGGTGACTCGGACCCTGCTTTTCCTAGGAGGGGGTTGTTACCTCAGGGATTGTTAGGAGTTGAAAAGTACCCCCCACCCCCGCCCTGCCCCGTAAGGAGAACCTGTCCCGTGGCTAGACGTGGTGGGCCCTGTCCTGGCCCCCAGCCCCGTTTCACTTACCTGTTGCTGACCAGGGAAGCATCCAACCCTGTCTGGTCCTTCTCCCAAGTCTGCCAAGAGGCCTAGGGCTCTGCATAGTCAGGGGTTGGGGTCACACATGACCCTGCATTAGGCTGGTGGCAGTGGTAAGCAGGCCTGCAGCCCTCTTCTCCCTCTGCTGCACACAGCTGCATTGTTGCCAGGGACCAGCCGTGCCCATGTCTGTGTCCCCTAGTCTCCCGGTCTCCTAGTCAGCTTTCTTGGCCAGGCCCAGGCAATGATCTCTGTGAGGCCAGGGAATGCTAGCAGGGTTTTAAGATCCCTTTCACAGAAGGAGTCACCACTTAGGAAAATGGCTCCCTGTCTTCTGGCAGAGCTGTAGGTGCCAGGCTATTTCCTGGGCTTTGGCTTTTATTTTAGAAAAAATGTGGTAAAACTCACATAACATAAAATGAACACGTTAAAGTGAACAGTTCCGTAGCATTTAGCACATTGACAATGTTGTATCACCCTCATTTCTTCTAGTTTTAAAATATTTTCTTTCTTTTTTTTTTTTGAGACAGAGTCTCACTATGTTGCCCTTGGTAGAGTGCCGTGGCATCACTGCTCACAGCAACCTAAACTCTTGGGCTTAAGTGATTCTCTTGCCTCAGCCTCTTGAGTAGATGGGGCTACAGGCATCCACCACAATGCCTGGCTATTTTTTTGTTGCAGTTGTCATTGTTGTTTAGCTGGCCCAGGCCGGGTTCAAACCCACAGCCTCAGTGTATGTGGCTGAGGCCGTAACCACTGGGCTACTGGTGCTGAGCCCAAGTTCCAAAACATTTTCATCCTTCCAAAACAAAACCCCACCCCCATTAGCAGTTAATTTGCATCCCCCCACCTCTAGGCCCTGTCCGCTGGCATCTTCATCTGTCTCTATGAATTTACCTGTTGTGGATATTTTGTGTAAATAGAACCACAAACTCTGTGCCTTCTGGGTCTGGCTTCTTTCCCTTAGCATAATGTTTTATCGGTCCATCTGGGATTATCAGGTGTACATCATCCCCTTGTATGGCTGGATAATATTCCATTATGTTGACAAAGCACAATTTGTTTGAGCTGTTCCCATCTTTTGGCTATTGGGAATTCCATGAGAGGAATTTTGCCATATTTCTAGGCTGACCCACCCAAAGAACCACAGCTTTTAAAAACAATACACACACAAATTCTGCTGTTAACACTAGATGCCCTCATATTGCAGGGGTTACTCTGACCCTTTATGCACAGGCAGCAAGACAGGGCCAGTGCCAGCTGGGAGGTGCCTCCAGAATTAGCCAGTTACTCCTTTCTGATAGACCCTGATGGTGCTCTCTGTTTGGTGTTGAGCCATTTTTTTTAAAGGTGGCTTTCTGATGGTGGGTAAGCGCTAGGCTTATACTCTGAATGAGTTGGAAACTTTGTGTGGTTTTTGAGCAAAAAGGGCCTGCCTTGTTTTAGGCTTTGCAAGGATCTCTCTGGTTGCTGTGCATAGCATACAGCAGAGGGCAAGAACATCTCTGGGTGGAAGGCTGTTAGGTGCTGCAGGCAAGAGGCAATGATGGTTTGGGTCAGGTTAGACATGATGGAGCTGGTACGAAGAGGTCTGATTGTGGACATATGTTAAGGCAGGAATGATGTCTTCTGCTGGTAGGTTGGATAGAGTGTGAGAAAAAGAGAGAGTTTAGGGTAACCTCAGGATGTTTGGCCCAAGGGACTGCCAAGGTGGAGCTGATGTTTCCTGAGGAAGAATGAGGGTGAAGAAAGTTTGGGGTAGGAGGAAAGCAGGAGTTTGGGGTGGGGATGCATTTCAGGTGTGTGTCACAAGTCCATAGGCCAGGGAAAGGGCAGCTGACAAGTGAGGTTAGAATTCAGTGGTGGTGCTGGGGGTCGTGCTGAGGCACCAGAAGTGATGGCTTAATGACCAACCTCCACTCCCCATACGGTAAAATAAGGAGAAAGTTACATGTTGGGTCAAAAAAAAGATATCATACAAAGTGGGGAAACTGAGGCCAAAAGAGTGTAGGTGGTTTGCCCAAGGGTGTAAGTTAGTGACAAATGAAGCAAGTTCCTTGGGCCCTGGGAATCCTACTCCATTTAACATACCACTCTGCCTGCCAGTTCTAGAGTTCGAAGGCCACGCTCAGGGCTGAAGGTGGGCAAGCAGAGGCTGGGTGATGCTTGATTTTGTCTTCTTCCAGGTCACCATCCTCGTCAGCCTGGCCCTAGCTTTCCTCGCGTGCATCGTGTTCCTGGTGGTTTACAAAGCCTTCACCTATGACCACAGCTGCCCAGAGGGATTTGTCTACAAGGTAAGGGGCTCATGGAAGGTGGGTAGGTCTGGGCTACTGTCAGGTTTGGTTAGAGGGTTTATTGATGTCTTCTCTTCATTGGTGTCCAAGATTTGAGTATTGCATCCTCCCTACTAAGTGTGTAAAATGTAATCTGTATCTGGCAAGGAGTTCTCAGGTTTTCAAGAGGTTTTTGGTCTCCAACAGACAGTAGAGTTCCTCCCCTGAGATGGTGCGCTGTTGGGTCAGGAGATGGTCCAGCCTTGGACTGCACATCAGCATGGGGGAAAGCCCACTACCACTTGACATTGACCGTTCCATCTCCAGAAACCTCTGTGTGGCTTGGGTCTTCCTGGGTTGAGGGCTGGCCCTGCAGAGGTGTGATGACAAGGAGCCAGTATTTTGGAGGTCCTCTGAGGTTCTGTCCCCAAGTCTTACTCCTGGGCCCCTTCCCCTGACACTCACTATGATTGCTCTCTTTCCTTAAAGAACTGGCACTAGCTCTTGACTTTGGCTGGAAATCATGGACTGATAATGCCTTCCCACTGAATATTTAAGGAAGGAATTTAAATAAGATGAGTTGACAAAGGACCTGCTAGATAATGAGGTCTCAACAAATGTTAAGTGGAAATACAGGCCCAATCTGTTTTAGAGCTAAACAGGTGACAGTATTAATATTTACAATTATCATGTACTGGGTGCTTGTCACATGTAAGGCTCTTGGCTAGCCATTTTCATAAACATTTTCCCAATTGGGTGATACAGCCTTTCTGAAAAATAGGTTTTATGGCTCTCATTTTGCATGTAAGGAAATTGAGCTTAAGAGTGTTTAGTCTAAAGGGTTTTCTAAGACATCACAGCTATTATGTTTCAATGTGGGGGGATCAGTGGGAAATGTTCTAACAGTCCTTTGGTTCTGCTGTATGTCTACCTAACACTACACAGTCTTAGAGGTTAGCCGCTGAGGTTCTGAAAAATTGGAAACACCCAACACTAGGGGGCAGTTGAACAGACTATGGTATATCCACACCATGGAATTCTATACAACTGTGAAAATAAGTGACAGTGGCCTCCATACACAGTCATAGAAGGAAAAAAGGGTCTACCTTTGTGTAAGAAAGGAGGAAGTAAAGATATTTTCTTTTTTTTTTCCAAAAGAAATTCTGGAAGGACAAATTGAAAACAATTGATCAAAATTGTTACTCAGGGTGGGGCCCATAGCACAGTGGTTACAGCACTGGCCGTGCGTACTGAGAGTGGCAGGTTCAAACCCGGCCCAGGCCAGCGAAACAACAATGACAACTGCCACAACAACAGCAACAACAACAACATAGCAGGCATTGTGGCGGGTGCCTGTAGTCACAGCTACTTGGGAGGCTGAGGCAAGACAATCGCTTAAGCCCAGGAGTTTGAGGTTGCTGTGAGCTGTGATGCCATAGCACTCTACCCAGGGCAACATAGTGAGACTCTATCTCAAAAAAAGAAAAAAAAAAATTGTTACTCGGGAGAAAGGGAGGGAGCAGAGTAGAGGGACAGGGATGGAAGCAAGGCTTCTTTGGATATATCTTACTATATATTTATCCTTGAAATACATAAATGTGAGATCTATTTAATAAATAGGGAAAAACAAGTAAACAAAGAACCTGATTCTATATCATGTTGAGGATATAAATGTACAAAGAGAATAAATATTCCCAACCACTCTCGAGTACAGGATATTGACCTTATCCCCTGGGTGGAGAGAAGAGCTGTGGAGAAATCTCCAAGTTCATTCAGTGATCTAGCTCTTAGTAATGGCATTGGTGTTATTTTTTGGCTGTTCTATACATGTTATGGGATAATAACATAATTATATTAATGTTAGGAGCTAAGCGTTTTGATATAAGAGAAAAAAGATACAAACATAAAATCAAAGAAATAGTCATTGGCTGTGAGTAAAATGGCCCAGAGAGGCAACCAGAGACTGTACGGTCAGCCAGATAGGGAGGTTGGGTAGGGACCTGCAGTGTTCTGTGCAGTCCTACAGTTCGTAAACAGAGATGGTTGGCCTTGAATCAATACCAATGTCAGGGTTAGCTCTTCTGGCTTCTTTTAGAGGCAACTTTGGCTATAGTGATGGTGGTGGTGCTGGACGGGCCTGCTGTGTACCAGGCCCAGCTCAGAAGCTGTCACCTGCTGTCTGGCTGAGAGCCTGAGGCAGCGTGGCTCCTAGATGGGCGGGGTGGCTGTGTCACTGGGTGGGCTGGAAGCAGCTCTCTGGACGACTCCTGACTCTTGTCTCCTTCCGCAGCACAAGCGCTGTATCCCAGCCTCCCTGGATGCTTACTACTCATCCCAGGACCCCAACTCCAGAAGCCGCTTCTACACAGTCATCAGCCACTACAGCGTGGCCAAGCAGAGCACTGCCCGGGCCATCGGGCCATGGCTGTCGGCAGCCGCTGTCATCCATGAGCCCAAGCCGCCTAAGACCCAGGGCCATTAGAGGCCTCCCCCAGCCAGAGTGGGGGGCGGGGTGGAGGGGGGACCCCTATTGGCTAAGCCAAGCTCCAGTTACAAGGCAACACTGTACTCCTGGGATTTGGGGGTGGGGGTGGGGCAGGGTGGGGGAGGGGAGGAACTCATCGAAAATATCGTGCACTGGAGTTGTCTGAATCGATATTTCTTTTTGTCCCTTGGTATTGTTGATTCGTCCCCGAGTCAGGCTCATGTACAAAGGCATGTTTCGTGTTGATTGTTCCCATGTAAGATATTTTCGAAGCCACTGCTTATTCTTTGTTAGGAAAATGTAAACACAGACAAGGAAAGAAACAAAAAACATTAAACTGGCTCCATCGGGAAGATATTGAAGGGAAATAGCAGAGGCCGTGGGCTTCTTGGATGAGACAGTGTGGGTTTCAGAGGGTACAGTACATGTGAGTGACAGGCTGGGGCTATTTGGGTAGCCTCTGTCTGGGCTAGGGAAGTTAGGAATGGCCAAGTCAGAGAGAGGCTGATTTGGGCACTACTAAGCCCGGCGTGCACAGTAAACCGTACCAACCTCTGGTACATTTTGTGAGATTACCTTCCCAGGCTGGGGCTCTGACGACTCACCCTGCAGTGATAGGTTTTGTATCAGCAAACGTTGAGGAGTGGGCAGATTTTCTTTGTCTTTTTCTTGTTTTTCTAGATCCGCCTGGACACTGCCCATGTTTATGAGATGGACAGGGTAGAGAGGGAAAGGAGGAAGGAGAGGCTGTGAGAAGAAGGAACGCACAGGACAGGCAGGTAGCACTGGGCCAACGATAAGCACAGTCACGCAACTTGAAAATTTTTGTTTCCTGTTTCCCAAAATGCTAATTACAATAGCAACAACCCTAGGATTATTATCAGGAAACTCCAGGAACAGCCACGAAGGGACTTTAAGATTGGGGCTGCAACAATGCCAGATCATTTTTAACGGAAGCTGAAAAGTGTGACTGTCTTTTGCCCACTCCCTTGTGTTGACAGGGGACATTTGTCCAAACTCTCCAATTGGATTTTAGATGTTCTAGACACTCCTGACATGGAGCAACATCCAGACGTGACCAGGTCTCCCACTGCCCTGGATGGCAGCAGGCCCTCCCCTGCTTCTCCCACAAATGGTTCAGGGAGGCCACTTTTGCAGGGTGTTGGCTCCAGGCCCGAGGGCCAGAACGGGAGTGGAAGGACTTGCTATTTGAGACGTGGTACGGTTTCCCCAGGGATCTCTGACAGGCCATGTGAAAGGTATTTTTGTGGCTTGCTTTGTTGCTGAAATCATCATACACAACAGCTGGGTAATAAGACTAGTATAGCTCAAACTCTCCTGCCAAATACTCTCATCTGATTTTTCCTCCCTTCTTCTCCACCCTCCTAGCACCTTGTGTCACCTGTAAATTCATTTGTCATCCAAAGCGGAATAACAAATTGTCCCTAGCAAAACTGCTGAGCGCTTTATAATTTTGTGGTGTATTTTTGTCAGTAGGTAGCAGAGGCTGAAGTATTTTTTGGTGTAATTCTTGCAATTTTCTGACAGGAAACAAATAAAGATAGATGTGTCTGAGAGTCTTCACTTTCCTTCACAACTTTTAAAAAATCTGCTTGGTGAGCCTAGGGGGAGGGGCCCTCGGGGGCAGGGTGAGCCCTGGGGCTGGAGGTCTGCTGGCCGGAGCTAGGGTCAGACTGTGAGGGACCTCCATCCCAAGCAGGGGCTTGTGAGGACACTGAGGTCCTGAGTCAGGCCCAAAAGACCCTCCTGCCTGCTTGTTGCAGCCCGATGCCCTTCATCCTGTGAACATCTGCTGGGCACCTTTTGAGGCCCATGCAATGCCACTCATGGGACCTACAGCCATACATGACTCTGGATTGCTGCCCTTAAGTGTGGAGAGGGAGTCAGATGTGGACATAGGCAGTTGCAAAAGAAGGGTCTTGTGATGCCCTTGACATAAGGCAGCTCGGGGTCAGCCAACCGCAGAGAAGGAAAGTGATAAGCCACAAGTGGGGTCTTAAACTGGCTCCTTTAGGATTATTGTGACCTTGGCAGGGAAGGGAGATCAAGGCCACGTAAGACCCCGAACAATACTGTGAAGGTTATAGTTCATGCCTCAGAAGGTCAAATTGCAGTTGTCATAAACATGAAATGTGAACTAGCTTATTGAGTATTGATGGCTAATGGTCAGAACAGCAAACACTTCAATGCCCCCACTCCAGGCCAAGTTCTACATGCTCCATGTGTCTTACATCATATAGCCCTCGCGCCAGTTCTGCAAGGTGGGTGTCCCCACCTTGGACACTACTGCATCGTCATTGTTGTCACTATCCCCATTTAAGGATAAAGAAATGGAGGCGGAGACAGGAGGGCAGGTTGCTCAAGGTCCTGCCCACAGAAAGGGGCAGAGCTGTGATTCCAAGTCGCCCCTTTGGTAGCAGTGTCTTCACCACCTGCGTTCGGCAGTAGCCACACCCGCCTGCCTCTTGCTCTGCGCTTACAGTTTGTGTTCTCACACGTCTTCTCTAACCTGTGGGCAGGCTGTTTAAGGAAGAGACCAGGATCGACGGGGAGTTGGAAGCAGAGACCCCAAGCAGGTAGCTGGGCCAGGGTTGTGGCCAAACGTGTGGTGGGTGGGGAGAGAGAAGGGAGACAACGCAGCTTCTGCCCTCCGTGGCCACAGAAGAGGGCCTCAGACAACCCTCCCCACGCCCACACAGCCTTGCATGTCCAGCCTGACTTTAGGGGATGGTGGGCTGGAGAGGACCAGGCAGGGTTCTCAGCTGGCCTCCCACTCACAAAGGCTGGCTGATCTGTATGGCCGTCACGGAAACACCCAATATTTTTTTCAATTACACAAAGTCAACTGAAGACTTAATGAACACATGTTCAAACAATTCTATCATAAATGGATTTGCCACTCCATTGCCTCAAAAAATAAACCAAAGCTATCTTTTCTCTGGAATGAACAGGCTGTGGGTATATGGCTGGAAACAAGGGATGATGGGTAGAATAGGGCAGTGGTCCTCAACCTTTCTGGCACTGGGGAGCGGTTTCATGTAACAGTTTTTCCACAGACCTAGGTTGGGAGATGGTTTTGGGATGATCTGAGTGCATTACATTTATCATGTACTTTATTTCTACTATTATTACATTGTAGTGAAATAATTTTTAACTCACCATAATGCAGAATCAGTGGGAGCCCTGAGCTTGTTTTCTTGCCCCTAGGTGATCACATCTAGGGGTGATGGGGGACAGTGACAGGTAAAGCTTTGCTTGCTCACCTGCCACTCACCTTCTGCTGTGTGGCTCCTAACAGGCCCAGAACCTGTGTGAGGCCCAGGGGTTGGAGACCACAGGTATAGGAGATGCGTGGCAGATATTGCTGGGTTTAGGATTGACCCTAGAGTCACTTGCTATTCTTGGCAAGTCAGAATTTTGTCATCAGAATAAAGGAGGATACCTAACTCCCTCTATGAATATGTCCAAGGAGTGGGACATCAGAAGAGTTCAACCAAGGGGATCTGGTTAGGGAAAAGCCCCTCTGAATCTCAGAGGATGGATTTTACATAGCCCTATTTACGGTAAGTCAGAGGAGCCAGGCAATGATCATAAAAACAGTATCTTGGTTTTAGAATGAGCTCTGTTTGTGGCTTTTTTTTTTTTTTTTTTTGCTCACTTTAAAATCTGTTCATTAATGCTGGGAACCTGTCTTGAGCACCTCCTAGATAAGACATGAGCAGAGCTGTGCTGAGAAGTCAAGGGCAGGACAGAGGTTCCACGGAGGGGAGGGTGTGTCCATGAAGGTGTTAGTCTGGCTTCTTGGAGGAGCTGGCCTTGCAACTTGGTCTTGAAGGATGGGTTGCCTTATGACAGGAAGAATTGAGGAGAGTGGAGGAAAAACATGGCAGAGTCTTCCTCCCGGGTAGAAAAGCGGCATCATAAAAGTCGTGAGGAGGCAGAGCCCAGGGCTTCTCCTTCCAAATGCTCCTGGGTGTCTCCCCTGTGCCAGTACTGGAGGTCAGGGCTAAACACGCACAAGCAGCTGCTCTGCTCCCCTGGGGCTCACAGACCGGGCTGGGGGAGCGGGCAGGGCAGTGAGATGAATGAGCAGGCCGTAGCTGGGCATTGGGGAGAAGCAGAGATGGCGCCTGGGTAATCCCAATGGTAGGTGGGGTCTGAACGTATTTCAGGAGATGTGCATTTTTCCGAAGACTGAAAGACCACCTGTTGGAGCTACTGTTGGTTGATTTATCTCCCTTCTGCTCCCACTGTGAGTTCTAATTCAACTGGGGAGTCATGTGGAAGAAGAAGAAAAAGAAATAGATCCTCAATATTTCCCCAAGAAGCACAAAATACCACCTCTTTTAAAAACAGCAATCCTCAACAGTGGAGGGAAAAAGGACTGGTTTCCATGGCAACGCCAATGCCATTTCCCATAGATCAGACTCAATCTAGCACAGCAGGTGCTTATCTGACTGTCCTTTCGTTAGAAAAGATCCGTTTCTGGGCTCACAGATCTAGAGTTCAATTGGCCAGAGTTGCCCTTAAGACGGCGCCCCCTGTACATCCTCCTCCTCTCTTAATCTTTTTCTTTGCTTCACTATCTCTTTTAAAGGAATAGTGTCCTGAGTTGATATGGTTTATTTTCCAATTCAAGGCCCTTTCTGAGTGCTGTGTGGGGTCTGGGCAGGGCATGTGGTGTGGCAAGTGGAAAATGCTGAGAGGAGGGCGGCCAGCCCTGGGGTCAGCTGGTCTCCCAGCTCTGCTGCCGCTGGGTCTGGCCTTAGTTGCCTTAATTCCCTTCCCCTCTTTTCACTGTAGCTTCCTCATATTTAAAATTGGGATAATAATTGTTCCCACCTCATTTTGTAAGAAGTCAATGAAATAGTATTTGAAGGTTTACCTATAGCAGGCACTCAGCACCCTGTAGCAACTGTGGCTTTCTCTCTCTCTTTCGGTCTCAGCGTCCTCATTTGTAAATTGGAATTGTATATAAATACATCCTTGCCCCCTTATAGGGTTGCTGAGAGTTACAGTAAGGTGATGGTCTTGAAGCGACTATATCAATAGAAATTGGTTCCTCCCTGTTTGTCCCTTGCTCCCAGGTCTCCCTGACAACTTGTGTTCTGACACAAAGCACCAGCTGCCCTGTGTTCTCTGTGACGACTAGCAGTTTTTAATTACTGAATTTAGTTACAGAAATATATCATTTTTTAAAAATGAAATTAACTTAAAGTATTGCTTTGGGATTTCTCACATTTTTAAAAACAAATGTGATCAAATTCTTGATGTGCATTTTAAAAAACAAAACAAAACTACAGGCTTCATTCAAATCTCACCAGTTTTAAAACTAAAATCCTTTTTCTGGGCTGGTCATAGTGGCTCAAGCCTGTCATCCTTCTGGGAGGCAGAGGTGGGTGGATTGCTTGAGCTCAGGAGTTTGAAACCAGCCTCAGCAAGAACGAGACCCCGTCTCTACTAAAAATAGAAAAATTAGCTGAGCACAGAGGCAGGTGCCTGTAGTCCAAGGTGCTTGGGAGGCTGAGGTCAGAGTATCATTTAAGCCCAAGAGTTTGAGGTTGCTGTGAGTTATGATGGCACAGAACTCTACCCAGGGCCACAGAATGAGACTCTGTATCAAAAAACAGAAACAGAAACAAAAACAAAACCAAAGAAACCCTTTGCACGCTCTGATCCAAGCTCCCACATTACTTTTAGTTGTCTTGTTAGTGTCTTGGGATGTATGAAAATTCCTTAGTCTTACCTTGTCTTTTGTGACCTTGACACTTTTGAAATGCTGATCAGGTATTTTGTGACTGTCCCTCAATTTTACCTGATGGTCATCCCTTGTTAAAGATGTGGAGTGTGACGAAGAACAGCACAGAGGGAACATGCCCTTTGTAGGGTGTCATGTCAAGGGCTACGTGACATAGATAAATCCCACTACTGGTGAGGTTAACACTGATCCCTTGATTCAGGTGGCGTTTGCCGGGTTTCTCCACCAAAATGTTACTATTTCTTCTCTTTGTAATTAAACTTAGAGGGCAATGTAAAGTTCTTATCTCTTCTTTCTGAAGTTCAGCTTTCATCAGTGGATGCTGTCTGAGCAATGGCTGCTGTGGTATCTCTTAGTAATTTTCTACCTCCCTCATTTTCTCTACATTGATTTACTGCAATTGTCTTTTATGGAAGAGTGGTCCCTGTCTACATTTATTTATTGATTCAATTATTTATTTTTATTTGTATAGTCTCATGAATATTTATTCTTTAGGTTGTAACTCAATACAATATTTTCTTGCTCAAAGCTCAATTGAGCTTTTGTCATTGGGAGCTCTTTCGGGTTGGCTCCTGTGTCTTTTGGACCCATCTCATTTTAAAAAAACACTTCTTTATCTCCTGGCATCCCAAGATACTCCAGGCTCCTCTTGTATTTTTGCTTTCCCAGTCCTGGAATCAACTATGTCTCCAAAGAGCTATGGTGCCTTTTATGAGAGAATGATATTTAGAAACCAAGATTTGGGTATTAGATGTGCACCTTGCTATAGGAGAATTACATGCAGTAGCTTCCATTCTCTCTTGGTATATAAAGCTAGGAAATTACGGATGTATACTTACTTTATCTATCTACCTATCATCTATCTCAAACATGAGTTTATTTTGGTCCCTCTTACTCTAATGTAAAACCATAAGGCTTAATCCAGCATTTCCCCTTTGCTTGCTTTTAACTTTTTAGCTTTTTTCCTCTGGTAGTGGGAAATATGACTCTGTTATCTGCAATGTATTTGCTTATTCATTCATCCCTAGAATACATAGAAAGTCATTTAAGATACATTTTTTGGGGGGCATTTAGAATTTATGACATCACTGGAGACATTTTTTGAGCCATTAACATTGTGTTGGAGAGCATACCCATCTTCCTTCATGTTTAATTGTAAGGATATATAATATATATATATATATTATTCATTCTAAATGCTCCCCCAATGTATCTGAAATATATATATATATATTTACAGAGAGACAACTATTTTTTTCCTTTTATTAAGTCATATACACATAGATCATGAATACATTTGTGCATTTGTGGGGTACAATGTGTTGATTTTTTTATACAATTTGGAGTGCTTGCATCAAACTAATCAACATAGCTTTCACCTCATTTACTTAATAATTTGTTAAGATATTTATGTTCTATTCTTTATAAATTTGACTTGTACCCTTACAATATGCTTCATAAGTGTGGTCCCACCATTTACCCTCGCTCTATCAAACCTCCCCCCCCCACTTTTATCCTTCATCCTGTGCTATAGTGGTGATCTATCTTTCATAAGAAAGTGTGAGTAATTATAAATTGGTTTCATAAAAGTACTGATTGGATACTTTTTCTTCCATTCTTGAGATACTTTACTAAGAAGAATATGTTCCAGCTCCATCCATGTAAACAAAAAAGAGGTAGTCTCCGTTTTTAAGGCTGCATAGTATTCCATGGTATACATATACCACAATTTATCAATCCATTCGTGGATCGATGGGCACTTGGGCTTCTTCCATGACTTGGCAATAATGAATTGAGCTGCAATGAACAATCTGGTGCAAATATCCTTGTTACAAAGTGATTTTTGTTTTTTGGATACAAAGTGATTTTTGGTCTTTTGGATATACATCTAGTAGAGTAATTGCAGGATCAAACGGTAGGTCTACTTTTAGATCCCTGAGTGTTCTCCAGACGTCTTTCCAAAAGGAACATATTAGCTTGCATTCCCATCAGCAGTGCAGAAGTGTTCCTGTTTCTCCACATCCACGCCAACATCTGTACTTTTGGGACTTTGTTATGTGGGCTACTCTTACTGGAGTTAGATGATATCTCAAAGTGGTTTTATTTGCATTTCTCTGATGATTAAAGATGATGAACATTTTTTCATGTGTCTGTAGACCATGTGCCTGTCTTCTTCAGAGAATCTTCTGTTCAAGTCTCTTGCCCACAATGAAATGGGATCACTTGTTCTTTTCCTATTGATAAGTTTGAGTTCTCTGTGGATTCTGATTATCAGACCTTTGTCAGAAACATAATCTGCAAATATCCTCTCCCATTCTGAGAGCTGTCTACTTGCTTTACTTACTGTGTTCTTGGCAGTGTGGAAGATTTTCAGTTTGATCAGAGCCCACTAATGTATTTTTGGTGTTGCTTCAATTGCCCAGGGGGTCCTCCTCATAAAGTATTCTCCCAGGCCAATTTCTTCAAGTGTTTCCCCTGCATCTCCCCAAGAATCTTTATAGTATCACGTCTTAATTTTAAGTCTTTTATTCAGTGAGAATCAATTTTTGTTAGAGGTGAGAGTTGTGGGTCCAGTTTCAGTCTTCTACAAATTGCCAGCCAGTTCATCCAGCACCATTTGTTAAATGGGGAATCTTTCTGCCAATTTATATTTTTGATAGGCTTATCTAAGATCAGATGATGATAAGTGTCTGGGTTCAACTCTTGGTTCTTAATTCTGTTACTCAACCATACACCTACTTCTCTATTTTTGTGCCAGTAGCATGCTGTTTTGATCACTATAGATTTATAGTATAGTCTGAAGTCTGGTAGTGTGATTCCTCCTGATTTGTTTTTATTTCTGAGTAAAGTCTTGGCTATTTGAGTTTTTTTCTGTTTCCATATAAAATGAAGTACTAGTTTTTCCAGATCTTTATAGTATGATTGTGGTACTTTAATAGGGATTGCATTAAATCTGTATATGGCTTTGACTAGTATGGACATTTTAACAATGTTGATTCTTCCCAGCCATGAGCATGGTATGTTTTTCCATTTGTTAACATATTCAGGTATTTCTTTTCTCAAAGTTTCATAGTTCTCTTTAAAGAGGTCTTTCACGTCATTTGTTAGGTACACTCCCAGATATTTCATCTTCTTTGGCACTAATATGAATGGAATAGAGTCCTTGACTGTTTTTTTCAGCTTGACTATTGTTGGTATATATAAATGCTACTGATTTGTGAGTATTGATTTTGTATCCTGAGACACTGCTGTATTCCTTGATCACTTCTAAGAATTTTGTAGTTGAGTCCCTGGGGTTTTCCAGATACACAATCATATCATCTGCGAAGAGTATAAGTTTGATCTCCTCTGATTCTATATGGATACCCTTGATCGCCTTCTCTTGTATGATTGCAATGGTTAAGACTTCTATTGCAATGTTAAAAAGCAGTGGAGACCGTGGGCAACCGTGCCTGGTTCCTGATCTGAGTGGAAATGTTTTCAATTTTACTCCCTTCAATATAATATCGGCTATGAGTTTGCTGTAGATGGGCTGCTATACCTAGAAATGTCCCTTCTATACCTATTTTCTTAAGTGTTCTGATCATGAAAAGATGCTGGATATTATCAAAAGCTTTTTCTGCATCAATTGAGAGAATCATATACTCTTTGTTTTTTATTTTGTTTATGTGATGTATTATATTGATAGATTTACGTACATTGAACCAGCCCTGAGACTCTGGATTAAAACCCGCTTGGTCATGGTGTATAATTTGTTTGATGTGTTGCTGGTTTCTGTTTGCTAGGATCTTATTGAATAGTTTTGCATCAATATTCATTAGAGATATTGGTCTATAATTTTCTTTTCTTGTTTGGTCTTTTCCTGTTTGGGGGATCAGGATGATATTTGCTTCATAGAATGTGTTGGTACGTATTCCTTCTTTTTCTATGTTTTGGAAAAGGTTAAGTAATATAAGTACTAGTTCCTCTTTAAAGGTTTGGTAGAATTCTGATGTGAAGCCATGTGGTCCTGAACTTTGCTTTTTGGGGAGATTTTGTATAGTTGATGCTATTTCAGAACTTGATATAGGCCTTTTCAACATTTCCACTTCTTTCTGACTAAGTCTAAGAAGGTGGCATGCTTCTAAATATTGGTCTATTTCATTCAGATTTTCATATTTCTGAGAATAGAGTTTTTTGTAATATTCATTAAGGATTTTTTGAATTTCTGAGGAGTCTGTTGTTATTTCATTGCTCTCATTTCTGATTGAAGACATTAGGGATTTCACTCTTTTGTTTCTGGTTATCTATTTTATTTATTTGTTTCTGGTTTATCTATTTTATTGACCTTTTCAGAAAACCAACTTTTTGATTCATTGATCTGTTGTATAATTCTTTTGTTTTCAATTTCATTTAATTCTGCTCTAATTTTAGTTATTTATTTTCTTCTACTGGGTTTGGGGTTGGATGTTCTTCCTTTTCCAGTTGTTTGAGATGTCCCACTAAGTTGTTAACTTCCTCTATTTCCGTTATTTTGGGAGAATGGCTTTCAATGCTATAAATTTCCCTCTTAGGACTGCCTTTGTGGTATCCCAGAGGTTCTAGTAATTCATGTTTTCATTATAATTTTGTTACAAAAAGTTGGTAATTTCCTTCTTAATTTTATCTATGACCCAGCTATCATTCAGCATAAGGTTATTTAGTTTCCATGTTTTTGTATGAGTATGCAGATTCCTGTTGTTGCTGAATTCAACTTTTATTCTATGACGGTCCAAGAAGATAGAAGGAATAATTTCTATTCTTTTAAATTTGCTGAGGTTAGACTTGTGACCTAAGATGTTATCAATTTTGGAGGATATTCCATGGGCTGCTGAGAAGAATGTGCATTCAGTTTTGTTAGGATGGAATGTTCTGTAGATGTCTGTTAAATCCAATTGTTGAATGGTTAAGTTTAAGTCTAAAATTTATTTGCTTAGTTTCTTATTGGAGTATAAGAACATTGCCAAAGGGGTGTTAAAATTCCTGACTATCAAAAAAAAAAAATTCCTGACTATTATTGTGCTGGAGGATATCAAGTTGCTCATGTCTGTTAAAGTCTCTCTTATAAATTGAGGAGCATTCTGGTTGGGTGCATAAATGTTAATAATTGAAATCTCATCATGTTGAGTGCTTCCCTTAACAAATATGAAGTGAGCATTTTTATCTTTCCTTCCTTTTGTTAGTTTAAAGCTTATTTGTGAATAAAATTGTAAACCTGCTTTTTTTCTGGTTTCCATTTGCCTGAATTATAGATGTCCATCTCTTTACCCTGAGTCTATATTTATTTCTTAAGTGAGATACTTGTATTCAGCAGATATCTGGCCTGAGTTTTTGTATCCATTCAGCTAATCTGTGCCTCTTTAGAGGAAAATTTAAGCCATTCATATTAATTTAGAGTATTGATAAGCCTGGTAGCATTTTGAGTGTTAAGTTTTTCAAAAGTCCAGTGGACATTTTTAATCCTTTCACCACTGTAGAGGTTGGGATTTGATCAAAAGTTTTTGAGTGAGTTTACTTTGGTGGTAGAGCATTGTGCTGGTCATTGTGGAGGATGGGTCTGAGAATATTCTGGAGAGCTGGTTTAGTGATGGCAAATTTCTTCAACATGCAAATGTCATTAAAGTATTTAATTTCTCCATCATAAATGAAACTCACTTTAGCTGGATACAGGATCCTAGGCTGAAAGTTGTTTTGTTTTAGGAGGTTGAAGGTCGATGGCCATCCTCTTCTGGCTTGAAAGGTTTCAGCAGAGAGAACTGCCGTCATTCTAATATTCTTCCTCTTGTTGTCTATGGTTTTCTTACTTCTGGCTGCTTGCAGAATTTTCTCCTTCATATTAACTTTGGTGAAGTTAATAGTTAATTATAATGTGTCTAGGAGATGCTTTATTTGGATTGAGTCATAACTGGGGTTCTGAAACTGTCTGCTATCTGAATTTCAGTGTATTTCAGTGCTATCTGAATTTGCCATGTTTGGGAAGTTCTCCTCTATTATCTCTTGGAGTAGAGCGTTTGTGCCTTTTGGAACAACCTCATCACCTTCAGGGATTCCTATAAGGTGAATGTTTGCTTTTTTGGAGTTGTGCATAGCTCTCTGAGAGAATAATCTGTTTTTTGCTCTATACTTCTTTTCCTCTTTGAGCTTTTGGGAGCATTCAAAATCTTTGTCTTCAGTGTCAGGAATCCTTTCTTCTGCCTGTTCCATTCTGTTACTGAGGGATTCTACTGTATTTCTCATATCTTGGAGGGCTACAAATTCTTTTGTCAATATGTCAAAATTTTTGGTGATTTTGTCTTTGAATTCATTTTATTCTTGAGACAACTTTTGAATTATTCCTAGAATTTCTAATTCTAACTTTACTTCCATTCTGTTAATCTTATTTGCAATCCAAATTCTAAACTCAATTTCTGACATCTCAGCCATTTGTTTGTGAATGGGATCTTCTGGTGTGTCTGTTTTGTCGTTCCTTGGGGGAGTTGATCTACTTTGATTATTAATGTTGCCTGATTCCACCCCATGATGTTTTTTACCATTCGGCTAGATGAGCAGGTAAGGTGAAATTGGACTGGGGGCTTCTGGATTTATGATTAACCAGCCCTTTACCAAAGAGCTGGGACTGGTGACTGTAGCTTTTCCCCTGTAGCTTTGCAAAGGACCTGTACAGTACTATAGCCAGAGACTCTGGGGACCTGCATGGTGTGGTGGGCCTAGGGGGCTCTGTCTTGTATTCAGCTGGTCTCTGTCCAATCCTAGTGAATCAGTGACTCTGGGTTGAAGTTTCAGCTGTGGAGTAACTAAGACACCCTGGCCCCCATGGGCAACAACTGGAAGAGGAAAATCAAACCTTCGCACTACAACCCAACCAGGGTATCACCTTGGAACGTCCTCAGGTGATTGGCCCAGGTCAAGAGTTACAAACCAATTGTCCAACCACAATTGTTCCTATTATCTGGGGCCCGCTGCCAAACCAGTCAGCACCAACTCTCAAGTGGTAGAGTTCTAAAGTTCTCTAGCAACTAGATAGCAGGGGGTCTACTGGCAGCTCAAGTGTGGCTCAGTCCAGTGCTCCATGGAGTCAAAAAGTCCTGGCCAGTAGAAGAGATGAATGAAGGGGGCTGGTATCTCTTTCTCCACCTTGCACCTCCTTCACCCCTAGTCACTGGTAACCCCATGGGGCTGTGGCCCAGTTCCCTCCAATAAGCAAATGTGCCAAGGCTTTGCACCTGGCAGAGTCAAAGGAAATTCAAGGTCCCCTTGGCTTGGCCACCACCCTCTGCCACCAGCCAGCAGGGGGAGCTGAAGCCTGCCTGCCTCAGGTACTCAATAGTAACTGGGGATTGTTCTACTTGAACTCCATCCAAACCTGAGGATAACAAGGCAGTGAATGTTTTTCTCCCTCAGCCACCATGCCTTTGCCCCAGCCACTCTGCAGCTCTGGTATCCCTGCAGGGCGAGGTCTGGCTCCCTCTGGTAGTCCTCAGAGTTGGGGAGGTGTCTCTCCAAAATTAGACACTGGTGGGATGCTCTACTATTGCTGAAGCTTCATGGGTGGTGTCTCTGAATGGCTCCAAGTTGGCTCCTGTGGGCTGGGGGCAGTGGTGCAGGCTGGGGTGGCTCCTGTGGGCCAGGATGGTGGCACGGGCCCTCTGGTGATTTACACTTTTGCAGAGCCAAGCCTGACAGCCTCCCTCCTTTGTCTGTCTGCACTACTACTATTGGAATCACTGTTGCAGTGCAGCTTCACTACCATGGCCCTTGCAATATCAGGTCCTAGCAATAAACCGCAGACATTCCAGTCTCTTCAGGGGTTAGGCTTTTGGATTGCCAGGCAAGGTGGGGGAGGGAAGGGTAGACTGAGTTCAAAATGGAGACAACTATTTTAAATTTCACATGAACTTTATAGCCACCCTGTACGTGTATGTGTGTGTGAATATATATCCACTTACCCACTTATTTTCTGATGGTTAATATTTTTAGAATGGTCAATACATTATGCTATAGTTAAACTGAGTTTCCCAAGGCCTCACTAAGAGTAGAGATGGGGTATATCAATAGTAGTACCCTCACTAAGAGTAGAGATGGGGTCTATCGATAGTAGTACCCTAACTAAGAGTAGAGATGGAGTCTATCAATAGTAGTACCTTGAATGTCATGAATACCTACCCCCATTTGCTCATGCAGATTCTGGCCCCCTCGTAAAGACTTTCCTGCCCAGGTATTTCTGAGAGCTCCCAGGTAAGTCTCACAGGTGCTCAAGAGCAGTTGTGCACCTGTTAGGCTCTGCTGCTCTGCTGAGCTCCATGGATGCCCCAGATGTTCTCAGACTCCGATGGGCAGCTCCACAGATACCCTGGAGTACTCGCCATTTCCATTGCCTCAGGCTGTGGTAGAGGTCCGTGGAGAAGGCATTCTTTTTCCTTTGATCTTCATTCTATTGTCTGGGGCCTTCTGCCAACTGCTTGAGTCTCCAGTGTCCTACAGTTTTAACCAAAACAGTTGTCTTTGCTTTTTTTGTTTTACCCACCTCTGCCCTGCTCTACCTTGGATCCATGCATGAATCCATGGAGGCTGTATTGAAAGAGAAATTTGAGTTAATTGTTGTCATGCTTGATTTATAGGTAAATGGTTTGTATTTACTGTTCCTACCTGCATCCGTAGCAGACTCTGCAAATCACATATCACTCTTTCCTGCTGAGTCCTGTTGCAGCCAAATAATTTCCACTACACAGTTCTCTGTGCTCCCTCTGTTACTCAATTCGATGCTGATAGTGACAGAGATTGGTGGCTCCCTAGAAAGTTTCATGTCTCCTGGTCACAGCATAAAGTTGTCACCAGGAGGGCCTTGACTGGTGGTGGATTATCCTTTCCAGTCTCTCTTCTTTAAGTTTGTTTACATACAAGTAATCACCATTCGAATGCAGTGGAAGTGATATGTGTATCTCTAGGCTGGGATTTCAGCAAGTGGTATGTGCTTCTCTATTCTCTCTTCCTCACCAACCCACCCTACCTCGCCATGTCTGAAAGCTGAGGACTCTCAGGCCTTAAGGGACAGAAGATGGAGCCACAAGATGGAAGAAGCCCAGATCCCTGAATTTCCATGTGGAGGACAGCCACCTGCATGTTTTGGGCTGCTACTTGGGTAAAAAATAATTTTCACGGTGTTATTAGTGAATTTTTATTTCATTTGTTATAGTAGAAAGAATCACTTTGACCAGCACACATGTGAAATCTATTTTCCAACTGGACATCATACCTGGTTAAGGTTGGTTGTATCCACAACAAGGGTGAGTTAACAATGGTGACTCTCTTCTCCCTCAGGTGAGCCCTCTCCAGGAAGCTCAGCCTTCAGGCTTTCTCATCCATCAGGCACATTCCAGTTAATACTTCAGAGCTCAGTCCAGGTGTCACATTTTCCCACAAAGTCTTCCCTGATCTCTCCAAACTAGGCTGGGTCCTCCACTTCAGTCTCCTCAACTCCTGTGTGTCCTTTTGTCATAGAATTATCACAGTCAACTTTATCATCAGGTTACTTGTCTGCAAACTCCTGGATGGATGTTTGAATCAATGGATTAAAATATAGTCTCCCTGTGGCTCAAAGGAGTAGGACATTGGCCCCATATACCGGAGGTGGAGGGTTCAAACCTGGCCCTGGCCAAAAAAACTGACCAAAAAAATGTGTGTATATATATATATAGTCTCCACGCTAATAACTCTGAAATGTGGTTCTCTAGCCTAGATTTCTCTCCTGAGAGTCATAGCCATGACTTCTTCCTGATGGTTATTTCTAATTGAATATCCTTTCAGGCACTTTATACTCACCATGTCCCTTGAAACCTTTGTCATATTTCTCCCGAGTATGCTTTATTTTCTATGGTTCTTAAACTGGGAGATGACTTCATCAACTGCTTCACCCAGGCTGGAAATTTCAGTGTCATTGTCACTTCATTGCACAGATGAAGAAATGGTGGCTCAGAGAGGTTGCTTGCTGGGGTCACCCTTCTCTGCTGCTGGTGCCTGGCATATGCCTGTGCTCCTGCTGGGGGGTCCCTGCGCTGTTCTTGCTTCTCTAGGCTGCTTGTGGCCCTCCCCTCTACCCCCTGCTCCTGCAGGACTGACAGCACCCACCACCATCTCCACTGGCTGCCTTCTCCCCCCGTAGCTTTAAATAAAAACGTTTGATGAGGAGGATGCGCCTTTCCATGTTGGTAATTTATTCTCTTCTATGCAAATTGTCCAACTAATTAAAAAAAGAAAAAAACAACACATTATGACCAGTAAACTCTTGAAAGAGAAAATGAAGATGCTATCAGTGAATCTGTAGCATCCACAGAATCCTGGGCCTGTGGTCAGACAGACCTGGGTCTTAATCTGGTTCCCCTTTCTCTTTGGCTGGGGGACCTGGGACAGGACATGTCACTTCCCTGAGCCTTGCTCTGCTCATCTACAAAGTGTGGATATTCATCTCTGTGCACAGGGTGGCTGTGAAGATCATTTCAGAAAGTGTCCACATCTTTTGGGAACTCTAAGATGCTCTGGGAGTAGGGGAGTAATATTCCTTTATATTAAATTACAGAAAACAAACTAGTGGCTCAGATACCCTCTCAAGGACACTAGAGTATGTATTCAGACTGGCAGAAGCTGCCAGAGTCATGACTTGACTCAGGCCCATTGAATCTAGTTGTGGGTTGAATTGTGCCCTCCCATGATAAACTCAAGTCCTGACCCACCCAGTATTTCAAATGTGACTATTTGGAGATAGGGTCTTTATATAGTTAATCAAGTTAAAATGAGGCCATTGGGCTGGCCTCTAATCCAGTCTGACTGGTGTCCTTATGGAAAGGGGAAATTGGACACAGGGACAAAGACAGGAGCATACCCTGTGAAGGCAGAGGATCAGGGCGATGCAGCTACTAGCTTGGGCACACTACTGATTGCCAGGGAACCACTCACAGCCAGGGCAGAGGCATGGAACAGATTCTCCTTTGCAACCCTCAAAAAGAGCCAACACTGCTGACACCTTGGTTTGCAGTTCTAGCCTCCAGACCTGGGACAATTCATTTCTGGCTTACATGCATTTTAGGCCACCATCGTGGTACTTGTTATAGCCACCCTAGCCAGTGAATACAGACTCCAAACACTGTGCCTTTTCTCTGAACTGCATGTGAGAATGGTTTATTGTGTTGTCATTATAACAAATAAATACAGAGTTGAGGGAATCTACCCAGTTCAGTGTTCTCTGACCTCCAGCCACATGCAGGGGTTCTACTAGGAGCTGGAAAGCCACTGATGACTAAAATGCAGCCCCCACCTTCAAAGCAATGGCGCCACATGCCAAGCACTTGCAACTCCACAGAGAGGCTCTTTTATTCATATGTGTCCCACGGTCATTCAGGCAGTGACAATGGTGCCTGATCAGCTCATGGAGACTTAAAGAAGGGAGGGCCTGCCCCTGCCCCTGCCCCTATGAAGCTCTCAGACTAAGGCCTATGAGACAGCCCATAGGGTTACGAAAAGCTCAGAGAGGATCACATGAAGGAAGTGTCCCATAGCCCCTGGTGCAGAGTGTTACAGTGTTGGTGGGTGTGGAAGGACAATCTGCAGACAACAGTATCATCAGGCCGACAGTCACAACAGCTCAACCACAGTCTCGTTCTATGCAAGAGAAAAACAAAGATAGGAGAACTTTTGGACTAAGGGTGCTGGGACATGAACTCTCTTTCACACATTGAGTTAGCCCTCAAACTCCTCTTTCATAATCATGAGAGATAAAATAGCATCAGCAATTTGGGCTTGAAATCAGCAAAGGTAGTTGACATTTAATTGCATCTGGCAATGAACACCGAGGAACAGTTTTTGAAGTTATTATTGTATTTTCTCCAGCGTGAAAAGTGGTGCTTTTAATTGGTTGTTCTTTGACCCTTTTCTCAGCAGCCCAGATGAAAGCTGGTTGAGCTGGGCTCAAGCCAACCTGAAATCCACTTCCATCCTCTCTGTCACGCTTCCTAAGCAAGTGGAGGGAGGGGGCGGTTGCTGGTGTGATGTTGCCTCTTTGCAGAGAGAGTTGCCCTTTCAGGGAAGCTGCCAAAGGGGCTTCAGACTTTGCATTGGTGAAAAGCAACATGCTGTACCTTTTGCTTGGGCTTGGGCCTATAGTCCCCACTTGCTGCTGTGGTAAGAAAGGTTCATTCAACTGAGGCCTGGAAAATACGGACAGATGAACAGTGTACCAGGTGACACTGTGACGTATCTGTCTTTCACCTGGGCCCATTGGACAGCTTTACTGTGGCTGATCAAATTCTTTACAAAGGAATTTCCTTTCCTGAAAGTGAAGGGATCGTTTTACTGCCTGCCTCCCCCTTCAGTGAGATGGGGAGATTTCGACGTGCCAGATTTCCCCCTGAGAAGAACACTGTAACTACTTGGTAGAAAAGCCTGGAGAAACCAGTTAGATGAATGGTGACAATCTCAGACAGTGGTCTTCAAAAATTTTTACTCAAAGTCCCCCCAAACAACCACAATTTCTTTTCATTTTTCTGAGACAAATCTTACTCTGTCACCCTGGCTAGAGTGCCGTGGCATCCCATCATGGCTCACAGCAACCTCTGACTCCTGGCCTCAAGGGATCTTCTTGCCTCAGCCTCCCGAGTAGCTGGGACTACAAGTGCCCACCACAATGTCCAGCTGGTTTTTCCATTTTTAATAGAGATGGGGTCTCGCTCTTGCTCATGCTGGTCTTGAACTCCTGAGTTTCAAGCCATCCACCTGCCTTGGCCTCCTAGAGTGCTAGGATCACAGGTGTGACCAACCATGTTGGGCCAACAACAATGATTTAAAAAACTGTTTTGCCTTACCACTTTCAGGATGATGAGTAAATTTTTTAAATCACAAGTTTAAATAGTCGTAAAAGATGTGACTGTTTATTGCATTTAAGCAAGTGCTTTAAATATACGTATTTTCTTTGAAACCTTGAAGCTGTGCATTTGGCTTTTTTAATTTTGAAAAATGTCTACCACGTAGCCTAAATGGCAAAGCCATCTATTTATACCATCAGCCAAGTCAAACTGTCTGCCAGAAAATATCTGACGTCACTGCTGAGTTCAAATACAAATACTTGATGTTAAGTCAAGAATCCCAATTCCAAATTCTAAGTTAGATAGAGAGACAGAGATAGATGGATGGATGGATGGGATGAACGGATGGATAGATAGGTGAATAAAGTCAGTCAGGACCCCTGCAAGAAGTTTGCTTCCGTATTTGATTCCTCACTGAGTATTTTTACTTTGTTCTAGCAATTCCCTCTCTGGAGCTGTCCATTCTTTATATATATATATATATTTTTTATATATATATTTTTTTATTAAATCATAACTGTATACATTGATATGATCATGGGGCATCATACACTCGCTTCATAGACCATTCGACACATTTTTATCACAGTGGTTAACATAGCCTTTCCGGCGTTATCTCAGTTACTGTGCCAAAACCTTTACATTCTACGGCCAGGACTGGGCTTGATCCTGCTACTCTTGGTACATGGGGCCGGGTACCCCTTGAGCCACAGGCGCCACCCTGGAGCTGTTCATTCTTGAATCTTTCCCTTTATTTGGTCCTGGAGAAATTTGCCCTTTGTGGCAAAGCACAATAGGGCTAATGAGAGGCAATTCTTACTCTTATTCAGTAGGAGAAAGATGATAGGAAAACCACCCCATGGTAAGAAGTGCAGGCAGATCCTGGAAGTTGCCAGAGGGCTTGATTAATTCCCCAAAATGTTCCCGAATCTTTGTGCACTATTCAGGGGTTAGCTGTGCCCATTTGAAGACTCTCAGAAATATAAGCAGAAAAAAGGGAATAATAAAAGCTTGCTAGAATGTTCACAGGTTCCTGGAGAGGGCTGGAGAAGCTGGCTCCTGGAGAGCCAGGAGTGGCTTTCTGAGACAACACTCAGACCTGCTACAGGGGGACCCAATGTTCCCTGCAGCAGTTGCAGGGTGAAAGAATGGAGAAATGGGTAAAATAGCTTCATGTCTCTCAGCCCAGATTATTCCCCTCTTGTATTAAATAGGTCGCGCCTTTTTAAAGTTAATAAAATAATACTCTAGTGTGGATATTAAAATATTCCACCTTTATAGGTCTTTTTTGTCCCAAGAAATTACTGTCTAAAGTAAGAATGGTCTTCTCTTCCTGGTGGCTCGGTAGTAGTTTGGGATTATTCAGAGCGCACAGAGAAGAACAAAATCATGCTGTGTTAGAAACTTTTTTTCAGGATGAGAGCGGTCTTTGTGACTTGGGAGGTACCTGTCAAGCTTCTGTCATTCTTTCCCAGAATAATGCAGAAGCTTCCCAGCCAGTTCCCTGCCTGGTTGGGCTCTTCTTTCTTAAGCCTGTCCTCCTCAGAGACCTCCAGAATGATCTTCCTTTTATAAAATCTTAGGAAACTATTGGTAGAAGGGCAAAATGATACTGCTACTTTAGAAAAAAAATCTGAAAACGTTTTAAAAATAAGACTAAACATATACCTACTCTCCGATCAAGCAATTGCACTCCCCCAAAATATGAAAGCACAAGTCCCCACAAGAAACTCGTATGAGAATACTCGTAGCCTCATTTCATGTTGGCTGAGACACTGAGAATAGCCCAGGAGCTGATGAGTCGGAGAATGGGTAAGGGACCTGTAACATATTCATTTAATGGGACACTATTCAGCAACAGAAAAAACGGGCCACTGATGCAGGTCATAACATGAATGATTCTCCAAAACATTAGGCTGAGTGAAAGAAGCCTTACCCAAAGAGTACATGCTGTTTGATTCCATCTGTATAAGGTTTCGTATCAGTTAAACTAGTCTCTAATGACAGCAATCAGATCAACAGTTGCCTCTGAGGGTGGGTGGGTGTGGGAAATTAACTGGGAAGGAAGCACGGAGAAGGTTTTAGGGTAAGGGAAATGTTCTGTACCTTGAGAGATGTTAGCACTTCATAGGGGTGTCATTTGTTAAAACCTATCAACGAGTACGTTTAAGATTTGTACATTTCATGTATACCACGGAATACTATTCAGCCATCAAAAATATGGAGACTTTACATCTTTTGTATTAATCTGGATGGAGCTGAAACATGTTTTTCTTACTGAAGTATCACATGAATGGAGAAGCAAGTATCCAAAGTAGTCAATACTAATATGAAGCCAGTCGATGAGCTACTACATGCCCACATAAGAGAAAAATTCAAATCAATTCAAGGTGTCCGGCGGGGCAATGAGGGAAGGGGAAGAAGGGAAGAGGGAGGATGATAGGACCTAGACAGCTCACTTAATGGGCACAATGTTAGAGCACATGGCACTCCTCTTGGGGGTGGGACACAATTAATAAAGGGACTCTACCTAACAAATGCAAACATTGTAACCTAATTCTTTGTACCCTTAAATTAACCTGAAACAATAATTTTAAAAAGCTAAAAAAAAATACTTTATTGGCCCCCCAATTTATACATTTCACTATATTAAATTTGATCTCAAAATACAAAAGAACTATAAATAAGTATCAAACACTGATTAATGTTGTTATGTTGTTATTAATGCTGAAATGTTCAGGACAAGTATACCAATGCTAGCAACTTACTTCGAAATGCCTAAAACTTAGGATGGAGTAATGAATGGGTACAGTGGATGGACTGATAGATTTGTGATAAAAGAAATGCAGCCAAGTGTTAATTTCATGTAGGTAGTGGGGGTGTGGCTGGTCACTAAACAACTTTTTTAAGGCAGGCTTGTCTTAAACACCACTCTAGGGTACTATGAGTTTGGTACTATGTCCCCTGACACCTACTCATCAGGCACTCTGCTTGTTGAGTTGTCATAACAATCGTATGAGCTATGCATCATCTTAGGTGACAGATGAGAAAACAGAGGTCCAGAGAGGATAAAATAACATGTGCAAATTCACAGGCGGTAGAACCTTTATAAGTTGACCACCCAAGAGACTGTAATTAACTAGTCAATATATGGAGGTGGTCAACATAAGGAACTAGGCCTACTGATACGTACATGTGGTGCATGTCCAGTCTATGAAAATCAGGTCAACATGAGGAGGTGGTCAATGCAGGAAGGTGGCCACCTGTGGAAGTTCTGCTGTAGTTGTTTACATTTAAATTCAATTGGAACCTAGGCAGTCCATCACTAACACCTACACTTTAATCATCTCATCATACTCAAAAGCCCACTCTGTTGGATCTCCAGAGCTGTTTGAAATGCTGGGAAGTAGGATTGGAGAAAACGAAAAGTGTTTCCTGCTCTCTAGGAATAGATGACAGAGGCTGGTTGGCTTTGGCATAGTGTATTTTGTTCTCTTACGTGGCCCCACTGCTTCTCCTTTGAACGTGTTCATTTTGAGGCAAAGCCTGTTATGGGTTGAATTGTGTCCTCCCAAATCGCTGAGGTTAAAATCCTAACCCCCAGGACTGTGAATGGGATCTTCTTTGGACATAGGGTCTTTACAGATGATCGAGTTAAGATCAAGTTATTGGTGGAGGCCCTACCCCAATATGATTGGTGTGTTTATAAAAAGGAGAGACTTGGAGTCTGAGATAGACACACACATAGGGAGAGCGCCACGTAAACATGAGTGCAGACATGGGGTGATGCATCTACAAGCCAAAGAATTTGAAAGAATTTGTGTGCCAGCCCACAGCAACCAGATCAGAGACATGGAATGGATTCTTTTTTCTTTTTTTTTTTCTTTAATTAAATCATAGCTGTGTACATTAATGTGGTCATGGGGCACCATACACTAGTTTCATAGACCGTTTGACAGATTTTCATTACACTGGTTAACATAGCCTTCCTGGCATTTTCTTAGTTATAGTGCTAAGACATTTACATTCTACATTTACTAAGTTTCACATATACCCTTGTAAGATGCACCGCAGATGTAATCCCACCAATCTCCCTCCCTCTGCCCACCTCCCACCCCTCCCCTCCCTTTCCTCCTTCCCCCTATTCTTAGGTTGTAACTGGGTTATAGCTTTCATGTGAAAACCCTAAATTAGTTTCATAGTAGGGCTGAATACATTGGATACTTTTTCTTCCATTCTTGGTATACTTTACTAAGAAGAATATGTTCCAGCTCCATCCATGTAAACATGAAAGAGGTAAAGTCTCCATCTTTCTTTAAGGCTGCATAATATTCCATGGTGTACATATACCACAGTTTATTAATCCATTAGTGGATCGATAGGCACTTGAGCTTTTTCCATGACTTAGCAATTATGAATGGATTCTTTCTTATAGCCAACTGAGGAGACTCAGGCCCATTAACACCTTGATCATGAACTTCTAGCCTCCAGAACTGTAAGTTAATACATTTCTGTTGTTTAAGCCATCCAGTTTGTGGTACTTTGTTACAGCAGCCTTAGGAGATTAACACAACATCTAAGTATCCTTATTCTTGGGGCATTTTATTAAATATTTGTGACATGAGACCCATCTTCCCTACACACACTTTAGTTTGTAATATATATTTAGCTGGATTCTTAAATACAATACGACTTAGAAATGTGTTCCCAGACAAACTTTCCTTTGATAGCATAATGAAGGCCAGGAGGAGGCAAGATTTAATTTATATAAGCCTATTTTTCTAGGTGACCTTTCAGGAATTATCTACATGCAATTTACTCCTGTAGAGATTCCAGGAGTAAAAATGAGACTACTTAACAAAACTATTACATTTTCACTGAGTTATTCATACTAACTATCACTATGTTTATGAAAGAGTAGCTCATGTTCATTTAAAAGAATAAGAGACGCAGGTGAATAGAATTTTTTCTTACATAAAGAAAAAGAATAAGGTAACATCTCTTCCTCTGTCTCTTCCTTCCTTCCTTCCTTCTCTCTCACCTGAGCTCCTACATAGTATAACACGTCCAACCTGGTGTTGGCTGCTGGTGACAGTGTGTGGCAGACATGGTACAGAGGGGCTTTGTGCATCTCTTCTGTGGAGTAGAGTGATTGCAGGAAGCAGCAACTGCGTTTGGACCACATTCTTCAGCCCCCTTTGCATCTAGGAAGGGCTCTTATGACTGCCTTCTGGACAATGGAGTTTGGGAAGAATTGTTGGCTATTTCCCCATCAGCCTGTTTCTTTTTGTTTTTTTTTTCTCTCTCTTTTTTTTTTTTATTGTTGGGGATTCATTGAGGGTACAATAAGCCAGTTACACTGATTGCAATTGTTAGGTAAAGTCCCTCTTGTAATCATGTCTTGCCCCCATAAAGTATGACACACACCAGGGCCCCACCCCCCTCCCTCCGTCCCTCTTTCTGCTTCCCCCCCCATAACCTTAATTGTCATTAATTGTCCTCATATCAAGATTGAGTACATAGGATTCATGCTTCTCCATTCTTGTGATGCTTTACTAAGAATAATGTCTTCCACTTCCATCCAGGTTAATAGGAAGGATGTAAAGTCTCCATTTTTTTCTAATGGCTGAATAGTATTCCATGGTATACATATACCATAGCTTGTTAATCCATTCCTGGGTTGGTGGGCATTTAGGCTGTTTCCACATTTTGGTGATTGTAAATTGAGCTGCAATAAACAGTCTAGTACAAGTGTCCTTATGATAAAAGGATTTTTTTCCTTCTGGGTAGATGCCCAGCAATGGGATTGCAGGATCTATAAACTTAGAAAACCTGGTTCACTTGACTGAAGATAACTCCATTTGTTGTGTGGTGGCAATGACCAGAAGAAACCTTCTAGTAAGCTAATGAGAAGGAAAAGATAAAGAGGGTCAGGGAGAAAGTGGACACCAGAACCCCTGTCCAGCCTGTAAGGCACGTGGTTTTTTGGCTTCACATGGGAAAGAACTCTAGAACAACACAGAGTAGCACGTTGTGAGTTTCTAGCTCTTATTTTATACCTTCTATTTAATTTTATGTTAAGTGGAGGGAGGACTAGCCATAAGATTTCTGGGAAAGGAGTGAGGAGTTCCCAGAACGGGGGGGTCCCTTCCCTTTCCAGACCATACGAGATGACTTCTGAGAGTTGTCATGCCATTTATAAACTGTCATGGTGCTGGTGGGAGTTATAATGCATCATAACTAGCAGTAATGAGCAGTAAGGATCATCTGAGATCATTTCTCATGGCCCTCTTTGTTCTAGCTGGATTTGGCCAGCTTCTCTACCACCTCATCTTTTATTGGAGACTTGGTTTAGGTGTTCTGACTCTTTATTGAGCAGGGCCTGCCCTTACCCTATTTCAAAAGGAGGAACGTATTAGAACACTGGCTTGTAAAGGTACCCAAAGATAGGGAGGTGTTTTTGAGGAGGTTGGAGGAAAAGCATTAAGTGACATTGAATTGCACCCAAAAGGTTATCTCTTCCTAAATCTTTATAAATCTTAATGCATTAAAGTATCAATGTCGATCTATTTTGTCTTAGTGTATTTCCATGTGCTTCCACCTTCAGCGTGTGATGGTACTTAGCTAGTATTTACAGTGTTTTAATTATATGTACTTTCAGCCCTACTTCTAGGTATAGCAGATGGTACTAATTTTCTATTTATAGTCTCGATATGAAGTTTCTTCTTTAAATACAAAGCTTTAAGCAAACACATCCAATCAATTTAAAGAAAAATAGTGGGGGAGAGACAAGATGGTGGACTGAAGTCAGCTTTCAACAGAGGCTCCCGACCAGAAGGAGAGTTAAGGGACAGGAATTTAGTAAGTATCCTGGTGGATTTGAGCCACACCAAGACAGAAGGTTGAAGAACGCACATCAACACTGCTGAGGCAAGCTGTGATCACAAGGACGTAAACAAAAGCAAAACAGCTCACTTCTGGATATTCTGAAGCCACACCCCCCTGTCTCCCTGGGCAACCAGAGGAGGCCACCAGTGAGCCAAGGATTTGCCTGACACTGCTCACAAACCCGGGAAGCTTCCAGGGTAGGGCCGACACAGAGAGGTAATCAGACACAAACCTCCAGCAGCAAAGACGTTTGAACTCAGAACAGCCTGTCTTCTGTAGGCGATTTTAGCAGAAACAGAGACAGAACCCCGCAAAGTAGTCTGTTCTGTTCTGTTCTGTAAGCAACATCAATCAGGGACGGGGCTAAGCCTGAGTGAACCCCTCCCTCCCACCACCTGCATCAAGCACTCAAAGATGTCAGGCCCCATCTCCTCCTGCTAGATAGCGGCAGACTGCAGGGGCCTGGCAGACTTCCTTGCAATTCAGGCAGGTGCAAACCCCTGGAGTATGTGTTCACTACAGGCAACTGGGTTAGCCATCTGCAGAGATACCAGTGACTGGGTCCGACGGAGGGGCAAAGTGGGGAAGGAGACATCAACCTCCCAGACTGATCTATTTGCTAGGTGGCTCTTCCTGACTCCACACAGCACTGGAGTAAGCCATATCAGAGGAGTCACCAGACACCTGTGATCCAGTTCCCAGAGACCTCTTGAACTCTCCCACTCAAGACAGGTGCTGATTGAGACAATCGATTTGGACCTTTTGAACTGAACTAATAGACTGAGGACTTTTCAGGTGATGCCCTGGGTATGCGGTTGTAGGAAGGTTTGATTTTCCTTTTCCAACTGGTGCCAGAGGTGGGCGGGCAGGGTAACTTAATTGCTGGTTTTTCCACACAGCTGAGACTTCAAGCCAGAGTAAACGTTACAATAGGATCAAACAGAAACCAGCTGAAAACAAGACAGAACCACTTAGCCCCACCATACAAGACAGGGCCCCAGTTTCTCAGGCCACAACACTGTATGGGCCCTCGATAAAGCCCCAGGGGAAAAATCAAAGGGAGTAAAATAACCATGGGGTGGAATCAGCGGAAAAACTCTGGTAACATGAATAACCAGAATAGATCAACCCCCCCCCCCAAGAAAAGATATGGCAGATGTGATTGAAGATCCTATTCATAAACAACTGGCTGAGATGTCAGAAATCGAATTCAGAATTTGGATTAATAAAATGGAATTAGGAATTCGAGGAGAAATTCAAAAGTTGTCTCAAGAATTTAATGAATTTAAAGACAAAACCACCAAAGACTCAGACACACTGAAGCAAGAATTTACAGTCCTCAAAGATATGAAAAATACAATAGAATCCCTCAGCAACAGAATGGAGCAAGCAGAAGAAAGGATTTCTGACATTGAAGATAAAGTCTTCGAACGCTCCCAATCTCTCAAAGAGGAAGAGAAATGGAGAGCAAAAACGGATCACTCACTCAGAGAACTCTCAGATAATTCGAAGAAAAGGAACATATCAATAATTGGGATTTCAGAGAATAATGAAGTGGCCTCGAAGGGCACAGAGGCCCTTCTGCATGAAATTATGAAAGAAAATTTTCCAGACATGCCTAGAGAATCTGAAATTCAGATAGCAGACAGCTTCAGAACCCCAGCACGATTCAACCTCAATAAGTCATCCCCCAGGCATATCATAATTAGCTTCACTAAAGTTAACATGAAAGAGAAGATTCTCAAAGCAGCCCGGCGAAAGAAAACTATTACATACAAAGGAAAGAATATTAGAATAACTGCAGATCTCTCTGCTGAAACTTTTCAAGCCAGAAGAGGGTGGTCATCAACTTTTAATCTCCTAAAGCAAAATAACTTTCAACCCAGGATCTTGTATCCAGCTAAACTGAGTTTCATTTATGATGGAGAAATTAAATACTTTAATGACATTCATATGTTGAAAAAATTTGCCATAACCAAACCAGCTCTTCAGGATATTCTCAGACCTATCCTCCATAATGACCAACCCAATCCTATACCACAAAAGTAAACTCACTCAGAAACTTCGAATCAAACTCCAACTTCCATACTGGTGAAAGGATTAAAAATGTCCACTGGACCTTTGAAAAACTCGATATCCAAAATTCCACCAGACTTATCAATACTGTCCATTAATGTGAATGGCTTAAACTGTCCTCTAAAGAGGCATAGGTTAGCTGACTGGATACAAAAACTCAAGCCAGATATTTGTTGCATACAAGAGTAACATCTTAACTTAAAAGACAAATACAGACTCAGGGTGAAAGGATGGTCATCCATATTTCAGGCAAATGGTAATCAGAAAAAAGCAGGTGTTGCAATTTTATTTGCAGATACAGTAGGCTTTAAACCATCAAAAGTAAGGAAGGACAAGAATGGTCACTTCATATTTGTTAAGGGTAATAATCAATATGATGAGATCTCAATTATTAATATCTATGCACCCAACCAGAATGCACCTCAATTTATAAGAGAAACTCTAACAGACATGAGTTACTTGATTTCCTCCAGCTCCATAATTGTTGGAGATTCAACACTCCTTTGGCAGTGTTGGATCGATCCTCCAGCAAGAAGCTGAGCAAAGAAATCTTAGATTTAAACCTAACCATCCAATATTTAGATTTAGCAGACATCTACAGAACATTTCATCCCAACAAAACTGAATACACATACTTCTCATCAGCCCATGGAACTTACCCCCAAATTGACCACATTTTAGGTCACAAGTCTAACCTCAATAAATTTAAAGGAATAGAAATTATTCCTTGCATCTTCTCGGACCATCATGGAATAAAACTTGAATTGAGTAACAACAGGAATCTGCATACTCATACAAAAACATGGAAGTTAAATAACCTTATGCTGAATGATAGCTGGGTTAGAGATGAGATTAAGAAAGAAATCGCCAATTTTTTGGAACAAAACAACAATGAAGACACGAACTATCAGAACCTCTGGGACACCGCAAAGGCAGTTCTAAGAGGGAAATTTATAGCACTGCAAGCCTTCCTCAAGAGAATGGAAAGAGAGGAAGTTAACAACTTAATGGGACATCTCAAGCAACTGGAAAAGGAAGAACATTCCAACCCCAAACCCAGTAGAAGAAAAGAAATAACCAAAATTAGAGCAGAATTAAAAGAAATTGAAAACAAAAGAATAATACAACAGATCAATAAATCAAAAAGCTGGTTTTTTGAAAAGGTCAACAAAATAGATAAACCTCTGGCCAACCTAATCAGAAAAAAAAAGAGTAAAATCTCTAATATCATCAATCAGAAACAACAAAGACGAAATAACAACAGACTCGTCAGAAATCCAAAAAATCCTTAATGAATATTACAAGAAACTTTATTCTCAGAAATATGAAAATCTGAAGGAAATTGGCCAATACTTGGAAGCATGTCACCTTCCAAGACTTAGCCAGAATCAAGTGCAAATGTTGAACAGACCCATATCAAGTTCAGAAATAGCATCAACTATACAAAACCTCCCTAAAAAGAAAAGCCCGGGACCAGATGGTTTCACGTCAGAATTCTACCAAACCTTTAAAGAGGAATTAATACCTATATTACTCAACCTGTTCCAAAAGGTAGAAAAAGAAGGAAGACTACCCAACACGTTCTATGAAGCAAACATCACCCTGATCCCCAAACCAGGAAAAGACCCAACAAAAAAAGAAAATTATAGACCAATATCACTAATGAATATAGATGCAAAAATACTCAACAAGATTCTAACAAACAGAATCCAGCAACACATCAAACAAATTATACATCATGACCAAGTTGGTTTTATCCCAGGGTGTCAAGGCTGGTTCAATATACGTAAATCTATAAATGTAATTCAGCACATAAACAAATTAAAAAACAAAGACCATATGATTCTCTCAATTGATGCAGAAAAAGCTTTTGATAATATCCAGCATCCCTTCATGATCAGAACACTCAAGAAAATTGGTCTAGAAGGGACTTTTCTTAAACTGATAGAGGCTATCTACAGCAAACCCACAGCCAATATCATATTGAATGGAGTTAAATTGGAATCATTTCCACTCAGATCAGGAACCAGACAAGGCTGCCCATTGTCTCCATTGCTTTTCAACATTGTAATGGAAGTTTTAGCCACCGCAATTAGGGAGGAAATGGCGATCAAGGGTATCCATATAGGGTCAGAAGAGATCAAACTTTCGCTCTTCGCAGATGATATGATTGTGTATCTGGAAAACACTAGGGACTCTACTGCAAAACTCCTAGAAGTGATCAAGGAATACAGCAGTGTCTCAGGTTACAAAATCAACATCCATAAATTGGTAGCCTTTACATACACCAACAACAGTCAAGTTGAAAAAGCAGTTAAGGACTCTATCCCATTCACAGTAGTGCCAAAGAAGATGAAATATTTGGGAATTTACCTAACAAAAGACATGAAAGATCTTTATATAGAGAACTATGAAACTCTAAGAAAAGAAATAGCTGAAAATGTTAACAAATGGAAAAACATACCATGCTCATGGCTGGGAAGAATCAACATTATCAAAATGTCCATACTACCCAAAGCAATATATAACTTCAACGCACTCCCTATTAAAGCTCCACAGTCATATTTTAAAGATCTTGAAAAAACAATACTTCGTTTTATATGGAATCAGAAAAAACCTCGAATAGCCAAGACATTACTCAGAAATAAAAACAATACAGGAGGAATCACACTACCAGACCTCAGACTTTACTACAAATTGATAGTGATCAAAACAGCATGGTACTGGCACAAAAACAGAGAAGTAGATGTCTGGAACAGAATAGAGAACCAAGAGATGAATCCAGCTACTTACTGCTATTTGATCTTTGACAAGCCAATTAAAAACATTCAGTGGGGAAAAGATTCCCTATTTGACAAATGGTGCTGGGTGAACTGGCTGGCAACCTGCAGAAGACTGAAATTGGACCCACACCTTTCACCATTAACTAAGATAGACTCTCATTGGATTAAAGATTTAAACTTAAGACATGAAACTATAAAAATACTAGAGGAGAGTGCAGGGAAAACCCTTGAAGAAATTGGTCTGGGCAAGTATTTTATGAGGAGAACCCCCCTGGCAATTGAAGCAGTTTCAAAAATACACAACTGGGACTTGATCAAACTTAAAAGCTTCTGCACAGCCAAGAACACAGTAAATAAAGCAAACAAACCGCCCTCAGAATGGGAGAAGATATTTGCAGGGTATATCTCTGACAAAAGTTTAATAACCAGAATCCACAGAGAACTCAAACGCATTAGCAAGAAAAAAACAAGGGATCCCATCACAGGCTGGGCAAGGGATTTGAAGAGAAACTTCTCTGAAGAAGACAGGCGCACGGCCTTCAGACATATGAAAAAATGCTCATCATCTTTAATCATCAGAGAAATGCAAATCAAAACTACTTTGAGACATCATCTAACTCCAGTGAGACTAGCCTATATCACAAAATCTCAAGACCAGAGATGTTGGCGTGGATGTAGAGAAAAGGGAACACTTCTACACTGCTTGTGGGAATGGAAATTAATACATTCCTTTTGGAAAGATATATGGAGAACACTCAGAGATCTAAAAATAGATCTGACATTCAATCCTGTAATCCCTCTGCTGGGCATATACCCAGAAGACCAAAAATCACAACATAACAAAGATATTTGTACCAGAATGTTTATTGCAGCCCAATTCATAATTGCTAAGTCATGGAAAAAGCCCAAGTGCCCATCGATCCATGAATGGATTAATAAATTGTGGTACATGTACACCATGGAATATTATGCAGCCTTAAAGAAAGATGGAGACTTTACCTCTTTCATGTTTACATGGATGGAGCTGGAACATATTCTTCTTAGTAAAGTATCTCAAGAATGGAAGAAAAGTACCCAATGTACTCAGCCCTACTATGAAACTAATTTGGGGCTCTCACATGAAAGCTATAACCCAGTTACAACCTAACAATAAGGGGGAAGTGGGAAAGGGAGAGGAGGGAGGGGGGTGGTAGGTAGAGGGAGGGGGATTATACCTGTGGTGCATCTTACAGGGGTATTTGCGAAACTTGGTAAATGTAGAATGTAAATGTTTTGGCACAGTAACTGAGATAATGCCAGGAAGGCTATGTTAACCATTGTGATGAAAATGTGTCAAATGGTCTATGAAGCGAGTGTATGATGCCCCATGATCATATCAATGTATACAGTTATGATTTAATAAAAAAAATAAAGAAAAATAGTAAGTAAATGGTAGTAGATGTGGGGTAAGGATGTGGCTAAGTTAAAGGTAGTATTTGAATGAATGCCCAAATGTTATCTTTTGAAGAGGGAGTTGGTAGACACTGGTCAGGAAGATGCTGGGCTGGCCCAAGGAGCAGGGTCTTTGGAACAGAGAATGGAAATGGAACTCTTGGTGTTTGTTTCTCTTTGCACCCCTGTAATATTTTGATGCCTTCCTGCAGACCAGCTTTATCACAGTAGAAAATGGCCATGAATAGCTCCCCAATTTTATAGCCACTAGGAGAGAGATTGATTGACTGGTTCTCAGTCCCAGTTGCACATTCCTTAGAAATGGGATCATTGCCCCAGAAATGGGATCATTGCGCATTTGTGCACTTATCACGTGCAACATTGGGGGCACATAGCTGTTTGTGCTGCAGTCATCAGGAGTAAGTTGGGAGAAAAAAAGTGATCTTGACAAGCCTGGAAGCATAAACAATGGGTGAGTTTGACATTAATGTGGAAGATTCTCTATCGATGAACAGACCCATCAGAAAAGTTAACAGACACATGACAGGCAGAGTAAAGATATTTGCAAAAGTTTGTATCAGTAGAGTATTTATGCCTGTGATATATACAAAACTCCTACAATTCAATTAAAAAAGTAAAGAACTCAATAGGAAATTGGGCAAAGAAGATGAACGGTTCTTTCACAGAAGGGGGACTCCAAATAACTAAGCAATATATGCAGAGAGGCTCGTGCTCACTGGTAATGACAGAAATGAAAATGACAACAGCACGGAGATGATCCGTTTACATCTATTAGACTGATGAATATTAGCTAGTGAATACTTCCAAGTGCTGGTGGGAATGTGGGGAGACCAAGCTCTCCTGCTCTGAAGCGGGAACATAAATTGGCAGAATCCTCCTCCCGGAAAGTCCTCCTCCCAGCACTTAGCAAAATTCAGCATGCCTGTGCCCTATGTCCCAGTTAGCACGTCCCCAGGTACACAGCCCCGATAAATTCTTTCCAGGGTCTGCAAAGGAACATGTGCTAGGGACTTTGTGTGGAAGGGAAGGGAATATTGAAGATAGCCTTGAGGGTGTGTGTGGATGTTTAGGGGCAAGAACAAGCAAAATGGGTGGGGGGGGTGGCTACACACTGAGCGGGGTACCATGCAGGACTCAGAGACCATGAATTAGGTGGGAACAGAGTTGCGTGGAGAGACTCCAAGGGAAAGAAGTAGGAAACCAAATGAAATTAATCGTGTGATACAATTTATTTAAATTAAAATGCATTATACACAGAGCAACTTTACTGATGTGATTAGAGTCAATGCATAGTTAAGGCCATTCATAAGACACTTAGTAGACTGGGTACCAAGGGCAGTGACGCTAATAAAGAATCAGGGAGGAAGGAGAGAAATTTAAAATAAAGCAAAAGGCATCTAGGCAGACTCTCAGAGGATTTCTAGTCGCTAGCCTAGGTGGTGTAAACATCAGGGACGGAGAGGGCTGGGACAGAGAGCCTGGTTAGAGGCTATTAGAATTATCTGGTGAAAGAAGGCAAGACTCAAACTGTCAGGAGCAGTGGAGATGGGGTGATGCCAGCAGATTTAAGGGGCATGCAGACAGAGGCAGAAATGATGGGGCGAGAGCTGGGTTGAGTGTGGGGAAAGACAGAGAAGGAAGCTTCTGGAAGACTTCTTGTGTTTCTGGACACCTAAGTGGTCTGTGCCGGTATTATGAGGAGGAGCACCAAATCCAGGGCGGAAACAATGACTTTCTGTTTGGTTATCAACATTAGATAAAATTATTGGTTGTCTATGAAAAAATATGTGAGTGCTTCATTACAAATAAACATTTGGCAAACACACTCGAGCACATTCCCTGCCATGTTAAATTAGCCTTCAAAAATGGTTAGGATGAAATTTCTGGACACAGGAAGAAGGCAAATAATACCTATATCTGGTGAAGATTAGAATTTTGGCAGATCCAGATTGAATATAAGGTTTCATTTGAAGTTTGAACAGAAGTACTGGAGTCCATTTTTAAAATCTCTATGTTATAAACTGGAATTTGCACAAAGCATTTTATTCTCCGTTTTATTCTACAAATCATGATGAATATCAGATGTTCTTTAGGGATTTTATAATACAATGCCAGAGTTTATTAAAGAAAATAAATATTCATGACAATGACAAGAATGTTGTTTCCCAAACTCTCAATGCACGTAGCAGTTGGCAACTTCAAGGACTGAGGGCTGGGACATACCGATTTACCCATGCACCCAGACTCGAAGATGAATAAGACTTGTCGTTAAATGTTGTACTGAACGCCACAAGATGTTAGGAGTAGAAGAAAGTGAAAATTAAGTGAGAGCCAGGGGAAGGACAGCAAATTCACTGCCAGAAGGCCTGGGTTTAAGTTCTGCCACAAGCTTATTAGGGGACCTGGATGAGTCACTTCCATCTACTCCCCCTAAATCTCAGGTGTTTGTTCATTTGTAAGACAAGCCAGTTCAGTGGCAAGGTCTCTGAGCTCTTCCCCTACTTGACTTCAGTACTCTGCTCCATCCCAACCCTGTGTTTGCTATAACTTGGCTCTAAAAATGGCAGGGAGATTATGTGCTATTCTTCACAAAGACATTCCCACTCCTGGTCTCTAGGGATCTTTCATTATTTCCTCTTTCAATCAAATCCCTTAAGCAAACACATCTGGTCAATTTCAAGAAAAAGACCAGGCAAGGTGACTCATGCCTGTAATCCCAGCACTCCGAGAGGATAAGTCAGGACTGTTACTTGAGGTTAGGAGACCAGCCTGGACAAAATAGTGAAACCCTGTCTGTACAAAAAAAAAGAAAATTTTTTTCAAGACAGAGTTTCACTTTGTTGCCCTCAGTAGAGTGCTGTGGAATCATAGCTCACAGTGACCTCAAACTCTTAGGCTCAAGCGATTCTCTTGCCTCAGCCTCCCAGGTAGCTAGGACTACAGGCGCCCGCCACAACGCCTGGCTATTTTTAGTGATGGGGTCTCGCTCTGGCTCAGGCTGGTCTCAAATCTGTGAGCTCAGGCAATCCACCTGCCTCAGCCTCCCAGAGTGCTGGGATTACAGGCGTGAGCCACTGTGCCTGGCCTGTACAAAAAAATTTTAAAAATTAGCCGAGCAAGCAATTGTAGTCCTAGTTACTCGGAAGCTGAGGCAGGAGGATTAATTGAGGCCAGGAGTTCGAGGCTGCAGTGAACTATGATCACACCACTGCACTCCAGCCTGGATGATGGAGCAAGACACTGTCTTTAAAAAAAATAAATGAATAAAAAGAAGAGGCAAATGGTAAGAAAACGGTGTAGCCCGCACTCTCATCTACCAAACTATATCTGAAAAATTCTATGAGCGCTCTGAAGACGGCCTCAGGCCATCCCAGTCCCTCCTAACTGGGCTTGTTCTCTGGGTGCCGGGGTTTGGGGGAGTCTTCTGGCTGTGCTGCCTGTCCCAGCTTGGGGGTGAGGACAGGACAGGATGCTGGAGATTATTAAATCAGCATCCCTGACCCGTACCCTCTAAACCAGGGGTCCTCAAACTGCGGCCCGCGGGCCACATGCGGCGGTGTGATTGTATTTGTTCCCGTTTTGTTTTTTTACTTCAAAATAAGATATGTGCAATGTGCATAGGAATTTGTTCATAGTTTTTTTTTTTTTTTAAGTTATAGTCCGGTCCTCCAATGGTCTGAGGGACAGTGAATTGGCCTCCTGTTTAAAAAGTTTGAGGACGCCTGCTCTAAACCATTGCTGCCGTTCTGTCAAGAGGGTGGGCATGTAGGGAAAGCTCCGGCTCAGCTCACAGCTGTGCTTTTAGAGAGAAGCACCACCTCTCAGGCTGCTTGGGGAAGGGGTGCTCAGCCTCTCCTGTGACCAGCTGTCTCACATTTGCTAAATCCCAAAGTCTCATCAAAAATATCTATTAATTTGTCATTTACCTATCCATCCATCCATCCATTCATCCATCTGTTATTTAGCAATTGTACCAACCTATGTACCAACCATTATGCAGAGGACGTTACAGACCTCATCCCGTTTAATCCTTATGGCGATCATTCAATTTTGTTGCCCCCTTTTGCAGGTGCAGAAATGGGGGCTCAGTAGCTTAGCAGCCTTTTTAACATAATCAGTATGGAAGAAAACAGGTAACTTGTTTTCTTTACTATGACATTTAGACAAGACTCAATTTGGCAATGAGAAAGAACCCCAGGGAGGCTGAGCTCCAAGGCAGCATGGGTCGGACTCTCTTTTCTTTCCCTCCTTCTGACACTTGCCCTTTCTTGAGGTTTCTGGGAAGTGCGTGATAGAATGTAAGAAACTTGGGTTTTGACATCAGAAAGAATGGGATTTGGTTCCTCGCTTTCTCCCTCTCAACATGGGAAAACCTGGATAGATTTTTCAACTTCTCTGAGCCTCAGTTTCTTTATCTGTAAAATGGAGATAAGAATGTCCACCCCATGGACTGAGTGAGGCAATGAATATAAGACAGCTGATATAGAGTAGGTATTTTTTTTTATTGTTTGGTGTTCAGCGAGGGTACGAAGAATTAGGTTACACTGATTACATTTGTTAGCTAAAGTCCCTCTTGTAATTGTGTCTCATCCTCAAGAGGTGTGCCATACACCATAAGCCTCCCCTCCCTTCTCCCCTTCCCTCAGCTCCTCATTCCCCTGCCCCTCACCTTGAATTGATTTCAGTTTTTCTCTGTCGAAGGTATGTATGGGTTCATAGTAGGATTGAGTACATTGGATTCTTGCTTCTCCGTGCTTGTGATACTTTACTTTTTCCAATTCTATCCTGATTAATACGAAAGATGTAAAGTCTCCATCTCTTTGTAATGGCTGAATAGTATTCCATGGTATACGTATTCCACAGCTTGTTAATTCATTCCTGGGTTGGTGGGCTTTTCGGTTGTTTCTACATTTTGACAATTGTAAATTGAACTGTGATGAACAGTCTAGTGCAAATGTCCTTATGATAAAATGATTTTTTTTTTCTTCTGGGTAGATGCCTAGTAATGGGATTGCAGGATCAAATGGGAGGTCTAATTTGAGTACTTTGAGGTTTCTCCATACTTCCTTCCAAAAAGGTTGCATTGGTTTGCAGTCCCACCAGCAGTGTAAAAGTGTTCCTTTCTTTCCACAACCACGCCAGCTTCTGCAGCTTTGAGACTGTGATGGGGGCCATTCTCGCTGGGGTGAGGTGATATCTCAGGGTGGTTTCATAGGTTAGGTATTAACATGCAGCTGTTCCATCCTCTCCTTTCTTCCTTGCAAATCTGGATCTGTGCTCATATTGTAAAGCAATACATTAAAGTCAAGGTTTTCATTTAAAAATCTTTCAGGTTCTTTGGTCCACGTTGTTTCTGACTTCATTCTCACCTTGATTTCAGACGCTTTCATTCCTACCTCTCCATTTCTGGGTCTCCCTAGCTGCCGGACCCCGCAGACTCAGGAGGCCCCTCCCCGTTCAGAAGGCCCCGCCTTCTCCAGGCCCCACCCTCCCTGGTCTCCGGCCTCCTTTGTTTTCCCCACTTTCCTCCTCATTGCACCGAAGTGATTTGACCCCATCATGCTCCGTCCCAGAAGATCTTAGAGCTTCCCCCTATGAGGCTCACTCTTCCTGACCTTGCCTTTCAGGATCAGCCCTCTCTCAGCAGATTCCTGGTGGACCTAGCCATAATGAAGGACATGTCACATCTAACACATTAGATGCCCTGGTTCTTTGCATGCACAGCTTCCTCATCCATCTGGATAACTCCTGCTCATCCCTCAAAGCCCAACTCAAGTCTTTCCCAAGGGAAACCTTCTTGGCCATCAGTGAATAAGAGCTCCTTCTCTTTCTTGTTTGCCTGTATTATTCCTTATTCATCTGCTCTCATGGTGCTCAGCTCACTGAATTGACACCATCTGTGTGCCTGCATGTTGTTCCGCACTCGACAGAAGTTCTCTGGCTGCAGATGAACTTGATAGAATTTGTTAATAAATTAATTCAACAGACATGTATTCAGTGTCTCACATGCCAGGCTGGCCCTGTGAGCTTAGTGGAGAATGAGGCAGACAAGGTCCCCATGGGGAAGGTGTTCACATTCTAGCAGGAAAGTTCAGACAGGTAGACAAACAAGAATGAGAAATTATCTGTTGGCGATGAGCACAGCAGGAAGGCAGAAATCAGCAGGGGGCTGAGTGGTGGGGTCGGGTGAGTGGGGGGTGGGTCTGGGAAGGTCTATTTCTACCACAGAAGGCGCTAGAATGCTTGCTGACAGAAAAGAGGAGGGGAGGAATGATGGGTACAGGTCCCTCTCTGGTGACTGGTGGCAAGGTCATGTGTGATGCCCCCTGGGTTCATCTTTTTGCAGAACGACAATTCTCAGTTTGGATTCAAGTCTTAACGAAGCTGGTAGGTACTTATCTTTCTCTCCACAGCCACGAGATTCCCCTACGGTGGAAAGGCCTGGTGAGTGGGAGCTACAGGGGAGCAAATATGGGTTGAACATAGGGAAGGCTCTAGAATGCTTGGTGCTGGGTGGCATGCTCATAATAATGGTAATTAAGACAAAAATAACACTCCCTTCCCTTTTGTGATCTCACCTCTTGCCATTTCCAAAGCGTACCCGTAGCCAATACCAAATTTGACTCTCCCTGC
Organism: Nycticebus coucang; assembly: GCF_027406575.1. Taxonomy (NCBI): domain Eukaryota; kingdom Metazoa; phylum Chordata; class Mammalia; order Primates; family Lorisidae; genus Nycticebus; species Nycticebus coucang. Next base: position 77,981,133 of record NC_069796.1, read on the forward strand.
AGTCCTGAGAGCTTGTGAGCGCTGTCTGGGGAAAGGGCAGCTGGTACTCACTGGAGTGAAGTGGCTTGTGCAGGGTCACACAGCTGAGCCAAATACCCAACCCAGGGTTCTAACTCCAAAACCTGGGTTCCAAAGAGGGCCACCTCAGGGGGCGGTAAACTCTCTCTCAGGGGCAACCCCTCCGCAGGGAGATGGGAAACTGGGATGGGAGATAGGCCGTGTGGCCTCCGTCATCCCTCTCAAGTTCTGGGCTCCTTCTTTAAGACTGTGGGGCCAGGGCACTCCTTGGGGCAGAGGAGGCCAGCTGTCTCCTACCTTCCCTGACACCAGTGAGAAGATGAGCCCGCCCCTTCTTATTCTCCGTGAGAGGCTGCTCAAGGCCTTCTTGCTGGGCTGGAAGGAAGGTCTGTGTAAGCTGGCCCACTGTGGCACGTGAACTCTCGGATCTGATGTGCTTGGCCTCAGATGCCTGAGCCTTTCCTCACATTCTGTCATCCCCGCACCAGTAAGACCTAGGGCAGAGGGCAAAGGGCTAGGAAAGATGGATTTTTTTTTTTTTTTGCTAACTATTTGAGAGGGTCACTATTTGGTTCCCAGGCACAGATAGCCTCCTCCTGGTAAAGCTGCAATTGGCCAAACAGATGTGTTCAAGGAAGGTGTTCAGGGCAGTGCTCTGTATTGGAAATCCGGGGCCACACCACCAGCTGCCTCCTTCTATGCCATGAGCCTTTGTGACACCTGGAGATGACTCTAAGCTGCTTTGTCCCAGAGCCTTTGGTCTTGCTCAGCTCTGCAGGTCTCATCAGGGAAGGGGGGTGGTGGATGGAGTGCAGGTCAAGGACAGTGCCAGCCCTCTGCACGCGAGCACCCACAACAAAACTGGGCCATGGGCTTCCCGAGACTTCCAGAAGCTCCACGTCCCTGAAGTGCAGGCAGGTGGGTTTTCAGAACATGTGGCCTCTCCAAAAGCCAGTGGCTCTGACTTCAGGGCGGCATTCAGTTCCTACCATAGTCAACACTTGCCTTTCTGGAAACTCCCCTGGCTGGAGGTAAGGGCAGGTGTTTGTTCTCAAAGTTCCTCTTAGCAGAGGCCTGGGGGTCAGACAGAGTGTCCTGCTCCATTGCTCACTCACTGAAGGACCTTGGACATAGCCCTCTGCCCTTTGCTTTCCAATTCTGTCATCTGTCACTGGACTCAACGCTCCCACACGTGAGGAGTCACATGTGTGGAGCACTTAGAGTAAGAGCTTGGCCTATGATAGTGTTCATCTAATTTTATTATTGTGGTTCCTGTTATTAAGGAAGGCATCACTCCTTTGGCACTCAAAGAAGTAATGGTACTGTCTAAAGCTGTCGCAGTAGCTAGGCTGCTGGTGGCAAATGGAATAAGCTGGGAACACCTATTTGGAAAGGGGACTGGAGCCTTGATGTTGGTCTTACTTGGAGACTATGGAAATGAGAAAGAAACTGTTTATCATAAATAATAGCAAAAAATCAACTTAATATTTACTGGATGTTTAATACAGGCCAGGTATGATGCTAAGCACTTCCTAATTATTAATTCCTTTAATCTTTTCAGCACCACTGTACACACGTTCTGAACCCTGCTTTCTGGATGAGGAAGTGGAGGCCGTGAGGTTGAGTGGCCGACTCTGGATACTGCTTAGTTGTCGACTGCTGTGGCACATCACCCCATGACTCAGCAGCTCACGACAGACATTCGTCATCTCACAGTTTCCATGGGTCAGGAATCTGAGAGTGAACTCATGGGGTGGTCGTGGGCCAGGGGCTCTCAGGAGCCCACGGTGGAGGTGCTGGCTGGTGCTGCTGGCACTGAGGGTTTGGTGGAGCTGGTATGACTGCCTTCGAGGATGGCTCACTCCCCTGGCTGTTGGCACGAAGCCTCAGACCTCGCTGTGGGGACTTCTGGGGTCCTGCCCACACGGCAGCTCTCTTTCTGCAGAGCGAGTGACCCAAGGCAGAGACCAAAGATGCAGCTGGAACGTCTCTTGTGATCTGGTCTCAGAAACATGCTGTCTTGTCTTCTTTTTTCCGTTGGTTAGAAGCAAATTACTAAGCCTGGCTGTACTCAAGGAGAGAAAAATTAAATCCCAAGGTTTGAAGGGAGTATCGAAGAGTGTGTGTCCATATTTTAAAACCACTACAAATAGTGGACTCAGAAGTTGCCCCACTAGACTCCAAACCTAGGTCCGCTGAAAGCCTGGGGTCCTGCTGCTGCCTTTATTGGCCACCCCATACCCTGACGATTGATACGACATTGCTGGTCAGTCTCCCAGTGTAGAGGGGTGTCTTTTGAAGGTGACTGGAGTGTCCAGAATCAGGCACAGACTGTTCCTGACTGGAACTTGGGATATGTTTTTATTGGAAAACTGGCAGGTCAGTTGCTAAGGTTACCAGCTATCTTCAGGGAAGTGTGGGGAGTGCAGTCACGCAGAGTGTCAGGAGTGAAGGGTGTGGGTCCAAGTGAGAGTGTGTGTTGTGTAGGGATAGCGGGTGTGGGATTTTGTCTGGGAGCCCCTGGTAAAGAGCAAGGGCTTCCCACGGTGGATGGGGTGGAGCCATGATAGGCATTTAAGCAAAAGAAGCCCGAGGTCAGAGGTGACACTTACAAGAACTGGGGAGGAGAAGGGGTGAGGGGCCGTAGGCAGTGAGTGTGCCAGGTTGGCACCAGCTTGGCCCTGATGGCCAAGCTTGCTGCTGATGATGGGAAGGAAGCAGGTGAAGAGGACCACAGCTGGGTGTTGGTGACCAGTTGGCCTTGAGGTAGACAAGGAAAGAGGTGTCCAGGATGATCCCTACTTCATTAGGTGTGGGCGATGGGTAGGTGCTGGTGCCCTCGCTGGGAAGAGAGCCCAAAGGAGCAGGCTGGGGAGGATGAAGAGCCCAGCTTTGGTCATCGTGTGTGAGTGTCTGGGCTCCCCCCATGGGTCAGGCTGGAGGGGCTTGGCTATTTGTGCCAGGGCTGGGAGCAGAGTCTGAAAGTCACAATGAAATGAGCCAGGTTTTTGAGAGCAGAGGGACTTAAACTTTGAATGTTACTCCCCTCAACGCCTCATTGTCCTCAGCTGTGATTTGAGGATAAACATTCAGAAAACTATGAATGTCTAATATACGCGTTCTGTGGGCATACAGTTGGCATCCATATCAACTCTAAGTCCCCTTCTTATACCCAAAGGCCAGGGTAATCGTGAGGGATGTGGGCTCTACTGGAGAAGCCAAGGAAGCAAGAATTGGGTGGCTGTCCCCCATAATCTAGATTACGGGCGTATCTGATCCCTGCCAAATACAAGGCCCTGCTCCTGCTGGTTCCTGGAGGCTGGCTGTGACTCATTTCTGCTGCCTTTGTTGTGACTGGTGCCTGATGCAGCCTGGCCCTGCAATGATGTCGATGCTGAAGCTGTTGCTAGGCAACCGTGCTCCGGCGCAAACCCTGTGAGGCCTTCCCTCCACTCGCCTCTCACCCCGGAGCTGCTGTCGGTGGTTGGCTTGGAACTAGCTGTAAAAACGGGGAGGGTCCTTATGCAAGGCCAAGATATATAGGGCAAGGGGAGCATAAGCGTGCGACAAGGAGAAAAAGGCACAGTAGTTAACAGCTCCCGTTATTGAGTGCTTGTTCTGTGCTAGTTGTTGTACATGGATTATCTCATTCCATTTTCTGTAGCAGCCCCAAGGGGTATATTTAACGGATGAGAATTTCAGGACTGTTTAACGGATGAGAATTTCAGGACTAAGAGAGGAACAAGGGGCTTATTCAGGTTCACCTAAATCTGAAGTGGCGGTGCTGAGGAGACACCACGGTCTGTCTGATTCCAAGACTCAAGAGAAGAAGAGAAGCTCAGCTTTGATTTCCTCCCGGCTTCATCCACTGTCAACTTCATTCTCTGTGAAGTGACTGTGGGAGTTTGAAACACATGAGTGAGATGGTGCTGTGCTCCCACCACAGCCCACCATGGCTGCCCAGCACCCTCAGGGTGCAGGGCAGCCTTCTGCAGTGAAGCCATCCCAGGGGTCCCACTGTCTCCCTGTTCCTCACCCTTCCTTCCTGGGGGCCCCGTGTCTCCCTGTTCCTCACCCTTCCTTCCTGGGGGCCCCGTGTCTCCCTGTTCCTCACCCTTCCTTCCTGGGAGCCCCGTGTCTCCCTGTTCCTCACCCTTCCTTCCTGGGGGCCCCGTGTCTCCCTGTTCCTCACCCTTCCTTCCTGGGGGTCCCGTGTCTCCCTGTTCCTCACCCTTCCTTCCTGGGGGCCCCGTGTCTCCCTGTTCCTCACCCTTCCTTCCTGGGGGCCCCGTGTCTCCCTGTTCCTCACCCTTCCTTCCTGGGGGCCCCGTGTCTCCCTGTTCCTCACCCTTCCTTCCTGGGGGCCCCGTGTCTCCCTGTTCCTCACCCTTCCTTCTCTCTTTCTCTAGTTCTGATGATCATGCTCTTGCTTGCCTCAGAGCAGCTCACCTGATCACTCTGACCTTGATGGTTCCTCCGTCTCTGTCATGTTTGGGCTCAGACACCCCCACTCCTGGCAGCCTTCCCTGAGGTTGAGTGTCGGGACCTTCTTCTCCCAGGTCACCCTGTCCCCCCCCCACCCTATTCTCATGGCCGTGATTTCTCAGGCATGGAGATTCCACGTCCTGGTCACAATTTTATCTACTGCAGCACCTGGCCCGAGACCTGGGGCACGGGAGAAGCCCCTTAAATGCTTGTCGAATGAAAGCATCTGAAAACTGGATGTTTGAATTTGTGAGGTGAGCCTCCTAGGGACTTTGGTCCCACATTTGGGAGAAAGCAGTCTATTAATATTTAATCTGCCTCTGTTTTGTAGCCAGACATGGAGCTGCAGACTAGTGAATGTCCCCCAGCAAGCACTAGGGTCCCACAAACCTCCAATTTTGCAAGTGAGGTTCAGTGACATGCCAGGGTGGCACAGCTTGTGATTCACGGTGCCAGCATCCAGGCTCAAGAGTCTATCTGGTTCCATGACTTTCCTGTGAAGCTCCAGGTCTCTTTGAAGGGCATTTAAAATGAAATTGCAGGGAAATGAGACCCATGACATTTTCATATTTCCACAGTACTCGCAGACAGCTTCAGTTTGGACACAACACCTGCCAGAGAATGAAAAGGCCAAGTGCGAGGGTGGGAGCGGGGTGTGTGGGAACAGCAGGCTGATGGAACCAGAATGGGCTGCAGCCCTGCCCAGCATCGGCCTGGCCCCTCCCTGCGATACCAGCTGCATCCTCCTCTCCCCACCACGCTCAGTAGCACTACTGACTCCAAACCAGGCCTCCACCCAAACGTGTTCCTCCTCACAGATCAAGGGGCTGACACCACTGCCTTCACCTCTGCACGCCAGTTGCCTAGCTACCCTGACCCTGCACCCTCACACCAACAAGCAGCAGTGGCCACCCTGGGCTGCAGCAGCTGCTCTTGGCGAGTGGACAGGAGACATCTTCACCCTGTGTATTTCCCACACTCACATAATCACCAAGGCCTGGTCATCCTGTCTCCAGTCAACTCCAGCCCTGTGCGCGATCCTCAGTTTCCAGGGTCTGTATGCCCCCAATTCTTTCCAGCATGTGCTGTAGAGTAGAAACTGCGAGCATGATGAGGGGAGGACCACTAGTTCATTCTGGGCTGAGAGACTGAGTCTAGAAGGCCAGCCGAGGAAGTGTCACCAGGCCATGAAGGAGCTGCAAAGAGTCCAGGAAGGAACCCATCCCAGGCTGTGGAAAGGCAGTTTCCAGATAGATCTTTCAGTGTTCGGTTCTTCCAGCTGCCAGAGCTCATTCCAAGAATCATCTGTTCCAACTTCAATGCCCCTGCCTGGGCAGGCAGAGACGGCCCAGCCTGGGCAAGGCTTGACAAGAGGCAGGAGAAGGTGAGGGCTGCCCTCATTTCTGCATCATTATAGAGGATGGAGTCAGAGATTGCCCGTTAGGTCTGGGGGAGGGTGAGATAGGGCCATGGCTGACTGCATCCTGCCACAGGGGAGGACCGCAGGGAGGGGTGAGGACTGAGGGCCTGCTATGTGCACTCCAGGGCTTTCCTCACCATGGAAGGTGGGCTTGGGAGCCCGACCGCCAGCATTTGAATCCCACCTCCACCACCGACTACTGGGGGAACATGAATGAATTACCCTAGTGTGTCTCACACTTCCCTATCTGGGCACAACCCTGGAGAAAACAGATGAGTTTGCTCACAGATCATCTCTAGTGTCAAGGGTATCAGTACTATCTCAGCACCCTCCTAACTCAATAGAAACATCTGGAGGGGAAGCATAACATAACCTTTCTGGGCTCTGTTTTCCCTATCTTTGAAATGGAGTTGATGAAAAAAATAGCAGTATCCTGCTGGGATGGTAGTGAGGATAAAATTTGAGAAAATCTACGCCAAGTGCTTCTGCCATCAGAAGAACTCAGCGCATAATCACCTTCTTGTCTATTCCTTCCCCCTGCTCTCTTCCTGAGGTCAACCCATCCTTTGCCCTGTTCTACCTTCATTCAGCTTCTGATAACCTCCAAGGGTGTCCTCACTGAAAGGCCCAGCCCCTTCTTGTGCCAGAGAATGATAGAACATGACCTCTGGTTTACGCGTCCATCTGTGGTGAGTCTGCTGGCTTCTGAGCCCGGTCAACTTCAGGGTTTTCACCAAGTCATATTTCTGGTCTGGCCAAGCTGGGGCATTGTTCCTAACACACTGGTCACACCCAGGACAGGCCACACACCCACACCCACACCACGTGGGAGCCAGTGAAGGAGAGAGAAGAATGAGCTTATTTACTAAATTGTAGCTTTGCACATGCTCTTACTTTATTCTCACAAGAATCCTGGGGGGTTGCTGCTATAATTAACACTTTCTCACAGATGTAGAAGCTGAAACTACACTGAGGGAATGTATTTGCCTAAATTTGCACAGCCGCTTAGAGGCAAAGAGAATTCCTGCCCACATCTGTGTGGCTTCCGAGGTGAGTGGTTGTTGGTCCATCCAGTTCATGCATCCAACTCCCATCCCACATTGATTAAAGGGGTGTCAGCACCTAGAATATCTGGTGAAGGGACCCTGCCTCCCTCTCCCCTCCTCCATGCTCCCTTCCCTCTGTGGGCTAGACCTGCTGGCTTCTTTTCACTTCTCCAAGAGGCCCTTCAATTCCTTCCTCTGGGACCTCACAAAAGCCCTTCACCTGGCTGGTGCTTCCTTGTATATCAGATCCCACCTTCAATGTGCTCTCCGAAGGGCCACATCTGAATACCTTTTCTGAATTGGGTCCTTTCTCCTTATTTCTATCACTAAATCAGGTCAATTTCCTTCCCAGCCATTGTCACAGAAGTAATTAAATTTAATAATTTAATGTTTGGTAATAACCGTAAGAGCCAACACATACTGAGTTTGTAGTGTGTTTTGGACATGGTTATGTGACCCACGTAATCCTCATAACATCTGGGTGGTCATTACCTCCATTTTACAGAGAAGGAAACTGAGTCTCGGAGAGTTCATGCTAATTTCTTTACCAGATTATTATCTTTCTAGCTATACTGTGATCTTCATAAAGGCGCAGCCATTGACTAGCCCGTGACAGATATACATGGCATCTTTGTTGAAAGAAAGAATTCAAGGCTCTGTGCACAGTATTGAGAAAGAATGAGATGTGACATGCTTCGGAAGAGAGACTATGACTTTAGGACCTCATGGTGAACACTGAAAAAGGCACACGTGTATTGATGGAGTTCAGAGGAGGAAGGATTCGTGACACCTGGAGAGATCTTGGGAGGCTTCAAACAGAGTACAAAATTTGAGCTTGGTTTTTAAAAAAAGAAGTTCATTGAAGTATAATTTATGTCTTAGAAATCGCATCCATTTAAAATATAAAAGCCAATGAATTTTGGCAGAAGTATATGCCCATGAGACCAACGTCCCAAGAGATAACAAGAATTATTTTCAAATCTCCAAAAAGGTTTCTCATACCTTTTGATACTGTCTCCTGCACCTACCCAACAGTCCCAGGCTACTGCTGATCTTATTTCCATTATTCTACATTAATTTGCCTTTCCTTGACTTTTATACAAGTGGCTTTCAGGCAGCATACTGATATTTTTGTTAATTAGTTATGATATACATGCAGTAAGATTCATCTCTTTCAGTATACATTTCTTCAAGTTTTGACAAATGTATAGATTTGCATAATTATCATCACAATTGAGATATAGAACAGTTCCATTAACTGTCCCTCACATCCCCCCAGGCCTCTTGTAGTTAATCCTCCTGCCCTCAGCTCCTGGAAACAATTGCTCTGTTTTCAGTTCCCATAGTTTTGTGTTTGCGAGGACATTGTATTAAATACACATGGGATTGTGCAGTATACAGAGCATTATGAGTCTGCCATCTTCCATGCATCGTGATGGATTTTGGATTTATCTATGCTGTGGAATCCCAGCCCTATACTTGACAGTTCCTTTCTATTGCAGAGTCGTATTCCATTGTACACGTGCCCCAGAGTTTGTTCATTGAGCAGTGCAAGAATATGCAGAGTTGTATTTAGACTTTGTTGACGGCAAATAAAACCACTCTAAATATTTGCGTACATATTTCATTTCCCTTAGGAAAATACCTAGGAAGATCCAGATTGGCCGAGTCCCATGATGAGTGTAGATGTAACCGTATAAAAAACTGCCAAACCTCTTCCCACAGTGACCATATGGTTTCACGTTCCTGCTAGTGATGTACGAGAGTTCCAGTTGCTCTTCAGGCTCACCGACACTAAGTATTGTAATTTTCAATGTTTTTATGTCACCCATAGTAATAGGTTTGAAGTGGTATCTTGCTATGGCTCTAGTTCACTTGCTTTCGTGCACTTATTTGCCAGTGGTATATCTTCTTTGGTAAAACATCTGTTCAAATCTTTCGCCGGTTTTTTCTTAAATTTTTTATTTTCTTGTTACTGAGTTTTTAAAGTTCCTTATGTATTTGGATACAAGTCCTTTGTCAGATATGCAATTCACACATAATTTCTTCCAGTCTGTGGCTTGTCTTTTTAATTATTTTAACAGCATCTTTCAAAGAGCAGAATTTTTTTTTTATTAAATCATAACTGTACACATTGATATGATCATGGGGCATCATACACTTGCTTCATAGACCATTTGACACATTTTCATCACAATGGTTAACATAGCCTTTCTGGCATTATCTCAGTTACTGTGCCAAAACATTTACATTCTACATTTACCAAGTTTCGCAAATACCCCTGTAAGATGCACCACAGGTATGATCCCACCGATTCCCCTCCCTCTACCCACCACCCCCCTCCCTCCCCTCCCTTTCCCACTTCCCCCTATTGTTAGGTTGTAACTGGGTTATAGCTTTCATGTGAGAGCCCCAAATTAGTTTCACAGTAGGGCGGAGTACATTGGGTACTTTTTCTTCCATTCTTGAGATACTTTACTAAGAAGAATATGTTCCAGCTCCATCCATGTAAACATGAAAGAGGTAAAGTCTCCATCTTTCTTTAAGGCTGCATAATATTCCATGGTGTACATATACCACAATTTATTAATCCATTCGTGGATCTATGGGCACTTGGGCTTTTTCCATGAACTGGCTGGCAACCTGCAGAAGACTGAAATTGGACCCACACCTTTCACCATTAACTAAGATAGACTCTCATTGGATTAAAGATTTAAACTTAAGACATGAAACTATAAAAATACTAGAGGAGAGTGCAGGGAAAACCCTTCAAGAAATTGGTCTGGGTGAGTATTTTATGAGGAGAACCCCCCGGGCAATTGAAGCAGCTTCAAAAATACACTACTGGGACTTGATCAAACTAAAAAGCTTCTGCACAGCCAAGAACACAGTAAGTAAAGCAAGAAAACAGCCCTCAAAATGGGAGAAGATATTTGCAGGGTATATCTCTGACAAAGGTTTAATAACCAGAATCCACAGAGAACTCAAACGCATCAGCAAGAAAAAAACAAGGGATCCCATCGCAGGCTGGGCAAGGGATTTGAAGAGAAACTTCTCTGAAGAAGACAGGCGCACGGCCTTCAGACATATGAAAAAATGCTCATCATCTTTAATCATCAAAGAAATGCAAATCAAAACTACTTTGAGATATCTCATCTAACTCATCTAACTCCAGTGAGACTAACATGTATCACAAAATCTCAAGACCAGAGATGTTGGCGTGGATTTGGAGAAAAGGGAACACTTCTGCACTGCTGGTGGGAATGCAAATTAATACATTCCTTTTGGAAAGAGATATGGAGAACACTTAGAGAACTAAAAATAGATCTGCCATTCAATCCTGTAATTCCTCTGCTGGGCATATACCCAGAAGACCAAAAATCACAACATAACAAAGATATTTGTACCAGAATGTTTATTGCAAAGAGCAGAATTTTAAATATTCTATTGCCCGGTATTATGTCTCTCGTAGGGAGAGGAATTCACAAGGGTGTACTGCCAATCCTTCTGCCTTACCCTTTGCGCTGATGTGTCCAGACATTTGACTTTTATACAGGCTATAAACACAATATGTCATTACTCTTGTTGCTGTGGTATCCTTTGATTCAGTTAAAATAAGAACAAATCATTTTTATATTTATCTTTTTCCACTTTCAGTGTTTATTTTGCTTTGTTTTGATGTAGCTTTAAATTTCTGTCCGGGATCATATTTCTTCTGTCTGATAAACTTATTTTAACAATTTTTTGTAGTGCAGATCTGTTTGCAGTGAGCTATCTCTATTTTCGTTAGTCTAAAAACCTTTATTTCTCTCATTTTTGAAAAATATTTTTGCTGGGTATGAAATTCTGTGTTGAAAGCGTCTTTCCAGCTTTTAAACAAGCCACTCCATTTCTTTTGGATTGCATACTTTTTGATAAGAGGTCTGCAATATTCTTATTTTTTTTCACTTGTGTACAATATTTCCCCCCATCTTTAAGATATTGTCTTTACCTTAAATCCTTAAACCTTTAGCAGTTTAAATGATATGCCCAGTGTCTATAAGTGAAAAACTCAGGAAAAGTTTGTATTTTTTCAGATTGCCTGTGTTTTTTTTTTATGTGTGTGTGTGTGTGTGTGTGCGTGTGTGTGTGTGTGTGTGTGTGAAGGTGAGAATAATGTTTTTTCTCAGCTTTAGGTATCCTAAGCTAAAGCTGGAAGTTCACCATTTTTCAACTAGTTTATTTTACATTTCAGGTTTGTATTTTTCAGGCCTGGATTTTCCATTTGGCGCACCTGCATGGGTGGACATAAGTGCACACAAACATTCTATTTCTCTGGTATTTCCTATCTTTTTATTTATAATCATGTTTTCTTTTTACCTCACTGAGTTCAATGAAATTTTTTTTCTAGTAATTCTCATCCCAGGATCATCTTGTGGTTTACCACTGTTGATTTTTGTTTCTCCTTGACAATGAGTAACGTTTATGATTTTTATTTCTCCTTGAAAATGAGTAACGTTTTATGATATGGTTTTATTTTGAGCATTTTGATTATCATATTGTGGAAACTCTGGATTTCTGTAATATTTTTTCCCAAAATGTTGCCTTTTCTGTTTTAGCAGACAATTAATTAGATTCTGTTATCTCTGCTTTGCTTGTGATTAGTGGTGGTGCAATGATCAGGTCAGCGTTTAATATTTATTTGGGCTACCGTGAGTCTTGACCTTGCATGCATGGTTCAGGAGGTTGCCCAGATACTTGGACAAACTGGACGCAACTTTGACCTGAGGCTCCCATTCTCTAGGTCTCCCCTTTCCTGGATCCTGCTTCCCTCACGTTCTAGTGGCCGTGGCCACCCTCGGCTCAGTATTCTTGTCTCTCAGAAAGACAGTGGGTTTTCTATCAGAGCTTCAGTTGCCTCCCACCACACTAAGATCTCAGTCCACCCTCAGACCAAAGCTGCAAAACTGGGGAACTCACCCAGTGCTATTTCTTTCAACGTTGACTCCCTTCCAAAATTTGCCTGCTTTTAATCACTCTCTGAAATCTTCAGTATAGTTGCTTTTTATATTCTGTCCATAGTTTATAATTGTTATTTCTGGGAGGATTGATGTCTGCTGGGAGTTAACTTACCATACCCCAAGCAGGATTTCAAGCTGGATTTTAAAGGGATGATAGAAGTTCTTTATGCAGAAATAGTGGGCAAGGGCACCCAAGGCAAAAGCATCAGCATGCACACAGCTAGGAAGGCAGAAAACCTGATCAGCTCAGATTTCCCTTCTGATCATTTCCCTTTAAATAAATTTCCCAGAGAAAAGGCTCACACACAGACACAGCTACAGCTTTTGGCATCTCTACAGCCTGCTTTTTTCCTCTGAGAGAAGAATTGGGATAATGAGTGTTTTAAATTCATCTTTTTGAATGTAGACTAAATCCTGCCACACACATGCTCTTCCCCTCCGCTCGCAGCCCTGCAGGGTAATGACACACTTTAAGCCCATTGCTTGAGATGAGGTCCAGAAACTTATTTCTGGCATCCAGATATTGTCAAAAGGAATATATCATTTGCTGTCTCTTTACGATTCCTTGCAGATTTGTGTGACATATACATCACACACCAGATCAGCAACAAGCTCAATGTTAATGATTTAAAATGTGTCCCTCTTTGGACCCCCCTCTCTCTCATCTCTTCCCCATCCCGCATGGCACATGCTTCAGAAAAGCAATCTGCACAGTAACCAATGCTGTGGGCTGGGACTCTTCACGATGTGAGCAAAGGCTATGGCATTTCATTCCTAGGAAGTTCACAAATTTTCATTGTAGGGTTAAAAGCAGAAATAAAAAGAAATTTACTCCAACTGATCCATGCATTTTTTTCTTGACCTTAGTTAAAATTATGTTTGAGAACTCAATTTTTAATGGACAAAGAAATTTGATTACTGCTTTTGCTCACTTAAAAAATATAAAAGAGTAAGTGAACCTAGACAGTTATTCTGCTCTACCCACATCTGCCTGCAGTGTGGAGAAGAGTAAAATCAGAATGGGTTCACACAGCGGAGCGCGATGCTTTATTTATGGAAGTGGTGGCTGATATTGCTTTTACCAGTTAGGATTTACTAGGAAATGAATGTTCCTATGTGGGCTTGTTATTATTTTTTCTTTTTTTAGGAAAATCTTTTCTCTCTTTACTGTCTTTCTGTGATAGCTGGTGCCAAGGCTGCAGGGGCCAGTGCAGGTTACAAGTCCTGTCCCTGCCCCTTCTTCAGAGGGAGTGAGGATGTAGCCCTAGTCCTGGGGGCAGGGCACACAGACCCACCTCTCTGCTCCGGGTTGCTCCTTTCTCTGCGCAGCTCACCCTGTGGGCAGGAGGAGGTCAGACTCAGGTCAGACTCATCTCTGACCTTTCTGACTGTTCACAATCTCTCCAGAAGTCCTCTGAGCATGGCTTCTCTCACTCAGAGTAACATCCAGAGTCTGCAAATGGCCTAGCAGGCCCCCACAATCTGGCTTCCAGCTACCCATAGGTCTCCTCCAGTCACTACTGCTGCTCCGAGAGCACCCCAGCTCTCCTCCACTCAGGACCCTGAACCGGAACCACATGTCTCATGCCTCATTTCCACCGTCCAGCGTCAGTTCCTCAGAGAGGGCTTCTCCACCCCAGTCTCCCTCCTTCCCAGTTTTCTTTGCCTTCTGAACACTTGTCATATTTTTGTTTGTTGCTGGGGTGCCCCTCCCACCAGAATGTCAGCTCCAGGAGAGCAGGGGCTTTGTTGTGTTCACTGCTATATCCCTGGCCCCTTGTTGAAAGAATGAATGAATGCGACAAGTGTGACCTGCCAAGATTCTTGATGACTCTCATTCTTAGTTTGCTCATCTTTAAAATGGGAATAGTGATACTTGCCTCACAAGGTATGAAGATATCAGTCACAGGTTATTTATTTGTGTATGTGCTTTGTCTCCCAGGCTAGGGTGCAGAGGCTTGATCATAGTTCATTGTAACCTCAAAGTCCTTGGCTCACAGGATCCTCCCATCTCAGCCTCCTGAGTAGCTAGGAGTATAGGTGCACGCCATCATGCCCAGCTGTTTAAAAAAATTTTTTGTGTAGAGATGGGGATCTTGCTATGTTGCCCAGGCCGGTCTTGTACTTCTGACTTTAAGTGATCCTCAGCCTCCCAAAGTGTTGGGTTTACAGGCATGTGCCACTGTGCCCGGCCAGTTATGTTGTTATATAGAATGGGGGAAGTTCCATTAAAAAAATAATAATAGTAAAAGCAGCACCCACTTTTTGGGTGAATGCATCTTCCAGATGACATTTGCTTTGCACTTACCATAGGCCAAAAGTGCCATAGCACATGTCTGCTAGCATCTCGTGTGGACTGTCATACCTGAGAGCAGGGCTGGCATCTGGCTGGCCTGTGCAGGGCCGATTTTGATGGGCCTGTCAACTGTCCTGATTAGTTGAAGGTCATAGTGAAAACCAGCTGTGAAGTGTTTATCTCTTGTGCTGTGAGGGAGCTAAATACCATTATCCTCTGAGTTTGATAATTGAGGAAACTCGGAAGTGAGCAACACCCCCCGTCATGCAGTAAATCTGGTGTGGAGTCAGAGTTTAAAGCAGCCCTCTATCCATCCAACCATTCATTCAGCCATCCATTCTGCATTCAAGAAATGTTTTTTGCATATCTACCTTATACAGGCACTGTTTAAAGAGCAACAAAATAAAGTGCTTGCCCCCATGGAGCTGACGTATTTATGGAGAGACATCCAGTTAACAGTAAATAACCTATTAACCTAAGTAAAAATACGTCAGGTGTTGTCGGGTTGTTACAGGTGCTCTGTCTTGGGGGCTAGAGCAGAGCAGAGCAGAGCAGAGCAGGAGGGTGGACCTCAGGGCAGCAGCCAGTGGATGGTTCGAGAAGCCTCAAGTCAGGGACTGGGACCACCCTGCAACATTGCTCAGGGCCAGTCCTGGGGTTGGGTCAGCAAAGACGGCAGCCATTTCCTCTGAGGCTGTGAGGTTGCTGGCCCTCGGGAGGGCGTCCACTGCAGAGGGATTGTCTTCAGTCACACGTCCCCAGGGATGCTCATGTCCTCTGTTCCAGAAAGTTTACAGACTAAGGCTTTCTGGGTTGTTGAAGGTTCCTGTCCTGGGGACCCTGGAGAGTAAGAGGCTGAGGGGAAGCTGGGGATGGAGCATGAGCCAGCTAATACCAGAAATTGAGAATCGTGTGATCATGATTGTGGACAGGCGGGGAAGCTCTTAGGGGGTGGGAAATACACGGCAGGGATGAGAGCTGGAGTTCTGTCCTGTGTAGTTAAGTACTTGTGGGTCCTTTGGTGAGGCTGGTCTCAATTCAGCAGCTTTCCAGAACCTTCTACAGGGCATCAGGGGAGAGGGATAAACCCAGCCCATGTTCTCAGGGCTCTTCCAACCCAACAATGCTTCCCCCTTAAACTGTTAGTTTTGCCTTGGGGGGTGGAGGGCAGGCGCTCCCCTGGACACCATGTCCACCCATGAAGCCTCTGAGTGCTCTCTCCCCTCCCCTCCCTGTCTGGGGAAGTCCAACAAGTATTTGAAGCTGCAGCTTAAGGCTCGCTCCTTCAAACCATGCAGGTTCCTCTCTCTTGACCTCCACAGAGAGGCAGCATTTAGGAGCGGGTGCTTTGGAGTCAGACATGCCTGTTCATGTCTTGGTTCCATCACTGGTCACTGCACTGCTGTGCAGAAAGGTCATGTCACCACCCTCCCCTGCTTCATTTTTCTCATCTTTAAATGATAATAAAGAATATTGCCTTCACAGGGTTGTTGGAAAAGGAAATAACTTAGATACAGTGTCTGGCGTAGAGTCGGTGCTCATTACATAACAAACTACTGACTGTCACGGTCACTGAGCCCTTTCTCCTCCCTCTTCACGTCCACTCTGGGTGTCTGTCTCCATTCCCAGGTGCTGGCCTCCATGAGGAAGGGGCCTGCATCCTGTCCTAGTCTCTGTTGTGTCCTGGTGTCTAGGGAGGGGTGAGCATGCTCCAGCCCACATCCTGTTTTTGTAAATAAAGTTTCAGTGGAACGGAGCTGCCCCATTTGATTATGAATTGTTTATGTCACAAGAGCAGCATGGAGCGGTTGTGATAGAAATCGCATGGCTGGCCAAGCCTTCCATAGTCACTATCTCACCATTTACAGAAAAATATGTGCCGTCCTCTGGCCTAGAACAATCAAACACTGACTAGATGTTCAGGAATACCTGTCCTGAGCATGAACAGAGGCCCGACTGTTGTATAGCTGTGCCGGGGATGAGGTAAAGGGTTAGCCCAGCTGGAATATTCCTCTTGTCAGTATTTTTTTGCTTTGGTGGTGGGCAATGAGAGAGGTAGGCTCTCTCCCTTGAGCTAACTAGTATTTAAAGCTGACACACTGGGTATTAACTTCATCAGAATGTGGCTGGCTGCGGCTGGCTGCGTAGGTGGGTGGTGAAGCCCTGAGGAAAAGAAAACAAGAGGGATAATGAGCGGGGAAGAGAGAGAAGGAGGCCGGGAGAGTGGAGGCACAGCGGCTGCCCCGTGTTACCCTGCTGTGCTGCCTCCGCCCTTGGTCAGGCCCTCCTGAAGTCAGGTCCGGATGGCTGCAGTGGCACAGCCCACTGCCTGGCACGCGGGAAGCACAGGGCAGGTCTTCGTTGAGTGAACGAGACAGCTGAGGAGCGTTAGAGAGTGCACAGGAGTGTGGCAGGAGGCTGAGTTCGTGTTTCAGTGTTATCCACCAGAGTGACCTCTGCTCCACGGGGACAGGATCCATGCCCTGCCTTCCTCATAGCACCGAGGAGAGTGACGAATGGTGCAGTGGGCACCGAAGGAAGAAATCTGTCACTATGGGGCTGCAACTATGTGCTGGGCACCGAGGGGGATGTTTTACATACTTTAATCAATATTCACAACAAAGCAGGGAGCCAGAGATCAGCCCATTTTACAGATGGGAAACTGAGGCTCAGGAAGTTAAGCTAATGATCTTTTCATGTCTGAACATTAGGAGCTAGGCCTCTCCTGGGAAAGAGGGGAGAAGGGCAGGGGACTTTTCCCACTCTCAAGAGTGAACTTCTTATCTGGGCAATGAGTTACCACATAAGGAGAGGAATTTACACTCTTAACAGCATTCTCAGTCCATCATCCTAGTTCCGTGAAATAATCTAAAGATCTCAAGTAAAAATAATGTTACCATTTTGGGTCAGACATTCTGGGGCTTGCTCTGGCGTGCATTACTCTGCTAACATCACACAGCCATGCGAGGGAAATCATTTTAAGTCCATTTTACAGAGGAAGAAACTGAGACTCTGGAACAGTAAGTGATTTGTCCAAGGTCATACAGCTAGAGAGGCTAAGACTGGGATTGGAACTCTAATCTGTGTGACTCAAACCACCAAAATGACTGCCTCTTATCCTGCCACTTATTTTTCATTGAAAAAAAGGTTCACTTCATTTTTTTTTCCCAGAAAGAAAGCTCATCATTTAGTGCCGTGAGGGTAGCGTGATTGATTCTGCTAATTATAACGTTGTGCAAGTTGTTTTCAGTGCTGTTGAGCCCAACACCACAAACACAGCCCAAGCAACCTGACTTTTCTGAAAAAGCTGATAATTGGGTTCTTAGAATTACGCACCTTGTTTTCTCTGAGATAGAAAGAAAAAAATAGATTTTTGGAGGTTGAGGGAAAGTTCTTCGCCAGTTGTCAGAAATAACTATTTTAACTGAACTGGGGAAAATTCAAAATGTGAAAACATGCCTTCAGGAGCCGGAGTGCACAGAGCATTTGGCCAATGACTTTGCATCTAGGGTTTTTACTTTTAATGAGTCTATAACAGTGTTTTCCAGCCTTTTTTTTTTTTTTTAATCTCGTAGCATACTTGAGCCTATCGTTGAATTTCCGTGGCACACTTAAATTATGTTAATCCCTCCCCCCACCCCAAAGAGTAAAAGAACACTTACTGTGCTTTGAACATCTTTCAAAAATAATTTAATTAATGATCTTTAAAATTTTTGCGGCACACCTAAGATTCTTGCAAGGCACACCAGTTGAAAATCACTGGTCTATTGCCAACATGCAGAAGTAACTTAGGAAAAGCTAGATTTTAGATTGAATTTCATGAATACAGGTGGTGCTAAAGGTGAATGTTTGATGGCAGTGTGCCTTGACGTGCCCTGGCCTGTGAACTGGGGTGTTTACTTCCCCAACATCTACTCCCCTTTCTTCAGTCAATAGATAAATTTTCACCTGCGACACACCCCTCTTAGACGTGTGAGGGGAAGCTGAAACACAGCCAATCAGACCTTTGAGCTCTTCTGTTGCTCCTGGTAATCTGGGCAAGTCAACTGACCTCTCTAAGCCTTAGTCTCCTAATCTGTATAATGGGCGAGATGGTACCTGTACAATAAGAATTGTTATGAGCCTTAAAAAAAGATAAAACTCACCAGCATTTTATGGAAGTAAAGTGCTAGGAAATGTTAGCTATCATCATGATTATTGTTGCTCGTCATGGTTTATGAAATTATAGTCTCAGAAAATGGAAAAACTCAAACAGTTTTTTCCTTTTCTCTCACACCACAGCAATCATGAACATGGGAAAGTCTGTCACCAAATCTGGGGGTTTCTCCTACTACCTAGCAAGCAGTCAGCTGCAGCCAACACCAGCTGGGTACCCTCTGATTCAGTTTTGGCACCATCTACCTGGAGGCGGCATCAGATCCCACAGGGTGAGGGCTCAGTCCCCAAATCTGCACCCCCCTCCCAGAGACCCCAGTTGCTAGTCGAGGCCACTGGAACTTCTGATCAACCTGCTTCAAGTTGGGGTTCCCAGCCAGATTGGAGAGAAGCTCAGGCGTGGAGCGCAGGTGGAACACGCTCTATTCAGCTCACACGGTCGCAGGAGAGCAAGCACGGCAAGTCCACCTTAACTCCTGGTGGCCGGGACCACATGGTGCCGTCCGAGATCCACAGTCTGCACAGGGGAAAGGTCCTGTGCACCTTTATACCCAGGGGGACAAAAGTGGCAACGTGCAGCAGTTACATGAGCATGACGTCACTGTCCACCGTGTGGCTAGCTGGGAACACAAGGCACTTTCCCATGGGAAGAAAGCCCAGACAACTTCGTCCGGTCCTCTACCCAAGGCCACGGGAGTGAAAACATAAACACTTCTTCCTGTCTCTACACCCCTCTTGAGTTCAATTAATTTGCTAGAGTGGCTCTAAGAACTTAAGGAAATACTTAACCTTTACTGGTTTATTACAACAAATATTGTAAAGAGTACAAATAAACAAGCCAGTTAAAAAGATAAGCTGTACATAGGACAAGGTCTCCCCATCGCAGGAGCTTCTGTCCCATGGAGTTGCACTTGGATGAGTTTTTGTTCACCTTCCTGTAAGCCTCCACGTGTGGAGCTATCTGGAAGCTCCCCAAACCCAGTCCTTTGGGTTTCTGTCAAGAAAAAAGACAAAAACACATAGACATGGGTGATTAAACCACTGGCCACTGGTGATCAATTTAGCTTTCAACCTCCCTCCCTTCCCCAGAGGTTGAGGAGCAGGGCTGAAGTTCCCAACCCTCTAATCCTGGCTTGGTCTTTCTGGTGACCAGCCCCAACCTAGAGCTGCGACCTCCTTTCCTTAACTCAAGTGTTCTGTTCTATGGATTCCATGTCTTCAGACAAAACTCTTTCAACCAACTGTCAACAACAACAACAAAATCCCTAAAACTCTCCTTTGACTTGTTAAGACCCCGCTTCAAGGTTTCCTGCCTTTTTAGGCCAAAAGAATGTATACCTTCCTTCCATGTGTTGATTCATGGTTTTACCTATAATTCCTGTCTCCATAAATTTATAAGACCAAAGTAGCCAGGCCGCCCTGGGTGTGTTTTCTCAAGGCCTCTTGAGACTGTATTCTCTGGGCTCACACATTTTCAGTTCAAAATAAACTTTGCGAAGGGACTCAAAGAAAGGAGTTTCAAGGAAGGTAGGAGAAGAATTTAGCAACTGAAACAGGAAGTCTGAAAGGCCCATAAGAAGGTGGATGTGAAGTAACCTAGGTAACCAGTGACCAATAGAAAGAGGCAACCCATGACCAATAGGTACTACAGAGAGGCCAATGAAAGACTGCAGCCAATTTCAAATGAAGTATTTAGATAAACCCCTGCAGACCTTGGCTTCTCTGTCTCTCCCTGAGAGAGACCCACTTGCAACTCTCTTTGGAAGTGATCTAAACTCTTCCTTTGTTCTTCTAAATAAAATTTTTGTTACCCTGAGACTTGGTAGGCTACTTTGGCTGTCTGTCCACACTGCCTGTGCCGCTCCAGTTTTATTTTCAATTTCCACTCACTTTTGCTTTTGCTTACCGCTGTGTCTCAGTTGAACTTTCTTGCTCAGTCGAGTAATTGAACCAGGTCAATGAAGTTGGGGAACCAGGACCCCCAACTCCCGACAAACCTCTTTACGTTATTTTACAGATTCTGTAGGTTTTCACTTTAATACTTCTGGTGCTGTAAGGCAGGCGCTCACGGGAGATTCAAGATCACCTCAGCCTGGCGCTGGCGTGGGCCGCTCCTGGGCGTCTGGGGCTCTGAGGTTTCCATGTGGGCAGATGGGGTAAGTCTTCCTGAGCCCCGGCCTCTAGCTCTTGGGTGACTCCCTGGTTTATTCTGAGCTGCCTGTTCTTTCCTAGGAAGTTGTTAGAGA
The DNA here is from genome assembly GCF_027406575.1 of Nycticebus coucang. NCBI lineage: Eukaryota > Metazoa > Chordata > Mammalia > Primates > Lorisidae > Nycticebus > Nycticebus coucang. The sequence goes on from NC_069796.1 coordinate 78,001,799, forward strand.
TCCTAATTTTGACCTAAAGGGGCATCATAAAGTGTCATTCCCTTGCCTTTCCCTCCCGGAATCAATATCAATGGGCTTGTGTGTCCATTTGCACAAGAAACCAAACTTTTCACAGATAAATGAGAGACTAAGTTCCTCAGCTCCAAAGAGAAAGGGCACTTTACTCCTCCCAGACGAGTGGGACCCTGGGTGACCAGGGACCCAAGTGGCAGTGTCTGGGGTGACTCCCTGAGATGCACAGTGCCCCTATAAAGGGAAACCCCAATAAAATTAATAAAGGCTCATCCAAGAAAGGCATGTAAGAGCTGATCACTCGGCATTTTGAGCTCCCTCAGTGGTGATAGACCCCTTGAAGAGAGAAACTGAGACTTGTAAGGTGACGGGAATGACTCAGTGGTGACACAGTGTGGGGTCCTGCCCACAATCAGCACCCTCTGATCCACTGCAAGAAGCACTCGGCCACAGGTTGGCACCTTCTTTTGAAGAAAAATGTGAAACAACCCTCTACAGACAAAGACAAGAAGAGCCGCCTTCAGAAATCCCAATTGGTTTAGAGTGTCTTTACTTGCAAGTATTTGTGTAAATAAAAAGGTTCAAAGGCCTGCTAGGTTTTCTAAGCCAGCAGTTGATTACATATTATGGCCAATTATTACACACCTGATGGGCAAATTAAGAAAAATTCAGTGCTCAATTGGTTAACCTGCCCTTAGAAAATTAAAATCCCTTAAATTCTCTGCCTATCTCTTTGTTTTCTCTTCTGCCCACTCTGAATCTGCTATTACATTCTACTGGTGTTGAGATAAAACTCACTGCTGTGGTATTTCTAATCCAAGGCTACTTGGAGAACTTGGCTTTCTGTGTAGTTCAGCCAGTTCTAGCTCAAATGTAAACATTGAAAACTCACTTGAAAGTGGAAAAATGGGGAGGGGCTGAAAACCTACTTGAAACTGGGGAGGGGGAAGGGAGTGGGGCTAAAGAGGGTTTTAAAAATCAAAATGCCATAGAAACTGCTTTACCCAAACTCTTCTTTTCTTTTCTTTCTTTCTTTTTTTTTTGAGAAAGTCTCACTATGTCACCCTTGGAAGAGTGCTCTGGCGTCGCAGCTCACAGCAACCTCAAACTCTTGGGCTTAAGATATTCTCTTGCTTCAGCCTCCCAGGAGCCAGAACTACAGGCACCTGCCCCAACACCCAGATTTTTTTTTTGTTATTGTTGTCACTGTTGTTTAGCAGGCCCTGGCCAGGTTTGAACCCACCAGCCTCAGTGCATGTGGCTGGTGCCCTAACCACTAAGCTAGGGGCACCAAGCTGAGGTCCACCATCTTCTTGTTGGGGCAACTAAAGCTTAGCCATGTGAATAAGTTCTAATTTTGTTAGAAATTATTTGCATCTAATTGTTATTGTAAACCAGCAAGTGTGTATTACAATCTCATGGCTAGAATTCTGAGGTAAAAGCTATAGAACCTTTGATTTTTTTTTTGCATTTTTATGTGTATGTTTAGATTATTTTGTGCATGTACATGTAATGTGTTATATATCATGTCTACACAGTACTAAATTGGCTTGTAAATGAGGGAGCACTCATAAATTATTTGGTGGGTTGAAATTATATAAGAAACATTATCAAGTACGAAATGATATTTAACTTTCTTTTAGTATATTTACATAAGTGTATTATTAATATGTTTCAAAATTGTATGAGATTCCTAAAATTCTGGTATGTCTTGGTACGTGTTATTAGTAGTGATTATGATTTTTGTATTAGCTTGTTGTACATCATAGAAATAACTGAATTTCTTTTGTGTCTTTAAGCATGGCTATTCTAAGACTTTTGTCATCCACAGACCATTTTTGCTTTACTTCGATTCTTCTCAAAAAGCAGTTTGTAATTAGCTACAGTCCAAAATTTGCTGCTGCTTTTAGGAAAGTCATGGAAATGATAGCGATGAGTAGTCTCAGAGGCTTCTGCTAAGTTCACAACTTAGTTACCATTGCACTTTGGTAAAAACTTGCAGGAGTTTAACTTAAAAGCTGGTGCATTCATGAGGGTTGCTAATGCAACTTCAAACAGAACAAGAATTCATTGCATAGGGCTAACCTAACAGAAGACTGAAATGTTTTTATAATTTTTTGTTTAAAACATTACTGATTCTTTATGTTTTGTTCTCCAGAATCCAGATAAAAATTAAGTCAATAGAAGGATTCTCTTGATATCTTCAGAATTTAAAAACTATTCAATTCTGCTGGACCCCATCTGTTCTCCATTGCTCACAGCCTTCTGCTAAAACTGTGCAAACATCTTCCCTCTGTACCCTGAGACTATAGCCGAAGATGTGGGGGTGTGAGATTGTAAGGGCCAATTTCAAAGGATGAAGTTTGTTCAAATCCTCCAAATCGAGGATAGACACAGACGCTTAAACAGCTGGCAAATTGGGGAACTTTGCCTCTTTGGCCATTAAGTGGCCCCCTTTCCACTCACCCAATCACAAACAATGCCCTGCTTCCCACAGACTCAGAGGAGGACTTCCAAGATACCTAGTGGCAAAAGCTTCTGGATATTGTTGCTCCAAAATTTATGAAAATAGAGATTCACATAATATGAAGTTTATTGACCACCTTAGGAAGATTACTAAAGAGACTATAAAAATATTGCAGCACCAGAAAAATCTATAAATTCCTGGCTTAAACAAGTTTTACAAAATGCTTATGTTTTATATGGCAAAGTGCTACAAGTCTGCAGCTAAAACCAAGACAACAATAGCACAATGCTTGTAGACAAGCTAATTTTGTAACCTTGCTTTTGGCATTTGGTTTTTGCTCCTACATTGTTTAAAAGTTGTACCCCATAAATGCATTAATGATCTATGTGTTTATGATTTAATAAAAAATTTTAAAAAATTAAAAAAAAAAGGCACCAACGAAAAGACTCCTTTGAATCCTACTGGAAAGGACCTTACTTTTACTCTTGTGCTGCAGAATTAAAGGCAGTCACTTTTGGGATTCATTCCTTGCATATAAAACGAGCAGCTGACCATGTTCCTGACCATATCTGGACCTCTGAATCAGTCTCTGTTTCTTGCCTACAATTCTGGAAAACACCAGAGGTCCAGCCAGTCCACAGAGCAGCAACAAAAGTCAACATTCTTCCAGAGACATCGGGCCAGGCCAGTCCTCAGGAACCCTGAAATGACTCTCATTCTTATTCTCCTCTCTATACAATATTTTGCTGACAACCCTGAATGCTTCAACTGAGACCCTAAGAGGTTGTTTTGGATCTGTGGAATCTCCCTTGGTATAATTCTCTCAATGAGCACGGTTGTAAATTTCCTTGTTAACATCAGAAAAATGTTTTACATGCTCATCCTATTCCCATAATCTCCTTTATTTGCCCGCCTGACACTCCATCCTTCTCTCCTAAAACCTGAAAACTTCTGATCCCCTGTAAACCTCACCGATTTTCTGCTGACAGAGCCCACGTGGTTTAGTATGACATAAAACAGATCAAAATGAAAGCCGCTGAATGGAACAGTTTACCTCCAAACATTCCCTGAAGTGCCCCCTTCTCTATTATAAGGCTCTTACCAAATATGATGCCTTGCAGCAATATTTACCTATCACTACCTCAGGACAATTATTGAGGAGATCTACTTAGATAAAATATTGCATAGCAATAGATGTTTGCGAGGACAAACGTAGACAATTACCTGGGTATGATGGAGGAAACCTAGCTGCCCCCATGTAAACTGCCCTGGGCTTGTGGTTGGATACCCTTATTTGGCACCAACCACACTGGTACTGCCCTTAAAAAACTATACATGGGGGTCACTTGGTGGACAGAAGTCCCTGACAACATAAATTCCACCCTCAGGCCAGGGTGCCTCTGGGAGATAAGGGCATACTTACACGTAACCTCTACTCACTGCACAATCATCTGGATTGCCAGTCGTTCTGGGTTGACTCCATTCATCCTTAGCATACCATGGCAATACCTTTCCTGGTGAACACACCAAAATCAACCATCTAAAAGACTAAAATGTGACTTTATTGAAGAAAGTGTAACTTGGCTGGTTCTATTGGGGTAAGCCAGATTCAGGTAATAAAAAGAGACATTTCTTAGAGAAAAGTTCCTTCCCCCAAATAGGCCACATAGAAAGAATGCTATTCCAAGAAGAGGGAAAGGGAAGGGAAACTGCACTTATCAAATAGATAGAAGAGACCAGATACACCACAAAAACAATCCCCAATCTGAAAGTGCGAACAGGCAGGTGCTCTAACGCAGTAAGGGTTCCTGTCCGTGTTATTACAGATGGAGTCCTAGGTAGTTATGAAACAGTGACCCGTCACTGAGGCTCAGTCTAAACACCTATGGAAAATATATGGTCCCCAAAATTCATGGACATTTTTAGATGGTAAATATGACTTCAGACACTGTCTTCTTTTTTTTTTTGTTTGTTTGAGACAGAGTTTCACTTTGTCACCCTCGGTAGAGTGCTGTGGCATCACAGCTCACAGCAACCTCCAACTCTTGGGCTCAAGTGATTCTCTTGCCTCAGCCTCCTGAGTAGCTGGGACTACAGGTGTCTGCCACAACGCCTGGCTATTTTTTGGTGGTAGTTGTTATTGTTGTTTGGCAGGCCCAGGCTAGGTTTGAACCTGCCAGCTCTGGTGTATATGGCCGGAGCCTTAGCCACTGAGCTACAGGCGCTGAGCCTCAGAAACTGTATTCTTAAACCTCAAGAGTCAAAGTTGAATGAAGCTTAAATAAATGTATTCTGTAGTTCAACTAGCAGGCATTGGAACCGCTGTATATAACATGTGGATATTCCCCTGGAAAGCTGATGGGCTACTTTTAGCTAATAAAAACACATGGCACCTGTTTCCCTGTCAGTCTGGAAATAGAAAATGACCCTCAAACCACTTGGAACCCTGATTTCTCCCAAGTTTTCCCCCTAATAGCCACCCTCATGGGTTATAATACTTCATACATGGAAAGGACTGGTTTGCTGAGAGGGTTGACAGAATGACACCATATGATTTCTTCCATTACAAAATCTCCTTTTTTTTCAAAATAAATGGTGCAACACAAAAGTAGTAGGGAAAATAGATTTATCAACTATTAGCAAGTCCTATGACAAGTCAGACATTGGAGATGATATATTTCTTGAATTCGATTTATACCTTCCCCAAGATGTTGTTCCTGTGGAGATCAATTGGCCAGGAGAAAAATTAAATTTATTAGATTCTGATCTGGTGCCAGTCCTACAATCCTCAAATATGATTTACTAACAATCTAATGATTGTTAGTAAGGAGGGTAAACATGTTATAATTTTATTTCTAATTAAAGAACATCATGATACACGTAGGGCATTTTTTCCACTAATTAGATTGTTTACTGCCTTCTGATTCTACCTATAACTTTCTTTGCTATATGTATGACACTCCTGGCTATTTTATTATCATATATCTCCCGTGAATGCTGTGCCAGATACACGAAAAGAAAGAAGACACAATCAAAGACCTGATCATGATGACCGTAGAATAGATTGGATCCAGGCCTTCTTTTCAGCTTGAGCACTAGGCCTACCTCTCTCTGGCCCTTTAAGCAATGGGCTATTAAATCAGCTCAAACTATGTGTTTCCCCTAAGATCATTGTCACTAATACTGAAACTATCATCACCAATGCCAGTTGGCCAGAAAGATAACTCTAAGAATGAGCCTGCTTAGCAACACAGAATTATGATTTAATAAAAAATAAAAATAAAAATCCTCCTGCTCATCATTGGCCTACAAAGATCACTGCATCATGGAGTGATCTTTGGCCAAAAGGAGAACAGGGGAGTGACCTCTGACCTTTTTCTTTTTTTTTTCTTTCTTGCTCAAATTCCTTTCCGAGAGGCCTGGTGGATTATGCCTACAAATAATAACATCTCATTAAATGGGTTTTAAAACTCACTTTGGGTAGGTGCAATGTAGCTTACTTTCCAACCTGAATCTGGCATAGCATCACATGACAGATACAAGACCTCCTGTCTTAATTCAAGCATTTCTTTATACGAACTCTGGGTTTATTTATTTATTCATTTTCAAGATAGAGTCTCACTTTGTTGCCCTCATTAGAGTGCTTTCACATCACAGCTCACAGCAACCTCAAACTCTTGGGCTCAAGTGATCCTCTTGCCTCAGATTTCCAAGTAGCTGGGACTACAGGCGCCTAGTACAACGCCAGGCTATTTTTTTAGAGATGGGGTCTTGCTCTTACTCAGGCTGGTCTCAAACTCCTGAACTCAGGCAATCCACCTGCCTTGGCCTCCCAGAGTACTAGGATTACAGGTGTGAACCACCACCCCTGGCCGCTGACTCTAGGTCTTTAGAAAAGCTTCACTCTTTTAACCAAGTGCCATCTAAAAAACTCCCGAAAACCCACCGATGTCTGTAAGGCTCTGCTTTGAAATGTCCCACCTTTTCAGGCCAACCAACAAACACTGTGGTTTATCGTTTCGCCTATAATTCCTATCTCCAGGCATGTATGAAACCAACTGGTAACCTGGCCGCCTCAGGCTGATGTTCTCATGGTCCCTTGAGACCATGTTCCCTAGGCCACAGCTGTGCATATTTTGACTCTTCAAATCATTTTACAGCACTCGCCGTTTTCCCGTTAACAGCACACGTCTCAGTTTTCTTGCCCCGTTCTCTAGTCTTAATGCCTTGCCTTCTTCTGAACTCGATTTTTCTCTTGGGCTCTCACTGATTGGGCTGAAGGGCTAATACCTCTTGTAGCATTTCTTCTGTCAGTGAACATACCACAGCTATCTCACTGACTTGGAAAATATCTTCGCAGCACAGCCAAGAAGGCATGATGCTAGGGGTTGTGTAGGGTTAGGGAGCTGGTTGACCAGCTGCCCTTACTAGCAAATCACCCTGTGTCGTGATCCTATTCTGAATGATTGACTTAGCTCTGTGAAATGGTTTTCCTGGGGCTTTCCTGTCCTTGCTGAGATCCCTCTGATGCTCCCTGGTTTCTCAGGCACCTCCTCTTGGCTCTGCCCAGCTTTTCGTCATGCCATGGCTGCTACTTCAATCATGTCATTATAGTGACCGACTGTCTCAGCTTGCCTGGGACTGAGGGGTTTCTGCAATGCTCTGAGACCTCATTTCTCTTTTTCCTTTTCGGGGTGTTAATGGAACCCCACCCCCAACTCTGCAAAATAATTTAAAGAAGTTTATTCTGAGCCAATAAGAGTAACCATGGCCACAAATGGAAGAAATGTTGAGTAAATGGTCCTGATGTGGTTGGGCTTAGAGTTTGGTTTTATATATTTGAGGCAAATAGGAATTGCAGGCAAAATCATAACCCAATACAATGGTTTGGCCCAGGCAAGTGAGACCTCTCAAAGGGGGGCTTATAGGTTGCAGGAGGGTTCAGAGATTCTTTGAAAGAAATAAAGTTTTGTCTAAAGACTTGGGGTCATGGCTGGGCATGGTGGTTCATGCCTGTAATCCTAGCACTTTGGAAGGAAAAGGTGAGAGAATCATCTGAGGACAAAAGTTCAAGATAATTATGTTCAAGCCACATAATGAGAACCCTGTCTCTACAAAAATTAGCTGGAGGTGGTGTCTGCACCTGCAACCACAGCTACTCAGGAGCAATCACTTGAGCTTAGAAGTTAGGGTTGTTGTGAGCTATTATGATACCACTCCACTCTAGTTTGGGGTGCAAGCTATAGAATGACTAAATAAATTAATCAATTAAAGAATTTGAACTTCCAAGAGAAAATTACAATTTAAAAAAAGACAGCATCAATAGAAAGGAATGCTTAAGTAAGAGAAAGAGATCTGCTAATGGGAGAGCAAGCCACAAACATATCAACTCAAAGGGGTCTGTGAAGCAAATTGATGGCGTGTAGGTGTGACTTAACCTTTGCCTTGCATGGCCTTAGGTCCAGTTTGCAATTAGTCTGAACTCTAAAAGGGAGGGAATATAAGGAAGTCTGTCCAACTTCTCTTCTCTTCCAGCTAAAACTCATTTTTAAAGTTTTTCTGGGGTGCCCTTTGCTAAACAGGGATCTGTTAAATTGTTGGGGAGGCTAAGATTTTACTTTTAGTTTACATTAGTGCAGTGCTGACTCCCACTTTTTTTTTTTTTATTAAATCATAGCTGTGTACATTAATGCAATCATGGGGTACAAAGTGCTGGAGCTGACTCCCACGTCTCTAACCCTGCTTTATCTCCCTTGCTTCCTCCCTCCCCTGACTCTCTTCCTGGCCTTTCCCCATGGCCCCAGGGAACTCTTACTGCTAAGGAGGAGCAGGGCGGGCTTTCTCACTATGTTGCTTAGGCATTGATCTTTTTTGTTAGACTTAACTCACATCTATGATCCCTCTTCATGTTCCAGGCCCATGCTCCCTGTGAGAGTCATTCTCGCCCCTATCCTGCCGGCAAAGGACTCAGCAATACTGTCATCTTAGAGATATGGAAGATGTGGGGATGGAGAAGGTTGGCCATCTGCAGGCAACTTGTGAAACTGGACTTAGGACCCAAGCCTCTCTAGCTCCATGCACACTTCAATCTGTTCAGCCATGCCTCTGCCTCCTGCTGCAAAGGGCTCTAAGAAAACTGCAAAGATGTGGTGAATCAAGACTCAAAGACAACTCAGCAGTAGTTGTGATTCCCCAGCATCCACATTCACTTCCATCTATCACGGCTCCACTGTATGCTGACTGTTGTGACACTTAATTTTTCTTGATTGTTTGGTCATAAAATTCAAAAAGCATTTATGATACATCTGCCACATGCCTGGCACCTTATTAAATATTCCACTGACATAATTCTATCGATGCTTTCTAAAAGTCACACAACAACCCAAGAAGGCATCAGTTCTACAGACACAGAAACAGGCTTTGCAAAGCTGAGTCATCGCCCACACGACACAGCTGCTACAGTGCAGCTCTGTGCTCTGTTCCCAGGACTTCGGAGTAAAAGCTGATGGAGCATTAATTGCTAACAAATATTCACTTTTATGTCCTCAAGGAAACTATACATTCTTACAAGGCAGCAAACATCTCTTGGGTATCTTTATCATCTCCTAAGATACACTGGCCCGGTGCTAATGCAAAGTCTGTGCTCAAGATGGGCCTTTGAATTGACACTTCTAAAGGGTTACCAAAAGGAAAAAAATCTAAAAAAGACAAAAAAACAAAAACAAAAAACCAAAAACGAAAGAATCTCCAACAACTAAAACTATGTGTGAGATTCATTTTCTTGGTGGAAGGATTAGTTACACAGTTATAGGAAAAGTTTGGAGAAAAAATAAACAGTTATTGGACTCTTGTCTGTGCTGGGCACATCTGTGATTATTGTCTTAGACATTTTCTGTAGGACTGAACGTGACCATACCCATTTCATAGATGGGGAGCCTGAGGCCCGGAGAAGTTTGCTTTTTCTCAGAGTCTCACAAATTACTAAGCAATTGCTTTTCTGCTTTTCCATGCTGCTAGCTGCTTTGCTCAGAGCTTTTGTCTCAGGGCCAGGCATGTCAGCTACTGAGTTGCCTGTCAGAGTCTCCACCTCGGGGGCCGTGTTTGGCTGTGTCCTGTGACAAAGTGCTCCTAGATTCCTGCTGAGACACAGGTGATGGTGGCTCATACTGGCGGGTGCTCTTCTCATTAAGGCTTCTGGGAAGGGTAGATCAATTGTGGCTTTTTCCTCAAGGAATCAATATTTTTGGTAAAGCACCCCCCCTCCCCACCCCACCCTGGAAAAAAACTCACAAAGTACTGGGGCTGGGCAAGAGATTAGAAATTCTCCTTGAGTTTGCTTGTACAAAGGAGATATAGGAAATCTTTAGTCTGATGAATTTTCAGCCTGGGTAGACAAGGGGAATTTATGAGATTAAACTTTCAAAAAGTGCAAATCCTGTGACTGCTGTCCAGGAAGCCGCTCAGTGCCGGCGGCCTCACCCTGACTTATCTTGACATGGAGATTTGGTAATTGCATTATTTAGGAAGTAGAAAATACGGCTTAGAAGAGAAAAATGGCCCCAGGCCCACAGACAAGTGAGTCAAGAATTGTTGAGAACTTCTGGGGAGAAGAAGTTTCCTAGAGCACACGAGGAATAAGAAGGGCACCCTTTGCTGGCTCTGGGTGTCAGAAATGACAGTCAAACAGGGGGGGTTTAGCTCCTCTGGGGGCGCAGTTACTTGGAACCGGGCTCGGCAGAGGAAGCTGCTGCTTTTAGATTTGCTTAATGACCATGTCCCAGAAGGGGTGAAATCGACCATACCTGGTGAATTTAAAGATGGGCCCTGTGACCTTCTGAAATCATCCTGTAATTATTTTTTTGAGTGTCAATCAAAAAATTTCTAGGTGCCAGGGACAGAAGAAACAAAAATGAAACCCTCATTCTAGTGGCAAACAGTTTGATGTATGGAAATAATTGTGACTCAAAAGGCCAGGGGACATGAGGACATGATAAAAAATGGTGGTGCTGCTTGGGAGAAGGAGGCTTATTTTCCCGGGGCATGGATGCAGGGGCCTTGGCATCCACTTTCTGCACTCTTCCATGGAAGGGTCTGAATCCCTGGTGGGCTGGATGAGTCAGCACTCAGACTGGGGCTGGGGGAACTAAGCTAAGGTTGTCGGAAGAATGAAATTCAGGAGTGAAGGCGGTCTTGGGAAGCTGACAGCCATCTGAGGCCCCTTGGAGGGGAGCAGCCAGAGAGGCAGAGGGCAGAACTGGCTCTAGAGAGGATAGCCTTTGCCTGGGCACAGAGGGATGGATGGCCAGGAGGCTGCAGGGGGTCAGCTCGGAGAGCCTTCTGAGCTGGCCATAGCTTCACATCTATTTTGTAGGTGCAAGGCATGGTACATAATGTAATAATTATTTTTTTCTTCTCTTAAACAATAATTATTGAATGCATAAAATCAGGAAACTCATGAATGAATGAATTTTCACTATGAAAGATTAAAATAATCTAGCAGAATACAGAGCAAAATGAGAAATTTTTCATATTCCCTCTCCATCCCAGTTTTCTCCCCCAAAGTATCTCTGTCTTCTAAACTCTTTCCTGTAAATTGACATTCAAACCCTTACAAATGTGCTTGCTTCTTAAAATCAGAAATGGAATTCTACTATGCACTTTCCTCCCATGACACAGCTATTTTCACTTTAAGGTATGTATTGAAAATCTTTCTATAGCAGTAAGTATGTAACTATCTCATTACTTTGCAATGATATATTTCACACATGTTTTACTATCACCCTCACTTTTCTCAGTGAGGAAAAAAAAACACTGTTTATTGAGTAGGCCATACTTTATCAGAAAACAAATTCTCAGACTTATTTATCTGTTTGTATGCTCCCTATTTCGTTCTATTAGTTGATTGAGTCAGTAAATACTGTTTTAATTACTATAGCTTTGTAGTATGGTTTTATGTGTGGTCTAGCTTGTTTCATGTCACTGTTCTTTTTAAAAATGTCCTGGGTAATTTTTGTGTTAAGTTTATCTACTTATTATGTTTTCCTAAAAGTCGTGCTCCAGTTGTGACTGGGATTATATAGAATGTGATGATTATGTGGAGAGAATTTTGACATTTTAACAATCGGTCTTTCCATCTCAAATGACACCATGAATATCCGTCCTTTAAAGTTTTAAAAATTGTTTTTATTGTTCATTTCTTAAGTCTTAATAATTGTCTTCTGCTGCTCAACATCATGAATCATCAGGGAAATGCAAATTAAAAGCACAGTGAGACACCATCTTACCCCTATTATAAAGATCATTAATAGAAGGTCAAAAACAAGAGATATTGGCATGGGCGTGGTGAAAAGGGAACACTTATACATTGTTGGTGAGAATGTAAATTAGTCCAACTTCTATGGAAAATAGTATGGAGAGTCCTCAAAGAGCTAAAATAGGCCTACCACTGAACCCAGTTATCCCACTACTGGGTGTCTACCCAAAGGAAAAAAAGTCATTATATCAAAAATACACCTGCACTGACTTAATTATCCCAGCAGGATGGCAAAGATGTGAGTCATCCTCAGTGCCCGCTAACTCATGGGTGGATAAAGACAATGTAGTATTTAGATTCTATTGAGTACTACCCGGCCACAAAGAAGAATAAAATGATGTTTTTGGAAGAAACTGGAAGCCATTATCCTAAGTGAAGTATCTCTCTAATCTGTTCAACTGTTGCCTTACACTAATAGGTTTTATTTATGTAAAATAGCAAAATATCCTTTGCATGATAATTTAAATGTATCAGAGGTTTGATTTGTTAATATTTTATTCAGCATATTTATATCTATGTCTCTGAGTGAATATGGCCTACTATTTTCTTTTTCAGTTTTGATCTCACAGTTTTTATCAGAAACGAAGGAAAAATTATTTTATCTTATTCTGTGTTCAGCTTATATTTCATAAATAACATCTTTGTAGAGAATTTGGTATGACTCACCGTAAACCACCTGAGCTAACTTCCTTTTTAAGGTGTAGGTCTTTTGTTACGTTTCTAAATTCTGCCATGTTTCTCCATCTATTTAGGCGTTCTGCCTCTTCTTGAATCCCTTTTGATGATTTGCATTTTCCTAAGAAGTCATTCATTTTATCTAGATGTTCACGTGGGACATTAAGATACCAAGCATCCTCACATACATTTTTAGTATAACCCTTATCTATAATTCCTTCCCTTCTTTCTTTCTTTTTTTTTTTTTTGTAGAGACAGAGTCTCACTTTATGGCCCTCGGTAGAGTGCCGTGGCCTCACACAGCTCACAGCAACCTCCAGCTCCTGGGCTTAAGCGATTCTCTTGCCTCAGACTCCCGAGTAGCTGGGATTACAGGCGCCCGCCACAACGCCTGGCTATTTTTTGGTTGCAGTTTGGCCGGGGCCGGGCTTGAACCCACCACCCTCGGTATATGGGGCAGGCGCCCTACCGACTGAGCCACAGGCGCCGCCCCCCCTTCTTTCATTCCTAAAGTTGTTTTTTAATATCATCTCTCTGATTTTTTTGATGAGAGTGTATGTGAGAGAGGATGTGGGTGTGAGCATGAGATAAGAGCTGTCTATTACATTGGTCTTTTCAAAGAACCATCTCTGGTTGTTATCTACTAACTAATCAAATCCGCTTATTTTTTGTTTTGCTTGTATTATATTTTGTTAACTTCCGTTTTCCTCTTTTTAATTGCTTCCTTTAGAGAATGCATTACTTTTGTTCTTTTCCATCTTTTGTTAGATGCACACTAAGTCCTCCTCTTGTAAACCTTTGTGGTTTTCTAATGAATGCAGGTGAGCTCATAGATTTTTTTGTATGTGGTGGATTGGCCAGAGATATTCATAGTACTGAGCAAGATAAGACAAGACGCCTCTAGTCCTCGAACACACCTAAATAACTATGCTATGGCCTAGTCATTGGTCCAACATCAGAGTGGATTTGTTTATAACACACAAATCACACAATTCCAAACAGATTTTGAAATCAAAAAGTAGCTTGTTCCAGCTCCAGTTGTTGGCTTAGCTTAAAACAACTTTTAATCACATTTTCACAGTCTCTTGTTTTCACTGCCCATCTGTGTGTCTGTCTGTGTCTGTGTGTGGGTGTGTGCATGCGCGCTTGTGTGCCAGGGTGCATGGGAATTGGGGTGGGGAGATGGAAGCTGGGGAGACTAAGGCAGAGTCCGTCACGTCATCCTCCTGAGTCCCTGGGCTTCTTCCAGGTTGGCGCCAGCACCACAGCCTGGGGATGGAGAGTGGAGAAGGCATTCGTCGTCCCTTCCCTTCTCCCCACCTGTGTCCTAAATCCAGGTGATTATGACGTGACCACTGTCCTACTCAGTGGGGAGGGTGCACCAGAGTGCTGCGTAGGGCTCTAGGGATCGAACTCAGCCCTAGAGATTGGTTCTGTGACCTTAACCAGGTGGATTCGCCTCTCTTAAACTCAGCTTTCTCCTCCATAAAGTAGGTGGTTGGGAGGATTTAATATGGTGAAGCAAGTAAAGGCCTTATTGTTATTATTGTGTTGTTTTTGTTAAAACGTGAGCACGTATTTTCCAATTATTTCACTGGCACTGGGGTACATTTTATTAGTTTTGGGTTTTCTTCCCTTAGGAAAAAAAAAAGCTGTTGTTGGTTTGATGTACTGAAATGGTTTGTGACATTTTATTTGAAAGGAAAGAAAAAAAAACAAACCTGCCACAAAAAAGGTTTCTTCCCCCAGCGCTGCCCTCTGGACGTCTGCTGCAGCCCGACACAGCCTCTCTTTGTTTACCGCCTCCCCTCACAGCCTAATGACATTCCCAAAGGTGGCAAAGGAGAGTTTCAGGTTGCCATGGAAACTGGCCGCCAGCAAGAATCCAGGAGATCCTAGCTATTGAAGGGTGCATATTTATTCCCGGTTGCTCAGGGAGCAGAGCTGGCTGCAGAGATTAGGGGGTGGGGATGGCAGGGATGTGGCTTTAGTTCTTGTCACAGTTTGCTTCCAGACAGGAGGCAAATAGGCTATAAGGAATCTAGAAGGTTCATGGTCTTCAGGGCTGTTGTCTGGAAGTATACAGAGCCATCTTTGGGGGCAATCTCTGCTTCCCCTTCTTTTGAATCATGCTAAAACCAAATATGACCAAGAGAGGGAAGAGCTGCAGGGAGGAGTAAGGGAGAGCTGTGGGCCTGGCATCTGCTCGCAGGGCCCTGAGCTGCTCTGGGCTTGAGCTCTCTGAAGGTGTATTGCCAGCATCCCACCTGAGAGGCTGGCATCCCCACAGTCCCCCATTGCTCTGTGACTACCCACGCTTCTTTTCAGATGACACTGCCCTTCCAATTGGGTTAATTCTTCAGCTCTTCATGACAACCCATGAGTCTTGTGCCCTCCATGATGCAGAGGTGGAGGCTGGGAGGGGCCTGTGTCTGGAGAGCAGAGGGGAACTGAAGTTCCTTTTTCTAAGGATCAGGCAGCAGTCAAAGTAGAGAGAGGGCCACAGGGAGACTGGGGAAAGACCTGGAGGGGAGTAAATGGTTACCACGGGGAAGACTGTGATGGGCTTAGAAAGAGGGAGATCTTTTCGGGTATTGGGCCAAGGAGTTTAGGGGGGAATAAAGCCCAGAACCTTCCTCCATTTGAAATGGCTTCTAGGATGCCAGCCATGCCCCAGAACGCTTCCACACCTTACCTTGCAGGGCTTCACGGAACCTCTTTGCAGTGTGGGAGTGCTACACCTGCTGTGCAGAGGTGGAAACTGAAGCTCGGAAAGAAGTGACCGGGCTCGAGTCACATGTCAGTACGCCGAAAGGTCACGGGCTGAACTTGGGATTCGGTCTGACTCCAAGGCCTCCTGCTGCCTGTACGCTCACCCTCAGGCATGCTCACACCCACATCCTCTCTCACATACACACTCAAGTTCATGCACTTTCACACATTTACACTCACACACTGTCACACATATACACACAATAACACACACAATGACACACACATCCTCCCATGCCCATTCACACACGTGCAGACTCACATTCACTCACACCTGCACATACCCGCACCTGTGCACTGATACCGGGAATAGCAGGGAAGACAGAGGGTGGAAGGTCCCAGATGGAAGATTTACCTACAGGCGAGGCCTGGCAATGGCAGACATTGACTCAATCGTGTTTCACTGGTTTAAATTCAGTCACATGCTATGTTGGTTTACTAGGTTGGCTGGAATAAAAGAAGTGGGTGGCACCCTGAACCACGTGGCTTACACAACAGAAATGTATTGTTCCCAGTTCTGGAGGCTGGAAGTCCAAGGTCAAGGTGTTGTAAGGGTCAGTTCCTTTGAGGATGGTGAGGGAGGACCTATTCCATGCCTTTCCCTGGGCTTCTGGTGGTGGGCTGGCAATCTTTGGCATGCTTTGGCTTAAAGAAGCATCTCCGATCTCTGCCTCTGTGTGTGTGTGTGTGTGTGTGTGTTTCTGTATGTGTGTCTAAATTTCCCCTTTTTATAAGAACCAGTCATATTAGGTTCTGGGCCTACCCTCCTCTAGTTTGATATCTTATTAGCTACTTGTATTGTGATGACTCTATTTCCAAATAAGGTCATATTCTGAGGTACTGGGGGTTAAGACCTTAACTCATGAATTTTTGTGGGGCACAGTTCAACCCTATAAAACAT
The DNA here is from genome assembly GCF_027406575.1 of Nycticebus coucang. Taxonomy (NCBI): domain Eukaryota; kingdom Metazoa; phylum Chordata; class Mammalia; order Primates; family Lorisidae; genus Nycticebus; species Nycticebus coucang. Next base: position 78,017,939 of record NC_069796.1, read on the forward strand.
GGTCATGCCTAATAGCTAAGGTGGCTGGAAAGTATTTCAGCTGCCTGCCCTGGAAGAGGAGGACACAGTTTGGTGAGCAGCTAGTGTCTCCACGACACCCGGAAGGTTGGAGCAGATGGATGAGCAGCAGGATCTGACCTTCACGTGCTCTGAAGGGCAGGGCTTGCTCAGAGCTGTCCCTGAATCTCCCTGCGCCACCTTGATGCCTGGGTTTGGACAAGACTCACTCAGTGAATCTGCTGAACTGAAGTCGATTTGGAGTTTGTTCGCTGGGAAAAAGGCAGAAGGTGCTACAAAGTTAGAGCGGGGGGGGGGGGGGCGGGTGGTGGTGGTGGTTATAAGCCACGTGGTTAAAACAATCTGGAAACAAAGCCCGTGTGTGTGTGTGTGTGTGTGTTCGGTTGTGATAACCGCCTTCTGAGGCTGGCTGGAAACCCAAGGCAATTCTGCCAACTCTGACCAAAGCCAAAAAGAAACAGCTCCATGATGAACAGAAAACTGGTGTCTTCCTTGCAAAGGCATCCCCGGCTGAGGAGGAGTTTGGGTGTGAAAATGAGGAACGGGGAGCGTTTGGCTTCACTTTCCAGCATCCAACAGCCCCAGCCCCTCCACATGGCTCATGCGCTGAGTCACGAGGAAGGAAAGACTTCTTGTCGGTAGAGGATGATCTGTTGGATAGTCTTCCAAGGCTATGGAAGATCAGGATAGGCATTAGTGACGCAGCTGGGGCAGACATCTAACGTGAGAAGGCTTGACTTAAATCAGACAGACAACTCTGATGACCCTGGAGGCCTCCATTGTCCCACTGAAAGGTGACATTCACCACATGTGACAATGGTAACAATGGCCACCATTTCCTGAGGGCCTGGTATGTGCCAGAAACCAGACTAAGTGCACATGAACTGACTAATTCTTCAAAACAGGAGACAGAGTTGCTGCTATTTCGTCCTCTCTCAGAATGTCAGAGAGGTACAGTGACATGTTCAAGATCCCATACCAGGGGCTCAAACCCAGATCTGGCTGACACCAATGCCAGCACCACCCCCATACTGCGGCAGCTCCATGACCACAGCAGTCTCTGGCTTTGGTTCTAGGAGTTTGCCAAATGTGGTAGTTGACAGCAGGAGCTATTTAATCAGACCTGTGACTGCAAATCCTGGCCCCTGGGCTTCTTAGTGAGGCAGTTACTTCCCACTTTAAGCCTTGTCTTGGCGAGGGCTGCTGTAACAGAGCACCAGGGACAGGGTGGTCTCGCACAACAGAAATTTATTTCTTGCAGTTATGGAGGTTAGAAAGTCCAAGGTCAAGGAGCTAACAGATTTGGTGTCTGGTGAGGGTTTACCCTTTGGCTCATAGAGGGCTGTCTTCTTGCTATGACCTCAGGTGAGGGAACTTTTGGGGCTTCTTTTCATAAAGACACAAATCCCATTTGTGAGGGCTCCATTCTCAGGATCTAACCATCTGCCCCCCCAAAGGCCCAGATCCTAATACCATTACTTTGTGGGATTAGGATTTCATGATGCGAATTTGGGGGAGACACAAATATTCAGTCTACAGCAAGCCTCAATTCTCTTATGTATAAAATAGACATAGTAAGAGTAATTATTTTCAGGGGCAGTTATAATCATTATTTTAACTTAGCCCAGTATTCAGCACACGATAGATGCTAAAAGTCAGTTTGCTTTTATTACCAGCTCATACATACACGTATTTCCAATTTCCAACTCAAATGCCACCTCTTTGGAGAAGGCTTTTTTTTTTTTTTTTTTGAGACACAGCTGTTGCTGAGGCTAGAGTGCCACGGTGTCATCATAGCTCACAGCAACCTCAGCTTCCTGGGCTCAAGTAATCCTCCTGCCATAGCTTCACAACATCTGGCTAATTTTTCTCACTCATGGTCAGGCTGGTCTCGAACTCCTGAGTTCAAGGGATCTTCCTGCCTCAGCCTCCCAGAGTTCTAGGATTCTGTGAACCGCCTCCCATACCTTCTCTCACAGGAGAAGCCTTTCTGAAACTGCCTGTCTAACATGGCCTTAGAGGTCCTTCTGGCAAATCACACTGCTCATTGCCCTCCTTACGCGTGTCACTTATCTGGCTGGTGGACTGGTTATTAATCTATTTTGTGTCTTTCCCCTTCTAACCCTTTTGTCTGTCCTCATAGGCCTCAGGCCTAGCATGGTGACAGGTACATGTGGGTGTGGAATGTTGAATGAAAGGCTACTGTGGCCTTTTTGTGGCCTTGGGGATGTCATTTTTCTTCTCTGAACCTGAGTCTTTTTGCTTGTAAACAAGGCTATTAGTGTTCCTGGAGGAGAACACTTGCAGACCCCAGGTGGCCCCTGACCTCAGCCTCCCTCTTTCTGCTTTAGCTCTGTGGGAGCCTGGCAGAGCCTGCCTTCTCTGCAAATCTGAGCTCCCCTTGGAAATTATCAGTGGGAAAACTAATTGCAAAATCTAGATCTTGACTCCGCAAGGTAGCTCTTGTCACCATCTCTCTGTAAGCCAGCAGTTGCTAAGGAAAAACAGATAAAAAGCAGCCCCCATCTACCAAGCCCTTACAATGTGCCTGGTACCATGTCCTGCACTGATAAGTAGCTTTTTACAACAGTCCCTCAAGGAGGAACTGATGAACCTCATTTCACAAAGGAGGACAGGAGGTGACTTCCTCAGGTTGATGCCACCTATGAGTGGCAGGCCTATAGAAATGTGTGATTATACAGCAGGACTCTGGGGTCAAATGCCTCTGCCTCTTGCTGGCTGTCTGGGCCCCCACGGACTCAACTCTTTTTTCTGCAAAATGGGGGAATCGTAGCACCAGTGTCATGGGGTTGCTCTGAGGGGTAAGTCAGTTTAGCCATGTTAAGTGCTTAGCAAGACCCCGTAGGTCAGGAGACTCATGTCTGCTTACTAAACAGGGACTCTCCGAGTGAGGATCCTGAGCAGTAGCATCAGTAGCATTGGAGAACTTTCTAGACCCACCAATTCCTGGGCCCCACCCCAAAGTTGCTGAATCAGAAATTCTGGGGGTGAGGCCCAACGGCCTGCCTTTTAACAGCCTTCTGGGAGATTCTGATGCACGTTCAAGTTAGGGAACAGTTCTCTTTCTCCTGCCCCCCTGCAAACAAGAACAAATAGGTCAATGATTATAAGTCTCACCATTATTTCATACCAGGCCAAGACAGAAAGAGCACTGCCAACCAAATTATAATGCAGTCCTTTCTTATCAGGATGATTCTAAGACATTTTTGTTTTAAGAGATGTTAGAATGTGAAAAGAAAGTTGCATCTCAGCATCAATGACATTTAGCATTAGGAATGTTTAGAAGGAGGCAGCATCAGTACTGTTTAGAAGACAAGAGACTAGGCTGTTGCTGATCTCTTCTTTCCAGGGGTTTACAGCCCTCACTGCACGTGACATTCTTACCTGGCTACACATTAGAATTTAAAATTCCCATGTCCAGCCTGCACCCAGGTCAAGCACATCAGGATCTCTGAGGCCAGACCCAGGCATCCGGGGTGCCCCAAGCTCCCCAGGAGCTTGCCATGTGCAGCTAGGCTTAAGAATCATGACTGTAGGTCAAATTTCTATCCTTATGTACCTTAGATGGAAATAAAATCAAGTTGCCTGAGTTCTAAATGGATAAAACTCTGACCCCTCAAGTCCCAGCCAGCGTTCCTCATGGGCCTTTGGCACCTCATTAATGACGACATACAGATGGAACCAAAGCTACTTTCCATTTCTTGACTTTCTGTCAGGATCTGAAGATCTCCCCCAACCACCCCTCCAACCCCCAATGGCTTAAAGAATGTAAGTCGGATTTGTGCCCTTCTAAATCTTCACCTTAGGGCCTTTCTTCTTGAAGGTCATAAACTTCCTTCCTTGAAGGTGCAGCCTGAGCTCCAGCAAGGTCTGAGAATTCAGTACAGCCAGTGGCAGGAGAGCGGTGACACCATCAGTGAAGTCTGGGGATTAGGGTATTACTTCCTGGGACACAGGGCATAATAGCAATTTTCACTGTGCACTTCCCAACAGCCAGATGCTGTGCTGTCTACATGTGACCTCATTTCATGCTCTTTCTATGAAGGAGGTTTTATTCCCATTTTATAGAAGAAGAAACTGAGGGTCAGAGAAGTGAAGGGACTTGCTCAAAGTCACAGTGAGTAGCAGGGCCAGGATTTGGATCCAGGACTCTGATTCTCACCTCTACACTGATGCTGCCTCCTTCCCTGGGTCATGAGTCTTGGGTTTCAGCATCTGAGAGTTGGAGGCAGGCATTCTGAACAATTCAGGCTGTGTTTAGTGAAAAAACAAAAGTTCCTTAATAACGGCTCGTGTTTATGTGCTACTTCGGGCTGGTGTTCACATGAGTTGTCTCATTTAGTCACCACAAACCTACCAGTTACATAACATTGTCCTCAATGGATGGAGAGGAAACTGGTGCTCAGAAACCAGCGTGACTACTCCGCTTTCCCACCTGGGACCATGCTTGGGAGGAAGAAGGACCCTGGTAATATCATGGCTGGGGGTGGGGGTGGGGTGGTTCCCTGGTTCTCTCTTGGCAGGACCTTATGCTCCCTAAGGGTCACAATATGCCTGATCTGTCCCTACACCCCCAACCCCAAGCACTGGGACTGGCCCAGAACAGGCACTCAGAAAAATTAAAAACTGAACTTTCAGCTGGCAAATTGTCAGAGACAAATTTGAAAATGGGTAGCCTGACGATTTTGCTGGCCTGTCTAAAACTCAGAAAATTTCATGTAAAGTGCACGTTTCTATTTTTTCTAGAAAATGTGAAAGCTCTAGCAATACTAGAATCACTTCTGTGGCTGCAGTCAGTTGGAGCCAAGGAATAGAGGTCACTGTTAGATAAGCCCCAGGCTCAGCAGTTGGCCACAGGCCCCACCGGGGCAATTGGAGTTCGTGATCCCTGATTTAGGGCTTAAAATCACAGCATAACAATGACTGCATTTTGAAATAGATAGTGGGCTGAGCTGGCAAAGTATAACAGCTCCGCGGGATGGTAAGAGCTGGAGCATCCCTGACCTTGAGCTTCCAGGAAGAGACCCCATGGGCTGTCGGAGCAAATGTGAGCCCCATGAAAAGGTTCTGAGAGAGAGGCCTAAAGCGTCGGGGGAAATCATCTGGGTCATCTATTCAATCCTGCTTATGGTCCCACTGATTTTGTGCAGAGCCTTGCAAGGAAGATTTAAAAGAACTGAGTGCAAATGTTCCTGCACCATGAAACACCTTTCGTGTCCAGGTACTAAGAGGAATGAGGCTATAAAAATGCTGTTCCAACCAGGTCTGCAGGTAAATTTCAGTCCAAACATTCTCTCCTTCACTGGGACCAGGAAAGGAAACCTCTTTAACGAGCTGTGAACACACTATGCATTTGTCTCTTTCTTACAACAACTCTCCAAGGTGGGGTCTGATTCTGTAGATGAGTAAACTGAGGCTCAGAAAGGAAAAGCCACTTGTAGAAGATCACACAGCTGGGACACAGCAGGACCAGGATTGAAACTTATCCATTAGTGGAAGAGCCGGAGCCTTTGCCTTACCCCTAGCCCTGAGGATAGGATACCCTGGGTCCCTTCCTTGGTTCTGTCCTCTTCAGCATGGGGCTGATGTGTGGTGGCCTCCCAGGGTGCTCTCTGCAGCCCTGACCCCCCCTTCTGAGTTCCAGCTGCTCACCCCTTGCCATCACAAGGCTCCCCCTGAAGGTCTGCTCCCAAAACTCAAAACATTGCAGGTGGGGGAATCACTCTCTTTGTGGCCTGATTATACTTGACTTCTTGGTGTCTAAAAAATGGGTTCACAGTTTTTCCTATAAATAATTCCAAGCTTTAAGTACTACTTGATCCTATTCTCAATTCCATCAGTTGTCAGGTTATAATGACATTTTTTTCTTTGCAAATTTTCCCTATTGTCTCTTCACCTGCATCCTTTCTGCTCTGCCCTGCCTGCCTGGGCCTCATGACCTCCTACCTGGGCCCAGGCATAAGCTTCCACACAGGTTTTTCCGTGTTGCTGTGCCCAGCCCATCTCTCCCCCAGCAAGCTCCCTAATGCCAGAGATATAGTCCAATGCCTCAGGGTGACATTCAAGGCCATGGAGCTCTGGTCCTTTCCTGTCTGTGAGTTATCCTCTCCTGCATCATCCCCAGATCAGCTGATCTGAACTATGTGTTGTTTTCTAAACTAGTTCTTGGGGTCCCTGCTTCTGAGTTTGAGTAGTGCAGTTCCTGTCTTGATCCCTTTGGCCTGTTAATACCATATTTGTTCTTCCTGACCAGACTAAGAAGTTCCTTCTTTTAAAAGATTTCCCTCCTTCATCCATGCAAGGCTGTACAGGAAGAGGGGAAGGTACAGGTTTTCAACCTTAGCTTTGCATCCTGGCTCTGGAAATCCCTCCCCTGAGCAGCAGTTCCTCCTTCAGTAATGGCAGGATGATCAGGATTACAGACGACTTTGGTGAAGGCCTGGGCCGTTATAAGCCTTCAGTACATAGGAACTTTTTTCCCCCTAATGTTCTTAAACCTCTGACCACATTACAAGTCACTCAGTGGCTAAGCCAAAGTGGGGAGCATTAATCAGAACGTTTTGGGTGGCAAGCGACAGCAAGCCAACACAAAATGACTTAGCTGAAAAGGAAATATATTGGCTCATGTGCATGAAAAGCTTCAGGCACAGATGGATCCAGGGATGATATCACCAGATTGTTTTCTTTCTCTTAATTGTCCTTTTCCTCTCCCTGTTGTTTTCTTCTGTTTCTGCTTTTTGGTTTCTCATTTAGACTTTCCCCATATGGGGACCCTGCTAGCCCCCACTCACGTCCCAATAGCTTAGCAACCCTGATGGCAAAAGAGAGCCTGCTTTCTAAAGTGCTAGCGGACAGCCTAAGGTCTGAGTTTGACTGCACTGGCTGGTCACATGCATGCCCTTGACCCATCACTGTCAATGTCCACTCTTGAAGCAGAGGGTTGTGGTCAGTCCCAGTAGAACCACACGGACTGAGGATGGAGGAAAGCTGGTTCTCAAAGCAAAGTCAGGCTGCTTAAACTGGAAGAACATGGAGAGGACGTCGAGCATGCCAGGACAAGCCTCCACAGTGCTGGATGGGAACAGAAGCCATGTGCCCTTGGTTACGCCTGAAGACAACTATGCCAGGATGTCTAGGGGGCTCTTCCTCCCGCTGACTCTGCGAGGGCAGGGCCTCTCTTCCAAGGTCACATTCCACACGATCCCTTGGACCATACCTGTGGGACAGAAGGTCCCCTCTCCTCTTCCAGTCTCTGCTGACAGCCTCATAGCCACCCACTGACCCTCCACATCCCTCCCACCATCTTCCACTTCATGGTGCCTGTGTGAGTTGGGCCACTCACAGACAGCATGACCTTGAACAAATGACTGGACATCTCTGAAATTCCACCTGCTTTGTCTATATATTGAGTACTCTGGGAAAGCATGGCCAGTTATCCAACACCATGGATATAACAACAGTGGTTAACATTTACTAAGCGCTCACTCGGGGCCAAGTCCATATTTTTATTATCTTATTTTATTATTTAAAAAAAGTTTTCTAATGACACATTTCTCAACACAGTCCTTATTGTGTTCCATGCCAAATCTCAGTGAATCCTCTCAGTGATCCCACTGAGTCAGTAGGAGGGTGCAGTTATAAGCACCCCTGTTTAAAGATGAAGGAGCTGAGCCCTAAGAGGCTGCACACATCCATCCAGGCCAGGTAGCTAGTAGATGCTGAAACTGGAATTCAGACCCAATCATCTGTCTCTGGAGTCCACGCTCTCAATCACTATAGCCATTTATTCAGTAAGTGTTTAGTAAGCACTGCTGTGTATCAAGTGCTGTATTATAATAGTAGTGAGCAAAACTATAGGTGCAGCCCCTGCCTGCACAGAATTACATCTGAGTGGAGGGAGAGGGCCTGGATGAGTGAGTTTAAAAATGCATACGTATGTCGTGTCTGTGTGTGAGATATACATTGCTGAGAAAAATACATCAGCAAATGGAACGGCGGGGATGTCTCAGGAGTGCTTGTGTGGGAAGGGGGTTGCTCATTTTTAAATAATGTGGTCAGGGAAGCTATCATTAAGAATGGGGTGCTGAGTTGCCATTTGGAGAAGCAGGAGGGATAATGGAGGTTTCTGCAGAGATAGAAAAACATGCCAAGAAAATAGGGGTGATGAGACATATTCCCTCTGGCCACCAGTACCGCACCAAGAGCAGTACTCATCCCCGGCTCTGTGGCTGTCAGGTCCCCCCACCCCCTCCGTAGCTGTTACGTGGCCTGCAGGCAGGTTCAGAAGCAGGCAGAGCGCAGTGAGCCTGGAGGAGGTGCCATGGGTGGTGGGAGGCACAGGGCTGGCCAGCTCTGGAAGGCAGGGTGCTAGGGCACCATGCTGTCACCCTGTGTCAGGTTCTGCCATCACAGATCTCCCCAGGGATGTGCACAGGCACCCACTGCGGACAGTGTGTCTAGTGTGGGGTTCTCCTGACACCCTCGGCACATCCTGAGGGAACATTCGCGCCTGAGATTCCTCCTCTCTTCTCAACCAAAGGGACACCCATTTTTGGGCCCAGGACCTCTGTGTAGGACAATTAAGATGTTAATGCACACTTTGCCCTCCCGGAGGCCATCTTGGCATCTCACCCCCTCTTCCCGCGGCTTTCGGCCTCTGCCCACAGTCTCCCTTCATCCAGAGGAAGGCAGCTGCAGCGTGTGCCCCTCTTCTGAGCATTCAGGGCAGCTCCTCCAAGGAAACCCCACTGGTGATGTCAGGAGGATGAATGTGGCAACCCCAACCCCCGAATCACACAATATGCAGAACCCAATCACAGGCCAGTCAATTCAGGAGAGAATTCTCGAGTCTGAATGAAATCTGAAGCTTTAGTAAAATCTCAGAGCTGTCCTGAGCTTTGGCTGGTGTCTTCTGGAACGGCGCCCGGTATGGCTCCATTATGACAGTGCCATTCAGCTGGGGGCTGGGGCGGCTAATCTGCCCACGGGAAGGGTTGACTGGATTCCAGGAGGGGAGGCATCAGGATCATCTGCTCCACAAAGGTTTCTGGGCAGTATGTTGATTAGGAAACGCAGTCTCTCCTGTTGAAAGTTTCTCAATGAGAACTCACTGCCTGCAGAGTAAAGTGCAAACTCCTTGAGCCATCAGAATTTGGGGGCCTCACATCCCCTTTCTGCCTCTCCCTACACACACCCCCACCTGCCCCATTCTGTGACCCCCCCCATCAGGCTGCCTAGTTCTACAACAATGTTGTTTTTGTTATCTGGAGATCTGCCCAAGAACTCCTACACATCCTTTAAGATCCATTTCAAATGTCCCTTCCTCTGTGAAGCCATGGTGGCCTCAGGGTAGTGATAAAGTTGAGTTCAGGCTGCATGGAACAGTAATGACTCCTAAATCTTGTATTCGCCAGGGATCATTCAATGGCAAGTATTGGAGACCCAATCTGTACAGCAGGGTGACTACGGTTCATAATAAATGATGTATCATATACTGCAAAATTGCTAAGAGAGTAGATCTTAAATGTCCTCACCACAAAAAGTGCTGTGATAGATATGTTAATTAGCTAGATTGATTATTTCACAATCGTATACATCTAAAAACATCACAGTGCACACCTTAAATATATATTATAATTTTTGTTTGTCAATTAAAAAAAAATAGTAAAAAAGAAACCTAACCCCAACAGGCCTGAACAAAAAAGACAATTTAAGGCTCAAAAACCTCAGACATCTAGAGGTTCCGCCTTCAGGCACATTCTGATCTAGGTACTAATGAAAAATCAATGAGAAATTGCCTCACCCCTGTGGGTGGCTCATTTTTGCATGGCCACTGGTGACTTTAAACTTATATTCTACCCAGAGTCCAGCTCGGTCAGGAAAAGAAAGCTTTTTTCCTCCGACAGTCCCAGAAAAAGTCTCAGGACTGATTCTTGCTGGCCTGTCTTGTGTCTGGTGCCCTGCGACTTGAGCTGGCCAGGCAGAGTGGCATTTCCCCCGTGGAGGGACTTGGACAGCCCCTCGAGTCATGTAGACTGAGTCTGGCATGGGTGAAGGATGCTTCCCGGTAAGAAAATCAAGGCTGTGAGCAACAGAAGGAGGGTTGGATGCTGGACAGAAAACAACAGTGACCACCACCACAGTGAGGTATCCACAGGGGTCTGTTTCCCTCATCAAGCTGTGAACACTTTAGGGCAGTGCAGGCACCCAGCACAGGGTTTAGCACCATTAAACGTGAAATAGTTAAGTAAAGTAATAAGAAATGGTTAAGTAATAGTTAAGTAAAGTAATAAGAAACTTTTAGCATAATGAAGGACAGATATCAGGGTTCTAAAGAGGAAGGTACCATGGAGATTATCTCTAAACAGATTTCCCTAGGGGCCTGGGGTCCACCCTGACTGAGCTGTGTGTCTTCAGGCAAGTTACACAGCCTCTCTGTGCCTTCATTTTTTAGTCTCTTATACCAACTACCCTGCAGAGCTACTATGGAAAGAAAATAAGAAAATTCGTATCAAAAAGATAAATTCTACAGAATCCTCCCTGCCCTTGTGAAGTTTCTAACCTACTGGGAGACAAGCAATTATGTAGCAGAACAGAGTGGTTTCAAATTAGGGGATGTGCTGGGCGAGGAGAGGAGAGCCGTGAATAGAGATGGATTGGCTGGGTGTGTGGGTGGGGTGGGGACCATGGGCTGTGTGGTCACAGAGGGCCTCTGCAGAGGGGACACTTGAGCTGGGGAACAAAAAGGAGCCAGCTGCGAAGGGGTTGGGAGCAGGGCCCTGTACTGAGGGTACAGCAGATGTCAGTATCAAGGACGGAAAAGAGCGAATGTGTGTGGCGTCAGGGTGTACAGTGAGCTCAAATGGGATCAGATGCGTCCAGGGGTGGGCAGAAGCCGGGGCCCATGACTATATGGGAAGAGTCATTCGGCTTCTGCTGTAAAGGTCTGGAGACCACCAGAGGCTTTTAGCCTAGCAAGTAAAGATCAGGTTTACCCCCTAACATCTTAATAACGTTTTTTCCCCCCAAAGCCCTGCCACTTTGCCTGGTGTGTCCCAGAACGCCCCTTGAAGTCACTTTAGAGTTATTGGTCCTGTTTTACTAATGGAAGCCAGAAGAAGGAGGGAGTGACACGGACACCCCCGTGGGCCTCTGCACCTCGGCTTTCAGCTGTTTGCACCCGGCCTTGCAACGCATGGAAAGCTCTGCACACATCACCTCCTCTGATCTTCACGCCGCCTGGAGGAAAGGGCTGAGATTAGTTCTTGGAAGCTCCCGGGCGGGCACCCCATCTTGCTGGACTCCACCAAGGCTTCCCGCCGTGCCCAGGCCGTTCACTTGTCTTTCACTTTCAGTACCAGCAGCCAGAGGGACCCTGATCTGATGGGGTCAAGGCCCTCCCCAGCTGCCTAGCTCCTCTATCTCCATCACTGTGCCTGTCAGACTGTGCTGGAGCAAGAGTGTTTCCACGTCCCCAGGGCGCCTGGGTGCAGGGCAGGGGCTCAATCTTCTTTACCCATGGGCTCGGGGCCAGTGAATGGCGTGTGTGCGCCAGGTGCTTGGGGGATTGGGTTAGCATCCTCATTTTACAGATGAGAGAAAGCGTAAATTTCCAAATTGCCTTTCAGAAGGGAATCTAAGAAAGGGGACTCAATGGGGGTGGGAGGAAAACGTGGCCGGCTGAACCAGGAAATCTGGAAGACCTTAGGAGTGTGGGTAGGTAGTAACCTAGGTAACCAACGACCAATAGAAAGAGACGATCAATGACCAATAGAAAAGGGCGGTACTGCCTGGAGACGCTGAGAGGCCAATGAAAGACTTGCAGCCAATTTCAAACAGAGAATATATCTATTGCAGGAAATCTTTGGGTCTTGTCTCTCCTATACCTTTTCTCTTCTTTTCTCGTCCCGAGAGGGACCCGCTTCCAACTCTCTTCGGAAGCGCTCTGAACTTTCTTTTTGTTCGTCCTAAATAAAGTCTTTTTGTTACCCTGAAACTTGTGTAGGTTATTTTTGCTCTCTATCCCCTCTGCCTGCGGTGCTCACTGGTGCTTTTGAGTACCTTCCTGCCTCAGTTGAACAGCTCGGCAGAGTAATTGAACCCGGTCAGCTGGGTTCAGGGACTTGGGATCCCCGCCCCCAACAGCCTTTGCTCTTCCCAGCTGTCAACACATGCAGGTAGCTGGTTTGGAGAAAGTTCCACACAGCCTTTTTCTTCTTGGCCTCACAGTGGAAATTCCGGGAAAACAGGTGAATATTTGCTTCTCTCTTTGTAGTGCCCTGTAAAGCATGTGAGGATGGGAGGGCCCCACACACATGTATGAGCATGCACACACACGCACACACACACACCGCACAGGCACACACACAGGTCTGGCACCTGCCATTGTGAAACATCAAGACAGCACTCCCATTGTGGGAGGCTAAATAATGGTGTGCCAAGTAGATCCACGTCCTGATCCTGATCCACGTCCACACCTGTGGATGTTACCTTATATGGCCAAAGGGTTTTTCAGATGTAGTTAAGGACCTTGAGATGGGGAGATTACTCTGGATTTTTCCAGTGGGCCTGAAGTAATTGCAATGGTATCACAAGAGGGATTTAGCAGAGTCAGAGTCAGGGGAGATATAAGAGGAAACAGATACTGAAGTGGGAAGACCACAAGCCCAGGACTGGGGGCTGCCCCTTGGAGCTGGGAGACCCAGGATGGATGCCTATCCCACCCCCTCAGAGCCTCCTGGAAGGCCCAGTGCTCCTCACACTTTGACTTTAGCCTACAAGACAGATTTTTGGACTTTTGACATCCAGAACTATAAGAGGATACATTTGTGTTATTTTAAGCCAACAAGATTGTGGTGATTTGTTACAGCAGCATTAGGAAGCTGGTCTCTATACTGTGGCTCTAGTTTTTATTTCATTTTTTAGAAAATGTCAACTTCACTCATTTATTATAGCTCTTAGAATGAGATTACGTACATTATTAAACAATAAATGTTTAAAGATTTACATTTACAATTATCCTATTTGTAGAAACCTGAAAATCATTTCAATTAAATGAAAAAATGCAAAAATTTATTCTTGTCCTCTTATAATTTAAAATATATTCAAGTTAACATGTTTTACAGAAGCTTAAACCTTTATTACCCTTTTTATAGTGATGAGGTCTCGCTATGTTTCCCAGGCTGTTCCAGAACTCCTTCCACAAGTGATCCTCCTGCCTTGGCCTCTCCAAGTTCTGGGATTACATATGCGAGCCCTTGTGTCTGGCTCATGGCTTTAGTTCTAGACATTGGCTTTTATAATTAGGAAGATGGTCTTTGTCTTAATTGTTTCATCAAAATGTCAAGATGATCAATGTACAATTTCCTTAAAACATCAGGGGCTTTTTGGTAACCCCAATGCTTGTATTTCTAGCCCAGTAGTGACCGAGTTCAGACCAAGCTGACTTCTTTCCCACCCCTGGTGCGCTAGAGATTGGAGGAACAATCCTATCACATGCTTGAGCTGGCAGGGACTGGCATCTTCAGCTTCACAGAAACAAACAAACAAAACCCACGGAAACCACACAATTAGATAAACTGTAGGAGACCAGGGGTGTGGGCATTGACTTTGTGCATTCCTGAACATCCTGGGAGCACTAATCAGCCCTTCTTAGCTGGGATCCAAGCCTGGGATGGTGGCAAGATGGGGAACTCCTCAGGACCCTCTTAGCTGGGCAAAGCGCCCTAAGCCCTGACCATCTGGTTTCTTCCTTTGTGTGTGGTGTTTCTGGTATGACAAGCCTCCTTTCATCTAAGTAATATGTCCTTTCTTATCTCAGTGCCCGGGACTGGTAAGGGTTGCTATTATTTTTCAGGGACCCATGAGCTTTGCTGGAGGGATCTGAGAGCTGGACCTGCTCCCTCCAGCAGATACTCGCTTTGAAGGCGCAGGGCTCAGTTTGCTGCTGAGGGGGCGAGACCGCGCTGGGGCTCTGTGTGTTTCCAGAGAGAACCACTCAGGTGTTTGGAGTTTTAAAACCAAGGGCCAAAGGGAGGCCTACAGGAGGGCCTCACTGAGAAGATGCCTTCCAGAATCATCCTCGGAGAAGGAGGCTGCCCTGAGAACACCCACCTCCTCCGGCCACCTCTCATTTCCCAGTGGCATTTGCAGCTGCCCTGCATGCAAGCCAATCCCGGGTACTTTAAATGAAACATGGAGGGCCCCCAGCTCTGTAGGGCTCCTGCCATCAAGGAGCTCCTGCTGGTGCATGGCTTTTTGGTGTGGAGGGTGAGAAGGCAGCTCCCTGCAGTGCCCAGAGGGAAATGTCATGAGTAAGTTCCAAAGGAGAAGCTGTGGAAAGCCAAGTCCAGATAAATCCCTTGCTTGGGTATTAATATAATGGGAACAATCATCCCCTTTACGCCTGGGGCAATAATCACTGGAAAGGAATCCCACCGCTGTGGAGGTGGGCGAGCTATCCATGGTCCCCCTCTCTGCACCTACATGCAGAGAATCTCAGCTGCTTTTGAAATCCCCAGGATTCTATGGAGCAGAGGGCTTTTTGTTCTACTGAGCCTATGAAGGATTTGGGTTTGAAGTTTAGGGAAGTGGGGTGCAGGTAGGTAGATTACTGTGTCCAAAAGTTGGGATCCTTGAGACTCTGGGCAGGGAAGAGATGAGAAACATAGTGCAAAAGGGGAGGGGAGAAAGGAGACGTGGAAACAGCAGGAGATTGTGTGAAATTAGAACCAGCTCCCATCTGTGACTCCCAAATGTTCAGTAAAGCTCCCCAATGCACAGCATAGGCACCAACTTTTCTGGTAGGACTACTGGATAGGGAGAGAATGCACTAGGCTGTTTTTCTCTCATCAGGGGAAGGCTGGAGGAAGCTGTGGTGTTGGCTGGGAGGTTCCAGGATGGCTGGGAGGTTTTAAGCTTAAAGCCTGCTGAAAGCTGCAGTGTTTTAGCTGATGCTTTCCCAGGCCCTATAGCCAGGAATCTACTCCTGGAAGGGAGGGTTGGGTGGAGGTGGGAGGGACCCGGAAGTCTGGAAAAATTTCAGGTCTGGGGACAGTCAGCAGCATAGGGATGTGCTGTAGGGAACCCAGAGCCCAAGAAGGGAAGAGGCCAGACAAGGAAGGTTCCCAAGGAATTTTCAGAAATCTCGGTGAAGACTTTGGACTTTAGTTCAAATAAGTTTTACCCCGCATTTGAGCAGCCTGAAGACTACCATGGCATTGTAACCAAGATGTGGCTTTGCACAGATCAGTTTTCCCTACTCTCAGCCTGTTTCCCCATCTCTAAAGTGGGGGTAGTTGTCCTAAGCCAACAAAATGGCTGATGGGGAAATGCATGCCAGTATTTCGCAATTAGTGGTTGTGCATCCCCAGACTTGGCTTTCCAGGGGAGATGCATAGCCATTGTCGCCTCCACTTACCCTGGATGAGAGAAAGGGCAGTCAGGGTGTGGTCTTCCCGAGGTTCACTTGGTTCATACAAACTCTAACTGCGACTGTGGTTGCTGTGAAATGCCTTCAAGGGCAGCTGGTTGCTGGACTGTGGGACCTTTGTGGGTACTATGGACAATGTCTGGAATGCTGTTCCCAAAGCGGACTGAGAAACACTCAACTTTCCAGACCCTAATAAAATGTCATTTCCCCCAAGTAGCCTTCCTTGACCATCCCTTCTTTCCTTACAGGACTGATTTGATGCATCTCTTCTGCCTGTCATCTGCCTCTATATTAGTGACCTTCAAATTATGCTCTAATTGTCTACTAAGTAGGAAACTTAGAGCAATCCTCCTGCCTCCAATCCACTCTTCTCCAAAGAAGAAAGGTGTACTTCAACAATTACAGCAGACATGTTCGGGGAGTCTGCATCCTGAAGTAAGCCTCATACTTCTCCCAACAAGCTGTGCCAGTGACCCTCTCCATAGACAAATCCCAAATTCATCAGGTCAGTGGTAAAAAGCACCCATTTGGAGAAATGAGTGGATGCCCTCAGGGGCACTTCTATCACACGAAGAAAAATAAAGGTACCAGTTGCAGATCAGGAAAGCTGTTCTTGGGACTTTGCTACACCCTGTGTTGCAGGCTCTGAGACTTGTGCCAAGGCCCTGTAGCTACAACTGAATCACCCAGGTAGGTCCTGCTAGTTCTTGGACACATCCCACACCTGTTCTTACAGAGCCGTGAGGAGGGAAAATCTTACTATTGACTCCACTATGGAGCAGGGTGTTCCTGTCTCCAGGCCCGGGGTCTTCCCAGCCCCTTAAGAGTCAGACAGACCCTCCCTCACCCTAAGATGTCACACCCTGAGAGAGCTGAGCAGCTCTAAGGAGCTCTACCTTAAGGCACTGGAGCTGCCAAGGCCAAGTATTCAAATGAACTTCTTCTGGGGGTAAATTATAGCACTTACTGTGTGCCAGTCTATTATGTTAATATCTACAATTTCTGAGAGTTTGTTACAATTTTCCAAAAAAATTACTCTATTTTCTATATTAAAAAACTGACGATGAATGATCCCCCTAGCCGCTGCTCCTCCCTCCGCCCCCCACCAAAATGTTAAAGGCAGCCTCTCAACCCCCAGTCTATTAAGCTCTGGAATTTCAGAGCTAACCATTGTGTTGTGACAAGATCTCAACTTTGGTTCCTTTAATTCTCATAAAAGTTGTGGGAAGGGACCTGGGAGATCAATAGCTTCTAAGAGAGGTCACGGTCAAGAAGTGGCAGAACAAGTGCCCATCGATCCACGAATGGATTAATAAATTGTGGTATATGTGCACCATGGAATACTATGCAGCCTTAAAGAAAGATGGAGACTTTACCTCTTTCATGTTTACATGGATGGAGCTGGAACATATTCTTCTTAGTAAAGTATCCCAAGAATGGAAGAAAAAGTACCCAATGTACTCAGCCCTACTATGAAACTAATTTGGGACTCTCACATGAAAGCTATAACCCAGCTACAACTTAACAATAGGGGGAAGTGGGAAAGGGGGGGGTGGGTAGAGGGAGGGGAATCGGTGGGATCACACCTGTGGTGCATCTTACAGGGGTATTTGCGAAACTTGGTAAATGTAGAATATAAATGTTTTGGCACAGTAACTGAGATAACGCCGGAAAGGCTATGTTAACCACTGTGATAAAAATGTGTCAAATGGTTTATGAAGTGAGTGTATGATGCCCCATAATCATATCATTGTATACACTTATGATTTAATAAAAAAATTAAAAAAAAAAAAATAAAAAAGAAGTGGCAGAAGAGGTCTGTGCAGGGTCAGCGCTGCAGGCTTACTCACCAAGGCATCTGCTTCTCTGTCAGCAGCTCGAACAGTGAACTTCCTCAAGACTGATTACTTTTGTCTAACATCTGGTGTTCAGTGAGCGACATATCTGCCTCCTTGAAGATCTACCCACTCTGATAAAGATTATCAACTCTTTCTCGGGGCCCTTCTTATCACAGGGGAGGAAGCTGGGACCTGGCTGAAAAGGGGCTTGGCCAGCAGCCCGGCTTCCATCAGTGCTTTTGCCTTGCACCGTCAGATATATCTGTTAGCTTACGTATTGACATGGGCCGCCGAATCACACTAACCTAGAGCCTAGGGCAGAGCATGCTACATTGTAGCTGTGGAATATTTATCAAATCAGTGAATGAACCAGCCTCCATCCATCAAACATTTAAGGAACATCTACTCTGCCTTTGACCTTGTCCAAGGCATGGAGAGGAATTCTGTCTGGTCCTGCCCTCCAGAAACACTCAGGAGCTCACATTCTGGGAAAGAAAGACACATAGACACTTGTTACCCAGTGTAATAAATTAGTAGGTGTGATGGAAGTTAGTATGGGACTCAGTGAATTAATGAATTGTCCTCCAAGGATCAGGCTGCGTTCTGGCTGCTGAGTGGAAGAGAGATTAATTAATTACTCTGACTCTGCTCATCAACTGGTGCTGAACTCTGCTTGGTCTCTGACCCTCTCACTCTAAATACTGCCCCTGAGGAATATATTCCGAGACAGAAAGAGTCTTCTTCTAAACTTCAGATAAAGACATGCAACTGAGCCCAACTGTCTTGGTTCTTCTCTTGCTAACGGGGCCCTCCAGGTAAGCCCAAGTATGGAATTCATCAGACCTCACTAGCGGGGACTGTGTTTTGGCTGGTACTAGAATGTGCTGAGGGCTGCAGAAGCTACTCCCACCCCCCCTCCACCCCCTGCAGCTGCACCCCTGATTTATCTGTAATGGGGCTTGAAGGAGTAAGTCTCAGCCATCTGCTTGTCAGGTAGCAAGTTTGTTTTCTTTGGTAACCTTGACTCCAGACTGACAGGTTCATTTGGCACTGCCTGCCTCTGAGGACAGAGGCTGCTCTCAGAAAGCTGGCCATGGGCTCCAGGGCATGACATATAGACAGGGCTGAGCCTTCTGGAACAGGGACACACCCAGCCCAGAACATGGGATGCTTGACTCCTCCAAACCCATCACAGCCACCCTGCTGCCACAGCATGGAGTCTTTCCAATTCAGATCACTATGCAACCACATGCCAGGCTTGGGAGCCAGCAGACCTGGGTTCAAACCCTGTCTCTATCACCCCATCAGGTGATCTTTGCCAAGTCCCTTCCCCTCTAAGTTTAGGTGAAACCATTACATCATAGGGATGATAATAATGACAACTTTTTAATAAAGCAAAATAGCAGAAGTTATCAAAATGTGATTAAAGAAGGCTCTACTCCAAGAGCACAAAGATACACACACATACACACAGACAGGATGGTCTGAACACACAAGGATGTTCCCTGCATCCCTATCTTACGAGGGTGGGAAATGGAAACAATGTCATGTTCACCAACAGAGGGCGATTAAGTTTTGTTGTTTCCATGTTATGGATTCTTTTGTAACTGTTAAAAAGGTCATTCTACCCTGTATGTTCTGATAAGAAAAGATCTCCAAGGTGTATCGTGAATTTGAGAAAAGCAGGCCTCAGATCAAAGTCTGTAATTTGATGTTATGAAAACAAACCAAAATTTCCCAAACCCAGCAAGTCAGAAAACCAGGTGTGTAATGGTAGTGAAGGAGAGACATTGGCTGCTCCCGATCAGTCTCACCTCTGCGTGATGGAGCGACGTTTGGGTGTCTCCCACATGGTCCTCCTGGTCTTCCGTGCCCACGTCACCTTGGCCTGGGCTCTCTTGGAGCCACTCGCGATCGTATCTTTGCTTCTCTCCCCTTTGTCCTTTCTTCCCCTCCCCTCCCCGTAGCCCCACTGCTGCAGCAACTTCAGGCATGTGAAAATGGGCTCTGATGATGCATTTTCATTTTTTATATTCATGCAATTGGACACTGGCTTTAGGAATTTGAAAGCCAAGACCTGGATATACTTGTTTCTTGTTCTGTTCCGATTATCTGCCCTGTCGTTAAGGGATGGTTCACATTAAGCTGTGTGCATGGGGGATGGCTGCTCTGTAACTTAAGGGGGATGGAGCACCCTGCGCACTCTGATTGCAAAATCAGAATGTTATTGTTACTTGTTACTGCGATTTACTCTCCTCAGGGTAAAGTGCACACATCTGTTGCCCCCTCCTGGTGACCTCCTACTTGGGGGCCCCTCCCCAGCTTCCTGCATCTTTCATCTCACAGACACTCAAGTTTCAGAATCCATTCATAGTCATTATCTCATATTGTCAGTTGCTGGCACTCAAACAAAACCCTGAGCTCTGCTCTCACTAATGAAGATAAATTGCCTGGAGATTTGGATTATCAGGGAATGTGGCTCCCCACTGCCTGCTTAGGAGAGAGAAGAGGAGACCAAACCCTGTGGCCCCGCAGCGGTGGCTTCTTCCTTCCAGCTCCTCCCAGCACCCTGTCCCGGCATCTGTATTCAGCCTCTCCTTGCCACGCCCCTCCCTTGTATGTCTTTCCAGAGCACCCAGACAGTTCTTTTCAAAACAGGGACCACATCACATGACTTCCGTGGAAAACACTTGGGTAGCCTGAGCAGCTTAGGCTAAAGGTCAGAATCTTCAGCGGGCCTGTGGCCCTCTCCCTGCACCAACCCGCCCACAGCTTTCTGTTTGAGATGGTCGGGGGTCTCCCACTCAGGGTGTCTTGGTAAGAGGACCTATGGACCCCACCCTGTTTTGGAACCGAGTGCTCTCACTTCCCCTAAGCAAATCCCACCTTTCTTTCTGCAGTTCCCAGGCTTCCCCTAAAACAGTTGAAACCCCTGGGTCTCAGGTGGCTGAGGCAGCTGGAACTGATCACACTGCAGTTTGAGTGTAGGCACCAGAACTGGGTTTGATGGGCTCCTGTGTGCTTTTATGACAGCAGGGAGTTATTTGTGCTCCAGCAGCCACCCAACCTCTCTAAGCAAGAGAAAACCGTCACTGGGTGGTCCCCTAGAGGGAGGCCTGATGGCATCTTTCAGGCACAGTCTAAAGCAGCTAGATACTGCCCCTCTGATGGGCACAGGCTGCTGTAACAGTATTTACGGGCTGCAGCATGAGAGACACCCCTCTGTGGCTAGGAGCCTCCTTTTTATTCCCCAGCAGGTCTGGGCAGCTGGAGTCTGCACTTGAGCTTGCCTGTGCTTTCTCCTCCTTGGGAACGAGGAGATTGTGCCCAGAAAAGTTCCCTTGGCCTTGGAGGTTTCTCCCTCCCTGACCCTCTGCCCCTTGGTCACTCTGACACCTGTCTTCCCATAGTGGCTGCTTGTGCTGTTATTTCCCTGTGCTTATCACAGTTTGCAATCACGCCTCATCTGTGTGATGGTCCTGTACCCATGTGTCTCTGTCACTAGGCTGTAAGCATCACAAGCATGCTCAGTACGCTGGCCTCTAGCTCAGAGCCTGGCCCGTAGGCTAAGTTCACTGAACCTTTGTTGATTGAACAGGTGACTGAATTACTGAACAATCATGCCACTGCTGGCCAGGACTTTACCACTCCAAGCTTTGGTCCTTTTACCTGTCAGAGGGATGAGAATGTTGTACCCATTACTACCTGTAAGAAAAACTCAGACCCCACTTCAGGTATAAATCAGATGGTGATTTATTACACCTGCACAGAGGACTGCTGCCCTAAAGGGCAGGCGGCCCCGAAGTGAGGAGCAGGCTGATTTTTATACCTTTTTTGTGCTGCATGGCAGGCAGGCAAGTGAGCACAGAAGCGGATCACGACGGTTGGCTTGGGGTGGGGTTACAGTGTGGCAGTTGGCTCAGGGGGTTACATAGTGGCAGTTGGCACAGGGACAGCTTGGGAAACTCAGCCTGAGCAAGCTTTCACCATTGTTTTACCTGTGGCTAGGAGTTTTGGGAACTCAGGGAACTTCCTTATTCTATTCTGAAATCTGTTTCCGGGTTTTGCCAGGGGCAGGGGTTGAGACATGTGGGGACTCAGGCTAAGACAGTTAGGGGCCTTTAGGGGTCTTTTGCTGGGTCGGTTATTACAAGAAGATACTTCCTGCCTTGCTGATTATCCTGAGCATTGAGTAAGATAACACAAAATTCAAATTTCTAGACTGATGAGCCAAATCAGCATCAAACAAGTGCATGCTGAGCCCTGTGTGCCATCCGGGGAGTAGTTTGACCTCTTCCTCTCCCCTCTCTGTCCTGGCCCTGGGCTGTGCTTTTTACCCCATGGGAGATTCCAAGTAAGAATCTGTTTCTGTTCCTGGAAAACCACTGAAATGCAAAACTGTGACATTTTTAGGCTGACTTAGCTGGGAGAGCATGTCCTTTTAATAATGCCAAGATTGGCTACTTTTTATTAAGCACTGACTGTATGTATGAGGCTTCAAGTACACTATCTCATTTCATCCTCATATCAACCCAAGAGAATAAGGATATTATTATCCCGTGTCCACAGAGGAACATGGGCTGGAAAGGACAAGGGAATTTGCCCAGGATCACACAGCTGGCAAGTGCCTGAGTGGAACTCAGCTCCAGGTCTGCCCACCAGTGGTTCGGGGGCCCAGGCTGTGTCTTACTCATCTCTGCACACCACCACCTGAGGATAACTGATGACCAGGACAGCAGAGTGCCATGTGTTTAAGGGGATGGTGCAGCTCTCAGCTAGAGGCAAACTCCTTGGCATGAACTCACAGTAGGGCCAGGGCTGCCTGTCCCCACATCTCTTGTGGGAATGTGACAGCCCTGCCAGCCTTTTAGCAGCTGGTGTGGCTTCTCCACTGACTATTTTACCCCCTGGGACCCTGGGAATATGCTCTATTTCTGCGAGCTCTGGTATCCTCAGGTCTAAAATGGGAGCAAAATTACTTGGGGGGCAAGAAATGGATGCTTTTAAAGCACTGGATACAGTATAGCCTTGATAATGCAAGTTCCTTTTCTGGGCTTCAGCACGATCACGGTTGTTTCATATTAAAGCCTGCATTATTTTGGCCCAAATCTCTAAATGCTAGCTGGGGTCTCATTTGCTTTGTCATTTCCCAACCCCAAGAGGAGGCAATCACGTGCTCCCCATTGCTGTGCTCAGCAGGACCCTGCACGGGCCTGGAGCAGGTGCTAGAAGTCCGGGCTAGCGCTGCAGGCACAGGCAGAGCAGGGAACTGCCCTTAGTCCAGCCCTTTCCATGGCTTGAGCCATAGTCATGGGTGCAGGCCCTGGTGGGAATGCAGGAGAGGAAGGGTTAATTATGGCTGGTGCAGGGAGAAGTCAGGGGAAAGGAAAGCCAGGAAGGGATGTTCGATCTCTGCTCTTCTCTGTAATTAGCTTTGCTTCCTTGCTGGTCTTGGTTAAATTTGGATTCATTAAGTGAGAATAAAAATGAATTGAATTTATTTGGGAAGCGTTAAAAGGTTCAAATCTTGCCTGGAAGAATAAACTACAAAATGGGCCTATAGTGTAATGCTAAGCATATTCTTTGTAATTGCATATGTTTTAAAAGTGGGTGATTCCTGCACATAGGAAAGACTAAATAATCCTTTCTTGCCTATCCCTGCCTTTCATCCCTTCCACTGTCCATCCAATTTTCTTCCTAGAAAGCAACCACTGTTATTAGTTTATTTGCAGAACCATACAGAGGTACAGAGGTGCTCCCTGCATCTATAAGTGTGTAAATATATATTAGGTTTTCAGATAAGTGGTAACATATTCTGTACTGTGATACATTGTGCTTTTCTCCACTTCTTTGTTCATATTGGTTCATAAATAATTTTCGTATTCTTTTTGAAAACTGAATTCCACTGTACAGCTCTTACTGCAATTTATTTACGCAGTCTCCTATTAGTGGGCACTTTGGTTGTTTTGAATCTTTCGATAGCATGATATTGTAATTTACAACTTTGCACCCACATCGTTTGGCACAAACCTGATAGTGGAGCTATAAGATAAATACTCTGGAATGTAATTTCTGGGTATGGGGAGGCAGTGCATTTGTGACTGTGGCAGATGGAACCACCTGGGGTTCTCCAGAGTGTCTCCCCTCTCCTCTCTTACACTCACACCAGCACTAGGTGAGCGTGACTATTTCCCCATAGCTTCATCAGCACAGGGTATTATCTAACTTTTTTTTAAGGGTCATAAATGTTTTACTTTTCCTTTCTTTTTTTTTCCCCAGTGGTAAGATAGGATTTTTATTAGAAATTAGAAAGTAATACAGAAGAAGTAAAAAGCACCAGAGCTTCTGGAAGGGGGAAAGAACTAAAGAACTCCCTTGGGAGTCTCCACATGGGCTCTTTTATCGAGGGGTCTGAGGTCTAGAGGATTACCCATGGCTGGCAGTTGGTAGATGGCTTTGTCCCTGAGAAGGGATTAGGGTTTACTTTTCTTATATAAAGATCTGGCAATACACACAATGGTCCTCTGCTGATTTGGAAGCAATGACAGTCTCTATTATAGTCTGTTCATCATATGATATAACTGTTAAGAGGGAAAAAGGAAAATCTGTATTTCTTATTGGAACTATTTTTCTTGTTCGAGGTTTCTTTTCCACACCCTGAATCTACAATAGCCCAAACACAAATGTTGGGGCATTGCTTCGGAGGCCCATTTTCTGATAAGAAAGTTCAGTCCTAACTGAGGAAAGTACTTGAGTCCAGACTTTTCAGCATAACATTACACCCATCACCTAGAATGAGTCAAACATCCAAGTTTCCATCCTGGGTCTAAGGAAAAGAGTTATTTATGCTTTTGCAAAAAAGTGGAACTATCTAACATACCATAAAGTCAGAGGGAGCTGCATTAGGGATTTTTACCTCTTAGGCAACTTTCTTTCTCTTTTTTTTTTTTTTGCAGTTTTTGGCTGGGGCTGGGTTTGAATCCGCCACCTCCGGCATATGGGGCCGGTGCCAACATTTTAATTATTGTCAATTTGATAGTTTAAAAATATCTTTTCCATGAACTTTAATTTTCCTGTCCCTTACTATGAGTGAGATTTAGATTGTCTTTCTATGCTTCAGAGCTCTCTGAGCTTCTTCATCTCTGGACTTCTCTATTTGATGGTGAGATGCTGGAGCAGCTGTGGCTGCAGGTGGAGCGCCCCCACGGTCAGGATGGCCTTGTTTCCCGGGCTCCTGGGGAAAGTGGTTGGATCCGTTTGTGACTTAACAGTGACAGTCACTGGACACCCGTACCTGACCTTGACTTAGCTAGGGATGTGTGGGCTGTGGAGGAGAGAGCCCAGACTCTTACTGTTCACACAAGAGCCTCCAATTCCAGCTTCACCACTGCTATGGGCTGAATTGTGCCCCTTCAAATTCATATATAGCACCTCAGAATGAGATCTTATTTGGAGACAGTGTCTTAAAGTAGGCAATTGAGTTAAAGGAAGTGGGCCTTAATCCAATATGGCTGGGTCCTTTTGGGAGAAGGGACACACCTTGTGAAAGACCATGTGAAGACACAGGGAGAAGACAGCCATCTGCAAGCCCAGGAAGGGAGCCTGGACCAGATTCTCCTTCATGACCTTGTGACCTCGTCACAACCCATATCAAAATTGGAGGTCATGGTGGGGAGGGAGGGAAAAGCAGAGAGAGGGAAGGAGGGAGAGGGGTGGGGCCTTGGTGTGTACCATACCTTCTAGGGGCAAGACACGATTGCAAGAGGGACTTTACCTAACAAATGCAATCAGTGTAACCTGGCTTATTGTACCCTCAATGAATCCCCAACAATAAAAAAAAAAAAAAAAAAGAAAAGGAGACAACCCAGAAACATCTTCATTTTGAACCTCTGGCCTCAAGGACTGTGAGACAATAGATATCTGCTGTTTTCATCGACCTACTCCATGGCACTTGGCTATAGCAGCCCTGGGAAACTGATGCTTCCATTGAGTGGCAGGTGTCCTGGGCAAGGGACTTCAACTTCTTGGGAGATGTTTCCTTGTCTAGAAAATAGGAGTGGTGACCCCCTCCTCATGGTGACTGGAAGCGTCAGGCTCATGTCAGCAACTTGGGGTTTCAGGCATGAGGCCTGGCCTCCACGCACTCCGTGGTGGGCCTGGAAGGCTCAGTTCAGATCCTCAGAAGGAATCAACTTTAATCAGAGAGATGTGCCAAGCCATGCAGCAGAGGGGACGCTCCCATGCCTGCTTTTTTCTCTTCTGCCGTCAAATGAAGACCCCTTAGCCTTTTGGCTGTCTGTTTTCCCATCTGTGCAGGGAGGAGAGGAGTGGATGTACTGGTCTCTAAGAGGCTCAGACGCTGCTATTCTGTAATTAGTTTTGAGAAAGATAACCAGACGCACCACCAATAAATGAGCCTACAGACTTTTCTAATGCTGTTGCTTCCTTGGAAAGAGATTCCCAGAAGAGCAATTTGGAAAGGGATACCCAGGAACTGATCTATCAGGATGTAAAGAATGACTCTATCCACAAGTATCAATCATTTATCAAAAGGTGCTGCACTTACTATAATTGTCCTTGACTTCTATTACTAGTGGTGGGTTAAAAAATGGCAGTATTTCTCTCAAGTTCTTCATGGCCAAAAATGTTGAGTTCATTTGCATAAATGTGTACTGAGCACCCTCTGGCTGTCCGGGTAGCACTGGGCATAAGGTCATTCTAACCCAGCACAGTGTCCTCCCCCTTCCCAAGGCCAACTGTCAGGTGGTGGGTGAGTGGCTCCGCATTTCTGAGTCTCAGCTTCTTCATTTGCTAACTGGCTGTAATACCCACATCCACTGCATAGGACTGTGGGGACGCAGGTGATAGGGTACACAAGGGATCTAGCATGGATAAGAGCTTGCTAGATGTCACTGGTGTGATGTCGCTTCTTTGCTAGTGGTCATCTTAAGGGCCAGGCTGGAGCACATCCTTTCGGAAATGAGAGGATCTAATTAGTGTCTGGGCCTGCTGCTTCCACGTCTGGCTTGGTCTGTGTCATCATCAATTACCCAGCAGCCATGGGCCAGAGCAAAGAGCCGGGAGAGGGCGGACAGAGCATGTAAGAATGGGCACAACAACCCCGCTACCTGGCACCGGTCACACCGCAGGGGGCAGGACTAGAAAGCGTGTGGGCCTGGATGAAATGTCTGTCCCATGGACAAGTCACATTCTCCCTCTGGGCCTCAGGTTTCCTGTCTGGAAATAGAGGTGATCTCTACAGCCACTGCCCAGGCTACCATTCTAGGACATTAGCTAGCTTATCTCCATGAAAGGCTTAAAAATCAGGTTTTTAGAAAAATGATTTTAGTTGTGATGCAATGCACAGAACAGAAAATTTACCCTCTAAACCATGTTTAAGTAGATAGTTTAGTGGCATTAAATGCATTCATAGGGTTGTACAGCGGTCACCCTCATCTTCAGAACTCTTTTCTCTTCACAAACTGATACTCTGACCCACAAGGCTGTAACTCCCCTCTCCCCACCCTCAGCCCCAAGCAAGCACCATTCTTGGTTCTGTCTAGGACCAACTCCAGGAAACTCACACAAGTGGGATCATGTGATATTTGCTCTTTTGTGACTGGCTTATGTTATTAGCATAACGTCCTCGAGGTTCATCCACGGTGTAGCGTGGGACAAGGTTTTTCTCCCTTTCATGGCTGAATAATGTTCTATTGTATGTGTATACCACGTTCTGTTTATCCATTCATCAGTCAATGGATGCATGGGGTGTTTTCACTTTTTGGTTACCGTGGACTATGCCGCTATTAACATTTGTGTACAAATATCTGTTCATGTCCCTACTTTAAATTCCTTTGGGTTATATACCCAGAAGTAGAATTTCTGGATCATATGGTAATTCTATTTTTAATTTTTTGAGGAGCTGCCATACTGTTTCCCATAGTAGCTGCACCATTTAAAATTCCTACCAACAGTGCACAAAGGTTCCAATTTCTCTACATCCTTCCTGACTTGTTATTTTCTGCTCTTCCAAAGAAGCCAAGAAGTCACTATAAGGGTGCTGGGTAGAGATTTAGAAAGCTTTTAGTTTGCTTATTCTTTGTGAACATGAGTACTTCTTTTGGGTGTAAACTCAGGGCACTAACTTGAGCATGGAGAAGTGCAGCTTCTGATTATATTTATGAATTTTCTGCATACATTTCTATGTTGTAAAATTATTTAATGTCCGTGCTCAGTTACCACTCTGCTAAGTGGTGGTAAGGTCATCGTGTTATTCAGGCCCCTTCCTTGCTCTGAAGTGGGGTCTATTCCCAGGAGCTAACTGTGCCAATGTGGGGGGTGAGACGGATTATGGACTGCTCATCTGGTCCTCTCTGTTGTCCTTTACTGACCCTTGCTAAGATGTCCTCATTCCCACTGGGGAGTGCACGTGTTATGCCTCGGTCACTGCGTCCATCAGCATTCTTAATTGGAGATAACAGAATCCACTCCAGTAATTTAAGTAGGACAAGATTTATCAGAAGGTCTGAAGTGGCACAGAATCTCTGGGAAGGCCTGATGACAGAGTTTGGTGTCTTACATACAGAGTGAACATAGCCAGGAAAGATGCCAAGCACTGTGGGCCCTGGAAACCCAGTACTGCCGGGGAAGCTGGGCCGGGCGGTGCAAGGATGGGTGCTGTTAATTTTAGAAGGAACCGCCCCCTCGCAGCTCTTTTCACTGCAAGAGACATGCTCCCCCATAGGCCTTCCTTTGTGCCCTGACACCCACAAGTCATCTTGAACTACGTAAGTCAGGTGAGGATTCCCAACCGAGAGGGGCACTGGACATGGTGGGCTGCACTTGGAAACCCAACTTGTAGTAAAGGTCAGAGAGCACCAGGAAGGTTAAGCAGGCAGGAGGGAGAGACCACAGGCACCACTATCCAAGATTCTGGACTGAAGGCCCTTCATGCACCTCTCTGGGGCTTTCTTGGGTCTTCTGTCTAGTTGTACCCGAGGATTCTCTACCTGGAAAGGTAGTTATGGCATCCATTGCTCTTAGACATGGGATTTCTGCTGTTTTCCCTACCTTGGGGTTAGAGAGACTCCAGAAAAGGACAGGGCGCAGGAGCTGCTGAGGGACCCACTGACATCAACCTCTCCTTTCTTCTGCCCCAGCTCTTGTACCCAAGGAAACCTGGATCTGGTTTTGGTAGTGGGGAACTAGTTCCTCTACACCTATGTACTCACCCAAATTTATTGTATAGTCTACAGCTTTGCGTACTTTCCCTAGGCCATCAACTTTTGAAACCGAAAGGTCTTGGGTATCATTTCTTCTTGGAGGTAATAGGCATAAGATACCTGTCCTGGCTGTTTGGGTAAGCAAGGAACCAGGGCTGCAAAGAATGCAAGGGCAGGAGGAATTTCAGTCCTTCCACTGACTAATCTGCCATAGCTCACTGTGTCCTCCCCATGGGTCCAGTCGATCACCAGCACAATCTTGTAGACTTCTTCTCTTGGAACAAGAGAAAGGGGCAGAGATACCCCGCTCTCCACCTCGGGGGTATAGGGCAGGGACATGTGTTATCTCCAGTCCTCACAAAAACCCTGCAGGGCAGGTGCTGCCACCTTATACAGAATATCACAGATGGGTAAAGTGAGGCTTCCCAAGGCAAACTCACCTCATAGAGATTATACAGTGACAGGGAGGGGCTGGAATGATCTTTCCCACTCCTCTCTAATTCCAAACCCAGAGCTTTTGCAGACAGCCTTTGGGTGAATTCACTTGTTTTGAACTTTCTGTCATAAAGCAAGAATTCATGTTTTAAAACTGTGTCTACCTTGTTGAAGTGGGAAGCCAGGAATGCTGCATATTTAGAGTCTGAAGGCTAGATTCTCCTTTGAATTCTTTAGATCATTCTGATTTCATGCCCATGCCCCTGGCAGGGGAAGGCAGGAGCATAATTAGCACTGTGACCTCTGAAGATAAAGGCAAACTCTCTTCTCCCTGCTTGGGTCATGCATGGCATTCACAGATGCCACGGTAATGGTCACTGGGGGAGGAGTGGAGAACGGTGTGCTGCACCTGCTCTGGTCATTGATGACAGCTGATGTTCTTCTCTGCATCCCTGTCACAGGTGACTGCCAGCCAATCTGCACACCTTGGCCTTTGTAGAATCCATTGCTAGTGATCTCCAACACCCAGCTCTCCTCCCCTCCAGGTACACAGCACGGCCCTTCTCAGCCCCTGCAGCTGGGTGGGACTTCTGGGCTAGTCTTGGACAATGAAATGTGACTAGGTGTGACAGTGGTACTTCAGGGCCCAGGTATTGAAAAACCTGTGTCCCTCCCTTGTCTCTTTCTTCCTCTACTATGACAGATGTGGAGGAGCCTCATGTTAGCAGGACAGAAACTCAAGTTCAAAGCAGCCAGGATTGCTGAGGTACACGTCACATGCTTGAGAGAGACACCCAGACCCCACTGGACTTTGCAAAAAGCCCAAAAGAGATCTTTGATGTTTTAATCCGCTTAGGTTGGGGGGGTCTATGAATTACATCAGCATAGCCTGGTTTATCCAGACCAACACTGTGCACCAAAGCAAGATTTCCCTGATTTGCTCTGAGTTCTGGATTCTGCAGGCCCCACTTATTCTGCATTGAATTGTAGGACCCTCTATAGTGGCAGCCATGCAGATCCCAGCATGGGGATGGCTCACCCCCCTACACCACACCACTGCTTATGCATGAGGGGTCTAGAAGGAAACTGCTGGACTCACAGAAATATCAGTGATACTCTGGTCTTTGTGCCAGGCTGAACAATGCCTCCCACCAAAGATGCCCACATCCTAATTCCCCAAACCTGTGAATGTCACCTTATATAGCAAAGGGTTTTGCCAATATGGTTAAGCTAAGGATCTTGAGAGGGGGAGATATCCTTGTGGGTAGAATGCACTTGCAATACTCCTGGTAAACAGATTAGAGGAAGAGTCAGAGGCAGAAGAGGATGCAGCAGGAAGCTGGAGGCAGAGGTTAGAGTGATCCACTTTGAAGACAGAGGAAGGGGCCACAAGCCAAGGAATACAGGCAGCCACTGGAGGATGAAAAAGGCCAGAAAATGGATTCTCACTCAGAGCCTCCAGAAAACTCTAAGTTGAATCAAGTGTGAGACCATGTTGGTATGTGAGTGTTGGTGCTGTACCCTGGTGCCATGCCAGGGGCCTTCCTAGAGGAGGAGGGATGTACATTCATGAGGAACGAGGAGAACACCTACCTGGCTCCAGGCATGGTGGTATGAGGGGTGTGAGAAACAACAGCCTCTGTGGACAGGGACTAT
This sequence comes from Nycticebus coucang, assembly GCF_027406575.1. Taxonomy (NCBI): domain Eukaryota; kingdom Metazoa; phylum Chordata; class Mammalia; order Primates; family Lorisidae; genus Nycticebus; species Nycticebus coucang. The sequence continues at coordinate 78,048,559 of NC_069796.1, forward strand.
GGAATTGGGACTAAAAGCTTTATGACATTAGTTCCTGGTGGTGTATTGATACTTCTTGGCCTCAAGGTGTATTAATTGGAGGCCGTCAGCACCACGATAGGGGTTGGGGTGTTTTTCCAGGTGCAGAAAGATTTCTGGAACTTACTCAGCATCATCTCTGGATGTGGATCCTGCAGAGAAGAGGGTACCCCCAGGGAATGGACATTCCCCCATCCCTGCTCATGACAGCCTACAGAGCAAGGCTTAGAGAAGGTGTGAAGACTCCATCTTAGAACCAAGTTCTTCCTGTTACAAAAGCCCATGCCTTCCTCCTTGTCACACCAGCATCCTGGTGAATGAACTCATGTGGGTCATCTTGAGTTGTACGTTATATTTCCAGGCACTCTTACCCAAGAGTTGGACCCTGTGATTTCTTTCAAAGAATCCACGATTGGATATGACTGCCCAACAAAAGCCAAGAAGAGCCTATAGGAGCATCAGTTGGGGAACAGAAAATATCAATAGATTAACTTAGCCAATAACATCAGCCCCAAGTTTTCCCTTATCTAAAGAAATAATACTGAGGTCTTTCTGCTGCCCCTTGGAATGCTCTACTGACTTGACTTGTTGAAGAGCATCTTGAAAATAACAGCAACTATTTACTGAAAACCTATATAGAGGACCTATATTAGTGTCCACCAAAATTTATTCTCTTCTTCTAGAGCAATGAAATTGAAAATGAGACCCTGGCTTCCCAGAGAGTCTCTGTTTCTGGATTCTCTTGATGCTTCTGTTTTGGGGTCTTAGGATGTTGGGAACACCTGCTCTATGTCTCCTTTATATTTCAGCTGGCTGATACTAAGAGCAGGTGGGGTCTGAGCTTCAGCCATACAGTCAACCACCCCAGAATGCCAGCAACCTGGCCCCTGAATTACTGCCTAGATCACAGTTGCTTTGTCATTTAAAGACTGTTCTGGAGATAGAAATAGACTTCTGTGTTCTGTAACACAGTAAACATTTTCCCCCTTCCTTACAGTAGCGCATTGCTCTTCTAGGTACCACCACCCTGAGCTAGACCAGGCGTCCTCAAACTTTTTAAACAGGGGACCAATTCACTGTCCCTCAGACCGTTGGAGGGTCAGACTATAGTTAAAAAAAAAAAAAACAACTATGAACAAATTCCTATGCACACTGCACATATCTTATTTTGAAGTGAAAAAAACAAAATGGGAACAAATACAATCACACGGCTTCATGTGGCGTGTGGGCCGCAGTTTGAGGACCCCTGAGCTAGACCATGTGCTGGGCACTTTATAGGAACAATCTCATGTAACACTCACTGACTTTGTGAATAGGATTCATATTTCCACGTTATAGGTGAGAAAATGGGTGAGGGAGGGAATGTAACTTGTCCAAGATCTTAACGACGGTAAATGACAACAGCAGCTGCCCCTAGAAGCTGGGCCCATGATCCTTCCTCACTTCATACTGGTGAAAACAAAGGCAAATTAAAGCCACATACAAACCAGAAGGAAACAAAATACACAGCTTACTCCAAGCCTGCAAGAGAGCAGCTCGGTAGGGTCTTCATGACAACATAAATAGCAGTTAAGGAAAAATTGGGTTCTCTCCTATGACAGGAGGGGGCTCTGTATTGTAGAACTTCAAGCAAAGATCTTTGTCCCCAACCCATATTGGCAAACAGCATCTGGTCTGGTCTGGTCTGCTTGAATTTACCCAACTTGGCAGATCATGGCTGCAATGGGCAGATAGGACCTGGTGCTACCGTGTCTGAGGCCCACACTGGCAAATCTTGGGAGACCTTGGTCATGGGTGGGAAGACAGTGGGCTGTGGAGTCAGTTGCTAGTCCTGGCTCTGCCATCTTTCTTGCTGGGGAACAGGGAAAAATAGAACTTCTGTAAGTTGACCACCAGGGGACTGTAACAGGCTGGTCAGCATGTGGAGGTGGTCAATATACGGAACTAGGCCTCCTGAACTTGATATGTATATGTGGTGTATGTCTGGTTGATGAAAGTTAAGTCTACTTAAGAGAGTGGTCAATAGGGCGGCCCCTATGGCTCAGTCGGTAAGGCTCCGGCCCCATATACCGAGGGTGGTGGGTTCAAATCCGGCCCTGGCCAAACAGCAATCAAAAAAAAAAAAATAGCCCGGCGTTGTGGCGGGCGCCTGTAGTCCCAGCTACTCGGGAGGCTGAGGCAAGAGAATGGCTTAAGCCCAGGAGTTGGAGGTTGCTGTGAGCTGTGTGAGGCCACGGCACTCTACCAAGGGCCATAAAGTGAGACTCTGTCTCTACAAAAAAAAAAAAAAAAAGAGAGTGGTCAATATAGGAAGGTGGTCACCTATAGAACTTCCCCTCTCTGAGCCTCAGTTTCCTTACCTGAAAGATATGCTGACAATAATGCAATCTTCCCCACTGGGAGGTTAGACTGGATGATTAATTGTACTGAGTACAAAATCCTGAACCAAATATTTCTCTTTACATCATCCAGTGAGGATTTACTTCTTCACATGTGCAAAGGGTGTATTTTGGCCTCAGGGAGAGAAGATTAAAGGAAATCTCATTGCCAGTGTTGATAAGGCCTGACATTTCTTGAGGGCTAACATGTGGCACCTCAATATTCATAATGCCCTAAGATACTCACTTTTCATAAAACCTACTTTTCAGATGAGTAAACTGAGGGGCAGAGAGCTTAAGAGACTTGAGTAGGCCATAGTTAAAAAGTAAAGATCTGGAAGGTACACCCAGGTTCAATGCCAGGGACTATTCTGTTCATGACTCTTAGAAAGATTGACTTTTAGGGGAAGCTTTAGTCTTCCTGTCCAACATCTCTAACCAACAGCTGGAGCACAAAAAATCTGACTCTGCCAATCCCCAAGGATGACCTTACCACACAGGTTGGTAACCTCTTCAGTGCCTCTGCTGTCTCTCATTAAGCTTCATCTTCCATACAGTCCCACCCAGGTGCTCTTCTGAACTCTTAACCTGACAGTCTGGCTATCCTTTACAAAGTGACCAATGGCTCCTACTCACCCTCCAGAGAAGTTCAGCTCTTCAGCCAGCTGTTCAGGGTTCCTACTGAGCTTTCTAGGGTCCCCTCCCATCTCCCTTCCTTAGCATCTTGTGTCCCCATCAGACTTGTTCAGACTTTGTGGATCTCTCTCCTTCACCGTGGGAGTATCTGTTTTCCCACCTCTAGGTCTTTGGCTGCGTCCTTCCCTCCACTTCACTTGGAATGTATTCCCAAACATCTTCATTACCCCAACTCTCTACTTTTTTGGACATTTCAAAGTCCAAGTTTCGATATGGCTTTCCCAAGAAATGACCTTAGATCTGGCCACTAGAAAAGATCTTTGGTAGACATCTCTAGACCAGACACTTCTCCAGTCCCTCTTCCCAGGTGTACCTGTATTTTTCAACTGTTGAGGTTTAGGTGGGATTGACTCCACCCATGGCTCCATGGTTGAGTGTTTATTGGCTTAAGCTTGGCCATAGTGATTGGTTCAAGAATAGGTATACCACCCAACTCAGGCCAATAACAGCCAACAAGGCTCAACTTTAGTTTATTGGCTCACATTGTCTAATAAGGCAGATTTTCTTTTTGCATACTAAATTTAAATATGGAAACATGCAACCCAGGATCTTACTGGTAGGCACCTTGCAACTACAAATGTATGTGACTAAAACCATTCTGAGGAAGCGGAAATGTAAGGTCCAGTCACATTGTTAGAGAAACTAGATCATACTTCTCTTCAGGCCGACACTGAACCTCTCAGGTAGGCAAGCCACTCAATTGTCTTTATTGTTGATGACTATACTCCCCACTCCTGCCCAACGTTCTCCCAAGTGTGGTGGCTCAAAGCTTCTAGAACGAGGCATCTCTTTCCTTTGATAATCATCCCAGTTTTTCGTTTTTTCCCTTCCAGCATGTATGCGGATAAAGTCACTGAGAAATTTCTCCTTCCTATAGCATTTCTCTTGGAAAGAGAGACTATAAAGAGAATATTTTAAAAAAAATGTTCTGAGGCTACAAATAATCATGTAACAAGACATCTTTTTGATCTATAATCACAACTTCTCTCAAAGGAGAGTAAGAAGCAAAAAAGAAAGAAGACTCTGTTAAATGAAGCAAGAGGTGGAAAGAAGTGAAATGGATTCTGTTAGATGGAGCGGGAGCTAGAGAGAAGTGAATTATTCTGCTTAATGGAGGGAGAAGATTTTCGAATTCTCACAGTAGTTGAGGAGGAAAGGGGAAGAACTAGATGAAGACACAGGTGATATGGCAAAGCAGGTGTCAGCAGAAATTCCCCCTGGGTAATAAGACAGGTGTGGCTGGAAACACAAAGGACGTTTGCAAGGACCTTGCTCTGTTCCAGTTAGCACTTCCATCTCTCCACCTTAGATAAAGGTGACTGCATCCACGGAATAGGTGTTACTAAATATTTATTAAATAGATGAATGGAAGAACAAACCAACCAAAGCTACAAGGACTTTACAAATATCCATCAAGAAAAATAACTCTAGGGGTTAGGTAAATTTCCAGGTGATGAACTTTGAAGGTGTCATTTTTAATAAGCAAGCTAAGATGAAACCCATGCAAATGCTATTCCCAAATGGAGAAAATCTGCCTAAAGTTCCTCCCTTATCCCTTGGGCCTCCATGATATGAAGATAGAATGAGAGAAATAATTGAAATTGACATAGAGTCTCTTTCCATGTGTGCCTAACTTTACCTCTAGGCCCTATCTAGGGTGACTAGAAGAGAACCTTCCCTCCTCCTAGGCCTGAGGCCTTAAAGAATGCCAAGCTGCAGAAGAAAGACTTTATTCAAAACAAAATAATGAAATTCATTAATTCATCCGTTCATTTCACCATAGCATTGTACCTGGTGTTCGGGAAATTTATAATAACAAATCATAAATGTTGGAAGAAGGATGGAGAAGTTGTCTGCAGTCTGGGGCACCCTGAGCAGCCTGGGCAGGAAACCGTCATGATCTTCATGAGTCTTAAAGACATTTGCCTTCCTGGACTTCTTCCTCCATTAAAAAAAATAGCATGTTGATATAAAGATGAATTGTATTCAGGCTGGCTTTATTATTATATATTCTTTATTACCATATAAATGTATTTTTATACTTTTTTATACAAATTAAAACTCTTGGCCCTTTCAGGGCACTGTGCCACCAATTCTAACAGGTGTCTCGCCCTGGAATAGGTTCAAGTTGAGATCATAAAGAGTCATGTGAGGGTCTTTCAAGCACAGCCTGGACAATGGCTTCATGAGATGGAGGCCTGAGAAGCTGAAAAGTCCTGAGCGCTGGGGAAAGGGCTGAGCTGAGGTGGGAGAGCACACGGGCCCACATCATGGGAAATGAGTTTGCTTTGTTTAAAACTCCTCAGGCCACACACAGGGCATAATCCCTTTCAATCCACCTGAGATGCTGCCTCCGCCACGTACTGTCCCCCGTTGGTCTTCCCATCCAGAACTCCTCTCTCCTTCCTGCTCAAGCTTCCACATCCTCCATCTGTCCTGCTCGGGTCTGACAGCTGTCACAGCTCTGTGCACCCAACTCTCTGCACTCATCAGGACTCTGGGACTCCCAGGACAGGAACTCAGTACAATTGGCATAAGCTTAAAGGGAGCCTCTGGGCTCAAGCTGGGGCATTTCCTGTGTTCAGAGGGTGTTTTCAGCACACAGCCCCCATAGGAATTCCGATCCCAGCTTGTGTGGTATTGAGAAGGCCACCAGAGTCCTTCCTCAAAAAGGATCTTAAAAATTGCATTTCTCTGGCTCTGGTGGGTCTTGTGCCTATCCCTGAGCCAATCATGGAACTAGGAAAGAGGGTGCTGTGTTTGGCTGGACCTGGCCATGTACTCAGCTCTTGAATGAAGAGTGAAGTCAAGTTCACCCAGAGCTCATGGACTGAATGATGAAAAGAGTTTTCCCCAAAGAAAAGGGAGGTGGTGTTCTGAGCAGAGAGGCCATGGATAAATGGGTAGAGCAAAAAATGACTCCTTCTACGTACCCTCATGATCAGTGAGTGCCAGGAGATGGAGGCCACATACTCCCCTCAGATGCTTGGAGTAATCATGACAAGAACTTATCCAAAGCCCCATCACTATTCCCAGTGAAGAAGAAACCATCCTTGGTTCTTACAGCTTCGGGAAACCTCACCAGAGGGGAATTCTACTCCAACTTTTTTTTTTTTTTGAGACAGAGTCTCAAGCTGTCCCCCTAGGTAGAGTGCTGTGGCGTCACAGCTCACAGCAACCTCAAACTCTTGGGCTTAAGTGATTCTCTTGAATCATCCTCCCAAGTAGCTGGGACTATAGGCGTCCATCACAATGCCTGGCTATTTTTTGCTTGTAGTTGTCATTGTTGTTTGGCAGGCCCGGGCTGGATTCGAACCTTCCAGCACTCTGGCCACTGAGCTACAGTGCCAAGCCTACTCCAACTACTTCTTTAATTTGCTTTAATCTTCTCTGGCGACTAACAATGAGTCTCTTTAAATTTCATGAGGCTTTATTTCTCCATCCATAAAATAGGGGTGCTAATAGAGACCCAGCTATGAGAGACCCCACAGGGACACACTGGGGAAACGTCCTTCCTACTCCTACATTTGTGGGGGGGGGGATATTGGTGTGTTTATCTTTCCTACTAATGCCTAGATTCATCGGAGTCAAGAATCTTCTTTTATTCATCTGTAGATCTTAGATCCTCACCTGTGAAGTAGGGATAACTTCAATCTTGAAAGCAATCAGAAAAGCTAATCCCCATAGCATGAAAAAATAGATGAAATAATGAACGCAATATGCTTATTGAAAAAATTATGAATGAATGGATCCAGAACTGAAACCTAGAGAAACGATGCTAAGATTAAGGAAGGATTTGGGGGGAAGGGAGTGGGGGCAAGCTTCCCTCTGTGCTCTCCACCGTGGCAGGAGGAGGCAGGCCTGTGATCTGCCCGCAAAGCTGCTATTCTTAGGCTGTTCATTGCTGGACCCCTGGTTTCTCTCCCCAAGGCATTTTTGGCTCCACTCTAATATTCTCCCCACTTTTTGAGAAGTTTCAAATGTGTTAATATCTCAGAGAAGGTTAAATCCTGAAAGGGGGAGGGAGGGGCAGGAGGGAAGGGAAGTCTGTGCAAGAGAAGAGAGGGCACAAAATTACAGAACTTCCAGCGGGGAGGAAGAAAAGGTAGGAAGGAGGGTGGGGTGACGAGAGGAAAAGGCAACTGGGTGAGGGTCTGTCTGGGGCCGGTGCCCATCTTCCTGGCCCTCTTCCCTCACAGCCGGCCCTGTGGGAGATGGAGGCGGGGAGCTCCAGATTTGCCCGGCACTGTGGAAGGCTCTGCTTTCAGTCAATTTCCGTAAACGTGATTGAGACCAGCTTGAGGCCAGCCTACCAAATCTGAGGAGGGCTTCACTGAGCGCATGAGTGGGAGTCAGCGCCTCCTTCTATTCTGGCCCCTCACTCTCACACCAATCTCAGCCCTGGTCATAACCCCCCCAGAGGAAGACAGAATTTCCACCCCTATTACATATGGGAAGGTTAAGGCCCAGAGAAGTCGAGCAAGTGACCCAGGGTCACACAGAAGGTGGAGACCCAGGATTGAAATCCAGACCACCAGGCTTCAGAGCCTGCAGTTGCAAACCTCGTGCCTCAGAGCACCCTGCCCCAGGACAGGCCTTCTGAACCAGAAGGGTTTAAAAACCACTTCTTCTTCCTCTCCAACACCCGGCAATGGGGCCTCCATCATAATGCACTCCCAACTCCCTGATGGGACGGGAAGTGTGGACTCGGGAGGCAGGGGGAGTGATGGGCCCGTCATCCTAGGGTGGGCCTCCTGGGACCGTTCCCACGTCCACTGACAGTGCTCTGAGTGGAGGTCTTCATTTTCACGGCTGGGCAGCAGGCTCTCTCTCCATGGAACAGACAAATACCTCACATTTTATAGAATTTACTTGCCGGCTGGGGAGAAAGGGAAGTAATCTAAACAGTGGCTTTTTTTTAAAAAGCCGTTTATCAAGTTGTGATTTATATATCACACAATTCACTCATTTAAAGTGTAAAGTTCAGTGGCTTTTTGTGCATTCCCAGAATTGTGATTCACCACAATCAATTGTAGAACACGTTCACCACCCCATAAAGAAACCCTGCACTGCCATCACCCTTCAACCCCTCGGCCCTGGCTGCGACTAATCTGCTTTCTGTCCCCATAAATTTACTTTGTCTGGACGTGTCATAGAAATGAAATCAGACGATAGGTGGTCCTCAATGGCCAGCTTCCTTCTCTTGCATAATGTTTCCTAAGTTCATCCGGGCTGTAGCACAAGGGTCCTTTTCATGGCTTAAACCACTCCCTTGTACAGACATGCACGTTTCAGGAAATCCACTCATCAGGTGATGGACACTTGAATTGTTGGATGACTTATTTTTCCCAGTTTACTTGTGTTGATAATTTTTTTAATTTAAGATTAATATGAGGGTACACATGTTTAGGTTAGTTACATTATTTTCATTTCTAAGGTAAAGTTCACGTTGTAGTTGAGCTTTTCACCCAGGGTGGGAGCCAAACACCCTCAGGTTGTGCACATTGGGTGAGATCCCACCAGTTGCCCTCCATCCTCCCTCTCCTCCTCCCGCCTCCCCTCTGCCTGCCCTGTTCCTCTTCCTCCCTCCCTCCCCCTCCTCTCCCCTCCCCCTTGCTAGACTACACTTGTGTTTTTCATGTGAACGCATAGTTTTCTATAGACTGGTTTTATATTAGTATTGAGTACATTGGACCCTTGTTTTTCCATTCTTGTGATATTTTATTGAGAAGAATAGATTTCAACTGCCTTGTTGGGCAGCTTTTGAACTGATCAGACAATGTACACAGCTGGCAGAGGGGCCCATCTGTAAAATGGTTTAATCCTAGAACAGCTTCCACTTCAAACCTCCCGAATTTAATCAGGGGGTCCAGGACAGCTCCTCCTGACTGAGCGAGTGCTCCTGCCCAGTGACTAACTAGCCCCACTTTCGAGACAAGGACACTGAGTCCCAGGAAAGCAGAGAACTTGTACTCAGGGTCTCGGTGCCACAAAACAGCAGAGAACTCAGTCTGAAGTGTCAGTGCCTCCCGCAGGCATCTCTCTGATTCATTAAGACTATCTCACACGATCTGAGATGCCATTGATTGTGAAAGTGTGTTTTTAGTGGACCACTGTGAAGGAGAAAATGCTGCCAAACAAAGCATGATCTATAGCTTTCTAGAAACATCCATCGCAAGAGGCATTCCAATTTCAGAGGCAATTGAAAACTGTGTGTGAAAACTGTGTGTGAAAACTGTTCTGTGTCCTAGAACTGATGAAATGCAGTCCCTTCAGCAGGGCTGGGCAGTCTGAACATGCCCACCCGTCATCCCTTCCTCCCCTGTCCTGCTGCCCTCCCTCCGATTCCAGCCTTAGTGTGACGTAGTGCAGGCGCCCCGAGCTGTGATCCTCAGCTTCTTTCTTTCCCTTTTCAGCTCTATTTGCCATCTAATCATTAAGGTCACGCGGCCAGTGCTCTACAGGGCTCCTCACACTGGCCAGCCCACTCTGCCCCCTGCCACAGCCATCCTCTGTCCTCCTCCTTGTCCACCAGTGCACCTGCAGCCTGCGCCATCCCCCACACTGTGAGAGTCACCCATGGACAACATCACTTTGCTCCCTGTTAGCCTGTGGCATGGTTCCCCGGCCCCCTAGAGAATAGAGTCAAAACCCCTTGGCACTATATAATATCCAGGTCATGACTCATCTCTTGGGTCTCCCCACAACTGCCTGGGCTCAGGTCCCAGGCCCTGCGTGGTTCCTCACTCTCCACCTGCTATGGGAGGAGCCTGCCCTCTGTCCTGGGGTCCTCCTCCAGAAATGCTCCTCTCGGTATTCCCATTTGGGGGACCCACCTGTAGAGTTGTACCTCTGTCTTCCATCCCTAGCTACACTGACTGCTCCCTTCACTTGACTCTGGAGCCCCTGCTGCAGCCCTTGACGGCCGTGCACTGCGAGGAAGCTCCCAGCCCGAGGTTCGGTCACTGTGTGGCACCAGCTCAGGCCAGGGGTATTCTGAGAGCTGCAGAGGAGGGACCCCTTCCCATGTGCTCTCCCAGGCCCTCTTCCTCTCCTAGTTCCTTTCCAACTCCACCCCAAGAGAGGAGAAAGCACTAATTCTTGAAAGCTGGGGCCCTTCATGGAGCCAAGCTTGAACTAGTGAATTATAACGGGAAGATCACCCCCAGCATTATGCTCTTGGCTGTGTGACTTCAGCCAGGCAGATGCTGGATCCAGGGGCACCCAGGGAGCTGTGAATGTGATCTGGGGCCGGGGCGTTCTTGGCCGATCAGCCCCAGCTCATGCTGGCCCAGGATTGAGATTTGGGTGTGGGGTGGTCTGTGAAGAGGCTTCGTAAGGCCTGCAACCATGTTGCCTGTTGCTGGTCAGGTTTTGCTGACAGTTCTGATTTCAGGAAGGTGAGCAAGGCAGCTGTGCGTATCAGACAGTTGCCCAGTTTCTTAAACACTTCCCTGCATTCCCTTGATTCCTGCTGCAGATCGCTCTCTTGTGATGGAACAGGGAGAAAGTGAGCAGTGGGGCTGGATTGAGGTATTCTGAGAGCTCCATCCCAACGCGCTCTGGCTACCAGTGAGACATCTCCTCTCCCCTCGAGCGGCAACTGTATCATTGTTGCTATTGTCATTTTCCACACGTCATTTTCCACAGGTGCCTCCCTTTGTAGCCTGTGGTGTCTGTGAGGGCAGGTGCATGTCTTACTCAGCACTGTCCCGGTGAGTCCAGAGCAGAGTAGGTGATTTCCATACAGGAGCAGGAGTTGGGCAGAACTGTTCCACTGAGGAACAGAGGACAAAAAGGGCCAAGTTCTAGACTGTGACCCTATTGGACTGTTGGGGAAAGGGGAAGATTTCTGTCCACATCATTAAGGAGAAAGAGTGTAACATTTTTGTGACATTTCCAAGAGGCCCCACAGGCACCCGTGATTACCAGCAGACGTGGGCTTGCCTTCGGCTTCCAGCTGAAATCAAATGCCCTTCCTTCTAGACAGAATTGCAGCTTTTGGCATCTCTTTTATTTATGAGCTTGATGAATTGAGGGAAGCAGGGATGTTCCCCAGTCACTCGCGAATACACTGCAGCTTTATGAAGGAAGAAAACGAGAGAGCATAGAACAGAGAAGGATGGAGATACCACTTTTGGACTTTAAGCTCTCACTATTCTCGCCCCTTGTGAGTTCTGTGATAAACGGGACTGGATCCACACAACTCACTGGCTTTCAGTGGTTGGCCTTCATCAGTGACGCTGCTGTTTGGCTGGGACAATTGTGAAGAGGGTAGAGATAGCAGGACCAGGTCTGAGGTACTCCCTTTCTGCCGGGTGCATGCCCTTGGGTAGCTGTCTTTCAAGGCTGAAAGTAGAGACCAGAAAGACTTGAACTTCCACTGGAGGCACATGATGTCTCCCTCCTGGACCACAGTGGACCCTGAGCTAAGGACCTGTATAACCTGCCCTATGCAAATCTCCTACCAGTTATTTGATCTCACCACGTACAAATTAAATTGTCCACTTTCTCCTCATCCATCTTACCTCTCTCGCTTTTAAAAATATATATATATATTTTCATTTTTAGAGCAATTTCAAGTTCACAGAAGTATTAGGCAGAAGATACAGGGGTTTCTCAAATAACCCTCTGCCCCAACATGGGCATAGTCTGTCTGTTATCAGCATTTCCCACCAGATGGCACATCAATGAACTACACTGACAGGTCGCAATCTCTTGCAGTCTATGGTCTATGGGAGGGCTCACTCTTGGTAGGGTACATGGGTTTGGACAAGTGTGTAAGGACATATATTCACAATTACAGTATCATGGTGAGTCGTTTCACCGCCCTCAGCATCCTCTGTGCTCTGCTTGTTCAACCCTCCCTTCCCCTAATCCTGGCAACCACTGATCTTTGTACTAGCTCCATAGATCTGCCCTTTCCAGAATATCATGTATCTGGAGTCATATGGTGTGTAGTCTTTTCAGATGGGTTTTTTTCACTAAGTAACACCCGCTAGAGTTTCCTCCATGTTTTTTCATTGTTCGAAAAGCTCATTTTTTTTTAAGCTCATTTATAAAAACAAAAGACAATAAAACAAAAAGCTCACTTTTTCAATTTTCCTTTTGCAATTGAGCACTATTGCAATCATGTTAACAATAATAATAATAAAAGCAGTAGCTAACATGTATTTAGCTCTTATTAGCTACCTGTAAATATCATAGATTATTTAATTCCTCACAACTCTCCCTTATTTTACTTAACCACTCTATCTCAAATGACTCCTAGATTTTCTCTGTCTTTGTGCATGTGACATTTTTTGTAGGTTGAATTCTTTTCAGAAATTATATTTACGGAAGTGAAACTACTGTGAGTTGCCGTGCAGGGACATTCTTATTTTCCTTGATACAAATTGCCATGCTTTATCCCTGCAGGCTTATATAAAATTTAAATTTCTTAATGGCTGAATAGTATTCCATGGTATACATATACCACAGCTTGTTAATCCATTCCTGGGTTGGTGGGCATTTAGGCTGTTTCCACATTTTGGCGATTTTAAATTGAGCTGCAATAAACAGTCTAGTACAAGTGTCCTTATGATAAAAGGATTTTTTTCCTTCTGGGTAGATGCCCAGTAATGGGATACTTTACATCCTTCGTATTAACCTGGATGGAAGTGAAAGACATTATTCTTAGTAAAGCATCACAAGAATGGAGAAGCATGAATCCTATGTACTCAATTTTGATATGAGGACAATTAATGACAATTAAGGTTATGGGGGGGAAGCAGAAAGAGGGATGGAGGGAGGGGGGTAGGGCCTTGGTGTGTGTCATACTTTATGGGGGCAAGACATGATTGCAAGAGGGACTTTACCTAACAATTGCAATCAGTGTAACCTGGCTTATTGTACCCTCAATGAATCCCCAACAATAAATAAATAAATAAACAAAATTTAAATTTCACTGATGGTAGGAGAAAGTGTCAGTTTCTCTGCACCTTTGCCAGAACAGCATATTATGATTTAATAAATTATGTTTTTGTTTGATTATTATTTAACAAATAAAAGACCTTATCATTGCTTCATTTTAAAAATGTATTTGTCAAAATTCAGCATCTTTCCTTATGTTAGCTTCTCAGCTCTACTTCTTTTCTATGTTTTCCCCGATTTATTTGTAGAGTTAATGTGACTTGTGCCAATTTGATGATTATTTATTTAATCTTTTATTAAGTTATAAGAATAGTAAATGCTTACTTTTAAATAAAGAAGTTAAAAGTTATTCTTCATTCCTTTACCCATCATTTTATTTCAAAAAAAACAAAGAAAGAAAATGGGGTACATTAATCCAGATATACACATACAAATTGGATCTCACTTCATATTTTTATGCTTCAATATATTATGGACATCTATACCCATGCCCACGGACCTCCCTTAATCTCTTCCATGGTTTCACAGTGTTTCATGATATGGATGTATCACAATTCGATAATCCGCCCATGAAGGCTTTTAAGATCCTTCCAGTATTTGGAAAGCTCGTTTCTTTTTAACACTTAATAAGATTTCATGGGCTGGAAGTAAGACTGTTTATTTAACTGTCCATCCACTGAAAGACAGCTGGATTTTGTCCAAGTTTTGGCAATTTTGAATAAAGCTGCCATAAACATGTGGTACAGGTTTTGGTGCAGACTTAAGTTTTCAACTTGTTTGGATAAATATCAAAGCATGTGATTACTGGATTATATGATGAGAGTATATTCAGTTTTGTAAGAAACACTTTGTCTTCCAAAGTGGCTGGTCCACTTTGCATTCCCACCAACAGTGAATGAGAGTACCTGTTTCTCGGGCGGTGCCTGTGGCTCAGTCGGTAAGGCGCCGGCCCCATATACCGAGGGTGGCGAGTTCAAACCCGGCCCCAGCCAAACTGCAACCAAAAAATAGCCAGGCGTTGTGGCGGGCGCCTGTAGTCCCAGCTACTCGGGAGGCTGAGGCAAGAGAATCGCTTAAGCCCAGGAGTTGGAGGTTGCTGTGAACTGTGTGAGGCCAAGGCACTCTGCTGAGGGCCATAAAGTGAGACTCTGTCTCTACGGAGAAAAAAAAAAAAAAAAAAAAAAAAAGAGAGTACCTGTTTCTCCACATCCTTACCAGCCTTTTGTGCTGTTGGTGTTCTGGATTTTGGCCATTTTAATAGGTGTGTAATGGGTCATCTTATTTGAGATTAATGAAATTGCAGTTTATGTGGTTGCCCAATCTAGAAACTGGGGAATTATTGGAGGGTCTTTCTTCTTCTTCCCTTTCTGGGGCAGTGGCAATTTTCTGGGTTCACTTTCTTTCTGGGTAACACTTCCCATATCATTGCAGTTAGATGTGGCCTATACAACTGAGTTCTGGCCAATGGGGGTGACAGGAGTGATGTCACCACTTCCACACCTGGCCCATGAAACTCCTCTTGCAGGGAATCCCTTCTCATTTTCCCCATTCACAGATGGAACAGAAGAACTCTGAGGATGTTGGGGATGGCAGACCCTTAAAAAGAAGTTTGGATTCCTGAATGACTATGTGGGGTACAGGCACTAACTGGATTTTATCTAAATGAGAGTCAATGTAAGCCACTGAGATTTTGGTGTTTATGAATTTTTCACAGCTAGTGGGGCTGTATCTAACATTTCCCACATATAGTGAGATGCCAAGGCTTGAATTAAGGTAGATCATTATTTCCTCATCTGTAAAATAATAGTACTTTTCTCTTATGATTATTGCAAGAACCAAGTGAGGTCTTACACACAAATTGCTTTAGCACTTAGCATTTAGTAGGTGCCCAGCAGATGTTAGGATTGTTGTTAAAATTCTTTCCCAAGTGGAAAGGGAAGGTTTAGCTGAGGAGAAGATGCTGGGAGTCAGAATTATGTAAAAAAGGCCTCATTTCTTATCTTCTGTTGTATGAGTCCCTCTCTGTCAAGTGTAGGGAGCTAAACCCAGGGTCTTTGGTACCCTTGAAAGATATATATATATCCAAGGGTAAGGCTCCCTTAATTTGGAAGCCTTGCTCCTATGGGTTATTTTGAGGTTACTTAGAGGTCCTGGTCCTGGACAAGGGATGAGAAACCCCTTGGAGATAATACACCAGAATGGGGGCATACAGTGCCAGGCAGAACTCACTGCCATGGCAGAGACCCTTCTGCCACAAAAGAGAATGCTAAGTCCCAGTATGACAGCTCAGCTGAATTCCTGGTCATACCTTCCCTGACTTCAAACAGTTAAAAACTGAAAGTACTGTTTCACTTGAGCTCCAGAATCACTGGAGCCCAAACAACACTGGTTTGGGGTCCCCACTGTCAGGGGCTACTCAAATGGGTGCAAGCCATTCCCTATAACCCCCTCCCTGGTCACCTTCCAAAAGACCCTGCAGAACTAGTGCGTTGGACTCCCTGTGGCTGCTGCAGCAAGTGACCAAAAATACTGACAGCACAAATTCATTCTCTTGCTGATCTAGAGGTCAGAAGTCCAAGATCTGTCCTGCTGGCTAAAAATCAAGGGGTTGGCAGGACTGGTTCCTCCAGGAGGCCTCAGGACAATCCTTTTTTATTGTATTTTTTTTCCTTTTTCTTTGCCTCTTATAGTTATTAGTTCCTAGGGGCTGACAGTGTTTTTGGACTCATAGCTCCTGTTTCCATGACCTTCTCTTTACTCTTATCTCCTGCCTCTCTTTTATAAAGTGCCCAGAGGTCATATCAGCCCCACCAAGATAATCCAGGTAATGTTTCCAACTCCAGATCTTTAACTTAATCACTGCAAAATCCCTTACGTGGGAACATTCACGGGTCTCTGGGGTTAGGATGTGGACTTCATGGGGGAACATTATTCATACTACACGGCCCAGATGGAGGAGTGGCTGTGTCTGCTGCCTGTGTCACAGTGGTCAGCAGCACTGGTCAGGCCCAAGGGGCTGCAGAGCTCCCAGGATTGGGGCAGCTGAGGCCCTCACCTGGGCAACTTGCAGAGAACATGTGAGGGGATCCTCTCAGGGAACTCTGAGACAACTAGGGCCAGGGTGGGGGTGGTGGGGAGAGGGGACTTGCAGAGCTGAAGGGAGCTATTTTTCCATATCGTAGAATAAAGGAAGAGAAAAGAGGAAGACAGGGCCCCCTGCCACCCACCCCTCAGGTGCTGGCAACACATGTTTTAGTCCAGAGAGCAGGAGGCTGTCTCGGCAGGGCTGACCTGGGACTGCTGCTTTGCTGAGCTCAGCTAATGGAAGGCCTTGGTGGCCAAGGCCATGTGTCCCTGATCAGCCTCGCAGCAGAACTCTCATCATGGGCCCCCTGAAAGGCCCAGCATAAGCAATAGAAACAATTAATTAGAGAAAGTGGTCTCCACATGCACACTTTCTGAAGAGAAGGTAATTGGATTTCTGTGGTTACAAGGATGAATGCGGTTCAGGCCTCCCTAAGCTCAGGGCTATATTCACGATGAATGCAGCAGATTTTCCTGTTTATCGGATGGGATTCCATGGCCTGATGGGGTGCTTAGTTTATACTTGGGGGTGATGTCTGCCAGGGGACCAAGGTCCAGGGACAAAGGTCACCTGACCATCAGAGTGAGGTCAGCCCTGCCCCTGGGGGATGGAGGACGTTCTTGGGACATCAAGACAACATAGGGCTCTGACTCTGGGTGCCTCATCTCACGAGAACCACCAAATACATGTAGTTGGTGCTAATTGTTGTGGGATAATAGTCAGCATTTGCCTGTTCAGCTTCCATTTATACTACTGGCAGTAACAGCTCCTGAATCTAATTTGGGGATTTGTCCTGGCCTCATTCTTAGGGTGTGGGACTGGCGGGGGCCTCTGTGATAGTCTCCAGAGGCAGAACATGTCCTATCCCAGAAGCTAGAGGCTGTGCTCATGACCCCTGGAGGGAGCATGCTTGTCTTCCTGTGGGGCTTGGAAGTGAGGAGCAGAAAGAGAGAGCAGGGAACACACCACACCCTGGGGTCTCTATTCAAGCACTTAATTCAAGGCCTAATTCAAGTAGTGCCTGAAGTCATCCCTAGACATTTTAATTGTAAGGCCAATAAATTCCTTTGTGTGTGTGTTGTTGCTATTGTTGTTAAATCAACTTGGGATGGTAAAACAATTTACCCTTAGGGCTTACCAGATGCCTGCCACTGCTCAGAGTCTGTTTTTCCAGACCTCAGAAGACTTACTACCCAACCAGTATGCATGAGGTTCAAGGCCACGGAGCCAGCAAGAGCAGAGCTGAGATGAGGGCCTGGCTTAATACCCACCTCCTCTTGAACACGCTGCCCTACAGGCAAAATCTGTCATAGACACCCTTCCAAACTCCCCCCACTCCACCCTCCCAACCCCTCTAGGCTGTCTGCTTAGCCTGGACACTCAAGTCCTTCCAAACCTGGTTAGAGAGCCAAGTTCTGTGGTGACTGATGAACCTGTGCCAAGCCTCTCTGGGGTTGCGGGTGGGTGGGAAGAGGAGCCTTGCAGAAGCCGGGGGGAGAAGGAGTAAGTGAAGCTCCCTGGTGCCCACTCAGGTGGCCTCTCCTGGGAAGGTGAGAGCACAGAGGGCAGAGCTCTCCTGGGCAGTAGCTGAGACACCACATAGTCTGGCAGGGCCTGGGAGAGCTACGAGTACAGAGGCTGTGCACTGCTCCTTTAATTCTCATGCCTGGTTTAGCTGCATCTTCATTTTTCAGATGAGCAAACAGGCTCAGAAGGAAGGGGGCTGTTATTTAAGGCCCTGAAGCCAGAAAGGGTGGCAGAGCTGGGTGGGGTCCAGGGGCATCCCAGGCTCTTCCCTCAGGCCCGGCGCCTACTTAACAGGGGGTGTAGGATGGGGGATCCTTGGGGGTGTCACCTGAGGAAAAACAAAGTCACCATCCTAGGAGCTGGGGGGAGGGGCTCAGGCCCAGACTTGCCCTCCTCTTTCCTGCTACAGATGCTCCTTATCACACCTGTCCCCAGTCTGACAGGCCTGGAGCCCGTGGCTGAGGGTGGGGTTCTGTGGACTTAGCATCCTTTGCTATACAGCCCCGCCCAGCAACCCTGGGCGTTTGCCTGGTACCTTAGTCTGCTTTCTCTTGCTATCATTGAATACCCAAGACTGGGAAATTTATAAAGAAAAACAAGTTCTTTCTTACAGTTCTGGAGGCTTGGAAGGCCAGAGTCCAGGGGTCCCCTCTGGTGAGGGCCTTCTTACTGGTGGGGACTTTCTGCAGAGTCCCGAGGCAGATGCAGGGCATCATATAACGGGAGCCAGGAGTGGATTCTGGGAGCTGAATTGGCTTTTATAACAGACCCACACTTGTGATAACTAACGTACTACCATGATAACTAATCCACTACCGTGATAGCTCATTAATCTATTAACTCATTAATTTGTGAATAGTTTAATCTTTCATCTCTGCAAAGCCCCTCTCTTTTTTTTTTCCCCCAACTTAACAAATGTTTATATGGTCTCAGGATTGGTGCTATAATATAACATGATGTCCTGATATATATAAATCCAAAGGCAAAGCCTATGTGAAGTCCCCTCTCTTAGAGACCCCATCTCCTAACAGTATTGCACTGGAGATTAAGTTTCAACATGACTTTTGGAGGGAACAAACATTCAAACCGTAGCAGCTGGTTTGCTAATGGCCTGGAGTTGCCCTGGAGGTGGGGTCTGGCTCTGACATTATCACTGATTCCAGGTGTCCTCCTCCTCTCAGGGCTGGTGGGCACCAGTCTGTGCCTGGAAGCAGCGCTGGTGACATTAGAGAGCCTACCTGGGGCCTTGGCGAGGACAGTGATTAACTGAGCTGCTTATCCTGCACCCCCTGTTTATAGCTAATCCCCACCCAGCCCTTCCCACTGTAGAACTTTCTCCCACTCCTCCCGAGGAAGGAGGTGGAATATAGTTCCCAAGGAATTTCCTGGAGGCAGACAGTGGGTGGGGGCTGTGCGTTCACATGCCCCCCCCCCCCCCCGCAGCAAGCGTGGATTCCTTCCCTCCTCCTCTCCAGCTCTCACTGAACTGCTGGGAACTGTGGGGCTTCGGTTGTACAACATGGCAGTGCTGTAGACGAGAACAGAAACCAGCCTCCCTGATCTGGGAGATGCCCCCGCAGCAATTTCTAGTTCCTCTGCCTGATGGCAGAAGCAGCGGCTTACCAAGATAGCAGGACCATGAGTGCAGGGCACCCAGCCTCCTCCCCTGAAGGTGACGATAGTCCAGAGAGGCTGGGGGTTTTATCAGGTTTCCCGCTAAGAGCATGTGACCCAGTTGGCTTGGTCTTCTTAATGGCTAGATAAATTGGTTGAGTCCTCATCCCCCACTTTGGGGATTTCTGACACTTCTCAAGTCATCTTACATTCTCCTCATGTCCCCTTAGGCCAATTTCTGCTCCCTGCTGGATTAGTAACCTTCTCTAGTTTTCTGCCTGAAGCCATGACCCTCTCTCTGCCTTTTCCTCCTCACCCCCAGCTTGCCCCTTGTGGACGCCACACCATGATATGTAGCAAATTTGTGCTCATGCTTCCAGCCAACGATGGGTAACTGTCACAAAGGCAGGGCCTTAGAACTCAGAGCAGAAAACATGTTAAAATCCAATCCCTTTGCTTTTCTGAGGATGTGCAAGTTCAGTGCTAGGATGGATGTGATGTGGAGATCTAACACACAGCACAGCACAGCATGGGGATATGGCATGTTTAAACTGTAGTAACACACACACACAAAACCTACCCAGTAATGGCGGGAGGTGATGGATGTGTTAATTAGCTTGATTGTGGGAATCATCTCACAGTGTATATGTAATACCAAATAATTGCTTTGTGCACTTTAAATGTATACAGCAGGACCTCAAATAATGTCATTTCATTCAATATGATTTCATGATAACATTGATGAGAAAGAAAACATCGCTTCTGGCCAAGGCTGGAGTTTGCTTGTTTCCCTGGCATTTTCCTGGGTATTCCAGTTTCCCCCTACATCCCGATGCTGTGCCCACTGGGTGGATGGGCATGTGTAGGACCAGACAAAATTGTTTGGGTTTCTCACCCACAGAGTCTCCGGAAGTCACTACAGTTTCCCTAGGTGACTGTAACTGCACACAGTGATATCATGCTTATGTAAGTGCTGCCTGGCACCCTGCTGCTACTGTTGCCCCTGGGGATAAAGGTGTGCAGGACCTTCTGAGTAGCGCAGCTCACCAGCTGCCCCAGCTGGGTAAGGGTGGACCTCCTATCTAACTCATCCAACACCACGAGCTGAATAAAGCATGTTGTACCTGCTCTCGGTGCCTAAGTTATTCTCCGCTTGTCCAAATCAGGACACTTATATTACAGCATGTCTACCCAGCCCATATGTGTGTGTTTGTGTGTGTGTGAGAGAGAGAGAAAGAGAGAGAAACTTGCCATGGATGGCAGGCCCCTGAGCTGCTGGGATAGGCTCTGTCCACTCACTACCCTGAACTGGGATAATTGGGTAAATAATTATTTTCCTTGTTTTTACTCATCTTTCTCAAATGTATGTATAACTCACATGTATTTCAGTGTTTGATATTAGAAGTGTTTGGGTCTTTATTTGGAAGTTTGGCAGTGTTTTTGTGACCAGAAATATGCCAGAGGGACTTAAACCCTTGTTTATATCCAACAGCTGATGGTCAAATTGGTTTTATTACAGGTAGTTTCGCTTAAAGTAGCAATTTCCAAGAACCTATCCAGATGGTAACTGAGAACTTACGGTATAACTTTTGTTTGTAAAAGATGGGGAAAAAAAAAACCAAAATCAAAACAAACAAAACCCAGTCACTATTCTTAAACCTTCCCTCTCTACCCCCCACCACTCTCGTTTTTTTCACAGGGTTACTTTTCTCCCTAAAGCCCAGTCTGCTCCTATGTGGTTGGGACCTTCTCTCTTCCTTGCATTTCTCAATACCCAGACCCCTCCCCCTCCCTCCTGGGTAGGGAGAAAGCTCCTCATCCCTGTTACGTAATTAAGCAGAGAACGAAGAGCTCATCTCCAGCTCACACTAGGCTCTGGGCTTCCTTTGTGTTACCCCAACGGTACCCAGGGATGAATCTAAATAAAATAGTCATTGGACCTGGACCTTTGTCAGATGAAATATGTGGAACTAGAAGTCACTTGGAAAGCACAGTTTTTCTTTTATTTGTACCAGGTCAAATTCTTAGGCAGGTCCCCTCTTCCAGCTACCTGAGAAAATTTCCCAAGGGATGCTGGAAATTCCCATCCCAGAGCCACAGGGTCCCGGGGAAGCAGGGTCTTCAGGCAGAGGTGGGAAACTGAGTAAAGACCCCAGGGCAGCAGATGGAAGAGAGAAACAAGAGTCAAGCTTGGGGATGGCAGAGCCTGGAGAAAGTCCCAGAAGAGGAGAATGCAGTTAACTGGGTTTTGCTGCAGAGCAGAATTGGGTGGATCAGAACAGAAAATTAGATGGGAGTATATTTTGGGAGTAGCGCTAAATCGAAAGGTCTGGTTCTTGAACTCAATAGTTCAAGATGTGGACAAGTTAGAGGAAAACAAACAGCAAAAGGCAGAAAGTGTGAAGTACAGGCCTGGACAAAAAATGCTTTGAAGGGTGGAGTCTGCATGGCTTTGTGCTGACTCAGCTGTTTGCTCTCCTGCAGAGATGAAAAAAGACAAACTCTACAGTCAGGTTTTAAAACCCATATCAAAATTGAAATCCCTTGAAATCAGGAGTCAGCCACGTGGGAGCTGGAAGTCCCTGGGAAGGCCATGGAGAGGGTTTGTGGCACAGGTGTTGTCTAAGGACAAAGTAAAAAAAAAAAATGAAAAATACTAAAGCATACAAACAAACAGAGGTACAGCAAATTTAAGTAACTGCCGCTCTCCTCCCCCCCCCCCGCTAAAGTCACGTGTTGCACATGTTAATGGAAAGCCTGGAAGTGCTTGCTCCGCAGGAAATCATTGCTTCTGAAACTCCGGAGCTACTGAGAGGCCAGCTGTGGTGTGATTGTGCTCCGGAGAGTGCTGAGCTCTGTACTAAACAGGCAAATCCATTGTGAATGCAATTTCTGAATTAAGAATTAATTGGTCAAGGGATTCTATTAGTGTGCACATTCATTCCTATCCAAACCACCACCACCCCCCGAAGCTGCGATTGCTGGGCAGTCATCCACAGGTATAGGGCCCCACTGGAGACCGAGCCACCGCGAGCTCAGATCTGGTAATTCCCCTCTGTGTGATGGGACACAAGCTACTTCTTTGAATTTGCTTTTCTCACCTGAGCCACGGGGGGGCAGCAATAACTACCCCCAGCGCCAGGCTTTGGGAGCATCAAATAAAATAAAGGGCATAAGTAGCATCCAGAAGGTCGTGGCTGTTGCTTTCAATAAAAAGGCAAATGAAACACGACTGAGACGTGCTTCAGATGCTAAGATTGAGTCAGTTAACATTTTTATAAGGATTTCAGTAAGTAGCAGAATCCTGATGTTTCAGCCACCTGGAAAAAAACAATGATGCCACTTTCCCAGCTTTGTCCACACTGGAGCTGGGTATGCCCCTGAGATGTGAGTGGCTATAATCTCAGCTGGGAGGGGTCTCATTTCCCTCTCATTCTCCCTGTGTAATTGCTCCCTCCTATTTCCAACCCAGGATGACAGGCTATACCTCCAGCCTCCATCTGAGATCATGATGCAATTTTGAGAGTATCTACAGGCAAATATTTTTTTTTTTTTGAGACAGAGTCTCAAGCTGTTGCACTGGGTAGAGTGCCGTGGCATCACAACTCACAGCAACCTCCAACTCTTGGGCTTAAGAGATTCTCTGGCCTCAGCCTCCCAAGTAGCTGGGACTACAGGCGCCCGCCACAATGCCCTGCTGTTTTGTTCTTGTTTTGGTTGTAGTTGTCATTGTTGTTTGGCAGGCCTGGGCTGGATTCGAACCCTCCAACTCCAGTATATGTGGCTGGCACCCTAGCTGCTTGAGCTACAGGAGCCGAGCCAGCATGCAAATTCTTAACGATGCCATGGAGCCATCACACCAGCTTTGCAAATACCCACCCCATATTTCTCTTATATGAGCAAACTATATTTTTATCTTTTTACAGCCTTTTTTGCTCTTCTAAGCAGCTGTATATGATACTAATTGATAGGCTGCATGAGTGTGCTTTCTGCACCCACCCCTCCCCCCGATTGACCCTTCTTGTAACTACCTCCCCATTTCCCTCTGTGTTGCCACTTCCTGCTCTGAGTTTAGCTTGTATGCTGCTGACAGAGGTTGACTGACCTGACAATGAGTATCCAGAGGGCCGAATCCCCTGGTGGCTGTGATTGATTGATTCAGGAAGGCCACATGCCTTAAAGTTTTTATTCAGAACAGATTGCAGAATTTTACTGCGAATTGTGGATGAATGAGGCCTCTCTGTTTCTGCTAGCTTTAAGCCTAGGCACATGAACCTTGAGAGCTCAGGTTAGTCATTTATTACCTCCAGGGAGATCCTGGAGAGAAGGAAGCCATATAGAAGGAAATGAGGCACCTAAGTCCATCCTGGTTACATTATTTTAGCCCTGGATCAAGCCTTACCTGAAGCCAGTAGGCTATTTAGTATTGTGGCCAGAAAGGATTTTTTCTGTCATTTACATTCAAAAGAGCTGTATTGGAAGATACACTAGTCCTAAAACACAGCGTTCTAGTAGGCTAAATATGGGATTTCTAAAGGGAAAAAAACCCACTGTGGTCAGTAGGAAAAACACTGGAAAATTAGAGCTGTTTGGCTTTTTCCAGGGTACCTGAGTCATCACACAGAGCTGTACACACCTAAAGCACAGCTGTGGTGTGAGTTCATGCAACTGCCCTGGTGGGTTGGATAAGGCACGTGTCTGCCACTGTTTCAGAGGAGGAGAATGAAGTCCAGTGAGAGGAATGACAAAGTCTATTATACTGGACTTCAAAGCCCTTGAAGCTGTTTCCATCAGCCTCTGGTCCTAGGGTTTGGAATCTCTGGTCTCCTCCCCTTCAACCAGTGTCTGATCTCAGCAGACCTCAGGACGGTCTAGTGAAGACTCCCCCTGCCTGTGTCTGAGCGTGGGCCTGTATCGAGGTGATAACTTGAAATGCTGCAGAAAAGAATGAAAAGGCCTGACCTTCCTAGAGAACTGCACAATCCTTTGTTTGAACAGTTTCCAGGGAGCCTAATTAATCCCATTGTGGATGCTAATGCACTGCTTTTTTAAGACTCAGAGTTGATGCTGCAAGCAAATTTCTCTTTGATTTAAGGCTTTGGAAAGAAGACAGAAGTTTTATCAGGCGTGCCTGGATTTTGCTCTGGGCTCCACACACTGAGAAAATGAAAGTCCATTTAGCTGTGACAGGGTGGCCAGCCCTCCTAAAAACACCACTTTTTATTTTGGTCAATTTCCAAAGACCTTTTTTACTTGGAGTTTCCTCGGTGAACTGTCATTCTGTTGCCTCTCTCACAAGCATATGGTTTAAGAGCCAAGCAACCACATATAGTTTGTATTGATGACAGCAAAATAATTATAATAATAATAACTGTAATTATAACAAATTTACCATTTATTTAATTCTTACTATTATACATGCAAACATTTAAATATTTGGAAACACAAAAAAGCATTTTCTGAATATCGATTTTGTATTAGGCACACAGAAATGAGTCAGATATAGTTCTTAAGGAGGAATAGTTCAATTAGGGAGGTGGGTACACATCACTCTGATAAAGCCAAGGGGCCATTTGGGTTGGGTATTGAAGAATAACTAGGAGTGTGCTATAAGGTGAAGATAAGGGGCATTCTCCCTCTGGGGGTAGCTTATGCTGAATATCAAAGAGTGGAAGTATAAGCTCACATGGCCAATAGGGGGAAGAATGGAGATTTAAATTCACGTTTGGTTGACTCAAAAGTCCAGGTGATGAGAAGTATGCTATTCTATTGAGATGCTTTTGACACTTGAGGATGAGCTTCTGAAAATGATTAAGGTTTCACTTTAGGCAAAGGAATGAAAGGAATGGCAGACAATGAACCTGGTTACCCTAATATCCATTCTCTCTGTTAGTAATAAAACCTTCGGTTTTTCACTGGATACCTGAAATAGAGGCTGTATTTCCTAACGCCACAGGGAGTAGGTATAGCATGTGCCTAACTTCTACACAATGGGATGGAAGCAGAAGCATCATGCAGCAGCTTCCGGAAAATGTCCCTAAAATACAGCTGGGTCATATCATTTGTCTTTCTTAGCCTTTCTCATCCTGCTGCTTGGAAAGTGGGCAAGATGGCTGGAACTCAACATCACAAGGATGAGCTCAATTCCCAGGGGATAGCGGAGGAGAAAGCTGGAAAGAAACAGTCTGGGCCTAAGATCAAGGCTCAGCCACCACACTAGCCCTGGGTGGCTTATTCTGGACTTGCTGTATATGAGAAATACAAGCTCTGTGTCAAGCCCATCCCCCAAGATGGAGTTGACAGCTTCATCTGAACCTCAGGGTCCTCTATGATTCCTGTCTCTCACACACACCATATGCAATTTTGGCAGTTCCACTTTCTAAACATATCCGCAATTCCACCCCTGCCGTCACCCGCCACTGCCACTGTCCCCTGGGTCTAAGCCACCACCACCCTCACCTCAGGAGCCACATTCTGGGCTTCCTGCCACCACTCCTGCCTCTGTAATCTGTTCTCATCACAGAAGCCAGCAGGATTTTTTTTCTAAGTGTAAGTGGCTTGTGTCCATCTTAGCTCAGACCTCTACAGGGCCCCCACCCCATTGAGGTAAAAAGCCAAAGTCCATAAGAGAGTCTCCAGGACCTTATATGGGCTTTTACCTTTTTGATCCTTCTTCTGAACCTCTTCTCCAAATTCTGCTCCAGCCACTATGATCTCTGCTATTGTTTAAACTCAGAAGGTGCATTCCAGCCTCAGGGCCTTTGCACCAATTATTTCCCCTCCCAGGGAAGCCACTGCTCCAGGTAGTCATGTGCCAATGTCTGATTTCAGTCAAGTCTTTGCACAGAGATCCCTACAACACAGATTAAAATTACACCCCACACCCTTCTGACTTCCAACCGCTGCTATTCTGCCCAGGCGTTTTTATTGTGTTTATTCATTGTTATTTGCCCCCACCTGAATGGGAGCTCCCTGGAGGAAAGTATCTTTGTGTGTTTTGTTACTAATTTATTTCAAAGGCCTATACAACATGTAGTAGGTGCTGAAAAAAAAATATATATTTTGGGACAGAGTCTCACTATGCCACCCTCAGAGTGCTATGACATCACAGCTCACAACAACCTCCAAGTCTTGGGCTTAAGTGATTCTTTTGCCTCAGCCTCCCGAGTAGCTGGGACTACAGGTGCCCACCACAGTGCCTGGCTTTTGTTGCAGTTGTTTAGCTGGCCTAGGCTGGGTTTGAACCCGCCACCTTCGGTGTATATGGCTGGTGCCACTGTGCTATAGGCGCAGAGCCTGAAAAAATATTTGTTAATGAATCTTGTTAGGATATTATTATCAAAGTATTTTTTAATGATATATTTTAACAGAATATTTTAAATATATACAAATTAATATAGAGAATAGTATATCCAACTCTAATATATCTATCACCCAACTCCGAGACTGTGAAGAACCTGGCATCTGCACCCTAGGTGATCTTCAGGTAGATCCCAGACATTCTATCATTTCATGTGATAATATCTCAGCATATAATTCAAAAAGCAAAATGCCCCTTTTACAATATAAATATATTCAAAATCATCATAGCCCCAAACAATTAATATTAATTTCTCAATATCATGAAACATCTAGTTAGTGTTTATCCTTCCCAATTGCCTTATGAATGTTTCTTCTTAAGTTAATTTTTTGATTGGGATCCAAATAAAATCTGCCCCATGAGCAGTTAATGTGTCTCTCAGGACTTTTAAAAAATCTATAGGTGCTTTCTTCACCATCTTGTGATTTGTTGTCGAAGCAACTGCGTCACATGTCCTGGAACTGTCCCATAGTCTGGACTTCACTAATGAGTTCCATTGGTGGGGTTTCCTTTGCCTTCCGCCCTTCCTGTTGGCAGGCGGTCGGCTCTAGAAGCTGTCCAGATCCAGGTTGGATATTTTGTGACCCCCACTGCACACGTGGTGCTGTGCACACGAGGCGGCTCAGACGATGTTATCATATTTTTTTTCCTGAAGTTAGCAGCCTTAATCATTCACACCAAAATCCATTATTTCATTAAATGGCCATTGTCCAATTTCACCTTCCCTCTTCACCAAGAGAAAGTGGACTTCTGCAGAGTATGTAGACCTTTTTCAGGTTGTGTTTGTTGTACACACCAAATCTAGTTGCTATAGATGGTGATGGGAGTTAGGGGTGAGGGAACAGAGGGCGGCCAGTTCAGGCATGCAGTGCATGAGTTCAAAACGCCAGGTTTCATAAGGTACATTTCAGCATGGAGTTCACTGAGGCTGAGACAAGAGACAAGGGATGTGTATCTCCAGTGAACTTGGTAGAGGAGGCAACGGATGTGCACCTTAGTCTGTTTGGTGGAAGAGGCAACGGATGTGCATCTTCATTCAGTTTAATGGAAGAGGCAACAGATGTGCATTTTCATTCTGTTTGGTGGAAGAGGCAACGGATGTGCATCTGGAGTCAGTTTAATGGAAGAGGCAATGGATGTGCATCTTCAGTAAGTTTGGTGGAAGACGAAACAAATGTGCATCTCCACTCTGGTGGAAGAGACAAGGGATATGCACCTTCATTCAGCTTGGTGCAATAGGCTATGGTTGTGCATCTTCACTTTGTTTGGTGGAAAAGGGAACGGAAGTACATCTTCATTCAGTTTGGTGCAAGAGGCCACTGATGTGCATCTGCACTCTTTTTGGTGGAAGAGGCAATGGACATTCATCTTCACTCTATTTGGTGGAAAAGGCATGGATGTGCATCTTCACTCTGTTTGGTGGAAGAGGCAACGGATGTGCATCCTCATTCACATTGGTGCAAGAGGCCGCTGACGTGCATGTGCACTTTGGTTGAAGAGTTATGGATGTGCATCTTCACTCTGATTTTTTGAAGAGGAAACAGATCTGCATCTTCACTCTGGTGGAGGAGGCAGCAGATGTGCATCTTCACTCTGTTTGGTGGAAGAGGCAACAGTTGTGCATCTTCATTCAGTTTGGTGCAAGAGGCCACTGATCTGCATCTGCACTTTGTTGGTGGAAGAGGCAACGGATGCGCATCTTCACTCTTTTTGTTGGAAGAGGTGACGGATGTGCATCTTCATTCAGTTTGGTCAAGAGGCCATTGATGTGCATCTTCACTCTGTTTCGTGGAGAAGGCATGGATGTGCATCTTCATTCTGTTTGGCGGAAGAGACAATGAATGTGCATCTTCACTCTTTGGTGAAAGAGTCATGGATCTGCAAATTCACTCTATTTGGTGGAAGAGGGAACACATGTGCATCTTCACTCTGTTTGCTGGAACAGGAAACAGATGTGCATCTTTACTCTGGTGAAGAGGCAACTGATGTGCATCTTGACTGTTTAGTGGAAGAGGCATGGATGTGCATCTTCACTCTGTTTGGTGCAAGAGGCAACGGATGTGCATCTTCACTCTGGTTTAAGAGGCAACAGACGTGGATCTTCACTCTGTTGGAAGAAGCACGGATGTGCTTCTTCACTCTGTTTAGTGGAAGAGGCAACAGATGTGCATCTTCACTCTGTTTGGTGGAAGAGGCAACAGATGTGCATCTTCACTCTGTTTGGTGGAAGAGGCAACAGATGTGCATCTTCATTCATTGGTGCAAGAGGCCACTGATGTGCACCTGCACTTTGGTGGAATAGGCAACCGATGTGCATCTTCACTCTGTTTGGTGCAAGAGGCAACGACTGTGCATCTTCACTCTGGTTTAAGAGGCTACAGACATGCATCTTTACTCTGTTTGGTGGAAGAGGCAACATTTGTGCATCTCCACTCTGTTTAGTGGAAGAGGCATGGATGTGCATCTTCACTCTGTTATTGTGCAAGAGGCACGGATGTGCATCTTCACTCTGTTTGGTGGAAGAGGCAATAGATGTGCATCTTCATTCAGTTTGGTGCAAGAGGCCACTGATGTGCATCTGCACTATGGTGGAAGAGGCAACGGATGTGCATCTTTACTCCGTTTGGTGGAAGAGGTAATGGATTTGCATCTTTACTCTTTTTGTTGGAATAGGCATGGATGTGCATCTTCACTCTGTTTGGTGATAGAGGCAACGGATGTGCATCTTCATTCCGTTTGGTCAAGAGGCCACTGATGTGCATCTGCACTCTGTTTGGTGGAAGAGGCCACTGATGTGCATCTTCATTTTGGTAGAAGAGGTAACGGATGTGCATCTTAACTCTGTTTGGGGGAAGAGGCAAAAGATGTGTATCTTCACTCTGTTTGTTGGAAGAAGCAACAGATGTGCATCTTCATTCAGTTTGGTCAAGAGGCCATTGATGTGCATCTGCACTCTGTTTGGTCGAAGAACTAACAAATGTGCATCTTCACACGGTTTGGTGGAAGAGGCAACGTGTGCATCTTCATTCAGTTTGGTGCAAGAGGCCACTGATGTGAATCTGCACTTTGGTGGAAGAGGCAACGGATGTGCATCTTTACTCTGGTGGAAGAGGCCATGGATTTGCATCTTCACTCTTTTTGTTGGACTAGGCATGGATGTGCATCTTCACTGTGTTTGGTGGAAGAGGCTACCGATGTGCATCTTCACTCTGTTGGAAGGGGCAACGGATGTGCATCTTCCTTCAGTTTGGTGCAAGAGGCCACTGATGTGCACCTGCACTTTGTTGGTGGAAGAGGCAACGGATGTGCATCTTCACTCTGTTTTGTGGGAGAGGCAACGGATGTGCATTTTCACTCTTTTTTTTGGAAGAGGCAACTGATGTGCATCTTCATTCAGTTTGGTGCAAGAGGCCACTGATGTGCACCTGCACTTTGTTGGTGGAAGGGGCAACGGATGTGCATCTTCACTCTGTTTGGTGGAAAGGAAACGGATGTGCATCTTCATTCAGTTTGGTCAAGAGGCCGTTGATGTGCATCTGCACTCTATTTGGTGGAAGAGGCAACTGATGTGCATCTTCACTCTTTCCTTTGGAAGAGGCAACAGATGTGCATCTTCACTCTTTTTGGTGGAAGAGGCAACTGATGTACATCTTCATTCAATTTGGTCAAGAGGCCACTGAGTGCATATGCACTCTGTTTGGTGAAAGAGCTAACAAATGTGCATGTTCACACTTTTGGTAGAAGAGTCAATGGTTGTGCATCTTCATTCAGTATGGTCAAGAGGCCATTGATGTGCATCTGCACTTTGGTGGAAGAGGCAACGGATGTGCATCTTCACACTGTTTGTTGGAAGAGGCAACGGACGTCCATCTTCAGTCTTTTTGTTGGAATTAGCATGGATGTGCATCTTCACTCTGTTTCATGGAAGAGGCTACGGATGTGCATCTCCATTTTGGTGGAAGAAGTAACGATGTGCATCTTCACTCTGTTTTCTGGAAGAGGCATGGATTTGCATCTTCACTCTGTTTGGTGGAAGAAGCATGAATGTGCTACTTCACTCTGTTTAGTGAAAGAGGCAACAGATGTGCATCTTCACTCCGTTTGGTGGAAGAGGCAACAGATGTGCATCTTCATTCATTGGTGCAAGTGGCCACTGATGTGCACCTGCACTTTGTTTGCTGGAAGAGGCAACGGATGTGCATCTGCACTCTGTTTGGTGGAGGAGGCAATGGATTTGCATCTTCACTCTTTTTGTTGGAATAGGCATGGATGTGCGTCTTCACTCTGTTTTGTGGAAGAGGCTAGGGATGTGCATCTTCACTCTGTTTGTTGGAAGAGGCAATGGATGTGCATCTTCCCTCTGACTAGTGGAAGAGGAAACAGATGTGCATCTTCACTGTGTTTGGTGCAAGAGGCCACTGATGTGCATCTGCATGTTGGTGGAAGAGGTAACGGATGTGCATCTTCACTCTGTTTTTTGGAGGAGGCATGGATGTGCATCTTCACTCTGTTTGGTGGAAGATGCATGGATCTGCTTCTTCACTCTGTTTAGTGGAAGATGCAACAGATGTGCATCTTCATCATTGGTGCAAGAGGCCACCGAAGTGTACCTGCACTTTGTTTGTTGGAAGAGTCAACGGATGTGCATCTTCACTCTGTTTGGTGCAATAGGCAACAAATGTGCATCTTCCCTCTGGTTTAAGAGGCAATGTATGTGCATCTTCACTCTGTTTCGTGGAAGAGGCATGGATGTGCATCTTCACTCTGTTTGCAGAAGAGGCAATGGATGTGCATATTCACTCCTTGGTGTAAGAGGCATAGATGTGCAACTTCACTCTGTTTTGTCGAAGACTAATGGATGTGAGTCTTCACTCTGTTTGGTGGAAGAGGCTACAGATGTGCATCTTCACTCTGTTTAGTGGAAGAGGCATGGATGTGCATCTTCACTCTGTTTGGTGGAAGACACAATGGATGTGCTTCTTCATTCAGTTTGGTCAAGAGGCCACTGATGTGCATCTGCACTCTGGTGGAAGAGGCAACTGATGTGCATCTGCACTTTGTTGGTGGAAGAGGTAACAGATGTGCATCTTCATTCAGTTTGGTCAAGAGGCCGCTGATGTGCATCTGCACTCTGGTGGAAGAGGCAACTGATGTGCATCTGCACTTTGTTGGTGGAAGAGGCAACAGATGTGCATCTTCATTCAGTTTGGTCAAGAGGCCGCTGATGTGCATCTGCACTCTGGTGGAAGAGGCCACGGATGTGCATCTTCATTCAGTTTGATGGAAGAGGCCACTGATGTGCATCTGCACTCTGCCTGGTGAAAGATGCATGGATGTGCTTCTTCACTCTGTTTAGTGGAAGAGGCAACAGATGTGCATCTTCACTCTGTTTGGTGGAAGAGGCATGGATGTGCATCTTCACTCTGTTTGGTGGAAGAGGCATGGATGTGCATCTCCACTCTGTTTAGTTGAAGAGGCATGGATGTGCATCTTCACTCTGTTTGGTGGAAGAGGTACGTATGTGCCTCTTCACTCTGTTACGTGGAAGAGGCAACAAATGTGTATCTTCACTCTGTCTGGTGGAAAAGGAAACAGATGTGCATCTTCACTCTGTTTGTTGGAAGAGGCATGGATGTGCAGCTTCACTCTGTTTGGTGGAAGAGACAATGGATGTGCATCTTCACTCTGTTTGGTGGAATAGGCAACGAATGTGCATCTTCATTCAGTTTGGTAAAGAGGCCACTGATCTGCATCTGCAGTCTGTTTGGTGGAAGAGGCAACTGATGTGCATCTTCACTCTGTTTGGTGGAAGAGGCAATGCATGTACATCTTCATTCAGTTTTGTCAGAGGCCATTAATGTGCATCTGCACTCTGATGCAAAAGCTAGCAAACTGATGTGCATCTTCACACTGTTTGGTGGAAGAGGCAACCGATGTGCATCTTCATTCAGTTTGGTGCAAGAGGCCCCTGATGGGCATCTGCATTTTGGTGGAAGAAGCAAAGGAAGTGCACCTTTACTCTGTTTGGTGGAAGAGGCAATGGATTTTCATCTTCACTCTTTTTGTTGGAATAGGGATGGATGTGCATCTTCACTCTGTTTGGTTGAAGAGGCTACGGATGTCCATCTTCACTCCGTTTGTTGGAAGAGGCAACGGATGTGCATCTTCACTCTGTTTGGTGGAAGAGGAAACAGATGTGCATCTTCATTCTGTTTGGTGGAAGTGGCCACTGATGTGCATCTGCATTTTGGTGGACGAGGCAACGGATGTGCATCTTCACATTGTTTGTTGGAAGAGGCAACGAATGTCCATCTTCACTCTTTTTGTAGGAATAGGCATGGATGTGCATATTCACACTGCTTGGTGAAAGAGGCTATGGATGTGCATCTTCATTCAGTTTTGTGCAAGAGGCCACTGATGTGCATCTGCATTCTGTTTGGTGGAAGAGGCATGGATGTGCATCTTCACTCTGTTTGGTGGAAGAGGCATGGATGTGCATCTTCACTCTGTTTAGTGGAAGAGTCATGGATGTGCATCTTCACTGTGGTGGAAAAGGCAACAGATGTGCATCTTCACTTTGTTTGCCAGAAGAGGCAACAGATGTGCATCATTAATCTGTTTGGTGGAAGAGGCATGGATGTGCATCTTCACTCTGTTTGGTGGAAGAGGCAATGTGTGTGCAACTTTACTCTGTTTGGTGGAAGAGGCAA
Organism: Nycticebus coucang; assembly: GCF_027406575.1. Lineage (NCBI taxonomy): Eukaryota > Metazoa > Chordata > Mammalia > Primates > Lorisidae > Nycticebus > Nycticebus coucang. Next base: position 78,081,859 of record NC_069796.1, read on the forward strand.
CAGTTTTGCATCTTCATTCAGTTTGGTGTAAGGGGCCACTGATGTGCATCTGCACTTTGTAGGTGGAAGAGGCAATGGATGTGCATCTTCACTCATTTTGTTGGAAGAGGCAACGGATGTGCATCTTCATCAGTTTGGTGCAAGAGGCCACTGATGTGCACCTACACTTTGTTGGTGGAAGAGGCAACGGATGTGCATCTTCACTCTGTTTGGTGGACTAGGCTTCGGATGTGCATCTTCATTCAGTTTGGTCAAGAGGCCACTGATCTGCATCTTCAGTCTGTTTGATGCAAAAGCTAGCAAATGTGCATCTTCACACTGTTTGGTGGAAGAGGCAACCGATGTGCAACTTCACTCTGTTTGGTGGAAGAGGCAACGCATGTGCATCTTCATTCAGTTTTGTCAAGAGGCCATTAATGTGCATCTGCACTCTGTTTGATGCAAAAGCTAGCAAATGTGTATCTTCACACTGTTTGGTGGAAGAGGCAACCGATGTGCATCTTCATTCAGTTTGGTGCAAGAGGCCCCTGATGGGCATCTGCATTTTGGTGGAAGAAGCAAAGGAAGTGCACCTTTACTCTGTTTGGTGGAAGAGGCAATGGATTTTCATCTTCACTCTTTTTGTTGGAATAGGGATGGATGTGCATCTTCACTCTGTTTGGTTGAAGAGGCTACGGATGTCCATCTTCACTCCGTTTGTTGGAAGAGGCAACGGATGTGCATCTTCACTCTGTTTGGTGGAAGAGGAAACAGATGTGCATCCTCATTCTGTTTGGTGGAAGTGGCCACTGATGTGCATCTGCATTTTGGTGGAAGAGGTAACGAATGTTCATCTTCACTCTGCTTGTTGGATGAGGCATGGATGTGCATCTTCACTCTGTTTTGTGGAAGAGGCAATAGATGTGCATCTTCACTTTGTCTGGTGGAAGAGGCAACGGATGTGCATCTTCATTCAGTTTTGTGCAAGAGGCCACTGATGTGCATCTGCACTCTGTTTGGCAGAAGAGGCATGGATGTGCATCTTCACTCTGTTTAGTGGACGATGCATTGGTGTGCTTCTTCACTCTGTTTGGTGGAAGAGGAAACACATGTGCATCTTCACTCTGTTTGGTGGAAGAGGCAATAGATGTGCATCTTCATTCATTGGTGCAAGAGGCCACTGATGTGCACCTGCACTTTGTTTGGTGGAAGAGGCAACGGATGTGCATCTGCACTCTGTTTGGTGCAAGAGGCAACAAATGTGCATCTTCAATCTGGTTTACGATTCAACAGAAATGCATCTTCACTCTGTTTCTTGCATGAGGCAATGGATGTGCATCTTCACTCTGTTGGAAGAGACACGGATGTGTATCTTCAGTCTGTTTCTTGGAAGAGGCAACGGATATGCATCTTCACTCTGTTTGGTGGAAGAGGCAAGAGATGTGCATCTTCACTGTGTTTGGTGGAAGAGGCAAGAGATGTGCATCTTCACCATGTTTGTTGGAAGAGGCACAGATGTGCATCTTCAGTCTGTTTCTTGGAAGACGCATGGATGTGCATCTACAGTCTGTTTGGTGGAAGAGACAATGGATGTGTATCTTCACTCTGTTTGGTGCAAGAGGCATGGATGTGCATGTCCACTCTGTTTCTTGGAAGAGGCACGGATGTGCATCTTCACTCTTTTTCGCGGAAGAGGCTGCAGATGTGGATCTTTACTCTGTGCGGTGGAAGAGGGAACAGGTGTGCATCTTGACTCTGTTTAGTTGAATAGGCATGGATGCGCATCTCCACTCTGTTGGAAGAGGCATGGATGTGCATCTTCACTCTGTTTGGTAGAAGAGGCATTGGATGTGCATCTTCTCTCTGTTTAGTGGAAGAGGCATGGATGTGCACCTTCAGTCTGTTTGATGGAAGAGGCATTTAATGTGCATCTTCACTCTGTTTGGTAGAAGAGGCATGGATGTGCATCTTCACTCTGTTTAGTGGAAGAGGCATGGATGTACATCTTCAGTCTGTTTGGTGGAATAGGCAATGGACGTGCATCTTCACTCTGTTTGGCGGAAGAGGCATGGATGTGCATCTTCACTCTGTTTAGTGGAAGAGGCATGGATGTGCATCTTCACTCTGTTTGGCGGAAGAGGCATGGATGTGCATCTTCAGTCTGTTTGATGGAAGAGGCATGGATGTGCGTCTTCACTCTTTTTGGTGGAAGAGGCAATGGACGTGCATCTTCACTCTGTTTGATGGAATAGGCAACGGATGTGCATCTGCATTCACGTTTTTGCGTGGGGCTGCTGATGTGCATCTGCACTTTGGTGGAAGATGCAACGTATGTGCATCTTCACTTTGGTTTTGGAAGAAGCAAAGGACGTGCATCTTCACTTTCTATGGTGGAAGAGGCATGGATGTGCATCTTCACTGTGTTTGGTGGAAGAGGCAACAGATGTGCATCTTCACTGTGTTTGGTGGAAGAGGCAACAGATGTGCATCTTCATTCATTGGTGCAAGAGGCCACTGATGTGCACCTGCACTTTGTTTGGTGGAAGAGGCAACGGATGTGCATCTTCAATCTGGTTTAAGCGGCACAGACGTGCATCTTCACTCCGTTTGTTGCTAGAGGCACGGATGTGCATCTTCACTCTGTTTCATGGAAGAGGCCTGGATGTGCATCTACACTCTGTTTGGTGGAAGAGGCAATGGATGTGCATCTTCACTCTTTGGTGGAAGAGGCATGGAGATGCATCTTCACTCTGTTTAGTGGAAGAGTCATGGATGTGCATCTTCACTCTGTTTCATGGAAGAGGCCTGGATGTGCATCTACACTCTGTTTGGTGGAAGAGGCAATGGATGTGCATCTTCACTCTTTGGTGGAAGAGGCATGGAGATGCATCTTCACTCTGTTTAGTGGAAGAGGCAATGGATGTGCATCTTCACTCTGTTTATTGGAGGAGGCAATGGATGTGCATCTTCACTCAGTTTGCTGGAAGAGGCACAGATGTGCATCTTTACTCTATTTGGTGGAAGAGGCAACCGGTGTGCATCTTGACTCTGTTTAGTTGAGGAGGCATGGATGCGCATCTTCACTCTGTTGGAAGAAGCATGGATGTGCATCTTTACTCTGTTTAGTGGAAGAGGCATGGATGCGCATCTCCATTCTGTGTGGTGGAAGAGGCATGGATGTGCATCTTCACTCTGTTTGGTGGAAGAGGCAACAGATGTGCGTCTTCATTCAGTTTGGTGCAAGAGGCCACTTAGTGCATCTGCACTCTGTTTGGCGGGAGAGCCATGGATGTGCATCTTCACTTTGTTTGGTGGAAGAGGCATGGATGTGCATCTTCACTGTGTTTGGTGGCAGAGGCAACAAATGTGCATCTTTACACTGTTTGTTGGAAGAGGGAAGGGACGTCCATCTTCACTCTGTTTGTTGGAAGAGGCATGGCTGTGCATCTTCACTGTGTTTGGTGGAAGAGTCAACAGATGTGCATCTTCATTCATTGGTGCAAGAGGCCACTGATGTGCACCTGCACTTTTTTTGGTGGAAGAGTCAACGGATGTGCATCTTCACTCTGTTTGGTGCAAGAGGCAACGTATGTGTATCTTCACTCTGGTTTAAGAGGCAACAGACGCGCATCTTCACTCTGTTTGTTGGAAGAGGCACGGATGTGCATCTTCACTCTGTTTCGTGAAAGTGGCAACACAAGTGCATCTTTATGCTGTTTGGTGGAAGAGGCAACAGGTGTGTATCTTCACTCTGTTTAGTGGAAGATGCATGGATGTGACTCTTTACTCTGTTTGGTGGAAGATGTGCATCTTCACTAATGCACAACCATGCCTCTTCCACTAAACACAGTGAAGATGCACATCTGTTGCCTCTTCCACCAAACAGAGTGAAGATGCATGTCCATTGCCTCTTCCACCAAATAGAGTGACGATGCACATCCATGCCTCTTCCACTAAACACAGTGAAGATGCACATCTGTTGCCTTTCCACCAAACAAAGTGCAGGTGCACATCAGCAGCCTCTTGCACAAAAGTGAAGGAAGATGCACATCCGCTGCCTCTTACAACAAAAAGAATGAAGTTGCAGGTTCGTTGCCTCTTCCAAAAAACAGAGTGAAGATGAACATAAGTTGCCTCTTCCACCAAAGTGCAGATGCACATCAGCGGCCTCTTGCACAAAAGTGAATGAAGATGCACATCCGCTGCCTCTTACAACAAAAAGAATGAAGTTGCAGGTTCGTTGCCTCTTCCAAAAAACAGAGTGAAGATGAACATAAGTTGCCTCTTCCACCAAAGTGCAGATGCACATCAGCGGCCTCTTGCACAAAAGTGAATGAAGATGCACATCCGTTGCCTCTTCCATACAAAAGAGTGAAGATGCACATCTGTTGCCTTTTCCACCAAACAGAGTGAAGATGCACATCCATGCCTCTTCCACCAAACAGAGTGAAGATGCACATCCATGCCTCTTCCACGAAACATAGTGAAGATGCACTTCCATGCCTCTTCCACCAAACAGAGTGAAGATGCACATCCATGCCTCTTCCATGAAACAGAGTGAAGATGCACATCCGTGCCTCTTCCACCAAACAGAGTGAAGATGCACGTCTGTTGCCTCTTCCACCAAACAGAGTGCAGATGCACATCAGTGGCCTCTTACACCAAACTGAATGAAGATGCACATCTGTTACCCCTTCCACCAAACAGAGTGAAGATGCACATCCGCTGCCTCTTACAACAAAAAGAGTAAAGTTGGAGGTTCGTTGCCTCTTGCTAGAAATAGAGTGAAGATGAACATAAGTTGCATCTTCCACCACAGTGCAGATGCACATCAGCGGCCTCTTGCACAAAAGTGAATGAAGATGCACAACCGTTGCCTTCTCCATCAAAACAGAGTAAAGATGTGCATCCATGCCGCTTCCACCAAACTCAGTGGTGCAACAGATGTGCATTTTCACTCTGTTGGATGAGTCAACGGACGTGCATCTTCACTCTGTTTGTTGGAAGAGGCCACTGATGTCCATCCTCAGTCTGTTTGGTGGAAGAGACATTGATGTGCATCTTCACTCTGTTTAGTGGAAGAGGCATGGATGCACATCTTTACTCTGTTTTGTGCAGGAGGCAATGGATGTGCATCTTCACTCTGTTTGGTGCATGAGGCCACTGATGTGCATCCTCACTCTGTTTGGTGGAAGAGGCAACAGTTGTGTATCTTCACTCAGTTTAGTGGAAGAGGCATGGATGCACATCTTTACTCTGTTTCGTGCAAGAGGCAAAGAATGTGCATCTTCCCTCTGTTTTAAGAGGCAACAGACGTGCATCTTCACTCTTTTTGTTGTAAGAGGCAATGGATGTGCATATTCACTCTGTTTGTTGGAAGAGGCACGCGTGTGCATCTTCACTCTGTTTCGTGGAAGAGGCATGGATGTGCATCTTCACTCTGTTTTGTGGAAGAGTCATGGATGTGCATCTTCATTCAGTTTGGTGCAAGAGGCCACTGATGTGCATCCTCACTCTGACGGAAGAGGCATGGATGTGCATCATCACTCTGTTTGGTGGAAGAGGCAATAGATGTGTATCTTCACTCTGTTTGGTGGAAGATGTGCATCTTCACTCATGCACATCCATGCTCTTCCACTAAACACAGTGAAGATGCACATCCATGCCTCTTCCATCAAAAAGACTGAAGATGTACGTCTGTTGCCTCTTCCACCGAACAGAGTGAATAGACACATCCATGCCTCTTGCACGAAACAGATTGAAGATACGCATCCATGCCTCTTCCACCAAACAGAGGGAAGATGCACATCCATTGCCTTTCCACCAAACAAAGTGCAGGTGCACATCAACGGCCTCTTGCACAAAAGTGAATGAAGATGCACATCTGTTGCCTCTTCCATCCAAAAGAGTGAAGATGCGTATCTGTTGCCTGTTCCACCAAACACAGTGACGATGCACATCCATGCCTCTTCCAAGAAACAGAGTGAAGATGCACGTCTGTTGCCTCTTAAACCAGACTGAGGGTGCACATTAATTGCCTCTTCCGCCAAACAGAGTGCAGATGCACATCAGTGGCCTCTTGTACCAAGCTGAATGAAGATGCACATCTGTTGCCCCTTCCACCAAACAGAGTGAAGATGCACATCCATTGCCTCTCCCACCAAAAAGAGTGAAGATGCACGTCCTTTGCCTCTTCCACCAAAAAGACTGAAGATGCACATCCCTTGCCTCTTACTACAAACAGAGTGAAGATGCACATACGTTGCCTCTTCCACCAAAGTGCAGATGCACGTCAGTTGCCTCTTGCACAAAAGTGAATGAAGATGCACATCCGTTGCCTCTTCCATCAAAAAGAGTGAAGATGCACATCTGTTGCCTCTTCAACCAAACAGAGTGAATATACACATGCATGCCTCTTCCATGAAACAGACTGAATGCACATGCATGCCTCTTCCACCAAACAGAGTGAAGATGCACATCCGTTGCCTTTCCACCAAACAAAGTGCAGGTGCACATCAGGGGCCTCTTGCACAAATGTGAATGAATATGCACATCCACTGCCTCTTACAAAAAAAGAGTGAAGTTGCAGGTTCATTGCCTCTTCCAAGAAACAGAGTGAAGATGAACATACGTTGCCTCTTCCAACCACAGTGCTGATGCACATCAGCAGCCTCTTGCACAAAAGTGAATGAAGATGCACATCCGTTGCCTCTTCCACCCAAAAGAGTGGTGCTACAGATGTGCATCTTTGCTCTGTTTGTTGGATGAGGCAAAGGATGTGCATCTTCACTCTGTTTCGTGGAAGAGGCATGGATGTGCATCTTTACTCTGTTTGGTGGAAGAGGCAACGGATGTGCATCTTTACCCTGTTTGGTGGAAGAGGCAAGGATGTGCATCTTGACACTGTTTAGTGGAAGAGGCAACCGATGTGCATCTTCACTGTGTTTGGTGGAAGAGGCAACAGATATACATCTTCACTCTGCTTGGTGCGAGAGGCAACGGATGTGCATCTTGACACTGTTTGGTGGAAGATGCAACGGATGTGCATGTTCACTCTGTTTGGTGGAAGAGGCAACGAATGTGCATGTTCACTCTGTTTGTTGGAAGAGGCACGGACGTGCATCTTCACTCTGTTACGTGGAAGAGGCAACAGGTGTGCATCTTCACTCTGTTTAGTGGAAGAGGCATGGATGCGCTTCTTCAGTCTGTTTGGTGGAAGAGGCATGGATGTGCATCTTCACTCTGATGGAATAGGCAACGGATGTGCATCTTCATTCACTTTTGTGCAAGGAGCCCCTGATGTGCATCTGCACTTTGGTGGAAGAGCCATCGATGTGCATCTTCACTCTGTTTGGTGGACGAGGTAATGGATGCACATCTTCACTCTGTTTTGTGGAAGAGGCATGTTTGTGTATCTTAACTCTGTTTAGTGGAAGAGGCATGGATGTGCATCTTCACTCTGGTGGAAGAGGCATGGATGTGCATCTTCACTCTGGTGGAAGAGGCATGGATGTGCATCTTCACTCAGTTTAGTGGAAGACGCATATATATGCATCTTTAATCTGTTTGGTGGAAGAGGCATGGATGTTCATCTTCACTCTGTTCGGTGGAAGAGGCAATGGACGTGCATCTTCACTCTGTTTGGTGGAAGAGGCAACAGATGTGCATCTTCATTCAGTTTGTTGCAAGAGGCAACTGATGTGCATCTGCACTATGTTTGGCGGAAGACACATGAATGTGCATCTTCACTCTGGTGGAAGAGGCAACAGATGTGCATCTTCCCTCTGTTTTGTGGAAGAGGCATGGGTATGCATCTTCACTCTGTTTGGTGGAAGAGGCAACGGATGTCCATCTTCATTCACTTTTGTGCGAGAGGCAGCTGATGTGCATCTGCACTCTGTTTGGCAGAAGAGGCTTGGGTGTGCATCGTCACTCTTTTTAGTGAAAGAGGCAACGGATGTCCATCTTTATTCACTTTTGTGCGAGAGGCAGCTGATGTGCATCTGCACTTTGGTGGAATAGGCAACGTATGTGCATCTTCACTCTGTTGGAAGAGGCAAAGAACGTGCATCTTCACTCTTTTTGGTTGAAGAGGCTTGGATGTGCATCTTCACTCTGGTGGAAGAGGCATGGATGTGCATCTTCACTCTGGTGGAAGAGGCAATGGATGTGCATCTTCACTCTGTTTGGTGGAAGAGGCAACAGATGTGCATCTTCATTTTTTGGTGCAAGAGGCCACTGATGAGCACCTGCACTTTGTTTGGTGGAAAGGCAACAGATGTGCATCTTCGCTCTGTTTGTTGGATGAGGCAATGGATGTGCATCTTCACTCTGTTTAGTGGAAGAGGCAACAGATGTGCATCTTCACTCTGTTGGTGGAAGAAGCAACGGATGTGCATCTTTACCCTCTTTGGTGGAAGAGGCAAGGATGTGAATCTTGACACTGTTTAGTGGAAGAGGCAACCGATGTGCATCTTCACTCTGTTTGGGGGAAGAGGCAAGAGATGTGCATCTTCACTATATTTGGTGGAAGAGGCAACAGATGTGCATGTTCACTCTGTTTGGTGGAAGAGGCAACAGATGTGCATGTTCACTCTGTTTGGTGGAAGAGGCAATAGGTCTGCATCTCTACTCTGGTGGAAGAGGCAACAGATGTGCATCTTCACTTTGTTTGGTTGAAGAGGCGTGGATGTGCATCTTCACTCAGTTTAGTGGAAGACACATATATGTGCATCTTCAGTCTGTTTTGCGGAAGAGGCATGGATGTGCATCTTCACTGTGTTTGGTGGAAGAAGCAATGGACGTGCATCCTCACTCTGTTTGGTAGAAGAAGCATTGGAAGTGCATCTTCACTCTGTTTGGTGGAAGAGGCATGGATGTGCATCTTCAGTCTGTTTGATCCCATAGGCAACGGATGTGCATCTTCATTCACTTTTTTGCAAGGGGCCGCTGATGTGCATCTGCACTGTTTGTTGGAAGAGGCAACGGACGTGTATCTTCATTCTTTTTGGTGGAAGAGGCATGGATAGGCATCTTCACTCTGTTTAGTGGAAGGGGCAACAGATGTGCATCTTTACTTTGTTTGGTGGAAGAAGCAACGGATGTGCATCTTCACTCTTTGGTGGAAGAGGCAATGAATGTGCATCTTCACTCTGTTTGTTGGAAAAGGCAACGGACGTGTATCTTCATTCTTTTTGGTGGAAGAGGCATGGATAGGCATCTTCACTCTGTTTAGTGGAAGGGGCAACAGATGTGCATCTTTACTCTGTTTGGTGGAAGAGGCAACAAATGTGCATCTTCACTCTTTGGTGGAAGAGGCAATGAATGTGCATCTTTACTCTGGTTTAAGAGGCAACAGTCGTGCATCTTCACTCTGTTGGAAGAGGTACGGATTTGCATCTTCACTCTGTTTGATGGAAGAGGCAATGCATGTCCATCTTCATTCACTTTTGTGCGATAGGCAGCTGATGTGCATCTGCACTTTGGTGGAAGATGCAATGTATGTGCATCTTCACTCCGTTTGTTGGAAGAGGCAAAGGACGTGCTTCTTCACTCTTTTTGGTGGAAGAGGCATAGATGTGCATCTCCACTGTGTTTGGTGGAAAAGGCAACAGATGTGCATCTTCACTCTGTTTGGTGGAAGACTCATCAGATGTGCATCTTCATTCAGTTTGGTGTAAGAGGCCACTGATGTGCATCTGCACTCTGTTTGGTGGAAGAGGCACCAGATGTGCATCTTTATTCACTTTTGTGCGAGAGGCAGCTGATGTGCATTTGCACTTTGGTGGAAGAGGCAACGTATGTGCATCTTCACTCTGTTTGTTGGAAGAAGCAAAGAACGTTCATCTTCACTGTGGTGGAAGAGGCACGGATGAGCATCTTCACTCTGTTACGTGGAAGACTCAACAGATGTGCATCTTCACTCTGTTTAGTGGAAGAGGCATGGATGTGCATCTTCACTCTGGTGGAAGAGGCAAAGGATGTGCATCTTCACTCTGTTTGGTGGAAGGGGCAACAGATGTGCATCTTCACTCTGTTTGGTGCAAGTGGCAACAGATGTGCATCTTCATTTATTGGTGCAAGAGTCCACTGATGTGCATCTGCTCTTTTTTGGTGCAAGAGGCAACGAATGTGTATCTTCACTATGGCTTAAGATACACAGACTGAATGTGTATCTTCAGTCTGTTTGTTGGAAGAGGCACAGATGTGCATCTTCACTCTGTTATGTGGAAGACTCAACAGATGTGCATCTTCACTCTGTTTGGTGGAAGAGGCATGGATGTGTATCTTCACTCTGTTTGGTTGAAGAGGCTACATATGTGCATCTTCAGTCCTTTTGGTGGAAGATGCATGGATGTGCATCTTCACTCCTTATGTTGAGAGAGGCAACATATGTGCATCTACATTCTGTTTGGTGGAATGGGCAACAGATGTGCATCTTCATTCATTGGTGCAAGAGGCCACTGATGTGCATCTGCACTCTGTTTGGTGGAAGAGTCATGGATGTGAATTTTCACTCTGTTTGGTGGAAGAGGCACCGATGTGCATCGTCACTCCATTTGGAGGAAGATGCATGGATGTACATCATCACTATGTTTGGTGGAAGAGGCAACAGATGTGCATCTTCATTAATTGGTGCAAGAGGCCGGTGATGTGCACCTGCACTCTGTTTGGTTGAAGAGGCATCGGATGTGCATCTTCACTCTGGTTTAAGAGGCAAGGAATGTGCATGTTCACTCTGGTTTAAGAGGCAACAGATGTGCATCTTCACTCCGCTTGTTGGAAGAGGCACGGATGTGCATCTTCGCTCTGTTTCCTGGAAGAGGCAACAGATGTGCATGTTTACTCTGTTTGGTGGAAGAGGCAATAGATCTGCATCTTCATTCATTGGTGCAAGAGGCCACTGATGTGCACCTGCACTGTGTTTGGTGGAAGAGGCAACGTATGTGCATCTTCACTCTGTTTGGTGCAAGAGGCAACGAATGTGCATCTTCACTCTGGTTTAAGAGGCAACAGATGTGCATCTTCACTCTGCTTGGTTTTAAAGGCACGGATGTGCATCTTCACTCTTTCGTGGAAGAGGCAACAGATGTGCATCTTTACTCTCTTTGGTGGAAGAGGCAACGCATGTGCATCTTCACTCTGTTTGGTGGAAGAGGCATGGATGTGCATCTTCACTCTGTTTGGTGGAAGAGGCATGGATGTGCATCTTCACTCTGTTTGGTGGAAGAGGCAACGGATTTGCATCTTCACTCTGGTGCAAGAAGCAACGAATGTGTATCTTCACTCTGGTTTAAGACGCAACATGTGCATCTTCACTCTGTTTAGTGGAAGAGGCATGAATGCGCATCTTCACTCTGTTTGGTGGAAGAGGCATGGATGTGCATCTTCACTCTGTTGGATGGAAGAGGAATGTATGTGCATCTTCCCTCTGTTTCGTGGAATAGGAAATGAATGTGCATTTCACTCTGTTTGGTACAAGAGGCAACGAATGTGCATCTTCCCTCTGGTTTAAGAGGCAACAGACGTGCATCTTCACTCTGCTTGGTTTTAAAGGCACGGATGTGCATCTTCACTCTTTCGTGGAAGAGGCAACAGATGTGCATCTTTATTCTCTTTGGTGAAAGAGGCAATGGACGTGCATCTTCACTCTGTTTGGTGGAAGAAGCATGGATGTGCATCTTCACTCTGGTGAAGAGGCATGGATGTGCATCTTCACTCTGTTTGGTGGAAGAGACAACGCATGTGCATCTTCACTCTGTTTGGTGCAAGAAGCAACGAATGTGTATCTTCACTCTGGTTTAAGACGCAAAATGTGCATATTCACTCTGTTTGTTGGAAGAGGCACGGATGTGTATCTTCACTCTGTCACGTGAAAGAGGCGACAGATTTGTATCTTTACTCTGGTGGCGAGGCAACGGGTGTGCATCTTCACTCTGTTTAGTGGAAGTGGCAACGGATGTGCATCTTCACTCTGTTCATTGGAAGAGGCATGGATGTGCATCTTCACTCTGTTTGGTGGAAGAGGCAATGGACGTGCATCTTCACTCTGTTTGGTGAAGAGGAATGGATCTGCGTCTTCACTGTGCTTCATGGAAGAGGCATGGTTTTGCATCTCACTGTGCTTAGTGGAAGAGGCATGGATGTGCATCTTCACCCTGTTTCGTGGAAGAGGCAACAGATGTGGATCTTTACTCTGTTTGGTGGAAAAGGCAACAGGTGTGTATCTTCACTCTGTTTAGTGGAAGAGGCATGGATGTGCATCTTCACTCTGTTTAGTGGCAGAGGCTTGGATGCTCATCTTCACTCTGTTTTGTGGAAGAGGCAACGGATGTGCATTTTCAATCCATTTAGTGAAGATGCATGGATGTGCATCTTCACACTGTTTAGTGGAAGAGGCAACAGATGTGAATGTTTATTCTGTTTGGTGGAAGAGGCAATAGATGTGCATCTTCTTTCATTGGTGCAAGAGGCCATTGATTTGCACCTGCACTGTGTTTGGTGGAAGAGGCAACGTATATGCATCTTCACTCTGTTTGGTGGAAGAGGCAATGTGTGTGCAACTTTACTCTGTTTGGTGGAAGAGGCAACAGTTTTGCATCTTCATTCAGTTTGGTGTAAGGGGCCACTGATGTGCATCTGCGCTTTGTTGGTGGAAGAGGCAATGGATGTGCATCTTCACTCATTTTGTTGGAAGAGGCAACGGATGTGCATCTTCATCAGTTTGGTGCAAGAGGCCACTGATGTGCACCTACACTTTGTTGGTGGAAGAGGCAACGGATGTGCATCTTCACTCTGTTTGGTGGACTAGGCTTCGGATGTGCATCTTCATTCAGTTTGGTCAAGAGGCCACTGATCTGCATCTTCAGTCTGTTTGATGCAAAAGCTAGCAAATGTGCATCTTCACTCTGTTTGGTGGAAGAGGCAACGAATGTGCATCTTCATTCAGTTTTGTCAAGAGGCCATTAATGTGCATCTGCACTCTGTTTGATGCAAAAGCTAGCAAATGTGTATCTTCACACTGTTTGGTGGAAGAGGCAACCGATGTGCATCTTCATTCAGTTTGGTGCAAGAGGCCCCTGATGGGCATCTGCATTTTGGTGGAAGAAGCAAAGGAAGTGCACCTTTACTCTGTTTGGTGGAAGAGGCAATGGATTTTCATCTTCACTCTTTTTGTTGGAATAGGGATGGATGTGCATCTTCACTCTGTTTGGTTGAAGAGGCTACGGATGTCCATCTTCACTCCGTTTGTTGGAAGAGGCAACGGATGTGCATCTTCACTCTGTTTGGTTGAAGAGGCTACGGATGTCCATCTTCACTCCGTTTGTTGGAAGAGGCAACGGATGTGCATCTTCACTCTGTTTGGTGGAAGAGGAAACAGATGTGCATCCTCATTCTGTTTGGTGGAAGTGGCCACTGATGTGCATCTGCATTTTGGTGGAAGAGGTAACGAATGTTCATCTTCACTCTGCTTGTTGGATGAGGCATGGATGTGCATCTTCACTCTGTTTTGTGGAAGAGGCAATAGATGTGCATCTTCACTTTGTCTGGTGGAAGAGGCAACGGATGTGCATCTTCATTCAGTTTTGTGCAAGAGGCCACTGATGTGCATCTGCACTCTGTTTGGCAGAAGAGGCATGGATGTGCATCTTCACTCTGTTTAGTGGACGATGCATTGGTGTGCTTCTTCACTCTGTTTGGTGGAAGAGGAAACACATGTGCATCTTCACTCTGTTTGGTGGAAGAGGCAATAGATGTGCATCTTCATTCATTGGTGCAAGAGGCCACTGATGTGCACCTGCACTTTGTTTGGTGGAAGTGGCAACGGATGTGCATCTGCACTCTGTTTGGTGCAAGAGGCAACGAATGTGCATCTTCAATCTGGTTTACGATTCAACAGAAATGCATCTTCACTCTGTTTCTTGCATGAGGCAATGGATGTGCATCTTCACTCTGTTGGAAGAGACACGGATGTGTATCTTCAGTCTGTTTCTTGGAAGAGGCAACGGATATGCATCTTCACTCTGTTTGGTGGAAGAGGCAAGAGATGTGCATCTTCACTGTGTTTGGTGGAAGAGGCAAGAGATGTGCATCTTCACCATGTTTGTTGGAAGAGGCACAGATGTGCATCTTCAGTCTGTTTCTTGGAAGACGCATGGATGTGCATCTACAGTCTGTTTGGTGGAAGAGACAATGGATGTGTATCTTCACTCTGTTTGGTGCAAGAGGCATGGATGTGCATGTCCACTCTGTTTCTTGGAAGAGGCACGGATGTGCATCTTCACTCTTTTTCGCGGAAGAGGCTGCAGATGTGGATCTTTACTCTGTGCGGTGGAAGAGGGAACAGGTGTGCATCTTGACTCTGTTTAGTTGAATAGGCATGGATGCGCATCTCCACTCTGTTGGAAGAGGCATGGATGTGCATCTTCACTCTGTTTGGTAGAAGAGGCATTGGATGTGCATCTTCTCTCTGTTTAGTGGAAGAGGCATGGATGTGCACCTTCAGTCTGTTTGATGGAAGAGGCATTTAATGTGCATCTTCACTCTGTTTGGTAGAAGAGGCATGGATGTGCATCTTCACTCTGTTTAGTGGAAGAGGCATGGATGTACATCTTCAGTCTGTTTGGTGGAATAGGCAATGGACGTGCATCTTCACTCTGTTTGGCGGAAGAGGCATGGATGTGCATCTTCACTCTGTTTAGTGGAAGAGGCATGGATGTGCATCTTCAGTCTGTTTGATGGAAGAGGCATGGATGTGCGTCTTCACTCTTTTTGGTGGAAGAGGCAATGGACGTGCATCTTCACTCTGTTTGATGGAATAGGCAACGGATGTGCATCTGCATTCACGTTTTTGCATGGGGCTGCTGATGTGCATCTGCACTTTGGTGGAAAATGCAACGTATGTGCATCTTCACTTTGGTTTTGGAAGAAGCAAAGGACGTGCATCTTCACTTTCTATGGTGGAAGAGGCATGGATGTGCATCTTCACTGTGTTTGGTGGAAGAGGCAACAGATGTGCATCTTCACTGTGTTTGGTGGAAGAGGCAACAGATGTGCATCTTCATTCATTGGTGCAAGAGGCCACTGATGTGCACCTGCACTTTGTTTGGTGGAAGAGGCAACGGATGTGCATCTTCAATCTGGTTTAAGCGGCACAGACGTGCATCTTCACTCCGTTTGTTGCTAGAGGCACGGATGTGCATCTTCACTCTGTTTCATGGAAGAGGCCTGGATGTGCATCTACACTCTGTTTGGTGGAAGAGGCAATGGATGTGCATCTTCACTCTTTGGTGGGAGAGGCATGGAGATGCATCTTCACTCTGTTTAGTGGAAGAGTCATGGATGTGCATCTTCACTCTGTTTCATGGAAGAGGCCTGGATGTGCATCTACACTCTCTTTGGTGGAAGAGGCAATGGATGTGCATCTTCACTCTTTGGTGGAAGAGGCATGGAGATGCATCTTCACTCTGTTTAGTGGAAGAGTCATGGATGTGCATCTTCACTCTGTTTCATGGAAGAGGCCTGGATGTGCATCTACACTCTGTTTGGTGGAAGAGGCAATGGATGTGCATCTTCACTCTTTGGTGGAAGAGGCATGGAGATGCATCTTCACTCTGTTTAGTGGAAGAGTCATGGATGTGCATCTTCACTCTGTTTGGTGGAAGAGGCAACAGATGTGCATCTTTACTCTGTTTGGTGGAAGAGGCAATGGATGTGCATCTTCACTCTGTTTATTGGAGGAGGCAATGGATGTGCATCTTCACTCAGTTTGCTGGAAGAGGCACAGATGTGCATCTTTACTCTATTTGGTGGAAGAGGCAACTGGTGTGCATCTTGACTCTGTTTGGTTGAGGAGGCATGGATGCGCATCTTCACTCTGTTGGAAGAAGCATGGATGTGCATCTTTACTCTGTTTAGTGGAAGAGGCATGGATGCGCATCTCCATTCTGTGTGGTGGAAGAGGCATGGATGTGCATCTTCACTCTGTTTGTTGGAAGAGGCAACAGATGTGCGTCTTCATTCAGTTTGGTGCAAGAGGCCACTTAGTGCATCTGCACTCTGTTTGGCGGGAGAGCCATGGATGTGCATCTTCACTTTGTTTGGTGGAAGAGGCATGGCTGTGCATCTTCACTGTGTTTGGTGGAAGAGTCAACAGATGTGCATCTTCATTCATTGGTGCAAGAGGCCACTGATGTGCACCTGCACTTTTTTTGGTGGAAGAGTCAACGGATGTGCATCTTCACTCTGTTTGGTGCAAGAGGCAACGTATGTGTATCTTCACTCTGGTTTAAGAGGCAACAGACGCGCATCTTCACTCTGTTTGTTGGAAGAGGCACGGATGTGCATCTTCACTCTGTTTCGTGAAAGTGGCAACACAAGTGCATCTTTATGCTGTTTGGTGGAAGAGGCAACAGGTGTGTATCTTCACTCTGTTTAGTGGAAGATGCATGGATGTGACTCTTTACTCTGTTTGGTGGAAGATGTGCATCTTCACTAATGCACAACCATGCCTCTTCCACTAAACACAGTGAAGATGCACATCTGTTGCCTCTTCCACCAAACAGAGTGAAGATGCATGTCCATTGCCTCTTCCACCAAATAGAGTGACGATGCACATCCATGCCTCTTCCACTAAACACAGTGAAGATGCACATCTGTTGCCTTTCCACCAAACAAAGTGCAGGTGCACATCAGCAGCCTCTTGCACAAAAGTGAAGGAAGATGCACATCCGCTGCCTCTTACAAGAAAAAGAATGAAGTTGCAGGTTCGTTGCCACTTCCAAAAAACAGAGTGAAGATGAACATAAGTTGCCTCTTCCACCAAAGTGCAGATGCACATCAGCGGCCTCTTGCACAAAAGTGAATGAAGATGCACATCCGTTGCCTCTTCCATACAAAAGAGTGAAGATGCACATCTGTTGCCTTTTCCACCAAACACAGTGACGATGCACATCCATGCCTCTTCCACCAAACAGAGTGAAGATGCACATCCATGCCTCTTCCACCAAACAGAGTGAAGATGCACATCCATGCCTCTTCCACGAAACATAGTGAAGATGCACTTCCATGCCTCTTCCACCAAACAGAGTGAAGATGCACATCCATGCCTCTTCCATGAAACAGAGTGAAGATGCACATCCGTGCCTCTTCCACCAAACAGAGTGAAGATGCACGTCTGTTGCCTCTTCCACCAAACAGAGTGCAGATGCACATCAGTGGCCTCTTACACCAAACTGAATGAAGATGCACATCTGTTACCCCTTCCACCAAACAGAGTGAAGATGCACATCCGCTGCCTCTTACAACAAAAAGAGTAAAGTTGGAGGTTCGTTGCCTCTTGCTAGAAACAGAGTGAAGATGAACATAAGTTGCATCTTCCACCACAGTGCAGATGCACATCAGCGGCCTCTTGCACGAAAGTGAATGAAGATGCACAACCGTTGCCTTCTCCATCAAAACAGAGTAAAGATGTGCATCCATGCCGCTTCCACCAAACTCAGTGGTGCAACAGATGTGCATTTTCACTCTGTTGGATGAGTCAACGGACGTGCATCTTCACTCTGTTTGTTGGAAGAGGCCACTGATGTCCATCCTCAGTCTGTTTGGTGGAAGAGACATTGATGTGCATCTTCACTCTGTTTAGTGGAAGAGGCATGGATGCACATCTTTACTCTGTTTTGTGCAGGAGGCAATGGATGTGCATCTTCACTCTGTTTGGTGCAAGAGGCCACTGATGTGCATCCTCACTCTGTTTGGTGGAAGAGGCAACAGTTGTGTATCTTCACTCAGTTTAGTGGAAGAGGCATGGATGCACATCTTTACTCTGTTTCGTGCAAGAGGCAAAGAATGTGCATCTTCCCTCTGTTTTAAGAGGCAACAGACGTGCATCTTCACTCTTTTTGTTGTAAGAGGCAATGGATGTGCATATTCACTCTGTTTGTTGGAAGAGGCACGCGTGTGCATCTTCACTCTGTTTCGTGGAAGAGGCATGGATGTGCATCTTCACTCTGTTTTGTGGAAGAGTCATGGATGTGCATCTTCATTCAGTTTGGTGCAAGAGGCCACTGATGTGCATCCTCACTCTGACGGAAGAGGCATGGATGTGCATCATCACTCTGTTTGGTGGAAGAGGCAATAGATGTGTATCTTCACTCTGTTTGGTGGAAGATGTGCATCTTCACTCATGCACATCCATACTCTTCCACTAAACACAGTGAAGATGCACATCCATGCCTCTTCCATCAAAAAGACTGAAGATGTACGTCTGTTGCCTCTTCCACCGAACAGAGTGAATAGACACATCCATGCCTCTTGCACGAAACAGATTGAAGATACGCATCCATGCCTCTTCCACCAAACAGAGGGAAGATGCACATCCATTGCCTTTCCACCAAACAAAGTGCAGGTGCACATCAACGGCCTCTTGCACAAAAGTGAATGAAGATTTCACATCCGCTGCCTCTTACAACAAAAAGAGTGAAGTTGCAGGTTCGTTGCCTCTTCCAACAAACAGAGTGAAGATGAACATACGTTGCCTCTTCCACCAAAGTGCAGATGCACAACAGCGGCCTCTTGCACAAAAGTGAATGAAGATGCACATCTGTTGCCTCTTCCATCCAAAAGAGTGAAGATGCGTATCTGTTGCCTGTTCCACCAAACACAGTGACGATGCACATCCATGCCTCTTCCAAGAAACAGAGTGAAGATGCACGTCTGTTGCCTCTTAAACCAGACTGAGGGTGCACATTAATTGCCTCTTCCGCCAAACAGAGTGCAGATGCACATCAGTGGCCTCTTGTACCAAGCTGAATGAAGATGCACATCTGTTGCCCCTTCCACCAAACAGAGTGAAGATGCACATCCATTGCCTCTCCCACCAAAAAGAGTGAAGATGCACGTCCTTTGCCTCTTCCACCAAAAAGACTGAAGATGCACATCCCTTGCCTCTTACTACAAACAGAGTGAAGATGCACATACGTTGCCTCTTCCACCAAAGTGCAGATGCACGTCAGTTGCCTCTTGCACAAAAGTGAATGAAGATGCACATCCGTTGCCTCTTCCATCAAAAAGAGTGAAGATGCACATCTGTTGCCTCTTCAACCAAACAGAGTGAATATACACATGCATGCCTCTTCCATGAAACAGACTGAATGCACATGCATGCCTCTTCCACCAAACAGAGTGAAGATGCACATCCGTTGCCTTTCCACCAAACAAAGTGCAGGTGCACATCAGGGGCCTCTTGCACAAATGTGAATGAATATGCACATCCACTGCCTCTTACAAAAAAAGAGTGAAGTTGCAGGTTCATTGCCTCTTCCAAGAAACAGAGTGAAGATGAACATACGTTGCCTCTTCCAACCACAGTGCTGATGCACATCAGCAGCCTCTTGTACAAAAGTGAATGAAGATGCACATCCGTTGCCTCTTCCACCCAAAAGAGTGGTGCTACAGATGTGCATCTTTGCTCTGTTTGTTGGATGAGGCAAAGGATGTGCATCTTCACTCTGTTTCGTGGAAGAGGCATGGATGTGCATCTTTACTCTGTTTGGTGGAAGAGGCAACGGATGTGCATCTTTACCCTGTTTGGTGGAAGAGGCAAGGATGTGCATCTTGACACTGTTTAGTGGAAGAGGCAACCGATGTGCATCTTCACTGTGTTTGGTGGAAGAGGCAACAGATATACATCTTCACTCTGCTTGGTGCGAGAGGCAACGGATGTGCATCTTGACACTGTTTGGTGGAAGATGCAACGGATGTGCATGTTCACTCTGTTTGGTGGAAGAGGCAACGAATGTGCATGTTCACTCTGTTTGTTGGAAGAGGCACGGACGTGCATCTTCACTCTGTTACGTGGAAGAGGCAACAGGTGTGCATCTTCACTCTGTTTAGTGGAAGAGGCATGGATGCGCTTCTTCAGTCTGTTTGGTGGAAGAGGCATGGATGTGCATCTTCACTCTGATGGAATAGGCAACGGATGTGCATCTTCATTCACTTTTGTGCAAGGAGCCCCTGATGTGCATCTGCACTTTGGTGGAAGAGCCATCGATGTGCATCTTCACTCTGTTTGGTGGACGAGGTAATGGATGCACATCTTCACTCTGTTTTGTGGAAGAGGCATGTTTGTGTATCTTAACACTGTTTAGTGGAAGAGGCATGGATGTGCATCTTCACTCTGTTTGGTGGAAGAGGCAACGGATTTGCATCTTCACTCTGGTGCAAGAAGCAACGAATGTGTATCTTCACTCTGGTTTAAGACGCAACATGTGCATCTTCACTCTGTTTAGTGGAAGAGGCATGAATGCGCATCTTCACTCTGTTTGGTGGAAGAGGCATGGATGTGCATCTTCACTCTGTTGGATGGAAGAGGAATGTATGTGCATCTTCCCTCTGTTTCGTGGAATAGGAAATGAATGTGCATTTCACTCTGTTTGGTACAAGAGGCAACGAATGTGCATCTTCCCTCTGGTTTAAGAGGCAACAGACGTGCATCTTCACTCTGCTTGGTTTTAAAGGCACGGATGTGCATCTTCACTCTTTCGTGGAAGAGGCAACAGATGTGCATCTTTATTCTCTTTGGTGAAAGAGGCAATGGACGTGCATCTTCACTCTGTTTGGTGGAAGAAGCATGGATGTGCATCTTCACTCTGGTGAAGAGGCATGGATGTGCATCTTCACTCTGTTTGGTGGAAGAGACAACGCATGTGCATCTTCACTCTGTTTGGTGCAAGAAGCAACGAATGTGTATCTTCACTCTGGTTTAAGACGCAAAATGTGCATATTCACTCTGTTTGTTGGAAGAGGCACGGATGTGTATCTTCACTCTGTCACGTGAAAGAGGCGACAGATTTGTATCTTTACTCTGGTGGCGAGGCAACGGGTGTGCATCTTCACTCTGTTTAGTGGAAGTGGCAACGGATGTGCATCTTCACTCTGTTCATTGGAAGAGGCATGGATGTGCATCTTCACTCTGTTTGGTGGAAGAGGCAATGGACGTGCATCTTCACTCTGTTTGGTGAAGAGGAATGGATCTGCGTCTTCACTGTGCTTCATGGAAGAGGCATGGTTTTGCATCTCACTGTGCTTAGTGGAAGAGGCATGGATGTGCATCTTCACCCTGTTTCGTGGAAGAGGCAACAGATGTGGATCTTTACTCTGTTTGGTGGAAAAGGCAACAGGTGTGTATCTTCACTCTGTTTAGTGGAAGAGGCATGGATGTGCATCTTCACTCTGTTTAGTGGCAGAGGCTTGGATGCTCATCTTCACTCTGTTTTGTGGAAGAGGCAACGGATGTGCATTTTCAATCCATTTAGTGAAGATGCATGGATGTGCATCTTCACACTGTTTAGTGGAAGAGGCAACAGATGTGAATGTTTATTCTGTTTGGTGGAAGAGGCAATAGATGTACATCTTCTTTCATTGGTGCAAGAGGCCATTGATTTGCACCTGCACTGTGTTTGGTGGAAGAGGCAACGTATATGCATCTTCACTCTGTTTGGTGCAAGAAGCAAGGAATGTGTATCTTCACTCTGGTTTAAGATGCAACATGTGCATCTTCACTCTGTTTAGTGGAAGAGGCATGGATGTGCATCTTCCCTCTCTTTCGTGGAATAGGAAATGAATGTACATCTTCACTCTGTCTGGTACAAGAGGCAACGAATGTGCATCTTCACTCTGGTTTAAGAGGCAACAGACGTGCATCTTCACTCTGCTTGGTTTTAAAGGCACGGATGTGCATCTTCACTCTTTCGTGGAAGAGGCAACAGATGTGCATTTTTATTCTCTTTGGTGGAAGAGGCAACGGATGTGCATCTTCACTCTGTTTGGTGGAAGAAGCATGGATGTGCATCTTCACTCTGGTGAAAGAGGCAATGGACGTGCATCTTCACTCTGTTTGGTGGAAGAAGCATGGATGTGCATCTTCACTCTGGTGAAGAGGCATGGATGTGCATCTTCACTCTGTTTGGTGGAAGAGTCATGGATATGCATCTTCACTCTGGTGAAAGAGGCAATAGACGTGCATCTTCACTCTGTTTGGTGGAAGAAGCATGGATGTGCATCTTCACTCTGGTGAAAGAGGCAATGGACGTGCATCTTCACTCTGTTTGGTGGAAGAGTCATGGATATGCATCTTCACTCTGGTGAAAGAGGCAATGGACGTGCATCTTCACTCTGTTTGGTGGAAGAAGCATGGATGTGCATCTTCACTCTGGTGAAGAGGCATGGATGTGCATCTTCACTCTGTTTGGTGGAAGAGTCATGGATATGCATCTTCACTCTGGTGAAAGAGGCAATGGACGTGCATCTTCACTCTGTTTGGTGGAAGAAGCATGGATGTGCATCTTCACTCTGGTGGAGGAGGCAACGGATGTGCATCTTCACTGTTTGGTGCAAGAAGCAACGAATGTGCATCTTCACTCTGTTTGTTGGAAGAGGCACGGATGTGTATCTTCACTCTGTTACTTGAAAGAGGCAACAGATTTGTATCTTTACTCTGGTGGCGAGGCAACGGGTGTGCATCTTCACTCTGTTTAGTGGAAGTGGCAACGGATGTGCATCTTCACTCTGTTTATTGGAAGAGGCATGGATGTGCATCTTCACTCTGTTTATTGGAAGAGGCATGGATGTGCATCTTCACTCTGTTTATTGGAAGAGGCATGGATGTGCATCTTCACTCTGTTTATTGGAAGAGGCATGGATGTGCATCTTCACTCTGTTTATTGGAAGAGGCATGGATGTGCATCTTCACTCTGTTTGGTGAAGAGGAATGGATCTGCGTCTTCACTGTGCTTCGTGGAAGAGGCATGGTTTTGCATCTCACTGTGCTTAGTGGAAGAGGCATGGGTGTGCATCTTCACTATGTTTAGTGGAAGAGGCATGGATGTTTATCTTCACTCTGTTTTGCGGAAGAGGTATAGATGTGCATCTTCACTCTGTTTGGTTGAAGAGGCATGGATGTGCATCTTCACTCTTTTTGTTGGAAAAGGCACGGATGTGCATCTTCACTCTGTTTGGTGCAAGAGGAATGAATGTGCAACTTCACTCTGTTTGTTGGAAGAGGCATGGATGTGCATGTTCATTCTGTTTAGTGGCAGAGACATGGATGCGCATGTTCACTGTGTTTGGTGGAAGAGGAATGTTTGCGCATGTTCACTGTGTTTGGTGGAAGAGGCATGGATGTGGATCTTCACTCCATTTAGTGGAAGATGCATGGATGTGCATCTTCACACTGTTTAGTGGAAGAGGCTCCAGATGTGCATGTTTACTCTGTTTGGTGGAAGAGGCAACAGATGTGCTTCTTCATTCATTGGTGCAAGAGACCACTGATGTGCAGCTGCACTTTGTTTGGTGGTAGAGGCATCGGATGTGAATCTTCACTCTGTTTGGTGCAAGAGGCATGGATGTGCATCTTCACTCGGTTTGGTGCAAGAGGCAATGGATTTACATCTTCATTCATTGGTGCAAGAGTTCACTGATGTGCACCTTCATTTTGTTTGGTGGAAGAGGCAACGGATTTGCATCTTCAGTCTGTTACGTGGAAGAGGCAACAGATGTGCATCTTTACTCTGGTGGAAAATGCAACAGTCTGCATCTTCACTCTGTTTAGTGGAAGAGGCATGGATGTGTATCTTCACTCCTTTTGGTGGAAGAAGCAATGGATGTGCATCTTCACACTGTTGGAAGAGGCAAGGATGTGCATCTTCACTCTGTTTGGTGGAAGAGGCAAGGATGTGCATCTTCACTCTGTTTAGTGGAAGAGGCATGGATGTTTATCTTCACTCTGTTATGCGGAAGAGGTATAGATGTGCATCTTCACTCTGGTTGAAGAGGCATGCATGTGCATCTTCACTCTGTTTGTTTGAAGATGCACGGATGTGCATCTTCACTCTGTTTAGTGGAAGAGGCATGGATGCGCATCTTCACTCTGTTTGGTGGAATGGCACGGATGTGCATCTTCACTCTGTTTGGTGGAAGAGGTACGGATGTGCATCTTCACTCTGTTTAGTGGAAGAGGCATGGATGCGCATCTTCACTCTAGTGTAGGAGGCACGGATGTGAATCTTCACTCTGTTTGTTGGAAAAGGCACGGATGTGCATCTTCACCCTGTTTTGTGGAAGAGACAACAGATGTGGATCTTTACTCTGTGCGGTGGAAGAGGTAACAGGTGTGCATCTTGACTCAGTTTAGTTGAAGAGGCATGGATGCGCATCTCCACTCTGTTTGGTGGCAGAGGCATGGATGTGCATCTTCAGTCTGTTTAGTGGAAGAGCCATGGATGTGCACCTTCACTCGGGTGGAAAAGGCAACAGATGTGCATCATTAATCTGTTTGGTGGAAGAGGCATGGATGTGCATCTTCACTCTGGTGCAAGAGGAATGAATGTGCATCTTCACTCTGTTTGTCGGAAGAGGCATGTTTGCGCATGTTGACTCTGTTTGGTGGATGAGGCATGGATGTACGTCTTCACTCCATTTAGTGGAAGATGCATGGATGTGCATCTTCACACTGTTCAGTGGAAGAGGCTACAGATGTGCATGTTTACTCTGTTTGGTGGAAGAGGCAACAGATGTGCTTCTTCATTCATTGGTGCAAGAAGCCACTGATGTGCAGCTGCACTTTGTTTGGTGGTAAAGGCATCAGATGTGAATCTTCACTCTGTTTGGTGCAAGAGGCATTGATGTGCATCTTCGCTCGATTTGGTGCAAGAGGCAATGGATTTACATCTTCATTCATTGGTGCAAGAGTTCACTGATGTGCACCTTCATTTTGTTTGGTGGAAGAGGCAACGGATGTGCATCTTCACTCTGTTATGTGGAAGAGGCAGCAGATGTGCATCTTTACTCTGGTGGAAAATGCAACAGTCTGCATCTTCACTCTGTTTAGTGGAAGAGGCATGGATGTGCATCTTCACTCTGTTTGGTGGAAGAGGCAACGCATGTGCATCTTCACTGTTTGGTGCAAGAAGCAACGAATGTGTATCTTCACTCTGGTTTAAGACGCAAAATGTGCATCTTCACTCTGTTTGTTGGAAGAGGCACGGATGTGTATCTTCACTCTGTTACTTGAAAGAGGCAACAGATTTGTATCTTTACTCTGGTGGCGAGGCAACGGGTGTGCATCTTCACTCTGTTTAGTGGAAGTGGCAACGGATGTGCATCTTCACTCTGTTTATTGGAAGAGGCATGGATGTGCATCTTCACTCTGTTTGGTGAAGAGGCATGGATCTGCGTCTTCACTGTGTTTCGTGGAAGAGGCATGGTTTTGCATCTCACTGTGCTTAGTGGAAGAGGCATGGGTGTGCATCTTCACTATGTTTAGTGGAAGAGGCATGGATGTTAATCTTCACTCTGTTTCGTGGAATAGGCAACGAATGTGCATCTTACTATGTTTGGTGGAAGAGGCAACGGATGTGCATCTTCACTCTATTTATTGGAAGAGGCATGGATGTGCATCTTCACTCTGTTTGGTGGAAGAGGCAATGGATGTGCATCTTCACTCTGTTTGGTGAAGAGGCATGGATCTGCGTCTTCACTGTGTTTCGTGGAAGAGGCATGGTTGTGCATCTCACTGTGCTTAGTGGAAGAGGCATGGGTGTGCATCTCACTGTGCTTAGTGGAAGAGGCATGGGTGTGCATCTTCACTATGTTTAGTAGAAGAGGCATGGATGTTTATCTTCACTGTGTTTTGCGGAAGAGCTATAGATGTGCATCTTCATTCTGTTTGGTTGAAGAGTCATGGAAGTGCATCTTCACTCTGTTTGGTGGAAGAGGCATGGATGTGCATCTTTACTCTGGTGCAAGAGGAATGAATGTGCATCTTCACTCTGTTGGAAGAGGCATGGATGTGCATCTTCATTCTGGTGCAAGAGGAATGAATGTGCCTCTTCACTCTGTTGGAAGAGGCATGGATGTGCATCTTCACTCTGGTGCAAGAGGAATGAATGTGCATCTTCACTCTGTTGGAAGAGGCATGGATGTGCATCTTCACTCTGGTGCAAGAGGAATGAATGTGCATCTTCACTCTGTTGGAAGAGGCATGGATGTGCATCTTCTCTCTGTTTAGTGGCAGAGGCATGGATGTGCATCTTCACTCTAGTGGAAGAGGCAACGGATGTGCATCATCACTCTGTTTGGTGGAAGGGGTAACAGATGTCCATCTTCACACCGTTTGGTGCAAGAAGCAACGAATGTGTATCTTCACTCTGGTTTAAGACGCAACATGTGCATCTTCACTCTGTTTGGTGGAAGAGGCATGGATGTGCATCTTACTCTGGTGGAACAGGCAACGGATGTGCATCTTCACTCTGTGTATTAGAAGAGGCATGGATGTGCATCTTCCTTCTGTTTGGTGGAAGAGGCAGTGGACGTGCATCTTCACTCTGTTTGGTGAAGAGGCATGGATCTGCGTCTTCACTGTGTTTTGTGGAAGAGGCATGGTTGTGCATCTCACTGTGCTTAGTGGAAGAGGCATGGGTGTGCATCTTCACTATGTTTATTGGAAGAGGCATGGATGTTTATCTTCACTCTGTTATGCGGAAGGGGTATAGATGTGCATCTTCACTCTGTTTGGTTGAAGAGGCATGCATGTGCATCTTCACTCTGTTTGTTTGAAGATGCACGGATGTGCATCTTCACTCTGTTTAGTGGAAGAGGCATGGATGCGCATCTTCACTCTGTTTGGTGGAATGGCATGGATGTGCATCTTCACTCTGTTTGGTGGAAGAGGTACGGATGTGCATTTTCACTCTGTTTAGTGGAAGAGGCATGGATGCGCATCTTCACTCTGTTTGGTGGAAGAGGCATGGATGTGCATCTTCACTCTGTTTGGTGCAAGAGGAATGAATGTGCATCTTCACTCTGTTTGTTGGAAGGGGCATGTATGTGCATCTTCACTCTGTTTAGTGGCAGAGGCATGGATGCGCATCTTCACTCTGTTAGGTGGAAGAGGCATGTTTGCACATGTTCACTCTGTTTGGTGGAAGAGGCATGGATGTGGATCTTCACTCCATTTAGTGGAAGATGCATGGATGTGCATCTTCACACTGTTTAGTGGAAGAGGCAAACAGATGTGCATGTTTACTCTGTTTGGTGGAAGAGGCAACAGATATGCTTCTTCATTCATTGGTGCAAGAGGCCACTGATGTGCAGCTGCACTTTGGTGGTAGAGGCATCGGATGTGCATCTTCACTCTGGTGCAAGAGGCAACGAGTGTGCATCTTCACTCTGGTGCAAGAGGCAACGAATGTGCATCTTCACTCTGGTTTAAGAGGCAACAGACGTGCACCTTCACTCTGTTTCTTGGAGGAGGCAACAGATATGCATCTTTACTCTGTTGGAAGAGGCAACGGAGATGCATTTCACTCTGTTTATGGATGGGGCAACGGAGGTGCATCTTCACTCTGGTGGAAGAGGCATGGTTGTGCATCTTCAGTCTTTTTAGTGGAAGAGGCATGGATGTGCTTCTTCACTTTGTTTGGTGGAAGAGGCATGGATGTGCATCTTCAGTCTGTTTAGTAGAAGAGGTACGGATGTGCATCTTCACTCTGTTTCGTGGAAGAGGCAACAGATGTGGATCTTTGTGTGGTGGAAGAGGCAACAGGTGTGCATCTTGACTCTGTTTAGTTGAAGAGGCATGGATGCGCATCTCCACTCTGTTTGGTGGAAGAGGCATGGATTTGCATCTTCAGTCTGTTTAGTGGAAGAGGCATGGATGCGCATCTCCACTCTGTTTGGTGGAAGAGGCATGGATTTGCATCTTCAGTCTGTTTAGTGGAAGAGGTACGGATGTGCGTCTTCACTCTGTTTAGTGGCAGAGGCATGGATGCGCATGTTCACTCTGTTTGGTGGAGTAGGCATGGATATGCATCTTCACTCTGGTGGAAGAGGCAATAGATGTGTCTTCTCACTCTGTTTGGTGGAAGAGGGATGGATGAGCACTTCCATTCTGTTTGGTGGAAGAGGCAACATATCTGCATCTTCACTGTGTTTGGTGGAAGAGGCAAAGGACATGCATCTTCACTCCTTTTGGTGGAAGAGGCTTGGATGTGCATCTTCACTCTGTTTGGGGCAAGAGGCAACAGACGTGCATCTTCACTCTGCTTGTTAGAAGAGGCACAGATGTGCATCTTCACTCTGTTTCGTGGAAGAGGCAACAGACGTGCGTCTTTACTCTGTTTGGTGGATGAGGCAACGGATGTGCATCTTCACTCTGTTTGGAAGGGGCAACGGTTGTGCATCTTCACTTTGTTTTGTGGAAGAGGCATGGATGTGCATCTTCACTCTGTTGTTGGAAGAGGCACGGATGTGCGTCTTCACTCTGTTTAGTGGAAGAAGCATGGATGCGCTCTTCACTCTGGTGGAAGAGGCACGGATGTGCATCTTCACTCTGTTTGGTGTAAGAGGCATGGAAGTGCATCTTCACTCTGTTGGATGGAAGAGGAATGGATGTGCATCTTCACTCTGTTTGTTGAAAGAAGCACGGATATGCATCTTCACTCTGTTTTGAGGAATAGGCAACGAATGTGCATCTTACTCTGTTTGGTGGAAGAGACAACGGATGTGCATCTTCACTCTTTTTATTGGAAGAGGCATGGATGTGCATCTTCACTCTGTTTGGTGGAAGAGGCAATGGACGTGCATCTTCATTCTGTTTGGTGAAGAGGCATGGATCTGCGTCTTCACTGTGTTTCGTGGAAGAGGCATGGTTGTGCATCTCACTGTGCTTAGTGGAAGAGGCATGGGTGTGCATCTTCACTATGTTTAGTGGAAGAGGCATGGATGTTTATCTTCACTCTGCTTTGCGGAAGAGGTATAGATGTGCATCTTCACTCTGTTTGGTGGAAGAGGCACGGATGTGCATCTTCACTCTGTTTGGTGCAAGAGGCAATGAACGTGCATCTTCACTCTGTTTGGTGGAAGAGGCAACATATCTGCGTCTTCACTGTGTTTGGTGGAAGAGACAAAGGACATGCATCTTCACTCCTTTTGGTGGAAGATGCTTGGATGTGCATCTTCACTCTGTTTCATGGAGGAGGCAACAGATGTGCACCTTCATTCATGGTGCAAGAGGCCACTGATGTTCACCTGCACTTTGTTTGGTGCAAGAGGCAACAGATGTGCATCTTTACTCTCTTTGGTGGAAGAGGCAATGTATGTGCATCTTCACTCTGTTTGGAAGTGGCAACGGTTGTGCATCTTCACTCTGTTTTGTGGAAGAGGCAACGGTTATGCATCTTCACTCTGTTTTGTGGAAGAGGCATGGATGTGCATCTTCACTGTGTTTGATGGAAGAGACATGGATGTGAATCTTCACTCAGGTGGAAGGGGCAATGGACGTGCATCTTCACTCTGTTTGGTGGAACTGTCATGGATGTGCATCTTCACTCTGTTTGGTGCAAGAGGCAATGGATTTACATCTTCATTCATTGGTGCAAGAGTTCACTGACTGTACCTTTACTTTGTTTGGTGGAAGAGGCAACGGATGTGCATCTTCACTCTGTTACGTGGAAGAGGCAATAGATGTACATCTTTACTCTGGTGGAAAAGGCAACAAGTGTGCATCTTCACTCTGTTTAGTGGAAGAGGCATGGATGTGTATCTTCATCCTTTTGGTGGAAGACGCAATGGATGTGCATCTTCACTCTGTTTAGTGGAAGAGGCATGGATGCGCTCTTCACTCTGGTGGAAGAGGCACAGATGTGCATCTTCACTCTGTTTTGTGGAAGAGGCATGGATGCGCATCTTCACTCTGTTTGTGTAAGAGGCATGGATGTGCATCTTCACTCTGTTTGTTGGAAGAAGCACGGATGTGCATCTTCACTCTGTTTCGTGGAAGAGGCAACAGAGGTGCGTCTTTACTCTGTTTGGTGGATGAGGCAACGGATGTGCATCTTCACTCTGGAAGGGGCAACGGTTGTGCATCTTCACTCTGTTTTGTGGAAGAGGCAACAGAGGTGCGTCTTTACTCTGTTTGGTGGATGAGGCAACGGATGTGCATCTTCACTCTGGAAGAGGCATGGATGTGCATCTTCACTCTGTTTTATGGAAGAGGCATGTATGTGAATCTTCACTCAGGTGGAAGGGGCAATGGACGTGCATCTTCACTCTGTTTGGTGGAACTGTCATGGATGAGCATCTTCACTCTGTTTGGTGCAAGAGGCAATGGATTTACATCTTCATTCATTGGTGCAAGAGTTCACTGATGTGTACCTTCACTTTGTTTGGTGGAAGAGGCAACGGATGTGCATCTTCACTCTGTTACGTGGAAGAGGCAACAGATGTGCATGTTTACTCTGGTGGAAAAGGCAACAGGTGTGCATCTTCACTCTGTTTAGTGGAAGAGGCATGGATGTGCATCTTCACTCTGTTTGGTGTAAGAGGCATGGAAGTGCATCTTCACTCTGTTGGATGGAAGAGGAATGGATGTGCATCTTCACTCTGTTTGTTGGAAGAAGCACGGATGTGCATCTTCACTCTGTTTGGTGGAAGAGGCATGGATGTGCATCTTCACTCTGTTTGGTGGAAGAGGCAATGGACGTGCACCTTCACTCTGTTTGGTGAAGAGGCATGGATCTGCGTCTTCACTGTGTTTCGTGGAAGAGGCATGGTTGTGCATCTCACTGTGCTTAGTGGAAGAGGCATGGGTGTGCACCTTCACTATGTTTAGTGGAAGAGGCATGGATGTTTATCTTCACTCTGCTTTGCGAAAGAGGTATAGATGTGCATCTTCACTCTGTTTGGTGGAAGAGGCACGGATGTGCATCTTCACTCTGTTTGGTGCAAGAGGCAATGAACGTGCATCTTCACTCTGTTTGGTTGAAGAGGCATGGATGTGCATCTTCACTCTGTTTGTTGGAAGATGAACGTATGTCCATCTTCAGTCTGTTTAGTGGAAGAGGCATGGATGAGCATCTTCACTCTGTTTGGTGGAAGAGGTACGGATGTGCATCTTCACTCTGTTTAGTGGAAGAGGCATGGATGCGCCTCTTCACTCTGTTTGGTGGAAAAGGCACGGATGTGCATCTTCACTCTGTTACGTGGAAGAGGCATGGATGCGCATGTTCACTCTGTTTGGTGGAAGAGGCATGGATGTGCATCTTCACTCTGTTTAGTGGAAGAGGCATGGATGCGCCTCTTCACTCTGTTTGGTGGAAGAGGCATGGATGTGCATCTTCACTCTGTTTAGTGGAAGAGGCATGGATGCGCATCTTCACTCTGTTTGGTGGAAGAGGCATGGATGTGCATCTTCACTCTGTTTAGTGGAAGAGGCATGGATGCGCCTCTTCACTCTGTTTGGTGGAAAAGGCACGGATGTGCATCTTCACTCTGTTACATGGAAGAGGCATGGATGCGCATCTTCACTCTGGTGAAAGAGGCATGGATGTGCATCTTCACTCTGTTGGATGGAAGAGGAATGGATGTGCATCTTCACTCTGTTTCATGCAAGAGGAATGAATGTGCATCTTCACTCTGTCTGTTGGAAGAGGCATCGGATGTGAATCGTCACTCCATTTTGAGGAAGATGCATGGATGTGCATCTTCACTATGTTTTTTGGAGGAGGCAACAGGTGTGCATCTTCTCTATGTTTGGTGAAAGAGGCAACGGATGTGCATCTTCCCTCTGTTTGGTGCAAGAGGCAATGAATGTGCATCTTCACTGTGGTTTAAGAGGCAACAGACGTGCATCTTCACTCTGTTCGTGGAAGAGGCAACAGATATGCATCTTTACTCTGTTGGAAGAGGCAAGGGACGTGCATTTCACTCTGTTTATGGACAGGGCAATGGAGGTGCATCTTCACTCTTTTTGGTGGAAGAGGCATGGATGTGCATCTTCATTCTGTTTAGTGGAAGAGGCACAGATGTGCATGTTCACTCTGTTTCTTGGAAGAGGTACGGATGTGCATCTTCACTCTGTTTCGTGGAAGAGGCAACAGATGTGGATCATTAATCTGTGCGGTGGAAGAGGCAACAGGGGTGCATCTTGACTCTGTTTAGTTGAAGAGGCAAGGATGCGCATCTCCACTCTGGTGGAAGAGGCATGGATGTGCATCCTCAGTCAGTTTGGTGGAAGATGCCATGGATGTGTATCCTCATCAAGTTTAGTGGAAGATGCAACGGATGTGCATCCTCAGTTAGTTTGGTGGAAGATGCAATGGATGTGCATCATCATTCAGTTTGCTGGAAGATGCAACGGATGTGCATCCTCAGTCAGTTTGCTGGAAGGTGCAACGGATGTGCATCCTCATCCAGGTTGGTGGAAGATGCAACGGATGTGCATCCTCATCCAGTTTAGTGGAAGTTGCAACGGATATGCATCCTCATCCAGTTTGCTCAAAGATGCAATGGATGTGCATCCTCAGTCAGTTTGCTGGAAGATGCAATGGATGTGCATCCTCAGTCAGTTTGCTGGAAGATGCAATGGATGTGCATCCTCAGTCAGTTTGCTGGAAGATGCAATGGATGTGCATCCTCATCCGGTTTGCTGGAAGATGCAATGGATGTGAATCCTCAGTCAGTTTGGTGGAAGATGCAATGGATGTGCATCCCCAGTCAGTTTGGTGGAAGAGGCAACCGATTTGCATTTTCATTCGGTTTTGTCTAAGAGGCAACGATGTGAATCTTTATTCTGTTAGTTGGAAGTTGCCACAGATGTGCATCCTCAGTTCGTTTGGTTTAAGATGCAACGAATGTGCATCCTCAGTCAGTTTGGTGGAAGATGCAAGGGATGTGCATCCTCATCCAGTTTGGTGGAAGATGCCACGGATGTATATCCTCATCCAGTTTGGTGGAAGATGCAACGGATGTGCATCCTCATCCAGTTTTGTGGAAGACGCCAGGATGTGTATCCTCATCCAGTTTCCTCAAAGATGCAACTGATGTGCATCCTCACTCAATTTGATGGAAGATGCAGCAGATGTGGATCCTCATCCAGTTTGCTGGATAGTGCAATGGATGTGCATCCTCAGTCAGTTTGGTGGAAGAGGCAAACGATTTGCATCTTCATTCTGTTTTGTCTAAGAGGCATCGGATTTGCATCTTTATTCTGTTAGTTGGAAGATGCAACGGATGTACATCTTCAGTCAGTTTGGTGGAAGATGCCACCAATGTGCATCCTTATCCAGTTTGGGGGAAGATGCAATGGATATGCATCGTCATCCAGTTTGGTGGAAGATGCAATGGATGTGCATCCTCATCCAGTTTGGTGGAAGATGCAATGGATGTGCATCCTCAGTCAGTTTGGTGGAAGATGCAATGGTTGTGCATCCTCAGTCAGTTTAGTAGAAGATGCAACGGATGTGCATCCTCATCCAGAGTGGTGGAAGATGCAACGGATGTGCATCCTCATCCAGTTTGGTGGAAGATTCAAAGGACATGCATCCTCATCCAGTTTGGTGGAAGATGCCATGGATGTGCATCCTCATCCAGTTTGGTGGAAGATGCCATGGATGTGCATCCTCTGTCAGTTTGGTGGAAGATGCCACTAATGTGCATTCTCATCCAGTTCGGTGGAAGATGCAATGGATGTGCATCCTCAGTTAGTTTGGTGGAAGGTGCAATGGATGTGCATCCCCATCCAGTTTGGTGGAAGATGCAATGGATGTGCATCCTCAGTTAGTTTGGTGGAAGGTGCAACGGATGTTCATCCTCATCCAGTTTGGTGGAAGATGCAACGGATGTTCATTCTCAGTTAGTTTGGTGGAAGGTGCAATGGATGTGCATCCTCATACAGTTAGGTGGAAGATGCAACGGATGTGCATCCTCAGTCAGTTTGGTGGAAGATGCCATGGATGTGCATCCTCATCCAGTTTGGTGGAAGATGCTACGGACGTGCATTCTCGGTAAGTTTGGTGGAAGGTGCAAAGGATGTGCATCCTCATCCAATTTGGTGGAAGATGCAATGGATGTGCATCCTCATCCAGTTTGGTGGAAGATGCAATGGATGTGCATCTTCATCCAGTTTGCTCGAAGATGCAATGGATGTGCATCCACAGTCAGTTTGGTGGAAGATGCAATGGATGTGCATCCTCTGTCAGTTTGGTGGAAGATGCCACGGATGTGCATCCTCATCCAGTTTGGTGGAAGATTCAACGGATGTGCATCCTCAGTCTGTTTGGTGGAAGATGCAGTGGATGTGCATCCTCATCCAGTTTGGGGGAAGATGCCATGGATGTGCATCCTCTGTCAGTTTGGTGAAAGGTGCCACCAATGTGTATCCTCAATCAGTTTGGTGGAAGATGCAATGGATGTGCATTCTTGGTTAGTTTGGTGGAAGGTGCCACCAATGTGCATCCTCATCCAGTTTGGTGGAATATGCAATGGATGTGCATCCTCATCCAGTTTGCTCGAAGATGCAATGGATGTGCATCCTCAGTCAGTTTGGTGGAAGGTGTAATGGATGTGCATCCTCAACCAGTTTGGTGGAAGATGCAATGGATGTGCATCCTCAGTCAGTTTGGTGGAAGATGCCATGGATGTGCATCCTCATCCAGTTGGTGGATGATTCAACGGATGTGCATCCTCATCCAGCTTGGTGGAAGATGCAATGAATGTGCAAGCTCATCCAGTTTGGTGGAAGATGCCATGGATGTGCATCCTCATCCGTTTGGTGGAAGATGCCATGGATGTGCATCCTCATCCAGTTGGGTGGAAGATGTAATGGATGTGCATCCTCATCCAGTTTGGTGTAAGATGCAATGGATGTGCATCCTCAGTCAGTTTGGTGGAAGATGCAATGGATGTGCATCCTCATCCAGTTAGGTGGAAGATGCCATGGATGTGCATCCTGTGTCAGTTTGGTGGAAGATGCCACCAATTTGCATCCTCATCCAGTTTGGTGGAAGATGCAATGGATGTGCATACTCTGTTAGTTTGGTGGAAGGTGCAACAGTTGTGCATCCTCATACAGTTTGGTGGAAGATGCAACGGATGTGCATCCTCATCCAGTTTGGTGGAAGATGCAATGGATGTGCATCCTAATCCAGTTTGGTGGAAGTTGCAACGGATATGCATCCTCAGTCAGTTTGGTGAGAGATGCCATGCATGTGTATCCTCATCCAGTTTGGTGGAAGATGCAACGGATGTGCATCCTCATCCAGTTTGCTCGAAGTTGCAACAGATGTGCATCCTCATTCAATTTGCTGGAAGGTGCAACGGATGTGCATCCTCATCCAGTTTAGTGGAAGGTGCAACGGATGTGCATCCTCATCCAGTTTAGTGGAAGATGCAACGGATGTGCATCCTCATCCAGTTTGGTTGAAGATGCAACGGATGTGCATCCTCATCCAGTTTAGTGGAAGATGCAACGGATGTGCATCCTCAGTCAGTTTGGTGGAAGATGCAACGGATGTGCATCCTCATCTAGTTTGGTGGAAGATGCCACGGATGTGTATCCTCGTCCAGTTTGCTCGAAGATGCAATGGATGTGCATTCTCACTCAATTTGGTGGAATATGCAACAGATGTGCATCCTCAATCAGTTTGCTTGAAGGTGCAACTGATGTGCATCCTCATTCAGTTTGCTGGAAGATGCAACGGATGTCCATCCTTAGTCAGTTTGCTGGAAGGTGCAACGGATGTGCATCCTCATCCAGTTTGGTGGAAGGTGCAACGGATGTGCTTCCTCATCCAGTTTGCTGGAAGGTGCAACGGATGTGCATCCCCATCCAGTTTGGTGGAAGATGCAACGGATATGCATCCTCAGTCAGTTTTGTGGAAGATGCCACGGATATGTATCCTCATCCAGTTTGCTCAAAGATGCAGTGGATGTGCATCCTTATTCAGTTTGGTGGAAGAGGCAACATATTTGCATCTTCATTCTGTTTTGTCTAAGAGGCAACGGATGTGCTTCTTTATTCTGTTAGTTGGAAGATGCAACGGATATGCATCTTCAGTCAGTTTTGTGGAGGATTCCACGTATGTGCATCCTCACTTCCTTTGTTTGAGGATGCAACGTATGTGCATTCTCAGTCAGTTTTGTGGAAGATGCAATGGATGTGCATCCGCATCCAGTTTGGTTGAAGATGCCACGGATGTGCATCCTCATCCAGTTTGGTTGAAGATGCAACGGATGTGCATCCTCATCCTGTTTAGTGGAAGATGCAACGGATGTGCATCCTCATCCAGTTTGCTCGAAGATGGAACGGATGTGCATCCTCAGTCAGTTTGCTGGAAGATGCAACGGATGTGCATCCTCATCCAGTTTAGTGGAAGATGTAATGGATGTCCATCCCCAGTCAATTTGGTGGAAGAGACAACCAATTTGCATCTTCATTCTGTTTTGTCTAAGAGACAACGGATGTGCATCTTTATTCTGTTAGTTGGAAGATGCAACTGATGTGCGTCTTCAGTCAGTTTGGTGGAAGATGCCACGGATGTGCATCCTCACCCAGTTTGGTGGGAGATGCAACGGATGTGCATCCTCATTCAGTTTGGTGGAAGATGCCGCGGATGTGCATCCTCATCCAGTTTGGTGGGAGATGCAACGGATGTGCATCCTCATCCAGTTTGGTGGAAGATGCCGCGGATTTGTATCCTCATCCAGTTTGCTCAAAGATGCAACGGATGTGCATCCTCACTCATTTTGGTGGTATATGCAACGGATGTGCATCCTCATCCAGTTTGCTGGAAGGTGCAACGGATGTGCATCCTCATCCAGTTTGGTGGAAGATGCAATGGATGTGCATCCACAGTCAGTTTGGTGGAAGAGGCAACCAATTTGCATCTTCATTCTGTTTTGTCTAAGAGGCCTCAAATGTGCATCTTTATTCTGTTAGTTGGAAGATGCAACGGATGTGCATCTTCAGTCAGTTTGGTGGAAGATGCCTCGGATGTGCATCTTCAGTTCGTTTGGTTGAAGATGCACCGAATGTGCATCCTCCGTCAGTTTGGTGAAAGGTGCAACGGATGTGCATCTTCAGTCAGTTTTGTGGAGGATGCCACGTATGTGCATCCTCACTTCGTTTGGTTGAGGATGCAAAGTATGTGCATCCTCAGTCAGTTTTGTGGAAGATGCAACGGATGAGCATCTTCAACCAGTTTGGTGGAAGATGCAATGGATGTGCATCCTCATCCAGTTTGGTTGAAGATGCAACAGATGTGCATCCTCATCCAGTTTGCTCGAAGATGCAATGGATGTGCATCCTCATCCAGTTTTCTGGAAGGTGCAACGGATGTGCATCCTCATCCAGTTTGGTTGAAGATGCAACAGATGTGCATCCTCATCCAGTTTGCTCGAAGATGCAATGGATGTGCATCCTCATCCAGTTTTCTGGAAGGTGCAACGGATGTGCATCCTCATCCAGTTTGCTGGAAGGTGCAACGGATGTGCATCCCCATCCAGTTTGGTGGAAGATGCAACGGATATGCATCCTCAGTCAGTTTTGTGGAAGATGCCACGGATATGTATCCTCATCCAGTTTGCTCAAAGATGCAATGGATGTGCATCCTTATTCAGTTTGGTGGAAGAGGCAACATATTTGCATCTTCATTCTGTTTTGTCTAAGAGGCAACAGATGTGCTTCTTTATTCTGTTAGTTGGAAGATGCAACGGATATGCATCTTCAGTCAGTTTTGTGGAGGATTCCACGTATGTGCATCCTCACTTCCTTTGTTTGAGGATGCAACGTATGTGCATCCTCAGTCAGTTTTGTGGAAGATGCAATGGATGTGCATCCGCATCCAGTTTGGTTGAAGATGCCACGGATGTGCATCCTCATCCAGTTTGGTTGAAGATGCAACGGATGTGCATCCTCATCCTGTTTAGTGGAAGATGCAACGGATGTGCATCCTCATCCAGTTTGCTCGAAGATGGAACGGATGTGCATCCTCAGTCAGTTTGCTGGAAGATGCAACGGATGTGCATCCTCATCCAGTTTAGTGGAAGATGTAATGGATGTCCATCCCCAGTCAATTTGGTGGAAGAGACAACCAATTTGCATCTTCATTCTGTTTTGTCTAAGAGGCAACGGATGTGCTTCTTTATTCTGTTAGTTGGAAGATGCAACCGATGTGCATCTTCAGTCAGTTTTGTGGAGGATTCCACGTATGTGCATCCTCACTTCGTTTGGTTGAGGATGCAACGTATGTGCATCCTCAGTCAGTTTTGTGAAAGATGCAATGGATGTGCATCCTCATCCAGTTTGGTTGAAGATGCCACGGATGTGCATCCTCATCCAGTTTGGTTGAAGATGCAACGGATGTGCATCCTCATCCAGTTTGGTTGAAGATGCAACGGATGTGCATCCTCATCCAGTTTGGTGGAAGATGCAACGGATGTGCATCCCTAGTCAGTTTTGTGGAAGATGGAACGGATGTGCATCCTTATTTAATTTGGTCGAAGAGGCAACAGATGTGACTCTTCAGTGTGTTTGGTGTTAGATGCAAGGGATGTGCATCCTCAGTACGTTTGGTGGAACAGAGAACGTATGTGCATCCTTAGTCAGTTTGCTGGATGAGGCAACGGATGTGCATCTTCCGTCTTTTTGGTAGAAGTCAGGCGTGTAACCAGCCCTTCCTCAAAGGCCAGAGTATCAGGTGACTCACAGTTGATGCCTTCTGTTGGTTAGTTTTTGAGTAGATGGACATGGGCATGTAACTAGGGATCAAAGTTTGATACAAGCTTGTTATAAACACAGGAGATTGCCCTGGGAGTGAGTAATATGTATTAGTAAGCATTTAGCATGACACTAATAATCTAATTCTCTTACAACAACTTAGCAGAGTAAGAACCTTTTGGTTTGACATTTTTCTGTTCAGATACTTTATATCTTTTATATTTACTTTTGCACTTGGAGAGAAAATTCGCATTTCAGTTTCCCTTGATGGATTATTTAGAATCTGGAGTCTGTGGAGGCTGCTTCAGCCTGCAGAATGCTTCCTGCTGTTGTCTGCAGCCAATTCCCTCTTTGAGAATACTGATGTTGGTGATAAAGGGAGATACTGGCCAATTAGCTCCCTATTAAATAGTAATGGTTTATTAGCTTTGGTTAACACTTGGGAGATTTTCAGATACCCAGTCTGGAGGGAAGCAGAAAGATTCATTTAGGCTCCACTGAGTTATCTCTGCCAACTTTCTGGCAAATACTACTCCAGCCAGCTGCAATGGAGGTGATGGCTCCCCCATGCCTGTTCTTACCCGTTTGTGCTGACTATCACAGTCTGAGGGAAGAAAATAATGAGGACTGCTCTTAGTCCCTACTCATGCCAACTTGTGGGCCAGGCACCTCACATGCCTTGGGAAACCATATAACCTGGTAGATAAATATAAGAGCTTTGGCTATGACAAATAGGGCTCCAGTTCTCACTTGACTGTCATACCCTCTGTGATCTTGGGCTAGGAGGTCATCTCCCTAAGTCTTGGTTCTTTTATCTGTAAGATGGGAGAAATAATTCTTACCTCACAATGTCTTGAGATCATCAAATAAGAAAATGCCAATAAGATAATGCCTAATGTTATTCAACACAGTCTGGGATACTCAGGAACCCCCCAAGAAGATTCTGGTGGTGTCTTCAGAAGATGGGTATATTTGCAGGATAAAGCTCTTTCTTGAACATTAGTTTTTATTTAAAAATTGGTTGAGACACCATTTGAGTAGATGGACACGGTCTATAAAACCAAAAACACTGGCTTTATAGACCGTGTGCACAGCTATGATTTAATAAAAAAAATTAAAGATAAAAATAAATAAATAAAAATTGAGAGAACTCTCACAACCAAAACAAACTACATGTATTATGGACTAGAATGCATGTTTTGTGTTAAGTTTTGACAATGGCTGTGGTTTCAAGGACATTTTAAATGTGCAGCAGGTTTCTTTAACTGCACCTCTGACCTTTTGGAGGTGCACCTGCTTTCTTCTCTTCCTGTGGTCCCAGCAATGCTTGACAAATGGTCCTACAATAATCTGGTGCTGCAGATCCCACAATTATCCCAATTCTATAGTGGAGAGAAGGGTCTCAGCAATTTGATGAGGCATGAGTCAAGGTCTGAAAACAGATCTCTTTCACTGCAAAGCCATACTCTTTCCCCAGCTCAGCAGCACATTAGAGCTGAGAGAGTGACTTAATATTCCTAAGCTCATGCACAGAGGCCATCCTCCTCTGAGCTCTGAGGACACTTGGCTTGTGTCTCAGCTGGCACACTCCTAGCAATTATAGTGCACTGCTTCTGAATTCATAAAGCCCGGTTATAATTGCTACTTACTTGGCATCTAACCCCACCAGGGTTGCCATGGTTGCTGTGGCCACAGCCTCTCTCTGCCATGCCCGCCATTGTGCTTACTCTGAGAGCCGTAGGCACTAGCAGTTCAGACTTGCATGGACCAGCATGGAGGTTTCCAGGCCAGATGACTCCATCTAGAAGTGGAGAGTTGGGGCACAGTGAGGGATGGAGAAGGTGTTGAATTGACTTTTTCTCCCAACACTGATGGACACAATGGTCCCAGACAGCCTTTCCAGACACAGTGGTAGGGGTCAAGCCCTACTCTTCTTCCATCATTTACTCACAGTATGACCTTGAACAAGTAGCTTTGTCTAATTCAGTTCATTCTACCACAGGGGGAGGGAAAGCTGTCAGTATGAAATGCAGGAACTAACTTCGGGGTAAGATAGACACAGGTGCAAATCTTGACTTTATCCCTTTCTAGCCAACTACCTTTGAGTATGTGACTTGACTCCTCAGAGCCCCTGTCTCTTCATTTATAGAAAAATCAATAAAACACTGACCTCTGAGCTTGATCACAGAATTAGATGGACTAATGCACGTACTAGACCAGGCAAGCTATACCTGGTCAGTCAATGTGGACAAATGTTGAAATGAGGTGGCCCAAGGGTTTGCAAGCTATCGAGGTTTCCTTCTATTTTTTCCTTTTTTTTTTTTATTTTGAAAGATTCTTCTCACAAAAGAAAACTACTTAACAGGAGTAATCATCAGCCCATTTATTTGTCTTTAAACAAAGACTCTCTTTGGAGCTTCTCTTTAGCGTTAAGAGAACCCATGTGCCATCACTGAGAACATAGAAGATTTCTAGGACACAGCAAGGAGAACCACTTCCTCTTGCAGACATCACTGAGTACCCACTATGTGCTGGGTCTACACTGCAGCTGAGGATACTGGGATAAACAAAAGCAGAGGTGGACCCTGTTCTTACAGAGCTTACTCTCTAGAACAGAGTTAGACGTTCCTCAAATAATCCATAAATTGAATTGGCATGAGCATTCTGCAAGAGTAGGAGCAAAGAGGGACTAGGTGCCAATGACCTAAGGAAGTGCCCTAGAGGTAGCAGAGTTGGAGCTGAGCTCTTAAGGATGAGTAATGGCTGAGTAGGCAAAGAGGAGGGAACAGCATTCCAGGCATAGGGAACAGCAGGGGTGAAGGCCCTGTAGTGGTGATTGGGACCTGATGTATACAAGGAATTGATAAACAGCCAGAGTGGTTGGACCACAGGGAGCAAGGAGCCATGGGTTGAGAGCTGAGGCCAGGCTTCATACAGTCTTACTAAGAACAGCAACTTCAGCATCAGACGTGAAAACATTACAGGGATTGAACTGTAAGGGTGATGCGGTAAGACTCATCTTGTAAAAAGTCAACTTTAGTTATAATGTGGGGAAGAATTGACAGTGGAGAAGAATGAACAGGAACAAAGGGATCAAGAAAGAAACTTTACAGTTGTCTGTGCAGGTGGGGAGATGTCAGAGGCAATGGGGACGCATGGATGCTTTTATGAAGATGTTAAAAAGGGAGGATGGAGGAGCCACGGCTGGGGTTAGATCCTCCAGCAGAGTGGGAGGCATCATCAGGGATGATTTTTAGGGTTCTATTTTGTACAGCTTCAGAAAGGAAATTACTTTTTGCTAAAATGGGAATGGGGAGCCGTGTGTGGGGACAGTGGATGGCAGGGAGGAGATCAGACCTCTGGGTTTGAGGATGCTGAGTGCGCGATGCCTTGAGCATTCAGAAGGGAGCTGTGGTTTGGACAAACATCTATTCATGCTTGCAGTCTGGAAAGGGGGTCCAGGTGGAGCCACGGCCTGTGAGTCACCGCTGTGAAGGTGGTAATGAGGCTGGGGGGCGGATGAGATCACACCTTGACATTTCAGGGAGTATTCAGAAAATGGAGACACTCTATTAAGCTTCATGAAATATTTAAAAATAGCTTCTGTTCCACCACTGCCTCTACTTTCCCCACCCCCATCACTTCAAAAACTTTAGAAGAGTTTGGAGGGTCAGGCCAGAAACCAATAAATTGGTTTTTCTACTTACTTCGCATGTGGAATTATTTTATTCATATGAGTAAGCTTAATAAATAATAAAGCCTAGAAGGTAAAAATAGCACAGAGCTGGCTAAGCAAGGTCGTGAAAGGCTGGACCCAGACCACTCAGATTTCTCCCACCCACAGTTACCTCCATACACCCCCCAGAATTCCAAGGAAAACAGCTTGAAATCTGGTGGCCTGTGTGATTTCCTGTTTGCTTCAATTTGGGAAGATTTCTGAGTCTCCCTGATGGTGTGCTGAACATCACCAACATTTTTATGATGGTTCACAGGGAACCCTAGGGTTTCATCAGAACTCTGGGTCATCTTTACAAACATCAATTATTCCTGAACTTCAGAGAATTTCAGCAGACAGAACTCCAAACAGGCCAGTTGTACAGGGGACACAATTTAGAAATGCAGCTTGTTTCAGCTGAGTCTCCTTGCAATGGAGGCCTGCTGGATTTCCCAGGTGGCACTCTCGTTAAGGAAGTGCAATTTAGCTGTCAGTGAAACTAAAGGCATGTGTTGGGTACTGTTTAGTGGCATTCATTCTGCAATGACAAAGAAATGGAGGATGCCAGGAGAAGCTCATGGGTCTGGGGAGAGGCGGAGATGGGTGGCATTTGGGGAGTTTGCTAGTGCTAAATAGCTCCATCTGTTGCG
The DNA here is from genome assembly GCF_027406575.1 of Nycticebus coucang. Taxonomy (NCBI): domain Eukaryota; kingdom Metazoa; phylum Chordata; class Mammalia; order Primates; family Lorisidae; genus Nycticebus; species Nycticebus coucang. The sequence goes on from NC_069796.1 coordinate 78,124,754, forward strand.
TTAATAACCAATCAGTCCAGGGGGCTGGGAAAATGGGTAATTGAAGCATACGGGCACCTCTTAGGAACTATCTGTACATATGTAACTGCTCATTTCATCTGTACAAATGACTGTTTACTTATGCAAATGCAGGTCTGAGTGTCCATGCTGGGAAATTCTGCTAGGAAGGCATTTCCTTAGGAAAAGCTATAGTCAAACCCTCAAAATGCTGAAGCGTCTAGGAGCCACAATGCCGTGGGTGCATAAATGAAAAAGAGCAGCAAACAAGGTGGGAAGAGCTCAGAGGTGAGCCAAGAAAACCACAGGATGCGCGGTTTTCCCCAAGGGGTAGGTGAGCATGGCTCACCGTGGCCACAACGTGGGGCAGACTGACAAGGGCTCAAAGTGAAGCTCGCGGATGGGCTCACAAGGAAATGGAAGATGCCAGGAGAAGCTCAGGAGAAGCTCACTGGTCTGGGGAGGAGGCGGCAATGGGTGGCATTTGGGGAGCTGCCATTTGCAAAAGGGTCCATATTTTGGGAGAGGTTGGGCCAGATAGCCCAGTGTGATTTGTGGTACAAAGAAGCCGAACTACTGATGTAACCCAGATATAATCTAGAGCCACTAAACTAGTTGTTCAGGCTCCAATACTAATGTCTCATGGGAACCAAACGTATCCTTTTGATTTGGGAGAAATTCAGGAGCAATTGCTTGTTATGGCTCCTCTGTCTTCATATGCTCACTCCCTATGTCTGATTTACTACCCTATTATCCCCCACCAAAATCAGCTCTGTCACTGATTTCTATAAGTGAGCCACTTTTCTTCCTTAGCATTTTGTGATTTTTGATTAACGGTACAAGAGTGGGGAGATGTGGGTGGATGTGGGCAGTGTCTAGCGGAAGCTGTGACACACGCAGTCTCCAGCGTCCTGCCACCTTCCGGCTCTTCCCCCACTCTTTTTCTCTCTTATCCCACATCCCACCTCCTGCCAAGCAGTAAATAATATCCTTTATTCTCTGCTGCTGAAGCTTAAATGCTTCACATTCTCTGCTGGGACTTTAAACGCGAATTACATTATTTTCCCACTAAGACAGCTATCATTTTCTGAGAGAATTTTGGTAAATTCAGTTTTCTCCAACTTGTTATGTAGAGATGGACCCTGATTCAAAATCTAATATGAGCTTCTCTGTACAACATCGATAGCTCCTCTTTTATTGTCGCCAGAAGGAAAAGTGGGTTTCTCTAAGTGTTATTAAGTCCTTGGACAGAAGATGAATCAGAATACTTTTGGTTCCAACTCAAATTGTTTTAAACAATGAGGAAACTTACCATCTCACTTAGAATTCTAGTAGTGAGCAGGCACTAGGTTGGCTGATTCAACAGCTCTGTGATCTTATTAGAGATTCTTATCTTCCCATTCTTCATCTGACACCTTCAGTAAGTAATCTTTGTTCTTTTTTTATACTTCCACTTTTAGGGATCACCTGAATGATTTTAAGGATCACTGAACAGCTGGGCCTCCAGGTGGAAGCCCGACGCATGGCAGAGCCCCTGTCAAGAGATTCTACTAGGGCAGTACCAGGAGACATGTGGGGTTGGAGCCCCCATATGGTGTCTCTGCCTGGGCACAGCCTGGTGGGAAAAGGCCACCACCCTCAGTACGGAGCCACCAGCAGTGTGAACACTCAGTCTAGAGAAGCTGCAGACACCTTGTGGACTGTCCCCAGCAAAGCCATGCGGGTGGGGCTCAACAAGGCTTTGTGATCCACGCTTGGCACCAGTGTGCCCAGGATGCAGGACAGAGTCAACGGAGATCATTTTGGAGTTTCAAGATTTGACAACAGAGATCATTTTGGAGTTTCAAGATTTGATGTCTGCCTTGCTGGGTTTTACACTTGTGAGGGGTTTGTTGTCCCTTTCTTGTGACTGATTCCTCCCAGGTACAAATGCCTATACCACCATTGTATCTTTTTAATCTAGCAGGCTGATAGGTGACAGGCATTTGCCTTGAATCTCAAGTGAGATATTGAACTTTTAAGTTGATAGTGGAAAGAGTTACACAAAGAGTCACCATCCCTCGCTAACTTGTCCTTGAACTTTAATAAAATCCCCTTGTATTAACAAATTCCTTACTTCCTGGGTAATCCTCCTTGTCTCAATAATTGGCTCCTCATGCAGCGAGTAGCTGGACCTAGGCCAAAACCCCTTTGTGGTTTCCATAACATGTGATTTAGGATTTGGAGATAGAGAGATAATCTTGGATTATCAGAGTTGGTCCTAAGTGTAATCACCTATATATTTATGAGAGTGAAACAGAGGGAGATTGGGATAGGACAGGGGAAGGTGATGTAAGAAAGAAGCAGAAAGAGGTGGGTAGATGCTGACGTAGAAGATTGGAGTGCTGTGGCCACAAGCCAGGGTTTGCTGTAAGTGACTGATAAAGAAGCCTCCTAAAGCCTGATGAATAGGCCTCAACATCTAAGTGCTTCCCTCAGGTTTTTGTTTTTTTTAATTTCAGGTTAACATGAGGGTACAAACAACCAGTTTAAATAAAATATTTGAATTTGTTAGGTAGAGTCCATCTTGTAGTTCTGTCCCACACTCGGCAGTTTTGCCAAACACCCCCACACCGTGCCCATTCAGTGTGAGCACCCCGTGCACTCCTCCTCTCCCTCTCTCATTTCCCCTCCCTGCAACTTGAATTGACATGAGTTTTTCTCCTATGTGGACATGCATTAGATCATCTACTAGCTTCATATTAGTATTGAGTACTTTGGAGAATGTGTTTCAACTCCATCACAAAAGATGTGAAGTCACCATCTTTTTCATGCCTGAATAGTATTCCATGATATGCATATACCACAATTTGTTAATCCCTTCCTGAGTTGATGTGCATTTCGGTTGTTTCCACATCTTAGCAGCTGTAAATTGAGCTGCAATGAACAATCTACTGCAAATGTCCTTATGATAAAATGATTTTTTTTTCTTCTGGGTAGATGCCTAGCAGTGGGATTGGGGGTCAAATGAGAGATCTGATTGGAGTCCTAATTTAAGGATTCTCCATTCTCCTTTCCAAAGAGGCTATATTAGTTTACCATCCTACTGACAGTATTAAAGTGTTCCTCTCTCCACATCCGTGCTATCATCTAAAGCTTTGGAACTTTGTGATATGGGCTAATGTTATTCAGGGTAGTTTTGATTTGCATTTCTGTGATGGTTAGAGATAATGAACATTTTTTCACATGGTTGTTAGCCTTTAGTCTATCTTCCTCAGAGAAGGTTCTGTTCATGTCTCTTGCCCAGTGATAGATGGGATTGTTAGTTCTTTTTTTGTTGTTGAGTAATTTGAGTTCTCTGTAGATCCTAATTATCAAGCCTTTGTCATATTTGTAACATGCAGATACCTTTTCCCATTCAGAAAGTTGTCTGTTTGCTTTGGTTGTTGGGTTCTTGGCTATACAGAAGCTTTTCAGTTTAATTAAGTCCTATTTGCTTATTTTTGTTGTTGTTGCAATTGCCATGGAAGTCTTCTTCATAAAAATCTTTCCCTAGGCTGACATCTTCAAGAGTTTTTCCTTTGTTCTAGAATTTTTATCATTTCATGCCTTAGATTTAAATCTTTTATCCATCTTGAATCAATTTATTTTAATCAATTTTTGTTAGTGGCGAATGGTGCAGGTATAATTTCAGTCATTTACACGTGGCTATCCAGTCCTCCCAGCACCATTTATTGAATAAGAATTCTTTTACCCAGTATATGCTCTTGTTTGGTTTAACAAAGATCAGGTGACTATAAGATGTTAGTTTCTTCTCATGATTTTCTATTCAATTCCAAATGCCTGTGTCTCTATTTTTGTGCCAATACTATGCTGTTTTGATCACTAGACACTAGTAATAAAGCCTAGAATATTCATCATAAAAAGCCTAGTATGGTGATGCACTGCTACTCGGGGGCGCACTTACAGGGCTCTCTGCACACAAAGACATGGCTGTAAATGGAAAAAATACTTTAATGGGGTTTCTAGTGTTTTGTGGAAATTTTAAAATTTATTTAAAAGTCACCTAGGGCTCTTGTTAAAATATGTATATATTTAAGTATCAAATGTCCCATTGCCTTAAGTACTAAGTTTGACAGTTGATATCTCTGACATTTTAATTTTATACTTCTTATTTTATTTTAATTGTGAAAGTACACTCTCATTATTTCAAATGCACATTTTGACTTGTAACTGTCTTTTGAATTTTTAGAGCAATTTTTGTAAAACTATGAATTAGTAAAAAAATTAGTTTTTTTTTTTTTTTCTGAATATGAGTTCCGTTGTAGAACCAATGCAGTGCAAACTGCCTCAGAATATCAGCAGAGGGTTTGGGAAGAATATGGCTAATGAATGCGTCATATATCAGTGGTTTGAGAAGTTCCCTTCAGGTTACTTTAGTCATGACACTAAGGCACACGGGTGACCTGTGACCAAGGTGGATAATGATAAACTGAAAGTGGCAGTGGAAGCAAATCCACCCCGACCTGCATGTGAATTAGCAGCAAGGTTTGATGTTATTATCCCAACAATACTGAGCCATTTGAAAGAAATCGGCAAGGTAAAGAAGCTGGATAGAGGAGTTCTGCATGAATTAAATGAGTGTCAGAAGGGAAATCACCTTGAAGCTTGCATTTCTTTGCTATTACAGCATAAAACCATGTCTACACCACCTTGCTATGTGTGACGAAAAATGGATTATTTTTGACAATTGCAAGCTTTTGGCACAATGACTGGATAAAGATGAAGTGCCGAAACAGTGCAAAACAGAATATTCATCATAAAAAGCTAATGGTGTCTGTTTGGTGGTCCAGTGCCGGTGTGATCCACTACAGTTTCATGAAATGTGGACAATTGATTACAGCAGATGTCTACTGCAACCAGGTGGAGGAAATGGTGAGGATGCTTGTGATTTAACAGCTGAGATCGGTCAATAGAGAGGGGCCAATTCTCTTGCAAGACAACACTCAAGCACATGTCACAAAAACAACGCTGCTCAAACTACAGACGCTGGACTTGGAAACCCTCTGTCATTGATCATATTCACCAGACCTTGTACCAACTGACTACCATTTTTTTTCCAGGCTTTGGCCCCCACTTCTTGAAGGAAAAATACCCAATTCTCAACAAACCTTGGAAACCCCCTGCTGCTATTTCATCACCACTTGCTCTCCAGACTTCTTTGCTGCTGGTGAAAACAAGCTACTGTTAAGATGGTGAAACTTAACTTAGCTTTGATTAAATGTACTGCTTCTTGTTGAAGATATAATACATTAACCTTTTGATTCAAAATTGGACGTTTCATATTTAATGACCCAGGATTTGTATTTCTAAGCTTAAGGGTAGAGCAGATGCTGAGGGCCATGCTTTGATTAGCAAGACTAAGGACGGATCTCATCCTAGTTATTGTGGTGACTGTGTAAAGCAGTGGTTCTCAACCTTCCTAATGCTGAGACCCTTTAATACAGTTCCTCATGTTATGATGACCCCCCAACCATAAAATTACTTTCGTTGCTACTTCATAACTGTAATTTTGCTACTATTATGAATCGTAATGTAAAGATGTGATGCGCAGGATGTATTTAGGCGACTCCTGTGAAAGGGTTGTTTGACCCCCAAAGAGGTCGTGACCCATAGGTTGAGAACCGCTGGTGTAGAGCATTTTCTTCCATCTGGGACAACCTCCTCTGTGTATGAAGACATACCTGTGAGGTACCACCATCTCAGATGATGTCTCCCCTGCTCTCTGCAGAAAAAATGGGCACAGCATACTTGTATGCTGTGTGAATATGTAGCTTTAAGAGAAGACGAAATCCAACAGACCAAGGTTTAAATCTCATTTCTGCCAGTGAATGGCTGTGTGGTCTTGGGTAAATCATGGATACTCCCTGAGTCTCCTGCCTTTATGAGTAAAATGAGAATAATAACACTTGTTCTAATGAAATGGGGTAATAAGTGTGTAAATCACACATGCACATATCAGAAACCAGTGTCCCAGCAGCGTGAACTGCAGGGTAACACAGCCCTCACTGCCTTTCCCACAGCCTGGGTGGAACTTCAGAGCACTTCTCTGCCTTGGAAAGTGTGGATTAGAGAGAAATAAGGTCAGGAAGACCTGTTTACTGTGTGCCACACAGGCCCCCAGGGAAAAGCACTCAGCACAAGATAATACACGTTTTCAAAGCCCTAATACTGCAAGATAAGCATTCTGCTTGGTTGGCCAAAGCATCCAAAAGAAGATAAAAAAAAACAACAGACATCGGGGCCCAAAAGCAAGAGTCTTTTAGTCAACTAACCATTATGTAATTTAGGGCAGCTTGCAGCTTGGATGTACTTTCTGTGGCAGGGAAGCGAATTGACTGCCTATCCATCAATTCCCATCCCACTCTCCCACTGCTGATCATGGGGACAAAATGGGAGAGAGAGAGAAAAAAATAAAACCTTGTAATCTTGTCCAAGGAGGCAGCATGATGCAAGGCTGTCGGGCAAATATGGCTTTGGATTTGAGCTCTAATACTAGCTGGGCAACCTCGGCTGAGCTACTTCATTTCTCTAAGCCTTGTTTCATTATCTGGGAAGTGCAGATAACAGGAGCTTGCTCCCAGAGTAGTTGGGAAATGAGATCGCACATATAAAGCAGTGCCAGACACAAAGAGTGCCCCCAGTGAAGGCTTTTTTGAGTTAAAAACTTCATTTTACCAGGACGATTGTAAACTCTTTGAGGGCAACGACTCTTATTCATTAATTGCACCTCATTTCTTTAAGCATAGCAGGTGTCCAATAAATGCCTCTGAGTTAAATTAATATGTCTGTATGCAGTGTGACTTAAAATAAAATGACCTACGGTTGGGGAAAGCTGGTATTTTTTTACTGCATTTAGATCAGAGTGAATTTCCTTAAACACAAAAATGAGCCTGGCAGTTCCTGCATGCAGGCTGGAGTGGCTTCCTACAGCCTGCCACAGGGATGTTCAATGGTTTTCCTCTTAGTCTCCAAATGATTGGCAGTGGCTGCCTGGAGTACTGGAACAAGGAAGGTTTCTAGGCTTAGTGAGAAAGACGCTGGGGTCGATATGTGACATCAGGTATAGGTGTGACAGGGAACAGTAATATCCCTTGTGCTAGAATATGACTCCCTGGCCTCCAGGATAAAATCTGTAAGTCTCCAGAATTTAAAAACAAACCTCTGAATGATGGAGTACAGATAAATTGATAAAGTTGTTTTTTTTAATGCTTAGAACTAAGTGACAATAAAAAATGCTATTTAACAAAATATGGGATGCCATTAAGTTTTTCAGGAGGAATTTTATAGCCTTTAATGATGATATCAGGAAAGAGGAAAATGAAATGGAAAAAAAGTGAGCGAGGTATCCCACTTAAGAAATTAGAAAAAGCCTAGGCAAACGATCTCAAAGTGATTAGACAGAATTAAATCATAAAAAATAAAAGCACATGCAAAATAAAATGAGATCAAAAAAAGATAAAGAGGTATAATAAAACCCAAAGTTGATTTTTTAACTCTAAAAAACAAACCTCTAGCAATATTGACAAACCTCTAAAAGAAGACTCGAATTTTTAAAAGTACTGCAAATAGGTACCTATGACATAAATACAAAGTCAGCAGAGATTTAAAAAGGAATAAAATATCCTCTGAATAATTTTATGCAAATAAATTGAAAAGCAGGCATATTAGGCAGATACTGTAAAAGTACAAATTATTAATACTGACTCAAGAAAAAGTGGAAAACTTGAGCGGTTCAATAGTTAAAATGGGAACTTATTGTAGAATTACTTTTTTCCTTTGATAAAATATCAAAGTCTACTTAATATTGAAGGAATAGATTGTTCCAGACTCCACACAAATTAAAAGGAAAGCAGAGGAAACACTCTCTAAGTCACTTTCCATAGTTATTAAAAACTTGATATCTAAACGAGAAAAGGATTCTATTAAAAAGCAATGGGCTAATCTTAGTCAAGAATATAGCTGAAAAATTCCTAAATCAAATATTAGAAAACCGATTCCAATGATAAATAAAAAGATAATATACTATAATCAAGTTGGTTTCATTTCAAAAAAGCAAAGTTGGGTTAAAAGTAAAAAATCTATTTATCGAAATTAAAAGATTAGCAGATTAAAAGAGAAAAAAATTATCTGATGATATCACGCATAAGAAGGATTTGATAGAACTAAACTTTTATAGTAGAAGTAAAAGGTAGTGCCCTAGCCAGTGTATAAGGAAAGGAGAAGAAACAAGAGATGTTGGTACTAGAAAAGAGCAGAGTTCATTTACGCCAAGATGGTGGAAATGCCCACTTATAAAGCATAAAATGATTTATATACAGATTATTAATTTATCTATTGTAGAGTAATTCAATAATCAGTGCTGGGACAATTTGTTATTCATATAGGGAAAATAAAATCAGATACCTTCCTCAAATAAAAATCAAAAATTTTTTTTAATTTTAATTTTTATTATTTTTTTTATTAAATCATAGCTGTGTACATTAGTGTGATCATGGGGCACCATACAATAGTTTAAAGACAGTCTTGCTTTGTTGCCCCAACCTAACTCACAACAACCTCAAACTCCTGGGCTTAAAAGATCCTCTTGCCTCGGCCTCCCGAGTCACTGAAACTGTAGGTGCACACCACAACACTCCTTTAATTTTTCTATTTTTAGTAGACACAGGGCTTTTTACTCTTGCTTAGGCTGGTCTTGAACTCCTGAGATCAAGTGATTCTTCCTTATTATCCGTGCAGAGTTCTTGGATTACAGGTGTGAGCCACAGTGCCTGGCCTAAAAATTGATCCCAATAAACATTTAAATATGAATGGAAAAGTGTAAATCTTGCTTTGTTGCCTGAGGCTAGAGTGCCAAGGCCCAAGCCTAGCTGCACCTAACTATTTTATTTATTTATTTGTAATTTTTTTTTTTTTTTTTTATTGCTGGGGATTCATTGAGGGTATAAGAAACCAGGTTACACTGATTGCATTTGTTGGGTAAAGTTCTTCTTATAATTGTTTGCCCTTGAAAGGTGTGTCATACATGGAGACCCCCACCCCCTTCCCTCCTTCCCTGTCTCTGCTCTTCCTTCTCCCACCCCCTCCCTGCTTCCCTCTCTCTGCTCTCCTCTTCCCCCACCGGGTACTAGGTCGTTAATTGTCCTCATATCAAAATTGAGTACATAGGATTCATGCTTCTCCATTCTTGTGATGCTTTATTAAGAATAATATGTTCTACTTCCATCCAGGTTAATACAAAGAATGTAAAGTCTTCATCTTTTTGAATGGCCAAATAGTATTCCATGGTATACATATACCACAGCTTGTTAATCCATTCCTGGATTGGTGGGCATTTAGGCTGTTTCTACATGTTGGTAATTTTAAATTGAGCTGTGATAAACAGTCTAGTATCAGTGTTCTTGTGGTAAAAGGATTTTTTCCTTCTGGGTAAACGCCCAGTAATGGGATTGCAGCATCAAATAGGAGGTCTAGCTTGAGTTCTCTGAGGGTTCTCCATACTTCTTTTCAAAAAGGTAGAGATGTTGGCGTGGATGCGGAGAAAAGGGAACACTTCTCCACTGCTGGTGGGAATGCAAATTATACATTCCTTTTGGAAAGATGTTTGGAGAACACTTAGAGATCTAAAAATATACCTGCCATTCAATCCTATAATTCCTCTACCAGGTATATACCCAGAAGACCAAAAATCACATTACAACAAAGATATTTGCACCAGAATGTTTATTGCAGCCCAATTCACAATTGCTAAGTCATGGAAAAAGCCCAAGTGCCCATCGATCCACAAATGGATTAATAAACTGTGGTATATGTACACCATGGAATAGTATGCAGCCTTAAAGAAAGATGGAGACTTTACCTCTTTCATGTTTACATGGATGGAGCTGGAACATATTCTTCTTAGTAAAGTATCTCAAGAATGGAAGAAAAAGTATCCAATGTACTCGGCCCTACTATGAAACTAATTTTTGGTTTTCATATGAAAGCTATAACCCAGTTATAACCTAAGAATAAGGGGAATGGGGAAAGGGAGGGGGGAGGATAGGCGGAGGGAGGGTGATAGGTGGGATTACACCTGTGGTGTATCTTACAAGGGTACATGTGAAACTTAGTAAATGTAGAATATAAATGTCTTAACACAATAACTAAGAAAATGCCAGGAAGGCTATATTAACCAGTGTGATGAAAATGTGTCAAACTGTTTATAAAACTAATTTATGGTGCCCCATGATCACATTAATGTACACAGCTATGATTTAATATTAATTAAAAAAAAAGTAATATAGTTTTCAGGCCCAAAAGCAATGTAAAAGTGTTCTTTTCTCTCCACATCCACGCCAGCATCTGCAGTTTTGAGACTGTGACGTGGGCCATTCTTGCTGGGGTTAGATGATATCTCAGGGTGGTTTTGATTTGCATTTCTCTAATAATTAGGGATGATGAGCACTTTTTCATATGTTTTCTAGCCAACGTCTCTCTTGCCCATTGATATATGGGATTGTTGGCTTTTTTTCATGTGGATTAATTTAAGTTCTCTATAGATCCTAGTTATTAAGCTTTTGTCTGATTCAGAATATGCAAATACCCTTTCCCATTGTGTTGGTTGTCTGTTTGCTTTGGTTGTTGTCTCCTTAGCTGTACAGAAGCTTTTCAGTTCAATTAAGTCCCATTTGTTTATTTTTGTTGTTGTTGCCATTTCTGTGGAAATCTTCTTCATAAAGCCTTTCCCCAGACGGTTATCTTCAAGTGTTTTTCCTATGCTTTCTTTGAGGATTTTTATCATTTCAGGCCTTAAATTTAGGTCTTTTATCTAACCCGAATCAATTTTTATGAGTGGAGAAAGGTGCAGGTCCAGTTTCAGTCTTATTGGATATGTGGATATCCAATTCTCCCAGTACCATTTATTGAATAGGGAGTCTTTCCCCCAGTGTATATTCTTGTTTGGTTTATTGAAGATAGGTGCCTGAAAGATGTTAGGAAGCCATAACAAGCACAGAGGAACAACAAACAGGAAACTTTATTTGAAACCTAAACCTTTATAGTGTGCACAATATATAAAGAATCTCTAGGCATCAATAAGAAAACATTCCCCACCCCACAGCATGCAACCTAATAGAACAAGGGACACAATCTGAACAGACAATTCAGAGATGAGGAAATATTAATATAAATGGTCAAAAAGCATATGAAAAAAATCATTTTACTCTGTGGAAAATAGTATAGAGATACGTCAAAGACCTAAAAGTAGCCCTACTATTTGATCCAGAAATCCCACTATCAGGTATTTACCCAAAGGGGGGAAAAAAGTCTTTTTTATCGAGAATACATACACTCTTGAATGTTTATTGCAGCACAATTCACAATCACAAATATGTGCAATGAACCCAAGTACCCATCAATACATGAGTGGATCAATAAATTGTGGTGTGTATGTACCTTGAAATACCACTCAGCTATGAAAAAAAAGTAGTGATAACCTTTTGTAATAACCTGAATGGAACTGGAAACCTATCCCAAGAATGGAAAAACACCACATGTATTCACTGTTAAATTGGGACTAATTGATCAATATTCATATTGATAGTAAAACTCTATAGTAGTAAAACTCCATAGAAAGCAATTAAGTGGTAGAGGGAGGAGGGGATGGGTAAATTTACACTTCGTGGGTACAGTGCATGCTATCTTACTGAGGGGCACTTATATAACTTTGACTCAAACTGCATAAAAGCAATCTATGTGCAAAACACCTGTACCCCTGTAATATTCTGAAATTAAAAAAGAAAAAAAAACATGAATTTGTAAGTAATCAGGGAAATGTAAACTAAAACGAGACACCATTCAATACCAACACATTGGCAAAAATTCGGAAACTCATGTTTTTCTCATGAAACTCATGACATATACAACAACAACAGAAGAAACTTACACTCCTAATTAGAATATAAATTGGGAGAAATACTTTGGGAAAATGTTTGACATTGTCCAGTAAGCTAGACATCCCATCTCTCCATATATGACCTAAAGTAAATGCACATTGCCCCTTGGTTCATAAGAGCAAAACGCTGCAAACTACCCAAATGTCCACTAACGAGAAAATGGATAAACAAATTATGAAGTAGTATGTAGTAATGAAAATGAACCACAGATACATAAACAACATTGATGAATCTCAAACTCAAAATATTGACCAAAAGATTAATGTCACAGTCTAATTCATCTATACAGTAGGATTCCATCTCTGAAATGTCCTAAACTGGTACATACCTATCAATATAAGACACCTATGGAAAAACAGTAATGCAAAATTTGGGATTTGTGTGACCTCTTAGTGTTTGGAAAGGAGAAGCATAAAATTGAAGAAGGCCAAGATGAAGTCCCTAAATCACTGGTAATGCCCTTTTGTAAATGAATAAATATTATAGTATTATTCTTAAAATTATATATATTATATTCTGTAATATATGTACATGATATATCTCATATTTTAAAAGATTAATATGAGTGAGTCTATAGAGGCACCATAGGCAATAACTTCTCATGCTTTTCTCTCCAATAAGCTGTCTGACACACCAGACACCTACCTTTATTGTGGTTTAATGTCATTATTATTTTTTAAGAGATAGGGTCCTGCTCTGTGGCCCAGCCTGGAGTATAATGGTACAATCACAGTTCACTATAACTTTGATCTTGTGGGCTCAAGTGTTCCTTCTGCCTTGGTCTTTTGAATAGCTGGGACTACAGGTATACACTGTGATACCTAGCTAATTTTTAAATATTTTATAAAGACCATGTATCACCATGTTGCCCAGACTGGTCTTGAACTCCTGTCCTCAAGAAAGCCTCCTGCCTAAGTCTTCTGAGTCGCTGGGATTGTAGATGTGAGACACCATACCCAGCTAATTCTTTATTCTTTATGTTCCTGCCCCAACTACTGGATTGTCCTGTTCCCTCATTCCATTTCTCTCTTTCATATCTAGGCAAGGCCTAGAGATATATTTTCTATACCAATATCATTTGTGTAAATGGCAGTAACATTGCACCTTCTCCCAGCAGGTCTATTTATAAGAGTTTCTTTCTTGCCCTGTTTAGTAATTTGGGAATAAACCAAGAAGATTCACTTCCAGAATGGTTTGAAGTAGAAACTAAAATTTTCAATGTATAGAAAAACTGCATTTCTTTGGTGGAGGATGACAAGTTTGAGCCAGTGAAATCTGGAGTTCAGTCTACCATGGCTGCAGGTATGTCTGACTCCCGATGCAAGCTCCTGACTACTACATCATAATTGCTAAAATTAATGACTCACTTTTCGGAATCTTCATCTGTATAATGGGTATCATCTGTCCGAGCCTGTTTCCTCATTATTATCCCTGGCTCACAGGGTAGTTGTGAGAATAAATGAGAAAAGATGCATATGTCAATTGGTATGGCACTGCCCCAGAAAATTAAAAATATAATTACCATATGTCCAGCAATCCCACCTCTGAGTATGTATCCAAAAACATTGGAAGCAGGGTCTTTTTGGATTTTTAAAATATTTAAATGTATTTAGGAGGTACAAGTGGGTTTTTCTTTAACATGGCTAAATTGTATAGTGGTGAAGTCTAGGCTTTTAATACATTCATCACCTCGATAGAGTACATTTTACCCAAGTCTAGGCTTTTAATACACTCATCACCTCGATAGAGTACATTGTTCATCTTACTACCCAATGTCCATACGTCTTCAATGTCCAGTAAGTCACTTCATATGGCCATCATACCCAAATGAGCTCCCACTTATAAGAGCTTATGGTGTTTAGTTTTTTGCCCCTGAGTTAGTCCACTTAGAATAATGGCCTCCAGTTCTATTTAAGTTGCTTCAAAATACATTATGTCATTCTACTGGCTATTATAATTTTCATGGTTTGTATATATTGTGTAAACGTACACACACATATTTACTTTATTTGCTCATTCATTGGTGGGCACTTAGCTTGGTTCCATATCTTTGGAAGTGTGAATTGTGCACAATTGTGCACAATTACACAGTGACTTTTCTTCCTTTGGGTAGATTCCCAATAGGGGGATTCACTGGTAGATCTACTTTTAGTTCGACTTATATGCACGCTAACCGTATATAAGCATTCCCCTTTCACAGCATCTGTACCAACATTTATTCTTTGTTTCTTACTTTTTTAAAATGGCCATTCCGAAAGACAGTAATATCTAATTGCATTTCTTCTAATTCTGAAAGACAGTAATATCTAATTGCATTTTTAATTGTCATTTCGCTAATGATTACTGATGTGAAGCATTTTTCCCTATATTTGGTGGTCCTTTGTTTCTCTTTTGAAAAATGTGTTCACATCTTTTACCTACTCATTGGGACTATTTGTTTGTTTTTATGTTTTGTTCGAATTCTTTGTAGATTCTGGGTATGAACCCTTTGCCCAATGTAGAGTTTACTCTGGTTCAAGAGCAAGCTCCAAGGACAGGACGGTTATAAATGTGGAAGACCATGCAGGGTGGTTGATCTAGGATGAGAGGAAAGGACCAGACTGTGTATGAAAAGGAAATTGTCAAAAGTATTTCTGGCATCTGAGGAGGATTAACCAGATGGAAATGAAGGCAAAATACAGATAGTGGTAAGACGATCAGGATCTGGTCATGGCATAGGGACCCTGTAACTTACAGAGGCTGAGGGCCGGTTGATCCATGTCCTACGTTCCCTAGGTCCTGCAGGTTAGGCAGCCGTGGCTCCACGGTCCTGGCCATTTCCCTTGGCAGTAAAACTATGGTGCGTGTTAAGGGGGAAAGGAGGGTACAGGGGACTAGAAACTGGCAGGACTGGGAGGAGGAGTGGGGGCATAGAGCAAGTTCACAGTGCGGGGAGGACGACAACCATGGGGACGGCAGATGCGGGCGGGTCGGACAGAAAAACAGGAAGAGCTGGGCATGGTTAGTTTTAAGGTGGGATAGTGGGGAGGGACAGCTTTACTAACAGTGGGATAGCAGATAGGGCAGAAAGCAGAAAAGTTTGGATAGAATTGAAGAGCAGAGAGAGGACTAGAGGGAGCAGGAGAAATGGGAGGAAAGTATGTCTTTTGGGAGAAGGAAGGTTCAGAAGGGGAAGTATGAGGTTTGAAGAGGCGTAGGGGAGCAAGTTTCCGCGTCATGTTGACCAGCAAGTGAGCTATGCCCAGAGCTGTTGCCACATTTATGTCATCCCGTGACAGAATGCCCATTGTGACAAGTGCATGCCCCGCCCTCAGGTCTGGCCAGTAGGTTCTGCCAACCAGGGACATGCTCCTGGTTTCTAGGTTTAAGAGTGATGGTGGAAAATAGCAAAGAGAAGAAATGGGGCTGTCACATTAGTCACATCATGTCATTTTGTCCCTCGGTAGGCAAAGTTGGACCAAAAGTTTAGGGGGTTAGGGCCTAGTAGAGCGGTTCTGAGGCAGAAGCTGGGAAAATGGGAAGGAGCCTGTGCCCCAGTCTCCTCACCTCACTACACTTTTCAAAGCTCTTTCACATCATTTCCCCCTTCCGCCTGGAGCCCTTTCACATGATTTACGTAAATGTGTAGGGGAGAGATGGTGTATCAATTTTACAAATCAGGACACTAAAGGCCAGACCAGACGGGGGACGACCACAGGCAGCCAGTGGGTGACAAAGCAGGTGGGACTAGAACTGGGCCAAAAGGAGGGAGTGGGTAAATGGCACCGGGCTGTGAGCAGCAGCATCACCTCCTCCTGTCCCTCTGGACAGGGTCGTGCAGGGTGCCACAGAGCAGAACCATCCCTTATGGAGCTTACCTCATGGCCCCCAGTCGGTTGGTTTGATGTTTGCTCTTCACTGGCAGCAGAAACAGGAGCTGGAGTTGGCAGGATGCCTGCCCTCCCCCAGGGCCTCATGACGGGATTTTTTGCTGCTCACCACCTGAGAATATTGGACATTGTACCCAGGAGAGAGAATTGTACTCCTTTCCCTTCCCTACCCTCTTCCTTCTTCGTTTTCAGTGTTAATTACTCCCCTTTAGGACCATATATACCCCCTTTTAGCTCCCATTTAGAAGTAGTAACATGTAGTATTTGTTTTTCCATTTCTGAGATACTTTACCTAACAGTGGCCTTCCATTCCATCCAACTTGCTGCAGAAGACATTATTTTATTGCTTTTTATGGCTGAGTAGTTCTCCACTGTACACAGACACAGACACACACACACACACACACACGGTGTACGCACACATCACATTTTCTGTATGCATTCATCGGTTGATGGGCACTTAGGCTGATCTGTGTATTGCAATTGTGAATTATGCTGTGATAAACACATGGGTACAGGTGTCTTTTTGATAAAATGGCTTCCTTTCCTTTGGGTGGATACCCAGTCTTAGGATTTCTGAATGAAATGCTAGGTCTACTTTTAGTTTTTGGAGACTCTTCATACTGTTTTCCGTAGAAGTTGTGCTAATTTACATTCCCACCCACTGTGTTCCTTTTTCACCACATTCATGCCAGCTATCTACTGTTGTTTACTTAAAAAAAAAAATGGCCATTCTAACATTTCTCACTGTGCTTTTAATTTTCATTTCCTTAATGAATAGCGATGTTGAGCAGTTTTCAAATGTTTTTTGGCCATTTGTATAATTTAGAATAATGTCTAGTTCATGTCCTTTTGATAGGGTGATTTTCTTTTCTAGCTGATTTGTTTAAGATCTTTGTAGATTCTGGGCATTAGCCCTTTGTCAGATATATAGTCTGTGAATATTTTCTCCATTCTGTAGGTTGTCTGTTTACTCTATTTTTATCATTGCTGTATTTGCTTTTAGGGCCTTAATCATAAATGCTTTGCCTGGGACAATGTCCATAAGGGTTTTTCCTATGTTTTCTCCTAGAATTTTTATGGTTTCAGGTCTTCCATTTATACATTTAGTACATCTTCAGATAACTTTGGTATGTGGTAAAAGATAGGGACCCAGTTTTATTCTTCCACATGTATCTATCTATTCAGTTTTTCCAGCACAAATTTATTAAGTCAGGCATACTTTTATCAGCGTATGTTTTTGTCTGCTTTGTCAAAAATCAGTTGCTTGTAGCTATATGGCTTTGTTTCTGAGTTCTCTGTTCTGTTGATTTAGGTATGTGACCCCTTTATGCCAGTACCATACTGTTGCCTTGTAACATAAACTGAAGTCTGGTGATACAATGCCTCCAAATTTGTTGGGTTTGCTTAGGATTGCTTTGGCTATTTGTACTCTTTTTTGGTTCCATATGAATTTTAGGGTTGTTTTTGTAGTTCTGTGAAAAATTGCATTTGTATTTTGATAGGAATTGCCTTGAAGGTATAAACTACTTCGGCAGGATGGACATTTTACTAATACTAATTTTACCAATCCATGAACATGGAATACTTTTTGCTTGTTTCATTTATGATTTCTTTAACCAGTGTTTTGTGGTTCTCCTTGTAGAGGATTTTTAGCTCTTGGTTAAGTATATTCCAAAGTATATTTTTTGCTCATCATCTTTAATCATCAGAGAAATGCAAATCAAAACTACTTTGAGATATCATCTAACTCCAGTAAGATTAGCCTATATCACAAAGTCCCAAGACCAGAGATGTTGGCGTGGATGTGAAGAAAAGGGAACACTTCTACACTGCTGGTGGGAATGCAAATTAATACATTCCTTTTGGAAACCTGTATGGAGAACCCTTAGAGATCTAAAAATAGATCGCAGTTCAATCCTCTAATTCCTCTACTAGGCATATACCCAGAAGACCAAAAATCACATCATAACAAAGATATTTGTACCAGAATGTTTATTGCAGCCCTATTCATAATTGCTAAGTCATGGAAAAAGCCCAAGTGCCCATCGATCCACAAATGGATTAATAAATTGTGGTATTATGTACACTATGGAATATTATGCAGCCTTAAAGAAAGATGGAGACTTTACCTCTTTCGTGTTTACATGGATGGAGCTGGAACATATTCTTCTTAGTAAAGTATCTCAAGAATGGAAGAAAAAGTATCTAATGTACTCAGCCCTACTATGAAACTAATTTATGGCTTTCACATGAAAGCTATAACCCAGTTACAACCTAAGAATAGGGGGAAGGGGGAAAGGGAGGGGAGGGAGGGGGGAGGTGGGCAGAGGGAGGGAGATTGGTGGGATTACACCTGCAGTGCATCTTACAAGGGTTTATGTGAAACTTAGTAAATGTGGAATGTAAATGTCTTAGCACAATAACTAAGAAAATGCCAGGAAGGCTATGTTAACCAGTGTGATGAAAATGTGTCAAACGGTCTATGAAACTAGTGTATGGTGCCCCATGATCACATTAATGTACACGGCTATGATTTAATAAAACAAACAAAAGAAAAAACAAAGTATATTTTTGGCAAGTATTGTAAGTGGAGTTGAGTTCTTGATTTCATTTTTGGCTTGGGTATTACTGTTGTATAGAAATGCTAAGGATTTGTGTACATCGATTTTGTAAGCTGAGACTTTACTGAGTTTGTTTATCAATTCTTAAGAGTCTTTTAGAGGGATGGTTTAGGGTTTTCTAGTTATACGATAAGTTTCTATCATCAGCAAACAGGGATAGATTGACTTTCTGGGTTGGGATTGCTGCAAAATCATTGTCTATCCATGAAAGAAGGGAAAGAAGCCACACCCGCTATGCAGAACTAGGGCATACCAAGCTGAGTACTGGGAGTGTGCCCCTCAGAAGTCTACAGCTGCTTGTTCCATATCTCACCTGTACCAAAGCCTTGTGCTTGGGAGCAGAGGCAGCAATGTCTGCAGTACTGGGTGCTTGATGGAGGGGAGACACTCTTCTCCATGTCCCTTTGTGAGATGCCCAGCTTTAAACTCACAAAATGATTCCTTGAGCCTATGACCAGGGGACCTCTTCTAGGCAAATAGCCAGGGCAAGATGCTGGGGGCAGGGAGAGGGCAAGAGCCATCTGCTTGTATCTTGATCTCACTGCAGTCTGTAGCAGGGTGCTGGAAATTGTCCTAGGTGTGTGTAGGAGACCTTGAGCTTCCTTATCCCTCCTCAGCAGAGTGGGGAGGCATCAGCCCAAATTCACCCCAAGGGTAGGGTGCTGCCAGGCCTCCAAGTCCCAGAATGGCACCATGGTCCTGTGGCTAGAAAGGTTGGGGACCTTTCAGGCAGGCTAAGTTGGCAGGAGATGGTGGGGAGTGCAGTTCACTCGAGACTCAGTCTCACAGCAGCCGGCAGCAGGATGTGGACACCGTGTCAGATGCCTGCTGGAAAGCCTGGTTTCCCTGCCACCCCTCAAATCTAGGACTCAGCTGTGTGAACCCAGACTCAGCCTGGGGCAGGCACCACCCTGTGTCCAACTCACCCAGTGGTGCCTTGAACCTGTAACTGGAAAGCCTTGTGCCTCACGCAGCCAGTTAGCATGGTGAGAAACTGGAGAAAAAGAGACAAGGGGGAGGTGTTTCAGTCTCTCTTTATTAAATTTCTAAAGGGAGACACCAGTGGAAGATGATGGCAGAAAACACGGCCATGAATAATTCACTCCGCCTAATTTTACTCTATTTTGTTTTCTTTCTGAGTTGCCAATTAGCACACGTTGGTTATTTGAGGAACAGAAATAGTTCTTTAAAGTCAAGTAAGAGGAAGTTGTATACTATGGCTGGTTAAAAAAATACATTAGAAACAAGAAACAGAAAGGAGCTGTGTCGTCCTCTCTGGGTCTCTCAGTAACTCAGAGATGCAGCTTTCAAGGAGAAGAAACACAGCAGCCTCCTTGTGAGCCAAAATGTCAATGCTTCTGTGGAGTTTGGATACTTGGCAAAATTTTAAATTGATGCTGGCTTGAATGCCCAAGATATTTGACTGGTCTAAGGGATTATGGGCACCGTGACTTGCCTATATCTGCATAAGCATGATTATGATGTCCATCTGTCTGTATAGCAAGGGTTCCAGGGAACACTCACCTCCAAATTGGGCCTTGCATTCTTTTTTGGGGGGGAGCATGGTGAGTGGTGGCTGGACACAAGGGGAACCAAGGAGAGACCTGATGGGTCAATGCCTGCTACAGGACCCTTATCTATCAAATAGGGACATTGATGGCACCAACCTCATAGAGTTGTCTCCAGGCCTAGAAACACGGGTCCCTTCCTTTGCCCCTTTGCATACGAGAAGATATAGCTCAGAGGAGTGGGATTTGCATGTGGGTCCGCTAACCCTGCCCACCCCTCTAATAGCCTCATCAGCCCCCTCTGGTAAACCCTTTGAGTTTTCCATTTGTAGCCTGCCAGAATCCTCAACAATCACTTAAACATATTTTATTTTTAATTTTTTTTGAGATGGAGTCTCACTCTGTCACCCTGGGTGGAGTGCCATGGTCTCATACCTCACAGCAACCTCAAACTCTTGGGCTCAAGTGATCCTCCTGCTTCACCCTCCCAAGTGGCTGGGACCAAGGTGCCTGCCACAACGCCTGGCTAATTTTTCTATTTTTAGTAGAAACTGGGTCTCGCTCTTGCTCAGGTTGGTCTCCAACTCCCGAGCTCATGGGATCCACCTTCCTTGGTCTCCTAGAGTGCTAGGATTATAGGCATGAGCTTCCATTCCCCTCCAGTTAAATGTAATGTAAGTTTAAGTATGAGCAAAGAACCATGCAATGCGCATATAATTTCATTTTAAAGCAAGCTGGTGAGAAACAGTCTATTAGTCTATCATTTTTCAGACAAGGAAATAGTGATTTTGAGGCATGAAGTTAACAGCTTAAGGCCTCACCAATAGCAAGAAGTAGAGCCTGACCCAGAAGTCAGGTGCAGTTACCTCCGAGTCCAGACTCTGGGTAGAGTCTGTTGCAGCCCCTGATGGACGGAAGCACAGAGGGGATGGGTGGACAGGAGCCCCCAAAGTGCCCAACACTTCTGATGCGTGGGTGTCGGTAGGAGCTGTATTCTGCTGAGCAGTGGGCTTCTGTGCAATTCTTGAGTTGTGTGTACAAATAATCACTGAAGTGAGGGAAGAAAGAAAAAGGAGAAAAGGGAAGAGGTGGGAGAAAAGAGGTGTGTGTGAGTCAGCACATTTATCTTTTAACTCTGTGGGCTCCTGACGGTCACTGTGCCCCTCTGTCCCTGTTGGATGCCCTGAGACTCCAGCTGGGCCCTTTGGAAGAAGCCACAATCATCTGGCTACCTGACAAGCTGGTCCTCTTGGGGGCTCTGAGACTATCATCAGATTATACAAAAGAAACTGGAGCCTCAGATGAAATGCCTGTGGCCAGTTCCCATTTGGCATTTTGCCAATCTGACTTAAAACCTGCCCAGACTCCACAGAAACACTTGCAATCTCTGGGGTGGTGCTTGGTAATTAAAGAGGTTTGAAAGATTACCCAGAGCCCATCTTCAAATTATGCGGTATCTCAGGGCCAAGTCTGGTTGCTGCACAAGGAGTGTCCGCTTGTGCGGACAGATGAGAAGCAAATGTGCTTCTGAGCAGGGGGTGTTAAATGGCTAGGAACACTGAACATGCTGCATCTCCTGACCCCAAATCATCCTCTCACTTCTGTAGCTTTAAGAAGACTGCCAACGAACCCCTAACCCCTAATCAGACTCTCCACTTAAAAGAAGTAACAGTCTCCAACTGCCACTTAACTGTCAACTGAAATTCTTATTCTCAAGGCCACCCTCACTGTCATTACTTTGGAGGCTGGAGTCCTCGGCTATGCAAAGAAAATGATGGTTCAAAAGGGTTAGCCACAGTCTGTCCGCCCATTACCCTTGCATCCATTCCCCTGCCCGTCCTATGTAACCACTCCTTAGTCAAAGTTGCATTGGCAGAGGTAAGTACTGGAGCCCATAGTTGTCCCAAAGGGGAAGGTGAGAACGGCTTACAGTGACTACAAAGTGGGACAGAATAACAAGTGCCCAAAGCAAGGCTCACAGATGCGCTGCGGGGCCCATATTTTGGGAGAGGTTGGGCCACATAGCCCAGTGTGATTTGTGGTTCAGAAGCAGCATTAGGAATGGCAGCAGAACTACTGATGTAACCCGGATAGAATCTAGAGGTCCTAGTTGCTCAGGTCCCAGTGCTAAAGTCTCATGGGAACCAACTGTCTCTTTGTTTGGGAGAAATTCACGGGGAATTACTTGTTATAGTTCCTTTTGCCTTCATTTCTTCACCTCCTGTGTCTGATTTAGTACCCTTTTATCCGCTCTACCCTCCAGAGACCCAAATCAGCTCCGTCACTGACTTCTACAAGCCATCTACTTTTCTTCCTTAAGAATTTGTGATTTTTGAGAACTGTACAAGAGTGGGGAGATGTGGGCGGATGTGGGCAGTGTCTAGTGGAAGCTGTGACACCTTGAAGTCCTGCCACCTGGCTCTTCCCCCACTCTTTTTCCCTCTTATCCCACCATCCCACCTGCCAAGCAGTAATTAATATTCTTTACTCTCTGCTGCTCAAGCTTAAATGCTTCACATTCTCTGCTGGGACTTTAAACGCTAATTACATTATTTTCCCACTAAGACCGCTATCACTTTCTGAGAGAATTTTGGTAAATTCAGTTTTCTTCAACTTGTTATGTAATGATTGACCCTGATTCAAAATCTAAAATATGCCTGTCTGTACAATATCAATAGCGCCTCTTTTTTGGTTGCAGAAAGAAAAGTGGGTTTGTTTAACTTTTATTAGGTCCTTGGACAGAAGGTGAATCAGAATACTTTGGGCTCCAACTCAAATTGTTTTAAACAATGAGGAAATTTGTCATCTCACAAAGAACTGTGGCAGTGATCAGGTGCTGGGTTGGCTGATTCAACAGCACCGTGATCTTATTAAAGACTCGTATTTTCTCTCTTCATCTGACACCTTCAGTAAGTAAAATTCGATCTTTCATTGGCTCCCCACATGTTCAGTAAAAGGTGCAGTGCTTCCTGCCATGATTCATCTGTATAAATCAGACCCAATTTCACAGTTTGTGGGGTAGGGGGAGGAGCCCCCAAGGCCCAGGACCTTAGAGAGGTGGGCAGGTCTCTGAAGAGTCTCTTGAAAAGGAGAGAAGGGAGGATACAGACCTTGGGAGAAAACCCAATTTATCTGCAACAGAAGATAGGGACTTAA
Organism: Nycticebus coucang; assembly: GCF_027406575.1. NCBI lineage: Eukaryota > Metazoa > Chordata > Mammalia > Primates > Lorisidae > Nycticebus > Nycticebus coucang. The sequence goes on from NC_069796.1 coordinate 78,147,883, forward strand.
TGGATAGGAGGATCTGTGCACAGGGCTGCGGGCAACACTATTACTATGGTCCTGGAGGCTGCGCAGGGTCTTATGAGGGACCATGAAGCCAGAGTATTGAGTTTCTTTCTCTCTAGACCAGTGGTTTTCAAATGGTGTGCCATGAGAGGATCTTAGGTATGTTATGAAATTTTTAAAGATTAAAAAATTTTCAAAAGAAGTTCAAAGCATAGAAAATATATTCATTTCCTTCACTCTTTGTTTGGCTCAAGTGTGCTGTGAAAGTGTAACTATAGGTTCAAGTGTTCTGGGAGGAAAAAAAGTTGAAAAACTCTGCTCTAGACTATGAATCCTGGGCTTTGATCAAAGCTTTGTTCCCATCCTATCTTCCAGACAAGCCTGTCACCTCCGTGAATTTGTTATCTTCAACTACCAGTCCTGAAGCCTCATCAGTGACCACCGCACCCCCGTGCCTATCCCAGCCTCGGACATGAGCTCACACGGACCCCAGAGAGCTATGCATTCTCACTCAGCACGCCAGCTGCATGGACGTGAAGGTCATGGCCAGAATGGAGTACAGAGGTGAAGCCAGGTGTGGTAGAATCAAAAATGCCACCTCCACTCCTCCAAGGAAGATGTCCAAGTCCTGATACTTTGAACATATAAATATTACCTTATATGGCAAAGTGAGTATTAGATCTCAAGACAAAGAATGCAGGTAACAGGCCCATGAACAAAACTCAGGCTTTCTCCCAGGCCAGTAGGGCTTCATGGCCAGAACCCTGTAACTTTTAACATTCGATATTTTGAGATCGTTACTCCAAAGGGCAGCATTTCCACAAGATAAAGGAGTTAAGACTTTGGGGGACTATTGGCAAGTGCTGTGAGAGGGGCACGAGGTCTGGTTCCCGATGTTGGAGGCAGGGCCTGGCGAGGTGTTTGGGTCAGGATGAGCTTGGCGCCGTCCTCCTGGTAGCGGGAGAGCTGCCACTGTGAGCGGCTGCCAGACCAGGCTGTGTGAAGGAGCCTTGCACCGCCCCCTCTGGGCTCGTGCCTTCTCTCACCAGGTGACGTGCATCCCCTTCCTCCTTGACTGGGGGCTCCCGGAAGCCCCCACCAGAAGCAGACGCTGGTGCCAAGCTACTTGTACAGCCTGTAGAACCGTGAGCGAAGCAAACCGCTTTTCTTTATAAAGATACCTGAATATGCGGAAGCAACTTTGGAAGTGGGTAACAGAACAGGCAGAGGTTGGAAGAGTATGGAGGGCTCAGAAGACAGGAAGATGGGGTAGAGTTTGGAGCTCCTTAAAGACTTGTTAAGTGGCTGTGACCAAACACTGAATAGAAATATGACACAGGAGCAATGGAAGGACTTCATGTTGCAACTTGCGCTTACGTGGGAAGCAGAGCATACAAAGTTAGAAAATTTGCAGGCTGGCCACGTGTAGACAAGGGAAGTGTTTTCAAGGGAGGGATCTGCACACGCTGTGGGGCAACCACAGCTGACCAAAAGGGAGCCAGGTGCTGGTAGTCAAGACAGTGGAAAAATGTCCCTGAAGGGAAGTTAGAAATCATATAGGCTACGCACCCAATCACAGGCCCAGAGGCCTAAGGGAACAGACTGTTTAAGGGGGCACACCAGGGGCCCGTAGCTACAGCTTCAGCAGTGGCTCAGAGGGTCCCAGGTGCAGCTCAGGGTGGGCTCTGCAAGGCAGGAGCCTTGGTAGCATCTACATGACATTAAGCCTGCCAGTGTGCAGAGTGTAGAGGTCTAGAGGCTGGGTGGCTTCTGCCTAGATTTCAGGGGATCTATAGCTGTGGTTCTCAACCTTCCTAATGCCACGACCCTTTAATACAGTTCTTCATCTTGTGGTGACCCCCAACTGTAAAATTATTTTCACTGCTACTTCGTAACTGTAATATTGCTGTTGTTATGAATCATAATGTAAATATCTGTTATGCAGGAGACCCCCCAAAGGGGTCGTGACCTACAGGTTGAGAACCGCTGATCTATAAGAACACCTGGGTGTCCAGGCAGAAGCCTGCCACAGGGTGGAGCCCCCACCGAGACACTCTACTAGGGCAGTGCCAGGAGACCTGTGGGGTTGGAGCCCCCATATGGAATCTCTGCCCAGGCGTAGCCTGGTGGAGCTGTGGGAAAAGGCCATCATCCTAGGTGTTGATCTACAGAAAGTGTGCACCCTCAGGGCTAAAGAAGCTATGAACACTATGTGGACTGCCCAGCAAAGCCATGGGGGTGGGGCTGAACAAGGCTCGGGGACTGACCCTTGGGACCATCATGCTCAGGACGCAAGACATAGAGTCAAGGGAGATGCTTTCATGACTTGATGCCTGGCTTGTTGGGTTTTAGACTTGTGTGGGGCTTGACTGATTCCTCCCTTTTAGAATGGCAAGGTTTACCAAATGCCTGTACCACCAGTGTATTTTGGAAGTAAACAACTTGTTTTTAATCTAGCACGCTCATAAGTGACAGGCATTTGCCTTGAATCTCACATGAGATATTGAACTTTTAAGTTGATAGTGGAAAGAGTTACACAAAGAGTCACCATCCCTCGCTGACTTGTCCTTGAACCTTAATAAAGGCTCCTTATATTAAAAAGTTCCTTTCTTCCTGGGCAATCCTCCTGGCCTTCAATAATTGGCTCTTTATGCAGTGAGTAGCTGGACCTAGGCCAAAACCCCTTTGTGGTTTCCATAACATGTGATTTAGGATTTGGAGATAGAGAGATAATCTTGGATTATCAGAGTGGGCCCTACATGTAATCACCTGTACATTTATAAGAGAGAAACAGAGGGAGATTTGGGATAGGAAAAGGGAAAGTGATGTAATGAGGAAGCAGAAAGAGATTTATAGATGCTGACCTAGATGACTGGACTGCTGTGGCCACAGTTAAGGGAATGCTAGCAGCCATCAGTAGCTAAAAGAGGCAAGGAATGGATTCTCCCCAAGAAGCCTCCAGAAGGAAAACAGCCTTGCCTGATGGCTTGATTTCAGCCCAGTGATGGTAATTTTGGACTTCTGACTTATAGAACTGTGAGAGAATGAATTCCTATTGTTTTAAGCCTCTAAGTAATTTGGTAGAGTAGCCAAAGAAAACTAATATGCCAGTTGTAGTCGGAATGCAATTTAGTAAGTTTGCTTCAGGGGTTCAATCTTTAGGATTTTGAATTAACCAGTTGGGGCAACCCAGATGGAATCCTGACATGTGATAATTTGAAGCCTCCCCCACCCTGAGGGGCTGCCCATTCATACTCGGGGTGTGTGTCATACAAGACACAGGAGCTGTTTGAGGTCTGGTCCCAGGACTTTGCCATTAGGGGCAGTCACAGGCCACTGGGGTGAGAGGTTAAAGGGACAAATGGTCTGTACTCAGGGAAACCTACCCTGCGTCGCCATGAATCAGAGTGAGCCTTGGGAGGGGCTTCCTCTTAGCCATTTGGCTTGTGAGAGGGAGTCAGCAATTGCCTTTGCGGAAGTGAAACCCCTGTACCCTGCCTGGGTGAGTATAGAGTTTGGGAAGGTATTTGTTACCTGAGTATTTAGAGATTGGACTCAGCTCAGATGCAGTGTTAGGTTCCTAGTGGCTGCTAGGGATGCTGTGTGAAGGTTGTAAGAAAGATTGCTCTCATGATTAGTGAGGTGCGTCATAGGTCTGACAGAGGGTGTGGCTGGGGGCCCTGCCCAGCAGATGCCTGTCCCCCAAATAACCACATTCCTGGCCCTTTCTCAGGTCAGGACTCCTTTTGGTTTAAAAATTGTATTCCATAACTTTTTCGTGGCACCTCAGAAGTCATCTTAAGGCAGCAGTTCTCAACCTGTGGGTCATGACAAGAACTGTATTAAAGTGTCATGGCATTAGGAAGGCTGAGAATCACTGTCTTCCGGTGATGACTTAAGATGAAGCTGAGTATCTTCTTTCCAGTTACTAGCTGCCAGAAGCTCACAGAAGTGGACAAGGAATACAAACAAAGTACTTTTTATGAGAAGTGTATGGCCACAGAAGTTACTGCAGAAAACTGGGTGAAGAATGGAAGACTTATGGTGGTCCCAGTCATTGGTGGGAATGACACCACAAAGCAGGTGTCTTGACCCGTGGCTACTGAGCAAGGGACATTTCCTGTTACAGGCCAAGGGGGAACTGGAGAAGGAAAGCACAGCCTGTTTGGGGGTTGTGTCACCACAGCTTTCGATTTGAGCATTCTCAACTTGGTCATTGCAAAACAAAGTAGAGAAGATAATGCCTGGACTGAATGATTCTACAAGGACTTGTCGCCTAGGGTCCCAAAGAGCTAGCAGAATCTGCAAGCTTTCCACTTTCTCTAAAGAAAATGATCTCTGCCAATATGTTGTAAGAACGCCCTTAAACAAAGAAGATAACCTAGGTCCAAAGCCTTCACGCTTCAGCATTTCGTTGCTCCACGTGTCCTGAAACACAAGTGCTGGTATATTGCTCTGAAGAAACAGCATACTAGAAAACATTTTAAAAAGTCTGAAGAATATGCTGAACTTTTGGCCAAGAAAATGAAAGAGGCCAAATAAATTACCAGGAACAGATTGCGAAGAGACACAGGCTGTCCCCTCTGAGAGCTTCCACTTCTAAGTCTGTGTCCAGTCAAAAAGAAAGATTTTTTTGAGTAACAAATAAAATCACACTTAAAAAAAAAATCGCACTCCATCTCAATTATTAAAATTCATTGGCAAGCATCACAGAACACATATGTGTTCAAGGATCTGAGCTAAAGGTTGTGAAGACAGAGAAGTCCTTCAAGGTGATTGCTGTCTGGAGGTTACAGCCAAAGTGGCCATAGGTCTTTCTGCATTCTGAAGGGTTCTACTGTTCATCTGGAATCACAGAAACAGAGTTGGTTGGCAAGGGTCTGTTGGTGAGGATTTATTCCAGTGCCATCTACACCTGTGAGTTTCTCAGAGTAATACAGTAAAAAACGAAAACTTATTTTGCTGTGATGACGTAACAATAAGCCTAACAAATAGTGTGACAAAAGGGCAATCAGTGACAATAAAATATTGAATACATTTAAATTATAAAAAAGTCTCTACATTGGCCCTTCTTTGCTAGCTAACTACAGACCACTAAAAAGTTACTCAGGGGCTGGCACTGAGACAGCATTTGGGAAGCTGTTCCAGTCTGCTTGGGCGCTGTTACAAGGCACCAAGACTAGGTGGCTTAAATTAGTAGTCTCCAAACATTTTGGCACCAGGGACCAGTTTTGTGAAAGACAGTTTTTCCAAGGACTGGGGTGGGGGGATGGTTTTGATATGAGTCTCTAAGCAATCAATTTATTATGGTCTCTGTACAGTCCAACCTCTCTGCTGATGATAATCTGCATTTGTAGCTGCTCCCCATCACTATCTCAGCTCCACCTCCAATCATGGCATTACAGTCTCACAAGGAGCACACAGCCTGCATCCCTCGCATGCTCTGTTTACAGTAGGGTTCGAGCTCCTATGAGAATCCAATTCCGTGGCTGATGTGGCAGGAGGTGGAGCTTGGGCGATCATGTGAGTGATGAGGAGTGGCTGTAAATACAGATGAAGCTTTGCTCACTTGCCACCATTCACCTCCTGTTGTGTGGCCCTATTCCTAATAGGACACAAGCCTGGGGGTTGGAAATCTACTTAAACAATAGAAACTTATTGTCTGACTGTTCTAGAGTCCAGATGTCCAAGATCAAGAGGTCACCAAAGCTGGTTCCTTCTGAAGGCAGCTAGGGAGAACCTGCTCCCTGCCTGTTACCTAACTTCTGGTAGTGTCAGGCATTCTTTGGCTATAGAAAGCATCCCCCTAGCCCCCCACCAGCACCATGCCTTCACATAGTCATCCCATATACCTGCCTCTGTGTCCATGTCCAAATTTCTCGATTTTATAAGGACACAGCCATATTGGATTAGGGCTCCCTTAATGACCTACCTTAACTTGATCATTTGTGAAGACCTTATCTCCAAATAAGGTCACACAGGTACTGGCAGTTAGGACTTCAACATGCATTTGGGGTGGGGGGATACAATTCAACCCATAGTAGCAACTACTGCCTTACCTAATCTGTGGACACAGCACCCATCCAACAAATGAGAGGCTGTCAGGGAAGCTATGTGCATGGAGAGCCTGGCTGCAGTGTGTGCTTCATGACAGCAAGATCAGAAAGCAGACTAGAGGGAAATGTCTTAGTGAAATGTCTCTACTCAACTCAGCCATTACAAGGATTTTTGATAAAGAGTCCATAATTACATGAAAAATGCTCATGACTCCTGTTAGTCCAGGTGTCTAGAGGAGGTGGCCTACCCCACCATCTTCTCCTGGTCTCAGAATGGGTCTGGATCAAAGGCAGGAGGAGGGGTGCTCCCAGGGAATGGTTGTGTTTGTGGACAAAGACGTCCATCAGAGTAGAGTTCTGAGAGTATTCTCCTTCTCTTGTTTTCCTGGGAACGTGGAAAGATGCACGCTGCTGTTGAGAGAAAGGGAGAGAATTTATTTCTATAACAACCCACTCTCAGGATAACAAACTCACTCCAACCCTGATGACTTTAATTCATTCATGAGGGCAGTGTCTTCATGGCCTCATCACTTCTTAATAGTCCTGCCCCTTAATATCATCACAATGGCAATTAAATCTCAGCATGAGTTTTGGAGGGGATATTCTAACCTTAGCAGTAGCTTTCCACTGTATACAATTTATCTACTCATTAGTTGAGGAACATTTGGGTTGTTTCTAATATAGGACAATTATAAGTACAGCTACTATAAACATTCATATATAGGTATTCTTGTCCCCATTTTCATTTCTCGTAGGTGACCATCTATGATAGGATTGGTGGGTAATACAGTGGGGGGTATATTGCTAAATTGTTCTTCCAAAGTGGCTGGAAGTACCATTTTGCAGTCATACTAGCAATAGATGAGAATTACATCTGTGCTGTGTCCTCTACAGCACTGGGTATTGGTGGTTTGGGTTTGGTTTTGCCATTCTCGTAGGTACATGGAGATACTTCATTTATGTTTTAATTTGCATTTACCTATTGAGTAATGGTAATAAGCATTTTTTCACATACTTATTGGCCATCTGTATCTTTACTTGAATATGTTTTCAAATCTTTTGTCCGTTTTTTAATGATGTTTATCTTCTAATCATTGAGTTATTAGAGTCCTTTACGTATTCTGGATACAAGCCCATTATCAGATATACAGAAGAACCTCCTGAGTTGACCACCTCCCTACATGGACCAACTTCTTTCGTTGACCTTATTTTCATAGACTGGACATGCACCACAAGTATGTATCAGTACGGGAGGCCTAAAGCCTCCTGGTGACCACCTCCATATGCTGGCCAGTTTGTTATAGTTTCGTGGGTGGTCAACTTATAGAGATTCTACTGCATTTTTCTCCCTGTCTATAGCTTATTATTTCATTTTATTAACAGTGTTTTCTGAAGAGCAAAGATTTTTAAATTTTAATGAAGTCCAAGTTATCAATATTTTTTTCTTTTATGCTTTTGTTTTAAGGGCCCACCTATAAAAATCTTTTTTAACCCAAGGTAACAGAAGTTTTCTCCATTTCTCATCTAGGGGTTGTATAGTTTCAGGCTTTATGCTTAAATCTATGATCAACTTTGACTTGATTTTTGTAGGTAGCATGAGCTAAGTGTTGATCATTTTCTGAATCTGAATGTAGAATTGTCTCAGCACCATTTGACTTACCCAGGAACGTTTGTGAATACTCTCTTTCCTGTCTTGGGATGAGATGCTTCCACTTAGCTCCCCCCTCACTTTCCAAGTTTCAGCTTGGCGTCAAGCCCAGACAGGGATTTTTGATGCAATAGGCAACCATCTGTAAAGGGAAAAATGTTTGCTGTTAAGTGACTAATAAAATAGCCTCCTAAAGCCTGATGAATTGGCCTTAACATCTAAGTGCTTCCCTCAGGTTTTAGAAAAGAAAACCTAATGACATCCAGTCTCACCTGCTCAAATGAAATTCAGCTTCCTCTGATTGGGTGGCCATAAAATCTGCTTTTATCTGCCGCCCTAGCCTTTTCTGAAAGAAATCCAATTTAGCAAGTAGAATATAAAGTCATTCCAGCTGATAAATATCTGCTAGTCGTGCGGGCTGGTGAGTCCCCATGCTTTGGCACCTGCACATTGGCTGACATGGAGGTGGTGGTAACTGAGTCTATGGCAATTACATGGCCATTCGTTCTGGGCCCAACCAATTCCACTGGCTGTGGAAATGACACCTCAGTGTCCAGGGAAAAAGCAGGAGCTTTGAATGTCATCAGGTTCTGTCATATCATGTCTCTGATCTGGGGACCCTTTGTTTGCTTTGGGACAGTTTCCTCTACATAACCTGGGAATAGAAGTACCCAAGAGTCAGAGTGAAGACGGGGTAACACAAATGGGTAATACAAGTTATCAATCTGGTGACTTAGTTTTAAAAAAGCAATCAAGTGGACTTTGGAGAGAGGTGCCGATGTTGAAATCCTTGCTGTGTAACTTGCTTGTGATATGACAATAGGTGACTTTTCTCTAATTTCTATTTTGTATGGTAGCCAAGTGGATCAGAAGTGATATAGTTAAAGCACCCAGTCCAATGTGCTAAGCAGCACTTGATAAAGAGAAGTATTATTTTGTTATTATTATTTGCGGTAGGCTGAGTAATGACCCCCTAAATACCTATGTCTTAATACCTGGAATCTGTGACTACGTTACCTCGTGTGGCCTAAAGGAAAAAACAAACTATTCCCTTTTTACCGTCACATTTAACACTGAACAATTCTGTTACCAGGTATGTGGGGATGCTCCAGTGGACATCACGTGGGCGTCCTATAATTCTCTTCAGTTCTGACACTATCTACCTGCCCCCACTTCAGATGCAAGTAGTTCTCATTCCCACGACTCCTCCTCCTTGGGTTCAATTAGTTTGCTAGGATGACTTATAGATCTCAAGAAAATGCCTTACTTATGTTTACCCACTTATCATAAAAGATATTACAGAGAAACAGGTGAGCAGCTGAAGGGTGGTGTGGGGAGAAGGGGTGCAAAGCTCCATGCCCTCCCTGGCGTACCACTTTCCTAGTTCCACGTGTTCAGCAAAGTTGAAGCTCATCAACTTTTGTTCAATGGTTTGTACACAAGAAAGCTTAATGGCACTTACTCTCCAGCCACCAGCCTCCCTCCCCAGAGAGTGTTAGGACTCTGCTAGGGTTGCCCTCAGCATTTGCTAGCTTGGTCCATTTCCTAAACTCAAGTTGACCCTGGGATTGCTAAACCTGAAAAGTGTTCTCCAGGCCAAGTAGTTCTGCTTAGGAATATGTGAGTGTCCCCTCTGTTACTCATCAGAGTGGAAAACACACCCTGGAACCTCGGAGCCCACAAACTTAGAGAGTTTGAGTGTTTTAAAACTGTGCCTTTGCTTTGGACTCTGCCTGGAACATTCCACATGGGTTTTGCTTGGGACAACAATGTCCCCCTGAAACTTTGCCTCACACTCAGCTCACAGCCCAGGATTCCAAAACTGTAGCTGACTTTTGTGCCTTCTTTTCTTCCTGTCTTCCTTCCTCCCCACCTTTCTTCCACCCTCCTTTCTTCATCTCATTAATATTGACCAATTACATTTATGTGATCTTTACCCTTCTTCTCTTTTAACCCTCACAAAAGCTTCATGAGATACATTTTATTCTATGGTGAAGGAATCTTTTCATGATAACAAGCAGGGGAGACAAGGTACCAGCCTGGACTATTTGAGAATTCTCTGTGCTGTGTTCTCCCTTCCGTCATGCACTCACTGAGTGGCACAGCTGTGACTCCTCAGAGTTAGGCAGCAGAGATGGCTTTGCAGAATTGCTCATTACCATGCCGTGTGGTTGGCATTCCTGTATTATGGTGGTTTTCAAAGTGTGCACCCCTGAGTAGCAGTGCCAGGATCAGCTTGGAGCTTGTTAGAAAGGCATACACTTAGGCTGCAGCCCAGACCCCCTGAATCAGATCCCTAGTGGGCGGATAACTAACCTTCTAGGTCATTCTGACGCTCACTGAAGTTTGTGAACTACTTGGATGGTATGGGGGATGACGTGAGGAGCAGAAATCACTTCCTCCTGGATGGGGTGGGCTTTTCTGCATTCCAGCAGGATCCTGGGGGATGGCAGAAGGCAGAGGTCAAACACATATTCTAGACAAGGTCAAAGAAGACAACAGACAGTGTCCTAGCAATGTGGGACAAGGGCAAGCAATATTCTGAGATCCGTGAGGCAGGAGGAGGTCAAGTGCAGATATGAGGTAGCAAATGGAGAAGAATGAGTTTGAACAGATGAAATGAGAACAGGTTTTGAAGGACACGGAAGCCAAGAAAGTCCAAGACTTTCTTATAAACAACAGGGAGGCACTGGTGAATTTTAAGCACATACTTAACTTTGAATTTAAGAAGCGTCATTCATGGGAGTGTACTGGAGGAAGAGACAAGAAGGGTTTCCGCCTATGAATCAAACAGTAAATCAGCACATAGGGAGGGCGAGAGGAAGTGAAAACATGAGTCTGACTAGACGGTATTTCCTAATACCATCCATCACCTTGGGGATTAAAATTTTAACACATGAATTTTGGGGGAACCCAATCATTTACCATAGTAGTTTCCAAGGGACAGGCTGGCATTCTTGAGGAGATTAAATATATGGATGCATACTTAGACCTACAGGGCTGCGTCGACATACAAAGACATGGCTGCAAATGGAAAAAAATAGATTTGGGAGGATTTCTGGTGTTTTACATAAATTTTAAAATTTAATGTCCAAACTAGTCACTTGGGCTTCTTGTTAAAATTGTACAGGTTAATTTCAACTGGTGTGCAGTGAGAGGATCTTAGGTGTGTTGCAAAATTCTTAAAAGATTATTTATTAAATTATTTTCAATATAATGTTAAAGCACAGTAACTATATTCTTTAATTTAGTATTTTTTTTTGTCAACATAACTTAAGAGTCCCGTATAAGTATAACTATAGGTTCAAGTGTCCCATGATATAAAAAAGGTTGAAAAACACTGATATAGGTTATTAAGTATAAAGTGTCCCATTTTCTTAAGTACTAAGTTTGACAGTTGATATCTCTTGACATTTCACTTTAGTACTTGTTTTATTTTTTTGTGAAGGTACATCCTCAGTCTGGGAGAATGGGGACTGAAGACCCCATTCTTGGCAAAGAAAAGCACCCCCAGAAAAAGAGGAAAACTAAAAAGTAAGCTGAGTGGGTCGGAACAAAGAAAAGTCAGCTAGTTTACATGTTAAGCTAGCCATTGCTAGCAAGCTTCTTGCTTTTTCTGAAATTCTAGCCCAGCAGTTCCCAACCTGTGGGTCACAACCCCTTTGTAACCATGAAAATACATCCTACATATCAGATATTTATATTACGATTCATAACAGTAGCAAAATTACAGTTATGAAGTAGCAACGAAAATAATTTTATGGTTGGGGGTCACCCCAACATGAGGAACTGTATTAAAGGGTCTGGGCATTAGGAAGGTTGAGAACCACTGTTCTAGCCTGTTGGGGACACAGTTTACAAACACCCTGCTGGGTCTATGAGCACTCTGAGGAGAATAAAGGTCATAGAAGAGGCTATGACAATGTCCTAGAAAAGATACATCTTCTAGGGCATTTCCTGCCCATTAAATAGGCAAAGCAGATACCCATTGTGGAGCTTTGCATTTGCCTGGGTCAGAGACCAAGGGAGTAGCTTGAGCTCTGACATATGGGCAGAAGAGCTTATATCCCGTATAGCAGAGGAAAATCCTCTGGAGTGGTGATGGGAAGAAAATGACTCCCTCAGAGGTTAATGCTGGTGGCGTTTTACTCCACAGAGAGAACTAGTGGAGTTTAATACCTCCCTAGAAATCTGTGTGTGAGACCTCAAGCAGGAGGCTCTCCCAATACAAGGTTCAGATTTCAGATTACTGAAGGCCACCCTTAAGGTTAATAATAATAACAATAGGAGCTGATAAGATTAATCCCAGAAACTGCTGACCTCTTTGTTCTCTCCCTCATCTCACCTTCTGGGCAAATAGACTTCATTAAAATCAGAGTGGGGCAAACACTCTGGGCCCTTTCCAGAATCCCACAATGGGCAATGGACCCCTGAGCTCCCACTTTTAATTCTACTCTGTCTCTTGTCTTTCTTTACCTTCACTTCTAACTTTATATTTCTTCAGTCAATGGCTTCAGGGTGGGACCCCAACACATTCTGGCTTGCAATTATCTTTCAAAATTTTTAGTGCAATTTTTGTAAAACCATGGATGAGTCAAACAAACATTTGTGGTATTTTCAATTTATGAGTCCCATCATGGAACCAGTGCAGCACAGATAGCTCAGAATATCAGCAAAGGGTTTGGGAAGGATGTGAAACTAGACCGAAAGTTTGAAGAGTTCCCTTCTGGTAATTTCAATCTTGAAAATAAGCCATGTGAGTGACCTGAGACCAAGGTTGATAAAGAGCGAGCTGAAAGCTCTAGTGGAAGTGAATCAATCTCAAACTACACTTGAGGAATTAGCAGCAAGGTTTGAAGTTATCAATCAAACCATATTAAACCATTTGAAACAAATCAGCAAGGTAAAGAAGCTGGGTAGATGGGTTCTACATGAATTAAATGAGTGAAGAGAAATCATCTTGAAGGTTGCCTTTCCATGCTTTAAAACCATTTCTACGCTATACTGTTAGGTGTGACAAAAAATGGATTATTTTTGACAATCGCAAGCTTTTGGCACAATGACTGGATAAAGATGAAGTGCCGAAACACAGTGCAAAACAGAATATTCCTCATAAAAGGCTAATGGTGTCTGTTTGGTGGTCCAGCGCCGGTGTGATCCACTACAGTTTCATGAAATGTGGGCAATTGATTACAGCAGATGTCTACTGCAACCAGGTGGAGGAAATGGTGAGGATGCTTGTGATTTAACAGCTGAGATTGGTCAATAGAGAGGGGCCAATTCTCTTGCAAGACAACACTCAAGCACATGTCACACAAACAGCGCTGCTCAAACTACAGACGCTGGACTTGGAAACCCTCTGTCATTAATCATATTCACCAGATCTTGCACCAACTGACTACCATTTTTTTCCAGGCTTTGGCCCACTTCTTCTGCTGCTATTTCATCACCACTTGCTCTCCAGACTTCTTCGCTGCTGGTGAAAACAAGCTACTGAAACTTAACTTAGCTTTGGTTAAATGTACTGCTACTTGTTGAAGATATAACAAATTAACCTTTTGATTCAAAATTGAACTTTTCATATTTAATGACCCAGGGTTTTTATTTCTAAGCTCAAAGGTAGAGAAGATGCTGAGGGCCATGCTTTGATTAGCAAGACTAAGGACGGATCTCATCCTAGTTATTGTGGTGGTGATTTTCTTCCATCTGGCACAACCTCATCAGTGTATGAAGACATACCTATGAGGTACCATTATCTCTGATGTTTCCCCTTCTATTGGCAGAAATAGGCATAGCATACTAGGTGAATATGTATCTTTAAGAGAAGACAAAGTCCGACAGACCAAGTTTTAAATCTCATTTATGCCAGTTAATGGCTGGGTTGTTTTGAGTCATGGATACTTTCTGAGTCCCCTGCCTTTCTGAGAAAAATAAGGCTAATAACACTTGTTCTAATGAAATGGGATAGTAAGTGTGTAAATCACACATGCACATGTTACAAACCAGTGTCCCAGTAGCAAAAATGTGAATTGTGTTGTGGTAATCACATGGGTGCAGCTGTCTTTTTTATATAATGACTTTTTGTTCTTTGGGGAGCTTCCCAATAGGGGGATGGCCGGATTGAATGGTAGAGCGACTTTTAGTTTGACTTGTAGTCCCACTAACAGTATATAAGCATTCCTCTTTCACAGCATCTATAGCAACATGTATTTTTTGTTTGTTTTTTACTTTTTGATAATGGCCATTCTGACAGAAGGTAATATTTCGTTGTATTTTTAATTTTCATTTCACTAAGTGATTAGGGATGTTAAGTATTTTTTCCTATAGTTGGTGACTATTTGTTTCTCTTTTGAAAAATGTCTGTTCATGTCTTTTGCCCGCTCTTTGATGGAGCTATTTGGGGTTTTTCTGATGTTTTTTGTAGATTCTGGATATTAGCTCTTTGTCAGATGTAGCGTTTACCCTGTGGTTCAAGAGCAAGTTCCATGGACAGGCCAGTTACAAATGTGGAAGACCATGCAGGTGGATGATCTGGGATAAGAGGAACGGAGCAGACTGTGTCTGAAAAAGAAATTGTCAAAGGTATTTCTGGCATCTGAGGAAGATTACCCTGATGGAGATGAAGGCAAAATATAGTGTTAAGACAATCGGGATCTGGTCATGGAAGACCAGATGCTGTCCACACACATCTCCAATTAATGAGGTGACTGCATGCTCCCCTCCTGTCTTTTATCAAGTTACACCTCCTGTAATTTACAGAGGCAGAGGGTTAGTTGGCCCTAGTCCTATGTTTCCCAGGTCCACCAAGTTGGGCTGCTGTGGATCCACAGTCTTGGCCATTCTAAGCTGCACCAGAACTTTCCCATTGGCAGGGAAACCATCACTCCAAAAGGGTGTTTGTGGATCAAATTATGGTGTGTGTTTGGGGGTGGGGGAGAAGATACAGGGGACTAGAAACTGGCAGGACTGGGAGGAGGAGTGGGGGCATAGAGCAAGCTCACAGTGCAGGGAGGACGACAACCATGGGGACGGCAGATGCAGGCGGGTCGGACAGAAAAACAGGAAGAGCTGGGCATGGTGATTTTTAAGGTGGAATAATGGGGAGGAAGGGCATTACTCACAGTGGGATAGCAGATAGGGCAGAAAGTAGAAAAGTTTGCATAGAACTGAAGAGAGGACTAGAGGGATGAGAAGAAATGGGAGGAAAGTATGTCTTCTGGGAGAAGGAAGGGTCAGAGGGGAAGTATGCGGTTTAAAGAGGCGAAGGGGATTAAGTTTGCGGGTCATTTTGTCCAATAAGGGCTATCATTAGCCACTTGTCCTAGTTGGTTGCAGTGAGTAACAGAGCTATGCCCAGAGCTGTTGCCACATTTATGTCATCCCGTGACAGAATGCCCCTTGTGACAGGTGCATGCCCCGCCCTCAGGTCTGGCCAGTAGGTTCTGCCAACCAGGGACATGCTCCTGGTTTCTAGGTTTAAGAGTGATGGTGGAAAATAGCAAAGAGAAGAAATGGGGCTGTCACATTAGTCACATCATGTCATTTTGTCCCTCGGTAGGCAAAGTTGGACCAAAAGTTTAGGGGGGTACGGCCTAGTAGAGCGGTTCTGAGGCAGAAGCTGGGAAAATGGGAAGGAGCCTGTGCCCCAGTCTCCTCACCTCACCACACTTTTCAAAGCTCTTTCACATCATTTCCCCCTTCCGCCTGGAGCCCTTTCACATGATTTACGTAAATGTGTAGGGGAGAGATGGTGTATCAATTTTACAAATCAGGACACTAAAGGCCAGACCAGATGGGGGACGACCACAGGCAGCCAGTGGGTGACAAAGCAGGTGGGACTAGAACTGGGCCAAAAGGAGGGAGTGGGTAAATGGCACCGGGCTGTGAGCAGCAGCATCACCTCCTCCTGTCCCTCTGGACAGGGTCGTGCAGGGGTGCCACAGAGCAGAACCGTCCCTTATGGAGCTTACCTCATGGCCCCCAGTCGGTTGGTTTGATGTTTGCTCTTCACTGGCAGCAGAAACAGGAGCTGGAGTTGGCAGGATGCCTGTCCTCCCCCGAAGGCCTCATGACGGGATTTGGGCTTTGCTGCTCACTACCTGAGCTGCCAGCCCATGTCAGATGATAGAGGTGACCGCCCCTGCTCCTTTCTTTTGTCCCATCTATCAAATCGCCTCTGCTTAACATTCCTGATTTCTTTGGTCACCATCCAAATCTAAGTCCCTTTGATTCCCCACAGTCTTCCTAGCACTGTAATATTCTGATTTTTCTCTTTAAGCCAACATCCTTTTCCTCTGGAACTTCACAAGACTCTCAGTCATATTCTCTAAAATGCCAGCTCCTTGGTTAGCAAACTTCCCTATTTGCTTTACCGCTTCCTTGTTCACAGTCCTTTGCATCTCCTGGTTTTAACGATAACCTGGATTTCCCACAGTGCCTCACTTCTTTCCCACGGAGAGACTACCCCATCTCTCAAACTCCAATGTACGTCACGAGTGTGATTTATAGACTCTCGGTGCTCCTTCCAATTCCATCAAAAAACCATTATTCCTCTCTTTCCATTAGAAAATCTCTTGTTCCTAAGAATTTTACACTACTTCCCACCATTTTCCTGGAACTGCTGCGCTCGAATCTCCTTGATACCCTTTTCTAATGAAAACTTTCATGCTTGTTTCAAAGTCTAAGTCTTGAGTCTATCATTCTAGGTCACTTCAATAGCCTGATTCAATTCTTTGGGCTTTCCTTAATATTTTGCTACTCTTAATAAGTCTTCTGCATTTTATGAAAGTTTTATTTTTAATGACACAAAATTGTACACATTTATTAGGTGCGGTGTGATGTTTCAACACACGTATACATTGTGTATGGACCACATGGGGGTATTGAGCATAGCTACACTTATCACATCCTTGTGGTGAGAACATTAAAAATCCTCTCGTCAATTATTTTGAGATATACAATATTATTGACTACAGTCACAGATGAGAACAATTCAACGTCAGAACTTATTTCTCCCATCTAACCATAATTTTATACTTGAAACCAATCTCTTCCCATCCCTCCTTCCCCCTCATCCTTCCCCAGGCTCCAGTGACCACCATTCTACCCTTTGCTTCTGTGAGGCCAATATTTTAGTTTCCACAAATGAGTGAGATCATGGGGTATTGGTCTTTCTATGCCTTTTATAGCTGAGTAGTGCTCCACTACGCGCGCGCGCGCACGCACACACACACACAAACACACACACACACGGTGTACACACACATCACATTTTCTGTATGCACTCATCAGTTCATCAGTTGATGGGCACTTAGGGTGATCCATGTCTTTGCAACTGTGAATTATGCTGTGATAAACACATGGGTACAAGTGCCCTTTTTGATAAAATGGCTTCCTTTCCTTTGGGTGGATACCCAGTCTTAGGATTTCTGAATTAAATGATAGGTCTACTTTTAGTTTTTGGAGACTCTTTGTACTGTTTTCCGTAGAGGTTGTGCTAATTTACCTTCCCACCCACTGTGTTCCTTTTTCACCACATTCATGCCAGCTATCTACTGTTGTTTACTTAAAAAAAAAAAAAATGACCATTTTGACATTTCTCACTGTGGGTTTTAATTTTCATTAATGATTAGTGATGTTGAGCAGTTTTCATTTGTTTGTTTTGGCCATTTGTATAATTTAGAATAATGTCTAGTTCATGTCCTTTGTCCACTTTTGACAGGGTGATTTTTTTTTTTTCTAGCTGATTTGCTTAAGGTCTTTGTAGATTCTGGATATTAGCCCTTTGTCAGATATATAGTTTGTGAATATTTTCTCCATTCTGTAGGTTGTCTATTTACTTGCTTATTTTCTTTGCTGTGCAAAAACAGTAAGTCCCATTTATTTATTTTTGTTGTTGTTATATTTGCTTTTAGGGCCTTAGTCATAAATTCTTTGCCTAGGACAATGTCCATAAGGGTTTTTCCTGTGTTTTCTCCTAGAATTTTTATGGTTTCAGGTCTTACATTTAGGTGTTTAGTACTTCCTGAGATAACTTCTGTATGTGGTAAGAGATAGGGGCCCAGTTTTATTCTTCCACACGTATCTATCTATTCAGTTTTCCCAGCACCAATTTATTAAGTCAGGCATAATTTCATTGGTGTATGTTTTTGTCTGCTTTGTCAAAAATCAGTTGCTTGTAGCTATATGGCTTTGTTTCTGAGTTCTCTGTTCTGCTGATGTATGTATGTGACCCCTTTATGCCAGTACCATACTGTTTTGGTTACTATTGCCTTATAACATAACCTAAAGTCAGGTGATATGATGCCTCCAAATTTGTTGTTTTTGCTTAGGATTGCTTTGGCTATTTGTGCTCCCTTGTGGTTTCTTATGAATTTTAGGGTTGTTTTTGTAGTTCTGTGAAAAATTGCATTTGTATTTTGATAGGAATAGCCTTGAATGTACAAATTATTTTGGCAGTATGAACATTTTACCAACATTGATTCTTCCAATCCATGAACACAGGATGCTTTTCCATTTGCTTGTTTCATTTATGATTTCTTTCATCGGTGTTTTATACTTCTCCTTGCAGAGGTCTTTCACCTCACGGTTACATACATTCCAAGGTATTTTAATTTTTGCGACTATTGTAAATGGAATTGAGTTCTTGATTTTATTTTCAGCTTGGTTAGTATTGTTGTATAGAAATGCTAGTGATTTGTGGACATTGATTTTGTAAGCTGAGACTTTAATGAGTTCGTTTATCAATTCTCAGAGTCTTTTTGGAGGAGTCTTTAGAGTTTTCTAGTTATATAGTAAGTTCATATTATCAGCAAACAGGGATAGATTGACTTCCTAGGTTGGGACAGCTACAAAATCATTGCGTATTCATGAAAGGAGGGGAAAAAGCCACATCCTCTGTGCAGAACTTGGGCACGGCAAGCTGAGTACCACTGGGGGTGTGCCCCTCCAAAGTCTATAGCTAGTTGTCCCATACCTGACCTGTACCAGAAGCTTGCGCTTGGGAACAGAGGCAGCTATGTCTGCAGTATTGGGGGGTGATGGAGGGCAGATCGCTTCTCCATGTCTCTTCCTGAGATGCCCAGCTTTTAAGTACAAAATGGTGCCTTGGGCCTGTGACCAGAAGAGTGAGGTGGGGCCTCTTCTAGGCAAAGAGCCAGGGCAAGATGCTGGGGGCAGGGAGAGGGCAAGGGCCATCTGCTTGTATCTTGATCTCACTGCAGTCTGTAGCAGGGTGCTAGAAATTGTCCTAGGTGTGTGTAGGAGACCTTGAGCTTCCTTGTCCCTCCTCAGCTGAGTGGGGAGGCATCAGCCCAAATTCACCCCAAGGGTGGGGTGCTGCCAGGCCTCCAAGTCCCAGAATGGCACCATGGTCCTGTGGCTAGAAAGCTTGGGGCCCTTTCAGGCAGGCTAAGTTGGCAGGAGACGGTGGGGAGTGCAGTTCACTCGAGACTCAGTCCCACAGCAGCCGGCAGCAGGATGTGGACACCGTGTCAGATACCTGCTGGAAAGCCTGGTTTCCCTGCCACCCCTCAAATCTAGGACTCCAGCTGTGTGAACCCAGACTCAGCCTGTGTCCAATTCACACAATGGTGCCTTGGACCTGTGACTGGAAAGCCTTGCGCCTCACGCAGCCAGTCAGCATGGTGAGAAACTGGGGAATGCCATTCACACACGTCTCAGTCTCACCCGCAGCCACAGCAGAGCAGCAAAGCAGCAGAGACCCTCCCTGGGGTGCTGGGAGCCCTGGCGTCCTTCTGTGGAGCTGCACAGAGGCTGCAGGCCTGCCTGTGCTCTCGCAGTGTCTGTGCTCTCAGAATGGCACCAGGTTCGAGCAGCTGTGGGCTCAGATGCACTGTGGGAGTCCACAGGAGCTCTCTTTCTGGAACAACACCTCTCGGCAGTCTCCAGGCAGCACCCTGTGTTAGGCCCAGACCAGCATGGCTGGGAGGTTCTCCTGCAGCCAAGGTTGTAAAAGCTCATCTGGGAGGGAAGCCCTGGGGGCTCTTCTCTTTCTGTCTCATCACTTGTAGGAATTTCTCCTGCCTGTAGTCAGTCCTCTGCTGGGCATGTTTCCCTGAACCCCCTCCTTACCCACTTTTGGAGCTTTCTTTTGCTTCCTTGGTGAATCCCAGCATTCTCTCCTAAATGATCTGTTTGAAATGTGAGAACCTGCTTACTCTACTGGGTCTTCTCACATGCTGCCTGTGTCTGGTGGCCATCTTTATCCTATCTTCCTGGGAAGCAAGGTCTTCCCTGAAAGCAGGGTCTTAAAGAGATGTTTGTATAGCCAGGTTCATAGCAGCATTGCTCACAATAGCTAAGAGCTGGAAGCAACCTGTGTCCATTAATGGATGAATGGAA
Source organism: Nycticebus coucang (assembly GCF_027406575.1). Taxonomy (NCBI): domain Eukaryota; kingdom Metazoa; phylum Chordata; class Mammalia; order Primates; family Lorisidae; genus Nycticebus; species Nycticebus coucang. The sequence continues at coordinate 78,167,947 of NC_069796.1, forward strand.
AAATGTAGTTCACACACGTGTGTGTGTGTATGTGGGCATGTGTGTGTGTATAGTGGAATGTTATTTGTCCTTAAACAGAAATAACATAGGCTGGGCACAGTGGCTCACGCCTATAATTCTAGTACTCTGGGAGTAGTCAGGATGGTAGATAGTCTCAGCTCAGGGTTCAAGATCACCCTGAGCAAGGGCAAGACTCTTTCTCTCTGAAAATAGAAAAACTGAGGCAAGAGGATCTCTGGAGCCCAAGAGTTTGAGATTACTGTCAGCTGTGATGATACCATGGCTCTCCACCCTTAGTGACAGAATGAGATTCCATCTTCAAAAAAAGAAAGAAATGAAATAATAAAATTATGACACGTGATAACAACATAAACGAACACTGAGGATATTACATTAAATGAAGGAAGCAGTCACAAAAATGAATACTGTGTGATTCCACTTACATTATGTACGTAGAGTAGTCAAAATCATAGGGACACAAAATACAATGGTGGTTACAAAGGGCTGCAGAGGTGAAAATGGGGGATTATTGTTTAATAATAATCATATAGAATTTCAATTTTGCAAGATGAAAGGCGTTCTGGTAATTGGTTGCACAGCAATGCAAACGTATTTAACACTAAAAAAATGCCACATTTAAGAGTGAATAAGATAGTGAATTTTATGTTGTGGGTATTTTACCAAAATTCATAGTGCCTAGTGTATAGTAAGAATTCATTGCAGTCTATAATTTTTATTTTTATCATTAGCAGCTCACTCTTTTCTCAGGTTATGGACTGGTATTCACTCTATCATGAAGGCCATATGGCCATTTTTACTTTCGAAGTGCCATTAGCAGATGACTTAACTCGCCCACTGATGGTCATGATGCAAAGAGGAGAAATTACATAACATCATGCCAAAATGTTTATTCCAAAGGCTCAAGGCTGCCACTCCAGCACAGGCTGAGCCCTGGATCATTGTTCATACTTCTTCCAAAATCACTTCTAGGGCTTGCCCCAGTCTAGCCGCTGTGCTGGGGTTGGTATCTCTAGTCCTAACTGACAAAGCAGAGAAGGAATTAAAAATTATTTCAGAGTGTTTTGAAGAGAAATAGACCTGATGTTTTAGGATGACTATTCCCATTGTCTTGCACGTTCAAGGCCCTTGTCTAGTCCTGGCTCAAGTGTCTGGCTCACAAACCTCTGAGAGGTGGGGAAAGAATTCCCATAAAATAACCCATCTTATTACACGTAGGAGTTGCACTGCTTCAAGAAATGATTGAGAAGCTAGGCATGACTCCCTAATACATACTGAAATGCCTAAACAATCACACATTTTCAAAATAGGTTATTCCCTCAATGCCACGCTATATGCAAATGTGACACTAAATGGAAAGTGATGCTATGTGCTTCTGAAAGTAAAAGATCCCTGACCCTTTCTTCCTTCCTCCTTGTTTGCTCCCTCCCATTAAAGGGAAGAAGGTTAATAGAATTTCTTAGGAGCTACAGCAATAAGAAAGATCAGCTAACTCTCTCTTTCTTTCAGCCAGAGGGACGAGCCCTGGTCCTGCCATATTGCTGTTTCCCAAATTCATGTGGTCATGTGTCTTTCACTCTGTATGCACAGCCAAGCATGGTGGCCATTAACATGTCCCTGTACTGAGTGTTTTACGAGATAATGACAAGATTATAAAATGTACTTAGTTCCTGGAGAAACACAATACCCTGCTTAGGCCTTGCAGCTAGGCTCTGCACCCTAACCAGCTTTACCAGGAGCTCAAACAATGATGCAGTGATGCTTTATGTCTCCTTTGCTCATGGTCCTTACCTGCATCCCTACATCTGCAACTGCTGGGAAGTGGACAGCTGGGCCAAGCAGTCAGTATCCAGGCACACTTGAATCCTTGAGTCCACTGCAATCACTTCCAATCTGACACCTTAAATAGTGAAGGTAGATTATTCAAAATTATATGGAAAAAAAATGCTTCACATTCTGTCTGTCATTTCGTTCAAAGATCAAAGTGGTGGTATGTTACAGTAGAAAGAGTGTTGCAAAACCCAGACAACCTTGAATTCAAACTTGAACTCTGCTTCTACCTGTGAGATCACATAGGTGTGGTCACTTCACCTCCATAATCTCAGGTTTATTATTTTGTAAGTGGGGAAGTGATGCAAATGTTCTCAAAAAATTTTGGAAACTTTTAAATAAAATAAAGCATGCAAGGAGTTAATTGAGTCCTCATTAATTGGCAATTGTTAATGTTGTGATTATTGGGACCCAAAGTGAAAGAGTGAATTGATGTTCTGGCCAGTGATACACCTTAGTTTCCCTGATGACCAGTGAGATTAAGTGTCCTTGTTTCCAAGATGAAATCTAAGCAAGGACCTGTCTGCTGACCAACTAGCTGGGTGCTTGTTTCCCTCCTCTAAGAAGAACAGGTTCACAAATCCGGGGCTTGCATTGATCACTGATTCCTCTGAGCCAGTCGACCTTCAGTTGTCCCATATCTCACACCATATCTAATAACGTTAGAGAAAGGAGACAGCTGAATTCTTCTCAAACCTTTCTATTATTCTAAGCGCCATCTGTTTTCTCCAGCAAAATACTGCTTTGGTGTGTGTTTGTACTTTTGGAGAGAGAAAAGGGGATTTTGACAGTATTTATTTTATTAAAATGAAGCATCTTGTTAAAGCAAAATAAACATAGACTCGAACTGGAAGATGATTTTTTTCTTTAGAATTTTTTCCTTATTATTATTAATAGATTATAAATACTAATTACAGAAAAATAAATTAGACAATTAAATATAAAGTAGAAAAATCCAAGCATATGTATTCCTGACATTCAACCATTGTTAATATTTTAATGTAATTTTTCCAGATATTTTGCTTGGTATCCTTTGAGATAAAAGATGAGTGTGATGTAAGCATTCCTAATTCTATATGAAATCAGCACGTTGTGCCCCATAAATGCATTAATGTATACATGATCTATGTGTTTATGATGTAATAAAAAAGGTGATACTGTCGTGCAAATCATTTTGTGACTTTCTATTTTTTACTTAAAATGAAAATTTTCCAACAGAGATAAACATAGAACCATATAATAATTATTTGCAATGACTGCAAAACATTTTACTTTGTGGATGTACCATAATTTATTTAACTGACCAACTATCGTATACGGTGATGGATACTGTATAAACAACCATTTGTTGTTTATGCAGAACTCATGTGAGCATTTTCCGACAGTTCTGACATTTTCCAAGAGACCGTGTCTTCCCCACTCAGCCCAGGGACTGTGGGGAGAACTGCTGCTTTCTTAGTTCCAGGGAACAGTGCCAATCAGCTCACTTTCTTCCCCCAGACACATTCCCTTCCATTCACACTGTGGTTGTTCTGTCACCTCAGTTGGTCCAACCAATTAGACTTCTCTCACTGCTATTCTTGCTTGGGATGACAGAACAGATGTTTGCTTTCTCTCTCATGGATGAAAAAGCAGGTGGCCCTAGGAGATGTTGGCAGCCGTCTTGCAACAAGAAAGGGAACCCGGCTTAAAGTATCCTGCTCTGCTTGATTCCAGTGTCTAGTTTTTTTTTTTTTGTTTGTTTGTTTGTTTTTTAGTTGTTTCAGGAGGAGGTTAAGTCTGCTTTCCATTACTCCATTGTGCCTGGAGGTGAAAAAAAGCAACCAAATAGGAAATGGAGGACAAAATTCTAATTGCTTCTACCTGGATCACAGGTCCTCTTATGTGACTGTGGTGGGAGGCACAAAGTGCTGCAACAGATTCTCTAAGGTGACAAGTTACTCTGTCAAAGGAATGGGTCTCACCAAGACCCACTCCTATTTCACCATCTTGCTGGTTTTTGGTGATGACTCACAGAGAATCTCTATGAATGACAAGTAGTCTGGCATGAGTCGGTTATTAAGTAATGTTTGTGATTATTACTATAGAAGATAAGGTTGTGGTTGAAGTGTGCAGAAATGAATTGGAAAGTGGTTTGAGATGATCCAGGAAGCCTGGATGCTTATTTTGGTGCTTTGAAAAGTGCTCCTCACTGGCTTGTGGAGATCGTATGTCTTGGAAACTGGAAGAATCTACTTTAGAGGGAACATCTCATCAAAGATGCTTAGTGTGTTCTCTGAGAGATCTGAAGGCATCATATAAGAAGATGTTGAAAATGTGGTGAATTTTTGGCCTGAAGAAGATAACTAAATGGAGGAAGATAAGAGAGATGTTTTAGTTCATTCAAGGCGGGGTGTGCGGGGGGGGGGGGGGTTGGGCATAATGGAGAAAAGGATTCTAGTTAGTTGAGCTTCTTTGCCTTACCCAAGATGACTCAGCTGCTAAGTAAAAGAGCTGGGACTAGAATCTCAGTTTATCTGACATAGGCTCGTGCTTTTTCAGGGAGACGTTTGAGTAGGTGGAATTATTCAATAATACAACAGGGGCCTATAAGATATTGACAGTTCCTTGTTCCTGGAATTATTCAAGCAGAATCTAAAGGAATGTTGTAGAGAGGCTCTTTGCAGTGGACAGGAGGCTGGATGAGCTGTTCTGAGGTCATTTCCAACTATAAAAGTCTAAAGCTTTCTCTAAGGTTGAGTTCTCTATAGGACTCCTGGTTGTGCATACATCACAATATGTGATGTGCTCTTAACTCTTTTCAGGATAAATGAGGAAATATATCGAGCAAGAGCATACCAATTGTGCAATAAAATGAATCCATACATATTCTTGTTGCATTTAGCTTCTCTAACTCCTAAAATACATTTCCTCTAGAATTCAAAGGGGGAATTTAAACTAGTGGTTTTAGGAAAAGTCTAGGCAGATGTCAACAGTAATTCCATCACATCTGAATCAGAGACAATGAGGAAAGAATTAGTTTGTTCTCCAGAGATGGGAAGAATTAATTTTGGGGATTTTGCTTATTTTTCTTATTTAAGGATCATTTGTAAAGATATAAATATTTGAATGAATTCATCCATAAAACATACTTTCTCTAGAGTCATTACTTTCTATGGGTGAAGTGGTAAAGGTGAAAATGCAGTGGTAAAGGTATTGCCTTAGATTCATGTAGACCTTGTCAAGCTGCAATTCTGCCATGTCTTGGCTGGGTGATCACTTATCCTCTCTATGCTTCAGTGTCCTCATTTACTCATTGAAGAGAATCTTTCATAGGACATCATAATATTAAATTTGTCTGCAACTGAATAGCTTCCTTTCCTGAGTGGTCTACCTATTCCATCTCCACATCAGGTGTGAGATTGAACGCCCTTAAAGTACAGGTAAATAGAGCATATCAAAGACAGATCACACATTTAACTTAACTTAAAATAACCATTTCTCAATTAATTTCTAATTACTATGCTTTTATAACTAGACATGCCTTTGGTAATCCTTCCTCCAGAGAGTGAAAGACTTGTAAGTGTTGACTTTTTAATAGTAAATTTAACTTCCTACTATAATGGATTTAAACCTGAAATAAAATTGTATGGAAACTAGAAAATTCACAAACGTGGAAATCAAACAAAACACTCTAGGATAGTGGTTCTCAACCTTCCTAATGCCTTGACCCTTTAATATAGTTCCTCATGTTGTGGTGACCCCCAACCATAAAATTAATTTCACAACTGCTACTTCATAACTGTAACGTTTCTATTGGTATGAATCATAATGTAAATATCTGATATGCAGGATGGTCTTAGGTGAACCCTTGTGACAGTGTCACTCGACCCCCAAAGGGGTCGTGACACACAGGTTGAGAACCACTCCTGTAGGACAAGAAATGAGTCGAAGAAATGAAAAAGAAGATTAGAATATATCTTGAGATTAATGAAAATGAAAACAATATACTGAAAGGTATGGAATACAGCAAAGGCTCTAAGCTTGTTATGATAAAAACATTAAAAAAAAGAAAGATCTCAAGTCAACAACCTAAATTTATACCTGAAAGAACTAGAAAAAGAAAAACTAAAATTTCAAGTTAGCAGAAGGAAGGAAATAATAAAGAGCAGAGCAGAAATAAATACAATAGAGGATAGAAAAACAGTGGAAAAGTCAGTGAACCCAAGAGTTTTTTTTTAAAGACCAACAAAATTGATAAATTCTTAGGTAGACTATGAAAAAAAGATGAGACTCTAATAAATAGAATGAAATGAAAAAGAAGTTGTTACAAGTGGTGCTTCAGAAACAAAGAATTATAAGAGACTACTATGAATAATTACATGTACTTACCAACAAACTGGATCACCTAAGAGAAATGAATAAATTCTAGAAAGATACAACCTACTAAGACTTAATTATGAAGAAATATAAAATCTGAACATTTCTGGTACCAGTAATCTAGTGGTTCCCTATAAAGAATAGCTCAGGACCAGGTTTTACTGAAGAATTCTACCAAATATATATATATTTTGAGACATAGTCTCACTATGTCATCCTCAGTAGGATACTATTGCGTCACAGCTCACAGCAACCTCAAACTCTTGGGCATAAGTGATTCTCTTGCCTCAGTTGCCCAAGTAGCTGGGATTACAGGTGACCACCACAATGCCTGGCTAATTTTTTGTTGTAGTTGTCATTGTTGTTTAGCAGGCCCCAGCCTGGTGTATGTGGCCGGTGCCCTTAGCACTGAGATACAGGTGCCAAGCCCAAATATATTTACATTTTGCCAAATATTTAAAGAAGAATTACCACAAATATTTCTCAAATGCTTTAAAAAAATTGAAGAAGGTAATATATTTTCAAACTTATTTTATAGGAGTAGCACTATGCTGATATAAAAGCCAAAGAAGGAAATTATAAGAAAAGTAAGAAACTGGGCGGTGCCTGTGGCTCAGTGAGTAGGGCACCAGCCCCATATGCCGAGGGTGGCGGGTTCAAACCCAGCCCCAGCCAAACTGCAACAAAAAAATAGCCAGGCGTTGTGGCGGGCGCCTGTAGTCCCAGCTACTCGGGAGGCTGAGGCAAGAGAATCACGTAAGCCCAAGAGCTGGAGGTTGCTGTGAGCCGTGTGACACCACGGCACTCTACTGAGGGCAGTAAAGTGAGACTCTGTCTCTACAAAAAAAAAAAAGAAAAGAAAAGTAAGAAAGTATAAGAAAAGAAAACCACAGACCTATGCTCCTGATGGATGTTGATGTAAAAGTTCTCAACAAATTACTTGTGAACAAATTCAACAGCACATTAAAAGTATTATATACTATGACCAACTGAGATTTAACCCTGGAATACAAGGATGGTTCAATGCATGAAAATCGATCAATATAACACAAAGGATAAAAATTATATGGTCACTTCATTTGATATAGGAAAAGGATTTGAAAAATTTAACACCCTTTTATGATTAAAAACTCTCAACAAACTAGCAATAAAATGAAACTACCTCAATAAAACAAAGCCTAGAAGAAAACTCCACAGTTAACATCGTACTCAATGGTGGAAAACTGAAACCTTTCCCTTAAGTTCAGGAACAAGGCAAGGATGCTTACTCTCGCCTCTTCTATTAGAGATAGTGCTGGCTCCTAGTCAGAGCAATTAGGCAAGAAAAAAGAAATAAAGGCATCAAAATTAGAAAGGAAGAAGTAGAAGTATCTCTGTTCACAGATGACATACTCATATATGTGGAAAATCCTAAAAAGCCTCCACACATACATACATACACACACACAGTTAAGTTCAGCAAAGTTGCAGGATACAAAACCAGCACATAAAAATCAGTTGTGTTTATGTGCACTAGCAATGAACACTCTGAAGAGAAAATTAAGAAAATAATCCTGTTTCCAGTAGCATTAAAGAGAATAAAACACTTAGGAATAACCTTAACCAAGAAAGCAAAAGACTTGTACACTGAATGTTACAATACCTTGCTGAATTAAATTAAGGAAGACACAAATAAATGAAAAGACACCCTGTGTTAATGAATCAGAAGACTGAATATTGTTCAAATGTCCATAAACTCAAAAAAGTCTATAGTTTCAATGCAATTCTTATGAAAATTCCAATGGCATTTTGCACAGAAATTAAAAAATCATAAAATTGATATGGAATCTCAAGGGACCCTGAATTGCCGAGTAATCTCAAAAAGAAAGAACAAAGCTGGAGACATCATGTTGCCTGATTTCAAGACATATTACAAAGCTAAAGTAGTCAAAACAGTATGATAGAGTTGTAAAAAAGATGTATAAATCAAAGGAATTGACTAAAGCCCAGATATGAGCCCTCAGGTTTACAATCAAATGATCTTAGACAAGGATTCCAAGACTACACAGTGGGAAAAGGATAGTTTCTACAACAAATGGTGTTGGAAAAACTGGATATCCACAAGCCAAGGAAAATAGTTGGACCATTGTTCTATACCATATACAAAAATCAACTCAAAGTGGATTAAAGACCTAAAAGTATTATAAACACAAGACCTGAAACTATAAAACTCTTTGAAGAAAATATAGGGGGGAAGTTTCATGATGTTGTGTTTAATGAGAATTTCTTGGTTATGATACCAAAAGCACAGGCAAGAAAAACAAAAATAGACAAATGAACTACTTCAAATTTAAAAACTTCTTCACAGCAAATGAAATAATTGGTAGACTGAAAAGGCTACGAAAAAGGGCAGGGGAGGCTAACCTGATTTGAAAAAGGGAAAAGGAATTGAATAGGTATTTCTCCAGTGAAGATAACAGGTGCCCTAAAAGCATTTGAGAAGATGTTCACCATCACTGAGCACTAGGGAAATGCAAATCAGCATCACACTGAGATAGCCCCTCATAGGTATTAGGATGGCCACTATAAAAAAACCAAAAAACCATAAAATAACAATTGTTGGTGAGAACGTGGACATACTGGAACCCTTACACTGTTGGTGGGGTTGGGAAGTAGTGCAGCCTCTAAGAAAAAGAGGACGGGCGGTTTGTCAGAACTACCCTGCGATCCAGTGCTTCACTTCCGGGTATGTAGCTGCCTTAGTCCTTTTTCTGTGCTATGACAGAATGCCTGAGACTGTGTAATTTATAACAGAAGAAATTTATTTTTCACAGTTCTGGAGGCTACACAGTCTGAGAGCCTGGAACTGGCATCTTGCAAGTTCCTTGCTGCTATGTCATCCCATAGTGGCAAGTGAAAGGACAAGGGAGCATCCAAGACAAAGAAAGGAGGAGGCTGCACTTCATCCTTTCCCCAGGAACCCACCCCTGAGTTTACTAACCTACTCCCACAACAACAGCATTGATTTGTTCGTTCACCATTATGGAGGCCTTGTTGGCTAATCACATCTTAAAGGCCCCACTTCTTAAAACCATCACACTGGCAATTAAATTTCAACTTGAGTTTTGCAAGGAACATTCAAACCACAGGAGTAAATATTCAATTGATACTACTATCTCAAAGAGATATTTGAACATCAATGTTTATAGCAACATTATTCACAATAGATAAGAAGCAGAAACAAACTAAATGTGCATCAAGAAATGAACAGATAAAGAGAATGTGGTGGCTCAGCACCCTAATGTGGTTAGGGCGCCAGCCACATTCACCAAAGCTGGTGGGTTTGAACCTGGCACAGGCCTGCTAAACAACTATGACAACTGCAACAACAACAACAAAAATAAATAGCTGGGCCTTTCTGACAGGCTCCTGTAATCCCAGCTACTTGGGTGGCTGAGGAAAGAGAATTGCTTAAGCACTAGAGTTTGAGGTTGCTGTGAGCTGTGATGCCATGGCATTCTACCAAGGGTGACATAGTGAGACTCTTTCTCAAAAACAAAGAGAGAGAGAGAGAGAGAGAATGTGGTATATACTTACAATGGAATATTACCCAGCACTAAAAAAGGAAATATGATCACATGCTCCAATGTGGATAAAAATTTGAAGGCATTATATTAAGTGAAACAAGCCAGTCACAAAATGACAGATGCTGCACTATTCCTGCATATGAGCTGTTTAAAGTAGTCAAACTCAGAGAAATGCAGAGTGGAATGTGGCTGTCAGGGGCTGGGGGTAGAGAGAGGTGCAGAGCTATTCAATAGGTGTGGAGACAGGATTGAGAGTTCTGGGGATATGTTGCACAGCAACATGCATATAGTTGATAATATGATTTTTTAGCATAATAAAAAATGACAAAAATATTCATCTTCCACTTACAGTATCTTCTATATTACCTGCCCTACACAACTCCACTGAAAGGATCTCTAGTTGTTTTTTTAGCCACATTTTAGAGATAAGGAATGTGAGATACAGAGAAATTAGGTAAATTGCCCAAAGTCTCAGAGCTGGGATTTGAATACCATCCCTGAGCTGGTCCTGCCACCCAGGCTGCACACAGTGTGCAAACTGAAAGCCTTTTACTTCTGGGCTTGCTTCTTCATCCAAATTCTCCAGACCTTTTCGATTTTCCAATTTAGTCCCAAGTCATGATCCCAAGTGTCTCTGGAATGGGGTTTCTCAGGCTCAGCACTCTGGGCAAGGTGGGCCTGGTGACCTCTGGCAATTGCAGGTGTTAGCAGAATGCCTGGGTCCTGTCCACTGATGACAGTAGGACATGCCTTCCTGGTTGTAACCACCAAACACACTGCCAGTGTGCCTAGGGAAAATTCGCCCCAGTTGAGAGCTATTCCTCTAGATTTGAGTGGGAAGGCTCTGTTTCTGAAAAGATTTGCAGATGAAGATACCTGTCAACTAGAATTTGGGGGAAGGAAAAACCAGAATTGAAGATGATATTACAATAACAGAAGATGTTCTGGATGCCCCTGGAGTTTGGAGACAAGTCTGTCATTCCCATAGTTCTGAAGGACTCCCTTCACTTTGGCTGAGACCCTGACCTCGTGGTGGGCACAGTCCATCTCCTGGGCTCCCACTCTGCTGTAGACCTGCTCTGCCCTCTGATACCATGGAGCAGACAGAAGGAGGAGCCCACAGGCCCTTTTTGGTTGACATTGAGAACTGAGCTTCATCTAGAGGGGGCTGGAAATAGCACTCTCATCTTTGTCCTCACTCTTTGCTGATGATTTGATCTTATAGTTAGAGAACCCAAAGAGTCAATCACTTTTGGAAGTGATCAAAAAATACAGTAACATCTCAGGATATAAAATCAATGTCCATAAATCAAAAGCCTTTGTATATGCCAACAACAGCTAAGTTCAGATGCTAAGCAAGGGCACAATTCCCTTCACAGGGAAAAAAAAAATGAAATACCTGGTAATATACCTAACAAAAGAGGTGAAGGACATCTACAAAGAAAATTACGAAACTCTAAGAAAATAAATAGTAGATGATATTAACAAATGGAAGAACATGCTATGCTTGTGGCTGGGAACATGCTATGCTTGTGGCTGGGAAGACAAAATTGTTAAAATGTCTATGCTTCCCACAGCAATGTATACATTCAAAGCAATCCCCATTAAAATACCAACATCATACTTTCAAGATTTGGAAAAGAAGTCCTCATTTTGTATGAAACCAGAAAACACCCTATATAGCCAAGGTAATTCTTAATAATGAAAACAAAGCCAGGAACATCCCCCTACCAGACTTTAGGCTATATTACAAGTCTATAATCATCAAAACAGCATGGTATTGGCACAAAAATAGACATAGACATTTGGACCTGAATATAAAACCATGAAATGAAGCTAACATCCTACAGCCACCTCATCTTTGACAAACCAAACAAGAGCACACATTTGGGAAAAGAATCCCTATTCAATAAATGGCTCTGGGAGAACTGGATAAACACATGAAAAAGCCCGAAACTGGACCTGCCCCTTTCACTGCTCACAAAAATTTATTCAAGAGATAAAAGATTTAAATCTAAGACATGAAACAATAAAAATCCTCAAAAAAAAAAAAAAAGCATGGGAAAACACTTGAATATATCGACCTGGGAAAAGATTTTATGAAGAAGACTTGCTTGGCACTTGTAACAACAGCAAAAATAAACAAATGTGACTTAATTAAACTGAAATGCTTCTGTACAGCTAAGAGAACAACCAAAGCATATGGACAACCTTCAGAATGAGACAAGATCTTTGCATATATTGTATCAGACAAAGGCTTGGATCTATAGGGAATTCCGGATAATCAACAAAAAAGAGCTAACGATCTCATCTATCATTGGGCGAGAGTCACGAATAGAACTTTCTCTAAGAAAGACAGACAAATGGCTAACATATGAAAAAAATGCTCATCATCCCTAATCATCATAGAAATGCAAATCAAAAGCACTCGGCACATTTCATTACGAAAATCTTCGAGGGAAAAGCAAAGGTCCTCAGATGGACCTAACATGCGGCCATTTGAGGGGTCAGTGTCTCCCACTCAGACCCCTGATGTTCCCCTCCCTGTAGCTCTAGGGGATCTGGATCCTGGTATTCCTGCCCAAGGATGCTTCTCCAGGATTGACCCCAGGATCCCGCAGTACCCAGCTCAAAGAGGACTTCTATCTGAGTTCTGATGAGAATGCCTGAACATTCATTTGGTTTTTCTTCAGATAAGCCAGACTGTGTAGTATTGAGGTTTGGGTCTCTTGGTCCCATCACCAGACCAGCCCACCAACCCGAGGCTCTGCCTGCTGTTCACACTGAAGTCCTGACTTGGCTTGAGCTGCCCTTTCAGGGCCCCACCCCATTTGCAGCCCTGCTCGTGGGTCAGGTGAAGAGCTGACTAAACATCTCATATGTGCACTGGTTACAGCTGCAATGGTAAACTTAGAGAGGGTGACAATAATTAGATCAGAGGGTGCACAGGTTGAATTGTTGCCCTCCCCAACTAGGAAAAAAAATGTCCACATGCTGATCTCTGGAACCCATGAATGTGGCCTTATTTGGAAAAGTGGGTCTTTGCAGATGTAATTTAAGTTAAGGATTGTGAGATGAGGGATCATCCTGGGTTATCTGTGAGGGTGCTAACACCAGTAACAAGTGCCCTTAAAAGACACAGAGGAGAAGGCAGAAACGGAGGAGGCAGGTGACAGTGGAGGCAGATTGGAGTGATGCAGCCACAAGCCAAGGACTGTAACCAGCTACTGGGAGCTGGAGGAAACAAAGAAAGATTCTCTCCCGAGATCCTCCAGAAGAAGGGCAGTCTGCCAACACCCAACTTGACTCCCGGCCTCCAGAACCGTGAGAGAATGCATTTCTATTATATTATACTCTCAGTTTAGCAGCCCTGAGGAAGAACACGTGGATGGTGTATCCAGTACAGAGGGGCCTGTGGTCTGAACCACTGTCAGTGCTCTTCTGGATGACTGCAGGAGCCTCCCAGCAGGTCCTGACAATGGCCTGCAGCTTGGAGTGTTCGCTCCACCACTGTCCTGTCTACTTTTCTTCAGCTCTGCTGGCTACCTTCTGAGTCCTCTACCCCCAGGTACACAGCCGGTTCACAGGGCCTTTGCACAGAACTCACTCCCCTAGACACACACCTGACTGCAGCCCTCTGCTCCTACAAGTCTCTGCTCCAACCTCACTGGCTGGCTGTGGCTCCCCTGCCCACCATGGACATGGCACCTGCTCCTCCTCCATTCCCCTGTGCTTCAACCTGACCTGTGTCTGAGGTTTTATTTATCACAGTATTTAATCACTTTCTCACATACTCTATGCTCTTCCTTTTTACTGTTTGATTTTCTGTTTCCTCTTACCAGAATATGAACTTCCAGAAGGCAGGATTGCTGTTGCCACCGAGTTCCCTAATGTATCCTAGATACCTAGAGGAGTCCCTGGCATGTAGCTGGCTTGCTCTGTAGCTATTTATTGAATGAATATATTTTCTAGTTGCGTTTCAATTTCTTTTTATTTTTCATATAGAAGGATGTGGCTCAATGATTTTCAATTTCTTATATCCCTTTAATTCACACTTTTATTCATTCCTTAGTTTTCAAGCCCTCCTGGTGCCAAGAATAATGCCAAGTCTTGGGGCACGGAAAGGTGGGAGAGATACTGTCCCCAACGTTAGAAAGCTGATGGTTCTGTGATGGGGACAGCCAGGTAAGTAAGAAGGCTGCCTTATGACAATATGACACCTTCCAGCCTGGCTGGGGTGAGGCTGGGAGTCCTGCCAAGGAATGGGGAGTGGCCACACGGTAGGATTCTCAGTGCAAAGATGTCCAACAGAGAAAGGAGGTTGGGTGAAGTGTTCTCACCTTTTTTTTTTCCTTTCCACAAACATAAACAAAACAAAACAAAACCCCACTGGCTATGATTATGACTGTAACTATCGTAATTATTATTTTGCTTTCTGCCATGGCCTAGTTCAACCAGGATAGTAAGTGGGCTTCTATTGAGAAAAAGGGACAAGGGGGAGGTGTTTCAGTCTCTCCTTATTAAGTTTCTAAAGGGAGACACCAGTGGAAGATGATGGCAGAAAACACGGCCATGAATAATTCACTCTGCCTAATTTTACTCTATTTTGTTTTCTTTCTGAGTTACCAATTAGCACACGTTGGTTATTTAAAGAACGGAAATAGCTCTTTAAAGTTAAGTAAAAGGGAGTTGTATACTATGGCTGGTTAAAAAAATACATTAGAAACAAGAAACAGAAAGGAGCTGTGTCGTCCTCTCTGGGTCTCTGAGTATCTCAGAGATGCAGCTTTCACGGAGAAGAAAGGTTTCCTGGGCTGAGACCCTGTGGTGCCAACACAGCAGCTTCCTTATGAGCCAAAATGTCAATGCTTTTGTGGAGTTTGGATACTTGGCAAAATTTTAAATTGATGCTGGCTTGAATGCCCACGATATTTGACTGGCTTAATGGATTCTGGGCACCCTGACTTGGGTATATCTGCATAAGCATGATGATGATGTTGACCTATATGTACTGCAAGGATATCAGGGAACACCCTGCTCACCCCTCAAGTGGGCCTTGCATTCTTATTTTTGGTGTGGGGAGAAGATGGGGAGTGGTGGCTGGACAACAAAGAGAACCAAAGAGAGACCTGATGGGTCGGTCAATGCCTGCTACAGGACCCTTAGCTGTCAAATAGGGACACCGATGGCCCCAACCTCACAGAATTGTCTCCAGGCCTGGAAACACGGGTCCCTACCCTTGCCCCTTTGGCTATAAGAGGATATAGCTCAGAGAGGAGTGGGATCTGCCTGTGGGTCCTGCTAACCCTGTCCACCCATCCAGCTAGCCTCATTAGCCCCCTCTGGTAAACCCTTTGAGTTTTCCATTTGTAACCTGCCAGGATCCTGAACAATCACTTAAACTTTCTTTCTTTTTTTTTTTTTTTGAGACAGTCTCACTCTGTCACCCTGGGTAGGGTGCCGTGTCTCATAACTCACAGCAATCTCAAACTCTTGGGCTCAAGTGATCCTCCTGCCTCCACCTCCCAAGTGGCTGAGACTACAGGTGCCTGCCACAATGCCCAGCTGATTTTTCTATTTTTAGTAGAGATGGGGTCTTGCCTCTGCTCAGGCTGATCTCAAACTCCTGTGTTTAAGGGATCCACCATCTTTGGCCTCCCAGAGTGCTACAATTACAGGTGTGAGCCTCCATGCCTGGTAAGTTAAACATTCTTGTAAGTTCCTAGTATGAGCAAAGAGCCATGCAATGCAATTTTAAAGCAATCTGGGGAGAGTTTATTAGTGTCATTTTGCAGACAAGGAAATAGAGATTCAGAGGCATGATGTTATCAGCTCAAGGCCTCACCAATAGCAAGAAGTAGAGGCCAACCTGGAAGTCAAGTGCAGCTGCCTCCAAGTCCAGACTTTGGGTAGAGTCTGTTGCAGCCCCTGATGGATGGAAGCACAGAGGAGTGAGTGGGCGGGAGCCCCAAAGTGCCAAACATTTCTGATGTGTGGGTGTTGGTAGGAACTGTATTCTGCTGAACAACGGGTTTCTATGGAATTCTTGAGTTGTGCTTACAAATACTCACTAGAGTGAGGAAAACAGAAAAAAGGAGAAAAGGGAAGAGGTGGGAGAGAACAGGTGTGTGTGAGTCAGCACATTTATCTTTAACTCTGTGGGCTCCTGATGGTTGCTGTGCCCCTCCGTCCCTGTTGGATGCCCTGAGACTCCAGCTGGGCTCTTTGGAAGAAGCCACAACCATCTGGCTGCCTGACAAGCTGGTCCTCTTGGGGGCTCTGAAACCATTGACGGATTATATAAAAAAAACTAGAACCTCAGACAAAATTCCTGTGACCAATTCTCTTTCGGCATTTTGCCAATCTGACTTAAAACCTGCCCAGACTCCACAGAAATGCTTGCAATCTCTGGGGTGGTGCTTGGTAATTAAAGAGGTTTGAAAGATTACCCAGAGCCTGTCTGCCAATAATGCGGTATCTTGGGGCCAAGTCTGGTTGCTGCTCAAGGAGTGTCTGCTTATCAGATGAGAAGCAAATGTGCTTCTGAGCAGGGGGTGTTAAATGGCTAGGAACACTGAAAATGCTGCATCTCCTGACCCCAAATCATCCTCTCACTTCTGTAGCTTTAAGAAGACTGCCAACGAACCCCTAATCAGATTCTCCACTTAAAAGAAGTAACAGTCTCCAACTGCCACTTAACTGTCGACTGAAACTCTCATTCTCAAGGCCACCCTCACTGTCATTACTTTGGAGGCTGGAGTCCCCGGCTATGCAAAGAAGCAGATGATGGTTCAAATGGGTTAGCCACAGTCTGTCTGTCCATCATCCATCCATCAGTCATCTATCTATTATATGTAACCACTCCTCATTCTAAAGGTTCACCCATCCAACCATCCCGTGTATCCATTCCTTCTTCAGAAAGTTTACCCATCTATGTACCTACTCATTGACCAATCAACTTATTCGTTTTTAAATGCATACATATACTAATTGATTAAAAAATCCATCCATCCATCCACCTAAATATTCAACTATTAATCATTAATTGTTCACTTATTATGTTTACATATAAGGTCAGACAGTTAAGTTCCTGAACTCATCCCAGATGGCCCAGGGGAGTACTTCAAAGGTGACTACAGTACTATCCAGCAATACGGTATGTTGCACTTTTTCTAGGATGAGTTTGTGAGTTTGTGAACTTAATTGTAAGACTTTTTTTTTTTTTTGAGACAGAGCCTCGAGCTGTCACCCTGGGTAGAGTGCAGTAGCATCACAGCTCACAGAAACCTCCAATGCCTGGGCTTAAGCAATTCTCTTGCCTTAGACTCCAAAGTAGCTTGGACTACAGGTGCCCTCCACAATGCCCAGCCATTTTTTGGTTGTAGTTGTCATTGTTATTTGGCAGGCCGGGCTGGATTCGAACCTGCCAGCTCTGGTATACGTGGCCGGCGCCTTAGCCACTTGAGCTACAGGTGCTGAGCCTTAAATGTAAGACTTTGTATATTCATTGATGAAAACATTTACCCATCCATCCATTCATCTACCACCCCCACTCACCTACTCATCCACCAACTATTTGTCTATTTGACTAAAGGTTCACTCACTGTTTTCTTCAGCTAGCATTTACTCAGAATGAATAATAATGATAACACTTTGTTTAACTCTTAAGATATTCCTGGCACCATGCTAAGTAATTTATCAGGGATTACTTCATTTATTTCTTCAACCAAGACCGTGAAGGTAGATGTTGTTGTTCTCATTTCCACATTAGAGACGCGAAGTCAGCATTCCAAAGAGATTGAATGATTCTCAAAGGGGGAGACATAGCTAGGTAGTGGCAGAACCCAAGTCCTTCCCGCTCCTGTTGGTGACAGGTCCTGGGCTGCGACATTGGGAACAGAGAAGAACACCAACGAGGGCACTTCAGGGGCACTCAGACACATTGAAAAGAAAATGAAAATGCAGCGTTCTGCTGTCTGTTTTGACCACTGGGGACCCAACTTCAGAGATTGACTTTCCCAAACTTGTCCAGATGAGGAGGGACAAAGTTGGAATCCAAAGTCAGGACTGCCTTATTCCAGCACCACTTTGCCATTCGACCAGTAGTGCCCAATCTTCAATTATTTGGATAATACCTTTACAATTGTCATCATTTCTTGCAGGTCCAAGTACTACATTTGTTTAATATTTGCTTAAATTCAAAAACTCAAGCCTGATCAGTTTAACCCATGAGGTCACATTTTGAGGTGCCAATTATCTATTTTTTCCTGGTACACACTGCATTAGTTTGCTAGGACTTCCATAAGAAAACTCTAAAGACTAGTGTACTGAAAACCGAAATTTATTTTCTCCTATTTCTGGAAGCTGGAAGCCAGCAGGGTTGGCTTTTGCTGAGGCCTCTCTCCTGTGCATATAGATGACCGTCTTCCTGCTGAAGCTCCTATGGCTTGTTTTCTGAGCCCATGTTCCCAGTGTGTCCTCCTTTTCTTACAAAGAAACAGTTTTATCATATTGGATCCCTACCCTTATGACCTCATTTAACCTTAATTATGTCTCTCATTGTCTGTCACCCAGTCACATTGGGGAGTTAGAGCTTCAACATATCAATTTCAACAATTCAGTCCAGGCTCAAGTAAGTTCAAGTCTGAAAACGCTCATCCATGTACCGTCTAAAATTATTCCGCACACATCATACTTAAGGAAACCCTGCACCAACCACCAACCAGTGTCGCTGCCCATAAAACAGCAGTGAAGCAGCTGTTAGAAGTGCTTTGTGGATACAGACACAAGCCCAGATGGAGAGGGAGAGTCAGGCTTGGGAGGAATAAGAGCCCCCAGTACCGTGGTGGAGGGGTAATTACTGAGCTGCTCACCAGGGATGCTGATTAGAGGAAGAAGATGGGAAAAACAGGTGTCTGGATAGAGGAGACCCAAGATCCACATTTGGCTCTATCAGAAATGTACTCATTGGCTACAAATTAGACCTCAGCCTAGCTGGAGCTGGGCTCTGCCCATTGTAAAATGAAGTATGGGTCTTTGCTGCTACCCTCAGTTTTCTTACAGCTGTCACCTCCCTATGGTGTGACCCCTGTATTGGGGGCTACCTGGGACAAATGCTCGTTGTACTCATAAAAATGTCTCCCCCATCTTCTCTCCCTTCATGGTAAACTGGGCATGTGTTGGTGAGGGGTTGTATCACTGCAGGTTGGGGTCTTCTTAGACATTTCATTTGTGTCTTTGACAATTAAATGAAAACCTGAGCATTTGTCGCATTTTCTGGAGGACCAGAAGGTAGTCAGAACTGTTGGGGCCTAACACAACTGACAATTCGTGAGAGGAAGGAGGGATAAAAATGATCACTACTGTTATTAAGATCCGGAGTCCCTGGTAGTGCTGTGTCAAGCCCTGAACTTGGGTGTTGTTTGCGTCGGAAATCTCAAATGCAGGTGACTTTGGGGCTGCACTGCTGATGCTACTGAATGAGAAAAGGGGATGAGGTGGAGTGAAGGGATCCACCATCCATATGGGATCCCCACTGCACAGCTCCAGGCAAACATATGGGCCATGGTTGAAGGTGGGCCCCTGCCCACTGATTTTTCAAGAGCAATTAGGAATTTGCATTTTTATTGGACAGGTCAATTTTTAAAATATTGGCAATTGCATTTTTTTTAAATATGAAAACACAGTGGTCCAAATAAAATATAGCTGTGGTTCATAACTGCTCCTGCGTGGCAGTTCTCCTTCTCTGGAATGGTTGTCAGACTGCTGACTCCAGCCTCTGCTTTGTACTGATGCCTCACCTTGCACTGACCCACTTACTTCTTTGTTTTTCCTACCAGATTGGGAATATATTACTCAGGGTTCTCCAAAGAAACAGAACCAGTAGGGTGTGTGTGTGTGTGTGTGTGTGTGTGTGTGTGTGTATTGAGAGACAGACATATGAGTAGGAATTCATTAGGGGAACTGGTTCACGTGACATGGGGACTGAGAAGTCCCACCACATGCCGCCTGCAAACCAGAGCACCAGGAAAGCCAGCAGCACTGCTCAGGCCTGAGTATAAGGAAAGCTGATGTTGGTGTGGCTCTTGATCTGAGACCCAAGGCCTAAGAAACTTGGGGGCTGCTGATGCAAGCCCCAGAGTTTGAAATGCAGAGAACCTGGAGAGCTGACATCCAAGGGCAGGTGAAGAAAATATCTCGGCTTCAGGACAGAGGAAGAGAATTTTCCTTTTGCCTGCCTTTTTGGTCTACCATGCCCCTCAGCATATTGAATAATACCTACCTATTGAGTAAGGAGGGATCTTCCTTACGCCAGGGATTTAAACAAATGCTAATCTCTTCCAGAAATGCCTGCATAGACACTCAGAACTAATAATTCTTTACCAGCTATCTGGGCATCCCTTAATCCAGTCAAGTCAACACCTGAAATTAACCATCACAGAGAGCAACCTGAGAGCTGGACCATATCTATGCCTCCTTGCATTCTGTGGCCCACCTAGGCTGAGAACAAAGGGCATGCCAAGTGAACTTTCTGGCATTTAACTAGATTAAAGCGAAAAAAGGCTCTGGTGCAGAAGTCAGTGGTTACCCAGGCTCTTGCTGCCTATAGAAGGTTCTGTGAAGGATCATCCCAGGTGATCCTCACTTGCCTTCCACTGGGTCTGGGACAGTAGCACAGGGACTTCCATGCCTCCCTGGCTGGTCCTAGCTAGCTTAGCACACCTTACTGTCTTGTGACTCTCAGCTTTAGCAAATACTATGCTTTGTGATTACACCCTTCCTGCCTATCTTCCTTGCTGGGCCAACTCCATCATTCTTTGAACTCAGGTTAGGTGTAACCCCATTTAAGAAACTTTTATATCTCTCACTAGACAAAACAAATGGAATCTTCTACTACAGAAAATACCACCCTGCATTATTATTGCTGTTTGGTTCTCTGACTCTCTAAAGGACTGTGAGTTCCTTGAGGGCAGTAACCTTGGAATAATTAAACCAAGTCATGTCCTCACATCTGTAGGGTCTCAGCCTAGGCATAGATCTCTCAGGAAATGGAAGCCCACATTTTTAAAGCACAAGCACCTAGGATTTTGCTGCTTCTAGACAGCCATATCACACACAAAGATTTTATTTTTTTATTTTCAATTGTATATTTTCTAAACATTGGCTTTTTCACCTAAAACCTAACTTAGAGATTTGAGGTGAAGGTGTGATGAACCACCTTATAAATGAAAAAATCGATTAAACGACAATGATGTGGAAATTTCTACCTTGTGAACAAGTTACCATTTATATAATTCTGAAAGCAAATGCACAAAGAGGGTAGCTCTGGGCTGCCTGGATTCAACTGTGGGCCTGGGGAAGAGACGCTTCACACTGCCAGTAATAGTGCTGCCTTCGTCACTGCTACGTCCGTTGAATCTCACACAGCACTTAACTCTGGTAGAAGCTCAATCAATATTTCTTAAGTGAAGGAAAAGAGTAAAATGACAAAATGTGTGTTAAGGTATAAAGAACTAATGTCCTGTTCAACCTGTTGCTTTTACAAAACTCTTCAGGCTCATTTTCTTGCTAACATTGTAGGGCTGTTTCTAGATCTCTGTTTCTCTTCCTCTCTCTCTCTCCCTTTCTCTCTCTCCTCTCCCTTCCTATCTCTTATCACCTCTTGGGACTGCTAGCAGTACTCTGGCCTTTGCCTTTATTTTACATTTTATCTTCTTGGCAAGGACTCAGGGGTTACTATCTTCACAATAAAATAAATACACAAAATGTGAGCTCTTTGTCATGGCTGCTTGTTACCTAAACAGAATTTGTATTCACCTTTTGTCAGCTCAGTCATCTGGCCACTCCTGTGATAGATCAGGCCATCCTTGACTGTCCTCAGAGCAAATCTGATGGGGATTCCTCACAGGGGACACAGAGGGAACTGCTGCTGGCTACAAACCTACCATGTTCTAGGCACTGTCTGCATCATCTCACTGGATTATCTCCATGCCCCTGTGAGAATCAGTCTGGTGTCAGGAACTGTGGGTTTGTTCCCAACATTCACTCCAACGACCTGCAGAGGATGGGCCATTAAAAATAGCAATTTCCTTAGTTAATGGTGAAAGGTGTGGGTCCAATTTCAGTCTTCTGCAGGTTGCCAGCCAGTTCACCCAGCACCATTTGTTAAATAGGGAATCTTTTCCCCACTGAATGTTTTTAATTGGCTTGTCAAAAATCTCAAGAATGGAAAAAAAAGTACCCAATGTACACAGCCCTACTATGAAACTAATTTGGGACTCTCACATGAAAGCTATAACCCAGCTACAACTTAACAATAGGGGGAAGTGGGAAAAGGGGGGGGTGGGTAGAGGGAGGGGGATTGGTGGGATCACACCTGTGGTGCATATTACAGGGGTATTTGTGAAACTTGGTAAATGTAGAATGTAAATGTTTTGGCACAGTAACTGAGATAACGCCGGAAAGGCTATGTTAACCACTGTGATAAAAATGTGTCAAATGGTTTATGAAGCGAGTGTATGATGCCCCATGATCATATCAATGTATACAGTTATGATTTAATAAAAAAAATTAAAAAAAAACAATTTTATAAGTTAATTTAATGTAAAATTTTTATGCGTTTCAAAATTAAAAGTGGCAATAAAAAACATAACTTAGTAAAAAAAAAAAATAGCAATTTCCAGGGCGGCGCCTGTGGCTCAAGGAGTAGGGTGCCGGTCCCATATGCCAGAGGTGGCGGGTTCAAACCCAGCCCTGGCCAAAAAAAAATAGCAATTGCCAGATGCCCTCGCTTTTTCCAATGTGATTGCCTTCACCTAAGCAGTGGCAAGATTTGAAATCAGACATGGAGTTCTGTGAGTACAGGCTGCATTTTTGTCTGGAAGCCACAGGGTAGGGCAGCTGTAGTTGTGCTTGTGTGTTTGCTGCTGAGCTAGATGGATTCAAGGGCATCATTTTTGCATCTGTGCATGATGGCCCAGGCAATATGGTTCTGGAGCTGAACAGTACTGTGATCCCAATCTGGAAAGGACCCTCCTGGTTCTATTGCTTCCTTACCCTGGCAAAGGCAGAAGCTTCTTGGCAGCCCAATTTCTACAGTGTGCTTGAGAAACTGCATCTAGCATGTGTTTTTTCAGCCCTCTTGAAGATACTGTAAGCCATTTAAATGTGTTTGAGTAGGTTCTGTTTTCTGAACTTGAATCTGGTTTAACATACCCATTTCACAGAGGAGGGAATGAAGGCTCGGACCGTTGAAGTGACTAGTCCGAAGACTCCTGGCTGGTAATAGAGAGGCAGAGAGTCTGCATAGGCTGTCTCTTTGCTCACTCAAGGGAGAGTGGCCAGTGCCTCTGATAGCCTATCCTTATTTTTCTAGGCAGGAGGAAGGTATGAGTTGCAGCATGTCCTTTTTCATAAATTCTTTAGCTTGTGTCTGCTAGAAATTATCTCATTCTTCTCTTTCCACATTCTATTCCTGTGCTCAGAAATGGGGAACAAATGACTCTCCTTCCTCACGTGCTAGGCTAGACATTCACACCTAGCTTCCTTTCCTGCTGGTCTGGTCCCTTTGTGATGCTCCCATCCAACCCAGGGTCCCGTGGTAGAGATGCTGAACTATGTCCATGGAGACCTGCCCCACCATCAGGAAGTCTTCTCAGTCTTGACAGCCACATCATGACAGCCACATGAGATGCCCCCACTGCCCTCAGCAAAGAGCTGCCTTTCAAAAGGGCTTTGCACACGTTGGGGAGGAGAAGTGTAGTTTGGCTGGTAATTTACAATGGGCCAACCACAGTTATTCTCACTTTCCCCCATCTGGGATTTGAGACATTCTGACCTAAGTGGTATGGTCATATGACATCTAGACCTTGACAAGAACAGCCAAGTTCCAGGATTTTATTCATGCCCATACAGTTAAGGAGTCTTCCCTCAGAGCAAGTCATGGGAGTGGCAGCTGGCAAGGATGTTCCAATGCTGCCTCCCTCTGACCTCCTTGCATGCTACCAATACACCACCTGTGTTTCTCAGGTCATTTTCCACCCACAATGGCCAAAGGGTCCCCAGACAGGCCAGACTGCATCGGTGTAGGGTGGTGGAGGATCCCCTGCTTCTTGAGTCTTGGCCCTGTGGCCCTAGCTCTTCAGTTTGGACACCACCCTTGGCCACCTTGGTTCCCCAGTGCCAACTGGAGATCTTGGCTTCAAGTTTGTGTTCAACGAGCATTTACCAAACAAAATAAAATTGCTTCTAAACTCAGATAATCTAGTTTTCCCTCCCCTGTTCCCACCCTCATTTTGCAGAACAGTTGCAAACAATGGCTCTTGCTTTTCCCATGCATTTTCTTTGGAGCTGCCATACCCGTTTTCGCTGGGCTTGTGCATATAGATGGCATATGGGAGGCACACAGAGTGGATGAAAACTAATGAGAAAACTTGGGAAAAGACAATTGGGCTTAACTTGGCCACTCCTTTTGTAATTCATTATGTTTCCAAGCCTGAAAATGGAACTCTATTTTGGGCTTACCATCAACTCTAAATAACTGGCTGTATTCTTGCCAGTAGTATCATTCCTGGTTCAGCTGTCCCTTCTTCACAGTGCTCTGAGACCAGCCCATGAGCTGCAGGGACTCCACCATCTCCGCAAGCTGAAGACCCTCTGCTCCTACATGCCATTCAGTTCTGCCATTTCCTGCATTTTCTCTCTGTCTCTCTGTCTCTCTCTCTCTCCCCCTCTGTCTCTCTCTTATCCTCTCTCTCTCACACACACACACATATACACCCTGCAGATATTTAAAACATCCCTGTGAAATGTTTTTGTGTGTTGAGAAATATGCCCAACTTCTCTGAGATAATTGGCGGATTTTAGAGGTTTTGGAAAACTTGCAGGTTAAGGAGATTTAGCTCCACTTCTTAGCGTCTGTGGGGTACTGGCAGGGACAGAGCATAAAAGTGCCAGATTCACAAAATATGTGGTTGCCCTGAATGATCTCTGCATTTCCCTCTAGGAGTCTAAGACTCACAGGGACTTTGAAGTGAATTCATGTGCTTTTGCTCAATGAGGCACGTAGGGTTTATAAATTCCAGGCCCAAACACAGAGGTACAAGAAATAAATCTCTTCAAGTTACCCTAGAATTAGTCCCAGTGTCACTCCTGGTGCCAGTTTGCAGTCCATTCTGGGTCATCTCAGCTGACTCCAGGCCATCTCAATCAACTGAAGGTTTCTTCAGTCAAGTCTGAGTTACTTGCTCCCCCAAACCTCTACTGTATCTGAGTTCTGGGGATCTAATGCAGGGCCATGGCATTGTGGAATGAGGGCCATCTGCTCACGGCGGTCCTGTGTTCTTGCTGACATTAGCTGAGTGTCCACCATCTTTAGTTGTGCAGGGTGGATGACTGCATACACCTATGGTGTGTTCACTCACTTCTGACTCTCCGTCTTCACCAGGTCCCACTCCATGAGCTGTTCCTCATCCTCTCTCATGGGAATAAGAACATTTCTATTCACAGACACTGAGGGCTTGTCTCTGGTCTTTGTCTAGATGCGACACCTCACCTTGTCACCATTTCTACTTGAATGTGTCTGGGTCTAGTAGCAAAACAAACTCACCACCTTCCTGAGCCCCATTCAGAAAGCAAGGACCAGATCTTGTCCACCCTCAGATACCCTGATAGTTACCAGGGATTTGGTGCACCTCTGGGGCTGGGCTCCTCTCAAAGATCACTGACATCCTTGTCTCTGATGTACTTCTCCCACCCTCACTATTCCTTATCATATATATTTATCGAGATGCCCATGTGAGGCATAAAAAGGCAAGAAAATGCAGATTTGGCCTGATCACATGTTCTAAATACTGTTTATCTGCCACCAGGACTTTCGGCTTTTGAAAATCTAAAGATTTGGCTCTTTTGTTCCCTACTTCCATTGTGTCAGTCCTCCGTTGAGATGCCAGTAGCCTGCTGCCTGAATAGATGAAGCCGTTAGAAAAAGGATGTCCACGAATATATCAAAATATGGTCCCACTGTAGTTTTATTTGGAGGGCAGGGACTGGAGCCACAGGAGCCTGTGTTGGATGGTCCCCGCTGTCTTGCTTACATCTCCTGGTTCCTAAGTGGTGGTAAAATTTGCAGGAAAATCCATGTTTGCCAAAGGGTGATGTGCAATTCAAACCTGGCACTGTCGAGCTAGAGCTGAAATCATGGGAGGCAGGAGGGAGAGAGAACGAGTTTTCTGCCTTCTATACCCGAGGCTGTATCACCACACCATCTGGAGCCAGAAGGGGAGAATGGGGCTGAATAAATATAAGGTGTAAACGCACAGAGCGTAAACGCATGAAATTGGCAATGACTAATTCATCATCTCACAAATCTGTCTTTACAAAGCGAAATAAAAATCAAGTCAGTTTGAGCAATATGGAGGGAACGCAGCTCTTCCAAGAATAGCTGATGAAAAGGGGGAGGGGAAGGAAGAACTGTTAGGAAAATATGCACATTTATGAAACTGGCAGATTCACATGACACTTCAAGGTGATTAGTATGCTGATTGGTGTGCTGTGAGGAGCGCTAAAGAAGCATCATATTGTTTTCTTTATAAAAAAAAAAAAATAGTGAAGCAGAATAAAAGAGCCCAGCACTTCCTAACTAGAGGCCAAGCCTACAACGTCAGCTGTGCCTTTGTGAATGGTGAGAAGTGCCCTGCATGAATGCTATCTACACTATGGAGCTGTCTTAGGTGCAAGCCTGGCAAAAGATATTTTATTTACTTACTCATTCAAGAAAGGTTTGATAGTATTACCGTATGCCAAGGACTGTGCTGGACGCTAAGGACACGAAGAAGGATCCTGCATGTTCTCTGAACTTGAATAACTCGGTCTAGTAAGGGGGTGAATGTCTATTGCATCTAACAGAATAAACTCTACAGTGTGAAGATTTCAGCTGAGAGATGTAACACAGAAGAAGGGGAGATGCATTAACACAGCAGAGCAAGTTGGTGATGATGGGAGGGAAGAGTTGGAGAAGCTTCATAAGGAAGGATGACATTTGAGCTGAATTTGAAGGATGCATAGAATTTTTCCAGATGAAGAAGTAGGCAAAGGGTATTTGAGGCAGAAGTAACAGCATAAGCAAGGGCATAGAGGCATGAAAGTACTTAATACAATTTCTGGGAATGGCAAGATGCCTGGTGAATAGCTCCTCCTGAGCCCACCCACCTGAGAATAATTGCAGGATTGACCGACTGGGCGGGGTGCATGTGCTTCTCAAAGCTCGACAGGAGTGGTGTGGCAGAAATGGCCACAAAGACAGCAGAGTGTGAGATCTATCAATAGACTGACACAGTTTCTCAGCTTTTCCCGTATGTGCGTTCCTAAGGGATAATGGTGACTTCTCTATGTTTTAATCTTTCTACCTCTCCTTAAATTCCAGAGACCAACTAGAAGAAAACCAAAGCGTCTGTAGTCTACAACTATAACTGCAGCTTAATTAGGAGGCAGAGAAGATTATAAACTCCACTTTACATAAGAGTCAAGAAATATTTGAGTTGGTAAGAGCTGAAGCTGACCTCAGACTAGTGTAGGTACAACCATAGGGGTTGGATGGAAGAACAGAGTATAAAGAACATGTCACTAAACACAGGTTTGAAATGTGGTGGGTGAGTGACAGGGAGGGCTAGGAAAGTACACAGGACCCGAGGAACACACTGGGGAACACACTGGTTTGGGGAGGTGGTGGAGAGTCTTGCTGCCAAAAGCCTAATAAAGGGAGGAAAGTGGCAGGTAAGAAGAGCTCTTCTCAGTCTAAGGGAGCTGATTCATCTCATTTTCCTAGGACTTTCTCAAGGTTCATATTAAAAATTCCACATCCTGGAAACCGCCCCCATCCCAGACAACTCAGGAAGGTTGGTCACTCTACTTTTGTACAAAGGAGAATGAAAAGTTCAAAAGAAACTGGTTCTCAGCACAGAGTTGCCATGTTTTAAAGAAATTGTCCTTCACTGTTAGGAATAGAAGAGGGAATCTTCAAATTGAGAAACTGGAAAAGTCACCCAAACTCCTCTACCTCTATCTCTCTTGCCATTGGAACCACTGTTAACAATTAGTTCAGGAAAATCCAACACACTCACATATGAAAAAAAAGAAAGATTTTATAAGGAAATGAGAAAAAATAAAACACAAATTTTCACAGACAAAAAGATACCAGGAAAATCTCATGAAGAAGCAGAGGAACACTGTAGTGTAATACTCTAACCTAAATTTTAAACTATAGGCAATTGCAGGCATAAAGAGGATACCATCGTAAAGAAATATTTCAGATGTCAACAGAAAGATGTCAGAAGAAAACACGTGAATTTCAAAACAAATGAAAGAAAAAGAAAATAATTTCAGAAATGAAGAGTAAATTCTGGGCACAGTAGGGAAAATAATTGTGACTAAAAAAATTCTGAAGGGACCTAGGACATAGAAATGAGAAAAACTGAGACATTGAAAAAGAAACATAGGTAAAAATATCAGAGAGAAAGTTACAGACATAGAAGACACGCAACGAAGATTTAACATATGAATAATTGAAATTACGGAAGAAGAAAATTGAAACACAGGAACATGACTAATATTTAAAAATGTAGTACAATAAACCATCTGTATGTATATATTAAAAGGGCACACTCTGAACTTTGGGGGGAAAATGATCCTGAGAGGCTAACTCCAAGACATATCCTGGTAAACTTTAATCCACTTAGGCTAATGACTGACGGGAAGCATTAAACATACTGAAGAGAGGATGGTGGAGTAGAAAAGGGGAATAATATATATATGTTATATACTGTGACATAATAGAAAAAACACACCTTTAAAAATGTGAGAAAGGGGGGACAAGAGGGAGGGAAATTGAATAAGCTCATCATGTGCCTTAAAGGTAATGGGTGAGAATCTAAGAATATCACATCAAGGAGACAAACCAAATATCCAAAGGTTAGGTCTACTTAGGAATGAAAAGACCCACACAAGCTCATGCAGTAGACTGACAGTGGATGATGGAGAGAGGGGAGGGAAGAAGGAGGGATTGCATTCTAATATTGGGTTACTCAGAGTTGGAAGCCAATAGAAATTGCCTAAAAGAAAATGGTGAGTCTTCCAGGTGTCCAACCTTTTTATTTTCTCTGCTGTATATTGGAAGAGTAAGAACTGTCTTGGGCCACACATTAAATACACAAACACTAATGAAAGCTGGTTAGCAAAAAAAAAAAACAAATGTTCACGTATACTTTTTGTGATATCCAACACCACAGATAAGCAAAAAAATGTCCTCACACAATCCACAGGCCACAGGCCACAGGCCAGACACCCCTGGAAAGATAAGAGTATAAAGGTAATCACTAAAATAAAGATACAAATCTTCTTAAACATCAAAAGAAATACAATAATGAAATAAAAAAAGAACAGAGACCATACATGAAAAGCTTTCAATATATCTATTTTATAAATAAAAAAATTAAATAATGAAATCTGTGAAAAACATACTAATTGGATTTTGCTTGCATGTTAAAATTATCCAGTTTTTCTTCTCTCTTGAAGTTATTGGTACTGATGAACTCTTGAATTAAATGACATCCCAGGAATTCTTAAATGTATTGATTGAGGGGAAGCCAAAATTCTGCAGTGGAGAAGGCATTCCTATGATGGCAGGAAGTTATAAGAAGCTTCCTGATTTAACCATCAGAGCCATGACCTTGTTTTTAACTCAGCTTATGAAATCAGACACACCAGTCAGAGTGAGGTTGGGGTTCATTTTGCACCTCTCCCATTCATCAGAAGCCAAGTGTATCTGCCAGTGTGTTGCAACTGCAAGACAGGCCCTAAGACACTGTGTCACCCTCAATGCCTACTTCAGTTTGAACACTGCCTGCCTTTGGTGTTCCCTGTTCACTAGATTGTCCCTCTATCACCATCCAGTAATGTACTTTGGACACTTTAAACTATAAAGACTTGAATTAACTCTACGCTTTTGAATACAAATATCAAAAATTCAATTCACTCAAACTTGAGCAAGAAAGAAAACTTACTGGCTCATTTAACTGATAAGCCCAGGGATAACTTTGATTTTGGCCATGACTATTTTCACAATTCCTTCGTTTTCAAGCAGGCTCTTCCCAAGGTTAAGTGACCATGGCCACAGGGAGTTCCCAATTCCTCCTGGGAAGAGAGCCCCTCTATCCTGTTGCACTTGGCTGGATGGAGTTGAATCCTCTCCTCCCCAACCACCCATCACAACTCTGATTGGCCAGGCAGGGTCATGTGCCCAAGCTGGTAGAGGAAAAGATGAGATCAATCACACTTGAGTCAAAAAGACCCTAGAGTGAAGAAATAGTGATTCTCTAGGGGGAAACCTGGAGAAACAGAACAGGTGGCTGAATCTATATTGTACCGGGCATTGAACCGAAGTTTAAATTTGGACTCAGTTGCATTTACGTGACCTCCAGCAAATCTTTTAAGGTCTCTAAGGCTGAGTTTTTCCTTCTTTGAAAGATAGCTAATAATATATTGTTGGTATTATAATTGAGGTTCTTTTGCACCCCCATACACTAAATAAAAGCTTCCTGTCCTTTCACACTGGCCTGTGTCTCTGTAGTCCCAGTGTAACTTCCACCCCAGAAATAACAGTAGCTTGGCTGGGTGGTGCCAAATGAGTGAGCACGTCCTCTGACCTCATTGTCTTTATGGTACAAATTCAGTCTACATTGGGATCACTTCTCTGAGCCATCTGGAGTTATTTTCATTCTCTATATGGCAAAGCCAGAGTGTGGCTTTGCCACAGTTCAATAAGGTGACAGCATATTTAGCAACATAATGGAACACCTCTCTGTAAGCTCACACTAATGGGAAAATTCTGTGTTGCCAACAATAAGAGCTAATTAAAAGTCCATCATGTTCAGTCAAGCTGATATCCCTTCGGAGATATCACCAAAGACATTCCTTTGGAGAGAATCACCAAAGGTGTTAATTACTTCAAACTTCGAAGAGCCAGCTTTTAATCATTTGTGCAACAATAATAGCTACAAAACTGAAAGCTGGCATTCTGGCATCTCAGATAAGGTTTGGCAAAGCAGCTCTGCTCGTGGTGGGAGTAAGGCCTTCACCAGCCACAGCTATACCTGCCACCTAATCCCGGGATACACAACTGCCTATTATTGTTTAAGAATATGGTTTCTCTTCAGAATGTTAAACCCTGTTTGCATAAAGACCACCACAGACACATGTGCACATGTTTTCGACTTCTTTCTTTATTAAAATTTGGGTGATTTCATATGCAGAATTTGTTGAACTGGGTAATAGGACAGTTATGGTTGAATTGTGTGCTCTCCCAAAATTTAAACAGGAAATGCTAATCCCAACACCAAATGTAACCTGATTTGGAGATAGGGTCTTTACTGAGATGATGAAGTTAGAGTGACGTCATTAGGGCGAGCTCTGATGCAATATGACTACTATTCTTATCAAAAGGGGAAATGTGGAGATGGACACGCTTATTGGGAGAATGCTGTTTAAACAGAGAGACAGCTGGCTACAAGCCAAGGAGAGAGGCCTCAGAAGGAATAAACCCTCTTGACACCTTGATCTTGTCTTCTAGCTGTTGTTTAAAACACCCAGTGTGTGGTCTTTTGTTACAGTAGCCCTAGCCAAGTCATAGAGGGACATATTTCTTGTTGTTTAAAAAGAGTTGGAGATTTTTTTGGTTCACTGGTATTTCTTTACAAAAACATGTCTGGTAATTGGCATCAGACTGAGCCACATAGGGTGAGTGTGAAGCCCCTTGTGGGCATATTTAAGCAACAAAAGATTCTCTCTTAACTGATATATATGAAGAAAGTAGAAAAGTTTGTTGATCTTAAATGGAGGCAACGGGCAAGTGTTACCTCTCTCCCCACTCAATTACCCCCCACCTCTTCACTGAGAACTAGAGAGATCTTCACCCTGCTTTGCCCAAGTGTGTTTCCTCTGGACAACAGTACTGGGGCTAAGTTTTATGTTTAGCTCAAAGTTGTTGTAGAGCCTGAACACAAAAGTCCCCTGTCCCCCAAAGTTGGCAGAAATCCCATGGAATGGTCTTGTCATCTCAGAGCCAGCTGGGGTTGGCTCATGGCAGTCTTATTTATAGGCATGAGGAGGCCCAGTTGACATGAATTATATTGAAAACTGGGATGACACCACCAACAGGAGAAATATCAAACATACACAGATGTAATTGCTGTCAAATGGTTTCTACACACTGGTGTTCCCATCAATCAGACCACATCACCCTCCCATGCTTTGGTTGCACAAACAGATGGACCTGTTGTGCAATGGTCGGAAGTGGGGTGGAGGGAAAATGAGAAAGTTTCTGTGGATCAGTTTCATTGAAACAATAATAGAAAAAAGACTAGGCATGGTGGCTCACACATGGAATCCCAGCATGCTGGGAGACCAAGGCAGGAGCATTGCCTATGTCCAGGAGTTTGAAGCCAGCTGAGCAACATAGAAAGATGCTCTCTACAAAAATTAAAAAAACAGGTGTGGTGGTGCATGACTGTAGTCCCAGATACTCAGGAGCCTGAGATGGAGAATTGCCTGAGCCGAGGAGTTGGAGCCTGCAGTGAACTGTGATTGTGCCACTTCACTCCAGACTGAGTGGGGCAACAGAGAGAGACCCATCTCTCTAACAAGAAAAAATAAAATAAAATAAAAAGATGCATGACCATAGTTAAAGCCTGACAATGTCATTTACATGGAGCTGTTCCCAGAACAAAAGATTGAGCATATGGAGAGAGATGGCAAGGGCAGAAAAATAGGACTCTGTGTAACACAATTTTTTATACAAATAGTTCTCTTGGAAGAAGGTGACTTGCCCCAAAGAGTTCTTCGCCTCTACAGCTACTGTATTTTAAAATCCATAATCTAGCAACGGAGTTTCCCTTTTTCGCCCATCTCTATTGACGTATAACCGACTAATAATAATTGTATATATTTACAATGTACAACCCAATGTTTTGAAATACGTGTACATTGTGAAACGATCAAGTGAATGAACATATCCATGGCCTCACACAGTTATCTTTTTTGTGTGATGAGAACATTGAGATCAGCTCTCTTAGCAATTTTCAAGTATAGTACCTTATTATTAACTATAGTCACCGTGCTGTACATTAGATCCCCAGTGCTTATTCATCCTGCTGAAACTTTGTACCCTTTGGCCAACCACCTCCCCATTTCCCACCCACATCCTAACCCCAAACCCTGGTAACCACCATTCTAATTTCTGTTCCCTGGAGTTCAGTATTTTCAGATTCCACATGTAAGTGCTAGCGTGTTTGTCTTTCTGTGCCTGGCTGATTTTAGTTAGCATGATATCCTTAGGTTCATCCAGGTTGTCACAAATGGTAGGGTTTCCCTGTTTTTACCTTTTAATGTGGAGTAATATTCATATATATTAATACACACACATACATGTGTATGTGTACACCACATATTCTTTATCCATGCATCCTTGCATGACCATTTAAATTGATTCAATATCTCAGCTACTGTGAATGTGCTGCAGTGAACATGAGAGTGCAGGAATGTCTTTGACATTCTAATTTCATTGCCTTTGGATATGGACCCAGAAGTAGGATTACATACAGTAATTCTATTTTTAGTATTTTGAGGAATCTCTATACTGTGTTCCATAATGGCTATTCCAATCTGCAGTCCCATCAGTAGTGTGCAAAGGTTTCCTTTTCTCCACTTGCTCATCAACACTTATTTTTTATCTTTTCTGGTAATAGTCATTCTAACAGATGTGAGATGCTATCTCATTCCAACTCTGATTTGAACTTCCCTGATGATTAGTGCTGTTGAACACTTTTTGGCATATAACTGTTGGCCATTTGTATGTTTTCTTTTGAACAATGTCTAGTCAGGTCCTTTGCCTATTTTTTAATCAGATTATTTCCTTGTATTGAGTTGTCTGAGTTCCTTATATATTTTGGCTCTTAACCCCTTATAAGGAATATTATTTACAAATATTTTCTCCTATTCCATAGGTTATTTCTTCACTTTGTTGATGATTTCCTTTGCTTTGGAGAAGCTTTTTAGTTTGATGAAATCCTATTTGTCTATTTTTGCTTTTGTAGACTTTGTTTTGGGCTCGTATCTGAAAAATCATTGCCCAGACCAATGACAAGAAGATTTTCCTATCTATTTTCTTCTAGTAGTATTACAGTTTCAAGTCTTAGATTGATGTCTTTACTCCATTTTGAGTTTATTTTTATATATAGTGTGAAATAAAGGTCAGATTTAATTTTTCTGCAGGTGGATATCCAGTTTTTCTAATACTATTTATTTAAAAAAATATCCTCATTGTCTATTCTTGGCGCCTTTCTCAAAAATTAGTTGGCTCTTTCTTCTTGGGTTTATTTCTGAGGTCTATAGTCTATTCCACTGGTCTACATGTCTGTTTTTATGCCAGTAACAAATTGATAGGATCTGTGTTTTTAGTTATCTTTTATTTCAAAACACTAAAGGGGTACAAATGTTTTTGTTACATGGACAGCTCTATAATGCTTTAGTCAGGACTAGAAGTGTGCCCATCACCTGATATTGTTGATTGTACCTGTTAGGTATGTTTTTAACCCTCTCCTTCCCTTCTGCCCCACTTCTTGATTTCCAAATATTTTTATTTATTTTTAATTTTATTCTTGGGGATTCATTGAGGGTACACAGAACCAGGTTACATTGATTGCTTTTGTTAGATAAGGTTCCTCTTACAATTGTGTCCCGCCCCCCAAAGGTGCACCACACCCTTTGTCTCCCAACCCCCTCCCTCCTTCCCTTTCTCAGCTCTCCGCATCCCCCACCCCCACTGTGTACTAGGACCTCAATTGTCCTCATATCAGAATTGAGTACAGAGGATTCTTGTTTCTCCATCCAAATATTTTTATTTCTTTCTGTGGCAATACGCGCCCACTGATTAGTTACAATTATTATCGAATACATGTGGTGTTTGCATTTTCCTTCTTTAGATACTTCACTCCCGGTAACGGTCTCCAGTTCCATTCAAATAGCTGCAAAATATGTTAATTAATTCCTTTTTATAGCTGAGTGTGATACATATATGTTTGTGTGTGTTAGTGTGTGTGTTCGTGTGTGTGTATACATTTTGTTAATCTACTCATGAATTGATAGACACGTGGGTTGATTCCACATGTTTGCAATTGTGAATTGTGCTACAATAAACATTTGAGTGTAGTTGTCCTTTTAGTAAAATGACTTCCTTTTCATTGGGTAGATCTACTCAGTAGTGGGACTGCTGGATTGAATGGTAGGTCTACATTTAGTTCTTTGAGAAATCTTCTTAGGCCTCCCATAGAGGTTGTACTAATTTGAGGTCCCGCCAGCAGTGTATAAGTCTTCCTTTCTCTCTGCATCCGTGCCAGCATCTACTGTTTTTGGACTTTTTAATAAGAGCCATTCTGATAGGGGTAAGGAAGTATTTCATTGTGGTTTTAATTTTCTTTCCACTGATGATTAGTGACACCGAGTAATTTTTTCATGTTTGTTGGCCAATTGTCTATCGTCTTTTGAAAAGCTTCTGTTCATAACTTTTGCCCACTTTTTAATAGGATTATTTGTTTTTTGCTTGCTGATTTGTTCGAGTTATTTGTAGATTCCGAATATTAGCTCTTTATCAAATGTATACTCTATGAATATTTTCTACTATTCTGTAGGTCATCTATTTGCTTTGTTGATTATTTCCTTTTCTGTGAAGAAGCTTTTTAATTTAATCTATCCCATTTGTTTATTTTTGTTGTTGCTGTGATTGCCTTTGGGGTCTTAGTCATAAATCCTCTGCCTGCTTTAATATCTAGAATAGTTTTTCCTGCATTTTCTTCTAGAATTTTTATGATTTCATGATTTAATTTTAAGTTTTTTATCCATCTTTAATTAATTTTTATAAGTGGTGAGAGACAGGGGTCCTGTTTCATTCATCTGCATGTGGCTATCCAACTTTCCCAGCACCATTTATTGAATAGATCTACTTTTTCCAACATACATTGTTGTCTGCTTTGTTGAAGGTCATTTGGTTGTAGACAGATGGTTTTGTATCCCACAGAGGTGACAGTGGCAACATGGTGAGGCTACTTAGTCAATAGTTGTGGGTTTCCAGGCTGTGGGTGTTTGGTTGAATCGCTCCAGGTGTTAGACTTTGAGGCAGAGTTCTGTTGTCCCAGAAGCAGTGGTAGAGACTCAGGGGTGGGGTCTTGGGATCCAGTACTATTATGATTTCTATACCTTTGTAATATATTTTGAAATCAGGAAATATGTTGCCTCTAAGGGAAGGAGGGAGAGAGGTGGGGCTTGGTGTGTGCCACACCTTCTGGGGGCAAGACACGATTGCAAGAGGGACTTTACCTAACAAATGCAATGAGTGTAACCTGGCTTATTGTACCCTCAATGACTCCCCAACAATAATAAAAAAAAAGAAATAAAAAAAAACCACATATATACCTTTAGAAAATGATTGTTCTTATGAGTTTATCCACAAGCTTCCTGTGCAGTCACCTTTCTTGGAACTATTCATCTGAATAAAGCTCCAGAGAACACTGTATGTAGCAGTATCACAGAAATCATTACCAGGCCCATTTTACCAAGATCCAGCCAAGGCTTTTTATTAGTCACCTTTTCTCTTATTTCTATAGCAACTATGGCAATGGGAGGCTTGTTTCTATGTGGGCAGTGCTGTTTTTATCTGGCACTACTTTACAGCCATTTAGCTCAGGCTGAATTTGGGTAGCAACTAAATTCAGGCTGAGGAGGAAATTCAGGAACAGCAAAAGCACAGCAAGGGAAAAAATTCCCAATTCAGTTCCAGTCTTGTGGTGCCTCTCAAACTAAAGGGGAAAAGAGCCTTTCTCCAACCTCTGCTCTTAAAATTTCTGAGACTATTTGGAAAACATCTCAGAAGTAAAGCAGGCACCCTTGGGAGATAGCTGAGAAAATGGTCTTGAAGTCAGATGTAACCAAAAATAGCATCTACTTTTTGAGCATTTATGTGCCAAGCACTGTGCTGAGGTGTTATGTTTAGCCAGTTCTATATAACAAATTACTCCACCTCGTAACTACCTGAAACAACACAATTTATCATCTCAGTGTCTATGGTTCAGGAATCTGGGCATGGCTTAGCTGGGTCCTCTGCCTCAGGGTCTCTCACAGGCTGCACCCAAAGAGTGGACACTTTCTAATTATACAGCAAGATGTATTTTTCCAATATGGTTCCCACGATCCTCACCTCCTTCTACTTATGCCCTAATTTTCCCTCCTTGAGAGCAGGCTGGACCTAATGACTTGCTTCTAATGATTCTGTGATACCAAAAGTGATGTACTATGTGATGCACCAAAAGTCTCATAGGGCTGTAGACATCTCAAGGCTTAACTGAGGAAAGATCTGCTTCCAGGCTCACTCACATGATTGTTGATAGGATTTAATCCCTCTCTGATGGACTGAGACCCTTGGCTTCTCACTGGCTATGAAGTGGAGGAATCCTTCAGTCTGTTGACATGTAGGCCTTCTACATGACACCTGCTTCATCAGAGGAAGCATGAGGGAGGAGAAGAGAAGAGAGGAAAGGAGAGATTGATCTAACCTGACCTTGGAAATGATAGTACATCACTTTTGGTATGTCCTATTCATTAGAAGCAAGTCATTAAGTCCAGCCTGCTCTCAAGGAGAGAAAATTAGGGAATAAGTAGAAGTAACGAGGATCGTGGGAACCATGTTGGAAAAATACATCTTGGTGTATAATTAAAAAGTGTCTACTCTCTACAGCACCCTCTAGTACTCACGCCCCACAGTCTATGTCCATGCCCCCTCTAGATGCAGAAATGTGCCTTCCTCTGAGTGGTGAAAACTATCCCCTCATACTAAACTAAAGCATCCATAAGAATGACAAAGGAACATTTATTCCCCACTACTATTGTTTCCCTGTGGAGGGACTTCCCCAGAGCACTCATAGCCCCCTCCACACCCTTTACTTCCTCTTCCAGGTTGGAAGTTGGGGAGATGAAACTGGATCAAACTGGTTCCCTTTCTCCTCTTTACTTCTGCCTAACTATGGGCAGGGCATATTTTGGTCGGCTTGCTTGCCATAGTAGCAGAGCTCTTAAGAGGGGCCACCTTAGCTTGGGATGATAAATTCAAGTCAGGGGAGTTTTAACAAATCCTTTAGCAAATCCAAAGCCAAGTCCTCTAGCATAGCTTTTATCGGTATTAAAGTAGCATTTCAATCTCCATTTCTCTGATTCCTTTTTCTGTTCTAAAGTATGGTTATTAGTAAAATATTTAAGGTGTAGGAAATGTAGGAAATTCAGCAAATCAGGAAATGAATACTATTGAAGAAATTTTATTATTCACAGTTCCCAAGAGGAGGGGGCATGCGATGTCACAAGGGATCACTCAGGGAAGCATCAGCAGGGGGAGGGGAACTGGGGCAGGGGCCTTTCTTGTGGGTCCTATTGGAGACGCAGGGCAGACAGGTATAGGATTGGTCAATATTAATAATTTCAGCAGGCTCTGGTGGCACTGGAGCCATCCCAATAGCCTGGATGATGAGGGAAGAGGCATAATAGCCCAGTGAGTGCCTGATGGAGAAGGTGGCTGAGGGGGTGAGCTTGAAATTGGTTGGTTTGGATTTGAAAATTGGTTCTCACAGGAGGAGGACTCCTCAGGGTAGGGATGATGGTGGGGACAATGATAATGGCAGGAGGCTGGGGTGAGGTGACCCAGGCATTTTACCAGGTTATCCAGAACAAGGTGTGCCTATCATCAGCATGTCAAAGAGTCAAGTTTATAGAAGCTGGAAATGTGGTTAGTATCGTTTACCTCTCAGTGAATGCAAGGATCAGATAGGGCTTCCTATCAAGATGGACCTGACTTGACTTAGGTTTTAGAAGAGCCCCTTTACCTGCTCTGTTGGGAATGGGCTGTAGGCGGCAAGGGTAGAGTCAAGGAGACCTGAGGAGAGGCTCTCTGGTCATCCAGGCAAGAAGATAGTGGCCAGTCCAGGCTAGTGAGAAGTGACAAGATTCTGGGTGGTTGCTGAGGGCAGAACCAGCAGGATTGGCTGGCCGATTAGAGGCAGGATGTGAGAAGGGGGATCCAAGTCTGTGACTTGAACAATTGGAAAGCTGAACCGGCCATCAGCTCATACTGAGGAGGTTGCAGGTGGAGCAGGTTGTGAGGCAAAGAGCAGGTGTTCAGGTACGAACTTGACAAGTTGGAGGGACCTTTGGGACATTGTGACAGGCCAAAATAATGGCCCCTAAAGGTGTCCAAGTCTTTACCTTTGGAACTTATGACTATACTACTTTATATGACAAAGTAGAATGAAAGGTGGATATAGAATCAAGGTTGCCAACCTTTAAATAGGGAGATTATCCTTATTATCTGGATGAGTGAGCCTAAAGGCAACATGGGGTTCTTAAAAGTGAAAAAGGGAGGCAGAAGAGTTGGTGTCAGTGAAGTGCAATGTGAGAACTCAGCTGCCACTACTGGCCGTGAGGTGGAGGAAGGAGGCAGTGGGTAAGGGGTGAAGGCGGCTCCTAAAGATGGAAAAGCCAAGAAAATGGAATTTCCATAGAGCCTCCAAGGGAAACAGCCCCGTTCACAACTTGACATTAGCCTGGTAAGACCCATTTTGGACTTCTGACCTCCAGAACTGTAAGAGAAGAAACTCATACTGTTTTAAGTCACCAAATTTGTGGTAATTTGTTATAATAGTAACTGGAAACAAACATAGACATCCAAGTGGCTTCTCAGTGCTATTGGATAACTAAATAAATAACATAAAATGATCACGCAAAATGAAACACAGAGGGAAAGATGGGATGCGGAGAGGGGGAAAGAGAGAGAGAGATTTCTGGGGCATTGGTTCCTGCAGCTCCCCCTCCAAGGTCTAACCAATTATTCTTCCTCAACTGTAAGAGGAATCAATTCCTTTTCTGCTTAATCTAATAGGAAGCAGGTTTCCTTAATTAGCCCCCAAATGAGTTTTGACCCACATGTGGGTTTGTGGCAAGATGTAAACTGGATGCCTCTGTAAAGTGCTTGGCAAAGAGCCAGTTTCTAACACTGTAGGTCAGTGGTTCTCAACTGCTGCATTAAAGGGCCACGGCATTAGGGAGGTTGAGAACCACTGCGTATAGGTGGCTAAAAGTCCAATCTCACCACGTGGGACTACAACCTCGCCTTTGATTTAACATCCCCCCTTGCTCCTCAACTTTCTTTTCCTCAGCTGGGCTGAGGCTCGGGAGGCTTGGAGGAGAAGAAGGAGCAGGCTGCTCTTCCATTCCTTCCTGTTCTCCCTAACCTTGGACTACAGGGAGCTGCTGCCATCTATATCTGAGACATTCTTGCCTTTCTTCTATTCTAGGGTCAAGAAAAAGGGAGGAAGAGGGATGAAGGCAAATGTGTCTGCTTCCTGGCTGCTCTCATCCTCCCAGTCTTTGCCCGTCACTTCCAGATCTCTAGCCAACTCTTGATAGGGCTTTGATGGCCTCGGGGTGGAAAGTGCTTGCATGGTTCTCACATGGGCACATGTGTGGGGCCTGGAGGAGGGGAGGGACAGGGCCCTGTACGCTGCACGCAGCAGGTGACTCAAATTGCCAATGTTTCCTTCCTGGCCCTCCTATCTCTTGCTTAGTTAGCACGGCAGGCATGGGATAGCCTTGGGGTGGTTTGTGGTGCCCATTTCGCCCTTCTTAGCAAATCCTAAATGGTGGTCAAACTGTGTCCATCCGAGGACCTGGTCAGTTGGTCTTGTGTAACCACCTCCTGGACCCCACGCTCTAGCTGCCAGGGATCCTGCCCATTCATCGCCGTGCCCCATGGCATGAAACAGATGCCGTGTGTCTCTGTACTGTAAATAGATGAGGGCACTTAGTGGCTTTACAAGATAGAGAAATCAAAAAATGAGCAGGGCTGGATCCAGGGAATGGGAACTCATAAGTATCTGTCATCTGCCAGAGATGCAGCAAAGGATGGAAAAACAAGTTATAACTGCACACAGGCAAAGCAGGGATGGGAGAAAAATAATGACTTCACATTTCCTTTTTCAGTGACTTCAGATATTCAAGATCACATTGCATAGTGTTTTTTTTTTTATTTTTTATTGTTGGGGATTCATTGAGGGTACAATAAGCCAGGTTACACTGATTGCAATTGTTAGGTAAAGACCCTATTGCAATCATGTCTTGACCCTATAAAGTGTGACACACACCAAGGCCCCACCCTGCTCCCTCTGTCCCTTTTTCTGCTTTTCCTGCCCCCCACCTTAATTGTCATTAATTGTCCTCATATCAAAATTGAGTACATAGGATTCATGCTTCTCCATTCTTGTGATACTTTACTAAGAATAATGTCTTCCACTTCCATCCAGGTTAATACGAAGGATGTAAAGTCTCCATTTTTTTTAATGGCTGAATAGTATTCCATAGTATACATATACCACAGCTTGTTAATCCATTCCTGGGTTGGTGGGCATTTAGGCTGTTTTCACATTTTGGCGATTGTAAATTGAGCTGCAATAAACAGTCTAGTACAAGTGTCCTTATGATAAAAGGATTTCTTTCCTTCTGGGTAGATGCCCAGTAATGGGATTGCAGGATCAAATGGGAGGTCTAGCTTGAGTGCTTTGAGGTTTCTCCATACTTCCTTCCAGAAAGGTTGTACTAGTTTGCAGTCCCACCAGCAGTGTAAAAGTGTTCCCTTCTCTCCACATCCACGCCAGCATCTGCAGTTTTGAGATTTTGTGATGTGGGCCATTCTCACTGGGGTTAGATGATATCTCAGGGTTGTTTTGATTTGCATTTCTCTAATATATAGAGATGATGAACATTTTTTCATGTGTTTGTTAGCCATTCGTCTGTCATCTTTAGAGAAAGTTCTATTCATGTCTCTTGCCCATTGATAGATGGGATTGTTGGCTTTTTTCATATGGATTAATTTGAGTTCTCTATAGATCCTAGTTATCAAGCTTTTGTCTGATTGAAAATATGCAAATATCCTTTCCCATTGTGTAGGTTGTCTCTTGGCTTTGGTTGTTGTCTCCTTAGCTGTACAGAAGCTTTTCAGTTTAATGAAGTCCCATTTGTTTATTTTTGTTGTTGCAATTGCCATGGCAGTCTTCTTCATGAAGTCTTTCCCCAGGCCAATATCTTCCAGTGTTTTTCCTATGCTTTCTTGGAGGATTTTTATTGTTTCATGCCTTAAGTTTAAGTCCTTTATCCATCTTGAATCAATTTTTGTGAGTGGGGAAAGGTGTGGGTCCAGTTTCAGTCTTTTACATGTAGACATCCAGTTCTCCCAACACCATTTATTGAATAGAGAGTCTTTCCCACAAGGTATGTTCTTGTTTGGTTTATTGAAGATTAGGTGGTTGTAAGATGTTAGTTTCATTTCTCGGTTTTCAATTCAATTCCAAGTGTCTATGTCTCTATTTTTGTGCCAGTACCATGCTGTCTTGACCACTATGGCTTT
This sequence comes from Nycticebus coucang, assembly GCF_027406575.1. Taxonomy (NCBI): domain Eukaryota; kingdom Metazoa; phylum Chordata; class Mammalia; order Primates; family Lorisidae; genus Nycticebus; species Nycticebus coucang. The sequence continues at coordinate 78,210,262 of NC_069796.1, forward strand.
GTAGTACAGACTAAAATCTGGTATGCTGATGCCCCCAGCTTTATTTTTATTACTAAGAACTGCCTTAGCTATACGGGGTTTTTTTCTGGTTCCGTACAAAACGCAGAATCATTTTTTCCAAATCTTGAAAGTATGATGTTGGTATTTTGATAGGAATGGCATTGAATAGGTAGATTGCTTTGGGAAGTATAGACATTTTAACAGTGTTGATTCTTCCCATCCATGAGCATGGTATGTTCTTCCATTTGTTAATATCCTCTGCTATTTCCTTTCTGAGGATTTCATAGTTTTCTTTATAGAGGTCCTTCACCTCCTTTGTTAGGTATATTCCTAGGTATTTCATTTTCTTTGAAACTATGGTGAAGGGAGTTGTGTCCTTAATTAGCTTCTCATCTTGACTGTTATTGGTGTACACAAAGGCTACTGACTTGTGGACATTGATTTTATATCCTGAAACATTACTGTATTTTTTGATGACTTCTAGGAGTCTTGTGGTTGAGTCTTTGGGGTTCTCTAAGTATAAGATCATGTCGTCAGCAAAGAGGGAGAGTTTGACCTCCTCTGCTCCCATTTGGATTCCCTTTATTTCCTTGTCTTGCCTAATTGTATTGGCTAGAACTTCCAGCACTACGTTGAATAGTAAAGGTGACAGAGGACAACCTTGTCTGGTTCCAGTTCTAAGAGGAAAAGCTTTCAGTTTTACTCCATTCAGTAAAATATTGGCTGTGGGTTTGTCATAGATAGCTTCAATCAGTTTTAGAAATGTGCCACCTATGCCTATACTCTTCAGTGTTCTAATTAGAAAAGGATGCTGGATTTTATCAAATGCTTTTTCTGCGTCTGTTGAGAGGATCATGTGATCTTTATTTTTGCCTCTGTTAATATGGTGGATAATGTTTATGGACTTGCGTATGTTAAACCAGCCTTGTATCCCTGGGATGAAACCTACTTGATCATGATGAATGACTTTTTTGATGATAAGCTGTAATCTATTGGCTAGGATTTTGTTGAGAATTTTTGCATCTATATTCATGAGTGAAATTGGTCTGAAATTCTCCTTTTTGTTTGGGTCTTTTCCTGGTTTTGGTATCAGGGTGATGTTTGCTTCATAGAATGTGTTGGGGAAGATTCCTTCTTCCTCAATTTTTTGGAATAATTTCTGTAGGACAGGAATAAACTCTTCCTTGAAGGTTTGATAGAATTCTGCTGTGAAGCCATCTGGACCAGAGCATTTTTTTGGTTGGAAGCTTTTTTATTGTTTCTTAAATCTCAGTGCTTGAAATTGGTCTGTTCAGGAGCTCTATTTCTTCCTGGCTAAGTCTAGGGAGAGGGTGTGATTCCAAATATTGACCCATTTCCTTCACATTGTCAAATTTCTGGGCATAGAGTTTCTGGTAGTATTCAGAGATGATCTCTTGTATCTCTGTGGGTCAGTTGTTATTTCCCCTTTATCATTTCTGATTGAGGTTACTAGAGATTTTACTTTTCTATTTCTCATTAGTCTGGCTAATGGTTTATCTATTTTATTTATTTTTTCAAAAAACCAACTCCTTGTTTCATTAATTTTCTGAATGATTCTTTTGTTTTCAATTTCATTGATCTCTGATTTGATTTTGGATATTTCTTTTCTTCTACTGAGTTTAGGCTTAGATTGTTCTTCTTTTTCCACTTCCATAAGATGGCTTGTGACATTGTTGATGCGCTCTCTTTCTGTTTTTTTGAATGTAGGCATGTAAAGCGATAAATTTTCCGCTCAAAACTGCTTTTGCAGTATCCCACAGGTTTTGGTAGCTTGTGTCTTCATTGTTGTTATGCTCAAGGAAGTTAATGATTTCCTGTTTTATTTCTTCCTGCACCCATCTGTTATTCAACAGAAGATTGTTTAATTTCCATGCCTTTGTGTGGGGTCGAGCGTTTTTGTTATAGTTGAGTTCCACCTTTAGTGCCTTATGGTCTGAGAAGATACAAGGTAAAATTTCAATTCTTTTGATTCTGTTGATATTTGTTTTGTGTCCCAGGATATGATCAATTTTGGAGAATGTTCCATGGGGTGATGAGAAGAATGTGTATTCTTTATCTTTGAAATGGAGTGTTCTACTTGCATCTATTAAGCACAGTTGTTCTAGGGTCTCATTTAAATCTCTTATATCTTTGTTTAATTTCTGTTTAGAGGATCTGTCCAGCTCTGTAAGAGGAGTGTTAAAGTCCCCTGTTATTATGGTATTATCAGATATCATATTGCTCAGACTGAGTAAGTTCTGTTTCAAGAGTCTGGGAGCATTTAAATTGGGTGCATAAATATTTAGAATTGAAACGTCTTCTTGTTGTATTTTTCCCTTGACCAATATAAAGTGACCATCTTTGTCTTTTTTGACTTAAGTTGCTTTAAATCCACATGTGTCTGAAAATAAGATTGCAACTCCCCGTTTCTTCTGAATTCCATTTGCCTGAAAAATTGTCTTCCAACCCTTGACTCGGAGTTTTAATTTGTCTTTTGAAGCCAGGTGTGTTTCTTGCAGACAGCGAATGGATGGCTTGTGTTTTTTAATCCAGTCAGCCAATCTATGTCTCTTCAGTGGGGAATTCAAGCCATTAACGTTTACTGAGATAATTGATAAGTGTGGTAGTATTCTATTCATCTTATTTTGTGAGAGTCCATTGCTTAGTTTTATCTTTTGCATCAGTGTGGAGGTTAGGTTCTGTCCTTTAATTTCTGAGTTCTCACTTTGCTGCTGATCCATTGTGATGGTCAGTGTGTAGAACAGGTTGAAGTATTTCCTGTAGAGCTGATCTTGTTGTGGCGAATTTCCTCAATGTTTGTATATCCGTAAATGATTTGATTTCTCCATCAATTTTAAAGCTTAGCTTAGCAGGGTACAGAATTCTGGGTTGGAAATTGTTCTGTTTAAGTAGATTAAAGGTAGATGACCATTATCTTCTTGCTGGGAAAGTTTCATTAGAGAAGTCTGTGGTCACTCTGATGGATTTGACCCTGTAGGTCAACTGGCACTTACTCCTGGCAGCTTGCAGAATCTTTTCTCTTGTCTTGACTTTGGACAGGTTCATCACAATGTGTCTTGGAGAAGCTCGGTTAGAGTTGAGGCGACCTGGGGTCCGATAGCCCTCTGAAAGCAGTGTGTCAGAATCTTTCGTGATATTTGAGAAATTTTCTTTTATAATATTCTCTAGTATGGCTTCCATTCCTCTGGGGCCTTCTTCTTCCCCTTCTGGAATTCCTATAACTCGTATGTTGGAACGTTTTATAAGGACCCATAATTCTGACAGTGAACGTTCTGCTTTCTCTCTCTTCTTTTCTACCTCTTTTACTATCTGAGTTATCTCAAGAATTTTGTCTTCTACCTCTGAAATTCTTTCTTCTGCATGGTCTAACCTGTTGCTGATACTTTCATTGCATCTTTAAGTTCCCTAATTGACTGTTTCAGTTCCTTCAGCTCTGCTATATCCTTTCTATATTCTTCATATTGTTCATCTCTTATTTGATTCTGTTTTTGGATTTCCTTTTGGTTATTTTCCACTTTATTAGCAGTTTCCTTCATTGTTTCCATCATTTCTTTCATTGTTTTCATCATGTGTATTCTAAATTCCCTTTCTGTCATTCCTAACATTTCTTTATAGGTGTAATCCTCTGTAGTAGCTACCTCATGGTCCCTTGGCGGGGTTGTTCTGGACTGGTTCTTCATGTTGCCTGGAGTTTTCTGCTGATTCTTCCTCATGAGTGATTTCTTTTATCTGTTTCCTTGCCCTAATTTTCCTTTCACTTCCTCTTGCTCTTTAAGTTCTTGTGCCTGTGGACTTCTGCAATTTTTAAATTCCAATCTGGCCGGGTCAGTGTGAACGCAGCCTCAATTAGTACTGGGTTCATGGTAGGCTGCCTATTGTCATCTAGGATGGACTTCTGTGCCTTTGTCAAGATTCGGTCCCTCTCTTCGGTAGTGAAGAGGACCTGCAGCAACTGCTTGGCAGTCATCCCAAGTGAGCAGCCCTCTGGGTGGAGCCTCTCAGGGTCTTGGGGATTCCCAGCCAATGCACCAAATGTTACATCCGGTAATCGGAATCCCCAATGATCATACGAGAGAGCCAGACACCGATGCAAATCACTTGAGGGTGTTTATTCAGGCTCGAGCCAGGGCTGTCAGCGTTCCCCCAGACGCAGATGGGACCAAGGTGCATAGTGTTTTTATTCCATTTAATCCCTGTGCACACCCTCTGGGGGCAGGTATTATTAGCCCATTGTGCTGATGTGCAAAGGGAGACTTAGGAGGCAAAGTGCCCTGCCTGGGTCATGCAGGTGGTATGTCTTGTGTCTCAAATCCCATTTGCCCCTGAAATATTCCAAGGCCCTCAGATGCCACCTTCAGCAAGAATCACCAAAGTCACTTAACTTACAAAGAAGATGCATCCTGGCAGTTCTCTTCAGCTATTCTAGGAATTCAGACAAGGCCAGGGCAGCTGTGTCAAAAAATATCTCTGCCTCGAGGTTTGAAGCTCTAGGAGTTCCCTGACCTCAAACCATCAGAGCCTCTGAAATGACTTAAAGAGACAGCTACAAGCTTCTCCAACAGAGAGATGTTTCCAGGATGCTCTTTTTCCTTTTGAATCTTACATCCTAGAACCCAAAACTGCTAGCCTTTTAATTTTCTTTTAAGATGGTCTTAAGAATGACAGAAAGGTGAGAGTTGTTGGGGTTAAGCGTTGGATACATGGGAATCACTTACTCTCTCAGCTCCTGCATGAGTGGACAGTTGCATGGGCTGAGTTTCTATATCAAGGTGGATTTATGTCCTGTACTGGAGGGTAGCTTGGCCACTGGATTCTCCCGCAGTCTCTGAAGTTCGTTTATAGAAGGCATCAGCAAACTATAGCCTGAGTTTGGCTGTGTATTATTATTTTTTTTAACAGAGTCTTGTTTTGTTGCCCTCAGTAGAGTGCCATAGCTTCATAGCTCACAGCAACCTCAAACTCTTGGGCGCAGGCAATTCTCTTGCCTCAGCCTCTGAAGTAGCTGGTACTACAGGCTGTTGCCACAGCACCCAGTTGTTTTCAGAGACAGGGTTTTGCTCTTGCTCAGGCTGGTCTTGAACTCATGAGCTCAAGCAATCCACCCGCCTTGGCCTCCCAGAGTGCTAGGATTATAGGTGTGAGCCATCACGCCCAGCCTGGATGTCTATTTTTATAAGTAAAATTGTACTGGAGCACAGCCACACTCATTCATTTATTGTCTGTGGCTACAAAGCAGAGCTACAAAAGCAGAGTTGAGTAATTGTGACAGAGACTAAATGGACCATCAATTCTAAGATATTTACTATTGGGACTTTTAAAAAAATGCTTACTCCTGGTTTAGACTGATGATGACAATAATTATGATGCCAGTGGTGATGATGATGATGTAACTTACCTTAAGGTGAGTTAAGGAATTTGCAAGTGCTTCCTTGAACCAGATATGGTCCCAGCAGCAGAGAAGAGCAGCTGGGTGTGGAGTGGCTATAAGTTCTGCTCAGAGGATCTCCTGGAACTGAATAAAGGGATGGTCAAGGGCCCCAGGCCCAGAGAGGGATTGCTTAGACAAACAGAAGGTATCACCATCATGAGAGTTACGGCAGAGGGGCTGAGCATGGGAGCTCCAGGGGAATCCAGAGAAACACATTGGGAAGAAAAACTCAGCTTTAACCACCTGTCCACACCAGAGAATGCAAAGGCAACTCGTTGAGTAAAAACTGTCACTCTCTCCCTGTTTTGTGCCCAGTAGAGTATGAAAGAGCAGCTAGCAAGTCTGGAGAAGGGTAGATGCCCTGAGCAGACAAAATAATGGATCTACCCCACCTGTCCTTGGCACTGAGGGTGGCCTCAGCTGAGGGAGGGTCAGGAGGCCTTGACTTTCCCATTGAGAGGAGAAGGAGAAGTTGAGTAATGTTGTGGGTAGGTACTCTCAGTTCCTGAATGAGACTGTGGGCTGGGGACTCATGTGTCTTAGGTCTGCCTCTGTCACCCAGGAGGGAAGGCAGGAAGAGGCATGGGCACCTCCTGTCAAAATAAGGAGACACAGGGATATTTTTTTTGGCCACTTTACAAGTCATTCTTGTTGAATGCAACAGTTCTAACAACAACAACAAATTAATAAAAATAACCTCTGGGGCCCCAGAGTAACCCCCCTACCTTGCCGACCCTTTGACCGTAGCATAAAGTCTAACACCTTTGAGACTGTGGTCCCCTGACCCTGCCCATCCTTCAATCCTCTCTCCTTGGAGGCTAAGCTCCAGGCACAATGACCACATGCCCTCACCCGAACCTCACATCTTCCCTTTGGCTCGCTCCTTTATCTGTCTGCTTCTCAGCCTGAAGACTCCCTGACCGCCACCTTTTATAGCCACCTCCTCCTGCTTCACTTGTCACCTGCGTGGCCCTGCCACCATCCAGAGAAGGTCACTGGTGTGCATTCACATCTGCCTGCGTCCGTCTCCATGGGCGGCTGTTGGGCTGTCACTCTCCTCCCAGCACTTAGCTTGAGGCCCCTCACACAGCTGTGCTCTCTGCACACACTCTTATGTTCTCAGAATACTACTCCACGCTATTTTAAAACAGTGCACTCCAAACAAAACTTATCTTCTAGCTGGATGCATTGCATAGCTGCTTGTCTTGGGTGAACGTTCCAGGAAGCTTTCTGAAATCCTGAAGCGGGGGCTGGGACCCATGGCCTCCAGAGCTTAGGAGACCACACGGAAAGGCCCAAGTGAGGAGAGAAGTGTGCAGGAGAGATACAGAGTTACTGGAGGAGAAGAGCGGGCTCCAGGGCAACTGGCCCCATGGGCAAAGCTTTTCTGGCCATGGCCCCTGCCTAAACAACCTCTGTCTCAGCCTCTCCTGCCACCAAGGACAACACCCTCTCAGGCTCTGTTCCAATTCAGGCCCGGAAACAATCCTGCCTGTGAAAACAGAACGTTATCAGATTGGATTGCCAATGCATGACCAGATCCCAAAATAGCATCCACACCTCCTCCCTCCTCGCACTGGAAGGCTTGGGAGAGCGTCTTTACTTTGCTGTCAGTGTCTGCAGTATGCTCTGACTTTGACTCCTTTCCTTCATCCTGCACCCCAAGACAACTCTCAGCAGAAAAGCTGTGAACTCAATTCTTAATTAAGTTCCTTTGCTGCCAAAAATAACTAGTGCTACACACACACATGCACACACATGGACACACATGCACATGCACACATGCACATACATATGCACACACACACATGCACACACACATGCACACACGCACATACATATGCACACACATACACACATGCACACACACACGGACATACACACACGGACACACATGCACACGCATGCACGTGCACACACACACATGCACACATGCACACACATGTACACACACACACGGTGTGCGCCCCTGGTCTGTCTTCCCTGGATGCGGGAGGGAGAAGGAAGAGATACAGAGATGTCGGTTCCAGGTCTGTTTTTTGTCCTTTATTTTGATGGACCCAATGATCGTGTAATGACAGAGTGCCAGAGTTTTGGATTGGAAGACTCAAGTTCAAACTGATCTCTGTCACTTTCCTGCTTGCTGTGTGTCCCTGGGGATGTCACTTCACCTCTCTGAGTCTCAGTTTTCTCATCCATATGTAATTTCCCTCCTAGACACTCAATGACATGGCTGTTGACTCTCCCTTCACACAGGTGGGAATGACTGTGAGAAGGCAGAGACTTGCCCAGCCACATGGGGTGATAGGGCCTCCAGCTTGGCTCACAGGTCCCCAGTCTTGTTGAAATCTGACTTGTCACTAGGCTGTTTATAGTTCTTCAGTATTTCCATTTTTTTCAGGCTGGAGTCCCAAACTGCTGACCCCACAGGCCCCTCTCTGGCTGGATTCCTCCTCCTTCACCCCCTTCCTTCTTTTGTCACTTTCTCTGCCCCTGCTACACTGCTTTTTTTCAATGCCTTGATGTGTTGTGCTCCCTTCTGCCTCAGGGCCTTTGCACATACTGTTGTTCTCTCCATCTGGATCCTCTCCCTGCAAAGCCACTTTCCTTCTCTCACTCTGTGCCTGATGCCACCTCCTCCCGCAGTCTGCTCAAGCTTCCCTTCCACAGAGCAGCCAGCCTCATGGGGCCCCAGAGGGGTATTCCCTGTCTCCTTTTATTTCTCAGTTTTGCCACTAAATGTCTAATAAAATGTGTATAGGTTGATGATGCAGCTGTCACCCCCCATTTGCCTTTGAATCTCAAGGAACAGAGACCTCATATTTCTTGTTCACTATTTAATCCCATTTGATCTCCAGACCTATGTGTAGAACTGTGTCTGGACCACAGCAGGGGCTCCATGTGTAGCTGTTGATGTACAGGAATAAATGACTGAGTGGAGAAATAAACATAGCTTCTTGCCCTCTGAAAGGAATTAGGATGGTCTTGAAGATGCCCCATCTCTCAGCTGAGCCTCTGATACCAAAAGGTCCAGATCCCTCACCATGCTCAGAGATGGCCTGAGCCTCTGCCACGTGCTCCCCCGCACTGCAGATAAGCTCAACAGGCAAGTTGAAGGCATAGTTCATTAATAAGCAGCAGGCACTCCAGAAAAATGCAGCTCATCATGCAAGGGAGGCACCTCAACGGCGGAGACCCAAGGCCATTTGGGCTCCCACACCCCCACCCTGCCAGGCCTCCACCCAAGGGTCCTGCGCTCTGGCAGGGGACTCTGATGTCAGATAACAGTCTTCTTTTTGTCCTCTCCCTAACAAGCCCTAGCAGGAGGGTTCTGCTTGCCCAGGGACGAGTTCCCAGCAGGGCTGTAGCTCCAGCTGTGCAGGTGCCCAGGAGGGAAATGGGATTGGGCGCAGCAGGATGGACAGAGCAAGTGGAGAAAGCTGAGTGCCGGGGCTGGGGGTGGGGGTGGGGGTGTGTGGCTTCAGATTTTTATCACTTTTAGGAACCAGGGAAAGGATGCCTCTGTGCCTTTTCTCTATTAAGAACAAAACAAAACATGACATCACATTGGGGAAATTTTAGACAATAGAAGGAAGAAGATCTCTCACAAAAAGCTATTGCCCTACGGGCGCAGCGCTGCAGATTTTGCAGTTGTTGTCTACAGGGAGCTCTGGTTTTGCAGAGCTGAGATCCGGCGCAGAATCCTTTTTGCTTTCACATTGTTTTCCTCCCTTGAGGTCAGGTGTGAGCGTTTCCCGGTGACGTTATGGTGCTTCTAATCACCAGCGTCAAGGGCTGCAGTACGTGGCCTCCCGTCTTACCTCCCAGCCTCATCTCTCCCCAGTCAGGTCCCCTCCACCGTCCTGCCCCCACACCCCAAGTCCCCACATACTGATCCTATCTGTTACGGCATGGTCCACTGCACCGGCTAGTCGTGGGCAAGCTTCCAAGCCTTTCTGAGCCTCACTGCCCTCATCCCTGCACTGGAGAACTCTAAGAATGCCTCCCTTGTGGACAGCGCTGCTGCAGGGAGGAGGAGAGTGTGTGCGTTTCCGGTGGCTGCCATAGCAAACAACCACAAATCAGGTGGCTAAAAACAACAGAAACGTATTCTCACACAGACCAGGAGGGCAGGAGCTGGAAACCCCGTGTCAGCGGCGCTGCTTCCTGCTGGAGGTCCAAGGGAGAGCTGGGTCGGCCTCTCCCCAACTTCTGCGGGCAGCGCCTGGTGGAGGGTCACCTCCCACTTCCCCTCTGCCTTCATGCCTCTTCCTCTCTGGGTCTGTGCAGTCTTCCTCTCCTCTTTATAAAGGCACCAATCACTGGATGCAAGGCCCACCCTAAGGCCAGGATGATTTCATTTTGAAGTCTTTGACATCTGCAAAGTCCCTATTTCCAAATAAGGCCACTTTCTGAGGTTCCAGGTAGACTTGAATTTTTGGATACTGTTGAACCCACTGTATTAAAACAATGCAAAGGGACTTATCCGTACCAGTAAAAGCTGACTACTGCCAGTACTAGTCACAAACACTAAGTAGACTTCCCATCACTAGGCGCAGTAAGCATGGCTGACCCCGTGTCCCCCATAGAGAGGTCAAAGGCCCTGACAGAGCCCAGAACCCTGTGCAGGAAGGGCAGATACTCTAAGGGCCTCTCAGAAATGATTCTATTTATTTTAAAAGAAGAAAAGTGAATCTCATCTAGACTGTTGTTTTCCTACCAGTGCAGTCACAAAATATACTTTTTAATATCTTTAATGAGGCAAGAATTCTCAGGGCCCACGGAGGTCCCACTGGGGTCCTGACTTTCCAGGGTGGGGCACACATGAGGCTGTGTCCCGACTTGTCTCAGTTCATCCTGTAAGTGTGGTGGGACTGATAAATTATCCCCTTTGGGGGGCTGAAGAAACTAAGGTTCTGTGAAAAAAATTATTTGTATCGACCCCCCAAAGGAAGGGACTTTGCAGAACCCTACTCAATCTGGTGTCCAGGAAAGAGGCCCCTGCGGGGGCGGGGCATTCACTGGCCTGCACTGAATTCGGAGCAGAGCTGAGTCTCCCCGCCGGGTCTCCTGGCTCCCTGGTTCCCACCTGTCTCATCTAGAAAAGACACACTGGCTGCACTCTTCCAAATACACTACCTGGTCTACAGACAGGCTGGGTCCTCTGTCTGTGGCAAAAGGGGCAACCCCTGAGGCCCAGACTGCTCAGGCTTGCTCAGAGGCAGCCCTGTGGAAGGCTGGTGGAGGGCTCCTGACTCTCTAGGACAGTGTTTCTCAACCTTTTTTAAATCTCATGGCAAACTTGAACCTATGGTTAAACTTCTGCCGAAATTATGTTGATCAACAAAAAAGAATAAGAGAAAGAATATACTTACTGTGTGCTTTGAACTTGTTTCTTTTTCTTTTCTTTCTTTCTTTTTTTTTTGGAGACAAGAGTCTCACTTTGTTGCCTCAGGTAGAGTGCCATGGTGTTATAGCTCACAATGACCTCAAACTCTTGGGGTCAAGTGATTCTCTTGCCTCAGCTTCCTGAGTAGCTTAGACTATAGGTGCCCCACAATGCCTGGCTATTTTTAGAGATGGAGTCTAACTCTTGCTCAGGCTGGTCTCAAACCAGTGAGCTCAGGCAATCCACCTGCCTCTGTCTACCAAAGTGCTAGTATTATAGGTGTGAGCCACTGTGGCTGGCCTTGAACTTTTTTCAAAAATAATGTAATTAAAAAATCTTTAAATTTGGAGGCGGAGCAAGATGGCGGCCGAGTAACAGCTTCCTTGCATCTGGGCACCGTGAGTCTGGGGACATAGGACTCTAGGCATCTCTGACTGGTGGGATATGCCTATCATCACTCCTATGAGGATACGGGGAGTCAGCGAGAGACTTCTGGACCCCAAGAGGAGGACTAAAACAGTAGAAAACCAGCAAGTGGTCGCGTGTGTTCAATCCGTTTAAACCCGCACACAACTTCCACAGGCACAAGAACTTAAAGAGCAAGAGGAAGTGAAAGGAAAATTAGGGCAAGGAAACAGATACAAGAAATCACTCATGAGGAAGAATCAGCAGAAAACTCCAGGCAACATAAAGAACCAGTCTAGAACAACCCCACCAAGGGACCATGAGGTAGCTACTGCAGATAATTCCACCTGCAAAGAAATGTTAGGAATGACAGAAAGGGAATTTAGAATACACATGTTGAAAACAATGAAAGAAATGATGGAAACAATGAAGGAAATTGCTAATAAAGTGGAAAATAACCAAAAAGAAATCCAAAAACAGAATCAAATAAGAGATGAACGATATGAAGAATATAAAAAGGATATAGCAGAGCTGAAGGAACTGAAACAGTCAATTAGGGAACTTAAAGATGCAATGGAAAGTATCAGCAACAGGTTAGACCATGCAGAAGAATTTCAGAGGTAGAAGACAAAGTTCTTGAGATAACTCAGACAGTAAAAGAGGTAGAAAAGAAGAGAGAGAAAGCAGAACGTTCACTGTCAGAATTATGGGACTTTATGAAGCATTCCAACATACGAGTTATAGGAATTCCAGAAGGGGAAGAAGAAGGCCCCAGAGGAATGGAAGCCATACTAGAGAATATTATAAAAGAAAATTTCCCGAACATCACGAAAGATTCTGACACACTGCTTTCAGAGGGATAGCGGACCCCAGGTCGCCTCAACTCTAGTCGAGCTTCTCCAAGACACATTGTGATGAACCTGTCCAAAGTCAAGACAAGAGAAAAGATTCTGCAAGCTGCCAGGAGTAAGCGCCAGTTGACCTACAGGGTCAAATCCATCAGAGTGACCACAGACTTCTCTAATGAAACTTTCCAAGCAAGAAGAAAATGGTCATCTACCTTTAATCTACTTAAACAGAACAATTTTCAGCCCAGAATTCTGTACCCCGCTAAGCTAAGCTTCAAAATTGATGGAGAAATCAAATCATTTACGGATATACAAACATTGAGGAAATTCGCCACAACAAGACCAGCTCTGCAGGAAATACTTCAACCTGTTCTGCACACTGACCACCACAATGGATCAGCAGCAAAGTAAGAACTCAGAAATCAAAGGACAGAACCTAACCTCCACACTGATGCAAAAGATAAAACTAAGCAATGGACTCTCACCAAATAAGACGAACAGAATACTACCACACTTATCAATTATCTCCATAAATGTTAATGGCTTGAATTCCCCACTGAAGAGACATAGATTGGCTGACTGGATTAAAAAACACAAGCCATCCATTTGCTGTCTGCAAGAAACACACCGGGCTTCAAAAGACAAATTAAAGCTCCGAGTCAAGGGTTGGAAGACAATTTTTCAGGCAAATGGAATTCAGAAGAAAAGAGGAGTTGCAATCTTATTTTCAGATACATGTGGATTTAAAGCAACTAAAGTCAAAAAAGACAAAGATGGTCACTTTATATTGGTCAAGGGAAAACTACAACAAGAAGACATTTCCATTCTAAACATTTATGCACCCAATTTAAATGCTCCCAGATTCTTGAAGCAGACCTTACTCAGTCTGAGCAATATGATATCTGATAATACCATCATAACAGGGGACTTTAACACTCCTCTTACAGAGCTGGACAGATCCTCTAAACAGAAATTAAACAAAGATATAAGAGATTTAAATGAGACCCTAGAACAACTCTGCTTGATAGACGCATATAGAACACTCCACATCAAAGATAAAGAATATACATTCTTCTCATCACCCCATGGAACATTCTTCAAAATTGATCATATCCTGGGACACAAAACAAATATCAACAGAATCAAAAGAATTGAAATTTTACCTTGTATCTTTTCAGACCATAAGGCACTAAAGGTGGAACTCAACTCTAACAAAAATGCTCAACCCCACCCCAAGCCATGGAAATTAAACAATCTTCTGTTGAATAACAGATGGGTGCAGGAAGAAATAAAACAGGAAATCATTAACTTCCTTGAGCATAACAACAATGCTACCAAAGACATTGCTCTTAGAAGACACAAGCTACCAAAACTTGTGGGATACTGCAAAAGCAGATTTGAGAGGAAAATTCATCGCTTTAGATGCCTACATTCGAAAAACAGAAAGAGAGCACATCAACAATCTCACAAGAGATCTTACGGAATTGGAAAAAGAAGAACAATCTAAGCCTAAACTCAGTAGAAGAAAAGAAATATCCAAAATCAAATCAGAGATCAATGAAATTGAAAACAAAAGAATCATTCAGAAAATTAATGAAACAAGGAGTTGGTTTTTTTAAAAAATAAATAAAATAGATAAACCATTGGCCAGACTAACTAGAAATAGAAAAGTAAAATCTCTAGTAACCTCAATCAGAAATGATAAAGGGGAAATAACAACTGATCTCACAGAGATACAAGAGATCATCTCTGAATACTACCAGAAACTCTATGCCCAGAAATTTGACAATGTGAAGGAAATGGATAAATATTTGGAATCACACCCTCTCCCTAGACTTAGCCAGGAAGAAATAGAGCTCCTGAACAGACCAATTTCAAGCAGTGAGATCAAAGAAACAATAAAAAAGCTTCCAACTAAAAAATACCCTGGTCCAGATGGCTTCACTCCAGAATTCTATCAAACCTTCAAGGAAGAGCTTATTCCTGTACTGCAGAAATTATTCCAAAAAATTGAGGAAGAAGAAATCTTCCCCAACACATTCTATGAAGCAAACATCACCCTGATACCAAAACCAGGAAAAGACCCAAACAAAAAGGAGAATTTCAGACCAATCTCACTCATGAATATAGATGGAAAAATTCTCAACAAAATCCTAGCCAATAAATTACAGCTTATCATCAAAAAAGTCATTCATCATGATCAAGTAGGCTTCATCCCAGGGATGCAAGGTTGGTTTAACATACGCAAGTCCATAAACGTTATCCACCATATTAACAGAGGCAAAAATAAAGATCACATGATCCTCTCAACAGACGCAGAAAAAGCATTTGATAAAAGCCAGCATCCTTTTCTAATTAGAACACTGAAGAGTATAGGCATAGGTGGCACATTTCTAAAACTGATTGAAGCTATCTATGACAAACCCACAGCCAATATTTTACTGAATGGAGTAAAACTGAAAGCTTTTCCTCTTAGAACTGGAACCAGACAAGGTTGTCCTCTGTCACCTTTACTATTCAACATAGTGCTGGAAGTTCTAGGCAATACAATTAGGCAAGACAAGGAAATAAAGGGAATCCAAATGGGAGCAGAGGAGGTCAAACTCTCCCTCTTTGCTGACGACATGATCTTATACTTAGAGAACCCCAAAGACTCAACCACAAGACTCCTAGAAGTCATCAAAAAATACAGTAATGTTTCAGGATATAAAAATCAATGTCCACAAGTCAGTAGCCTTTGTATACACCAATAACAGTCAAGATGAGAAGCTAATTAAGGACACAACTCCCTTCACCATAGTTTCAAAGAAAATGAAATACCTAGGAATATACCTAACGAAGGAGGTGAAGGACCTCTATAAAGAAAATTATGAAATCCTCAGAAAGGAAATAGCAGAGGATATTAACAAATGGAAGAACATACCATGCTCATGGATGGGAAGAATCAACACTGTTAAAATGTCTATACTTCCCAAAGTAATCTACCTATTCAATGCCATTCCTATCAAAGTACCTACATCGTACTTTCAAGATTTGGAAAAAATGATTCTGCATTTTGTATGGAACCGGAAAAAAACCCGTATAGCTAAGGCAGTTCTTAGTAATAAAAATAAAGCTGGGGGCATCAGCATACCAGATTTTAGTCTGTACTACAAAGCCATAGTGGTCAAGACAGCATGGTACTGGCACAAAAATAGAGACATAGACACTTGGAATCGAATTGAAAACCAAGAAATGAAACTAACATCTTACAACCACCTAATCTTCGATAAACCAAACAAGAACTTACCTTGGGGGAAAGACTCCCTATTCAATAAATGGTGTTGGGAGAACTGGATGTCTACATGTAAAAGACTGAAACTGGACCCACACCTTTCCCCACTCACAAAAATTGATTCAAGATGGATAAAGGACTTAAATTTAAGGCATGAAACAATAAAAATCCTCCAAGAAAGCATAGGAAAAACACTGGAAGATATTGGCCTGGGGAAAGACTTCATGAAGAAGACTGCCATGGCAATTGCAACAACAGGAAAAATAAACAAATGGGACTTCATTAAACTGAAAAGCTTCTGTACAGCTAAGGAGACAATAACCAAAGCCAAGAGACAACCTACAGAATGGGAAAGGACATTTGCATATTTTCAATCAGACAAAAGCTTGATAACTAGGATCTATAGAGAACTTAAATTAATCCACATGAAAAAATCCAACAATCCCATCTATCAATGGGCAAGAGACATGAATAGAACTTTCTCTAAAGACGACAGACGAATGGCTAACAAACACATGAAAAAATGTTCATCATCTCTATATATTAGAGAAATGCAAATCAAAACAACCCTGAGATATCATCTAACCCCAGTGAGAATGGCCCACATCACAAAATCTCAAAACTGCAGATGCTGGCGTGGATGTGGAGAGAAGGGAACACTTTTACACTGCTGGTGGGACTGCAAACTAGTGCAACCTTTCTGGAAGGAAGTATGGAGAAACCTCAAAGCACTCAAGCTAGACCTCCCATTTGATCCTGCAATCCCATTACTGGGCATCTACCCAGAAGGAAAAAAATCCTTTTACCATAAGGACACTTGTACTAGACTGTTTATTGCAGCTCAATTTACAATCGCCAAAATGTGGAAACAGACTAAATGCCCACCAACCCAGGAATGGATTAACAAGCTGTGGTATATGTATACCATGGAATACTATTCAGCCATTAAAAAAAATGGAGACTTTACATCCTTCGTATTAACCTGGATGGAAGTGGAAGACATTATTCTTAGTAAAGCATCACAAGAATGGAGAAGCATGAATCCTATGTACTCAATCTTGATATGAGGACAATTAATGACAATTAAGGTTATGGGGGGGGAAGCAGAAAGAGGGATGGAGGGAGGGGGGTGGGGCCTTAGTGTGTGTCACACTTTATGGGGGCAAGACATGATTGCAAGAGGGACTTTACCTAACAATTGCAATCAGTGTAACTGGCTTATTGTACCCTCAATGAATCCCCAACGATAAAAATAAATAAATAAATAAATAAAAATTAAAAAAAAAAAAAGTTTAAATTTTTTCCTGGCACACAGCACACTAGTTGAAAATCACTGCTCTAGGATCTGGCCTGGCTCTGGAACCTGCAGGCCAGAATTAGTGTCCACATGAACACTGAGCCTTAATTTGTCGTCAGCTTGGGGACAGAAAAGAATGCAGTATAATCCCTGCCCAGTCACCTGGCTGGAAGCAGACTGGGAAAGTCACTTCCCGGGGCTTTCCCAAGGGAGTGGTCAACCAGGTAAGACCTGAGTGATGACCAGGAGGCTGGAGGGGAAGTGGGTGTGTATGTGTGGGGGGAGCACATGAATGGGGGGGGAGGGTTCAGAGGAGGCAGGGAACATAGCAGACTAGGAACCAGCAGCTGCAGCTTGGGGACAGGAAGGCTGGGCCAGTGATCTAGTGTAAAGAGGAGGCAGGAGCCAGGTGATACCAGGGTTTGGGGGTCTCGATCAGGAGCCTGGATTTTATTCCATGTATAAGGGAAGCTGCTGGAAGATTTTGAACAGGTGAGTGATATGCTCCAACCTAAGTTTTTCTGTTGTTTCTTTGGCATTGAAGATCAGATTGGAGGGAGGAAGGAGAGTGTAGAGAGCTGGTTGTCATGGGTAACAAGTATTACAGGCTCAGCCGTTGGTGACGGCAAAGCAGATGCCAAAAATTTGAAGGATTTTTGGAAAAAGAGTGATCAACTCTTCTGAAGAGACTAAGCTCAAAGGGTGAATCAAGGAAATCTCCACAAGGGAGGAAGTGCTGAGTAGGGTTTTGAAAATTGAATAGGAGTTGGGTCAGCAAGTGAAAGCTAAGGGGTTCTGCCCAATGGTAAGATCACAGCAGGGTGGTCCTGAGGGGCTGGATAGTGCTGGCACACAGAAAGTAAAAGGGGAGTGGCTAGAGAGGGAGTGTGGGAAGGGGGCCAGGAAGGGCCTCCAATACCATGCCCAGAACTTCATCTCACAGGCAGCAGGAGCTTCAGGAACCATATCCTTAGCTCACACACTGAATCCCAATGAAAGGACTGGGAACTGTTTTGTAGGCAGAAGGCATGAATGAATGACTCAAATGCACTGTAAGATCCACTTTTAAAAAATCAAGGGCTGATAATGATACCAGAAGGAGCATTCCTAGTGTCTCCTGACTACTCATGGTACTTGTTCCCTCTGATGTCTGAGTCCCCAGGGCAGAGGACACAGCAGGCACCCGGGCAGGGAGAAAGCTCCTGGGGGAGGAGCAGGGTAGACGGAGCTGATACTGACTGCTTTTCCACTGCACCCAGTCCTGCCCATCGCAAGAACCGGCATGCTGATCATCCAGCCCAACACTGATACATTTTTAAATTTTAACAGACATGTTTTTCTTAATATGTATAAGAAAAACATAATTAGCTCATCCAACTCATTGTTTTACATGTTGCTAGGAGCAAAATTTAAATAAGGATAGGAAATGAGTCAACCTAAACCAGTAAGCAAATGACTATAGAAGATGCTATTGGTAGTGTGAGGACTAAGGTTTGGGAACACAAATATCTCTGGGGTGAAGGGGACAGGGCACCTGCAAAGCTGCACCCCCGCCTGTGCCTGGTGGGGCACAGGTCATCAGAGGAGGCTGGTAAATAGTGTTTTATAAACGTACAGAGTGGGATGGTGACAGAGGACACTGGGCTTCAGGGCAGCACAATCCCCCATGACACTCCTGCTCCAAGATGTGTGTGCTGTATTCATTGCCCAAGGTGTGACCTCAGACGGCAGGCTGCTGGCTCTTTTCTCCAAGCTCAGTCTCTAAGTTCTTATAAGGGGCTAAGGCCCTTCTCACTGGATGGGTGGGCACTTCTACTGATTTTTTTTTCAGATGAGGAAATTGAGGCTCAGAGACGTGCAATAAATTGCCCAAGGTCACATGGCTGTGGCAGAGATGGGATGTCAGCCCACATCTGGCTGTTTTCAAAGCCTGGAATTTGGATGAACAAGCTTGAGACGGCCACGCTGGAGCCTGGAGGCCAGGTTGGGCTGAGATGTGTTTGGTTTTGCGCCATCAGTATTTAATTCTTTTCTATTCTGTTGGCAACATCTAAGAATTGAAGATTCCACATGAAAACCAATTGTCCTGACTTCTCTAAGCTGAGCTGGATGATCAGGTACCCTGGGCCTGCTTTCTCCCCTGGCCTCGTGGTGGGGCTGCCCCTGGAGTGAAGGCCCTTCCTCTGTACTTTTCCACAGGCCCCACCACCTACCACCTCATCCGGAATTCATGGGGCAGCATCTGAGGTGGGGTTGTCCAGTCTGCCTTGTCCGTGGTGGACACTAGGACGGTCTGCACCTCCAGAGCAACAAAAGTCTGGTTTATGTCCACTCAGCCTTGGGCCCTGCTCACGGGAGCCCTGAATTTGCATCCTCAATGGGGAAACAGAGGCCCAGAGAGAGGAGGGGATGCCCCCTGGTCCTCCTGCTGCTGTGCCATGCCGTGAACTTACTGCCATAAAGCAGCACACGCTTGTTTTTATAGTTCTGGAGATTGTAAGTATAAAATGGGTCTCACTGACCAAAATTAAGGCATCGGAATGCTGCACTCCTTCTGGAGGCTCTAGCAGAGCACGCGACCCCTCGCCCTCTCTGCACACCCTTCTCTTGTGGTTTCTCCCTCCACCCCAAAGCCAGCAGCTGGGCATCTGCAGATCTCCTGCCTGCCTCCCTTTGGTAAGAGCCCTGTGATTACCCTGGGCCCACCTGGACTAGCCAGGACAATCTCCCCAGGATGAGGTTCCTAACTTATGCACATCTGCAGAGTCCCCTTAACCACATAAAGTAATGTAAAGTCTGTGGACTGGGACGTGGTACCTGTGCAGCCTTTACTCATCATGCCCGATGAAACTTGCCCAAGTACTATGTGAGTAGTAGGGAGGGAGAGCAGGGAGGAAAATTCAGGGTGGCGTTTTTCTCCATTTCCTTTCCCAATATCACAGAGCTTCCTTTAAAAGAGCAAAGATTTGGGGGAAAGCTATTTGACGAAGCCCCCAGATTACAGGGAGCCAGACCATGTGAGTCTTCAATGGTGGAGCGTAATGGAGGCCCTTAACAGGAACCTTCACGGAAACAGGGCAGCTCTTTGGTCTTTGGCTGTGCCCCTTGTGTTCACCTGGATGTCCTCCTGGGCCTGCTTCTCTCAGGCCCCAGTCTCAGCCAACCCATGGAACTTTCCTGAAATACAAATCTGAACACTTCCCTCTAAGCCTTTCATGGCTCCCTAGAGCAAATCCAAGTTCAGCGTCCAGCATTCAAAATTCCCATGACTTGGTTCCTGCCACCATCTCCACCCTTCTGATCTAGACAGAGACCCATCTTCAGTGCCAAGAGCCTGATGGTCCCTTGCCTTGATTACATTAGGCACATCCCCATTTCACATATAATTTTTCATCTATGTGACATAAAAACCTTGTGAGGGGCTGGCCCTATTTTACAAATAAAGAAAAGAGCCCAGAAACGTTGAGTAATTTTCCCAACATCACACAGCTAGTAAGAGGCAGATCATAGGTCTGAATGCTGCTCTTTTGCCTCCACTAAGGCCGCCCACAGGGCTCTAAGGTCAGGGCCTGGCCGATGCTGTGGGTTAGACGAGTGTGCAGAGGGAATGAGGACTGTGAGCTCTGCTTCAGCAGCCTTCCCTCGGGAAGTATCCTAAATTAAAAGCCAGTGATGTCGCGAGGCTCAGACGGTTTCTCTGACACTATACATCAGTGATTTTCAACCGGGTGTGTCGTGAGAGGATTTTGGGTATGTCAGGAAAATTTTTAAAGATCATTAATTACATTATTTTTGAAAGATGTTCAAAGCACAGTAAGTATATTCTTTTTTCTTTTTTTTTTTGATCGACATAATTTAAATGTGCCACAAAAGTTTAACTGTAAGTTCAAATGTGTTGTGATATAAAAATGACAGAAAAATACTGCTATAGATGGAAAAGCCTACTAGGATTCAGCTCTGGCCCAGCCCCTGGACACAGTCTGCAGCCCTGGCAGCTGTGGAGAACTGGGGGGTAGGGAGATCCTCTCCCTAGTACCTGCTGTGAGGTCAAGGTGAGTGTCCCCTCATTGACTTTTGCCTCTCCCTCCCAACTTCCCCTCACTCATAAATGGGGACAATCTGGAAAGGCAGGCTGAACTCATGCCAGCAGAAAAGTGTGTGACAGAAGGCCTGGGACCCCTACGGGCTTGGGATCCACTGGTCAGAGCAGTCATTTCATGAGCAACCCAAGTTCACCACAAACCCTCCTAACAGGTAACAAGGCTGCAGTTAGCATGCCCCACCATTGCTTTATTTGCCTATAGATTACAATATTATTTTTATAGACCTGTTAACAGGCGGAGGGAGCAGACAGCAATCTGAACAGTGCCTAGACATTTCAGCCTCGGTTCAGCTCTCTCTGCTCCACTTGGTCAAGTTCCAACTGCGTTCCCAGCTCCTGGAGCACCTATGGTAACAGTGGCGTAAATACTCCAAAGGCTCCTTCTCCTTTGTCTTCATTCATTTGACACACAGAGACATGTTTTAGCTATTTTTGTCCATTCCATTTCTGTTGGCAACGCATGCCAAGTATTTACAATATCCATGCATGTAATTTCATGACTATAAACTCTTTAACCAGACTTCTTGATTAACTTGTATCAGAAACCTGCTTTCTTTTTAGAAACAGCTCAGAGTCTCAGATTCCTCCTCCATCGCATAGGGTGGTGATGGAGATGATATTACATACTCCCTAAAGGGTGTTTTGAATTTTCAGCCATTCATTCAACACATTTCATTGAATATCTGGAATGTGTCAGGCAAAGTGCTAGGAGTGGCAAAGGATAGTGAACAAAATTAGCGTGCCTCCTGCTGGGATGGAGCTGGGAGCTGAGAAGGGAGGCAGGCAGCCACAGTATGAGGAAGTATACAGTGAGGTATTGTGCCGCCGCTAAAGAGAAGCCGGGAGCTGTGAGAGAGTGGGAGAATGCTTCAGAATCGGCGGGCAGGCGCGGGGCGTTCAGGACAGGCAGGCTCCTGGAAGAGGCTCGGTGAGGCCTCCCAGATGCCGAGTTTGTGCAGGTCCCGCCCCTGCTTTGGCCCTCAGTTTCCTCATCTGCGGAATGGGCGTGACGGTGTTTCTACCTTGCAGGGCCTTCGGAGGTGAGATGAGGAAATGCACATTAAGGACATTTTCTAGCGGGGAGGATCTGTGCAGGGGAGAGCCAGCACCATCCTCGTCCTGTCTGTGTGAGCAGGGTGGCTGGTGGGGGTCGGCTGGGTTTGGAGCAGCCATCGGGGACAGCCAGCCTGCCTGAGGTCCCAGCCGTGTTGCTTGCCAAGCTATCTCAGCCGAGGCTCACCTTAGGTGGATAAAGAACCCACCGCACAGGCACCTCATACACAGGGACAAGCAGGAGGGCCAGCGTGGCAGTCGGGGCACCCTGGGAGACCACACCCGGCGTGACTGGCAGGTACTAAGCTGGGCCTGGGGACAGAGGTGGAATTGAGGAGTGGTTCTGGCCCCAGGAGCTTGACCTTGGGCTGGTGAGGAAAGATCCATCAACAGACCTTCGCGGCCCCCTGTGGACCGCATGGGACAGACACGGCCCGGCTGCTGTCCCAGCCCGGGAGGCCTGGCAACCTCGGATTTGTACCAGCTTCTGGGTTCCATCTACGTGGCACTGGGACGGCTGTATCTACACTTGCGCCGCTCTTGACGTTAGGAAGACTTTCACGGCAGAATGGGTGAGGGTGGGGACGGACGGGCGGTCCGTGGGCTGGGGCTGGGGACCCCTGGCGGCGGCGGGGGAAGATGCCTCTGTGTGCTTGTGCAGGAGATGAAGGAAGGTTCAGCGGAAAGGTCTCTGGGCCAGGCCCAGTGACAGGGTAGGGAAGGACAGTGGAGAGGAGAGGGCACCAGGTCGCAGCCTGGCTCCTAGGGGGCTCGCGGTGGCGGCGTGGCGGCCGCGGCGTGCACCCGGAGGGCTGCCCCGCGACAAAGGCGTCCCCGGGCGCGTCCCTGCGCGCGCGCTGCCCCCTGGTGGCGATACCGCCGTGCCGCACGCACTCGCGCGAGCAGTTCCTTTGTGCGGTGGCTCCAGTCCCAGCCAGGCTGGCAAGGGGTGCTATAAGCCGAACCTCGGGCTTCCGGAACCGGGGTGGCTGCGGTGCCACCGCCAGGCTATCGAGGGAGATTCGAATCCCAGCACTGTTGCTCCCTGACTGCGAGGCCCAGGTCACCAACTGGGGATCCGTGTTCACCAACCTCCTTACAGCCTCAGTTTCCCCTTTGTAAAATGGGACGAGGAGCGCCCCTGACTCATGGGACTGTGTGTGGAGGGGGAGGGGGAAGCGTTTCAAGAGATTGTGTTACTTGTGCACAAATAGCTCTGAGGCTGCTGGAGGCCTACTTGCCGCCTGCCCCTCCGAGTTCCCTCTGGCACCAGCTCCCGCCTCAGCTGATGGGGTCCAGTCTCAGCCTGCCCAGGTCACTGCCCTTAGGTAAGCACTACTGAGAAATCCACTTACATGCACCCTTTGTGAACTTCAGGAGAATGTTAGAGGAGGTGTGGGGAGTGGGAGGCAGGCACCCCCTTCCGCCTTCTCTCCTGCCATCTTTCTCTCCCCGCGGGCTCCTCAGCCTGGACATACCCACCCGCCACACCTGCCCCAGGTCTTGCCACCATTGGTTTAGGGAATGGGTTGTGTGTTGCGTTGTGTTGTGCTTGGGTGCTTGGGCTGCCTTGGGACCTCATCCTGCACCCCCAGATGTGGTTCCCAAGAGAATTCCATCCTGACCTCCCACAGGGAGGCCTGAAGAATGGAATGTCCCCCCTCCTGGGCATAGGGCATCTGTGTTCATTATCTCCCTTCTTGGGACAGATCTGCTTCAGACTGACCCTAAAGCCATTGCCCCCTTCTTTAATTTGATCGTTTTATGTCCCCCCACAAGAGGAAGAGAGAGGAGGGGGATGGAAGGAAGGAGGGCAGAAAGGAGGAAGGAAATTAAGAAGTTTGCTGCGGCTGTCATAAAAAAATGCCGAAGGAGTGACTTAAATAACAGACATTTGCTTGCTCGTAGTTGTGGAGGCTAAAGTCTGGCATTCAGGCCGGGCCGGGGTTGGTTTCTGCTGAGACCGCCCTCCTTGGTTTTAGGAAAGCACAACTTTCTCTCTGTATTCTCGTGTGGTCCCTCCTCAGTCCCTGTGTTACCTCTTCCTATAAAGGACTCCACTCACGTTGGACTAAGGCCCGCCCTGATGGCCTCATTTCAACTTAATTACCTCGGTGAAGATCCTGTTGCCAAATATAGTCGCATTCTGGAGTGACTTTAACATGAATTCTGGAGAGACACAACTCAGCCCATAACGGAAAGAAAAAAACCCAGAAAAGAAAGCAGGAAGCAGATGGTCAGCGTTGTCCAGTCTTAGCCCTTGCTAGTACTTACAGGACATAGTGACTAGACCGTAGATTGTGGCTCAAGGACCAAGTATTGTCCACAAGGGGAACTGACAACATTTAAAAGTCACATCGCCGGTGAACATCTGAATTTCCCTTTCCTCTTGACAGTGGGACCCTGGGTGCATGATCTGCCTGTGTGGAGCCTGTTCCCACAGGGTGTTAGCTCTTCAGAACCGCACACTGACCCCTGGCCTTCATCTATGTGAAAACCTTGTGAGGGGCTGGCCCTATTTTACAAATAAAGAAAAGAGCCCAGAAAGGTTGAGCAATTTTCACTCCTTTGTAAGAGGATCTGAGCTTGAGATTCCTGCTGTGGGAGAAAAGCTTGAGTCACAGCCCCAGTGAGCTTGACTGGGCTGGACAGCCTTCCAGGGGACTCAGGAATGTGCCTCATCCCACTGGGATTTAAATAGACGTGGGGTCGATTCCAAGCTCTGCCACCTATGAGCTGTGTGTGCCTTTGAGCAAGTGGTTGCCCTTCTCGGAGCCTCAGTTTCCTCCCTCTGTGACACAGGGATAGTAATGCCTGCTACCCACGGTTGTGTTAGGACTAAATCAAATGAAGTTTATTCATGCCTAAGGGCCTGGCGTGTAGAGTGCCTGTCTCATCCTAGCCTCAGTAGATTTATTCTCCCAGGCACTGGCTCCTCTTCACCACCATTCCTGTGCTAATCAAGGGGCCCACTGCCTCAGACAGCCTTTAAAAGTCAACATGCTCAGTGGGTGGTGGTGAGTGAGTTCTGGGCCCAGTCAGGAATTTGAGATTTGAAATCCAGGCCCAGCTTTGCACAACCATCTCTGTTCTCCTGCCCTCCATTCTCCCACAAGGTGGGTGAGCTGGGGCCACAGTGGAGAGGAGAAAGGAGGTTTGCCCAGTGTCCTCCAAGTGATAAGGGCTCTGTGTACACCCAGCGTATGACACCCTAAATGTCTCAAACATCACAGCAGTCCATGCATGTGAGGTGGGATTGTGCTCCTGGGGCACAGGGAGGAACTGAGGTTCAGATAGACTGAGTCACACATCTGGAGTTTGAACCCAGGACTATCTCTGCAAAGTCTTATTTTCCCTCAACAAAGCTGCCTTCTGAGAGGCAGGACAGAGGAGGACAGAGCCTCAGAAGGCCATCTATGGGCAGTCAGGTGGGCAATTTGAGTTTTTTGACCTAACTGAAACTGCCAGATTTTTTGGAATCAATTCAGAAGTAGGCTTTCTAGGTGTGCCCCTGAGGAGAGGCAGGTCTGTTTTGGAGGAGATTGGATCTGGAGAAGAAACCAGTGAGGGTATTGGTTCTGATTCTGCGTCAGCACACCACACAAGTAAATGGGAAACTTTCCATGCACCCACTCATTCAGTCCTCCAGCTATTCAGTCATTGGTTCTGGAGGTGTTTATTGACAGAGGGCTAATGACTGAGGCTTAGTGAGAACAAAACCAGTCCCTGGCTCCATGGAGCTGACACACGTGAGGCACACAGGGAACGTGTTAAGCCTGCCACGTGGCTGTGAGTGCCAAAGGAAGCAGACAGCAGGCGGAAGCCATGGAGAGTCTCAAGGAAGTGGCGTTGGGGGAACATCCTTTAGGGAACAGGGAAGGAAGGGGCAGCTCTGTCCTGGCGGCCTTAGCAGACACAGGGCCAAGTGAAGGAGCCAGCCTGTGAAGTAGACGGTAAGCCCTTCATGGCCAGGGGAGGACTTTGGATGTCATTCCACTTGAGCTGGAAGCCACTGGAGAACTCTGCGCAGGGGACAGATGGGATCTGACTTTAATTTTAAAAGGATTGTGCTGGCACCTGTGTGGAGGGTGTAGCCAAGAGGTCCCTAGGTGTGGTGATAACATGGCTGGTGTAGGAAGGGAATTCAGGGGTGTAGTGCTCAGGCTGGAGATTGAGTGCCTGCCCTTGCTGACCTACTGGCAGTGGAACAGGAGAGACTGTCCAAGATGGGGCAGGGTTTGGGCCTGAGGGTGGAGGTTGGGTCTGGCCTGTGCACTACCAGCCTACGTGCCCAGCACTCATGTCTGATTCAGACCCCTGCCTACTTCATAAGACTGTAAAGGAGAAGGACGCTGAGCTGCAGGGGGAGCAAGGAGCTGAGCCTTGACCAGCAGTAGCCCTTGGCCCTCCCACCAGCGCTCACTCTGGCTCTACGTGCAGAGCCTCAGATAATGGACGTGGCTGAGCTGGGCTGCCTGACTGTGAGCCCCTGAGCTGACAACCTCTCTCCAAAGCATGGACACCACGAGGTTTGCTCAGTCATAACCAACACTCAAGTCTGGGTAAAGCTGGGTACCCCTGATGTGGCTGGACAAAGACGGCCTCTCCCTAGATGGAACTCATGGGACCTTGTCACACTGAGCTGCTGCCTGTTGACATCCAACCATTGCTGTTGCTTACTGACATGGAAGGATGCTGCCCCAGAAATGAAGCGTCAGCACCTCCTTCATGGGTGTGTGCCTGCCTGTTGCCTGTGTGTGTGTTTGTGGTTAGGCAGGAACACTGGAAAGGTGACCTGCCAGCTCCCAAATGCCAGCATCTGCCAGGTAGTAATGCTCCCAGCCAGAGGGAGAAACAGAGGCTCCATCAAGCCTTCCCCCATAGACCATGAGCTTATTTGGCCATGCCTGGGGATGACTCAGCACTGTTAACCAGCACCTCCTGTACGTTTGGGGCCCAGTAAATATGAGCTGAACAAAGAGACTGATGGATTGGTTCTTTGTTTTGAAGTACTCTGAGTTCACTGCGTTCCTGAATCCCACAATAACTCCACGGGGTAGCGATTGTCAGGCTGTTTACAGAAGCTCAGAGAGGGGACATCTGAGCTGGAAGCAGCTCTCCCCTGGGCAGAGGCGGGAGTGCGGCTGCAATGGGCCCGGCCCAGACCCCTTCCCTCTCCAGTGCTGCGGCTGTGCTGGATGAGGGAGGAGTACCTCCTGGCACCATTTAGTCCAGAATTCAAGTCCCTCCTTGTCCCCTCTCACTGCGTAGCCTTGGGGCTGTCACTTGGGGCTGTTAACTCCGCGTAAGGTGGGAAATAAGAGTGTTAGCGGAAGAGCACAAAAGTGGAAGGAAACTCTAAACTCACTGACCTTCCTGGGGCTCACCAGGTGCTATACACCTTCCTAAGCTATCTGTATGCAACATGTCATTTAATCGTCACAAATCCCCGTGAAGTCAATACTGTTATCCCCCCTGTTTTACAGATGAAAAAACTGAGGCTCACAGTAGTCTATTAACTATTAACCTGTAAATAGGAGAGCCACTTGGCTTAAATGGTACTATGCTGAATGTCTATTATTGTCATTCCTAGCTCTTGAAACCAACACGTTCTGAGTTTAAGGATGCTAAGATTTGCTTATTTCCTTTCCTTCATCTCCATTTCCGGGGAGGGCTCCCAGGGCCTGAGGGGTGAGGGGCTGCCGGTCACTGCCTGATGCCTGAGGCTGCCTCTGGCTGTGTCAATGCCATGACTGTGACAACACTGCCATCCAGTGGTGAGGATGCAGCATAGACCCTCGTGTGTATGGTCTGGGGCTGCACAGACCACAGGCAAAAGTTGGTGTCCCTGGGAGGAGCCAGAGACCCTGGACAATTAGAGCTGAGAGGTCTCCATGGGTTCTGAAATGAATCCATGTCCCTGCATTTCCCAGCGTGACGAGTAAGCAGGCATTTGAGTGTGGGTTTCTGGGGACAGAGCCTAGTCTGTGGGAGCAGCATGGTCAGCACTTGTGGCAGGGACATGCTGGCAAAGGATTAAGGCCTGGCTTTCCAGAGCAGGCAGCCCTGCTTTGTGGCATTTGCCATCTCCACAGTGTAAATGCTCCCACGGTGGCCAGTTTCAAAGACTACGTGAGGTCACTGAGCACAAAGTTGGGAAGAGACACCCACAGTTAGCTCAGGGCCACTTGCCTCAGCACACCCCAGAGTGGAAGCCCGTTGGCAGAGGTCACTGCTCTTGGGCCTGTGGAGGCCTCACATCTGAACAGGCTTGAAGTTTCAATTCCCAAATATTTCTTTGTGCTCATATATACGTTCAAATCTATTGGGGTTTTTGTTTGCTTTGTTTGACAAAACGTGAGAGGGTGCTTCATATATTCCTCTGCAACTTGTTGCTTTTATTTGAGGTTCATGGTCATCACTCTAGTTCAGCGCAGGGAGACACACGTGCTCTGTGACACAGGCATGACCACCCTGTGTGGGGAGTACCAGAACCTTGATCAACGGAATCCTGCCCAGGAACACTCCTCCTTTAGTATCTCCATATTTACTGATGAAATATGCATCTTCATATGCACATTTTTAAATCTAAGGGGTAGATTTTCAAGACAGACAGAGAGATCCCTGGACCAAAAGGTAAACGTTTGTGAACCTATAACAAATATTTCCAGAATTCCTTATAAAACGACTATAGCCATTAACACCCCCCACATTTCCAGAATTCCTTACAAATAGCCATTAACACCCCTTACATTAATGTATGAGTATGATTATATTGCTTCACATCTGAAATGGATTTCCAACTCCTTTTGAGCATGGTAATCTATTTTTTTTTTATTTTTCTGTAGAAATAGGGATCTTGCTAATAATCCTGCCTCAGCCTCCCAAAGCACTGGGATTATAGGCATGGGCCACCATGCCCTGCCATGAACATTGTAAATCTAATTTTGCCTTTCCCTAATGACAAGTGAGATAATTTGTCTTTGAATATTTTTAGACTGAATCATTTGCCTTTTATTTATCAATTTATAAGAGTTCTTCATATAGCAGGAAATATCGACTCTCTGTTCATCTTAGATGAAATGTTGTTTCCAGCCTTTTGATTTTGTTTATGGTATGTCTTCCTATACAAAAATTTAAGAATATTTTGAAGTCATCTTTGTTTCTCCTACTTCATAAGGTGTCTGGGCATTATCATAGTTCACGCAGCCTCAAACTCCTGGGCTCAGGAATCCTTTCTTTTCAGCCTCCTTAGTATATAAGACTTCCACAGGTATGTGCCACTATGCCTGGCTAGTTTCTCTCTCTCTTTTTCTCTTCTTTATTTTTATTTTTACTTTCGTAGGACAGAAATCTCACTACATTGCCCAGGCTGGTCTCAAACTCCTGGCCTCAAGTGATCCTCCTGCCTCAGTCTCCCAAATTCTGAGATTACTGGTGTAAGCCACCATGCCTGGCCTTGATTTTTAATTCACATTGAATCTTTAAAAAAATGTGGTGTGATTTATATGGCCCAGTTTTTGTTTTATTCCTGATATACAATACTATTTATTTCTTACTGAAATAAAATGCCAGTATTATAAATATTAAATTTCCATGAAAATTTGGATACATGTCTTAATACTCTGCTTGCATTGATCTGTTGTGCTGTTTTTTGTTTCTATGGTAATACGACACTGTTTTGATTATGGTAGCTTTATAGTAGGTTTATTTATTTTTCCCTCTTTAAGAATACATTGCATTGGGTGGCACTTGTGGCTTAGTGAGTAGGCTGCTGGTCCTATATACCAAGGGTGGTGGGTTCAAACCCAGCCCCAGCCAAACTGCAATAAAAAATAGCCGGGTGTTGTGGCAGGTGCCTGTGATCTCAGCTACTTGGGAGGCTGAGGCAAGAGAATCACCTAAGCCCAAGAGCTGGAGGTTGCTGTGAGCTGTGATGCCACGGCACTCTACCAATGGTGACAAAGTGAGACTCTGTCTCTAAAAAAAAAGCAAAAAAAATTGCATTTTTTGACATTTGTTTTTCCTTAAAAATTTAATACAATTTTTTTCTTCTCCAAAAATATTAAGATCCTAATTGGCATTGAATTTAATGTATATGTTAATTTGGAAGTAATTAACACTTTTGTGGTTGTTCATCTTCCTATTCTGGAATCAAAAATTATTTTTGGCTTATTATCAATTAGATGGTATCGCTTTATTCAGATAGGTGCTGTATCTGTTGTGTTCACTCTAGAGAGGTATTTTATAATTTGTCTTTGAAGTAAAGAATTTGATTCTCATTGTTTTCTTTTTCATTTTATTTCTAAATGGTTAGTGCTAATGCAGAGAAAAGCCATTGATTTTGTCAGTACAACTGGAGACATTTGTTTCCCAAATCTTAGCTCCAGTCAATATGAAGAGTGCTGCTTTAAGTGGGCCCAGGCGGTGAGGAGAGGAGAGACCAGACTGGCTCTTGCACCCCCCAGGCAGTGAGCAGCCTTCTCCCTACAGGCCCACTCAGGAAGTAGTGTGATCAAGGGGACAGCTTGAAAGATTAAGGAGACATCAGACTGAGTCTCATTCAAGTCCCTACGTGCCAGGTGCCTTTGGCCAAGTTCCTCACCTTGCTAAGCCTCTGTTTTCTCACCCCTAAACCAGGATCATAGAACCTTGACTCACAGAGCTTCACATATCATAAGAGCCCAATAAAGCTCCCTTTCTTTTTCAGGCCCTTTAATCAGACTAAATCTGGTAATCACTGGCACCCACATCCTCCCTTCTGCAATTTGTCATCCCGGCAAGTCACAGAGTGCTGGGGGCACATTGAGAGGCCCTGTGTTAGCAGGGAAGCTGCCTTCCCTCTGTGTCCTCTGATGACATCAGTGTGGAATTGGAACCACCTGCATTGCTCTGTCTCCTCCTCACCAGCCACAGGTCGCTCTCAGAAACTGAGCAAGTACAGAGCTGGGTCTCAGGACGATCAGTGCCCAATTAGCAATGGCAGTGGTCTCCTGATTAGTCTTGTTTGCAGGCCCCTGGTAGGTAGATGTGAGGTGACATCGCTGCTGCATCACACAGCTGTTCTTGTCAACCCATGGTCTCTGAAATGACATCTTACATGGTCACTGTTGGACTCAGAGAAAGTCTACGGTGCCTTCTGGGGAGTGGTTTGTCTCCCTGCTGCTGGAAGAGGCTGGAAGAATTTTAGAGTCTCAACCATTTGGGCTACTCCTGCAATTTTTTCTGCATTTCTTCCTCTTTCACTCACTCATGAGCTCTCTGATTCCATCTTTCATTTGCTCATCATTTAGGGAACACTCTCAAGTACTCTAAGTCCTGGAAGGGACACAAAGGGATTATATCAGTCAGGGTCCTCCAGAGAAACAGAACCAACAGGAGAGATGGACAGATAGATAGATTGATAGATGGACAGGTAGATGGATGGGTGGATAGATAGATAGGTGGATGGATGGATGGATGGATGGATGGATAGATAGATAGATAGATAGATAAACTGGAGAACCAATAACATGGATGATGTAATTCAGTCTGAGTCTGAAGGCTCGAGAACCAAGAGCACCAATGTCCCAGGGCAAGAGAAGATGGGCATCCTAGTTCAAACAGGGAGAGTAAGTGTACCCTTCCTCCACCTTCTGCTCTATTTGGGCACTCAACAGATTTGGACAGTGCCCTCCCACATTGCTTAGGCTTTTGCTTCAAATGCTAATCCCTTCCAGAAGTAATGTCTTCCTAGCTGTCCCTTAGCTTAGTCAAGTTGACAGATAAAATTAATCATCATAGGGACAGAACCTTAAATGGTTCATCAAAGACGTGTTTGTCAACCGGCTAAGTGGCTGTCACTATCATCCAGGAGTCCAGTGAGACAAGTGCTTTTGCAGAGCTGGCAGCTGGCAGGACGGAATCCACCCTCTCATATCACAGGCCAAGAAGCTGAGGATTAGCTGAGCCTGCGGAAGAGGAGGTGAGGGTTGGGTGTTGATGGAGGCAGAGGGGCACAGGTGTGGGGGTCAGAGCTCAACCTTCAGTCTGAGTCACTGGTTGTGTGATCTTGGTCAAGTCCTTTTACTTCCCAAGCCTCTGCACAGTGAGGTTAATACAGTCCTACAGCCTCTTGAGGCTATGGGAACAGGGTGTGGCTTGGGAATGTGTTCAGGGTGGATTGTGGCCAGTCTGCTTCCCTACAGCACACATGTGAGTAAGCGTGGCTGCCTCTCACACTTCTCCATGGACGGGGTCTGCTGGGCTTCCTTCGACGTTCTCCCCAGGGTGGGACCCTCTCTGTATGTTTAGGTGCAGAGAATCCTCTTGTTCCCCAAATCTTTCAGGCTTCCCCCTGCTGATACGGATTATTCTTAATTTTTACATCCATCATCATTGTGCTTAGATTTGGGGAGGGTGTGGAAAGTCTAAATGCAATACCGTTCCCCACTGAGAGGCACCAGAGCTCTGAGCAGTGTCTCAGTGTCTGACTCCAGGTCTGGGCAGGAAATGGACAAGATGAGCCTGGGATGTCTTGTCACCTCTGACAGTAAGAAATAATCAAAGAGTTCTAAGAGGAGAGAGGTGACAATTTATAAGGTCTTTCCACTGACCAACGATGAGATAATTTTAGCATCAGAAAGAAAAATGGCTACAATCGATGAAATCCAGTGACTACATAAACGCTGTGAGTGTACAGTGACACTACTCGCTCCTTTTGGAATTTACTGGGCTGCCAGTTCATGAGGCTGAAAACTGATAAAGAAAGAAAAAGAATACAATATTTATCTCACCTTCTCTCTAAAGACCATATTTCAGGAGAAGCAAATAATTGTTGAGGGAAGGTTGTTTTTAGAATAGATGAATCAAAATTAGCAAGTGCAAGAGGCATGATTAAATTGAAAAAAATTCCCAGGAATACCCAATAAAACTATCTTAGCAACGATTGTTACTGTCTGCTAAGACTGTCAAGGGATAGATTGATGTGGTAGTTTAACACTCCATGGATCAGAACGATAATCCTTTAATCCATTGAGCAATTATAAAGGAGACCCCAGATATGATGTTGTTAAGACCGAATTCCGCCACTGAGAGATCACCAGACACACATGCAAAAAACAAAGGAGTGACTTTATTCAAGCATGCTTGGGCTGTACCCCCGGCAGGACTCTGCTCAGAGGGGACGACCCCCAGGCAAAATGATGGCAGTTTTTATACTCTTTGGCCTGATGCATTTCGGGTTGCAATAAAATGTGGGGGAAATTTCCTGGGGGAAACCGGAACCAAGCTGGGGGGTTGGTCGGCGCAGGGACTGAGGTGACTTAGGAGGTTTAGGATTGGCTGATTCTGTTTGGGACTGGCTTTACCTGGAGGCTGTGAGAACAAAGGAGTGCATATTGGATTGGCTGACTCTACCTGGAACTGAACCCGCCCGGAAGCTATGAGACCCCTGAGGCGCCCTCCCTCCTTGTGGTTAGGGTACAAGGGCCAACTTTCACCTGGGGGGACAGCAGCTGTGACTCTCTCTGCTGACCAGCCTTCCTCCTGCTCTCTCTCTCCTTCCTCTGTATCCCCTCTGTCTCCCATTGCCCTCAGTATCTCTTTTTGTTAGTCAACACCGTAGTGCAAATAACCCACTTGTAGTCAAAATCCTCTTTTTCCAGCAACTAAAAAGTTACTATAAAGTTTGTTAAAAAACTGTTTTTTTTGGCTGCGGAAAAAACTGTGGTTGCTATGTTACAACTGTCTTGAGATAAGGTGCTGGCATTCGGCAAAAGCCCCAAGCTCAATTACTGATTTAGAACTAGAGGAAAAAATGGCTCTTTTCTTTTAAAACTGTAGCTTGCAGCCGCTTTGCTCTCCCCTCCCCTCTGCCCCATCAGAGTTAGAGTTGGGCGCTGGGCCCTTCCATGTATCCCTGACACAGTATGAAGTATGTATAGAACATCACCAGGCAGGGATTCTTGCCAGAAAGAACTAGAATTTATTCAAGCTTCTAGAACCAAGTTTCCAGGGCATATTACATGTGGGAGAGAGGAACTTGTTAGCAGCATCAGTCAATCTGCCACAACTATAATGCGAGAAATTCTATAAGAAAAATGACCCAGTCTCTTCAAGTAATAAATGGCAGGCAGTTGTCAGGTGAAGAGAATCATTAGAGAAGGTGAAGGAATTCTTTATTTGGATCCTGATCACAACACACCAATTTTTGAATATCATTTTAAAGATAATTGGGGGAAAAGAAATATAGACTACATATTAGATGTTATTAAACAAATGTGGCTTATTTTGTTGAATATGACTATAGCTGTTTTTTTTTGTTGTTGTTTGTTTGTTTTTTAAGTCCTTAAGTGACAGAAATTCATACAGAAGAAAGAAAAGTCCAGGCTCTCTGACTGGACATTGAACACTCCCCACTGCCTGTTGATGTCTAGACTCCATCCACTTCTTTATGTCTCTAAGCCTCTGTTCACATCCAGGGAACCTACTCACTTGGCTATGGTACACTCATAAAAGTTGTTCCCCTTTTATGTGGTCATTAGGAAGGTTTTGAGATACACAAAAATCAAGAAACATAACATCTGTGTGAATGGAAACAAGTGAAGCCCTCCCGGTAATACCAATAATATGAACAAGTTGAAACTTTCACAGGTGGATCAGAAAGGACCCAGTCGACTGGGTTTCTTGGTAGTGAAAAAATGGACCATAACATAGTCTGTCTCAGAACTTTTGTAGTGAGCCACGTAATTCATTCTGCACATAGCAGTTAACCTGATCCTTTAAACTATGGCTGTATGAGTTAGAATGAAAGCTGTTAGAACTCTAAGCTTCCATGGCTGACCCCATAGAACTCTAAGCTTTCTGTCACTGGCCAGTATGGGTGGCTGTGCTTGGCAGATTTCCTTCCATGAGGTAATTCAGGAGACTAGATGCTTTCCGTCTTGTGGCTCCACCTTCTCTTAGGATCTTAAAATCCTCCCCATCCTATGTTAGAAGGGGAAGAGAGTGCCCAGCGGCATATCAGATTCAGTGGAACTCACCCCTTCCTTTCTCCTATACTTCATGGCTGAAGACTGGTCAGGTGACTGACACAGGAAGCAAAGCAGGCTGGGAAATGTAGTTCCCATCTGGGCATCTGTCTTTCCAGAAACAGTGCCACACAGCAACTTCATTTGTGCAGACTGGCTGCAGAAGGTAATGCATGCAGAGAGCTGAGACCATGCCTGGCCCCTAAGTGATGTGTATACTGAAGGTTCAAAAGCAGAAGAGGGACTTGGTGACAACAAACTGTTGGTCATCACTGATTCTCCACAATGTTACTGACCGTGCATTTGTGATTTAATAAAATGGGTATGCCAGTTTCACTAAGAATGTCCTTGATGAAGCTGTATAAATTAATTTTATTCAATCTCAAATCCTGTATACACAACTTTTCACTCTCCTGTGGGACAGGTGGAAAGTGTGCACGAAGCACTTTTGTTGCATGCTCAAGTGGGATAGTTTTCTTGAAGAGAAGCACTTCTGCAACTTTTTAAGCTGAACCAGCCATTTTATAATGCACAACTATTCCCCCTGAAAGTACCACTGATAAACTATTGAGATTTGACTATTTGGCAGACATTTTCTAGAATATAGAGAAATGAGCTTGTCACTTCAAGGGAGGAAAATGATAGCATTTGTTACCAATGATAGAAATTTGATCTTTTCAGTGAAAGTTAGAATTTGGGAAAATCTATATCAACCACCATGATCTTGGCAGCTTCCCAATAATTAAATGCTCTTTTGATAGGACATGAGCTAATGTTAGTGATGGGATCTTTTGATATTTTCAGAGAAACATGCTAACAGTTGGAAGCTTGGCATGACACTGTGAATGAATGTTTTCCGAATGACCAGTGCATGGTGTTACAAAATCATACATGGGGAAAGATCTATTTAAGAGAGAATAATGGATTTTATGCAACAGAGTAGAAAACAATTCAGTGACGTGGTTTCAGATTCCGGAATTGACACCGTTTGTCAATTTTGAGTCTAATGTTAAAAAAGAATATATGCAATGATCTGAAAAATGCTATAAAAATACTCCTACCTTTTCCAACTACATATTTATTTAAAACCAGATTGTCTTCACATACTTCAATCAATGTATCTCCCCAGACTGAATGAGGAGCAGATACGATAATCTAGCTGTCTTCTATTAAACTGGACACTAGGGAGATTTGCATAAATAAGCAAAAATGTCACTTTTTCACTAATTTTTTCATTTTCAAAAGTAAAGTTATTTTTAATAAACATATGTAATGGGTTTAAAAATGAGCTAAACAAGGCATTTTGTAAATTTACTAATTTTAATTCTCACCCCGTGAACATGGATAAATTTAATCCACATAAATGATAGCAATTAAATTAATAAATATAATACATAAGAAATAAAATAATAAGAACAATAATTTGTAGGAATGACATCAAAAGGTTTAAGAACTATTAATAGAACTGCATTTGGCATTTTCCAGGTCGCTTATTTGCTTTCTAATCATGATAGTCGTTGCACGGCCTCAGCTGAAACTGATGGGAAGTAATTATGCAGAGAGTAGGTCCAACGCACAAGACAAGAACTCATTCCACGGGCTCAGCCAGTGCCCCCTCCCCCTCCCATGGGGTCAGGTAAATAGCAAGGTCACCACATAAACAGAGTGGAAGTAGGTGGGAGGAAGGAAATTCAAGTTATAAGAATCACTAACACTTCCCAGGTGCCTGCTGCAAAGTGGGCCCTTTGTCCTCATAAGGTGTTTTCCTGATACTTAGTTAAGGACTTAGTGCCAGGCCTCGTGCTTGGATGGAGGAGGCAGAGGTGAGTAAGGGGGTGTGCGCACTGCTGGCAGTCTCCAGAGAGGCATAAGGGCTTAGGGTCGGGGTTCGTAGATCCGGTTCAGATCCCTGTTCTGCCACTTGCTATTTTGTGAGCCTGAACAAGTTGCTTAACTTCTCTGAGCTTTACAGTTCTCATCTGTAAAGAGGGAATAATGGTGCTTCCCTGTGGGTGATTGTGAGAGATAAATGAATTGGCATGTCTGTGGGTTATTATGAAGGATTTGAGGTACCCCAAAACCAAGAAACATAAACTCTACCAAGCTAGAAACAAATCGAGCCCTCCCAGCAATGCCAATGAGCTGAGACTTGCTCAAGTCAATCAGAACAGACACTGTCGACTGTGTTTCTTGGAAGTGAAATAATGGATCATAACACTGTCTCAAAACTGTCATAATAAACCAATATTCATCTTATAGGGATCCCAAAAAGCGATGAAGTGGCTTCACAAGGCACAGAGTCTCTTCTTCATGAGATTATGAAGGAGAACTCTCCAGACATGCCAAGAGATTATGAAATTCAGATAGCAGACAGTTTCAGAACTCCAGCATGACTTAACCCAAATAACACATCCCCCAGATACATCATAACCAATTTCACTAAAGTTAATATGAAGGAGAAAATTCTCCTTCAACCAGACAAAAGCAACCAGACAAAAGAAAACCATCACCTATAAGGGGAAGAATATTAGAATAACTGCAGATCTCTCTGCTGAAACCTTTCAAGCTAGAAGAGGATGGTCATCAACTTTTAATCTCCAAAAACAAAATAACTTTCAACTCAGGATCCTGTACCCAGCTAAACTGAGTTTCATTTATGACAGAGAAATTAAATACTTTAACGACATTCACATGTTAAAGAAATTTGCCATAACTAAACCAGCTCTCCAGGACATTCTCAGACCTATCCTCCAGAAAGACCAGTGTAACCCTCCACCACAAAAGTAAACCCACCCAGAAAATTTTGATCATATTCCAACTTCCACAGTTGCAAAAGAATTAAAAATGTCCACCGGACTCTCATAAGGCTTATCAATATTCTCAATTAATGTGAATGGTTTAAATTGTCCTCTAAAGAGGCACAGGTTGGCTGACTGGATACAAAAACTCAAGCCAGATATCTGCTGCATACAAGAATCGCATCTTACATTAAAAGACAAATTTAGACTCAAGGTGAAGGGATGGTCATCTATACTCCATGCAAATGGAAAGCAGAAAAAAGCAGACATTACAATCCTATTCGCAGATGCAATCGGCTTTAAACCAACCAAAATAAGGAAGGATAAGAATGGACACTTCATACTTGTTAAAGGTAATACTCAATATGATGAGATTTCAATTATTAATATTTATGCACCCACCAGAATGCACCTAACTTTATAAGAGAAACTCTAAACAGACATGAGCAACTTGATTTCCTCCAGTTCCATAGTAGTTGGAGATTTTAACACCCCTTTAGCAGTGCTGGATAGATTCTCCAAAAAGAAGCTAAGCAAAGAAATCTTAGATTTAAACTTAACCATTCAACATCTGGACTTAACAGACATCTACAGAACATTTCATGCCAACAAAACTGAATACACATTTTTCTCATCCCCCCATGGAACATACTCCAAAATCGACCACATCCTAGGCCACAAATCTAACCTCAGCAAATTTAAAAAAATAGAAATTATTCCTTGCATCTTCTCAGACCATCATGGAGTAAAAGTTGAACTCAATAACAACAGGAATGTGCATACCCATACAAAAACATGGAAGCTAAATAACCTTATGCTGAAGGATAGATGGGTTATAGATGAGATTAAGAAGGAAATCACCACATGTTTTAAACAAAACAACAATGAAGACACAAATTATCAGAACCTCTGGGATCCTGCAAAGGCAGTCCTAAGAGGGAAATGTATAGCACTGCAAGCCTTCATCAAGAAAACAGAAAGAGAGGAAGTTAAAAACTTAATGAAACATCTCAAGCAACTGGAGAAGGAAGAACACTCCAACTGCAAACCCAGCAGAAGAAAAGAAATAACCAAAATCAGAGCAGAATTAAATGAAATTGAAAACAAAAGAATTATACAACAGATCAATAAATCCAAAAGCTGGTTTTTTGAAAAGATCAATAAAATAGATAAACCTTTGGCCAATCTAACCAGGAAAAAAAGAGTCAAATCCCTAATTTCATCAATCAGAAATGGTAATGATGAAATAACAACAGACCCCTCAGAAATTCAAAAAATCCTTAACGAATAGTACTAGAAACTCTACTCTCAGAAATATGAAAATCTGAAAGAAATCAACCAATACCTGGAAGTACACCACCTACCAAGACTTAGCCAGAACTAAGTGGAAATGTTGAACAGGCCTATATCAAGTTCTGAAATAGCATCAACTATACAAAATCTCCCTAAACAGAAAAGCCCGGGACCAGATGGCTTTACGTCAGAATTCTACCAAACCTTTAAAGAAGAAGTAGTACCTATATTACTAAACCTCTTCCAAAATATAGAAAAAGAAGGAATACTACCCAACACATTCTACGAAGCAAACATCACCTTGATCCCCAAACCAGGGAAAGACCCAACAAGAAAAGAAAATTATAGACCAATATCACTAATGAATATAGATGCTAAAATACTCAATAAGATCCTAACAAACAGAATCCAACAACACATCAAAAAAATTATACACCATGACCAAGTGGGATTTATCCCAGGGTCTCAAGGCTGGTTCAATATATGTAAATCTATAAATGTAATTCAGCACATAAACAAACTACAAAATAAAGACCATATGATTCTCTCAATTGATGCAGAAAAAGCTTTTGATAACATCCAGCATCCCTTCATGATCAGGATACTTAAGAAAACTGGTATAGAAGGGACATTTCTTAAACTAATAGAGACCATCTACAGCAAACCCACAGCCAACATTGTACTGAATGGAGTTAAATTGAAATCATTTCCACTTAGATCAGGAACCAGGCAAGGTCGCCATTGTCTCCATTGCTCTTTAACATTGTAATGGAAGTTTTAGCCATTGCAATTAGGGAAGAAAAGGCAATCAAGGGCAGCCACATAGGGTCAGAAGAGATCAAACTTTCACTCTTTGCAAATGATATGATCATATATCTGGAAAGCACTAGGGATTCTACTACAAAACTTTTAGAAGTGATCAAGGAATACAGCAATGTCTTAGGCTAAAAAATCAACACCCATAAATCTGTAGCCTTTATATATACAGCCAAGCCGAAAAAACAGTCAAGGACTCTATTCCTTTCACAGTAGTGCCAAAGAAGATGAAATATTTGGGAGTATACCTAACAAAGGACGTGAAAGATCTCTACAAAGAGAACTATGAAACTTTAAGAAAAGAAATAGCTGAAGATGTTAACAAATGGAAAAACATACCATGCTCATGGCTGGGAAGAATCAACATTGTTAAAATGTCTATACTACCCGAAGCAATATATAATTTTAATGCAATTCCTATTAAAGCTCCATTGTCATATTTTAAAGATCTTGAAAAAATAATACTTCGTTTTATATGGAATCAGAAAAAAACTCGAATAGCCAAAACATTACTCAGCAATAAAAACAAAGCAGGAGGAATCACGCTACCAGACCTGAGGCTGTACTATAAATCGATAGTGATTAAAACAGCATGGTACTGGCACAAAAACAGAGAAGTAGTTGTCTGGAACAGAATAGAGAACCAAGAGATGAATCCAGCTACTTACCATTATTTGATCTTTGACAAGCCAATTAAAAATATTCCGTGGGGAAAAGCTTCCCTATTTAACAAACAGTGCTGGGTGAACTGGCTGGCGACCAGTAAAAGACTGAAAGTGGACCCACACCTTTCACCATTAACTAAGATAGACTCTCATTGGATAAAAGATTTAAACTTAAGACATGAAACTATAAAAATACTTGAAGAAAGTGCAGAGAAAACTCTTGAAGGGCTCGGCCTGGGTAAATATTTTATGAGGAGGACTCCCCAGGCAATTGAAGCAGTATCAAAAATACATTACTGGGACCTGATCAAACTAAAAAGCTTCTGCACAGCCAAGAACATAGTAAGTAAAGCAAGCACACAGCCCTCAGAATGGGAGAAGATACTTGCAGGTTATACCTCCGATAAAGGTTTAATAACCAGAATCCACAGAGAACGCAAACATATTAGCAAGAAAAGAACAAGTGATCCCATCTCAGGGTGGGCAAGGGACTTGAAGAGAAACTTCTCTAAAGAAGACAGACACACGATCTACAAACACATGAGAAAAAGCTCATGATCCTTAATCATCAGAGAAACGAAAATCAAAACTACTTTGAGATATCACCTAACTCTAGTAAG
Organism: Nycticebus coucang; assembly: GCF_027406575.1. Taxonomy (NCBI): domain Eukaryota; kingdom Metazoa; phylum Chordata; class Mammalia; order Primates; family Lorisidae; genus Nycticebus; species Nycticebus coucang. Next base: position 78,251,281 of record NC_069796.1, read on the forward strand.
AGTAGCCCACATAACAAAATCCCAAAACCGGAGATGTTGGCGTGGATGTGGAGAAAAGGGCACACTTCTACACTGCTGGTGGGAATGCACAATAATACGTTCCTTCTGGAAGGATGTTTGGAGAATACTTAGAGACCTAAAAATAGACCTACCATTCGATCCTATAATTCCTTTACTAGGTTTATACTCAGAAAACCAAAAATCACAATATAACAAAGACATCTGTACCAGAATGTTTATTGCAGCCCAATTCATAATTGCTAAGTCATGGAAGAAGCCCAAGTGCCCATCGACCCACAAATGGACTAGCAAATTGTGGTACATGTATACTATGGAATATTATACAGCCTTAAAGAAAGATGGAGACTTTACCTCTTTCATGTTTACATGGATGGAGCTGGAACATATTCTGCTTAGCAAAGTATCTCAGGAATGGAAGAAAAAGTATCCAATGTACTCAGCCCTACTATGAAGCTAATTTATAGCTTTCACATGAAGGCTATAACTCAACTATAGCACAAGAATATGGGGAAAGGGCCAAGAAAGGGGAAGGGAGGGGGGAGGTTAGGGTAGAGGGAGGGTAAGGGGTGTCACACCTAGGGTACATCTTAGAATGGGTACAGGCGAAACTTACTAAATGCAGAATACAAATGTCTACATACAATAACTAAGAAAATGCCATGAAGGCTACGTTGAACAGTTTGATGAGAATATTTCAGATTGTATATGTAACCAGCACATTGTACCCCTTGATTGCACTAATGTACACAGCTATGATTTAACAATTAAAAAAAAAACTGTCATAATGACCACAATAATAAATGCCCTTAGAGCAATGCCTGGCACAAAATGGGCATGACGGGTTTGTTCTTCACCAAAAGAACTTCTCTTGCCTTTTTTATTTTCTTTGACAGACACCATCCACCATCACTGAAGCTGTAAATGATTTTCCCAGCCTCCCGTCACGCAAAGTGTTGAAAATGAGACCTAAAAGGTCTGCTGGGACAGAAACCCCCTTTCTTTCTGGCCTTTGGACACCGTTTTGTGAGGACATGGTGTTGGTAGCAGGGCCAAATGTCCTGTGACATAGAGGCCAAGCCAGGAGGCCAAGAGAATCTCAGAGAAGCCGACCCAGGCTTTACATTGTCAATCTGATGAATCAACCAAGACTGTGTCCACCTGGCTCTTGGCTATTACACAGGAGCTAATAATACTCAGAGAGTATATAATTGCCCAAGATCAGACAGTTTGAAAGTGGTGTGATGAGATTCCAACTCAGGTCTCCAAATCCGCAGTGATGGGCCAGGCAAATACAGAATGGCCCTTTAAATTTCTTTTTCTTATTTTTATTTCAAAATATTAAGGGGGTACATGGTTAGGTTACATGGATTGCTTTGCTAATGCTTGAGTCCCAGCTACAGGTGTACCTGTCACCCAAGCAGGACCTCGTACCTCTGGACCTAGTATCTATTCTGTATGGTTTCCCTCTCCTCTTCTCCCACTGGTTGACTCCCACTGAGTTTTACTCCCTTTGTGCACTGCGTGCTTATCGGTGTGTTCCAGTTTAACAGTGAGTTCACGTGATGTTTGTTTTTCTAGTCTTGAGATACTTCATTTAGGAGAATGGTCTCCAGTTCCATCTAGATTGTTGCAAAAGGCAAAGCAAGGGTATTCAGCATATCCCCCTGGGTGAAGGGCCCTCCTACAAGTTGAATTTTACCTTAGAAGTGAGAAAAATGTAACCTAAATTTTTTTTCACTTATATTAATTTGAAATAAAAAAAATAGGACCGTGTCCTTAGCTCAGTGGATAGGGCGCCGGCCACATACACCAAGGTTGGCAGGCTTGAACCCACCCAGGCCAGTTAAAACAACAATGACAACTGCAACAAGAAAAATAGCTGTGCATTGTGGAGGGTGCCTTTAGTCCCAGCTACTTGGGAGGCTGAGGCAAGAGAATCGTTTAAGCCCAAGAGGTTGAGGTTGGTGTGAGCTGTGATGTCACAGCACTCTACCAAGGGTGACATAGTGAGATTCTGTCTCAAAAAAAAAAAAAAAAGAAAGAAAAAAGCTAAGAGTGTTGCAAATGGAATCAATTCATCTTTTTTATGGCTGAGCAGTGCTCCATGGTATACATAGATCACATTTTGTTAATTCACTCATGAATCGATGGACACTTAGGTTGATTCTAAATCTTTGTGAATTGTGCTGCAAACTATATTCAAGAGCATGCTTCTTTTTGATGAAATGTCTTCTTTTCCATCGAGTGAGTACCCAATAGTGGGATTGCTGGATCAAATGATAGGTCTATTTTTAATCCTTTAAGGAATCTCCATATAGCTTTCCATAGAGGCTGCACTAATTTGCAGTCCCACTAACAGCATTTCTCTCTCCACCCATGCATACAGGCGTAAAGTGGTAGCTCATTGTGGCTTTAATTTACAGTCCCCTGATGACTAGCGATGTTAGGCATTTTTTCATATGTTTATTGGCCATTTGTGTTTCTTCCTTTGAGAAGCTTCTGTTTACGTCATTTGCCCACTTTTTAATAGGGGTTATTTTTTCTTGTGGATTTGCTTGAGTTCTTTGTATATTCTGATTATTAGCCCTTTATTGGATGTGTAGCTTGTGAATATTTTCTCCCATTCTACATTTTGACTATGTGCTCTGTTGATTGTTTCCTTAGCTGTGCAGAAGCTTTTCAGTTTAACCCAGGCCCATTTTTTTGTTGTTGGTGCCATGATTGCCATTGGGGTCTTATTCATGAAGATTTTGCTGAGGCTGATATCTAGAAGAGTTTTTCCTACATTTTAATCTAGATTTTTTTTGGTTGCATGCCTTAAATCTAAGTCTTTTATCCATCTTGAATGAATTTTTATGTGTGGTGAGAGGTAGAGATACTATTTCATTCTACAGCATGTTACTATCCATTTCTCCCAGCACCGTTTATTGAACAGGGCTTCTTTTCCCCAGTGTGCTTTGGTTCTGCTTTGTCAAAAGTCAGCTGTTTATTTGACGTGACATGGTGTCATATTTGGGTTCTGTGTTCTGTTCCATTGGTTTATGTCTCTATTTTTATACCAATACCATGCTGTTTTGGTTACTGTTGGCTTGTCGTATAGTTTGAAGTCTGATAATGTGGTGCCTCCAGATTTGTTCTTTTTGTTTAAGATTTCTTTGGCTATCAGGCACTTTTCTGGTTTCAAATGAAGCATAGGATTATTTTCCCTAACTCTGTGAAATACGACTTTGGTAATTTGATGGCGATAGCACAGAATGGACATTTACATTTGAATTTTTTATTTGCTAATTTTGGCAGCCCATAAAGTGGAGACTCTGTTTTTTATTTCACCCTGCAAAGCTGCACTGGATTCCCTGAGCATGCCAGCCACCTATATTATTAGCACACAAATGGACTCTGTGAGCAGGGCTCTACCCAGAAGATAATTTGGGTGAGCCAAAAGTGCTTTGCCCTAAACTAGAGGGTATAAGGAGGTGGAAGGCATATGAGGTCATGCCCTAGCTTCACCTAGGGTAAGTTTACTAACCTCTCTGAACTGCAAGCTGACCAAAATACAACAGGACCTCCATAGTTGACCATCTGCCTACACTGACCACCTCCTGAAGTTGACCTTTACAGCCTGGACATGAACCACATGTATATATCAGTACAGCAGGCCTAGTTCCTTATGCTGACCACCTCCTTATGTTGATCAGTTTGTTACAGTCCCTTGAGTGGTCAGCTTACAGATACTGTATTAGTAATTTTGAAAAAAAAAAAAAGATCACACAGTGACTGTAGTTAAGTGTGCCATAAAAGCCTCTCTTTCTCCTCGTCGTCTTCAAAAGGTCATTGGATATTATTACTACTGGTATGGTCATCATTACCGTTACTGTTTTTACAATTAGCCGGCCCTGGGGCATCACTCTTGAAGCTGGTTCTCTCTATGTTGCCAGCAGAGGGCGCCATTGCCTGACAAAGAGGCTCACAGGCCTTCAGCCACTTCCAGACCAGCCGCCTACAGCCACATTAATATCATTATTACAGTATCTCTGGGATCAGGTTTTTTACCGTGGCCTGAGGGCACTGGGGAGGGGGGTGGCTGCAGACCTCTAGATCCCAGGTCATAACTCATGTTGTATTGCCTCAGCCCTGCAGCAGCCCTCCTACCATCTGAGCGTCCTGTGCCTGGCTTTCTAGATTCCAATAAGACCACCACCTCTGGACCACTTTTCTTTCATCTCTTATCAATCCATGCCCCCGTTTTCTATAGACATCTCCATGGAGATTAATCAGAGGAGGCTCTGCTTATCAGCTGTCAAAGAGCGTGTGGATTCCTTTCTGCAGGCTCTTTTGGGGTGCTGGGTTTGCATACCTTATTCTCCACTCACATGGCATGTGACCCTGGGCAGGCTTGGTCACCCTGTGAGCCTCAGTTTCCTCGTCTGTCATAAGGGAAGGCTTCATGTGGTGCCTAAAGGGGACTGTGTAAGCAGCGAACGTGTTTGTCACTTGCGGGGGGCTCAGGCAGTGCAGGGTGTCCTAGTTTCTTCCCCATGCTTGGGAGAATTTTCCATTAGAGTCCATGTGAGGAAGGTTCTAGAGAGTCCAGTGATGATAATACTAATGGATTAACCTGTCCCAGTTTCCAAAGAAGTTGTCATATTTATTGTTGCTTCTTGCAAGAACCTGATGTGAAGAGATGGATCTTTATACCCAGTTTACAGTAAGTGTCACATTGTGGGTAGAAGCATTTCCTGAAAGGAGGAGGATGGGCCCCTCCAAGTTCATGTGTACATTGGCACATCCTGGCTCTTGACATGAGCAGTTTCTCAGTGGCAGGAGCTTTGCAAGGCATCTTTCCATTCAATCCTCCTAGCAAACTTATGTGGTAGGGACAATTTCTATTTCTACTTTACAGATAAAGAAACTGAGCTGAGGGAAACTAAGAAACTTGCTAAGAAGCCAGGTAGGAATGCAGGTTCCTGGGCACCAGGCCTCAGCCAGGAGAAAGGGATGACAGTGGGCCAGACAGCAAGACAGGGCCCACCCATGTCCTCAGTGGGACTCTCTGAGCTTTGGCTTCCCCATTTGCAAAGGAAGAAGAAATTTTTTTTTCCTGCCAACTTCATAAGATTATTCTGAAGCTTATTTGAGAGAGTAGGTAGGAAATTGGTGCCTAAACCAAATGGGAAGGCAAGGATCCTCACTGGAGCCCACCCTGGAATTCAGACAAGCCTGGGCCTGTTTGGGAACCGCCTGGACAAGCCCCCCGAAGAGTAGATTTAGTGAGATTTTTGGTTGTTTGTCTTTGACTGCAGAGGAATGAGGAAGTGGTTTTGCACATTGAGTCTGGCAAGGAGGGGCCCAGGATCCTTAGATCTGTCTTGAATATGGTGCTGCTGGCCCAGCTAAGGCTCCCACACAACACTGTGGACCCACAGGCTGGCAAGACCTGGCTCAGCTGGACAGAGCCCATACAATACACATGTGCCCAGGGTGCAAAGCAACTTGATAATGGGGGCCTCACCGGGTGGTGAGAGCAGACAAGAGGACTGTTGGGAGACCCCTCCAGGGCTCCCAGAAAGGTGTGGGCACCTGGAGGGAGTGGTGCCAGGCCACGGTGGGTGGAGGCGTGGCATCCAACTATGTCCCTTAACATCTGTCCCACCTTGTCCCTGTCAAGGCAATGCCAGGAGCATAGATCAGGCCTGGGAGGGGTGGGGGCCTGAGTATCAACTTCAAAGGGCAGCAGCAAGGGCTGGGCTTGTCTTTCATTCCCAGAAGTAAAAGCAGAAACTGAAGCATGTCATTAACCAGGTGAACGGCTGTGGCGGTGGCAGAGTGCAGAGTGCTAGACGGGGAGTCCAGGTGAACGGCTGTGGCGGTGGCAGAGTGCAGAGTGCTAGACGGGGAGTCCAGGTGAACGGCTGTGGCGGTGGCAGAGTGCAGAGTGCTAGACGGGGAGTCCAGGTGAACGGCTGTGGCAGTGGCAGAGTGCAGAGTGCTAGACGGGGAGTCCAGGTGAACGGCTGTGGCGGTGGCAGAGTGCAGAGTGCTAGACGGGGAGTCCAGGTGAACGGCTGTGGCGGTGGCAGAGTGCAGAGTGCTAGACGGGGAGTCCAGCAGTTCTGGATGGGAAGCGTGGCCCCACCTTTGCACACAGGTGGTCTCAGCTTCCCCAGCCGCTGCTTCTCTCACCTGCAAGGTGGAGGGAAGAGCAGCTGGTGCCCAGGCTGCCGGTGAGGTTCAATGAGACTGTGTCAGTGTGCCCCGCGCAGCAGGAGGCATCTGCTCACCTTTTCTTTCTTTCTCTTCTTTTTTTTGACCAATTTCATTTATTTATTTATTTTGTGGTTTTTGGCTGGGGCTGGGTTAGAACCCGCCACCTCTGGCATATGGGACTGGTGCCCTATCCCTTTGAGCCACAGGCGCCGCCCTTTATCTTTTCTTTCACTCTCTCATTCCTCCCCTCCCTCCTCCTGTCCCGTTCCCTCCCTCTCTTCTTATCTCCTTCCCTCCCCTTCTTTTTCATTCCCTCTCATTCAAAATACCCTATAGGGCCCAGGTGGTTATTTTGACTATGCAATTAGCCAAAGCCCGCTTGCTCTTTGTTAAGCCAATTCACAGCCATTGTGATGATTAGAATCAAATGTCCATTTGAGAAATAATCATCCTAGTGCTTTTGGTAGACAGAGTTTCAGGGCAGCCCCGAGTCTCCGTGGACACATCTGATTTCCATCAGTTCTCCATCCAACCAGAGTTCTACTCTACTCTGCTACCACTGCTGACCATGGCAATTTGCTGTTTTAAGTCTAAAGCTTTTGCATCCCCATTTCTTGCAGAGGCCATTGAAGATGCCAACTTAAGAGCAGTCGGAGTCTCCGGCTGGGAAAGGACGGCAAGTTGTGTTTGCTGGTGGGAGGTGGGAGGAGGGAGCAGAATATGATCAACAAGGAATCTACTAGGGAAATGCAGCCAGGTAGGAAGAACTGGGCTTCCGTGTTTGCCACAAAGCCTACATCTGCCTTTTGCAAGTCAGGGGGAGTATAGGAGAATTTCTGCAAATTCTGTTTTCTTTCAATGAATGCAGGAAAATCACATAGTGGCCCATTTAAAATAATGGAGCCTCTGTCACATAATACCATCCCTGACTGTGTAAGAAAAAGATCCGATGGGCCCTGTGACTGGGACTGGTGTTCAGTTTAAAATGTTGCTCACTCTAGTTATGATACAGTGTATGGAAGACAGAAAAACCATGATAGTGTAGGGAAGGAAGTAGCATTTCATCGAGATCTTTTTTTAATTCTTATTTTCTCTTCAGCCAATGAACAAGCTACTTAAAAAGTACAGTTGATGCTATAGAAATAGAAAAGAGGATGAAATGGTGAAGATCTCTGGGCAGTTCCCTGGAGAGAGGGAATCTGAGGGTTGTCGGGAAGTGGCAGTTTAGGAATAAGCAGGAGAAGGGGCCTCACTGACAGCAGGGTCAGCCCTGAACTGGGCAGTAAGCTAGGGCTGCCACCCTCCTCACCCACTCCACCCTCAGCACAGCCCTGGGAGGGCCAAAGCAGCAGAGGTTGGTGGCTGAGCTGATTTTTAGAACCAGTGGGACCTGGGCTTTAGTCCCAGCACTACCATTTAGTAGCTGTTAGACATTGGGTAAGCTTCTTAAACTTCTCCAAGCCTCAGTTTTCTCATCTGCAAAATGGAATAATGTTAGCCTCCCCTCCTAGGTCAGCTGTGATTTTATATGTGGTGAGAGCATGCAGGGAGCATCCCGTCAGGGGAGTTGTCATGGTTATTTACCATGGAGGGATTCAGAGATGAAAAGGAAACTCTTTCAGCTACTCCCTGTCCACTCCACCCACACTTTTTTCCAACTAGTCATCAAATCCCATGAAGACAATCTTGAAAATATCTTCCAGTCTGTTACCTCCTTTGCATCTGCTCTCCCACTGCTTAGATTCACTCACCCTTCATGCCACCTGGAGTGTCCAGTGGTGCCTGATTGGCCTCCTTCCTCAGGCCACCCCACACAGTGCAACTGAAGGGCCTGCCATAGACACTTGACCACGCCCTCCATTTAAGCCCCTCCAGTGGCCTCTGTCATCTTGCAGACAAGACCAAAGTGCCTCAGGGGGAGAATTGCGTTTGTCAGAAATAGTTTGATTGTAAGTGACAGAAACCCAAGTCAAACTGGCTTGAGAAAATAATACAAGGGGGTTCAGAGTGAGGACCCCGAACAGGCAGATGCCAAAATGAAATCTGTTACACGAGAGATCCACTGAGGGGATTCACTAGTGAAGGATGCAGGTGAGGGACCTGGAGGAGCCAGGGAGGCAGGTGGGGGACCTGGAGGAGTCAGGGAGGCAAGTGGTTCAGGGGTGACCCTGGGGGTGGAGGAGAGGAAAGGAAAGTTGGGAAGGAGTCTCAGGCTAAAATGCAATTGCCAAAAATATTTTGCCCAGGCCACGGAGGTCTCCCAGAGCTTGGGTGACCAGAGATAAGGTCCCACAGCAGAGTGGCCCTAGATGCTCAGTCACTGACTGGGAGCCAGGGTTGCTGGGGTAAGTACCCTGGGAGCAAGTGCAGGGCAGCTCCTGAGCGGCTGTCAGTAGCTGAGCTCCCCAGCAGCACACTGGAGTGGCTATCTTTACAGCCACCACAGAGAAAGATTTCCAGGCTTGTGCAACTGAGAAGTCCAGAGGAGAGTTGCTCTTGGGTGGTGTGGACACGCTTGCAGATGACTTCTCCATAATACTTTTCTTTCTCCTGGCTCTGCTTTCCTTGGTATGGGCTCCATTTTCTGTCAGGGTCTCTCCACGTGGTGCTAAGATGGCTTTCAGTAGCTCAAGACTCACCTCGTCTTCCATTCAAATTCAACCAAAGAGAGAGCCCACCTCTTTCTTTCCTGATCATTTTAAATGTCCCAAGAATAGCTTGAATTGACTCAGATTGGGTCATATGCCCATTTCTGAACCAATCACTGTGTGGGGGGAGAGTGAAGCTATGCTCTGATTGGCCAGTCCAGGGTTAACTGCCCCCTCCCAGAACAGGGGGAGGACCGCCTTCTGCCACCACCTGCCCTTGACCCATCACTGCTGGGAAGAAACTGGGTGCTGTTAGCAGGAGAAAGGGAAGTGGATGCGAGTGAAGACCGTAGATGTCTCCTCTCCATAAATAACTCCTTTATTTTTTAAAATTGTGGTTGAAACACTTCAGGAAATGCACCCTTTAACAGATTTTTCAGTGCACAGTGCTGTCTTGTTAACCGCAGGCACCATGTTGTGCAGGAGATCCTCATTCATCTGGCATATTATGCCCAAGAACAGCAAATCCCCATTACCCCGCCCCCTGCCCAGCTGTTGGCAACCACCCTTCTAGTCTCTGCTTCCATGAGTTTGACTATAGTAGATTTTTCATGTGAGGGGAATTCTGCAGTATTTGTCCTGTGAGAGACTTATTTCACTCTGCGCGATGTCTTCCTCGTCCATCTGTGTTGTGGCTATTGCAGAATCTCCTTTATAAAGGCTGAGTAATATTCCATGGTATGTATATAGCTCATCTTCCTTCATTTATCTGTCAATGCTTGTTTTTGGTGTTCCCACATCTTGGCTATTGTGAATAGTGCAGATATGTTTTCAAGATCCTGATTTCATTTCCCTTGGATATACGTCCATGGGTAGTTCTACTTTTGAGGAAACTCCGTACTGTTTTCCACAGTTTCTGCACTATTTTACACTCCCACAAACAGTGTACCAATTTCTCCACATCCTTATCAACACTTATCCTTTATTTCTCTGACAATATTCATTGTACCAAGTGGGAGGGGATAGTTTGTTTGTTTGTTTGTTTATGAGAGTCTATGTCACCCAGGCTAGAGTTATGTAAGTGTCAGCCTAGTTCACAGCAACCTCAGATTCCTGGGCTCAAGCCATCCTCTTGAGTAGCTGGGACTACAGATGTCCACCACCACACCAGCTATTTTTTTTTTTTTTAAGCAGAGACATGGGTCTCAGTCTTGGTCAGGCTGGTCTTGAACTCCTGCACTCAGGCGATCCTCCCTCCTCAGCCTCCTGGAGTGCTAGGATTACAAGCATGAGCCACTGTAACCTGAAATCTTATCACGGTTTCGATCTGCATTTTCCTGCTGATTGGTGATGTTGAGCACCTTTTCATATAACTGTTGGCCATTTGGGGAGAAATGTTTATTCAGGTCATAGATTATTCTTTGAGTTTTCTCCTGAGGTACATCCAGTGGGTGTTTCAGTTATCTTTTGACAAACATCAAACTGCCCCAAAACTCAGTGGCTTAAAACAAAATGGTCCCTTATTTCTCATGAGTCTTGGGATTCACAGGGCAGTGCCTCTGCTCATCTGGCCTTGGGATGACTTTCAGTAGGCTCTTGAGCTCAGATGGAAGGTCCAAGAAGGCTTCACTCGCAGGGCTCCATCCCAGCAGGGCGCCTCTCTACACCAGCTTGCCGTAGTTAGGCTGAGCGTCTTCACCTCCCAGTACTGTTCCCCAGAGCACAGAGAAGAAGGCTGGCACCCTGTCCTTTCTGCCACATTGCTTTAGTCAAATATGTCACCATGATAGCCCAGAGTCAAGGGAGAAAGGATGAAGTCTTCATCTCTTGAAGAAAAGAACAGCAAACAGCTTGTTATCATTTTTTTTTATTAAATCATAACTGTATACATTGATATGATCATGGGGCATCATACACTCACTTCATAGACCATTTGACACATTTTTATCACAGTGGTTAACATAGCCTTTCCGGCGTTATCTCAGTTACTGTGCCAAAACCTTTACATTCTACATCTACCAAGTTTCGCAAATACCCCTGTAAGATGCACCACAGGTGTGATCCCACCGATTCCCCTCCCTCTACCCACCCCCCCTTTCCCACTTCCCCCTATTGTTAAGTTGTAACTGGGTTATAGCTTTCATGTGAGAGCCCCAAATTAGTTTCATAGTAGGGCTGAGTACATTGGGTACTTTTTCTTCCATTCTTGAGATACTTTACTAAGAAGAATATGTTCCAGCTCCATCCATGTAAACATGAAAGAGGTAAAGTCTCCATCTTTCTTTAAGGCTGCATAGTATTCCATGGTATACATATACCACAATTTATTAATCCATTCATGGATCGATAGGCACTTGGGCTTTTCCCATGACTTAGCTATTATGAATTGGGCTGCGATAAACATTCTGGTACAAATATCTTTGTTATGGTGTGATTTTTGGTCTTCTGGGTATATGCCCAGCAGAGGAATTACAGGATTGAATGGCAGATCTATTTTTAGATCTCTGAGTGTTCTCTATATATCTTTCCAAAAGGAATGTATTAATTTGCATTCCTACCAGCAGTGCAGAAGTGTTCCCTTTTCTCTGCATCCACGCCAACATCTCTGGTCTTGAGATTTTGTGATATAGGCTAGTCTCATTGGAGTTAGATGATATCTCAAAGTAGTTTTGATTTGCATTTCTCTGATGATTAAAGATGATGAGCATTTTTTGATATGCTGGTCTGAGGGCCGTGCGCCTGTCTTCTTCAGAGAAGTTTCTATTCAAATCCCATGCCTAGCCTGCGATGGGATCCCTTGTTTTTTTCTTGCCGATGCGTTTGAGTTCTCTGTGGATTCTGGTTATTAAACCTTTGTCAGAGATAAACCCTGCAAATATCTTCTCCCATTCTGAGGGCTGTCTGCTTGCTTTGCTTACTGTGTTCTTAGCTGTGCAGAAGCTTTTTAGTTTGATCAAGTCCCAGTAGTGTATTTTTGAAGCTGCTTCAATTGCCCGGGGGGTTCTCCTCATGAAATACTCACCCAGACCAATTTCTTCAAGGGTTTTCCCTGCATTCTCCTCTAGTATTTTTATAGTTTCATGTTTTAAGTTTAAATCTTTAATCCAATGAGAGTCTATCTTAGTTAATGGTGAAAGGTGTGGGTCCAATTTCAGTCTTCTGCAGGTTGCCAGCCAGTTCACCCAGCACCATTTGTTAAATAGGGAATCTTTTCCCCACTGAATGTTTTTAATTGGCTTGTCAAAAATCAAATAGCGGTAAGTAGCTGGATTCATCTCTTGGTTCTCTATTCTGTTCCAGATATCTACTTCTCTGTTTTTGTGCCAATACCATGCTGTTTTGATCACTATCGATTTGTAGTAAAGTCTGAGGTCTGGTAGTGTGATTCCTCCTGTTTTGTTTTTATTTCTGAGTAATGTCTTGGCTATTCGAGGTTTTTTCTGATTCCATATAAAATGAAGTAATGTTTTTTCAAGATCTTTAAAATATGACTGTGGAGCTTTAATAGGGAGTGCGTTGAAATTATATATTGCTTTGGGTAGTATGGACATTTTGATAATGTTGATTCTTCCTAGCCATGAGCATGGTATGTTTTTCCATTTGTTAACATTTTCAGCTATTTCTTTTCTTAGAGTTTCATAGTTCTCTTTATAGAGATCTTTCACGTCTTTTGTTAGGTAAATTCCCAAATATTTCATCTTCTTTGGCACTACCGTGAATGGGATAGAGTCCTTAACTGCTTTTTCAACTTGACTGTTGTTGGTGTATGTAAAGGCTACCAATTTATGGATGTTGATTTTGTAACCTGAGATGCTGCTGTATTCCTTGATCACTTCTAGGAGTTTTGTAGTAGAGTCCCTAGTGTTTTCCAGATACACAATCATATTATCTGTGAAGAGTGAAAGTTTGATCTCTTCTGACCCTATATGGATACCCTTGATCGCCTTTTCTTCCCTAATTGCGGTGGCTAAAACTTCCATTACAATGTTGAAAAGCAATGGAGACAATGGGCAGCCTTGTCTGGTTCCTGATCTGAGTGGAAATGATTCCAATTTAACTCCATTCAATATGATATTGGCTGTGGGTTTGCTGTAGATGGCCTCTATCAGTTTAAGAAAAGTCCCTTCTAGACCAATTTTCTTGAGTGTTCTGATCACGAAGGGATGCTGGATATTATCAAAAGCTTTTTCTGCATCAATTGAGAGAATCATATGGTCTTTGCTTTTTAATTTGTTTATGTGCTGAATTACATTTATAGATTTACGTATATTGAACCAGCCTTGACACCCTGGGATAAAACCAACTTGGTCATGATGTATAATTTGTTTGATGTGTTGCTGGATTCTGTTTGTTAGGATCTTGTTGAATATTTTTGCATCTATATTCATTAGTGATATTGGTCTATAATTTTCTTTTCTTGTTGGGTCTTTTCCTGGTTTGGGGATCAGGGTGATATTTGCTTCATAGAACGTGTTGGGTAGTCTTCCTTCTTTTTCTACATTTTGGAACAGGTTGAGTAATATAGGTACTAATTCCTCTTTAAAGGTTTGGTAGAATTCTGACCTGAAACCATCTGGTCCCAGGCTTTTCTTTTTAGGGAGGTTTTGTATAGTTGATGCTATTTCTGAACTTGATATGGGTCTGTTCAACATTTCCACTTGATTCTGGTTAAGTCTTGGAAGGTGGCGTGCTTCCAAGTATCGGTCAATTTCCTTCAGATTTTCATATTTCTGAGAATAAAGTTTCTTGTAATATTCATTAAGGATTTTTTGGATTTCTGATGAGTCTGTTGTTATTTCGTCTTTGTTGTTTCTGATTGATGAGATTAGAGATTTTACTCTTTTTTTCCTGATTAGGTTGGCCAGAGGTTTATCTATTTTATTGACCTTTTCAAAAAACCAACTTTTTGATTTATTGATCTGCTGTATTATTCTTTTGTTTTCAATTTCATTTAATTCTGCTCCAATTTTGGTTATTTCTTTTCTTCTACTGGGTTTGGGGTTGGAATGTTCTTCCTTTTTTAGTTGCTTGAGATGTCCCATTAAGTTGTTAACTTCCTCTCTTTCCGTTCTCTTGAGGAAGGCTTGCAGTGCTATAAATTTCCCTCTTAGAACTGCCTTTATGGTGTCCCAGAGGTTCTGATAGTTTGTGTCTTCATTGTCGTTTTGTTCCAAAAAATTGGCGATGTCTTTCTTAATCTCATCTCTGACCCAGCTATCATTCAGCATAAGGTTATTTAACTTCCATGTTTTTGTATGAGTATGCAGATTCCTGTTGTTACTCAATTCAAGTTTTATTCCATGATGGTCCGAGAAGATGCATGGAATAATTTCTATTCCTTTAAATTTACTGAGGTTAGACTTGTGACCTAAAATGTGGTCAATTTTGGAGTAAGTTCCGTGGGCTGGTGAGAAGTATGTGTATTCAGTTTTGTTGGGATGAAATGTTCTGTAGATGTCTGCTAAATCTAAATATTGGATGGTTAGGTTTAAATCTAAGATTTCTTTGCTCAGCTTCTTGTTGGAGGATCAATCCAACACTGCCAAAGGAGTGTTGAAATCTCCGACGATTATGGAGCTGGAGGAAATCAAGTTACTCATGTCTGTTAGAGTTTCTCTTATAAATTGAGGTGCATTCTGGTTGGGTGCATAGATATTAATAATTGAGATCTCATCATATTGAGTATTACCCTTAACAAATATGAAGTGACCATTCTTGTCCTTCCTTACTTTTGATGGTTTAAAGCCTACTGTATCTGCAAATAAAATTGCAACACCTGCCTTTTTCTGATTACCATTTGCCTGAAATATGGATGACCATCCTTTCACCCTGAGTCTGTATTTGTCTTTTAAGTTGAGATGTGACTCTTGTATGCAACAAATATCTGGCTTGAGTTTTTGTATCCAGTCAGCTAACCTATGCCTCTTTAGAGGACAGTTTAAGCCATTCACATTGATGGAGAGTATTGATAAGTCTGGTGGAATTTTGGGTATCGAGTTTTTCAAAGGTCCAGTGGACATTTTTAATCCTTTCGCCAATGTGGAAGTTGGAGTTTGATCCGAAGTTTCTGAGTGAGTTTACTTTTGTGGTATAGGATTGGGTTGGTCATTGTGGAGGATAGGTCTGAGAACATCCTGAAGAGCTGGTTTACTTATGGCAAATTTTTTCAACATATGAATGTCATTGAAGTATTTAATTTCTCCATCATAGATGAAACTCAGTTTGGCTGGATACAAGATCCTGGGTTGAAAGTTATTTTGCTTTAGGAGATTAAAAGTTGATGACCACCCTCTTCTGGCTTGAAAAGTTTCAGCAGAGAGATCTGCAGTTATTCTAATATTCTTACCTTTGTACGTAATAGTTTTCTTTCGCCGGACTGCTTTGAGAATCTTCTCTTTCATGTTAACTTTAGTGAAGCTAATTATGATATGTCTGGGGGATGACTTATTGGGGTTGAATCGTGCTGGGGTTCTGAAGCTGTCTGCTATCTGAATTTCAGATTCTCTAGGCATGTCTGGAAAATTTTCTTTCATAATTTCATGCAGAAGGGCCTCTGTGCCCTTGGAGGCCACTTCATCGTTCTCAGAAATCCCTATAATTCTTATATTGCTTTTTTTCTAATTATCTGAGAGCTCTCTGAGTGAGTGATCCGTTTTTGCTCTCCATTTCTCTTCCTCTTTGAGAGATTGGGAGCGTTCGAAGACTTTATCTTCAATGTCAGAAATCCTTTCTTCTGCTTGCTCCATTCTGTTGCTGAGGGATTCTACTGTATTTTTCATATCTTTGAGGGCTGTAAATTCTTGCTTCAGTGTGTCTAAGTCTTTGGTGGTTTTGTCTTCAAATTAGTTAAATTCTTGAGACAACTTTTGAATTTCTCCTCGAATTCCTAATTCCATTTTATTAATCTTGTCTGCAATCCAAATTCTGAATTCGATTTCTGACATCTCAGCCAGTTGTTTATGAATGGGATCTTCAATCACATCTGCCGTATCTTTTCTTGGGGGGTTTGATCTATTCTGGTTATTCATGTTACCAGAGTTTTTCCGCTGATTCCACCCCATGGTTATTTTACTCCCTTTGGTTTTTCCCCTGGGGCTTTATCGAGGGGCCGTACAGTGTTGTGGCCTGAGAAACTGGGGCCCTGTCTGGTGTGGTGAAGCAAAGTGGTTCTGTCTTGTTTTCAGCTGGTTTCTGTTCGATCCTATTGCAACTTCTACTCTGGCTTGAAGTCTCAGCTGTGTGGAAAAATCAGCAATTAAGTCACCCCTCCTGCCCACCTCTGGCACCAGTTGGAAAAGGAGAATCAAACCTTTCTACAACCGCACACCGAGGGCACCGCCTGAAAAGTCCTCAGTCTATTAGCCCAGTTCAAAAGGTCCAAATCAACTGTCTCAATCGGCACCTGTCTCGGGTGGGAGAGTTCAAGAGGTCTCTGGGAACTGGATCACAGATGTCTGGTGACTCCTCTGACACGGCTCACCCCAGTGCAGCGTGGAGTCAGGAGGAGCCACCCAGCAAACAGAGCAGTCTGGGAAGGTTGACGTCTCCTTCCCCACTTTGCCCCTCCGTCGGACCCAGTCACTGGTATCTCTGCAGATGGCTAACCCAGTTGCCTGCAGTGAACAGACACTCCAGGGGTTTGCACCTGCCTGAATCGCAAGGAAGTCTGCCAGGCCCCCGCAGACGGCCGCTATCTAGCAGCAGGAGATGGGGCCTGACATCTTTGAGTGCTTGATGCAGGTGATGGGAAGGAGGTGTTCACTCAGGCTTAGCCCCGTCCCTGATGGATGCTTCTAACAGAACAGAACAGAACAGACAACTTTGTGGGATTCTGTCTCTGTTCCTGCCGAAATCGCCTACAGAAGACGGGCTGCTCTGAGTTCAAACGTCTTTGCTGCTGGAGATTTGTGTCCTCTTTGCTACTAGAGGTTTGCCGATCACCTCTCTGTGTCGGCCCCGCCCTGGAAGCTTCCCAGGTTTGTGAGCAGTGTCAGGAAACCCCCCCGCTTACCGGTGGCCTCCTCTGGTTGCCCAGGGAGACAGGGGGTGTGGCCTCAGAATATCCAGAAGTGAGCGTTCTTCCGTTAAAGAAAAAACGGCTGTTGATCTACCTCCAGGGAACTGCTGCTCTGGTGTGGGCACTCAGCCGACCCTTTTCTCCTCTGTCTCGTGCCCCAGAGTCAGCACTGAGCAGCCGCAGTTTATGCTGGGTCCACACCCCTCAAGAGATCCCCCAAGAATCCGAACTCTTGGGGGATAGGCCCCCAGACCCCGATTGGGAGTGGGGGGGAAGGTAGAGTTTCATTCAGTTTTACGCCCGCCCAGGGAGGGCTGTTGCACCGCACCACAGGGAAGTGCCGCGAAGGCTTGATTTCCCCTCAGCAGAGTGCCCTCTCCTTGCTCACGTTTCTCAGAGTCAGCGCTGCCCTGATGCAGCTCGGGCACTGTGCACTCCCCTCGAGAAATCACCCAAGGATCTGAACTCCTGGGGGATAGGCCTCCAGACCCCGAGTGAGAGTAGGGGCTCTCAGCTCTCAGTGGGGAAGCTAGAGTTTTATTCAGTTTTGTGCCCGGCCCCGTAATGTTGCCCAGGGAGGGCTGCTGCACCTAATCCACAGGAAAGTGCCGCCGAGGCGTGACTCCCCCTCAGTAGAGTGCTTTCTCCTCGCCCGCGTGTCTCAGAGTCAGCGCTGACCAGTCGCGGCTCAGGCACTGTGCGCTCCCCTCGAGAAATCACCCTAGGATCTGAACTCCTGGGGGACAGGTCCCCAGACCCCGAGTGAGAGTGGGGGGGAAGCTAGAGTTTCATTCAGTTTTATGTCTGGCTGTATTGATGCACAGGGAGGGCTGCTGCACCGCACCACAGGGAAGTGCCGCCGAGGCGTGACTCCCCCTCAGCCCAGTGCCCTCTCCTCACTCGTGTGCCTCAGAGTCAATGCTGACCAGTCGCAACTCGGGGACTGTCCACTCCCCTTGAGAAATCACTCAAGGATCCGAACTCCTGGGGGACTGGCCTCCAGACCTCAGTGGGCGGGAGGGGAGTGTTGGGGATTCAGGGTTGCCGGCAAAGGATTTTTAAAGTTTTATTCAGTTTTATGCCCGGCAGGAGAACGCCACGGCACCCCAGTAGGGGAGATAGGTCCAGTTTTTAGAAGGTCTCTCCCGTGGAGTGTAGTGGGAAGGCCTTTAATTTCTGCCCGCTTGTTTAATTGTGGGGCTCTTGAGCCGGTCCCATGGGGGAGGGGGACTCCCGTCCGCTTGGTGGTGGATTTTGTACCTTTTGTTTGCGTCCTCGTGATCACAGCTTGCCTCAGCGGTGTTGATGTGCGTTCTTCAACCTTCTCTCTTGGTGAGGCTCAAGTCCACCAGGATACTTACTAAATTCCTGTCCCTTAACTCTCCTTCTGGACGGGAGCCTCTGAAAGCTGGGTTCAGTCCGCCATCTTGTCTCTAAAAATGTTATCATTTTTTAATCCATGAGAATAAGAGGAGGTCTGAATATGACCCAGCAGCCACAGGGCTACAGAACTTTCCACTTTCTGGGGCCATAGGTTGCTCCTCAGTTTCAACCTCCTTCTTTGAAGATTCAGGGGACAGCTCTGACACCTGGGGTGTAAGGCGGGAAGTGGAGCACTGGGTCTGGGTCCCGTGAGCTAACCACAAAGGCAGTTCACATCAGACTCTCAGCACTCAAGGAGGAAGGCCCTGAGCATCTTTCATTCCAGTGCTTGCTGGGCCTAGGAAAGCCTCTGTTGCAAATAGCAAAATTTTGGAGCAGGCAGACCTAAGTCCTCATCCTGCCTCTCTGTCATTTGTATGGATAGAAGCTCAATAGCAACAAGGCACTGTCCCACTCACAGCTTTATCCCCAGGGCCTAGCACAGTGTCTGGCATGTAGTAGTTGCTCAATAAGCATTTGCTGGATAAATGAATGCAGCTCTCTGAGTCTTATTTTCTTTTATGGAAAAATAGTCATAACTAACAGTTGTAAGAGTAGCAACTACTGCAGTGAGGGTGATAAATATCAAGACCCAACTCTTGGATATGGCCTAAAGGACCCTGTGTGATCTGGCCTCAGCATAACTCTACAGCTTTCTTGCAAACCTAGTTGCGTGGCTGTCTTCAGTACAGCCCCCTGAGCCTTGTTCCACTTCCTTACACTCACATGCCCCACCCCAGGGCCTTTGCACATACTATTCTCAGTACCAGGTGTGCTTCCCTCCCCCACTTCACCTGGTTAATATCCTAGCTCCATTAGCACTTCTTGGGAGCTGCCCCCTCTGATGCTTGACCAGGCTGGTCATCCTGTCACAAGCTTTCAGAGTACTGCGGGCCTTTTCTTTCTGATTTACTGATTGCTTTTTCGTTAAGACCAATGTTCCTCAACTTATCATCAGCTCTGCAAGATAAGGTGGCTAATTTGCTCCATGTAAATCCAGAACTTAGGCCAGTGCCTGGCACAGAGTAGGTGTGTGATGCATATTGGAACTTCATGAATCAATCAATGGCTGATGGCCTGGCGGGGTCCCCTGTACTGAGAGGACACTCAGGAATGACAGTCCCCTCCGCAGTTATCAGGACTGTTTATTTAAGTCAATTAGCAAATAAATGAGCTAGTGAATGGCTGGAACTGATCTATAGCACTAATTCCTGAGAGAAGACGGAATCAGAATGTAATTACAAAGCAACGAGCCAATGCCAAAAGAATTTAAGCAAATAACTGCAATAGCTCTCAAACCGGTCCTCTCATTGTTCTGAAAATAAAAGAATTTTTGCTAATGAGTCAGGGAAATAAATTTAAAAGCCACATAAAGGAAGAATAGCTAACCAAGAGTGGGCATCCCAGGGGACAGGCTGGAGCCATCACTGGCTGTCATTGCCAATGCCATGAAAGACCGACAGCACTCCCCTTCAGCCGTCTCAGCCCCTCAGAGCCAAAAATGTACCCACATCATGTCTGCATTGACCCTGGTTCCCAGCACCTTCCTGTGCTGTCTTTGGGAAGCATTTATGAAACTCAACCCAGCCACTGCCAAAGCAGGCTGAGCTGCGGTCTGGGAGTGACAGCCCATCTACACACTTCCCCACCTGCGCAGCCAGAGAGGGGCAGGTGTCTGCAGTGCCCACACCACACACCAGAAGTCACTGACAGCCTGGACCAGGATGTGAACCCCGGCTTCTGCATGCAGTGTTGGAAGAGCCCCCAGGAGCTTTCAGACTGTTTTTTTTTGAAGATGGTGAAACTGAGGTCCAGAGAGGGAAAATGGATGCCTAAGGTCACACAGCAATTCAGAATCAATCGTGTCACACTGTCTTATTTGAACCTGAGGCACAAAGAGAGCAGTAAAACCAACCCTGTCTTTATTTTTAAATTTCATGTTTTGTTCATGGTAGAGTTGTCCATTCACTTCAATGTTGGAAAATACCAAGCGAAAATATTTATCTTGACAACTGCCTTCTTCCGGATGCCCTTTCAGATTCCTCACCTGGTCGCAGCCCTGAGAGTCAGTCTTGGCCCAGTGTTCATTGTCCTCTCAGAGGGCAGCACACACATGTGTGGAGAACAAGCTCTGTGACCAGGCTGACCTGGGTCCCACTCCCACCTTGAGCGTCCCATAGAGGCGACCTTGGGCCCTCACTGAACTTCTGTGAGTTTTGATTTTCTCGTCTGAATATTTAGCAGTCTCTCACTTCTCTAACCAGTTCTTTTCAGGGCTCTGCCGTGGCACCCTGCGAGTGGCATGACCATGACCCACCAGTGCCCTAGGAGCCCAACGTCAGTCGATGGGGGGCAACCACAGGTGACAGACCACTATAGCCTGGTGTGGAAAGACCCAGTGGGGGACCAAGGCAAAGTCTCACTGAGACCTCCCAGGGTGGTCCCTGAAAGGGGTGAGCACTGGAGTAGGAGTCATCTGGGAAACTGGTGTAGGAGGGGGCTCCAGGCAGAAGGAACAGCATTTGCAAAGGCCCAAAGTCAAGGAGGCCAGAATTGCTTGTAGATATTCCAAGTGGATCGGCCCCAAGCATAAAGGAAGAGGAGTCTCAGGCTCCAAGGGTGGCCCCAGGCCGTGCTGGGGAGTTTGGATAGATGCAGCGGAATGCATCAGAGGACCCTCCGCACAGGGGCCTGAGTCAATACTGCCGTCTTCTCCCTTTCCTTCTGAGACAAGTCAATAAATATTTGATGTTCAATATTCGAAAGGCCAGCCTGACCACTTTGCCATGACTTGGCGAGGGGCCCCCTTCTGCCTCCAGAAATCTGACCTCTGCCCAGCCACATTCCCCGACTCCTGGGTGTGAGATAAGGCTGCTGTCTCCTGTCCCCTTCTCTGTGTCTGGCTTGGCTGAGCCGTGTATATGGTCTTAGTTTTCTATATTTATACAGACAAGGGTGGGGGCTGAGACACAGGCAGGGGGCCGAGGTTGGGGGATGGCTGGTCCCGAGCTCCTGGGCCTGTGGAAGCTGCTCGGCCACAGGGGGTATTTAACTTTCTGCCCCACGGTTGTAATTCTGGGGGCAGCCGAGCCGGTTGGGATCAGGTCCCTCTGGCTGCGATGACAGGCCTTCAGCAGGCACTGTAATTGCAGAGTTAAAACCACTCATTTTCTTCCTGGCAAGCTGTACTTAAGAGGTGCTATCGGGCAGCCGGGTTGTCTGCAGGGAGGCTGATCAAAGGGTTGAAGGCATCTGTTTTGTCTCTGTTTTCTTTCACCACCCCCCTAACTTTGAAAAAAATGGTTAAAAAGTAATTTATGAAAATGAATACCTGTCCTTCTCCGGAGGCTAAAAGGCGGGCGCATATTAGAGATATTAAATGTGCATTGGGTGTTTTTTACACTTTGGTCAGTTTCAGAATGAGAAAATTGGAGCTGGAGAATGTGCCTGATGTGTCTGCTTCCATTAAAACCTCTCAGCAGGGTTTTTATTATATCAGGCCTGACTGGTCACACCCTGAGGATTTCCTGAAGAAGATTAAACTCTCCCACCTCCAGCCGGGGATTGGCGATGATGGCCTGGCCATGCCCACACCCCTGCCGGCCTCCCAGCCCACAGGCCTCTCCTTGGTCCTCCCAACGCAAGGCAGGGGCTGCCCCCTGCGAGGCTCTCCAGGCCTCCAGCCTCTCCCTGCTCTCAGGACCCTCATGCTTTGGAACGTTCTCTTCCACTGACTGCACAAGAACAGGTTTTCAATTGTAAAATATGTGCACTTCTCAGTGGGTTTGGAAAACCAAAGAGAGCAGAGATACTTAGACATGAAAGTGGACCATCTCAAGTAAAAGCACAACTGCTCAGAACGCTCTGGAAATGGGGCGCATTTTAAGGAAAACTTCAAGAGAACACATTGGTTTAAAACAAACCAAACACAAACAATAAGAAAACCCGTGTGCCGTCTCTAAGCCCTGTTGAGGTGGCAGAGGACTGTCATGCCTGCTCCGTGCACACTGTGGGTCTGTGGCCCTGGTTTGAAATGTGAGCTCAGCTTTTGATTCACACTGTCAGTTGTACAGGGAGGCGTTGCTGTTCGGTTCCAGGAGCTGCGAATACAAAGAGGGCCTGGTCCTGGCACCATGTTGAAAGAGCTCAAAATGCTGGTTTCCAAGCTCCCTGTTTACATTCCTTTCCTGTCCTTGGGTGCCGAGATTTTGCTCAGCTTTCCATGGGGACTGGCTGCTCCCCAGAAGATTTCCAGCCTGGCCACATATAAGGGTTAAGTTTACCCTGCCTGCCACCCCTTCTCCCCATTCTTGGTTTCTAAGCCCCTCTGGGAGCTCAAAATAAAACGTATATTCCTCACATGTGTACAGGGAAGTTTATCATTTTCAGAGTATTTTCACAGCCCTCATTGCAAAAGAGTTCCCCAGGTTCCCATTCCACAGATGGGGATGACCCAGGATCTGAGGGAGGAAGGCGCCTCTGAGATCACACATCCAGCAGGTGGACAGCTGAATGACTCCAAAACAGGGCTCCCGAGCACAGTGAGGTTCATGGGGTTTTGCCAGTGAAACAGCCGAGGCCTTGGCGCCCAGCAGACACTAGTTGGAAGCTGACTCTGAGGTTAGGCAGTTCACTTTCCTGCCTGCTTGGTGTCTCAAGGTTTGGAGGAATAGCCCAGAGCCCGGGCAACTGGAGGCACCCAGTAAACATTCCCACCCTCCCCCGGATGACAGTGGCTAGCAGGGTGAGGATTACCTGTTCTTGGGTGCTCCAGACCTTGTTGAGGTCACCTGGATGTAAAGCACATCACTCAGGCCTGTGGCCGTGCAGATGCCTGACCTCCGTCCCTTCCAAACTTCAGCCCAGCCCACTCCCAGAAGGCTCAGTGGCTCATGAGCACCATTTGGTATTTGTATGAGCCACCCGAACATTCTTTCTGCCTCCCAAACACCCCAAGGAAAGAGAGACTATTTTCCCCATTGTTTAGTGCTTCCCTTCCGTAGCCAGGATGCCCCTCACACAGAATGTGCAAGCCGATTGACCTGGGCCAGGTTCTCCTCCAGAGCGAGCTCCCTGGCTCGCCCGCTTTGCATTCGTCAGACTCTGGGCCTCTGCCTAAGAAAGCTGAGCTGGACGGAGCAGAGACCATCTCCCCACCTGACACACAACCTTGACTGGGGGGCTCTCAGGGGCCACCGTTCATGTCTCCTGTCAGTATCTTGGTGAAGACTAAAGGGTCTTTTGGGTTTTCGAGGACAATTCCCAGCCATAGGTCTGTCTTCACTGTAATGAGAGGAAGAAACTGAACACCTACTGTCTGAGAGCTCGGCAAAGCAATAATTCTTAATAATACATAATGATATGCGAGGTCTATTTAGTGCTTCCTATATGTCAGACCTTGAGCCAAATACTTTACAAGTATTACTTCTCGTGTAAGCTTCACAGTTACCCTTCAGATATGTACTATCATGGTTAGGCAAGGAAGTAGAGAGTGGAATAACTTGCCCAGGATCACAGTGAACAAGCAAGGGTGCAGGTACATTTTTCCAGCTCCTTGACTAGAAAACCGAGGTCTGTGAGACTCAGAAGTTTTGAGTGCAAACTTACCTGATAGTATCATCTACTGTGATCTTTGTAATACCTCCCGAGGATGAGATTACTAATTCCATTTTATAAATGAGACGATTAAGGTGCTAGAAAAGGTATGTAATTTGGGCACCTCACCTGAGGTCACCTGGCTGCTAAGTGGTGAGGGTGGGACCAGAACTCTTTTTTTTTTTTTTTTTTTGTAGAGACAGAGTCTCACTGTACCGCCCTCGGGTAGAGTGCCGTGGCATCACATGGCTCACAGCAACCTCCAACTCTTGGTCTTATGGGATTCTCTTGCCTCAGCCTCCCGAGCAGCTGGGACTACAGGCGCCCGCCACAACGCCCGGCTATTTTTTTGTTGCAGTTTGGCCGGGGCTGGGTTTGAACCTGCCACCCTCGGCATATGGGGCTGGCGCCCTACTCACTGAGCCACAGGCACCGCCCCGGGACCAGAACTCTTGAAGCCTGACTTAAAAGGTACATACTCAAGGACGAGGCACTAACCCCCAACTGGATCTTCCCACATCCTATTCCCTTGAAGCTCAATAGCCTGCCTTTGCCTGAAGCTTCTATTTGCTGCTCAAGGCCCAGTTCAAATGCCCCCCCTAGTTATTCCAAGCATGTCAGTATTTCCTCCTCTGCTCATTTCAGTAACCAACACCATGTCTTCGATTGTCACTTTTTATTTGTATATGTCTCTCTCACGAAATAGTAGGTCCTTAATGATGGGATACAAATTGCATTTGTCTGCATATCCTTACGTGGAGTGGACTCCTAAATAGTTACAGAATATAGAGATTAGCTCATTTCTTTCACTTTCTTGGGATCTTAGAATGCATTTCATAATATTATATCCATTTAACATATTTAATGTATACATAGATCAGTTATTTTTCAACTGGGAGTGCACATCAGAATCTTCCACAAAATTAAAAAATATATAGATTCTAGGGCAGCGCCTGTGGCTCAAAGGAGTAGGGCACTGGCCTCATATACCAGAGGTGGTGAGTTCAAACCCAGCCCTGGCCAAAAACTGGAAAAAAAAAAAAAAATATATATATATATATATAGAGAGAGAGAGAGAGAGAGAGAGATTCCAGGGTCCTACCTGAAGCCTGCTAAATCTTACACTGTCCTGGTGAATACCACATCTCTCTAAGACCCAATCACCCACCTTCTTTGACAGACAGCACCCTCCACCATCACAGAGGTAGGGGCGGGTTGTGAAGCTGAACCAATCAGAATCCTTCCATGAAATTCTTTGCTGGAACCATAGGGAAGAGTTTCCTGTGTGCTTCCAGTCCTCGAGTTGGAAAAGGTGAATCTGTGCCTTGCAGCAGCCTTGTTTCCTGACCCACGAAGAAGCTTGTCTTCCACAGGAGAAAGAAAATGGAGAACAGATTCAGCCACCAACAAGGCCAGCATGGCTCTGCCCTTTCTGAAATTTGATGACAGAAGACAAGGCATCCCCCTCTTTTTTAAAGCTACTCTGTCAGGGCTATCTGTCCTTTGCAAATGCTGGTGTGTGATGTGTATATATACCTTTGGTCATACGTACATACTTTAATGAATAATAAACTGTTGCATCAAACTAATTTTACATAAATAGATTAATAAATATGGAAAAACTGCTCCTACCTTGACCCACAGGCATAATAAGATATCGTATAACTCATGCCCAGGCCTTCTGCTGTCCTCCCTCTGTGAGCATGTGAGGTGTGGTCCTAGGGCAGGAGGCCCCCCAGCCTGGCACAGTCCGTGTGTGTGCCCCGAATGGGTGGGGAGAGAGTGGGAATGAATTCAAGGTGTTGTCAGCTGACAAAGAGAAGTGGAGTCTGGTTTTCTGAAGACACGGCTGTTGAGGAGTGATGGAGTCTCACTTCTTTAAAGGGAAGACTGAAAGAAAAATAATTGAGAACCACCAATAAATACCAGATGAATTGAGAAAACCCTCGTGAGGTTTATACCATTTTTATTATCAATGAGTGATTTAAGGAAGGGGCAGATGAGTCTCGACTGTTCCCACTCTTACCTTTCTTGCGGATTTCACATCAATAAGAGAGACCCAATAGTACAAAATAGGTTGTTCTTCATATCATTTGTTTAGTAAAAGGAGTTGCTGGTGGTTTTCCTGGAAATGTTATAAGCCACTCCTCCCTCCACCTACCCTCCTTTAGAACAATCCCCTGTACCATATCTCACCATAACCTTGCATTCCTCAATTTATCTATTACAATCAATGCACACACTTCAATTATTAATCCATCAAGATTAGTGGGTAGCACCTTCTCCATAGCAGGCCCTGTGCAGGTTTTCATGGTACCAACACGGATCGGAAGTCATCAGTTCCTGCCCTTAAGGAGGTCACAGCCTCTGGTGAGACAGAAAAGGAAATAGGGTGTCATGTACTATGATTGAGGGTCTATAAAGGGTAGGCAAAGACAGAGGAGGGGCCCACTAGCTGCCGCAGCATGTCAGGAAGGGTTGACAGAGAAGGGCAACTTTGATCCAGGCTTTGATGTATGTGTAGGAGCTTACAAAGTAGCGAGAGCAAGAGAAAAACACACTAAGGCTACATTCAACTATTTCCCAATTCAACATCAGGAATTATGTTTCTGAATGTGTACATCGGAGTAAACAGACATGTTTCTAAAAACATATTTGGGGGAGGAAAAGAATTATATTCCTCTTGGAGATTTGTCTGAGACCTTCTAACCTGTGCAATTGCCTCCTGAGGTAAAAAGAATCTGGTAAAATATCCAGTGTCTAAAAGCCTCAAAAAATATGCGGAGTAGGAGTGAAGTTTGACGTACAAATACATTATATAAACGCATTCACAGCCCCATTTCCTCAACCTCTGACTGCCAGTAATTTACTCAGACAGGTTCAGCTGGGACCATTTCTCACTTGATATAATATTCTGGAAAGGTGTGTTAGAATTTTCTACATTCCACAAGGCTCTGTTCTTTTCTTGCCAAGAAACCATTATATCCCTTGGCCTCTGACTTTGGTGTGCTGGGGTAGGTGGGGGATGGACCCCCATTCCCCTGTTAGGAAAATCAAATGACTTCTGTTCTTCTGTATGTTTCTCTCCAGTGTGAGTTCTGATTGATGTGTCCAGGGCCTCAGGGTTCATGTAAGGTTTCATCCATCCTTTACAATGGTCTAGGGAGATGGACTTTATGATTCATTCTCTTTCTTTTTTTTTTTTTTCTTTTTGCAGTTTTGGCCTGGGCTGGATTTGAACCCGCCACCTCTGGCATCTGGGGCCAGCGCCCTACTCTTTTGAACCACAGGTGCCGCCCTATGATTCATACTCTTTTACAGGTGAGGAAACTGAAGCTCGGAAATGGAAGAAGCAAGGACAGATGGGAGAAGGGGAAGGTAAGAGAAAAACCTACTGGGCCCTTGCTCCTGCAGGTCCTTTTCACATGGGAGCTCTAAGTACGTCCTCTAAACAATTCCAACGAGGGGCACTGTAGGCCCCACTTATGGTTGAGGAAACTGAGGCTCAGAGAGATGAAATAACCCTTTAGAAAATCATCAAGGCCCCTGAGGTCCCTCACCAAATACCTCTTACCTGGGATCAAACCCCGAGGCCTTTAGACACCATCCTGCTGCCTCCGTGAGGCCAGGCCCTTGCCTATCGGACAAGCGGTGTGAAGAGAAGTAAGATACGGATCCTACCTTCCAGGCCCCCTGACCTGGGTGAGGAGAAAGAACAAAGAGAAGCATTCCAGAACAAAGTCAGGGATGGAGTGACGACCACCACCTTTGTAAAGTCCTGCCCGGCAAAGCTCTCACTGGCAGAAGCATTTGATCACCTTCCTGACACTCTGCAGATAAATGGAAATACCGCCTCCGTTTCACAGCACCAAGCCTAAGACTCCTTATTGGTAGAGCATTTGGACAAAGGGTGCCTGATTCCACACAGCGCCAGCATGGTCATGTAGCTTAACCGAAGCATCCCACTGCCCAGCTCCAGGCCGACTCCTGGTGCTTACAAGCTGTGTGTGCTTGGGAAAGCTACCTTCCCTCTCTGGGCCTCCATTTCCAGGGCCATAAAGTGAAAGTGATGCTAGTAATTGACTTGAAGCAGAGTTGTGAGGACTCTGAATGCACCCATTAAGTGCGGAGTACCGATTCCACTGCAGGGGGGCAGAGCTTGGTGAAATCTTGTGTCTTATTATTACCACCCCCAGGCACAACTAACTTCTGCAAAGGTGACCAAAAGAAAAGAAGTTTTTTCTCTCCTGACCAAAGTAAACCTGACTGTCAGGAAAAGTTGGCTGGGAAGTAAAAAGTGTGTCTCAATGAAATGTTCCTAAGAGCCAAGAGGAAGGAAGTTTTTCCTACAAAGCCATTTGGATGTGGGAGGCAAGCTCTTGTCCTGGCTAATTTCTCTGCGGCTTAGCTACCTAATCTGGGGATTTAGCCCCCTCATATATTTAAGGAGAGCAAAATATGTTCGTAGGACTGAGGGAGTGGCGCAGGGATGACAATACTGCCCATACACCTGTGTGGAAAGCAGGCCCGAGCCCAGAGGAGCCAGATAGCCACCTGGTGACTCCTTGGCTGGGTTAGAATCCCAGCCTGGCCACCTGCTGCCCGTGCCGCCTTGGACTGCCTTTTTTCTTTTTCTCTGATGTGGGGACACTCCCTGTATTAGTTCCCTAGGCTGCCTTAATAAAGTACCAATAGCTGGGTGGCTCATTCTCTCACATTCTTGAAAGCTGGAAGTTCAAAAGCAAGGTGTCAGCAGGCTGTGCTCTCTTAGAAGATTCTAGGGGAGAATTCGTGATGTGCTTCTGTCCAGATGCTGCTGTTGCTGGAAATTGCTAGTGTTCCTCAGCTTATAGATGTGTCAGTCTTGTCTCTGCCCCTGTGGCCACATGGTGATCTCCTGTTGTCTCTGTGCCTCTTCCTACACCGACACCAGTCGTATCGACTTGGAGCCTACCCCGATATTACATCTGTCCTATTGGAAAGAGGGTCACTTGAATATCTTCTCATGAGGTCTAAAAGGATACCTATGCCACCTGGCCGTCCCTATACCTGGTCCCTGGCAGCTTTCATCTGCAAGTTGGGTGGGTGCATTTTGACTATGCTTCATCCTGGTGCAGAAACACCCGAGTCCCACTTTGTTCTTATCTTTTTTAACAAAATGCATGGATTTATTTATTCCATTGTACAAGAATGTATAATTGTGAAAGGAAATAAAACACAATATACAAAATTATTTATACAAAGTGTCTAGAAAAAGAAAATCTATAAACATGTAAGTAACCCTCATTCATTTTAGCAGCAGTATGGCTGGAATTTGAAAGATTAACCACTTCCCTATATGGGGACATGTTGATTGCCTCCAGCTTCTCACCATTCCAGGAACACCTGTAGGAATCTTCTAATGCAGGTATGACTCACCTGTGCTTCAACAGAAGCTTCCTTCTTTTCCTTCTTGCTACACACACACACACACACACACACACACACACACACACACACACCCAGCCTGCAGAAGCTTTAAGATTCCCCTGCTATGAAAAAACATGGTTGGAAAATCCAAATAATCAGGCTTGGCACCCATAGCACAGTGGTTACGGCGCTAGCCACATACACCAAGGCTAGCGGGTTCAAACCAAGCCAAACAGCAATAACAACTGCAACAAAACAATAGCTGGGCGTTGTGGGGGATGCCTGTAGTCCCAGCTACTTGAGAGGCTGAGGTAAGAGAATCGCTTAAGCCCCAGAATTAGAGGTTGCTGTGAGCTGTGACACCACTGCACTCTACTGAGGGCAACAAAGTGAGACTCTGTCTCAAAAAAAAAAACAAAAACAAAAAAACAAAAAAAAACCTGAATAATCAGAATCTCGATTAATGAAATGCATCTGGGCCCCCTAGAGGTGACCTTCGACTCCCATCTGCTGATAATCTCCACAGGCCTGTGCTACCCAGTTTGGCAGGTGCAAAAGTGATATTGTCACAGTGTCACAACTTGGATGCAAGTAGGACACCTTGATCACTGCCACCATCAGGCCACCACACTTTCTCATCTTTTGTTTGATTTGTCACCTGCAGAATTGGCTCTATCATGAGCTCCCCAAGACAGAAGACACACACTGCCTGGTGAAGAGGCAGAGCGAAATCCTGGAGAGGATTTCTCGTCTGGGCACCCAAAGAAGCCACTGTCCAGCTGGCTTAAGGGTGGGAGAGCTTGTAAACAGATTAAACCTCTGGCAGAAAGGCACAGCTCAAAAAATGTTTCCATTCCCAGGACAATGTGTTCAGCCAGCGCTGGAGCAGCACTTAACCTTTTGGGTCAAGTGAACTTGCAGAGTTTCAAAGGCAATTCAGGCTGAAAATGTACCCACTTTGATAAAGAGGCTTAGAGTGAGTGAAGCATTGAAACATCATTACCAGTCCCCCTCCCCCACCAAAGGGCCGACTTCTAACAACTTCCATCCTGCGGGTAATCCACTTGTTATCTAATCACGAAAATGAAAAGACAGCATCTGGTTACAAAATCACTGGGAATTCATCATTTGGGATAACAGAGGCTCCTTAAACCATCGAGTCAACAGACAAACCCTACAGTTCTCCTCCATGGCAGTCGTGGCAAAGAGCTTTCTGGTCTGGCTCTCTCATTCATTCCTCAGCACTACTAAGGATGTTTCTGCCCCACAGGGCAGACAAGACAAGGAAGCTGAGAAAGGCGATCAAGACTTGCCCAGCTAGTAAAAGGCAGAGCTGTGTCCCTCCAATACCAAAGTACACTTTTTTTTCAAAAGTATTGCTAATCATAGTACACACCCTCTACGTTAGATTCCCAGAATTTTTTTTTTCAGGTTAATGTGAGAGTAAAAATGACCAAGTCACAATATTTGACTTTATTAGGTAGAATCCCTCTTAATACTAATACGAAACCAGTAGACGTTATAATTCATACCCACACAGGAGAAAAATTCATTTCAATTTAAGTTGGGGGAAGGGGAATGAGGGAGGGGAGAGAGGAGGGCTTGGGGTGCTCCCACTGACTGGACACAATGTTGGGGTATATGGCGCACATTTGGGGTGCGGAACCAAGAACACCTTTCTTTCTACCAATCTTCCCCAATTTCTTTAAGGCTCCAGTCAGATTTCTTTAAATCATTAAAAATATTTTTAATTGAAAATACAAAAATCAAGATCCTGTTATTATTAGAGGATCACATTTTTTGCCAAATCAGTGGAGATGGAAGAAGAAAACCGACTTTTGTATCATTGAGGGATAACAATGATAACATAATAATACAATCTCTTTTCATTATGGGCTATCACCTTCATCATTGCCTGTTCTGTCTCTGATACAACACTGGTTGAATAGATGAATGAATGGTTGGGTGGATGGATGGACAGGTGGGTGGATGAGTGGATGGACAGGTGGGTAGATGGAGGGATGGGAGGATGGGTGAATTAATTAACTAATTCCCTTTTCTTTGTATCTAGAACTTTTGATCCAACTTGCTTCTCATTCTGAGTCATACTGATATATATACTGCATGACTCTCAGCACCCAATGCCTCTCTCCCTCCACCAGAGAGAGGGGAAAGCAGGATTGAGGAGGCCACCTTGCTAGCATTTAAGAGCATCAGCACACCCCAGGTTAGAAAGCAGGGCTGAGAACAGTTGTATCCAGAGCCATAACCCTTCCAGGACTGCCTAGCAGAACAGCTGCTTCTGTGGTAGAGAGGGCAGATAGCTACACCTGGATCAGAAGACCCCGGACCTGGGCTGCCACAAATCCTATAAAGCTACAGATCCTGGACCAGGAAGAGGTGCCTTAAGTCTTGAGAATCTGGCTCAGACTCCCTCTTTTCAGAGGCTACACTTTGAGAGGATCTGTGAATCCTATAGTCTGCAGTGGCCCCAACCCTCCATTGCTTAAGGCCGACTTAAACAGCAGGGCAGATGGAGCAGTGGGAAGAGCACTGGTTTAGGAGTCAGGCAGACTCAGGCTTGAGTCTTAGCTTTGTTTCTGACTAAGGGCTGTTTATTCTTGCTGGGTCTCAGTTTCTTAGTCTATAAATTAAGAACAGTGATACAACTTAGAACAAGGCTGTGGGGCTACAGGGTGGAGCTACATAGCAATGGACAAGGTCACCACATTACAGAGCTGGGAACCCTCTAGGTGCTTGCTAGATGGTAGTCTGCCCACCTGTGGAATCTCTGGCCTTCCAGGCTGACTTCATGAATATAAAAATGAGAACATCTCTCTGTGTAAACACAATTTGAGTTTCCTATTTCCTTACACACTGGAATGGAAGCTTGATGGGTTTGGTCTTGGTTTATATTTCACTTTCTAGATCCTGCTTGGTTAAAGCTGAGGTCGCTCAGTGGGGTCAGTTGGAAAGATCTTGAGCTTCAAAATATTTAGAATATAATTCTGAATTTACTCCCATTTCCCACAATGATACAATAAGTCAGTTTTCTTCTTCCATCTCCACTGACTCGGCAAAGCTGTGATCCTCTAAAATAACAGCCCCAGCCCAGGAAAAGGGAATATTTCACACTCTCCATCTGCAATGTGTCACGAAGAGGAAAGGAAAAATAAAGAAACCTTTAACAATTTGCCATACTGTATGCCTTGGAAGAGCCCGGTAAACTTGCTAGCAAATTGCTTCTAATTATAGGAAACCTGCCTTTGGCTTCAGAAAACACTCACCAGCGTCATTCCAGTTCTCAGTTCTTGGCATGAGCAGAAGTTTCTTCCATTATTATTTCAGTTGGCTTGAGCTATTGACAAGACATTTATCAAATGGGGCACGAAGCTGCCTCCATGGAATTATGTTCTAGAAAAGGCAGAGCCTGGGAGCCAGGTGAAATGGGCCAACCACTGAAGAGTTCTGATAGAATTTCTAGAACTGGCCAGCTGTCAGAAATAATTATTTGTCTGTCCTACAATCAATTTTGATTTAAGAAGTTACAGAATACATACACACTTATTATCATGAACTCCATAGAAATATATATAGAAAAATATCAAATGCCCAAATTTCTCCCTTCACCAAACCCACACCCCTTCCCAGGGTGGTTCACCATTCTACTGACTTTTTCTAACCCTGCTCAAACTTTTAAAGGGTCCTCTTAGTAACTACACAGTTGACCCATTGGGTACACATTTACTCTTTCCTGGGACCCTTTCAGATGCCCTCCTAATCTTTCATATTTTTCTTTGTAATGCATATGGTTTTTTTTTTTTTTAATTGGGTGATGCATTTATACAACTTTCTTCCCTTAATGCAGTGGTTCTCAACCTTCCTAATGCCACAACCCTTTACTAGCAACGAAAATAATTTTATGTTCCTCACCACAACATGAGCAACTGTATTAAAGGGTCGCGGCCTTAGGAAGGTTGAGAACCACTGCCTTAATGGTTCATTTATATTACAGCTCATCCATGGTGGTATTTATAGATGGATGGTGCAGTCCAGTGGAAATATAATCCCAGTCACATATGTAATTTTAAATTTTTAGTAGCTACATTATAAAAAAGTAAAAAGAAACAGGTGGAATTGATTTTAATGTCCCGCACCTTACCAACCTCTGTCTACAAACACAGGTCATATTTACTCTAATGACGTTATGGTATCATGGGAGTTCCTAGACCTTCAAAGCACCTTATTGTTATTTCTGGGAGTGCCCACGCAGAGGGGGCTCCTGTGCCAGCTGCCATCACTAAGTAGTATTCACCTTTCTTCTTCTCTTTTCTATGTCCTACCAGTTCCTATCCACCACCTCAAACCTGCCTGGTAGAGTTTCCCCACGGCTCTTGTGTTTTAGGAGAACACGAATGTTCTCTGCTGAGGAGGATGTCTTTGGAAGCTCCCAGAGGTCACGGTCCTCAGGGCGCTGGAATGCAGGTGGTTTCTTCGCAGAGGTGTGGGATACCCCCCCCCACACACACCCCCTCATATGCTTTATCAGATGAAGTCCAAAGTAGTAATGCTGGAGCCCAGAGTTGCACAGATCCTTCTGGAAAAGTTCTGTCAATTTAGTCCTTTTATATCCTTCCTCCCAAGGGTTTCCAAGCCAGTCAAAGAGCCCTAGGTAAGGCAGACACTATTTTATTTTCATCCCCTAACAAAAACGTCCATATCTCGGTGTCCCCAAAGCTTCCACATATATGAATAGGTGTAAATATTTGAAAAAGGGTCAGAGGCAAAGCAGCTGTAGAAAGAGAAAATAGTCTGGACCCAGCTATGACTATTAAAGGTGTTAGGATTCTTTCATTTATTCTGAAAGGGAATCCCTGATTCATGCTTTCAAAGAATTTACAGTCTTATGGACGGACAGGTGAGCCAATCAAGTGGCCCAGCACCTGTGTATGGGCCTGACCTGCCACACAAAAGGGAGACCAGCCAGGATTTTCCTGAGGGCTGGGAGACGCTTGACTGGGAGGGGCAGTGGGGAGTCAGGGCAGGCAGTGACCACGTGGACTGTCCGATTAGGAAGAGGTGGCCAAGCCACCTAAGGTGGTGGCCAGGTAAGGAGAGAAGAGCCCTCTAAGCAGAGGTGGAAATGGTTAAAGGGGATGGGGTGACAAGTAAAATGGTGACTTTATGGGGCCACAATAGGCATGATAGCGTGGGGTGAAGTGGAGGAACACTCGTTAGATATTTAAAAGAACCAGCCCTGCTAAATCCTTTCTAGCCACCAAACCAGATTTTAAAAAGTATGTCAGAATTCCAATTCCCCATCTTCTCTCCAAAGCCTGTGCCCCATGCAGTATCCTGATAATCCCAGGACCCTCCTCCACCACCCTGACTCTCCCCTCTCCCTTAATCCCTTATTTAAAGCCATCTTTGATGACTCTCTGCTTCTTCTGGCCCATTCCCACACTGTAGTTAGAGTAACTATTGGAGATGGAAATTTCCCCTGCCACTTGTCATTCACTCGTTCCCATTTTTTCCTCGGGATGAAGAATTTTAAAGACCTTTTTGGAGGGTGATTGGTGGGAACAGGGAGGACATTTGGTGGGATCTCACCTCAAGGACATTTCAAAATAACTAAGAGTAAATTTTAAAAGTTTTACCACACAGAAAAAAAATCTTTCTGGAACTCCATTAGTAAATAAACTTTCTGGAATCAGCTCTACTCTTCCCTGACCTAACAATCCAGTCTCATCAATCCATCCCATTTTCTAGACACATTCTCATGCCTGCCCCATCCTATTATTTCTGCCTAGAATTTTTGCTCACCCATACCACCAAACTAATTCCTTCTTATTTTTTCTTTAAAGTTCTACCTCAGAAAGCTTCTGCTTTCTCTAGTCCAAGCTGTTCCTCCCATTCAGAGAGAATAAAATAATTCCTTCTTCATCTGTGTTATTAAACACCATTGTTCTCTTTTCAATACACTACATCATGATTTTATGATGACTTGTGTAACTCAAGTAAATTCCAGGGGACACAGTGGTCCACCCTCAGCATAGGCTCAAGTCCCAAAAAGCACAACTATGCAATCTACAAGTAATGAAAGATAGAGTATTTAAAATCAGTGCTGGGGTCCAACATGGAAAATGGCACTGAGGTGAATGGATTCTTCATTAACAGTGTCACTGGCTCTCTCAATATCCCTCTTAGTTGACAGCTATTCCCCAAACGAATTCATTCATTATCTTTCTCTTAAACACTATTAATAACTCCTCCAAACTACCTCTGAGATCTAACTGGCATGTTTGTTTATTTCTGCATTCCCATCAAGGCCACTGGGTTGTATACAACAGGGCATCATCCCCACTACAGCAGTTGGACTCGTGCTCCCAAGGATGCTAATTCCATAGAATACTACGTGAATGGTGCTCTCCGGAGTTCTGCAATATGGTAGATGTGCTCCCCATCCCTCACTCAGCTCTGTTCAGTGTAGAACAACTTATTGTCTCTGGCTTATTCTATTTTCTCTGCACTGAGCCTGTCTCTGGATACTGCCTCAGCAAGCAAGGAAAATTCTCGCAGCAGCCTCGGGATAAGGTGAAAGATTGTGAATCCCAGTGAATCGGTTATTGTTGTCCCAGTCACATCTGTGTTCAAATCAATCTTCCTCAGAACGGTGAGCTCTTCCAGGCCATAGGTTATAGTTTATTTAGCTTGGTGACCCCAGAGCCTACTACAGGGTCCAGAACACATAGACTCTCAATTGTTGAGTCAAAGACTTTTAAAGGAAAAAAAATACATAAATGCCTACATGATCAATACCTTTGCAGAATAAAAAGGGCACTGGATTTGTTGTTCATATATTATCTGTCTATTTTATCCCCTTTCAAAAGTTATCTTCTTTTAGTTATGGGCATTCGAATTATAGTTTATATTAAACAAAAGTTTCAAGAGCAACTTTATACAATGCATTCTAGTTTATTCAGGTTATTTTTTCTTTCATTATTAAAAAAAAATTGAAGCTCTCCATGAATAACTGAATTGATTTCCCTACTCCTATCAGTTTTGTTTTCCTGTTTGAAAAATACTGCCCTAGTTTTTCTTGGAAAGGAATGTGTCTACTTTTCAGCATTCCAGCTTATATTTTTCTAAATCAGCAGTGGGACACGTTACATGATAGCACTGGTGACCAGTTGGCACACCTGGACATGGTCTTCTCCTTGGGAAAGTCTTCCCTCTTCACGACTTCCCATGCAGAAGTGAGAATGGGGTTTGGTTGGAAGAGCAGTACTCTGGTCCTCTAGTTCCCAAAACACAGTTGGGCATAAAGTCACCATCCAGAGCTCTTGCATGGACTGCAGGCTTGCCTTCTCATTTGCCCAGTTGTTCAGGGAATAACTGTTGCCTTAAACACAGCATACTTGCATGGGTACACGTACACACATACACACCCATGACCTGTGAACAAACATAAATCTTCAGGAAAAATGGAATCTCAAGTCATAAGGAGGAAGAAAAAGTCTTTTCTAAACAACAAATAATTTGTACAAGGCCTCTTCTTTGATGGAGTTAATACTCTATGTTATTACTTGGAATAACATTTAATTACTTTTCTTTATGCATTTATCCTAATCCTACGTTCAAACTACACCCCACTGTGCCTGCCAGGAGAGGGGAAAGAGATTGTTTTATAGCCTCTTAAAGACTTCTCTTGTATGCTAAAGTTGATGTGAGCTGGACACTCTGGGAAAAATTTGACTATTTTCCTGATCAGAGTAAACACTGGCCTTGGTTCCTGTCTGTGGGAACAGATGGGATGATTCCTTTGTTCCAGACACATGGAGGAGGTAAGAAAGCCTCGCTAAGAACTGAGATTTGGCTTAAGGTGACAGAGGAAGCAATAACAAACTTGTGGCATCAAGGGATTGTTGGCTTAGGTTTGTACAGACGCCAGATGTGAGGGCTGCATGATGATATGTGTGAGCTCAGCAGCCAGTGCCCAACATTGGCACAGCCCTGTGAGGGATCCACCACAAATAAAAAGGGGAAGAAAACAAACAACAATGGCAATAGCAGACCCTGCTCAAACCATTGTCTTAGGCAAGTCAAGAGCTCTCTGAGAACCTCAATCCCTTGTTCTATAAAATAAAGACCATACCCTGTCCTGACATCTTTGCAAGGCTGCAGGTAGGTAGGAGGCACATGAGACCCACGTGGGATAAGGATGCATGCTGACTATTGCACAGTGCTGTGCAAATGTGAAGCTGACGACATGCAAAAGAATTTTAGTCATGATGAAACATAAAGCCCATCAGATATGCTCGCATTCCAGAAATGAAAGAAAGGAACTAACATTTATGTGGCAGGCATTCGGCTGGGTCATTCCATGAACAAAATCTCACTTCATCCTCATAATGAATGACAGTATGCTGAGACAAGGTTATTTTTTCCACGACACAGAGGAAGAAAGAGAAGTTCAGAAAATCTAGGTAAACCGCCTAATTTTACAGCACAGTAAGATGATAAACTAGGAGGTGAACTTGGGTTGCTGGTTCAAGGGCCTTTGCTTCCCACTTCATGGGTATTCATAAACCTGAAACTAATAGGGGATACCCAAGGCAGATACCCATTGCACAGGGCAGAAATCCCAGGGGCTCTCCTCAGAAGGCTCCAGGAAAGGCAGGCCTTGGTCATCAGGGCTTCATCTCCTATAGAATCCAGTTGTTTTCTCACCTCCTTTCCAGATCTGATATTCATGAATTCTAAGGCTCATAGAAATGAATCATTTCTGAGCTGATTGGAGAATTATGTTCCCATGAAGCAACCAGCCTCCCCAAGTCCTGACCTTGGCTGGCATCCCTTTTAATGACATGTAACCACTACTTATTCTGTGGACTTAGAAGTCAATCCCCAAACACTTGACCTCGGCCATCCCCTTCTAAGCTGAAATAGGAGCTGCTTAAGGTGGCTTGAACCTTAATGACTAGGCTCTTGGACTTGGGAGACATCTCCTTGTTTTTTGAGAAGCCTTTTTTATTTTTTAATGTTTTGTGATAGCAGTTACTCAAGCACTGCCAACTTTCTGGCCCCATTCTGATGAGAGAGATGGATTGCCATGGAAAAGCCACCTGTGGCTTGATGAGAGGCTGCTTCTGAAGTTATTATGATCCCTCGGTCTGTTTTTAGAAGGCTCTTGAAAACAGAAGATAAACTGCTTGGCATCCCCATTCATGACAGGGGGCTGGGAGGGAGCCTGGCTGCTAAGGCTGCATGGCAGGGGAAGCTGGGATCTTGGAGACATTCCTGACTTTGCATCAACACCAGTTTCCTCAGCTCCAGCACCAGGGCAGGCCAACCACGAACTTCATGGGCCACCCCAGGAGCAATCTCTCTTTAATGTTAATCTGACCCCCAACACCAGTTGCTCCCAGGATTAAGTCAAAACTCCTTAACCTACCCATCCAAGCCCTTCATGATCAGCTCCTTCCTACCTCTCCATTGTCTTTGTCCTACTCACCTCTTCTACCCTTCCAGGGTGGCAAGTCTACAAACATGATATAGCATTTGGGGCCTTCATGCCCTTCTCAAGCTGTACCATCAGCCTGGAAGGACCTAAGGGCCTTACAAATTTCTCTTTGCCCTCAAGAACCAGTTTAAGCATCCCCCCTTTCTCTGGCCTACAACCTCTGCCTGGCCCCACCCAGATGAAGTCACTATGTCCCTTATCTATGACTTCATAGCACTCCTTACTTATCCCATCAGATCACTTGTCACACTAGATGGTAATTATCTGATCTCATATTTCCTCACATGGCATTGTGTGAAATAATTTCACTGAATCATGAAGGCAGAGACCATGTCTGATTCATCAGAACAGCCTCGGGCTATTGCACGTGTCAGTTCCTTGCACATAGTAGATATTTATTATAATAAATGCGAAAGAAACCAGTAAGGGAAAAAGGGAGTGAGAGGGTGAGTGAGGAGGCAGGAAGGGTAAATTCCATAAAAGCAATAGGAAAAAAAATGTCTGCAACTCTTTATTGCCAAATCTTCAGAGTGCTGTGGAGAATATACACTCTGGGACCAGACTAGGATTGATCCCTTGCTCTGTCACTAGCTGTAAGAACCTGGACAAGTTCTGTAAACTCTCTGTACTTCAACTTCTTCATCGGCAAAGTGAGGATGAAAATACTTGTGAGGATGAATGGATCAATACATCACAATCACACACAAACACAATGGTGACTTAAACAGAGTAAGAAACATTAACTATTACACAAGGCAAATCTCAGTCTCAGCAGAGTCCTTCGGGGATCCAGGTTTCTTCCACGTTGGGTCTCACCTTCATCTAGGTCCTGAGATTTCTCTCCCTTGAACTGGTAGATGGGAAAAAAGAGCAAGGATCCTGAGGAAAGAGAGCTAGTCAATGGCAGCAAGGACATTGCTGGGTGTGGGGATACTCTATTGCGAAAGTCACCTGCACACTGTAAGCTTTCAATAAATGCATCTTCCATGATTCTTGATGAATAATGAAGAATTTTTTCAGGTGGCCAATGAGGAAGGAGTCTTCCCCAGGGCATTGGCTCTAAAACTGACATATTCTGAGTCTGTGTTTTGGAAGGACGCCTGAAGAGCTACCTTCTTTCATCCCCACTGGGAAGACAGCTTCATGCTCATGTTACAAATGAGGAAACAACCCACTAAAGAAGGAAGAGTGTAACACCACGGTTACCAAAGAGCATGAACTAGACATCATCCTGGTGATTAACTGTGCAGCTGGTGCCCTCAGCCATCCATCCCTATGGCTCTGGATCCTAGTTTCACAGCATCAGAATGTTTGCATGGAGAAGGCAGGTTTCAGAAAGGATGACTTCAGACCTTTTTTTTCTAGTTTTAAATGGCCATTGTGTGAAATAAGTTCATGAAAAGGGAAACACTTCCAATAATGGAAGATCTTTACACGGAGAAGGGATTGATGGTGATTATTTTACAAATGGGAGGGAAAAAAACGAAGCAGGCTTTACACATGATTGCAACAACCCCACCCCTATAGAAAAAAGTCATGCTGGCTTCTACCCTGGTGTTGGTGACTTTGTCCAGGGTTAACACTGTGCAAATTTGACCTGAACAAATAGATTTAGTTTAGTATTTCCCACCAGAACGTTTATTTAAAAAAAACTATCAGTACTTGAATTTAAGAAATAGCTGACATTTAGTTAATGGACCCAAACAGCTTTAATTGTCGAGAGAAATGGCCAAGATACATGAAAGAAGTACAGGCTATGGGACAAATTTAATGGGGTTTCAGTTTTACAAGGACATGGATGGTTGTCTTTGAAGTAGTTTGTCTCAAGACGTCCAACACTCCAGTCCATTGGTCTGAGCTGTGTATGCACTTGGTGTCATGAAAGTTGAACTTGTTTAAAGAACACTCTGATTCAATTATTCACTCTTTTATAAGGTTATTAAACCCAATGTGATTAAAAGAGGCAGTTTTCTCAAATCATGGGCACTGGGTAAGCAAGCAGTGGCTGGTTTGTTTTCAGCTCACTTTGTTTAATCAAATTTTGGAGGCAAGAAATTTAAAGACATATAGACATCAGAGGAGGCCAGAGCTTTCATGAAACCATGTCACAAACAATGGGTGGCCAAGACTATCCTTGATCAAATGTTGCATCTGATCTGATAAGTTCTCCTGGGGCTTCAGTTTCCAGATGCCTGCAAGTGATTAACAGGACCTCAGCGCTGGGATTACACAGTTACTCACTTTGTTGGTTCTTCATTTAATGGTTTAGATTTTGAAGATGTTTACAGAAATGGGGAGATGAAGAGCAAGTAGAACAAAGGGAATTAATAATCATCTTGTGCCTGATTTTTAATGAACTCAGTCAAGAAGGTTGGCCAATATGACACACTTCCTTACTCTCTCAGAACCATGGGCTGGCCTTTCAGCCCAATTTAAAAGGAAAACTGATGCTTAACTCAATCACCAGGCACCATCTCAGCATGTGTTGGGGCTAAACACTGAGGCAGGTATGGTAGGCAACTTTCACCCGGTCACCCTTCCCTTGTCTGGACAGCCCAGCCACCTCTGCAATGTAGGCTGTCTGCAGTAGCTGGGTCCATACACTCAACTGTGCTCTGAGGGCTTGCTCTGCTCTGGACACTTGGTAGGCACTAGAGACATTCTTGAGAGCAAATGTCACCTGGAATCTTTCCTCCTGGAGGTTAGTGAAGAAACATACTAATAAAATAATCACACACATACATCAAGGAGGATAAAACCTTTCTTGAACTATCAGCAAGTCAGGAAAGGGAAAGCACCTTGTTAAAATACACGGGAAGCTGGAGGTAGACCAGGCCAGGACTTGAGAATAGTATCTCAGTAGAGAGAACAGGATAGGCTGAAGCTCTGTTGTGGAAGCCAGGAGGACATATTCAATGAACTCAAACAAGGCCGGTGTGGTTTGAGGGCAGAGAGGAAAAGGTCTTATAATACAAGATTAGGCCATGTGGATCAGTTAGAGATTTCTCCTCCCTGGGAAAGCCACCCACTGAAGTTCATAACTTCTACACAAGTCCCATCTGGGAGACAACAGATCTCAGGGCAAAATATGGTCCTAGCACCTGCTCATACTATGACCTTAAGGAAGTTTCTTCATGCTTGGAGTCTTGGCTTCCTCTTCTGTAAAATAAGTATAACTCTTACTACGCAAGGTCGTTTGGGGGACAGTGAGAAAATATGTATTTCAACACTTAATGCAGTGTCTGGTACATCACAGATGCTCAAAAGCTATTGGACTGAAATAAAGAAAATGGATGGTAGCTTTAATCTTCAAAAATGGGAGTGGGTTTGACTATACAGCTTGCTTTTCTGAGAGTGAGGATATTGAGTTTGGCAACATCCACAAAGTCTGAGACTATTCATTCTAAACTAGGGTTTTCTTGAGTAAGAAAGATGTTTTCATTCCCCTTTGGAGTTATAGAATCACAAAATTGTTCAGTATGGAACTGATTTTGAAGGCAGTAATGCCCGCCCTCTGCCCGTTTTTACAGCTGTAGTGGGCACTGATTGTTTTCTGTAGTGTGGATGTGTATTTGCCCTTCACCTTGGTCTCCTTCTAAGGGATTACAGCTTCCCCATTAGATGCAGTCTGATAGGGTGACCCGAGATCCTCATCCTGGCCTAGCCAAGGGTAGGACAAGTCCCAAACCAGGGAAGTAAGCCCATCCTCGCAGGAAGTGGAATCTTAAACAGAAAAAGGAAAGGACAGATACAGGATGGGGCTCTGCTCTGTGCCAGCAATGGCCACCTGGACAGGTTATCCTGCTCTCAGCACCCCCTCTTGAGTAATTGCTCTCCAGCCCCTGATCCCCCCAGCTACCCTGTGAGTCCCTGAAAGCCTTCCAAATTAACCCCATTTTAATTGCTAGCTTAGAGCCAAAGCTCACTAATTAACACAGCACTGAAGAAAGTGAAACCAGAGAAAATAAGTGACCTGTACAAGGTCACATAGAAAGTGTGTCAGGTCTGGGTGCAGAGTCACTTAACTCCAAATCCAGAGCTCTTTCATCTACATGGCACCAAGAGATTTGAAAAATCAAACAAGGTTTCAGCACTACAAAAAATGAACAGGAGGAATAAGGTAAAGAAAACTGCAATTTCCACTCCTTTCTCATCCTCTTTGGTTTCCCATCTGTTACATAGAAGCAAACGAAGTTCTAGCTCAGAACCTGAGTGGCTTTCTTTTGGACCTGAAATCTGCAGATGGAAAATCTGGTATCCAAGGCCCCCACAATATATTAATGACCCATGTCTCTATCTTCATCTCCCACATACAAACTGCCCACCTTTTCTTCTACGTGAAACCTGCCATCTGGTCACCAGGGCCACTTTCTGGTCCCAGGCACCTGCTGCCCTGACCTCTCTGACACTCTGTACCATATTTTCTTCTTTCTTCCAACATTATTGAGAGCTACTCTGTCCCAGCCTGGGGACCTAACTCAAGAGAAAAGAAACCACAGGCCCTCTCTGGAGAAGCTCACAGTCTGCCACGAGAGACAGGTGGGAAGACAGGTCCAACAAGGGTGGGCAGGAAGAACTAGGAGAGTCCATGAAATCTCAGAACCTACAGACGGTTTCCTGGAGGAGGCGTTTTGAACTGAGCTCCTAAACATGAGTAGGAGATAAAAGCAGAAGAGAAAAATGTACATTAAGGTGGGGGGGGAGGAAAGATAGAGATGACAGCAAAAGCACAAATGACAGAAGAATAAATAAATGAACTGACATGATCATAATCAAAAACTTCTGTTCATCAGAAGACACCATCAAAAAAGTGAAACGACATCCCACAGAATGGGAGAACAAATTTGCAAATCATGTTTCTGATTTTCATCTAGCACATGAGGAATTATTATAATTTACTAGTGAGAAAGACAAGCAACCAAAAAATGGTCAAAGGACATGAAGAGGCATTTCTAGAAAGAAGAGATACAAATGGCTTTATCACATGAAAAAATGGCCCATATCATTAACCATCAGGGAAATATAAATAGGAGCCACAACAAAATATCGCTATTCTACCCATTCATACAGTTATACTTAAATGGCAGATAATGAGAAGTGTTGCAATGATGTGGAGAAATTAAAATACTACTGTGCTATTCTAGGAATGTAAAATGGCACAGCCACTTTGGTAAATAATCTTCTAGTTCTTCAAAAAGTTAATCATGGAGTTATCATATAACCTAGCATTTTCACTCCAAGTTTTATTGTTGAGAGAAAACATATGTCCCCACAAAACTTTACAGCATTATTCATAATAGCCAGCATGTGGAAACAACTCAAATATCCTCCGACAAACGGATAAACAGAATGTGGTATATCCGTACAATGGGATACCAATCAACCATGCAAGTTGAAGTTCTGATATGCATAATGTATCATAGATGAACCTTAGAAACTTGCTAAGC
Organism: Nycticebus coucang; assembly: GCF_027406575.1. Classification (NCBI taxonomy): domain Eukaryota; kingdom Metazoa; phylum Chordata; class Mammalia; order Primates; family Lorisidae; genus Nycticebus; species Nycticebus coucang. The sequence goes on from NC_069796.1 coordinate 78,295,507, forward strand.
TAGGCATAAATGACCACAGAGCATTTGATTCTATTTATATGAAATTTCCAGAACAGGCAGATCTGTAGAGACAGGAAGTAGTTTAGTATTTTCCAGGGGCAGGGGATAATGAGAAAACTAGGGGTGTGCATGACAGCCAAAATATGCATAGTTTCTTTTATAAGTTAATAAAAATGTTTTTAAATTGATTGTGGTGATGGACCTACAACTCTGTGAATATATTAAAAGTCATTGAATTGTATACTGCTCTTTGAATGGATGAATTATATCACATACCATACATTCAAATACAAATTAATTTAAAAATAAATAAAAATGAGCAATAACACTGTTAAAAAACAAAAATAAAACTATGTAAAATGATAACTTCTGTAACTTAGGTTATATCCAGAAGATTGTAGAGGATGATGGTTCAATAGTAGAACATGGTTCAATAGTTTCAATTCCTGGGATCCAGGACAAGCCACTTAACTCCTGAGGGCTTCAATTTCCTCCTCTGTAAAACAGAGGCTGATGAGAGATGCCTAAAAAGTGCTGTGTACCATGCCAGGTCTCAAGTTTATGTCCAGTCAATGTGAGCTATTATTATCATGGCCAGTTAACCAACTGGAAGGGTGATGACCCTAACAGGTCCAGATGGATTGCAGAGAAAGAAAGGACATAGCAGAAAAAAATAGTATTAAGTTTTTAGCAGAAAAAATATTATTAAGTTTGTCCTTATGAGAATAAATGATATGCATAAAGTAGAAAATACCAGATACAGAAAACTAATTTTATTCTGCAATGACAGAATTCTGTGTATCTTCAGAGTTCACTTGAAGTCGCAGGCTCATGAAAATACCATCAAGGGAGCAAGTGAGAGAACCAAGCTCTTAGGGATTACAGATCAGCCCAGGAACATGGTGCCACATACAAGAGGAAACAGGAGTGAGCCTATTTTACTTGATATGCCCACCTAGTGTTGTTAGGAGCCAGGATACACCTGTCATCCCATCAACGGAAGCTTTGAAATGAGACTTTCCATCCTTTCCAGGAGAGAAGGTCATCAGGATTGCTGACTTCCATAATTTTCCTTGTGCTGAGTTCAGGGAGTTCAGAGTGTTGTTAAAATAAGAATTGCCAGGAATTGTAGAAAAACATTTAGAGGAGGAAAATTTAAAAATGGGCCCACACCACAGCTTGGCAATGTCACTTCTGGGGAAACTACTGGCTCACATGCTCAAAACAACAGGTATTAAAATGCTCCTTGCAGCAAAGAGAACTCCAACTGCCTCTCTGTTGCTAAAATAAGCTTGTAAGGGGCTCTGCACAAGGATAGGCACCCATCACTCTTTGTAGGTTGACCTAAGAAACCTGCTTGTGGGTCTAGGAAACCAGCTTCCTTCTTAAGCCCCAATTGCTCAGCCAACTTTTGTGCTACCTGCATCAAAAGATGAACAAGCACAGGCATTTATGAGCATGCCTTTGATAGGGTGTGTGGCCCCAGGGAGAGTTAGGATGCAGGTTTGAGAAAGTGAGGCATTGAGTCAGGCCTTCCTCATCCTCAGCAGCTGTGGGAGGGTTTTTCTTGGGTGTTAACAATTATCAAAAGAACTGGGGTAGGAGGAGAAATGATAGATTATAGGGAGAGGAGAAAACGAATGGAGGAGGGTGATGTTTGAAGCCTTACCTGACTACATTATTGTTAAGGCTTTAGAATTTACCCCTGGAGCCTGCCATACTTCCGGGTATGAAGGAATCATCCTTAATGCTTTGATTCTCCTCATCTGCATCCACCAACACCCCAGCAAGTCCAGTTGGATATACTCCAAAACACATCCTGAGGGTGTTTTCCTCTGTCTCCACTGCTGCCTTCCTAGCCAAAGCCACTGGCATTACTCTCCTGGAAAGCTCAAATAATCCTGACTAGAATCCCTGCTTCTGATGTGGTTCCCTCATCTAATCTCCACAAAATGTGTCCTTTCATAAGTTCTGTATCAGATGATGTTGGGGATGTTGGCAATGATGGTGATAGTGATGATAATGGTGGTAATGGTGCTGATTATTATGGTGCTAATCATGGTGGTGATGCTGACAGTGATGATGGTGGTGATGTTGGTGGAATGGTGATGGTAGTGATAATGGTGGAATGGTGATGGTAGTGATAATAATGGAGATGGTGGTGGTGATGGTGGTGGAATGGTGATGGTAGTGATGATGGTGGTGATGGTGATGATGATGGTGGTGATGCTGGTGGAGTGGTGATGGTAGTGATGATGGTGGTGATGCTGGTGGAGTGGTGATGGTGGTGATGATGGTGGTGATGGTAGTAATGATGGTGGTGGTGGTGGAGTGATGATGGTAGTGATGATGGTGGTGATGGTGGTGGAATGATGATGGTAGTGATGATAATGGTGATGGTGGTGGTGATTATGGTCATGGTAGTGATGATGGTGGTGATGGTCATGATGATGGTGGTGATGCTGGTGGAGTGGTGATGGTAGTGATGATGGTGGTGATGGTAGTAATGATGGTGGTGATGATGGTAGTGGTGGTGGAGTGATGATGGTAGTGATAATGGTGGTGATGGTGGTGGAATGGTGATGGTAGTGATGATAATGGTGATGGTGGTGGTGATTATGGTCATGGTGGTGATGATGGTGGTGATGGTAATGATAATGGTATGGTGGTAATTATGGTCATAGTAGTGATGATGGTGGTAGTGATGGTGGTGGTGACAGTGGTAGGGGTGACAGTGATGATACCTGACATTAACTGAGCACTCTGTATGTCCTAAGCATTGAGCATCCTCCTCACAAGCATTGATTCTCTTAATCCTCACCACAACCTCACCATCACTATCCCCATGTTATAGATGATGCAATCACTGTTTGAAGGTCCCCGAAGGCTTTTAATTCCACTTAAACCAGTTCAAACCCTAACCCTTTGCCTGGCCCCAGTGGCCTCTTCTGTCCTCATCAGTCACTCCTCCTCCCTTGCTTATGGTGTTCCAACCACACAGAACTCCCATCCATTTTTCAACTCACCAGATTATTTCGACCTCAGACTTTGTGCAGCAATTGTTCCCTTTACTGAAAGCATTCTTCCTCTAGTCCAGTATTTCCTCAAATGTGGTCCCTGGGCCAGCAGCATCAGCACCTCCTGGGAACAAGTTAGAAATGTAATTTGGGAGTCCAGCCCCAGATCTACTGAAATCTGAAACTCTGGAGGTGGAACCCCCAGGTCTCTGCTTTACCTAACTCTCCAGCAAGTGTGTTGCTCACCAGAACTTGAGCATCACTGCTCTAGGTTCCCATAAGCTGGCTTCTACTTTTCATTCAGGACCCAGATTACTGGTCCCATCTTCAGAGTTCCTCTCCAACCTCATCCTCCCCATGTCTCTCCAGCATGTCATCTGGCTTTATTTCTGTCATAGCTCTTACCGTGACCCAATGTTCTCGCACGCGTCTGTCTGTGTGTTAGTTGTGTGTCTTTCCCACGGGACTATAACCTCTGGGAAAGCACAGGCCTGCTGTTCACAGCCATATACTCAGCACCAAACATGGAGGGGGTCTCAATAAACACTTGGCTAATTTTTGTTTTTATTAAATCATAGCTGTGTACATTAATGCAGTCATGGGGTACAATGTGCTGATTTTATACACAACTTGAAATATTTTCATCAAACTGGTTAACATAGCCTTCATGGCATTTTCTTAGTTATTTGAATTGATTAATTAAGTGGAAGTCTATACAAGCAAGGCAAGGGCAATGGAAGGGGTGATAAAGCAGGGACAGCCAGCCCAAATGGCCTTGGGAGCCAGCCAGGTCATGTAACAGAAAGGCTGATCGTAAAATGTGGGAGTACGATATGGTGGGGACGGGGAAAGCTGGAGAGTGTGTGATTAAATGATTAAATTCAATAGTTAAAGGGAGTATTGACCCAACACAGCCAATCTGTGAGCCAGATTCACCTCCAGAGGCTTCCAGTTCGCAGTCTGTGTTATATGGGCTTGACCTTGGCAATCCCTCGAGGATGTATCTTTCCTCCTTAGATTAGACTGATCCAAGAACTTGAAAAGCATCTGCTTTTCAGTTTAAGAGTTGGAGGAGTGGAAGGGATGTTGGAAGAAATCTGTTATGAATGAGAAAGTAAACCCTTGGGTAGAGGGTAAGACTTTCCAGTCATGAAGGGAAAAGACGGATCCACGGGAACTCTTCTGAATGCCTGGGTGCACAAAAATGTCCTCCAAAAGAAGGAGCCAAAAAGTCCAAGAATATATTATTGCTTAAATAAATCAGAATTGAAGAATTAGATCCAGAAATACTAAGTGGCACATTTAAAAGTCATATTTTAGAAGAATTTTGGATCATAGGTTGAATTGTGCATGATGCTAGAGCCCATATAAAATAGGATTCTAATTTTTTTTTTTTAAAAAGAGGAAGGGCTTTATTTCAGCCAGCAGAGCAACAGCCCAGTAGAATTCAAAATGGCCAGCTCACTGGCTCAGTCTTCTTTTTATATCCCCAGTCAAAAAGTTCCTGCCACAGGTACTTTTTTCTTTTCTTTCTTCTTCTTCTTTTTTTTTTTTTTTTTGCAGTTTTTGGCCGGGGCTGGGTATGAACCAGCCACCTCCGGCATATGGGGCTGGCGCCCTACTCCTTTGAGCCACAGATACTGCCCCACAGGTACCTCTTTCATTGATCAGTTTGAATGAAGCTGGAGAAGCGGGCTCTGGCTTTTACAGAATTGCGGCTTTCGCTAATTTTATAAAAATAGCCTGTGTCTCAGCTGAGTCTGAACCTCTGGGATTTAGACACTCCTTTTCATGCTACGTAAACTCATTAAGCAAGTGTTTAATGGTATGAGTTCCCCTCAATGGAAGGAAGAAACCATCCAAGCAGGTATCTGGGAAAGAAAGGAGGAAAGAATGTGGGGAGGGCAGCAAGCTACCTGTAGCCTCCTGGCCAGCTCCCTGTCAGGAACCTGCTCAGTAACAAGGGGTGGGAGGCGGAGTCGTGAAGAAATGGACGGAGCTGTGCTCCAACACTCGTGTGATCAGGGCCCAAGGGCACAGAAGCAGGCCAAGAAGGAAAATGAGGATGTTGAATAGGAGAGGAACCTTTCCCACTTCCTTGCATGGTGCAGTGGCCTAGGACTAGTGGAAGTCCTGAGACACAGAGTCACTCTGCTCCTTCAGGGAAATCAGAAGGCAAGCTTTTGTCCTAGACGTCCCCGTGATCTCGGTTGGGCACTGACATGGACAGCGTTGATCAAGATGGGCACTGCCCTGGAGATGTTTTCTCAACGGGGGACAGCATGATGGGTGCAGAATAACAAGACATGAGATGAGAGCCCTCTCATGAGCTCACGTGAGACTCCCTTGTCCGAAGATAAATCAGAAAAGTTTCTAAGGAGGGAACTGGCAGATAAAGGCAAAACACAGCTCTATTTGAATTCATGGGCCCTCATTTCTACACATAGATGGGTGTGGAAAGTGGGGGGAGGATATTATTTGCATTTATATCACTGATTATAAATATATACAAATGTTAGCCATTTCTTTGAATGGTAGAAGGGTGGAAGGTTTCCATTTTCTGCCAGAGAATATTTGCATTTTGTGAATTTTTACCAAAATGCACAGATATTACTTTTAAAACAAGAAAATCCAGATTACATTATTTAAAAAATATGTAATTGAAAAGTTCAGACATTTTCAGTGGTCACACAAAGAACTGACTTCCAACTGGGGAGTCTGGAAGAGGCTCAGATCCCTTTCAGGTGACCAGATGAAGTGCCCAGCACTGGAAAATCATAAATGTTATGATATAAGGTGGGAGTTCCCAATCCTGGCTGAGTATCATAGACCGCTTTCCAGTTACCAGTGCTTTTAATCCTTGCAAAAGCGATGTGAAGTATTATTAGTTATACTTAAGACGAGAGTGAGACTCAAAAGCTCTGAAGGACCAGGTGGGTAGACAGGTGTGTTCTGATTTTAGGCAACATACCTAGTCAGCAGAGGGATGTTCAAGCCTGGGTGTTTCTATTATTTTCCCCATGGTTTTCTAAGACAGGTGTGGATTTCCAAACACTGGCCTGTAGAGCATAGGCCTGGCTGCAGGATGGTGTAGAAACCTCTTACATTTTTCTAAAAGAATGATCCCCTACTTTTATCACCCCCTCTAAAACTTAAGAACTGCTATTCTATGTTGTTTGAAAAGCATCTGCTCCAGGAAAAGCTTCAGAGATATGAAATGCTTCCTCAATAGCAGTGTGTTAAGATCTACTGGTAAGCAAATCAGGAACACGTGGATTAAATTTCCCTTAAATTGGGCATGAACCAAATAATACAAACAGTTCGGTAAAATTTGTTTGGGGTTTTCTCAGACCCAAACCATTAAAAAAAAAAGTTGGTATTTTTGATGAACCCCCAAGAAGGTCTATTTGGGGGATTATAGATTGGGTGGGCCTGTTTGTGGTATGAGTTTAACATGGGGCCTTTTTCATGTGGGGCACTGGTCCATTCGGTGTTGGCTGCTGTTGGATCTGTGGTGTCGGGATGTATAGTGGTTGTGCTGGTGTACATCAGGGTGAAGGAAATACTCCACAGATCCCTCTTCACAGTTTATTCTAGGTTGTTTGTTACCAAGAAGGGTTTTCCCACTGAAACCATCAGAGACCAAAGGAGATGAGGAGGAAAAGAATCTCTCTGCCATGCTGGCCAGGCTGTGAAACCACATCTTCCAGGGGGAGCAGCCGCACAAGGGCTTGGCTGTGGGAGTCAAGACCACTAATAGCCTTTCTGCTGAAACTCAATAGAGAGAACGAGAGAACAGCTTTGGTACAGAGCATTTAACCTGAGTGGTGGAGACCCTAAAAGCCCCGGCTTTACCACCATGTGATTTATGCATGTAACAAAGTTACACTCATACCCCATAAATCTATACAAGTAAACAAATGCAAACAAAGCTCTTTTGGCTCTTAAAGGTCATTGAGGGAATATTCTGGGGATAGCAGTTGCTAATATTTCAAGAACACAATCAGAGGCAGATTCATACTCCCTGATCTTACATCTATCCTGTGCTAAAGACTTACCTTGTGTGGAAGTCTTTGGAGAAGACAAGGAGAAAGCACCACCTGGACTCCTTTCAAGGCAGGACTTAGCGTCTTGCTGTGGGGCTTGTGGGAGGCACAAGTTCTCTGCTGGCAGCTCCATCACGGTCTGCCTCAGCTGCAGAGAGCTGCGCCACCAGTGTCTACAGCCTTCCCGAGACAACCCACGCTCAAACACGGTGACTGAGCTAGGAAGTCATGTCAAGACACCCCTTCTGGTCAGTCCCCATCCCAAGGCTTGTCAGGCCTGGGGCACAGCTTGACTTCTCTGACCTTTGTCCTCAATAGACATCTTGCACTCCAAGGCTCCAGCTCTGTCTTTGTTTCAGGAGATCTAGAGCCACACCATCTCATCCTTTCATAATCTTCCTGAGCAACTTAGGAAGTAGGAATCATTGTCCCAATTTGTAGATGAGGAAACGGAGGCTTGGAGTGGCAAAGTTCCGTAAGTGAGAGGTTAGTTACCTCGGAGGTAGGACACTGTGAAAGGACAGGCTGCCCAGCCCTGAGCAGCCTCATACAGGTCTCAGTGATTTCACTTCCAAAGTTTCCACCGCCTTGGAGTGCATGGATAAATTCCTTACAGTTAGGTGTGGTGGTGAACAGGCAGTAGGCAGTACATTCTATCAGAAGAGAACGTTCAAGGTTAATAAGAGTAGGAATTTCTATCATTTGGGGGTGCTTACAAAGTGGAACTTGCATAGGTAATTTCGCAAAGCAACAGCTGACATGGAGTCATGTCTACTAGGAGCCAGGCACCGTACTATGCTACTCACTTTGTATATGAGTTAGGTGGGTGAGGCTTGATGCTATTAACCCTCCCAGAGAGGAAGGTTCCACAGAACTGAGAATCACTTGCCTGAGGTCTCCAGCTTCTAGAAGTGAAGCTAAGACCATCTATTCTAGTCCTGGCAGGCTAACTTGGCTGTACAGCATTGCCACCAAGCTTTCATATTCCCGTCCTATAGGGAGAGGCTCAGAGTGGGGAATAGTGGCCAAAGACTTAGCTGGTAGGGATGGTTCCAGGTGCCAGCCTGAATCTGCCCATCTCCAGTGTTTATGTCCTGATGTTGTCTCTCTAAGGAGAAGCAAGAAGCATAAAAACTCGTCTGCTGTCCCAAGGGGACTCAGACCACATTTTTCCTTTAGGCCATGTCCAGTGCTGGCAGACTGCAGTGGATGGGTGTGGACTTTCAGGGAGAGAAGTGGATGCTAGAGGGGTGGGGTTGGGGAAGCTGGTGACAATCACCTGCCCCTGTGGCCTGGAGTCTGCAGCAGGAGTCCTGAGCGGATTCCATGTAACAAGCTGACAACTTCACATTCGGAACTCGCTCCAGATTTTTCTTGCAAAGTCTAGAGAAGGCCCATGTGCATACTCAGCACCCAAGCTGGACAGCTCCGCCCTCATTCATCTATTTATACAGCAGATGTTTATGATGTGATATCAGGGACAGACAGTGTCATATGCTTGGGATCGGTGGTGAACAAGACACACTTTTTGCTTAACTAAAAGTTCAGGGGGACAGCCAGACATGAGCAGTCACTGTCACCCAAGCCCCCATGGGGAAGGAAGTCAGGGAGTCTGTGTCACTGGGATCATTCTCTTCTCCCTAGTCTATGAAAACACACTCCAGAGATCATGGGAGGAGAAACACCCATCGGGTCTCACCATAGCTACACTTGGCTTTGTAAATTCTCATTCACTGCAGAATATGGATGATTTGGTCATTTGGGGCCCTTGTGCTGGGCCCTGTGTGTGCCACCTCTTGCACCCACACAGTGTCACAGAGCCTGGAAGGTGAGTGGCCTGCCACACAGTGTTGTCCTGTTGCCGAGAACAGGCCCTCCCATCACCCAACCTAGGTGGTTCATGCTGACCTTTTCCCAACCCTACCCTTCCTCCTGGCCCCACGATGGACAGGCCAGCTCCCACAGTCCTTGTCAGGGAATGTCAAGCAAGACTCTTCGAATGCATAATCTCCTCCCTCCGTCTCTGCCTCCATTGCTCAAGGCCCTGCCCTTCTCCCGGACCAGCTTCCTCCTGAGTCCTCCTGCCTCAATCTCTCCCCATCTATCACCTGAAAACACAAATCACAGCATGTTATTTCCAGACCCAGGAGGCTTCCTTGTCAGGTTGGTAGCTTGGCAGTATGTTTTCAGTGTTTTGGACCCTGTTCTCCTGCCCCTTCCTCCTCCACCCTCCCTGCCAAATGCACCAAGATCTCAAATCATTCTGATTTGAATCTGTCTGTCTACTACTGTACGTGATGCTCTCACATAACTCACCCCAGCTGTCACCTCTTCTGAGACATCTGCAGTGCACCCTCATATCCACTCAACCCCCTCCTTAGTGTCCCTGGCCCCAAATGCATCCCTCCTTTGTCACACTTGTCCCACTTTCATAGGAGCCTGTGAGAAGATTGGCCTCTCCATCTAGAAGGACAAGGACCTTGTCTTCTGCAACATCATATTCAGTCTCTTACACATGGCCAGTGCTAATAAGCACCCATGAATGCATGGATGGATGATGGATGGATGGATGGACGGATGGATGGAAGGAAGGATGAATAGATGGATGGAAGGATGAATGAATGGATGGATGGATGGATGGATGATGGATGGATGGATGGACGGACGAACGGAAGGAAGGAAGGATAGATGGATGGATGGACAGATGGACAGATGGATAAATAAATACAGTCTGACACTCCAGTTGACTCTACCATGACAAAGCCTCCTAAATATCTTGACTCCACTCCTTCGCCAGTCCCAACTATAAGAGCTGATCTGGAAGTCTGCCTCCATCCCTATGTCAACTTGCAGCGTGATGTGAACCTCGTGACCACCTAGTAAATCATTTGTGGCAGTCAAAAGCGCTCTTTAGAGAAGGAGTCGTGTGGTCACTGCATGCACAGGCTGGTGACCCGCAGAGAGTTGGTCTACAGACACTTTTGTGGGCAGCCGTTCGATTTCCTGAGCATGAGGAGGCCTTTATTAAGATTCCAAACTTTATTGCAACTTCTGAGTGCCTTTTTGACCCCATTTGTAACCTCACAACACTTACAGTGATTCATCTCTTCAGGAAATGGTATCTCCCTGGGGTCCGCCCAGGGATACAGCACAGGGACGCCAGCAGGGAGCAGGACAGCAAGAGGGAAAAGCCTCCCGCCATCTGCAGTCTCCTGTACAAAAAGTAGTTGGGGAGGGGTGGGAAACGCACCGTGTTTTGGGGTCTGCGAGAAAAATATTTCCCTTGCTGCCGGACTTGGCAGCTGCACAAGCAGAGTGAACCAGTGAGGATCTGGACTATGGGCCCAGCCCTCCAGACAGCAGAATGGAGAATCTGAGCTCATCACGGTTCTGATCCTTGGCCTCCTCCCAGGAACCCCTCCGTGCAGCCATCCAGTAGTTCTAAGCCATTCTGATTTGAATCTTTCTGTCTACTGGACCCAAAACTTTACTTTTTCAACTTTCCCCCCTTTAGAGAAGACGGGCAGTATGGTGCCCTTTAAAGATGACAAATTCTCAAGTCGAACACTCTATAATTTTTAAAACTCTTCACTGAAGAATAACACACAGATAAGTACACAAATCCTAAGTGTGTGGCTCACTGAGTTGTCTCAAAGTTACACCTGATGCTGAATTCCACTTTAGCTGCCCCAACAGGACATGTCGCACGCCCTCTTTGAGTCCCAGTTTCCTCAGTTCTCAAGTGGAGTTATAAAACAGTCTCTCATGGAGTCAAGGCTTCAGCACCAGCAAACCTGAAATGCTCTCCACGCCTCACACTCACGATCACTCCATCTCCTCACCCTGGGCTTTACGGCTCTTCGTACAGCGCCTCATCCTCTGGCAGGCCCTCGTTACGTTTTGCTTATTTTCTCTCTCCCAATAAGAATGTCAACTCCCTGAAAGGAAAAGATTTGTTTTGTTTACCATTTTATCCTTATAGCTAGAATTAAAAACAGACTTATTAATGATCCAGTAATTCCACTTCTGGGTAATATGTCCCCAAACTTCAAAAGTAGGGGCTCAAATATGTGTCTATTGCACACACATATTCCCAGCAGCATGATTCACAGTAGCCAAAAAGCATAGATTGCCCAAATGTTCATTGATGGGTGAATAGATAAACACAATGTGGTGTATACATACAAAGGAATATTATTCAACCTTAAGAATAAAAGAGGTTTTCATACATGCTACAAGATGGGTGAAACTTGAGGACATTAGACTAAGTGAAATAAAGAAAAGGACAAATGTCGTAGGACTCCATTTACATGGGTAGTGAAATTCACAGAGACAGAAAGCAGAATGGGGGATTGTTAATTAATGGGTATAGGATCTCAGTTGGGAAGATGAAAGTTCTAGAGACAGATAATGATGATAATTGCACAACTATACTTAACGCTGAGGCTTGGACAGTGAGTATGACCAATCTCTTGGGTTCAAGGAGCTCTTGTCTGGTGGAGAAGGCAGATGGTTGAATAAGTGACCGTAGTGACATGATGAAAGGCAGGGTCAGGTAGGACAGGCAACATAAGGTGGTTACACAAACATGAGAGGCAGGGGAGCTGAAAGAGAGTGTGGGGGTGTCCACAGAGAAGGTGGGGGAGTGGTCCTAGGAATAGGGGTGGGGCCGACCATGCTAGCCCTGGGGGCCAGGCTAAGGACTTTGTACTAGATTCAAAAGGCAATAGGGCCACCGCAGGGTTTCAACCTGGGGAATGAATTAGAAACCTTGCTCTAGATGCCAAGGAGAGCAGATTGAAGGAGGAGACATGTGGGAAGGGCTTTCACTAGGAGTCAGGACGGAGCCCACATATGTTCAACTCCTTGTCCACTTTTCACCACAATACAATACTTCCTAGAACTCCAGGAGTTCAGCTTCCTTCCCCACCTTTCAAAGCACCGATACTCAGCAGTGCTCAGCCTTGAACAGGTTCCCTGTGAACCTGGTGGAGCAGCCACAGTCTGTCTTAGACTTGGGCTCCCTGGAGGACTCAGTAGCAGAGCAGAGGTTCCAGGCACATTCCAGGGGCACTGCACTGTGTGTGCACTGGGAAATGGGAGCGAAAGGCCATCAGCGTTTGTCTTTGTGAAGGGCTCTCTGTGGCAGAGTTTTCCACTACGTTTGATGATGGCAGTGATCTCAGCAGACATATGTCACACCTGGATAGTTAGGGAGCTAGGGATGAAGCCTGGAAACGGAGTGTCGAAGCTGCTTTAACTTGATTTGGGAGCATAGACACCAACATCCTAATTTGCATTTTGCAAAATTCTAACAGATCCTCACATGCCCATCCCATTACCTGCTTAGTTTATCATGTTCATTTCCCCTAGAGCGCCCCATAAAGAGTTTGGAGAATCCAGTTATTATCAGCATTAAGATCTGAGTTCCAGGAGAACATGAATTGCTCCCTGTTCAGTAGATCAGAGGTGTGAGAGGAACTCCCTGCTGTTGAATGTCACAACGGGCACAACGTACCAATGTGAACCTCCTCACCTACAGACCAAACTACTGGGTCAAAATCACTCAGAATTGGAGTTCTTATGGAGATTATCACCTCCATTAGAGGTGATTGGAGGTGATAATCTCCTCCAATCTCTCTTATGGAGATTATCACCAGACAGAGAAACTAACAGCCCAAGCATAGATGGATAAGCCCAAGATGGACAGTCAACCACGGACCAGGAAAATATTTACTAAACCCTTACTGTGCCCTAGGGCACCTGAGATTACAATAATGGGCATTATATTGTCCTTTTATTGACTAGACGGCCTACATTCTGCTACTTCTTGTCAAATAAGATTTGATTTGGATTTAGATTTGTACTCATTTATGTCTCGTGGGAAGAAATCCACATTAATTGACTGCTTATTCTATTTCAGAGACTATGTTGGGCATTCTGCAGCCATTATGTTCATCAAATCAAGAGATAAATATCCTCATTCCCATTCTTCAGATGAGTAAACTGAGGCTCAGAGATGCAATGTTTTGCCCAAGGTGGCATAGTCAATGAAGTGCAGAACGGGGATTAGAATTTAAGTCTGCCTGTCTTCAAAACCTTTGTTCTTTATCCTTATCCTTTGTCTCTGGCCAGGAGGTCATCATGTCTCCAAACCTTGGGTATTACGTGGTCTCCAGTTGATGGGATCCCAGAAATTCTTCATCGAACGAGTCCAAAGGATTCTTAAGTCCCATGACAAATTTTTCTTCAGGAGGAGGAGTTGGGAGCCCTTTTTCTCTGCTTGCCTTTATACATGGGCCCCTAAAAGAGTCAGAGAAGCTCAGAGCTGGTATCTGGACAATGACAGTCGGCTAGGTCACTCATGGTAGTGCCTGCCACACACTACTGTGTGCCGGACACTGTGCTAATGGCTTCTAAGTACCAACTCTTAAATCTCACAATGTCTTCAAGAGATTGGTTCTCCTTTCACAATTGAGAAAACTGAGGCACGAAGAAGTGATTATTTTCCCAAGGACATAGGCTATTAGAGGCAGGACTAGAGGAACCTATTTCTGCCTGAGTCTATATTCCAAGCTCCTTATATTTCACATCGTATGTTCAAGAAATGCCTGCTTAGTGAATGGTCAAAATTGTGTTTTTCAAACCAGTCTTTTCATTTATGTTTCCACTTGCCCAGAATGTGTACAGCAGATCTGCTGGGTGAGTAAGGCAGCCACTCAGGGGGTTCCAGGGAAGGGGGACTGGCCCAAGCTGACCTTCATAGAATAGATCACAAATTCATCTGAGAGCTCTACTGCTCCAGGGAAATGATGCCTGTGGTTAATTCCAGAGGCTCCACCCAGTTTTCCTCCCCTGCTTCAGTTCTTTGATTCATAATGGCTTGAGCTCCTTCCTTTCACTACTTCCTTGGGGTTATGTCAGCCCAGGTGAACAAAGCATCTTTTCAAAGACCCCAAGAAACCAGATTATGTGATGGCCCTGCAAATTAGAGGCCTGGAGAAGACACCTCTTATTTGAGGATAATTACCACCCATTCTCTGATGACTTATTTCAAGATAATTAGAGCTTCACTTTCTTTACTTGGAATGACTTTTTCTGTTTTCTCTTGTCCTGGCCCTGCCAGCCCTGAAGCCGGCATTCACAGTGGCTTGCATCAGGGCAAGCGACATCTGGAAATATATCCTGGGTTGCTACCCTTTAGCAAGAGCTGTCAAACAAGCGCCATGTATACAGCCATGGCACAAGTGGTCCAGGTGAAATAAGTGCTTAAATCTTCATCCCACATCATTAATATTCATGTGTTCATCATCTTTAAAACACACACAGCATCTGCCAGGGAGACAGCCGTAGAAATGGAGGACCAAGCTATATTGTAGCTGTGAAGACAGATAAAAGATGTGAGCAGCCCGACTCACCTAGAAATAAAAAAATAAATAAATTAGAAATGAAGAAGTGTGTTCAGAAAATAAAACACCAAGAGTTGATTATTATTACATCTGGGTACAATAGTTAGAGTAACCATAAACAAATTCACCATGATAATAATAATATTAATAACCAGACTTCAAGTAAGTTGAAATGACTGTGCCGAATCTATTTATTATTAGACTAGAATTTGCTGTGTAGAAGCTTGCTAAGAGTAAGTGATCAATGGCCAGGACCTAGGATTATTTTGTTAAATAGATCGCAGGCACATGACACAGTCCCAGGAAGCCAGAACATCGAATGAAGAGGGTTTTGTGTTAACTGGCTTTTCTTGTTTTGTGTAAAATTTACTGTTAGTAATATAATGATGATTCATTATCTTTCTAGGCCTCCAGATTATTATTACAAATGCTTAAGGATTATTCAGTTCCAGTCAATTAACCTTTACTTCTATAAGATCTGAGCTGGGATGAGAAGTAGGCAAATAAACTGATCTCGACGGATAAGGAAAGTCAGGGGATTGGAATGACTTATACTCCAGAAGATTTGGGGGGCTGAGGTATTTTGTTTTTATTTTTGTCAAAAGTCTTTATCTTGGCTAGTCTTCTGTTTGAACTGTGTGTCCTTCACTAATAATTTTTTTAAACTGGTCAAATTTAAATAAATGAACATGTAGTTGTACCATCGTTAAAAATATAGATCTAATTTTTTAGATCTAATAGTTCACAATTATCATGGAGATTTAGAAACAAAAAGATCAAGAAAGAAAAAAATAAGAATGACATAGATTTGACCAACATGTACACACACAAGCTTGATCATATGACCTTGTCCGTAGGACCTTATATCCAGTAAACAATATTGCATGTATTTCATACTCACACGGAATATCTGCAAGCATTAAGCAGATTTTAAGCCTAAAGGAAGTCTCAGTAGATACTAAAGAATCAGTACCATAGGAATAGCACTTGTCAGCCATTCTGCAATACAACTCTAAACAAAAAGCAAAAAATAATTATATACCTATAGATACACACATACAACACACATTTAGAAACTACAAAAAAAAAAAACACTTGAAAGCACTTGTAAAGACAAAAAAGAAATTATAATGAAAATTTCCAAATTTTGGCGGCGCCTGTGGCTCAAGGAGTAGGGCGCCGGTCCCATATGCCGGAGGTGGCGGGTTCAAACCTAGCCCCGGCCCAAAAAAAAAAAAGAAAATTTCCAAATTTTTATATCAGGTAACTAAAATATGTAGAGCGTAGCTAAAGTAGCACTTCAAAGGGAAATTTATAGCCTTAAATACACATATATTAGAAGGGAGGAAGGCGTGGGTGGCGCCTGTGGCTCAAAGGAGTAGGGCGCCAGCCCCATATACCGGAGGTGGTGGGTTCAAACTCAGCTCTGCCTCCCCACCAAAAAAGGCAGGAAGGCAAGTAGTTAATGAGATAACCCCCCCTTTTTTTTTTTTTTTTGGTTTGTTTGTTTGTTTTGAGATAATAATTTAATTCAAGAAGTTAAAAAACCAAAGCCCTTTTGTTTAAGCCCAGAAAACACATGGAAAATATATACGTTTGTGTGTGTATATATATATATATATACACACACAGATACATATATACACATATATATGTATACATATACACAAACGTGTATATATATTTGACTCACTGGTAAGCAGTGAGTTCAATTAAACTTCCACAAAGAAAGGCAGACCGAGTCTGAAGGAAAATTACAATGGCTCTAAAGAAAATCAGATTATGCTAATGTTTTAAAAAAATAACTTTCATGAGAAGGAATATCCATTACCTGTTGCTATATAGAAAATTACCTAAAATTTCACCTGCATAAAACCACAAACATCTATTATCTTACAGTGTTTAAGGGTCAGGAATCCAAGAGTGCTGTGACAAGATGGCTCTGGCTCAGAGCCTCTCAAGAGGTCACAGTGAAGCTAACTGCTGGGGCCATAGTCATCTGAAGACTCAACTGAGGCTGTGGGAGCTGCCGCCATGTCCACTCACATGAGTTACTGCAGGCAGTCATGATCTACTCTGGCTACTGGATCCCTTGCTGCGTGGGCCTCTCCACAGATAATCCTACAATGTGGCACCTGGCTGCCCCCAAACCAGACTCCCAGAGACAGAAAGGCAGTTCCCACGCTGGAAGCCATGGTCTCCTGTGACCTCGCCTCTGGAGGGACATGGTCTCACCCCTGCCATGTGTGTTGGCCATGCAGACTAACCACAGCATGATGGGAAGGGCTACACGAGGGTGCAAATACCAGGAGAAAAGGATTTGGGGGACCAGGTGGGAGGCTGCCTACCACAGAGGGAGTCTCAAATATGAATTTTTGCTTGGCTGCTAACCCACAGCAGAGAGTAGGTGAGAAAAATCAGTTCCAACCAGACAAAATCATTAGATTACATTTGGGATTCAAATAATATTGAAATTCAAGAAGAAGTGGTGGTTTCAAGGTTGAATTTCCTGGCATTTAGATTGGGACTTAGGTGAACCCTGTTATATTTTGCTTTCACTATGAACCTTTTAAAATACTGATTCCCCCCGCCCAAATAATTTTAGTGCACCAAGCCCCTTAACACATTTTGTCAATCCACTTTTCCCATCATTTTAAAGTTGATGTCTCCTCAAAAGGAAATTTGATTTAGATATTTCTGATTCCTTTACATACAAGTATTGAAACTTGAGTTACCAAGAACTACTCAATGGCCAAGAAATTCTCCAATTTCATGTGAAAGTTGTGAGGCCCACTTTCCTCAAAAGTATGAGATCATGCTCAGAGTTAATAAAATACTGACCCAATGAGGGTTAAGTTTAACCACCCACAAATCAAAAATTCTTGCTAACTTGATGCCAAACATTTTATTTTTTTATCAGTTTAAATTATTGAATTGACCATTGCCATCCACCCATCAATTTCTTTCTTGTAGACATGTAGATAATTCAATTTCTTTAAATACCTCACGATGATTTGAACTCCTTGTCTCCAGTTTTTCCTGCTATAGTCCAAGCTATCCCTGACACTGGTGTTAACCTCCTGAGAGGCAGAGCCAATCTCGTTTATGTCCATCTTTGTTTTTTCAAACTTTTCACTGCCTTCTCACTATCCTCATGACACCTGTGACACCATTCATGCCTCTACGTCACAGAGTCTCAACCTCTTTTCCTAACCTCTGTGCCTTCCTCTCCTACCTGGGAAAGTTTAACTCCAGTTCTGGGAGAAAGCTTGCCACTTTGTGAACATGCAAGTCGGAGCAACAGCCTGTGTGCATGCTGGGAACAACCTCTGTCTGCAGTGCCCTGCTCTGCCCCACTCCAAGGACCAATCTCATTCCATTTTTACAGCACATTTTAAAAATTGTCTTTAATTTAGGGGAGTCCTTTATGATGCATCTTCTCTCTCAACACCCAATAATTCCTCAGATTTGATGAGGAACTCTTAAAAATATTTTGATCGGACCCGATGTGCTGGCTCATGCCTATAATCCCAGCAGTCTGGGAGGCCAAGGAAGGTAGATGGCTTGAGCACACGAGTTTGAGACTGACCTAAGTGAGAGTAAGACCCCCATTTCTAAAAGCTAGCCAGGCGTTGTGGTGGGCACCTGTAGTCCTAGCTACTCAAGAGACTGAGGCAAGAGGATCATTAGAGCCCAAGAGTTTGAGGTTGCTGTGAGCTGAGACGCCATGGCCCTCTCTACTGAGTGTGACAAAGTGAGACTCTGCATCCAAAAGAAAAGAAAATGTTTTGGGTGCTTGCTTCGGAAGCATATATAATAAAATTTGGAACGATACAGAGAAGATTAGCATGGTCCCTGTGCAAGGATGACATGCAAATTCATGAAGCGTTCCACATTTTTGCTTCCTAAAATAT
The DNA here is from genome assembly GCF_027406575.1 of Nycticebus coucang. Lineage (NCBI taxonomy): Eukaryota > Metazoa > Chordata > Mammalia > Primates > Lorisidae > Nycticebus > Nycticebus coucang. The sequence continues at coordinate 78,313,893 of NC_069796.1, forward strand.
ACGGCCTCTGTCAAGTAAAAAAAAAAAAAAAAAGAAAGAAAAGAAAATGTTTTGGTCTCAAAAGGAGGTAATTTCACCCCACTGTATTCTATAAAACTTTGCATACAGCTGCACTGCAGCCCATCCCTAACTGCCTTGCAACTAACTAGAGTATTGCCGAGGGAGTGCTAACTGCTTCAACATACTCACCTGCGTCTGTAAAATAAGAATGAAGGCACCTACTCTGGAGGGCATTGTAAACAATATAGGCAAAAGTATACTGACCATTTCTTTCTGACATTGCAGGTGTTCTGTGTTTTCTTTGTCCCTAAGGAATAGAACCGTCACCATCTTATTCCCTTAGAGATATTTCCATCTATCTGTCTTTCCATTCCTCCGTCTGTCCATCCATCTAACGACCCATCAACCGATCCTTTCTTCTATCTGTCTGTCCTTCCATTCATCATCTGTGTCTGGCATTCAGTCACTGTTTGGGGATGGTGATGACAAAGAAACACAGAAAAAGGAACATTGTTCTGCCAGGGGAAAATTAATAATTAACAATGGAGTGCCAAAATTTACCAATTGTTATTGATTTTTTTTCACTTTTCTAGACCGTGGTCAATTTGAGGGCAGGGAACTGACTTATTTCCCTTTATTTCCTCAAATAAAGACTACGTTATCCACATAATAGTTCCATAGAAATATTTACTTATTTAATTTTAGAGAGATTTGAAAAATTATCAAGAAAAGTTACTGACTCCTTGAATTAGCCTAGTGGCACAAGATGAGCTCTTAATAGGAAAAACTAGCTGGGCGTTGTGGGGGGTATCTGTAGTCCCACCTACCTGGGAGGCTGAGGCAGAAGGATCCCTTGATCCTGAAAGCTCAGGAGGGAGCTGAGCTTGAGGTTGCTGTGAACTAGGCTGAGGCCATGGCACTTTAGCCTGTGCGACAGAGTGAGATTCTATGTCTAAAAAAAAAAAGACAAGCACTTAAGACAATAGAAGAATTGGAAATCCCTGAAACAGATAGAAATAGAACTTATAAGGATAAGACTGGCATTTTTGAATCCCAACTTAGATTAGCTTAGTGATGTTTTTTGTCATATCTGAATCTTACTGATAGTTAGACCTTACTAAGAACCTTTACAGTGTGGTGAAGGCTATGTTAACCAGTTTGATGAAAGTATTTCAAATTGTACCCCATAAATGCATTAATGTACACAGCTATGATTTAATAAATAAAAGAAAAAAGAACCTTTACAGAATTCGTGGTGCCTGCTCCCAGAGTAGCCTATGCTATTTCTTCCTCTCATGCCTTTGTTTATGTTGTTCTTTCATTCAAAACCATTCTTTCTTTCCCATCTCAGGTCCCTATGTTTATGTCTGGTCCCTATTTTAGTCAAGATTCTCCAGTAGGGTGTGTGTGTGTGTGTGTGTGTGTGTGGAAGAGGCAGACAAAGACAAGAATCAAAGTGGCAAGAGAGAAAAAATTGTTTTAAGGAATTGGCTCGTGAGATTGTAAGAGTTGGTAAGTCCAAAATTAGTCAGAGACGTAGGGAAGAGCTGACGCTGCAGCTCAAGTCTGATGCTAGCCTGGAGAATTCCTTCCTCCTTGGGGGACCTCAGTCTTTTTTCTCTTATGGCCTAATAAGCACTTGGTATCCAGTGTTTCTGTCATCTGTTTACTGATTTGCTTCTCCACTAAGCTGTAAGTATGTTGAGGGCAGGATTTCTTATCAACTCTTACTAAAAAGAAAAATAGCAATGCCCTGAAAATACATGCAGTTTCTAGTCTAAAACGTTGGAATTTAAAATAGTAATTAAAAAAAAAAAAGAAGTCCTTCCCAAACAGGAAGATGTGACAAATTGTATTTTTTTTTTTTTTTTGAGACAGTCTCGCTTTGTCACCTTGGGTAGAGTGCCATGGCGTCACAGCTCACAGGAGCCTCCAACTCTTGGGCTTCAGTGATTCTCTTGCCTCAGCCTCCCAGGTAGCTGAGGCCACAACATCCGGCTATTTTTCGGTTGTAGTTGTCATTGTTGTTTGGCATGCCTGGGCTGCATTTGAAACTGACAGCTCTGGTGTATGTGTTTGGCTACAGGTGCCAAGCTGACAAATTGTATTTTCAAAAGAACTCGTGCCACAGGCTGTTTTCACAACGTGCCATTGGCAGTGCTGTCACTGTGTGGTGGGGTCTACGCTCCTTCTCTTGGAACCTAAGTGAGTTTTTTGATTGTCTCAACCATGACAGCAGGTGGACATGGTGCTCTGTGGCTCCCAGACTCAGTATAAAATGCAGCACACTTCTGCCTTGTTCTCTTGTAGCACTTGCCACTGGAACACAGTGGCTATGATGTGAAACATTTAAACAGCCCTAGAGACAGGCCAGTGCCGACGGCCAGACAGGAGAGTGAGTGAGTGCTTCTTCAGAATGTCGTACTCTCCAGCCCCGGCTTCCAACGACCCCAGGCTGGAGCAGAAAAGAGCCAACCCCACGAGCCCAGCCCAAGTTGTAGACTGTGAGCAAAACAAATGACTGCTGTGATCTGGAGGCTCGCTTTTATAGATGATGATCTAGGTGATAGGTGGTGATCTGGGCAATCCAAACAGGGTGATTCCAGAGGCTGTCCTGTCAACAAGGCCCCCAGTACCTCCATCTGAAAAGCTCTCTTAACATCACCTTAGGCAGAGGAGATTTTTACCCAATGTCCCTTCTCTTTCTTCTAAATAACAGGAAATAATCCCCTACTAACTAGGCAACAGAAAATCTGTGTGTGTTTGTCTGTTTTATATTCTTGGCAGAATTTAGGCAATTCTGTGTGCGAATGTATCCATTATTGACTCTTCCAGCCATGGCCTTTGCATTTGATGGCTCTGAGTGTATGTGGTAGAGAGGGGTTCAGTGCGTAGAGAACCCAGACCTTTTGAAAAAGTAAGAGAAGGGCTTTCATTATGGATGTTCGTAGGGAGACAGCACATCTTGGACACATTAAGAAATAGAATGAATACAAATGGCACCTTCCCTCCATCTTCACGGGCGTGGGGTGAGGATGTGGAGGACAACTCTTTCTTTTAAATAAAAAGAGAAGGAGCTGAATGAAAGTGTGTGGTCAACCCCTCTAACAGGCCACGGGCCCTCTTTTCACCAAGCTCTGGGACACATGGGGGCCCCGTGCTAACGTACAATCCTCTCCCGCTCCCCCTGCCCCACTAATAAAGGCGATATGAAACAGAGGCCTTCAGAAAGCACGCGCACAAGCCGACTGCCTGTTCGGTAACTGCTATAAAGCAGGCCAAAGCCATGTCAGGTCCAATTAGTGTCAATGAGGAACATCTGTATTTAGGCACCCACGTTCTTTAATGCAAACATTTCGTAATTATAGGCTCTTGCACACACGGTGTGTTATGAGATGTGGTGTCCCAGTGTGAATCACAGTCACATTTTTCAGAGTCGTCAGCAGACTTGGTCTGGCTGGGATGCTGCTTGCTGACTGCCCATAAGAGCATTTCTCGAAAATATTGAATTAAGCACAGTCTGGCTTTTTCTTCTTATCTATGAAATCTTGTGGTTGGGGCTTGACTGTTTTCATAAAATGAAATATATAAAATATATAAAATGCAAATAAAGTTGAGGTTAGAGTGCTGTGTTTTTTCTTTCTCTTTCCTCTCTTTTTTTCCCTCTTTGTTGGGAAAGACATCTGTTTCTCCCCACCTCCTTTTCCTTTCTCCCTTTTGGTGTTTTAAGCGAAAGCGTAAAGGTTCAATTGTCAAGCACAGTCTGAAGGGCTCCAATTCCAACTGACTTTTCACCTCATCGAAAAAGCAAGTCTGGTTATAAGGATCCAACTGGTCTGGGGATATTTTCTCATGTATGGCTTTTTCTGGGCAGAGCACTTGGCTTTGGAGTCATGGGAAATCCAATAGGCTTGGGTTCAAAGTTGAAGATATTTTAAAATTCTTATGGTGGTGAGGCCTCAGAGAAATAGAAGCTGGAGATTGGGGCAATGAGGATATTATGAATCTGTCAATAAACTTGCAACAGTAATAGTCTAGACAGACTTTTTATCATAACCCATCATGCCTAAGGAATCTGAAACTCTCTGCATTGCCATTAAGTGGTGACACATTGGTATATTCCTGATCCTTGTCTTCTGACCTTTTCTCAATTTAAGCTTCAGAAAGGACCCCAACAACTCTTCTCCCTGACTATTCTTTCCCCCTCTCCAGGCATAAATCTGCCCCCTCCCCTGCCCTTGAGAAAGTCCCTAATCCTGTCTCGTTGCTGGGAATTTACCCCCAGAGAGGCTCCTTCGAAGTTATATTCACCCCAGGACAGGGATTAGAATGCCATGTCACAAGAGAATAACTAGGTGCTTGGACAGCTGAGCCTTGGGACCAGCTAGCAACCTCTTAATTAACACTTCCAGGCACTTTAGTTGCTTATAAGTGACAAAAACTCTGAGTTAAACTAATGAAAGAAGTAAGGGCTTTATAGACTAATCGAATCCAGGGAGAGATTAGAAGACCACTTTTAGTAACAGCAGGGGGCAGATAAGCTTGGGACACAAACCCACTTTCTTGTGCACCCTATTTCACCCTCTGAGTTGGCTTTCTTTTCTCACACTACAAATTGGCTTTCCTATTTCTTTTTAAGCTTCTGATCCAGTCAAGAGAGTGTAGACCTTGGCTCGGTGCCCATAGCTCAGTGGTTAGGGTGCCAGCCATCCAGCCATACACACCAGAACTGATGGGTTCAAACCTAGCCCAGGGTCTGCTAAACAACAATGACAACTACAGCAACAACAGCAGCAACAAAATAGTTGGTCGTTGTGGTGGGTGCCTGTAGTCCTAGCTACTTGGGAGGCTGAGGCAAGAGACTCTCTTAAGACCAGGAATTTGAAGTTGCTGTGAGCTGTGACACCACAGCTCTCTACTGAGGGAGACATAGTAAGACTCTGTCTCAAAAAAAAAAAAAAAAAGAAAAAAGAAAAAGAGAGAGAGAGTGCAGACCTATTTTTCCCTGCTCCTTCCTGCTAAGCTCTCCAACAGACCCTGGAAAAATGGCCCAGGGGTGACTTGATAGCTAATTTAATGTATCAACTTGTCTAGGTTATGGTGCCCAGATAGCTGGTCAAACACTCTGGATGTTTCTGTGAAAATGTTTTTTGGATGAGATTAGCGTTTAAATCAATTGACTTTTAGCAAAGCTGATTACCTGCCCTGGTGTGAGTGGGCTTCACTCATTCAGTTTAAGGCCTTAAGAGACCAAAGACTGAGGACCCTGAGCAAGAAGGAGTTTCGCCAACAGTCTGCCTTTGAACTTAAACTACAATCTTTCCCTGAGTCTCTAGTCTGCTGGCCTACCCCATTAGACTTTGGACTCACAGAGCCTGCAACAATTGCATGAGACAACTTTTTAAAATCTCTTTGCTCCCTCTCCCTCCCAACATTCTGTTGTTTGTGTTTCTCTGGAGAATGCTTAATAATACAACAACAAAAGGAGAATTCTGAAAGGTGGTTAATTAAAAAGACTCTCTGCATTAAGTGGTGACACATTGATAAAATGACTGGTAAATTCCCCACAACTAGACAGGATCAGGGACTTCCTCAAGCGGGGCTGGTTGGGAATACCAGTATTGGAGAAACAGCACAGCAAGAAGGTATCTTGCATCCCCTCGCTTAACAGAGAAAAGTCAACAGACCCAGCATTTCCCAAGCTCCAAACCAGCATTACAAGGCAGCTAGTGAGGTTCATCCCCAGGATTGAATGGGGGTCCTCTGCCAACCTTAGGAGAGCCTGGCCCCCTCCAGCAGGGACACTCCTGGGAGTCCTGCTAGATGCAATGGCCAAGGGAGGCACTCTTCTGGCTCCTGTCAGGCGTGGGATGCCCATTTTTCACTGAGAGATATTGCAGAAGGTAGGAGGAGTTGGTAGGAGAAAGCCAGCTATAGCAGGTGTTCTGGCCAAGGAAGCCTCTCTGTCCTTATAGATCCAGAGTCTCTTCCCCTGCCAAGAGGCACCAGGACAGCCAGGAGGCAGCAGTAAGGTATTCTACCACACACCTCACCTACTGAGAGGCGTCCAGAAACCCTTTGTATCTCCTCAGGCAGCCCTAGCAGGGACCAATGAGAGTTCTGTAGCACTAGATAAACAAAGAAGACTACCATGATATTGCAAATGCTCTCAGAATTAAACTGCCATGAAACCACAGCCCATAAGACTAGGCTAAAACTCACATGCTATACTTAAACGTAACTGTCTGCTAAAAGATTTAAGTAAGACCCGGAGTATACTAGTGTAAGAGACAAAAATGACCAGAATACAATAAAAAAAAAAATCACCTGTCATACCAAGAATAACACAAAATAACAACTTGAATGAGGTAAGACATTCAAATAATATCAATACCAAGATCTTGAAATTGTCTGACAAGGATTTTAAAGTAACTGCCCCCACCCCACTAAAAATGGTTTAATAACCACAGGCTCTTGATACACATGAAAAAAAAAAAACTTAGTAAAAAAATAAAAGTTATGAAAAAAGAAAGCACATGAAAATTATAGAATGGAAAAATACAGTAACAAAAGTAAAAATATGCTAGATGTGCTCAATATTAAATTGACAGAAGTTAGAAACATTTAACTTACTAGCAGAACAATAAAATTCACCCAATCTAAACAACAGGGAATAACTGGATTTTTAAAAAATGAACAAAGTCTAAAGACTTGTGAGAAAATAATGAAAGAGTCAACATTTCCATTATCAGAGTCCCAAAAGAAGGAGAAAGTAGTCCAAGAAAGAATGGCTGAAAACTTCCCAAATCTGTGGAAATATATAAACCTACAGATGCAAGAAGCCGAGTAAATCCCAACATAAATATTTTTAAATCAAAATAAATCCACATGACACTTTAATTAGACCTCTGGAAGTTTAAAAACAAAAAAGTAGAAGGAAAGGAAAAAATCTTGAAAGTGACCAGAGAGGCATGGCACCTACTTAGAGAGACACATCAGTTTAAATGACAACAGATCCTTCATCTGAAACCACGGAGGCCAGAAGGAAATGACACAATGTTTTTCATGCTCTGAAAGTAAAGAACTGTCAAGAACAAATTCTATACCCAGTGAAACTAACTTTCAGGAATAAAGAAGAAATAGGAACCTTTTGAGATGAGAGAAAAGTAAAATAATTATTTTCTAGTTTAAAGATGGGCTAACAGAAATTCTTCAAAGGGAACGGAAAAGATTGAAGAATTCTCAGTGCACTGAACGAATGAAGAAACAGCAGAGAGTCTGAGAAATGGTTACAAATGATAGAATATCCTTTTCCTCGTGACTTTTATAGATTATGTTTGATGATGGAAACAAAAATTATAGTACTATCTGATATCCGAGACAATGATATTTGGAATAAAAAGTCTGTATATAGCCACTATCAAACACCGCCCTCTCCAAAAACAAAGTAGTTTTCAAACGTTACTTCAAGTGGTAGAATATTAACACCAGTAGATCCTTGTACATCATATACATTTGTTGTAATATCTACAAAAGCTATGTAAAGAAATGCTTAAAAACACTGAAAATAAATCAAGATGGAATCATAAAATCTGTTCAAGTAACCTGCATGAAGGCAAACAAAAAGAGATAGAGGAAGGAAAAAACAGAAGAAACCAACAGAAAACAAATAGTAAAATGGTGGAGTCGAATGCTTTATCAATAATAACTTCAAATGTAAATGATCTAAATACCCCACTCAAAGAATAGAGACTGTCTGAGTGGTAAAAAATTACAATCCAACTGTATGTTGCTTATAAAAGATTCACTTTAAATTCAATGACTTTGGATTGAAAGAGAAACAGGTATACCATCCAAACATTAATTAACAAGATTTAATTGGCTTTCTTCCATGTAGCAATAAACGTGGCTCCCAATCTCTTTCAAACTTCATGCTCAAAATTTCCTTTAGTCTCTTTCTAACCCTGGGGTAGAACTTTAATTAATATAGTTCATGTCTGAGGCTAACCCTTACATCAGTGTTTTTTAACCTTTTTTATCTCATGGCACACTTGAACCTATAGGTAAAATTTTGAGGCACACTTAAATTATGTTGATTAAAAAAAACAGTAAAAAAAAAAAGAATATACTTACTATGCTTTAAACTTCTTTCGAAAACAATTTAATTAATGATCTTTAAAAATTTTCATGACACGTCTAAGATCCTCTCTCAGCATGCCAGTTGAAAATCACTGCCTTAGATAGTCAGAGAGCAAGGTCGAGGTAAATATGGCTTTACTGAGGAAGCCCCATCAGTGGGAGGAAATGATTCCTAAAAGAAGGAAAAGCACTATTCACAGGAGGTGGGCATGTTGGGAGGCAAAAATAATGGGAGTCTACTATGATGCATCTTACCCTTCCTTCCTTCCTTTCTTTCTTTCTTTTCTTTTTTTTTGAGACAGAGTCTCACTTTGTCACCCTGGGTAGAGTGCTGTGGCATCACAGCTCACAGCAACCTTCAACTCCTGGGCTTAAGAGATTCTCTTGAACCAACCTCCCAAGTAGCTGGGACTACAGGTGCCTGCCACAATGCCCAGCTATTTTTTGGTTGTAGTTGTCATTGTTGTTTGGCGGGCTGGGACTGTGTTCAAACCTGCCAGCTCCAGTGTATGTGGCTGGAGCCCTAGCCACTGAGCTGCAGGCACTGAGCCCCCTCCCTTTCTTTATATGGGTAGTAACCAACTCCCCACCCAAGTCATCAAAATAAAGCAAAACTAAGCCAACAGTTGTTTTCTCCCAGAAAAGGGGCAATGTGCATGCTGTATCTTTTATAGCTGGCTGTCAGTGGTCAGCTGGCCACCATTTCTTAACCTTTAGCATTCTCTCCAGGTATGTGGAGCAGAGGAAAAGGAATGGACCACGTGGCAGCTGCAGACAGTGGCCAAATTCTAGGATTCAACGAGGAACGGATTAAACTCCCTCTCTCAATAGGGAGAGTTCAACCCAGGAATAGGATTTAGGGCTCACTGCTTAGGACCAGGCAGACCACATTTGGGGTTCTCCTCCAATTTAACCAAAGTTTATAGAAGAAATTTTCTGGCTTCTGTGGATTAAAATCAATTATAAAACAAAACTGTTTTCTCCTTCAGCAGTTGAATAAACTTAAAGTTGAATTCATTTTTATTATTCATTAGTAAATCCAGAGCCATGTGTATTTGGTGAAGAAAGTTGAGATAAATGGGTAAACTTCAATGAATGCATTGGTTCAACAAATACTCCTTAGCGTCTTCATATGCCAGATCCTCTGGGAGAATATGGTCCCTGACCTGAAAGGGCTTGCAGTCAAGTGAAGTGGAAAGATGTATAAACACATAATATTAATGCTAAGCAAAATAAAATTATATTCAGGCTCCTGGTGGGGCCAAAGCTAAGATGCAAGCAGGTCTGCCAAAGAGTTAGATGGTGATCTTCACCATGAAGTATCTCTTTGCAAATTTTTCTCTCTGTTTCTTTCCCTTTCTCCCCCTTTCTCTTCTTCTCCTAGGGATAAAACCTGAACTGTGTCCACAATGACTTTAGGCCTATCTGCATGCGTCTGAGAAAGGTGACGTCCCAGGGAACAGCTGATGTCACATTTCAGGGAGCATCCTTGAGCCCCCAAGAGAGAATTCTCCACAGGGGAGGAAGAAGCCTGGAGCCAGAAACCAGATCCCAAATAGGACCCTAGGGGCATAGGGCCTGCCATGTTCTGGAGGTGAGTGGCAGCAAGTGACAGAACTGGCCCCAAGCCAGGGCCGCAAGAAGGGTGTGGGAATGCAGAAAATTCTCATCCTGAACCCCACAGCATTTCAGAGCTTCAGGAGGCCTCTGTGTAGTGGGCACTGCCCTGCTGTGGCACCTCGAGGATCAAGACCGACAGTGGCAGGATGAGGTAAAAAAAAAAAAAAAAAATCTGTCACCCCAGCAGGGCAAAGGCTATGCAGATCAGGGGACAGGTGAAGTAGCCAGTGGAAGGAGGGCAGCATGGCCTTGCCGGGGCAGGTGAGGCCCTTGGAGACCAGAGTCAGGCACTTACCCAAGTGAAGGGAGATCCCTTTCGAAGCTCTGCCTACTTTTGATTCTTGTTATATGACCACTGAGTTAGACATTCCAGAACACAAGGAGACTTAGGAGATGATCTAAGTAACCAGTTACTCCATTACCCTTTATTTAATATTCTGTATGGTATTTTTTTTGTTTTTTTTATTATTGTTGGGGATTCATTGAGGGTACAATAAGCCAGGTTACACTGATTGCAGTTGTTAGGTAAAGTCCCTTTTGCAATCATGTCTTGCCCCCATAAAATGTGACACACACTAAGGCCCCACCCCCTCCCTCCGTCCCTCTTTCTGCTACAGGGTTTAGTGATCAAATCCTTTATCACCCAAGCAACATTAATAATTGCAATGAGATTGTCCTGAACAAATGGGACATATATCCACTCTCATTTTATTCCATTGTAATTAAGATTTCTTCTTTTTCATATTTCTGAGCTTATATGAACTCCTTCATTTTTGTGTGTTGGCGGGACGGAATGAACCTGAGGATTTTCCCCTCAACCAGGAGTCTGCTTCAAAACAGAAAGGTGTTCTGTACCTTCTTGTAACCTCTCCTGGAGCCCGTGTGATTGGTGGTAATGACACCCAATCTTTGGGCTATTATCATGTTTCAGGGAGCCTTAATAAGCCACTGCCTCTCTATTCTTTAGTAGCAATTTAGTAACTGCAGGATTTTTTAAATTGAGATATAATTCGCATACCATAAAAGTCGCCCATTTCAAATGTACAATTTGGTGGTTTTTAGTATATTCACAAGGCTGTGCATTATCTGATTTGAGAATATTTTCATCATCCCATACAGAAACCCTGCCTATTGGGCAGCCAATTCCCATTCCCTTCGCCCATCTCCAAATCCTGGCAGGCAACCACTAATCTTTCCATCCCTATGGATTTGTCTCCTCTGGACATTTTATATAAATGGAGCTATAAAATATGTGGTCTTTGTGTCTGAGTTTTTTCACTCAGTATAATGTTCAAGTTTCATCCAAGTTGTAGAATGAGTCAGTACTTCTTCCCTTCTTATGGTTGAATAATATTCTATTGTGTGGAATGACCACATTTTGCTTATCAATGGTTGGACATTTGTGTGAACCGCAGGATTTTAAGCACACACTTCTCATAGGAACTTCACAAGCATCACATCTTATATTTATTGCACACGTGGATTTAGCTTTGTGGAAACCTTGTACACATACATTGCTATGGCTCACTTGAGAATGATCAATAGTTCTACATATATTTGCAAGAGGAAAACTCAACTCAATTCAAGATGGGGGAGGGGGAAGGAGGCAGGATGGAGAGCGGCGGAGGGAGGGGCATTGGTGTGCTCACATGTAATAGACACAATGTTAGGGGACATAGCAGACCTCCTGGGTGAGGAGCATACTACAACGGGGACTCTATCTAAAGAACCTAATTGTTTGCACCTTCACATTAATCTGAAACATAAATAAATAAAATAGTTCTATATGTGTTTGTTGCCACTTTTTCCTTAAAGGAAGAGGGACAAGTAATTGAATGTATGAAAGCATTCCAGGCACCTTTGAAACTGTCAAGGAAAATTGACCGGAAATCTAGACTCTAGTGGAATAGAACACCCCAGAACATTTCAGGATCCTGTTGAAGGACTGGAATTCCTACACAAGCAGAGGGGACCTGAGCTAGTGGATCCAGGGTAAACAGTAATGCAGTGTCCTCCTTACTGCAGGCCAGAATATGGATGACAAAAATGGATGAGCTTTTAGACAAAAAGGAAGGAAGGAAAAAGACTGCCAAGCAGAGGCAACTGCAGTGAAAAATAGAAAGAAGCTTGGAAAACACAGGAAGAAGACCCGTATTTTAAGCAGTAAGATGAGCCTAAAGCAACTCAGAAGTGTGAGTGAGCAGATCCCCCCTTATTTGGAGGATCTCAAGCAATCATTCGTTTAGGTGTCAGCCATGCAGACAGACCCAGGATGACTTTAGTGGAGTTCCACCTTAAAAGTGCACCATTCCATTAGTGCATATCATGTGGTGCTAGGATGTTCCACTAGGCTGGGAAGTCACAGGACACTGACATTTCAGCAGCCAAATCCAGGCGCAAATCAGGTGCTGTGGAATGTAAGCATTGGTCATAGTGATGTCATGGCCATCTTGCTATAAACTTATAAGGGGTCAGTGTCCTCAAGGATTTGTCTATGTCAGGAAAACAACTGTTGTGTTAGCATGAACTACAGATGGTAAAAAGAAGTATATTTTATAGACATGTATTTAGGCATATATTTTAGCACGTCTTTTTTTAATCATTGTGCTCTTTGAGAGATAACATATTTAACTTCTAAAATATTGTCAGTGTCAAACAGGTCACATCTTATACAAATGATCTGCTCTAGGTAAAGGTAACCAAAACCAAGGAAGCCTGGGGGCTTGTGGGGAGGGCGGGTGGCTAAAGAGGAGAATGGAAGGGTTGATGGAGGCTTATTGTTAAGTAACTTCAAGTTCTATCAAAGAGCTTTAGGCTTTACCCTACTAGGCCAGGCTTCTCAAACCTCAGTGTTTGACTTATCTGTTACCGAAATGCCTATTCCCAAGGACCTCCCACAGATGGTTTGGTCAATGGGTCTAGGGAGTCATTGATCATTTTTAAGCAAATGAGTGCCACATTCCTTCCAACATGTGTTTGAAAATTGTATTTTAAGTGTTTCAAGTGCAGGAACTGACTATATCTTCTCAAACTTAGACATTCAAAGCCTCTGGCATATAACAGGTCCTCAGTAAATGTTTGTTGAATGATTAAATCATCATTTTGGCTAACAGTACCAATTCGGGTTATAGACTAGGGAGAGGCAGGATTAGAAACAAGACCGAACAACATGTAATCCCGTGAGCCGGTATGTGGTCTGACCCAGGAATGTGGGAGACAGACAGAGAGACAGGACAAAGACAGAGGAATGTGTTGCCAGGTTCTCAGGAAGATTTGAGAGGGAAGAAAGGGAATCAGCAATCAGGGCAGAGCAGGGCCAGTGCTTCAGCAATAGCCAGAGGGTGTTAGCCAGAGCCCACAGGCACCCAGTGTCCACAGGGCAGGGAGTCGTAGCAGCCTGCTCAGATGAGGTCTAGAAACAACTCAGATGGATTCAGTCTCTTTACTATTAAACTAGAGACTCCTGATTGCTCTGGGCCTGGGCTGAGGCCAGTAATGCCCATCAAAGGATGGGGATGAGAGTAGGGAGCAGGGCCTGGCGCCTGGGGACAGGGAGACCTGGGAGGACAGATATCAAGAGGGAGTGGCATCTCAGCCATAGGAGACAGATACACGGAAACAGTTTGTCTTGGGAGGCTGTAGCTGTTGCAGAAAGAACACTCATTTTAAAAATGGGCAAACTCCACCCAGAGACTTGACTCCACCCCTACCAGCTGTGTGAGCCTTGGCAAGTCACAGAATGCTTGGAAAACCTCCATTTCCTCACCTATAAAACAGAGAAAGGAATAATTCCCTCACAGGACGCTTTAATTGAAGATGAACAATGCGTATATCATAGTCTGACATCTAGTAGGTGATGCATTAACATTTCTTTTGTTTTTACTTGGAAGTATTTATTTATTTATTTATTTTGAGACAGCGTCTCACTATGTCACCCTCGGTAGACTGCCATGGAGTCACAGCTCACAGCAACCTCCAACTCTTGGGCTTTAGCGATTCTCTTGCCTCAGCCTCCCAAGTAGCTGGGACTATAGATGCCTGCCACAGTGCCCAGCTATTTGTTGTTATTGTTGTTGCAGTTGTCATGGTTGTTTAGCTGGCCTGGGCTAGGTTGGAACCTACCACCCTGGGTGTATGTGGCCGGCATCCTACCCACTGAGCTATGGGCACTGCCCTGGAAGTATTTCAAATAGATGTTAGAGTATAGACAATAATACACTAACCGCTCGTTAGCTACTACCTGCTACTGTGAAATCTAGCATTTGGTCCGACTGGCTTCACAGATACTTTTGGAGAAATAAACCATTTCAGGTATGGTTGGATCTCCCTGACTAGCCCCCTTTGATTAGATTCCCACCTTCTCTGAATCATCATTCCCAGGCATGTCTACCAAACGCAGATGGGTGCTAACACTGCACAGTTTTGAGTTGTGAACATGTTCAAGCTATATACATGTATAAATAGCATTGTAAAGTTTGCGTCTATCTGCAGCTTACTTTTCACACTCAACACACTAGGCAGCTCTAGCTTGTTAGCAGTCCCTTGCTGAGTAGTACCCACCACATAAACATCACGCATTTGATTTATCAGTTCTCGCTTTGACTGGTTTTGAGGCCGTGTCTGAGTTATCACTATCATGAGGATTGCTAAGATATCCATTTTCCCCCATATTGCCCGGTGAGTATGTGCCATAAATGAGAAATTTTATTGCTTCCTATCAAAAGTTGATTTTGCCAGGCTTTTTAATTTGTTCCCATCTGATGGATGTCATCTTTATTTTCCCAAGAAAAAAATAAATAGTGACCATATCTGTATCCCTGGATTTTCCAGGGCTATCCTCATTCAAATATAACATCCTATTTGTCTCCACCAGAAATAATCACACTGGTAAGAAACGGTAAAGAACATTTCGGTCAAGAGCTCTGGCCACAGTGACTCCCAGAGCACAGAGAAGGGCCAAGAGGGCAGGGAAGCAGATGACACCGGGGGAGGACATCATCTCTTCTGCCCGTGACATGGAGTGTGCATGCATTTTCAATATGCTCATATAGTTCTCACAGCCCGAATGTTTTGGTCTTTTCTGAAACTGACCACTGGGGAATGAATAATTTTTTCAAGCTTAGTTTGTTCCCTTTTTATGGTTCCTTCGCCCTTACATGTAGAGTCTAAAAACAGTTGAACTTATAGAAGCAGAGAAGAGAAAGTCGTTACCAGGGCCTGTGGGATACGAGAAGGTTGGGGAGATGTTGGCCAGAGGACACAACATTTTAATTAGATAGGAAGGAATAAATTCAAGGGATCCACTGTCCACCATAGTGGTGATAGTTAACAACAATGCATTGCATTCTTGAAAATCACTAAGAGAATACATTTTAAATGTTCTCACCACAAAAAAAAAACTAAGTATGTATGGTAATACGTACCCACTTATTTACTACTAGCTCAATCTAGCCATTTCTCAATGTGTACCTATTTCAGAACAGCGTGTTGTGCACCATAACTATACATAATTTTGTCAATTAAACAAACAAATTGTTAAAGACTTTTTTTTTAATATTAAAGAGCTTTCCATTTTCACTCTCCTTCATCTGTCTCATCTGAGTTTACGGTAAGAATAAAAACAAAAACAAAATGATGCAATTGTATTCCAGAATATATTTGTTGTTTTGTGCTATTTAACTTCTTTTTAAAAATGTCTTTACAAAACATCTTACGGTAAAGCATTTTTGTTAGGATATGGCAGGAAGGTGAACAACTGTTCGGGCATTTTTGGCTTCTTCAAGCTAAATTTGTGGTGTCAAATTAAATTAGAATATGCCTTTAAAATTAATAAAAAGAAGAAGACTTTTGTGAAACGACAAACAGGGGTTTGGAGGTGAGTGAGACACCATCCCTGTCTCTGTAGAACTCCGGGCCAAGAGGGGGGCATGCAGGAAGGAGACTGGAGGGGGGTGCTGCTCTTCCTGGGGAGCCCCCAGGTGTGAACTGTGTCTTCTGTAAAGCTGCATCCTGAGGCTGGCTTGCCAGGCGAGCAATAGGAAGGGGGAAAGCAGCTTTCTACAGAGGAGAGAAAGGTGGGACCTGGGGTAGGCAGCAAAGGTGACTGGCCTTGAAGGATACAGGTCCAGGGTGCCAAATCTTTAAGTGAAGTTTTTAAGAAGAGCTAAAATCCACTTTTGGTGGGGAGGAGAATAGGGGCTGGGGTTAGGGTTAACAGGTTAACTAATTTTATTTTTAAAATAAGCACAGGGTGGCGCAAAAAGCCTTCCCAGGGGGTGCATCTGGCCATATGCAGTCGGTTATTCTCCCCAAACACCATAAATGTCATTTTCAGTCTTCTCCAATAGCTGCAATCTGCTGGGCACTTATTCTGGGCCAGGGGCTGCTACGTTCTCACCATGTTACTTCCTTACCAGACTGCCTCTGAGGAAGGCAGACGCGTTGCTCTGGTTCACAAACAAGGGAGATGTCCCCAGTCGCACAGCTGCTAAGGGGTAAGAAAGATGAGTCCGGAGTCTGTTGGTCTCTAAAGTCTGGGCAACTAAATTTTTCCGTAATTGCATGAATGAGAGAGGAGAAGACATCCCATAAATGTGATGTATGAACTGGATCTTGTTGAATCACTAGAGTTTGGCAGACAGAAACAAGTGGAAGTAAGCAAGAAGAAACCGCCAGGACATATTATGAGGGCCAGGAGTATTAGCCCAGGGCCTCAAGGGCACTGTCACAGTTCTTGACCTGAAGCTACTGCTGAGCCAGCGTAGGACAGATTAGAATGAACGAGTGAAGAGGCACAGCCTTCGAGGTGTTCCCTAAACAGAGTGCAGCGTGGGCCGGGGAAGCACAACATGAGGGCCCTACCGTGTGCTCACATGAGATACCCCATCCCCACGACTCCCTGAGATAACTCAGGGAAGTGTTTAAGAGAGAGGTCGGCAGATGGAGGCAAAACCAGCTATATCTGGGTCAATGGGACTTCAGTGGAGTCAGTGTGGAGACTCCACGACATACTGCGTATTTGTTTCACTATAAATTCATGAAAATACTAACAGTTTCCTTCAGTGGTAGAATGACTTTTCGTTCCATGTTATTGACTTGTTAGTTTGTTTTGCTTATCACATTCATTGTGAGTCTTCTAGTTTATTAGCCATGTTTTCTAATACACCAAATGGGCCATTTTTGACTTAAATTCAATTTTTGGCAATTGGACCTTAATAATGTCTCTTTTTCAACCACCTAGATTGATTTTCTAACTTTTGTTTTCCTTTTTCATCCTTAGACAGTCATTTACCCTGGACTCACCAGATGGATCTCCTTAGACACTGGCTCTTCCATGTGAACAAGGATGTTTCCCTATCTGTTCACTGTTCAGGATGTTTCTCCAGGACCCACAATTCAAAGATGCTGAGAGACACCGGGTGAGTCTTGGCTTAGGTTGCTCACATACAGAGAACGGAACCATCTAGAATAATACAGTTTGCTTCATCAGGTGAAAGCTTGTATCAGATCAGAGGCAGATACACTGTGAAGATTTCTTAGGGCATAGATAGCCATAAACGCATAAGAAAAAGTAGATAAATTTGACTTTATCAAAATTAATGACTTCTACTCATCAAAAGACACATTAAAAATGAAGATGTCATCATACATCTGTCTGAATCCATAGAGTCTGCACTGAGAGTGGATACACCAAGATGGATTTTGACTGATATGGATGAGTCAGTGTAGACTCTCAATGGTAGCAAATTTGCCAATCTGGTGAGGGATCCTGATAATGGGAGAGGCCATTCACGCGTGGCATTAGGTGGTGTATGGGAAATCTCTATACCTTCATTTGATTTTTCTATGAATCTGTAACTGCTCTAAAAAAGAAGTCTATTCAAAATTCTAAAAAATTTAAATGTAGACGTAAAAAATGAGGCAAGATACAGATGGGAGATAATATCCGTAAAACGTGTCTCATACAGAAGTTCTGTGTAAGGAACTCTTAAAACTTAATAAGACATGCTAGGTAGCCAATTTTAAAATGAAGGCAAAAAACACGTCAAGAAAGAATATGTGTCAATGACCAACATGCATATGAAAAATAATCAGCATCCTTAGTCATTAGGAAAGCATGAAATACAGGCGGCGCCTGTGGCTCAAGGAGTAGGGCACCGGCCCCATATACTGGAGGTGGTGGGTTCAAACCCAGCCCTGGGCAAAAACTGCAAAAAAAAAAAAAGCATGACATAAAAACACCTTGGGATACCACTCCATACTCTCTGGAATGGCTTAAATCTTAAAAGACTAAAAATACTTAAGTGTTGGTTGGAATGTACAGCGACCAAACAATTCCTGATGGGAATGTAAAGTATCATAACCACCGCGGAAAAGGTTTTAACAGTTCTCACCCCTACCCCTATTCTTTGACTCAGTCTTTATCCAAGCCAAATGAAAACATACATCCATGAAATGACTTGGACAAGAATGTTTGTAGCAGCTTTATTTATAATATCCCCAATCTGGAAGCAACCCAACTATCCGTCAACAGGAGAATAAATAAACCAATGGTGGCACATTCAAACCATGGAGTACAACTCAGCAATAAAAAGGAAAAACTCACCAACACAAACAATGACCTGGCTGTATCTCATAGACAATGCCGAGACAAGAAACAGACCCAGAAAAGTACTCACTGCCTGGGTCCATTTATAGGACCTTTGAAAATAAGTGGAAATATGTGGTGGAAAAATTAGGGATGGCTGTTTTCATATGAGGAGTGAGGGATTGACTGGGAAGAGGCAGAAGGGGTCTTTAAGGGTAAATGGACACCTTCTATACTGTAAGAAAGTGTGAGTTATACCAGTATATCGTTTTGTCTAAATTGTACATTTAAGATTCATGCAGCTCAATGTATATAAATTTCATCCAAGAAGAGAACCATAAAAATACTGTTAGTGGGAGCTTGGGGACTGGGTAGGCAGAGATTTGAAAAAACAAAAAGATGACAGAACGCTAATGGTTGTTGACACCAGATGATAGGAAGTATGTGGGTTTATTTACTCCTCTGTTTACTTTGGATGTGTTTGAAAATTTTCATGAAAAACTGTTTTTAAAGTCTCATAGAAATTTAGAGCATGAAATTCTACTATTTCAATACTTGAAGCTAGTTCCCACCTCAGGGCCTTTGCACGGCTATTCTTTATTTTTGAAATGCATTGTTTCTGTTATTCAGAGCTTGACTTAACTGTCACCTCCCTCAGAGAGGCCCTTTCTGACTGACTTAGCTAAGGTAGCTCCCAGGCATTCTCTATTTCATCTGTACATTTTCATTCTCAGAAAAGTGCTTATTTTCCTGTTTTCTAGTATACATATTTGTCCGGTGATTGTCTGTCTTCATCAAAACATAAGCTCTGTAAGGGCAGAGATGTGTCTCTCTTGTTCACTGCTCTCTCCCCGTCACCCAGCTGCTGCCTGATGCTGTGTAAGTTTTCACACTGTGGAATGAATGAATATAGCAGAGAAGTGCCTGTACTGGTGTTATAAATTAGACTCTTTCTTCCCCAAATTCCTATGTTGATGCCCTAATCCCTGCCTCAGAATCTGACTGTATTTGAAGATAGAGGTTTTTTTTTTTTTGTTTTGTTTTGTTTTTGTGCAGTTTTTGGCCAGGGCTGGATTTGAACCCACCACCTCCAGCATACAGGGCTGGCGCCCTACTCCTTTGAGCCACAGGTGCCGCCCTGAAGATAGAGTTTTTAAAGAGGTAATCAAGCTTAACTGAGGTCATTGGTGTCAATATTGCTACTATCCTCATAAAAAGAGGATGAGATACCAGGGTGTGCCCAAAGGGCTAGGTGACAACATGCAGAGGGAAGGTGTCCAGCTGCAAGCCGAGGAAAGAGGCCTCAGAAAAACACCAACCCCGATGACACCTTTGATCGCAGACGTCCAACCTCAGAACTGCAAGACAATACAATTCTACTCTTTAAGCTACCTTGCCTGTGGTGTTTGTCGTAACAACCCTAATGAAATATATAGCTGGGATTGAACCCAGGCATGTTTGAAACCTCCAGGTTAATCTGCTCCCCAGAAAAGAAAGCTAGTGCAATGGATAGTTGTCAGATTGAGAAAATAAAAATATAGAACATCCAGTTAAATTAGAAAAATAGCCCTAGCTATTAAATTTTTATAACTTATTGAAAAAATCTGAATACAGAACATTTAGGGGACACTGACTAAGTCAGCGTAAGACAAATTTATTAAATTTGACACATCCTATATATCAGATGCCTGATAACCGTAACTGGAGGGAAATCTGGAACCCCCGTCTCCTGGCTCCTACTCCAGTGCTGTTTCTAGCAGCACAATTTGCAGACAAAAAAGGTTTGATGGTTAATTAAAGTAAACACCCCAAGCACTCATTCCTACACACTTAGCTCTATCAGGCAAGTCAGACTTGGATTGAACCAGTTAAGTGAGGGAGGCTTCTGAAGCTTATTCGTTGAGGCACCATGGCAGACACCTAAGTCTGGGCATGAGAAAGCTTTTCCAGGACACTTTTCTCCCTTACTAGAAAACCTAATGTAGCAGGAAGAGTCTGAGTTTCACTTGGTAGACAGTTTTGTAGCATTTAATACAATTTAAAATTTGTCATCCATTAATTTCCCTTTTCTGTATCCACCCTAGAGAAGCATCTCCACGTGCAGCCTAGGAGGTATGAACAAGAATATTTGTACGATGGGAGCTGAGAACAGTGGGAGATGAGATAGAAAAACAATGGCACAGCTGTGAAAAGGGGTAACACACAGGGCGGCGCCCAAAGAGTTGAGCGCCAGCCCCACATGCTGGAGGTGGTGGGTTCAAACCCAGCCCCGGTCAAAAACTGCAAAAAAAAAAAAAAAAGGAATAGCACACAGCTGTCAAAGAGACGAGGGACTTCTACAGGATGTGTAGAGCCATATGAATAAATGTCCAGATATACTGTTAGAAGGCAAAGCAAGTTGTAGAAACTCAGAAAGGCAGAAAGCGTGTGATACGTACACGAATAAAAATGTCACATACTTAGGAGTAGATAGCTGTCTGTACAAATGAAGAGGAAATTCTGGCAAGCAATCTCTCAAATTGATAACCAGTGGAGCAAATACATCTCTGGAGATGGGAAGGAGCCAAGATTGCATTAGTGGAGGGGTGGTAAAGATTGCTTCAGCTTTACCTGCAATGGTTTAACATTTTGTTCCTTTTTTTGTGGTTTTTGGCCAGGGCTGGGTTTGAACCCGCCACCTCTGGCATATGGGACTGGCGCCCTACTCCTTAAGCCACAGGCGCCACCCTGGTTTAACATTTTGAATGAGAAATACTTTGATTTCTTATTAAAATAAAAGTTTGCTGAGCTAGTAAAAGCATGGGCTTTGTAATCAAAATGCAAGTGCAAAGTGCAAGGCCTTGTGCTATCACTCACTGATAGAATAGCTTTGGCTACTGTCCTGGGCCGAATAATGCTCCCCCAAGATGTCCGTGCCCTAATTCTTGGAACCTGTGTTACATTATATAGCAAAAGGTTAAAGATGTGGTTGAGTTATGCAAATGTGGTGAAGTTTAGGATCTTAAGATGGAGATTGTCCTCTATCATCAGGACCTTAAATGTAATCACAAGTGTCCTTAGAGGGAGGCAGAGGGAGATTTGACTACAGAAGAGGATGGGGGTGACGTGACAGTGAAATCAGGGGAAAAAGAGAAAAGACACAAAATGGTTGGGGGAAAGAGAGAGCTAAGGCATGAGGAAAGCCCCAGAAGTTTCAAAAGGCAAGGAAATTGGTCCTCTTCTAGAGCTGGCGGAAGGGTACAGCCTGGCCGACACCTCAGTTTTGTCATTTCAGAATTGTTGCACTGCAAGTGAATAAAATATGTGCTGCTTTCATGCCACGGAGATTGTGATGATGTGTTACAGTAGCAGGAGGAAATTGATGCAGGGGTTACTCACCATCATTGTGACCCCACGTGCTCATCTGCAAAGGAAGGATGTGCAGGCTGCTGCGGGCATCAGAGCTCACATTGGTTCAGCCCTTAGTACAACCATTATTCCAGGAAACATTGCAATGGGGTCTTACTCTAAGCCTAGCATTGTCCTTGCTGAGGCTTTGAGGGAGGAAGTGACTGCTAAGAACTCACAGGCATGCTGACCCAACACAAACCCTCACTCTGAACACTGAGCTATCCAGCTGCTCCAGACAGAGCCTATCCCACAGCTGGTGCTCAGGAAAGCTCATTGTAATAAGGACATAGCTATTTAAAGGGTCTCTGCAAAACTGGTATAAGAGAGCCTCCTGGGTCCCAGCTCTACCCTGGGCCTGCTAGGTTCAAGGCTGATCAGCTCTGTTATAGAGAGTTTGATATCAGTTTTATCCCGGCTTCCATTATCATGATAGGCTAATTTTTACCATATTTGAGGAAGATCATTGCCTAGTATAGTAATGAACTTGATGTCTGTGCTCAGGAAACTACATTCCTCTTGGGCAGACTTCCACCCCCATAAACTCCAAGAACATGGTGTCTGTCATTCCTGTTATCCCTGCTGTCATTCCTGTAGCCTGTTGGCTTCTGATGGGTCTTGGTGCTCCTAAAAGTGGAGAAGGAAGGCCCTTCTGATATCTGGGAGAGCTGGCATTGACAAGAGTACAGAGGGCCCCAGGGGGGGCCCCCTCCAAAGTCCACAGTTTATTGCTTATGTCATGAAGAAGATCAAGTCACAGTCACTTCCTCCCAGATCTGTCACAACCCTCCAGCATCAGGAGAACAATGGCTCAGAAACATCCCAGCTGTGAACTCAGACAGGAAACTATCATCTCTTGTCAGAATCAGCCTCAGCGCCCGGGCTGTTTGGGATTGGCGCACCTGCACATTATCAGTGCAAGCCCTTGAGATGGGCCCAGAACACTCCAGGTTCAGGGACTTTGCAAATCTGTGATTGATTTTTGCTCTGTTGAGAGATCATTAACTTGAATATCATTCTATCATTCCTTTCTTTGGTGCAAACTCTCTTCATCCCAGTCTTCACGTGGATTTTAGGAGGATTCCAGTTAGGAGTAAACAATTTGTCTTAAACAAAAATGTGTTGGGTGGTGGGGAAGATGGCGATTAAAGGGAGAAGAGTGATGAACCAGCAATTCCACTTGCGAG
Organism: Nycticebus coucang; assembly: GCF_027406575.1. NCBI lineage: Eukaryota > Metazoa > Chordata > Mammalia > Primates > Lorisidae > Nycticebus > Nycticebus coucang. The sequence goes on from NC_069796.1 coordinate 78,336,813, forward strand.
TATGCACTCGGAAGAACTGAAAGCACGGACTTGTAGAGACATTTGCACACCCACGTTCACAGCAATATTCATTACTCACAATAGCCAACGGGTGGGAACAAACCCAGTGCCCTGGGCGCATGGCTACATAAACAAAATGTGGTCTGTACACACAAGGAAATAGTATCCAGCCTTAAAAAGGAAGGCATTTCTGATACCTTCACCGACGTAGATGAACCTTAAGGAAGCTGGCTAAATGAAATAAACCAGATACAAAAGAACAGATACTGTAGATTCTATCTCTGTGCTGTCCTAACTAGCACAGGCAAATTCACAGACACACAGGGTAGAATGGGTGTTGCCAGGGGACAGGAAGTGAGGGAAATGGGGGGAATGATCACTTAATGGGGACAGAATTTCAGTTGGTGAAGACAAAAATGATCTGGACGTGGATGGTGATCATGGTTGGACAACATGAAAGTAAAATGTCCACTGAAAATGGTTAAAACGATAGGTTCTATGGTATGCATATTTTAATGAAAAGAGGTGGGGGTTAAGGAATACAGGGGACGAGAAGCACTTGCACAGTTTACACGGGCGTGGGGTGCATGTTCAGCTCCTTAGTGCAATAACCTGAGAGTTCAAAAATTCCCCATGTCCAGGCTGAACCCCAGACCAATTCCACCTGCATTCACTATTTTTAAGCTTCTGGTTGATTTCAGTGGGCAGCTCAAGTTGAGAAGCCTTGCTCTAGAACCTTGCTGCCCCGAGTAGCCATCAGGGGAGCACTGAGAAGAAAACCAGTCCCCGGTCCCCTGCCCTGTACTCAGCTTCCCTTGTTATTCCTAAAAACCCATATCAGGCCACTGTAGGGGAAGTGAGACATCGTGGCCTCCCCAGCCCTGGACAGCTCTGATTTATACCCATCCCAGCAGCATTATTAATTGGTCTCCCTTTCATTTTCAAAAGTGTCCCAATTTAGATGATAAATTATACGTGCGCCTGCCTTGTCAGCTACGTATAATCATTCTCCATTCTAAGTATGAGGGAGCTAACCCTGAAAGAGAGACTTGGAAATGTGCCCCAGACCACACAGGTATAAAGAAGGAAAGCTGAGCTGCTCGGAAGGCTGAGGCAAGAGAATCGCCTAAGTCCAGAGTTGGAGGTTGCTGTGAGCTGTGACGCGACAGCACTCTACCAAGGGCAACAAAGTGAGACTCTGTCTCTAAAGAAAAAAAAAGGAAGAGGAAGGAAAGCTGAGATTTGGCCTGGGTTTCTGGATTACCGAAGCCCCTGCCCTCTGCCTGGTGACCATCTATCTGCTCACCTAGGAGCCAGATTCCAGGGCAATCAGAATGACTGAATTTTTCTTAGAGAACTTAAAACTGGAATTTCTCTCTCATTCCTTTTAAAAATAGGGAAACGTGATAGACTGGGAGTAAAGGGTCCATTTATTTATGCTGTTAGAATGTATTAAGCTCCTGCCATGTGTCAGGTGCTTCTATAAGTACTAGTATTACGGCAGTGATAAAATTACTCTTCAGCCTATGGAGTATGACACCAACACGGAACAGAATCCCTTGCTCCTCATCATTAGGGTGTAGAGGAAAACAGGGTGCTTTGAGAGAAGAATGGGAAGGAGTCAGTGAAAAATCTCTGGGAGCTGACATTTAACCCAGCGTCTGAAGAAGCAGAAAGAGCCAGTGAGACCATCTTTCTTTGCACTCACAGCAACTTTTTTTTTCTTTTGCTTTAACAATAAAACTGGCTTTCTAATTGCTAAGTCCATTTCTTGTAAAAGTATGACTGATGTTTCAGAAGCTCTCCTGGTGAGAGCCCAACTCTGAATTTATAAGAAGATTCAGGTAGAAACACCCAGGGCTGAGAGAGGAGAGCAAGCCCTGCCGTCCACAGCCCGGCTCTGCATCAGCGCTGGGACGGGACTGCCTGGGGCACCTGACTTCTCCCTGAGAGTGGACTTGATCAGCTATAAAGTGGGGGTGCAACCTTGCATCACCACTGATGTAAAGGATGTGCAGGTAGATTAAGTATTATCTAATAATGTCAGCTTTACAGCGTTTTGCCCCGCTTTGAAAGGACTTCTATTTACATACAAAGATGACATTTCTTAGGTGTCTTCTTTGGTAGTTCTACCTCTGAAACAGAACTATTGGGAACCACCCATACCAGAAACAGATTTTCAACTAATTTGGAATGTGCTTCCTCTTTCATGGCAGAGTCTTTGAAAAACCAGTGCTCACACTGAGCTGAACCCTGGCAGTCCAGAGAGAGTGTCTGCAGGCTGCCCTCGCTGCTGCTGGCGTGTGGCATCTGGGAGGTTAAAGAGCTGGAAAAGGCAGCCCAGGCAGCTCCTGCATCCCCAATGCACCGGGGCACAGATGCATCCGGCTTGACCTGAAAGATCACTCTCAAGTGCTGCTTTCAGGGCCTGCTGAATGGCTTCTGTCACCTGTTGAAAGGGAATTTCTATAATTTACTAGAAAGTAAATTTCCTATAATTTACTAGGAAAAAAATTTATCTCAATGAATTTACACACAGTGAATACCCCCGTGGACTACCACATAGATCAAAAAGTAGAACATTACTAGCACCTTCCTCATGCCCACCCTAGACACCTTCCCGTGCTCACCTGGATGCCTCCTACGCTTACCCTAGACACTCCTAGGCCCACCCTGGACATCCCCCTCCCCACTCTGCATGACCCACCCATGCCCACCCTGGATGACCCCCATGCCTACCTGAACACCTCCCTAAGCTCTCACTAGACACCTCTACATTCTCCCTGGAAATACTTCTTTAATAGCTCTCCTGCCACTAACGCCTTCTTCCCCGAAGTAACCAATGACTTCTAATCCCACACATTTCTCTTAAAATTGGTATAGTTGGCTCAAATGCCATGTAATAGAGCTTCTCAATGACAAGCATGAAGTGCCCCTTTTCCTAACTGCCACAGAACAAGTCACTGTCATCTTCCTTTAATTCCAATTGACAATAATTGATGGAAATTCTCTCTCGTGATTTTTGATTTGCATTTGTCTGATGATTAAGGAGATGAAATAGTGCACTGTATGTTTAATGGGTGATTGAATTTCTTATGAGAGTTGCCTCTGTGTGTCCACTGCCCAGTTTTCCTTGGGCATGTCATTCACATAAAAGCATCCTAAGTGCCACAAGCATATGAATCCTTTGATACGTGTGGCAAACATTTCCCCAGCATGCTGTCTGCTTTGTAATGAGCTGTATGGGTGCTATTTCTGCTCCCTTGTTCTTCCCACCTGTTCTCATTCTCCTCCAACCCCCATCATCTTCTCCAGTCTCATGAGTTTAAATACCATTTACACACTATTCTGGATGGCTATGGAGGGCTAACGTGGCTCCCAAATCCTCATAACCCCAGGAAGGCTGAATTTGGAAATAGGTTCTTTAGGAGCAAATTACAGTGAAATTATGTCATGAGGTTGGGCCTTGATCCTATCAGACTGGTGTCTTTATAAAAGAGGATGAGAGAGAAATATCTTTATCTGTCTCCACCATGACAGGACACAGCAATGAGGTGGCCGTCTGCAAGCCAGAAAGAGAGTTCTTACCAGAACCCATGCTGGCACTCGGACCCCAGACTTCCAGCCTCCAGAACTTTCAGAGAAGAAATTTCTGCTGTTTCAGCCACCCAGCCAGCAGCATTTTGTCTTGGCAGCTTGAGCTAAGGCATGCCCTGATCCTGCCCTGATCCTGCCCAGGTCTCTGTGTCCAGCTTAGGCTTTTCTCTTGAACATCTCAGTTGTACATCTAACCACTTTTTGACTTCTTGACCTGGTGTCTAAGGCACACTTCAAGTTCAATGTGTCCAAAACTGAATCCGGGTCTTCTGCCCCACACCTGCTCAACCCCAAGCCTTGCCATCAGCACAGAGGATGCAATTGCTGCACCACACACATCCTCGATGCAGCCCCTTCCCTCTCATCCCCCTTCCAACCTCACAGGAAATCCAGCTAGCTCTGCCTTCAGACTATACCCAACTATATGCACTATTCCATCTGATGGGTGGCACAAGCTATCATAGTATTTTGCTGGGTGGGTGCAGGAGCCTCCTAACTGGTCTCCCTGACCCTGAATCTCCTGCAGTCTACTCTCGACATGGCCCCAGAGTGATTCAGTCCCTCCCCAGCTCAGTGGCTCTCATCTTTCTCAGAGTACAGCCAATGACCTTGCCATGGTCTCTTCTGCCCAATCAGCTCTCCAGCTTCATTTCCCGGTGGTCCATCTCCAGACAGAAGGTCCCCTTTGTTATTCCTTGAGTGGTCCTGGCATGTTTCCATCATAGGGTCTTTGCACAGGCAAACACTCTTCTGGGAGACAGCCATGAGGTGTCCTCCACTTCTTCAAGGTCATCACTGCTGTCACCTTTTTGGTGAAACCTAGGCTAACTAGATGACTCAGATTATTTAAAATTGCAACCCACCTCCTACACCTGCAATCCCCTTACCATGCTTTGGGCTAATTTATTCTGAGCACCTCTTATGACCGGCACAGTTTGTCACCTTCTGACACACAGTAGTGTTCGCTTGCGTCCTTGGTATAATGTTGCTTATTTTCTATCTCCCTCACCAGAGGGCAGCAGTCTCTGTGGGTTTTGTTCACTGCTGTTTCCCAAGTGCTAACCCTGTTTGGATACAGGAGGCATTATTTATTGAACAAATAAACAAATATATTTAGATACGTAGCCAAATTCAGGACTTTTCTTTCAGTTTCCGTTTTTGTTGTCGTGCTCAGAAAGACCTGCTCAACTTGTAAGTATCATAATTCACCCATAAGTCCTTCTAGATTATGGCTGTATTTTGTTCATTAGAATTTTTTTGTTGTTAGAATTTGAATCTGCTTGGAAATTATTCATCGTATAGTGTGAGGTAGGAAACTGATATTTTTGTAAATCCATGGTTTTTCTGATTCTCCAATCTCTATTTCTCTGCTGATTCAAGCTTAAATTTTTTAATGCTCAATTTTTAATATACTTAGCTCTGTTTCTGGGCCTTTTATTACATCCCATTTATCTGATTATTTGCTACCACACCAGTTAACAATCTATTTTAATTATATTACAGGCACATATTCTTTTTTAAAACTAATTAGTGAATTTCTAGAACTTTGTATTTGGTCTTTTGAAGAGCCAGTTCTGAGATTTATCAATTCTATTGGGTATTTATTTCTTTTGTACCTAATTGATTAATTGGTACTTAATTTTTTCAGTGATGCCTTTTGCTTTAGGGCTTGATTTATTATTTTCTTTTCAAGTTTGTTGTTGCTGTTTTTGTTGGGACAGTCTGCTCATTTATCTTTATTCATTCAAGAATTCAAGGCCGTGTCTTTTCTCTGGGTGCAATTCTGACCACACCTCTCAATCTGTGTCTTCATTGTTGTTGTCTAAATGGCCTGTAATTATACTTTTAATTTCTTCTATTTTTCAAGAGTTGTTTAAGGTAGTGTTTTTAATTTCCCATAAATTTATTGTTATTTGAATGCTATTATTTTGTTTTAAATCTCTATTACTGTGGTCAGAGGATGTGTTCTATAAATTTTCTAATTCTGAAAGGTTTCTTTGAGATTTTTCTTTCTGGTTTACAGAATGGTCACTTTCTGAAATTGTCCCAAAGAAACTTCGAAATAATGTATATTCTTTGTTTGTGGGTACTAGGTTTGAAATATGTATTGATTAAACTGAGCTAAATAATCATTTTATCCATTTTTTTTCTTTTTACATTTCTTATTTGATGCCTACTTGATCCTTAAAGAGAAGAAAGTTTGGCTAGTGAGCTCCTTCACCCTGGTGTGGTTGCCGATTTCTCCTTGCCTGTCTAACTTTCTTCATGTATTTCCAGTGTGTTTTTCGGAATAGAATGTGATGATACCCCTAATCTAGCTAACTACATCCGTGTTGGTGAGCTCCTATTCAGGACTTTTGTGAGTTTCTTTGTTGGGGCATGCACTGTCTTATTGGCCTAAAGGAGCTTTTTATATATTGAACATATTAACTCCTTGCCATGTATGTACAAACATTTTCCCAACTTATTTTTTAATGTGTTTAATAGTATATTTAATATGCAGATGCTCGTAATCACTCTGTAGTCAAATATTGTGTGTGGTGGGGTTGTTTCTTTTTTTTTTTTTTGTATTCTCAAAATAGCATGGTGAGAAAATTTAGGTGAGGGCCAAATGTTGTGGTCCCCTTACCTGGTTCGACCTTGAATTGCTCTCCCTATATGCAAGCTATGACCTCAAGTCACTTACCTCGTCTTCTGATCCTTCAGGTCCCTCCACGGGCAGCTCTTTCCTCAGAGACAAAAAGGAGCCTCTTTTACCTTGTACAGCCAAAGACATAAAAACATAATAAAGGACAACATTTGACAGCACTGATCAGTATTCGGCTAAAATAGTATGTGCTGTTTCTGATATTTTTGTTTGGAAACTCTTTGCCCTACATTTTGAAACTCATCCCCTTTTTGATTAAAAAAAAAATCACGGGACTTCTGTGTTTATAGAAGTCTTCCTTCCTTTCCCTCCCTCACTCCCTCCCTTCCTTCTTTCTTTCTCCCACTATGTCACCCTTGGTAGAGTGCTATGGTGTCAAAGCTCACAGCAACCTCAAACTCTTGGGCTTAAGCAATTCTCTTGTCTCAGCCTCTCAAGTAGCTGAGACTACAGGCACCCGCCACAACATCCGGCTATTTTTGTGTTGTTGTTGCCATTGTTGTCTAGTTGGCCTGTGCTGGATTTGAACCTGCCAGCCTCAGTGTATGTAGCTGGTGCCATAACCACTGTGCTACGGTGCTGGGCCTGTTTGTTTATTTTTGTTAGAGACAAAGTCTCTCTCTGTCACCTAGGCTGGATGAAGTGCCGTGGCCTGATCAACGTTCATTGTAACCTCGAACTTCTGGGGCAGTGCAGAAGATGTTGATGAAAGTTTGGAGGGTATAGAACACTGGTTTCCTCTACACATTCACTATATCTTAAAAATAAACTACCCATCTGTTCTTAAAAATTCCACTTCCATTTCTAACTATTTCCACTCCTCTTTTCTCTCCTCTTGCTTCACTCCCAAATTTATGCTTATGTCTACCAATCAGTAAGAGTGTGTGTGTGTGCATGTTTGTGCTTTGTCTTTTGCAGCGAATTCAATGTATTTTCCTAACTAAAAAGAAAGTTACTTTTTAAGAAGAATTCTAATGTCAGTTCTTAATGAGTTTTTTCATCCCACAAAAATTATAATAGTATTATTATAAGTATGGCTATAATTATGTTTAAAAAGTCCAAAAGAAAAACCTCTCCCCCTTGTTAAAGTGTGAAGAAAACAGAAAGCGGAGGGCAGCTGCATTACAGTGGTATGACTGTGGCCACATCATTTGGTCTTTTTGGTTCTCTGTCTCTAAACCTGATAAACCCAATCCACTGTCTTTGGATCTAGGCTGAATCTAAGAATATGGAAGTCACTAAACTTTGTCAAATTACTGAACCAGTGCCTACCTCACCAATTAATCAGTTAACCAGTGATTGATTTGAAAACCCCAACTTCTAACCAGCACAATTCCAGCAACATTTGAAACATAGGGACAAAATTGCCTCCAACTGATGGGTCAGAGTTATGTCTGTACCTACACTGAGCTCTATGCTTTCACTGACTTTTCCTTTATTTCCTCAAACGGTCACTGAGTACCCACCCTATGCTGGAAACTAATGATGTTTGGTCTACTTGAGGTGCTAGTTGTTCCCTCATCATCAAGTTCCCCCTTCTTTTTTCTAACAGAACTCCAATTTTGTCCAAGTATCTATACTGCTTCATGGCCAGATAAATCAGAGTAATTTAACCCTATCCCACTGTTGAAGATGAAGCTAATAGATCCATGAATGCTTCTGTAATACTTTCTTCACCAGAGACTGGACAAGGAAAGGTCATGCGACCCAGATCTGGGTTGCGAGATCTGACAGAAAGCCTGCCAAGGCATTTCTGGGAAATGACCTTCATTCCTAAAAGAGAAGCATGGATGCTTCAACCTGACGATCAGAGAGACCCTTGCTGTTTTTCATGGAGTAGTATGATCTCATTGAGATTCACTCATTCATTCATTAGACACATATTTTTTAGTGTCCACCATGTGCCAGGCACTGTTTTAGCTCCTGGAGTTAGAGCATTGAGCTTACAAATACGCATGACCAGCATCCCTCCCACCTCCAATGCAGTCCAACATGTTTACCTTTGACTTGGTATTGGTGGGGCCACCCTCATTGCACGAGGCTAGCCCTGATCAAATTATCACATGGCAAGTATTGGTCTGAGCATCTCATTTCCAGGATTTTTCTTTGTTGACTGATGCCTCTTTCCCCAGATCCATTTTGCCTAGTCCCATCCATATTCCATTCTTACCAGTGGCATATACATGGTAGCAGATCTATCCACTGGGATTTTAATCTTACCAAAATTCAAAGCTGTACACTGAATTAATGAAGTTCTAGCAATAGATTGTGAAGAGTCGACTGGTAAATGAGGATCATATTCTTTGAAAAACTAGAGACTTTGTGGGTAGAGCAGCAAAAGCTGCACTCTCTAGGCTGATGTCTACTCTGTCTCCAAGACCTACCCTCACTGGGAAAACTGATTACAGAAAATTAGCTCAGGGAACTTGACGCTGACTCCTGGCATTTGTGTAGACTTGGCCTTAATCCTCACAAGAGAATTCTGTGGTCAGGGACTCTGGAGACAAGCCATCTAGATTCACATCCTCTCTTGCTTGTAACCTGAGCAAACTTCTTAACCCATCTGAGCATCAAATTCCACATCTGTAATGTGGGGCTGATAACGCCCTTTGCAAAATTGGCAATGGAGATTAAAATAATTTGTCCAGCTAAAACATAGTTAAGGATTGAATAAACAGGCTGTTACCCATTATTTATTATAATAGGAGTCATAGTTGTGCCCTGTATGTGGGAAGCCCTTACACTGGAATTGAGAGGATTTGGAGTGACTCCATGAATTAGTCAAGCATGCTATAATGCCAGTCTTCTAGCTAGCTGCAAACTCTTTCATCTTGAAAAAGAGAAAAAAGAAGAAATTTTTTTTCATTATTAGCAGAGAAAACATCCTCTACCAAACAATGCCAACTAACCATTCATTATGTGTGTCTTGTTATTAAAGGTCAATAGGATTAAAGAGCTAATTAGAGTGTCCCAGGTTAGGAATTATCCATTGTTACCAGAACTTAGTCACGCCCAGTCCCTGGCTTTTTAAGAACCAGTATGATTTAGCATTCGGTTCACCTGGGCGTGTTTTAATGTCTCTGGCACAATGAGGTACAGGAATTAACATTTGCAAACTCAATCCAGACAAGTGATTGGGGTTTGAGATAGGAACGGGCCAATCTCCTGCTTTCACCGTCTGCCCTCCTGGGTCTGTGCAACACCCAACTACCCTAATCAGAGAGAACATACTGGGCATATACTAAAATGAGTTTGGGGCAGTTAATGAGGTAATTGCAGGCTAAATATATTCCTAGAGAATCAGAGATATAAAGTTTCCCACCATTCTTTCCCCCTTGTAACCTTTCCCCCTCTCTCTCTTTTTTAAAGATTTTATTAATTTGCAAACCGGCTAATTACGACTCCTCCAGGCTAAATAACTGTGCAGTTGGCGCAAGAATAGATGAGTGGTTTGGGCTGAGAGAGCAGGTCCTGTTTTTTTTCTTTGCCTATTACACACATTGTTTTAGGTAATTAACATCCACTTTGTAGTGGCAGCTCTGACGCCTCACTGTCTGAACAGTGTCTTGGCTGACAGCCTCTGAAATAGCCCTGGTGAACTTCTTGCAAAATCATATGATATTATTATATAATTCTCCCCGATGAAAGTGCAGTGAGAATTTGCACACATAGCTATGTGTGAGTTTTTTGATCTATACACGGTCAACCAAAGTCCCTTTTTTGAAGAAGGGCTCTCTTCTAGCCAGCCAGGCATTAGGGTTAGAGCAAAGGGGAAAGCTGGGCTTGAATTCTGGCCTTGCTATCACCAGATCAGATAAGAAAAAAATGCCCTCCTGAGGCTTTTATGAACATTCACTTTACCTGACGGGTGAACATAGGCTCACCTTCCACCACATTAACAATCCCTTCTCCGTGTTAATAAAAATTACAGACACTCCAAAAAAAACCCTATAATGTCATCTTTTATTCTAGCCTTTATGCATCATTTTGAACTGAAATCTAAAACTTGGGACTATAACTTCATGGATTAAAGAAGATCTCCTAGATTTATTCAATGCCCTTGATAGAGGCAGATTAACTAGTCTAAAATACACTTTCTCCTTTCCTCATGCCTACTTAATATTTCTCCATGACGCCTACACATTCTGACTGGCTTCTGCAGCTTCTGAAGTCTTACGGCACGTCGGCTTTCAGGATTTTTCCTAAAATCACTGGGGTTTAATTGAAGACATTTCTAAAACATCTTGTAGTTCTTTGCTTTCAGAATCAGCTAAACCCCAAAAGAAATGGTGAGGGGTATTTCTCAATGCTTTGTCACCTGACAGTTTTTTGCTTAAAATAACTACAACAGCAATAAAAACTGCAAAATATATGGTCAGCATTGTGTAATTGGAAGCAGCCAGACACCCATATTTTCTTGCACTTGTGACATCTAGAAGCCTCTGTTAATTAATAATTCAGTGGGTCCTCTTGTCTCTAACTTAGGGAAAGCCGAAAAGCTCATGAGTTTTAAATGACACTGGATGGCTCTATTGTTTTCTCTTCTTTATTTGTTTAAGTTTTATGAGGAGTTAATTCTTAAACCTCCCCTTTCTCCAAGCCCCAGCCTTCCCAGAAATAAATCACCCTGGCCCAGGGGTGGAGGTACTCCGATCTCCTGCCCGTGGGCTGGAGATTCCTGACTCCCGTGGTGGATATATTACAGTGACTAAGTGTGGGGAGTAGACAAGAGCTGCCTCCCCGGCTCCTCTTGGAAAGACCAAAGGATCTGGGCTTGGAAACACAATGGATCAAAGGACTTGCAGGTCTGAACAAAGACAAGGGGAAAAGAGGCCAAAGAGAAAAGGATTCCCTAGGAGGTGGGACCTGGCTCTGAAATGATACGTATTGAATATCTACCATATACTCAGACCAGTTTCATAATTATCTTGTTTAATCCCAACAATTTGAATCCTATGAAGGGAATGTGAATAACATTCCAGGGCACTTACACCCCAAACAGGCTAAGTGGCTTATGCAAAGTCACATAGCTAACACCCGGCAGAGCCAGGATTCAAACCCAGGCCAGGTGCTTTTCCCATAGATCTCATGCAACACCTTTCTCTTGTGGGTAGCCAGAAATTGGAAACCAATTTTGAGAGTAAAAAAAGAAAAGGATGGATTCAGATGTCTGTATTCTGGTACAGACAAAGGGAGTTCAATATGCTTCAATCCCCTCAGCTCTTGAAAACTGAACTCTACGTGCTGCAAACCCAAACCAGAGCAGAATTAAGGTCAGCTTCTTAAGGCATACCTCTCACTTGCATTCCAATATACCACAGGTCATGAATCGGCCTCCTGTGGGCCAAAACTGGCTTAAAGATATGTTTTATTTGGCTCTTAATTGTTGAATCACATAATATATTTTAAAAATTAGATTTATTGCCAACATTGAAAAATCAGGGCTTGCATCTATGATGAACTAATTTGTCTTAGGCCAACATCTAAAAAAACTGGACTTAAAATATGTATATATGTGTATATATTTATGCGTGTGTGTGTGTGTATCTGTGTGTGTATATATATCTGTTTGATGATGTTGAAGAGCTACTAAAAGTGCAAGGGCTTAAGGGGCCAGGATGTCAGAGAGAAGGAAAATGCTTTAACAGGCATGTCCAACCTTTTTTTTTTTCTTTTTTCTTTGTTGCACTTTGGAAAAATAAGAGTTGTCTTGGGCCACACATTAAATAGACACAAACATGAATGAAAGCTGATTAGCAAAGGTTGGTCCTACTTTTGGTGATATCTAACACCACAGACAAGCAAAAATGTCCTCACAGAGTCCGCCTATGGCCCGTGGGCTGCAGGTTGAACACCTCTGCAAAATGCCTGGGGTGTGTTCAAGTCATTTGCCAGTTACTGGGCTGTGTGGATCCTGAAAACTGACGAACCACGGACAAGGTGGCAGTCAGGAGGGAGAGACATGATCAGAGCTCTCGGGAGTCTCACAGGCTAAAGAGTGAAAAGTAGCATTCAGGTTGATCAAGGCAGCCAGGACTTCAGGAGCCAAAGGAAATATAAAGTGAGCCCAAAATTCGGTGATGACTTTCTCTTTAAGGGAATGTTGATTTGTAAGCAGTGAAGGCCAAGAGGCTAAGAAGCCAAATAGAGCTTCTGTGAGTTTGGGGGATATGGGAAGATTTAAAAGAAAGAGTTCAGCACCCACTAAAGAGGAAAGGCCTTGGTGAATACCCAAAACTTTTTTGCTGGGAATCTCTGACAGGTGTAAGCCAGAAGAAATCCTGCCGCCTCCCCAAGCCTGACACCCAGCCCAACACAAACTCAATTCCCACATAGAAAGATGCAATTTGCTTCTACTCTGACTGTCTTCTAGAAGCAATTGCAATCCTCTCTGGAGAGAGATAACATCGTCCAGAGCTGCTCCTATGTTCTACCTGTGCCCCATAGGCATTTGTGTTTACCACCGGCAGATTAGGAGATTGCAGGTGCAAGTCTAAAGCAGTAGGCTGAAGACAGGCAAACCAGGAACTACAGGTATTTTTGTCTCTGGAATGTGGGTCCCAAGAAAAAAAGAGATTAAACCAATGGTCCTGTTCATGTTTCCCTCAGGGCAGGAGTTTACTCTCTGGAATATCTGTGTAGTTTCCATGTAGTTCATCCCTTGTTTTTTGAGTGTCTCACAGGAGCTAACACACCATCTGGGACACGGAACTGCCTGTTGAATCAAAATGCATTACACAGCCACATGCTTAAGTCACTGCTGATCAGGGAGCAAGTCACAGCTAGTGTATCCTGGAACCGGCTCCTAGGTGCTTGCAAGAGCTGATGTTCATGTCTCTTCTCAACTAAAACATTTGGTGTGGCTCGGCACCCGTAGGTCAGCAGCTAGAGAGCCAGCCACATACACTGGAGTAGGCGGGATCACCCACCTGGGCCTGCCAAACAACAATGACAGCTACAACAAAAAAATAGCTGGGCATTGTGGCAGGTGCCTATAGTCCCAGCTACTCGGGAGGCTGAGGCAAGAGAATCACTTAAGCCCAAGAGTTGGAGGTTGCTGTGAGTTGTGACACCAGGGCACTCTACCCAGGGCAACATAGTGAGACTCTGTCCCTCCCAAAAATAAATAAATAAAATTTTTGGTGACTTCATAGCTTGAAATTGGCTATGTGAGAGTATTTACACCACAGAAATTGGCAACATTATAAATCAGGACTTTTTCTCCCCCTTCTAGATTGTTGCTTGCTACGCATTTTCCAGCACATCACTACTCACAGCCAATTTTAGGTTATTACTGTTTTGCAAACAGTGAGAGTAGAGTTACTGACTCACACACGTCTATAATGAGTTCCTCATCTATAATGGGTCGAATCTTCCTTATGAGCTACTACTTTGCAGGATACCAGTGAAGACAAGAGGAGAAAGAAGAGGTGAGCAATAAATTTAATTTAATCCAATAAACTCAGACTCAATAATTCAGACTTTTCAGTATTTTAATTTCTTCAGGGTAAAATGCTCAGATAATCAGATTTCGCCTTTCTCTTGTGTATCAGGTTAAATTTTCAGAGAGAAATAGACTCAAACATAAAGAATAGAGTGCAGGAATTTTGGGGGGAAGTGCTCTCAACGTTAACACTGTTGAGGAGAGAAGGAAACAGGACCGGCTAGAGGCAGAAATTGATCTGAGAAACAGTCACAACAATAACCACAGTTAATCCCACAGGGGGTCCACAGACCAAACGGGTCCTATATGCCATCATCAAGTTCTAAATTGTTTTTAATTGATTGCCAACATTTTAGTATCTTTCCATACAAATCAGATTCACAGTTTCCCATAGATGAGTTGGAATATGTAGCTGTGATTGGCTGGAGATGGGGCATGGCTGTGTGACTTTAGGGAAGTTGCTTACCCTCTCTGAGCTTTAGTTGTCATGTCTATAAAGTGAGGATAAAAACACCTAGCCCACAGGTTGGCTGTGAGGATTAAATAAGATCATGGTTTGCAAATTTTTGGCACAAAGTAAGCGGCACAATGAAGAGCGACTGTTGATGCTTCAGTGATTAGAATTGTCTCTGAATCCTCTCTGGATTTTCATTTACTCCTAGAAAATATAAAGAAGTAGCTGGCCCTTGAGCTTTTACAGCTGGACGAAGGTTTCTGCTCTGTGTTGTACAGATGCAAACTCACAAGCCTTTCATGTGATGAAAATTTTAACTATAGATGTGAATCATTTTCGTAAATTAAGTCCATCTTCTTGGTTTGTTATCAACCACTGATGTAAACAAGATGAAAACTAAAAGAAGTAAGTATATAGTCTCACTTAAAAGAAAGAAGAAAAAGAAAAATTCAATAAATCCCAAAGAGATACAACCCCCTCAAGAGACAAAATTTTATTTTCATTGGACTGATGTGCCCTTCACATTCTGGCTAATTGTATTTTATTGGGAGTAGATATCATTTAATGATCATGCTTCCAAGTAAGGAAAGGAGCCCAGGAAGAACTGTGCTGGCTGGTATCAGAATCTTGTTAAATTTCTGATAAATATTAGGGATATAAGGACCCCATTTACAGTTTAATACCTTTCTCTTTGAAAGAAAAGCCTGTGAACAATGATCTTCAATGATTTATTCCACCCTCACACCATCCATAGGCCAACACAGTCCCATCAGTAATAGCTCCTCTAACCACAGTGATTCTCAAAGTCAAGAAGCAGGGAAGCCCCTCTTTACAGGGTGTAGCAACTGAAGTGGTGACGTGAGCACTGTGGAGACAGCCTTTCTCCAGATGGGACTTAAAATGTACAGTTAACTTTGGGTCTGGTGGAGGCAGAGACAGACAACAGCCCTGTTGGTAAACAGCCCAAAAACATTATCTAAGGCATCTCCTAACTTTTGGTACATTCATTCATTCTCTTAAAAAGCTTTTACTGAGTGCTAAGTTCATTATGTGCTGGGCACTGATCATGGAGAATAACAGAAGGGTCCAGCAAAACACAGTCTGGGAGGAGAGACAGAGCTACAAATAAATAATTATACTCCAGCATAACACTTAGTGAAATGTGGGTGCTTGTGAATTTGATGCCTTGAGTGGGAAGGACGATGGGGTGAGGCTAATTCTTCCTGGTGGATTTAGGAAGAGGCTCATTCTCTGGACCCAGCATCCCTTCTTTCTCATCCTTCACAGACACAGAGCAAAGAAGAGACCTTGGTACTCAGACTGTTCCAGAAAGAGGAGCTGGGTTGACTTGAGTAAAGAAACAGCTAACAGAAACCTGAGGCTTTGCTGGGCCTGTCCTGAGAACAGGGCCCTGCAGCCAGAACTCACCGGTTGGGCTGTGCTTGCTAAATTATCTGCTCGAGGAAGACGGATCTTATCACCTGCACTGTTGCACACGAGGCAGGCATGAGGCTCCCACACTACCTGCAGAGTTCTCTCTGGGGGCAGGAGGAAAGTCAGTGGTTTTTTTTTTTTTTTTTTTTTTTTTTTTTTATTGTTGGGGATTCATTGAGGGTACAATAAGCCAGTTACACTGATTGCAATTGTTAGGTAAAGTCCCTCTTGCAATCATGTCTTGCCCCCATAAAGTGTGACACACACTAAGGCCCCACCCTCCTCCCTCCATCCCTCTTTCTGCTTCCCCCCCCATAAACTTAATTGTCATTAATTGTCCTCATATCAAGATTGAGTACATAGGATTCATGCTTCTCCATTCTTGTGATGCTTTACTAAGAATAATGTCTTCCACTTCCATCCAGGTTAATACGAAGGATGTAAAGTCTCCATTTTTTTTAATAGCTGAATAGTATTCCATGGTATACATATACCACAGCTTGTTAATCCATTCCTGGGTTGGTGGGCATTTAGGCTGTTTCCACATTTTGGCAATGGTAAATTGAGCTGCCATAAACAGTCTAGTACAAGTGTCCTTATGATAAAAGGATTTTTTTCCTTCTGGGTAGATGCCCAGTAATGGGATTGCATGATCGAATGGGAGGTCTAGGTTGAGTGCTTTGAGGTTTCTCCATACTTCCTTCCAGAAAGGTTGTACTAGTTTGCAGTCCCACCAGCAGTGTAAAAGTGTTCCCTTCTCTCCACATCCACGCCAGCATCTGCAGTTTTGAGATTTTGTGATGTGGGCCATTCTCACTGGGGTTAGATGATATCTCAGGGTTGTTTTGATTTGCATTTCTCTAATATATAGAGATGATGAACATTTTTTCATATGTTTGTTAGCCATTCGTCTGTCATCTTTAGAGAAAGTTCTATTCATGTCTCTTGCCCATTGATATAAGGGATTGTTGGCTTTTTTCATGTGGATTAATTTGAGTTCTCTATAGATCCTGGTTATCAAGCTTTTGTCTGATTGAAAATATGCAAATATCCTTTCCCATTGTGTAGGTTGTCTCTTTGCTTTGGTTATTGTGTCCTTAGCTGTACAGAAGCTTTTCAGTTTAATGAAGTCCCATTTGTTTATTTTTGATGTTGTTGCAATTGCCATGGCAGTCTTCTTCATGAAGTCTTCCCCCAGGCCAATATCTTCCAGTGTTTTTCCTATGCTTTCTTTGAGGATTTTTATTGTTTCATGCCTTAAATTTAAGTCCTTTATCCATCTTGAATCAATTTTTGTGAGTGGGGAAAGGTGTGGGTCCAGTTTCAGTCTTTTACATGTAGACATCCAGTTCTCCCAACACCATTTATTGAATAGGGAGTCTTTCCCCCAAGGTAAGTTCTTGTTTGGTTTATCAAAGATTAGGTGGTTGTAAGATGTTAGTTTCATTTCTTGGTGTTCAATTCGATTCCAAGTGTCTATGTCTCTGTTTTTGTGCCAGTACCATGCTGTCTTGACCACTATGGCTTTGTAGTACAGACTAAAATCTGGTATACTGACGCCCCCAGCTTTATTTTTGTTACTAAGAACTGCCTTAGCTATACGGGGTTTTTTCCGGTTCCATACAAAACGCAGAATCATTTTTTCCAAATCTTGAAAGTACGATGTAGATACTTTGATAGGAATGGCATTGAATAGGTAGATAGCTTTGGGAAGTATAGACATTTTAACAATGTTGATTCTTCCCATCCATGAGCATGGTATGTTCTTCCATTTGTTAATATCCTCTGCTATTTCCTTTCTGAGGATTTCATAGTTTTCTTTATAGAGGTCCTTCACCTCCTTCGTTAGGTATATTCCTAGGTATTTCATTTTCTTTGAATCTATGGTGAAGGGAGTTGTGTCTGAGGAAGAAGGAATCTTCCCCAACACATTCTATGAAGCAAACATCACCCTGATACCAAAACCAGGAAAAGACCCAAACAAAAAGGAGAATTTCAGACCAATCTCACTCATGAACATAGACGCAAAAATTCTCAACAAAATCCTCGCCAATAGACTACAGCTTATCATCAAAAAAGTCATTCATCATGATCAGTGGTTTTTTTTTTAAGCCTTTCCTTACTGCTTTCAGGCGTCTCCCGCACGTTCTGGCCGGACGCCACCTGGACACCAGAGGGCGCTGCTGCACCAGCTCAGCCCCAAGGCTCCGTCCACCAAGGGCTCTGGCCGGCTCAGCAACCCGGACCTCTGATCTAGGACAATCACATCCAACAGACTCCAGGTGGGAAGCAATGCAAGAAACGAAAACTTTGTGGCTTTTTTCTCTCTGGTGGTTTCTTTAGCTTTACTGAAGGAAAAGAAATCAAAAGATTTACTACTATGCAAAGTATACCCCTAGATCTTAAGACCTGTTCTGATTTCACACAAGTTCAAAAATTAAAAAAAAAAAAGTGCACCTTGAGAACAAGAAGATGTAATAATGATCGCCAGGTAAAAATCCCTCAGGGATCTACATCTAGGTCTGATTGCACATCAGGGACTCGGACTCACGTTATCAATCAGGAAAATTCCAAGTGGCCAGGAACTAGCGAGGGACACGATTTTACTTGATTTCAGCTGGACGTCATTAAAGAAGTCTGACCTTTCTGCTGGAAGCAAAGCTCCCGATGTAATTGTGACTGTTTATTGAACATTAAAATGGGCCAGGAATCGTGCTCAGGGAGCTGGGTGGTTTACAGTATGTGGATTTTCTCATCTCATCCTCATCAAAGTCCTCAAAAATAGAGATGATTTTACAAATAAAGAAACTCAGGTACGGAGAAGCTGAATGAACAGATCAGCTGGTAAGATGCAGGATTCAAATCCGGGTCTTCAAGACAGCAGCTGAGGCATATACTTTTAACTACTGCACTCGAGTGGGCTCAGCCCTCACTCCCTGCCCTTCCAGAGGCACTGTCAGTGCTGGGTTAGGGGCCTGACATACCAGCAGGTAAAATATTTCTGTGCAGAAACAAGCAAGCAAATTCCAAGTTCTCTGGGACAATTTAACTTTAGATATTTTCTAATATCTGTTGTTAGATAATGCACACACAATGAGTCAAAGAGGCATGTTGATTTTTTTGTCTGCAAATTATGAAACTTAAGGACATTTTAAACAGAATTAAGATGTCAGAGATAGGAGTTCCAAGTATAATCCAGGCTTGGTGGTGACCACATCAGCCGCATTTTAGGGGATAATGAATGAAAAAGCTATTGAAAGTGGAAAGCACTGTACAAACAAAAGAAAGAGATGATTATATGTGATCTGGATCCGAGCCCCCAGCCCCCATCTCAGAGGAACACCTTCTTCCTTCCCAGGGAAGGCGTCATGGCAGGGTACATTGCAAACACACATGAACTGAGTCAGAAATGGGCTCAAATCTCCACTCCGTTGCTTACTAGCTGTGTAGCTTTGAACAAGAAGTTGTACCTCTTTGAGCCTCACTTTCTTCATCTCTTAAATGGATGTAATAATCACCATATTTTATAAAGCAGATATTAATAATAACTGCATGCATTATTATCCTGTGCCCATGGCTTTATATATTCAGCACATTACATCTTCCCAGTGGTCCACAGGGCAGACACTCTGGTTGTGTTCCAACTGATCGTGGCGCTGGGAGAGGCACACTGATATCAAACACAGGCCCAAGCTCCCAAGTTGCAGAGGTGGAATTGACATTCAGGTTTACCAGAACCAAGAGCTTAGAATTTAACCACTATTAATCGGTGCAGAAGGAGCCAGCAATTACCAATTAAATCTAAGGGGAGTTGTGACAAATCAGAGTTTGCACAGTTCTCTGACAATGTAACTGACATCTCAAGTCTTCACAATAATTTTATGTCAGAGAGTTAATGTTGTCAAAGGAAAAGAGACAGAAGAGAGGTTTTGCCTTCCTTCCTTCCTTCCTTCCTTCCTTCCTTCCTTCCTTCCTTCCTTCCTTCCTTCCTTCCTTCCTTCCTTCCTTCCTTCCTTCCTTCCTTCCTTCCTCTTTGGATAGAACTTTATATTTTCCAAGACACTGCACATACATAGTCTCCGGTGATTCTGATGCTAATCCCATCAGTATGCAGGAAAGATTCCTTACCCTCATTTTACTGAAGATAAAATGAGTCCTAGTAACTAAAGGACCAGCCAAAGTCCCCAGGGGTGACAAAGGTGCAGGTAAAATTTTAAAATGTTTCCATAAATATTAAAAGAGGTCACATGTGAGGTCTCAGCACAGCCACTGGCACATAGCAGGTGCTCCATAAATGCCGGCTGGATGGGAATGAGCTGAAAAAGCCTCCCCAGATTGTGCCCATTCACTTTTCTTGCAAGCTTCGATTCTGCCACTGTGTGGGGTCAGGCCTACACTCCAAAGGGATATTTTTGGACAAAATGCCCTCTGGTGAAAAACTTGGGGTTATGTTATATTCATTGTCAGAAATGAGGTGGACAGGAATGTGAGAAGTTCCTTGACTGACTCCACCATGCCCTTCAGAGAATCTTAGAGTTGATCTGCAGACCACTTGCTCTAGCACTTTCCAGCTCTCAGTCCCTCCTGGCCAGGTCGAGATGGTTTGTCCTATCTGAATAACATGTCATTGCTATTTCCTGACAGTCTGCTTTAAATAGACTCCCTTTTCTATTTAGGAGAATATATTAATATTTCAATATGCATTCATGAGATCGTGAGTTTGATCTTCTGGGTGTGGTTTTTTAAAATATATGCATGAGTTTCAATTCAGGTATTTCTAATACATACATTTAGAGCATGAGAAAATTAAACTACATCCATATTTCACACTTCTGGAAACTCAGTTGAGTCAAATGCCTTCATTTGTAGGGAGCAAACACAAAGCAAAAAGCATTGCGCTGAAATTTAGCAACATTGGCAGTGCCTGTGGCTCAAAGGAGTGGGGCGCCGGCCCCATATGCCAGAGGTGGCAGGTTCAAACCCAGCCCCAGCCTAAAAAAAACAAAAGAAATTTAGCAACATAGGGACACTTGAACCCAAATTGCTTTTCTTAGACGTTAGAGTTCTTTGCCACCAAATTTTCCTCTTTTGAACTTACAATCTGCAATGTTAGGGAACTAGATTTGTGTGGAACAGAAGTTTCTGTGAAGGGGCAATAGGGAAATATATCCCTGCTAAAGGCTTTCTGGTAGGCACGTTGGGTCATAGGGCTATGAGTGATTTAGAATTTTCCTTTGAGCTCATCCATATTTTCTTATGTAATTTTGGTTGCTGTGTAAAAGTCAAATTATTTTTATATGTTTGTAATATGCAAGCCTCATACATACAGAAGGATGTCCCCTGCCTCTTGAATTAAGTGAGGAGTTCACTTTGTTTGCTATTCATCAGGGCTTGGTTTCTAATAATAATAGTAGTCACAGTTTGTGTTAGGCGCCAGGGTTAGGGATTTATCTAAATCGTTTAACACGCACAAGCTTGGAAGGTAGATATTATCTGCATCTTCCAGGAGCACTGGGAAAGGGTCGAAAGGGATGAGAGCTTAAAGGTCCCTTGTCTTTGAGTTGCAGACTGATACTTTAGAGACTGCTGCCACGCTCAGCCTGACCCAGCAGGGACATCTGCATGGCACTGTCTCCTCCAAGCCATGGTTGGAATGGGGGGGATGATGTGGGTCCCATCGTTTCACTGAAGAAGCTGATTTGCAAAGGCTTTCCACAGTTTGTCTATAAAGTCAGACAGCGGAGGCCGAGAACCCAGAGCTTCCATCGCTGGTTCTTTTTTTTTCTTTCTTTCTTTCTTCTCTTCTTTTATTTTTTTCTTTTCTTTCTTTCTTTCTTCCTTTTTTTTTTTTGAGACAGAGTCTCACTATGTCACCCTTGGTAGAGTGCTATGGCGTCACAGCTCACAGCAACCTCAAACTCTTGAGCTTAAACCATTCTCTTGCCTCAGCCTCCCAAGTAGCTGGGATTACAGGCACCCAATGCTCGGCTATTTTTTGGTTGAAGTTGGCCTGGTTGGATTCAAATCCCCCAGCTCTGGTGTATGTGGCTGGTGCGCTAGCGGCTGAGCTACAGGCGCCGAGCCCATCTCTGGTTCTTTCTAATTGCTGAGAACATCACCCACAGTTGGTGGGATACACTGATATCTAAAGCTGGAAGCTAAAGTGGCCAAACAGGCCCAGCACAGACTGTGTCTGCCTGGGTGACACCGGCTTCCCTGAAGGAAGCACCCGTCTGCCAGGCTTCCCTGCACGGCCGACTTCAGAGGGGCCTGTCATCTGATAGTTAACTGCTCATCCTGCCCGTCAGGGGTAAGTCAAAACATAGTTAAAGTTTAGTGGACTTAATCTATTTAATAATAAAAATAATAATGGCCCAATTAATAGCAATCCTGTGCACTTTTATGGATGCTTTCATCTGGGAATCAAAGTGGTTTGCAAGAGGAGCCATCATTAGGCTGATTTAACAGATGAGGAAAACCAACCTAACGAGGTGAAATGACTTGCCCAAGGTCAGGGCCTGAGTCAGCACCAGAGCCGCAGCGAGGACGCCAGGCCCAGCCAGGGCTCCTGTTCCCTGGCCCCCTCTCTCTCGGGGCCTGGTGCTTTTGTGGTATCTTTCATCTGAGAATCTTAAATTAATCTCCCAATAATTATCACCATTCATCACTGGCCAACAAGAAAAATCTCCCCCTGGCTTGCCAAGCAGTGGAGGCCACTGTCCTGTGCTGCTCACCCCCACTGCCACCCGCCCCACTGAGCCATCAGGAGCAGGTCGGTGCAGGGTCCTGGTCTCCCCATTTGGAGGCTGGGGCTCCAAACGGCCAGGAAACTGGGGGTGAAAAAGGCAATAGGCTCAGTGCCTCAAGCCATTTCCCAAATAATAATGTGAGCATCATCTTGGTGATGCTGGCTTTGAGCTCCTGTTTCCCTGTCATTCCAACTTGAATAAATTCAGACACGATAACATGGGGGAAAGAACATTGATTTTGGAAGTCAGACGCATCTAGATTTGAATCTTGACTCTTACTTAATAATAGCTGCGTGCCCTTAGATAGATTGCTTTGCCAGTCTGAAGCTCTAGGTCTTCACCTGTCAAATCCAGTGTGGCTGCTCTTAAGATGCCTTGGATGCCTACAAAGCCAGCTACAAGGGTTTCCCTTGACCCCTTTCTTTAATTGAAAACACTGTGAAGTTGTATTTCAAATATATACAGTGATGTGTGGGCATGGCTGTATACGTTGTATATGTATGTACCCAAGGTGCAGAGTAGACGCCACAGATAAATATATCAAAATTTATATATATATATATTTTTTAAATATGTATTTAAATATATATATTTTAAAAGCCTCAGCCTCCTCAGCCTCCCTAATACATATATATATATATATTTTTTAAAGCTTTTCCAATATGATCTTGACTATACTTAATGTTTTCTCTTACACTCTGATTTGAGGCTAAACTGTGCTTCCACCTTAATAAGGCTTCGTGTTTATTGGGAGGTCGGAAAGAATGTCCCATGGGGCCACTGAGCGCAGGTTACTTTCCTGCCAGTGGAAGCAATTTATATTAGGCACAGTATAACAAAAGTAAAAAGGTATAAAAAAATCTTGTGTCTAAGAATGGAAAAAGAAAGGAGAGGCAGAGGATTAAGTGAAGGGGTCCCCCTGAGTGGCCCGATGGTCCATCTCAGCCTCAACACCTCCCTGGAAGATTAAGAAATAGGCTTGGAGTCGTGACAGGACTTGTCCAAGTTCACAGAGCCAGTAAGAGGCTCACGGGGATTTGAGCTCCAGCCTGTCTGATCCCCGAGCTTGTGTTCTCTAATAAGGCACTTGGAAGCCTGCTTTATTAGGGAGTGCATTCTTCACTGATGGGGTGGTGAGGAGCACATCCTGTTATATCCATCAGTGTTGCAGCAGGAAACAGCTGGTGCGTTCACCTGAGCCCCTGAGGATCAGTGAGAGCTGAAAGTGTGGGCAAGGTGAGGAAAAGCGAAGGTGTGGCCTGGGGGAGTGGCTACACCTAGTCCTTTGGGCACTAGAAGAGGCTGTAGCTCCCCAAAACTAAAAGGGAACACTGATGCCGTGGAAGCCCCTCCAGAGAGTGGGGCGTGGGGCCGGAGATGAGCATCCTGGCTTCAGCCTCTTCCCTCCCTCTCTCCCTCTCCAGGCAGGCTCCCCACGGAACACATCTCCAGGGGGCAAAGGAGTCTGTTTCCTAGGCAGCCTCCTGGGACAAAAAGCAGATGGCAGGGCAGGGAGTGGATGCCATCGAGGAAATGGTAGGACCAGCCTTCCTGCAACAAGGAACGACCTCAGTGTTAAGGCTGCCCTCTCCCAAAGTCAGGGGCAATCGCCCTGCTCTTTGCTAACAGCCCTTAGCGGCTCATGTCAGGACACCATAAAGCATCCTTCTGAGTGGTCTAGGCAGGGACACTCCACCCCTTTTACAGATGGAGAAGTTGAGGTCCAAGGAGGCCATGCAACTGGCACAAAAACAACAAGGGACATCCCCAGAAGGAGAAGGTCCAGTGCCAATTGCTCCTTCTGGGCCCTTGCTGGCATAGGCATTCACTCACTCCTTCATTCATTCAACCATTCAGCAGTTATCTCATTATCTACAGAGCAGCTGTTAAGTCCCAGACTGCTTATCCCACAAAAAGCCAGGGGCAATGATTTTTTTTTTAACCCTCCCATGATACTTCACCCAGGGGCCCAATTATAAATAGTTATAATTACCGACATTTATTCAGTGCTTACTGTTTGCCAGGGATTGTGCAAAGAACCTGCCTGCGTTATCTCATTTAATCCCCACAGTAACTCTTGGAGGGAGGTATAATTGTTATTGTCTCCATTTTACAAACAGGAAACCTAGGCTTAGAGAGACCGAATAACTTGCCCAGAGTAACCCAGCTGGGAAGGGATGGGACTGAGCCCAGAACCGAGGCCTTTCTGACTCCAGGAGCTGGTGTTTAACCTCTATACTGCTTTGCAGGGGTTCAACCACGCTGCCGATAAGCCAGGTACAGCCTGTAGACATGTTTTTTTCACTTAATTAAGCCAACGTTCAAATTTTGAGAGTTCTGTTTTCAAAGTATAGATTTCCTTATTTTTCTTTTCAAGGTTTCAAACAACTTGGCTGCACAGGGCCTGCACTGCTTCTTGGCACAGCCAGCTGTTGACCATGCTGTCTGTCTGTGCTCCTCTGCACACGGACCTCCTCTGCCCATCTCCCGAGGTGGCCAGGTTTGTGATCCTTGCTGAGCTGCTCTTTATGTTATGGAAAAACACAACACCATGATATGCAACTAACAGGTGCCCTATGGTCGAGAACTGGAACTTTTATCCAAGAGAGGGTCACTTTTTGTCTCCACTTGGCCAGATCCACAGGAATGCTACCAACACGAAGGGACCAGGGCATTAAACGGCTTGTACTGCACCTTTCCTTCATTCCTCCTGGCCAGCCCCAGCAATGGGGCACAAAAGGCTCCCTCCAATGTCAGGAAAATGCCCAACCGAAGGAGTTTGTCTCCATGAAGCCCATGGCAACCCCATTGAAGGCAGATAAAACACTTTTAACAATATCACCTTTTATCTGCGCTTTGTGGGCCGAGGGAATAAAACACAGTTGCCAAACACAAATTAATGTGTAATTATTTTCCTTGCCTGAATCATTTTCTTTCATGTGTCAGAGCATGCTGAGCAAATAGCACCACACCTTGGACTTTAATTGTGATAATCAGGGCTCTGAGCCACAAGAAAGTTTTTTCTAATGCCTCCCTCAGCACTGACTTTCAAGTTAAAGCAACTGAATTTATCTTCCCTCCCCTGTTCTTTCTAAGAGAAAGAAATATATGTCGGAGGGGGTGTAAGGCTGCTGCCACCAATATCGTACCTGTTGGCCATGGGAAAGGCCCTGCCTCCCAGATACCAACACAACCACCTTTGACAGGTAACTTTCCGTGCTAATAATAGCTGTTCTTTTCTCTGAATCATTTGGTGACTAATTATTTGCTTAGTAAATTTAAGACCACCTATCTTTGCATTAATAATATAATGGGATACATGTTCTATTGTTTACCTGCTAAGATGCCTTGAAGTTTGAGTCGTGTTCATCTAGGAGGGGGAACAGAGAAGTGAGAGTTTACTGTGGGCTTCTGTCAAAAGGAATATCCATGGCCCCGTCTGGTCCTCTAAGCCTGTGTTGTAAAGTATTTTGAGCTATTCTTTCTTCTTTCTGCGTCAATAGATATAAGGTGGCACTCCCAGGTACACAGTGATGGTTTAGATGCCAACAACCAGCTCTTCACTTACAGGGAAACTGCCTCCCTCCTGTCATCAGGGATGGCTGCATTTAAGGACATTTATTAAAAAAAAATGCCACCATGTTTCTTCACTAACTCCAGATCCTCAACCTTGGACATGACTGCACCACCTAGTGGGAGGTCCACTGGCAGCACTGGGGGTGAGAGACCATTGTGGGGTTAATGACTTTGCATGTCTTTCAGTAATTTATGAATTTGAACGTAAGACATAGGAGTCCTTGCATTTAGAATATTTTACACCCTGTTCCTTCTATTGCTCATCATGATGGGCCCAAACTATGTAAGTTATCATTGTCACAACTGGCACATAGTAGGTATTCATCCGCCTATGATCATTAGAGGAATAAATAAGTATTTTAAGTAAGTTTGTCCTGGGGATGGGGCTGTTCCTTTATTTATATGCTCATGCACACACACTCCTTCCTGTGGTCATCAGTTACTGTGTTCCTACTCTAACAACTGGAGATCCAAAAAAGGAAGAGACGCGACGGCTGCTCTCAAGAGGAGAGCAGAAGAGGTAGACACAGGTGGAAAATTTCAGCCCTAAAGTTAGAGAAAAACACAGCTGCCTCTGGTGGCAACAGCACAAAGCTCCTGACCAGTGGTCTGCTACTGAGGGCTGACCACCCACCTGGCTCTTCAAGTGTAGTTCTGACATTTTCATTTACGTTAACAACTAAGAGGAAAGTATCAAACAACAAAGGCTGTGTTGCTGATGACATGAGCAATTTCTTTGCTAAAGTAGATAATTTTCAAGGACAGTCCTATACCTTATATGTCACATTTCCGTGACAGTGGTCCTGTGTGATATTATAATACCTGTGCCTTTTCTATATTTAGATATCTTTAGATACACAAATACTCCCTGTTGTGTTACAATTGCCTGCACTATTCAGTACAGTGATATGCTGTACAGGTGTGTAACCTAGCCTAAGTGTGTACTGGGCTATACCATCTAGGATTGTGTGGGAACTCTGTGATGTTCCCACAACAACAAAATTGCCTAGAAATGCAATTCTCAGAAGGAATTTCCATCATTAAATGACACAGGACTATATTGGGAGATTATTTCTTCAACTTTGGGGTGATATCCACAATGTAATAACTATAAACAGAATGCACTTGAAGTTTAATCTGCATTATTAATATATTCTCATCACCTTTCAAAGTCTAGACGATCAACATCATAATTAACTAAGCTCTGACTTACAATATTTGCCAATTTCCATGGTGTAAATATTCCAAAGGATGTCAGAGTTGCCAGTGAGACATCACTGAGGGGGCACTGTAGCGCACCAGTATGCAGAATTTCCACCACACCGATGTGATGGAGGTAAATAATCTTAACAGCACTAGATAATAGTAAAATGTAATAAAATAATTAGGAAGTGATGAGTTTTGAGTATTTACGAGCTTTGTTTTTAATATAATTTATTTAATTATAAGTTTTTATAATTTAATCTTTAATAATTGCTGTATTTAACAACCAGCTTGCAAAATTCCTGACAATTTAATAATTGGTTCTTGCAGGCCAGTAAGGGCAGGCTCTGGCACATTCCTATACCTCACCCAGCTTGCGAGGTCAGGGAGGGCTTCTCAGAGAAGGAGATTCCTGAGCCGAGGAGAAGCATTGTGGTGCAGACAAGACAATGAAATGCGAAGTCCAACTCCTATGGGTTCAAATCCCAGCTCTGCCTCTTTGGGGCTCAGTGACCTTGTTGTAAGTTATTTTACCATTCTAGGTCTCAGTTTCTGATTCCTTAAAATGGGTATATTAATGCCTAAATCACAGGGCTGTTTGTGGATGAAGCACCTAGCCTCTCTCAGGTCCCTTCACGTACTAACCAGGAATCCAGAGGAAAGTGCGGAAACATGAGAGCATTATAGACAGGGAGAGCTAATGCACTAAGGCAGAGTGGGAGAGAGCAGGGCCCGTGGGAGCAGCCAGTTGTTCCAGAGACATAACACCCATGAGCATGCAAATGAGGCTAGAAAAGTAGGCTGAGGCCTTGAATGTCATGCTCAGAAACTTTACCTTGGACATGGAGGTTGGTGCCTAAACTCCAAGGGAGGAGGGATGGGTCCATCTGGGCTCATCTCTTCATCTGTAAAATAGACCTTTTTCAGCTTAGAACATCATTCAGGACAATGGCAGTGATGAAAGAGGCTAGTGTTTGAAAAGCGTCTAGCACAGGTCCTGACAAATGATATCGATGAAAGTTAGTTATCACTATGTTTATTATTTCTAGCACTCTGCTCTGAGCCTGGGAATGACAGGAAATGAGTAAATGTTTGTTGTGCTGGACGTCTTCAACCTGAAGTGAAGTCAGTTGCCCACTTTGCCATCCTGTGCCCCTGGAATGGCATGCGGCTTCCAGGTAGAGCTGGGAGGACCGCCAGGAGGGAGCTAGGGGCTGGCACGCATCCACCTGCGACCGTACAGACTCAGCCAGAGCAGCAAGATGTAGATGTACACGTACCCCCATGTAGATCTGGGGTACTTTGGGGGAGCTCTCTTTGAGTCCTGTGATGAAGCTTCTGTAAAGTTCCCAGACAGCCCCTAGTTGCCCAAAAACTTGCCCATAGGATGGCTTTCTTCCTGTGCTAGGTAGACTTGGGCTTTGCTCAGGGCAGTGGAAATTCAGCATGATTCTTTGGATAATTCAGGGCCCTGCCTGCTGTTGCTGAGGAAACAATCAGGAACACTTGCTTGTTCTGCATGAAATAACCAGTTTGCCTGTTTACAGAAAGCTATTTAGAGCTCTGCCGTTTATCTGGCCTGAACAGACACAGCCAAGAACTTGCTGTTGCTTTTTTAATTAAATACCTACTGTGTGGCCAAGGCTTTCACAAGGTTGGCCCCAGACTACCACCCACAGTTATGAGAGATTTCTTGAGATAAGCCTGGTTAATAGAAGAGAAACTTAGTGTTTATGAAGCATCTGTGTGGTTACTGTCTCCTCAAACCCTTAGGACAACGTCATGAGGCTAGTGTTAAGGAAAACGAGGCACAGAGAAGTTAAGTAAATAATAACAATGATTATTTTTTAAGTGTTCAGACTAGGAAGTGGCTTTTCATGCATCGACCCATTCCCACTGTGCTGTAACTGAGTGAAGGAGTTGCTATTAATTCACTGTCATTTTACAGATGAGAAGGATGGGGCTTAGACAGATGTTTGGGAGTAAGTGGTGGAACAAGGGTTCTAACCCTGGGATCACTGCAAGATCCAAGCTCCTAACCACAACTGGCACAGGTCCCAGGGGCTGGGAAGCAGTGCTGGGGTTTTACACACAAGGTGTTTGTTCCTAGGGTTCTGTGTTCTTCCCATTCCCCGCCCCACAACCGTTAAACATGCCCCTCCACCATGTTCTTAGACTTAGCATCGAGATTTTTAGCCTCCAAATGTGGAATAACATGACGTGGGGCTAAGATCTAAATGCCAGCAGGGGCACCGTGTGGGTTCAGGTGGGTGCACTGTTTTTCTCAGTCTGCTTGAGCCAGTTCTCATTCATTCCTAGATTTCAATCTAGAATTGATTGAAATCAATTCAAGGAAAGAGAGGAAATAAAATCTATCCTTTGCCCTCCCTCAAGCTGCTCCCATTGTCCTCCCAGGGAGATATAGCCCTAGGGAGAAATGAGGAATTGCGCAGTGTGCGGGGAGGGCTGGGGAAAGGTGCTCTGTGAATGGCATCACAGGTGTCCTTGCTCTGCTGGACGGAGTGGAGCGTGGCCGGCTGCCCAACAGAGCCACGCGTTCTGCTGTTGTCCACTACAGCCTGTGCTCCATATCTGGACCAAACGCTTCAGAACATAGCCTTTCCCTAAGCAGCACCTCTCCTGTTTTTCTTTGCTTTTGTTTTCCTTTCTTTCTCTTTACCAAATTCACACCAATGTAAGAGAACTTGTGCAGTGACACCCCCCCCCCCCCAAGCAACAAAGCAGAGGGATAGTAAGGTTGGGAGAGCGTGGAGGCCTCCGGGACCAAATCTGTACTGTGTGCTAATGGCCACCGGGAGAGAGGTGGCCCTCTGTTATTTTCTACTTGCCTCTGAAATTTGGTTTTCACAATAGAAATATGTCCAAGAATGACTGCTGGGCTTGGATCCAAAGGTTTATTTCTAAGAAGGGAAGGCACTGAACTTGTAATCCTTTGTAGTGCTAACTCTGCTTTCTGATGCTGGGTGAGTGCCCTAACCTCAGTGAAATCTCACAGCTCCTCCCTGGTATGAAACAGGGGATGCAAATAGGACCAGTTAAGTCTTCCCCAAGCCTCTCAGAGCCCTAAAGTGGAAACTATTATGATGCCCATTTTACAGATGAGAAAACTGAGGCAGAGAGGCTAAATAACTTGCCTTGAGTCATACAACTAGAAAGTGGCAGAGGCAGGATTCAAACCAAGGTCCTCTGGCTCAAAATCCTCATTTCCTTCCTCTCCCCTCCCCCCACCAGCCGCCTCTCCCCCTGGCTGAATACGGATTTGGGAACTGCACCCAGCCTAGAACTTTCCAATATTGTCTCTTTGCCTTTGGGAGTCTTAGAGGGAAGAGGTCTGAGATAGGACTGGCCAATCCACTCGAGACCCATGGAGGAGAATCCACTACTAGGTTCGTTTGTTTTTTTCCTGTATTACATAAGCAAAACCTTTCCACTGTAGAACATTTGCAGAATAGAGATAAGCCAAAATAATAAACATAAACCATCCATAATCCTACCCACTCCAAGGTAACAACTCTTAACTCCTAATGAGTATTATTTCAGGTACTTCCTAAACATATAAATACATACCTTTATATATCTAACAAAAATAGTATACATACTTAAGCTTTTGTTTAGATTTTTGGTCCTGAAGCGGAAATAGCTTCATGAATTTAAATGATTATAGATGTGCACATGGTAAAAACCAGGCGGATGATACAGGAAATAGTGAAGAAAGTAAAAAGAAAAGAAAAAAATACAGCCCAATCCCACCAGCCTGAAGTAATCACTGTGTACCTTGTGGTGTTTGTCCTTCTCAGCCTGTCTCTAGGAGAATAATGATATATATAACTACTTTTTTGTCTATGAATGGGATCACATT
Source organism: Nycticebus coucang (assembly GCF_027406575.1). Taxonomy (NCBI): domain Eukaryota; kingdom Metazoa; phylum Chordata; class Mammalia; order Primates; family Lorisidae; genus Nycticebus; species Nycticebus coucang. The sequence continues at coordinate 78,367,797 of NC_069796.1, forward strand.
TGCAGGTTTTGTGAGTGGTTATTTTTTCTGTAATATTATATTGTGGGTATTTTCCCATGTCAACAAATACAGCCCTGTGTCACGGTTTTCAGTGACCACACATCATTTCATTGTATGCGTGTGTCACCGTTTGTTTAACTGTTCTCCCATTGTTAGTCATTTAGATTACTTCTCACTTTTTCTTTTTCCAGTGTAGACCTGAACAGCCATATGGCTGAGATTTTGACCACTCTCAGTCCTTCCCTTAAAGTAAATTCTGAGGGGTTAGTGTGGCTGCACCTAAAGGCATGCCTACTTTAAAAAGCCACAGGCTTTAGTAAGAACCCTGTTTTTGGGACACCCCAGGATTTTTAGAGAAGACTCAAAGAACTTATTTAGCATGGGATCCGTGAGGGAAGCCCCTCCTGCCCAAAGTGAGGATTCTAAAGGATGAATTTGAGTAATGAGTGTCTGTTTCTCTCCAGGAAGAGGGAATGAGATTTCTCAGTTGAACTCAAACTCACATCATGTCTGTCTGTGCCCCCAGCCAGGCTTGTCTCAACTCTTGAGATTCAAATGGAATTTCACTAAACTCCCATCAACACGCCTTCCTGAGCTTTCTTAAGGCTTGCTGGAACAGTGTGGCCCCTGGGACTGCTATACACCTCTGCCCCTATCTCAGGTCACACCAAACCACTGCACATCAAGTGTTTCCTCCCTCCCTGCAGAATTTTCTGGGGATCCTGGGGGAGAAATCATGTTCACCCATTAATAATCTCCCAACCTCCAGATTCGCTTTTATTCAAAGTTCTCCTCTCCCTGGGGCATCTATCTCTCCTTTTATCATGTACAACACCTAACCTACTGTCTTCTCTCTCCTCTTTGGGTTTTCCCCCAGGAAAGGTGGGAAACCTGTAGCTTTGGGGCCGTATGTAGCCTTGTGGATCTCTGAGTGTGACAAATACTTTTAATAAAGGATGGATTCCATAAGGAGCTGCACTTGGGGATGTGGAGGGTCACAGGTTCCCCACCCCTGCCGGAGTCTATCTCAACTATCTCAAGGTATTTCTTCCCAATTAATGCAGGATCCCCAAAATAATTTCGTTGAATACATTTTTCTACATCTGCTTCATTTATCTCTGTTTTATTGACAATGAATCTAGGGGATGGTCCCAATTAGAAAATGATTTCTTCAATTGTTCCCCTAAACTTAAGCTGTGTCCTTAGAAATTCCAGTAATATTTTGTTATTCAAACTACCTCTATCAATCAAAGTGGATATATAAATAACATTTATGTGCCCTAATTTGGGTTCTGAAGTTGTACTTAGAACACCTACACACAGATGAAATGAAATGACATAAAATAAAATTGGTCAAGTTTTCAGCCCTTATCTCAACATTCTGCCTTACATTATGATTACTTGTTTACTTTTATATATCCACCTTCAACCCCTACTGGGTTATAAATTTCTTTAAGACAAAGGCAAAATTATTCCATTTTTGCCCTTGTTTTTCATTTCCCTAGCCTTCAGCATGGTATCTAAGATGAAGTTGGACCACAATATACGCCTATTATATATTATATAAATATTTGCAATGTCCTCGGGTGCTTGGGGAGTTCACAAAACTTTCTCAGGCAGGTCCACATAAATAATAACACTGTCACTAACGTACAAAATTGCATAGACAGCGTCAATAATGAGATGTTTGGATTTTTTTCCCTCCATTTTAGGAGCTAATTCCTCTCTGATGCTATCAGGGAATAAACAGAGATCTGGAATCTGAAGACCAATAGGTCTGGAATTGCAGTCAAGGCTTTCTTCTCAGATGAATCACTCTGAAATTTGCTCTTGAACAGCTGAGGAGACTTCTGTGTCTATCTCTCATCTCATTTGGTTTTTTTAATTTAACTAGAATCTGACTTGCACTCATAGCTGGAAGAACGTTTCTTAGCTACAAAATTCAAGGCTGACTAGACAAAATTCATAGCAAGAATTATGAGCTAAATTTGAGCCCCTTTCTTCTGTCCATTCTCCAAAATTCTTCCACTTTATATACTATTTCATTTTTTCCCCCAAAGCCTTAAATTTGGACATAAAACTCTATATAAAATAAGATCTATCTCATGATTGTAAAATAATTTTAGATCCTTCAAAGATTATAAGCTTTCCTCCTAAGACAAAAGTTCCACATGCTCTGATTTTACAGTCTGGTAGGTCTTATCAAGTGCTTTTATATAGCTTATCCCTTTCATTGTTTATAATGACTTTATGAGGTAGGGAAGATGATGTCCATTTTGAAGAACAAGAAACTGAAGTTCTGGAAGGAAAAGTGACCTGGGATCTTGGGCCCAACTGCTAGTACAAGATAGAACCAGGACATGTTTGCTAATGTGAGTTTGTAATCATTCTGTAGTTGGTATTGTATAGATGTTTTGCCTCTCCTAATATTAACTCATCCAAGAATATAACCATGTGGTTAAATTTTGTGTGCCTCCTAGTACCTCTAACAAGGTTGACTTCTCTGTCAAATTTATAAAGCACAACTTGTCATCCCCTTTCTTAGAAGATAGGCTCCACATTTCTTACCAAAGGAAAACTAATTCAAAATTTTTAGTTGATAACATAGGAACCTTCCAATTGGTCCTAATCTCTCTTTCAAACATTTTGTCTCAGAAGTCTCTTTTTTTTTTTTTTTTTTTTTTTTTTTGTAGAGACAGAGTCTCACTTTATGGCCCTCGGTAGAGTGCCGTGGCCTCACACAGCTCACAGCAACCTCCAACTCATGGGCTTAGGAGATTCTCTTGACTCAGCCTCCCGAGTAGCTGGGACTACAGGCACCCGCCACAACGCCCGGCTATTTTTTGGTTGCAGTTTGGCCGGGGCTGGGTTTGAACCTGCCACCCTCAGTATATGGGGCTGGCGCCTTACTGACTGAGCCACAGGCGCTGCCCAGAAGTCTCTTAAATAAGATCTTTATTCCAGCCAAACGGATATATTCAGAATTCACCAACTCTGCCTTGTCCCTTCCTACCCCTGTTCCTTTGCATATGCTATTACCTCAGTTTGGTTCATCCTCCGTGGGCCTCCCCTTTGGTGAGACAAGGGCATAACCAGATTCTGATAGCAGAGGGTGCATTGCTGGGAATTGGGCTGGATGGTATATGGCTATGCCACTGAGTGGTAAAAAAGGAAACATAAAAATAACATTCCGCCACCTTTTCTTTATATAAAATGGTCTGACCATTGACCTATCAATCATATAGTATACACTTCTTTTGCTAATATATTTTCTTATATCAATAATAATTTTGTCAATAAATATGACCTTTAAAAGCTATAAAATGAACCTCTCTGGACAAGAATATGCTTGGGAAGACTATGCTTCAATTTCTCCCTTCCCTGTCTTTGCAGCTGTTTCTGCCTGGATAATATCCCATCCTCTGAGTAGTTTTCTTTATCTTTCCAACACCAAGTCAGGGCCTCACTGTGTTTTCACAGTCCTCGAGTTCCCCTATGGCAGGACTGACTATATTGTATTGTAATTATTATATTGTATTGTAATTATATTTTGATATTCCATCTTTTTAGCTACATTGTGAACTCATAAAGGGAAGGGGTTGTGAAATTTATGGAACAAGTGGATATCAGGAAATAGTTACTGAAATCCAAGATTGACCCCTAGCACTTGAGTCTCTCCATTGCTTATTTAAACTCTTACTTCTCCTCTTCCAGAAGAGCAATGGCCACTTCCAAGAGCTGCTTTGCAGTCTCATGCAGGTCAAAGGCCACTGCTCAGGACTCCATAAAGCAAGTGTCAGCCTTGCCAGAACAGATGACATACGTGGAAATAGCATGTGTAATGTACACACCAGCTCCCCACATGAAACCGGATCGCTGCACCCAGCTGCTGCCCCGATGCATGTTTCTTATCACGTCTTCAGAGGCGTCTTGATTTGCCAGCAGCCTTGTTTTCTTGAGTCATGCCCCTCTCTGGGGTGGGCCTAAAGAGAGACAGCCAGAAAGGAGCTCTTTTCACCTAAATAGGCTGTCGAATTACTGATGACTTTAGATGCCAAGAGGCTTTGATCAAGATTTCTGCACCAGACCTTGTATAACCACCAACACTTCAACCAGACTGCGTTTCATTAGTATGTAAGCTCAACCAGGGCTGCTTTGGATTTTATTTTTTAAGAGTCATTCAGCTGGTAATGTCTTGCACAAAAGGAGATGGTTCATTTAGCTCTGCTTCTCGTCCAGTTTTCTAAGTGGGGAAGCAAGTCTGTACAATGGGAGTGGATTTTTGATATATTTCATGTTCTCTGGATGCTACTGCAATGGACCATGCTATACCCACCTGTTTTGCATCCATTAGGAAACCCATATAGGGTTTTGATTGTCAAGTTTGATTAGGTGCTGGAGTTGGAGTTGATGAGGTAGAAGCAAAATAAGACCAATTTATACTGCTAACAGCCATTCTCTAACAAGCTGATTTTGCATATGACAAATGCTGGAAATTGTAATGGCCTTTAATAAAGTGTAGTAGGCGATCTTTCATGCACAGGACTAATCTCTTCATAATATGGAACATTGTGATTCTCTGCAAAGGAATGCTTTTCTCTCTACCAAAAACCATATAAGGTTCCTCTAGGATGAATTGGTTCCAGATCACCCCCTTGAAGAAAGGGAGTCCAGAAACTTCTGGAAGTTGGGTTGAATTTTCTGTGTGGCATGGTGAGATTCAAATGTTACTGGCACAGGAAACACAGTGAAATTTAGTGCAAATTGGTTATTGTGTACTACAACTTTACCAGCTGTAAATTAAAGGGGAAGAGATTATTAAAAAACAAAGTGACTCTAAGCTCCTCTTCCTGTTGGAAACTGTGGTCATTGTTGGAAAGGGCCCTGGTCATGGGATTGGGCAGCCTGGTTTTGGTGCCTGCTCTGGTAATTCCCAGTGATGTGAGTATAGGGGTTGAATGGTGAACCCCTCCAAAAGATATGCCTATGTCCCATTCCTAGAACCAGGAATGTGACCTAACTGGAAAAACAATGCTTACAGATGTAATGAAGTTAAGAATTGTAAGATGAAATGATTCTGGATTGTCACAGTGAACTCCAAATTCAATGGTACATGCCCTTATGAGAGAAAGGTAGCAGGAGATCTACACAACGAGAAAGAGGCAAGGTGATCGTGAAGGCAGAGAGTGGAGTGATGTGGCCTCAAGCTAAGGAATGCAGGCAAACACCAGAGCAAGAAAAGACAAGGAACACAATTTCCCAGAAGCCTTTGCCAACACCTTTATTTCATACTTCTGGCCTCCAGAACTATGAGATAACAAATTTCTGCTGTGTTACAGCCACCAAGTTATGGTTGCTTGTTGCAGCAGCTGCAGGAAGCTAATAATAGTGAATGTGAAAAGTACTGAACCACTCTGAACTTGTTTCCTCCCTGCAAGTGACAAATAAACAATTCTGACCTCACTGAGCATTTGCTAAGAGGAAATTCCACATAAAAATGCACAGCATCGTGCCTGGTGCATCTGAGATGCTCAGCTTGTATAGTTGAAAGGAGAGAAAGAAGTAGCATTAACATTTACTAGAAAGTGATCAAGTCACAGGATGCTTGGGTTGCAGGGGACAGAACCACAAGAGAACTTTGGTTTGTTTGGGCATTTATTGGAAGGCCCCTATAACTGCAGAATAACAGATGGACAATTCAGCCTTAAAGGAAATAGAATTAGAGACATCAATACCTCTAGAACTCAGTCTTGGCCTCTCTTTAAGGGCAGACAACATTATCGCTCACTGCGGATGGACTTAACACAACTCAACAAGCCTTCAGAGTTTCCTACAGCTTCAGGCTCACATTTTTACCAAAATGGCATTGTCCTCCTCCCCTCAGCAATGGTTTTAAATCCCCTAGAAGGGATTCTGATTGGTCAGGTCTGGACCAAAGCCCCACCAGCTTGGGGACAATGAGGTGGGAGCTGCACAGTAGCCTTTGCTAGATGTAGGAAAAGCAGTTCCCTGCATTATCAGGCTATGCTCACCCTGAGGTGGGGTGGGGGCTGATCAGATCAAGTCACAGATGCCCACCTGCTGGCATCTGGCAAGGTTTAGGGATACAGATTACCAATATTGCTTTCACCAAAAGCCATCCTTCTCAGTTTGATTAGCTTATTTCATGGAAATGTTCAGAGCAGGAGATGCTTAATGTTTTATAGTATTTGGTATCTTTAAAATATAGCATCTTCTTGGACAACCCAGTAGATTCTGGCTCCCTTTCCATAGATTCTCCTCCAGGAAAACTTGTGATTCCAGTGCACAAACTGGAGAGAGGAGGATAAAAAAAGAACTTGAGTTGCAGAGTGAAAATTGCTAAGCTGAGACTACAGATTTTTGCCTGAATTCTGGATTTGCTGCTAACTCTCTGGGTCCCAGTTTCCTCTTCTGCAAAGTGTGTGTCAAGATGACCTTTATTTTTTCTGACTGGGGTTCCTACAGAGTCTCCAACGATGTTGATGGAAGGCCTAATTTCATAACTCAAGAGAAGCTGTACTCATTCCCATGGTCATGAAATCATTATGAGTCCTTTTTTTGGACTGGACTCAAGGTAGTCACTCTAGCTATTTTAATCTTGTAATCAGTTATTCAAATCTGTGCTTAACAAAATTTGGAGGAAATAAATTATTCCATAATAAACTAAAAGTTTAAAAAAAAATTAAAAACCTCTTTTAAGACATGGGGAAAGAGACAAGTATAGGAAGAGAGAGATTGAGGGGGTACAAATCTGAGACTCTGGGGGGACGAAGGGGTTTTCTAAAGATCGCTCAACTATCAGGGAGCAATGGGGCTGGTCTATCTTCAGGTTCATATGTATCATGTGCTAACACCTGAGGTAAGCTGCCAGAAAACTCTTAGAACTGGTAAATACATTTAGCAAAGTTGCAGGACACAAAATCAACATACAAAAATTTCTGTACATTTCTACTCATCGATAGAAAACTACCTGTAAAAGAAATCAAGAAAGCAATTTTATTTACGATAGCTACCAAAATACTGTGGTTTCTTTTCAGATCATATAAATCTGTCACCTTTTACAATACTACCAAAGAAATAAACAAACAAAAACCTTAAGAATAAATTTAACCCAGGACCAAAAAAAAAAAAAATCTCTACAATGAAAACTGCAAAGCATGGATGAAAAAAATTAAAGAGGGGCGGTGCCTGTGGCTCAAAGGGGTAGGGTGCCAGCCCCATATGCCAGAGGTGGTGGGTTTGAACCCAGTCTTGGCCAGAAACTGCAAAAAAAAAAAAAAAAAAAAAAAAAAAAAAAAATTGAAGAGGACACAAACAAATGGAAAGACATCTCATGTTCATGGTTTAGAAAAACTAATGTTGTCAAAATGACCACACTACCCAAAGCAATCTACAGATAAATGAAATTTCTATCAAGATTCCAGTGACATTCTTCACATAAATAAAAAAAAAATCCTAAAATTTGCATGGAACTGCAAAAGGACCCTGAATAGCCACAGAAATCCTGAACAAAAAGAACAAATCTGGAAACATAGCACTACCTATCTTCAAAATATACCACAAAGCTACATAAACAAAACAGTATGGTACTGGTATAGAAACAGACACATGTACTTCAAAAATACAGGCAACACAAGCAAAAATAGGACAATAGGATTAAATCAAACTAAAAAGCTTCTGCAGAGCAAAGGAAACAATGGAGTGAAGAGACAACCTACAGAATGTAAAGAAAGATTTGTGTATTATTCAGCCAATGAAAGATTAATATCTAAAATACACAAAGAACTGAAACAACTCAACAACAAAAAAACTCCAAATAATCCCTTTAAAAACTGTATAAATAAACTTAACAGACATTTCTTGAAAGAAGAGCTTAAAATGGCCAACAAGTACGTGGGTGGGGTGGGCATGGAGCTCAGTATCACTAATACCAGTGAAATGTAAATCAAAACCATAATGAGATATCACCTCTCCCCAGTTAGAGAGGCTGTTATTAAAAAAGATTAAAAAATAACAAATGTTGGCAAGGATGGGAGAAAAGGGAATTCTTACACACTTTTTGTGGACATGAAAATGAGTACAGCCATTATGGAAAAGAATATGGAGGCTCCAAAAAGAAAAAAAGAAAACTGTAAAAATAGAACTACCGCATGATCTGCCAATAATACAACTGAGTACTTATCAAAAGGAAAGAAAAACAGTTATGGAAGAGAGATCTGCACCCCCGTGTTCACTGCAGCACTGTTCACAATCATCCAGACATAGGATCAGCCCGTTGTGTCCACCAACTGATGAATGGATGAAGAAAATGTGTTACATGCACACCATGGCATGCTAATCCGCCAGAAACAATAATAAAATCCTGTCATTTGGAGCAACATGGATGAACCTGAAGGACATTGTGTTGAGTGAAGTAAGTCAGGCACAGAAAGGTGAATACTGTGTGTTCTTACTCACCTGTGGGAGCTAAAAACATTGATCTCAGAAGCAAGGAGTAGAGTGGTGACTACTAGAGGCTGAAAAAGCAACAGGAACAGGGAAAGCTCCAGTAACAGACACAAAATCACAGCCAGGAAGGACCAGTTCTCACGTTCTTTGGCACTGAAGGGTGACCACACAACAGTAATTTATTGCATATTTTCAATGTCTAAGTAACAGGATTTGGAATGTTTCCATCACAGAGAAATGATAAATATTTGAGGTATGGATATGCTAATGACCCTGAATTGATCATTGCATGTTGTATACATGTTTCGAAATATCATTCTTTACCCCACATACGTATGCAATTATTACATGTAGATTAAAAGTAAACTTTTTTCTTAAATCACAGATCTTGTAAGGGAAGTGTGAAATGCTATTTCCACTGGACTGACTTCTTCACAGAGGCTGAGGCCATGTCTGCTGTAATTCAAGGGCATACCACACAGCCTGGCATATAGAATGCCCTTGAGAATTTTTTCTTTTTTTGCATAAACTTAGGCTCTACAGAGCTGGCTGGGGATCATGGCAGGACAGAGATGAGGGCTCCATATGGGGTCAAGAGGGCCTATAAAAATGTTTATTGCAGCCCAATTCACAATTGCTAATTCATGGAAAAAGCCCAAGTGCCCATCGATCCACGAATGGATTAATAAACTGTGGTATGTGTACACCATGGAATAGTATGCAGCCTTAAAGAAAGATGGAGACTTTACCTCGTTCGTGTTTACATAGATGGAGCTGGAACATATTCTTCTTAGTAAAATACCTCAAGAATGGAAGAAAAAGTATCCAATGTACTCAGCCCTACTATGAAACTAATTTATGGCTTTCATATGAAAGCTATAACCCAGTTATAACCTAAGAATATGGGGAATGGGGAGAGGGAGGGGAGGGAGAGGGAAGGATGGGCGGAGGGAGGGTGATTGGTGGGATTACACCTATGGTGCATCTTACAAGGGTACATGTGAAACTTAGTAAATGTAGAATGTAAATGTCTTAACACAATAACTAAGAAAATGCCAGGGAGGCTATGTTAACCAGTGTGATGAAAATGCGTCAAACTGTTTATAAAACCAATGTATGGTGCCCCATGATGGCATTAATGTACACAGCTATGATTTAATATTATTAAAAAAAAAGCATCAGTATCAGGTGGTGCCTGTGGCTCAAGGAGTAGGGCACTGGCCCCATATACTGGAGGTGGTGGGTTCAAACCCAGCCCTGGCCAAAAACTTCAAAAAAAAAAAAAAATTAAAAAACCATCAGTATCATCTCTAACCTCTGCTTCAGCTAGAGAATTTCTATTTTTTTAGTAGCCATCTGAATGGAGTGTTTTGTTTTCTGTTTTTTTTTTGAACGAGTTCTACTGCTATATAAATTTGACAAATGTCGATGAACTAGATAATGCCTTCGCTCCTTTCCAGCTCTGGCAGTCATCAAATTAACACTTGGTCTCATTTGTACAGGTAAAGATTTCCCTGAGGACAGGCTCATGGTAATTAGTATTTTTTTTCTCTTGTGATGCTCATTTCCAGCACTCAAGTCATCCCCAAATAAATGACAAGAACTAAATGTACTTTATTTTCAATTTTCCCTTGAGCTTTTCATCTTGGAAACTGTGTGCTTGAAAAAGAGAACTCTCCAGCAAGGTTCCTGTTGGGCCCATGCTAGTCTGCTCCACTCCAGTTGAAGGTAGTGGCTGCAGTAAGCAGTCAAATGCTTGCAAATCCCAGGCGTGGCCACACAACTGTTGCCTTCTAGCACCAGCATTCAGGCAGTGAAACATCTTTGTCATATTTCTGTGATGGGATAGACCAAAAAAGTTATCTTCCTTATGTTGAACTCAAAACTCTTCTAAGGGAGGGAACAGTCTTTGGAAAAAATACCTTCGTAAGCGGTAGTGAGAAGCTGTTGAATGTTGAAAGTTAGAATATCAACTGGATCAAAGTTTCAAAGGAGTACCTGTGTGGGTGAATGTGCATGCTGGCGTATGCTGGTGTGGAAAGGGCAGGGGATTGTTCTGCATAAGGCGAAGAAAGAATTTGCTGCTCCAAAGGGATGGGAAAGGAGAAATGAGAAGACAGAAGAAAGGAGAAGTATAAGCTAATAATATTGAGAACACCAGGAACTCACTGGGGTGGTAGGTGACAGAAAAACACCCAAGAAATAAAGTGGCAAAAGGACATTTTAAGAGCAGCCTTACCATTGCATTTGAAGTGGTTTGTCCTTTTGTGAGATAAACCCCTCCTCTGTATTTTCTTCTGCTTCATAAAGAAATACGTAGAATTTCTCCTGGCTTCTACTGTTTTATAATTTTTGCACAGACCTTTTATTTGCATGCACTTTTCTTTAATTCAAAAGTCTGGGTGTGAAAGAACGAAGTGCAGAAACAGGCAGCATCCAAGGAAGTAAAAACTCAAAGAAATGAGTATCCAGAAGGTGAAGGAGGAGATGAGAAGTTAGGCCCTAGAGACAAAGCTTTGGACTTCTACAGACCCTGGAAGGAGGGAACAAAGTTGCCTGGTTTTCAGGGAGCAAGAAGATCTCGCTGATTTCTAGGTCACCTTTTCCTGCAACATAGTACATAGTACAAAAAGGAGCTACAGTGATCTGGTTCAAGAACTCTTGAAACACATCTTCAAAGAAGCGTATTACCGTAAGCTTATTTGGTGCAGCTGAGCATGCCTAACTATGGTAAGGAAGAGGATCTCCCACCCGAACACTGCAGCCAACACTCAGTGGGTGCTCTGGTCAGTAATGACCTCAGACCCTGGCAAGGTATGCCCTGCTCTGGGCGCTGTGCTGGACTCTACGTGTCAAAACTACACAAAAAATACATTAATTAACTACCACATTGCGTTTAATTCCTTGTGGACCAAGTGCACAGCATAATCCATACTTCTAAACATCTACTTCATTACTAAGGTGGTTCAGGCTCCGGGAAAGGCTTCTCTCTATCTTTTCCCTTCAGTCCTTGAAACAAAAGCTGGGCAGGTCCGAATGCTGGGAGGGTCTGTGCATTGTGCTTTTATCAGCACTGGATTAGCTGCTGCTTCAGAGAGTGGAGCGTATGTTAAGCCACAGGAGAGACTGGGTAGGAGAAAAAACAAATTAATTAACTTGTCCAATCTTTCTTCCCAGATAGTGTGAACATACGATTCCACAGAAAGACCAGGTTTCCTATTCTACTATCTCTATTTGCTTTCCAAATCAGGGTTCAAGATGAAGTCATGAATTGGCATGGAGTTTGCGGCTGTAGCACCTGGGGCCTGAGGAACACTTTGCAACCTGAAGCATTGATTTTACACTTTAATTTGTATTTACATAAGTTTAGATGTAATATGCATAAAAAAGCATGATACTCTATTTTAGCACCCAGATGAACACTAAAACAATTTTGGAAAATATTTAAATGTGAACATGTTTAAAATGTTTAAAAATTTAGCTCGGGTGGCGCCTGTGGCTCAAGGAGTAGGGCGCCGGTCCCACATGCTGGAGGTGGCGGGTTCAAACCCAGCCCTGGCCAAAAAAAAAAAGATAGAATAAAAAAAAAAAATTCAGCTCATTGGACTAAATTCTGGCACATGCTATGACAGGGACAGACTTTGAGGACATTGTGTTAAGGGACATAAGCCAGTTGTACAAATGCAAACACTGTATGATTCCACTTATACGAGACAGTTCACAGAGACAGAAAGCAGAAAGTTCATCGGCCGGGGCTGGGAGGAGGGAGACAAGGAGCTGGTGTTTAGCGGGTATGGAATTTCAGTTTTGCAGTGAAGATGATCATATGGCTGTGGATCAGAAGACTACATTTTCTTGATAATTCATGGTCCTCATTTTAAATAGAGGAAGCTATGGAGCTGCAGTGAACTCTTTTCTAAGCACTGAAAGTTCCCCTTCAGCTCTGCTTTTTGGGACAACGCATCCTTAGACTGTCATTTGTCACTGCTAGCTACCTGGGCCCTACACCTGTCATCACCTTTCTGATGTGCTGCTGGAGACAACACAGAATACACATGTTCTGAGAAAGGAGGAACCGATGGCTCTCCTCTGAGCGTGCTGTGTGGATGTTAGCACTCAGCTCCCAGCAAGACCCTCTTCCTTGTACCAGCTGTGCAAAGATGCCAGATGTGTGGGGTGGCCTTATGTCTTTGTTTGCCTGGCTCCACCCAGGTTTAGAGCCGCAGTCCCAACATAATTATTAAAATTACCCACTTTCACTCTCCCATGCATCCCAGTTTCACCATAAGTCCCAGGATCAACTATAGCAGGTAATCTCTGAAACAAAATAGGTGATGTTACATTGCCCTCTCTCGGGCACATCATCTCATAAAAACAAAAGCAAAAAAGAATAGAGGAATGGGGGCTATGTTCTAACCTTCTAAATTCTGAATAGTGACTGGTTCTTTCCTACCCTCTAAGCTCCATTCATGTTCACAACCCCAAAGCCTGGAGTGAAGTAAGCTCTCCAAATACTCCCAATCCCTTCCCTCCCCCAAATCCTTTCCCCTCTCCTCATCCCTAAATGTTTGTTAAACTCAGGAAATTATATTCTCAGAAGTTACTGTCATGTTACTTAGAAGTTACTACTCGAAGGGCAGGTAGCTTCCTTTCCTTCTCTGCCAACGCACACAATATTGGGCAGAACACTTGTCAGTCAGAAAAACAGTGTGTCTGTGGCCTGGGCTGCCACAAAACTGCTTGGAGCCTTCACCTCGTAACCAGTGATCATGGACACTGCACTGCCCAGAGCTCACCGAGGGGACAGTCTCCCCCCACAGCCTCCTCAGAGCTGCCTGGATGGGTCCTGTCCACAAACCCTCTCTGGAGAGAGGAATCCTGCCCCTGTCTCCCTTCTTTGCCCATGTCCACAAAGCCTTCTGCTGTGGTCTCAGGAAATGAATACCTTTTGATTCTTCTGTTGCTTTAAGAGACAAGGAGGAGGGAAGTCTGAGGAAAATCCGATTCCTACTGTACCTTTACAAGAGAAAACAAGGAGAATAAAGCAAGAGTGAAAAGTATTCTCTGCCCCCAGGTCCTGGTGAGTCTCTCAGACACTCTAAGTAGGTACCACAAGTTGTGTAAGCGCTGACCAGCTGGCAGCCTGCCTGGTTCACATCACAGTGATAGCTGATGATTTTGGCAAGGCCTGGTGGGGTAGAGAGGGGCCTGAGATCTAGGAGGAAAAGGATGAGGGAAGAGAGGAGGCTCAAAAGGCTAGAGAATGAAGGAAGAAGGGGACACGGGGATACTGATTTCAAGGGCATCATTTTATTCTGCAGATTGGGAGTCTTCTGCCTTGTGCTGGGGAGCAGAAGTGAAATCTGCGCCCTTTGGAAGAGGAGCCCCTCACCCACCCTCAACCATCACCATTATCCAGGGCTCAGCTGTCATGCCCAGCACAGGGAAAACTACAAATCAGCCCTGTTCCCTACTTCCTGCTAGGGTGGCTGCCTCCACTGCTGCTGCTCAGCTGGGATTTTGAAGATTCCTACTAGGGAGTAAGGGACGCAGGGAGTTGTTGGAGGCAAAGTGAGTAAAAGAATCTAACGCAAAGTTCCTTCCCACCTCCTCTGTGCCAGACCCTGTCTCCCAACAGTCACCCATCTTTTTCTTGTATAAACCTTACCACAACCGGAAGCAATGATTTCTATTACCATTTTGTTTTATTAAAACATAAAAAGGTGACTCCAGCTTTACAAGTGAGTAGCAGAGCTGGGATTTGAACCCAGACTGAGAGAACCAGACAGATGCCATTTTAGGGGTTCAGGGTTTGTAAACCGGAAGCAATGATTTCTATTACCATTTTGTTTTATTAAAACATAAAAAGGTGACTCCAGCTTTACAAGTGAGTAGCAGAGCTGGGATTTGAACCCAGACTGAGAGAACCAGACAGATGCCATTTTAGGGGTTCAGGGTTTGTAAAGGTGTAACTTTCCTGTAAAAACAGGCATTTCTCAAAACTGATGAATCATCATGAGTCGCCTGTTTCCACCTTGAGTCACTGGCTACCAATCAGAAACCACCTTCTGGATTAAGCCATATGGCAGGCCCAGTGGCAGCCAATCCAGAAGCAGTCCCTTTGTTTAAATTGTATACACCCACTTGGCTGTGCTACACTATAAAATACCCCTGTTACAGAGCTTGGGGCTCCTGGCTTGGATCCATTGTAGTGGAGTCCCCGGGAGCCCAAGCTCTAGCTTGCAATAAAACGGCTCTTTTACTTTTGCATCGGAATCAGCTCTCTGGTGTCCTTTGGGGACTTCATGATCTGGGCATAACAAGACATTGATGACTCTTTCCAGAAAGTCCAGAGCCTGTTTGACCCCAGGAGCCCAAACATCCTCCAGCAGCACTCAGTGACCCCTGGGTTCTGAGGGCCATGCCCTGGTTTGTGATACTGCTAAATCAATGCTGCTTCTCACAATTGATGGGTCATAGAGTTGCAGCCACACAGCCCTTCATCCTGCCTAGTTTGAGAATCACTTCTTCGTGCACCTGTCCCCTTACACTGGTGAAGGTCATCTTTGTGTTTGGCATCTTTGCATCTCAGCACCAGCCCAGATCCAGGCACCTGAGACCTCTCAGAAAATGCACTTGGAAAGTAGAGATGCTTTTTGTGTTACTGGGAGAAGGGTCTTCTGTAATCCTTGAATAATCCTGTGAAGCATTATTGCTATGCCCACTGAATGGGGCCCCAAATGTGCCCACCAAGGTCTTTATCACACTCCTTCCTCTTTTTGCTATCTACCGGAACCTATAAGATTATAGGAGATGCACATTTATATAAAATCCTGACCAAACATAAATGATTTGCTTTCTAGAGTGTGACATGTTATTAATGTCATACCAGTGGTGTCCCCAACATCTGTAGCATCTATCTCACAGAGGCAAGTGGTAGTCATTCAGTCAGCAAGCACATGCTGACATCCTACCAGATGCAAAGCTTTATTTAATCTTAAATAAAGATGGACCAGACATGGTCCATGCCTCAAGGAAATTGAAGTCTAGAATCAAACTTCATTTAATTTCAGGTATCTAGACCTGCCCTGGAATGTGGAAAAAGGAAGGTGAAAAGCCATGGTCTCTGCCTTCTGGAACTTAACTAGAGTTACAAGCAAAGCACTGGTACAACCAGATCCAGGAAATTCTTTCTGTCCCCCCACCTGCCACCACACACACACCAGTATACAACCAGGACAGCAAGCTACACCACCACTCCTTCTCAGCCTGGGCTTCTTTCATGGGGAGGGAAAAATGAAAGTACTCCATCTGTGTATTTCCAACATGATAGTAATAGTAATGATCCTCATCTAGACACTTTATTAAATTATGTAATGCTTACCATGACCCTAAGAAGGTCATTACTCTCCCCATTATAGTTGAGAAAATGGAAGCCCAAAGAGGTTAGGTAATTTTCCCCCAGGTTACCTAGTTATGGAGTCAATTTAAACTTAGGCAATGTCTTAGTATGTTTGCATTACTATAAAGAAATATCTAAAACTGGGTAATTTATTAAGAAAAAATAAGTTTATTTGGCTCACGATTCTGCTGGCTGTTTGAGAAACATGGTTCTGGCATTTGCTTCTGGTGAGGGGCTCTGCCCCTCAAAAATGAAAGAAGGCAAAGGGGAGGCTGCAAGAGCAGATCTCCAGGCAAGACAGGAAGCAAAGAGAGGTGGGAGGTGCCAGGCTCATGTTAATGATCAATTCTCAAGGGAACTAAGAGAGTGAGAGCTCCCTCATTATCACAGGATGTCACCATGTCATTAGAGAGGGATCCACCACCATGACCCAAGTATCACCAGTTAGGCCCTGAGTGTGTTGGCCCTGGGGAGCAAACTCTCCATAATATAGAAAAGGGAAGAGAGGATAAGTCTACATGACCTGAGAAACAGAGTGAGCACTCTAAGTGTAAACAACAACCAGTGCATATCGACACTCAGTGTGGGCTTCAAGACTGTTTCTTGGCCACATGCGCATATTCACATATGAGTACTCAATTGGTCCACATGGACGACTGCACCTGCAGGTACCATGCTAGTCACTCAGCTGCATCTCACTAGCCAAAGTGAAGGACTAATTGGAGTCTTGATCTGACTAATTCAGGCCAAAGGCTATGGGGTGGAGGGGAGGACAGGGGAAGAATTTCCTCTACCTTGTCCTTTCACCATGGCTCAGCCTGGGACCAGGCCTTCAGGAAAAATGTGCAGCTTCATTTAGAACTGATGGTTCACTGGTTTGAAACTGTGCCAGGCCCTGCTTCATATATCATATATCTTTTAATTTCCTGGTGTCCTTTGGCACTGTGCCATTTCACTGAGGGGACTGTGCCACACTTGCAAATGGCCCAATAAGGGGCAAGTCATTGTGCTGACTTAGAATTCCAGTGTTCACATCTGATCCTGCGGTCAGAGCCACAGGGAGTAGAACAGGTATTTCAAGGTTTCTACCTCTGAGAACAGTTCAAATGAACATGTAACTCACTGCATAGGGCCTGCTACCGAGGGAGAGACGGCACCTGTTGACTAAATGAGTGAGCGAATGAAATATGTCCTTCCGACATAATCGTGCAGACCAGCAGCAGGCTGCACCAAAATGAGATTATGGCCTGGACTTCAGAGTAGGAATCTAGCACGGTGGTTAAGTAGCCTGGATTTTGAAATCAGGATGGCCTGGCCGAAACATTGCATCTGGCTCTTCTTGTAAGAATTTGGGCAAGTTCCTTCCTTAATCCTTGAAAGCCCTGATTGTTCCACTGATGAAAGAAAATGATGAACATGGTATCTGCCTCCAAGGCTTATCATGAAGACTAAAGTGAATCCAAAGCCTTAAACCTACTACCCAGCTGATAGAGAGCCTCAGTAAATGTGAGCAATTGCTACATTCTCATTTTTATATTTTTTTAACAAACTTTCTTTTTCAGAGCAGATTTAGATTCACCACAAAATTAAGTGGACAGTATAGAGATTCCCATATTGACCTCTCTGTCCCCACACCACACAGCATTTTTCACTATCAACAGCCCATACCTAAGGGGAAATTTGCAGCTGATGAGCCTACCTTGTCACATCATTATTGCCCGGAGCCTGTAGCTTACATTAGGGGTCAATTTGGTTGTTGTACATTGTATAGGTCTTGACAAAAGTATTACGATGTGTATTCACCATTGTGGTATCACAGAAGCTAGTTTCAGTTCCCTGAAAGCTCTCTGTGCTCCCCTTATTCATCTCTCTACCACCCCATTCCTGGCAACCACTGACATTTTCCTGTGCCCACAATTTTTCCAGAATGTCATAGAGTCAGAATCAAACAATATGTAGCCTTTCAGATTGGCTTCTTTCACTTAGAGGTATACATTTAAGGTCTGTCCATTTCTTTTCACAGCTAGACAGTTCTTTTTAGCCCTAGATAATGTTTCATTGATGGTTGTACCATGGTTTACTCATCCACTCACCTACTGAAGGAAATCTTGATTGCTTCCCAGTTTGGGAGATTATGGACAAAGTGGCTATAAATGTTGTTATGCAGATTTATATGTGTGCATAAGTTTTCAGTGCGTTTGGGTAAATTCCAAAGAAGCAATTCCTGAATCATATGGTAAGCGTGTGTTTAGTTTTGTTAAACTGCCTCATTCTTTTCCAAAGTGGCCGCTTCATTTTTCATTCCCACCAATAATGAATGTCCCACATCCTTGCCAACATTTAGCATTGTCAGTGTTTTGCATTTTAGCCACTCCAATGTAATGGTGTCTCTTTGTCGTTTTCATTTGCAATTCCCTAAGGAAATATAATCTTGAGTCAATTTACTATTTTTCTATTAACCTATGGGGGTTCTGTAAGGATTAGATGAGCTAATAGAAAAGTGATTAGCACAATGACTGCTTCATAATAACTGTTCAGTCAGCAGGAGGTTTAAAAAGGAAAGTATTATTACCAACCTGGAATATTGAGTCATCTTACTTTCTGAGTTTAGTGGGTGCCGGGTCTGTTTGATACCCATTTCTGCCACCCACTGAGTTACTACTTTTGCTAAATACCCTTTAAACACCCTGATTATAGAGCGCATCAGCTTGTATCATGGTTATCTGTTTTTATATTGGTCTCCTTTACATCAGAGGAGTGCTTTGAGGGCAGAACTATACATTCCTCCTGTGTCTATCCCTGGCACCCAGCACAGGGTTGGGTCTTCCACAGGTAACAGGCATATTTTTCAAACCAAACTGAAAACACTTAAAGAACTGTCCAGTACTATATTTGGGCCCAGTGTATATACTTGAGTTGGAAAAAAATTAGTCAAAAAAAAAAAAAATGCCATGTGGCCTACAGAGTTGATCACTGTCCCCCGGCATGCCCTCTGCACCTTTCATAGCCTCTGTCACTACCTGTTGTTCTGTGACAGATAAGAGTGAGCTCCTGTCTTCCCTGCTAAAATGTGAGTACTGTGAGGAGTAGAGAATCATCTCTATGTCCCAGCACTGACAACAGACTCAGTGCAGTGTGGGGATAATGGACATTGCAGTGTCATTGAAGGAGCAGGACCCTGGCTGACCTATGTGCTAGTCCTGAGACTAAGTCCCCATCTTTGCCCAGTGACAGACCCAGGAAACCTAGACCTGTCTGGAGCATGTCCAGGGCCTCAAGAAAGCTCAGATTCTCTTTCTATGAGATGTTAAACAAAGAGGGGTACTAATTCCACCTCTACTCTGAAGAGTCTGGATAAGATTCATTCCAGCTCTATGATGGTCACAATGTCCAGATTCATGGTTGATGGTATGTGTCAGGAAAGCCTCTCTTGATCTCTCTCATCAGTGGCCAAGGTGTCTGGCATGGAAATAAATATACTAGAGGGCATGAAAATGTGAATGTTTCCTGTAATCGAGGCCCAGAGCTGTCTTTCTCCTTCCAGAACCACTCAGAACTTCTCCCTCAATAACATGAAGCATATTACATAGAATAGGAATGTGAGATGCAGGGATAATAGCAGAATGAACTAGAGGGTCACAGTCCTTATGCCCCACAAAAACAACTATCTACAAATGAAAGTAATTCTGGGAGAGCTCTAAAGGCCAGCTAAGCGGTAACCTAGCAAAGAGAAACAAAACAAAACAAAATATTGGTGATTATTGTATATAAAAGGGTAGTAAAAGCAATTTCATTTTACTGGTATCACCCCATCTCCCAGGCAAAAACAGCTCAATGCCAAGAGGAATTTTTTCAGCCACCAGGTCCTCCATGGGGAAAAAAGAAAGTAGAAAGACCCCATCAGCTCTGGCTGCTGAGGACCCCAGCAGCCTACACTGTTTTCATGGGCCACCACAGCATTTGTCACCAAAGACTCACCAAGTTGCCTAGAACTCATTTACTCAGTGCCTGTGAGCCAGAGTGCCATGCTCCTCCACCCAGTTACAACTGCCCAGGATCTACCAGAGTTGGTACAGCTATCACCTCCTCCCAGATAGCACCCCTGTGCATGCATCAATCCCATCACCCCTGTGCCTCCACCAAATTCCCCTGAACACTCATGGGACCCAGTGTGCCATGCACCTACTAGGTCTGTGTTAGCTGTCCAGTCACTGGACTCAGAACCTTCACTGGACCCATGCACCCCCAAACCTAATACTCTGATAGCCTCCTGAAGCTAGTGCTCATGAATGCCCCATTCAGTTTATGCCCTTGCACTCACCTGCGGGTTAAGATCTTTCCCTATCAAAGTCAGTCTGTAAAGTCTGGATGAGTGACTACTCTTTAAATGAGCAAATGCTAGTGTAAGATTACAAGAAACACAAAAAATCAGAGAAACATAAAACCACCAAAGAAACACAAAAAATTTCCAGGAACTAACCCCAAAGAAAAGGCTTGTGAATTACCTTAAAAAATTTCAAAATAATTGTTTTTAAGAATTTCAGGGAGCCATAAGAGAACACACATAGACAACTCAATAAAGTAAGGAAAATAGACATAAACAAAAGTGGGAGTTAAACAAAAATCATAAAAAAAGAACTTTATAGAAATTCTTGACCTGAAGAATACAATAACTGACATGAAAAATATAATGTAGAACTTTAGCATAGACTTGATCTAGCACAAGAGTCAGTGAACTTAAAGTTGGGTCATTTGAAATTATCCAGTTGGAAGAGAAAAGAGGGAGAAAAAAATGAAAAAGAATGAAGAGCTATTAGATTTATGGGATACAGTTAAGTAAACAAGTATGTGCATTATGGGAGTTACAGAAAAAGAAGAGAAAAAGGAAAGGGCAAAAAGCTTATTTAAATAAACAATGAAGGAAGGAAGAAAGGAAACCAAAAACTTCCCAAATCTGGAGAAACAAATAAACATATAGGTACAAAAAGCCCAAAGAACCCCAGCTAGGTTGAATATAAACAATTCTACAGAAGAAACACGATAATGAAATTGTTAAAAATCAAAGACAAAGAGCATTCTAAAGGCAACTAAAGAAGTGACTCATAACATACAAGGGAACCCCTATATGACTGTGAGTAGATTTCTCAGCAGAAACCTTATAGGCCAAAAGAAAGTGGGAAGATATACTCCAAAGTATAGAAAAAAAAAACCTGTCAACCAGGAATACTAGACTCAGAATAAGTAGTCTTTAACCTTTGGACTGTGAACAACACCTATCGCCATTCAAACAAGGTGTTCATTGGGTACGAACAATGCATGGTTCGTTTTGCAAACAAAAACTTGATGACAAGTGTTACTATTACCTTCACATTTACTATTATGTTACCTGACTTGAGTCTGAAAGTGTCATATCCTTCATTCTCGATATTTTTCACAGTTGTGATTGAAATAACTGAAACCAACGTGGGTGAATAATTTTGATTAGTAAGAAACCAAAGAATGTCCAGTAGCATGCTGTGAATCATAATGGTTGTTGCAATCACTGCATACCTCAATTGGCATGGTTCATTTCTGAGTGCTCTGCAGCCAAAGGGTTAAAAATGAAGGAGAAATAGTCTTTCCCTGACAACAAAACCTGCGGGCATTATTCACCAATAGACCTGCTTTACAAGAAATGCTTAAAGGGGTTATTCAAATTTAAATTAAAACACACTAAATAGCAACACAAAACCACATGAAAACATAAATTTCACTGGTTAAGGTAAATATACAAATACACAATAATATGACACTGTGATGGTGGTACATAAATTAAATTTAACTCTAATGTAAAAAATTGCTATAACCATAAAAGTTTTTCAATAAATTTACAATATAAAAAAAATTAAATGCTGACTTTAAGAACACAGAATGTGCATGTGGAGGGAGTGAAAGTATAGGATTCCTGTATGCAACTGAAATTAAAAGATCAACTTAAAACTGGCTATAACTGTAAGATAGTTAAAGCAAGTCTATGCTATCACATAGAAAAAAACCTATAATAGATACACAAAAGGTAAAAAGAAAAGAACCAAAGCAAATCATTACAAAAGCTTATCAGACAACAAAGGAAAGTAGAAAGGAAGCTAGGGGGAAAAAACAACTAAAAAAAGACAAAATAATTTAAAAATGGCAATAGTAAGTCTTTACCTATCAATCGTTTTAGATGTAAATAGATTAAACTCCCTGATCAAAAGGCAGAATGGCTGAATGAATTTTTTTAAAAAACCAAGATCCAGTGATTTGCTGTCTAGTAGGTACTCAATTTAGATTTAAGGACACACATAGCCTAAACATAAAGAGATGGAAAAAGATATCCATGCAAATGGTAACCTATAAAAAAGCAAAAGTAGCTGTATGCACATCAGAAAAAAAATAGCCTTTAAGTCCTACTATCACAGGAGACAAAGAAGGACATTATATAATTGATAAAAATGATATAATATATCATTTATATAATATATATAAATGATAAAAGAGTTAATTTACTTGGATGATATAACAGTTATAAATATATATGCACCCAACATCAAAGCACTAAAATATATAAAGCAAACATTGACAGATCTAATGGAAAAAGTTGACAGCAATATAATAATAGTGGGAAATTTCAATACCCCACTTTCAACAATGGCTAGAACATCTAGACATAAAGAAACAACAGACTTGAACAACACTGTAGATCAATTGGATTTAACAGACATAGACAGAACTTACTTAGCAGCAGCGAATCCATGTTCTTCTCAAGTGCCTATAAAACCTTCTTCAGAAAGATCCCATGTCGGGTCACAAAATAATTATTACCAAATTTGAGAGATTGAAATTACACTAAGTATTTTTTCTGACCACAACAAAATTAAACTAGAACTCAATGACAGTAAGAACCTGGGAAAATTAATAAACAAATGTAAACTAAGTGGCACGCTCTTGAAAAACTATTGGGTCAAACAAAACAAAAAACTCTATTATCTTTCCGTGATGGGGAACTTGGCTTTTGATAATAGCAAAATGTCCCTCAGGGAAGGAAGACAAATGCCATTAAGAAAAAAGTTGATGAGAAATTACTCCCTATTCATATATTTTCAAGTATTTGACAGTAATTCATTAATTATACCTTCTCAGGGGCCCTTGAAGGGGAATAATAACAACAGTAGTTCAGTCCACTTTAAAGGTAGGATGATTTGAGTCTCTCTAGGTCCAGGTTTCGGTCTGAAAGTGAACAGAACTGATAGGGGAAAAAAAACAAAACTGACTCAAGGCATAGCTTAGGAAGAGAAAGGAAGCCCCAATTCCTATCACTATCACTAATGCCTGCATGCTTCCCACAGTTGACTCCCCAGCCCATTTTTGACCCAACATCCTGCTTCACATTTGATTTATCGTTCAGTTCCCATAATACCCAACAATGGTACAATTAGAAAATTCGAGCAAGGGTGCCTGAGGGAAAGTAATTATTTGCTGAGAGATGAACGGTGATAAGGAACCAGTACAAGTGTATCTGTTGTGCAGAGAGCCTGCTGTTTGTAACTTGTTGATACCAAAATAGAAAGATGACTGCGCTCTTTCTCCACAGAAGATGCAACTTGTGATTTCTCTGCTTGACACCAGATTTACTAGGGCCTGCCTGAGAGAGCTGTGAGTCAGCCTCTAGAGTAGTTCTCAACCCGTGGGTCGCAACGGGTTGTATTAAAGGGCAGTGGCATTAGGAAGGTTGAGAACCACTACTCTAGAGACTAGAATTTGCTGAGGAAGCCCAGCTATCTCCACAATTCTTTCCTCCTGGGGCAGCATCTGCCTGCTCAGGACCATAAAACTCTTCCCAACAATCTACATACAACTACACGGACCACTGTATCTAGCTGGAGTATTTCTGGGAGGGAGGGTGCTCTGCAGGTGGGCTCAGACACGGACTTGGGAAATTGACACTTACTGAACATCTATTCTGTTATCTGCACCATCTGATGTGCATGGCATGTTGTCCCGTACGGATCCACATCTATGTTTTACAGGTAAGGAAACTGAAGCTCAGGGAGGTGAAGTAGCTTATCCTAGAGAACACAGCCAGTAGGCAGAAAGGCCGGGCTTTGAATTCATGTCTGCTGTTCCCACTGAATAAATCTGCCTCCTCAAAATGGGAAGGGAGCTACCCAGAGGCTCCAGGGGCAACAAGTCAGAATGCTGTTTCCTTCTAGACCATTTGAGGCCTTCCTGTGGCTGGTCTTTGGTTACATCCTGGTTAAAAGACTGTTGGTTTTATAATTCTAATTCCTTGTCTTGGCTCATGTTGGCCTGATAGGGCATTCTGCCCCAGGTCACGGTGACCCCACTGCTCCCTGGTTCCAGGTGTATTCCCTCCAGAAGAAAAAGGCCAAGCTGTGGGGTTGAGGTAGGTCAGGGAGTGGACTGAGTTTCCAAAAACTGTCCTGTCAGGGCTCTGGGACAGCCAGACTGTGGCCTGGTCTCCCCTGGCTCTCTCCTGTTGCACAGCAAGGAAGGGGCCTGGGCAGCTAATGTTTGCCCATGTAGTTCTGTGCTCCCCACAGTCTCCTGGGATCCCTGCCTTTGTTAGTGATCTTGCTGAAACTGCCCATATATTGTCTGAGGTGAAGATCACTAGCCCCATTTTACAGAGAAGAAAACTGAGGCTTGGAAAATCAAATTGACTGGTCTTCATCATAGTGGAATGACATTTAGAGTCAAGAAGACCTGACCTTGAATGCCAGATCTGTTACTTTACAGCTTTGTGCCTTGGGAAATGTCACTTCAACTCTATGTGATACAATTTCCTTGCCTGCAAATGGAGGTAAAGAAGAAAACTGCCTTCTTCAATTTGTTGGGAAAATTATATTTTTACTTAAAATATCCATGTAACAGGTATTCAGTGGACGGTAGTTACATGTAGTGTTATTATAGGAATGGTCACGGAACATAATTTCATGTGTTATTTCTGATGGCTTCTAAGACACCTGTGTGCCTATCTGGGAAAGAATGCCAGTATTGACTAGTCATGTCTGCCTTGGCATGGAAAGGGAAGGGGCGGCACACCTATCATATGCTATCCATGCTTGCGTTAATATTGTTGTCCAAGGTCATAGGATTTGATTCTAGCTCTACCTTTACCCAAAGTACCACCTCTTTCTACTGTGTCCATTTTAGCTTTCCCTTGTCATAATTTCCTGGATGTTTCAGTTTCTTGTGGCTTCTATAACATATGACTAGAGACCGTGTGGCTTAA
Source organism: Nycticebus coucang (assembly GCF_027406575.1). NCBI lineage: Eukaryota > Metazoa > Chordata > Mammalia > Primates > Lorisidae > Nycticebus > Nycticebus coucang. Next base: position 78,392,942 of record NC_069796.1, read on the forward strand.
AACAACAGAAATTTATTCTCTCACTGTTACGAAGGCCAGGAGTCTGAAATCTGTACCACTAGGCCAAAATCGAGAGCCTCTGAAGGCCCTAGAGAAGAATGCGTTCCTTGCCCCTTCTAGCCCCTGACAGCTGCCGGTGGTCCTTGGCTTGTGGCTGCATCGCTCCAGTCTCTGCCTCCACCTTCACATGGCCTCTCCTCTGTGTGTGTCCTCAACTCCCTCTCTCTTAGAAAGACACTTGAGATTGCATTTAGGGCCCACCTGGACAACCCAGAATAATTCCTCCATGTCAATTCTTTACATAATCATATCTGCAAAATCCTCTTTTTCTTATATCACAATAGGTATAGATTTTAGGGATTAGGACTTGATATCTTTGAGGGGGGCACTTGCCAGTCTACCAGAGTAGACTTTTGAGTGTTCTTGGTAAGTTCTTTAGTTGAGCAAATTTAATATCCACTAAAAAGTTAAGTTTCATCTTGGAAAGGTAAATCATGAAAATTCCTAAAATAGTGAGTCAGCCTAACTCCTGCTGTTACCCAGATTTTAGGGCCCAGACTTAGTACCCGGCCCTTCCTTTTTTTCCAGAGACAAAGCTCCCACTAGGTCTTTTTGTTCACATTTCAGCCCTCCAGTTTGGACTCCCCATCTTAAAACACTCCCCTGGATCCAGCATGGCTTGTAGGCTCCTAATCCTAATTTCCAGTCCTCAGTGGTCTGGCTCGTGGAAGAGTCAGGGTAGGTTGAGCTGCTGTAACAAGTAGACCCTCACAGATAATGGCTCATCACTGGAGAGGTTTCCCTGTGCATGTCACTATCTCAGTGTTTAGGTGGGCGACTGGCTGTCCTCTACCTGGTCTTGAAGGAAAAAGATTCCTTTCAGTTTGAGGCTCCACAACCTCCCACCAGGGGCTTGAATGGTGTGTATTTTCTCTTCCTACATTTACTTTTAAGGTCCTTGAGGTCAGTTCTTAGAGGCCAGGTTTGATTAATCAGATGTCCCTGCCCAGGATTTTAAGTTTTGACCCCCAAATGCTGGATCAATTAAGACCAATTCTAGCAGCAATATGCACCTTTCAGTAGCCAGTGGTGCCCACATCATTTTTGTTTGTTTTTTTTTTTTGAGACAGAGTCTCACTTGCCGCCCTTGGTAGAGTGCTGTGGCATCACAGTTCACAGTAACCTTAAACTCCTGGACTCAAGTAATTCTCTTGCCTCAACCTCCCGAGTAGCTGGGACTACAGGCACCCGCCACCATGCCCAGCTATTTTTAGAGATGGGGTCTCACTCTGGGTCAGACTGGTCTTAAACCCATCACCTCAGGCAATCCACCCGTCTCAGCCTCCCAGAGTGCTAGGATTACAGGCATGAGCCCACCATGCCCAGTGGTAACCATATCTTAACCAAGCTATTTCTATTAATATAAAAATCTGGATAGTGGCATCTGTCGAGGCAGAAGCAAGGCCCGGGAGTCCTCCAAAAGGAGTCTTCAGACACAAAGAAGCATGTGTGCCATCCACACGGGGCAGAGGCTCATGGAGGTTACCTCTCAGCCCTTGTAGCATCTGAACTTAGGTCTGTCTGACTCCCAAGCTCACATGCTGCACCTTATCCCTGGTATAGCTCCAAACATCAAATCTATTCAACCAATGCACTGTAGGACCTCAACTTTTAATTCATTTTTTTTTCATGTAATAAAAAAAAATGTAAGGCCACCCTGCATTTTAACCATTAGGACACTCTTTTGAGATGTTTTTTTCCAGAAGAAGCTATGTGATAGGATGGTGTTCCAATTCTACAAAATGAGAAATGACTCTTCCACGTCCTTGTCACAAAAGTTGTCCAGGCACCAGGTGGGAATGAGGGAGTAGGTGTAACCCCAGGAACAGGAAGAGAACAGGCCCGTGTTGCTTATTATTAAGTGTGGGGTTCATCCACTGCTTAAGAGGGAGGTTTGCCAGCAAGGAAGCTTTAAGAAGAACTGACATAGCAAAGAGAGGGACAGGACACAGGAATGCTGCCTGGCATGGCATTGGGGCAGTGTGGGTCTTCCAGCGTCAGCATCCTGTCTCAAGTTGCTATCCAGCTCCATCCCCTTCTTCCGGCTTCTCGCTGGACACTTGAAATGGATTAAGTAAACCACATGGTTCAAGCATCTTCATTTGGTCTGGGAGCTTTTCTGTTGGGTGGGCTGTGATCCAAAAAATGGATCATGCTTGGAGGCTTCCTTTGTACTGAGGGAATTTCTCACCCCAAAGCAGCAATCGGACAGTGTGGCTCCCCTGTGCCCGGTGATGCCCACTGCATTCACTGCATGGAGGTGAGGCCAAGGGCAAGCTGGCCTGCCTGCCTCTCAGCTGTGCCTCCTGCTGGGTCCTCTGACTTGCCCGTTAACACACTGGCCCTCTTTGGGCCCTCCTGCCCTCCCCAGTTCCAGACATTCACACCTGCCATCCTTCCTGGCAGCAGTGCTCTGCCCCGCACCGCCCCACCTGCTCCTGTCTGCCGCTCTGTAGTCAGGGAGCTGACTGGACTGGGTCAGATGGCACAGGGCCTTGCTCTTATTCCAGCCGTTAGCACGGTTTCTAATTCTCTCTCTGCCTGTCTAATGTCCACCTCTGCTATTGGATTTGACCTCTACTGAGAGCAGAGACCCTTTTTCTGGCACGGTTCCCACCTGCTCTCACGGCACCTGACACATAACAGGCGCTGAAGAAGTATCTGTTACATAAACAAACACACGCGTGAGCCCCTGCTACCTCCTCTCTGCCAGGCAGGTCACGTGCATTTTCTCAGATTGCAATGTTGGAAGCACAGAGAGAAACCACTTGCTGCAGGTCACGCACCTGGTAACAAATAGAGCCAGGGCTCTAGCCTGGGTAGGTCTGACCCACAGCCTTGCCCATAACACAGCCATCCCATGCTAAGGGGCAGAGCGGCTGAGCGCTATGAGCAGCAATTCCATCACAGGGTGGGGGTGCCCGAAGAAGGCTCATCGGCCGGCACCTACTGTTTCCTTTCCCCGTGTGGCCGGGGGAAAGTGGGAAGTCATTTCCTCCTAGCCATAGCCGTGGAGCCACGGAGTCGGGATTCATGGCAAATTAGGCTGCTGATTTGTACATTAAACAAGGTTAATTCCATCCATTAGCCAAAGATGTTTTCAAAGAGCCTGGCACAAGAGCAAGGAGCAATTAGTGTCTTTGTATTAGTGGATGTGGGCGTGGGGCCAGGACGTTCAGGGGAGGGGGATGGAATTTATACACTTTTTATGATATCATCAAAAGTAAATGAATTATGAAAACAAAAGAGGCAATATGAGGCTGCCAGTACTAATTACTGGGTAGGACAGAAAGTTCACAGTGAAGGAGGAAAGAATGATCGCAGAGGGATGGGGTGCGGATCAGTCTGGCCCACAGGTGTCTTCATACAAGGTGGCAGCTTCCCCAACCCACCGCCAGATGCCAGGCAAACAGCTCTGCTCTGCCTCTCAAACAGAGTTTGGACCAAAAGGTGGATTTTAGTGTTATTATTGTTTGCTTTTTGGTTGTTTTTTTTTCTTCTTGGTCTGAGCCTTAACAATGTTGGACAAATCAATGGACTTGATTCAGAGGGACTTTAGACCTGTCAGAGAAGTTAATAGATTGCAGCCATGCAGCCAGCTGCTTTGTGCAGTGACAATGGTAATAATAAAATAAATCCCCTCATTGTTAGGAGTATGATCTGATGCATTCCACTGAGCCTGCCTTGGCAGTAGGTGAAGACAGCATTCTCGTATTGATGCAAAAGAGAGGTTTTATGGGTGCTGTGATGCACACACACAACACTAAAGTTCATGGAATCATCCAACAGAAAAGGCTTTTCATGTTTTCTGCCTGTTCTTCTGATTAGATCAAGGAAATGGTTCAGCAAGGTACTGGCCTCAGTCTTCTTTTAACAGAAGTCCGTCGGATGACAGCATCCAGCTAGAATTCAATGACAATCTGGGTTTGCTTTTAATGTATTTAATTTGTATAATTACCCTCTGTTAATGTAAAATGATCATGGCTTTCTATGGATGGAGTTTTATGTAAAAATAGTGAATTTATTTTAAAAACTATGAAGTGCATAATTTTATGAATAGTACAATACAGAAGAAATTATAAACATGGTGCTTGAATAACTGATGTCTGAAAAATCAGTGCTGCGAGGAGAGGAGTATTGGTCAGAGGGATGAAGAGAACAGATTTGTAGGTCCTGGGTCAGTGCTGTGTGACCTTAGGCAAGTCCTACAACATCTCTGAGCCACAGTTTCCCCAAACACACAACGGCAGTTGGACAAGATGCTCTCTCAGGGACCAACCGCCCATGATAGAGTCCTTTCTATCCCAGAGTTGAGTTGAGAGAATGGAGGCTCAGAAAGGGCCAGAGCAGGCCTGACACAAAGTAAGTGACCAGCCAGCTGGTCCCTCCCTCCTCGCCTGACTCTGCCAATCATCAGAGAAACAACTCTGATGGCATCGCCCACTGACAGGTCTACAAACACTGACAAGTGAAAACTAAAGGACAAATTCAACTTTTTGTGAAATGAGCAGCTATTTTGAAAAAATATCCATTCCCTGTTAGAGCTGATTGTTTAGAAAGCAAGAGGCATGTGTCACACCCGGAAACCTTCTGGTACGTGTTATACCAGTCTCCAAAACATTTGGTCACAGTAATTGGTTATTTTCCAAATAGCTGGTTGCACCAGAGAAAGAAGGAAAAAGAAATCAGGAGAAAGAGAAAACTAATGACCATGCCCAGAAAGTCCCAGAGGTGGAGATTGAAGTGACATGTGTCATTTTCACTATTAATATATATTACCTTTGTCATTAGAGGAAAAAACCCAATAACAGACATGTACAGAAGGTGCCAAAAAAAGGTATACATATTTTAAGAAAGGGGAAAAACTATGATTTAATAATAAAAAAAAGAAAGGGGAAAAAACTGTGTTGTAATATTCACCATATACTGATAATGTTTGTTATATTATGTATTGAATCTTGTATCTCTTATGATTGCAGAAATCACATGTGACTTGAGTATTATAAATTTAATATAGTTTTTTTCCTTTCTTAAAATCTGTATACATATTTTTTTGCACTCTGTGTATATTTTATATGATTTTAATGTTTGGAAGGCTGGACTTAGTGGTTCATTCCTGTAATCCTAGCACTCTGAGAGGCCGAGGTGAGTGAATTGTCTAAGCACAGAGGTTTGAGACTAGCCTGAGCAAAAGAGAGACCCTGTCTCTAAAACTAGTTGTGTGTTGTGGTGAGTGCCTGTAGTCCCAGGTACTTGGGAGGCTGAGGCAAGAAAATCACTTGAGCCCAAGAGTTTAGATTGCTGTGAGTTATGATGACACCATGGCACTCTACCAAGGGCAACCAAGTGAAAACTTGTCTCAAAAAAAAAAAAAAAATATATATATATATATATATATGTTTGGGGAACAATTTAGGGTTGCACTATCTTCAATAGGGATTATCAACTCAAATGTTTATTAGATTCAGGTAGAAAATGTAAAGAATAAAGCAAAAATTAAAAAAAAACAGGCAGATAGGAATGAGGGAATTATGGAGGACCAGACAAATGCAGAAAACTACAACACCTGGAATATGGGCCCAGAGAGGTCAGGTCATCCTCTGGTCAGTCTCCTCTGCCCCTCCCCCCAAAGAGGTCCAAATTCTACTGTGAAAACCTCCACTATTTCATTGGTAGCATATTTCTTTTTTCTTCTCTTTTTATTTGCGACAGAGTCTCACTTTGTCACACTGGGTAGAATGCTGTGGCTTCATAGCTCACAGCAGCCTCAAACTCTTGAGCTCAGTGATTCTCCCACCTCAGCCTCTTGAGTAGCTGGGCCTATATGGACCTGCCACAAGGCCTGGCTAGTTTTTCTATTTTTAGTAGGGATGGGGTCTTGCTCTTGCTCAGACTGGTCTCAAGCTCCTGAACCAAACCATCCACCCACCTTGGCCTCCCAGAGTGCTAGGATTAAAGGAGTGAGCCACCGTGCCTGGCCTGTTTTGGATATTTAAAAAAATGTTATTCTTGCCATCCCAGAGGGGAGGAAGAAATATCATGATGAGTGATGCTGGACCCTTTCTCATGTGCTTACTACTCATCTGAACATCTTCGTTTGAGAAATGTCTGTTTGAGTCTCTGCCCACTTTTGAATTGGGTTGTTCCGTTGAGTATAGGAGTTCTCTAGACATTTATCTTTTATAAGATATGATTTTCAAATATTTTCTCCCATTCTGTGAGTTGTCTTTTCCCTCTCTCCATACTGTCATCTGGTTCACTAAAGATTTTAATGCTAATGAAATCCATTTATCTATTTTTTCTTTTTCTGCCTGTGCCTTTGAGGTCATAGCCAAGAAATAATTGTCAAAGCCAATGTTGTGAAGATTTTCTCCTATTTCCTCCTATAAGTTTTAGATCCTAAGTTTAGATCGTTGATCCATTGTGAAGTAAATCTTATCTATGATGTGAGGTGTGCAACATCATCCTTTTGCATGTGGATATCCAGTTTCCCAAACACCATTTGTTGAAGAGACTGACCTTTCCCCAGTGTGCAGTCTTGGTACTCTTGTTGAAAATCAATTGACAATAGGGCAGCACCTGTGGCTCAAAGGAATAGGGCGCTAGCCCCATATGCCGGAGGTGGCGGGTTCACAACCCAGCCCCGGCCAAAAAAACTGCAAAAAAAAAAAAAAAAAAAGAAAGAAAGAAAGAAAATCAATTGACAATAAAAATTCTAGAAGAGATGAGAATATTTCAGATTGTATATGCAACCAGCACATTGTACCCCTTGATTGCACTAATGTACACAGCATGATTTAACAATAAAAATAAAATAAAAAAATTAAAAAAATTCTAGAAGAGGAGGGTGTGGGGAAAATTCATGAAGATATTGGCCTGGGAAAAGATTTTATGAGGAAGATCACCCTGACAATTGCAGCAACACCAAAAATAAATAAATGAGATTTGATCAAATTAAAAAGCTTCTGCACGGCTAAGACAACCAAAGCAAACAGACAGCCTTCAGAGTGGCAGAAGAATTTTGCATATTATAAAAATCTGACAAAGGCCTAATAACTAGAATCTACAGAGAACTCGAATTCATCAATAAGAAAAAAGCAAAAAATCCCCTTTATAAGTGGGCAAGAGACTTGAGCAGAAACTTCTCTGAAGATGATTGAGGAATGGCCAACAAACACATCTTCCCTAATCATCAGAAAAGTACAGTCAAAACCACTCAGATATCACCTGTCTCCAGTAAGGTTAGCTCACATCACAAAGTCCCCCAAACTAAAGACGCTGGCATGACTGCGGAGAGAAGGGAACACTTCTACACTGCTGGTAGGATTACAAACTAATACAGCCTTTATGGAAAGAATTGTGGAGAATTCTCAAAGAACTAAAAGTTGACCTTCCATTCGATCTGCAATTTCATTACTAGGTATTTACCCAGAAGAACAAAAATCATTTTAGCATAAAGACATTTGCACCAGAATATTTATTGTAGTTCAATTCATAATTGCCAAGTTGTGGAAGCAACCCAAGTACCCATCAACCTATGAATGGATTAAGAAATTGTAACATATGAATACCATGGAATACTACTCAGCCTTAAGAAAAACATGGAAACTTTACCTGAATAGAGTTGAAACACATTCTTTTTAGTAAAGTATCTCAAGAATGGGGAAAAAAATATCCAATATACTCAATACTAATATGAAACCAATATATAAATAATTAAATACCCAGACCAAAGATAAAACACAAATGTAGTCTAGCAAGGGAGAGAAGTGAAGGAGGGAGGGCAAGTGGTGGGATCTCATCCCAGGTGCACAAGGTGAGGGTGTTTGGCATGCCCCGTGAGTGAAGGGCTCTTCTACGGTTTTAACTTTACTGTGGAAGTGAGAACAATGTAACTTAAAAATGTGTACCCTCATATTAATTTTAAATTAAAAAAATCAATTGACCAATTTGAGGATACTGTTAATCTACATGCATTGTACCAGGATACTACTTACTGATCACATATGGGATACTGAAAATTAATAGGCATCGTGCCAGTTGTCTGCATGTGGTAAAAATGGGTCTGAGGACACCCATCTGGCAGAAACAGAACTCGGATGACAATGACACAGATGATGAGGAAAATGACAGTGTGAAACAGTAACTAACACCTACCCAGCCCTGTCAGGCACAGTGCCAAGAGCACTTAGCTGCATGTTCTCATTGAATCTTCCTGACAACTCTATTATTATTTTACAGATAAGAAAACAAATTAGCAGAGACGCAAAAGAGCTCGTCCAATGTCACCCAGCAGGTAGAAGCATAGGTTGATTCCAAAGCCCAGACTGGCAACCACTGGGCTGCTCTTGTCTGTTCATACTTCACTTACAAAACACAAAGTCAAAGACAAGGCTATCAAGAATCTCAAGACATGGGGGCAAGACATGATTGCAAGAGGGACTTTACCTAACAATTACAATCAGTGTAACCTGCCTTATTGTACCCTCAATGAATCCCCAACAATAAAAAAAAAAAAAGAAAGAAAGAAAGAAAAGAATCTCAAGACAAGCTGGGTGTGGTGGCTTACACTTGGAATCCCAGCACTCTGGGAGGCTAGCACGGGTGGATTGCTTGAGATCAGGAGTTCAAGGCCAGCCTGAGCAAAAGTAAGAGCAAGACCCTGTCTCTAAAAAACTAGCTGGGCATTGTGGCAGGCACCTGTAGTCCCAGCTACTTGGGAGGCTGAGGCAAGAGGATCACTTGAGCTAAGAGTTTGAGGTTGCTGTGAGCTGTGACACCACAGTACCCTACCAAGGGTGACAAAATAAGACTCTGTCTCAAAAAAAAGAATCTCAAGACAATGACTATGGTTCATTAAGCCCCAGGTATAGGACCCTTCTGAGCACCAGCTACGCTGGTTACAGACTCATGAACCTGGGGGCTATTTCTTTAGCAGAAAAATAAGAAACAAGACTTCTCATGTCTCTTCCCTCCATGCACCATGGAAGCCTGGTGCTCTCATGGTGTGATGCCACCACCTCCAGAATCCTTCCAACCTGAGATTCAAAGAAACTTACCTGATCTCACAGCTGGGAGCCACACATGCCAGGAAGTGAACAGGAAGTTGAAGCCATTTGTTTCTAATTAACTGACAACTGAGACCTTGATTAATCTGCCGGTGGGGATGAATGCCCCCCAAATCAGCTTGGGGAACACTCATCTCCCTAAACAGGCAAGGGGTGGGGCATCCTGCAGATGTCTGGAGTCATCCCACCGTCGGAAGGTGGATGGCTGGCTTCCCTCTTTCTTCCAGAAGGTCTAGGGTGATGGGAAAAGCTTCAGAGGTCCTCAAACTTTTTTTTTTTTTGTAGAGACAGAGTCTCACTTTATGGCCCTTGGTAGAGCGTCGTGGCCTCGCACAGCCCACAGCAACCTTCAACTCCTGGGCTCAAGCGATTCTCTTGCCTCAGCCTCCCGAGCAGCTGAGACCACAGGCACCCGCCACAACGCCCGGCTATTTTTTGGTTGCAGTTTGGCCGGGGCCGGGTTCGAACTCGCCACCCTCAGTATATGGGGCCGGCGCCCCACCGACTGAGCCACAGGCACCGCCCTGGTCCTCAAACTTTTTAAACAGGGGGCCAGTTCACCATCCCTCAGACTGTTGGAAGACGGGACTATAGTTTAAAAAAAAAAAAATGAACAAATTCCTACGCACTCTGCACATATCTTATTTTGAAGTAAAAAAACAAAACGGGAACAAATACAATCACACCGCTTCATGTGGCCCGCAGGCTGTAGTTTGAGGACCCTTGCATCTAGACCCAAGAGAGAGGTGCTGTGTAGCTGTGTTAACCGGGTTTCTGACTTTGCCTCTCAGAGCCTCAGTTTTTCTTTAGAAAACGAGATGGTCATCCCTACCATAGAGGCCTCCTGTGACTGAATGGAAAGAAAATTATCTGGAAGCTTTTAGTCATGGCACAAAAGTTGGTTATTACGACTATTCTTTCTCATTTAGCTAAGACTGACTTGACACTCAGTGGACCCAGCATAGTGCCCAGTGTGGGAATGAACGCTAAAGGCTCCCAGGGAGACTGAGAAAGAGCTTGGGCTGTGGGGGCTGGTGGCAGTTCAGTCCCACTCCCTTCACCCTCCCAGGCATACTCATTCCTGCCCAGCCCACCTGTGACTGGCGGGGAGAACCGCTGGGCTTGCAGAGCCGCCTCCTTCCTGCACTGAAGGACTTTCTGGCACAAGGATGAGTGTGATTCTCCATGACGAGCAGGGAGGGGCCTGGGGTGGGTTCTTCCCATCACTGCATGCACGTCCTTCCCTCCGCTGTCCATTACAGTGAACTTGTGTCTGACAGGAGACAGACAGAACATGTGTCTGTCTCCTGTCTGGCTGTCAGCTCCGGGGTCCAAGACCCTGCTGTGAAGTATGTCCTGTCACCTCTACATCTCCAGGCCCAAGCTCCTTCCTTTTTCCCTCCATTCCTTCATTCGAACAGTCAGTGTGTAAGTGAGGCCTTCTCTGGGTACTAGGGATGCCCCACTGGATGATGATGAAAAGGAGGAGGAGACGAGGAAGAGGACCAGCGGAAGAAGCATAGCCAGCATGTACTGAGAGCCTTACTCTGTGCCAGTCCTGGGACACTCCTTTTCTTCCCTTCCCGTCCCTTCCATTTCCTTTCTTTTATTTATTTATTTTTTTTGAGACAGTCACACCTTGTCACCCAGGATAGAATCCCATAGCATCAGCTCGGCGCCTATAGCTCAGCAGCTCAGGTGCCAGCCACATACACCGGAACTGGTGGGTTCGAATCCAGCCAGGGCCAGCTAAACAACAATGACAACTACAACCAAAAATTACCCAGGCATTGTGGTGGGCGCCTGTAGTCCCAGCTACTTGGGAGGCTGAGGCAAGAGAATCACTTAAGCCCAAGAATTTGAGGTTGCTGTGAGCTGTGATGACATGGTACTCTACCCAGGGCAATAGCTTGAGGCTCTGTCTTAAAAAAAAAAAAGAATGCCATAGCATCACAGCTCACAGCAACCTCAAACTTTTGGACTCACGTGATTCTCTTGCCTCAGCCTCCCGAGTAGCTGGGAATATAGGTGCCCACTACAATACCTGGCTATTTTTAGACATGAGGTCTCACTCTTGCTCAGGCTGTTCTCAAACTCCTGAACTCAGGTAGTATACCTACCTCAGCCTCCCAGAGTGCTAGAATTACAGGTGTGAGCTGACATGGCTATCCTGGGCATCTATTTTCTCAGTTAACCCGCCTGGCACTCTGTGACATGAATATTATCATTTTCACTTTGCAGGTGAGGAAACAGAGGTTGAGAGGCCAAGTTTCCACACAAATGTTATCTGGGATAAATCTGAGCTACATATGTCTAATTTTAAAGCCATACCCTCTTCACCACCAGACTCTGGAGACAGCAATAAAGAAAAGTGGTGGTGATTTGTGAAAAGTACAGTGCCTGGTACATAGTAGGTGCCCAATAAATGTTCTTGCTTTGAATTAGATTATGTTGGTTTAAACACTGGCACCCAAGATTTCTGGGCCCATGGGTACAAGGAAGATCCTTTCTAACATCCCTGTGGGAGCCCAGGACTTGAGGGAGGAGAGAACGGTGGGCCCGGCAGCCCCCAGAGCCGACAGTGGGCCAGCTCGCACTCCTCCCGCCTGGACAGAGCACCCTTTGTTTATTGTGCCTCTGCTTCCTACCCAGTAATTAGCATTGGCAGCTTCATATTGAGCTTTTGTTTTCATAATTCATTTGCTTACGATGACATAATAAAGGGAATATTGATTCAATCCCAACTCCTCTTGGCCACGAGCCCACATCAACCAATAAAAAAGAATTGCTAATTGCAGAGAGCGCTTGCCCAGCCGAGGCATTTGAGCAGGTCGTTTTGATAGCGGGTGGAGGGCAGGCAGCTCAGCCGCTCAGGCCCCAGGATCTGGGCATGGACTACTGTCCCTGGTGCTGGGCGCCGTCCTCCAGGAAGCCCAAATCCAGCTTCTCTGTAGCACCAGGAAGAAAATCGAGCCCGGCCGCCAGGGTGGAGCCCCAGGAAGGAAAATCCTCCACAGGCCTGTTGACAGATGTGGTATCAAATGAATTGTTCTCTGCTTAGACACGACTTTGATATTTATTGGTTCAAATTGCTCGGCTGACTCAGTCTTGCGTAAGTCTCCACGGTCCGTTTTAATCTTGACATTTTGGGGAAGCCACACTGATGTGGGTAATGACTGGGTTTACCTAGGATCAAAATGAAAAGAGAGAAGGGGGGTCTGGAATAATTACAGTGGGGCAATGTGTATTTTTGTGTAATCTGGAAAGGCGATTTACGAGGCTGATAAAAATGATAATGCGTTATGAGTGGAGCCAGCATGGATTAGCTGCAACCAAGATTTGTTTGCAGGAAATGAAGGGGCTGGTGGTGGGACCTGTTTATTAGACTAATAGTTGTTCTGAATTCATCCTTTTTTTTTTTTTCACGTCTCTTCTGAAATTACTGAGATAAGGCACATTGGAAAATAGATTGTTGTCCTCCTTCCTTTACTATGAATTAGGATTTCTGTTTCCGGAGTATAGGGAGGTAGGAACAAGCACAGGATTTATATAATTAAAACCAGACATGATGATGAATGGAGAGGGGAGTCCCAAGCCCCCATTCGCACTCTATCTTGAGAATCAAAGTTCAGCCCTAACTGATTTTGTTAAACTTGGCCAGAACAAGGCCTCAAAGTTCCAGGAAGAAGCTTATGTAACTTCCTGGGAGGTCTCCTCCCAACCAATGACTGCCCATTTTGCTGACCCATCTGTAAAAGAATCAGAAACGTCTTGATGATTCCATTCCTCTGAATGTGCGGTTTATAATCGCAGACGAAAATAGTGATAGAGAAAGCACCCCAGTGTTAGCTCAACTCAAGACGGAAAGAAAATTATGATAGACGTTTAGTTTTATTCAATTTCTTTACCCTCCTTCATCAAAGTGTTCCTCATTCCCTTTTCTCTAGAAGCGTCCACCAAGCAACAAGCAACCAGCCCTCCTAAATCCCCTGGGCATGAGTGGGACACAGAATACCTGTGACAAAAGAGGTGGTGTCCACGAGGCACACGGGCCACCACCTCCATCCCAGGTGCAGGCCTCAACCACAAATGCTTCTATCTGGGCTCTCCGTCAGCTTCATGCTCACCCTAGTGGTGGTGGCTCAAGCTGTCCTGACATCTAGTCTCTCTGACCCACCACTTTCTCTGCTTTGATCCTCTGATTTTAACTAAGGAACATTCATTCTTTCAAGAGGTGGCTTCACCTCTCCCATACTCTGAAGGGAATTTAGATGAGAAAGAAATGCTTTCTCTAAAGACACGAATAAAGGCACCACTCATGAGGAAGGAGAGCTGTAATCTCTGTCCAGGTGGACAGGGAGGATGGGCAGGATTGCTAAGTCTTCGTAGGGTGTCATTTTGGAAAGTCAGGGATGGGATGGACTTCACAATTCTGCCCATTCTCCCTGTCTACCTTGTCAGAGAGATTACAGCTCCCTTTCCTCATGAGTCCTAATGTGGTCCCAGAAAACTTGACAGATTACCAATGCTCCCAGCAGACACGTCACCCCATCAGAGTTGGCCCTTGGGTGGAACTCTTTCCCTGTCCTTGCCAGAAGTCACAAGATGCACTGAGACACCTAAGCACCTACCCCCAATACTTGGTGCCTGACACCTGCCCCTGGCACGATGTTATATACCTGGCACCTGTGACCCATCAATTCAACAGCACAAGGCCAGGCATGGTGGCTCATACCTGTAATCCCAACACTCTGGAAGGCTGAGGTGGGTGGATTGCCCAAGCTCAGGAAGTCAAGACCAGACTGAGCAAGAGCAAGACCCATCTCTATAAAATAGAGGGGTATTGGGCTGCACCTGTGGCTCAAAGGAGTAGGGTGCTGGCCCCATATGCCGGAGGTGGCAGATTCAAACCCAGCCCTGGCCAAAAACTGCAAAAAAAAAAAAAAAATAGAGGGGCATTGTGGTGAGCACCTTATAGTCCCAGCTACTTGGGAGGCTGAGACAAGAGAATGGTTTGAGCCCAAGAGTTCGAGGTTGCTGTGAGTTATGACGCCATGACACTCTACTGAGGATGACGAAATGAGACTCTGTCTCAAAAAATAAAAAAGCTTTATAGCTCACCCAAAGGCCAAGGTTTACCCTGTTCTGCAGATATCTTTATCTTAAGTGAAGCCTAGAGAGACATATTCACTCAGGATCGCATAGGCAGTACATGGTGGTGCTAGAATTCTCGCGCAAGTCTAGTGCTAGTTTAAGTTCACAGATTTCAAACTTCCGTCTCCCAAAGTATCTTAGATAGTCATGCATTAGAGTCGGGTGCTGGGGCTGAGCAACTTGGAAGTAATAAAAAGAAAGTCTTGGAAGTCACTAACCTACTTTAACAGTCATAAATAACAAGCTTAATTCATGTGTGTTTTCCTCTTTGAGTCATAAATAGTCTTATTATAAGTTACGTGTCTGGGGAGATAAGCAGTGAAATTGGGAGCCATCTTCACTGAATCCACTGGGGTTCTGAGGCTCTCCCCTAATCTTAAACTGTAATAGGTCCCTTGTAGATGTCTGGAGGGAACACAGCCCTGGACTGACAGAGAGACATGAGATCTGAGGCACAGCCCATCTCTTCTCCTGAAGGGGAAAATAAAAGACAGTAGATGTATTTATGTTCATGGTCATAGAAAGAGAATAGAGCTCCCCCCAAAATCATGGAATTTTCCCCAGCTACAAGGAAAGCATTATAGACATATAGACCTGAAATGCAAAAGGCTTTGTTCCTAGGCCAAAAAATAATGTACTGATTTGTGTTTTTATATGTTGTAATGTTGTGAATAAAAAGAGAGTGATGATGGTGGGAATATCCAGGCACTGAGATAATGTACCTGAATGCCCCTAGCCCCAAGCCTTGAATGCTCCAAGACTATCTTAAGCTGCATGAATGTTTCCTGAGTGTTTACTACATGCTGGGTCTAGAGCCACGCAGTGGGGGACATAGCTATTAAGTGTAAGACACAGTCCTTGTCCTCAGGGAAGAGGAAGAGCCCTGCAGGCTGGCAGAAGCCCCTGAGCCCAGCCCTTCCTGCACAGCCCCCAGGCAGGTGGGTGCAGAGAGGACAGAAAGATCCCTGCAGGTGGAGGAGGTGGGTCCAGGGAAGACAAAGGCTTCAGAAGAAGAGCTTTAAGCAGGAGGGGACGTGATCAGATCCTTTTGGCTGAAATGAGAAGACTGAGTTGGAAAGGGACAAAAGTAGAAAGAGAAAGAGAACAGGAAAAGGCTGTGACAAGAATCCAGATAAGAAAAATCATCGCCTGAACTAAGGCAGGGCACCCCTTATAGCCGCACACATGCTCCAGTTCCCACTGGGCTTTCAGACGCACTGTCTTATCTCACTCCTGTGTTAACTCTATAAAGAAAGGATTATTATGCCTCATTTGCTAATAAGGAAGTTAAAGCTCATGAGGGTT
This sequence comes from Nycticebus coucang, assembly GCF_027406575.1. Taxonomy (NCBI): domain Eukaryota; kingdom Metazoa; phylum Chordata; class Mammalia; order Primates; family Lorisidae; genus Nycticebus; species Nycticebus coucang. The sequence continues at coordinate 78,408,529 of NC_069796.1, forward strand.
GAGGGAGAGCTGAGTCAGGTTTCAATTCTCTATTATCTTATTCCAGTTTTAGGTTCATACAACTAGGTACTGAAGTGGTCACTATGACACACTGATCCCTTCTTGACCGTTACATGTTGGGGGCGGGATAAAAGATCAGGGACAAATGACTTGCCCAGGCTTCCTGCTCATCACGTTGCTCACCCCTGTTCCTTGAGGTCTTATTTTCTCCAATTTGCAGAAGAAACTGAGAGCACAGAGGAGTTAAGTAGCTTGCCCAGGGTCACCCAGAGCATGGAATAGTCAGTCCTTACAGTCAAATCTTTTAACTTGAGTTCAAGTATTTGTATATATTTCTAGGAATCAGAAACTTGACAACAAAGAAAGCAAAACAAAATTCACTCTTTTACAATAATAAATCTGCCACAGTTAAGTTGGCAGAAATTACAGGCATAACTTCTCATTAATCAAGTACCTAGCATGTACCAAGCCCTGAGTGCCGTCCAACCATCATGTCATTTAGTGAGAAATGTCTGTCTTGTGTCATCTGCAGTCCAGATTTACCATGTGCTCCCCATGCCAGGATGTCATTCAAATTAACTGTTTTTTTTTTAATTTTATTTTTCTATTTCAAATTAATAGGGGGGGTACACATTTTTAGATTACATTGTTCTCATTCCCGAGATAAAGTTCCAGTTATAAAAGAACCCTTCACCCAGGGGGCATACTGTACACCCTTGACTTGTGCATATCAGGTGAGATCCCACCAAATGCCCTCCCTCCTCTTGACAATTCCCTTCCCTCATCCCCCTCCCACCTCCTTCTACCCCCGTACTAGACTATATTTGTATTTTACTGTTCACAGGAGCATGTAATTGTTTATATATTGGTTTCATATTAGTATTGAGTACATCGGATTTCTTTTTTCCATTCTTGAGATACTTTACTAAGAAGAATGTGTTTCAACTCTACCCAGGTAAACATAAAAGATGTCAAGTTTCCATCTTTTTAATGGCTGAATAGTATTCCGTGGTGTACATATATCACAATTGGCTGATCCATTCATGGGTTGGTGGACATTTGTGTTGCTTCCACAACTTGGCAATTGTGAATTGAGTTGCAGTAAACATTCTGGTGCAAATGTCTTTGTGGTAAAATGGTTTTTGTTCTTCTGGGTAGATACCTAGTAATGGAATTATAGGATCAAATGGAAGGTCAACTTTTAGTTCTTTGTGAATTCTCCATATTTCTTTCCATAAAGGTTGTACTAGTTTGCAATCCCACCAGCAGTGTAGAAGTGTTCCCTTCTCTTCACATCCATGCCAGCATCTGCAGTTTTGGGACTTTGTGATGTGGGCTAATCTCACGGGGGTTAGGTGATATCTCAGGGTGGTTTTGATTTACATTTCTCTGATGATTAGGGATGATGAACATTTTTTTCCTGTGTTTGTTGGCCATTTGTCGGTCATCTTCAGAGACATTTCTATTCAAGTCTCTTGCCCACTTCTAAAGGGGGTTATTTGCTTTTTTCTCGTTGATGAATTTGAGTTCTCACCAGATTCTAGTTATCAGGCCTTTGTCAGATTCATAACATGCAAAAGTCTTCTCCTATTTTGAAGGCTGTCTGTTTGCTTTGTTTGTGGGACCCTTAGTTGTGCAGAAGCTTTTTAGCTTCTTCAAATCCTAGTTATTTCTTTTTGGTGTTGCTGCAATTGCCAGGAGGGGTCTTCCTCATAAAGTTTTAATTAACTCTTAAAAGGGGTAGGTGTTTGTGAGGAGGGGAGGAGACATTTCAGGTAAAGGACGTAGCATGGGCAGAGGCTTGCTATCACAGTGATGTGATGATGTTGGTGTCAGGAGACAGAGCAGAACACGTTCAGAGGGTCCAAGACTGGCTCCCATGGGAAGAGCTGGCCCATGAGGCAGGAAAGGTTGGCCTGGCTGCCTTTGTCTCTGTTCAATAGTGAGGCTATTTCCTCTCTCTCCCCTTTCCTTCTCTGCTACATGCCATGACCGTCAAACCAAAATGCCTACAAGATGGTAATATTCAAAAGTATAGCAGGGAGAGGAGAAGGGATGGGAATGGCCCTGAGGGAAATTCCTGGGGAGACAAATGCCCTATCTCTTGCCAGGGTCTGGGCTCATGGGTATATGCATTCAGCAACACTCACAGAATGGTAACACTTGAGATTTGTGCATTTCACTACATATAATCTCATGGCAAAAAAAGGGACTATAAACATTGACTCGACACTGGTTGAATTCAACAATAAGCATGCTAGTTTTTAGGGACAACACTTACTGATATTGACACTTCCTTAGAAATGTATCAAAAAGAAGATGGATGAATGGCACGTGGAGAGACGGTAGACGGGCAGGTGAGTGATAAAGCAAGCAGGGTAAAATGCTGGTACAGTCTAGGTCTCAGATGTGCAGTGTACATTTCTTTTAATTTTCTGCATGTTTGAAATTTTTTCATAATACTGGGGGGAAATGTGAATTAGAAAGACAGGACTGAGACATAGGAGTGGTGTGGATGCAGTGAACGGTAGAGGACGGGCCCCTCCTACCTGGCTGTGGTTGTTAATTGTGATTATAGATTCGGTGGGGCCAGATCCTGCCACTTTTATGTGACGTCTTCTGATTTTTAAATGTCAGGGAAGAATTAATACTAAATGATCGAGTAAAACATATTTGTGAATGATTCAGCAGGCAGACCCCTCTGTGCCACTTCCGCCACCAAGCAAAGCTGGCCGTGAGTATGCAGCTTGTGATCAGACCATCTCCCAGCCCTGGAGCCCACTTGCCGCTGACACTGAGGCCCCAGGCAAGCACCTTACCTCTTGGAGCTTTCTTTTCTTCATTGATAAAAACAGAACCTGTATCAACAGGCTGAAGTGCAGCTTAACTGTGAGAATACGAGCTTAGCACAGTATCTGGCATGCAGTAAGCACTTAATAAATGTGGCTTTTGTCTCTGACTTTCTGCAAACATACTGGGTAAAGAGTTAAAGCAACCTCAACCCCTTTGGTCACAGTGAGCCACAATGGCTGCCTTCCCAGTGCAAGCAAAGACGTCTTGCCCGTCTCTGAGTGTCCCGACCCTGGACACTTGGCTTTCTGGAGAGAGAGCACAGGGCACAGACAGTGTGATGCACTCGGCTGGGCGTTGGTGGGGAGGAGCTGGGTAAGGAGGGAAGGCAATCCTGCACCCCACCCAGACATCCACTGGACATCTAGCTGAATGGCCATAAGCAGTGGGTGAGCCGGGGAGGCTGCTGTGAGGTTCTCTCCCTATTTGAGAATATAAGAATTTCTACAATGGCCTACAAAAGATGTTTCTAATCTCTGCTGTCTTCACCAAGCTTACAGATTTGATTCCAGTAATTTTGGTGGTACCATTTATTTGTATAGTGCACACCCCACCTAGAGAAGCCCCTTTGAGCCACGGAACACTTCCTGTTGTGGAAGGAGGGTCTAGGGTGCTGGGTTGGCACTGCACGGAGTTAGTCCTCATCCCCACTGGGGAGGTGAGATGAGATTGGGTCCCACACGTTACCAAGGAGCTCAGAGAAAAGCCGGATTCACTAGGGAGGGTCTGGACCATACTCTAGACCAGTAATTTTCAACTGATGTGCCACAGCACACTGGTGTGCCACAAGAGGATCTTAAGTGTGCTACAAGTTTTTTTGTTTTTTTTTTTAGAGACAGAGTCTCATTGTCACCCTTGGTAGAGTACCCTGGCGTCACAGCTCACAGCAACCTCTAACTCCTGGGCTTAGGTGATTCTCTTGCCCCAGCCTCCTGAGTAGCTGGGACTACAGGCTCCCACCACAACTCCTGGCTATTTCTTTGTTCCAGTTTGGCCGGGACTGTGTTCAAACCCACCACCCTTGGTATATGGGGCCAGTGCCCTACCCACTGAGCCACAGGCACTGCCCATACTACAAAAAAATTTTAAATATTATTAATTAAATTACTTTTGAAAGACTTTCAAAGCACAGTAAATGTATTCTTTTTTTACTGTTTTTTTTATATCAACATAATTTAAGTGTGCCATGGAAGTTTAACTGTAGGTTCATGTGTGTCATGAGATAAAAGAGGTTGAAAAACACAGCTCTAGACCATTAGGATGACAGCTGTGAGAAGGCTCAAGTTCACAGATATCTTCCTGTGCAAGATCTGGGCCAAAGACAGGTTCATAGCTATTGGAAATGGAAACTAAGTAACAGTATGAAGAGTCTCAGGGGATTTACATTATCCCCTTCTCTCTGTCTTCAACATCTCTTCCAAACCATCCCCCATATACCAAGGGTGGCAGGTTCAAACTCGGCCCCAGCCAAACTGCAACAAAAAAATAGCCAGGCGTTATGGCAGGCGCCTGTAGTCTCAGCTGCTTGGGAGGCTGAGGCAAGAGAATCGCGTAAGCCCAAGAGCTGGAGGTTGCTGTGAGCCGTGTGACGTCATGACACTCTACCGAGGGCGGTAACGTGAGACTCTGTCTCTACAAAAAAAAAAAAAAGAAAGAAAGAAAGAAAATCTAATTAAAATCTGTGTGCACAAGCTAGCACTAGACAATTCCTCAGCCCCCACCTCCACTCAGCTGTTCATTTCTAAACAGCTTCTAAGAAGAACTTTTAGAGTCACCTTTAGAGGGTGAAATGACCCTTTCTGGTTTTTGAGACCAGGGTATGAAAACTCCCCCAAATCAAATACTTCCAAGATCAGGCAGACAATATTAGTGAAGGAACCTGACGGGGTCTTATCACAGTTGATTTCACATTCTCTTCAGTTGTGGTCTGTATGGGTGCTTGTTCCATTCATCCATTTGTACATGTTAAACAGATAGGGATATTCTGATTTGTCTGTAAAAACACAGCCCTCTGTGTCCAGGCTTCACCCTCCTATTTGGATAAGGAAGTAGATACAAGAAATATTTTGCTTCCTTCTTTGTTCTAAGAAAAAGATAACCCAAGTGTGGTGCCACGTGACAGAGGTCATGTGTGAGCCCTGAGGAGCAGTGAGGATGGCGGGGAACTGGAGATTGTGTGCGTGTCCGGAGGGAGCAGCTGCTACCCACATCCAGCTGGTCATTGCTGCCAGAATATTCAGTTCTGGGGGCTTTATTTCTCCTGAAAGAAACCAGAATAAAATGTTTTTTATGTCAAATCTCCTTGTTTTCAAATGTGGCAACTATTTTAAAGTAAAATCTGAAAAGGAAAGCCCTGTGTTAGCCAACGATGTCTACAGGCCATGTCTAGCATATGGGCCATCAGTGGGCTGCCCCTGGTTTATTTCGCAATACTTGACACCCTCTGTAACTACAGATACATGGGGTTGTTGACATGCTTATTGTTAGCACCCCATTTGACTTTAAAGGGTCTCAAGTCCTAATTTTAATCCTTTTCCTGCCATTGCTCATTGTGGTGTCTTGGTTAACTCTGTATGGCTCCCAGAGTCCCAGGGTTCCTAGCTGTGGGGAAATTCACACACACACACACACAAACACACACACACACACACAGAAGAGTAAGTTAGGCTGTTTTTTCCAAACTTTCTTTAGCAGAAGGATCTCTGGATCACAGAAAAAGAGCTACAAATGGCTCTTAAATATGTCAAAAAATGTTCAGCCTCACTTATCATGAGGAAATGCACATTGTCCTGATGAAGATATTTAAAAGTTGGTAATTTGGAGGGTGTAGGGGAAGCAGCACTTCTCAGATGCTCTAAGTAGACCCGCCTCTCAGAGGTAGTGTGGCAACACCAACCGAACCTCCCAGGGACAGGCTTTTGACCAAGTCAGGACACTTCTAGGACTGTTTCCCAGGGACGTGTATGATGCATATACAAATTGCTTCTTTCAGCATTGTCTGCATTGGCAGAAGATCAGAAACAACTTAAATGTCCATCAATAGGGGTCTGATTAAATAAACTATTGTTCGTCTATACAATACCATGTAGATTACTACACAGCTATTTTTTGAAAAAGATGAAGACGGTAGATCTTTTATTATGTATTCTGACCACAGTGAAACGAAATATTACAAAATAGACTAGAATAAAATAAAGTAAAATAAAATAAGAACAATTTATCTAGTGGTATATTAGTAAATATTTAACAAGTTTTTGAACTGGGGGTGGGGCAGGGAGAGACAGGAATATACCTTGATTTTAGTATATTTATCTATGTTTTAAATACTTCCACCGTGGCCAACTTCAAGGAACTAACACAACAATAAAAATCATTGAGGAAAGTATGGGGAAAACACTAGAAGATATCAGCCTGGGGAAAGATTTTATGAAGACGACTTCCATGACAACAACAGAAATAAACAAATGAGAATTAAACTTAAAAGCTTCTGTACAGCAATGTAAACAACAACCAAAGCAAACAGACAACCTTCAGAATGGGAAAATATATTTGCATATTATGAATCAGACAAAAGCTTGATAACTAGGACCTACAAAGAACTCAAATTATTCAACCAAAAGACCTCCACAATCCCATATATCACCCGCCAAGAGACATGAATAGAACCTTCTCTAAAGAAGACAAACAAATGGCTAACAAAGATGAGAAAGTGCTCATCATCCCTAAACATCAGAGAAATGCAAATCAAAACCACCCTGAGATATCACCTAACCCCAGGGAGAATAGCCCACATAACAAAGTCTCAAAGCTGCAGATGCTGAAATGGATGTGGAGAGAAGGGAACACTTTTACACCGCTAGTGGGTCTGCAAACTAATACAGCATTTTTGGAAGGAACTATGCAGAATCTTCAAAGGAACCAACACATGGTCACTGAACTTGGACTTGAGTAGAGATATCTCTGCTGACTCTAGCAAGTCATTGCCTTTGTTAAGTGATCTATGATCTATGAAAAAACTTCCAAGATGTGTTGAAAAAAAAAAATAGATGCATAACAGAGTGTATAGTATGCTATCATTCATGTAAAAAGTATGCTATCATTCATGTAAAAAAAAGGAGAGGATTGGGCGGTGCCTGTGGCTCAGTGAGTAGGGCACCGGCCCCATATGCCGAGGGTGGCGGGTTCAAACCCGGTCCCGGCCAAAAACTGCAACAAAAAGAAAAAATAGCCGGGCGTTGTGGCGGGCGCCTGTAGTCCCAGCTACTCAGGAGGCTGAGGCAAGAGAATCGCATAAGCCCAAGAGTTAGAGGTTGCTGTGAGCCGTGTGATGCCACGGCACTCTACCCGAGGGCGGTACAGTGAGACTCTGTCTCTACAAAAAAAAAAGAGAGGATCAAAAATATATATGTATATATATATATTACATGCATACTTGCTTATATATCACAGATTTCCCTGAAAGACTACACACACACAGCCATTAACTTTATCATGGGAAGGAGGAACGTGGTGGCTAGAGGACAGAGTGTGCAGAAATTCATCACTATTACTCATCATGTCCATGATCAATGATATAAATGTCTTCCGTAACTATTATAAAAGATTAAATAAGAAATGTCATGAACCACCTGGAAGATTTATTGCATACCAATTCATTGTCCTCTCCCAGAGAGAGTCCCCTTTGACATCCTTGTGGTAGGCCTACGGAAATCAGCTTTTAACAAGTCTTAAAATTGGTTAAATCTGAGTAACACTGCCTAGTTCAACTTTCCCACTGTATGACGAATAGACAGGTAGTAAATGTAGGCATTCTATGTACATAGCCCACAGAGGAGAAGGGGGGCCTGACTTCAGGACATTGAGTGAGTCAGAGGGAAAGCCAATGTGGGCACTCAGGCCTGACACCCCTCCACCAGGCCTGCCCTTTGCTGTCCAGGGGGAGGGCCTGGGCATGTCCTCAGAGCAGAACTGAGATGCAGAGAGAGATGTGTTCTGTCTGGGCCCACATGGCCACTGCCCAGGAGAATTCTACCCAACATACACCCACAAGAGCACTTCTCCCCTGGTCCCGCCTTCTCAGTCTCCAACCCACCTGCTGAGCAGTGCGGCAAAAACCCACTGCTCCGTGTCAATCAAGACCTTATCCCCAGAGAACAATAGTGCTACATACACCCTGGCATCCTCTCCAGATGACCTGGGACAGGGCGGAAGACCCTTGCGGGTCATGTCTTACCTTCCCAGCATTCCCCACTAGCTGCTACTTCACAAAGCTAGAGGTTATGGCTGGGGGCACAGAGAAGGGAAAGAAAGGAAGAAAAGCTGCTTCTCCCCAAATGCTCTGCTGTTGACATCTGATATGTCTGGATTGGCTGCCGTTCAGTCCCTTGGTGTCTCCTGTGTCACTGTACCTACCTTTTACACACATAATTAACTATGTTTTCAAAAATGGCAACTCAGGCCTCCATATAAAACAACAAACTCAGTCCCCGAGACAAATTGAATCAAGTTCTTCGAGCGTTTTTCTTTTTTTTTTTTTCCACTTCAATTAACTTGAAGACTGGCGTATATCAGAGGTGCAAATCTCCGTGCGTTATGTGACCACAAACAGGGACGCAGCAGAATGTACACCCCGAATTATGTCTTTAAGTGCTCATTGGAGACACTTGTAATCATGTTTTATTACTGGTCTCCTCCCCAGCATAATGAACTTTGATGAAATAATGAAACAGCCCTGGCGCCTGAGCAGTCGGGCTGGCGGCCTTAGCAGCTAAGACCTCCCATGAGGACAATAGCCTGAGCGGGCGCTGGGCTCCAGTGGCAGCGGGGTGGAAAACTCGGCTCCCCGCCCCCTGGCTGCGATGGTGCCAGCCCCCCTGAGTCACAGAGATGCCACAGCCAATTGGGAATGGGGAGTGGGCTGGGAAAGCCAGGGCTCTAGTAGTCACACAGCAGGCATGCCGAACAGGAGGTGGGTGGAGACTGTCTAGATGGGGAAACTGAGACCCAGACAGGGGAAATGATCTCACCAAGGCCACAGAGTGGCAGAGAAGGGACTAGAAGCAAGGTTTCCTGTCTCCAAGCCCTACCCAGCAGGTAGATATTCATAAGGCAAAGCCCTGCTACAGTGCTCCAGTCATTCTGAAGGTCAGCCAGATGTGGTTGAGAAGCTAGAGGTAAAACGAAGTTTAAAGCCCTTGCCCGGGTGAAGGTTGCTATTTCTCCTTGCAACTGGAAATGTGGGCACTGCCCAGCCACTCTGGCGTCACCCAGGACCTCCTGAATCAGAAGCTGCATTTGAGCACAATCTCCCATTTGAGAAGCATTGCTGTGTCCCCTCGGCCCAGCCCAGAGGGTCTATTAGGCTTCCTCATCACAGAGAACCAGCACAGAAAGGTCCCTGCATAATTTTCGTGATACCCACCATCACAGATAAGCCAAAAAGTCCTTATATGATCCATATGGACCAGGGGTTAGACACCCCTACTAGGTGACAACAACTTCTTCCATAAGCCAGGACCGCCCACATACTGGAGGTGACAATATCTTCATTTCACCGTTGAAGGAATTGGGGCTAAAGAACTGACCTGAAACTGTGAATCCAAGGTCTTACGTGTTTGGGGGGACTTTGGTTTTGTTTTGTTTTTTGTTTTGCTTTGTTTTGTTTGCCTTTTAAACCCCCTTGTCTATTGTATGTGTGTATACAGTAAGAGTTGATCCTTGAAAAATCTCAGCCCAAAATTGTGATTCCTAGTTGATTCATTTAGAGACCTTCCAAGGAAAATCTCCAGCCACTCTAGTATTAGAAATGAATGAATTTGTTCTTTAAAAAGCACAAATAGGGCGGCGCCTGTGGCTCAAGGAGTAGGGCTCTGGTCCCATATGCCGGAGGTGGCGGGTTCAAACCCAGCCCCGGCCAAAAACCACAAAAAAAAAAAAAGCACAAATAGGTAGGTGAAGATGTTTAAAAGTCCTAGGGAAAGAAACTTTATTTCTTTGTAACATAGTATTATTTATAACTTCTTTTTAAATATACTGTAAGTACCATAATGAGTACATGTGTGCTCTTTTTTTTATGTTTTAAATGACAGTATTGAGTTACATTTTAGGAATCACATCACTCATTTCAAATGCACAGTTCAATGATGTTTTAGTAAATCTACAAAGCTGTGCACCATTGCCATAAATCATACGGGAACATTTTTCTCACCCCGATAACACGTAACATCCCTCACAAATATTTACTGTTAATTTCTTAGCAGTACTTGAGACAAACCCTACTTCACTTTCTGTCTTGAGACAAATCCTTCTTCACTTTCTGTCTCTATAGATTTGATTTTTCTCGTCATCCATATGAACAGAGTGGTTTGTGCCCAGCGTATTTAATTGAAGAGTAATGTTTTTGAGGTCCATTCATGCGGCTGCATATATCTGTGGTTCATTCCTTATACTGCTAAATAGCATTTAATTGTATGGCTATTTCACATTTTGTTTATTTATTACAAATGAATTAATTTTTATCTATGCCCAGGGGAAGACAGTTAATATTCAAAGAAACATTATCAGGAATCCACACTCTATGCAGGGTTGTCCAACTTGTTGGCTTCTCTGTGCCACATTGGAAGAAGAGTCGTCCTGGGCCACACTGTAAATGCACAAACTTTAACAAAAGCTAGTGAACAAAATAATAATAATAATAAAGGTCCATGCATGATTTCATGCAGCCTGCGGGCCTTGCATACAGAGTTTTCAAATATTCTGACATAAATGCACCAGATGGTTGGGTATTTTCATTGGGGGTCATTTTCCTTTAGTGAAATGAGTATTTCTCAGAAATGTGGGGGAACAGACCATCCTTTTAAGCCCAGACCCAACCACCTGATTGTACTGGAAGGTCAACTAAATTTCCATGAAACTATGCAGCATCCAGTGTGGAGTGAACCTTTCCAGAAAAACATCCAAGGACACAGAATGAGGAGCTCACTTATTCTACAGGAAATCCTTCACTCTTGTGTCTGTTAATTGTTAAGTGACTTTCCCCCCTATACCCGTAGCTTGAGCAAGGAATAAATCTTTGCTGCCTTAAGTCACTGGGGTTGCCAGGCTGCTTATTACTGCAGCATATTTCAGCCTCTCCTGCTTGACTAGAAAGGTAACCAAACTCAAGCACGGCCTTTAGACTCACAGAGGTCCCCGTCAAGTGGGGAAGTCCAGTGTTAATCAGATTTTAAATGAAAAAAAAAAAAAACAAGGAAGAATTGCAAACTATGCTAAGGGTATGATGTGGCGGAGTCCCAGAAAAATCAAATTTGAGCAACTCCCCCCAACAAAGGTATGGGATTTTCTAGTGGAGTCAACATTGATGTGATGGCCCAGGAGCTCAAAGGCCTTTGTTCATCAAAGCCAAGCTGTGACCAGTCACCACATGGCTCTGCCCCTTCCCCTGCCCTAAGGTGAGGAAACAAGGGCCACAGGAGAAACAGCGTCCCCCTGGGGTCCCTGCTGTCAGGCTGGGATGGGAGTCTGAGCTCTGAGCATTCTACTCCCTTACAGTGGCCTGGGGCCCCAGGCCCAAGACTAGATGCAGCCCAGAGCCCATGAACAGCTAGTACTGGAGGATCCCGTTCCTGCAAGTGTTCACTGAGGGAACCCAAGGAGCCAGCTGCCGATTTCTCAACATTAACTACAACGGAAAGTTGTTATACACACGTATGATAATAATAGTACTTTGCCTTTGTGCTTTCAAGTTTACAAAACATTTCCACATACAATGTATCGAAAAATACTTTCACATATATTAAATACCCTCTGGCAGCTTCCTAGCACGTTTGGAATAAGATGTACATTCTCTGGCATGACCTAGGAGGCCCTGTGTGTGATGCGGGCTGTGTCCCCATGGCCAGTCCCATCCGCCACTGCTCACGTGGGCCCAGCGACACCACCTTGCTGCTTCTCACCCGTTCCCACCCTGCATGTCTGTTTGGAGCCTTCAGCCTACAACACTCAGTCCACATATGTCGCAGAGCGCCCCTTTCTTTACTCCTTTGGCTCAAACATCATTACTTTAAAGAGAATTCTCTTTGACACCAAATTAATTTGTTTCCCTCTCTGCAAACACTCTTTTTCACTATCTGCCTTGTATTTGTCACCATTTCGTGTGAAGAATTTACTTCCCATCTTGGGGCTTCCTTGAGCTAACTGTAAGAATGGAAGCCTGTTCTTATAAGCCCAATGCCTTCACGGGATTGTCACCCTCAGCTGGATACTTCTATTCCCATTTCTGCCGTGGAGGAAGAGGAGTGAAGGGGTTGGCCCACATTCCTGGGGGTAACCACTTCAGGGAGCAGAAGTGAGATTCCAGATCTTACACCTGCTGAGTCAGTGGCCTTTTCCACCCACCCAAGCCAAGCCTCCCTGTCCAGGGTCTTGTGTCCGTGCTTCTGCTTCACAGAGAACCCCTCTCAACTGGCGGCCACATTGTAACAGGCAGGATGAACTAGTGTGCCCTCAAAAGTGACTCGTGGTGGCCGCCTTTCTGCAGCCCTTCAACTGGGTTTTTACAAAGACCTGAGGGATCAACATCGGTCCCAGTGTAAGCAAATGGGTTCCTGTCCTGACACCACACATTGTGACACCACCACACATTATTACCTGGAGGCTGTTTCACAGGGAGTTCTCTCGAGTCAGTGCCCAGGGCAGGCCAGTGAAATTTTGGCCTGTCCCAGGCCAGACCCGGGTGACCTTGAAGCCCATGCTGCTTGGTCACAACGGTCTTAAATTTCAACTTAACAGCAATCAAGGCAATACATCTGTCATATAAATTACACCAAGAGAATGCTTTAAATTTCTGCCCCCCATGTGGATCACACTTAATATTTAAAACTTAAATCCACCTCTGATCTCATGAATCAGACGGTTTTGTCACATTGTAACATTCTTGGCTAACAGCATGTGTTGTTCCATGTAAACTAATGTCACAGTATTTGTAACCCTGATCTAGCATTTCTCCCCTTTTTTCTCAGTCACTGTTTCTAAAAGGCCCAAAAGGAAAATAGTAAAGCAAAATATGAAATCATTTGGGACTCTGCCTTCCAAACTCCGTGAAAAACCTGGGGCACTTGAAGTTGGTGATGAGTGTGCATTTTGGGGGTGGAATTGAGCCACCTCATGGGAAGGACTTGTCCTAAGACACAGGCCCAACCGAGGGCTGCAGTTAGAACGGGACTAGCTTTCCCCATTTCAAGGATCCTTGAGATCTCTTTTCTACAGTTTCTAGAACCCAACCAGAGAAGAGAACAAAGCTGGGATGGGCCCCTCCCCTCAGCTCTCGGTGGGCCAGATCTGAGCCCTCCCCCATCGACTCCTGGTAATTGCTGAACAATCTCTGTTGTTGTCTGCTGCTGGGAATGAACACCGATAAGCAAGGAGATTAGGTGACTAAACCTGCTGGCTGCCCTCACACAATGCCAGCAGATAACTCATTGGAAGCTTAATGGCTGGATTTAGTCATAAAGGAGACCTGCAGGGGATTGATGGCAGACTTGCAGTGCGGGGAGATTGGAGGTGAGACCAGGGCTTTCAGTGGGTAGATGTAAAATCATTTTCAGTAAGATGTGAAAATGCATCCAAGTACAAGAATATAGAGCATTGTGTTTACGTCTTTGTGTGTAGGAGAAAGAGGGCCGAAGAACCCCAAACTGGAAAAGCCTTAGAGATACCTGGTCCCAGCTACTCTCTCTCTGCATATATACATATATATATATATATATATTTTTTTTTTTTCCTTTGAGACAGAGTCTCACTTTATCGCCCTGGGTAGAGTGCTGTGGCATCACAGCCCTTAGCAACCTCCAACTCTTGGGCTTAAGAGATTCTCTTGCCTCACCCTCCCAAGTAGCTGGGACTACAGGAGCCCACCACAACACCAGGCTATTTTTTTGTTGTAGTTGTCATTGTTGTTTAGCAGGCCAGGGCCAGGTTCGAACCCTCCAGCCCTGGTGTATGTGGCCGGTGCCCTAACCACTGAGCCATAGGTGCCAAGCCCCAGCTACCTTATTTTATAGATGGGAAAATGAGACCCACATGAAAGAAAGTACTTGTGCAAACTCTGGCTTCTGGGAGTCCTGTCCCCTAGTCATAGCAGAAAGTGGAATTAGACTGACATTATTCACTTGCTATGTTTCATCTCCTAGAGTCATGGCCATTGTTATTTCTACCAGTAGATCTTAGTCTGTCCCTCAGGGGCAGCACTGGGCCTGAGGCCTGGTTGCTGGGAAAGGAACATTCCTAATATAGGTGTAGGAGGCACAGTCACAGTGGGGCCAGGCAGTGGGATGTACCAGGATGCACCTGAGAACAGTGAAGCCCGCAAGGTATGCAATGACCAGGAGTGGGGGCGAGTGTGGTTCATGGGCAAGAACACAGTAGGTATAAAGGGGAAGCTGCCACTCCATGCCAGGAGGGGGGAATACAGGCCCAGGGTTTCTAGACCTTAAGAGCTTCAAGGGAATCTAGGGACCCAGATTGTTTTGGGTGAAGTCCTACTGTATGTGTACACACACACACACACACACAAGCGTTTAAAACTTTTGTCAATACTTTGGACCAACAGTACATCTGCAGTTAGGCTGGGGCCTACATCCTCCAGTCTGTGACCACTGATCATTTTATCTGTGGGAACACTGAGGTCCATAGAAGGAACTGGAGCTCTTGTGACCCTGTACATAGCACCGTGTGTGTGCGTGTGTGTGCAGGTAGGCACAATCTGCAGAGCACCAGAGGCTCATGTGTCAATATTCACAGCCATTCATGCCAGCACGATCTTTACCCACATAATCTGTGCAGCAGCCACTGACTGTATTAGCTCACGCTCCATTCCAGTTTACGTGTGCATTCATTACTTACCACTGCATCAGGCTCCTTCACATACGGAGCAGTGGAGCTTAGGGAACATGATCTGTATCCTCCCCATTGGACAGATGAGAAGACCGAGGCCCAGAGTGGTATGCAGAGGCAGAGATGGGACTCACACCAGTCTCCTGAGCGGCGGCTATGTTTCCCCACTTCCTCACACGCAGGGCCTGCTTATTCTCCTTGTTCTGGGCACTTTCAGGCATCCTGAGCTCATTAGGGTGGGGTCCACCTCAATCCCAGGGAGACAGAAACTCCTCTGAATAGAGAGAGAATCCAGATCTTTTCCCTCACCTGGCCTAAAAGCACGATTTCGTCATCTCCTTCATCTTGCCCTGGGGATGAGGGGTAATATCCGATTAGAGAAAAAGAGAGTAATTTTAACCCTTTCATTCCTCCTCACTTCTGTATGGGACAAAAGCTGAAAGTGGACTTGGTCTGTACGTTATCCACAAAATTCTAAATATCTGCAGAATTCATGCAAAATCTCAACATGAGGTCCCCCAGGCACAGATAACTGGCCTTCTCATTTCTAGTGTATTCTCAGCGTCTGGGAAAGAGCTTGGAACATAAAAAATAAATAAATGGCTCAATAAATATAAACAAGGAAGAAGGAAGGAAGAAATTAAAGGAGGAGGGAAAGAGCAAGAGGAGGAGGGAGAAGGAAAGGAAAGCGCATGTGTCTGCCCGATCCCCAGAATTTTCCCCAGAATTAAGGCAGCAACTGGGTGTCTACACATCTCTAGAATGTCGTGGATAATTCATCACAAAGAACTCGCACTTTGGCTATACTCCACAGAGAAGTAAAGTTTTGTGACCTCTGAGTCCCCCTTACTGGGCTACTAACCTTGGACTCATTATTTTATCTTTCTGAGCTTCAATATGTTCACTGTATTTGTTTTCTGCTATTGCTTTAAAAAATTATCACAAACTTCATGACTTAAAACAACATACATTAACTAACCAACAGTTCCAGAGATCAGAAGTCTAAGATGGGAGGGTATTCCTCCCAGAGGCTGCGGGGGAGAACTGTGCTCTCGCCCTCTCATGCCTATAAGGCGGCCTGCGTTCCTTGGCCATAGCCTGCATCGCACCAAACTCTGCTTCCAGGTCACCTCTTTTCTGACTCTGACCCTCCTGCCTCCCTCTCTGTGCTTACGTTGCACCTGTCCAGGAAGTTTATGACACTCAACCCGTCTCAAGATCTTTGAGTTCCTATAATCCCATCTGTGCTTACGTTGCACCTGTCCAGGAAGTCTATGACACTCAACCCATCTCAAGATCTTTGAGTTCCTATAATTCCAGCACTGTGAGAGGCCAAGGTGGGAGGATCAATTAAGGCCAGGAGCTCAACACCAGACCACCACCAACAACAACAACAACAAAAAGACTTGCGCTGGGTGTTGGGACATGTACCTGTGGCACCAGCTACTTGAGTGGCTAAGGCGAGAGGATCACCTGAGCCCAGGAAGTAGAGGCTGCAGTGAGCTGTGATTGCACCACTGTACCCAAGCAGTGGGCAATGGGGGGAAATCCTGTCTTCAAAACAAAACAAAACAAAATAAAACAAAAAAGATTCTTGAATTGACCCCATATCAGCATAGTGCCTTTAGCCATGGAAGGTAATATAGTCACAGGTTTGGAAGCCATTACTCTATCACATCAAGGAAGAAGCAAGAAAGGGAGGGAGGGAGGGAGGAAGGAAGGAAGGAAATTTCTTTCTTTTTTTTTTTTTCAGTTTTTGGCCGGGGCTGGGTTTGAACCCGCCACCCCTGGCATATGGGGCCGGCACCCTACTCCTTTGAGCCACAGGTGCCGCCCAGAAATTTCTTTCTTTTTAAGAAAGCTTTAAAAAGCTATCATCTTAGTGTGTGTCACACTTTATGGGGGCAAGACATGATTGCAAGAGGGACTTTGCCTAACAATTGCAATCAGTGTAACTGGCTTATTGTACCCTCAATGAATCCCCAACAATAAAAAAAAAAAAAAAAGCTATCATCTGTTTTATATGTGTAAAATTGTTCTGGGGAAAAAACATGTTCAGCAGTAGACATACAGAGGAGCTTTATATTATAAACAAAAATTCTTGGAAATATACATCTTGCCCTAACTTAGGGACCATGCAATTCCAAACCATCTTTTTTATGCTGGAAAAATGTGGTATGGTATCAAAGAAACACTTGGAAGAAATCACCACTCCCCATCTCAGTCCCTGGGAACAATTCTCTTTACTATTACTTACTTCCTTGTGGTCTTCACCCAGAAGTGACCCATTTGGCAGAGCAATCACATTGTACATACCATTCCCACTTCTGGCTTTGCTCCGTGTTATAACACTGCCGTGAAGTCATAACAAAGTGTCACAGGCAACAGGGTCCCATTTTCTATCATATACTATCATTACTGGCCATCCCCTAGAGTTGGGTGAGCTCAAGTTTATTCTAGTTTGTTTTTTCTGCATAATTTTATTTTTGCTCTTTTCAATAATATTGCTAAGAATGTATTTATTGAACTCACAGTAACTCAGGGTAGATGTATGTGTGTATGTGTGTATAAAGTGTTGAGTAAATTAATGAAGGAATGGGCAAAATAATACATAACTAAGAGAGGCAATCTATAAATGAATGAAGTTAATTAATAGACATATGGCTGAATTACTTATTTATTCCTTCTACAAATATTTGAGTAACTAATAAGAATAAATATTTAACTAAGAACCCTGCCCTCATGAAGCTTATATTCCAGTGAGGAGACAGAAGGGAGAGAGAATGAACAAATAATTAAATGTTCCAGACAATTTCAGATAGTGATAGACTGTAACAATAAAGAAATAAATAAACCACAGACGATTAGAGAAGGTGAGGAGCTATGAGGGTGAATCCCTGCAGACAGGTAGTTTGCCAAACACCTCGAGGAGAGTCATTCTGAGCTGTAGTCGAATGATGAGAGGGAACCAGCCATGCAAAGACCCAAAGGAGCAGGATTCTGTGTAGAGACAAAAAGGAAGACGGTGGTAACTAAACCAGGAAAGAGCTTGGTGTGTTCCAAAGAAAGGAGAGGCTCAGTGCCTGTAGCTCAGTGGCTGGGGCACCAGCCACATACACCAGAGCTGGAGGGCTCGAATCCAGCCCAAGCCTGCCAAACGACAATGACAACTACAACCAAAATATAGCTGGGTGTTGTGGAGGGCACCCGTAGTCCCGGCTACTTGGGAGGCCGAGGCAAGTGAATTACCTAAGCCCAAGAGTTTGAGGTTGTTGTGAGCTGTGACCCCATGGTATTCTACCCAATCTCACGACATACTGAGATTCTGTCTCAAAAAGAAAGAATGGAGAAAAGCAGGGCGTCCCCAGCACAGTGAATGAGAGTGAGGATCTTGTCTAGCAAGGGCCCCGAGGGTCAAAGCCCAAGTGAGTCATGAAGGGCTTTAAGTGCCAAGAGAAGCCACTTCTCTGAGGGTCCTGAGCAGAGGTGAGATGTATATAAATTAAATGAATGAATGAGTCATTAAGTAAAACCCAGAGATGAGAGGGCATAAATGAGTGACTATGTTGATGTGTGTGTGGTGCATTTCACGATGCACCATCCGCCTGTCTCTTCGCAGTGAAGGACCTCTTACTCAGACACCTGCTGTGCTGGCCGCCCACTGGGCTCACTTTAAGTCAAAGAAAGCTACCCTTGCCCTCCCTATGTCATACCCCCTTCCCGGGAAAACGACATCAGAGAATTGAACTGCATGGGGGTATTATGGCTTGGTCCTCTGAACCCAGCCCAGGAGAGCTCTGAGGGCTCATTCCCTGTTCAGAACCCCTCCCCAGCATGGGCTGAGGCCTTCCCGGAGACCCTTGTTGTAGCTCCATGTCTCCCTGAGTGCCATCCCTCTTATCAGTATTGAGGACGAGACACTTCCCAGTTTGCACAGGGTCTGCTGAAGTCCCCACCAGAGACTAAAAATCTCCCATCCCCGAGAGCCATTCCCTCTTCCAACAACTCCTGGGAGGAATGCAATAGGAAGACTTTCTAAAACAAATTTTTGTTTAACCTACACTGTGACCCAGAGTGTTAATACATTCCTGAAATATACTCAATTTCTGTTTATTTAAAGAATGCTTGCTTATTTGGTGCTTGCTTGAGCGGAACCACTGTTAGTATTCACTTCACTGTGGGTGTTAACCTGGCAGGATTCGCCTGGCAACTTTAATTATCAAAATATGTTTTTCTCATTTTTTTTTTCTCTTTCACTTTTCTATTTTCTGGAGGAAGACAGCAAACATCAACATGAGGCTCTGTTACACTCCGTACTGATCACTAAAGACCTCTCAGAACGGCACTGTCCAATACGGTACCCACCTCCAGTGTGAAATGGGGCCAGTGTGAATGGAGATGTGCTGTAAGTGCACTGGATTTCAAAGGGTTAGGATAAAAAAGGAAATGTAAAATATTCATACATGTTTATATTGATGACAGGATAAAATAATAATATGTTGCATAAAATATATTAATAAAATTAATGTACCTGTTTTTTTTTTGTTGTTTTTTTTTTTTTTTTGCTTTTCTTTTTTCTTAGGACAGAGTCTTGGTCTGTCGACCAGGCTAGAGTGCAGTGGCATCATCATAGCTCACTGCAACCTCAAACTCCCAAGCTCAAGTGATCCTCCTCCCAAAGTTCTAGGATTATAGACATGAGCCATCAAGTCTGACCTGGAAAACTTTTAGAACCATAACTTCATGAAGCATGAGAAACTATTTCTTATAATTTTTGGTCAAAGACCTAAGATTTCCCCATTTTAGCTTCTTTCCTGAAAGACAGCTAATGTTCTCTTGGGTTGAAAGTCCAGGTTTCTCTCTAGGGACAGGCATGACCTACTAGGCCCAGCTATTTTGACTTTTTTAATGTAACTAACAAAAAGTTTCAATTATAAATGTGTCTTATATTATATTTCTACTGGACAGGACTGGACTGGTCTCCCAGGCATTTGTTGTCACAAGTTCTTCCACCATCTTCACCAAAGGGTCAGACCTTGAGCTGTCTGAGGGGGAGCACCTTGCACCTGAACATGGTCGCAGGGGACTTCTGCGGTCAGAGCTGTCGGAGAGGAAGACAAAGGTCACCTGCCGATGAGATCCTTTTCTGTGCCCCATCAGGCCCCTCCTTTTTCATCTGGGTTTGCTGCCTTGCCTTCTGCTGTGAGCCAGGAAGCACACAGCAGACCAACGCTTTCCCCCATTGCATTTTCCAAGGTCTCAAAAGAGGCTGCCCTTGTTTTTGCCCAGCATTCAAAAGGTGTCAACAAAGGCAAGGGGTTGTCCAGGGTTGCGTGGGTGTTTGTGGGATGCCAGACATCTGGACGTCTGGAAAATTTTTGCACCAAATCTGATTTCTTCTCTTTTCAGTTTCCATCCAGCTGTTTGGCATTGGATCCTGCTGCCTCTGCTGGACGTGAGTGTGTGAGGGAAGCTCTGTTTAGACAAGTGGAAACCACGAGCTTGAGAGTCCTGGGGGTAGGCTCGCGGAGACTCCAGTCTCTCACCTGCTTGGACAAACCGCTAGATTCACATGATCAGGTGGAAGTTAATCACTGCAGAGAACACAGCAGAACAACTCCAATCCAGAGTCACCTCTGCGGGTCTTTTGGACAACTTCAGGACCCGCTCTGGCTTTTCACGGGATGGAGTTCCTCTTTGTAGAAGTTTTATCTATCTATGACGGTACACACTCTGGTTCACAATCCAGCAGGACTGGCTTCTCCTGGAGCTTGCAGGAAATGCAAAATCTCCAACCCCTGCACGAGTAAGACTTCTCCAGAGAAACAGAACAAATAGGATAGATATAGACAGAGATGATCTAGGTATAGATTGATTTCTTTTTAAGAGAGTGGTTTATACAACTGCGGGAGCTGAAAGCATCAGAATCTCTACAGATTGGCAGGCTCAGCCTGTAGTCCAGCTACTTGGGAGGCTGAGGCAAGAGAATCGCTTGAGCCCAAGAGTTTGAGGTTGCTGTGAGCTATGACATCAAGGCACTCTACTGAGGGTGACAAAGAGAAACTCTGTCTCAAAATAAATCAGTAGTGGGGCAGCGCCTGTGGCTCAGTGAGTGGGGCGCCAGCCCCATATGCCGAGGGTGGCGGGTTCAAACCCAGCCCCGGCCAAACTGCAACAAAAAATTAGCCGGGTGTTGTGGCGGGCGCCTGTAGTTCCAGCTGCTCGGGAGGCTGAGGCAAGAGAATCGCGTAAGCCCAAGAGTTAGAGGTTGCTGTGAGCCATGTGATGCCACGGCACTCTACCCGAGGGCGGTACAGTGAGACTCTGTCTCTACAAAAAAAAAAAATAATAATAAATAAATAAATAAATCAGTAGCCTTCCTGTATGCCCATTAACAACCAAGCCAAGAATCAAATCAAGGACACAATACCCTTCATATTAGCTTCAAATAAAATGAAATACCCTGGAATATATCGAACAGAGAAATATATATACTTTAACAAAATCCCCAGGGGAGCGCAGTCTAAGAGGCAGGCGCAGGCTCAGACGACCCTCCTGTGTATGTGTTAGGTTCCCTTCCCAGTCCCTACACATGGAACTGAATTGTGGAGGAGGCAGTGAAGAACTAGGCACTGTGAGTTACACAGTCCAGCCTGTGAATTGTGATTTGACTGACGAGATAACCAAACACCCAGGAACATAAGAACGTAAGTACTGACTCTTATGTTGTTGAACATTTCCTGTGACAAGATTTGATCCCAGGTGGTAAAGAAGCAAGATAAGAGAAACACATGAACGCCTGGGACTCTGAGTTGAGCACAGGGTAGGTCCTCAGAAAGTCAGTCCTGGGCACATAGTGTGTTAGGTAATTGCCCCAGAAAAGCCCCAAGTGCTGCCCTTTTATAGTGCATGCCTGTTGAATGAGCAAATAAGGTCACGTTTCAGCCTTCAAACACTCGCAAGAATCCCATTCCCTGAGTTTATAGAATGAATCTGGTGGATTGAGTTTATCGAATGGTGCTAGGTACATTAGTTATAACCAACAACAACGACCACGTGCAGGGCTCTTGACATTGCACAAAATGCTCACAGATACAGTCTCATTGGAGACCACAGCAATCCTGGGAGATGTCCCTATTACTAATATTGTTGTGTTGCCATTTCACAGAGAAGCAGTGACGCTCAGAAATAATCGGCGCCTTGTCTAAAGACACTCAGCTAATAGCAGGATGAAGTCGAGTTTGGAAACCGCTTTTTTCCTAACTTTAACATCTCCTACCACCCTTTCCTCTTTAAAGAGAGGGGAGAGAGAGAACACACACGTGCCTGGCTTTCTTTGCGGGTGTGCACACATGTGCCTACATGTGTGGGCGTGGGTGTGCGTGCTCAAGAGTTGGGGTTGGAGGATGGGGAGCGGTTTAATCTAATCCTGAAAGTGCCAGCAGAACTCTTGGGTGTCCCTCGAGTCAAGCTCCTTTCCAGGTCATCAAAGTTTACACTTGGGTAATAACGCACGCGTAATTAACTGAACAAATATAATGAATCTATCTGTAGTGACATGATGGTTGGTGCTGAATCCTAGTAGAGCACATTTAATTAAAAATGCATTAAACCTTCAAGCTTCTGGACACACCCTGCATTTCTTCAAAGCCAGCCCTCCATTAAAGTCTTCCCCACTATTAACTGGTGACTCAGCCTGGGACCCTCTGGGCATGACCTGGTGAGGTGAAGTGGCTCTTAAATGCCTGCCCCAGTATATCACAGTCGCTAAATGGATTTAAATCTAGGAGATTAATTCCGTTTCAGAAACAACTGTCACGCTGAGCCTAATTGCTGGTGACGTTGGAGGATACCAGGAGGTTGGAGCCTGCTGAAGGTGGTTGGTGGCCGACTGTACATTATTTGGATGCTGTGCGGTGGGACGTGAGGATGATTAAAATCCACAGACAGCCCAGGGGCCCCTGCGTACCATTAGTTTCTGCTTTCCAGTCCACTAAGCTCCTCCAGACCCAGGTGGAGGCCGTAGGGGATTTCAGACCCCAGTTCCTCCCTCCTGTGAACCCCACTCGCCCCACTCCAGGGCTCCCTGTGCTGCTGTTTCTCCTCCCTCTTTGCCTAGTTCATCCTATATCCTACCAACCCTCCACCTACTGACCCACAGAACGGATAAGTGAGTAAATGGCCAAAAGTCTTCAAGAGGGAAAATGCAAATACCCCCAGCCTGTGAAATTCGCAAAAGCTTGACTCATATAGGTCATGGCCCTCCCTGGCTCCTTCCACCATCCAGTCTCCAGCACGAGCATTATTTTCAACCCCTTTTTCCAAAGGAGGAGTTCTAAGGCACAGAAAGGAGAAATGAAATTGCTGAATATGATTGCAAATCAAGGAGCCAAAGCCAGAATTTGAATCCCTAATCTCCTGCCACAATTTCACGCTGCCTCTGGGTAATCTCCCAGTTTATTGCTTAATCAGCCGCTGATTCATTAAGAGCCGGCAGAACTAGCTTCCTGCCAGGGCAGAGTGGGAGAGGGCTTGTCCCGAAGAACAGCACGCCCCAGGAAGGGAGGAGGAGATGATAGTCCGCACAATCTGACTGGCACCAACGAAAGGCAGGGCTGCAGCTCTTGGAGAAGGTACATGCTGTTCACGGTGGACTCCATGCAAATGAGACCTATGTGGTGTTAGAAGGGCCACTTGATCGCTTTCCTGCTCTGCTGTCAGCATCATGAAATACTTAGTAATTTTAAAACAAGGTGCCCCATATTTTCATTTGTACTGGACCTGGCAAACTGCATACGTAGACAGTCATGGTACTGAGGGCAGGGCTCTGGGTATGTCCTGCCCTGCCCCCATCAAGGTGTCTCCAGATTCTCCCATTCCATCCTGGATCACCAAAATGCCTTTCCTGGAAGCCTTTTCCTTGAGAATGTCTTCACTTTTGTCTTCTCTCACTAAGCTGTTTTCAGACGGTAAAGCACCCAGCATGTAGCAGACACTCTATTAGTGAGAGAAGCCAGGGTTTTATGTATAGTAGCTATGTCAGCAACCCGGGCCATCCAGCCTTTCCAGCTCCTCTGGCAAAGGCCTGATCCAGGAAAAGTCCCAAGCTTTGTTCTGAAGATCATTTCCCCAGCTCCCTGAAGATCATTTCTCCAGCTACCAGAAAGTGCTCTGTGGTCACAATAATTTAGGAAACACCTGTCACTCTACCCTCATCGCTGAGAGTCACGAGTGAGTGTTGGTATAGACAAGGCTCTGAGAAGTCCAGCACTTAGTTGCTTCCAGCCTTCCTCAAGCGTATGTGACTACGGAGTCTCGCCCCCCAGTACACTTATTTACATTTCATGGAACATCTAGGAGGCAGTTATCTGGTCCTAAAGTAGTGGAGATGAGGGTGTGGGGACGGGGCGGGACATAGCAGGAGCTATATGGGGGCACCACCTGCCTAATCCTGATCAGTAGCTTCTACCAAAACTGGGCCACCACTCTTGGGTGTTTGCTTTCTTTCTTTCTTTTACCCTGGTTATACAAAGAAATACAACAAACCTATGACTCAATGGTGTGATCATCTTAGTCACCTTGAGTTATCCCAGAAAAAGGGGTAAGGAGCCCAGAGGATAGGACAGCAGGGATTTCTGGGGATTTAATAAATGCTCAATAAACAAATGATATCACTTTCAGCAAAGTAATCAAAGTATCAAATGATATAAACACCACGGTTAGGGTAACGTGTGAATCATATTTGTGGTTAGACATACACAGATCAGCTGCAAAGAGCCTCAGCAATAATAACGGAGGCACAACAGGAACAAAGGAAGGGAAGGAGCTGAGCTTTGACCAGGAACACCCTTGGCGATCTCAATCTTGTGTCTCCATAGAGGAATAAAAGCCTAGTGTGTTGGGAGCAGAGAAGGACTTTATTGATAGATAGCCTGAGGACCAGGAGGTTTGAAGGGACTCACCTTGCTAGTAAGGGACAAAATCAGGTCACAGGGCCACATTTGTAAAGCTAATTGCATATCTTGGCAGCAGAGGCTCAGCGTCCTTCCCATATCCCCTCAGCACTCTGCGTCCACACCCAGTTTCTTCCTACCTGCACTGAGGCCCCTTCCTAAGGGCTCTCTCTGCAGCAGGGAGGGCCAGGGTGCTACTTAGGGGGAACAATCCTGAGGTATGGTCTCTATAGTCCCCGTGAGACTGTGCTTCAGGTACTCCCTGTATTAAAATGATTAAAGGAGGCCCGGCCCAGTGGCTCACGCCTGAAATCCTAGCACTCTGGGAGGCCGAGTTCAAGACTAGCCTGAGAAAGAACAAGCCCCATCTCTACTAAAAATAGAAAAATTAGCCAGGCATTGTGACAAGTACCTGTAGTCCCAGCTACTTGGGAGGCTGAGGCAAGAGGATCACTTGAACCCAGGATTTTGAGTTTTCTGTGAGGTATGATGCCACCACACTCTATTCACGGTGACATAGTGAGGCTCTGCCTCAAAAAACAAACAAACAAAAAAAAGAGTTAAGGAGTCTCTTGCTTTGGGACTCTTGCTCCCACACAGGAATGCCATCTCAAGCACATGGCTCCTTTGAACAGATTAAAGAAGGTCTTTTCTTTTTCGTACAGTAGTTACAGTAACCGATAGGATCAAGGCATGAAGGTTCTAATGTGCTATTTCAATCTTCAACCCATGACATTTATTGAGCTTCTATACCAGTCAGACGTTGGGCTGGCCTCTGGGCAGGCAGACCGACTCAAAGTCTTCAAAACTCATGGAGAAATAGATACTCATACTGGCAATGATATATCTATTCACTTGCTCATTCATTTCTTTTCTTTCCTTTTCTTTTATTTTCTATGCAACAAATCTCTACTGAGAGCCTACTCTGAACCCACTATGCTAAGAATACAAAAAAAATTAAAAAGAAAACATCATTTTCAGCTCACCATCTAGCAAAGGATAAAGCCCTGCAATGGACAAAGTTCGTGCTGTTTAACAAGCGTTGTGTGAGAAGAAGCCGCTGGTGTTGAGGATTACATGGAAGGGGCTACACATGTGTTTAGGGGGTCAGAGAAGACAGCTGCTATGAGAATTACCATCACAAACCGTGACTGGGATGTTTATCCTATTCATTGCTTGAGACTGAAAATACAAATATTGAGGATGGCTGAAAATCCTGCAAAATTGCACTGATTCGAGAAAATTGGGATCTGGGTGTCAAAGTGTGAATCTTATGCAAAGATGCAAAAAAGTTTTCACTGTGGCAATGTAGGTCATCAGAGTGGAATCTGATGGTTCCCCTGCTGGGCTCCATGTGAAATCTGTCACATGAGGGGGAGGCTTGCAGTTCACCAGGTCCCTCTCAGACACTAGGCGCATATGGTGCCCTGCACAGCTTCTTGTTTAATCAGGTGATTGGGAACAGCTCCATTTTGTAAAGAACGACTATGGTAGGCATCCTTCTAAGATAGCCCTAATTATTCCCTCCTCCTGATACTCTTCTCCCCTTAAATATGGACTGGGCCTAATAAGTTGCTTCTAACAAACAAAATATAGCAAAAGGAGGAGGGATTGAATCAGTATTTCAAAACCTCCCAACAAGGAAAAGCCCTGGACCAAGTGGTTTCACTAATAAATTCTATCGAACTTTTCTTTTTAGATGAAGTCTTGCCCTTGTCTCACAGCTAATAGCAACCTCAAACTCTTGAGGCTAAATAATCCTCTTCCTTCAGCCTCTAAAGTAGCTACGACTATAACGCTACAATGCCTGGCTACTTTTTTTTATTTTTAGTAGAGATGAGGTTTCACTCTTGCTCAGGCTGGTCTCCAACTCCCGAGCTCAAGCAATCCACCTATCTCGGTCTCTCAACGTGCTAGAATTACAGACACGAGCCACTGTGCCCAGCTGTCTATCAAACATTTTAAAGAAAAATTAACACCCGTCCTCCTTAAACTCTTTCAAAATTTGAAGAGGAAGAAACTCTTTCAAACTCATTTGGTGAGACTAGGATTGCACTCATATATATATATGATTTATATATAAGATCAAAGATATTGGTCTGTAGCTTTCTTTTCTTGCAGGGTCTTTTTCTGGCTTTGATATAAAGAAAAAGAAAAGAAAGCTACAGACCAATATCTTTGATAAATACAGATAATGTATAAACCCTCAAAAAAATATTAGCAAGCAATTTAAGGACTAAGCACCATGACCCAGTAGGATTCATCCCTAGAATGCAGAATAGTTCAACATACAGAAATCAGTCAATATTACTGATTAATCAGTCTATCACATTATTAATTAGACTGATTAATTATTAATTAGACTGATTAATCAGTCTATCACATTCATAGAATGATGAGAGGAAAAATAAACCACAAGATTATCTTCAGAAAGAAGCACTTAAAAATGTCAATACTGTTTCAACAACACTCAATGAAAAGTAATACATAAAACTACCTCAACATAACAGAGGTCCAGAGATGAAAAACCCACTGCCAACATAATATTCATTGATGAAAAACCGAAGCTCTTCCTTGAAGATCAAGAACAAGGCAAAGGTACCCACTTCTGTAATTTTTATTGAACATAGCACAGGAAGTCTTAGCCAGGATAATCAGGCAAGAAAAAGAAATAAAAGCCAAGGAAACTGTAAAGAAAGAAGAAAAAATTTCTATGTTCACAGATAACATGACTTTATAAAACTGTTAGGACTAATAAATACAGCAAAGTTGGAGGATACAAAATTAAGACACAAAAATAAAATGTTTCAATATATGACCGTGAACAATTCAAAAATGAAACTAAAATAATTTAATTTATAATTGCATCAAAAAATAAATAAAATACTTAAGAATAAATGTAGGCAAGAAGGCTAAGCAACTAAGTACATAGATTCTGAAAATATTACTGAAAGAGACTAAGAACAGCACAAATAAACAGAAAGGTATCCCAAGTACATACATTAAAAGACTTAATACTGTTAATTTGTTAATACTAACCAAAGCAGCCTACAGATTCAATGTAATTTCTACCAAAATCCCAATGATGTTTTTTGCAAAAATAGAAAAGCTCATCCTAGAATTCATAGGAAAAAAGAGAGAGACCAGAAAAAGCTTAAGCAATCAAGAAAAAAGAGTAATATTGGAGGTTGCACATTTTCTGATTTCAAAGCTTATTATAAAACTACAGTAATGAAAACAGTGTGGGCTCAGCGTCTGTAGCACAGTGGTTATAGCACTAGCCACATACACTGAGGGTGGCGGGTTTGGACCCTGCTGGGGCGAGCTAAACAGCAATAGCCGGGTGCTACTTGGGAGACTGAGGCAAGAGAATCACTTAAACCCAAGAGTTGGAGGTTGCTGTGAGCTGTGACATCACAGCACTCTACCGAGGGCGACATAATGAGACTCTGTCTCAAAAAAAAAGAAAATAGTGTGGTACTGGCATAAAGACAGGACTATAGATAAATGGAATAGAATACGGTCCAGAAATAACCCTCACATACATGGTCACTCTTCAGCAAAGTTGCCAAAACTATTAAGTGGGAAAAAGACAGTCTTTGTAACAAATGGTACTGGGAAAACTGGATAATCACATGTATAATAAAAAAGTTGGACCTTTACCTTACACAATATACAAAAAAAAACTCAAAATGGATCAAAGATGTAAATGTAAGATCGTAAACTATAAAACTATTACAACAAAATATAGGAGGAAAACTTCATGACATTGTATTTGGCAGTGATTTCTTAGCAATCACCAAAAGCACAGGCAACAAAAGTAAAAATAGATAAATTGGATTACATCAAAATGTAAAACCTCTGTTTACATCAGCCACAATTAACAAAGTGAAAAAGCAACTTGTAAAATGGGAAAAATATTTGCAAATTATATATCTGGTAAGGGGTTAATATCCAAAATATATAAAGAATTCTTAAACTCAACAACAAAAAAACCCCAAAGAACTCAAAAAATGGATAATGGAGGCCAGGCACAGTAGCACACACCTGTAATCCTACCGTTCTGGGAGGCCAAGGCCAGTGGATTGCTTGACCTCGGGAGTTTTGAGACCAACCTAAGCAAGAGCAAGACTCCATCTCTAAAAAAATAGCAGGATGTGGGCAGTGCCTGTGGCTCAAAGGAGTAGGGCACTGGCCCCATATACTGGAGATGGCGGGTTCAAACCCAGCCCCAGCCCCAAACTGCAAAAACAATTACAACAACAACAAAATAGAAGGGTGTTATGGTGAGGGTGTAGTATCAGCTGCTTGAGAAATTGAGGCAAGGAGATGACTTGAACCCAAAATTTGAGGTTGTTGTGAGCTATGATACCACAGGAAGGCTACAAAGTAAGACTCTGTCTAAATGAAAAGAAAGGATAATGGACTTGAACAGGCTTCTCTCTAAAGACCATATCGGAATGGCTAATAAACATATTAACAACACTGAAAAGGACTAAGAAATGCAAATCAAAACCATAGTGAGAGACCACTATCAAAAAAAAGAGAAAAAAAAAACAGAAAATAACAAGTGTTGGTGAAGATATGGGGAAACTGAAAACTTTTTCCATTGTTGATGGGAACATAAAATGGTGAAACCTTCATAGAAAATAGTGTGACAGTTTCTCAAAAAGCTAAAGATGATATTACTGTATGATACAGTAATTCTACTTCTAGATATATACTCCTCCCCAAACCAATGTCTCTTCAAATATATTTAAATATCTCATGAAGAGAGATCTGTACACCCATGTTCATAGCAGCACTATTCACAATAGCCAAACAGTGGAAGCAACCCAAGTTTTTATCACCAGAATGAATGAATCAACAAAATGTGGTGTATATGTACAATGGAATATTATTCGGCCTTAAAAAGGAAGGAGTCTCACACTACAACACAGATGAATCATAAAGACATTGTGCTAAGTGAAATGAGCCATTCGTGAAAAGACATGTACGGTCTGATTCCACTTACGTGATGCACCTAGAATAGGCGGATTCATAGAGACAGAGTGTAGAAGGGCAGTTACCAGGGACTGGGATGTGTGCAAATGGGGAGTTATTTTTTAACAGGTACAGAGATTTAATTTTATAAGATGAAAGGAGTTCTGGAAATTGGTTGCAAAACGATGGGCACGTACTTAAGACTACTAAACTGTTCAAAAATGGCTAAGATGGAAAATTTTGTTATGTGTATTTTACCATGATTAAAGAATTAAAAATTAATACAAAAAAGACAACAGAATAGGAAGAGATTTCTAGAAAGCAGCAACAAAACAACACTCCCCATCCCAAAGAGAAGGGATATTATTTCTACAGGGAACCAAACTCTACAAAATATTCTGTATGTGTTAGCCAGAAAGGTACATTTAGCTACCATTCCCCATTCTGCCTACATACGGTGGCTTTCAGAGTGACTTTTGGGACACCCTGTAGTTATAAAAGACTGTGATTACCATCTTATTCTGGGTTGCTATCTCCGAGGAAGCTAACTGCCATGTTGGAGCAGCCCATGCAACAGGAAACTGAAAAGGACTGCCAGCCAGTGGCCAGCAAGGAATTGGGACCCTTGGGCCAACAACCCTTAAGAAACTGAATCCTACCGACACCCCCATAAGTGAGTTTGGAAGCAACCTTAATCACAGCCTGTGAAGGGCCCAGAAGCAGGACACAGCTAAACTGAGCAGGGATTCTGGACCCACAGAGACTGTGAAATGATCAGTAGTGTTGTTTTAAGCTACTAAGTTTTGGTGTAATTTGTTACATAGCAATAGATAACTAAGATGAGATTGAACACACAGCAAGCGAGAGGTGTCTGAAACCTGCCTGGCTCCAAAGGCCCCTTCCTGTACCACTCACATCCTTTCCCCAGCAGCATCTTCCTGAATAAAGTAGTTGATGGAGACCATCCCATATTTCAACCTGTTTCACATGTGCAACTCTGCCCAGGAAGGACTCACAGCAAAGTGCAAAAAGTTGAACTATTTTCCTGAAAAATATATAAATATATACTATATATATATACACACACACACACACATACACACATATATAAATTATATTCATACCCCTTTTGTGCAAAACTATTTTATTTAATTCAAATTCAGAAGCTGCAATAAGAGAGAATGTCATTCATAAACAAACTGTGCACTTAACCAACTCACTCCATCCTTCCAGAATCAGGAAGTGTCTAAAAGTTTACAATTACTAGGAAAAAACAGAGTCTTCTTGATTCCTAGGATGAGGTTATGCATACAATAAAGCTATTTAGAGGCTATCATCTACACATCTAAGGAAATCCTGCTACTCAGAGGCTTGGCCTGAAGAATCCTGGTACGAAGACAGAAGTGCGAGCTGCCTGGTAAGGCCTGACAGACTTAAGGGTGCTGCTAGTCCCAAGCACCCTGGCCAACCCACATTCCCAGGCTCCTTTGGGAGACATTGGAAAGACACCTGATCACATTATCTCCAGGCTGTAGAACGCTGACATTGATGATGGCAATGATGACTTCCCTACTCCAAACACCTCAGGTGTTCCAGGTTTTATTTCTAGATGTCATGTGATTTGTCCACCATGCAATTCCATGGATGACTTTGGCAGCTATTTTGGCCCTTCTTTGTCTATTCCCTCACCTGCAAAAGGGATTATAATAGTGAAGAATTATTATTATCACTGTTATCATTACTACCTTTGTTATCTCCTATAATTTGCACAATAATGGTAGCTACAATTCAGGAATTGGGTTTTCCATTTTCCAGATGAGGAAGTGGAAGGGTGGCATGCCTTTCCCAAATGGGAAGGGTTCAGTTCCTGGTATGTCTGGCTACAAGGCTGGTCAATGTGATATTGCCAGCATACTATTTCTTTTCTGATTCCCTAGGGCCCTAGTCCTCCTTGCTTTTAGACTTGACTTATTTTGACTCTGGAGTTCTGCTGTCTGAACGCCTTGAGAAGGAGCCAAAATGGGGACAAATAAAGAAGTAAAAGACTTCCAGAAACTTGTGGGATGGGGAGTGAGATGGAGAGGGATGTTCATAAAATGTAGAAGCAGCTATTATGAGTGTTGGCTTTATGTTTTTTTCCCTTTTTATTTCAAAAAATAATATAAGGGGGCATAAATGTTTTTGTCACACAGACAGCTTTATAGTGCTTAGTCAGGCTGTAAGTGTGCCTATCATCTGAATATTGTTCATTATACCTATTAGGCTTTATTACTCCTCCCACCTCACCTCTCCCCACTCTTATTAATTTACAATGATTTTTACTTCTTCCTGTACCCATGTTTGCCTACCAATTAGTTCCAAATTATTGTTTTTCCATTCTCCAGATATTTTACTTAGGATAATGGTCTCCAGTTCCATCCAAATTGCTGCAAGACACAAACCCATTCCTTTTTTTTGGCTGAGTAGTACTCTACACTACACACAGAGTATGCGTAAAGTTTGTGTGCCACATGAACTTTGTGGGCACCCCGTGTATATATATGACATTTCATTAATTTGCTAATGAACGGATGGGCACTTGTGTTGACTCCACACCGTTGCGATTGTGAATTATGCTGCAACAAACATTCAAGTGCAGATTTCTTTTTGATAACATGACTTCTTTTCCTTGGGAAAGACATCCACTAGCAGGATTAACATGCCTTTAAATGACATTTCTGTGTATGGGTTTGTGTGACCTTTACAACAACCCAGTGAAATGTAAATCACCATGCCTATTTTGAGGTCAAGTTTTCCGGTTTGAGTGAATGGATGGATTTTCTGGGGCTCCGAGAAGTCAAGTCACTTCTCAATGTCTCACTGTTTTTATCTAGCAGAACTGCTCCTCTGACTCCAAGCCCAGGCCTCTTTCCTTTGTACGATGGCTATGGTTCATAATTTATGGTCACCAAAATTGTCGAACTTCTATCATGCACTAGTTTCACGTGCACGATCCCATCCAGTCCTCATAACTACCCAGTGAAGTTGTTAATGTAATTATTCCCCCATCTTACAGTTGTGAAAATTGAGACCCCAAGAGGTGAAGGCTTGCATCTGAAAATGATAGAGGCAAGATTTGAACTTGGAGTTATCTGGGTCCAAAGGCATTGCTCCTTATATAGCACCCAGTGGAAAGCATTTGGTAAAGTAGGCACTCCTCCCTCATGGTCATCTGTCCTGTGAGACTCTACATCTGGAAGCCTCTCCATTTAGGAACTTTCCAGAAGCCAGCAAAGCTACCCCCAGAGCCAAAGTCCCTCAGCTCCACCCACCATGAGTTGGTGAGAGTAAACCACATGTACACTGACCTTGTTTCTCTTTCTTCTTTGCCTTTAATTATTTACTTGTTTTTGTCTGTGGTCTGCACCCCCTCACCTCTGCAAAGGGAAGGTCCTGGGGGCAGGATGTCAGAATCTCCAGTATCCAAAGCAGTCCCCGACATTTATTTATTCAACCCATTTTTGAATGAATGAATGAATGAATGGCTTATGTGAAATTTCATGCAAGACTGTAAAGTTTCAGTGGAAGAAGAATCCTTTCCAGCTTTATCTGTGGCATTTGTCATCTCAGCACTGCCAATTCCTCTGGCTGGAGGGCCCAGCTTCACTTATCTCACGCGTCCCCTCTGCCCAACTCAGCAGAGTCTTTGGACATGGTCATAGAGTGGTCAGGGCCTCCCCAAACAAAACACAATGACATCCCCAGGAAAATGTACCTTTGCCAGCGTAGGCAGCGTCCAACCTCATTTGCCTGTGGTAAGTTGGAGTCTGTGCATGTCTTTCCACAGCATTTAAGGCAAAGCTTTATCCAACCCCCACATGGCTAGAGACTGGAATTTGTTTGGCCTGTGTAGGACTTTAGGACTAAAAAGCCCTTGGAGGTTATCTAATCATAACATATTTTGCAGATAGGTAAACAGAGCTCAGAGAAAGGAAGATACTCGCCCAAGGTCACTGTTGTAGTCTGGATCATGTCCCTCTCAAATTCATACATTGGAATCCTAACCCCTAGTACCTCAGAATGTGATTTTATTTGGAGGTAAAATCTTAAAAGTACATGTATCAGTACCAACAGAAATAAAGTCTTTACAGAGGCAATTGGGTTAAACTGAGGTCATCAGGTGGGCTCTAACATAACATGACTGGAGTCCTCCATAAAAAGGGAAAATTTGGACATAGACGTGCACACAGGGGAACGCCACACAAACGTGAAGACAGAGATGGGGTGACCCGAGGAATGCCAAAGACAGAAGGCAACCTCCAGAAGTGCGGCAGAGAGCTGGGAGCTCTCTCCCAGCCAGCGGGAGCAGCCAGCCCGCAGACACCTTGCTGCTGGGCGGCTGCCCTTTCCAGCAGCGAGACAATACACTTCTGCTCTCTGTGGTATAAGACACCCAGTCACGTTGGAGTACGGCCCACCTGAGTGTCCTCAGTTTAACTTGGGTCCCTCTGTGAAGACCCTATCTAATCTCCAAATAAGGTCCCCTTCTGAGGGGCTGGAGGTTAGGGCTTCAGTGTACGGATTTAACAGAGGGTGGAGGCCCACGCTTCAGCCCATCACAACCGCTTGGCGGATTGTTGGGGCAGAGAGGCAAGAAGCGGAGGTGAAGACAGGAGGCGGCCTCCTCCCTCCCGCACTCCAGAGCCCTTCCTGAGGGAAGGAGGGCTCTGCAGGCCTGGAATTCGTCTCTTTCAACTTGTTTAAAGATGTGACGTGGTGGCTTCTTGCTCTTTCCTCATTTCCTCTCAGGCTCAGCCAGAGGCCTGGCACTCAGACCTCAGGGCCATCGCCCAACACCCCGCCCGCTGCCCCGGCCCCCCACTGCAAGTTCTTGGCAGGACACAGGAAGTCCCAACTACCGTCCAGCTCTCTTCAAAGCATTTTTCTCCTACCTTTGATTTTTATTGGTTTGTGCTAAATGCTTTGTCTGTAATTACACAGTTTGCGGCACGTCTTGCTTCATAATGACTAATATGAAATTCATGTAGCAGCAAAGGGAAGCACGTAGCTCAATGAACGTTTAATAATTAGTATTCATTAAGGCAATTATTTGAATAAATTAGCCTCAGTTAAATATAACCATTTTTGCCTTGATTTAAAAAACAAAAACAAAAAAACCACCTGCCTCGTCTAACATTGCAGCAAGGGAAGAGAAGTAGATAAACGTGAGGAGCAAAAATGGGTTCGAAGCAGGAAGGGGGTGGGAAAGCCACGCAGAAGCAGATGAGAGTTTGACGGAGTTTGGAGGATCCTAATTCTCTGGTGTTCTACATCAGTAATGACGGTAAGCGTTTATAAAGGGCTCGCTCAATGCCATGTCCTCTGCTTGCGTCATTATCTTATTTTGTCCTTATACCAAACCAATGAGGCAGGAAATTTTATTATAATTTCCATTTTACAGATGAGGAAACTGAGAATTGTCCAAGCTCACTCAGCTGGTAAGTAAGTAGTGGAGCCAGGCAGCCTCGCTTCACAATCTGCCCACATAATCCCTGGATTCGTAGGCTCATACATTTCAAGGTGTTGGGAAGTGGAAATAAGCCATGTCCCTCAGAAGGGTGGAAGATGGGCTCTTGATTACATGCCCTGCTGTCACTGACTTGAAATTCTTAATAATTTTTTAGCAAGAATCCTACATTTGCATTTTGCACCGGGCCCTGTAAATTGTGTGGCCAGCACTAGATATGGGTTTTGCTATTGTAACAAAGAGACCCAGAAGCCAGAGGAAGGCAGTCCAGACAGAAAGGTCTTCTGTATCTTCAACATGTGACTTCCATCTTTGGGACCAAGATGCCTGTTCCTTCTCCCTACTTCTGGTTGGTGGCGAGAGAAAAGAGGCTAGGAAAGGACATGGCCAGTCTTCAAGGTCAGGACCTGGAAGTGGATCCTGTCTCCTCTGCTCTCATCTCACGGCTCAGAACAAGATCACGTGGCTGTGCGTAGTCCAAAGGAGAGCTAAGACATGTACCCTTCAGCTGGGCTCGAGAATAAGAAGCTCTGTGTAATAACCTGCACTTCGACACACAACCTAATCTTCTTTAGGCTCCAATATTCTCACGCTGATCTTCTCATGCCAACCAGCTATCTTCATCTCTCCAGTTGCCAGAAAGCCAAGATGCATTCACAGAACTCTTAAAAATAAAGAGGGTCTATGTCCGCAAATCCCCAGAGCTGTGTGCAAAATTGTGTGCACATGTGTGTGTTCTTAGGAGGAGGTTTATGGGGTTCTCCGTGGGCTCTGTGCCATCCTCCTCCTCCCCACTCTCAGCCCCTGTCAAAGTATAAAAACCAGTAGCATAAAGGCCTCTGTGTTTAGGTGTGTTTGGGGCAGATAGGAACATACGGAGGCTAAGTCAGAAAGGAGCTGCTGGCTGGATATTGAACTAATTAGAGCAGAGGTTGCGAACTACAGCCTTCATCTGTTTTGGTAAATACAGTTTTACCAGAATGCAGCCAGATCGACACATTTACTCATTGTCTGTGGCTGCTTTTGTGCTGTAACAGAAGTGGAGTGGTGCAGCAACAGAGGCCTGCACAGCCTGAAACACTTACTATCTGGCCCTTTAAAGAGAAAACCTGCCAGCTCCTAAACTGCATATACCTAAGTGGGTGAGAGCTCACAGCTTCTGTCGTCAAGGGCTCCCATCCAGAACCTGGCAACTGAAAAGTCTCTGTGTGTGTTCAGCGTTGAAGTCTGGTGGGAATTTGAAACTCCTGCAGATGACGATTGTGTTGGTGATGGTTGTGTTGATGACGGCAGCTAAGGGTTTTGCATAGTACTTTCTCATCCACCTAGAACATCACAGAAGGAGAGCAGAGACCAGTATTGCATCCTGGAATCTGTCTGAGCTGCGTGTGAGACCGCCCTCAAGTCCTCCCTAGCTCACAAGTGTTCTGTGTTTTGAATCTCAGTTGCCCGGTCATTAAAATGTGGCTACTAAGCGAGTCCAGGCAGGGTAATGGATGGAAGATTCAGCCAGGCTCAGTACACCTTAGCACCTCAAGGGGAACCTTTTAAGGTCATCCCGAAGGTTGATGGCTGGAGATGGCCATAGAAGGTCTGAGTCAACAATGGAGGCTTCCACAGTTTTCTTCTTGGGCCTGATTTTCGTCCAACAGCTTACATCAAGGGAGCTGGATCTCGCGCCAGCTCTGCCACCAACTTGCTCTGTGGCCTTAGAGGAAGTCTTAACCCCCTGGACCTATTTTCTCCTTGGTGTCATGAGGGGGTTGATTAGCTGGTTTCTAACACTGTAATATTCTTTGATTCCCACCCTGTGATCACAGTGGCTGCTTTCTTCTGAACTCTTTCCAAGTTTTCCTTATTCTTCAAGAAAGACTACCTCCTGGTGCCTGGAACAGGGCCTAGCCAGGACCGTATTTAGAAGGCCTGTTACTCCATGGGTCCCCAGGGCTCTGTTCCTATCCACGATCACAGCAGTGGAGCCAGTGATCTGACTCACAGGTCAATGCTGCCCAGACATCAAGGGATTTCAAATGAGGGGATAAGACACTAGGGCAGTTTAATAGGAGGAAAGAATAATGTGGCCTTGTTAGTAGTATGGTAAAAGTAAGCCTCCCTAATGCTAAGGTTGCACTAACTAATTGGACCTCCTAAGTATCTGAGAGCTAAGAGCTGTGGCTCAGGACACAGACATTCTGTCAGACGGATCTAAATTCATTTCTTCGTCTAGCACTAACTAGCTGCATGATGTTGGTCCTCATGGCCCTCGTTCTCTCCGAAGTCAAACAGTGCGTTAACAGCACCTAACCAGTGGTATCGTTTCAGGAATTCAATTAAAAAGAATTAAATGCCGTAAGAACAGAGTAATCAGAAGCTCCCCAATTTTCCCTGTTGCGCCCTGAGGATCTCAGTAATGTTTTTCATGGTGCCTCTAGGCAAAACGAAATACCTGAAAGTTCCATGCATTAATTAAGCAGTTAGCTCCAAAAGATTTAGTATTTGTGTACTAACAATATAGCAACAGTTTGACCAAAAAAAAAAAAGTATCCATAAATAGAAAGAATAGTAGTATTTTTGTTTCATTCTTAAATACCCCTAATAATTTTATGAATGCAATATGAGCGATTGTTGGGTACTCCACGGCTTCTCAAGCCCTGGGGAGCAGAGTGGACACCACCACCCTCATTTCCAATTCCACATTGATTTTCACGCTTTGCTCATATTTTGTTACAACAACTGCTGAAAACCAAAGCTATGAAATCATCAGAAAAAGATAGCACAGTCTGGTGCCCAAAGTGGGAACTACCTCCAGCTAGCGGCTTACGCAGACGTCATGTTATCACTATAAAATAGCCTGGAACACCGTTTGAGTTTGCTGCAGGATCCCGGGGAGCCTTGGCTCACAGTTTGGTTTGGGAGTAAGGCCGGGGACGGGTCTGTTCTTCCTGAACAGACACTTGCTCTTCTCCCTTCTTCCCTTGACTGTCTTCCTCCCACCTCACATCGGCTCCTTATCATATACCCTCCCCATTCCTTACTTTTGCTTCTAGTAACTACTACCCTTGAGAGCAGTGTTTTTTATCTCACAGCACACTTGAACTATAGTTAAAGTTCCACAGCACACGTCAATTCTGTTGATCAAAAAGAAAAAGTAAAAAAAAAAAAAAAGAGAGAGAGAAATACTTATTATGCTTTGAACTTCTTTCGAAAATACTTTAATTAATGATCTTTAAAAATTTTCGAGGCACACCTACCTGTCACGGATCAAGTTGAAAATCACTGCTTCAGATTCCTCCTGTCTCCAGCACCCAGCTCAGGCTGGGGCAGAGGGTAGGAGGTTTTCTGTTTGAAACGAAATGAAATGAAATGAATGCAACCCTATTTGTCTCCATCAATACTGACCATCCTCGACGTATCACTCCTTTCCCTGGGCCAAGTAAACACCTTCCAGGGAACGCTGACTGAACCTTGCAAATGTCTCAGTTATTACCTGACAGTTTGACTTTCAAAATTTGACACAACTGGCTCGGTGCCCATAGCACAGTGGTTACGGCAGCAGCCACATACACCAAGGCTGGTGGGTTTGAACCTGGCCCCAGCCTGCTAAACAACAATGATAAGTGCAACAAAATATAGCCGGGCGTTGTGGCAGGCGCCTGTAGTCCCAGCTACTTGGGAGGCTGAGGCAAGAGAATCACTTAAGCCCAAGAACTGGAAGTTGCCGTGAACTGTGACACCATGGCACTCTACCAAGGGCAGCATAGTGAGACTCTGTCTAAAAAAAAAAAAGACACAACTATTCTCCATTTTGTCTCAGACCCCTGCATTCAATTCACCATGGGGGTGGGGGGGTGGGGAGTGGCACTTAGCCATAGGCTCACATTGATTGACTTTTTTCTTCAAGTAATCTCTCCAAGCCGTCTGCATACCCACTACCTTTGAAATCCACTGACATTTGATTTGGAGAATTAATACCAAGTGTTTGTTGTACCACAAATCATATACCACTCAACATCAAAACCCAAAGGACCCAATATTGTCTAAGGACAATGCATTTAGGATGGAGGATGGGGGCTTTCACCAAAAGGTCCTTTTTTTTTTTGAGACAGAGTCTCACTCTGTTGCCCAGGCAAGAGTGCCATGGAGTCATCTTAGCTCATAGCAACCTCAGACTCCTGGGTTCAAACAGACCTCCTGTCCTAGCCTTCCAAGTAGCTGGGCCTATAGGCACCCCCCTTAATGCCCAGCTAATTTTTCTATCATAAAGATGGGGTCTTACTCTTGCTCAGGCTGGTCTTGAACTCCTGAGCTCAAGCAACCCTCCTCCCTTGGCCTCCCGGAGTGCT
Source organism: Nycticebus coucang (assembly GCF_027406575.1). Classification (NCBI taxonomy): domain Eukaryota; kingdom Metazoa; phylum Chordata; class Mammalia; order Primates; family Lorisidae; genus Nycticebus; species Nycticebus coucang. Next base: position 78,448,056 of record NC_069796.1, read on the forward strand.
AGGATTGCAGGTGTGTGCCACAGTGCCTGGCCTCCCCAAAAGGTCTTAATATAGGGAACGTTCTAGACAGAGGCCCCACTGCCATCACCCAAGTCTCTGTGGGTTTTAAGCAGACTCTTATTTCTGAGTCTATAGCCATTCCCTCTCTCTGTAATGTCCTCTGTAAAACAGACATAAGCGCCTACATGTATTTATAAACTGTCCTTTGCAGCTTCCAGAACACAGGTAAACACTTCATGCCTTTTCTTGAGATAACAAGAACTTTTAGAGCTTTTACAGAGGAGTAACTCGATCATTTCTCTTGCCTTTGACTGAGGGAAGGGAATGTTTATGAACCCTCAAGAGAGTTGTGGTGACCTATGCCTCAGTTCAACCCTGGCATCCTTCACCCTTTCACTCATTCCAAGAGAACTAGATAGTCTTTCTAAATAGCCACACCCAGGTCTCCTGAGAGCACCATTCCAACCCTACTCAGTCTCGGTACTCTGGGCCTGTTACACAAACAGACCAATAAAAAATTTTACCTTCGGCTCAGCACCTATGGCTCAAGCAGCTAAGGCGCCAGCCACATACACCAGAGCAGGCGGGTTCAAATCCAGCCCGGGCCCGCCCAACAACAATGCAACCAAAAAATAGCCAGGCATTGTGGCAGGTGCCTGTAGTCCCAGCTACTCGGGTGGCAGAGACAGGAGAATGGCTTAAGCCCAGGAGCTGGAGGTTGCTGTGAGCTGTGATGCTACGGCACTCTACCTAGGGTGACAGCTTGAGGCTCTGTCTCAAAAAAAAAAAAAAATTACCTTATAAAACATGAAGATGATACTTTGTTTCTCAAGTTTTTGAGAAAATCAAATGACATAAGGAATCTCAAAACAGTAGGCAAAGTAAGATATCGTTTGTCCATCCTACCTCCTAGACAGCTCACGGAAGTGTTTGTTTCCTTTTCTGGAACCTCAAGTTCAGGTCTCATCATTTTTCTTTGGCAATGTTAAAATATCCCCTCACCCAATCTCTTCTCTTTGAGCCGCTCTCCATTCTTCCAAAATGGTCCTTCTGAAAAGAAATTTGATCAGCCTGAGCAAGAGCAAGATTCCTTCTCTGCAGAAAACTGAAAAAATTAGCCAGGTATGGTGGCATGCGCCCATAGTCCCAGCTACTCAGGAGGTTGAGACAGGAGGATCACTTGAGCCCAGGAGTTTGAGGTTGCTGTGAGCTCTAATAATACCACCACACTCTAGTCTGGGCAAGAGAGTGAAACCTGCCTCAAAAAAAGAAAGAAAGGAAAGGAAAAGGAAAGGAAAAAAAAAAGAAGAAGAAAAATAAAAGACAAGAAATATGATTACACTACTTTCACTAATACCTCCCCTGAGCTTCCAAAGAACCTTCACAACCATGGCATAAGATATTCACAGCCTTCCTGGCCAGCCAGCTCCTCAGCTCTTTTGCTGAAGGAAGGCAGGAGCTCGCACAGAGCCCGAGATATGTCCTTCCGTGGTTCCCTCCACACACCCCCTTGGTATGCCCAGACGTGGGCTGTGCCCCCGCTTTGCCTCCTCTTTCCTCCCATCCTTCAAGGGCCAGGGGTTCATCTGAGCTGCCTGAAAACCTGCCAGAAATCATCCTACACGCTGCTCAACCCTCAGTCGTCGTTGGTGAGAGCCACACAGAGATATCCATTCTTGGAAAGGCAACTTGGAAATACCTATCAAAATTACCCAGAGCGTCTACCTTGACTTAGCTAATTCTACTTCTGGGAATTTACTGGATGCTTACATTCCCCATACAAAAGCTGAAAGACATTTTACAAAGATATTCATTGAAACAGTATTTGTTATAGCAGGAAAAAAATAGGAAATGGCCATTCTATCAATGAGATCTGATGGTGTGCATATAATTATAATATAAGAAAGAAGATAAATGTGGACTGATACAAAACGATCCTCAAGCTATGTGACTGAGTGAAACTGCGTAGAATGTGCCATGAGGGTAAGTGTCTATACAAGTGATACCTATACTGATATTTTCAGGTTGAATCTAGAAACAGTGGGGGGCAAGGGACTCTGGGAAGAAGACCGCAGGTTTAGGAGGAAGACTTACTTTTCACTCTAAACCATTTGGAGCTGTTTCAATTTTTGCTATTTGCGTTGTCTACTCATTTAAAAAATTATGCCTACGCATGTTTTGATAAAAACCTGTGGCAGCATCACCCCCTCTGCAAAGCTTTCTTGAATGTCCCAGTCTAGAAATAATCATGTCCTTGTCCACACCTTTGACACCCACCTATTGGTGAGTGCTTTGGGATCAATCGGGGGATTGTCTGGGCTCTTCTCCTCCCATCCAGAGGAGGGCCCCAGAAGCAGGTTGTGGGCTTGCTCAGCTACAAGCTCAATCCCAGAGTGCGTCTCAATCCGTGTCCTTTGAAAAAACGAAGCCCCTGAGCTCCTACTAGTGCAGAATAACGGCACTGGAAGCAACTCCCTGCCTCAGGTCACCTGCCGACTCACGGAGCTGACGACACCAGGAGCACCAGATGCACACCCAGCAGGAAGACCAAACCCATCAGGGCTGAGGGGTCAGAGCAGAGGGGAGGCTGCAGGCCAGGCTCATAACTAGGGTCACATCAGCAGTGACTTGGATAAGAAGACTCCTTGCCAAATTCATTAATAGCCGCCTTTCGAGGACCATGGGATAACTTGGAGGTTCTGGTAACCTTCGAAACTCCAAAATTTAAAGTGGAACCAACCACAGTCGTTAATGCTCTTGCCAGACAGCACCAGGGATTTACACATGATCTAGTCTAACTTGCACTTCAACTCTAACCAAGAGAATGCCACTGTTGTCCAGGCTCTAGAGATGAGGAAACTGCTCTGAGGTTATAAAATAATAGGCTGAGGGTCAGGGATGGTAAGTGCAGCCCTGGGCAAGGAATGCAAGTCTATTTGCCCCCAAAGTGTCTCCCCTCAACCACTGCTAACCCAGAGGATATTTGCAGATAAAACTCCGAAGTGGGCAAGGAGTCTTCTTTTCCTGTGTGCCCATCAGAGGAGAGAGCAGCCTCGTGATGGTGGCCTGTCCTGGGCTCTTTCCACAACTTCACAGCAGGGCAGCCATCAGTGGGCATGGAGATGTCGCTCATGGTTTGCCTTTACTCAGAATAAAGGCAAACCTTTGAGAACTGGAAGCAATGTAATTCCCTGTGTTCAAAAGCCCTAGGCCCAGGGGATTTTCTAGTCCATTTTTAAACAGTGTTGACAGTAAGCAAGGAGATCTGTGTGCTCTGAGAAAGACTTGCTCCTTGAAGATGCGTCTTTGAACCAACTGAAAGAGCTTACGTTTGAAGATAAATGACAAGCCTCATGTTAAGACCCTCTCCTAGGGTGGTGCCTGTGGCTCAAGGAGTAGGGCACCGGTCCCATATGCCGGAGGTGTCAGGTTCAAACCCAGCCCCGGCCAAAAAGCACAAAAAAAAAAAAAAAAAAGACCCTCTCCTCACTGTGTTCACAGATCTAAAGCTACTATGTCATCAGCTGTGCCCAATCCCAACTAACTCTCTGCCTTGTAAAACCAGCCTTATATAATCTTCTAGGCCAGGCTCTAAAATGGTCTATAAATGTTCTTCCCTGGACTAAGATATGACTAAGTCTCCGGCAGGGCTGTGTTCTCCTTCATTGTAGTAAGTCAGGTAAACTTAGCTTTGCTTGGCAAATGTGTCTTCTTTTGTTTTGGATTATCTTCTTTTGTTTTTGGAGGTCTTCGGAGGTGGGGAGGTGGAATTACTAGTTGGCATTTTCATGTCATGGCCTATAAGAAGTCACATGTCTTCTAGCCTTTACTTAACTTGCTGGTTTCTCTACTCTTTGCTCTCTGAGTTCTAACCCCAGAGGCCTCAATCAGTCACTTCTTCAATCGTGCTACCGCAGGGCCTTTGCATGTACCATTTCTCCTTCCTGAAAGGCCCCTTCTGACCTTCTTTACTTGGTTAGCTCTTACTCTTCTTTCAAATTTCTTTATTATCACTCCTCTTGGGAAGCCTTCCTTCCCCATGTCCAGGACTAAACCAAATCTCCTTATAATTTGCTCTTTATAGCCATTTATTTCTGCCTTATAGCAGTTGTAATTTTACGTTTAGTGTTTGGTTATCTGATTACTGTGTCTTTCTCTCTGGTATATAGGTCCCTGAGGCCTGGCACCATGTCTGTTTTATTATTTTATTTATTTTTTTGACAGAGTTTCATTCTGTCACCCTGGATAGACTGCTGTAGTGCCATAGCTCACAGCAACCTCAAACTCGTGGGCTCAAGTGATCCTCTTTCCTCAGCCTCCCAAGTAGCCGGGACTACAAGCGCCCACCACAATGCTCGGCTATTTCTTTTTTAAGAGACGGGAATCTTGGGCAGCACCTGTGGCTCAAAGGGGTAGGGCGCTGGTCCCATATACTGGAGATGGTGAGTTCAAACCCAGCCCTGGCCAAAAACTGCAAAAAAAAAAAAAAAAAATGGGAATCTCATTCTTGCTTTGGCTGGTCTCCTATCTCAGCCTCCCAGAGCACTGGGCTTATAGATGTGAGCCGCTGCACCTGGCTACCATCTCTGTTTTAATCACCCAATCCCATGGACATCATGGGTGCTCAGCAAAGAATTCTTGGATTGATAGATGAATGACAGCCAGACTTCACTTTTAATGATATCTCACAGTATGTATATCGTTGTGTGTGTGTGTGTGTGTGTGTGTGTCTTGTTTGTAGCTTAGAACGGGGAACGTGGAAGATTCAAGGCCAGAGTCTAGAGGACCCTTCCTTCTCTGGGTTTCTCTGTGGAACTTGCGCACACTGGAGACACTAGATGTCCCACCCAAGCCAACGTCCAGCCACCTAGTGAGAGCTGAAGGGGCTTCAAGAAGTCCCACATGTTTCTGTTTCACTATCAACTAAGTTGCAAATCATCGGGTCAAATAAAGCAAATATGACCTTATCCATATCACACCTCTGAAACTGGGCAATTGGCTTGACTTAGCACAGAGTATCTAGATTTTTAAGACAATCCACCTCTTAAAATCTCTGATAATGCCTGCAGAGCTTCTTTGCAGAGTGTTGCCCACACACCTGGATTTAAAAGTTACATAGACGGTTCTAAGTCTGGTCTTAGAACTGTGGAAGCATGTAAGTTTAATCAAGACAAGTAGCTGACTTTTCTTCTTGCCTGAAGATCTATCTCATGATCCTACATTTCAAACTGGGAACATTTTAGAATGTAGATTATTAAAAGAGAGGAAGTCATTTATTTTGTTGTCATAACTTCATTAAAATAACAGATAGCTAGTCAGCTATATCTATTAAAAGAGTACAATTTGATGAGTTTTTGCTATATGTATACACTTGTGAAACCCTCATTATTAAGATAATGAACACATCCCCCCAAAGCGTTCTCCTGTCCCTTTACAATCCATCTCTCCTCTTCCCCCATCCGCACAATCATTTCTCTGTTTTCTGCCACAATAGCTTAGTTGGCGTGTTTAAAAATGTCAATTTCTATTCTAATTTATAATTTTTCTTTTTTCTCCCTACGACTGCAAAGAGTGCAATAAAAAGCAGCAAAGGATAATACACCCATAAGCCTTGGGTCTTCCAGGTGACCCGCTGGCTTCCCCTGTTGGGACTGGGATCCACTGTGCTTCCCTGAAGGGAGGGAAGGCAAGACAAAGGAACCACTTTGATTTCTGCCATCACATAATGCCTGAAAATGGGGAACCCAGCCATTATATCTGCACAACTAGGCTCCTCAAGAAATTCTGAGTTTGACCCATTTTCAGATCCTGGGTTGATTGGAAGGCACAGAAGCAGATTCTCTATTTGGAAGAATAATAGACTCTCCTAGGCTTTTAATTCAAAAGTAACAGTCTATACTTTTCACTTCAAAAACTTGCTAAGAATTTAGGGAGGGAGGGAGGGAGGCTTCTTCTAAAAGTACTCTGGCAACTGGCAACAGGGTAATTTGCAGGCAATTTACGGCTGTGTATCCGCATGATGTTCACATGGAAAAGAAGGTGTTGCCTGTTGACATACTTCTTGGCGAAGGCTGTTCGAACAACTCATTCCTTTCCAAGCAGTTCTGAGGAGCCTTTGGACCCCAGGGATGAGTCACGACCTGCCAAATGCCAATCACATTGGTAACGAGGCTCCTACCAAGCTTAGCTTCTAAAAATATGCACACTGCACATACACGCATCTGCTTCTGCAGTGTTACCCTGTAAGGAAACACCCCTTTGTGCTTCAGAGGAATGAGCAATCCTTCGCCAAAAGATCAGAGCCCTACTTGGGCAGAACCTTGCTAACTTTGGGCCTGTTATGGCAGCAGCAGCAGCAGAAGCAACGACAGTCAATAATTGTTGTGAGGGTTTCCCCAGGGCCAGGCATTATGCTAAAGCCATTCACTGCTATTATCTCCTTAAATCCTTACAACAATCCTAAAAGATAAAAACTGACATCATCTCCAGGAGGACGTAGAGGCTCTGCAAGGTTAAGTGACTTGCCTGAGGTCACTGGGCTACAGTGGAGGAGGTAGGATTTGAAGCCTGGTCTATTTGCTGAGATTGTAACCTCTAAACATCTGCCTGGTATTGATTGCAGCAGACACCCAGACACCCAGCAGACACCCAGCTAGATACCCTTGCTGGATGGATGTCTGCATTCCCTTCCTGGGGATTGCCTTGGGTTAAGAATTGTTCTGGGATGACCAGAGCTGCCTCACCACCCACCACACCCTGTCCTGCACCACCCTTGGCCAGTGAGGAGGGACCTAGCACGGGGAGACCAGCACCAGACTCCTTACCTTCACAGGGGTTAACCCCTAGGGTGCAATTCCCACTCCAGAGGCCTCCTGGGGTCAGAACTCATCTAGACTTCTCTGCAAATCACACTTTCACCTCCCTACCTTCTCTCTCTGCCCTATCCTGCTTTCTCTGCTCCTTCCAGGTTCTGGAAAAAACACCCCCTCAACAACATACTTGTACAAGAGTCACCATCTCAAGCTCTGCTTAAGACAAAGTCACAGGGAGAGGCACGTTTACCATGAGGGGAGACAAGGAAGGACCGTTCTCTTAAGGAACTCTTCTCTCCTACATGGCTCAAGGGACTCGGAAGGACTGTGGGTGGCCATCGTGTTGGTTCACAGAGTGCAGGACAGCAGAAGTGTGACCAGGGTTGGAAGCGGGCACAAGGCCGCACATCTCAGCATTTAGACTATGGAGGGGTGGGCGGTCATAGCAACGGCTTCTCAGAGATGTGATAAATGCGATAGGTAATGACAACTAGCATTTTGCACAGCACTGGTCTCATGCAGCCCCCTGAGTGAGTGGCAGGTATTCCAGTAGAGGAGAAAATATCTCCTGCCCCCCCTCCTCCCTTCCCCCAGCCTCAGGCTGTACTGAAAATCCTTACCCCTGAGTGGGACAGTGAATGTGGTAGATACCAATTGACCTCAATCAGGGAAAGTCTAAGATAATCTTTTGAATCCAAATGGTGCAGAACTTTATGCCCTGATGAAAAATGCCAAGGAGGAGGTGTGTTTCTGAGGTTGAACTGGAAGCTCGTAGGAGTTGGGTTTGAGACTTCTTTGGGATTGTTGCAGAAACTATTGTTGCAGAAGCCAGGGCCTGTCTTCACTGGCCCACCAGACCACCCATCTTTAGTGTCCTCACTGATTCCAAAGCACCCTCGGGTGTACCCTTGCTCAGCATCCTGGCCCACAGCATTCCAGTGCATTCAGGCTTGATTCCACTCCACCACCACGTCATGGCGGAGGCGCCATTCCTTCATTCCTCCGCGTACTCGTCTAACAAACATGCTGAATAGACGTCTACTCTGTGCCCATCCCTATTCTGGGGTCTGGGGAGACAGAGTGAGCAGGAAGTAGCTCCCAGGCTAGGGAAGGGCTCATGCCCATGTTGGAGCTCCGTGAGTTGCCTTCTCTCCTCTCTTTGCACCTTCTGTTCCCTCTGCTGCTTGACACCTGTTTCCTTGAAGGCCGCCTCTCTACGCTTCCCCTTCCAGTCCCTGCTCATGTATTACCAATTCCTCTTCAGAGCCTCTTTTCTCTTCTTCCCCTCACCTGACTCAGATGCTCCTTTCCTTAAATTCTACAATCCTTTCTTCTCCCCCCTTTTTTGTTTTTATTAAATCATAGCTGTGTACATTAATGCCTTTATGGGGTACAATGTGCTTGTTTTACATACGATTTGAAATACTTACAGCAAACTGTTTAACATAGCCTTCACCGCACTTTCTTTTGTGTTAAGACACCAGGGACTATTATGCGGCCTTAATAAAAAGACAGAGACTTTACCTCTTTTATGTTTACGTGGACGGAGCTGGAACCTAATCTTCTGCCCCTGTCACAGCCCTCCCACAGAGCACTGCGTGGATATGTCTGCAGACAGTGAGCCCCTTGAGATTCTGCCATTCATTCTCTCAATTCCTCATTCATTCTTCCGTGAGTCAGACACTGTGTTAGGTGCGAGGGTTCAGCAGTGGTTAACCATAGACACTTCCTCTGTCCTGCCTTCATTACCGTCACGTTCCAGAGGGGGAGACAGGAACAAAATAACTCCTTTGAGGATTCCCACACCTTATCAGATGAAGAATCGTTCCTCTTTAAGTCCATAAAATAAAAGCTCTTCCTTTCAAACTAGGGACTGGGGACTATGATTATGTCATTACAGAAGGAAATGAACTCAGTAGAAATTATCAATTATCCCACAAAATCTAAAGCTCCCTGAGAGTGATTCCTCTTCCATGTGGGTTGTAGAGACCAAGGAGCTAGAACTCAGCCACTGTGATGTGGGTTAAGACCATTTTCTTCTTATACTGCCCGTTTTTGAGGCTGCGGCTAACAGGAGCGTGGATCTGAGGCAACATAAAGGGGCCCCTTCTCAGCTATTTCACTCGTTTCCATGTAGAAAAGTCGACCGAAGTTGCACTTTTTCCCCCCAAATTCTCCACAGAAGATAAAACTTTGGAATCTTACATTTGACCTCCCCATTCTCACAAATTCAATGTTTGAAACATCTGGACCCATAACAATAATATGAAGATAACTGCCTGCAACTTCTAGGGCTGATCCAGCCAGGTCCAAATCCCTATTCTCTTTGGTTAGTGCTTCTTGCTTGAATAAAGCCAAAAATGGAAAAGAAAGAAAAAATTAACAGCAGCAGGGAAAAAAAAAATCTCTCCAAACAAACAACAAACCAGAGGAACTGAACAAGGCTGAGAAACTGAGCTCTCCCATACTGGATGTCCTTAGCTGGACGTCCCCACTCCCACCTTGTCCAAGCCCAGGCTGTGGGGAAGTAGGAGTGCAGGTCTATGTAACCAGGAAAAAGCTCCCAGCTTGAGGGAAGAGCAGGCCTGACCTCTCATAGACGGCCGCTCTAGGCCATTACAGCAAGGGGAAATTGTGTGCCTCCTCCAGGTCGTCTCAGCACAGAGGAGCCTGCCGAGGTGCGACCAGATAGCTTCCTGGCGGAGGGCCCACTGGCATCGCCTCTGGCCAGTATTAATTCACTCAGGCCCACAGATAAGCTGGGCACTGCCTGCCTGATTGGGTTACATGCAAAGCACAAATAAACTTCCTGGAATAACTAATAGAGGAAATTGGGAAGGAAGGAGCAATCTATCAATTATCAATAGGCAGTTCACAGGAACTTGGCAAATTAAATAGTTAAAATGTGTAACAGAGATGAAAAGAAAACGCCAGGATTTGGAAAAAAAAAATTCCTCTTACATCTTTTGCATTTACCTGGATGGATTTGGAGAATATTCTCCTATTTAAAATATCTCGAAATGGAAAAGCAAGCATCCCATGTACTCAGTACTAACCTGAAAATAGTAGACTAACAATGACACTCACACAAGAGAAAAACACAATTACATTCCAAAAGGGGGAGGTTGGAGGGGGTCAGTAAGTTCCCACTTATTGGGTTCAAGGTAGGGGTATATGGCACCCCTCCTAGGTGAAGGACTCAGGTACAATTCAGACTGTGGACATTACCTTACCAATGTAAGGCATTAATCAAATGATTTCCCAAAGAAATATCAATTTTCAACCATCTCGTGTACAGTAAAAGAATGTTCACAGGCCAGAAGAGCATCTGCCAGTTTCCCAGTCTGCTCAGCAGCCTGCTCACTGGTGCCCTTCCTGGCCACCTTTCTAGTCAACGTATTTGTGGCTTCTGGATTAATCCCCCTAAATCCAATTCTGATGTCACTCTCAGCTTCCAAACCTTCAGTGCCTCCTCACTGCCTAGAGAGTGAGGTGTGAATGTCTCGGCCTGGCAGTCAGAGCTCCACCCAGCTCTCCAACCTTCCACGCAGCCCCATTCCCAGGGCAAGAGCCAGGGTTTCCTACTGCACTGCCCTACTCTGTAAGACCGTGGCCACCTAGGACATGGAGCCCATGATGCTTTCCCAATGGAACCCCCAACCCACCACCCTCCAAAGGCTCCAGATCCTCTTCCAAGAAGCCTTCTTGTTATCTCCCATCACTGAAGCCTCCACCCACAGCCTTTGGTTCATCTGAGCACCTCATGCTTCTCGTTCTTTTTTGTTGTAGAGACAGAGTCTCACTTTATGGCCCTCAGTAGAGTGCCGTGGCCTCACACAGCTCAGAGCAACCTCCAACTCCTGGACTTAAGCGATTCTTTTGCCTCAGCCTCCCGAGTAGCTGGGACTACAGGCGCCCGCCACAATGCCCGGCTATTTTTTGGTTGCAGTTTGGCCGGGGCTGGGTTTGAACCTGCCACCCTCGGTATATGGGGCCGGCGCCTTACCGACTGAGCCACAGGTGCCACCCATACTTCTCGTTCTTACATCCCAACTATGTAGGGACTTTTCTTACATTCCCAACTTGAGCTTGATTCCTTAGGGCAGGGTGGAGACGGAAATGTTCTACAAGGTCTGACAATTAAGTCTGAAAACCGATCCTAGGAAAAGCGCGACATCCCTCATTGTTTCATATCACTATGGTCACCTTCAAAATACTCCCCTGGGGGAGCTGTGCACTGATGCACTGATGCGGGCCTTGTCCACCCTGCAAAGCAATGTTAGAACTCTTTTTCTGGAGTGGTCATCAGAGCTGTCATCATATTACCCTTGCTGTCCTGAATGTCATCCAAATGTCTTCCTTTCAATATTTCCTTTATCTTCAGGCAAAGAAAAAAGTCATGGGGGGCCAGATCAGCTGAGTAGGGAGCGTGTTTCAATACAGTTATTTGTTCACTGGCTAAAAACTCCCTCACAGACAGTGCTGTGTGAGCTGGTGCATTGTCGTGATGCAGGAGTCACACCTTCTCATGCCCAGATTTTCAGGTAAGATTTTCCTAACTGTTTCTCTCCTAATGTTTACTTGGTCTTCTGTGCTTCTCACAGGAAGCCGACACTGTAAATGCACAATCTGATGAATTTTTGCAAGGCTTTTGTCGTTTCTGCTCATTACTGTCTGCTCTGACCTCTCATCCATGATGCTTTCTCTCCCCTCAGAAAAACGTTTCATACATTTGTACGCCGCCCTTTTCTTTATGGCATGATTCCCATAAACTTGGACTAACACGTCCCTGATCTCACTTCCACTCTTGCTGAGTTTAACAAGAAATTTAATGTTTGTTCATTGCTCTAATTCAAGCTCTGATATTCTCCCAACAGCACACAAAATCACTCAGCAACAATATAGAACTCCGCTCGGCAAGACACCACCTCATGTCAATATGAACACAGCTGTGAGACACGGACATACCAAGGTCATGAGCCCTTACCCAGTTCTTTGTACAGTGCTGCTAACATAAGCACATGGTGGCAAGTTTATGAACTTAATTGCCATTGTTCATTGTTATGTGTTCTTCAATATAAATAAATTAAGTTCATGCCAAAGGGCAGAATAGAGATATAGGTTCTACTCCAATGAAAGATGATTAACTTATTTTTGCTTGAAATTGAATCAGCACTTCTATGTACCAGACTACACAGCGCTGGAGGGAGAATGAATGAGACACGGGCCCCATGCGTGAAGAGACAAGGCTCGTGGGTAAGGCAAGCACCGAAACACGTAATTACGACCACAATAACAGCACCCGTGCAACAGTAGCCATCAGTAACTTTACTCACGAGGTACCGCCACATCCCCAGACTGTGCTAGGCTCCTGGCATTCATTACCTCATTTAATCTTCAGAGCAACCCCAGGAGTGGGGTTCTTATTATTCCCATTTTGTAGAGGGGAGAAACTAGAGTAAAGTTTCAGCTGACTTGCCTAGGGACCCGGGGAGGAATTGCATTCAGTGGTATGCTCCCGGAAGCCCAGAGTGGGCAGCCTGGACTGGGAAATCCAAGACTGCTACGTTGACTCCACAATGCTACCCAGCGCCAAGCACCTCCCGTCCTTCAGCCCAGCCATTCCTGGAGTGGGATCTTCGTCCTTCCACCTGTCACCTTGTGTTTGGACAACATCTGTTCCACACCTGGCATTGTATCCATGGGTTACACAGGGAGTAAGGAAGGAGGAGACAGGAAAAGGCACAGGCCAGTTAGTCTGCATGTTAAAGAGTTTTTGGGAATTCCTCTCCACTGAACTCCATCACCATGCCATTGGCTAGAGCTTTGTCCTTTGAGCACTCTGAACTGTGAGAAACAGGAAATGCAGCTGTTCAGCTAAACTCATTGCCAGGCCACACAAAACTGGCATTCCTGGAGTCAGAAACTAGAGAGAACGGACATTGGGTGAGCAGTGAACAGCGCCTGCCACCCACCCGAGTTCCAAGCTTAGACTTGAACCAGTGATATGATAATAAACACTCATTTGGCTAGCAGGAGTGGAGGGGAGAAGAAGCTCTGATTTGCGGCATTTTCCTATTTCTGTAGTGTAAATACTCTTAGCATGGGTAAACTCAAGCTGCCAACATGACTGCAAATGGCTCGCAAAATTCCTGAAGATGTAATCGTCATCCCTCACAAGCTGGAACAAGCCGACACCAGGACATCGATGACATGAACCTGCCTAACTGCAGGCAAACATTCTTCCTTAGGAGGCTTTACCAAACATCACACAACACAGAGAAGGGAGAATTAATCATCTGCCCCACAATTATGTCAGAGCTCACAGCAACCTCAGACTCTTGGGCTCTAACAATCCCCTTGCTTCAGCTTCCAAGTAGTGGGGACTACAGGTGCCGGCCACAACACTCAGCTATTTTTAAAGATGGGGGTCTCACTCCGGCTCAGGCTGGTCTTGAACTCATGAGCTCAGGCAATCCACCTGCCTCAGCCTCTTCATATAGCTAGACTATATCATTTTTGAATTGTGGAAATCTATCAAGGGAGAAAGGCCACCATGAGCTCAGAAGGTGTACCAAGTACTTAATGACTCAGGGACAGTGGAGTGCTGCCCCCTTTCCCAGCAGATGTGCAACAGACCTGCAATCCCTGGGAGCAAAGCAGGGTATAACAGGTGATACCTGTTCCCAAAAATCTCTTCCTCAAGGGGCCCCCAAGAGGCTTTTGAATGAGTCAGAAACCCCAGGCAGCAAGTCCTGAGCAAGACAACTAGTCCTTGAAACTGGGAGAAAAGAAAAAAAAAATTTTTGTTAGCCAACATCTTTCCTATCTTCCTGACAGTTTTCAATCCTGCCCCCAGGGAACATTTGGCAATGTCTGGAGACATTTTTGGCCATCACAGCTAAGGTGGGGGTGTCAGTGGCATCTGTGTGGTAGGTGGAGGCCAGTGATCCTGCTACGTACCCCACAGTGCACAGGGCAGCCTCCACAATGAATTATCTAGCCCCAAATGTCGATGCCAAGGCCGAGAAAGCCAGCTCTGTGAAATCAATGCTGCCTCCGTGAGATTTGTGAGTCACAGAAAAAAGCCATTTTCTTCCTTTTTTTTTTGGTACCGAGGAGGGGGTGGGTGGCGAGTGGAGAAGGGAAGACGTTGTTTATTATTCAACTCTCACTTCCACAGCAGGGAAAACACTGTTTATACAAAACATCAAAGGTCGCTGCCACAGATATCAATTCCATATTGCATGAGCCTTTGCCAAATCAAATTAGCTTATTTTCCTTGATATTAAGTTTGACAAGCAAAGAGACTGTGAAAACCAGCATTCCAACTGGGTGTGCCCCTGTAATTCAGTAAATTTTTTTTAGCGTTATAATTCCAACAGTAGCCTTATTCTTCACGTAAGGATTATGTTACTGTCTGTATGTCTCTTGTCTGGAAATTTATATCGTTGTATCCTCGGCTCCTTCTAATGTTCAGATTCTCCAGGAATGTGATTGAGGCAGCTGCGAGAGCTCACAGTGGATTCCAAGGGCAGGCGGCTGGGGTGGTGCCCAGGAAGACAGCGGCCCCTGATCCATGCAAAACCCACCATTACAGCAAGTCAGTGTGGGGCAGTGTGTGTCAGCATTTATGTCAGTCAAAAGAAAAAGAAAGAAAGAAAATAGCCCCAAGCCAGTTATTCTTAATGGTTTTTGGTTCCAGATAGCTTTGAAAATCTGATGAAAGCTGTGATCTTGCTTCTGCAAATGTGTGCACAGATCCGCACATTCTGCATGGAATCCTGGAGTGTTCAACCGCACAGCCTTCAGCTGGGTTTAAGGACAGCGGCTACAAGTCAAAGCATGTGTCTAAAAGATGCTGCTGAACAGGGACTGTTCCATGATGTGACTTTGCACGTGTGACCTTGGGTGTCCCCTGCTGGAATCTGAACTCCCCCTGCTGTAAAATGGATGTTAACATCATCAAGTGGTCCTATCAGATAGAAAGAGATTGTTCCAAGTCAGTGGGGAGAATAGACCAGGCAGGGAAGCAGATGGAGGCAAAGAAACCATTTATTCGTTTCACTAGTGTTCTCCCCCAAAATGCATCTACTATATTCAGACAACACCAACAGAATGGTGGGAATTTGCAGATTAATAGGACCAGATTTCTGCCCTTATGGGGTTCACAGAGTGTTTTAAATCCACAGGAGAGAGTTAGAGAGGCTATAGCATCGCCCTAGGAAAGACTCAAGAGAATGAATTCAGTAGCTGTTAAGGAGAGAGGACTTTGGAAATAAAACTGAATTTGGGTGTCAAACGCAGGGGATGGACCTAGAATTTTCCTGCCGTACAGTGAAAAAGCATGCTCTCAGGACCATGTAGCTTTAATATAAGCCCAGAACATAGCACCTTCTAGATCTGGAAATGAGGCTCAGAATCCCTTTTGGAA
Source organism: Nycticebus coucang (assembly GCF_027406575.1). NCBI lineage: Eukaryota > Metazoa > Chordata > Mammalia > Primates > Lorisidae > Nycticebus > Nycticebus coucang. Next base: position 78,463,302 of record NC_069796.1, read on the forward strand.
GACTGAATCTCAAATGCAGTCTCCCCTAAATAGGTCCATGTTTTCCACTGTGATTTCGGCAGTGCACATTAGGCTAAATACTCCCTGCTCTCCTGTCGGAGCCACATGGTGTGAGATGCAGCCTGGAGCCTCCACAGGGATAAGGGCTCCCTTTCTGTCCCTTGCTCTGTTCCCAGAACCTAGACTTGGGCCTGACCCACAGGAGGTGCTCACTCAGCGTTTACTGGAAAGATGAAAGGAGCCATCCAGTGGCAGGAATAGCCCTAGTGCTGCAAAGGAAGAGAACAGGGCCTGAGAACGGGCATGCCTGAGCAGAGCACAGAATCCACAGGATGGTCTCCAGGAAGTTTTCCCTAAGGCAAAGGCCTTGGAGGCAAGATCTGAGTAGGAGCTGATGCCGTGAAAAGGGAAGCCCATGCGAAGTCCTGAGACAAGAGATGGGCAAGTTCAAGGAGCTGGAAGGTCTGCATGGTTAGAAGGTTGAGGAGGAGAGAGAGGGGCAGCAGGGAGTTGGAGGGGACCTTGCAGGGCATGGACAAGGCTTTTATCTTTGTCCAGAAAGCAGTAGGAAGTCATTGCCTGGCTTCAAACACCTTGGGCAATCAAATTCTCTTTTTTGATTTCCCATGTGAATGACAGCGTCCAGGGGGCGTACCCTGCCCATTGGCCTTTTCCTTTTCCTACATTCATCTCTCTCTTTTCTTCCTAGAAATAAGGCCCTAATTTCTCTTGGCAATTTATCCCTCCCCCTTCTTAGCACCGAGGACAGCTATTCGGTATTATCGCAGCTCCCATGAGGACCTTTCATTGTGCCAATCTTCTCTCTTTCACCCCAGGAATTAGTCTGATCATGGTCACCAAACACAAACAGAACAAAGGAGATGAGGGGAGAGGTTGGCTGGTGTGCCCAGAATGTAAAGCTCTGTCTTCTATGGGAACTGCCAGGAGAACCCTTCCTTTTCCCCTAGAGAGCTTGGCGTGAAACTTCCTTCTTGCATCAGGAGTTGTAGCAAGGGAAGAGCCTGCAGCTACAGAAGGCTACCATGTGGGCCTTAAAAGCGAAGCTGACATCTTGAAAGACAGAACCAAGAAATTGTAACTAAACTGAGCCTCGTTAGCACCTGGAGCAAGCCTCACCTGATGCCAAACTACTTCTGGCCCTTTCAGCTTCCTGAGCAAATGATTTGTTTTGGCTTTTTTCAAACGGCATTTTCAGTTGGCTTCTGGACATTGGAAGTACTTAATCAATTCAAGCGGCAGAATCAGTGATCTAATGTTGCTGATTCTGCAGAACAGTTTTTACAAAGACTTGTAGAAAGACAGGAGCATCTGGGAGGTAGAAGCTATGTGGAAACTGTAATCCAAAAGCATGAAATCTCATATTTTACCCAAGTATTATGATGGGCCATCAGTCTAAAACTTCACACCACAGCACAACCAAATTCACAGTCAGTGGTCTGAAACATGTGGACACAGTTCCAAAGATTCAAGATTCAGTTTCCATTTGGAGGAGAGCCTAGAATTTTTGGATGTTTCCCCAAGGATTCAAGCTGGTGGATCTGAAAAGCCAGCAGGGGGATCTCCTGAGAGTCGTTTTCATGGCTCTCCAGGACACTTCCTCTCCAAGGATAAGAAGGCACTTTTCCGCTGGGCCGTAGGCCCTTCCATGGTGGAAAGTTGGCTGAAAATCAGAGGGATGAGTAATGAGGAAAAAGTGAGAGGCTTCAAAGCGCAGCGTTTGGTCTGGGCTGAGGTTAAATCATCAGTCCTTGGCCTGGTGGGTGGGTGCACGTTTGTAGAAGTCCATTCGTTCCTCCCTGGCACTAAGCAAGCTTGCCATCTCTTTCTTTGGAATGCAAGGCTGATGACAGAGGGCAAGTCACAAGCCTGCTGTGTTAAAGCTTCTGTCTCAGCCAGCAGAATGTACCTTGCAGAATTAAGCTGGCCTCTGTTCTGTCAGAGGATCTCAAGTCTCAGGAACCTTTTTCCCAAGCAACCTGCTCAGAGATTTTTCTGAAAAAGAGAGATGGAGCTGGCTCATGACGTAGAGAAGAGTAAAAATATCATTTGATCAGTCTGTATCCTGTGTGTTGGAATTTAGCTTTTAGAACCCAATATTTTTTGAGCTCTTCTATGAATTGGACAGTTCACTAATCTTTCTGAATGTCCATTCTGTCTTTGGTACAAGGAGGACCCTATCGCCTGTTTGAATAAATTGCCCTGACAATTAAAAAAAATTAGTGTTTGGAAATGGCCTTAGCACAGTCCGACACATGAATGAACTCAATGCATATGGATTGTAAGAGACACATTCCAGCATGAGAATGCTACAAAGAGAGCAAATCGTAGTCCCATGTTGTGAAATGTCATGTTGCCACAAAAAGGAAAAATAAAAATCCAACTAAAGAAAAGCTAACCACAGGGCCTGTTTGCATAAAAACACATTGACATAGTTTGACTTTTTCAGTGGAGGGGTCATAGAGTTCAGCCCACTCTTTAGCACGTAAACTTGTGGTTTCTGCCCAATGAATTAGTCTGTGATGGGAAAATTAACTTATTCAGCAGAAGGATGTCAATGTCACTCTGAGGAAGGTGCCGGTACACTGTACAGTCGCTACAAACGTCTGACATTAGGAGACTAAATAATGTTGTCTAGGGGCCTTGCTGACATGCTGTTCACATTTCAAACCCTGACGTTAATCTAAAACATTTTGGGTTGATATTGGGGGTAGAGGGAGGGCAGCAGGGAGAGACTTATGGTCTTAACAAGTAGGCAGGGACTGATGGGGTCCACAAGGACCCTTGGTGCTTTGCTTACAGGGTGCGTCCCCCAGCCAATTGCTCAGCAGCTGCGTGAGTAAGACAATGCAGCCCTGGGGCCCCCACAGTTGGTCCATTTGGCTTGAGAACACTTAGCCCATCCACCCACCTCAGAGCCAGTGGATGAGAACGGCTATTTGGCCACGCCTTGTTCTTTCTCTTGCTTCTAATGGGGGAACTTCCTTTCAGGGATGGAGGGTGGGAGCCCTCTGGTGAAGTCTGCTTATTTTCCATTTGAGTCAGAAAAGCAAGGGCAACTTGAAGACAGGAAAAGTCAGACAGGGTTCCCGGTATCACTCTCATGGCTTCAATTGACTTTCGTGGTTTGGAGGAAATTACCATGTTTCCAAACCAGCTTCTCCATCACCATCATAGCCAGGCTGTCTGGGAAAACTGCTTCCTTTTTTGCAAGGACTATTTTGTGAAGAAATAGATGGAAAATAATGGGAAGATTTCAGAAAATTCCTTACTTGGAAGGAAGGAAAGAGAGAGCAAGAGGCCAGTGATTGTTATCTTGGGCGGACCCAGGCGGCCTGGCCAGTGGACCTGTGCTCTCCCAGAACATGGGATGGGTGGACATCAAAGGGCCCGCAGAGGCCACTGGTGTGCACTGCTCAGCAGAGGTGGCTGGCAGTGCTAGAAAGACTCTTGTTTTCCATCCCTAGGATAATCCTTCTGGCAAGCGATACACAAATGGGATCTACAAGGGAAGAGAGGATTAGCACAGAGAAGGAAAATCTCACCACAAGGACTATTTACAAGCTATAAATCCAGTTGTTAATTTCCAGCCATCAAAACCATTCTTCAATCGAAAGCCTGAAACCAGCACCGATGGTCATCGAAGCATAGATACTCTACCAGAGGAATGCTGAGTGGAGCTGCAGCCCCCAGCCACATCAGCCACTGCCTTACCCGGTCAATAAAGTATGACCTTAATTACACGTCAATGTCAACTCTTTCTCATTAGGAGAAGGGGGTGGGGCAAGCTAGACAACGCTGGCTGAGAAATGGAGGCTGGGCACAGGGAGCAGAAATGTGCATGCAATTTGCAACAGGAAGAAAGCAAGGCTGACTTTTATAAAAGAAGTGCCGTGAACACGTCAGGCTCCAGAAAAGACATGAGCCCGAAACAGGCAAAACTTTGCTGATTACACAGAAGTGAGATCCAGAGCCATCATTCATATCAAGGGCTTCTTTTCTCATTGTTGGAAAGTTGACTGCAAAGCAAAATTTTCTTATAAATGCCCTATTAAATTATATTTGGGATGACATATGGCTTTACTACTCACCCACAAGATGAGATGGTTTATAATAATAACTTCAAAAAAGTTATCACATCTATGGCCTATTTTTCTCATATGGCTTATATTATTGTATATTTATCATGTGTTAGACATAGGGTTAATTACAATAAGGTAAATATTATTATCCTCACTTTATAGATGAGGAAACTGAAGTGTAATCAATTGCATGAAGGTACACAGCTAGTATACATTGGAATCAGGATTTAATGGAAGTGGCTCCAGTGACTTTGCTTAGATTCACTCTGCTACAGTGGCTTTTGCTTTTTGTAACTATTTTCCCTAAACCTCAGAAGGCATCACTGTCCCCATTTGACATATAAAGAACCCAAGGCTCAGGAAAGTGAAGAGAGTCCTTGAAAGTGACTTACGCCCTAGAGTGCTGAGGCTGGAATTCTGTCATGTATCCCCCAAATGGCAGGGCCTGGTGTCCCAGTAGTCAAAGATAGATCCATCCAAACACCAGGAGGAGAAGCAGCCCAGGATGAGGACTCTAAAGATACTGTCCACTGGTTACTGTTCCCTCCATCCTCAGAGATGCTTTGAGGCTCACCTGTTTTAGAATTCTATTAGAATCTGGTTTATCAGCTTTTTGTTCAATTCTATGACCTTCCCTAATCCTTCCAATAAATTTTTCTTATTGTTGTTGTTGTTGAGTTATCCAAAATTGGGTTTCTGTTGCTTGCAACCATAGAATTCTAACTGCTGCAATAACTGTACTGAGTACAAAAGACCAAGGCTAGGAAGCCAAATTCTGAGGTCATGTTCAAGGGACACACAGAGCAAAGAGAAAGGGGTAAGCTTGAAGCATCAGAATTTATAAAGGTATAAAAAGTGAATACTAGCAGAGGAAGAGACTTCAAGACGATGAAGGAAGTAGGCTGGGCTGCTGGAGGCTTGGATTTTATTGATATCTGATCTTGTCCTGGTTAAAACAAATAAGTCTTTTCCTAACGGATCATGATAGTTTTTCACAAATTATGATAAGCATACAAAGACATACCTCTATTCAACAAATAATTATGTTCTTATTTTTATACTTATGTTTATGTTACAGTTCTTCTCTCTATTTACAATGATAATATAAAGCTTAGTTCTTTAAATCAGTTAGGTAAAGAGAAAAATGAGTCAATTTAAAGAAAAATCTAAAATAAAAAAATTATAACTGTGTAATTGTTTATAAAAAACAAGTGATGTTGAAGAAGCTACATAGCACTGTTTATTAATTTCACAACACAACATAACCTGTCATTAAACTTGAGTTTAGTATGAATAAACCAAGATGCAATGTCACCACTTCAATCTCAGTCATCTCAGGCATGTAGGTTTTGGACAATTTTAACCTGAATTGTCCAGATATTGGCTTTGTTTTTTTTTTTTTTAACTTCATTTTTGTATGGAGGCAGAAGGTGCATCCTGACTGATCCCTTGGATTCAGAAACTCTATGTGCTATTGGGTCAAAAATGAAACTAAAAACACCAGCGATGAAAAGATAAATTATAAAACTAACTCTACAAACTTGCCAGTTAAGAGAGCACACACATACCAGTGGAGAAATTGGCTGAGCAATCTGTGGGGAAAATCAGGACTGTGTAAGTTTTAAAGGGGGGAGGAGGTTCTTGGTAGTTAGTCTAATCCAGTTTTTTTTTGCTTTTGAGACAGAGCCTCAAGCTGTCACGCTGGGTAGAGTGCCGTGGCGTCACAGCTCACAGCAACCTTCACCTCCTGGGCTTAAGTGATTCTCTTACCTCAGCCTCCCAAGTAGCTGGAACTACAGGCACCTGCCACAATGCCCAGCTATTTTTTGGTTGTAGCTGTCGTTGTTTGGCAGGTCCGGGCTGGATTCAAACCTGCCAGCTGCGTATGTGGCTGGCGCCCTAGCCGCTGAGCTACAGGTGCCAAGCCTAGTTAGTCTAATCTATCATGGAAGATTGGAACTCGGCATGGGCAGAGGTGGGCCACGGTCTGAAACAGCTGGTTAGAGCGAGTCCTGTCACCATGCACCGGGAACCTCTTCAGTTTTGTCCATAAGGGTCTGAGAAACAAGGGTCATTTAACAGTCACCAGCTTTAACTGTCCAGAGCCAATTGCGTTGACACCAGACATTCACTTTTGTCATCACCTAAGCTTCTGGCCATGGATATTTGCCTCCACTTGGTTCTCCCTGTTCCTGAAATAATAGAAGAGAACATAAAGGGGAAGTAGAGGATCAGGTTTTCAGGTCCATGCTGACATTTCGGTTTCAGTGGCATTCTCCCAGATTGCATTATATTTATTTAGATCTTTAAGTCACTTAAATCTCCTTTTCTTTTTTTTTTGAGAAGGAGTCTCATTTTGTCACCCTTGGTAAAGTGCCATGGCATCATAACTCACAGCAACCTCCAACTCTTGGGCTCAAGTGATCCTCGTGCCTCAGCCTCCAGAGTAGCTGAGACTACCGGTGCCCGCCACAATGCCAGCTATTTTTTTTTTTTTTGTAGAGACAAAGTCTCACTTTATGGCCCTCGGTAGAGTGCCGTGGCCTCACACAGCTCACAGCAACCTCCAACTCCTGGGCTTAAGCGATTCTCTTGCCTCAGCCTCCCTAGTAGCTGGGTCTACAGGTGCCCGCCACAACGCCCAGCTATTATTTGGTTGCAGTTTTGGCTGGGGCTGGGTTTGAACCCGCCACCCTCAGTATATGGGGCCAGCGCCTTACCGACTGAGCCACAGGCGCTGCCCTAATGCCAGCTATTTTTAGATTCGGGGTCTCACTTTTGCTTAGGTTGGTCTCAAACCTGTGAGCTCAGGCAATCCACCCACCTCAGCCTCCCAGAGTGCTGGGATTACAGGGTGAACCACCACACCTGGCCCTCTTAAAGCTCCTTTTGAAGTAGAAGAAGGCTGTGGTTGTGCAACAGCACTTAAGACCTGTTAATGATACACTTGACAACAGCAGCAATCAGACACAACGTAATTATTAATGGTAGCAGAATGCCCACGTTAGTGTCCTCTACAGACAAGCCCAAGTGATGAGGAAAGAGTTCGCTGACTCATTCTTGACTTTTTTGTAGCACTTATCCCAAAGCATTAACCCAAGGGCGACAGGAAGTGTTAGCCAGTGCACAAAAGCTGCCTTGTTTCATCAGTAAAGATTAGTTTGTCCAATGTCATTGCAATAATTGAGTGCAATGACATTTGAGCTGGACTAACAGACACATTGTGGACAAGGTCATTGGTTGTGATTGCCACTGTTAGGGACAGTTTCTAATGTGGTGTTCTAAACAGGAATCCCAAACCATGGGATTCTCACACACAAGGTGATAAAAACTGTCCCCCTGAGACCTCTAGGACATTTCCTCTTAGACAAGCAGGTTGTTTGGGTTATGGCCAGTATGTAAATATTGAAACCCCAACTAAATCCATCCAAGTCTGCCATCTTGGTAGACCCTCTCTCTTCTCCAAAGTCCACATCGGGTGGTGATAACACTTTGGCAGAAATACACAAACCCACAAGAAAACTTTGGCAAATACCGTTAAGCGTGCATCTGAAACATCTAAGTACCATTAAGGTCAAATATACCTAAATTTTAACAGAAAGTAGTGTAATGAGTACAATCAGCACAAGAATATTTTCCTTGCTCTCTCAAAAGAATTAAGTAAACGGCTTCATTATTTCCTGTGAAACAATCATCTACCATTAGCAAAATTTCACATTGTAATGACTTAGAAAAAATTTTGACCATTATAGCTATTCTTGCTGTTCCCAAAAGCTGGTTGTTAAATACTAACTGGAAAGTGTCATTTTTACGGTCAAGGATATTAATTGTAGCCCAGAGAGAAACAAAAATTAATTTCCAGGAACGTGCCCTATTATAATTGCAGCTAGTATCATTTTCAGCACAGCCTCTTAATGGATGAGAACTCTATGCTCCCACAACAAACTCAAACTGGATCTGGTGAAGAAAATAACTTTCACAATAATTTTCAGTTACTTAAAATCTGGAGATGACCAAACCTAAAGACAATAAGAACACTGTCTCTTCTTTTTAGACAGTGAAAGAAGAAAGGTTTGTATTTACTCAGTGGCCGTCCAAGAAAACCCAAAGATATTTTAAGTTTAAAAGATATCCTCAGTGTTTTTGATTCTAAATTGGGGTTCACTGGGGAAAATATTATCAGAAAGAGACTTCAGAATAGATCATCACAAGAATAATTGAGAGCTCTTGCTTGACTACTTCATTAAACAGAAATGACGTAATGGTAATTAAGAATACCAATCCTGGTAGGGCACCGTGGTTCATACCTGTAATCCTAGCACTCTGGGAGGCCAAGGCGGAGGATTCTTTGAGGTCAGGAGTTTGAGACCAGTCTGAGCAAGAGAAAGACCCCATCTTTACAAAAAATAGACAACTTAGTTTGCTATATTGGAGTTTGCCAGTAATCCCAGCTACCCAGGAGGCTGAGGCAGGAGGATCCTTTGAGCCCAGAAGTTTGAGGTTGTAGTGAGCTATGATGATACCACTGTATTCTGCCCTGGGTGACAGAGAGAGGGTGTCTCAAAAAAAAAAAAAAAAAAAAGAATGTCATAAACATCTGTTAACTATTAGACCTCTCCTCTGTGTCACATTTAAAGTTTTTGCTTATTATGTTTTTATACCATTGTGTTTATACATTGAAACATATATGAGGAGATAAACTTTATAATCTTTTATATTATTAATTGAATTAACCTAAGACAATATATACATCATATTGATTTTATCAATTTTATTAATGTTTTACAAAAGTGAAAATGTGTTCTGGCAGGCGCTACTTGGGAGACTGAGGCAGGAGGATTGCTTAAGCATAAGAGTTTGAGGTTGCTGTGAGCTGTGATGACACGGCACTCTACCCAGGGTGACAGCTTGAGAGTCTGTCTCAAAAAAAAAAAAAAAAAAAAGAAAATGTGTTCATGTGCAGGCAAGAATATAAGTTAAAATAATTACATGATACAGTGGGCTAAATAACCTTCTCTCAAAGATGTCTGCACCCTAATCTCAATAACTGTGACTATGTCACCTTACCTGGCAAAAGGAATTTTGTAGATATAATTAAGTTGAGGATCTTGAGATCATCCTGTATTATTTGAGTGAGTCTGATGGAATCACAAGGGTCCTTATAAGAGGGAGGCAGGTCAGAGAGAAGATGCTTAGCTGCTGGCTGTGAAGACTGGAGGATCCAAAGAATGCACACAGCCTCTGGAAGCTGGAAAAGGCAAGCAGACCTTCTCCTTGAAGCCTCCAGATGGAATACAGACCCGCCAGGGCCTTGATTTTGGACTTCTAATTTTAGATTATCATTCTGATCTCCAGAACTATAAAGACGATAAACTGATTTTTTTAAGCCACTAAGTTTGTGGTAATTTGTTACAGCACCATAGGAAACTAGTACACATGAGAGCTCTGTGTATCTATTCCTGTTTCAGGAATTTAAAACAAAAACCAACCCTTCTTCCCTTCTTTCCTTTCCTTTCTTTCCTTCCTTTCTTTCTTTCTCACTTTGTGGCCCTCAGTAGAGTGCTGTGGTGTCACAGTTCCCAGCAACCTCAGACTCTTGGGCTGAAGTGATTCTCTTGCCTCAGTCTCCCAAGTAGCTGGGACTACAGGTGCCCGCCACAACGCCCGGCTATTTTTAGAGACAAGACAGGGTCTCGCTCTTGCTCAGGCTGGTCTGGACTCCTGAGCTCAAGCAATCCACTCAACCTCGGCCTCCCAGAGTGCTAGGATTACAGGCGTGAGCTACTGTGCCTGGCCTCTTTGCTGACTTTAAAGGTTTCAAAGTCAATTTAGGATCTGGAAATTAAATTCAGGCCATCTTTCAAAAAATAATACAATTAACAATGATATTAAAAGTATCAGAAATTAGGCAGAAGGAGGGAGGGCATGAGGTGGGTTCTCACCTAATGTGCACATTGTGAGAGTGTGTAACACACCCCCTGGGTGAGGGGCTTCTACAAATGGAAGTTTACCCTGGAAGTGAGAACAATGTAACCTAAAACTTGTACCTTCATATTAATTTGAAAAAATAAAAAAATTAATAATAATGATAAAAAACAAAAAAAGTCAGAAAAGTACTACTTTATAATTTATATCAATAGTTTAGAATAATTCTGTAGATCCATGTAATTTGTTGCATGACTGAAGTTACAAAACCAATCCTTTTTAAGAAAACATTGGTTATTGTACTTAAATCTAATTGAACCCATATATTTACATTTTTGTAATTTTATGAAAGTAATATTGGCTTAAGACAAGTTTAGAAAATTTAGGAAATTCAGATTATTTAAGATCTCTAGCATAAAGTAGAACATTATACTCACATTATTTTTATACTGTGTTAAAATAAGAGACATCATTATCAAAACAGTATACTTTCTGAGTATTTCTTGATTATATATATTATATCCTTGATTACAAATTTTTCCTGCTTTACATTATATAACAATTAATGGTTCAAAAGCACTGAATGAGCTACATTTCATCTTTGTATGTAACCTACTAACCAAAATCATTAACTTAGCTCACAGCTAAATCTTTCTTTTTCAGAGACGCAGTCTCAACAGAAAGATATTCCTTACAAGAGTTAAATTTAATAGCAACAAGAGGTAGGTTGTTTTGCATTTAGAAAACTCTTACGTCCTCTTATTTTAAATTCATGTAAGTGGTTTTAAGTCTCTACAAACGAATTAACTTAAGGCTCCCATGGGTTAAATTTCAGAATTTAAAATCTGATTCATTAGTTTTCTTCTGTAGGAACCAGATATTCCTGGGGTATGATATGAAAACAGAGTTTACAACCAACAGAAAAGATTGCCCATTGTAGAATTAAAATAGTTTATGATGGTGGTATATTGACCATTTTTTAACTTGGCAGTTCCCATGCATAACAAAAAAATAGACAGAGAAGAATTTCCTTTCTCAGCTAAAAGACAGACTTAGGGAAGCCCAAGGAAAGAGTATTTCCTTCTCTTCTCCAAACAAAACATAGACAAATACATGACACAGCAAGACTGAAGCTCTAGAGTTAAAAACAAGTCTCACAGGAGACAGCTGGCCAGAGTGACAAGACAAGTCAAAAGTATGGTAACTCCGGCTCAGTGCCTATAGCTCAGTGACGAGGGTGCCTGCCACATACACCGGAGCTAGCAGGTTCGAATCCAGCCTGGGCCTGCCAAACAACAATGACAACTACAACCAAAAAATAGCCAGGCACTGTAGTGGGTGCCTGTAGTCCCAGCTACGTGGGAGGCTGAGGCAAGAGAACTGCTTAAGCCCAAGAGTTTGAGGTTGCTGTGAACTGTGACACCATGGCACTCTACCCAGGGCAACAGCTTGAGACTCTGTCTCAAAAAAAAAAAAGTCTAGTAGCTCAGGCTACCTAGATTGAAGCCAGTAAACTCAGCATGGATGTATTGAACATAATCACACAATCCAATCTGAGCCTGATCACTAATGGGAATCCCACCCCCACCACAAGACTACCAGAAGACCAAAACACAAGCCTTCGGCGGGCTTATGTTTTCTACTTGAGAAGTCCAGTGGCTTCAGCGTATGAGGCTAGTCAAGGCAACCACAGTGGGATCTCCGTTCTTTACACCTTAGAATTAAAGACCTCCAGAGCTGAAATAAAACAAAACAAAAACAATAATACATAAGCAAACAAAAATGAACCTATTAATTTGCCAAGGGAGGGATCACAGTTGGTAAAGAGATTCACTTAGTTCTCTAAGAAAGAGAAGTCAGAGGATTCCAAATGCTGAGAAAGGGGAATTCATGGTTATGCTACGTAAGCGCTAAAAACCAGCCCTCTATAAGGGGAAAGCAGAAAGGGAGGGAAGGGGAGGGGAGAGCATAGGTGGAGGGGACGGGGGAGGATAGGTGGAGGGGATGGGGGAGGATAGGTGGAGGGAGGGTAATTGGTTGGACCACAACTACAGTGCATCTTACAAGGGTACATGTGAAACTTACTAAATGTAGAATATAAATGTTTTAACACAATAACTAAGAAAAAGCTAGAAAGGCTACGTTAACCAGTGTGATGAAAATATTTCAAATTGCATATAAAATCAGCACATTGTACCCCATGATTGCATTAATGTACACAGCTATGATTTAATTAAAAAAAAAAAAAAAACACTCCTCTGGAGAGAATGGAATGAACCCTAAATTTGTATGTAGTTTGTTGATGTGTCTTTTAAGGTACTGCGTCTCAGGATCCCTGGTTACTTAAAGTTCATTGTCCTCTAAAAGCTTCGGCTGTTTAGAGCCCTTTGTGATGAAACACAATGTTCAGCTTTGGTAGCCCCTAGGCAAGTGCTTCTGTTGGTAAAACAAATTATCCTTTTAAAAAGAGGAAACTCTAGTCTGAGCAAGAGCAAGACCTCATATTTACAAAAATCAGAAAAATTAGTGGGATATGGTGGCCCATGCCTATAGTCCCAGCTATTTGGGAGGCTATGGCAGGAGAATCACTTAAGCTGAGGCAGGAGGTTGCTGTGAGCTATAATGACGCCCCTGAACTGTAGTCGAGGTGAAAGAGCAAGACTCTGTCAGGTAAAAGAAGGAAGGAAGGAAGGAAGGAGGGAAGGAAGGAAGGAAGGAAGGAAGGAAGGGAGAGAGGGAGGGAGGGAGGGAAAAGAAAGAAGAGAGAAAGAGAGAAAGAAAGAAAGAGAAAAAGAGAGAAAGAGAGAGAGAGGGAGAGATGGAAGGAATGAAAGAAGGAAAGAAAGAGAAGGAGAGGGAGGGAGGGAGGAGAGAGAAAGAAAGAAAAGAAAGGAAGAAAGGAAAGGAAAAGGAGGAAGGAAGGAAGGAGGGAAGGAGGGAAGGAGGGAAGGAAGGAAGGAAGGAGGGAGGGAGGGAAGGAAGGAAGGAAGGAGGGAGGGAGGGAAGGAAGGAAGGAAGGAAGGAGGGAAGGAAGGAAGGAAGGAAGGAAGGAAGGAAGGAAGGAGGGAAGGAAGGAAGGAAGGAAGGAAGGAGGGAAGGAAGGAAGGAAGGAAGGAAGGAGGGAAGGAAGGAAGGAAGGAAGGAAGGAGAGAAGGAAGGAAGGAGGGAAGGAAGGAAGGAAGGAAGGAGGGAAGGAAGGAAGGAGGGAAGGAAGGAAGGAAGGGAGGGAGGGAGGGAGGGAGAAAGATTGATTCTGAACCACACTGCAGCTCCACACTTACCACAGAGGTTCCCTGAATAGAAAACTAGGCCATCTTCCAAAATCAGAGACCCAAAGAGGAGACAAAGTTAAGTCACTGGAAAACAATAGAGGGCGCTCTTGCAGGAGAGTAATCTCCAACCACCACCTGGGCTCCAGGAAGAAGGAAGTACTAGAGTGTGATTTCCTGGCATTTGCCCTCACTCCTGTTTGTTTGTTTTCATGTTGTTGAGCATATAGCAGTTACCAGAAAAACATCTCTTCTTCATTAACAAAGATACTTTTATTTGGATTAATCACAGTCCTAAAAGAGTCATGCTTAGGGTTACTTATTAATGAATGTAATAATAATCAAGCTTCTTAGAAACCTTCTATTATGGGCACCAGGAATGAAAGCTTCAACATAAACTCAGTTGCCCTAAACAATATTTGATGCTAATAAATCTATTCCTGAGTGGCGTGTGTTCTAGCCACTCTAACTGCCTAGTGTTTCCAGGTGAGAATGCACCGTGAGCAGGAAGCCCACTGCGAGAGCTACTTCCTCATCTCCTGTGTTGAGGTCACTGAGAATGGCAAAACACTGTGCGTTATCATTTATCTACTTAGTGCTGGAATATATATATATATATATATTTTTTTTTTTTTTTTTTTTTGCAGTTTTTGGCCAGGGCTGGGTTTGAACCCGCCACCTCCGGTATATGGGGCCAGAACCCTACTCCTTTGAGCCACAGGCACCGTCCTGGAATATATATATATATTTAAGGTTGAGAAAGGAATGCCGAGGAATTGTCAAAAGAGTTTGGGTTGGTCAAAACTCACAACTACACTCTACAAAGGGTTCCTTTAGTATATACTAAAACAGGAATTTCGATAATTTCCCTTGACAAAGAAAGAACTGAAAGCTGACTTAAAAATAATTTTCCAATATCTGTGGGTAAGATGCCTGAAATTTGTTTCAAAATATAGCAAGCTTGGGAAGTGGAAAAAGGATAGAACTGAAGCAATACTGGCCAATGAGTTGACAAATGTTGAAGCTGGGTTGTAGGTATGTGGGGATTCATTCATTCATTATTTCTCTCTCTCTCTGTCTCATTTTTTATATGTTTAAAATTTTTCATAATAAAAAGTTGAACCAATAACTTGAGTTTAGAAAAGCTTCTATCCAAAACATGCTGAATTGCTGTTCCAATGCCCAGTACAATACTTATCAGACAATCGATGTTTACCATGCGCCATGTTCTAAGCTACATACCTTCCATGTGCTGGCTCATTCAGTCCCAGTAGCCCTGAGAAATAGATACTATTATTCTTATTTTATGGAGAAGGTACTCAAGGCTAGGCATATTAAAGGACTTGCTTCAAGTCTTAATCTTTCAATGTGGAGAAGCCAGGATCCAAAGCCAGGGTAATCTAACTCTGAAGGCTAGTTTTTGCTTTGATTTGTGTAGTTTTGGGGTTTTGAGGTGTATGTGCATGTTGATAATCCTTCAACATTAAGAACTATTGTCTTATACTGTTGCTTTTCAGCTTTGAAAAAATTAACCAAGGGAACACAATCAGGTGCTTTCCCCATGCAAGATATGACATTGGTTCATTTTTCTAGACGGCTTTAAAAACCCTGTGCTAGCTTCTGTTCAAGCAGCTTGGTGGAGAAACAGCATTGCTGTGCTGAGCCCTCACTCACCACCTTGGGAAGCCTCTCGTGATCACACAGCTCGCAGCAGGTGCAGCCTCCTATGCCTGCAGCCTACAAGGCTCAGTCCAGTGATGAGCAATGAGTCTGAGGTTCTGGGAGGCAACCACTTTCTGTGTTTGACCCTACCATCTGGCCAGTTGTTAACTTGTCCCAGGCCATCAAAGATCACAGCTCAAAGCCTCTCTTCCATTTTGTATGCCCTAAAGCTCAATTATAAGATTAAGGCCATACTTGCTAGGCAACTGAGGCCTGGAGGAGACATCACAGCATACAGGAAACTGCCCCATTTGAGCCACGTGCTATGTGATTTACTACCCACTAGGCAATTCACACATGATCTCATTTTTTTCATAGAAACAATCTTGACAGAAAGTGCTTATTATTTTCATTTTAGAAAAACTGGACCTCCCGATATTTAGAGGTGTCTAGGATGCATGACTGCACTGTGCTTGCTGTTTTGGTATGTGGCATTATTATTTCCTGGCAGAGTGACTTTGTAGCTTTCCTTCACTGAACTTCAGTTTCTTAGGTGCAAAACAAAGAAAATCATGCCAAAGGCAAGGTTGTAGTGAGGATGAAGTAAAAATACCTAGTGTCTCCATATATACTAATACATAACCTTATTTGGGTGAGGATTTACTGTCCCAGAAATGGTAGAACCAGGGTCATTTTCTAGAGGCCTTGAGGGCAGCCACACTATTGTCTACTTTGTGATCATATTAGTGGGTAGAGGAGTTCTCAGCCTCACTGTGTCTCTCCCATCTCCACTTCTCCCCTTCACGATTCCCTTCCTAGCAACTCTAGATTCCCTTCCAGTCCCATCAAAATCTTTGGAAGACCTAAATGCAGAAGGAGATGCCTCATTCTGTCCTCACCCTGCCCAAGGACAGTGGCCCTCACATTATTGTATTTGAAAACCCCAGTCTTGACCCAGGCACAGTTTTACTTTCATCTTTACAGATTCCTAGAGTCATCCCCCGGATATGGCAACTCTGTCCCATCCACAGGCCCTTGGAGTCCCCATTCTTTTTCTATGTCTTCTGGATCATCATCGAGATCAGATAATTAATTGTGTAATAGGTTCTTAAAATCTACTCTGCTGGACGATGAGGGCAAGGACTGAGTCCTGTTAACCACTGGATCCTGGCATCTTCTAGGACACTAGTCACAAAGAAAGAAATTCATGATATTTTCTGCTAGAAGAGGAAACATTTTAAGTGTGTGGAGGTTTCCTCTCTATGAAGCCAAATTCTTTATCTCCATCATTTTAATACACAGGTGAATTTAACACCTGTTCGCTCTTTGCACTGTCAATGATGTGGCTAGTTATTAAAGTGATGACAACTTTATGGAAGAATCAGATTAGTAATGGGATGAGCAATAAAATTCTAGAATCACTGGTGAGAAGTACACATAGTTTTATCATGCATTTGCCAAGAAACAATTGCAGATCGTTTTTTAAATCCAATTCACAATGAATATTACCAGTAGAAAGATAGCTACACAAATTAAATTCAATATCTAAATCTACGCAAAGAAAAGTTGAGGTTTATCTATGAAGCACATAACTAAAATCAATGAAGAAAACTCAAGGCTATGATGTAAATAAAACATCTATGGTCTTTGTTATAAAACGAATTTTTGAAAGTAGTAAGAATGATCAACTTGTTCCAGTTTGTCCCAGACTTTCCTAGTGACAGCACTAATAGTTCCATGCCCCAGGAAGCCCCTGAGTTCCAGATAAACCAGAAGAGCTATCCTAAAAATAACTGGCTCTGTTGAAAGTAAAGTTGACTATACTACTCCCTAGTTATTCCACCTTGCATTCCTGTCTCAGTTTTCTCATTTATAAACTGGGGCTAATAACAGCACCTACCTTATAGGTTCTTGTGAGAACAAACTGAAATGATGTACAGAAAGCATTTCATAGAGGAAATGCCCACAATATTTAGCAGCTATCATTACTCTGTTATTTTTATTATTACTGGCCAAAATGGAGCTTCTGAATGAGAACCTTCTCTTCCCAAGACTTCTGTTTATTTCTCTTCCACACAGTGCCCATGTAAGCACACTGATTTTTAACAGTCAAGAACTCCTAAGGCTGGTGGTTTGTTCTGAGGTGCCCCATGGTTGATGTCCTGAGGTTAGAAGCAACCAACATATGGATACTGGATTATCGTCGCCCCTGAACTCATGGCCGGCACCCAGCCTGGCTCAGTCCAGGCTCCCAGGAACTGGCTGCCATTTTGAGCAGGGAGTAGCTGCTGGCTGCCTCAGCCTTATTCCAGCCAGGATGAACAAGAGACACTGATTCTAGAAAGGAACTCTTGTTAAAAGGATTAAGCACCCGAGCAAGGTGTCGAGGATTCTCAGATCTTGTTGTGTCATTGTTTGGGCTTGAATCATAAAGCTGTCTTTCCACCTGGTGCCATGACTTAATTAATCATGCACATCTTGGTCACCGCTCTGCCATCCCTACCCTTGATTCCTGAGACATAGGGTAGGATCTGGATCCAAACTCATTCTAGAACTTGGGGAAGAACTTGTAGGCTTGGGAGGGCTGGAGCAGATAGGAAATTGGTACCAAGAATGGTCTTTACCCGTCTGTAGCCTTTGATGATGTTTTTGACTTCCTGTTCCTCATTATTTTCTGAGTCTATTTTATAACAAGGACTTGGTTACTCTCTCAGTATTTCCTTCATGTCAAATATTACTATCACAGCTTTGAGTTTTCTTCATTGATTTTAGTTACCAGCCTCACAGTTTATAAAGCTCAACTTGGTGTGTAGATTCAGGTGTTAACCTTAATTAGTATAGGTATTTTTCTAATGGTATGATTCATAATGAATCGGATTTAAAAAGTGATCTGTAATTTCTTGGCAAATGCATGATAAAACTACTTATAATTCTCACTAGTGATTCCAGTTCAGGAGCTCCCTGACACCATCTGCTGTAAATGGGCTTCCTTTTTCTGCCCATGGAGAGAGACATGGGGCCACTGTCCCTGAAAACTCTCTTTCAGCACAGACCTCAAATTGCTCCAGGCATGTCCCTCACTAATCCACAGGTGGGGCTCTGAGGTGGGTGCTTTAATGCCAGAAGAGGGGTGGGTCCCTGGTATAGAGCACAGTTGCACTGGAGAAGTTCAGAGAGGCAATCGGGGTGGCCTCTGAAAACAAGGCTCTGAGCCTTTACAAAAGGCTAGTTGACCTGACTTAACCAAGAAAGTCTGTGTTTCTTGGTTAAGTCAGGTCTAGAAGGGACAATATTTGTAGAACAGATGACTTTGTGAACATTAATTCAGGGGTGTCAGTAAGGAAATTAGGTGTGTGCGCTGAAAAAGAAAGGGGTGGGGGGCACGTTTTAAAACCGGCAAATGAGAAATCAGGGCATTATGTCTTCCATGGTTGTTCAGGAGAATGAGAACTTCTCTCCCATGCGATGTCTGGTAGATGATGGTGCTGGTGCATAGGTGTTGAAAATACTCAGGCATGAAATGGCAGTGTAAAATGGCATAATCCTTTTGAAAATCACTTTACTGATTTAAAGGAAAAATGTAAAGTGAGTAGTAAGATAAGTGACATGTGAATGTTACAAAAACCGTGAAGATGTCTGTGAATGGCAGAAATGTGGGAAAACTTGTCTTAAGAAATGATCCATTGCTCCTGTCCTACCTAACAGGATATGAGGTCTCCTATATAAAGACCATATAATTAGGGGTTCCTCCTTAGAACTGACTTGAACTTCAGTTAACTTGATTTTCAAATCACCTGGGCCATTCTCCACCTGCCTTCACCTGCCTCAGCTGTGCTGGTTACAGTGGCCCTGTCCCTTTTATGGCAAATCCTCTCCTCTCTCCCTCCCTCCCCTGCATGGTGAATCTCAGGCCTCTGGCAGGGTTCTGGGCAATCCTAAAACTGTAAATGGTGCTTACCAGATCCTGATGGCACGTTGTCCATATCGCTACTGTTACCAGGTGTCAGGTGTGTTCTCTGTACGGCTTTTAGAGTAAAATAGCACAGGCTTAATTTTGAAACAAACCCAACCCTTTTCCTTCCTTCCTAATCTGACTGGTGTTGTCTGCATTTAATTAATTGGGCTTGTAGCTGGTAGATCTTCTGATTTGCACAAATAATTAAGTGTAATTACTTGGGAACACCCATAAGGGCTCATAATCTATTATGCTTGGCGAACTTGGCCAAACAAAATTAGAGATGCTGTTTCCAAATCTGGCTCTGCTATGTCTGCTGCCCTGACTGTTGGCAATAAACGTGCAACGCAGAGGAGATTTACATGTTCAGCCTTTTATGGGATCCCGATGTTTCGTCATTTCTTCCAGGGCTTAGATGCCCTTGTTTTGGGAAAGATGATACGCTTCTCTGCTTAATTCAACTCAGTTCATTTCAACATAAAAATGGGACTCTTACAGGGGCTATCCTTCCTTTGCTTCAAACCCCTTCCCCAGCACTGACGTGTTCCGAGCACTCTGCCTTGGTCTAGCTTAGTCATTGCTGGATGTTTATTGCCCAGGGAACAATTTTCAGGTCGATGGCTTTTCTTTTTTTCCTGAGACAGAGTCTCACTTTGTCACACGGACTAGAGCACTGTGAACTTAGCCTAGCTCATAGCAACCTCACACTCCTGGCTTAAGCAACCCTCCTGCCTCAGCTTCCCAAGTAGCTGCTACTACAAGCAACTACCACAACATCCAGCTGATTTTTCTGTTTTTAGTAGAGATGGGGTCTGGCTCTTGCTCAGGCTGGTATTCAACTTCTGAACTCCACCAATCTACCTGCTTCAGCCTCCCAAAGTTCTAGGATTACAGGTGTGAGCCACCACCTCAGGCCGTTTGGAATGAATATATTGACACTTCTAAAATAAAGTCTTGTTTTGGTTGTTTTGCTAATGTCATTTAATTTCATGTGCTCTACTTGCCTTCCCAATGAATTTAGTCTTTGTAATTTCTTCAGATTGTATGAAAGTTAGTCATAAAAAACAAAAGACCCTGGATCCCTAGGGGCAATGCCTTATGAGATCTGTGCTGATGACATGGTTTTTGCTTACATCTGTGGTAACAGGATTGGGGTTATGGCAAAGCTGAGCACTTGGTAGAAGTAGCTAGCAATCTATATCTCTAGGCTACAGATCTTAATAATGGGTGCAGGGGGGCTGGGCCTGGTGGCTCATGCCTGTAATCCTAGCACTCTGAGAGGCCGAGGCAGGCGAGTCGCTTGATCTCATGAATTCGAGATCAGCCTGAGCAAAAGTGAGATCTTGTCTCTACTAAAAGTAGAAAGAACTGAGGCAAGAGGATCACTTGAGCCCAAGAGTTGGAGGTTGTTGTGAGGTATGACGCCTTGGCACTTTACCCAGGGCAACAGTTTGAGATTCTGTCTCAAAAAAAAAAAAAAAAAAATTATATATATATATATATATAAAATGGGCACAGGGGCATTTATAGAATTCCCTTTGTAAAGATGGGGCAATGGATAAAAGGGAGCCGGGGTGGGCAAGAGGATGCCCTAGGGAAAGAGGGAACAGCTCCATCTGTAACACCTTGGAGAGCGAGTCTTGAAACAGGGCACCGAAGCCTCCATTTAGAAAAGAATCAGTCTAGATCAGACTTGGGCATAGTAGAACAAATGGGGATGTCTACAACTAACCTGGAGGGGTGCCAGAGGATGCTTTCTGCCTCATCCTCCACTCTGGGCCATTCCACATTTAGTCTGAACAACTGTGCTATGGTCAACCTGCCTTATCCAGTCAGGATGGAGCTAAAAGCAAGTCAATTAACTTCTACCATTCACCCAAAGGCCTTGATGTCTACCCACCTCCCAGCTTTGACAATATTAATTGCTGTTGCCCTATTTTACTTATTTATTTATTTTTCTTTTTTATTATTAAATCATAGCTGTGTACATTAATGCGATCATGGGGCACCATACACTGGTTTTATAGACCGTTTGACACATTTTCATCACACTGGTTAACATAGCCTTCCTGGCATTTTCTTAGTTACTGTGTTAAGACGTTTACATTCTACATTTACTAAGTTTCACCTATACCCTTGTAAGATGCACCGCAGGTGTAATCCCACCAATCACCTTCCCTCCACCCACCTTACCCCTCCCTCCCCTCCTTTTCCCCCTTCCCCCTATTCTTAGGTTATCACTGGGTTATAGCTTTCATGTGAGAGCCATAAATTAGTTTCATAGTAGGGCAGAGTACATTGGATACTTTTTCTTCCATTCTTGAGATACTTTACTAAGAAGAATATGTTCCAGCTCCATCCATGTAAACATGAAAGAGGTAAAGTCTCCATGTTTCTTTAAGGCTGCATAATATTCCATGGTGTACCTATACCACAGTTTATTAATCCATTCGTGGATCGATGGGCACTTAGGCTTAATTTTTGAGACCGAGTTTCACGTTGTCACCCCTTTTACGTACTGTGGCATCACAGCACACAATAGCCTCAAACTCTTGGGCATAAACAAATCTCTTGCCTCAGCCTCCCAAGTAGCTGGGACTATAGGTACCTGCCACAACAGTCAGCTATTTTTAGAGATGGTGTCTTGCTCCAGCTCAGGCTGGTCTCTAGCTCCTGAGCTCAGGCTATCTACCTGCCTAGGCCTTCCAGAGTATTAGGATTACAGGTGTGAGCCACTGCGCCTGGCCCCATTCACTTTTTAAATTTTAATTAATTTAATATTGTTACATTTTAAAATTATTATGAATTCTATAATTGTACAAATAATACATATATAAGCATTCCATGCTGTTTAATAAAAACAAACAGTACGGATAAAGCTTGACTCGCCTTTGATCACTGCCATTCATTCGTTGTGTGTCTTTTCCATCCTTTCCGTACACAGTAAATATAAATATGTTTATATTTAAGGTATATTTGTTATCAAGGGGCACACATTTTGCAAGATGTCTTTTGTTCTCTCATCATGCCCTGGAGATCTTTCCCTGGCGGTAATTTCGTATTTATTTCATTCTCTTTATAAACTGCCACACAGAATTTTACAGTATTATTGTGCCACACATTTTTTATTTCTGTGCATGGAGATTTAGATTGTTTTTCACTGGAAGACCTTTGTTAGCGAGCCTACGTGTGTGGATGGGGGAGGGTGTCCCCTCTGCAAAACGATGAGATTATTTAAGGGAATTTTGTCTCAATCATGTTTCTTTCCCTGGCAGGCACTTTATGTGGAGACTGGCAAGGAGAGATAAGTTCATTTGAGTACCTGGCCAAGTACAAGGCGGGGGGACCTAAGGCAGAACCGGCCTGCCTTTAGGAAGCATGTGGTTCTTAACCTAAGAATTCGGGGAACCAATGCTGTGTAAACATCTTTACATCCTTAGAATAAACAAAGGAGACAAAAGACTGAGATGATTCATTCCTTCCTAGCACAGATCCCAATTAAGTTAAGACAGGTAGAGGCAGTAGGAGCTGGTGATAAATAGTATAAGCCCTGCCCTCAAAAAGCTTCCCATTTAACCGGGAGGAGCCAGGGAGATAAGTTGCCTGCAGAAAGAAGAATGTGGGACATTCCCTAAGGGCAGCAGAAGCAAATTGCTAAGAGGGATTTTGCAAAGGGAGTGATTGTTTGCAGTGATAAAACTTGCAAAGAAAAAAAAGGCTTTAAATTAAGTTAGAAGCTAGGCGGAGAACAGATAAATGAAAGTTTGGGGAGCTGGAAAAGAGAAAGATTTCCAAAAAGAAGAAAACGATCTAAGTTCATACTTCTCCAGGTTGGATGCACACCTGGGGGTCTTGTTACAGAGCATTTTCTGACCCAAGATTTTGCTTTTTTTGCATTTCCACCATGCCCTTAGTCCCTGGGTCTCCCATGTAAGAGCAGGATCTAATATGGAGCAAGGAAATCCTGGACATGTTCAGAGGCCTCAGGCTAGGAATGGTAGGAATTTGACATGAAAACTGTGATCACATTCCGGAGGGACCTGAATATCAAAACGATTTGTTTTGAGCATTTCCTACAAATTTAGCCCCATGAAATGATTTATTTACAGTAAAACAACAGAAATACTTGTGGAGCTACTACTATACACAGGCACTTCACTCAGTGCTGGAAATACTATACAATGATGATCCAGGCAGACATTTTAGCGTGGTGAGAAAGACAATAAACGATACAAACAATAAACAAGTAAATGATGTATTATTGGATGGGGATACATCCCAAGGAAAAAAATAAAGTGATGAAAGAAAGATAGACTGGCCAGGAGGAACTTCAGTTTTAAGAAGGGTGGCCAAGGTAGCTGATTTACATAAAGATGTGAGAGAGATAAAGGGGTTGATCATGTGGGTGTCAGGGGAACAGCATTGCAGACAGAAGGAACAGCCAGTGCAAAAGCCCTGAAGGTTTAAAGCTGAAGGAACTAAACCCCAGAGAGGTTAGGTAACTTTCCCAGAATCTCCTACCCAGATACAAACCAAGATCAAACTCAAGTTCATGATCTTAACTGCTATTCTGCTGCTTTTCTCAGTCTAGCATCTGATGGTCAGTGGTGTCCCTAATGAGTCTCTAGTGGTAAAATCAGCTATCAGTCCTTTGTCAGGCACTGGTCACTTCCCTGTTGTACAACGGGCAGTGACTCCATTGGTCAACCCTGGCAAAAGGACTCTGCTTCATCTGGGCTCCTCCCGTGCCTCTACCTTCTTTGTCCACTATAACCATTAGACCCTCTCCACTGTTTCCTACCTGGTCTTCCTCACCATCAGGCTGTGTGACTGTGAGCAGTTAGTTTATCACCCTGAACCTTCATTTCCTTATCTATAAATGAAGATACGTCACAGAGCTGCTGGAAAGTATGGTGAGAAAATATGTATAATAATAATAGCTATTATATTTTGACCATTTGTCATGTTCTAGGCGCCGCACTAAGCCCTTGATGAATATTCTCTTGGTCCTTATACTAACCATGTGAGTGGGTATGTTAGTAGAGTCCCATCTTGGTGATGAAACTGAGACTCAGAGAAAAGTGATGGGGTGCAGTTCATAATTAAGAAGTAAAATACTCAGAGAGAAAACTGGGAGGGTCTAACTCCATGGCCCAAGTTTCTAGCTATAAGACTGCCTCACTGGCTCTGCATTCTGTTTTTATAATCAAATAGCTGAGAAATGCTTGGAATTTGAGCCTTCTTGGCTGTTCATGCAGAATGATATTTATTAGCTTTAGAAGTGGATTTCTTAGGGCTTCTCTTGGCCAACTTGTACCCAAGGATTTAATGCTAAGAATGGTAGCAGAGAGAGAAAAGAGCTCGTTTCTAACAGGGACAGAAACAGCAAGAGATAGCTAGTGGGCATTTTAACAAAGAAATGAATAAGGTGAGCCTGGAGCATGTCCCTGCCCCAGAAAGTAAGGAAGAGCTCAAAGTGTGATGGGGACAGGTGGGAAGAACAGAGACATCACCTTAAACAAGCCCCACTGGCCTGATGTGGAAGAATTAGAGTATCCAAATGAATAATGATGGTAATGGATTATAATGTATTGAATGAAATTCCGTGAGTCCATACTGACTCAAAGTAAAACAAGTATATAAATTTAAAAGGGGGAGGGAAAGTTTATCTTTATGATAGAATTCCAACTAATCAATATAGAGGGGAATGAAGAGAAAAAACCCATTCTGCAGCTCCACAATAATAACCGACTTAGGTAGGATTATCAATACATTTTAAAACCACTGAAGGGAAATTTGAAAAGAAACAGGATAGTCACATAGTTCCAAAGGATCTTCCTACATATTAATTAAGAATTTTCCATTTCTTTAGGTCCTTCTCAATTTCTTTCAGCAATACTTTGTAATTTTAAGTGTAGAAGTCTTATAGATTTTATAATAGATTTCTTCCTGGGTATTTAATATTTTTTAGTGCTAATACCCAGGATTATTTTCTAAATTTCATCAATTGTTTGATGTTAATATATAAAGACATGATTAATTTTTGCATATTAACAATGTCTTCAACAGCACTATTACATTTGTTTATTAGTTACAGTAGGTGTCTAATAGACTTCCTTGGATTTTCTGCATAAATTATCATAGCACCGCCAAGCACAGATAGAGTTATTTTATCTTTTCTGAATGTTATGCCTCTTATTTCCTTTTCTTGCTTATTGCATTGACTAGATCTTCCAGAATAATGTTGAACCGAAGTGGTGAAAGTAGGCATCCTTGACTGGTTTGGGATCTGAAGAGAAATAATTCAATCTTTCATCAAGAATGATGTGATCTATAATTATTTTTGTAGATGACCTTTACCAGAAGATATGTCCTATTATTCCTAGTTTGCTGTAAGGTTTCGTTTTGAAGGGGTAGAATAGATTTTTTTTTTTTTCAAATGCTTTTCTAGACTGTATTGAAAAACTGCAGCTTTTTACCTTTGTTCCATCATTTTTTGTATTATATTGATAGGTTGATTTTCAAATATAACTGGACTTCCATTTGAGGGGATAAATCCATCTTAGTCATGATACATTATTATTTTTATATCTTGTTGGATTCAATTTTCGATTACTTTAAGAATTTTTGGACTATATTTAAGAGAGAGTTTAGTCCATGATTTTTTAAATAATGTTTTTGTTATATTTTGGTGTTAAAGATATATTATACTTATGAAATAGCTGGGCAGTGATTCTATCTTCTCTCTCTATTTTTTGAAAATATTTGTGTAATATTGGTGTTAAATATTTGTGTAATATTGGTGTTATTTCTTTCTTAAATTTTAATTGAATTCTCCAATAAAACAATGTGGGCCTAGAGGGTTTTTTGGAGGAAAGATTTTTATTAAAAATTCCATTTTTTCATATGTATAGGGCTATTTAGATTTTATGTTCCTCGTGTCAAATTTGGCAAGTTTTATTTTTCAAGACATTTTTCCATTTCATCTAATTGGTCAAATCTGTTGGCATAAAGGTGTTCATAGCATTTTCTTCTTATTCTTTCAATGACTATAGCATCTGTGGTAATAATCTCTTTTTTATTTCTGATATTGTGATTGAGGATCTTTTTTTCATAGCTCGGTCTAGAGACTTGTCAATTTTTTTGATTATTTGTAGAGAAATAGATTCAAGCTTTATAATTTTCTCTATTGTGTCTCTGTTTTATATTTCATTAATATCTTCTCTTATTATTACTACTTATTTCATTAAGGTAGAAAGTAAGGTCATTGACTTTAGACATTTCTTCTTTTCTAATATAAGCATTTAAAGCTATAATTCTGTTCTTAAACACTGCTTTAGCTATACTCCACATATTTTGATACAGTGAATTGTCATCTTTTAGTTCAAAATAGTTTCTAATCGTTCTTATAATATTTTTGGTCCATACATTACTCAAATGTGTTATTTAATTTGCAGATATTGGGGAGTTTCCTAGACATATTATTATTGTTAATTTCTAATTGAATTCCACTGTGGTCAGAAAAAACACACTTTGTATAATTGTGGTTCTTTTAAATTTATTAGGACTTGTTTTATGGCTCCATCTTGACATACGTATCATGGTTACTTAACTAGTGGATCATGTAGGCAAATTTCTTTACCTCTCTTAACCCAGGATGATGCAGGCAAGTTACTTAATATCTCTGGTCTTAATTTACTCAAATGCAAAAGGAGGTGATAGCCATAATACTCACCTCAAAAGATTGTTATGAGTGCTAAAATAGGTAACATATAAAAAGTGTCCCAAGCACGGTGGCTGCTATACAGGGCCCATTCAATAAATGTTAACTTGTATTATTATCATAATTCTTCTTATTCAAAAGGTGAAAACTCTGCTAGAGGCCGGGTTTGGTTTGATCCTGGGCTTGGCAGGGTATTCTAAAATATCCCCCATAAAATAGCTAAAACAAAACAGCTAAAGATTCCCTCCTCTAGCCCCAGTTTCTGCCCAGCACACTCTAACCCAGTCCAGAATCCCTTTCCAGGGCCCTGCGTGTGTGCAGCTGCCCTGGCCTGCCTCACTGACCTCCTCTCCTTCCATTCTTCCTCTGGATCACAGCTCACCAGCCACAATGGTCTTCTATCTGGTCCTTAAACACCACACTAGAAAGTGCCCCACCTTGGACCTTTGCACATGCTAATCTTTCCGCCTGACACCTCCTCACATCGCATATCCTCTGCTAAGTCTCACTCTCCAGAAGTCTTTCCTGGCTGCACAATCTAAATTCAGCCTGCTTGATATTCTCTTTTATTGCACTCTGGTTTTTCCTTTGAAGCCATTAGCATCAGACTGTAAGCACCAAGGGGGCAACACTTCAGCTTCTTTGCTCATCCCATGTCTGATGCTGTGCCTGGGAAGGACAGTCGTCAGGTTCAATAAACATCTGTTGAATGGTTGCTCTAAACTCCAGATATGTGACTCAGGGAAATCTCTCTACCTTTATGGTCTTTACTGTCTCTATCTGTAAAATGGGTGCCATCACCCCTCCCTCAAAGTGTTATTGAGAAAAGGTTGCATATACTCATAAAGGTTTCAAAGGAAAGCTAGAGATAAACTCAAACAGGTAAACCCCTGTATAGCACATTGCCCATTGTCACTTGATCCTAATAGTGAAAAACTATAATCAACTGGGAGATATCTGCAGGGAACCGATTAATACGTCACAGCACTTCCCCACAGTAGAGCACGATGGAAGTGCTTTTAAAAATGTATCTCGCCTTGGTGCCCACAGCATAGTGATTACGGCACCAGCCACATACGCTGACGGTGGTGGGTTTAAACCTGGCCCAGGCCAGCTAAACAACAATGACAACTGCGACAAAAAATAGCCGGCATTGTGGCGGGTGCCTGTTGTCCCAGCTACTTGGGAGGCCGAGGGAAGAGAATCGTTTAAGCCCAAGAGTTTGAGGTTGCCGTGAGCTGTGATGCCACGGCATTCTACCTAGGGCAACATAGTGAGATTGTCTCAAAAAAAAAAAATAAAAAATGTATCCCATGGGGATGAAAAGGAAACAAAGTGGAAGAAGGGTGCCCTGAGTCCCCCATAAGCACTCATTTTTGAACAGCCTGTGAAAAACATGTTTTCTAGAATGAAAAATGTTGCCATTGCTTATTTCTTGAGGATGAGACTAGGAAAAGGGAGAGATTTTGCATTTCAGCCTATTCGAAATTTTTACCATGGACACTTACTGCTTTTCTAAACAATTCATTCATTCCCATCTGAAACTTGGTGGTGGCTGGCCAGTGAGCTGGGGCGGGTGGGGCTCCAGCTCTGTGCTGAGTTGCTTAGTTAGCACTGAGCCTTCGGATCATTTTCACAGTTCCAAGGAGTGAGGAGGCCCCAGAGCAGAGCACCAACAGGCCACTCAACAGATGTTCCTGTGCTGGTCACTAGAGCTCTGTTCCTGCTCACAGCCTGTGTCTACTTTGAAAAACAAAAACAAACAAAAGCAGCCCTTTCTGGGTGTGAGGGCAGCATTGGTAGCGGTGGCTGGCAGCTGGCAGCTGGGAGCACAGTGGTGCCCACTGGGAAGATTCCCCAGACAACCTCGCTGCAGTTGGTGCCCTGGGTACCAGGCCTGAGGACCAGGCCATAAATCATTAGCAGATCAGGCCGCAGATTACTTCCCTTTTGGGATGCTGCCTGGCACTTCCCAAGAGGAAGAGATTTATCAGCACTTGGCCAGCTGCCCTGCCCTCGCGCAATCCCAGGCTCCCAGCAGGTCCAACAAGTGGCTCCTCCTCCTCAGACACTGGGCTGTGCCTGGGGAGGCCCAAGAGAACCAAAGAAAAGGCTATGGGCTCTGCAGGCAGGGTGAGAAACACTTAGTCAGCATAATCCCAATCAGACCAGGGTTTATGCATAATCCCAAGAAGGGAACAGGTGAGAAGCCCAAGGTTCTGAGTCTGACCATGCAAACTGTACCGTCTGAAGGCCAGGCTTGTTCCTGCCACTCAGCAGAGAGAAAACCTGGCCCCTAACCTCCCCTGTAACCCAAGGTGGCCCCACTTTGATCTTCCAGCTCCCCTTGCTGCTGTTCACACTGTAAGGCGCCTTCACTAAGTTATCCCAGGGCAATTTTCTGCCTTTGAAGTCCCCAGAAAGCCCTGCCAAGAGCTGTTCTGGTGGAGGAGACTGCAAGGGCAGGCAGCCCGGTGCCAGTGCCTCACGGGTGCCAGAACTGGAACATCAAGACATCAAAGGCAAAGGTGGCAGTGGGGAATGAGTAAGTGCCACTTCAGGCTTGGCCTGGCCCCTGGGGCCTTCTCCTGGTCTCCCAGCTGGTGGTGAACCAGCACTGGGGAAATCAGCCCAACAGCCAGGACAGCTGCCTGGGAGGAAGCCTGGTGGAGGGTTCTGCTTGTGGAGGCAGAGGTTGCCTCACCCCTCTTTGAACCTCGTAAAGGGCACCAACTACAACAGAGCACAGGCAGAGTCCAGTCCTGGCTCCCAGATCCTCCCAGCTGTATGGACTTGGGCTGTGTAGCCTTCTGCAACTCCCATCCCCTCTCTGGTCTCTGATTTCTTCATCTGTCAAATGAAAAGGTGGGTCAGCCCCACGATGACCAGTTGGCAGCCCACGGGCCACTTCAGGCCTGCAGACATGTTTGACCCAAATGAGTTAAAAAGAAAAGTTAAATCGTCGAATATTTCCAACTTTAAAAAATTAGGAGACTTGACACTCATTTCTGCACTTTTATTTTTATTCTTTTGCCAAAAAATGGAAAAACTGGTCATATTTGGACTGCTGTTCAAGATTGCGGATGTGGGCAGAGCCGGGTAACAGTGGCCAACTCTGCAGGAAGCCTAAGTCCCAGTTGTTGACATCCCCTCCCAGCCTGCTGGTCTTGTGCCAGGTGACATTGGAACTTGGGGCCTACTTCACTTTATTAAGAAACGTGGCCCAGGAGCCCTTACCACGTGTCACAAATTTCCCCAGGCAGACACTGGTAAGGCAGACGTGACCGGACCCCTTCCCTCTTGTGGTCACCGGTTGACTCTGCAGAGGTGTCCCTCAGAGTCACACGCAGATGCTGGTGAAAATGCAGAAATGCCGTGGCTCTGACCCAGATCTGCTCAATCAGATTCTCTGGGGACGGAATCCGGAAATCTGCATATTTAGCAAGCTCCCTCGGGAATGTCTTAGCCACATGAAAGCTTCTGAGGCACTGGTGGGAAGGACTGTCTGTGGTGACGCGTAGCTGTGAGTCTGTGAGTGCAGCGCGTGCTCTCTGCAGCCCCACAGAGGGAAGAGCCACCCCACCTTCCAGACACTGTGCTGAGGCCACTCGTCCATCACTCACTTCATCCTCACAACAGGCCTACCACTATTATTACCACCGTGAACAGGTGGGGAAACTGAAGCACGTGGAGGTCGAGGAATGTGTGTACAGTCACGTGGCTGGTGGTGGCAGAGCTGGGGTTCCAACCTGGGACTGACTCCATAATTATTGCATAAGAACACAGCTGCTCCTATCGTCCTTTCCCAGCTGAGACCAAGAAGGGAAATCCGACCGAGAGCAAACCAAGGGGCCGGGGGATGCGTGCGTGCTGACACGCAGCAGGTAAATCTACGTGATGGCATGGCACGATGAAGTGGCCGGCCTGCTATACGCCGGGACCCGAGGCATCTCCATGAAGCCTCTCTTCTGTAGCATGCCAGGGGGTCATGGCTCCGGGATTACTGCTCAGTGTCACGTGAAAGCAAGTTTGGCCAAGTGGTTTGTAATGTGATTCTAGCCGCCAACTTTGAGTGGCTTCTCTCCAGAGTCACAGAGGCTGGGTTCCTTTCCCAGAGAACGAGCATCACAACCAGGGACCCATCAGCTTTCGCCAACAAACTCCATGGTTTCATCGTTGCTGCTGCTGCTGCTTTGTTTGTTTTGTTGTTTTGTGATGAATCTCCTTGCCTTTGGCCCTTTCTCTGCCTTTATTCTGGGTTTGTACCAGACAGACCTCCAAACTTCTCACCCCTTAGGAAAACATCTTGGTTCCCAGGAGAGAAACAGACAAAAAAAGAAACAAATCCAGAGTCTTAAAAAGTTGGCTCAGAAGCCAGTCTATTGATCAAATAATTATTTAGGAAGGGGAGAAGGACAGGAGCTGTGAGCATAGAACAACTTTCATTGCTTTTCTTTACAGCAAAAACCAGTATAGGTTATCTCTTCCCCTAAAATATTCAGGCTGGCATAATACCCCTTGGCTGGGAATTAAGTCAACTTTGGTATTTACTAAGCTGCATGTCTTTGGATGGGTAGCTTCCCTTCTCTGGGTCTCAGTTTCCCTATTTGAAGATCTAGTTTGATAGCTTCTAAGGTCATCATAGCACCTAACACTGTATGAGTCCAGTGCCTGGCTCACACTAAGCTGAAGAGTGAAAAGGAAGGAGAAAGAGAGGGGAGAAGGGACAAACCATTGTAGGTTGAAGCTGTCTTTCAGAAAGGCAGGAATGAGCGTTTTTTTTCCATCTCCAGGGATCCTGCATCTGTCTCTATCACTACATGCCCCAATTGAATTGTTGATCATTTAGTAAGCTCTGCCTACCTCTTCCATTGAAATACCACTTTTTAGCCTTTGTTGTCAGAAAAGAAAATGACTCAGAGGAGTTAAACAAAAGTGCTTTTCAAAAAAGCCATGTAGACAATTAATTGCAGTCAATCAGACCTGTTGGCTGGGTCTCCAGATAGAAAGAAGGATGAGAAACACCCAGAGGTTACTCATCTCTGGAAATGAAGCCTTGAGTTGCTCCATTTGACACTGGCAAAGTATCAGAGCATCCAGCCCTGTCACCAGGGAAGCTGGCTTCCTCAGCTCTGGCCTAATCTGCAAGATTTTTTTCCCACTAAAAGGAACAAAGTTCAAGTTTTCTCCTTGCTACCATATAGGAGAGACACAAATCATAGCTGAATAATGGCATTGTAGGGCCATGGAATAGCAGGAGACACTATTCTCAGGGAAACAGGGATTAAATATTTTCCAGAATGTTCTGAAGAAGTGTCTGCTCCTATGACTACTGTTATGTTTGAGGAATTTGGGGCAAACTCTGAGAAGTTTCATATGGCAGTGTCAGCAGGGGGCCTACTGACCTCCTCGAATGAAGCTAAGATCACCTTTTATATTCCAATCTCACAGCTGGTGAAAATCTAGCTCTGCCCCAGATTTCTGCCAGTCCTCATGAAGTGGGTAGAATTGTGCTCCCCCCACCAGCCAAATTTATATGTAGAAGTCTTAGCCCCCCGTACCCCAAATGTGACTTTGTTTGGGACCAGGTTGTTGCACATATCATCAGATAAGGCACAGCCGCACTGGAGTAGCCTGGACCTCTAATCCAATCTGTCTGCTATCCTTTTTAGAACAAGAAATTTGGAGACACCCTCACCCCCAAACACACACCAGGAGAATGCCATGGGCAGGTGAAGGCAGAGATTGGAGTGATGCTTTTATTAATACAAGCCAAGTATTACAAGCAAACTACCAGAAGCTGTGTGAGAAGCACAGAACAGACCCTTCCTCAGGGACTTCAGAAGGAACCGACCCTGCCAGCACCTTCATCTCAGACTCCCAGCCTCCAGACCTATGAGGCAATACATTGTGTTGTTTACGTCACCCAGTACGTGGTACTTGGCTATGGCTGCCCTAGCAAATTAATACGCTCCACCCCTATCCACCAAGGAGGCAGGGTTATGGCAGCTTCGGTTCTCCTGGAACCTCCTCCTGGGTGCAGCCTCTTCCTGTCCTTGCCCAACCCAGAAGTCAAACTGGGCTCTTTCTGTGGCTCACCAACCATGGCACTCACATGAAGCTTCTGTGAACTTTGGTGGGAGTGGAGGGGACACAGCCCAAAGCCACCCCTGAAGTACACACCCTCCCACCATCCCACCATCTCCTTCATCCCCTCTGTTGCCAAAACTACTGGAACCTCCAATTCTTCCTGAGATTTCTCCATTTTTTAAAGAGAGACTTCCCATATCTTTTAAGGACTTGGCACCTGCTGTTACCCAGGCCCAGGTAGAGTCCTCTTCTTTTACCTAAGCTCTTTTCAGCATATTTCTTTCTTTCTTTCTTTTTCTTTCTTTTTTTTTGGACACAGTCTTACTTTGTCACACTCAGTAGAGTGCCATGGCATCATAGCTCACAGCAATCTCGAACTCCTGGGTTCACGTGATCCTCTTGCCTCAGTTTTTCTATTTTTAGTAGAGGCGGGGCCTCACTCTTACTCAGGCTGGTCTCGAACTCCTGAGCTCAAGCAATCTTCCTGCCTCAGGCATGCTAGGATTACAGGTAGGAGCCACTGTGCCTGGCACTTTTCAGCATATTTCTCCAGGCAAAGCTATTCTTTTCCAGAAGCATGAGTCCTATGTACTCAATTTTGATATGAGGACAATTAATGACAATTAAGGTTATGGGGGGGGGAGCAGAAAGAGGGATGGAGGGAGGGGGGTGGGGCCTTGGTGTGTGTCACACTTTATGGGGGCAAGACATAATTGCAAGAGGGACTTTACCTAACAATTGCAATCAGTGTAACCTGGCTTATTGTACCCTCAATGAATCCCCAACAATAAAAAAATAAAAATAAATAAATAAATAAAAAATGGCTAATTTGAAAAAGAAAATTTAATTATTTTTAGCCTCATTAAAACAAGAAAGATACCAACTATATTAGTTTCCTACTGCTTTGTAACAAATTACCACAAATTTAGCAACTTAAAACAGCATACATGTGTATTTTCTCGCTGTTTCTGTAGGTCAGGAATCCAGGCACCACTTAGTGAGGTTCTCCATTTAAGGTCTCAGCAGGCACAGTCAAGGTGTTGACAGGGCTGTGTTCTCATCTGGAGGCCTTATGAGGAAGAATCCACTTCCAAACTCACTTGGGCTGATGGCAGAATTCACGTCCTTGTGGTTGGAAGATGGCAGGCCCCAGCTTCTTCTGGCTGTGGGCTAGAGGGTGCTCTCAGCTGCTAGAGGCAGCCTCTCCTCACCATTTAGCCTTTCCAAAGTGACTGTTTATCTCAGCGAGCCACCAGAGAGTGTCTAGGGTGAGTCAGCTAGCAAGATGGAAACTTATGTAATGTAACATAATCACTGGAGTTTTATCCCATCACCTTTGTCGTATTCTCTTGGTTACGAGGAAGTCAAAGGCTCCATCTCACTCAAGGGGAGGGAATCACACAAAGGTATAGGGGAGGTAGAGATTGTGGCCACCTTAAAGTCTGCAAGTGACAATGCCACAGACACCACTGGGAGCCTCTCAGCAGTCAACTCACCCTCCAGCTCCAAGGTTGGCCCAATTTGTCCCAAGGTAGCCCGTGTTCATTGCCATGATAGCTTTGGGAGTGAGCATGTGACCCGATTCTGGCTACTATGGCAAGACAAGTCTGCTAAGCAACTGCTGCAGAGTTTCCTTGCTCCTAATACAGCACAAGGGAAACGAGTGGTCTCCCTTTTCTTCCTCAGGATAATTCTTCAACATTTGGATGGAACCCTGGATCTGTAGCAACCATCTTGCTACCAGCTGTAGGGTGAAGTCTGCACTAAGGGTAACAGACTGTAAAGATGGGAAAAAACCCTGAGTCTCTAATGTCATCATTTGGCTGCTGAATCAACTGTCTATAAAACCCACTCCATCTGTTTTGTCTTGAGTTAGGTTTGCTGTTACTTTAGCTAAACATACCTTAAAACAACATGACACTCCGAACACAAAACAACCCGGAACCCAGAAAAACCTTAATTCCATCACTGAGGCATAGTTGACTTAGCTGAGCTTTTGCTGAGCATTCTGTGGGCAGGACCTGGAAGGTATGTCGGTGCCCTGCAATGTGTAATCCGTAGCCACAGCCTGTAATCAGGCGTGGCCAGCTGTTTCCAGGGAGATAGCTCCTCATGTCTGAATAGAGCTTGTCATTCTCCATAATCAAGAGGCAAGATATAGACTGTCCCTGCACTGAAATTTACTGAATCAAGTGAGACATGAAGGTAAATGTCATTCACTCAGAATAACACATCTTTTCTAATTCTTAAAGGGAGAGAGAGAAACACATGCTTTTAAAGTAGCTAGGATGTGCCGGGAATGGTACACTTCTGATGAATCCTCAGAACACTGTGCCAAGGTTATTTTGCTGATAAGGGAAGTGAGTCCTAGGTGCTGGCACCACACCCATCTGTGAATGCCACCATTCAGCATAAATTCATTATTCCTTTTAGAATGTGTTGCTCTGTCCCCAGACTCGGTTAGTCAAAAATGTAAAACTCTGATGAGCACCACTGAGACCTGAGGTGTGTGAATATTGTACCCCATTAGTGACAAAAAGAGCTTGGGTCTTCTTGTTGAGTATGAGTAAAGGCCATTAAAGTTCGCTGACCGTTTCCGTTCACCTTATCCCATTTATGGTCATTAGCCCCATTTCACAGATGAGACGATCGAGGCTCAGCAATGGTATATCACTTGTTTAAAACTACTCAGCTACTAGAGGCAGATTCATCCAATATATTTTTAACCTTAGTCTCTTTCTCCAATGCTCTTTCCACTGCCCAGTAATAGTTTTTTCCTCTTCTGAAATGTTTGGCAATAAGACACGTCTCTCAAATTCACCCAGAGATGGCAATGGACAGGTGCACACAGAGTCGTTTCCACCCGAGGAGAGTGAGCGGTGCCCTAAGACAAGGGTTTTTAGGTTCTTGAGGAGGGTCCAGAGAGCCAAGGGGACGCTGCTAATTGCTGGCTGATTCGGGAGAAATGTTATCTTTGTAGACCAGTGTAAGGACTTTCTGATGTCAGAAAGTGTGAACGATGGAGCACAACCCGTTTGCCATCCTGCCTTTGTATCAGCAAAATGACAGCCAAGTACATTGCACAAGTGTTACAAGGCTGCCTGGATCAAGTGCCAGAAAGCATTCATTCTGCTTCCTTTGCAAAATTTTGTTTTCAATATGTATGGAGGTTCTGTGTGGGCAAATTGCTGTGGTATTTCAGATGGATTATCTGTGTGTGTTTGTTTTCTGGTTGTGATTGTTGACGTTTTCTTGTTTTATTTTTTAATTTGAAGGGGCATTGTTGGATATTTATTCATGCATTTTATAATTCATGGATTCACATGGGAAAAAAAAATTGGGACAGTTTTAAAGTATAGTGGGTGAGTTTCCCCCTCATCTCCGCTCCCCCTCAGGTGTTCAGTGCCCCTCCCCAGAGGCCATTGCTATGACCACTTGGGAGCTCTTTTGTGCGCATAGAAACCCGTACGTACATCCTTTACACATAGCAGGAGGAGCATGACCTTCGTCCTGTATCATTCTAGATTTGGTTATTTTTCTTCAAATAGCAACAATATATTTATCCACTTCCCTGTTCATGGACATTTAGATAATTTCCATATTTTTTTCAACATACTACACATAATGGAGTAATTAATATTCTTGTCTTGACACCCTTGCCCACCCTGGCAAGCATAACTAGGAAACAGGTTGCTAGAATTACAAGGTCGAAAGACAAGCCCATGTCATTTTATCAGTTGTCACCCTTCCAAAGAGGCTGTGCACATGTTTACTGTGTCAAACAGAGGTGAGCGTGCCCACTTCCCCACAGACTCACCGGCTTAGGGTGTTTTCAGGCCTCAAATCTCTGCCAATCTGATAGGTGCAAAGGACACCTTCTGTAGTTTCTATTGCATTTTTCTCATTATGAGATTGAGCAGCAGCAGATCTCTTTAAAAGTTTTATTTTGCTCTAGGTTTTAATCTTCAAACACCCTAAATCCTCTTAGAAGTAGGTAGGGTCAGATCTTCACTCTGGATGGATTTACATAATGGGTCTATGACAGAAAGTCAGTCAAAAAGGGGATCACACTAAGTCAAAGGCCTCTCCCTTGGGGTCCCCAGCCCATCCCTCATCCCTTGCCCATCACAGGGCACGTCCAGAGTTGCCCCGTGCATGCGCCCCACGGCCTGAGGCCACACCCCAGTCTGGGAAGTCAGGCCTCTGGAGCTCCTGGGTGAGCTCAGTGATCAGATTGGTGGATGGGAGATGACTGGCCGGGAGCACTAGGTGTGGAGTAAACCGGTGGACCTTCCCTGCATCCCCTGACCTGGTGTGGCCACGTGACCCCTCTACTTTGGGAGAGCACAGGCCCAATTTGGCAAGAAGAGTAACATCTCACTTTTTGCATACTTTTCTAATCAAAGCACACTTTCTTGTCTGCTATTTCATTTGACCCTGTACATCCAGGCAGTGAGGTGGGGTTTACCCTTTTCCAATGAAGAAACTGAAGCCCAGAGAGTTTTGGCCACCGGCTCAAAGTCACACAGCCAGGCAAGGAAAGAGCTGCATCCAACTGGGGACTGTCTGACTCCCAGGTAGGGCCTCATGGCTGCCTCCTGAGGG
Organism: Nycticebus coucang; assembly: GCF_027406575.1. Taxonomy (NCBI): domain Eukaryota; kingdom Metazoa; phylum Chordata; class Mammalia; order Primates; family Lorisidae; genus Nycticebus; species Nycticebus coucang. Next base: position 78,500,631 of record NC_069796.1, read on the forward strand.
CAGGTCCAGAGCCTACCTGGTCTCCATCTCAGGGCTCAAATGCCAGGAGGGCCTTTCCGCACCACCTGGGGAAGTCTCATCTGCCCTCCAGATCCTCACAGAACAAAGGTTAAGACCTGAACCTTTCCCCTAGCCTAGGTCTTTCCATACCAAGTGCATCCCTGAATACTCTCTGATCTGGAAAATGGGGGCGCATGCTACCATTTTAATGAAATATAGAGCTAGGATCTGAATTCAAGCTGGGTAGACTTCAAATCTAGGATCCCTCCTTCACCTACTCCCTCCTCCAGGAAACCGAGGGGTTTCCCTAATAAGTAAGGGTCAGTTCCTACAGAGCATGTGCTGTGCAACCACTGGCCACTTTGCCTCTCACCACCCCCTCCTCCCCAGAGAGAGGCAGAATCCTGAGAGGCCCCAGCAGTGTTATCTGGGCAGGGAAAGTGAGTTTGAAGCCCTCACACTCCATCTGGACTTTTATCAGCTTCTTTCCTGGGTAGGATTACAGTAAACGATTATCTACAGATCTGGAGCCAACAGGGACTTTGAAGGCCCCAATTGCCAAGGAGGGGGCAGATGAGGGGAGGTCTGGAGACACAGAGGGTGAAAAAGCACCCAGGCATCTTATCTTCCTCCTGAAATCAAACAGGCTGGGCCTGGGCAGGGAGGGAGAGTGACCTGTCTGTGAGACAGACAGTCCCTAGCCCTGGCTGGCCAGAAAAGATGGAGAGAGGACCTGATGAAGGCCGTCCTCTGTCTTTCTCTCTGTCACCTCTCTTCTCGTCACTTCTTTCATTCATTTACTCCTGTCTGTCCTTAGCCTGTTAGTTGTGATAGCTGACATGCTCTGAGCTCTCACCCTGAGCCAAGTGTATAGCATCTGTCCCCTCATTTCATCCTTACAATAAAACTCTTAAGAGAGGTACCAAAGTCAATCCCATTTTACAGAGGAGAACATTGAGGCTAAGTAGTAGGATGGGCCCAGGATTACACAGCTAGGAAGCGGTAGGGTCGGGATTCTCTCCAAACTCCATTTTCCTCTCATACTTCATTCATTTATTCAGTTTTACGAACTAGTTCATTTTAAATATCCTTCTCCTCTTTCTTATGTATTCCTTCAATCCCCTCTTCCCTTCCTCCCTTCCATTACCATGGGCTGAACCTACAGTGTGCCCTGTCACCACGCCCTCAGGCCCTGGGGCTCCTGACGGATGATTTCTGAGAAGGAAGACTGAGGTCACCTCATCCAGCATCAGCCTCCTCCAGTGGGGCTGCTGGGGCTGTGCCTCTGATGCCTAATTTGTCCCTGTGTTTGCCAAACATTCTAGGTGTTGATAATCTAGTTCTGAAGATGTCTCAGCTAAGCAAATCTTGAGACTCAGTTGGTATGGGACTCAAAATGGCTTAGGGTAGCAACTTCTGGGCTTTCCACTGCTGAGCAATGAAGCCCTCATCCTTGCTGTTGTGACCTCCACTCCTTCAGTGGATATCAGTGAGGACTTACCCTGGGCAGCCACTTGGGTCCGCCCCCACCTCTAGCTGTCTCAGACTTCATGTCTTCCTCAGCTGTGGACAATGCTCTCCTAGAGGATAGGAGTTTGGCATCAGAGAACCTGTGTTCACAGCCTGGGCTCCACTACTTTTGAGCCTCCTCTCCTAACACCTCCTCTCCTAACACCTAACCTGGAGTAGGCGAAATGCTAATAAATGCAGGTGTTCTGTTGCCTGTAACTCTCCAGGAGCTGGCTTACTCACTGCAGTGGACAAGGCAGCGGACAGAACAGCCCTTCATCCTTACGTCACTCTCCTTTGCAGTTGGAGAATTACCTCCTGAGACGGTTATGGGGTATCTGTCACACAAAGTGCCCACTCCACACCTCGTAGTCTCAGGCAGGTATGTGATCTTGGCTAGAAAACTGAGTTCTCTCTTCCTGGACTTGGAATCATAAATCAAGATAAATAAATAGACGCAGAGCCCTAGAGAAAGGAAAAGCATACAACCCCAGGAGCATATCCTTCCCAGTGCTGACAAGGCTGTCCAGCAGATCTGGCTCTCTGGACACCCCTGTATCTGCCCTTTTCCAGGTCTGGCTTTTTTTCCCTTTCGTGACTTCTCACCCTTCTTCTAATACATTCCTTCCCTGCCTTAGTTAGCCAGTGAGTGTCTGCTTCTGCACTTGCAGATAATGAATCCTAAATGATGTTCCTGGGCATGGTTTCCAAGGCCCGTCAGTGGAGTGTCCGTTCTGCCTCAATAATTGTCTTGACTGTTGCCTTTTCTGGAACCTCTCTGGCCTGTCTTTTTTTTTTTTTGAGACAGTCTCATTATGTCACTCTCGGTAGAGTGCCATGGTGTCACAGCTTACAGCAACCTCAAATTCTTGGGCTTAAGCAATTCTCTTGTTTCGGCCTCCCAAGTAGCTGGGACTACAGGTGCCCACCACAACACGTAGCTATTTTTTTTTTTTAATTTGTTGCTGTTGTAACTGTTGTTTAGCAGGCCCAGGCCAGGTTCAAACCCGCCAGCCCTGCTGCATGTGGCTGGCACCCTAACCACTGAGCTACAGGCCCTGAGCCCGACCTGTCCTCTTTCCACCCGTAGCCCTTCTGCTCCCAGCCCTGCCCCGGCACCAGGGTACCTCAGTGCTCTCCTGCCCGGCTGGTGTTTGCCACTAAGACTGGCACCAGCAAGATGATCTTCCTTCATTTGGGGGCCCGCCGCCCTCAGTGGGTGTGTAATAAGTACATGAGCACTTGAATGGACACTGTTTTCACTTCGCTGTAACCTGGATCCTCCCGTGTTAGGAGCACCTACTTATCTTGATAATCATTAGGGAAAAGTGAAAACATTGGACTTTGAAGAGATCTTCAGATGAATTCTAAATTTGAGTCACAGTCCCCTGTCTTTGCCTCATGTTCACCGTTTCAGGCTCCATGACGAGCTGGCAGGAGCCCTCACCTTCGTACAGATGCTTTCCTTCCTATCTCTGCATCTTCATACCTGGTGCTTGCTGTGGAATCTGAAATGTTTTTGTGGCTGTGAAAGGAAGGAAGGAAGGAAGGAAGGAAGGAAGGAAGGAAGGAAGGAAGGAAGGAAGGAAGGAAGGAAGGAAGGAAGGAAGGAAGGAAGGAAGGAAAGCGGGGAAAGGACAATGCCGTAAGGGGGGGTAAGGCCGACTCAGATTTGGTTGAGGAATGAGGCTATTTAAAGGCACATCTCATAAGAGATAATTTCCCACAAGCCAGGTACTGTTTATAAGAGTCCCGCATTATCTCATTAACTCTCACTATAAGCCTTGGAGGTAAAGAAATTATCACCCCTATTTCACAGGTTAGGAAACTGAGATTTAAGAGTAAAGTTGCCCGAGGGTGTACTGCTAGTGGGAGTTATAAACCAAACAGCCCGCAGTCTGTAAGCACAGACATGTCTAATGCAGGCACAGGGCAGAGAGGGCAAGAAGAGGTGGGCAGGAAGCCACTTTTGATGTCTGAAGGGTCTACTGTGTGCAGGCCGAAGGTCAGATGACTTTTCTTCATTGCACCTCAGGCTCCCAGCAGCCTTGCTTTACAGATGAAGAAGCTGAGACTCAGAGAGATGAGGGGCTTCTCCATGGTCATGCAGTCAGGGAATGAATGGAGCCAAACCCAAGCTCGGGACGGTCCACTGCTTTGGGACACCACTCAAATGGAAGCTCCGCCTTTACATGGTACAAGGATCCTTTACAAGGATCGGAAAGGTGCGGCCTTAACCCCTGAAGTAATTAGTACGCTCACCCTCTTTCTTTCAGATTCCAGGAAAGGTTTGCAGCCCCACTTAGCCTGAACCCCCCACAGGAGAACATCAACTCAAACTGGCCCATTCTGGTTTGCAGAATCCATCAAGGTGCCAGAACTTCCATAGTTGGAAAGTGGCTCACAAATGTGTCCTCAATCCTTGTGGCAGAAGACACAGACCCAGGTAATTTTAAGGCTACATAAAATGTGCTGAGAGTGATCTAGATTTGGGAGGTGCCTGAGTTCAGCTGATGAATGTTGATCAGAGCACTTGCCCACCCTGTAAAATGGGAACAATGAGGACACACTTCCAGAATTGCTGTAGCCTTAAGTACAGGTATACCTACAGTGCCTGGTCAAACAAGATGCACCCAGGGCGGCACCTGTGGCTCAAAGGGGTAGGGCATTGGCCCCATATGCCAGAGGTGGCAGGTTCAAACCCAGCCCCGGCCAGAAACTGCAAAAGAAAAAAAAAAAAAAAAGGATGCACTCACAGTAGCTGTTACTGTTCTGAAAGGCACTGAAAAAGCAGTAAGGGAAGTCAATTGTAGGAGTCTGAGTTGCATCTTCTAGGCTGTGTTATGTTCAGGAAGGGCATTCCTAGAGCAGGGAACAGAGTGAGCAAAGCCCAGAGGCAGGGCACAGGTAAAACAAGAAGTAGTAAAGTTTAAGGCAAAGTTTTGTATTTTTTACTATTTTTGTGTGCAAATTTTTCAACAAGAAAAGAGCAAACAATCCCACTTATAAGTGTGCAAAAGACTTGAACAGAAACTTGTCTGAAAAAGATAGGGCAAGGTTTTTTAAATGAAAGGGAGTAAAAGGAAATAGAGTTGGCGAGTTGCCCAAGGGCCACATCTTGGAGACAGTTGAGGACATTTCCAAGGAAGCTAAATTTAATTGCCCACGTCAGGACTTACCAAACTCTAGCCTTTTGTGCCCTGTCCCCATCAGGGTTGTCAGGTCCGCATGCCACCTGTACAATTATTTACTTAATATTTTTCTTTAGGATAAATCTCCCCCCACACACACACTCTTAACATAAGAGCATCAACATTTTATTATTAATGGCAATGGAAATGGGACCTGCCATGAGCAGAGACTAATTATCAAAGTAAACAATGTTTAAATCTCACTGGACACTCCTGCCCCAGCAGACTCTGGTAAAAAGCTGGATTAGCAAGTTTCAAAGTAAGTATTAAGGACAAACAAACAACCACTCAGAATTTTCTCCTTAGCAGCTCAGAAAGATTGACAGAACATCCAGAAAGGGTGTTAACCACAACCCCAAAGTGCAGGAAGCCAGGAGACAGTGAGGGGGTCTTTCAAACAATCAGAAAAACTGAGATCTCGAGGTTGAGAGGGGAAAGGAGGGCCAAGGGTTAGAACACAGCTTCCTTCTTCTTCAAACAGCAGGACCCTGGACCTCCCTGGTTTGTCCCCTCCCTGCTGCTCCAGGACCAGCCTGTCTGATCCTGTGAGCTGCTCGGCCTGCTTCAGGTGTAATTCCGTATTTCTGATTCTATCTGTGCTCCAGGAGGCACCATCTCTATCTCCATAACAGCTTCTGGAGCGAAAACATTTCACTGGGTAAAAGAGCAAGGAATGGGCATGACCTGGTGCTGATTCATGCTCGGCGAGCCCCAAAGCCCTCTCTAAACAGTCCAAGCAGCAGCCTCCCTTCCTTCTGCTCTCTGGAACACAGTTCCTAATAATAATCACTGCATCCCATATTTATTCGATGGACATGCATCCATTGAGTGCCTACTGCGTGCAAAGTGTTGTTCTAGGTTCAGGTAATGCAACAATGAACAAAGACAAATGAGGTCTTTGCTCTACTTGAGAAGAAAGCTAAACTCCAAAACGAGTAAACAAATGAGATCCAGGTGAAGCTGCTGAGAAAGTGAGGTGGCCGCAGTATAATGACATGAGATACAGGTGGCCACATCTAGTCGGGTGGACTGTTACCTCTGAAGAGGTGACACGTGAGCTGAAACTTGAATGGCAAGAAAGAGCCAGATAAAAGACAGTTCTGGAACCAAAATCTTTAGTTATAATAGGCCTAGAAGAAGATGTTTGCATTTCTGGCAGAGGAAGCAGTTAGTGACCATGGTGCCCTGACGTGGCAGACGAGGGAGATGGCACAGGTGGCGGGTGGGGGTCGGGAACAGGAGTCTGGTGTTGGGCATGTTAGATTCACTGTGTGTGTCCTTCTCAACAAACCTGCAAAGGGAGGTTTATTAGTGTTTCCTTTTTCACAGGCCAGAAACCTGAGGCTCAGGAAGGCTACCCAGATAGCTGAGGGTGGTGCTGGGATGTAAATACCTGTTTTAGGTACCGACTCCAGCGCTGTCCCAGCTGCTTCACGCCCATACACAGGGGTGGCGATACAGCAGCCCAAGTGGCAACTGTAACACCCAAATGAGTTTGGTTTGTTCTATGGGGCTTTTGAAAATTAATTTGAGCTAGTGATCAACTCTGTTTTGTTTTGTTTTGCTTTGTTTTTGCACACCTGCATGGTGGTGTGATAGTGATCAATTCTTAAAAGACTTCACCCCAAGAAAGGAAGAGCAGAGAGAGGGAAGGAGGGGGGGGCCTTGGTGTGTGCCACACCTTTGGGGGGCAAGACATGATTGCAAGAGGGACTTTGCCTAACAAATGCAATCGGTGTAATCTGGTTTATTGTACTCTCAATGAATCCCCAACAATAAAAAAAAAGATCTCACCCCAAAATATGACTCATGGCCTCTGAAAATATAGTGGAACCTCTGTAAGTTGACCACCGAAGGTACTATAAGAAACTGGTCAACGTAGAGAGAACTAGGCCTGCTGTACTGATACATGCATGTGGTGCATGTCCCATCTATGAAAATTAGGTTAATTGAAGGAGATGGTCACTGTAGGGAAGTGGGCACCTACGGAGGTTCTACTGTGTTTGAAGACCTGGTAGTAGTTGGACCACAATCGTCATAGCAGCAGGGGGTTGGAGTAATATCTCAGCCCACTCTTAGATGGGCACGGGCTCTCTGTTTTTCCACAGCCCCCTCCCCACCGTTGCTTACCCTGGGCCCCTTCACTCCTTGACCTCTCTATACATTTGGCTTTGAGACCTTAGCTCTCAAATAATGAAATATGTGAGAAAACTCACACAGCCCAGCAAGCAAGGAGTGACCAGAGGAATTAAGTTACAGTTCCTTGCTAGAACACTTTCCTGCCGTTCTGATATAATCATTTTGTGCAAACAGTAGGAAATGTTCATAAGAGCTGTACAAGGCCGCGGTTAAGAGGTTAAGCCTGGATCTTAATCCTGGCTTCAACAAGTCCTGGCTGTGGGACTTGGGGAAGATTCTGAAACCTCAAATTTCTATATCTGTAAAGTATAAGGATAATATCTACTTTGTAAGTAGAGGTAGGGAGAAAAAATAATTTAGGCAATGTGCTTGCAAGGATGTTTCATGGGGAGTAACCAACAGATGGAGCCGTGGTGATCACAACCACCGTGGGAAAGCAAATGACTCTCCTGGATCCTGTGCTGTTGGTCGAAAGCCCCTCTCTTCTTCCTTGGGAGGGCATTTCCTCAATGTCCTTCTTTATCTTTCTCAAAATACAAACACAAATCCAGTGGAGGGAGGGATTCTTCAAACTGCGTCTCCCTCTTGTCCATTCTCATTAGGATTTGTGAAACTACCGGCCGTGTCTACTGCATTTGCCCAGAGGTAAGACGATGCCCTCCATTTTTAAGTCAAAGACACCCAAAATTGTGGTTGAATATAAAAACTTTTAGGAATGGCTATAAACTAGGGAAAGGGCCACTTATTTAATTCATTGACTGGGTTATGCAATATGGAATTAAAGATCAGATTACTTATAATTTGATAATAATATTCATTTGGAAACATGCTTTTCTCCAAACACACGTCGCATAAAATGGCTTTACTCCACTGCTTGCCACACTCCTTCCACAAAAACGTCTGCTTCACAGAGTCACATTTTGCATCACGCAATCCTGTTTTCCAGATCTTTCTCCTCCTGACTGCCCTGAGATCCAGCGCTTCCTGGTCACACGTCTGAGGCCGCCGCTGGAAGCACAGTCTCCATCCCATTTGCATGACCTGAGCACAGTCCGGATTTTTATTCATTCTCTGGGAGTGTGTATATTCGTGCTCTCCACAAAAGAACCACTCAGCATTGCTTTTCAAGCCGAGCTTTAAAGGGCTTATTTGCCATGACATCCAGCACTTGTAATTTGAGGTCATACCCCCAGGAAGAATTGCTAAATCTGTGTAAAATGTTCCTGACTCCTCTTCTTACAGATTCTGTCGGATTATCTCTTTAAGAATTCTAAACCCATGTTGTTTGAGGTGGTTTTAGGCTAATGTACACTCGCCAAACTTTTCTTTGTTGTCCCAAATAAAGCAATTGAGAGAGTTCTCCACAAAATGAGGCACTTTGTGAGAGTTCAATATGAAAGCCACCTCCTTCTTTTCTAAGGGGGTCGTATTGAGAGGGAAAGGGAAAAAGTGGTGTTCTATTCAAGCATGTACCATCGAGAGAAAGCTTTACTGAGGGTCTGTGTGTGGGGGATGCCCATGTGTCCTCCCACCACGTCCCCTTGCTCAGACCCCTGGGATGGAAACAAGGCCCAGGGGATGGGTGAGATGGACCCCGGCAGTCCATGGGCCTGGCCCACTCCCTGCCCCCTGCTATGTTCCACACACCTTAAGCCAAGTGCTGAGATCTGGATGTGCTAAGTCAGATCAGGCAGGTCCCTGAGCTCAAGGAGCCCCCAGACCAGCTGTGGGTGAGTGTGGAGGCAACAGATGAGCACACAGTCCAAGGACAGAGTGTGTGCAGGCTCAAGGCAGGAGAGGAGGCTGACTGTTCTGTGCTTGGTCAGGACAAAGTTCCTGGAGGGGGCGGTTAAACAAAGTCCTCAAAGAAGAGGTGGCTGAGGTCAAAAGAGCAGAGCATGTTTGGGAAAGAGAGCACGAGATCCCCAGGGGCCTGCCCAGAGGCCCCAAGGGCCATGCTGGGGAGCCGGGATTCCTACTTGCGTGCTCTGGTTGGACATGGAGAGGGTTCAGACACCGCATTCCATCCAGTCTTTCTGGCTGCGACTCCAGGGCTGCCCTCTGCCTGCCTTCCTGCTGGACGGAACACGGTATCTTCTCCACATCCCCAATTTCTTCCAAACTGGTGCAAGCTTCCCGAAGGGTCCCAGGAAGCTGCGGCAAAGGCTGGACTCCATTTGTGTGTCTGTAGAAGTGAACACTTTGCCACACACGCACCTGGGCAAACAGGCTCATAAAGATGACACGGCGAGAGACCCAGAGCTAACCAGAAAGTCACAGGAGCAAGCGGACGGGCAGACGAGGCTCAGACACAGCCACACTCACGGAGGCCGCCTGGGAGACGTGCAGGGTCAGAGTCACATGCGCAGCCTGAGCCTGAACTCAAACACGCAGGTGGGCTCTTGCTAGCCTCTTCTTGCTCCCACACAGACGCTCACACTCATTTCCAAAACACCCTCCCAGTCCCCTGCCCCCATTCCGTGTTCTCCCTGTCATCTTCTCCTTCCTTCCTCCCGCAGAGAATTACCCCTGCCTTCTCCTGTAGAAGAGGAGGGGCTGTCCCAGGCGGAGACGTGCCAGGTGGAGCTGAGGTGGCAAGGGAATAGTGGTTTCCTATAGAAATACAGTCCCACCCTCACATCTGGAGAACCTGGGTTTTTTTTTTTGGCGGGGTAGCATTATAGACCTTCTCAGGCCTTCCAACTAGTGCCTCTCTTATGCCACACAGATACTCCAACCCCCAGGTGCCACAGCTGACAATTTGGCCACAGCCAGTTGGTCGATCTAACAATTGGGTGAAATGACAATTGGGTGGGAATAAATATACTCATTGACTGTCAGCCATTACTAATTTTGGGGGGCCACTGGGTGGTTGGTTGGGATTCTTTAAATATCTCAACCATGTCTTGGCACCTATAGCTCAGTGGCTAGGGCTCCAGCCACATACACCAGAGCTGGCAGGTTCGAATCCAGCCCGGGCCTGCCAAACAACAACAACTACAACCGAAAAATAGCCGGGTGTTGTGGCGGGCGCCTGTAGTCCCAGCTATGTGGGAGGCTGAGGCAAGAGAATCGCTTATGCCCAAGAGCTTGAGGTTGCTGTAAACTGTGATGCCACGGCACTTTACCCAGGGTGACATAGTGAGACCCTGTCTCAAAAAAAAAAAAACAAAACTCAGCCATGTTACAGGGGTTGTTTCCTCTTTTGAAGGGTAAGGTTATTTACCTCTAATCAATTTTTAGGAGACCACTCCTACTTATACTGTCAACACATCATATAATATTCACAGCTAATATTAAGGTCATACTTTATTCATTTACTGATTTTATTCATTCATTTCTTCAGTTAAAGGTGACCAAGAGTCCAATTTGATCGGTGTTCTTCTGAGGCCTGGATGGACACACAGACATGAACAAAGATGACAAAGTCTGTTCCCTAGGGAAGCTCATATATTGATGAGAGAGAGCATCAAACAGGGATATAAGTACTGATTACCATGCAGTAAATGCCATGAAAAGAGGCAAAGAGAGGGAGAGAGAAGGGGTGTGACTTCAGATAGAGCAGCCAAAGAAGGCCTTGCTTAGGGGTGAGAGTTCAGCAGAGACCTTGATGCAGGCCGGCATGAGACATGCAAAGGCCCTGTGGCAGAACAGCCTTTGTGCATTTGAAAGCAGTGAGGATACCAGAGCAGCAGCCTGCGAGGAACAAGTGAGAACAGGGTAGGATGTGAGCCTAAAGAAGCAGCCAGGGCCTGATGGCACAGGGAAGTATAGACCAGAGTCTCAATACATAGAAACCCATTGGAGGACTAAAAACTGACAGGATCCAATTTAAATCATAAAAGGAGCAGGTTTGGTTGTTGTGTGAATAGCCCAGAATGGGAAGTGGACTGAGAGTGGAAAGAAAGAGATTACTTAGGGATGGATCACAGTCATCCAAGTAAAAGTAATGCCCACCAAGGGGAATTCACCAAGACAACCTACAGGTCAAAGAAGACACAAATTAAAGGTCCAGCAAAGGCTTGTTAGGACATAGCCAATGTTCACAAGAGATGAGTCACTGATTACTGCTGATGAAGGGCCTACTGTGCACCAGGACTGGGTAAGGAATTTCCTATACAATCCTTACAATCGCTGTTTAAACATAGCAAAAAATCAGAAAGGACAGAATTGGCCTGAAACGAATCAGATGTTTTATAAAGTTATAAAAAATGCAATCAAAAGACAAAAATATCTGAGCTTTGTCTTTTTGTTTTTTTCCTATGATAAATGTAAAGCATTCTCATCTCAAAAATAGTAAAATAGAAAAAAAAGCAAAGTAAAATCAGGTGTACTCAGATCAAGTAGAATGACTTTGAAGTATTTCTTCTTTTTCTATTGTCTATAAAATTTGGCATGATCTGCTTTTTGAAATTATCTTTTACTTTTATTTATAAATATTAGTTGTCTATTTTTTGAGACTTAAAAAATAAGAAGTTAACTGATGACTCTATACTGAACCTCAGAGTCAAAGCATTCTATAATAGACATACTCTTATTTGACAAGGTGAATGTTACTTTCTTTGCATTATTATTATTATCATCATTATTGCTTAATATTTCAATGCAGCAATTCTCCAATTTCTTTTCTGAATGTATTTATGTTTGTTCGTTCTTTACAAGGTTTTTGTTTCTAGTCCTTATCTTAAACATTGTTATTGTTATTACATGTTAAGCCTCTTTAATTTTGTGAAGGCAAAAAATGGAAACCTAATAAACACATGTATATGTAAAAATTAAAAAAGCAAAATAAATGCAAAGGAGAGCCTCCAAAGTCTTACCTTCCTATCCATCTACTCTCAACCCATTGATCCAAATGTAGCTGTGCGTAATACGGACGTGGTATTATTCAAAAGTGAGCTCATACCATACATACTATTTTGTAACATTTCATAATTCATTTAAATCACTGTAATAGGAAAGGTTGTCTCAAGTATTTCCTTTTTTCTTAGACTTTTAGGTTATTCTCTTAATAATCAGTATTTATTATGTCCCAACATATTTCTTTTTCTTTTTTTTTGGTGGTATTTGGCTGGGGCTGGGATTGAACCCACCACCTCCGGCATATGGGACCAGCGCCCTACTCCTTGAGCTACAGGCGCCGCCTACATATTTCTTAATATAACGAATAGGAAGAATAAATTATTGAAAATAAATTTGAAGTAAAAAAGTACAGAAATGCTCTGCATAAAGAAAGACAGATTTGCAATTGCTATTTCAAAGGCTATTGGGGATGTTGCCTTTCAATGAAATTTGTGTTTTGGCCAAGTTGATTTTTAGCCACTCAGCTTTCTTCCAAATTGTTTTGACCAATTGTAAATGTGCGCAAACTCACTTTTATCAAATAGTTTTTTGGTTGAATCACCTGAGCATTAACAGTACTATTATTATGAGTGATCAGCATTTGTTTGGCTTTGGATATGTGTGTGCTGGCCCCATTTCAGACCTCATTTTAGTAATTCTCCCAACAATAGCTGAATGATATCAGAATGGTCTTCTCTATCTGATGAAAATGGACTCAGAGGGTCAGGGGCTAAGGTCACAGCCCAAGGTCGCCTGTCTAGAAAGTGACAGAGGTAGAATTTGAGCACAGATCCTCCTGGGTGCCTGTACTGAGCCCCTGCCATTATAAAGCAACGAGACACACCCAGTAAACACCACACTCAGTAGGTGCCCAGAAAACATTAGTTGTTCCCTCATTCTCTCCCTCCCCCAGGAACGTTAATTGCTAGTAAGGGAGAGAGCTATGCCAGGCTTATAGTAAAGTTGTTAACTGATTCTGAAACCTTTTTTCTTCTTTATCTGCAGTAAAGATATCCAGAAATGTAACTTCAGTTTCTGAATCTAGCAACTCATTTGTTTACATTAAAGGGTCTTCCATAGGGCGGTGCCTGTGGCTCAAAGGAGTAGGGTGCTGGCCCCATATACCGGAGGTGGTGGGTTCAAACCCAGCCCCAGCCAAAAAATGCAAAAAAAAAAAAAAAGAAATAAAAAAAAAAATGTCTTCCATAGTAACTCCATGATGCTATAAAGGGTATGTTTTCATGTATATGCATTTAATCTTTGCTTATAATGTGAGTGGTCACGTGAGCGAGAGAGAAAGAAAGAGAGAGCTTTCAGGGGCTGCTTTTGAGTGGACCTGTGTTGCTCCTTGCTGCCTGGGAGAATCAGGTCAGATGTAGATTGGAAATCTGGGGAGACAGCAGCCTGACAGAATGATGGGAATTTTGTCCTTTTTATCATGTCTTTCAATGATTGTATAAACCATATTTTAACTGTCATAAAGAAAAAAGTCAAGTCATCAGTGAGAGGATGACAGTCCCTGCACAGTGTCTAGGCACCAGGGAGAATTTCTTTACAGCTGTGGCCAAAGCTTTCAATCCTGGATGGGCCGAGTGAACTGGAACTCAGTGGCTGGAGGGATGAGGGACCCAGCAGGTGCACAGGTAGGACAGTGGGCTGTGTGCAATGTGCCAGCCAACGGGCATGGTTCAGAGAGCCCCTTCAACAGTGGTAGAAGGGGATGGCACAGCCACCACGCAGAAGGCAGGTCACCAGCGGCCTTGTGTGGCAGGGCAAAGGCTGACTCCTGCCTACAGGGCTGGGTCCAAGGTTGACTCTAGCCCTCTGTGTACCCGCATTTCATTCTCTGAAGGATGGAGGAGGAGACCCAGTTGGGGAGTTTTAGGAAGATTTTGTGTGTCTGTCTCCCGCTTCGCTTCTGGGAGGGCAGGAAGCAAGACTTTCTGACTTCCTCCAGTGCAGATGGCCCAAAACTAGGGACAGTGGCCACTTAAAGGCCAGTAAGGGATTGTCACTGAAGGGATTTCTGGCTAAAACACCTGGCACACAGCTGGCACTAATTTAATGTCAGCCCCCTCCTCTTTTTCTTTCCTTTAAGTCTACAGCAGTTCTCAACCTGTGGGTCACAACCCCTTTGTAACAATGAAAATACATCCTGCATATCAGATATTTACATTGCAATTCATAACAGTAGCAAAATTACAGTTATGTAGTAGCAATGAAAATAATTTTATGGTTGGGGGTCACCACAACATGAGGAACTGTATTAAAGGGTTGCGGCATTAGGAGGCATTAGGAAGGTTGAGAACCACTGCAAGAGCTTTTCATTGGGGATAGCACACTTGAGCTAGATAGATTAGGAAAGAACTATGCCAAAATTTCTCCCCACAATAGCCCTACTTTGGCCCAGGGCGGTGATGCCACATCCAGGGTCACACAGGTGAGGCTGGAACAAAAAACCAGGCCTGGGCGGCCTGGTTGGGCTTTTCCAGTTTAATTTGTCCCCTGCAGAAGGTGGAGGAATCCTGACTGACCAGCTAGTCATGGTTTGTGGCTGGAATACTCCATTCTGAGTTTTCGCAACACCCTCTACCTCAAACAGCCACTCTGGCCCTGACTCCTGCACCTTGCAAACACATCTGGCCACAGGCACCTGCTCTGAGTCCTGAACACACATGGAGAACATCTGTATGGCATTCTGGATTCACTCAACCATCCCGTAAAATTGCACCAGAGTTCCTGGGAGCAGATGAAGCTCCTAGCTGGTATCCTGCTCACCAACAAGGTTGGGTTTGAGCTGCACTTATGCCCCCACCCAGGTTTCTGAGACCCATCTGGGACTCCATCAGTGTGTGTTGGTGTCCAACATTTAAAACAGCACCTTCAGTGACATATACCTTGATGCACATTGATTTTTTCTTGAAATAGCCAAAGGCTGAGAAAATCCTTGCTTTGTTCACGGAAGCCATTTCTCTGGTCTCTGCTGGCACATCCTCTCGTTCAGCCAATGTACGTTTACTGAGCACTTACTCTGTTCCCAGTGGGAAGAGAAGTGAGCGAGTCTTTAGCAAGAAGAAGAAATGATACCTGTGTTGGAATAACAACCCCTAAAACTTGTCACCTATACAACCCAGGTGTTGTGGGGTTATTACAAGAGGTAGGATCTAAGGATTTGACTTTCTTTTTTTCTTTTCTTTTCTTTTCTTTTCTTTTTTTTTTACTGTTAAATCATAGCTGTGTAGGATTTGACTTTCAACCCACACTTGGCGGGGTTTGTATCCAAAGACATCAGGGTTTGAGTCCTGCTGTCACCATCTCCTACTCTGTGAACTTGGAAAACACCCATTTCCTACCTGAGCGTCAATTCTTCTCTTAACAGAGAAACTGATTCTTCCCTCAAAGGGCTGTGTGAGGTGCATTGAGACCAGATCTGTAAAGACTCCAGGACAAGGAATTGCCTCGGAAAGGGTCCCACGTTCACTGCTGCTGCCACATTTCGGCCGATGTTTCCTTTTGGCAACCACGTGACCTCAACCTCTCTGCACCTCTGTTTCCTGAACTCTACAATAGTGCTAATAAGATCAATGTAACAAGCTTTACATGGAAGATTAAAGAGGACATTATTTGTACAGAGGATTTCAAATAACAATAATAATTGAAAACAAAAATAATTCAATAACAATTGAAATAATTGAAACAATAATAATAATTGAAACAATAAACACATGACACAATATATACCTCGTTATAAGAAAATAAAATGATAGGAGTCCATGCTTCTTTTGACTTTAATAAAGTCACGTTCTTTAGCTACTCTTCCTATAAAGATCCCAAGGAAAACACCTGTGCCTACTATAAGCCAAACACCACACTATGTACTAACACATGTTTTCTTATTTAGTGCTTAAAACAACTTGGGGAGGGGGTCATCGTCCCTATTTTGCACGTGGTGAAGCAGTGACTCGGGAAGTTTACAGGGCTTGCCCAAGGTTACACAGCTAACAAGTCGGTAATAGACCTAAATCCATTTCACTTTTAAGACCTTGCACTTCCACTACAGGTCCCTGACAGCCCACAGGTGTTGTGCATGTGAGTCTTTTGGACACCATTTACTCAGAGAATGCACAGCCGCTACACAGAGAGCAGACCGACCAGCTCTGATTTCCATCACCCCGCACAATTCAAGCAGTGAGGAACCTGCCCCCACTGTTCCAGCCCCATTAAAGGGTCCCTTCCAAAGTCTTGAAAATTAGGCAGTGACCCCTTCCCTTCTTCTGAGCTAAAGTGCTTAGAGTTAGCAAATAAAAAATGCAGGATGTCCAGGTAAGTTTAAAATTCTAGATTAAAAAAATAACAACTTTTTAGTATAAGTATGTGCCAGGCAGTATCTGGGGACAACCTGTATTTAATTTTACCTGACAACCCTCCTTTGAGCTGATCATCAAATTTGACTAGGGGCAGTTAAGGTTGGGTGGGAAGTGGGGCTCAGGTGATCAGACTCTGTGAATCTTTATCCAAACCTGTCAGGAGTTTAACCTTCACTACTAATCTCCTCCCTAACCCAGCTCTGAGGGCCAGTTCAGGGTTCACACCTGCTTCCCAGAAGAAAATGCGAGTGGATCACTCCATCTGAGAGAAGTCGGTCTTTTCTCTACTCCCCTTCCCACTAAAAGGAATAATAAATCCAGGAACTGGCAGGCACTTTCAAACTTCCTTTCAAGAGTGTAAGTACAGAAAGAATTGCACTAGGATCTAGGTCAGCCAGGTATTAAAGATGGAGCTCTACCAAGTATCAGGAAGGGCCTGACAGGTGCACGTGCACAATCTCAGAACTTGGCAAGAGCGTGTTGTGCGCAGAGAAAGAGATATTCGTGTATAACTGAAGACTCAGATGTTCAGGGGAATGGGCAGGCAGGCCTCCAAATGTAAGAGGTCTTAGATGTCAGGGGCTGATTCTGGATTTTATCCCAAAGACAATGGGGGTCATAGCAAGATTTTGATTAGGAGAGTCAAGGAATAATGATTTGATTTTGCTTTTATTTTATTACTAGGAAGGTTGAACTGATTTTTATGTTTGCCGTTGGTATTTCTTCTGTTTTTCTTTCTTACTGATTTGTAATATCTTTTGGACATTATACATCTTGCCATTTTTAATACTGTTCCTCGTATCACTCTTTAACATTTTTACGATTTTTAAAGTAAAAAATAGTTTTGAATTTTATATGATTCTATACAGTCCATATCTATTGATGATATAACTTAACCGTTAAGTTATATTTTTATGTGTGGATTCTCCCATTGTTTGCTGTAAGAAAGTAGTTTCCTATTCTGAGAAGAGAATAAGACACGTGGATTGTAGAATTAAATGTAAGATAAAAAGCCAATAAACATGGGTATGTATATCCTTTCTAGCTTTTTCCTCATGTATGTGTATCTCGTTTATTACATTTAACTTTATAATCCATCTGGAATTTATTTTCAAGCATGGTGTGAGGTGAAGATCTCTCTTTTCTTCCAATACCATTTCCCCAACACCTTTTGTTGATTAAACCCAAGTCCTACCCATTGTTGTGTGGCACTTGTTTAGCACAAAGTAGGTTTCATAGGCTCAGGAATTGGTTTCAGAAGGTCTGTTCTAGTCCAGTAACCTATTTGTTCATTCTGTTCAAATTCTACATCATTTTTGTTACTGTGACTCACAAATACATTTTAACATCTAATACAAATGCTCACTTAATCTGCAAAATCTTTTGCTATTTTTCCAATTAAACTTAGAATCTAATTGTTGAGTTCTAAGAAAAATTCCATGGAGATTTTGACTAAATTAACTTTAGAGAATTGCCATGATACATTACTCACCTCTGTTATTTCTAACCCTTCGTACAAAACTCCATGAGTCTGATGTAATTATCCTCATCTTACAAATGGGTAAACCAAGACGCAGAGAAGCCGCCAGCCTGCCTAAAGTCACGCATTTAAGTCAGTCTGAGATGCAAGCCCACTGCTTTATTCTTGCCGTTCAACTATCTCAACCAGCTGAAAGCTTCGTAAATTACAAAATAAAGACCCTGTGAAACACTGACATTTAGTGAATGTGTTAAGTACTTGCTCTGTGCCAGATACCGGGGATGGTGGGAGTACAAGACAATCACTGCCCTGAAGGTGCTTTGTAGTCTTGGGTGAGAGTAGAAGGGCGGTACACAGATGATTGTTGAGCAATATGATGAGTTGTGCAAACTAATATTTTCTCTTTTTTTTTTTTTGAGACAGAGTCTCACTTTGTCGCCCTTGGTAGAGTGCCATGAAGGCACAGCTCACAGCAACCTCAAACTCTTGGATCAAGCGATCCTCCTGCTTCAGCCTCATAAGTAGCTGGGATTACAGGCACCCGTCACCACGCCCAGCTATTTTTTAGAGATGAGGTCTTGCTCTGGCTCAGGCTGGTTTGAAACTCGTGAGCTCAGGTGATCCCACCTACCTGGGCCTCCCAGAGTGCTAGGATTACAGGCGGGACCCACCACGCCCAGCCTGCAAAAATAATATTTTCTTGTATAGTATGCAAGGCACTGTCCCAAACCCTTTGTCTGAATCTCTCATTTTATTCTACGAGGTTGCATCCATTTTGTGTATGAGAACACTGAGGCACAGAGAGGTTAAGTTACTTGCCCGAGATGGTGAAGTTGCCAAGTGGCACTGCTGGGAGAATTGAGTCCTGATTCTATCTGCGCATGTCGGCTGCACTGGGCTGCCTCAGGGAACCACGCAGAACTCAAAGGAGTCTCCTGCTTCAGTCCGGGTAGCCTTCCTGGAGGAGGTGCAGATGGCATGGGTGTCCAGGAATGAAGCAGGCTGCAAAGAGGAAGAGAATGCACTCTCAGGCCCAGAAACTGCGCCTGCAGAGCTAGGATTCAGCAACCGATTTAATCTTCACAATGCCCCTATGTGAAAGGTGTAATCATCCCATTTCAAAGATGGAAAAAATGAGAAACAGGAAGATTACGCATCTGAACCCTCAGCACACAGCTGATAAGCAGCAGAGCTGGAAATGCAACTGGAGGGCAAACACGGTTCAGAGGGTGAAAAGTCTCTGAAGCCAACTTGGATGATAACCTATAAATCTGGAGGGTCATAAAGGGTTTTTAGTGAGTGTCACAGTTCCATTTATAACAAACTGGCCAGGAAGATGCCAGTCACCCTCATCTCAACCCTTAGGCAGGCAACACATTGTGTTTCCATGATGTCAATCAAACACCAGGACAAACCCACTGACGTTTGTCACTCCTCAGTTATTCCCATATTATAGGTGAGAAAACTAGGGCTCTGGGCAAACAAGTGACTTTATCATCACTAGAGGGTGGTGGAGACAGAATCCAAACTCCTAAGACCAGCCCTCCCCATCTTAGACAGTGGAAGGAATGGCAGAAAAGTGGGGAGCAGGGGCTCATTCCCCCCATCTCTAGTGGTCCCAGCACTCCCTCACATAGCGGGTGAGAGTTCCCTGTGGGGCATGTAGGTCACCTCCTGACAATAATTAAAATGGAGAGTTGCAAAGAGATAAAACTTTACAAAGCATTCTTGGCATTCTTGTCCATGGCTGAAACAATATTAACTTTCGTTTGGAGGCATTGATGGGCAATTCCATCAGGGTTTGAGTAACCCCTTCAATTTCTCCTTCTGTACTGGAAAATGTCTACCTTCCGAGTCTAGACACCCGCCGTTTAGATTACAGTAGGAGCCTACGTGCTGAAAGGCTGCTCCGGAACCCACGCTACCATGTGAGCGCTGCCCATCTGGAACACATTTGGGCACTAAGGGCCGTAATCATTTGTGATCCTGAGAACATGCACCAGAGACAGTTCACTGGGAACTTTAAAGAAAAAACAAAAAAGACAGAGTCAACTATGTAAACATGTTTAAAAAAAAAAAAAAAAAAAACTTCTGTGTGGGACTGGAAGAGAGAAGTAACTGATGTAAAAAGCAACGAAGCAAACTAGAAAAGAAACCTGCCCCGTGGAGGGGGGCACTGCTGTCTCCATTTTGCAGATAAGAAAACCGAGGCTCTGATGTGTTAACTAACCTGCCCAAGATCAAACAGTAGCTGAGCTGGGGTTTGAACCCACGTTCTGTTCTTTGAACCCACTAGAATAACAAGGAAAAAAGGAGACTTGAAAAGTAAAAATTTATATAGCAAATATGCTAGACAAAATTCCTACCTATTGGGTATAAAAAGCACATTTCATTTAATCAAAAAAAAAAAAAAAAAAGTCCAGGCCCTAATGTCTAAGTAAGCAAAGAACGGCATAATATGCACAATTAAGGGAAAAACATGAAAAACTATTCACCCTTTGGGAACATTTAAAGAAATGCAGGGCGGCTCCTGTGGCTCAAAGGGGTAGGGCACTGGCCCCATATGCCGGAGGTGGTGAGTTCAAACCCAGCCCCCGGCCGAAAAATAAAATAAATAAATAAATAAAATAAAGAAATGTAAATGAAAGCAAGAATTTGCTATTTAATATCAAATAAATTCAGTAGAAAATAACGATAACACCTAGGGCTAGGAAAAGTGAGAAGGGACTAAAACACACCAGCATGGCTGTTGGACAGGTTTAATTAGTTCTGCCCGGTTAAAAAATAATGTGGCAACATATTTCAAGCATTATACACATTTTCTTATGATTTGGCTGTAATGGCAGGCGTGGAGATTTATCTGAGTAAATAATCCAAAACAGAGATGAGGTTGTACTATGGTCTTCTTTACAGTAACAAACAACAATGACAACCACCCCGCAAATCAGAAATCACCAAAATTCTTGTGTTGGTCATGGGGCACCTATTCAAAAGACTTTGACACAGTCTTTTAAATTTTGTAACATCGTGGAAAATGTTTTTGCTAAAGTATCGAGAGAAAAGGAGTAGTTTACAAAATGACCTCTAAGCTGTGATTGAGATGCTAAAAATACCTGCCATGGACAGAGACCAAGAAAGGAACTAGACAAAAGCGAAACCAGTTGGGTTGTTTGGGTAGAGGAACTGTGGCTTTTTAGTTGCAGTTGATGTAATATTTGTGCAAGAAAAACAACATCACGCTCATAAAAATGATAGCTCTGTGATTGTATTAGACTAAATTCCTCCAGTGCTAAAAATATGTTACGAACTTCTGGAAAGCTCCATTAACTCTTTATATCATCACTGTGGGACCATTGAATGTTAAAATAACAATAATAGTAGTATAAAAGAGGCCAGTAAGTGAATGCTGCTTCCAAATTTACCAAGTTAACTCCCAAGACATAACTTAAGCATTAAGACAATCCAGCCCAACAAGCCCAAATATAGAAGAGGCAGAGAATCACAGGACGTTTACGACGTTGCTAGCTGAGTATGGACAAACAGAAAATGTCACTTACAGGTTGGCCTTAAGGCATTGATAATTCTCACCATGTTTCCCACAGCTAAAACTTGCCCCCTGCACCAGATGTCTCCTTTTCCCACCTTTTAAGGCATTTCATTTTTACAGCTCGAGTTTTTAAGCTAAGCCTAGACATCCTAGCTTAGATGCCATTTTCCTACACGACTCACATTGTCTTTCTCTGGCTGAATTTGTCTCATGAGTGTGATGCTAAAACCTAGAAGGAAAATAGCTTTGCTCCTAATTGGCAAAGAGTTCCCACAGCTTCTGGCATTGTCTCAGGCATCAGAAACACTTAACAGCATGTATTGATTTCTTATAGCCACTGTAACAGGTTATCCCCAAGTTGGGGCTTGAAACAGAAATGTATTCTCTCACAGTTCTGGAAGCTAAAAGTCTGAATTCAGTTGCCCTAGGCTAAAATCAAAAATCCAGGCTCTGTACCCATAGCACAGTGGTTACAGCGCCAGCCACATACACTGAGGGTGGTGGGTTCGAATCCCGCCTGGGCCTGCTAGACAGCAATGACAACTGCAACAAGAAAATAGCCGGGCGTTGTGGCAAGTGCCTGTAATCCCAGTTACTTGGAAGGCTGAGGCAAGAGAATTGCTTGAGCCCAGAAGTTTGAGGTTGCTGTGAGCTGTGACTCCATTGCACTCTACAGAGGGTAGACTCTGTCTCGTTATATTAAAAAAAGAAAAAAGAAAAGAAAAGAAAGAAAAAAGAATAAAATAAAATAAAAAGAAGCCAGCCAGGCCATGCTGCTTGTTAGGCTCTTCCTGCCTCTGGCGGCCACTGGTATTCCTGGGCTTGTGGCTACATCACTTCAATCCCCACCTATGTGGTCACATCACCTGCTCCTCCTCTGTTCATATCTCTTACTTCCTCCCTCTTCTAAGGACATTTAGAATTCCCAGATAATCTAGAATTGCCTCCCATCTCAAGAGACATAACTTAGTCAACTCTACAAAGTCATCTTTGCCATTTCAGGTAATATTTGTAGGTTCCCGGGATTAGGACCTAAATATCCCTTGGACGGAGGCATTATTTAGTTTACCATACTACATACCATGGAAATGGGGGACAGAACTGACCACTTCTCTCTTAAAAGGTGGGTCAGGACATAAACCTCCTCTGTTCCCAGGAAATCTCTGAGAACATAAACTCTTCCACTCATTCTCTTGTAGCTCAGCAACCATCTACTCCATGCTTACTGGACAAGGCTCAGTTTGGGGCACTAGGACTAGACCTAAATAAGCTGAGCCTCCCCTTGAGTTTCTTGGGGCCTACTGGAGGGTAATAGTCAAGTAAAAACTATAATGCAATGTGCCCTGCGCTAAAACAAAGGTCTATGAACTAAGCTCCATGGACATTCAGCTGAAAGACAATTCAGAGACAATGGAACGTAACTGTGGCCTTAAGCAGGGGCCAGGCAGGCGTTTCAGTGCCGCCTAAAAGAGCACAAAGGCTTGAGATAACAGGAGCAATCCTATCTCATGGAGGGAGGTGGCAGGCCTGGGAGGATGAGGCCAGGTCCGACTTGGCTGGAGAGATGGGGCTGACAGCTGTGTGGAGCTGCAGTGTTCAGAGCAGTGTCCTCCCAGTTCCACCTCAAAGAGCTAATTCACCCTGTGACCCAGCAATCCTATTCATAGGAATTGCCCCCACAAAAATGCATGGCCACAGAGATTAGTGTCTGAGGATGTTCTGGAGGACATTGTTTAAATAGCTAAATCTGTATGCAACCTGAATGTCCCTCATCGGGCATAAATCCTGGCCTACCCATACTTTGGGATATTAGCTCATGTAGAAACAAGGAAGCGAAGCCCTGTGTACTGACATGAGGAGATACCCAAGGAATATCATTCGGGGGAAACAGCAAGCTATTAAATAAAAATGCAAAGTATGATCCCATTTGTATTTCTAGACCCCCCTCCCAAACTATCTAAGTTTACAGGCAAATTTAGGCAGAGAAAAAAAGTCTCTAAGAACACACAAAAATGAACCAAAGCAAATCTAGGAGAAAGAATTTCGAGAAAGGAATTAAAAGGAATGATAACTTTTGACCCTATTTACAACTGGGTTTTTCCTGAAGTTTTTATAAGGAGCACATAGCTGTCATACTCTACCATATTTGCTTATAGAATTTATAGAATCCTAAAGAGAGAAGCAGGTGGCTTTTAAAATTAAAGTTAATAAAAACAAAGGACAATGAGTTAGCACAGTGGTCAGCATGTGTGAAAAATCAAGTGACCAATGTGGCTGAGGCCGGAGGCAGAGAGACTGGGCAGGAGGCCCCTGAGAGTCCAGAAACAGGGGCTGGTTCTGGTGAGATCCCCGGAACTGTAGATAGGACACCAGAAGATGAGAGGCTTCCGGACAGAAGCGTGCGTCCCGTGGCCCGTGTGAAGTGGCAGAGAGCAGCCGCAGACTGAACCACGGAGGCTGACTCAGAGGGGGGTTTTGAATCTTGTGGGGTGGACCACACAGCAGAGACAAGGTTTGGGGGGGGGCAGGAAGGAACAGCAGTGAAAGCTCTACTTTCTGGAAGTATTGAAAAGGCTGCCTTCTCCTGGAGCCGGCTATCTAAAGGACACTCTCTCTTTCCTCTCCGGAAGAAAGAGGCAGTCCATTGGAGAACAGCTCACCCTTATGGTCCAAGGGACACGGAGACTCTGGGCTCCCAGGGCAGACCCTCTAGACAAGGATTCTCATCAGTGTCTCTTACACTGTAATGAACTCTCATTACTTCCCAGCTTGGTGACCCCCAAAGCAAAGCAGGGCCTCCACCCCAAGGCCACACCCCCAGGTCCCTGATCCAAACATAACTTAGCCCCCTGCCTGGCCCGCCCCTCTGGCTCCTCACCCAGCATTTTCTGCAGGAGCCTGCAGCAGTAACCTCAGGGGCAAGGTACAACCGAGAACATAAGAAAGATAATGTTTTTATTTTTCTTAATAACATTTTATTCAGTCTGTACCTTTGGCAACAAGTGGCATACATGTCTTCCTTTGCAGAGATGATACTAGCTATGTGATCAGTTTTCAAATTCCAAATTTAGCCAGCCACTACTTGGGGCCTCTGCTGAGTGTTTCAGATGTAGCCCAGCCCTGGATAATACATGCCAGTTGAAATGAACAACCCCTATTGCCAAAGTTGTCAAGTGCATGTTCGTGTTATGAAACTAACTGGCCTTAGGTCTTTTGGGTTCCCTGGCACATCATTGATCAATTCCAATACCTAGACCACAGCCAAAGCTTTATCTTCCCCCCAAACCCACAGGCTATTCTGTTTTTGCTAAACTAATGTGAAGGGAAAGAAGGAAAGCAGCAATTCTGCAGCCAGCAGCCCGCTGAGCTGCGCCAGCCGCTCTTCAGATGTTACCCAATTCAGTCAATACATGGGCTGCGAGCGCCGCTGTGCCTTGCCTCATTTTATAAATGAGGAAAGTGAGTCTTGAGATGGTAAAGTGACTTGAGCGTCGTCACATGGCAAGCTGCAAGGGGTCCATCTAATCCCTGCTTCCACCACTGCCTTGTCAGGCTGGCAGGGAGGAGGGGCGTGTGTGTATCTGTGTGTGCATGTACGCAGGCGTGTGCTTGCCCGTGCCTTTGTGTGATCTCTGAGCCCACTGCTGAGACTGGTTCCTGGAGGCAGAGCTGCCTACTTTTCACCACACACTCGCCTCACCCTGAGCACATCCTGAATCCGCACCTCTACTTTGTCCTTTCATGGTGATTTGGAAAAGGAGCCTGGGGCTCTCAGGGACACTCATTCTCCCCAAATCTTCGGCAAGCAGGACTCTATTCTTCCCTCGTCTGTGACCAAGGCTGCTAGCTGCCCTGAAGGACTTGTTCTCCCGGAACCTCTGATCGTAGCTGGGCACATGAAATAAAGATCTCTCTCGGCTTCCCTGGCAGTCAGGTGTGACCCTGTGGCTAAGTGAGGGCTAATAGCACAAAAGCAGAAGCTCTCTTCCCTTTTTTTCTCCTTCTCTCTTTTTTTTTTTCTTTTGTACCGGCTGGCATGCAGATGTGATGGCAGTAGCTCCAGAAGCCATTGTGGACCTTGAGTTGTAAGTCATGTAATGAGGTGGCAAAGAAGTAAGAGAGTAGGGGCCCTCTGTCCCTGATAACCACAGAGCCATCTGACCAGTCTGGACTGTCCACCTGCCCATCGCCAGACTCCCCTCCTGTGAGAGAAATAAACCTCCATGTGGTTAAGCTATTGTTATTTGGGGTTTCTGAGCCTAACCAACTCTGATAACCAATCTTGTGTCAAGAGCCCCTGGAGGGCAGTTTCCTGCTATTTACTACCTTGTCCCCCAGGTTCCAGCCAAGTGCTGGCCTTATAATAGAGGCTCACGCAAGTGATGAAAGGGAGACTTGAAAGAGGCTTGGGAAGCACGTAGACAATCCTCTACCCGTGCCCGAAGCTCTTCCTGTCACCGCCCTCTCAGCACCTACTGTTCACCTTGTGAGTGGCCTCCCCAGCCTTGTCCAAGGACTCTGTCCTGGTGACTCCCTCACCCCACTATCTCTGGTGTCCATCTCCTCCCTTCATTCCTCACTGCTCTCCTGGCCTCCACCTCTCCCTGGCCACATCTCCGAGGGGGTGTCATGCACTGTCAGGTCTGGACCAGCCTCTCCTCTGCTCACAAACTCATGATCTCCACCCTGCACAGTCAAATATGCACACTCACCGCCTGATGGCCAGATTGGAAAAAGAAAAAAAAAAAATTGACTTTCACATCTCTTTAGAATTCAAAACAGTTTTCAACATTCCCAAATCTGGAGATTTCCCATACAATTGCATATTTCTCTATTCTTGTGAAAAAATCAGAAGTCATAATGTATTCCCACTTGGCCTAGATGAGCTGGAGCTGAGCCAAATGTCTGCTCAGTGAAGCTGGGAACTGTGCTGTGCACTCGTAATCGCCTTCGCCCTCCCAAATGAGCTCTTCTGTTACCTATTAAGCCCTGGGGGGCATTTCAGCATGCCATTTCTATTGGCAATAGCAGTAACCATGATAGTAAAATAGCTTGGTGCTTGGTGCAGGTGTATAGAGGATTGGGCATCGCTTATATCCAAGGATGGAAGTTTCCTGGTGGAGTCAAAGGGACAGGCAGCAATGTGAGCAAAGTCATGGAGATGTGAAAGGACAGACATTTTGGAGGACGACGAGAAAGTGTCAATGACTTGGAATCAGTGGGGTGCCAGGGAAAGGCCAGGGTACTGCTCATAACATCCCATTCTGCCTCTTCATTCATTTATGTTACCTGTATAATCCTTACAGGGAATTTGGGATTTTAATACCTTGGACTAAAAAGTAAATTCTAAATTCCTTCAATTGGCAGATGGATAGGTCAGGGTGGGTCCCATTATGCTGTGTAACGAACAACCCTCCAAATCTCAGTCAATACAGCACACTTGTTCTTGCATGTGCTGTGTGTCCATTGTAGGCTG
This sequence comes from Nycticebus coucang, assembly GCF_027406575.1. Taxonomy (NCBI): domain Eukaryota; kingdom Metazoa; phylum Chordata; class Mammalia; order Primates; family Lorisidae; genus Nycticebus; species Nycticebus coucang. The sequence continues at coordinate 78,527,182 of NC_069796.1, forward strand.
ATAGGAAGGCTCTACTCATCAGTCATTCAGGGACTCAGGCTGACAGAAATCTCCAGCTCCACATGTGCCCAAATGGCACAAGACAGGAAAGAGGGACACACTGAATCAAGCACTGACTTAAAACTGTCACTCAGGAGCAAGACGTGCCCCTCGTGCTCACATTTCATCAACCAAAAGAGTCATGTGACTCCTCCTATGAGGAAGAGGGCAGAGAAGAGTGATCCTATCACGGGCCCGGAGGAGGAGGAGAACCCAGTGTTCCTAAACATCCTGATGGCGATCTGCTATGCTCCGAATGTCCCCTAACATGTATGTATTGAAACGTAATCCCCATCATGATGGTATTAAGAGGTGGGGCCTTTTGGGACGTGATCAAGTCACGAGGGCTCCACCTTCCCAGTAACACAGTGCCTTGTTAAACAGCTAGGAGAAACTAGCTGAGGCCACTCTCTCCCTCCCCTGTCCATCTGTGTTTGCTCCCCCTGCCATGTAAGGATGCAGCAAGAAGGTCCTCAGGTCCAACCTTGACCTTGGACTTCCGAGTCTCCAGAACCACAAGAAATAAATTTCCGTTGTTTATGAATTCCTGTGGTGTTTTGTTATAGTGGCACAAATGGACTGGGACAGGACCCAACACATGAGGTCCTTTGTCACCTGACTCCACCTTCCTGTGTCCTCAGTGTCCACCCACTCCCCCTTCCCCTGGCCTGAGCCGCACTAAACTGCTTGAAGCTCTAAGACCTTCCCATTGTATCACCTTCATGTCTTTGCATACGCTATAATTCTGTCTACTCAGGGAGTTGTCCCCTAATTCTCCAGGGAAACCCTTTTATATCCCTCAAAACTCCACTGAAGAAGTCTTACTCTGGGAAGCCTGACACCACTCCCCAAACCCCCACAGGCCGTTGTGGGCTACAGGCTTCCACAGCACCAGCCATACCATTTTACATCCTCTTCCTTACCTCACTGCCCTGTGTTTGTCTTTTAAGGCCTGCCTCCTCTACTAACCTATGTCCAGGGAGAATAAATATTAAATAAATGAAGGGAGTAACTCAGAATGTACCAGGTTGCAAACAGCAATGCCTATAGCAGAAGAGGGCTAAGCAGGGACCAGCAGGCTAGAGAGGGCAGGTGCTATCCAGGGGGGGAGGAGGAAGCAGCCTAACAGTGACCTTCATCATGAAAAAATGAGGGCAAATGTTCATGTATCTTACAGATTTTAAAGAGAAACAAGACATCTGTATTTTCATGTGGAAACTCCTAATTCCTTAATGTCTAGATTTGCCCTCATTGGACACACCGGGGAGGTCTCTGCTACATAAACTCCCTGTGTAGGTTTTTTGGGGCAGACAGTTTGGCTACTAATCCTCACTCTACTAGTAACTGGTTGGGCAACTTTGGACTCACTGAGCCTTAGTTTCCTCTTCTGTAAAATGACAATAATAATGGTATTTCATCGTATTGTCATGAGGATTAGATGACGATGAACTCAGGATTAAAGCATTTATCACAGTGATGGGCACCTAGTAAGTACTCATTAAGTGCTTGTTATTAATATCATTAGGTAATTGCACATATAACTATATAATTACAACTTTGATAAGGGCAAAAGGAGGCAGAGGGAAATACTGAGTTCTGAGAACAGCTCACAGGGTTTTGACCTAATAGAGAGAAATAGGAGAGTCCCTGGAAAAATGGCTCCAGCAGTGAGGATGAGCAAGAGCAGAAGATGATTTAGGGGCTTATATCCTGGGGAAATCTACAGCAAGTATGAAAGTCCTAAACAGAAAGAAGTCAAAGTCAGAAGAGAGAAAGAATGTGTTTCATAATTATTCTTAATCTCTGCTGGTAGTATGAATAAGCTTTCAGAGAAACTTCTGCTTGTTAAATTCTTCAAGAAAGATATTCATGGCGTGGCCCCCATAGCACAGTTGTTATAGCACTGGCCACTGGCACCGAGGGTGGTGGGTTCCAACCTTGCCCCGGCCAGCTAAACAACAATGACAACTGCAACAAAAAATAGCCGGGCATTGTGGCAGGTGCCTGTAGTCCCAGCTACTGTGGAGGCTGAAGCAAGAGAATCCCTTAAGCCCAGGAGTTTGAGGTTGCTGTGAGCTGTGACACCACAGCACTCTACCGAGAGTGACATAGGGAGATTCTGTCGAAAGAAAGAAAAGAAGGAAGGAAGGAAGGAAGGAAGAAAGGAAGGAAGGAAGGAAGGAAAGAAAGAGAAATTAATTTATATACAGAACTAACTCTGTGGCAGCCACTGGGACTAGGTTCTGTTGAACCTTCTACATAGATATTGATCCACTCCAGGCCCAATATATTCACTCATTCATTTAGAAACCAGTTATGTTTACTGTGTGCCTGACACTGCCCTGAGTGTTAAAGAAGTGCAGAGAAGAACCCAACAGTCAGCAGTAATTTGTCATCAAATTGTGGGATGTCCAGATGCAGGATGAATATGAAATACTTCAGCAGGCCAGTCACGGTGGCCCATGCCTGTCACCACACACTTTGCGAGGCTAATGTGGGAGGATCACTAGAGGCCAGGAGTTCGAGAAAACCCTGTGTTTACAAAAAATTAAAACGAAAATCAGTAGACATAGTTCTTTAGGGAGCTAAGCTGAGCTGTGCCAAGCAAATTCTTTGCCTTCTGAAGATCCTAGAAAGTCCAGAAGAAGGACCGAGACTCCAGCTGACACTTGCCTTAGTCAGAATTGCCATAGAGCCTGAACAGCAAGTAGTTTGAGATCACTTTCGTGGCAGGAACAAGCGACTTGGGAGATCCTGATGATTTAACAACTGGGAGAATGTACAGACAGTGGTCATCCTTCCTGAGCACCCAGGAGGCCACTGGTGCTCACCAGAGGGAGGGCCTGCACTAGGACCACCAAACTGCTGCCTCTTAGAAATCTACATGTGAGGGCTCTTGTCACGAGCTTTAATTTCTCCATTTAAAGATGCAATTTTACATGGCCCTTATAGAAAACTACATCTTATAGCTTAAACTAAAAGAAAAAGAGGGGGAGACGGAGAAACAGATGGAAGAGAAGAAGGGAGGGAGGCAGGAAGGATCCCTTGAAATTCTGCAACTCAGCAGTAACACTGGCAGGTGCCACCCTGGGCCTTTTGTAAAGGCCTACCACACCGCTGGGTAACTTGCTGTTTTCTCCTAATAATTGTCCTCTGAGCAGCTCTCTGTGTAAAGCAATATGTATGTGAAAATCATATGCATTGGCAAGCAGGATGTTCCATTTTATGAATATACCATAATTCATTTAACTTAGCCCTTATTTTGAATGCTTAGATTCTCTCCAAGTTTTCCCTGTAATAAATGAAGTCAATTTTGAGAGACGAGCAGGAGAACAAAATGGAAGCAGAGGTAGAACTTGGCCTCGCGTTAGCAAACGAAGCATCTGTCAGCCCGGTGCATGCTAAAGCATGCCTGCTCACCGGGGCTGGTAGCTCCCCCAAGGCTGTGAATTTGGATGGCAAAAAAAAAAAAAAATCTTTTTATGTACTAAGCACAAGTATACACATAGGACATAAAACAGATTATTTGTGGAGTTAAAATTTTATGGGGGGTAAGAAGATCGAACATTAGAAAAAAAAACTCAGTTTTCTGAGGGGTACAATAAGGAATAAAAGCCCTTGTTATATAGGTGTTAAAAATGCACTCAGACCTGACCTATTTTATTCCTGAGTGGAATATTGTTTCCTACTTTCTAGCCTCCCGATGCCAGCCATTCCAGAAGCAGCTAATCCCTGACAGAGGTGAGCAATGTCTACCTTGCCTCTTCACTTAATGATGGCGGGCTGAGTGAGTCTATGTGAAAAAGCATTCAGAAGATATAAAAGGAGAAATCCTTTCCCTCAACCTGAGAGGCCACCTTTGTTTTACTTCTCTCCTTCATGGGCTTTGGCTTTTAAAGGCAACCAGAAACAGCCCCGCTCCCGGAGCGGGAAATGACATTGGAATGAAGTCCAAGGCACTGCCACCCACTTAGGACCAGAATCGGCGTGCTCCTTGCTATCTGAAACGACTTCATAAACAAGCAATCGAGGTAGCAAATCTACACTTATAATATCCTCATTAGCTCCCTTGAGTTAGGATTATGTTTTCCTATTTGGATTTTTTTCCCCACAGATGATAGAAGTCTTAATACACCAATAAAATATATCTGAAGAGACTTTCGGAGGGAGATCTAAAAGCCCTTTGTAAACATTAACTCATTAATCCTCTCCTTGCCCTGAGAGATAGGCAGCTGTCCTGTCTTATTATCCCATTACACAGGAGAGAAACCGGGACGGGAGATTAAACGCTTCCCTACAGGCCCGCACCAGGGAGTGGCGAGAACAAAGGCTTTGCCCAGACATCCTCTGTGCAGCCCATTAACCGAACTGGGGGAGGGGAAAGAAGTGAAATGCAGGAAGCACTTACTTCTGTGGCAGGCATTGGTTTGGTTTTTAATCTTTCTTGACCCTCATTTAGATTCACAAAAACCCCAAAGCCCGAGAACAGGGCAGTTGAAGTCATCTGCACAGAGTTGCACCCACCTAGTCAGAGGCAGAGGCAGGATTCAACCCCAGATCTGTCCGTGGTGCTATATTCCTTGGCCTCAAGCTGGTGTGTTTTGAACACTGAGGAGACAACTCCTTTAGGAAACATTTACTGCAATATGTTTCACGTAGAAAATGGCCGCTTGGGGCAGTGTACAAGACGTCAAATTTGCAAGAGAGTTCCTAGACTTTGGTTTCTCGTAAGGAGCTAAATGTTTGCCACTGTGACTTCTTCAAGGAGTTTGAGGTTAACAGAATGTCTAGATCTAGAACATGACCCCTTCCTCTCACACTGGGGAGATGTCGGCCCCTTTAAATGGTATTTTTGTTACTACTTTTACTGTTATTATTATTGCACTTCTACATGGGTATTGCTGCAGCATCTCTTCCTATAAAGAAGCTTTTTTACCTTCTCATGAAGAAATACGGGGGAACCCCCAAAACAAATTTAAAAAACCACTTGACCAATTGCCACTAGCCCAGGGAGACTCTGAACAGCTTCCCCCAGGAGGACATGCTTCACGCACCTACGTAAACTGATCATCTCAAGTTACTTTGGTATTCATCTATAGAATTTTTCAATTATGTATGACTAATTTCGCACAAAGTCATTATTTAAAGCAATTTGTCTCTGTGTGAGAGGCAACACCTTCCCCTTCCCGAAAGATGGGTGGGGCAGGGGGAACTTGTCCTAATCCACCACGTACCGGCTCCAAGTTATTAAGCGGTCACAGGAGTTCAAAAGAGAAAAATAATGAACAGGTAAGTCATTGCATGTAAAAATTCCTCCTCTGTATTATCAAAATACAAATTAATTATAGATACGATCAAACGAGTTCTCTTTAATGTATGGTTTTCCCAGAGAAGGTAATGAAAATAGCGCACAGGTCCGTGGGAGGGGAGTTGAAGGAGACACACTGAGATCTTTTATGAATGTTGGCGGTGTTTCATTGGAGACACGGTGCCTATGAAGGCTGCAGAGGTGCCTCTAGAGAGTTCCAGGACATGCAAATAAAATCTGCTTTATTGCAGTAGGTGCTAACTCCTGTGTGATCTCATCCCCACAGGTCACTCTCAAGGTAAAGATAGAACCACTCCATACAATTATTCCTCCAGCCTGCGCTAGAGAAACTGGCAGCCAGTAGTCCAGCTGGTAGAGCTTGGCAAGGGATTGCGGTCATGGCCTTAACAGGACTTTCATTCTTGATCTTTCATGCAAGGACCACAGCTGAGGCAAGCCCATGACTCATTCTCCTTGGGGGGAGGAAGAGGAGACTAGAGGGTCCCCTCTTCTCCATCCTCCCCAACCCCCGGCCCTTCTCAGTTGCATGTAACCCTAATATTCACATGACAGCAAACATCTTCAAAATAATAGTCCTATATACTTAAGGTTAATCAGAACGGGCGCCATCCAACTTGCAAAGGTAGCAATTTTCCTTCATTAAAGCCAAATCAAGAAAGAGAACTTTGGGATTCCTTAGGGCTAATTACAAGGTGTTAATAATAACAATATAATGGCAGCAATTTTCCAGCTTTGCTCAAACCCATAATCTGCTTGAGTGCCTTATAGGATTGTCTGTGAGTTTATATAAAGCCAAGTGTTAGTCCAAAAATGTTTTCAGTAATTTCATTTTTACATCATGTCTCTCCTGAGTGTTTATGATGATGTGGTAATTGTTGGTGAAGGTTCTCTTTGGGGGAAAAACAAGTAGCAGCTTGACACCCGCAGGACTCTTCTTTTGTTTCCCTGGAAGTGCACCCTGGGAAAAAGGGTTGGGTCAGCCGGAATGAACTCGGTGGCCTCTGAATGCTCAGAAACTCTAGGCAGGGTCAACATGTCCCTTAAAGTTTCCTAGACTGCTCCCACCAATGTGACCCAGTAAGAGAAAAAAGAACCAACCTGATGAGACTGGTGGCTGGCTCACACCTGTAGGCCTAGCACTCTGGGAGGGCAAGGAGGGTGGATTGCCTAAGCTCAGGAGTTTGAAACCAGCCTGAGCAAGAATGAGACCTGGTCCCTGCTAAAAATAGAAAATTTAGCCAGGCGTGGTGGCATATACCTATAGTCCCAGGTACTCAGGAGGCTGAGGCATGAGGATCGCTTGAGCCCAGGAATTTGAGGTTACAATGAGCCACAGCATTCTACACAGGGCAACAGAATGAGACTCTGTCTTAGAAAAAAAAAAAGCCAGCTGATCACTGGGCAGGAGAGATCTGGGCAGTTGCCTGTAGGCAGGCAGCGGAAATGATTCTGTGTTTCAATAAAGTGGTATTTCCCCAAAGCCCACCTGCCGCTGGTAGGAATCAGCTGACCAACTTTGTTCAGCATGGCTATTTGTTTCATTAACCAATTCTTCCTATGACTAGTTGCACAAGAACTTTTTCCTCAGGATTTTGACTCTGTAGATGTGGGCTCGTTCATTTATAACCCTAAAAGACAGAAAGATTTATTGGGGAGGGCAACTATATATTTTTCTTTCTATTCACTTATTTACTTCCTCTCAGTACCTTGAATGATTCACTGAGAAGAGAAGGCCTTTTAAAAACCAAGAAATTTAGCACATCACTTACTCTTTTTCCCTCTTTAAAAGCCTAGGAAGGAATTCTTCTAAATTTTGGACAGAACTAAATCATCTAACACCACCAAGTTGGGGTCTGAAGCCAGTTGTTTATAACCAGTGTCTAAATCTGATCACAAAAGTTGGTGATGGGAAAACTAAAACAATACAAACTCGGTGTGGTTTTTGTTGACGGTTTAAGGATACCCAGGAGACACATCAAACCAAATAAATGATCATTTGTCCTAATTGGGTTAGAACAAGGGATAAACAGGCACCATCTGGAGTTCTATTCATTTGGGAGTTTACGAGCAGGTTCAAGTAGGACCTACATTACTTTGGAAAGTGTGACTTTCTTCCCTCTTGGTCCTCCAGGACAGAGAGAAATTGACATGAAAAGGAGTGGTGTGGAGGGGGGTAGGGAGTGGGAGCCGCTGGAGTTTATTGTCCTCTGGAAAGTGGGAAATGATGCTCCGTGACAGAGTCCGCCTGTGATGCAGGAGGGATCACCTACATAAACGTATACAAGTTGAACCAGGGACTCTCAGCACCCTCAAAAAGGAAGAGATCTCATCTCTGTCACACAGACCTGATGGAACAGGCACATCTATGGCCCGGAGAAAGGAACACACTTGCTCAAGATCATAGTTTCCAGGTAAGAAGAAAAGAGGCAGGATTTTTATTTCTCCAGGTCTAGAAATAGTTTGTTCAAAGAGCTTTTACAAGAAAACACAGGTTTGAGAGGCCCCAGAGGTGCCTGAGAGGTGAAGGTAGAGCAATCCATCACTGGAGACAGGCTCACAGAATTAAATACGCAAGGTCCTTAGAAAAGAAGATGTCCACTCTTCAGCAGACACCTTCAGTTGCGTCCCAACACCCATTCCCTGTCTTCCTTGTTAACAGAACCACTAATTTTGTTTGAGTAACAATATGCCCATCCTTAAGGGATGAATCACGGGTGATTTAAGCCAGAGGTCAGCAAACGAGTGACCACAGGCCAAATTCAGCCCTCTGCCTCTTTTCTGTATAACCTGAGAGCAAAAAGTGTTTTGTTTTGTTTTTTTAAAGATAGTAGTCCACTCTTATCTGCAGTTTCACTCTCTGGGGTTTCAGTTATCTGCTGAGGTCAACTGAGGTTCAAAAATATCTAATGGAAAATTCCAGAAATAAACAATGCATAATTTTAAATTGCATGCTATTCAGAATAGTGAGATAAAATCTTGCACCTTCACCCTCCCTCTGTCCCACTGGGGACGTGAAGCATCCCTTTGTCCAGCATACTCATACTTTTTATGCTACTCACCTGTTAGTCACTTAGTAGCCATCTGGGTTATCAGATCCAAAAATATGTTATATATAGGGTTCCATTCTACCCCCAGTTTTAGGCCTTCTTCTGTAGGGGCTCTTGGAATGCAAGCCCTCAGAAATAAGGGGGACTTCTGCATTTTGAAATTGTTTTTTAAAAAATCAAAATAGGCTCGGCGCCTGTGGTTCAAGCCGCTAAGGCGCCAGCCACATACACCTGAGCTGGCAGGTTCAAATCCAGCCCGGGCCTCCCAAACAACAATGACAGCTGCAACCAAAGAATAGCCCCGCGTTGTGGCGGGCACCTGTGGTCCCAGCTGCTTGGGAGGCGGAGGCAGGAGAATCACTTGAGCCCAGGAGTTTGAGGTTTCCGTGAGCTGTGATGTCACGGTACTCTACCCAGGGTGACAGCTTGAGACTCTGTCTAAAAAAAAAAAAAAAAAAAAAATCAAAATAAAAGCAATATGAAAATAAACATGAAAATTACATGAAATTCAAATTCAAATTTGTTCATAAATCTGACTGGGAGGGTGACCAACTGTTCTAGTTTGCCAGGGAATTGAGAGGATCCCCTTAACGCAGAACTTTTGATGCTAATATTGAGAATGCTTCTAGAAAAGCAGCAAGAGTTGGTCCCTATGATAGCTATCTCTGTGGTTGCCAGGTAAAAAACAAGATAACTAGTTAGATTAGAATTTGAAACAAACAATGAGTACTTTTTTAGTATAAATATATAGTATCTCAAATATTGCATGGGACATACTTATCCTGAAAAACCATTTGTTGTTTACCTGAAGCCTACATTTAATTGTGCATCCCGTGCTTTGACTTAATAGATGACAGGCCTCTGCATGGTTGTTTGTGTATGTACGTGGATCATTACAAAAGTTTTGAGATACACAGAAATCAAGACTTGTAAAATCCACGTAGACGGAAACAAAGGCAGCCTTCCTAGCAACAACCGATAAGCTCAACAAGTTGAAACTTGCCTGGGTGAATCAGAAAGGGAGCTGTCAATTGTGTTTCTTGGAAGTGAAATAATGGACCATAACACAGTCTGTCTTGAAACTTTTGTAGTGACCCACGTATTATCGATGGCTGCTTTTCTACAACCACATTAGAGTTGAGTCGTTGCAACACAGACAATCTGGCCCACCAAGACTGAAATATTTATCTGACACTTTGTAGAAAATGTTTGTTGATTCCTGGTCCAAGCCAATCATGGTACCTTAATCCCTCTTTGGCAGTGGTAACCATGTGACCAATAGGACAAAAGAAGAGGCTTGCTAGGGACTTCCAAAAAGATTTCAACCCCAGCCAAAGGTAAGAGTAGCTCACAGAAAAGTTCATCCATCCTGTTTCTTCCTTACGTCCTTCTTCTCCCCACCCCCCCATCCTGGGAAGCTGGTGTATAAGAATATGACGTTTGGAGTTGTGGCAACCATTTTGTGGCATGAGGGAAAACTTTGCCTACGTGCCAAGAATGGGGTAGCAGAGAGGTGTGAAGAGCCTCCTGGACTGCCTTTTCCTGGTCAGGAATTCTTAATATGGCATTTTGTGAAGTTGGTTGTTGAAAAAAGTTACGTCACTATTCTCACAAACTTCTAATTGAATTTAGTATTTTCTTCAATTGTGAATATAGGTCACAATTGACAGTAGCTTTATCAGTACCCAGACCTTTGTCACTAAATTGTCCATCCTATGGCACCCAAAGATTCACCTCCACCCCACATGCATTCAACCTGCCCCAACATCTCCAAATGTCTCAACCCATTATAGCATCAACTCAAAGTTCAAAAAAAAAAAAAAAATCTCATCTAAATCTCATCAGTTCAAAAGTCTCAAATCTCATCATCTAAATCAGGTATGGGTGAGATACTGGTTATGAGCCATCCCTGGGGCAAAATTCCTCTCCATCTATGGGCCTGTGGAACTGGAAAACAAGTTATTTACTCTCAAAATGCAATAATGAGACAGGCACAGGATACCAGGGTTCCTGTTCAAAATAAAGGAACAAAAGGAATCACCAGTCCCAAGCTATTTTAAAATCCAGCTAGGAAAACATTAGGCTTCAAGGCCTGGAAATAGGGCCAGGCACTATGGCTTATACGTGTAATCCCAGCATTGGGGAGGCTGAGGTGGGTGAATTGCCTGAGCTCACAGGTTCCAGACCAGCCTGAGTCAGAGCAAGACCTTGTCTCTAAAAATAGCCGGGTGTTGTGGCAGGTGCCTGTAGTCCCAGCTACTTGGGAGACTGAAGCAAGAGAATCACTTAAAGCCAGGCTGTGAGCTATGACGCCACAGCACTCTACCCAGGGTGACAGAGTGAGACTCTGTCTCAAAAAAAAAAAAGGCCTGGAAATGATCCCCTGAGGTTCATGGCTACACCTTTGGATTTTATGGTTTAGCCTTAGAAATCATTTTTCTTTTTTCTTAAAAGGTAGTTGAATGTTTGCAACACAGTAGTTTTATCAGCCTGTTTATTTCCCGTAGCATTTTCATTTCGTCTTTGGATTGCCAGCCCAACCTGGCAGTGTTTGTACGGATATCAAATTCTCCGGAATCTTGTAGGGATCTTTTACAGACGTCACGAGAATTCGCTTCATTACACAGATCTTTCTTGGATAATTCCATCTTTATTCCTGGCTTCTGCTGTGATAACTCAATCTTAATCTTTTGAAATAAGTCTCTGTTTGACTGAATACTCTGATTTTTTGATCCTTCTGAGGGATTTAGCAGAAGGTTGAACACACCCTTGGTTTCTTTTCAGGGAATGTTTTTCCAGCAGCAAATCTCCTAGTCTTAGCATCTTTTGTCGTCATTTTTTAGTGTCTGGCTAAACAGAATTTCCCAGATCACCAGGCGCTCATTCCTTGTTGTTTTTATTATTGTTGTCATTTAACAGTTCTGCCTTTAATCTGCTTATTTCTTCTCACATTGTACTAGAGAAGACATCAGGATCTATCTTCTTCAGCAGCAAGAAGACATCAGTATCTATCTTCATCATTTTGCTTAGAAATCTTCCTCAACAAAACATTCAAGTTCATCACCCCCAAGCTCTGTATTCCACAGGGATGCAGGATGCAGCTCAGCTGAACCTACTGGCAATTGTACGGTGAGAATCCCCGTTCTGTCCAGTTACCAATAACATGTTTCTCATTTCTTTCTAAGCCTCACTAGACATGCCTTTTTTTTTTTTTTGTAGAGACACAGTCTCACTGTACCGCCCTTGGGTAGAGTGCCGTGGCGTCACACGGCTCACAGCAACCTCTAACTCTTGGGCTTACGCGATTCTCTTGCCTCAGCCTCCCGAGCAGCTGGGACTACAGGCGCCCGCTACAACGCCCGGCTATTTTTTTTGTTGCAGTTTGGCCAGGGCTGGGTTTGAACCCGCCACTCTCGGCATATGGGGCCAGCGCCCTACTCACTGAGCCACAGGCGCCGCCCTAGACATGCCTTTAATATCCACATTTTTTACCAACAGTCCATCTGTGATGACTTAAGTATTCATTCTCTCAGACAATGTAACTTTTTTTCTACCACGCTTCTCACTTCCCTTTGAGTCCATATGAACATCCATGGTTCTACTCCTGGGTTTTTCAAGGCAAGGAAGGCTTTTCCCATCCTGCTCTTCGAAATTCTCCCAGCTTCTATCCAAAGCCACTTCCGCATTTTCCGTATTTGTTGCAGCAGCACATCTCTGCCCATACCGAAGTCTGCACTGGTTTTCAACTGATGCTGTAACACATTACTACTTGCTTTGTGGTGTAAAACAACATACAGACAACAGTTCTGTAAGTCAGAAATCCAGAATGGGCCAGCAGGGCTGGACTCCTCTGGGAGGCTCTAGAGGAAAATCTAGCTCCTTATCTTTACTGGCTTCTAAAGTCTGCCCACATTCGGGGGCCTGTGATCCCATGTCTCTCTGCCCTCTGTTTCCATCATCACAGCCTTTTCTGTCACTCTAACACTCAACTCCTGTCCCCTTCTTTTCTTTATAAAGTCCTTGTGGTAACATTGGGCCCACCCTATAACCTAGAATGAGTTCCTCACCTTAAAATCCTTTTAATTATATCTGCAAAGTCCCTTGAGCTGTGTAAAGGCAACATACCCACAGGCTTTGGGGTTAGGATGTAGAGATTTTGGGGAGCCATCGTCCTGCCTACCACAGTCACCAATAGAAACCACAGGTATTTCATATCACATTACAGTTGGAGCAGACATACTGAAATACCCTTTATATTCATCAGTACTTCAAAGTTGTAGTACCTGTTAGACCTGCTAGACGTTATTATCTAATACGTTCATAACAATCACATATCAATGGCATTGTAATGTTGTCAGATTTTAGGATTTTTTAAGAGAAGCTGGTGATAGCTGATTCATATTTTAAACACGTTGTAGACCAATATTATGTTTGTGTGTGTGTGGCTACGCTCACATATGTATATAAAATATAAAAGGTATGAACAGTTATCGCCATTTACATATTGGGAAATGTCATCCAAAAAAGTTCAGATTTCCAACTTCTTTTAAAAGAAATTCTAAGATCTGACAACACTGGTAGTAGCAGCTCTCTGGAGCTGATTAGCCAGGGTGCTTTTTGTTTTGTCCATGCTCTGTGTCTCTATTGCCCCTTGGTCCACAGACACTAAGCTGGTTATAGAGGCTATTTCTCATGTGACATGTGGTCCCATTATGCACACACACACACAAATGCACAGAATATTGGCCTACAAGGTGTTTAAGATATAAATCAGATAATACATTGATAACTCTATTTCCATATAATTGATTTCCTTTTTAATGGTATATACTTTATTTTAGCACTGAAAAAGTTTTTTTTCTGAGAATTTCATAGGAGCTTGGCATGGTGGCTCACATCTATAATCCTAGCATTCTGGGAGCCCGAGGAGGATGGATCACCTGAGCTCAAGTTTGAGACAAGCCTGAGAAAGAGCAAGACCCCCATCTCTACTAAAAATAGAAAAATTTAGCTAGCATTGTGGCAAGTGCCTGTAGTCCCAACCATGGAAGGCCGAGGCAAGGGAATCTCTTGAGCCCACGAGATCAAGGTTGCTGTGAGCTATGACACCATGGCACTCTACCCAGAATATCAGAGTGAGACTCTGTATCAAAAAAAAAAAATGAATTTCATAGGCTTCATCAAACTGCCGAGGTACAGGTATATAAAAAAGGATACCAGTGTTAAGTGTTCAATAAATATCTTTATGATTTAAATCACTGAGAGTCAATTGTTCTACTATTTGTAGTCAAAAGCAATCCAAAATGATATACAACTACATGTCTTCCTTATTCAAAGGTCAGTATAGACCTTATATTTATTTGGCTTTCTGGACATGGAGCTAGGACTGATAATAGCCTGGTTCACGAAGCTAGAAAAACACATTCTATTTAATGCCCAGACCATTATAATTTATGATTATATGATGTGGTCATTATCTTTGTGTATGAAGGGAGCAACATTTTCCACATCTATTTGTTTATTTAAAAAATGCTTCCTAATACCTGCTTTGAGCCAGGGCTACAAAACTCAGACCTTCCAATGGGCAAGCTTTTTCTTCTTATGTGTGACATCCTGAAAGAGGTCTCCCCAGATCACCCCTTCCATACAGATCTGCCTCCCATTCCCATGTGATTCTTCATTGAATCTTCTTATTTTATGATATTTACAAACTTTTACTCTCCTCGAAATAATATTTATCCCTTTACTTTTTCATGTTCCCCTGTTGAAATATAATCTCCAAGATAACAAGGACCCAGTCTTATTTACCATCTATGGCTATATCTGGGACCTACACAGTATAGGAACTGCACGCATATTTGTAGAATGAATAATAGCATTGTTTCTGGCCTCAAACAGCTGACAGCCTAGGAGAAAAGTCAAATAGATGTTTACACACAGTGGAAGGAAGACATACGGAGAAGGAGGGAAGACAGCTTGCTAAGGGCAGGAGTGAGCCTTGAGATGAGTTACTCATAAGTAATCAGAAGGGTCACAAAGTCCAATACATACAGGTAAGCCATATAGGCAGCATAAATGAATAATGGGACCAGATATCCCATTATAAGTAGCCTCTATAACCAGCTATAGAGACAAAGAGAGAACACAGACAAAACAAAAAGCATTCTGGCTTATCAGCTTTAGAGAGCTGCTGCCACCAATGTTGCCAGATCTTACAACTTTTTTAAGAGAAGTTGGAAATCTGAACTTTTGGATAACATCTTCCAATACGTAAGTGGTGATAACTGACTCACACCCTAAACGACTTGTAGACCAACCTTGTACAGGTTAAATTGGAGCTATCCATTAGAAGACCTAGGGCTCAGGCCCTTTGTGCATAACCTCTCTATTCATGTAAAGGACTGATGGTTCCAACTTGACACCATTGGTTAATAGGAAGCCACTGACTGTGTTAAAATGAGGTGTAACATGACCAGATCCGAATACTAGGCAGATGGCTCTAGAGCAGTGTGCAGGGTAGACTGAAAGGAAGAGTTAAAGAGGGGACCAGAGGCAAGCCAGGAAGCTGTTGCAAAAGTCTAGATAATGAAAGTAGACCATTAATAGTGGCTTTAGAAATGGGAAGAAGAGGGGCGGTGCCTGTGGCTCAGTCGGTAAGGCGCCGGCCCCATATACCAAGGGTGGCGGGTTCAAACCCGGCCCCGGCTGAACTGCAACCAAAAAATAGCCGGGCGTTGTGGCGGGCACCTGTAGTCCCAGCTACTCGGGAGGCTGAGGCAAGAGAATCACTTAAGCCCAGGAGTTGGAGGTTGCTGTGAGCTGTGTGATGCCATGGCACTCTACCGAGGGCCATAAAGTAAGACTCTGTCTCTACCAAAAAAAAAAAAAAAAGAGAAATGGGAAGAAGAGAATTGTTATGGCACATATTTAGCAGGCAGGCTACATGGAAGAAGTCGAGGATGATCCTACAGTTCTCCACCTGGAATGGGAGTCCCATGAGGACAAGTTCTTGTTCTGCCTTGTTCTCTGCCACTTTCCAAATACCTAGCGGTAGGCACTCTCTATGAGCACCTGTCAATTTCATGAACCATTCTGTTCCAGGGGACCAAATGGACAGTGGTGCCAGTCACTCAGATGGGTGATGCTAAGGAGAAAAGATGACAAGTCCTCCCACTGAAGAAGCCCCGGAGACAGTAGGATACATCAGAAGAGAGATCAGGTCTGACATGGATATTTGCCTTTGAGTCCTATGGTTGTGAGTAACATTATCTTTTTTCCCAGTTTCTCTCTGGAACTTGGAGGGAGCCAGGCAGGAATGTAAGTAATGCTCATTCAATTTCCAGAACTAGTGGGGATGTCGTGACAGGCTTGGCATTGGCTATGGCATTGGAGGGAGTGACCAGGTGAAGGACATCGATGTAGCGACATCTCCATCAGACCCCACTAGCTAACAGAGCCTCTACTCCAATGCGCTCAACTCAATGCAGTTCTTACAATTTGTACACAGAACCCACTTCAAAGGGATTGTGTGTTGCCCTGATTGATATTCCCTAAAAACCAGAACTACATAATGGGAGGATGAATTGAGAATTTCCCTCTATTCAATCTGCAGACATGTAAGGACACCTACCAGCCTGAGCTAGAGGTAGTAGAGATGTTGTGGTGGGCGCCTAAAGTTCCTGTAGTCCCAGCTACTTGGGAGGCTGAGGCGAGAGGATCGCTTGAGCCCAAGACTTTGAGATTGCTATGAGCTATGATGATGCCACAGCATCTACTCAGGGCAACAGAGTGAGATTCTGTCTCAAAAACAAAACAAAACAAAAACCTATAATGCACAAAACACTGTGAAAGGCCCCGGACCTAAGGTGGTGCAAGGCAGCTGCGCTGTAGGGGCCAGGAAGGGGAACGCGTGGGTTAAAACACCTGCTTTCTGCAAGCCGGACCCAGAGCTTAACACTCAATGGGCATTCTTAAAAGAACAACAACCCAGCATGATTCCTATGACTCGTGTTTTCCAGAAAAGAGAATGGAGCCTTAGGAAGACTTACCAAAGGTCACAGAGATTGAAAATGAAGCTATACAGATCTTATGCCAAAGCCTCTGCTTTTCATGATACCGTATGGCTCCCCTTCTAGCCTGGTTTGTTTGGCTGTGGTGTCTGTGGCCAAAGCATGCAAGTTTTCAGGAATTATGTCACTTCTTTGGGAACTCTTTTTTCCCTTTTAAAGTCACTCACAGTCTCTTTCTTCCTAACCAGCACATGACCCTGCCACTGAATTTATGCTCCCTTAGTGGGGGAGCTGGCATTTTTAAGCTGTCACTGCTGAGAGCCTTCCTTAAAATGTTTCTTCTCATCACTGGGCTCTGGGAGAGAAATAAGCCCCCCTTTCCAGTCCCTGACTCACCAGCCCAGCTCACTGACGTCAACACCAGAAGCTCTGAGAAGTTCACCCACGTTAGCACCAGGATTGGAAATCAAAGGTAGCTATTTTTGGACTCAACTTCAATCGCTTTCCCTTGGAACCCCCTCAAGGCCAAGAGAGCAAATAATTTAATATGATTAGATTGAAACAATCCCAGAAATTGGTCTCTTTATACACCTTGGCACCATTTTTGACAAGAGTATGAGAGTAATCAAAATAAATGGACTTGGCCGAGTGGGTGTGAAGTGTTCCATTTACTCGGGCCTGGAATGCCATCCCAGGGCCAGGGACAAAGACTCCTTGCTGAGAAGTAACCATGTAGGAAAATCCTGAGTGTGCAGGAAGGAGAGACCACGTGCCACCCCAGGTCCCCTCTCACCATCTATGGCTCTGATTTGGGTGCAGAGCCCTGGAATCTTGTGGAGCTGCCACCAAAGTCTCAGCCACAGGTGTACTTGGCCAATATTGTCTGGGTTTTTTGCTCTCAGTGATTGCACCCCCCTACCTGTCAGAGCCCTGCTAACCTTCCTTCCCTTCCTCTCCCAAGGATCACTGAGTGCATGGGGCCTGGACAAATCCAGAAGGGCTTCCTCTTTTTTACTTTCCTGCAGCAGCCATACGTCTTGGTCCTACATTTATGGTCCAAGAGTCTATCGTGGTGTCCTAATCTCTGTCTTTAATCTCTCTCCCTTTCCATCCACAACTTCCCCCAGATGAAGGCCAACCTCCTTCCCTGGTGGATCTGTCTGCTCAAGTCCAGGGGCTGGGTAAGACTCGGGCTCTGGGAGTCCTTGGGTATTGATGATATACTGAGAAACCCTACTTACAGTTCTCCAACCTTTCCCCACACCAGAACCTGAACTTCACATTTAATGTCTCTCTTGGAGTTCCCCAAATATGGTATGCCTTTGTTCCTGCTTTGTTTTTTTTGTTGTTGTTTTTTTTTGTGGTTTTTGGCCGGGGCTAGGTTTGAACCCGCCACCTCTGGCATATGGGACTGGCGCCCTACTCCTTGAGCCACAGGCACCGCCCAGTTCCTGCTTTGTTTTTAAAAATGTTTAAAAATTTAGTAAAGCCATAAAACATCCCATACCCCATAACATTTTGTGGTTGCTTCCACTCATTGTCTTTCTTTTTATTTTTTTGTTGAAACAGAATCTCACTCTGTCACCCTCAGTCAAGTTCCATGGAGTTATGGCTCACAGCAACCTCAAACTCCTGGGCTCAAGTGATCCTCTTTCCTCAGCCTCCCACATAGCTCAGACTACAGGTGCCCCCCACAATGCCCAGCTATTTTTTAGAGATGGAGTCTTGCTCTTGCTCAGGCTGGTCTCGAACTTCTGAGCTCAAGCAATCCACCCGCATCGGCCTCCCAGAGTGCTAGGATTATAGGTGTGAGCCACCAGGCTTGGCCCACTCATTTTCTTAAAAGACGTAAATCGTTGCAAAGAAACTAAACACCCTTTAACCATTTACTATCCATTGCAGTCTTTTCTTCTTTCCCAGAAACAAACCATCCTTGCAATTTGTTTTCTTAAACTTTTGCACACATGTGCTCAAAGAGAATGCATTATTGCCAACATGGATGTACAAAGCATTATCTGTAATGTGCATTAAGGAAACATACATGCATGTAGCATCCAAATTGTAAGACACAGACAGGAATACAGAGAAGCAAGGAAGTATTCCTCCCACCCCCTGCCCTCAGGGTCCCAGTTAGCTTTTTTAGGGGCAGCAAGGGCAGCTAGTGTTCTGAGACCGTCTCTCTGGAACTGGCCTCTGCCTGGATTCCTAAGCCTCCTTAGCACTGTCTGGCTTGTCCTGTCGCTGTCCAGTTTCCCTCCTTACCCAGCCAAGTCCCTCCTGTGAGTCAGCCCTGCGCCCCGTGTGCGTTCCCACCCAGCTCTTATCATGCTGACTCACAGCCCCCAACCCTCCCACCCCCGCCAGACAGGAGAGAGGGACTGATATCTGAATACAGTCTAGAAGGCTTCACCCTTCCACAGCCTGTGGTGCCTCCAGACCCCCGCCCTGCCTCTAACAGAGCCCCTCTGACATTGGCTTTAAACCCCTTTGCCAAAAGCCATTCGTTAGTCTCAGCAAATTGCTTTGCTGACACGTCCCTGGAATTATGTCTCAAATCCTAACAGCATATGTCTGTATTTGTGCCTTTATTAAATCTGGATCAAAGATTAGTTGAATCAGGGAAAAGTTTTTGAGCTCGCCTTAGAGCAAGTAAAAAAATCGTTTTTTTATTATCTTTTTAAAAATTATTTTTACATATACATGTATTTATTAGGTTTCCATTTTTTGCCTTCACAAAATAAAAAAGGCTTAAAATTTAATAACAGTAACAATGTTTCAGATAAGGGCTAGAAACAAAAACCTCGAACGAACATAAATACAATCAGAAAAGGAATCAGATAATTGCTGCATCGAAATATTAAGCAATAATAATAATAATGATAATAATAATGATGCAAAGAAAGTAACATTTACGTTGTCAAATAAGAGTTTGTCTATCATAGAAGGCTTTGACTCTGAGATTCATTATGGAGACATCAGTTAACCTCCTATTATTTTTTTTTAAGTCTCAAAAAATAGACAACTAGTATTTATAAATAAAAGATAATTTCAAAAAACAGATCATGGCAAATCTTGTAAACAAGAAATACTTCAAAATCATCTACTTGATCTGAGTATACCTGATATTAAAATTGGAGAAAACATATTATTATAAAGGGGAAATTACAAACATGTCACTTATAAATGAGGATGCAATATCCTAAACAACATATTAACAGGTTGAATTAAAAATTAATGTTTAAGTAATGTACTTTGGTCAAAAGTAAATCCCATTTATGTGAGAATTAGTCACTATTTTCTGATCTTTTTTTTTTTTTCTGCTCATTCCAGGAATGAGCACGTGGGTTTCATTGGGAGCATGTGGGAATCTCCACTGGAAGTGGGACTTTTAACATGAAGATACCAAGGAGAACTTGTGATGCTAGCTCCCCAGCCCCCCACCTCAGCCTCCTACATTGCCCTGAATCTTGGGAGAGAGAAAGAAAAAGATGGGTTCTCTACTTTAGTACAAAAAAGAAAAGAATGTCCTACTATATTAGATTTGCCAGAACAAAATGTGGTCATATTACCACGGTTCCTTTGGTTAATGAAAATTGTTATTCCATTCAGTGCAGCAGATTTTTAATGAGCATCGATTATATGGTAAGCACTGTGACACATTATCTCATCAATCCTCTCAATGACTTGTATTATTATTATTGTATTGTTATTATAATTATATCATTATTATTATCATAACTATTCCTATAGACCACCTGGTAGAGTCAAAAGAGTCTGCACCAGGCACATCTGTGACTTTCCATTTCCTCACCCAGGGACTAAGAGTCAAGGCCATCTTTTATTTTTTTTTTTAATTAAAAATCTTTTTTATTTTTATATAATTTCAAGAGATTTGCAAAATAGCACAGACAATAGTACACAGAACCTCGTGTGCCCTTTATTCAGATTCATCACTGGGCTGTGTCCTGCTTTTATCATTCTCTGTCTCACCCTTATTTTTTGAACTATTTGAGCGTAAATAGCAGGCATTGGCTTCCTTATTCCTAAAGACTTCAGTGTGTACTTCTAAGAACCAGGACACTCTCTTACATAGTCACAATATAATGATGACAATTAAGAAGTTTAACACTGATACGATATTATCTGCCATGCTCCATGTTCCATCTTGTCAATTGTGCCAATTTTTTCTTTATAGACAAGGAATACACATAGCTATTCCTTTCTGTTCTAGAATCTGATCCTGAATCATTCTTTACATTTAGGGCTCATGAATCTTTGGTCTCTATGTTTTTTTTTTTTTTTTGAGACAGAGTCTCACTTTGTTGCCCTCAGCAGAGTGTCATGGCATCATAGCTCACAGCAATTTCTAACTCTTGGGCCCAAGCAATTCTCTTGCCTCAGCCTCCTTAGTAGCTGGGACTACAGGTGCCTACCACAAGGCCTAGCTATTTTTATTATTATTTTTATTTTTTTAATTTATTTATTTTTATTGTTAAGTCATAGCTGTGTACATTAGTGCAATCAAGGGATACAATGTGCGGGTTTCATACAATCTGAAATATTCTCATCAAACTGTTCAACATAGCCTTCATGGCATTTTCTTAGTTACTGTATGTAGGCATTTGTATTCTGCATTTAGTAAGTTTCACCTGTACCCATTCTAAGATGCATCGTAGATGTGGCCCCACCCATTGCCCTCCCTCCACCCAAACCTCCCCGCTCCCTTCCCCTTCCTCAGCCCTTTCCCCATAGTCTTGTGCTATAATTGGGTTATAGCCTTCATGTGAAAGGCTATAATTTAGCTTCATAGTAGGGCTGAGTACATTGGATACTTTTTCTTCCACTCCTGAGATACTTTGCTAAGAAGAATATGTTCCAGCTCCATCCATGTAAACATGAAAGAGGTAAAGTCTCCATCTTTCTTTAAGGCTACATAATATTCCATTGTATACATGTACCACAATTTGCTAGTCCATTCGTGGGTCGATGGACACTTGGGCTTCTTCCATGACTTAGTGATTATGAATTGGGCTGCAATAAACATTCTGGTACAGATGTTTTTGTTATATTGTGATTTTTGGTCTTCTGGGTATAAACCTAGTAAAGGAATTATAGGATCAAATGGCAGGTCTATTTTTAGGTCTCTAAATATTCTCCAAACATCCTTCCAGAAGGAACATATTAGTGTGCATTCCCACCAGCAGTGTAGAAGTGTGCCCTTTTCTCCACATCCATGCCAACATCTCTGGTTTTGGGATTTTGTTATGTGGGCTACTCTTACTGCGGTTAGGTGATATCTCAAAGTAGTTTTGATTTGCATTTCTCTGATGATTAAGGATCATAAGCTTTTTCTCATGTGTTTGTAGATTGTGCATCTGTCTTCTTTGGAGAAGTTTCTCTTTAAGTCCCTTTCCCACCCTGAGATGGGATCATGTGTTCTTTTCTTGCTAGTACGTTTGAGTTCTCTGTGGATTCTGGTTATTAGACCTTTATTGGAGGTATAACCTGCAAATATTTTCCCCATTATGAGGGCTGTCTGCTTGCTTTACTTACTATGTTCTTGGCTGTGCAGAAGCTTTTTAGTATGATCAGGTCCCAGTAGTGTATTTTTGATACTGCTTCAATTGCCTGGGGAGTCCTCCTCATAAAATATTCACCCAGGCTGATTCCTTCAAGAGTTTTCTCTGCACTTTCTTCAAGTATTTTTATAGTTTCATGTCTTAAGTTTAAATCTTTTATCCAGTCAGAGTCTATCTTAGTTAATGGTAAAAGGTGTGGATCCAGTTTCAATCTTCTACAGGTTGCCAGCCAGTTTACCCAGCACCATTTGTTAAATAGGGAATCTTTTCCCCACTGAATGTTTTTAATTGGCTTGTCAAAGATCAAATAATGGTAAGTAGCTGGATTCATCTCTTGGTTCTCTATTCTGTTCCAGACATCTACTTCTCTGTTTTTATGCCAGTACAATGCTGTTTTTATCACTATCGATTTGTAGTATAGTATGAGGTCTGGTAGCGTGATTCCTCCTGCTTTGTTTTTATTGCTGGGTAATGTTTTGGCTATTTGAGGTTTTTTTCTGATTCCATATAAAACGAAGTATTATTTTTTCAAGATCTTTAAAATATGACAGTGGAGCTTTAATAGGAATTGCATTAAAATTATATATTGCTTTGGGTAGTATGGACATTTTAACAATGTTGATTCTTCCCAGCCATGAGCATGTTATGTTTTTCCATCTGTTAACATGTTCAGCTATTTCTTTTCTTAGAGTTTCATAGTTCTCTTTGTAGAGATCTTTCACGTCCTTTGTTAGGTATACTCCCAAATATTTCATCTTCTTTGGCACTACTGTGAAAGGAATAGAGTCCATGACTGTTTTTCAGCTTGGTTATTGTTGGTATATATATGGGTGTTGATTTTGTAGCCTGAGACATTGCTGTATTCCTTGATCACTTCTAAAAGTTTTGTAGTAGAATCCCTAGTGTGTTCCAGATACACGATCATATCATCTGCAAAGAGTGAAAGTTTGATATCTTCTGACCCTATGAGGATACCCTTGATCGCCTTTTCTTCCCTGATTGCAATGGCTAAAACTTCCATTACAATGTATAAGAGCAATGGAGACAATGGGCAACCTTGCCTCGTTCCTGATATAAGTGGAAATGATTTCAATTTAACTCCATTCAATACGATATTGGCTGTGGGTTTGCCGTAGTGTCCCTTCTATACCAATTTTCTTAAGTGTTCTGATCATGAAGGGATGCTGGATATTATCAAAAGCTTTCTCTGCATCAATTGAAAGAATCATATGGTCCTTATTTTTTAGTTTGTTTATGTGCTGAATTACATTTATAGATTTACGTATATTGAACCAGCCTTGAGACCCTGGGATAAATCCCACTTGGTCATGGTGTATAATTTTTTTGATGTGTTGTTGGATTCTGTTTGTTAGGATCTTATTGAATATTTTAGCATCAATATTCATTAGTGATATTGGTCTATAATTTTCTTTTCTTGTTGGGTCTTTCCCTGGTTTGGGGATCAAGGTGATGTTTGCTTCATAGAATGTGTTGGGTAATATTCCTTCTTTTTCTATATTTTGGAAAAGGGTTAGTAGTATAGGTACTAGTTCTTCTTTAAAGGTTTGGTAGAATTCTGATGTAAAGCCATCTGGTCCTGGGCTTTTCTTTTTAGGGAGATTTTGTATAGTTGATGGTATTTCAGAACTTGATACAGGCCTGTTCAACATTTCCACTTCGTTCTGGCTAAGTCTTGGTAGGTGGCGTGCTTCCAGGTATTGGTCGATTTCTTTCAGATTTTCATATTTGTTAGAGTAGACTTTCTTGTAGTATTCGTTAAGGATTTTTTGAATTTCTGATGGGTCTGTTGTTATTTCATCATTACCATTTCTGATTGATGAAATTAGAGATTTTATTCTTTTTTTCCTGGTTAGGTTGGCCAAAGGTTTATCTATTTCATTGATCTTTTCAAAAAACGAACTTTTGGATTTATTGATCTGTTGTACAATTCTTTTTTTTTTTCAATTTCATTTAGTTCTGCTCTGATTTTGGTTATTTCTTTTCTTCTGCTGGGTTTGGGGTTGGAGTGTTCTTCCTTCTCCAGTTGCTTGAGATGTCCCATTAAGTTATTAACTTCCTCTCTTTCTGTTTTCTTGAGGAAGGCTTGCAGTGCTATAAATTTCCCCTCTTAGGACTGCCTTTGCAGTATCCCAGAGGTTCTGATAATTTGTGTCTTCATTGTTGTTTTGTTCCAAAAATTTGGTGATATCATTCTTAATCTTGTCTGTAATCCATCTATCCTTCAGCATAGAGGTTGTTTAGCTTCCATGTTTTTATATAGGTATGCAGGTTCCTGTTGTTAATGATTTCAACTTTTATTCCATGATGGTCTGAGGAGATGCAAGGAATAATTTCTATTTTTTTAAATTTGCTGAGGTTATATTTGTGGCCTAGGATGTGGTCAATTTTGGAGTATGTTCCATGGGCTGATGAGAAGAATGTGTATTCAGTTTTGTTGGGATGAAATGTTCTGTAGATGTCTGTTAAGTCCAGATGTTGAATGGTTAAGTTTAAATCTAAGATTTCTTTCCTTAGCTTCTTTTTGGAGGATTTATCCAGCCCTGCTAAAGGAGTGTTAAAATCTCCAACTACTATGGAAGTGAAGGAAACAAGTTGCTCATGTCTGTTAGAGTTTCTCTTATAAATTGAGATCCATTGTGGTTGGGTGCATAAATATTAATAATAGAGATCTCATCATATTGAGTATTACCTTTAACAAATATGATGTGTCCATCCTTATCCTTCCTTATTTTGGTTGGTTTAAAGCCTATTGCGTCTGCGAACAGGATTGCAACGCCTGCTTTTTTCTGCTTTCCATTTGCCTGGAATATACTTGACCATCCCTTCACCTTGAGTCTATATTTGTCTTTTAATGTAAGATGCGATTCTTGTATGCAGCAGATATCTGGCTTGAGTTTTTGTATCCAGTCAGCCAACCTGTGCCTCTTTAGAGGACAGTTTAAACCATTCACGTTAATTGAGAATATTGATAAGTCTTTCGAGAATCCAGTGGACATTTTTAATCCTTTTGCGACTGTGGAAGCTGGAATTTGATAAAAATTTTCTGGGTGAGTTTACTTTTGTGGTGGAGGATTACGCTGGTTTTTATGGAGAATAGGTCTGAGAATGTCCTGGAGAGCTGGTTTAGTTATGGCAAATTTCTTCAACATGTGAATGTCATTGAAGTATTTAATTTCTCCGTCATAAATGAAACTCAGTTTAGCTAGGTATAGGATCCTGGGTTGAAAGTTATTTTGTTTTAGGAGATTAAAAGTCAATGACCATCCTCTTCTAGCTTGAAAAGTTTCAGCAGAGAGATCTGCAGTTATTCTAATATTCTTCCCCTTGTAGGTAATGGTTTTCTTTCATCTGGCAGCTTTCAGAATTTTCTCCTTCATATTAACTTTAGTGAAATTGATTATGATGTGTCTTGGGGATGTCTTATTCGGGTTGAGTCGTGCTGGAGTTCTGAAACTGTGTGCTATCTGAATTTCAGAATCCCTTGGCATGTCTGGAAAGTTCTCCTTCATAATTTCATGGAGAAGAGACTCTGTGCCTTGTGAAGCCACTTCGTCGCTTTTGGGGATCCCTATTAGATGAATATTGGTTTTGTTTGAATTATCCCAGAGCTCTCTAAGAGAGTGATCTGTTTTTGCCCTCCATTTCTCATCCTCTTTGGAGTTTGGGAGCGTTCGAAAACTTTGTCTTCAATGTCAGAAATCCTTTCTTCTGCTTGCTCCATTCTGTTACTGAGGGATTCTACTGTTTTTCTGAGATCTTTGAGGGACGCAACTTCTTATCTCAATGTATCAAAATCTTTGGTCATTTGGTCTTTGAATTTGTTGAATTCTTGAGATATCTTTTGGGTTATTGCTTGGAGTTCTAGTTCAATCTTATTTGCTATCCAGATTCTGAATTCGATTTCTGACATCTCACCTATTTGTTTGTGCATGGGATCTTGTGCTGTGTCTGACCCTTTGATCCTTGGGGGAGTTGATCTACTCTGATTATTCATATTGCCAGAGTTGTTCTGTTGATTTCGCCTCATGATTGTTTTTCACCGTTGCCTCTGGCCGTACTCAGAGTTGGAGAGGTGTCTCTCCAAGATTAGATCCCAGCGGGATCACTCTTTTGTTGCTGGATCTTTGTAGGGAGTGACCCTGTGTATTTCTTCTGGGGATGCTCCAGCTAGGGAGTTCTAGTTGTGGAAGCATCTCCAGCGTGAGACACACCCGGATCCAGCAATAAGGCAGGAGGTGGTGCGCACTGTTTTGGGAGTGCCTGGCACCCAGTTACTTTAGTACAGAGAGCCCAAGGCTCCAGCAGTCTCTGGCTAGGAGGAGGGCTCTGTGGGGAGGGAGGGCTCTGGCAGGGA
The DNA here is from genome assembly GCF_027406575.1 of Nycticebus coucang. Classification (NCBI taxonomy): domain Eukaryota; kingdom Metazoa; phylum Chordata; class Mammalia; order Primates; family Lorisidae; genus Nycticebus; species Nycticebus coucang. The sequence continues at coordinate 78,553,560 of NC_069796.1, forward strand.
GGGCTCCAGAGGGCACGTGGCTACCAGTATTCCTGGCCAGAAGAGTGGGCCAGTGTTGAGGCTGGGAGGACACAGGAGGGAGGACGCAGGGTTGCACGGCTCCCGCAGTTCCTGGTCAGGGCGTGCAGAGGCCCGGTTGGTGCAGGGTCATGGCACAGATCTTATGGAGGTCTGTGCAGTGCCAAGCCCAGGAATTTGAGGTTGCTATGAGCTTGACACCACGGCACTCTACCCAGGGCAACAGCCTGAGCCTCCAGTGTGCCAAAACCATTTCACTCTGCCCCTAAGGGTTAAGGCTGTAAGGCAGCTCAGTGCCCGCCTTTAGGCTGCTCAGTCACCAGTTTACTAGTTCCCACCCGATCCTTGCTCTCGGACCCTGAGGGTGGAGCTTGCCGGGGCAGTTCTCTCACACAATGGCTCCCTGCAGCCCAGCTCAGTGTCTCTGTCTAGGGCCCCAGACAATGCCCAAAGTTCTCCGCACTTCTGCTCAAGCTCTCCCCAAGGCAGTTCAACTGAGTGCCAAGTCCAAAAACACCGAAACAATTCACAGGTAAGGCCTTTCCGGTTGGCAGTCTCACTGCTGCTTGTACTTACAGTTGCCGGCGTAATTAGGTCGATCGAACACATGCAACCACTTGCCAGTTTCCCACTGTTTTTGTCCTCCTCTTTGGGTCCAGAAGTCCCTTACTGACTCCCTGTATCCTCAAGGGGATGATTATAGGCAGATCCCACCAGCCAGAGATGTCTGGAGTCTTATCTCCCCAGACACACCGTGCCCAGTTGCAGGGAAGCTGTTACTCGACCACCATCTTTAATCCAATCCACCAGGGCCATCTTTTAGTCCAGCTTTGTTTTCCCTTCTGGTAAGAACATCTTGATTTTTCCTTTTGGCCACTTGGTTGCCCGTCCACAGTTCATGTGATTTAAGTTTTCAGGGTGACCAGGCCCATCCATTCAGAGCATCTCCTTACCCTTTGCCAAGGAGGTTGGTTTAGCAATGGACATAGAAGGTCATGGGTGGCTGAAGGAAATTAAGTCTTGGAGATAGCCATGACTGAATTTTGCTTGTAGTTTTGAATTGTGGACACTAGTAAATTCTTTCTTTTTTCCTAAGCCAGTTAGACTTGGGTTCAACCAAATGAGAGCTGAGAGTGAGTATGTCAGCCTTACAGGTGTTGGTGAGGCTGTTACGCAAGGTGAGAGACACCAGGAGAGCACCCAGTCACTTAGAAACAGTCATTTCTTTTCTGGTGCTTTTGAGAATTAAGCACAGGTTGGGAAGTCAGCCTTCTGTGGCTCAACTCCTCTACTGCAGCATAGCCTTGGGCAAGTTCATCTTCTAGTATTTCTGCAATTTCATTAGTAAAGTAAGAATAAAATAGCATCTCTTCAAAGGTTATTATGAAGGATAAATGCATAAACACATTGAAATGCATGTACAATCATTTATGGCGCTTGGTAAACGCTCCACATGAATTGGCACTTGTTATAATTATTGGGGTGAGAATCCAAGCCCTTGTCCTGAAAGCTCTGGTGTCACAATGTCTCACATACAGCTAATCCAGGTGGAGTGAGCCCAGCTACCACTTCTCTGTTCCCAAGGCCAGATTGTTCAAGAGACGCTCCGCCCACTGAGCTGTTGACTGTGACAATCAACTGGTGAGTGACTAAAGTATCTGTTACCTTTTCCTGCCTTTGAAAGTCCTGCTCCAGAGATCTCCAGCCCCTAAGATCACTTTTCCTTTCCAAATGATACTTCTCTACAGACACACATTTCAAATTCCCCTTCTCACCATGGGGCACCCCATTTAAAATTCATGTGGTGAGTTATTGAGGAAGAGAAAAAACATTTATAATCCCTTTCTCATAAAAAAAAAAATACCATAAAATGGGGGAAATACCCTTTCTTGAGCAGCTGCCCTAAGGCATCTAATCCTCACTGTCAGCTTCCAGAGGCATCAATCTTGAATGTCAGATTCAGAACCAAGTTCCTTATACAAGCCCCCTTTACCCTCTGGGCCCTGGAGAGAATTTACAGGGTAAATGAGAAAAAATGGACTCTCCAACAGGAATGGAGTTTGTTAGTGAGAAAGGGGCCCACGTTCAGTTTTTGTATACGCCAAGGTGCTAGACAAATAGCCCCAAAGACCTCCAAGCCATTCTTAACAGCCCGGGAGGTAATCTAACCTCTCTCAGACTGGACTACATGCATAGGTTGACTGTTTATGTTGGTCCCCAATGTCACTGTGAAAGAGTTTTATGAAATTTGAGCCGACAGAGTCATATATTGCTCTTGTGAAGGTCTGCCTCTAGCTTCACTCTAGAAATCAACTCACACAAAAATGACTAAGTCAGCTTTGGGGTTCATCCCTGGAGGAAGAAGCCTGGGGTTTGAGGGTCATCCATACATAGGAAGTGAGGGGAGGCGGGGAGTGGAGCAATTATCTGGAATCTGATTAATGTAGACAGCTGAGGGCAGAAATCCGGCCTCTCTGACTAATGAGAAGTGAGGACACAGCAAGTATGAAACAGGCTTCATACCTGGTCACCTCATAGTGTATTTCTTCCAAAGAATTTCTTTCCCTTCTACAATTTCACCGTCTGCACACAATGGCTTTGCTACTTTTATCATTATGACTGAGAAAAACCTATGTTGCAGGTCCTGGGCTAGGTAATTTGCCCGTGTTATTTCCAATCCTTCTCTAATCTCAGTGGGCAGGAAGGAGCTATTTTCTACAACCTGAAAAGGAGGAAACTGAGGCCAACACAAATTTCAGCACAGAGCTAGCAATAAAATGCAGGTCTATGGGGTTATTTTTACATTGTATTTTACTCTCTTAAAAATAATGTACATTGTTGACTCGGCACCTGCAGCTCAGCGGCTAGGGTGCCAGCCACATACACCGGAGCTGGTGGGTTTGAATCCAGCCCAGGCCTTCCAAACAACAATGATTACTACAACCAAAAAATAGCCAGGCATTGTGGCGGGCACCTGTAATCCCAGTTACTTGGGAGTCTGAGGCAAGAGAATCACTTAAGCCCAAGAGTTTTAGTTTGCTGTGAGCTGTGACACCATGGCACTCTACTCAGGGCAACATAGTGAGACTGTGTCTCAAAAAAAAAAAAAAATAAATAAAATAATGTTCATTGTTTCTTTTATTTAAACAAAAGAGTATATTTCTCTCTCACTCCAGACCTTTTTTGAAAAATATTCTACATCTATACCAGCATGTGTGTGCATGTAAAATATATCCCCTCATTTCACACAAATGGCTGCACTCTTGGTCTTTTGAGACAAAATCTTGATCTGTTGCCTTGGGTAGTGGCATCATCATAGCTCACAGAAACCTCAAACTCCTGGACTCAAGCCATCCTCCTGCCTCAGCCTCCAGAGTAACTGGGACCACAGTCATGTCCCATGATACCTGGTTAATTTTCCTTTTTTTTTTTTAAGAGACAGAGTCTCACTTTGTCACCCTTGGTAGAGTGCTGTGGCATCACAGCTCACAGCAACCTTCAGCTCTTGGCCTTAGGTGATTCTCTTGCTTCAGCCTCCCGAGTAGCTGGGACTACAGGCACCCACCACATGCCTGGCTATTTTTTTGTTGCAGTTTGGCTGGGGCTGGGTTTGAACCCACCACCCTCGGTATATGGGGCCGGCACCCTACCTACTGAGCCACAGGAACCGCCCTTTTTTTGTGTGTGAGACAGAGTCTCAAGCTATCGCCCTAGTGAGAATGTAGTGTCATCAAAGCTCACAGCAACCTCCAATTCTTGGGCTCAAGTGATCCTCTTGCCTCAGTTTTTTTTTTTCTATTTTTCAGTAGAGACAAATTCTTACTTTTGCTCAGGCTTGTCTTGAACCCCTGACCAGTCATTCCCCCAACTCGGCCTCCCAGAGTGCTAGGGTTATAGGCATGAGTCAAATGGCAGCGTTCTTAAGAAACGGATCTACCGCTTACATTGTCAAAACCATATTATTATGGAAACTTGCCAAACATATACAAAAGTAGACAGAAGATAAGATGAATTCCCATGTGTCTATTCTCTGTTCATCCCTCCTGCCTCTCACCTACTCCACCCTGCTCCGGACTATTGTGAAGAAAATATGAGGTATCATATTGTTTTAGCTATAAATAGTTCAGGTTGTATCTCTAAAAGATAAAGATTCCTTTTAAAGTATACACATAATACTATTATCATACCTTAAAAAACAAAACAGGACATCCTGAATATGTCTTAGAGACCAGCCTGGAGTATATGCACTCACTTAAAGAGAATTCATCTGTATAGGCGCCACATCTGACCGATTCCCTGCCAATCAGCATTTAGATTGTGGTTTATTTTTTGCCACTGTCGAGTCATATCAAATTGTCAATATTTTATCATTTTTTACCCATAAAAATAATCATTTTATATGGTCCTATCTAATATAGGCAATGTTGCAGTAAATATCCATGTACATACTCCATACAAGAGTTTGGTCATAAGAGGAGTGCCTAAAAGTGGATGTCTTTAGTAAGATCTAGGTTCTCTTACTAAGGACTTGGATGACCAAGGAACAAAATAAATGAAAACTTCTACTGCTCTTGGCCCTGGACTAATCTATCTTTTTGCTTTCCAACACTCTCTCTGTCTAGTTAATCCGTCAGTTTGATCACCCCGACAGTGCAAATCAAATTGTGTTACTTCCCTGCTTAAAACCTGCCATGACTCCCCATTGCCCTCAGAATAAAAATGTAATCTTTTAAATCTGGCATTCAAGGACTTTCGCAACCTCATCTAACCTGTCTTTCTAGCCTATTTCTACCACTTCTCTATATTTCAGCCATACTAGTTGACTCATCATTACCCAAATAAACAAACCCTACTTTAAAATGGTTGTGCCTTTGCCCAGGCTGTTCCCTTATTCACTTGCTGGAGAACTTCTATTCATCCTTCAAAATCCAAGTCCACTGTGCTTTTGTCTGTGAAATCTGCCCTGAGCGTTCCAAGCAGAGCCAGGCCTGTTCCCTTCCATAGGTCACTGACTCTGCCTTCAAGACATGGCTCTACATTAGGTTTTAGTTTGCATGTCTGTAAAGCATTGATCTCTCTCCTGAACAGCAGACCCATGCATACAACACTTCTGCTAGCAGGTGATATGTACCTGCATGCCAATAGAGCAAGGATTTTGTGACTTGGATTTAAAGAAGTAACTGTTGAAATGTCATCGGGGTGCTTCTTCTAGGACCTTTTCAGGGTGAGCAGGCTGTTGAAAACACCCTTATTCCCTGAGGATGAGCTCCTGGGCTATTCCCATCTCAGTGTTTCAAATGGTCCCTGGGAGGGATAGGAGACAGGACCAGGAAGGAGGTCACCGTGAGTTTGGGGGTTGGGGGCTTGTTTGTTTCTTTTACTCCCTCAGTGGGCTGTTAGTGTCCTTTGTAATTCTTCATTCTCTCTCTCTCCCTGGTGACCAAATCCCTGACTACCTGTCCTCCTGCCTTCCTTTCCTTTACTTTTAAAATTATAATTTTATACTTATTATTAGTCAAAATACTATCAATGACTTAAATGGCCACAAAGAGGAGACTATTTAAATAAATACATTATGACATATCCATGCAGCAGATTATAGTGTAACCACTAAAAACAATAAGGCAGCATAAAAGTGCAAGTAAGTGCATACACCATGATACTGTTGCATTAAAAACACACACCATGTGTATGCGGAGTATACAGTACCTCCATTTTTATTATGCCTTGAACTTTTTTCTTTTTGAGACACAGTCTTAAGCTGTCTCCCTCGGCAGTGTAGTGGCGTCACAGCTCACAGCAACCTCCAACTCCTGGGCTTAAGTGATTCTCTTGCCTCAGCCTCCCAAGTAGCTGGGACTACAGGCACCTGCCCCAACACCTGGGTATTCTTTTGTTGTAGTTGTCATTGTTGTTTAGCAGGCCCTGGCCAGGTTCGAACCCTCCAACCCCTATGTATGTGGCCAGCTCCTAACCACTGAGCTATGGACACTGAGCCATAGGCCTTGAACTTTTTGAGGATTACCCACAACAATCAAGTCTGTTTAGCTCTACAGAATAGAAACAGGTGACAGAGAGCAGAAAATTCTATTTTCATTTATACTGTTTAGGTATATAGTTTGAATACACCGGAAACCCACAGTGCATTTATTGTATAAAACTTTGAAAATATGGAAAAATAAAAAGATGATAAAAGTTTCCTGCCACTGTCACTATGTTGAGGAGGATCCCTCCAGAACAAAATAATGAGCTTCATCTCCTATAACGTACGTTTCCCAATTACAAATGGCATCTTCCTATGTCACTGCGCACTCTTCCAGACATCATTTTTGTTGACTGATAAGGATTCCATGTAGCTTTACTCCCTTCCTCTCTATCCTGGTGTGTATTCCTTCCAGTTTGTGACAATCTGAGGTTAGCTACAGAGGGTACGCAGGATGACACGCAGGATGCTATTTCGAATCAGAAGAGGGTACCTAGGTGCTCACCTATGCACACTCACACTCTCACAAACACCTCAGTGAACAGAGGCCTCAGGACACAACTTGTAGTTTCCTAAGGTCCACCTTTCAGTGGATGCATGTGGAGTATTGTCTTCCAGGGAATCTGAAGGCGGATGGGATTCTGCAGTCTGGCTGGGCCATGGGGACTGTACAACGTTCCCCAACCAAACATGGGAGAATTCTGAAAAGTGAGGCATTTAATCCATGAAACACAGAGAGTCACTCCTACTCTGCTATTCCAAACCCAGTGTCTCTAACGAGGGATTCCCAGCTCTGCTATTCCAAACCCAGTGTCTCTAACGAGGGATTCCCTTTTAAATCAAAGGTGACAGGAAGACCTCCACCTCAGCAGGCTTCTGAATGCCTTCAGAGGGCTCTGTTGGGGAAGAGGGGTGATATTTCTCTCTGCAGGCCTCAGGAGAAGACCTCAGATTCAGAAACTATGAAAGGAAAAGTCAGAAGAAGGAGAAGTGGGACATGAATGGAGAGAGGACTTGGCTAGGATTATCTGGGTGACAGCCCTTCCCAAGCCTACTGCCAGGGGAAAATGCTCTTCTATTTTTTTTATTTTTTTGCAGTTTTGGCTGGACTGGGCTTGAACCTGCCACCCCTGGTATGTGAGGCAAGTGCCCTACTCCTTGAGCCACAGGTGCCACCTGGAAAATGATCTTTTAAAAGGGCTCAAGTGCTAACGTCAAACCCAAAGCAAATGGCGGGTCACATGATGAGAGCCACAGGCCTGAGGGTCTGGGGAGACAGTCCTTCTCACAAGATCTGCAAGTTTTTCTGGTTGAAGGAGCAATACATGTTGATCCTATAGCCCTCTTCCCTTAGCCTCCCAAACTGGTGCCTAAGAAACCTCCTTGGGACTTCTTCCTGAGATGTTAGGGCTACATTGAGACCTGTCCCTGCTACTGCTGGACGCATAGCTGCTTGGGATATTTACTGAACACGTATAGTATGCCCAGCACTTGCACTTATGCAGGGCAACAAGCCTTTACTGAATGTCTACCACAAGCCTAGGCCCTAATGGCAAAGCAGAAATACTAGTTAATGGGCACCTACTGGATGCCTAGAATTAAGAAGCATCAACCACTGAAATAAGTGTATGTTATGTGCTTACTCTACACGAGGCAATTGCTGATGAAACTGAGTCTTCTCATTGCTCCCCACCCACACCGACCATGCCCCGTGATAATGAAAACCAGCCCTCTTTTGGGGGCAGATTTTTACTTTGGAGATGGTTTGGGGGACCACCAGCACCAGAATCACTCAGATACTTAGAAAAATATACAGAGTCAGGCTGGGCATGGTGGCTTACACCTATAATCCTAGCTCTCTGGGAGGCGGAGGTGGGTGGACCAGCCTGAGCAAGAGTGAGACCACCACCTCTCCCCCCACCCCCGTCTCTTAAAAAAAAAAAAAAAAACTCTACCAGGGAGATGGAGGCAAGAGAATCATTTTGAGCCCAAGAGTTTCAGATTGCCGTGAGCTATGATGGCATAGCACTCTACTGATGACAACAAAGTGAGACTCTGTCTCAAAAAAAAAAAAAAAACAGGGCAGTGCCTGTGGCTCAAAGGAGTAGGGCGCCAACTCTGTATGCAAGAGGTGGTGAGTTCAAACCCAGCCACAGCCAAAAACTGCAAAAAACAAAAACAGAGTCTTAGTGCCCACCACAATTCTGCTAACTCAGAGCGTTGTAGGGTGGGTCCAGGCATTTCATAGTTAAATAACACCCTCCCCCCCATAAATCTTATGCACAATAAAGTTTAAGTGTCAGTCTTGTGGGGTCTGGGGCGCATCTCCTGATTAATCTTAGTAAGTACAGAGAGGTAGAGATTAGGGATCCAATTCACTCATCTGTGGGGTGACCTTCCTGCAGAAAGGGGATCTGACATTTCTGTTGATCAGTGGGGAAGGTGGATGGCTGGTGATCACTGAAAGAGGAGACACAAGTGTCTAACGCAAGGAAAATAATCACATCTCGAGGCATGAAAGAATACAACCAGGAAGGAAGGATCATTTTTGCCTATCCAAATGCTATTTTTTTTTTTTTTTATAAAACCTAATACATGGCAGTGTGCTAAAATTAGAAGTCACATGCTGTTGCTGGTGGCCTGCGCTGGTGCAAACTTTTTGGAGAACAAGCTGCCATTATGCCTCAAGGGCCTTACAAATATCCCTATAGCATAGTAATTCCATTTTTAGGACTTTATCCTGAGGAAATCATATTAATCACAACTAAAAAGAAAAAAAAAACTTTCTGAATGATGGAAATCTTTACAAAGTTATTTATAATATTAAAAAAATGGACAACAGGAAGAAATGGCTAATAAAACCATGGGGCCTGCTGTGTTCCTTAAAATAACATTGGCAGGGAGCTTATAAAGGTGTGGAAATTGCTTGTGCCCCAACAGGATCCCGTAGCAAGAAAGAATACATTTCAGTAAAGATAGAAAGAAGTCCACCTCACCTTCACCATGGTTATTTTTGAAGAGTAGGGATTGTATTGAATTTTGCTTCCTACTTTTCTGCTTAAAGAGCATATCCCATTTTTATAAACAAAAAAGAAACTAGCAAACAAAAACGTGCAAGCAACTGTTTTTCAAAGTGTGGAAAACAACATCAGACCTCACAGCAATGATGGTTATTTGAAGTCTAGCTTCAAGCTGCAGCACTCCTGGCTCCCAGGGGAAAAGGCAAGTCTGATTTGGCCATGTAGGGTGACTCACTCGCTCCCTGTGGCGCCTATCTGAGGCCTCTCCCGACTCACAGCGACTTTTGCCAGGTTATCAGAACCAGCATCAAATTCATCTCTACCTTACTAATTTGGAGGAGAGGGATATTTATCAGTCCCCTTCTGTGTGTTTTTCTCTCTCACGATAAAATATTTATTAAAAAGCGATTAGGTGCTAGCTAGCTCCCAAATGACTTGCAAAATGGTTATTTTTAAAATCAATTTTGTAGGGGTATAACTTACCTACAATAAAATGCACTCATTTTCAGTGTAAAGTTTGATGAGTTTTGATAAACATATACACCAGTGGAACCAGCAAGATCAAGCTAAAGTACAACCTTTCCATGACCCCAGAATGATCCTCTGTGCCCCTTCCCAGTCAATTCCTGCCTGGCCCGTCCCATGCAGAAAGCAACTACGTTCTGATTTATTTCACCATACATTAGTTTTGCCTGGTTTTGAACTTTATATAAATGGGATCATGTACTATATACTCTTCTGAATCTTTTTTTCTTCTTTCACTAAACATTACATTGTTGCATGTTGGATTGTGTTCACTCCCATAACCGTGTAGTAGTAATGTATAGTATCTCTGCTTCTGTTGCTCTGGGTAGAATGCTGTGGCGTCATCATAGCGCACAACAACTTCAAACTCCTCCTGCGTAGCTGGGAGTACAGGTGTGCACCACTACGCCCTGCTAATTATTCTTATTTTTAGTAGAGATGGGGTCTTGCTCTTGTTCAGGCTGGTCTGAACTCCAGAGCTCAAGCAATTCACCAGCCTCAGCCTCCCAGAGTGCTGGGAAACCGCGTGGTATTTCAGAGCATGACTACACCACAGTCCCTTTAGGGGTTCCATTGCAGCTTGCATTTGGGTAGCTTCAAGTTCACAATGGTTATAAAGGGTATTGCTTTAAATATTCTTTTCTATTCAGTGGAATATTAGCCTTTAAAAAGAAAGAAATCCTGCTAAATGCTACAACAGGGATAAACCTGGAAGATGAGCTTGAAGGACGTTACGCTAAGTGAGATAAGCCAGTCACAGAAAGACACAGGCCACATGTTTCCACTTATAAAAGATATCAAAATAGTCAAACGTGCAGAAAAAGACTGGAATGGGAGTTGCCAGGGTCCAGAGGAAGGGGAAATGGAGGTTGCTGTTCAATGGGCATAAAGTTTTGATGTGTTCCAGAGATCTGCTATGCAACATTGTACCTACACTTAGGAATAATAATTTTTAAAAAGTTTCAAGAAAAAGTGCAAACAACCACTGATGAACGGATAAATAAAATGTGGTATATCCATACAAGTGGAATTTGACTCAGCAGTAAGAAGGAATGAAACAGTAAGACACGTTGCAAACATATAAACCTTGAAAACATTATGTTAAGAGACAGAAGCCGTGACTACCTGTGACATGGCTCCATTTATAGAAAATGTCCAGAATGGACAAAGCTAAGAGACGGATGAGCAATTGCTTAGGCAAGTTGCAGGGTTGCCTGGGAGGTAATGGGAAGTGACTGCTCACGGGTAAAGGAGTTTTTGAGGGGTAATGAAAATGTTCTAAAAGTGATTGTGGTGATCACTTCACAAGTCTGTGAATTAACTAAAAGCCTCACTGTATACTTTAAACGAGTGAATCGTAGTGGGTGGTAATTAAATCTCAATAAAGCTGTTTAAAAAAAAAAACAAACCTAATTCTTGTCTGTGTCACTTGGTGAATATATTGACTCAGTTCTTCTGGGTGTATTTCCAGAGATGGAGTCACGGGGTCATAAGCTATGCAAATGTTTGGCTTTAGTCCATATTGACGGTTTTCCAGGCTCAGAGAGGTTTGACTGATCTCTCACCAATATATGATATTGTCTTTCTTTATCACTGTAGCTATTAGGGTTGAAAATATGCATGTTTTTGAATTAGATGGAATTGGTTTTGCTTGTGGATCAGTTTAGGAGAGGCGAGTCCCTGGGCAGACAGCTCCAGCTGGAAAGTAATTGGTCTATTTCCCTGTTTGTAATGATGAGGATAATAGGCTTGATTTTGTTTTTAACATTATTTTATTGAGGTATAATTTGTGCACATCAAATACACAGATCTTAAGTATACAGCTCCATGGGCTTTTCCACCATCCAGACAGATATAGAGAACATCATTTCAGAAAGTTCCCTGAGATGGCAAGTTCCCCGAGTGGTTCCTCAAGACCACTCCCCAGGAGATGACAACACTATTTTTAAGATTGTCACCATACGTTCATCTTGCCTGCTCTAGAACGTCATAGAAATGAAATCATATAGCATGTATTCTTGGTGTGTGTCTTCTTTTGCTCCTCATGGTTTTGCAATTCATCCCCGTCACTGTATATTACTGCTTTCTTCCCTTTTATCCCATTGTGTGACTGCCATAACATATACGTTTGCATTTTTTTCAGTTTGTGGTTTATGAATAAAGCTGCTATCAATATTCTCCTACAAGTTTTTCTTTTCCCTTGAATAAATATTTAAGAGCAGAATTGCTCAGTCACATGGTAGGTATATGTTTAATTTTATTTTTAAAAACTGCCAAACTGTTTTTCTAAGTGGTTGTGCTTTTTACATTTCCTTTTGGCGGGTGTGAGTTGCTTCACATCTGGGCCAACTGGTGTTGGCTGTCTTTTTGATTTTAGCCACTCTAATGATTGGGTACTAGGATCTCATTGTGGTTTTAATTTGCAAATGATGGTGACTAATCATGGTGAGTGTACACTTATTGACCATTTGCATAACTTCTGGTGAAGTGTCCAAGTCTTACGCTTACTTTTTAATTGAGTTGTCTTCTTGAGACAGAAAAGATTTTATATATTCTGTTACAAATCCTGTGTCAAATATATACACGTTGTGAATATTTTCTCCCCTGCTCTCTGGTTGCTTTTTTATTTTCTTAAAAGTTTTTTGGTTTGCTTTTCCAGCAAACTTAAAAGTTTTTTTGTTTTGTTTTAATCTTTGGTTAAAATGGTGTTGTTTGGCAAAGGTTTTTATTTGATTTTGTTTTCTATGGAAAGCTTATTGGCTTTTTTCCCACCTTCTCCTGCAAGGTATTTTTTTTTTTTTTAACTAAATAGATATATTCAACTTCCACTTTCCAGATAAGAAAAGTGAGGCCAAGAGAGTACAAATGTTTTGCTCCCATCCACATACCCGGTAGATGGCAGAACCAGGTTTCCATTCTATGACTCCAAAGTCCAGCACTCTGTCTGGCTACAACATCAATTTCTAATCAAACCCTAAACCCCAAAGGCAATTGCACAAGGCCCTCTGTAGTAAATCCATTATTTAAGGTGAACAAAGACTGACTGAGCCTTGGGGTCCCCAAGCAACTAACTGGGACTTCTTTCTTGTACCTTCAGATATAAAATACAGGAATAAATAGAGATATTAAAGGAAGGGAATGCCCTCTCATTCTGAAAGAAGTAAAAATGTGATTGCTCTCTGCACTGTAATCTCTGATGAGAACATTTAATCAATTAGCATTGCTGTTGTCAAAACTTGCTTCCCACTGAGCCAAAAAGCTGCTGGCGGCACCTCCCCAGGGGCGCCACCTCCCCCTCCCAGGCTGGGATTCGCCCCTGCAAGAAACGTCATGTTTTCTCTCCCAGACAACGTTCAGTTGGTTCAGCCCCAGATGTAAAACCAGAGGCCTCTTATCTGGCATTATTTATCTCTGCACTAATAAAATGTCAGTCCTGAAGGGAAAATTTCAAAAGAATCCTGCTGCCATCTCTGCTCCTGAGGGGATAGGCCCCCTTTTGCTGGCTCACTTCATCGTTCTGTCGGCCAGGCTAATATTTCAAGGCTCCCTGGAGGAAGAAGGCCCCCAAATGGGCAAAGACATGCTTTATGTTTTTCCTTTTCACGGGAGCTCTCTAGGATTCAAAGGTGAACGAGTGGGAAGGAATCAATAGTTAATGCAGCAGTGAGTAAATGCAGGGCACTTTGCTCACACAGGATGTCCTGAATCCTCCTCCGACTGAGGCCAGGAGAGTCAGCTCAGCCATTTGGTTGATTGGTTAATGAAGAAACTGAGGGTCTCAGATGCATCGCTCACCTGACATTTGTGTAACATTTTGTGCTAAGGGCTTGGCAGCTTCCCATTTATTCCTCTCAATGGGCTACATTTTACACAGGAAAGAGCTTAGGCTCAGAGAAGGGATGTAATTTGCCCAGAGTCTCACAGCTGATAAATTAAAGGACGGATACCAGAAAGAGAAGTCACTCTTAGCCACCCTAATGCTGCATCTGTGCTCTCTGTTACGCCCCCACACAGGGGTACTGGGGCTTGCTTAGACAGAGGTGGGGTCACTGGGTTGGGGAGCCCACCCCGGCTCCTCTGCATCTGAAACGCAGACTGCACTCCTCCTCTTTGAAACTGTGTCCTCTTGAAGTCCGAGTGCAGCCCAGTGAGACATGTTGATGCCTCTTGTTTTGCGATTTGAGAAAAGAAAGAATGAATAATTGTATAAATTGTCTACCATGGAAGAATAGGAAAAGATAAGACATTGAGGCATCATATGGTACCATGGAGACCATTGGAGACTGATGTCCACATTGTCAGGAACAGACTCCCATCAAACAGAAAATAATCCAGACTGGCTGAAAATAAAATTATGGAGAGTCATCAAATGGTAATAGCTAATGATCAATAATAAAAATAACAGCATTAAAACCAATAGCAAAATTATATATATCATTATAAAAAGAAAAAGAAGTACCAGTAGTAAGTGGGGCTATGCACAGTGGCTCACGCCTGTTATCCTAGCATTCTGGAGGCCAAGGTAGGAGGATTGCTTGAGCCCAGGATTTTGAATCTAGCCTAAGCACCAATGAGACCCCATCTCTACAATAAAATAGAAAAATTAGCAGGCATGTCAGTGTGTGCCTGTAGGCCCAGCTGCACAGGAGCCTGAGAAAGGAGAATTGCTATAGCCCAGGAATTTGACTTTGAGCTATGATGCCACTGGACTCTAGCTCAGGAAAAAGAGCAAGACCCTGTTTAAAAAAAGAAAGAAAAGTAAAAGAAACAATAGTAAATGAAATAAAAACAATACACAATGAAGAAAAGCAAAACAATATTTAATAATAAACTAAAATAAGCAATAATAATAATTACAGCAGCTCAGCGCCTGTAGCTCAAGTGGCTAAGGCACCAGCCACATATACCAGAGTTGGCAGGTTCAAATCCAGCCCAGGCCTGCCAAAGAACAATGACAACTACAACCAAAAAATAGCTGGGCATTGTGGCAGGCACCTGTAGTCCCAGCTACTTGGGAGAGGCTGAGGCAAGAGCATCGCTGAAGCCCAGGAGTTGGAGGTTGCTGTGAGCTGTGATGCCACAGCACTCTACTCAGGGTGACAGCTTGAGGCTCTGTCTCAAAATAATAATTACTATAATTATAATAATAATTATAGTAACTAATTAATTATGTGCCGGGATTAAATGAATGGATACTTTTCAGGTGTTCATTCATTTAATCCTCAAAACAACTCTGTGAGGTAGGAAGTAATATAAAGCCCCATTTTATAGGTGGGGAAGCTGAGGAATCAAGAAACCAGGGGCTTGTTTCTCAGCAGGACAAAGCCAATAGGGCCCATGTCTCAAGCCAAGAGAAGTCTGGGAAGGATGGAAGAAAGACTGAGTTCTCACAGTTGGAATAGGAACCTTGGTCTAGGAATCCCCTGGAGATGACTGAAAAACACAAAGGGACTCGAATCTGGTAGGCTCCTCAATTCTTGTGAGCAGAAAGCCCAGTCATAGCTTAGTGGGAAGTCGTCTACCAAACACTGAGTCACTGTGTGACCCACTAGCTGCTCTGGCCAGCCTGTGACAAGGCCCACAGGACCCGAGGCTGAATGGGTCACCCTCCTGCAATAGAACAGGCAGAGAGTGTGAGGCCATGGCAAGAGGCAGAGACAGGAAGAAGGGAACAGACCCAGGAGATCCCAGTGGGTCAAGACACAGAGCAAAGGGTAGAAACCTGGTCAGAGAAACCTGGGGATGCCCATTCATTCTGCAAAATCAGTTCAGCTTCATTAACTATTTCTCCTTTAGCACAAGGCCTGCCCCTTTATAGTTTTATCCCATCATCTTTTTTTCCCTCCTAATTCCCTGTCCTGGCTCTGATCTTCCAGCCCCTCCTTGCCCACCACCCATCTCAAAGCTCTCCTTATATTCCCTTGCTCAGTAAATATTCATGGAAACCTGCTCTGGGCCAGGGCACGAAAATGACACAGCCTCAATCCCCTGCTCAGGAATTCTTCAGCTGGAGGACTGAGGTCTCTACCAGGCATCTGTCTGCCAACGCCAGGAGGAACCTCAGCCGCCTAGTCCAGGGAACTGTGCTGTGGCTCAAGCAGTCAATGTCGCTGTCATCACTCTATAAAACCCATGGCTTATCTGTGGGATGCGCTACCCCCACATGCTAGTCATTTCCCTCCAAGGAAACAAGTAAGATGTAGAAATATCAATTTACTGGGAGTGAAAATAACCCAAAGCTTAAAGATGACACAAGGAAAAAAAAAAAAAAAAAACTAGAGGTCACAGGACAAGGGCATTTAACTTAATCAAATTTGATTTTAACAGGAGAGATTTAAATAGGGTGGAGTGCCTCTGAGCATCTTGCCCTGAGGAGCACGATTCCACTGCTTCAAGATACAAAATATTCACATAACCTATCCTCTAAACAGCAACCCAGTGCTTGCTCTGACCTCCAGAACAATAGGAATTCGTTCCTGTGCTGCTCATGACTGTTCATTACATATGTTGCGTTCTACACAGTTACACAGTGTTATCCACACATAACTGCATATGCCATGCTTTGTGGAGTACTTATGGAATTTTCCAGAGCAGGTGATTTCAGCCTTTCCTATGAAATGCAGAATGTGATGCGTACACACACGCACACGCATACGCATCTAGATTTGTCTTTGCAATAGGCATTTTCCAATGAGGTATGATGAGGCCCTTAATTACTTCACAAAATGTACAACAATAAAAAGCAATGTAACAACTACCTATAAACCCAGGAATGTCATCAATCAATCCATGGCTAATGGATTAAAGATTAATACAACCACAACCACATGTTGGCCTCAGCTGTAAACTGCTGGGGCTAAGTAAATAATAAAGGAAATAAGATCATCGTCTTTTCCCCATTAGATGAAGGGCTGATTATCTCTTTAAAGTGCTCCTCAGACCTTAATGAGGTCATGCAGGTCACTTCCCTCTGGGGTCTGCATGCTGTTTTTGTGGCATGCTCAGATGAGGAAACTGAGTCACTGGAGAGAAGGCAAGGGCTGGAGACACGTGGTCGTTCCACCCTTCTCCTGGTGCCTTCTGGAGGCCCCAGGGCTTTGGCCAAACTGGGGAGAGGCAAAAAGGAAGAGACGGAAACATTCGAAATGGTTGAGAACGATCTGGGGACAAGGACAAAACAAGAGTATTCATGGGAACCCAAATCCAGGAACTTCTCAGAGCCCCAGCTTCATGGAGCAACTGCATCTAAAGGGAAAGAATCTGGTCCCAACCTTTATTTCTCCCAAGGCATGAAACTCTTGATTTCAAACCAGTTCTCTTTTGCCTCTGAAAGAAAACAAGAAAAAGATGTGGCTGTGTAGCTCTTCCAACAGTGAAAAAAAAAAAAAAGAAAGAAAGAAAAGAGAAGAAGAAAATCGCTTCAGGATTCGGAACAGAAAGGGCCTCCTTCCCCCTTTATCGATAATTTTGAAAGGGTCTCTGTAAGACACTGACTAATGACACGTGACCTTTGGATTCTCCACGAGGCAGCAGGCGCGGGCCCTGGGCCCAGCAGGGACCCCTCTGCCAGTTAGGGGTCACTCTCTCCATTCAACGCTTTATTAGCCCCCTCAAGTCTCAGGGCAAAGTCCTGCTGCTTTGAGCGGTTTACAGCTTTGATTGAGGAAAGCTATTCAGGGCAGGGGAGGGGATGTGTTTGTTTTCAGGAGGAAGCCTCTATGAGCCTGCCCCCTCCCCCCGGTGTTGCCAGAGTTGCTGGAGAGATAAAAGCCATACCTCCTTTTGACCTTCATTGGACAGTAGGAGCCCCGACTCAGCGTGGAATAATAAAGGCATATCATGCTGCATAAATTACCCCGTGATTGACGGGCTTTCTTCCAGCTCCAAACTTAAAGGGGATGTTGGGGGCTGGGTCGGGGAATGGTGAAGGGCTTGGTTTATTACTCGAGCACCTACTGTGTGCTCTGGCTGGGACGGGGCACTTCCTAGGCATTGCATTCCCACAGACAGTCCTGTTAGATTAATATTGTTCATCCCTGTCACATACATGTGTGAGGAAATGGGCTCAGAAAAGTTAAGTGATTTTCCCAGGGAGCCCCAGGGAGGCAGTGGAAGGCACAACGTTTTACTGCAAGGATATTTTGACAAAGGCTTGCTTTAAAAGTCAGTTTTTTTTTCATTGCCAAGCTAGCTACCAGAGCTGTCATCTTCACACAGTCCCTGAGCCTGACTCTGACCCCTGGGGTGAGGGGTGGAGAGAGGAGAGAGACACGGTATTAGCAAAGATGGCAGAAGGCCACTTATTGGGTCCTTGTTTGGCCAACAGTATTTACAGATCATCAGTCTACAGGCTTGAAGGACCTTGTCGTGGTGAACTTTGCATAGAATAGAGAGAACAAGGGTAAACTAAGAGGTTATGAACATGATTTTTGGATGATGGTAGGAACTTAGAGGAGAAAAGCAGGTTAGCAAGAGAGAAAGTGTCCAGGTAGCAGAAAGAATCACACCTTTGGAGAGAGAAGTCAAGGAAGTCTCCTATCCCAGGAGGTGACGTTTATCCTGAATGATAGAGAGAAGGAAATGACTGCAAAGGAGTGTGGTGGCTCACGCCTGTAATCCCAGCGCTCTGGGAGGCTGAGGCTGGTGGATTGCTTGAGCTCAGGAGTTCAAGACCAGCCTGAACAAGAGTGAGACCCTGTCTCTACTAAAAATAGAAAAACCAGCTGGTGTCCTAGCATGCACTTGTAGTCCCACTACTCGGGAGTCTGAGGCAAGAGGATCACTTGAGCCCAAGAGTTTGAGGTTGTTGTCAACTGTGATGATGCCACAGCACACTACCCAGGGTGAAAGAGTGAGACTCTATCTCAGGAAAAAAAGGAAAAGAAAAAGGAAAGAAAATGACTATGAAAATCATCTAAGCAGAGGGAATGGTGAGTGTGGCTACTCAGGGAGTGAGAACATACCATGTGAAGAAGCAGAAAGAAGACCCAAGGCTGGAGGACAGGGCGTGAACAGCCAGGCACTCGCCAGGCTCTCCAGACCTGGGTTTTATTCTCACCACAATGAGGACCAATCAGAAGATTTTCAGTAGGCAAGTGCAATGAAGCAAGAAAAAAAAAAATAATAAGGATCAGGAAGACCCAGAGCTGTTGGCGGCTCTCGATTTCCCCCTCAAAGGGGCCTTGTCGAATTATCTATCTTCAGATGTTCTCCCCTTAGATGGTACAGCCTGGGTTCCCTCAGTAAATCACCACTTGCTGGGGTAAATCACACCTGCCCTCCCCCTCCTGGGGGCCAAAACTGGGTTGGGAGGGTGCCCAGGACCTGTGGCAGGCTGCAGAGAAGCTCTCTGCCCACAGTGGACTCTACTTCCCTTCCAGCCTTTGCACCAGGGGAGGTGGAGAGGCAGGCCCTGAGCTGCCAGACTTTTCCATCCTGTCAGAGAAGCCCAAAATCCAGATATGTGTAAAAACTCCTGGTTTTTAAATGTCTATATCAAATTCAAATTAAGATAGCATTTCCCTGGCCAGATGTGGTGGCTCATGCCTGTAATCTAGTGCTCTGGGAGGCAGAGGCAGGTGGATTGCTGGTGCTCAGGAGTTGGAGACCAGCTTGAGCTAGAGCAAGACACAGTCTCTAAAAGTGAGCTAGGTGTTGTGGCGGGCACCTGTAGTCCCAATTTCTAGGGAGGCTGAGGCACGAGAATCATTGAGCTCAAGAGTTTGAGGTTGCTGTGAGCTAAGGTGCCTTGGCACTCTACTCAGGTTCACAAAGTGAGACTCTGACTCTAAATCAATCAACCAACCAATCAATCAATCAAATAGCTTTTCCTAAGCTCTATACTGAGCCCTGAGCCCAAAGGGTTGCAGAAGAGAAGACCCAAGTATGTAGGAAGCCCCAGGCGGGAATCACTGTAGCTTTTTAGCTAACCAAAGCATATAATCGAAGGTGAAAGATGCAAAAGAAAGCTGGGCCCCATTCCTGCATGCTAAGGCTTTTTTGTAGAGTAGACCTATTTGGCAGCCTCTTGAAGCTGTGCACCTCTTCTCAGGACAATATTTTTAAATGCATAAACTCCAATAACAAAGATATCCAATTATATTAAAATACAGTTATCAAAATGTGGCAATGTGCTGATACAGGTGCTTCTTTGTTAATGTATCAGTCAACAAGATCTGGTGCTGGAAAGTGATTTTCTTGATTTTGACTGAGTGACGAGCATATGTCTGTAACAACCGTAAAGTGACATGAAGACACATGACATCCACCAGAGGTAAAACCCAAGCTCCTGTTCCTCTTGGGTTGGGTTGTTGGCAACATTCAAAATGAAACAACTGATAGACTTTAGTGAGACAATAACAAAATTAAAAATGTGATGTTTCCCTGTACAGCCTCCTTCCTTGCCCCCAAAGTGGTCCACAGACCCCAGGTTAAGAACTTCTACACTAGGTGTGATTTCCTTGTTAGGCAGATTATCAAATAGGAGGCCCTGCCCTCACCTCGCATTTCCGCAAATGGGTCCCCATCTCTCCCTGTCCTGAACCCTCCTGCCTCCAGCCCTTCCTCTGGCTTCCCCTCCTTCTGCCACAACCCCCTGTAGTCTGGCTGCAAGCACAGTCCCCGTGCACTTCCTTCCAGGCCTTCTCACCAAGGATCTGGGATGATCAGGAGTGGGAACTTGAGGTCAGGCAGGGGCAGGTCTTAAATCTGCAACTTATTTTAGCTATGAGATGATGAACTGGCCACTTAACCTCTCAGCCTTCATTTCCCGTGGTTGTAAGGATTCAAGGAATCAAGACTGTAAAATTCAGGGCACATTTTAAAACCTTAAGACACAGTAGCTGGTCTTTCTGGGGTGTTTATTGCACTAGTGTTTCTCTGTTGCTTCCCACTAAAGCATATCAAGTCAGTCTGCCAAACCTAACCTAAACCCCTCTCTGATCCCTTTATTCAGGTTGGGCATACATTTTCCAACTCTTTTGTGAATGGATTTTTTTTTTTTTGCGTTTTTTTTTTTTTTTGGGGGGGGGGCGGGGCCAGGTTCAAACCCACCACCTCCAGTATATGGGGCCGGTACCCTACTCCTTGAGCCACAGGCGCCACCCATGAATGGATTCTTTCGGTAAATAAATGGCTGCCAGAGAAATTGCTAGATAAAAGAGCATGTACATTTTTGGGTGGTGCCTGTGGCTCAAAGGAGTAGGGCGGGTTCAAACCCAGCCCTGGCCAAAAAAAAAAAAAAAAAAGAGCTTGTGCATTTTGCATTTTGATAGAAATTGACTACTCTCTATTTGCACCCTTCTGTATTCTTTTTTTTTTTTTTTATATATAATGCAGATGTACTTTTATTTATTTATTTGTTATTGCATTTTGGCCAGGCCGGTTATGCATATCGAAACCACAATAAGATAACATCTTACCCCAGTTAGAATGACTTTTATCAAAAAGATAGGGAATAACTCTAGATGCTGGTGAGGATGTGGAGAAAAAGGAACCTCAGACACTATTGGTACAAATGTAAATTAGCACAGCCACGATAAAGGACAGTATAGAGGTTCCTCAAAAACTAAAAATAGAACTATCATACAACCCAGCAATTCCACTACTGGGTATGTATCTGAAAAGAAAGGAAATCAACATTTTGAAGAGATACCTGTGCTCCCATGTTTATTTGGCACTATTCACAATAGCCAAGATATGGAATTGAGTTAAAAGCCCATCAATGGATGAAGGGGTCAAGAAAATGTGGTAGTTGTATTCACAACGGAGTATTATGTAGCCAAACACACACAAAAAGAAATCCTGTCATCTGTAATGAAATGGATGGAGCTGGAAATCATTATGTTAAGTGAAATAAGCCAGGCACAGAAAAACAAATATCAAGTGGTTCTCACTCATATGTAGGAGCTAAAACTGTGGATCTCGTGAAGAGATAGAAAGTAGAGAGATGGTTACCAGCGGCCAGGAAGGGGAGGGAAGAGGGAGATGAAGACAGGCTGCTTAACGGCTGCAAATAGACAATCAGAAGAAATAAAACCTGATATTCGATAGATAGAAGAGTGACTACAGTTAACATTATATTTCAAAATAGCTAGAAGAGAATAATTTTAATGGTAAAGAAAAAATAAATACTTAAGTACTAGATTTTCAGCTCGGCGCCCATAGCACCGTGGTTACAGTGCCAGCTACATACAACGAGGGTGGCGGGTTTGAACAACAAATGACAACTGCAACAAAAAATAGCTGGGCGTTGTGGCGAGTCCTGTAGTCCCAGCTACTTGGGAGGCTGAGGCAAAAGAATCTCGTGAGCCCAAGAGTTTGAGGTTGATGTGAGCTGTGACAGCACATCACTCTACCGAGGGTGACAGAGTGAGACTCTGTGTCAAAAAAAAAAGTTACTAGATTTTCAAATACCCTTACTTGATTATATCAATGTATCAAATTATCACATGTATTCCAAACATATGTACATCTGTTATGTATCAATAAAATAAACCAATCATAACAATAAATCTTTAAAACTACACTAAATATTCTTTTGTATGCTCTGCTTACTTGGGCACACTAAGGCCTGACCCAACTTTTCTTTCTTTTTTTTTATTAATTTATTTATTTTTATTGTTAAATCACAGCTGTGTACATCAGTGCGATCAAGGGGTACAATGTGCTGATTTCATATACAATCTGAAATATTCTCATCAAACTGTTCGACGTAGCCTTCATGGCATTTTCTTAGTTACTGTATGCAACTTTTTTTTTTTTTTGTAGAGACAGAGTCTCACTTTATGGCCCTCGGTAGAGTGCTATAGCATCACACAGCTCACAGCAACCTCCAACTCCTGGGCTTAAGCGATTCTCCTGCCTCAGCCTCCCGAGTAGCTGGGACTACAGGCGCCCGCCGCAACGCCCAGCTATTTTTTGGTTGCAGTTCAGCCGGGGCCGGGTTTGAACCCGCCACCCTCGGTATATGGGGCCGGCGCCTTACCAACTGAGCCACAGGAGCCGCCCCTGTATGCAACTTTTCATTTGAACAACCTCAGTGAGCGCATTTAGATCCCCAGCTAGTGGGGAGGGGACTAAGATTGACGTCAGAAGGGGGGGAGGCAAGGTGAGGTCTGGTGAGGGATGACAAACAGCTTCAGGAAGAGTAAAGCACCATGTGCAAAGGCCCTGTGGAAGGAAGAAGTAAGGCAAAGATGCTTGGGGCACAGATAGCAAGGGGCAGAGGAGGGCCACATACCACAGGGGAGAGAGGAGTCGATCAGGCAACCCAGGCAAGAAATATGGGCGTTACGCTAAGAGCATTGCAGAAGGGGTTTTGAGCATTATGAATGCAATCAAATTTGTATTTATAATGAATCATTATGGCCATCTTGTGGAGAAGAAGTTGGTTTCACCTTCCAAATTTTCATAGGTTTATCTATTTCTTTCTAGCTGCGTACTCTCCTTCTCCCAAGCTACTGTTTCCTGCCAGAACTGTAGCCTCATTCTCCTTTGTCACACACGGTTTCTCTGAACCTGCTGGTGCTGCCTGCCCTGTCTCCCAGTACTTTCCCAAACCAGTCTCACCTAGCATCCAAAGAGGGGGCTTAAAAATATGTCAGACTTTCTCCCTCTCTACCCGAAACATGTCGTTCACGTCTCCCTGCCATGTGGAATAAATCCTTAACTCCGGACCTCTTGCCACGAGGCCCTGGCCATCTGGACTTGCCACCATCCCACTAGTCTCCCCCTTGTTTGATCAGCTCCAAATACACAACATCTAGTCCAACTCAGGGCCTCTCCTGTTCCCTAGATCTGGAATGATCCCAGACCACACGCCCCTAGACACACAAAACCTTCTCCTTGCTGAAACCTACTGATAGGCGATGTCCCCAGAGCACCCTCCCTGACCACCCACTGAAATCTAATTTCTCTCCCCTTTGCTGTTCTCTCTGAGATCCCTGTCCCTTTCCTCAGTGGCACATGTCACGGTTTGGTACCATTGATCTATTTATCTAATGGCTCATGAGGACAAGCGTGCTATAAGTACTTGCTGACTGAGTGATTCCATCAACACATGTCCAACACTGAATTCTACCTGTAGGTAAATAAAGCAGGTGCTATTCTGATTGATTAACTCACATTGACGACCTCATCTGACCCTCGTAACAACCTATGAGACAGGTTCTGTTACTATTTCCACTTTTTAGATGAGGAAACTGAGGCACAGGGAGTCAAAGTAACTTGCCCAGGGTTGCCCAACGGGAGGATGGTAGAGCAGGCAGGACAATTGCGAAGTCTGAACCATGGGGCTACACCATATCCCAAACTACTCTTCTTTGTGTGGGTCAGCAACAGATTAGCCCACTGGGCCAGGTGGGACACCAGGAAGTCATTCGCAACTCCCCTCCTTCCCCTTACCAGCCTTGTCCCTTCCCTACGTCAGATCGTGGCACCACATTCAGCCATGACTACTGTGGGACACCTTGGGTCATCCTCGCTCCTTTCCTGGCCCTCCACCAGCAGGCCATGTCCAGTTCTCCCTTAAACCATCTTTGAAGCTGTACCCTTCCCTCCATCTCCACTGCTGCTTTCTTGGTCCTGCCTCCATCCTACCAAGAGCTCACAGCCTGGCCACCACAGCAACGCGCCAAGTGGTCTCCCCGTGCCTCAGATTGCACCCCTCCCATCCCTCCTCCACATACTGGCCAGAGAGATCGTCCAGAAATAGAGTTACACCATTGCATGCTCTACAGAGCATCCTTCCGTGGCTTCCCTTTGCACTTTAAGTAGACTGAGATGCCCGAAATTGCTTAATACTTCTACGTGATGCCTATGATGTTGGAGCTCCATGCTGAAATCTCCCTGTGTGCTCTACCTAGGCCATTCCTAGCCCTGGTGTCTAACCTTATCTTGCCCACCCTCAGTTCAATGCCGTCTAGAAGGGAGGCCTTCTTTGTGTTCTCAAATATGTCCTGCTTTTTCCAGCCTTCACTCATGTCTTCCTCTCTTCCTGACGCCTCTCCTCTCCAGACGCAAGCGTGTGGCTTCTGCTTACCCTCAAGGTGTTGGAGTAAAGGTCCCCTCCTTGGAGGGCCCTCCCAACACAGCTTATCTAAAGCGAGAGCCCTGACATCCCCACCCTCTACTGTTTTCTCTCCACTGCAACCACTAATTGCAAATTGAAGTTTCCCTTGGTCTGTTAATATGTGGGGTTTGTGTGTGAATGTGCATCCATGTCAGCCCTAGGAGAACCTAGTCTGCATGCATGTTTTTGCCTGTTACTGTATCTATAGAGCCTAGAACCATGTCTGGTGCACAGTAGGCACTCAGTAAATAGTTGTTGAAGGAAGAATAAAGGAATGTCTGGATTATAGCCTCTATAACTTGGCCTCCAAATATATGGTTAGAGGAAACCGAAAATAATACAGAACAAACCAAACCAAAGAGGAAAACCCACGAGGGCCAAACCCATAGTTTCCAGCAGTAAATTCTTGACCTTTTTGTTTCTCTTTCCAAGATTGTCTGTAAAAAAAAAAAAGGTTTTTAAAAAATCCCTACCAATTACCTCTGAGATGAGACTTAATATGCCAAGTTTTTGCCTAGAGCACATTTTTACATCTGAGTAATAAACCCCAGAAAAACATGCCTTATGATGGAAACATTGAACGTCGTCTGTTCCAACAGGGCCACTGTGGCTGCTGAGACGGAGAAACATTCTTGTCAAAGAAGGAGGGAGAAAGGGAAGAACTGGATTAGGTAAATATTTATCCAAAGAAGCAGTGTTGTTGATAGTGAGAAATTTTGGCTTTCCCTCTCAGACCTTTATTTGTTTGCTCTCCTGATCATTTTTTTCACACTTGGGTTTTCTTAACAATGAAAATGCTCGGTTGACTAAGGTTCAGAGAAGCGGAGATATTATTATATGTTGGCCCCCGTTGAAAGCTGTCAGAGGGCCCCTTAGTTTCATGTTTGAGGCAAAGGTGTAAATATCGCTGTCTTGGCCCCCACATTGCCCGGGAGACTCTGTAGAAGGAGGCATTTTCCAAAAAAGAGGAATTAATTTTGGCTGCAGTTATGGTGTTCGAATAAGACTTCAGTTTAGAAAACTAAAGTTTGGAACTTCCTTCACCCTGACAGTCTCTGATTAAGCGTGGGCAGACGGCTTGCTCCCGCTGAGCCTCAGTTTCTCCATCTATCAATAGAAAAGAGAAAGTCAAGGCTGTGAGTTGGTGGCGCGGGGTCTTTACACCTTTCCTCCTCATACGTTACAACCCTCCAGCAAGAGAACCCTTTCTGAAACCAGTGCCTGGGTTCTAACTAAGCCTGATCATACGGAATGAATACGAAATGGATTGCAGAAAAATAGATGCATAACAATGAAAACCATGGTCCCTTCCTGGAGTAAATGGAAGGACGCATCCTCCAGGAAATCACAACAACAGAATAAGTAAGTTTCAGCTACGTTCAACTTAGAATTGATTTTTAAAACTTTTTCTTTAATTGTCAAAGTAAAAGAACACTCAAAAAGATTTTGAAAACAAACTCAGAGATTTATCCCACGACCCTGGCACCCCAATTACTTTTCCGTCTGCATATTTTCTTTCAACCCATGTGTGGCCTGCATTTCCCCTTATAATGGGAAACATGCTCCATGAAAAATAGAGGAGGTGAGCCCAAGAAACACTCTGGGCTCCGTCTCTTATTTTGCTTTATTGATTTATTTTTTAGCATGTTTTATAAACAAATCTGAGAACCTCACCCCTCCTCCTGACACCAACCCGTTTTTGTCTTTTAGTTTTATTCTTTCAATATATCGAAATTAAATTATTATTTTAAAAAAATTATTTATTGCTTACTTTCGATCTTCTACCAATTGGTTTTGAGCTCCCTTTCACCGTGGGAGTTTAGTCTCCTGCCCCATCCACCTCTGCCAGTAGCAAGAGCTGACTTATTGCTGGTGTCAATACATGGCCAAGTTGGCTTCATCACGCGCCCCGCACATAAGCACAGTTCTAGCCGGCACACGGTTTGCATTGTGCAGCATTGCCTAGGTAACCAATAGCCAGCCTCAGAAATGGAGTGGGGTGGGAGCCGGGAAACAATTCCCATCACCCCTCCTCCTCCTCAAATAGTCAGCTGCTCTCTGTTAGTCATTTCAGTCAATGGTTTTCAAAACCTCTCGCTTCTGTTTATTAAGTCCTGCTAGTCGCCAAGAAGAAACAGGCGCTTGCTTTAGTTCATTACCAGTACTCCTAGAAATTCTTCAAGGTCAGTGTTACTACCTGTCATTCTAAAGATAAGGAAATTGAGGACCAGAGAGGTTAAGTGGCTGACTCAGGGTCACACAGACTCACATTTCAATATGACTTGGAAGCCTTCACTCTCCACCCACTCCCCAGCAGTGATGTCCAGATCAGGGCCGATGAACTAGTAGACAGAGTCTGCTGCTTCTTCCAAGAAAAGACCTGAGTGTGTTTGATTTGAAGATCTATTGTTGTAGCCAGAATAGGTAATTAATTTTCATGCCACCTCTCTCATTTTAATGCCCAGGATTGTTAAATTCTTCTATTTGATGCTCATGAGCTTGGAGATGCACGTGACTGCTCAAGAATGAGTTATGAGGTCATGCCAAGGATAGAAATATCAGTAATTAGCCCTGAACTGCCAACGTTCTGCTCTGTGGAGAATGGAACTAATTACAAAGTCATATGGACCCATTGTCAGGGAAAACCTACTATACTCTCTTGGACCATTTAAGGGCTGAGCAAACACACAGCTGGACAGATTGTCCTGTACTGATGACAATCTCCTGTTCTTCCAAGGCCCTGAAGGGCTGCCTCAGCTTCCTGCAGAAACTGGAGAAATCCTTCAGAACGAGATCGCACCGTGCCTGAGTTCAGGGCTTCCCAGGAGCCTCAAATGCATTTCAGGGGCCTATAAGGAAATAAGCCTGTTGTTCATTTCCAGAGGTTGGGAAGGAAAACTGAGCCAAAAGAATAAGGAGAGCTTCAGAGTGAAAATAGAGGGGCAAAGAGAGCTGGAAAGAAACTCCCAAGGGCTCCACCTGAGCAGAACAGGAATTCGAACCCCAATCTCAGCAGCTTGGCCTACCTACCCCTTTCCTAGGAATCCAAGTCTTGGAATTTCGTTGCTTCTAACACACCTGTTGCCAAATTCTATGTAAGGTAAAAAGCAAATTAGTGAGAATTAGAGGAAACAGTGTTGCTGTTTATCAAGATGCATGTGAAGGCACCATCCTTTCCAAGGCTTGCCTTGCATGGAAGTGTATCTGTGCACTCCCTCCGCCTTGCCCTGCCCCTTCACCCGGTGCTTCAGTACTTCTCCTCCACGTGGCCCACGGCTTCAGCCCAGGGCTCCAGATGAGCGAGGCTGGTGAAATCAAGCTCTGAGGATAGGAGGAGGCTTGGGGTGGCTGGCCACTGCTGGGTATGGCCACTTAACCACCCTGTCAGAACCATCCCATGGCAGAAGTTAGAACAGAGGAATAATCTCCAGTGCTGGCAAAGTGGGGGAAAACCAGATGCTGCTGGTGGGAGAATGCTCTGGAACAGGGCTTTTAGAAAATAATCTGCAATCTGGTGATGGCGACGTCCATGTAGGTTAAAAATACACACACTTGGCTCTAGCTATCTCAGTTTTAGAAATTGAACCTTTACAATCAGAGTGCAAGTAGGAAGGTTTGTAAAGTTTTATTTTTCTCCCAAGACTTGGCAGTAGTAACAATTTGGACAAAAAAAAAAAAAAAGTGTCCATCAATAAGAAAATGATTAAATGACTTGTAACATGTGTCTACTATGGGATATCAAGTGAATGGATTCGGTTTACGCCTCTCGACATGAAGAGTGTCTAGGATACGAATCAAGCAAGGAAAGCAAATCGCATAGCTAGACAGATAGTCACATGTCACACACACAGGCACACAAACACACAAGCTCCACGTTTCTCTTTTTATATCTGCTATTTTGTGTTTGAATGTAGATACAAATGTCTAAGGGCGCATGTGAGATTGTTACTACTAGTTACCTTGGTTGGCAGAATGCAGAAAGTATGAGAGAGGTTATTAACTGCTTCCATAGCTTTGATTTGTTTCACTAGCCAGGGTGAATACCTATTGCTTTTGAAATGCATAAAGAGGCACTTAAGAGAAGGTGACAGAGAGGAGTTTAAAAAAGAAAAAAGAACAGAAAAGAGAAGGGCAGATAAGGGAAGGGAAGAGAAAAAAGAAAAACTCATTTGACTGTCTCACCGTGGCTCTCAAAGGCCTGGCTCCCCACCCCACCGTCTTTCTAGTCCTCCACATGCTGTGTGCATTCCACTCTCTCCACTGCTCCTGGCACTCAAATGATCAAGTCATTCCAATTCTTACACTTTTCACATGCTTCCCCCCTTGCCTGGAACCATCTTCTCCTCAACCTGGCATAATCTCTCAAAGATCAGCCCAAATGCCACCTCCCTCAAACAGCCTTTCCTCATCTCCCAGGTGTCACCAGTATCCCCTGTGCAGTCTGGCACCACATTCCCTGGCATCCCAGGTCAGGCAGGGGCTGCCCTTTCCACTGCCTGGATGGTGGTAACTGAAATACACAGATATCACTTAAAGGGGACCTGCCCTAGGAAACACACTTAGGGCCACTCACCTGCAGGCTGATGCAGAGAAGCCAGAATTCCAGATTTCTGTAGGAAGGCCCTTGATTTTTAACTGCTGGCAATTTATGAAAATGTTTAGTAAACTGTCTTCCGGCCAATACCATGAGAGTGAAAGGAGAGCTGAGGGATAAAACTGGCTTTGGGACTGTCCTTTGATATTGATATTGGTTAACTGGTAGTTGGTAAGTCCATCTTTTCACTGGAGTGGGAGATTCTTCAGGGCAAGAGCTTGTGTGGGTGGTTTCTGCATTGCAGAGTTACTAATGCCAGCCTAGCGCCTGGAAGAATGAAGGAGGGAAATAGGCAGGGAGGAAGAAAGGCGGGGAAAAAAGGATACACCAAGCAATGTTTTTGTTTAATCATTTATAAAAAGGATTAGTGAAAAGACTTTTCTGCCCTATTTGCAATTCACCTGTGTCTTAATTTTGCCTACAGAGATGTTCTATGGATATTATAAAATTGTCTGCCTGGGAAATGGCAGTTTACATTTCCAGCTCCTGAAGATGAGCCAGTGAAACAAAGGGTAAGAGATTTTTACCCTCAGGATTCCAACCAGAACTCTGCTTTCACAGACATTTTTGCCAGGTGCAGTGGCTCACACCTGTAACCTTCGCATTTTGGGAAGCTGAGGTGGGATGGTTGCTTTATGCTAAGAGCTCATGACCAGCCTGAACAACACAGCAAGACTCCATCTCCATAAAAATTTTTTAAAAAAGAATTAGCTGAGACTGGTTGTGCCCCTGTAGTCCCAGCTACTTGGGAGGCTGAAGCAGAAGGATTGCTTGAGCCCAGGTTTGGAGGTTGCAGTGAGCTGGAATTGTGGTGCTGTACTCCAGCCTGCCTGACAGAGAAACACAGTGAGACCCTATCTCAAATAAAAAGAGAGAGAGAAAGAATTCACTTCTTTTGCAATTACTACTCAGCTAGTAGATAGTCGAGTCCAGGATAAATAAGGCAGTGTTTTGGCCAAATTCTCCTATTCATTATTTACTAATAATACTGACAACTCTGTACATCCCAGCAAATGTTTTGGCCCTCTCTTATCTCCATAATAATAATAATAATAATGTGGCCTTCTATTATCTCTGTAGCAAATTCCTCCTACAAACCTAGGAGGTCAGAATGATCACCATCCCTCTAGTTTTCTAGATAAGGGATCCAGGGTTCAGAGAAGGGAAGTAACTTGCCCAAGGCCACCCAGCTAGATGGAGGTGGAACAGGATTCCAACCAGATTTCCCGCTGTTGGAAATGCAGTGTTCTCTCCTGTAAATTAGTGATAACCCAAATTTCAGGCACCCACCTACAGGATTGTTCCCTTGTCTGAGAACAATTGTTATGATTGTCCTTATCCCAGTACCAACAGTGCTATTATTTAACTAATGTTTAACTTCCAATAAATTCTTGTTTGAAAACCCCAAAAGTGATCCACCAAGTGACATTTGTGTTACAGTATTACATAACAACCCAAGGTGGGTTAACTCTGAAAATGAGTAGAATGGAGACAACACTGTGTTATTTTCCAGTTAGATGCTGTGGCCTAGAGAAGATTGAAGCCAGGCCCTTGGTCCACAGGGACAGTTGGTGACTGATCATTGTCAAGGTGTTAAAGTTATACTAAGACAGTCTCCTGAGTATAATGGAAGGATTAACAGATCATTCAAAATAGAATCACTTTGTTGTCCTGTGCTTAGATGTTACTTCATGCCTGGTCAGAGGTTCTCCAAATCATTTCTCTGGGAAGAGCTGTGTCACCACTTGGGCAAAGCTTTCTTATGTTGCCCAAATAGCCCAAGGAATTTTAGCAAGCAAAATTCTCATAAACCTCTCTGCCATTATCCACATCAAGATTATCTACACCAACAGCATTTGCTCTAATTGTATCATTAACAATGATCCACCAGCTTTCCTTCCATCTGCTGAGTCAAAAACTTCCCTCCTTTCTCATTTGGAATCCTGCAAGGAGAACCAGAGGGGGACCACTGTGCTCCTTGCATTTTATATCCATTATCCCTAAGCTTGTGGAATACGGATACGTAGCCCCCATTTTCTGATGGAGAAAAATGAGGCTCTTCTGAGAGAAGGGGGAGGACTTGAACCAGGACACACAGCTGTCACAGGATAAAATTGGCATTTCAACCTGCCCGGCCTGATTTCCTACCCAACTTCACCTTCCTGGCAACCTCAGTCTGCCTGGGTGGTAGACAGTTCAAGCAGCTGAATTTTTCATTCACTCCTTTATCGTAAATTACAGAACCAGAAGAGATGTAAAATGCAACTAACCCTCTCATTTTACCAGTGAGGGAGATGAGGGACCCAGAAAGAAGGATCTGTTCAGAGTCACCCAGCAAATGACATGCGGGGTTTATACCCTTGCTTCTTGGCTGAGGTCTACGTCTTTCCCCTTTACTCTCCTAGTCTCCATCCAAAGACTTGAAAATTCATTTTCAAAAAGCCATGAGCTGTGGAAAGGTGGCAAAGAGGTGCCACTTTTATCAAGCTACAATATATATGAGGTATTCAATTTAGGAACAAATATGATCATTATGAGGAAGGCCTAACTATATTTAAAGTTTATGGGATCTCATAAAATTGTGAAGGCTGGATGCAGTATCTCACACCTATAATCCTAGCACTCTAAGAGGCAGATTCAGGTGGATTGGTTGAGCTCAGGAGTTCCAGACCAGCCTGAGCAAGAGCCAGATGTGGCCTCTACTAAAACTAGAAAAACTAGCCAGGCATCATGGTGGCTGCCTGTAGTTCCAGCTACTGTGGCTGAGGCAAGAGAATTGCTTGAATTCAGGAGTTTGAGGTTGCTGTGAGCTATGACACCATAGCACTCAACCTAGAGTGACAGAGTGAGACCCTGTCTCAAAAAAAAAAAAAAAACAAAGGAAATCATGAAGATATTACACAATGCCCTTTGTATAAAATTCTGTCCCTAGGGCGGTGCCTGTGGCTCAAGGAGTAGGGTACAGGTCCCATATGCCGGAGGTGGCGGGTTCAAACCCAGCCCCGGGCAAAAAAACACACACACACACACAAAAAAAATTATTAAAAAAATTATTAAAATTCTGTCCCTAGCTCTAATTTCTTTTGCCTATAAATGATGGTGACTTGTCTTTTCTAGGCTCAGAGGGTGGGTAGAGGGCGAGGAGAAAAATCTTTGATCTTTACAAATACAGAATTAAAAAGAGATATTATTATCTTGACTTTTTTGTGTATGTGAATCAGACCATTCAATAAAATAAAAATAATAATAGGATCTACCAAATAGGCTTGTTGTGAGGATTAAATGAATTAGGACATACCTTGTGCTTAGAACAGTACTGGGTACATACTCACTAAATGCCAACTGCTATTACTACAAAATAGAAAACTATCATTTTATATTTTCCTAAACACATTTGAATCTTTTTTTTCATGGCTGAAACAAAGTCTTTTATAGAAAATTTGGAAATGCAGCAAGATTAAGATATTTCTAAAGTGAGTGGGCAAACACAACAGCGTGATGCTGAATTCCTCTGGCTGATTTAGGCCAGGGACAAGAGAAATTCCATTTGCAGGATGATGAAGAGAAACCAGTTTGGGGTTTGGAGTCAGAGTTGCCTGAAGTCTAATGCTGCCTGGGTCACTTTGTTGCTGCCTAACGTTGGACAGCCACAACCTCCTCAGCTCTTTTGCCACCTGTGAAATGGGTAACTCATTAGAGGGAAATGTGATAATTAATTGAAGTCTAGTGGCTTTCTGATTCTGGGGCAGAATAAGCACTCTCCGTTTTGCTTAAGGGACAGCTTAAATTTCTATTCCTTCCCATGGATCCAGCATTAGTTCAATTGTGAGACCAACCCTTACAATTCAAGGTTCACTCCAAAATGTCTGAGAAGGGAACCTTCCAGTGAGTTGTTTCTGCAGTCTCAGCCACCACATGGATTTATTCAATTATTCAACTAATATTTATTGAGGCCCTCACCATGCCAGGGACTCTTCTGGGCACTGGATTCAGTGCAGTGGACACTTGACAAACTCCAGGGGCCCCTTATGCGGGTGGATGTCTGTGGATCCGGGCCCTGATAGGCATGATCTTTTCATCCTCCAGAGGGCTCTGGAGGATGGCACGTAAAAGGCTTAGGGCATCTCCCTGGCCGGCTGAACTGCAGTACTTTCCTGCCCAACTTCCTCTGTATCCTTTGGCAAGTGGTGGCCCCTCTCTGAGCTACCATTACCTCTGCAGGAACGGGTGGAGGCACAGAGGGATGGGGGGACGGGAGATTCATGCCCTCCCATTAGCTAGTGGGGTTTCAGATGTGAGAGCACTTGCAATGAGTAAAGCTAAGAGGCAGAGTTTTCTGCTTAACCAGGGAGAGGTCTTCCTGCCCATGTGGCCTTCTCCCAAGACTGGCACAAGCCTGAGGCCCAGCTCTAATGACCCCACCTCCTTCCCCCAAATGACCAGCAAAGTTTGGAATAATTGCTTCTAATTGTCCTCATCCTTCAGATAAAGCAAATCCTGCTCCTTCCCCTGTAGGTGACTAGGGGAGGGGATGAAACTGCTAGAACAGATTCTGTTTTTCTTATTTTAAAATAAAATATATATCTATTAAGTAACTCCTTAAACTTCCTTTCTCCTTTCTCCCCTGGTTCCTCGCCCCTTTCCTGTGTGCCCTGCTACTTACTCAGCCCATCCCAAGACTCAACAGCCCATCTGTCAAGTCAGAAGAAAATGGAAATACTAGCGGCTTCACTGCTGTGAACAATTCCAGATGCATCCCCTCCCACATTTATATCAACTGCTGCCGAAGGCAAAATACATAAATTTTAGGATCAGCCAAAATCCTGATTCAAATCTCTGTTAGGTATTTACTAGCTGTGAGAAACTCTTACTTTTCTCCTCCTTCTGGAGGAATAAAGGCCCCTACTTCACAGGGTTGCTAGAGGAATAAGAGGGAGGGAGCTGACAGTTATTGAAGCCTGATTAAAACCTCATCCCAGCGCAGCCCCATGTGGGTGGTTATTCTGGTTTTACAGATGGGCAAAGGGAAGGGGGAGGGGAGGGGTGAGTTGTGTGAGAGGCAGAGCAAGATCCCCTAGGTGCTGTGTCTGTGGATGACTGGGCTGGTTCCCTAGGCTGCAGCCACCCAGCTTCCGGGAACTGCCTCTTCCAGGGAGCCCTTTGGCTCTTTTTCTGCAGACAAATCAGAGCCTAGGCCCTGCTCGTGGGAACTTTCCTCCAGTGCAGGCAAAGCTGGGGAGATGCCAGCAAGCTGTGCCCGGGGCAAGGAGACAGGAGATATTCCCTGCTGTTTGTCTAAATTGATTCTTCTTCCCTTAACCCTACTTCTCACTGGACAGGTGGCAATCTGCTTCCTTCTCAAGTGGTGGGTACTTATTCCCATTTTACAGAGGAGGAAAAACAATCAAGGCTCAAAAAAGCTACATTTTCATGCCTCAAATCATCCAACATTCAATCACTGGACCTCAGATACATCTGCTGCCAGAAAGATCTATTGGAAAGGGAAGTAGCAAATAATATCAATAATGATTTAACACGAGAATAACATCCAGCATTTACTGAATACTTACTCCCATACGGCAAATGAGGACATAAAGGTGAAGTGATTTATCCAGAGTTCCACAGGAAATTAGTGGTCCTACCCTAGTTAAAGCCAGCATAGATCTATGAGATTTGAGGCAGAGCGCTCTTTTGTGTCAGCACCTGCTACAGCCACAGTCTGCGCTACTTGTTTTTGGTAAGTTCTCCCACCTAGTCCTCACCAGCAGGCAATCCTGTGGGCTGGGCATTAGTATGCCCATTTTCTGAAAAGGGGAACCTAGATTGAGCCAGGTGATGATGGTGCATGGTAAGAAGGGGGGGCCTGGATTTGTACACAAAACTACAGAACACAGGAACCCACAGCTCTTCCCCCATGCATCCTGACACTGTTGTGGCAAGGAAAAACTGGAAGTCTCTGAGAACCTGCCGTTCCCCCTCCAAGCTGGAGACCTTCAGAAACAAGCAGCAGCTGTCACCACTCCAGTCTTAACCTCCACGTGTGGGTGGTGGGCTTCTTCCAGGGGTACAGTGTCAAATTAGGCTCAGGGGCACCTGATCTCAGGCCAGTCTCTTCTCTGCTCTTCCTTATCTGTGAAATGGGGTGCCATCCAAAGCTCAGGCTTCAGGAGACCCTCAGTAACCTGCATCACACTTTGGCAAAGCCACCTCCTCTCCAGCCCTCCCCCACCATCTCCAGTCGGACCTCAGTAGTTGGGGAACTGGAGAAAACCAGCTTGAGCGTTCAGAACTAAACAAGCAAAGCATTGACCCCAAAGAACCTCGGCTGTGACCCTGAACACCTGTCTACCCCACTTCCCGGGCTGTGTAACTCGGGAAGGGATCTCTCTCTGTATACCAGGGGCTATGAGGTCTGGTCTTCCCCATCCCATCACCCCACAGGTAAGAAAAATGAGTCAGAGAGGAGCAGTCTTTTGCCCGAGGTCACACAGCGAGTGGCTCTGGGTTGGGGGTAGAGGTACGAGCTGTGTTGTGGAATTCCTGGCGGATGTTGGCGCCCGCGAGTCTGCCCGGTTCAGATACCGGAGTTCGGTAGAATAGGCCGCAAACGAGCGCCCATTAGGAGGAATTGTCACTCCTCTGGGAGCGAGGTTGTCCCATTAGGGCGAATTGTCATTCCTCCTGGAGCGAGGTTGTCCCGGCTCCGCGCAGGCTGAGTGCCGGGGCCGAGAGCAATTAACGCGGCTCCGGCTCGGGCAGCCGCCTCAGCCCCGGGCAGCGGGGGCGGGGCGCCCGGCGCGGCTGGAGCCGGTCACCCGGCGCAGCCCCTTCCCCCGGAGCCCGCCTTTCATCTCCCCGCGCCTGGCGCCTGCCCGCAGCCCAGGCCCGTCTACAGCCCCCTTCTCCGCCCCGCCCCCGCCTCCTCCTAGCCGCCGGGATCCAGCGATCAGTCTTCGGGGTTACAGACACTGGGGTCTGCGTGGAACTGCGCTCCACAGTTTGCAGGGAAGGTTTTCTCGCCCGGACTCGTGGCGCACCTACGTGGCTGCTCCACGCAGGCGCCTGGTCCGCGTAATGTGCCCCGGGCAACGCGCGAGGACGGGAGACTGAGGACTCGCCCGCGGAGCCCTCGGCCTCGCGGCGTGCTTCTCGGCTCTTTCCACTTTCTACCTGCATGACCTTTGGGCAGCGTACCTAGCTGCTCCTAGCCTTGGGCTTTTCATCTGTAAAATGGGGAAAATAATCTCCGCCCGCAGCGATGAGTTGGAAAAAATAAAAGGGATCCCGAACAGGTTCGGGTACTAAAGCACCGTGGTGGCTGAGTTCTCCTTGAAAGCCCCACTTTTCTTCTAGCAAATAAGGAAACTACTTAAACATCCCTGGGAACTACGTGTCAAAGCCAATCTTCAGTAAGGGACTATGTACCCAAATCAGGACGCTTTTTCAGGCCGAGATAAATTCTCAGCCTCAGACATTTTACAAAGAATCTATCGTGAGCTCCGTGAAAGCGGGCGATGTATCTCATTTTTGGATACCTGGCAGAAAGAAGCAATTGTTATTGCTTCTGACATACAAAAATAGTTTTTTTAAAAACTGAGTCCTTACTCCTTCCAGTTACTTTATATAGCCTGTTGAATTTAATTACCACAAGAGCCATCGCTGGTGTGGATTATTATCTCTCATATAAGAGATTAAAAAAAATTGGCTAGTAGAGGCAACTACGTACAGTGCCCAAGGTCATGCTGTCAGAAAAAGGTGAATGAAACGTCCTGAAAACGCCAACCACCCAGGTATCAGCAAATGCACATACAGGACTTCCTATAAAGGGATAGAGTTGTGTTGAGAGTCTAGCCTTTTCCCTGCAGAAGTAAGACCCTTTCCCCAATTGTCTCCACTCCTTTAGAGTTCTAGGGAGGGAGCTGGCAGAGGACATGGGGAGGAGGTTGATTGCCTCCCTGGGCATCTTTCCTATTCATGGTCAGAGCTTGGCACTCTGACTTTGAACGTTAGTTATTTTTTCCCTTTTATCTCTACAATTTTCCTATTTCTACTTTCATAATTTTCTTTCCCTGGATTTCAGGATCCCAGAGTAGTAAGGGAAACCTGTTTTTTTTTTTTACTTCTCCCAGAGAAGCTCATTAAAATAAAATAGCTCCACTGTATTGATTTTTGTTTTTATTTTCCCAGGAATGATCCTGTGTGCCCCGTAGATGACAAATATTAACAATGAGTTTTCAGGAACAATTATAAAACATTGGCTGAGACCAGCCCAACTGAAAGTTGAACCCTTTTGTACACTTTGGCAGCTGAGGGGTAAACGAATTTCAGAGTTGCTTCCAAAATATATAGCCTGCACCTTGCCTTGTACATCTAGAAGGCACAGAACTTAATCTGGATTTACCTGTATTGTATTTGAGATGCATATCACGTCAACTATCACCAGGTATGACTCAAGGGGAAAATGCATACATCTTTCAGATAGCTTCCATAGTTTTTTTTTTTTTTTAACTTTCTCTGAGCTTCCAGGTTTTTTTTTTTTTTTTTAAAGTACAGGTTTCTTGGGGTGGGAGATCCAGAGGTTTTAGAAGACTGTGTTTAGGATATATTTACTTTTTTACTTTTTCAGGACCACTTCTAATCAAACTGAATTAACTGGCCAGTGCTGACCCGTTTTTTATCCTCTGAGATTCAGATAATACTTTTTCTGGTTCTCTGGTGCCAGTGCAGTTTCACTCCAGGCAAAGGATTGTGCTATAGGAAATGTAGTCTACCAGAGAGGTTCTCTGGAAAGAGTTTAAAGATCTATAGGTCTAGGGGTCAAGTTTCTAATACTCTTGAACTGTGTGTCGGAGGGGGGCCTCCAAGCTTTGGTTATTTAAATAATTAAAAACAATGTCCCTTCCTTCCAATGCTCTAGGAAACTTTTTAAACAGGGGGCCAATTCACTGTCCCTCAGACCGTTGGAGGGTCCGACTATAGTTTAAAAAAAACAACAACTATGAACAAATTCCTATGCACACTGCACATACTTTATTTTGAAGGAAAAAATAAAACGGGAACAAATACAATCCACACTGCTTCATGTGGCCCGCGGGCCGCAGTTTGAGGACGCCTGCTCTAGGGAATGTTTAGCAAGCATCTGCTGTAGGCGAGGAGGTCCTGAGCTGGGCAACTTCCCATTTATCTCATCCCTCTCCAGATAATCGCCCAATGTAGGAAAAAAACAGCTGAAGCCTGCAGAGTTTATTTGAAGCGACCTTCCTAGAGAAGGCCCAGCGTCTTGTGGATCTGCGGAGAGATGGAGGCCTCTGCGACTGGAATCTCGCTCTCTCCTTTCCCGGACTGAGACAACCATCTCAGAGGCTTAAGAACATAATTACTGAGGGTATAATTTGGAGTGAGGTGGGGATATTTATGCTTCTTAAAAAAACTAGGGGCAATGAATAAAAATGTGCTTCCCCTAAATGTACTGCAGGCCTGGGGTATGCAAACATGGAATCCGGTATTTCTGAGATTTGCAAAGTGAGAGAGTAACTAGATGTTATCTGTCTGCGACTTTTCCTCCCTCTTCATCCCCCTCCAAGGCAAACTCTGGCATCCAAACACACATGACAAACACAGGTTGAAACAAATTCAGGAACACACATTTGAACTGTCTTAAGAAAAAGATGGGATCCGAATCTCGCCCAGAAAGGCATTTCAAGGGAAAAGAAATCATACAGATTTGAAATTTGCAAAAGTGGGAAGGCTTTGTTTTCAAGAGGAAAGGATGGTGACAATTGGTTTAAATTCTCCAAACAGTTTGGGGGAGAGCAGCAAGTAACCATTCTGAGGCTTACTCCCGCCCCCCTTTTTTGAGACGGGGAACGAGTTATAACAGAATGCTGTTAAGCGATTGCTGCTGGCAGGGTAGTCGTCCAAGCGCCACGTACTTATTATTTCCTTTAACCGGGGATGCTAGCCCATGTTTTTCAGTGCGGACTCCTACATTTGTTATGTAAGCTCAAATTTGGCGCATAGTAGAGCTTCAAAAATGTTTCTGCAATGCCATTTGCAGATTTTAAAACGTATTCTGGCTGGGTGGGATATTGGGATGTGCGTGGGGTACCTTTTATAAAGAGGGGTCAAAAGAAAAAGAAATGGGATTCGGAGAGCTTCCTCTTTAAATAATCGACCTTAATTACGTCTTGGGCTTTTCAGTTTCGGCGTGATTATAACCCTTGAGGGATCGCCTAATAACAACTCTGCTGACTGCTCCTGTAATTAACTCCTAATTTATTTCAAACAGGAAAAAAAAAAAAAAAAAAGCCTCAGCCTCTTCTGGAGGAGCCAATTGGAGACGAGCGACTTTGGCGTCAGCGCCATACCCGGAGCGGATTGGCTGAGCCGAGTCTCCCACTTCCCCTTGGAGGAAAGGCTCTGCTCCCAGCGCGCCCCTCCCGTTCTCCCCCCCAAAAAGTTGGAGTCGCCGCAGCTGGGTTGCCAGCGGAGTCGCGCGCCGGGAGCTACGTAGGGCAGAGAAGTCATGGCTTCTCCGTCCCAAGGCAATGACCTGTTTTCATCCGATGAGGAGGGCCCGGCGATGGTGGCTGGGCCGGGCCCCGGGCCTGGGGGCGCGGAGGGGGCCGCGGAGGAGCGTCGCGTCAAGGTCTCTAGCCTACCCTTCAGCGTGGAGGCGCTCATGTCGGACAAGAAGCAGCCCAAGGAGGCGTCCCCGCTGCCGGCCGAAAGCGCCTCGGCCGCGGCCACCCTGCGGCCACTGCTGCTCCCCGGACACGGCGCCCGGGAAGCGCACAGCCCCGGGCCGCTGGTCAAGCCCTTCGAGACCGCTTCAGTTAAGTCGGAAAATTCAGAAGATGGAGCGGCGTGGATGCAGGAACCCGGCAGATATTCACCGCCGCCAAGTGAGTGCGCGCCGGGGCTGGGACAAGGGATACTGGAGGAAGCTGGGGGCGGGTATTCCTGGCTGCGGGTACCGAGAGCCTTTCTGCTTGCGCTGTACGCCCGGGAAAGCAAGCCTAGCAATTTGTGACCCCTGGATGCTCGGAGTTCAGCGGGTCGTCCGCATCCAAGACTCCCTTTGGGTAACGTCCGCGCTGTGCGTGTCCGAGATCCCTCGCTCTACGAAGTGTTCAATACCAGTGCGAACCCCAGCTGTGTTTACCCGGGTCACCATTCAGTTGTCTGTTCCTACAGCTCTCAGTCCTGCGCTCCGACCGCTTAGCTTCTTGCCTCACGATCCACCGGGGTCTCTGTCTAGGGAGCAGCGAGGAGGGATCCACATTCAGTGAGCCTTGGCCTGGGTGCCAGACTCAAGGCGGGCGCCTTGCCTCCTTTCAAAACTCAAATTCCTGCGAGGTGCACCCCCACTTTAAAGATGAATTAACTGGCCTTAGCCAGACATTGAGTAGAATTCACCTTCTTTCGCGGGTTCCGCGGGCGTACAAGCCGGATCCTACGAAGTGAGCGTGGCACCCAGACCCACGCCGGGAGATGTCTCCCCGTGGTTCTCTCCGCCAGCACCTTTTTGGCGAAGTTCTGAGTTTCGCCGGGAGCGGGCTGGGGCCAGACGCTCTCAGGGCTCTGCTGGGCTTATAGAAATAACTAACAGTATTTCACCAGGGCTTGAGAGTTTAAAAGTCCTATTCATTAGTTCATCAGATCCAGATCCTCGCTAGAGTCCCCAAGTGTGGGCAAAGGCTGGGACCTGTGGCCACTGTCTTTTCCAGATGTAAATGTTGAGGACTGCGCTTGCTTGTCCCAGGTCACCAACAACCAGAGAATTGGTTCCAAGCCCTGTTCTCCTCTGTTTGGTACCTTTAGGCCACCTTTTCTTTCTCTCTTGGGAAACACTGAAGTCCACACTTGCACCTCACAAGTGAGGCCTTGATTTCTCTTCTCCTTCAGGCATCTTTTTTCTGGGGCCCAGGTCCTTTTACTTTTCTCTCTTGGCCTTTAAGATTTCTCTACCCAGTCTCCCTCATCTCCCCTGACCCTTTCTCCATGTCCACCATTCAGCTGTCAAAACTCAAGATGCACAATATTGTGTGAACAAAACCAGGCCATACACCCAGGCGTCAGTATCCCCTGTGGCTGTCTCTCTCCGCCCTATTACAAACTCTGAAAGACTCTAAGGTCCAAAAGTTTAAGGACTCAGAGAATTCAAACTCTAGTTTTTGCAGTGCTTTACAGCACTTTTCACCATATTATCTGTTCGCCTGTTAGGGCAGGAGCCCCCTCTTGTTAACAGATGAAAATGTTCCAGAGTTCAGAGGAACTGGCAGTTTGGGCTTGATCTAAAAAAAAAAAAAAAAGCTCAGAAACATACCATGATTACCTACCAGGTCTGGGCAATTTTAAAATTTGGTACTGGAGACCCTACTGAGGTGGGAGATCACATTGCTTACCCATCACTGACTGTGAGAAAGGAAACTCAGAAACATGTAGAAACTTAATTTATTTGACAAGTATAGAGTCTTTGTAGATTCCTAGGCCTGGGGCAGTGCCCAGTGGGATACCAATGATATAGGCCTTAATGGAGTAGTGTCCAGAAGTCAGAAATCCCACATCCTTAGACCTGGAGGTCTGGGAGGAGTTTACCACTAGCCCTGTAAACCTGCCCTGCACTCTAGCTTCCCTGCTCTTGATAAGGTAACCTTGGGCCCTGCATGTGACCATTCCTTGAAAAGAACTATAGGATCTTAGAAAAGGTTTCATTTTAAAACATAAAGAAAAGGTTGCTTGTGCTTTAGGCCTAGAGGTGGTGGTGGGGGGAGCCCTGTGTTTGGAGCAGTGACTCCAGGGAGCGCTGCAGTAAGGACCCTGGGGCTGGTCTTGTTATTTGGAGGAAGTAGGATAAATGCTATTTTGCTTTGTATAATCGCATCCTTCCTCTGGCTGGTTTAAAATGGGGGGAGGGAGTTGTTAGAGAGATTGGGGAGTGGTGCCCTGGGAGGAAGCCTCCTAGCTTCATGGCTTTGAGACACATGTGATCCTTGGTGCCTGGAATTCATAATTCAAATACAACCTTGAAGGAGCAGCTGGAGTTACCCTGCCCAGGCACAGACTTGCTTCAAACTTCCAAGTAGAGTCAGCAGCCAGTGTATGTATACATTAGAAGCTTAGTATCTGAACAGTTACACCTGGGTCCTACAAGGAGCCAGGTCAAGTTTGGAAAGGGTGAGAATGCACCGGGGTCTCCACCAGTGTTGTTAAGTTGTAAATTAAGAAGTAGACGTTTTATCTGTCTGGCTTACTTAAGAATTAGCACATGCAAAAGCATAGATTTTTAGGGTCATTTCTTACCCAGCTCTCTCCCAGATTTCTTTTATTTGATTGATTACAGAACCTGCTACCTCTTTATTTTTCAGTAAGTGAAGTGATGGTTCATAATGTGACACCAGGACAAAGCCATCTCCTGCTAGAAATGGAGGCTCAGTTGGGACTTGTGCTGTGTCACCCTGAAGTATGCAGTGTAAACTCTTTCTTGGGCCACCAAAGTAACTAAACAAGAAATATGACATTCTCCGATGGATGAGTGCATTGGAGTTAATGCTGTGGCTACATTTGGAAAATTAGCATAGCTCATAAAAGCCAAGTGCAGAAAACTAATTGTTTAGCATTCAGTCGCCACAGCTCTACCCTCCTCCCCCCACCCTGGAGGAAAACAAGTTAGTTGATGCGGCAGATGGAACCAGGAGGATGCCCTGTCCTATGATTTGCTATAAGTGAATCCATTTTAAATATGGAGTCTGGAGGCTGTTGGTGTTCCTTTATTTTGCTTGTTATTCTCCACTTCTAAATTCTGTTGACAAACTAATCATTTACACATTCACCCTAAACCATGGAATGGTAGAAGAGATGACTAAAATGTCATCACATCACGTGCTCTCAGTTCAGAGGCAGCATAATTCCTCCTGACATTTACATTTATGGGGGAGCTAATTTTTCCCTTCGTCTTAGTAAAGTTTATGTTACAGAAGCACCCGGCCAAGAAACTTATCCCACATACAGATCTTTAAAATGATGTTCGGGTTTTATAATCTGTAGACTGGATAGAATGACAGCTGTGTGGTTGTTTACTGCATGGGACTGCCCCCAAGTCCAAAGATGGTATTAATTTACTACAGACCTTATCTGCATGATTATCCTTCATAAATATTCTGACACAATCCAGTTTTTTCTAGTTCAGAGAGGGGACCAAGGGAAACAGCTATCCAAATTGCTAAGACTCTTCATTTTCCTTCTCCTCTGTGATTATTTCAGCATCCCAGGATGGTGAGGATAATCCTAACCCCAGCCTCCCATTTCAGAGACAAGAGAAATTCAGCTCAGGAAAGACAGCTT
The DNA here is from genome assembly GCF_027406575.1 of Nycticebus coucang. NCBI lineage: Eukaryota > Metazoa > Chordata > Mammalia > Primates > Lorisidae > Nycticebus > Nycticebus coucang. Next base: position 78,597,116 of record NC_069796.1, read on the forward strand.
TATTTTTCTCAGAGAACACTTGACTCCCTTAACTTGTGACTTATGCTCTGCTATCTCTAATGTTGTTTTTCATATCAAAAGTTCTGTTACATCATTAGATTCCCCACTTTTTGTGAAAAGACAACATCTTTAAACATAAAGCAACTTATTTGTTTAAATAGGATCCTTTCCCATTCCTGCCTTCCCCCAAACACATATGGTTTTGACTGGTGCTTTTTTTTTTTTTTTTGAAAGATAAAGCTATATCCGTGTGTCATTATATGTATACATATAAGTAACACCCCCTCCCTTTTTTTAAGCTAAGTGATTTCAGTTGAGAAGGAAGGCCTATGGACCAACCTGGAGAGGATACTCCTTTTGCTAATCTGTTTCCCTCTCTGTTCTCTAGGACATATGAGCCCTACTACCTGCACCCTGAGAAAACACAAGACCAATCGGAAGCCACGTACACCCTTTACCACGTCCCAGCTCCTTGCTCTGGAGCGCAAGTTCCGCCAGAAACAGTACCTCTCCATTGCAGAGCGCGCAGAGTTCTCCAGCTCTCTGAACCTCACAGAGACCCAGGTCAAAATCTGGTTTCAGAATCGACGGGCCAAGGCAAAAAGACTGCAGGAGGCGGAACTGGAGAAGCTGAAAATGGCTGCGAAACCAATGCTGCCCTCGGGCTTCAGTCTCCCTTTCCCCATCAGCTCGCCCCTGCAAGCAGCATCCATATACGGAGCATCCTACCCTTTCCATAGACCTGTGCTTCCCATCCCGCCCGTCGGACTCTATGCCACGCCAGTTGGATATGGCATGTACCACCTGTCCTAAGGAAGACCAGTTTCATAGACTCCATGATGGATGTTTGTTTCAAAGGGTTCCCTCTCCCTCTCCAAGAAGGCAGCACAAGCCAGTACTCCTGCTCTGCAAACCCTGCGTACATTGCCCTAAGCGGCTAGGTGGACAGGGCCACACAACATAGTTGAAATTTGTGCTTTAGGTGGAGGCACTGAGCCCTGTTTGCTTGGTGTAATCATCCAGATGTCCCCAACTCCTTTCACAAAGATTGGCTCTGATGGGTTTTATATATAAATATATGTAATAAAATATAATACATTTTTATACAGCAAATGTAAAAATTCAAATTATTTTGAAAAATGAAATTTATATATCTATATATACTTTTTTCTATATATCATCTCTGTTTAAGTCCATAATATTTTCTTAAAGGGGGAGACAAATTGTAAAATTTGTTAAACTTTGGCAATTTTGATAAGTATTAGACACTATTAATACTTTCAATATAGAAAGTATTAGATGTGGAGACATTCTTCAAGTGAAGGGGACACATCAAACTTTTGCATTGTTTTCTATTTTTTTTTTTTTTTTTTGCAGGTTTTGGCCAGGGGCTGGGTTTGAACCCATCATCTCCAGCATATGGGGCCAGCGCCCTACTCCTTTGAGCCACAGGCATTGTTTTCAGTAAAAGAAATGTTACTAGATACTACCAAATTTGGCCTTATTCATCCCTCCCCCACATTGTTGAACTTTTACCTTTTTTTTTTTTTTTTCCCTGCTAAAATCAGTAATGGGGATGAGAAGAATCCTGAGAATGCCTGGGGCAAGGTAAAAATGGGAAAACTTCCTAATTCTTCTCAAGGCTGTTAACTTCATTTCAGATAATTGGAGGGTGAAAAGTTAAAGCGGTTGGGAGGAATTGATGGTTTCTGTGAAATACTAGGTATGTGCATCCTTACACATGGCTGAGGTGGTTGGGGGTATGTGTAGTAATTTTCTGCTTAAAAAAGAGTATCTTGTAACTATTACCTATGTGCTAAATATTCTTGAACAATTAATAGATCCAGAAAGAAAAAAAAAATGCTTTCTCTGTATGTGTACCTATTGTATGTGCTAAACTTATTAGAAAAATTTGTACTTTTTAACATGTTGGGGGCAGAGGGTAACACCATGACTTGCTAAACATGGTGTTGTCAAACATCCCATTTAGCTCCCTGGTATTTCACTTCCTATCCATCTCTCCCCTTCCTGCAGTATACTTTTATCCCTTTGAAAGGGTGCCTTGTACAATTTTATATATTTTATTGAAGAGTTATTTCTTATCTCATTCTGAATTAAATTAAACATTTGTTTTATTGCAGTAAAGTTTGTTCAAACTCACAATTATTTTTAGAGTTGCTCTCTTAGCTGGACATAGGTCCAAAATGCCACCCAGATTAGGGGAGGGTGTCTGGTTTTTCTTCTTATTTTTTTATTACTTAAATGTAAATCAAGAGTTGTAGCTAGATCAAGCTTTGTTGAGGAGCGGGTTGGTGGTGGTGGCAAGGAGTCAATTGAAATAATACTGAAATACTTTGCAATGTTCCCTCTGATAGCTTGTGTTACTCATGGAAAAGAGGTAGAATTACTGTTAACAGTTTTTCGGTAAAACTATAGTGAAAGATGAGTTTACAAGTGAGGCAGAGAGATTGGCCAGAATCTAAGTAGTTTGTAGATGATCAAGGGAAGATCTTGAACATGAAATCTCCCAGCTACCAAAACAGCAAACTTGAAGGTGCGGGGGAAGGGACCTTAGCACCCTGCAAAGGGAGATGGTACCTAAATGACACTGCTGGGTGGGGATTTTGGAGGGGATGTGTACGCTTGCCGTTGTTTCTGGAATATGTCAAATCGCAATCCGTTCATCATTCCTACACCCTTCGGAGGAGATGGACCCTGAAACAAACATTTTATGTTTGAAAGGGAAAATCCTCTTTGCTCCCCATCCTCTCTCTATCTCGGTGGAAACTGGATACAGACGGTGGTCAGTCTTGCATTTGGGGGCATCACCACTAAAATAGCGCTGGGTGGGGAGGCGGAGAAAATCTAAAACTCAGATTTCTGTTTCACAAATAATTCCTCAGTGGCTCCTGATGTTACCTCCTTGAGGTCTGTTTTCGGATGGGAAGCCCCAGGGACCCTGGGAACAGAGGCAGAAGGGAAGCAAAGAACTTGCTGCCCAAGCGCCAGCGCACCGGCACCTGGCGTCGTTGGATCGGTGCTTCCTCCCTCCCGCGTTTCCACTGTGCCTGCACGCACTTTGGAGGTGAGCGCCAGAAACTTCATTTGCCTGTGGGTCGGGGGCTGCCAGGGTTCGGGCACCCTGTACAAGAGGTTTCACAACTTTAGCACAGAATGTGACCCAAGCCAAGGGGTCTACGTAAGTTGAAGGCCGATTTCTTCCTGCTTGGTCGTGGGACCCAAAGCTATCCAAATATGCTTCTCTGCCAGCCGGTTGGGCCTCTTCGGCTCCAGCCCCAACTCTTAATTCGCGTCCGGAATCCAGCCATATTCATTGAAGGGATGCATTTTCCAAAGGCCAAAGCGCTTCCCGGTTTCGTCATCGGCCGCCAACTTGGGTCCCTAATTAGCCTGTCCACCCAGCTTCCTTCCCGGCGCCGCTCCGACCCCAAGCCCCGGGCGATCTCAAGCTGAGTGGGGGCATTCAGAGACGTGAGCTCAGGGTTAAGGCTTCATTTGCCCCAGGGAGGAGGAGGTCGGCGATCTAGAATGCGGGTTCGGAGAATCCGGGCTGAGTCCTGAGCAGCTGGCGGGTACACGCGTCTGCGGTCAACTGCGCACCATCCCCATTGCCTCAGTTGCCAAAACAACTTCGGGGAAAACCGTTGCTTAGGCTCAAACTCGCACCCGATACTACAAGGTGGATGAGGTGAGGACCAGGCCAGAGGTCCTGGGAGCCACGCTGTCGCCTTACTCTGAAGCTCCCTCTGTGCCTCCTGACTGAAGTTAAAGTTCGGCAGGCACCGCAGTCTGGTCCAGGTTGCGGTCAGGCTTGGTCGGGCAAGCAGGGAGTTTTGTTTCAGAGGCTAGATTGACAACCTGTGGAGGCAGAAGGACCCTCACTCACCAAGAACCGGCTCAGCCGGGCGCTGGAAGTGAAAGCCCAAGTTGCCAGCCTGTGGGCTTTGGCCATCCTCGCGTCAGCTGTCAGAAGCCTGGCATACAAATTCACTCACCCTTCCTACTTCCAATGCTTTCTTCCCAAACTCTTTTAGGGAGACAGCTCTGCTTTTTGGAAAGAAGGAAAAAAAAGCAGGGGAAATCACATTTTTTGGAGGCCCTTGCAGAGTGCAGAATCAGGCATTTGGTTGCACGTGTTTTCATTCAGTTGTCGCTCACCTTTTGGAGAGGTATTATTGATGTCATTTATAGATGAGGACACGGAGGCACAGAGAAGTGGCTCACTAAGGTCAGAGAGCTGTGCGCAGAAGACAGGGGACTCCAGGCCTAAGTGTGAGCTGCGAGGGTGGGTATCAGCATTGGCAAAAGCAGGCCCAGCAGGAGCTGTCTCAGAAATGATGCAGCTGCCTGAGGAGCCTCAGGTCCCCACCCAGACCCTGGGGGCACAGGTCTTTCTCTGGCCCCCGTTCCCCATCCCGAATTTCCGAAGGGGTTTCTGGCTGAGGGTTTCAGCTCCTGCTTGCGTTGGACCTCACGCTCAACCCCAGCCTCCTCCCCTCCTCCTCCCCTTTCCCTCCCAACCCTGCCTCCTGGACCCCGGCGACGCGGGGTGGGGGTGGTGCGGATAGGAGGGAGTGGGAGGGGGCAGGGCGGCAGGAGGTAGGCTGCGAAGGCTGGGCTGAGAGCTGAGAGCGCTCGCTGGTGAAACGTCTGCTTGACCCGACTGAAAAGAGGATCCCTGCCTTTGAGCAGAACCTTGTCTGACCGAATGAAAACTCCCAAGGCCATTCTTTGCTATAAAAGCCGCTCATTTGCCACGGGTTGGAGAGGCCGTTCCCCCACTCCCTCGCCACTGCTTGGTTTGAAATAAGCATAAACCTCATTTATAAAAGAACCCACGTCACACACACCCCCTCTCCAAAATCACAGGGCCTGGTTGGTGAAGTTGACTATGCCTGTTTCCCCCTTCCAAGGAAGCAAAAATGCCCTCCTCCCCTAACTGGTGATGCTGCAGGCCTCTTGAAGGAAATAATGTGGCCACAGCAAGGAGAAAAAGCCCTCTGTCAACTCCTGGACCACGATAGCCCCTCTCCCACCCCCATCCACCCACTCTTCTCTTCCCTCTTATGAACTAAATAAAAAGCAGTAAAATTACTTTCCAAAATAGCCAGCTTCAAAGCAGAACAGAGTACCAGGCTGCGGGAATCCTGAATCCCGCCCTGATAAGGTTCGTAATAATCAAATCCAAACTCCATCCACCTCCTTTGACTCCTTCCAACCTTCTCGGGACCCCTCTACATTTGTTGATGAAAACACTTTGATGTCCCGCGTCCTCCAAACAATTATTATTATAATTTTAAACAACCTGGTATTTTCCATTACTAACGGCTCAGGCTTTGAAGTTACACCTCATAATTTCCTAAATTAAATAAATCATTTTAAGTTTGCACTGGGAGGCTTTTAATAGCAGAGAAAGGAATATCATTATCTTATTGAGACCCAATTGTGGTGGCTCCAGTTTGGCTGTAGCTAGGGGCAAAGTAGGCTCACTCTAACAGACATACTTTATTAACCTCCCATAACTCTTGAAAGAACATTTTTATATTTTCTTTGATTTCCCCCCTCCCTATCTTGTTTTAAAGCTGTCCCAACCTTTAATTAGTGCCTAATATGAAAAGCATTATTTTTTTAATGCTATGTAATTTACCAGCGGCAACAGGCCAACTTAACAATTGTTTATTAGACTTGGTTTTTCACACAGGGCAAAGAATGCCGCTCCAAACCCAACTTTTCATGGGTGGTTGCACTAATTAATACAGTGTCTGAGGCTCCTAGGGGGTTTTTTAATATCGAAGCCTATGGGGGCGGAAGGGGGTTTTAGAAGTCCAGCTCCTGCCGACTACGTTCTCTCTCTGATTTCTTTCATGCTGTTTTGATCCTGCCTGTGGAGTCAGCACAGACAGAAACTGCTCGCTGGCTTTGGGGACTCCAACTATCGAATCCTGAAGCAATGCACTGGCCACAGAAAACCCTTGATTTAGATCTTGGAGGACCTAAGATTGGGGTGCAGAGGGTCCATGGCTCACTTTTGACATAGATGTGGGGGCTCCCCTCATCCAGCCTGGAGGAGGAAGGAGCTGGTCTGCTGCTTGGGCTAGAACAAGTCAGGCTTTGGGGGGCAAATGCCAGGTCTCCCAGGCACCAGGCAGCACTTGGCTGTAGGCAGAGATTTTGCTGGGACTGAGGCAGGGACAGCCACAGGGGTAGGGGAAAGGCTGGGGGGACCCAAACCAGCTTTCTCCCTGCCTCTGCTTTCTTCCGACTGTTTTGCTCTATTTTCTTCATCCTGTGGTCTCTCATTTTCTTTTCTCATCTTTTCCCTTTTTTGCTCTTTCCCTTTTGATTACATTCCCTCTCCTTTTATTCTTGTTCACGTCTGTCCTATTTCATATCTTTCTAATTTTCTCCTCTATCTTCTTACTGTCGGTAATTTCTTTTCATGCTCTCATTTTTAATTGTCTCCTTACCCATCCCTTTTCTTTCTTCATTTTTTCTTTGCTTGTCACTTTGCTCTCCCATCGTGTGTCACTCCATGTTTTTCCGTCTCGTAATTGATTTCCCTTCCCACTTTCTCCTGCTTTTCCCCCTTCTCGTTCTCTTTTCCATTCTTTTCTGCCCGGTTCCAGCGATTTCGTGCGTGATTCCAGGCCAGGCGTGCGGGCCTCTCTAGTCCGCCTCGCGTTGAGCCCTGGCGCTGGGGACGCCTGGTCACCACGTCTATTTCGGCACTTTTCCCTCCCAGGCTGCGCCAGGCAGGCGAGCGAGGGAGAGGCCCTTGCGCAGGAAGGGGGCACCGTCACCCAGTTTCCCGCCTGGAACTCTGGGCGTCTCGGGAGAGAAGGGCAGCGTCCAGGCGCTCGGCCCCTTGCGTCCCGCCCGCCGCCGGCCGCCCGTTTGATGTCGCGGCCCGGCAGAAATGCGACCGGGTTATCAATCACCCAGCTGGATCCTGAAGGTCTCGGCCTAATCACATTTAATTGCTCGTGGAGGCCCACTCTCGCCCCAGGCCGGCCGCCGCGCTCAATTACTCCCCAAATACCTGCCATCAATAAATGCGGCACACGAGAGATCGCAGCCCACCGGGCGCCCTCTTCTCCACCCCCTGTCCCCATCATTAAACTTACACCTTGACGCTCAGAGGAGCAAGCCAAGCAGATAATAGCAGCCCCCTGTTAGAGAGCGCTTCCCAAGTGCCAGACACGGATGCTGGCCCAGGCAATCTACACCCATCAGCTAGTACGTGTCCCCCCACTGTCGGGGAGATGGAGTTACCAACTCCTTTGGAGTTGAGGGAATTAGGCTCAGATCATTCATTAATGAGCCAGAGGTAGCAGAGAAAGGCAGTAACCCAAACCAGACGGGACCTTGCAACCCCCAGGATTCTACAGCCCATGGAAAGCATGAGACAATAGTGCCTCCCAGAGGCCAGAGATTTACCTGGGCCCTGGGCACTAAGGTGTGCTGACCGTTTCCTTAAGCCAGGTACTTCTTATTTATTCAGTATTAAGGCAGGAGTTTATTTATTCCTTCCATCAACTTGGTGAAATTGGTGCTCACAGCCTCATTGTCCAGATAAGGACACTGGGGCCTCCAATGTGAGGCAAAGTGGGAGAGCTACTCAAAATCGAGTCCCCTGCCCAGTCTCCAGCCTGAATACTTCTGCGCCCAGCGCTGCCCTCCTGTCCCCTCCCCTGGCTTACATCCAGCACTCTTTTTCACTCTGAACCTTCGAAACAACTCCCATATTCACAGAGCAGAAAACTAGATCTCTGAAAGAAAACTGCCCAGAGAGTTGTCAAAGCTGAGATCACACAGCAGGTGAGCTCAGCACCCTGAAATCCATGTGAGTCCCAGCCACGGCTATTTCCATTATGCTATTCCGCTTCAGCTGAGGATCTTTACTTTAAAAGAAAGTGCATCAGGCCAGGCATGGTGGCACATGCCTGTAATCCATCCTAGCATTTGGGGAGTCCAAAGCAGGAGGATCAATTAAGGCCAGGAATTGAAGATCGGCTTGGGCAAAATAGCCAGACTCTGTCTCTACAACAAATGCAAAGATTAGCCAGCCATGGTGGCGTGCTTGAAAGGCTGAGGCAGGAGGATTGCTTGAGCCCAGAAGTTTGGGACTAGACATGCAGATTTAAATTATTGCAGTGAGCTATGATGACCTCACCACACTCTAGCCTGGGCAAGAGCAAGATCCTGTCTCAAAAAAAAAAAAAGAGTGTGCATAATGTCCATATGTTATGTGGGTGGCCATACTTATACATCTAAACAGTGACCAAGGGGTTGAGTGCCATGTAAAGTCAGCCACTGACTTCTTTTATTCCATACCCTTTCTAATCCCTTGCATTTATGTTTAAAATATATCCAGCATCCAAAATACTCTCATATTCAGGATCTCATGTGGCCCTCAAAGCTATAGGTAGGGTATTATTATTATCTTCATCTTAAAGAAAATTAAAAGGGTGCTCAGAGAGGTGAGGTGACTTGCCTGACTAAAGTCTCACAGCAGGGAAACAGAGCCAGGCATGACAGTTAGCTGTGGGAATCCTTCTACCTGGATGATGTCAAGTCCTCACTAGACAAGAGGGCTACCTGGTATTTTCTTGGTTTTTGATTTGTGGACCCGAACAAGTGTACATTTCCCTAAAAGGGGTTCCTGGCTTGCAGAGCCTGGTATCAAAAGAGCTATTTTAGTGGCAAAGCTTTGCCTATTTTTATTTCAATGCTGAGAATGCTTGATGATGGAAAAACTAACTTTGTAAAGAAATCTCATATAAGACGTTAAAATGCCTCTCGAAATACCATCACAGAAAATTACCTGAAAGGTAGTGGTGATGGATGAGGCAGTTATTGATGTGAAATTGGCCAATTTAAGGAAAGTCTGAAGGCTGCAAGTGTTCATCTCCTCCCTCCCTCCCACCAAATCAGCAGCTCACCCCGGCTAGTCTTTCCGGTTGGATTTCTCTTTGTTTGGCAGAGGGAACAGAGAGAAGCCAACAAGACAATGCAGAAAATCCCAGGGGTGGGCGTGGGGAATGTGATCTAGCACTTGAGAATTCCAGGAAAGCAACTGGACAGTGAAGTCATGGTGAATGGATGTGGGATTGGGGTGGGGGGCAATGTGCCTGAGCATTAGGTGCCCTATCTGGGAGCAGGCAGTACGATGGGCTACTGCCTTTAGGAAAGAACTTGCAGATCTAAATTATTCCTAGGTTAGGGGCATCTATGCCTGGAAAGATACCACTAAGCAACAGTCCACTTTAGTGAGAAGATAAAACTGCTTTTTCTCCCCTTGCAAAGAGTAGGCAAGTGCCAAGGAAATTAGGCCTTAGAAGGAAAGGTTTTCAACACCTGGGGCTAAGAAATCTTTTTTGCAGGGGGCAAAAATACCCAAATTTCCTTCCATATGCAATCCCTGACAAAGTCTAGAACCTAAAAAGGGCTCCATGTACTTTTTAGAGCAAGATAAATAGAATAAATGTGTAATAACTCTTTTAAGTCCAAAATGACAACATGCATAACATACAAACTCAATATTCTTTCTCCTTCAATCAGCAGCAAGAATTCTTTTTGCTGTTTCAGTGAACACCAATGGTCCTAACATTGAACATATGATGCCCCAAGACTTTCCCAAAATTCTCCAAACAGAATTATTAAAATTCACTGCTTAAAAAAAATAAATAAATAAAATAAAATTCACTGCAATTGAGAAGAAAAAGAAGAGATGTGTCATTTTCTTTTTGGATAATCACTAAATTAAATGAGCCTCTGCTGAGAATCTTTGCTTTAAGAGAGAATGCATCGACTCTTTTGAAGTCATTCCTATAAGCCTAGTTGTGGATGGAATCCTTTACATAATTTTGTTTGGATCCACACAGCACCATGGTCCTGTGTCAGGTCCATTTCATAGTTAAGAAAACTGAGAACCTGAAAGATTGTGTAACTGTCCTGGGCTCACAGCTGGTAAGTGACAGAACTAGCCTTTGAGGGAGCCGTTGGACTACAAAGAAACATGCTTCAAAACTGCTATCCTAGAGTGTTCACTGTTTTGAGTTTGTGCCACCTACAGGAGCAGAAGCCAGCATCAAAGAAAAACATGGCCCTTGGGTCCATTTGGTTCCTAGAGTGATTTAAAATAAGAAGTTTTCACTTGAGGTAAATGGACATTTCAGGCTAATAATATCTTGGATCAGTGGCAGAATGACATTAAAGGGCAACATTATAGAACAGTGTTTTTCAATCTTCTTTATTTCATGCACACTTGAACCTACAGTTAAACTTCTGCAGCTCACATAAATTACGTTTATGTACATATTGTGCTTTGAACATCATTCAAAAATAATTTAGTTAATGATCTTTAAAAATTTTTGAGGCACACCTAAGAAGCTCTCATGACACCCTGGTTGAAAATCACTGGAATAGAATCTTGGAGCAGAAGAGAATTTTAAGATCAGATCATGTAAAAGGTTCAGAGTAAAAGTGGCTTGCCCAAAGTTACATAGTCACATAGCAGTTGTGTGGAAAAGTAACATTGAAAAAGGAAAGAAAAAAAGCCACATTGCTAGTTCTATTCAGCTGCTCTGAGCTCAAATCCAGGTCTCCTATAGTCTAAATGTTAGCAGCTCACTAAGAGTGGCAGAGGGTTAGAGCTGCGTTTTGGTTCTCAGTAATATCCACCCATCCCTTATAGCCATTCCACATTAAAGGCATATGTGTTGTATATCATTGGATCTGATCAAAAACGTAATATTTTCCCAAGCTCAGAAAGTGAGTAAAGGCATTTTTAGAAAATGTTGCTATTTTTATTAATCTTTTAACGTGCCATCCTGATAAACATAGTATGCTTACTGGGCAACAGGACAGGTCTCCAACCCTATCACACTCTCTTCCAAATATTAATAGATTGCTCTGGCTATGCCTCTTCTTTTATTTTGATGCTTCCACCAGAGAGTACCAAATAAAATATCGGAGTTACTGCATTCAAGGTCAAAATAGTCAGTGATGTCTTTCTAAGCCTTGCTTCACAAGCTGTAATCTAAGGCAGGGATCAGCATCCGGGAAAGACACAGAAAGGCCAAACGAGCAAAGTTCTGCTCCGTCCCATTTGAAATGTCCCTTAGAATAATGCATGGCCCACGGTAGGTGGTCACTGAGCACAGTGGTTATTGAACAAATGAAGGTGAATGTTTTACCAAATGACATAACAGATCTGGAAAAATTGGAGAGCTTTAGGCTTGGCTGATTTTTGAAAGTTGCCCGAAAATGAGTAGGTTTGCCATGAGTTCAAACTTTTAAAAAGTTGCTTTGGTTCTCAAGATAATAAAAATGATTTGCCTTTGGCAAGATGGGCCAGGTAGGGCTATCAAGGTAGTTATAAAAAAATTCTTGATTTGGTTCAAGTCTCTGATGACTCATTCCAGATGAATATTAAAAGACTTTCACAACCTCAGGTGGTGGGTTAGCCAGACTACATAAAGCCAGCTCCACTTGCCCTTATATTTCATGAGCAAAAACCGTTCAAGACATGCTGTTAAAGGAAACTCTCCTGAGTTACAGAATTGTGTAATTGGACATAGAAAACATCTTCAGAGTTTTTGTTTTGTTTTGTTTTTACAGTGAAGACAAGTGACTAATAATCCACTCAGTGACAAGGATGTCAGGAGATCTCAGTTCTTTTCCTTATGAGTATCTCTCTCTCCCCCTCTGAAAGAAACAATTAGCTAAACAAAGTTTATTATACTAGCCATTTTAACTTGCAATAACTTTGGAAGTAAAGGGGAATCTCCAGAAAAATGTATTTTATCGACTCGAAGCCCTCTGTTTTCTCCTCTATAATTTGGGACTCATGTTCTCTTTTCATAAGCACATTTGGAGGTGTCATTAAGCCATAGTTAACATTTCCTGCCCCCTTGAGACCAGAGACAGAGTTCTAAAGCAAAAGAACACTCCTAGGAACTAAGTCAGAAAACAAAGGTGTCATCCCTGATAACCTGAGCTGTGCTCAACTCTAAGAATTTTTAGGGGTTAGGGGACCATGTCTTTTTGAGGGCATGGTAACCCAGGTCACAGGGTCCAGATCTGGAGGTATAGTAAACTTCTGTAAAATTTATCTTTGTTTTCAAGGTCTCTGTAAAGAAACCTGATCACTTGAAGCATCATTAATTCAAAGACTGTAAAAATCTGTCCCCTAACTAAAAGTCTCCCTGCATTTATCAGAATCCAGATTTCTAACCCAAGGTCCAGAATGAGGTTTCACATTACTAAGACTTCATCACTTTTCAAAACTATACAGCAGGCCATTTGCTGGTGGGTTATGAAATATGATCATAAATTAAAACTAAATGACTCATGTAAAATAAATGGACAAAGAGCGCTTTGTGATGCCGAGGGCTCCAGTTTGATTGTGTTAGTTCACTTATTTGGGTATTTAGAGTGTTTCAGAAAGCCAGGTACCTTGTCTTACCTGAGCAGTGGTTCTATTATTGCAAAGCTTTGCCCGAGGGCCCCTTTCAGAAACAATGAGTAAGACACGAATGACATTTAGGCACTTCTTTACAGTTTACATAAACCATAAAAAATAAAATGTCGCTCTGCCCCTACACTGTTTCTACGCTATGAAATGGAACAGGAAACAGCCTCACACAGAGGGGAGGCCACAAGGTGCTCAGAAGAGGTGGAAAAGTGTCAATCAGAAAATTCATGCTGAAGAGGCACATGGCTTCCCCCCTAAAGAAGTCAGGGGCTAAGGAAGCCAGTATATTTAGAGATCGTTGGGGGAGGAATACCCTGGCAGTCTTTGTGCATCCTTTTGAAGTTGGTCCTAGCAGGTGGTTGTGTGGGTGAGTGATGCAATTGCAACTCTCCCAGTAACATCAGCTTCCTATATGCCCAGTTAATTCACAGACTCCACCAGTAATATACTTCACTGCACTTGGGGCTGCCAATCGGTCTTTTGTGATTTTTTTTTAAGTTCCACTATATTAAAATTGAGGGAAATGGTATAGAAAAAAGAGTTATTTATTATTAATCTTTTTAATAGCTCTCAGTTCTTTTCTTTATAAGCATCTCTCTCTTTCCCTTCCCCTCATGGTGGTAAAATATACAATAACACAAAATTTATTATTCTAACCATTTTAAGTATACAACTCAGGGGCATTACATACATTTACAAGGTTGTGCAACCATTACCACAACCCATCTCCAGGACATTTTCATCACCCCACACTGACTCTGGAACTGTTAAACACTGACTCCTCATCCAACTCACAGCGGCCCGGCCACCACCATTCTGCATTCTGTCTCTAGGAATGCAACTTCTCCAGGACCGTCATATAAGTGGACTCCTGCAATGTTTGTCCTTTGTGCCTGACTTTGTTTACTTACCATGTTTTCAACGTGCACCTGTGTTGTAGGATCTATCAGAACTTTCTTTTTATGGCTGAATAACATTTTATTGCATATGCTATGTGTACCATATTTTGTTTATCCATTCATCATTTATTGATGGGCATTTGGGTAATTTCTGCCTTTTGGCTCTTGTGAATAGTGCTGTATAAACATTAGCATGCAAATATCTGAGTTCCTAATTTTCAGTTTTTTAAAAACTGTATGTTTATTTGAGGATTTATGTCTTACCTCCTCTTGTAGACTATGCAAAAGCCTTGGAGTCTTGCGCAGGCGGTCCCTGGGTTATGAACAAGATAGGTTCTGTAGGTTTGTTCTTAAGTTGAATTTGTACGTAAAATAGCCTCCATTTGTTATTGTGAGTCATACATCAGTCAGAAGAGGTTTATAACCTGGGGATTTATTATACTAGCCTCCATTTGTGTGAGTTATACATAAGTCAGATATTTGTAAGTTGGGACTGCCTGTCCTCAAAAAACTTCCAATTTGGTGGGGAAAGAGCCAGGCATTACACATTATCTCCCAGAGACTTGTGGTATAGTCATCTAGGGATGCTTTAGAGCTATGGAAGTTAGAAGAAAGGGAAAAACCAAGTTGCCAGGGCTGATAGGGGTGGTGAACTTCCAGCCATGTCTTGAAGGGCTAACATCTCTTTCCAGGTAGAAGGACGCTCCCTACACTCTACCCAAGAAGAATACTGAGGCAAATGGAAAAGTATAGCACAGAATTGTTCAGGTGATTGGATGTTCAGGAAGAGTAAGTGGCATTTTAACAGACATTGGGAAGGGTGGACTAGCCCAGTGTTCAAGGATATTGACACTAGATCAGGGCTTGGGTTGAAATTCTTGCTCCATTGACCTTGACCATGAACAAGCCACTTAATCTCTCTGGAACTTGATTTTTTCATGTACATCACTTGAGTAATAGCACTTATCTGAGATAGTTGTTGTGAGAATAAAGCGAGATAATATATATCAAATGCTACTCATGATGCTTGAGCTGAGGAAAGTCCTTGTCATGTGGTAAACTTTGTATATCATACTAAAGACTCTGGTCCTCATCTTTGGGCATTGAATAGCCTTTAAAAGCTTTCAGACAGGCAGTGACAGGGCTGGAGGGGTTTGAGACACAGAGCCAGGGCTAACCTAGCTGTTTTCCTTGGTGCCATTTGGGATAACATGGAAAATAAAGCTAAACTGTTGAATGTTGAGACAGGTAGGCATGACTGAGTAAGACCACTGAACTGACCCATCTTGCCCAGGAGCCACTAGGCAGAATGGTGGTTTTAATAATTCATCCAGCACTGGTCATCCTTCATTATCTCCTTTCCCTGAATTCCGGTGCCCATCTTAATGTCTGTGCTGCAATAACAAAATATCACAGACTGGGTAATTTATAAACATAAAAGGAATTTATCATTATTATTTTTTTTTTTACTCTTTTTTTGACCAACATAATTTAAATGTGCTGCAGAATTTTTTTTTTTTTTATTGTTGGGGATTCATTGAGGGTACAATAAGCCAGGTTACACTGATTGCAATTGTTAGGTAAAGTCCCTCTTGCAATCATGTCTTGCCCCCACAAAGTGTGACACACCAGACAGCTGAATCTGCCTGCACCTTGATCTTGGACTTCCCTCTAGAACTGTAAAAAATAAATTCCTTTTTACAGTTCTAGAGGGAAGTCCAAGATCAAGGTGCAGGCAGATTCAGCTGTCTGGTGAGGGTACTTTTGGCTTTCAAACTGGCACCTTACCCCTGTGTCCTCTGGAGGCGATGAACACTGTGTTCTCCCCTAGTGGGAGGACAGAAAGGCAAAGAGGAACTCAGTCCTTCAGCCCTTTTATAATTTCACCCATTAGGGTGGAGCCCTCCTTGTCTAATGGCCTCCTGAAGGCCCCACCTTTAAACACTGTGGCATTGGGGATTAAGTTTCAACAAGAATTTGGAGGAGACACAAATATTCAAACCACACCAGGACCAAATAAACACGGAATAGATTAGAAGAATTCTATAATCACACCTTTTCTCTGTCACATCCTGCCTTCCTTTCCTGCAAAGGAGTCTTGCTCTCTTCTCTTTGCTTGTGACCCTGTGGCGTCTGATGACAGTCTGAAGGATTACAGGGTGGGAGTGAACATGTGCCAGCTGAAAACATAGAAACAGAATGCCTGCACCAGGAATCTCAAAGCTCTGAGCTTTTACAACCTCTGAAAGACCAGCAAACGCTCCCCTACCAAAGACTTCCACTCCGCGCCTCGGCTTTAAGAATCAGTCTCATGAAAGCCGTTTCCAACAAGCATTTAAAATCATCCATCCAAAAGATAACTAAATCATGGCCATTCATTCCTCTCAGCCCATCACACTGCAATGAAAACATGTATTTAACTGAGAAAACACTGAGCCTTCCCTCTCCCTGGCCTCTGTTCCCTTTCTTCTCCCTTCCTTTGAGGACTCAAAATGTTATGATTCATCTCAGTGCTGCCCAGTGCAGCAGTGAATTACAGGCCCCAAAGATTTCCAGACCCGGAGGGGTCCCGGGAGGGAACAGCCCCCAGTCATCCCCAGCATTCTCTCCCCAGCCAACTGTGTTTGTTCCTTGACTCCTTTTGATCATTGCTTATAACAGTAGCCAAGCAGAGGAAATTAAGCTTTTGTATTTAAACTAATCCATGACCCTGGATAATTTGTAAGAGACATCTATGAGGGGTTAAAAAGGAGACTCCAACTGCTTGATGTGGAGACATCCCGGACACACCAACGGCTCCCTTGGTGGGATCATAGAATTTCAGTGTTGAATGAAAGAATGGCAGAGCATGTGGTATCTTTGGAGGACATCTGTCCAGGCCAGCTCGCTTGGTTTTAATGCATTAACTGAGGTCCAGATAGGGGAAAGGGCCTGTCTAGAACCAAACAGGGAGTTTGTGACTGGGTAGGGATTTGCTGCAGGATGTCTGACTCCCCGGACTAAGAAAAAGAGACAGCTTAGTGTGGTTCTGCCCACCTCTGAAGGCCCCTGTAGATGGACATTATGTCTGCCTGACCTCAGAGTCCACACCAGACCTGCATACCATGGTGCCTTAATGGAAGCAGCAGCCCTCAGTTGAAATCTCTAGTATAGTTTTATTTTTCAATGTAGGGGATAAGAATCTAATATGGGGATTAAGGGTTTGTTTGGCCTGTAGGGTCAGAGCATGTGTGTTCTCTTTGCCTCTGTCTCTCAGAATAATAGTAGAACCTATCTCACAGGGTTTTTACACACTTTAAATGAGTTAATTTTGGTAAAGTGTCAACCTCAAGAAATGTGAATTGTTACTATCATCTCCATCCCTCACTCTGTGTAATTTGTTTCACAGAGGAAAGCTAAAGAAGGAGGATGAGTATGCGCTTATGAATGATAAGACCTGGGCGAGGTAAAGTGGCTCGTGCATATAATCCCAACACTTTGGGAGACTGAGAAGGGAGGATCCCTTGAGGCCAGGGGTTTGAGATGAGCCTGGGCAACACAGCAAGACCCTGTCTCTAAAAAAGTTTTTAAAAATTAGCCAAGTATGGTCATCACCTCTTTCTGCCTCAGTGTTCTCATCCGAAAAATGGAAATTTTAGCCCAGGCCTTCTACTGGAGGAGAAATACTTCTACATTTAAGCATTTAGAGATCACTGACTCAGTGCCAGGCACAGTGATGGGCACTTGAGATGACCAGTGGACAAAACAACAATGCTGCTTCTGCCGAGCTCACATCTTAGTGAGGAACACTGACAAAAAAAATCAACATCTTTTGTTTTTTTTTGCAGTTTTTGGCCAGGGCTGGGTTTGAACCCACCACCTCTGGCATATGGGGCCAGCGCCCTACTCCTTTGAGCCACAGGCACCACCCTCAACATGTTTTTTAATTATGTGAAATAAGCCATAAATGACATGGAATGCATGAACATCTTCTTTTATAAGTGCTTTCTGACTCCCAAATGTTTCTTCTATCTCACAAAATAGATACCTGCTAAGTTTTTCCCCTTTTCCTTTTAATTCGGGCAAATTTCAAACATATGCATAGGAGAGAGAAAAAAACTCTATGTACCATCACCCCACCTTGCCAATAATCAACTTACTATTTAACTTTGGAACATCTAAACTGCTCCCACCTTTTTTCTCCTGTTTTTTGAGATTGTTTTGAAGCAAATTTCAGACATTATGTTATTTAGTCCCAAAACATCCTCACATGTAAATCTAAAAGATAAAAAAAAAATTGTAAGGCCAGGCAAGGTGCCTCACACCTGTAATCCTAGCACTCTGGGAGGCTGCGGTGGGTGGATTGCCTGAGCTCACAGATTACAGACCACCCTGAGCCAGAGTGAGACATGGTCTCTAAAAAAAAAAAAGTAGCTGGGCGTTGTGGTGGGCACTGGTAGTCTCAGCTACTTTGGAGGCTGAGGCAAGAGAATCACTTCAGCCCAAGAGTTTGAGGTTGCTGTGAGCTGTGATGCCATGACATTCTACCAAAAAAAAATTGTAAAAAAAGTAAGCACACTATCATTATCCCATCAAAAAATTAACAGTAATTCCTTAATAGCATGAAACATAAAGGCAGTATTTAAATTTCTTTGATTGCCTCACCATTTATGAGGTCACCAATTTACATATTACCTCAGCATTATGTAAAATATTACATATTATTGAAATTAGCATGTAAAGGATGTCCACCTCAATCTGTTGATATGTCTCTCAAAATTTGTTGTGATGTACAAGTTTCCCTTCTCCTCTCTCTCTCTCTCTCTCTTTTTTTCTGTCTTCCAATGTAGTTGTTGATAAAGATCAAGGCATTTTTCTATATGTTTTCCTGGCATCTGCATTCCCATGAAATAATTTTTTTTTTTTTTTTTTTTGTAGAGACAGAGTCTCACTTTATGGCCCTTGGTAGAGTGCCGTGGCATCACACAGCTCACAGCAACCTCCAACTCCTGGGCTTAAGCGATTCTCTTGCCTCAGCCTCCCGAGTAGCTGGGACTACAGGTGCCCGCCACAACGCCCAGCTATTTTTCGGTTTGCAGTTCAGCCGGGGCCGGGTTTGAACCCGCCACCCTCGGTATATGGGGCCGGCGCCTTACCGACTGAGCCACAGGCGCCGCCCCCCATGAAATAATTTAACATGTTCTACTTACATTCCCTGTAATTCTTTTTTTTTTCCTGTAGTTTTTATAAATTGTTAGATCAAGAGGCTTGATCAGATTAAGGTTCTATTTTTAGAAAAACTATGTAATAGATGGCATTATTTTCTTCCATGACAGGGCACTTAACAGTTGCTTGTCTCTATTTGAGTGATGTATAATTCTGTTGATCATCAATTCCGAGTAGATCTATTACTTCATTAGAGGTTGTGAAATAGACATCTTAATTCTATTTTTGCCTACTTTTTTTGCCCCAATGCTTTTTTTCACAGAAAACAAAACTTCTCTCCATCAAATATTTGGTTGCCTTGAGGCCCAGTTAGTGTGTGGTGGGCAGGAGGAATGTCTGACTTTTTCTCTTCAGTTATCACTTTCCAAAAGAATGAGGTAGGTTATATCATCTTTTCCAAAGGTTGATGGGGAGGAGTGTTTCAATCCATTCCAGTTACTTGCTGTTGCTCTGTGAATAGTCCCCCTTTGGCTATCATGAGCTTTTGTCAAGTTGGCTCCTGTCTTTTTAATATAATTTCAATAATCTTTGAAAATCTTCTCGCTTTCTGGTAGAAAACAGTCCAGGCCTTCTTGTACACTTCCTGCCAGTCACACAGGATCACCCATTTCTCCAAAGGCGTTCTCTTCCCTTTAAGTGGGAAATTGAATTCAAGGCTACAGCATAGGTACTCAAGGTGCCCTTGCTAGGCACTTGCCTTATGTAGACATGAACCAGGTAATTACGGCCCATGTCCTCATGCCTCTCTAATCTGACTTGGAAGACAGGAATGTAACACATAATTGCAGAGGTGTTAAGTTGCAGGAAGGGCAAGTTTAGAGTGCTGTGTCAGTGTTAGATGACCTAGCCTGGGATGAGGACTCACAAAATACCTCGGAAGAAACAGGAGAGAGGGAGAATTGGGACCAGAGGAGAGCTACTCCCTGATCAGCCAGTAGCCAGATTTCCAGCCTCTGATGTGAGGTAGAGATGTGAAACTGATAGGTAAAATGTAACAGTCTAGGCAATAAACTCTCGTGGTGGAATTCAAAACATGCAAACTTTATAAAGGACTTGTTATAGGTGGACTAAGCATTTGCACCTTTTAAATCAAGGTGTGGTGGATTTGTCTTCTCATAACAATGGCTGATTAGATGTGCATTGTCTGATTTAATCTTTATTAACAATCCTGTGAGGCAAGGATTATTATTATGGCCATTTAACCAATGAGAAGACTAAGGCTCATGGAAGGTTAAGGAATTTGCTGAAGGTCACCTAGGTAGTAAGTAGTGGAGAAGGGATATGAACCCAGGACTTTCTGATATTGGTGATAAGCCTCTTCTGTGCTCTTGTGTCAGTAGGGCCCCTTTAAAAAAGAGTTTTAAAAATCCCTTGTTTCCTAATTTGCTGAGAGTTCTAATCTTCTCATCTCACTCTTAGCCACTTTGCTCCCTTGTTCTGGGCTCTCAGGAAGAGTTGAAATTGTGTCCTAGTCCTTAGAAGCACTGTGTACCAAGGGAAAGTTTCTTTAATTCTTTGTTCTTCTCTGAGCCTCAGGTTCCTTATCTGTGAAGTGGGGATAATGACATCCACTGGTAAGGTTAATTGAGATTGTGGAAAGATGTGTCCATGTAAAGTATTTATTAATGAGGGGCGGCCCCTGTGGCTCAAAGGAGTAGGCCGCCGACCCCCTACACTGGTGGTAGGTGGTGATGGGTTCAAACCTGGCCCTGGCCAAAAACTGCAAAAAAAAAGTGTTTATTAACAAGTGAGTGTTCAGTAAATGGCTGCTATTGTTAAAAATGATGAACCAATCAGTACCTAACATGTGTTCCATCTTTCATGGCCATCACATTGTGAGAGGTAGGTTTATCATTACCCCTGTTTTACAGAGGAGGAAACTGAGGCACAGTAAGGGGGATTCCTGTGTCTAAGGCCACACCTAGCAGTTAGTCGTAGCATCAGCATTTGAACCCAGACAGAGTCCTTGGGCTTAAGCACCTTGCTCTGTTTCCTCACTGAGGAGTCTTGTCTGGCAGAGGGACAATTCAATCTTGCTGCCTTGCCCCTTGGTCCCACTTCGCTGAAAAGAAGTAGAGGTCAGCTGAGAGATGACCTGTTGTACCAGCATGCAGGTGATCATCTCCCCAAAAGCCTACTGGTCCCCAGAGGGGACCTGATGCTGACTACGTGCATTGAGTTACTTGGCAATTACTGGTCTAATAAATTGCCTTTTTTCCTACGGAGCTAAAAATAAGAACACTCACACCCCCTCAGTGCTGATCCTGGGAACAGTGATGGTTTTAAAAAATTAACTTTGCATTCACAACTTTGAGTTAAGCGACACATTTTATTTTTTTAGAGACAGAGTTTCACTTTGTTGCCCTAGGTAGAGTGTCGTGGCATCACAGCTCACAGCAACCTCCAGCTCTTAGGCTTAGGTGATTCTCTTGCCTCAGCCTCCGGAGTAGCTGGGACTACAGGCGCCAGCTACAACACCTGGCTGTTTTGTTGTTGCAGTTTGGCCGGGGCTGGGTTTGAACACGTTACCCTTGGTATGTGGGGCCAGCGCCTTACTCACTGAGCCACAGGTTCTGCCCTAGCCACGCATTTTAACATCACTAGGAAACAGAAGACAGAGACATTGATGGAGTTTCTTCAGCAAGTTATCAGATGAGCCCCCATCCTCACCACTTTATTTTTTCTTTTTTCAGAACTCCATTTCTTCATACAGACTTTATTAAGAACATAGGTTTGAATCTCCAGGAACAAATTCTTCTGGCTCTTTAAGGAACATGTGTGTGTGTGTGGGGGGGGGGGTGGGGGTGAGGGGGAGGAGGTGGCTATTAGGCTACATTACTGCATAAATGATAGAGCATGCTTACCAGCGTGACTCATCCGTCCTAGAGTGACAAAAAAAGAAGCTTGAAAACCAAGTACAGCTAAAATACTGGCAGGCCCCGGCCACTGGGGCCAGATTTCAGATTTCATCTTTTTTAGACTAAAAAATAAAAAAATTAAATTTCAGTCTCAGAGTGACAATTCCCACGGAGGAAGGCCAAAGTATTTTGTCTACATCGCTCCTAACCCCCTTCCGAATCTAGTCCCAGACTCCCAAGCATCGGAGATGGAGAAGCCCCCAGCGGGTCACCCCGGCCGGCCCCTGGGCTTCCTCCCCCCGCCCTGGCAGTGCCCCCAGCCGCGAGCTCGCGGGGTGGAGGAGCCGGCTCGGCTTTGATTAGCAACACATGCGGGGGCCACGGCGCACCCTGACAGCCGGGCAGCTCCGAGGAGAAATGGATAGCTCCCGGGCTGCAAGGGCACGGCTGCAAACGCGCGCGGCTGCAAATGCGCGCGGCGTTCTCAGGTGGACAAGCGCGGGCCTCGGGGCGGGCGCCGGTTCCCAGGCGCGCGGAGGCGGCGGCCCCTTCCACCCCCGGCGCGGGCGGGAGCGGAACCCGCGTTAATTACTGTACGTTTCCACTGTAAAGAGTGTCAGCCGGGGAGCGGGGCCGCCGAGCCCGCCCGGCCCCGACGCACAAAGGCTTCATATATTCTGAATGAAGGCGAATCGCAGCCTCGGCCCTCTTGAAAAGAGCCGTGAGGGAGACTTAATTCTCTCCCTTTCAGCTGTGCTCAGACTGTGAAATCCACACAATCGCGCCCTTCTCTTTAAAGGGAGGCAGAAGAGGGGCCGCGGCCGCGCGCCCCGCCATTAGCTGGGCGCAGAGAGGGCGAGTTCACTCCGGGGACAAGGGCGCCGCCCGGCCCGGGGGCCGGCTGGTAGCAGCGTTCCCAAGGGGCAGTAGACGCAGCCCCTTTCTCCAGCTGCATTCCCGGCGCCCTTTGTGGGGCTGAGTCCTGGCGATGGTGTCAGCAGCCAGGTGCGGAGGCCACTTGCTCCTTTCTGCTCCCCAGGGATTTCGTGGGCTCAGGAAGCAAGCAGGCTGGGTCCATTCCCAGGACCAGAGGCCCTGCCCTGCGGAGCTGTCCCAGTTCCGGGCGTCCCAAGGGACTGGCCACACCCTGTTTGTGAGGCTCCCTCATTAATTAAAAAAAAAAAAAAAAACAAACAAAAACTGAGAAGAATGCCAGAACCAAGAAAAAATATATTATACCATACTGTATTAAAAATATTGGTGTCAACAATTTGACGTTTTCTAATATACACAGAAACCCCATGCATGTAACTCGGAAGATAATTACAAGATTAGGAAAAAATAGATATACCATCAGACATCACTTAATGATGGGACACATTCTGAGATGTGTCGGGAGGTGATTTATTTCCTTCCTTCCTTCCACTCTCCCTCCCTTCCTTCTTTTTTTTTTTTTCTTGAGACAGAGTCCCACTATGTCATCCTCGGTGGAGCGCCGTGGTATCACAGCTCTCAGCAACCTCCAACCCTTGGGCTTAAGCGATTCTCTTGCCTCAGCCTCCCAAGTAGCTCGGACTACAGGCGCCCGCTACAACGCCCGGCTATTTTTTAGTTGTAGTTGACTTTGTTCTTTGGCAGGCCCGGGCTGGGTTCAAACCCGCTAGCCCCCGTGCATGTGGCCGGCGCCCTACCCGCTGAGTTACCGGCTTCCAGAGGTGATCTTATTATTGTGTGAACATCCCCATGTACTTTCACAAACCTAGATGGTAGAGCATATTACACGTCGAGGCTGTTGCTCCTGGGCTACAAACCTGTGTGGCCCGTTACTGTACTGAATACTGTAGGCAATAATAATACAATGGCATCTAGGTATCTAAATCCATCTAAACATAGAAAAAGTGCAGTAGAAATACTGTAAAGAATATAAAAAATAGTACATCTATGTACGGAACCGCTGTCAAATATGTTGTTCAAAAACATCCCTATATGGGGCATGACTGAATATTAATTTCACTGTGGGGCCCCAGGTGCCTGTTCAGTAAAGGGGATCCAGGTTTAGCCTGATGATGAACCACATCTTTTTGCAGAATCTCTGCACCTGATTGCTGATTGTGTAACCTTATTTGGGGAGAATATCTCAAGGGGAAGTAGGCTGTGAACCTGAAGCTTAGGACTAACATCTTCCCAGACTTTGCTTCTTAGCCCTGAGGTTCAGACCATTCTGAGGCACATGGTAATTCTCTTAACTGCTTCAACTCTTGAATTCCAGTATTGTAAAACTGGACAGCATCGTAGCAGTTATCTGGTTGCTTGCCTAGCACTGCAATTTCCCTGTTGTTCCTTCCCTGTCTCCCATTTAGGTGGCAAAGCTGAGGACAAAATAACAGGACCCTGGAGCCACCCTGGGATTTAACTAATTCTTTTGTATCGGAAGTATATGGAACACACCATTTATAGCTTAGTTTAGAAAATTAGGGGCAAAGGTGTACCCATCCTCAGTGGTTTCCACTGGCTAGCCATCCTTTTTTTTTTTTTGGAATAAGGGAGTAAAAATTTATCAATGACAGTTACTATTTAGCACCTATTATGAGCTAAATATTTAGAATGGATTAGGTCAGTTAATTCTCACAAAACCTATAGGAGGTAGGTTCTATTGGGACTGAAGAAGGTGAACGACCTTGCTAAACATCACAGTTAATGAATGGCAGAGGTGAGTTTGAACCCCATTGGAAATGATCCCCAAGTTCTTTCTCATAGTTATCCTCTACCAGCCAGGGCTGGGCCCATCACACGCTTTCTATCACCTGATCCCCACAAAGTCCTCCAGGTTAGATGTTTTTCTTGTGTCTTCTCTTCCTACTTAACAGATAAGAAAATTGAAATTCCTAGACGTTAATTACACAACTTATGGGCATCCAGTTAAAGGCAAAGCCATGTATATGTGTGTGTGTAGGGGGTGTGTAGCCAAATAGGAGGGGTTTATTAGAACTACCTAAGAAATTTCTTAATAGTATAGAAGCTTGACAATAGCTCTAAAAATTCTATTTCTATAAGTCTAGTGTGGAGTTGGGGATTTTTTTTTTCTTTTTTTTGAGACAGAGTTTCACTTTATCGCCCTGGGTAGAGTGCTGTAGCGTCACAGCTCACAGCAACCTCAAACTCTTGAGCTTAAGCGATTCTCTTGCCTCAGCCTCTCAAGCAGCTGAGACTACAGTCTCCCACCACAACGCCTGGCTATTTTTTGTTGCAGTTGTCATTGTTGTTTAGCAGGCCAGGCCGGGTTCAAACCCTCCAGCCTCACTGCATGTGGCCAGCACTATAGCCACTGTGCTATGGGTGCCGAGAGGGGGTGGTGTTGGGTGGGTAGGGAGGGGTGGGATGGGGGCACTCTTGTGTTCAAGCTCAGTAGCAAACTTCTCAGACTAATTTTTTTCAAATGCAAATTTGCTTCTAGTTTTATCTATTTCTGTAATGGTTACAGCAGATATGTATTTATTTTGCTGCTTCATTGGCGTTAGGCGTTAATATTATTTTTATTTATTTATTTTTCTTTTTTAAATCATGACTGTGTACATTAATGCAATTATGGGGTACAATGTGCTGAATTGATAAACAATGTGAAATTCTTGCATCAAACTAATTAACGTAACTATCACCTTGCTTGCTTATTTGTTTTGGTAAGACCTTTATACTCTATTCTAGTTTTGAAATGTACCATTGTATTATATACATTAATTATTAATATTATTTTATTAAAACTAGATATTTATTACAAAAGTTCTATGGACACATGGTTACGAAAAAAAAAAGATCAAAACAGTACAGTAGTTCCATAAGAGTATCTGGCACAATCTTTTAAACAAACCAAGTGGGATCTTGATGTATAAACTTTTCAGTCTATTGTTGTTGTTTTTCAGCCCTGGAGACATTGGAGATGTTTACATATCAAGTTTGGGAGGGAACCCTAATTTTTGATAAAGGATGTGCAGGGAGATTTAAATGTTGTGATGGATTTGCTTGTCATCACTGATAGACATTTAGACAGTTCTCATATTTTCACTGTTACAGGACAATGCTGCAATAAATATCTTTGTGTATGAAACCTTGCCAAAACTACAAATACCAGTCCTCTATAGAATAAATTCTGAAGTTCCAAGGCACTTTTCCAGGAAAGATTCAGACCTAAACTCATGGGGCTTGAGGTTTCTTTCAAGGATCCCCTTTTTTGGAACCCACACTGGATAACTCAGAAAAAAGGCTCTTTCCAGAGAAAGTGACTACACTCTTTCAATGACCAGATTCATGCGGTTTTCTGTGTAGCTTGCAGATTTGGGCAGATCTCTGGGCTCTTGTGTAGCTGGGTGTGTGTGGGTCAGGTAGGGTAGACAAGGCAGGCCAAGGAGCCCTAAGTGCTTGACCAGGGAACTCAGGGGGGCAAATCTATGCTTAATCTACTTTTTTTTTTATTGTTGGGGATTCATTGAGGGTACAATAAGCCAGGTTACACTGATTGCATTTGTTCGGTAAAGTCCCTCTTGCAATCATGTCTTGCCCCCAGAAGGTGTGGCACACACCAAGGCCCCACCCCCCCCTCCTTCCCTCTCTCTGCTTTTCCTCCCCCCCCCATAACCTTAATTGTCATGAATTGTCCTCATATCAAAATTGAGTACATAGGATTCATGCTTCTCCATTCTTGTGATGATTTACTAAGAATAATGTCTTCCACTTCCATCCAGGTTAATACGAAGGATGTAAAGTCTCCATTTTTTTAAATAGCTGAATAGTATTCCATGGTATACATATACCACAGCTTGTTAATCCATTCCTGGGTTGGTGGGCATTTAGACTGTTTCCACATTTTGGCGATTGTAAATTGAGCTGCAATAAACAGTCTAGTACAAGTGTCCTTTATGATAAGGGGATTTTTTTTCCTTCTGGGTAGATGTCCAGTAATGGGATTGCAGGATCAAATGGGAGGTCTAGCTTGAGTGCTTTGAGGGTTCTCCATACTTCCTTCCAGAAAGGTTGTACTAGTTTGCAGTCCCACCAGCAGTGTAAAAGTGTTCCCTTCTCTCCACATCCACGCCAGCATCTGCAGTTTTGAGATTTTGTGATGTGGGCCATTCTCACTGGGGTTAGATGGTATCTCAGGGTGGTTTTGATTTGCATTTCTCTAATGTATAGGGATGATGAACATTTTTTGCTGCCATCTTGCTTTCTCAGTCTTAATCTACTTTCTTAATTTCCCTAGACTAATGGTGGCCATATGATGGCACACAGGACACACACAGAGTACTATTATTAAATTATATATGCTTATTATTGCTTTTAAGAAAAGTCGGAAAATACAAAACATTTTTGAAAAGAAAGTATGAATTATCTTCAGTCCTATCACTCAGGAATTTTCAGTTAATAGTTTGGTGTGTTTCCTCATTGTCTGGTGAGGTGTGGGCAATAGAGCTCAGGCTGTCTGGGTGCTAATTATGCTATTTATCACATGTGTAACCTTGGTCAGGTGATTTTTGTTTTTAAATTGAGATGAAATTCACAAAAATACAAGGATACAATCAACTGTTTTTATATGTATACTCCAGGGGAATACAGTGTTGTACAACCACCATCTTTGTTTAGTTATGAAACATTTCATTACCTGTACCCACAAAGCAGTCACTCCCCATCCCCTGCGACTTCCAACCTTTGGCAATCAACAGTCTTCTTTCTGTCTCTGTGGATTTTCCTATTTGGATATTTCATGTAAATGGAATCATACGTGGTCTTTTGTGAATGGCTTCTTTCACTTAGCATAATGTTTTGAGGTTCACCCATATCACTGCATAGGGTGGTACTTCGTTCATTTTTATGGCTGAATAACATCCCATTGTACGGGTATACCTCATTTTGTTTATCCATTCATCTGTTTGGGTTGTTTCCACCTTTTGACTATTGCGAGTATGCTGTTGTGCATATTCTTGTACAAGTTTTTGTTGGAATACTCTTTTTCATTTTGGGGGGTTATATAAATAGAAGTGGAATTTTTGGGTCATATTCTGTGTCTGTAATTCTATGCTGGTCTATTCCATGGTGGTAATTATATGTTTAACTCTGTGAAGAATTGCCAAACTATTTTCCACAGCTTCTACGCTACAATGTTGATCATGAGTGATGTGCAGTGTTCCAATTTCTTTTATCCTTACCACCACTTGTTATTTTCCCTTAAAAAAATACTGTAGCCGTCTAATGGGTGTAAAGTAGTGTCTCAATGTGGTTTTGATTTATATCTCCCTAATGACTAAAGTTGTTAAACATCTTTTTATGTACTTATTTGCCATTTTTATATTTTCTTTGGAGTTAGGTCTGTGCAAGTTCTTTACTCATGTTTTATTTTTATTTATTTATTTATTTTTTGTGGGTTTTTTTTTTTTTGACCGGGGCTGGGTTTGAACCCGCCACCTCCAGCATATGGGACCAGTGCCCTACTCCTTGAGCCACAGGCGCTGCCCTTTACTCATGTTTTAAATTGGTTGTTGTTGAGTTGTAAGAGCTCTTTATATATTCTGGACATGAGGCCATTATCAATATGTGATTTAAAAATATTTTCTCCCATTCTTGAACAGCTTCTTAGCCCTGGTTGCTTCAATTTCCTCATGTAAAAGATAGCAATATCTACATTTTAGAGAAATTGTGAGGATTCAATGAAAAGACTAATTTGAAGAATTTAGCATAGTGCCTGAAATATAGAAATTGCTCAAGAAATATTAGTCATTGTTGTAAATATATAGGTATCATTTTTAAACAAATTGAGCTCAGAGTCTTCAAGCTGTGATATTATGAGCATCTTCCCATGGCACTATATGTCCTTTGACAATTTCATGGTTTTCAATGATGGTCTGGTATTCCATCATTAGAATGACACATAATACATTTGAATAATCCTCTAGTGCAGGGTGCTTAGGTTCTCCCCTCACCATTTAAATCCTTTGAAATTATCAGTGCTTTAGTTTTTTTCCACTAGTTTGATCCTGGGCTGGGTAAGTGACATACAAAATTAGCCAATTAATGATTTTATTTTATTGTATTATTTTATTATTTGAGACAGAGTCTCAGTGTCACCCTGGGTGAGTGACACCCTTATTATTATTTGAGACAGAGTCTCACTGTCACCCAGGATAGAGTGCTGTGATGTCACAGCTCTCAAACTCTTAGGCTTGAGAGATCCTTTTGCCTCAGCCTCCCAAGAGCTGAGACTACAGGCATGCACCACTCTGCCTGGTTAGTTTTTCTATTTTTTTAGTGGAGACAAGGTCTTGCTCTTACTCAGGCTGGTCTCAAACTCCTGAGTTCAGGTGATCAACTCAAGTTGGCCTTCCAGAGTGCTAGGATTCCAGGCATGAGCCACCACACCAAGCCAATTAATGATTTTAAATATAAAACAGTGAACACTTTCGATGAGAAAATAAAACTTTTTCAAAGATGTGGACATTTTGCATGGACATATTCACATATATTATACACACACACACAGAGATTCAGCCACTGGGACAGCATCAGTAATTCTCATCCCTCTGAGTTCATGCCCTTGCTTTAAATGCAAACTGGATCCAGTAACTTGCTTCTAATGAATTGAATATGGTAGGTGGACCAGGTGGCCTGGCACCATTGCACCTGAGGAACACATGTGCACATTCACACAGTGGCCAGATGTCCCGGGTGATTGCTAGTTGATCTAAATGCCTAGAAAAGAATGAAGTATGATATTTTCTTTTAGTTACTGCTTTTCTAACATGTGGAACATATAAAGGTAAGATGTGTTGCTTATATTTACAAATTTGAGGACATAAGCACTGTCAAGCACCCTGGTTCTCTATCAGACATCACTTTATTCCGTGGATGCATTCCTAGAACACCACATGAGTGAATAACCAACCACATTTTGGTAAGTGAAATTGTGCTTAATGTTTCTAGGGCTGAAAGCCAAAAGAAGCTGCTAGTGAATTATTCTGTACCTAAAATAAATTTGGTAAATAAAGAGGCATTTTCTAATTTGTCAAGATTAGAATTTTAATATACAGTTGACCATTGAACAAAATGAGTTTGAATTATGTGGGTCCACTTATATGTGTGGGATTATTTCACAAGCCTATACAGAGGGCCACCTTTTCATATCACAGGTTCTGCAATGGGACTTGACTCTGTGTGGATTTTGGTATCTGTGAGGGTCCTGGAAAAATCTCTGTGAATAATGAGGGGCACCATATTGTTTTCTTAAGGTGGGGTACAACTGCTTTATTCCTACTTCCATTTTTATTATCATTAATACAGCTTTTTTTTTTTTTTTGCATTTTAAGACAAATATTCTTTTATTTCTGTTAAACTGAATATACAATTGTTCCCTAGGCAACCCACTTTTGCTTATAACTACAATTAAATTTCACATTAACAAAACACAGATGGTGAAAAGACAACTTTGTGAAGATCTAATTACAATAATCAATAAAATAATTTATACAAGTTTTTTTTTTTGTGTGTGTGTGTGTGGGTTTTCTACAGGTCATGTTCATTAAAAGCTCTAGTGGCTAGTTTTGGCTTAACCCTTTTCTAGAATAGGAATGACTCTTGATTTGTTTCCTTTTGTTACAGAAGGAAGTTTTGTTTTGTTTTTTGAAATTGCCTGGAGAGGAAGTATATTGTACCTGCCAGTTAATGCACTAAATGAAAGTCAAATTCTTAATACCCCCAACTTTTTCTGGTAATTATATATTGCAAAACATGTAATAAATGCTCATGGTATCAAGGATAGGCAACATTATCTCCCTGTCCATTTAGTTTAATTTTACTTCCAAGTGCTAACTTTGTAAACTGTTGACAGTGGTTTCTGATGGGGTGAAAATGGCTTAGCTTCTGGTGGGTTTTGTTACTATGCTTATCCATATTCTCTTTAAAGTAGTAAAAAATCTGTAGTGAATGTTAACTTTTTAAAAAAAAATTAAATCATAGCTGTGTACATTAATGCAATCATGAGGTATAATGTGCTGGTTTTATATACAATTTGAAATATTTTCATCGAAATGGTTAACATAGCCTTCGTGGTATTTTCTTAGTTATTGTGTTCATTCATAATGGCTAAGCCATGGAAGAAGCCCAAGTGCCCATCGACCCACAAATGGATCAAGAAATTGTGGTATATGTACACCATGGAATATTATGCAGCCTTGAAGAAAGATGGAGACTTTACCTCTTTCATGTTTACATGGATGGAGCTGGAAAATATTCTTCTTAGCAAGGTATCTCAAGAATGGAAGAAAAAGTACCCAATGTACTCAGCCCTACTATAAAACTAATTTATAGCTTTCATATGAAAGCTATAACCCTATTACAGCACAAGAATGTTAACTCTTTTAATGCTTTCCTCTTTACCCTGCCTAAATCAGCTCCCACTGCCAACAATGGGTTATCAGAAGTAACCCCAACATCCCGCGTCTCTGTATTTGTATGCTGATCAAATCTCAAAGTAATGGTATTTAATTTTGAAGGTCACTGATAGACCTGTTGATATAACTTCTTTAAATTACTACCCAGCCTACTCGAGTCTGACATTTAGAGATAAATAGTACTGTTTTGAAACCAGAGCGGTTAAAACTTCAGTGACTTCAAACTTTTCTCAGTAGCTGAAGTGAATGAAATTGCTTGCTAACAAGTAACACTTAGCATAGGGATCTACACAGTTCAATTCAATCTCCCAGAGTCCACTCAACTACACACTGTTGTAGAACTGGACCTCGGATGACGTATTGAAAGGAGATAAAAAGTCATAGCAGCAACGATGTGTGTCGCTTAAGCACTGTAACTATTTCAAACGGTAAATTAAACCTCCTGAGGCTGAGTTGTTCCTACTGTGAGTAGGGCGCCCATATGCCGGAGGTGGCGGGTTCAAACCCAGCCCCGGCCAAAAACCACAAAAAAAAAAAAAAAAAAAAAGATGTTGTGATTAACCGTGTGGCTTCTTTGCTTGAACTGCCTGTGTATCATTAATATAGCTTTAATGAATAAAATCATAGGCCTCAAGCAAATTTCCATAAATGTAAAGTTCCAATAATAGTAAAAAAAAAAAGGCATGGGCAGAAATAAGTTCCTGACATCACAGGTCCTCTCTTAAGGAGAAAAACTCAGGTTATCAACAGGTACCCCACCCCAAAGTTGTAAAGGAAATTTTGTGGGGCCTGGCCATATGAAAAATCTTGTAGAGTTTGACTTCTTGAACTGAATTCTGCCACTGCAGGCAAGGCACAGAACCCCAAGACATCAAGGTACCTGTGGGACCCTGTACTTCCAGTGGGGTAAGGTCTTATTCCATTAAAAAAAAAATGACTAAAATAGGGCAACAGATGTCATGGCATCATGGTTTTAACTCATCATGCATAATACAATACACTGTAATTCTGCCACCATCAACAAGCCAATTTCAGGATTTACAAAAGTTTATTTGCAGTAACGATGGTGGGAACACTTGAAGTGATATAGGCTTAAAGTTGTTTGATGCTTTGCTTGCATATACATGGACCAGTGGTTTTTTTTTTTTTTTTTTTGAGACAGTGTCATTTCGTCACCCTTTTTAGAGTGCTGTAGCATCACAGCTCACAGCAACCCCCAGCTCTTGGGCTTAGGCAATTCTCTTTCCTCAGCCTCCCAAGTAGCTGAGACTCTGGGACTACAGGCACCTGCTACAACGCCCAGCTATTTTTTTGTTGTTGTTGTTGCAGTTTGGCCGGGGCTGGGTTTGAACCTGCCACCCTTGGTATATGGGGCTGGTGCCCTACTCACTAAGCCACAGGTGCCACCCCGACCAGTGGTTCTTAAACCTTAACTTCATCAAATTTACCTGGAGCGCTTGCTCTAACACAGACATCTGGGCCTTACGGAGTTTTTGATTCAGTAGTCTTGGGTGGCGTCTGAGAATTTGTATTTCTAGCAACTTCTCAGGTGATGCTGATGTTGCTGGTCAGGAATCACACTGAGAACTAGTGGCATAGACCATGTCTGAAAGAAACCCTCAGCAGAGGTGGGGAGGCATGAGGGGGCCACAGTAGATATACCATATACCCTTTATTTCACTGACCACCCTTATGTAGTTTATTACATGCGTGCATCATCAAATAGTGTACCTGAAGTTCATGTTGCCCAACACAACGGAGAAAGATTTTGTTGTTTGCAGCCTTGGCTAGCTTTTTGATGGAAACACTTTGAGGGACCCTACACCAGACCACCCAGCTAAGATGCTTCCAAATTCCTGATCCACAGAAACTATGAGATAATAAATAGAAATGGCATAAGCCACAAAGGTTTGAAGTAATTTTTAACTTACCGATAGATAAATAATAAAAGAACTTAATCTTTATAAGTTTCAGTTTCCTCATGTGTAAAATGGGGCTAATATTCCTGTGACTCTCTAGTGGTATTCTACAGTTTAGCTGAGATAGTGCACATAAAACCTTAGACTGGTGCCTGGCACATAGTAAACTGCTCAGCAAATTATGGTTATTGTCATTTGTGCTCATCTGAACTACTGGTTGGTGATTCCTTTCTCGTCAGATGGCTCTCATCAAAGGCAGGGCACAGAACTAAATTCTCCACCCAGGGAGAGACACATTTGTCTCTAACCTATGCCCACTGGCTTCTGAATTCTGTCCTTTTCTCTACATACCTGGAGAAAGCAATCAATTTCATTTTCCTGCTATTTTGAGCCTTATGTGGAAAGACTTGGAAATCCCCACAGTCTACACAAATGTAGCTGGGAGAAGGAGGGAACTTACTCCTTCCTTTCATTGCTCCTGTAATTGTCCCACCATCCAATAAGCCCATTTTGTCTTTGTGAGTTTTCCCTAAAGGACTTTAAAGTCATTGCTTAAAGAATTAAGCTAGATTTTAATGACTATTTTAACTGTCAGGGCATTAAAGTATCTCAGCCCTCCTTCTTACGGCTGGGATTTGTGATGGCTTGGATTTAAATGATCTCCATAAGGTATTTATTTTCAGTTTAATAGTCTACCCCAGGTCTGACTTTTCAAGTGATTTCCTTGCCAGATGTAGAAACAGTGTCAAAAATTTGATATGAGTTGGGTTATGACTGAGCTAGAAGATGCTGGTATGCTGATGATATGCCTTGGAATAAACAGCAGGGAGAAAAGAAACTGGTTCAGGGGCAGCCAATGTGGTGTGCCTGGACCTCACAAGAATGGAAGTCTTGGTTCCAGGCCCTATAAATATGGCTGTGGAACTTGGCTCAAGGGATCATGGCAGAGAGCCAGAAGTCAACTCCAGAGCTGGTGACACAGCCTCAGGGGCTCCTTTTGGACCCTGAGTCTGCACTGGGTGTTGGGGGCAGAGGGTGAGTATTGAGGGATTTAAGTCATTTTCTTTTCATCAGAAAGATAGTCTCAAAAAATATAGCTGACTTCGGCCTACCAGTGTTGGGGGAGCACGGTAGACTCACTGAGCTGAGCTAAGAAGGTTAGAGGCAAGAAAATAAGGGAGGGATTTTATTAGTTAAGACAAGTTTGTTTGCAAATGGCAAGAACTCAACTTACAGTAATGTAAGCAGAAGATAAAATGTATTAGACAGCAATGAAAAGTTCAGGGTAGGTCACTACCTTCAGACATGGCTTGATCCAGCTCCTGGCAATAGGACATTATTTCTTCGATTCTCAGCCTTGACTCCTTTTGCTTTGTTCTCTTTATCAGGCAGACTCTCCTTCTGTGGTGATAAAAAGGGCCAGCAGTAGTTCCAGGTTTCCACCCTACTATCCCCGTAAGACAAGTGAGAGAAAGCCTCCTTTACCTAATGTCCCAACTAAAGCTACAAATTTGACCCTGAGCCTTTAGGGGTGAATCTTATGCCAAGTCATGGTGGGAGGTAGGAGGGCTGCCCCACCAGGACCTCATGTCCTGAGAGGGACAGATGTGTGGCTTCTGGAAGGGGAATAGCTGTTGAAATGCAGCATATGCCTACTCCAGTTTGCTGGCTGCTACCTTGGAGAATACAGCAGTATCATCCTGTTTTCTGCGGTTTCACTCTCCATGGTTTCAGTTACCCGTGGTTAATTGCAGTCCAAAAAAATTACATGGAAAATTCCAAAAATAATTCTTGAGTTTTAAATTGTGTGTCACTTTGAGCAGTCTAATGAAATCTCAAGACGTCCCGCTTCATTCCCCACCAGATGTGAATCCCCCCTTTGTCCAGCACCTCCACACTGCAGACCAGTGTTTTTCAACTTTTTAATCTCATGGCACAGTCGAATCTATAGTTAAACTTTCTCAGCACACTTAAATTATGTTGATCAAAAAAACAAAAAAGAGTACAGAAAAGAATATACTTACTGTGCTTTGATGTCTTTTAAAAATAAGTTAATTAATGATCTTTAAAATTTTTCACAGCACACCTAAGATCCTCTCACGGCACCAGTGTGCCTCAGCACATTGGTTGAAAATCACTGCTGTAGAGCCCCTGTGAGTCACTAAGTAGCCATCTCAGTGACCAGATTGACTGTCATGGTATGACAATGCTTGTGTTCAAGTAACCCTTGTTTTACTTAATAACGGCCCTCAAAGGGCTAGAGTAAGTGATGCTGGCATTTGTTACCATGTTCTATTTATTGTTAGCTAGTATTGATAATCTCTTACTGTATCTAATTTATAAGTTAACATTTATTGTAGGTATATGTGTGTAGGGAAAAATACTGTATGTGTTCAGTACTATTTGTGGTTTTAGGGATCCGCTGGGGGTCTTGGAATATGTAAGGGAGGACAACACAGGCACAGATACTCATTTAGCAATAATGCAATTCTGACCACTGAGGGGGGAAAAGGGCTGGTTTTTTTTCTTTTTTTTTTTTTTTTTTGGACAGAGTCTTACTACATCACCCTTGGTGGAGTGCCATGGCATCACAGCTCACAGCAACCTCAAACTCTTGGGCTTAAGCGATTCTCTTGCTTCAGCCTCCCAAGTAGCTGGGACTACAGGTGCCCGCCACAACACCTGGCTATTTTTTTTGTTGTTGCAGTTGTCATTGTTGTTTAGCTGGCCCGGGCCAGGTTCGAACCTGCCACCCTCTGTGCATGTGGCTGGCACTAACCACTGTGCTATGGTGCCGAGCCAAAAAAGGGCTGTTTTTGAATTTGGAAACCAAATCACCACCTACTATCCTGCTGGTCAGCACAGGATTAAATCCTACACATATGTTAAATTGGCATGTAGGGCTTTTAACCTAGAATCTACAGACTTTTCCCCATCAAGGATTTGTGACCTTAGATGAGGAAAGAGTAAAATATTTATTTTCATTAACCTCTAATGGAAAGTCAGCATTTTCTTCTATTATTAATGTAGGCCACAAACCAATAACTTTGATAACTGTGATGCCCACTAAATCGTGGCTATTTTCATATTAAATTACAAATGCAATGTATTTTACATCATGTATGCTCATTACTTCTCTCAATTATGTTAGATTGAACATTGTTATTTAGAGGGTCTTGCTTATTATTTAGTTATTTTAATTGAAAAATAAAAATTACATATGTTTATGGTATACGACATGTTTTGAAATATGTATACATTGTAGAATGGCTAAATTTGGTAAATAGATTTTATTTAATGCAGAATAAAGAAGGTGCATACATAAACCGATAGCAAAACTTAAAAAAAAATCGATACATTATTTTTAATTTCATGTCATTATTTTTTAGCATATCTACTTCATCTTTAATGAACTGAAACGTAAGACATTTCCAATATAATCAATAGTACATAATGTTCATTGATTCATGAACTGATGGATAGTTACAAACTATCCCTGACTTTTGCTTTTCTATTTTATCTTACAGAACAGTATTTTTGAGACTTCAGCAGAATGTAAATCAGGAAATTGCAATTCATGCTAATCAATTTTGCTAATGATAGAGGCCTTAGCCAGATTCTGTTCCCAAGAAAATTCCTTATCCTGACCGGGAGGCTCCCTTTCTCCATAAGCACTGTGTTTACTCAGGTCTTCTCCACTCTGCCTGTCCCACCAGATCCTCAACATTCCCAGCCTCCTCACTCTCTTCTGCTTCATTCTACTCTCAATCCTCCTGCCAGAACATTATTCCTGAGGAACTCTCATCAGGTCACTGCCCCACTCAGAAGCCTTCCAGGGCTGAACCTCTGGGCACAGCAGTCCAAACAGCCTCCCATGGTGGGGTTCCAGTTTTTTACACGCTTATGTTCCCCTATCACCCTCAATCTGCCTCAGTGGTCCTCAACCGGGGGGCAATTTTGTCTCCTGGGAAACATCTGGCATGACAAGAGACATTTTTGTCACAAGTGGGGGTCGGGGGGAGATAGGGGCTACTGGGATCTAGAGGGAGTACTGTTCAACACCACCCAATGCACAAGACAGCCTCCCACCAAATAAAATGACCTGATCCTACACGTCAGTGCTGCCAAGGTTAGGAAACTGATCTACCCTATACCCCAGTGTTTACAAAAACGGGGGACATTATTTTATTTTTTTTTGTACGAAAGTTTTTATTTTTAATAAAGTTGAATTCATTTTTCATTATTCTTGATGCTTTTTTCTGTTTAAAAATTTTTATTTAAAAAAGTTTCAGATTAATGTGAGGGTACAGAGCTTTAGGTTATATGATTTATACATGTAAGGTGAAATTCCTAGTTGTGGCTGTGTCCTACACCAAGGGAGTGTGCCATATATTTCTGTCCTTTTTTTATTATCATTAAATCATAGCTGTGTACATTAATGCGATCATGGGGCACCATACACTGGTTTTATAGACCGTTTGACACATTTTCATCACATATATTCCTCTATTGTAGTCACTGGCTGTGAATCCCCTGCCCCATTCCTCCTTCTTGAATTTAATTGAGTTTTTCTCTCATGTTGGTCTGTGATTTTTAATCTCCTCGTTTCATATTGGTTTTGAGTATATGTAATGCTTGTTTTTCCAATCTTGTGATACTTTACCTAGGAGAATGTTCTCCAAATCCATCCAGGTTGTTATAAAGGATGCAAAATCTCCATCATTTTTATGGCCAAATAGTATTCCACAGTATACACAGATGGCAGTTTATTAAACCACTCGTGTGCTGATGGGCACAGTCTTCGTGACTATGAACTGAGCTGCTTGGACTTTCTAGTGCAAATGGGAGATTATGTTAACTAGAAGCAGAAAAGGTGGCCCACTGAATAATGTCACATCCTTCTGGTGTAAAATGGATAGCCACTATGAAAAATAGCTTGGAAGTTTCTTATAAAACTAAACATGCAGTCACTGCACAACCCAGCCGTTGCACTGCTGGGCATTTATTCCAGAGAAATGAAAAATTATGTTCACACAAACACCCTAGACAATAATGTTTACAGTCGTTATATTCAGAATAGCAAAACTAGAAACAACCCAGATGTCCTTCAATGACTGAATTGCTACTCAGCAATAAAGAAAAGGAATGAACTACTGATACATTTAAGAATCTGGATGACTCTCTAGAAGACTTTGCTGAGGGAAAAAAATCCAATCCCAAAGGTTACGTACTGCATGATTCCATTTATATAACATTATAGTAGAAATGGAGACTAGATTAATGGTTCCCAAGAGTTCAGTGGTGGGTAGGAAGTAACTGGGCATGACAGTAAAAGAGCATCTAGAGGGGTCCTTGCTGTGACGGAATGTTCTGTATCTTGACTGTATTAGTGTCGACATCCTCGCTATTCTACTGCACAACAGTTTTGTGATATGTTAACACTGGAGGAAACTAGGTAAAGGGTACATGGGGTCTCTCTGTATTGTTTCTTACAACTGCATGTGAATCTACATTAACTTCAAAATGAAAAGTTTAATTAAAACATGAATAAAGATTTTTAAATAAATAAATAGAATTACAAAGCAAAAGAATTATCCTTCTTGCCAATTTTACTTAATGCTTGTGATTATTTCAAGAGAAGTCTCTGTCTTTAGGGCTGGTAGAGGAGACAGTAGCTCATGGGCTCTGCATAATCTTCCCGATTATGCCAAGAATGTAAGATTCTGATCACTCTTCATCCAGACCATTTCTGAGGGTTGTGTTTGTAGCTAGCAACCTTAGAGAATGAGATAATGTCTCCTTCCCAGGCAAACAGCAGGGTTACTTACTGCCTGCTAGAAAAGTGGTGGATTCTCCAACCTCAAGTGTTCTTTAGTCCCAGTACTAACTCACTGAGTATGTAGGGTTCATTCTTCTAGGCCCGTTGGTGTAATCCCTGTGAGGCCAAGTACAAGAGCAATCAATACAGAATTAATGTCCATACTGCTTGTTATGATATGTGTCATCTTATCTCTGACCCAGGAGTCTCATGTCTTCTTCTAGCTTCCATGAAACAGTAGCACAAAATCAAATCCGGACAGACGTCTCTCAAACACCAGTCTCCTTTTTGAAAATAACCAAGCATTGGGTTCAGAGCCTTCAGTGCCAATAGTATCTACCGATATTGTTTTATTTTCACACTTTTAATTTTTTCAGTTATCTAACTCGTGTCAACCTTCACAGGATTACAAAGCTTTCTTAAAGAAATTTATGTACAAAAATTTAATGTGACAAAAAATTAAATAAGTAATAACACAGTTGTAAATGAAGATGGTAATGGTATGATAATTCAAATCAATAAACATTGCCATATTTCAATCAAGCTAAATTACTAATTGAGGCCTGTATATACCTCATTTCATAGACCAGGATCCAATAACTGAAACTTATTTTCACAGGCAATCCTGGTATCCAGTCTCACTCCAACAAAAGAAATCTTCACAGAAGTCTGATCTCCTGTACTTCCAACCCCTCACGAGGGTAACATGAGGAAACACTGTGAATAAAATATAGCTTCACAGAAAGCTTTATCTGAAAGAATTAATGTTTTAAACTTCATGAATATGGGTACAGTGCAATAGCTAATGCCTGTAATCCCAGCACTCTGGGAGGCCAAAGTAGAACGATTGCTTGAGGCCAAGAGTTTGAGACCAGTCTGAGCAACATAGAGAGACCCCCATCCCTAAAAAACAACAAAAAATTAGTCAAGCATAGTGGCAGGTGCCTATATTCCCAGTGTGAGGTTGCAGTGAGCTATGATGATACCACTGCACTCCAGCCTGGGAAAAAGAGCAAGACCCTGTCTTAAAAAAATTTTTTTTTAAATAAAATTTATGAGGTTTATGAGTAGGATCTGTTCATAGCTTCATAAATAGCTAAATTTTCCTGGGAAAGCTCTTGATAAAATAATTTCAAATATCCAGTAGATAAATCCCTTCCCTCTGGAAATTTCCACAGAATTTTATCTGTACCTATCTCAGGTCAATATTTTCCACAATTCTCCTTCAAAATACATACTTTACCCTATCTCCCCAAATTGTAAGACTACTCAAAGTTGGCTCCCTGTCACTAGGCTCTTCAAACAAGTCAGGGTGATAGTTGTTAGGGAACCCGTTCATGGTGCCTGGAGGGGCTTACACCACTCATACACTTTTGGTGTGACAGCAAATTAGTACAATTTCTATGGAAAACAGTATGAAGATACCTCAAAGAACTAAAAGTAGACATACCTTTTGGTTCAGCAATCACACTACTGGGTATTGACCCAAAGAAGTCATTTTATCAATAAGACACCTTCACTCAAATGCTTATTACAGCACAATTCACAATTACAAATGTCTGGAATCAACCCAAGTGCCCAAGAGCACATTAACAAAATGTGGTCTATGTATACCATGGAGTACTATTCCGCCATAAAAGGTCAAATTAATGCCTTTTGCAGCAATATGGAAGGAACTGGAAACGATTACCCTAAGATTATGTTATTCAATCTTTATAACCACAAGCAAGGTTCAAGGTTGGTCCTCTTATTACTTTCCTGGTATAGGCAAGGATAGTCACATCCCAGAGAGGTTAAGCCTCAGGTTAGCATGAATTAGGGCAGGTGGGCATTCTCCTGCTGATACGGTCCCTAGAGTCTGCTGATGTCTTACCAGGCCATTCCTGAAACCACAAATAGCTCCTTTGTACCTCCATTTTGGGTTTAAAACAAATCACTTCAAATCTGAGTTGCATCACATTTGAGCTGGAGTCTTGACATCACCACTTACCTCAGTGTGACCCTTGGCCAAGACCCCTCAACTTCCTGAGTCTGGGTTTCCTCAGCTGTGCAGCAGGGGTAGTGATTCCATCTTCACTGGCTTGGAATAGAGCCCTGGGCTCGGCCGAGATGGCATCGGGTGCTCTTCTGAGCCCAGGGGGCTGGGGTTGGGGAGACTGGGACTGGCTTCTCCAGGGTGTTCAGGGCCCACATGGGGACGGGATCAGAAAATCAGGTATATGTTGATGAAGGGAGCAAATGCACTGTTAGGTGGTTACCTGCCTGCTTGACTCTCTTTCCCATTATTTGGAGGAGAGGCTGGAGTCCCTAGACCACTAGATCATGGGTGTGGTGGAGCTCAGAGTTTCTCCTGCTGCCGCCCCCACCACATCTTCCCATAGTGAACTGGTTTGGAGGTTTTGAGAGAACTGCTGGGCCTAGCAGCAAGCACTTTCCATGGCCCGGCCATGCATGCTCTTTAGATTGGAGTTTTTAATAAATCTAGGTGAAGCTCCATCATGCAGGACTCCAGATGGACCTAGCAGAGTCAGTCTGGCCTCTGCGTCTTACTCCTGCCCACTCCCTCTGGCCTTCCAGGCAGAGTGCTTATTTTGGAAGTGTCTGCAGTGCTTTGTGTTACTCTGTTTTGCTTTTAAGGTGCAGAGTCACTGATGGGAAAAGCTCCAGGCCTGTCCGGGGACAGCATCCTCTGCTGGGGTCAGAACTTGGGACTGGGGCTTTTAAAAGACTCAGAAGTTGGAAACATAGAAGATTTTGCTGGGATTTTATTCCAGCCCAGCAGGTGTTTGTGGAAAACCTTCCTGTGTCAAGCTTCCTGAAAAACTAGCTAAAAAGGATAGAGCCTTTGACCATGCCTTTAGAACACCTCTGGTCTGGAGTGACGAGCTGAGATTAAACAGAATATTTTAATAAAAAGCCCTGAGAACTTTGGGTATCCACACACCCACCCCTCCATCCACCCCACAAAGATCGAGGGCCTCCTGTGTGGCTGTAGTTGGACACAAAATAGTGAGCAAAATGAACAAAGTTTCTGATCTTGTGGCAGACAAATAAATGAAAATGTACTTAACATACCAGATGGTGACAGATGTGCAGAAAATTAAAACAGGGTAAGGGTATAGAAAGGAATCGATGGGAGAGTTGTGTGTATAGGTGTGTGTGCTGTGTTTGTGTATGAAGGCTGTGTGTGGGGTATGGGTGTGCAGGGGAGCGTGTGCATGCAGAGGTGCGGTGTGTTGAGTGGTGTGTGTGTGTGCCTGTGTATAGGAGACTGCCTTTAGATCGGGAGGTATGGAAGGCCATTCTTAAAAGATTTTTAGCATAGAACTGCCAAAGTGAAGCAGTGGTTATGTGGCATCCGGGAGGGAAGCGTCCCAGGAGCTGAAATAGCAAGTCAGAAATCAGGTTAAGAAGAAAGAAATTCTCATTTTTGCAGAACAAGTTACCCCAGGAAAAGACCACTTAAGTGTATGTTTAAAATAGCAAACTAGAATTTCAGAGCTGGTATAGTGAAACAAAGAGTGCAACTGGGATTGTATCTTGAAAAATGAAATGAAAAAGTCTCAGTGGATGTTTATTTTTTATGTTCAATAAAACATACCTGACCAATGCAGCTAAGTGCAAAATCTTAACCTAAAGAACCATGCTGGGTTTTAGCATGCCGTGCACACACCTTCAGATCACATCAGACTTCCACTGGTGGAGAGGATTGGTTTTGTGAAAATATTTGATGGTCATGCCTAAGACTTTTTCATTTCATTTTTCAAGATACAATCCCAGTTGCACTCTTTGTTTAGGAACAACTAAAAAGGTATGTCTTCTTTCTCTGAAGAGGAAGCATTCTATTGATATGGACTAAGGGGCTTCTCTTAGCCAAGTTCATTGTCAGAATAGCCCAGCATGAGCTAGCAGAGGGAAGCACAGGCCACTGTAATATAGAAATAGTCAGTAATGAACTGGCCATTTGAGAAGCTTAGTGCCATTCAGACATGGCTTTCTGTGTAACACATTCTCCCCAGGTGCCCAAAGGGTCAACACTCTTGTCATCTCTGCTGACTGTCTTGTGTTGTCACCCAGCAATGCAGCATAGCAAAAATATAGGATCGCCTTAAGTCAAGGAAATGACATTGGATAATGGCTCAAGTCACCAAGCAAGGCTTTGGCAAGTGGAGATATGGTGGACTTAGAGCAGTTCACAACTGACAAAAAGATCTTTATAAAAGACAGCATCTCAAAAGAGAGTTAATTTATATAGCAGTATTAAAATTAATATTCTCAATTAATGTGAATGGTTTAAACTGTCCTCTAAAGAAGCACAGGTTGGCTGACTGGATACAAAAACTCAAGCCAGATATCTGCTGCATACAAGAATCTCATCTTACATTAAAAGACAAATATAGACTTAAGGTGAAGGGATGGTCATCTATACTCCAGGAAAATGGAAAGCAGAAAAAAGCAGGTGTTGCAATCCTATTCACAGATGCAATAGGCTTTAAACCAACCAAAATAAGGAAGGATAAGAATGAACACTTCATATTTGTTAAAGGTAATACTCAATATGATGATATTTCAATTATTAGTATTTATGCACCCAACCAGAATGCACCTCACTTTATAAGAGAAACTCTAAAAGACATGACCAACTTGATTTCCTCCAGTTCCATAGTAGTTGGAGATTTTAACACCCCTTTAGCAGTGCTGGATAGATCCTCCAAAAAGAAGCTAAGCAAAGAAATCTTAGATTTAAACTTAACCATTCAACATCTGGACTTAACAGACATCTACAGAACATTTCATCCCAACAAAACTGAATACACATTCTTCTCATCAGCCCAGGAACATACTCCAAAATCGACCACATCCTACGACACAGATCTAACCTCAGCAAATTTAAAAAAATAGAAATTATTCCTTGCATCTTCTCAGGCCATCATGGAATAAAAGTTGAATTCAATAACAACGGGAATCTGCATACCCATACAAAAACATGGAAGCTAAACAACCTTATGCTGAAGGATAGATGGGTTATAGACGAGATTAAGAAGGAAATCACCAAATTTTTGGAACAAAACAACAATGAAGACATGAGTTATCAGAACCTCTGGGATACTGCAAAGGCAGTCCTAAGAGGGAAATTTATAGCACTGCAAGCCTTCCTCAAGAAAATGGAAAGAGAGGATGTTAATATCTTAATGGGACATCTCAAGCAACTGGAGAAGGAAGAACACTCCAACCCCAAACCCAGAAGAAGAAAAGAAATAACCAAAATCAAAGCAGAATTAAATGAAATTGAAAAAAAAAATTATACAACAGATCAATGAATCCAAAAGTTGGTTTTTTGAAAAGATCAATAAAATAGATAAACCTTTGGCCAACCTAACCAGGAAAAAAAGAGTAAAATCCCAAATTTCATCAATCAGAAATGGTGGCAATGAAATAACAACAGACCCCTCAGAAATTAAAAAATCCTTAATGAATACTACAAGAAACTCTACTCTCAGAAATACGAAACTCTGAAAGAAATCAACCAATACCT
The DNA here is from genome assembly GCF_027406575.1 of Nycticebus coucang. Taxonomy (NCBI): domain Eukaryota; kingdom Metazoa; phylum Chordata; class Mammalia; order Primates; family Lorisidae; genus Nycticebus; species Nycticebus coucang. The sequence goes on from NC_069796.1 coordinate 78,641,278, forward strand.
GGAAGACACCACCTGGAAGACACCACCTACCAAGATTTAGCCAGAATGAAGTGGAAATGTTGAACAGGCCTATAACAAGTTCCTAAATAGCATCAACTATACAAAATCTCCCTAAAAAGAAAAGCCCAGGACCAGATGGCTTTACATCAGAATTCTACCAAACCTTTTTTTTTTTTTTTGTAGAGACAGAGTCTCACTTTATGGCCCTTGGTAGAGTGCCGTGGCCTCACACAGCTCACAGCAACCTCCAACTCCTGGGCTTAAGCGACTCTCTTGCCTCAGCCTCCTGAGTAGCTGGGACTACAGGCGCCCGCCACATTGCCCGGCTATTTTTTGGTTGCAGTTCAGCCGGGGCCGGGTTTGAACCCGCCACCCTCGGTATGTGGGGCCGGCGCCTTACCGACTGAGCCACAGGCACCGCCCAGAATTTTACCAAACCTTTAAAGAAGAACTAGTACCTATATTACTAAACCTCTTCCAAAATATAGAAAAAGAAGGAATATTACCCAACACATTCTATGAAGCAAACATCACCTTGATCCCCAAACTGGGGAAAGACCCAACAAGAAAAGAAAATTATAGACCAATATCACTAATAAATATTGATGCAAAAATACTCAATAAGATCCTAACGAACAGAATCCAACAACACATCAAAAAATTATACACCATGACCAAGTCGGATTTACCCCAGGGTCTCAAGGCTGGTTCAATACACGTAAATCTATAAATGTAATTCAGCACATAAACAAACTAAAAAATAAAGATCATATGATTCTCTCAATTGACGTAGAAAAAGCTTTTGATAATATCCAGCATCCCTTCATGATCAGAACACTTAGGAAAATTGGTATAGAAGGGACATTTCTTAAACTAATAGAGGCCATCTACAGCAAACCCACAGCCAATATCGTACTGAGTGGAGTTAAATTGAAATCATTTCCACTTAGATCAGAAACCAGGCAAGGTTGCCTATTGTCTCCATTGCTCTTCAACATTGTAATGGAAGTTTTAGCCATTGCCATTAGGGAAGAAAGGCAATCAAGGGTATCCATATAGGGTTAGAAGAGATCAATCTTTCGCTCCTTGAAGATGATATGATTATATATCTGGAAAACACTAGGGATTCTACTACAAACTTTTAGAAGTGATCAAGGAATACAGCAATGTCTCAGGCTACAAAATCAACACCCATAAATCTGTAGCCTTTATATATACCAACAATAACCAAGCCAAAAAAACAGTCAAGGACTCTATTCCTTTCACAGTAGTGCCAAAGAAGACGAAATATTTGGGAGTATACCTAACAAAGGACGTGAAAGATCTCTACAAAGAGAGCTATGAAACTTTAAGAAAAGAAATAGCTGAAGATGTGAACAAATGGAAAAACATACCATGCTCATGGCTCGGAAGAATCAACATTGTTAAAATGTCTATACTGCCCAAAGCAATATATAATTTTAATGCAATTGCTATTAAAGCTCCATTGTCGTATTTAAAAGTTCTTGAAAATATAATATTTCATTTCATATGGAATCAGAAAAAACCTTGAATAGCCAAAAAATTACTCAGCAATAAAAACAAAGCAGGAGGAATCAAGCTACCAGACCTGAGGCTTTACTATAAATTGATAGTGATCAAAACAGCATGGTACTGGCACAAAAACAGAGAATTAGATGTCTGGAATACAATAGAGAACCAAGAGATGAGTCCAGCTACTTACTGTTATTTGATCTTTGACAAGCCAATTAAAAACATTCAGTGGGGAAAAGAATCCCTATTTAATGAATGGTGCTGGGTGAACTGGCTGGCGATCTGTAAACGACTGAAACTGGACCCACACCTTTCACCATTAACTAAGATCAACTCTCACTAGATAAAAGATTTAAACTTAAGACATGAAACTATAAAAATACTTGAAGAAAGTGCAGGAAAAACTCTTGAAGGAATCGGCCTGGGTGAATATTTTATGAGGAGGACTCCCCAGGCAATTGAAGCAGTATCAAAAATACACTACTGGGACCTGATCAAACTGAAAAGCTTCTGCACAGCCAAGAACATAGTAAGTAAAGCAAGCAGATAGCCCTCAGAATGGGAGAAAATATTTGCAGGTTATACCTCTGATAAAGGTTTAATAACCAGAATCCACAGACAACTCAAACGTATTAGCAAGAAAAGAAAAAGTGATCCCATCTCAGGGTGGGCAAGGGACTTGAAGAGAAACTTCTCTAAAGAAGATGGATGCACAATCTACAAACACATGAAAAAAAGCTCATCATCCTTAATCATCAGAGAAATGCAAATCAAAACTACTTTGAGATATCTATCACCTAACCCCAGTAAGAGTAGCCCACATAACAAAATCCTAAAACCAGAGATGTTGGCGTGGATGTGGAGAAAAGGGCACACTTCTACACTGATGGTGGGAATGCACACTAATGTGTTCCTTCTGGAAGGATGTTTGGAGAATACTTAGAGACCTAAAAATAGACCTGCCATTTGATCCTATAATTCCTTTACTAGGTTTATACCCAGAAGACCAAAAATCACAATATAACAAAGACATCTGTATCAGACTGTTTATTGCAGCCCAATTCACAATTGCTAAGTCATGGAAGAAGCTCAAGTGCCCATCGACCCACAAATGGACTAGCAAATTGTGGTACATGTATACCATAGAATATTATACAACCTTAAAAAAAGATGGAGACTTTACCTCTTTCATGTTTACATGGATGGAGCTGGAACATATTCTTCTTAGCAAAGGATCTCAGGAATGGAAGAAAAAGTATCCAATGTACTCAGCCCTACTATGAAGCTAATTTATAGCTTTCACATGAAGGCTATAACCCAACTATAGCACAAGAATATGGGGAAAGGGCCAAGGAAGTGAAAGGGAGGAGGGACTTTAGGGTGGAGGGGGTGTAATGGGTGGGGCCACACCTACGGTGCATCTTAGAATGGGTACAGGCGAAACTTACTAAATGCAGAATATAAATGTCTACATACAATAACTAAGAAAATGCCACGAAGGCTACGTTGAACAGTTTGATGAGAATATTTCAGATTGTATATGAAACCAGCACATTGTACCCCTTGATTGCACTAATATACACAGCTACGATTTAACAATAAAAAAGTATAAAATAAAATAAAGTGGAAAAGAAAATAATAATGGCAACATTAATAATTACAATAGAAAGAGCCATTAGATTTGTTGTGTATCTAACATGAGCCAGGTGCTGCCTGCTAGGCACATTTTTTAGACAACAGTTGCACGAAGGTGGGTGTGAAATCCCCATTTTATGGTTACCTAATGTATAAATTACTTTTAACTATCAGAAGCAAGAGGAAATGAACCTAAAATAAGGGCAGTAAAAGAGCTATAAGAGCTAATGGAGAAACTAACAATCTGGAAGGGATGTTGAGGAGGAAAGCAGATATTAAAGGACATATGTGGTTTGTTAGTGGGTTGTGGTAACCAGCTTCTAAGACAGCACCCACCCGGGTGTTCTTACCGTCTGCCATTCACTCCTGCAGTGTCCTCCCAACACAAAATCAGAGCTGGCCTGTGTGCACATGAAACAGAATGTAGTATCCATGATTGTGTGTGATTTGTGAGGCTAGATTGTGAAAGGCCTTAGAACAGCGGTTCTCAACCTATGGGTCGTGACCCCTTTGGAGGTCAAACGACTCTTTCACAGGGGTCGCCTAAATACATTCTGCATATCAGATATTTACATTACGATTCATAACAGTAGGGAAATTACAGTTATGAAGGAGCAGTGAAAATGATTTTATGGTTTGGGGTCACCACAACATTAGGAACTGTATTAAAGGGTTGTGGCATTAGGAAGGTTGAGAGCCACTGCCTTAGAAGATCCATGTTAATCACTTGGATCACTTGCTCTGAAGGAAGTCAGCCTCCGTAAGTTCACTCAATCAGCCCCATGGAAGCCCCATGGAGAGGAACCAAGGCTAACCACCAATAGCTGTGTAAATGACTGCTCACTGGACTGTTTAAACAGATTTTCCAGCTCCAGTCAAGCCTTCAGATAATGGCAGCCCTGACTGATCTCTGTATCCTCTTGAGAAACCACAACTGCCCAGCTGAGCTGCTCACAAATTCCTGACCTATAGAAACAAAGAGAGATAATAAATGATTATTGTTTTAAGTTACTAAGTTTTATAATAATTGTTACTCAATGGATAATTAATACGATAGTTCTAGATGAATCTCAGGAAAGCCCAGTCTAGCAGTTTTGTTTCTCTTGAATGGAATTTGGTCCTTTTCTTTGAAGTAAGTGTGAATCTCTTAAAAAGAAAACATTTTCTTACTACTTATTGAATACAATACCATCCATCTTTGAAGCTGGGTCTTCCTCTTCATGGTGGGCCTGTTGGTATGATTGGGTTTGGGCACATAAGTTTGGGACTAGGTGTCAGATGACAAAATGCTCTACAATTAGCGGCAGAATGTTTGGCATTTCCTTGGTGATGCCGGAGGAAGGGACAGGGAAAAGAATGAGTGAGGAAGTGAGAAGGAAGGTGCAAAGGGCCGCAGGAAGGCTGACTCCCTTTCAGAGTTTTGGGAAGGCTGCCTACCTCAGCAGGACTTACGTTCATTACAGAGTTCTTGGGTCTAAGAGAAGCAACCCTTTCTGTGCTGATGGAGGATTTTCCAAGGGCAGTGACAGGGATCTAAGAACTGGAGGCAGAGAGCGCATAGAGATGAAGGGAGGAATGTGGACTTTGATGGTTCATGGAATTAGAATAGGAGTCTGAAGGTTCGTACACAGGGGCTACGAGAAGCAGAGAGGGTCCATTTCCACTTTGTTCCAGGAACTGATCTGAGGACAGACAAGGTGCCAGGTCCCTTTGTCATGGACCTTCCTCCCGGGCACATCGAGGTTGGATAGATATCCCATCAACCTCTCTCCAACCAAGTTTGTTCCTTCACATTGCATATGACAGACTTTTCAGGAAGGTACAGGTCCATACTGTGTCACCCAAATAGAACTTTAAGTGAGTTGGAGTTGGCCTTTAGAACAGTATTTGGGGACTTCTGATGTTGAGGGAGGATAGCCAGGAGTCTGAAGACCAGGGTGTTTCTCTTTTTTCTACTCTTGGTTTGTCTTTCTCCCACCCCAGCACTGGACTGCACAGAAAAGCTGCCAGTGACTGTGGCTCCCCCATGAGCCTGTTTAATATCAGACCACTGGGGTGAATAAAACTCACAAAAGTTTATGGTGTGTAAATCACGGTTATATTCCTCCCTGGGCCTCGGCACAGAAAGGCCTCATTCCCCCGTAAGAGTTGTAAGTGGAAACAGCTTCTCTTCAGCGTCAGAAGAGTTTCAGGATAGTAGCAAACGTGTGAGAGGCCAGGGAGGCTCAGCACACTTCCTCTTGGGGAGGGCCCTGAAAGCTTGGATGGGGGCTTCAGAGTTGCCTTAAGGTATTCTCCAGGGATCCAGGATCGCAGAGGTCCACACAGCTGGAAGGGGACAGCCCTCCCGTCATAGCATGGCAGATGTCAGACCTAGGTCTTCAGTGGGTACAGTTTTCTCACCTTCTGCCAGCTTCCAGCACCCCCTCAAGCCCCCAGAGTGTCTCAATAACACCCTTTCCTATACTGACTTATTTTTTTCACACCTCCATGTTTTTGCACAATCAGCTTCCACTGCCTGGATGCCAGACCTTCTAGCTTCCATCTTCTCCATTCTGCCAATTGTTACCTGCAGTTCTCGGAGTAGCTTCAGTGTCACTTCCACTGAGTTTGTTCCCCCTGTGGTTGTGCCCTCCTTAGTCTATGGTCATTTATTGGTTACACATTGTTCTCCCCTAAAGAGGGTAAGCTCTGGAGATCAGCGCTTATGTTTTATTCATGATAATGACAGCTGTGATTCATAGGCTAAGGCAGGAGCCCCGGGTATGTCACTGTCAGTCCATGACACAGGAGCAGCCCCCAGTCCTTGCACTTTAGTCATGGGGAAACTGAAGTTCAGGAGCATTAAGTGTATTGTCTGAGGTCTGGGTTAGGAGAGGCAGGGTGGGGAGTTGAGCTTGCACCATCTCTCTTTAGATGAGGTATTCTACCTTTTTACTGCATTGTTTGCCACTGATGGGCATCGGTTAGGAATCTGGACAAACTTTAGGGCCCTGAGGCTGCCTCCTGGCAATCCTGAGACCAAAGAGCACTTTGAAAGCTGAAGGAGCCAAGGAACTTTTTAAAAGCTCTCAGACAGAGACCAGGTAGAGAGTCCCCTTGAGAGGATTTTTAAAAAGGGTTCCATCCAAAATAATGCAATCTTGCAAATCATTAAGAAAGAAGAACATTTGGTCTGTGTTTTCTAAAAAAGAACAAACAAACAAAAAAAATCTTTTTTTCCATGATTAAGTCCATATTACCCTCTAAGTTCCAAAAGCTCAGAACAAAAATTCCCTTTATTTCTAGCCGTTGGCAAGTATTTATCATAACTTACCACTCAATTCACTATTTAAAATTATTTAGAATAGCAAGATTCTCAAAGGAAGTGCCATATACTTATCATCACCATTAATGCAAATAGCATCTCAGCATTATAAGGCTACTGCTGGTTGAAAGCTAAAATCCAAAAGAAGATACAATTTAAATGGTAAAGAATTCTGATGGAGCCTTAGCCTCTGGCCTTACTTTTCATTCCTGAGAGCTTATGTCTAAAGCCAACTATTTGAGTGTGATCACCTGAAAAAGAATGTTCATCTTGCTTCTGGCTAAAAACAGACAAAATTCTATGATTGATTGAGTGGAGTCAGAATTTGTGGAGCTGGGACATTAATTCTACATGTGTAGCACTGGTGATTGGTCATTAGTAGAAACTGCCTGACCTGGGAGGCAGTCCTCTCATTTTGGATTATGACACAGATAGTGAAAAGATTGAGTAAGATCTCTACCTGTTGCGCGGAGGAAACATTCAGGATGCATTACTAGGTGCAAAAACTGAGTTGCGGTGTTGCGTATAATGCTAGTCTACTTTTTTTGAAACAGAATAAGGTAAGAGCCATATACATATGTGTATGTGTGATGTGTGTGTATATATGGTTATTATATATATGTGCGTGTGTATAAAGACACACACACAAACATACATATGTATCTTCACATATTTGCATAATCCTGGGAAAATGTATAAAAGCATCCCCGCCAGGCAGATGCCTGGTGGTGTTGGTTCTGGATTTATTAACTTTTTCTTTGTATGCCTACGACAATTAGTTCATTTGTTACAACAAGCACATATTGCTTTTGTATTAAAAACAATAATGAAACGTGGTTTAAGAAAACCATTTCTGTCATGATTTTCACTGGAGTGTAGCTTTTCTTTATTTTCCTTCTCAAAAAATGCCATCTGGTTTACTAATAAGACTTGTGGATAGATACGAGTTTTTCCAATCTGTAATTGTTTGTTTCATTTGTCTGCCTTTCTGCACTGGATTATCAACCCATGAAGGTAGAAATCTTGTTTGATTCACCACGGCATCCATGGCACTTAGGAAGGCGTCTGGAAAATGGCAAGGACTCAGTACTTTTATCTACCTTTATTTTGTAGAAGCGAATTGTCTTTCCCAGGGTCCCGGGAACTTTCAACGACAAAGTAATAAATTGTTAATGTAATCAACACATATTTATTAGATGCCCACATGGCAGGCCATGTGCGAGGCTCCTGGCGTACAGCAGCAAGCAGGAATAACAAGGCAGACAAAGTTCTCGCTCTCAGGAAGCTTCCCGTCTACTGGTGGGAAGAGAATTAAAACCAACCTAGTTCCTGTTCCTGTGTTAAACAATGCTGAGACCCAGCAAAAACTAACTCAGCTGCATCCTTCAGAAAATACTTGTTTCTGGCAGGTAGGACTGTGAACTAATCAGCTTACTGAGCAGAACTAACGGCTTTCTTATCAAGATTTGCTTTAAGAACCCTGCCTTTCTCTGGACATCGTCTAAAACTATTGCATCGTCAACTCTGTCCATTCTCAACCAATTCTCCACCTTGTAAGACTAGCTTTAAAATTGTCCATCCGAGGACCCAAACCCTACAAATCTCTCTAAGTTCTCATTTTCAGGCACTGCTGAGACTCTGTTAAGGTTGTACTCTCCCCTGTTGAAGAACTTTTAAAATTAGCTTTGCTTGATCAACAGGTTTTTCTAGCGTCTTTTGGGTCTCTTACAGTTGACAGGGAGATAAACAATATTTAAATAGGCAAATCAATGAACAAGATCACATCAGAAATGACTCCTTCTATTCAGAGGAAGGGCAATATGATAGAGTGGCTGGGAATGGGCTGGAGGGGTGCACAGGGAGAAGGGGACTTTTAAGTGGAGACTTGAATGAGGAGAAGACGAAATTCTGGAATAATTTAGAAAATGAGAATTTTCCAGTGGAAGGAACCGCTTGTTCAGAGGCCCTGAGATGGGCTAGAAGGGCACAGTCAAGAATATAAAGTCAACGTGACTGGAAGGCAGCAAACAGGGAAACTGTATCAGGAAGGTGGCAGAGACCAGGAGGCAGAAGATCTCCCAGGCCATAGGAAGGAGTTTGGATTTCATTCTAAGGGCGCAGGAAGCCACCAAGCATTGGAAACTGGGAGTAACTGTCAAAGAATAATTTAAAGATAGTTGAAAATAAACATGGCTCTTGTCTCAAACACAGAGCAAGCACATGCCAAACGTTTTTTTAATTCATTAACCAGAGAACTCACAGGTTGGTAGAGCTAGTTCGAAGAGCATTTGAGGCAGAGAGATATTTATAGCTCATTGGGAAAGGCCTGATGAGATTCACTTGCTAAGTTAGAGACGGAACTGGCTTATATCTGACAGGGCAATAAAATCCTAACTTTGCATTTGTTTTCTATTTCAGATAAAAATAATTTGCATTTGCATTGTGATAGACACTTCTATGTTGCCCAGCATCCAAGTTCAAATTTTCTTTTTTCTTTTGAGTTTTTTTTTTTCCAAATAATATGAGGGTACAATTTTTAGGTAACCTTGTTCTCACTTCCAGGGTAAAGTTCCATTTGTAGAAGAGCCCCTCACCCAGAGGGTGTGTTATACACCCTCACAATGTGCACATTGGATGAGATCTTGCCTCAAATGTCCTCTCTTCCCCCCTCCCACTCCCCTCTACCCCCAGTCTGGACTATATTAGTGTTTTGTTCTTATGAGCATGTAATTGTTTATACTTTGATTTCAAATTAGTATGGAGTACATTGGATATTTATTTTTTCATGCTTGTGATACTTTACTAACAAGAATGTATTTCAGTTCCGTCCAATGTAAATGTAAATGTAAAAGATGTAAAGTCTTCATCTTTTTTAATGGCTGAATAATATTCCATGGTATACATACATCACAGTTTGTTGATCCATTCATGGGTTGATGGGCACTTAGGTTGCTTCCACGACTTGGCAATTATGAATTGAGCTGCAATAAACATTCTAGCACAAATGTCTTTGTGGTAAAATTATTTTTGTTCTTCTGGGTAAATACCTAGTAATGGGATTGCAGGGTCAAATGGAAGGTCAACTTTTAGATCTTTGAGGATTCATCATACTTCTCTCCAAAAAATGCTGTATTAGTTTGCAATCCCAACAACAGTGTAGAAGTGTTCCCTTCTGTCCACACCCATGCTGGCATCTGGTATTTTGGGACTTGGTGATGTGAGCTACTCTTGCTGGGGTTAGGTGATAGCTTAGAGTGATTTTGATTAACATTTCTCTGATGATTAAAGGTGATGAGCATTTTTTCATGTGTTTGTTGCAAGCTCAAATTTTCTTCTGCCCGATTCTATTTCTTCTTCTTTGTTTCCACAAGTGGTGATCCCAAAACTGCACCCTAAGGAGGCTCCTGCAAGAGATCCAGGGTCCGATAGAACCCAAGCAGTATCATGTATTAATATTTCTATGGCTCAGAAGCCTATAAGTTAACATGCCAATAGCACAGAGCTGAGCCTCAAATAGTAAATAGCAAATCAGACATCTCCCAGAAAGCTAAATAATTCTCTGTTATTATTCCATTAAATAATTGCATGATCTTATCAGACAGCCACCTTTTTGCATTGCTTTCATGTTTTGGATTTTTCTTAACATAACAAAGTGAGGTTTCCATCCTTGTCTGTCAGATTTCATGGCTCTTTCCCTTCCGTGTTTCCAGAGTGTGAGGCCCAGGGTTATCCTGGAATGGTGTTCTTGCTAAATCCCAGACACGAGGAGCTCTCTGGAACAGCTAGGCACCTGCACCGCTAGCACCTTCATTTCTTCACTGTTAGCTTACACCCCAAGGCCAAAGGACGAGACTGAATGCTCATAGGGGGCACAAGTTCTGATTTAGTTTATCAGCTGATATCTCATCAGCTACTGGGACATCAGGACGTTTGTAGGTCTATGTCTTGGGGTTAGGACTACACGAAGTCAGGTTCTAGTTGGTTCTGGTTATCATCCAGGCTAACTTACCACCCATGCAGCCAGCCTTTCAAAGGTGAATGGAGTTTGTCTAGGCAAACGGAGAAGTTCAATGAACTGAGATGTCAAATTACTTACAAGCCTTAGGGTTTTAATTAGCTACCACTAAAAATGATCTTTATTTGTTAAAGTTAAATGAAAAAGTATGTTGCATGTTGCAAACTTAGTTTTCTCTTTTTCAGAGAGCCTAGGTTATTATTGCTTTCATGTGCAATAATCTTAGCCACTATTTGCCCCTCTTCTCAGGTTTAAGTTTGTGATTAAGGGCTTTCGTCATCACATTTTTGTAAATTAGAAAACGAAAGCTCTTTGAAGTGCTGCAGTCACAGTTCTGGAAGGTGGTAGCTCCAGAGATCTTTCTCCCACATAGTCCTATTTCTCTGATGGTCAGGGCCTTCAAAAATTTTTTGCTTTTGTTTTTGTTTTTTCTCTGCCAGAGTAACCAGTTGGGCAAGTGGGTTGGCAAGGAAAGATGCTGGCTGATTCTTCTAGGTCCCAAGTAACTCCACGACAGAACACACAATATATATGAATAGTAATTCAGATGTAATCAAACCATATTACAAGATTATGTTTTCAAGTATGCAAAGATATGTACTTAAGGACATTAGTTATGACATTGGGTATAATAACAAAAAGTTGTATGCAATCTAAATGTCTATCTACAGGATGATGGTCATAAAAAATGGTAGTACAGAAACTTAAGTGCTGTTAAACACAGAATCTAATAATGATGAGTTCTGACTGAAGGAAAAAGGTGAAAATGTTCACTTTTCATTTATATCATTGTATATTTTAAAATTTTTCACAGTGAAAAAAAAAATTTTTTTTTCGCAGTGACCATATATTACTTTTTAAAAACCATGAGGTAAAATTTACATGACATAATATTCACCCCTTTAACTATTTTAAAATGTACAGTTTAGTGGGTTTTAGTACAGCCACAAAATCATGCAACTATCACCACTATCTAATTACAGAACATCTTTATCACCCCCCAAAGAAACCCCATAGCAAGCATTTCCTTCTCGCCCTGACAATCACTAATTTTTTTTCTATTTCTATAGACTTGCCTATTTTGGACTTTTCTTGTAAGCAGAAACATACAATTTGTTGCTTTTTGTTTATGGCTTCTTTCAGTTAGCATAATTTTTTAAAATAAATAAATAAATAGATTATTTTTAGATAGGGTCTTACTCTGTTTGTTGTCCAGGCTAGAGTGCTGTGGCATCATAACTCACAGCAACCTCAAACTCTTAGGCTCAAGCAATACTTTTGCCTCAGCCTCCAGAGTATTTGGGACTACAAGCACCTACCACAATGCCCGAATAGTTTTCCTATTTGTAGTAGAGACAGGCCCTTGCTCTTGCTCAGGCTGGTCTCAAACTACTAACCTCAAGGGATCCTCCCACTTTGGCCTCCCTAAGTGCTAGGATTATAGGTATGAGCAAGGCACCTGGCCCTGCATAATGTTTCTGAGGTTTATCCTCATTGAGCCATGTGCATCGTTTTTTTATAGCTGAATAATATTCCATTGTATGAATTTGCTATATTTTGTTTATCTATCAGTGGATGGTCATTTTCTAAACTTTGTCTATTATGAATAAAAGCACTATGAACATTTATATATAATGTTCAAGTTTTTTTTTTTTTTTGTTTGAACACCCGATTTCATTTCTCATGGGTATATACCTAGGAGTGTAATTACAAGGTCATATGGGCATTCTGTTTAATGTTTTAAGGAACCACCTTAATTGTACCACAGCAGCTGATACATTGTTTTAAATTTCCACCAGTAAAGAATAAGGGTCTTAGTTTCTCCACATCCTTGCCAACCCTTAATAATTTCTTTTTTTCTATCACACTGGAGGGTGACCTATTTCCTATGACCAATGATCTGCATTTCTTCATGTGCTTGTTGGTCAGTTCTTTGGAGAAATATGTCCTTAATCCTTTGCCCATTTTTAAATCATGTTGTCTTTTTGTTGAGTTACAAGAGTTCTTTATGAATTCTGCCTGCTAGACCTCTATCAGATAGACGCTTTGAAAATATATTCTCCCCTTCTATAGACAGCTTTCCCTTCTTGCGTGCCCTTGATGCACAAAGCTTCTTAATTTTGATGAAATCTAATTTATCTATTTTTTTCTTTTCTTGTTTGTGCTCTTGTCATCACATCTAAGAATTCATTACCAAATCTGGGGTCGTGAAGATTTAACCTTATGTTTTTATTTAAGAGTTTTATATTCCATTGAGGTCTTTGATTAATTTTGAGCTGATATTTATATATGATATCAGGTAAGGGCCTAACTTCATTCTTTTTTATGTGGGTATCCAGTTGTCCCAGCACCATTTGTTGAAAAGATTACTCTTAGCTCTTGAATGGTCTTGGAACCTTTGTTGAAGATCAATTGACCATAAATATGTTTATTTCAGGGTTCTTGATTCTATTTTATTGATCTGTATATGTGTCCTTATACCATTATCACACTATCTTGATTACTGTTGCTTTATAGGAAGTTCTGACATATGGAAGTGTGAGGGTTTTTTTTTACATTTGTCATCTTTTTCAAGATTGATTTAGATAATCAAGCTCCTTTGCAGCTCCATATGAATTTGAATATTGGCTTTTTACTTTTTTTTCAGAAAGGCCATTGGACAAAAAAAATAGAGATATAGATCTATGGAATAGAATAGAAAACCTAGAGATGAATCCAGCCACATATCACTATCCGACCTTTGATAAATCAAAGTATGCACTGGGGAAAAGAATCCGTATGCAATAAATGGTGCTGGAAGAACTGGTTAGCTACTTGTGGAAGACTGAAATTGGACCTGCACCTCTCACCACTGACAAAAATTGACTCTTGCTGGTTAAAAGATTCTAATTTAAGACGTGAAACAATAAAAATTCTGGAGGAAAGTGTGGAGAAAACTCCTGACAAAATTGGCCTAGGAAAATAGTTTATCAAGTAGACCCTTTGGCAATTGTAGAAACACTAAAAATTAATAAATGAGACATGATCTTTGGAATGGAAGAAGATATTTGCATGCTATAAATATGACAAAGGGCTGATAACTAGAATTGACAGAGCACTTAAATTACTCAACAAGAAAAGAACAAACAACCCCGTTTATAAGTAGGCAAGAGACTTGAACAGAAAGTTCTCTGAAGATGTAAGACAAATGGCCAAAAAACACATAAAAAATGCTCATTGTCTCCAATCATCAGAGAAATGTAAATCAAAACCACTCTGAATTATCACCTAATTCCAGTGAGATTAGCCCACAAAACAAAATCTAGAATCTGCAGATGCTGGCATGGATATGGAGAGAAGTGAACACTTTTGCACTGCTGGTGGGATTGCAAAGTAATACAACCTATATGGAAAGAAGTATGGAGAATTCTCAAAGAACTAAAGGTGGACCTTCCATTTGATCCCATTATCTCAATACTAGGTATCTACCCAGAAGAAAAAAATTATTTTACCACAAGGACATTTGCTCTAGAATGTTTATTGCAGCTTAATTCACAATTGCTAAGATGTGGCAGTAACCCACGTTGTCAATTGACCCATGAATGAATTAACAAACTGTGCTATATATACAAGATGGAGCACTATTCAGCCATGAGAAAAGATGGAGATTTTACATCTTTTGTGTTTACCTGGATGGAGTTGAAACACATTCTTCTAAGTAATGTATCACAAGAATGGAAAAGCACGTATCCCATGTATTCAATACTAATATGAAACTAATATATTAACAAGTACAAGCCCACATGAAAGAAAAACAGAAGTATAGTCTTGGAGGAGAGGAAAAAAGAGAGAGGAGAAAGGCAGAGGGAGGGTTATTGGCAGGATATCGCCTAATGTGAGGGTGTTCAGCAACTCCCCTGGGTGAAGGGCTCGACTACAACTTGAACTTTACCTTAGAAATGAAAACATTATATTTTCAACATTTGTATCCTCATATCAATCTGAAATAAAAAAGAAAACGCATTGTAATTTTCATAGGAAATTTACATTAAACCTACAGGTTACTTTTGTGAGTATTAATATCTTAAAAATATTAAGTATTTCAATGCAGGAGCATTAGATATCTTTGTATTCATTTAGAACTGTTAAAATTTCTTTCAGAAGTGCTTTGTACTTTAAAGTGTATAACTTTTAACACCTTCTTGCTTAAATTTGTTTCTAAATATCTTTTTGGCTATGATAAATAAAATTTTCTTAATTTCATTTTCAGATTGTTCATCACTAGTGTTTAAAAATATAAGTGATTTTTGTGTTGATCTTGTATCCTTCAACTTTGCTGAATTCTTTGCTTAAGGTTTCCTTTTATGTGTATTCTTTCGGATTTTCTATGTATAAGATTATAGCTTCAGTAAATAGAGACTGTTTTACTTCTTTGCCAATTTGAATGCTTTTTTTTTTTCTTGCCTAATTGCTATGGCTAAAACCTCCAGTACTATGTTCAATGGATTGGCAAGTGTGGACATCCATGACTTAGTTCTTATCTCAGGGGAACTTTCAGTCTTTTATAATTAAGTATAAAGTTAAGTGTGGGTTTTTTCTTTCTTTTTTTTTTTTTTTTTGTAGAGACAGAGTCTCACTTTATGGCCCTCGGTAGAGTGCCGTGGCCTTACACAGCTCACAGCAACCTCCAACTCCTGGGCTTCAGCGATTCTCTTGCCTCAGCCTCCCGAGCAGCTGGGACTACAGGCGCCCGCCACAACGCCCGGCTATTTTTTTGTTGCAGTTTGGCCGGGGCTGGGTTTGAACCCTCCGCCCTCGGCATATGGGGCCGGCGCCCTACTCACTGAGCCACAGGCGCTGCCCAAGTGTAGGTTTTTTATAGATGGATTTTATCAGGTTTAGAAAATTCTCTTCCATTATTGGTTTGTTGACTATTTTCATCATGAAAGGTTGCAGTATATTGTTAAATGTTTTTCATCAATTGAAATGATCATGTGTATTTTTCCTCCTTCAGTCTATTAATATGGTATAGCTGATTGTTCTATGTTGGACCATTCCTGGGATAAATCTCTATTTGATCATGGCATATTATCTTTAATATGCTGCTGGATTCAGTTTGCTAGTATTTTGTCAAAGATTTTTGCAACTATATTCTTAGAGATATTGGACATTTGACGTCTTTGTCTGGTTTTGATATCAGAGAATATACTGGCTTCATAAAATGTATTAGGAAGCATTCTCTCCACCTCTACTTTTTGAAAATTTTGAAAAGTGTTGGTGTTAAGTTCTTTTAATGTTTGATAGAATTGACCAGTAAAGCAATCTTGTCCTGAGTTTTGTTATTGTTGTTGTAAGTTTTTTAATTACTGATTTTACTTGTTATATGTCTATTTATATTTTATATTTCTCTTATCTAGTCAGTCTTGGAATTTTTATGTTTCTAGGAATTTGTTCAATTGATCTAGGTTATCTAATTTCTAATATTGTCTTATAATTATTTTATTTTTGTAAGGTAAATATTATAGTAATACTTTTACTAATTCCTGATTTTGGCAATTTGAGTATTTTTTTTTTTTTTTTGGTCTGTCTAGCTAAAAGTTTGTCAATTTTGTTGCTCTTCTCAAGGTACTGTCTTTTGGCTTCATTGATTAATTATTATTTTTCTGTTCTCTATTTTATTTATCTCTTCTATAATCCTTATTTTTTTTTTCCATTTGATTTGGTTTTATATTTCTCTATTTCCAGCCTCTTACCATGAAAGGGTAAGCTATTGATTCGAGATCTTTCCTCTTTTGAAATGTAGTCATTTATAGCTATAACTTTCCTTCTGAGTATAGCATTCTGTAAGATTTGGAATGATTTGTTTTAATTTTCATTTATTTCAAACTATTTTCCCTAGCAATTACTTTTTAATGTATTTGTTGTGTTTAGAGTGTGCTGTTCAATTTCCACATATTTATGAATTTGCCACATTTACTCATGTCATTTATTTCTAATTTTATTCAATTGTGGTCAGATAATATAAGTTGCATTATTTTAAATTTCTTGAGACTTCTTTTGTAGACTAACACCATTTATTTAGGAGAATTCCCTATTTGCTTGATAACATTGTATATTCTGCAGCTATTGGATAAACTATTCTATATATGACTGTTAGGCCTGGTTGGCTTACAATATTATTAAGATCTTTCATTTTCTTGTTTATCTTTTGTCTGTTGTTTTATCCTTTCTTAAAAATGAGGTGTTAAAAAGTCTCCAACTATTATTGTCGACTATTTTTCTCTTCAATTCTCTCAATTTTTACTATATTTTGGATGCTCTGTTTTCTGTGCCTATATGTTTGGATTGTTCTTTTTATCAATATATGATATATAATATCTTTTTGTCACTTACAAAAATTCTTGTCTTAAGGTTTGTTTTGTCTGATATTAGTACTGCCACTTAGGTACCTTTTGATTGTGTCTGGATGCAGTATCTTTTTCCATTTTTTCATTCCCAACCTATTAGTATCACTAGATCTAAAGTGTCCTAGAGACAGCATACAGTTGGATCATATTTTTTAAAAAATCTATTATTGCTAATTTATGCAATTTGTGGATTCTCTAATCTTGCCTGAAGAGTTTAATGAATATACATTCACAGTAGTTACTGATTATGAGAAGCTTACATTTTCCTTTTGCTATTTATTTTCTACATATCATGTATTTTTTATTCCTCATTTACACTACTGCCCTCCTTTGTATTAGATATTTTCTAGTGTGCCATATTGACTTCTAGTTTATTTTGTTACATATTTCTAGTTACTTTTTTAGTGGTTTCTCTGGAGATTATAATTAACACTTTAATTTACAGTAACCTAATTTAAATTAATATAAAATTATTTTCAATAATATGCAAAAATTTTTATCTAGCTTTGTCCCTTATTATGCTGTTTTATCACAATTTACATCTTTATACATTATGTATCTTTCAACATAGGTTTATGATCTTTGTTTTATGTAGTTTTCTCTCGAATCATATAGAATAGAAGAGGAGTTACAAACCAAAAATATGTGAATATTGAATTCTATATTTACTTATGTAGCTACTTTTACCAATTATATTTATTTGTGTTAGCACTTCATGTAGAGCAGATCTACTGCTGACCAAGTCTCACAGTCTTTGTTTGCCTGGAAATATCTTCATTGTTCTTTCATTTTGGGGGGAAAGTTTACCAGATATAGAAGTTTTGATTGTTAAGTCTTTGATTGTTAAGTGTTGATATATTTGAGGTTTTACTTTTGGGGATTTGTTGAGCTTCTTGAATGTGTAAATTCATGTCTTTCATCAAATTTGAGACAGTTTTAATCATCATTATTATTGTTTTTGAATATTCTTCCTTCCCCGTTCTCTTTCTCCTGTTGTTCTGGGATTCATTTTAGGCATATGTTGTTATACTAGATGGAGTCCTACTAGTCTCTGAAACACTTTTATTTTTCTTTATTTTTTTTCTTTTTGCTCTTCCAACTTGACTTTTTTTTTTTTTTTGCAGTTTTTAGCCAGGGCTGGGTTTGAACCCACCACCTCTGGTATGTGGGGTAGGTGCCCCCCTCTTTTGGGCTACAGATGCCACCCTGACTTGACCTATCTTTAAGTTCATTGAGTCTTTCTTTTGCCTATTCAAATCAGCTGCTGAATTTCTCTAAGTGCATTTATCTTTTGAGTTATTGTATTTTTAAATTCAAGAATTTCTCTTTGGATTCTTTTGCAATTAGAATTTTATTATTGCTATTCTATGTCTAATGAGATATCATTACTATGGTTTCCTGTTGTCCTTTGTACTTGCTTTGAACATATTTTAAATAATTAATTTAAAGTATTTGTTTAGTAAGCCCACTCTCTGGGCTTCCTAGGAACAGTTTGTTTCTTTTTTGGGTTTCTTTCTTTTCTTTTTATTTTTTTGATATAGAGTCTCACTCTCTCATCCTCGATTGGGTGCCATGGCATCATCATAGCTCACAGCAAGCTCAAACTCTTGGGCTTGAGTGATCCTCTTCCTTCATCTTCCCAAGTATCTGGGACTACAAGTGCCTGACACAACTTTGGGCTAGTTTTTCTATTTTTAGTAGAGACAGGGTCTCACTCTTGGTCAGGGTGCTCTTGAAATCCTGAGTTCAAGCAGTTCACCTGCTTTGGCCTCCCAGAGTGCTAGGATTACAGGTGTGAGCCACTACACCTGGACACCTAGGGACCAGGTTTATATTAATTTCTTTTTCTTTTGTCTGGGTCATACTTTCTTGTATCTTTGCATGCCTTGTCATTTTTAGTTGAAAACTTGGAATTTTGCCTACTTTAATGTGGTGACTTTGAAAACCAGATTCTTCTTTCTCTCCAGAATTCTTGTTGCTGCTTGTTGTAGTTGTTGTGGGTTTGTTTGGTCAATTTTCTGATCTAATTTTGTAAAGTCTATATACTTGTACTTTGTTCTGTGTGACCACTGAGATCTCTTCCATTAACTTAATGGTGAGCTAGTGACTCAATAGAGATTTCTTTTAATGTCTGGGACAAAACCCCTCAAATTTTAGGATTTTCTTATAGGGTATGTGTGTGTGTTGGTTCATGCCTTCAAGACCCAACAAGTGTCTTAGGTGTCTTTCATTTCTTGCTTGTGAAGAGCCTGAAGGGCAGGTAATGCTAAGAGCTTATAATCTGTCTTGGTCTTTTCTGATCATGCACCCAGCTCTGACCAAACACGTGGGCCTGTTGGCTCCAAGAAATACATGGAATGTTTCAAAGCCTTTTTTTTCCCCTCAGGGCATTTTTTTCCCTAAGATTTTCATTCCATCTATTATTTGTCCCCCTGTTACCTTTTGTTCCAGGTGGCAGTGACGAATATACTTGCTTTTAAATGTTTTGGGCAAATACCTGCTCTCCATTGAATAGCTATTTCAACTTGGGGAGAATTCTATGTTTGGCAAAATAAGGGAATTGAACAGTGCTTCAGGGAACCATCAGGAAGGTTAAAACAAACAGCCGTAACTCATTGATAATAAGGTTTTGCTTCCTTCAGTACTAGAAACCTGTATTGAATTTTTGTCTTTGTGGCTACTACTGAGCTAGGGAGATGTGGTGGGTCAAGATAAGCTAAAATACCACAACTTTTCTTATCAAGATTTAGCTGTTCTTGTCTTGATTATGCATTCAGTTGATTGCTGTAAACTTTTTTTTTTTTTTTGCAGGTTTTGGCCGGGGCTGGGCTTGAACCCGCCACCTCCTGGCACATGGGGCCAGCTCCCCACTCCTTTGAGGTACAGGTGCCACCAGATTGCTGTAAACTTTTAATTAGTTTCAAGATTTTCAGTAAAGTAGATCCTGACAGTTTTTGCCAGTATTTTGCTACTTTTGTGAAAGGACGCTTCTCTATTCCACCATTTGGAACTTTCTATTTTATCATTCTCATTGATGTCATCTCATATAAGATGTTTTAAAATTAGCTTTTTACTTTGTATTAATTGCATATCCACTTGCAGTTGTAAATAATAATAAGAGAGACACTCTATGTCCTTTATGCAATACTTCTGAATACTATTTTGCAAAACTCACCGTACCATCATGCAAAATTATAGCACCATATCACAACTAGGATATTGACATTGATACAGTCAAGATACAGAAAAGTTCCATGAGCACAAGAATCCCTTGTATTGCTCTTTCAGAGCCACACCAATTTCCCCCACATCCTTCAGCCCAACCCCAGGAAACCACTAACGTGTTCCCCATTTCTATAATTTGTCATTACAAGGATGGCATAAAAATGAAATCATATAGCATATGATTTAGGGTCAGCTTTCTTCACTCAGCACAAATCACTCTGAAGATTCAAAC
This sequence comes from Nycticebus coucang, assembly GCF_027406575.1. Taxonomy (NCBI): domain Eukaryota; kingdom Metazoa; phylum Chordata; class Mammalia; order Primates; family Lorisidae; genus Nycticebus; species Nycticebus coucang. The sequence continues at coordinate 78,661,611 of NC_069796.1, forward strand.
AAGTTGTTATGTATATCAACAATTTTCTCCTTCTTATCGATGAGGAGAATTTCAGCATATATGACTTTCATAATTAAAACAAGCAAGAAAGCCTTACTTTCTTAAAACCACTCAACTAAACTCACCTTTACGTGTTTCAGAGCTTGCCCACTAGCTGAATATTCAGGTAGCAAATGGTAAGGGACAGTGCCTGCCCTCAGGTTACTTCTGGACTGAAGGATGAGACAGACACATTATAAAATAGCTACGAGGCAATGTGATAAGTGCCTTAGTTCTTGGATGAACCATGTCCTTTTGAAGCTCAAGGAAAGCAATTATAGTTTTACTGGGGCAAGGGAAGTGACAAAGCCAAGATAAAGAGGTATTTTTCAGGAACAGCAATACTTTCCAGACAAACAAGGACTATCAGAATAGAAAACGTAGTGTGAAGTAACAACCGGGAGAGCTTGTGCTGACGTCCTCTTAGGGAGTTTAAATTCTTTGCACCACCTCATATTAAAGTGTAATTGGGAGCAATTTATTTTACAATGCTCTGCCTCAGTTCTTCCTGCAAGTGTAAAATGGGGGTGATGGTTGTACACACATTCCAGGATTAAATGAGATGGGAGGATTAAATATACATGAGATGGTGCATAAGGTGCACTTTATAAATATCACCTGCAATTATTGCTATTATTACTTAGTTTATTGTTGCCATGCCATGTACCATTTTGGCCTCTTGACTTCTCTCTTAGTCAGTTTGGGCTGCTATTAGATAACAGAACACCACAGAATACCTCCAGTTTTGGAGGATGGAATTCCAAGATCAAGGCACTAGCAGATCCAGTGTCTGGTGAAAGCCTTCTCCCAGTGTGCAGGTGGTCATCTTCTATTTGTATTTTTTCATAGTGGGGAGGACAGAGAGCAAGTTTTCATGTCTTAGAAGAGCACTTCTTAATTTATCTTTTGCTTCTATCATAGAATGCCTTAGACTGGGAAATTTATAAACACCAGAGATTTATTTCTTATAGGTCTAGAGGCTGGGAAGTCTAAGATCAAGGGGCAACTTCTGGTGAGGGCCTTCATGCTTCATTGTCCCATGGTGGAAGAAGGAAGGGCAAGAGAGCACTCGTGCAATTTATACTCTTATCAGAAACATATTTCTATGATCACAACATTAATTCATTCATGAGGACAGAGCTTTTATAACCTAATCTCTTCTTAAAGTTCCTACCTTATTGTTGTGTTGAAGATTCAGTTTTCAGCACATAAACTTTAGGGGACAAATTCAAAGCCTAACAGGCACTAATTCCATTCATGAGAGCTTCATTCTCATTAGAGTCCCATTTCTTAATACTTTAACATTAGGGGTTGAGATTTCAACATACCACTTTTGAGGGTGACATGCAATGCATAACAACTTCCTTGTATCAGGATTCTTAAACAATTATCAAGATTTCTTTGCCTGAAATTTCTCCAAAGTTTAGTGTTTAAGGAACAGAACCTTTCTGACATTACCATCTCTCTATTCCTTTCCATAACCATTATTCTTACAGTTCACACCTTCCCTGGGCCAGCCAAGGAGGAGTTGCTGAATGGTTTCAGTAGGGGAAGTAGCAGAGACAGATTTCTGCTTTCTAAAAGACTATCTTGGCTCCTGAATGGAGGAAGAACTAGAGGGCTGAGCTGGAGGGGGATGGCCTGAGGCAGGCTGCAGGATAACCTAGTAGGTAGGGTGGGCCTGAGGGCAGGGACTATTGCTAGATGGTCAGGGGTTTTCACATTCTCAGACTGGGAAGAGCAGGAATACTTGCAAAAGCAGAGCTTCCACCCTCTCCAGACCTATCAAATCAGCATTTCTCATGTCCATCTGAGAACTTGTGCTTTCATGAGGGGCCAGGTTGATTTTGGCAAATGTTGCAGTGTCTACTGGGTAAATTGAGAGATCTGTACTTAAGCTGAGCTCCTGCTGATGAAGAAAGGACAGAGTGAGAGCAATTTAGAGAATCATTCTATTGGATGGATGTAGCTGGAAACAAAGCCACAAATAGACAAGAAAAAATAAGTAATACATATAGTGTGTAAGGTAACAACAAATGCTTTAGAGAAAGAGAACAGAAGTGTGAAGGTTTCCATTTTTAAAAAGGTTGGTGACATATTTGTAAAAAGAATATCTTCATTGGAGCTTCTTTAGAACTGCATCAGAATGGCTTATAGTCATGGATAAATACTATATGAACTAGCCACTGGCCACTCAGCTAATGAACCCATTTAGGAAACTGGACATTGTGCAAATTGGCCTGCAGTGGGGATTAAGGGAGGAGAAGTGGGTTGACAGAATAGAGAGATTAGCTCGGCCTTGCACCTGGTGATTGGGTGATGGCCCCAGAAATGGGGTGAATCAGGAAAGATTTTTTGAGGGACTTTGCTGGATGAAGGGGACAGAAGGGAATAATCTAGGCACCAAGTTCATGACAGTTGTTCTGATCTAATCATCAATAGTTCCCTCTTTCACTCTCCAAAGCGTCCTGGGTTGGGATGTAAGGTTTTACAGTCACTCATGGTTTTGTGGCCGTGGACTCCCAAACAGGGGTCCACAGACAGCAGGAGGCTTACAGACAGGAAAGATCTGGAGGAAAGGAAATAGACAGGTCTGCAGAGCAACCCTCCCCCGGGGCCTCCCCTTCTAAATGAAGACCAGCCTTTGGGTGTCAGTCCCAGCGCACGCAAAGGACAATTGGAAAACTTGTCTGTGATCAGCCCAACGTCTGGCCTGGGGAGAACAGTATTTCTATGTCATTTAAAAGGGCAATTACGGAATCCACCAGTCTCAATAGCGACTTGGTTAATTAAGTGGTTACAGCCATCTTCCTGATGGAATCCTATTTGTCTCTGCAATGTAGCAAGAGTAAGGTAATTGCTTGGGTAAGACGGAGCCTCCTCCACCCCTTAGAAGTCCTCTCCAGCCCCACCCCGGGAAGGCTTCCCTTCCAGTCCCATCCCCCATCCCGCGCTGGTTCTGCTCCTCGTGTCTGACAGGCTTCTCCGCAGGGCGCCACTCGCCTAACACCTGCGCGCCCCCTGGCGGCCACCTTCCGGAAGTGCACCTTCCACTGCAGCAAAATATGGTTTTGATTCAATTTGATTAAGTCAGGGGCTTAGCGAGTCTGACTAGGAGGGAGGCTTGGTCCTGGGCCCTTCAGGGACTATAAACAAGAACTTTAAGTCTCGTAGAGTGGGGGTCGGGGCACGTGGAGATAGATAAATACAAAGATGGGGTTAAGAGTTAACGATTGGAGCCAGACTGTCTAAGTTACCCCCCACTGTCATTACTAGGGAACTGGATGACTTTGGGCAAGTCATTAAACTTCCTAAATAATGATAGGATTGACCTTCCCCGGATGCTGCAAAGCTAAAAGAATATTCAAAGTTGTCTCTGTCTCACACAGTGTTCGGAACATAAACCATGCTCAAAAACTGTTCTCCATTAATTTTATTATTATAATAATCACCAGTGGACTTTGTATTACATTTTAAAAGATTCCAGAACACACTCGTTTTCCCCTTTCTCCATCCCTTACTAATAATATTAAACTTAGTATTTTTGTGAAAGTGAGGGAGAGAGAAGAAAAAAATATTAACACACATGACTACAAATAAATCACCTGCAGCTCCTTTGGCCCTTGTTTTGTCCCTTAACCTAGCCCAGACCCAGGAGAAACTGAGGATACGTTAGGCCATATAATTCACATTTATGTTCACATTATCAAAATGCATTCATATTAACCATGCTGTTTCCTTCTATACTCTCCTGGTGGTGTTGATCACAAAATAGACTGGCCTCACTTCAACCCCAGAGACTCAGGAACACCTGGGGAAAATACAACTCATTTTTATTCTAAAAGGAGACAGAAATGTGAGTAAGCACACAATGGTTATTTGATTTGAATGGAAAGTTCATTGATACAGAGCAGGGTTTTTCGCTTCTGCACTATCGACATTTTAGAATTGATGATGCCTTGCTGTGGTGGGGACTGTTCTGTCCATCCTATTATGGTTGGTAGCATCCTGGTCTCCACCCACCCAATGCCAATAGCAACATCACCCCCCACCCTAAGTCAGACAACCAAAAATGTCTCCAGACATTAACAAAATGGTTCCTTGGAGAGGCAAAACAGCCCCTGCTTGAGAACCTCTGATACAGAGCGTTTAATACAGCCAACAAAAGGCGGAGTTCAGTTTACATCATTCTAAGACAGCAGCTCTGGAATAATATGTGGGGCCCTGCTCCCACAGAAACAGGGCTGGTTATGTTGTGGGAAAGGTCCCAAGGACCCCTATACAGTTGGAATTTGAAGAAAAGGAAGTGGGAATTGAAAGCTGTTCCCAGTACCCACAATTCCGCTGCCTGTAGAAATCCTATGATTCTCGGAAGCTTATTAGAACATGATCAGTTTAGTAAAGGATGCATATTTTACTCACTATAAAGGGAACATTACAATAGTAAAAGAAAATTGATTTTTGTGAAATTTCACAGAATCTCACCATTCTTGCACACTAAAGCTTTTATTTTTTGCAGTTTTCTTGTGGGTCATATACCAGGGTTTGGCAAACTGCAGCCTGCAGGGTAATTCTGGTTGGCTGCCTGTTTTTATAAATAAAGTTTTATTGGCACACAGCCACATCCATTCATTTTTATTGTTGTTTGTGGTTGCTTTTGTTCCACAGCAGCAGAGAAGCCATGTGGCAGAGCCCGGAATATTACTACCTAGCTTTTTAATAAAAAAGTTTGCCCAACCCTGTTATACAGATATATACCATTGTCCACAAAACAAATTGCATTATGCTATTTTGGTATGGCACAGGATGAATTTAATATATTATGGGCAATAGGTTAAAGGGCTTTCCTGCTGACAAAGGAAATAGGCACTGTCTCCCATGATTATTGAAATGGCTGTAGGAGGGAGATATTTTTATTATGCTCAAGGATCAGAAGAGACCACTGTGGCAAAGAATGGTGACGTGATTGGCCCAAGTCACAGTTGGTAAAAATTAAAGCCAAGACTCATAACCTCAACCTTTGTTCCACAGTTGCTCTTCATTTATCCTCCTGCCCCAAGCTGTGAGTTAGTTGGACATAGGCTGCAATATGCAGATTCACTTATGTGTAATTTTTTAATAAGTTACTTTTTCTAAATATTCAGCTCCTCGGAAACCAATGCTGAAAGAAAGCATTTTTTTGTTTGTTTGTTTGTTTGTTTGGATTCCCAGGCTGTTAGCCTAATTTAGAAATTTCCCCAAACCAAGGTGACTTTTTCCCTCCTAGTAAATCAAGGAAGATGTGCAATTTGCCCATTGTTGTGTAAATATGAATGCCAAGTAAGTCGTGTGAACTGAGGAGGAATAAACCAGGCTACTAGTGTCTAAGACTCCAAAGGAAGATGAGATACATGGGACTAGCATAGGAGATTTATTGGTGAAATTATTTGCTTTTGCCCTGGTGCAAAATTAGGTCACGATAGGATAGTAGATGTAGGATAGCATTAAAGTGTTGGATGGGAAAAAAGAAAAAGAGATTCTGTGATTAAATACATTTAAAAACATTAGTTTAACTAGTGATAAAAAGGATTCTGCCGTAGGACTTTTTAGAAGTTTTAATATGCAAATGAGCTAGTAGCTCTCAATGGGAGTGTACAGCACTTTACAATCTCGATCAATGGTAGGGTTCTTGTTTCCAGAAACATCTGTGAGGGTTCACACCATAGGAGGCTTTGAGGGATTGTCCAATGTTCTACACACAGTGGTGCCCTATCTATATGGGACATCCCAGGTACTCTTTATAGAGTGATGCTATCAAGCAGGAATCACCATCATCCCCACTTCAGACGACAGGCTCAGGCTCCCCAGCAACCTGGTGATGGCTCCAAGATTCAGCTGGAGGCCATCTATCCCATGCCCGCATTCCCAGCTATATTGTTCCCCACTGTTCCCTCCTTAATCAAATTGATCAGCCCATTCACAAGGGAATCAGAAGATAGAGTGGTTTTCTTTTCTTATTCGTTTCTCTGATTTTGCCTGAGAGGCTGACCTTCTTTGCTGGTGGACCTCACATAGCTTGAATCTACATGCATGCACCTATTGCTTTTCTGGCCACTGAAGTCACTGATTATAAAGAAGTCAGCTCCATCTGGTGGTTCTAGCTCTCTGTCCTAAACCTTGGGCTGATTCCGGCATGGATACACAAAAGCTGAGGTGCTACTGAAGCCTCAGGCTCTTTCTTATCTTGTGGGAGCACCTGATCTTTCAATGGGACTGGATCTGGCCCCCAAGGGAAAGCTCTCATTTATTCATGTCAGGACTCTTCATGTTCAAGTCAGGACTCTTAACTGTGAACATAAGAAATCAAACTCAAACTCTTCATTGAAAAGAGGATTTCACTGGCTCATAATTCAAAGAAGGACTAAAGAACCAGGCCTCAGACAGAGTAACTACTCAGCTGGGGTCCGGAACACCCAGATAGAGGATACAGAATGTTCTGGAACAGTTTCTGGCTCAGTTCTTGGCTTTTCTCTATAAGCAGCTTTATGTTCTCTTATTGCAGACTGGCTCTCCTGAGATAGGATGCATGTGACATGGTCTGAGATTTTTAATGCCACAGCTTTAGCCAACAGAGGAGTAACTGACTGGCCTGTAGTCTGATCCTGAGACCACAACCCAGGAGAAGGATTCATGGGCCCAGTTGGGTCAGATGAGCAATATGGGATCCATCTGCTATGGGATAGGAAATGTCACAGGGTTATTAGTAGGGAAGGTGTCAAATGAGCTATGGGAGACAGGAAGTTTCTAGAACAGCAGACAGTCTCACCTGTCCATGAAAGCAAATGTGTCTCAATCAAATTCTGAACAGGATCTTTATTTCACCTATGAAAGTTGATCGTTTAGGATAATAAATGCCTTTTTCCCCGGAGTTAAAAATTATGTTTCTTATAAAAAAGTTAGTAAAAGCTAGTGTTTAAGTGGGGTGTTTATGTGCACAATAGTATTGCCTCATATGCATAGAACTCTTGTGGGGATCACCTACCACACAGGTGAAGTGCCTAGTACACTGCGTGGGCTCAATTAATGCTGGCTATTGTCACTATAAGCAAAAAGTCCTTCAGAAAGCCTTCACAGAAAGCCATTCAAATGAGCGTTGTTTGTCCTTAGTCTCCTGCAGAAGCCTCAATGGGAGCTGGTGAGAGATGGGTGTCCAGATGGGGAACAGGTCTGTGTGTGCATCTCTGGGGGCCGACAGAAGTGAAGCCGCAGTGATGTTCTTTGCAGGATCAGATTCTCCGCCTGTCCTCTGAAAACTCTATCCCAAACTGACATTAAAGTGAATTTGTTTCCTGAGACAACCTCATTTCCTCTGAAAAGGTCTAATTTTCCCAGGAAGTGGTTTATTTCATCAAACCCAAAAATGATTTCAGCTGTCTCACGGAATAGGTGTTCCTTGTTCTCAGCCCCGCCGTCTGCATATCTGTCACTTCCTGGAAATGCAGACAGACAACTGCACAGGGCATCTCAATCCTGTCCCTTAAATGAAATCGGGATATTAGGCCGGCTGTGCCCTTGGGCAACACCAAGTGTACCTAAACCACTGGTTTTCCAAGAGGGAATGAGTCAAGGAGGCATATGGTTTTTATAACTGAGAAGACATTCTGATTCATGAGAACAGCCAGAATTGTTAAAGGAAAACTACGATACACAAGGAGCCCCACATAGCTTGTGGCCCTGACCATGGTAGTGGGATGGGGGCCTCCAGCAAATCTCCTACTTCTCCAGCTAAGTTCTCTCATCTCTAAAATGCAGATAAAATGGATTTTGAGGTGCAAATGAGACAAGGGCTGTGGAGTGGCCTAGCACATTACCTGATGCAGAGGGAGCATCAGCAGTCACAGCTCGTTCCCCCTCCTCTGGGAGGACGATAGAAGCTGAGAGGGAGTCACCCACCCTCTGCCAAGCCATATCAATCGACAGTCAAATTGTCCTGTAAGCACCACTTTTCTTTAATCAGACTGTTCTTCACTGGGGCTGTTTTAATTAAGGGTCCACTGTCAACACAAAACATATGTTCTCAAGTCTTGCTTTGGTTACTAATGATGCCCGGGATTATTAAGTCTGGAAGGAATTTCCAGCTCCGGCACACTTGGGCTTTCCTGCCTCCCCCTCAGCCCCCGTCCCTCTCACATCTCAGCTTTCACCCACTTACCCTCATTTCTTGGCATTGTTACCCTCTCAGAGACTAACCTAGAAAAGCAATCTCTTCAAATCAATATTCAGGGCATAATATTCTAAAATATGGTTCTGACCAATTCCTGTTCCTACTGACAATCCTTCTGGTGAGATCCAGGTTAATAATTCCTTCAAACTACATTCTTTAAAAAAATGTTACACACATACACACACATATTATACATACACACAGACACATTCACATATGTCTATTTTCTTTCTTCCCTGTTAGTTGGGGAAGGGGTGGAGTGGTTACCTATTGGCTGAGTTCAGTTGCTTCTCAATTGTCCCAGGTGTGACAGGCATCTCCTCAACTGGCCCTCACTTTATATATTTATATAAATATAATATAATCTGTGTAGCCCCTCCACTGGAGTGTGGGCTAGACCTAGTGACTTGTTTTGAACCAATAGAACACAGAAAAAACTATGATGTCACTTTCGAAATTAGGTTATAAAAGACCGTGCCTCTGTCTTGTGCTCTTGACTGTGAACTCTGATAAGGCCAGCTTGGATGGACCTCAGTACAATGCCCACTCAGAGGGGCGGCGCCTGTGGCTCAAGGAGTAGGGCGCCGGTCCCATATGCCGGAGGTGGCGGGTTCAAACCCATCCCCGGCCAAAAAAAAACAATGCCCACTCAGAAACCTGAAGGCAGGTATACCCAAGTTGAGCCTTGAGATGACCACAGCGTTGGTTGACATCTCAATTGCAGCCCAGGAATACACCCTGAGTTGGAGGACTCAGATAAGCTGCATCCAGATTCTCATTCCCAGAAACTGGGAGATAAGAAGTGCGTGTTTTCTTAAGCTTCTAAGTTTGTGATAATTTGTTATGTGACAGCATAAAACTAATACCCCTAAGCAATTCAGTGCGGCCCCAAATTTACAAACTCCTGAGATTATACACCTGGTAAGTGGAACAAGAAAGATCCTTCCAGAAAGTGGAAATAATGATAGTACGTACATACCTCAGAGCATTTTTGTCATTATGAGATGAAACATTTGTTTGATGATACCCCAGGCTTGGCCTATCGTAGGTTCCACGTAAACATTAGCTATCATCACTGACTCCTCAAGACCTGTCGAGTCTATTCCCACTCTGGTGAATTTTCTCATTTCCTTGCATCTCTCCCTAGAGAGTCCATCACTCACGGTACTGGGAGCTTACACCACTCCTATCAGAACACTTGCCACTCTGTGGTGTAGTTAGTTTTTTTTTTTTGAATACTAACCCCCTTCGCTCTACTATACTGTGAAATTCTTCTTTGTGTCTCCATCACCCTGAGAAAGTCCTCATAGGAAGTCAAAGTTGAAAACTCACCCTTTCTATCTTTCTGTTCAAGGCAAATATGGCACCATGTTGAGATCATCTTTTTCCTGGGGAGCAAATGAAGGATATTCTGGTATTGTTATCTTCAGTGGAGGAAAGAATTTTTACCATCGTCGCTAGGATGATTTAACCTCTAATAAAACTTATTATTGTGAGAAATAACAGGAACTGAGAAAAGTCACATAGAAGAAGTGGGTCATTGTGGGATACCCTGGTCCTCAAAAGCCAGGAATGTTAGAGTTCCTCATCGTTTCTCTCATGAAGAGATGGGACTAGGACTCAGGCAGCTTTAGAGCATGAAGGGAGCTCAGAGACCGTCTAGTCCTGGCAAGCACTAGTATGTCCATTTTACAGATGAGGAAACTGAGCCAACTACAGGTTAAGCAGGTCAGCCACACAGTTAGTATGGGGGAGTGAAGGCAGAGCTAGGGCTCAAACCTACATCTGCTTGTTGCAGGAGGTCACACTCCCAGTGCCACAGAATCTTGAAGGGTGCCCTGCCGTTCTGGGAAGATAGATCTGCCAGCTGGAGAGCCACTCCTTTAGGAGAAATGCCGGGCTTCTCTCCTCCTCCTCTGGCCAGGGAGAAGGGAAATGGCATGTAAATTTCCTAAATTTTTCTTCTTCCCTTTTCCACCTATGTTTGTTTATTTTCTGTCTATTTTTTCTGATTACAAATGTCATGCTTACAGTAAAAGCAAAACAATAAGACTTTACATGTGCAGAGAAAAAAAAAGTTTGTTTGACTGACCAATGTGTCTACAATGCTTAGTTTGGGATGAAGTCAGGAAATCATTAAATACTTATTTAATGCATAAACAAGTTATTGCCAAGAGGCTAGATTATGGTGGGGGTTCATTAATTTTTATTTTATATATTTCTGTATTGTGATGTATTATGTATCAACTTGAGTGGGCTACAGGATATCTGATAGCTGGCAAAACATTATTTTTGGGTGTGTCTGTGGGAATGTTTCTGGAAGAAACTAGCCTGTGAATCAGTGGACTGATTATAGAAGTATAGAAGATCCACTTTCACCGATGTATGGCAAGACTCCTGATTCACCTAATTCACCAAATAGAACAAAAAGCCAGAGAAGTGTGATGCTCTTTCTCTCTCCTTGACCTGAGACATCCATCTTTCCTATCCCTGGACATCAAAGGATCTGGTTCTCAGGATTTAGAGTCTGGATAAACACCAGCCTTCCTGCTTCCCCCCTGTGTTCTCAGGCCTTTGGGTAAGGGATGAATAATACCATCAGTTTTCCTGGTTCTCTGTCCTGAACATGGCATATAATGGCACTTCTTGGCCTCCATAATTATATGAGCCAATTGTTATAATAAATCCATAGGTATGAACACACACCTATTCTATTGGTTATGCTTCCCTGAAGAACCTCACTAATACTTGTGTTATTTGAATTTTCAAGTATTTATTTCTGAATATTTTTGAACATGAATAACTCACTGTTATATTTTGAATGTACAAGTGCAGAAAGAAGGGAGTAAATAATTAGAAATATCATTAAGAGCAGAGACCATCTCTGGCTTAAACAACAGAAGCTTATTGTCTCGCAGTTTTGGAGACTGGTCGTCTGAGACCAAGGTGTTGCCATGGCCACGCTCTCTCTCACAGCTGGACAGGACTCTCTTCCTGAATCTTCCAGCTTCTGATGGTTTGCTGGCAGTTTTTAGTATCCCTTGGCCTGCGATTACATAACTCCAATCTCTGCCTTTGTGACACGCTCTCCTCCTGCGTTTATGTCTTCACGTGGCCATGGATGTCTTCATATTAGGACAAAAGTCACTGGATTCGGGCCCACCCTAATGGCCTCATTTTAACTTAATTACCTGTGTAAAGACCCAGTCCTTCAAGCCCAGAGAGGGGAGGGCCACAACTACATCCCCCATTGAGCTTGGAGCTAAGCCAGGAATTCCTTTCCACTCTTAGCATCTTCAGCTGGAAGGGGATAGAGCAGCCCTCCATTTCTACCCCCTTGTGCTTATTGACAGAGAATATACTCCAAGGCCCCTGGCAGGTGCTTGCAACCTTGGATAGTACCTGTTTTAGTCCATTTTCTGCTGTTAGAATATACAGACTGGGTAATTTATAAGGATAAAAGTTTATCTGATTTGTGGTTTATCTGTTCTTGTGGCTGGGAAGTCCAAGGGCGTGTGGTGCAAGTGTCTGGCAAGGGTCACCCTTGGCAGAAGACACCACAAGGCAAGTGAGCAGGACAGACAGAGAAAAAAGGGGGGCTGAACTTCTGCAATAACTAAAACCCTCCTTAGACAAGAGGAATCCATTCATAAAGGCTCTACTGTCACCATTGTGATCCAAATACCTCTTCAAGGCCCCTCCTCTTAATACTGTTATAATGGCAATTAAATTTCAACATGAATTTTTGTGGGGGTATTCATACCATAGCGGTATCAAACCTTGTATATAGGGTACTATGTTTTTTCCTTTACCTATATTCCTATCATAAAGTTTCATTTATAAATTAGGTACAGTAAAAGATTAAGAACGACTAATAATAACATAGTGATAGAATAATTATAACAATATACAGTAACAAAAGTTATGCGAATGTGGTCTCTCTCTTATCTCAAAATATTTTCTTGTACTTTATCATCTATTTTTGGACCTAGGTTGAACACGGGTTAATGGAAATGCATAAAGCAAAACCATGGATAAGAAGGGACTACTGTACATTACCATGGTCAGATCAATGAGTTTTCAGGGTTTGGGTCTAAATCCCATGCTCACTGCATGTAGCTCTGTAATACTGGTCCAGCCAAGTCTCCCAAGTGAGTCTCTATATTTCTTGTCTATAAAATGGTGGTTAATAATACCCATGTTGTAAGGTTATTCTGCAGCTCAAAAGAGTTGTATGTAGCTGGCATTGTATAGGTACTTTATAAATGGTAAATATTATTACCGTCATCATTTTTGTGACTTATTATTATTATATGGCCTTAAAAATGTTACTTTTAAATCAATGAAAGAATATGACTCCAGCACTCTTTTTGGGAGTAGCTGAGCTCATTTGTAAGCAAAAGTTAGATGAAGCTAACTTTTCTTGACATCATTGGAAGAAATCAAACATCTACATGAAAAGAAGGGCAGCCAGTTACATTAAACCATATCAGGCACAGATGTCTGGCTGGTGACAGCCATGATTGAGTAATGGTGATAAATACGTGTACTGCTTTCTTCTAGAGAGCTCTCAGACAGCTCCCAGGCTTAATGAATTTTGAAAAGCAGAGTCTTTCTTGTAATCCGCTGCAAAAAATATATTCCAGAGACAATAACACACCCCAGTAGTCACAGGGAAACTTGGTAATGCTGAGAAGAAGTAAAGGCAGATTTGAACCCGGGGGACAGGCCCCATTGTTTGAGGCCTCTGTGTCTGATACGTTCCGATTTCATGTGACAAGGGGGAATAACTTCTAACAAAGTTTCTCCCAACAAAGCAAAAGTAATATGATCAGGAAACCTCAAGTCCGTCTCCTGAGGTGTCCCAGAGGACTCAGGAAAGGTTACAAGCATGTTGTGTTCTTTGCAAAAAAACATGTATTTTATGGCCTCTGCAATTACTTAGTTCTGTTCTTACCAAATTGCAGTCAGACAAATTCCCTCGGCAGACTCTCCCCTCCTGGCAGGGTAGAAGGAAGTTTTCTTATCAGCAAATGTGCTTTTCATTGTTGGTTTCAGTGGTCATGGGAGGTTTTTTATTGGTTTGCTTTTTGTTTTTAGGAATATGCACGGGGGTGTCAACTTAAAAAGAAAAAGCGAGGTTGGAACTCTCTAGCTGGCTGTTGCTCTGAGGCTGGTTACTCGCCTGCCTTCTTAGATGGTGCCTTGAGAGGAAGCCTAGTTACATGACAGCTAACCTCCTAAAGCAGCAATTATGCCATTTAGCAAAGGATAAAGAAGCTCAAGTTGGCCTCGGATGGGCGCCTTGTGATGATTTCAAAGGCGAGGGGCCTTTATCTGCTCTTCTGCTTCATTCATACCACCCCTGCAAAAAAAAAAGTTTTAAAAAAGTTTACTTGAGCCAGGCGGTGCCTGTGGCTCAAAGGAGTAGGGCACCGGCCCCATATATCTGAGGAGGTGGGTTCAAACCCAGCCCTGGCCAAAAAAAAAAAAAAAAAAAAAGTTTACTTGATTACCAGGTTGCAAGGAGCCTTTGGGTTGGCATTCCTTTGGTTTAGAAAACGTTCTCTTAAGGCATAAAGACACCAAGGATAGATACCTCTGCTCCTGTCATCCTCCTTCACTCTCTGGTTCTTTGCTCTCCACCCTCAGGTTCTGTCCACTCGTGGATTTGATTTGCTGCCCTGCTGGCTTTCAGTCTGGGGCTCTCCAGGGGACAGCCCTTGGGAGGCCCAAGTGGTCCTCCTTTCTTCCTTCAGTTGGTCACCCAAGTTACTGGTGATGACTCTCAATACCTGGTTCTCAGGACTGGGTTTCAGGTGTAGGTCTTACCACACTCTGTGTGTGTATGTGTGTGTGGGGGGCGAGGGGGTAGTCAAACTAGTCTTTTTGTTTCCAGAAGTAGGAAACCGAGATAAGGTGTCTACCAAAGGGATTTTCTCAATATCACCATCATTATCTCTGCCCTTTCCCTCATAATTGACATTCATCAAGCACTCATTAGGTGCCAGGCTCTCTTACACTTCCATTGCTTAGACAATTACATTTAATACTTACAGCAGTCTTGTGCTGAAGATGCTTTCCCCCTCAATTTGAAGATGAGGAAACAGAGGCTCAGAGTGGTTGCATCTCATGTCCAAAATCACACAGCAAGTAGGTAGCAAAGCTGATGTGTAAATACCATGATCTCCTACTTTAGAGGCCTGACCATCCAATTTACTTTTTTCTACATGTTACCACCCTCGTTCCCTCTTCAAAGATCCCTAGATGGGCCCCATTACCACCAGGATAAAGGGTCAGCACCCCCAGTATGGCAGTCAAGACCTGTCTGATCTGATGCAATGTGCATGGCCTACTCATGACAGGGCTCCTCTCGCAACCCTCCTTGCATTTCGTGTCTGGCTCTGCCCAAGACCCAATTTTCCGATCATTTCCTTTAAAACATTATTTTTTCTGACTCTCCCAGAAGTTATTGGCAATGTCCTCTCTCTTGCCATAATACTTCCAACCCCAACCCTTATCCCACCCTAGATTTGATAAGTGCCAAGTTATTAAACAAGCCATATTGTAAAATTTGAATGGGAGATAATCTCTAGGGTTTTTTTTTTAAGTTAAATTTTAATTTATTTTACAAAGGAAGATATGCACATTGCATTAAAAAAAAGAAATACTGCTAAAAAATCTGAATCAACAGCATGCTTCTATGCGTGTGCCTGGTCTTTAAAGGCAATTACTTTCATCTTTAAAAATTGTTTCTCCTGATTATGAAGGTGTATTTTATAAAACATGCTTAGCCAGATACTTCTTGATTTTTAATTTTAATCATTTTTTACTGACTTCTTATTATGGCAAGAGTTTAGCTTTTTTCTACTCTTCCTTCAGTATCCTAAAATAATTCTATCACAACTCTTGATCAAATTCACTTTCCATGTTTATATTATTGTTGACTATATACTATATTGTATTGCTAAGACAAATTTAACCCATTATTATATCCTCACTTTTGTACAATTTTATTTTTCCCGGAGTTGTTACTTGCTTCCCCACCTCCATATCTTTCTTTTTTAAAAAAAATTCAAATTAACATAAGGGTACAAATGTTTAGGTTACATTGTTTTCAATTCTAAGGTGAAGTTCAAGTTGTAGTTGAGCCCTTCGCCCAGGAGATGTGCTGAACACCGTGCATTGTGCACATTAAGTGAGATCCCGCCAATCACCCTCCCTCCTCTCCCCACCTCCTTTCTGGACTTTCTTTGTGTTTTATCTTTCATGTGCCCGCCCCTATGTCTTTCATTAGCTCTCATTTCTACATGATTAAGCATGTCTGTTGGATCACCATTTCCACTGAATATCTGTGCTGCAGTCCTGTCTTTGTTATAATCCAGAGAATTTCTTTCACTTCTCTCCTTTGTTGGATCAACCGTTTCCTGAACCTTATATCTTACTCTTTTAAAATTTATTCTCTTATATGTTTGTTTGCTCAGTTTTCCATAAAACAATACCACAGACTAGTTGACGTGAACAACAAAAATTTATTTTCTCACAGTTCTGGAGGCTGTAAGTCCAAGGTCAAAGTGCCAGCAAGGTTGGCTTTTGCTAAGGCCACACTCCTTGACTTGTACATGGCATGTTGCGTCCTCACATGACCTTTGCTCTGTGTGAGTGGAAAGAAAGAAAGAACTCTGGTGTCTCTTCCTCACCAGTCTTATTAGATTAGAGATTCTCCTTTATGACGTCATTTAGCATCAATTCTTCCTTAAAGGCCTCATCTTCAAGTATAGTCACATTGAGAACGTCACATGTTAGGACTTCAACATAAGAATTTTGGGAGGACATTATTCTGTCTGTAATATCTTTCTTGATGATGTTCACCTGCTAAAGAATGTAAGGGAAGATTGCTTTTTGAGATGTTACTTTCTCTTTCTCTTATCCTTATATTCAATAGACAACCTGGCCACTACATATAGAATTACACGTGAAAAATTGCTTTTCCTTAAAAAACTAGTTTGTCGTTGTGTAGCAAGATTAAGAAGTATTTTCTTTTATATAACAATTCCATTCCCAAGCATAAACTCTAGAGACAATTTTGTACATCCATAGGAGAACATTTGTACAAGAACGTGCATGACTTTCCATGCCAGCAATGCAGTAATTATGACTTAAAGATGTGAACACAAAGCACATTTAGTTTGTCTTCCATTGTTCCTTTAAAATTTATTGGCCCTGAGTAAAAACTTGAGTAGGCCCATGGCATTACTGCTCACTATGGGAGCCTAGAGACTCCTACCATTACTTTAAATCAGAGAATGGATTCACAGTTCAGAAATCAGAATATTTAGTCCAAAACACAGTTCAGAAATTAGAATATTTAGTCCAATTCGTCAGCCTTCACCCAAACATGAGACTTCTCCATCCTCCAGGGACAATTTATGGTTGGACTGAACTTGCTTTTTAGGGGAAGGAAGTATATAGGAGATACATGTGGCTTCTCCAGTTGCCACATCTTCCAAAGGGCTTCTTGGGCAAAATTCAAGATGACTGTAGACCACCTCTCTGGGCCAAGATCCACCTTTGGTTCATATTCATGCACAATTTTCCCCTATGCAGGAGAGGCCAGGCTGATCCAGTGCAGTGGTCATTTCCCTTGACCTGCCTATGCATTCATCCATCCACCTATCCATTCTTCAATGCATCCATCCATTGCAGCAATGAAAGTGATCTGAAGATTTAATGAATTTATTTAAATGTGAGTTCTGTGTCACATGATAAATAAAATATAACCATTTTCTTGTGGAGGTTGAGAGGGGGAAGTGGATTTTCTTGGAAAATAGATGTTGTGATGATGTTAGTGTCACCATCCCCTTTAAGGGGACAAAGAATGTCTGCTTCTGACATCAAGACTTGTAAGAGATCTCAGTAGAGTTCTTTGTGATCCTTGCAATTTAGGGGTCACAGTGAACAGTAGCTTCTGACTCTGCCTCTGGCTCAAGAAATACGAGATGGGATGGATGGATGGATGGATGGATAATGAAGGGATGGATGACTTGATGAATGGATGAGTGGATTGATGGAACCTCAAATATGACCAATATTAGTATCAATGTATCCATAATTTCTCTTGCAATTCATTTTACAAATTAAATCATAATAAAACTTTATAAAAACTGCTTAAGTAAAATATTTTCCTTTAACATTTCATAAGTTAATCAAGTGCACACCACAATAGTTTTTTTGTGTTGTAGTTTAAATAGGGAGTTCTTGTGATTTTAGTATTACAAAATTTACACCAAGACTACCCTCAGAAATAAATTGAGCTGGGCATTATGGCTCATGCCTATAATCACAGCTACTTGGAAGGCTGAGAGAGAATTGCTTCAGTGTAGGAGTTTGAGGTTGCTATAAGCTATGATGCCATGACACTCTACCCAGGGATTAGAGAGTATTCTGTTTGGAAAAAAAAAAAAAGAAGAAGGAAAGAAAGAGGCTTGATTGAGACTTACCAATCAAATGCATATGTAGACCTTATTTAGATCCTCATGTAAATAAACCACTATAAGAACACAAAACAAAGCTGGGGGCATCAGCCTATCAGACTTTAGGCTGCACTATAAAGCCACAGTGATCAAAATAGCATGATATTGGCACCAAAATAGAGATATAGATGTTTGGAACCGAATAGAAAACCTTGCGATGAAACTAACTAACATCCTACAGCCACCTAATCTTTGATGAACCAAACAAGAACGTACATTGAGGAAAATAATCCCTATTCAATAAATGGTGCTGGGAGAACTGGATAACCACATGTAAAAGACTAAAACTAGACCCACACCTTTCTCCACTCACTAAAATTGATTCAAGATGGATAAAAGATTGAAACAAAGCATGAAACAATAAAAATCCTTGAAGAAATTGTGGGGAAAACACTTGAATATATCAGCCTAGGGAAAGATTTTATGAAGAAGACGTCATTGGCAATTACAACAACAAAACTAAAAACATGGGACATAATTAAACTGAATAGCTTCTGTACAGCTAAGGAGACAA
This sequence comes from Nycticebus coucang, assembly GCF_027406575.1. Lineage (NCBI taxonomy): Eukaryota > Metazoa > Chordata > Mammalia > Primates > Lorisidae > Nycticebus > Nycticebus coucang. The sequence goes on from NC_069796.1 coordinate 78,679,900, forward strand.
CAACCAGAGCAAATAGGAAATTTGCATATTATGAATTAGACAAAAGCTTAATAACTAGGATCTACAGAGAACTCAATCAACAAATTAATTTAACAAAAATTAATTAAAACAAAAAAAGACCCCACAATCCTTTATATTACTGGACAAGTGAGATGAATAGAATCTTCTCTAAAGAAGACAGATAAATGGCTAATAAACATATTAAAAAAAATGTTCATCAGCCCTAATCATCAGAGAAATACAAATCAAAACCACCCTAACCCCAGTGAGAATGGCCTATATCAGAAAGTCTCCAAAGCTACAGATGCTGGTGTGGATGTGGAGAGAAGGGAACACTTTTACACTGCTGGTGGGACTGCAAACTAATACAACCTTTTTGGAAGGAAGTATAGAGAATTCTCAAAGAACTCCAAATTAGACCTCCCATTTGATCCTGTAACATCTACCCAGAAGATGTTTTTATTTTTCTCATATGAACAATTGCACTAGACTGTTTATTGCAACTCAATTTACAATTGTCAAAATGTGGAAATAGCCTAAATGCCCACCACTCAGGAATGGATTAACAAGTTGTGGTATATGTATACCATGGAATACTATTCAGCTACTAAAGAAGATGGTGACTTTACATCTTTTGTATTAACCTGGATGGAAGTGGAACACATTATTCTTAGTAAAGCATCACAAGAATGCAATGTACTCTATTCTAATGTGAAGACAATAGATGAGCTAATACATAGTGGGGATTAGGGGAATGAGAGAGCGGGGAGAGGGGAGGACAGAGGGGGGTGGGGGGTCATGGTGTATGACATACCTCTTGGGGGTGGGACACAATTATAAGAGGGAATTTACCTAACAAATTCCATCAGTGTAACCTAATTCTTTGTACACTCAATGAATCCCAAACAATGAAAAAGGAAAAAACTAATAAATAAGTTGAGAGAATGGCATTAGGAGTGAATGGTAAATAACCCACGCACAGCTGCCATGCTGTAGTAAATCAGATGTTTTCACTTCTCAAACTGGTGAGGGGCTCAAGAGCCATGTAACTGGTTCTTCCCATTGTAAGGTCTGACATTGGCACTCACTTTAGTATCTGATGGCCATTATTTTCTAGTGCTTCATTAGAAAGTTCCAAATTAACATCCCACTTATATTATTTTAATATCAAAATATTTAACACAAGTTTATATTCATAAATAAGAGACTAGATAAATAAATGATGTATCTGTGGAAACAAACCATCTAATTACAATGTTTCCATGAAACACCATACAACAGTGATAATGGATCAGGGCAATTCTTTTTTTTTTTTTTTTTTGTAGAGACAGAGTCTCACTTTATGGCCCTCGGTAGAGTGCCATGGCATCACACAGCTCACAGCAACCTCCAACTCCTGGGCTTAAGCGATTCTCTTGCCTCAGCCTCCTGACTAGCTGGGACTACAGGCGCCCGCCACAATGCCCGGCTATTTTTTGTTGCAGTTCGGCCGGGGCTGGGTTTGAACCCACCACCCTCGGTATATGGGGCCGGTGCCCTACCGACTGAGCCAGAGGCGCCGCCCGGATCAGGGCAATTCTTATTAACATGAATAAGCCTTACACAAAGAATGCTAAGGGGAAAATGGAGATGGAGGTGAAATGGACAAGATATCAGAGGGTTTCAACCACACTGGTAATGCTGGTAGATACTTAGCTGGAAGAAACTCAGTTGTCCATTTTGTTATTCCCTATGCTTTACATATGTCTCAACCAGTTTGAATTAAACTTAAAAGAAAATAATTTTTCCTTCATAATTTGAAGGCTCCTATCCATTTACTTATAGTTTCCAGTGCTGGTGATAAGCAAGCTAATGACATTTTCATTTTAATGAGACTTATTGCCTTTTCTACAACCTATTCTTGGTTCTGTTAGAGCAGTACTTTTCTAAATGTGAGTTTTTTTCAGTTACTTTTTTCCAGACACTGCTGGGCCCTTTCTGTATAGAATGCAGACCTTTATTTCCTTTAACCACGGGAAATTTTGAATGATCACTTTTAATAATATCCTCCCTCCACTTTCTCTGCTTCTGTTTTCTGGAACTGCAGTTATTTCAATTTTGAACTTCTTGGACTAATCCTCTAATTTTCATATAGTTTCTCTCCAATATTTGACCGATTTGTCTTTCCATTCCATCCATAGGGGGATTTCTCAAAATTTATCTTTCAGTCTTCTAGTGAGCTTAAAAAATTTCCTCTATTGGCTGGGTGTGGTGGCTCATGCCTGTAGTCCTAGCACTTTGGGAGGCCAAGGTGGGTGGATTGCTTGAGCTCATGAGTTTGAGACCAGCCTGAGCAAAATCAAGACCCCGTCTCTACTAAAAATAGAAAAACTGAGGCAAGAGGATCACTTGAGCCTGAGTTGGAGGTTGCTGTGGGCTATGATGCCATGATACTCTACCCAGGGCAACAGATTGAGACTCTGTCTCAAAAATTTTTTTTTCCTCTATCATATTTTTTAATTTTAGATTTATTTATTTAATATGAGACAGAGTCTTACTCTATTGCTCAGGCTAGAGTGCCATGGCATCTTAGTCCACAGCAACCTCAAATTCTTAGACTCAAGTGATCCTCTTGCCTCAGCCTCCCTGGGACTACAGGCACCCACCACCATGCATGGCTAGTTTTTCTATTTTTAGTAGAGACAGAGTCTCACTCTTGCTCAGGCTGGTCTTGAACTCCTGAGCTCAAGCTTTCCACTGATCTCAGCTTCCCAATGTGCCAGCCATATTTTTCAATTTTAAAGGTTTTTTTCTTTCTTAATTTACTATCTCTATATTGTCACCCCTTCTTATTTCATGGATAGAGCATTTTTCATCCTTCCTAGAACATTAAATATATTTATACATATTTAAAATTTTTCCCCATTCCTTGCATTGTGTCTGTGTTGTTTGTGAGTTTCTTCTTCCTCTCCCTGTCCCTTTCTGCATCCTCCTTCTCCTTTCTTTTCTCTTTCTCTTTTCCTCTTTGTTTTTGTATTAATTTCCTTCGCAATATGGGTTTTCATGAAGTATCTAGACATGCAGGAGGGTGTGCTAAGAAACTAAATGAAGATCATGTTTATGAGTTGAATGGTGAGTTTTGCTATGGGGCAAAGTAGGGTCTGTGAATCCCTGAGAGTCACTGAGACCCTTTCAGGAGGTCTACAATGTCAAACTCTGTTCATAATAATACTAAAATATTATTTGACCCTTTTCACTGGGTTGACAGTTGTACTGATTGTGCAAAAGCAATGGTAGATGACATGGTGGCTGGGTCCCAGAGTGCCCAGGTATTTAATCAAATATTATTCTGGGTGTTCCTGGGGTGATGCTTCAGATGAGATGAAGATTTAAATCTGTAGACTTTTTATTTTGGTAAAAACATATCATATGAAATCTATCTTCAAATTTTTAAGTATATACCCCGTTCCCCGAAAATAAGACATCCTCCGAAAATAAGACCTACTTACAGGAAAGATAAGACGTCCCCTGAAAATAAGACCTAGCACATCTTTGCGAGCACACCTTAAAATAATATACTGTCTTATTTTCGGGGAAACAAGGTAGTATAATGCTGCTGATTGCAGACACATTGCCTCACAGTAGATCTCTATAATTTTTTCATCCCAAGTGACAGAAACTATATCTATTGATAGCACTGCCCATTTCTCCCCCTCCCATACCCCTGTTCACCACCATTCTACTCTCTGCTTTTATGAGTTTGACCACATTAAATATTTCATAAAGTGGAGTCATTCAGAACTTTTCTGAAACAAATTTATTTCACTAAGCATAACACCCTTAAGGTTCATCCATGTTGTAGCATATAATAAGATTTCCTTCTTCTTTAAGGTTGAATAATCTTCATGTATATACACACATACATAAATATAGACGTATACATATATATTTACCTCCCCCACACACAAACATGAGGGAGCTGTCTGGAAAGTATACAGTCATTGTTAATACTATTTTTCATATTGCATGGCTGGATTCTTACCAGACAACATATATATATGTAAATATATTTGCATATATATGTATATATGTATGGTTATTTCTCAATGTACTTACTCATTAATGAACATTTAGGTTGTTTTCACCACTGGGTTATTGTAAAAAAAAATGCTGCAAAGAACATGGCAGTGCAAACATCTTTTTAAAATTCTGTTTTCAATTATTTTGTATACATGCCCAGAAGTGTGAATGAAGAATCATATGGCAATTATCTTTTTAATATTTTGAGGAACCTCCACACTTTTTTTTTCTTATTTCTTGTTTAAAAAGTTTTATTGAGAAACAGAAAGGAAATCTTTTCTTATCAGAATTCCTTCTTCTATTGTTGTGTTTTTATGTTGTTTTTTTAATACATGGGAGCTGGGATTCTCTGACTTTCCTCGCCCTTCACTTTGGACTCTACCAGTACTGTTCAATTACTTAAAATAACCAAGGACAAAATACATTTCTCATGGCTATCAACAGAGCAATATTTAAACAATAGTGTGGCTCAAAGGGTTGGGTGCTGACCCCATATGCTGGAGGTGGTGGGTTTAAGCCCGGCCCTGGCCAAAAACTGAAAAAAAAAAAAAAAAAAAAGAGTGAAGTAGATTTCAATAGTATGCCTTCATTTTAAATTAAAAATGGGCTCAGAGCCTGTAGCTCAGCAGCTAGGGTGCCAGCCACATACACCAGACCTGGCAGGTTCAAATCCAGCCCAGGCCTGCCAAACAACAATGACAACTGCAACCAAAAAGTAGCCCAGGGTTGTAGCAGTTGCCTGCAGTCCCAGCCACTTGGGAGACTGAGGCAAGAGAATCTCTTAACCCCAAGAGTTTGAGGTTGCTGTGAGCTGTGATGCTATAGCACTCCACTGAGGGCGACATAGTGAGATTCTGTCTCAAAGAAATAACTATATTAAATTAAATTAAAAGTGTGTCCACACTTTCATTTTTGAGTCCACACTTTTTTTCATGGTGGCTTCCCCACTTTACATTTTCAACAACAGTGCACAAAGATTCCATTTTATATTATTTTATTATGTTTTTTGTATATTATTTTTCATTTTGTTTTTGCTTTTAATTATACTCATTCTAACAGATAACTAGAATCCTGTTAAAATGTCTAGAATTCTTTCATTTCAACTTGATAAACACTTTTTAGCATTTCTTGCTAAAACAGGTTGGTCTAGTGTTGAGGAACTCCCTCGGCTTTTATTTGTCTGGAAATATTTTTATTTCTCCTTCATTTTTGAAGGAAAGTTTGATAAATGTAATATTCTTATGTATAAGATATATAGTAAGATCTCCTCCTTCTTTTTTTTTTTTTTGCAGTTTTTGGCCGGGGCTGGGTTTGAACCCACCACCTCCGGTATATGGGGCCAGCACCCTATTCCTTTGAGCCACAGGTGCTGCCAGATCTCCTCCCGTTTTAAGATTAAATAATCTTCCATTTTATGTATATATTATACACACACACAAGCACACACAAACATGTCTACATGTCTTAGAAATACTTTTTTTTTTTTTCCTTTCATCTTACTCACTCTGGATTATAAGGTTTCTGCTAAGAAATTTGCTAACAGTCCCCCCTCCTTTTTTTTTAAGAGACAGAGTCTCACTTTATCACCCTTGGGAGAGTGCTATGGTGTCACAGCTCACAGCAACCTCCAACTCCTGGGCTAAGGCGATTCTCTTGCCTCAGCCTCCATAGTAGCTGGGACTACAGGCACCCACCACAACGCCTGGCTATTTTTTGTTCCAGTTTGGCTGGGGTGGGTTTGAACCTGTCACCCTCGTTATATGGGGCTGGCGCCCTACTCACTGAGCCACAGGAGCCACCCTTGCTGACAGTCTCATAGAGAAGCTCTCTTTCATTAGACAGAGACGTCAGAATTTCTCTTGTGGTCAGAAAGTCAGATGCCAGAAAGTCACTTTTCTCTTTCTGCTTTCAAAATTTTATCTTTATCTTTTGACTATTTGATTTGAATGTGTCTGGGTAATGGATTTGGGGGAATTAATCATGTGGAATCCATTAAGCATCTTAAAATCTAATATGCATTTACTTCTTCAGCTTGGGAAGTTTTCAGCCATTATTTTTTCAGATAAGCTCTGCACATGTTATCTCTTTCTCTTTTTCTTTTTTCTTGTTCTGGAACTTCTATAATGTATATATTTGTCAACTTTTTGGTGTATTATAACTCCATTTTCTGCTCATTGGATAATTTCAAATGACTCATCTTTAAGATTGCTGATTCTTTCTTTTGCTTGATCAATTCTGATGTTGAATCCTTTAGTGTGTTTTTTAATTCAGTTATTGTATTCTTCAGTTCCATAATTTCTACTTGGTTCTTTTAAATATTTTATCTTTGTTAGTATTCTCATTTTGTTCATGCATCATTTTCCTGATCTCATTGAGTCTCTTTAAGATGGTTATTTTGAATTCTTTGTCAAGCAATTTATATATCTCTGTTTCTTCTGGTCAGTTTCTGGAGATTTACTGCCTCTGCTTGCCTTTGGATCATGTTCCCCTGTTTTTTTAATGTGCCTTGTAACTTTCTGTTGGGATCCATGTATTTAAAAGACAGATACCTCTCCATGTCTCTATTGCTTGGCTTTGTAAAGGGAGAGCACTTTCTCAGCAGAAGTAGTTAGAAAGTCTGACATCTCTCAAACTTTTTCCGTGGATGCATTTTCTCTGGACTTGAGCATGTAAATTCCCGATTAGAGGGGCTTGACTTGCTGTTTTCTTTTTTTCAGGCACTCATAATATATTGCTTCTTGTAGTTTATGTCTGTGTAATTATAAATTCTCTGGGTCTCCTTAAACCTTCCAGCTTTCTTTTATCAGCAACTCCTAGGCTTCTAGAGTATATAGAGTATATCAGGTCCCATCAGTGTCAGTGTTCCAAGCTGTGAAAGACAGAAACCAATTTTTTAAGCAGTTCCCCTCAAAGCTGTAGTATTCCATGCATGCTCCACTCTTCTTCCCCCTCTCCCTGAGGGACAGGCCACCTAGGCTATGCCTGCTGTTCTACGGGCTCCCTGGAGCAGCAGCAAGATTCCCAGAACTCTTTTGTTCTTAGTGACTCCCCAGATACCTAGACTATGCCATGTCCTGTTAGCACTTTAACACAAGTGAGACAAAGACCAGTCCCTTGGGCAGCCCTCCACAAAAGAGACAGAATCTTGGACACACATTTCAACTATTTCTCTCTCCAGGAAGAAGCTAGGAAATGGGGATTTTCTCCTGCTCATTCTTCACTGAGCTGAAAGAAAAGATGATGATGAGTCAGTGTATGGCTGTCCAAACCTCACCTTTACTTTTAGTTCTCCAACCTGGCAGTCTTTCCTGTCAGTCTCAGATTCAGGCAAGATGGAAGCTAATCCCTCATTCATCCTCCCACTGAAAAGTCAGAACATTGACATGTGTCTTTCCTTTCTCTCTCCAGGGAGAAGTCAGCAGTTGGGAGTTTCCTCATAATGATGACATACTGAGATGGGGGGGAGGGACTCTAATGGGTGAGTGCCATGAATTTTTCTATAATTTCAATGCAACTGGCTTTGTGCTTGCTAGGGGTACAAGATTTTTTTAGCTGGTTTCTGGATTTCTCATGAAGGGAATTGGCTCATGTATTGTTACTGATTTAGTATCTCTGTGGGAGGAGAAATGGTTTGGGGCTCCCTATTCTGTCTTGTTGCTGGCCTAAATAAGTAACTTGTGAGTAAAGCAGATTGCTATCCATAATGTGAGTGGGTGTTGTCCAATCAGTTGAAGGTCTGAACAGAACCAAAGACCAGCCTCTCCTAAGCAAGAAGAGAGAAGTCTTCAGCAGACTACCTTTGCTCTTCATCTGAAACAGCAGTTCTTCCTAGTTCTATAGTGGACTTTGTTCAGACTGGAACTAAGCAATATATCCCTGGGTCTCCAGCCTGCTGATTGACACTGAAGACTTTGTTGTGCTTATCAGTTTCCATAAGTATGTGGGCCAATTTATTATTTATTTATTTATTTATTTATTTATTTGTTTTTATTTATATTTATTTTTTTATTGTTAAATCATAGCTGTGCACATTAGTGCAATCAAGGGGTACAATTTGCTGGTTTCATATACAATCTGAAATATTCTCATCAAACTGTTCAACGTAGCCTTCATGGCATTTTCTTAGTTATTGTATGTAGACATTTGTATACTGCCCTTAGTAAGTTTTGCCTGTACCCATTCTAAGATGCACCGTAGGTGTGGCCCCACCCATTACCCTCCCTCCACCCTAACATCCCCCCTCCCTTCCACTTCCTTTGCCCTTTCCCCATAGTCTTGTGCTATAGTTGGTTTATAGCCTTCACGTGAAAGCTATAAATTAGCTTCATAGTAGGGCTGAGTACATTGGATACTTTTTCTTCCATTCCTGAGATACTTTGATAAGGAGAATATGTTCCAGCTCCATCCATGTAAACATGAAAGAGGTAAAGTCTCCATCTTCCTTTAAGGCTGCATAATATTCCATGGTATACATGTACCACAATTTGCTAGTCCATTTGTGGGTCGATGGGCACTTGAGCTTCTTCCATGACTTAGCAATTGTGAATTGGGCTGCAATAAACATTCTGATACAGATGTCTTTGTTATATTGTGATTTTTGGTCTTCTGGGTATAAACCTAGTAGAGGAATTATAGGATCGAATGGCAGGTCTATTTTTAGGTCTCTAAGTATTCTCCAAACATCCATCCAGAAGGAATGTATTAGTGTGCATTCCAGCCAGCAGTGTAGAAGTGTGCCCTTTTCTCCACATCCACGCCAACATCTCTGGTTTTAGGATTTTGTTAATTGGGCTACTCTTACTGGGGTTAGGTGATATCTCAAAGTAGTTTAGATTTGCCTTTCTCTGATGATTAAGGATGATGAGCTTTTTTTCATGTCTGTAGATCGTTCATCTATCTTCTTTCGAGAAGTTTCTCTTCAAGTCCCTTGCCCACCCTGAGATGGGATCATGTTTTCTTTTCTTGCTAATATGTTTGAGTTCTCTGTGGATTCTGGTTACTAGACCTTTATCGGAGGTATAACCTGCAAATATTTTCTCCCATTCTGAGGGCTGTCTGCTTGCTTTGCTTACTATTTTATTGGCTGTGCAGAAGCTTTTTAGTTTGATCAGGTCCCAGTAGTGTATTTTTGATACTGCTTCAATTACCTGGGGATTCCTCCTCATAAAATATTCACCCAGGCTGATTCCTTCAAGAGTTTTCCCTGCACTTTCTTCAAGTATTTTTATTGTTTCATGTCTTAAGTTTAAATATTTTATCCAGTGAGAGTCTATTTTAGTTTATGGTGAAAGTTGTGGGTCCAGTTTCAATCTTCTACAGGTTGCCAGCCAGTTTACCCAGCACCATTTGTTAAATAGGGAATCTTCCCCACTGAATGTTTTTAATTTGCTTGTCAAAGATCAAATAATGGTAAGTAGCTGGATTCATCTCTTGGTTCTCTATTCTGTTCCAGATATCTACTTCTCTTTTTTTGTGCCAGTACCATGCTGTTTTGATCACTATGGATTTATAGTACAGTCTCAGGTCTGGTAGCGTGATTCCTCGTGCCGTGTTTTTATTTCTGAGTAATGTTTTGGCTATTAGAGGTTTTTTATGATTCCATATAAAACGAAGTATTATTTTTTCAAGATCTTTAAAATATTACCATGGAACTTTAATAGGAATTGCATTACAATTATATATTGCTTTGGGCAGTATAGACATTTTAACAATGTTGATTCTTCCCAGCCATGAGCATGGTATGTTTTTCCATTTGTTAACATCTTCAGCTATTTCTTTTCTTAAAGTTTCATAGTTCTCTTTGTAGAGATCTTTCACATCCTTTGTTAGGTATACTCCCAAATATTTCATCTTCTTTGGCACTACTGTGAAAGGAATAGAGTCCTTGACTGTTTTTTTGACGTGGCTATTGTTGGTATATATAAAGGCTACAGATTTATGGGTGTTGATTTTGTAGCCTGAGACATTGCTGTATTCCTTGATCACTTCTAAAAGTTTTGTAGTAGAATCCCTAGTGTTTTCCAAATATCTGATCATATAATCTGTGAAGAGTGAAAGTTAGATCTCTTCTGACCCTATGTGGATGCCCTTGATTGCCTTTTCTTTTCTAATTGCAATGGCTAAAACTTCCATTACAATGTTAAAGAGCAATGGAGACAATGGGCAACCTTGCCTGATTCCTGATCTAAGTGGAAATGATTTCAGTTTACCTCCATTCAATACGATATTGGCTGTGGATTTGCTGTAGATGGCCTCTATTAGTTTAAGAAATGTCCCTTCTATACCAATTTTCTTGAGTGTCCTGATCATGAAGGGATGCTGGATATTATCAAAAGCTTTTTCTGCATCAATTGAAAGAATCATATAGTCCTTATTTTTTGGTTTGTTTATGTGCTGAATTACATTTATAGATTTATGTATATTGAACCAGCCTTGAGACCCTGGGATAAATCCCACTTGGTCGTGGTGTATAATTTTTTTGATGTGTCATTGGATTCTGTTTGTTAGGATCTTATTGAGTATTTTAGCATCAATATTCATTAGTGATATTGGTCTATAATTTTCTTTTCTTATTGGGTCTTTCCCTGGTTTGGGGATCAAGGTGATGTTTGCTTCATAGAATGTATTGGGTAATATTCCTTCTTTTTCTATATTTTGGAAGAGGTTTAGTAATATAGGTAGTAGTTCTTCTTTAAAGGTTTGGTAGAATTCTGACGTAAAGCCATCTGGTACTGGACTTTTCTTTTTAGGGAGATTTTGTATTGTTGATGCTATTTCAGAAGTTGATATAGGCCTCTTCAAGATTTTCACTTCATTCTGGCTAAGTCTTGGTAGGTGGTATACTTCCAGGTATTGGTCGATTTCTTTCAGATTTTCATATTTCTGAGAGTAGAGTTTTTTGTAGTATTTGTTAAGGATTTTTTGAATTTCTGAGGGGTCTGTTGTTATTTCATCGTTACCATTTCTGATTGATGAAATTAGAGATTTTACTCCTTTTTTCCTGGTTAGATTGGCCAAAGGTTTATCTATTTTGTTGATCTTTTCAAAAAACCAATTTTTGGATTTATTGATCTGTTGTACAATTCTTTTTTTTTTTCAATTTCATTTAGTTCTGCTCTGATTTTGGTTATTTCTTTTCTTCTGCTGGGTTTGGGGTTGGAGTGTTCTTCCTTCTCCAGTTGCTTGAGATGTTTCATTAAGTTATTAACTTCCTCTCTTTCCATTTTCTTGAAGAAGGCTTGCAGTGCTATATATTTCCCTCTTAGGACTGCCTTTGCGGTATCCCAGAGGTTCTGGTAATTCGTGTCTTGATTGTTGTATTGTTCCAAAAATATGGTGATTTCCTTCTTAATCTCATCTATAACCCATCTATCCTTCAGCATAAGGTTGTTTAGCTTCCATGTTTTTGTATGGGTATGCAGGTTCCTGTTGTTATTGAATTCAACTTTTATTCCATAATGGTTTGAGAAGATGCAAGGAATAATTTCTATTTTTTTAAATTTGCTGAGAGTAGATTTGTGGCCTAGGATGTGGTCAGTTTTGGACTATGTTCCGTGGGCTGAGGAGAAGAATGTGTATTCAGTTTTTTTGGGATGACACGTTCTGTAGATGTCTGTTAAGTCTAGATGTTGAATGGTTAAGTTTAAATCTAAAATTTCTTTGCTTAGCTTCTTTTTGGAGGATCTATCCAGAACTGCTAACGGGGTGTTAAAATCTCCAACTATGGTGGAACTGGAGGAAATCAAGTTGCTCATGTCTGTTTGAGTTTCTCTTATAAATCGAGGTGCATTCTGGTTGGATGCATAAATATTACTAATTGAAATCTTATCATATTGAGTATTACCTTTAATAAATATGAAGTGTCCATCCTTATCCTTCCTTATTTTGGTTGGTTTAAAGCCTATTGCATCTGCGAATAGGATTGCAACACCTGCTTTTTCTGCTTTCCATTTGCCTGGAGTATAGATGACCATCCCTTCACCTTGAGTCTATATTTGTCTTTTAATGTAAGATGCAATTCTTGTATGCAGGAGATACCTGGCTTGAGTTTTTGTATCCAGTCAGCCAACCTGTGCCTCTTTAGAGGACAATTTAAACCATTCACACTAATTCGGAATATTGATAAGCCTTTTGAGAGTCCGGTGGACATTTTTAATCTTTTTGCGACTGTGGAAGTTGGATTTGATCAAAATTTTCTGGGTGGGTTTATTTTTGTGGTGGAGGATTATGCTGGTCTTTATGGAGGATAGGTCTGAGAATATCCTGGAGAGCTGGTGTAGTTATGGCAAATTTCTTCAACATGTGAATGTCATTGAAATATTTAATTTCTCCGTCATAAATGAAACTCTGTTTAGCTGGGTACAGGATCCTGGGTTGAATGTTACTTTGTTTTATGAGATTAAAAGTCGATGACCATCCTCTTCTAGCTTGAAAGGTTTCAGCAGAGAGATCTGCAGTTATTCTAATATTCTTCCCCTTGTAGGTCATGGTTTTCTTTCATCTGGCTGCTTTCAGAATTTTCTCCTTCATATTAACTTTAATGAAGTTGATTATGATGTGTCTGGGGTATGTCTTATTTGGTTTGAGTCATGCTGGATCTCTGAAACTGTCTGCTATCTGAATTTCAGAATCTCTTGGCATGTCTGGAAAGTTCTCCTTCATAATCTCATGGAGAAGAGACTCTGTGCCTTGTGAAGCCACTTCAGCGCTTTTGGGGATCCCTATAAGACGAGTATTAGTTTTCTTCGAATTATCCCAGAACTCTCTGAGAGAGTGATCTGTTTTTGCCCTCCATTTCTCTTCCTCTTTGAGAGTTTGGGAGCATTTGAAAGCTTTGTCTTCAATATCAGAAATCCTTTCTTCTGCTTGGTCCATTCTGTTACTGAGGGATTTTACTGTGTTTCTCAGATCTTTGAGGGTTGCAACTTCTTCTCTCAATGTGTCAAAATGTTTGGTTATTTGGTCTTTGAATTTGTTGCATTCTTGAGATATCTTTTGGGTTACTGCTTGGAATTCTAATTCGATCTTCTTTGCTTTCCAGATTCTGAGTTCGGTTTCTGACATCTCAGCTATTTGTTTGTGCATGGGATCTTGTGCTGTGTCTGCCCCATTGATCCTTGGGGGAGTTGATCTACTCTGACTATTCATATTGCCAGAGTTTTTCTGTTGATTTCACCTCATGATGGTTTTTCACCATTTCCTCTGGCAGTCCTCAGAATTGAGGAGGCGTTTCTCCAAGATTAGACCCCAGCAGGATCACTCTTTTGTTTCTGGATCTTTGTAGGGAGTGGCTCTGTGTAATTCCTCTGTGGCTTCCTCAGCCTGGGAGTTCTGGTTGTGGAAGCAGCTCCAGAGTGTGACACACCTGGATCCAGCAACTGGGTGGGAGGTGGTGCACATGGTTCTGGGAGTGCCTGGGCCCCAGTGATTTTGGCACAGAGACCCCAAGTCTCCATCAGTCTCTGGCCAGGAGAAGGGCTTTGTGCAGAGGCAGGGAGGGCTCCTGAGGGCATGTGGCTACCAGAGTTCCTGGCCAAAAGAGCGGGCCAGTGTTGAGGCAGGTAGGGTACAGGAGGGAGGATGCAGGGTTGCACAGCTCCCGCAGTTCCTGGTCAGGGCATGTGGAGGCCTGGCGGGTGCGGGTCGCAGTTTGGGTGTCATGGAGCAGGTCTTATGGAGGTCCGGGCATTGCCAAGCCTAGGAGTTTGAGGTTGCTATGAGCTGTGATGCCCTGGCACTCTACCCAGGGCAACAGCCCGAGGCTCCAATGTGCTAAATCGGTCTCACTCTGCCCCTGAGGGTTAAGGCTGTAAGGCAGCTCAGTCCCCGCCTTTAGGCTACTAGTCACTAGGTTACTAGCTCCTGCCCGAACCTTACTCTGTGACCCTGAGGTCGGAGCTTGCCGGGGCAGTTCTCTCACAATGGCTCCCTGTGGCCCACAGCCGAACACTATTAGCTCCACCCAGCTCAGCAGCTCAGTCTGGGGCCCTAGACAATGCCCAAAGTTCTCCACACTCCTGCTCAAGCTCTCCCCAAATGGGCCAATTTCTTATAATAAATCTCTTTATATGTGTGTGTATACATGCAAAGCAAGGCAGCATGACATTGTACTAATAGTTCTTAAATTGTTCACCATCATAAATTCAAAATAACAATAAAATTCTAGTTTCACTCAAGAATATTCTTTTTGAAGCAGAAAATACTGATTTTTATTAACCCTTGACCCCGAGTACTCATCTTTTTAATACTCTGTGACAATGGGAAGTACATACAAAGCACTATTGCTGCATATGAAGTATGATGATTGACTCGAGGAAAAGCACTTCTGCAATGGAATTGCAAGCTGAACTAGCTACTTTTTCATGGCATACCATCTTTTTAAGGAGAATAACTGAGTGAATGGCAGACTAACTATGATTATTCAGACTTTGATATTTGGCAGACATTATCTTAAAAATGAATGAAGTTAGCTTGTCACTTGAAGGAAAATGATTGGCAATATATTTTGCCAATGATAAAATTTAAGCTTTAAGAAGTAATTAAAATTTTGAAAACTCTGTTTTTCAGGAGTTTGTCATCTCACTAATAGTTAAACTTTTCTGATGAGATTTGCAGCAATAATAATGAATGTGATACTTTCATTTTGTACATGTATAATGAAATATGTCAACATTTTGGAAAATCTGCATGAGTCTACCAACACAAAATCACATACTAGTAAAACACATGGCTCCCTTGCATTCACAGTGGCAGACAGGCTCATGGATTTTAATACAGCTGAAGGCAAAACGTTCAAGGATATGATCACGGGTTCCACACTGTAGCAAACCTTTAAAATACATGAATTGTACACTTTTGAGGTAGTATCAAAAGAGAGAATCTGCAATTGTTTGAAAGGCTATTGAAATACTCCTCCCTGTTCCAACTACATAGTTCTGGTCTTCATCTATTTTATCCAAACAACATACCATAACCTAGCGAATGCATAAATAAATAGGAAAATTCAGGTTGATCACTAAGCCAAACCTTTAAGAGACCTGAAAATTTTAAAATGATGCTACTCTCTCCACTAAAGTGTTGCCTGTTTTGGATAGAAGTTATTTTTAATAAAAATATGTTATTATGCCCATATGAGTTTGTAATTGCTATTTTTAAAGTAAATATTTTAAATAAATATTTAAAACATTCATTGGGTTTATTTCTAAATATTGGCACATATAACCATGTAAACAAAATTTCTTTGGTGTCTTCAATACTTTTTAAGAATATTAAGGGGCCTTGGGACCAAAAGGTTTCCTCAGAGTGGTTTGACTGGGCTGTCAAATTGGAGGAACCCAACTATCAGTGTCCACGTGTCCTTTCTCTCGGGTTGTGTGATATGTAGCAGTATTTGTTCATACTTTTTCATTTTTCTTCCTACTCTTGCTATGCATTTAGGAGAAGTGTATTTCCCTGGGTACGTGCCACTGTACCTGGCCTTCTGAGAGGCCTGTGTTCTTTACCCAAAACACTCTACTATACCATGCTTTAAGTTTCCCTTTAGCTCTCATTACTACCTGCTATTACCTAGTCTTTCCATTTGTTCTCTTGCCTTTCTCCCTTCTGTGTAAGGTAAGCTTCGAGAAGGCTGATACTTGGGCCAGGTGTGGTGGCTTATGCCTGGAGGCTGAGGTGGGTGGATTGCCTGAGCTTAGGATTTCAAGACCAGCCTGAGCAAGAGCAAGTCCTCGTCTCTAAAAATATCTGGGCATTGTGGTCAGTAATAAATTAAAATGTCCTCTAATTATCTATATTTTCCAAATATTCTACAATTAGCATGGCAATTTTTAATCAGAAAAATGGTATATTAGAAAAAACGCCAGTTAGGGAGGTGAGAAGGGTCTGGTGTTCCTCTGCGGGCTGGGGTCTGGCTTGGGCGTGGAGCCTGGAGGGGACCATGGTAGGAGGTGGCAGAGAGAGAGCCACACAGGAGGGTGTGGAGTGGATGGAAAGGCTGTGCACAGACGCCCCTCAGAGCCTGTGAGCGCAGGAGGGAGGGCTATGCTGCCTCTCCCTCTTCTGGGGGAGCAGCCCGGGCAAAGAGGTGATAAGGTGCTGGCAGCCTGTCTGAGTAAGGCCAGGCAAGGCTATTGCCAACCCGATGCTGGCGGGCAGGCAGAATCCGTCAGCAGTGTGGGGCAGGCCCGCCTTTTCCTGACGGCTCATCATAGCGTTCCCTCCTGCTCTCACTGAGCTGCAGCGGACACTCCCTGAGCTGCAGTGAAGAGAGAGTTAAGCTCTCTGCAGGTGGCCCCACACGGGAGCCTTGTGTGTTGTCACCTATGGGGGTTGTGCTGACTGCTGTCCTTTCTTGGTCTGATTGAAATGAGGTAAGAGATGAGAGAGAGAGAGAAAGAGAGAGAGAGAGAGAGAGAAAGAGAGAGAGAGAGAGAGAGAGAGAAGCACAGAGTGCCCTGAGTGTCTGCCCCAGGCTTACAGCACAGGAGGAGGAGCTGACGTCTACTGCTGCTGGTCCAGGCCAGGGCAACTGCACTCCTGACAGCTCCCTCTGCCACACTCTTGAGCTTTTCTGTTGACTTTTTTCCTGCCTTGAAATGCTTGGTTTTCAGTAGGAATTGCCCCATCTGTTCTCCACGTTCTTCCTTTCTCTTACCCCATCACTCCAGGGTACACCTGACATCTGAGATTTTTGTCATCTACAGCCCTGTTTTCTGCCCGGACTAATCTTTCTATCTGCCTGGAAACATCACCACCTGGATGTTCCACAAACATCCTGAAATCTGTATGTTCAAAACTGACTCTTCCAGCTTCATCCAAAGCTACTCTATGGTCCCTAGCTCAGACACCCAGGAATCCAGTAGGAACCCAATCTGAAGCTGGCCCCATTCCAACCTTCCTCCTGTTCCCTACCCCTCTCTCCCCTGTCTAGTCAATCACACAGTCCCTCCATCTCCATCTCGACTCCAGCAGTACCCTCAAATCCACTTTGTCTGACCCACCTCTGCTGTCCTTGCCTCAGTTAAGGCCTCCTATCACCTCTGTCTTCTGGCTGCTCTGTTCACCTTGTAGACTCCTCTACAAACCCCCCATGGACACTTCTGGAGTGATCTTTCCAAAGCACTGGTGCTGCCGCTGCACGCCCTGGCTAACACCCTTGCTACCCTCCCCCATTACAGCCTGACACCCTCACTGTGCCCTGTGCTGTGGCCACCCTGGGCTTCTCATGACTCCTTGGGCAGCCACCCTGGCATTTCCCATTCTCTGCCAAGGAACCCTTTTTTAATTTTCAAGACAGCCCAGATATCTCCTCTCTTGAGAAGTCTTTTGAGCTCCCCAAGGAAGGATTTTCATTCCTTTCCACTTGGTTCTCACATCTCCCCATGTTTTCTTCTTCTACTTTAGTACTAGTGACACAATGCTGATGCTATTGACAAGCCTGCCTCCCACTGGACTATGAGACACCTCCATGGCAGGGCCCTTTGTCACATTTGGTTTTGTACCACTAACCCCTGCCAAGTACCTGGTCTTTAGTGAATGCTCCCATAATGTGGAAAGAAAGACAAAGAAGGAATCAATGGATATTTACTACTCACCCTGGTCATGCTGAGTATTTAGGATCTGCTTTCTCAGTAAATGTTCCTCCTTCGTGCAACTGTAGGTCCTGATGTTTGGGGATATCCACTCTCCTGTCCAGCAGAGCAATTCTCCTGCAGACAGCTCACTCAGACCTGAGCTCAGCCAGTTAGCATATCACATTCTTGCAGACTTTTGTGAATCACTCTGTCTTCTGTGATTTTCTTTCTGTCTTTTAAGAAATTAACTTTCCTGCCAGACTTGAACTAGAGAAAGATATAAGTCTGGGACTGCTGTCACATCCTTTCCACCATGTGGACTGAGCTCCTGAGTGACAATAATTTCTTGATGGGAGTGGAGCTGAGCAAGAGGCACAGGGAAAAGTGAGAGCTGATTCCTGCTAAGATTATCCTTAGACTTTCCAGATAATAAGAATGTAATGGGTTAAATCTTATTTGGAAATAAGGTTTCTGCAGACATAATTAAGGTCAGGATCAAGATGAGATCATGCTGGCACAGGGTGGGCCCTCCATCCAGTGCGCACACTGGTAGGGCAGCACCCTTATTCTGTCTGGCAGAGACAGAGAAGGATACACAAAGATGTGGAGAAGGTCATTTATCCGTGGAGTCAGAGTGACAGAGACTGGAGTGGCACTTTCTTAAACCAAGGAATGACAAACGCATGGGCCCACCAGAAGCTGGCTGAGGCAAGGAACGGATCTTCCCTAGAGCCTTTGGAAGGCATGTGGCCTGCTGACACTTAGATTTTGGATTTCTGTGAAACTGTGAGAGGACAAATTTCTTATGGCAACCTGAGAAAACCAATTCTGGAGCCAATAAA
This sequence comes from Nycticebus coucang, assembly GCF_027406575.1. Classification (NCBI taxonomy): domain Eukaryota; kingdom Metazoa; phylum Chordata; class Mammalia; order Primates; family Lorisidae; genus Nycticebus; species Nycticebus coucang. Next base: position 78,698,372 of record NC_069796.1, read on the forward strand.
TATCCTCCCCAACCCCAGTTATTTTTCTTTAGACTAATTTTGAGTTTTTTTTTCTGGCCTTTGAAGGAATCCAAATGGATAAACTGGTGGAGTCCAAGGCAATTGTTTTATTAGAACCAGAATTTATTTATTTATTTATTTTGAGGTTTTTTTTTTTTTTAATTGTTAAGTCATAGCCGTGTACATAAGTGCAATCAAGGGGTACAATGTGCTGGTTTCATAGACAATCTGAAATATTCTCATCAAACTGTTCAACGTAGCCTTCATGGCATTTTCTTAGTTATTGTATGTAGACATTTGTATTCTGCCTTTAGTAAGTTTCGCCTGTACCCATTCTAAGATGCACCGTAGGTGTGGCCCTGCCCATTATCCTCCCTCCACCTTAACCTTCCCCCTCCCTTCCCCTTCCTGGGCCCTTGAGTCCAGGGCAATTGTGTCTGACAAATACAACCCAATGACCTGGGTGATGACAGCTGACTAGCAAGACCAATCATAAGGAACTCTCAGGGCCCCAGATAACAAGGAAGGTGGAATCTCCAGCTTCTTTGCACTTAAAGTCTGACAATGAATGTCCTGGGAATGAAGGAGCTCTGGATTCAAGCATTCCATCTCCAGTTCTAATATAAACCACTTTTTGATGAACCCAGGAAGAGTCAGCAATTCCACCCTCCATGCACGTAACAGTGAGGCATGAGAGGCAGAGTGGGTTGTATCACCTTTATGAGGATTTGAGTTTCCACAGAAAGAGAAATGCATGGCTATCCCAAGGATACATGGCATTTCTTACTGAAGTGCTGGAATTGGAAACGTAATCTTCCTCGTTTCTTAGATCATCACCACCCAACACAAGTATATAACACATGCCGCATACATGATTTCAAGATTTTTGGCAGCCACGTTAAAAAGGTCAAAAGAAACAGGTAAAATTAATTTTGGTAATATGTTCTATTTCACCTAATATATCCTACAGGTTATCATTTCAACCTATAATCAACATAAAAGTGATCAATGAAATATTTCCACTGTTTAATGGACAAGGGTCTCTACCAGCCTAGGGTTCTGTGTGGCCTTAGCACCAGCATATGGTGATCAGTGGAGAGATTTGCAAGTTTTACTCAAGGCTCCCACACCCTCCACTCCATGAAGCTTCTTTTTATTTTGGATCTGCCTGTCATCCACATTTCTCCACCAAGCCTCACCACCCCACCCTTTAAAAATAACATTTCAAATCGTTCTCTCATGCAGCCTGAGATTTCTAAGTCATGATTCACTTTAAATTTCAGCAGGGCTTAAGTGCTTTAATTTCTTTTTAAACGGTGTTGGAAGAAAAGTCCAATAGCCCTATGGAAAAATGTGCTAAGGATATTAAGCAATTTGCATACAAGGAGACACATGTGAGCATCATAAAAGAAAAAAAATACCCACTCAGTCTCACTACAGTTGAGAAAGCAAAAATCAAGGCAACCCTTTTCCCCATCCAGTGGGAGTTGAGGGTGTGGGGAAGTGTGTGTTCCTGGAAACTAGGGGTGGGAGTGGCTTCCAACAGCTCCTCTGGAGAACAATTTCACAGCATCTAGAAAGCTAAAAATGTGCACACCTTATGACCAGCGTTCCCTTTGGCATTTTCCATAAAGAAGCTGTCTTGTGTGTGCACTAAAAAGCAAATAAGAGGTCTTTTAAGGTGGTATTGTTTGTAACAGAAGAAATTTGGAATTACCTGAATCTCAATAACGGAAAGTGTAAACACAGCATGATGGACTCACGCTAGTGACCACAGCACACCAGTTAAAGTGCACCAAAGTCATACTGCCAAGGGTGAAAAAACAATTTGAAGAATAATACAAGAAATATGGTACTATTTGCTTACATATGTCACACTAACCAATGCTGATATATTTTTATGGGTGCTCACACATAGGTTTGTAATTATACAGACAAGTTTTTGAAAGCAGACATGTGAAACTGACGACAGTGAATCCCTTTGGGGAGATTCTGAGGGAAGAGTCCTGACATGATAGTCAGAGGGCACACTAGCTTTATCTGCAATTTAAAATTGTTTAGAGAACGCAATATTCCTTTATTACTTGTTAACTTTAAAATTAATGGATAATAAGGGTGTGGCAGGACCTCCTCACTCTTCTTGGCAATGAGAAGTGGAGGCAAGTCTTCCTTCTTTCTGGGCCATCTGATCTCATTCCATTGCATTCTGGGTTTCTGAGCCTGGGGAGGGCCCTGGTGCTGCTCTAACTTATGGTATGACATTGAAAAAATTGCTTTCCCTCTCTATTTCATCTCTAAAATAAGAGTGGGCCAGATAATCTCTCATATTTTGCAACCATTTTGCAACTGTACATAGAATGTGTTCAGTGCAAATGACTACCTGGAGGAAGTCATTTGCACTGAACACATTCAGGTCTGGAGGAAATCAAATCTGACCCACCCAATCAGGTGTGAATCAATGATTCCAGTGGCTAGTTTTTTCTAAATGAGCTTAGTCAAACTTTCTATAGGTGTCATTTCACCATTAAAGAGTGTCACTATCTATGACACTCAAAATGAAATAAGATGGAAGAGGCTCAATGATTCATGGAAATTTTATCCAGCATCAAATATCACTTTGCTGACTCATGACTGATCATAAGAGGCTTGACTTTCCCAAGGGTACTGAAATACCTGCTGGAACAGTAGACCATGAATATCAAAAGGAGCAGAGTGGAAAATTGTAAATTTTAAGGTAAGTGTATTTAAGCCAACTGAAGTTTAATTTCTTTGGAACTAGTTTGAGGCAGTTCTATTTTATGCATAAATTTATTCATCCAATATATATTAAGTGCCTATACATCAGATGATGCTCCTGCTGTCATGGAGCTGAGAGTCCCCTAGTGTAGATGTTCCAAAAAGCAATAAAATTGCTGACAATTATTGAGCCATTACAGGTGATTCTGGGACCTATCTTAAATTCTTCCATGGCTTATTTTTTCTGGGTCCTCATGACAACTTCATGAGGTAGATATAATTTTTAACCCAAGCTGTTTATGAGGAAATGAAGGCCCGGAAGGGTACATTGACTTCCTTAAGATGACATATGTGGAGGAGAGTGAATATAGGATATCCCACACATAGTCTGATACCAAAGTCTACACACTCAAGGAAACAAACAAATGTGTCCAGAAGAGCAAATCATAAGTGATATGAAGAAAAATGGCCAGGCTGATGTGAGAAAACAAATGGAAGGTGGAATTAGTATAAGGTGGTCAAGAAGCCTCTCTGAAGAGGTGATTTTCAAGCTGAATGTCTAGTCCTAGAGGAGCAGAGGAGGCAAGGTGCAAAACTTGGTGGGAAGAGAGAAGACAATAGGAACTATTCACTGTGGCCATAGCTCATGGGTCTCTCTGTGGGTTCATAAGAACTCTTGCTTCTGTCCGGAGTCCCCTCCCCCTGCTTTTCCCTGAGCCCTGTGCTATGTTTACTCATCTTTGAAGGCTAACTTTACAGTGAGGCTTTCCAGAAAAGGGCTGTGCAGGAAGAGTTGGCTATACCTTATTGGGAGACCCCACAGTCCTTGGACATCCCTCTGTCACCTTCAGCTCCCTGCCCATGATCTAATCGAATGCCTGGCACATGGCAGGGTGCCGTATCAACTTATGGTTTGCCCCCACCAGATGTCAGGCTTAAGGACCATGGTGGAGCACCTGTTTGCACACATTACTGGACTCCCTTTCATGGTAAATTGCCATGCAATCATCATGAAGTTGATTTCTTCCATTTTCTAGTTGAGAAAGTGAATAGTCAGAGAGAGGAAGGGCCTTCCCAAGGTCACTCCAACCCAGTGGCAGCATTCAGAGCTTGTGAAAGAATTGTGATGAAGAATCTTCTTAACAATCCTTTGAAGTTTGGAAGTGGCACCACAGAGGGTGGGAACTACATTGCGGAATTGGGGAATTCAAGATAGTTGTGGCATCTCAGCTAAGGCCCAGAACTGAAATGGGAAAGAATCTGAAACGTGAGAAGGAAGTGAAAAACTAAGGAACCAACCAAAGAGAGGGAACAGATTGTTTTTGGACTTGAGTATGTCAAACTTGCTCTGCTCTGAAGACACCCCCTCCTGCTGCTGCCCATATTCCCAGGACACTCTCCCTCACATCACTTCTAATCTGGGTTTTGGTATTATATAGTATGCTCCAGGGTGCCCCAATGGACTTGAAGTTCAGCAAAACTTCTAGAAAGAGCCATTTCAACATGTGGGACATGATAAACCTTCTAATAATAATTTTTTATTAGACCCTAAGACCCTTGAGGCTATTATATTTTGTTATGCAATCTCATGAACTTGGGATAAATAGTGATTTTTATTAGGGAGTTATCCTTCCTCTATCCTGGCTTTAGATTCATGAAACAATTCAGATCTCTTGTCCTCATTATTTTTCCTTCCTTCCTTCCTCCCTCCCTCCCTCTCTCCCTTCCTTTCCTCTCTTCCTCCCTTCTTTCTTTTTCTTGTTAGGGTCTCACTCTGTCTCTCAGGCTAGAATGCTGTGGAGTCAGCCTAGCTCACAGCAGCCTCATGCTCCTGAGCTCAAGCAATCCTCCTGACTTAGTCTCTTGAGTACCTGGGACTACAGGCACCTGCCACCACAGTGACTGGCTAATATTTTTAGTTTTAGTAGAGACAGGGTCTTGCTCTTGCTCAGGCTGGTCTCCACCTCCTGAGCTCAAGTGATCCTCCACCTTAGCCTTTCAGAGTGCTAAGATTATAGGCACGAGCCACTCCATGCACCCAGCCTCATCTTATTTTTTTTTAAAAAGCAAAACAAGACAACTTCTCTTATTTTACTGTTCCTACTTCTACTGTCCATTTCTTTGCTCCCCTTTGCAGCAAAATGTCTTGGGAAAAGTTTTGTATCATTTGCTGCTTCTCTTTCTGAAATCCATCAAGCATTCCCCTTCCATTGAAACTGCTCTTGCAAAAGGTGCCCAGGACTGCCATGTTGCTAAATCCAGTGGTTCCATCCTAGGTCCTCATCCATTGCAGCCTCTTAGCAGGATTTAATAAACTTGATTACTGCTGCTTGATTACGTCACCTGATGGCCAGAACATTCCATTCTCCTGGTTTTCCTCCATTACGTTGGTCATACCATGGTCTGAACCCACAGAGAGACCCATGAGCTATGGCCACAGTGAATAGTTCCTGTTGTCTTCTCTCTTCCCACCAAGTTTTGCACCTTGCCTCCTCTGCTCCTCTAGGACTAGACATTCAGCTTGAAAATCACCTCTTCAGAGAGGCTTCTTGACCACCTTATACTACATCTTTCTTTTCTCCCTGTTTATTCAATGAGTTCCTCCAGGCTCAGTCTTTAATCCTTCCTCTTCTCTGTCTATATCACAAGAGGAAATTTTAAAATACCATCTCTATTCTTATGACTGTCATATTTACATCTACAGCCCAGACTTCTCCCCTTACATTCAATCATCCATGTCTAGTGCCCACTTGACATCTCCTCTCAGATGTCTGGATATCTCAAATTCAACCACCTATGTTAAACATTGTAATTTCTCCCCTCCATGTCCACCCACCCCACCCAAATGCTTCTTATACAAAAAACTGCTCCATCTCAGTTAAGGGCAACTCCACCCTTCCCATTGCTTAATCTCCAAATCTTGAAGTCATCCTTAGTTCTTCTCCTTCTCTGATATTCTATTGGCTAATTTTGCTGCCTCTGCCCTGCACAATTTTTACAATATGGTCCCTTCCTGTGTTCTGAGTCTTGTCTAAGCCACCATCACTTTTGCATTTCTGCTTGGCTGGCTTTATTAGCTTTCTAATGAGTTTCCTTGACTCTACTCTTGCCCCATAACACTGTACTCAACCAGCAGCCAGAGTGATTCTTTTAAAGTATAAATAGGACATGCCACTCTGCTCTACTTAGAACCATACAATATCTCCCTAGCTTCGCACCTCATTCAGAGTAAGAGCCAAAGTCTTTACCATGCTCCTCATCCCGCTAGCTAGAATGTAAGCTCCACAAAGCCAGAGGCAATTGTTTTATTCACTGACGATGTCATAGTGCTCAGAAACTGGTAACAAAAGCTGATCAAATTATTACACAATAAAATGGAAGGAGTGTGATGGTGCTCAGTGCTATACTTACCTCAAATCCCATCTCTGCTTCTATTAAGTTGACTGGGAATCTTGGACTTTCACAAATAAGTTCACTTCCCCTCTGCACTCTTGTTTTCCTTCCATTGGCCCCTAACTGTTCATGCTCCCTAGGGTCTATTTGGCACCATCTTCCCGTATGATTTCCAATGTCTACTTTTGCTCTGGCCACTCCTTTGTCTCTCTCCCTTCAGCCTGGGCTCCTCACCTCTGCTCCAGATTCCCATGAGCAACTCCCCACAGGGCACCTCCTCCTGTCCTTGGGGCCCCACTGGCCAGCAAATCCCCTAAAGAAACTCACTCTGTCACCTGTCAAACACATTTGCTCTCTGTGGTTCCTCTTTTGGTAGTTGTCCTAAGTTTATTTTCTGTTGCTGTACCAGAATACCAGAGACTAGGTAATTTATAAAGAAGATAAATTTATTTAGCTCATGGTTCTAGAGGCTGGAAAAGAAGAGCATGGTGAGGGCCTTTTTGCTGTGTCATAACATGGGGGGATGCATCACATGGTGAGAGGGCCTAAGCATACATATCAATTCAGGTTTCTCTCTCCTTAGAAAGCCACCAGTATCATTATGGGGGCCCCACCCTGATGACATCATCTAATCCTAATTACTTCCCAAAGGCCTCACCTCAAAATACCACCAACATATGAATTTAGGGATTAAGTTTCTAGCACATGAAATCTGGGGGACACATTCCAACCAGAATAGTAATGGTGCCACATTTCACCCAACTCCCAACTGAGCACTGTGCTCACTCCTCACAGCCCACCAGGACTTCAAGTCCTGTAGATTCTGTTGCTTAAACATGTGTCCAGTAGGTGTTCTCTTCCTTCAGTGCTGATCCCCAGTGTCACATTCTCTTCATCCTAATGTCATTTATCCTCATCAACAGAGCCTCCCATGCTGTATGCCAACCTCCTGCCTTCTTGCCTCTGTTCTTTGACAAAGACTCTTCTAGCACCTGATAGTGTCCAACACACAACTTGCTCAACATTTTTGTGATGAATGAATGAGCAAACGAATAAATGAAAGGGAAAAAAGCCTGAATAAGAAGTTTGGGAATCCAATTCCAGAGGCAGTAGCCTTTAAACTAGACTTAGTAGGCAGTAAGGAGTTAGGGAAGGTTTTAGATCTTATATCAGGGCATGACATGATTTGAGGGGTGCTTTCCAAAGATCAGAGAATGAGGGTACACACAGTAGGATAATAGACGCTTCCAGCACTTTTAAAGACTCAGGAGGGGCACTGCTGGTAATTTGGAAGCAGTTTTCTTCACTTGGTTCAAGGGCCCCGTGGTCCAACTCCAGGGCAGGAACAGAACATGTGGGAAGAATGCTGCAAAGACTTGTCAGGTAGGGGGAGAAGGGATCAACCAGGATTATCATGGCAAATAAACCTCTCCCCGGAGCCTGAGGAGATGAGCTCAACAATGGCATGAGCGCCTTTTGAAAACCCTTCCAAAATAGCTGGGATAATTGGGGTTTAGCTTTCTTGACAATGAAAAAAAATATGTCATAATTGCCCATTTTAAAAAGCTTCATCCTTCTTTCACCAGTATAAAATGATCCTGGTAATTTGGAGCTTGGAGAAGCAGGCCCATTATGTTTTGTTATCCCCAGATTCCCACTCCCCACATGAAAGACTGACACTGTGCCTCCCCACCTCCCATTCTCAGGCCCTTCTCTCCCTGTTAAATCTTGTAGCAATTAGCAGGCATTTCACGGCCCATTTCTGTCAAATAATGTGACTTGGCAAAAACTGGTGCCCTTGTAACCATCTGAGGACTGCAAATCATTTTCTGTGTTCCAGATGGAGAGAAGTTTTGAAATTTGTGGTGGGTGAGATGCTGGGAACCAAATACAACTTCCTTGAATCATGAGTTCCTCTTAATCTTAAACTGGAGGCCATAAAAAAAGCATGGCCATATTCTGTCCCCATGTGTTCTGACCCCTCTGAAGCATTTGCTCCTCACTCTATCCTTGTGAGAGGTCTATTTTCTTGCCTTTATAGCATCTTACACTCTGGCAGTCTGCTCTTTAGTGTCCTTTGGAAGTGCCTGCTCCTCCATCAACCTGCCCTGTCCTTCTCCCCAGCTCTTATCTTGATCTTCCTAGAGTCATCTTACACAATCACAGTTTTTGTTACAAGCTCCTTCTCTCCTTTCTGCACTCTGGACTCACACACCCAGCAGCTTGTCTGATCTGCCCACTTGAATTGGCTTCTCCTGCTCAATATGTCTCAGTGTGGTCCCTTCTATTCTTTTGGACTGTCATTTGGACTGGGAATAACCTGCTTCCTACAGGTTACTTTCAGACAGCCTCTCCAATCCATCTTCATAAAATCCAGTCTTATGGCATTCCTTGACTCCAAATCCTTTAATGACCTCACAAAGATATTCAGATCAAGGTCAAAATCCTTAAAAAAAATCATAGTTCCCACAATGCCTTCCTTACACATCCCTTCTTAGCTTTATCCATAACCTAGAGGTTAAAATCCTGACTTTGCAGACAGTGAGATTTTAATTCAAATTTTGGCTTCGCCACAAACAAGTCACGTGTTCTTGAGAAGGTTTTTACTTTTCCATTTCTGAAGCTTCTCACCAATGAAATGGGGAATCATAAGAATACCCTTCCATGGGGGGTTGTGAGGATTAAATAACCCAGTCGGTTTGGTGCCCTGCCTGGCAAACAGTCCCAAGAAGTACTACTTCTCAAGCAGCATTTTCAGCTTACTACCTGAGGGCATGGCTTTCCACATTCCCTTCTAGATGCCTCACTACTTCTTAGAAGCTCTGCATCTAGGCAGTGGCTGGGGTCTCTTCTCATGTGAGGCAGCACCTCACATCTATGACAATGTGTGGCTTGTCTTCCACCCTTCTAACAATTCTTTACCAGGACTTATTTCTCTTAGTGTGCCTAGTGCCAAGAAAAATCCTAGGAATTTTGTAGATGTAAAATAATTTGTTTAATAAGTGAATGAGTAGGTGGGTAATGGAAAGGTGGATGGTTAGGAGGAATTAGTAGAACAATGTGTAAGTATTTATACAAGTGTTCAGTGCTTGACTGGTTTCAGTATATATTGTTTTCCCACCCTTTCCCTTAATGAATTATCCTGAAATGTTTAGGGAAAAATATCTAGGAAGGAGCTGGGGTTGAGTAATTTTGCCACTGTTTTCTCATTGTGAAGTCTTGAGGGACCCATCTAATCTCTTTGAGCTTGTGTTTGCTCAACTGTCAAGTTGGAGATGACAAAACCCTAATATTATGATGATTCAACCACATACATAAAGAGCCTGACATGTGCCTGATATATAGTGGACCCTCAGATAATGTTCGTCTTCTTTCCTAAGGTTAATGGTGGGACCTTGTGCCACTGGAGAGTGTTGGAGGTCTTTAGTGTGGTGACCATCAGACAGAAGCATGAAGCAACAAGGCGCATTCGGGGAATGACAGCTTGGTGAAAAGTGCTGGCAGCATCCCAAGGGGAGCATGGGGATTTGGTTGAGGAATCATCAACCAGAAAGGTAGGGGGAAGTCTCACCACCTTAGGAGACTTGCCAGGAGGCACTGCACCATAGGTGGAAAGGCTTCTGTTGTGAACTCCCACCAGTTGGACTTAATCAGAGAAAGAGACTGGTGCAGCATGCTGGCCACTGGAGGGCACCACGAGCACTGGCCTGCTGAGCAAAGAGCTGCATGCAAGGAGTGAAGACACCCTTGCTAAGGGGAGAGAGACTGGTGCTCCCTTCGGCAGGGCAGCACGTACATTAAAACAAAGGGGGGAGGGTGTCTGATGGTCACCACACTGGCAAATTCTCCTGCAAAAATTTAGCAGCATTTGAGGCCATCTGTAAGATAACATAGCAAAAGATATAGCGCCCAGATCTGTTGGTGGAAATGAACTAAATTGAGTCAGAACAAAATCCACACTGATCTTTCTTATCACTTCCTTGTGCTGTGTACAAAACACCCCCAAAGATGTATTCCTATGCATTGTATGCAGAACAGTACACAAAAGCATTAGTATATCTTTATTGTTTACCTGTAACAAATTGATGTTTTTAATACATGCATATACTTACCAAAGCTTTATATGTAAACTCCATGAGTGGTAATGTCAAAAGTCTAAATTTGAGGCCTTGGTTTGAGCCAAAGAGATATTATTTCTTTCTTTCTTTCTGGTGAGCTGTGTATATTGGATATCCATGTTCACTTTTATCTAAGTAAACTATCTCATTGCAAGAAAAAAAAATGAAAATAAAAAAAATAAAGAAAGAAGGACAGAAAAGGAAAAGGGAATACCCTGGTCTAGAGGGCTCTTTAATGAGTTGGAAGTCTTGAACTCACAGTTTCTCTGGAAAGTAAACAGGCAGGATTTGCTTGGCTTTGGTAAATGTCATTCTCAACAAGAGGCGGGTGTTTATAAAATCTAACTTTCCTTGATTTCCTGAATCCTGCTCTAAAACTATTTCTCTGTATCAGTCATTCAATAATTTTAGCTGTTGTTCAGAAGAACCCTGAAGTCTCAGTTTCTTAGTATAATAAGTGTTCATTTTTCAATCATATAAAGCTTAATTGCTATAGGAGTAGGGATGGGGAACCTCTGTCCCATGTTCACTCAGGGATTCAAAAAGGTCTCACTATCTCCTAAGGATCCCCAAGGCTGCTGTGGGTATGACTATTCTACTGTGGGGATGAGAGGCTGGGTGTCACTTGGAGTCTTCATGGGTGTTATGGCCTGAAGGTGAGCAGCTGCCTAGATTGAGGTGGTGGTCCACAACTGGCATGGGGTTGGAGAGCAGAGGGGACTCTAGGTATATTGGACAGGATGTGGGGAACTTGGATGAATTCTCAAGCTTGACAAAGTCAGAATTCGTTCATCTCCAAACCTGCTAAGTAGACAGAGACACTGGGGATATGGCCCTGGGAATAGAACTGGGGAAGCAAGTGAGGCATCTAGCCCACGACACTTAAGGAGCCACTCACTGTCTGGGTAGCACTCACTCTCAGAGTCAGCACTTGTGAGTGCTACCTTAAATATCGTGCTCTGGGGCACCTTGCTTGCCTCATCCTAACAGGACACACCAAATGGCTACTCTCAGAGAGTCTAGGTTCTCATGGCATTCACTGACAAAATGGGCTATAAAATGATTTTAGGTAGTAGAAAGAACTCAGAAGAAGACAGCAAGGTATGATGAATACCTATGGGGCGGGCCCTAGACGGTGCTCAGGGCCTGAGATGCACTGTCACTGAGATGGCCCCTGGCTGTCTGTGAGAGGGACTGAAGGAGGGAGGAAGTCAGAAGAGCATGAGGAGGCTGGAACCATGGTACAGACAAGAGAAGATGATGTCTCGGACTGGATGGTGGCCATGGGGATGAAAGGCTGCATTTGGAGACTTACTGTTGGAATGGAGGCATGGAGAAGCAGTAGGCGAGGACTCAGAGGCACCCAAAAGGATGACCCTTGAGTGTCTCCAGTCCTGACCATGCCTTACACAACATATATTACCAATATTTGCTGGTTCTGTCCTCACTTGCCCTCTGCCTCTGGCCGGAAAAACTAAGGCAAGCCATCCATGGTGGTGCTGGGGGGAGGATGGACAAGGGAATCAGCTGCCAGGAGTGGAAGGTGCTTCTCCTGAAGCTTCATGGGGATGGGAACATCTTCTCAAAGCTTTCGTTAGTGAGAAATGTCTTCCCCATGGTGAGGAGGGAGCATTGGGTTGAAAGCCCATTAAATTTCTTTGGCCCAGAAGTTGGGAATTGCTGGCTGGGAGCTGGGGCAGGGAACCCATTTCCTCTGAAGGCTTAGGTTCTCTGGAGGGTGAAAGACAAGAGTTCAAGAAAGAGAAATGAAATAATCTCCTCTGAGCTTTATTTTCAAACAGCATGTGGGCCTGACCAGAAATGCCTGCCTGAGTGGAGTGGACAGAGATTTTAGTGGAGGGGGAGGAATGTGGCTTTAAGAGCCTCAGCTTCAAACGCAGCTTCTACCCTTGCTCTGCCCTTGAGGGCAGCTTCCTGCACCCATGGTCTGGTTTTCTCATGGCAGGCAGTGTGGCCAAGGATTACTGGGATTGGGGCTGGATGGGGATGGGACCCATGCCTCCCCTGCCTCTATGAGGATAAGTAAACAAGCAGACAAGGCCAAGGGCCAAGGGCATTAAATCCCAATTATCTTGGAGCCCTAAATACTTCCTGTGAGAACAATTTGTCATTGACATACTTAATTAGACTCTTGACCAATATTTTCCAGATGTGGGGATTTTTGCTAAAAAGACCCAAGTGCAGATGTTTTCCTTATTTAATAAGACAGCTAGGGCAAATCTTTGGAAAAAAAAGGAATAGAGGAGTGACAGGCTCTGAAATCATAGATTAGTGGGTCCAGAAAGAGAAGCTATTGGCCCTGAGGTCTTTCAAAAGAAATTGATATGAGTGGCAGAGACCAAGGATCACCAGGGCTGTCTGCTGTGGTTGGGGCTCTGGCCCTCCCCATCCTCTGCACTTGAAGCAGCCCTGAGGTTGGAGGACCTTGAGTCCATTTTACATGTAGGGCAATAGAGGAGAGAGATTGTGTGAAAGCTGGTGAGTTTTACAGTTAGGATTTGAACCCCTCCCCTCAAGTCCTCAAATGAAAGAAGAAAATCAATAATAATGAGCAAGGTACCTCACTAGGTTCTTAACTTAAAAAAAATAGGGAATTCTCCCCCATGAATGGCCAATCCAGGGCCTGCCCTAGGGTGGGGCACACCAGACAACATCTTAGGAGCACTTTGTCTGAGGTGCCAATCCTCCAGTGCCTCTTAAATATTGCATCCTGGGCACCTTTCTTGTCTCACCCTTGTCTTGGCCCTTTGCTTCTTGATTAGATTTATCCAGCTGCTCCTTTTCTGTCCTCCTTGCTCTGTCTTTCCTCCCCATCTCTCTATCTTGTTACCCAGAGAGATCTTTACAAAGTATAATCTCCATTAGGTCACTCCTAATGGGAGTCTGGATCCATCATCTGGATGATTCATAAAAAGGAAGACAGGAAGATTTTATTTGACAACTAGTAGGACTGATTTAAAATACAGGGAACTCTTCAAGGGCTCCCTATGGGTCTTGGGGCAAGGCCAAACTTCTTGCTGGACATTGGAGGCCTTCCATTCTCCACCCTGTGGAACTGCCCACCGGACTTCAGCCTTCCCTGCCCCACCCCCTGCAGCTTTTCACTGGGAAAGCTTCTATTCAAGATGCAGCTTCTTCTGGGCATCCCGGCTCCCTTTAGACTCTGTCCCCACCCTGTGTCTACCTTGTGCCCTGCACATAGCCTCTATGGCACCCAGAACACCTGGCACTCACCACACTCCACAGATGAGGACACAGAATGGTCTGGCAGGGATGGAACACTCCAATGCCCCCTGGGCACAGGGAGCAGCTTTCAATGACTCAGGTGCCAAGATGTTCGTGTATACCAGGTGCTGCCAACCCTCGAATCCTCGGCTGGGCCTCCAGCTGTCCTCTGAAAAGTATCACCTGTTGTGGCTGGATCCATCATCTGGATGATTCATAAAAAAGAAGACAGGAAGATTTTATTTGACAACTAGTAGGACTGATTTAAAATACCAGGCATGTGGCCCAAAGCAAACCCACCTGTGTGTGGGTCGGTTTCATTCTGGGGACCATCAGCTTACCACCTCTGTTTGAGAGGTTGAGTGACTGAGCCATACTTCTTAAAGTCAGGCTTTCCTTCAACTCCCTGTCCAGTGCTCTCTGTATCCCCTGCTCCCCACAGCTCCTAAGACAGGGACCAGGAGGTGGCATTTGGGCAAGGAGGAGGGGTCGGGGACCCTGGACGCCTGTGGCCTGCCCAGGAGCTCCTGGTTCTTCCCCTCACTGGCATACAGGTCTATTTGCTTTTCCACACTGTGACTCTTCCAGTGTTTTCAGATTGAACTTCACAAAGTATCAACAGCCGAAGGTAATCATGGGGACACATCTCCTTGTACTTGTGAAGTGACCTGCTTTAGCCTAGGACAGTTTCTCTCTAATTCTCTAATTGCCAAAATCTTAGCTTAGCCATGTGGCTAGAAGGTATATAACCTTACCCCCAACACAACAGACTGGTATAAATTAGTTGTCTTCTTTCCTTGGCAGAACCCCAACAGTGGTGTGTGTGTGTGTGTGTGTGTGTGTGTGTGTGTGTGTGTGTGTTAAAGGGAACCTTCATTAATCTGAAAAGAGCAAAAGAACACTGGGCCAGCCTGAAATCTAAAGACCTGAGATTTAATCACAGCAGCAGTCCCTTACATGCTTTGAGATTTTTAACATGTATCCTCATCTGTTAAATGGGTGTAGAATGAATCTTTACAGGTGAACCCGAGGGTGGCATATAGCCTGGTATGGAGAAGCACATAATAGGCAAGATGCGATATGGACTCAGTGCTCAAAGACTTGTTAAGTATGAGAGAATAGCAAAACTGGAAGCAAAATTAGACACCACCCAGATCACGGCTAGTAGTCTATGGGCCAAATCCAGCCCAATGCCTGTCTGTGTAAATAAAGTTTTATTAAAATACAGACATGCTCATTTATTTATGTACTGTAGATGACTATTTTTGTGCTGCAACAGCAGAATTTATAAAGCTGTGTTTACAAGACCTGTTATAGCAAAGAACATCATCTTGGGAATCTCAGAAAGGGAAATACAAGGAAAGATATTTGTGGAGGTTAGGGCCTGAAATAGGTGATTTTAAGATTGTATAGAGGTTGACCAACTCTCCTTGCTCTCCTCCCCATCTTTCTATCTTGTAGTGACTTGCAGCGAAAGTCCCACATCCTTGAAAACCCCCCAGATTACTTATTCATTGTAAAAAGGGAAATGTCGTCTTTTTTTTGAGACAGAGTCTCACTCTGTTGCCCCGGGTAGTGCCATGGCGTCATCGTAGCTCACAGCAACCTCAAATTCCTGAACTTAAGCAATCCTCTTGTCTCAGCCTCCTGAGTAGCTGGGACTATAGGAGCCTGTCATGGTGCCCACCTAGCTTTTATTTTTTTTCTATTTTTAGTAAAGACAGGGTCTCGCTCTTGGTCAGACTGGTCTCAGAACTCCTGAGCTCAAGCAATCCACCTGCCTCAGCCTCCCAGAGTGCTAGGATTATAGGCATGAGACCAGAAATGTCTTTATAACAGAGAGAGATGAGATGTGACCTGACAAACTAAGCAAGTGTTCAAGCTTGGTCTTGCTCATGATCAGTGGCCTGACACTGTATGCCTCCTGACAGGACACAGGGAGACGCACGTACCTGTGATGGTCGCAAATATTTGACCTCAATTGAATGATGAGAAGACAGCAGAATGTGAAATGTAGATCTGCTGTGGAATCATGAAAATAATTGAGGAGAGGGAAATAAAGAAACAAAGAATCAAATATAATGTGTCTACTTTGATTGAGATGTGGAGAAAAGGAAGAAGGAAGGGAGGGAAAAAGGGAAGAAAGAAAAGGGCTTTTAAAACAATAAAATGTGGACATTGCATGTTAGATGCTGCTTTTGAATTAATTTACGATTTGAACTTCCCAACTTCTAGAATTTTGAGAAATAAGTATCTAGTGTTCAAGCCACCTAGACTTTACCCTTTTATTATGGCAGCCTGAATGGACTGAGATAACTCCCAAGTTTATAGCCCATCCCCTAACAACCGACTGCTTCTCTGACACGTGGCTGATTAAGTTAGGAGTTTGAATTTACTTGGCTAGAATTGTATCAATATCATTTGGGAAACACCATAGATGTCTGTCAGACTCTGCATAATAAAACTTGTTACTGTGAACTGTAGAAAAGCCAGACTGGGGGAGCTGGGCAGTCAAGCAGTGTAGCCACTTTGTCTTTTAAAAAAGAGCACTGAGAAAAGGATGCTGGATTTTATCAAATGCTTTTTCTGAAATCAAAACAACCCTGAGGTATCATCTAACCCCAGTGAGAATGGCCCACATCACAAAATCTCAAAACTGCAGATGCTGGCATGGATGTGGAGAGAAGGGAACACTTTTACACTGCTGGTGGGACTGCAAACTAGTACAACCTTTCTGGAAGGAAGTATGGAGAAACCTCAAAGCACGCAAGCTAGACCTCCCATTTGATCCTGCAATCCCATTACTGGGCATCTACCCAGAAGGAAAAAAATCCTTTTACCATAAGGACACTTGTACTAGACTGTTTATTGCAGCTCAATTTACAATCGCCAAAATGTGGAAACAGCCTAAATGCCCACCAACCCAGGAATGGATTAACAAGCTGTGGTATATGTATACCATGGAATACTATTCAGCTATTAAAAAAAATGGAGACTTTACATCTTCATATTAACCTGGATGGAAGTGGAAGACATTATTCTTAGTAAAGCATCACAAGAATGGAGAAGCATGAATCCTATGTACTCAATTTTGATATGAGGACAATTAATGACAATTATGGTTATGGGGGGGGAAGCAGAAAGAGGGACGGAGGGACGGGGATGGGGTCTTGGTGTGTGTCACACTTTATGGGGGCAAGACATGATTGCAAGAGGGACTTTACCTAACAATTGCAATCAGTGTAACCTGGCTTATTGTACCCTCAATGAATCCCCAACAATAAAAAAAAAAAAAAAAAAAAAAAAAAGAGCACTGAGAGCCAGACAGGTTGAAGGCCCTGAAGCTAAAAGTGACCAGAACTGAGTCTGGAATAAAGCACTGTTCACTGGTGCCACGTTCATGACCCTTCCTGTACTTTGCCGTTTAACCATGTCTACTTTTCTGCTAGACTCAGCAGAAAATCAAAGGAACGCAAGATGCCTATAATTCATTGAGAGAGACAAGGCGCAAGTTCCTGAAGTTGAATAATGACAACAGTGAAACAGCCCACTGGACACTGGGCACTGGATTCCCCCCAGATCCCTCACAGCAGGGCAGGTACTTGGGTCCCTGCTCAGAGGGCTCAGAGCTCAGCTATCATGGGGAATGACCCCTGGGTGTGGTATGCTGTCCTTTCAGGGACATTCAGGGCTCTTGCCTGGCTGATGTGGGAATACAAAGGCCTGTCCACTTGCCTCAATTTGGCACAAACTCCAAAGGCCAGAGCGGGTCCTAGTCTCCCCCAGAGGCCATTAGGTTTGGACTCATTTGCCAGGGCACTGCAGCTCAGCTCCCCCCTGGCTTGCGTTCACTCACAAGCCTTCCTCCTCTTGACCCCTAGATCTTTCCCCGGGTTTTGGGATGTCCTGCTAGAGATATGCTCTCTATATGCAAAACTACATGTGTATATCCTTCTATATGAATCCATATATTCACATTTTATTTATTTACTTATTTTTGGGAGACAGAGTCCCACTATGTTGCCCTCAGTAGAGTGCCATGGTGTCACAGCTCACAGCAACCTCAAACTCCTGGGCTCAAGCAATTCTCTTGCCTCAGCCTCCCGAGTAGCTGGGATTATAGGCACCTGCCACAAAGCCCAGCTATTTTTTGTTGCAGTTGTCATTGTTGTTTAGCTGGCCTGGGCCGAATTTGAACCCACCAGCCTTGGTGTATGTGGCTGGAGCCGTAACCACCGTGCTATGGGCGTTGAGCCTGTATTCACATTTTGAAAGTATGAATAATGGGAAACAATATAGTATTTTTCCTTTAAGTGATCAAACAATGTACTTGGAGATCATTCTCTTTCATACATATAGGTATAACTCAATTAAAAAAATATATTTCCATAGTATTCCAAAGTATATAGATGAATTGATTTTATATAACCAGCACCTACTGTTGAACAATTAGGTCCAGGATTCTGTTATTTCAATATAAATTATGATAAATACTTTTGTGCCTGTGTGTTTGTTTACATATATGACTTTACATCTAGGATAACATTCCTAAAAGTGGAATAGCTGGGTTGAAAAGGTATGTACATGGTAATTTTGTTACAATTTAGCAAACTGCATGTCAAAGAAATGATTCTAATTTGTATTCTCACAAAACAAGCGATCTGTTTCCCCATGGAATATATACCAGATTGTCTTCCATCTCCACAGAGGGAACAAACAGCCATTCAGCTTGTCAGAATGAGGCACACTCAGGGGTAGACGCAGTCGCCTCCATGTTCAACAGCACGAAGGGCGATGGAGGAAACCTGTGAATAGGGCTCTGAGGCCTCCCCTTCTTTAAAACTTGCATCTCCTTGTCTGTCATTGCTCATCCTGTCTAAACAAGAACCTTCCTCTCCTCCGATGGAGCCTAGTTTCTGCACAAACAGAGCAATCAATTCCCCATGGAAACCCCAGCCCCACTGACCCCCGAGGAAAATGCTATTACTCAAGCATTGGAGGCAGATTAATACAGAATAACCATAATGAAAGGCATTATTAGTGTAATTGTAGGTCCTTAGGGTTTAACTTCGCATTTTTTTCCCTGCTTAATCTCCCATGATTTTCACATTTTCATCTTTTGAATGGGGCCTTCAATAGAGACGCTGATCACCATGGCATAAAAGGATCCTGTTGTCCTTCCTGACATCCGATAGGTGTGCACCACTGAGACGTGGTTGCAACCCCCAAACCATAAAGTGCTGGATGAATATTAATTTTGTATTCTCATGAGAACCAAGTGATGCCTTCTCATTCAACACCTGATCAATTATGTGGCAATCAAACAAAATTATCTTTAAAAGAACAGATTACTAGCCAAGTTTCCTCTGACCCTATTCCCTAACAAAATATCTAATGAACAGGGTGAGGCTTACCTAATCGGAAACATTGAGAGTCCTCCAAAATGTCAACTCTTCATTGATATTCAGAAATGCCCTATATAGGAGAATGATTTTAGACATGGATATTTGGCCCACAGTGATCTTTAGCATATAAATATTTATTAAGACAGAGACATTATTAATTCTTGTTCTTTCCTTAAATATATCATCTCCCAGGAGGATATGGGTTTTTTAAATTTACTTGTTCTGACTTAGTCTGTATTATAATAGATGTCCTCAGCAGCTTGAGATTTTCTTATGACATGTGCTTATTTCTGAGCTTTATATATAGCCATGTCTTTCAGGATATTGGTGAATCTGGTCAAGACTGAAGGTGAGATGGGATAAAGTAAACAGTATATTTGGCTCCTGACTCTGATGCTTGGAGAGTTCAGGATTGAGTATCTGGGCCTGATAAGGGTCTGGCTGCTTCCAGAGGAAGGGGAGACAGTGTGTGCAGATCACATGGTGAGAGAGGAAGCAAGGGGAGAAGGTGCTGGGTCTTTTTAATAACCAGCTCTTACAGGAGTGGGACAACTTGCCTCTGAGGGTGGGCATTTATTTATTCATGAGGGATATGCACCCATGCACCAAACACCTCCCACTGGGCCTTTCCTCCAACATTAGGGATTAAATGTCAACACAAGGTTTGAAAAGTCAAACATTCAAACCATAGCAGAAGCTAAATTCATAGGAAAAAAAATAGTTGCATGTTTTGCACATGAGAGCTTTGTCTTAAAAGTATCACATATGATTGAAGATAGGGCATTGGATTTGAAGTTACTGAATATGTCTGCACCTCACTTTCTTTAATTCAGGAAAATGTGATCCTAGTGGAGTTCTGTGGGCAATTCTTCCCATTATACATTTCATTATGCACAGATGCAGAAATGTATAAGAAGAGAGCATCCTTTGGAAATTTTTTTTGTTGCTTACTCTACACCATTGCCTAAAGGGCAGAAAGGAGTTTAGGTCTTATTTACATTTATTAAAAGACACACAAAATGAAATAAAATCTCAAAGAGAAAGGGTGGAAAATGTTCAATGGAATCATGTCTATAATATTTCAATCATATGCTTTAAAAGGGAAAATTGTACTTAAAAATCCAATCAGTTCTTGTTAAGTAGCTGTCCCACAATGCACTCACTAAATCATTTGGTGAACTGCCAGAATTTTTCACTTGTGTGCAAAATATTTAGTGCCATATAGGCAGTCTACTGTTTACTCTGTACTCATTCACTGAGTTGCAGTAAGGAGAACAGGTACAAATAAATAACTACAATATGGTGATACTAGGTACGGCGGCTCATGCCACTCTACAAAAAATAAAATAAATTAGAAGGGCATGATGGTTCATGGCTATAGTCCCAGTTACTCAGGAGGTTGAGGCAGGAGAATCACTTGAACCTAGGAGTTCAAGGCTACAGTGAGTTATTATCATGCTGGAGGGGGGAAAAAACAGAAAGAGTTGTTATCATGCCACTACATTCCAACCTGAAGGACAGTGAGACTTTGCCTCTAAAAAAATATTTAATTACTATACAGTGAAAAAAATTACTATATGATGAAATAGAGTCTAGAGTACAGACATACACAAAAGAAGTAATCCCCAATTTCAATTTTGCCAAGAGTGCAAGCTAAATATAAAGCGGTCTTTTACCAATTACAAAGAGAAGAAAGAACTTTCTAAGCAGGAGAAACAGCTGGTTCAGAGGAAGAGAATCTTGGCATGGAGTCCTGATTTTAGGAAACTACAAGTGGATTATTCTGAGAGACTGTAGCTCAAACCTGGAGTCCCTTTGCGTTTCAGGCTTAGCAGAGTCATGCTAACTCTATTTGATAGTGTCTGAAGGTATCATTAGCTCTTCCTGTCAGTACCATTCAACGTCACTCTCGGGTTAAAGTGTAATGACTACTCTCTGTGAAAAAAAAAAAAAGAAAAGAAAAACTTTGGCTTTTTATTCTTACTCATCCACCTCACTCAAGTATCTTGAGTGTCCTGAGTTTAATTTTTAAATGTAATTTCCTTTCCTCGTGTTTCTTAGTTTAAGGCACCTAGGCAGTCATCGCTTGATAGAACTTAAGTTATTTCATTAACTCTTCTGTTGTCCTCTAACCATCTATTATTTGAGAAATGGTAGAGACACCTGCTTTTTCAGACAAAATCCTCCTTCTCCAGAGATTCAGGAAAAGGATAGTTAGGCAGTCAGGAAAATCTCCCGTTATCATTTTCAACAAAGTGTGACGAATATCTTTCTGTACATGCCCATTTTGAAAACTTAACAAAAACTGCATTTTTGTTGGTGGGAACCAGAGCTAAGTAGACTCTGCATAAACTTTCTAGGCCCCAGCACCTTGGGGCACATCTATCTAACTATCTGAATCTGTGCCCATCTCATCTCATTCATCCACCCATCCACTCACCTAACCACTCACCGACCCATGTGTTCATCCATCATCCATCCATTGATCTATCCACTCATCCATCCATCCACCCCACCCCCCATCTGCCCCTTCACCCATCATCAATTCATCCATCTGCACTTCCACCCATCTTTCTAATACAATAGATGAGTCATCTTCTTTTCTTTTCTTTTTTTTTTTTTTTTGCAGTTTTTGGCCAGGGCTGGGTTTGAACCCTCCACCTCTGGCATATGGGGCCAGCGCCCTACCCCTTTGAGCCACAGGCGCTACCCGTTATCTTCTTCCTATCCACGTCATTCCCTCCACATCCACACTAGCTCTCCCCTCACCTCTCTCCTACTCAAAGCCAGCTTTTCAGCAATTGCCTCCACTCCTCACTCCCCACTGTATCGTCCAGGCTATTCTCTCCCTGGATTAATCCTATCAACATACAATCAGGTTGCCATTTCTTTCATACTAAAAATAAACTCTCTTAACCCACAACAGTTTTTGTTCCTTTTTTTGATCCCTTTCAGAACAAAAGTCTTCAAAATAATTGTTTATACTCACAGACTTGGTTGCTTCTTTGCTCTGTTTCCTCCAATCTATAGCAACCGGATTCTCTTCCCAGGCATCATATTTAAATTGCAGCTGCTGCCGTCACCATTTTGATGAATCCAGTCTTTTTTTTTCTTGACTTATCAGTAGGGTGAACAAGTAATTTATCTTCCAAAACTAACACTTTTTAAAGTGAAAAAAGGTCTTATTAATGATTTCTTTGGAATAACATGTACAAATGGGGATCATCCCAGGAAAACCCTAATACATGTTTATTAGATTATTAGTAAATCCCCGCAACTAGAGGATAAATCATTTAGGGGCTGAGATTTTTGCCTTTTCACTTTGTCTCTCCAGAGTCTAGAATAGTGCCTGGCACATATTAGTTGTTGAGTATTAGATGTCTGGCAGTTGAGAGAGCACAGGGTAGGCCCTCAATAGCAGTTGAATGAACAGTGGTTGAATACATAGCTATTCATGGTCTTAAGTACTAGGAATCTAATGGATTTGGACTTACTGTGTGCATTTATGACCCACTGACTTGAGTTTCCCCCTTGCAGAGGGGCACAAGCCCCACAGACACTACACTGTGCTTTCCTTTCCACAGCTTATTGTTGCTGGAGCCCTTTGGCTAATTTCTTGAGCAAGCTTCAGGACACTTCTAGAGTGACAGGGTTTTGCTTCCAATACCCAGGATTAGAAGTGTAATTTCTGAGGTCACTCAAGAGAGGAGGATTTCCCCCATCAGGCCATGGAGCCCTTTAGTATTGCTGATGACTCAGTAATCTCACTTTGTCCCTAAGATTATCTTCCTTGAGTTCTAAGAGATTAGGAACAATTACCCTTCTCCAGAGAAAAGAAGATAGGCATGTTAGGTGCTTGGGCATGTTCAGTATTTTTTCAAGTTTATTTTTAACTCTGAGTAGAATCTACTCACCCTTTTCGTGTGAGATGAAGTCATAATAACTTGGAGTCAGCCAGCCAGAAGCTTTTTTCCATGTTAGCAAAATCTCCACCTTCATAATTGTTAGTTTCTCCTTTTCAAAGAACCAAATTTATGTTTCATTGATCTGAATGATTCTATTGTTTTCAAGTTCATTTAATTCTACTCTAATTTTGGTTGTTTCTTTTCTTCTGCTTGGTTCGGGGTTAGATTGATCTTCCTTTTCCAGTTGCTTAAGATGTACTCATTTTCTTGATTAGTGTAAATCATAGTGACCATAACTTTATCTTTCCTTGGAGCTGCCCTGGTGCTCATCACAGTGCTTGACCTATAACTGAAACTTGATGAAAGCAGTGAAGGGTGAGGTCCAGAGTGGCTCAGTAACTTACCCAAGGCCACACAGCTGGTTAAGTGGTAGACCTAGAGTCAACCCCAGGATCATGGACTCCAGAACCTGAGTGTTTTACTCCCTACCCTAAATAGTTTAGCACAGCCAGTAGTGCACAATAAGGACATAATCCTTACTGCACTCACTTATTTTATTTAGTATTAAAGCCCGTCTCTCCTTCCTCTAGCCTGCCTAGGATTAAAAAGCAGGGACTAGGTTTACAACTCCTCATCTCTTAGAGAAACCACTTTGATTTATGTCAGTGATGAATCATTATGCCATTGAGTTTTGCTAAATTAACTGGTGCAAGCTCTGTCTCTCATGGTGCTGTGTTGAAAAGTTGGGGCTTTTATCCAAGGACACTTAAGTAGATAAAATAATAATACAGGCTGAAAAGCTTATGTACTCATTGAGGGGGAGGAAGGAAAACTGATTATTCTAGACATGAAAGATATACTTTACCTGGAGGAAAAAAAAATTGAATCCATCTCAGCTTTAAAATGTACAAATTCAACAATTTTAAAATTTATATTATAAACACAGTATAAAGATATTAAAGGCAACTTTTTAAAAATGTCTTTTATAAATGCTGACAATGCTGTTTTCATTGCTGGGAATCCCTTCCGAGTCCCTGGTTGAATAGTCACATAAATGTGATTGTTGTGAACATTCCATGTTGTTTTCTATTTTCAATTAACGTTTAATCATCAATATATCCCCTTATTGCTAAATATCCCTAATTACTGTTTATTGACTATAGAATATTGTTGAATTTAAAAATCACTGGTCTAGCCACCAAAAAAAAAAAATTATTGAATCATATACTAATGAAGCCTCTATGAGAGGCCCTGATTTTCAGGTTTACCCATTTTAGATTATGCTGTAAAAAGAACCCTTAGATATTTAACACTTTATTTTGGTGCTTTCTTTTCTCTTCGTTAAAACCTTCAAACTTTTAATGCCAACCAGAAGGATAGAAACATTTTATGTTGTGGATGTGTACTGTTAAATTGTTTTCCCAAAGTCATGAGGCATGAGTAGACCAGGTTCACTTTAACATCCCCAGCGCTGGCCCTAATTCAGTAAAAAGAATATTTAGGCTTAATTTAGTAGAGTAAAATGTTAGCTTGATGTCTTGCATTACATCTGATTGGATGCCAGTGCTGTTAAATAGTTTTCATACATTTGTTTTTGAGCTATGTTGCAAATGCTATATACCAAGTGCATATGCCAGAAGGAAATTTTTTAAAATTATAAATCCTATAGCTAATTAGTGATGCACTTTTGACAAAATGCCATGCCAGTTAACTTTGGTTCTGGAAATCATGTTGAGCTACAGAAGCTAATTAGAAAGATTCACTTTTATAAGTTTGCCTGGCATAAAAGGTCTGTAGTAATTAAGAAAGTGGAAGTTTGCTTAGAGTACTTCCTTCATAAATACTTCTATTATTAAAATATCGTAACTTATTTAAAGCAAGTTTGCTTCTAAGTGACTTGGTTGGTGAGGCCAAGGTGGATGACAGGATGACGGGGACTACTGAGTTCCCCCCATTTCCAGTGTGGTTGTCCCATTCAGCCTTCTTGTGCTGTGCCCTTACCTAGTGCGGAGCTTCCTGAGTATGCGTGTCTGGGGTGGACAGCCCTGATGGCTCTGAGCAAATGCCCAACTGGTACCTGAACCCACTTCTCAACATCTTCAAACCTCCTGCCATGCCCTCCCCTTCCCTCCCGCCAGCAGGACTCTGGTTGTAATGACTGTTCATGACTAAGACAGTCAGGCACTGTGCTTCCCCCCTGCCCTGCTCCCAGTGGTCCATCACGATGGGGCTGGGCTTGGTGCAGGAAGAAAGCTGAGTCCCAGAGCAGAGTGGGGGCGTGAATGAGAGGCCCCAGCTGGGAAGCCAGGAGGCAAGACAACGTAGGAGGAAGCAGTGAGTGAGGCAGAGGGGATGGAGTGAGACTGGGGACTAGGGTTCTCCTTCCAAGGGAAGTGTATCTGCTCCTGAGGAGGAACAGAGGAAGCCAGCAGTGCCAGGGTCTCTAGCACATGATGGATCTAGCTATAGTGCAAGTGCCCACCACTGAACCCGGTCAATACAACATGACAGATAAAGGCAACGGCCTCCAAAGCCTGTCTTGGCCACCTGCTATCTGTGTGACTGTCATGTGAAAGTGCTTAGCACACTGTAAGTGCCTACAATATGTCAGCTACAAGCTGTACACATCAGTACAATTCTTGCTATTTACTTGTGAACTATCTACAAAGTACCCAGGTCTGTTACAGCCCCCACATAGGGACACGAGAAAGCAGCTGCACATTGACTAAATGCAAGTTGGTACATGTGTGTATCACTGAATAGCTGTTTTTGGAATTCAGGAGAGTCAGCAGGTGGCTGGGAAGGCAGCTTGAAGCCTGTGGAACTTGACCTGGCCCTTTCTAAAGAGTAAAAAGGCTCAAAGGAAGGGAAGTGGAAATCTCTGATGTGGCACTCATTAGGGGCTGCGGTGGACTCCAAAATACAATGGGACACTACATATGTGTTTTCACATGTACATGTGTGTAAGGAATACAAGGTAGATGAATACACACCGACTTACTGACAGAGGGAGTGAGAGTTAAAAGGGACCTGAACGTTTTACTTGCCATAAAATCAAATTCTGTATTGTTAGATTATTTACAAGGAGAGACTGTCCCTTCATTATTAATGGAAACAAAAAAATTTTTATAAGTAGTTTGAGGCTCTACTGTGGAATGCCTTATGTTCTAGGCCAGGGATAATTCAAGTAGTGAAAGGCAAGTGACAGGTGATGGGCAAAGGGATGGAGAAGTGAAAACCAGGAGAGGATCCACAGAAGATGGCTCTTGTTGGGATGTGTCAGGCTGCAGGAGACACAATGGTCGGAAGCAACACCCCTGCCCTGGTCCCCACGCATCTTCTCTCTGCTGCATGTCATCACGAGTCTTCCCAGCAGCCTTGCAAAGTGGGGGTAACCACAAATTCTATGGCAGGGAAAACTGAAACAGGGAGTTAAACCCTCTCCCAAGGGCACACTGCTAAGAAGTGAAAGAGCCCAAGTACGAACTTGGGTCATCCTGAATCCTTGTTCCTCCCTTTCTACCAAAGGGAGGCCTGAGGACCATCAGGGAGACCATTGCAGTGGTCCAGTTCCATAGTGAAGGTGGAGGCAGATCCCACCCTCCTCCCACACCAGCCTTCTTTCTGATCTTCCTCAGATCTTTGCAGTTGCTGGGTCCCCTGCTAGGGATTCTTTCATTTTGCTCTTCCCAAGGCGACCTCTACCTCCTCATTTGCATCTCAGCCCAGGTACGGCAGTAGAGCACAAATATCTTCACCTCAGATCAAGGATCTCCATCTATACCCCAAATATGAATCCCACCACAGATACTTCAATCCAAGCACAGGTCTCTCCATCTCAGGACAGGTTTCTCCATCTGATCCCAGTATCTGTCTCAACACAGGTATTTTCATCTCAGCAAAAATAAACCCAATTTATGAGAAATAATTGTGTCTCAGTCCAAGTATTCTAATCTCAGCAAAGGTATTGCTATTTCAGGAGGGACAAATCTATCTCAGACCAGATATCCTCATCTCAGCAAAGCTATCTCTCAGGACAGGTATTTACCTCAGTCTGGGTACATTCATCTCAGACCAGGTATCCCCATCTTAGCACAGATAATCTAATCTTGGGAAAGTATCATCTCAGCACAGATAACACCATGAAAGTACAGATACCTTCACCTCAGCCAAAGTATTTTCATCTCTGCACAGAGAATTCCATCCAGTTAAGGTATCTCCATCTCCATCTCAGCACAGGTAATTTCATCTGAGTGCTGGTGTCTGGAATTCAGTAACTCTATCTGTCTCATCATGGGCATATTCATCTCAACACAGATAACTCCATTTCAGCAAGTTGTCTCCATCTCAGAACAACTAATTTCATTTAAGGCCAGATATGTCTATCTCAGCACATGTATCTCCATCTCAGCTGAGATATGTCAATCTCAGCAAAAATATATCCCTATCAAAGGCGTATCTCCATCTCAGGCCAGGAATCTCTATTTCACCACATTTAACTCCATCTCAGTCAAGGTATCTTCATCCCAGAACATGTGTCTCTATCCCAGCACAGGTAGATCCATCTCAAAATGGATAAATCCATCACTGCGCAAGTATCTCCATCTCAATGCAAGTTTCTACTTCTCAAAGGAGGTAACTCCATTTCCATTCAGGTATCTGGAGCTCAGCACTATTGTCTCCATCTCAGAAAAGGTAACTGCATATAAGCCCAAGTTATCTCATCTCAATCCAGGTGTCTCCTTCTGAATATGAGTATGTCCAACTTGGCTCAGATATTTCCATTTGAGCATGGATTATTGCATCTCAGCATGAGAATCAGCACCTGCAATTTCATCACACAGGTATCTCCATCTCACTACAAAGAGCTCCATCTCAGCCCACAATCTCCATCTTAGCACAGGTATCTTCATCTCAGAACAAGTATCTCAATCTCAGCAGCAACAACGACATCTCAGACCAGGCATCTCCGTCTGAGCCAAGGTACCTTCATCTCACCATAGGTAACTCCATCTCAGCACAGATATATCCATCTGCCCACAGTTGTCACCATCTCAGCATTGATCACTAATCTCACCACAAGTATCTTCATATCAGCACAGATTTTTTCATCTCTGCATGGATAATTCCATGTCAATTCAGGTATCAGAATCTCGACCCAGGTATTTCCATGTCAGTGCAGGCATCTCCAGCTCAGCCAGGGAATATCTGACTCAGGTAAAGTATCTCTCCATATAAACTGAGGTATCTCTATTTCAGCACAGGTATTTCCATCTCAGGCTAGGTAAATCCTTATCAGCCCAGGTATAACCATCTCAGCTCACGTATGTCCGTGGCAGCACAGGTACATCCATAACACAGCCAAGCACTCCAGGTGTTTCCATTTCAGCACACGTATCTCATTCTCCACCAGGTATCTCTTAGCACATGTAAGTCCATCTCAGCATGGATAACTCTCATCTAATCTCCAGTTTTCTTAATTTCACCAGAATTATTTCCAACTGGGTATAGATAATTCAATTTCATCTTCAGTATCAGCAATGCAGCACAGGTATCTTCACATAAGGAGAGATAGTTCCATCTCCTATAAGGTGTTGCAAGCTCAGCTTAAGTATACCCATCTCAGAGCAGGAATGTTAATCTCAGCACAATTTCATTGCAGAACAGATATTTCCCTCTCAGGCCAGGTATCTCCATCTCAGCACAGAAGTAAGTGTTCACATCACCACAGTAATGTTCATTTACTCTCAGGTTCATGTATCTCTGTCAAGGTATCTCCATTTCAATCAAAGTATCCTTTCAGTGCAAGTGTATGCACAGAGAACAGGAAGTTCAATATATGCACAAGGATCTTGATCTCAGGATATGTGTGGTTGAGGATGGAATCACATGGAGATACCTGTGCTGAGATGGACATACTGGGCTCTCATGGAGTTATTGGTGCGGACATGGAGCTGTCTGTGTTCTGATGGAGATATCTGTACTGAGATCAAGACACTGGGCTAATGAGGAGATTCCCGAGCTTAGATGGAGTTATTTATGGTGCCATAGCCAATTCTGAGCTGAGGGGGAGATACCTGTGCGGACACAGACATGGCAGTATTGAGTTCCAGATACTTGTGATGTCATGGAATCATCTGTGTGGAGATGGAAATGGTGGTGCAGAGATAGAATTTTCTTTTCTAAATGGATATACCTGTGCTAAGATGGATATACAGTTGACAAGGTGGAGAATCAGGGGATGAGATGGATATCCCTGCCTGGAGAGGGAGATACCTAAGTTGAGTTGACAACCTGGGCTGAGATGGAGTTAAATGTGGTGAGATAGAGATCCCTGGGCTGTGATGAATGTAAAGTTGCTGAGATGGAGATAACTGTTGAGAGGTGCTGAGATGGACATACCTGAGGTGCGATGGAGTAATGTTTGCAGCCATGGAGATATGTGGGCTGAGCTGGAGTTACCTATACTAATATGGAGATCCCTAGGCTGAGATGCAGTTATACCCATGCTGAAATGTAGATGCCACGGTTGACATGGAGGTACCTGCGCTGAGATAGATACACATCACGGACGTAGAGATACATGTGCTGAAATGGCCACTATCTGGAACTCAGAACTGGTATGTCCATCTCAGCACAGGTATAACCATCTCTGTACAAGTTTCTTCATCTCAGCATAAATAACTCCCTGTATGCCCAGAAATCTCCTTTCCATCCCAGGAATCTTGATCTCAGCACAGGTATCTCCATCAGAACACAAACAGCTCCACTTCAGCACTGCTAACTCCATGTGAGCACAGTAGCTACATCTTAGCACAGGCATCTCCATGTGAACTCAGATTATTTCATCTGAGCCCAGTCAACTGCATCTTGACACAGGTATCTTCTCAGCAGACATCTTTCTATCTCACCCAAGGTATCTCCATCAAAGGCAAAGGCAGGCATCCTCATCTCGGGGCAGCTACCTATATTTCAGCACATTTTCATCTAGTTCCAGACACTCTACATATTACCTTGAATAAATCCATCTCAATCTGGATATCTCCATCTCACGATATGTCCATCTCAGAAAAGGTATATCCGTCTTTGGCCAGGTATCTGCATCTCCTCCCAAGTAACTTCATCTCAGCAACTGTAAATCCATCTCAGCACAGGGATATCTTGTGGAGAACAGATACAATCATACTTCTGTATTCCCATGGCTGCAAACAGAAGTCCATTCTAACCGAGGTAGAGCCCGTTCAGCCCAGTTATATCCACCTCTGCACAGGTAACTCCATCTCAGCTCAGGAAACACCATATTAGCCCAGGTTTTCAAACTCAGCATAGGAATCTCAGTCTCCAGGCAGGTATATCCAGGTAAGCACCGCTTCAGGAGATGTATATCCATCTTAGCACGGGTATATCCATTGAAAAAAGAAATTCCATCTGTATATAGCCATTTCTATCTGCACACAGATGACTCCCTCAAAATCCAGTTATCAGAGACTCGGTGCTTCTCTCTGTTTCGGCACGAATATATCCACGCAGCTGAGAATCTGTAAGTAACTCCACGTAAACACAGGTATATGTAACTCACCACAGGTAATTCCATATCAGTGCATGGATCACTATGGCTGCAAATAGAACACCATTATAACCAAGGTAGGATGCAGCCCAGTTATACCACCTCTGGACAAGTATCTCCATCTCAGCTACTTTATTTATTTTTATTTTATTTTATTAAATCATAGCTGTGTACATTAATGTGACCATGGGGCACCATACCCTGCTTTCATAGACTGTTTGACACATTTTCATCACACTGGTTAACATAGCCTTCCTGGCCTTTTCTTAGTTATTGTGCTAAGACATTTACATTCCACATTTATTAAGTTTCACGTATACCCTTGTAAGATGCACCACAGGTGTAATCCCACCAATCACCCTCCCTCTGCCCCCCTTCCCCCTCCCTCACCTCCCATTCCCCCTTCCCCCTATTCTTAGGTTGTAACTGGGTTATAGCTTTCATGTGAAAGCCATAAATTAGTTTCATAGTAGGGCTGAATACATTGGATACTTTTTCTTCCATTCTTGAGATACTTTACCAAGAAGAATATGTTCCAGCTCCATCCATGTAAACATGAAAGAGGTAAAGTCTTCATCTTTCTTTAAGGCTGCATAATATTCCATGGTGTACATATACCACAATTTATTAATCCATTCGTGGATTGATGGGCACCTGGACTTTTTCCATGACTTAGCTATTATGAATTGGGCTGCATTAAACATTCTGGTACAAATATCTTTGTTGTAATGTGATTTTTGGTCTTCTGGGTATATGATAGTAGAGGAATTATAGGATTGAATGGCAGATCTATTTTGAGATCTCTAAGTGTTCTCCAAACATCTTTCCAAAAGGAATGTATTAATTTGCATTCCTACCAGCAGTGTAGAAGTGTTCCCTTTTCTCCGCATCCACGCCAACATCTCTGGTCTTGAGATTTTGTGATATAGGCTAATCTTACTGGAGTTAGATGATATCTCGAAGTAGTTTTGATTTGCATTTCTCTGATGATTAAAGATGATGAGCATTTTTTCATATGTCTGTAGGCCGTGCGCCTGTCTTCTTCAGAGAAGTTTCTCTTCAAGTCCCTTGCCAAGCCTGCGATGGGATCACTTGTTCTTTTCTTGCTTATACATTTGAGTTCCTGTGGATTCTGGTTATTAAACCTTTGTCAGAGACATAAGCTGCAAATACCTTCTCTCATTCTGAGGTCTGTCTGCTTGCTTTACTTACTGTGCTCTTGCCTGTGCAGAAGGTTTTTAGTTTGATCAGGTCCCAGTAGTGTATTTTTGAAGCTGCTTCAATTGCCCGGGGGGACCTCCTCATAAAATACTCGCCCAGACCAATTTCTTCAAGGGTTTTCCCTGCACTCTCTTCTAGTATTTTTATAGTTTCATGTCTTAAGTTTAAATCTTTAATCCAGTGAGAGTCTATCTTAGTTAATGGTGAAAGGTGTGGGTCCAGTTTCAATCTTCTACAGGTTGCCAGCCAGTTCACCCAGCACCATTTGTTAAATAGGGAATCTTTTCCCCACTGAATGTTTTTAATTGGCTTGTCAAAGATCAAATAACGGTAAGTAGCTGGATTCATCTCTTGGTTCTCTATTCTGTTCCAGACATCTGCTTCTCTGTTTTTGTGCCAGTACCATGCTGTTTTGATCACTATTGATTTATAGTATGGTCTGAGGTCTGGTAGCGTGATTCTTCCTGCTTTGTTTTTATTTCTGAGTAATGTCTTGGCTATTTGAGGTTTTTCCTGATTCCATATAAAATGAAGTATTTTTTTTCAAGATCTTTAAAGTATGACAGTGGAGCTTTAATAGGGATTGCATTAAAATTATATATTGCTTTGGGTAGTATTTTAACAACGTTGATTCTTCCCAGCCATGAGCATGGTATGTTTTTCCATTTGTTAACATTTTCAGCTACATCTTTTCTTAAAGTTTAATAGTTCTCTTTATAGAGATCTTTCATGTCTTTTGTCAGATAAACTCCCAAATATTTCATCTTCTTGGGCACTACTGTGAATGGAATAGAGTCCTTAAATGTTTTTTCAGCTTGACTATTGTTGGTATATATAAAGGCTACCGATTTATGAATGTTGATTTTGTAAACTGAGATGCTGCTGTATTCCTTGATCACTTCTAAGAGTTTTGTAGTAGAATCCCTGGTGTTTTCTAGATATACAATCATATCATCTGTGAAGAGTGAAAGTTTGATCCCTTCTGACCCTATATGGATACCCTTGATCAACTTTTCTTCCCTTACTGCGGTGGCTAACACTTCCACTACAATGTTAAAGAGCAGTGGAGACAATGGGCAGCCTTGTCTGGTTCCTGATCTGAGTGGAAATTATTTCAATTTAACTCCATTCAATATGATATTGGCTGTGGGTTTGCTGTAGAGGGCCTCTATCAGTTTAAGAAATGTTCCTTCTATACCAATTTTCTTAAGTGTTCTGATCACGAAGGGATGCTGGATATTATCAAAAGATTTTTCTGCATTGATTGAGAGAATCATATAGTCTTTGTTTTTTAATTTGTTTATGTGCCGAATTATACTTATAGATTTACGTATATTGAACCAGCCTTGAGATGCAGCAGTAAAACCGACTTGGTCATGATGTATAATTTGCTTGATGTGTTGCTGGATTCTGTTTGTTAGAATCTTGTTGAATATTTTTGCATCTATATTAATTAGTGATATCGGTCTATAATTTTCTTTTCTTGTTGGGTCTTTTCCTGGTTTGGGGATCAGGGTGATGTTTGCTTCATAGAACGTGTTGGGTAGTCTTCCTTCTTTTTCTACATTTTGGAACAGGTTGAGTAATATAGGTACTAATTCCTCTTTAAAGGTTTGGTAGAATTCTGACGTGAAGCCATCCGGTCCCGGGCTTTTCTTTTTAGTGAGGTTTTGTATGGTTGATGCTATTTCAGAACTTGATATGGGCCTGTTCAACATTTCCACTTGATTCTGGCTAAGTCTTGGAAGGTGATGTGCTTCCAAGTATTGGTCAATTTCCTTAATATTTTCATATTTCTGAGAATAAAGTTTCTTGTAATATTCATTAAGGATTTTTTGAATTTCTGAGGAGTCTGTTGTTATTTCGTCTTTGTTGTTTCTGATTGATAAGATTAGAGATTTTTACTCTTTCCTGGTTAGGTTAGCCAAAGGTTTATCTATTTTATTGACCTTTTCAAAAAACCAAATTTTTGATTTATTGATCTGTTGTATTATTCTTTTGTTTTCAATTTCATTTAATTCTGCTCTGATTTTGGTTATTTCTTTTCTTTTACTGGCTTTGGGGTTAGAATGTTCTTCCTTTTCCAGTTGCTTGAGATGTCCCATTAAGTTGTTAACTTCCTCTCTTTCCGTTCTCTTGAGGAAGGCTTACAGTGCTATAAATTTCCCTCTTAGAAGTGCCTTTGCAGTATCCCAGAGATTCTGATAATTCGTGTCTTCATTGTCGTTTTGTTCTAAAAATTTGGCAATTTCCTTCTTAATCTCATCTCTGACGCAGCTATCATTCAGCATAAGGTTATTTAACTTCCATGTTTTTGTATGAGTATGCAGATTCCTGTTGTTACTGAGCTCAACTTTTATTCCATGGTGGTCCAAGAAGATGCAAGGAATAATTTCTATTCCTTTAAATTTACTGAGGTTAGACTTGTGACCTAAGAAATGATGAATTTTGGAGTATGGTCCCTGGGCTGATGAAAAGTGTGTGTATTCAGTTTTGTTGGGATGAAATGTTCTGTAGATGTCTGCTAAATCCAAATGGTTGGATGGTTAAGTTTAAATCTAAAATTTCTTTGCTCAGCTTCTTCTTTTTTTTTTTTTTTTGTAGAGACAGAGTCTCACTGTACCGCCCTCGGGTAGAGTGCCGTGGCGTCACACGGCTCACAGCAACCTCCAGCTCTTGGGCTTAAGCGATTCTCTTGCCTCAGCCTCCCGAGTAGCTGGGACTACAGGCGCCCACCACAACGCCCGGCTATTTTTTTGTTGCAGTTTGGCCGGGGCTGGGTTTGAACCCGCCACCCTCAGCATATGGGGCCGGCGCCCTACTCACTGAGCCACAGGCGCCGCCCTTTGCTCAGCTTCTTATTGGAGGATCGATCCAACACTGCCAAAGGAGTGTTGAAATCTCCAACTATTATGGAGCTGGAGGAAATTAAGTTGCTCATGTCTGTTAGAGTTTCTTTTATAAATTGAGGTGCATTCTGGTTGGGTACATAGATATTAATAATTGAAATATCATATTGCGTAGTACCATTAACAAATATGAAGTGACCATTCTTACCCTTTCTTACTTTTGTTGGTTTAAAGCGTATTGTATCTGCAAATAAAATTGGAACATCTGCTTTTTTCTGATTACCATTTGCCTGAAATATGGATGACCATCCTTTCACCCTGAGTCTATATTTGTCTGTTAAGGTAAGATGTGACTCTTGTATGCAGCAAATATCTGGCTTGAGGTTTTGTATCCAGTCAGCTAACCTGTGTCTCTTTAGAGGACAGTTTAAGCTGTTCACATTAATGGAGAATATTGATAAGTCTGGTAAAATTTGGGGTATCGAGTTTTTCAAAAGTCCAGTGGACATTTTTTTATATGTTAAACTCTTTTATTTTTTGTCTCATTTTACATTTATTTTATTTTTTTATAATTTTTTTATTGTTAAATCATAGCTGTGTACATTAGTGCAATCAAGGGGTACAATGTGCTGGTTTCATATACAATCTGTAATATTCTCATCAAACTGTTCAACATAGCCTTCATGGCATTTTCTTAGTTATTGTATGTAGGCACTTGTATTCTGCATTTAGTAAGTTTCCCCTGTACCTATTCTAAGATGCACTGTAGGTATGGACCCACATATTGCTCTTCCTCCACCCTAACCTCCCCCCTCCCTTCCTCTTCCTTGGCCTTTTCCCCATAGTCTTGTGATATAGTTGGGTTATAGCCTTCATGTGAAAGCTATAAATTAGCTTCATAGTAGAGCTGAGCACATTGGATACTTTTTCTTCCATTCCTGAGATACTTTGCTAAGAAGGATATGTTCCAGCTCCATCCGTGTAAACATGAAAGAGGTAAAGTCTCCATCTTTCTCTAAGGCTGCATAATATTCCATGGTATACATGTACCACAATTTGCTAGTCCATTCGTGTGTTGATGGGCACTTGGGCTTCTTCCATGAAGCAATTATGAATTGGGCTGCAATAAACATTCTGGTACCTATGTCTTTGTTAGATTTTTGGTCTTCTGGGTATAAACCTAGTAAAGGAATTATAGGATCAAATGGCAGGACTATTTTTAGGTCTGTAAGTATTCTCCAAACATCCTTCCAGAAGGTACGTATTAGTGTGCATTCCCACCAGCAGTGTAGAACTGTGCACTTTTCTCCACATCCATGCCAACATCTCTAGTTTTTGGATTTTGTTATGTGGGCTACTCTTACTGGGGTTAGGAGATATCTCAAACTAGTTTTGATTTGCATTTCTCTGATGATGAAGGATGATGACCTTTTTTTTCCATGTGTTTGTAGATTGTGAGTCTGTCTTTAGAGAAGTTTCTCTTCAAGTCCCTTGCCCACCCTGAGATGGGGTCATGTGTTCTTTTCTTGCTAATATGTTTGAGCTCTCTGTGGATTCTAGTTATTAGACCTTTATTGGAGGTATAACCTGCAAATATTTTCTACCATTCTGAGGGCAGTATGCTTGCTTTACTTACTATGTTCTTGGCTGTGCAGAAGCTTTTTAGTTTGATCAGCTCCCAGTACTGTATTTTTGATACTGCTTCAATTGCCTGGGGAGTCCTCCTCATAAAATATTCACCTAGGCCAATTCCTTCAAGAGTTTTCCCTGCACTTTATTCAAGTATTTTTATAGTTTCAGGTCTTAAGTTTAAATTTTTTATCCAGTGAGAGTCTATCTTAGTTAATGGTGAAAGGTGTGGGTCCAGTTTCAATCTTCTACAGGTTGCCAGCCAGTTTACCCAGCACCATTTGTTAAATAGGGAATCTTTTCCTGACTGAAGGTTTTTAATTGGCTTGTCAAAGATCAAATAATGGTAAGTAGCTGGATTCATCTCTTGGTTCTCTATTCAGTTCCAGATATCTACTTCTCTGTTGTTGTCCCAGTGCCATGCTGTTTTGATCACTATCGATTTGTAGTACAGTCTCAGGTCTGGTAGCGTGATTCCTCCTGCTTTGTTTTTATTTCTGAGTAATGTCTTGGCTATTTGAGGTTTTTTTCTGATTCCATATAAAATGAAGTATTATTTTTTCAAGATCTTTAAAATATGACAATGGAGCTTTAATAGGAATTGCATTAAAATTATATATTGTTTTGGGCAGTATAGATATTTTAACAATGTTGATTCTTCCCAGCCATGAGCATGGTATGTTTTTCCATTTGTTAACATCTTCAGCTATTTCTTTTCTTAAAGTTTCATAGTTCTCTTTGTAGAGATCTTGCATGTCCTTCGTTAGGTATACTCCCAAATATTTCATTTTGTTTGGCACTACTGTGAAAGGAATAGAGTCCTTGACTGTTTTTTTGATGTGGCTATTGTTGGTATATATAAAGGCTACAGATTTATGGGTGTTGATTTTGTAGCCTGAGACATTGCTGTATTCCTTGATCTCTTCTAAAAGTTTTGTAGTAGAATCCCTAGTGTTTTCCAGATATACGATCATATCTTCTGTGAAAAGTGGAAGTTTGATCTCTTCTGACCCTATGTAGATACCCTGGATCGCCGTTTCTTCCCTAATTGCAATGGCTAAAACTTCCATTCCAATGTTAAAGAGCAATGGAGACAATGGGCAACCTTGCCTGGTTCCTGATCTAAGTGGAAATGATTTCAGGTTACCTCCATTCAATATGATATTGGCTGTGGGTTTGCTGTAGATGGCCTTTATTAGTTTAAGAAATGTCCCTTCTATACCAATTTTCTTGAGTGTTCTGATCATGAAGGGATGGTGGATATTATCAAAAGCTTTTTCTGCATCAATTGAAAGAGTCATATGGTCCTTATTTTTTGGTTTGTTTATGTGCTGAATTACATTTATAGATTTACGTATATTCAACCAACCTTGAGACCCCGGGATAGATCCCACTTGGTTGTGGTGTATAATTTTTTGATGTGTTGTTGGATTCTGTTTTTTAGGATCTTATTGAGTATTTTAGCATCAATATTCATTATATTCATTCAGTGATATTGGTCTATAATTTTCTTTTCTTGTTGGGTCTTTCTCTGGTTTGGGGATCAAGGTGATGTTTGCTTCATAAAATGGGTTGGGTAATACTTTTTTCTTTTTCTATGTTTTGGAAGAGGTTTAGTAATATAAGTACTAGATTTTTTTTTTTAAGGTTTGGTAGAATTCTGACGTAAAGCCATCTGGTCCTGGGCTTTTCTTTTTAGGGAGATTTTGTATAGTTGATGCTATTTCAGAACTTGATATAGGCCTGTTCAACATTTCCACTTCATTCTGGCTAAGTCTTGGTAGGTGGCGTACATCCAGGTACTGGTCGATTTCTTTCAGATTTTCATATTTGTGAGAGTAGTTTCTTGTAGTATTCGTTAAGGATTTTTTGAATTTCTGAGGGGTCTGTTGTTATTTCATCATTACCATTTCTGATTGATGAAATTAGAGATTTTATCTTTTTTTGCTGTTTAGGTTGGCCAAAGGTTTATCTATTTTATTGACCTTTTCAAAAAACCAACTTTTGGATTTATTGATTTGTTGTGTAATTCTTTTGTTTTCAATTTCATTTAATTCTGCTCTGATTTTGGTTATTTCTTTTCTTCTGCTGGGTTTGGGGTTGGAGTGTTCTTTCTTCTTTAGTTGCTTGAGATGTCCCATTAAGTTAATAACTTCCTCTCTTTTTGTTTTCTTGAGGAAGGCTTGGAGTGCTATAAATTTCCCTCTTAGGACTGCCTTTGCAGTATCCCAGAGGTTCTGATATTTCGTGTCTTCATTGTTGTTTTGTTCCAAGAATTTGGTGATTTCCTTCTTAATCTTCTCTATAACCCATCTATCCTTCAGCATAAGGTTGTTTAGCTTCCATGTTTTTGTATGGGTATGTAGGTTCCTGTTGTTATTGAGTTCAACTTTTATTCCATGATGGTCTGAGGAGATGCAAGGAATAATTTCTATTTTTTAAAATTTGCTGAGGTTAGATTTGTGGCCTAGGATGTGGTCGATTTTGGAGTATGTTCCGTGGGCTGAGGAGAAGAATGTGTATTCAGTTTTGTTGGGATAAAATGTTCTGTAGATGTCTGTTAAGTCCAGATGTTGAATCATTGAGTTTAAATCTAACATTTCTTTGCTTAGCTTTTTTTTTGGTGGATCTATCCAGCACTGTTAAAGGGGTGTTAAAATCTCCAACTACTATGCAACTGGAGGAAATCAAGTTGCCCACATCTCTTAGTATTTCTCCAATAAACTGAGGTTTGTTCTGGTTGGGTGCATAAATATTAATAATTGAGATCTCATCATTTTGAGTATTACCTTTAACAAATATGAAGTGTCCATCCTTATCCTTCCTTATTTTGGTTGGTTTAAAGCCTATTGCATCTGCAAATAGGATTGCAATGCCTGCTTTTTTCTGCTTTCCATTTGCCTGGAATATAGATGACCATCCCTTCACCTTGAGTCGATATTTGTCTTTTAATGTGAGATGTGATTCTTGTATGCAGCAGATATCCGGCTTGAGTTTTTGTATCCAGTCAGCCAACCTGTGCCTCTTTAGAGGACAGTTTAAACCATTCACATTAATTGGGAATATTGATAAGCCTTTCGAGAGTCCGGTGGACATTTTTAATCTTTTTGCAACTGTGGAAGTTGGAATTTGATCAAAATTTTCTGGGTGGGTTTGCTTCTGTGGTGGAGGATTATGCTTGTCTTTATGGAGGATAGGTCTGAGAATGTCTTGGAGAGCTGGTTCAGTTATTGCAAATTTCTTCAAGATGTGAATGTCATTGAAGTATTTAATTCTCCATCATAAATGAACCTCAGTTTACCTGGGTACAGGATCCTGATTCAAAAGTTATTTTGTTTTAGGAGATTAAAAGTTGATGACCATCCTCTTCTAGCTTGAAAGGTTTCAGCAGAGAGATCTACAGTTATTCTAATATTCTTGTCCTTGTAGGTGATGGTTTTCTTTCATCTGGCTGCTTTCAGAATTTTCTCCTTCATATTAACTTTAGTGAAATTGATTATGATGTGTCTGGGGGATGTCTTATTCAGGTTGAGTCATGCTGGAGTTCTGAATCTGTCTGCTATCTGAATTTCAGAATCTCATGGCATGTCTGAAAAGTTCTCCTTCATAATCTCATGGAGAAGAGACTCTTTGCCTTGTGAAGCCACTTCATTGCTTTCAGGGATCCCTATACGCCAAATATTGGTTTTCTTTGAATTATCACAGAGCTCTCTGAGAGAGTGATCTGTTTTTGCCCTCCATTTCTCTTCCTCTTTGAGAGTTTGGGAGTGTTCAAAAGCTTTATCTTCAATGTCTGAAATCCTTTCTTCTGCTTGCTCCATTCTGTTACTGAGGGATTCTACTGTGTTTCTCAGATCTTTGAGGGCTGCAACTTCTTGTCTCAATGTGTCAAAATCTTTGTTCATTTGTTCTTTGAATTTGTTGAATTCTTTAGGTATCTTTTGGGTTACTACTTGAAATTCTAATTCAATCTTATTTGCTATCCAGATTCTGAATTTGATTTCTGACATCTCAGCTATTTGTTTGTGCTTGGGATCTTGTGCTGTGTCTGTCCCATTGATCCTTGGGGGAGTTTATCTACTCTGATTATTCATATTGCCAGAGTTTTTCTGTTGATTTTGCCTCATGATTGTTTTTCACCATTGCCTCTGGCCGTCCTCAGAGTTGGGGAGGTGTCTCTCCAAGACGAAACCCCAGCAGGATCACTCTGTTGTTGCTGGGTCTTTGTAGGTAGTGACCCTGTGTAGTTCCTCTGCAGCTGCCCCAGCTATGGAGTTCTGGTTGTGGAAGCAGCTCTGGTGTGTGACACACACAGATCCAGCAACAGGCTGGGAGGTGGTGCGTACTGTTATGGGAGTTCCTGGTGCCCAGTTACTTTGACACAGAGAGCCTGAGGCTTCAACAGTCTCTGGCCAGGAGAACGGCTCTGAACAGAGGCAGGGAGGGCTCCAGAGGGCACGTGGCTACCAGTGTCCCTGGCCAGATGAGCGGGCCAGTGTGGAGGCAGGGAGGGTACAGGAGGGAGGACACGGGGTTGTGTGGCTCCCCAAGTTTCTGGTCAGGGCATGCAGAGGCCCGGTGGGCCTGATTCGAGTGTCTGGGGTTGCAGCGCAGCTCTTATGGAGGACTGGGCTGCGCCAAGCCCAGGAGTTTGAGGTTGCTATGAGCTGTGACGCCACAGTACTCCATCCAGGGCAACAGTCTGAGGCTCCAGTGTGCCAAAACCAGTCTCACTCTGCCCCTAAGGGTTAAGGCTGTAAGGCAGCTCAGTCCCCACCTTTAGGCTGCTCAGTCACTTGGTTACTAGCTCCCACCTGATCCTTGCTCTGTGACCCTGAGGGTGGAGCTTGCCAGGGCAGTTGTCTCACAATGGCTCCCTACGGCCCATAGACAAATACTATTAGCTCCGTCCGGCTCAACGGCTCAGTCTGGGACCCTAGACAATGTCCAAAGTTCTTTGTACTCCTAGCTCTCCCCAAGGCTGTTCAACTGAGTGCCAAGTCCAAAAACACCAAAAAAGTTCACAGGTAAGGCCCTTCCAGTTTGCAATCTCACTGCTGCTTGTACGCACAGTTGCCGGCGGGATTAGGTCAATTGAACACAAACAACCACTTGCCAGTTTTCCACTGTTTTTGTCCTCCTCTTGCGGTCCAAAAGTCCCTTGATGACTCCCTGTATCCTCAAAGGAATGTTTATAGGCAGATCCCACCAGCCAGAGATGTCTGGAGTCTTATCTCCCCAGACTCAGCATGCCCAGTTGCAGGGAAGCTGTTACTTGGCCATCATTTTGCTCCACCCTCTTAAATTTTTAAAAAGTTACTTAGGTGGCATTTAAAAATGCTCATTTCCATTTATTCCTTCTTAGTATATAAAGATATGATAGATTTGTTGTATGTCCACTTTGTAAGCTGTGATCTTTCTGAACTCATTTGTTATTTATAGATGCTTTAAAAAATCTTTAGAGTTTCCTACATAAATGATCATGGTGCAAAATAAACAGTTCTTCTTTTCTAATCTGTATGCC
The DNA here is from genome assembly GCF_027406575.1 of Nycticebus coucang. Lineage (NCBI taxonomy): Eukaryota > Metazoa > Chordata > Mammalia > Primates > Lorisidae > Nycticebus > Nycticebus coucang. The sequence continues at coordinate 78,739,965 of NC_069796.1, forward strand.
TTTTATTTCTTACATAACTACATTAGGTGGAATGTCCAAGTCCATGTTGAATTGTAGCAGCCGGAGTAGACATCCTTGTCTTGTTCTAATTTTAAAAGAGAAACATTCAGTCTATACCACTATATATGATGTTAGTTGTAAGGTTTTTTTGTTTGTTTTGGTAGTTTGAAGAAGTTTATTTTTCCTTCCTTAGTTTCTGAGAGGTTTTATCATGAAGGAATGTTGAATTTTGTCAAATGTTCTTATTGTATTTTGAGATAATTATATTGCTTGGGTTATTAAGTCTGCTAATTTGTGAATTAGAATGATTAATTTTCAGATATTAAATCCATCTTTTATTCCTTGAATAAAACTTAGTCATGAAGTATTATAATTTTAAAATATTATAACTTATAAGTTATAAGTTACCCTTATAAGTTTCTAGTAAAGAATTTTTGCATATATATTTATGAGGAATGGTGATCTGTACTTTTCTGGTAATGTGTTTGTATGAATTTTAAATCAGGAAAATTATTCTATTATAAAATAAATTGAAAAGTTTCACTCTTCTATTTTCTGAAATAATTTGTATGAAATTGATATTATTATTTCTTAAGCATTTGATAAAATTTATTTGAAGCATCTGGGCCTGCAGTTTTCTTTATGGAAAGGTTTTTAATGTTTTTTTTTTTTTTTTTTTTGTTAGATAGGGGATTACTCAGATTATCTATTTCTTCTTTAGAGGATTTTGGTTTTTTTATAGTAAAGAATTTTTCTATTTTGTCAGTTGTCAAATTTACTGGCAAAAAGCTTTTCATAATATTTATTAGTCTGTAAACTCTGTAGTGGTGTTTCCTTTTTCATTTTGACTTGGTAAATAGTACCTTCGTTCTTTTTTCCTGATCAGTTTGCCTAGTGGTTAATCAATTTTACTGATTTTCTCAAAGAACCAGCTTTGGTTCCATAGGTTTTTGTCCTACTTCTTTTCTGTTTTTATCAAGTTAACTGAGTTCTGTTTTTATCTTTATTATTTCTTCCCTTCTGCTCACTTTTGAGTTTAATTTGTACCACTCACACACCCAGTTTCTTAAGATGGTATCTTGGTTCTTTAACTTTAGACCAGCCTTTTTATTTTCTAATGTAAGCATTTAATGCTATAAATAAATTTCTTAAGCTAATGCTCACTTAGCTTTTTTGACACATTTTTTTATATGGTTTCTTTTCTTTTCCATTTTAGAGATTGCATCTTCACTGTGGCCTGAGCCGGAGTGCAGTGGCTCAATGACAGCTCGCTGTAGCCCGGGAGCCTGGGCTCAAGAAATCCTGCTGGGAAAAAGTATTGTTATAAGCCTTGCTTAAGACCCAGGAATTTTTCAGCCTTTTTTCAGGTGGTTTGTTTCCAGACTTGATCCTTTCCTCTCACACAAGAGCAGAGCAGTATCAATTAAAAAGGTAAAAAACTCCAGAGCTTTTTATCATTCATTGCCCTCCTCCCTAGTAGTCTGCTATGCAAATTCTAACTGTTTTGGTCTTTCAAGCTCTGTGATTTCTCTTCTTATCTTAGTAAATGTTCTAGGCCTTCTTTCAATTTCCTCCCCCAACTATATAACCTCCTTATAATATGCTAGAGTCATCCCAGAGCTCATCATACTCATTTCCCCCTTCAGGAATGAGTGTTTTTCCTTATGACCTGAACACAACTATAAGAGGGACTCCACCTAACAAATGCAAATATCGTAACCTAGGTATTTGTACCCTCACAGTAACCTAAAATTAATGATAAAAAAAAAAAAAACGAATCACATGCTGCCCAGTATCTGAGAACCAATTTTTTTTCCATGTATTTTACTTGTTCTTCTAATTATTTAAAGTGGGAGTATATACAGGATGTCCATAAAGTTTGTGTGCAATTTTAAATTGTAGACTCTTTTCAATTGAACACGAACTTTATGGCTACCCTATATTTTGTCTTTGTTACTTCATCTTAGCCACAAGCAGATTACCTTCTTCACTTCACATTTTCTCTAGGAATGGAATTCTGAATAGGCACTTTTTTCTTTTTTTCCCTTTGTCAGGTCATTGTCTTCTGGTTTTGCTATATTCTTACTTTTGATACTCTGTATATACTGTAGTTTCTGCTATGAAAGATCTTCTCCTGATCTTATTTATTTTTTTTTTTGCACAGTTTAATATAATTGGTGTAGATGCAACTTTGGGGGCGGGTAGAGGGAGTGGGAGTGGGAGAAGAATCTATCCTGCTTGTTTTTTTCAGATTTCTTGATATGTGGTTTGATATCTCTTATTGTTTTTGGAAAGTTTTCAGCCATTATGTTTTCAAATATTTATTCTACTCTATTTTCTCTCTTCTTCTGAGATTCCAATTACACATAGGCTCATCCAGATATAGCTGGACTAAGAACACTCTAGAAAGGGCAAAGGGGATGGGTGCGGTGGCTTATGTCTATAATCCCAGCACTCTGGGAGACCAAGGTGGGAGGACTGTTTGAGGAATTTGAGATCAGCCTAGGCAATAAAGAAAGACCCTATCTCTAAAAAATAACAATAAAAAATTAGTCAAGGGTAGTATCATGTGCCCGTCATCTCAGCCACTTGGGAGGCTGAGGCAGGAGAATTGCTGGAGCCCAGAAGTTTGAGGCTGCAGTGATCTAGGACTGTAGCCCTGTACTTCAGCCTGGGCAACAGAGTAAGACCTCATTTTAAATAAATAAATAAATAAATAATTTATTAACCCATTTGTCGTATATGTACACCATGGAATATTATGCAGCCTTAAAGAAAGATGGAGACTTTACCTCTTTCATGTTTACATGGATGGAGCTGGAACATATTCTTCTTAATAAAGTATCTCAAGAATGGAAGAAGAAGTATCCAATGTACTCAGCCCTACTATGAAACTAATTTATGGCTTTCACATGGAAGCTATAACCCATTTATAACCTAAGAATAGGGGGAAGAGGGAAAGGGAGGGGAGGGAGGGGGGAGGTGGGCCGAGGGAGGGTGATTGGTGGGATTACACTTGTGGTGCATCTTACAAGGGTATATGTGAAACTTAGTAAATGTAGAATGTAAATGTCTTAAAACAATAACTAAGAAAATTCCAGGAAGGCTATGCTAACCAGTGTGATGAAAATGTGTCAAATGGTCTATAAAACCAGTGTATGGTGCCCCATGATTACATTAATGTACACAGCTATGCTTTAATAAAAAAAATTGAGAAAAAAATAAACAAATAAAATAAAATAAAAAGAAAGAAAGAATATAAAAAAGAAAAAAAGAACAGGATCCAGAAGAGGTACCCAACTTTTGCAATATGCTACCATATTTATAGAGAACAAGGATCAGGGAACATTTTGGTGACCATGTCATAATGGGACTTTTCTTGTTGAAGAAATGTCCTTGTTGGAGAGGGGGCACCTCTTTGGTCTAGTGACTGGAGGAAACAGCCTATTTATATTTTAAACTCAGATTTGCTGGGTCAGCACTTTTATGAAGCTACTAAAAGGAAGGAAATATATGCCAAGTTATTTGAGTTTGTTTTTTATACTAAAATACCATTTAAACAAACTATGTCTTCCACGGGTAGAAAGTATTTACATTATCTACAAGAGACCAATGTAGTTAGAATAATTGCAAAGAAAAAGAGTGATAAGTAAGTTAAAAAAAAGGTAAAATTGTAAAAGAGAAAAAGAGAGAGGTTATATAGATAATAACTATGCCATGCTATGAATCAAAGAGCATGATGGATTTATTTAGGTAAAATCAAAGTCTGAAAAAGAAAAAAAAAACACACACAAAAGTTTCTGACTTTTCTTAAGAATATAGAAATGCAGGATCAAAAATGTTAACTGAGGAATTGTTGTAATAGTAATAAATTAGAAACATTCTAAATGTTTATCAAGATTTCAATGTCCAGTCATTTTAAAAATCAAATAAATTAGGTGACATTAATTCAAAAGCCTACAATGTGGCCATGACAAATAATGAGGCAATTCTAAATGAACTAATGTAGAATGTTGTCTACCCATGGATAACACAAATACTTTCTCCCCCTTTTTTATTGTTCATTTCCATTCTATGTGTATCTCTAAAAAAAAAATGTCATTTGGAGCATTTCTATATTTATATTAATTCAATTATGCTGCAAATTAATTGTTTTTAACTTTTTAAGTCCGTATTATGTTTTTGAAGTCATTGCACATTGTTTTATGTGTATACAGCTCATCGATTCTGACCACTTCCTAGAATTGAAAGTTATGCAAGCACAGCATTAGGCAGATTCTAGGCTGTATGCAAAGGCTGGATTCAAAAGTATATACACTTACAATTTGAGTAGATTGTGCTAAGACAGTTCCAAAATGGTTATACTAATTTACAATCACAAAAACAGTGTAAGGGCATTCCTATTTCTTCACATCCTTACCATAAGTAAGAATTATCATAGGTTTTGCTACATGAAAATGATAATTTTCAACTTAACATTTACTTAACTGTCAAAATTTATGAGCACATTTTTCTATTTTCTGGCTACTTACATTTCTTTCTTATGGTAAATTTTATGTTCCAAAATATAGCCTTCCAATGTCCTCAGTTTGGCAATACGTTTTAAATTTCAAACTTGAAATGTGGGTGATGATGAAATCTGAGGTCATCAGTGGTTGCCAATGATTTATCTCTTTTCAAAAGGCTGCAATGGTATTGAACAAATGAAAAAAATTATGTTCATCATGATTCCTGAGGCCAATAAAATAATTGTTTGAATGTCTGTGCTATAAAATTGTAGGCTATGAGCATGAAATTAAGTTAACCAACATGTTCAACCAAAAGTCATTTAGGGAGCATTTTAGTTTAATTGTGATGTGGGCTGGCAGCTCCTACTAGTTTCAGAATTCACAGCTATGCCCACTTCCTGTTTCTCAGGCACATGTAATTTGTCTTGGAGCTTTGTGGGGAACTAGACACATGACATGTCAGGACACATCTGGCACATTAGAAGGATTTCTCAGCCTCTCCACTCCCTCTTTCCTCCCAGACTTCCTTCCTTTATCGGAGGCTGAGTATCTCCCCTTCCCGAACCAGCCCCAGCCGTCTATCCTTTCTGTCAGGTTTTGCAGATTAGTCCTAATGTTCCGTTAAGTTCTGTTAAGGCTCCACCTCCTTCTCTGACAACTTGGCACTTGCCTGATGTGACATCTTCAAGAGTCCTTAAGACAGGCTGAGGAGGTGAAAGAGGGGGCAGTGTCGGGGGAAGGTCAGGGGAGGGCAGGCCCATCAGCGTCACACAGCATCTGTCATGAAGAGATTGAATTAGACCTCTCGTCCTGGAGAGTCGCTGCCGTTTTATCCTGCAGGCCTCTTGGCAAAGCTGCCTCCAGCCTCACCCTGCTGGCAAACACCGTGGGTCACAGAGCTGGCGCTGGGCCTGCGCAACACCGGTAGCCCTTGTTAGGGGGCCGGGGAGCAAGCTGTGCCACAGGAGGCCCTTGCTCTGCAGGGGTGGGTACCTGGGTGGGTTCCATGCTCATGGCTGGGGCAGAGCTGGGCATCTTGGAGGGGAGAAAATGTCACACGAGTCCGGAGTCTGCTCAGGATAAGGCAGAGGGAAAAGTGCTCTGTGCCTTGAACTGAGCTCAAGCCATCCTCCAGCCTGGGCCTCTCCGAGAATAACCTGAGGATAACCCGCGTGAGCCTTGACGCCGCCCTGTGGCAGTATGGCTGGAAATGGTCGGTTTAGATGAGAATGTGTAATTGAAACCTAAAGTTGGCGATCGTGTACCAAGCAATGTAAATCCCCTTCTCCTTCTTTAAAGCTGAGACACTAATGAATGCTTGGGGCAGGTGGGAGGCGGATCCCGGGGAGAAACAATAACCATCCTAGGATGTGTGCCCAGTAAGAACTGTGCATTTCATGGACAATCTCAATTACACAACATTTCCGATATATATATCTTTATTGAGACGGAGTCTCACTTTATCGCCCTCAGTAGAGTGCTGTGGTGTCACAGCTCACAGCAACCTCTAACTCCTGGGCTTATGCGATTCTCTTGCCTCAGCCTCCGGAATACCTGGGACTACAGGCACCCGCCACAACACCTGGCTATTTTTTGTTGCAGTTTGGCTGGGGCTGACCCCCTACCCACTGAGCCACAGGCGTGGTCCTTCCCTAAAATATTTTTATCTTCACTTCAAAATTATATTTTTATATTATGACTGTAATTCCCCCAATACATTGTTTTCTCTGTTTCATCCAAGACAATGTGTTTTGCAAACAACCATAACCTACTCACATTAGCTAAAAAAGGTGGCTTCTTAGAAACACCTGGTCACAAGGACGAGTCATAGAAAACAAAATCAGTAGAATTACATGAAAACTACCACGTCAAGGACTTTCTTTCTCTCTATCCCTGGGTTCTATGACCTCTCTGCTAATCTGTTCTCCTCACCTTTTCCCAAAGATGTGTTACCACTGCCAACTTTCAGCTAGGACGTAGATTAAAAACAGGTCAGGAGCTCCAGGCTGGCAGCAACTGGCTTCGCACCAGTTTGCGCGTTATCTCCTAGATTCCCAGCAACAGAAAATTTGATTGGCTCATCAACAATCACATGGGCACATGCTGTCCGATCATTGGAGGCCATGAAGGCCCCTCCAACTGCCATTGGCCAAGCCTAGCGCCTGCGAACTGAGACCAAGTGGGCTCTGGTGTGTGCTGGGACATACACCTGGAGACAGGTTTACGGACAGGTTCACAGACAGAAATGCTTTAACTCCAAGGAGCAAGTAATGGGGTAACTAGCCCTAAACACTAACAGCTGGGCCAGTGGTAAAGGTTTGGTGGAGGATGTTTTATGTTATTGTGTTATGTCGCCAGCTGTTCTCGGCTACACTTTTGGAAGACTGATCTCGGGTAGTGTGGCAGATGTTATTTCCTGAAAAATAAAGAATCCTCTAGTTGTATTTGTAGGGAATATTCATTAGGGTTCTTTGGTTTACAGACAGTGAAATCCAGCTCCAAATGCGTTAAGCCTAAGAGATCGTGTAAACTGAAAGACCCACGGGTCCCCCTTGAACAGCCCAATAATATGGGGTTCAAACCAGGTCACCCAAACTTAGCCTTAGCCATTTTTATGGCTTTGTTTCCTTTATTACCATCTTCAAATACTGTGTTCTCTCATAATCCTGTATTCTCTGCCTAGATTCACCTTCCCTTTCTGTCTGGCAAACTTGTACTTACCCTTTAAAGCCCAGGTGCTACCTCTCGTTCATATATTTTACTGACTGGATGTCTGGTTCTGTCTTGATCTGTTTGGGCTGCTATAACATGTACTACCTAGAACTAGGTTATTTACTTGTACAAAAACCCAGAAATTTATTTCTCACAGTTTCAGAGGCTAAGAAGTCCAAGATCAGGTGCCTGCAGATTTGGTATCTGTTGAGGGATTTCTGCTTACAAAGTTGTGCCTTGTTCCTGTGTCCTGCGGAGGGGACAAACTGTATCCTGATGTGATGGAAGGATGAAAAGAGGAAGCTAGCATTCTGAAGCCTCTTTGTGAGACCATCAGTTCTGTCCATGAGAGCAGAGCCCTCTTGGTCAAATCATCCCACAAGGGTCTTACCTCTTAATACTATCACCCTGAAGGTTAAGTGCCAACATATAAATTTTTAAAACCATAATAGGCTCCATGCAAATTAGTTACATTTTCTAGGCTCCCCTAAAGTATTTGTTCATATAAAGTATTTGTACAACACTTACTGCATTGTTAGAGGGTTTTTGTTTGTTTTATTTTGTTCTTTCTCTAATCATATGCGTAAACAGGTGGTAGGGCTTTACTAGGTCTATTTCTCCTCTTTATCCTTGGCCACATGTTCAACCTCATTATCCAGTTAAGCTGGGGCCATGTAACTAAGTTTTTGTCTTGGCTGACTGTTGGCCAATTTCAGGCCTGGTTCTCCAAAACTCCCACACAATTGTCCACACTACCATCTCCCTTCATCTGTGGCCAGGTGTAGAGGATATGAATGAACAATCCAAAGCCCTGGTGGAGGCACTATATGGAAGGATATTAAATCCCTGAGTGCATGGAGCAGAGCACACCAGCTCTCAGTCCACACTGAAGTAAATTGTGAATGAGAAGTCATCTGTTACTATATCAAGACACGATTTTTATTATTATCTATTATTGTTGCATAATAAGCCATCTCAAAACTTAGTGGCTTCAAATAACCATTTTTAGCTGCATGCAGTTCTTCATATAGGCTAGACTTACCTAGGACATTCCTCTGCTGGTCGTGCCCGTGGTTACTCACCAGCTGGTGGGTTGGCTGGGGACTGGGTCAGTTGGACACTTGAACATTGGCCCTCCCTCTCTTTCCATGTAGCTGAAGGACCTCTGCCCCACTACATCTTCTGCATGTGGCTCTTCATTGGTTTCTCCACTATCATAGCCAGACTTCTATGAAGGTTCCCAAGAATGCAAAAGTAGAATATCCCAAGCCGTCTCGCAGAAGAATGATGAAGCATCACTCCCACTGCATTCTGTAGGTGAGAGCAGGTCACAGGACCAGCCTGATTCAAGGTAAGAGGGTTACATGAAAAATAGGGGCCACTTTAACAGACCCCACAACCACCGACACGAGGGGCTTGCTTGTTACAGTAACTGTCTGTGCTGACAAATCAACACCAAATAGCTCAGTGTTTCCCAAACTCCATCCCAATCTGATCATGAAGTAAGTAATATTTAAAATACTTCCTATGTATCATTAAGTAATATTGAAAATGATACTTCCTATCAATTAACTTAAAAATACAGATAAATTTTCTGAAAAATAAAATTTTGTTTTACTGGAGTAAATAAAGGGATGGAAATACATATAATTTTTCTCCTCTTTGCCTTAAAATAAGTTCATAACTATTAAAATGATTCATCAATATAACCCCCAAAGTCATCTCCCAATCATCTCCCAACCTCTCCTGGTTAGGAGGTTATAGAGAAGCTTGAATTTGGTTGAATTGAATTTTGTGCAATTCAAATCTGCTTCTCTATAATTTATGCCCACTAGATGCCACCTACACCCAGAATGATTCCCTTCCTTTCTGACTACCCTTTGATATTTGATGACTTCTAGGGAAGTCTGCCTGCCCGAAGGCTCTGTTCCTTCAACATATGCTATTTTCTTGGAGAAGGCTAGCAATGAGCCAAAATAGCCCCATCAGATCCATAAACCAGCTCAAAATACCCAAAACTACCCCCTCATTTGTTCTGTACCTGCGTTAGGGCTTTTTCAGAGCCATGAAGCAAGGCAGCAGGTGGGCTGGTGTACTCCCCTCAAGACCAGTTTGTTTCCATAGCAACCACTGTTGTGACCTTGCTTCCCCTTGTTGCATGTGCTCCTGTGTCCCAACGGCTTAGAGACACTGCTCCAGCAGTCCCAGCAACTTCCCTATTCGGGTCTGGCTGCATGTGGTTCCCAGTCTGGAGTTGCTCAAACACCTTCAGACCTTTATTCATGGATCTCCAGTTCTTCTTTCTCTCTTTTTCACTTTGTCTCTGTCCCCCCCCTTTCTTTTTCGTGACTGAAGCCCTACCTTTCCTTAGTTTCTCTACTGAGTGTTCAGAGTAAATCTGAACCTCAGAACTACTTACCTCCAGTTTTCTCGTGGATGAAGAGGCCCATGGTCCTGCTTCTTTTAACACTGCAGAAATGAGAAAAGCTCATTGGGAATGTTCTACAAAGGAGATCCCTGAACATTAGGCAGCCACACACAAAGGACTTGGGATGTTTTCTAAGTAGAAGGGTTAACACTTTCTAATTTGAACCCCAGACGTTTGGCAGGAAAAAGTGCAAAGGAAAATCCCCTCACACACAAAAATCTCATTCTTAGGGCCCTCCCTTTATAGCTCTGTGAGGCAACCAAGACCCAAATAGAAGGGCTTCGTTCTTTAAGGAGTACTGCTTAGAAACAAGTACCCCCTGGAGACCATACCTCACTAAAGCTCAGCAGAGTCTACCAGCTGCATGAACCGCATGGGCCTGGGGTTGGATCCTGTCCTCACTGCTCACAATTGTGCAGTTTAGGGCAAATGGCTTCCCCACCTGGAGCCTTACAACAAATTGGCAAGTTTGGCTCAGGGTCATGTGCTTTGAGTGGTAAAATGCAGCAGTTCTCAAAGTTGATTTGGCTTCGGAATCCTCTAAATTTGGGATAAATGCAGACTCCATGGCTCTACCTTAGTTTGGTTCCATGCAGCCGGGCCCGAGAACCTGCATGGTAAAAGGGCATCTTAGATGGTGCTGGGGGAGGTGGCCCCTGATTTATAGAAATCCAAGTTTTGACCTGTGGCTTGTCCATGGGGACTTGAGACTTCCAGGCCTTGTTCACCAGCAAGTCTTACTCATTCTTACACCTACAGTGTGATAGGCTGTGAACGAGGACTGGAATAAGGAAATGAAGTGAGGAAAAGGACAAACTGGTGGCTGGCCCTGGAGCCTGGCTGGAAGGAGGCCCTTCCCTCCTCAGCCAGCCCACCCGGACGGGTAGGTGGGGAGGGTCCGTGTAGTGCTGGTGCCCTCTAGTGGTCATCTGGGAAACCGCCAGTGCATCCCTCAGAAACTCTCCATCCTCTCCACCCTTGAAGTACCACTTAATGGGTGTGACCACCTTTTTCTATTGTTAGCAAATGGATTTGATTTGTGTCACCTCTTGATAAAGTGAGGTGGGAATCTTAGAAACTCTGGAGTCAAAGAGACCCATCACTAGATGCCTGGCTTACACAAGACATTTAGCTTCTCTGAGTCTCATTTTTTTATTCTCCAAAATGGACATAATGGTGGAGGAGTGTGGAATACACACCTATGGAATACTCATTCCGCATTTTCCCTCCTGTGTTTTTTTCCTGATGCTTAGGGTCCATCCTTTGTACGAAGGGCATAGAGAATAACTCTCCCATCACAGGGTTGAGAAGGTGGGGCAGGCCTCCGAAAAAGGATCAGGCAGCATTTCTTCTTTCAAACGGATCCCAATCCTTGCTCTCCCCCGACCTGGCTTCTGCAAGTCTCCCTGACCTTGTCCAGGGCTGGGGTCCAGTCCTGGCAGCTCACTCGCAGCCTTGTCGCCTTCCAGCCTGTGCCATCCTGTGTGTGGAATTGCTCGGTTTGTACTTAGCACTGGCTTTGAACATAAAAGATGCAAACAGGGGACTTGGGTTCTCTGATTCCACGGTGACCTCCACCACCCAAAGAGGGGGTAGATTCACTGGGAACTGTCCGATTGAGGGTGGGTGGTGCAGCCCCCAGGACACAGGAGGGATATTTTCTGAGGGCAGAGATACATGAAAGCACCTCAGTTAATACTTTGAAACATCACTACACACGCTGAGGTGTTCTGAGGGTGAGGTTCTCCAAGGCACAGGATGGACTTTCTATTGCCTTGTCCTTAAAAAATAGCTCATCGGATGCATATTTTGTTTGTGATTTCACACGGAAGTGTCTCTTGCTCTTTTCTCTTTCAATAAAGGCACAGAGGCATGACACTGCAAGGGAGGCCTTAGCACAAGGAGAATGTTACTTACTCTGTAGTGGTCCAGGCATTCTTCTAGGAGCTGGGGAAATAGCAGGAAAAACTCTGTTCCTAACCATTGAACGCTCTGTCCAGGTGCCAGAGCTGCAAACACAGCCTCCCACAAGTATGGCAGGTGCTCAGGAGTACTGAGAAGGGAAGTTGAGGGGGCAGGGGCTGGAATGCGGGGCCTCTGACCAGGCCACACCAGAGCTGAGGTCTATGTGAGGTCAGGGGCTGAGCATCTTGGGGCATTCCAGACCATTCCAGACCATTCCAGGTCTGTGTCTGTAGCATCTTTATCATCCCAAAGCCCCCACATCTGATTTGGCCCCTGATGACCAGGTGGTTGACATATTCACACAGGTTCTGCATGGGGGTCAGCCTCTGCCACCTGGAGCAAGAAATCCAGCTACTGAGAAAGGCCCTGTGCTCGGAATGAGGTTCTTGCCTTCACTATGATGGCATCTGCCACTCTCGTTCTTTGAACAGGACAAGGGTATCAGAAACCCACAAGGAGACGAGCTGTCCATGTTCCAGTGCCACCTCAGCGTGTGCAGGGTCAGAGGTACAGCGCAATGCCCGCAGAGGTTCTGAGCACCCTCAGCTCCTTCCTGCCTGGGGCCTGGACCCACACCTGGAACCCTCTGTCCCTGGGTTTTCATGGCTGGCTTCTTCGCATCCTTCAGATCTCAGCCCAAATGTCACCTACCCAGAGATGATGTGGTCACAGCTGACTCTGCTGTGCTCTTCAGTCCGTGACCTCTTTTATTTCTTTCATAGATCCCAGCACTATTTGAAACTTTCTTATTCATTTCTGTCCCTATACACTGGAGGGCAGTTCCTTAAGACACAGGGTTCATCCCCACAGCACCCTTGCTCACCCTCAAAACCCAGGCACCCTGTACTTTTATTCTTTTCCTCCTCTAGTCTTCATTCTTTTTAAGGTTCCTTAAAAAAAGAAAATACAACTATGTAACAGCAGAAAGGAAAAATTGGGGTAGACGGTTCTCTCGATGTAAACACTTTCATGGACTCCTCCCTTCCCCTGCCCCATGCAGATGTGCAGCTCTCCCTGATTGGTGTCATTTTGCAATGGGAGCATTTCCTTTCTTTCTTTTTTTTTTTTTAAATTTCAGATTAATTTGGGGTACGTACAACTAGGTTACACAGCTCGCTTTTGTAAGGTTAGAGTCCAAGTTGTAGTTGTGCTCTGCATCCAGAAAGTGGGCAACAGACATGTGCATTGTACCCACTGGGTGGGAAATTGCTCAGTACCACCCCAACACCATTTGGATTTCATCGAGTTTTTCTCTCAGGTAAGCATGTAGATATTAATCTACTAGTTCCAATTTAGTACTGAGTACATGTGGTGTTTGTTTTTCCATTCTTCTGATACTTTGCTTAAAAGAATGGTCTCCAGTTCCAGTCAGGTTGTTCCAAAAGATACAAAATCTCTATCTTTTTAAAGGCTGAGTAGTATTCCATGATTTTCATATACCACAATTAACTCATTCATTCATGTGTTGAAGGGAACTGGGCTGTTTCTGCATCCTTATGATTGTGAATTGAGCTGCTGTAGACACGTTAGCACAAATGCTTTTATGATCAAATGACTTTTTCTCTTCGGGGTAAACAGCTAGTAGTGGGATTGCAGGAGACCTACCGGTCTGCTTCTAGTTCTTGAGGAATCTCCCTGCTTCTTTCCACAGCAGCTGTACTAGTTTGCAGTCCCACCAGCAGTGCATGAGTGTTCCCTTCTCTCTGCACCCACGCCAGCATCTGCTGCTTTGGGACCTTGTGATGTGGCCGTTCTCACTGAGGTTCAATGATGCCTCATAGTGGTTTTGATCACGTTTCTCTGGTGATTGGGGATGATGAGCGCTTTCTCAAGCATTTCTTGGTCATTCTTCTGTCCCCATGAGAAAAGTTTCTGTTCATGTCTCTTAGGAACATTTTCAATGAACATCTCGTAAGTACTTTCCATGTTTTTATAAACTTTTCATAAATATATTAATGATTCTAAACAATTTCCTAATATTTCAGGAATAGGCACCAGTTGTGGGCTAGGGTTTTACTATGAATGGGAACAGAGGGTCATTCAGAGTCCCCCAGCATTCCTGCTAGGGAATGATTATTATCAGATTTCACAGATGGAAAAACTGAGGCTCAGAGAAGTGAAGCCATTTGTCCGAGGACACATAGCCAGGAGTGAATCACCGCTGTGCTCTGCAGGATGCCCTTCACATCTGGTGGTGGGGTTGCAGGAATGTAGGCATGGCACCCAGGCTCAGTTCTGAACACGGGATCTGTCCAGAATTTTGGTATCATAGATCAGTACCTTCCAAAATGGGCACTTTTATAACTCAGGGTACATGAGATGACCCACAGTGGTAAGCACAGAACGTGTTAGAACTTTGATTTCAACTAGAAATACTTCGTATTCCAACCATAATTTTTAACATTGAACTAATACATTCAACAATATACACAATTTATTAGTACTGCGGAAACTACATATGTGCGCATGTGCGTATATATGTGAATTTATGCTTGTGATGTTTTAATGAATGAGGGCTACATGAAAGCATCTTGTGAATATCGTACACATTGCAATAGTCTAAGGCAATGATTAAAAAGAAAGACAAAGTACCAGAAGTGAGACCTCTACTGTATGAAAGGCTTTGAGCATTTTAAGGATTTTCTGTTGCATTTAGCTTCAGAACTCTTGAATTCTCTCCCTGCTTTCCCAGACAGCACTTTTAGTAAACAAAGCCCCTGTGAAGCCCAGAAGCTGACTGTCCTGTCCCGGTTCCCAGTAGGAGTTCCCGATTCTCTTCATGACAGAGATATTCCATGGCAAGATTCCTGAGCTTTAGGCCTTGGTAGTCCCTGGTGGACGATCATGGATTTTCAGGCCTTCTTCCCTTGGTAAGACGCTCCCTTGGCTATGTAATAGAAGAGACAGCATGAATAACACGGCCCAGCCTCAAAAATCTCACCCAGACACAGATGCATCATTCCAGGTAGTCTCAACCAGTGTTCCTTAGCCTGTATATTTTTTTTTTAATCTCACAGCACGCTTGAACCTGTAATGGAACTTCTATGACACACTTAAATTATATTGATCCAAAAAAAAAAAGAGTAAAAAAAAAAATGAATATACTTATTGTGGTTTGAACTAGTTTTGAAAATAATTTAATTAATGATCTTTAAAATTTTTTACGGCACACCTGAGATCCTCTCATGGCACACTAGTGCACCACAGCATACTGGTTGAAAATCACTGGTCCACACACTTAGCAGTATTAAGTACACACAATTCCAGTGGGAGCAGGAAAGAAACCATGGTTGAATTCTCTTGGGGTACACAGGGTAGTTCAGAGAAGACTTACCGGAAAAGGGATGACTGAGCTGGGTCTCTGATGAGCAGAAGGTCTCCATGTGAGCAGTGTATGTGATATGATGGTTGTATGTGATATGATGGTTCCGTGCTTGTGCACAGAGGCTCAGCACGCCAAGGTGCTCCAGGAGCTGCATTATTTTCACACTGTTGTTATTACCACCCGTGGGTACAGGGCTCTTGGCAGGTGACACTGGGGAAGTGGGTAGGGCCCAGATCACAGATGACTTGGAATGTCATAGGGCGTGGCCATGGCTCCATACTGAGCCCTTGGAGCAGTTAAAGCAATAAAGTCACCATTCAGTTCAAACCATTTTGATCATAGTGTAGACATGGAGAGAAGGAAGTTTTCACTAAAAGCAGCTTAGACACAAGGAGGGACTGGATCTGGGCGGTTGCAGGGAGATGGAACGGAGGCTGAGGTGGACGTAGAATTAGTGGGACTTCATGGCTGACCAGAGTCAAGAAGTGGCATGTGCCCAGGTTGATTCTCAGGATCTGACCACAGGGAAAATAGTGTCATTCACCAGGATGGGCGCTAGGAATAAAGGTTGGTTTTTAGGAAGGAAAAGTATTCAAAATGCATCCAAGCTTGTGTCTAGAACCCAGGAAAGAGGCTGAGGTTGCGGGTGGGCAGACGTAGGAGTCATTAGCTTAGACAGAGTATGGGGAGACACAGACATCTGCAAGGCAAAGTCGTCAGATGAGGGAACCTTGAGGATGTGAGCATTTAGGAAGAAAAATAGTCCTGATTTATCTCCTGTGCCAATTTCTGTGGTATAAATGTCTCCACCACGAGGGGTTGCAGGCTACCAATGTGAAGTTACTGAACACGGAATTTGGAAGTGAGGTGTCCAGTCTGCTTTCCTGAGCTGGTACAAGCGTTGTGGATCGACAGCAGTGGACACACCTCAGGGGGAAAATCTCTTCCTCCAGCGGGAGTCTGCTTTTTTAGGATTTTTGTCCAGAGGTCCTAAAATGACTTGCAAGTATTAAGTATTTCTTTTTTTTTTTTTTTTTTATTGTTGGGGATTCATTGAGGGTACAATAAGCCAGTTACACTGATTGCAATTGTTAGGTAAAGTCCCTCTTGCAATCATGTCTTGAGTATTAAGTATTTCTACATGATGCAAAATCAGTGACCAGGTGGGGGACCCTTGTTGTCTGTATAAATGCAGGGCATCTACAGACCTGCCCCCTTCTTCCTATCCAGTGGCCTCCAGCAGGCTTGCTGCACAGGAGGTAAGAATCCCTGTGACAATGACGCCCACAGGACGCTTCTGCAGAGTCCCACGTGCAGACTCAAGCTTCTAGAGTTTTCAGGCGCTGCCGACCCAATTTCAAGTTCTCCCACATCTTCCCCCAGCACAATGAGAAGTACTTTTTGTTTTCATGTTGGCTGAGGAAAAGGTTGAAGCTATTAGCACAATTTTAAAGTCATATCAGCACAGTGTTTCCTGTCACTTGGAATTTGATCTCTTTTGATCAAATGGTGTCAACTTCAGGAGTCCCTTTTCTGAGCTTCTCACTGTCACTTTGTCAAGCCTCCCTATCTTGTTTGCTATTCTCTTCTCTTGAGAGGTACGATGCCTCAAACGCCTCCTCCATCATCATCTGCCATCGTCTGCAGGCAGAGATTCTGGGGGCCTCAATAAGTGTGTGGTGGGCTGATGGGAATGGAGGAGGCTGGGGTGGGGGCAGGACTCAGGATGGGCTGAGCAGGCAGGGCAGCTGGGCTGTCAGAGGAGAGGCTGCAGGATGCCATGGCCTCAAATCTTTGACCATTAAAGACCATGAGGCAGGTAGGGGATATGAACTTGGGGATTAGAGAGATCTGAAGTTGCCACTTATTCTTTCTATAGTCTTGGGCAAGCGGCTTCAGTTCTCTTGAGCTCGGTTTTCCCTTTTGTAAAACTGAACACAAACTTCACTTCATAGGGGTGTTATAAGGATGAGAAAGAAAGGTCTGTGCAGATGGGGTGCCCTTACTAAGAACATTTCAAAGAAGAGTTGCACAAAAGGACCGGAGCAGGGGCTTTGGTCAGAGGGCCTGTGCTGAGAACGAATCTGAGAGGCACCAGAACAGCAGGGAGTCAGGCAGGCCGTGGCTTTGGCTCCCAGGGGTCCTTCTGGGTGGAGCTGGACCCAAATGATCAGACTGTGGGTACAGGCAGAGGGCGGGGACCAGCCCCCTGGGAGAGCTTTTTAGTGCTTGTTCATGGGAACAACAAAGGCAGCCCCTTGATACACGGTGAGGACTCCAAATGGGAACTGTAACCGCTTTTTAAATATCTTGCTTTTGCTTTTCTGATTACCAAACGTAAGTATACTCAGGTGTAGAAAGCATGCAAAATAGTAAAAAGAATAAAGAAAAATACGGAAATTATCCTCAATTCCAAAGACAAAGAAAGAGAGCAATATTCTTTAGGTATTTTTATTCCCTACATGTGCATATTTTTTAAGCTGCATATCTGGCTACGTATTACACATGCAGCTGTAGGTCCTGACCGTTTTACTTAACATCACATCATGACTGCTGGCTGGTGTCATCACAGCATTTGGTTTAAAAAATATTCTTTTTTTTTTATTGTTGGGGATTCATTGAGGGTACAATAAGCCAGGTTACACTGATTGCATTTGTTATGTAAAGTCCCTCTTGCAATCGTGTCTTGCCCCCAAAAGTTGTGGCACACACCAAGGCCCCACCCACTCCCTCCTTCCCTCTCTCTGCTCTTCCTTTCCCCACCCTCACCATGACCTTAATTGTCATTAACTGTCCTCATATCAAAATTGAGTACATAGGATTCATGCTTCTCCATTCTTGTGATGCTTTACTAAGAATAATGTCTTCCAATTCCGTCCAGCTTAATACGAAAGATGTAAAGTCTCCATTCTTTTTAATGGCTGAATAGTATTCCATGGTATACATATACCACAGCTTGTTAATCCATTCCTGGGTTGGCAGGGATTTAGGCTGTTTCCACATTTTGGCGATTGTAAATTGAGTTGCGATAAACAGTCTAGTATAAGTGTCCTTATGATAAAAGGATGCCCCGGCCCGCGGGGAATTCAACGGGGACCTGGGAAACAAAGGGGTCAGTCGAATGAGGGGACAAGAGACACGAAAGAATGAGAGCAAGTCAAGAGTCTGATCAAGCTCCGTCGAGTTTATTTTTCAGCTGGGCTTATAAGCACACAAACGAGGAAGTAAGTAAGGGCTGTTCCTAACAGGGCGGGGAGGGGGCTAGTTTCTGGAAAATTACTAGGAGAAGGACCCCAAGGCGGGAGGTGCATTTTTGAAGAGATACGCAAGGGGAAAGTACCATTGCTGTTTACGGTTGAATTCCTGAGAACAGTTTGCCTGTAAAATCAAGATAACAAGGGGTATTCTTGTGAGATGTTTTGGCTCCTGGCAAAAGGATTTTTTTCCTTCTGGGTAGATGCCCAGTAATGGGATTGCAGGATCAAATGGGAGGTCTAGCTTGAGTGCTTTGAGGTTTCTCCATACTTCCTTCCAAAAAGGTTGTACTAGTTTGCAGTCCCACCAGTAGTGTAAAAGTGTTCCCTTCTCTCCACATCCATGCCAGCATCTGCAGTTTTGAGATTTTGTGATGTGGGCCATTCTTGCTGGAGTTAGATGGTATCTCAGGGTGGTTTTGATTTGCATTTCTCTAATAGATAGGGATGATGAACATTTTCTCATATGTTTGTTAACCATTCATCTGTCATCTTTAGAGAAGTTTCTATTCACGTCTCTTGCCCACTGATATATGGGATTGTTGGCTTTTTTCATGTGGATAAATTTGAGTTCTCTATAGATCCTAGTTATCAAGCTTTTGTCTGATTGAAAATATGCAAATATCCTTTCCCATTGTGTAGGTTGTTTATTTGCTTTGGTTGTTGTCTCCTTAGCTGTACAGAAGCTTTTCAGTTTAATGAAGTCCTATTTGTTTATTTTTGTTGTTGCAATTGCCATGGCAGTCTTCTTCATGAAGTCTTTCCCTAGGCCAATATCTCCCAGTGTTTTTCCTATGCTTTCTTTGAGGATTTTTATTGTTTCATGCCTTAAATTTAAGTCTTTTATCCATCTTGAATCAATTTTTGTGAGTGGGGAAAGGTGTGGGTCCAGTTTCAGTCTTTTAAATGTGGATATCCAGTTCTCTCAACACCACTTATTGAATAGGGAGTCCTTCCCCCAAGGTATGTTTTTGTTTGATTTATCAAAGATTAGGTGGTTGTAAGATGTTAGTTTCATTTCCTGGTTTTCTATTCGATTCCAAGTGTCTATGTCTCTATTTTTGTGCCAATACCATGCTTTCTTGACCACTATGGCTTTGTAGTACAGCCTAAAATCTGGTATGGTGATGCCCACAGCTTTATTTTTATTACTAAGAACTGCCTTAGCTGTACAGGTTTTTTTCTGGTTCCATATAAAATGCAGAATCATTTTTTCCAACTCTTGAAAGTAAGATGTTGGTATTTTAATAGGAATGGCATTGAATAGGTAGATTGCTTTGGGAAGTATAGACATTTTAACAATGTTGATTCTTCCCAGGAATGAGCATGGTATGTTTTTCCATTTGTTAATATCCTCTGCTATTTCCTTTCTGAGGATTTTATAGTTTTCTTTATAGAGGTCCTTCACCTCCTTCATTAGGTATATTCCTAGGTATTTCATTTTCTTTGAAATTATGGTGAAGGGAGTTGTGTCCTTAATTAGCTTCTCATCTTGACTGTTATTGGCGTACACAAAGGCTACTGACTTGTGGACATTGATTTTATATCCTGAAACATTACTGTATTTTTTGATGACTTCTAGGAGTCTTGTGGTTGAGTCTTTGGGATTCTCTAAATATAAGATCATGTCATCAGCCAAGAGGGAGAGTTTGACCTCCTGTGCTCCCATTTGGATTCCCTTGATTTCTTTGTCTTGCCTAACTGTATTGGCTAGAACTTCCAGCACTATGTTGAATAGTAAAGGTGACAGAGGACAACCTTGTCTGTTTCCAGTTCTAAGAGAAAAAGCTTTCAATTTTATTCCATGCAAAAATATTAGCTGTGGGTTTGTCATAGATAGCTTCAATCAGTTTTAGAAATGTGCCACCTATGCCTATACTCTTCAGCGTTCTAATTAGAAAAGGATGCTGGATTTTATCAAATGCTTTTTCTGCATCTATTGAGAGGATCATATGATCTTTATTTTTGTCTCTGTTAATACGGTGGATAACGTTTATGGACTTGCATATGTTAAACCAGCCTTGCATCCCTGGGATGAAACCTACTTGATCATGATGTATGATTTTTTGATGATAAGTTGTAATCTATTGGCTAGGATTTTGTTGAGAATTTTTGCATCTATATTCCTGAGTGAAATTGGTCTGAAATTCTCCTTTTTGGTTGGGTCTTTTCCTGGTTTAGGTATCAGGGTGATGTTTGCTTCATAGAACGTGTTGGGGAAGATTCCTTCCTCCTCAATTTTTTGGAATAATTTCTGCAGTACAGGACTAAGCTCTTCCTTGAAGGTTTGATAGAATTCTGGTGTGAAGCCATCTAGACTAGGGCATTTTTTGGTTGGAAGATTTTTTATTGTTTCTTTGATCTCAGTGCTTGAAATTGGTCTGTTCAGGAGCTCTATTTCTTCCTGGCTGAGTCTAGGGAGAGGGTGTGATTCCAAATATTGATCCGTTTCCTTCATATTGTCAAATTTCTGGGCATAGAATTTCTGGTAATATTCAGAGATGATCTCTTGTATCTCTGTGGGGTCAGTTGTTATTTCCCCTTTATCATTTCTGATTGAGGTTACTAGAGATTTTACTTTTCTATTTCTAGTTAGTCTGGCCAAAGGTTTATCTATTTTATTTATTTTTTCAAAAAACCAACTCCTTGTTTCATTAATTTTCTGAATGATTCTTTTGTTTTCAATTTCATTGATCTCTGATTTGATTTTGGAGATTTCTTTTCTTTTACTGGGTTTAGGCTTAGATTGTTCTTCTTTTTCCAATTCCATAAGATGGCTTGTGAGTTTGTTGATGCGCTCTCTTTCTGTTTTTCGAATGTAGGCATCTAAAGTGATAAATTTTCCTCTCAAAACTGCTTTTGCAGTATCCCACAGGTTTTGGTAGCTTGTGTCTTCATTGTTGTTATGCTCAAGGTAGTTAATGATTTCCTGTTTTATTTCTTCCTGCACCCATCTGTTATTCAATAGAAGGGTGTTTAATTTCTATGCCTTTGTGTGGGGTCGAACGTTTCTGTTAGAGTTGAGTTCCACCTTTAGTGCCTTAAGGTCTGAGAAGATACAAGGTAAAGTTTCAATTCTTTTGATTCTGTTGATATTTGTTTTGTGTCCCACAATATGATGAATTTTGGAGAATGTTCCGTGGGGTGATGTGAAGATTGTATATTCTTTATCTTTGGGATGGGGTGTTCTATAGGCATCTATCAACCACAGTTGTTCTAG
Organism: Nycticebus coucang; assembly: GCF_027406575.1. NCBI lineage: Eukaryota > Metazoa > Chordata > Mammalia > Primates > Lorisidae > Nycticebus > Nycticebus coucang. The sequence continues at coordinate 78,761,377 of NC_069796.1, forward strand.
GGTCTCATTTAATCTCTTATATCTTTGTTTAATTTCTGTTTAGAGGATCTGCCCAGCTCTGTAAGAGGTGTGTTAAAGTCCCCTGTTATGATGGTATTATCAGATATCATATTGCTTAGACAGAGTAAGGTCTGTTTCAAGAATCTGGGAGCATTTAAATTGGATGCATAAGTATTTAGAATTGAAACATCTTCTTGTTGTATTTTTCCCTTGACCAATATAAAGTGACCATCTTTGTCTTTTTTGACTTTAGTTGCTTTAAATCCACATGTATCTGAAAATAAGATTGTAACTTCTCTTTTCTTCTGAATTCCATTTGCCTGAAAAATTGTCTTCCAACCCTTGACTCGGAGTTTTAATTTGTCTTTTGAAGCCAGGTGTGTTTCTTGCAGACAGCAAATGGATGGCTTGTGTTTTTTAATCCAGTCAGCCAATCTATGTCTCTTCAGTGGGGAATTCAAGCCATTAACGTTTATTGAGATAATTAATAAGTGTGGTAGTATTCTATTCATCTTATTTTGTGAGAGTCCATTGCCTAGTTATATCTTTTGCATCAGTGTGTAAGTTAGGTTCTGTCCTTTAATTTCTGAGTTCTTACTTTGCTGCTGATCCATTGTGATGGTCAGTGTGTAGAACATGTTGAAGTATTTCTTTAGACCTGGTCTTGTTGTGGTGAATTTCCTCAATGTTTGTATATCCATAAATGATTTGATTTCTCTGTCAATTTTAAAGCTTAGCTTAGCAGGGTATAGAATTCTGGACTGTAAATTGTTCTGTTTAAGTAGATGAAAGGTAGATGACCATTGTCTTCTTGGTTGGAAAGTTTCATTAGAGAAGTCTGCGGTCACTCTGATGGATTTGCCCCTGTAGGTCAACTGGCGCTTACTCCTGGCAGCTTGCAGAATCTTTTCTTTTGTCTTGACTTTGGACAGGTTCATCACAATGTGTCTTGGAGAAGCTTGGTTAGAGTTGAGGTGACCTGGGGTCCAATATCCCTCTGAAAGCAGTGTGTCAGAATCTTTGGTGATATTTGGGAAATTTTCTTTTATAATATTCTCTAGTATGGCTTCCATTCCTCTGGGGCATTCTTCTTCCCCTTCTGGGATTCCTATAACTTGTATGTTGGAACGCTTCATAAAGTTTCATAATTCTGACAGTGAATGTTCTGCTTTCTCTCTCTTCTTTTCTGCCTCTTTAGCTGAGTCGTCTCAAGAACTTTTTTCTCTACCTCTGAAATTCTTTCTTCTGCATGGTCTAACCTATTGCTGATACTTTCTATTGCATCTGTAAGTTCCCTAATTAACTGCTTCAGTTCCTTCAACTTCGCTATATCATTTGTATATTCTTCATATCATTCAGCTCTTATTTGATTCGGTTTTTGGATTTACTTTTGGTTATTTTCCACTTTATTAGCAGTTTCCTTCATTGTTTCCATCGTTTCCTTCATTGTTTTCATCATGTGTATTCTAAATTTCATTTCTGTCATTCCTAACATTTCTTTATAGGTGGAATCTTCTGCAGTAGCTACCTTGTGGTCCCTTGGAGGGGTTGCTCTGGAGTGCTTCTTCATGTTGCCAGGAGTTTTCTGCTGATTCTTCCTCATGAGTGATTTCTTTTATCTATTTCCTTTCCCTAATTTTCCTTTCACTTCCTCTTGCTCTTTAAGTTCCCATGCCTGTGGGCTAAGGTTTCAATGAGTCCTTTTGGTACAGGACCAGAAGGATGAGAAGTTTGAAGAGCAAGAAGGGATAAAAGAAAGAAAAAGAAAGAAAGAAATAAAAAAGAAGGAAAGAAAGGGAAAGAAAGAAAAGAAAATAGAGAAAGGAGAGAGGCTAGGTAAAAGGGAATATTGACAAAAAGAAGAGAGGCACAGAAAGAGGGAGACAGAGCAATATAGGTGTACAGTAACATACTTTGACACAACCTTAAAACAAACCCAGCCTCTGGGGGTGCCTGGTTGGGTTATTCCCTTGACGTCAGCAGCTTTTTGCTAACCTGATTGGACACAGTACCCCACCTCCACCATTTAGAGAGGAAAGATAAAAATGCTGTAAATCAAACCAAAACAAGCAAACAAAACACTTGACGGGATAAAATTGGGTGAAAAACCAAATAATCGTGGTAGAAACACTAGCAAAAATAGGTTCTAAGTATTGAAAAAGGCAGCAATGGGAAATTGTATTTAAACTAGAAAAAATGGAGAAAGAAAAGAAAAAAAAAAGGAAAAATCTATACAGAAAAGGTTGAAATTAAAAACAAAACAAAACAGCAACAACAACATAAACAAACAAAAAACCCATCAAAAACAAAGCAGTATATATATCTTGTTGACTATTGTCTGGGCAACATGTTGTCTTCTGGGGTATGAGATGTTAATCACAATGCTGATATGACTGGAAGCCTCCGCTGATTTCTCCAACCCCACAGGGTGAAGACCCTAAATCTCTCTTCAGCCCTCTTAAAAGGCACTTTAAACTTCTAAACTTGCCAGGGCGGCGCCTGTGGCTCAAGGAGTAGGGTGCCCGTCCCATATGCCTGAGGTGGCGGGTTCAAACCTAGCCCCGGCCAAAAAAAAAAACAAATTAAAAAAAAAACCTTCTAAACTTGCCTAAGCAGATGCTTTTTCAGGAAAGTGCTTGTCACTGGGATCACTGCTGAAGTGGCTATCCACTTACCCAGTGTGCCAAAACTGGTCTCACTCTGCCTATGAGGGTTAAGGCTGTAAGGCAGCTCAGTCCCTGTCATTAGGCTGCTCAGTCACTAAGTTACTAGCTCCCATATGATCCTTGCTCTGTGACCCTGAGGGCAGAGCTTGCCAAGCCAGTTCTCTCACAATGGCTCCCTGCAGCCCACAGCTGAACACTATTAGCTCCGTCCGGCTCATCAGTTCAGTCTGGGGCCCTAGACAAAGTCCTAAGTTCTCCATACTCCTGCTCAGGCTCTCCCCAAGGCAGTTCAACTGAGTGCCAAGTCCCAAAACACCAAAACAGATCACAGGTAAGGCCTTTCCAATTTGTAGTCTCACTGCTGCTGTACTTACAGCTGCTGGCGGGATTAGACTGATCAAATACACTCAACCACTTGCCAGTTTTCCACTGTTTTTGTCCTCCTCTTGGGGTCCAGAAGTCTCTCGCTGACTCCCTGTATCCTCAAAGGGATGATTATAGGCAGATCCCACCAGATAGAGATGCCTGGAGTCTTATGTCCCCAGACTCACAGTGCCCAATTGCAGGGAAGCTGTTACTCGGCTGACATCTTGCTCTCACTCTCCCTAAAAAATATTCTTAATGGCAAAACAGCATTCTATTATGTCACTCTGTGGTTTTACTGTTATTTTTCTTATTTTTGGTTATTCCCTCCCCCCTCAACATTTGAAAATAATGTATTGAGAAGCATCCTGGTATATAAGACTTTATCCCTGACTGAGATTATTTTCTTAGACTGTATTGAGAGAAGGGGATAATGTTGAAGGGATCTGACCATTTCTTAAGACACTAGGTCCATATTACCTGTTAGAAAAAGTGTGCCAAATCGTACATCCATCTGTGGCATCTTCTAGCCAATTAGTTATGTCTTTGCAAATGTCTTGAAGGTCTGGGAATATACTTGGGGGGTTAGGAAGTCCTGGAGCTCAAGTTTAATAATACCACATTATGTAAATAAAAATAATGAATAAGAAAAAAATAAAACAAAATAACGTGGCTGGCTCAAATATAAGAAAAATTGTCTCTATGGACCAAAAATGGAACATCAATTTTAAATAGTAAATAGTGCTGAAGGAGTATTAGTTGTGTATAAGAAGAAATGGCTGAGAATTCACAGTCAGCCCAAATTCATTTTTTAATGTGTTTTTAAAAGAGTAAAACTAAAACTCTATATAAAAATAAAGTATTAACTTTTTTTTTTTTTTTTTTTTTAGTTTTTGGCTGGGGCTGGGTTTGAACTCACCACCTCTAGCATATGGGGCTGGCACCCTACTCCTTTGAGCCACAGGTGCCACCCTAAAGTATTAACATTTAAGTGCCTTACCTGAATGCTCCTCAATTTATAAAGCAAATTCTGATGGATATGAATAATTTGATATCTTCCTGCACTATAATAGTTGGAGATTTTAACACCCCTTTTGTCAGTTCTGGAAAGACCCTCTAAGAAGAAACTAAACAAGGAAATAATGGACTTAAACTTGACCCTAGAAGAAATGGACTTAACAGGTATTTACAGAACATTTCACCCTAATAAAACTAAATACACATTCTTCTCATCAGCCCACCGATCATCCTATAAAATTGATTATATCTTAGGACACAAGTCTAACCTCAACAAATTTAAAAGAACAAAAATCATTCTTATATCTTCTCAGACCATCATGAAATAAAAGTTGAACTCAAGAGCAACAGAAATCTTCATACTCAAAGTCATGGAAACTAAATAACCTTAGGCTGAATGATAGCTGGGTCAAAGCCTAGATTGATCAGATTAATCATCAGATTTTTGGAACAAAATGATAATGATATATGATATAAACCATCAGAACCTGTGGGATAGGGCAAAGGCAGTCCTAAGAGGGAAATTTATAGTATTAGAAGCTTTCATCAAGAAATCAGAAAGACAGCAAGTCAACACCTAATGGGCCATCTCAAGCAACTGATAAAGGAATAACAGTCCAACTCCAAACCTAGCAGAAAAGAGGAAATAACCAAAATTAGAGCAGACTTAAATGAAATTGAAAACAAAAGAATCATTCAGAAGATCAACAAAACAAAAAGTTGGTTTTTGAAAAAGATTAATAAAACTGATAAACCATTGGCTAGACTAACCAGAAACAGAAAAGTAAAATCTCTAATAACATCAATAAGAAACGATAAAGGGGAAATAACAAATACCAAAAAATTAAAAAAAAATCCTTAATGATTACTACAAAAAACTATTCTCAGAAATATGAAAATCTGGAGGAAATTGATGAATGCCTGTAAGCACACCACATTCCTAGACTCAACCAGAAAGAATTCGAAATTTTGAATAGACCTATATCAAGCACGGAAATAACATCTACCCAGATGACCAAAAATCATTTTACAACAGAGACATTTTCACCAGAATGTTTATTATAGCTCAATTCATAATTGCCAAGTCATGGAAGCAACCCAAATGTCCATAAACCCAAGAATAGATTAACAAATTGTGGTATAGGTATATCATGGAATAGTATGCAGCCATAAAAAGATGGAGACTTTATATCTTTTATGTTTACCTAGATGGAGTTGGAACATATTCTTCTTAGTAAAGTATCTCAAGAATGGAAAAAAAGAAGTTCCAATGTATTCAATACTATTATGAAACCAATATATAATCACTTACACATTCGTATGAATAATAAAACACAAATATAGTCCAGAAAGAAGGAGGAGAGAGGGAAAGTGGAGGGAGCAGGGAGGGCATTTGGTGGGATCTCGCCTAATGTGCACAAGACAAGGGTACAACTCGAAACATCTAAGAGTGTATTATAATTGTCTTACCACCAAAAAAAAAAAATAAGTGAGGTGATAGTTATGTTGATCAGTTTGATTTAAGCATTCCACCTTGTATATCAAATTATCATGTTGTACCCATAAATATATATAGTTATGATTTAATAAAAATTAAATTAAATTAAAAAATAAATAAATGGAAATAAAGTGTGTGTACATGTATGTGTCTGTGTGCTTGTGTGTGTATGTGTGTGCGCATGCATGTGTGTGTGTGTGAATGTTTTTGGCAGCGTCTGCTAAGGTGTCTTGCCAGTTATCAATCTACTGCCTCTTTGCTCCCAAATCTACCCTCCTTTGCCAGCTGGCATGATGTTAAACTTCATCAGTGGAGAACACTGGAAGGGCACTGAAAAAACACCCTCTTTTTTTGGCAAGTGCTTTTGGTGGCATCCCTGTAGGCAGCTTCCCTGTCATTCCCAATGTTGCCTTCCCCAGACCATCCCACTGACAGAGTCCCTTGGGACTCAGCAGGTGCAGCTCCTTAGTGAGCATTTCTGCCATCTCACCAGTGAGGTCTGGATCCATCCGTGGCGGGGGTCACCTCAGGTGTGCTGCTTTTCTGGCCTTCTACCTGTGCTCCAGGAGTAAGTGACTGCTCCTTATATATGTGATTCAAATATTCTTTACAGTTCCCTGCCTGATTCTAGCCAAACCCTTATTACTCTGATCCCCACATGTTCTTAAAACTTTTTAACAATAAATGCTTCCTTTGTAAATGCTGTGTGGCTCCTGTCCCTGCTTACACCCTGACTCTACAAAGCTTTGCTATGGTCAAAAGGAAGATAGAATAGAAACATTGTTAGGATCACAAGTTAATTATATAACTAAAAAATGTAAGAATAGCTACTAAAAGAATAGAAATATAATTTCTAGCCTTTCGATTGGCAGAGGGAATAAAAGAAGATAGAAAACTGTTAAAACAACAGAAGATAGAGAAATATAATTTTTTTTTTTTTTGGATTACCGCGAGGCTACAAATGTTTAGATTACATTGTTTTCATTTCTAAGGTAAAGGTCGAGTTGTAGTTGAGCCCTTCACCCAAGGGATGTGCTGAACACCCTCCCATTGTACACATTAGGTGAGAACCAGAATCAGGTAATCACCCTGAAATATGAAGGTTTTTAAGAGTTATATAAAAACTGTTGAATCATGTTTCTTCAAATTGTTTAATATCATATTTTGAAACACGCAAAACATACGTTGTTTATTGATGCACAAATCAGCAGATGCATAGATACACACATAATGACAAACTCCCAATTCTTGGTAGTGACTCACTGTGGGGAAGTTAGAAGAGGCCCAGAGTCAGATGTGGTCTGTTGGGGTTTGTAACTGAATCTGTAATATTTGACTTAAAAAAGAAAAAAACTGAAGCAAATATGGCGTCATGTTAAGGTCTGATAAAGCTGGATGGTAGGTATGAGATTATTATATTCTCTGCCATTGCTGCATGGAAATATTATATAACCAAAACATGATACAGTCTATGAGTCAAGGGCGCTTATGTATCAAGGAAGAAGATGCGTGCAAGACGCAAATGGGAAACTATTTGAACTGGAGCAAACTTGTAATTTACTTATGCCGAGTACATTCACTTTACTTTCTCCTTTGATGGAGAAAATAATTCCCATTAGTTATAGAGTTATAGAGGTGGTGTAAGAGTGAAAAGGAGCGCACCCCAAATACTTTCCACAGCCTGTCTACATTGCAGCCTCCTTTGTGTGATTTCAAAGGCCCTTTCGCCTGATTCTGACCTTCCACCCAGTCTCTTCATCTGCCCTTCCTCCTGCAGGCCTACATTGCAATCGTAATAAAGTAATAGTCTTTCTATTTCTGAAATGCCAGGCTCTTTCCCAGCTCTGTGCCTTTGTACAAACTGCTGTCCCATTCAATGCCATCTCCTCCTTCCCTTCTTGGTGAGATTACCTCACAAACAATGCCTTCTCCTCTTGAGCCCTCCCCAGCCACCCAGGTGGAGTTAGTTCCCCTCTACTCCATATCCGCCTAGTACTTTGTACACACCTCCTCCCCACCCTGGCATAAAAGCATATATGTAGTGCATGCCTGTGATCCTTGAAGACAGAGGCCATGCTAAAGTTACCCAGCCCGGGTTATACCATCTACCTGTGGTTGGTTCTTTACCAGGCACAGATGGCATTTAAATGCTTCTGCAATCAATCTCCGTTCTACAGATGAGGAAATTGAGCCTCAGAGAGGGCAAGCAGCTTACAAGGGGCACACAGTGTGAAAACCTGTAAAACCAAGATGAAATATCTGTGTGTCTGATTTCAAACTCCTGTTACGTTGTGCTACCTCTGGGTCTTACTCACCTCAGGATTCCCAGGGTCTGTTCCACAGCCAAGTGCATAGCAGCCCCTCATAAATATTTGATGAATGAATGAAAGCGTATGTGAAGGTGTGAATGAGAGAGCAAGTGCAGGAACCACAGGAGGCAGAAGGCATTCTACGCGCAGGGTGTGCCAGAAAATGCATGTTTATACCTGTGTGTGACAGCAGATAATATTAATTTGCACATTATTTCTACTTGGTATTCTAATAGGTTTTAAGAAAAGGGCATCTGGGCTGGAAACCCATGCATCCACCAGGTTTCATTGCTGATTAAAATGATTTAAGATGTGTACTATGAATGACTTCAAATAAACAAACGGAGTGCAAGAAACAGCAGAAAACGGGCTGTAGAAACAGAGGTAAGATAAATAGGATCTGAAATATCTGGGTCTTATGGATGAGAAATCAAAGAACAGTGCTTTTCATTTTAGTTTCGTTTGGCCGGCAAATTAAAAAGGCAGAGAATCCAACATTCACGTGTGGATTCTTAACCAAAGGTAAACAGGGCTTCAGAAAGTCCTTTCATTTGGAGACCTTAAAGCATTTAACGGATTTTTTTTTGTCTATTTGGAAATGGGAGCGATTCTCCCACCTCTTGCTGAACTGATGTTAATTTCAGGATAAAATTAAAACAACCTTGAGTTGCCAGGTTACCCTTGGATGCAGAGCACATGCAGGAATTAATGATGGGGGCAGAAAGGGGCATGTTTTCTCTAACATGAGGCACAAGCCATGTATTTGTGTGATGCGCTCATTTATTTGCCATAAAGTAGCATAAAAGATTCAAACTTGGGCCTTGTGGACACCGGAGTGTGAGTACTGGTTCTGGTGTTTTCTATCTGTCCAACTCCAGACAGAGAAGTGACTTTCCTACTTTGAGTCACTTCCTCATCTGTAAAATGGGGACGACAGTACTATTATATGTGATGTTCCTGGTCCTTATTTTATAGATGAGCAAAAATGAGTGTCAGTCAATTAAGCGACCTGCCCGTGGTGACAGAAATAATAGGGGACGGTGCTGTGACCCACTTGTATCTCCCTGACTCTAAATCCTGCGTGGTTCTCCAACCCTTCTATCCCCTCTCCCTGCCTCATTCCTCTCTCCCCTCCAATAATCTAATACGGAAATGGCACCCAGAAGATGAGGTGGGACTTTGCAGGGATGGACAGAGATGGCTACGTCACGGCCTCCAGGGTCACACAATGTGGCTCGCTACCTACCAAACTACACTGGGGGGGTGTATTTACATATTTGTAAGAAAATGCTGAACATGCCCATTTCATCAACAATTTTGGCTTTAGGGAAACATGCTCAGCTTTTCACTTAGAACTACCACCGGGTACATACGTAAGTCCTTAAAATTAACAACATGCCAATTATTGCTGTATGGTAATCATTAGTAACTTAGAGGATGATAATTTGCTACATCCTGTTTATTTTTCTAAATGAGCATATTTCCACTTTAATAAGCTTTCCAGGAGTAAACACGCTTGGTGCAGACTGGTCGGGAGGTTTGAGCATCAGGAACTGCTCGCTTAAAGCAGGGTTCCTTGTTTCCTGGACACCCTTTTGCTAGGTAGGTGGCTAACATTCTCCCCCTGCAAAATACACCCTTATACCAGTAGGTGGCAGAGTTGTCAAGCCAAAGACCTAACTGCAGACAGACCCATAGGAGTCGGGATTTCTTTGGTTAGACCGAGAGGTAACAGCCCAGCTGGCCTTCTGATGGCTTTGAAATTTGAAGGCAAAAGAGATTTGTGCCCCTCTAAAACCATACCTCCATATGGGAGGCAGTACTCCGTGCCTTCTGTCCATTCATAAATACCTACGGACGTCTACTATGCATCAGGCCCTATGCTAGGCGTAGGGGTTACGAGTAATGAGCAGACAGACCCAGACTTCACTGTCATGGAAAAGCTACATCTAATGGGGGGAGATGGACACTGAAAGGTTGGGGGAGGAGACACTGAAAGCCTTAATAGTGTATCACCTTCACAGGCCCGACTAGGTGAGGTGGAATGGAGAGGGGGAGGAATTCTAAGCTGAGAGAAGAAAGCCCAAAGGCCCCAAAGATGAAAAAAGCTCGGTAGGTTCAAAGCAGGCCTGCAAGTGGGGGAGGGGTATAGAGAAAGGAGACTAAGGGCACAGGTGGGGGCTGGGCCATGCTGGCTCTTACTGGGCATGGTATGGAGTTTGCCTTTGACTTTCTATGCAGTGGGAACCTTGGGGGCTCTCTCCTGAACCCACTCCCCTCTAGCTCACGACCTGCACTAATTCCCCTCTGTGGCTACCTAGGCCTTCCTGTGGGTCCTGCCGTGGCTCAGGCTTCAGCACATGCTACTTCCCTTCTTTGGATGCATAAGCACTTGGCTCTGATGCGTAAACTCCAACTCATCCTTGAACTTTTCACTCAGATTCTATTCAATGCCACTCTTCAAGCCGGTGGTGGGAAGAAAGTCAGATTTACCAAAACATTACACTGGCCCAGTGCTGGGGCTCTAGCAGGGAGTCCTCAGTTGGGACAGCAGTGAACTGAGGATAGGGCAGGGAGGGGACAGAGTCAGGTAGAGAAGTGGGTGGGTTCAGGGGAGGGGATTAACCAAACACCTATCTGGAATGTGCCCTAGCAATGTTGGTTGCTCTGGCAGGAGTGGGGCGTGTGGTGGGATTATTTTAATGAATAAACTAAAGAGGAATTACTGAATGGACAAGAAAGAACACAACACAAGAAATTAGCAGCGCATCAGACAGGGCTCTCCAAATGTAGATGCCGCTCTCCTGATCACCTCCAGCTGTCTTTGGATGTACGGTTGCCAGACAAGTCTTTGTGTGGGCAGCAGAGTGTAGTTTTTCTCTGGTTTCAGAGCCAGGCCCACCCCAGAACAGCCTCTGATGTGTTGGGGGTGGCCATGGCCAGCCTCTCCATCTGTCCCAGCCACACTTTTCTTGTTTGTAAGCTGAGGTAATCACAACTTCCTACTTACAAGGCCACAGTGAGGCTGAAATGGCATATTGGATGTGAAATGCCTTGGGGAATCTCCCTTCAAATTAAAAAATTGAGATCATGTTTCCAAAATTATTCTACTTCATTCTTTCCTCATTCTTTTCACTCTATCCTCCAATAACTGAGTTTGGATTGAGGTGAGAGACAGGCTGGGGCTATGGGGAGGTTTGTTGTGTATACGTAACAGGAAACTTCCAGTCTGCAAAGCTGGGATGGATGGAGAGATAAAGGTAGCTGGAGGGACAGAGGGCTGAGAAGAAGATGAATAGGTGTCTTTGACTTCTGCCTTCTTCCAGAGCATCTTTGGGACAGATAAAGGGGGAAGAATCACAAAGGAAATTAGGGTACAACAAAAAGCCATCTGGTGTCCTCACTCTGTTGGGAGAGAGAAGAGGATGAGGCTGAACAAGACTGAGGCACAGTGCTGAGGAGAGAAGGTGTTAGCCTCAGACAGATTCCGGTTTAGTTTCCAGAGTTGTTACTTTCTAGCCACGTGATCTTTGGTAAGAAAATTTCATCTCTATGAAACTCCAGATAGAGTAATACCCACCTAGCAGGGTCCCAGAAAACTGTATAACGTGGCTTCTGTAGAGAGTTTAACATGGTGATCATTCAGATGATGGCCATGGAGCCCACTTTGGGTCTGGATCTCCAGCTTGTCACCTAGAATATGGCTGTGCCCATGTCTAATGAATCCTAGGTTGAGACAGAGTGGCCCTGAGTTCATCAGTATGACCTGGCCTTTCACAGATGGGAAGACTGAGCCTCAGCCCTGGGAGGTTCTTGCCCAAGACATTGGTTTCCTCTGACCCAGGACTCCCCCACAGTGACACCTCAGGGGGCTCATGCTCAGAGAGTCTGCATCTTCAGGTGACCAGTTCTAGGCCTCACCAGCATAATAGGCAGTCCTGAGGGGCCTGGGTCACTGGTCATACAGCGACCACTGTTTACTGCACATTTTCTTTCCGCCAGGCACGGCTTCAAGCACTCTGCAGATGGAACTTGGTGCAGTTTTCACGTGATACTGCAAAGTGGGTGCTAACCATTTTCAGATAAGAAAATGAAGTTCATAGAGGTGAAACGTTCTTGTTAAAGATCACACAGCTAGGAAGTCACAAGTCTAAACTCTAAACCCAAGATTGATGCCTTGCCAAGTTCTTGTTATCTCACGTGATCACCACGCTTATGAGGGTGTTAGCGGTCTCCTGACTTTACAAATGAGGGAACAGAGACAGGAAAATGGTACGATCACTTAGCCAAAGTCACAAAGCTAGTAAGAAAGGGTGCTGGAATTTGAACCATGGTTTGAACTAATGGCTTTAATTCTTATGCCTCAAAAGATTCCAGGCTGTGAGATATCTGATTTCAGGAACGCCACTGTCTATGCCATTCGTCACTGCAGCTCGTTCTACATTTACTTTCTTTATGGAATTACAGAGCAGGCAATTCTAGACTTAGAAAGGATCTTCCTCCCTGCCGTGTAGCAGATCTTTGCCTGGGATAAGGCCCTTCTCTCTGGCATCAGTATCCTTGTTTGTAAGATGAGGGTCATCCTGCTGATTTCACAGGCTTGCTCTGAGGCTAATTCAATGAGATGATGAAGAGAAATCTCAGGGTCCAGTCTTTGGGTGTCCCACAAACTGGGGCTATGTGGCCAGGAAGAGGGTGGATTCAAAGCAAATGTTCTATGTAATTCTAGGCAACTTTAGATTTGTCTTATTCTCTAAATCAGAGCATCCCAAATCTCTCAAAATGCTGCACACAGAGCAAATAATTATATTTATTAAGGGCAATGAGTTCATTGGAATAGAATGCCTGTGACCAGTGACGGGGTAGTGCGGGGGGGAGGGGGGGAAGGGAGGACTTCTGGTTACACCAGGGTCAGATAATTGCAGCACACCTGTGACCCGCTCAGACTCTCTGTGCACATGAATTGGGGAGCTCTGCAAACTCTACTGCATGCTTGAATCCCTTGGAGAGCTCTGAAAAATTACTAGGAACAAGCTGCCACTAGAACAGTGATATCAGAATCTCTGCAAGTGAGAACTGGGCATCAGTACCTTTATAAGCTCCCTGTTTGCTCCTAATGGAGAGCCATATTTAAGAACCCATGATCAAAATATCTCACCCTTTCAAAAGATTCTCCCTTCTCCCCAGAAGGCTGGGTCTCCAGTGTTGTACTGAGATTAGGGTGTTAGTCATGGATAATATCCGGCTCACAAGAGTAGGGGAAACCCTTGGAGTTGTTTGGAAGCAAGGCAGAGAATGGGGATGTGGGGACACCTGGGCGACCCTCAACAGAAGGCTGATTAATAGGAGGCTTCACTGTTATTTCCCCTTATTGCAGAACCCACTCTTTCCCCCAAAACAGTACATGCAATTATTTTCATCAACAGTCATTTTTTTCAAGCACCTGCCATATTGTATGTCCAAGGTTGATGATACAAAGTTAAATAATCTCTACTGAGAAACCTGAGGCGATTTTTCATGGAAGGGGGGTGGGGGTTGGGCAGAGAGATACCAGAGCTGTGAGTTAAGAATAGTAATCAAGGTTTGTGAAAAGTGGTATGAGAAGCTGAGGAAATGTTACCTTACTTGTCTAAAGGAGCTGGTCACCTGAGAACAAATGATGTTTCAAATCAATCTTGAGGGATGAATCGCTGTCATTTGGGGAGACTAGATGCTTGAGAAACAGCTGGCAGCTGGCTGGAGGAGAGGGAAATAGGCTTGGAGGGCCTAGAATGCCAGGCTTAATTTCAGTTTTATATTGTAGAGGATGAGGAGCTTTGGTTAGAAATACTGCCGGGGTAATGCTCAGGGTCTTCCAAGGCCAGAGTCACACTTTGTGATTTGAATGTGGAACTAAAACTGTGTTCTGTCAAAGATGAATGGAAAAAGAGGAAGATTTCACAGAAAAGAATCCTTGCTGCAAGTCATGAAAATATTCACCATGTTCATGATAGTTGAACCTGCCCTGTGGTCACTCTATGTCAGGGCACACAGAAGCTCACAGAATCGGCCCATTAGCCACTGCTATACCCATCATTATTGACATCCCCTCTCCCCTTTATGGCTTGCAGGACCTTTGTCACCTGATTAGGACAAGTTGCTGATGAATGATGATTGTCCGCAACCAGGCGGGCGTGACATATTCAACAGCTCAGCTTTGCTTAGGAGAATGTTTTGAATGAAGTGACCCAAACGTGTGAGACACAGCAACTGGATTTGGTTTTGACTTTTATAGAGAAGACAGACATTCATATTTAAAATTCAAATTTAAAATTTGGCAGTACATTCAAATATTTTTTTCAATGCACTTTGCGAGCTAAATAAAATATGTCTGGAGGCCACATGGGCTGCACATTTGCAGCATTAGCAATTGGCAGCGAAAGGCCTGAGAACAATTTCAAGCAGGAAAATCCTTTATCCGTCAACTGTCAATACCCCAAAAATCCATCAGGGGGGAAAAAAACCTGTTGATCAAAGTTAAGTTTATAGATCTACTGCAATAAGGGAGAACACTCTTGTGGCAGAATTTTGGTAAAATTTCAAATGGGGACAAGAAGGGAGGAGATTTATAATTTTAGAGTGTGAACTGGGTGATTTTAAGGCGGGCCTTACAGAGCAGAGACCCGGATGAAGCCAAGCAGTTTATTTCCTAAAAGCTTTGATCTGTTGCCATAGTGAGGGCCGTAAAGTAAACCTTGATGAGCAAGCTGTTAGTCGTGAAAAGTAAGCTATTTTAGTTATTTTCCAGTCTTATCTTCTAGAAGCAGGTATCTCTTTGTTTTTTTCTTCTTCTTTTCATTGTGGTGAAATATATATAACATAGAATTTACCATTTTAGCCATTGTTAAGCATACATTGTTAAGCATACCATCACCACCATGCAGCTCCAGAACTTTTTCAGTATCTTAAACTGAGACTCTGTACCCATCTAAATCTCCATTTCCATCCCCCCACCCCCAGCTCCTGGTAACCACCATTCTCTTTTCCATGTGTATAAAGAGGACAAACATAATTCCCTATCTCGGCGGTGAACAATCCTGGAACTGGGTGTATTTTCTTGATGCCTTTATCAAACACTTGTGTTGACCCCTCTTTAGGATCACACTGTGTTTTAAGAAGATCTCTCTGGCTGAGTGTGTGGACAATGATCTCTGGCACAGTTCCCCCATCACAAGCGATTTTCAACAGTGAGGGCTGGCTCAGTGCTTTCCTTCCCCTACACAGTTCAAGCAAAACTGTGCCATCTCTGATTACCATGGATACATTATCTAATGATCCAATGGGAGATGGGAGTATTTCCCCACATTCTTCCCAATACTTGATGAAACCGGGGGCACAACCTCAGCTCAGCAGCAATCCAACAAGTTGAGCTTTGTCATGGAATTTATGCCTGGGGGTAAAAGTGCTGATTTTTTCCAAAGAAGCTGAAATTCAGGCACTTTAAGTAAAATGTCCCGATTTTTTAAAATATTGTCAACTGATTACATCTTTAAATAAATACTTTCTACCAGCCAATTTTAGCCTGCTGGCCACTGGTCCGTAGGCTCTAGAGGAGTTGATTTGAAGATCCCTTCCTTCTCTAACCAGATGGAGGCCAAGTCACCACAAAACAGTAAATTAGATGCCCAAGTACACAACTTGGACCAATTGTTTCCTCGGGAGACATATTTGTAGCCATTCCAAATAAAATGTGCTTCTCAGGCTGGGCTGAGTGTCTCAGGTAAGCTTGGATGTCACACTGATGTCATATTTGTAGAGGGGACATTCATAACAAGGCCTGCAACCACTAGAGCAGCTGGAAGCTCCTGAGAGGAGGGGAGATCACCACCCGGAGCTGGTGCTTCTCTTCCAGGAGCTACTAACACCCTGTTGAAGAATAAAGAACCATCTAGCAGGTGATCTGCTGACCTGTCCAGGGATTCACTGATCTCCCCTACTTCCAAAAGTCTTTTGAGAACTGAACATGCTGATAAGTCTTGGACTTACCTCACTTTAATTTCTCCTACATTTCTTGTCTTAGTGAATGTCATCTTCATTTAGCCAGAATGAAGCTGCCATGCCATTTCTATGAACTTGGATCTCCACATGGCTGGAGAAGTCCTGCTGCCCTTTAAGGCTCTTGGTTTAAATGTTATCTTCTCCAAGGTGCCTCTCTGAGTGGTATTTGTAGTATTACTTCCTCACTTCTCTGTTTTCCCAGCATTTTTACTAACTCTCTTAAAATACTTACCCCTCTCCACTGCAATGTTCTGCTTACCTCTTTGTTTTTCTAACTTAGTTTCTCAGAGAGGAGTAAATCCTCCGGCAAGGCTGTGTCTGACTCACCTTTGCACCCTTCACTCAAAGCATGGTCCCTGACCCATGGTAGGTACCCAACAATTGCTTGTTGAAGAAATGAATCTCTTCTGGCAGTTTAAAAACGGGCCCCAAAACTTTTTGAAATTCCTTCTGTGAAGAAACAGAGCAGGGGTCCCTTTCCCTGAAACTGCTAATGTTTTTGTGGTTAACCCAGCCAGTAGGATCTGGTGAAATTGAAGTTACTCATATGAATTCTGATGCTGGGTTACAAAAGGTGATGTAGGCTCCACTTTGCTCACTGGAACATTTACTTGAAGATTTCAGCTACCTTGTAAGCAGCCCAAATGGCATGACACCACCATGCTGGAGGAAAATAAACTAGCCCACACAAGGAGATCACATGGAGAAGTTCTGAAATTAATGGAGCAAGGGAGAGAGTGAGAGAAAGAGTGAGAACAACAGAGAGGGGGAGAGAGAGAGATCAAACCAGCTCTGCCTGCTTCATCCCACTGCTTTTACAGGGCTAACTGCCATCTGATTATAACAATGTGTATAGAGGATTAAACATCATACTTCACTACAATAGCCCCCAATATCCTAACTCATCTGAGGAATTACTGAGAACAAGACATTCTTCTGGCGAGCCTGGAAATCTCTTGTGACTTGGATGGCAAGCTACCAAGTAACTCAGTAATCCTGGAGGAGCAAAGTTCAGTCCTGTAGTAGTAAGGCTAATGTTAAACATTAAGCATTTTATGTCAGTTCCTTGAAGGATTAGTGGAGAAATTACATGTAGTATTTTTGGAGATCATTTCCCTTACCACCCTTGAAGATCATTTCCTTGAGTACATACTCTCTTGGCACCTATGAGATCATTTCCCTGAGCACGCAGCCCCTGCATGTCTTTGCTTAGTAATCTCTCCACCTATTATGTATCTTCTCAATAAAAGGACTCTGTGAGAAGTGCTCAGTGTTATCCTGAATCTATGGTCAGCCTCACCTCTTGCAGCGTGCACTGTCAATCCGTGTCTCGCGTGGTCATTTATGAGGTCATGACAAATGTGAGCTGCTCAACCAGAAATGCTAGCTAAGGGATTTCTGAATTCCTGAGCTACAGAATCCATGAAAGATATGAAAATTATGGTTGATGCTTTAAGCCCCTGGTTTTAGTAATGATTTATTATATATCAAGGGGTGAGAGGAATAGTATTTTTTACTTATTAGTGGAACGCTACACTGACATTGCCTTTGGGACTGACAAGGCTGGAGGAGGCTGTCGGTGAGGGCTCCATGGAGAGTAAGGAGAAGGTGGTCAGAAGTGGGAGGAAAGGAGACCCTTGCCATGCAATAGTGAAAAGGTTAGAAGTGCTGTAACCTAAAGTTTAAAAAGGACTTAATAAAGTCAAAGATTTAGCCAGGGAGATTTTGGAGCAGAGTGTCAAAGGTGGCACCTGGCTTCTAGGCCTCCTGTAGTAAAACCTAAGAGCAGAGAGATGAACCAAAGAACCAACTATTCAATTTATGCGTAGATGTTGAAGGGAGCATAAAGGGACCAGAATATCAAAAATTATTTTACAACAAAGATATATTTGTGCCAGAAGGTTTATTGTAGCCCAATTCATAATTGCCAAGTCATAGAAGCAGCCCAAGTACCCATCGGCCCATGAATGGATTAACAAATTGTGATCTATGTATACCATGGAATACTATGCAGCTATAAAAAAGATGGAGACTTTACATCTTTTATGTTTACCTGGATGGAGCTGGAACATATTCTTCTTAGTAAAGTATCTCAAGAATGGGGGAAAAAGTATCCAATGTACTCAATACTATTATGGAACCAATATATAATCATCTACACTTTCATGTGAATGATAAAACACAACTACAGTCCAGAAAGGAGGGAAGAGGAGGGGGAAAGGGGGGGAGGCCTAGAAGAGGAAGAGTATTTGGTCAGACCTCACCTAATGTGCGTAATGCAAGGGTACTTGTGTTGCGTGACCGGAGACGTGAATGAGCAGCAGCTTTGCTGTAGGTGTAAACTCACTCCTGTAATTATTAAGTCAAGAAACAGACTATACACCGTGGGATGGCATATAGCAAAATTCTTTATTCCAAGTTTTAGTTTTATACTCTTCCAGTCATGTACACACCTAATTTATTATCTATTAGTTCCATCATCTTATCTTCTTTTTTACATACCTGTAATTTAACTTAAAAGGAAATATTTATCATATCCATGTAACCACTTGTGTAGTAAATCCCTTGCTCTAAACAGTGACTGGTTTTCCGAGCAGAGCACAAAGACGAAAGCAGCCCTAGGGGAGCAGAGTTAATAGAAGAATATCTTCAAGCATTCACTCAGTTTACTCCGTATGAAGTAATGACTGTGTCCTTCCCTCAGGGCAGAGCACCTATAGACCTCTGACAATATGTTGTTAACATATGTCAACCCTCTGGCCCGTATCTCTGAGGAAGGGCAGCATGCCCTTGGATCTCAGGCTTCATGGGGTGTACTGCTTCAGAGAAAAGGCCTAAGGAATTTTACAATTCCAAAAAAGCCTAACTCTGTGAGTAACCCAGGGGGGTCCAGGTCTCTTTAAGCCTCTGGAAGAAAAGCAAGTCATTTTAAACTCACACTGAATTTACTTTGTGTGCTTGATGTAGGATAAGTTTATTGATAAGTTTATTTCTAGATATTATCCTACATACTTGTCAAAACTGTTAAGAGTAGAGTATAAATGTCTTAACACAAATAAGTGAGGTGAAGGTTATGTTAACCAGTTTTATGTAAGCATTTCAAATAGTGTATAAAATCAGCACATTATACCCCATAAATTCATTAATGTACACAGTTATGATTTAATAAAAATATTTTTAAAAATATAAAGGGACCAGAAGGATGGTCTTTCCAGTCAGCAAAGCATTCTGAAAGAAACAAAAGGCCTCAGGGAAAAGATCAAAGCAAAGGTGCTGTCAGGAAAATGTTGTCTCACAGTGAACATGAAGCTAAGAATATAAACATAAAACCCTTTGTTAGGACTGCAGGAAAAAAAAGTAAGGTAGTGCCTTACAGGCCTTTTTGGACCAAAAACAAAACAAAACAAAATAAACAACAACAAAAAAAGTCACCTCTTTCTAAGAATCTCGTATGCCTCACAAACCACCTATGTTAAAAAATATGCCTCCCAACAGAATTCAGCTTTCTGTTTTCTTCAATTATCTCCTCCCATTATCAGGGTAATCACTTAGCTTAGCTGCTGACATCATAGATTAGTTTTTGCCTGGTTTTGAATTCACATTACTGAAACCACATAGTATATATTCTAATGTCCGGTTTCTTTTATTCAACACTACTTTTGGAGATTAATTCAAATTTTCAAGGTATAATTATAAAAGATGAATTATCCTTGCTGTGTATTTCATTGAGTGAACATATCTGCCTCTTCTACTGTATAAAGGCCTTTCCGTAGTTTCCAAGTCCAGGCTTTTACAAATAATGCCAGTACACGTGACACTAGCACTTGTCTTTTGGTAAACATGTGTACACATTTGTTAGGTATTGGTCTAGGAGAGCAATTGCTGAGTCATAGGTTCTGTATATGCTCAACTTTAGTGGATTTTGCCAGTTTCCCAAATTTCCTGTAGCAGTTTAAAGCATCATACTCCACTATCCTGCTTCATACCTATGCCAACAAGTTATTTTCCATCCTTGTTCTATTACATTTGCATTTTAGCCATTGTCCTATGTGTCTAATGAATAAAATTGTGTGGTTTTAATTAAAAAAAATACACCTCTTGAGAATCTTTTTTTTTTTTGTTTTTGAGACAGAGTCTCAAGCTGTTGCCCTGAGTAGAGTGCTGTGGCATCACAGCTCACAGCAACCTCTCCAACTCCTGGGCTTAAGTGACTCTTTTGCCTCAGCCTCCCAAGTACCTGGGACTACAGGTGCCTGCAACGATGCCTGGCTATTTTTTTTTTTTTTTTTGGTTGTAATTGTCATTGTTGTTTGGCAGGCTGGGGCTTGATTCGAACTTGCCAGCTCTGGTGTATGTGGCTGGCGTCTTAGCTGCTTGAGCTATAGGCATCGAGCCAACCTCCTGAGAATCTTAAGGTAATTATCTCACTATTGCTCAGAGGAAGCCCCAAATCAGGAAAAACTTCTGTAGAAGAGATTTGTGAGTATGACTTTTATCTAATGGAAAGGGTTATAAATGGATACATAGGAAACCCACAAAGTTTTTAATGCATCATGTTAAAATGACAAGGACAAAGATAATACACAAGAAAAAGAGAATTTTGTGTCCCCAAATTTTGGAGGGTAGGAAGCAGGCTGGAAATGTGAGAATTTTCTTATAGAAAAAGAAAGATAATTCAGCAGAACCAAGAGCCCAGTGGGAAAAATCAAGAATAGTAGCGAACACCCAGGAATATGACTAAGTTCTACTTAATGAGCTGACAAGATGTGCCTGGCTGGAATTCCGAAGTTCTACAGACTGTGTTTCTCCTGGTTACTACACTTTTGAATGGAAGTATTTACTGTGGTTATTCTATTCAGGCATGCTAGGGCAGGTAATATGTCCCTGTAGATCACAAATGTTTAGATTTAGAAGAACCATAACAAAGGTTCCTCATCTGCAACCACACCTGATACAGATGACGAGATCCTGGAGCTGGAGTCTGAGCTTGATCCTGATGACATAATGCGGTGAAACTTCCGGGAGTTCAGGGCAATGTCCTTGGAGGAGGCAAGTATATTTTGCAAATGGGAGGAATGCAATTAATTTATGGTTAGGGAGGAGACTATTGTGGTTTTAAAACATTCTCAAATTCATTCATATTTATCCCATTGAGATGTAGGGTATACTTCCCTTCCCCTTGACACTGAGTGAGCTTCTGCAACTGATTCATGATGGAAGTAATATTATATGACTATTGGCGATGGAGGACAGAAAGCATGCAACTTGCACCTTGCTTGCTGAAGCTTTCAGCCACCATGTAAAAGCAATTCCACTGCTCCAAGACCACCATCCTATCAAAAAGCCCAAACTAGCTAACACAGAGAGGCCACCCTGGAAGCCCTGAGTATATATGAAGAGAGGGAGAGCCCTGGTTAGCTCCCAGCTACCTTAGATGACCACTAACTCATTTTATGCATCTACCTGCAACCATCAGAGACCTTGGCTAGAAAAGTTCAGCTGGCAACTCCTGACCCATAGAAACCATGATATGTCACAATACCATTGTCATAGTTGTAAGTCATTAGATTTTTGACAATTTGTCACATAGCAGTAGATAACTAACATATCTGCTTTGAGGATTATCCTCCACTATTCAGCGAATGACATTGTATTTGAGAACTCTAGTCAAGGTAGCCAGGATATTTACAACTTTTCTTCAACAGAAAAAGAAGCATTTCCTTTTGTTGCAAACAAGATGATATCAAGCTCAGTTTTGGAGAACTGTGTTGGAATTGGATGGAAGGTGCCACCTGTGTCTCCACCATGGGGGTGCATTCAAGAAGACTCTTATCTGATGCCTTGAGGCCACATCTTGACAATGGACACTCTCTGCTGAACTTATTTTTTTCCTTTTCTTTTTTTTATTATTAAATCATAGCTGTGTACATTAATGCAATCATGGGGCACCATACACTGGTTTTATAAACAATTTGACACATTTTCATCACAATAGTTAACGTAGCCTTCCTGGCATTTTCTTAGTTATTGTGTTAAGACATTTACATTCTACATTTACTAAGTTTCACATACCCTTGTAAGATGCACCGCAGGTGTAATCCCACCAATCACCCTCCCTCTGCCCACCTCCCAGCTCCCTCCCCTCCCTTTTCCCCTCCTTCCCCCATTCTTAGGTTATAACTGGGTTATAGCTTTCATGTGAAAGCCATAAATTAGTTTCATAGTAGGGCTGAGTACATTGGATACTTTTTATTCCGTTCTTGAGATACTTTACTAAGAAGAATATGTTCCAGCTCCATCCATGTAAACATGAAAGAGGTCAAGTCTCCATCTTTCTTTAAGGCTGCATAATATTCCATGGTATACACAAACCACAATTTATTAATCCATTCGTGGATTGATGGGCACTTGGGCTTTTTCCATGACTTAGCAATTATGAATTGGGCTGCAATGAACATTCTGGTACAAATATCTTTGTTATAAAGTGATTATTGGTCTTCTGGGTATATACCCAGTAGAGGAATTATAGGATTGAATGGCAGATCTATTTTTAGATCTCTAAGTGTTCTCCAAACATATTTCCAAAAGGAATGTATTAATTTGCATTCCCATTAGCAGTGTAGAAGTGTTCCCTTTTCTCCACATCCATGCCAACATCTCTGGTCTTGGGATTTTGTGATATGGGCTAATCTTACTGGATGGAGTTAGATGATATCTCAAAGTAGTTTTAATTTGCATTTCTCTGATGATTAAAGATGATGAGCAATTTTTCATATGGCTGTAGGCTGTGCGCCTGTCTTCTTCAGAGAAGTTTATCTTCAAGTCCCTTGCCCAGAATGCAATGGGATCACTTCTTCTTTCCTTGCTTATATGTTTGAGTTCTCTGTGGATTCTGGTTATTAAACCTTTGTCGGAGACATAACCTGCAAATATCTTCTCCCATTCTGAGGGCGGTTTGCTTGCTTTACTTATTGTGTTCTTGGCTGTGCAGAAGCTTTTTAGTTTGATCAGGTCCCAGTTGTGTATTTTTGAAGCTGCTTCAATTGCCTGGGGGTGGAGGTTCTCTTCATAAAATACTCACCCAGACAGATTTCTTCAAGGGTTTTCCCTGCACTCTCTTCTAGAATTTTTATAGTTTCATGTCTTAAGTTTAAATATTTAATCTAGTGAGAGTCTATCATAGTTAATGGTGAAAGGTGTGGGTCTAGTTTCAGTCTTCTATAGGTTGCCAGCCAGTTCACCCAGCACCATTTGTTAAATAGGGAATCTTTTCCCCATTGAATGCTTTTAATTGGCTTGTCAAAGATGAAATAACGGTAAGTAGCTGGATTCATCTCTTGATTCTCTATTCTGTTCCAGACATCTACTTCTCTGTTTTTGTGCCAGTACCATGCTGTTTTGATCACTATCAATTTATAGTACAGTCTAAGGTCTGGTAGCATGATTCCTCCTGCTTTGTTTTTATTTCTGAGTAATGTCTTGGCTATTCGAGGTTTTTTTCTGATTGCATATGAAACAAAGTATTATTTTTTTCAAGGTCTTTAAAGTATGACAGTGGAGCTTTCATAGGGATTGCATTAAAATCGTATATTGCTTTGGGTAGTATGGACATTTTAAAGATGTTGATTCTTCACAGCCATGAGCATGGTATATTTTTCCATTTGTTAACATTTTCAGCTATTTCTTTTCTTAGAGTTTCATAGTTCTCTTTACAGAGATCTTTCGCGTCCTTTGTTAGATAAACTCCCAAATATTTCATCTTCTTTGGCACTACTGTGAAAGGAATAGAGTCCTTAACGGTTTTTTTCAGCTTGACTATTGTTGGTATATATAAAGGCTACCGATTTATGAATGGTGATTTTGTAACCCGAGGTACTGCTGTATTCCTTGATCACTTCTAAGAGTTTTGTAGGAGAAACTCTGATGTTTTCTAGGTATACAATCATATCATCTGTGAAGAGTGAAAGTTTGATCTCTTCTGAATCTATATGGATACACTTGATCGCCTTTTCTTCCCTAATTGCAGTGGCTAACACTTCCATTACAATGTTAAAGAGCAATGGAAACAATGGGCAGCTTTGTCTGGTTCCTGATCTGAGTGGAAATGATTTCAATTTAACTCCATTCAATACAATATTGGCTGTAGGTTTGGTGTAGATGGCCTCTATCAGTTTAAGAAATGTCCCTTCTATACCAATTTTCTTAAGTGTTCTGATCATGAAGGGATGCTGGATATTATCAAAAGCTTTTTCTACATCAATTGAGAGAATCATATGGTCTTTGTTTTTTAATTTGTTTATGTGCTGAATTATACTCATAGATTTACGGATATTGAACCAGCCTTGAGACCCTGGGGTAAAACTGACTTGGTCATGATGTATAATTTGCTTGATGTGTTGCTGGATTCTGTTTGTTGCGATGTTGTCGAATATTTTTGCATCTTTGGTCTGTAATTTTCTTTTCTTGTTGGGTCTTTTCCTGGTTTGGGGATCAGAGTGATGTTTGCTTCATAGAACGTGTTGGGTAGTCTTCCTTCTTTTGCTACCTTTTGGAACAGGTTGAGTAATATAGGTACTAATTCCTCTTTAAAGGTTTGGTAGAATTCTGACGTGAAGCCATCTGGTCCCGGGCTTTTCTTTTTAGGGAGATTTTGCATGGTTTATGCTATTTCAGAACTTGATATGGGCCTGTTCAACATTTCCACTTGATTCTGGCTAAGTCTTGGAAAGTGACATGCTTCCAAGTATTGTTCAATTTCCTTCAGATTTTCATATTTCTGATAATAAAGTTTCTTGTAATATTCATTAAGTATTTTTTGAATTTCTGAGGAGTCTGTTGTTATTTTGTCTTTGTCATTTCTGATTGATGAAATTAGAGATTTTACTATTTTTTTTCTGGTTAGGTTAGCCAAAGGTTTATCTATTTTATTGACTTTTTCAAAAAAACAACTTTTTGATTAATTGATCTGTTGTATAATTCTTTTGTTTTCAATTTCATTTATTTCTGCTCTAATTTTGGTTATTTCTTTTCTTCAATTGGGTTTGGGGTTGGAATGTTCTTCCTTTTCCAGTTGCTTGAGATGTCCCATTAAGTTGTTAACTTCCTCTCTTTCCGTTCTCTTGAGGAAGGCTTGCAGTGCTACAAATTTCCCTCTTAGGACTGCCTTTGCGGTATCTCAGTGGTTCTGATAATTCATTTCTTCATTGTCCTTTTGTTCCAAAAATTTGGCAATTTCCTTCTTAATCTCATCTCTGACCCAGCTATCATTCAGCGTAAGGTTATTTAACTTCCATGTGTTTCTGTGGGTATGCAGATTCCTGTTGTTACTGAGTTTGACTTTTATTCCATGGTGGTCTGAGAAGATGCAAGGAATAATTTCTATTCCTTTAAATTTACTGAGGTTATACTTGTGACCTAAGATGTGATCAATTTGGAGTATGTTCCATAGGCTTATGAGAAGTGTGTGTATTCAGTTTTTTTGGGATGAAATGTTCTGTAGAAGTCTGCTAAATCCAAATGTTGGAAGGTTAAGTTTAAATCTAAAATTTCTTTGCTCAGCTTCTTATTGGAGGATCAATCCAACACTGCCAAAGGAATGTTGAAATCTTCAACTATTATGGAGCTGGAGGAAATCAGGTTGCTCATGTCTGTTAGAGTTTCTCTTATAAATTGAGGTGCATTCTGGTTGAGTGCATAGATATTAGTAATTGAAATCTCATCATATTGAGTATTACCCTTAACAAATACGAAGTGACCATTCTTATGCTTCCTTACTTTTCTTGGTTTAAAGCCTATTGTATCTGCAAATAGAATCGCAACACCTGCTTTTTTCTGATTACCATTTGCCTGAAATATGGATGACCATCCTTTCACCCTGAGTCTATATTTATCTTTTAAGGTAAGATGTGACTCTTGTATGCAGCAAATATCTGGCCTGCGTTTTTGTATTTAGTCAGCTAACTTGTGCCTCTTTAGAGGACAGTTTAAGCCATTCACATTAATGACAGTTTAAGCTGTTCACATTAATGGAGAATATTGATAAGTCTGGTAAAATTTTGGGTATTGAGTTTTTCAAAAGTCCAGTGGACATTTTTAATCCTTTTGCCACTGTGGAAGTTGGAGTTTGGTCTAAACTTTCTGAGTGAGTTTACATTTGTGGTAGAGGATTGGGCCAGTCATTGTGGAGGATAGGTCTGAGAATATCCTGAAGAGCTGGTTTGGTTATGGCAAATTTCTTCAACATATGAATGTCATTAATGTATTTAATTTCTCCATCATAAATGAAACTCAGTTTAGCTGGATACATGATCCGGGGTTGAAAGTTATTTTGCTTTAGGAGATTAAAAGTCGATGACCGCCCTCTTCTGGCTTGAAAAGTTTCATCAGCGAGATCTGCAGTCATTCTAATATTTTTCCCTTTGTAGGTAATGGATTTCTTACGTCTGGCTGCTTTCAGAATTTTCTCCTTCATATTAACTTTAGTGAAGTTAATTATGATATGCCTGGGGGATGTCTTATTTGGATTGAGTCATGCTGGGGTTCTGGAACTGTCTGCTATTCTGAATTTCAGAATCTCTTGGCATGTCTGGCAAATTCTCTTTTGTAATTTCATGGAGAAAGGCCTCTGTGCCACTTCATTACTTTTAGGGATTCCAATGAGAAGGATATTTGCCTTCTTCGAATTATCCCAGAGCTCTCTGAGAGAATGATCCATTTTTGCTCTCCATTTCTCTTTCTCTTTGAGAGTCTGG
Source organism: Nycticebus coucang (assembly GCF_027406575.1). Classification (NCBI taxonomy): domain Eukaryota; kingdom Metazoa; phylum Chordata; class Mammalia; order Primates; family Lorisidae; genus Nycticebus; species Nycticebus coucang. Next base: position 78,788,018 of record NC_069796.1, read on the forward strand.
GAGCATTCAAAGGCTTTGTCTTCAACTCAGAAATCCTTTCTTCTGCTTGCTCCACTCTGTGACTGAGGCATTCTACTGTATTTTTCAGATCTTTAAGGGCTGCAAATTCTTGCTTCAGTGTGTCAAAATCTTTGGTGGTTTTGTCTTTAAATTCGTTAATTTCTTGAGACAACTTTTGAATTGGTGCTAGAATTTCTAATTCCAAATTTCCTCCATTCCATTACTCTTGTTTGCAATCCAAATTCTGAATTCAATTTCTGACATCTCAGTCAGCTCTTTATGAATGGGATCTTCAGTTACATCTGCCATATCTTGATCTATTCTTGTTATTCATGTTACCAGAGTTTTCCCACTGATTCCACCCCATTATTGTTTTACACCATTTGATTTTTCCCCTGGAGATTTGTTGAGGACCCATACAGTGCTATGGCCTGAGAAACTGGGGACCTGTTCTGTGTGGTGGGGCTAAGTGGTTCTGTCTTGTTTTCAGCTGGTCTCTGTTTGACCCTATTGAAACAGTTACTCTGCATTGAAGTCTCAGCTTTGGAGAAATACCAGCAATTAAGTCACCTCGCTCCCCACAGGCAACAATTGGAAAAGGAAAATCAAACTTTCCTATAACCATGCACCCAGGGCACCACCTGAATAGTCCTCAGGCGATTGGCTCAGTTCAAAAGGTCCAAATCAATTGTCTCAGTCAGCACCTTTCTCAGATGGGAGAGTTTAAAAGGTCTCTGGCAACTGGATCGCAGGTGTCTGGTGACTACTTAGATATGGCTTGCTCCAGGGCTCCGTGGAGTCAGGAGGAGCCACCCAGCAAATAGATCAGTCTGGGAAGGTTGATGCCTCCTTCCCCACCTTTCCACCGCTGTCACACCCAGTCCCTGATAGCCCTGCAGTTGGCTGACCCAGTTGCCTGTAGTGAACAGATACTCCAGGGGTTTGCACCTGTCTGAATTGCAAGGAAATCTATTTTTGCTCAGCCAGGCCGCTGTGCTCTGCCTCTTCTAGCAGGGGGAAGAGAGGCCTGACAATCTTGGGTGCTTGATGGATGCTGGGGGGTGTTCACTCAGTTCCAGCCCCATCCCTGATTGATATTACTGACAGAACAGAACAACTTTGTGGGAATTTGTTTCTGTCCCTGCTAAATTCCCCCTGCAGAAGAGAAGCTGTTCTGAGTTCCCAGAGCCTGCGCCTCAGGCCCTGTCTTTTCTCCTGCAGGTTTGTATTCGGTTAGCTATCAGTTCTAGCCTCCTGTCTTCCTTTGTCTACAGGCTGATGATCCCCTGAGGGCCGGGTGCATCTTAGACTCAGTAAAGTGGTCCTCTGGGATAGCCCCACCCTGGGAACTTCCCGGCTCTGTGTGTGTGCATTTCTAGTCCCCATGCTCCACTCAGGCCGGTACCGCCTCAGGCAAACCCTTTAGTCACAGGGCCTGTGTTTCTGTCCCAGATTTGTTGTGTGGTGGTTGCCACCTGAGTAGATGCCCGGTCTCCTCTGGTTACCCAGGGACACAGGGGGTGTGGCTTTGGAATATCCAGGAGTGAGCCCTATTGTTGCCAAAAGACGGCTGCTGCTCTGCACCTTGGGGCTCCGCCGCTCTGGTGTGGTTCCCTCTCAGCCGACTATCCTCTCCTCACTCCCGTGCTGCAGAGTCAGCACTGACCAGCTGCAGTTTAGGCCCTGTCCACACCCCTCAAGAAATCACCTAAGAATTTGGACTCCTGGGGGACAGGCCTCCAGACCTTAGAGTGACAGTGGAGGGGAGTGTTAGGAGCTCAGAGTTGCAGGTAGAGAATATATACAGTTTTATGCCTGGCAGAAGAATGCCATGGCACCATAGTAGGGTAGGTAGGTCCAGTTTTTAGAGGGTGTCTCCCATGGAGTGTAGTGGGAGGACCTTTGAACTCTGCTCATTTGTTTGTGGGGCACTCTGAGCCATTCTCATGGGGGAGGGGACTCTTGTCCACTTGGTGATGGATTTTGTACTTTTTGTTTGTATCCTTGGGGTTGTAGCTTGCCTCAGTGGGGTTGATGTGCATTCTTCAACCTTCTCTCTTAGTGCAGCTCTAATCCACCAGGTTACTTCCTAAATTTCTGTCCTTTAACTCTCCTTCTGGATGGGAGCTTCCAGTGTGTGTCTCAGGGTAAGGCTCAGATTTTAAATGACATGTTTGCCAACTCCGACATCACAGGATTGAGGGCACCTGGACAGGGACTGAATCTGCTTGGTTTCCCACAGCTGTTTTGGCAGTAGCTTGGGAACAGTTAGCAGATTCTCTTCTTTCAGTGGGCCAGGGAAAGACACTACTTCCCCATGTCCATCATTCTCACCATCACAGAAACCTGTGTGGTGTTTTGGTGTTTTTGGACTTGGCACTCAGTTGAACTGCCTTGGGGAGATCTTGGGCAGAAGTGCAGAGAATTTTTGGCGTTGTCTAGGGCCCCAGACTGAGCCGCTAAGCCCCATGGAGGTAACAGTGTTTAGCTGTGGACCGCGTGGAGCCATTGTGAGAGAACTGCCCCCACTCTTTGTTGAACTTACACTCAAACATTCCTTTTTCCTGTCTAAAGCCTGAGATGTGCTTGCAGTGCAAATTTACATTGCTACTAGAACCAAAGAAAAACTAATAATGAAGGAAAGAGGTTAATTCCATTTTCATAAATAAGAGTGCTTAGAAAATAGTTAATATTGACTATTCCTAGTATAAGATCAGAAATTTTCACAGGGGATTCTTAGAAATATTGTAATACTGATCACAGATTTTATTTTTACGAGGCTTACGTAGGTACCACATCAATTTTATATATGAGATTAGAATTTAGAAAGATTATGCCAGTGTTTTTTTCTGTTAATGTGACTGTAGGTAATTTTTCTTTTTATCTTTTGCTGATCCCTATGCTTTTGTATTTTTCACAATCGAACTCATATTAATTACAAAGAAAAGCATGTTATAACCTTGGAATTAATATAACTGTTAAATAGTACACAAAAGCACTGTCTGTAAAGAAACAGCTAAATTCTATTGTATTAAAACTAAGTTCTTGAGTTGATGAAAAAAAAAGAACGTCCATAAAGTGAAAACAGAAGCCACAAGTGGACAGAAACAATAAATAACAAAGAACTGATTTTCCAAATATGTGAATTGATACACAAATCAATAATACAAGGACAAGAAATCCAATTGAAAAACCAACAAAGAGCCATGAAGAGTTACTTCCCTAAAGAGGAAGAGGAAATATATGAAAAGACACTGCATATCATTCGACAGAAAAATGCAATGGAAATGTTGATGGTGTGCTGTTTTATATCTGCTGAACCGAAGAAAGATAGAAGTATAGTCTATAATACCAAGCAACATAGAACTACTGGTGCTCCTGTGTGTGGTAAGGCAGTGCAGCCCAGTGGATTACATGGCTGAGGAACAAGTGCAGAGCACCGCCACCTTTTGCTGGACGTGGTTTGGTAGTGGCTGTGTTCTTCTACTAGACACAACTTTCAGCCCAATGGGCCTCTTCTTCAGTTCTTCCTCTAGGTTCCCGTCAGGTCTGGGGTGCTGACAGCTCCTGCTGTTATTAACCTGGGAGGCCTCCCCTTCCCATGTTGGCTGTCTTCGGCTGTGCAGTAACTTCCCTGACCCACTTTGATTCCCCTTGGAATATATCACTGGGAGCCTATTTCGACCTTGACTATAGTGACACATGACTTAAAAATTCCACTTGTGAGCACGAATCTTAGAGCAGTGCTGTTCCATAGAAACCTAAAGCAAGCCACAGGTGTGAGCATGTAAGTCATCTGAAATTTCTAAGAGATACATTTTTAAAAATAAAGTGATAAAATTAATTTTAGTAAGGTTTAACTGAAACCGAAACACTATCATTATCTAATAACTAAAACATTACCTAAAACGTCATTTTGACGTGTAATTTACGTGCAAATTATTAAGATAGTTTACATTCTTTCTCTTGTGTTAAATTTTCAGAATCGAATGTGCATTTTACACTCTACAGCATGCTGCATCTTGGACCATACTGTGCATGTTTCAAGTGTGCAATGGCCACACATGAAACTAGCCATTCTTGCATAAGATCCTTAAGAGACAGCCTGTCCATCCTATCATAGGGCATGCTGCTTACACAAACTCAGAAAAAGATTGCCTCTGTTGGCTTTAAATAGTTCTCATCTGTCTTCCCGACATACTTCTTGTATACTATAAAATTTTAAGCAACATTGAACTGAAAGGTTTGGGAAATGACACCAGTTACAGAGTTAAGTGGGAGGCAGGAATGGGGCAACGTGAGCCCTGGTGCAGTCACAGAGTCCTCTCACTCATGGAAGAGAGATCCCCGCAGATGTTCTCTCATTCTCTGCTTCTCTCTTTTTCCTTACAGTGTTTTCAATTAAGTCCTTCCATCTGTCATTTGCACCTCCTTCTCTAGTCCCCACCCCCACACCCTATGGCCAGACTACTCCTTCCTAATAAGAAGTCTCACTCCTCTGGCACTTTCTGTGCTTCACAAACTCCACAACATCTACTGATTGTTGAACTGAACATCAATAATGTTTTTCCCAACTATAGGGGCAGCAGGTAAGAAGGAAAGTTCAAGTTTCAGTGGAACTCTGGCCCTTCCTTTCCACGAATTCTTGTACTCATGTCTGTAGTGTCCCTGGGTTACCCCACCTATGGGTTAAAGACATTCCGCTCAGGCTTAAAGAAATGAGTCACTTCTTTCCTGCTTGCTAATTGAAGGTCTTGCAAATTTTCTCCTGGGGTTCAAAGACTCCCCTGAGAGAAAAACAAATGAAAATACAGGAAGAACAGCCACAAAAAGAACCAATCTTAAAGAGAGGGAAAATATATCTTTTTAAGCTTCACTTTGGGTTAAGATTATAGCCACAGGGAATGGTAATTGAGTAGATATTAATGTACAAAGTGCTGTCTAAATAATTATGGCTGGCAACAGTATTCAATTATAACATTTGAAGAAGAAAAACATTGAAATAGATGTTGGGGTTAATAGGTTGCTAATTCCAGCAGGCAACAATTTTAGTGTTGATGGGAAAGTTGTCACATTAGAGGCTTATTTCTTTCTTTCTTTTTTTTTTTAAACTGTTGGGGATTCATTGAGGGTACAATAAACCAGGTTACACGGATTGCATTTGTTTGGCAAAGTCCCTCTTGGAATCCTGTCTTGCCCCCAAAAGGTGTGGCGCACACCAAGGCCCCACCCCCTCCCTCCTTCCCTCTCTCTATGCTCTTCCTTTCTCCACCCCTCCCTCCTTCTTTCTTACAGGCTAATTTCTTTTAGGCAAAAGTCAATAGCCAGTTTGCAGGTTAAAGTGAAAGCATTTTGCAAACTGTAAAAAATGGTGCTTTTGTAAGAGATTAGCTTTACTACCAGACGAGAAGTGGCAAGTTTTGGGGAAAGAAATTCCACCTCTTCTCCAATTCCATCTACCTACTTTCCTCTTCTTACCCCAGCTGTTCCAAAGAAGGCAAACTGACCAGTTTAATCAGATACAAAGACCTCTGTAAGACTGGATTGACCAGTGGAGGAATCAGAGCTACCAAGTGTCGGAAAAGCCATTTGAGTTCCCTGTGAAAGCCAGCTAGGAGATTGTCTTTTGGGAGCTTGCCTTTGGTGGCTAGGTCAGCTGACATCTCTCAGTGGGACACACAAAGATAAGGGGCTCAGCATCCACCAGGGCCCTGCTACCCATCTTCCTGTGCACCTGCCCCAAGCCATTACCCCCCTACTTGTAGGTATGGCTTATTAAGGGTCTCAGGATTTAGAAACAGGAAGAAAGCAGAAAGCATTATGTTTCAGACCTCAGCTTTGTTCTCCAATTCAGTTTTCACCAGGAAGCTTTGATTTTTGTTTTTGTTAAATTTTGTTGTTGTTGTTGAAAAGGAGGAAAGGGCAAAAGGGGAAAGATGGAGAAAATATAGGATACCTGTTCTACTTTCAATAAGCTTTTTTTTTTTTTTTTTTTTTACATTTTTACATGTGTTATTCTCTTTGCAAAAAAAAAAAAAAGACAAAATAAAAACCACCTATAGAGAATAAAGTAAGTAGTAGACATCAGTCAACAAGATCCACTTTGCATCCTAATCTCCCACTTTGTTCTCCACCCCCCCCCAAGCTTGACTATCTATGTAAGATTTTTTGCCAGTTAAAATATTACACTCAATTAAATTTGAATTTTGGATAAACAATGAATACCTTTGTTAGTATAAGTATTTCCTAAATATTGTATGAGACATACTTTTACTAAAATTTTGCTATTTACCTGAACTTCAAGTTAAACTGGGATTCTTGTGTTTTTATTTGCTGTATCTGACAATCTTGTATCTATATTCTATCTCTCTCCAGAAGCAGTTAATGTAGTGTCTAAGAACAAGGAGCCTGGAGCCAGACAGATGTGGGTTTGAAGAGCTGCTCTGTCACTTATGAGCTGTGAGATGTTGGGGAATACACATCACCTAAGTCAGTTCTGTTTCCTCACCTGCAAAGCAAGGGTAACAATGGTGAGGACTTTATGCGGTTGTTGTAAAGAGTAAGTAAGTTCATGTATGCAAGGTGCTGAAAATATTGTCTAGTAGATAGTGCTTAATAATGTTAATGGTAAGATGCTTTATGAGCATGGCAGGAAAGATACTGGATCATTTAATGGCAGTTCTTGGGAGCCTGTCCTATGCTCCCAATTGTAGAACAATGTATATTAATGCAGAGGGTTCCTGGCATGGACTCCAAGATGTGTGCCAAGATCCTTATACCCTTTCCAATGGGTCCTATTAACCAATGAATCTCTCAACTCTTCTTTAGTGAGGGAGGGACATCAAACTGCTCTGAGAGCAACATTCTTATGTCCTCTTATAAATACGGATAAAAGTTAGCAAAAAAGATTTTATCCAGAAATGTGTTAGAACCACTGAAAATTACCTAATCTAGTTAAATAAAGGAAAATGAGAAAGGGGTGTGACTATTTATTAGTTATCTTTATTATTATGTAAATTATGAAAGCATCTGAAAGGACTCAGATCAAACCTAGCTGTGCTGGTGACACCTCAGATAGAAGTAGCATGCCCAATTCACTTTTGTTGTGCTCTTTGATCTCTTTTTTTAATAAAACTATTTTTATGTCTTACTTGTGCAGACAAAATATTTCATAAATAAAACCAAATAGTATCTGCTTATGAGACTCCATCTCAAAGTACGATCTCCCACTGCCTATTCACACCCCCAGTCACACCCCAAGTCACTACTAATAAATTTTTCATATCCTTTCTGTTCATCTACAAGAATATATATGATGTTTACATAGCCTTTAAAAACCCGTGGCAAGGTTCTGTTTTGTGTAAATGCTGAGTAACTTGTCGTTGCTCATTTACCTTATCATGGAAATGTTTCCATATTAATACATATGAATCTTCTTCGACCTTTTAAATCAGAATCTTGCCTTCTATAGTATAAATGTACCAAACTCTATTTAACAGATAACAGACAAGTGGTTACAGAAATACTAGCTTAGGAAAAGTTAGGCTCTTTGGAATATGCATTTATCTAAACTTGTAAGTAACTTTAGTAGATTGAATTTTTATTCACAGATGAATAAAAATGAAAATAAAGCATACAAAACTTACAGCAAAAGCAATACCCAGAAAGAAGTGTAGAGCTCTAAAAGTTTGCAATAAAAGGGCAGATGTAAAATTAACAACCTAACTTTCCACCATAATAAATTAGAAAAATAAGAGCATGCTAAACCCATCTGAGTAGAAAAAAGGAAAAAATAACCATCAGAGATGAAATACACAAAATAGAGACTAGAAAGACGATAGAGAAAAATCAAAGAAACAGTAAGTTTGTTGGAGAAGATTCAAGTTATTAAAATCACAAATGAAAGCAGGGATGCCACTAATAACCTTACAGAAAAGAAAAGGATTTAAGGGAGTACTATAAAAAATTGCATGCCAACAAATTAGACAAATAAGATGGAATGGAAACATTCCCAGAAACATACAAACTGCCAAAACTGACTCAAAGAAACAGGAACTATGACTAGATCGATAATAAGTAAAGAGATTAAGTTGGTAATTTAAAAAAAAAAAACAAAAAAAAACTTCCCAAAGAAAAAAGTCTAGAACTAAGTAACTTCACTGGTGAATTCCATCAAACATTTAAATAAGAATTAATACCAGTCCTTCAAAGACTCTTCCAAAATGTAAGAAAAGAGGAAATAATTTGTAATTCATTTTATGAGGCCAATATTAACTTGATACCACAATCAGACAAAAACATCATAAGAAAACTGATATACCTTATGAATATAGATGCAAAGTTTTTGAATAAAATATTACCAAATTGAATCCAGCAGCAAACAAAACACAGTAATACATTATAAATAGATGAGATTAAATTCCAGGAATTTCAAGTTGGTGCAACATATGAAAACCAATCAATGTAATACATTATATTAACAGAACAGAAGACAAAAAACACATGCTCATCTAAATAGATATTAAAAAAAGCATCTGATAAAGTCTAATATCCTGCCACAATAAAAAACACTCCACAAATGAGGAATAGAAAGGAATTTCCTCAAAGTGATTGAGGGCATGAACAACCCACAGTAGCCTCACATTTAATAGTGAAAGACAGAAAACTTTCTCCCTAACATCAGGAACAAAATAAGGATGTCTTCTCTCATCACTTCCATTCAACATTTTACCCACAGTTCTAACTAGGGCAATTAGACAAAAAATTTTTTAAAAAAGAAAACAAAAGCATCTAGATTGACAAAGAAAAAGTGAAACTATACCTATTGGTGGAAAATCTGTAAAAACTACTAATCCTAATAAACAAAATATAAGAGCAATATTTTAAAAATTATATTTCTGTACATGAGAAGTGACTAATTCAATAATGAAGAAAACAATTCTATTTACAATAACATCAAAATGAATAAACAACTTAGAAATCAATTTAACAATGGAAGTATCAGACTTGTACATTGAATGACAAAAAAATCACAGAAAGAAATGAAGAAATGTTTAAATAAGTGCAAAGACAATCCGTGTTTGTGAATTGGTGAATTGAAAGACTTAATATTCCTAACATAGCAATATTCCCCCAAATTGACCTACAGATATGATACCTATCAAAATTCCAACTGCCTTATTCTTATTATTATTTTAGAAACAAGGATGGTGGGCCCTGGGGTAGGTGGAAATTAGTAAGAGGGATGCAGGGATCAGAGACAGCCTACAAAGAGGAAAGTCATTCTGGTGAGGAAGAGCTCTGCTTTGGAGTTAACCTGCCTGTATCAGCTGACTGACAGTGGATGAGTTGGGTAATATCTCCAGGTATCTGTTGCTCTATTTTGTTTATTTAATAAACAGCTTCTTCAAGTTGTTAGGCTTGTAAATAGCTGGCCTGCCTGCTTATGAAATAAACAACTGATTGGAAATAAAAGAGGGAGGGCTAGGGCACCTCTTGGACCAAAGGGAAAGGAGGGGAGAATTATGTCTATTGGTCCTTCCCTTCCTCACTAGCCCAGCCCTTCTTTGGTGCTGGGCCCTTGTTGGACTAGGGCAGTGCTTGGCTTCAGAGTGGAAGGAACCCAGCCCAAGTCAAACAGGACAAAGCTTGCCTCCAGCAACAGTGGTTGCTTCAGGTGAAACCTGTATTTTTGTTTCACAAAGGGGTAAGGGAAATGTCCTCTTGGCTTGTGTAGAGTGGGGGGTGTGCATGTGTGGTCGGGAACACTCCAGTCATTTTGCACTGTATCCCTGTTTTAAAGGAATATCATTTACAACAGGGAGACAAATGAAATGTGCTCCATCACAAAGCAGATCCTTTGAAGAGACTTTGGGAAGATCATATAATTCCTCTGTAATTTGTAGTTATTAAAACATAATCTCTTTTAAAATTTCAATACAGGTAGGGTGCAGCGGCTCACACTTGTAATCCCAGCACTTTGGGAGGCTGCGGGAGGATCTCTTGAGCCCAGGAGTTTCAGGTTGCAGTGAGCTGTGTTGATGCCACTGCACTCTAGCCAGGGTGACAGAGTGAGACTGCCTCAAAAAAAAAAAAAAAATTACAAAATAATATCTGATTCAAAGTGATTTCCCATCTGCATCTCATGCTAAACCTGGCATAAAAGGACATTAAATGAGGGAGGGAGTATGGTCTTTTCCCTCTCCATTCCCACTTCTCTGCCAGGAGCAACAGGGATGGACATGTGATTGGCCTCTGGGGCACCTATTCTCCTCCCTCCACTGGTTCTGACCTTTCTGGGACTGGTGTGGTGCAGGGTTGATGGGAGAGGGAAGTCAGAGTTCTTCCATAGCTTTCTGCCGAACAATGACTAAAGAGACCACCCTGGTCTCTCACTGGTTGGTGTGTTTTTTTCTTGTCTGCCTCTGAGAACTGCTGCTGGCATGTTAAATCTGCATGTATGGTGACTGCAATTTTCTTGGCAGAGTTTAGTGTACCATGGGTCCCTTTATCTCTGATGAATTAAAGGGATAAAATCAATAAATTAAAGTATAAGATGGGAATTTAGAAGAATATTTACGTAATCATGAGTTGGCTAGGAGCTTTGCAAGTGTTACATCAGAATCAAAAGCCATAAGGAAAAAGATTAATAGTTAACATGAAAGTTAAAACTTACAGTTCATTAAACAATGCCAGGTGCAAAATTAAAATGTAAGAACGTACAGGGGGTAGAGTAGGGGAGCTATGGTATAGACAATAGACAAAGAACTGATGTCCTTAGTAGGCCAAGTCTCTGTCCCAGTTGATACCAAGTCAACAAGCAGTCTAATGAGGCTTGATTAGAACACAGGGCAAGTCACAAAAATGAAAACCCAACAGCAAGTCAGTAAAAAATACATTTGGCTTCACTAACAATGAAAAAAAAATAAAATGCTTGACAATTATGTGCTATTTTATGCCCAGAGAGGTGTGAAGTAGAGACTTTATATCACTTTCCCCCCAAATGGCCAGCCAGTCTGCCCAACCAAATATATCATTGAATGATTTCTTTATGGCCTCACTTGGGAAATGGCCCTTCACCCCACAGTGTGTTAGTCTGCCAGGTGTAATACAGGGAGAAGTGGGTGCTAAGTACAGATATCTACATTTGCAAATATCTAGCCTGCAGTGTGGGGAAAAGCATTATCTGTTCTTCAAAGAGCTGCAGTGGAGACACCCTGGTGCTGGGAGTTGGGAGGATGGGTAGGAGTTAGGTCTACAAAGGTGGCATAGGGCCACTGACTAGATACTTGAAGACCATGCCAAGGCTCTGGCTTCATCCCATAGGAAACGGGAGGTTAGGACAGGTCTTTGGAAATTAGGGAGAGACTTATTTTGAGTAAAAGAGCCAGCAGGGCCAAGGGAGAGAAAGAGCCCTTTTGAAAGACTAGCTGACTCATAACTTTGCTAAATCTAGTGAAAGCTTTCCTGTCCTGTAGCTCCAACCCCAGTGGTCCTAAGGCCTAGCTTGGCAAGACTGAGGCTAGTTGGAAGTGCACAGCAGGCACGAGAAAGGAAACCTCTCCTGCCCACTGCAGGTGGCTAAGCTGCCACAGGAGGGTGTGCAGTGATGATTGGTCCCTGAAGTGAGGTACTTTCTTTACCATAATAAGATTGTTTAGGGGCATCAGAATTGACAGAAGGAATTTCATCCTTTAAAAATGACTAGAAAAAAAAAATTTCAGTGCCTGTCTTGCATTTTCTTCAGAGGCCAGAAAAGCACTTGCCTCAAAGAATAAATTTTAAAGGATGCTACACATAAAAACAAGCTTGTGTTCTGTTGCTGTCCTGTGAGTCTTGTTTAATGTATCAGTAGCTATTACTAATAGCAACCATGTGTCTACTATGATGAGATGCCAGGGTGATTTGCATTTGTTTGTTATCTTATTTAATCCTCAGCCAACCCTGTGCAATGTGCATTTGTGACCTCATTTTGCAGATAAGCACTCAGAGGCTGGGAGAAGTTAAGTGCAATGCCCGGTCAGCATTTGCCAGATTTGGGATTTGAATTCAGATCATACTGACTATGCTTTTGGCATTGTTCCTTTTATGGAAACAGCTCACCCCAGATCCTGGTAACAGGGCAAATGTTACGAACACACAGGTGGTCTCTGTGTTTCCTCTTCCTCCTGCTGATGCAGAGGGCAGGAGGGGCCTTCTCTGTTCCCACCTGTGCTTGGCAGTTTCTTTACTTTCTACCGTATGTGGTGAGAATGGGGAATGAAAAACAGAATGCGGATGGGGAGGACAGTTTGCCAGGGAGGTGGGGAAGAATAAAGTGCACAGGGCAGAGGTGGGCCATTTTTGAGAAGCCAGGAGCTGGGGGCTGGGGAGCAGGCTGTTGAATGTGGGGCCAGGAGGAGAGGCTGCCTCATTGCACTTGAAAACACAAGTGAAGAACTTGGCTTATCCTGAAAATAATTTTGGTTGCTAGACTGTGTCTCTTGGACCTCGTCCATGCTCTGAAGCTTGACACTTGGGTCACAGCTTCATAAACATTTCATCAGCAAGAGGAACGAGCATGTGACCAAATACTCACATCCTGTCACAGCCAAACAGAACTTTACACCTTGCTAAGAACCTGAACATGATGCATCTGTTCTTGGTTTTATTCCTTACTTGAACCTCTGAGATAAACAACCTTATCTTCATTTTCTTGGTTAATCCTGTGTTAAAGATAAACTCCATATAAAATTAGGCAGCCACAGAAAGTAAGAAAACTTTCTCCCTAAGACAGGGGGGAACAAAACCATTGGTGGCTTTTTCTACAATGTCATAGGGAGAGTTTTTCCTATGGAATCGTGTCACAAATAACTGCCAATATTTACTGAGCTTTGCATGTGTCATCTCATTCAAAAAACCCTGAAACTTTCCAAAGGATTTATTTCTCCTTTTTCTACTTTACAAGGAAGAAAAGTGAGACTCCAAGATTGTAGATATGTTAGTTTCCTGGGGCTGTAGTAATAAAGTATAACAGAAATGTTTTGTCCCAAAGATCTGGAGATTAGAAAACCCAAATAAAGCTGTTGACAGTGTTGGTTCCTGCTGAGGGCTGTGAGGGACGATGTGTTCCAGCTTCTGGAAGCCTCAGGTAGTTCTTGGCTTGTAGATGAACCTAGTGTGGACCATGTGTCTTCACATGGTCTTTTCTGCGTCCAAATTTATTTTTCTAAGAATACCAGTCCTAGAGGGAGGGGCAAGATGGCCGACTGTAAGCAGCTTCCAAAAGAGGCTCCTCTCTAAAAGGGAAGATCATGTCCAAAAACAGTCCAATTAAGCTGAAGACTGGGAGCCCAGCTGAGAGAGAAATGATAACTGGAGGTCACCTCTGCTAAGGCAAGCTGTGACTTCAAGAAACTAAGCTTCAAGTACAAAATTCATCTGAAAAGAAAAGTGTCTGTCCCTTCCCCCAAGAAAGCTGTGGTCTTTTTGTTCTTCTGTCTCCTTTCTTTTTTCTCTTCATCTGTTCCTGCAGGTTTTCTACAAATGGTGAACTATGGACCTCTTATCTCACCCCAGGGTGAGTGCTGTGGGAAGTGGGGACTAATTCCTCAGATGGACCCTGCTTTGACTCTGAAAACTCTCTCACTAGGCAGAAAAAGTGAACTAAAGTCTTCCCTGCCATTCTGAAATTCTAGTACACCCTTCCCCACTTACCTGATGAACCAGAAGCCTAAACCCTGCTGAGACTGAGGGAGGAGGTTCTTGAGCGGTGCCCTCCTCCCTGTTGCTAGACCAAGTGCTCCCCCTGCAAGAGATTGTGGGGGCTGTGCCGAGTCCCCCCTGCACCCTCATGCCAGGGAGTCCGCCGGCGCCAGTGCTAACCAGTGAACTGTGCCTGCCAGGGCCAAAGGACTCCAAGGGCAGCCACGCGACCCAGCAACTGCGCCCCGCACCTCCCCATGGCCACCCCAGCTAGGGACTCTGCTGACAAAAGCAAGTCCCCGTGCCCATGCCCGGTGCCCACAGGGCCTCTGTTGGACCCGGCCAAGAACTCCAGGAGCTGCACAACCCACATCCTCCCATACCCTCCCTGGCTCTGCACTGCCCGCCCATCTGGCCAGGGAATCTGGTAGCTGCGCAACCTGTACCCTCCCTCTGGAGCCCTCCCTACCTGTATGGGGAGCCCTCCTCCTGGCCAGAGACTGCTGGAGCCTTGGGCTCTCTATGCCAAAATCACCAGGTGCCAGGCACCAACAGAACCATGTGTACCATCCCCCACCCTGTTGCTGGATCTGGGTGTGCCACACTCCGGAGCTGCTCCCACAGCTAGAACTCCCTGGCTGGGGCAGTCCCATAGGAGCTACACAGGGTCACTCCCTACAAAGATCCAGCAATAATAGAGTAATCCTGCTGGGGTCTAATCTCGGAGAGACGCCTCCCTAACTCTGAGAATGACCAGAGGCAATGGTGAAAAACAATCATGAAGCAGAATCAATGGAAAAACTCCGGCAATATGAATAATCAGAGTAGATCAACTCCCCCAAAGAGCAACAAGGCAGACACAGTACAAGATCCCATGCAGAAACAATGGCTGAGATGTCAGAAACCAAATTCAGAATCTGGATAGCAAATAAGATCGAATTAGAATTCCAAGCAGCAATCCAAAAGAAGTCTCAAGAATTCAACAAATTCAAAGACCGAATAACCAAAGATTTTGATGCAGTGAGACAAGAAGTTGCAGCCCTCAAAGATCTAAGAAATACAGTAGAATCCCTCAGTAACAGAATGGAGCAAGTAGAAGAAAAGATTTCTGACATTGAAGACAAATCTTTCAAACGCTCCCAAACTTTCAAAGAGGAAGAGAAATGGAGGGCAAAAACAGATCATTCTCTCAGAGAGCTCTGGGATAATTCAAAGAAAACTAATATTTGCCTTATAGGGATCCCCAAAAACGACAAAGTAGCTTCACAAGGCACCGAGTCTCTTCTTCATGAGATTATGAAAGAGAACTTTCCAGACATGCCAAGAGATTCTGAAATTCAGATAGGAGACAGTTTCAGAACTTCAGCACAACTCAACCCAAATAAGGCATCCCCATGACACATCATAATCAATTTCACCAAAGTTAATACGAATGAGAAAATTCTGAAAGCAGCCAGATGTAAGAAAACCATAACCTACAAAGGGAAGAATATTAGAATAACTTTAGATCTCTCTGCTAAAAACTTTCAAGCTAGAAGAGGATGGTCATCGACTTTTAACCTCCTAAAACAAAACAACTTTCAACCCAGGATCCTGTATCCAGCTAAACTGAGTTTGATTTAACGATGGAGAAATTAAATACTTTAATGACATTCACATGTTGAAGAAATTTGCCATAACTAAACCAGCTCTCCAGGATATTCTCAGACATATTCTCCATAAAGACCAGCATAATCCTCCACCACAAAAGTAAACTCACCCAGAAACTTTTGATCAAATTCCAACTTCCACAGTCACAAAAGGATTAAAAATGTCCACCGGACTTTGGAAAGGCTTATCAATATTCTCAATTAATGTGAATGGTTTAAATTGTCCTCTACAGAGGCACAGGTTGGATACATGAACTCAGGCCAGATATCTGCTGCATACAAAAATCTCATCTTACCTTAAAAGATAAATATAGACTCAAGGTGAAGGGATGGTCATCTATATTCCAGGCAAATGGAAAGCAGAAAAAAGCAGGTATTGCAATCCTATTCACAGACAGAATAGGTTTTAAACCAACCAAAATAAGGAAGGATAAGGATGGACACTTCATATTTGTTAAAGGTAATATTCAATATGATGAGATTTCAATTATTAATGTTTATGCACTAAACCAGAATGCGCCTCAATTTATAAGAGAAACTCTAACAGACATGAGCAACTTGATTTCCTCCAGTTCCATAGTAGTCAGAGACTTTAACACCCCTTTAGCAATGTTGGATATTACCTCCAAAAAGAAGCTAAGCAAAGAAATTTTAGATTTAAACTTAACCATTCAACATCTGGATTTAACAGATATCTACAGAACATTTCATCCCAATAGAACTGAATACACATTCTTCTCATCAGCCCATGGAACATACTCCAAAATCATTCACATCCTAGGTCACAAGTCTAACCACAGCAAATTTAAAAAAATAGAAATTATTCCTTGCTTCTTCTCAGACCATCATGGAATAAAAGTTGAACTCAATAACAGCAGAATCTGCATACTCATACAAAAACATGGAAGCTAAATAACCTTGTGATGAAGGTTATTTATGAGATTAAGATGCATCATAGATGAGATTAAGAAATAAATTACCAAATTTCTGGAACAAAATGACAATGAAGACATTAATTATCAGAACCTCTGGGATACTGCAAAGGCAGTCCTAAGAGGGAAATTAATAGCACTGCAAGACTTCCTCAAGAAAACTGAAAGAGAGGAAGTTACTAACTTAATGGGACATATCAAGCAACTGGAGAAGGAAAAACATTCCAAACCCAAACCCAGCAGAAGTAAAGAAATAACCAAAAGTAGAGCAGAATTAAATGAAATTGAAAACAAAAGAATTATACAATAGATCAATAAATCAAAAAGTTGGTTTTTTGAAAAGGTCAATAAAATATATAAAACATTATATATTTTATTGGCCTGCTTTCTTCTGAAAGAAAGAAGACAATTCTGATTGTCGTTTCAATCAGAAACGACAAAGACGAAATAACAACAGACTCCTCAGAAATTCAAAAAAATCCTTAATGAATATTACAAGAAACTTTATTCTCAGAAATATGAAAATCTGAAGGAAATTGAACAATACTTGGAAGCATGTCACCTTCCAAGACTTAGCCAGAATCAAGTGGAAATGTTGAACAGGCCCATATCAAGTTCTGAAATAGCATAAACCATACAAAATCTCCCTAAAAAGAAAAGCCCGGGACAAGATGGTTTCACGTCAGAATTCTACCAAACCTTTAAAGAGGAATTAGTACCTATATTTCTCAACCTGTTCCAAAAGGTAGCAAAAGAAGGAAGACTACCCAACACATTCTATGAAGCAAACATCACTCTGATTCCCCAAACCAGAAAAAGACCCAACAAGAAAAGAAAATTATAGACTGATATCGTTAATGAATATAGATGCAAAAATATTCAACAAGATCCTAACAAACAGAATCCAGCAACACATCAAACAAATTACACATCATGACCAAGTCGGTTTTATCCCAGGGTCTCAAGGCTGGTTCAATATACGTAAATCTATAAATGTAATTCAGCACATAAACAAATTAAAAAAAAATGACCATATGATTCTCTCAATCAATGCAGAAAAAGCTTTTGATAATATCTAGCATCCCTCCATGATCAGAACACTTAAGGAAATCAGATAGAAGGGACATTTCTTAAACTGATAGAGGCCATCTACAGCCGACCCACAGCCAACATCATATTGAATGGAGTTAAATTGAAATCATTTCCACTTAGATCAGGTACCAGGCAAGGTTGCCCATTGTCTCCATTGCTCTTTAACATTGTAATGGAAGTTTTAGCCATTGCAATTAGGGAAGAAAAGGTGATCAAGGGTATCCACATAGGGTCAGAAGAGATCAAACTTTCACTCTTCGCAGATGATATGATTGTATATCTGGAAAACACCAGGGATTCTACTACAAAGCTTTTAGAAGTGATCAAGGAATACAGCAATGTCTCAAGCTACAAAATCAACACCCATACATCTGTAGCCTTTATATATTCCAACAATAGCCAAGCCAAAAAAAAAGTCAAGGACTCTATTCCTTTCACAGTAGTGCTAAAGAACATGAAATATTTGGGAGTTTACCTAACAGGACATGAAAGATCTCTATAAAGAGAGCTATGAAACTTTAAGAAAACAAATAGCTGAAGATGTTAACAAATGGAAAAACATACCATGGTCATGGCTGGGAAGAATCAACATTGTTAAAATGTCTATACTGGGCAGCACCTGTGGCTCAGTAGGTAAGGCGCCAGCTCCATATATCGAGGGTGGCGGGTTCAAACCCGGCCTCGGCTGAACTGCAACCAAAAAATAGCTGGGCATTGTGGCGGGCGCCTGTAGTCCCAGGTACTCGGGAGGCTGATGCAAGAGAATTGCTTAAGCCCAGGAGTTGGAGGTTGCTGTGAGCTGTGTGATGCCATGGCACTCTACCGAGGGCCATAAAGTGAGACTCTGTCTCTACAAAAAAAAAAAAAAAGTTTATACTACTCAAAGTAATACATAATTTTAATGCAATTCCTATTAAAGCTCCACTGTCATATTTTAAACATCTCAAAAAAAAATACTTAATTTTATATGGAATCAGAGAAAACCTTGAATAGCCAAGACATTACTCAAAAACAGTAACAAAGCAGGAGGAATCACACTACCAGACATGAGACTATACTATAAATTGATAGTGAGCAAAACAGCATGGTACTGGCACAAAAACAGAGAGATAGATATCTGGAACTGAATAGAGAACCAAGAGATGAATCCAGATACTTACCATTATTTGATCTTTGACAAGCCAATTAAAAACATTCAGTGGGGAAAAGATTCCCTATTTAACAAATGGTGCTGGGTGAACTGGTTGGCAACCTGTAGAAGACTGAAACTGGACCCACACCTTTCACCATTAACTAAGATAGACTCTCACTGGATAAAAGATTTAAACTTAAGACATGAAACCATAAAAATACTAGAAGAAAGTGCAGGTAAAACTCTTGAAGGAATTGGCCTGAGTGAATATTTTATGAGGAGGACTCTCCAGGCAAATGAAGCAGTATCAAAAATACACTACTGGGACCTGATCCAACTAAAAAGTTTCTGCACAGCCAAGAACATAGTAAGTAAAGCAAGCAGACAGCCCTCAGAATGGGAGAAGATATTTGCAGGTTATGTCTCTGACAAAGGTTTAATAGCCAGAATCCACAGAGAACTCAAACATATTAGCAAGAAAAGAAGAAATGATCTCATCTCAGGGTGGGCAAAGGACTTGAAGAGAAACTTCTCTAAAGAAGATAGATGCACAGCCTACAGACACATGAAAAAATGCTCATAATCTTTAATCATCAGAGAAATGCAAATCAAAACTACTTTGAGATATCACCTAATTCTAGTAAGAGTAGCCCATATAACAAAATCCCCAAACCAGAGGTGTTGGCATGGATTGGAGAAAAGGGAACACTTCTACTCTGCTGGTTGGAATGCACACTAGTACGTTCCTTTTGGAAGGCTGTTTAGAGAATAATTAGAGATCTAAAAATAGACCTGCCATTCGATCCTATAATTCCTTGAGTAGGTATATACCCAGAAGACCAAAAATCACAATATAACAAAGACATCTGTCCCAGACTGTTTATTGCAGCCCAATTCATAATTGTTAAGTCATAAAAGAAGCCCAAGTGCCCATTGACCCACGAATGGACTAGCAAACTGTGGTACGTGTATACCATGGAATAGTATGCAGCCTTAAAGAAAGATGAAGCTGGGCGGCACCTATGGCTCAGCGGGTAGGGTGCCAGCCCCATATGCCGAGGGTGGCGGGTTCAAACCCAGCTCCGGCCAAACTGCAACAACAACAACAAAAAAAATAGCCGGGCGTTGTGGCGGGTGCCTGTAGTCCCAGCTACTCGGGAGGCTGAGGCAAGAGAATCGCCTAAGCCCAGGAGTTGGAGGTTGCTGTAAGCTGTGTGACGCCATGGCACTCTACCAAGGGTGATAAAGTGAGACTTTGTCTCTACAGAAAAAAAAAAAGAAAGAAAGAAAGATGAAGCCTTTACCTCTTTCATGTTTACATGGATGGAGCTGGAACATATTCTTCTTAGCCAAGTATCTCAAGAATGGAAGAAAAAGTACCCAATGTACTCAGCCTTACTATCAAGCTAATTTATAGCTTTCATATGAAAGCTATAATCCAACTATAGCACAAGAATATGGGGAGGGCGGCACCTGTGGCTCAGTCGGTAAGGCGCCGGCCCCATATACCGAGGGTGGTGGGTTCAAACCTGGCCCTGGCTGAACTGCAACCAAAAAATAGCTGGGCGTTGTGGCGGGCACCTGTAGTCCCAGCTACTTGGGAGGCTGAGGCAAGAGAATCGCTTGAGCCCAGGAGTTGGAGGTTGCTGTGAGCTGTGTGAGGCCACGGCACTATACCGAGGCCATAAAGTGAGACTCTGTCTCTACAAAAAAAAAAAAAAAAAGAATATGGGGAAAGAGCCAAGGGAGGGGAGGGAAGTGGGGAGGTTGGGGTAGAGGGAGGGTCATTGGTGAGCCCTCACCTACGGTGCATCTTAGAATGGGTACAGGAGAAACTTACTAAATGTAGACTACAAATGTCTTCATACAATAACTAAGAAAATGCCATGAAGGGTATATTAAACAGTTTGATGAAAATATTTCAGATAGTATATGAAACCAGCACATTGTACCCTTTTATTGCACTAATGTACACAGCTATGATTTAATTAAAAAAAAAAAAAGAATACCAGTCCCATTGAATTAGATACCATCCTAACTACCTCATGTTAATCATCTGTAAACAACTATTTCTAAATTAGCTTGCATTATTAAGTACTGGGGGTTGGGACTTCAATATCTTTTCTGGGGACACAATTCAACACACAAGGTAATGTAAGCAGGTCCAGGCAGCGAGACCATATGTAGTGGAAATGAACACACCAGGTTCACATCGCTCCCAATAGACATTCATTGCATGCCTTTCTGCAAATCACCCCCTCTGTCTGTCTCTCAGTTTTCCTGTCTATTAAATGACAATAATGATGCCTCCTCATAAGGCTGTTGCCAGAATCAAGTAAGGTCAAGTGTATACGTGCCTGGCACAAAGCTGGTACCTGATATTTTCCTCCGTAAATTATATTCTCCTCCATTGAAATCTCTGGGTTGTGCCCTGCACCTGTCTCTCTCCTTCAAGGAGTAGGCAAGGAAGGAGAAAAGGATCAGTCACCCGTTCTGGAAAAGAACACTCCCTTCTTATCAGCTTCGCCCCAACCATGGGTTCTCCTGCAATGCTGACTCTTTGCAAAGCTACTTAATCTTCCAAGGGGCTGAAATTGCAAAGCTAGTTTCCATCTCGACTTATGAAATGAAATGAAAACTCAGGGGAAAAGGTGAATGAAGTGAGTTGATAATAACCAACAAATGTATGAGAGGTAATTTCCTGCAGGCAGGAGGCCAGATCTTTTCTGTCTCTACTGGGGACAGGATGAAGGGAAATAAGCTTCTATTTCTGCAGGAGGAATTTAAATAAGACAAGGCTCTGTGTCTGTGTATGGGGCTGATAGCAGCGATGGCCTGAGGTAACCCTGGGAATGAAAGGAACTTGTTTATTTATTTTCATATAATGTATTCAGAAGTGTATTCGAAATGATTTTATTTTGATTTGTCTTTTTTAGGGGGGTACAATGTGCTGATTTTATATACAATTTGGAATGCTTACATCAAACTGGTTAATACAGCCTTCGCCTCACTTAATTATTTTGTTATGACATTTATACTCTATGTCCTTTTACCTCTGCCTCTGTTGTTGCCAGTGACCCACTGTCCTCAGGCTCTCCCACTAACACTGCCAACATTAGACAGAATGAAACAGGCAGTATCTTCCAAGTAGCATTCATTCACATATATATACATATATACTGGGCACCCACAGTAGAAGGGTAGGCTCTCTGCTATAACAAACAGGTCCTAAAGCTCAGAGCTCTTAGCAATAAAAGGTGACTTCTTTTTCAACAAATGTGCAGTAAGAGTATTCCTGATGACTAGGATGTTGTCCAAGGCCGCTCCCCTCCAAGTAGCAAGCTTAGGGGACCTGGAGTCCTGGGCCCTCAGAGTTCTCTGTACTCAGCCAGAAGATAAGAAGTTGTGGAGGGTTTCCTTGGGAGGGGTCAGTGGGCCAAGTGGGGATGTCCCTTCTGACCACATCCCATTGATCAGAACTCAGGCACATGGCCCAGCTGCCTGCAAAGGAGGGTGGGCAATGTGTTCTGTGTGGGAAGAGAAAGGAAAGAGATGTACTAGCCAGTCTCTGTGGCAAAAGTTTTGTGGAAAATAATTGTTTTCTCCTCCGTATTTCCTGTAGCACTTTGAACATCTATTCAGCAAATGTTTATTTATACACAGGCTGAGCCAAGTCACGTATTAGCCCCTGAGGCTCACTCAGTATGGTCCACAGCCATGGAGCCAGTCACAGACTCATCACATTACGTTGTATTTGCTTTTCATTTGTAGCACTCACCTTAGGCGTCCCCTGGACTACATTTCACTTATCCTTTCAGTGGCCACGTTTCAGCTGCCCGAGGACTTCCTCCTGCTGCTAGAGCTCAGGAGGCTGATGGCTTTGAGGACTGGCCCTCAGCCAAGGCCCACTGGGGGTGGGGGTCTAAATGCCTCCTTTGTCCCACCCTTAGGCAGAGTACCTCTGAGCTGTGTCTCTGCGTGGTCTCCCAGAGTGTATAACCCACAGCAGGAGCTGGCATGATACCCTACTCTTTGATTGGCTGCCCCCCTTCCTCATCTCACTTCCTCACTCCCCACTGGTATTTCCCTTCATCTTCAAAATAAACCATGTGCCCCCAAATCCTTACCTCAGAGCCTGCGTGTAAGAGATTCTGGACTGAGACACTGTCTTTGCCCTGGAAATGTTTGCTCCTTTAAGGAGGGACTCTGTCACATTTATCCTTGTTTCCTTAAGAGCCCAGATCAGAGTCTCATCTGTTCATGCAATAAACATACAGTAAGTGCCCGGCATGCCAGGCCTGATCCTTGGTGCTATGGATACAAAGGGTCACTGAAGGGAGCTGCACTGTGCCTGCTGTTCCTGCAGGTGACGAGTTTAGGTTCTGGCATTTTGAACCTATAGCCCTGAGAACTTGTACCTACACTTGAATTTGAAAACTACTGTCTTCAGATTAAATTCTCAGCTGAGTTCCATATCAAGCCCCCCACCCTACCCCCACATTGTCTACTTAAAAAAAAATCCCCTCCTTCAATTCTTGCAAGGATCTCAGGTTCTTAACCTTGCCCTCTCACTTCCTTTAGCTTTAATGCAGACACCACCTACTCAGAGACACCTTCACTGATGACCATGTTTAGAGTTGCTCTTTTGCCTCAAGTCTCCCTACTCCTCTTCCCTGCTTAGCACTTTTCACCATCTACCAACTATGTATTTACTTTAACTTATTATTTTATCTGACAAATGCCGCTAGAATTCAGGCTCCACAAAGGCAGGGTTTTCTCATCTGCTACATTCACCACTGCACCCCCAACATCTGAAACTATGTCTGAACATAAAAGGTGAAATGAATGAATTTGTTCAATAAATTGAAGTGAACATTTTCAGTGAAGAACTGAAAATATCAGACCAGCACTTAGAAGAAAAGTTTCACCTAAAAAAGATCCTAGTATGGTGCCATGTTATGGGTTCAATTGAGTCCCCCCCAGACTAATATGCTAAAGCCCCACCCCCAGAACCTCAGAATACAAGCATATTTGGTATAAGGTATAATTAAAACATACAAATTTTGTAAATGTACATGTACAGTGTGACATTTTGACATATGTATACTTTGTGAAATGATTACATCAAGCTGACATATTAATCATCTCACATTGTTATCATTTGTTTGGTGAGAACATTTGATACCTTACCGTCTTAACAATTTTTAAGTATACAATGCATTAGTATTTTTTCCCCTTTTTAAAATTTCAAAATATTAAGGGGGCACAAATGCTTTTGTTACATGGATACCTCGTGTAATATTTAAGTCAGGAGTTTTGGTGTGCCTTTCACTAGAATAGGGCTCACTTTACACAAATAGGGAAGTTTTTACCTCTTCCCCTCCCACCTTCCTAGTGTCCAATGTTCCTTGTGCACATTGTTTAGCTCCCACTTACTAGTGAGAACATAGAACGTCTGAGATACTTGGGATAATGGCCTCCAGTTCCATCCATGTTGCTGCAAATACCATTATTTGATTCCTTTTTCCAACTCAATAGTACACCATGGTGTGTATGTGTGTCTCTGTGTGCTACATTTTCTTTATCTACTCTTGAATTGATGGACACTTAGGTTGAGTCCACATCTTTGCAATTGTGATTGCTGTTGTGATAAATATTTGGGTGCAGGTGTTTTCTTAATTAAGTGACTTCTTTTCCCTTGGGTATATACCCAGCAATGGCATTGCTGGATCAAATAGTAGTTCTGTGTTTAGGATTTTGAGTAATCTCCATGAGTTTTGACAGGATCTGGGCTAATTTGCAGTCCCATCAACAGTGATGAGTGTTCCTTTCTCTCTAACAATGTGTTGTTATTAACCATAGTCGCCATGGTGTAAAATAGAGCTTGAGAACGTATTCATCCTGTGTAACTGAAATTTTGTACTCTTTTACCAGCACCTTCCCATCTTCCTCCCATCACCCAGTTCCTAAAGAAGTGATCAAGTTAAAATGAGGTTATTAGGGTAGGGCCCTCTTGTGTCCTTACAAGAAGAAGAGACAGCATGGACACATGTGCATAGAGGAAAGACCATGTGAAGACCTGGGGAGAGACGCATCTGCAAGCCAAGAAAAGAGGGTTCAGAAGAAAGCAAACCTGCCAACACCTTGATCTTGAGATTTCAACCTCTAGGACTGTGAGAAAACAAATATCCCTTGTGTACATCAAGCAGTCTATGGTATTTTGTTATAGCATCCTGAGTAGCCTGATACAGGCCATATATGTTAGAAATGAAAATGGGAACAGGGCAAGGAGGAAGATTCCTGCAAAGAAGAGAGGTTAGGTCATGAAGAGCAGCAGGTGGGCCTTGGTAGGTCCCTTTGGAAAGTCAAGTGGTGGCAACAAGAAGAGGTGGCAACCAAGAAGGGGATGTTAGAGGGAAGGGTGAGGGCCTGCAGAATCTCCAGGAATGCTGACGGGAAATGTCACATTCCCAGGACTTCCATCAGTTTCTTGTTTTTTTTTTTTTTTTTCTATTTCCCTCATCCTTTATTTGTGTCACTCTTTTTTAAATTAGATACTCTATCAAGAACTTTTAGCTTCATTATTTTTAATAAAAGAGTCTCTAGAAATATTTATTTGATACATAATTTTTCCAAAAATACTCCACAAAAAATCATCTCCCATCTGGAAACATAATACAACCAGGGCTGAATCTGAAATCCATCCTTTTTCTGCAGCAGAAACGAGCATCTAGTGTATGTGGCTGCCTGCCTCCCTGTCTGTGAATTTCCACTTGGCCATTATGCAATCCTTCTTATTTTTTCTTTTCCAAAAATGAGTTCGTGTTTCTGAAAAAAGCTACAATAGTCATCTTTGGCAATTACAAAAATTTCTCCATATTAAGACATTCGTTTCCACATCTGGCAAGGAGAAAGCAGGAGGAAGTCACATGTGCCCTGAATTCTCATCATAACCAATGTCATTACTATATTTTCTGAAAGGATTTCCAACACTGTGGTGTTCATCTTGGTGGCATGTGACCAGTATGGCTAATCTTGAGTATCTGACTAGATGGGATGCTCAGGTATGAAGCTTCCAAAACTGTGGCTATGACACAAAGGCATTGTCCTTTGATTTCAGAAGACATTGCATAATATTTCACAATTTTTAATATCATTTTAGAATTTTAGAGCTGGGAAAAATTCTTGGTGTTCATCAGCCCCCTTCATTTGGATTAATTGGTTTATTCTTAGAGCTAATTTAACAAGATGGTTAAAAATGTTCACTGTAGGCTGAGACACAACTGAGTGTTAATTATTACTCTACCACTGACTACTTGTGTGGCCTTGAAAAAGCCATTCGAACTCTGAGTTTTATGATCTATAAAGTGAGAATTACAAAAGCATTTATGCTAAGTTATTGTACACATTAAGCATAATAATGCATGTAGCAGAGTGCTCAGGACCTAATGTGCCTTTGTAAAACCTTAGTCATTATTGTTACTGTTAGAAACAATCTATGTTTCTGGGGAAGTCAGCTGGAATCTACCTCTACTAAAATAATGTGAGCGCATGGTCTCTAACTATTAGAGACATGCAAATCAAAACCACTTTGAGGCGTCACCTAACCTTGTGAGAATGGTCTGCATTGCAAAGTCCCAAAACAATAGATCCTGGTGTGGATGAGGACAGAAGGGAACACTCATGCACTATTATTGGTGGGACTGCAAGCTAGCTCACCCTCTATGGAAAGAGGTATGGAGAGTCCTCAAAGAACTAAAGGTGAACCCCCATTTGATCTTGCAATCCCACTTCTAACTATCTGCCCAAAAGAAAAAAAATCACTTTACCATAAGGACATATGCACATGAATGTTTATAGCAGCACAGTTTACAATTGCAAAGAGGTGGAAACAACCCAAGTGTCATTTGACACATAAACAAATTAATAAACCGTGGTATATGTATACCATGGAATACTATTCAGTCATAAAAGATGGAGATTTTGTATCCTTTGTTACAACTTGGTTCTATTTGGAGAACACTCTCCTGAGTAAAGTATCAGAATGGAAAGACAGACATCACATGTACTCCATACTAATTTGAAACTTGTATATTAACAACAATGTGCTCACATGATAGAAATATCCAATCCAGTTCAAGCAGGGGAGGAGTGTGGAGCTTGGCGGGTTCTTTCCCAGGGGGAACAGTGTGCGGGTGTATGGCATGCTTTCTGTGTGAGGAACATAGCTACAACTCAGACTTTGCCTTACAAATGCAAGGAATGTGGTCTATTTGTATGGGTCCTCTAATGATTAGGAAATGAAATAAATAAAATATAGAATAAAATAAAATAATAATGTCAGGACATAAGATAGAAATAAAGGCGATAAAAGTCTGATTTCTATAGAAGCATAGATATAGCTAGAAGTTAAAAAGCCATTGGTTTGCTAACTTGTCCACTGCTATAACTACTTACTGTTTAAGTGTCAAGTATCTTTGACAGAAGCGAGATTTATGACTTCTGCAATCACATCAACATCACTATTATAAAACCTAAGACTGATCTTTGAGATGTAGTCCAGACTCTGCGTTCTGGGTGACCAACTGACATCAACCAGGCTCTGCAATCCGGGCAACCAACTGATATCAACCAGACTAGTGGCAGTGTACGGGAATTGATCTTGAGACCAAGTCCTGAGATCCTTTATTTAGGAATTGTACCAGCCATGAATTTCTATTTCCCAATCCTGTCAGTTCATCCCAGGCATTCAGCAGTTCTAATCCTCTAGCCTTTTGTTGGCCAAACCACCTTTATGAAAAACTTAGTCCCCAAATTCTTGGGGAGGTGGATTTGAGGGATTTCTCTTATCTTGGTCGGTGCCTTACAATGTTAAGTTCTTTCTCTGATGCAACTTCTGCTGTTTCAGTATGTTGGTCTCTATCTGGGCAGTTTGCAAGGGACTTGAATGGGCAGTAGTAAGCTCTTGCTATTAAATGTAAAAATCAACTTGATGAGGGACAAGGAAATTTAGGTGATCATTTGTTTCTGGTAATCATAAAAGGGAACATCAACTTATTGACCTGGAAATAAGGAGGAAGTCTTTTGAATTAAGATTTTTTTTTTTTGGCCAACAGCTTATTTAGGCTTTTCCTCTCAACCATACTGAGTTTATACCAGAAGGAAGAGACTGTGGGATTTACCTATATAAATTTCAACATGTTTCATCTAAATAAATAAATGTCCTAGAATAGAACATAAAGAAAAGAGGAACGTTTTTCAATATTCTCCTGGGATTTCTTTTTAGGCCTGATCTATGTAGGTTCTAGGAAATACAAATTCTTCATCCATCCACAGAAGATCAGATATACAGTAGATATATACAGTTAACCACCCCCAAGAATTGTAACAAACTGGTCAATATACAGAGCTGGTTGAAATAAGAGACTATACCTACTGTATTGATACAAGTGGTTCATGAAAATTAGGTCAACTTAAAGAGGTGGTCAATGTAAGGAAGTGGTCAACTGTGAAGGTTCTATTGAATTTCCTAACAATTCAGAATCAATCTTTATTATCAGGAGTCCAGGAAAACTACAATGTTCCCTAACATCTTGCCTCAGTAGCTCTTTTTGTGTCCATGGTGGGGAAGTGGGAAGAGGTGGAAGGCTTCCTACATTTTGGCTAACAGCTTTGCTCACCATTACAATGAAAATCTTCTGGGTGGCGCCTGTGGCTCAAGGAGTAGGGCGCTGGTCCCATATGCCGGAGGTGGTGGGTTCAAACCCAGCCCAGGCCAAAAAAAAAAAAAAGAAAATCTTCTTGTACTTTAAAATTGGCCATCATGTAAAACTTAATGCATTCAAGTTCTGTCTTGATATCAAGGTCTCATGTAGGGTCCTCCAGTTTTCTTCTGCTTTCTTTATGTGTTTTGACCAAGAAATACACAAGGTATGGCAATTAAGTTCACAAACTCATCTTAGAAAAAAGTGATGCATACTACGTACCTCATTGCTGAATATCATTACAGTCACCTTTGAAGTACTCCCCCTTGAGAAGCTGTCCACCAATACCAGTACCTAGTCCACCCTTCAGAGAAATTTTGGAACTCTTTTTCTGTTGTCATATGAACCTCAATGTCCTAATTGTCATCAAAGTGTCTTCCTTTTGATATTTCCTTTATCTTTGTGTAAAGAAAAAAGTAACTGGGGACCAGATCCCAGGTGAGTAGGGAGGGTATTCCAATACAGTTATTTGTTTACAGGCTAAAAGCAGAGAGTGCCATGTGAGCTGAGACACTGCCATGATGCAAAGCCATGAGTTGTTGGGGGAAAATTCAGGTTGTTTCATCTATGTTTTTATGGAGACTCTTTGGCACTTCTGCATAGTAAACTTGATTGTCCAGTTGTTACAAATTCATAATAAATTTGTTATCAAAAAAGGTTAGAAATATTGTGGTTTTGACTTTGATTTGGACTGATGGAACTTTTTTATCTTGGAGAATTGGCTGACGTCCATTGTGCTCCTCTACAAATTGTTTCAGGGTCATATTGGCACAGCTATGTTTCATCACTAGTGATAACATGGCCCAAAACATTATCTTGTTTCTTCAAAAGGTCTTGGCAAACTTAGACTCTCCTTTGATTTTATTCATTGGTGAGCTCTTTTGGGACCATTTTCGCACATGCCCTTCTCATGACAAGATTTTCAGTTCAGATTTTCCTGTTTCTCTATTTATGTTTTTACTTGGTCTACTGTGCTTCTCACTGACAGCTGATGATTTTGACGCACAATTCTTTCAACTTTCCAACATACCATACTCTCCCAACTCCAGGATTTTACATGTCCCTTTGTTTAGGCTGCAGTTTATCTCCTAAAATCCTCATCTGGTACCTATAGTAAATTTCTGTTCATTGGTCATAACAGCTCAAAATGTGTTTCTCCAGGGAAGCCTTCTCTAATCCTTATGTCATTACATTTTTATTCACACACTGAATTATAACTGTAACTTAATGATTGCCTATATAATTGGCTGTAAGCTCTGTGAGAGTAAGGACTATACTCATCTTCTCTTGCTAATACAGGGCTCGGTGCTCAAAAACAATAAAAGAATGAATGGATGAATAGTACAATGGATAGAGGGTTTTTGAAGTTCTGGTCTCTGATCTACAAACCACAATCCACTTACAAAATCTCTATAACAGGGGTCTTCAAACTATGCCCCGTGGGCCACATACGGCCCACCGAGGACATTTATCTGGCCCACTGGGTGTTTTTGCCACAGCTGCCTGTCCTGCTTAGCAGCTGACTCATCCTGGGCCACAGCGCACATGTGTGGAATATGCGCCAACTCTTGGACTCCACTCCTTCTCTCTGTCTCTCCCCACCGGGTGTTTTTACCATCCTGCTTAGCAGCCCACTTGTCCTGAACCACAGTGCGCATGTGTGGAATGTGCCCCACATGCTCTGACTCCCCTCCTACTCTCCGACTACCCTCATTCTCTCTGTCCCTTGACTCCTCCTCTCAGTCTCTGGTGTAATTGGAGGAGTCACCAGGTTGCCTGTGCAAAGCCTGCTGCTGCCAAGGACCGAGGTAAGACCAAGTTAGGATTTATTTTTTTTTGAAGTTAGGAGGTCTATTTTTTTTTTTTTTTTTGCAGTTAGTAGGTCCTTTTTCTTTGCTGTTAAAGGGGGCCTTTCTTTTTTCTGAAGTTAGGAGGTCTTTTTTTTTTGCAGATGGGGGTGCCTTTTTTTGAAGTTAGAAGAGCCTTTTGTTTTTTGAAGTTAGGAGAGCCTTTTTTTTTAAGGCTCTTTTTTTTAAGTTGCTTAGTTTGTTTTTAGGGGGATTTCATCACAATGATAACCCAAATAGTCAGCACTCAGTGCTAATGCAAATTGTCAGTGCTTAGAGGTAATGCAAATGGTCAGCGCTCAGAGGTAATGCAAAGAGTCAGTGCTCAGTGGTAATGATAACTGTAAGTGCTCAGTGTTAATGCAAATTGTTAGCACTCAGTATTAAGGCAAATTTTCAGCAGTGTCATTGCAAATGGTCAGTGGTCAGTGTTAATACAAATGGTCAATGCTCAGTGTTATTGCAAATGGTCATCAGTCAGTGTTAATGTAAATGGTTGGTGCTCAGTGTTATCGCATGGGGCCCCCAAACTGGTAATCTGCCTAGGACCCCATGGGAACTTAATGTGGCTCTGCAGACAGCCGAGGAGTAGGAAACCCAATTTAATTAACAATAAGTGGATTTATATTCTGATTGCTATTCAGTTGTGTATGATGTTGTATGTTGTGTGCTGTGTAAGCCCTGGTTCACACTGTTGCAATCTCTAAGCATTAGATTCAGAAGAAAAAAAGTATATGTGCCTTCCTTTTTCCTGCAGTGGAATCTGATCGCATGGGTGAGAAGACCCTGTGCGAGTTCACAGATCACAGTGTGGTTCGCACAGGGTAGTGTGAACTGGAAAGGTGGTGGAGGAACTGGCTCTGTAATCATGCCTGTTCCCACACCGCATCAGTGAGCCTGAGGTAAAAGTGGAGTTCTACCACATGGGCACTGGTGAGGCTGAAATGATGTGGACTGGCAAGTCTGCATTGATGGACACTGATCAGACTGCATTGATGGGCAGTGCAGTCTATATGTCTCTGTGTGGGCAAAGTTATTGCTGGTATATTGTTTTTGGAGCACTGTATATATATATATATATATATATATATGTATTTTACTACTAGCAATTTGGAATCTCCAGGAAACAATGATATAAAGAAAGAGAAAAATTGACTTGGAGTGTAGTATATTCAAAGAACAGTGGAGTTATGATTACTTTTTCATGCAGTACAAGGAAAGAGCTGTGTGTTTGATATGCCAGAACATAGTGTCTGTGTTCAAAGAATAAAATTTGTGTCAACACTATCAAACTCAACATAAAGATAAATATGATTGTTTGGTCAGAGAAGTGAGAAAAGATAAAATATTAAAACTGAAATATACATTGACAACTCAGCAAAATACTTTTGTGAACCCGAGACAGCTAAATACTTCATCACTGTGTGCAAGTTTTCAAGTTGCCAAGCTAATAGCATGCACTGGCAGACCATTCATGGAGGGAGAATTTGTTAAATAATGCCTTCTTTCTGTTGCCAAAGAGATGTGTCCAGAGAAGGCTGATTTATTTAGTACAGTGAGTCTTTCAGAACCCTCAGTTACATGAAGGATTGAAGAAATGGGAGACAATTTGCATCAGCATTTGCAAAACTCCACAAAAAATCTTTCCTATTTTTCCTTGGCACTTGATGAAAGTAATGATGTTCGTGATTCTGCATAACTTCTAATTTTTATTTGTGGGTTGAATGACTATTTCAAAGTCACAGAAGA
Source organism: Nycticebus coucang (assembly GCF_027406575.1). Classification (NCBI taxonomy): domain Eukaryota; kingdom Metazoa; phylum Chordata; class Mammalia; order Primates; family Lorisidae; genus Nycticebus; species Nycticebus coucang. Next base: position 78,819,866 of record NC_069796.1, read on the forward strand.
GCTTGCTGCACTGAAAAGCATCAAAGGAACAACTACAGGAGAGGATATTTATAAAAAGGTTTGCCAAACTGTGAATAGTTTGGAGCTGGACTGGGCAAAACTAGCTAGTGTGACAACCGATGGTGCTCCTAGCATAGTGGGGTCTAAGAAAGGAGTAATTGCTCACATTAACCAAGAGATGGACAAACATAACTATTCTCATCCAATAGCCATACACTGCCTCATCCACCAACAAGTGCTGTGTAGTAAATCACTGAAGTGGGACTTTGTTATGAAAACTGTAGTATCTTGTGTTAACTTCATTAGAGGTAATGCACTAAACCACAATTTCAGGAATTTCTGTCTGAGCTAAATGTTGCCTGTGAAGATGTTCCGTACCACACAGAAGTCCATTGGCTGAGTAGAGGGAGAGTTTTGAAACATTTCTATGACTTATTTCCACAGATTACAGCTTTTCTGCTTCCAAAAAACAAAGAAGTACCAGAGCTCAATGATGCAGAATGGAAATGGCACCTTGCCTTTCTGACAGATGAAACAGAGCTACTCAACAGTTTCCATGTGCAAATTCAAGGAAAGGGGAAGCTCATCTGTGATATGTAATCATATGTGAAAGCATTTGAAGTAAAATTAGGCCTCCTCATCAAACAAGTGAAGGAGGAAAATTTCTGCCATCTCCCCACAACTCAAAATCTGTTAGTGGAAAAACCACTGGTTGCGTTCCCAAATAAAACATGTGTGGATTCACTGGAAAAGTTGCAAAAGGAGTTCCAATTTAGATTTAAAGAGCTTCATCTCCATGAATAGGACATACAGCTTTTCCATAACCCATTTTCTATTGACATTGAAAATGTAGGTACGATTTACCAAATGGAACTGGCTGAATTGCAGAATTGTGAGTCTCTGAAAGACACATTCATGTCAAGCAGCCTTCCTAATTTCTGTGCATCTCTCCCCTCTGAGATATATCCTAATCTCAGGAACCATGCACTCAAAATGACAACCATCTTTGGCAGCACTTATGTCTGTGAACAGACTTTTTCCAGAATGAAACATCTGAAATCTCCAACCAGATCTAGACTAACTGATGCACACTTGCATCACTTGTTACGACTAGCAGTGACAAATATGGAACTGGATATTGACCATCTCATTAGCCAAAAGCAGGTCCATAGTTCCCATTGAAATACTAGTAAGTTTGTTGATTTAACTTTATATGTTCTTCCTTTTAAATATTGTATTTGTTCCCATTTTGTTTTTTTACCTCAAAATAAGATATGTGCAGTGTGCATAGAAATTTGTTCACAGTTTTTTTTTTTTTAAACTATAGTCCAGCCCTCCAATGGTCTGAGGGACAGTGAACTGGCCCCCTGTTTAAAAAGTTTGAGGACCCCTGCTCTATAACAATGAACACAGGGACATATTCATCTAAGTTTTTTATTATCTGCTGAGGGAGGAAAGGGGGCGGGAAATCTGCTTATGTGGATATATTGGCCAGAAAACCTTCCCAGCTGTCACAATGTTTCCGCCATCAAAGCAGGGACTGAAGGAACCACAAGCAGAGGGAGCCAGAGCCAACTTCTGGGGGAACTTTCAGACCCAAATTTGACGAACGATTCTTACAAGCTCCTCCACTTGCACCTGCAGTTCCTTGCAGGCACAAGGTGTTTTACTCAAATAATTCCACCCACGATTAACCAAATGAGTGCTTTGGGGTGCTGGGCTGTATTTAACTCAAAGTCTATCAAATCCTGTGTTTTCTATGACTTTTCTTTCTCTCCAAAGCATTGCTGTCAGGATATCAGTTTGAATGAAGAAACTCTTGCAGTTTCACTGAGCCTGAATAAGTCTTTGAATAAGTTGCGTGAACTTTACCAACTTCAGTGCTAATAGCAGGAATTTCAGAGAAGAGAGAGCTCTGGGAATGGCTTCAGCTTAGTCTTTCTTTCATCTGTTTATTCATCCCTTCTTTCTCTTGGCAAATATTGACCCATAGCCTTTTGTGCAGGAACTACATAAAGTGGGAATATGAAATCGCAACTCTCAGGATTTTGTGAAAAGTACATGAAATTAGAAATTTTAAGGTCTGCTATTCTTTCCCTCACCACTCTACTCTCTCTTTTTCTCTCTCTCTTTTTTTAACGTCAAGGTGTTGTGCTGTCACCAAGGACAGAGAGTAGTAGTACAATCATAGCTTACTATAACCTTGGACTCGTGGCCTCAAGTGTTCCTCTCACATTGGCCTCCCAAAATGCTGGGATTACAGGAGTGAGGCACATTGCACCTGGCCCCTCTCTCTATTTTTGAAATACTTTGGCTTCCTTCCTAATGCTCAAAAGTACCATGTTCATGCAATTTCTATTCTTTTTTTTTTAGAAAATAATTTTCCCCAGATCTGATACCTCTTGATATTCCAGGCTTACCTCAAACATTCCCTTCTTAGAGAGGCTTTGCCTGGATACCCCACACTCACCCATAGCTATTCTCTATGACGTCACATGTTTTGTTTATTTCTTCTATTCATCACTGCTGAAATCATCCTATTTTCTTTCCAATTGTCTATGTTTCCTCCTTGAATGTAAGCATCCAGGGAAAAGGATCTTGGCTGCTTGTTCTCTGCTATAGGACTGGTGCCTCAAATGGGGCTTAGAACATGGTAGACCTCATTAAATGTCTGCCAAATGAGGTTCATTTCTGAAGGACCAATGGACCACCCTATTGACTTTTACATCAAGAGATGCAAATAAAACCTACACAGGTAAACTTGACGTGGATGGAGGTCCAGTTGGGTGTTGCTAATTCAGTTGCTTCTCACTGTGAAAACTAAGTTGAGGTGATTCTAACAGTCAAATGTACAGAATGAAATCGTGTTCCAAATAAATTTATTTTAATAAGCTCAATCTTCCTGCAATAAAATATACAAATTTTAATAATAATTGCATTATGATAAATTAGCAGAAATACGTATATATTTTTTTTTTGTTTGTTTTGTTTTTGTGGTTTTTGGCCGGGGCTGGGTTTGAACCCGCCACCTCTGGCATATGGGACCGGCGCCCTACTCCTTGAGCCACAGGCGCCGCCCAGAAATATGTATATATTTTTAACTATACAAATCCATCTATACTTCCTCTTGAGAGTGAATTGATTCAGAATTTCTGGATATGCATCAAAAAGCCTAATGTCAACTACTTAGCCTAAGGAAATAAAAATGAATTTTTGCAAAATTGAAGTCATAAAGAAGTTTGTCCAGCAAAAAGAAAAAAAATGGAAGTAACTCAAAGGTTAAAAATCCTTCAGTTGATATGATAACATACATGGAATTCTCTAAATGCACATGGCAAATGAGAACTAGCATTGAGGGCGGTGCCTGTGGCTCAAGCAGTAGGGCGCCGGTCCCATATGCCGGAGGTGGCGGGTTCAAACCCTGCCCCAGCCAAAAAAAAAAAAGAGAACTAGCATTGAACAAATGTTTATCCTAATACCATTAAGTTTTTAAAAAGCAGGATACAAAGCAATGTGTGCTAAATAAATAAAAAAAGAAATAGCAGAAGAGATGAATAAATGGGAGAATGTAAAAAAAAAAACAAAGCAATGTGTGCTATATATTGTATTTTTATGAAAAAATGAAGGTGAATATTGATGAATAAAAATATTGAGAAAATTTATGTTAAAAATTTAATAAGAGGTATCCTTGTATGGTGGTATTGTGGGTGATTTCAGTTTGCTATTATCTCCCTGTGTTTGACAGATTTTTACTTTATGCATAGATCATACTTAAAATGAGGAAAAAAATTACACTAAGTGCTGCAAAACATATAGGATGTCTAAAACAATGTCAATTTTTTTTTTTCTGTTTAATCAAACATTTGGTCAAACCACCCTAGACTTTTGGTGCTGTGAAAACCAAAGTATAATGTGAGTAAACCAGTCAGTTATTTTTTAGCTTCTCTATCCTGAGCAGAGCTAAAGGAAAACACTAGGTAAGTTGATAATGTTTAATCTTGTCATTATCATGGACTCCTTGTAATTTAATTTATATGCCAAGTGTTTATTCTGGCTCTTTCTTGGACAGAGAGGAAGCTGGTGTAGAGTATCAGAATGCTGGCTTCATGAAGCTGCTGGCCTACAGAAGGCTCTGACCAATAAGAAGGTTACTTTAATGCTGGTTGCCAAATGCTGGAACAGAGGAAATAGAGCCATTAGGATACAGGCTCTTGTCTAGCCTGGGTGGACAAGGAGGGCTTCCTGGAGGAGGGAATCAGAAAGATAAATAGGAATTCATAGAAAGCCAGGGTACTGAGGAAGTATTCCAGAAAGAATAATGTTCAGAAAAACCCTCATAGGCATGTAATTTTGGCTTGTTCAGGGGTCTGAAAGTAGTCCTATAGGGTCAGAACTTAGAATGAGCTAAGGAGTGACATGAGCCAGGCTGCAGAAGGTATTTTGGAGCCAAGCAAGGCAGGTCTTGAGAGCCTTGGTAATGATTTGGACTTTTTTCTGAGAGCAAAAAAGAACCATAGAAGGACTTGATTGATTTATACTTTACAGAAATTTCTCAGACCCTAGCAAGATTTGGAGGGGGGTCAAGTATCCATGACAGAGATTTTAATGACATAGGGAATGAACAGTGGGGTTGAAGAGATGTAGATAGATTTATAAAATACACAATGATATATTAGATTAAATGGAAGATGAGTTCAGAGATGAAGGGAAGAAGGTGACCCAAGGAGATGCCAGGGGCTCTGCTTAAGTATTTTGAGGTGAATAAGATAGAAACAGTTGAAGAGACACAGGTTTAGACTAAGTTGATATGCCTGTGGCACAACCAGACAGAGATACTCAACCGGCTTTTGAAAAAGCAGCCTGAAACTCAGGAGAGACCTAGGCTGGAAAAGCTAACTTTGGAGTCAACAACACAGAGAAAGTTATTGAAGCCATAGGAACATACAAAATGGGCTAGAGAGAAACATTGAGCTCACACTAAAGAACAGCCATAAGAGAGCCCTTAATAGAGTCCTGAGAAGAATCCTGAGGAGCCTCAACACTTAAGAGCTAGCTCTTACGATGAAGAATGAGACAGAGAGGGCAGAGAGAGGGGAGCGACACTAGAAGTGTGTATTGCCAAGGAAGTCAAGCAGGGAAGGACTTCAAAATCATCACTGTTGACACCAGGAAGATGGAGGACAGGAGCCAAAAGGAGCATTACGGAGTTTACCCACTAGGAAGGAGGCTGCCAGTCCTCATGGTGAGATGAGCCCATGCAAGGAGGTGGGCATAAATATTGGGGAGGAAGAGAGGGAGGTAGAGGAATAAGGATGGCACAGTAAGCATCTTGCTCAAACTTTGCAGTTGAGGAAGGTAAGCTGAAGCTGGTTGAGTTTGGAGAGTTGGGGGTTGCTTTTAATCAGAGCGGCTTTACAGGTTTAACTGAGATACTACAGAATTGGTAAGAGAAGAAGAATTAGAAGTTAAAGGAAAGGGTGAGCATAGTTGTGTAAGTCCTGAGGAAGGCAGGAGAGGAGAAGATCCATAGCACAGGTAAGAGTGGAGATATCTCCCTTCCCTGTTACAGGAGGAAGGGAGGATGGATACAGATGCAACTAACTGTACAGGTCTGGTACCAAGCATTTGCGGGAGTTTCTATATTAAAGGCTTCTATGTTTTTTCTGTGAAGTAGGAGGTGAGGTTATCTGTCTAGAGTGAATGGGAGGTAGTGGGGTAAAATATTTGAGAAGTGTGGAGAAATTTGAAATAGCTGAGAGAGAGACAGAAAGAGAGTGATCAGGAAACAGAGTAGTTTCTGAAAGCACAGAGGCCCCAGGTGAGACTGAAGATCTTGGCACCAACTGCAAGGTAGTGAGATCCCCTCACAACTGGGCTCAGCAGCCAGGGCATGAGCATAGAAAATTCAGACTTCACCAGCAGTGTAAAAGTGTTCCCTTCTCTCCACATCCACGCCAGCATCTGCAGTTTTGAGATTTTGTGATGTGGGCCATTCTCACTGGGGTTAGATGGTATCTCAGGGTGGTTTTGATTTGCATTAAACAAGTTGTGGTATATGTATACCATGGAATACTATTCAGCTATTAAAAAAAATGGAGACTTTACATCCTTTGTATTAATCTGGATGAAAGTGGAAGACATTATTCTTAGTAAAGCATCACAAGAATGGAGAAGCATGAATCCTATGTACTCAATTTTGATATGAGGACGATTTATGACAATTAAGGTCATGGGGTGGGGAGGAAAAGTAGAAAGAGGGACAGAGGGAATGGGGTGGGGCCTTGGTGTGTGCCACACCTCCTGGGGGCAAGACATGATTGCAAGAGGGACTTTACTTAACAAATGCAATCAGTGTAACCTGGCTTATTGTACCCTCAATGAATCCCCAATTAAAAAAAATATATATTGGGCGGCGCCTGTGGCTCAGTGAGTAGGGCGCCGGTCCCATATGCCGAGGGTGGCGGGTTCAAACCCAGCCCCGGCCAAACTGCAACCAAAAAATAGCCGGGCGTTGTGGCGGGTGCCTGTAGTCCCAGCTGCTCGGGAGGCTGAGGCAAGAGAATCGCGTAAGTCCAAGAGTTAGAGGTTGCTGTGAGCCGTGTGACGCCACGGCACTCTACCTGAGGGCGGTACAGTGAGACTCTGTCTCTACAAAAAAAAAAAAAAAATATATATATATATATATATATATATATTTTACCAAGATTAACTTTACAAAAAAAAAAAAAGAAAATTCAGACTTCAGGGTTGAAGGAAGGTTGGGACTTGGCTGGCAGGTGTGGAAGAAGCACAGTGGGTTTAATGAATTAAGGCTATTGGCAAAAAGAATTTGAAAATCATGAATTTTAAGGCTCAACTTGATGGGGATGGATGTACAGGCAGGAGAGAGGGATGAGAATGAGCTAGTCAAGAACTTGAGGGACTTGAGGTCTTTTTGATTCTGACAATGAGATGTAGTAGAAGAAACCAACCAAGAGTCTTAGAATGATAGGAGATTCTATTCAGTAAATACAAGCCCTGGGTTTAATAGGTTCTCACCAGAAGAGCTGTAGGTCATGCGAAGCCCAGAGTATCACCATAGAAATGAGTGAATGAGGGGGATAAAAGGTAAATGACATGGATGAAAAGGACATCAGAGATGAAACTGATGTTGGATGTATGAGTGTCCATAAGGATGCTGTAGTCACCTTGATACCAGCAGGGTTTGGGGAGAGGAAGGGAGCAGGATAATGAGAACCATGAACCCAAGTCTTTAGTAAGGAAGGGGGAATGATGGGTGGATAAGGAGAGGACGAGTAGTGAGGAAGGCTGAAGGGCTATGAAACACAGTTGTGTGAGGTCAAAGGAGGAAGAGTTTCATGTTAGGTTGAAGAGTGAAAATCTAGAAATGAGGAGGGGGTGATAAAATGCCCAGCCTAATTCCTCACACGTGGAGTGAGTGTATAGGAGTGTGAGCCGTCTCCATTCACAGAGCTGCCAGGAAATTGTTGGCTTAAGGAGAGGGCCAAGTTCCCATTAAGGAAGCTGATAATTGAGCAGAGATTCAGTGATGAGACTGGAAGTGTGTGTGTGTGTGTGTGTGTGTGTGTGTTAGTGGGGGGAGGGTTATTTCTTCTGAAAAGAGAATCTCAGTGATATCTCAGAAGGATTTAGTAACAGGAAGCCAACGGAAGTTTGGTTCTGGGGAGGAAAAGCATAGCACAGAATGAGAGAGTGACAAAAACAGCAGTAACACTAACAAAATAAAAGAGCACTGAATGTTCATTCAACACGTACTGAGCCCGTATCTTACATGAGAAGGCACTGAGCTTACAGCAGTGCAGAGGGAAGACAGTGTGTTCTCCCTCTTGGAACTTACTTTCCAGTGAAGGAGGAAGGCAACAAATAAACACACAAATGTGTGGAGTGAGTGTGCGTGGGTGTTTGTGTGTGTGCATAGACTAATTTCAGTAGAGATAAGTGCTTTGAAATAAAGCAAAAATAAAGTAAGATGAAGATAATAAAGAGTAAAGGATTCTGGGGAGTTAGGTATAAGAGGAACCTTAGGGCAGATCTGTCTGGGGAAGTGGGATATGAGTACAGATCTAAATGAAGGGAGGGATAAAAAAAGGCAAATATCAACAGTGGTGCATCACAGAAAGTGTAAACAGCAAGCATAAACTTTTGGAAACAATAAATACTGCCATGTTAACAAGTAGGCTTCTGTGAGTGGGTGGTATTAACAAAGGGTGGGGTGAGGAGAAGAAAATAGACATGTTGATTACAGACTTCCTGAACTATCACCAAAGCCACCTGTTGATAAAAGCTGAGTTTATTCTTACCCAAATAAGGAAGGATGCTATCTCAAGAGATTCTTAGTTGTGCCTCAAATGGAGAAGGTCAAAATCAGGGTAGCCATGAAATTTCTGATATATGCAAGTCTTGTTTCAAGAAAGTATTTCAATGAGGGAGTTGGTTAGAACTGGATAAAGACCATGATATTAGAGTTGAGAACTGGTGGATACTGCAAGGAGAGGATTTAAGTAAGGGGTTCAAAGAATCTTAGAGTATAAACTATCATTTGATGCTTTCTATTGTGATGAGTTGATGGTATTTCAGGAAGTCTGCAGAATAAACAGTAAATGGCGATTTTCATTTTCCTAGGCAAGAGTTTTCTGGACTAGTAAAGTTATGTTGATGAAGATGTGGAAAGATAAACTTACATTAATGTAGACAGTAAGCTGTGGATGGGAAGATGGTTTCAGATTTTAGAGATTATGTAGGGCTTTGTAGGCAATGGTAAAGACTGGATTTTGTCCAATGTATGATATGTACCCATTAAGTTTTTTTTATATAAGCACATTACCTCAAGACTTAGTGACCAAACTAACAACTAATTCTGCAACAACTAATTTAGCTGATTCTGCAAGCCTGAGATTTAGGCTGAGCTCAGTATGTTGATTCTTCTGTTGGTTTGACTGGATGAAATGATGCATCTATGGGGAGCTAGGCATCTTTGCTTATAGGAGTTTGCTAGATGTCTGGATGTCAGCTGGGCAGCAGAGACAAGTAGGCCTTATGCTTTTCATCAGCTAAGTTGCTCACATGGAGGCTCAGGTTTCCAAGAGCTGCAAGCTAAGCAAAGTCCCCAGGCGCAAGCACTTTGCAAGTTTCTCTTTACATTTTCTATGGTTCCATTGATTTCAGAAGGTCACTTGGAAAAGCCAAGAGTCCATCTACCTGATGACATAGAAACAGAGAATTATGATTAATTGGGAGCCATTACTGCAACAATCTCCCCTGCTTGTGAGCAGGAAAATAACACATATTGACTTATGTGGTGACCCTACCTCTGGTGTGGAGAAGAGAAAGTAGGGCCAAGACACGAGGCAGGGAGGCTGACTACACGATCAGAGAAATTTCTCTAGAGCAAGAAGACCTTGATTTAGACCTTGAAGAATGGTTAAGATTGGAGTACACAAAGGTGTCTGCAGAGTAAAGACTATTTGGGGAGCATGAACATTATGAAGCAAAGCCTTGGGTAAATCCTTCTCTTTCTCCAGACCTTAAGTTTTCTCATCTGTATCATAGAAAAAAAACCAAAACCAAAAAAAAAAAAAAGAAAAACAAGTGAACTATATAGTTCCATTCCAGTTTTAGAATTCCGGAATTATGTGATACGGAGGGTCCTTCTACAATAAGTAACTATAAGTTACAACAAAAATAAATATCCCTGAAAAGCAAAATAATATTTAAAAAAAAAAACATAAGTTTAAAGATGCACAAGTAGATTTGCCTGAAATTCTCAAAGACCCTCAGGTACCTGTGGAATAAAGATCAAAGACCCACAGGTTTCTTCTTGACAAAGCCTTATGTAGATGCTTCTGTTTGAACGACTCTATCTTCTAATCACATGGGCTCCTTGCTGTCTTGGCTATGTGCCATGACTTCTCTGCCTCTGTGCTCCTGCACAGTCTGTTCCCTCTTCCTGGCACACCTTTCCACTGCCTCTTCTTTGGCATTCTCAGCTATTTATCCTTCAAGTGCATGTGCTGCCTGCCTGCTTTGTCGCTTTCCCTAACCTCAGCCCCTAGGTAGAGGGTGCCTCTCTATGTTCTTTGTGTGCTCTACTCATCACTTTCTCTCCCAAATAACTATGCGCATCCCAAAGGCAGGGAAACATTATTTTAAAACAGCAAAATGCATATTTATCATCTCACACAGACTCGGAGGTTCAGGAATCCAAGAGCTTAGCTGGGTGGAGCTGGCTTCTGAGTTTGCATGGAAGCTGTTGGCTGGAGCTGCCGCCTTCTGAAAGCTTCACTGCACTGGAGGTTCTACTCCCAGAGTTGCTCATATGGCTATAGGCAGGAAGCTTCCTTTCCTCACAGTGTAGGCCACACACAATGTGGCAGCTTGCTTCTCAAGGCAAGTGACATGTTTGGTACCTGGGAAGGAAGTGCTGGAGGCCTGGGCTCAGCCGGACTTCTTACTTTCGCTCTCTCTGCCTGGTCCCTTCATGTGGTTTATCCATGTGGCCTCTCTGGCAGCCTCATCACCTTTTTGTGTGGTTGGCCACTTGTCTGAACTGGCAGAACAGCACGATTTTATCTCTGTAAGTCTGACACGTAGCTCCAGAACTGGCACGCAAAATAGCCCCACTCCTCAGAGTGGTAACTGACTCCCTTAAGTGTCTATCAAACACCACACTGTAATGGAGTTTTCGTAAATGCTGTCTTGATTCAGTTTTGAGGCCCTAGCTAGAGGCCATCCAGTCCCTTTATTAAAGAACTGTTATGTCCATACTCCCAGCCTTATTGGGTTCTCATACTCCAGGACAAGGTATACTTGTCCTAATTGCTTACACAATCAGCAACAGGTGCTGCGTCCCAGAGCCCACTGCAATTACTCCAACTAGCCAATCTCAAGCCTACCTACCAGGCTTGAAATTCCTTCCTAAGGAAACTACAGCAAAGGTGCTTGCCCCCAGGTTCCCCACTCTCTGTCTGCCTCCTGGAGGACTCGAGGAATGGAGTGGCCCTGTATGGTGGCCCTGTGTTCCTCCCTGGGGACTGTGGCTGAAAGTCGGCCCCAGGGAACGCATGAGACCTGCTTCTGGCCAGACCACCAAGCAGGTTTCTCTCCTTTGATCTGTGCCTGGCCTCACCACACCTCCCCACGGTAATGTGGTTAAAACACAAAGTCCTCTAAATGTATATGCTAGTTAGGATAATGGTAACTGCTACAACCAATGAACCCACAATTTCTGTGGTTTGATACAATAGAAGTTTATTTCTTGCTCAGTGTCTGATCTAGGAGGGAGTTCTCTTCCACAAGGAATTTCAGGGACCCAAGCTATTTTTTTGTTGCTCTGCCACCTTTCAGCACTCTGGAGTTCTCTGCTGGATCCTCTGGGCCAAGCTGAGACATGTCAGGCTTCTCCTTTAGTCGCATGGCCCCACCTAAGTGTCAGGGGACTAAGAAATGTAGTCTAGCTGAGTGTCCAGGAGGAAAAGGGAATACATCTTACAAGTAGTTATTAAAAAAACTCATTAATACATTATACGATTTAATCCTTGTAAAATCCTCTTGAAATAGATGCTATTATTTATCCATATTTTATAAATACAAAAATATAGACTCAGAGAGGTTAAGTAATTTTCTCAAAGACACATAGCTTGAAAGGGAAGCTTCGGTTTGACTTCAAGTAGGCTGGCAACAGACCCTCACTCTTACTCATTGAAAAATATTACTGAAAACCATTGACTGAGATGAAATTTGATTCTCTCTGGTAATAATCAAATTGAAATACTAAGATATAAATTCTACTACAGGGTCATAGCCTCTCCCAGCTCCAAGGGAGACTATTCATATCATGGTCTATCCGAAAATTGCTCTCTGAATTGTGTAGTGCACAAGGTATAGAGCCTTACACAGGAGCCCTGCTTCTAATTCTAATTGCCAGATAAATTCAACAAGCATTTCCTACACATCCACTATTTGCCAGACTGCCAGACATAAGGCTAGGTACATTCATTCAAATTATTTCTTTTCAGGGACTCCATAAATTCGTTTGATTCACTGGCTGTACACCAGCAGAGCTGTTGTCATGGAACTTTCTGGTTAGCCACATCCTGCCCAATAGAAAAGGGCTTTGCTCTTTTGAAAACTTGCCAGCTCTCAGAAACCAGGCAAATTCCCTTCAGTACCCACTTCTGTGTGTTCTTGCTTCCACTGCAGGCTGGAACAAAGACAAATTCACTCCCCATCAGTGTCTCACTGAGCATGCCACGCACAAAAGAGGTTGACAATGCCACTTTGTCACTTTTCCCTGTTCTGTTTGGATAATTGCATTGTCAAGAATTACTTATCATACATTTAACACTTAATACCTATTTATTATGAGTTCATGTAACTGCTATTTAAAGAATAATCCTTGCTAACTCCCTTCTACCCTATTTGATGCCACTCTGATTCTGTAATTGCTGGTTTCTGCGATATTATGCCACAAAACCTGAAAGCATAATTGGTTGTTTCATTCCAGACAATACGTTTTCAAGATGCTTAAAGCTTAACTGGCAGATCTGAAGCTGGAGCAAAGGCAGTCAGGCAAGCTCGCTGTGGCAGGACGGTCTCACAGGGTAATTTATGCAAGAACCATACAGCACCACATAGGGTAAAATTCTTTCAAAAAAGAAAGGGAGGGGGACATGATTCCTTTGTGCAGATCCTTTGTTTTAAGCTGTCAGCTGCTGGTAGTGTGTGTGTGTGTGTGTGTGTGTGTGAACCCGCGCAGAGGGGGAGCAAATCAGTCCTAAATACGAAAAGAGTGTAGAGCAGCCATGTGAAAAATGGGCACATCTCTCAGCAAAGAGTGGCTTTCAGGGCAGAGGAATGATGGTTCATGGGCTGTCCCTCCGAGGAATAGTGGGGTCCACAAGTTGATCAGTACAAGTCTGCAGTCCCATATCCTGGCTTTTAATGCTTTTCAGTCTCCTTGCCAGAAGGTTCTTTATGCTCATTTGTCATATGATTCTTGTTCCTTGGTCCCATCAAGTAATGATACTTTCTGAAACCAAGGTGTTGGAGCCTGATATACATGCCACCTCAAAATTCACTCATTAAACTACCTACCTCCTCCTTCCCTTCTTTCCTCTCTCCCTTCCTCTCTTGTTCTATTCTGTGACAGTCCACCAAGGCACTCACAGTCTCCTAGTGGGAACAGAGAATGAAAAAGAAAACTGCCAGCGTGCTGTAAGACCCGTGAAGAGGGAGGCTAGGTCCCAGCAAGACTCTGGCCCCCGGTCCCCGCAAAGCTGTGCAGCCCAGCACAGAGATGGAGCTGCAGCTCAGTGGACCTCAGTCTAACTCCTTCTCTGACTGACCCCAGGTCAGAGCCTAAGTCCTATAGGCTGGGGTGTCCTTAGGCTGAACCAAACTCAGCTGGGGTTCAGAGCTCCATGACCTAATTCATTCCACTGGATGAGAGTTCCATTCTGCTGATCAATTAACTGATCTAATCAGAAGTTACATGTTAAACTTTCATGCCAGGCCTTGTGACAGATGCTGAGAGTGGCACAAAGGATCTTTGCCTACCCTCCTAGAACTCATGCCGTGGATGCAGATAAAAAATATATGAGAATTGAGAATAAAATTGTTTCCTCTCATAGATGGATGAAATAGGAGAATGAGTACAAGGCACAAGGAATATTGGTTTATAAATAGAGGAGTAAATAAATATTCATTCTGGGTGGCGCCTGTGGCTCAAGGGGTAGGGCGCCGGTCCCATATGCCGGAGGTGGCGGGTTCAAACCCAGCCCCGGCCAAAAACCAAAATAAATAAATAAATAAATAAATAAATAAATATTCATTCTTTCCTCTCCTCCTCCTCCTTGTGAAAACACAGCTAATCAAAATTGGGCAAAGCACAGAAATTTCCACAGAGGAGGACAGATCCCTACCCTATCTTTGTCATACCCAGACAGGGACTTCCCCTTAGGGCGAGGCTCAGGGTGGTTGTTCCGGAGCTGGGAGGTCCTCGGGAGGCAGTGGGCTGAGGAAGGGGGAGGACTCTGTGACCAGGGCCTGGGACCAGTCTCAGTGACCAGCTGGCACTTGGAGCTAGAGATATAGGGAGAGGGCACTAAGGATTGGGACACTGAGGCTCAAGTAGGAGGCTGAGGCAGTTTGGGAGGCTAAATCTACATGCATTAAGCTTAGACTTGCTTTTTATTTTCCATGAAGAAGTTGTATGGGATGAGAATAGTATTTTTTTTTTTTTCTTGAGACAGAATCTCAAGCTGTTGCCCTGGGTAGAGTGCTATGACATCATTGCTCACAGCAGCCTCCAACTCTTGCGCTCAATAAATCCTCTTGCCTCAGTTTGTCTATTTTAGTAGAGATGGGGGTCTCTCTTTTGATCGGGCTGGTCTTGAACTCATGAGCTCAAGCTATCCACCTGCCTCAGTCTCCCAGAATGCTAGGATTACAGGCATGAGCCACTGCACCTGGCCGAGAATAGTATTTTTAATAAAGGGTCTCAACCAAACCGGAGTTTTCCCCTTTCTTTTTTCTTTAGACCTTGCCAGCTTTATAACAAATGAAGCAGATACACAAAAATAAAATGTTTAAGTTAAACACTGAAAGAACTAAGAAATAAAGAGGAGGGAAATAAAGAGATAAGCTGGGTTGAACAGAGGTGGTAAGCATGAAACCAACTCTGAATTCCCTGGCAGCCAAGGAAAGGAGGGAAACATATCAGGTGAGACCAGCACGTGCAGAGTGGTATGGTGGACAGAGGGAAACATACCAGACTGCACAGCTCCCATGTTAGGAAGGGTGCAGCTGGAAGTAACGGTAAGGGGAAAGAGCCCAGGACACTCCTAGCCTGTGACTGTCTTGTTTTCATTTTTATTTATTTTTTTAAAGTACAGTTTATTTCAGGTTACTGTGAGGGTACAAACAACCAGGTCCAAATGTTTGATTTTGCTAGGTCGAGTCCCTCTTGTGGTTATGTCCCCCACACAAAAGGTGTGCCAAACACCCGCGCCCCATGCCCATTCAGAGAGCACCCACCATCCCCTCTCTCATTACCCCCGTCCCCAACTTGAAAGGAGTTTTTTCTTCTGCATGGGCACGCATCAGAGAATGTAAAGACGCAGTAGAAAGTATCAAAAATAGATTAGACCATGGAGAAGAAAGAATCTCAAAGCTAAAGGATAAAGTTCTCGAGTTCACCCAGGTGGTTAAAGAGGTAGGAAGAGACAGAAAGCACAGCAGTTGCTCAGAGAACCATGGGACTTCACGAAGCATTTATGGGGTTTTTGATGGGAGCAAATCATGTGCATGGGGACAGAAAAACGCGAAGTGAGGCTAAGCAGCCATGTGACAGAGAGGCAGAAAAAGCGGTGAGCCAGCCAGCAGGCACAGCAGAGGGTGGACAGCCAAAAAGGCCTCCTGGGGGGCCACAGTCAGGAAATGGCCCCACTGGGGAGCCCAGCCAGCATCAACAAAGAGGAGGAGAGAAGGGCTGAGCGGGACCCCAGTGACTATGGGGTCCCTTGGATGCCCTGTTCTGTAGGGTTGGCCTCTGGGCCCTGCTGTTTGCTATGGGCTGATTCTTCAAGGGGTAGGATACCCTGAAAAGAAACTTCTAGTCCAGCAGCAGAAATAAGCTTTTCCTGGCCCTGAGCTCTGAGAAGAATTTTTCAGGACAATCATTACAGAAGGAAGATCAAGAGCTAAAACAGGTGATATGTTCCCACCCTCCCTCATTCATTCATTCATTCACTCATTCATTTATTGAAAGATCAGTTATGAATCACCAAGGCTCAGTCCAGCCACATAGACAATTGTCCTAGAACACTAAGGGTGTTCCCAGAAAGAGGCTGCTGTTTTGCCATTGTCCTATGGTACAGTGGAGGATGTTTGGCACCCTGGATCCCTGCTCACGAAACGCCATTCATGTGACAGCCCAAGCAGCCGTGTCATGGGATAGGTAGTGTGGGGCACTATTACAGCCCTCACTAAGAACCTTTGGGAGTGAAAGGACGTATAGTGTCGTGGAAGCACAGAGGTGAGGAGGATTGCTCCAGAATGGCACCGGCGGCCTATGATCTAGTTCCTGATGGATGAACAGGGTCCCAGGCAGAGAAGGGGGCATGAGAACAACAGGGACAAAGCCAGGGATACTTGGGGAAGAAGGAATGGGAAGAGGGGTTGAACCCTAATGCCTGTGTCATACCAGTCAAGTGTTGTCAGGAGGAGGCTAAACTCAAACTCCCAGTCAGATTTTCTTTTTGCCGTGATGTGCTTCAAGGTTGACACCTTTTGTATGTTAGAGAGATGACTAATTCCCTTCTGATTGCTTTTATGTATCAAATCAGGGAGACCAGAAGCATCTCTCTTTTTTCATCATACCTATGATGCGAACTATAGATTCAAAGCCACTGATTCACGTGTAACATGGTCCTTTGAACGAGAGTGAGGAGCATGTTTAGCTCTTAAATCAGAAGGAGATAAAATTTGTGGTCTTCTGGAAAGCCTGGGAATGAAGCTGTCAGGGCCCTCTTTTCCATGCCTGTGTGTGCCACTAAGCTTTCCCGAGCTGGGGGCAGCATCCAAATATCTTGTTTATTGGCATCCAGGGCAACCTAAAACAAGGCAAGATGTGGAGAGGTTCCTTAATAGAAAGACACAGCCCTTTCAATTACATCGAAGTTTAGAACCCAAAGCATTTAGAGATTTCTTTGCTCCCAAATAAAAAGAATACACCCAAAGGATATGAAATCAGTGTGACAAAGAGATATCTCCAATCTCATGTTCACACTAGTCAAGATATGGATTCAACTCAACACTAGTAAAGGATGAATGGATAAAGAAAATGCCTAAGGACACAGGGAAGAAATACTATTCAGTCTTGAAGAAGAAGGAAATCCTGTCATTCTCAACAATATGGATGATCCTGGAGGACATTATGCTAAGTGAAATAAGGCTGGCCTAAAAAGACAAATACTATAGGATCTCACTTACGTGTGGAACCTAAGAACATAACTGAGGCTGCTGGGGGGTGCAGATTGGTGAGATGTTGGCCAAAAAAGAAAAAAGTCTGTTAGACAGGAGGAATAAAATCAATAAATCTATTGCACATCATGGTAATGATGTTAATAACAACATATTGTTACTTGAAATTTGCTAAGATAGTAGATTTTAAGTGTTTTCCCTACAAAAAAATAAGTACATACCCCATATGTTAAATAGCTCGATTTAGCTATTTCACAATGCATACGTATATCAAAACATCATGTTGTACATGTTATATATACATTTTTTATTTATCAACTAAAAATGACTTCTAAAAAGCTATTGAAGACTCAAAAAACAAGACAGAAAACTTTTAAGCGAAACCATATCATACATTAATTGGAAGCTCTGGAACTATAGTTCACACAATAGGAATAATAAAACAGGAAGATGTTTCTGGACTGATTTGAGACATAAAAATCATCAGAGGGGAGTTAGTCATCTCTCCAACACACAAAAGGTGTCAGCCTTGAAGCACATCAAGGGAAAAAGAAAGTATGACTGAATGTTGGAGTTTTAGCCGCCTCCTGAAAACACTTTCCAGCCCCCGACTTTTGAATGAGTGAATTTATTAGGGCCAGAACTGTCACTTGCCAAGTGAATCTTGATTTGGAGAGATGAGTACAAAATGAACTTTTTGGCAGTTCCCAAAGGTTCGAGAGGTTGTTTTCTCCAGAGCTTTCCTTGATGTGTGCCTACTGTGGATAGATGTGATGCCTCTTGAATGCTTTTATGATCTTCAAGTAGAGCTGCCATTAGCCTTGGTAGAGAAGCCGTTTCCAGTGCCCTTCCCTCCCCAACTGTGCCCTTTCAGGAGGCCCCAATACCCAGTAGGTTGCATTCCCAAAAGGCTCACTGCCCTTGAAAATCTGCTCCTCAGCTCCCCAACCCACAATGACCTAATTAGTAAGTAATGGGTTCCTTTGATAAGACACTCTTTCTTTTTTTTTTTAATTTATTTATTTTTATTGTTAAATCATAGCTGTGTACATTAGTGCAATCAAGGGGTACAATGTGCAGTTTCATATACAATCTGAAATATTCTCATCAAACTGTTCAACGTAGCCTTCATGGCATTTTCTTAATTACTGTATGTAGGCATTTGTATTCTGCATTTAGTAAGTTTCGCCCTGTACCCATTCTAAGATGCATCGTATGTGTGGTCCCACCCATTACCCTCCCTCCAACAAAACCTCCCCCCTCCCTTCCCCTTCCTTGGCCCTTTCCCCATAGTCTTGTGCTATAGTTGGGTTATAGCCTTCATGTGAAAGCTATAATTTAGCTTCATAGTAGGGCTGAGTACATTGGATACTTTTTCTTCCATTCCTGAGATCCTTTGCTAAGAAGAATATGTTCCAGCTCCATCCATGTAAACATGAAAGAGGTAAAGTCTCCATCTTTCTTTAAAGCTGCATAATATTCCTATGTGCCAGGCACTGTACTAAGCCAAGGAAGTGAATTGATTTTATTTACTTTTCAGAAAGTGCTATGAATTAAGTTCAAGTATAATTTCAGAGGTTGCAAAGAAGTGATCACTTGTTTCAGCTAGTCAGTAGTGAGTCTAAGAATCAAATCAGCTGCCTAACTAGTACATCAGAACTCTTGACTACAGTGCTGTGTTGCTAGGAAAACATCTTGAAAATGTTTTCTTTGCATAGTCAAAAAAATTATCTTGTCTTAGAAGTGCCATTGGCAAGTATTAAAATCTATTATTGGTTATAAATACATCATGGACACTGCTTTTTTCTTCTTTGGAAAATTATGTCTTAATAAAACACCGTCTCCACTTTACCTTCTTCAATCCTTTTTCTCTTTTCCCTTCCATGCTTCCTTCCATCCTTTCCATCCTTCCTTTCTCTGCCCTCCCTCCTTCTCTTCCTTCCTTCCTTCTCCAAGCTCCCTTTTCATTCTCATTGATTGCAAAGTGACTGTCCATGTCACTGAGTGGAGATAAAGCAATGCCTCTGGGGAAGGGGTACACGTCCAGGCCTGACTTATTCTACCACAAACACCCCGTGACAAAGTGCTGCACTGGCCCCACCCCATGAGCATTGGCAGCTGGGGCTCCCTGATCCAAAAACCTGATTAAATTCTGAGGGTCTTCATTTGTTCATGTGAAAATGTTCCTTTGCTTTCATCTGGACCCCTGTGATTAGCAGCGGCACAACCGTCCACTACGGGGACCACATGTAACAACTAGAGAGAAAATAAACAGCTAAGTTATTCACATTCCACCTGGTCTTGATGTCTCCAAAGGTCATCTTTCCAGTTGTTTTGCTTTACAGCAAGAATCTGAGAGGCCACAGGGTGTCTCACCATCCTGTGCCCCTCAGAAGGCTTTGCATTTGGAAATGAAAAGGAGGTCTGACTTCCACAGAGCAACAAGCAGCTGGCCTGGCTGAGACTTACAAAGCCAATGACCCTGTTCTTGGGGATCTGCTCTGAAAAGGAGCCATCTCCCATCTCTGTTCCTCTATCTCTGCAGAACTGTGGCCCGATCTGTTTTGTGGTAAGTGGTGATCAGCTGGCAGATGGAGATGGTAAAGAAATTATTGTATATTAACATAGCTGTGAAAATGTTGCTAAAAATAGTGTGATTTCTTCTCTTTAGTGTTGTTGCATACTTTTGGTTGCTAGAATCTTATAATTAACACCTGAGACAGGATGAAATGGCTTCCCAGCACCATATGTGTCTCTGGGCTCCCGCCAAGGGAACCACTTGAATGCGGCTCTCTGCCACGTGCTGATGAGCTGTCTAATGCTCACCAAGGGAAGCTGCTTCTAAATTCCCTGAACTGTGAGATTTCATCATCATGCATCATGTGTGTGTCTACCAGGTACAGAATACTATGCTAACTCTGAGTAGAGGACAATCTCAGCCTGGTAAGGCTGTTGGGGACAACAGTACACACACTGCTGAGAAAGAGAAGAGAAAATGTAAATTCTGAGTGTCTTCAAGAGAAAAAAATCTGTCGAACCTTTGGGAAATGCCAAAAAGTTCATTTTGTGCTCACATCTCCAAATCAAGATTCACTTGGCAAGTAATAGCTCTGGCCCTAATAAATTCATGTATTCAAAAGTTGGGGGCTGGAAAGTGTTTTCAGGAGGAGGCTAAAACTCCAACATTCAGTCAAACTTGCTTTTTCCCCTGATGTGCTTCAAGGCTGACACCTTTTGTGTGTTGGAGAGATGACTAACTCCCCTCTGATCAGCGTACCTAGAGGTACTCTTGTAAGCTCACCTCATGCATTACCCTGTTGAATTCCCACAACTGTTACCCGAAAGGCTAGGAAACCCAGTCACTCAGATTTTAAGTGGCACCAACTCAGTCTGTCTGCACAGGCTTCAGAGCCTGAGTTCTTTATCATGATGTTATGCAAACAATCAGAAGATACTATACGTACTTTAATACCTGGGTCATCACAAAAGTTTTAAGATAGACTGTGTTATGGTGTATTATTTTACTTTCAAGAAACACTGTCGACAGGGTCTCTTCTGATTCGCCTATACTAGTTTGAACTCGCTGGGCTTAGTGGTGCTTCTGGGCATCATTGGTTTCTGTCTGCACAAATTTGATGTTTCTGGATTTTTGTGTATCTTGAAACTTTTATAATGACCCATGTAGAGAAATGTACACTGGTATAATACCACTGGTCTGTGGCTCTGGGTAGGGTGACCACCTTCCTGGAATCCATTAGTATTCTCCCAGTGCTAGTATAATATTTTTGATTACATAGCGCTATTCAATAAGCAAAATGAGCATTTCCTTTATTGCATGTTTTTTACTTTACACATCGTCTGGTTGCACCACTATACTAATCAATGTATTTTATGCTTTAAAACACACACAAAGTAGAAGTAAAAAAAGATGAGATAAAAATTAAGTAGAAATAGAGGGTTTAAAAATGTGGAAATCCCTGTGGAGACTATACTCCATTCCTTTTGGAGTCTAGAGGGCAAGGCGATGATCCCTGCATTTCAAGGGTTTTTGGAATTCCTAGGACGTAGCAGTTCTTCAGTGAATGTTTACAGTGGGTGGGTGGGTGGGTGGATAGATAGAAGGAATGAAGGAAAAATGCATGGATGAGTGGATGGATGGATAGATGGATGGACAGATGGATATGGATGGATGAATGGTTGGACGGATGGTTGGATTGATGAATGGATGGATGGATGGACGGATGGGTGGGTTGAGTAGAGTAAGACATTCTAGATGAGATGGTCAAAATCAATGGTGGTCAGTTCAATATTTGGGAATTGAGTAGGGTGAAAAAGTATATGCCAGAGAGATCCAAACAGCTAGGTAGAGACCTACAAGCATGTTTCCCAAGGAGTAGAAAGACTCATGAATAAGATGCAATGGAAGTAGGGGTGACTGGGTTATGGCAGAACTTGGAGTACCACACCCAGAATGTGGCCCTTATGGTGCAGGAGCAGAAGCTATCCAGGGCCTGTGAGCAGGACGCAATGACCACTCTGGAATGGACAGATTGGAAGGAGGAAAGGATACAACAGAGAAGACTAGTAATGAAGTAATTGCAGTATTTGAATGACACATTTTTTCTAAAGAAGATTTGGGACTTGCTACCAATTGCACAGTTTTGTGGCAGTGACAGGTAGTTAATTGTCTACCAGGACTCTGATAGGGGTTGTCATTCCTGAGGCAGGGAACTCAAAATGGAAGTGGCTTTTTTCTTTTCTTTCTTTTCTCTTTTCTCTTTTTTTTTCCTTTCCTTTCCTTTCCTTCCCTTTCCCTTTCCTTTCCTTTCCTTTTTTCCTCTTCTCTCCTCTCCTCTTCTTTCACCAGTAACCAGACCTAATGAACAGTGAGTGGTGATTGCACACAATACTTATTGCCATTTTACAGACGAGAAAACCAAGGCTCAGATCAGGTAAGTAACTTGGGCAGGTGGCCAGCTCTCATTCTTCATCAAAATAAACTTCTTTTTATTTATTTATTTATTTATTTATTTGCCTGGGTTCAAATCTTGCTTTCAATAATATTTTATTTTAGAAACACTTTCACATTTTGATATCTCTGAAATGCAGTTCTTTACATTTGTGTCCTAGGTTGATATAAACTTCTTTTTAAATGGAAGAATATTTTTAAGTACTACTTGTTAATTATACAGGTAATGCACAAATCCTATTCTCTTTGTAAAACACAATTCCACATTATGTAATTCATTTGATCACAACTGTAATCCCAAGCTCCTTCTCGTTTTTCAGAGAGACTTGACAGTTTTTCAGACGTTTTTCTGTGCAGTCACTTTGTGTATGTATCTATGAGAGAAAGAGAATATTTTTGGGGGTGCAGATTCTTATGGTACATATTTGTTTACTTATTCAAAGAATATTTATTGAGTACTTAAAATATGAATACTTCAGGCATTGTTCTAAGACAGGGCTTGGCAAACTTTTGATAAGGGGATAGTAAATATTTTAGACTTTGCTGGCTACGCATGGTCTCCAGGACAGATGAGTTCTTGTTTTTGTGCGGCTCTTTACATACATAGAGACTAATTTGAACTTGGGTGGCTGAGGCCAGATTTGGCCTGTGAGCCTTACTTTCCTGATCCCTGTTCTAGGAGATGGAAATGTACCTGTGAAAAAAATAGATAAAAATCCTTTTTTACTCAACAGTACACCTTTGAAATCTCACTATTATTTCACATACTTCTGTTTCATTCTTTTTAATTGCAACACAGCCTTTTTTAGCACAGATTGTAATTATTTCTTTAATTGCACAGCCTTTTTTTTTTTTTTTTTAGCACAGATTGTAATTATTTCTCTAATCAGGCTTTCCTACTCACCATAATACCAGGTCCTGAAGTCATCTTGACATTCCAAGAGCTTAGCAGAAGGTTTTGCACACAGAGGTGGCCCAAAGATTACTGGTTGAGTTAATAAGTAAATGAATGAACATTTCATTAAATGAATAATGATGAACTAGACAGCCAGCAAGCCCCTGACTTTGAGGAGCAATTCCACAAAGACCACATCCTGGCCTAGATGGGCCAAGGGTGACTTATTTCTAATGTTCTGAATTTCTTGAGGTCAGTTTGTATGTCACTCAGGGCATGGGAAGAAATGTTCATAGGTCATCGGAGTCATTTGCAGTGAAGTTATGATGAATAGCTGCAAAGGGCGAAGGCGCCGCTGATATTTCTGAAATGATGCTGTCATGTTGCTCTGTTGGGCGTTGGGCATTTGTATGGCAGGAGGTGAGATTCAGGAGGCACGTGGAAAGAGAGTGCTTCCCAGCACAGGCTAGGTTATCACCAATTTCTGTACATTCCATCTACTTCTTGTGAGAATTTGAGCAAAACAGCTTCACTTCTCTCAGCCTTCGTTTTCACACTTGCAAACTAAAGACAAAGCCCTCATCTCACAGAGTTTCCTGTGAATATGAAACCCGGTAGTGTTTTCAAAGCACTTTGCAAAGTGCCTGGAACACTTCTAAGTCCTCAAAAATTTCAGGGCACCTACCCTTCATGGGTTGTTATTGTGAGTTTGTATCATGATCTGTTCAAACTCTGAGGGAACCCAGAGCTCAGGCCAAAGAGCTTCCCTACTTTATTCCCCTCCCCGGGGCAGGGCCAGGACATGCCTGACTACATGCGTGCTACTCCAGCTTCATCCTGAAGGACTTCAGTGGTGTGAGCAGGCCGGGGTCCCCCGCTGAGGCGCTTGCTGTTTGTGAGGAGTGGGCTGCAGAGGGAAGTAGGAAAGATAGTGCAGCCAGGACTCAGCCCAAATTAGCAAGTGTCTGTCCTGGTGGAGGAGGCAGGGTTAGGGAACTCACTGTGACTCTATGGCCAGGATGATCTCTGGTCTCTCATGCAGTAGTCTCCAATCTTTTTGGCACCAGGGACTAGTTTCATAAAAGGCAATTTTTTCACCGACCCGGGGTAGCAGGGAATGGTTTCAGGATGATTCAAGCATATTACATCTCCACCTCAGATCATCAGGCACTAGATTCTTATAAGGAATGTGCAACCTGGATCCCTCATAAGCACAGTTTCCAGCAGGGTTCACACTTCTATGACAATCTAATGCTGCCCCTGATCTGGCAGGAGGTAGAGTTCAGGTGGTGCTGTGAGTGATGGGGAGAGGCTGTAAATGCAGATGAAGCTTCCCTCACTCTCCTGCTGCTCAACTCCTGCTGTGTGACTCACTTCCTAACAGGCCACAGACTGCTTACCAGTCCATAGCCTGGGGGCTTGGGCAGCAGTATTACAGAAACACTAAAATGAGTGCCCCTGATTCTGACACAGGGTGGCCAGAGCAGAGCTTTGATAAGCCAGAATCATTTGCTCTCTGTCTGAGGCAGATTGACAGCCCATGTTCTGGACCTCAGACTGTTGACCACAGGCACAGGTCTTAGGCTTTTAATCCTGTCTCATTCTTGGATTTCTTACTGTGGCATTTAAAGATCCGGGTTATTTCCCTAGGAAAAACTGAAATTGGAAAGCTGGAACAAAGTGACACAACTCAAGGGACATTATGGTCTCTTGGCCTCTCTCTCGGCATGGGCTAGGCTTCCATTTTCAGGCACATAACTTTCTGTCTTTCTGTCTTTACTGTTTTCTCTCTGCCAGCAGGCTCCTGTGAGTCCATGTGGTATCTGCAGGTCACAGTGATAGTTTGCACATAGCCCTGGGTGTCCCATGCCCATCTCCACCATCATCTGCCAGTGTTGACTCCCCAGGACCCTTGCCTCCCTGGCAGGTGCACATTTGGACTCCGTTTAGCTCTATTGTAATTGGTTGGGCCTAGGGGCTTGTTGGGCTTGGAGAAGGCACCTACCTACTTTTGGGTCTGTGCCTCTGTCCAGGACGTCCGTCCATCTGGCCTTCTACTAGGTCAGGCTTCATTCTTGCCATGGTATTTCATCCTTATACTCAGAAAAGAGGATTCTAATCACATTTCCTGTCTCTCATTGAGCATTGAAAAGAAGTTAAAAATTAAAAATAAATAAATTAAAATTAAAATTAACCCAAAAAGCAGTCAGGACTCTTACACATAATTTGGAGTCAAATCTCATTTTGACAGAGGCCCCATGGATTACCAGCTGGGTGGCCAAATTTCTCATCTTTAAAATGGGAATAAACATATTCACCTCAAAGATCTCATTGTCAGGGCCAAATGTGATAAAGTACAGCTTATTAAGCTTCTTTCTGTTGCAGTTGTTAGAAATTTAATTCAAACTGCTTAAGTTGGTGAGTTTATGGCTTACAACCTGGGAAAATCCAAGCCCATCTTGCTTTAGGAACAGCTGAATCCAGAAGTCAAAGATAGGACAGTTGTCACTTGCCCCTTTGTGTGCTGTAACGCAGCTTCATACCCAGAAAGGACCCTTTACAGTACGTAAGATGGCCCCAGGGGAACTCTGTATCCCACAGCAGACATCTCTCTGCCAATGGCTCCACTGTGAGATTCGGATTGTCCTTAGGAAAGGGCTGACACATGACAGAGATTCCCAGTTTTCCTTTGCTCTAGAGCCTTCCCTCCGTTCCCTCCCCCCTCCCCTTTTTGCTGCTTCCTCTGCCCCTAAACTTTGACTACACAACAGGTGGCTTGCAAAACAGCTCTGGAAAATAACATCTTGACAGCTATGGGGTGGGATTGCACCCATGCACCTGAGCAAGAGGCAAGAAACAGGAACGACCTCCAACCAAAACGTGTACAGATTAATGACAAAATGGCCATCTGGGGCAAGCTCCAAGGACACACACCCCTCAATTTTTCTGACCCTATAAAACTTCAACCATGTTTTCGTCAGGTTACCCAGGCTTTAAGTAGTCCCTGGTAGGCAGCAGCTAAACGAGGTGGGGCAGAGGATGGATCCCCCTTGGATCAGCTGGCCCTGGCTGGGCCTGCTGAGTCTGGAGTAGGGAATAGCAGAGACCCCAAAGGAAGGAATGCAGAATGAGGAAACATGCCCTTTGTCCCCAGTATTTAGTAAGAACTTCATAATAGATACCATTCCCATATTGTTTCCAGAGTGAATACTGGGTCTGAGCCTCTTCCCACCGTTCCATGAAATAGCAGGTGCTAGAATTTGGGAGCATTGAAGACATTCACTTCTTTAATAACTGCTATGGACAAATATTTGAACCAAATAAAACTCCAGATCAGAGAAAATAGTCCTAATTTGCTAAACTGGGAACCAAACCCAAATCGGATTTTATGATGATTTGCAAATGAAGATCATATATTATTTTGGGGAAACGGCCATTTCAAAACTGAGACAGCTCACAATTTCAGAGACTTTTGAACTGGGATAAAGTGATAATTTGAAAAGGGTAGTGTTAATTACTTCAATTAACATTAATTTTCTTTTGATTCCAGTGGAAGAGTCTTAATAACAGGCCCTGCTTTGTTAAATTTGACCCCAACAATTAGACCTTTAGCTAATTTTATCTCCATTTTAAAAATGAAATGGACTAAATTGTGGGAGAGGGACCAAAATGTGTGACTATACAGTTCTCAGGAATGTCCCTTTATTAGAGAAAACAAAAGAGGCAAGGGAACTATCAGCAAACATGATTCAGAGCATCTAAAGCTCTGCCTGGAGGCTAAAGTTGGAAATATATTAAATGATGCTAATGAATCATGTTTTGAAAAGTTACTCATTTTAAATAAGTGCTCCCCTGACATCTTAAAGAGCTACCAATTCTTTTAAAAACTTTGAAATCTCATCACATTGCAAATTAGAACAAAAAGTGAAGGAGACAGAGGCAGATTTGGCCTTCGGCTTGCACTTAGCTTAGAACCCAGACAAACATGGATTTAAATCTGAATTGCACTGTGTTCTCAATTGCATCACTTGCAGCTGGGGTATCTGAGCAAGTCAGTTCTGTAGAAGCTCCCAAGGCTTTAGGGGTGCCTCCTATGCAACGTAGACATTAGGATTCCTTCACCATCTCTGTCGCTTGAGGGCAAGGTTGGTGCAGGATAAAATCAAAAAAGATCCAGAAGTGGTCTCTTGGGGCACACAGGTCTTACAGCCAATTGCGAAAGTAATACCCAGGGAATCTGAAACCTGGACCAATCAGTGCGCCAGTTTTAGGGCCAGGGTTGAAATAACTCTTTTATTTTATGGGTGTGTGACACCCTCCTCCATCCTCCAGGTTGGAGAATGATATCTCCCCACCAAGAGAACGGTACAAATGGTTCCATTTCCCTCAGTTTCGCCCTCTTCCTATAAGCCTGAAAGTTGTATGGGTAGACCCACAGAAAACAGAACACTTATGTTTCTCTCCCAATGGCCATCTCTTCCTTCTTTCTTCTAGAAACAACCAAAATCTCAACTTCATGGTGATGCTATTTTACCTTTTGTTATAGTTTTATAACTTGCAAATTCATTCAAAAATAAAATAGTTGCTATTTCTCTGAGTGTTCATTGTATATAAATGGAACCATCCTGTATGTTTGCTTTTGTATTTTGCTTTTATTCTGAGCTGTATCTGTTGAGAGTGCCTCTCCCCCATTTTGTTGTTCTGTTTCATTGATTCCTGCTCATGCCTAGGAGTGGAATTGCTCCATCCTGGGATTCTGGCTTCCTCAACTTTCTTAGACAATGCATACTGTTTTCCAAAGTGATCGTCTCAATTTATATTGCCAACAGAATTATCACACTTCTTAATTTTGCAAATCTCATAGGAGTCATGGATTTAGTTTGTACTTCCCTGACTAATTGTGAGGTTAAACACATTTTTACATGCTTATTGACCATTTAGATTTTCTCTTTTGTGAAGTGCTTGTTCAAATCTCTTTTCTATTTCCTCAACTGGACATTTCGCTTTTTCTTATGGATTTGTATGGTTCTTCATGTCGTCAGTCCACTAGTTCTTTGCTAGCCATCTGTACTGTGTTTATTTTGCACCACTATAGTTTGTAATTTAACTTTTAAAAAATAGTGAATTTGAATAAACAAAAGACTTTAATTTAACAGAAGTTGGTTTCTCTATTTCTTTTTATGATTAGTTATATTTGTTTTCTATTTTAGAAATTCTTAACCACCCTGAAAGCATGAAGATAGTCTCTTCTCTTCTCTTCTGTAAACTTCCCAGTTTTGCATCTTACAACTGGGTCTTTAGCCCACCTAAAAGTCATTTTGATTCATGGTGTAAATTTCTTTTTTCTTTTATCTTCTTGGATAACCAGTCATCCTAATAGTATATACATGCACGTTGTTTAAATTTTCTGTGATCTTACTAATATTTTTGTCTGTTGTCCTATCATTACATAAAGAGTCCTGTTAAAATCTTCCACTGTTATTGTGGGTTTGTCTGTTTCAACTTTTAGTTCTATAAATATTTGCTTTATATTAAAGCTGTATTATTGCATCCTTACAAATTTACTTTAACTGTCTTACTTTTTATTTTACTTACTTTTTTCTTACTTTTTTATTTTACTTTTATTTCCCAAAATTTACAGGTACAAGTGATTTTTGTTATAAGGATAAATCAAGCTGAAGTCAGGACTTTCAGGTACTCATCACCAGAATAGTGTACATTGTATTCGAAAGGTAGATTTTTTTTTTTAATCTCTCTGGCCCCTCCTGGTCTGCCTCCTTCTTAGTTTCCAAAGTCTGTTTTTCCATTCCTGAAATATTTCATTTAGGATGATGGGGTCTTTAGTTCCATCCAAGTTGCTGCAACAGACATTGTTTCTTTCCTTTTAATGGCTGAGTCATACTCCATGGTGTGTGTGTATGTGTGTATGCAACATTTTTTTCTTTATCCAATCATCAGTTGATGGGCACTTAGGTTGATTCCTTATTTCTTGGCATTATAAATTGTGCTGTGATAAACATTCAACTGCAGATATCTTTTTTTATAAAATTTTTTTTTCCATTGGGTAGATACCCAGAAATAGGATTACTGGATCAAATAGCAAGTCTACTTTTAATTCTTTGAGGAATCTCTATACTGCTTTTGATAGCAGTTACTGTATTACTTTACATACTTATCAACAGTGTATAAGTGTTCCCTTTTCATTACAACTATCAACATCTATTGTTTTTTGACTTTTTAATAATGCTGATTCTGACAGGGGTAAGGTGGTATGTCATTGTGGTTTGAGTTTTCATTTTTCTGATAATTAATGTTGTTGGGCATTTTTCATAGATTTTTTGGCAATTTGTTCTCTCTTGAGAATAGTCTGTTCATGTCCTTTGCCCAACTTTTGATGGAGTTATTTATTTTTTCTTTCTAATTTGTTTGAGTTCTTTGTAGATTTTAGATATTAGCCCTTTGTTGGATAGACAGTTTGCGATTATTTTCTCCCATTCTGAAGGTTGTATATTTATTCTGTTGATTATTCCTTTGCGGTGCAGAAACTTTTTAGTTTACTTAGTCCTGTTTATTTATTTTTATTTCTTCCGTATTTGCTTTTGGGAACTTTCTTATAAATTCCTTGCCTAGGTCAATGTGTAGAAGAATTTTTCCTGTGGTTTGTTTCTTAAAATTTTTGTGGTTTCAGGTCTTACACTTAAGTTTTTAATCCATCTTGAGTTAGTTTACGAATATGACAAAAGATAGGGATCCTGTTTCATTCTTTGGTTGTCCCAGCACAATTTATTGAATAGGGTGTCCTTTCTCCATTGTATGCTTTTGTCAGCTTTCTCAAAATTCAGTTGGTGGTAACTATATGGTTTTACTTATGGGTACAAATTTTAAAACTGGTACATCTTCTTGATGAATTGATGAAACTTTTATCAATATTAAGTGACTCTCTTCTCTAGTAATCTATTTTTGTCTTCGAGTCTACTTATCTCATAATAAAAATGTACAACAGTTTTCTTTTGGTTAGTGTTTGCATGGCTTGCTTCTTCTCACCCATCATCTTTCAATCTTGCCATATCCCTTTGTTTTAGAAGTACAGTTGATCCATGATTTGTATGATTTGTTCCGTGACCACAAATTCCTCTACTGGCTAAACTTTATTTGTAACTTCAACATGAAAACTCATGGCACCTTCATAGTCATTTATGGACATGTCATAACTATCTAAAAATTTGGGTCACTTTATGTGCATGCTCCCAGCAGAAGTGGAACAAGGTGACACTTTCTGCCTTTTTCTCACATACAGATATTTCCACTAGGAGTAGTGGTTCAGTATTTGCTAATTCAATGCTCATGGGAACTTTGCAGTGTGTAACTATTATAAATAATGAGAACTGTCTACTTGTAGCCCATAAATAGTATATAGATATATTTTGTGGGTTTTTAAAAATACATATGTGTTTAATTAACTATGTTTTTGTTTTGTTTGAAGTGTTCAGTGCATTTACATTTACTAGAATTAATGCTGTATCTCATTGGGTTTTAGATGCACATTTTTTTACCTCTTGACATCTCTGAAGTGGGTATGCATTCACTATTGGCCAAGTTATAGTTGTCATTGCCTGAGCATGAATGCTAACATCTATAGAGTACCCGTTAACAGCTTTAAAGAAAATATCTGTGATAAAGTAGGACACTTTTTATGAAATGCTATGTAACCCAAGCTCCTAATGGCACAGTTTGATGTTATGTGGGTAAATGCACCAAAAGATTTAGAAAAAGTAGATTCCAAACACATAGAAGGTTGAGGCATATGTAATTTCACTTATTCATCCAGTGATTTCATTTATAATGTCCTTCTTTGTATGCACAAGAGTGATCATGACTTTCAAAAACTTGTGAAAAAGTTCTTACATTATTATAAGATAGAAATTCCAAGAGTTCAGATAGCATTGTAATAGTTTCAATGCCAGTGTTTTCTTCTTTATTAAAGGTAGATAAAATAATGATGCTTCTTACAATAATTCCTCTTCAAGACTATGATATACAAATCCTTGAATGTCTTATATTTCTTATTTTGGAATTTCTATTTCTTTCATGTCCTCCTTTTGTTTGTCTTCCTTTCTGACTTTACTTTAAGGTCTTTCACAAGTTTGGAAGTAATACACTGTTTTTAATCTTTAGTGTTTACTTGAAAAATGCTTTCATGTATATGTATAGTCAGAAAAAGTTGTAATGGACATTGGAAACTAAGAAGGGGGGAGCCTGAGAGACAGTTGAAGGATAAAAGTGTACCAATGGAGTCCAACATACATTACTCTGGTGATGGGTACACAAAAAGTCTTGACTTCAGCATGATGAAATTTATCCACATAACCAAAAACACCTGAACCCCCTAAATTTTTTGGAAAAATAATAATTTTTATAAAAAATGCTTCATATATAATTTATCAGAGTAGAAATTAATGAAAACCTTTATGCTTTCCCTTACATAACTTATATAAAAGTCTTTTTATTAACTCTAATTATGCACCTCCTAATGTAAATGCTATTATAGTTTGATATTTTGATTCTAACTTTTGAATGGTAACACCCTTAGACATTTTCACAACTATTTTGTATAATCGTTGTTAATTTCTATGTGCCCATACAAATAACATTTCCTTTGGTTTAATCTTACCTCTCAGACTTTCCATCTGGGGTCATTTTTATTCTGCCTGAAGAATGAATCCTTTGCAATTTTCTTCACTGACATTCTACTGGTGACCAGTTTTTAATTCTCTCTCTCTCTTTCTCTCTTTTTATTTTTGCTGACCTTAGAATTCTGTATTTGCAATTATTTTCTTTCAGCACATTTAAAATATGATTCCATTGGTATTTGGTTTCTATTTTTGCTGTTGAGATGTCATCTGCAAGTATATCCACCCATTACTCCTTCAAAAAATCATTTGTCTGGCTGCTTTGAAGTTTTTTTAATCTTTGCCTTTCGAAAATTTCACTAAAATGTTTAGGAGTAGATGTTTAAAAAATATATTCTTCTTATGATTTGTTGCGCTTCTTAACAAATCTTTCTCAGTTCCGGATAATTCTCAGGCATTATTTCTTTATGTATTGCCACTGGCTTGTCTCTCTGCTCTTCTTCTGAACCTCTGAATAAATGCATGACAGAACTTCTCAATATATCCTTTTTGGGTGGCACCTGTGCCTCAAAGAAAAACTGAAAAAAATAACCCAAACATATATATATACACTTTTCACTTATTACCCTTTCTCCTATATCATCTATTTTTCTTGTCTGTGATGGTTCCAGGTAGTTTATGCTCTAATATCCTTTTGTGCTGTGTTCATCTGTTAACAAAATACCCAATGAGATTAATTTCCAGTTACTACATTTTTTAACTTGTAGAAGGTATACGTATATTTACATTCGTTACGTCCTTTTTTATTGCTTTCTGTTCCCTTCAGTTATTTTTAAGTTTGTCACTTACTTCACTAAGCTTTGTAAGCACAGTTGCTTTAAAATCTAAAATTGGTGCAGGTTTATTTTCACTGTCTCCTGATTCTCATTCATAGATCTTGTCCCCTTGTATGCCTGGTTATTCTTTGATGGCCTATTGTTTCTGTTGTTCTTTGTCTTTGAACAATTATTTGTCGGGGGTTCCCAGTGACCTTCCCCTCTCCGAGGTGTTCTGCCTTTGCTTCTTCTAGGTCCTGAGGCATTACCAGTCAGGGCCATCTCATGCCAAGTTCACAGCTTCAAGTTCCTGGGCCTACCCAAAATATTCCTTGCCAGGGTGTAAACCCATAAGAGAACTAGTCTACAACCACAGTTTTTCAGGATAATATCTCTTTTTGTATTTTCTTTCTTCTTGCTTTGTTCAATGCCAAAGTGGTCTTCTCTGAGTTCTAGCACAGTGCAGGAGTGTCAGTTCAGATATGGTTCTCATTATCCTAGGGTCAGCCTTTTAGAGACTCATTTCAAAGTATGTGCCCTCTAAGTATTCCCACTCTGACTTTGGTTTCTGACCCTCCCCAGTCCTTCAAAACCACTTTATAGGATCTCAAGTTATGTAGAAAGAATACTTGATTTGGGTGCTTTTCAATTCCCCTATTTCTCTCATTGCCCGGAGGCTGCAGGAAAAGACAATTTCATTGCCTCTTCAGTCTGTAGATGCCTCCAAGGAGGTATATTTTTTAGACATTGTGCAGTGTTTTTCATTGTTTTCAGTGGGAGGTGGATCCCAATAATTTAGCTTGCCATTATTGGAAACCTGAAGGCACATTTGGAATTTCTAAGATAAACATTTCAAAATGAAAAACAAAAACAGACTGTCACATAGACATTTCTTGCCCAGCACACCACATCGTGCAAATATTTCATGCCCACCCGCTCCGCCCCTGTGAAAAAAAAAGACATCCCATCTTCTAGGGTTATTTTGAGAATTAAATTAAAGAACAGGTGAAATGGCCAACTAGTACCATGGGTGCTCAAGAAAAGTTTATTATGTCTGAATCCTGAGAATTCAATAAATTGAATTTCACCCACTATTAGTGAAAAAACATTACATTGCTAGAACCAATCACTATATCACTATG
This sequence comes from Nycticebus coucang, assembly GCF_027406575.1. Lineage (NCBI taxonomy): Eukaryota > Metazoa > Chordata > Mammalia > Primates > Lorisidae > Nycticebus > Nycticebus coucang. The sequence continues at coordinate 78,853,318 of NC_069796.1, forward strand.
GGGTTAAAAAAATGACTTGCCACATGGTTGAGCAAATAGTTAGAAATACCCCCCCCCCATACACACACACACCCCTTGGCCTTTGGGGATTTCAATCAGAAAGGATCAGGGTGGGTGTTCTGAGCTCTCCCAGAATGGCAGGCCCAGAGGAAAAGTCAAGCTGAAGTGCTTAGGGGATTAAAATAAATAAAATGCTTCACTAGCGATTAGGATTCAAATATCAGTTTGATTTAATGATTCCAGAAGGTTAATGCACATCCCAGGCAGGCAGCCAGTTGCCCTTAGCTGGTTTGGAGCCAGAAGGATTATGGAGAGGGGTGATGATGTCTCTTCCACAATTCTGGCTTCTTTGGGGAAATGAAAGCAGCCAGGGTGTGTGGAGAGCAGTGAGCAAGAAGCAGCGCAGGAGAGATGAGGTCAGCCGGTGGCACAGCATCTGTGTCAGAGAGGGAACTCGAGAGCACGCAAAAGGGAAGTTAAATTTGACTCTGAGTGTAATGGGAAACCATTGAAACCTTCTGAACAATAAATGAATGCTTGTAGCAGCTTCATTTGGAATAACAACAGAGAAGAAAATAAGCCAAATGTCCATCGACAGGTGATTGGATAAACAAAATGAGGTACTCAGCAATAAAATGCAATGAACTATTGATATACGCTGCCAGGAGGCTGGATCTCAGAAACACGGTGCTGAGAAAAGAAGCTGGCACAAAGAGCAAACACTCCCTGACTCCATCAGGCAAAATAACCTAGACTGACATAAAGCAGATCAGTGATGGCCTGGGGCTGGAGAGGGAGCAAGTCAAGTGCAGCTGAAGAGCAAAAAGGCACAATGGAACTTTCTTAGGAGATGGAAATGCTCCGTAGCTTCATACTGGTGATCTATATACGCATTTGCCAAAACTTCATTGATCTGTGCACTTAAAATAGATGCATTTTATTTTGTTTAAATCATACCTTAGTGAGGTTTATTTTAAATGACCACCAGAAGATCAAATATATAAATTATGGTGCCATATTCTGAACCAAAGTGAGAGTTCAAGGTTAAGGAGAAAATGAATGCACAGATATTCAAGCCACAGGGCCTTTCAATTATTAAAGTCAAATTCCAATTGACCCCCTTGGTTTCTAAATCAGAAAGGGAAATAAATGTTGCCATGTGTTTTTTACCATCTTTTTTTGGCAATTTTTTTATTCATTCAATATACGTTTCCTAAGCGCCTGGTGTGTGCTAGTCCCTGCTAAACAATGATTCCAAGAGATCACAATCTAGTTGGGGGAACACACAGGCAATTTCCTGTTTACCTGTGATGTTACAAGTGCTGTCATGGAGAACCACAGATGGCCATGAGAGCACAGAGAAGGGTCCTGTTGTTATCGGGCAAAGAGGGTCTGGTCGCTTGTCACTGTCAGCCAATTTGCAGAGATGGGGATAGGTCCACCAAACTTTATTTGTCACAAGGCCGGCAATTCTGGAGAACAGTGAGAGTAGTCTCTCTGACTATTCAATTCTTGAATTGAATCTCTATTCAATTCTTCCATTTCCAAAATCACAGTTTTATGTATAAAAGTTCAAAGTAAAAATTATGTTAATCTTTATCTTAAACAACAATAATGGGCATAACCCACGACCCAAAACAACATTCTGATTCAAAAGTTAATCTCCTTAATCAATTGGCCTAATCTACTCAAGATACACACTTTTAGGTTAAAGCTGACTTTACAAAACAGCAAGAAGGGGGGACAGAAGGCAAAGGTCATGTAGGACCTAAACTGACCAGACCAGCTGTGTGGTTTCAGCCCCTAGCCTGAAGGACTCCACTGTATTCTCATTACATGTGCTTTTGTGATGGATGCTAAGTCTTGTCATGGGAGGTTTTCCATCAGAAAAAACTAAATATCACATTCCTGGGATTTTATCATTATTATTTGAAAAGATTTATGGAATATGTGCTGGTTCGTTACATGGATGTGTTGTATAGTGGTGAACTCTGGGCTCTTCGTATAACGCTCACCCGATTGGAGTGATTTCTCATCCCAGATCCCCCTCCCGCCCTGCTCTCCCCCGTCTACAGTGTCTGTTCTTCACTCCCCATGTCCATGTGTACACTCATTATTCGGCTCCCACTTATACACGAGACCATGCAGCATTTGACTTTCTGAGTCTGAGTTATTTCCCTTAAGATAATGGCCTCCAGTTCTGCCCATGTTGCTGCAAAAGTCATGGTTTCATCTTTTTTATTGCCCAACAATAGACCATGGTACACACACACACATACAACGTTTTCCTTGTCCATTCCTGGGTTGATGGACACTTAGGTTGATTCCATATCTTTGCTATGGTGAATGTTGCTGCATGTTCTCACTGTCTTTGGAATAACAGTGTCAGGAAATTTGGAGATAGATGTTTCCACCCTCACTTAAATGTGGGATGCTGTGCTGCAGGTAGGTGGCAAATGCCTGCTGAAGGTGACTGTATGACCACCGAGCTTAACCTTAAAGCCTTATCTGTGAGATACCTGAGCCCATCTCCTCTTTCCCCTTTTCTAGGACTGGTCAGTGAGTGATGGAGACAAACTCCACTTCTAACAGACAGATCCAGAAGATTGCTAGCCTCCCTAGGAGTCAAGGTGCTTTAGGTTGAATTAGGAAGTATCACAACCACCACCAGCTGAGCTGACTGGGTGACTCCCTATCCTAATAGATTTCCCAAACTCAGCACTACTGACATTTCAAACTGAAAAATTCTCTACCATAGGGGAGCTGTGCTTACACTGTGGGAAGTTTGGCAACATCCTTGACCTGTAAAAAATAGATGCCAAGAACACCCTCAACTCCATCTGTGGGAACATGTCTCCAGACACTGCCAAATATTCGGGGTTGGTGGGGGAGGATTGTCTCCAGTTGAGAACCTCTGCTAGTCCTTTAAGTGGTTCCCCACCACCCACAGGGATGCAGTCTACACTCTTTAGCATAGCTTAGAGACCTGTGTGATGCACTCCTTCTAGCGTCACCCTCTCACACACCACTGTCCTCTTTGTATAATGTGGCAATATCAACCCATCAATTGATGGTTGCTTTTTGCACTATTTGATTTTCTGATCTTGACCAAATATTATTCTGTTTTGTACAACAACAATCAAACATTTCCTTCCTTCTCTCCATCCTTTTCCTTCCCTCCCTCCCTCCCTCCCTTCCTTCCTTTCTTCCTTCCTTCCTTCCTTCCTGGCAGAGTCTCACTTAGTCACCCTTGGGTTCAGTGCCACATGTCATAGTTCACAGCAACCTCAAGCTCTTGGGCTCAAGTGATCCTCTTGCTTCAGCCTCCCGAGTAACTGGGACTACAGAATACCCTCGGCTATTTTTAGAGATGGCCTCTCACTCTTGCACAGGCTGGTCTCGAACTCCTGAGCGCAGGCAATCCATGCACCTCCTGCAATCCTGCAAGAGCGCTAGGATTACAGACCATCGCCTGGCCTTAACATTACTTTCTTTAAAGGCTTTAGACTGCCCCTCAGTTAGGCAAATTCACCTCTGGTTCCCCCACAGAACTGTTTTTTTTTTTTTTTCTTCCATTGCACTTGTCACACCATGAGTAACTGTCTCTTGGCCTCTTCAATTAGCCAGTGAGTTTTTCAGGATGAAGGGTCTGGTCATGATACACCCGGGTCCAGTACAGACCTGGACCCAGAGGGGAGCTTGGTGGAAGGCCTGGAACATGGACCAGATCTGCACGTGGGATGATCACATTCAAGAGAGCCTCAGATCAGATTGACGTCTGCAGTGGGCATGGAGGTGCTGCCTTAGGGGGTGGAGTGGTGAGCACTCTGGGTTTCTTCCTCCGCTATTCCCAAGGACCCACCCGTTGGACAACATCACCTGGGTGAGGGGCACAAGAGAATTTTACTAATAAATCATGTTCTAGTCAGAATGAGTTAGCAGTGAAACATGGGTTAAAACAGAAAGGAGATTTGTTTTCTCACTGAAGCAAGCACAGTTAATGGATTTTGACTTAAACTTTCCGCATAGTCATGGAGACGAGCTCCCTCAGCCGAGGAGCTAGATGCAAACACACAGAGCAAAAGACAGCCAGGGGCTGCACTTGACAGAGAGGGGTGGGAGGGTCAGGGGGGATGCCCTCCACCATCCTGAGAAAATACTTTGGAAGCCCTGGGGACTCTAGTGATCCAGAGCAAGGCCCTAGTAAGGACACAGGGGAAGAAAGACCAGGAAGCCACACAGAGCTGCCTGAGGCTTTTCCCCAGTGGCCGAGCTGACCACCCTGAGCTGACCCTGCTGTGGGATCATACTGTGCTGTACTACTAGTTTGTTCACCACCCCTCCTGGCTTCCTAGTATCTCCCTTTTCTTCCCCATCAGAATAGCCGCTAGAACAGCACTCCCTACTTGGGGCCCTATGGACATTTGGGGAGGGACAAGTTTTGGTTATGAGGGACTGTCCCATACATAGTGAGATGTTCAGTCCCCCGGCCTCTGTTTGCTAAAGCTAACTATACCTTCTCTCTGAGTCATTGTGACAAACCAAAATGTCCCCTTCCACAAAGTATCCAAATTTCTTTTAAATGAGGGTTTCTTAAGTTATCTGCCTAGGGGAAGGACCATGTTGGATCAGCATAGGAGAACACAAAGGTCCTGTATTGGGTTTTGGGGGTTTACAAGACCCATCTTTGAAGCTTTAATGTCCAAACCCCACCGAATAACTATGGTTACATTTATATATAGAGAATACTGTACGCTGGGTCAGCCAATCCTACCCAAATCTGCAGGCCAAATCCGGCCCACCACTTGTTTTTGTAAACAAAGTGTTGTTGACACACAGCCGCACTCATTCACATATGTCCTTTTCATGCTATTTTCATGGTATCATGGCTGAGCTGAGTCTTCACAGCAGAGACCAGATGGCCTGCGGAGCTGGAAACATTTATTACTATGTGGCCCTTTAAAGTCTGTTGAACGCTGTCATAGACAATAGTGTTAAAAAGTTATGTGACTGGGACTGGGACTGGGTGCATTGGCTCACTCCTGTAGTCCTATCACTCTGGAAGGCTGAGGCAGGTGGATTGCCTGAGCTCAGGAGTTTCAAAACCAGCCTGAGCAAGAGTGAAATCCAATCTCTAAATAAAATAGCCAGGCATTGTGGAGGGCCCCTGCAGTCCCAGCTGCTAGGAAGGCTGAGGCAAGAGGATCACTTGAGCTCAAGAGTCTGAGGTTGCTATGAGTTATGATGCCATGGCATTCAACCCCACGGTGACAGAGTGAGACTCTGTCTCAAAAACAAACAAACAAACAAACACACAGTTACGTGACTGGCCAGAACTTTTTCAGATTCACTGAGTAGATAAGGATTCTCCCAGAAGATAAAAATTCTCCAATTGAGGGAGGAGGGATCAGAAAGGAAGCAAAGGAGCCAGGAGGCTGGGGGTCCTTGAGGAGGGGCTTCCCATCTCCTTCATCTCACACTCCACGTGTGGTTTTTGGAAACAGGGAGGTGACAGGTCGAAAAGTGTCAAAACCTCAACAGGAGAGGGATATTCAGTCCCAGTTCTCAGGTGAAGCCTGGGGCACTACACACCCCACAGCTTTCTAAACTGGCTGACATTACTGGAGATGGGAGCTGCAGGTGAGTAATGACCTGAGAATGTGTCTAGGGAAATGGATCTGAGCCAGTCTTGCAGCACTCCCACTCACCCCACTGAAGTGATTGTCCTTGTGTCTGAGAGTAGCATGGAGACAGCGTAGCCCTCAGGCAGCTTCTCCAAGATTCCTGTAGCCCTACAGAGGCATAATGTAGTTGGGAGAGTTGGCTAGTCCTGGCGAGGGTCATGGTCAGGATGAGGAAGTTACTGACAATTTTTGATGCAGGAAACCAGAGGGGAAGGTGACATCTCAGTACCTACAACTTGGTTGGAGGGAGGTGTCAAAGACCCAGACTTCTCCACCGATGATGTCTTGAGCCATGAGGCACCATCCCTTGCTCCACGGCAGATGTAGTTCTAGAGATGGGAGTGTGGACCTTAGGGACTTGGTTGACTGAAATTTGGTTCCACCTTCTGATGGAATACATGCACAAATCAAAATTAAGTAAAAACATAAATCGATTTCACTGTGCACCCAAATTTATAGATTAAAAATTATACCTGCAAAAACTCATTACCCACATTTCTTTTGTATCCCCCTGTATGGTGTGTGGAGAGTCTGAACAAGACATAGTTAAGAAGAACCTGCCCCCGATCCACTGTGAGTCCCTGGCACTGACAAGTCCTGTCCCCGTGGATGCATTGTGAGCAGGTGAGTGAGCAATGAAGTGGTCCCACTTCTTCAATAACCCCCTAACATCCACCTGCCTCCCCATTTCTGGAAATTGTTTTTACTCTCAGACAGACCTTGACCCTCAACATTTGTTCCTCCAGCCTGACGCTCCCTGACCACTGACTCTTGTCTGACTTCAGGCCACACTGTCCAGTTCTAAGGTCCAGGGTCCCAGTCTTTGGTTTCAGTTTCTGCCATACCCACAGCCTGGTCCCTATGCTCTATCTGATCTTGAGCAATTTATTTCTCCTTTCTATGTCAAAGTCTCTTCCACTATGAAATGGGAATGATACAGAACTTTACAAGTATGATACTTTAGAGCAGTGGTTTCAACCTAGGATGGTTTTGTTCCCTAGGGGACTTTTGGCACTATCTGGAGATATTTTAGGTTATTACAACTTGTGTGAGTGGCTGCTGCTCCTGGCATCTATAGGGTAGGAATCCTGGAAAGTATTTTATTAATACATTGCACAAGGCAATCCCTCACAACAAAAGACTATCTGATTCAAATTGTCAATAGTGGCACAGTTCAGAAGCCCATAGTTAGGGGACGGCATGAAGATTAAATGCGATCATACATAGTAAAAACTCAAAAATCTTAACTGCTACTGCTATTATTATTATCTCTCACATTTTTGCCTTTAAAATAGATACTATTCATTCATCTTTTCAACAAATATTTAATAAGCGTCTGTCATATTCCAGGCCCAGTTCTAGGCACAGCAGTGAACAACTAAAGCTTCTCTCTTGGAGGAAGAGGTATTGGAGTAGACAAAGTAAAACGTGAATAAATAAACAAAGAAACCCCAGATATGCAGACATGATGGTGCCATAAGGAGAAATTGGTCAGGCAAGGATGCTCCAGGCAAGGAACACTTCTATAGAAACCAAGAGTCAAGAAAGAGACAGCTCCTCAAAGACCAGGGGCAAAGATATTGCAGGCAGAAAGGGCAGCTGGGCAGGGGTCGTGCAGAGGGGTGACGTGGGACTGCCTGAGGAACAGAAGGGAGGCCAGTGTGACAAGTATGGTGGGCCTGGGGGAGCTGGCTGCAGGTATGGCTGGAGAAAGAGAGATGGGGCTGGGGGATGCAGGGATGGGCACGCAAGGAAGGAATTTGGATTGTGTGTTAAGGGTAATGTGGAACACCCAGAGCGGTAAATAGGAGAGTGAGATCATTCCATTTACTTTTGCCTCTGGCTGCTGCAGGGAGAATGGTTTAGCAAAGCCAGAAGCAGAAGACTTGCAGTAAGGGGACTTTTGGAGTTGTCCAAGCCAGAGATGAAGCTTAGACCAGGTGACAGTGAATATGGAGGAAAGTGGGTACACTGGGGGTACATTTTGGAGACAAGATTGATGGAGCATGCTGAAGGATTAAACATAGAAAAAGAAGAAAGTGGAATCCAGGCTAACACCTTGGGGGTTTTTTTGGACAAAATACTCTTAAATTGATACATATGAATTAGACATAATTACGGCGCATGTGTGAAACTTTGATAAGTGAATACAGTGCGTCATCATCAAATCAAGGTAACTCTTACAATTTTTCATGTTAAGTACATCCTAAATCTTCTCTGCTAGCTATTTCTACATATGTAGTAAATTATTGACAACTACAATCACACTGCTGCACTATGGAACTCTAGAACTTATTCCTTCTGAATGTATTTTCACACCATTAAGCATCCTCTCTTTATACCCTTGCTCTGCCAAAATTGCTATTCCTCTCTCTGGGAGGGGCCACAGCAGCCTCATAAATTTCATTCTCATTTTCCTCCTATCTATCAGTAGCCAGAGGGGTCTTAAAAAAATATATACATGTATATATACACACACACACACACACACATATATATACACATTATATATATACACACACACATATATATATAATGGACCATGTAATTTCTTTGCCTAAATAATCTTAGTTCATTATTAAGACAAATCTCCAAAGTCCTTTATGGTCCATCTCACCCATGTCCTGTTTTGTCCTACCGGCCTCACAATCCTCCTCTGTGCCCACTGCCCACTCCCCTCCGGGCACCTGTGTTCACTCCTGGCTGTGTCAACCTCTCCTTGCCCTGAGGCCTGTGTCCACAGGGTACTCCCTGTCCTGTGGCTGGCTCCATATCCAGGGGTCTTCCTTCAAACTTTGGAGAGGCGTTTCCTTGCCATCCTCCCCTGGGACAGTCTCCTTCCTGTTTATGTACCTCATACCTTCATTCTTTTCTGCGCTGGCCCATTCCATTATTCCAACCTATTATTCATCTGGTTCTTTGCTGACTCAGTTATTAGCAAACTTCCTACTACTAGGCTGTAAGCACCTTGAAAACAGACATTTTCTCTTCTCAGCATCATTCATCCTTGTATCTCAGGTGCCTTATGTTGTGCCCAGCACATACGAGGTGCTCAACACCAGAAAGTTGAATGAAGACCACAGAGCCAGTAAGTGGCAGAGCTGAGGTGTAGATGGTGATGATGATGAGGATGTCTGTAGGATTTCTCAAACCATTGCTCTATTCTGATTCACACGTGGTAGCTGCCTTGCAAAGAAGTACCCTGCATTTATAAATCACACTTTTGAGCCTTTGCAACCTGCCACAGGGTAAGAATTTCCTCCCAGTGTCTCCTGTCTCCTCAGCCCCCTTACAGAAGGCAGGCGTTTGGGGTTCTGTGCTCCAGAACGCCTTCTGGCATTTTCTGCTCAGTGAGCCCATCCATTCCCATTTGCTTCAGAGGCACTGAAGATACATATCGCAAAGGGCCTTCTTGCAGATTGCTAGAGGAGGGCATGTTCCTGGCCAGGGATTGCTCTGGTTGCCTCTGCAAAGGGCAGAGAGTGAGCTCCAAAGAGGCTGCTTTTACTGCAGTTTCACCTTGCTCTGTCTGGCAGGGGATGGCAAAATCAGGGAGCTGGGCAGCTGCCAGGCTCAGCTTTAGGGAGGAATGGATGAGCAGAGAAGAGCCTGGGCTCCAGGGAACAGCACATTGAACCTGAGTACAGGACCCAGTAAGAGTCAATTTACACCCAGCATGGCTAACAGTGAACTATAGTCAGTGCTGGCCAGATGGAATGTCCACTGCTTGGAGATGTTCCCATTCATAACTAATGATCCTAGGGCACTGAGACACCCCAGGAGGCTGGTGAGAGTTAGATGGGTAGCATAGTCCCAGATGACAATGTAGGGATGGGAAGGAGGGACTCTGAGATACCAGAAGGTTCTTGAGTTTCAGAATCAGAGAAGCCTGGGTCAGAACCTTGAGTCTTCCCTGTACCAGATGTATGGGTTTAGACAAGTCATGTCATCTCTCTGACCCTTGGTTTTCTTAGCTATAAAATGAGAAGATGCACCCTGGTTGCAGAAGGGCAATAATGATGGGAGATGATGCATGGAAAGCAAGTCCCTAGAGTGGAGTTTGGCCCTAGCAGGCATTCAGTCATTGCAGCTAGTGACACAGGAGGAACTTGGCATGGTGCCTACAGCCACATCCTTGGAAATAACAGGGAAATGGATAGTGAGAGAGTTTTTTGGGGATTACTTTGGATACACTAGATCCCAGACTCATCAGTGACAACATGGCTGGGAAGGACAGAGATCCTTGGGTGCCCTAGGGATGCAGCTGGGTGCCTGGAAGGTTCCCTTCTCTGGACTCCACCAGATGGTGTTGGGGGTGGGATGAGAAGGAAAGGTGCTGACATGAGCCTGATTCTGAAGTTGGGGCCAGGATGAACTGTGAGGAGTAAGTACTGGGGAGCCACATTTGGAGGTTCCTGTTTATTTTTGTATTGTTTATTATTCCAATAAATTCTCAGGAAGCCACTCTTACATGCTGAGCCCTTTCTTCGGAGCTGCTTTAGAGGAACTCACTCTCATTTATCCTTTCACTTGTACATTATTTAGAGAAATTCATCACTTGTCCACTCTGTAGTGCCATAGTGGAGGGTGGAAACACAGGGCTGAGTGTAGCACAGTGGCTGCCCTTGGGGAGCTCACGATCTTGTGGAAGAGAAAATGGGTGTGAGAAAGAAGATATTGCGCGATGACCAAGACACGCCTCAGAGATACTGTCCTGGGCATGCTTAGCCATCTCTGCCAAGGCTGCCTCGGCTGTCCCCTCATCTCACTGGCCTCAGTTTCCTTATGGGATTATTGAGAGCATGGAGGAGAAAGTGTTCAATAAATGATCAAGCAATACTAAGCTCTCAGTGTATGTGAGGGGTGGTGATGAGATGGTGATGATGGTGAGGGTTATGATGATTGTGGTGATGATGGTGATGAAGATGGTGATGAAGATGGTGATACTGATGACAGTGATGGTGATAGTGATGATACTAATGGTGATAGTATTGATGGTGATGGCAGGGTGATGGCGGCAATAAGGATAGTGATGTTGAGAATAGTAGTTAATTAATAATGGTGGTGATGGTGATGATGGGACAAAACTCTGGGGATGAGGCAGTTAGGGATGATATTCCAGAAACTTTTTAGTCTTATCTTTCTTAGAGGATGAAAAAAGAATCACCCAGTGAATGGTTGGGAAAGGACAGTCCAGGCAAAGAGGACAGCATGTGCAAAGGTGTGGAGGCATAGGTGGCCATGACGACTAGCTGGGGAAAAGACATGTAACTCAACCCTGTCTTCCTTTTGCTGCACAAAGGGAGGATCAAGCTTTCAACTGAGATCTTCCCAGTTGAATGTTACTCACTGAGTTCCCCACAAAAGAACAGAATTTTGAGAGATATGCTCCCACATAGCTTGAAATTCACCTTCTGTCCTCCTCTTGGACCAAGAAGTTGGATCAGCCTCTAGAAAATATTTATGTTAGAATATTTGGAGACTGCACAAGATTTGTAGATATTTTCATAATATCTTTCACGGTTTATACAGTGTGCCACCTGTCTCTATCTCCTGAAAAGGAAAGACAGATTTTAAAGAAAATGGGTTGAAATGAAGGAAGGAAGGTCACCCTGGCTATTCATCTGACAAAGGCTTGCTGCTGAGATAATGAAAATTGAGGCAATAATGAACTGGGAGGGTAGATTCCAGGTACACATATGACCTTCTTTGTAGCCTCTTGGGCACGTCCACATTCATTATTTTTTTATAAGGCTCACAAAAATACAGTTAGAATTGGCTTTATTCATATTATACATGGGAAACAGATGCTCAGAGAGGCTGTGCAACCTACTCAAATTCACACAACTATTATACGGCAAAGTAGTAAATGGCAGATCTCCAAAATGACTCATCTCCAGAGGTGAGGATTTTACTGAACCCAGAAAGGAGTCCATCCTAGGTCCTGTCACTCACCACACAAAGAGCCAATTGAGACATGGATATTGCAAAGGTAAAAAGGAATTTGAATGCAAAAGATGGTTTGGGGGGGGTAACAGGAGAAACAGTCTTAAATCCATCTCCCTGACTAAGGGCAAGCAAGAGCTTTTATCGTGGGCTGTGGGCTGCAGGTCAGGCTGTGTGGAGTTGGAAGTCATAGGTCTTCAGGGCGTCTCACTCAAGAGTCAGCTGTTGGTGATGGATTGTGAGTCTGGGGGGAAACTAATTAAGTCTGGTTGTTAGGCTAGACTGTTCAAGTCTGAAGGAACAAAACATAACTTAGAGAGGGGGTCATTTTGCAAGGCCAATTACAAGGAAAAGGCAGGCTTGCAAAATTCTGACTTTAAAACAAGTTTAATGATTTGGGGGATTTTAATAAGTTCTTTTACTGACTGTTTACATACCCTTCCCTCCCTGTATATGGAAGGTGGGCTTTAACCAACCCATTTTTGTGCCACCCAAGATAGGTGCAGGACAACCAGGCTCCATATGTCAGCCTTCTGTGAGTACCTCATGTATATATTTTCTTGTTTCTTAACTCCATTTTCCTAATCCCATCTGTCCACGAGGAACCCAACTCCTGACATGCAGTTACCCAAACAAGCACAATTACAGCGTCTGTCAAAACCTTTCCCCAAGACCAGATACATCTAATGCTGATAAGAGAGTTTTCATGGAAACATTTATAAAAATAAAGAGGCCCCAATACCTGATTTTCAATTCCTTTTCCCCCAAAATGACTTTAGAACATAAAATACAAATTATTGTTAGAAATTAAATTTTAACAGAAGTTTTGAAGCCACAAGATGGCAGAGACATAGGATGACTGCAGCCTGGGGTCTTGTGTCACTACATGGAAAAGAAGGGCTGGACCTGCATCAGACTGGAGTTCTGCACAAGCAGCTTTAAATCACTGTCCTGGGTCATACACACAATAGGAAGTTCAGGCAGGGCCTTGAACCCCAGTCAGCCTGGATCCAAAGCCTGTTCTAGCTTACTCTGTTAAGTGCTCTCCTTCAGATCATGACCCATGCACAAGGACACAGCAAATGTATCAGACAGGCTCCCCAGACATCTCTGCGTGGTTCAAAGATCTCTGTGGGGCCAGAAAACCTTACGTATTTTAGTCTGAAGGCAAAGAAGAGACCCTGAAAGACAAACCCTGAAGAAAAGTATGTGGGGAACTTCAAAAAAAAGGCTGTTAGCTGATTGACACCTTGTTTTCAAGGAAGAAGGGCCAGAGGCCAATGGCTAATTGGGGATTGGATGGTGGCAATCACCCTGGCATTACGGAGAGTGGGGACCAGAGCCACTCAGCACAGATGAAAGCGGTTCTCACGAGGGTGTGGTGCAAGCTGCGTGTTGCTCCTCCCTGGAACACTGTGCCCTCCACTCTCCACACACACGTGTGTCTGATGGAGCATCTCAGGGGGAAGCCTGAAACCCTTTGAAGCAGTGAAGAGGGAAGAGGATGGGAGGGACACATGGAAATTCAATTTCTAACAATCATTTCTGTTTTATGTTCTAAAGTCATGTTGGAGGAAAAAGGAAAGGAATAAAAGTTGAACTCAGTAACAACAGGAATCTGCATACCCATACAAAAACATGGAAGTTAAATAACCTTATGCTGAATGATACCTGGGTCAGAGATGAGATTAAGAAGGAAATTGCCAAATTTTTGGAACAAAACGACAATGAAGACACAAATTATTAGAACTTCTGGGATACCGCAAAGGCAGTACTAAGAGGGAAATTTATAGCACCACAAGCCAAAATGGAAAGAGAGGAAGTTAACAACTTAATGGGACATCTCAAGCAACTAGAAAAGGAAGAACATTCCAACCCCAAACCCAGTAGAAGAAAAGAAATAACCAAAATTAGATGCAGAAAAAGCTTTTGATAATATCCAGCATCCCTTCATGATCAGAACACTCAAGAAAATTGGTCTAGAAGGGACTTTTCTTAAACTGATAGAGGCTATCTACAGCAAACCCACAGCCAATATCATATTGAATGGAGTTAAATTGGAATCATTTCCACTCAGATCAGGAACCAGACAAGGCTGCCCATTGTCTCCATTGCTTTTCAACATTGTAATGGAAGTTTTAGCCACCGCAATTAGGGAAGAAAAGGCGATCAAGGGTATCCATATAGGGTCAGAAGAGATCAAACTCTCGCTCTTCACAGATGATATGATTGTGTATCTGGAAAACACTAGGGACTCTACTACAAAACTCCTAGAAGTGATCAAGGAATACAGCAGCGTCTCAGGTTACAAAATCAACATTCATAAATCGGTAGCCTTTATATACACCAACAACAGTCAAATTGAAAAAGCAGTTAAGGACTCTATCCCATTCACAGTAGTGCCAAAGAAGATGAAATATTTGGGAATTTACCTAACAAAAGATGTGAAAGATCTCTATAAAGAGAACTATGAAACTCTAAGAAAAGAAATAGCTGAAAATGTTAACAAATGGAAAAACATACCATGCTCATGGCTGGGAAGAATCAACATTATCAAAATGTCCATACTACCCAAAGCAATATATAATTTCAACGCACTCCCTATTAAAGCTCCACTGTCATATTTTAAAGATCTTGAAAAAACATTACTTCGTTTTATATGGAATCAGAAAAAACCTCGAATAGCCAAGACATTACTCAGAAATAAAAACAAAACAGGAGGAATCACACTACCAGACTTCAGACTTTACTACAAATCAATAGTGATCAAAACAGCATGGTATTGGCACAAAAACAGAGAAGTAGATATCTGGAACAGAATAGAGAACCAAGAGATGAATCCAGCTACTTACCGCTATTTGATTTTTGACAAGCCAATTAAAAACATTCAGTGGGGAAAAGATTCCCTATTTAACAAATGGTGCTGGGTGAACTGGCTGGCAACCTGCAGAAGACTGAAATTGGACCCACACCTTTCACCATTAACTAAGATAGACTCTCATTGGATTAAAGATTTAAACTTAAGACATGAAACTATAAAAATACTAGAGGAGAATGCAGGGAAAACCCTTGAAGAAATTGGTCTGGGTGAGTATTTCATGAGGAGAACCCCCCGGGCAATTGAAGCAGCTTCAAAAATACACTACTGGGACTTGATCAAACTAAAAAGCTTCTGCACAGCTAAGAACACAGTAAGCAGAGCAAGCAGACAGCCCTCAGAATGGAAGAAGATATTTGCAGGGTATATCTCTGACAAAGGTTTAATAACCAGAATCCACAGAGAACTCAAACGCATCAGCAAGAAAAAAACAAGGGATCCCATCGCAGGCTGGGCAAGGGATTTGAAGAGAAACTTCTCTGAAGAAGACAGGCGCACGGCCTTCAGACATATGAAAAAATGCTCATCATCTTTAATCATCAGAGAAATGCAAATCAAAACTACTTTGAGATATCATCTAACTCCAATGAGACTAGCCTATATCACAAAATCTCAAGACCAGAGATGTTGGCATGGATGCGGAGAAAAGGGAACACTTCTGCACTGCTGGTGGGAATGCAAATTAATACATTCCTTTTGGAAAGATATATGGAGAACACTCAGAGATCTAAAAATAGATCTGCCATTCAATCCTGTAATTCCTCTGCTGGGCATATACCCAGAAGACCAAAAATCACAACATAACAAAGATATTTGTACCAGAATGTTTATTGCAGCCCAATTCATAATAGCTAAGTCATGGAAAAAGCCCAAGTGCCCATCGATCCACGAATGGATTAATAAATTGTGGTATATGTATACCATGGAATACTATGCAGCCTTAAAGAAAGATGGAGACTTTACCTCTTTCATGTTTACATGGATGGAGCTGGAACATATTCTTCTTAGTAAAGTATCCCAAGAATGGAAGAAAAAATACCCAATGTACACAGCCCTACTATGAAACTAATTTGGGACTCTCACATGAAAGCTATAACCCAGCTACAACTTAACAATAGGGGGAAGTGGGAAAGGGGGGGGTGGGTAGAGGGAGGGGAATCGGTGGGATCACACCTGTGGTGCATATTACAGGGGTATTTGCGAAACTTGGTAAATGTAGAATGTAAATGTTTTGGCACAGTAACTGAGATAACGCCGGAAAGGCTATGTTAACCACTGTGATAAAAATGTGTCAAATGGTTTATGAAGTGAGTGTATGATGCCCCATAATCATATCATTGTATACAGTTATGATTTAATAAAAAAATAAATAAATAAATAAAAAAGAAAGAAAACAAAATTAGAGCAGAATTAAATGAAATTGAAAACAAAAGAATTATACAACAGATCAATAAATCAAGAAGCTGGTTTTTTGAAAAGGTCAATAAAATAGATAAACCTTTGGCCAACCTAATCAGAAAAAAAAGAGTAAAATCTCTAATATCATCAATCAGAAACTACAAAGACGAAGTAACAACAGACTCCTCAGAAATTCAAAAAATCCTTAATGAATATTACAAGAAACTTTATTCTCAGAAATATGAAAATCTGAAGGAAATTGACCAATACTTGGAAGCACGTCACCTTCCAAGACTTAGCCAGAATCAAGTGGAAATGTTGAACAGGCTGATGTCAAGTTCTGAAATAGCATCAACCATACAAAATCTCCCTAAAAAGAAAAGCCCGGGACCAGATGGCTTCACATCAGAATTCTACCAAACCTTTAAAGAGGAATTAGTACCTACATTACTTAACCTGTTCCAAAATGTAGAAAAAGAAGGAAGACTACCCAACACGTTCTATGAAGCAAACATCACCCTGATCCCCAAACCAGGAAAAGACCCAACAAAAAAAGAAAATTATAGACCAATATCAAATGAATATAGATGCAAAAATATTCAACAAGATCCTAACAAACAGAATCCAACAACACATCAAACATATTATACATCATGACCAAGTCGGTTTTATCCCAGGGTCTCAAGGCTGGTTCAATATACATAAATCTATAAATGTAATCCAGCACATAAACAAATTAAAAAACAAAGACCATATGATTCTCTCAATCAATACAGAAAAAGCTTTTGATAATATTCAGCATCCCTTCATGATTAGAACACTTAAGAAAATCGGTATAGAAGGGACATTTCTTAAACTGATAGAGACCATCTACAGCAAACCCACAGCCAATATCATGTTGAATGGAGTTAAATTGGAATCATTTCCCCTCAGATCTGGAACCAGACAAGGCTGCCCATTGTCTCCATTGCTTTTTAACATTGTAATGGAAGTTTTAGCCACCGCAATTAGGGAAGAAAAGGCAATCAAGGGTATCCATATAGGGTTAGAAGAGATCAAACTTTCGCTCTTTGCAGATGATATGATTGTATATCTGGAAAACACTAGGGACTCTACTACAAAACTCTTAGAAGTCATCAAGGAATACAGCAGCATCTCAGGTTACAAAATCAACATTCATAAATCGGTAGCCTTTATATATACCAACAATAGTCAAGTTGAAAAAACAGTTAAGGACTCTATCTCATTCACAGTAGTGCCAAAGAAGATGAAATATTTGGGAATTTATCTAACAAAGGATGTGAAAGATCTCTATAAAGAGAACTATGAAACTCTAAGAAAAGAAATAGCTGAAAATATTAACAAATGGAAAAACATACCATGTTCATGGCTGGGATATGGGCCTGTTCAACATTTCCACTTGATTCTGGCTAAGTCTTGAAGGTGACGTGCTTCCAAGTATTGGTCAATTTCCTTCAAATTTTCATATTTCTGAGAATACAGTTTCTTGTAATATTCATTAAAATATTTAATTTCTCCATCATAAATGAAACTCAGTTTAGCTCGATACAAGATCCGGGGTTGAAAGTTATTTTGCTTTAGGAGATTAAAAGTCAATGACCACCCTCTTCTGGCTTGAAAAGTTTCAGCAGAGAGATCTGCAGTCATTCTAATATTCTTCCCTTTGAAGGTAATGGTTTTCTTTCTCCTGGCAGCTTTGAAGATTTTCTCCTTCATATTAACTTTAGTGAAGTTAATTATGATATGCCTAGGGGATGTCTTATTGGGGTTGAGTCGTGCTGGGGTTC
Organism: Nycticebus coucang; assembly: GCF_027406575.1. Lineage (NCBI taxonomy): Eukaryota > Metazoa > Chordata > Mammalia > Primates > Lorisidae > Nycticebus > Nycticebus coucang. Next base: position 78,871,032 of record NC_069796.1, read on the forward strand.
TGAAGCTGTCCGCTATCTGGAATTTCAGAATCTCTAGGCATGTCTGGAAAATTCTCTTTCATAATTTCATGCAGAATGGCCTCTGTGCCCAGCGAGGCCACTTCATCTGTTTCTAGAACTCCTATGATTCGGATATTCGCCTTCTTCGAATTATCCCAGAGCTCTCTGAGTGAGTGATCCATTTTTGCTCTCCATTTCTCTTCCTCTTTGAGAGTTTGGGAGCGTTCAAAGGCTTTATCTTCGATGTCAGAAATCCTTTCTTCTGCTTGCTCCATTCTGTTGCTGAGGGATTCTACTGTATTTTTCATATCTTTGAGGGCTGCAAATTCTTGCTTCAGTGTGTCTAAGTCTTTGGTGGTTTTGTCTTCAAATTCGTTAAATTCTTGAGACAACTTTTGAATTTCTCCTCGAATTCCTAATTCCACTTTGTTAATCTTGTCTGCAATTCAAATTCTGAATTCGATTTCTGACATCTCAGCCAGTTGTTTATGAATGGGATCTTCAACTGCATCTGCCATATCTTTCCTTGGGGGGGTTGATCTATTCTGGTTATTCATGTTACCAGAGTTTTTCTGCTGATTTTGCCCCATGGTTGTTTTACTCCCTCTGATTCTTTCCCCTGGGGCTTTGTCGAGGGCCTGTACAGTGTTGTGGCCTGAGAAACTGGGGCCCTGTCTGATGTGGTGGGGCTAAGTGGTTCTGTCTTGTTTTCAGCTTGTTTCTGTTCCACCCTAGTGAAACAGATACTCTGGATTGAAGTCTCAGCTGTGGAGAAATATCAGCAATTAAGTCATCCCACCCCCCACTGGCAAACAATTGGAAAAGAAAAATCAAACCTTCCTACCACCGTGCACCCAGGGCACCACCTGATTTCTCCTCAGGCGATTGGTTCGGTTCAAAAAGTCCAAATCAATTGTCTCAGTCTGCACCTGTCTCGGGTGAGAGTTTAAGAGGTCTCTGGGAACTGGATCACAGGGGTCTGGTGTGGCTTGCTCCAGTGCTGCGTGGAGGCAGGAGGAGCCACCCAGCCAGTAGATCAGTCTGGGAAGGTTGATGTCTCCTTCCCCACCTTGCACTGCTGTCACACCCAGTCACTGATAGCCCTGCAGTTGGCTGACCCAGTTGCCTGTAGTGAATCGGTACTCCAGGAGTTTGCACCTGCCTGAATCACAAGGAAGTCTGCCAGGTCTCTGCACTCTGCCTCTCTCTAGCAGGAGGAGGTGAGGTCTGACAACCTTGGGCACTTGATGAAGGTTGGGGGGTTTTCCCTCAGGTCCAGTCTCGCCCCTGATTAATGTTACTGACAGAACAGAACAGAACAACTCTGCAGTTCCCCTGCAGAAGAGAAGCTGAATTGAGTTCCAAATCAGCTTGTCTTTGCTCTTGTATTGTCTATAGGCTGACGATCCCCTGAGGGCCAGGTGCGTCTTAAGTTTAGTAAAGCAGACCTCTGGGTCAGCCCCCCCTGGGAGTTTCCCCGGTTTGCAAGTTGGAGTAGCCTTGGGCAAATCCTATACTCAGAGTCTCTGGTTGCCCAGGGAGACAGGGGTGTGGCTCAGAATATTCGGTAGTAAGCCGTATTACTAGCAAAAGAGGGCTGCTGTTTTATGGCTCAGGCAACCGCTGCTCCGGGGTAGCTCCCTTCCGGCCAACTGTCCTCTCTCCGCTCCCATACCCCAGAGTCTGCACCAACCCGCTGCAGCCCAGCACTGTCTACACCCCTCGAGCAATCGCCCAAGAGTCTGGACCCCTGGGGGACAGGCCTCCAGATCTTGGAGCGAGAGCAGAGGGGAGTGCGGGGAGCGCTGGGAGCCTGGGGTTGCGGGCAGATAACACACACAACTTTACACAGTTTTATGCCTGGCCGTATTGTCACCAAAAGACGGCTGTCGCACTGTGCCTCAGGGAACTGCCACTCTGGTGCAGTCCCCTCCCTGCTGACCAGGACTGGCCTCTAGACCTCAGTGTGAGTAAAGGGGAGTGCTGGGAGCTCAGAATTCCAGATAGAGACTATATACAGTTTATACAGTTTTATGCCTGGCAGGAGGATGCCATGGTACCCTAGTAGGGGAGATAGGTGCAGTTTTTAGAGGGTCTCTCCCGTGGAGTGTAGTGGGAGGAACTTTGAACTCTGCCCGATTGTTTGTGGGGCACTCTGAGCCGTTCTCATGGGGGAAGGGACTCCTGTCCACTTGGTTATTGATTTTGTACCTTTTCTTTATATCCTTGTGGTCGCAGCCCACCTCAGCAGGGTTGATGTGCGTTCTTCAACCTTCTCTCTTAGTGCAGCTCAAATCCACCAGGTTACTTGCTGAATTTTTGTCCTTTAACTCTCCTACTGGACAGGAGCCTCTGTGGAAAGCTGGCTTCAGTCAGCCATCTTGTCTCCTCCTCCCCTGGAAGGCTTTAACTGATGTTAAGAAACAATGTCTTCTATAGATGAGGCCTTTCTCCACAGTCTTCACCACTCCTTATTGTCTTCCTGACCCTGAGGTCAAATGACAGTGGTCACACAGCACTTACTCTGATGCTTTCCTTTGGGAGGAGGATTATTTCTCTGTTTCCATGCTTCTATTGAAAAGAAAAACAAATTGTTGAGGAAAAGGGCCATGTGTTTCAAGAAAAAGTGGAGAGAACCTTTTTTTTTGTTGGCAGAAGTTAAAAATGTTCTAATGAGCTTAATATGCAAACAAAGAATTCTTTCTATATTGAAAGAATATAACTGAAGACACCATTAAAAACACAAATGGTTAAAACTATAACCAGCTGATGGGAAAATATGTGTGATGAAGAGCTTAATGAACTGAAAAGGAAGTGAAATCAATGCAAGTTTGTTTCTGAGTGCCAAGAAAATAAGCAATAAAGTAGCGAAAGCAAATAGACATATTTGACCTGCACCACTCATTTGAGTAACTTGTTCAGCCTTCTGGACATTTGAGTTTGTGCCCATTGGCCGTTGGAAGCACAGCAGTCCTTTGAAACGTCTAGGGAAATGGAATGCAATTGCAGATTAGGGCAGAGCTGAGGAATGTGATGATATTGCCTGTGCCTTTCCCCTGCCTTCCCTTCACTTGCCTTCTTTCTGCCCTTCCCCTCCTCCTCTGCCCACTCTAGAGGTCTGAAAGCCCCCAGTCCTTCCTCACTCCAGCTTTGGGCTTCTCCTGGCACTGAGAATGGTTAAAGCTGTCTCCTTCCTGTTGCACATGGCCATTTCAGCAGATGGCTCCTAAAGCCGCATCACAGGTACAACTCTCCAAGGACCATGTATATACAAAGGCAAAATAGTAACTCCCTCCCACGCATTCCCTCCAGCTGAATATGGAGATCAAGAGGAAACAGACTTATAAAGAGGGAAGGAATTTTAAATGAAAGGGATATTTAAAAAAAGGAGGAAGGAAGAAATATCGATGAAGTGTAAGTCCCACAGTCTCATCATGACACCAATTGCCAAAACAGGCCAAGATCACTGAAAATGTCTGCTGTATATTTTAAATATTATTTATGTAATATATAAAATAGAATATTGGGAAGATTTGTGGTTTTAGAGCCAAGGCAGACTCAAGTTCAAATCCTGGTGCCACCATCTACTCCCCATTGACTTTCTGCAAGTTTTTTCTATTTTAGAGGCTCAGTTTTTACATCTGCAAAATGGAAGTAAAATTGCTTACCTTATAAAAAGTTGGGAATCAGAATCAGATCATATGCGCAGAGCCTGTCACAGTGCCTGGCACAGAGTGGCTGCTCTGGGAACGTTAAGTGTGTTCCACAGCTCGGTTTCATTGAAATCATTGACTTAGATGATCTCCTTAGGCCCAGAATCCCCCCAGGCTACACCATGATAACAGAAAAATATGGGGAAACCACACTAAATGACAAACATCAAACCTGTACTGAAAAATCTATATTCACTTATCTCGCAGGAATATAATAATTGTTTTGCTGATATCGGGAAAAGAACAAAGCAAGTGGAGTGTGACTGACCTGAACCTGCACTTCTTTGTGACCCAGGGTTCTGGACAAGAGTAAGAAAGCTACATTTTTCCAGGAATCTTACTATTAGAGTAACATTTTGCAAAGCCTTTTATTTTATTTATTTTTATTTTATTTTGAGCCACAGGCGCCACCCACAAAGCATTTTAGAGATATGATCTCAGTTAGTTCTCTGAACCCCACTGTGCAATGGGCATTATTATTCCTGTTTTACAGATAAAGAAACTGAGGCTTACAATTAAGTGACTTGTTTATGGTCACACAGGTGGTAAAGGGTGAAGCTGTAGGTTCAGTGCAGGACAGTAGAGCCTTTGTTCTTCACCACGGTGGCACCTCCTTCCTGAAACTCTGTGGCGAATTCACCCCTTTTCTGGATTCCTGTTTCTTCATCCCATCTCTCCCCTCCTCATTGGGCCTCCAGCCTCACTAGGTTGTTCTGGAGATGTCACTGGGATCCCAATCTCATATTGGGCCTCCCTGGACCATCGGAATTGTCTACCGCCCATCTTGAGAATGCTTCCTGGAGTTCCCCTTTCCCCATCACTGCTGGTGATCTGATCATGGGACTCCTAACACCTCACACCTGACCTGGAACATATCCAGTGCCCAGTATACCTTAGGCACATATCTGATCTTACTACCCCAAAGTGGGGAATGTTCCTCAATCTTATCTCAAAAAGCATGCCTTTGATAAATTTCTTTTAACAGATATTTCTCCAAAGAACATACACAAATGGCCAAGAAGCATGTGGAAGGTGTTCACCATCACTAAAGGATCATTAGGGAAATGTAACTCAAAACCACAGTGAGATACCACCTTGCACCCATTAGGCTGGCAACTTCTAAAGAGGCAGAAAGTAGTAAGTGTTGAGCAGAATGTAGAGAAATCGGAACTCTGGTGCGTTACTGGTAAAAATGCAAAATAGTGCAGCTGCTGTGGAAACAACATGACATTTCCTCAAAAAATTAAAAAGTAAAATAATTACCATAAGATCCAACAATCCTACTTTCTGGGTATGTGTAGATCACTGTGAAAGGTTTTTTTTTTTTTTTTGCAGTTTTTGGCCCGAGCTGGGTTTGAACCCACCACCTCCAGCATACGGGGCCAGAGCCCTACTCCTTTGAGCCACAGGCACCACCCCACCATGAAAGTTTTGAGATAGACTGTGTTAAGATCCATTATTTCACTTCCAAGAAACACAGTCGACAGCGTCCTTTCTGATTTATCCATGCAAGTTTCAAATTGCTCGGCTTATCATGTTGCTGAGAGGGCTTCGTTTGTTTCCATCTGCATGGATTTTAAATTTTTTGATTTTTGTATTTCTCAAAACTTTTGTAATGACCCACATATGTCTGAAAGAAGTGAAAGCAGAGTCTTGAAGAGATATTTATCCATCCATGTTCATAACAGCATTAGTCATAATAGTTACAAGAATGTCCATCAACAGATGAATGGGTAAGCAAAATGTGGTAAATACATGTGAAGCTTATATAGGAATATTATTCATATGAAGAATCTGCATAGAAATATGCTGTACATATGAATATTATTCAGCCTTAGAAAGGAAGAAATCTCTGATAGATGCTACCACGTGGATGAGCCTTGAGGCCATTTGCTAAGTGACATAAGGCAGTCACAAAAAGACAATACTGTATGATTCCATGTATATGAAGAACCTAAAGCATTAAAATTGTAGTGACATAATGTTAGGATGGAGGTTTCCAGGGGCTGGCGGGAGGAGGGAATGGGAGTTAGTGTTTAATGAAGAGGCGGAGTTTCAGCTTTACAAGAAGAGAGTTCTGGAGATGAATGATGATGGTGTTTGTACCATGATGTGAGCCATGCATTTAAAAATAAAAAAAAAAGATATTAAATTTTATGAATATTTTACTACAATACAAAAATAGGGAAAAAAGGTATGCCTTTTAGACCTACAAGCCTTATCATTTGTTCTCTTTTCAGAGCCTTAGCTTATTTATTATACCATTTGATAATTAAAGGTTACACTTAATCTGTCTTGTTACAGAAGTCAGTTGTGTATCCCCTGAAGCCCAGGAGGGAAAAATGCCATCGTATGATTGTTTCATTATATAACACTTCACACAGCACCCAAGAGGAAATGGCTCCAGGAGAAAGATAAAAATATTTTCTGAGACTAGGAAAAAACAAAACAAAATAAAACCCTGCTGCTATCTCCTTTTCCCCCATTACTTCAAATCCAGATGGGCAAAGTGAGTAATTAAATAAAAAAAAAAAATTCCTGCTGTTATTTAGAGTGAACTTGAACAACAACAAAGCAGTGCCAACATGAATAGCATGGTATACAAGTCGGTGTGCTGGGTTGTGTCACCCAAGTGCCTGCTATTGTATCCGACTTCCCGCACAGTCTAGACTCTGTGTTTAGGTGAGTGAAGGTTGTTTTTAGTTTTTTTCCTCTTTTCTGTTAAAAAAGGATTAAAAACTAGCTTCCCTCAGAAACTGTCTTTCACCTTCCTTCTCCACTGTGCAAACAGCCTTATATGGTACACACGGTCAGATGAGAGCTGATTGGGGGGAGCCCAGAGACGCTTTAGTACGTGTGCACTTGGACACTAACCCAGGTGCGTCAGTAGGTGGGTAGCAGACAGATAAAGAGAAGATGACAAATGAACAATGATGGGCACGCGGAGAGATAGACCTACATTCCAAAATTGGGATACACGTCAGAGCCTGGGCACCCTGGGAGGGCCTTCCTTAACTCTTTCCTGGTCTGGTTTTTACATTGCTCCCTATTATGCTTTCATCATGGTCCTGACAGCGGTTCTGTTGGCAGATTCAAAAGAACTGTAAAGAGCCCACTTTTATAGACTGTGCTCTAGAAGGGCCAAGGCTATCCTTGCTTCTGAGAGGTGTGTGTGTACTTATTAGCTGCCCCTTACTAGAATAGATTCAGAAGGGTACAGGCGTGAGTGACACATGATTCCACCAACAGGAAGTTAAGAATCCAGTGAAGTAGAAGACAGGCTCATAAACAGGCCACCACGTTGCAGGAGTTGCTAATCCAGCTCCCAAAGGAACTGGGCAGGTTGGTGTGAGTAGATGGACTGAACTAAGTGAGACCCCCTGCTAATCATTGTCCACATGCCCCTCTGAAGGGACACATGTCTGTTGCCACGGAATAGGGCAGTGGCAAGATGGCTAGATCCTCTAATTTTTAAAGAAAAAAATGTGGTTATGTACCTATATGAAATTTCTAAATACTGATATTTTGCCAACTAATTGCATAAAAATAAAATCGGCGTCTGCAGGCCAAATGTAATGCAAAGGAAGACTAGGTTCAGCCAGTAGCTCCAGAAACAATCTCTGATGGCTTAAAGTATTAAAAACCATACAGGAGTACAGGGGAGAGAAGAGAGAGAGGCAGGAACAAAATCCCATGAAGTTTGGGGAAGGGTCATTAGGGAGGAGAACTTCACAGTGTGATGATGTCTGCTTGGCAAGCAGAAAAGTGGACGGGAAGGCATTTCTGGCAAAAGGAACAACCTGTTCCAAAGCTCAGTGAAATGAGCAGAGGGTGATGAGTGTCACAGGGCAGAGACTGGACCCTACCAGCCATCGCGATGTTTCCTATCCTTTGTAAGCTACTGAAACTCATGAGAGTTCGGTATAAGAGACCATATGGGCAGATAGGGCAGACGTGAGTTTAGGCCCTGTATGAGATCTCTGTGCAAACCTTGGGAGAAATCTTTTGGACAGGAGGTGGTGGGAGGGACACAGGGGAGAAAGCATTCCTGGGCTTTTCCCTGATTGCAGTCTCTGGGTAGGGCCAGATGTGTCTATTTATTTGTCCAAGGTGGATCTTATCTGCCCTACTAACTGCTACCAGAAAGGCAAATATGCACACATCTGGAAAAAGTCAGGGGCACAGAGGGGCAGCATGCAGAAGGTGTATATCCTCAGGGTGCAACCATCACATGTAGCTGGTAGAGTGAAGAGGTGACTCCATCTGGACGTGAGTTAAAGTTAAGCTGGGGGCAGCTTCAAATGTTTCACAGGCCCCAGGCATATGTATTTGAGGAAAAATAGAGGGGAAGGTATTACTTCATCTATGTATGAAATAAGTCTGTTTTTGTAGTGAGAGTCATAGAAACCCCGCATGAAAAAGATGTCACTGTGTGGTCACATTTTCTTCACCACCACCTGTAAATCAGCAGCAGTTTGCTTGGCCCTGTGGTAGTTTGAGCACAGAACGTAGTAGTGGGATCCCTTCATGAAGACTAACTGCCCTGTAGAATTATATCCCTTTCAAAGGAAGATGAGAACACGGACCACATTTTCCCCTGCTACCTAATGTACAAACAATATTGTTCATTCACTTCAATCATTCAACATGTATTGAGATCCAGGCTCTGGGCTCTGTCCTGGGAACACAGACATAAATAAAATATGACCCCTCCCTTCAAAGAGCTCCCGTTCTGGGTCATTTGCTTGCTGCTTATCAGCAGAGCTTCAGGCCCTCAACTCTGTTCAGAAATTAATAACCGGAGTGGTCTTGCTGTCTCCTCTCTCCATCTTGTAGGCACGTGGAGCACCCCCAAACTTCCACACCAGGAAGCAGATGAATGGGAACCCTCTCATGCTGCAGGTGGGAGAGTAAAACGGTGTGTCCACTGTAAAAACAGTGTGGGGCATCTCCTCAGATAATTATGAGCAGAAGTACCATGAGGTCCAGAAATTCTACTTCTGGATGTATCCCCAAAAGAATTGAAAGTAGGGCCTTGTGGCTTGGCGCCTGTAGCTCAGCAGCTAGGGCTCCAGCCACATACACCAGAGCTGGCAGGTTCGACTCCAGCCCGGGCCTGCCGAACAACAGTGATAACTACAACAAAAAATAGCTGTGGTGGGCGCCTGTAGTCCCAGGTATTTGGGAGGCTGGGGCAGGAGAATCTCTTGAGCCCAAGAGTTTGAGGTTGCTGTGAGCTGTGATGCCACAGCACTCTACTGAGGGCGACATAGTAAGACTCTATCTCAAAAAAAAAAAAGAAAAAAAAAGTAAGGCCTTGTAGACATATTAATTAGCACACCTATGATCATAGCAGCTTGTATATGGCCCACCCACACAGTGGAATATTATTCAGCCTTTAAAAGGCAGGAAATTCTTATCCATGCCACAACATGGATGAACCTTGAGGAAATCATGCCAAGTTAGATAAGCCAGTCACAAGGGACAGATATGTCATAAGTCCACTTAGATGAGGCACCTGGATTAGTCAATTCATAAAGACAGGAAGTGGAATAGCAGTTGACAGGGGCTGGGATGAGGCGGAATGGGGAGATGTTGTTTACTGGCAGCAGTTTTAGTTTTGCAAGATGGAAAGAATTCTGAAGACTGGGGTCCAAGAACATGAATGCACTTAACCCTACTGAACTATGCACTTAAAATGGTTAAGAAGACAAATTTTAGGTTATGTGTGTTTTACCATAACTAAAAAAGTAAGAAAGCAAACCTACCATCAGACAAAGCTCTGTTACTGCACACTGAAGGAGTGCCACAGCTGGGGACTGACTTGCCACAGCCTGCCTAACTTTCAGCAGGGTTAGCCAAACCTTTGGGTGCAGGGGAAAGGCTCTTTGCAGTCTGGCCCAACTTGCCTGATGGCCCCTGCTGTCCTCTGCCACTGTCCAGCCCTACTGGGCACACTGGAAAAACCAGCCACACTAGTTTGTTAACAAATCTTTGTTCACGTTGGAAATGGGTTAAGAATCTCACAGAGGAACAGGAGGGCTAAGCTGTAGGGAGAGACAGCTTTCTCTCTAGCAATTATTCCAACTGTTGCTTACCAGTTGTGCTGTATTCTCAGAGAGAGAGTTCGACTGACTGAGCTGCGAAGGACTCAATCCCAAACACTGGGATGCTTAACACTTCCATAAATTTCTACCATGTCCCCCTGACTTTTCCCATCTGACCCCCACAGAAGCCTGGTCATTAGGGTTTATGTCCATTTTATAGATGAAAATACTGAGGCTTCACTGAGAGAAGGGATGAGCCCCACGTCACACAGCTAATAATAGCAGGGACTCTCCATCTGATGCTCACTCACACTTCTGTTCCCAAACTCAAGGGTAATTAACCATCACCTGGAGGGCTTGTTAGGCATGAGGTTCTACCTTTACCCCCAATTTTTGAGTTCATAGGGTGAGAATGGAGCCAGAAAATTTGCTTTTCTAACAAGTTCCCAGGGGATAACCAAGGTTGCTGGCTCCAGGGACCACATTTTGGGCCCACCTGACCTACACCACAGCTGCCTCGTCCTCTAGCCAGTTTCTCCTCCCAGAAATAGGAGCTGGCCTGGCGCTTCAATCTGAGCCTTGGCATTCTAATCTACACAAAACAGTTTCTCACAACATCACTATCAGACAAGACCAATCTGACGTGGATGCTCTTTCCTCAGTATCACCAGTTCTCAAATTTGAGTGTGCCTGCACATGGCTGCAGGGCTTGCTTCCTGACAGCAACACCCAGAACAAAGCCTGGCTTCCTTATAGGCTCCCCCAAATTCCACAAGCCTAACCCTTTAATAAATCTATCACCCTCTTACTGAGCTGCCCCGTGATTCCCTATAGCACACGTTCTCTCTTCCTCATTGACTGTGTTTAGCTACACGTATCTTCCTGGTAGACTCCAACTTCATGACTCCTGACATCCCAAACTTGCCAATCAGGGGAGACGAAAGAGAGAGGGGATATGGACACGCTTCTCCTATACTTTTTCTCTCCCTTCCACAGACACTTGAGGAAGAAGGGATGAGCATCTCCTTCACCAACAGTTACCTGGTGAACCCCACTAATGAGGAAGGCTTTCCATTTCTTCCCGCCAGCTGGTCCTCCTCTGCATGCACCTCAGGTGATGGGGAAGTCCCAGCTCCCTCTTTGCGCTCCTTCAGACTTCACTTGCTTGGTGTCCCTACATGGTCCCATTGTTGGTATCCAATCTCTTGAGAAAATCAAATTAAACACTACAACAGAAAGGCTTCTAACGAAGGCAGGTGCAGACCAACAGCAATGACTAAAGTAATTCCCACCATGCTGACTTATTCAATCAGAGGAAGAAATGAGCAAGGAGAAGAAGGTGGAGGACTGTTCCCAGTGCTGGCAGTGCTTCCACCGTCAGATAGGAAAACTCCAAACGTAAGGCGAGTACTTTTGTCACAACCACCATCTATAGACTGCCTATGTGCCAGACACCAAGAAAGCGCTTTACACACCAAGCCTCATTCAACTCCCAGAAAAAAAAAAAACTTTTGCAGAAGACAGTGTTTTCACGACCACTTTGCTCCCCAAACAAAGCAGGACTCAAGATGCTAAAGATTTGCTTAGGAAAATATAACAAGGTCTGTCTGGCACCAAATTCCACACACCAAACACTGGAATGTGGCCACCCACCATCCCCGGAAATCTATGCTATTTTAAATGCTCTGGCTAACTACCTAATCACTATTTTTTTCAAAGAACATTTTATTACGTTAACCAAACCTCTACTCTGCAATTAACTCTAATTACACAAGCAATTAAATTGGGAGTAAGATTATTTTGCAGTTCAAAGCTATTTATGCTGACACTAGATTTTCCTCTATCTAATTAATTCTTGTTTCTTGGTTCTAATTGTTATTTAATTAACGGACTTTCTAATTCTACCTGCACACTTTTTAAGTACCATTTTGTCCCTGCACTCATATATCTATGCATATCACATCTGCTTTGATAGAATGTCCCAAAGGAGAAAAAGAAAAAACACCCAATTCCATTGAGCTACTTGAACATTAAGCCTGGTTTGATCAACCTGTTGCTTGAAGGTAGCGAGGGAATAATTCCAACACAGGGGGTTCATTAATATAACCTATAGTATGTTAAGTACTCCATCTGATTAATTAACTCAATTGCTAATATAAAATCTGGAGTCTTCAGCAGGGTTTCTGGAGGTCCTAGAGGTAAAGGATATCTAACTGGAAACAACAATGACAACAACAACAACAACAAATAGCCAGGCATTGTAGCAGGCATCTGTAGGCCCAGCTACTTGCAAGGCTGAGGCAAGAGAATAGCTTAAGCCCAAGAGTATGAGGTTGCTGTGAGCCACAGCACTGCAGTAAGTTGTTTCTGGCTGGAATCATGCCAATTTAACATGAATCTGTCAACACTAGCTTTGTTGTTGGCGGTTGGCTCATACCAGTCAGAAACTCTGACTGGATTTGATGAAATTGTAGAACCTGGTGCTAATTGGAGAGCTCAAGTTTGGCTAGTTATGGGCTATGAGTAGACAAAACTTTAATAGACTTTCCTTGGGTGTGATAAGCTTTGAAATCACTGACTTAACTACAGGCCAACATTTTTCAGAAACTGATCTTACAAATATCATCTTATCCAGTTCTTTATTTTCTGTCTTTAAACTTCTTCTGAGTGGATCCCCAGAGACTTACTTCTTTTGTATCCATGACCTGGTCTCTTTGACCCTTCCTCAAAACTCCCCTTCTGGGCCTTAACCGGAATTGCTAAATATCGCAAATATTACATGGAGAATACTTATACTACAAAATTATTGTATATCAAAAATTCAAGTTTACAGGCCTGAGCTACTGGGAAGGCAGAGGCAAGAGAATTGCTCAAGCTGAAGTTCAAAGTTGCTGTGAGCTATGATACCATGGCACTCTACCCAGGGCGACAGAGTGAGTCACATAAAGAAGGTAAAAGTGTTAAAGAAGGAATAAGTTAAGATATAATAAAATAATTTATTTTTCTTTTTTTTAATTAAATCATAACTGTGTGCATTAATGTGATCATGGGGCACTATACACTAGTTTCAGAGACCATTTGACACATTTTCATCACACTGGTTAACATAGCCTTCCTGGCATTTTCTTAGTTATTGTGCTAAGACATTTACATTCCACATTTACTAAGTTTCACATATAGCCTTGTAAGATGCACGGCAGGTGTAATCCCACCAACAAGTGTCCATCGATCCACAAATGGATTAACAAATTGTGGTATATGTACACCATGGAATATTATGCAGCCTTAAAGAAAGATGGAGACTACCTCTTTCATGTTTACATGGATGGAGCTGGAACATATTCTTCTTAGTAAAGTATCCCAAGATTGGTGGGATTTATTTTTCTTATTTGTAATTGATGTAAAATTATATATAATTTGGGGATCATGGCATATGGATGGGTGAAATGAATGACTCCAGTGTTACCACGGATGGGAAGGAGAACTTGGGAAATACTCTGTTTTAAGGGGCTCACAGCCCAGGGCCACAGACCCACACTACACATGTTCATGCAGTACAGGGCTATTTGAAGGTAGACTTAGAGTAATTTAAAATATATATTTCAAATCCTAAATCAACCACTTTTTTTTTTAAAGATAGGAAGGGAAATAAAATGGAATCATATCAAAATTGGTAAAAGCTGGTGGCGCCTGTGGCTCAGTGGGTAGGGTGCCAGCCCCATACACCTAGAGTGGTGGGTTCGAACCTGACATTGGCCAAACTGCAACAAAAAATAGCCAGGTGTTGTGGCAGGCCCCTGCAGTCCCAGATACTTGGGAGGCTGAGGCAACAGAATTGCCTAAGCCCAGGAATTGGAGGTTGCTGTGAGCTGTGATGCCCCAGCACTCTACCAAGGGCAATAAAGTGAGACCCGAGTCAAAATAAAAAAATAAAAATGGTAAAGAGCAAAGAAAATAGATGTTCAGGATCTTTGAGAAGGAATCCTGTGTCTGCAGCCTTTTCCAGTCCTAAGCTGAATTCCACAGAAGGAAGATGACAGACATTCCACCATTATCTGGAGCAGGGGAACATGTCTTCCCAACCTTCCCTCCATCCCTGTGTTTCAGACTGAAACTGTCTGATGTCTTCCAATGTCAATGCTGTCCAAAAAACCTAGCTGCTTGGCATGCAGGTGAGACAAGCTTCCCTCTACCAGCCTCTTCACATCAATGCTCCCTCACACCTCAACCCCACCCAGCAGAGCAAAGGCCATCTCAGGGAAGGGAGGCCCTGCCAAAGAGTTGGGCCTTTGTAAGCTGGAGGGTCATGTTTGGTCTCTGCCTCCATCCTCACCTCTACTTCAGGCCAACTGATGCACTAGACCAAGTAGGACCTATAATTCTTCTGGTCCATGAGAATGTTTCGATTCCTTTTAAAATCAGAAGGAAAGAAAGACTCTTTAGGTCAAAGACAGTGTTGTGATATAAGATATTAATATATTTGTCTTTTTGCCGAGGCAGTCATAAAATATAATTTTTAATTTTATTTTTATGACCTCAAAAAGATAAAATGCCCAGGACCTCTGAGGGTTATAATGCAGCCTGCTTCCATGGACAATAAATGCCTCATAGAAATGTTACCACAAGCCCTGAAGGAGGTGCCAGTCCTGTGGGAAGGGGACTCAGACTTGTTCTTATCTGCCTGTACCTACCTTGTTCCAAGATGCCTGAGATGGGCTTTAAAATGGCTTAAAATGGCTTATAGCCTGTTAACAGCAGAACAGTAAAAATTAAAGAGCAAAGATGATAGGAAAATAAGAGAAGGTAAAACTGGACCAGAAATGGAATTATAGTAGAAAAATATGTACCCAAACATCCAGCTCTGAGTTTCCTGGCAGCCAAAAAGAAGAGAGAATTCTATGCTTACAAAAAGCCCAGACCACAGCAGTAGAGGCTCACAGCTTGGAAGGAAACCACTCAAGGAGATGCCGGGCAGATTACTGGCTATGCCCAGGACCAGAAAGTAACTCCTCGCCTACCTTCTGAGGAATGTCATCAGACTTCTCAGCACAGCATGCAAGGTCGCCTGTCTTGTCTCACCTCTCACTACATGCTCCTTTACTCAAGATTTCAGCCACCAACCATTGTCAGCCTTGGAGACTTTGTGCCTAGAGTCCTCTCTATCTGACAAGCTCTTCCTTTGATCATGTCCTTCAGGTCTCACCTCCAAGGTCAAATCTTCCAAAAAGCCCCCTCCCCCCCCCCCCGATCTCCTAGCTGGCAACTGCCCTCACACTCTCTTCTTACTCTGGCATTGTCTTGTTTTATTCTCTTCATAATGATTATTTGACTCTGAAATTGTCATTAATTCATTGTTATCTGTCTCTCCCACTAGAATGGAAACTCCTTGAGACCTTTGCTGACTTATTTTCTTTTACATCTTACCTGCATTCTTCTTCATTTCTGCATTCTTCATGGAATGCCGCAGTAGCGTATAAATAATTATGGAATGAATGAATTCAGGAAGGTGAATCCTACTCATCAGAGGACACCTCACTGTGTTGTGAATTGATGGTAACATGTTGCAGCACAAATTTGCAGCTGCAACCTTGGAAATAGGAGATGGGACACAGCAGAATTCTTCTGCATAATAATAATTCATGCAAGAATTTACAGTCCCTATGGCTCCTGAGGGAGGAAGTAGAAGGGAGCATGCCCGTAGTTTTCTTCTATTTACAGGCTATAATTTCCCTCTATGTGCAGAGAGGACATTTTTCCATTGGTCCTTTTACAGGATACCTCTGCAGTGAAGGGGCTTTCTGACCAAAACAAACAAAAAAGCATCTCTTAGTTGAATCCTGACATCCTTAGGACTCTGACAGTGACTGATTGGTCCAGGAGGAAAAAACCAAGTGGCCCCCACACCTCTGCAGAAATGTGATTTTTTGGTGAGGTACTTCCTCTGACTATAGTGTAAACACTGTAAAATATTGAAAACCCAGTTGAGTCTGCTCGGAGTGCATTCATTCCACAGCCTCATTGCAGCCAAGTTTCAGGCTGGATGAGTTGCCCTGAATGCAGCTATATTTAGGACTCTGCATGCTAATGTTTCTATTTGGTGCTGAACCCCAAGGAGCAATTCCAAGCGCATCTCCTGTGTCCCTGTCTCCATGGAAACGGTTCTCCCGCTTTGCGTGCCAGCCCAAGGACTGAGGAACAGAACCACTGGCACCTTCTTCCTTTCTGCAGCTAACATGGAATCTAAGTTGTGCTGTGCCAAACAGGCCCAATCTGATCTCTGCCCCTCATCTTGGCAAGGGAGGTCAGTTTGAGTTGAGATGGGTCAGGGCACAGCAAGCTTCATAAACATCTCCTCCCCTCACTATTCCAGTGTGGGCATCTTCGTCTTCTAGCTCCATATCGTTAATCAGCGCTTTGTGAGGCTGGGTTAATCAGGAGCACAGAGTCTGGATTCCTGATAACGCCATCCAGTGGGGGCGGGGGGGGGGCAGGGAGGAAGGAAGGACAGACACAACATTGTCCACTGTGGTGATCTCTAGGGAGCAGGATGAGTCCAGGGCAGGGGTCAGGGGAAACTCACTTTTGTTTTTGTATCATTTGAATTTTTTTTTCAGCAGTGTTCTTGGGATATTTCCATTAATTAATTAAAACAAAAAAGACTTCTATTTTTTGCTTATCTTTAGAAATGGGGTTTTGCTCTGTCACCAGGCTGGAGTTCAGTGATCTTAGCTCACTGAAGCCTCAAACTCCTGGGCTGGCACAATCTTCACACCTCAGTAAGTAGCTGGGTCTACAGATGTAGTCCAGCTAATTTCTTTCTTACTTTTTTTGAAGAGACAGAGTCTAGCTACGTTGCCCAGGCTGAGGATTTATTCTCAATGCTTTCTGTGTTGGTGACTGTGAAGGAATGCTACTTTCCATTCATTTCAACTGGCTGACCCAGTTTCAACTCAATTATCTACATTATTGAAGAAATCACAGTGGCCTGTGGGCAAAATCAAAGCAGATTTTCAAAACCAACAACAAAAGCCTTTGTTTCCAGAACCTTTTCCCCTGTGCTCCATAACTTCAAGTCTAGCCATATCAAACTTCTTAAAATTTAATTTGTCTTTTCATCTAAGGTAGAATTGTGCATCTTATAAAGGGTCAAGTAGCACTGCAAGGCTTATGATATTTAAAAAGAGAGAATAAAATAAAATGAAAAAGAAAAAAGAAGACCGTGCATTGCTTTGCCTGCTTTACTCTAAATTTCATCTTCCTGGGGGAAATAATTTTCCTTGGTGTTACTTTTTAACTCCACATTTCTAAGAACTAAATTTCTTTAAGTTGGAGTTTTAGATACTGTGTGTGGACTTGCTTTGGTGGAAGATGACAAGGATTTAGTTTTTATACACTCTCCACTCCAACACAGGCCTCCTCTCCACCCACCTCCCAATGAATTTATATCATAGTGTCTAGTTAGAGCAAATATCATGCACGCACATTGTTATGATCATATAAATATTATCCACAGCTGAGCCTTGAATGATTATATTTTCTTTTTTCTAATTTCAGAATATCACAGGGGTACAAATATTTTGGTTACATGGATTGCTTTTCTGCAGTTTGAGTGCAGGTTGTAGGTGTGGCCAACAGCCAGACAGTGTACCTTATACCTGTTAGCTGTGGCTCACTCCTCCCCTCTTCTCCCTCCGACTTGCACGCTTCCCATTGAGTTCTACTACCGTATGCTCACACGGGTGTTGATTGATGACTCTAATAGTGAGTATATGTGGGCTTTATTCTTCCATTCTTGTGATACTTCACTTAAAAGAGTGGTCTCCAGTTCTATCCAGGTTGTTGCAAACGGTATTTGTTCACCATTGTTTTTTTATGGCTGAGTAACCCTCCGTGGTATACATATACCACATTTTATTAATCTACTCACATATTGATGGCACTTGGGTTAGTTTCCCATCTTTGCAACTGTGAATTGTGCTGCAATAAACGTTCTAGTACATGTGTCTTTTTGACAAAATAACTTTTTCTTTTGGGTAAATGTTCAATAGTGGGATTGCTAGATGAAATGGTAGGTCTACTTTAAGTTCTTTGTGGTATCTTCAACAACTTCCCATAGAGGTTGTGCTAGTTTGCAATCCTAAACAGTGTACAAGTGCCCCTCCTCACCACATCCAGGTTAGCATCTGTGGTTTAAAGATTTGTAACAACAGCCGTTCTCACTGGTGTAAGATGATATCTCTGTGAGGTTTTGATTTGCATTTCCCTGATGATTAGAGACAGTGAACATTTTTTGATATGTTTATTGGCTTTTAAACCTACCTGGTTTATCTGGAAGTGTCTCATTTTTTCAAATTCTTACTATACTATTAATGCTTTATCATTAATGCTTTTATGAACTCTCTGACAGAGGAATATGTCTTCTCCCAATACCTTCAACTGCACCAAGGATTTTATTGGTTTTAACTTTTTGTGATGTCATCTCTTTAGGAGGCCCTTTCTCCTACTACAACCTGGACAAGTCACTGTTCCATCCTGTTGCATGATTGAGTAAAAGTTGTAAGATTAAAAATAGAATCTCTTGTGTCAAACCTTGGAAAAAATGGAGCTGGGGAAGAGCACGAAAGGAGGGCTGTCATGCACAATTTGCCTGATAATAGGAACTATCCTAAGAAACTTTTCTAATCTGCAGCTTACTTCACAAGTCGCACAGGACTGCTAGCTGCACAAAGACAGCTAGCTGCTTAGACAAGGATACTTGCTGGACACACTGCTTTATAAGCTTCTTCCATAGCTGCAGGGGCCTAACAGTAAAACCAGATTGTAAGTCATG
The DNA here is from genome assembly GCF_027406575.1 of Nycticebus coucang. Classification (NCBI taxonomy): domain Eukaryota; kingdom Metazoa; phylum Chordata; class Mammalia; order Primates; family Lorisidae; genus Nycticebus; species Nycticebus coucang. The sequence continues at coordinate 78,889,622 of NC_069796.1, forward strand.
CTGGGCAACTACTGACACTCACCCATCAAAATTCACCAGCTCTTGTAAGATGCTGCCTGAGCCAAAGAACTTTCTTTCGAAACAATGTGCATAACCTCCTCTTTCCCTAATAAAACCCTGACCTTTTCCTTTGGATTACAATCTGTATCTATGCCCTGGATTACAATCCTACTTCTTGCATAAAATCCCAATTAAACCTTTTTACTTAGGGATTAATCACTCTACATTTTTTATTCTTACATAGTTTAGTATCAGCAGTGGGGGCCACAGCAGACTCTCCAGAGAGATCACAGAGATCAGAGGCCCCTAGATCTGCACTTGGGACCCCTGAATTACCCCTCCCACTTAGGTCACATGCCAACCCCCTCTTTTGTATCCTGCTGAGTCTCTCTCTCTCAGATTGAACTCTGCTACTTTTTTTTTTTAATTTTCCACTTGTAATTGGGGTTTGGTTTCTGAGAAGCCTTTTCCCTTTTATTTATGAGGATTTTTTCCCCTCCTGTTTACAAAGCTTCTTGTTTTTGTTTGTTTGTTTGTTTGTTTGTTTTAAAAAGGAAAGAAAGAAAAGCCTTTTTCCCCATCCTGGTGAGTGTGTACTTTGCTCTTCGATCCATTTTGCTTTCACATGTTCAGACCTGCACCAACTTGCCGAGATAAGTTTATTCACAGTATGGGCTCTCAAAGGTCCGAGGCGTGCCACATGGACTGTGGCTGATGACATGTTCAAACATCATGGGGAGTATTAGAACTCTCAGAGCTTGGGTTATCTTTTCACTAGATAAGAAGGCTAACAATTTGGGACACATATCTTAATTGATATCTCTAAGGCTCCAAAATGCACGCAGAACTAAAAGATTGCCTCCCTGCATAATATAGTCCCCGAACTAGCTTTTCTCTCTAGATTCTTCACCCCACACCTTCTTCTCTTTATCTCTGCTCTTATCCAAACTCTCCTTTTCTTAAAACTCTAGCTATTCTGGCATATTCATTACTTAATTAAGGACACTTGAAAAACAGCAGGTATAACAACAACAAAAAACTCATTTGGACCTTAATGCTATTTCCTAAAAGCAAAAAGAAAATGAAATTCCTATGCAAAAGAAACACTATCTGTGCTAGTGGAAAAGGCAAGTCTTATCTCCAAGGGCGAGAAGTCGAGACCAAGTGAATATGGTATAGCCTTGTTAGAATAACTCTTATCTTTCAAACCTAACATAATTTAGTCACATTTTCATAGTTAACTATTCTTCATCCAGTCCAGGATTCTAAACAGCTTCTTTGGGGGCTTCATGACTTCTTTGGGCTTTTATGCTACATAAAATTTGTAGTATGCCTTTTTCTCTTGTTAATCTATCTTGCATTATTTTAATCCTCAAACCCAGCCAGGATCCTAAAAGGCTGGTCCTTCACTTTCTCCAGGGCTTATAAAGGAGATACTAAAAGGCATGAAAAAGGCCAGATATATACACATATATTTAATTTTTGAACTTTCAAATGTTCAAAACTTATGCCCCTTTCTTTGGGATTTTCCAGTTAGGCTCCTGGAAATCATCAAGGAATGTGTCTCTGATCTTATGAAGATACTAAACTAACTAGACATATTTGGTTTGTTAAGTTATGTTTTTTAAAGTCAAATAATAAAATAATGTTAAATCTTCTTTAGGTTATGTCTATGCAGATGTGCTATTGATGTGAATGTTTTAAAAATTATGTAAAATTTATAAAGGTCTGCTGGCCTTGGTATGATATCTGTCAGTCATGATTCTGGGTGTTATCTTAAGATACTGTTTGCAATAGAAATAACTAAATTTCCTTGTTGATTATTGGTTACAATAAATTCTCATCATATTTTTCACTATGGCTAGTCTGCTTTTGTCATCTATAATTTCGATGCTTCTTAACTCATTTGCAATCAGCTATAGCCCCCAATTGCCTTTGATGAAAAAGTCTCTGACAAGTACTTTAAATAGCTTGCTGATGACTTTGGGATCAAAAGATGACATTTTCTAAAATTCTAATGAAGAAATTGATGGATTCATGGAACTGTTAACCAAGATCAAACAGAACAAGAATAAATTACATGGATTTAAACTGACACAAAAAAAATTATAATTTTTTGACTTTCATTTGAACAATTCTTTTTTAATGTTAATGTTTTATTTTCCAGATTTAAAGAAACCATTTTCTTTTAAGGTATCTTATAGTTTGCAGCAGTTTGGTAAAGTATACTCCTGTAAACAATATTGAATTTTTTTCTTTCTATTTGTTCCCTCCAAAATTTAAAAACTACTTATAAGTATTTTTTATTGAGTAATAGTATAGTTATTTATACAAGTTTGATAAAATCTGTGCTGGGTACAATTGGGAATGCTAATTATATTACTAAAGTTTGACTAGGATGTCATATTTCAAATTGTCTATAGGTACTATAAATAAAATATGAAGCCTATCTTGATTTGGCTTTCTAGCCTTGAAAATTAAAAAAATAAGGAGTCCAATTGGCTGGGCACCTGCAGTTCAATGGTTAGCGAGCCAGCCCCATGCATCAGAGCTGGCAGGTTTGAACTCAGGCCGGGCCTGCTAAACAAATTAAAAAAAAAAGTCCAAGTGCTCCTGTGGCGTAATTGCTTAGCGCATGGTATTGATATAAAAAAAAAAGTCCAATCTGAAATCCACTTGTTATTCTTTGTGCACTTATATAAATAATCAAGTCAAGTCTGATAAAACTAAATTGCAAACAAATCAGTCTTATTCTGATTATCTTTGGCAAATTTGTATGAATATAATTATCAGATTGTAGCCCTGTTCATTGTTCTTGAGTTTTTGTTATCTACCTGTACACTGGATTGATTCTTAAAATCTTCTATGTTCTTCCAATCCAATTTTCTGTGATGAAATTACTGAGGAAAGGAAAAAAAAAAAACCCTCCCCTTTCCTAAAGCCCTATAAGCTAAAGATGAAAAACTTGAAGTAAATTTCATGGGATAAGCATTCTACTGGATATTTGAGCCGTACAGAGAATTCACATATCTCTCAATGCTGTAATCACAGATATTCAAACTAGACTTCATGCTGTAGACAGCTTTCCCCAATCAAAACAAGAATTTTCACATCGTAGTGAGATTCTTACCCCTCTCAATGTCTACCTTTTTTACATTAGCTAATGCTTTAGTTAAAAGTTCACAGTCAGTAGCTGCTGTGGATAATTTGACAGAACCTGACCTAAGAAATTCTTTAGTATGCCTAGGGGGAAACTTCAACATAAACTAATATAACTTTTTGTTCAAATTGTACTAGTGGTGCATGTTATAGAGCAGGCATCTCTGCTTTAATTCAGTCCCATCACAGAGGCTGCTGACATCTACAGCAGGTCCTAACCAGTTTCATAATGGTCTTTTGATTTTAGTGGTTGCCCTTAGGTCTGAGCTCTTGGTTCAAAACCATTGTACAAACTGGGTTTGTTAAGTTCCTATTGGTTTTACACTTTATATTGTTGGACCCATTGCCTGTCCATTCTGGGCAGGAACGACCCTCCTCATAGAATAATGCTGGCCCAGCACTTCAAAATTGAACATCAAAATAGAGTCTAGGTAAACTTAACAACAAACTTCTCTTGTTGTGAAATGTGGCTAAAATGGTCTGATTTTAGTCACCAATCAACCACTCACCTTGACATGGGAGCAAACCAACTTGAACAGGTCCATCCTGGCACCAGGGACAATGAAAACCCAACCACAGAATGATTGATTAGCAAATCTTTTAGAGAAAGAGCTTAACCAAAAGGGGAAATGAACTTATGCTTCAGATCATAAGTCAAAGAAAAAAGGGTTAAGAGGATGTGGAAGTTGTCAGATTCAAAAGGGAGCCACTTGTGTTAAACCCTTGAGAGGTCACGAGGGGAGGGCTTTCATGAATTATTTGCATGATAGTAGGAATTATCACATTGATTTATCACAGGAGTCACACAAGGATGGCTAGGAGCACAAGGTCAGCTAGTTGCTTTTGCTTGACTTTGCAAGAAGTGTTTGCAAGAACACTTGCTTGACTGCTTGACACACTGTGTCACAAGCTCATCCCCCAAATTGCGAGGGCCTAACCATAACTCTTACAATGACAAGTCCTAACTAACAAGTACTGATACTTGCCAACCAGAACTCATCGGCTCTTGCAAGACGCTGCCAGTGCCAATAAACTTTCTTTCAAAACAACTTGCGTAACCTCCTCTTTTTCCAACAATATCCCAACCTTCTTTTTATTCTCTGGACACACAGGGGCTACCCTGGGCTATATGTGTATTCCAGATTGCAATCCTATTTCTTGTATACAACTCTTAAATAAAATATTTTTACTTAGAAATTTTTCACTTTTCCATTTTTATATGGACAGTTAAGTCCTGAAATTTTCTTTACTACCATCCTAGGGATTCGTTTCCTTCATATGCTGGATCCCATGATTTTTAGATCCTACAGGTCTTCATCCGCTTTATGTTGCTATAACAGAATACCTGAGATGGGGTAATTTATAAAGAAGAGAAGTTTATTTCAACTCATGATTCTAGTGGCTGAAAAGTCCAAGATTGGGCAGTTCCATCTGTTGAGGATCATATGCTGCTTCAACTCGGAGCAGAAAGCAGAAGGGAAGCAGCATGTGCACAGGAATCACAGGACAAGAGAGGAAGCAAAAGGGAGGACCAAGGACGCCGGACAGTTTTCAGCAACCTGCTCTGGTGAGAACTTACCCATTTCCTATGAAAGGAGATATTACTCTCCCTCATGGGAAGGGCTTAGTTTATTCTTGAAATGTCTACCCCACACTTCCCAGGAGGGCCTGCATCAAAAAGCTACTACATTGAAGATCAAATTTATTTGTTCTTTCTCTCTCTTTTCTTTCTTTCTTTCTTTCTTTCTTTCTTTCTTTCTTTCTTTCTTTCTTTCTTTCTTTCTTTCTTTCTTTCTTTCTTTCTTTCTTTCTTTCTTTCTTTCTTGCTTGCTTTCTTTCTTGCTTGCTTTCTTTCTTGCTTTCTTTCTTGCTTTCTTTCTCTCTCTCTCTCTCTCTCTTTCTTTCTTTCTTTTTCTCTCTCTCCCCTCCCTCCCTCCCTCCCTCCCTTCCTTCCTTCCTTCCTTCCTTCCTTTGTCTCTCTCTTCCTCCCTCCCTCTTTCTTCTCTCTCTTCTTTCTTTCTGTTTTTCTTTCTTTCCTTTCTTTTTTCTTTTTTTCAGAGTCTCATTCTGTCACTTGGGTAGAGTGCCATGGCATCGTAGCTCACAGCAACCTCAAACTCCTGGGATCAAGCAATCTTCTTGTCTCAGCCTCCCAAGTAGCTGGGACTACTGTCACCTGCCATAAGGCCAGGCTAGTTTTTCTATTTTAAGAAGAGATGGGGTCTTGTTCTTGCGCAGGGTTGTCTGGAACTCTTGAGCTCAGGCAATCTACTGGCCTCTGCCTACCAGAGTACTATGATTACAGGCGTGATGGAGATCAAATTTCAACATGACTTTTGGCAAAGATAAACCACATCCAAACTACAGTACCATGTCATCTTCTTGGTATGTTCTTTTGCTTTAGATGACCATAGATTCCAGTTACTTCCTGAAAAAGAATGCACAGTTGCAGTTTTTAATTCTATCTCATACCCTGTCATTGTGTGAGTATTGACTTCAAGAACAGAGATCATTATTCTGCAATGTTTTGAGGACAATGGTTCACTTTCAATGCTGCTATCGAGAGTCTAATGCCATTTAAATTTCTAATCGTCTGTGGGTAACTCATGACCACTCTTATTTCAAGGTTTTTATTTTCTCTAGTATTTTAAAATTTTCTAATGATGTGATTTGTCCTTTTGTTATTTTTATGCTAGATATTTAATGGGCCCTATTAATCTGGAATTTCGTTTTAGGCACTTGTATGTTTTCCATTGTAAATTTTCTTGTTATTTTAAATCATCTTTACTGGGAAACACCTTTGTTGTTATTGTTTACTGCACAGGCTATGGAGCTCCCAGGCTAGTTCTATATATTTCTTACTGATTCTCTTTTTTTTTCTGTTTGCTTTTCATATTTTTCTATATTCTGTGAGGTGTTTTTCACTTTATCTTTCTAAACCATCTTGTGACTTTTCAATTTCTCCCGTCGTATTTTTAATTTCTTTTTTTTTTTTTTTTTGTAGAGACAGAGTTTCACTTTATTGCCCTCGGTAGAGTGCCGTGACGTCACACAGTTCACAGCAACCTCCAACTCCTGGGCTTCGGCGATTCTCCTGTCTCAGCCTCCCGAGTAGCTGGGACTACAGGCGCCCGCCACAACACCTGGCTATTTTATTGTTGCAGTTTGGCCGGGACTGGGTTTGAACCCGCCACCCTCGGCATATGGGGCCGGTGCCCTGCTCACTGAGCCACAGGCGCCGCCCAGTATTTTTAATTTCTAAGAACTCTATATTTCTCTGAACATTTCTGTTTTATAATCTTTCTTCCTTGTTTCACAAATACTGTTTTTCTTTCGTTTTGCTAAGCGTATTTTTCTTGTTTGTTTAAAAAAATGTTTTCTTCTGCCTCTCACCCCTAGTTGAGCTTTCTTGTCTGTTGATTGGCTTTCCCCTTTAATTGCTGAAACACCTGGCAATAATTGGCAATCTATTCATATTACAGAGTGAAACACTGGAAAGAAGATTAGAAGCTTCACATACTTGGACAAAACTGGTTGCCTGGTGGGTTTCATTATAGTTAATTTGGACAAACTAATTCATGAAAGGAAGGACTCAACACAAATATAGTTTTTTAGGCTAGTCTGTTTCCTAGAAATTAATCCTCCAGTTTCTCATGTAGGTTTTATAAGCCTAGGTGATGGTGTCCTTAGCACTGGGATGAAAAAGAAGGCTGGCAGAGAGGGCTATCACTTACAATTTTGTAAGTGGTATTTTGTTTAATCCCATTACCAGTGTGACTGTTCTGGCTTTAGCTGTTTCTAGAATCCCAGAATCCAGTCATCTTCTGGTTCATCATCGCCAATGCATAAAACCCAGTAATCTGCAAGGAAGAGGAAGGGTCACATCTTTGGTAACATGGGGTGGATCAGGGTCCATGTTTAGCTTTTCTTAATGTAAATTTTATTGCAAATCATTTGCCTTCAGCCTCACCTGCACCCTATCTTTAGATATCAACTCTTTCTGATGTTCCATAATGTCACTCAGATTACTTTTAAGTCTTCTGCGCTATTAGTTTAGGGTAGTAACTTTCAACCAGTGATGTACCCTGAGAAGATCTTAGGTGTACTGTCAAAAATTTTAAAGATCATTAATTAAATTATTTTTGAAAGACATTCAAAGCACAGTAAGTATATTCTTTCTTTTACTCTTTTAATTTCTTTGATCAACATTATTTAATTATGCCAGAAAAAGTTTAACTGTTTCAAGTGTGCCATGAGGTTTTTTAAAAAGGTTGAAAAATACTGGCTGAGAGTTTATCTTTCTCTTCTTCCAGGTCAATAATCTCCTGTCTCTCTGTCTTCAGACTTCCAAAAATTTCATTGCTCTTGTTTCCTCTCCTAATCTCTTATTATTATAAATTTTCAACTGTTTTACAGATCTTTATTTACATTTTTATGTGTTTATAGGAGAAAGTGGTAGTAAGAGTGAGTTTAAATTCCAGTTTAATCAGAAGTCTTCATGATGACATTTTCTATATACTCTAAGCACATACGTATTTAAGTCTTTTTGCCTCTTTCCTGCCTGTAATGCATTAGCCCCTGTTGGTTACTGAGCAAGTTAACCCTGTATATCTCTCAAGATCTAATTCACATGGCATCTCAGCTCTCTAAGTAGAATTACCACTTGCTCTCCTGGGCTCTCCCAGACACTTTGTTCATGCTGTTTGTCTGGCATTGCGTATAAAAATGGCAAATATGGCCAGGCTCAGTGGCTCACATCTGTAATCCTAGCACTCAGAGAGGCTGAGGCAGTTAGATTGCTTGAGCTCAGGAGTTCAAGACCAGCCCAAGCAAGAGCAAGACCCTGCATCTAAATAAAATTTAAAAAATTAGCTGAGTGTTGTGGTGGGCACCTGTAGTCCCAGCTACTTGGGAGGCTGAGGCAAGAGGATTACTTGAGCACAAGAGTTTGAAACAGCTCTGAGCTATGACACCATGCACTCCACCTAAGTCGACAGAGTGAGACTCTGTCTCAAATACATAAATAAATAAATAATAAATATGGCAGATATGAGAAGGTACACTAACATTTGCTAGTATCTTTACTCATTGCCCTTTCTTTTCTGCTTTCATAATTGATTTATTTCTGTATTCGCTTAAATTCTAACATGCATTATTTCTTTTTCTAGAACAGTATGCTGGTAATATATTTTATGTATGTTTGCTTTGCTGAGAATCCCTTTCCTTCCTCATTAGAGGTCACGAACGCTACTTAAGTTGAGCAATTACCCTGGGGTCAGAACAGAGGCAGCCCCTGATGAAGAGGAAGGAAGGTGTCTACTTATGTGCAAGAGTATCTTTTCCAATTGTGTTGTCAGGGCTCAGTGTTAGTGGGGCCATCCCCATGGCCACTGACACCTTTCTCTGACTGTAATGCCCTTGCCTGCTGAAGATGCCAAGTGAGAGCAGGGATCAGGAGCCACATTCCTGGTCCTGGATTGTCATCCTTTGGTGTTCACCCACAGAAGCAGCAGGATGAAGGGTACCCACAGCTCAGTGGGTTCGAAATATTTCCTCCAGGCAGCCTGTCCCCAAATATTCTATAGCAAATTAAGCAAGTTGGCCCTAGATCCAAGCTCTATACTCTAAAATGGTAGCCCAGAAGTGACCTCTCACTGCTTTAACACTTAGGCGAAAGTGTTCCATGCACCTCAGTTGAGCTGCTTGTCAAAGTATTCACTCTCCCCAATGCTACACAATTCAGTAGGAGTAAATGCTTTTTGTTATTACATAATTTCCCATATTATTATATCCTTTTGTTAATTCTGGTTGGAATTTGGAAGGAATGGAGAGTTTAATGCATAAGTCTCTAGGATTGCCATGTTGATCCAAGGCTGAGAGGTAGCTCTCATTCTTCTGTTTCTGGTGTTTGTTAGGTGAGCTGCATTCATGCATAAACCACACACTCAGCGACTCATGTTCTCAACTCCCCATAACTGCTTTAAAATTATATAACCTGTTACATTTAAGCTCTAATGTTCACCTGTGGAAGTCAGCTTTAACATCATCACTGTCATCTCAGATACGTATTTTCCATAGGACAGTTACAGGTTCTGCCTCTGTTTTGAGTGTACTTGGCTTCAGAATCCAAATGCTTGAGTGACATCCATATGAAGTGATGGCTTATTGGTGGGTGGAGGCCACTGCCTCTTCAGGTCTGTCCTGTTCCAGTTTAGCTGGCGGATAATGTGATGTGATCCAAACAGAAATCTGAACTGGATCTTTCACAGCTGGTTAGGGTGGGAAGACAGAAGAGCAGGCTCCTTTTTCCCTCTAAGGGTGACAATATGTTAGCCACACAACCTTGAAAGCCAGAGTTTTTGAGTCCAGGCTCTCCCCTTCTTCCACCACAGTTTTTAGATATTCAAGCACTGCCTCATGGGAGCTCTTGGAGGAACAGTTGGCAATGTCAAAAGCGGATTCAGCAAGCACATTTTTGCAACTAAGAGCTTGGTGGAAGTGACTGGATCCTTTCTTAGGAGTGAAGATTGTGGTAACAAGTATCACCACCATCATTTTCATAGCTACCATGGCTCCCCACAAGTAGGGCCTTGTTTAATTCATATATCATCTTGTAAGGTGGTGTCGTTATTCTATTACATAAAGGAGGAAACTGAGGAAGCAGTTGGTTAGTCACTTAGACATCCAAAAGATAGTTACTAAATGAATGAATGATGAGTAAGTGACATTGCCCAAGATCATATGGCAAATAAGTGCAGAGTGGGGAAAATTCTAGGAGATTGACTTCTTCTAAAGTCAAGAACCCTTTCTTTACATGCCTTCCATAATCTGAAGCATTCTTGACATTCAGATGGTTTCATAAATGAATCCATCTCTTCAGCCTCTGCATGTCCCCAAGCCGATGCTTTTCAAATGGAGGTATCATAGCTTACTTGCAAAACAGTCAATGTCATTTATTAATAAATAAATGTATTGATCAGTCAGACATTAATTAATTTCATTATTAATTAATTAATGTATTGATAAGTCAGACATTAATTCACTAATATCAGGCCTGTGCTAAGCAAATGGAAGGGAGATTTGAATAAGATATAGTTCCTGGTCAGGTGCAGTGACTCATGCTTGTAATCCTAGTGCTTTGGAAGGCTGGGGTGGGAGAATTGCTTGAGGCCAAGAGTTTGAGACCAGCCAGAGCAAAAGTGAGACCCAGAGTCTACAAAAAAAGAAAGAAAAAAAATATATGTATATGCACATTCATGTATATACACATTCATATAGATATTTATGTATGTGTATATATATAAAGATATTTGAGGAGCTCCACCCTCTGGGAAGATAGACACATGAACAGGCAAGGAATGCTGTATGATAATTCCTGTGACAGGTCAGTGTACAGAAAGTCACCAACCACCCTGGTTTTCTTAGGAAAGTCCCACGTCCTTGAAAACCCCTCAGTCTTGGGCAAACCAGCATGGGTTTTCCTACCTGCCACATGGAACAAAATAAAACTGACTCAAATTTGGAGAGCAATGAAAATCTAAACAAAAGATGTGGTGCTTTGCAATAAACCAAGCATTTTCATTCCATCACCTTGTTTTAAAGCTCACAGCAATCCCATGTGTTAGGCTTTGGCAGAATCCCATGATAACTAGAATCAAAGCCATCTATGGATGTGTTCAAGGTCAAGTCGTGGGCAAATGTCACATAGGCTTCACTCAGGAAGAAAAAGAAAATCACTAAAGAAAAAGATGGCAACACCCGTGTGTGGTGGGGGCTCCAGCTCCAGACTAGGGGTTCAGCAGTATACTCCCCCCTACCCAATCCAGCCTGTGTGGAACGGAGGCAAGGCACAAGCTCCACAAGCACACACCTATGCGCCCAGACAGCCCTTTCCTGGCCATGCTGGACTTTGAGCAAGTCAAATGTTGGAATTTCAGTGACGTGGGGTTTAATGAATCCCATGACTTTTGTCAACATTAAATGCTATAAATCATGTAAAATACTCACCATAAGGGGTTGCCTTTGACAGGAACCAGAGAGATGTTTATTTCCCTTAACATTTTTTAGGTTTTTTTTTCCTCTGTCACAAGCAGCAGAAATCCAATTTAAATCAATGAAACAATGACAGCAAGTTCATTGGCTTATGGAATTGGGGGCTTGAGGGTCCAGCACTGCTGCCTGAAGGTGTCCTATGACACCAGGGTTAGCTCTTACACTCTCTCATTGATATATATAGTATATATGTGCCCACATACATGTGTGTCTGAGTGTGTGTGTGTGTGTGTACATGTATCTTCCTCCTTCTCTCTGTCCCTCTCTGTCTCCCTTTGCATGCCTGTCTCTTTGTCTTCGTGTCTCTGTTATTCTATCTCTCTGTTTGTCTCTGTCTGTGAAAGTTGTCATAAATTAAAATGTAGTCACTAATGTTAAGAAAACCCTAACAAATAGATCTGGGGAAGGCCATGAAGAGAGATGCTCGTGCTTGTCCACTTAATAACAAAACTGCCACAGCTTAGCAGAAGGGCTGCGGCAACCTTACACAAAAAACACCTCTGCAAAGACAAGTGCCCAGCAACTGCCTGCCCAGCATCAGACTGGTGTCACCCTCTGATCTTGGTAGCCAAGGATAATTACTTAAAAATAATTATGTAACTCTCCTCATTTTTCCCCTAAAAACCTTTGTCTTTCCTTACCGCTTCCTACTGCACCACTTTATTCTGAAATGAATGTGTTTTCTCTTAGCCTCTCTCTGTTTGCTATTTAGGTTGACAGTCTCTGTGTCTGTAACTCCGTGTCTCTCTCTGTCTTTGTCTGCCTGTCTTTCTCTGTCCCTGTCTCTCTCTTTGTCTGCCTGTGTCTCTGTCTTTTGCTGTCTCTGTGACTCTTTGTGTCTCCCACTGTCTCTGTTTCTCTCTCTCTGTCTCTTTCTCTATTTCTGTCTCGCTGTGTCTCAGTCTCTCTGTCTTTCTTTGTCTCTATATCTCTCCCTGTGTCTCTTCCTCTCTCTGCTCCATCTTTCTCTGTGCACCAGTCCAGTCCTGGCCCTATCTGGGCAGGCCTACTCTATGGGATGGATAGAGGAGGCCCCCAGTGGCTCCAAGCAGACATTTTGCAAAATAGCAACACAAGTGTGAAGGTTCTCCCAAGGTTCACAAATCCATCCTGGGGAAAGATATGGGTTGACTCTGAGATAAATGCTCAGCCCTGGACCAGTGCCAGTGTCCAAGTGGACTCAGACACTACTTGGGACAGGGGTCTACCCTCCTCTCTGCAACCTAAGGCCTCATATAAATTATCCTCCAAACTGGGATCCTTTGGAGAGTGAACAGAGAGTGAATATGTTGCCAGTTAAGTAGGACAAAAGGCATACATCAGAGTGAGCCATGTTACCTGGGATGCAGGGCGACCCTCCAGGCACTCAAAGAAGGGGACCAGGAAAACAGGCCAAGAGCTGCCAAGCCCAACTCACCAGCTCATTCATTTAAAAAAACATTTAGAATCATTTCTGGCAATTTTTTTTTTTTTTTAGAAAATAGCATTCTAAATGCAGGACATCTGAAAAATTTGTTCTATATCCTTAAGTAGGACAGTGATTTTTCTGGTATTTGTCAAGTCTCTAGGTAATTTAAGCAACAGTCCACCTGCTTAATGATTCTTTTTGCTGATACTTGTATTGAGCTGCCACTGGCTCCTCCGCAATAGCTCCCACCAATTCCAGCACCTCTGTTTTGGAGACAGCCTGAGGCCCAGGAATATAGCCCCAGGCCTCTGGCCATTAGCACATTCCCACCAATGGTGCTCTGAAGGTCTCCTGCCAAGCAATTGTGGTGACAACAAATTTGGAGATAAAACATCCGGCATCCTTCCCGAGACACCAGAAGATAGGGTGGCTCTTTCAGAGACCCCACTCTCTTTTCTACCCTCCCTAGACAACCTCAGTATAGCAGATGAGTTGAAAGCACAGGCTGTGAACCTACACCATCTGGGGTTTGAAGTCTGGTGACCTCATCTGGTGACTTCAACTCATCCGGCTTCATGTTAATGCCTCAGGTGCCCCAACGGCAAAGTGGAATCATCACCAGATAGCTTTTCTTAAGGTGTGTGGCACATAGTAAATACGCAATTGTTGACAACTCTTCCTATTTCTATTACCGTCATTATTATGGGTGGGCCCAGAAATCAGATTCCTCTGTTCCCAGGTTCTTGGTTCTCAGTACCAAAGAATGGTACTTGTACTGAGTCAATGGAGCAAATGAGCAGAGCAAGCAGGTGCAAGCAGCCGAGTGCCGAGACTTGCACAAGAGCTGCTCCTGGCTGGCTTGCCAAAAGGTTCGGGCTGCATGGTGATGGCTCGAGGTGGTCACTGAAATAATAGAAGAGAATAAGAGCAAGTAAAGTTTTAGCAAGAAAAGAAAAGTTTATTTTAATAACCCTGGAGAGCAGGCCAGACCTCATCTTAGAGGTGGGAGGCATCATATAGAGTGCAGTGCTAGATTTAATACACAACTTTTGGGGGGGTGTCAATGCTTCTTTGAAATTCCCAGGATCTTGATCAACTCCGCTTCAATAACATGTTCCTGTAACAGATCATATCTGTCTGTTCACATCAGAAAGCCCCAGGGATATTCATCAGTTCCCCCCAAACAATCCACCTGCAAGATCTGGATTAATGATTATCTCATTCCCACAGTACCCCAGATCAGCCTGACCCATGCCAGTCACATATAGCCTTACCACATCAGCCATTCACCTTGCTCGTATCTAATCAACTGTCTAACCTAATGTTATTACAGCAAAACTCACCCCTGGATTTGAACTTTACAAAGCAACTATTGCTACACTGGCAACAGACACTTCTTCAGCCTTCTTTGATAGTTAGCCATGCTCTGAATCTTCACTACTTTCCCAAACAGCTCCTTCCTATTTTGTTTCCCCCATTTGCTCTGGTTAATCAGAATCCTAATGGGTATCTCCCAACCCAAACCATTTTCCAGTTAGCATCCAGACCAGTGAATGGGCCAAAATGCCTGCTGGAGATGCTGGCAGTGAACTGGAGAGGGAACCAAAAACATACTCTCTCAAGGGAATCCTGAGATCTGTTCTGGGTGTCTCTGAATTGTCTCTGCAGTTTCTAAGCTTTCTATGGATCTTGCCTCATTAATCCACTTCATTACAACCCCTATGCTCCCTCTTTTCAACTCTCACCTTGCCTGTCTTGACTCCATTGCCAATTTTTCTTTCTCTTCTCTAGTATAATAAAAGCAATAACTAAAAATACTTTATCCCACTAATACGTTCCTTCTGGAAGGATGTTTGGAGAATACTTAGAGACCTAAAAATAGACCTGCCATTCGATCCTATAATTCCTTTACTAGGTTTATACCCAAAGGCCAAAAGTCACAATATAACAAAGACATCTGTACCAGAATGTTTATTGCAGCACAATTCATAATCGCTAAGTCATGGAAGAAGCCCAAGTGTCCATCCACCCACTAATGGACTAGCAAATTGTGGTACATGTATACCATGGAATATTATGCAGCCTTAAAGAAAGATGGAGACTTTACCTCTTTCATGTTTATATGGATGGAGCTGGAACATATTCTTCTTAGCAAAGTATCTCAGGAATGGAAGAAAAAGTATCCTATGTACTCAGCTCTGCTATGAAGCTAAATTATAGCTTTCACATGAAGACTATAACCCAACTATAGCACAAGACTATGGGGAAAGGGCCAAGGAAGGGGAAGGGAGGCGGGAGGTTTTGTTGGAGGGAGGGTAATGGGTGGGGCCACATCTACGGTGCATCTTAGAATGGGTACAGGAGAAACTTACTAAATGCAGAATATAAATGCCTACATACAGTAACTAAGAAAATGCCATGAAGGCTACGTTGAACAGTTTGATGAGAATATTTCAGATTGTATATGAAACCCGCACATTGTACCCCTTGATTGCACTAATGTACACAGCTATGATTTAACAATAAAAAATAAATAAATAAATAAGTAAATACTTTATCCCAGGCACTGGCTAAATGCTTTGCATCTTTACAACAATGCTACAAGGTAGATTCTTTTGTTATGTCATGTGGTAGAGAAACTGATCACAGAGAGCAAAGTAGCTCTGCTACAAAGAGGTGAAGTCTGACACCTCTTGGTATTTAATGCCGGGCAGGTGGGTGCCAGAGCTGGTCTTCCTATCTTCAGGGGATTACCTCCCACTGCAGTGTAGCACATGTACGAACAACTGATAAGCTGTGGATAATCGTATCATTCTAGAATACGTGGTACGAGACACTACTTTCAATCTGCATTTCTGGGCTCCAGATGCTGTGTTGCACCTCACCCATCTCGTGATGGGGAACAAATAATCTCTGCCCCAGTAGTTCCCAGAGAAACAGAACAGATGATAGACATGGGATGGTAAGATGATTCTAAATACATAAAGGGTGGTACCAAAGAGACAGATTCTTTGATATGAAATATAACTGACATATGAAAAGCTTATCTTGTCTAGTCAAGAATATGTATTTCAGTTAATCTCATACTCCGCTTTATGGTTACCAGAGAGCTCAGGGTAAGGTAATTTTGCAAACACTCAGCAGTGCTCCATTTCTTTGCTTCCAATGTCACAGTATGTTCTTACAAAGAATCAAGAGCAATATCATGCTCGGCATTGCCGTGCCCTGTGGAAAGAGCATGGGATTTGGAATAAAGCAGAGCAGGGAGTCGTGTGGATTCTGAGCCTCCTATTGCTTGTCAATAAAGAGTGCACTTGTTGAAAGACATTTAGGTTGTTTTCGATTCCAGGCTATTAGGAATAAAACTGCTATAACATTTGTGCACAGGTTTTTGTGTGAACATAATTTTATATTTCTCTGAGATAAATATTCAAGAGTACAATTGCTGGGTTATATGGTAATGGCATGTTTAGTTTTATAAGAAGCTGCCAAACTCTGTCCAGAATGGTGGTGGTACCATTTTACATCTGCAATGCATGAGTGACCCAGTTTCTCCACATTTTTGACATCATTTGGTGTCATCAGTATTTTTTATTTTAGCCATAGGCATGTGATAATATCTCATTGTGTTTTAATTTGCATTTCCATGATGGCTAATGAATCCATACCATCGATCGCTATGGAATAATGAAAGAGAACAAAGTCTTGATGAATAGTTCATCATGGAGTAAGGTGAATCTTCTTGGGTGAATCTCCAGAGAATTATACTCAGTAAACCAGTCTCCAAGGTTGCGGGCTATATGATTAGATTTATGTTACTGTGATGGTTAATTCTGCATGTCAACCTGACTGGATCACAGGGTACCCAGAATTTGGTGAAGATATTCTGCGTGTGTCTGCGAGGGTGCATTAACATTTGAACTGGTAGCCTGAGACAGCAGATTGTCCTAAATTTGAGTGTCCTCATCCACTCCATTGAAGGCATAATTAGAGCAAAAAAAGGCTGCCCCTTCCTCTAGTAAGAGGGAGCTCCTCCTACCTGCCGGATGTTAAGCTGGGACATTGGTTCTTTCAGTTTGGTGACTGGAAGATAAGTGGATCTTCCAGACACCCCACTCTCTTCTCTGCCCTCTCCAGACCACCTCAGTGTAGCATTGGAGTTAAGAGCAGAGACTTTGAATCCATATAATCTGGGGTTTAAAGTCTGCATGTGACTAGTCACTAACCTCATTTGGTTTCAGGTGAATGCCTCAGATGCTTCATCTGCAAAATGGGAATTGTCAGTAGATAGCTTTTCCTAAAGTGTTTGCCTTCAGACTCAAACTGAGACATTGGCTCTTTCTGGGTCTCAAGGCTGCCAGCATTCAAACTAGAGCTACACCACGCACTCCCTCCCCTAGGTCTCAGGTCTTCAGACTCAGGCTGGAACTATGTCATCTGCTCTCCTGGGTCTCCAGGTTGCTGACTGCAGACCTTGGGACTTGTCAGCTCCATATAGATATGAAGGTATGAGCTGATTTCTTGTAAGAAATCTCCTTATGCATACATACATTTCCTATTATTATTATTATTATTATTTTTTTTTGCAGTTTTGGCTGGGGCCGGGCTTGAACCCACCACCCTGGGTATATGGGGCTGGCATATACCTTGAACCTTGAACCACAGGCACTGCCTCTCCTATTGGTTCTATTTCTCTGGAGAATCCTAATAAATATAATAGCATTCTAGATGCACAAGAGGGTGGTATCAAAGAGACAGAGACTCTAGAAGAAGGTAAAACATGAAAAAGTTAGCTTGTCTAGTCAAGAACATGTGTTTCAATTAATCTCATACTCTGCTAAGCATGAGACTAATTATAAGAACAGAGGACAGATAGCACTTGTTAGGACTCAAGTAGATGACAGGCAGGAAAGACGTGGATATGGTCATAAAAAGGGCAACACAGAGCTCTTTGTTTATATCTTGGCTGTGAAGGTGAATGCATGACCTTATACTTGTGATCAAATTGCATAAAACTAAATACATACACATACACATGTGCAAATGAGTACAAGCGAAGCTGTGGACTGTATCAATGTCCATATCTGGTTCTGCTACTGTATTGTGGTTTTGTAAGATGTTCTCAATGGGGAAAACTGAGGGAAGAATGGCCAGGTATCTTTGTATTATTTTTTACAACTGGACACAAATCTACAATTGTTACCAAAAATAGTTTAAGTTAATAATGGGAAATAGCATTCTTATATTCCAGAGCTACGTTAAAGATGAAATGACATGGTGTACCGAAGCGCCTGGCACAGGGTCTGACGCACAGTCCTCAATCAGAGTAGATCTCATGTTTTCTATAACAAAAACTATTGGCTGGTGCCTTGTCATATAATGTGTGGTGGAGATGAAAAGAAAAGCTCTGATCACAGTTGGAACGGGGGTGAGTAGATAGAAATTTGTAAGGAAAAGCAGAATATTCATTAAAAAGAGAAACATTGCATTGTTTAATTTTAAATACACTCTCTCTATATGTGGATTAGACACATACTCCATAATACATGAGCCAAAGTGCCAACGTAGACACCTGGTGGTTAACTAACAGCCTATCACTGTTCTTTGTAACTGCCAACTTCTGCTTCCTGTCTTCATAAATGTTTAGTTGTCTCTGAGCTGTGGAGTATTTCATATTTATACACAGGCCCCGGGAATTTTGATCAGTACTTTTGAACAACCCAGACTCACTCCAAGAGGCCCACGTGGTGTTAATTGCTGTTAACGAGGAGAGTGACGGGTCGTTCTGTATTCACTTGTCCATGGTGTATTTGTGTATTTGCTATGCTCTTGAACAGTGGGGTCCACAGGACCTGCCTCCGTTCCTTTCTTTTACCTCCTCACCATTTGGCTTCATTAACAGCCCCCCTGATTGCAAGAAGGAGGCAGGAAAGAACTGTGTTCCTCTCCTTGGTTTTACACGAGGCATGTTGTTTCAAAAGAGAATCATCCCGTGCCCTGTGCTACTTGTGTTGAAGTGAGCTAAGCAAGCTTTCCAGTCCTGTACTTTTGTCCATGAGAATGGAACCAAGAAGGTAACTGAGAAGACGGGAGTACTCAGAGAGTGTCCCCAACTCAGAGCTGAGCAGAGGCCACTCAAGCCAAGTTCTCCCCTCCATCATTTGTCCTGGTGCCTAAGACCCCCTTGCACACGACTTCCAGGCCAGCTTCCTGGATGCGTGTGACCTGTGAAGTTGCTCTCAGAAGGACCCTGTGTTCATTTTAATGCTCAGTTGTCACTGTCCTGAATTTTTCATCATTTTATCTTTGGATGTGTGGTTTGTAAGCGAAGTGCAGCAGGCCCGGCAGCAGAGGGGAGATGTGCCGTGCGCCTGCCCACAGTGCTGTGTTACCTCATTCACGGGGGCACCGTGAACTTTGCTGTGCAGCTTTCTTAGCGCTCTCACCTTTGTCTTTGGAAAAGAAGCTTAAAAGAGGTTTATTCTGAGCCAAATTTGAGGACCATAACCTGAAACCACACTCAAGAAGCTTTCAACAACCGGACTCACTGTGGTGGGGTTGCAGTTTAGTTTTGTACATTTCAGGGAGACAGGAATTACAGGTAAAGTCATGTATCAATATATGTAAGGCATACCTTGGTTTGGCCTGAAAAGAGGGGACATCAAAAAATGGGTGCTTACAGGTTATAGGTGGATTTAAAGACTCTTTGATTTGTAATTGGTTGAAGAAATGAAGCTGTGTCTAAAGGCTTGGAATGACTTAAGAGAAGGAAATTATCTTAGAGATAATTAGAAATTAATTAATTAGAGATAAGCCACACTGGACAGGTCCTCAGGCTCAGAGTATATTGAGGGTCTGCAGAGTTATCTTGCATAGCCTTAGGCCTGCTAATGAGTCACATAGGATTATCTACCACAAGGAAGGGAAGCAAGAGGCTTGTCTGACCTCTTTTCATGGCTAGCAAGTTGGTTACAGACTTAACCAAGACGGTGTCCATTTAGTCAACTGGTAGGGGGGAGCCTCAAGATTTTATTTCATTTCACATCTTGTACTTGCCTTAAGTCTTGCAAAATGACCAGCCATCCTTTCTAAGGCTATGTCTCAAACTAAGATAAGTGCTGAAAGCCTAGAGAGGCCATATCTTCCTTTCAAACCAGAATTTGCTTTGAATGCAGAAAGAAGGCAATGGTGATGTGCAGAACAAAAATGACCAGCAGACATTACTACATCCTGCCTTATCAGTGTCACTTTCCTGAATCAGTCAGTCACTTGTACCGGAAAGAGAAACGCAGGGAAACTCATAGTTCTTTCCCGTTCCGTCTTTCCTTAGTCACCATGAAGGTACAAAAACGGAGTTCTGGAAAAATGTGCACATCTGAAGAAGTGAAATAAAAACAGTAGAGTTAGCTGTGTGTACTTTCTACCATTCTGGTAAGAATAAAATACAGAGGCACATGCAAACTGCAAAATATGAATTGTTTAATTTTGGAAATTGCACCTATGGGGTAAGTACTCCTACATTTGCATTTAAAATCAGCATTGCACAATATAAAATGAATGGTAGCATATGTGGTAATAATTTAGACATCCAATAGCAGATAAACCACCATGATGAGCCAAGAAAGAGATCACGAGGAAAGGAAAAGGCTTTGTCTTTTGATACTTTTATGACATTTTATCCTGTTTATTGAATATGAGTGAGTCCCGTCTTTTCATTTTGCACGGGGCTCTGTGGATCATTAGGTGACCCTGAATGATTTTCCAGACTCATTGGCCTCCCAGAGAAAAAGAGTGGATGATAAGCAGCTCTAGGCTTATCCATTGGCTGCTGGGTTCAGTCATGGGACTGTTACTGGAAAGTTCTGAGAGTACATGCGTTAACACCCATGTACTTAACACCCATGGACGTTAAGTCAATTTCAGTTGAGACTGATGTATAAACAGGTATGATAAGACATTAATTTATAAAAAGGGAGTTGACACAGGGACTAACAGTTGCATCCTTATTTTCCCCATAACTCACACTGTAAAAGGAGGTCAATTAGACCTATGAAGTGTTCTGATGGTATTAGGGTTCTTAGTTGTAGACCACAAACTCAACTCTAGCCTCTTTAAGCAGAACAGAGCAGTGGTTTACAGAGAAAAGCTAATCATCAGATCTGTTTCATCTTTTATTTAGACACATATCTAGGTCAACTTTCAAAATCCTTCGTGTGCTTAGGTGTGGCCCTGAGGCTGAATTCTAGCCAATGGATGTGAGCAGTCACGATGTGTTCCACTCCCAGGCCAGTCCATGACAACCAGCCATGTGCCGACCCCCATGCTCTTCACTCTATGTTGATCAACTCAACATAGACAGCCACGGTCACCTCAGAAGCCAGTGTTGAGGATAGAATACCAGGGTCCCTCAATAACTGTTTGGGAGGAAAAATGCCCACAGATCAGAAACTGTCACTTTGGACTTCTCATAAAAGAAAAATAAACTTCTCTTGCCATTGTGACACTTGGAAATTTATTTGTTACAGCAGCCAACATTACACTAAATGGAATTGCTGTACTCACGTGCTACCGGGAATCAAAACTCAGACCCCATTTCAGGTATAAATCAAATGGTGATTTATTACACCTGTGCAGGCGGGTCGCTGCCCAGAGGGCAGACGGCCCTGAAAAGAAAAGCAGGCTGCCTTTTATACCTTTTTTTTTGCTGCTATGTGGCAAGCAAGGAAACAAACACAGAAGTAGAACATGGTTGGTTAGTCCAGGGGCGGGGTTACAGAGTTGGTTTGGGGGGCTACAGCATGGTGGTTGGCACAAGGGCAGGGTGACAGTGAGTCAGGGGGTTACATCGTGGCAGCTGGCATGGGGACAAACTTGGCTTGGGAAATTTTGCTTGAGTAAGCTTTCCACCATTGTTTAGACAATGCTAGGGGGTTGGGGTAAGTTCTACCATTGTTTTACCTGTGGCTAGGAGTCTTTGGGGGAACTCAGGGAACTTCCTTGTTCTATTCTGAAACCTGTTTGAGGAATCAACCCAAGGGGGTGGGGTTTGAGATGTGCAGGGACTCAGGCTGAGATAGTTAGGGGCCTTTGGGGTCCTTTGGTTGGATACTACAGGAATCTTAGAATTTCTAGAAGGGTTGAGAAAACATGTTTAGATGTTATAGAGGCAGGTGTAATGCAGCCAAGAGATAGACCCAGCCATACCCTGAGTTCATCCTAAAAGAATCCCATTGCACTATCAGGTGTTCTTCAGGCACAATGAGACTTGACCAAGAAGCCTTCACCAGGCCCTGGAAAATCCAAACTCCCCTGCCACCAAGCTTCCTACTGCTTTGGGTGACCTGCTTTGAGTGACTTCCCAGGTGCTTGCTTCCACCTTCCAAGCCTTAAATAAATTTCTTGGTGTACCCAGGTTGCAGACAGAACCTTACAATGAAGCTATAGTGGAGTCTGTGAAATACAATGTATAGCTACTCTACCTCCATGATCCAGGAGTTCATGTCAAAGGGGGTTGACTGAACCAAACTGCAGAATCTGCCCTTCTCATAAGGATAGACCAGAAGTGGTGCAAGGATAGACGAGAAATGGTGTAAGTAATTGGGTGATTGAATAGTTTGTGGCTTCAGGTTGTTTTGATCATCTGCTCAGGGCTCCCCCTCTCCTGACTGCTGAAGGCATCCTGCTCTCTCTCTCTCTTCTGGCATTGAAAGCTGACCATCCTTTCTCCTTACCTTGAGTCTGTCAATATTTTTATTCTTTCCTGATCTTTGAGACAACTGTCTATTTATAAGGCAATTATGAGCCCTGCTCTTAATGTGATTTTTATGGTGAAACTCCAGGGGGCATTGCATTTACCTTGTTCCAGGTTCTTACTAGACTTTTTGAATATTCCTCATGATGGTGGTAGAGGGCAGAGATCTCCCGTGGGGGGCATGATTTCCTTCTCTATCTCACCTTCAAAGGAGCTTCAGTACCAAAGCTTTCTCAGTAAGGCGATGCAGCAGTCACTTCACCTCACAGTCAGCCAGTGTGATGGGGAGCATGGGCTCTGAAACCAGATTGCTGTGTTCCAGAGCTGCCTCTGCCCTTTTCATTAACAGCTGCATGATCTAGGGGAATTATTCAATCTTTCTGGGTTTCAGTTTTCTCCATAAAGTGGAGTTCGCGGGAGTGGCCCTTACAAAGGAGGGACGATAAGTAAATGGGTTCACTCACATGGAAGTGTGCATGGGATGTGACCCCTGGGTGGTGTCTGTCGTGACCAGGAATCCAAGGAACAAACCTAAGTGCACTTTTCTCCTATTTTAAAATTTATTTTGGCTGATAATAATCATGCTTTGTTAAATCTTCCTCCTCTACCCTACCCAAGATGATTTCACAAAGTTTTGTGCATTGTGGACTATGGTTTTTATTTTCTGGTTTGTTTGTGTTCTTCTCCAGAATACACCTCTGATTTTATGAGGAGGGACAGAGGCATATTTGAATTAGAAATGTCAGTATGCAGCGTGTAGGAGACCTTTGAGGAATAAATCTGTGACTTAGGGTAGAGCTGCACAGCAGATGCCTCTGAGCCTGCACCATAGAGCTATTCCAGCTCAGAGAGAACATGAGGAGGTCAAAGGAGGTAAGAAAATGTGGGAAGGTGCTCAGAGTGGGGGGTGAGTGTGGCTCCCAAGGGCACAAGTGGAAGCCACATTTGAGCTCAAAGCTCTGCCATGGTCTGTGCCACAGACCTCAGGTCACAGGTATGTGCCCGGGTACTTCTGATACTAACAAAGTCAGCAAGCTCAAGGGCACTATGCATGGATTTGTAGTTCTGCCAGCCTGGGCCCAAGTCCTGGCCTGGTCAACTGGTAAAAAAGGGTCCCAGAAACTTCCTTCCTCCCAGGGAGCATCAGTTCCCTTCAGCTGTGAAATTGGAATCATTGCATCTATCTCTCAAGGCTATTTTGAGGGTTAATGGCATAATAGGGACAGAAGCATTAGCATAGTATCTGGCATGCAATGGGTTCTCTAAGAATGTTATGCAAATTGGACTTGTACTTTCTATTCTGGAAGGAAAGGCATTCTATTGAAAAGAAAATTGCTCTTCATAAGTTTTGCCTATAGCTGTAATGGTGTGTGTGGTGGGAGGAAGCAAAAGACAAAAAATGCCAAATAGTTTCATCTCCAGCTTTTGAATCTTCCAAGTGAACTCTGTAATTTGGCTTCTTTCAGCCCTTGTGAGGACTGAAAGCCTTTGCGTATAGATGGAGCTAAGGGTGCCCAGCCTCTTCCATTATGGGCTCTGATTTTTCATTCATTGCAGCAGAAGACATCTGCTCAGTGAGTTCTTTGAGGGCATGACAGAAAGGGATCTCCTTTGAATTTAGCAGATTTTGTGCCTGTTCAGATCTCCAATGGAAACAACTGCAAGGTGGCTGAGTGTGACAGCAGAGTTGGCTGTCTGTCTCCTCCTGGGCTGGGGCCCTGGCTAGGGCAGAGGCTCTAGGAGCTACCCAAGAATCTCCGGCTCACACCTTTCCCCCATTTCAACCCCCAGGACTCAGTTCCTACTCTGAGCACTGGAGTAAGCCATAGAGCTGCTTGCCAGATAGCATTATGAACTAGATTGTGTTCCTCTTAAATGCACATGTTGCATCCTAACATCCAGTACCTCAGAAAGTGACCGTATTTGGAGATAAGATCTTTAGGAAGGTAATTTACTTAAAAGGAGGTCATTAGGGTAATTAAGTTAAAATGAGGTCCTTGGAGTAGGCCCTACTCCAATATGTCTGACACCTTGGCCAGACTTCTAGTCTCCGCAACTGTGAAAAAACAAATTTCCATTGCTTCAGTTCCTGTACTCCTTTTTTTTTTTTTTGGTATGCCCACTCTAGGAAACTAATATAGTTATCCAATTTCAAACATGAGATAGTCAAATTGCCCCTCACTTTTTACTTGATGCTAAAAGCTGCCATGCATGAAAACTGCATGTGAGATTTTTAAGCACCAGGTCTATATTGTAAGCAGCCACCACTCACTGCAGCATCATTCCCATTGCACTGATGAGGAGACTGAGGCTCAGAATAGGAACTGGGCTTGTCCACAGCCTCAGCAAAGAGAAGGCACAGCTGGGTTTTGAGCTGAGGGCTGCCTGGCTGCCTGGCCACACTTACTGGCCCTGCTACTTCAGGTAGAATGGGAAGTGGAGGGAACAAAGAAGCTTTGGCCGACCAAGGCTCCTGCTGTGTGCTATACCTTCACCTACAACAGGATTCCTCACTTAGACTCTGGGACCCTTTAGGTACCACCACTTATCTCTGAGGGGGTTAAGACAATTTTCAGTGTCACTTTCATTCATTTTAATTTACTAACTGAACATGAGAATATCAGCAACACACTTTAAGGTAGAAAAGGAAAGCTGTTATCATGGTAGATAGAAACCCAACGTCAAATCACAAAAGTTTAAGGATTCGTGCCCCCTGGGGACACACTGATGCTCCTGACCCCAGGGCTGTTTCTCACCCAACATAGTGGCTTGTGCCATCATGGTGCTGTTGGTCACTTGAACACATAAGCTCCTGAACACTTAATAACCCCACGACTTTTAGGCATTGAACTACCTACTCACTCTACTTTGTCCAGGGACATGGGGCCTTCCTTGAGGACCAGGACTGTGAGTCTCACACTGTGATGACTCCCATGACATCTAGCCCTGAGCAAGTGATCTGATTCTTGAGTGAAGCCTCCTATTCCTGCAGATGAGAGGGGACAGCAACGTGGAAAAAGGTTAATCAAGAAGATATGTCAAGGAGGAGGCATCTGGAGGCACTGGGGACAGTCATTGCTCACCGAACATGTGCTAGTCTCAGTGTGTGAGTCAGAGTTCTCTAGAGAGACAGAATGGGTAACAGATGTGTGTGTGTACACATATGTGTATGTATTTCTGCAGATGATTTATTATAAGGTATTGTCTCACATGATTACAGAGGCTGAGGAGGCCACAACCTGTCATCTGCAACCTGGAGACCAGGAAAGCATAATTCCAAGGCCCCCGAGGTGAGTGTATCGATTCCAGTTCAAATCTGAAGGCCTGTGAACCTGGAGCATTAAGAGCAGGAAAGCGACACCCCAGCTCCAGCAGTCAAACAGAGAGAACATTTAACCTTTCTCCATCTATTGGTTCTGTCAGGTCTCAGGCAGATGAGATGATGTCCACTCACACTCGGGAGGGCCATCAGCCCCAGTGGGCCCCCAAATGCAAATGCTAGTCTCTTTCAGCAAGACCCTCACAGATGCACACAGGAATAATGTTGAACCAGATGTCTGGGCATCCCTTGCCA
Source organism: Nycticebus coucang (assembly GCF_027406575.1). Lineage (NCBI taxonomy): Eukaryota > Metazoa > Chordata > Mammalia > Primates > Lorisidae > Nycticebus > Nycticebus coucang. The sequence goes on from NC_069796.1 coordinate 78,915,566, forward strand.
CATGGAATCAACCATCACATAGATGCTGTAGATTGTAGGTAAAGGGGACATGCCCCAGCCCTAGAGGGGCCCAGGCAAACTCACGACGTTCCTCTGTGACTCAGGCTGACTACTGATGTTGCCCACCTTCTTCCCAGGGTGACCCACTTTAACCCTGCTATTTGCTCACTGCCAGAAGTGGCCTGGCCCTGGCAGTACATCCTACCCCCAAACACATACACATCAGGGCTGAGATTCCATGATACAACCCATCTGCAGCCCTCCATTGAGGGCAAAAGACTATCAGGAAAACTATCTGCCAAGGAATTCAAGAACTCCCAGGATAATACAAAGTGGAGAGTAGTTTCACTCCACCTCAGAATGTTCCACAGGGAGAGCACTTTCAACAGGGTCTTGAGAGGTAAGTAGGAGTTTTCCAGGGGGTAACAGTTCTTCTGAGCTGAAGGTGGGAGTGGGGAGTAGTCTGGGATAAGTGAGAACAGGACAGGGAGGGCCACAGGGCTAGAACAGAAGCAGGGGCACAAAGTGGCAAAGCTTGTGAGCAAACCAAAACCGAGATCGGTATGGTTAAATTTGTGTTCTCGAAAGTTATCTGTGGCTGCCTGTAGTGTAGGCAGACAAACCGGAAGGAGAGAGACAGCAAGCAGGAAGATCAGGCACTTTCAGTATAAAACTGAACTTAAACATGAATTTTCACTGGGGCTGTCAATTAGGCTGCTATAACAAAAGCGCTATGGATTGGGTGACTAAAGCAACTGAAATTTGTTTCTCACATCTCTGGAGGCTGGGAAGTCCAAGATCAAAGTGGCAGCCAGTTTGGGTCCCGCGAGACCCTTCTTCCTAGTTACGTACACACACGGTGAAGAGAGAGAGCTGCTGATGCCATCATGAGGGCCCCACTCCCATAACCTAATCACACCCCAAGGACCTTATCCCCAAATATTGTCACCTTGGAGATTAGGTTTCAACATAAGAATTTGGGGGAGACACCTTTAGTCTATACCAGTGGCCACGTATAAAAACCAATGTAGGGATTTTAATTATTTCCTGTTTTGAAAGGAATAGAATGTTAATTTTCTGGGGATGGGGGTGGTGTCATGTTATAGCTGATGACACAACTTGCTCCAGATATACTGATGTCGGACAGGACTGCAGGTCAGTAGTAGGCTCCCCACTCCAGCCTGTCCTGGTTGACACAGCTCTGAGGTCATCTTCTGGTTGAATCTTTATATTTCTCTTTGCTGACCCCCAACTTCCACCCTCCCCCACCCCACCATTTCTATTGTCCTTCCTTGGACCATTCTCTGTCTCACTTGGAATTACATGTTCAGGGCAACAGTCTCTTAGCCAGCCTACATTCCCACCTTGTCCCTCCAATCCACCTTCTTTGCTGCTCCAGAAGATGAGCAAGAGCTCTGAGAAAGTAAGTTTGGTGAGCTGTGGGAAGGTGGGTGCAAGGGTCTTCTCTGTTTCTCAGTCACTGAAGGCTTCAGGTGATATATGAAAGTCTCAGTGATAACCAGGATTTACTAAACATTCAACATGCACAAGATAGTATACTAAAGGAGCCTGAATGTGTTACCATATTTAATCCTGAAGCATTAAAAGATGGCTATTCTCGTTTCCATTTGCAGGTGAGAAAGACTTAGAGAGGAGGTGTAGCTCACTCAAGGTCACAGGGCCCATGAGAGGTGGCTGGGATCCCACCCCACGGTGGTCAGACTCTGGGCCCTGCCCTTGCCGCCATGACTCGCACACATCATGAATGTTCATCTTGCATGTACCCTGATGCCTTTGGCATACCAGCACCTTGACTCATGCCCCAGTTTCTTACCATGTCGAGAGGAGGCTGCTGAAGTCACTCTGAGGGTAAATTCAAAAGCTCCCAATGGCAAGGGATTTTTCCTCTCTTGAAGGAGACACAAGTAATTATGAGCAATATAGCCTTTAAACAAATAGCCTAAATAGAGCGCTGGGGAAGGCGCTTCTGAAGCCATTATCACCAGGGTTTCTCCAGATGGGTTGAAAGGCTGCTTGTCTCAGATGATTTGCATTCTGTTTTCTGTGTTCATGGAGCTGTCAGATGGATTTGGAGGGCTGTGTGCATTCCTATATTACTGGATATGGCCTCAGAGGCCTCACATTGCTTGTGATTAGCTCCTCTCTCTGCCTGTCCTGCTAAAGCATGACTTCATCAAGGGTAACAAGCCATTCCATTTGGCCCAAAGCAGAGATGACACAGAACTGTGGTGAAGAATCAGCACTTTGATGTGGGAACACCAAGTTTAGGAGCCCGGTTTCCTGCTCTGCAGTCTGTGTGACCATGGACATGTTCCTTAACCTCTCTGTGCCTCTATTCCTTCATCTCTAAAGAGGGATGCATTAATACCTATTTCATAGGGTTTTCTTGATCATTGAGTTGGTAAACATGAAAAGTTTTAGAAGAGTATCAGACAAAGAGGAAAATACTGGGTAAACATTAATTATTGTCATAATATCTATTGCTGTGACTCCTAGGGTCAAGCCTTGATTTAAGTTTCCCTTGATGCTATTCCCCCCTCCCCTTTTTTGGATTTATTTTGATGGTGTAAGTCAATATATCACCTTTGTTATTTAAGTTGCATTGAATCTCTTACTAGTGTTTCCTCAGCCCAGAGCCTCTGAAGCAGATGATGGATGGAAGTGGATGGCAATAGATATAATATTCTAGTTTCTTCTTGGGTTAGGACTAGGCTAGAGAACAGAGCCCCCTCAATGGCTTATGTTTGCGGGGACCAGAGGGGGAGGGCTGGGCCTGAGGTGGGCAGTGGGGAGATCTTTACCAAACACTGGCCTTTTTCTGACCATCAGATGTCTACTAAAGCTCATCTCTGAGAAGGGACTTTGAGGGGGATGGGGGAAAAGCCTGGGCTACTGAATGAGGAAGTCTGGAGGCCCATGGAAACGTCAAGGGGACACTGAGACTCAGTTGATCAAGCATGTCATGCACAGAACACAGTTTCTGTATTGGAACATAGGGTGCACACTGCACACCACAAAGACCCCAAGTATCGGTAAAATCAACAGTCAGATCAGCACTCAGCAATTCTCTCCAAAAAAGGGAAAAGAACGTGGGTATGAAGTAACCTAAGTAATCATTGACCAATAGGAAAGGACAAAGGTGCCTGGAAGTGCAGAGAGACCAATGAGAGTTACATAAACAATTTCAAATAGAGAGACAGAGGAAAGTTACACCTCTCCAGGGCCCCGTGTGCATCACTCTCTCTCTCTTCTTACTTGTGAGAGGGACCTACTTTCATCTGTCTTTGGAAATGCTCTGATATTTCTCTTTGTTCTTAAATAAAATTTGTCTTTTTTATACTAACGTCTGTGTGAAGTTACTTTTCCTTTCTGTCCACGCTGCCTGTACTTCCCCAGTTTTATTTTTAGTCTTTACACACTTTTGCTCTTTGTGCCATGCTTCAGTTGAGCTTTCTAGTTCTGCTGAGTAATTGAACGTTTTAGTTCTGCTGAGTAACCAGGCCAACTGGATTCAGGAAACTGGGACCCCTGACCCTCATCAATCTCCCCCAAGGGAAACCAGCCAACGCAAAGCCCAGCAAGCCTAGTCTAACACCTTGACCTTAGACCAATGGCCATTGGATGGAGTCAACAAACTTCACCATGAACCATCTGTTGATTTCAGCCAGATATGCAGGGTAATCTCAAACTGTTTCTCTAATTTATAAACCACTTTCAGGTCTTCTCCTCAAAGCTTTTGACTCTGCTGAGCCCATATACACTCCCCAATGTTTTAGAATACAGGTAGCCACCAGACAGCAGGGAGGATGGCCAGTAAAGAGATGTTTGGATATGTTAGAGCAGGCATCCTCAAACTTTTTAAACAGGGGGCCAATTCACTGTCCCTCAGACTGTTGGAGGGCCAAACTATAGTTTAAAAAAAAAATTATGAACAAATTCCTATGCACACTGCACGTATCTTATTTTGAAGTAAAAAAAAAAACGGGAACAAATACAATTCACACCGCTTCATGTGGCCCGCGGCCGCAGTTTGAGGACACCTGTATTAGAGGCTCAAGCTCATTACTTACAAGTTCCAGAGGGAACTCAACTCCCCAAAGCAACCAATGGTGAAACTAGATCAGAAAAAAAGTTTGTTTCAGGGAGCTGGAGAGCCTGGACTCCATGCTGCAGCTGCTCTTCTGAGATAAAAACTGCCAGAAACAAGAATTTTTTAAGAAGAGACATGCCAGAGAAGTAGACCTGTGAAAAATGCCCAGATCTCTCAAGCCAGACCTGCCTGTAACAGTGGGCACCACCCGACTCGACTTTGGCTCCATGAACTCTGCCCATTGGCAAGTCTCCAAGAAGAGGCCCACCAGTCCCCAGCTGTATTCAAAGCAATCAGGAAGATTTGAGATTTTAACAGCTTTTACCCTTTCAAAAGATAATAAGGTAGGTCACATTTCATATTTAACCCACCTGACATTTTAATTCTCCTAATGTGCTTTTTTTGATGTGTGCAGATGAGGTACAGTGTAGGTACAAGTTGCTATTTATATAGTCCTGGCAAGTGGATTCCATCAGCGTTCAGCTCCTCCTTTCACTCAGGTGCCTTCAAGATTATCAGAATTTCAAGTTCTTGACTTCCCAATAGTTTCTTCTTCCCAAAGTTTGAAAAAAGAATAAGAGAATGATGACCTTCTAATTTCTTCCCCTGTTGTGAGAAGACAATGTAGTATATTATTAAAAATCCTGAGTGAGGAGAAGAAAGGTCTGGTGTTTAATCCCGCAGAGTCAGTCGGGAAATGGGTGCAATGTTCTTTTTATTTGTTTTTATTTTTTTTTTTTGTAGAGACAGAGTCTCACTTTATGGCCCTCGGCAGAGTGCCGTGGCCTCACACGGCTCACAGCAACCTCCAACTCCTGGGCTTAAGCGATTCTCCTGCCTCAGCCTCCCGAGCAGCTGGGACCACAGGCTCCCGCCACAATGCCCAGCTATTTTTTTGTTGCAGTTTGGCCGGGGCCGGGTTTGAACCCGCCACCCTCGGCATATGGGGCCGGTGCCCTACTCACTGAGCCACAGGCGCCGCCCGGGTGCAATGTTCTTAGCACAGAGGCTGACCCCGGGCCAAGCTCCAGAAATGACAGTTACTACCGTGACTGGCTAATATCATCGTCATGATTGTCATTCCCATCGTCATCTTCCTGGCTCTTCCACTCACTACCCAGTGCCCTTGGGCAGGTCACTGTCTCTCTGTGGGTCTCATTATCATTGTTGTAAAACTGGATAACAGTTGTGATCTCTCAGGGTCACCAGGAAGAGTGAGCGAGGCAGAGTGAGGCCTCAGTAAGATTTGGAACCCTCAGCAGCTCAGGTCCTATCTCAACATATAGTCCTTACATGTGATGGGTTTGTTTCCTTGCCTGTTTTTATCTCTCAGTCTTTGTACTTGTCTATTTTCACAAGCCACAGAACCACAGAGTTCCTATCCTTCAGAGCCCTGTGTTATCCTGGTAAGAACTCTGGTTGACACTCACAAGCTCACTGCATCGCCTTGAGTGTTCCTCATCTACCCAAGTGTTCCAGGAGAGTGGTTCTCAAAGTGGTACATGGACCATCAGGACCAGAAACGCCTGGTGTGCTTGCTAGGAATGCCTCACACACACGAAATAGACTGCAGGGATAGTTTCCTGGAATGCATTGGAACACAGTTTTCAGGGGTCCTCATGTGCACTGACCTGCATAGGATAACCTCAGGGGCCTCCCTCTCAGACCTGCTGGTCTCTGGGGGGAGGGCTGCTGGCTGAATGGGGAGTGCCCTTCCCAGTGTCATTGCACTATCTCAGAGTACATCCCTCGGGGCTAAACAAGATGAAAAGCAGAGTCTGTTAAGCAAGAAAAGAGAGCAACAGACCAGATTTATTCCAAAAGTCAGAGATAAACATATTAAAGGTACTCAAGGAAAAAGAGGTAACTATGAACTTCACATGCAGCCACATGGACCTTCACCTATACAAGCTGTAGGAAAATGGTTGCAAGCATTGAGGAACTTGGGAACAACATTGCCAGGCACTCACTAAGGAACAAGCTTCAGGCAATGAAAGGACTAGAGAATCATAGCCATGGGGCCAGTGATGACCATTACATAGGTAGTTAGCAGTAAAAAACAATTAGCTCTCCATACCCATGGGTTCTGCATTCATGGATTCAACCAACAGTTGACCATAAATATTCAGGTACAAAGTTGGATCTGTAGTGAATAAGTACAGACTTTTTTTTATTGTCATTACTCTCTAAACAATACGCTTAACAACTATTTACATATCATTTATATTTTACTAGATTATTAGTAGTTTAGAGTTTATTTAGTGTGTATAGGAGAATAAGTGTAGGTTATACACAAATGTCACACCATATTATATGAGAAATTTCTGCACCTGCAGATTTTGGTGTTCACAAGAGGTCCTGGAACACATTTTCCATATGCAAATGACCATATGCATTTACTACACACACACACACAAAACATATTTCCTTTTATTTTTACTAGTCATGAAACTTAGTTATGTAATCCTACACGTTCTGTAGGCTAGGAATAAATTAAGATTGGAAGAAAAAATTACAAAGAAATGGAAAAAGAATGGAGAAGACACAGGAAAAGCAGAGTAAGCTCCCTTGTTGACTCAAAGGTCCAGCCAACCCTTAAACCACGTAGAGGGTAGAGACATCGGCTCCCCATGAAGCTAAAATTTTGTGTATAACATTTGACTCCCCCCAAATTGAACTACTCATAGCTTCCTGTCTACTAGAAGCCTTCTTGGTAGCATAAATGATCCATTCACAAACATTTTGTATGTTGTATTCTTACAAAAACAGAAACTAGAGAAAAGAAAATGTTGCTAAGAAAATCATAAGGAAAATAAAATACATTTACAATACAGTCTGTATTGATTAACACCATAATTTTACATCAGTTTACAAGATAAATGGCCTCTCTGAAATGGTGGCAGCCACAGCTGTAGACCTCGGTCTAGGGTACACAGCAAGCGATTCAGCCCTTTCCTATGGTGTCCTGACTTTTCACCACTTACTGGGAGCACTTCCAGTGTTACCAACAACACTTTGTGTGGGTCCCATTACAGTATTGCTTTAACCATGATGAAAGAATATGTGAGACCCTCAAGACATCACTTTTCACTGTGATATGTAATTTGCTAGAGAGATGATTATCCACCTTCTAAGCAGATACTTGCAACACTTGAGCTCACTACAATAGCAACAGCAAGTGGCTAGGAAATTGTTACAGTAGTATAGACAACAGTTAATTTACTGGGGTCATGATTTAATACTGTATCTTCACATGTGTTTAAATTTCTCTCCATTGTGAATGGTGCCACATGGATCTGTGTGTTCCCCCCCAAAAAAAATCGATTAAACTTTTTGGGGGGATGAGGAACAGAGTCTTACTATGTTGTCCTCGGTAGAGTGCTGTGACTCACAGCTCACAGCAACCTCAAACTCTTTGGCGTAAGCAATTCTCTTGCCTCAGCCGCCCTAGTAGCTGGGACTACAGGCACCTGCCACAACACCTGACTATTTTCTTCTGTTTAGCAGGCTTGGGCCATGTTCAAACCCACCAGTCCTGGTGCATGTGGCCAGCGCCTTAACCCCTGAGCTGCAGGCGCTGAGCATTTTGATTAATTTTAACTTTTAAAAATAGATCTGTGTATATTTTGTGACATTAGATGATTAAATAGGCTAGCATCTACACATATTTCATTCATTCACAACATATCCTTTTCTCTTTTTTTTTTCATTATTTCTGGGCTATGCAGTTCATCTGTAAATGTTTCCAAATTGTCCCAAATCTAAGAAAACATTTCATTATATTTATTGAAAAAATCTGCATATAAGTGGACCCCGGCAGTTTAAACCCATGTTGTTTAAGGACCAACTGTGCTGTCCCAGGCGGAGGGACAGGGATACCTACTAGATTTTTTGACAATACCTTTTTACCTAAGGTTTGACTTAGGGGAAACATGACATATTATATAATAATACGGCAACATGACATTTAAAATATATTCCTAAAACATAGAGTTAAATGAAATAAATGAGCCTAAAAAGTGTGTCCAGTTGGTGGCATAACCACACAGAGAGAAACTATTACAAGTCGCTTCAAAAGAAAGTCTGTGAGAAGGAAGCAGTTGAGAAGGAAGACCACAGAAGGGTCTTCCTTCTCAACTGCGTTAACACTATAAGCCTGGAGTCTAACCAGGAAAAAGCATCAAATAGTGCCGCTGTGTAAAAGTAAGCCCAGACATACCTAAAACATATTTCCTTTAAAAGCATAGGGTATTTGAATCTGAAGGCTACATTTTAATGCAAAAGATACTCATGAATTAAATGGTTGATGCGATTTTTAACATTAATTAATATTTTAAAACAACAAAATCGGGCTTGCTAAACTGACTTTTTCATTATGTGGCTTCTGAAATCTGTTGAGAGAGACTGAAGGGAGTAGGTTTTGAAAAGGTTGATGAGGGTTGAGGGCATAGTCCCTTGAATTGATTTTTATGCAGAGATTTTTAGCTGCAATTTTTCAGTTGTGAACCTGATAATTAAAATATCAGTATTTAAGAAGACAAGTATTTTGTCCATCTGACACTCCATGAAAAGCTCACTTGGACACTCAGGCCAGAAGCTGATGATTCTCTTAGGTTGACTCCTGTCGATATTGAACTATTCCCAAGATAGTCAAGTATGTCTCAAATCTAGCATGAGATAAAAAGGGACACTGCAGCTGAATGAAAAAGGAACCAAAATCTACTTTGCACATAACTTAAAGTCCTAATTGGCTTTGTATCGTCCTCTCATTTTGTTCACGTAAGATTAAATGCTACCTGTTAAGTCTGCCTAGTTAGCTTAAAGTTGTCAAAATGTCTGCAACATTTTGTCAATAAAGTTCAGTCTTTTTTAATTAAAAAAAAAATTTGGAGGCCGGGCGCAGTGGCTCATGCCTGTAATCCTAGCACTCTGGGAGGCTGAGGCAAGAGAATTGCTTGAGCCCAGGACTTTGAGGTTGCTGTGACCTAGGATGCTACAGCACTCTACCCAGGGTGAAAAAGTGAGACTCTGTCTTCAAATAATAAATTTAAAAAAACTGGGGGTGTGGTGTTTTACACATGTAATCCTAGCACTCTAAGAGACGGAGGCAGGTGGGTTGCTTGAGCTTAGGAATCTAAGACAAGACTGAGCAAGAGTGAGACCCTGTCTCTATTAAAAATGGAAAATTTAGCTGGGCATTGTGGTGGGTGTCAGTAATCCCAGCTACTCAGGAAGCAGAGGCAAGAGGATTACTTGAGCCCAAGAATTTAAGGTTGCTGTGAGCTATCACACCGTGGCACTCTACCTAAGGTGATGGAGTGAGACTCTGTAAAAGAAAGAAAAAGGAAAGAAGGAAGAAAGGAAAGAAGGAAGGGAGGGAGTGAGGGAGGAAGAGAAAGAAAGAAAGAGAGAGAGAAAGAAAGACTAGAAAGGAAGATTCAAATGAAGCAGCTGGCGACTTCCTCTGGGCCTCTCTTGTAAGTGGTAAAGCATCAGCAGTACCAGGCTGTTGGGTCACTGGGCTGTGTCCACCAGCTCTGGTCCAGCTCTGGGTACTGGAACCATGTGTACAGCTCCAGTGGCTCTGACGAGTCAGCACAAACAGGGTGAATATTATTTGTCTGTCAAACAAATCAGTAAAGAAAATGTATTAATAAATGGAAGTTTTTAACCTTTTGAAATCTGAGTATTTTCAAATTTAAATCTCAGAGCAAATTTGTGCTGAAAAGTCCACGGATCTTCCTAAGTAATTAAAACAAAATAGTCGATTATTTGTAAAGTCTGAGAAAAGTCTGATCTTGGGGAAAAAAGAACAAATTTTCAAGTGACTCCTTCTTGCAGACCTGTTCCCGGACATCTCGTTAGTTCCCATTGATCCGGGATAATTCAAACAGGCTCCCGCAGCACAATTAATTCGAGAAGTGGCTGAGAGGGGAGATGGCTGGTCCTATTGTTGGTGGTGACAGGCTTCATATTGATTGGCTTCTTTCTTCCTGGTGTTAATTGAAAGCTACTTATTTCAATTAATGGGGCAAGAAAGGATTTTCTGTCACAGTAGAGGTGAAACAAGTCTGGAGAATGCGCAGGAGCTCCCCAGGTGATAGAGGACATGAGGTCAGGGTCCAGGGGTTCAGGCAGTGGCACAGCTTGTGCAAAGGCACTGGGGTACACTAGGCTTAGTGTTATACTACAACTTTGTGCCTGAAGAAATACGTCAGATCATTTTCCTTGAGAGGAAAGTGCCCTGTACCCCTAAGGGAAGAGATGTCAGGAGAAAATTGCCATTTGTACAACATCTGCTAGTTGGTGGGCACTAGGCAAGGCACTCCCTACAAGTTCTCGTTTAACCCTCACAGCCCCGTGAGAAACATATTATCATCTCCCCTCTATAAAAGATCAGACCAAGGCTTGGAGATCACACCTGGGATTTTTACTGAGGCTTTTCTGCCATGAAAGCCTACACTCCCAAGTGTACTGGGAAGTCGCAGGACAGGGAGAGGAGAGGCAGAGGTGCCGGTGGCTTCCTTGGCTGTTCAGAGATTTGGGGTACAACACTTATGACCTCCAATCCTACCACAGAGCTTATCACGGATGTGACTTTGGACAAGCCACTATGGAGCCTCAGTTTCACCATCTATAGAATGGGGAGCACTATAGTCATCGGGAAGTAATGTCATGCTTATCAAACTAATAAAGGCATCTTACATCCAGCAGGTAGCCGGTGACAGGGCACCATCAATGGTGAGAAGGCCTGTGCCCGTCATAGAACAGCTCAGCACCCCAGGCTCACAGGACACCCACGCTCTCTTGCAAACCCTGGTCCTCGTATCACAGGTTCTATTACAGGCTCCGCGTGTGGGCAGATGAGGGTTAAGAGCAAAGCTGGGACAGCCGGCAGCTCCCTCCCACGAGCATGGTGATTAGTAACAATGAACAGACTTATTGGGGAGTTATTAGGGTGAGATGATTAATGAATCAAGCAGGCACTCAAGTTTTAATGAGACAGTGTTTGCTTTCCTAACTGTGAATGTTGGAATCTAACTCCAAGGAGTCTGGCCAAACTGGGAAAGGATCGCCCAGCAATCTGCTCCCTCTCATTGTCACGCTCCTTCCAGGGGAACTGAGTCGCGCCAGGAAGGCTTTAGCTTTTCTCTTTTAGGGAAAACAAATTAAAAAAAATAAAATTTAAAACCTCCTGCCATAAGACAGCAAATAGTTGTCATTTTTCTAAAGGACAGAAGTAAAAAAGACAGGTGTCCCAGGATTCCTGACAGATTTGTTATGGTGTCTCACGACTCACAGATGGGACGAGTGGGAGGTCTGCAAAGGCCTGGGATCCGTGGGGTTTGGTTTCCCAAAGGAGATGAAGGAGATGTGGACTTGGGAGGAGGCGGAGAGCAGAACGGCATTGTGGAAGGCGGGAAAGAGTGTCAGGACTCAGGACTACACCTGGAAGCCACATCACCTGACTGCAGAAGTGGACCCTGCTTGGAGAAAGCACTCTGTCTGCACTGGACTCCTCTCCCACACTGTGGCCAGAGCAGGTCCTTCACCTTTCTGGGCTTCAGTATCCTCATTTGCAAAAAGGAGACATAATCCTGGTGGGGGTGCTGGGATTAAATGAGATAGTGTAGGTGTGTTGCAGGTGCTTTACGTATTTTCCTTTCCCCTGGGCAGGAGAATTTAGTGAAGGAGCAAGGACCAGAGAGCTGGACTATCTGAATCCATCTCGACCACTCTCTATCATGTGACCACAGGTGATTTACTTATTTGCTTGAAGGCTCAGTCTTCTCAGCTGCAAGAGGCAAATGACAATAACCACTTCCTTCCTCCTAGAGAATAACATGAGAAAAGGCTGGTAATATTGCATGCACTGGGCACATTTTCACTGTTTCATAAATGGTTTCATAAACCTTACTAAGAGGTTAAGTTAGTGCATAGATTTTTTTCTGAAGAAAGTCACTGACAATGCCCCCAAGATTACCAGCAAAAACTGAAGCTAAATAAAAAGTAAATGTACCCAGTAAGGGTGTGTCCAGGTTTGCAGGGCCTTCTTCCAAGTTAAGAATGTGTTTTGTTCCCTTACCTAGGATTTAAACAGAAGGCAGCAAATCTGCCTTTCAAGCACTATTAACTGCATATGCTAAATGAACCAGTAAGAATTCCTGTGCACACAACAGGCTATTATTATCAAACAGTGTAGAACAGAAGCCGGATTGTTAGTGTAGACCAATTGTCTGTTCAATAGCCCTATATGGGTTGTAGACAGGGGCTTGCATCAAAGAAGCCCGCCAGCATCTCCCAGGAAGGATGACTGGGACTTTGGAGCAGAAAATTTCCATTTGAGCGGTGATTACTAACTTGTCGTCCAACATGAATTGAAACTGTCCCTACAATTGAAAGACACAAAATCGTCTTTAAACTTGACATACCCATAATATCTGGCTGGTGTTAAAGAAAGGCTGTGATGGGGTGGACGATGTCCAGGCAGGATTCCTGCCAGATCTGTTGTGGTGACTGTAATGAAACGTACTGGAACAGGAGCCCTAATCAATTTAGGGCCCCAAATTACAGTTCTTTGGAATAAGAAACACACATTCATCCTCAAGAATAGTGATTTGATAGAGAACTGGAAAAGGCAATTGAAACATTGATCATCTGGAATAGGATTGGAGGGGATATAAAAGCATGTCTGGCTCACAGGCCTCGGCAAGTGTGCGCTCACACTCAATATGAAGGCAGCAAGGGAGTGTAATCTGTAGCAACTTCTTTTTAATTCTAAGTGAATACTCCTTTAGAGCTAATGTTGTATGTATATGGGTCCCTTTAATGTACTGGGGGACTGGCGTAGGGTCTCATTTGTCCACCCAACCTTCCAGAGACATGTTTCTAATTCATTAATCACTTTGTTCATCCCATTTCTTTCTTTTTTTGCCGGGGCTGGGTTTGAACCCGCCACCTCCGGCATATGGGACCGGCGCCCTACTCCTTGAGCCACAGGCGCCGCTCCATCCAGTTTCTTAATAGCCATCATATCTTTAATGATTCTCGAAGATTTCACCTTGCTGGGAGGAGTCCTCTGACTCCTTTTTCTACCCTATTCTCTTACGGATCCATCTGGCATTTTAAAAATTATTGATTGTTTCATCATAACTTATTCTTTTAGAAATGGCTCTGAAGCTAGTGGTTGTGCTTCAGGCTGGTCAGAATTGCTATCTTCCCCAACACATTTCCTTAGTAGGTGTCCAGAGACTGGAACAATCTAAATTTGACTCTTGACTCATGACTTTCTTTTGCTTTAGTGCTTATAAAAATAACTAAGGGATTATATATTTTCATTGTTTTCTTATAATTTTGCATTTCTTATGCATCCAGTGATCCAACTCAGGAGTCGGCCACATCATCTGTAAATCCTAACTCTAATGGTAACTCTTACCTCTAGTAACTGATTACAGCACAGTTGCTGTCTCATACTCTGGGTGATCCCATGGCTACCTAGCAATTGAAGGTTCCTCATCCCCAACCCTTTCATTCTTTTTCTTCCCAAACCACATGTTTTAGGAAGTCAGGAACGTTCTAGAACATTCTGGAACATTGTGTTTCTAATGTTTCCTGACACTAAAATTGTTCCAAAATACCAACTGCTCCAATACCAACTGCATGTACAACAAAACAATTCTGACACTAAGCACCCAGAGTTACTGTCACATCCCACAAGTTAAGACAGTCTTCTATGAGACTTTCCCCACTTCAGATACCAAATTGCAAGTTGAATCCTTAGGCCATGCACACTTTTAGCCAACTGGCTACACAATACCCTATATTCAATAATGCACTAGAACAACACATAGAAATCCAGAAAATGTACACTTATGTACAGTTTTATTATGAAGGGTACACACAGGGAAAGGTCTTAGAGGAAGCATAGAGCTTCTGTATCCTCTCCCCAGGGAGTCAGGGCACCATATTAATGTGTTCACCCACCAGGAATTTCCTCTGAGTGTCAATGACCAGAGATTTTATTGGGCTTTCATTATGTAGGCATGATTGATTGAATCATTGGTCATGTGATTTTCTCACCTCCTGTCTCTCTGTTGAAGTCGGGTGGCTGAAAATCTCAGCCTTCTAATCCTGTACTTGGTCTTTCTGGGGATTAGTCCGCAAACCTGTTGCTACCCACGGGTTCACCATAAGTCACCTCATTAACATAACCAAAACACTCTTCAGAAAGTACAAGAGTTTTAGAAAGTCTATGACAGAAACTAAACCAGATATATTTTTTATATTTTTTACACTGAAAAATACCATAAGCAGAACCAATCCAGAAAGTAATGTAACATCTGTATTAACTGCCGGATACACTGTTTATTACAACCATTTGTAATATTACCTACAGAGAGAAAAGAAGATAATTTAGTTTTTCTTCTTTTATGCTCTGTCAAATTTTGTTTTCTTATTATCAGTGGTTTAGAAAAGCTATTTTATCTTCATAACTCTTCATTAGCATATCATATAATTTTAAAAATTTGTTTTCAAATGAATGAAACTCATTTTCAGTTGTTTTGGTTTTGTTTTTTAATAAGTAAGTTAAAATTTTCTAAAGAATTTTCCATGGACTAGCTTCTGGCTCTGTACATTTCAAACTTCATTGACCGCAGACTGTGCTAGGTGTTCTAGAACATTAATATTGCCAGAAAACTATAAAACCTACCTACCGTCATATAGATGTCACATTAGATAAGGCATTATGCTAGAAGCCATTTTTATTCCAAGGCAGCTACTGATCATAGTACATGGAAGTGACTGCAGAAGACAAATATACCCCCACCTGAATCTATCTTGAGCTTAACTTTCTTTTGCTTTACCCCTTCACTGGGTCTCAGACATGCCTTTGATTATTTAACATCTCTAGGGGAAGCTGGAGTAAAATAGATGATGGTCTTAACTGATCGTGACATAAACATATTACTTTCCCAAGTCACAAAAATTTGATTTTCACTATGCATTGCTGGGATCCTTCCTAGGCCTTGGGAGGAGCCTATGCAACTGGGGGCCCCCTCAGGCTTGAACTCAGTAGTCTACCAAGGGGCAGAAGGCAGTGGGGGCAGTGCTGCCCCAGAAGAAAGGAGTAATTTATCACTGATCTCCCATTTTTTTTTTTTTTGCCAGAGCATGGTGATAAAAAAAAAAAAAGACAGACTGATTTTTAATTGATCTTATTATTTTTAAATTCTCTGCAAACAAGACATCCCTTTATTGCCTGCACCCGACACAGAGAGCTCCTACCACCCCCCCTTAATAAGTCACTGCTTAAGTTTAACTTCACAGTTAAGTTACTTCCTCCTCCCAGCTTTCCCCACACCCTCCAGCCCTGACCTCCACTGTGGCAGCCTTGAGGCTAGGAGGCTGAGAGGGAAAAGGAGAAATAAGGAGGGACACACAGGGCTTAGGAGCATGTGCTAATTAGGTGTGTTTGCTCTGGAACCAGAGTGCCTGGGTTTGAGTTCCAGGGCACCACGTGTTAGCCGTGGGATCTTGGGCAAGTCATTTGACCTCGATGTGCCTCAGCTTTCTTATCATCAAAGGGAGGATAATTATAATTTTTATTTCATAAAGCATTGAGTGTGTGCATGAGAATGAGATACAATGTTATTTATTTCCAGGCAAAGAGACCTAGTGGATCCTGTGACTTGAAGGACCATAGCATATTCAGAGAGCTAAAAGAAGGTCAAGGGTGGTCAGAGAGCAGAGGCCAGGAGGGAGGAAGAATCCAGGGAGGTAGGCCCATGGAGAGCATGCTAGGATACTTACAGATTTTGATATTTATTATCAGGGCAGTGGGTGCTTTGAAAGCTTAGTTTTGCTTTGCAGAGGGGGTGGAGTGGAAGTCTGATGACATTGAGAACCACTGCCACTCCTATCAAACGTGGCATGGCTGTTATGACCAAGAAGCGAGACCACTTGTGTCAACAGAACTTAGTTGTTTATTCCAGAAAAATTTTGCCTGCAAAAAATCAGACTGTAAATCAATCAGTATGTCCATTGTCTGCTTCAGAAAATCCCTGCAAATCAATCTGTCTGATCTAACAGTCTGCTAACCTGGGCAAACAGAATGCAGGTTCCCCAAACTGACTTCTTAAAATTTGCTCCAGTGATATTCACCAATCCTTCCCTGCCATGCTGCAAGCTTTGCCTCACCAAGTAGTTCCCCACCTTGAAAAGCCTGCCTTAACCCACTGACATCCAGACCCCATGACTCTATTGACATCCCTTTCTAAGATGCCGAGTCATTTCTCTAAATCCTTTTTCAAGGTGGGGTTCTCCATTAGAGCAGTGAGTGCTAATAAATTTAGTTTGGCGTTGTTAACAGATTGTCTAGTGTTATCTTAGGAATGTAACAACAGGATCATATTTTCAAAAATTATCTTAGGCTGCGGCATGGGGAATGAGTTGGAAGGCAGAAAGGGGAACAATTTGCTTCAGTGGCAAATCTCTGAGAGTATTTGCTTTGGTGGGGGTAGGGGGACATCCACAGGCTTGGTCCCTGCTTCCGTTTTCTCCTCTGCCTCCAGCTCACCATGCCTGCTACTTTGAATAGTGTTATCCCAGGACCTTCTAAAAGGATGTCTCTAAACCTGCCTCACATGACCAGCGGCTGCCACCTGCTCCAGACCCCCCATTCCATCCTCACTGGAGCCATCAGATCACAACCAACAGCTAACGGGAAACAAGGATGGGGCTTTGGTAGGAGCTGTGGGGGATTCACCAAGAAGGAGGAAGCAGTGTTGCGAAGAAGCCTGAGGAGTGTTACGCAGAAGAGAAAATTAATTTATTAATTCACTCATTTAGCCAGCCAGTCAGACCTTTCTGAGCATGTCCCCTAAGCTATGCTGCCTTGAGTACGAGGAAAACAGAGAAGGGAGATGAATTTGAGACATGTCCTCTGATCTGGAGGAGGTTCCAGCACTTTAGGGAGGATAGACCCATAAAGAGAGAAGCGTGACCCGGGACGGGGAGTGCTACGTAGGGTGGGCGTGCACGGAGGTGGAGGGAACAGTCCAGGAGGGCTCTGGTGGCAGCATCTGCACGCAGTTCTGTAAGGTGAGTAGGAGGTTTCTCCACGGAGGAAACGCCAGGAAAAGTGGACACACATCAGTGAATATTCAGGTGTTGCTTTTCAAACAGAGCGAATGCCTTCTCTGTTGAGTTTGATCAGTGCCTGTACCAACCTCCAGGGATCCAGAGATGAAGACACCATAATTTCTATCCTGGAGGGGCATAGGACAGAAGTGATGGGCAAGATGAGAGAGGGGCCTGGGGAGATTTGCAGGGCTCAGGTCTTTTGAGTTCAGCTAGCAAGAAACTAAGCAGAACACGAGTTCTTTTCCCTTCAGAGAATGCTGGTGTACCCACTTCAGACTGGGCTGGACGGCAGTGATCGTGAGCACCTGGTGGTAAAGAGAACTGGATTTCTGACATGTCTCTCTCTCCCTGTTAGCTGGATACCTAGGATGGACCCAGTAGCTCCTGGCATTCCTACAGCCTCTTAGGGCTGGTATTTAGTTCCTACTGCAAACCCTTCAGAGGGTAAAGAAGGAACAATGGTGCTGTGTTTCTGAAAAGTAGACTGAGACCCAGCAGTGTGAAATCACCTGCCCAGGGTTCCAGAGTGAGCCTTGCCAAAGGCAGTTCTCAAGACTAGCTTTCCTGAGCCCCAGGTGAGGACTGCAGGCCGCCCCCACTCTGCGTGCTGTCTGCCTGCCATGTCTCTGCCCCTGTCCGGAGCATGAGGCTGTGGTGGAACACAAAGCCTGAGGGAATTGGCATCAAAATTAAGGTTTAAGACCCCAGCCTGCCACTTCTAAGTGCGCCCTCAGGCAAGTCATTTCATCTCCCTGAATCTCAATTAAGGTTCTCCCAAGAATCTTAATGGGGAGAAAGTCGTAATTCCAACCTCGTAAGGTTCTTCTAAGAATAAAATCAGTCATCTTGCCAATAATAATAATACCAGAGAACACTTAACTAAAAGTGTACAGGTGGCTCGGCGTCCATAGCACAGCCACCTGCGCTGAGGCTGGTGGATTTGAGCCCAGCCCGCGCCAGGTAAACAACAATGACAACTGCAACAACAAAAAACAGCCGGGTGTTGTGGCGGGCGCCTGTAGTCCCAGCTACTTGGGAGGCTGAGGCCAGAGATTCACTTGAGCCCAAGATTTTGAGGTTGCGGTGAGCTGTGATGCCACAGCACTCTACCGAGGGCGATATAGAAAGTCTCTGTCTCAAATAAATAAATATAGTTTACCCCTAAACTTATATTGTCTAATTCTCTCAACTAAACAGGTATTAACCAAATTTTACAGATGAATCAGTTAAATCCTAGGTGTGATAATTTATTCAAAGTCACACAGATAGAAAGAGACAGAGCCTGCAGGAATTGCCAAGCTATACCAGCGTAGCTGAGCTACAAAGTCTTGTTGGTGTAGAAATAGGTTGGTTTGCTTAGAGGGATGAATGTGAATTTGGAGCATCAGTCACTGGTTCTTCTGTTTCTCTTTCCTTCTTTTCTCCTTCTCTCTCTCTCTTTGTTTTTTGGTGGGAAGAGGTTTTTGGGTTTTTTTTTTTTTTTTTTAAGTCACACAGTAAAATCTTTGCCTTTTGAGTGTAGAGTTCTGTGAATGTTAACAAATGTATATCACTTTTTAACCATCAGCAGTCAGACTAATCTCATCACCACCGGATACTTTCCCTGAGCTCCTTGACCGTCAACCCTCTCCCCTCACCTGCATCCCCTGGCAACCCTGGATCTGTTTCTTCCCTGTGGGTTTCTGTTTTCCAGCGTGTTGTGTAAGTAGAATCATAGAGTATGGAGCCTCTGAATCCAACCCATTTCACTTGACGGGGGAATTGGAGTCATCCCTGTGATTCCATGTGTTAGCGGTTGGTTCTGATTGCAGAGTTGTGACCCAGGGTGTGGATGGGCCCCTAGCTCTGCTTAAGGAGCAAGGAATGTCTCTATTTCTTAGGACCCACACATTACTTACTTTCAGAAACTGGGCCCCTGAGGTCGAGCATGACCTTGGTTTGAGAGGAGAATGCACATTAGGATCAAGAGATTTCTTTCTCCTTCCTTCAGATCCTGACTCCTAAGAGCAGAGGAGACACTTGGGCCCAGGTGACCGTCTGCAGAGTAGAGGATGGGACACCAGGTATGCTGAGATGGAGGAACAGCATAGCTAGGGCCTCAGCAGTGGATGCAGCATGCCTCATCGCAGATGAACTCACATTTTGCCTTTCTTCTCTCCCTTTCTCCTTCCCTGCCGGTTTGCATCCCTGTACCTGTCAGTATCTTGATTCTCAGCTGGGAGGGCTGGACGAGCAGGCTTCCACCACACCACAGACTCTGACGTTATCAGTAAGTTGGCCTCTCTATTAACTAACCAGCTGCAGGTTTTACAAATCCTCAGGCACTGAGGCTTTGAAGTTGAGCTCTTGAGCACTGCTGTGACAATCGATGCTACAGTCTACAAATTATAGCCACTAAAAATAGGCCAAAGTCACCTGGCCTTGCTTCTTTAAATGCATAGCTTCTGTGTTTGGTGAAAAAAAAAAAAAAAAAAAATCCCAGCTAATTAGCTTTAAAAGCCTCATTTGCAGGAGCAGGGTAGGTGGGTGGGCTGCCCGTGGGAGGGAAGGCTCAGAGGAGAGGAGCTCGCTGAAACTACAATTCCACAAAAGAAATAGGGCAGTGGAAGGAGAGAGGGACAGGAGGACAAAGGGATAAGCTTTGGGAGTGGTGAGAAGGAGGTATTAAAAATAGCGATGCTGTGAGAAGTCAAGCTTAGGGAGAGGTGAGCAGCCCTTCGCCTGGGTGGCCGGTTTGGTAGGTGTGTGGGAAGGAACACGCCTGCTGGAAACGTGTCATAAGAAGGTTACAGGCTCAGTGCCCACTCCTCCTGGAAATGGTGTCGCCATCCACCCTGTTACCCAGGCTCCAGGCTGCCTCGCCACCTCTTTTTTCCTCTTGCCACTGCTAGTGGAGTCCTCCCCATCTGCATCCGAAATTTCTCTCCTGTCCTTGTCACCCACTGTCACTCCCCCATAGCTACCCCTGGTCCCTTTTCTCCTGGGCCTTTCAGAGGCCTCCGGGTCACCCACCCACCGGCCTCTCCTTTTCCTCCACACATTTCCTCTACTCTGGGAACAGATCCGCTTCTGCTGTTTACCTGTTGACAAACTCTGAGACGCTCCCAACCATCCGTAGATCCAAAACTCTACAGGCAGACAGTCGATGCCCTTTACCATGCAGTCCCGTCCCAGTGTTTTCTTCTTGCCGTTCTGACCACACGCTCTGCTTTCAGACGGACCATGACATAAATCTTGGGCATGTTCTAATTGGTCCTTGGATATTTCAAATCTTTGAAAATTTCATATATAAATCTAGAATTTCTTTTTTTTTTTTTTAATTTCAGGTTAATATGAGGGTACTTATCTTAGGTTACATAGTTTGCTTTTGTAAGGTTAAAGTCCAGGTTAGAGTTGTGTCTTTCACCCAGGAGTGTGCCATCTACCCATGCAGTGTACCCACTGGGTGGGGACTTACCCAACCTCCCTACACTGCCTACTTGAATTTAATTGTGTTTTTCTTTCATGGAAGCTGGTAGTTATTGATCTAGCAATTTCAGACTAGTATTAAGTACATGTAATGCTTGCTTTTCCATTATCATAATACCTCATTTAGGAGAATGTTTTCCAAATCCATCCAGGTTGTGACAAAAAAAATACGAGATCTTTGTATTTTTATGGCTGAATAGTATTCCATGGTATTAATCCATTCATGTATTGAAGGTCACTTGGGTTGTTTCCAAATCTTTGCAATGGTGAATTGAGCTGCTATAAATGTGTGAGTGCAAATGCCCTTGTGGTAAAATGTCTTTGAAAAGTCAAATGGTAGGTCTGCTTTTAGCTCTTTGATAATTCTCCACACTCCTTTCCACAGAGGCTGTAATAATGTGCAGTCCCACCAACAGTGCATGAATGTTCTCTTCTTTATGCATATGTACTCCGGCATCTGTTGCTTCAGGACCTTGCAATGTGGGCCATTCTCATTGGAGTTAGGCGATATCTCAAAGTGGTTTTAATCTGCACTTTTCTGATGATTAGGGACAACAAACTTCTCTTGAAAAACCGGGAGGCACAAGGCTGAGCACACATTCCAAAGTGGCCCTCTGGTTGGCCCCATGCCCACCGTTATCTAGTCTTACACTAGTTTGGTTCTACTTACTTTCACTACCTTTTTGATCCTCTAGATAATGGATTTTGAGACCGTTCTCTATATTAACTTTTTTTTTTTTTTTTTTTTTTTTTTTGGCCGGGGCTGGGTTTGAACCCGCCACCTCCAGCATATGGGACCGGCACCCTACTCCTTGAGCCACAGGTGCCGCCCCCTCTATATTAACTTTGAAAAGCATTAGGGAGTGGCCCTCTGGCACCAAGCTCTGAGTGGACCTGGGGATATGTGGATGGATAATGCATGATTCTTGCCATGGTGAAGGGAGGTGCTGGCACAGAGATGGGGAAAACAGCACCTGCCCCTGGAACATAAGTTATCCCTGCTACGCTTGGGGGTCCTTATGTCTTTGTTCATGCCATTCCCTCTTCCCAGGATTCCCTGCTCTATCTTTTCCACCAGGCAGAATCGTCTTCCTGAATGAAGTTTTCCTGCCACCCTCTCTTAGGATTAACCCCAGGAACCACAGCCTACTCTACTTTCATGAGTCCCCCAAATTCATTTCTGGCACATAACAAGTGTTAAGTAAAATTTTATTTTATTTTTTTTTTATTTTTTATTTTTTTTTATTTATTTATTTTTTTTAATTTTTTTATTAAATCATAACTGTATACAATGATATGATTATGGGGCATCATACACTCACTTCATAAACCATTTGACACATTTTTATCACAGTGGTTAACATAGCCTTTCCAGCGTTATAAAATTTTAAATGAGACCGACTCAGGAGTACTTAGAATCTTTAAACTCATTTTTTTTTTCAGATGTCAAAAAGAAAAGAACGCAGATCCTCCATTTTTATATCCTTTCCCAGAGAAAAGCATTGCACAGATACATGGGTCATAGAATCCTGAAAAAGAATTGAAAGGACAGTTAAACATACAATTAAAACATTTTTGATTTGAAATAGTTGAAGGATGTGGAGAAGTGAGTATAAATAAATATTATGTATTCTATGTATAGAAAAGACTCGCTTTGAAATGATTTTATTATAAGAGAACAAGTTACCTTTTAGTTTTAGATGCTAAAGAACATCTGATTTCTCTAACCTTTGTTTTCAGATCTTTGGGGTAAAATCATCAAATGGACCTTTCTCCTCCAGCCCCAAACTCATCTTCCATGTTCCTTTCCCCTTTAGAAGAAGCTGAGTAAGCTTGCCTGGAGGTCCACATAAATCCTTGGCCCCTGTAGTACCCCTTTAGAGCCTGGTCTTTGCTTTTCTAAGAGACAACTTGTTATCCAGTGACCCTTCTAGACTGTAAGAGCCGAGGAGATTAGGACTAGTTCACACTCCTTCTGTGTACCCTGTTCTCCACCCAGGAAGACTTTGTTAACCGAGTGGCTCAATAGAAGAATAAGAGAACAAATACTCTGAAGATGTGCAACAGGCTCTGATCTATCCAACATCAGAGATGGGATGTTTCTTCTGACAGAATGGCTCTATAATAATGTGCGTTTCCCAAACTGGGGTAGACCAGGAAGGGAGATGTCTTTAGGCTGGTGTGTGTGCGTGTGTGTGTGTGTGTCAGGGTAAGGGTTGGTGCAGCACAGGGGAAAGATTATAGTTCTTGTGTGTGCTTTCTTGAGTGAGACCAGCCTGGGGGATTTGATCTTTGAGTAAAATTCTGCCTTGAAAAAATCATTTTTCCCCCTGCTAACTTATATATTAGCAACATACAATTCTTGGCAGGATTCTGGATATGTTTCATAACATCATTGTTCTACAACTGTTTCTTATACCTCAGAAATGATTCATAGAATTTTAATGGAAATTATTATAAAAATATCTTTGTAAAAATCATAGAAAACAATTTAAAATTATGTGCAATCCCACTATTCTATGAATTGTTACCATTGTTCTGTATTTTCTCCCAGTCCTTGATTATATAAAAACATAATTATATATATCCCAGATAAAAACTTGTATTATTTATTAATTTTTATTTACCATTATAACATACATACTTTAGTTTTCATAATGTTTAGTAGCTTTAATAATTCTCCTTTGTGATATCTGTGGTATATATCACAGTAGGTGATGTAACACAAATTACTTAGCCAGTTCTATGTAGCTAAATATAAGAAAAAGTTTCTAAAATTGTCCTACTATTAAATAACACTTTTTTGCATTTAATTTTTTTAAATGTGGTAGCAAGAAATGTTCTCCCAACTAAAAATTAACCATCATGTGCCTTTATATCTAATAACTCTATTCATTGCCTAATTGAGTGAGGGCTGCCATAACCAAGTACTGCCAACTTTATGGTTTAGACAATAGAAATTGATTCTTTCAGAGTCCCAGAGGCTAGAAGTTGGAAATCACATGGTTGCAATTCCCCTGCAGGCTCTGGGGAAGAATCTTCCCTTTTCTCTTCCGGCATCTGGTGGCTTCCAGAAATCCTTGGCATTTGTTTAGGGATAAAGGAGGTTAAAGAAGCTACAGGGAGGTGGGAGAGAATTATGGCCTCTGGACAAGAAAGTTGGAAAGGGCCGTGAAGCAAAATGAGAAATTTTGGGTGAGGGTCACCTAGTTAACCAAGTATGTGCTGTTCCTGCAAAATGTAACTTCTAGCTGTGATCCATGGCCTCTAGCTTGTGAATGATTCCCACATAAAACAGAGAAACAGAGACAATGATCCCCCCCCCCGCCACACACACACACACACAGAACAAAGATCCAGAACAAAGCACACGTGATCACCAGAAATATCATGAGTCTAACAGCCACCATCATACCATCAATGGGAAAATAACAGTTAATAATTATTGATGCAGAGTCAACAAAATTGGATTTATGTGACAACTGAAATCCACAACCAATGAAAGCAGGACGGCCTGCCTGAAGGCCTAGGGGAACCCGTGGGAATTCTTGGAGATGAATGAAGGAAGAATTGGAGGAAAATACTTACCCTCTGGTATATTGCTTTTATGTGACATCTCCTCTTACTGGCAAGGGGGACCCTTTTCCACTCTTTGGAAAAGTCTATGCTTACCTCAGTTTTACTTTACTCTTTTTCTTCACTTAAATAAAAACTTTGCTTCCATTTCGTTACACTGGAGCTCCAGCTGCCTCATTTTCTATGACCCCCGTTCCTTGCTCTCCCTGTGACTCAGCTGGGTGAGCCCAACCAGTCCACCGAATAGTTCAGAGGTGAACGCTCACCCGTAACAGTATTCTCGGTTGTGGCTGCATCACACCAATCTCTGCCTCCATCTCCACGTGGCTTCCCCTCTGTGTCCTCTCCTCTTCTTACCAGGACACCAGTTAGTGGATTTAGGGGGCCATCGTCTAGGATGATTTCATCTTGAGATTCTTAACTAATTACATCTTCAAAGATTCTATTCCCAAATAAGGGCACATTCACAGGTACCAGGGGTTAGGACTTGAATAAATTTTTTTTTGGAAGATGCTATTCAATCTGCTCCTAAACCTTACTTGAAAACCTCTTAAAATCCCTGATATTACAGCCAGGTACTCAGGAGTGCCCAGAATCCTGGGAAGAGACAGGAATCAAGTCCACCACAGGGTGCAGGTTTCTGCTAGCTCAGAAGGGCCCTCTACAAAGGGGACACCTAACACTTGGCTCTTTCCTGCCCCTGAGGCCACATGAAGGCAGTCACAGATGGTAGAAGAGGAGTGTTCCATCCCAAGGGGCCCTTTCCAACTCCACGTGCTCTTGCAGTCTTGTAGAAGAGACGAGAGGAGGAGGAAGATGCCAAAGACTGCTGACGACCTCTGTGACGGGAACAGAACAGAGAGCCACTGAGAGGGAACAGGGCTGGGAAGGACGCTGTGCACAGGAACTCTGCCCACTAGTGAACATGGCCCAGTAAATGTCTGGCAATATAACAGCAGATCAGCCACATCTTCCCGTTAAGGGGAAAAACACTAGGAAGGTGTGGCCAGGAAAGCAGACAGATGAGGAGATGGCTTCCTCCCCTAGAGTAATGATAATGAGTGTACACAGGTGCCATCCAGGTGTGCTATTGAATGTGCACTGAGAAAGCAGACACAGCTCCGTGTGTCTCCACATTTGTCACTTTTAGTAACTAAAGACATGGCATCAACAAATTAAAGGGGAAGCAGTCATGGCCATCCCAATAGATGTCAGAAGCATAGATAATGAAACCCAACACATTCCTAATTAAGAAAGGAAATAAGATTTAAAAATATATCTCAAAAATTTGGAATGAAATAAAATGTTCACAACCCAATGCAAGGCAACTACCAGTCAAACCCTGGGACATCACACTTACTGTGAAAACATTAGAAGCAGTCCTAATACAGTCCTAAGCAGTCTCTGCAAAGATTTCTGCCCAGACTAACATTGTTTCATGTAAGAAGTACAAATGTTGGAAAAAAAATCACCATCCCACGTTTTAGACACTGTGCCATCTACCAAAAATGCAAGAGAATAGGCTGAAAAACTGTAAGAATCAGTAAGAGAATTCAGTCAGTGCTGTGGTCTAAATGTCCTTCAAATTCATACCTTGAAATTCTAGCTCCTAACTTGATATCAGGAGGGGTGATGTCTTTGGGGGATGATGAAGTCCTGCACACAGAGCACTCATGAACTTAAAAAAGAGACCCTAGAGAGCAAGCTGGCCCTTTCCACCATGTCAGAGCACAGTAAGGAGGGGCCCTCTATGAATTAGGAAGCAGGCCCTCACCAGACACTGAATCTTGCATTGTGATGTTGGACTTCCAAGACTCCAGAACCAGAACCAATTTCTGTTGTTTATAAGCCACCTATTGTATGACATTTTGTCCTAGCAGTCTGAATGAGTAAGTTTGCTAGACCCATCCATTCAATAAATATTTAATGAACACCTACCATATGCCAGGCATATTTATATAGATATGTATTTCTAAGAATTCAGGACATGATGAAGAATTTAATAAAATTTCTTTGCTCATAGAGCTTACATTCCCCTGTGTACAAAAGTAACATTTAAAAAATGACAATAACCAATGAAAAATGTAATGGGAGAAAAAGAATCCAATCCACAATACCAATAAGAAATCTAAAATCTTTGGAAATAAATCTATCAGAAAATATACCTGACCTATGAAAAGAGCACTCTAGATACCACTGTGATAATTACATTGAACAAACACCATCCGGTTAACCCTCAGGACAATGCCATGTTGGAGGTGTTGCTGCTCCTTGGGGCTTTGCAGAAGGCCCTGAAGCTGTGGGAAGTCCCCAGCCTGCCTGAGGTAATAGAAGCAGAGCAGGCTGTCAAGAACTGACGTGATTTTTGGTCTTCTGGGTATATACCTAGTAGAGGAGTTATAGGATTGAATGGCAATTTGTACCAGAATGTTTATTGCAGCCCAATTCACAATTGCTAAATCATGGAAAAAGCCCAAGTGCCCATCAATCCATGAATGGATTAATAAATTGTGGTATATGTACACCATGGAATATTATGCAGCCTTAAAGAAAGATGGAGACTTTACCTCTTTCATGTTTACATGGATGGAGCTGGAACATATTCTTCTTAGTAAAGTATCTCAACAATGGAAGAAAAAGTATCCAATGTACTCAGCCCTACTATGAAGCTAATTTATAGCTTTCATATGAAAGCTATAACCCAGTTATAACCTAAGAATAGGGGGAAGTGGGAGAAGGAGGGGAGGAAGGGGGGAGGATGGGCGGAGGGAGGGTGATAGGTGGGATTACACCTGCGGTGCATCTTACAAGGGTACATGTGAAACTTAGTAAATGTAGAATGTAAATGTCTTAACACAATAACTAAGAAAATGCCAGGAAGGCTATGTCAACCAGTGTGATGAAAATGTGTCAAACTGTTTATAAAACCAGTGTATGGTGCCCCATGATTGCGTTAATGTACACGGCTATGATTTAATATTAATAAAAAAAAATAAAGAACTGATGTGGCAGCCCCTGTGCCACATCGCCCTCTCCACACCTTCTCACTATCTCTCAACCTCAGTCTCCCCCATGGGAAAAATGGCACTGCCCATATCACTCCCCCATCCCTGTTAGGAATAATACAGTGTATTTACAACACTAATTCAGGGCATTAAGTAGGTGCTCAGTAAATACTGTTTCCTTCATTCTTACCAGGAGAAGCATTGAGCTCCCAAAGTCTTTATCAACACACTCAGTAACATAATGATAGGGTGAGATTAACTATTTTCATCATGATCAATCAATACAAGGAAAAATAACTTCAGGAGGCACGTAGGAGAGAGGTGGGTTTTTCAACTAGTAGAGTTTCTATTATACCGACGTGCTTAATGATTCACCAATCTGTTTGATTTGAAAGACAGCAAATCTGAGGGATGTGAAATGCTTATCTTTCTGAGCAGCAATTATTTGTGATGAAATCACGGTGCCTTTTCAAGGAAGGAGGATGCCACTTTGCCTCCGGAGCTTGGTGACTCATGGAAAAGATCATTCCTCAGAGACAAGGAAAAGTTGCCAATGTTGTGTAAGAGGCATGGGCACCCACCCCAGTGGACCCTTGGGGAAGCCCCCGCTCCAAAATATCCCTGGGAGCCGATGGTGGTCTCATTTTGCTATCAGTGTATAGTGAATAAAATTAGGAAAATGCAGAAAAGAAAAAAAAATTCTTTGTCCCCAAATCCTCATGTGACTGCTGCTAACATTTTGATGTGTTTCCATCCAGCTATTTTCCCATTTTCTTTCTTTCCATTACTGTAATCCTCCAGTTTTGTACCTAGTGTAAAAATGAGTAGAAAAACACGGGATTAGAAAAGAAAGTTTACATTTCATCACTAAGCAGCCAAGGTACTTTGGAGTAGCTATCTGTCATCTCTGAACTTCAGTTTTCTCATCTATGAAATGGAATAATAACACCTATCTGACAAGCAGCTGCTGTCAGGACTGACAGATACTGTAGGTAAATTGCTTGCATATCACGGGCACTCAATAAATGGCCCGTTCCACCCCCTATGACTCAGAAAGTCTCTTCAGTAGGCAGCAAAGGAAGAGCTGATCTTCTTGGCTTTAGGAAGGGCCAGACATGAGGCCATTCCAAAGATCCTTGCAACCCCTCAACCAGGGTCAGGAATACTCTACGAGGGAACTTGCCCAGATTTAACCTCATCCCCCTCCCATCTCCAAAGACCTCACTCCAGGGTTCTCATTCCAGTGTGAGATTTGGCCCAGGGGTTTCTCAGCCATGGCTGGAGACAGGGTGGCAGCCACACTAATCATTGTGAACTGACAGCCAGTCACATTCGTTTTGTTATTTCCGCTGGTGGTTTAGTTTTATATTGTCTCATAAGCATTTTTTTCAAGTAACCACTGTTTAATCATCACCATATTTTTAATGCTCCAGAAAATTCAGACAAGGAAAGGGACTGTTACTTAGTGTTAGATTTTTCATTGTTGAAGATCTAAGTTATTTTTTGAATGATACCCTTTGTGGAAGAAAATATTAATAAGAACAAGATGGGATGTTTAATTCTTGAGGAATTCCTAGAAAGGAGGTAGCCTTCGAAGTCATTGAGCTCCCACTTCCCGGGAGTGGACTGGCCCATCCCCGCCTCCTACCCTGTGAATGTGCTGGTGCTTTGGTGATATTTTCTCTTGTTCTGCCAAGCAGTTTATGGGATGGCACACATGTGACTTACAGAACAGAAAAACACCTGGGGCTTGCGTACAGGTGACACAAAAGCCTTCTTTACCAGCTTTAAGCCGAGAATCAGATAACAAGAAAAATATTTGGTGGGTGAAATCTGTGAGATTTCATTATTTAAAGCACACTGAATTTGGGAATGTAAGAAAGATCCTCGGGTATTTTTTATTTTTGTAAGAAACCTTATAGAAATAGTATAGTCTCTGAAATCACGCTGTTCTTGCCAATGAGAACATAAGAATTTTGCTTGAGGCTAAGATTTAATCCACACTAGTTACCTCCACCCACTCAGAATCTCCAGTGGCATGGCTTAGCATTATTTTAAAATTAAATCCTTTCTAAAATTGGAGATTAAATTCTCTCCTTTCATTACTTCTAACTTTCAAAACACAGACTGGGTGATATTGATGCTGTTCTGAAACATGGAGTGTTTCCAGAGAGGAAGTCATCCATACAACTTTTTTGGAGATAGAAAGTTTGGGAGCTTCTGATTTAAGCTGTTCTGCTACGCATTCATTTCAAAGGAATTTGGTGAGCCCTTGTTATCTGCCCAGACCTTGTACAGCCCAGTCACCTCCCTCCCTTTTGACCTGCTTAACTCCCGGCTACATCTAATCCGTGCTCCATCTTTTTTGTTAGAGGGGAGAGTTCACCTCTGAGCTGTTCAGTGGATCTGGTTGGGTTCACCCAGAAGAACTGGCAAGTTTAGGTGAGTCAAAGGGAGAAGAAGGAACTGGAGGAGTGCAAAATGAGGCTGTTGAACTCTATTATAACAGAAAAGAAGCAAAGTTTATTTAAAGTAAAAAAAAAAAAAAGGTAGGTTTTATTTAAAGTAAAGCATAGACTTTTTCTGGAGAGTGGAAGAGTCCCCCTCACAAGTGAGAGGAGATGCCGCACAGAGCTGTGCACAGGTGTAAGTACTTTCCTCCCAATTCCTCCTGCATTAATCTACAAGAATTCCCCGTGGTTCCCCTTAGACTGTCAGGTAGGCTGTACTGGTTTCATTGATTGTGGATTACCTCAGTTTTCACATGAATCCAATTTTCTTTATTTGGTATCAGTAATCATTAACCTTTATTTTACTAGTGACGGTATGACATTGGCTGTTAGTTTCGTGATGTTGGTGGCAATTATGATGTGCACTGTTCTGTGCCAGGGATTCTTTGTTTTATAGGAGGATCATCATTTCTGCTTTATGGATGGACCATTTACAGGCTAGAGGACATGGGTCACAGGCCAGAAGTCATATTTTGCAGGAACAGCACATACTTGGTTCACTAGGTCATACCCAAAATTCCTCATTTTGCTCCCGGGCCCTTTCCAACGTTCTAGTCCAGAAGGTTGTAATCCTCTCCCACCTCCCTATAGCCCCTTTAGCCTCTTTCCATTCCTAATCATCTATCCTTTTATCTTAAGGATAACCAAATAGTGTATAGCCTTTTCTGTTGGCTTTTTTGACTCAACGTAACTCCTTGGAGATCCACTGGAGTAGTGGAATGTGTTCATAGTTCATTCTGTTTCATTGCTGAGTATTCCACAGAGTGGATGTACTACGGTTTGTTTAACCATTTGCCCACTGAAGGGACATCTGTGTTGTTTTCAGTTTTTAGAAAACGGGACCTGAAAACAGGTTACTATAAATAATAATAAAATTGCTGAGAATGTACAAGTTTTAGTGCTTAGGTAAGTTTTTATTTCTCTGGGATAAACACAAACGCCGCAGGTGCTCCCCACCTCTTTGACCCTTCCTTCCTTCCTTCCTTCCTTCCTTCCTTCCTTCCTTCCTTCCTTCCTTCCTTCCTTCCTTCCTTCCTTCCTTCCTTCCTTCCTTCCTTCCTTCCTTCCCTTCTTTCTTTCTTTTTCTTTCTCCTTTTCTCTTCCTCCTTCTCCTTATTCTTCTTTTAGAAAGTGACAGACTGAATCTAACTTTTTATGGAAATTAAAGAATCTGAAATAGCCGGACAATCTTACAACAAAAAAGAAAAAAACAAAATTAGAAGATTTACATCTCCTCTAGACTTGCTATAAAGCTGCAGTAATTTAAAAAGTTTATACTGACATAAGGATAGATACAGAGATCAATATAGACTCCAGAAATACACCCATGTGTATGGCCACTGATTTTTGAGGTGTGGGTGCAATGAGGGGGGAAGAGACATTTTCAATAAATGATGCTGGAGCACCCAGACACCATATGGGGAAAAATATGAATCCTGACTCATACCCTGACACCGTGCACAGAAATTAATTTGAGATGGATAATAAGCCTAAGTGTAAAAGCTAAGCTATACAAATTCTAGAAGAAAACAGGGCAATATTTTCTCAATAATGCAGTAACAAATATTTATTAGATAGAGCACAAAAAAGCTCTAAATAGAAAATAATGGTTAATTAGACTTCATCAAATTGAGAACTGCTGCTCATCAGAATATACTATTAATAAAATGGTATATTGGGCGGCGCCTGTGGCTCAAGGATTAGGGCGCCAGTCCCCTATGCCGGAGGTGGCGGGTTCAAACCCAGCCCTGGCCAAAAACCACAAATAAATAAATAAATAAATAAAATAAAATGGTATATTATAAATAAAATAGCCAGAGAATGTAAAGACTATGTGTAATACATATGTCTTTCAAAGAATTCATATCCAGAATTTACAAACCCCTACAAAAAAGAGGATGACGTGGTAATATACTTTTATACGGTTCTAACACTACATTAAAACATTAAAACCCATATTTCTTGAAGGTGGATTGTTATATATAAAAGACATATAATACATAACCCCGAAAACTACTAAAAATTAAAGACTTATTACTAATAAGCTAATAGTGGGATAAAATAAAAATCATAAAAATTGCTCAATCCAAAATAAGGTAAGAAAATAACATTGATTTTATAAAAGAAGATGGAACAACAACAAAAGAAAACTAGAGGGTAAATTTACACTCTACATAAATACATTGAGTGCAGATTGTTCAAATAGTCTAAATACAAGTTAGAAACTGTTTAGTTGGATAGAAAATGAGATCAAAACCTTGTTTACTATGAGAATCTTACTTTAAATATGAAGTAAAAGTAACAGGTTGAAAAAAGTTACATGACGAAAACACTAATCAAAAGAAAGTTAGAGGTTGATATGTGCCTCCGGTAGAAAGCAAAACGGACTTTGGAACAAGAAATACCATCATGATATTCATAATTAGTAAGGAGTCAATCAAGCTTACGTAGCATCCCTAAATTTGTACACACCCCAAAAAAGAGCCTAAATGTATACAGTGAAAATTGATAGAACTGAAAGGAGAAATAGCCAAATACACAGTTACAGTCAGAGATATGAACTCTCAGTACTTAATAAACACGAAGATGAAAAATTAGCAAGGATAAACACAATGTAAAACAATTCTTTTAACTTACCTGATCTAATTAGCACTCATAGAAAATTCTACCCAATAACAATTTAGAGTACACTTCTTTTCAAGAATGTGTGAGCCATGTATCAAGATAGACAATATTTTAGGCTTTAAAATAAATATTAGTAAATCTAAAATAACTCAAAATATGTTCTTTGCTCACGATAGAATTAAACGAGAGATTAGGAACAAAAGAATATATGGAAATTGCCTAAATATTGGAAATTAAACACAGTCTAGATAATCTATAGGTCAAGAAAGAAATCATAAGGAAAATTGGAAAGCAATTTCCAATGAAAATTTTAATGAAAATTAAAATGTAACATCAAAATTTGTGAGATGCAACTAAAGCAGTTTTTAAAGGGAATTTTGTAGCAAAGTACAAATTGTAAGCACCCCCTTTCATATTTTTAAAAAAATCTGAAAATACTAAAGTTAACAAGGAGAATATCAAAGATAAATATAAACTTTCATAAAAGGCTAATGATAGCAGAAATTAATAAAACCATTTGGAAAACAATTTAGTGTTACCTAGTTATTTTGAAAAATTGTATACCCTTAGAAACCTTTTAATTTTATTCCTAAGTGTACATGTATACAAGTTAAGTATCCCTTATCCGAAATGCTTGGGAACATAATGTTTCAAACTTTGGATAGCTTTGGGTTTTGGAGTATTTACAGATATATATATAAAATGAGATACCTTGGCAGTGGGACCCACGTCTAAACATGAAAGATATTATGTTACATATATACCTTATATATGTAAGGAGTAGTCTGAAGATAATTTTATACAATATTTTTAAATAATTTTGTGGCATGAAACAAAGTTAGTGTTAAGTACTTACACAGGGGAATTTTCCACTTATGACATCATGTTAGTGCTCAAAAAGTTTCAGATCTTGGAGCATTCCAAATTTTGGAGTTTGGGATTAAGGATTCTCAGCTTGTACTCTGAATAAATTTTTGCTTGTGTAAGTTCTTAGTAGTTCTTCATGTAATAGCAAAAATTACTTTTAAAAAAAGAAAAATGAAATGGATACACAAATTATGGTTTAGACTCACCCTGGAATATTATAGAGCTGTGAAAAATAAATGAATTATATCTACTTGCATCAGTATGGGTGAATCACTGAAGCAAGACATAGAATACATATATTATGATTCTATTCACATAAATATGTGCTGTCTTTCAGAGTTTTAAAATATAAGATATAAACATTTCACACCAAAAAATATTACTAGTATTTCCAAGGTGGAGGGATACCTCTTTCTCTCTGAGCCTGGGACTTGATTTTTTTTTGGTGGGGGGGAGACTCATGAATCTGTCCAGAATACACCTTACCCATCTCTTCTTACTCCCTTACCCTACCACAAAATGGGACAGTGAGAGGTCTTCCAAATAGATGGGAGGATGGAAAGAGTTGGATACAAATCACTCACGTTCAAATTCTCTAAGACCTGACTAACCTCTTCTCTGTAAATTTCCTCTCTGTCTGGCATGCTGGCTGTAAGTCAATTAGATCTCAAGTCTAACCTCCCACTGGCTGAACATTAGCAAGATGCAGGCTCCCTGCATCTCTCAGACCTGTTGTTCATAAAACTGGGTTAATAGTCACCACCTGGCCTCCCTAGTGTGCTATTTCCACCTTAACTAATAAATTTAAAATCAAATGAAGACTTTGCCTACAAAATGCTTTGCCAGGCACTAGACAAAACAATCAAAAAGATGGGAATGTGTCCACCACTTTTATTTTTTTCATTACAAATAGCCTTTTTTGTTGGTTTTTGTAATTACCCAATGATGGATGGTCATTGTGAAAAAGCTGAAGGTTCAGTATGACCAATTTTACCCCAGTCCTGAGGTACTCACCAGTTAGCATTTGACATGTGTCATTCCACTCATCTCCTATGGACATATATTCATATACCTGTATATTTAAACAAAAAGTCATTCATTTTATACATAATTTTAAATGATTTTTGAAACTTACCATTATTGTGGATTTATCTCTTTGTCTCTAATTCTCCTTTTGCAGCTACTCTATAATGGCTATTTTAATTATTCTCTTACTGTATGACATTGGCTATTACTGATATTTTTCATTCATGTGGTGAAATGATTTTATTTTTACTAAAATCCTTCTGCACGCATTGCTATTGCCTTTGGACAGATTCCTAGAGGTGCAATTTCTTTTATTTAGGTACACAAGGTCTGATAATTAAGTTCTCAAACTCATCCTAGAAAAAGTGCTACCTATCTAATTCTAAATACCATTACAATATTTTGAAATACTCCCCTTGAAAAGCACTGATGTCAACATCTAGTCCACCCTTCAAAGCACTTTTGGAGCACTTTTTCTGGAATGACCATCAGAGCTGTCATCATATTATTCTTGATGGCCTGAATGTCATCAAAATGTTTTCTCTTCAATATTTCCTTTATCTTCAGGTAAAGAAAAAATTCACTGGGAGCCAGGTCAAGTGAGTCAGAAAGGTGTTCTAATGCAGTTATTAGTTTACTGACTAAAAATATTCTCATGGACAGTGCTCTGTGAACTGGTACATTGTTGTGATGCAAGAGCCAGGAGTTGTTGGCAAAAACTTCAGGTTATTTTCATCTAGCATTTTCGCAGTCTTTTCATCACTTCCAAATAGTAAAGTTGGTTAACTATTTGTCTAGTTGGTATAAATTCATGATGAACAATCCCTCTGACATCATAAAGGTTACCAACATCATTTTGACTCTTGATTTGGACTGATGGGACTTTTTTGGTCATGGACAATTGGCTGCCACTTTGTCTCAGGGTCATTTTGATATACCTATATTTCACCACCAGTTATAACACAGTTCAAAACATCATATTGCCTCTCCAAAAGGTCTTGACAAACTTAAATTCTCCTTTGCTTTTGTTCATTGGTGAGCTCCTTTAGGACCATTTTTACACACACCTTCTCATGCCAAGATTTTCGGTTAAGATTTTCTTACCTGTTTCTCTATCAATGTTTACTTGGTCTGCTATTCTTCTCACAGTGAGTTAACAATTTTGATGTATAGTGTGATAAAGTTTTACAATGTTTTCATCAATTCTATTTGTTACTGACCACCCTGACCTCTCTTCATCAGTGACACTTTCTCTTCCCTCAGAAAAACGTTTACTCCATTTGTATACTGCCATTTACTTATGACATTATGCCCATAAACTTAGACTAGCATATCCCTGATTACTTCCACTCTTGCCAAGTTTAACAAGAAATGTAATATTTGTTCACAGCTCTGACATTATCATGATAGCCCACAAAAACACACAACAACAATAATGAATGTCATTCAGAAGATAACTCCACATGTCTACACAAACACAGCTATAAACACTGATATACCAAGGTTACGAAACCTTACTGAATTGTTTGTACAGTGCTGCCAAGCTGAGCACACGGTGGCAAGTTTGTGGACTTAATTGTCAGATTTCATATGTATACCTATTCTCAGGTGGTTCAAAGTCCTCTTAAATGAGATAATACATGAAAAGCACCTAATGTGCTTATAACACAATAGGTTATGAAAAATATTCTAACTGGCTTAACGACTGTGAACAACCTTGAACATGGATGAGGAAATGAACTCAGAAATGTTTAGTAACTTGTCTCACATTGCATAGTACAAAAGATCATAGGGAAGGGCACCATAGCCTGGGACATCGTCCCTATGAGTCCCAGAGGCACCCCCAAACTCTCTACAGGGCTGGCATCTAGAGATGTTTCTACAAAGCTGCATATAGACTTTTTGTGTTCAATTTATCTGAGAGCTCCCAATGTGAAAACTGCATCATATTTTTATCCTGTCTACTTATATATGTATTTATTGTTTATTAAAAAAACAGAGTTTGAACCAGTGATAATGGCTTCTTCATGGTTTAGGAAATGGAAGTAATCTCTGCTAGAGAATAAAAACCCCAACAATCCAATTCTTTTTAGATGGTTACATGTAATCATGTAAATTTCCCCAGTGCAAATCAAGCCATAGGGTATCACACTTGATGGTGGATCTCTCTCCCTAGGGCATGTGAATGGCAGCTCTCCTCAGCCCCTTGTTGAGCTGTAGCTTAAGCCACAGGTCTGAGTTAGTCTCATCATTCATGAAAACCCAGAGAACATCCATGGAACCTGTTGCTGGAATATGAAAACTTCACAAAGCCCCCAAAGACACAAAAACCTAGGGAGTGCTGCCTTGCAATCTGAAAATGTGCCTGGAAAATGTAGATAAGCAAGCTACTTCATGAATTCACGTGGCCTGCTTAAATGCCTGGTCTTAGCTTTCCAGAGCAGAATGGCATCTTCTACATTTGACATTGGAATGAAGCTTCTGCTTCTATAATGCAGCCTTGCCATCCAAAAATTAGCTTGGGAAACAGGGTCAAAAAAGCTGAAATAATAGATGATAGTGATATGCTTACTATTCCTGCAAACTGCACCTCATTCACTGATTCAGTCATTCAAATGTGCATGCAAACTGCACCTCATTCACTGATTCAGTCATTCAAATGTGCATGTTACAAACACCTGTCCCATCACTACATGCTAGAGAAGTAGAGATTAACCAGACTTCACACAACCCTCAAGGAGCTCACAGTCTAGTGGGGAAACACAAGTAAAATGTGCTTTACACTGAAAAGAGCTTTGTAGAAGACATGGAGAAAATGCAGACAATGGCCTTGGGCAGTCCATGAAGGTTCCAAATAGGACAGGGCTCTTCAAGAGGGGCATTAACATGTAAGTAGGAGTTTATGCCCTAAAGATGAGAAGTACTGACCTTCCAAGTAGAATATACAAAGGCAAAGCAGTACAGCCCCAGGTAGGATTTATGAGAGCGAGTACTATAAGGTTACAGTGGAAAAGCAGGTTAGAAATGGGTTGTATGGAGTCTTGAATGTTGGACCAAGAAGTCCAGCTCTCTTTTAAAGAATGGTAGGATGGAATGAAAGGGAAAACTGCAGTCTGGGAACAGTACAGTGCTCAAAGAGAGGAGGCTGAAAGCAGGGAGAGTAGTAGGGAGTCTATTGTAATAATCTGATAGTCTGAGCAGAAAATGGTGAGAACAGGACTATATGGAAGCAGAGGGAACTAAGAGGGGAGGAGGAGCCATGATTTCCAAATTATTATAATAAGACATGGTGACTGGATCACGCTGGTGGGAGTAAGGTGGGAACATGGTGAAGAGGTAAGATGACTCAGCAGTTCTCAATGGCCCACACCATGGTGTCAAATGTCCTGCCTGGGGGTGATCTGCACCTTCTAAGCACCTGCTCAGGAGGTGGCATGTCCATGCAGGGTGGATATATCTGTGTCCCCTTTTCTGTGGTTTTTCTTCTCCCAGGAAGTTCCCCATTGTCTCCCATAACGGATGTTTAAATGGGTTGAACCTGGTAAAGTACAATTAGGGAATAGCTTTGATTTTTTTTCT
Source organism: Nycticebus coucang (assembly GCF_027406575.1). Lineage (NCBI taxonomy): Eukaryota > Metazoa > Chordata > Mammalia > Primates > Lorisidae > Nycticebus > Nycticebus coucang. Next base: position 78,953,476 of record NC_069796.1, read on the forward strand.
CCCACACAACCTCAGGCAGCCTTCTCAGCTGTTTTCTTTTCCTTAGTTACTTTGGGTATTTGTCCAGTTTGGGGGTATTCTCGCCTTCTATACCATCTAAATTAAGATCCAATATCTTGTCCAATTCACAGCCTCTTGACCTAATCCAGTACTCAATCAGTAGCAGAATTTTCAGGTGTTCCAGGGTCCAGATGGGAAGAAAAGGGACAATGGGAATGGGGTGAAGTTCTGTTTAGTTAGCTTGCTTTTCTGAGGTCTCTCATAGTGAGACTGCTATCATGTCCCTGCCCTGCTCTTTGACCTAAGGAATCATTTTGATGCCACCTGCTATATGATTCTAGACTGAGTGTTACCCCAAATAGCTATAAATTAACCTAACAATGTCACATGCTAGACATCTTAACTCAATTCCTGTAGTTTAACAATGTAGAGACAATCGCTAATCAATGTCATTGTAAACCAATGAAAATTCCTGACAAATTACTTTTGTAATTGCCCCTCTCATTTGTTCATTTTCTTTATAAACTGGAGCTTCTTCATTGGTTCCTGGAGCACTTCCCTATGTTTCCTGGGCTGCATTCCTCAACCTTGTCCCAAATAAATCTCTTTATTAATTTTGCTTCAGTTTCCTTTCTTAGGCCCACAATCTCAAGAAGTAGCTATCTGGGCTCTTCTCTGTGCCATTGTCTAACATGAGTGATGTGCCCCCCCAGGGGATCATTCTGTACCCCAAGTTCCCTGCCCTTGGAGCTTTGAATTCCCTCTTTCTGCTGGACCCCTAGACTAACAGGCAGTTTTACTGCAGAGAATCTTTTTATGAAATCTCTGTACTGGCTGTCTGAGGTTTCCATGAGGACAATGGGAACCCACATTCCTTTGCACCAACCTACAGTGGAGTTGTACCCTCCTTCCACTGCCCCTTCTCTTCTTATTCCTTGTGAGAGCCTCCTGTCCTGAAACTCATCCAGATGGGGCTTTGAATTTTAGGAGGCACAAGTCATTCAGGTGTCCCCTCAGCTCTCTCTTATGCAACTGCTTGGTCTTGGTATATTCTGCAATTGGGCAAAAGCCCAGCTGGAGATGAGATGTCTCCCTAGTTTCATCTTGCTGCCCTCTTCACTTAAACCCAGAGAATCTTCTGTATTGAATCTCTACCCTTTTTTGCATATAGTTGCTGAAAATAAGAGTTGTGGTCACTGTGGCATGATATCTCGTGCCTCTTTTTAGAATGTGGGAGACTTAGCAGCCATTTTGCTAAGCTCTGAGGTTTTAGCTGAAATTGTGAGTCAAGATTTAAAAAAAGAAATCTCATTTAACTTTCAGTCACGCTTCTCTATCTCTTTCTCTTTGGAGCCAACAACTTTCCCTTACCACCTAACATTCCTTCTGGCTCTTAAATGGGAGCCTTTCTGGCTTCTTCAGAGCCAATGGTTATGGGTCCCTCACATCTCCCACACTGAAAACCATCATCATCTCATCAAAGGCTCCCTGGTTTAACATGCTTGCAGATACAATGTCCAATTTTGGTGAGAGAGGAAGATGTGGTGTCTTATGCACTGTTAATCAAAGCATCCATCAGAGAATGAACCAGAAAGTTTATTTTAACATTAAATTTACAACTTTCAACTTATCAGTCTCTCTTCCACATTTCTACTCTGGGATGGTCACCATTTTACATACATAGCAGAAGTGTAGCTTAACACAAAGAATATAGCTTCATCATCATCCCTACTTAAAACAGAAAAGAAACATGCCTGCTTAAAAGAGAATCTGGGTACAGCATAGTAAGTAGGTATAGATGATAACATGTGTCTGTGCTCTCAAGGACTATCTCCTATGACTAACTATGACTATGTGATCTATCTTTTTTCTTTCTTTCTTTCTTTCTTTCTTTCTTTCTTTCTTTCTTTCTTTCTTTCTTTCTTTCTTTCTTTCTTTCTTTCTTTCTTTCTTTTTTTCTTTCTTTCTTTCTTCTTCTTATCCTTCTTATTCTTCTTCTTCCTCTTCTTCTTCTTCTTCTTCTGACAGAGATTTGCTTTGTTGCCCTCAGTTGAGGGCTGTGGCATCATATCTGACAACAACCTCAAACTTTTGGGCTCAAATGATTCTTTTGCCTCAGCCTCCTGAATAGCTGAGACTACAGGCACCTGACACAACACATGGCTATTTTTAGAGACAGGGTGTTGCTCTTGCTCAGGCTGATCTTGAATGTCTGAGCTCAGGTAATCCACCCACCAGAGCCTCCCAGAATGCTAGGATTACAGGCGTGAGCCACCACACCCAGCAGCTAAGTGATATTTTGAAATATGAATCTATAATATTTTTCTTCCTCCATTGACTCCCTTTCTTTCCCTTATTCAGGCAAGTCATCAGCTGTATGCAGAAAGCAAAAAGGTGTACAAAATTCTCTAGCTATCGTGTTCAAAATATGGGACTTAACTGGTCCAGGAGAATTTTGTAGAAAACCTAAGAAGGAGGTTTGGTAGAACATAACAGAGCCTCTTAACCAAAGCTGGGACATTAGGACTTCCCAATTCTCAGACTAGGAAAGAATGTACCCTGGCTTGGGAGAAGAGAAAGAACATTCTATGGACCGTGGCCAAGGGCCTTGAGCATTGCTTCTTAGATATAATAGCAGCAAGATTCCAGAGAAATGGCCAAGAGGAACCAGAGAGCCTCATATAATATTTCTGGTACAAGCATGAGACAAAAATCCCCTCTAAGGGAACCTGGACACAGAAATGAGGGATCATTGCTGACCAGAGACTGGCTTCTCTGTCTCCCACCCTGTCACCCGCTCCAACCTTCCCACCTTAAGATTCTTGACACTGCATAGACTTCTGTGTGGGAATAACCACAACAGGCTACAGTTAAGTTTCCTTCCAGTCAGAATGGAGGCTTAGAGTTAGAAATGAAATTACATCATAAAAAAAAATCTGGGTTTTTGCACTGAGATTTCTACCTACCACGCCTTCCTTCTCTGGGCCTCAAACCCCATAGAGAATATGATACTAAGTATTTTGCAGAAGATGAAGCACCAAAGCCACTAGCAAGAACCACAGCTTGAACGGGGGAAAGTGAGGAAGAAATGGGCTGGCACGCTTATCTTCCACATTGCTGTGCTAGCACCTTCTACATGAGGCTGGAGCTGCCACCTCAAATTAGTTGAGTAGTTGCTCTAAATGGCACTTAAACTTCTACAGAGGAAACTAAATTTAGTTCCTCCCCATAAACACAGTTGTCTGGTTGATGGGAGCAGGAATGAGCATGGGAACTTGTTTTCAAAAATGTTTGAATAATATATGTCAAGGCAGTAACACAGAAGCTCTAAAAAGGCAGAGCTTTGCAGAGGGAAAGTTTCCACCTTAAATTTCAGAAAAAAATGAACTACAAGATGATGTAATAGTAGGAAAAGAGGAAGGGATTATTCCAGTTCAGTATTTCTGCCTAAAGTTAGTGAAAAGCAGAAGAAAAAGTAACCAGGAAAACAGGGAAGAGGTTCTTGAGGTCTGAATTTAACTTTTATCTGAGAGGCCCTGCAAATGCAGAGATGAGTTAGGAAGCCCCTTTGCTCTGTCACAGGTCTTATGGTTGATGCAGGGGAGGAAAGAGACAATTCTGGTTTGGTGCTGTGATGTGTGTGCTAGCAGGGACTGTAGGAACTCAGAGCAGAGGGTGACAGGGGTTGCCCAAAGGCTCAGAGAAGCTATGTCAATAAAGTGGCACTTAGGCATGCTTTGGAAAGTTGAGCAGTGGTTTGAGCTAGATTGCCTGAGAAAGGCAGAAAGGAATTCCATTCTGGAAGGAAGGAGTTTTGGAGATATGAAAGAGTTTGGAGAGTTTAAGTGAGAGAGCACCTTTTGTGTATTGGGTGCACTAACTATGGGGGGGGAAGTGGCAGGAGATGGAGGGAAGAGAAAGACAAGTCCCCACCATGAAGGTGCCATTCTGGGACCACCACAAAGTTGAAGATGTATAATTCTGCATTGCTCTGGGATCCAAAGCTGAAGCCTTGTCCCAGCAGTGACTGTGCCAGTGGTTTCCTTAAAGACTTGAGAAAAACATGTTCATGGCTTGATAATACAGAGAAAGAACTGTAAAATCAAAATTTATAATAATGATACTGAAAATAAATTTTTCTTTTCTTCACTAAATTAAAGTGAAGTGCAGGTTATGTTTTAATTAATCGTTTCATTCATCCATGTGTCTAGCAATGGTGATTCACCAGAGGACTAAAGAAACCTGGTTCCTGCTTTCATCTTGTCTCTAGTATAGTAAGGAGAGACACAGACCACCACACAAAGCAAATCACTGCATACATGATATTTACTATGTTAAACTATTTTAAATTGCTCATGAACTTTATGTCCACTCTGCATGTTAAAGGCTTAAATGAAGACAGGGACACTCTGAAAGAATAGATGAGAGATGTAAACAGAGAGATGGGAACTCTAAGAAAGAATCAAAAGGAAATGCTACAAATCAAAAACACATTAACAGAAAGAAAGATGCCTTTGAAGGGCTCTTCGTAGATACAACCAATGGTGGATAAATCAACAGAAATTTCCCAAACTGAAGTGCAAATGGAATAAAAAGAATAAAAACAAGTATCATAAGACATCCAAGACTGTGTGATAATTTTAGATGTTGCAGAGAGTGCATAATTGGAACATGAAGAAGAAGACAGATAGAATAGAGCAGAGGAATTATTTAAAGTTATAATGGGTGAGAATTTTAATGGAAGACACCAAACCACGGAGGACACCAAGTGTGTGTGTGTATAGAAAATCAGGCATGTCATATTTATGCTGCAGAAAACTAAAGATGACAAAAATCTTGAAAGAAGCTAGAAGGGGAGGGGGAAAAACACTTTACCTATTGATATAATACCTACAGTAGACTCTTCTTCTAAAAATATTCAAGCAAGACAATGGAGTGAAGTATACAAAGTGTTGAAAGTAAAAAAATAAAAATAAAAAATCAACCCAAGAATCTATGACCAATGGAATTATCCATCAGAGAATGGAAAATATATAAACTTTTTAAGACACGCACAATTAACAGCTGACTGGCCCTGCACAGATTGTGATTAGGAGCTCTGCAGGGACAAGGAAAGTGATGTGTGGAGGAAATTTAGGATTACGCAATGAAAGGATGAGTTTGGGGAAATAAATAACTAAAGGTAAAATAAAATAGTTTTTATTTCTCTTAAGTCTTAATTTATCTAAAAGATAAATTTAGGATAATAGTAACAATGTTTTAGGTGATTACAGCATAAGTGAAATGAATGACAGCAATGTCATAAGGGATGAGAGGGAGGAATTAGAAATAATCTGTTATAAAGAACCTCCACTGGCCATGAAGCAGAATAGTATTGTCTGAATGTAGACTTAGACTAATAGAAAGTTATACTGAGGACTCTGGGTCATCCACTAAGAAAATATTTTAAAGAGATTGGTTGACATTATAAGAGATAACATCAAAAGATATTATATAAAATCTTAAATTGAGATGGGCTTTGGAGGAAGATGGCGGCCGAGTAACAGCTTCCTTACATCTGGGCACCATGAGTCTGGGGACATAGGACTCCAGGCATCTGTGGCTGGTGGGATCTGCCTACAATCATCCTTGTGAGGATATAGGGAGTCAGCGAGAGACTTCTGGACCCCAGGAGGAGGACTAAAACAGTGGAAAACCCGCAAGTGGTCACGTGTGCTCAATCAGTCTAAACCCGCCAGCAACTGTAAGTAAGTACAGTAGCAGCGAGACTGCAAACTGGAAAGGCCTTACCTGTGAACTGTTTTGGTATCTTTGGACTTGGCACTCAGTTGAACTGCCTTGGGGAGAGCCTGAGCGGGAGTGCGGAGAACTTTGGCTGTTGTGTAGGGCCCCAGTCTGAGCCGCTGAGCCAGACGGAGCTAATAGTGTTTGGCTGTGGGCAACAGGGAGCCATTGTGAGTGATCTACCCTGGCAAGCTCCGCCCTCAGGGTCGCAGAGCAAGAATTGGACAGAGCTGGTAACCCAGCGACTGAGTAGCCTAAGAGAGGGGTCTGAGCCGCCTTACAGCCCTAACCCTCAGGGGCAGAGTGAGACCCCAGTTTTGGCACACTGGGTAACTGGATAGCCACTTCAGCAGTGATTCCAGTGACAAGCACTTTCCTGGGAAAGCTTCTACTCAGCGAGTTTACAAGTTCAAAGTGCCTTTTAAGAGGGCTAAAGAGAGATTTAGGGTGTCTACCTGCTGGGGTTGGAGAAATCTGCAGCCTCCAGTTGTATCAGCACTGTGATTAATGCTCATACCCCAGAAGACCACATGTTGCCCAGACAATATTCAACAACATATACATACTGCTTTATTTTTGGTTCTGTTTTTTTTTTTTTTCTGTTTTTTTTTTTTTTTTGGTTTGGTTGTTTTTCTGTTTATTTTGATGTTGTTTTGTTTTTTAATTTCAACCTTTTCCGTACAGATTTTTTTCTTTCTCAATTTTTCTAGTGTAATTATAATTTCCCATTGCTGCCTTTTTCAATAACTAGAACTTCATTTTTGCTAGTGTTTCTACCCTATTACTTGGTTTTTCACCCAATTTTATCCCATAAAGTTTTCTGTTTGCTTGTTTTGGTTTGATTTATAGCATTTTTGTCTTTCCTCTCTACTTGGTGGAGGTGGGGTACTGTGTCTGACCAGGTTAGCAAAGAGATGCTGACCTCAAGGGAACCACGCAACTGGGCACACCAGAAGGTGGAGCTTTTTAAGATTGTGTCAAAGTACCCTACTGTACACCAATATTGCTCTGTCTCCCTCTTTCTTTGCCTCTCTTCTTTTTGTCAATATCCCTTTTACCCAACCCCCTCCTTTCTCTTTTTTTTTCTTTTCACTCGATCCTCCTTTCGTCCATCCCTTTCTTGCTCTTCAGTCTTCTCATCCTTCTGGCCCTGTACCAAAAGGACTCATGTAAACCTTAGTCCACAGGCATGAGAACTTAAAGAACAAGAGGAAGTAAAAGGAAAATTAGGGCAAGGAAACAGATAAAAGAAATCACTCATTAGGAAGAATCAGCAGAAAACTCTAGGCAACATGAAGAACAAGTCCAGAACAACCCTGCCAAGGGACCATGAGGTAGCTACTTCAGAGGAGTCCACCTATAAAGAAATGTTAGGAATGACAGAAAGGGAATTTAGAATACACATGATGAAAACAATGAAAGAAATGATGGAAACAATAAAGGAAACTTCTAATAAAGTGGAAAATAACCAAAAGGAAATCCAAAAACAGAATCAAATAAGAGATGAACGATATGAAGAATACAGAAAGGATATAGCAGAGCTGAAGAAACTGAAACAGTCAATTAGGGAACTTAAAGACGCAATGGAAAGTATCAGCAACAGGTTAGACTATGCAGAAGAAAGAATTTCAAAGGTAGAAGACAAAGTTCTTAAGATAACTCAAATAGTAAAAGAGGCAGAAAAGAAGAGAGAGAAAGCAGAGCGTTCACTGTCAGAATTATGGGACTTTATGAAGCGTTCCAACATACGAGTTATAGGAATCCCAGAAGGGGAAGAAGAATGCCCCAGAGGAATGGAAGCCATACTAGAGAATATTATAAAAGAAAATTTCCCAAATATCACCAAAGATTCTGACACACTGCTTTCAGAGGGATATCGGACCCCAGGTCGACTCAACTCTAACCGAGCTTTTCCAAGACACATTGTGATGAACCTGTCCAAAGTCAAGACAAAAGAAAAGATTCTGCAAGCTGCCAGGAGTAAGCGCCAGTTGACCCACAGGGGCAAATCCCTCAGAGTGACCGCAGACTTCTCTAATGAAACTTTCCAAGCAAGAAGATAATGGTCATCTACCTTTAATCTACTTAAACAGAACAATTTCAAGCCCAGAATTCTGTACCCTACTAAGCTAAGCTTTAAAATTGATGGAGAAATCAAATCACTTATGGATATACAAACATTGAGGAAATTTGTCAGAACAAGACCAGCTCTACAGGAAATATTTCAACCTGTTCTACACACTGACCATCACAATGGATCAGCAGCAAAGTAAGAACTCAGATATTAAAGGACAGAACCTAACCTCCAAACTGATGCAAAAGACAAAACTAAGCAATGGACTCTCACAAAAAAAGATGAATAGAATACTACCACACTTATCAATTATCTCAATAAATGTTAATGGCTTGAATTCCCCACTGAAGAGACATAGATTGGCTGACTGGATTAAAAAACACAAGCCATCCATCTGCTGTCTGCAAGAAACACACCTGGCTTCAAAAGAGAAATTAAAACTCCAAGTCAAGGGTTGGAAGACAATTTTTCAGGCAAATGGAATTCAGAAGAAAAGAGGAGTTGCAATCTTATTTTCAGATACATGTGGATTTAAAGCAACTAAAGTCAAAAAGGACAAAGATGGTCACTTTATATTGGTCAAGGGAAAAATACAACAAGAAGACATTTCAATTCTAAATATTTATGCACCCAATTTAAATGCTCCAAGATTCTTTAAAGAGACTTTACTCAGTCTGAGCAATATGATATCTGATAATACCATAATAACAGGGGACTTTAACCCTCTTCTTACAGAGCTGGACAGATCCTCTAAACAGAAATTAAACAAAGATATAAGAGATTTAAATGAGATGATAGAACAACTCTGCTTGATAGACGCATATAGAACACTCCATCCCAAAGATAAAGAATATATATTCTTCTCATCACCCCATGGAACATTCTCCAAAATTGATAATATCCTGGGACACAAAACAAATATCAACAGAATCAAAAGAATTGAAATTTTACCTTGTATCTTCTCAGACCATAAGGCACTAAAGGTGGAACTCAACTCTAACAAAAACGCTCGACCCCACACAAAGGCATGGAAATTAAAAAATCTTCTGTTGAATAACAGATGGGTGCAGGAAGAAATAAAACAGGAAATCATCAACTTCCTTGAGCATAACAACAATGAAGACACAAGCTACCAAAACCTGTGGGATACTGCAAAACCAGTTTTGAGAGGAAAATTTATCGCTTTAGATGCCTACATTTGAAAAACAGAGAGAGAGCACATTAACAATCTCACAAGCCATCTTATGGAATTAGAAAAAGAAGAACAATCTAAGCTTAAACTCAGTAGAAGAAAAGAAATATCCAAAATCAAATCAGAGATCAATGAAATTGAAAACAAAAGAATCATTCAGAAAATTAAAGAATCAAGGAGTTGGTTTTTTGAAAAAATAAATAAAATAGATAAACCATTGGCCAGACTAACGAGGAATAGAAAAGTAAAATCTCTAGTAACCTCAATCAGAAATTGTAAAGGGGAAATAACAACTGATCCCACAGAGATACAAGAGATTATCCCTGAATACTACCAGAAACTCTATGCCCAGAAATTTGACAATGTGAAGGAAATGGATAAATATTTGGAATCACACCCTCTCCCTAGACTTAGCCAGGAAGAAATAGACCTCCTGAACAGACCCATTTCAAGCACTGAGATTAAAGAAACAATAAAAAATCTCCCAACCAAAAAATGCCCTGGTCCAGATGGCTTCACTCCAGAATTCTATCAAACCTTCAAGGAAGAGCTTATTCCTGTACTGCAGAAATTATTCCAAAAAATTGAGGAAGAAGGAATCTTCCCCAACACATTCTATGAAGCAAACATTAACCTAATACCAAAACCAGGAAAAGACCCAAACAAAAAGGAGAATTTCAGACCAATCTCACTCATGAATATAGATGCAAAAATTCTCAAGAAAATCCTAGCCAATAGATTACAGCTTATCATCAAAAAAGTCATTCATCATGATCAAGTAGGCTTCATCCCAGGGATGCAAGGCTGGTTTAACATACGCAAGTCCATAAATGTTACCCACCATATTAACAGAGGCAAAAATAAAGATCATATGATCCTCTCAATAGATGCAGAAAAAGCATTTGATAAAATCCAGCATCCTTTTCTAATTAGAACACTGAAGAGTATAGGCATAGGTGGCACATTTCTTTTTTTTTTTTTTTTTTTTTATTGTTGGGGATTCATTGAGGGTACAATAAGCCAGTTACACTGATTGCAATTGTTAGGTAAAGTCCCTCTTGCAATCATGTCTTGCCCCCATAAAATGTGACACACACTAAGGCCCCACCCACCTCCCTCCATCCCTCTTTCTGCTCCCCCCCCATAACCTTAATTGTCATTAATTGTCCTCATGTCAAGATTGAGTACATAGGATTCATGCTTCTCCATTCTTGTGATGCTTTACTAAGAATAATGTCTTCCACTTCCATCCAGGTTAATACGAAGGATGTAAAGTCTCCATTTTTTTTAATGGCTGAATAGTATTCCATGGTATACATATACCACAGCTTGTTAATCCATTCCTGGGTTGGTGGGCATTTAGGCTGTTTCCACATTTTGGCAATGGTAAATTGAGCTGCAATAAACAGTCTAGTACAAGTGCCCTTATGATAAAAGGATTTTTTTCCTTCTGGGTAGATGCCCAGTAATGGGATTGCAGGATCGAATGGGAGGTCTAGGTTGAGTGCTTTGAGGTTTCTCCATACTTCCTTCCAGAAAGGTTGTACTAGTTTGCAGTCCCACCAGCAGTGTAAAAGTGTTCCCTTCTCTCCACATCCACGCCAGCATCTGCAGTTTTGAGATTTTGTGATGTGGGCCATTCTCACTGGGGTTAGATGATATCTCAGGGTTGTTTTGATTTGCATTTCTCTAATATATAGAGATGATGAACATTTTTTCATGTGTTTGTTAGCCATTCGTCTGTCGTCTTTAGAGAAAGTTCTATTCATGTCTCTTGCCCATTGATATAAGGGATTGTTGGCTTTTTTCATGTGGATTAATTTGAGTTCTCTATAGATCCTGGTTATCAAGCTTTTGTCTGATTGAAAATATGCAAATATCCTTTCCCATTGTGTAGGTTGTCTCTTTGCTTTGGTTATTGTCTCCTTAGCTGTACAGAAGCTTTTCAGTTTAATGAAGTCCCATTTGTTTATTTTTGTTGTTGTTGCCATTGTCATGGCAGTCTTCTTCATGAAGTCTTCCCCCAGGCCAATATCTTCCAGTGTTTTTCCTATGTTTTCTTTGAGGATTTTTATTGTTTCATGCCTTAAATTTAAGTCCTTTATCCATCTTGAATCAATTTTTGTGAGTGGGGAAAGGTGTGGGTCCAGTTTCAGTCTTTTACATGTAGACATCCAGTTCTCCCAACACCATTTATTGAATAGGGAGTCTTTCCCCCAAGGTATGTTCTTGTTTGGTTTATCAAAGATTAGGTGGTTGTAAGATGTTAGTTTCATTTCTTGGTGTTCAATTCGATTCCAAGTGTCTATGTCTCTGTTTTTGTGCCAGTACCATGCTGTCTTGAGCACTATGGCTTTGTAGTACAGACTAAAATCTGGTATGCTGATGCCCCCAGCTTTATTTTTGTTACTAAGAACTGCCTTAGCTATACGGGGTTTTTTCCGGTTCCATACAAAACGCAGAATCATTTTTTCCAAATCTTGAAAGTACAATGTAGGTACTTTGATAGGAATGGCATTGAATAGGTAGATTGCTTTGGGAAGTATAGACATTTTAACAATGTTGATTCTTCCCATCCATGAGCATGGTATGTTCTTCCATTTGTTAATATCCTCTGCTATTTCCTTTCTGAGGATTTCATAGTTTTCTTTATAGAGGTCCTTCACCTCCTTCGTTAGGTATATTCCTAGGTATTTCATTTTCTTTGAAACTATGGTGAAGGGAGTTGTGTCCTTAATTAGCTTCTCATCTTGACTGTTATTGGTGTATACAAAGGCTACTGACTTGTGGACATTGATTTTATATCCTGAAACATTACTGTATTTTCTGATGACTTCTAGGAGTCTTGTGGTTGACTCTTTGGGGTTCTCTAAGTATAAGATCATGTCGTCAGCAAAGAGGGAGAGTTTGACCTCCTCTGCTCCCATTTGGATTCCCTTTATTTCCTTGTCTTGCCTAATTGTATTGGCTAGAACTTCCAGCACTATGTTGAATAGTAAAGGTGACAGAGGACAACCTTGTCTGGTTCCAGTTCTAAGAGGAAAAGCTTTCAGTTTTACTCCATTCAGTAAAATATTGGCTGTGGGTTTGTCATAGATAGCTTCAATCAGTTTTAGAAATGTGCCAGCTATGCCTATACTCTTCAGTGTTCTAATTAGAAAAGGATGCTGGATTTTATCAAATGCTTTTTCTGCATCTATTGAGAGGATCATGTGATCTTTATTTTTGCCTCTGTTAATATGGTGGATAACATTTATGGACTTGCGTATGTTAAACCAGCCTTGCATCCCTGGGATGAAGCCTACTTGATCATGATGAATGACTTTTTTGATGATAAGCTGTAATCTATTGGCTAGGATTTTGTTGAGAATTTTTCCATCTATATTCATGAGTGAGATTGGTCTGAAATTCTCCTTTTTGCTTGGGTCTTTTCCTGGTTTTGGTATCTGGGTGATGTTTGCTTCATAGAATGTGTTGGGGAAGATTCCTTCTTCCTCAATTTTTTGGAATAATTTCTGCAGTACAGGAATAAGCTCTTCCTTGAAGGTTTGATAGAATTCTGGAGTGAAGCCATCTGGACCAGGGCATTTTTTAGTTGGAAGCTTTTTTATTGTTTCTTTGATCTCAGTGCTTGAAATTGGTCTGTTCAGGAGGTCTATTTCTTCCTGGCTAAGTCTAGGGAGAGGGTGTGATTCCAAATATTGATCCATTTCCTTCACATTGTCAAATTTCTGGGCATAGAGTTTCTGGTAGTATTCAGAGATGATCTCTTGTATCTCTGTGGGATCAGTTGTTATTTCCCCTTTATCGTTTCTGATTGAGGTTATTAGAGATTTTACTTTTCTATTTCTAGTTAGTCTGGCCAATGGTTTATCTATTTTATTTATTTTTTCAAAAAACCAACTCCTTGATTCTTTAATTTTCTGAATGATTCTTTTGTTTTCAATTTCATTGATCTCTGATTTGATTTTGGATATTTCTTTTCTTCTACTGGGTTTAGGCTTAGATTGTTATTCTTTTTCCAATTCCATAAGATCTCTTGTGAGATTGTTGATGTGCTCTCTTTCTGTTTTTCGAATGTAGGCATCTAAAGCGATGAATTTTCCTCTCAAAACTGCTTTTGCAGTATCCCACAGGTTTTGGTAGCTTGTGTCTTCATTGTTGTTATGCTCAAGGAAGTTAATGATTTCCTGTTTTATTTCTTCCTTCACCCATCTGTTATTCAACAGAAGATTGTTTAATTTCCATGCCTTTGGGTGGGGTTGAGCATTTTTGTTAGAGTTGAGTTCCATCTTTAGTGCCTTATGGTCTGAAAAGATACAAGGTAAAATTTCAATTCTTTTGATTCTGTTGATATTTGTTTTGTGTCCCAGGATATGATCAATTTTGGAGAATGTTCCATGGGGTGATGAGAAGAATGTATATTCTTTATCTTTGGGGTGGAGTGTTCTATATACATCTATCAAGCATAGTTGGTCTAGGGTCTCATTTAAATCTCTTACATCTTTGTTTAATTTCTGTTTAGAGGATCTGTCCAGCTCTGTAAGAGGTGTGTTAAAGTCCCCTGTTATGATGGTATTATAAGATATCATATTGTTCAGACTGAGTAAGGTCTGCTTCAAGAATCTGGGAGCATTTAAATTGGGTGCATAAATATTTAGAATTGAAATGTCTTCTTGTTGTAGTTTTCCCTTGACCAATATAAAGTGACCATCTTTGTCTTTTTTGACTTTAGTTGCTTTAAATCCACATGTATCTGAAAATAAGATTGCAACTCCTCTTTTCTTCTGAATTCCATTTGCCTGAAAAATTGTCTTCCAACCCTTGACTCGGAGCTTTAATTTGTCTTTTGAAGCCAGGTGTGTTTCTTGCAGACAGCAAATGGATGGCTTGTGTTTTTTAATCCAGTCAGCCAATCTATGTCTCTTCAGTGGGGAATTCAAGCCATTAACATTTATTGAGATAATGGATAAGTGTGGTAGTATTCTATTCGTCTTATTTGGTGAGAGTCCATTGCTTAGTGTTATCTTTTGCATCAGTGTGGAGGTTAGGTTCTGTCCTTTGATTTCTGAGTTCTTACTTTGCTGCTGATCCATTGTGGTGGTCAGTGTGCAGAACAGGTTGAAGTATTTCCTGTAGAGCTGGTCTTGTTGTGGCGAATTTCCTCAATGTTTGTATATCCGTAAATGATTTGATTTCTCCGTCAATTTTCAAGCTTAGCTTAGCAGGGTACAGAATTCTGGGCTGAAAATTGTTCTGTTTAAGTAGATTAAAGGTAGATGACCATTGTCTTCTTGCTTGGAAAGTTTCATTAGAGAAGTCTGTGGTAACTCTGATGGATTTGCTCCTGTAGGTCAACTGGCGCTTACTCCTGGCAGCTTGCAGAATCTTTTCTTTTGTCTTGACTTTGGACAGGTTCATCACAATGTGTCTTGGAGAAGCTCGGTTAGAGTTGAGGCGACCCGGGGTCCGATATCCCTCTGAAAGCAGTGTGTCAGAATCTTTGGTGATGTTTGGGAAATTTTCTTTTATAATATTCTCTAGTATGGCTTCCATTCCTCTGGGGCATTCTTCTTCCCCTTCTGGAATTCCTATAACTCGTATGTTGGAACGCTTCATAAAGTCCCATAATTCTGACAGTGAACGTTCTGCTTTCTCTCTCTTCTTTTCTGCCTCTTTTACTGTCTGAGTTATCTCAAGAACTTTGTCTTCTACCTCTGAAATTCTTTCTTCTGCATGGTCTAACCTGTTGCTGATACTTTCCATTGCATCTTTAAGTTCCCTAATTGACTGTTTCAGTTCCTTCAGGTCTGCTATATCCTTTTTTATATTCTTCATATCGTTCATCTCTTATTTGATTCTGTTTTTGGATTTCCTTTTGGTTATTTTCCACTTTATTAGCAATTTCCTTCATTGTTTCCATCATTTCTTTCATTGTTTTCAACATGTGTATTCTAAATTCCCTTTCTGTCATTCCTAACATTTCTGTATAGGTGGAATCCTCTGCAGTAGCTACCTCACGGTCCCTTGGTGGGGTTGTTCTAGACTGGTTCTTCATGTTGCCTGGAGTTTTCTGCTGATTCTTCCTCATGAGTGATTTCTTTTATCTGTTTGCTTGCCCTAATTTTCCTTTCACTTCCTCTTGCTCTTTAAGTTCTTGTGCCTGTGGACTAAAGGTTACAGGACCAGAAGGGTGAGAAGGTTGAAGAGCAAAAAAAAAGGGGATGAAAGAAAGGAGGACCGAGTGATAAGAAAAAAAGAAAGATAGAGAAAGGAGAGGGGGTGGGTATAAGGAATATTGACAAAAAGAAGAGAGGCACAGAAAGAGGGAGACAGGGCAATATAGGTGTACAGTAGGGTACTTTGACACAACCTTAAAAAACCCCACCTTCTGGGGGTGCCCAGTTGCGTGGTTCCCTTGAGGTCAGCAGCTCTTTGCTAACCTGATCAGACACAGTACCCCACCTACACCAAGTAGAGAGGAAAGACAAAAATGCTATAAATCAAACCAAAAGAAGCAAACAGAAAACTTTACAGGGATAAAATTGGGTGAAAAACCAAATTATATCAGTAGAAACACTAGCAAAAATGAAGTTGAAGTTATTAAAAAAAGCAGCAATGGGAAATTATAATTAAACTAGGAAAATTGAGAAAGAAAAAGGGATCTGTGTGGAAAAGATTGAAATTAAAAAAACAAAAGAATATCAGCAACGTTAAAATAAACAAACAAAAAAAACAACCAAGCAAAAAAAGAAAGAAAAAAATACACAACCAAAAACAAAGCAGTTTGTATATGTTATTGAATATTGTCTGGGCAACACGTGGTCTTCTGGGGTATGAGATGTTAGTCACAGTTCAGATACGACTGGAGGCTGCTGATTACTCAAACCCCAGCAGGTAGACACCCTGAATCTCTCTTCAGCCTAATTAAAAGGCACTTCGAACTTGTAAACTTGTTGAGCAGAAGCTTTCCCAGCTTTCTTGCTGGAATCGCTGCTGAAGTGGCTATCCACTTACTCAGTGTGCCAAAACCGGTCTCACTCTGCCCCTGAGGGTTAGGGCTGCAAGGCGGCTCAGACCCCACCCTTAGGCTACTTGGTTGCTGGGTTACCAGCTCCCACCCGTTTCTAGCTCTGTGACCCTGAGGGCGGAGCTTGCCGGGGCAGATCGCTGACAATGGATCCGTGTGACCCACCGCCAAACACCATCAGCTCCGTCTGGCTCAGCGGCTCAGACTGGGGCCCTAGACAACGGCCAAAGTTCTCGCACTCCCGCTCAGGCCTTCCCCAAGGCAGTTCAACTCAGTGCCAAGTCCAAGGACATCAAAACAGTTCACAGGTAAGGCCTTTCTGGTTTGCAGTCTCGCTGCTACTGAACTTACAGTTGTGGGCGGGTTTAGACGGATTGAACACACGCGACCACTTGCCGGTTTTCCACGGATTTAGTCCTCCTCTTGGGGTCCAGAAGTCTCTCGCTGACTCCCTGTATCCTCATAGGAGTGATGATAGGCAGTTCCCACCAGCCAGAGATGCCTGGAGTCCTAACTCCCCAGACTCACGGTGCCCAGATGCAAGGAAGCTGTTACTCGGCTGCCATCTTGCTCCGCCTAGGTGGCACATTTCTAAAACTGATTGAAGCTATCTATGACAAACCTACAACTAATATTTTAGTGAATGGAGTAAAACTCAAAGTATTTCCTCTTAGAACTGGAACCAGACAAGGTTGTCCTCTGTCACCTTTACTATTCAACATAGTGCTGGAAGTTCTAGCCAATACAATTAGGCAAGACAAGGAAATAAAGGGAATCCAAATGGGAGCAGAGGAGGTCAAACTCTCTCTCTTTGCTGACAACATGATCTTATACTTAGAGAACCCCAAAGACTCAACCACAAGACTCCTAGAAGTCATCAAAAAATACAGTAATGTTTCAGGATATAAAATCAATGTCCACAAGTCAGTAGCCTTCATATACACCAATAACAGTCAAGATGAGAAGCTAATTAAGGACACAACTCCCTTCACCACAGTTTCAAAGAAAATGAAATACCTAGGAATATACCTAACAAAGGAGGTGAAGGACCTCTATAAAGAAAATTATGAAATTCTCAGAAAGGAAATAGCAGAGGACATTAACAAATGGAAAAACATACCATGCTCATGGATGGGCAGAATCAACATTGTTAAAATGTCTATACTTACCAAAGTAATCTATCTATTCAATGCCATTCCTATCAAAATACCAACATCGTACTTTCAAGATTTGGAAAAAATGATTCTGCGTTTTGTATGGAACCAGAAAGAACCCCGTATAGCCTAAAGCATTTCTTAGTAACAAAAATAAAGCTGGGGGCATCAGCATACCAGATTTTAGTCTGTACTACAAAGCCATAGTGCTCAAGACAGCATGGTACTGGCACAAAAACAGAGACATAGACACTTGGATTTGAATTGAAAACCAAGAAATGAAACTAACATCTTACAACCACCTAATCTTTGATAAACCAAACAAGAACATACCTTGGGGGAAAGACTCCCTATTCAATAAATGGTGTTGGGAGAACTGGATGTCTACATGTAAAAGACTGAAACTGGACCCACACCTTTCCCCACTCACAAAAATTGATTCAAGAAGGATAAAGGACTTAAATTTAAGGCATGAAACAATAAAAATCCTCAAAGAAAACATAGGAAAAACACTGGAAGATATTGGCCTGGGGAAAGACTTCATGAAGAAGACTGCCATGGCAATTGCAACAACAACAAAAATAAACAAATGGGACTTCATTAAACTGAAAAGCTTCTGTACAGCTAAGGAGACAATAACCAAAGCAAAGAGACAACCTACACAATGGGAAAGGATATTTGCATATTTTCAATCAGACAAAAGCTTGATAACTAGGATCTATAGAGAACTCAACTTAATCCATATGAAAAAAGCCAACAACCCCATATATCAATGGGCCAGAGACATGAATAGAACCTTCTCTAAAGATGACAGACGAATGGCTAACAAACATATGAAAAAATGTTCATCATCTCTATATATTAGAGAAATGCAAATCAAAACAACCCTGAGATATCATCTAACCCCAGTGAGAATGGCCCACATCACAAAATCTCAAAACTGCAGATGCTGGCGTGGATGTGGAGAGAAGGGAACACTTTTACACTGCTGGTGGGACTGCAAACTAATACAACCTTTCTGGAAGGAAGTATGGAGAAACCTCAAAGCACTCAAGCTAGACCTCCCATTTGATCCTGCAATCCCATTACTGGGCATCTACCCAGAAGGAAAAAAATCCTTTTATCATAAGGACACTTGTACTAGACTATTTATTGCAGCTCAATTTACAATTGCCAAAATGTGGAAACAGCCTAAATGCCCACAAACCCAGGAATGGATTAACAAGCTGTGGTATATTTATACCATGGAATACTATTCAGCTGTTAAAAAAAATGGAGACTTTACATCCTTTGTATTAACCTGGATAGAAGTGGAAGACATTATTCTTAGTAAAACATCACAAGAATGGAGAAGCATGAATCCTATGTACTCAATTTTGATATGAGGACAATTAATGACAATTAAGGTTATGGGGGGGAGGACAAGCAGAAAGAGGGATGGAGGGAGGGGGGTGGGGCCTTGGTGTGTGTCACACTTTATGGGGGCAAGACATGATCGTAAGAGGGACTTTGCCTAACAATTGCAATCAGTGTAACCTGGCTTATTGTACCTTCAATGAATGCCCAACAATAAAAAAAAATCTTAAATTGAGACCAGAGAAGACAAGGAAAAAATGCAATGAATAGAAATAGCCACAAATATGGTGCATATTAACCCAGTAAATTAAGTGTAAATGAATTAAAAATATCAATTAAATGACAGAAATTGTCAAAGTGGATAAAAATCGCCCAATTATGCAATTCATAAGGACCTCATTTTAAATATAAATATTCATAGATGTTAAAAATAAAGAGATGAAGATTAGCCAGGCGTTGTGGCGTGCGCCTGTAGTCCTAGCTACTCGGGAGGCTGAGGCGAGAGAATCGCTGAAGCCCAGGAGCTGGAGGTTGCTGTGAGCTGTATGATGCCATGGCACCCTACCAAGGGCCATAAAGTGAGACTCTGTCTCTACAAAAAAAAAGAGATGAAGATATATGATACTTTATGTTATCAAAGAAAACTTACATACCCACATTTGTTTAAGACAAACTGAATTTCAGAACAAAGAAAATTGTTAGGAAAAAGAGATAAATTATAATACAAAATGATAAATGACAATCCTAAATGTATATGCCCCTAATAGAGAGCATCAAAACATCTGAGGCAAAATCTGAAAGAACTATAAGCCAAAGAAGAAACATAAAAATCTACTATTACATTTGGAGACTCTTTTCTGTTTATAGGTCAAGAGGCAAAAAATCAGTAAGAACATAGTTTGACAGTCAATTTGATTTAATTGACATTTACAGAATACTGGACAATAGCAGGATACTCATTCTATTCAAATTTACACAGAGCATTTGCTGACAGAGACCACATTCAGGCTAATATGACCTCTAAACAAATTTAAAATAATACAAACTATACAAAGCATGTACTCACATTAGAATGGAATTATACTAAAAATCAACAACAGAAAGATACATGGAGAGTCCCCCAAAATTAAGAGAATAAAATGAACATTTCTAAAAAACACAGAGGTCAAAGAAATCTCAAGAGAAATGAAAAAGTAGGACAAAAGAAAAATGACCATATAACTTATCAAGATTAGTGGCATTTAGTTAAAGCAGTTCTTCAAGGGAAATTTACAGCACTAAAATTATACATTAGAAAGGTCAAAAAGTCAATAACCTAAACTTAGGAAACTAGAAAAGAGAAGTAATTTCAACATGGACTAAGGAGAAGGAAAGAAAAAGATAACAACTGGAGCAGAAATATGGTTTTCCCAAGGCAAGGCCTATTCATTTCACTCCACATCTGCTGACCCCTGTGATTTCCCTAAATGTGGAAAACGTGACTGCATAATTTGTGGGTACATATGTTAAGAACTATGTACAAATTGAAATGTCTGTACTGATACTCAACACAATCCATAAAATCTCAATTACAAAAGAAAAAAGAAATCAATAAATTCGAAAACAGGAAAACAAGAGAAAACCTAAATTTGATTCTATATAAAGATCAGTAAACTTGAAATTCCTCTAGCCAGGCTGAGAGAGAAGTTAACAGATAACCAATGTCAGAAATGAAAGAGGAATTATCACTAATGATCCCATGGACGTTATAGAGATAATAAAAAAGTACTGTTAAGAACTCTTTATAGCCACAGATTTGGTAACTGATGAAGTGAACCAATGAAGAAATGGATAACATTGATCAATTAACTTTGAAAAGCAAAATTACCAAAGCTCACACAAAGAAAGATAGGTAATCTGAGTAGGCCCATATCTATTAAAGAAAGTGAATCAATAATTAATACCTTGTCAAAGAAGAAAGCACCAGCTCAAATGGTTTTCTCTGGTGAATTCCTTTTTTTTTGAAACACAGTCTCACATAGTCACCTCCGTCAAGTGCTGTAACATCATAGCTCACAGCATACTCAAATTCTTGGGCTCAAGAGATTCTCTTCCCTCAGCCTCCCAAGTAGCTGGGACTATAGGCACTCACCACAATGCCCGGCTATTTTTGGAGACGGTGGTCTTGCTCTTGTTGAGGCTGTTCTCAAATTGGTGAGCTCAGGCAATCCACCCACCTCGGCCTCCCATAGTGCTAGGATTACAGGCATGAACTGCTGCACCTGGCCTTCACTGGTGAATTCTAAAAAACATTTAAGAAGGCAGCAATACCAATTCTTTATAATCTCTTCCAGGAAATAGTAGGGAACACCTACTAGCTCATTCTATGATCCAGCCTTATTTTAATAGCAAAATCAGATGATGTCATCTTAAGATAAACTACAGACCAATATCTATTACGTGCATAGATGCAAAAATCTTCAACAAAATAACTAGCAAATCACATTCAATAGTATAAAAAAAGAATTAGATACCATAACCTCATGAAATTTATTCCAGGTATGCAAGACTGGTTCAACGTTCAAAAATTAACACTTGCTGGATGTGGAAATGGCTCATCCGTAGTCACAGGTAGGAGGCTGAGGCAGATCACTTGAGCTGAGGAGTTTGAGGTTGCTATGAGCTATGATGACACCATTGCACATTGCACTCTATACCAGGCAACACAGCAAGACTCTGCCTCCAGAAAAAGAAAGAAAAGAAAGGAAAAAAAAGGAAGGAAGAAAGGAAGGGAGGGAGAAGGAAGGAAATAATCCCCCACATCAATGGGCCAAAGAATTTACAAAAGCCAACATTCATCGTAATAAAAACTCAGAAAAGAAAAAAAAAAACTAAGAATAGAGGGGAATATCCCCAACTTGATAAAATACATCTATAAAAACCTATGGTGAATATCATATTTAACCATGAGAGATTGGGCACTTTCCTCCTAAGACTACAAACAAGACAGGATATTCTCTCTCACAACTTCTGCTCAACATCTAACTGGAACTCCTATCTAGTGTAATAAGAAAAGAAAATCAAAGGCTATAGAAATTGGAAAAGAACTGAAAGTGTCTTTATTTACAGATGAAGTTATTGTCTATGTAGAAAACCCTGGTGGGAGGCACTTGTGGCTCAGTGAGTGGGGCACCAGCCCCATATGCTGAGGGTGGCAGGGTCGAGCCCAGCCCCAGCCAAACAACAACAACAACAACAACAGAAATAGCCAGGCATTGTGGCGGGCACCTGTAGTCCCAGCTACTTGGGAGACTGAAGAAAGAGTATTGCCTAAGCCCAAGAGCTGGAGGTTGCTGTGAGCTGTGGTGCTATGGCACTCTATCAAGGGTGACAAAGTTAAATTTAAAAAAAAAAAATTACAAAGTAAAGAAAAAATAATAATAAAAAAGAAAATCCTGGTGAATCAATAAAAATTTCTTGTAACTAATAAGAGACTAGCAATTTCATGAGCTGCAAAGTTAATAATATAAAAATCAGTTGTTTTCCTGCATATCAGCAATGAGCAATTGAAAAAAGAAATTTAAAAATTATACATTATTACAATAGTACCAAAAAAAGAAGAGATAGTTATAAATTTAATATGCAGAAAACCACAAAATTCTGATAAATGAAATCAAATGTTACATATTTATGGATTGGATAGTGAAAAGACTCACTATTGTTAAGATCTCAATCCTTTCTAGCTTGATCTATAGATTTGACACAATCTCAATAAAAATCTCAGCAAGATATTTTGTAGATATTGACAAACTGATTATAAAGTTAATAATAAATGCAAATGACCTAGAATAGCCAACACAATCCTGAAGAAGAGAAACCAAGTCAGAGGGCTCATACTAACTGATTTCAAAACTTACTATAAATCTACAGAAATAAAGACAATTTGGGTTTCACAAAAGAATAGACACATAGCGGAGCGGCACCTGTGGCTCAGTCGGTAAGGTGCCAGCCCCATATACCAAGGGTGGCGGGTTCAAACCTGGCCATGGCCAAACTGCAACAAAAAAATAGCTGGGTGTTGTGGCGGGCGCCTGTAGTTCCAGCTACTTGGGAGGCTGAGACAAGAGAATCGCTTAAGCCCAGGACTTGGAGGTTGCTGTGAGCTATGTGATGCCATGGCACTCTACCTAGGGCCATAAAGTGAAACTCTGTCTCTACAAAAAAAAAAAAAAGTATAGACACATAGCTAAATGTAACAGACTAGAGAGCGACCTGTACAAAAATTGAAAACAGACCTTTGCTCTCCAAGTAAAGCAAGTAGACTGCCCTCAGAATGGGAGAGGATATTTGCAGGTTACATTTCCAAAAAAGATCTGATAACCAGAATCCACAGAGAACTCAAACTTATTAATAAGAAAAGAATAAGTGATCCAATTTCACTATGGGCAAGAGACCTGAACAGAAGCTTCTCTGAAGAAGACAGGCTCATGGTCTACAGACACATGAAAAAATGCTCATCATCTTTAATCATCAGAGAAATGCAAATCAAAACCACTTTGAGATACCATCTAACTCCAGTAAGAGTAGCCCACATAACAAAATTCCAAAACTACAGATGTTGGCATGGATGTGGAGAAAAGGGAACACTTATCCACTGCTGGTAAGAATGCAAACTGATACGTTCCTTTTGGAAAGAAGTTTGGAGAACACTCAGGGATCTAAAAACTGACCTGTCGCTGGATCCTGCAATTCCTCTATTAGGAATATATCCAAAAGACCAAAAATCACTTTGCGAAAAAGGTATTTGCACCAGATTATTCATTGCAGCCTCAATTCATAATAGCCAAGTCATGGAAGAAGCCCAAGTGCCCATCGACCTATGAATGGATTAACAAATTGTGGTATATGTATACCATGGAATACTATGCAGCCTTTAAAAAGATGGAGCCTTTACCTCTTTTATATTTATATGGAGGGACCTGGAACATGTTCTCCTGAGTAAAGTGTCTCAAGAATGGAGGAAAAAATATCCAAGGTACTCAGTACTTCTATGAAACCAACATACATTTACTCACACTTTCTTATGAAAGACAGAAACACAAGTGTAGCCCAGGATGAAGGAGAGAAATAGAGTGGGAACGTGGAGTGGGGAGAGGTTTGATGGAGGGTAAAATGCAGGACCACACCTATGGAGCATATGACAAGGCTACAAGACAAATCTGTCAAGTGTAGAACATAAATGTCTTAACACAACAATCAAGGGTGAAAGCTATGTTGATTGGTTTGATGTAACCACTTCAGATTGTATAAAAAAAACAACACATTGTACCCCACATATGCATAAATGTATTCATGATCTATGTGTATATGACTTGATAAAAAAAGAAAAAGAAAAGAAAACTAATCTTTGACAAAAGAGAGAAAGCAATTCAATGAAGGATAATCTACTCCACAGGAATAACTGGGTGTTTATATGCAGAATAAATTACCTTAGACATAAATATTATACCTTTCAAAATTCAAAATGGATCATAGAGCTAAATATAAAATACAAACGCTAATGAAGGATTGCAAATTAAAGCATTAATGAGAGATCTCTACATATCTATTAGAATAGCCCAAACCTAGAAACTGACAAAACAGGTACCGGCAAGAATGTGGTACAACAGGAACTATTAATCATTGCTGGTTGACATGCAAATGGTACAGTCACTTTGGAAGACAGTCTAGCAATTTATTAAAGCTTACTGTGGTCTTATCATACAATCCAACATTTGCACTACTAGGTATTTACCCAACATATTTGAAAAATATGTCCATACAAAAACTTGAAGCTTTATCCCTAATAGCACAAAACAGGAACTAACCAACATGTCCTTTAATAGGAGAATGGATAAACAAATGTGGCATACCCATACAATGAAATATTATTCAGTGATAAAAGGACATTAGCTAACAAGACATGAAAAATGTGGATGAATCATAAAAGCATATTAATAGGTGAGTGATTCCAATTATAAATGTATAACATTGTGTTAAATAAAGAACCATAAGATGGTAAAAGAGATCAGTATGTGCAGAAGTCAAGGCAGTACTCAATGAATAAAACAGAATTTTTACGCAGGTATGATACTGTAATTATGAATATACACCCTATGCATTTGTCAAAACACACAGCACTTTACAACATTGGCAAATTAATACAAATCATTTAAGAGGTCAAAGAATGCCAGGATAGAACAGAGACTATGACAAAACAATCACATGCGTCAAACAACTCACTGAAAGAGATTGAGGAAAAGGATGCCAAACTAAGTATCTTTGGAATGGTATGAATCTGTCAGAATAAAGGCTAACAAATCTAGTTGATAATGTTATTTCCCATTGATTACAAATTAATAATTCTGATAGCTCTATGTACACTGGAAGCATACAATTAAATAAATGGATGCCAGATGATGAGGGCAAAAATTTCTCATAGTTGAGTGGGAGTTCACAGATAGGAAGGGGGAGGATGCTAGAATGATGGGATCATTAGACATGCTAATCTAATGTAATGGATTAGCATTAGAGACATCAATATGAATTTATGTTTAGCTTAATGCAGATACAGATAGTTATGCATAGAAAAAAATTGTTTTGGTGTGGTTGGTTTTTATTAATTATCTAGATAATAGCAAGAAACAGAAAATAAAGAAAGAGAGAGAGAGAGAGATCTGGGTGCTTGCTGATTACATTTGTTAAGTTGAAAATCAGTCCTTGCCCAGGCTACCTGCTCCCAGCTAGAATGCTCAGGGGTAGACCAAGACCTGACTTCCCCTTTCTCCAACTCTCCAAAGTTTCCATTTATGCATGGAAATATTGATAAATATGCGTATTTATACAGTCTAGTATACACAGTTTCCCCAACCTGTGATCTGAGAGGTCCTGAACGCAATGGCATCCCAGCAGCAGTGCACATACCCAGAGCCCAGATTATGGTTTTTACTGCCATTCTCCAATTAAAGGAACTAGGGCTCCTTGAGAAATGGCTGATTGTAGGATTCCAGTAGGAAACATATAAGCTGAGCGTGGAGAATCACGTGGTTCCAAAAAATAAGGCACTATTAAAAAAATAAACACACGCATAATGATGACGATATATACAAAAGACACAAAACCCATTGAAGGAGCTCCCAATTAGGAACAAATTAGGCATCAAAATAAAAAAAGTAGTATTGGGTTATTCCCCTAATGTATTAAATAAACATCCACATGTTTATACTGATAAAATAAAGCACTGAATAAATAAATAAATAAATAAGGAAGAATGGGAACATTTCCCAGGCAAAATTCTCCAAATAATTTGTGTGAATATTCTTCTGTCAAGAATATGGAGTGTAACCCTCCACTCACTTAAGTATGAGTTACACTTACTACTTTCTTCCAAAAAGTACAGGGGTTGATAGGTATTTGGGCTTATTCCACATCTTGTTAATTGTGAATTGAGCTACAATGAACATTCTAGTACAAATACCATGGACTGCTATTCAACCATAAAAAAAGATGGAGACTTTACATCTTATATGTTTACCTGGATGGAGTTCTTCTTAGTAAAGAATTACAAAAAGGGGAAAAAGTGTCCAATGTACTCAACACTAATATGAAACCAGTATATAAGCAACTACACACCCACACGAAAGAAAAACACAAAAATAGTCTAGTGAGGGGGAGGAAAAAGGAGGGCGATTGGTGGGATCTCACCTAATGTGCATAATGTGAGGGTGGTTAGCACGCTCCCTCAATTACAACTTGAACTTTACCTTAGAATTGAAAACAATATAGCCAAAACATTTGTACCCTCATATCAATCTGAAATATACTTAAATACATAAATAAATAAAATCAAAAATGAAATAAAAATATTAGGAAAAAAGGTATCCTTTAGAGAAAAGGGGTAAACTGAAGGAGGGGGCAACTTCATAGGGAAGAAAGTGAAACACTACCTCAGCCAGGTGATGAAGTTAATATCAGTGTGAAAAGTCGTGGTGATTATGTTGACCCTTGATATGATGGAACTTGACCCTTGATAATGGAACTTTACCTCTGTGACCTCCCTCCCTAGAACACATAACCCCCATTTATCCTGAGAAAAGCATCAGACAAATCCCAACACTGGGGCATCTTGCCTTGTACCTTACACTCCACAAAACTAGGAAGGTTATTGTAAAGAAGAAATGTCTAAGAAACTGTCATAGCCAAGAGGAGCCTGAGGAGATGTGACTAATAAATGTAATGTGAGATGCTCATTGGATCACAGAACAAAATAAGAACAGTAAGTTAAAATTAAAGAAATCTGATTAAAATATGGACTTTAAGTAATAATGTGCAGTAATTGTTTCTTAATTTTAACAAAATGTATCATACTAATGTCAGATGTGACTCAGAGGAAAAAATAGGGATATATGCATACTCTGTACCACCTTAACAATTTTTTTTCTAAATTTAAACTACCTTAAAGAAAGAGTTTTTTTTTTTTTTAAAAAGTAGTAGACATCTTGTATTTGAGTTACTTTAATGTTGACTCCTACATAATGCATCTTAAAGGAATTTTAATGATTATTTTCCCCCAAAATATCACATTCTTTAACTAATATTAATTTTCATGGAAAAGTAAAACCAAAACACAGCCTCCAAGGCAGCTTTCTAACCCAACCTTTATCCTTCTACTAATGAAAAGGACATATCAGTCAATCAGCCAAGTCCATGCCTGCCATGGTGTGCTTGACCTGTCCCACCCCAGCCTACCGAGTATCTTTGCTTTCTCCACTCAAACTTTTGATATTTTTATAAGTTCTTCTTCTCTTAGCCACTCACCCTTGGTAAAGCACTGACCCAACCCCTTTCCTCCTTTACTGCATATTTAATTTAAACTAACACTAATGAGACTCTATAAAGTTCATCACTGGTTGTGCCAAAAGGTTGCATGAGCACTTTACAAGGCCTTTTGGCCACCGCTTTTTCCATCTTTAGCCCCCAGACATAGAGAATGTCTTTTGGTTCTTTAAGCATATCATTATGGGTTAAATTGTGTCCCCTCCAAAAAACAAGCTCAAGTCTTAACCCCTCAGTACCTCAGAATGTGACCTGATTTAGGGATAGTGTTCTTACAGAAGCAATAGAGTTAAAATGAGGTCATTAGGGTGGGTCCCTTAGAAAAAATAGGTAAATTGAAGAATGAATTGTTAAACATAATAGAATCAAAACTTGAAGATTTACAAAATTTTCTCTCTGTCCATATTGCAAAAAATAAGGACATGAACTCTGGAGAGAGTGCCAAGAGTGTGGCTAGACAGCCATTCATTAAAGAGACAAGGTCTTGTAATGTGAGCATTCAGTCAAGAAATACTCCAGCTTGGACTGAAGTAGAAAGAGAGGAGACATGATGGAGGATTTCACCAGGGCTAGGGGAAGGGGCTGCCACCCTGGGTGCCTGAACAGAACATGGAGCCCAAAACTATTAATCTGAAACCTTAAAAATTGGATGGAATTCTCCCTGCTGGTTATCCAACATGCTTTGCCCCCATGACCCCATTTGAGCTTCTGATTCCTCTGCCTTCCCAACCTTCTATTCTGAAAGTAGATAACTTGATATCTGCTTTCACAGAACAGAGACAGAGAAGAATTTTGGTTCAGAGTGAATCATACTCTGAATCTGACCCACGTCTGATTTTGATGAGGAGATTTGGGACTTTGACTTGATGTTGGACTGATTAAGGTTTGGGGGGATGTTCGGGTGAATGAGTGTGTTTTGAGTGTGAGAAGAACATGGATTTGGGGAGACCAGAGGACAAAATGGTATGAGTTGAATTGTGTCTCTTCAAGAAAAAGTAGGTTGGAATCTTAACTACCAGTATCTCAACATGTGACCTTATTTGAAGATGGAGTCTTTACAGAGATAGTCAAGTTAAATGAAGTTATTAGTGTGCATCCTAAACTTTATAAAATAGGGAAAATTTAAACACAGAAATGAACACTTACAGAGGGAAAATGAATAAAAAGAGAGACAGAGAGAAAGAGAGGGTATACCGTGTGGGCATGAAAGCTGAGGTCAAGTGATGTGTCTACAAGCTAAGAAATGGCAAAAATTGCTGGTGAACCACCAGAAGCTAGGAAAGAGGCAGATTTCTCTGTGAGTCCTCTGTCGGAACCAACCCAGACAACCTTGATCTTGGCTTTCCAGCCTCCAAAACTGAGAGATAATGAATTTCTTTTGTTTAAGCCACAGACTCTGGAGAACATAGATAAGGAGGGCTGTCAGGCGTCTCTTTTATCTTCAGAAATTTTCAAAATTATATTCCATACAATTGTGACACTCTTTCTTCCATCCCAGTTTTGGTTGGCTAACTTGTACTTTCCCTTTAGTGCTCAGTTAGGGCTTTAATTTTTCTAAGAAGCCTTCCCCAGCTTCCCCAAAGAAGTTGTTGGGTGTCTTCTTTGCCCCCCGCAAGCCACTGTGCTCCTGCTAGCACAGCATTTAGCATGTTTCATAAGGTCTGTTTATCTGTCTCCACTATAGACTCTTAAATCCTCAGGATGCAGTTGTTTCTTGTTCCTCAGTGTATTCTGCACACAACCTCACATACATCAAAGATCAAAACTATTTCAGTGAGCTAATGGAAAATAAATCTAAATCTTAGAGATAATTACTGAGAATTAATCATGTTGTTAAAGTGACCAGACATTTCTAAAAGAGTTGGAAAATTAATGGCACTATGAATTTTGAGGCCCATCAGCATAGTAAGCATTTTCCAAAGAACACACATTATATTGTCTGACCTTGCCTTGACTGAGCCAGCCCCATGATTGCTTACAGGGTGCACAAACTGTCTACTAAAAAGTTGTGGCACCATGTCTCAGAGAGGGTTTTAAATCTCCTACATAACATGACATCAGAATAGTGAGTTGACAAGGAAAAAAAGTCTATCAATTGATGGCTTACTACACAACTTCCTCACACACTCACTAAGAGGCCTGGTATAGCAGATAGTATATATGTGCTGTGTTTAGAAGAGCTGGGCTCTGCTAAATTGGCCATTCTAAAAATGGAAATTCTGAGCTTGCCATTTTCCAGCTATGAGGCTTGGCTGCCATGATGAGGCAGCAGGACCATGGAAACAGCATTTAATTGTGATCAGACACCTGACCGGTTGTGTCACTTAATGAGTGACTGTGACCAAGTCAAACTCTTTGAGGATTTATTTGCTAATCTCTAAAATGAGGGTCCTCATTCCCCTTCTAATGTCATTGTGAGGTGCAAATGGGGACATGCATGGGAAAGGCTTTGTAAATGGCAAAATGCTGCTAAGAATGGTGGTTCTCAAATATTTCCCCAATAGGGGTTCCATGAAGAACATATACTGGCCCCCCTGTTTAAAAAGTTCGAGGACCCCTGGAAAGGCTGTGTGTCCTCACCCTTTCTGAGATTCCCCTTCACCAACAATGAAAGACGGCTGGGTTTTGTCTCCAAAACCCAAAGGAAATCCAGTAGGTGGGAGGAGAGAGGAGAAGTAGGAGGGTAAATTCACACCTAACTGGTGCAATGTACATACTCTGGGTGAAGGGCATGCATCTAACCTTGACTTAAAACGTACAAAAGGAAATTATGTAATGAAAATATGTGTACTCCTATAATACTCTGGAAAAAAAAAAATTTGCACTTTTACCCTGCCCTTCCTGAAAGGCTAGTTTTGAATGTAATGAAGAGCTCATGAGAAAATGGATTTTTTTTTTAGAGACTGAATGCCCCGGCAACCTCAAATTCTTGCCTCAGCTTCCCAAATAGCTGGGACTACAGATGCCTGCCACAACACCCAGCTAGTTTTTCTACTTTTAGTAGAGATAGAGTCTCATTCTTGCTTAGGCTGGTCTCAAACTCCTGAGCTTCTGGGCTTCCACCTGCCTGGGCCTCCTAGAATGCTAAGATTTCAAGCATAAGCCACTGCATCTGGCCAAGAAAAATGCAACTCTTAATAGAAGAATGAGAACTAACACAGAGAGTATATAATAGAATTAGAAAACTGATATTTTGCAACCCTCAGTGAAATAAGTGAAATTAGGAAAATACTAATTAATAAATGATAAACACTTATACAGAAGGAACAAGCAGACATTCCCTGGACCCAATGACCAAACTTAATTAATATAAACACAAGTGGAAAAACCAGACATGTATATCTGAATGTGCTGTCTGAATTGAGAAGCTTAAAATACATAATGAATTTGAAAGATTTAGTACCAAAAGTAAAAAAATATTTCATTAATATTATATTAATCACATAAAGAAATGATGTTATTTTGAATATATGGAGTAAAATAAATTATTACAAACAAAACAAAACAAAAAGGATCATAGAAAGAGAAATTATTCTGGATGATTCAGGTGGCCCCAGTATAATCACAAGGGTATAAGAGGGTAAGTCTTAAGGAGAGAAAAAAGGTAGGGACAGAAACAGGTTAGGGAGGAGAAAATATGCTACATTTCTGGCTTTCCAAGACCAAGGAAGGGCCATGAACTAAGTGATGCTGGAAAATGCGAGAAAATGCGATACTTCCCTAGAGTTTCTAAAGGGGGACACAGGCCTGCCGACAGCTTGTTTTTAGCTTAGTAAAATTGAATTTGAATTTTTGACCTCTGCAACCGTAAAATAATAAATTTGAGTTGTTTAAAATTTAATTTAATTTAATTTAATAAAAAGATAAAAAGAAAGAGCCCCATGGTAGGTTTATATGATGGGATGAGATCAGACATGGGCACTAAAATTACTGTGATGAATATTTTCAAGAAAAAATATGAAAAATTGATAATTTTACTGCAGAAAGTCTAGAAGTGAAAAATATTAAAATTAGTAATGCAATAGTTTTATTATCAACAGACTAGATACAGCTGAAGAGAGTATCAAAGACTAGGCGTGGATGGCGGAGCATGATGGTGGACGGGATGGACATGTAGCCCACCTTTCCCAAGTAATCAGGTGAGAGGAAGGGGCATCTGGACCTTTTCCCTGCATAGATTATTGGTGTGGACAGAGAGCTGAAGACGCGCAGCGAATTGGTGGATTGCTGTATATGAGGTGTAATTTAAAACCATGGACTCTGTTGTAGAGATTTTCCCTGCTTGGCTGTGCTGGCCGGCAGCCCCTCCCTCATGGAGGACAGCAGCCTGTAATTCCTGGCAAAACCCAACTGATGAAAATTTCTTCCTGAGCAGAGTTTGGCACCTGAAAGGGGAGCCACTCAGAATCACAAGGAACTAAGCAACCCAATGGAAAATTGAAAGGAAGGGATCCCTCCTGGGAAACAGACATTTTGAATTGTTTGAAATGGCAGGCACCTTCCCCGAGAACAACAGGAGTGATTAAATAGACCAGACCATTCCTGGTGGGGAATATTGGTGCGGACTGGCAGTTCAGGCTGCATGGCGAACTGGCGGGTGGCTGGACTCAAAATTCCAGATTCAAAATTGAGACTTTGAGCCACAAAAACTGAGCATAAGGTTTCTGTGTGCTGCAGCTGTGGTGGCAGCAAGACCCGGCGGCAGCAACACCCTCCCCCACAGCTGATTGCAGTTGCCAGTTTGCAGGAGAATGCGGGAGCAGAGTGGAAAGATTTGTCAAGCGTGGACTCTTGCACTGAGTTGGGAGGTCTGATAGGAGTGCTGTCTGGAACAGAACAGCTGAGGTTGCACAACAATTATGTAAAAAAACATTTACAGAAACTCCAAAATGGTGATCAGCCGGGTAGGGTGGTTACTGTGGTAAAGATATGAACTGTGAATCCAGTATAAGCCTGGGAACCCCTCACAGTGCCACCTGGTGTCCAGAAAGTATATTGCATTATAAATACATTCCTACAAATGTTGATCCCTATGTCACACATACAGATGTATATTTCTACATATATACAAGAATAATATTTTTGTGGTTAGTGCCTTTTTTTCTTATCATTTTCTTGGAGGAACTATCATTAATTTTTATTATTTTTTCATTTTTTTATTTTTATTTTTTCTATTTTTAATTTTTTCTTTCTTCTTTTTTAACTTTTTTATGAACACCACTTTTTTTCTCCCTTCTCTCTTCCTCTTCTTCCCTTCCTAAGGTTTCTGAGAGTGCTAACATCAGATTTCTAGAGGGTTTTTGTTTATTTGTTCATTTTGTTTGTATTTTTTTACCCTTTTTTCTCAATTATTTTATGATTATCATTATTTTTATTGTAGTTGTTTTTTTTTGTTGTTGTTGTTGTCTGTATGTCTATGTGTTTCTGATTGTGCATCTGTAGGCTTGTGTGTCTGGTAGCCTTTTTATCTGTATATTTGCTCATTTGGTCTCAATGAGTTTGGTGTTTCGACCTGCAATTCTGAGCTCCAAACATTCCCCTCCACTCTCACTCTGAGGTCTGGAGGCCTGTCCCCCAGGAGTCCAGATTCTTGGGTGTTTTCTCAAGGGGTGTGAACAGGGCCTGGACTGCAGCTGGACAGTGCTGATTCTGCGGCATGGGAGTGAGGAGACGACAGTCGGCTGAGAGGTAACCACACCGGAGTGGCAGTGCCCCGAGGCACAGAGCAGCAGCCGTTTTTGGCAACAATATGGCCCACCCCTGGATATTTCAAAACCACATCTCCTGTCTCCCTGGGCAACCAGAGGAGGCCGGGCATCTTCTCAGATGGCAACCAATGCAGAACAGATCTGGGACTGAAACACAGGCCCCGTGAGTAAAGGGTTTGCCTGTGGCAGTACTGGCCTGGGTGGAGTGCGGGGACTAGAAAACCCTCAGGCAGAGCCAGGAAATTCCCAGGGCAGGGCTGACCCAGAGGACCACTTTACTGAGCCTAAGACGCATGCAGCCCTCAGGAGATCATCTGCATATAGACAAATGAAGGCAGGAGGCTAGAGCTGACCATGCTACGAATACAAACCTACAGGAGTAAAGACAGGGCCTGAGGCACAGGTTATGGGAACTCAAAACAGCTTTTCTTCTGCAGAGGAATTTATCAGGGACAGAAACAAATTCCCACAAAGTTGTTCTGTTCTGTCAGTAACATCAATCAGGGGCAGGGCTGGAACTGAGTGAATACCCCCCAGCTTCCATCAAGCACCTGAGATTGTCAGGCCTAACCACCCCCTGCTGGATAGAGGCAGAGAACAGTGGCCTGGCTGAGCAGACTCAGATTTCCTTGTGATTCAGGCAGGTGCAAACCCCTGGAGAATCTGCTCACGGGAGGCAACTGAGTCACAGCCCTGTGGGGCTATCAGTGACTGGGTGTGACAGAGGCATCAACCTTCCCAGATTACTCTATTTGCTGGGTGGGTCCTCCTGACTTCATGGAGCACCAGACCAAGTCATATTTGAGCTGTCACCAGACCCCTGCAATCCAGTTCCAAGAGAGCTTAGAAACTCTCACACCTGAAACAGGTGCTGACTGAGACAATTGATTTGGACCTTTTAAACTGAGCCAATCGCCTGAGGACTATTCAAGTGATGCCCTGGGTGTGTGGTTGTAGGAA
Source organism: Nycticebus coucang (assembly GCF_027406575.1). NCBI lineage: Eukaryota > Metazoa > Chordata > Mammalia > Primates > Lorisidae > Nycticebus > Nycticebus coucang. The sequence goes on from NC_069796.1 coordinate 78,987,587, forward strand.
GGTTTGATTTTCCTTTTCCAATTGTTGCCTGAGGGGGGGTGGGGTGACTTAATTGCTGGTATTTCTCCTCTGCTGAGACTTCAACCCAGACTAACTGTTTCACTAAGGTCAAACAGAGATGAGATGAAATCAAGACAGAACCACTTAGTCCCACCACACCAAACAGGTCCCCAGTTTCTCAGGCTGTAGCACTGTACGGGTCCTCAACAAAGCTCCAAGGGAAAAGTCAAACAGTGTAAAATAATCATGGGGCGGAATCAGCGGAAAAACTCTGGTAACATGAATAACCAGAATAGATCAACCCCCCCAAGGAAAGATATGGCAGATGTAACTGAAGATCCCATTCATAAACAGCTGGCCGAGATGTCAGAAATCAAATTCAGAATTTGGATTGCAAAGAAGATTAATAGAATGAAGGAAAATTTGGAAGTAGAAATTCGAAGAGCAATTCAAAAGTCAGAATTAGAAATTCAAGGAGAAATTCAAAATTTGTCTTAAGAATTTAATGAACTTAAAGACAAAACCACCAAAGATTTTGATGCACTGAAGCAAGAATTTGCAGCCATCAAAGATCTAAAAAATACAGTAGAATCCCTCAGTAACAGAGTGGAGCAAACAGAAGAAAGGATTTCTGACATTGAAGACAAAGCTTTTGAACGCTCCCAAACTCTCAAAGAGGAAGAGAAATGAAGAGCAAAAAATGGATCATTCTCTCAGAGAGCTCTGGGACAATTTGAAGAAGGCTAATATCTGCCTCATTGCAATCCTGAAAGTGATGAAGTGGCCTCGCAAGGCACAGAGGCCGTTCTCCAAGAAATTATGAAAGAGAATTTGTCAGACATAAAGAGATTCTGAAATTCGGATAACAGACAGTTTCAGAACCCCAGCATGACTCAATCTGAATAAGACATCCCCCAGGCATATCATAGTTAACTTCACTAGTGTTAATATGAAAGAGAAAATTCTGAAAGCAGCCAGATGTAAGAAATTCATTACCTACAAAGGGAAGAATATTAGAACGACTGCAGATCTCTCTGCTGAAACTTTTCAAGCCAGAAGAGGATGCCCATTGACTTTTAGTTTCCTAAAACAATATAACTTTCAACCTGGATCCTGTATCCAGCTAAATTGAGTTTCATTTATGATGGAAAAATTAAATACTTTAATGACATTCATATGATGAAGAAATTTGCCATAACCAAACCAGCTCTTCAGAATATTCTCAGACCTATCCTCCATAATGACCAGCCCAATCCTCTACCACAAAAGTAAACTCATGCAGAAACTTTTGATCAAACTCCAACTTCGACAGTGGAGAAAGGATTAAAAATGTCCACTGGAATTTCAAAAAACTCGATACCCAAAATTTTACCAGACTTATCAATATTCTCCATTAATGTGAATGGCTTAAACTGTCCTCTAAAGAGGCACAGGTTAGCTGACTGGATACAAAAACTCAGGCCAGATATTTGCTGCATACAAGAGTCACATCTTACCTTAAAAGATAAATATAGACTCAGGCTGAAAGGATGGTCATTCATATTTCAGGCACATGGTAATCAGAAAAAAGCAGGTGTTGCAATTTTATTTGCAGATACAATAGGCTTTAATCCAACAAAAGTAAGGAAGGATAAGAATGGTCACTTCATATTTGTTAAGGGTAATACTCAATATGATGAGATCTCAATTATTAATATCTATGCACCCAACCAGAATGCACCTCAATTTATAAGAGAAACTCTAACAGACATGAGCAACTTGATTTCCTCAAGCTCCATAATAGAGATTTCAACACTCCTTTGGCAGTGTTCGATAGATCCTCCAATAAGAAGCTGAGCAAAGAAATTTTAGATTTAAACCTAACAATCCAACATTTGGATTTAGAAGACATCTACAGAACATTTCATCCCAACAAAACTGAATACACATACCTATCATCAGCCCACGGAACATACTCCAAAATCAATCACATCTTAGGTCACAAGTCTAACCTCAGTAAATTTAAAGGAATAGAAATTACTCCTTGCATCTTCTCGGACCACCATGTAATAAAAGTTGAGCTCAATAACAACAGGAATCTGCATACTCATACAAAAACATGGAAGTTAAATAACCTTATGCTGAATGATAGCTGGGTCAGAGATGAGATCAAGAAGGATATTGCCAAATTTTTGGAACAAAACGAAAATGAAGACACTAATTATCAGAACATCTGGGATACTGCAAAGGCAGTCCTAAGAGGGAAAATTATGGCACCGCAAGCCTTCCTCAAGAGAATGGAAAGAGAGGAAGTTAACAACTTAATGAGACTTCTCAAGCAACTGGAAAAGGAAGGACATTCCAACCCCAAACCCAGTAAAAGAAAAGAAATAACCAACATTACAGCAGAATTAAATGAATTTGAAAACAAAAGAATTATACAACAGATCAATAAATCAAAAAGTTGGTTTTTTGAAAAGGTCAATAAAATACATAAATCTTTGGCTAACCTAACCAGGAAAAAAAGAATAAAATCTCTAATTTATCAATCAGAAACGACCAAGAGGAAATAACAACAGACTCCTCAGAAATTCAAAAAATCCTCAATGAATATTACAAGAAACTTTATTCTCAGAAATATGAAAATCTGAAGGAAATTGACCAATACTTGGAAGCACGTCACCTTCCAAGACTTAGCCAGAATCAAGTGGAAATGTTGAACAGGCCAATATCAAGTTCTGAAATAGCATCGACCACACAAAATCTCCCTAAAAATGAAAGCCCAGGACCAGATCGCTTCACGTCAGTATTCTACCAAACCTTTAAAGAGGAACTAGTACCTATATTACTCAACCTTTTCAAAAATGTAGAAAAAGAAGGAAGACTACCCAACATGTCCTGGGTAGTCTTCACCCATCACCCTGATCCCCAAACCAGGAAAAGACCAAACAAGAAAAGAAAATTATAGACCAATATCACTAATGAATATAGATGCAAAAATATTCAACAAGATCCCAACAAACAGAATCCAGCAACACATCAAGCAAATTATACATCATGACCAAGTCGGTTTTACCACTGGGTCTCAAGGCTGGTTCAATATCCGTAAATCTGTAAGTATAATTCAGCACATAAACAAATTAAAAAACAAAGACCATATGATTCTCTCAATCGATGCAGAAAAAGCTTTTGATAATATCCAGCATCCCTTCATGATCAGAACACTTAAGAAAATTGGTATAGGAGGGACATTTCTTAAACTCATAGAGGCCATCTAGAGCAAACCCACAGCCAATATCGTATTGAATGGAGTTAAATTGAAATAATTTCCACTCAGATCAGGAACCAGACAAGGCTGCCCATTGTCTCCACTGCTCTTTAACATTGTAATGGAAGTTTTAGCTACTGCAATTAGGGAAGAAAAGGCGATCAGGGTATCCATATAGGGTCAGAAGAGATCAAATGTTTGCTTTTGCAGATGATATGATTGTATATTTGGAAAACACCAGGGATTCTGCTACAAAACTCTCAGAAGTGATCAAGGAATACAGCAACATCTCAGGTTACAAAATAAACATTCATAAATCGGTAGCCTTTATATATACCAACAATAGTCAAGCTGAAAAAACAGTTAAGGATTCTATTCCGTTCACAGTAGTGCCAAAGAAGATGAAATATTTGGGAGTTTATCTAACAAAGGACATGAAAGATCTCTATAAAGAGAACTATGAAACTCTAAGAAAAGAAATAGCTGAAAATGTTAACAAATGGAAAAACATACCATGCTCATGGCTGGGAAGAATCAACATTGTTAAAATGTCCATACTACCAAAAGCAATATACAATTTTAATGCAATCCCTATTAAAGCTCCACTGTCACACTTTAAAGATCTTGAAAAATTAATACTTCATTTTATACGGAATCAGAAAAAACCTCTAATAGCCAAGACATTACTCAGAAATAAAAACAAAGCAGGAGGAATCACGCTACCAGACCTCAGACTATCCTATAAATTGATAGTGATCAAAACAGCATGGTACTGGCACAAAAACAGAGAAGTAGATGTCTGGAACAGAATAGAGAACCAAGAGATGAACCCAGCTACTTACCATTATTTGATCTTGGACAAGCCAATTAAAAACATTCAGTGGGAAAATGATTCCCTATTTAACAAATGGTGCTGGGTGAACTGGCTGGCAACCTGTAGAAGACTGAAACTGGACCCACACCTTTCACTATTAACTAAGATAGACTCTCACTGGATCAAAGATTTAAACTTAAGACATGAAACTATAAAAATACTAGAAGAGAGTGCAGGGAAAACCCTTGAAAAATCAGTCTCGGTGAGTATTTTATGAAGAGGACCCCCGGGCAATTGAAGCAGCTTCAAAAATACACTACTGGGTCCTGATCAAACTAAAAAGCTTCTGCATAGCCAAGAACACAGTAAGCAAAGCAAGCAAACAGCCCTCAGAATAGGAGAAGATATTAGCAGGTTATGTCTCTGACAAAGGTTTAATAACCAGAATCCACAGAGAACTCAAACGTATAAGCAAGAAAAGTACAAGTGATCCCATCTCAGGCTGGGCAAGGGATTTGAAGATAAACTTCTCTGAAGAATACAGGAACATGACCTACAGACATATGAAAAAATGCCCATCATCTTTAATCATCAGAGAAATGCAAATCAAAATTACCTTGAGATACCATCTAACTCCAGTAAGATTAGCCTATATCAGAAAATCCCAAGACCAGAGATATTGGTGTGGTTGTGGAGAAAGGGGAACACTTCTACACTGCTGGTGGGAATGCAAATTAATACATTTCTTTTGGAAAGATGTTTGGAGAACACTTAGAGATCTCAAAATACATCTGCCATTCAATCCTATAATTCCTCCACTAGGTATATACCCAGAAGACCAAAAATCACATTATAACAAAGATATTTATACCAGAATGTTTATTGCAGCCCAATTCACAATTACTAAGTCGTTGAAAAAGCCCAAGTGCCCATCGATCTATGAATGGATTAATAAATTGTGGTATATGTACACCATGGAATATTATGCAGCCTTAAAGAAAGATGGAGACTTTACCTCTTTCATGTTTACATGGATGGAGCTGGAGCATATTCTACTTAGTAAAGTATCTCAAGAATGAAAGAAAAAGTATCCAATTTACTCAGGCCTACTATGAATCTAATTTATGGCTTTCATTTGGAAGCTGTAACCCAGTTATAACCTAGGAATATGGGGAAGGGGGAGAGGGATGGGACGGAGGGAGGGAGGGAGGGATTGGTGGGATTACACCTGTGGTGCATCTTACAAGGGTACATGTGAAACTTAGTAAATGTAGAATAATACAATACAATAACTAAGAAAATGCCAGGAAGGCTATGTTAACCAGTGCAATGAAAATGTGTCAAACTGTTTTTAAAACCAGTGTATGGTGCCCCATGATCTTATTAATGTACACAGCTATGATTTAATATTAATTAAAAAAATAAAAACAAAGACGAGGCGTGGAGGCTCATGCCTGTAATGCTGTCACTGGGAGGCCAAAGCAGGTGGATTGCTTAAACTCAGGAGTTCAAGACCAGCCTGAGCAAGAGCAAGACCCTGTCTCTAAAAAATAACCAGGCATTGTGACTGGCACCTGTATCCCAGCTATTGGGGAGCCTGAGGCAAGAGGATCAAGCCCAAGAGTGAGGTTTCTGTGAGCTATGACACCACAGCATTCTACCAAGGGCAACAAAGAGAGACTCTGTCTCAAAAAGAAAAATAAATACACATCAATAAAAAATATCCAGATTTAAGCATGGAAAGCATGGGAATGTTTAACCATGAGATATGGTTAAAGAACTAAATGCATGTTACTGAAGGACCAGAAGGAAAGAAGAGAGAGGGTGGAGCAGAGGCAACCGTGGAAAGATAACAGCCAAGAATTTTCTAAAAGTGATGAAAACTACAAGTTCAAGAAGTTCTCTTGGGCGGCGCCTGTGGCTCAAAGGAGTAGGGCACTGGCCCCATATGCTGGAGGTGGCAGGTTCAAACTCAGCCCAGGCCAAAAACTGCAAAAAAAATAAAGAAGCTCTCTAAAACCCTAGGAAAAAACCACACCTTTGGACTACTGAAAACCAAAGACAGAAAGAACCTTCTATGTAAAGAGAAGAGAAAAAGGAAACACTGTCTTCAAAGGAGCAGTGATTTTATTAAACACTCTTAGAAGGAGCAAAGAAATAAATTTATTTGATGTCCCTTTTTTGACAGATTCTATTCTCTGCTCCTTGGAGAAAACCACTATCTTGAAGGTTTTGTGTCTCCTATTTACCTGTGTGTCTCTACAAGCAGGGCACAATTCAGGGATCCTCAAACTATGGCCCGCAGGCCACATGAGGCGGTGTGATTGTATTCGTTCCTGTTTTGTTTTTTTACTTCAAAATAAGATATATACAGTGTGCATAGGAATTTGTTCATAGTTTTTTTTTTAAACTATACTCCAGCCCTCCAAAGGTCTGAAGGACAGTGAACTGGTCCCCTGTTTAAAAAGTTTGAGGACCCCTGGCAGATAATCCATGTAGGTACAGTAAGAAAATCATAGAAATTTACTTGTATTTCTTAAAAACATCACTTAAAATTTTTACTTTCATATGTCTTTAATAACATTTAAACAGTATAAGAATAGAGATATAGGCACATAATTTGTAAATAAAAAACGATACTTACTCTTAGAGTGCTTGCTCAGAATTTTTAATTTACAAGGTATGAGGTCAAACAATCTAGAAACCACTGCTTTAAAACATAGGACTGGAGGTAAAATCTCTGAGAATTTGCTCCATCAGTCTGATTAGATACAATAGTTGCCCCTTATCCTTAACCATTTTCCAAAAATAGGTGAGCTCAATACAATATGATATTTTGAGGGAGAAAAACCACTTTCACCTAAATTGTATTGCATTGTATTCTTATAATTGTTATCTTTAGTTTTGCTAATCTTTGACTGTAACTAATTTATAAATTAAACTTTATCATATATATGTGTGTGTGTATATGTACGTGTTTATATGTCTTTCATAGGGTTTGGCATGTCCACAGTTTCAGACATGCACTGGGGGTCTTGGAACATACCCCCATTGGTAAGGTGAGACTATTGCCAAATTGCACGCCCTGATGGTTGTACTATACTAATCCATTCTCTTACCAGTAATGCAGATGAAGATTATATTTTCTGGAAATCACCTGAATTGCAGAGATTCTATGTTGTCTAAGTACACAGGGCTTAACTCTTGAGTCACTACTGCTCAGAAATGACACAGTATGAAGCTTTATCATCAACACACTCCCAACCTAAAGCTTTTTATGTGTATTTTAATAGTCCTGCAAAGTATCAGAACCTGTGGCACATATCAAATTCTAAGACAAATTAGCGTTATTATTATTTTTAAGTGCATTTAAAGTCTCAGAGAGTGCTTTTCCATTCAGATCCCCATCAATAGCTCTAAATGCGCATATCATTTTTTTTCTGAAAAGTGAAATATCACCGCACAAAGCAGCAGCTGTCATATCAAAATATTTCAGTGATGTGATAATTTGTATTTAAAATTCCCCAGGATACAGTGAAAAAGTCACACAAATCTAAAGTCAGATGAAGAAACGGAAGCAAGGGGTTTCAGAGCCCTGTGAGTCACGACTCCACCAGGACACCTGCGGGGGTGCGGAGGGAGGGCACGTGCAGGATGCACAGAGAAGATTGACAGAGAAAATTCAGCGAGTGGACAACTGCAACTAGTTCACCGAGCATGGGCACTGTGAAAAATATCCAAAGTGCTGGGGTATTTCAGGTACTCATTTGAATTCTGACCATATTATGCAATGAATGTTTATGTAACTAATGTTAATTGACCACCTATAATATACCAGGAAACACGCTGGGTGCTGTGAATAAAGGAGAGAGTCATAACATAGCTGGCATTTATTAAGCATCTGCTGTGTGCTAAGATCTTTCTTAAATGCATTTCTTGCACCTCTATGATCTTCTTATGAAGTGCCTATTACAAGCATTTTCATTTTATGAATGCACAATCTGAAGGTAAAGCCTTTAAAGTAACTATTTAAGGTCACACAGCTAATATGTGCTGTACCTGGGGCATGAACCAAGCAAAACCCATTAGATTGCAGAGCTCTTCAACCACATGGCTCTATGTTGTGCTAGGAAGACGAGCACAACAAGGATCCGAGCATCACAGGACTTGGGTTCTAGCTAGAGAGACAGGCACACGGCCGCACACAATAAAGATTATGAGAGTCAGAAGAATGAAGGTGAGGGGTTGAGAAGGCAAGACAGTTGATCCGGGTCTTGAAATGACTAGGAATTTGAAGGTGAGGGATGAAACAGAGAAGGAAGAATATTCTGGGCAGAAGAAATAGCACGGCAAAGGCACATGGGTGTGAAGGAATGTGTGAATAAGAAATAGGCAATATAAGGAGGAGATGAGTTTAAAAAGTGGCTCTACAGTGCCTCTTACAAGGGTACATGTGAAACTTACTAAATGTAGAATATAAATGTCTTAACACAATAATTAAGAAAATGCCAGGAAGGCTAGGTTAACCAGTGTGATGAAAATACGTCAAATGGCATATAAAACCAGTGTATGGTGCCCCATGATCGCATTAATGTGATTCAATAAAAAATCATAATAATAACCTAAGAATATGGGAAAGGAGGAGAGGGAGGGGAGGGAGGGGGGAGGATGGGCAGAGGGAGGGTGATTGGTGGGATTACACCTACGGTGCATCTTACAAGGGTACATGTGAAACTTAGTAAATGTAGAATATAAATGTCTTAACACAACAACTAAGAAAATGCCAGGAAGGCTATGTTAACCAGTGTGATGAAAATATGTCAAATAGTATATAAAACCAGTGTATGGTGCCCCATGATTGCATTAATGTACACAGCTATGATTTAATAATAAATAAATAAATAAAAAGTGGCTCTAGGGAGGACAGCAGGGTCAGTTTAAAGCTTTGGGTTTTAAGCTACAGAGAACCTTTTACCACCAGCCATGGAAGAGTGATGTGGGAAGGCTAGAGTTTACAAAAAATGCTTTAATCTATGCAGAGATTTGGTCAGAATTCCTGTCCCACCCTCTTGGAATACATCAAAGAACACTTTCCTCACGTGCATATGGCCCACTTTCTGACTGATGCTAAGATCTTGGGGATTCAAACAGACCTTTTTAAGGCTTAGAGGAATAGAATTAGGTCCCTGAGCAGCCTCCCTTAGTTCCTTTCCTGAAAATCCAGAGCACTCTTATAACTGGCTGCCTGCTGCAAAGCAGGGTCAGGAGTTCAGGGCTGCTGTGCCGTCTGAGTCCTTCAGTCCCTAGAGCAGAAGCAGAGAGAGCTGGAGAGAGCCAACTAGGTACTTGCACGGAAGTCACAGGGCCATTTTGAGAACATTGGACTTGAGACAAGTCCTCTGATCTGCCTCAGGTGTAATATCCCATGCCTCAACATGATAATACTTCAGTCCTGAAAGAGAATTCTTTTGGAGAAAAGCTAATTTTTAGATTTCTCATAAAGGCTAACTTTCATAAGGAGACGTTAGGAGCTAAAGTTAAACTGCTTCAATTATTTGGCTTCTAGACTGATTTATGAAACTCGTAGAGGACTTTGTGAAAACTACCAGCAGCCATGGGAAAGAGTCTTTGCAAATCTCTTCAGGGAGCAATATCTTGGGCAGGTGACCCCAGGTTTCCAGCCTCCGGTTAGCCTCAGGGCTAACTAGGCAGCTCGGTCCTGGTGGACAGGCCTTGGGGGTGAGGTGTCCAGAGGAAATAAATTCAGATCTGATTTCTGAAGAAGAGTTCATCTCTGTGGGTCTCCCAATGGGCAATATAATTTCTTCCACAATCAAGATCCAGCATTCCTTTTTGTAGGGATGCTGGCTTTGCTTTTTTCTCATTGCACTGCAGTTCCTGCCTGCTCAGGCATGGTCAGAGAGATGCCACACTAGAGAAACTATCAAAAGGGAACCCATCTTTTGCAAGATTCATGAGTGGGTTCAATCTAAGCCTGGTAGCAACATTCCCTACTTGGAAACAACACTAAGTGTCCATCAACAGGAAAAAAAAGACTGCATAACACATATTAAAATGAGGGATATAAAGGCACTATGAAAACATCTCAAAAACATAACATTGTCAGACATAGTGGTTATGTCTGTAATCCTAGCACTTTGGGAGGATGAAGTTGGAGGATCATTTGAGGCTGGGAGTTCAAAACCAGCCTGGGCAATGGAATGAGACCTTAGCTACAGAAAAATGACCTTATCTCTACAGAAAGATAAATATTTTTAAATTGCAGATTAATATGAGCGTACAAACGATTAGGTTATATTGCTTGCATTTGTTAGGTAAAGTCCAAGTCGTAGTTGAGCCCTTCACCCAGAAGGTATGCCATATATCCTCACATTGTGGCCATTAGGTGAGAACTTAACTACTCCCACTCTCTCCTTCCCTTTCTCCTTCCCTTTCTCCAGCCCCACCCCCTTGAGCTTAATTGTGTTTTTCTCTTGTGCGAGCACGTAGATGTTTATCTATTAGTAACACATTAGTATTGAGTACAGTGATGCTCATGCTTCCATTCCTGTGAAACTTTACTAAGGGGAATGTTCTTCAACTCCATCCAAGTAAATACAAGTGATGTAAAGTCTTCATCTTTTTTATGGATGAATAGTATACATATGCCATAGGTTTTGTAAGCTATTCACGGGTTGATGGGCATTTGGGGTGGTTCCACATCTTGATGATTTTGAATTGAGCTGCCATAAATATTCTAGTACAAATGTCCACGTGGTGGTAAAATGATATTTTTTTCTTCTGGGTAGATACCTAGTAACGGGATTGCAGAATCAAATAGAAGGTCTACTTTCAGCCCTTTGAAGAGTCTCCATACTTCTTTCCATAGAAGCTGTATTAGTTTGCAATCCCACTAACAGCATAAAAGTATTCCCTTTTCTCCACAACCATACAACATCTGCAGCTTTGGGACTTTGTGATGTGAGCTAATCTCGCTGGGGTTCGGTGATATCTCAGAGTGGTTTTGATTTGCATTTCTCTGATGATGAGGGACAATGAGCATTTTTCATGTGTTTGTTGGCCATTCATTTGTTTTCTTTAGAGAAGGCTCTACTTAGGTCTCTTGCCCACCTATAAATGGGATTATTTGCTCTTTTCTTGTTGATTAATTTGAGTTCTCTATAGATTCTAATTATCCACCCTTTGTCATATTTATAGCATGCATATATCTTTTCCCATTCTGAAGGTTGTCTGTTTTAGTTGTTGTAGCCTTAGCTGTGCAGAAGCTTTTTAGCTTGCTCAGTCCCGTTTATTTATTTTTGATGTTGCTGCAATTGCCAAATCTTTTATAAAATCTTTTCCTAGGCTGATAACATCAAGAGTTTTTCCTACACTTTCTTCTAGAGTTTTTATCATTTCAGGTCTTAAATTTAAATCTTTTATCCAGTGTGAGTCAATTTTTCTAAGTAGTGAGAGGTGCAAGTCTAGTTTCAGTCTTCATTTTTTTGTTAATTTTTTTTATTAAATCATAGCTGTATACATTAATGCAATTATGGGGTACAATGTCCTAGTTTTATATACAATTTGAAATACTTTCACCAAACTGATTAACATAGTTGGTGTACTAACTTCACCACATTTTCTTAGTGAGTATGTTAAGATATTTATATTCCATACTTAGTAGATTTAACATGTACCCTTATAAAATGCACCGTAGGTGTGGTCCCACAAATTTCCCTCCCTCTACCCATCCTCTCCCTCCCCTCCCTTTCCTCTCTCCCCTTCATCTTGGGCTATAGTTGGGCTATAGCTTTCATTTGGAAGTGGGTACGAATAAATTAGTCTCACAGTAGGGCTGAGTACATTGGCTACTTTTTCTTCCATTCTTGAGATACTTTGATAGAAGAATATGTTCCAGCTCCATCCATGTAAACCTGAAAGAGGTAAAGTCTTTTTTAAGGCTGCATAATACTCCACGGTGTACATATACCACAATTTATTAATGCATTCATGGGTGATGGGCACTTGGGCTTCTTCCATGACTTAGCAATTATAAATCGGGCTGCAATAAACATTCTGGTGCAGATATCTTTTTTATAAAGTGATTTTTGGTCCTCTGGATATATACCTAATAGAGGAATCACAGGATCAAATGGCAGGTCTATTTTTAGATCCCTAAGTGATCTCCAAACATCTTTCCAAAAGGAAGGTATTAGTGTGCAGTCCCATTAGCAGTGCAGAAGTTTTCCCTTTTCTCCACATCCACGCCAACATCTATGGTTTGGGGATTTTGTGATGTGGACTAATCTTACTGGAGTTAGATGATATCTCTCACTGGATTAAAGATTAAAACTATAAAAATACTAGAAGAAAGTGCTGGGAAACACTTGAAAAAATCAGCGTGGGAGAATATTTTATGAGAAGGACCCCCAGGCAATTGAAGCAACACCAAAAATACATTACTGGGATCTGATCAAACTAAAAAGCTTCTGCACAGCCAAGAGCACAGTAAGTAAAGCAAACAGACAACCTTCAGAATGGGAGAAGAGATTTGCATATTATGTCTCTGACAAAGGTTTAATAACCAGAATCCACAGAGAACTCAAACATATTAGCGAGAAAAGACAAGTGGTCCCATCTCCGTGTGGGCAAGAGACTTGAAGAGAAACTTCTCTGAAGACAGGCACACGGCCTACAGACACATGAAAAAATGCTCGTCATCCTTAATCATCAGAGAAATGGAAATCAAAACCACTTTGAGATATCATCTAACTCCAGTTTCAGTCTTCCTCAGGTAGCTAACCAGTTCTATCACATTTGTGGACTAGGGATTGTTTTCCATGCTTTTGTTTGGTTTATCAAAGATCAGATGGCAATATGCAGCTACTTTCATCTCTAGTTTCTCTATTCTATTCCATAGATCCATGTCTCTATTTTTGAGTCAGTATCATGCTATTTTGATCACTATATCCTTGTAGTATAACCTGAAGTCTGGTAATGTGATGCCTCCAGATTTGTTTTTGTTTTTGTTTTGTTTTGTTTTGTTTTGTTTTTTGTGTGTGGTTCTGTTACTTTATTCTAAAGAAAAGTTTAAGATTTAAAGTACATTATTTTATCTCACTGGCATCATTTTTTTTTTTTTTATTGTTGGGGATTCATTGAGGGTACAATAAGCCAGGTTACACTGATTGCAATTGTTAGGTAAAGTCCCTCTTGCAATCATGTCTTGCCCCCATAAAGTGTGACACACACCAAGGCCCCACCTCCCTCCCTCTGTCCCTCTTTCTGCTTTCTTAGAGTTGTGGTTCCACATGAAATGAAGTACTATTTTGTCAAATTCTTCGAAGCATGACAAACTTTTTTTTTACAAAATTAGCCTGGGTAGTAGGACACACCATACTTTCAGCTATTGAGAAGACTGAAGTAGGAAGAGCTTGAACCCAGGAGTTTGAGGTTACAGTGAGCTATTATGAGGTCACTGCATTCCAGCCTGGAAGAGAATGAGACTGTATTTAAAAAAAAAAATACACACACACATAATGTAGAATAAGATTAAAATAAATTGTAAAATGTTTCCTAGAGCTTGGTACCATTCATTTAATACTCTGTACTATCTGTGGGTTCCTACTAAAGCAACAAAAGTACAAACACATACATGGAAGGATGTAGCTCACTTCCGTTTAGAAGCTATCTCTGGGAATAAGGATAGAAAGCAGACGAGGCCCAAGAGGGGCACTAAGGAACTTTGAGTCTATCTGTGATACTTTATCTGAAAAAAAATTATGAAGAGAACTGAAAGGAATAGAGAGATGTCAAGATTTGACAAAACTGAGTGGCAAGTGCACAAATATTCGTTACATCAGTCTCTGTGCTTCTCTCAATACTAAAAATATTTCATTAAAGTGTTTTTTAAAAAGAGGCAATCAGGTCTCTTTTTTCTGGGAAGGTTCAGGTGCATGAATTAGACTAAGGGTGGCTTATTGCTCTGACTCAACAGGAGATCTGGACTGCGGGTTATTTTAGCAAGTCAGAGATGACAGAACTCTGGGGCTGGCTTTTTGGGGATTCTCTTGGTAGCAGCCCTGGTTGCAGCTGCTCCCAGTACGAGTATGTTCTCATGCAACAATGGCCCCCCTCACGCATGAGGAGTGGGGAAGGGAAGAGAATGGACACTCTCTTGGTATTAGACAGCAAAGCCTTTTCTAGAATCCTCTGGCAGATCTATCATTGGCCAGACTGGATCACGTGATCATCTCCCCTTGTGGGAAGTCTCTGACAGCTATTACTGGGGTGGACAACAGGCTCTGTAAGAAGCTAGAATGGGGAAGCTATAGACAAATAGCAGGGAATGCCACACCTGGGAAGAGGATGGTCTGGCCAAAGGCTGAGATCCAAGAGGAGCAGGTGGTATGAACATAAAGTGGGCACCACCCATGGGACATAAAGGGAAAATTGAGCTAATAGCCTGATGTGGTAAAGAAGGAAACACGGTAGTCACAATTTCACAGTAGTGCAATTTCATAGACCAATGCTATAAAAAATGATAAGGGCTATAATCTCCTATGGTCTGAATATTTGTGTCCCCACAAAATTCACATGTTAAAATTCTATTCCCCCCTCCCCCCAGAGTGATAGCATAAGGAGATGGAGCCTTTGGGGTGATTAGGTCATGAGGGTGGATCTTTACGCATGGGATTAGTGCCCTTATAAAGGAGGCCTGAGAGAGATCTCTTGGCCCCTCCCTAGTGAGAAGGCACCAGCAATGAACCACAAAGCAGACCCTCACTAGACATTGAATCTGCTGGTGCTTTGATCTTGGACCTCCCAGCCTCCAGAACTGTGAGAAATAAATTTCTATTATTTATAAGCTGCCCTGTTTATAGTATTTTGTTATAGCAGCCCTAATAGACTAAGATAGCAACTCTTGGCCCTTGCCTGCAATCCCAGTCACTCAGGAGGCTGAGGTGGGATGATCACTTGAGCTCAGGAGCTCAAAACTAGCCCAAGCAATAGAGAGAGACAATCCCACCCGTCTCAAAAAAAAAAAAAAAAAAAAAAATAGAAAAGAAAAGAAAAAAGGTAGAACACACTAAAAAAGAAAGGCATCTTCTTCCATTGAACAAATTCGGGCTTATAGAAGAGTCACTTTTTGCCATGTGATGGTGAAATCTTTGTCACTCACTGTTCTTATCCATGGACCAAGGATCATGAGTGCTCTGGTATTGTGCAATCAATGCTTTAAGAGGAAGGGTTGGATGCTGGAAAGGTAAACTGGAGCAAGGCCCTGAAAAGCCTCTAAGGCCAAGCCAAGAGATATTTCTTTTTAGGAGTTTTGGCCAGGGCTGGGTTTGAACCCGCCATATGGGGCCAGCATATGGGGCCAGCGCCCTACTCCTTTGTGCTACAGGCACCGCCTCAAGCCAAGAGATTTTTGAGCTCAATGCAGAGGGGATATTTTCTGTGAAATTTTTCCTGGTACCTTCCCCCACCACTCATCACCACCCGCTTCCAGCCTCACAGTGGTTCTCAACCTTCCTAATGCTACAGAAGTACAGTAGATGGGAACAACTGTTTGATGGATAATCAACATATGAAAACATAAAAAAAAAATAGGGGAATGGATAAGGCAACTTGTAAAGTGTAGCTTAGTATTTAAAACAATGAACTAAGCGTCATGAGGGGGTTAAAATTGCCCACGTTTGAATTCTGACTCTGTTTGTGCCCAGCTATGTGACTTTGGGCAAATTGCTTAATATGTCTGTGCTTCAGTTTCCTTGTCTATAAATGAGAATAATGGCACCACCAGGGTTATATTGAGAATTAAATGAATTCCTAGTAGCAAACCACAGCACTCAACAATATTTAGCAACTTTTAATGTTGTTGCTATTTATTATCTCCAGTCCTACTCCAACCAAAACAGGCATAAACGTTAGCGACTACACTCAACTCCCACAGCTGAAACCCAGCTAGTTCCTTGGGCTCCAAGCCCTCTGTCTTAGCCCAACAACCTTCTGAGAGGTCTCCAAAGCCAATGCTATTCACTCTTGAGCCTCCAAACAGTTCCATGGTGGATGAATAAGAAAGATGAGCTCTCCAATATGTCACCTCGGTAAAGCCCTGCTTAACTGGAATAACGGCCCTGCTGGTGAGTTCAGGCTTCACTGGAGGTGTCTCGGGAAGCCGCTGGAGGAGGGTGATCCAGCAAGTGACATGTTCTTATTAAAGGTTTTTAAATCACTTGGGGTGCTCTGTAGAGAACAGACTGAGAGAGTGGGAGCAGAACTGTTCATTACATAATGTAAAGTTTCTAATTGCTCAGAGAGATTTTCCTTGTAAGAAAATTAACATATTCAGATAAAACTAAAATCCCTCTTGACTCCTGCCCTCATCCTGATGCGACTCCCTATGCTGGGAGAAAGCCACATTTTCAGGGGTCTGACTGCACTCACACCCACGTGGTGGTGTGAGGATGAAGAAAGCAGGGATGGCATCTGGATGATCCAGTTCAGCACCCGCCAGGCTGGCCAAGGGGGCATGACACATGCTCAGCCAACTCCAATGCAGTGTAGAAACTTCTACGGTTCACTTTTGTTTAAGATAGATGGGTGCACTGCTCTTCCCAGGGCTTCAAAGACCAAGAAAGAGTAGAGAGTGGAAAGAACCCATAAGTAGAAAGACCAGCCTGGTGATACAAAGATGGGCATCTCAGGGAACTAACAATAGAAGTTATTAATTGATGCTGGGCGTGCACCAGGTTCTAAGCCCCTGATATTTATTTATTTAGTTCAACCTCACCATGCTGCAAGGCTACTACAATTCTCATTATTTGTGGTAGTTGTGTTCTATTAAGGGCTCCATGAACCCTGACTTAACACAGACTGAATCATCGCTCCTAGGAGAAATAAAGGGTTCTACCGTGTACCTAAGAATCTCTGCTCACGTTTTTGGCAACCACTATGCATAACCTTGTTGTACATACTTTTCTGTTTAAACATACCTGTTTAGTATGTATTGTTGAGTCACTAACAGTGAGCTCACTACCAACAGCGCAGTACTCCTGAACTTGATCTGACAGGTATTTTCTTCACAAGGCACATCACAATCTCTGTTTGTTTAGAAACACTGGACAAAACTTCAGCACCACTCTCAGGAGCCAATTTAGACAGTGAAACCACCAAGAAATAACACAGTACTAAGAAAAATGTGGCTGTGAAAGTGCTGCAAAAAGGACACTTATTCACATGTTTTATTTATGAAAGATAAAACAAGAAGCAGAGTGTTGCCTTGTTCCACCTCATTTGAGAACATGCAGCTCGGGGTCTCAAACTTTTCAGCCCCTCGTGAATGTCCATGATGGACCTTGAGATCAGGAATATTGGTGCAGGGGTTACAAATAAATTTTAGCAAGTAAGTGAATTTGCAGCTACAGAGTTCAAGTGTAAGAGGCATTGACTGTACTGTTGTATCCCTATTTTACAGATGAAAAAACTGAGGCACAGAAAGGTGATGTGTTCCACCTCAGATCTCACAGCCAGTGAGTGTCAGAGCCTGGGTTCTGAACTCAGGCACTCGCTCAGCCTCTCCAAGGCATTGGCCTCCCCACTTCTGTGCCACTGGCTGGGTGCAGGGGACAATAGAACAAAGGCTGGACATCATTGCATGAGGCACCACATTTGCTGTGAGCAGAACCAGTGCAAAATGGGAGGAAAGTGAGCTCCCCCTCCATGGCATTCGATTTAAAGAAGGTAATGCCACCAATAGGCACAGTCCACAATCAAGGCTTGACTGACAAACCCCCAGCCCAACACAGAGAAAAGAATAAAACTCAGAAAACCCCTGCACATCATGTACATGGCATGTGGCCTGAGAACAGACGCTATGTTACACATCTTTGAACACTTATCCCAAAGACATCCAACGAGAAACTCCCCAGACATACTGGACACCATAATTTGCATATGCAATATCCTATCTGCCACAGAGATGCCAATAAATATTTTCAAATTCTTTGATCTGTATTTCAAAGCTCTGTGAAATGCATCTGTAAAAATTATAAAACCATCACAAAGCTAAAGAGATAAAGGTTTTTTTTTAGTGGAGCCCAATGAACAGAGGAAAAAAAAAAAAAACATTTGGAAGTTTATTCATTTAGAAAACTCTATCACTGGGTTAGACACCAATTAATTGCTAAGATACAGAATCTAGGAATGCACTGTGTTCAGTGAGATGTCATCAATTTAATATGATGCTTTTCTAATTGAATGTATAATTTGAACAAATTCAGAAAGAGAATGTCACACTTGAACAGGTTAAAGAACACAGACTAAAATATGGGAAGAGTCAAGCAATCGAGATGGTTTTTTAAAAGTGATCCAGAACAATAGTCACATTGTGCTACCAACTGTCAGGAAAAAACACCTCTGGTGAATTACAAAGGTAAAAAAGAGTTAGAGGCCAAGTGAAAAAGGCCTTGGCAAGCCTTGAATCAGAAATGAAAATTGGTTGATGGCACAGGGAGAGTGGGAAAGACTTCAACATGCTCCAAGGACCCTAGGAGAGAGGCCCTTCATGTTCTTCGTGGGTATGCCAAGCCAGTGGGCCCTCCAGACAGAAAACTAACAGACCCAAACCAAAAAAAAAAATAAAAAAAAAGTAAGGAAAAAAGATCCCCATACCTATTTTGATGGTTACCACATTTTAACCGCAGCTAGAAGCCATTGAGTTTCAGAAATGCCTGTAGAACATCTATCTCCCATGGGGCTGAAATAGTTGTTAGTGAATCCTACAGGAGAATAGTTTCTACACTGATTATTTTTCTACTTCTTCTTCTTAGTGATAGCAATAATGGCTAACATTTACTGGATGCTTGCTGTGAGTTTTGCATCATGCCAACTTCTTGGGATGCCTTATCTTGCTTAACCACAAGAACCGTCTTAAAGTCCAATTATTCCAGTTTTGCAGATGGGGAACCTGAGACTCAGAGAGGTCAAGTACATTCCCCACATCCCCAGTCAATGATTAATAGAATCTGGATTTGAAACCAGATCTGTTTGCTCCAAATCCTGAATTTTTAAATATCTTGCTAAACTGTTTCACTAGAATAATACTGTCTTGAAAAGATGAAAAAGCTCTCTGAATATGAAAATAAATTCACTGAGGTCATCCTAAACTCAAGAGATTTGTACCAACTCATTTAATGGTGGGTTCATATGCCAGCTTCAGGGACTCTGCCCTATGTGATGTGATTCCACTTCCAGACCCCTGGTCAGTATCCCATAGGATAACAAAATAAAAGCAACATTTAGCCCAAGTAATAGAATATTAGGAGATTATATTGACTTCTCGATGCCCAGGACAAACCATGGGTATCTTCCTGTTGCTTCCAGAATGAACATTCTGAGCGAGACTATCTGAGAAAGAGGACACTCCCATTCCCACTGCACCAGAACACAATCCATTCCAATTTCTGCCACTCCCCCACCATCAAATTAGCTGGAGATATTATAAAAGAGTATGACTTTTGGAAACCTTCCCCCCTTAATTCTGGGATGTTTGTCCTGAGAAAACCTCATCAGCCTTCCTCTTCTAACCCATCAGCAGGCCAGGAAGGTCCACATCCCAGCAGGTTGCACCTGTTTCTTCACATCCTGCTTGAGACAGTCAGAGAGACACCTCAAAATCTTTGATGTGGCAATATGAAAGTGAAACATGCTATCCTAACATCTGGCATCAGGAGTTTCTCTCAGGGAAGGAAGTGTCATTGGGAAAATGCCTGGTGGGGAAGATGAGGCCATATGTCAGCAGCACCAAGACAGCAAAGAGGTGATTAGCGAATCAAGTATTAGAAGTGAACAAAAGTGGATGTTCAGTAGGATGCAAGAAAGAAGGAATGGGAAGAGCAAGAAGTAGATCAACATTACCAGAAGCTGGAACCAGAACTGTAGAAATCATACTGACCATTAGGATCAGGGACCCTGGAAGAATTTTAACTTCTTTTGAATGTGCACACATGTGCCCATAACCCCCAAGGTTTCCCTTCCAGGCTAGAATTTTATGTGAGAAATTAGAATGACCCCAATTCTGGCTACAAATTATATATGTGAAACCCACAGGCTAGTTTCTGGAAACACAGAGATCAAACATTGTCTCAGTCCATTTTGTGTTGCTCTAAAGGAATTCCTGAGGCTGGATAACGTATAAAGAATAGAGGTTTATTTGGCCCATGGTTCTGCAGGCTGTAAAAGGAGCACAGAATCTGCTTCTGGTGGAGGCCCCAGGCTTCTTCCACTCATGGTAGGAGCTGAAGCGGAGTTACGTGTGCACATGTTGAGGAAGGAAACTAGAGAACAAGGAGGAGGTGCCAGGCTTTCTTCAACAACCAGTGCTAGTGGGAATTAAGACTGAGAACTCACCACTCTGAAAATGTCACCAAGTCCCTCCACAATCCAAACACCTCCCACTAGGCCCCTCCTCCAACACTTTCAACATGAGACTCAGCAGTGTCCACATAAAATGTATCTAAGCCATAACAAGGACATGGGTTATGGCCTCCATAAGCCCAGAATTTAATAGAGAGTCAGATACATAGTAAATAGTCACCCCATGGTATGATGAATATTCAGTAGAGACCAATGGAGGAGGTTGTTTTGCAATGTTCCCAGATCATTACTCACTAACTTTGCTGGAGAGGTCACAGCATGCCTCACAGAAGAGGAACTTAGTTGACTGAGAGTCTTCCACAGGCCTGGCACTATACTAGAAAATAAGTAAACTAGTTAATTTACTTAATTTAACCTTCAGAGTAATCTGGTGAAACAAAAGAATTTTTACCATTCATCCTCCATGAAATTTTCATCAGGAACTCAGGAATGTGTTGGGAAATCCTTTAGTCACACTCAGCTCAAGCTATGATAACAAAATACCAGAGATTGGTGGGATAAAATAACATAACTTATTTTCTGAAGGCTACAAGTCCAAGACCAAGACAGATTTAATTACTGGCAAGGGCCTGCTTCCTGGCTGTCAGAAGACCCCTGCTCCCTATATCCTCACATGGCAGAGAGAGGGCTAGTAAGCTCTCCAAGGTCCTTCTTATAAGCCACTAATCCCATCATGAGGGCCTCACCCTCATGACCTCATCTAACTCTAGTCACGTCCCCTTCACCCCCACAAAGGCCTCATTTCCAATACCATCACACTGGGGTTTAGGGCTTCACATATGGATGGGGGGGGGGACATTCAATCCATAATACTTTCTTTCTTCTCAAAATTCTCTAGTTTCTCATGGTTTCCAAGATTGTTAGGATAGTGGTTATGAGCTCAGGCTCTGTACTCTCAACTTCTTGGATATAAACTCAGGTTCTGCCTCCTGTTGGGTGCATAGTATTCTTTAGCTAGGGTTTTCACTGGCCAAATTTGACTCACAGCCCATTTTTATCACTCAAATATTATTGGAGTACTGCCTCATCCACTCCATGTTCTCTGTAGCTGCATTCACACTACAAAGGCAGAGATGTTGCAGCAGAGATCATATGGCCCCACCAACCTAAAATATTTACTATCTGGCCCTTTACAGAAAAAAATTTACCAACCTCATCTCCCTGAGCTTCAGTTTCCTCTTTGGAAAAATAGTCAAAATAAATGCCTATCACACTGTGTTGCTGTGAATATTAACAGAGGAATTCCACATGGAGAACACAGAATGTGCTGAGCCACTGATATTAACCATTAATGTCCTTGTCATTACTATTCTTGGAAATAATTGAGTACCATTAGGAATCCCTTCTTTTCTGTTCTTTAAGGGCTTCAGCAGAGGGCCCAAGTTTATCTCAATTTATCCCAGTTCCTATGGAAAATCTGCCAAGCTGTGACCGTCTTTGGAGGCACAAGCTGCTATTTCCTTAAGGTCCATGAAAAGCTTTGGAAAAGAGAATGGGGCCCAGGAACTTGGGAATCATTGAAAGATGTACCTCAATGCTCCAAAAGAGAAAAATCAACTAACAAACAACCAGTAGTAAGTCATAGCATAGAATATACCCAAGGGAATTGAAAAGTTGCTACTTTAGGGGATTATCCTAAAGGATAATTTGGTATTGGTGACTGTCCATGGCAGCTGGGAAGGTGTAACAGGTGGGAGTGGTACTTGCTCTGATCACCTTTAGACAATAGGTGCATTATCCCAAGTGCTATGAATGTTGGCTGCTTAGAGTTCAGTGATGCACCACTTTGTAAGAACTGTCCTCAGATCAAGAGCCACCTTGCCAAGAAATGACTGGGCAGGTGCATCTGCCCTAGGGATGGCTGAAAAGGCTCTCCCATCCCCTCACCTCAGAGAGGGAGGGCTAACTCTGGTGCCATCCTGCTCTGGCGCTCTATAGAATCAGCATTTTGTAGTCTCCTGCCAGCTGCCCCCTAATTATCTACCAACTCCCCTAAACCTAAGAAAACAGCCATTTCCCTGAAATCAGGCCATCTGGGATCAGAGCTAGGTGGGTTTCTCTGCCCTTGGCTGGAATTCAGTCTAACACAGTGATTGTCTTCTTTGGTCTTGGTTATTTCTGTCCATGGTTAATTAGCTACATGAGGACATGAATTTCGTTTTAAAAACCTGCAGTTATTTTAGAGGAGACAATCTCTCAAAACAGGAGACAGTGCGCGGGAAATAATAATGAATCCTGGATGACGAGAAGAAATGCAAGCATTTATCGAGCCTCTGTATGCATCATGTTTGCTGGTGCCTGGCTAAAGCAAGTTACATGCCAAGGATCAACGTGCAGAGAACTACAAAAGGGCATGGATACCAGAAAATCATCTGACTCTGCAGATGACAGCTCTGTCTGTGTTCACCTAACCTAATAATAAATTAGGCCTGACCTGACTATGCATCCACCCACCCAGTCATCTGTCCACCTAGCCATCCACTCATCCATCCACCCATCCATCCATCCACCATCCATCCATCCATCCCTCCACCATCCATCCATCCACCCATCCATTCATCCATCCATCCACCATCCATCCATCCATCCATCCATCCACCATCCATCCATCCATCCACCATCCATCCATCCATCCATCCACCATCCATCCATCCACCCATCCATCCATCCACCATCCATCCATCCATCCACCATCCATCCATCCATCCATCCACCATCCATCCATCCATCCATCCACCATCCATCCATCCTTCCATCCATCCATCCACCATCCATCCATCCATCCATCCATCCATCCATCCACCATCCATTTCCCCTTCTCAGTCCTTTTATCTCTTCTTCCTTTCATCTCTGTGTTTTTTCATCAATTTATTCATTTATTTATAAATTTCACAATTCCCTCACTTATTAATACAAGTAGTTATTAAAACACAGTTTTTCTTAGTCATTTCTAACAGCAGCTTGGATTCTTCTCCCTCACGCGAACATACCCTTTATGTGAGAAAACTGAAGGCTCAGAGAAATTACTCAATAACTGCTTGTTGACTTGTGTAAAATTAAACCTCCTTTCAGGATTTTCATCCAGAAAGAGGGTGTCAGGTGTGAGCTGGTTATAATGATCAGCACCTGAAGCCCTTCCCCCAACACTCAGCAAGCATTTACCAAACCCCTACTATAAATTCATTGAACTCTTTTATGTGCCAAACAGGTAATAGGGACCAAGGACACAAAGAATAAAACAAAGTGTGATGGTTTAGTGGAAAGTGGGTACTCAGAGCTGTAAACAATCAATAATTAAATATATTTTATAAATGTGGTAAGGGCAATAACAACCATTAGCAAAGGAGTGGCTCCCTTGCTTAGGATGGCTGGGAAGTTTGCCTAAAGGAGAATGAGGTCCGGAAGAGAAAGTGAACATTTGCAAAATAGGAGCATGAGATTTTTTAAACTACATTTTTAATTGTGGAAGCATTTATGATCATGATGAACATTTTAAAGAGAACAGATGGGCAAAAAATATAAAGCAAACCCTCAGCACTCGCCCACATCCGTGAAGCCCATTCCCCAGCAAGCTACCTTTGCTAACTCTGTCTAGGGCACAACCCCAGAATTCTCTGGCCATATGTAAGCAAAATCTCTCATTAGGGGCTGGACATTTGGGATCCTCTAATTCTACCATTTGTCCTGCAGTTACTCGCTGTCATTGTTTGGTAAAGGAAAATGTTCCTTTATCATCTAGATGAACTACAGTTTACTTTTAAAAAGTAAGGTAAATAATCACTTTCTCTAGTTACTAATTTTCAGAGTAAGAAATTTATTTCTGGGGGTGGCGCCTGTGGCTCAAGGAGTAGGGCACCAGTCCCATATGCCGGAGGTGGCGGGTTCGAACCCAGCCCCGGCCAAAAAAAAAAAAGAAATTTATTTCTACCTATGCATCTATCTATCCATATTGCTCTTTTATTTTTTTCAGAATCATTTTGGGCTGTTATCATTCATCCTATGTTTTTCAATCAGTTACCTTTCTGTTCAATGCTCAAAGCATCTCTCTGGCCAGTAGGAGCTCCTATAAGCTGAATTCTGTGTCTCTTTCATGAGCCCTCAATGTTCTTGCTTTCTCATACAATAAGGCTCACCTTGAACTTTCCATGCCCCTGATTTAGAACCACCCATTTATTTCTCTAACTCTGTTTCCTTTTAGGGGGAGAAATCAAAATCTGAGCTAGATGAACTCACAGCTATTAGAGTATCATTTATTTCTAGGCCCATCCAAAGGAAAGAAATAGAAAATGTATTTGTTTAGGAAAATCATGAGTTTATGTTGATAATCACAGTTCATATTTAATATTACAGGGTTTCTTCTTAAAACCTTAATTCACATTTTTATGTCCTTTTACCTCAAATTGAACAACTTAGTTCCTGATAATCTATACCAGTTATATATTGGCTTTATCTTGTAATGTACCCTAAATAATTAAAAAGTTACAATTACCAGATGAGTATTAACAACGAAATTGCTGGATGAAGTTTGAAACTATTTTGCTATTCTTTTGACCTAGAAGATGTACAGTCTGAGTACTATGCTCAAAAGTCACTTGAAATCTTTTCTCACTGTAGAAACCTTATAAACTGCATTTACATGTGGTTTTCTGTGCCCATTTGTTTTCAATTTAAGATTGTCTTTTCTTTTTTTAATTTATTTCTTTGAATATGTAAGACATGTAGGTAAGAATTTAAAAGTTAAAACCACACAAAATGCACTTACAGACATCTGCTCCTCTACCCTAGCCTCTCAGACTATACACCAAAATGCCATTTTTATATGTTTCCAATTTATTCTTCTGGTATCTCTTTTTATAAAAATAGTATATATTCCCCCACATTTTTTTACACAAAAGGTAGCATATCATTAACTGTGTTTAATATAGGATTATTTTTCCTTAACAAAATACACAAAACATATCCCTCCAAATCTGTACATGGAGATCTTTTTTCATCATTTTTTGTAAAGCCACATAACCGTCTACTATGAGAATTCACCCTTGTTGGTTTAACAACACACAAACGATGCACATTTGAGTTGGTTCCAGATCTTTTGCTCTTGAAAGTGATGCCACAGTGAATATGTTTTCCTAAGTGTGGAGGTTTATCTTCAGGGTAGACTCCTAGAAGTAGGATTTCTGGATCAGACACACGTAACACTATTAAATACTGCAAAAGGCCCCTTCCCAGGGGCTGGAAGTGTTGCTTGTCTGTTAGCAAAGTAAAAGAGTGCCCATGTCTTTGCAAACAACGGGTTTCCAAACTCTTGTATTTCTGCCAAACTGAGAGATAAGAAATACCATTTCTGGGTAGTTTAAAGGGTGCCTTTCCTTTGTTATAAATGAAGTTGAATAACTTTTCCTATGTTTAAGAACCTTTGCCTTGCTTTTTCTATGGACTATGTCTTCTGCCCGTTTTATCTCAAGTTGGAGAACTTTTCATGTATTGACAACACTGTAAGTTATAAACATTTTCTCTCAGTTTTCCCTTGATTTTGACTGCTTATGGTGTTTTCTGTCATGTAAAACTTTTAAAAACGTAAGTGGTTGGATTTACTAATATGTTTTTCTTTTCTTTTTTATATTTCTGGATTATGAGTCATAGGAAAAAAGCTCTTGCCACTTTCAGGTGACAAGGAATTTGCCTGTGCTTTCTTTTCATCTTTTAGGGTTTGACTTCTCACTAAATTTCTGATGTGTTTGGAATTCATTCTAGTGAATGGTGTGAGGTATGGACACAATATTATAATTTTCCAAATGTCTATCTAGTCCTTCCAACATCATTTATTATTACAAAGCCAGTTTTCCTCTGGTGTTTGAGATGTCCTTCTTCCCAATTCTACATTTCCACACGTATGTGGTCATATTTTTGCACTTTCTATTCTGTTCACCTTGGTCCTATCTGTCCACACACCAACAACACTGTGTTAATTACAGATTGTGGCATTTGTCTTCTGCTTGTCCTGGCTGACACCCCACACACACACACACACACTTGCTCCTGCAAGTCCTTAGAGAGCTCCAGCTGCTCCCCGGCCTTTGGATCCTGGTTGGGTTTGGCCACTGGGGAGCTGTGGCTGAGATGCCTATAAGGGAGGAGATGGGGGAAGACGTAGAGGTCCAGGTGTTTGTTCTCCTGTCTCCCTATGTGGCTCTCCTTCATCTGTTTCTGTCCCTTAACAGAAGGTTTTAATCCTCTAGGCAGCCCTGTCTTCAGCCCTTCTAGGTTCTTCTAACCACTCCCTCCTCTCACACCTGTGGAACCGCTTGGGTGGTCAGCAACTCAACAGTTACAGGGGAAACTGCACCATCCCTGTGATTTTCCTGCAACCAGTTCACACCTTTATAAATAATCTCATTATTAAATTACAGTAGAACTTCCCCAGTTGACCACCTCCCTACATGGACCAACTCCTAAAGTTGCCCTAATTTTCAGAACAGACATGCCCTACATGTACATAACAATACAATAGGCCTAGTTGCTTATGTTAACCACCTCCACATGTTGACCAGTTTGTTAAAGTCCCTTGGGTGGTCAACTTACAGAGGTTCTACTATATTCTGCAGTTACTCTAAGTTGAAGTTTCTTCTGTTTATTGATCTCCCCTAACCAATACATAGAGGCTATATTTTCTCATATATATCTACCTCCTCATCCATCTATATGTACCCATCTACCTCCCTCTCTCTCTTCTCTGCTCTCTCTCTGACTTATCTCATCACTACTCTTTTTAGGGTTCCCCTTGCTATTCTTCCCTTTTCTTTATATTAACTTTGAAATCAACTGACAGACTCCTTTGTAAAACATTGTCATCTATTAAGATAGCATTACCTTGGAAAGTGGTACTGAGTTTTTCTTTCCCAGGCCAGAGTTTGTCCTGACATTTCTTCAAGTCCATCTTTACGTCATTAAAGAAACTTAAAAGTTTTCCTCATATCGTTTTGTACATTTTATACTAAATATAATTTTAGGTAGTTTTTCCTTTTTCATATTTTTTGCCCCCATTACATTTTTTAACTGGTTATTGTTATGCGAAGGCTATTGATTTTTTTGCATGTCAATTTTATAATGGTCCATCTTACCAAATTATCTTTTCCATTTGTTTATTATTATTATTTTTTTTTTTTGAGACAGAATCTTACTATGTCACCCTTACAAGAGTGCTGTGGCATCACAACTCATGGCAACCTCAAACTTTTGGACTTAAGTGATTCTCTTGCCTTAGCTGCCCACATAACTGGCACTACAGGCACCTGACACAATGCCCAGCTTTTTTTTTGTTGTAGTTGTCATTGTTGTTTAGCAGGCCTGGGTCAAGTTCGAACCTGCCAGCCCCGGCGTATGTGGCCGGGGCCCTAACCACTGAACTATGGGTGCTGAGCCTGTCTTCTACATTTAATTACTGTTTTTCTTCACTGATTTTTTTTTTTTTTTGGTTTATCAGGTAAAATTGCTTAACAGCTTTATAGAGATACAATTCACATGTCACAACATTTAAAGTGTACAGTTCAATTTTTAAAAAGTTTGCATGGTTTTGCAACCATCACCAACAATCTAATTTTAAAACATTTTCATAGTCCCTAAAAGAAACTTCAGTTTCATTGCATTTCCTCTCACCCCCTCCCCCACTCGCAGTCCTAAGAAATCTCTCATCTACTTTCCATTTCTATAGCTTTTCTTAGTTGGGCCTTAGCCATAGAAGTAGAATCCTACAGTACCTGGCCGTCCATGACGAGCTTCTTTCACTTAGCATACTAGTTTAAGGTTCATCTATGTCGTACCGTACATCAGTCATCATTCATTTCTTTTATCACTGAATAATATTCCTTTGCATAGATGTTTGGTATTTTACTTACCTATTCATCAATAGACACCAGAGATGTTTCCACAGTTTGATTATTGTAAGTAAAGCTGCTATGAACATTTATACACAAATTTGTGTGTCATTGGGTGGATAGATGTTTTTATTTCTCTTGGGCACATATCGAGGAGTATGATTGCTTGATTACAGGTAACTCTATATTAACATATTGAGGAACTGCCAAACCATTTTCCCAAGTGGCCCCACCATTTTCTTTCTTTCTTCCTTTTTTTTTTTTTTTTTTTTTTTTGCGGTTGTTTTTGGCTGGGGCAGAGTTTGAACCCACCACCTCTGGTATGTGGGGTTGGCGCCCTCCTCCTTTGAGCCACAGGTGCCCCCCCAGCTCCCCCTCATTTTATATTCCCATCAATAATGTATGAGGGTTCTGATTTCTACCTATCCTCATCAATATTTGTTATCGTTTGTCTATTTGACAATAGTTATTGTAGTGTGTGTGTGAAGTGGTATCTTGTTGTGGTTTTAAGTTGCATTTCCCTAATGAGTAATGATGCTGAGCATTTTCCCCAAGCTTATGGCCATTGGTATATCTTCTTTAGAGAAATGCCTATTGAAATGTTTGTTCATTTTGAAACTTTGATTACTCATCTTTATTATTGGGTGGTTAGAGTTCTTTATATCTTCTGGATACTAGATGCTTATTAGATTTGTGATGTCAAATATTTTCTTCCATTCTATGTGTTGTCTTTGGTACTGCTTATAACACAACATTTTTTTCTTTTCTTTTTTTTTAATTAAATCATAGCTGTGTACATTAATGTGATCATGGGGCACCATACACTGGTTTTATAGACCGTTTGACACATCTTCATCACACTGGTTAACATAGCCTTCCTGGCATTTTCTTAGTTATTGTGTTAAGACATTTACATACTACATTTACTAAGTTTCACATATACCCTTGTAAGATGCACCGCAGGTGTAATCCCACCAATAACCCTCCCTCCACCCATCTTCCCCCTCCCTCCCCTCCCTTTTCCCCTTCCCCCTATTCTTAGTTTATAACTGGGTTGTAGCTTTCATGTGAAAGCTATCAATTAGTTTCATAGTAGGGCTGAGTACATTGGATACTTTTTCTTCCATTCTTGAGATATTTTACTAAGAAGAATATGTTCCAGCTCCATCCATGTAAACATGAAAGAGGTAAAGTCTCCATCTTTCTTTAAGGCTGCATAATATTCCATGGTGTACATATACCACAATTTATTGATCCATTCGTGGATCAATGGGCACTTGGGCTTTTTCCATGACTTAGCAATTATGAATTGGGCTGCAATAAACATTCTGGTACAAATATCTTTGTTATGATGTGGTTTTTGGTCTTCTGGGTATATGCCTAGTAGAGGAATTATAGGATTGAATGGCAGATCTATTTTTAACTAAATACATGTAATTCATTTTTAACTAAAATACATGTAGTTCAATTTATCTATTTTTTCTTTTGTGGATTGCACTTTTAGTGCCGTCTCTGAAAAACTACTGCTTAATCCAACATTGTGAACATTTACTCTTTTGTTTTCTTCCAAAAGTTTTATAGTTCTACCTCTATGATTCATTTTAAGTGTTGTTTTTTTTTTTTTTGCATATGGTGTGAGGTAGGGAATCCAACTTCATTCTTTAGCACGTAGAGATACAGTTGTCCTAGCATAATTTATTGACAAGATAATTTCTATTCCTATTGAATTATCTTGGTACCCTTGTCCAAAATTGATTAACCTTAATAGTAGATTTAATTTATGTACTCAAGTAAATTTTTATATCAAAAGAAAATAGAGATAATTTGGTATTTTTATTTCTAATTTTTATACCTCCAATTGTCTTTTCTTGCTTGACTTGGTTAGCTAATATCTCTAATAAAAGATCAGCAGAAAATAGTAAATATTCTTGCTTTATTCTTGACTTTAGTAAAACTGTATTTGTTGACACTGGGACAAGCTATACTACTTATTTTATAGTGTAAAGAAAGATGTCTTCAACTTTTATGTATTATGCATTTTTCTTTTTTTTGTAGAGACAGAGTCTCACTTTATGGCCCTTGGTAGAGTGCCGTGGCCTCACACAGCTCACAGCAACCTCCAACTCCTGGGCTTAAGCGATTCTCTTGACTCAGCCTCCCGAGTAGCTGGGACTACAGCCGCCCGCCACAACGCCCGGCTATTTTTTGGTTGCAGTTTGGCTGGGGCCAGGTTTGAACCCGTCACCCTCGGTATATGGGGCCCGCGCCCTACCGACTGAGCCACAGGCGCCGCCCTGTATTATGCATTTTTAAGAAACTGTTGAATGTTGTCTAATGTCTTGTCAGTGTCTGTGAAGATCAAATGATTTTTATTCTTAGGTTATTAATTTGATGAATTATATTAATGAATTATATACTACTGAATATTGAATTTAATGAATATTAAACTATTCCTACATTTCTAGAATCAACCTACATTTTAATGTACTATTATATTTATTCGACATTATTTTGTATAGGATTTTTTGCATTAATACTCACTAGTGAGCCTAAATTGTTTAGATTTAACTATCAATGTTATACTTCTTTTGTGAAAAGTAACCTGGAAGTTTTCCTTTTTTTATATGCTGTACAACTGTGCTGTCAGAATAGCCACTAATCACATGTGATTATTTTAATTGTTGCCAATTAAATTAAATAAATTAAAAAATACAGCTCCTGAGTCACATTTCAATTTATCAGTCACCCCATGTGGCTAGTGGTTACTGTATTAGATGGGACAGGTATGAAATGTTTTCATCAGTACTCTAAGTTCTGTAGAACGATGCTGCTCTAAAATACACGTTTTAGTGTTGGGTTTCAGGGCTGGTGGGCAACTGGTAACCATCCCTATTTCTCCTGTGGATTTGAGGTTTACCTCTGCTGGCACCAATTTTGAAAAGTTAGAATTTTCTAGAGATTGTACTTTTTTTTTTTTTTTTTTTTGAGACAAGAGTCTCACTTTCCTACCCCCGGTAGAGTGCCCTCGCATCGTAGCTCACAGCAACCTCTTGGGCTCAAGAGATTCTCTTGCCTCAACCTCCCGAGTAGCTGGGACTATAGGCACCCGCCATGATGCCTGGCTATTTTTAGAGATGAGGTCTCGCTCTAGCTCAGGGTCTCGCAATCCACCCGCCTTGGCCTCCCAAAGGTTGTACATTTTTCATTTACACCTTAAAATATATTTCAGTACAGTCATATAAAATGGTTTCTTATAATTTTTAAAATTCTATACTTTTCAATAATTATTTACTCCTTGCCATTTTTGTTTGTTTCTTTGATGTTTTGGGGCTTACTCCCTTTTTGTAGGTTACCTTGTAACTCTCTGCTTGGTGGATTTTTTTTTTTTCAAAGAACTAGCTTTTTGATTTATTTATTATTCTTTTATTTATTTTCTTTTTTATTACTCAATATATTTTTTATTACTATTGACCTTCTGCTTTAGTTTAATTTTCTGTTTTATTCTTTTTCTAGCTTTCTGATTTTGTTAATCGATTAATTTTAACTTATTTTTTACGGAAAGATATCATAAAGACAATGTATTATGATTGCTGGCTTAATCATATCTTACAGATTTTGAAAAGTATGTTTTAATAACCAGTATTTTCAAGGATTCTACAGTTTCTTTTTTTAGAGATTTATTTAATTTAAAGGTAAAACAGCCTTCATGGTTTTTAATTTGTTTTTAGATCTATTATTTTGTGATCAGATAATGCTGTCATCCTATTTTTACTTAATGGAATTAATTACTGTTTTTATTGTTATTGTATATGCAATCATCCTTCCCTTCAACTTATTAAGCTCTTCTATTATGTGATATGTTTCTGCCTATTCTTCTTTAATCTCCCAGAGCTTCTGCTATTACGGACATAACTATTTACAGGTAATATAATTATTGCACCTTTCTTGTCAAGTGTGGCCTTTGGCATTATTAAGGATCCTTTTTGTCTTATTTATGCTTTTGAGTCTGAATTCTAACTTTGGTGATATTATGTTCATGGATTTTTTTACTCTGAAGTGTTTATATTTCCTGAGAAATTTGTATTTCCACTTCGTTTTCTTCTTAGAGTGTCTTTAAAGAGATTGTGAGTTCTATTATCTGTTTATAGTTACTTCAT
Organism: Nycticebus coucang; assembly: GCF_027406575.1. NCBI lineage: Eukaryota > Metazoa > Chordata > Mammalia > Primates > Lorisidae > Nycticebus > Nycticebus coucang. The sequence continues at coordinate 79,020,119 of NC_069796.1, forward strand.
TGGATTTTTCTGGACCAGTGGCACATGGGGATCTTGGAAGGATAGGGTACACGGGCAAGGGTGTACACTTACTAGTTTTTCTGGTCCAAGAGCATCCTGTTTCATTGCTTACATGAAGTATAATTAATTTAATAATGGCATTTTCCTAATTCTTTATTTAGCCTGTCTTCTGACAACGTCATAGGCTCTTATCATCACTCACTCTCTTCTTTACCTCACTGTCAAACCTCCATAGACACCTCTGAGGAAGTTTAAAAAACAAACAAACAAACAAACTCAATTTCTCCTATGCTTTCATTACACAAAATACTTCTGTGAGCTCTGGTCATCAAAAACATTGGGATTGCTCCCTACCAGTAACCATTCAATTTCCAGCAGACACCAGTTGGGTATTCTCTAATTAAATTCAATTCTTACACTACCTCCCTGGAGACAGCCTCAGACCTCACAGGCTGAGGGCTCGGTCCTCCCAACAAGACTGCCTTTCTCCTCCAATGCCGGTTTGCAAACTCAAGGTTATTTTGCCTGTGCTTTTGATTGGCCAGCTATAAACTGAAGTTCCCATGACCTGCTGCTTGGGTTTGATTAATTTACTGAAGCAGCTCATGGAACTAAGGGAAACACCAATTTATTAATATGAAGATATTCCAAAGGACACAGATGCAGAGATGCAAAGAACAAGGTATGGGACAAGGGGTGCAGTGGTTTCAAGCCCTCCCCAGGCATGTCAGCCTCCAAGGGCATCCATGTGTTCAGTTATACAGAAGTTCCCCAAATCCTGTCCTTTGGGATTTTATGGAGGCTTCATTACATAGGCATGATTGATTAAATTATTAGACACTAGTGATCAATTTAACTTGCAATCTTCTGTCATCCTCAGAAGTCGGGGATGGGGGCTAAAAATCCTAATCCTTTAATCCTTCCCTGTTCTTTCTGATGACCAGCATTCACCCTGAGGCTACCCAGGGGCTGCCAACTACCAAAGATTTTAGGAGTTGTATACCAAGAATGGACAAAAAGCAAATACATATTTCACAATGTCACAACATCATCTTCACCTTCCAACATGTGTCTCTCACCTTTCTAAGACAAGAATTTCTTGTGAAATTCTTAAGCCCCTTCTTTGTGCCTGTGCAATAGCCACTGCTTTGATCCACCGTGTCCTCTCCTTGCTCGCTATATGTCTTCATGTAGGGTGGAACATTCTCGGAACCTTGAAGTTATCCACCTCCAACCACCACTAGACCCCGACCAGACTCTCCAGTTTCCTATTTCCCTGATACTGTTAATATTAGATATTTGTTTTTCTGTGTGTGTGTATGAAAGAGAGAGAGAGACAAACAGAGACACAGACAGAGAGGAGAGAGAGATCATGTACTTTGCATTTTATTTACATTATGAGCACTGGCTATGGGTGATTTTATTTACTCTACTATATTTTTATGAATTTTTAGAAGATATGTAGAGAGACTATAATCTAGGCAGACATCATAACCCTACAGTACTCTGAGATTAACATGGATCTCTTAAATTTTAAGTTCTATTGAACACACGGGCTCACAGCCTTATGCACACAGAAAATGTTACTATGGCACTGGTTGTTGAGAAAAGAGTTTATTGCAAGGCTGGCCAGCAAGGAGACAGGAGTCAGACTCAAATCTATCTCCCTGATTTGGGGTCTAATGCAAGTTTATGGACTCAAAGGGCGAGAGGAAGGATTTAGGACTTTTTTTTTCCAGGAAAGGCAGCGTGATAATCATTATTATCATCATATTCATCAGCCTGGCTCAGCACTGCTCTCAGAAATGCTCATGCCCAGGCTTGTTATATTTAGTGGACACAAAGCTTGGCAGTCTGTTGCTTAGTAGTTTTTTTCTGTTTCTTGAAATTAACATTAAATAGAGACTATGGATTAACACAAATAATCTGGGACTGTAACAAGGGTTTTCTGACAAATCAAATGCTAAACAGTGGTTTCCCATGATGCAGAAGCCTCTAAGAGAGCTTCTCACCCCAGGATCACCTCCCAACTCAGTATTCCTTTTTCCAAAGTTTAACTTTACATAAAAGTGTACCTGGGCAAATAAAAGGCAAAAAAAGGCATTTGATGTCTCCCTGCCTACCCACTCCCCACTGCATCCAAAATTGAGTCCCAAATTCACGGACAAGGTCTTGGTGCTCTGAGCTGTGCTTATCAATGAGCCATGTATGCCCATATCCCAGTTTCACAAAATCACTGCCCTGCCCTTTCAGATGTCTGGCCATTCATTTTTGTGGCCCATTGACTGCATGCTCCCTTCCGTATTCAAGTACTACTGAACATCTCTCTATAATCAACTTGAATGAATCCACCCCTGGCCTCCTGTCTGACAGGCCAACACTATGCTCTGTGCTCAGTCCCTGTTGCTCTCTCTAGCAGTTCTGAGCATGTTGCCTCACACTTTCCTGCATGTATATTCCTGTTTTCTCTTCCATGCTGTGAGCCCTTTAAAAGAATGAGCCAATGACTCATGAACTTACATAACAACAAGGGCTTAGTACAGTGCCTGGCACAATGAGGTGCTCCATAAATGTTTGAATGAATATATGCAAGTAATACAGGGTGACCCTAAAGTTCATGTGCAAATTGCACACAGACTTTGTGGCCATCCTGCATAAGAGTTGAACCCTAGCTAGTATTTAATCCTCCTTCCCAAATTAAGACAATGCCCAGCTACCTCTCTACTTATGTTTTCTTGTATTCCAAAAAAACTAGCTCTCTTTTTTCAGAGAAAAACATTTCTTGGTCAAGCATCTCTAGGAACTATTGTAGGTTAAGCTCCCCTTCTAGGCAGCACCTATGTCTAGTAACATTAGTGCATTAAAGGTTCTGAGAAGCCCTGTAGTGCTAAAATGTGTTTTTCTTTTTTAGCCCAGTGCTGCACAAACTTACTTGATTATCAAACCTTTTCTTCAAGTAACACCTTATTATACCCTGAGAAACTACCATGCTAAAGAGCATTGTTAGTGTCAGAGAGAGAGGAAGCTGATTAGTCTTGACTCTCTATCCTCAAACCACAGCATGGGTCAGTGGCACAGAAGGGAAAAAAACTGTGTCATGGACTCTTGATGTGAAGACAGCTCTGGGTCCATGTGAACAGAATCTCTGTTCCAGCTTTTGTAGGAATATTTGGTGGACTGGGAGATTATGGCCATGCTTGAATGCTCTTGCTTGAATGATCTTGTTAATTGCAGAAATAGCAATTCAGCTCATGCCAGCTTGTGGTCTGCCATCCGCCCCATCTGGCTGTGGGGCTCCAAGTCATCAGGAAGCAGTCTCCCTCCATGTTTCTCAGTTCTCCTTTCCTCTGTTTGGGCTATACTATCAGATATGCTCTATAACCAATGAGAATAGGATGACATCCAGCCATCCCTAGATTACTCTGCTTCCAGAAGCACATCCAATGGAAATACTGTTTCTCTGACCCATTGGCCCTTGCGAGAGTCCCATCTCTCTTGGACCAACATGGACCAGTCACCTGACCCTAAACCAAACACTTGGCCAAAGGATATGGAATGTTCTGATTGGGACAGGACTGCGTCAAAAACTGGGACTGTGGCCAATAGGAATCATAAGCAGCTACACATCCAGGAGAATAATTAACAAATCACAGAACAGCTACCCATCGTGCAACCAATTCTGAGGTTTGAGGCTCCAATGGATAACTACAGTCACATGATCTGAAGTAATTCTCAATATCTTAAAACTTCACTTTAAACTGTGACTTATTAAGAGTACAGGCCTATGCTATATTAAAGAATTTAGGTTACATAACTTAATACTATTCATTTATGATATACAATGCTAAAAGAAATGCTATACCCAAAGTGGTAAAATTATTAAATACAAAATAATTTAATCACTAAAAATTAAAAAAAAAAAAATCTACCTTAGAGCATGAAGATGGAATCTTTCCCTCTAAACCACAAAAAAATGATAGTTTAAAAAGATGCAGCTTCCCAAAGGAACCTAACGGAGCTGCTGTCACCAGGTGAAAGGATCCAGGACAGGCCTCTTTGGGCAAGAGCAATATAGATGTATACTGAGCAAGAGACACAGGGACCAGGCCAAGGATTTTCACTGCTTTATGTATAATTAAGGACCCCATTTTACAGGTGGGAAAATTGACATCTGATGAAGTACAGTGATTTGCTCCAGGCCTCTTGCAAGTCAGTAAAGGAGCAGAGGCTTAACCTCAGCTTATTTGACTCTGAAGTCTGATAGTCCTTTCTCTTTTATGAGACATTTAAAATTTTTTGTTTTGTTTTCTTAATAACCACATTTTATAGTAGTAAAATGAAGTGTGGGTCATTCAAATTTGCTTCACTTTCCGATGCATCACCTCCTCGTCCCCCAATCTGTTCTCACTGAAACACCAGCATCTTGTTTCTACTGCATGGCTGGTGGGGGTGGGCCTTACTTTGCTGGGCAGCATTTTGATGCTTTGGGTGGACAGACGGTACTGCCTGGGCAATTAGCAAACTCTTCCCCTCCCCCAACGCCTCTCCTTTCATTCCCACATCCTTATTAACCTCTTCCCTTTCTATTTGTGTATCTCAAGGACCCTTCCCGGGACCAACTTGGAGCCTGGGGATATGATGCTCTGGTGGAGGACTCCTACCAAGTGATTTCTTCTGATGAGCCCTTCCCTATGTTCTGAAGGGCTCATCATAAGGATCCCCTATGGCTTCAGACTCCTCCCCTAACCATCTGCCCCTAGAGCCCTACCTGACTCATGCTTTTAAACCTGCTTGGTCTCCATGTTGACCTAGACTCTGAGTAGGGAGTATTTAGAGGGATTAGGGAGAAGGTTTTTAAAGAGGAAACTAGCAACTGTATAAGTTACCACTTGCAATATAACACATCACCCCCGAACATGCTTCTCCAATCTCTAACAATTTACTATTTCTCACAATTCTTTGGGTCAACTGATTGATTCCTCTGCCAGTTTAGCCTGTGGTCACTCCCATAGCTGCATTCAACTGAATAGTTAGACAGCCTCATGCATGTGTCTGCCGGTTGGTGTCCTCCATGTGACTGCTTATCCTTCAGTATTTTAGGAGAGCTTGCCCCTGAGAAATAAAAATTAAAATTAAATCCTAACCTCCCCAACCAACTGAACAGCCCCCCAAACCTTGGCCAGGGAACCCAGAGAAATTTTAAAAACTGAGTTTCCAGCCATGATGGAATGGGAGGTCAGACACACCTTACTGTATACTTTCCCTAACATCAGAATTTCTTTCCTAAGGGTAAAACAGACACCAGCCCCTTCAAAACACTCGCCCTGCTGCTAATTTCAGCCAGCTGCTTGAAGCTGCCCCTCCTGACCATCTTTCCTTCCTGATAAGAGATGACTGGCTATGAGTTGGTCTGGCCAGAATATGGAGCCTGTACACTGAGTACCTGCCTGTCCTCTGCTTTACCTTTAGATGTAATATATTTAAATGTTAAGTCTCCACCTGAGGTGAATGTGGGACACGTGTAACATGCGTGTTAGCTCAACTACGTATGAGTGTGCCTCTAGTTCATGAATGACCTCCTATAACCTTTTGAATATGTATACTTATCTACTCATTCAGCATAGAGTCTTATCTCATCATTCCTGCCCTCCCCAAAGTTCTTGCTTCAAATTTATACCAGAAGCTACACTTGTCAGGCTGCAACCTGTTAAAAAAATTACACTCTCCTTTCCACATTCTTAAGCCTACATGGAGGTCTTCAAATGGCTTCCAACAAGCCAAAGGAGGAGACTGCAAGCCCCAGGAGGCTTGGACTCTAGAACTGGCACAGTGCCATTTCTGAAACATTTAATTGGTCAAAACCAAGTCAAAAGGCCAGCCAAGATTCAAGGGAGTGGGAAGTAGCTGCTATGTCTGGACGTGAGGAGCAATAAAATGACATTGCAAAGGGATGTGCATACTGGGATGGGCAGAATTAGTGGTCACTAAATAATCCACACAGCCTGCAGGGTCTTTACCAAGCTTAGTAAGGCAGCAGAAGATGAGGCAGCTAGACTGGGGAAGGCAGATGGACAGACATACGGCACCTCCAAGATTATAATTAAGTGCTGCTGCTTCTCAAGCTAATCCAGACTTCAGAGCCGCTACCTTGTTAGGTGTTATTACATAACAATTAGAGGCACACATAGGGTAATGGGCTGCCTGTGAGGTACCAAGCTTCCTGTCACTGGCAGAGCTTGTACTCATGGAGATGGACCCTACATTCTACCTGAGAAGACAGACCCCTGACAGATAGTCAGCAGGGCCTGGGAGGAAGGTAAATACAGCGAGCCAAGGAGAGGTAGTGGGAGCTCCAGCGTCTGATTATTGTGGGTTAAAATCCTAGCACTGCAAGCAAGTAACGGCCTAATAAGGCATCTGCATTCTCTGGGCCCCAGTTTCCTCATCAGTAAATTGGGAATGATGGTATCCACCATCTCTTGGATTATCGTAAGGTATAAAATAAAAATTTACATATGATACAATGCTTCATAGGCGGCAATTACTAGGATGTTGGTGCTCTTATTGCCATGCTTATAATTGTCATGGGGGATATGTGTTTGCATCTCTAATGTCCTCTCTTAACTTCTCCAGACAAGATGAGATTAACTTTACCCACTCCAAAGGTGAGCTTTGTATGTCTAAGCCAGTTAGGGTAATGCCATCTCCCTCGCTACATTGATTGGTTCAAACCCTCACACAACTCCCAGGCCAAAAGCAATCTGGGCATGCCATGTCCTGGCCCTATAGAGTGATTAGTTCAGAGGAGGTCACATGGCCTAAGGTGGCCCAGTCAGAGTGAAACTCATGATTTTGGTTTGATGGTTGTGAGAAAGACACACCTCTCTTTCCCGTGGGTATGACTATGGAGGTAGACAGCCCCAGCAATAGTAGTAAGGCAGTGTACCTTGTAAGTAGCCATTGTATAACACCATCCTGGAGACGAAGTCAGCTCTGGAAGACTGAAAGACTCAGAGAATCTCAAGATAATAGTAGCCAAGACATTACTCAGAAATAAAAACAAAGCAGGAGGAATCACGCTACCAGACCTCAGACTATACTATAAATCAATAGTGATCAACACAGCATGGCACAAAAACAGAGAGGTAGATATATGGAACAGAATAGAGAACCAAGAAATGAACCCAGCTACTTACCGTTATTTGATATTTGACAAGCCAATTAAAAACATTCAATGGGGAAAAGATTCCCTATTTAACAAATGGTGCTGGGTGAACTGGCTGGCGACCTGTAGAAGACTGAAACTGGACCCACACCTTTCACCATTAACTAAGATAGACTCTCACTGGACTAAAGATTTAAATTTAAGACATGAAACTATAAAAATACTAGAAGAAAGTGCAGGGAAAACTCTTGAAGGAATCGGCCTGGGCTAATATTTTTTGAGGTGGACCCTCCCGGGCAATTGAAGCTGCATCAAAAATACGCTACTGGGACCTGATGAAACTAAAAAGTTTCTGCACAGCCAAGAACACAGTAAGTAAAGCAAGCAGACAGCCCTCAGAATGGGAGAAGATATTTGCAAGATATGTCTCTGACAAAGGTTTAATAACCAGAATCCACAGAGAACTCAAATGTATTAGCAAGAAAAGAACAAGTGATCCCATCTCAGGCTGGGCAAGGGACTTGAAGAGAAAGTTTTCTGAAGAAGATGGGTGCATGGCCTATAGACACATGAAAAAATGCTCATCATCCTTAATCATCAGAGAAATGCAAATCAAAACTACTTTGAGATATCATCTAACTCCAGTAAGATTAGCCCACATCACAAAATCCCAAAACCAGAGATGTTGGTGCGTATGTGGAGAAAAGGGAACACTTCTGCACTGCTGGTGGGAATGCACACTAATACAGTCCTTTTGGAAAGATGTTTGAAGAATACTTAGAGTTCTAAAAATAGATCTGCCGTTCAATCCTATAACTCCTCTACTAGGTATATATCCAGAAGACCAAAAATCACACTATAACAAAGATATTTGTACCAGAATGTTTATTGCAGCCCAATTCATAATTGCTAAGTCATGGAAAAAACCTAAGTGCCCATCAAGTCATGAATGGATTAATAAATTGTGGTATTTGTACACCGTGGAATATTATGCAGCCATAAAGAAAGATGGAGACTATACCTCCTTCATGTTTACATGGATGGAGCTGGAAAATATTCTTATTAGCAAGGTATCCAAAGAATGGAAGAAAAAGTATCCAATGTACTCAGCCCTAATATGAAACTAATTTACAGCTTTCGTACGAAGGCTATAACTCAATCTCAGGTAGATATATGGAACAGAATAGAGGTAGAGAGAATATGGGGAAGAATGTGGGAAGAATATGGGGAAGGGGACAAAGGAGGCGAAGGGAGGGGGCGGTAAGGTGGTGGGAGGGCAATTGGTGGGTCCACACCTAGGGTGCATCTTGGAAGGGTGCAGGTGAAGTTTACTAAGTGTAGAGTATAAGGGTTTGAACACAATAATTAAGAAAATGCCATGAAGGCTATGTTAACCAGTATGGTGAAAATATTTCAGACTGTATATGGAACCAGCACATTGTACCTCATGATTGCATTATTGTTCACAGCTATGATTTAATAAAAAAAAAAAAAGAAAGAAAGAAAGAAAAGAAAAGAAAAGAAAAAAGGCATAAAAAAAAGATAGTAATCCAGAGCCCTAATAGGATTGTGTCTGAAGCCACTCCACTTGGGAGAAATGATGTAATTATTTTCCCTTTATTGATTACCCTTTTTTGAGCACACACTATGGACATATAAGGAACGGGCTTCATTGCTCTACAAATAGTATTCCTAATTATCACAAAACGCCTGAAGGTAGATTTGATTCCTACTCCCATTTTATAGCTAAGTAACATAGTGTTCAAGATAACTTTCAGGAGGACCTGAAACTTGAAGTTGCTAGACTTTAAAGAAACAGACATTTTTGTTCATTTGAATAAATGAATAAAAGGTTTGGTCCAAGCCCCATCTATTCCATCTGATGATAGTTAGATAAAGAAATTGCAGCCCACAGAGGGATGTAGCATCCCAAGCTCAGGGCTCAGACATTTCCCTCTGCCTGTGATCTCGGCATATCAGAATATTTGTACCCCCAATCACTGCCAAAGTTATTCCCATTCTGGAGCTGCCCAACGTAGGTCTTAAAGGTCCCCTCTGAGGCTCCAATTTAGTGCTGATGTTTCTGTGTACAAAATATGAACCTACAAGTGTACACGTCTCTATCTCCACACCAATTCCCTTATTTCATATTCACTACTGTCAAAACCAGCCAGTTACCTTATAGCAAAGTGCAGAAAGAGCCTTATCCAACCACTGGAAGGAGGAGAGATGCAAAATGCATGTTGTTTTAACCTGAAAGAAGGTGAAACGAAGGAAACTAACACTCACTGAGTTCCTTCTGTAAGCCAGATGCTCTTTCTCCAAGGCACTTCACATAAACTTTCTGACTCAGGAAAAGTCTTTACCCTGATATACCAAACAAAATGAGAAGCTTGAATTATCTGCCTTTTTACCAAATTGGCATTTACAATAGCTATATAATTGTTAGCAACACAATATTATATATCTCTGGCAAACTTTTCATTTTAATTATCAATACTATAATCGCATACAAAAGATGAGCAAACATTCTAGATTATAACTTTTTCTAAGGAATTCTCAGTCTAAGTTATTCTAATGATGAACTTCACGTAGTTTGAACACATCAAACCAAGGGTTGAAGCATAGTTTCTTATAAATAAAGCAGATGTAAATTCATTGTGAGTTATTTTTTAATTAACATTCCCAAACTATTGTATTTGTGACTTTTAAAGAAAAAAAATGATATCTACTAATCTTTGACATTAGACATTTTTCAAAAAGAATGGAAATCTGATATATTAAAACAATGTTCTTATAATTCATTTCTTCCTGGAAATAGGATAGTATCCAATTAATCATTTACAGTAGAAATTAATAGAAAATAATTATATGCATTAAAAATTCTTTGAAACAGAAAAAAAAAAAAACTTTCTCACTTCTGCCTAACCACAGCCCATTGATACTATCTCCATTTCACAGTGATTAAAAGTAGTTGGAAATGTTAAGGAACTTGCTCCAGGGCCCACCATTTGGGGATGGCAGTACTAAGATTAAAATCCCTTGGTCTGTTCTTGCAAAGCCTGTGTGCTTACCACTCCCCAGGTACCTCTTTGAAATCGCTTCACCTCCCACGTGGTCCACCAGGCAACCAGGGAGAAGATAATGGCTGTCAGTTTGCAGTGGACTCTGCTGTATAATGAGAGGCTTTGGGGCAATGCATTTGCTGCTCTGGTATGGAGTGTAAATACAGGAATCACAGCACTGGAGTCAAGGCTTCCTCCTGAGATAGGGATAATGCCTTGCTTTCTCTTTTGGAATTCCAAAGATTAAGCCTCTGAAAAAGATTTGGTCAGAAGAAGCAGGCAAAGCCAGGAATAAGAGGTTCACATGCATGTTAAAAACAGAACAAAACAAAAAAACCCCTGCAATTATGAATAGTGAGAACCATAAATACAGCAAGCTCTCCTGGGCACACTATGGGAGCTTTCCTCCTAGCTGGTTCCCAGTATTATGGCTCCATCCTAGCCGGGTCCCAGGATTCTGGATAGGTCACTGAAATAGGCAGGCTAAACCCAGTTCCTGGCATCTGAATGTTGCTTTTATGGACTTTCCCCAAAATTCATCCATCACAATGATGATTGAAGCCCAGGGTCCAAAGAAATAAAAAAGGAAACCCATGGACATGGGTCAAATGAGAAACTATGTAAAGTGCTTTTGAGAAATAGCATCTGGCAGACCCTTGCTACATGGTTTCAAATATATCTTCTCCCCTAAGCCTCATACCCAGTAAAAAAAAAATAATAATAATAATGTTACTTTCTCCACTTTATAGCTGAAATAACAGAGCTCTGGGGAGGAGAATTCCTTCTAATCATGCAGCAGGCGAGTGACTGAGCTAGCTGGACTAGAACCTCATTTTTTTTCAGTATTTTGTTTTACTGCACCACTGCTCATAACCTTTTCATTTCCAGGTGAGGTGTAAAGGACCTAATCTGGCCTTGATGACCACCTCAGATGCTCCAGAAGCATAGTTTGTTTGGAGTGTTTTCCCTCTGTGATTATACCAGTCCCCCAAAGGGAAATTGGACAGTCCCAGAGCCCCACTAACCTCTTCTCTCTTCAAGGTCAAGTTTATTGATCCAGACTCTTTCATGAACTGTCTACTTGTCTTCAAGACCACCATACTCTGAAGGCTTCTTCACTTCTCTCAAGCCTGATCAAGGACTCTGTCAAACCACTAACCTTTATTCACTCCTTAGCACTATATAAGCCACTTCTCTGTAGACTGCATCCTTCCCTAGAAACGGCCTCCAAACTCTGACATAGAGAGCCTCAAAGAATCACATATGATTGGTCCAGAAGTAATTGTTAAGACCTAATCCAGGCTAGAGTATGTCTCCTGGCAATGAGACTTTTTTTTACAAAGCAGGGAGGGAAGCTAGGGGTACTTGTTAATGAGGCTGTGTTGATAGCAACACTCAGGACAAAATGATCATGACCAACTTTGGTCAAGGTACCCTGTGGTTGCCTTTATCCCAAAGCCTTGTTGTTCCACAAGGTTCATACATGCAACATATCTCCTTTTTGTTCAAGATGGCTACAGCTGATTTCGGTTATCTGTAATTGAAACAAAATGCTCTATTTTACTTGCTTGGTGTCCTCTTTATCTTCCCACTCCTCAAACTCCTCAAACATTGCAACTTTGTCCTCAATGCTCAGCTCAGAGAAAGTGCACCTCATGGGTAGGTGAATAAATGGCCAATGGTCTCTTTCTTCACTTTTTTCCTGCCAGGCATCTTCACACATATGTATCCTTTTCTCCATATACTTTCCCTCAAGCCATGTTGTTAAGTAACTATTGTGTTCTGAGATCTTGTTAGATAAAGAGAGACTGCAAGGATGCCTCAGGCAGGGGGCTGCCCTGGGAGTCTACTTGACTAGAGCAGGTTTAACATCAGACACAATAATGCCTGCCATTTATTGAATGCCTATTATATGCTATGCAAAACACAGTGACACATTATCTTGTTAAACACTCAAGGTAACCTTGGAGAAAGGTGTTATTGCATCTGCTTTACAGGAAGGAAACCTGAGCCTCAGTGTTTAAGTGCCTTGCCCAGTGTCATGCAGGTAATAAGTGATGGTGCCAACATTTGGCCAAAGCTCTGTCTATTTTGAGAACCATTTGTGTCTCTGCTCTGCCCCATCCAATCACAATGCTAAAAGGCTTAGACAGGACCAGTAGCTATGAGCCAAGAAGGTTTTAGAGACGGTTGTAGCCTAGGCAGAAAGTCCTCAGGGTCAAATGATAAGAGTACTTGGAAGAGTTCAAAAGCAGAAGCCACAATCTGCTGAAGGAGATGGGCCAGCAGATCAGGTAAAAAGGCTGTCTCTGGGTCCCCCAGGCTGTCTACTGGGGAGCCACCTCTGTCAGGATTGCCAGGTCATGGCCCCCAAATATCCCTCACTTCTGTTTTTATCTCCTAATGTTAAAAAATGATTCCAAGTGACAAAGTGGGGGCTATTTTTCAGGTACCAGAGGTTAAGTTCGAGCATCAACATCTCAGGACCAGTTCAAAGTACCAAGCAGCCTCAAGTCCTCTGTTTGGACCAATCCAAGAAGCCAGTGGGAAGATATATCTTGTATGCATTCTGGGACAATCCATTTCTGTGTTAGTCAACTTTCTTTTAACAGAAATCCAGCTCAAAGAGGCTTAAACAAACAAAGTTAAAAAAAAAAATTTTGTCGACTCTTGTAACAGGCCATAAATAGGGATGTTTCAGTGGATGGTTGGTTCCAGATACTCAGCCCAGGTTCCCAGAGATCTGGCCATCCTCATCACTTTGCTTGCTTTCCTTTGTCTTGGTGTTGGCTTCACTCTGTCTCATAGGGTAGCTAGACAACCCCCTAGCACCTTCAAGTCTACACGCTCGAAGATGCCAAGTGAATAATAATGCTTCTTTATAATATAAATAGTTCTAGCAACATTCCTAAATTGATGCTATTGTCTGTGGTCAGTCAGATTTGTGATATGTGTTCATCCCAGATTTCATTATTTAAGGCATCTAGGATTCTTGTATGCCAGAACTGGGTTATGAATCCATTCTTGGGGCTATAGTTGGAGTCAACACCCTATATGACTACATGATGTATTATTGAGGAAGGAATATTTTCCGGCTTCTCCAAAGTGTATCAGGATATTGATACCAAAAGAAGGAAGAGTAGATTATGGGAAGGCAAAACAATGGTGCTGAATCACTTGGGAAATATTAATTCATTCTTTTATATGCACTACATGGAAGGGAGTATACTGGGAACGAAAAACCAAGAGACTTTAGTGTGGGTCATAAAAAATAGCAACACATGCTTGTATCATTATTTACAATTTAAAAGGGCCTTTCACCATCATTACGTCATTTAATCTGTATGGTGTTTACTCTGTGTGGTGTTGAAAGACCTAATTCACAGATGAGAAAACTGAAGTTTAGAAAGGTAAAGTCATCCGTGTAAATTTTCCTTGCATCATAGATTGGATCATTGTGCTCATATCTGCCGCTTCCCTGTAACAGGATTGCAGATCCATGCCCTTCATCATGTGATTTTCCAGGCATCTGTGCACTACACTGAATGAATGTGATGTACACCACATGCTTGGAGTAGGGGGAGGCTTAAAATATGCTTATAAGTTTTTCTTTTGAGCTCCCATGCTCTGCCATGAGAACAATATTCCCCAGAAAGCAACGGCCCCTGGAAAGTTCTCAGTAAGGCATGGGTCCTTCAGCCTGGCTCCCAGAAGGAAGAGACATGCAGAACAGTCTCTAACCCAACACACTGCTAGGAGCCCAGTCCAACTGAGCTCATCAGAACCACAGTTTGCTCATAGATCTGAGGGGAAAAAGATAATATTTGTTGTTGTAAGCCACTGAGATTGTTACACCGCAAACACTGACTACTGCACATAAAAAATAAGTTATGAGTGAAGGATTTAGAGGCTGATTTAATAGGGAAGCACAGAGCATGGAGAAGGAGCTTTGAATGCCAGACAGATTTAAACCTTGCTCTCAGAAATAAGTAGAACTACTGAAGGAAATGGCAACCTAGTGAGGCATATGTGTTAGCACATCAGGTCTAGTCTTTTAATGAGCAAGCCTGTGACTAGAAGACCCAAGGAGGAAGTGAGATCTGAAATCCAAGGGAAAAAAATAATAAGACAATTAAGGATCCAGCTATGACAGCTCAGATGTGAATGCAGCTTTCTGTCCAGCTGTTGTAGCTCCACGGTTGCTCAACTCCATTAAAAGTCATTAAATCAAGAGGGCTAGGTTAATCCATTATGATATCAGCTGAAAATAGGTCTGTTGAGTAACATACAACTGACAATAACAGATTATTTCATTCAATATCTCCTTTCTGATTAAAATTCATTTGATTGTAATTAGTGAACATTATTCTGCCGCATGTTTTATACATGCAGCAAATACCAGTTCCAATTTCCAACAAAGCGCTCATGAAACACAGCCACTTTAATAGTTTTCATTTTTATGCAGCAAAACTACCTTTCACATATAGAAGACTTTGGTCTTGGGAATATATACTGTATGCATTTTAAAGATAGAAAGTCATGTATTTTTTTAATTTAATGAATTTTAGAACTAGTGTTAGCTTCCGAAAATAGTTTGGATAGGTCTTTAAATAAGAGGTTCAAACCATGTATTGTAAGCCCTTGCTCTCTGCCAGCCCTCTACTTTTATCTAGCTATCTCTCTTAAGCCATGTGGTGATTGAGGAAATTGAGACTTGGGAAGTAAAGGGACTTAGGGGTAAGAGAGGGAAGCATTGAGAAGGAATAATGTGATAAACTTCATGGAAGGGCTATTTGCACAGCTCCTTTCAAAGAATTTTTTTAACCCCACTTTTCTGAGCCTCAGTTTTCTAATTTGTCAAAAAATTATAAAGAGACTGATGCCATAGACTTGACATAAAGATGAGCTCTGTAGTGGATATTTGTCCTTATAGCATCTTTGTAAACCCTTCCATTTAGAAACCTTCCCAGACAAGTGGATCTTGAATTCCCAATTCACTCTACTTTTTAAACAGCTTTATGGATATATAATCCACAACCATAAAATGCACACATTTTAAATTATAGGTCCTTGATTTTTAACTTTTAAAAATATGTAATCATCACCACAATCCAGTTTTTGAACTATTTTCAGTAACCTAGAATGATCCTTCATGCAAATTACAGTCTAGTCCCATTCTTGTCCAGGCCCAGGAAAACACCCATCTTCTTTCTATTGCTACAGATTTCCTTTTTTCTGGCTATTTCATATAAATGAAATCATAAAATTTGTGGTGTTTTGTGTCTGCTTCTTTTACTTAGCATGCTTTAATATTCATTCATGTTGTAGTGCTGAGTAGTCCATTGTACAGATATACCAGTTTGTCTATCCATCACTGGTGGCTGCATGTTCAGATTACTTTGTGTTTGGGGCTTGTCTTAATCTGTTTTGTGCTGCTAAAGCAGAATATCACAGATTGAATGATCTATATGAATTTCTAAGAGAAATTAATTCTCCCCCAGTTACAGAGGCTGAGAAGTCCAAGATCAAGACACTGGCATCTGGTGGGGGCCTCCTTGGTGCATCCTCATGTGGCAATCAAAAGATCAAAAGGGGGTAGACTCTGTGTCCTCACACAGCAGAAGAGCAGAAAAGAGAGACCTCATTCCCACAAGCCCTTTTGGTAGTGCCATTAATCCATTAACGAGGGCTTCCCTCATGACATAAACACTTCCCAAAGGCCATGCCTCTCAATGCTGTTACATTGGGATTAAGTCTCACCATGACACTTGGAACAAAAACATTAAAATGACAGAACTATCATGAAAAAATGCTGCAACTAACATCAGCGTACATGTCTTTGTATGAACATATGCTTTTATTTCCCCAAATAGCTTTTCCAGCCTCCCTTGCAGCTAGGGTGCAGGCATATAACTAAGGCTTCAGCAATCAGAGCCCTAGCCGTAATACCTCTGTTCATTCCCACAGCAACTCTTTCCGATTGTTATCATTGTTATCTACGGGGATAAGTCACACCACTTTCCAGAAGTAATGTTCTTTAAAGAGTTCACATTTATTGAACATGTGCCCGACAATGCATTTTGTCGTTTAATTCTTGCAATGACCAGGAGTAGGTGCTCTTATTTTGTCCATTTTACAAATAAGCGAATTTGTCTCATGGTTGAATGTGGTCCCTGAGCTTGGATCTTGTTGCACACTTTCTGTTTTAAAAACCACAATGTACTCTTCCTCTAATGATAATCAGCAGCTCAGAACTTCACTGACATCGAAGAGGATCCACACCAGAAAGAGCATCTGTCAGGTCTCAGAGCACTTACAACCACCACTGTCAGGGCAGCACCCTACAGGGGTCACAGGGTCACAGGCATGTGTGGTCCCCTGTAACCCTCTGGGAGGGCTGTCACCATCTCACTAAGAAATTGGGAAATGGAGGCTCAGAGAGGTGCAGTTACTTGCTCAAGCTTGGACAGAGAGGCCCAGGCAGCCTCCATCTTCAGTGGGTCACTGGCCAGTTTTGAGCTCTCCCCAAGCCTGACTCGAACCCCTGCAGGTTCAAGGCTGCAAGGATGGTGATTGAAGAGAGTAAAAGCTCACCATTGCCCTTGATAACAGTGGAGGCTTATAGGTGGGCTCTAGCACCTATCAAAATCTGAATCAAATCCCAGCTTTCCCATTTGCCCCTGGGCAACTTGGAGAAATTCTTTATTCTGAGTTTGTTTCCCATTTTGCAAAATGGTAAAAGAATAATACTTGCTCTATGGGGCTACTGTGAAAATTACTTGCTAGAAAGATTGTTCCAAATTATACTCCCCTCAGCCCATTTTCCAGCATCTTATTCAAAGGTAGCTTGTTTTTATGATGCTCATAAAAGCCCTAGAATGTGCAGATATTTTCACCACTGATTCTAGAAACTTACAAAATAAAAACCAGAGATTAATTTATTTCCCTCCAAGTTATCATATTTAGCTGCTTTGCCACTAATTATTTGGAGGCAAACTTTTTGCCTTGAAAATCTAGCACAAGGATTTTATGCTTATTTTGACAAATGCATTTAAGAGAACCCTTGTAGCTTCATAAATTTATTCAATCATTTCAGCTTGTTTGTGCTTTTCCTCGTGTTTCATATAGATACCAAATTTAGCTAAATGCTACAGACAAAATTGCTCCAGAAGTCTGATGATGTATATCACCACTGCTGTCCTCAACAGCTCAGAGAATAAAAGAATATGTGGTTGGAAGATGGAGAATTAGAAAGGGTAAAGGTCAAGTTGGCTGTATTCCTAGGAACTGGCTTGTTCCACACACCCTCACCCCAAGGCCTCTGTGTGTGGGACCTCAGTGCTGAGTTAGGTTCCAATTCTCCAGGTTGTGAAAGCAAGGTCTCTGCCCTTGAGGAATCCCATCTTGTAGAGGAATTAGGCTAGAAAACAAAACTTTATACAGAATGCCATAAGGCTGATGGAGCTATAAAGGAGCACAGAAGACAGAACCACTGAGTTGAAATCCAAGAAAGCAAAAAGGCATCTTGAGTTGCCAGATCCAAAAAGTATGAGTAGAGAACTCTAGGTAGAGGGTATGGCCTGGTCAAAGGCCAGGAAACTTGAGAGTGCATGGCAAGTTTGAGAAAGCATAGCATCCAAAGTGGTTAGAATTCTCTGTGTGTGCATGTACACACACCCACACATATGTTTGTAGACTATGGATTATAGAAAATAAAAGTCAGGTAGGTTAAAGCAGGTGGATGGACTGACCAATCTGAATAAAGAAAGCAACTCACACAGAAGCCCAGGTGTCAAGTTACAGGCACTGCAGAATCATAGACGTTTCTATCAGGAGAGGAATAGGACCTGTCAGCATTTTAAGAGATCGCTTAGGTTGTCATAGGACAGTGGTTCTCAGCCTGTGGGTCACGACCCCTTTGTAACAATGAAAATACATCCTGCATGTCAGATATTTATATTACGATTCATAACAGTAGCAGAATTATAGTTATGAAGTAGCAATGAAAATAATTTTATGGTTGGGGGTCACCACAACATGAGGAACTGTATTAAAGGGTCACGGCATTAGGCTGTATTAGGAAGGTTGAGAACCACTGTCACAGTAGAATGGGTTTCAGTGAAGTATGGTGACATGAAGACCAGTGAGGAAATCTGGCTGGGAAATACTCAGGACAGAATTAGGCTTTAATGGGGGAATCAATGTCCCAATTCTGTTTCCTATGTGTCTCCCGTGTCCTTTTGGTGAAAAGATCTTTATTGAGTGACTGGGCGTAGAGCAATAGGGAGAGAAAGCACCCAGCATTATTTCTGGGTTCCTGATTTGGCTGTCTAGATGGAGGGTGGGCTGTTCGTTGAACTAGGCAGCCCAAAAGAGGGAGGTGATGAAGTCCTTCTCAGCAGGTAGAGCATACAGAGCCTGGGGCCCTGCAGGTGGCCATTCTCAGGCCCAGGCTGCAGAGGAGAGAGCTGGCTGGAGGTAGCAGCTAGGTCATAGAGAGATGGTGGTCAAAGCCTTGGAGAAAAGGCTATTCCCCCAGCCCCAGGAATGGTGTGTGTAGGGGGGAACCACAGGAGGTTTAAGGGGCTCAGTAAGGGAAGCTTTTCTCTGATTAGCATGAGATGTGTCAGGAGCTATAGGGTGGCAGAATAAGCCTCCTCAAAATATGCCACTTTGGCATAACTGCTATTTTAAGCTAAAAGCACTTAAAAACAGCAGATGCAGGGCGGCGCCTGTATCTCAAAGGGGTAGGGCACCAGCCCCATATGCCAGAGGTGGCGGGTTCAAACCCAACCCCAGCCAAAAACTACAAAAAAAAAAAAAAAAAAACCCAGCAGATGCAGGAAGAGTGCTCTGACCTCTCCCTTCCTTCTTGAAAGAAGGACGTGACCCCCTTGTGTGAAAGGTGCCCTTCCTATACCAGAAGGACAAGAACATTCCTATCACCAGGGATGGGAAATGTAGACCAATGAATTCTATGCAAAACATGCCTTGTTAAAATAATTCTTACCTTCTTTTAATCTTCCTTTCATATATTTTCAATATGTTTCCATAATTGCCTCTCTTTGTTCCATTGAGGATATAGACACTTAAGTTTGCCACTTCCTCGGGTCTTCATTCCCTTACAAGAGTTCCCATGTCACCTAAAACAGATTTAAAACATTTGTATGCTTTTTGTTGCTGTTGTTAATCTGTCTTTTGTTACAGACCCCCAACCAGGAACCTAAGATGGATAGAGTAAAAACTTCTCCTCCCCTACTGAAGCCAGGACAGGCTGGATCAGGACTTCAGGGAAACTTCCACTGTGAAAGAAAATGTCGGTGAGCCAGAGCAAGTGTCCCCTGCTACTTGTCTCTGAGCCCTGGTCCTACAAGTCACTGGCAGCTTTCCCCCACAGGGTAGAAGGTCTTACTTGGATCCTGTTTCCATCAAGATGCATGAATCTGATCGGCATTCCCCAGCTCAATCCCATCTTCATGAATTTCTCTTGCCTGAGAGAGAAATTAACTTGTAAATGCTTCATATTTGGTTCACATTTGGTTGCTAACAGACACATGCCAGAGAAGAAGGCCCTCTCCTGTTCCACAGTGTGAGTTCCTAGTTCACCTGGGATCTCTATAGGAATGTTTAACCTTTTTGTGTCAGCTCCGCTGGACCCTGAGTATGTTGGAAGTGTACCAACAGTGACTGGAGTATGAAACACAGAGTCTTCAGGAATCTAGCACAAAGAATAGAGAGAAATCAAAGGACTCAGTAGCCAGCCAAGAAGGCATAGTCACCATCACATTGCCTGGATTCAACATCTCCCCTCTGAGTACTGTGTCCCCTCATGGAAATCTATCTATGCCTCAGTTTGCTTCTCCGTAAAATGGGAATAATAATGGTCTGTATATCTTAGTGTTTTTTTTTTTTTTGAGACAGAGTCTCATTATGTCACCCTTGGTAGAGTGCTATGGTACCACAGCTCACAGCAACCTCTAACTCTTGGGCTTAAGCAATTCTCTTGCCTCAGCCTCCCACGTTGCTGGGACTACAGGTGCCCATCACAACACTTGGTTATTTTTGTTGTTGTTGTTGCAGTTGTCATTATTTTTTTAGCTGTCTAAGGCTGGATTTGAACCTGCCAACCCCAGTGTATGTGGCCCACACCCTAGTCGCTGAGCTACAAGTGCCGAGCCCATCTTAGTGTTCTTAAGAGAATTTAAGTATGCATATGTCTTAAGGGAAGATGAACCTATATTACGAGCTTTTTTTTTTTTTTTTTTTTTGTAGAGACAGAGTCTCACTTTATGGCCCTCGGTAGAGTGCCGTGGCCTCACACAGCTCACAGCAACCTCCAACTCCTGGGCTTAAGTGATTCTCTTGCCTCAGCCTCCCGAGTAGCTGTATATTACGAGTTTTAAAGTAGGCAAATTAAAAAAAAAAGAAGAAGAAGAAAGAAAAACCTGACTGTAAATCAGCTTAGGACTGTCATGCTCAGAATATTTATTTCCAAAGCCAATTGTGTTTGAGTAGTTTGTTTAACATCAAATTCTGGGCCATTTCTAACTCACATGCTCATATATAAAGTTTCACCTCTTTATATATATTTTTCTGCCTTGGTGAGTTTGGGTTGAATATGCTTATTTTCCTTAGCCAGATTCTTTTTTTCTGGAGAAAGGGTCTCAGTCACCGTAGATAGAGTTCTGTGGAGTCATAGCTCACAGCAACCTCAAACTGTTGTGCTCAGGCAATCTTCTTACCTTGGTCTTCCAAGTAGCTGGGACTACAGGCACCCAACACAATGCCTGGCTGGTTTTTCTATTTTTAGTAGAGATGGGGTCTCATTCTTGCTCAAGCTGGTCTCAAACTTCTGAGCTCAAGCAATCCACCTGTTCGGCCTCCCGAGTGCTGGGATTATAGGCATGAGCCACCATGTCCAGCATTTTAGCCAGATCCTATATTCATTTTTTGCTTCAAAATCATAAGCAGTTAGAAAACGGAGAAAATGAGCAATAAAAGATTACATAAAGAAGCTCTTTGTATTGGGAAAAGGTGAAAGGAGTGCTTAGAATTTGAACTTCATGTCTAGGCTGATTCTTACCTCTAACTGGGCTCAACTCTCTGAACATTAGCCTAGAATCGGGAAAATTTCCATTGGAAGAAACCAGGTCCAACTGTCCCCTTCAAGACAAAGAGGGAGGAGATGAGTTTTTCCAGGTTGCCCAGTCAGCAAGTGGCCAAGTTGAGCCTCTATTCCAGTTTCGGATGGTTCCTGCTCTGAATGGGTGTATGGTATACAGCCTATCTAGCCTTCAGGGTGACCATGAATGTCAAATCACACATTACCTACACAAGTCTCAAGGGCCCAATAGTGCACTCTGAAGACACACACACTAGGACCCAAACTTTGGGGTGCAGCAAGTACCAGCTGTGTGACCTTGACCGTAACCTTTCCGAGCTTTTATATTTTTATCTGGACAGATGAAATAGATGGAAATGGGCTAGTAATAGAACCTACCACACCATATAGTCAAAATAATAAAGTGAGATCCCACTTACAAGCATAGCAACCAACATGCAGCATGTGCTACATGAATAACTGTGTTTTTGTTATAGTCATTTGCAGCCCAATTTAATGAATATTTGTAGAGTGCTTGTTGGGTCCAGACTATGTTGGGCGTAGCTGGAAATTTAAGGAAGGAAAAATTAAGGTCTCTCCAAGATTCTAACTTGGGGAGAAAGGGATGGTGGAGAGAATAGTGCATTACATTTGTTCCCTCTGACAGGAAGTGAGAAAGGTGGGAGAGCACTTCCAATTGGCAAACTCAAAAGGCCTTTCAGGGGATATGGTATTTGTGATGGCCCTTGAAGGATGTATGGCTTTGGGGCAGGTTACTTGGGTTAGTGGGAAAGTGTAAAAGCATTGACAAAAGTGTGGAAGGTGGCAGTGGTCATGAGACTCATGAGTGATTTCAGGCTGACTGGAGGATGTATACATGACTCAGTGTTGCCCAGGAGGGTCTGCAATAGGACACTTAAGAGTTCAGCCTTCTCTGAGTTTGGACTTCTCTTCTGGTCACCACATTGTTTTCCCTATGAAGAACTATCCCTTCCACTCTCAGTGCATGTGACTCAACTAAGGCAGACTCCACCTCCTAGACATAGCGATAGGTTGATAGCATGGTTGATAGCATGACCTGCGCTGGACCAATAAGGATGTTCCCTGGGAACTTTGTTGAACTTCTTGAGAAGTAGGCTCTCTTTCCACTGAGGTTTAGCTGCTAGGGTGGAAGCTTAGAGCTGATACCTTCCATTTTCACCATCACACAGGAGATCCTATATGAAAGTACCCCCACCAGAGAGGATAGCAGAACTGGAAAATGGAGAGAAAAATTGGTGATGTCAGTGTGCATGATGACACCTGTATTCCTAGAGCTTTTAGTTACACGAGACAGTATTTTCTTTTTCCCTGATGATTAAGGCTATTTGTATTCATTGCTAATAAAATAATAATAACAATAGCAATTTGTTTCTAGTGAACATTAACAACATGCAGGTGGCATTTTAAAAAACGTATAAGTAATAATTCATTCAAACCTCACCACAACACAACAGCAGTACTAATTTAAAACTCTTACAAGTAAGAAGAACCAACACTCAAGGAGGGCAAGTATCTCATAACCAATAAGAAGTGGAGCTCAGATTTGAAGTCAGACAATTTGACCACAGAATTTAGGTGGTCATTATGCTATACTAACTTACAATATCGATACAATGGTTTCTCTTCCCATAGATCCTTCATGATCCTGTCTGGCACAACACAAGATAATTCTCATCTTATTTATAGCATGTTATTATAATTTTAAGAGTGTCCTTAGTTACCACTCTTTCTTTAATAATTTTAATTCCAACAGAAAAATGTAGCAGAACAGAGCTTAATTCTTAAAGTCCCTTGCACTTTTTCTCCCTAGAGATCTAGCATGTCTTTATGGACAGGGGAGTCTTGGTGGACATCCAGAGTGCAGCTCCCCAGACATAGTTTTACCAGCGTGTCCCCATTTACCCACCTTTGTCTAATGACTCTCTCCCATGCCTGAAAATCTCAAAGACATCAGCCTTTCAACAATGGAGAAACATTAGAAAGTATGAGTAAATGGTTGTTTGGCTACAATGGTGTAAGTACCTCCTGTGTGCCAGGTTCTTCCCTAAGAACTTTCTAGACATCATCTCTGAATCAACCCGTTTGCTTCCAAGCCCACTGTTCTAACTTTACACTGCATTCCAGGTCACAGAATTGTCCAGGGAAAGCCCTAGGAAAGAGTAATGAAATGTGCTGTTTTCTCTTAGAAGCTCAAGAGAAAGAACTTTGAGTTTTGGACAAAGAAAAGGAATTTGAGGTATTTGTGCTGTGGCTACTTAAATATGTAGAATTTTTTTCTTTGTATCAGTAGGGGCTGACCCATAGTAGGCACTTAAGTTTTGCTAATCTTTGTGGGATGAAATGGAAAATATTTCACATGAATGGAATGGAATAGAGTGGATTTGAACAGAGCCAAAGCTAATCAAGTCAAATTAAAAATAATAAGGACAAAAAAATGTATTGTGTCTAGAGACAACTTTATCAGTGATTGAACCATGAGCAGTTAACTGATAGGAGTAAAATCTTGAAGGAAGAAGAAATGATTTTATCTCCAGAATTATGCCCTAGCTAAAATCTAGAGTATTTTTTTCTTTAAAGGAAAAAAAAAAAAATTCTTGTTATTATAGTGGTGAAAATTAAAAAAAAAAAAATGTACATTACATTGTACATTATTCAAGAAATGGTTACTCCAGGGACCCAGAATTCACCACTACACAAAATACGTGTAACAAAACTACACGTATTTCCCTTAAATTTATAAAATAAAAAAGTTGACTACTACCCACTATCCACAGTAAGAAATATATTTTATTTTACAATATAGTACACATAATCATGTGTGTGTGTGTGTGTGCATACCTAGTTTTATTATGCTTCACTTTCTTATTTATTTTATTTATTTATTTTTTACAAATTGAAGGTTTGTGGCAAACTTACATTGGACAGGTCTATTACTACCACTTTTCCAACAGCATTCACCTCTTGTCTCTGTGCCAAATTTTGACACTTTTGTAATTCCTATAATATTTCAAACTTTTTAGTTTTAAACTTTTATTTATTACACCTGTTATAGTAACCTGTGATCAGTGATCTTCCATGTTGTTATTATAATTGTTTAGGACACCACAAACCGCACCCATCTGATTAAGTTTAGTAAAGAACATGTAACAAAAATTGAAGTAGGCCAAACAGTTGTGAACACAAAGGAAAAGTTCTTGAAGAAAATTAAATGTCTCATCTAGGGAACATGATAAGAAAATGAAAAAGCCTTATTGCTGATAATGTGGAAGGTTTGAGTGGTCTGGATAGGAGATGAAACCAGCCACATTCCCTCAGACCAAAGCCTTCTCCAGAACAAGGCCCTAACTCTCTTCAATTCTATGAAGGCAGAAAGCAGTGAGGAAGCTGAGAAGGAAAGATTAAAGCTAGCAGAGTTGAAAGGAAAGAAGACTTCTCCATGACATAAAAGTGCAAGGTGAGGTGGTAAATGCTCATGTAAAAGCTGTGGCAAGTTATTCAGAAGGTCTAGTTAACTGATGAAGGTGGCTACACTCAGCAAAGCAGTGTTCTGATGGAAGAAGATGCCATGTGGGAATTTCATAACTAGAGAAGAAAAGTCAATACCTGGATTCAAAGTTTCAAAGGACAGGCTGACTTTCTCCTCATGCAGCTGGTGGCTTAAAGTTGAAGCCAATGCTTATTTACTGTTCTGAAAATCCTAGGGCCCTTAAGAATTATGCTAAATCTACTCTGCATATGCTCTATATAAATGAGGCAACAAAGCCTAGCTGACAATCCATGTGTTTATATCATGGTTTACCGAATATTTTAAGTGCATTGTTGAGACTTACTGCTCAGAAATATTACTGATTATTAGCAATGTACCTAATCACCTGAGAGTTTGGATGGACACTCACAAGGAGATTAATGTTTTCATACTGGCTAATACATTATATATTCTGAAGCCCGTAAATCAAGAAACAATTTTAACTCTCAGGTCTTATTTTTAAGAAATGCATTTTATAAGGTTATATCTGCCTTTGATAGTGATTCCTTTGGTTAATGGGGAGAAGTAAATTGAAAACTTTCTGGGAAAGATTCATCATTCCAGATGCCATTAAAACGTCCATGATTAATGGGAAGAAGTTAAAATATAAACATTATCAGGAGTTTGGAAGAAATTAATTCTGACCCTATGGATGACTTTGAGGAGCTCAAGATTTCAGTGAAGGAAGTAACTGCAGATGTGATGCAAATAGCAAGAGAATTAGAATTTGATGTAAAGCTTAAGGGTATAACTGAATGGCTGCAATCTCATGGGAAAACTTTAACTACTGAGAAATTGCTTCTTAGGGATGATCAACCAAAGTGGTTTCCTGAAATGGAAGCTACTCCTGGAGAAGATGCTGTGAACATTGCCAAAATGCCAACAAAGGATTTAGAATATGACATAAACTTAGTTGAGAAAGTAGTGGCAGAGTTTGAGGGGATTGACTCCAATTTTAAAAGAAATTCTACTGTGGATAAAATGTTATCAAACATCATAGCATACTAAAGAGAAATCTTGCATGAAAAGAAGACTCAATTAATGTAGCAAATATCATTGTTGTCTTATTTGAAGAGATTTCCACTGTCACTCTAGCCTTCAGCAACCACCACACTGATCAGTCAGCAGCCCTCAACACTGAGGCAAGACCCTCATTCCAGCAAAAAGGTCACTACTCACTGAAGACTCAGATGATTGTTACCATTTATTAGCAATGAGGAACTTTTTTTTTTTTTTGGCCGGGGCTGGGTTTGAACCCGCCACCTCCGGCATATGGGACCGGCGCCCTACTCCTTGAGCCACAGGTGCCGCCCAGCAATGAGGAACTTTTAAATTATGGTCACAGACATTGTTTCTCTAGATATAACACTATTGCAGTTTAGTAGACTTCAGGATAATATAACATAACTTTTATTTGTTATTTTATTTTTAATTTCTGATTGATATGAGGGTACAAATGTTTAGATTACATTAATTTCATTTTCAAGGTAAAGTTCAACTTGCAATTAAGCTCTTCACCCAGGGGCGTGTTGAACCCACTCACATTGTACATTTTAGGTGAGATCCCACCAATCACCCTTTACCTTTACCTCCTCTCCCCTCCCCCTCACTAGACTATATTTAAACATAACTTTAAATGAACTGAGAAAGAAAAAAAAAACTGTGTGACTTCCTTTGCTGTTATATTCCCTTTATTGTGGTAGTCTGGAACCAAACCCACAACATCGCCAATGGACACCTATATATATACATATGGACGTAGATGTAGAAAAGCTTTATAAATAGTATTGATCCGTACTACACAGAATGCACTCTTATTTTCCAATCTGTTTTATTCTATTCTAGTTTAATCTTTTGTTTTTTTTTTTAATTTTAATTATTTTAGCCCTAAACTCACTAAACTAATTTTACTCCCAGCATGGAACATCCCTTTCTGCTGGAAAGGGATCTGGGTAGACCCAAGATTAAATCCCAGTTCTGCATGTACTCACTCTGCAATTTCATGATCCTTTAGTCTCAGTTGCCTCATCTGTAAAGTGGGGTAGTAGCTCCTCTGCCAGGCTCCTTGTGAAGAAGAGATAGCATTGTACCTATTAAGGTCACAGGGTTGTTCCCAAGGCACTGAAAAAGTAGTCTTTGACATAGGCAAGACACAAGGCATGCATTTGACCCATTGTAACAATCCCTAATTCTTTTACAATAAAAAGAGATGGAAGGTAGAGAAGAAATTATCATCTCTTATCCCTCTCTGTCTCAATTGCTCTTGGTCCACAGTGGCCAGCCAAGCTGAAATGCGGCTTTTCTAATACAGAAGCCGTTCCCCATCCATGTCATGGCTGGAGGTTCGTGGCCTCCAGGCATTCCTCAGACTGCCTTTCTGCTCTGAGATCATATCAGAGAGATGCAGTGTCTAAGGTAATTAATCACCATGACCCAGGACTTGTCTGACTCATGTCGGTGAGCAGGCAGCATGCCAGGGAGCAGGAATTATTCAGGATTAAAAAGTTTCAAGCTACCAGGGAAGAGAGTGATAAACCAGCTGCACAAGCAAGACAATGGTCTGATAAAATGTTGAACATCAACAGTAGCAATGTAGACCCGAGGAGAGATATAAGGAAGGCTGTGGACTCTAAAGCAATGTGGACTCTAAGTGTTTTGCCCATTTGTCCATCTCTTAACCCATCCATCCATCCATTCATTTTTTTTTTTTTAAGACAGAGTCTCACTGTGTCGTCTTTAGTAGAGTGCCATGATGTCACAGCTCACAGCAACCTCAAACTCTTGGGTTTAAGTGATTCTCTTGCCTCAGCCTCCCAAGTAGCTGGGACTACAGGTGACCACCACAATGCCCGGCTATTTTTCAGTTGTAGTTGTCATTGTTGTTTGGCAGGCCTGGGCTGGGTTTGAACCCGCCAGCTCCGATGTATGTGGCTGGAGCCCTAAGTGCTGAGTTACAGGCGCTGAACCTCATGCATTCATTCAATACATTTGGGCTTCTACCTGTTTTCCAGCCCTGCTCTGGTTCTAGGGAAACCAGAAGAATAAAATGCAGCCCCTACCTTTGAGGAAGTCACAGCACAGGGACCATAGAGGAGAGTGGATACTCGTGATGCATCAGGATGACTAGCATCCTCTCTTGGCTATTGCAAATAAAGCTGCAGTGAACATGGGAGTGCATGTCTCTCTTTGGAATCCTGATTTCAATTATTTTAGACATAAATCCAAAACTGGGATTTCTGAATCATGTGATAATGTTATTTTTAATTTTTTGAGAAACCACTGTCCTGTTTTCCATAGTGGGTGCACCATTTTCCATTGCCATAAATGGTGTATAAGAATTCCAATTCTCCACGGCTCAAATGTTCATTGGCAGATGAATGGGCTAGGAAAATGTGGTATAGTGGGCTAACTGCCTTTGCCAGGTTGAGAAACTGGAACCGCGTCCTCAGACGACGCATCTCTTCCTTGGCTGTAGCCTGGCTGCTGCTCGGGTCATAGATCTGTGTGGCCTTTAAATGATTGAATGAAGATGCAAATGGATTCAAATTTATACATGACTTCTCTATCAAAGGGATAGACGATTCTTTACACCACCTCACCGTAAGCAGCTCAATTCAGTTTTGGGAAGAAGCAGAAGAAGTGAAATACGGAAAATTGAAGAGAAGAAAAACCTCATTTTGGAACTGTCATTTTCCTTGACTACTGCTTACCCCCATCTTTCTCCTTATTTTACCTTTGCTCTGAATTTATAAATAAAGACCAAAGAAATAGGACATACATTTAGGAGCTTTGTACCAAGAAATTTGCCTTGAAAGCTGCTATTCCATGATGGGAAAAGTATAACAACTTCTTGCCCGATTTTTTCCTTTTTCAGACAAGATTTCTAATGTCCTTAGATTTTGAAGGATAAGACAAATATAAATACACATCTGTGCATTATTTTTAGCAGTTGTGTGTGTAAGAATAATGAGATTTGTGTTTTAAGGGCTTTGTCATGTGGATGTTTTACCCCTGACGTTGATTCCTCAGAGTACCTTTTATAGTAGGTCTTTAATATTGTTGATCTATCGCCTTGATGACGTTACTTGCCCACACTTGAGCCCACCTGCCTTTCTAGCTGTGACCTTGTTAGGAGCAGTGTTTGGACTCACTGTGCAAATGTGCATGTATCACCTAAATAAGCATCATGATAGTGCCATAACTGAAGGAAGTTGGATGAGGTGAATGTAGACATAGCTCCTTCCCCTTTCCCCCCTTTTTTAAATGTTCCCCCTCCCTTTCTCCCCTTTTGGAAACATGCTAGTAGTTTAAGATGAGAGACTGAGGGACTGAGAAAGTGAACCACACGGAGGCTGGCTTCTTTGTGTTTCATCTTAAGTTGTGCTGCTGGCTAGGTTACTTAAAGCACACGTTTAACAAGGAAACCTCATGGAAAATCCAACTGGCACACTCAAGGAGTTCAGGAAACAGGACCATGAGGTTATACTCTGGGATCGTGGACATGACATTGGATGCCTCACCTTATTGGAAAAGGGACACGGGAGCTAAATTGCACAGCATGATTTTGTTCCTGCTTGGCTAAATTTCTCAACACCACAGTCAGCTAAGCCCCCTACTGCCACCTTTGAAAAACACAGACAGCACCTATCCTGAGGAGATGGTAGATCTGGAGTGAGCCGCCGTCGACCTAATTCATGTGAGGGCTTTTTTAACAACCGATCCCTATGAACTACAGGAGATTCCTGGCACCAGCCTTCCTTGTTCTGCCATGATTCTGTGGACTCTGGTGTCTCAAAGGGAGCATCTGCTGGAATCCCAGGGAACCTTTCTTGGAAGCCCCTGGTTGGCATGGCTCTTCCTGAGGTCACAATTGCATGAGCCAGCCTAGTGGAGGTGGCGTGGGGAACCATCACCATGGGAATGGCAGCTTCCATTCTCGGAAAGGCTGCTCCTTTCAGGAAAGACCACCTAGGGAGAATAGGGAAGAAAAGAAAGAAGACAAGGTGGGAAAGTTGCAGTTTGAAGAAGACATTCCTGCTTTGAATCCAGAAGCTGGCAAACAGAATCAGCCATGCAGACCTTTTGGGACCCTTTCTCAAGTGTGGGAAAACCCACCTCGGGCCAAGCAACCCTCCAAAATGCTAGTTATCAGAAAAGTTTCCAAAGAGGACCCTGCTGCTGCCTTCTCTGCTGCATTCACCTCACCAGGATCTCACCATGCAAATGGGAACAAATCATTATCCATATTTCCAAGTGTCTAGAACCTGGTTCCTAAGCCTGTACCACCTCTTTCTAAGCCCAGTGCATGGAAAGCTAAGAGAATGGAACACAAATCAGGATCCCTTTCCCCTAGCCTGGAGTGTGCTTTTGCCAGTCCAGTCTCTGTCACTAAACCAGTGCTACTGACTGCTGGTGCAGGTCTGAGTTCTCCCAAAGATAGTCCTTCCAGCACCACCCCTCCAATAGAGATCAGCTCTTCTTTATCGTCTGACCAAGTTGACCTGTTGAACCACTGACAGGAAGAGTGAATTCCTGAAGACACTGAAGGATGGCTGGAATGGAGATTTCTCAGAGAACAGAGACTGTGATAAGCTGGAGGATTTGGAGCATGACAGCACACCTGAACCAAAGCAAAGTGGAGAGGAAGGCTGTCGCCAGAATGGTCTGCTCTCCCCATACTGGAAGAAGGGGCGGTTCTCTCACCCTCTCTGGAAGCAGAGCACAGGTTATTGAAAGCAATGGGATGGCAGGAATATCCTGAAAATGATGAGAATTGCCTTCTCCTCACAGAGGATGAGCTCCAAGAATTCCACACGAAGACAGAGCAGCTGAGAAGAAATGGCTTTGGAAAGAATGGCTTCTTGCAGAGCCACTATTGCAGCCTGTTCTCCCCTTGGAGAAGCTCTTGTAAAGCAGAGTTTGAGGATTCAGACACAGAAACCAGTAGCAGCGAAACATCAGATGACGATGCCCAGAAATAGGCATATAAATGCTCACAGTAAAATCTGACCCAGTAAACGCTGTTCAGGGAGTAGACAAAAGAAATCGTTCTTTTCCTTTATGTTAATACTTCATGCACAAGAGAAATAGTCATATCCCAAAGAGAGAGATTGGCTTGTTTAGCTTTTGTGTTCTTTTCTGTTATCTTCTTTATAGAGAAGTTTGTGTGGTGGGAAAGATTTTTAAAATACACACACACACACACACACACACAGAGTGTATATGGGGGCAGTGCACGGGTGGAAATTGGCAGTGGGGAGAAGAGAACGCTGGTCTGTGGCAACAGCTTCTGCTACCAGCCCTTGGAGCACTCACCCCTGTGCTCAAGTAATCATTATCAGTGACAAAGTGACTGTTGAAGTTATAATTGTATTAAATTAATGCTAATAATTTGGATATTTTATTTTATTTTTGACTACTGTGGTAACTTTAGCCCTTAACCAAACATATGTGTTGTTGTTTTTTTTTTTCCTCTTGAGTGCAGCTGTAAAAAATTTGGATACAGGAAATGTGTTATTCTTGCAGCCTTGATATGCAGGGTGGATTGTAAAATAGAAGTTTTTGTGAGATTTCAAAGATTAAGATTATTTTGATATTATTTACAGATTTAAAAAAGATGTGATTATCACAATTCTGTTAAGGGGGAAAACTACTGCATAAAATCACTAACTTGGAATAAATATTTTTGCATCAGTTTGCAAAAAAAAAATGTGGCATAAGAACATACAAGGGTATCTTATTCAGCCTTTAAAAGGAAAGAAATTCTACCACTTGCCGCAACATGGGTGGATCCTGAAGACATTATGCTAAATGAAATATGTCAGTCACAGAATGACAAATTTAGATAATTCTACTTATATGAGGCCTCTAAAATTATCAAAATATAGAAGTAAAAACTTGAATGGTGGCTGCTCTTCCTTCTGCTCTGGGTTGTAGGAGTGACCTGAGCTCTCACCGGTCCCGGAAGCCCTGCTCTAAGGACAGAAATACCTTAGTGAATAGACTACTATATACAGACAAGAATCCAACTAAATCATACAGTATGTCAGCAAATGACAAGGGGAGAAATAAAAGAGGAAAGGGACACAGAGAAGGCTGTGGCAGGAGACCACTGGGGTGGGGGGGTCGCGGGTGCCGTTGAGGGGACGCTGGGGAAGTGCACTTCAGGAGGAGGTGAGCATCGCATTTCTCAGGTGAGAGTGTGCTTGGTGTGTCCGAGAAGCAGCAGGGAGCCCGTGTCCAAGCGGGAGAGGAAGTTACAATGAGCTTGGAGAGCTCAGGGGGCTGCATCTTGCTGGGCTTGGAAGCTGCTTTTAGGACTTTGGCTTTTATTCTGAGTGAGATGAGGCATCTTGCAGGGTTTTGAGAGAGGGGAATACTTTACCTAACAAAAGCAATTAGTGTAACCTGGCTTATTGTACCCTCAATGAATCCCCAACAACAACAAAAAAAAATAAATAAAAAATAAATAAATAAATTGTAACCATGAAGAAAAAAAAAATTACCTACCATCATTTATCCCAATGATGTAACATGTCCAAAAAAAACAAAAAACATTCAATAACAGGGAGAGCAAAGGGCCTGTCTGTGTCCTTTGAAAGTGCTCAGGAGGGTGGTCTTCAGCTGGCAACTGAGAATATGAATTTGGGGAGAGTTCCTGCTATTCTCCGATAAGAGAGGCTCACTGTGCCTAAGATGTGTTCACACACAATGTGGTTTATGCTGAACGTCTGCTTTCCTTGCAGGAGTCTAGAATTGGGCTTGTGCCAGGCAGGGAGTGTGTACGTGACCAGCCCCTCATAAAAACCCTGGGCACCAGACTGTCCAACAAGCTCCCCTTGGTAGAAAATAATATTTTGTCACTTGTGGCTGGGGGAATTAAGAACATCCTGTGTGACTCCACTGGGTGAGGACCCTTAGAGCAGAGGTTCTCAACCTGTGGGTCACGACCCCTTTGTAACAAAATATGTCCTGCATATCAGATATTTACATTATGATTCATAACGGTAGCAAAATTATAGTTATAAAGTAGCAACAAAAATAATTATATGGTTGGGGGTCACCACAACATGAGGAACTGTATTAAAGGGTCGCAGCATTAGGAAGATTGAGAACCACTGCCTTATAGGGACCTCATCCCATTTCCCCCTTCTGACTGTGTTTGGTGTCCCTTGCTGCAAGAAATCATAGCTATGAAAGCAACGATATTCTAAACCCTGCGAGTCCCACTAGCGAACTACTAACCCTGAGGATGATCTTGGGGTCCCTGATAAAAGAGTGATTTAGCGGATGTCTTTAAAAAGATCATTCTATTCGGGATGTTTTATTAAAGGATGGGGCAAGGAGCCTAGGAAGGGGCCTGTTGCCTCAATCCAAGCAAACCCAACCATGGCTTAAGCCATGGCAGTAATGGTGGGAGTGTCATAAAGAGATAGGGCTCTGGAATTATAAATTCTGGAGCTTGGAGGTAAGCACAGGAGTCCTCAGGGAGGCATGTGGGAACTGAGACTGATAAACAGAGAGCTGTCCTTACTTGTGAGCTTAGTATGGAAGAGACTGTGACAGACACTCCTTACCACTCCCAGTGGGGTCCCTGCCCCACTGTGCAAACATTCCAAGGATTGCCCCCTGTCATCTAGGACCTATTTGCAGAGTCCAGCCCAGGAGAGAATCTCCTTCCAATTAAAGGCAAGGATAACTTGCGAGACTTAAAGGCAAGGATAACTTGCGAGACTTAAGACTTAAGTGTCCTCGAGTCCAAGGTTGAGGGATTCTACTAAAAAAAAAAAAAAAGATGTTTATTATAATACTAGCGCTCTGGGAGGCCAAGGCAGGTAAATCCCTAGAGCTCAGGAATTTGAGACCAGCCAGAGCAAGAGACTCATCTCTACTAAAAACAGAAAAATTAGCCAGGCATTGTAGCGCACTCCTGCAGCCCCAGCCCCTTGGGAGGCTGAGGCAGGAGGATTGCTTGAACCCAGGAGTTTGAGGATGCTGTGAGCTAGACTGACACCATGGCACTTTAGCCTGGGTGACAGAGTGGAACTGTGTCTCAAAAAAAAGAAAAAAAAAAAGAGATGTTTAGCCTATTCCTGCTTCCTGACCTCAGCATCTACCCAGAAGAAAAAAAAATCATTTTATCATAAGGACACTTGCACTAGACTATTTATCACAGCTCAATTTACAGTCACCAGACTGCAGAAACAACTTAAATGCCCACCAACCCAGGAATGGATTAACAAGCTGTGGTCTATGTATACCATGGAATACTATTCAGCCACTGAAAATGATGGCGACTTTACATCTTTTGTATTAACCTGGATGGAAGTGGAACACACTATTCTTAGTAAAGCATCATAAGAATGGAGACGCAAGAATCCAATGTACTCAATTCTAATATGAAGGCAGCAGATGAGCTAATACAAGAGGGGGGTGGGGGAATGAACAAGTGGGGAGAGGGAAGGAGGTGTGTGACACACCTCTTAAGAGGGGGTGAGGCACAATTATAAGAGGGATTTTATCTGACAAATGCAATCAGCATAACCTAATTCTTTGTACCCCCAAGGCATCTAAATAATAATTAAAAAAAAAAAGAATTAAAAGAGGACAGACAGAATTTTAAAAAGTTTTCAAGGACAAAAAAAAAGAAAAAATGCCTCTTTAGTTGAGAGTACAGGTACCGTGGCTGCTTCTGCAGTGAAAGAAAAAGATACCTCTTTTTAATGACTTAGATTACACAAACTTTCTTGAACTCTAAATTTGAAATAGCATATTTCAAGGCAGGTGGGTGGATGGGTATGGAGGAGGAAAAAGCAAAAAGACAAAAGGAAGCTGGCTGGGTGAGTTCCTGGGATCCTGTTAGCAGTGTGCTCTCAGAGATTTCAAAGTTGAGGAGTGATATTATGTTCATCTATGCTCTAACTGCTCAGCAATAAACAACACCCACCTGCAGCATAAATGTCAGGACCAAGACTATTTCTAAATCTGCTTTTAAACAATGTCAGTCACTATGAAGAGCACAAAGAAATTGAGTGCTTTTGTTAGCAGAAAAAAAATTAAATATATGTGTGACTGAGGTGTATGCGTACTGAGACTAGCAGACCTCAAATAGCAGGGGAGTGGGCGGACAGGGCTGTGGCTTGGTGGGACTGTTCAGCAGCTTGGGAGGGAGAGGCAGCTGACTGATGTGTTGATGACACTTGTCACCTACTGCTGAAAGTGTCATGGAACAGGTTACTGCAAGCTGCAGAAGGCATTGGGTGGCAAGGAAGGAGAGAACGCAGCCTTTTAAGCAGAAATCAAGGCCAGTAGAACAAGTTTGAATACTGAGTCCACCAAATCTGTAAAGTTAAAAAAAAAAAAAAAAAACTGAAATAAAATAGTTAGGTGTTCTTTCTGTTCTAACCCCAGGATGGGAAAAACTTGAAGACTGCTCACAGCTTCAAGGGGAAATGGCTTGGGGTTGGGAGTCCAACAGTCTGAGACCTGCTCTTCCGTTTGTGTGTCGTTTGGCAGGTGCTCAACCACTTTCTCTAAGCCTCAGGATGATGATGCCCACTTCTTCCAGGAGATAGGAGGAGCAATGAACCAATGTGTTGATGCAAGTAAGTAATCGTCTCTCGTAAATGGTAGATGGTGGAAGGTGGAAAGGTGCCACAAGAAATCAGGCCGAGTAGAGATTATAGCAGAGGTCTATTAAGAGTGTCTGCAAGCAGGTGGGCTGCCACCAAAAATGGAAAACAGTGACAGTACTGCGTTAGGGTGAGGGGCCTCTTTAAAAGCAATTCAGGGTGTGGTGTAAATGCAGCTCAGGAGGTGGCACAGTCACAGTTCAGTAGCAAAGGTCATCTGCTGGAGACCTTTTTTATCTCACAGTTCACTTGAACCTATAGTTAAATTTCCACAGCACACTTAAATTATATTAATCAAAAACAAAGAGTTAAAAAAAAGAGTATACTGTGCTTTGAACTTCCTTTGAAAATAATTCAATTGATGATCTTTAAAATTTTTCACAGCACACCTAAGATCCACTCACAGTGCACCAGTGTGAGAATCACACTGAGCTCACCGGATGAAAATCACTGCTCCAGACCCAGGCAGGTAGAGGAAGACTAACAAGCCCTGCTCTGTTCTTTACTTAATGAATGTTTAAACCCCCCAGAGGTAGGACTCAATGAGTGTTTATTTCCAGAGCTAGTGAAAGATTAGCATTCCAGTCTTTTGGTGTTAAAAGAAAAAGAGAGAAGAAAATTCTGGGGTTGTATTCAAGGTCTGCTAATGTGGCTGGTTTCAGGGGCGGACCATTAGTGCCTCCGATGTGGGCACTGTCTAGGTGGGTCAGTTACTGGAATGCTATGAGCTAGACTGATACCATGGCACTCTAACCTGGGTGACAGAGTGGGACTCTGTCTCAAAATAAAAGAAAAAAAAAAGATGTTTAACCAGCCTTTCCTGCTTCCTGACCTCAGGCATCTACCCAGAAGAAAAACAGAGTTAAAGCTTAAAGGAACTTGAAGATATCACAGAAACTACCCTTAGGCTCCAAACAGGTGATGTTCTGTTGGCATATACTTTGTAGATAGGGACTAGTATTTCCAGGAAACTTTGCAGTATTATTTCTGTGGCACACATCCAATATATGTCAAAGAAATGTATTTGGGAGTAAATATTCCCACTTTTTTATTTTTAAATAAATAGTAGGCACCAAATAAATGCCCCAATAAGCAACCTGAACCAGTTGGACACTTCCAGGACTCCCTGCGTCTCCTAAAGTGCAGTAGGCCCACCTAGGTCTCTCAAAGATACACCTCTGCCAACCCCAAGAGCCCTGCCCTGGGAAATCCTCCTAAGTGGCTGAAAACTGATCAGTATTTCAGATGCTGATGTCAAATTTCTTAACAGGACAATGACTCCAAAGCAATGGCTGCCTTTGGTTTCAGCTCCCCCTAACCTCAAATTCAGGTGGGTGAGCAGTTGCAGTGAAGCTTGGTGTTTAAATGCGTAGAGTTTCGCATCAGACAAATCTAATTTTAGTTCCAGGCTTTTCTTTTCTAGCAAGGTTACTTTAGGTAAGTAACCTAAACTCTTTGAAACTAGATTATCTGGATAAATATAGTAAGAGAGACAGATAACCCTCTGAATATCATTAATTCCACCATTACTTCCAGTTTTGGAAGCACAGCCATGTAAATTTATTTAGTAAGTAGAAAGCTGTTCCGTTTTTAAATTTTTCTCCAAAGTAGAAAGAGTTGTTAGAACCTGGACTCAAAAATGAGACTGAGATTAGATTTTAAACTATCTCACTTAGACAAGATAGTTTTCTGTTGCAGTCATCACATATGGCCAAATATTTTATTTCATTATAGGTACCAAAGGCTTGATGAGGTTTGGAGATGGGAAATGAATAAAATGCATCTTCCACAAGTGAGAGAGTGTTCCCTAAATCCCTGAGCCCTGCTCTACTTATGATCACTCTGTGTGTGTGTGATGTGCACATTAGGGAATCAAAATAAAGTTCTTTCTTTAGGCTACTTTTTGGAGGAGGGTGCATCCAAAGTGGTGTTTGGGAGCTGTTGGGCTTGATTTGCCTGCTATACCCTCAGACAGGACCTGAGGTATGTGATCTGATCCTCCAAAGAACTTGGTCCAGAACTGCAAGGTAAGGACACCTTTGTATGTCCTAAGGGTGGTGTGACAGACAGCCCAAAGGCAGCCCTAGAGTAAATGCAGGGTGTCTCCATTATGCAAGACAGTGACAATCCCTGCACTCACACAGGAGGTGCAGAGAACCTAGGTGAGAAGAAGGGAATGTTCTGAAGCTCCAGGAACTCTACTATTTCCTCCAGGGTTCAGTACTAAGGATCTTTCTTTCAGAGATATATGGAGAGGCCACCAAACCCTCCCTCTGTATTCATTTGCTGGCCTGCCATAACAACATACCACAGACAGAGTGACTTAACCAACAGAAATGTATTGTCTGCAGGCCAAAAGTCTGAGATCAAGGCCTGGTTGGTATCTCCCGAAGTCTCTCTCCTTGGCTTGTGGACAACTGCCTCCTCCCCGTGTCCTCACGTGGTTCTCCCTCTGTTTCTGCCTGTGTCCTAATGTCCTCTTCTTAGAAGGACACCCATCATGTTAGATAGGATTCTGGTAGGCCAAGACAGGTGGATTGCTTGAGCTTAGGAGTTCCAGACCAGCATTAGCAAAGCGAGATTCCATCTCCACTAAAAATAGAAAAAACTAACCAAGCATTGTGACAGTTGCCTGTAGTTGCAGCTATGAGGGTGGGAGATAGTACTGAAGCAAGAAGATCATTTGAGCCCAAGAGTTTGAGGTGTGTGAACCATAATGCCATGGCCCTCTACTCAGGGTGACAGAGTGAGACTCTGTCTCAAAAGAAAAATAATAATAACAGTAAAATAAAATAAATAAAACCCCCAATCTCCAAATACATTTACATTCTGAGGTTCTAGGGGTTAGGACTTCCACATATAAATTTTGGGGGACAATGTTCAGCCTTATTATAACTCTTGCAAAGAGAAATGTCCCAGTTCGTTTCTTTTGAAGGAACTAGTCATTGGAGAGATGAGAAAGGACACACCTATAGCACATGAGCAATTCCCTGAGGGTTGAGGGAGGTCACCTATGAAACCTGGATAATAAGGAAACATGCTTAGTTAGGTAGGTGGGAGCCCTGCCAGCTCAGAGCACCAGACCTGGGAACACAGAGGTTATTCCTGAAGGTGAAGTTCCAGAGTCTGACTGAAAGCAGCATCAGCTGAGGCTGAGTGCAGGTTGTAATGGAGGAGGATGATCAGCACTGGGATCAGAGAGGAAATCAAGTGTCAGGGCTCAGTGGCAGGTGCAACACCACAAAGGTGCAAGGGCCCAGGAGAGAGCAGGAAGAGCGAGGCAAGTGATGGAGACTAAGGGGTAGGGAGAGGTGCTGGGGAAAAGGAAGGGGAGTTGACTTCTTCTGGGTGGACGTCTGTTGGGCAGAGTGGAGAAAGGTTGGCCACTCTCAGTATTCAAGAAGTGCTTTGGTAACAATAAAGTAGCAGAGTCAGGTATAGGGGAGAGGGATGGAGAAGAGTGGAAGCCTCATGGTCATTAGCTCTCTCAGTGACATAGCTAGTGAAGGGACAGCTTGGCTTTCTTCCCTTGGCTGTTCCAATAGGAGCTAGAGGAATTGCAGACAGTGTTCACCCAGTGTAAATTCTGACACTGATAATTCCTACAATCAATGAAACCTCCACCCATCCAACATGAGAGTGGTTGGTTTGACACATGTTGACCCAGAAACACACTGAGAGAATTGACTTTGGGGTACGTAAGACCAGGAAGAAGCCCTGGAGGTCAGCCCTAGGTTGAGCAAATGAGGAAGAATAGTAAGAGTCACGGTAGGTGCATCTGAGTTCAAATCTCCCTGGCCATGTAACAATGAACCCAAGTCTCTAAGTCACATTTCCTCATCTGTAAAATTCAAGTATAATACTGAACATTAACGGCATATGGGGAGCCTTTCAAAGCTCTTTTATTATTATTTATTGATTTGGTAAAGATGGGGTCTCAATGATACATAATCAGGTTCATGATATATATTTAATGACTGGAAAATAATTTGCCACCCATTTTCTAGATCTAACTGAAAAGTAAGTCACACATGTATCATCTGATAGCTTGAGGTAGTTACAGTTGACTGTGTAGATCTTGAACTCCTGGTGTGAAGCCATCATCTCATCTCAGCTTCCCAAAGCACTGAAATTACAAGGGTGAGTCACCAGGCCTGGCGTCTTTTAAAGCTTTTCTATCAAACAGGAATGCTTCTAGTAGCTAATAAAAGTACTGACTAATAGTTGCTTTAAAATAAAGTCAATTAATTATCTTACCTAACAAAAAGTCTGAAAGTAGGTGGCTCCCAGTTTGGTTCAGGGACTTAATAACTAAGACATATTATTTCTCCTCCACCATTCTCAGCATGTTGACTTGTTGCCTCATGGTCACAACCAAAAGTAAGGAAGAGATAGCAAATAGCTGTCTCTTGGGAGCCTTTGTCTTTTATTTCTGCCTTAACTCAAACCAAAGGAGTTTGACTTCAGAGATAATTCTCTTAACTGCTGCACTGTAGGATGATTGTTAGATTAAATTACATGATGCATAGGAAAATATGGATACCTGGTAGGCATTCAGTAAGGTTAGTTCCCATCTTAGATAGGAAGTACAGCAAGATCCCATGTCCCACTTGTGTTGTTCTGCTCCTAGAGATGAAATGGTGAAAGGATGGCATGAAAATAAACTCTTACACTAAGTTATTTTTTTTCTTTTCTTTTCTTTTCTTTTTTTTAGACCATGGCATCACAGCTCACAGCAACCTCAAACTCTTGGGTTTAAGCTATTCTCTTGCCTTAGCCTCCCAAAGTAGGTGGGACTACAGGTGCCCTCACAATGCCTGGCTATTTTGTTGTTGTTGTTGTTGTTGTTGTTGTTGTTGTTGTTGCAGTTGTCATTGTTATTTTAACTGGCCCGGGCTGGGTTCAAACCCACCAGCCTTGGTGTATGTGGCTGGTGCCCTACACACTGAGCTTAATGGGAACCACCCACTAAGTTATTTTCAAAGAAACAACTGATGAGGTTCAGAGAGGCAAGCATCTTCACATGCCAAGAGGTAGTAAGGAAGTGTTGCCCTGAACAAAAACCTCAAGGGTCTTTTATCAAATCAGGGGGAAAATGCATACATGTAAGGCTTAGGAGCGTACAAGCTTAATTATAGATAGAAAGAAACAAAGGTGTTTTGCGATACCAGTGAATTGAGGAAACAATGAAAGGAAAGACAGAAGAGATTACCATAAGATTATAAAGTTGAAAAGAAACCGTTGCAATGCCTCAGGGTAGACTTTAACTTCCCC
The DNA here is from genome assembly GCF_027406575.1 of Nycticebus coucang. NCBI lineage: Eukaryota > Metazoa > Chordata > Mammalia > Primates > Lorisidae > Nycticebus > Nycticebus coucang. The sequence continues at coordinate 79,060,923 of NC_069796.1, forward strand.
ATTCTATGCTGATAATCTATATCTTAACCCTCCTTCAGTGATTTCAACCTTTGAGCCTTTTCCAGAACATGACTCATAGATCTATATCTAAACTGCTGAACATTCCTGACCGCACCCCCACCCCACCCCGGTCAATTGACAAATTCGATCTGGTTTTCTATAATATTACTTTTAGAAGTAGTATGTAGTAAGAATATCTGCAATGCATCAGCAGTCAGTAGTTCTTCAATCTTGGAGATGTTAGGGAATGCCAGCAGTAATTATTGCCTGGGTGGGCTCCTGTTAGAACTAAAGATACTTTAATTAAGTGGATGAGTAATCTGATGCCTGCTTAGAAAATGGGCCTTTAGTATGTAAATAGATTATTATTCATCACCAGGAAAAATGTTGCTTTATTGGCTCCTGTTTGATAAGTTTGCTGCTCAAAATAGGGTTCCTTTACACTGGGCTAGTATATAATATTTATTTTTAAAATTTAACAAATGTAATTAGATGGGAAAGAGATGCAAAAAGCTAGAGATTAGAGCCTCAGCTTTAATTATTTCTGCTGTTAATTTGATCTAAACTTTTAATATTTTATCATGGAAACAAGAGGCCCTTGTTTGGACGAGGTCCATTTTACTCAATAACTATTCCCAAGTTCAACTGTTCTTCCTTACCATTGCAGGCACTGGGGAGACAGATGGGGAACATCTGCCCTTGCCTTGGAGGTGCTCACAGACAGGCAGAGAACTGGCGTTGCTGCTAATGACTTCCCACTCTTGCTCAGGTTGGCAATAGACATGTTTGCTCAGAAGAGAAGCAGCTCTGGGCAGGGGGTGAGGGGGAGTAAGGGAATGACTGCTCTGCTTGAGGGGCCGGTGGGGTTGGGGAAGAAAGGCTTCCTGGGGGTGGGGGGCTGATGTGTGGGCTAGGAAAGGGATTTCCAGGAAGAAGAATCAGTACCTGCAAAGGTGTGGTGGCTGGAAAGAGCTTTATGGTTTGAGTAAACTATATTCAGTTGGTGAGAACAAAGTCAGGAGGAAACATAGCAAGAACGAAGGCTCATGTAGCTGGGCCAGATGGCAAAGAGGGTTATTCTTCACATGCCGGAGCTGGAGTCTCTTCTGAGGCCGGAGCGAACACTTCTTCCTCCTTCCCTCCCTCCCTCCCTCCCTCCTTTCCTTCCTTCCTTCTTTTTCTCTCTCTCTCTTTCAGTAATATTTGGATTTTATGTTTTAAGAAACTACTTTGGCTACATGGTAGGGCTTTTGACTTCAAGGCATTAGCTCCAAGCTGCACAAAAGCAGGTAGGTGGTGGGGAAAGGGTCCGGGTTTCAGTCCTGGCTCTGGCACTAACAAATTGAGTGATAAGCACACGCCACTTCACCCTGTCAACCTCAGTTTCCTCACCCGCAAAATCAAAATGAAGTCCTGTGATTGTTAAGTTCCCTCAAAATGCAAAAATTTTATGCTCTAAACTCTATAACTCCAAATTCTCAGATGCAACAACAGCATGTGAGGGAAACAGCTCCCTCAGATAGCACAGCTTGCTCAGGCAGCAGCAAGGTGACAGAGTCCCTGACAGCCAGCCCTGTGCTCACCGCACACTGCCTGGGAGGGTACAGAAGATGGGCACCACGTCGTCTCTCCACACACAGTGCTGATCCCACAGCCCATCAAGGAGGTGGGCTGACTTTGCTCGATGTTTTCCAGAGAGACCGGAAGGGGCTTGATACACTCCAAAAGTAACACTGGAAAAGGGGGAGGGATGACTCAGACTCGTTTGGCTGCCCTGGGAGAAGAAAGTCCATTCCTCAGGTTGAAACTGAAACTCTGCCTTTTCTAGCTTTTCTAGGTAGAAAAACATAATCTTCAGATCCTGCAGAAATAGAACAACCACAGGCCAATTCATGCAAACTTTTCATGAGTTGCTTAAAAGTAAAAACTGTCAAATGTTCACAGAAAAGCCCTAACAACACCCAGAGGAGCACAAGGCTCAGGTGCTTTTGTTATTTAACATTGACGCCACTACCTTTTCCCTATATATTAAAAAAAAAAAAACAGAGAAATTTCTTGTTAGTATCACACTTCTCTTCCCTACAAATTTGTTGAAGAGTGGATTTTTGTATTTCCAAGGGCTTTGCGCAATTTGACTGTGCTATGCACACAAAATTCACCATGGGCAGAGACCTGGGCACTGCGGTGTGTTTTCCTCTCTGTGTCTGTCCCAGACCAGAGACAGTGGGGCAGGGGAGCTGGTGATGTAGTGGGCACAGCACTCACAGTCTCTCTTACTCTCTTCTCATCTCAGATCTGGGAGAAATAGCCAAGCCAGAAAAACAAGAGAAAATAAAACCAAGAAAAAAAATTTGTTGACAGTTTGGTTTTTAAAATAAGTCTATAGCTCCATATTTTTTCTCAAAATATTCCAGATTTCAGAGAACAAATTTGACTCCACTTTAGTAATCAAGTTTGTTCTTTTATTTTCTTGCTCATCAAGTTGACTGCCTAAACAAAATAAAATAAAATAAAATGAGAATTCTCATGCTCAACTTAGGGTGTTTCTTTGCATCAGGATAGCAGCTTGGCTGGACTATGACAACAGCGGGGCCTTTGTGACTCTTCTGAATGGAGGGAAGTGGACACCGCAGAAGGACCCTGGGCACTGCAGGCAGCAGACCTGGCTGGAGTCTGGCTTTGATGCTGGCTGGCCTTGTACTTTTTGTCAAATTCCTTCATGTTGCTGAGGCTCAATTTCTACATCTGTAAACAACCAGGAAGTCATTGTGTAAAGAAGGGTGAGGACTTAGAAGGAGGCTGACCTGGATTCAGTGCCCACTTTACAGATGAGAACTGAGGCTTACTTTGTAATAAAGACCACAAAAGACAACACTATCCTGGGGCTTGTCCTATGGTTACCCTCGTTTTCCTTTTTCCCCTGGCCCACTCCCCTCCTTCCCCTTCTCCCTTCCTCTATCCCTCCCTCCCTCCTTTCTACTTCCCATGATCAGGGTCTCACTTATTCCGCTTGTGTGGTCTGAGGCCTTAGTTGACCTTACTCCCAAGGCAGAAGTCACTGGTGCTTTGTTTTGCTTTTGTTTTCATAACTATTAATATGTACGTTCTTTTTCTTTTCACATTCATGCAGCTTCTTTTATTCGGCTGAAAAACAGTTGAGAGGTATCAGGCTAATAATACAGGAAGTTCCCTGGCCTTCAGCATGTGACTCTGTGTGTGTGTGTGCACACTCATGCATGATGAGGGAGTGGGAGAAGCACAGCTTCACAGCCAGGTCAGCACAACAAGTAGCTACACTGCATCATGGTCATGTATATCATTTTTTTTAAAGAACCAAAGACCTAAGTTCTAATGTCTGTTCTACCACATACTAGTGAGTAAGTGGGGTCATCTTTCTGCATCTCAGGACCAAACCTGTACAAAATAAGGATGATGCCATGGTCAACGTCATTGGCTTCCTGAGAGGATTAGTTGGGGCTAGGGGTGACTAGTATCCTCATCATCTCCTGTCCCCGCACTGGTCCTCTCAGCCCCATATGACATGCTGTCATTTGTGGGGGCGGGGGGCCTGGGCAAAACATCACAGGTAGGGGTCATACTTGTAAGGGTGGGAAAGATCTAAGTGGATATGGTCTGGTACTGTGTGACTGAACAATTGCTCCCCAGGATAATGAGACACCAGAATTAGAGCCCAAACAACCACCCACTCATGCAGGGACCGAGAAAACCATAGAAGCTGCTGGTGATTCAGAACTGAGAAGGAAGCACAAGCTTAAAAGCAGGAAAGCAGGAGCACTGTGCAGGAAGATCCCACAGCGGTGACGCAGGATGGCCCTTCTCAACTTTCTCAGGCGGCGTCCCGCCTGAACCGGCCAGCCCTCCTTCCTAAACAAGCTACTTTTTAACAATGCTTGAAAAGTCAAAGACCGTATGTGGCTCTGAGAATGAGACAAGAAAGACGCCAATTTGCTGAGGTCTATTGTATCATCCCTTATTCTGTGAAATCCTCCACAAGCCCTGAGAAGCAGCTATGAGAATCTCTATTTTACAAATAAGAAACTGAGGCTCAGAAAGGTGAGGCCACCTGCCCGATGTCACACAGTTTGGGATGTGAACTTGGGTCTATTTTTCTACAAAGCCCAGGTTTTCCTGCCCAAGCATACTACAATCCACCTAGACTAGGTCAGGTTAGCATCAGGAGAAAGCACTCATGTTTTGCTAAGGTGGGTTAACAAGAGTCACCGGAAAGTAATCCTTTAAGACTAGGCTATGCTGAGGCAGGAAAAACACAAGTTTTCCAGCTCATTTATCGACTCCTTTGCCACCCTAACATACCAGCTATGAGCACTCACTGAACGTGGATTGGAGAAAGATTTAGTTATTGTTGACATCTGTTGAGAGTTTACCGTGAACCTCTCTGCCAAGCACTTATTATGTCATAGCCCATTTAAGCTTCACAATAACTCTGAGAGTTATCATTAGCACCATTCTGCAGATAAAGAAACAGAGGCAAGAAGAGGAAAAAGCTTGCCCAAGATGGCACAACTGAGAAGTGGCGGAGCTGGGCACAGTTGGTGTGGCTGTGGAGTGTATGTTCTCCATCCCGCTGTCATGGGGGCCTCTCCTAATTAAAAAGATGATGGACATATACGTGGACATCAAGCCAAAGTGAGAGTGTCACAGACTCACCGGGACCCATGCCAGCTCCCTGCAAGCCTATGGACTTAGCGGCACAAGGAAACTGAGGCTCAGAAAGCTGAGATGGCTTGGACAATCACGTAGCTTCAGGGCTGAAGCCTGAAGCAAAAATGTCCATCCAGTCCTGCAAGGCACCCTGCAGAGGGAAACAGAGAAAAATATATATACTGCCGAGTGTGAGGAGGCCAGCGCCCACTGGACAATTTAGGGGCTGTAAAACTCTAGTCAAGAGCCACCTCCTGACCCCCACCCAACACCCCAATGATTGGCAGGCTTCTTCTGAGTGAACTTTGCACGTTGCAAGTTTTCGTTTTGTCAGTGATGCTCCTGACAGCTTTTGTGAGATGATTGTAGGGTAGAAGACTGTAACCTTTAAAGGTTTGGTAAAATCTCTGCAAGTGGGAGGTCTGTCACCTCCTGGAGCATGTTGGCAGCAGCTGCTTATAAATGTTTCTTTACAAACCCTGGTGCCTCAGCTCTGCAGGTGAGGAGGGAGAGGCTGGGGTGCGGAGGGGGGACTCTGGAAAGACTTTGATGTAAGATTGCAAGACTTGGGTTCTATGGGGTACCAGGGAGCAGGAGAGGCAGAAGTTAAGGATGCCTTCCAGGTTGGGGGTGGCCAGATGGGTGGGACTAGAAATAAGGAGGGGCCGTGGGGGGTAGGAGGAGGACCAAGTAGACAGTTCTCCATCCACACCGAAGCTCTTCACTGAGACCTCAATCTCTACGCAGCCACCTCAGAGTGCCTCCCAGGCCACACCTGTGGTCCCTGTGGCTGTGGCCAGGCCTGCAGAGAAGCCAGCACTGCGGACAGAATAGTTTCCCTTGTGACTTTGCAGGTGTTATTTGGGATCCTGATTTGGCTTTCTGCTTTTTGCCTTTGTCTCCCTTTTCTGTATTCTCAGGGGTCTCAAGGGACATTTAAGTTGGCATTTCCCTGCCCAGCACTTTCCTCTGACGTTTCTCTTTTTCTCTTGCTTATGAGCAGTGGCCTGGCCCCCCACACACCTTCGGGGACACAGAACCCCACTAAATGCTGGCCCTGCCTTAAGATCCTCACAGCCCAGGGCAGGAGTCTACAGATGCAAGTAACTCCCGGTGCAGGACAAGGACTTAAGGATCAAAGGGAAGTTGGGGAGTGGGCAGCTGTCCAGGGGAGGTGGGTGAGGACAGCCCCGAAGGCGAGCACACAAGTGAGGAAGGGCTCTCTGGGCAGGGAGATGTAGAGGAAAGGGACAGTGATTCCTTGCTGCTGAAGTACAGAGCAAAAGGGGATGAGGAGAAAAAGTGATTGAGACGGGGCCTGGAATGCCGTTCAGAAGAGTATTAGCATTCTACTGGGAATCAACACAGTAGAACCTCCATAGATGACCACCTCCTTACATCGACCACCTCCTTAGGTTGACCTAATTTTCACAGGCTAGATGTACAGATAGGTACAGCTGGCCTAGTCCCTATGTTGACCACCTCCATGTGTTTGGGTGGTCAGTTTGCAGAGGTTCTGCTGTATTTCCCAGAGCACGCACAATCTGAGGAGCACCCATGTCAGAATCAACTTCCTAAAAATGCAGATCTTGGTTCCCACTCTCAGACACAAACAATTAAAATCTCAGAAGTTGAAGCCCAGGAATCAGCACTTTTTAAAGTGCCCAAATAAGCATTATGTCTCCGGCAGGCAGTGGGGAACCATGGGAAGTTTGAAGCTACGGAGTGAGAGGTTAGCTCTGCATTTCAGACAGAGCCCTCTGGAGGGGCAGAGTGGTGTGGTAGGAAACTATGACTCAGCCAGTGTCCTGTCCCTGGAAGAAAAACAGAGGTCAACAGCCCAGGCAGGCAAGAGCTCCTCAAACCAAAGGCGACTGAGAGTGTCCCGGAAGAGGGGTGCTTCTAGCCTCAGCACATTTGAGCCCCACAGAGAGTCACCCCAGACCATGCAACCAGGACTGGACACACTGCCCAGCCTGAGTGGTGCTGTCTCCGCAGCCTGGAATGTGCGTGGGACCCATGGCAGTGGTGCAAAGCCTCAGCCCTGCGCACAGATGGTGCTGACACGGATGGAGAAGAACAAACCTCAGGAAGGTGGGAGATGGGTCCCCTCATCCCTGTCCCGACAGAAGAGAAGCTGCATAGCACACTGGGACTCGAATTTGTCTGTGGAGCTTTGCAGCCAACATGGCCCCTGGGCTGTGGTTTTGTAGCTGGACTCTGAGCTTCCCTCATGTTGCTGTGGAGACTGCCCACTCTGCGGTGGAAGAACCAAATCAGTCCCATTCTTTTTTTTTTTGTGGTTTTTTGGCCGGGGCTGGGTTTGAACCCGCCACCTCCGGCATATGGGACCAGCGCCCTACTCCTTGAGCCACAGGCGCCGCCCCAGTCCCATTCTTATACAGTTTATTGATTAGGCAACTGTGTAATATTTTATTTGTGCTCAGTGGCTAAAGGCATCCTAAGAGTTCGTAAACAGATCCTGATTAACCACCTTAGAACTTAGGAACTTAAAACAAAGCTGCATTGTTCTCCCCCATGGCTCTGTGGGCTGGCTGGGCCCAGCTGTGTGGGTTTTGCTCAGGGTCTCTCATGCAGTTCCAGTCAGCTTATGGCTGGGTCATCTGAAGGCTGTCAGTCATCTGAAGGTTCAAGGGGACTGTGTGGGTCAAAGTGTGCTCACTTACAGGGCTGGAGCCTCTGCTCTGACAGCTGCAGCAGCATTAGTGGGTCCAGGACCATTCCCTTCCTGTGTGCCCCTCTCCACACAGCCAGCCTGAGGGCTTCCTGGCACTATGACAAACTTCTGTTAGTCAGATATTTATTACACACCGCAAGTATTCCCAGAGACCAACATGGACATTCCAAGGCTACTTATGACCACCCATTGGAAGTTACTCAGTGTCAATTTGCATTGCCCAGAAGCAAGCTGCAATGGTGGTTTTGTAAAAAAAACCTTGTCCAGAAAACAAGGACCACACCAGGGCAGCAATGCTCAGAGGCATGGCTCACTGCAGATGAGCTACCACGCTTGTACCCAGAGGGTCTGGTTAATGTGGGACTTAATGAAGGTTTAAAAAGAAAGATTTTTTTGCATAGTGCCTTGTCAGAACCTCAGACAGCATTCTATAAGGCCTAAAAGCAAAAGTTTTCCCACCCAAAGGAGTAAATCATGCCCAATATATTTCCAGAATTCACTTGCAATTCTTCCTCGCCAGAAATCGGCCGAACTATTTGCTAAATGGGACAAAGAAAATCACCTCTGTTCTACACAGACCAGATTTTCTCCTCTGGTTTTTCCTTTTCTTGGGTTTCAGAATCCTTCATTTGCAGTTGTTTCTATATACTGCCAGTATTAAAAGAAAATGTAAAGAATTCAGAACAGTGTAAAGCAGGGGAAATGCCCCTTTCCACCCAGCTCTCATTTTTAACCCTCCAGAGGTAACCACTTGGTGTGTCCTCCCAGAAATGTGCTTCTTATAGGTATATAAGAATTCTTCCAAATACAAATCAGCTCAAATTCTACAGAAAATACTTCATCTTGTATGTACATACACGTCCACGTGTGTATGTGTACATGTTTGTTTAACATATATACTGGATACTGTTTTGCATGAGCTCCTAGAAATAGGCCTTATTCTTTTTCGCTGACTGTGCACAGCCCCAAGGCATGGCTGTGCCACCATGCTGTTTTCAACCAGTCCTCATTAGTTTAGATGGCTTCCAATTTTTGCCTCCAGAAATATGACTTTCCTCGTCTTTGGGTCCTATTCTGGGTTTTCTTACTTCTCCCTCTGCCAGTCTGTGCCAAGATGGTTATGTTTTTATAGTCGGGTGACAATTACTTGCTGCAGAGTTAATTGCTAATTGTGGAGCATTTTCAGTCTCTGCAAATTCAGTTCTCTTTAAGGATGGAGTCTTTAGCAGCAAAGTTACTAAGGAGATGTGTGCTCGTCTCAGTGATCTAGAATGAAGAGGCCTTCTGTCTCTGTTGGTTACACATTTCCCAAGAGTCAGGGGTCTTTGCAGTCCAATGTGTTCAGCTCCATCTATCAGCTCCCAGCCTGTTCTCTTTTACAGCAGAAGATTTTAGAATACAGTAAAAAAATGCTTACACTTTGAAGTCAAATGGAAGAAAAATCAAATCTTGGCAGATCACTTATCCCTCTGCACCTCAGTTTCATTATCTATAAAATAGTCCCACCCATAGCTTCTAAGTTCAAGGTTGTGATATAGTCATATCTTCTTATATATGAAGAGTTTACCAGATTACCAAGTATCCAGAAAGTTCTCTCCTCACGATGGTCTCACAGTCATTGATGGGGCAGACCCTCTGATTTTGATAAGAAAAATAAGTTGAAGATCTAAAAACAGATTCCTGACGCCTGGCCAAGCAGGTGTCACTGCAACCCAGTTCCTTCTTTCTGACTTTTGTGCACCCATTCAACTACAAATATTTGGTGGCCTCCCTCTTAAAGCGGCAGCAAACATACTACCTAAAAGCTTAGTGTCCAAACCAGAACTCTCACACATGGCTGGGCGAAAATGTAAAAATATGCAAACACTTTAAAAACAATCTGGTAGTTTCTTGTAAAACTAAACATAAATCTACCCTTTGACCCAGCAATTCCATTCCTAAGTTTTAACCCCAAAGAAAGAAATGCCTACCTCCATAGAAAAACTAGAAGATGAATGTTCATACCAATCCCATTTAAAATAGCCCAAAAAGAGGGTGAAGGGAAACCATCCCTGTGTTCACTGAGGAGAGAATAAATGAACCATCTGGGATGTGCTCATGCAATGGGATCCACTCAGCAATGTGAAGGAACCAAATATGGATACACAAGCAATGTGGATGAATCCAAAAACATTATGCTGAGTCAAAGAAGCCAGACATGAGAGTACAGTCTGCATGACCCATTGACACTGCGTATAAAATTCTGGGAGAGGAAAACATTTAAGATTTTTTAAAAAGTCAGAACAGTGGTTTCCTGAAAGTGTGAGAGAACAAACATTCTGGAGTGATGAAAACATCCCATTTCTTGATAGGGCTTGTGTTACACAGTATACATATTTGTTGAATTTCATTGAATGGGACAAATAAGATTTGTGAATTTGTCTCATGAAAAAATTGTAAACAAATGTTAAACTTCAATTCACACTATCCATGCTGAAGTGTTTAGAGGTAAAGCATACTGCAACTTACTATGACATGGGTCAAAAATAAGATGGGTTGATGGGTGTACAGCTGGATAGATCTGTGGGGGGGGGGAGGAAAATGCTAAAACCTGCAGATAGGCACAGAAGTGTCTGCTGTAGCTTTTTTTTTTTTTCCCCAAACTTTCAGTATGTTTGAATTTTATCCTAACAAACTGTTGAGAGAATAAAGCATTCAGAACCTGACTGCTTCGGTTGGAACCCCACCTCTGCTTAGCTCTGTGACCTTAGACAAGTCACTCCTTCTCTCTGCTATGTGTGATTTCCTCACCTGCAGATTGAGGCTAAAGACATTGGGCTATTCTGAACGTTCATCACTTGGAACAGTAGCTGACACAAAGTAAGCACTCAGTAAATGCTTCCCTCTGTCTTCAAGGGCTGCTTCTGTAATCCTCCCCGACATTTATCTCAAGAGAGAGTGTTGGAGAAGAAAGTATTGGACAAGTAGTTATTTTCCTTGGACGTCAATTTTGTTGACTCAAATGTGTTATTAATTAACTGCTCTGGGCTTTGAAGAGAATTCAGCAAAAAAGCATAAATAAAAGGTTCAATAAATGTTCACCCAATGTCTCTTTCCTAAACCTAACATCCCTCGATGTTGACAGAGTGGGAGGGGATTGATTGGGTGATGGCCTGAGGGAGATCCCTCTGCCCTGCAGATGTGCTCAACCACAGGCTTTCAGTCCCACAGCCTGAATGCCATGGCACCTAATGATGGGGTGGCCAGGGGACAGGTAGCAGAAGAGAGCATTTCCACCCCGAAACACTTAGGGTAACTCCTTTGCAACTCATCTGAGGTATGTCCCCTCAGCTTTGGGGGCCCTGCTGGCAGTCTATTTAGCCACAAGGCTGGAGTGAACAAGATTGATCATGTAATAGCCACCGAGGCATTATTCATTATTCATTATTCAGGCTGGGTAGGACACCAGCCATGTAGCAGTCCTGTCCCGGAGACAGGAAGGTCTTTCTGTGAGGACATGCCCTAGGGAGTTCATAGACCAGAAGAGGCTGATCACAATGTCAGCAGCTACTTTCCCAGTACACTTTCATTGTAAAATGATCAGGGTGAAAAGATTTTGCTTTATGGTTACAAGGACTGTCTTTGAAAAACTCTGGAATCACCTGAAGGAAGCCTACTAGAATTTCATAAAACAAATGGGCATTTAAACAAAGACTTCAACTTGACTTGCAAGACTTCCTAAAGACTGTTATTTCATAATAATGTTTAGGCTTTTAAACACTTTTCTAATGGATATTTTGACTTCCTCCAGAGATGGTCTCAAAAAAAAGAAAACCAAAAAAAAAAAAGAAACCTTACGCCATCGTCTGGCTTTATTGGCTTTTCAGAAAGCAATTTCTCATCCTCAATCTTAAAATCCATCTGGATTTCAAGAGGATTTTAATTCATGCATTGGTGATTTGCTTCTTTCTGACAAAAATGCTATTTTGTGAGAGAAATTTGCAAACCCCCCCAGTCTCTTTAGAGATCCTTTAAAAATGCTTTGACACTGCAAGAGTCGAGGGCTGCACTGTGAGCTGCGTGCAGGATTTTTACCTTCCTCTTGGCAACACTTAAATGGATTTTAAATCCCAAATGTCATGAGCTTTCCACAGAGCTTAAACAAGTTAGGAAAAGCTGCTCAAAGTGAGCAAAACATGAGCATGCCCCTTATTAGAGAAGTGATTTAATGGTGGGTTAGGCAGTAAAAGGGGGCTGCATAGTGCCCTTTTCACCCCTGTTAGGATCTGTTCTTGCAACCCAGGTGGCTGACTTCCCCTCCCAAGCTGGCTCACCCTCTACCAATTCCATCCCAAACCCAGCTGCCTCACTAGCTTCCTCAAAACACATCAGTAGATCCAAAAATATTGATATTTCTCTTATGATGTGTAACACAAGAGTCCTACCCTCTTAGGGCAGGATCACATTGCATTTCACACAACCTTTGCACACTCACAAGTTCCTGTTGGAATGATCTTCCTAAATCTCACTTGACCCTCAACTGCCAAGAAACACCCCCTCTTCCTCTCTCTCTCTCTCGTCATCATACTGATGTCAAAGGCAGACTTGGAGTCAAGAGTGTGGGTTCAAAATCCAGCTCTCTGACTCATGGCTTTAAACCAATGACCCTACCTTTCTATAGCTGTTTCTCCATTTGCAAAATGAAGATAATATCAGTGCTTACCACAGAGTTGTAGTGAAGATGAAATGAAACTGTTCACGTGAGGCCTTTACAACATTACTGTCTGTCCCTATAGAATGCAATTAGTTAATAAATAAATTAATGGAACTGCTCCATTTAGAGGGCGGTCCAATAGGCAGTGAAACTAGAGAATGTTCTCTAAAGCACTCCACTCCTGAGAGGAGCTCTGGTAAACACAGCTTTCTCCATTCATCTCATACGGAGGGCCAAGGATGTGGGTGTGTGTTGGGTCTTCGAAATGGATTTAGCTTGGCTCATTTCTAAGCTCCTCTCCCCACCCAACTGCAATGTTGGGGTGCAGGAAGTGGCATTTCCCATCTTGGCTTCCTTTGGGACCTCCAGCACAGGGTACTTAGCCAAGCTGACGGATGGTGGTCAGGCCTGATAAGTGGCCCTGGGATCCTTGGAGAGGCAAAGTGCTACTCCAGTGCCATTTTGGATGTGAAGTCCATTCTCCAGGGCCAGGTCAGGACGGGAAAATCCATCACTTGGTAAGAGCTCTCCCTGATCGAAAAGAGACATGAGACTGCAGTTTTGACCTTGGGGACAGTGAGTTGGAAAACTACCAGTAGCTACTGATTTTAAAAGACCCTGAAGGCAGAAGTGTCTGTAAATAACAATTTGCTCTCTGTGGTGTGAGAATACAGCAAAGGGGTAAGAGCCCAGGCTCTGGAATTACACTCAGGATCCTCCCTTGTCCATGGACTGACTGTGTGACCTGGAGCAAGAGCAGGCCTTAACCTCTCCAAATGCCACCTTCTTCACCTACAACACAAAGACTTACTTGTCCATGTTATTGGAGAGATTAAAATGTTTAGAAAGCATTTAGTGACAGCACAAAGTAAAAACTGAATGACCAGCAACCTTTGTCAGTATTAAGTATATGACTCAAAAATTCAGTCTGAACGTCAAGAACTATGTGTCTAACATTTATTAAAATTCTCTTACACTAATGTAAACTTAGAGAGAAGATGATGTATTCCTTTGCTAGTATTATCTGGATGATTTTCCTGTCCATATAACATATACTTACATATGTGAATTTGTGAACAAAGCATATTATATATATATATACACACATACATCCACATATCCAGGGTGCTTTGAGGTTTACATAGATGTACAGTTACAATTGTCATGAATACAGGTAATAATACAGTTAGTAATGATAATAATCATTCCTTGCATGTTTAAGTGCCAAACATTGTTATGCAATGTACACACACATTCTTTTATATTCTATCAAAAATGTAAGGTAATGTGTTATTATGCAGCATCAGATATCCAACTCAAGATCATAATTTTCTTTTTAGAAATAAAGTAATGTAAGTCAAGATGGAGTGTGGGCATGGTGGCACTCACTTTGCAATCCCAGTCGCTTGGGATGCTGAGGTAGGAGGATCACTTTAAACCCAGGAGTTTGAGACAAGCCTAGGTAAAATGGTGAGACCTTGTCTCAAAAAAAAAAAAAAAAAGAAAGAAAGAAAAAGAAAAAAAGATAAAAGAAAGTGAGAGATGCTTTCTATCAGAACAAAGTTCAAACTCAAGCCTAAATTCATCATTAAAGCACTCTTCTTGCTATTCAACAATGTTTGTGACTTGAACATCTAAATCAATAGAGAATGAACAAGTGAATGGGTGGATGGTTAGATGATTGGAGAGATAAATAGAGGGGTGGATATAAACCTGGAAGGATAGGTAGATGAATGAAGGATTAATGAATGAGTGGATAGATGAATAGGTAGATGAATGAATATATGGAGAATGGATGGTTGGATGGATGGGCAGACCACCAACTGAAACAGGGAACTAGTTTGAGTGATAAAGGAGACGAGTTCAACTTTGGAAATGTTGACTTTGTGGTACCACTGAATAGACGGATGTCCAACAGCCAAGAGAACATATAGTCTAGATAGAAAAAAACAATTTCTGGGCTGAAGGTGTAGAATTTTAATATTTAGTTCACCTTTCTGAGCCTTAGTTTCTATTTCTATGTATAAAAAAAAGAGTAACAATGTTTTCTTTGAAGGATTTTTGGGTATGTTACATTCCACTTCAAACTGGGATTTCTGGCTGTTTCCCAGTTGATAGGGCTCAGATGATGAGACAAACACCTTACAAGAATGACTATAATGATCTTTCTTTCTACTATACGCAACGCCCTGTATTTGAACATGATCAAAGTCATGTTGTATACAGGATAACTCCATGGAAAAAGGAACCTGAGAAAAGAAAATGAGGGCACAAGTTTAGTTGAGCTTAATTGGCCCATGTCATCATGGCAGCTCCACACGGCTGGTCCCACCACCCCCAGAAAGCAGGAACATGTAGACTCACTTTGGATACAAATATCCGGTTTCTTTTAGCACCAACTTAGCCCAGGATTGAATTTAGATTTGGTTTGGAATTTGGGTTTCCCCTGAGATCTTAGGACATTTTCAGGCAGGAAATCATCTTGCTTTCATACTGCATCACATTTCAATTTTGTTCAAGTGACTGAAGGGAAACTGAGTTGGAGCTTAATCAAGCAGAAGAAATGGAACAAAATATACCATCAGATGTTTAAGGATAAGAGGATGTCCTAGGAGGCAGAGAGCAAGAGGTTCACCATGAAGTAACCCTTGAGAAAGTCAATATGAAGGAGAAAGCATTCTTTTTTTCATGAGAGAAAATTCCACAAATAGAAAAGGCCCCTGGAGGAAGGATTTACTGCATAGTGAGAAGGAGATCTGCCTTGACATCTAAAGAACACAAGTTATTTCTAGCTCCTAATTCCTAACTCAGACACTTAGAGGCTCTGTAATCTTGACCAAGTAACCAAGACCTTCTGGCCTTCAACTTTCTCATCTGAGAAATGGGAATAATATCTGTGTTACTCATGGCTTTTAAGCTTTTGACCTCTAATCTGGGTAGCTGTCTTTCAAACATTCCGAATAGAGTGAAAAGTGTCCACCTTAGGAGCCAAGTAGGTATAGGGTTGAATCCCAGGTCTGCCTTATATATGCTGAGTGATCTCTAAGTCCTTCAATCTTCTGAACATAAAACTCTTTTTTTTTTTTTATTGTTGGGGATTCATTGAGGGTATAAGAAACCAGGTTACACTGATTGCATTTGTTAGGTAAAGTTGCTTTGACAATTGTATCCTGCCCCCAAAAGGTGTGTCACACACCCAAGACCCCATCCCCTCCCTCCTTCCCTCTCTCTGTATTTCCTTTCCCTACATCTCCCTCCTTCTTTCTCTGTGCTCTCCCCTTCCTCTACCCCCGTCGTGTCATTTATTGTCACTAATTGTCTTCATATCAAAATTGAGTACATAAGATTCATGCTTCTCCATTCTTGTGATGCTTTACTAAGAATAATGTCTTCCACTTCCATCCAGGTTAATACAAAGGCTGTAAAGTCTCCATCTTTTTTTAATGGCTGACTAGTATTCCATGGTGTACATATACCACAGCTTGTTAATCCATTCCTGGGTTAGGGGGCATTTAGGCTGTTTCCACATTTTGGCAATTGTAAATTGAGCTGCAATGAATAGTCTAGTGCAAGTCCTTATGATAAAGGGATTTTTTTTTTCCTTCTGGGTAGATGCCCAGTAATGGGATTGCAGGATCAAATGGGAGGTCTAGCTTTAGTTCTTTGAGAGTTCTCCATACTTCCTTCCAAAAAGGTTGTATTAGTTTGCAGTCCCACCAGCAGTGTAAAAGTGCTCCCTTCTCTCCACATCCACGCCAGCATCTGCAGTTTTGAGATTCTGTGATGTGGGCCATTCTTGCTGGGGTTAAATGGTATCTCAGGGTGGTTTTGATTCCCAAGCCTAAAACTCTTTGTCTATGAAACAAGCAGCCTATTCTTCATGTACAAGAGGGGTACATGATAAATTGTAGGTCCATGTCCAAATATTACTTGCACATCCCAATGAATGACACTATCATCAACCTGATGACTCACTCAGGTCAGAGACCTAAGAGACATCTTAGATGATCTCTTTTGCTTAGTCTCCAACATTCTACCAGTTACAGAGAGTCTATCTTCAACATTTATCTTGATAATGGCAGTACTTTGGGCTTAAAGAAGAAAGGCTGCCACAAAGCTTGTTAGATCTTTGTTTGAAAGAATTTGGGGAAATGCCATGGATTGGCCAGAACCTGAATGAGACATGATCAGCTTTTCTTGTGATGGTTTATTAAGCTTGAACTAGCTTTTCTAACTAACTGTTTAACTAACTTGAACAGCTTTTCTGTTCAAATTAGGAAGAGATTTAGGGTCTTTCTACTCACATGTCCTTCTCAGACTTTCAGTAGTTCCCAAGGCAGATAGTGCTTCTGATAATGTAGTTGAACTTGGCTGTTACAGAGAATCTCAAAACACTTTATGGTCAATTTTTTTCTTCCATAATCACAGATGAACATTATAGTGGTATTCTGTGTTCCTACTAAGCATGACCTGGGTCATTTTTTACCTTGGTGTCCCATTTTCTCTTCGAGACAGGATAGAGTTATTAACGTTTTCTCACTCCTCAAAAAACCACCAAAGGAAGAAGGTGAAGAAACTTAAAAATAAGGTGTTATTAGCATGGCAAAGTGGGGTAGCCCTTGGTCAGGTGTCAGAAAACTAGGTATACAGCCAAAAGACCAGGTATCCAGTTTTTCTTGGACTGGCTGTATGAACTTAGACATGTCCTTTCTCGTCTGGACCTCAAGTCTCCCACTGGTAAGGGAAAGGGAGCAGGATTAAATCATCTCTAACTATCTCTGGCTCTGACTTTTTATGATCTGTTATGAATCGGGAAATGGTTAGAACTACCAAGGAAGCGTGTCTGGCAGCTTCTCCTGCTGTCAGACAAACTCTCAAGTTCAATATATTGTATCATCAGTCTTTCTCTTCTAGTGTGATGGGCATGAATTTTAGCCTTAAATTCAGGCAGACAAAAATGGGACTTTATATTTCTATGGCCAAACTGAACTTAAATCTTTGAGCCCCTGTTCCTGAGTAGTGGGAAACATACTCTTGCCAATTCAAGATAAACTCAGTCACCATTGCCTTTGTGAATTTTCACCATCACCTTTTTGTCCATTTACATTTCTCATTCTGCGTTTTCTCTTTCTTTTATCCCAAGGACACCCTACCTGTGGAGGGTGCACATGTCATCTTTGCATCAGGGGAAAGGCACTGGTCTTCCCTATTGCTCCCCAAAGGCTTCAACTGACACATAGAGTACTTGATTTATTGATTTTCTTTATTCCTGGTATATATGCTCTTCAGGGACCCACATTGATGTCCATGTCCCCCTTGGCTTTCATAGAACAAAGCCACCTGGGTCCCTGTGCATTCCCCCTTTCCCTGACCCAAGGCATCTCCAGGTTGTCCGAGTGGCCCAGACCTGCCCTGCAGCAACTACTGGTCTTATGTGTCCAGGCTAGTGCCAGGCCCCTGCAAGGCTGTCTTCTCCCAGGGTTCTAGGTAGGAGATGAGGTCCAGTAGCTCTGACCCTGCTCCTTGACCATGAGTCTGGAGCTTCTGTGGTCATCTTATTGGAACTCAGGCTTGGAGACCTGCCTGGGGCCCCATTTAGAAACACTCCCCTACTCCTCATTCTCTTGCCTCCTGCGTCCTCTTCATGTTACCTATGGGGTGTTTGCAGAGTATGGGGTAGACACTGTGTTCTTCCCCAGTCTATGTTTATGGAGCCAGCCATTTATAACACAGTGGGTTTTGATTTACTGAGCCAAATGTGTTACTGACTGTCTCAAAATTCCAGAGTCTTAACTTTTCTTGTTGTTGTTATATTTGAGAGCAAGTTTACCAGCCTACCATCTTTTTCAACTCTGCTGTCCACCTTGCACTTGGGAGATTTTTTTCTCAATCCCAAATTACTTTTTCTTGTGAAAACTCAGGAGGAAAAATGAAAGGTGAAGAGAGTTTTTCTCCTCTTCTTCTGATTTTCTCATCTGATCTTCTCTCATCAGGGCTGAAAGTATATGAATTGGTCATGTCATGCAAGGCTTAATTGGCCTCCTACCTCTCGATGGCTGCTGTGTTCCTGTATTAATAAGAAGTGTGTCCATTCCTGGCTGGTGCCCTACGCTTCTCAGCCTAAGAAAGTATAAGCTGGCTGTCATGGCACATAGATAATCCATATCTAACTGGTGCTCCACAGAGAAGCTGGCATATTCATCCATTGTTCACTCCATTAACAAGCTTCTATCCAGTGCTTACTCACTCCAGCCTCTGGGATGGAGGCTAGAGACTCAGAGGTGAGTCAACAGTCAATGCCAGCCTTTGGGGTCTCACAGTCTTAGAGAAGAGTCATACAGAGCAAGAAAGAATTTTTGTGTATTCTGAAGGAGGTGTTAGAATCTCTATGCACAGGTACAATGGTCGTACCAAGGAGGAGACAGAACTTGTGTCTGAATCAAGGAATCAAAGAAGGCATCACTTATGTGGGAATGTTTGGATAGGCAAGAACTCATATATAGTTTCCCAAGGAATAAAGACAAAAGGGCATTGCAAATATATAAAGCACCTTGGGCTAAGGCCAGGAGGGGTTCAAGAAAAGTGTGTTTTTTATATCCCTCCAGCAGCTTTACCTATCTGTAGTTCATAATCCATGTTGGATTAGGGAGGGTGATGAAAGAGGACAGATGACCAGGGGCGAATTTACAAAGGCCTGGAAATTTGGGTGTACTTGTTATCTGTCGCTGTGTAACAAAACATTCCAGAACTTGATAGCTTAAAGCAACATACTGTTTATTTTCTCTCATAGTTTCTGTGGAGTTGAAATCTAGGAGTGGCTTCATTGGGTGCTTCCGACTCAGGGTTTCTCCTGTAATTGTATCAGATTTCAGCCAGGGCTTCAGTCATCTGATGTCTTGACTAGGGAGGGGGAATCTATTTTCAAGTCATTCACTTCTATGGCTGGCAAATTGGTGCTGGCTCTTTACTAAATGTCTCTGTTCTTTTCCACATGGGCATCTCCACAGAGCTACTTGAGTGTCCTCACAACATGGTGACTTGTTCCCTCCTGAGTGAGTGATCAAAGAGAGGAAGAGAGAAGGCACAGTGGTTTTTATGACCTGGACTTAGCTGCCATACACCACAACTTCCACTGTTTTCTGTTTGTCACATAGACCAGCTCTGATTCAATGTGTGAGGAGAGCCTATCATGAGTCCAAGGATCATTGAGGGCCATCTTAGAGGCTTTCCTATCAGCTCGGGGGTTTATCTTGTAGCTGGTGGGGAGTGTTGGAACAGTAAGCAAGGGTATAACTACTTTTTGTGTGTGTGTGTGTTTTTTGGCCGGGGCTGGGTTTGAACCTGCCACCTATGGCATGTGGGACCAGCGCCCTACTCCTTGAGCCACAGGCGCCACCCATAACCACTTCTTAAGTATCAAAAACTGCTTTTATTACTTTGGGAGAGCCAGAGTAATGCAATATACTAACACTGGGCATCACACCCTGATTCCTGGACAATTTTCTTGAATTTCCCAAATAGTTTCCACCAGTTCTCATTGGTGTGGCGTTGGGAAAGCCATTTCCCTTCTCCTGGATCCATATTTTTGTTTCATAAAAACAGGATTTATTTTATCTGTTTCACAGAATTATTGAAAGGCTTAGAAAAATAAGGCACACAAAAGTCTCAGCACAAAGCCAGGCACTCAGTGTGTGTTACATAAGGAGAGATATTATGACTATTAGCATGATAGAGACCAATGTTTTGAGTTGTGCAGCAAAGACCGCATATCCATTCATTCCCTAAAGAGAGACAAAGAATTCTTTTGATCTAGGATTTCACCTTGCAAAAGCTGGATGTCCTACCATTTCACTGCTAGGAGGGTGATTCTGATATATGAGTTTGTTGGTAATGTTGAATAATATCTACAGATTTTTGGTTTTGGACTCAGTCTTGAAAAAGAAGCATAGAGCTGTGGTGTCAAAAAGAGGGTTTAAATTCACCAAGAATATTCCACCATAGAAGCCCTGAGCAAGCTCAGGACCATTGCAAGTGGGCCCCATTTCTGAAAGTCCCACTGATGCCACTGGGGACATCTGAATCCAGAAATACTCTCAGTGTGCTTGGTGCAGGTGCTCAGGACACCTTCTCCTGGTGGAAGTAGTCAAAAGATGGTGCTCTGACTTTCCAATAGCCATGGAATCATTTTGCTCTTAGCTTCCCACAGACTGGTCCCCTTGAGGATGCCTGGACCACAGGTGCTCACTTATAGCAACAAGGTTGTTTGGGCTTTGCCTCAATCTTGGGGCTTAGCTCCTGAAGGATGAGGATGGGAAACTGCCATGCCCACCCCAGCCTCTGGGTTCTGCCTCAGGCATGTGCAAGCCTCATCTTCCATGACTCCTTGCAAGATCCCCTTCCTCTCTATGGGCCTTAACTTAACCATTAATGTCTGAAAGTTAGTTTTGTCTGCTGGAAATTGTAAATGTGTATTCCTTCTTACATTTTCACTTGTTTATATGGTTTGATGCTACAGAAATAATATCGCAAACAAGAATATCTATGGCAGCATTCTTATAAAAACTATATAGAGACAGGAAACAAAGTTAATATCTAAAATATGTAAAAGTTTGAATACTTTCTGGTACAGCCAGACAATGGAAACTAACCCTGCATAAAATGAATGCACCCAAGAGAAAGAAAAATAAACATCCTCATGAAGACCTTCCCAGGAATGATCATAGAACTGTTGATAACAGCCAAAAGGTGGATACAATTCAAGTGTTTACTAAGTGGTGAATGGAATAATCAAAATATGGTACATCCATGCAGGGGAGTGATATTTAGCAATAAAAGGAACAAAATACATGCTGAGGCATGGATCAAACTTAAAAACATTACACTAAGGGAAAGCCTTATATGCAAAAGGCCAGATATTGTATGATTCTATTTATATGAAATGGCCAGAATAGGCAAATCCATAAAGATAGAAAGTAGATTAAGAGTGGCTGGGCTTAGAAGGGCCTGGGGAGCGACTACAGGTGAGCACAGGTTTCCTTTAGGAGTGATGGAAATGTTCTAAGATTGGATTGTGGTGATGGTTGTACAGCTCTGTGAATTTACCACAAATAAGTTGCACACATTTGAATTATTCACTTAAGGTGAGTAAATTTTACATAAATTTTTTACATAAATCTTACCTCAATAAAACAGTTCAAAAAAAGAGGAATGCACCAGGTGTTTGAATGTTCCCCTAGACCAGTGGTTCTCAACCTTCCTAATGCCGTGACCCTTTAATACAGTTTCTGTGGGTTGCGACTCACAGGTTGAGAAATTAAACTGAAAGTGACAACAGCACGTTAATATAGAGAGCTGCATTGAAGTTTTTCTTTACAAACAAAAGAGAAAAACGCATGTTTTTATGTATATGCATTTATATTTGCAACAACACTGGGAAATTTCAGAGAAAACTTACATCAAATAAGCTGTGACGGGATGGGGAGCCAGTCAGCAGCATGGAAATTGGCCCTGTCCACAAAACAGACCTACACATTTCTTCTCCTCCATTGGTGAATGTTTTATAAATTGCTATGACAACAACAACAACAATAAAAAAGGCTCTTACCCCTATGCAATTTGCACTTTTAATCAAGTCACAGTTTTGGTTCATCTTTTGAGTTGACCATCCTTACACTGTATTTATATGACCTAAATCAGAGGGTTCTCAGACTTTAGCCTGCACCAGAATCACCAGGAGGGCTTTATGAAAGATAGATTGCTGAAACCCACCCCAGAGTCTTTGATTTAGTGAGTCTTGGGTGCCCCCAGTAATGCGCATTTCTCATGTTTCTAGGTAAGGCTGTTCCTGCTGCTCTGGATAAATAAGAAAATGTAGCTAAGTGTCATCTAGGCTTGAGTTATAGCTCCAGCTGTACCACCATGTCACTTGACTCTCTGATCCCCAGTTTCCTCATCTGTACAACCGACCACAGAGATGTTGCTCTTGAGTGTTAAATGAGACAGACATTGGCCTAGTGGGGTGAGTGCTTGTTCCTTCAGCTCCTTCCTGTGACCTTGCATACCTAATCAGCAGTCATAGCTATGAGCACAGTGGCCAGGACACAGCTGTGGAATCACAGAGACCTAGGAGTAACCCCATATCTATGACTCATCAACCTAAGGGTTCGGGTGAATTAATTAGCCTCTTTCAGCTTTATCTTCTTCTTAAAAAAAAAAATGGAGACAAAAATAGTATCAGCATTTACCTTAGAGTCTGTAGGGGATATTATAATATGCCTCACTCATAAGAAGCACTAGATAAAGGATGGCTTTTACTCTAGGAAACTTCTTTTGATCAACAGAACCTCTGCTTTGCCACCAAGGTGTGCCCAAGGGGTGGAAAGTGTGCACAAAGGAGCAGACACGGAGGGAGATAAATAAATATCGGAAAAGCTTGTATCTACCTTGAAATTATAAGCCTAAATTTCAGGAAGAAAGGTTAAGGATGTGACACATCTGTTTTGAAAATAATTAATACCCAATGGAGGGAGATGAATAAAGATTGTGCTGAAAACTCACATTCTTCAAAGTCAGAAACACACAAAAATGGGTTCAAGGACTAGAGTCAATTTCTAACTCACCTGTGGTCATTCGAGATGATGGGCTGTTTGTCAATCAGTTCACAATTTCTCTAGTTGGCCAGTCTCATCCCTGAAGGGAACTGAGATCTAAAAGGATTAAGTGAGCTGACCCGATGCTTGGAGCAGCCAAACTAGCAGCTCAGATGTACTTGGCCTTTGCCCAGCCTGGGGCCAAAATTTGCATGCTTTTTATTTAGCCCAATTCACTTAATCAGAACAGTGGAGTTGGAAAATCAAAACATACGCCATCTATCTGATTTGTCAACGGGGAAGAGCTGGAGAAAGGCAGAGAGAAGGGGAAGTGGGTGTGATGCAGCCTTCCCAGCTGCATTTTTTTGAGCAGCATTCTCAGTGATAGATAAAAGATATTTAGAACCACATAGAGCAGTGGTTCTCAACCTTCCTAATGCTCCAATGTATTTTCATTGTTAAAAGGGGGTCGCAACCCACAGGTTGAGAACCGCTGATGAAGAGGAAAAGAACTTCTTTTGGTGGGCTTGTAAGCAAAATCTCCAGCAAAACAGTAGAAGGAACGCATACTCATGTGCATATGAGTAAAGAAAAGAAAAATAAAGACTTTTAATAAATCCAGCACTGTTCCTGAGTATTATAGTCGTCAAGAGGTTAGCACTTACATAGCATCTTAGTTTTGGGTTTGACAAGTTTATTCATCAATTAGTCACAATTTCTTGATTGAGTCTTGGGCGTCCAGTGAAGACCTTTTAGACAAAGGCTCTGTGTCCCCACATGTCCTGCGGGGTGGAGGTGAAGAGACTGTTATGAAGGGAGGGACCTGAGTTGAGTTCCAGTTATTTTCCCTGATGCTATAGCCTCACCTGCAAAATGGGCAGAGTGCCTATTTCTTAAGGTTCTAGGAGTTAAACAAGACGGTTTTGTGAAATGTCATGCACATGATTCATTCACAATAGATGTGAACTGTTACATGTATAGTTGTCATGGGGCTGTATAATCCAATGGCAAAATGAACTGGCCATCCCTCTGGAGTGATGGTTCCCCAAATGAACTCTGCTTAAATTAACCAAGTATAGCAATTATGGACCTGTTCTATCAAAAATTTTTAACAGATCTTTGTTATTGGAAGTGAATGAGTATTCAAAGTTACTAAATACATTTGCAAAGTGGCTTCGTCCAGCAGATTAAAATAAAAAGTGTATTTTATTCTAATAAATATAGGGAAGCAAAAAAAGAGAGAAAGAGGAGGAAAATAACACTTCTTGAATACCTACTACGTGGCAGGCACTGTCCCAGACTTTGCGTGTATTAACAAGAAAATTGAAGCCAAGAGGCAAAAATAAATTTCCCAGTGTCACATAGCTAGGAATGGCAAAGTCGAGATGTGAACTCAAGACTGGATCCTTTGCTCAATTCAATATTTGAGGACAACATCCCAACCCTTCAGCCAAGGTCCCTCCCCAGCCTACCTGGCAACTTTGTCCTAAAACTCAAACAATTAGTTATTAACAATCTTATTAACATTCAGTCCGAAAAGCCTAACTTTTCACGGTAAGTAACAGGTCCCAAAGAGAATCCGATCAGGGAACTTATTATGCTCTCAAAGATGAACAGGGCATGATGTAAACAGTGCTGGTATTAAGACAGTATCCATGGAGATCAGTAGACGTGCTCAATTGTTTCTGAAAATGATTAGATCAATTTGCAGCTCTTTCCTCCTCCCTGCAGTTGAGTGGCAGGAAGGAATTCAGACCCAGAGCCAGCTCTCCCAGCAAGCCAAATATTACACATCGAGCCTCGAAACTTGAAAGGGGTGTTTGAAATAACACAAATCTTTAAGGAAAAAATTCAAGATTTCACTTCCAAGGTTGTTAGTATTAGGCTTTCTGAGAACCACCTTATGAAAAAATGTTTTCCCCCTACACTTGGATTACAATCTAAACTCCTGAGCATGGCTTAGAAGGAGTGACTTCATGACTTCAGCCATTAAGCCACACCAACTCTGTCTTGCACCCTACCCTCATGCTCGCCTCCTACAATCACAATGGCATTCTTTCTGTTCTGGACAGATACACCCCCATCAATTGTTCTGCAGCTGCTGTTCTTTCTGTTGGGAATGTTCTTTCATACTAGATCTTATAAGCCAAAGAAAGCCCTTCTCACCATTGGATATTAGCTCCAATGTCAAGTTCCCAGGGCCCTCTCTAGCCACAGCCCAGTACTGCCATCCCCAACCTTCACTTGCTGTCACAAACTTGGTTGCTTTTAGGCTTTGATTTTAGGACTTCAAATATTGTTTTTCTCTTGGTTGATGTTTGATTTTGTTGGTGGTCTTCCCCTTCAGAATGCAAATTCTGTTAATGATGAGACTTTACCTGTTTTCTTCACTACTGCCCCTGCCTAGGACAGAGCTTTGCATTTTGTAACCATTTAATAGACATTTTTGAATGAAAAAAAATTCTTATCTTTCATTTTGGAGTAAGAAAGAGAAGAGAGAATGTGGAAAGATCCATGCCGTTTTACAACTCTGTTTTTGTTCTCTCTGCCTAGAAGATCCTCTGTTTAGGTCCTGAAAACCTTATAAATTCCTAGTTAATTTCAAAGTATAATTCAGAAATTTAATGAATGTCCTCTCCCTCTCCCATAAGAGGCAACCACTGGCTTTCTGTGTGATCCATCTTGCACCTACCACTATTTTTAACCCATGTCACAGTATATTGTATTTCTTTATTTATGTGTCAGTCTCCTTCACTTGCATATGAGTTCCCTGAGGGCAGAAACAGCCAGGTTGGCCTTGTTTTTCACAACTGGGACAATGTCCAGCATGTAATGGGTACTTTGTGAATGTCTGGGGAAAAGATTGAATTGAAATGAATTGAATCATACTAATGAAAACAATTTTTAAATGTCCGCAAGCCATGAAGGATAGCCATGTAGTTTATTTCAATTTAACAACGATGTAGCCCACATTAAGCCGGCAAATGATGACACTGCCCAGGAACTGTAGCGCATTCAGAGTAACTAAAATGAACTCTCTGTCTTTAATGACAGTAGTTTGTAAACGTGGCTGAACAAACAGTTGTAGTAGGAAGTTGAAAGTGTAGAAATGTGACATGCATGTGGCACCTCCTTTCTGTGAAGCCTCATGTGCTATACGGGGGTTCAGAGAGGTGGGTGTTAGCCACATGGTACACACCGCGGCGAGTGAGAGCAGAGGAGAGGGGAAAGTTGATTGACCATGTGAGACCAGGAAGGCCTTTCAGAGCACAGGTTTAATCAGGTCTCGAAAGCCTGACTATGCAGCAGCCAAAGGAGGGGGAGGAGGAGACCTGGACATTCCAGTGGCAAAGAGCTGAGAAAGGGAGGAGGTCCCACAGGAGGACACCTGAAGGAATGGCTGTGGGATAGGAAAGTGGGGCCAAGAAATGAGGGAGACATTGCTGTCTGCAATACTAAGAGATCTGCTGAAAAATGCCAACACCTAATTTGTGTCACTATTTCCCACCGGATGTGAAACCCTAGGATCTGGATGAGGCGGGCAGGCCGGGAGGTTTTAGGGATAGAGTTTTTGTCATAGTGTGGCGCTCAGGCCAGTCCCTTCCTGGCCAGGGGAGGGTTTCCCCAGTCCAGGGTTGTCTGTGAAGTGCCTGCCCCACTTCCTCCTCACACAAGGAAGCTCTGTCCACCCCAAGAACTTCTTTGAAGACCTCGATGCTCCCTTGGGGGTGGAGTGCACAGTAGAGCTCAGGAGTGGGGTTTCGGGTCAAGCACGAACAGTGTGACAGATAAAATCTGAAACCTATGCTTCCCTCCACCTGCGATTTCAGGTGGATCACCTCCTCTCCCCGAACTCCAACACCTTCCCCCATAAGAGGAGATTGTGGCACTTGCCCACCAGGATTGTCCTGAGGCTCAGATGGGATGATGTGGTGTTTCCCAATGTGTAGATTACAGAATACACACGGGAGACAGACGACTTTAGATCAGTGGTTCTCAACCTGTGGGTCACGACCCCTTGGTAACAATGAAAATACATTAGGAAGGTTGCATTGCATTCGGAAGGTTGAGAACCGCTGCTTTAGATGGTACAAGACCTGGTATTGACAGGCTTCCTAATTACTTCAAGGAGAAGGTCTCCACATGGCACGAGTATCTTTAATACCTTGCTTAACCCTTGTTTTTCCCCCTTTCCCCCAGAGTTGAAACAGAAAGCTTCGATCTCGGAACCATGACAGGCAACCACATGCGAAGAGTGGCCACACTATCCCCATGCATGCCACAGGGACTCCTGTGTGTCTTCCTCTACCTTTGAATCCATTCTATTTAACTCTAGTCTCTCTTACACACTTCATTGTTCCTTGTCGATCTTTGGGAGTCATGCAATGAAGAGCCTAAGAGCTGTGTTATAAGTCATCAACTCCTATTAGCTGGATTCTCAAATGTAGAGACTTTGTGGTTCCTCTTTGGCAAGAATCCATAGCCTTATTTTGTTTCCACTGTACAGTAGAACCTCTGTAAGTTGACCACCCAAGGGGCTGTAACAAACTGGCTAACATACAGAGGTGGTCAACATAAGGAACTAGGCCTACTGTACTGATATGTTCATGTGGTGCGTGTCTGAACTATGAAAATTAGTCAACTTAAGAAAATGGTCAATGTGGGGAGGTAGTAAAATAGAAGTTCGACTGCATTTATTTTTACACGTATCTTATACCCAGTGAAACTGCATTTTTATTTTAGATATTGATAAAAAGTTTTCTTTTTAAATAAATGTATTTTTTTTTCCAAGAGAGTCAGCTAAGTCACCAAATAATATCAGTGGAACAAAGCTATAACTTTGTGTCCACAGATATAACTACGTACAGGGGTGGTACTCTGATGACGGGAGTTTGGTAAGTTTTTTTTTTTTTTGGAGACAGAGTCTCACTCTGTCACCGTCAGTAGAATGCTATGGCGTCACAGCTCACAGCAGCCTCCAACTCTTGGGCTTAAATGATTCTCTTGCCTCGGCCTCCCAAGCGGCTGAGACTGCAGGCACCCGCCACAATGCTCAGCTATTTTTTTGTTATTGCAGTTTTCATTGTTGTTTTAGCTGGTCAGGCCGGGTTCGAGCCTGGTGTATGTGGCTGGTGCTCTACCCACTGCATTATGGGTGCATCTCGGGTTTGGTAAGTTTTGAATAATGGACATAACAGTAGTTGTAAACAGTAAAGATGAGCCACTGTCACTCAAATGGCAGGTTCTGTGTATGTCCTCTAATATTAGGCCATTAATTGACCCATAATGGCAATGTGTGCAAACTCCTAATTCAGCAGTCTGCGGTACAATCCAGAGTGGCACACAGACATCTGGGCAGCCTGTTTTCCAGGTCTACGTGTCAGCAAGGGACAGCAAGCAAACACTAGACTGTTTCTTCCTAATGACTGAAGTCCTAAACTGGCAAGAGGAGAATTGACTCACTTTTCTGGAAACAACTGCTAATTGGGTGGACTTTGCAGTGACTTCATTTATCTAGTGAGATGCCACAGAGCGGCTCAGGAGTTCAGGGAATAATGAGAGACAGGCGGTCACAGCGTCCTTGGAAGGGAGGAACCCTGGGAACTGTCATGTGCGCCAGTCTCTCATCAGTCTTTGCTGGCTGTGATGCCAGATGAAAGTCCTGTGATCTCCCCTGAGGTGATTAGCTCAGAAGAACTGTACAAAGCACACAGGGGCAGGAGCCACCTGGGTAAACTGCAGAGCACTGAGCTCGCTCAGGTCTGCCCACATCCCACACAGCCAGAGCAAGTCCTCACTCAGGTGAGAGAGTCGGACTCACAGCAGGTGCCTGGCCCTGGGGCAGGCAGCCCAGCTGCAGGGTGAGGTGGGGGAGTCTCCTAGAAAGTAACTCAAACTGCATCCATGGTGGGGCTGGGTGCACACCTGGGTAAGTCCGCCACACGGGAAGAAGGGGCCAACACTTTAGAGCAGACTCACGAAGCTTCTGAGTAGCAAATTCCCCTCAAAGTGACCCAGGACAAAGCCTTCACTGTCAGAGAAGAGAAATGGTCTGGAGGACAATGGGACAATGAGTGTCTACCACACTGCAGGAGCCCAGTGCATCTGTGGGGGGCGCCCAGTGAGACAGCCAGTGAACACACACACCCCCAGCTCAGGCGGCAGGGCCCCTGGCTTACAGACTGGGCTAGACCACTTGCTATGTACTACTTTGTCGTTTATCATGAGAAACAGCTCTGACAAAGAATGACAGCTCTCTGCCCTCCCTAATTAAGTCACAATACAACCTGTGTTCCCTCTCGCAGAAGACGAACCATATGGAACAAAGAAAAAAAATGTAACGTCTGCAGATTCCCTTACATAACGTCCGTTGATTTTGCAGACCAGGTGGCTTGCTTTCTCTTTGAAAATAGAGAGGGAATCATCCCTCGGGGTCTTGAAAGAATTAAGAAAGTAACACTGGAATGTCATCGTTAACCCTCATTTTTGCTCTGGGTTGTTTGTAAATGGCGAAAAACACATTTTTTTCCCCAAACAGCCATCTTGTCTTGTTCCCCAAGACTGGCCCTGAACTGTGGCTCTGTCCAGGCAAGCTCTGCCATCTCAGGGCTTTCTCATCTTCAGCAGAGAGCCAGGAGTAGGCTGAGTGGATCAGGAGTGATCCACGCTAGTGGAGTTCTGAAACTTCCACGTTATTACAGTTAAATTAATCCTCAAATGAGGCTGAGTTCAGAGAAGGCTTTCCTTCTAATTTGGCCAAAGCCCTAAAACATCTTTTTCTAAAATTTTCAGGTTGATATGAGGATATAAATATTTAGGTTAAATTGTTTTTAATTTCTAAAGTAAAACACCTTTGGTGCCTCTGTGGATCAGTGGCAGCCACCACTGCGAACACTTTGCCCGGTGGCAATGGGTGCCCCAAGTGTGGGGCCTGGCACAGTTGTAGTGCTGGGCCAGGGGGTCAAGCAGGCATGGACAGCCAACAGCAGCTTGTGTGTGAGCTTCTGCTCAACACCAGGGGACTTCCAGAGACCTCTTGGGCTGGGGAAAATTTCTCTCTGCAGAGGAGAACAGCCCAACAGTGGGATCCCGTCTAAGGCTTATACAGCCTCAGTTGGCTTGAGGGTCAGGGGTCTCAGTTCTCTAAGCCCAGTTGACTGGTTCAATTACACAACAGAACTAGAAAGTTCAACTGATTCAAAAGAGAAAATGAGTGGAAACCATAAGTAAAACAGCACAGGCAGAGTGAAGAGAAAGCACAAGGAACTTGCACCGGCTTTAGCAAAGAGAAATTTTACTTTCGAACAAAGAGAAAGCTCGGACCACTTCCAAAGAGAGTTGGAAGTGAGTCCCTCTGGTGAATGAGAAGAAGGGAGAAAGACGGAGACAGGGAGGCAGTGCGGAGGTGTAAATACCCTCTTCCTCTCGGTTTGAGACTGGGTGCGAGCCTTTCACTGGTCTCTCTGTGTTGCCAGGCATTACTGACCTTTCCCGTTGGTCAATGACTATCGTCCTTTCCTCTCTGTCATTGATCACCGAGGTTACCTTACACCCATGTTGTTTTCCCTTTTTCGGTGGGAACTGCTGATGAAAGTGTTCATAGAACCTTTCTGGGGACCTCCAGACTTCCACATTCAGCAGGCCAGGCTTTTCTCCCATCCCCCGAAGATCCCCCTTTCTTTGTCCCTTCTCATTTTATATCCACAAATAACAGGAGGTGGCAACACTCAGGCTAACCCCATTCCAGCAATTTGGAAATTGAAATGCCCCAGGCCAGACTTCTAGGAGAAGAATCCTGCAAGCACTCCCCACCGTACACTTCTGGGGCAGTCACAACCCCCCTCCAAGCCCTGCTGCCCCCTCCATCTCTGAAGGGAGCCCTCCTGTCTCCTGTGTAAATGAGTGAAAAATAGTGGCCACAGTAGATGTGACCTTGGGTCAGCAGGCACCCAGGCAGCTTCTGTTTTCATGTGAGCTTCTATTTGAGCTGAGCTAACGCTGATGTAGGACTGGGCCCTATTCTGCACCTGCCCACTGCCCCAGTGCAGCAATGTGCAGTGTGCATTTTACTGAAGACTCCACAGAGGAAGGCGAGGACAGGCTTCACATCACACACCTGGTGGTCAATGGCCCCACACCACTCTGTTCAGTACTTGTGACCCTGCTTGTGTGGACAACAGGGTCTTCTGCTGGACCTCTCCCATCCCCCGGCTCAGCACCATTTCTCCTTCTGTCCTTCTAATTTTCTTATTTCATTCTACACGCATCTCACCCAAGTTTGTTTTCAAGCCACAGTGAGCTCATTAAAACCTCTTTTTTATAAAGCAATCTAATCTTCTCTCTGTAAGTGAATTCTCAGGCCTGCTGCTGAACTTTCGCAAAAAGCTACATGGAAGCAAAGCCCGTGGCCTGTGTTGTACTTGGTACCTTGGATCTTCTTCCCCTTTCTCCTTGATACATGTAAACTATGCAGCCAGGGGGCTCAGGCCTTTGAAATAATGCCACAATTTCATTCTGCACAGAAGTGAGCTTCCCAAAGTGTGCCCACCCAGAGGCACCCTTGCCTCAGAGAAAACACCAGGACTGTTGCCCGTTCTGGGTGTGTTGCCCATTGGATTACATTGGCGTACTACGTTTATGACCCAGGTCATCAATTTTCTCATCTGAAATTGATCAGGATGGGGGTAAGGACTATTGACCCCAGCTCCTACTGACATTGTAAAGTTTAAAAGGGTAACAGGTGAAAAAGATCATCCAGGAAATTTGATGCTAATTGAAGTTGCTTTCATTATTTGTCACATCCTGTTATGAACTGGGATTCCAAATTAAACAGTTAAATTCTTCTGGAGAGATTGTTGCGTGACCGGAGATGTGAACGAGCAGCAGCTTTGCTGTAGGTGTAAACTCGCTCCTGTAATTATTAAGTCAAGAAACAGACTATCCACCATGGGATGGCATATAGCAAAATTCTTTATTCCAAGTTTTAGTTTTATACTCTTCCAGTCACGTACACACCTAATCCATTATCTATTAGTTTCATCATCTTATCTTCTTTTTTACATATCTGTAATTTAACTTGAAAGGAAATATTTATCGTATCAATGCAATCACTTGTGTAGTAAATCTCTTAAACAGTGACTAGGTTTTGAGCAGGTATCTAAAAGGAGATCACAAAGACGAAAGCAGCCATAGGGGAACAGAGTTAATAGAAGAATATCTTCAAGCATTCACTCAGTTTACTCAGTATGAAGTAATAACTGGGTCCTTCCTTCAGGGCAGAGTACCTATAGACCTCTGACAATATGTTGTTAACATCTGTCAACCCTCTGGCCAGAGCACCTATAGACCTCTGACAATATGTTGTTAACATCTGTCAACCTCTGGCCCGTGTCTCTGAGGAAGGGGGCATGCCCTTTGATCTCAGGCTTCACGGGGTATACAGCTTCAGAGAAAAGGCCTAAGAAATTCGTAACTCCAAAAGCCTAACTCTGCGAGTAACCCAGGGGGTCCAAGCCTCTTAAGCCTCTGGAAGAAAAGCAGGTCATTTTAAACTCACACTGAATTTACTTTGTGTGCTTGATGTAGGATATGTTTATTTTTAAATATTATCCTACAGAGATCTAAGTTTAACACTGAGTGCCACCCAGTTCTTTGGAGAAACAACTTACTTTCTGGTGAGCACAATGAGTGTGTGGTGGTTACTCTCTCTAAGGCTATTGTCAGGATTGGAATCAGTAGGGAGATACAAGTAAAGACTGGGTACATCTTTTAGGCAGAATAGTTTCAGTTTAATATACCTGGCTAAGGGGCTTCCATATTTCTACTTTACCAGCTTAAAATGAGATTTTGTATTGTAAGTGATTCATTGATTTTCCCTCAATTATTTTTAAATGCTACTCTTTTGTCATAAAACAATAAAAACTGGTTTTTAAAAATGTGAAAAAAAACCATTAATTATTCTCTAATTTAAGAGTTCAACCAAGTCCACCAATTGTCTTCCATGAGTCTAGCTCTTTGCATTGTGGTAGAACACAAGACAGGCAGGTGCCTGCCCTCTGGAGATGACACTAAAGTATGCAGGGGCAGCCAACAGACAAACAAACGAGAAAAGATTAATTAGTGATAAGTGCTATGAAGAAAACAAAACAGAGCGATGTGACAGAGATCCAAACATTCTTACTGGAGTGGTTAGAAAAGGCTTCCCTAAGAGGGGTGACATTTGAGCTGAGATCTGAATGAAAAGTAATGTATTATACGAACAGCTGGCCAAAGAGGCAGAGGGCGTGGCAGGGCTCAAGTCCTGAAAGGAAAAGAGCATGACATGTTTGAGAAACAAACAGAAGGCCGATGTGTCTGGACTATGACAAGTGCAGGAACAATGATGTGGGAAGAGGTTGCAGACAGAGGCAGGGACCAGATGATAGAAGCCCTCACAGGCTTCTGTAAGAGGTTTACAGGTTTGAATGGTGGCCATTGGAAAGCTCTTGTGTCCATGAGGCCTCACCACGAAGGCAAGACCAGAAGGAGGCCAGGGTGGGAGTTGAAGCTCCAGTGAGAAGAGATGGCTGTAGTCCAGCTGGAAAAGGAGGTGGCCCAGTTGATGGTGGAATCAGAAGAAGGCAAAGTTGCCAAGCTAGATATGTATTAGAAGAGTCACCAGGGCTTAAAGATGGATTGGGGGTGAGGTCCAGGGAACACATGCAATTTGCGGTGGCTTCTGGTTTGGACCTAAACAACTGAAATGGGGATGACTGGGACAGGTACAAGTTTAGGGGGCAGGAGGAATAAGGGGAGCTGGGAAAATGAATCAGAGGTCTATTCTGTCGATGTTACATTTGAGATGCCACCAGACATCCAAGTGGGGATTCTAGAAAGGCCACTGACTGGGTATCAAGATCAAGGATATGCAGAGACCACAGGAATGACATTGGGAGTCATTGTCACATGTCTGATTGAGATCACCAAGGAAGAGAGGACACATGAGAAAAGGAGGACCCAAAATAGAGCCGTGTGGCACTTCTGCTTAGAGGGCTTGAGAGGAGAAAGAGTTGCTGAAAAGAAGACTGAAAAGCAGCTGCCTGTGAAGTGGGAGGAAACCCAGGGGGTGCAGAGTCGCAGAAGCCAGCAAGAGAAGGTGTGAGGGACTAGCTAAGCCAGACACTCTGGGAAGCTGGGGAGATAAGCCCTGGGAAGCAACAGTTACATTTGGGAACACAGAGGTCACAGTGCCTGACAGAGGTCACTGGTGCCTGGACAACTGGATGCTCCCAACTATACTGAGAAAAGCATTTGAGATCACAGGACAGACTACAAATAGAAGCTGTGAACGTCAGGAGGTATTCAGCCCTTTTCCTGGTGAAGCTCTAGGGAGAGACGTGTCCTCAGAGCCTGTGTGGTCTGGGTCCCTGCAGGCAGCCGTCACTCCAGGGCCTCCCTCTCTCCATCCCTCCCTCCTCCTTGTGAGGCTCGGAAACTTTCCCAGCCTGTGAAGCAGCGGCAGGCTGACTCAGATTAAAAGGATTACTTACTTCTGACTGATGGTGTATTTTGTACAGAATTCTAGAAGGCTTTCTTAATTGTTGCTCATTTATTTTAAAAGCAAAGTACTATGAGTCCTTCTCTGGGAATAAATAACCCAGTCATCCTGTGTTTCTGTTTGTGGTCTGCCAACAGTGTCCAACAATTTTTCAAAGCTATAAATAACACTTGGAGGTCAATGCTAAGAAGTTATTTACTTCGGGAAACATGAGAGTTGAACTTTTTGGGAACACTGAATATATAAATGCTGCTATTGGACTTAGAGTTTTGTGATTACGACAGAGTTTCTCTCTGCTTTATTATACGATTTTGAGAAACCCAGAGCTCATCAAAGTAATTTTCATTAACTAACATTACTTATATTATGTATTGGATGATATTTATTTTCTTTCTGAGAATAAAAAAAAAAAAGGAATTTCCGCAAAAGTAGGAAAAGAGGGCTCGTTCTGTAGCCGTGGTAACAAGTAGCCACAGTAGCAGATTTTAAACTTGTGAAATTAATCAATGACAGCTTGCCTCAGTGAAGGTGCTTTTGCAAGTCAACCAGTCACTGTCATCTCCCCACTTCTGAAACTCAGCCAAAAGAGGAAAAACGATTCTGGAGTTTTCTGTACAAGCTCCAGAGACTAATGCCTTTGAGTGCAACTGACCAACAACAGTCAACTCAAGTAACTACACCTCTACAAATAATATTAAGGTACTTAATTCTCCATCTCTGCAATCCCTGACCTTCCTGCTTCCCAAAACTCTGATGAGCAGTCTGTGGGGCTGCCTGACCCGCCTGGCTGTCCCTTACCATAGGAAGGGACAATTCAACTTTGCCTTCTTGTGTCATTTGTTGAATGGTGGTCTCATCATCAACACAGACACCTCTGTGTCTCATGTTCCATGTTGGGGGATCAATCAGTTCATTAGTTCATTAAGCCCATCACTGTGTTCAGCACCATGTCCATGTCCTAGAGGAACTGTCAGCCCTGGAAACACATCTAGAACATGTTATAATAATCACAATACCAGAAGAATATGCCAAGGTCTACAAAAGCCCAGACAAGGAAGTGCACTTGGTTTGGGAGAGGAAGGCCACAGAAGCATTCCAAAGATGATATGTAGATTGCTGTTTCCATAATAGATGTGATTTTTCCAGATGAAGACGAGAGAGGGCATTTTAGGCAGAGGGTGATCATGGACAAAAACACGGGGACCTGAAAGAAGCAACCAGATGCAGAGATGCAGAGCAGTCCAGAGAGCATGAGGAGAAATCAACAGGGTCTACACAGGCCCCGCTTGGACACCTGACAGCTGGGCTCAACCTCACAAATCCTTAGCCTTCTCACTGATAAAACGGAATTAATAATGCTGCTGACTGTCCAGAGAATTGAATGTGAGAATTGAATAAAGCAAAGTGTATAAACATAAATGTTTGGCACACGTTGTGTAGCCAAGTGAGAATATGTACAACTTATACTGGACTTGGTCCTGAAGACCTTGAGGTGCAGGAAAATGCAATAGTTTACCACACACTAGAAGAATAAGAGTTGTCTTGGGCCACACAGTAAATACACAAACACTACAAAGGCTGATTAGCAAAAAAAAAAAAAAAAAAGGGTCCATACATACATTTCATGATATCCAACAACACAGGTAAGCAAAAAATGTCCTCACAAAATCAGCATGTGACCTGTGTCCTCAGAACTTTCTTTTTTTTTTTTAATTTATTTATTTATTTTGCAGTTTCTGGCTGGGGCTGAGTTTGAACCCACCACCTCCCGGAGCCCCACTCCTTTGAGCCACAGGCGCCGCCCCCCTCAGAGCTTTCTTAAGCATTTGGAAAAACTACAAAAAATGTAAAAGTTTCCTTTTAAGCACGGTCTGAACACTCCGCCATCTGTGGCTTGAACCAGGATGCACGTCGACTTCATCATGCACACTATTTAACTCAGCTGACATTTTCTGCATTGCAGGACTCTCTCAGTGAAGGAAGCATTGTGGTGATTGACATTTGGGTACAAACTCCTTATCTTGTCACAGGCCAGCACTGTGAGTAGCAGGTGTTCTGTAGAGGAACAAGACTTCACACAAATGATCATACAGTTAAATACAGAATTAGGATCAATATGAGGAAGGCAAAGGCAGAGTCTGGAAGAGAGCAGAGGAACAGGAAGCTCTATGCTTGTTCAGAGAAAAGGTGTGGGGTCATGGAAGCAGGTGGAGACCTGTGGGATGAGGGGGCATCTCTAGGTTCCAGAGTGGGAAATGGAAAGTGAGGAAGGCAGGAGGGAGGTCCCTTTGAAGACCACACAAGGGAAAGCCCCTGGTATGTTGAGAACCAGAGAAACACGTTAGCGGAAGGAAAGACTCTCCTGGGAACTTTCCAAGTGGATTCCACATGCATGACTCATGCCCATGAGGAAAAAAAAGACAACACTTCAAGGAACATTGCAGGTGCTTGCGAGGCAGAACCCTCTCCTGGGGTCTCAGTCTGCGGCTTTCTGCTCCAGAGGCCCTGGACAGGTGTCTGGTGAGTTTCCTGTGATCCTGGCCAGAGCCAATCAAAAGCCAAACTGGACAACCAGGTCCGAGGCTGTTTTTCTGTGGATCAGTCACTCACTGCACTTGTGGCAGATCTGGGATCACTGGAGCACTGTGGTTCTGCAAGGCTAACAGAAAATCCTGAGGCACAGGAATTAAATCTATTGGCCAAAAGTTGGGGAAGTAAAAGGAGAGGAAGGCAAGGGGCAGACGTCTATCCACAGTGTCTCCTACACTTCACACACATTGTTTCCTCCTTTAAGCACAGGGCATCCTTGCCTGGAGGGAACTATGAATCCCCCCATTACCAAGGAGTGAAGTAAGACAGCCAGGCTGTGATGTGCCCCAAATGAGGAGGTGGGACGCACAGCCTCCCTGCGCCAGACTGTGCTTCCTTATAAGAGCTGATCAGCAGAACCCAGAGAATGTCCAGCTCCAACTACAAGGGCCAATCCTGACTCCATCACCATCTCCTCAAAACACTAGGATGAGTGAGGTGGGACATAAAGGAGAAAGACGGAGCAAAAAAGACAACTATGCTGAACCGAAGGGTGAGAAACAGATTTCTGTTCACGCTCTGCCTCTTGCCAGATCTGCAACTTAGGATTTACCAAATTCCCTGCCTCTCTGAGCCTTGGTTTTCTCATTGATAGGTGAGATTGGGGGTGTGGGGGTGGGGGTGTTGTAATCACTTCCATGTGGTTGCTGGGACAATTAGGTGACATAAAGCCTATGAAACCCTAGATTGCATTTACTAGCTGCATGGCCTTAGGAAAGTTACCTACATCCTGGGGGCCTCACTGCCCCCAGAGGTGAATAACCATTCCTACTTCATAGGGTTGTTTAAGGATTAAGGGGAATGATGTGCCCCTAGGATTGCAACAGTGCCTGGCCCAGGATTATCAATAGCCACGTCATCATTACAAAGAGTGAGTCCAGGGTTTGATACCCTGTCAGTGCTCAATTAATATCCAGTTTGGCAAAGAAGAAAAGAGACTTTGGAAGGAGGAAGAAGAGAGCTGGAAATGAGACGGGGGCTTGGATGCCTGCACCCAGAGCAGGGAGGCACTCTCCTGTCATCCCTGTCCCTTTTCCCCCAACTCCAGACTCCCACTCCCTCCCTTAGGTTTGTTTGATTCCCTGGTGCTCTCTTTGCCCCTTGGAGGCACCTCATTGATATTCCCAGCAGGGAGTAGGGCCTTTTTTGGAAGCTCAATGATTTTGACAAATTAATAGAACAAAACCCTCTGGCAGTAATTTGCCAGCTGCCCCTAGCTCTAGCAGGCATCCCTGAAGAAGAATAGCCTTCTGAGGCTGCTCTAAGGGTGCCAGGCTGCAGTGCAGCAAACCACACAAATGAGGAAGCTCCTAATCGCTCTCCCCTCTGTAACTATCTCCCTGGCCTACAGGCAGTCCCCCAGTTACAAACGAGATAGGTTCTGTAGGTTTGTTCTTAAGTTGAATGTGTACGTAAGTTAAATAGGTACATTTACCTATTACCTATAATAGCCTCCATTCATAAGTGTGAGTCGTACAGGAGTGGGATGTTTGTAACTCGGGGACTGCCTGTATAGGACACAAGTTCACACTTCCTGGCATCTTTGCCACCACACAGGCAGGTTAGTATCAAGGCTCCCTTATGAGTAACTGTAGGAATCTGGGTGAGCAGTTTCTTCCTTTCAACCTTCATTTCCTTATCTGTAAAATGGGAATAAAAGCCCTTGTGAGCTTTAAGTAAGAGGGTGGAAGAAAAATTACTACTGGCTCAGACTCATTGGTGATGAATCTGAATTCTACTCAGGGACAAGACAACTTTGGAGCCAGTCTGCTTGCAGATTCCCAGCTCAGGAGTTCTCATTTATGTGCAAAATTGTGTGAGTTTATGAGAGCACTTTTCCAGGGGAGAGGCTGATAGTTTTAATTGAGTTTTAAACTCAAAATATTCAAGACAACAAACAACATAAGCAAAGAACTCACTGTGGTGCCTGGTGCTGGCAAGTCTTAGTAACTGTTGGTTCCTCTACAACCTTCCCACTTAGCTCACTATCCATTTTTCCAGGTATAGAATCTGGGGAGAGAAAGGAAGGAAGGCAGTGGAAGCAGGAGAAAAAAATTTTCCTTGTCTGGTTCCAATCTAACCTTGAGTTCATTTGTATTTTTTCTTACAATAACAGTCATGGCTTCTTTGGAGGCCCACACCGCTGGTTAACTCGCCCTGTAACTTCCGCTAAAGCAGCTAATGCATTTTTCCCTGTGGGTCATTGTGTCTCGTTTTTCTTCCTCAGTGTCTTTTCCTGAGCTCACCTTGCCCTTCCTGGTCCCCTGTAGTCCAAAGTCAAGGGCAATTCCACACCCACCTACTCCCCTACATCTGGTCCACTGACAACACACACCTTTGACCTGCTTAGCTGAGAGCACTAACCACCTTCTGCTACCCCCAGACTCTTCAGCTTGCCTCTCAGCCTTCAGATTTACTCAGTCAGTACCTGTATTCCAATTAACTCCCTGAGGCTTTCTACACTTCATGGGAGGGGAGGTTACTTCATGCAAGAATGGGTTTTGATGTCCTTCTTTGCAAGTCCTGTAGAATAGTCTTACACTTTGCATTTGAACATGATGTCTTTGTCTTGAGGCCTCAATAGAATATGAGACTAGAATATGGTCATTTTAAGACTGTGGAGAAAAAAATGCCATGAGAATTTACTGTTGGAAGGTGATGACAGGGAAATGGGGATGGCTTCTTAGGGAAAGTCAAATTGGAGCTGGAGTTTGAAGGAGAAATATGAAGTTACCAAGTGGAGAATGGGAGAAAGGTCATCCTGGTGCAGAAATCGTGTGTACAAAGACTCAGAGTCCTGAGCAGAGCCTCTGTCTTTGGCATTTAAAGAATACACACAGCAGAACACAGTAGAGTAAGGATGGAACTTAGGCAGCCTAACTTAGTTTGAACTTGGGTCTACCCACTCTTAGATGACTTTGCATAGTCTTGGGCTTCTCAACTGGAGTGCCTATTCCTGAAGCTAATCGTCCAGCTTTAGAGAGTATAAAAACTTTCTAGAAATGCTTATTCCCAGACCTCAATAGAAAAAAACTCTGACTCAGTAGACCTGGACTGGGACCCAGAATTCTGATGTAAGAGATCTGTGAATGATACTTGCAGATCTCAAGTGTACTATATCTAGGAGAGAGTCTGGCATACAGCTGGTGCTCAGTAAGGGTTTTGAGCAGTAAATGCAGGAGTCAAATTAATCAATGTTAAGGCAGCTTTCCCTGTAAGAGCGCTCCCTGAAGTGACACATGGCTGCCTAAAATATCTCTACATGTTTCACACCACGGAGCTGGAGCCGTCTCATGGAGGGTTCTTCACAGAGGTGAAGGGCTCAGATACATCCGCCCAATCTGGGAACATTAGTCAGACCTGGTAATGGTGGTGAAGGCAGGAAGCTTTCCCAAGGACAACTCCTTTGGTTATTTTAAGGCTTTCTATGTCGTCATTGTGGAGATGAGAGGGAGCTGGGGAAAGCGAAAAGAAAATCACTTGAAATTCTTTGCAAAAAACAAGGTAGAAGAATCTCAGATCAAGCAGGGGAAAGAACACAGGGCAGTGGAGTTGAGCGCACCTGGGTTTTATTCCTGGCAAGCGTTTCATCTCTTTGAGCCTCAGTCTCTTCATCTGTAAAATGGGAGTACTGTTACCTGCCTCAGAGGTTTGTTGTGTGGAGTCAGGGAATGGCAGGGGTAGCAGTTCAGTAGGATGCTTCTCCTTTTCCTCTTCTCTCTTTCTGAATACAGACAGCCCCAGATTTATGGTAGTTCAATGTATAATCTGACTTTAAGATGGTGTGAAAGCCATGCAGAAGGATAAAACAGGACTCCTATCTCTCACTATATACAAAAATTAATTCAAGATGGATAAAAGACTTGAATGTAAGGCATGAAATCATAAAAAATTCTTGAAGAAAACATAGGAAAAACTCTCCTAGACATTAGCCTAGGCAAAGAATTAATGACCAAGACCCCAAAGACAAATATAGAAGTAACAAAAATAAACAAATGAGACCTAATTACTGCAAAGAAAATAATCAACAGAATAAATAGACACTTACAGAATGGTATAAAATATTTGCAAACTATACATTCAATAAAGGAAATTAGAATCTACAGAGACTCTACAAACAGCTCAAGTAAATCAGCAAGGAAAAAACATACAAGCCCATTAAAAATGAGGCAAAAGACATGAACAGAAGTTTTTCACAAGAAGACATAAAACAGGCCAACAAACATAGGAAAAAACACTCAGCATCACTAATCATGAGGGAAATGCAAACTAAAATCACAATGAGATACCACCTTAGTGAAAGAATGGCCACAATTAAAAAGTCAAAAAACGACAGATGCTGGCAAGCATGTAGAGACAAAAAAACTCTTATACACTGTTGGTGGAACTGCAGGTTAGTGTAACGTCTATGGAAAACAGTATGGAGATTCATCAAAGAAATAGTAACCTTATACATCCAGCAATCCCACAATCCCAGTAACCGGGTATCTACCAGAAGAATAAGAGATCACTTTATCAAAAAGACACCAGCACTCAAATGTTCATCACAGCACAATTCACAATTGCAAAGATGTAACTCAGTCTAAGTGTCCACCAATTCATGAATGGATAAACAAATAGATGTGTATATATGTGTGTGTGTGCATGTGTGTGTGTGTATGTGTATATAGGTATGTGTGTGTAGGTATATATATATGTGTGTGTATGTATGCATATGTGTCATGGAGTACTATTCAGCCATGAAAAACAACGAAATAATGTCTTTTGCAGCAACTTGGAGGGAACTGGATGGAGACCATTATCCTAAGCAAAGTATTCAGGAATGGTAAAACACCACGTATGTTCACCAATAATTGGGAGCTAACAATGGGCACACATGTGGTACTAAGAGATATAAAGGACATTGGAAACCAAGAAGTAGGGAAGGTGGGAGAGGGATCAGGGTTAAAAAGTTACCTACTGGGTACAATGAGCATTATTCTGGTGACTGGCACACTAAAGGCCATGACTTAAGCATTATACACAGAATCTATGTAACAAAAAAAAAACCCTTAATGTTTTGATACATGTTTTAAAATAGTGTGAAAACAATATGCATTATGAAAAACTCAAAACTTAAAAACTCAAAAACTCAAAACTACTGAAAACTTTTCTTTTTCCCAGGGTAGTGATATACTGTATGACACTCCCCTATGATGCTGGCCAGCAGCTCCCAGTCACCACGTGATGGTGAGGGTAAACAACCAACAGGGTAGGACGGGACACACTATGATGTTTGGTAGGCTAGGTGTGCAGAAGCTCCTGTACTTACATATGTGCAACCCTATTGCACATATGCATACATACACACACATATATAAACCCAATAAACTCATCCTAAGTTGAAAATATCATTAAGTCAAAATGCATTGAATACACCTGACCTACCAAACATCACAGCCTAACCTAGCCTACCTTAAATGTGCTCAGAACACTTGCATTAGCCTTTACTTTGGTAACACAGTACCCTACAGAGTGCTGGTTATTGATCCCCACAATCGCATGCCTGACTGAGCGCTATGGCTCCCTGCAGCTGCCCAGCATCCTGAGGAAGTTTCGCACTGCCAGCTATGACTAACTCGCTAGCCTGGGAAAAGATCAAAAGTCAAAGTATGGCCTCTACTGAATAGGCATTGCTTTTGCAGCATAGTACAGTCAAAAGATATGTGTGAAATGCATTTTCAATTTACATTATTTTCAATTTACCATGGGTTTATTGGGTTGGAGCCCAGTTTTAAGCTGGGAAGTGCCTGGATTCCCGCTATTACATCTTCTCTTGTTCCTTTGTTTTCTCTTAGTGATAATAGGAGTAAAAAGAGCTATTCTCTATTGAAGTTTACTAGCTTCAGGCATTTCCCCAAGCGTATAACATGCATAAAATCTTTTAATCCTCTCAATAAGTCTGTGAGGTTAGCACTTCTACTATTACCCCTCTGTAAGATAAGAAAACTGTTAGAAGTTGCATTATGTCCTCCTAATAAGATGTGTTGGCGTCCTAACACCAGTGCTCAGAATGTGCCCTCAGTTGAGATTGGGTCAACACAGAGGCAATCACGTTAAAATAAAGTCATGGGGTGGGCCCTGATCCAATATTGTCATTTACTAAATGGGGAAATTTGGAGACAGAGACATATATCCAGGGAAGTACGTCTGAATAGGCATTGCTTTTGCAG
Source organism: Nycticebus coucang (assembly GCF_027406575.1). Classification (NCBI taxonomy): domain Eukaryota; kingdom Metazoa; phylum Chordata; class Mammalia; order Primates; family Lorisidae; genus Nycticebus; species Nycticebus coucang. Next base: position 79,103,923 of record NC_069796.1, read on the forward strand.
CATAATACATGGTGGCACCTGGTGGCTCTCTCTGTAGGAAAGTCCAAATGCCCAGCCGGCCACCTGGTGGCTCTCTCTGTAGGAAAGTCCAGATGCCCACCCAACACCTGGTGGCTCTCTCTGTAGGAAAGTCCAAATGTCCAGCCGGCCACCTGGTGGCTCTCTCTGTAGGAAAGTCCAGATGCCCACCCAGCACCTGGTGGCTCTCTCTGTAGGAAAGTCCAGATGCCCACCCAGCACCTGGTGGCTCTCTCTGTAAGAAAGTCCAGATGCCCACCCAGCACCTGGTGGCTCTCTCTGTAGGAAAGTCCAAATGTCCAGCCTGCAGCTGGTGGCTCTCTCTGTGATCTGTTGCTTCATGTCTCTTTCCTGAGTCTCTGCCCAACTTCTGTCTCCTTCATCACTGTGCCTGTCCCTATCTTTCTGTGGCTGTTTCTCTTGGCCTCTCTTTCCCTCACTTGCTTATTCTCTCCTAAGGTTGAAGCCCAGTGGTTCCCAGGCACCACATTTCTCAAATCTTCTCTTGGAGGGGAGCACCTGACAACATCACCCCTCTCTCAAACCTACAAAAGGACCCATGTGTGGTTGTGGGGGTTGGACAGAACTGTGAGAATATGTGCAGTTTTGAGACATCTAACAAGCACAAATACAAAAATGTTTGTGATTTGTATTCATAAAATCTCTTCAGAATGGAAGGGACTCTAAATTTCAGATAGAAGATCATGAAAAACCAATGAAAATAACATGAACTTTAGAGGAGACCAATATTCAAACCATAAGAGCCTGTAAAACTCTTAGCACGTTAGGTATATTTTACCACAATGTTTTAAAAATTAAGGAGAAAAGAAAAAAACTTTATTTTTTTTTTTTTGTGATTTTTGGCCGGGGCTATGTTTGAACCCGCCACCTCCGGCATATGGGACCGGCGCCCTACTCCTTGAGCCACAGGCACCACCCAGAAAAAAACTTTTTTGCACAACTCTTGACCTGAAATAGGTACTAAACTAACAATTCAAGCACTGTTATCAGGGAGGCAGCATGACTTACAGACACGTTTATTTTTGTTCCTGTGTTTCTCTTCCAGAAACTGTCTTCTAGACCTTTGTTTCCCAGTACAAGAGTTCATTAAAGGCCTTATACCAAAAGCTGGGAGAGAGGGTAATGGCTCTGAAGGTAGTTTGGGAGATGAGGCGGGGCCCCTTGTGCACAGGGCAAGTCCAGACAGGCAGTAGAGGGATGCTGGCAGCTCCTTGGGAGGAGGCAGGACCTCCAAAGGCAATAGAATCCTGAGTTGGTAGTGACCCAGCAGTGACTGAGGTTAAATTACCCGCCAACTATGTGGATGTAGGTTCCAAGTCAGACTGAATTTGGCTTAAAGAAAATCAAGACATGTAATTTTTGTATTCCTGACTTTGTGAAATAGGATGATAGGAGTAGTGATGGGAAGCCATTCTTTGCCATTTTCAGGAAAAGTCCCAAAAGATGTTAAAGAGAATCAGAAAATCTTGGCCTAAGAGAGGTAAAGAGGAAAGAACTAATGGTCTATGCATTAAAAATGAGGGAAGAATGTTGGCATAAATTAAGGAATTGCAGCTCCAGAATGAGGCTTGTGTTAGTGTCCTGCTGACAGGAATGGCTGCTTGGGTCTAAGACTGTTTTTTGTAAACAAGCAAAATAAAACAAAACAGAATATTTAAGCACTAGCATTTATCATATGACAGGCATTGCAGCTGGGCACAGTCACTTGCTTTCTTGTGGGGGCTGCTCCTCAAAGCCATGGAATCTCTCACTTTGCTTTTCTCTTCACTCTCACTCTACAAATTTCTCTGCAAACCTGCATTCTCTGTTTACTCATTAGCGTAGAAGGTCCCTAAGAGCTGTCCCTCCCTGGAAGCCTCAGCCTCAAGTCAACATCATCTTGAGAGTCCAGCATCCACCCACGCCCCACTGATCCAAGTACCCAGTTCCAAATTCCTCCAAAAGAGATCTAATTGGCTAGATTCAGCCAATAGAGTGCATCTTCCGAATCAGCTGTCCACTTTGATCCAATCAGCTGTGGCCAGGGAGAGGCAGGGCCCTACATTATAAAATATGGCTGCTAAGGAACAGTTTACAGAGGAGAGTGCTTAAGCTGAGCTCAGCAGACACCTGTCCCAGGTATCTGATCCACTTGCTCCTCCTATCTTTCTGCCCCATGTGTACCTACCCAACATTTATTCCCCCTTGTGAACCGGCTTCCACATCCCACTAGGGGAAACATCCCCTGCCTCCTAAGAGCCTCTTTCTGATAGAGCTCTGTTACAATAACTACACACCTTATTGCAATCTTTTATTTACATGACTATTTTTGGGCCATGTATCTCTAGAGCAGGGCTCTGTAGGGATCATGGTGAAACTTGCCCTTTTCCCTTGGTTGGTTTCCTTAAAGATCAACTCACAATTACAGTAGATTAAGAAGATAAAGGTTTATCTCCAAATACCATGTACATGGGGGGAACCACAAGAATAATTACCCAATGTCTCAGTGATGATCAGAGACCTTTATAGATGCCTTTTAGAAGGGAGGGGGAAGAATGTGGAAAGTGTAAGTGTAGCAAGTGGTTGCTAGGGAGGGATGCTTTGATGGGGGTGGGGACGGGGGAGGCAGAGTGACTTGTAAATTAACCTGAGAGACAGGTATTGTGTTTTATTTTTTCTTCTTTTTTTTTTTATTGTTAAATCATAGGTGTGTACATTAGTGCAATCGCCTGTACCCATTCTAAGATGCACCATAGATGTGGCCCCACCCATTACGCTCCCTCCACCAAAACCTCCCCCCTCCCTTCCCCTTCCTTGGCCCTTTCCCCATAGTCTTGTGCTATTGTTGGGTTATAGTCTTCATGTGAAAGCTATAATTTAGCTTCACAGTAGAGCTGAGTACATTGGATACTTTTTCTTCCATTCCTGAGATACTTTGCTAAGAAGAATATGTTCCAGCTCCATCCATGTAAACATGAAAGAGGTAAAGTCTCCATCTTTCTTTAAGGCTGCATAGTATTCCATGGGATACATGTACCACAATTTGCCAGTCCAAAATGATTTGGGGCCAGGTCTGTTCGCATGTTAAAAAAGTAAGTCCCCAGCCCCTTTTGAGTCCCAGTTGGGTTTCTCAGGTTTTATTAGATGGAGGAAAGGCCTCTTCCAATGTTTCCTGATCATGAATGACCTTTAATTCAAAATATTCTTTATATCAAGGAGTCCTATTTTGGGGTGAAATTTCCTTAACTCCTTTATTCCTTATCTTTAGAGTCTAGCCCAGGGCAAACAAATGCAGACTGGCCGACTGAAAAAATGAAGAAATGAATTGACAATCAGTTTTGCATGCATAGAAGATAATTTAGCCCCTAGTAGAGACCTTTGAGGGGCATATTGTTGTAGGATCTCGAAATCCCCCACAAAGACCACCCAGGAGCCAAGTCCAATGCAAAAGCAAAAGGGCCTTTTATTGCAAGCTCGAACTTGGGCTCCCGGGGACTCCACTGCAACCAATCTGAGCCAGGAGCCCCGAGCTCTGGAGGGGGTTCTTATGGTCCCAAGCAGCAGGTGGGCATGCACAGCTTGAAACAAAGGGGGCGTTTCTGGATTGGTTAGGTGGGGGGGTCCCTGATTGGTGGACAGTTGTCTCATGATTTCGGGGAATTGCCTGGGCTTGTCTGGAAAGTGAAACTTACTGAGTAGAAATGGCAGGGAAAGCGAAACTTAACTCTTAAGATGGCGCTGGTCTGGTTCTTTTAATATCATTATTGCCCAGAAAGATATCTGGCTTATCTATTGCTACCTACACTATTAGAAATGGAATATGTGTTTAAACCCAGGTTTTATAACTTCAGACCTCTTAATAAAACCAAAAAGACCAGTCTTCTTCTCTGGGGTAGACTTTGTCATAGCCTGTCTGTTTTATAATCTCTGAGAGATTGATTTGAAGAACAGTATTTGCTTTTTAAGGAGTTGTGGGAGAAATAATTAGTACTTATCCATTGTCTGGAAATGGCAGGTTATAAAATGTAGCAATCTAGCTCAGTTTTCATTTTTAGATCTTTTATGGAACATGAAATTCTACTCTGCAATCATAGTAGAAAGGCTTTTCTTTGCTTATTTAAAGCTTTTTTGAGCTCTTGTTAAACTCCTTTGAAAAGGCTTTGCCAAATGACTGCTCTGTGCCTTTCCCAGTGCTATAGGCTAGTGATGAACTCAAAAGATAGACCAGATCGGAGCCTAGTAGAACCTCAACTTTGGCTTTGTGGCATTTTTCAAGATTTTAAATTATCAATTGTTTATGTGATTATCATGTTAATGACTACCTGTCCGATCAAACTAGATGTCATGTGGAATGGGATCTTGCTTACCACTATTGTCCAAGCCTGGCACACTTCACCCTCTGGGAGCTCACAGACTGATGTGGAGACACATCCATGCAGGCTGACGTAACACGGGGAGACGTGTGTTCCATCAGGGGCATGGGAAGTACAAGGGAGAGGGAGACAAACCATTTACCTAGAGGAGGAGGGGAGAACCCAGGGAGGAAGTAGATATTTGAATATGACCTTAAAGGAAAAACAAGAACACTTTTTTTCTTTTAGGCAGACATACTCTGGGGTGACCCTCCCATTGCCTTCACCTCCTGGTATCCGTATTGGGGGTTCTTGCCTCAAGAACCACATTAGCAGAATTGGCCATGTGGGGTGGGACCTGGAATCTCCCTTGGACAGGGTATTACAGGTGGTCTCTAAGAGGCCCTCAGTGATCCCACCTCCTGCTATACACACGCTTGTGTAAACCATTGAGTGTGGTGACTCACTTGTGAATACCCCAGGTCAAGAATGATGGAAAAACATACCATGCTCATGGCTGGGAAGAATCAACATTGTTAAAATGTCCATACCAAATGTCCAAAGTAATATATAATTTTACTGCAATTCCTATTAAAGCTCCATTGTCATATTTTAAAGATCTTAAAAAAATAATACTTCATTTTATATGGAATCAGAAAAAACCTTGAATAGCCAAAACATTACTCAGCAATAAAAACACAGCAGGAAGAATCATGCTACCAGACCTGAGACGGTAGTATAAATCGATAGTGATCAAAACAGCATGGTACTGGCACAAAAGCAGAAAAGTAGATGTCTGGAACAGAATAGAGAACCAAGAGATGGATCCAGCTACTTACCGTTATTTGATCTTTGACAAGCCAATTAAAAACATTCAAAGGAGAAAAGATTCCCTATTTAACAAATGGTGCTGGGTAAACTGGCTGGCAACCTGTAGAAGATTGAAACTGGACCCACACCTTTCACCATTAACTAAGATAGACTCTCACTGGATAAAAGATTTAAACTTAAGACATGAAACTATAAAAATACTTGAAGAAAGTGCAGGCAAAACTCTTGAAGGAATCGGCCTGGGTGAATATTTTATGAGGAGGACTCCCTAGGCAATTGAAGCAGTATCAAAAATACACAACTGGGACCTGATCATACTAAAAAGCTTCTGCACAGCCAAGAACATAGTAAGTAAAGCAAGCAGACAGCCCTCAGAATGGGAGAAAATACTTTCAGGTTATACCTCCGATAAAGGTCTAATAACCAGAATCCACAGAAAACTCAAACGTATTAGCAAGAAAAGAACACGTGACCCCATCTCAGGGTGGGCAAGGGACTTGAAGAGAAACTTCTCTAAAGAAGACCGATGCACGATCTGCAAACACATGAAAAAAAGCTCATCATCCTTAATCATCAGAGAAATGCAAATCAAAACTACTTTGAGATATCACCTAACCCCAGTAAGAGTAGCCCACATAACAAAATCCCAAAACCAGAGATGTTGGCGTGGATGTGGAGAAAAGGGCACACTTCTACACTGCTGGTGGGAATGCGCACTAATACGTTCCTTCTGGAAGGATGTTTGGAGAATACTTAGAGACCTAAAAATAGACCTGCCATTCGATCCTATAATTTCTTTACTAGATTTATACCCAGAAGACCAAAACTCAGAATATAACAAAGACATCTGTGCCAGAATGTTTTTTGCAGCCCAATTCACAATTGCTAAGTCATGGAAGAAGCCCAAGTGCCCATCGACCCACGAATGGACTAGCAAATTGTGGTACATGTATACCATGGAATACTATGCGGCCTTAAAGAAAGATGGAGACTTTACCTCTTTCATGTTTACATGGATGGAGCTGGAACATATTCTTCTTAGCAAAGTATCTCAGGAATGGAAGAAAAAGTATCCAATGTACTCAGCTCTACTATGAAGCTAAATTATAGCTTTCGCATGAAGGCTATAACCCAACTATAGCACAAGACTATGGGGAAAGGGCCAAGGAAGGGGAAGGGAGGGGGGAGGTTTTGGTGGAGGGAGCGTAATGGGTGGGGCCACATCTATGGTGCATCTTAGAATGGGTACAGGCAAAACTTACTAAAGGCAGAATACAAATGCCTACATACAGTAACTAAGAAAATGCCAGGAAGGCTACGTTGAACAGTTTGATGAGAATATTTCAGATTGTATATGAATTCCGCACATTGTACCCCTTGATTGCACAAATGTACACAGCTATTATTTAACAATAAAAATAAATAAATAAATAAATAAAAGAATATAAAATATAAGGGAGGATAAGGAAACAAAGTGATATGGAGGACAAAGAAGATCTTTTCCAAGAAGATGATTTGTGAGCAATTATTTGCCAAAGTGGTACGGCATTTTGGGTAGGATCAGAAATTAATTAGAGCAAGAGGCAGCAAAGAGGATGTTGTAAATTTTGCAGACTGTGAATTCCTGAGGGCCAAAGAGAGGATGTGGGGGTGCTGGGGAGGAATGGGAGCTTGAGACAGATGACAGGTATACAGAAATGTTCTGTCTACATGAAACTCTATCTCAAGGGTTTGGACTTCTTGTGGAATAACGTAAATAAAGATGTGAGGCAGGAAAAAAAAAAAAGAATGATGGGATGTCATTTTTTAGGTTAGGTTACAAAAAAGACTGTGGCTTTCAGCATGAGTGGACATTTTTGCTGTCTTAGTCATTTGCTCTCAGGGAACCAGCTACCCAACAGAGAGGCTTGATCTTGAGGATGATCCAGAGAAAGATGAGGAGAAACTGAGTGTGGGACACTTTGTTTGCATCTTGAATCTGATCAGGCCCTAAATCTAACCAACTGCTATTCTTTTAGTTTCCCCCTTCTCTTGCATAGGCTTGTTTGAATTGGGCTTTCTGTCACTTGCATCTAAAATGTTCAGGATGAATATAAACAATATGAGCATCCTTGTAGCCAAGCATCCCAAGTATTAAAGACCACTTATTGCAGATAAAATAAAGAACAAATATCCCCTTCATATCCCCACTGTGTGTTCTCCTTTTGATCACCAATCTAGGAAAAGAGTCTCACATCCATTTTGAGATAGATTTTTGGGAAGGGTCTGAAGGTAGAAAAGTGAATTCTATTCACCCCGTGTTGGAGCTTCCACTAATTTCCTCAGAGTTAGCACTTTGTGTCCTCCAGAGGTCAGCAGAGGCCTCCCAGCACTTTAGAGCTAAGGTCACCCAAAGCCTACCCAAGATTTCCACAACTCTTAAACCTCTTCCACATTTCTGTACCTTTATTTCTACTAGTCTGTAAATTTGAAATGCCTTTCTTTCCTTTTCTCTGCCAAAAGCCCCATTCGTTTCTCAAGATCAACTTCATGTGTCACCTTCTCCAAGAAGCCTTCCTTGATTGCCCCAGACAAAATTTTCTTGCTCCTCTTCCTGTTCCCAAGAAACTCTGAACATCCTCTTTTTGTACTTATTATATGTTATAGATTCTTGTATATGCCTTTTCTCCTCCACTAGACTGTGAGCTCCCTTAGGACAGGGTCCATGAATCATCCCTCTTCGGGACTCCGACTATCAGATCTTGAGATGAAGTAGCCACTCAGTAAATATTATTAAGATTATATTGAGAAAGAAAGTGAGCAGAGAAATTCTACCATTGGAATTTTCTGTTTTTAAGACAGTTTGTACTCTGACTGCCAGAGTCCCTGCAGTAGTGTGTGTGTCTCCCACAACTACAGGATCCAAGTTAACTCACAGGTCTATTCAAAGCAATTTTTAATAGATACAGATAACCTTTATTTCAATATTAAGGCTTCTGAAAAATAAATTGGTGCAAATTAATGCATATGTATGAAGTTCAGAGTGAAAGAGTAGAGCTAAATATCTTTCTCCAGATGTCTTAAGTGGGTTTCTTTATCACTTAATTCTGAGGTGAATTCTTATTCAATAGATGGTGCTGGAAAAATTGGATATCCATATGCAGAGGAATAAAACTGGATCTCTGTCTCTCACATATATAAAAATTAATTCAAGGTGAATTAAAGACTTAAGTATAAGACCTAAAACCATAAAAAAAAAAGAAAGCCTAAGAAAAATTCTTTTGGATGTGGCCTAGACAAAAAAATTTATAACTAAGCGTCAAAAAGCAAGCACAAAAATAAATAACTAAATAAATAAGAATTAAACTAAAAGGTATCAGCATAGCAAAAGAAATAATCAAAAGAGTAAATAAATAATCTACAGAATAGGAGAAAATATTTGCAAACTATGTACCTGACAAAGGACTAATAGCCAGAATATAGAAGGAACAGAACTCAGCAAGAAACAACCCTATTTAAAACAGGGAAAAATAGCCAAGCATTGTGGCGGGTGCCTGTAGTCCCAGATATCAGGAGGCTGAGACAAGAGAATCGCCTAAGCCCAGAAATTGGAGGTTGCTGTGAGCTGTGATGCGACAGCTCTCTACCGAGGGCAATAAAGTGAGACTCTGTCTCTAAAAAAAAAAATCAGGAAAAAAGACACAAACATTCTTTTTTTCAAAAGAAGATATGCAAACATATGAAGAGATTCTCAATATCACTAAACATCAGGGAAATGCAAGCTAATACCCTGATGAAATACCACCTTACCGCTGCCAGAATAGCCATTAGTAAAATATCATTAAAAACAGTAGACTCTGGCATGGATGCAGGGAAAGGGGAAGGTTTATGCACTATCAGTGGGAATGTAAATTAGTACGATCTCTATGGAAAACAGTATGGAGTTTACTCAAAGAACTAAAAGTAGATACACCATTTGACCCAGCCCTCTCACTATGTACCCAAAGGAAAAGAATTCATTATATACGTATGAAGAAAATGCTTGCTTTCATATGCTTATTGTAGCATAATTCATAATCACAAAGAAATGGAACCAACCTAAGCGCCCATCTTCTGGTGAATGCATAAAGATAATGTGAGATATAGATTAGATATAGATATAGATACAAATATGTACACACACATACATATACACACACACAATGGAATACTACTCAACAACCGGAAAAAGAGCTAATGTCTTTTGCAACAATTGGGATGCAGCTGGAGGCCATTGTCTTAAGTGAAGTAGCTCAAAAATGGAAAACAAAATACTATATGTTTTCACTTGTAAGTGGGGGCTAAGCTATGGATATGCATAGTCATACAGGGTGGACATTGAAGACTTAAAAGGAAAAAGGTTGGGAGAGGGAAAAAATGTTACCTACTGGGTACAATGTACATTTCAGGTAATGAGTACCCTAAAAGCCCAGACTTCACCACTATGTAATGTATAATGTAACTTGTACACCCTAAATCTGTGGAAATAAAAAAATAGAAAGATAAATTTAAAAGAACTAAATCAATATAATTAAAAAATTTAAGTTTGGCTAAGGAAAAAAGAGGAAAGACTCAAATAACTAAAATAAGAAATGAAAGTGGGACTTAATACACATTTTACAGAAAATAATAATGATTACAAGACAGTACCATGAACAATGAATAAATTTAATAACCTGGATAAAATGGACTCCTAGAAATATGAAATCTATGAACAGTGAATTTTGAAGGAATAGAACATCTGGATAGATCTGTAACTAATAAGGAGATTGAATCAGTACTAAAAGAATCTCCCAACTAAGAAAACTCCTGGCATTGAATGCTCCCTAGTGAATTCTACCAAACATTCAAGTATTAATGCTTATCCAACTTTACAGAAAATTCAAGAAAAGGGAACATTTCCATACTCATTTGATAAAACTAGCATGACTCTGATACCAAAGCCAAAGACATTACCAGAAAAGAAATACTATAGACCAACATCTCTTATTGACTTTGATGCAAAAATCCTCAATAAAATACCTGTCAACAGAATTCAACAGTACATTACAAAATTTATGCACCTTGATCTAGTGTTTTTTATTCCTAGAATGCAAAGATGGTTTAATATGTAAAAATAAATCAATATAATACACCACATTAACAAAATAAAAGGGGGAATAAAACACTTGATCATCATAGTTGATGACAAAAGTATTTGACAAAATTCAACACCTTTTTACAATAAAAGCACTTAACAAATTTATAATAGAAGGAAACTACCACAACACAATAAAAGCCACAAAGGAAAAATGTAGAGCTAACACCATATTCAATTGGGAAAGACTAAAAGTTTTCCTTTAATAATAGAAAGAAGGTAAGGACCTCAAATAGCCAAACAATCCTTTAAAGGGAGAACAATATTGGATAACGCACATTTCTTCATTTAAAAACTTAATGCAGAACTACAGAAATCAAAATAGTGTCATATTGGAATAAAGACAGACAGATAAATGAAATAGAAATAGAGAACCCATAAATAAATTCTCACATATACAGTTTAATGATTTTCAACAAAGGTGAAAATAGAAAAAGGATAGTCTTCTTCAAAAATGATGTTTGGAAAATTAGATATTCACATGCAAAAGAGTGAAGCTGGACCCTTACCTAACATCACATAAAAAACTAACTCAGAATGGATCAAAGACCTAAAAAAGAGAGCTAAACTATAAAACTCTTAGAGGAAAACACAGGGCAAAAACTTGATGATAATGAGCAGACATTACCTGGATACGATACCAAGGCATAGCCAACAAAAGAACACATGCACAAATCAGACTTCATGCAAATTAAAAACTTTAGTGTATCAAAGAGCACTATCAACAGAGGGAAAGGGCAATCCACAGAATGGAAGAAAATACTTGAAAATACATATATATATGAGATTAATATCCAGAATATATAGAGAACTCCTAAAACTCAACAATGAAAAAATAACCTGATTCAAAAGTAGACAAAGGACTTGAATAGAAATATACAGATGCCCAGTAAGCACATGAAAGCTTCTAACATTTCTAATTATTAAGGAAATGTAAACCAAAATTGCAATAAGATACCATCTTGTACCCATTAGGGTGGCTACTACCAAAACAAACCAAAAAACAGAAAATAGCAAGTGTTGGCAAAGAAGTGGAGATAGAACCCTTGTGCATAATTTGTGGAAATATAAAATGGTGAAGCCACTGTGGAAAAACAGCATGGCAGTTCCTCAAAAACTTAAAAATAGAATTACCACATGATGCACCAATTCCACTTAGCATATACCCCGAAGAATTGAAAGTACATTCTCAAGGACATATTTTTACATTCCTATTCACAGCAGCATTATTCCCGATAGCCAAGAGGTGTGACCCAAGTGTCCATTGATAGATGAATGGATACAAATAGCCACATGTAGGAGCACACGCATGCACACACACACACGGAATATTATTCAGCCTTGAAAAGGAAGAAAATTACAACATATGCTACACCATGGATAAACCCTGAGGACATTATGCTGAATAAAATAAGCCAGTCACAAAGAAGTAAAAAACAAAAAAGAAAAAATTGAAAAACAGAAAAAATATTCCACTTATATGAAGTACCTAGAATTGTCAAAATCATAGAGACAATATAATGGTACTCACCAAGGGCTAAGGTGAGAAATTAATGGAGAATTACCGTTTAATGAATACAGGGTTCAGTTTTGCAAGATGAAAAAAGTTCTGGAGGTGGATTGTGGTGATGATTACACTAAAATACGAATGTATTTAGTAACACTGAACTGTACACTAAAAATGGTGACATAGTAAGTTTTATGCTATGTATATTTTACCATTTTTTTAATTAAAAAAAGGCAGCTTACCATGGGCTGGGGGTATAAGGGAATGGGAAATGATTATTTAGTGGGCTTGAAATTTTACAAATCTTTTTTCAAAAAGGGGGGCAGGATGTAATTACAAGAGAGACGTTACCCAACAACTGCAATCAGTGTAACCTAATTCTTTGTACCCTCAATGAATCCCAAACAATTAAAAAAAAAGAAGAATGAAAAAAACCACAGCAGCACATGCAGTGTGAATCCAACCCAGGTGGTGGCCATTTGCTACCTTTGGGTGGGCAACTGCAGATGAGAGGGGCAGCCAGGGGAGTGGGGGAGAAAGGGGACAGCGTGGTGAAGAGAACAGTCTCCAGGCTCCAGAAGCATTCCTTGCTATGTTGTGCCCGGGACGGGATCTGATATCTTATAGTATCTCACTTTCACTTAATCTCTGTCTATGAGTTATTCTCATAGTGGGAAATTGAGTTTTGCAAATTTCAAGTAATTCACCTAAGCTCACACAGTTCACATGGCAAAGGAGAGATGCGAGGGCCAGGCAATGCTGTGTCTCAGGGCCGGGGAGGGAGATGGCTCCTTGGCAGAGAGGAATACAGCAGGACTCCAGCCCAAAGGTGATAAATACCTGGAGGAATCCTGGGAGGTTAGGACATTTCAGACAAGAGAATAATGACAAATCACAGGACCTATCAAATCAGGACTTTCCGTTCTAAAAGTCTATGAACCCCCTTGTTTCATGAGCAGGATTGACTGAAAGCCACAAGCCTATGTGCTTGTCTTCTTTCCTGGACAATCCATAAATGGATACTTTCAGTCATTTATTCCTACACTAAAACATTTATTTACTTGCTTGTTCTGCTTCAGGCATTATTCAACAAATACCTACCCAGGTCTCTTGCCCTGTGGACAGGACTGTGGCAGATCATCCCTGCCACTAGTTTGGTCCAAGCCACCTTTATCTTTTGTTTCCATTGCTTCTGAATCCCCCAGGAGCTGTTCAGGTCTCCATCTCTCCAGAACTACCTACCTGGATCCTATGGAAAATTAAGGAAAATGATTATATTAATTATAATGGTAGGAGTTATCACGTATAACTAATTCAAAACAACCCCTTGAACCCCTATGAAACAGGAATTTCTATCCCCCACAACAGTCTTTTAAAACCTGAAAATAGGTACTTTTATCTTCACTTTGTAGAGAAATACACTGGGAGTGCAAGAGACAGGTCGTGGTATTATATGTGACTGGACTGGAGCAGTACAGGGACAGGGAACTATCGCCCAGGAGAGTAGGAGGTGACTCAGAGGGCCAAGGAAAGTGCCAGGAAGATGACTGGAGATCATCACAGACACACGTGCAAAAAGGCACTCCACGAGAGGAGTATGCAGGAGCAAAGGCATGGGAGCCTGAGGGAGCGTGCGCCCAGCCCATCTAGGGACTTCCTGGTGGTTAGATGTGGTAGAAGCTTGAGGGATGTGTGAAGGGGAGGGTTGCAGGGGACTGGAAGCTGGAGAGGAAGGCAGGATCCACTTCTAAAATGATGTGCTAAGAGTTACCATTTTCCCGCATCAGTGAGAAGTCTTGAGAGGACTTCATGCTAGGGAGGGATGAGATCAGACTTGAAAAAAAGAGAACGGGACCTTTGCAGCCTATCAGCCATGTCTCTGGGAAAACCCCATGCAGACTTATGATTAAATTCTCCATAAGGCCCACCTCTCTTCTGGACTCCCAGAGGGCCTCAAGGAGACCTCAGGAAGGTCATTTCTACTCTCAACAAGTGGCCAGGTAATAAGGCCTCCTATAGTTGAGCAGCAGCAGGAGATATCATGGCTTCAGAGAGGATGGCTTGACAAACTGTCCACGCAAGGGTAATGCTATTTATTGCTCTCCTTGAGAACGTGTGTGTGTGTGTGCGTGTGTGTGTTCCTTCTTACAAGTTTTTCTCATTCTGATTTATATCAAACTAAGGGTTAAGATAAAAAATGTTCCAAAATGCTAAAGAGGAAAAACAGTTCTTTAATAAGGCATTCCAAGCATATTGTGTCAGAAACTAAACTCTTCATTTTCTCACCAGCAACACTAATCCCTTAGTCTTTTTCACCTCAGAAATTATTCCAAAACCCCTAGAGTCATTCTCTACTCCTCTTTTCCCCTCACACGTGACACGCAATCCATTAGCAAGTGCTCTTAGCCACCTGTACCATCCAAATACATTCAGACTCTGACCTTTCCTCCATCTCTCTGCTCCTTCAGTGGTCCAAACCATTCTTATGTCTTTCTCAAGAAAGTGGTACCCGCACCCCACTAGTCTCCATGAGTCCACTCCATCACAGACAATTCTGCACACAACATCCAAAGAGATAATTTTAAAAACATAAAGCAGATGAGTTGCTACGCTGGTATCTCCTACTTACAGGGCCAAAGATTCAAATTCCACACCAAAGCTTGGGCTATCTTCCCTTGATTTTTTCAGATTCAAGTGTTACCTTCTCTTCCCTGATGACCCTCTTTAATATAGTGTCCCCTGCCTTGTCTTCCATCATTCTCTGTCCTCTTGCTCTGTGTCTCCATTGCACCTCTCACTGTCTAAAATTATCTACTTATCTACTAACTTATCTATTTCCTCTGGTAGAAAGTAAGATCTATATAGGTAGAGATTCTGACTGTCTTGGTCACTGATGTATCTCTTGTGCTTAGAATTTTGTTGTGAGCATAGTAAGTAAATACATATTTTTAAATGAATAAGTGAATGTTTCCTATCCCTCTCCAATTCCCAGTATTACTCTCCAGGAGCAACAACTTTCATTATTGTAGTTATATTTTTGGTAGTTGCCTCTTCATTCCAATGATAAGTTTATACTTCTATCTTATTAGTAATATTATTTAATTGACAAAATTACATACACAGTGTACAACATGATGTTTTGATGTACATGTATATATACACCGTGGAATGTCTAAATCAGGCCAACTAACATATCCATCACCTCATATTCTTATCACTTCTTTGTGGCAAGAAGATTTCACCTTCTAGCCATTTTCAAAGATACCTTGTCTTGTTATTAACTATAGTCATCATGTTGTACACTATAATAGATCTCCCAAACTTATTCCTCTTGTCTAACTGAAATTTTATATTCCTTAACCAACATCTTCCAAATCCACTTTCATTTACTTGTTATCTGCATTAATTATTCACTTCCTGACATGCTAAATTATGATTAGTTCATTGGCATTTTCACTTCCCCCTTTCTTTCCCCCAACATCCCAGGATATTTGTGTCACTGCCTTTTGACGAGTAAATAACATTATTATGACTGTGTTAAATTTACCTACTGCAGAGCCAGGTAGTGTACTGTGACTTTATTTTATCTTGTTTGTCCCTATGGTTCCTAATTATCTTTATTTTTCTGCTTGCAATGTGTTGTGAACAATACAGCTGAAAAATTTTAAAGACCCATCTCATTTCACGAAGTTCACCCTCCAGAATTGACCTCTTCTGTTCCTCTCTAAACTGATCCTTTCTAGAACCAGAACATAGGAGACATCCTGGGAATTTTCATAATTACTTTCCTGAGTTGGGCCCATTATTTTTTAAATCCTATGTCTTCTCATTTGGTTCTGAATCTCTCTCTGGAATCCTGTGGAACATTTAGGTGTATAGAAAACTTAATTTATGTGAATTATAATAATACCTTTCACTTTAAAATAATTCAAAATAGCCCTAGAAAGTAGGTTCTATCCCATTTTATAGAGAAGTAGATTGAGGTACAAAGCAGTTAAGTAACTTGCCCCAAGTCACACATTCATGAAGCTGCAGAGCTGGTAGGTGACCCCCAGGACCACGTAGCCCCAATGTCTGAGAAGCCGCTCTCTGTTGCTACCTTAACACACACCAGGCACTGTTCTGAGCTCTTTACAGTATCATTATCATACGTCATCCTCACCACATCCATCCAGAAGGTATTGACATGAAAGCTGTTGTCAAATATTGACGGGCTGTCAGAGGGAATAAGAAATTAAACTTACTAAAATAACTACAGAGAGCATAACTTGGATCAGTGAGAATAAGTCATAAGGAGATAAATGTTAACTCCAAATAAGGAGACAGTGTCTAACCATCTGAGCTGTTCCAGAATGGATCAAATTGATTTATAATATAGTGAGCTCTCTACCCCTAGAAATACACAAGATGAATCTATGTGTTTAAAGACACTGCAAATCTTTGTTTTGTGAGCTGGGGAGCTAGTGGGGAGAAGGGATGTAACAGGTTTCTGTGGTTTAAAGATACTTTTGTCCTCTGCAAAATTCATTTTGCAACTTACTCCCCAATGCAATAGTACTGGAAAGTGTGGCCTTTGAGAGGTGATTAAGTTGTGAAGGCAACTAACCTCACAAATGGGGTTAGGTGGCATTAGAAAATGGCTTGATAGAGAGAGTTTGTCCCTTTTTGTCCCTTTCACCCCTTCTGTCATGTGAGGCCACAGAGTTTCTTCTCTCCAGAGGACACAGCAATGAGGTGCCATCTTCAGCTTCCCAGACTCCAGAACTGGAGAGAAATAAATTTCTGATGTTTATAAATTACCTAGTCCATGATATTTTATTATAACTGCACAAAACAGGCTAAGACACAGTCTGGGCTCTTAATATAGCCAGGCACAGTTCTTTGTACACAGAATCTCATGGAAAAATATGATGTATGTATTCTTATTTTATTTAGAAGTAAGGAAACTAAGCTCAGAAAAATCAAATGATTAACCCAGGGTCACACAGCTAATGTGCAATTTCAAGTCTAAATCTGTCTGACCTCAAATCCCATGAGGTGATCATGCTAGATATATGATTCATAATCCTTCCAGCACAAAAATTTCCTTTGAGAGTCTTCCCACCCCCACAGACCACTACAAAAGATTACATCTACTTAGCTCACTGCTTCTGTTAAGCATCAATTGTTAATCAAAGAGAAAGGGCCAACCAAAAGGTCATAGAATTCATGCCCAGGCAAAGGCACACAGCACTTCTGATAACCTGCTCAGACTTCCAATAGATGCCTATTTAAATTAAAAACTGCCCGCAGACTTACAGGATCCCTCCTGAGTTAAGAACCCCAGAGTAAGATTAATCTGTGCAGTTCGTACTGATGCTACTGTTTAGAGAGCAGCATTATTTTGTTCCACATTTCTTAGTTGTTGTTCATGAGCTCCTTTCTCTTTGGCTTCCTCCTCTTTTATACAACCCAACTCTTGAATTTCATTCAAGATCCAATCAAAATATAACCTCCTGATCCTTGCCTCCTCATCTCAGCTTCTTAAGCCATAAGGATAAGGGCTAGAGACTCGACGGATCTCGAAGTTCCTCTTTCCAGTTCTTAACATCATTAAGTCAAGAATATGATGGGTGAGGCCTGCATTTCCTGCGTCTTCTCACATATGGAGGTTAATAGCAGTAGGACACCTGCTCCTTTCTGGGAACTCTCCAGATAGTTGTAGGATGTTTAAGTTGGAAGCTGGATGACACTATTTTCACTGAGGCTGGTGTTGTGGGGGTTGTTCTACCAGAGTCTCTCCACAGAAGTGACTATAGAAGCTGGCTTTGAGTTCAGAAGACAATAGGAAAACAGTGAAGACAAAAGAGAGTAGTAACAAAAACTTGGACTAAGATACCCGAAAAAATATGCGTTCTCAGAAAGAAAAGTGGCTTTAGCAAATGAAACATTAAATGCCTACTATGTGTTGTATTATGAAATCATTAAAGTCCTGGTAAGCACAAGATTTTAACTGTGTTCATTAAAAATCAGTGTTAAGCTTTAATGGAGTCCCAGAAAAATGTCTCCAGGCGTGGTTTGCAAAGTTGAAAATCTTGATTAATGGAGTAGCTAATTTCGTTATGTTAAAAGTTATAGAATTGTTTTAAGTGTGATTCTAAGAGCATAAAATTGACCAGTTTTAGCTTTGTGCCTCATTTTGTTATGCAACCATCACCACCATCCATCACCAGAACTCCTCATCTTGCAAAATAGAAACAGTTTCCAACAAACTGTTAACTCCCCATTCCATCCTCCCCCTCGCCTCCGGCAACCACCGTTCTCCCTTCTGCCTCTGTGATTTTTGACTTCTAAAAGTACTTCATCGGAGTGAAATCATATAGGATGTCTTTTTGTGTCATCTTCCACTAGCAGAGAAAATTTCTTTTGTGTCCTAGTTTCTCTTTTAATCTTTCCTCCTTCTTTCTAATAGTATATACAATGCATTGTGCCATCAGATACCCTTGGTGTTACTACTCTTTTCTCTTTCTTCCCATGTGAAACTTTCCAAAATGTTGAAGTAAAAGAAAGATTAAACACAGTTTTTATTCTCCAAATAAATAAATAAAATCTAACCTCCCCCCTAACATTTTCTGTTTCGGTAGTTTCCACTTGCATTACAGCGATGGTCTTGAACTACACTCTAGTCACATTCCGTGTTTTCCCATTCCTCATCTCTCTACAAAATTCCATCCTAAAAGCTCCTGAAGAAAGATTCCAAGCCTCGAACTTGGAAGGGATAGAAATTGCAAGGGATGGACACCAACTCAACCTGGTTTAAGCAGAAAGGAAAATGTATTGGCTTAAGTAACAGAAAAGGCTCAATCAAAATCAACAGATGTGAAGATGAGGAAGAGATGAGTCATTAGAGAGAAATCAAGTTGCCCTAATTGGAAGAAAAGAGAGTGAATGGTGGGCAGGCAAAAATGATGTCCACTGCAAGGAGTGACACGGCAGACCAGTGCATCTTGGTGACATGCAGTCATGGGTTCTAATGCCAAATCTATTATTTCTGGGCTGGGTGACCTCACTGAGCAATACAGGCTAATAGCAGATCTTAGGGATGCTGTGAGGATTAAAAGCACAAGGTGCTGAAATTATGCAGCAGAGAGTTTGGTCAAAATTCTGCTTGCCATATTTGCTTGGAAATAAATAGCTTTAACCAGATATTCCCAGGGGCAGAATCCAAGGGCATCTTTATAACATGTAATTGAATAGGAAATATTTTTTTCTGTCTGAAAACAAGTGTGATTTTGGAGTTATTTTGAAAGCATTAGCATTCAACACTTCTACTCACTCTAAGATCCTGGGGCTAAAATGAATAATCTCATTTTTAAAAAAAAAAACTGAGATAGAATATGAAAACATCAATTTTTCCGAAAATTATTTTACTTTCCCCAAGACATTTATGTAGACCGATCATCCTGTGGTCTAAATGGATTAGTCTTTCATACAAGGTTTTCAATCTCTGGCTCAGTGCCTGTTGTTTAGTGGTTAGGGCTCCAGCCACATACACTGGGGCTGGCGAGTTTGAACCTGGTCTGGGCCTGCTAAACAACAACAACAACAACAAAAATAGCCAGGCATTGTGGTGGGCACCTGTAGTCCCAGCTACTTGGGAGGCTGAGGCAAGAGAATTGCTTAAGCACAAGAGTTTGAGGTTGCTGTGAGCCGTGACACCATAGTACTCTACTGAGGGTGACATAATGAAACTCTGTCTCCAAAAAAAAAAAAAAAAAAGATTTTCAATCTCCAAATCCAAGAAAATTGTCTAGAACAGGGCCCCATGGAAACTTGGTAAGAATTTCCTTTTACAATCTACTTTGTGGTTGATATTTAAATTCTCATTGAGGAGAAAAAGACAAGAAATATCCATCAAATCATAGAATTTTTGGAAAGTCTTTGGACATTCACTCTTCACTCTCCACTGTAGTATTAGGGAAACCCAGGCCATACTAAGCTGCAAGTGCTTTAAATGCATTGGGATGTTTACTTTCCAGGACCTTCTCATGTGCTGTTCCTCTGCTTCAGATGCTCATGGCTCACTCCACACACACACATACCTCTCAAATGCATTCTGCCCCTTCTCAGTTTCACTAAAGGCCACTTCCTATGGGAATCTTTCTCTGACACCTCAGCCAGCCATTGCTCTGCGCTCCATATCACAGTGGACTGTCATCTGATTTTCTTGGCTTTCTCTGCCAATCTCCTCCTCACCCCTTACCTGCCCTCTCACTGAGCTCTGTGGGAGGAAAGGTAATGTATTACTCATTGCTGAGTTCTCAGCATCTGCTGTAGAGATTGGGACACACCCAGCATCAGTCATTGTTTGTCATCTAAAAGGCCAACCTTCCAACCTGGAGGGATCCGTTTTGTAACCACATGGCAAATCTTAGTATTCCCATTCTACAGGTCAAATTTGAGTCAAACAGCAAGGAGATACCTGGACTCAGCCACAAAGGAGGAAATCAGCATTTGGAATTTATGTAAGGCATAATGTTCACCTACTGTGTGCAACATCATGATATCAAAAACTCCAGCAAATCAATTGGATCCTTCCTCCAAATGGCCAGACAAGTTGGTTGGGAAAATCTCTGTAGTATTAGGGAAACTAATCTAGGCACAGGAATCATCCTTGCTCCTGGTGACCACAGCTGCTGTCTGCTGACTGCCTATGGGCCTGCTGGGTGTGATGCTTGACATCATCCTATACAACTTCCTGAAGTTCATGTTATGTCCTCAACTTATAGAGGAGGAAATTGAAGCCCCAGCAGTCAAATCACCTGTCCACGCAAGCAAGCAGCAGACCCAGGATTTGAACTCAAATTTTACTGTTTTTAAGACACCATATCCTTTTGTTGCCATTCAGGACTTAACTCTGGGTATACGCAGTCCACAGTTAGTTCTATAAAAGAAGGAAAGATAATAATGAGCAAAGCCCTTGGAGAAGATGTATTTCCCTTCTTGGTCAGAGAACCCTGAGTCATGACCGAGGGCCACCCAGCAGCGAGAGGGTGAGTTGTGCTCACTTCTGCTCTTCCTTGAAGTGGCATATTCTCTCTTGCATCCTTGCGACCTCACATCTCAGCTGAGATTGGCCAGCAGGTGTTGCCTGTCACGCACTTCCACTCATTTATGAACTAGACCCGAGGCAATCTGGGTCTTTCTTGCTCTCTTTACCTGCCTCCTCATCTCCTCCAGGGGGAAGGAGAGTGAGCAGCCTATCGCCTCCTCTGAGTGAGAGGAGAAACACTGCTTCTAGGGAGGAGGAGGGGGAGGCTTTGCCTTAATCAAGATGCCGTCTGTATCTCGTGTATGGTATGAGCATTTTGTGTGGAGTCCACACATATCTCAGAGTTCCGTGCTGGTGTCTCAAAATTGTAATGATTACACATTGAGGACATCTGGCCAGAGTTCAAATCCAAGCATTGCCACTTACACGCTCTATAACCGGAGGCAGTTTATTTTCTTTGAGCCTCACAGCCCTCGTCTTGTGAAGGACAGATCATGATCCCTTCCTCACGGACCTGTTACAAGAACTGGTGATAAAGTTGGAAGGTGAAGCGCCCAGCATATAATGGAGACGGGGGAGTAGGGGGTCCATGGGAGGGTGAGTGAGCAATGGGTGACGTGAGAAGAGCTTGTAGGGCTGATTAGGGAGGCAGCATGCAGAGACGTGGGAGGTGTGGGGGTTGAAGGAGGGAAAACATATTAAGGGGCCATTTTTTGTCTTCCTGGTTTAAGCAAAGGGCAGAAAGGCAGATTTCAGCTCTCAGAGAAACGAGACCCCTCACCCCCTTTTCTGGCTGGACCCTCTTATCTATTCCTTGGGCTATCATACCACTCTCTGAGGACAGGTTGAGGTGCACTCACACAGCATTGCCTCACTGTGTGTAGCTTTGGGGAAAAGCATTCAATATGTCTGAGCTTGATTTAGTCATCTAAAAAATGGGGATAAAAAACACCTACCTTGGAATGTAGTTAAAAGGATAAGAAACACCATTCATAAGGCACAGAGCTATGGGCCCAGCAAGCTACAGAAACCCCATCTACAGAGCAGTTATTCACCAGCCAGGAGCCTGCTAACAGCTCGTATAAGAACCATATGGACAAGTCAGAGAAAACCAATCTAATTGAATACAAATTGAATCCCTTCCAATTTCCTTCACTTGGGAAATAGTAATAAATATTCATACTTTTATAGAATCTTGCATTTTTTTCAAGTTATCTGTCTTGATTTATCTGAGCAATCACTCTTCAAAGTCACTAAGGTAGGCTTCCTAGTGATTTTCAGAACCAATTTTTAAATAGCTTAGAATATTTCAATAGTTTTTCAGAGGGTTACCTAAAAGGGACCCATGTTCCAAACTCACCAATGCCAAACTCATAAGTCTCTATTAAATGAACAGTTGAATGAGCAAACACACACATGAAAGGGACCCATGTTCCTTTTTAGGTAACTGTGGGAGATTCGTATTGTGGTGAACAGTAGAACTCCTGATGCACAAGGAACCACATGTGCAAACATAGGAAGTTCTGAAAGACCACGGTGAAAATCTACGATTGAGGATCTAGGATTGAAGATCTTCACTGTGGTCTTTCAGAACTTCCTGTGTTTGCACGTATGGTTCCTTCTTCTTGGAATTCCCTTTCCTCTTTCCTCCTTTTTCCATATGCTCCCCATTACCCTTCCTCCCACACACACACAGTGAGCAAAATCAGAGTCAACTCATGCTAGCTATGAGATTTTGGACAAATTTCTCAACTTCTTCTGTCTCTGTTAATTTGTCATTTGTAAAATGTCAATAATAATAGTAATAATAATAATACCTATCTCTCCTTACCCTTGGTATTGTTAGCATCTCATCCTTTTAAACTTATCCACTCTTCTACCTGCTTGGGTCAGGCGACTTTTCACTTTTCAGTGCCCTTGTGGGCCCAGGGCTTGCCCCTGGTGTCGTGTTAATCACACTCTTTGGCCGACTAATCCCACTTCCAAGAACTTAGTTTAAGGAGCTGAAATGAATTCCATCTAGAGATGTCCACTGAAGCATTGTGCCTAATAATAAAATTTGCAAATAACCTAAATGCCCATGATGAAGGCCATTGTCAATGGCTAGGCAACTTATCAGGTTTTGTTTTTCCCTCATCCACTAAGGCCTGAATCATGTTTGGTTTCTTTTTTTTTTTTTTTTTTTATTAAATCATAACTGTATACAATGATATGATTATGGGGCATCATACACTCACTTTATAAACCATTTGACACATTTTTGTCACAGTGGTTAACATAGCCTTTCTGGCGTTATCTCAGTTACTGTGCCAAAACATTTACATTCTACATTTACCAAGTTTCGCAAATACCCCTGTAATATGCACCACAGGTGTGTCATGTTTGGTTTCTTTCTAAACCTAATGCCTCAAAAAGAGGCTTGAGAGAAGTAGCCACTCCACAAATTCTTCCAGTCACATATTCCACAAAGATTAACTAAGCACCTATTATGAGCCAAGCACAGTGTTATATGCCTTAGGTGTGTTATGTTGTTTAATCTCCAAAATCTCTTGTACTGGGTGCTGTCTTCAACCCCAATTTGAAAATGAGGAACTGAGACTTAAAGAGGTGAAACCAAGGCCAGGTCTATTAGACTTGACTACCCGAGCACTATGTTCTGAGGGAATGAATGAAGGAATGAATACCTCTGACAAGATAATGGTTTGTCTACCCATAAGATAAATGCAGGTATTATTATTATTATTTTTTTTTTGTAGAGACAGAGTCTTACTTTATGGCCCTCGGTAGAGTGCTGTGGCATCAACACAGCTCACAGCAACCACCACCTCCTGGGCTTAAAGCGATTCTCCTGCCTCAGCCTCCCGAGTAGCTGGGACTACAGGCACCCTCCATAACGCCCAGCTATTTTTTGGTTGCAGTTCAGCCGGAGCTGGGTTTGAACTCAGTATATGGGGCTGGCGCCTTACCGACTGAGCCACAGGCGCCGCCTGTATATTTTGGATGGAATTCTTTTAATGTTTAGACCAACCGCTACTCTAAAAGGTGAAAGAGTCTAGAAGTACTACTAATTCCATTTTGTAAATGAAGAAAATTAAGTCACTTGTCCTATAGCTAATGTGTGATTGAATACTAATGAGAATCAGGTCACCTGGTTCCTCATCTATGGCCCTGTTCATTTTCCTAGTCCCAACTAGAGGCCGAGGTCTGCAATTCAGTTTTAATATATTGCTTAATTTAAGGGCTAGTCTTTTTTTTATTATTGAGATAGAGTCTCACTCTTTTGCTCCAGTCTAGAGTGCCTTGGCATCATCATAGCTCACAGAAACGTCAAATTCCAAGGCTCAAGCAATTCTCCTGCCTCAGCCTCCCAAGTAGCTAGGACTACAGGTGCTGGCCATGTGCCTGACCTTTTTTTTTTTTCTTTCTATTTTTACCTTTTTATTTTAAATTAATATGAATGTATAGATTTTTAGGTTACATTGTTCTCACTTCCAAGGTAAAGTTCAAGTTGTAGTTGAGCCCTTCACCTAGGGGTCATGCCAAACACCCTCACATTGTATATGTTAGGTGAGACCCCACCAATTGCTCTCCCTCCTCCTTCCTCCCTCCAATCGTCCTCTCCCTCCCTCTTTTTCCCTCCCCCTCGCTAGACTATATTTGTGTTTTATCATTCATATGGATGTGCAATTATTTACATATTGCTTTTATATTAGTATTTAGTACACTGGATATGTTTTTTCCATTCTTGAGATAGTTTACTAGGAAGAATGTGTTTCTACTCTATCCAGGTAAACATAAAAGATGGAAAGTCTTCAATATTTCTTATGGATGTATAATACTCCATAGTATATAAATGCCACCATTTGTTGATTTATTCAAGGGATAATGGGCATGTAGGTTGCTTCCATGACTTGTCAATTATGAATTGAGCTATAATAAACATTCGGGTGCAAGTGTCTTTGTGGTAAAATGGTTTTTCTTCTGGGTATATACCTAGTGATGGGATGGTGGGATCAAATGGAAGGTTGACTTTTAGTTCTTTAAGAATTCTCCATATTTCTTAGTAGAGATGGGGTCTCACTCTTGCTCAGGCTGGTTGCAAACCCTTGAGCTTAAGCAATGTTCACATAATGACCTGTCTTAAAAGAAAACATTGACCAAGAACAGCTTGTATTTGTCTGTAAAAAGATCATTGTGGAGGATCTTTGTCAATGCAACTTTATTGCAAAAATTTTCTCCTGTACTATTACCTATGAGAATGAAGAATTTGACACCCAAAACTCTGAGACCAGTATCACATTTAGACCATTCCAGCCCCTTCCTGTGGCCTGTGAAATGTAAAACATGAGTATTCTCACAAAGAAAATCCACTCTCATTCCAATTTTATAGATATGCTCTCAAGTATTGCAATACCTTTTACATTGTATTTGGCCAATGATCCTGGCCTGATTTTTCTGGAAATAATTTCTAGAAATTTCTCCTTCACAAAGGTGAGTATGTAAAGTTTCTGCTGCTACTTCTACCAAGAAAAAGCAAAGTTGAGAGTTAAATTAAGCATGGGCTCATTCAGGTAATAACAATAATAATAATAGGAAAATGTAGATAGTCTATGTTTTTCCAATTCCTTAAGAAACTGTTCAATTCTCCTCCCTATTTGGAATGTGTATGTACAGCTTAAAATGCAAACAGAACCTTTAGGCTGAGGCTCTCAAATGGATGTTGCTTCAAAGTCACCATTTAACAGTACTATTCAAGAGGAAAAATTAAAATGAAGTTGCCATGGCAACTTCTGTAACACCTGGCATAGCACCTCTGACTCACATGGCTGTATCTTCTAAAAATGCAGGCATAAACTGATGCTTTATTCAATTCCTGGAGTCAAATGTGCCTTCCCAATACACAGTGAGGGGATATTTACTTATATACATCAATCTTTTTATAAGGGAGAAGTCAGGAGAGAAATGAAATCTCTCATAGCCCAAATGCATTTTTATTCTACCATAAATGAATAATTTGGAAAAATCTATTTCCTTCTCCACAATTATCTCTATTTTTGGTGTACTATAGGAGAGATCTTCCCTCTAAATTCAATATTTTCAGCTTACACAGACAGTTGGTTGGAGAATCAGGTGACAAGTTTAAATGTATGGAAGGACAAGTTTGTAAGCATGAACTGCACAGAAGCTGCACCCCAGAAAGGACCCTGTATTGAAGCCAGAAATCTGAGTATGGCTCTTGGCTTTAACTTTAGCCAGCTAGCTGTGTCTCCTCTCTGACTTTCAGCATCTTCATCAACTATATCTCTTATCTATGAAAATATCTATCCCATAAGGTGACTGCAAGAATTCCATTAGATCACTAGAGGAGAAAGGTTTTTGGTAAATGGTACAGGGAGGAGAGACAATGCCATTTATTGAGTACCCAGTATGCTCCAGGCATACATAAGACACTTGATAGTTTTTAATAACATGCATGACAAACAAATGATAGCTAAGGCTGTATAGGTTGACAGGAACAGATCACTTGGGATCTTCATATCACACTAAAGAATGTGGATTACACAGAGCAGGTAATGAGAAGGCACTGATGGATTCTGAGCAGCAGAATTGCATGATCAATACTAGGTCTTTGAAGGGTCCCTTAGAGTAATGAGGTGGGTAGATGGAGACAAGCAGACAGAAGGAAGAACACTAGGGAGGTTATTACAATAATAGTCCAAGAGAGAAATGGTGGAGGTGAAGATATTTTTAATGATGCCTCTGTGAGAAAGGTGAGTGATGTGGTCTAGCAAGGGTCCAATAGATGAATGGCTATATCCATTCAATGGTGACTTTGAGTTAAATTATGTCTATTCAAATGGTGTCTATGGGTTAAATTGTATCCTCCAAAAGGATATGTTGAAGCCGTAACTCCCAGAACTTGTTAATGTGACTTTATTTGGAGATAGTGTCTTTGATAGTGTAATCAAGTTAAGTTGAGATCACATTGGGTGAAAGTGCACCCTCATCCAATGGCTGGTGTTTCTATAAGAAAAGGGAAACTAGGACACAGAGACCCCTGGGGGAAGCCAATGCAATGACAGAGGCAGAGCCCACAGTGATGCATGTACAAGCCAAGAAATGCCAAGGATTGGCAGAAGCTAGGAAGAGGCAAAGAAGTATCCTTCCTTAGAGCCTTCAAGAGAGAGCATGGCCCCACTGACACCTTGGGTTTGGACTTGGAGATTCCAGAACTGAGAAAGAATACGTATCTATTGTTTTATGCCACTGAGCCTGTGGTACTTTATTACAGAAGCCCTCAGAAATGAACATGATCACACACAGAGAAAAGAATTCTCTCAACATTTCTAGCAGATCCAATGAATGACATCATGCCTATTAAAACAGTCATATTCCAAAGGGAGGAATCAGGGACTGTCCCCACTGATGTTTTGTTTGGTATATTTGTTTATATAGGCTAACAGAACATTCAAAAACAAAACAGCACTGGAGTCAGTCCCTGATACCCCATTTTTGGGATACAACTGTTAAGAAGTATCCCATAGAGTGGGCCCTGAGGTGTACCACCCAGGCCCACCCTTCAGGATGGAGACACTTCTTACCCCTACCCCTACGCCCACCCTTGAGTGCTGGCTGTAGGGTGTCACAAGTATGTTCCTTTCCAGAAATTGCCCTCAGCTGAAAAGAGCTGCCTCAGCTAATATCTTGTCCTCTTCTCTAAAGCACCCAATGTCAAACTACAGGTTGATATTGAGGGTACAAAGACACCAAGTTTCCATTCAGGACATCTTTGCAGAGCTACACCAGGTCTCAATCTCTCCACACGTCACCTGAAGCCTCATATCCCAGCATCACTCTCAGTCCAACCCAGTTTCCTCACTTGCTTGCAAATTTGCTCCTGAGAGCAATATATTTTGTGCTTCCAGCCTTCATCTCAGAATCTTCCTCCAGGGACCTTAACCTAAGAAACCCCACAAAATTATTTCCAGCCTCACAAATGGAATGTTGGCTTTTTGCCATAATCTCAGATTTATAACTGCAGGGCATTCTTGAATAATAAAATATAAACCAATGTAGATAGATTAAAGAAAAAGTCTCTCCATGAATGTAAATTTCCAGGCAATTTTTAATGATTCTGACATGGAAATAAAGCTGATTCTACCTACATTAAGAGCATATTTGAAAATGTGTGCTACACTCCAGTCTGGGCCATGGAGTGATCCTTCAGGCCACAATACTTCATCCCTTTCAACCATCATCATTATCAAATGTCATCATAATCCGTTGCAGAGCCATGGCCAACCTGAGAACATTCAAAGAACTGAAATTTATGATAATGAAAAACAGCCAAACGGGAATGAAAATAAGAAAAAGTTTAATAAAGTCTCAAGAACAAATAGAATTTGAAGCACATGAGGGACTAGATATAAAGAAATATATTAGCTTTGCTCATCTGGACTGAGTCATCAAATCTCCTTATCGACAGAAATTTGATTTTAGAGGCAAGAGGCATCAGATAAGAAGACAAGCTGAAGTCTGCACTTGGCCTTTTAATTTTAAAGAATCCAGGCATCTTTATACACATTCAGCTCTAACTGGTTATAACTGCTACATGCATAACCGTAATTGTCAAAACTACAGAGGGTGCCAAATATACACATTTTAACACAGGAAAAAATCGTATTAAATTTGTAATACTTATATCACATTTGACTTCTGCAATTATAAGAGGTGCTCAACGTGACTTGTATTCATGTTTTGTTATCAGTATATCTTGATTATTACAATGTCAGTACAGTTCTTTTTTTCTTTTCTTAAAACACGTATACAGTTTGGGGGCATCATCTGTATTTATCTGTGAATTAATGCCAGGAGCTATGCTGCCCACTGTCCATGGAGTAACTCATTTATTTCTCACAGGATTCTGTAATTAGAGTTGCCCATTTTACTGTTCTGATTTTGCAGAGATGGTAAGTGAAGCAAACGAAAACAAAGTAACT
Organism: Nycticebus coucang; assembly: GCF_027406575.1. Classification (NCBI taxonomy): domain Eukaryota; kingdom Metazoa; phylum Chordata; class Mammalia; order Primates; family Lorisidae; genus Nycticebus; species Nycticebus coucang. The sequence continues at coordinate 79,132,817 of NC_069796.1, forward strand.
CGCTCTACCCCCACCCAAGCTCCCACTCTAATGAAGGGTTGGGATTAGATCCCAGGGGAGCCGGATCTGACTCCACACTATTTTTATCTTTTTTTCTGTCTGGCCTCTGTGCATAATTCCCTACTGGTCTACGTTCCTTTTCCTCTCTCTCCTGCTGGTCCATCTTGGGGTTTGAGAGGATCAGTACAGAAAATCCGTTTCTTCCCCACTAAGTTAGGAGCCTAGTAAAGGAGAAATGGGTCCAGAAGTCAGATGCAGATGAAAAAATCAGCTTGGTTCTCAATAAAAGCTGGCAGAGAAGATGAGACTTTGGACTGGAGACAAGTAGACTGACAATAATCCCCTGAATAGCATTTATCCTCAAAACTGCAAGTCCACATGGTGGGAGGGCAGTCTCTCCTGCTAGGTTCACCAAAATGAGACATCAGGTAAAGATTGTGCCTTCTCTGCCAACAAGCAGATCTGAAAATCAGAAAGAGAAAGGAGGGCTCTCCCAGGCAAGAAAGTAAGTGCTCTTCTCCAATCCACTCCTATGTAACCTCAGTTCTAAACATTTTTCTCCCACTTATAACCTTAATTGGTCTCCCTAGCCCTTCAAGATCAAATCAAGCTCCCAAGTGTAATATTTAAGGTCTTTCCTCCCGGTGGTCACCATTTGAGCTATTCACCAATATTTACAGTTCTTCTCCTTTTAAGCCTGTGGGAGGACTGTCCTTGAAGTTAGACATGGCTATATTCCTGGCTTTGGCCAATGAGATGAGAACAAAAGTGACATGTGTCACTTCTAGGTAGAAGCCTATACTGGCCAGCTTCTTTATCATTTTTCTGTCCTGTTGCCATACTGATAAAGGCTCTATCACCCTGAGTCAGGAGACATGGAGCAGAGACCACCATCAACCCATCATGGATCTGCAGCACAAGCTGACGTTTGTTGTTGTAAGCCACTGAGCTGTGGAGCCTGTTTGGAACTGCAGTATGACCTCACCCATCCTGAATAACACCTTCTCCACATTTCTTAACACTTGGTGTGACTTCTCACCTTCAGGCTTTTTTTGCTCAGGCTGGTCACTCTGTTTGCCTTCATTCACGTGTTCTCAACATCCCACCCACCAGCAACACCTCCTCCAAACCCACATCAAAAGCACCTCCTCCATGAAGCCTCCTCTGTCTCCTAGAGGTGGAAGCCAGCATTCTCTTCATTGGGCTCAGAAAAGCATTGAATGAATGACTGAGTGAAGGTCCATGGCCAGACATGATTTGTCTGCCATCTTTTACCACTCCAAACCAAATTAAGTCTCCTCTAGTCGGTAAAACCTGTAACCTTTTCTTCTTCATTCCAAGTGATGTCAATTTTCCTAAGCAGAAGCGTGCTAACCAGCTAACCAGCTTACTTCCACACTGTAGTGCGCTAGGCTTGCTGTAGCTCAGGGAGAGACTTGGTGTTTTCCTCAAGCTATTCAGTGCATGTGCAGAGTATCTTGCTCCGGGAGCTCAGGAAGGAGCTGCAGGGGCAGCAGCAGAGAGGAGGAGGCACACGGAGAGGCATATGGTGCCAGTGGCACCTTGCCAGGGATGGCAACACTCACATTGGCCATGGGAATAGTTTGGAGAACAAATTACATTCTTCCCTTCAGGGAAGGAGACAAAATGAGACTGAGTGTTGTGCCAAGACCATGGTGAAATGCTAAGGATGGGCCCTTCTGTCTCAAGCAGTGGTTCCTAACCCTGATCGTACATTAAAATTACCTGGAGAGTTTTTAAAAATTCCCATGCCAAGGCAGTATCCCCCACTAGTGAGATCAGAATCTCTGGGGGTGTGGCCTGAACATCAATACTTTTTCCAAAACTCCCTATGGCTTCATATGCAGCCAGGGCACCTGCCCTTGAGTACAGCAGGCAGCTCAAGAGACTGACAGCAAATGTGCATGGTTTATTCTGCCTCATATCTCACATCCTTAACAATACTTAATTGTGTAAAACTGGAATTGTAAAGTCAGGGAGAGAGGAGGTAGTTTCCCTAGTTTCCCTCTATATGAGAGACCTTTGTGGTACGTATCTTACACGCATTGCTTCATTTCATTGTCATGTCAACCCATGGAAAGGCCACCTGCCTTGAGAAATGAAAAAAACTGAGATTTAAAGAAGTGAAATACATATTCATACAGTTAACCAGCCGCAGTCGGGATTCAGTTCAAGAGTCCTTCCTCTACATTAGTGGTTTTCAAACTATGGTGGTGTGTGAGGTTCTGCAAATGTGTGACTCAACTATCACTTTTGTAGACTTAATGTTCAAAGCCATAACATGGAAGAGCACACCCATCCTGTATCACACTGTATCACACGCCGTACTGAAGCTCACTGGAGTCTTCCCGTGCACTGCTGTGCACATCTGTGTTAACTCATGTCTGTGCAGACCTCCAGGGAGGGATTCTTCTGATATCTCTGAAGATGTTCTACCAGGAACGTCTGGAAAATGGGTTCACTGATTAGAATGATTAAAAACACATGTTTTAGAAAATGAAGCATGGGCATGATTACATTCACATACAATTGCTCAGGTGAGTGTATTAGAGAACAATATGGGTCTGGTGTCCTTGGGTAAATGCTGAGTCAGATAGCTCCATGCAAGTGGCCACTGGGGTGTCAAGCCAGGCGAATACTCACAATACCACACAACCAAATCCTTCTACAGTGATGGTTGGGGAGTGCCTTTACAGCAAGCCTGGGGTCTTCTGTAGCATGACTAAGCTCTGAAGGACAGGCCAGTGTTTACAGGCTTCCCAAATACAGAATGCCTACAATGAACCTGAAACTTAAAGCTCCAGTCCAATATGCCAAACACAAAAAGTCTGACAGTTTTGAAACGCACAAGGATGCTTGTTACTTTAATAATTAAATGATGTTATAGAATACTAGATAGTGGATATTCTAAATGTACCAAAGAATATGCCTTTGATTTCCTCCAAATCACACATGTACAATTCAGAAACGCCAATATATTGTCAATGATTCCATACTGAAGCAGAAATTTTATATCATGCTTTCAAATTGTTTGATCAGTTTAATTTGACAAATATCCTGAGATTATTTAGTGAGCTGTTAAAAACAAGTATCTGTAGGTATCAGCTTGTTTGGGCAGTGGCCTAAGGGGCCTGCCCCTGTGTGCTTGGGTGCAGATATAGACAGAGGGGCTCCCTGAGTAGGCATTGCCCAGGCCATGAGAAATCAGTCGTGCCCGCCCCAAGCCTTTTACACTTCCTGGGGCTCTGCAGGGCATAGAGGAGGTTGCAGGTGGTGGGTGGGTAAGGAGGCCCACGGGATCACACTGTCAATCTCTTCCTCCTCTGATGCAGAAATAAAGCTGTGATTGGATATTTTAGGAGCATTACTAAGGGTGACAAGTTCCAGTAACTACTGGGAAATGTCATGGACAAGGACTACCAGAAATTTGAAAATGTGCAAGAGAATCAACACACCTGCCACCTGCTCACTTTTAATGAATATGTTTCTTTAGTAAAAAAGCATATTGAACAGCCGCTAGCGCAGATTACTGGATTCAACACCTTGGCCTTCACCACATTAAACCAGCATAAAAAGGAGGGGGCCTAGCCCCATATTCCACCTGCTGCTCACATTTACCTATTTTATGGTTTTAAGAGAAATATTTCCAGAGTAGGGGGCAGAAAAAGAAGGCCAGAAAGTAGCCTTCAGCAGTGGTTCAGTGGCAACTTCTTTGTGCAAATCCACTTCCATGGTAGCATCCCAGAGGAATCTCAAGCACTAGCTTCCTCGTCCAGGCAATGGATTATTTTGGACATTTTGGGCCCATAGGCTGGGAGGTTTGGACTAATGATGACAGGAGAATACCTCTTGGGAAGAATGACTTTGTCACAAATGTTAAGGATTGAGGAGTCAAAGAGGAAATGACCTGACTATCTCAGGACCGCTGGTTTCCCCCAAAATACCTTCTTGTGTTCAATCCTCCTTTAGGAGCAGACACTTCTCTCAGCTGCTTCCAGTCAGGCTACTCTGGGTAAACTGATGTGAAGCTACCCACTCATGGGGCCCCTTCCCCAGTATACATGTTGGTTTGTCCAAAACGTAGATAACCACCTCCCTGCCACCAGCACAGGCCCACTTGGTCCTAAATACTGCCGTGGGCTTTTTACAAGCTTCAAATTCTCTATGCACTTTCAGCTCTGTCACTTGGGTCATAGTTTCAGTACTTTAGCCCGACAGCCATGCTGGTGAGAGCTGTTCAGGAGAGTCATCCAGGTGTCACTCAAACCAGCTATCCTGGACATAAGATTTCTGAAGCTTCTATTAATCATGGCTAGTCTTGACTGTCAGAGTTATCTGGAAAGATGTCTTTTACCTAAAAGTTGCATGCAAAAATCAACCTTTAGTGTCACATTTGCAATCCTCTTGCCCTATATTTCTTCTACGACTCCTGAAGTAGACTCCCTGTTTCTAGAAGCCACTTTTGAACATTATTTTGTGGGAAAAAAAACTATTTTTTAGACACCAATTTTCAGGCTAACCTAAGGGATCTAATCTTAGAATTTTCTTAATTATCTCCTTAGAAATGAAAGAATTATACACCGTGAGCTTTCTAGTTGTTAGCACTATGAAGGCAAAAAACACTTTCTACATCACCATTCCTGTTATACTGGGCACCAGTGAATGTATGCTGTGTTCAAAGTAGATGGAAAGGTATCCTCTCCTCACAGCACATTAGGTAAGTTTGCGCAGGTTTGTTTAAAAATCCTTTCTGCATAAACCACTGTTAGATTTTCTGTTGGGGTGGCTGTAAGTTTGGTGAAAAAGATGACTGCAATTTCTTCTTCCTGTCAAATCTCTCCTACCAAGATGGTGTTCCACTAGTCTAACTCAGCGTGAGTAGGAATAGTGTAGCTTGAGGCTTTGATTAAGAGAATATTTGGTACAAGCATTACTGACCAGAAAACACGTATGTCACATATCTCAAAAACAAAGAAAAATATAATACTCAATTTTTAAAAGTATGCCATTTGTAGTGACTGCTTTGCATGAATCAAAACTTTCCCAACCCAGAACAACTAAAATATAAAACAAAAGAACAGCAAGAAAAAAACAAATAACTCCAACAAGAAGTTGGGCAAAAGGCATAAAAAGGCTATGCCCACCAAACCAGGAATGGATTAACAGGCTGTGGTATATGTATACCATAGAATACCATTTAGTTACTAAAAAAGATGGAGACTTTACATCTTTTATATTAAACGGGATGGAGGTGGAACACATCAAGAAGTTGGGCAAAAGGCATAAAAAGGCTATGCCCACCAAACCAGGAATGGATTAACAAGCTGTGGTATATGTATACCATAGAATACTATTTAGTTACTAAAAAAGATGGAGACTTTACATCTTTTATATTAAACTGGATGGAGGTGGAACACATTCTTCTTAGAAAAGCATCACAAGAATGGAGAAGCAAGAATCCAATGTACTCAATTCATGAAGGCATAGATGAGCTACCCTGTTTCCCCGAAAATAAGACAGTGTCTTATTTTAAGGTGTGCTCCCAAAGATGCGCTAGGTCTTATTTTCAGGGGACGTCTTATCTTTCCTGTGAGTAGGTCTTATTTTTGGAGGATGTCTTATTTTCGGGGAAATGGGGTAATACAAGGTGGGGTATAAGGAAATGAGGGAGTAAGGAGAGGGGAGGTGGATGGGGGATGAGGGGTTATGGTGTATGGCACACCTCTTGCGGGTAGGACACAGTTATAAGAGGGACTTTACCTGACAAGTACAATCACTGTAACCTAATTCTTTGTACCCTCAATGAATCCCAAACAATAAAAAAAAAGAAAATATATTATACAAATGACCAACAAATGTATAAAAAAATGTTCAACATCACTGATCATCAGGGAAATGTAAATTAGAACCACAATGAGATACCACACAGAATGCCATTATTACTAAGTAAAAAAAAAAAAAAAAAAAAAGTTGGCATAAATGCAGTATCTGCCAGCAGCTTGATCTTGGATTTCCCTGCCTCTTGAACTGTAAGAAATAAATTTCTATTGCTTATAAACTCCTTAGTCTATGTTATTCAGTAATGGCAATCTAAACAGACTAAGACACAGCCTATGTAAAGAAAAAGAAATAGTTTATTAAGCAATTAAGTTATGAGTGAGTGTGTGTATGTATGTGTGTGTACTCATGGGCCTACACATGCATTCATGTGTGTATCACATGCACTCTTTCTATTACATATAACTACTTAGATCTAACCAAACCCTTCTCAATGGGACATGGGTAAAGTGAAGCCTAACATAGAAAGACCTGGCATATCCCAAAGCTCTAGTTCTGACTTCCTTTCTTTGATTGATAAATTATGATATTCCTCTGACCCACTTCTCCACCCCTCTCGGATCCTTATCACATACCCACCCACCCTAGACCAGTCACTTCCTTGTGTGGCGACAACTTTTAGTAAGCAATCATACTAAATCTGATCTATTCATTGCATGGCAATCTTAGTCTCTCTTTTAAACTCCTCAGAGATTCTTTGTGGATACTGTCTGCCTTGAAACATAGCACATTCCTTCCATGACGTCTACGCTGCTCTCCTGATGTCTGCCTCTGCATGGTGTTGATCAGGTTCATGGGGATGAGGGGTCCCCAGGTGAAGCGCCCCTTCATGCTGCCATAGCCTGATAATGCATCACAAAATCCACACTGTTAACTCAGAGCTAAGGGCTGACTCTATCCCATGTTGCCCATGAGATTTTGATCCAAACAGTTTAGTGAAAGGGCATTTCAAACACTGGCCCTGTCGCTTATTATGTTAATTTGACAAATCACTTCACATCTCTGAGCTACAATGTCCTTACTCCAAAATGGAGACAAGAACCCTACTTTGGAAGGTTGTTGTAAGCACCCAATGATTTATGGAGACAATGTGCTAGAATATAGAATTGCCTGATAAACATATTGCCTTAAGAGATGTATTGAATTTTTCTTAAATTTTATCTCCTTTTTTCTTAAGCATTGTCAAATCACTTGGGATATTTTGTGTCCTTCTTAAAGTTTTCACTTTCTACCTTAAAAAGTGAAAGAAATCATTCCATGATTGCTTACTAAAGTTGTCTTATTTCTTTCTTGACAGATAACATCTAATGTCTTCTATTCTTGATAGAATATATAAAACACCTTGTATTTTTTATACCTAAAAGAGTAAATTTAAGGCAGTTCTCAGCCTTTTATCATCCATTCTCCCTCTTATAATCTTTAATAAGCCCTTTAAAACAAAACAAAAAATTGTCTTTCCTCTTTTTCATGGTTCTTGCCTTACAGCTTGAACACACACTTAAGCAAATTTCTGGTTCCATCTCATGCTACAAGATGGAAATTAAAGTGAGGAAGTATGGGATTGACACTCAGAGACCCACTTCATCTTCTAGTACATATTTTCTGCTGCTGTGAAATGAGCAAAAACACTCTCTACCTCCTAGTGGTTAGTGTGAAAAGCCAATGACATTTTGAAGGAAAAAATGAAATTTCAAAATTGTGATGCTCTGCACAGGTGCTCTCTTATACTTACCAATCTGCCTGAGAGGCCAGAGTCCTAGGCCAGGCATCCTCAAACTTTTTAAACAGGGGGCCAATTCACTGTCCTTCAGACCGTTGGAGGCCGGACTATAGTTTAAAAAAAAAAAAAAACTATGAATTCCTATGCACACTGCACACATCTTATTTTGAAGTAAAAAACAAAATGGGAACAAATACAATTCACACGGCTTCATGTGGCCCACGGGCCGCAGTTTGCGGACGCCTGGTCCTAGGCAAAGAAGAACAAACAGGGTTTTGCACAGAAGCATAATGCAGAGAATGCAGGACACACATTCCCCGTGGCTATTTATAGGCATGCCTCTCACGTTGGAGAGCTGGCTTACCTCCAAAGGCACCATCTTTGCTAATGTCACACACAACACCTCTCCAGCACTGCAGACCCTGTGGAGAAGCCACTTGCACTTAAACCAGTTGGAAGGAGCCGCTGCAGCTGCTACCCAAGAAGAATTTCATTCCACAAACATTTGGAGCCCCTGCTGTGAGCCAAGCCCTGTTGCCTGGCATAGGAGCTACAGAGAGGAAAAATACCCGGTCGTCAGTCATTTTATCACCCACGTACCTGTGGAATGTATCTATGCACCTGGCACCTGTTGGGTGCTGGCCATACAACAGAGAGTAAAAGAAACAGGTACTGGCTGTCATGAAGCTCCCATTTTCAGAGAGAGACACAAAAAAATAAAAAGGAAAATATATTGAAGATAATTTTATTTTTATTTTATTTTTTTTTATTAAATCATAACTGTATACATTGATATGATCATGGGGTATCATACACTCGCTTCATAAACCATTTGACACATTTTAGAAGTGAAAAGTATTATGAAGAAAATAAGATGGGGGTCATGTGATAAAAAGGGATGGACAGGCTGGCTGTGGTGGCTCATGATTGTAACTCCAGAACTTGAGGAAGCCAAGGCAGAAGGATCACTTGAGGGCAGAAGTTTGAGAACAACCTGGGCCAGGTGATAAGACTCCGTCTCTACAAAAAAAAAATTAAAAGAAATAAAAAATAAAAACATTAGTCAGGTGTAGTGGTGCGTACCTGTAGTCTCAGCTACAGAGGAGGCTGAGACCAGAGGATCACTTGAGCCTAGTTATTCAAGGCTAAAGTGAACTCTGATAGTCGCACTGTACTCCAGCCTGGGTGACAAAGTGAGACTCTGTCTCTAAAAATAAATAAATAAATGATTTTATTCTAAGAAAAATGGGGGAGAATGGATAGGTACATTGGTGCATGGCCAGGGATGGGCTCCCATAGGAGGTGGTATTTGAGAAAAGAGAATGAATGTGAAAATGAACTAGTGACACTGTTGAGAGTTTGGTAAGAAGATGAAATGCAGGAAAGAAATATGTCATTTTAAAGCACCTGCTATGTGCTAGGGACCCTGCCATGTTAATATATTTCCACTTGTTTAATCTTCTTAAGGCATCATGGCAGTGACTGTGCCAATGTCGATCACCAATGCCAAGAGCAATGTATGGTACATGATGAGTGCTCTAATGAAATAGAATGAATAAAAATGGGGATGAATGAGATGAAATTTATCGATCCCACTTTATAAATAGGGAAACTGAGGTTCTAACGGGTTGGGTTTTTCAAGACCACATAGCTATAAATCATAAAGCTAGAATAGTTGATCATGAGCCTACCTTTAAGATGTCTGATATTTTATCTTATTTTACAAAATTCAAATTTTATAATTTAGCTACTAATATTTTGTTTGTTTGTTTGTTTGTTTTGCTGTTGTTGTTTAAGAGGCAAAGTCTTACTCTGTCACCCAGGCTGAGTGCAGTAGTACAATTATAGTTTACTATAGCCTTGAACTCTTGAACTCTAAGATCCTCCTGCCTCAGCCTCCCCAGTATCTAGTATTACAGGCATGAGCTACCATGCCCTGCTTTTTGCTAACATTTTATTTAGGATTATTTATATTTATGTTTCTAAAATGAGATTAGTCTACACTTTTCCTTTTTCAAACTACCCTTTTCTGTTTGACATCAAGGTCTTTGCAATAAAATGTGTGGATTTGCTTATCCTGTATTGCTATACTCTAGAAATGATATCACAAAACAGGGAGTACCTGTTTTTGGATAATTGGACAACTCACCTCTTAAATCTTTAAACATGTATTAAGGAGAGGGAATCATTTTGACTATTACTTGTGTCTATGCGTAAGTGACTGGCCCCTTGGGGTCAAGTTCTGTCCTACAACTTAGAGACACACAAATAAAAATAAAATTTCTTTCTGAATCAAATGTTGAAATAGTGGTCTATTTATTCCACTAGTATTCCCTGAATAGATATCTGTTACATGTCAGCCATTCTTCTAGGCACCCAGAATATAGCAAGGAACAAAACATAAAAAATGGAATCCCCGTCCTAGTGGAGTTTATATTCTAGAGAAGGGAGGAAGACTGTAGACAAACGTATAAAAATTACATACTGTTAGAAGGTGCTAATACTCTACAGAAATGAGGCAGGGAAGAGAGACAAGGGGGGTGAGGCAAGAAGAGAGCTGCATTTAGAAGATCTCTCTAAAAAGCTGACTTTTAAGCAAAGACTTGGAGAAAGGAAATGCTACATTGAGGGGAAAAGGTGTAAACAAAGCTCAGAATCCCAGGGGTGAGTAGGTGTAGTTTCTCCAGGGACCTTTCTCCTTGACTTGCAGAAGGTCATCTTCTCTCTGTGTCTTCACGTGGCCTTCCTTATGTGCAGGCATACTCCTGGTATCTCTTCCTCTTCTAAAAAGGACATTAATCCTATTCATTTGGGCCCCACCCTATGAGCTCATTTAATCTTAGTGACCTCTTTAAAAGCCTTATTCCAAATACAGTCATGATGACATTTAGGGCTTCAATACATACATTTTGGAGGACAGAACTCAATCAACAACAGTGGGAAAGGAGAAAATTCTTTGGATGCCAATGGGAAAAGATCCATGATCTCTTTCCATGATAAAAAAAAAGTATAAAATTGGGAAAAAAACAGTCAAAAACAACTATTAATAGGACACCATAAATTGGCAAACATTAGACAACAAATTGAGAATTGTTTGTTCTTGAAAAACTGCAAGAGTTTCAGGTAAAATCAGCAGGAAACAATGACCTTATTACCTGGAACTGCTCTCATCCTTCACCAGGCAGCTCAGACAGTGAAAAGAGTAGTTTTACCAGCATGAGGCTGGCCTTGACAACAAGCAGTTTTGCTGCCCAAAAAGACTGGGTTTAAGGTGAAGTGGGGATAAAACTTCTTTGGTGTTGTTAGGTAAAAAAGGTAAAATGGGTTGGAAATGAATAAGAAAAAATCTAACTTTGCTGCGCCAAGGCTGAGGTCTCAGACAGGGTGAGTGCTGGACCAGCCAGGAATCCTGGAGATGAGAAAGCCACAGAAGGGTTGAGATAAGCTCTACACACATCACTGAGTAACGGTATAAACTACACATACATATGTTCAAGGGCACAGCAAAAAGTAAAAGGCAAGAGAACTTTAAAACTGCCTAAAACTTTGAATGCACTCCTCCAACCCATACACATGTCAATCAACAAGTATTGGGAGCTTAGGAGTTCACGATGCTTGAGCACAGTGTGTGCCAAAATCATTGGCAAAAGCTCAGCTAGGGGGTAGGGGTGGGGTGGGAGAATGCCCCTAGGCACATTGCTAAAAAACAAAAACAAGAATAAAAAACTGAGAAGAGGTGTCAGTAGCTACCCAATACAGGAAAGATAGATTCCATAGTTTAGTTCTAGGCAGGCTATATATTTTTTTAAAAAAAATAGCAACTCTGCAGAAAATAAAATGGAATACAGGGTTATACTCTATAATTATCTAAAATGTTGCATTTCAATCAAAAATTATGAGACATGCAAATAAATAAAGTATGTTTCATACTCAGAAGGAAGAAAGTAGTAAATGGAAACTCATTCTTGTGTACTTATCACATAAGGATATTAAAAAGGTATTGCACAGATAGAAAAAGAATCAAATGAAAGTATGTAAGAAAATTAAAGAAAAATATGACAATCATTCAACAAATAAGGAATCTCATAAAATAAAAGCTACCCCAAAGAGTACAAGAACAAAAATGTCACTAGGTGGTCTCAATAACTAGATTTGAAATGATTTTTTAAAAAGAATCAGTAAATGTGAAGATAGATCAATAGAAAAAATCCAATCTTAAAAAGAGAGAAAAAAAAAGACTGAAGATAAATGACCAAAATTTCAGAGGTTTGTGATGAATGCCAAGCATTCCAATAACAAAAGAAGAAAGAAAACAATAGAACAGAAAAACAAAAATGAAGAAAATGTCCCCAAACTTTCTAAATTTGATGAAATAGATTAATCCTCAAATTAAAGAATCTCAATGATCTCCAAGAAAATATGAACAAAGGAAACCACACTTAGATATATCAACAGTCAAAATGTTGAAAACTGAAGACAAAGAGAAATTTTGACAGCTGAAAAAAAATTGAATAATAATATAATTAGTGGTTGACTTTTTACAAAAAAAAAGGGGAGGACAAAAAATAGTACAGTGACATATTCAAAATGATGAAAGCAAAATCTGAAATTTTGCAGTATATTGAACTGTTCTTCAAAAATGAAGGTGAAATACTGACACTCCCTTTCCAAAAACAGAGATTTAATTTTTAAGATTGTCCTTCAAGAACTATTAAAGGAAATTCTACAAGCAGAAAGATAATACCTCAGATGGTGACTTGGATTGACAGAAAGGAATGAAAATATGTGAAATATAATTATGAGAATAAATATAAAAGGATTGTGTGTGTGCATGTGTGTGTGTGTGCGTGTATGAGAGAAAGAGAAAGAATATACTCTTTTATATTATTCTTTGGAACACAAAAATATCTTAAGCAATTATTATAGTACTATAATGTTGGATTTATAAAATATATAAATATAATTTATATATGAAAATAAAACACAAAAAAGGGAGGACAGAAAATGGAGAGGTATTGAAATAAATTTACCTCTAAAATTAAGTTAATATTAAAAACAGATACGGATTGTGAAAAGTTAAAACTGCATAATATAGGCTTCAGAGAAACTCCTAAAATAAAACTTAAAAACACATCTTAAAAAGCAAGGGAAGAATTAAAATGGAACACAAGTACAAAAAGTTTAATATGAAAGATTACGGTAAAAGTTTAATATGAAAATAAAGAACAAAAGAGACCTGAGACATATAAAAATAGAGAAAAATTATAAATGTAAATATAATTTATATGAATTTCAGTAATATAAGACATCCCCAGTTTATTGATTACCTGACTTATGGCATTCTATACTTATGAACAGGCTCCCAAGCCTCCTTATAAGAATAATTCATAATGGAATAATTAAATAGGAATTCTAGAACAAGTTTTTCTTGCAATATGCTCCATAGGTGTGGTCCCACCATTTACCCTCTCTCTACCAAATCTCTCCTCTCACCTCCCTTCTTCCTCCATTTCTCTCCTTCATCCTGGGCTATAGTTATGATCTATCTTTCATAAGAAAGTATGAGTAAATATAAATTGGTTTCATAAAAGTACTGAGTACATTGGATACTTTTTCTTCCATTCTTGAGATACTTTACTAAGGAAAATATGTTCCAGCTCCATCCATGTAAACATAAAAGAGTCTCCATCTTTTTTAAGGCTGCATAGTATTCCATGGTATACATATACCACAATTTATTAATCCATTCATGGGCCGATGGGCACTTGGGCTTCTTCCCTGACTTGGCAACTATTAATTGAGCTGCAATGAACAATCTGGTGCAAATATCTTTGTAGCAAGGTACAAGTCAAATCTATCAAGTATAGAACATAAATGTTTTAACACAATAATCAAGTAAATGAGGCAAAAGCTACCTTAATTAGTTTGATGTAAGCAGTCCAAATTGTATAAAAAATCAACACATTGTACCCCACATATGCATACATATATTCATGACCTATGTGTATATGACTTAATAAAAGGAAAAAAAAATGAAAAAAAAAGAACTAGTTTTTCTGCACATGTAAATAAACCAACACAGCGTAGACAGTTTGTTGGTACAGCCAGTCTCATAGATAGACATAGAAGCAGCTGATAGAAACCCAAGATCATGAAGAATCATTAGGCCTAGAGCCAAGAAAGTTTACAACAAAAGGGTTTGCTGAAGATTTTCATCTCACTGAAGCAGGGTCCACTAATCATGAGGAGCAAGATCCTAATATTTAGCAATTTATGAAGATTTGCCATATAGTTAGTGTGAACATCACCTACTGCAAGGCCATTTATAATGACAAAAAGGAAAACCCTATGCAAACAGCCTTAGACACTTTTTTCAAGGAAACAACTTCAGCGGTAAGCTCCTCTCCTTCAGCAACAGAAGGAAATCCTGGTTCTATAGCACCCACTCCATCCTCTCTAGCACCACTTATATCATCATCTTCCCATTACTGTTAGCCTACTTTCTTTCCTCAGAAATGCTCCTTCTGGTAAGCAAGGCATTGAAGCAATGTTAGATATATTAATCTTTAACTTTTTTTGAAATTTCTTCTATCTCCTATCTAAAATTTTTATGTGAGTTGTTTTGTATTCTGAATTAAAAATACAATGGCTTTACAATGTATTGTTATGGTACAATTGTATTATTATTATGGTATTATACCATATTCTATCACATATGAGCCATTATAGTATTGTCTTATGATTATTACTGTATATGTATATGTGATGTTCATCAGGGATCCAAGTTACATACAAATCTGCCTAAAGATGTTCTCAAGAATGTATTTTAACCATAACTTAGGGACTGTATATTAAGTATTGATGAACTAAAAAACTTTAAATAAAAGATAGAGATTTTCAGAATGAATAAAAAAGTAAAATTCAACAATATGCTATCTATATCATTTAGATAAAGAAGTACAAATACTTAGGTTGAAAGTAAAAGGCTAGAAAAAGACTTACCATGCAAAAATTAACCTTGATAAAGTTGTTTCAGCAAGATAATAGATAGTGGACTAGAAAGTTCCAGGCCCTTTCCCCACTTAGAGACATGAAATTAACAACAATATTTAGACCAAATGATTTTATGAGAATTATAGAAACCTGTTAAGAAGATGCAGCAACTAAGGAACCACTAATCAAGAAAAAAATGCACCAAAATGGTAGGATATTTTGCTTGATTTTGTTCATCCCTGCCCCTTCACCTATTATATAGCCTGGTAAAGTTGCCCAGATCTTATCTCCTCCCTTGGGATGAAAGAAAAAATGTGGAGCTTACTTACAATGTTCTACCTTGCAACATTGTCTAACCTAGGGACTAGTTTCTGTCTCACCTGATGTTAAGGATTATGGGATAGTGGCATAGTTTGAATATAAAGTCAGAGGTTCCTGAAAGTAGTAATGGGTGCCATAATGAATTAGAACTGCAGGGTAAATACAGTTTGAACTGCAGGGTAAAATACTGTAAGTAGATGGGAAGAAGACATTATGAGCAGAGAAATACAATGTAAACCCTAGGCTTCTAAGAAGAAGCAGGGGTGATATTCTTGAGGAAAGTAAGACATTTAAAGCAGACGAATGGTATTATCAGGAATTAAAATAAATGCACCTGCACGAGATGTATCCCTATAAAAGATTTGAAAGGATTTAGAGCCTCTATGCCATGAAGATCTTCATCCATTCATAAAGGTATGGTATAATGTTTTTCCTTTTTTTCAAATGCACAAATCTCAACAACAACCACCACCAAAACCATAAGGCATACAAAGAAACAAGGAAACATGGCCAACTCAGCAGAATAGAATAAATCTCCAGAAATTGACCCTAAAGAAGGCCTCTGGAATACTTGACAAAGAATTTAAAACAACTTTCTTAAAAATATTAAAGATTTAAAAGGAACAAAATAGATAATTAAATGAAATCAGGAAAACAATGTGCAAACAAAACAAGAACATCAATGAAGAGGTATAAACTATTTTTAAAGTACCAAACAAAAATTCCAAAGTGGAAAAATGCAATAACTGAATTGAAAAATACACTAGAGGAGCTTAACACCACACTAAACAAGGCAGAAATAAGCATCGATGAACCTTCATATGGGTCATTTGAAATTACCAAGGCAGAAGAAGGAAGAAAGAAAATGTACAGAGTCTAGGGAACATATAGGATACTGTCAAACAGACCGATATATGCATTATGAGAGCCTCAGAAAAAGAAAAGAGGAAGAACTGAGAGCTTATTTGAAGAATGACCAAAAGATTCTCAAACTTGAAGGATAGAAATGAATGTACAAATACAAAAAAAAAAAAAAATCAGTTAACTCTAACTAGAAAAATCCTAAGAGACCTATACCAAACATAATATAATCAAACTACCAAAAGACTAACAAAGAAAGAATCTTAGAACCAAAAAGAGAAAAGGAACTTATCCTATATAAATTTGTGTAAGATTATTAGTGAATTTCTTAGCATAAGTCTCACAGGTTAGAAGGCAGTGATATATTCAAAATGTTAAAAGAAAAATATTTCAATCAAGAATACTGTATCTCGGCAGTGCCCATAGCTCAGTGGTTAGGGTCCCGGCCACATACACTGAGGTTAATGGGTTTGAATCCAGCTACAGCCAGCTAAAAACAACAATGACAACTACAACAACAACAAAAAACAAAATAGCTGGGCGTCGTGGCGGGCACCTGTAGTCCCAGCTACTTGGGAAGCTAAAGCAAGAGACTCGCTTAAGCCCAAGAGTTGGAGGTTGCTGTGAGCTGTGACGCCACTGCACTCTACCCACAGTGACAGCTTGAGACTCCACCTCAAAAAAAAAAAAAAAAAAGAATACCATATCTTCCAAAAACAGTCCTTCAAGATTTCCCAAATAAGCAAAAGCTGAGAGAAGTCATTATCACTAGACTTGCCCTACAAGCAATGCTAAAGGGAGTGGTTCATGTTGAAATAAAAGGATGCTACAGAGTAACTCTAAGCCACATAAAAATATAAAGTTATCTGGTAAAAGCAAATATATGAACAAATATAAAAACCTGATTATTATAGTTTTCATTCTTAATTCCACTTTTAATAATTTTGTAGTACTTAAAAGATAAAATCTTTTTTAAAATTATGAATATATGTTGATAGGTATAAAATATGAAAGATGTAACTTGTGACACCAATAACATAAAGGGGGCACAATTGTAAAGGAGTAGAGTTTTTGCATGTGATAGAAATTAACTTATTATAAGTTTAAAATAGATTTTTATGACTTATAGATGTATTATGTAATCCTCATGGCAACCTCAAAGAAATATTTGTAGAGTATATGCAAAAGAAAATAAGAAGAAAATAAAAACATGTTCCTATAAAAAAGTCAAATAAACACAAGGGAAGACAATAAAGAATAAAACAAATGTCAAAAAGCAGAAAACAACAAACAAAATGGCAGGAGTAAATCCCCATTTATCAGTGATTATTTTTAATGTAAAAGGAATTAAACTTCCAATCAAAACACAGAATTTGGCTGAACTGATTAAAAAAAAAACAGGTTCTAACTATATATTGTCTATAAGAAACTCACTTTAGAACTAAGGGCATACTTACAGATAGGTTGAAAGTGAAAGGATAGTAGATATTCCATGTAAATATAACCAAGAGAAAACAGTTGTAGCTATATTAACATCAGACAAAATAAACTTTAGATCAAAAACAGTTACAATAGACAAAAAGTTATATAATGATAGTCAATTTTATAGAAAAATATAACTATTATAAACATTTATATGCACTAAATACCAGAGATACAGAAAATAGAGAAATTCATTTTAAAATTTATATCAAATCTTAAAAGTTTATTCCTAGAAAGCAAGAATGGTTTAATGTAAAAAAAAAAAAAAAAAGAGTAAGTGTAATGTGTCATATTAACAAAGTGAAGGTGAAGATAAATTCACTGATGCAGAAAAAACATTTCACAAAATTTAAACACCCTTTCAGGATACAAAACAAAAACTAGGAATAGTCAGAAACTATCTCAACATAATAAACGCCATGTAGAAAAAACCCAGAGTGAACATCATACTTAACAGTGAAAGACTAAAAGATTTTTATCTAAGGTCAGAAACAAGGCAAGGACCTCAGATAGCCAAAACAATTTTTAAAAAGAACAAAACTGGAGGACTCATACTTCCTGTTTTAAAAACTTATTACAAAGCTACAGTAATCAAAACAGTATAGTTATTGCATAAAGATAGACATACATAACTATGGAAACAGAAACAGAAATAGACAGCCAGAAATAAGACCTATGAATACAGTTTCATGATTTTCACCAAAGGTATCAGAACCATTCAATGGGGGAAAGGACTGTTTCTTCAAAAATAATGTTGAGAAAACTAGATATCTACATACAAAAGAATACAGTTGGATCTTTACCTAGTACCATATACAAAGAACTCCTGCAAAATCAATCAAATAATTAATAACTAATAAAAAAACAAATAATTAATAACTAAAACAAAAAAACTTTTAGAAGAAAACTGATGAGTTATTTATATATAGCCATGCACTGCATAATGATATTTTAGTCAATGACAGACCACATAATTCAACATTAGAACAGAGTTAAAAAAACCTCCTATTGCCTAGTGATATAGCACATTCATAGGGCAACACATGTCATGTTTATGATGATGCTGGTCTAAACAAATCTACTGTACTATCAGTTGTATAAAACATATACAATTATGTATGGGACATAAGACTTGATAATGAGAATAAATGACCATGTCACTGGTTTATGCATTTATTACACCATACTTTTTAATCATTATTTTAGAGAGTATTTCTTCTGCTTATAAAAAAAAATAAAAGTAAAACAGCTGCACACAGGTCCTTCACGGGGAATTCCAGAAGACAGCGTTGTTATTATAGAAAATGACAGCTCCATGTGTGTTACTGCCCCTGAAGACCTTTCGGTAGGACAAGATGTTGGGGTGAAATTGATGATCCTTATTCTGTTGACTTTGTGTAGGTTCAGGCTAATGTGTATGTTTCTGTCTTAGTTCTTAACAAAAACATTTGAAAAGTAAAAAGCTTAAACATAGAAACTTATAGAATGAGGATGTAAAGAGGAAAAAATATATTTTTGTACAACTATATAATGTGTTTGTATTTTTAATTAATATTTTAAGAGCAAAAAAAAGTTAAAAAACTAAAGTCTATAAAGTAAAAAGTTATAGTAAGCTAAGATTAATTTATTATTGAAGAAAGAAAAATATTTTGAATAAATTTAGTGTAGAATAAGTGTCAAGTGTTTCCAAAATCTATAGTAGCATACAGTAGCTGGCGATAAGGAAATGAGGAGTTTTTATTCAATGGGTACAGAGTTTTCAGTTTTGCAAGATGAAAACATCTTGGAAATCTGTTGCACAACAAAACACTTAACTACACTTAACACTAATGAACCGTACAATTAGAAATAACCAAGATGGGAAATTAAGTGATTTTTATCACATTTTTAAAAAAAAAACTTAAAGCTAAGGAAAATGAAGCACTTCCTCACAGCCATTTACATAATGAAAAAGAGAGCCAGGGCTTAAATCCAGTTTTTTCTAACCCTTCAGTTATAGGTTCTTTCTGCTATATAACAGGATGTTTGTTTTGATAAAACAAAAAACACCACTGCTATTGCAAGAGTGTTAGAGTGGCTAAACTCATGTTAAGCAAAACAGACCAATAGAATTAAAAAGAGAAATAGACAATTAAATAAATTTAGTTGGAAACTTTAATGTTTCTTTCTCTGTAACTCCTTAGCTGGCAGAACAATAAGACCAACTTGGCCTACCAGATAGATACAGAACACTTCTCCAACAACAGAACATGCCTTCGATTACACATGAAATATTATTGAAGACACATTATATGCCTAGGCCCCAAAAGGAGTTTCAATACATTTAAAAATTTGAAATCATCCAAAATATGTGTTATGATCATAATAAAATTAAATTAAAAATCACTATCAGAAACAAAATTTATAAAATTCTTAAATATTTGGAAATTAAGTAATACACTTCTAAAGAACCCATGGAGCAAATAAATTACAGAGAAAACTCTTAAGAAATAAAAACACAACATATACAAATACATCAAGTGCAGCCAAAGCCACATTTAGGGGGAAATTTATAGCTTTAAATATAGAAAAGGAAAAATATATCAAAAATTAATAATCTAAAATTATATCTCAAGAATCTAGAAAAAGAAGAACAAAATTAATAACATAAGTTGAAAAATTAGAAAGAAAAATAGGGGAAATCAATTAAATCATAAATTGGTACTTTAAAACTTTCATACCTTTAGCTAGATTCACTAAGAAAAAAATAAGAAAGAAGTGACACAAATTGCCAAAGTCAAGAATGAAGAAATTAATTTCAATGCAAACCTCTACAATACCAAAAGTATTGTAAAAGAATGTTATAAATAACTTTATGCCAACAAAAGTTGGACAACCTAGGTAAAAGGAACAAATTCCTAGACAGACACAAATTATGAAAATGAACTCAGGAAGGAATACAAATTCTGAAGAATTTTACATATCAAGTAAAGAAAATGAATTAATAATTTAAAATCTCCCCATGTAGAAAATTCCACATGGCTTCCCTGGTGAATTCTATCAAATAGCTAAGGAAAAAAAAACACTATACAAACTCTTTCCTAAAATAGACAAGCAGGGAAGACTTCCCAATTCATTTCATGAGGTTGATATTACTGTGATACCAAAGGAAGACACCAAAAGAAAGAAAACCTATAGGTCAATATTCCTCACAGATGCAGATTAAAAAATATTAATGAAATATTAGCAAACTAGGTTGGGCTTGGTAGCTCACACCTATAATTTTAGCACTCTGGGAAACTGAGGCAGGTGGATTGCTTGAGCTCAGGATTAGAGAGACCAGCCTGAGCAAGAGCAAAATCCCATAACTACTAAAAATAGGAAAGCTAGCCAGTGCCCATAGTTCCAGGTACTTGGGAGACTGAGGTTGCTGTGAGCTATGATGATGCTAGGCCACTCTACTTAGGGCAACAGAGTGAAACTATTGTCTCAAAAAAAAAAAAAAAAGCAAACTGAATCCAGCCGCAAATAAAAATGTATGTAGATTGATGCTTCCTTCCTGCCTACAGACAACAGAACTCTCAATATTGACCACCTGAGATACATTTTAACAGATTCTGTTGTCCCACCATACAGGATCATGAAAAATAATGCCCTCAAGGGCTTTCCTCCAGTATTCATGGACAAGAATTGGTGATAAATATCTCCGCTTTCTTGCCCTTTGATTGATGTAACTCTAGGACACATTTTAACTCCTCTCAGGGTTGTCAGAGAGATTGTTCCTCAGTAGCAAACAGTGGTAAACAGTTTATAAACACACCTTTTGTATGCTTCCTTCCCTTCCCTGTCCACCCTTCCACTTTCCTCTACTGGTGCTTCCTGGGGTTATCTTCCCAAAACTTTGAGTACACAAGTCCTTGTCTCCAGTTCTGTTTCCAAGATTCCCCTCCTTGGTAGTACCTCTTTGCTATGGAACAAGCTGAGAATGGTGCAGAAGAAAGTCTACCACAGTTTTTAATGAAGTTACTTAGCTTAAAGCCAGAAAAACAGATGGCAACTCACATTATAATTGAATTTCCCAGGAAAATCTTGAAAAGAGAAAAATTCAAAGGGGAAAATTCAGCAACAGAAGGAACTGGGTTGCCCTTGGCATTTAGGCTTTCGTATCTCAATAGGCAGAGCTGATGTGATGATCTTGGAAATCCCATTCAATCATCATCTTCATTACAGAGATTATACTGACTTCACACAGCAAGCACCATGCTATTAGGAGACTGTCCTCCCATTACCTTATCAATTACCTAATGTTCTCATCATTTTGCAAAATAGTTTGCCTCTACTCCCCAGTCACAGAGTATGGTGGACACATTCTGAGGTGACTAGAATGTCATACCCTTATATAATTCTCTTCCCTTGCGTACAGCAGAACTTATGATTTACTTCTAACAAATAAGACATGACAATGGTATTAGGATGTCACTCCCTTGACTATGTAAGATTTGATCTTAGCATAATGGAGTGGAAGGGACTCTCCACTTCTTTGAAGAAGGAAGTTGCCATGTTGTGAAAGGGGCAGAAGCCTGAGTATAGCCCCAAGTATAAAAGGAAACAGCTATTTCAAGAAACAAGAAAACAGTTCTATACCATAAGGACTTGATTCTGCTGACAACTAAGGAGTTTGGAAGTAGATTCCCCCCCATTCAAGCTTCTAGACAAGAATGAAGCCTAGCTAACACCTTGACTGTAGCCTTGTGAGACCCTGAGCAGAGGACCCAGCTAAGTCATGCTTAGTTTCCTGACCAGTGGACACTCTGAGATAGTGTGTGTTGCTCAAAGCCACTACATTTTTGGTAATTTGTTATCCCCCATAGAAAATCAGGGACACTCCTTGGTTCTTTTATGCCTTTTGTTTTTGGATCAGTTTCTCCATATTCAACCTCAGTCATCTTTCTGGACATCCAAAATTGGATGTATTCCTCAGTCCTTAGCTAGACGCCATTTGGGTGTTTAATAGATAGCTGGTAAGAGGAATCCAACCCATGATCTGGAACGACCAAGCTGATTTGCTAAAGAACTGCACTAAGTGAAGGGGAAAGAGCCAGCGCAATTGCACTCTCTTGGGGGACTGGCCAGCATCGCTAGTGCTCAGAGCATCTGAGTCCTCCTCCTCTTCCTAAGCACAGGGTTAGACCACATTTGCCAGGCCCCTGCTGATGAGAACACTGATCCTTGGCAATCAATTCCAGAAGGGCTATTGTCACCTCTGGGAAAATAGTATAGAGAGACTGTGCCTTCTCTCTCTGCTTTATTCTCTTCTTTTGTTCACCAACTTAAAATATTCCAGTGGAAAACTCTGGGGTCCTAGGAAATGAGATAGAAGGAGCTCAGGTCCCTGAAGGATACCGTAAGGCTAAGTTCCAACCCCCTGCCCAGCCCTTACTAAACAGTTCTATCAGTCAGGATTCAACTGCAGAAACAGAATTAGTAGGAGATATGTATTGGAGGATGCGCTGTAAGGAATTGGCTTACATGATTAAGTTAGGTTAGGTTGGTACAAAAGGTAATTGTGATTTTTGCATGGTTGAAATTTGCTGTGATACTGGAGTACGTTCTTAGACGTGGTTATGCTATCCATCATTTTAATGTGCATTTCCTGCTTTGTGCTTCTTTTTCTAATGACTTATTGCCTGCTGTTTATTTTGTATTTATTGTAGACCTTCCAAATGATGTTAGACAAAAAAACTGACCATCACAACAACAGTGATGTAATTAGCTAACATAACTGTGGCAAGCCACTGATGCTTGGAGTGTGTTCCATGCAACAGTTAACAGACAAGTCTACTCTGACTGATATGAATGAGCTATCACTCTTCAAAGCCTCAGTTTCACTTCTGAAGAATGGAGATAATATTATCTCATACCTGGGGCTATCTATATCCCTAATTAGTAAGAATTTGGGCCCTCCAAATACTTCTGGGACTGTTTTATATGGTTTTCTTCCCATCAGGGCTTGATTCCACAGCAAATTCCTTTGAAACTCAAGGGTGCCTGCCTGGCTCTCAGATTGAGCCACTTCATCTCTCACCTGGGCCACGTGCTGGTCTCCAGACTGGGTCCTCCTGCTTCCAGACATGCCCTTCTAATTTATCCTCCACACTGCTGCAGAATGAGCTTTCTATACACAAATTTGACCATGTTGTGTCTCTTGTTAGTTATTTCTATCATTCTTCTATTTATTTATTTTTATTTTGCTTTCTTATACAAACCCTTATTTCAAAAGACATTCAAAACTTTTCAACTTCCATATTTAGCTTCACCTTCTACCACCTGCCTCCCCCAGCTCTGGGTCAAAATGCACACTCATTCCACCCACACACCAATCTGCTCCCTTTGCCTAGGAATATCTTGCCCAATTATATTTCTATTCTCTTTTTAAAAGTTATTTTGGTTATTTACTTTGATATACCTAATAAAAACTAAGGTAAATTCTCTTTTAATATTCATAACACCTCTTTGAGGTCCTTATATATCACTATCACCATCTCACAGAGGAGGAGATTGAGGCTCTAAGAACTGAAATGACTTTTCCAAGGCTTCTTGGCTAATGAGTCCCAGATCTGGCATTTAAACCCAAACCAGTCTAATTTTAAAACTTAAATTCTTACATCGCCATACTCAACTGCTTCCCAAGGCTTCATGCCTGTTATTCTCTGCTTATAATTTCCAATATCGCCTCTCTGATTCTTACCTCTTTCACCTGGGAAATTCATCCTCAGCCTTTAAAGTTCAGTTCAAACATCACAAAGTCGGTAGTGTCTTGCTTTCCCACCACCAGAAACCTGTACGTCATCTTACCATCAGCTTTGCTTCACATAATAAGAGAACCCATCACACTCACATTTTTTTTTCCTGACTAGGCCTTGATTAATATGAAGTCAGCCATTACAGCAATCAAGAAAGCAATTAGCGGCCTGTTAGCTCCCTATGGGCCCTTGGAAAGTTAATCTATAGAACTACCAATTATGCAATATCTTTGGCTTGTTTGCACCCAGATCCTCCCTCTTATTTGAAAATAATAGGCATAATGAATACATAAGTTATATTGTCATGTGTTTTAACTAAAGAGAGGCATAAACATTGTAAGGCAAAGAATGTATGCCACTGGGGATGCCCTGTTAGGTATATACACAAATTAAAGTTTTAACAGTGTCCAGATCCTGGTGGAAGGAAAGGTTGAGAAATGTTAGACAAAACAGATGATTCTACCCTCTTGTTTAAAAGGGATTTCAATCCTACTTCCTCAGTGTCAAAAATATATTACTCAACAGAGATGCCAGAGAGAGGGATATTGGGTAGGGGGCTAGAATGCCAGTCCTAAGAGAGAGAGAAATGCTTTGTTCACACAGTATTCTGACTTTCCTCCTATACTATGCTCCTTTGTAAGATGCATACCTAGTGATAGGGATGTCCGCTTAACTAGCTTCTGATGATGAAATATGGGTAGAAGAGAGGTTTGTCATCTTGCCAAAAGTTTTAAGATCCTGGCCATGTCTCTTTTTTTCTCTGCTAAAAAACTGACTCTTCTCCAGATAGAAATGGCTCCATAAGCTTGGGTTTTGGAGTAAAGATGCAGCTGATCCAGGATAGGTGTGCTTTAGGGACAGGTAACAAAACTTTGTTGTTGAAAATCACTGAGATTTTGAAGCTATCTATTATACTGAGGTTGGCAGGTTCAAACCCAGCCTACTGACTTCCAACTACATCATCTGAATTTCTTTGCCTGAGGATTCTCTCTGCCAACAGAGAAGTCCAGAAGTGCTAAGAAATTAACCCACCTGATAGCCAATTCCAATGAGAATCAACATGTAAGTAAAAAAAGTTCCTTGTCCTTCAGGTAGAGCAGCTCTGAGTTATTGGTTTTTACTAGATACCTCTTTTTTCTCCAGTTGGATTTAGCTTCAATTGCTCGAGCCTTTTATTGGCTTCCTTCAGTTCCTTGTTTCATTTTCCTAGTCCTCTAATGATGTTTCCTTCACTTCCCAGATAAATCATTTGCACATAAGTCCCTATCTCAAGGTCTCTTTCTAAGGAAACCCAACTGCAACAATTTCTGTCTGGATCCAAGCATTTCATATCCACTAGAGACCAGGTAGAAGTCCCTATACCTCTTGCAGAATTCTTGACCTTTGATCTTGAAGCAGAGATTGGGATGAAGAGGTCTTGAGTGAACTCCCTTAAGGAAAGGGAGTGGTCAAGCATTTCTGATTGTGGTAGGGCAAATGAACTCAATGTTTGTGTCTAGAATAATGGACTTTCCTTCTTTGTGTTTTCCTGCACTGTGGGAGGATAATCATCCTCATTTTCTTGAATTTAGGAGTAAACCATATGACTTCTTTGGCTCAAGGAGTGATGATTCATTTTAAAGAAAAGATTTAAGATTCAGCACAAGATTTGCTGTATTTCTTTCCTTTCTGTTATGCATCTGAAAATGTTCCAGAAAAAGCTTTTTCCATCAGCTGGGTCTGAGTTAAGACTTAAAAGTAGAACCTATCTGACTCTGGATAGATAGTAATAAACCTTTGGTATCATAAGACACTCAGATTTTAGGATTGCTTGTTACTGTGACCTCACCTAGTTTGCCTTGACAAATATAGCATTCCAAAACAAGAACTCTGGAGGAAAAAAGAAGACATAAATATTCAGCAAAAGTGCATAACTAAAGTTACACAACCATTCATAGTCTCTGAAAATCAAGAGACTGCAAAGAGGAGACATTGGCTCCTGTGATTTGGAAAGAAAAATAATCAGCATGGCTATTTAGAGGAGCAGTAATCATAAGAACAAGAGGGCAAAGCAAAATTATGCAAAGGCCATCACTCAAGGAATTTAGAAGGATTGTTTTTTTCTCCCCACAGATGAAGTCGTAAAGCCAGAATATTTTATCACAGGCAATCAGAAAACTGTTGTCAGTAATTTTAAATGGAACTTGGGCAAGTCAAGTGTTGAAAGAAGAAAATTCTCCATGCAAGGATTCCAGTAATTTCTTCCACATTTCTTAGGGTTCCAGGATCAGGGAGCCTGTATCAGCTACTGGTTCTGACTAATTTAAATAGAAAAACATGATCTATTACATTGATATTGGATAGCCCTTGCACTGAAGAGGGGGTGAAGACCTGGGGTCAGATGCTATGCACCCAAGGATGACATCTCTAAATCACTGAATATTATTGGTCCAATAAAGGCATCATTTCATAGCTGTCACTGAGGCGGACAGACTCAGCAGCTTACATTGCAAATGTTTTGAGTGATGCTATGGTTTGAATGTTTGTCCCCTCCAAAATTCATGTTGAAATAGAATCTTCCATGTGACTATATTAAGATATGGGGCCTTTAAGAGGTAACTGACTGGATCATGAGGACTTGGCCCTCAAGAATGGATTCATTCATTCATGAATTAATGGGCTAATGGGTTATCATGAAAGTGGAATTAGTGGCTTTATAAGAGGAAAAAGAGAGACCTGAGCAGTACACTCAGCCCTCTCACCTCGTGATGCCCTGCATCACCTTGGGACTCTTCAGAGAATCACCACTAGCAAGACAGCCCTCATCAGATACAACCCTTTGAACTTGGCCTTCTTTTGTAAGAAATAAATCATAAAAAAAAATTACTTTTTTAAATAATTGTAAGAAATAAATTAATTTTTTAAATAAATTACTCAGTTTCATATGGACTAAGAATGATTTTGATTTTAAAACTGGAACTTGGATGAAGCTGGCATCATTGCCACATGCAGAAGACTCAGCAAGGTTGTTCTTGGTATCGCTAGCCTGTCACTCAAAGTCTGAGGTGGGCACAGACCCGGTGCTATGTCCAAGGGAGCCTAGAAAAAAAATCTGGCATTTTCATTTTTTATAGTGAAAAGTGAATTCTGTCTTAAACAGAAGGAGAGTGTTCAGATATGAAGTGAATAAGAAGAATGACAGGCCCCTCCACCTCTCACGTGGTGGAGTGAGAAAGACACAGAGTTTGGTTAAATCTCTGCCCTTCCCTTCCACTGTTCACTGTCTGAACTTTTTCATCTCCGGGCTTTAGCTTGTCACCCGTAAAATGGATTATTACTGTCATTATGATTGCTATCTATCTGTCTGTCCGTCTATCTGTAACAGACCCACCCCAGGGGCATTTCTGGGATATGTCTGTAAAAGTCACAGACCATGATTATGCTACAGTGATGAGCCACAAGCATGTTTAGATTGGTCCCCCATGCTTCTAAACATTTGAACTAACTGTTAACCCTTAAAATATGATTAATGATCTAGATTTGTGTTTATTTTGTAAGTTGAGATCAGATACTCTGACTGCTTTTTTCCTTATGTGGAGAAGTGGTGCCACCTTTCACCACATACTCCTCATCCCGTTTCCCTAAAATCATCTCCCTACTGTTCCCATTTGTCGATGTAACTTTCTTGCTGATGGTGATTGTAGAAGGAGGCACACTGGACCTGCATCAGGGAGATTTGCATTTGATCCCCAGCTCTTCCACTTTCTCATTGTGTGGATTTGGGGCAATGACTTAACTCTTTGGAATTTTGATTTTCTCATTTTTTTGAAATCACCAAGAAAACCCTTTGTAATTGGGCACTATACACAAGGAAAACGCACCAGAAGCCCTTTAATATTAAGTCCTTGGTTGTTTTTGCAGTCTCATCTCCAGCCACTACTCTCTTCATAGTTTATGTTTTACAACCCTGAACTCCATCCAGCTGCACTTTGCATATAATGCTCCTGCCTTCTAATGGTCCTCTCCCTCCAACCGTCAACTTTATTCAAGAGGCATCCCTCTATGAAGCATCCCATGATCCCACCGGCTTAAATTGGTTGTTCTTGGAATGTTTAGGGCTCTCTAACACTTTATGCCATATGACCATTATTTCACAGTTTTATAAGTTATCTTTCTATGACCCACTAGACTGAGCACCTTTGTTGGTGGGGTCCTGTGGCAATATTACAGTGAAAATGAATGAACCTGAGCCACTTGGGTGAATGTCAAAATCAAAATATTGACTAAAGCATTATATTAACAGAAGAACGGATACAGAGTAAATAATGCTTATTTAAAATTTTTTTAATGTGGAAGAATCTTGGTATATGTTTTAGAAATTGTTCTAAAACACATGTGGTAGAAGAAAAATATGCAAGGAAAAAGTAAACACAAAATGTATATTGATGGGTTCCTAGGGAAGGGAGATGAGATATACAATAGGAGGGGGAGTGGAGGGAAAGAAACTTATTTACCAAGAAGGATTTATTTTTAATAAAGTCTACTTTCCAAAGCTGACTTGTATACTACTATTTATACTTCTGTGTGCATGTTAAGTATTTTTAAAAAGATTTTTAAAAGAAAGGTAAGAGAATGGTATTTGAAGTTAGAGAGGTATTTTCTCTACTATTGTCAATGAGATCCTAGACAAGTCACCTTTTGAATCTCAGTTTCTTTGTCCATAAAGTGAGACTAAAGAATTATTCTCAAGTGTCTTGTGACAATTAGAAGAGATTACATCTATGACATGAGTGTCCAGTGCAGGATCTGGCACAGATCAAGGTAAATATATACATTTCATTACAGAGATGTCCAAGATGTTATTATTAAGGGAAAGAACCAGCTGGGTCTATAATCCCAATATTTGGGTGACTGAGGGTAGGATCGCCTGAGGCCAGGAGTCTGAGGCTGCAGTAAGCTATGATCCCACCATTGTACTGCAGCCTGGGCTACAAGAGCAAAATTGTATTAAAAAAAAAAAAGGAAGAAGGAGGGAAAGAAAGAGAGAAAGGAAAGAACGGAAGAAGGAAAGGAAGGAAGGACGGACGGAGAAAGAAAGGAGCTTACTTATTTAGCACCTTGATGTCTTTAAAGTGAAAGCTTCATAACTGTCTCATTAGTAAATACTTGAGTCTTGAGAGTAGAACAAAAATGTCAAGACCCTAAAATGTTCTCTTCCCCTCTAGAGATCATTCTCAATATTTAAATACCCATCATCAAAATAAAACATGAGCCCTTCAGAAGAAGGACTGCAGTCTAAGGAAGGGAAATTTCAAACAGGAGGCACTGCCTCCCAGCAGTTGCCTCTTGCTGCCAATCACCTCCCCCCACTCTTGACCCAAAACTTTTTCAGAAACTCACTAAGCTATAAGCCATCTGCGTTCACTTTCTCTATATGCAGGGACTGAGCTGGTCCCTTGGGCAGCATTTTCCATCCCTTCCTTACTGGCTTGTCTGTCTCAGCACCAAGGACAGCTCTCAGGCACCTCTCACTTCTGTTGCCAACTGTAGGGGTATTCAAGCTCATTTGGGTATTGTTTGGTCAGAAAGCAAGCTGAGGCAGTTGTAACTAACCTCTCCAGTTCTCTGCCAGCTTCAACAGTAGGGTCTTCTGAATGAAACTTAAGACTTGTAGCGGGGGGCTATTTCGTGACTTAGAGAAACCATGGAAACTGGATCCTAACCATATTGAAAAGTTCATTCAAATGGTTTTTAAACCAAATTAGGTGCCAGGCAATGGTCTATTGGTGAATAAAGACTTTAAAAGCAAATACTTAAATATATAATTATATTTTTTTCAAATGAAATACAAGAAACAGCTCTGGGACGGAGGACAACAGAGTGAGAGCAGTGGTTTAGGATTGATTGTCCAGGGAAAGGTCTCTGAGGGGCTGATGCTGAATGTGGACTCAAAGGAGATGGGCGTGCAAAGAGCAGAGGAGCATGTCCAGGAAGAGAAACTGTGTTCAAAGGCCTGGAGAGAGGAGCCAGCTGGTCTCTGGAGGCAAAGCATTTTCTTTGGGGGAACAGAAAGTACAAAAGCTCTGAAACCAGAAGGAGGCTGCTTTATTTGAGGAACAAAACCAAACCACTGTGGCCTCGGGGCATAGAGGTCATGTAGAGGTCATGTTCCCATAATGAGGCCAGAGAGAGTGTCCAGGGACACAGCAAGTAAGACCTTAAATGCCATCAGTAAAATTGTTGATTTTTTTTTTCTACAAGCAATAAGAAGTAGTTTAAGTGATGTAAGCAGGGAAGAGATACAATTATATTTGTCCTTTAAAAAGATGACTTTTGTTTTTGTTTGGAGACCAGGCTGAAAAAAAGGCAATTAATGGGAATAAAGAGGCAAATGGGGTTGTCCAGGTGACAGGTCAGCCAGATGTGGGTAGGAACGGGTGTTGAAATGGACAGAGGTTTGTGGATTTGGGAAACATTTTGGAGGTTGAACACATAGGTCTTCTGTTGTATGTGAGAATAAAAGAAAAGGAAAAAATTCAAGATGAGTTTGAAGCTTCTCATTTGACCAAGTAAGTGGAAAGAGATGCCTTTAACTTCCTTGGACAAAACTGATGCAGGGAGAACAAATTGATGAGGGACCAGGAGCTCCATTTTGAGCACGTTAAGTTTGAGAGAGTTGAGAAGCATCCGAGTGAAGGTGGCAAGTAAGTAGCTGGTCATATAAACTGGCAGCTCAGTTTGGGGTAGACATTCACTCAGGCATCATTTATGTACAGATTGTATTTAGAGTGGTGGCTCTTACTGGGGGTTTTGTCTCCCAGAGGACCGTTGCTAACATCTGGAGACATTGGTTATCACAACTTGGAGGAAAGGGATGTAGCTAGCATCCATGGGTGGAAGCCAAAAGCTGCACTGCACACCCTGCGATGCACAGAGCAGCACAATCCACTCACTCCTTTGACCTTCACATCAGCCCAGGGAAACATGCTCTGGTGTTCCTGGTTTATAAATGCAATCAACAGGGCTCAATTTAGGTAATGCACAAAAGAACCCCAAACATCTCCCTTCCCCACAGAGCCAAATCAAGGGACAATCTCTCCTCCATGCAGGCTTTTTAAAAATTGCTTGATCCCAGCCCTGGAAATCTAAGCAAATGTGCTAACTTCCACCCCCAGTCATCTTTGGTTTATTTTTTTTCATGGGGTGAGGGTAGGTCATCTCTGCGTTATTTCTGCTCAGAAATAACCTAGCCTAGCCTCAGGCAGCCTCCTTGGAAAATCAGGACTCTGTTTTGCTGAGACAGCTTTGGCCAAGCAACTATGGCTTCTGGGCCCAACAGTCCTTACCAATGTCACTCAGACCTGAGTACAAATTCACTGAGCTCATGATATCACAAAAAATGTCTTCCCAGGTGGCTGAGGAAGAAAAGGAGGCTGTCCAGGGCACTGACTGCTTGACAGAAAAGGGAGCAAGCTGGAAAGTTTATCATTTGAGTCTCTAACAGAAAATCTTAAAGGAGTCACTGAAAGACCCCAAATTTTCGAAAACATTGTGAAGTGATATTCTCTAGCTTTCCAATTCTCAGTTTCCTCCATAAATGCCAGAATATAATAATCACTTCTTTGAAGGAACATCTGTAAGGCTTCAAGAGCAAATATATATATAAAGAATATTATATAATATTCAGCACCAAAAAAAGAAGTTGTCAGATAACAACCGTTTTATTTTAATTTCATTTTATTAAACACCATGTCTTCATTGAAGAAAAATTAGTTAATGCAGATAAATAAATAAATATAAGAAAAGTCAACCACAAGCCCACCATCCTAGGACAATCACCATTAACCATTTTAAGAGCAGAAAGTCCACATGTCCCAAAGGGCCCACCAGCTTCACTCTATACATGAACTTAACTTTTCCTTCTGTCCTTATGTGAGTTGACATTAAACAAAACTAGATCAGCATTCTCCAAAGACAAAACTCCCTACAGGTGAATTTACCTAAACTGTGAAGTTCAGTCCACATGAGCTGCAGATAAAATGATTCTTGTAAGCTTACTTATTGAGGCATTAAATTCCTTTGAAAGTAAGTAGTGTTGCAGTCCCAGTTCATGTTATCTTGGTGAGCCTGGGGGCAGACAAAGGAGCTTCATTCCTCTAGGAAGAATGCCATACATCAGGAGTCTTGAGGAGAAGCAGTTAGGGAGGCTAACATTGGCTGACACTTACTTTCTCCTTGGGAGGCACTTTTGTGATATTTACTCACTTAATCTTCACATCTTTATGAGGTTGGTACTATTCCTGCCTCCATTCTACAGATGGGAAAACTGAGGCACAAAGAGTAAAGGGAACATTAAAGTCCATGTCCTCCAGGAACTTCCCATTTAACCTCTCTGAGCTTCCCTTTACTTGTCTTGCAGAGGGAACTGCACGGTACACGTGATTCTCAGCACAGACAGCTCAAAATATACATGAATATTTCCTTGTTCTTTTTCAAAAACCCTTGAGAAAATTTTAATTCTGCTCTCCCTTTCCAAGCCCCAACAACTAGGAATAGAATTTAATCTGTTTGATCAAACCTGTAGTTAGCTCTTTTCCTGGTCACCTGTGTGTATCCCTTTCTCTTGGAGTCTCATTAATACAGGTCCATGGTGCTAGGGCTGGGACCACGCTGCTAAGTGCAATAGGCTACAATTCCCATGGCTTTGGAGTGAGCCATTTCCTGTTTAATTTTCACCTGTGCATGAAGGCTGTCAAGTGCTTGGGATGCAGGAAAAAAAAAAAATCATAGGATTCTAGAAAAATCAGAGCCTAAAACCAGCTGAAAACAAGTATTTTCCTCCTTTGAGGCTCTCAGAAGTTCTGGACTAATAAATGAAGCAATCCAGCGCTGAGACAATGAGGCCTTGCAGCAGTGCAATGTCCACAGGTTTGTAGATATTCACCTCTCTTAGCTCCAAACTGGAGGGGCTCCCGGAGCTCTCACGGTGGGGGAGAGTCCCCTCTGCACTGTCCTGGGTTTGTGAGAGGGGAGTGGAACTGTAAGGTTCCCTGAGAACCCTGCCACCAACCCCATCTTTTCAAATTAAAAACCCTCTGGTCAGTATCTACACACACCCATCAAACAAGTGCTCTTGGGAGTCTGGAGCTCTGATCGTGTGGGAAATCTGCCAGATTGAAAATAAAGCAGTTCTCTGAGCAAGGGCAACCTGTCATCTGAAAGGAGAGATCATTCCTTATTCCTACCATTAGTTCCCTAAGGGATAAAAAGGGGCCTCTAGAGTGAGAACACGGAGAGCTATCCCTGCCTTGGTGGCAGGGGTGGGATCTGTCTGCGTTACCATGAGGGAGGCATCAAGAAGTCAGGGACAAGTGAGGCAATGAGGAGGGGGCACAGTGGTGACATGACCTGGATGTATTAAACCCAACAGGCCTGGGAGTCCAGAGCACAGGCAGGATCCCCTGAGCCCCATGGGGTCCTAAGCAGATAAATAAATAAAGATAAGAAAAGCCAACCACAAGCCCACCATCCCAGGACAATCACCATTAACCACTTTAAGAGCAGAAAGTCTACATGTCCCAAAGGGCCCACCAGCATCACTCTGTACATGAGCTTAACTTTTCTGGAAGTTTAATTTAACTTTCCAGGAAGGCTCTGGAAGAACAGACACTGAGCCTGAACTGGATGGTCAGAAACTCAGGTAAGACCCACCCACCCACCCCCACCATGGACTCACACCCATGTGTGGACAACCACAGCTCTGGGAAATAAAACACCTAACTGGTTTTCTTATGAACAGAACGTTGTTTCATTGGGTGGTAGGAAGAAACTTCATTTCTCAAAGTCAGATGCAAAAGAAATGCAACCTTTAAAAAAAAAAAAAAACTTCTCAGTTTCCTTTCTATCCCACACCCATTCCACTGGAGTGGAAGAAACGGAATCTCAGCAGTTTGGAGCCCCGTCCCAGCTCCAGGCTGGGCTGAAGCTCTGGGAGACTTATGTAATCCTGAGGGACCCAGGAATGAAAAACACTTGGGTTCTCATTGCCATGGGTCCCTGCAAGGGACAGTTGCATCAACCTCTCCTATCATCAGCAAGGCCCCTCTTCTTCTGGAGACTTCTCTTCTACCTGTGGGCCCCTCTCTGGGGTTCGGGAGTCACTTCAATGCTTCCATGTATCACAGAGAATGTTTGGCTGGAACCAAGACTCTATTTCCTCTTTCCACTATTGTCACCTCACAAGGGCTATCCTCAGAAGTAAGGCCTGAGTCCCCTCTAATCTTGAATCTAAAAATTGCACCTTGAATTGTTATTATTTGTAGATCTTGGCTTTGAAAAGAGACCAATCCCTAAGGCATCTTCCTTATGACCCCAAAACATTAATGCATTTTTTTGTTTACGTCCTTGGCAACTCCAGCCTGCTCCCACCATCTAGGATATGCCCTGTTGGTCTGGGGACCCTGTGGCTCTTCACACTCATGTCATTTCCCATTACCTCCCCGAGGAAGAATAATAAACTCGAAAGGCAACAACAATTTTCTTTTATTTTCTGCTTTTCTGCAGTGCCATTCGGAATGGTTCAGATGTCAGAAGTGGAAAGACAAGATAAATGGCAGAAGCAAACATTGAAAACAAAAATAAAAACAGGAGAGATGTGTGTATGTGGGCAGTGCGTGTGTGTGCACATGTGTGTGCTCCTGCCATACTTAGTACATAGTGAGCTCAAATGGCTGCCTCGACCTCTACCTGCACCCGGATGGGGATGTTTCCAACTCCCTTGCAGCCTGACCCATCTCCTCCCACTGTGTGGCGTGGCAGGGCACTTCCAGGACCTGTCCCTACCATGAACACTTTGCTCTTCCCTCCTCAGACATAGGAGCCCAAAGCCGCAGTGCCCCTGCAAGGCTCTGTCCTCCTTGCAAGGCTGCATTGAGACATCAGCCCCTCCTACGCTGTCTCTATTTCCTCATCCTTCTCTGTCTTTTTTTTTTAATTTATTTATTATTAAACCATAGCAATCATGAGGCACCATACACTGGTTTTATAGACCATTTGACATATTTTCATCACACTGGTTAATAGCCTTCCTGGCATTTTCTTAGTTATTGTGTTAAGACATTTACATTCTACATTTACTAAGTCTCACATGTACCCTTGTAAGATGCACTGTAGGTGTAATCCCACCAATCACCATCCCTCCACCCATCCTCTTCCCTCCCTCCCTCCCTCTCCCCCTTCCCCATATTCTTAGGTTATAACTGGGTTATAGCTTTCATATGAAAGCCGTAAATTAGTTTCATAGTAGAGCTGAGTACATTGGATACTTTTTCTTCCTTTCTTGAGATACTTTACTAAGAAGAATATGTTCCAGCTGCATCCATGTAAACACGAAAGAGGTAAAGTCTCCACTTTCTTTAAGGCTGCATAGTATTCCATGGTGCACATATACCACAATTTATTAATCCATTCGTGGATCGATGGGCACTTGGGCTTTTTCCATGACTTAGCAATTATGAATTGGGCTGCAATAAACATTCTGGCACAAATATCGGCCTTCTCTGTCTTGAGTCCCCTCTCTGTCAGATGATCCAGCACTGATTATGCTGCTCAGATTCTCTAGATATACTTCCCTGGATGTTACCAATGTGCTTGGGAAGGTTCTGGGCCATCTCTGAAAGCCCCAAGGACCCAAGGTTAAGGTGCACACTGTGTAAAGACCACAGTAATTAAGGGGGAAGTGTTGGACCCCTTGGGCTCAGAGCCAGAAACTCCAACGTTCAAATCCTTTGTGTGCCCCTGCTCTTCCACACGGAGTGTCTGGGCTTTCTCTTGTCAGAAACAGTTTTTCCTCCACTGTCTTGGAAACTGAACCCAATGCTGAAATAAACTCCTCAAGCGAGAGTAGCTACTTAATACCAATTCCTTCCTCCTCCTTCAGGAAATATTTCTGTCACTAACACATCAAAAGCCACAGAGAAGGACCCAGGCAGACCAACTAATTGCCTTTGATGAGAAGGGTTTCTAGCAGCTAAAAAGCACTGTGCATGTGAGATTGAGGCCCCATCTACCATTGTCCTGCAGCAACCCTTTCAGGTAGGAATTGCTAGTACCCCCACTTTAGAGGGGGAGGGGAGGGCAGCAAAGCACAGAGAGCTGAAGCAGCTTGACCAAGGCCGTCCAGCAAAATGCAGCTGACGTTCAAAGGCAGCTCTGGCTTGCCTCTGATTCTTTGCCTCTAACCTTTTCTTCTGCACAAAACTAACGACCCCAAAGCAGCATCAGTCATCTGGTCTACCCTCTCACTGAGCAAGTGCAGGGATGCCCCCAGGGGCCAGGTGGGGGGACCATGCAGCCAGCAGCACGGCTGCCTCTCAGCATCACCCAAGCCCGACTGCTTGCCAGCAGCAGAAATACCGCTGTCACCACTCTGCTGTCTCATTCGCACACACCAGCTCCGACCCGCCAGACGAGTGTGGGCGTAGGCAAGTGAGCTACAAACTCCACAAAGTTCTGTTCCTCTGCACAAAATCCAGCACTGCCAACCCCAGGCATTTTGCTTTTCATTTTTATTGTGTGAGTTCAACCAAACCTTTTATGTCATGAATTTCTGGCCCCTGCACAGGCCCTGAGAGGGGAGTAGGCCAGGGAAGGCTGAGTTGTGCTACTGGGCTGGCCCAGATGGCCTGCCTGAGCCTCCAGTCAGCCCCCGTTAGCCAACACCCTGGGCCACGTTTCCAGGCCTTGGCCCTGTCTCAGGGCTCACACCCAGGCATGGCTTGACTCTCAGAGGCCACCTGCTGAGAATGTCCTGGGACCTCTTTGCTGGCCTGGCTGTGAAGTTGGTGTCTTGGTCCACTATTCCTCAGAGGTGGGAAGGCGATCGGATTGTGAACTCTAGGCAGACAGACCTATTTGGAATATCAGCTCAGTTTAATCAGCTGTAGTCTCAAAAAAAATGCTTCACCTCTCCAGACATCAGTTTTCTCATCTGCAAATTAGGGTGAGAATAATGACACCCAACAAAACTCAGGTGATGAGGATTCCATGAGGAACAGTGATGTTTAACACAAATACCAATAGATTGATTATATTATAATGAATAGTCTAATTTTACTTATACTAACTAATTGTATTATTTAAAATCATTAATTACTAGGTCACTTCCTCCTCCTGGACCCCATCTTTTTAGCCACAAACTATCTAATGTTCCTTTCAAAGCTGCTAACAGTCTACCACAGGAGGATCTTGTGAACAGTTAATGAAATAATGAAAATACAAGGATGTGAGAAGCAAATGCGAACACCAGTGAGTGACAGGTCACTAGCAGTCTGTTGTCTGGGGGATGTGGCCTTACTAATCACGTGGAGGGTCACCTGACCATGTGGCCTTACTAGCCATGTGGAGAGTAACCTTACATATGTGTCCTTATAGACCACGTGGAGCGTGAGTGGTAACATACTGGGCCTCCATGTCTCTTCGAGTAGGTGATTAAATACCCACCTCCTCAGCTGGATAGCATGGTGCAGGTGTGTGGCGAGCACTCCATGAGCCTCACCTGCTGCCACTGTCGCCAGAATCCAGTGTCCAGCCCACACCAGGGTTTTCCATTCTTGTCCACATACACAGTGGCTGGGGAAATGGGGAATTTATGGCCTTTGTTTTTTTTTCCTTTTAGATACTGTTGCAACGAATCTCTTCATACATACAATTTTTCCTTCCCAGCACCGGGAGTTATGATTTTCCCATTTATTTTTCTTATTTAGTAGTTATAAAACTGCCCCCCATTGCTTTGCTTTATATTTCTTTGATCACCGTATAAACCATTTCCATCACACACCTTGCTTTCTTTTTCCCGTCATCCCTGAGTCTCAATAGGTGAATATTTCCCCCCAGCAATCTTAAATGTTTGTTCTGCTTTGAGCTGGAGATGGTGGAGCAGACTCAGCTGGAGTGGGTGGGGACGAGAGCCCTGGTGGTCTTCAGCCCTATTTAGCTAGGTTTGTATCAGCCTGGGCTCCTCACCCAGGTGTGGGTTCTGTGTCTCTAGAGCAGTGTTTTTCAACCTTTTTCTTACCACACAGCATACTCGAACCTATAGTTAAATTTTGATAGCACATTTAAATTATGTTAATCAACAAAAAGAGTAAAAGAAATATGCTTACTGTGCTTTGAACTTCTTTTAAAAAGAATTTAATCAATGATCTTTACAAATTTTCACAGCACACCTAAGTTCCTCTCAAGGCACACTGTTGAAATCACTGCTGTAGGGGCTACTTTCCCAACTTAAACACTTCGCTGGTTCATCTGGTTTTCTATAGTTTCGGCAACAAGAGCCCTTGACCCATTGTAGGCATCTTGCCCCAAGTCCTTGAAGCTCTCATCCGGGAAGTCCATAGACTCATGGCTGTGTCATTCCCTCATCAGCCCCGGGGGCACTAACTCCAGAGGACAGCACTGCCACACACCCCGGTGACTTAAGAGGACAGCTAGGCTGGCTGCCAACACTGCCATCCTACTCAAGAATAGTGTGAGTCCAGGAGCATGCAAGTGTCCAAGCCTCACATCCCCACTCCACTCCGCTCTGGCAGGGTGACCTGAGACCTCTCACAATCTCAGTTTCCCCAACTCTGGAGCAGACATACACGCAACACACTTATTCCCTATTGTTATCAGGAGAGAAGATGATGTGACCACAGTGAAGAAAAACAAGGTGGGGACTTGGGAGGTAGAGGGTCTTGAGTTCTGGTCCCAGCTCCCCACCTGTCCACTGGGAGACTCTACATAGGTCTGAAACTCAATTTTTTATTTTTCTCCTCAAAGTTTCTCTTTCTCATCTCTACTGACATGTAACTGGCAAATAAAAATTGCATATATTGGGTGGTGCCTGTGGCTCAGTGGGTAAGGCACAGCCCCACATACCGAGGGTGGCGAGTTCAAACCCAGCCCCGGCCAAAACTGCAACAAAAAATAGCCGGGTGTTGTGGCGGGTGCCTGTAGTCCCAGCCACTTGGGAGACTGAGGCAAGAGAATCACCTAAGCCCAGGAGTTGGAGGTTGCTGTGAGCCGTGATGCCATGGCACTCTACCAACAGCGATAAAG
The DNA here is from genome assembly GCF_027406575.1 of Nycticebus coucang. NCBI lineage: Eukaryota > Metazoa > Chordata > Mammalia > Primates > Lorisidae > Nycticebus > Nycticebus coucang. The sequence continues at coordinate 79,171,913 of NC_069796.1, forward strand.
TGAGACTCTATCTCTAAAAAAATAAATAAATAAATAAATTACATTTAAGATGTATAACATGATGTTTTGATATATGTGTACATTGTGAAATAACCACAATCAGGCTGATGGACATATCCATCATATCATGTTTCCTTTGTGTGAGTGTGTGTGTGTCTGTATGTGTGGGCTTGTGTGGTGAGAACACTTAACATATAGCCTCTCAGAAAATTCAGAAAATTCCATGTACACCATACATAGTATTAATCATAGTTGCCATGTGCTGTCCAGAACTAATTCATCTCATAACTACAAGTTTACACTTCTTGACCAACATTTCTGCATTTCTCCCATACTCTGACCCCTAGCAGCCTCCATTCAACACTCTGTTTCTCTAAGTTTGACTATTTTAGCTTCCACACATACGTGATATCATGCGTCCTTATCTTTCTGTGTCTGGCTTATCTCCTTTAGCATAATGTCCTCCAGGTTTATCTGTGTTGTCACAGATGGTGGGATTTTCTTTTTCTAAGGCTGAGTAATATTCACTGGGAAAATAATACATATATATACACACCCCACACACATATACACGCATATGCCATATATATGTATAATACACACATACATGCACACCACACCCCACATTTTCTTTATCTATCAGCAAACACTTGGCCTATTTCCATATCTTGGCTACTGGGAATAGTTACATCTCAGCTTTTATGTCTGTAAAACAGGGAATTACCTTAGGCCAACTGGGTTGGGAAGTAGACTGAACAGCACAACATGTGTACAGTGTTTTGTGCTCAGCTCCATTCCTAGATGAGCACTCAACCCTCGTTTTCTGAATCCCATTAGAGTAGATTTCTGGTGCACTGTATCCATTTGTGTAAATATGAAGTCTCATGCAGCTCGTCTCATAGAAAGAGGGCCTAGCAAAAGAAAGAAAAGAAGCCTAGATCTCCCAAAACTTTGACTCCCTAGAGCCGGAGCCTAGACATCTGCATTTTGACAAACTTTTTTCCCACCAGGTGCTTCTAATGCAGGTGGCCTTGGTGGAAGGGAGCACTGTCTCTTCCCAGGCATCCACCAAAGCCGTCTGGGCTGTCTGCCTTACACACATGCTGGGCTAAGGGTGGGACCAAGCAGCAACCAGGCTGACCCAGTCATGCTCCAAGGATCTTCAGCTCCACCCATGATAGGGAGGAAGGGGAGTGAACTTGTTTAAAATGAGGATTTCTGGGGCCCACCCTGGTTCTACTGAACCACAATCCCTAGAGATGGGCCCAGTGTCTTCCTTGCTAAGGGAACTCCCCAGCTGGATTTTATGCACACCAAAGTTCATGAGGTTCCCTCTGAATCATCACACACAGCCCTGACCCCCCACAAACATGAGCCAGCGCAGGCAGCAGTTCACAGTTGTGGCCAGGACAGGGCAGTGGTTAGAATGAGCCAGAGCCCTGCCCAGGCATAGTAAAAGAGCACCTTCTGGAGGAAGTGACATGAAGGGACCTTATTAGGGATCAGCATCGACTAGGCAGATGGAGGAGGAGTATCTGCCATCGGCCAGTGGCAGGAGCCGATGTGGCACATGTAGGGAAAGGAAAAGAAACTTGAGGGTCCTGGGCAGCCTCTTTATAGCTCAGCAGGTAGCCCAGTTGTACATGGAGCAGAGGAAGCCGCTGTCCAGCTCTGTCTCACCCCTGAATAAGCCCAGTCTCTGCTTTCATGATGAATGTTGAGGGAAATGGATTTATGCAATTGTCTAAATGTTTTCAGGAAAGGTAAGATTGTCTCCCCATGACACTTATTTTATTAATTTGTGCTCTTTTACGCAGAATGGCTTATGCAAACTTGGAAGACATAAACAATGGCCCACATTTTAAAAATGAGGAACTTGAGGCTAAGGTGCTTAACAGCTGACTGGCAAGGGGTGGTTTTTATGGCCATAGAGTCTGGAGCAACTATCTGGGTTCATATGCTAGCTTCATTACCTATTAGTTGGTGACATGGACAGGTTATGCAAGCTCTTTGAGCCTCAGTTTCCTCATTTTACAATGGAGAAAGCAGATTTATAATGACCTCACAGATTTATGATGACCACAGTGTTCATGTATTTAAGGGGCTTTGAATCATGCTGGGCACACGGTAAGTTCTAGGTTAAGAGTGATCCACTGTGATTAACAACATCAGTAACAGCCCCAAAGCTTTTAATTGTTCCCACTTTGCAGATAAAGAGAGGTTAAGTTTTGCCTAAGATTGCACAGCTGGCAAGTAATATAGCCACATGCACTTGATCTCAAAAGCCCACGTTTATTCCCCTTGTGCCAAGTGTCTGAACCAAGATCTGGGAGCCACCTGGGAGAGGCTGTTTGGAGGAGGCAAAAGAACATGGGCTCTGGAGTCTTATGCAGGCTTAGGACATCAGTCTGCCATTTTACTAGCTGAGCAACCGTGGGCATCATTTGTAAATGAGGAATGATAATATGATTTATCTGGGAAAGCTGCAAGGGATAAAGAGTTCATATGTGGATGCTGCTTCAAACACGGCTGGCACCAAGAAAACACTGAGTATTCACTATTGCAGCTCCTTGCTTCTCTATATAAAACCTTAGCTCCAGATGTGGTACAGTTTGTTGGGAATTAAGAAAGTAACAAGCTATATATTAAGGAACAATACCAGAGAGTTCTTGGCCATGCCCTGTAATTAAACACAGCTACGAATCTACAGAAAAACACACAAATAAGCCAATTCTCTCACTGAAGTTCAGGGTTAGTCACTCAAGACAAAGAACAACAAATTTTTATGTAGAGGGCCAGCTGGCAAACATTTTAGGCACATGGCCATACAGTCTCTGTCACATGGCTGTGTTTGTTGACCCATGGCTCATCACATCACACAACCACTTTCCATTTCCAGAGCTTTATAGAGCTGGGAATTCCATAGAAAGAACTGTAGACCTATCGTCTTTTTTGTATCTCATCCTTTTGTCCAATCAAAAGCTCTGACAAGCTCTTCTCTGTGTCTACGATTAGCAGAAACCCAGGAAACAAATGCATTTTTTGACACTTCCCATAGTTGCTTGGGTAAAGAAAAATCTTTCCCAGAAACATGGTTTCCAAGGAGAAGTTGTTATCAAAGGTGGCACAGGAGTTATTATGCCTACCCAGAGCTAAAAAACAGACAGACTGGCAGCCAGATTGTGAGGAACTTTACAACTTCCATCACATCTTCAAAAATATTGCAAATAGCTATGGACTTCCATGACAGCCTCCTGCAGGTGCTGGGAGTATCAGCTACTACATCAGTGATTTATATCTTGGGGAAAATCAATTGATATGCAGAATTATCTTGCCACCCTGGAAAAAAATTATTGGTAAGGCATTTATAATATATTCTGAACTGTGCACAGTGTCAGTGTCAACATGTCACATTCATGTACTTCTGAATCATCTGAGCCTCTTCCTACCTTCACCAAAATTCTATTTTATTGCTGGACAGGATTACAGGAGTGATGCCTGTAAAGCTCCATGAGAAGTACAAAGGATAAACATTTGAACATGACTTCTGGAAGGAAACCAGTGTTTAAAACAGGAGAATGAGGCCAAGTGCAAGTGGCTCGTGCTTATTATCTAAGCATTTTCAGAAAGCTGAGGAGGGAGAATTGCTTGAGGCCAGGAGTTCAAGACCAGCCTGGGCAAAATAACAAGACCGTGTCGCTACAAAAAATTTTTGAATTAGCCAGGTGTGGTGTTGCATGTTTATAGTCTCAGCTACTTAGAAGGCTGAGGCAAGAGGATCCTGTGGGCCCAGGAGTTCAAGCCTGGAGTGAGCTATTATCACCCCCACTGTGCTCCAGCCTGGACCACAGAGCAAGACCTTTGCACTAAAAATACATACATACATACACACATACATGCATACATACATAAAACAGAAGGGAGGGCAGGACTGACTGCAGCCCTTTAAACAAAGCAATTGCTTTAGAAAAAAAAAAGAGTAGTGTGCGTGTGTGTGTGTACCCTTTTCAGCCTGTTGTAGATACATGATACTGTCTTCAGAGCCTGTCAGGCCATCAAGGACAGAGTTCATCAAGTCAGAGGGTCAGACAAACATGAACTAAACTCAGCTCTGCCCCTACAAACTGTATAACCTCAGTCTCCACATCTGTACGATGGGGAAATACTGTTTCTCATCAAATTACCATCAGGCTTAAATAACCAATCACTTGTGGAAGTTCTTAGTACAGGTCTCTGACTCATTTTACTTCATTTCACTTCAACAAATACAGATTCCGCACTGATCACATGCCAACCACTCAGTCAGGGCTTAGGGCTCAGAGGTGAGTAGGACAGAAATGGCCCCTGATGTTCCAGAGTTGGGGGAGGCGGGCATTGCTGGAGAAGCATACAAATGAAAACAGCATCACAGATCATGAGAGGTGAAAAGCAGAGTTAGAAAACTAGGAGGGTAACATGGGGGAAAGTGAGTGTAGTCGAGGCAGGGGCTGCATTAGGCTGGGTGGCCACTCAGGCAGCTGCTCCAGGAAGGTGGAAGCCCACCCAGACTTGCAGGGTAAGCAGAAGCGAAGCAGGAAAGAGGCGCCTGTGGAGAGCTTCCCACTAAGGAACAGCAGTAAAGAGAGAAGCTGCTGGGCTGCTCTAGAACCTGATGGAAGCCCGTGTGGCCCGAAAGCCTTCTCCAAAGAAGAGTCAGCTGGTTTCCCTTCTTCACCTGTGGTCAGGGCTCTGCAAACAGTGTTTTTCTTTATGCCTTGCATAACGCTAAGCAACTCTCAGCTGTAACCTGTAAATAATTTATGGCCATTTCCATTAAAATGAACAGCAACAGCTTCATGAAGTCCCAGAACAAACTCAAAAAGTCAACTCAGCTTTAGCGAAGGCAGCTGAGTCTGTGCTGAGGCTCCCTGGCCTTGATCTGCTGGTATCACTTCCCGCTCCCCTCTCCCAGCCCCAGCCAGACTCAATGGCCTCTTCTCCATGTGGGCAGCTCTGTCCACACCTCCCAGCTTCTATGGCCACAGTTCTCTTATGAGGACTGCCTTTCCTCCTCCTCCCTTTAACACCCAACTCCAGGGTCACCTTCTCTTTCAGCCTTCTCTGGCCTGCCCCTCTCTTTATCTGGCAAACATTTATCCTTCAGATTTCAGCTAAAATGTCACCTCCTTCAAGAATTCTTCTCTTCACTGGGCCCAGGGGCTCATATCTGTAATCTCAACATTTTGGGAGGCTGAGGCTTCTGGATCACTTGAGATCAGGAGTTTGAGACTAGCCTGGGAAACATAGGGAGACGCCATCTCTACAAAAAATTTAAAAATTAGCCAGGTAAGGGAGTGCATGACTGTAGACCTAACCACTTGGGAGTGTGATGCAAGAGGATCACTCAAGCCCAGGTGTTGGAGGCTGTACTGAGCTATCATGATGTCATTGCACTCCAGCCTGGGTGACAGAGCAAGACTCTATCTCTAAAAAAAAAAAAAAGAAGAAGAAGAAAGAAAAGAAGGCTTCTCTTGTCCAGCCCAGCTGTAATAAACTAAATGTCTGTTTATACATTGAAAAACTACCCCCAATGTGATGACATTTGGAGATGGGGCCTTTGGGAGTCCTGAGAGTAGAGCCCAAATGAAGGGATTATTGCCCTAATAAAAGACATGAGAGAGCTGGCTTCCTCCTTCCTCTCTCCTCTCTCTCTCTCTGTCATGTAAAGAAATCCCAAGAAGTCATCCTATGCCAATCAACAAGAGAGACTTAACCAGAACCTGACCATGTGGCACCCTGATCTTGGACTTTGAGCCCCCAGAACAGTCTGCAGCAGTGTCTTGATTTGTATGCTTGTTTAATCCTCTAAAGTCTGTCTTTCCTCCAAGACTGTGAACTCTGTGGCCACAGACACCCACAGAGCTTACAAGACCATTCAATCCCAGAACCTCACACAGGGTTCAGAGAGGACATTCTTCTCGTTAGCAAGCTGCTTTATTTTTCTTGATTTAGTTATGTATTTTATTTGTTTACTTTCTTGCTTCTTTCCCACCAGAATGTTATTTTCGTGAGATGAGGGACCTCATCTGTCTAGTTCACTGCTCTTTCTCTAGCCCCTCAGTGTCTGCCACAGGGTGCATGCTCAATAAATGTTGAATGAATGAATGTGTAAATGAACAACTGCCTTCCCTGGGCTCCCACATAAACTGATTTTACACTAGATGCTCATGAAATGTTCTCTCTCTGTACCACAAGCTCTCAGCATGCTGAGATTTAGAAAAAGTTTTGTTGTTGTTTGAGATGAAGCAGGTCCCCTGTGAAAAGGGAGAGTTTTCCTCTTCATGCTGACCCTCCCATTCAATCCACACTTTTGACAGTTACAGGTGTGATATAGGCTTAGAGGTCATGCAGATGCAAGAGCATATCTTAGCTCCATCATCTGCCACTTCTGTGACAACTGATTTCACCAATGCACCGTAGTATCCTTATCTGTGAAATGGAAACAATAATTGTACTGACCTCACAAGATTCCTATGAAGTTCACACAATGGCAGGTGCTCTCTCCCTAAGGGTCCCCTCTGCTCCAGATTGACAATGGGTGGAGAGAATCTCAGGTAGAGTTTTCTGTGGCCAGATCTTCCACATGAAGCATGGGCCTTGGTAGTCTTACTTTTGAGGAGACATGAAAAACTGGCTGGATCAATTCCCATTTCCAGTGCTGTATCTCCAAGGTTAATGAGAGGCCACCTAGCCCACCAAAAGATTGACCTTCAGAGCCCAGGAATAGTGGAGCTCAGAGGGGGAGCCATCTGACAGGTGTGGCCTCAAGACTGAGAGGGTTAAAGTCACTGCCCCCACCATGAGAAGTCCCCTGAGGGTGCTATAATGGGACTCTGTTGTTTCCACCTGTCCAGCAGACACCCTATTCTGTGCCAGTAAAAGCATTGTATTTATCAAGGTTCTCCATAGAAACAGAACTGATAGAAGATAGATAGATATAGATTTATAGAATATGTAGCTATTTAGAAAGAGATCTATTATGAGGGACTAGTTCATGTGATTATGGATGATGAGAAGTCCCACTATATGTCACGTACAAGTTTAAGGTCCCAAAAAGCCAATGGCATAGCTCTAGTCCAGCAGTTCACAACCTGTGGGTTGCGACCCCTTTGGGGATTGAATGACCCTTTCACAGGGGTTGCCTAATACCATCCTGCTTATCAGATATTTACATTATGATTCATAACAGTAGCAAAATTACAGTCATAAAGTAGTAACAAAAATAATTTTATGGTTGGGGGTCACCACAACACGAGGAACTATACTAAAGGTCGTGGCATTAGGAAGGTTGAGAATCACTACTCTAGTCCAAGACCAAGTGTCTGAGAACCTGGAGAGCCAAGGTGTAAGTCCCAGTTTGAGAGCCAAGGTATAAGTCCAGAAGGCTTTCGGAAACCAAGAGTGTCAGTGTTTGAGGGAGGAGAAGACAGATGTGTCAGTGTGGACAGAGAAAGCAAATTCTCCCTTCCTCTGCATTTTTATTCTCTTTAGACCCTCAACAGATTGGATACACAACCACACTGGTGAGGGTCATCTTCTTTACTTACCCTGCTGATTCAAATATGAGTCTTCTCTGGAAACACTCTCACAGACACAGTCAGAAATAGTATTTCACCAGCTATCTGGGCATTGCTTAATCAAGTTGATACATAAAACTAACCATCAGACGTTCATCCCTTATAAACTTGGCACCCATACACTCTTCCTCCAAATCATACTTAACCTCCAAGCAAAGGCAATAACAAGGTCATAACACTGCCTAGTATGGAACAGCTTTCCTTTATACAACTGAAAGCTCTGATCCCTTCCTAAGAAGAGGGAGTAAAGTCCCTGAGTGGTGTTTATTCTTCTAATATCCCATAACTTAAATGTTGTGATAGAAAATTAACAATACTTAGAGACTGATACAAAGTCATGACATCTTATGTTACGTGAGAAAGGAATAAAAGATAGGAGAAAACAAAGATATTTACAAAGTGACAGATTCAAGGAAGAAGGATGTAAAGCACATGAAGGGACGTGACTATCTTATGTCACTGGGATGGTAAATTTTACATGTCAACATGGCTGGAACCATTATTCTGGAAGTTGGGCTTAAGTTGACATTTAGATTGTTAGACTTTGAATAAAGCAGTCTGCCCTCCATAATGTGAGTGGGCCTCCATCCAATCAGTTAAAAGCCTTAATAGAACAAAAAACTAACCTCTCTCAAGCAGGAGGGAATTCTGCCAGCAGATGGCCTTCAGACTTGAACTGCAACATGAGCTCTTCCCTGGGTTTCTAGCCAGCTGGCCTGCCTGTCAGATTATTTGATTTTCCAGATTCCATAATTATATGAGCAATTTCTAAAAATTTCTCTTTCTCTCTCTCCATACACATATCTGTGAACTAAAATAAAATCTTAGGGCTCCCACTCCATCAGCTGATTGAATGGACCCCCCTCTTGGCCAAGGAGATACACTAAAGCAGAGTTGCTGGTCCAGAGAAGGGAAGTCAGACAAGCCTCATCATCATGCCCCCTCCCTTCTTGGAGATGATGCCTATATAACTCAGTAATAGGCTCAAGGCTATGCAAGATAAACACACAGGTCCTCAATTTCTGTAACAAAAAAGTCTGGGTGGCTTGTCTCTAGTTAAAAGACTTCCAGAACTTAAAACTTTCTAGGCCTTTAAACAAAACTTCATTTCTTTAACCAATTAAAAAGAGTCTTTAAGCCCACGTATGGGCTTAAGGTGGGGGTAAGCAACCTCCTCTTTGAGATGTCCCACCTTTGGGGGCCAAAAAAATGTACACCTTCTACATACCAATTTATGACTTTACCTATAATTTCCATCTCCCTGAAACGTATAAAACTGAACTGTAACTCAACCGCAGTGAGACCACTTGCTGAAGGCTTCTTGGGTGCAGCTCTAGGCCATGGACCTCAAATTTGACTCAAAACAAACTTCTTGAAATTATTTTACAGAGTTTGGCTTCTTTTTTATTGGCATATCATACTGTCTCTGTTTCTCTGGCAAACCATGACTAAGACAGTCACATTTTCTCCAAATTTATTTCAAAAGACTTCTGTGGCTCTGGAAAATGCATTTCATGAAATTTCTATCCATTGCTACTTTCTCCTCCATCATACTAAAAGGATGAAGCTAAAAATTAATCATTTGTCTCTGCTGCCAGAACTGAACACAGGCCTGGCTCAAAATAGGCACTTTTAAACTTTTTAAAAAATTAATCAGTAACTAAATAGTAATATTGTCCAAAGTATGGTACATATCCCATTATTGGTGAGATGATTTAAAGTTTTCAATTATTATACATAGTAGATTTCTTAGTCAAACTCTCTGTTTCATCAATAAATCGGGCTGATTATCAATTGCAGCCTTATGAACACTCACTCTCCTCTCCATACGAGGACTTTTACTGCTATGAACTAAAATAAAATTTTAAGGCTACCCCCCAAACAACTGACTGATTGGACCCCCTCTTAACCAAGGGGATCCCCTAAAACTAAACCACTATCCATGACAAAGGACAGGTCAGGCTTGCCTTATCATTTCCCCCAGCTTTCTTAGAGACCTCCTTTGTGACTCATTAACAGGCCTAAGCCTATGCAGGACATAACTACAGATCCTCAACACACACAACAAACCACTTGGGTCTGAACGTAAGTCCTATAGTTTGTCTCTGATTAACAGACCCTTACCTTAGAATTCCATCTCCCTGACTCATAGTCTATTAGACAAAGCATAACTCTTTCAGCTAATTGTCAGGCACAGATCTTTAAACCCATCTATAAGCTCCTGCTTCAAGATGTCCAACCTTTTTGGACCAAACCAATGTATGCTTCCATATGTTGATTTACAACTTTACCTATAATCCCTGTCTCTCCATACAACTCTGAAATGTATAAAACCAAACTGTAACCCAGCACTTGCTCAAGACTTTCTGGGTGTGGCTTAGGGTCATGGTCCTCAAATTTGGCTCAGAATAAACCTCTTTAAATGATTTTACAGAGTATGGCTTCTTTTCCATCAACACTGCCAGGAAGGTCATCACGTGCTCACCAGAGGTAGTTAGTTTTGTTTCCAAATTCAGTATCACTATGTGATTCCATTGACCATCAGGGTAAACCAATGAAATATGAGTAGGAAGAGGGGGAAAAAAAAGCTTAAATGACATGAAAATCAAGTTGAGTGCTTTAAAGAGATCTGATAAAGGATAATTGCTTAAAAAGGCAACAAGATAAATTATGCTGTTGAGTTAGGTGGAAAGGAAGCCAGCTGTTAAAAGATTAGATAAGAGTAATAAAACGCTAAAGGAGATTCATGCTCAGATTTCTTCCCAAGGGTCTAAACTCTCACCTCATTTTAAAGAATATGACAACAGGAAATGTAGGCAATACACTACAGATACAGTTTATGCTAGATGTCACAGAATCCTAGTTAATATCCCTGTTCAAGATTCAATTACGGTCCCCCAAAAGGTATGTTAAAGTCCTAACCCCCAGAACCTCCGAATGTGACCTTATTTGAAAATAGAGACATTGCAGATAGAATTGGTTAAGCTGAGATTACATTGGGGTAGGGTGGTCTCCTCATCCAATATGGTTGATGTCCTTGTGAATAGGGGAAATTTGGATGTAGACATCTACACAGGGAAAATGTCATATAGTTGAAAGGGTGATAGATATGCCAAAGATTGCCAGGAAAACACTAGAAGTCAGAAGAGAAGTATGAAGAGATTACACCCACAGCCCCACAGGAGAAACCAACCCTGCTAGATCTGAGACTTCTAGTCTCCAGAACTGTGAGAAATTACATCTTTGTTGCTTAAACCACCTAGTTTGTTATACTTTGTTACAACATACCTGGTAAATGAACAAAATATCCAAACCCAAAGAGAAGTCCTTTGCTTGTTTCAAATGATACATGTTTGAAGCTAAAATGATTATTCATTTTTATTGCTTTATTTCAATTTTTTCTATTAACCATTTAACTGTAAGACCCATTGGTTTTATTCTGTTTGTCTTAATAAAAATTAGAAAAGTTTTTAAATAGTACAGAGAATCCAGGATTTTGAAGATATTATTGCATAAGGAAAGCAAAGCTAAATAAAAATAGAAGTTGTATGAAGTCTATTTAAAGAAAATGTTTTAGCGTGAGGTAGTACATATGGTCCATGGAAAATAGCTGACATTGTGGAGATGTTACGTAAAATCTTACAGTTTAGGAAACACTCGTGAGGAAGAGCTTCCCTTGGATGTGTTACATCCTAGAAACTGGAGCAGATGACAGCATTACCTCCTCTGGGAAAAGGATGATAAAGCTGTTTCATTTACTGGCTACAGTATTAAACAGCAAGGTTTATGTCAAAGTACTTGGAAAGTGCTATAAAGTGGAAACACATGTAAAGAAGGTGATTGCGTAGCCCACACCTTGTGCCTGGCCGGCAGGAGCTCCCTGTCACCACTACCAACTCCACCCGCCGTGAAACATACTCAAAGGAGGAACTGGGACAGGCAGAGAATCAGCCCAGACTTTCTTTCTTCAGAAGCATTGTAAACAGCTTGGTCTTCCCATTTTATTTGTGTGTTCAGCTCCCTGTTGCCTCCACATTAATCAACCTTGGTTGGTCAACAGGCCCAAGGGAGACATGCAAATGGCAAGCAAGGGGATTGGTTCCTCTCATGAGCTAATAAATTCAGGTTTTATTTACGGCCCACTGTCTCCGATGCAAACCTGGTGAGCTTGGGGCTAAAAGAATTTCACCCAAAACTAAAGAAGCAGTATCTGATTTCCTGTGTTCTGGGGAGAAATAATAAGCGTGCGATTTTTTAGGATGGGTCTGCTTACCCGGACGCTGGTGGTCTGAGGGAGCACACGTGGGCATAGAGCTAGGGCTGGAGGGAAGGAAAGGTTCCCTCTCAGCACATGTCAAAAACTGCTGACAGCCGGTTTTTGTGCCTGCCACATCTAGCCCACAAATGGGCTTTCAGAAGGGCATTTTCATTTTAAATGAGCCAATTTTGTTTATATTGGGAGGTTTTTAATTTAAAATCAGGATTTCTGATTCCTCTACAATAGTTGGAATATCTGAAAACACAGAATCCACTTCTTCTCACAGGGCAAAAGAGTGATTTGAGCAGAGATGAGATGCTCCCCCTCCTTTGATGGCCTTTGTCCCAGGTCTGATCTTGCTGCTTACACCTTAAAGGCACAGACACCCTTACAGCCGGCCATGACCCTGGTCCAGCACTGCAGGGCTTTAGCTGTGAATCCTAGCTTATAATATAAGATTCTGACTTATGTAAGTATAAATATTAGCATGATATTCAAGACCATTTATGGCTTGACTCCTGTTTTTAAACATGGGGTTCCCTAAATGATCCATAGATCACCCTGAAATTGTGTACATATATATGTGCATATGTGTATCAGATGTAATGGAATTCATCAAACAATACATCTGCACTCCTGACTTTAAATTTAGGTAGGCCTATTGGATTTCAAGGCAACTGTCTACATCCTAAAATATTGGGGTTTCGGGCAGCTTCCTGGGTCCTTGGTTCTTAGAGCACTGTCGGTTGAAAAATGACCAGACACCCCAAAGTTAGGCAATCATGGAACAAAGTTGATTTGAGGAAGAGAAAACTAGGTTTACAGAGTAAGAAAGCTTACAAAGCAAGATACATTTGCCGTAGACAGTGAATGGGACTCATTACCATGGGAAGTAGGCAGAGAAGGATTGAACATGGCTGGAGATTCTCTTTTATATTGCCTAGGTTGGGCCCACCTTGTGATTCAAAGGCCACCTCAGAACCAGAGTCTTACTGCACATGCAGACCTCCCATGAGCTTCTCCGAGAGCCCATGGAGGGGCAGGCCGAGCGTGGGTGGACAGCAATGTGTATTTAAGCTAATGACATGATACTCACTGTCAAGACTATTGTAGCTGTTGCTAAGTAGAGAGTCTTCTACATTCTTTTGCAGTTGGCACACTAAGTTCTGACTGGATTGGTAGTATGTTCTCTTCTCCCCAGATGTGAGCAATCACATGGGACAAAATTAAGGTGGGTGACACCAAGATGGCAGCCTGGGGGCCCTGCCCTTGTCGTCCTTCCCAGGAGAGCCATTACTAAATACCTAACAGAGCCAATAGGCTGAGGGTAGAAGTAATGAGTGTTATTTCCAGAGAAAATCTTAAAAGAGCTGTTGAATCATGCTCTAAATTTCTATTGCCCATCACAGTAACTAAGTAAGATCCAGTGTTCTAAAATAGTGAAACTCTACCAACCTGGGACCCTGAATGCCTATATGGAGCAGAATCCCGGCCATCCTGTGTGGAACCTGTAACTTCAGCAAAAAATAGACTTCAGTAGTGCTAAACTAATAAGACTCTGGAGCTGTTTGTTACTTCAGAAGAACCTATGATATCCTGACTTATACAATATGTCAATGTGCATTTGACCAGAAGAAGAAGATTAATTATAGATTTAATCAGATTCCCAAATAGGCCCATGACTGAAATAAGATTCAGAATCACTGTTCTTGGAGAAGTATAAATTTACATTCTTGGTGAATACAGTATCTGCATGAGTTGTCCTAATTTGAATCATTCATTTAATTACTCATTTATTCCTATGTTCATCGAAGCCCTTGCCAGACACATAGCATAGTGCCAGGCTCTGGTACACACAGATGAGAGATGTGTCTTTTGTATCGTGTGTCTTACAGGTGGTGCTCAGCTAGTGTTGTGGGGAGTATTGATTGCAGGAATGTGCGAATGCATGGATGGATATGAACAAATGCATGAATGCACCCAGGTGTGCACTGCATAAGGACAGCCAGCTGAGGTCACAGGTGAGGACTGAAATCAGTCAACATGGCAGTGACCAAGTTGTGCCATCGGAGCCCTATGGGGGACTGTCCTCCTAGTATGCAGATCCATTCTGTGCAATAAGACAGGCTCTACATTGACTCATGCTTGAAGGAAAGGAAGGGAGGGAAGGAAAGCAGGCCTGGGCCCTACTTGGGAATAGGACCTAGACCAGGAAGGGAGGAGGGAAAATACATAAATAATTCCCCTGTTTCTATGTGGTAAATGTAACGTCCACAGGGGCAGCAAAGTGCCACTCTTCTCTGGGTGTGGAGAGTCTGTGAAGGCCTGAGAGAGATGGAGAATGATGGCTGAGCAGTTCTGATGGGTGGATGGGGGCATTCCATGAAGGGGAAGCAGCACAGCCAACCATGCAGAGCTGGGGGACAACAGGGAGGGTTTGGGAACTGCCAATACACAATGTAGGATTCCACAAGATTACTCCCACTTATGACACTAACTGTAACTCCAAAGGTCCCCCAAGACCATCCTCAGGTTTCATAATTTGCTAGAATGACTCCCAGAATCCATCAAAAGCTGTCATGCTCATGATCGGGGCTAATTACAGTGAAAAGATAGAGATTAAAATCAGTCAAGGGAAGAGGTACACAGGGAGGGTGTAGAGAGTGCCAAACGCCAGCTTCCAGTGTTCCTGTCCCAGCAAAGTCATGTGCACTAAACTCAGCCCTCCCAGAAATTATGTGTGACATTACACCTGAGTATTGCCAATCAGGGAAGTTTGGCAAAATCTTGGTGTGCTGATCTGGGATATGGTCATGTAGGTATTATCAACCATCTACACATGGCTGAGTTTAGTATCCAGCCCCTCCAAAGGCCATATTGCTACTATAAATCACACTGCTGACGTAGACTGTCTGGTAGGGTCCAGCAGGTAAACCAAGACACTCTTAACATACAGAACATTTTGAAGACTTAAAGATCACCTCCCAGGAGCTAAGGAAAAAGGTCATATACTTCTCTTTGGGCAAAGTTCCTTTTCTGCACAGGAAATGATCTCACATGTTGGAACATAAGGCAGGTGGAGGAGGGGTGTAAGAAGGGAGGAGTCTGGAAAGACAAGTCAGAGCAAGACTGCAAAGGATTTTGCAAGATTATGGGCTTTGCTAGCTGTGGAGAATCATTTTTCGTATATCATTTCCTTTGATCCTCAAATAAGCTGTTAACCTCTCTGAAGCTTAGAGATGTGAAATGATTGCCCAAGGCCTGGATGAGCCAGATCTTGAGCTTACCTCTGTCTGACTCCACAGTCTGTGTGTTCGACCAGCTGCATCCAGCCAACATATATCTGCTGAGCACCTACTGTGTGCCAGGCTCTGAGCTGATACTAGATAAATAATAGTAAATACAATAGACACGGTCTCTATAGTCCCATGGAATTAAGCATATAACCTTCAAATAGAATATCCTTATAAACTGCCATGAGAAACAAAAATAGGGCACCTAGAGTAGACTCAGGTAGTCAGAGGAGGGCTCCCAGAGGAAGTGATGTACAAGCAACACCCACAGGATGCAGAGCTGGTGAGGGTCTTCATGCTAAGTTTCCAAGTGTGCCCTCCTTCCAGCCCTGGGAAGCAGAGTTATCCCCATTCTCAGACAATTCAGTAGAATTAGAAAAAAATCATCATCCTATAATTTCGGATGACATCATCACTCCAGGCAAGTTTCACCATTAAATACTAAACTATTAGGTGAATGCTTATTTCTAGATAGGGCAACACTTTCGTTTGCAATAATTGCTCCAAGGGCACTCAGATGTTGAATGGGGAAAAGGCACCATTGTGAGGAAGAAAGAACTCTTGCTGCAATAGCAAAGCAGGACGGCGGCCACCCTGGCTCAGGAGCAAAAGTCCCTCCCAATTTCAAACTGTTGGAAGAACGTGAAGAAGGCCAGAAATGAATAGGAGATGGCGCAGTGAGCGGGGGTCCAGAAGATGACAAAGACACCACACTTACAAAACGGACAGGGATGATAATTGGCCTCCAAGAGAAACTTAAGAAAACCTAATATAAAGCCTTAAAATAGAATGTGGACCTAAATATCCAGAGGCACCCCTCTTTGTAAGATTTGTAACAAAAATTAACATGAATGGAGTTAATAGTTCTAATGAAGTGGTGTGCCCATGAGCCATATCAGTGCTGGCAAAATGACAGAATTCATACAGCGGCAGAGTTGTCCTGCAAGAATTTTGGTGACTAATGCTATCTAAAGAAAACATGTCTGCTTAACAGAAATGTCGAAAAGAAGTAAAACATGCAATGTTTTTGGGAAAAAGTAAAAAAGAAAAAAAGAAACATCTTCAGCTGCCTGAAGAACAGTGTTACAGCTATCAATCAAAAATAAAAAACTGGAGCCCCTTCCTTGTCCCCTTCCCCTTGATTGATTTAAGCAGTCTTCATTCCCCACAGGAGCAAATTTTCTTGATATGTATTGTAGACTTCAAAATACTGGAAAGGAAGCTCCCATTCAAAGAAAATTTGTCTTAAGATTCTGCAAATGATGCTAATTTTTTGTCCATTCGAAATATATAAGTTGTGCTGTAATAAGCCATCCTGTCAAGCATCACCACTGTCCACGTAGTTGAACTTCTGGGATCGAGAAAAATATATTGAAATTGGTTTCCATCACCACTGATGGGGCACTTCTAAGTCAGCTGTGAAAAGACACATCACACAGTCTCCTGGCTGCTGATGACGTGGCCTGGGCTCTCTGACTTCTCCTTTCCCATCCCATCTCCCTGCCTCCTCCCTTCCCTGCAACAGCTCTCCGACTTAGGGGTTTGTTACAGTAAATGTGAAGGCTTCAGGTGGAAGCCTGTGGAACTACTGCTGGGTGTGTAGGGTGCTTTGCCTGCACCGCTGATTTCTTTCTTTAAATCTTAAATGACACCCTGTTCTAGGCCGTTGTCCTCTCCCACTCTCCTCCACTCCTGCTCTCAGCCAGAGTACAGATTGTAACCCTGCCACTCCCCTCTGTGACTGGCCTTTGGTGAGGAATTCAGGGCGTTCCCCATACGTTCTCTCCCCCACCTTGATTAAGGGGTGCTGCTTTATCCTCCCTTCCCTTCCAGTCCCTCTTTGCACTGTCACCACCCAGGACTTTCCGTGACTTTTCCTTGCTTTGGCCAGAAGCCATCACGTAAGGTTGGAAGGAGTCTCTGACCTCCCTCATTTAGTTTTGGAACATTGATTCACCCCACTAGCCTAGGAAATGAATATTGATTGGGTGCTCAGCCCCTCTGCAGTCATCATCAGCTGATGGCCCCTTTTTAGCTCAGATTTTGATAAGGTGAAGAGAATAGTCACCAGGCTTACTCAGATTTGCCAGCTGACAGAGTCCTTGGTGGCTCAACTTGGAGAAAGCCCATGTGAAGACACCTGTAAGAACACACGATCCCTCTGAATTGTTTTCTCTTCCAGTAATTGCTTTTGCTTTTAAAAATCAAAGAAGTTTTAAATGGGGCTGACACTTGGTCATCCTTGCAATCAATTGGGGTCTAATTCAAAATCTGACAACTGGAACAAAAAGAGCCTTGAACTCAGCGCATACTTTGGTTTCGGTGATGAAACTTCCCATGGTCCTCAGCAGGGATCCAGACACACCTGGGTGTGCACAGCAGATCTCTGAAATGGACAGGCTTGACCTCTTGTCAACTTGCTGCTTTTTTTCACTTTCTGTTCAGGACCACTAAATGCTGCTGATATGTGGATGCAAACCAAAATGAAAGCAATTCTTTGCGCCCTAAAGGGTAATTTTTTAACTTAGTATTTGTGTAAAAGAAACTTTGAGCAGAAACTGTCAAAAGTCTGAAAAGCGATTGATGTTTCAATTAATCTTTTCTGGGAAAATCCTTGGTTCCAAGGACTTAACATCCTGTAAATAAAGTTTGCCATAACAATATTCCATAAGCAGTCTTTTTATTGTCAGGAAAGTGGGCATTTAATAAAAAAAGAACTCTTGACAAGCATTGCCTGAGCCACATTAGTAACATGATAGGACGATTCAGGCTGTGAAGAGCCCAACATAACTGGTGAAATATTCTCGCCCAAAGTGCTTAATTTGAAATCTATTGAGTAAGTGTTTATATTTAACCTCAAATTTACAAGAAAAACACGGAATAGACTGGAATGAGAGAATAGACAATCTATTCCAAAATATCAGTGTCATTTTTTTAAAGGGAGGGTAGCGTTCTAAAATAAAAAAGACTGCAGAACAAAGTCATCAACCCCAACTAGATCCTAGCTGAAAGAAAACACAGCTAAAAAACTTGGGGGGGATAACTGAGAAGGTACTAGATGCCCTTAGAGAACAGGTGTCCAGGTGTGATAATGGTGTCAACATTACAGAGAGCAATGTCTTTATTTTTAAGAGATACATAAGGAAACCTTTATGGGGACATGCCCTGGAGTCTGCAACTGAGTTTCAAGTAATTCGTAAACATTTTTAATTTTTTTTTGTATTTTCTGAAATGCTTTATTAATTTGGTGCATTACATTAATTTTCTTTTTATTATTTTTTTTTATTAAATCATAGCTGTGTACATTAGTATGATCGTGGGGCACCATACACTTGGTTCATAGATCGTTTGACACATTTTCATCACATTAGTTAACATAGCTTTTGTAGCATTTTCTTAGTTATTTTGCTAAGACCTTTACATTCCACATTTACTAGGATTCACATATACCCTTGTAAGATGCACCGCAGGTGTAATCCCATTAATCCCCCTCCTTCCCCCTCCCTCCCCCCTCCCTCCCCTCCCTTCCCCCTTTCTCCTTATTCTTAGGTTGTAACTGGGTTATAGCTTTTATGTGAAGGTCCTACATTAGTTTCATAATAAGGGTGAGTACATTGGGTACTTTTTCTTCCATTCTTGAGACACTTTACTAAGAAGAAACATTTTTTAAATGTTCATTTTAAATTTAGGTGTTACATGTGCAGGTGATCATTACAGTATTCAACTTTTATGTACATTTAAAATTTTTCATCATAAAAATTTGGAGGGAGAGAAAAATAAAGAATATGGATACACAGCATGTGTCATCCAGCAACCCAGGACACTCTCAAATATCCGCCAGAGCCCTTCCCCAGCAGCACCTCCGGCTGTGTGGCCCAGGAAGGAGGCTCCTGCCAGAACTTGTCTTTGCTCCTGTGCTCCCTTGATGGACAGTGACAGTAGCAGGCCCACCATGGGTGGCCTGGCCATGAGAAAATACATTAGAGTCCTCATCTACTCCCTCTCTGCTTTCCAGCCATAGAGTCACGAAGAATTTAAATAAGCTACAAAGGCATTCACCGCTCCTCCCCATGAGTTACTAGTACAGATGAGATGAAACCTAAATAAGCCTCCCATGGCCACTGCCGGGCAGGTTACCAAGTAGATCCCATGATCCAGTGAGAAACTGAAGCTTGTCAAGGCAAAGAGAAAGTATACTCTTCATCCCAGGGAGCTCAGGAGATATGTTCCTGCTGGACGTTAATGAAGAGGGATATGGCCACAGGACTTTTTGGCCACCCTCCTAGAACCATGACTGGGAGAAAGTCTGCCCAAGAGTAGACCTTCTCTGTAGAATGGCTCTAGAGGTGGGGCACCCTCAGACACAGGCTAGCAGGCGAGCCCTGACCCTCATCCCATGGAAAACAATTGGGTTAAAGAACCAGAGCATTTCCTAAGCCAGATTAGTTTGGATTTTCTGCTCCTTGCTGCTTAAACTGTCCACACCAGAACAGCAGGGAGAGACTCCACTGGTGGACTTGGGGGAAGCTGCTATGCAATTAGAGGACAAGTGTTAATTGTCCAAGTGTGACAATGATGTGTATGTTGGAGAGACTATTCTGAGGCCGTCCCTGAGGATTCGGTCTCACAGGCCTCCCTCACCCAGCCCCACTTCTCAGCCCTGTGCAAGTGCAGGCAGTCTCCAAGTTACAAATGTCCAACTTACATACAACTTGCACTTACAAACAGAGGGTAGTATAGGTAATAGGTAAATTTACTAGTTCCAACTTACATCCAAATTCAACTTAAGAACAAACCTACAGAACCTATCTCATTCGTAACCAGAGACTACCTTTATACACTTGTAAAGAACTTTAAAACATGCATCTTTTTTCCAAAAGTGCTATACTCCTATTTGGGAGTTAGGTCAGGGCCTTTGGAGATGTCCATTAATGATGGGAGCCCTCCAGCATAATAAGCCAACATCTCAACAATCTTTTTAAGACCCATCTCCTTCCTCCTTCAAATCCATATCTCACCTTCCCTCCTGCTGAGGGGCTGCTATATGAGGTGCTGGAAATCATTTTGAACTTGGAGTCAGATGGATCTCTTAAACTTGAGCAAATCATTTCACTTCTCAACCTAGTTAATTCCCTCATCTATAAAATGGAAATGAGAACATTCCACCCAAAAGGTGGAGGCAAGGATGGTGTAAGATTAAAATAACAAGAGCAGACACCTAGCTGTGAGCCGGTGTGCTCAATCTTTTCTTCTCTTTCCTTCTCTCACACAGGAATCTGCTTGAACCTGAGAGCCTCCAAGTCCTAAGACTTCTGGGTTCATCTTTCTGTAACTGCCAGGCAAAGTACCCCAAGTCCACCCCATTGGACAACAGGAAAGTCATTCTCCTCCCAAACATTTCTGAGATTCCCTGGGCATGATCCTCACTAATTCTCACCTAGAAGTGAACCTGCTCACTTCTCCCCTCTTCCCCAGGCACATGGCCAACCCCTCCCAGTCATGAAAAGCCTCACACCTCCCTCACACACAGGAGGCAGCACCAAGATGGGACTGTGGCAGGGGGTGGGGGCGAGTCCTTCAGTCTTTGCTCACAACTTGAGGTTATTACAGGATATTATGGGCAAATTCCAAAGCAAACCTAGAGAATTGATATTTGTAGTTATTTGATTATCACACTGACAAAATGGTATATTGTAAAAAAAGGGAAGATTTCTCACACTCCAATTTCCTGCTGTTTTTGGTTCCTTATGCATCTTTCCAGAGATAGGCTTATAAATTCACAGACTATCTTTTTCTCTAGGAAATCAACATTTCATTTTCAATACTAGGAACCAAGTCTCTGAAGCCCAGCAGTTCAAGCCCCACAGAAATCTCTCTCTGTGGCCAAGCCTGCTGCCACCTTTCCACTCAGAACTAAGCTGCCTCACTGGCTACCCACTGCTTGCCCTCGGCACCCACCTGCTCCAAAAGAAAGCTCAAAGCTGGCTCAGGTGCAAAGCTGCTTCTCCGCCCCCAGACAGAGCAGCTGCCTCACCTCCACAGCCTAAAAGCCCATGAAGGCAGTGTCTTCCCAACCAAAAAGCAACTCCGTTTCAGATGAATTTCCCCCATCCCTCAAGCAGTTGATGAAACATACATCAGCTGGTAGAGTAGCCATGCTTTTGTTGAATTTGTCCATGGAGTGGGGATTTTCTGTCTGATGAGCTGGTTTCAGACACTGCATTGCAGGCTTCATCCCATATGCCCCATTTCCTCTTAAGAAGCATTGACTTATCAGAAGGCGTGCTCATCCTCTGCAGGGAGCTGTGCAAGTGAGTGTTACTAGGTACATTTTGCAGAGGGGCAAAGAAAGCTGCAAAAGAATGAATGATCCACCCATTTGTACTCATCAGGAAGGCTATGGGCCCTGACTCCTCCCCTCTGACTGATCCACAGACCACACTGCCCCTCCCATGGCCCAGTCCCCCAGAGCTGATTCCATCAGATAATCTAAATTACTTCCCTAACTCCAGCTAAGCAGTTTTCAGGTTGAGCTTATTGTGGAGGTAATGGAAGGGGCAGAGGTGATGTTGGAGGCAGGGGCACAGGGGTGTTTCATGGTTGCAGCCGGGGAAAGAGGGAATCCAAGGAAGCCAAAGTTTCAAATAGTGAATCGGAGTGGACGAGGGGCAGCAGCTGTCTGAAAACGGGTACAGCTTGAGGTCCCAGCCCCCCTCTCCTCTCCCACTGTTGACATCCCTCCCACAGCAGTTCTCTCTAGGCCATTCTGCCAGCACTGCCCATGTGGATTCCTCTGTTTCTCCCATCTGATGCCATCACCTTTGAGCACCAAGCCTTTAAAACCCAGCTGAAGTCACTTTGTCTGTGACCCTTTCCCTGCCTTCCCTCTCGCCACTGCCCCCACCTTGATGGAGATGGAGCCCACAGGGAGGACAGAATCTCCTATTACTAAACTTACAAGGAGGACTGTGCAACGGAAGAAAGCTTTATTCCAAATCTAATACATGCAAATTGTAATTTAATCTTATCCTCTCATAGTTTGCAGAGCAAGACGACAGGGAAAGAACAATTATCATTATAATTATGAGGGACATTGACGATGTTTTGGAACATGAAGTTCTACCAATATTCTGAGAGACAATCTCCTTTTATTCATCACATCTAAATGCAAGAAGGAATCCTAGGAATTGGGGGCTGTAAACCACCTTCTTATTTGTATTGCTGCCAACAACCCTTTATGCTTACAAGTGCAGTATAATATCATCTACAATGTAACACATAACCCAAACTTCCTTAAGCTCCACCAGCCTGGGAGTGTAAGACCAATGAGAAGTCATTATTCCAGCTGCGTTGCCTCATCACTGCCACAATGGCCCAGGACAATCAGCCGCCAACAAAGTCCCCACCCCAACTAAGTCTTGGAGAAGGCCCCAGAGGACTCGCCTGTGCTTTCATGTTTCATCTCTGTTCCTGCCAGCTCCACCAAACTCCCCAGTTCCATCCTACAAAAATTGTCAACTCATAGGATCATGTCCCCACTGGGCACCTCGCTGGGTCTCCTTGGGATCCCACTGCTGTGGGGCTAGGGCCCTTCCTCACTGCAGTCCACTGCCCTGCTAGAGATGCCCCAAACTTGCTTCAGGAATGCATGCCAGAGTTGGGTAGAATGGCTCTTCCCCATTTGCATGAGAAGAGGAGCTCACCTAGAGCTGCTTGGCCCCAGGGTGTTGCATCGCTGACTGAGACAGTGCTCTCTTTTTCTCAATGGAGCATATGCATTCTCTCACTAAAATCCAGACACATTTCTGGGCTGCCTATCTAGGAACAGTTGGGGTAGTAGATACCTGGCTGTGTAGTCTACACAGTCTACTTAAGAGCCTCACCTCCTGCCAATGACTAAGGATTCGTTACTAGGCAACAATTTTACCCACTCCTAGTCCCTTCCCCCCATAGCATCAGTTCTTTGCCAGGAGAACCTGAAGTAATCACCTAACAAATATCTGGCAATCAAGCAGTTCTTACCAGGTCACTTATGCAGGCATCAGGTGAACTGTGCTCCAACTGAATTCCCACTGAGAAAATCCTATTAAACATCACTGCTGATATTTCACTAACTGAGCAACTGCTCTGTGTCAACCAGGTTGCTCAGGCTGGGGAGACATAGTCCCACACACATTTCACAGACAAAGGCTCAGGAAGTTACCAAGTAGCTGAACCTGGCAGCCAGCAAAAGGCAGAGCTGGGCTGCTGGAAACCAGGCCCTCCTGCCCCGGCACCAGAATTCCACAAACACATTCTCTCCAGCGTTTTGGAAACCCTGCTGCTGACTGAAAGCTTCCCAGCTAAACTAAAAAGCTAATTTTGCTATTCCTGCCTACGTTTTGGTTTCTGATCAATTTCCTGAATGTGAGGGAATTCTGGGACCATAATGATCACTTTTAGGCACTAGATAAATTAAGGAGCATTTGAGAGCAAACTGTGAATTTTGGCTGAAATATAAGTACCACTTTGTAATCTTTGTGGCATAAAATTTGCAAAGGAGCCTATGGGCATAGTGGGAAAATGGATTTAGTACTGCAAATGTGGGATCTGAGACCACGCTCTGGTGTTTGGGATGGTGCTGGGGACCAGAATCAATTCACATTGCAACTGGAATATTGATTTTTCATTATTCTACAGGGCGATAACTCTCTACTGAGACTCTGCATTCAGGAATCCAGAATGTTTTTCCAAGCAACAATTCTCTGGGCCAGGCCGTGTGCTGAGCATTTACATTACAGAAATGAAATCACTCCTGGGGATCTTTTAATCCAGGAGAGAGGCAGATGCAGAGGCAATTAATGATAGAAATAAGGACAACAGCTGCTGTTTATTGAGAGCATCTATATTCCAGGTACTACATCTATCCTTTAATGCTGAAGTCCCCAGCCCCCGGGCCACAGGCCAGTACCAGTCCGTGGCCTGTAAGGAACCAGACTGCACAGCATCGCCCCCTGAGCTCTACCTCGTTTTCTGTCCCATCCCTCCCTGACCCTACCATGTCCTTGGAAAAATTGTGTTTTTTCCATGAAACCAAAAAGTTTGGGAACCACTGCTTTAAATCGTGATCTCACGGTATCCTCACAACCTTATAAGGAGGTCCTATTTTTTCCCAATTCAAAGATAGAAACTAACTATAAGAGATGCAAGAACTTGCCCAAAGCCACACAATCAACAAGTGAGGACTCTGGAATCCTAAATCAGGTCCATCTGACTTCCAAATCTGTGTTATGAATCACTACACTACCATAATCACAGCACAGTGTGCCAGATGGCTCTGTAGAGTGCAGGGGGCCCAGAGGACAAGACAGGTGTTTCAATGGGAAGGATAAAATGGAGCAGTGTGGGGAGGGAGCAGGGAGGAGGAAAAGCTTCCTGGAGGCAGTTGGCAAGATTTCCTGGGGACAAGGGGTCAGACTGGCACCCTAAGCACTGAAGACAGAATGAGCAAAGGCAGAGAGCTTCAGAGCCCACAGAGCATTCAAGTGGAAACCAGTGGTGGTCTTGGATGGGTGGAACACAGGGGAGGAAGGCTGGAAGGCTGGCGCAGTGGTCCTCAGGGGTTATCCTGATGGGGATGGACTTCCTCTCAGCTGGACTGGGGAGCCAGTGAGTGACGTAGAAAGCAGGATTGGTCTGATGAGGCTTGTTGATTCCTAGAAAACTCACTGTGGGGCCTGCAGAAAATGATGGATAAAGGCAACAATTGATAAGCTACGAGAACAGTAAGGCTCAGGCTCTGCTGCACAACTTCTTCCTAAAAGTTGAACAGAAATATCTTCCTGAACGTCATGGGCATCCCTTTCTTGTTTGGAATTTGATCTGGTCAGAAAGACCTAAAGAACACTCCAGAGGAAGAATTTGGAAATGATCTAACTCTGATAAAAAAGCCAGGCTCATTTTTCTAAATGCCGATATTTGTGGGTCGGAAGTTCCAGATGTCAAGACAGGAATGAAGACATGGTGGCGATTCCTCAGTGAGGAAGGCTGACCTTTACTGTTCCGGAGAGCCGAGATCACAGATGCAACTTGGAGATCCGGTGAGACGGAAAGATAATCTCTTCAGAGAGCCCAAGTCTGAATATCATTTTCCTCAGCACTGGGCTCTAAGGACTGCCAGAGTAGTCTGTCATATTTTTGTTTTAAAATGCTAGGGATTTTTCATTTTGCTGACATCCCAAGGAAACGCTGGCTTTTGAGAGAGAGTTCTTTTTTTAAAAAAAAAAATCAGTCTTTATTCTAGGGCCAAAACATCCATCACATCAAAGGGTATAGAAAAAAAATCAAAAGAAAAAATGCATATGTTTTGTATCATGCCCAACCTGAAGGATCGTTTTCGCAAATTCTTTCCTACTGTGCCACGCGCAGGCATATTTCCTATCACCGTGTCATGTTAGAATACAGAACGTTGTCGGAGGTGAGGGGGAACATCTGCGATAAACATCTGTCACGGCATAGCACTTCCTTAGGAAAAATTTCAGGAAGAAGACCAATAATAAATAAATAAAAATTAACAATATCTGAATTTCAGAGTCAGAAAGTCCTTAATTCTCTCTTACTGCATGAGCTCAGGCACATGAGTGGGTACAGAATAAGATGATAAGTCCCCAACTGGCTGGATGCTGTGAGGAAGGAATGGGAAGAATGCCCAGCACAGTCCCCAGCACCGAAAGTTGACAAGTGCAAGTGCAGCCATTATCACTGATCTAACTGATCTTCATATTAGTACAGTTAAAAAATACAAATATGCTAAAAGAAAAACATTTTTTATTGCAGGTTAATATGAGGGTGTGAACAACTAGGTCACAATATTTGAATTTGTTAGGTAGAGTCCCTCTTGCCCTTGTGTCCCACACCCAAAACATGCACAGTATACCACTACATTGCCCATTAAGTAGGAGCACACCAAGGCCTCCCTCCTTCCCTCTCCCCCTCTCATTCCCCAACCTCCCATCTTGAATTAAATTGAGTTTTACTCCTATGTGGGTGTGAATTAGATCATCTATTGGCTTCATATTAGTATTGAGTACATTGGATATTTGCTTTTTCATTCTTGTGATACTTTACTAAGAAGAATGTGTTTCAACTCCATCCAGGTTAATACACAAGATGTAAAGTCGCCATCTTGGTTCTGGCTGTATATTATTCCATGGTAAACATATGCCAGTTTGTTAATCCATCCTTGAGTTGATGGGCGTTTAGGTTTAAAAGAAAATTCTTAAACTATAGTTGATGTCACTAGTCAAAATCATACTGTGCATATTTTTATGTTGTGCCTTCTGTCACTTTCCTGTGCAAACGTATCCAAGTACACGTGGAGCTCAAAGTGTACCCTCTGTTTTGAAGATGAGCTCTGTAGTATGAGACTTTATGAAGCCAACAAATGAGTGCCAAGCATCACATCCAGACCCCAAATTTCATGGGCACAAGGCAACCAAAATTCCTGTTTTCTTCCCTAACCAGCACCCAGCCATCCATGCAAGGTCGTGAAGAAAGAATATGCTTGGGACTTACTACAAACTCTTCATACCAGAATTCTTTTCTTTTCTTTTTTAACTTTCTGAGATAGAGTCTCACTGTCACCCTGAATAGAGTGCGCTGGTGTCCTCAAAGCTCACAGTGACCTCAAACTCTTGGATTCAAGCTATCCTCTTGCCTCAGCCTCCTGAGTAGCTGGGACTACAGGCACTGCTACAATGCCTAGCTGGTTTTCCTATTCTTTATTTATTATTTATTTATTTATTTATTGGTATAGACAAGGTTTCACTATTGCTCAGGCTATAGAGTTCTGATATTAATTTTATTTTTCTTTTTACTAAACAATTGGCAGGTGAGCCCAGGGGATGGTTTCTGCTCAGGTCTGTCAGGTCCAGTGTGTGTCCTGTGTGCTTCTTGACTTTTCAGGATTACTCCAGTTTCCAGCCTGCCTCTCATCTATCTATCCTGAAGTGTGCTCCCTTCCCCCGTTGTGTCCCTTCGCGCTCCATCTGCCTACTATTGCCAGAATTCCTTTACATACAACCACTTCCGGTCCCTTTTCTAGGGAGCTTTGCATACTCTGAGGACCTCTGAAAAACACTGTGTGCTACTCTGCTTATCTGGACTTGTAGGTGGTTCACTGTTCAACTTGAAAGACTCGGCTCAGGGTCTGACAGGGAAGCTTGTACTCCACGTCCTTTATAGGGAAGTCTAACTTAGTAGTTGAGGCCCCAGGTGAAGTGAATAAGGTACAATCGAAATAAATAAACAGACTGCCCTAAAGGCAGCCTCAGCAGTGGGGAACATCCAGAAGAAATAAAAGTGCAGCCACCTGAGCTCTGAAGTGTAAGGAACATCTGTACTCTAAGATCTCAGAAGGAGCAGGCACAGGGGAAGTTGCTTGGCACAAAACCAAGCAAGATTTCTTTAAAAATCATTTATACCCCACTCCCCCCGACACACACACACAAATCCATCCTTCCCGGTACCTGGATCTTCTCCCTTCTTTCCTGCTCTCCCCTGCCTCCCCAAACCATCCTACCCTCACTGGCCTTTCTCCTCACTTACTCCCACATCAGGTATTTTATTTTCTAAGTACCTGGGTGCTCTTGCTGAAAAGATCTCCTCCACATCATTTGCTATCATATATCCTCAGAAATACGTGAAATTACATGAAAATTGGATACTATAAAAAGAAACAGAACAGAAATTATCTTGGAAAAAGCAGAATTTAGAAACTCAGTAGAAGGGTTGGCAGACAAATTTGAGGATCATACCCAAATATAGAAAAAAAAATATTTTTTTTTAAAGAGAGGTCCAGAAATCCAGTGTTCAAATAATTAGAACTCCAGAAAGGAAAGAAAGGAGAGAGAGAGAGAGAGAGAGAGAGAGAGAGAGAGAGAGAGAGAGAGAGAGAGAGAGAGAGAGAGAGAGAGAGAATGAATGAGAATAGAGGAGAGAAAAATCTTTACAAAAATAATTCAAGAAAATTTCTCAGATGGACAGGAGAGCCCAGACTGAGAGAACCCACTCTATGCCCTACACAGTGGATAAAAAAATAGACTCAGACCAAGGCACATAATTATAAAATTTCAGAACAATGGGGGAATAAATATCTCTTAAGCTTCCACTAAAGAAATTGTCGCATCCAACAGATCAGGTGTAAGAATTGCTTTCGACTTTTCAGCTACAAGTTAAGGAACAATGATGAATGCCTAAAAAATTCTGAAGAAGAATGAATTCTGGTGTAGAATTCTACTGCCAGCTAAACTGCTAATCAGGTATGCACACAGATTATGGATATTTGCAGAAAAGAGAGGTCTTGATCCTCCTGTGCACCATTCTCCAGGGAGCTGCTTGACAGTGTGCTGTTCCAAAAAGAGGTGACAAGCCAAGGAAAAGGAAGATAGGGTACAGGAAATAGGAAGGACGTGGAGCGGATCCTCAGGACAGTGAGGGGAGACTGCAGGAAGGTACCATGAGCCATGCACAGACTGGAAAGAACCAGAAGCTCCCTGATCTGCTCAAGATGAAACCCATGAACAATTTCATGCAAATAAACATCTTGAGAGAATGTTTTGCCAATAAAATGGCAAAGAGTTTAGGCTTGAAGTGGTCACAACTATACAGAAAAAGGAATCAAGCAAACACCAGCAACAAACAATTACTCTAAAGGAGTTATTGCATGACTCAGGCGGGAAAATGTTTGCAAAGACAACCCATTATGTAGATCTTATTTGCATTTGATCTGAAAGGGAATTATAAAAATGTGTTTAAAGCAAAAGAAGGGAATAAATCAAGAAAAAAATAGGCAAGCAGAAAGGATAGAAAAAGTGGAAAAGAAGAAATTACATGGTAGAAACAGACTTAAAAATAAAAACACAGTATGTCCAAAGATTAAAGTTATCATTTAAAATGCAGAGATGGTCATATTGCATAAGGGGGAAAATATAGTTATGTTTCGTTTTATGAGGTATTATAAGAATACAGCAAGTTTGAAAATGCAGGGATATAGTACAACAGATACCAAATTATAATCTAATCTGGAGACAGAAAATTGTCTCTGTAAATGGCCTGATGATAAATATTTGAGGTTTGGCAAGCTGTAAGTGTCTGTCATAACTATTCACCTCCTGTTCAAGTGGGAAAGCAGCTACAGATAATAGCAAATGAATGAGCACAGCTGTGCTTCAATAAAACTTTATTGAAACACACTCATCAAGCTGGATTTGGCTCACAGATCACAATCACGGTTGCTGACGCAGATCGAGTTGGTCTCCAGTCATCTCTCTGGCCTTACCTCCTTCTCCCTGTTCTGGTCTGCTCAAGTCTCCATTCCTTGTTCTAACCACCTGTGCCTTTCTGTTATTCAAACCTGTGAAGGCTTTTCCCAATTTAGGATTTTGCTTTGGGATTTCCCCTCCCTGGAATATTCTTGCACCAAATCATCACACCCACTTTCTCATTTCATGCAGGAATCTGCTTAAATGTCATCCCTTCAAAGAAGTCTTCACTGATTCTTTGATCTAAGATAACCTCCCATGCCATGTCAAGCTTTATCTTTAATTTTGGTTAGGGCCCTCATCACCACCTGACATATGACATATTAAATGGTTTTCTTGTTCATTATCTATTTGCTTCATTTTACCATTGCATCTCCAGTACTGAGAACACTGAATTTACTCGTCATTGGGCCTCAAGAAACATTTGTTAAATCAGTGACTAAATGAATAAATACCCCTAAAATTGTGAGTAAGTAGAAAATTATGGCCAAGCATGGTAGCTCACATCTATAATCCTAGCACTCTGGGAGGCTGAAGTGGGAGGATCACTTGAGGCCTGAAGTTTAAGATCAGCCTGAGCAAGAGAAAGACGCTGTCTCTACTAAAAATAGAAAAATTAGAGGGGCATGGTGGTATGTGGCTGTAGTATCAGCTACTCTGGAGGCTGAGCCAGGAGAATGGCTTGACCCCAAGAATTTGAATTTACAGTAAGCTATGACTGTGCTACCGCTTCCCAGCTTGGGTAACAGAGATAGGCAAACAAAGAAAGGAGGATAGAGAAAATGGAAACCAAGAAATAACATGGTAGAAATAGACCCAAAAATAAAAACACACTGTTGAGGCTCTGCTTATCTATCGTCTGGGCGCGGACTGCTATGCTATTATCTTGCTCGGGAACAAATACCCTTAGGTGCCTTAGGGCTATTCATCTTAGCAGAAGAGAGAGAGAAAGAGACAGTCTTCAAGGGAGAAGAGCAGTCTTAATAGGAGAGTGAATCTTAGCAGTCTTCTTAGAGAGACTCTGGGCAGATGTCCTACAAGCAGAAGTGAAAGAATCAGAGTAAGCCGGTCCGTGAAAGAACGAGCTCTCCCCGACTGCCTCCCCCGCACTGCAGCTTCTTATAAACACGATCCTGTGGCTCTTGCATCGCAGGTGTAGAGACTGTTAATCACTGATGCTCTCCTCTCACGAGCTCTCATGTTAAGGAGAGCCCAATACCTTCCCCATGCCCTTATCACCAAGGTATTATATTACTGAGATGTTGCAGGTGTTTCTTATATTTACAGAATGTTCTGAGCTTAGCTCTCACTTCTCCTTTCCTTAAAGCTATATGGTCTGCTACAACACACTATGTCCAAAGATTAAACTTATCATTTAAAATGCAGAGATAGTCATATTGCATAAAGGGAAAAAAAATCTAGCTGTGTTTTGAAATGAAAAGGAAAGGAAGGGGAAGAGAAAAGAAGGGAAGGGAAGAGAAGGAAAGGGAAGGGAAAAAAAGAATAAGAAAAAGGGCAGTGCCTATGACACCAGCCCCATATGCCGAGGGTGATGGGTTCAAACCCGGCCCCAGCCAAATTGCAACCAAAAAATAGCCGGGCGTTGTGGCGGGCACCTGTAGTCCCAGCTACTTGGGAGGCTGAGGCAAGAGAATTTAAGCCCAAGAGCTGGAGGTTGCTGTGAGCTGTGACGCTACAGTACTCTACCAAGGGCAACAAGGTGAGACTCTGTGTCTAAAAAAAGAAGAAAAGAAAAAGAAAAAGACAATGAAAGTGAAAAAGAAAAGAAAGAAGGAGAGAGCGGGGGAGGAAAAGTCTGTCAATGAAGGACCCATGTGTTCTTTTTTACTCTAAAAGAGTGAATTCTATGGCATAGCAAACCTAGTCTTTCTTTAAGGGCGATGTGGTGAAAAACAGAAGAAAAAGAACAAAAACTTTCCCCTACAGATGAGACGCTTCTTATGCATATTTAAACCCAGAAGTGTATCAGAAGTAAAGCAAGCTACTTCTAATGTTTTAAAGAATTGTTTTAAAATGTCATTCTAATTCTTTATAGAATCCTTTATCATCAGAATCAAAAGGTCCCTAGAATCTTCTTACCAAACACTCTATTCCCAGAAGGGACCATGAGCCCAACAGGAGAGGGGACATCTCAAGGCCACAGAGCAGGAAAGTGAAGGCCCTGACCAGCATCCTCACAGCTAGCCAAAGACACTAAACTTTGCACTCCCATAAAAGACATTTTCAGAAGTGTGCCTTTTGAAATCTTAAAAGCAGTATTCATAAGAAAATGAACCCAGCTGTTAAGTGTGGAGTTTTTAATGTCTAATGGATTCTTCCTTGTCTCTTGGTTATAAATAATCAGAGCACGAATATACTCTCACACCTTTTCTTTTGTAAAAAGAAAATTCAAAGTCCAAATTACATGTGAAATTATTTTTATCTTTGAAACAAAAATGCTGGCTTTGGAGTTTAATTAGCTAATCCTTGGTATCTCACATCAAAATTAGTTGTCTCTCCAATCTGGGTGTGTAATTATTGAAGTGTTTGCCAGAGGGTGTCTTTCATCCATTTTAAAGCCATTTTTCTCTCATTTTGAGTATTTGAAGTTGAAAGAGCTTCTTAATCCTTCCGCTGATTTTTTTGCCAGTCCCTGCTGAGGACTGAGAAAATGTACTGAGGCCTGTTATTTAATCTGTTGTGGGCATTTTATAGACATGGTCTCACCTAATCCTCAAAGCAGCCCTTTGAGGGTTTTATTTTTGTTTTACAGTTTAAGAAATAGGCTGGAAGAAATGAATTTGATTTTTTTTCAAGATCAGGGAGGGAAAATAATTATAGGATTTAGAATCAGACAGACCTTAGTTCAAATGTTAGCCCCAGACCTATCTAGCTGCATGATCATGGGCAAATCCCTCCATTCCTCTGAGCCTCCAGCACCTGTGCTGTCCAGCAAAACTTTAGTAATAATAGAAATATCTTAAAACTGTGCCACCTGCTATGAACATATTGACATACATGACAACCTAAAAATAGTGACTAGGGCAAAGATCTCTATCAATGAAGCCAAAGTTTGGGGATATGCCTGGGGAAAATCACAAACCACAAAAGCATCTGTGCCCAGGTTCTCCAAAGAGAGATTTTAGACCTTAGTGTTGAAGCAGGGAAGACACACAGAAAGAAAAAGGGAGAGAGGGGTGGGCATTGGAGCAAATGGTTACTTTCTCATGAGGCTTTAGTTAGTGCCCCAGAAATCTACATTTTACATTAGGTAATGTGAGTGTTTGAAGAGAAAAAAGGAATGAAGAAAGAATCAATGATGTCCCTGCACAGGTGAAAGCATGATTGATCTTGTTTTGTCTCTGTTCTGCACCTGGGGAGATAAACTTGTAATCAACATTATTAGCATGGTAGGGAACAGATCTTTTAGTTTTAGGAACTAAATTTAGCCTACAGACCTAAAGTTATAATTTGCATGTCCTTTTTTATGGGAGGCCAGCAAAGAATTTCCTTATGAGTGATCTGAGGGGGGCAGCACTTATACAGGCCTAAGGTCTTTTATCTTTCCATGGAGATTTGGCTGGTGCATGATGGTAGTAATAGCTATTCATCTGGAAGGGGCTGCTGCATCACTCAGCCTCCAGGCTTGACCTTTCATCCTGCATAAGGACTTTGGGGTGGAGAGTGGTTATGGTTCTGAGATTTTTATTTTCCTTTATACACACTATGGAGCTTTTGAAATATGACTAATGCAACTGAGGAACTGAATTTTAAATTTTATTTCATTTAAATTAATTTAAATGTATATAGTCATAGGTAACTAATGACCATTGGTCAGTGCAACTCCAACCTGTACTCTCTTAGACCCAGGTAAGAGAGTCCCCTGCCCTGGGCCCTATATTTTAGTGACACTATATAGCTCCTCTCTAGCCACAATCTTCCCCATGAGATAAGGAGTCCACAAACTTCCCTAGCCCAGACCTCTTTCCTGCTTGGACACCATACTCTGAGTATCTGAAACCATGATCCATGATACCTGCCCAAATAGCCTGAGTCCATTTCCAGCGCTGGGTGGGCCTCTTCCCTAGTTCCATATTTCCAAGGGTGATCTATACTTGTGGCATGCACAAGGAATGTCCAATAAATGGCCACTGCATTGAAGTGCAAACAGACATGTAAGCTGGTGTATCCACATAGAAGTATGCAAGACCCCTTGTGAGACTAGTTAGAGCCAGACATGGGAAGAAATGGGAGGAGAGCGCAGGCTACGTACTAGCTCTCTAAAACACCAATTGCCAATACCGGGGAAACTCCATCAAGAGCCTCCCAATTCGGTCCCTTTGGCCTAACCATTGGAGCTTAATTGACTAATCTTTGATAACTCACATCAGAATTTGTTACCTTTCCAATGTAGATATATAATTGTTTCTACCCTTTGCAACCAAAGAACACTATTATAGTGCCCTCATCATTCAACAACAGCTCCCAGCAGAGATTATCATTATAATAAATCACATATATCCTGCTTCCCAGTTTTCAGAAATCCTTGGGTTCTTCCTGTTTCCAAGCCTTCCCATCAAGATGCAGGGTTTTCCAGTCCTATAAATGACCCCACCTACCCTCCCTCCCTCATCCTTCATCTTGCAAGCCTGGAAGTCAAGCTAGGCCCTCCTTTTCCATTGTCCCTCACATCTGGTTGTCCACAGAGCTTTGTCCACTCTTCTTCATACCTGTATCGTAGGGTCAGATGTCTCTGAGGAAGATGTGGTTTCAATCATGGCTTTGTCATTATGTCATAAAAGAACAAGTGACTATTGGCAGTTGCCATATACCCCAAAGTCTGAACACCTGTAAAAGCCAACTCCAAGGTCCATGGTTCTTTCTTTTTTAAGACAAAGAATGTCTTCTTTTTTGAGACAGAATCTCAAGCTGTCACCCTGGGTAGAGTGCGTGGTGTCACAGATCACTGCAACCCCAAACTCTTGGGCTTAAGAGACTCTCTTGCCTCAGCCTCCCAAGTAGCTGGGACTACAGACACCCACCACAACACCCGGCTATTTGTTATTGTTATTGTTGTTGTTGCAGTTGTCATTGTTGTTTTAGCTGGCCCAGGCAGGATTCGAACCCACCAGCCTCAGTATATGTGGCCTGTGCCCTACCCATTGAGCTACGGGCACCGCCAAAGAATGCCTTCTTTGATAGTAAGGTCAAGTTAAAAACTAAGTAGAAGTTAACTTGGAAAAATCTGTGAATTATATTCTCCTCAGATGTTCACTTCTGAAAGTTGATCAAATGTTGGTTTAAAGAAAGTCTTCTGCCTAAGTTGCAATTTTCTGGGTACTGGGGCTTCTCAGGAGGGAGATAAATAAGACTTTCATTTTAAATCATCTGTCTCAATAGTTTTTATCAAATTCAAGGGAAAGATAATTTTCACTGAAAGGGAACCCCAAAAGAAATCAGACAAGAAAATTGGTGTCACACTAAATAGCTATCCTGAGGCCTAACTTGTTCCCTCCTCTTAGCAAGCATTTTCCCCCTTATCTACTGATGAACTCCTCTTCAGCCTTCAAAACCCTGCTTGATACAAATATCTTTGTTATGATGTGATTTTTGGTCTTCTGGATTAATAAATTGTAGTATATGTACACCATGGAATATTATGCAGCCTTAAAGAAAGATGGAGACTTTACCTCTTTCATGTTTACATGGATGGAGCTGGAACATATTCTTCTTAGTAAAGTATCTCAAGAATGGAAGAGAAAGTACCCAATGTACTCAGCCCTACTATGAGACTAATTTAGGGTTTTCACATGAAAGCTATAACCCAGTTATAACCTAAGAATGGGGGAAGGGGGAAAGGGAGGGGAGTGAGGGGGGAGGTGGGTAGAGGGAAGGGGATTGGTGGGATTACACCAGTGGTGCATCTTACAAGGGTATATGTGAAACTTGATAAACGGTCTGTGAAGCTAGTGAATGATGCCCCATGATCATATCAATGTACACAGCTATGATTTAATAAAAACAAAAAACCCTGCTTGAATGCCATCTCTGCATGACCTCCTCCCACACACAAACCCACTGAGGCAGATGCTTCTTCTGTTACAGACCTCTTCTACCACATTCCACGTGCAGCATTAGAATTTACCTTTTTACCCAAACAAGTTTTGGAGAGTACAGGCTCTTCAAGAATATATAAAATAGTTCTGGAAAAAAAAAAAACCACTTTACCAGTTCCATAGCATAAGATAATCTTTTTTAAAGCCTATTTTTACCATTGGTATTACACTTAAATTTTTTGGTTACAAGGAATAAAACTAAATTTAGTAAAGCAAAAGAAAATTCATTAGCAGGTAACAGATGTGTCTTGTGAAGCCCCAGGACGGGGAGTGCTGCAGGAGCCTCAGAAAGATCAAAACAGAGCCAGGAAGCTAGCAGGAATCTCCCTGCATTTCTTATATCTGCACATCTTCTCCATGTACATCTTCTCTCCTGGAAAGTGTATTCTCTTCCCTCCTTGGTCCTTTGGGTATTTAGAAATGCTACCTAGACTTTCAGAGTTCCCATAATAGAAACCTGGCCATGCAGCCAGATGGACCCCTGGAGAGCCAACATGGCAGCCAGTGACAGCCCCTCCCACCACTACCTTAAGGACTGAGGTGCACTTAAAAGACAAGAGACTCTTGCATAGAACAGGGCTGCTGTTTATCACCTCCTTACCATGC
The DNA here is from genome assembly GCF_027406575.1 of Nycticebus coucang. Classification (NCBI taxonomy): domain Eukaryota; kingdom Metazoa; phylum Chordata; class Mammalia; order Primates; family Lorisidae; genus Nycticebus; species Nycticebus coucang. The sequence continues at coordinate 79,208,102 of NC_069796.1, forward strand.
CAAGATGCCTCTGCCTGCCCCTCCATGACTCCCACAGGAAGGAGCAACCAAGCCTTGGCCACATGCAAGATGAGATCTGGCGTCATTTTGTTTCTGAGTAGGGTTATAATACCATAAACATTTTCTCTTAGGTCTCCTGACATGCCTGGTTCCTTAAGGCAAGTGCCCCAGCCTCTTTTCTCTTCCACTCACTGGGGTAGGGTGGAGGAATGCCCTTCTATTAGACCTGAGTATCTTTTTCTTGCCGCCCCTTGAGGGCATTCCATGCCCTCATTTAGGTTTGGGGAGGGGCAAGTGATCTGGAGAAACTTCCAGAAAGCTACCAAGATACTTTCCCAGACATTAACAATGCAGCACTTTCATTACAATTCTGCTCCTGAACCCTGGACACTCTATGGGGTGGAAGGCAATAGTAGAGCAGGACTGGAGCACTCCTGGGTCCTTGTCTGCAATGCCATCAGGTAGCAGTTGTAGGTGCCTAACACCCAACCACCCCAAAGGGAAACTAAGACTACATGCAAACTGATCCAATGATCTTTTTCTATTATTTTTTATTTTAAATTAATATGAGGGTACAAATTTTTAATATTATGTTGTTCTCACTTCCAGGGTAAAGTTCTAGTTCTAAAAGAGCCCCTCACCCAGGGGGCATATTATACACCTTCACAATGTGCACAATAGGTGAGATCCCACCTCATGCCTTCCCTCTTTCTGTCAAACGTCCTCATCCCTTCCCCTCCCCCTCCGTCCTCCCTCTGCCACCATACTAGACTATATTTGTGTTTTACTGTTCATATGAGCATGTAATTGTTTATATATTGGTTTCATATTAGTATTGAGTACATTGGATATTTATTTTTCCATTCTTGCAGTACTTTACTAAGAAAAATGTATTTCAACTCCATTCAGGTAAATGTAAAAGATGTAAAGTGTCCATCTTTTCTAATGGCAGAATGGTATTCCCTAGTATACATATACCACAGTTTGTTAATTCATTCATGGGTTGATGGGCATTTGGGTTGCTTCTACGACTTGGCAATTATGAATTGAGCCATGGTAAACATTCTGGTGCAAATGTCTTTGTGGTAAAATGATTAAACAGAAACTTCTTTGAAGATGACAGATCAATGGCCAACAAACACATAAAAAATGATCATCAGAGAAATGCGAATCAAAACCACTCTGAAATATCACCTAACCCCAGTGAGATTAACCCACATCAGAAAGTCCCAAAATGGCAGATGCTGGCATGGATGTGGAGAGAAGGAAACACTTCTACACTGCTGATGGGATTGCAAGCTAATAGTACTTTTATGGAAAGATGTATGGAGAATCCTCAAAAAAAGTAGACCTTCCATTTGATCCTGCAATCCCATTACTAGGTATTTACCCAGAAGGACAATGATCCAGTGATTCTAATCATTACGTACCTGGGTCTTTTTGGAAATATTTCCAAGAATTGATAAATAGGTATAATTGCTCAAAAGTACAAATGGCAGTCTGAGGGGCATTTGTCATCTCCTCCCGTCAGTCCCCAGAGATCACACAGCTCATAGTCAATGTCAAAGCCTCTGTCTGGCCTCCCAAGTAGCCACAAAGACCCAGATTTGCTCCCAAGAAAAGTGTTAATATCTGTCTTTTTAGAAGTCCCCAGAATTTCTCCCTAAATAAAATGGATCTTATTTGAAATGGGAGGCAGGGATCTGAAAGAACAAGCATGAGCTTTGAAGACTGGAGAATTTGAGTTTGCATCCCAGCTCTGTTTCATGTGGCTTGAGAGAATATTTGTTGAATGAATGAAAGAGTGATGTCTTTCGTGAACAGTGAAGATGAAGAGATGTTAACTTATTGGCAAGTGGAAAGCTGCATGAAAATGTGCTAAGTCCATGTTTTAAAGAAGGTTTCCTTCAGTCATCAAACAGACATTATTCCCTGGGCTGTGAATGTATATTAGAGTTACATTATTGTGAGGGAAATAGATACTGAAATTAAATATTTAAAAAATCAGATAGTGATTATGCTATGAAAGAAATCAAAAAGGATGAGTTGCAAGGAAGGTCTGGGCCCTGAACTGTTATTGGCTAGGCGGGAAAGAGAGAGGAGCCCCAAGTGACCCGGGTGACAAACGTGAGTGATAAGGAGAAACCAAAGCTGAGGAAGGCGTGGAGGAAGCATGTTTCACCCAAGAGAAACAGCAACTTTCACCCAAAGTTGCTGAGGTGGGACCAACTTTGGCACATTTGGGGAATAGAAAGAAGGTCAGAGGGGCTGAATAAACGGGAGGGAACTACGGGAGATGAATTTAGACAACAGCATACAGGTGACCTCATAAGCCAAGAAAGACATCTTGAATGTGAAATAGACATACAGTGAGAGCCAGCAGAGGATTTTGTGATCTGACCTTACCATATTTAAAGTTTACCCCAACTAAATATAGAAACTAGACTTTAGGAGACAAGATGGAAAGTAGAAAGACCAGTATTGTTCACTGAATTGTGTCTCCTAAAATTCATATGTTGAAGCCCTAACCCACAGTACCTAAGGGTGTAACTGTATTTGGAGACAGGATCTTTAATGAGGCAATTAAGTGAAACTGAGTCCATTAGGGTGGGCCCTAAGCCAGTGTGACTGATGTTGTCCTAAGAAGAGAAAATATGTACACAGACACACAGAGAGAAGACAGAGTGTAGATGGCCCAGGAGTGAGGCCCAAAGAGGCATCAACTCTACCTATGCCTGGATCTCAAACTTCCAACCCACAGAATTTGAGAAAGTAAATTCCTGTTATTTAAGCTACCCAGTCGGTGGTATTTTGTTAGAGTAGTCCTAATAAATGAATACGACCAGTTTACAGACTATTGCCATGACCTATCTGAGAGAGGCTGATGTCTGAAGAGGCAAGATTAGTATATATTTTGGGTGTAACACCACCAGGATTTCTGATGGGCTGGATGTGGGGGAGGGGGAAAGAGGCAAGTCAAGGTCAGCAAGGACTCTTAGGATTGGGATTGAGCTATTGGATGAATGAACATAAGAAAGGTTTGGAGAACTAATTGGTGGTGGAAATCTGAAGTTCTGTTTTGGACAGCCTAAGTTGAGCAATTGAACAGACAATGGAGTATAAGCTTCATGGAGCCTGCATGGTAACCATGGAAACATTTAATTCCACCAAGTATCCAGTGGGACTAAGGATCATGCCCAGTTCTTTTGCAAAGAGATAGGCATAAAATTTAGGTCTTAGAGAGTTTATGATTCAAAAATCCATTAACTCATTTTATTTTTATTTTTATTTATTTTTTCTTTTTGAGACAGAATTTCACTATGTCAGCAGAGTGCCATGGCGTTACAGCTCACAGCAACTTCAAACTCTTGGACTTAAGCAATTTTCTTGCTTCAGTCTCCCAAGTAGCTAGGACTACATGCGCCTGCCACAACACCCCATTATTTTTTTGTTTTAGTTGTCATTGTTGTTAGCAGGCTCGGGCCATGTTCAAACCCGCCAGCCCCAGTATATGTGGCTGGCACCCTAACCACTGAGCTACAAGCACTGAGCCATTAACTAATTTTAAATAATGTATGTCCCATAAGATTGTTTATCACCTGAAGTTCAAAGTGGGCAAATTCTTGGCCAGAACTGCAATGATAAAATAAATTTCTGGAGTATTTCTGGGGCCAGGTGCTTGTGACATTTGTCTGAGTAGGAGTCAAGGATGTAAAACTGCCTACGTATTCGTGTTAAATGATCAGAAATTAACTGAACATATTTTTATTAAGATGATTTCATTTGTCTGGGAAGCTGCATTCTTAGAACAAAAAGAGTCAGGGACAGAAAGGTATTATAAGTTCCACCTTCAGATTCAACCCACACAAGTCAAAAGCAAAAGAGCTGGATTAGCCCTGAGTTCATGAGGAGATGCTATTTGACTTCTATGGAAATGGTTGGGGATGGCAATGTAGCCCTCTTTTTTGTCTTTTTTGGAACAGAGAAGCAGAAATCTATACTGCAGCTGGCTCTGTGTTTCAGAAACCACATGTACTCCCTGGAATTGAACTGGGGTCTTGGGATAGGACACAGCCTGGCCCCTGATGGCAGCACTGGGGTTTAGTTCCATTTTTCCTTTTTGTTTCTCATCATAGCATTTGGTATAGTTTTTCCGAATGCCTTTTCCAGTGCCTTTTGTTAGATCACGCTGAATATAGAATTCTGAATCGGACTTTTTCCCCACTTACCATTGTGAACATTGTCCATGTCATTAAATATGGTTTGACATTACATGTCAATGGTCATATAACAACCCCTCATCTGGACACATACTCATCTAAACAAGTCCTCGGAGATGATTATTCCTTCCCGAGGTAATGGCATAATTAATGCTTGCAATGCTAATTTGGATAGTCTCCTGCCCTACTAGACATCACTATTTTTTACAGACATGGCATCATCTTTGGACCATGTTATATGTCCTGTTTACCACTGTTGCTCTGTCTACGATCCTTCTCTCCTCCCCTCACCATGTCTGAGAGGCTCACTAGGGACCACCCAACAGGCCCTCTTGGGCACTCAGTATCTACAGCTCCCCTTCCCCTCCTCTACTGTTCATGCTCCAAAACAAAGTGCTGGCAGGGACTCAACCTCAGGAGGCTTTGGAGGAAATCTCTGGATTTGTGGCAGGGCATGGCTGAAACCTGGGCAAGGCCACTGTTCTATGGAGTGAAGGAGAGAAACCAAAATTGCCAACAACCTAGAACCCCTGTTCAGAAGGATCAGAAATGATTTACCCAAAAGCTCAACTCAAAGGATCAAAGCCCCGTGGGGAGGTGCAGAAGCCCAGTGGGCCAGCTACATCAACACCTGGAGCCGCCTCGCCTGGAGCTGGGAGGACTAACATTCCAGAAACAGCAGAAGCAGGGTCAGCTGCTCACTTATATTAAAATGGGTATATTTTTATAGATGTTTTCAAATGTGAATAAAATTTTTATTGAATTATAGTTACTATCTTTTTATTGTGTTTATTCATTTTCACTTCTTTTATTGAAATCCAATTATTAAATTTTCACTTAATTAATCATTAAATTAATAAGATGACATAGTGTGGTAATACAGTAAATAAATACAGAAATACTAGTGTTTTCGCTTTATGCCATTACTGAGATCACTAACTGAATGGAGCATCTTGACATATAAATATCTTTCTACAAAATTATATGAAGTCCCATGTCCCGGGGTGGAGTAATGGGACAAAGTCTTTTGCAGATCAGGGTGTGATTCTGATGAAATGCTACTTCTTTCCACCACTCTGTGAGAGCTGTGTCAGCTTTAACATTCGCTTCTTTGTCAAGACTATCAGGAAGCTCAAAACTGTTTTCCGTGTGCAAATGCTATAGTCTTTATGCAATAGACTGAGTGATTATGTCCTCAACCCACCAAATTCACATGTTGAAATCTTACCACCACCACCTGCCCTGCCCTGCCCCATATGATGGTATGACGATGGAGCCTTAGGTCATGAAGGTGGAGTCCTCATGAACGAGGTTAGTGCCCTTATACAGACCCTACGGAGCTCTCTCTCTCTCTCCCTCTTTTTACCATGGAGGCTGCAAGATAAAGTCAGCCATCTGGAAAGGAAGAGGATCCTCACCAGAACCTGATCATGGTAGCAACTTGATCTCAGACTTCTGGCCTGAAGAACTATGAGAAATAAATTTCTGTTGTTTATAAGCCATACAACTATGGTACTTTGTTACAGCAGTTCAAACCAATTTAGATGCTTTCTAACCATTTACTTTTTGCATATATTTTGTCCTAGTCCCTTCCATTGAGTCCTTTTATACTGTTATTAAATTTTATTTTGTTTTAAATATTTAATTGTCAAATAAAGATTGAATACATTCAAAGTATATATCATGATGATGTATTATGTTATACATCGTGTAAGGTTTACTACATTGTACATTGTATAAGGTTTACTACAATCGAATTAATATAACCATCACTGCTCATGCTATATATTAGATCCTTTCAACTTGTTCATCTTATAACCGAAAGTTAGTACTATTTGACTAATTTATCTCTGCTTTCTCCCCGCATCAGCCACCATTCTACTCTCTGCTTCTGTGAGTCTGGCTTTTATAGATTCCATTTGTCTTTCTGTGCCTGGCTTATTCCACTTAGCACAAAGTTTTCTGCATTCATCTATAGTCACAAATGGCAAATTTCCCTCTTTTTGTGAATATATATATATCTCACAATTTCTTAACCCAGTCATCTGCCGATGAATATATACAGGCTGTTTTCAAATCATGCCTATGCTGCACTGAACCTTTGATTTTATGTAAGCCATTTCATGTCTTTTGGATTTTAAGTAGGAATGTTGATAAGAGACTGCAATGTGAATTCATGGAGTTGAAACAACAGAAGTCTAGAGTCAAACCACCTTTGGTCAATTGATGAGGCAGAGTCTTCTCTCAGCTGCATTTTCTTTTCTTTTAAAGAGAGCCACTGGGTAAGAATCCACAGTAGGATCCCACTGTCACAGAACTTTCCCCTAGTTGACATATAAGGTTTAGGTTGTTTTGATATCTATTTCTTCCACTCCTGGTGGAAGACCTTTATAACCCTCCCTGGATCCCATGACATCACAAGAGTCTAGATACACCTGTGAACTGCTCAGAGCTCATAGACTAGAGTAGGGGTCCTCAAACTGCGGCCCGCGGGCCACATGGTGGTGTGATTGTATTTGTTCCCATTTTGTTTTTTTACTTCAAAATAAGATATGTGCAGTGTGCACAGGAATTGTTCATAGTTTCTTTTTTAAACTATAGTCCGGCCCTCCAACAGTCTAAGGGACAGAGAACTGGCCCCCTGTTTTTTTCTTTATTTTTTTATGTTGGGGACTCATTCAGGGTACAATAAGCCAGGTTACACTGATTGCAATTGTTAGGTAAAGTCCCTCTTGCAATCATGTCTTGCCCCCATAAAGTATGACACACACCAAGGCCCCACCCCCTCCCTCCGTCCCTATTTCTGTTTCCCCCCCCATAACCTTAATTGTCATTAATTGTACTCATACCAAAATTGAGTACATAGGATTCATGCTTCTCCATTCTTGTGATGCTTTACTAAGAATAATGTCTTCCACTTCCATCCAGGTTAATACGAAGGATATAAAGTCTCCATTTTTTTTATTATTGTTTTTTATTTTTTGTGGGGGATTCATTGAGGGTACAATAAGCCAGGTTTTACACTGATTGCAATTGTTAGGTAAAGTCCCTCTTGCAATCATGTCTTGCCCCCATAAAGTGTGACACACACCAAGGCCCCACCCCCCTCCCTGTGTCCCTCTTTCTGCTTCCCCCCCATAACCATAATTGTCATTAATTGTCCTCATATCAAAATTGAGTACATAGGATTCATGCTTCTCCATTCTTGTGATGCTTTACTGAGAATAATGTCTTCCACTTCCATCCAGGTTAATACAAAGGATATAAAGAATCCACTTTTTTAATGGCTGAATAGTATTCCATGGTGTACATATACCACAGCTTGTTAATCCATTCCTGGGTTGGTGGGCATTTAGGCTGTTTCCACATTTTGGCGATTGGAAATTGAGCTGCAATAAACAGTCTAGTACAAGTGTCCTTATGATAAAAGGATTTTTTTCCTTCTGGGTAGATGCCCAGTAATGGGATTGCAGGATCAAATAGGAGGTCTAGCTTGAGTGCTTTGAGGTTTCTCCATACTTACTTCCAGAAAGGTTGTACTAGTTTGCAGTCCCACCAGCAGTGTAAAAGTGTTCCCTTCTCTCCACATCCACGCCAGCATCTGCAGTTTTGAAATTTTGTGATGTGGGCCATTCTCACTGGAGTTAGATGATATCTCAGGGTTGTTTTGATTTGCATTTCTCTAATGTATAGAGATGATGAACATTTTTTCATATGTTTGTTAGCCATTCGCCTGTCATCTTTAGAGAAGGTTCTATTCATGTCTCTTGCCCATTGATCTATGGGATTGTTGGCTTTTTTCATGTGGATTAATTTGAGTTCTCTATAGATCCTAGTTATCAAGCTTTTTTCTGATTGAAAATATGCAAAATTCCTTTCCCATTGTGTAGGTTGTCTCTTTGCTTTGGTTATTGTCTCCTTAGCTGTACAGAAGCTTTTCAGTTTAATGAAGTCCCATTTGTTTATTTCTGTTCTTGTTGCAATTACGATGGCAGTCTTCTTCATGAAGTCTTTCCCCAGGCCAATATCTTCCAGTGTTTTTCCTTTTCTTTGAGGATTTTTATTGTTTCATGCATTAAATTTAAGTCCTTTATCCATCTTGAATCAATTTTTGTGAGTGGGGAAAGGTGTGGGTCCAGTTGCAGTCTTTTACATGTAGACATCCAGTTCTCCCAACACCATTTATTGAATAGGGAGTCTTTCCCCCAAGGTATGTTCTTGTTTGGTTTATCGAAGATCAGGTGGTTGTAAGATGTTAGTTTCATTTCTTTGTTTTCAATTCGATTCCAAGTGTCTATGTCTCTGTTTTTGTGCCAGTACCATGCTGTCTTGAGCACTATGCCGTTGGAGTACAGACTAAAATCTGGTATGCTGATGCCCCCAGCTTCATTTTTATTACTAAGAACTGCCTTAGCTATTCGGGGTTTTTTCCGGTTCCATACAAAACGCAGAATCATTTTTTCCAAATCTTGAAAGTACGATGTTGGTATTTTGATAGGAATGTCATTGAATAGGTAGATTGCTTTGGGAAGTATAGACATTTTAACAATGTTGATTCTTCCCGTCCATGAGCACGGTATGTTCTTCCATTTGTTAATATCCTCTGCTATTTCCTTTCTGAGGATTTCATAGTTTTCTTTATAGAGGTTCTTCACCTCCTTCATTAGGTATATTCCTAGGTATTTCATTTTCTTTGAGACTATGGTGAAGGGAGTTGTGTCCTTAATTAGCTTCTCATCTTGACTGTTATTGGTGTATACAAAGGCTACTGACTTGTGGACATGGATATCCTGAAACATTACTGTATTTTTTGATGACTTCTAGGAGTCTTGTGGTTGAGTCTTTGGGGTTCTCTAAGTATAAGATCATGTCGTCAGCAAAGAGGGAGAGTTTGACCTCCTCTGCTCCCATTTGGATTCCCTTTATTTCCTTGTCTTGCCTAATTGTATTGGCTAGAACTTCCAGCACTATGTTGAATAGTAAAGATGACAGAGGACAACCTTGTCTGGTTCCAGTTCTAAGAGGAAATGCTTTCAGTTTTACTCCATTCAGTAAAATATTGGCTGTGGGTTTGTCATAGATAGCTTCAATCAGTTTTAGCAATGTGCCACCTATGCCTATACTCTTCAGTGTTCTAATTAGAAAAGGATGCTGGATTTTATTAAATGCTTTTTCTGCATCTATTGAGAGGATCATGTGATCTTTATTTTTGGCCCTGTTAATATGGTGGATAACGTTTATGGACTTGCATATGTTAAACCAGTCTTGCATCCCTGGGATGAAGCCTACTTGATCATGATGAATGACTTTTTTGATGATAAGCTGTAATCTATAGGCTAGGATTTTGTTGAGAATTTTTGCATCTATATTCATGAGTGAGATTGGTCTCAAATTCTCCTTTTTGGTTGGGTCTTTTCCGGGTTTTGGTATCAAGTTGATGTTTGCTTCATAGAATGTGTTGGGGAAAATCCCTTCTTCCTCAATTTTTTGGAATAATTTCTGCAGTACAGGAATAAGCTCGTCCTTGAAGGTTTGATAGAATTCTGGTGTGAAGCCACCTGGACAAGGGCATTTTTTGGTTGGAAGATTTTTTATTGTTTCTTTGATCTCAGTGCTTGAAATTGGTCTGTTCAGGAGCTCTATTTCTTCCTGGCTGAGTCTAGGGAGAGGCTGTGATTCCAACTATTGATCCATTTCCTTCACATTGTCAAATTTCTGGGCATAGAGTTTCTGGTAGTATTCAGAGATGATCTCTTGTATCTCTGTGGGATCAGTTGTTATTTCCCCTTTATCATTTCTGATTGAGGTTACTAGAGATTTTAGTTTTCTATTCCTCGTTAGTCTGGCCAATGGTTTATCTATTTTATTTTATTTTTTTCAAAAAACCAACTCCTTGTTTCATTAATTTTCTGAATGATTCTTTTGTTTTCAATTTCATTGATCTCTGATTTGATTTTGGATATTTCTTTTCTTCTACTGCGTTTTGGCTTAGATTGTTCTTCTTTTTCCAATTCCATAAGATCTCTTGTGAGATTGTTGATGTGCTCTCTTTCTGTTTTTCGAATATAGGCATCTAAAGCGATGAATTTTCCTCTCAAAACTGCTTTTGCAGTATCCCACAGGTTTTGGTAGCTTCTGTCTTCATTGTTGTTATGCTCAAGGAAGTAATGATTTCCTGTTTTATTTCTTCCTTCACCCATCTGTTATTCAACAGAAGATTGTTTGATTTCCATGCTTTTGGGTGGGGTCGAACATTTTTGTTAGAGTTGAGTTCCATCTTTAGTGCCTTATGGTCTGAGAAGATACAAGGTAAAATTTCAATTCTTTTGATTCTGTTGATATTTGTTTTGTGTCCCAGGATATGAGCAATTTTGGAGAATGTTCCATGGGGTGATGAGAAGAATGTATATTCTTTATCTTTGGGATGGAGTGTTCTATATGCGTCTATCAAGCACAGTTGTTCTGGGGTCTCATTTACATCTCTGATATCTTTGTTTAATTTCTGTTTAGAGGATCTGTCCAGCTCTGTAAGAGGAGTGTTAAACTCCCCTGTTATTATGGTATTATCAGATATCATATTGCTCAGACTGAGTAAGGTCTGTTTCAAGAATCTGGGAGCATTTAAATTGGGTGCATAAATATTTAGAATAGAAATACCTTCTTGTTATATTTTTCCCTTGACCAATATAAAGTGACCATCTTTGTCTTTTTTGACTTCAGTTGCTTTAAATCCACATGTATCTGAAAATAAGATTGCAACTCCTCTTTTCTTCTGAATTCCATTTGCCTGAAAATTGTCTTCCAACCCTTGATTCGGAGCTTTAATTTGTCTTTTGAAGCCAGGTGTGTTTCTTGCAGACAGCAAATGGATGGCTTGTGTTCTTTAATCCAGTCAACCAATCTATGTCTCCTCAGTGGGGAATTCAAGCCATTAACATTTATTGAGATAATTGATAAGTGTGGTAGTATTCTATTAGTCTTATTTTGTGAGAGTCCATTGCTTAGTTTTATCTTTTGCATCAGTATGGAGGTTAGGTTCTGTCCTTTAATTTCTGAGTTCTTACTTTGATGCTGATCCATTGTGATGGTCAGTGTGCAGAACAGGTTGAAGTATTTCCTGTAGAGCTGGTCTTGTTGTGGCCAATTTCCTCAATGTTTGTATATCCGTAAATGATTTGATTTCTCCATCAATTTTTAAGCTTAGCTTAGCAGGGTACAGAATTCTGGGCTGAAATTGTTCTGTTTAAGTAGATTAAAGGTAGATGACCATTGTCTTCTTGCTTGGAAAGTTTCATTAGAGAAGTCTGCAGTCACTCTGATGGATTTGTCCCTGTGGGTCAACTGGCGCTTACTCCTGGCAGCTTGCAGAATCTTTTCTTTTGTCTTGACTTTGGACAGGTTCATCACAATGTGTCTTGGAGAAGCTCGGTTAGAGTTGAGGCGACCTGGGGTCCGATATTCCTCTGAAAGCAGTGTGTCAGAGTCTTTGGTGATGTTTGGGAAATTTTCTTTCATAATATTCTCTAGTATGGCTTCCATTCCTCTGGGGCATTCTTCTTCCCCTTCTGGAATTCCTATAACTCGTATGTTGGAATGCTTCATAAAGTCCTATAATTCTGACAGTGAATGTTCTGCTTTCTCTCTCTTCTTTTCTGCCTCTTTTACTATCTGAGTTATCTCAAGAACTTTGTCTTCTACCTCTGAAATTCTTTCTTCTGCATGGTCTAACCTGTTGCTGATACTTTCCATTGCATCTTTAAGTTCCCTAATTGACTGTTTCAGTTTCTTCAGCTCTGCTATATCCTTTCTGTATTCTTCATATTGTTCATCTCTTATTTGATTCTGTTTTTGGATTTCCTTTTGGTAATTTTCCACTTTATTAGCAGTTTCCTTCATTGTTTCCATCATTTCTTTCATTGTTTTCAACATGTGTATTCTACATTCCCCTTCTGTCATTCCTAACATTTCTTTATAGGTGGAATCCTCTGCAGTAGCTACCTCATGGTCCCTTGGCAGGCTTGTTCTGGACTGGTTCTTCATGTTGCCTGGAGTTTTCTGCTGATTCTTCCTCATGAGTGATTTCTTTTATCTGTTTCCTTGCCCTAATTTTCCTTTCACTTCCTCTTGCTCTTTAAGTTCTCATGCCTGTGTACTAAGGGTTACAGGACCAGAAGGGTGAGAAGGTTGAAGAGCAAAAAAGGGATGAAAGAAAGGAGGACCGAGTGATAAGACAAAAAAAGAAAAATAGAGAAAGGAGAGGGGGTGGGTAAAAGGAATATTGACAAAAAGAAGACAGGCACAGAAAGAGGGAGACAGAGCAATATAGATGTACAGTAGGATACTTTGACACAACCTTAAGAAAAACCCACCTTCTGGGGGTACCCAGTTGGGTGGTTCCCTTGAGGTCAGCAGCTCTTTGCTAACCTGATCAGACACAGTACCCCACCTCCACCAAGTAGAGAGGAAAGACAAAAATGCTATAAATCGAAACAAAACAAACAAACAGAAAATTTTACAGGATAAAATTGGGTGAAAAAACCAAACAATAGCAGTAGAAACACTAGCAAAAATGAAGTTCTAGTTATTGAAAAAGGCAGCAATGGGAAATTATAATTAAACTAGAAAAATTGAGAAATAAAAAGGATCTGTATGGAAAAGGTTGAAATTAAAAAACAAAACAACATCGACAACATCAGAATAAACAAAAAAAAAACAACCAAACCAAAAAAAAAAAAAAAAAACACACACACAACCAAAAACACAGCAGTATGTATATGTTATTGAATATTGTCTGGGCAACACGTGGTCTTCTGGGGTATGAGATGTTAATCACAGTTCTGATACGACTGGAGGCTACTGATTTCTCAAACCCCAGCAGGTAGACACCCTGAATCTCTCTTCAGCCCACTTAAAAGGCACTTTGAACTTGCAAACTTGCTGAGCAGAAACTTTCCCAGGAAAGTGCTTGTCGCTGGAATCACTGCTGAAGTGGCTATCCACTTAACCAGTGTGCCAAAACCGGTCTCACCCTGCCCCTGAGGGTTAGGGCTGCAAGGCGGCTCAGACCCCACCGTTAGGCTAGTTGGTCACTGGGTTACCAGCTCCCACCTTATTCTAGCTCTGTGACCCTTAGGGCGGAGCTTGCCAGGGCAGATCGCTCACAATGGCTCCCTGTGACCCACAGCCAAACACTATTAGCTCCGTCTGGCTCAGCGGCTCAGACTGGGGCCCTAGACAACAGCCAAAGTTCTCTGCACTCCCGCTCAGGCTCTCCCCAAGGCAGTTCAGCTGAGTGCCAAGTCCAAAGACACCAAAACAGTTCACAGGTAAGGCCTTTCTGGTTTGCAGTCTCGCTGCTACTGAACTTACAGTTGTGGGCGGGTTTAGACGGATTGAAGACACATGTGCACTTGCCATTTTTCCACTGTTTTAGTCCTCCCCTTGGGGTCCAGAAGTCTCTCGCTGACTCCCTGTATCCTCACAGGGGTGATAATAGGCAGATTCCACCAGCCAGAGATGCCTGGAGTCCTATCTCCCCAGACTCACGTTGCCCAGATGCAAGGAAGCTGTTGCTCGGCCGCCATCTTGATCCACTATCAAGTCTTCCTTTTTTTTAATAGCTGAATAGTATTCCATGATATACATATACCACAGCTTATTAATCCATTCCCGGGTTGGTAGCTGTTTCCACATTTTGGCGATTGTAAATTGAGCTGCAAGAAGCAGTCTAGTACAAGTGTCCTTATGATAAAAGGATTTTTTTCCTTCTGGGTAGATGCCCAGTAATGGGATTGCAGGATCAAATGGGACGTTTAGCTTGAGTGCTTTGAGGTTTCTCCATACTTCCTTCCAGAAAGGTTGTACTAGTTTGCAGTCCCACCAGCAGTGTAAAAGTGTTCCCTTCTCTCCACATCCACGCCAGCATCTGCAGTTTTGAGATTTTGTAATGTGGGCCATTCTCACTGGGGTTAGATGATATCTCAGGGTTGTTTTGATTTGCATTTCTCTAATATATAGAGATGATGAACATTTTTTCATGTGTTTGTTAGTCATTCATCTGTCATCTTTAGAGAAGGTTCTATTCATGTCTCTTGCCCATTGTTTAAAAGTTTGAGGACCCCTGGACTAGAGCTTCAACTCTTATTTGTGAATTTTTCTCTTCTTCCCATCATTTTGAAATACTTCCCACCTGCTTAGGATGTATCGTGGTTTATTATAGTGAAACTAGAAGTATCGAACTCAGTGAGGATTTTATAATACAGTAAAAATTTCGGTAAATACATATAAACACAGAAATTGATTCTTTGAGCTAAGGTTTGGATATGTTTGACTTGGTACATAAATAGGTTATTGAATAAATATTTTTAAGTGAATGAATGAAAAGTTCTGGCAGGCATAATGTTGTGAATAAACTTTCTTAACATTCTAAGATCTAAATAACTTTACATCTTCTTATTAGTTTATTTAGGCCCAAGGAGCCAGAGCTATTTGGACCTATGAACTGTAAAGAGGGGGAAAGATCCTTACTTCAGTAAACACTAGGGCAAAAAAAATAAATAAATAAAAATGTAACCTCCATGTCTTCCTTTGGTCTGTAAGGGGGATTATTAATTTTAGGAACTTCTCATGTTCCTTGCACGTACTGTGTCTAGAAATCTTTGCTAGCTTGAACAAGCATCATTTGCTCCATTTCCCCACCTTACAAGCAATCTTAATACTATGCTTCAGAAGAAGAATTTTAAAAAATTATTTTTTCAATTCAAATCAGCTGCTGGATGCTAAATCACCCCCCACAGTCTTCCTGCTCTCTCCTGGTGACTGAAGAAATGCAAGGGTTGGTCCCTTCCATCTTTGCACCCTCCCTGAAGTGGATTCTCCCCTGGCTGGAGTCTGCTCCTGTCTTTCCCTGGGATGCAGCACATGCTCCCCCTCATGTATCTGAGAACCTGCACTCAGTTCTCCTCTCATTCAACCTCGCCATGGCCTTTTGCTGTTCCCCATTCACAATCCTAAAACCTGCAGCTCATAACCCCTCCCGTGGCAAAATAAATAACCAGACCTACAACCTTATAAAATGAAAAGGGAAAATAACCTCTCTACAATTATCCTTGACTTCTCTATTGGTTTTTTTCTTCTTTTTATCTTCTCACAGAAATCACAGGGAATAAGAAAAAGAAAAAAGAGAAAATGTCTCATTTTTCATGGAGTGACAAAAAAATGAGCATACGAGTTCCTTCGGTTGCAAAGTTTGGCCAACAGGGGAGCCAAATGTAGCGGAAGCAGGGTGAGCAGAGGTAAAACCCTGGCTCCCTAATGTACAAGCTGTGTGGATTTGCCAAATTATTTCATGAAGCTCTCCTTTCTTGCACAACAAAATAGGGTAATAATAACTATTGCACATGGTTTTTGTGTAAACTCTAGATGATACAAAATATAAAGCACCTGGAGTGTGCTAGGCATTTAATTAATGATAACTGCTACCAATGCACATGCCGCACTTATGGCTCCCATCTATACCATTACAGAAGGGTTTTTCAGCAAGAGAGCACACTTCCCACACCCAGGAGAGCGTGCTGTGCACTGCAAAGGAAAAATATTTTGACACAGTGCCATCACCAGGAATAATGTTCACTGGAAATTCCCTTGGTGCCCATAAACCATTACACACCTTTCAACTCAGAGTTTGTCTAAGCATGTGTTGAAGGAATTTTTATTTTCAGCTCATAAAACCTCCTGGGATAACAAATTCCATGAGTTAGTCATAGTCCATAAATCACCTCTTTACCAACACAACAGCCTTTAGGAGATTTGGGGGGAAGGAGCTCCCACGTGGGTTGAATCTTCTTTTTCTGCTTGTGAGGTCTGAGAAGGTGGCTTACATCTGTCCTCCTCAGTCTCCTCACTATAAAGTTAGGAGAAAGGAAACTAAGCCATTTGTCAATCTCAGGGTCTTTGACTCAATATCAAAGGTTCTTCTTAGGTTGCTTTCCCAAACACATCCACAGGGCTTGCTTGCTCACTCCATTAGTCTTTGTTCAAACTCACCTATGAGAATTTTTCCATGCCTATACCATAAATACCTTAAAAAAAGAAAGCTGAACAAAATATAAGAAATGTTTTTCTCAGACATTTGACAATAAGCAGAAAAAGACTATTATTTTCCATGCAGTAGTGAAACAAATAAGACAAGCTTTATGAACAAATTGGTTTTCCATTGGGAGTTAATTTCTAGACCTCAGCATAGGAAGAAGACCAAACAGACTGGTCTGTTGGTCTCTGGATGGTCTCTCCTTATTCCTAGGTAAGGATTTTGACTGGAGTTTGTGGGAAAGAAGGGCTCAAGCAGAAAAAAAAATACTTCAAAACTCTGCATAAGGCTCCCCTCCATGTCCATAGGTATATGCTATTTTGTGTATGGTGAGCATAGGGCAAAACTCTATATCACTTTACAAAGAACAGCTGCTGGAGTGCTGCAAATTAAACAGTTTCCTCTGCTCCATGTAATTTGGAGACATTTGAATACCTGCCAGCAAGAGTGAAGATAACTCAGTAAGAACTGAGGATATTCAGTAGCAACCAAAGATAACATTCACCAACTACAGAATATATATTATTCAAATGCACGTGGAAAGCACTGTTAGATCATATGCTGAGACATAAAAAGTCTTAATAAATTTTAAAGAACTGCAATGACATGGATATATTCTCTGACCACAATGAAGTAAAATAAATCAGTGAAACAAACAAACAAAAGACATCTGAAAAAACGCTAAATATTTACAAAATAAACAACATGCATATAAATAATCCATAGGTCAAGGAAGATATCACAAAGGAAGTTGTAATTCATTTTAAACAAAATGAAGTAGAAACAATACATAACAAAAATTGGATGAAACTGAATCAGTACTTACAGGGAAAGGTATAGTCATAAATGCCTAAATATTTTAAAAGAATGACCTAAAATCAATTATATTAAATTTTAAACAGAAATTAAAGAAGCTAGAAAAAGAAAATCAAGTTAAACTCAAGGACTAAATAGAAAACAATAAAAATAAGAGCAGAAATTAATGAAATAGACTATGACCAAATGGTAGAAACTTTAAATAAAGATAATATAACAATAGAAATGTTAAATAAAGATAATAAAAACCAAATCTGGTTCTTTGAAAAGATTGTTTAGAAAAAATAACAGTAAACCTCTAGCTATATGGATTAAGAACAATAAAAAAAGTGAACACAGGACATCACAGATTCTAAAAACATTTAAAGTATAGTAAAGCAATATTATGTACAATTTTATACCAATAAATTTAACCCAAATGAAATAAATGAATTCATTTAAATACACAAATTACTGAAACTGGCACAAAAAGAAAATTTGAATAACCTTATGTCTATGTAAGAAATTGGATTTTAAATTTAAAACCTTGTCACAAAAAAATCTGCAGACCCAGATGACAGTTGAGGAAGAAATAAAACCAACCCCACGTCAACTCTTGAAAATCGAAGAGATAAAATATTTTTCTACCCATTTTATAAGGAAAGTACTATTCTTATAGAACATCAAAGATGTTACAAGAGAAGAAAATAATACACAGATACCTCTGTGAACACAGGCACAAAAATCCTTAACAAAATATTAGCACATTAAATTCAGCAATGTTACGGAAAATAATGAAAATAATTTTTTAAAAGCAAGGTTTATCCCAGGAATGCAAGGTTGGTTTAATATTGGAAATAAAGAAATTTAATTCATCATATTAATAGAAAAAACTCACATAATTATCTGATAGAACTAGAAAAAAATTGACAAAATTCAATCTCTATCTCTCAAAATATAAGAAATAAAAGGAAACATTCACAACCTGATAAAGAAAATCTATAAAATCTCACAGTTAACATCACACTTAATGATAGAAGATGGAATTATTTTCTATAAGATTGAGATAAGGGAGCCTATCCACTTTCATTATTTTTCCTTAATAATCTATTGGAGGTGATACTCAATGCAATAGGATTATACAAAAAAATAAAGACTGGAAAGGTAGGAAAGAATGAAAAGATATTCTTGTCAGTAAACAATGCCAGAACAATTGAATACCTGAACAATAATAATAATAACCTTGAATCTTACATCATACTATATATGTAAATGATTTGAAATGCACCAAAGATCCAAACTTAAGCACTGTAAGACACAAAAAAAATTTTCATGATTTATGGGTAGGCAAAAGTTTCATAGGTTAAAACACAAAAACTATCATCCATAGAGAAGGAAAAATAGGAGAAATTGAATTTCAACACAGTTTAACATTTTTTCCCTTCAGAAGTCACTATTAAGATATATCTAGTAAGTGTCTAGAATCCAGAATATTTAAACAACTTATATAACTCAATATTAACTAGGCAAGTAATTCAATTAAAATTAGGCAAAAGTGACTTGGCACCTGCAGCTCAGTGAGTAGGGTGCTGGCCACATACACCAAAGCTATCATCACTTATCTAACTTGTGGTATATCCAAACAACAGAATACTATTGAGCAGCAAAAAGGATTGAACATTTGATAAACACATACTGACAAATCTCAAAAGTATGCTGAGCAAAAGAAATCAGATGCAAAAAGTATAGACTTTATGATTTCATTTATACAAAACTGCAAGAAAAACATATCCCACCTATAATGACAGAAAAAAAAAACAGATCAATGGTTGCCTGGAAGCAGGTGGGGGGCTGGAGAGTGATTAGTAAAGGATAGAATTAAACTTTTTAAAAATTCTACAAAAATGTTCTGTAAGTTGTGTATCTTTTCTGGCTGCTAAAATCTAGAATTTAGTATACCTACTCCCAAAATCCAAAAATCAAAATGCTCTAAAATCTAGAATTTTTTGAACACTAACATGACACTCAAAGGAAACATTCATTGGAGCAATTTGGTTTTCATATTTTCAGATGTGGAATGTTCAACCCATTAACTATAATGCAAATATTCCAAAATTTGGGGGAAAAAATCTAAAATCCAAAATACTTCTGGTATCAAGCATTTGAGATAAGGGATAGTCAACTTGTATAACCAAATGCCATAAACTAGATGGATGGCTTTAAACAACAGACATTCATTTCTCACAGTTCTAGAGGCTGGAAAGTCCAAGAGTGAGATGTTAGAAGATTTGTTTCCTGGTGAGGGCTCTCTTCCTTGTTTATAAACAGCCACCTTCTTGCTGTGTCCTCACATGGTATATAGAAAAAGAGCTCTAGTCTCCCTTCTTCCTCTTATAAAGACGTTAATCCCATCATAAGTATCACATCTTCATGACCTCATCTAAATTTAATTACTCCCAAAGGCCCCATTTCCAAATATGTAATACCATCACATTGGGGGAAAGGGTTTTATTTAACATGTGAATTTTGGAGGTACATAAATCTTCAGTCTATGTAACATGGCGATTACCTTGGTGTATATACATCTGTCAAAATTTATTGAACTGAACAGTTGAAATAGGTTCATATAACTTTATGTAGATATCTCAATAAAGTTGCTTTTGAAGATAAATAAGTGCATGACAAAAATAAATATTAGAGTAAGATTGCACACAAAAAAGTTAACTTATAAGAGAGGTCTTCCTTGACCACCCCATGTAAAATAGCCCCCAACCTTCATCACTCTCTTGCCTTTTGCTCTACTTTATCAACCTCCATCTTTGCCCCATTCCACCCCACTTGATACCTGATGGCATCAAGATTCAGTGTTCATGGTGTAACAGCAACATCAAAAGTGGCCTCTTGGGCCATGAGTATATTCACCAATGACCCAGAAATATTCCACTGTATCTTTTGCTAGCATTTTTACTTTTACTATCATGGACAAAATAAGAGTAATTTGGTGTCACTACAGGAGGTAGAACTTGTTTCAGCTTTATGATTAAATAATGAAGATGACATTAAACTAATTCAAGGGGAATAAGAAGGGATTACTATTTCATCTTTTGGAGAAGGGACAGAAATAAACCACCAAGCAACCAACAGGGGATTTGGAGACTGTTATGAAGGTTAAATGCCTGAATCAGAAAGATTTATTACTATTCTTTGTGGAGAAGTTATACCTATCATAATATTTTCCTGTACTTTTCCCATGTTTTGTACAACCATGCATCCATTTTAAAATCAGGAAGTAAAAAGATGTTACAATCATCAACTCTTTGCATGTTAAATACACTTAGATTTTTAGGTTTGTAAAGCTATAAAATTTAAATTCTTAGCCTTCTAAATTATGCCTGCAGCAGGAGCTGCTTTCAGAGTGGCATCCATCTTGTCAGTGGTGTAAGTCACAGAGGAATTCTCTTCCTATAATTAGGCAATCCCATTACTTTTCTTGTTAGTAATATAACTAGCTCGTGGGCACTTCAAATCCCAGTTCCCTTTAAGTCTCAAAACACTTTTTCTATTCAGTAATTTAAACATCTAGTCCTGTGTCATAATGCTGTAATAAAAAAAAAAAATTCTTCACTTGATATGTAAATAATATTTCTCCCTCTTTCCCCAGCTCAGGACCTTAGTGGCAGTAAGTCTACAGATAAGAGGTGCATTTTACCTTTTTACTTCCCTAACCTTCCACTTTCCCTACAAGGTTGACAATTATAGTCTCTAATCTCTCCAAGGCTGAACAAGAGCAGGAAGAAGAGGTAAGAAGAGTAGGAAATTTCACGGCTAATGATGACTTAGGACATCATAGCTCACATCATACTCCCTGAAAGCATACTCCCAGAAGATGATTAACCTGGTAGTTTATCTTATGTCCCGCCATAGGATT
This sequence comes from Nycticebus coucang, assembly GCF_027406575.1. NCBI lineage: Eukaryota > Metazoa > Chordata > Mammalia > Primates > Lorisidae > Nycticebus > Nycticebus coucang. The sequence goes on from NC_069796.1 coordinate 79,229,133, forward strand.
CTACCACGTTACCCCCATACCATTTGTTGCCTACATTCGTAGGAATTACCCACACTTTCTCATACCAAGGAAACTGAGGATATAGTTTTTGTCTAAACCAGTCCTTCAAACTACTATTAAAATCATCTAATTTTTTTGTTTGTTTTGTTTGTTTCTTTGTTTGTTTATTTTTATTATTAAATCATAGCTGTGTACATTAATGCAATCATGGGGCACCATACACTGGTTTTATAGACCGTTTGACACATTTTCATCACACTGGTTAACATAGACTTCCTGGAATTTTATTTGTTATTATGTTAAGACATTTATATACTACATTTACTAAGTTTCACATGTACCCTACACATGCACCACAGGTGTAATCCCACCAATCACCCTCCCTCTACCCATTCTCACCCTCCCTCTCCTCCCTGTCTCCCTTCCCCATATTCTTAGGTTAAAACTGGGTTACAGTTTTCATATGAAAGCCATAAATTAGTTGTATAGTAGGGCTGAGTACATTGGATACTTTTTCTTCCATTCCTGAGATACTTTACTAAGAAGAATATGTTCCAGCTCCATCCATGTAAACATGTAAGAGGTAAAGTCCCCATCTTTCTTTAAGGCTGCATAATATTCCATGGTATACATTTACCACAATTTATTAATCCATTCATGGATCAATGGGCACTTGGCCTTTTTCCATGACTTAGCAATTATGAATTGGGCTGCAATAAACATTCCCATACAAATATCTTTGTTATAATGTGATTTTTGGTCTTCTGGGTATATACCTAGTAGAGGAATTATACCATTGAATGGCAGATCTATTTTGAGATCTCTAAGTGTTCTCCAAACATCTTTCGAAAAGGAATGTATTAATTTGCATTCCCACCAGCAGTGTAGAAGTGTTCCCATTTCTCCACATCCACGCCAACATCTCTGGTCTTGGGATTTCGTGATATGGGCTAATCTTACTGGAGTTGGATGGTATCTCAAAGTAGTTTTAATTTGCATTTCTCTGATTAAAGATGATGAGCATTTTTTCATATGTCTGTAGGCCGTGCGCCTGTCTTCTACAGAGGACTTTCACTTCAAGAACCTTGCCCAGCCTGCAATGGGATCACTTGTTCTTTTCTTGCTTATACGTTTGAGTTCTCTGTGGATTCTGGTTATTAAACCTTTGTCAGAGACATAACCTGCAAATATCTTCTCCCATTCTGAGGGCTGTCTGCTTGCTTTGCTTACTGTGTTCTTGGTTGTGCAGAAGCTTTTTAATTTTATCAGGTCCAAGCATTGTATTTTTGAAGCTGCTTTAATTGCCCGGGGGTTCCTCCTCATCAAATACTTGCCCAGACGGATTTCTTCAAGAGTTTTCCCTGTATTCTCTTCTAGTATTTTTATAGTTTCATGTCTTAAGTTTAAATGTTTAATGCAGTGAGAGTCTATCTTAATTAATGGTGAAAGGTGTGGGTCCAGTTTCAGTCTTCTACAGGTCGCCAGCCAGTTCACCCAGCACCATTTGTTAAATAGGGAATATTTTCCCCACTGAATGTTTTTAATTGGCTTGTCAAAGATCAAATAACGGTAAGTAGCTGGGTTCATCTCTTGGTTCTCTATTATGTTCCATACATCTACCTCTCTGTTTTTGCGCCAGTACCATACTGTTTTGATCACTATTGATTTATAGTATAGTCTGAGGTCTGGTAGCATGATTCCACCTGCTTTGTTTTTATTTCTGAGTAATGTCTTGGCTATTTGATGTTTTTTCTGATTGCATATAAAATGAAGTATTATTTTTTCAAGATCTTTAAAGAATGAGAGTGGAGATTTAATAGGGATTGCATTAGAATTGTATATTGCTTTGTGTAGTATGGACATTTTAACAATGTGGATTCTTCCCAGCCATAAGCATGGTATGTTTTTCCATTTGTTAACATTTTCAGCTATTTCTTTTCTTAGAGTTTCATAGTTCTTTTTATAGAGATCTTTCACATCCTTTGTTAGATAAACTCCCAAATATTTCATCTTCTTTGTCACTACTGTGAATGGAATAGAGTCCTTAACTGTTTTTTCAACTTGACTATTGTTGGTATATATTATTGTTGGTATATAACTACTGATTTACGAATGTTGATTTTGTAACCTGAGACGATGCTGTATTCCTTGATCACTTCTAAGAGTTTTGTAGTAGAATCCCTGGTGTTTTCCAGATATACAATCATATCATCTGCGAAGAGCAAAAGATTGATCTCTTCTGACCCTATATGGATACACTTGATCGCCTTTTCTTCCCTATTTGCAGTGGCTAAAACTTTCATTACAATGTTAAAGAGCAGTGGAGAAAATGGGCAGCCATGTCTGATTCCTGTTCGGAGTGGAAACGATTTCAATTTAACTTCATTCAATACGATGTTGGCTGTGGGTTTGCTGTAGATGGCCTCTATCAGTTTAAGAAATGTCCCTTCTATACCAATTTGCTTAAGTGTTCTGATCATGAAGGGATGCTGGATATTATCAAAAGCTTTTTCTGCATCAATTGAGAAAATCATATGGTCTTTGGTTTTTAATTTGTTTATGTGCTGGATTATATTTATAGATTTACATATATTGAACCAGCTTTGAGACCCTGGGATAAAACCAACTTGGTCATGGTGTATAATTTGTTTGATGTGTTGCTGGATTCTGTTTGTTAGGATCTTGTTGAATATTTTTGCATCTATATTCATTAGCGATATTGGTCTCTAATTTTCTTTTCTTGTTGGGTCTTTTCCTGGTTTGGGGATCAGGGTGATGTTTGCTACATAGAACATGTTGGGTAGTCTTCCTTCTTTTACTACCTTTTGGAACAGGTTGAGTAATATAGGTACTAATTCCTCTTTAAAGGTTTGGTAGAATTCTGACGTGAAGCCATATAGTCCTGGGCTTCTCTTTTCAGGGAGATTTTGTATGGTTAATGCTATTTCAGTACTTGATATGGGCCTGTTCAACATTTCCACTTGATTTTGGCTAAGTCTTGGAAGGTGACATGCTTCCAAGTATTGGTCAATTTCCTTCAGATTTTCATATTTCTGAGAATAAAGTTTCTTGTAATACTCATAAGAATTTTTTTTAATTTCTGAGGAGTCTGTTGTTATTTCATCTTTGTTGTTTCTGATTGATGAAATTACAAATTTACTCTTTTATTCCTCGTTAGGTTAGTCAAAGGTTTATCTATTTTATTGACCTTTAAAACAACCAACTTTTTGATTTATTGATCTGTTGTATAATTCTTCTGTTTTCAAATTCATTTAATTCTGCTCTAATTGTGGCTATTTCTTTTCTTCTACTGGGTTTGGGTTGGAATGTTCTTCTTTTTATTTGCTTGAGATGTCCCATTAAGTGGTTAACTTCTTCTCTTTTCGTTCTCTTGAGGAAGGTTTGCAGAACTATGAATTTCCCTCTTAGAACTGCCTTTGTGGTATCCCAGAGGTTCTAATAATTTGTGTCTTCATTGTCATTTTGTTCCACAAATTTGGCAATTTCCTTCTTAATTTCATCTATGACCCAGCTATCATTCAGCATAAGGTTATTTAACTTCCATGTTTTTGTATGAGTATGCAGGTTCCTGTTGTTACTGAGTTCAACTTTTATTCCATGGTGGTCCGAGAAGATGCAAGGAATAATTTCTATTCCTTTAAATTTACTGAGATTAGACTTGTGACCTAAGACGTGATCGATTTTGGAGTATATTTCATGGGCTGATGAGGAGTATGTATATTCAGTTTGGTTGGGATGAAATGTTCTGTAGATATCTGCTAAATCCAAATTTTGGATGGTTAGGTTAAATCTAAAATTTCTTTGCTCAGCTTCTTATTGGAGGATCTATCGAACACTGCCAAAGCAGTGTTGAAATCTCCAACTATTATGGAGCTGGAGGAAATCAAGTTGCTCATGTCTGTTAGAGTTTCTCTTATAAATTGAGGTGCATTCTGGTTGGGTGCATAGATATTCATAATTGAAATCTCATCATATTGAGTATTACCCTTAACAAATATGAAGTGACCATTCTTATCCTTCCTTACTTTTGTTGGTTTAAAGCCTATTGTGTCTGCAAAGAGAATTGCAAAACCTGCTTTTTTCTAATTATCATTTGCCTGAAATATGGAGAACCATCCTTTCACCCTGAGTCTGTATTTATCTTTTGAGTTAAGATGTGATTCTTGTATGCAGCAAATATCTGGCCTGAATTTTTGTATCCAGTCAGCCAACCTGTGCCTCTTTACAGCACAGTTTAAGCCATTCACATTAATGGAGAATATTGATAAGTCTGGTAAAAGTTTGGGTATCGAGTTTTTCAAAAGTCCAGTGGACATTTTTAATCCTTTCACCACTGTGGAAGTTGGAGTTTGATCAAAAGTTTCTGAGTAAGTTTACCTTTGTGGTAGAGGATTGAGCTGGTCATTATGGAGGATAGGTCTGAGAATATCCTGAAGAGCTGGTTTGGTTATGGCAAATTTCTTCAACATATGAATGTCATTAAGTATTTAATTTCTCCATCATAAATGAAACTCAGTTTAGCTGGATACAGGATCCAGAGTTGAAAGTTATTTTGTTTTAGGAGATTAAAATTTTATGACCACCCTCTCCTGGCTTGAGATCTTCAATCATTCTAATATTCTTCCCTTTGTAGGTAATGGATTTCTTACGTCTGGCTGCTTTCAGAATTTTTTTCCTTCATATTAACTTTAGTGAGGTTAATTATGATATGCCTGAGGGATGTCTTATTCAGGTTGAGTCGTACTGGGGTTCTTAAACTGTCTGCTATCTGAATTTCAGAATCTCTAGGCATGTCTGGAAAATTCTCTTTCATGATTTCATGGAGTACGGCCTCTGTGCCTTGCAAAGCCACTTCATCACTTTCAGGGATTCCAATGATGTGGATATTAGCCTTTTTTGAATTATCCCAGAGGTCTCTGAGAGAATGATCCGTTTTTGTTATCCATTTCTCTTCCTCTTTGAGAGTTTGGTAGCGTTCAAAAGCTTTGTCTTCAACGTCAGAAATCCTTTCCTCTGCTTGCTCCACTCTGTTGCTAAGGGATTCTACTGTATTTTTCAGATCTTTGAGGGCTGCAAATTCTTGCTTCAGTGTGTCAAAAGCTCTGGTGGTTTTGTCTTTAAATTCATTGAATTCTTGAGACAATTTTTGAATTGCTCCTTGAATTTCTAATTACAAATTTTTTTCCATTCTATTAATCTTGTTGGAAATCCAAATTCTGAATTCGATTTCTGACATCTCAGCCAGCTGTTTATGAATGGGATCTTTAGTTACATCTGCCACATCTTTCCTTGGAGGGGGTGGGGGCATTGATCTATTCTGGTTATTTATGTTATCAGAGTTTTTCCACTGATTCCTCCCCCTGATTATTTTATACCGCTTGACTTTTCCCCTGGAGCTTTGTCAAGGACCCGTACAGTGCTACGGCCTGAGAAACTGGGGACCTGTTTTCTGTGGTGGGGCTAAGTGTCTCTGTCTTGTTTTCAGCTGGTCTCTGTCCGACCCTAGTGAAACAGTTACTCTGGGTTGAAGTCTCCGCTGTGGAGAAATATCAGCAATTATGTCACCTCGCCCCCCAACAGGTAATAATTGGAAAAGGAAAATCCGACCTTCCTACAACTACATACTCAGGGCACCACTTGGATAGTCCTCGGGTGATTGGCTCAGTTCAAAAGGTCCAAATCAATTGTCTCAGTCAGCACCTGTCTCAGGTGGGAGAGTTTGAAAGGTCTCTGGCAACTAGATCTCAGGGGTCTCTGACAACTCAAATATGACTTGCTCCAGTGTTTCATGAAGTCAGGAGGACCCACCCAGCAAATATATTAGTCTAGTAAGGTTGATGCCTCCTTCCCCACCTTGCACCTCTGCCACACCCAGTCACTGATAACCCTGCAGGGCTGTGATCCAGTTGCCTCCAGTGAGCAGATACTCTAGATACTTGTACCTGCCTGAATCACAAGGAGATGTATGTCTGGTCATTCAGGCCACTGTTTTCTGCCTCTATCCAGCAGGGGAAGTTGAGTCCTGACAACCTCGGGAGGCTGGTGCTGTTCACTCAGTTCCAGCCCTGCCCCTGATTGATGTTACTGACAAAACAGAACAAATTTGTGGGAATTTGTTTCTGTCCCTGCTAAATTCCCCTGCAGAAGAGAAGCTGTTTCGTGTTCCCAGAACCTGTGCCTCAGGCCCTGTCTGTGCTGCTGTATGGTCTCAGCTGTAGTTTGTATTCACAGCATGGTTACCTGTCAGTTCCAACCTCTGCCTGCCCTTCTTTGTTTAAGCTGATGGTCCCCTGGGGGCTGGGTGCATCTTAGGCTCAGTAAAGTGGTCCTCTGGGTTATCCCTTCCCTGGGAATCTCCCGGCTCTGTGCATGCGTTTTCTAGTCCCCATGCTCAACCCAGGCCAGTACCTCCTCAGGCAAACCCTTTACTCATGGGGCCTGTGTTTCTGTCCCAGATCTGTTCTGTGGTGGTTGCCACCTGAGAAGATGCCCAGACTCCTATGGTTGCCCAGAGAGACAGGGGGTGTGACTTTGGAATATCTGGGGAAGAGCCCTATTGTTGCCAAAAACAGCTGCTGTTCTGCACCTCAGGGCACCGCCACTCTGGTGAGGTTCCCTCTCAGCTGACCATCCTCTTCTCACTCCCATGCTGCAGAGTCAGCACTGACCAGCTGCAGTCCAGGGCCTGTCCACACCCCTCGAGAAATCACCCAAGAATCTGGACCCCCTGGGGACAAGCCTCCAGATCTCAGAGTGAGAGTGGAGGAGAGTGCTGGGAGCTCAGAATTGCAGGTAGAGAATATATACCGTTTTTCACAGTTTTATGCCTGGCAGGAGAGGGCCATGGCACCCTAGTAGGGGAGGCAGGTCCAGTTTTCAGAGGGTCTCTCCCATGGAGTATAGTAGGAGGAATTTTGAACTCTGCTCATTTGTTTCTGGGGTACTCCGAGCCGTTCTAATAGGGGAGGGGACTCCCGTATACTTGGTGATGGATTTTGTACCTTTTGTTTGTATCCTTGGGGTTGCAGCTCACCTCAGCAGTGTTGATGTGCGTTCTTCAACCTTCTCTCTTGGTGCAGCTCTAATCCACCAGGTTACTTACTAAATTTCTGTCCTTTAACTCTCCTTCTGGACAGGAGCCTCTGTGGAAAGCTGCCTTCAGTAAGCCATCTTGTCTCCACCCCCTGCTATTTTTCCAAGTCATCTAATTCTTTAGGTGTTTATAGGCAGAAAAAAAAATCTTTTCCCCAAATCTCCATTGATTTCTAATTTGTTTGTATCTTTGAAGATTTGAGTCATCTAATAGTTTTAGATCATCTACTTTAAAATTTCTGCATGGGAGACTCAATATGGAATAAGACACCTATTGCCTTCATGCCTCAGCTGAAATTGAGACAAAAGTCTCATGTTACTTCTATAATATACTATATCCATGGAACACTGAGGAGAAAATAAAACTGAGTATTTATTCAACTGAGAAGTAAAGAAGAGTTATTAGCTTTTTAAGCTTAGAAGATTTTCTTTTTGGTTTAATGTGGGCAAATTTTATGAAATAAACAACATTCTAAATGTCTGTTGATAAAAAATAAGCTTACCTAAGCTAAAACTTAAAAGTCAGATTTAAAAAATTAATCTAAGTGTATTTAATATGCAAAGGGTTGATGCTTGTAACATCTTTTTACTTCCTGATTTTAAGCTGGATGCATGGTTGTTGTACAAAACGTGGAAAAAGTATAGGAAAATATTGATAGGTAAAATTTCTCCACAAAGAGGAAAGAGAAGGACATATCACATTTCATAAATTTTCTAAATCAAACTGACTCTAATTGTAAATTCTCCCTAGCCTAGGGGCATACATAATCCAAAAGACATCACATTAGGAGCCCCTCTCCCTTCGTTATGTTGTACAACCATCTCAGGGATTATGTTCTTAAGAAAATACTGGCAAATTCTGGCTTTTAATTCATGGTGGCTTCCCTTGTCCTCTTGCTCTTTTGGCTCTAAAGATGCCCCTGTGGGGCACTAACCCTTTTCCACCATCTGTCTGGTACTGCTGCTTTGAATGAATCATAGAGATAATCTCTCACAACTGTCCTGTCCACATACTATGGCTAAGTCAAGGGAATCTGCACTGAGGTTGCCAAAATAAAGACACTTAGAATTCTGTGGGCTCCACTATTTGCTCCACCATTATCCGTTTAAGGTCTTACAACTTCTGGAAACACCCCTAAAGAGAACCTAATCTCTACCAAGCCAAAAAACTTATTCCCCTCCTCAGTGTTTAAGAAAGGTCTTTCAGAAATAGACCACTCTCCAACTGCACGCACTATACCAACCCTGTCTTCCTGGGCAGTATAGGCTTATCTCTTCCACAGGTCAAGATTTCACGAAGAGAAGTCTGTCAACTCCCTCCCAAAGTTAAAAAGAAAGCCCAGATCTCAAGGACACAACGTCCTACTGAAAAGAGGAGAAAGGAAAAAAATTTTTTCTCTTTCATAATAAGACTATCTCCAAGAAAGCATTACCTAGTTAATTTTTCAATATGTTAGTGTGCCTCATTAATTTTTCAAAAACTTGCCTTGTTACCAGAATAAGGAAATTAAAATAAGCCACAATCACATCCCCTGAAGATTAATGAATTAATATATTTAGTATACATAGAGCTAAAATGAATTGGTAAAATATAATTTTTTAAATACAAATAATATGCCTTCACATAAATAGGTAAAATCTGTGGCAGTTAATTCACAAAAAGGGGCATAGGGACAAAAACTGGTACAACAAACAACTTTGCTCTCTTTTAAAGTAAAAAAACAAATGCAAATTCAGACAATAGCGCAGTTCTAATGTTCACCTACTAAGTAAGTTAGTGATGATGAAAAGTACTAAAGAGAGATTTTTACTTCTAGGAAGGTAGAGGAAATATTCTTTTCCCTATTAGCACTGCTAACTACAGCTAAGAATTCTGGATGGTATACAACACAAACATAAAACGGCACTGAAAAGTGGCAACAAGGCAGATGGGCTAGAGACCTTGGATCCCAAGAAATAACACTGCATTGAATTCCCTGGGTTTTCTTTTTGCCACATACATTTCAGACATTATACCAGAAAAGCTAGTAATTTGGATATGCCAGTGTCCACAGACAATAAAACAAAACAAAAACAAGAGATGCCTATTCTTTCTAGCCAAAGGGCTAGAAAATAATCAGCCTAGCCAAACAGAAAACCTCTATTCCAGCCAAACACCACAGGAGGAAAAAAATAAAACTTCAGTCTTACCTCACTCTGCCAACAAAGGCCAAATGCAGAGCCTAGACTTCTATGCTCACGGCAACACAACAAGATGTCTCAATCACCCTTTTGAGATGTCAGCAATGGACTTGCTCTGCTGTTTCTATCCTTCCCTGAATCCTTTGGTGTCACTAGAGATCACTTCCACCTGATGATAATGAAATACTTCTCCTTCTCCTCACTGGGGCAGTATCAGCAAAAGCCTAGTGAAGGGTTATAACTTGCATCACTACTCAGCAGTAAAAAGGCCATCACAACCTACCCCATGGTCTCAGTGGAGTTTACATGGAAAACAGAAGTGAGATGTCCCTCCTCTTCCCACCAATGGTGGCATCAGTGAAGTCCTACTAAGGAGCATGAATTCCCAGTTCCACCCTCTCCTAGCAAGGAGTTCCTTTATTCTCACTCTCAGCATAGACAGAGGCTAAGTGAATGTGGTAAACTTCTACCTTCCCCAACCAGTAATAGATGGTGCCTTCCCTCTTTCACCTGCTAGAGCAATATCAGAGAAAATATGCTAAAACAAAATCAAAATAAAACTTAGAGTCTTATGAAATAATACCCCAAATGTCCAAAATTCAACAACAACAAAAACCAATCACCAACTCACCTCTGTGAACCACAGGGCCCTCGAGATAAATTTTTTAAAAAATCAATCAAGAGATCCAAATACTAGCATAACACAGATGTCAAAATTCTCTAATAAGGATTTTAAAGTTCTGGCTCAGTGCCCGTAGCTCAGTGAGTATGGTGTTGGCCACATACACCAAGGCTGGTGGGATCGAGACCAGCCCGGGGTTGCTAAACAATAAAAATTACAATCAAAAATAGCCAGACATTGTGGTGGGCGCCTCTAGTCTCAGCTACTGGGGAGGCTGAGGCAAGAGAATCACTTAAGCCTAAGAGTTTGAAGTTGCTGTGAGCTGTGATGCCAAAGCACTATACCCAGTGTGACATAGTGACACTCTGGCTCAAAAGAAAAAAAGAAAAAACGGATTTTAAAGTTCTCACAATAAAAATGCTTCAGAATTTTAGAACTAAAAAGTACAGTAATCAAAATTTTAAAACTCACTGAATGGCTTTGATAGCAGACTGGAGACGATAGAGGAAAGAATCCACACACGTGCATATAGAAGAAGAGAAATTACCTAACTTGAAAAATTAGGAGAAAACAGACTGAAAAAGAATGAACAAAGCAACAGAAATATATGGGACTATAACAAAAGATCCAACATTCATGTCAGAATGAGAAGAGAAGGCTGAAAACATATCCAAAAAATAATGGCTGCATGTGGAGGTGGGAGAAAAAATAATGGCTAAAAATTTCCCAATTTGACAAACAAATAAAAAATCACAACAAAACACTTAAACCTACAGATTCAAGAATCTATACAAACCCAAAGAAATCCATGACAAGGCATATCATAGTCAAACTTCTGAAAAGTGAAAACAGAAAAATCAGGACAGTACCTGTAGGAGGGAAACAATTAGCCTGACAGTATATTTCTCATCTGAAATCATGGAGGTCAGATTTAATTCTATACCCTCTAAAAATATCCTTCAAGAATGAAGGAAAACCAAGACATTCACAGAAAAAGAAAAATTAAGAAAATGTGTTGCAAGTAGACCAATCCTAAAAACATGGCTAAAGAAATGTTTCTCTAAATATAGTAAATAATAAAGGAAGGAATCTCAGAACTTCAAGAATTAAGAACAAATGAACACAGAGCAAAAATACGAGTGAAAACAATAGACTTCCCTCTTGAATTTTCTAAATTACATTTACAGTTGAAGCAAAACTTAAAACATTGTCTAATATAGTTCTACATAAAGGAAACATCTGAAGCAATTATAATATAAATTGGAGAAGTCAAAGGGATATAAAGGGAAGTTATATATGCCAAACAATGGAAATTCAAAGTATGCAAAACAAAATTAAAAAAACTGAAAGGCAGACTAGACAAACTCACAATTATAGTTACAGATTTTAACACTCCTTTGTCAACAATTGATAGAACAACTAAACATAAAATCAGCCAGGATCAAGAGAAATTCAACACCACCAATAATCAATAAGATCTCATCAACATTCACAGAACATTCACCCAATAACAGTAGAATATATATTCTTTTCAAGTACCTATAGGACATATATGAAGATAGGCCACTATCTGGACCATAAAATAAACCTCAACATATTTAAAAGAATTAAAATCACATAGAGTGTGTTGTTTGAGTACAATAAAATCAAATTAGAAATCAATAACAAAAAAAGAGTCTCCAAACACTGACAACTAAACAACACACATCCAAATAATCCACAATTTAAAGAAGAATTTCCAAGTAAAACTTTTGAAAATGCATTGAATTCAATAAAAATAAAAATGCAATCAAAATTTGTAGAACAGAGCTAAAGCAGTGTTGAGAGGAAAATTTATGGCACTAAATGCACACAGTATCTAAAAATAAAAGTCTCGAATGAATAATTTAAGCATATACTTAAATTTTTAAAAGATCAAACTAAATCCAAAGCCAGTGAAAGGAAGGGAATTTTTAAAAATACAGAAATCAATGAAATTGAAAACAAGAAAGAAGCAGAGAAAATCAATAAAGAGCTAATTTCTGAAAAGAGTAATAAAAATGGCAAACCTCCAGCAACACTAACAAAGGAAAAAAATACACAAATTACTAGTATCAGAAATAAAGCACAGGATATCACTATAGACACTGAAAAGGTAATAAAGTAGCAATGAACAACTTTACACACCCTAATTGGACAACTTAGATGAAATGGGCCAATTATTCAACAAGTGCAAATTATCCTCACTCACCCAATACAAAAATCACTAGTAAAGAAATGGCATTCACAAAAATCTCCCCTCATACTTGAGGGGTTTAAACATTTAAATAAGAATTAATACAAACCGTATAAATTATATTCCAGAACAGAAGAGGGAATATTTCTCAACTTACTCTATGAAACCAGAATTACCCTGAATTCCAAAACCAGATAAAGAAAGCAAGGCATGGTGGCTCATACCTTTAATCCTAGCACTCTGGGAGGATGATGAAGGAGAATCCCTTGAGCTCAGGGGTTCAAGACCAGCATCTCTGCTAAAGATAGAAAAATCAGCTAGGGATTGCAGTGGGTGCCTGTAGTCCCTTGGGAGGCTGAGGCAGGGCAATCACTTGAACCCAAGAGTTTGAGGTTGCTGTGAGCTAGGCTGACACCACGACACTCTAGCCTGAGCAGCAGGGTGAGATTCTGTCTCAAACAAAAATAGAAACAAACAAAACCTCCCAGAAAAGACAGTACAAAGAAAGAAAACAAAGCTAGAGGCCAATATTCTTCCTTAATATGGATGCAAAAATTCTTCACAGAATAGTAGCAAAGAGAATTCAGAAATATGTAAAGTAATTGTACATCATGACCAAGTGGAGTTTATTCCAGGAATGCAACAGGAGTTCACTATCTGAAAATCCACTGTATTACAGGGTAAAGAAAAAAAAACACATGATATCAATTGATGCAGTAAAACATTTGACAAAATTCAACATTTATTCATAACTTTAAGAAATCTTTCACAAAATTAGAAAAAGATCCTGTCTATATCTATATAGATTATCTTCAACTTGATAAAGAACACCTACTAAAAGAAAACCTTTAGCTGACATCATAGTTAATGCTGAAACACTGAATGCTTTTTCTCTAAGACTGAATGTAAAACAAGGATGTACACTCTCACTACTGCTATTCAACATACCATTAGAAATTTTAGCCAGCACAAGGCAACAAAAAAGGAAATAAAGGCATACAAATCAAAATAAACTAACTGTACCTCTGTGCAAATGATATAACTGATGATTGTCTATGTAGAAACTCATAAGAAATCAACACACACAAACACCCACAAAACCCTTTGATAAAGTCACAAAATAAACCTACAAAAATCATTTCTATTTTTAATGCTATCAATGAGCATGGAGACAGTCAAATTTAAAAATGCAATAATATTTATGCATATAATCATTCAGAAAAATGAAACATTTAAAGATATAAATAAATGCAGCATGCTCTTTTCATGAATTGGAAGACTCAACATAGTAAAGATATCAATTCTGAGAGGCGGAGCAAGATGGCAGCCGAGTAACAGCTTCCTTGCATCTGGGCACCGTGAGTCTGGGGAGATAGGACTCCAGGCATCTCTGGCTGGTGGGATCTGCCTATTATCACCCCTGTGAGGATACAGGGAGTCAGCAAGAGACTTCTGGATCCCAAGAGGAGGACTAAAACAGTGGAAAAACGGCAAGTGGTCATGTGTGTTCAATCCGTCTAAACTCGCCCACAACTGTAAGTTCAGTAGCAGCGAGACTGCAAACCAGAAAGGCCTTACCTGTGAACTGTTTTGGTGTCGTTGGACTTGGCACTCAGTTGAACTGCCTTGGGGAGAGCCTGACTGGGAGTGCGGAGAACTTTGGCCATTGTCTAGGGCCCCAGTCTGAGCCGCTGAGCCAGACGGAGCTAATAGTGTTCGGCTGTGGGTCACAGGGAGCCATTGTGAGCGATCTGCCCCGGCAAGCTCTGCCCTCAGGGTAGCAGAGCTAGAATCGGGTCGGAGCTGGTAATCCAGCGACCAAGTAGCCTAAGTGGGGGGGGGGGGAGTCTGAGCCGCCTTGCAGCCCTAACCCTCAGGGGCAGAGTGAGACAGGTTTTGGCACACTGGGTAAGTGGATGGCCACTTCAGCAGTGATTCCAGTGACAAGCACTTTCCTGGGAAAGTTTCTGCTCAGCAAGTTTACAAGTTCAAAGTGCCTTTTAAGTGGGCTGAAGAGAGATTTAGGGTGTCTACCTGCTGGGGTTTGAGAAATCAGCAGCCTCCAGTCGTATCAGAACTGTGATTAACATCTCATACCCCAGAAGACCACGTGTTGCCCAGACAATATTCAATAACATATACATACTGCTGTGTTTTTGGATGTGTTGGGGGTTTTTTTGTTTATTTTGATGTTGTTGATGTTGTTTTGTTTTTTAATTGCAACCTTTTCCATACAGATCCTTTTTCTTTCTCAATTTTTCTAGTTTAATTATACTTTCCCATCGCTCCCTTTTTCAATAATTAGAACTTCATTTTTGCTAGTGTTTCTACTGCTATTGTTTGGTTTTTCACCCAATTTTATCCCGTAAAATTTTCTGTTTGCTTGTTTTGGTTTGATTTATAGCATGTTTGTCTTTCCTCTCTACTTGGTGGAGGTGGGGTACTGTGTCGGATCAGGTTAGCAAAGAGCTGCTGACCTTAAGGGAACCACCCATTTGGGCACCCCCAGAAGGTGGGGTTTTTTTTGAGGTTGTGTCAAAGTACCCTACTGTACACCTATATTGCTCTGTCTCCCTCTTTCTGTGCCTCTCTTCTTTTTGTCAATATTCCTTTTACCCACCTCCTCTCCTTTCTCTATTTTTCTTTTTTTTTTCTTATCACTCGGTCCTCCTTTCTTTCATCCCTTTTTTGCTCTTCAACCTTCTCACCCTTCTGGTCCTGTAACCCTTAGTCCACAGGCACAAGAACTTAAAGAGCAAGAGGAAGTGAAAGGAAAATTAGGGCAAGGAAACAGATAAAAGAAATCACTCATGAGGAAGAATCAGCAGAAAACTCCAGGCAACATGAAGAACCAGTCCAGAACAACCCTGCCAAGGGACCATGTGGTAGCTACTGCAGATGATTCCACCTATAAAGAAATGTTAGGAATGACAGAAAGGGAATTTAGAATACACATGTTGAAAACAATGAAAGAGACGATGGAAACAATGAAGGAAACTGCTAATAAAGTGGAAAATAACCAAAAGGAAATCCAAAAACAGAATCAAATAAGAGATGAACGATATGAAGAATATAAAAAGGATATAGGAGAGCTGAAGGAACTGAAACAGTCAATTGGGGAACTTAAAGATGCAATGGAAAGTAACAGCAACAGGTTAGACCATGCAGAAGAAAGAATTTCAGAGGTAGAAGACAAAGTTTTTGAGATAACTCAGATAGTAAAAGAGGCAGAAAAGAAGAGAGAGAAAGCAGAACGTTCACTGTCAGAATTATGGGACTTTATGAAGCGTTCCAACATACGAGTTATAGGAATCCCAGAAGGGGAAGAAGAATGCCCCAGAGGAACGGAAGCCGTACTAGAGAATATTATAAAAGAAAATTTCCCAAATATCACCAAAGATTCTGACACACTGCTTTCAGAGGGATATCAGACCCCAGGTCGCCTCAACTCTAACCGAGC
Source organism: Nycticebus coucang (assembly GCF_027406575.1). Taxonomy (NCBI): domain Eukaryota; kingdom Metazoa; phylum Chordata; class Mammalia; order Primates; family Lorisidae; genus Nycticebus; species Nycticebus coucang. The sequence continues at coordinate 79,244,724 of NC_069796.1, forward strand.
TTCTCCAAGACACATTGTGATGAACCTGTCCAAAGTCAAGACAAAAGAAAAGATTCTGCAAGCTGCCAGGAGTAAGCGCCAGTTGACCTACAGGGGCAAATCCATCAGAGTGACCACAACTTCTCTAATGAAACTTTCCAAGCAAGAAGACATTTGTCATCTACCTTTAATCTACTTAAACAGAACAATTTCCAGCCCAGAATTCTGTACCCTGCTAAGCTAAGCTTAAAAATTCATGGAGAAATCAAATCATTTACGGATATACAAACATTGAGGAAATTCGCCACAACAAGACCAGCTCTACAGGAAATACTTCAACCTGTTCTGCACACTGACCACTACAATGGATCAGCAGCAAAGTAGCAACTCAGAAATTAAAGGACAGAACCTAACCTCCATACTGACGCAAAAGATAAAACTAAGCAATGGACTCTCACAAAATAAGACTAATAGAATACTACCACACTTATCAATTATCTCAATAAATGTTAATGGCTTTAATTCCCCACTGAAGAGACATAGATTGGCTGACTGGATTAAAAAACACAAGCCATCCATCTGCTATCTGCAAGAAACACACCTGGCTTCAAAAGACAAATTAAAACTCCAAGTCAAGGGTTGGAAGACAATTTTTCAGGCAAATGGAATTCAGAAGAAAAGAGGAGTTGCAATCTTATTTTCAGATACAAGTGGATTTAAAGCAACTAAAATCAAAATAGACAAAGATGGTCACTTTATATTGGTTAAGGGAAAAATACAACAAGAAAACATTTCAATTCTAAATATTTATGCACCCAATTTAAATGCTCCCAGATTCTTGAAACAGACCTTACTCAGTCTGAGCAATATGATATCTGATAATACCATAATAACAGGGGAGTTTAACACTCCTCTTACAGAGCTGGACTGATCCTCTAAACAGAAATTAAACAAAGATATCAGAGATGTAAATGAGACCCTAGAACAACTGTGCTTGATAGACGCATATAGAACACTCCATCCCAAAGATAAAGAATATACATTCTTCTCATCACCCCATGGAACATTCTCCAAAATTGATCATATCCTGGGACACAAAACAAATATCAACAGAATCAAAAGAATTGAAATTTTACCTTGTATCTTCTCAGACCATAAGACACTAAAGGTGGAACTCAACTCTAACAAAAATGTTCAACCCCACCCAAAGGCATGGAAATTAAACAATCTTCTGTTGAATAACAGATGGGTGCAGGAAGAAATAAAACAGGAAATCATTACCTTTCTTGAGCATAACAACAATGAAGACACAAGCTACCAAAACCTGTGGGATACTGCAAAAGCAGTTTTGAGAGGAAAATTCATCGCTTTAGATGCCTACATTCGAAAAACAGAAAGAGAGCACATCAACAATCTCACAAGAGATCTTAGGGAATTGGAAAAAGAGGAACAATCTAAGCCTCAACTCAGTAGAAGAAAAGAAATATCCAAAATCAAATCAGAGATCAATGAAATTGAAAACAAAAGAATCATTCAGAAAATTAATGAAACAAGGAGTTGGTTTTTTGAAAAAATAAATAAAATGGATAAACCATTGGCCAGACTAACGAGGAATAGAAAAGTAAAATCTATAGTAACCTCAATCAGAAATGATAAAGGGGAAATAACAACTGATCCCACAGAGATACAAGAGATCATCTCTGAATACTACCAGAAACTCTATGCCCAGAAATTTGACAATGTGAAGGAAATGGATAAATATTTGGAATCACAGCCTCTCCCTAGACTCAGCCAGGAAGAAATAGAGCTCCTGAACAGACCAATTTCAAGCACTGAGATCAAAGAAACAATAAAAAATCTTCCAACCAAAAAATGCCCTGGTCCAGGTGGCTTCATGCCAGAATTCTATCAAACCTTCAAGAAAGAGCTTATTCCTGTACTGCAGACATTATTCCAAAAAATTGAGGAAGAAGGAATCTTCCCCAACACATTCTATGAAGCAAATATCAACCTGATACCAGAACCAGGAAAAGACCCAAACAAAAAGGAGAATTTGAGACCAATCTCACTCATGAATATAGATGCAAAAATTCTCAACAAAATCCTGGCCAATAGATTACAGCTTATCATCAAAAAAGTCATTCATGATGATCAAGTAGGCTTCATCCCAGGGATGCAAGGCTGGTTTAACATACGCAAGTCCATAAACATTATCCACCATATTAACAGAGGCAAAAATAAAGATCACATGATCCTCTCAATAGATGCAGAAAAAGCATTTGATAAAATCCAGCATCCTTTTCTAATTAGAACTCTGAAGAGTATAGGCATAGGTGGCACATTTCTAAAACTGATTGAAGCTATCTATGACAAACCCACAGCCAATATTTTACTGAATTGAGTAAAACTGAAAGCTTTTCCTCTTAGAAATGGAACCAGACAAGGTTGTCCTCTGTCACCTTTGCTATTCAACATAGTGCTAGAAGTTCTAGCCAATACAATTAGGCAAGACAAGGAAATAAAGGGAATCCAAATGGGAGCAGAAGAGGTCAAACTCTCCCTCTTTGCTGACGACATGATCTTATACTTAGAGAACCCCAAAGACTCAACCACAAGACTCCTAGAAGTCATCAAAAAATACAGTAATGTTTCAGGATATCAATGTCCACAAGTCAGTAGCCTTTGTATACACCAATAACAGTCAAGATGAGAAGCTAATTAAGGACACAACTCCCTTCACCATAGTGTCAAAGAAAATGAAATACCTAGGAATATACCTAACGAAGGAGGTGAAGAACCTCTATAAAGAAAACTATGAAATCCTCAGAAAGGAAATAGCAGAGGATATTAACAAATGGAAGAACATACCATGCTCATGGACGGGAAGAATCAACATTGTTAAAATGTCTATACTTCCCAAAGCAATCTACCTATTCAATGCCATTCCTATGAAAATACCAACATTGTACTTTCAAGATTTGAAAAAAGTGATTCTGCGTTTTGTATGGAACCGGAAAAAAATCCGTATAGCTAAGGCAGTTCTCTGTAACAAAAATAAAGCTGGGGGCATCAGCATACCAGATTTTAGTCTGTACTCCAAAGCCATAGTGCTCAAGACAGCATGGTACTGGCACAAAAACAGAGACATAGACACTTGGAATCGAATTGAAAACAAAGAAATGAAACTAACATCTTACAACCACCTAATCTTCGATAAACCAAACAAGAACATACCTTGGGGGAAAGACTCCCTATTCAATAAATGGTGTTGGGAGAACTGGATGTCTACATGTAAAAGACTGAAACTGGATCCACCCCTTTCCCCACTCACAAAAATTGATTCAAGATGGATAAAGGACTTAAATTTAAGGCATGAAACAATAAAAATCCTCCAAGAAAGCATAGGAAAAACACTGGAAGATATTGGCCTGGGGAAAGACTTCATGAAGAAGACTGCCATGGCAATTGCAACAACAACAAAAATAAACAAATGGGACTTCATTAAACTGAAAAGCTTCTGTACAGCTAAGGAGACAATAACCAAAGCAAAGAGACAACCTACACAATGGAAAGGATATTTGCATATTTTCAATCAGACAAAAGCTTGATAACTAGGATCTATAGAGAACTCAAATTAATCCACATGAAAAAAGCCAACAATCCCATATACCAATGGGCAAGAGACATGAATAGGACATTCTCTAAAGATGACAGATGAATGGCTAACAAACACATGAAAAAAATGTTCATCATCTCTGTATATTAGAGAAATGCAAATCAAAACAACCCTGAGATATTCTGTAACCCCAGTGAGAATGGCCCACATCACAAAATCTCAAAACTGCAGATGCTGGCATGGATGTGGAGAGAAGGGAACACTTTTACACTGCTGGTGGGACTGCAAACTAGTACAACCTTTCTGGAAGGAAGTATGGAGAAACCTCAAAGCACTCAAGCTAGACCTCCTATTTGATCCTGCAATCCCATTACTGGGCATCTACCCAGAAGGGAAAAAATCCTTTTATCATAAGGACACTTGTACTAGACTGTTTGTTGCAGCTCAATTTACAATCGCCAAAATGTGGAAACAGCCTAAATGCCCACCAACCCAGGAATGGATTAACAAGCTGTGGTATATGTATACCATGTAATACTATTCAGCCTTTAAAAAAAATGGAGATTTCACATCCTTCGTATTAACTTGGATGGAAGTGGAAGACATTATTGTTAGTAAAGCATCACAAGAATGGAGAAGCATGAATCCTATGTACTCAATTTTGATATGAGGACAATTAGACAATTAAGGTTATGAGGGGGGGAAGCAGAAAGAGGGACGGAGGGAGCGGGGTGGGGCCTTGGTGTGTGTCACACTTTATGGGGGCAAGACATGATTGCAAGAGGGACTTTACCTAACAATTGCAATCAGTGTAACCTGGCTTATTGTACCCTCAATGAATCCCCAACAATAAAATAAGAATAATAATAATAATTTCCAAAGAAAATAGCAGCCAATCCTTGAATAAACCATTCTTTTTTTTTTTTTTTTTTTTTATTGTTGGGGATTCATTGAGGGTACAATAAGCCAGTTACACTGATTGCAATTGTTAGGTAAAGTCCCTCTTGCAATCATGTCTTCTTGATGGCAATTTGAAAAAATATATATCAATTCTTATTAAATTGATATACAGGTTTGATGTAATTCCTATAAAGATTCTACATATAAAGGTAAGATTATTATAAAACATATATGGCAGAAAAAAGAACTAGAATAACTAAAACAATTTTTAAAAAGAATGAAGTGATAGGAATTGTTCTACCTAACTTCAAGACATCATCTCAGTGTGTAGCTACAGGAATCCAGACCATACAATGTTGATGGAGGGACAGACACCCAGATAAATGTAATGGAATAGAGAGCCCAGAAATAGCTCCACACAGGTACAGACAATAGCAAAAGCTATTCCAAGGAGAAAATAAAGTCTTTTCCAAAAAAATAAAAAGGTTCTAGGCTATTTGCAATAGCAAAGATATGGGATCAACCTAAATGTCCATGAATGGATGAATGTATAAGGAAAACGTAGTATATTTACAGAATGGAATATAAATTGAATTATGTCATATGCAGCAACATGAATGGAATTAGATGTCATTATCTTAAGTGAAATAGGCCAGGGACAGAAAAACAAATATCTCATATACATACTCATATATAGGAGGTAAAAATAAGCTGACCTCATGAAGATAGGGGGTGAAATGATAATTTCTAGAGGCTGAGAAGAATATGGTGTGTGAGCAGAGAGGAATGAAGAAAGGTTAGTGGGTTCGTTGGTTAATGGGTACTAACATACAGTTAGATAGAAGGAATAAGTTCAAAATGTCCAATACAGGGTAGGGTGCCTGGAGTTAACAACAATGTATTGTATATACTACTTCAAAATAGCTAGAATCAAGGACTTGAAATATTATCAACACATTGAAATAATAAATACTCAAGGTAATGGACACCTCCAAATATCCTGACTTGATCATTACACATTCTTTGCTTGTAACAAAATATCCCAGGTACCACATAACACATAAAAATATCGTAGATCAATAAAAAGTGTTTTTAAATAGGGCAGGAACAATTGGATATCCATAAACAAAACAAATAATACATAAACCTCAACCTAAGTCTCCTACCTTATAGAAAAATTAACTCAAAATTGGCCATAGATTTAAATGTAAAACATAAAAACTAGGAAACAGGAGAAAAATTTTAAGACCTGAGGCTTGGCGAAGAGGCCTCAGCTATGATACCAAAAACCATGACCCATAATGGGAAAAAACAAAAAATCAATACACCGGACATAATCAAAATTAAAAGCTTTTGCTTTGTGAAAAGATCCTGGTAAGACAATGAAAGGACAAGCTACACACAGGGAGGAAATATTTACAAACAACTTATTGACAAAAACTCATATCTGGAACATGCAAAGAACTCTCCAAACTAAACTTTTTGTTTGTTTGTTTGTTTGTTTCAGGTTAATTTGAGGGGAGAACAAATTAGTTTACGATGTTTGCATTTGTTAGGTAGAGTCCCTTTAATAATTGTGTCCCACCCCTAAGAAGTATGCCATATACCCTAACATTGTACCCATTAAGTGGGAGCACACTCATCCCCTTTCCTCCTTCCCTCCCCTGCTCCCTCGTTCCCTGCACCCCCTCCCTAGTTTATTTGAATTTTTCTTTCATGTGGGCATCTATTAGATTGTCTTCTGGCTTCACATTAGTATCGAGTACATTGGATTCTTGTGCCTCCATTCTTGTGATACTTTACTGAGAAAAATGTGTTTCAGCTCTATCCAGGTTAATACAAAATTAAAGTAAAGTCTCTATCTTTTTTAATCAACCTAAACATTTTTTTAAAATCAATCCAATTTGAAAATGGGCAAAGGACACGAACAAACACTACACAGAAGAGAACAAACAGATGGCAAACTGTTACATAGATGAGCTGAAGATGGCCTGTGTGTATTGGCTCCAGGGTATTTGTTTCCTCACTACAGGTTGAGACCCTTTAGTCAAAAACCTGCCATCACCAGACTCAAATTTGTACACATCTAGTTGTTTTAAACATAGCCCAAACAAACAGAACTTAGCCATTTAGATTGTCGCCTGCTTTACATACCCCACAAAATCTCACCTCTGTCTGCTGTTCATGGATAAGCCAGAACCTTGTGGTTAAGAGACTCCAAACTACTGTGGCTCTTCAAAGTCCTATGACTTCTGTTGCTGAATGACAAACTCACCTAGACACCTAAGTCCCCTCTGTCATCCCACTCTTCCCCTCAACCCGGAGTGGGAATCCTTGCACCGCATCTCATCCTCTGGACAGATGCTTACTGTGAGGGACTTCCCCTCTCCTTTAGCTTAATCCAGCTGACACCTGATAAAGCTTGGTGTGTGCTCCTGCCACTCCTGATCATGTTCTTTCCCTCCATCAGCCACAAATCCCTCAAACCTCCAATACAGATGCACATGACAAGATGTTCTCTCTCACTCACCATATAGAGAAATGCACATTAAGACCATGATAAGATACCACTGTACACCTATTGGTATAGCTAAAATAAAAAAACATTGACAATACCAAATGCTAGTGAGAAAGTGGAAAAATGAGGTATCTCATGTATTGCTGGTGGGCATGTAAAACGCACAGACACTCTGGAAAATAACTAGTACTTTTTTAGAAAACTAAACACACACCTCACAACCCAGCAATTGCAGTCCTGGGCATTTATGGAGTCTGACAATTAAGTCTGTGAACTTGTCACCATGCACTTATGTTGGCAGCACTGTATAAACAACGCCACCTCAATGAGGTTTTAACTTGACGTATCAGTGTCTCATCATCAGCCGTGTTCATGTCAACATGTGGCTGGGTATTGCTGAGTGGTGTTCATTATTGTTGTTGTGTGGTTTTTATGTGCTATCGTGAGAATGGCAGAGCTTGAATTAGAGCAATGAACAAACATTAAATTTCTTGTTAAACTTGGCAAGACTGGAAAATCAGGGACATGTTAATCCAAGTTTATGGGGATAATGCCATGAAGAAAATGGTAGTAAACAAATGGATTAAACCAGTGATTTTCAACCAATGGCACCCTGGCACACTTTTGTGCTATGAAAGGATTGTAGGTGTGCCACAAAAATTTTTAAAGATCATTAATTAAATTATTTCCAAAAGATGTTAAAAGCACAGGGAGTACATTTTTTTACTCTTTTTGTTCTTTTCTTGTTGTTCAACATAATTTAAGTGTGACTCTGAAGTTTAACTACAGGTTCATGTGTGCTGCGAGATTTCTAAAAAGGTTGAAAAACACTGACTTAAACATTTTTCTGAGGGAAGAGAAACATCATTGACGAAGAGAGGTCAGGGCCAGTAATGAGAAGAACCTATTAAAAAGTCGCAAAAGTTCATCAAATTGTGCATCAAAATCATTAGCCAACTGTAAAAGCATAGCAGACCAAATAAACATCAATAGAGAAACAGACAGAAAAATCTTAACTGAAAATCTTGCTGAGAAAGGTGTGTGGTCTCAAAGGAACTCACTAATGAACAAAAGCAAAGGAGACTCAAAGTTTGCCAAGAACTTTTGGAGAAGCAAGACAACGTTTTGAACTATGTTATCATTGGTGAAGAAACCTAGGTGCACCAATATGACCCTGAAACAAAGCATCAAAATGCACAATGGAAGTCAGACAATTCTCCACTACCAGAAAGTTCCATCAGTCCAAATTGAGAGTCAAAATGCTATTCCTAACCTTTTTTGATACCAAGAGGATTGATTGTTCATTATGAATTTGTACCAATGGGAAAAATAGTTAACCAAGTTTACTATTTGGAAGTGCTGAAAAGGCTGCAGGAATCAGTTAAACAAAAACAACCTGAACTTTTTGCCAACAATTCATGGCTCTTGCATCACAACAATGTATCAGCTCACACAGCACCATCTGTGAGAAAGTTTTTAGCTACTACACAAATAACTGTGTTGGAATACTCTCCCTACTCACCTGATCTGGTCTCCAATGACTTTATTTTTTACCCAATGATAAAGAAAATATTGAAAGGAAGACATTCTGATGACATTCAGAACATCAAGGGTAATATGACAGCTCTTATGGCCATCCCAGAAAAAGAGTTCCAAAATTGCTTTCAAGAGTGAACTAGGCACTGGCACTGGTGCACAGCTTCCCATGGGGAGTACTTCAAAGGTGACTATAGTGATATTCAACAGCAAGGTATTTATGACTTTTTTCTAGGATGAGTTTGTGAACTTAATTGTCATACTTCATATCCCATGAGTTTGTGAACTTAATTGTCACACTTCTTATCCCAATAAATCTGTACCAGCCTTGGTGGTAATAGCCCCAAACTGGAAATAATAGAAGTATCCTTCAGTAAGTGAGTGACTAAACAAACAACAGTGCAACCGTATCGTGGAATACTACTCATCAATGAAAAGGAACAAATTATTGATAAATGCAACAACTTGGGTGGATCTAAAAGGCATTAGTGATAAAAGCAGCAGAACAATAAAAGTCAATCTCAAAGAGGTAAACATTAGTGATTACATTTAAATAATATGTTCAAAATGACAAAATTATGAAAATTGAAAATGGATTAGTGGTTGCCGGGAATAAGGATGGCAGATATGAAAGGGATGGGCAGAAGCCTACATGGATAGCACCAGGATAATCCTTGTGGTGATCAAATAGTCCTTTATTTTGACTGTTGTCATAATGACACAAACCTCTACAGGACATAGAACTAAACAGATATGGTACCAATCTCAAATTCATGGTTGTCATATTAGCACTATTATGACATAAGATATGAAGAGGGCTCATTTTAAGCTGCATGGAAGAATTTCTCCTAAACAACTCTACTAAGCCAATTCAGCATTCCCTGAGTAAAGCAGGTGGACTGACGCCCACTGAGTCATTATTGCTCGCTGCTGGGAGCTACTCCCCTGTGCTCTGAGCTCCAGTGCTCCCGCCAGCTGAGTTGTCTGCTCACTGAGAGTGAGTTGTATTTGTTCCCAAGCCTGTTAAGGCCTCTTGAGCTGTTTTTCTAATTATGTAATTAAAACAAACATTACAAAAACCAATTAAATAGGATGGGATAAACAAGAGAGTTGCTGTTTCAATGAAAACTAAATTAAAGGGTTTGGAAAGGCTCAAAAAAAAGCAAATCGCTCATGCAAAATTTATCGATGTCAAATTAGGTGTGAGTGAGCCAATAGTGAAAGATTTGTAGGAGGTAAGAAACTTAAAACTCCAGAAGGATGCTGTATTCACATGATTTCACAACAAGCTCTAAGTTCTTACTCCCTTTTACAGAATCCTCAACTGGAAATTTCAGACAATACATGGTGTGTAATGTGTATGCAGAAAAGGAAACACAAAATTCCAAACAGAGGACGTCTACACAAAGGCCTTGGCCCTATACAAAAAGATTAGCAATGTGGTAGATTTATATACAAACATAGGTAAAACAAAATGCTTACGATAAGTTCATATAATCCTTGATCCCCATTTTAACTTTCAATTACTTGTCACTTACAATTACTTCTAATAATGTTTTTTCTGTACTTCTACATACATATTTGCCTGCCCCCAAAACTCTATCCTCTGTCCCAGTTATTCTACTTAGGGAAATTTCATCTACAGAAATAATTCCAAAATCTAGAAAGAGCTCTATGTGCAGAGATAGAATATTTATGGAGTAGAAACTTGGTTTAATATCAATATCTAATACCAGTGGCCTTAATTTCTTTGAGGCCCAGTTTGGTCCTGCTGTGAATCTAGGCATTCAGACCACAGATGGGCTGGAATTTAACTCTCAACAGGGAAATGAAGAGGAGGTGGGCTGGCAACTGTGCTTTCAGGCTGTCAAGGCCAAGGGTATCTGAGTGTCCTAGGAACCAAATGAGCTTGTGTGGGAGACAGAGTCTGAGTGGACTTGTGATAGAGACTGTCAAATAGGGCCACAGAAAGGGACCAAGGGACCCTAGCAGGGAAGAGCTGAAATGAAATTTTTAGAGATTGGTGAAGAGTCCCAACTGACCACCCAACATAAAAATAGGGCAGAGGATTTGCAAGGAGAAATTCCAAAAAGTGCATAAAAGCAGCCTACAAGAGAAAGAGCATCTGTAAGCAACTGCCAAGATGTAAGCAACTGCCAAGACAAGGTAGGTACGTTGCACGCATAAGGCAGTAGCAATCTAGAGAAAAGTTCCCCTTTCCCCTCGAGGGTAAGAAACTGGCCAGCAAGCTGGGAGGTCAGGGAGGAGAGAAGAGTAGAGTGCAGGGGACAGAAGATTCTGGATAAGCTGTCCTCCCCACAGCATGCTTCCACTTGGCTTTAGACAGGGGAAAGGGGAAGTTAAGAAGGCTTTTCAACATTATTGTCTCATGTGAGTTGGCATTTTATTCTCACTTTATTTGACCAGGTCTTCTAGAAAAGTAAGGATTCAGATGTTTACCACTTTTACAGGAATGCAAGCCCAGGACACAGGTGATGAAGGAAAAAGGGGACTGAGGGAAAAGAAGGTGCAAAGATTTGTGGTGCAGTGAATCACCTGGCTGGTTTCCACTTCACAGAGAGCAAGAGATAGCACATTGCTCAAAAACTTGGCTCACCCAATACATAAAAGGGCTGAGCAAAGAGACTGCACCTCAGAATAACATATGGGAAAGAGAAGGAGGTAAGCTTTATCTATCTGGCTCACCCCCTTCTTCGGTTCACCAGTGGTTATGGGCTGCTCCACCAGGACATAAGCCTCCACCAATGGTCACATCATGTGGCCTCGTGATGGCTGCTCAGGAACCAGAACCCTGAGGCATAGTGTCCCATCCAAATCCACAGTGGAGAGATGATCCAACATGAATGAAGTGTTGACCAAGAGAGAAAGAAGGGAGGTGGTCAAGGGCATCTGAGAAAACTGAACCTTGTATCCTAACACACATATCAACTTCAGTGAATGAATAAAAATAGTCAATCAGTGAGTTAAAGTGATCAAAGTTGAATGCCAATCCTATTTATAAGTGCCTATTAGGACATTTGGGGGCAAAATTTGAATTTCCAAGGGCTAGATAAAAGAGTTCAATGACTCAGAGTTTAAATAAAGCCCTCTCCCCTTATTACCTGTGTCCCTGATCCCCACAATGGCTCTGTTTAGAAACTTGAGAGAACACTCCCTACCTCCAGGGAAGTGATGAGGGTTAAATATAATAATATCCATAGACTGGCATATGGTAATGCTTAATAAGCAGAAGATTACTTCCTTTTCCTCTTTACTTTATCTGATATTCCTCATCTGCCAGAAAGGTATAAGATATTTGGGGAAGAGGAGTTTAAGAACTGAATTATTATTCATAATCCCCTTAAAACCTCTTATAAATGTACATATTAGGTAAAAGGGAAAAACAAGATGAGGAAGCTATTAGCTAGTAGGTATGGATTTTAAATGAAGTTTAATTTTTTTACATCCTAGTTGTATTTTTATAACTCCCCAGTTTATTAAGAAAACAATCTCACTTGTAGAAGTCACACAGCCACTCTCTTAGGGGAGGGGATAGACTCTCGTCCTCTTTGGGCTGGGTTTTGTACCTGAAATTTGCTTCCTTAGAGTTACAGCTTGCCTCAGCAGGGATGACATGCAGTTATCAGTCTTCTCTCTCAGCTCCTGACCTTCAGCTTTATTGGGTTCTTTCTGGCCATTATCTCTCCCTCTGGACAAGACCTTCTGTTGAAAGCTGGCTCCAGTCGGCCATCTTCTCCCTCCCCTTATAATAGTGAACTATTAAAGCATATCCATTGTTCTCTTTGTAGTCTAAGTGGTAGGCCTAGGGGTACTGCCTAGGGCCCCACCTGTAACTGCTATAACCATGGCAGCATCTCCAACTACACTGAGGAACGTGTTCTCATTTAAGCCATGCTGTGCATTGGTGCCTGCTGTTCTCACCAGCTGCATTTCTCTTCCTCCCTTCCTCGGAAAAAAAAACCTTCTCCCCACACCCCAGACAACCTTCCATCCTCTTCCTCCCCCATCACCCCAGTCTAGTTCAGACCCCACATCACAGCACCCATCACACTGGAAAGTGCATGCGGACTTTCTGGCCTGTGTCCCACATTAGATGAAGAACTCCTTGCAATCAGACCCCTGCTTACCCATCGGCTCTGTCCAGAACCTGACACTGTGCTTGGCACACCCAGAGCACCCAGTGGAAGCAGGGAAAGAACAAATGAGGAAAGAACAACTTAGGGGGAAAGTCAAACTGCATTAGCACAAGAGTCCATAATTCATATGCACAAGTGTATGAACATGATAATATAAACATAAGATCTCTGGCTTAATTTATGTGGGTAAATAATGCATGTATTTATATAGGTGTATAGAAAACATGGATTTGAATAACTTTACAAAACCATTTTGATTTTAATCTTATCATTTCAGCATTTTAACTCATTAGCCAAAGAACCATAATTTTTTTTTATTCTTATCTCAGAAACCAAAATAGAGAAAGGAAACACTGTTCTATTGGATTTCCCTATTTGCCACAACTAATAAATGGACAGAAACCCAGTTCAAACTGAGTTAACGGGATTTGTTGGTTCTGGTATTTGGAAGTCCAGGGAGTATTTTTGGGAATAGCTGGATCTGGGAGCTTTCTGCATTCCTCAACTCAGTTTTCCTTTAAGTTGTCTTTGTCTGGATTCAGATTTACCTCTATGATACTTGTAGACTCTCCGTGAACAAAAGAGATGTTTCCAGCTGCTGCAACCAAAGTCTCAGAACAACCTCCCATGGTCTGTCTTGGGTCACAGCCCATCTGTGAGTACTCGCTATAGACGAGGGACAACCAGGCAAGCCTGCACTGGGGCTTAGCCCCAGAACTCGGGGCAGCATCAAAGGCAACAGAACACCCTGGGTGGCTGAGAGAGAAGTTTGGCTGTCCAAATGGGAAAGATATGCTCTCACCAGAGGAGGGAATGCTCTCTGGACGGCAGAACAGCATGTGATCAAAGCAAAGTGGCTATCAAACATAAGTGGCATTCATAGCTGTCTGGGAGACAGAACTTTCTAAGCACTTGAGGTGGTGGAGTAGAAAGACCAGGTTTCCAGCACAAGCTTAGGCAGCAGCAGTGAGAATAAAAGGAAAGAAGGAAGTCTTCTAGAAGAGTGTCCAGGCTGTGTCTGGTAAGAAGGTAGAACAGAGGAGGAAGAAGTCAAGATGGCCATGTGGTATCCAGACCAAAAGGTGGCACAAAGACCAACAAGCCATTGTCTTGCTAGGGCACTACCATAAAAGCCACTTAATTTCCATCTTACTTTATTAAAAATCATGGAATCACATGCCCTAGTTTAAGAATCTAGCTTCTAACATAATAATAATTATTATTATAGACTTTTTTGGTCTATAAATTATTATTAATAGACTAAACAATTATTATTATTGTTATTATTATTATATTATTACTTTTATAATATATAATATATATGATAATATAATTATTATATATTATTATATACAAACAATTATTATTATTATTAATCTCTTGATTGAGTAAAAAGAACATAGAATTCACATCCCAACAGATCTTGCCAAATTCCTTCTCTGTCACTTGGCAGAGTGTGAACTTAAAAGAGTCACTTCTCTTTCCCAGCCTCAGGATTTTTGTAAACATGCCAACTACTAGCCTAGTACCCAGAATACAGCCAGCATTCAATTCCTGTTAGCTACTATTACCATTATTTATGGTGCTATAAAGTTTTATAGATCTACAAAAGCCCAGTAATAAGTTCTTTATAGCAAGATCATAATTAAATCCAGCAAGACAGGCTCCAGATGTGTCTGCAGCAGGCAGAATCTTTTATTATGGAACAAATGTTTCCCCTTTCTGAAGATCAACATTAAACCAGGGATTTTTTTTTTTTTTTCACCACTATCAAGCTCTGTTCAAGAGGAAAGTGCCAAGGAAGGGGAAAGGGAGGGGGGAGGTTAGGGTGGAGGGAGGGTACGGTGCATCTTAGAATGGGTACAGGCGAAACTTACTATAGGCAGAATACAAATGTCTACATACAATAACTAAGAAAATGCCATGAAGGCTATGTTGAACAGTTTGATGAGAATATTTCAGGTTGTATATGAAACCAGCACATTGTACCCCTTGATTGCACTAATGTACACAGCTATGATTTAACAATAAAAAAAAAAGATTCCCAGAGGAGAGCAGTACTTAGAGAATTCATTTTTCATTATCTGCACTGCACAAGAAAAGGTTCTATCTTATCAAATGCTGGCATAACAAAATTGAGTGCAGGAGCAAAGGGGAAGAAAGTTTTGCTGGATTTGAACTTGATCCTGTGCTTTTTGGAGAAAAGTCAGTGACTTACTGGTTTTCAGATTGCGTGAGTCCACCTTCTACCAAATAAGCATGATTTATATTCACTATTCATCCAGTCAGTTACCCATCTTTTAGCACTCACTTTTTACCAGGCTCTGGGCTGGGTTCCAGGGGCACAGGGTTAAATAAGACCCACCTCTTGCCCTGAGTAGTTCATAGTTTATGTCCAGGTTCACAAACTTTTCATTAATGGCCAGATAGTAAACATTTTAGGCTTTGCAAGCTATATTGTTTCTATTGCCCCTGCAGCAAAAAGTTCCAAAATAGTGTCATTTTGTTCAACATCATTTCTATGTAACACTGAGGGAAAAAAATCGATAAATGGTGAGTACAAAAGCACTCTGTGAGCCCACTATATTTTGATTATTTTTGAACTCTGGGACAGTGGGGGTGCTCCTGATAATTTTCACTTTGCAAACATCTATTCCTTAATTTTACCCATCATCACTATAATTGCTATCACTCACTGGTTCACCAAAAATCGGGTAAATAATTCTTGTTTCTATTATCCTTTTGCAAATATACATATAGATCACACTTATTTCAATGTTTAATATTAGAAACATTTGGGGTCTTTATTTAGAAGTTTGGTGACTTTTTGCAACCAGAAATATACTGTAGGAATTTACCTCTTTTTTATATAAATTAGCCTTCAGAAAAATTGGTTTCCTTAAACTTTTGCTTAAAGTTGCAATTTCCGAGAACCTACCAATGATGGTGAGGAATTAATGTACTCATCCCTGGCTTTGTGCTCAAAAACAGCCAGTGACATTAATTAGGTGGACGAAAGCATGAGACTGTTCCAATAATGGTTGACAAGCAGCTGTAGTTTCCAGACCTCTGATGCAGAGGCAGAAGAGACCACAAACAAAGAAATCCAAGTTCTCTCTAATGAAGGGAAAGGAGATAGTGGCTTGAGCTGGAGCTTGGACATGAAAATGGGAGAGGGACTTAAATCGGGGATATATTTTGGAACATTTGAAACATTGAAGGAAGGGCGTAGTCCAGGATACCACCTGGATTTCTGGCCTGAGGAGCCTGGATGCTGCCCCAAGTCAGAAGGTCACTTAGATCAGTGTTTCTCAACCGTTTCCTTTCGAATTATCACCCCCTCAAACTGTCCAAGCCTTTTTTAGACATTGTTTTCTTAATTAAGCACCCATAAAATTTTAATAGGACAGATGTACTGTATACCTATTTATGCACTGACATATATTTGTGCTTTATACAAAAGAGAGTAAGAGGATTTTTGCCCTTCCCTGCTCAAGAATCAATATTTTCTCCCTTGTGAGCAATATTGCTTCTGCTGAGAATGCATGGTCTAGCTCTAGGAGAGGTGGGTCTATCTCAGTCTTTCTAAGGTCTCTCTTCCTCAGTAATGACAGGGGAATTACCAGGCCATTGGCTTTCATGGCTTTTGTATCTACTGGGCTTTCTGGGATTACTTGGCCCCATATTTTCACATGGTTCTTTAGGCCATAGTCACAGGTGATAAAGGGACATTCACAACTGGCACCCTGACTCCTCTTAAGAAGGAGGGGTAATTGTGGGAAGAAAATACTTTGAGAATTTCTTTAAGGAGAATATGAGAGGATGAGACCTATGGAAAGAGATTTCTGTTCTGGAAGAAGAGCTTCTTGTTCTGGAGGAAGGGCTCCTGTAGAGCCAGCAGGATGGAAGGCTCCAGAGGACACATGGAGACCTCCCCCTGCAACCTCTATCTTCAAGGAATTCTAAGAACACATCCAGAGTGTTCCACATGAGTGTATTTCTCATGGGAAGAAGTGAAGGGGCTGAGGTTTGCGCCAAAGAGTGGGGCAAAGGAAGGTGAATACACAAAGGAGCAGCAGGTGGGCCCACACGGGTGAGTCCAGGTCAGAAAAGCTCAGAGGCAACACAACCAGAAAGTGAGACAATCCCACCCACATCTCCAGGTTCAGAGAAGCTTGCTGAGGTTTGCAAGCATTCTCTATCCACTCTCATAACAATGCATACCATGGGAGACCCAGAGAACAGTTAAACAACCAAGGCATGTCATGTCAGGAATAAGAGGCCTAGAGACAGGGTGTCTCAGGATGGGTCCATTCAGCAGTCCTCAGCCTCTAGACAGGCATCTTCAAACTTTTTAAACAGGGGGCCAGTTCACTGTCCCTCAGACCATTGGTGGGCTGGACTGAAGTTTAAAAAAAAAACAACTATGAATAAATTCCTATGCACATTGCACATATCTTATTTTGAAGTAAAAAAACAAAACGAGAACAAATACAATCACACCGCCGCATGTGGCCCACGGGCCACAGTTTGAGGACCCCTGCTAGGGACTATGGCACCTTCCATCTCTCCCCTGCCATCCTCTGCTCCTGAGCGATGCCTTCTCCCCTTCATAGTCCACAGTTACAGATTCACCGTAGCTACCACAGTTACCATATCAAGAGGCAGAAAAGTGGTAACTTGCTACTGTATGAAACATTTTAAGAGTGAGGAAAACTTCCCCAGAATTCCACCCCAGACCCTCAAGCCCCAGTCCACTGTACCTCATATCCTGTCTACAGCAACCCCAGGCAAGAAGAATACAACGAACATGATTGGCTAAACCAGTGATTCTCAAAGTTAGAGTCCCAGATCAGCAACATCAGCAGTACATAGGAATTATTTGAAATGCAAATTACCAAGTCTCATCCCAGGTGAACAGAATCAGAAATCCTGAGGGTGAGGCCCAGCAGAGGCCCTTCATGTGACTCTGATGCCCCCTGACATTGGAGAACCAACCCTCTGGCTTAGACTAGTAAACACGCATCACCAAGGTGGGGGTCGGGGGGAGGATGGCAGCATAGGGAGAGGCACCTGCAGGTGGCCACCGAAGCTTGAGAGAGGAGCGCTAGAGAGGCAGCAGTGTGGAGAGGGACCCAGGGGAAGCCCACACTCTCACTGCTTGGCAGGACGAGGTATACTGGGCCATAAAGCAAACCTACACAAATTCTAAAGGACTAAAATTATTCTGAATGTGTTCTCTGAACACAGTGGAATTAAGATAGTTATCAACAACAAGATTTTTTAACCAGAAATGTTTGTAAAATAAGCAAAATGCTTTTAAAACACCTCATAGTTAAGGAATAAGTCAAAAACTGGACATTAGAAATTATCTAGAGGAGAATAATGATGATATATTACATAGCTGTGGGCCATAGCTGAAACTGTGCTTAGAAGAAAATGTGTTACTTTAAATGCATTTATTTAAGGGGAAGAAAGTTTAATGAAAAAAGAGGGGCAAATTAAATACAAATGTAGTAGAAGAAAGGAAATTATAAAGAGTAGAAATTAATTAAATAAAAGGGAGGCTTAAATGAAGTCTTCCATAGAAAGCATATTTTGTGTAATAAGACAGCAGTGAATGGCAGGCTTCCCTTTCACTGTAGTTGGAATTTGCTAGTGTTTCCCCATTCCATATAATGCTAGCTTTGTGGCTGAGAAAATATGTATTATCATATTATCACATCAAGAAAGAATCAATTGGCTCAGTGCCTATACCTCAAGCAGCTGAGATGCCAACCACATACACTGGAGCTGGCGGGTTTGAATGCAGCCCGGGCCTGCCAAACAACAATGACAACTACAACCAAAAAATAGCCGGGTATTGTGGGGGTGTGCCTGGAGTCCCAGCTACGTGGGAGGCTGAGGCAAGAGAATTGCTTAAGTCTAGGAGTTGGAGGTTGTTGTGAGCTGTGATGCAATGGCACTCTACCCAGGGTGACAGTTTGAGGGAAAGAAAGAAAGAAAGAAAAAAAGAAGGAAGGAAGGAAGGAAGGAAGGAAGGAAGGAAGGAAGGAAGGAAGGAAGGAAGGAAGGAAGGAAGGAAGGAAGGAAGGAAGGAAGGAAGGAAGGAAAGAGAGAGAGAGAGGAGGGGAAGGAAAGGGAAGGAAAGGAAAGAAAGAAAGAATTGACTCCTTTTTTTTTTTGAAACAGAGCCCACTTTGTCACCCCGGGTAGAGTGCTGTGACATCATAGCTCACAGCAACCTCGAACTCCTGGGCTTAAGCAATTCTCTCACCTCAGCCTCCCATGTAGCTGGGACTGCAGGCCCCCACCACAACTCCAGGCTATTTTTAGAGATGATGTCTCACTTTGGCTCAGGCTGGTCTTGAACAATGAGCTCAGGCAATCCACCCGCCTCAGTCTCCCAAGGGCTGGGGTTACAGGTGTGAGCCACCATGCCCAGAAGTTGACTCCTATTTTATTAAAAAGTGTTTAATTGGACTAGACACAGTGGCTCACTCCTATAATACCAGCAGTCTGGGAGGCACAGGTGAGTGGATTGCCTGAGCTCAAGAGTTCCAGACCAGTCTGAGCAAGAGGGAGAGAGACCTTGCTCTAAAAATAGCCTGGCATTTTGGTGGGTGCCTATAGTCCCAGACTTTCGTGAGGCTGAGGCAAGGGAATTGCTTGAGCCTAAGACTTTGAGGTTGCTGTGAGCTATGACCCCACCACACTCTACCAAAGTGACAAAGTGAGACTCTTGTCCCTTAAAAAAGAAAAAAACAAGCATTGAATTGCATCAAATGCCTTTCCAGTAATCATGGGATTTTTCTCTTTAAACTATCAATGTGATAATTTATATTTATCAAGTTCCTAATATTAAATCATCCTTGAATTTCTGAAATAAACTTCACTTGACCTTATCATGTTATTCATGCTATTTTTTAAGCAGAAATGTTCAGAAATTAAGCAACATATTTTTAAAATATCCATTGGTCAAGGAATAAGTAAAAAAAATGGTTGTGGTGGTGCACTGAGGTTGCTAAGACTTTATTTAGAATTTTCTATTGCTATTCATCATTGACAATAGTCTGCAGTTTTCTATCAGTTTTTATTAAGATTATTCTCACTGTAAAAAAACTAGAAAATGTTCCTTTTTTTGCTCTAGATTAGTTTTTAGAATTATCAGTTGTTTATTATTTAACATTTTGTGTCAGAGAATTACAGATTTACAGAAAAATTTATTTTAAAAATATAAAAATTGCACTATAGTTAGATTCCCTAGATGTATCAATATATTTTTTCAATTTTCTCAAGTGTTTAAAATTTGTAGATTAGGATTAGATTTCTCTAATCCTAAATACTTCAGTGTATATTTTCTAAAAGTAAAGACATACCCTTATGTGTACACAGTACAATTATCAACATCAAGAAATTAACGTTGATAGTAATGTTATCAATGGACAGACCTTTTGGAAATTTTATTCCATAAAATTTTCCCCAAAATTATTTTTTCATAAAAAATACCTTTTGATGTTTTTTTCTGGTTTGGGTTCTAATCCAGCATCACACTTGTTCCTTCATCACGTCCCTCCATTCTCTTGTAATCTGGAGCAATTACTCAGTTTTTGTCTTTTATATCCTTGATATTTGTAAAGCGTGAAAGCTATTTTTGTGTAACATCCCTCAGTTGTAGTTCATCTCGTGTTTTCTCATGATTCAATTGAAGTTCAGTGTTTTCCCATCAGAAATAAGACAGAAGCGATGTTCCGTCCTCCGGGCTGCACTGTACTATTGGGCACCATGTGTGTGTTTGTCACACTGTAAGTGATGTTAACTTTGATCATTTGATTCATGTGGTATTTGCCTGGCTTTCCACTGTAAGGAAGGTCTGTCCTTTAATAGTTTGATAAATTTCCCCTCGGAAACCTTAGCATTTTTTTTTTAATGAATGGGATGGTAGCTCTTTCAAAACTTCCATAACCCTCCAAATTTTCCCATCAGCCTTTTGTAGTCCCTCCATCCCCCAGTCCCTAACCCCCTCAACTGCTGATGTCTTCTCTGTTCCTAGAGTTTTGCCTCCTTCAGATTGTCATATAAATGGAAACATGCCGTAGGTAACCTCTTGAGACTTCTTTTACTCTGTCAAATGACTTTGAGATTCATCTGTGCTGTTGAATGTATCAATAGCCTGTTTCCTGCATGGCTGAATATACTCCATTGAATGGATGGACCACATTTGTTTACCCATTCACCTGTTAAAGGACATCGGCATTATTTCCAGTTTGGAGTGATTCTCCAAACACTCCAGTTTGGAGTGTTCCATTTTTAACAGAGCTGCTATAAACATCTGTGTAAAGGGTTTTGTATGAACATAACTATTCATTTCTAGGGTAAACACCTTGAGATCAATTTGCTTGGTCTTATGGATCATGCATGTTTTATATTATATTTATATTATAAACTATCACTGGCTGTACCATTTCACATTCCCACCAAGAATGTATACTGGCAGTTACTCCTGATACTTGCCAACATTTGCTATTGTCAGGATTTTTTCTTTTTAGCCATTCAGATAGATATGTACACGGTCAGACAATTAAGTTGCAAACTTAATTGCTGAATATCACTACAGTCACCTTCAAGGTACTCCCCTTGGGAAGCTAAACATCTACAAAGTAATTTTGGAACTCTTTTTTTGGAATAGTCTGATCAGAGCTGTCGTCCTACCAGGTCTGACAATTAAGTTCACAAACTCATCTTTTTAAAAGTGCTACATATTTCACTGATGAATCACTATGATCACCTTCAAAGTACTCTTCTTGGCCACCTGGTGACTATAGTGATATTTAGCAATAAGCTATGTAGCACTTTCTCTAAGATGAGTTAGAGAATTTAAATGTCTGACTTCGTAAGTGTATCTCCATCATGGTTTTAATTTTTATTTTCTTACTGGAATAATAACTTTGAGCGTTTTTTCGTGTGCTTGTTGCCATGTGTGTATTCTCCTTGGTTAAGTATTTGTGCAAGTATTTTTTTCTACATTTTTATAGGTTGTTTGTTCTCTTCTGTTGAGTTTTGAGAGTTCTTTATATATATTCAATATACAAGTTATTTATCAAATATGTATCTTGCAAATGTTTTCTCCTAGTCTGTGGCCTATCTTTTCATTCTCATAAAAACTTAGAAAAGTTTTTAATTTGTATTAAATCCAACTTATCATTTTTTTTTCACAGATTGTGCTTTTGGTGTCATATCTAAGAATTCTTTGCTTAACCTAAGGTCATATAGATTTCCTCCTGTGTTTTCTTCTAAAACTTTATAGTTTCAAATTTTACATTATCTGATTTATTTTGAGTTAATTTTGGTATATGGTATAAGGTTTAGATCAAGCTTCATTTTTTGTGCGAATGAATATCCAATTGCTTCAACACTATTTGCTAAAAATTGAATGGCCAATTTATTTTTGAACCTTTGTCAAAAATAAATTGGCCATCTTGTTCCATTTTTAAACTCTATCCTGAACACTGTTTCTGAAATCTCTACTATGTTGGATTGATCTATGGATATCTATGTGATTATCCATTCACCAATACCATACTGTCTTGATACTAGAGTTGTATATTGTCTTAAAATGCAATGTTATTCTTCTTTTTCAAAATTGTTCTGGCTATTCTAGATCCATTGTCTTGCCATAGAAATTTTATAATAAACTTGTCTATAGCTACAAAAAATATCCTACTGGAATTTTAATTAGAATAGCATTAAATTCATAGATCAATATAGGGAGAACTGACATCCTTAACTATATTGAAGCTTCCAAGCCATAATAGGGCCCGTCTCTTCATTTATTTAGGTCTTCTTTGATTTCTTTCATCAGCATTTTGTAGTCAGCATGCAGATCTTGCACATTTTATTAGGCTAATACCTAAGTATTTTTGAATATAGTAAAAAGAGATCTTTTTGAATTTTCCTTCATCCTTTTTCATTTCTAGTATATAAAAATGTGATTGATGTTCATGTGCTGACTTTGAATTGGAAATCTTGTTAAATTCACTTACATGGTTCTAAGACGTTTTTGTACAGTCTTTATGGTTTTCTATGGAGACAGTTTTCTGACAATGGCAACAGTTTTATTTCTTTCTTTCCAATCTATATATCCTTTATGTCTTTATCATTCCTTAGTCCACCATTAAAGAATGAGAGCAGGGCGGCGCCTGTAGCTCATTCGGTAAGGCGCCAGCCCCATATACCGAGGGTGGTAGGTTCAAACCCGGCCCCGGCCAAACTGCAACCAAAAAATAGCCGGGCGTTGTGGCGGGCACCTGTAGTCCCAACTACTCGGGAGGCTGAGGCAAGAGAATCACTTAAGCCCAGGAGTTGGAGGTTGCTGTGAGCTGTGTGAGGCCACGGCACTCTACCAAGGGCCATAAAGTGAGACTCTGTCTCTACAAAAAAAAAAAAAAAATGAGAACAGACATTCTTGCCTTGTTCTTAATCTTAGAGAAAATGCATTCAGTCATTCCCCACTAAATATGATGTGACTCTTAAGTATGTCTTAGACGCTCTTTGTGAAGATAAGAAAGTTCTCATCTATTTCCAGCTAAGACTTTTTAATTACAAATGAATGTTGAATTTTGCCAAATGCTTTTTCTGCATTAATTGAAATAATCATTTTTTCTTTTAGTGGGTTATATGATTGAGTTTTAATTACTGAACCAATAACCCCAGATAGTCATGGTATACTATTCAGTTTATCTGTTGTTGAATTTGACATGCTATATTTTCTCGAGAACTTTTAAATCAGTGTTCATAAGAGATATTGGTCTGTTGTTTTCTTTTCCTGTATTGTCTTTGTCTAGTTTTGGAACCAGGATAGTGTAAACTTCGTAAAGTGAGCTGGGAAGCATCCCTTCTCTTCTTTCCTGGGAGAGGTTGTATAGAATGGGTGTTATTTCTTGTTAAATGTTTTTAAAGGACTGACCAATGATCTCTCTTTCTTGGAAGGATTTTAACTACAAATTCAATTTTAAAAGTAGACTTAGAGCAATTCAGGTTATTTATATTTTTCTTCAATGACTTTTGGTAGTTTATAACTTTCAAGCAATTTATTTGTTTTATCTAAATTGTCAAATTTGTGTACATAGAGTTGTCATAGTATTTCCTTATTAACTTTATAATCTCTGTAAGGTTTGCAGTAATATGCCCAATCTTTTATGATTTTTTTTTTTGCTCCTTTTGCTTTCTTTTGATATTTTTTATTCCTAGTATAACTTCTTAGGGTGGTTGTTTCATTTGTGTTTATCCCTTCTTATTTATTAAGTCTTTTAAGCATGGATTTTCCACTGAACAATATTTGTCAGGTACTGATATTTCGAGTTTTATTTCTTATTATTTTCTTCATATGATCTAATTTTGGTTGAAATTTTTCCTTTGCCTTGACTTAAGGGAGTTTATTTTTACTTGTTTGTTTTTACTTTGAAGATAGAGGGGTTTTTTTCTGATTTTCTTTTTAATTCTTAGTTTTACTGCATTAAAATTAAGTAATTAAATTAAGCAATTAAGTTAATTAATTACTGCATTCTATTTTTGGAAGTTTATTGGGATTTTCTTTGCATGCTAATATGTGTCAAATTTTGCACCTGTTCCATAGGCACATGAAAAGAAACTCTATTCACTGTTTTCAAGGTGCAAAGCTTTCTATATGCTAGTTATATCTGATTCTCAATCAATTATACTATTTAGGTCTACTTGGTCTGTCACTTGACTAAGAAAGTTGAATTGAAGTCTTTTAATATTACTGTATCTTTGTTATGTATCTCATTTTCTCTCCAGGCAATTCTTGTAGTTTTCGCTTTAATCAATCCTGATACTTGTATTTAGTTGATCACTGGGAATGGCACACTTTGCCAATTGTCTCTTTCTCACTTTATTGAATTCCTTAATTTTATATGTCTTATAAACATAATAATATTGTTTTTCACGTGTGACCCAACCTGAATTTATTCTTCTGTTAATAAGCGAGTGTCTTAGTGTTCTACTTCTGTTATAACAAATTATCACAATTTAATGGCAAAAATGACAAAAATATATTATCCTACAGGTCTAGAGGTCAGAGCCCCAAAGTGCATCTCACTGAGCTAAAATCAAGGTGCTAACCTCACTGCGTTTCTTCTGGAGGTGCCAGGGAGATTCTGACTCTGTGCCTTTTCCAGCTTTCAGAGGCCATCAGTCTTTTCTTGTGGTCCCTTCCTCCATCTTCAAAGTCCCTTTCAGATTGAATCACTCTACCCTCATCTTCTACAGTCTAATCTCTCTCTGCTGTGTTAAAGAATTCTCATGATTGCACAAATAATCCAGAGCAACTCCTAGTTTAAGATTAGCTGATCAGCAACACTTGCCAAAATATAACAAATGCACAGCTTCCAGGGATTAAAGCTTATGCATCTTTGGGATGGGAGTGAGGCAGATGAATTATTCTTCTTACCACAGTGACTTTAGCCCATGATGTCACCAAATGTGAGGTTGGTGACATATTATTGGGTTTTCTTTGACATATTATTGGGTTTTCTTTGCTTTATCATCCATTTTCTTTGTTTTATTCCCTATAGGTAGTTCTCCTCCTATTAAAAAAGGCTCACATTTTATTCTAGTGATTAGAATATGATACCATTAGTTCTCTATTTTTTGACTTATCTATTCAATCTTTATGATCAAATTTTAGTCAATATTCTGTCTTTAGTGTTTATATTTGTACTTTAATATGCCATAATAGGCTGGATTATTGTCTTAAATTCCTCAGTCCAGGGCAATATGTTATTGCCACGCAACTAATGATGGGCTTAGATATGTGACTTGCTTTGGCCAATGAGATTTTAGCAGACACAACATGAGCAGAGGCTGGCAATGTGGTTTATTGATTGGCTTGGCCTCTTATGCTCCTGTGATGTGCCACAAGAAGATCTCCTTCTGGGTAGTTGTCCTCTCACAGGATCAAGAACTTTTAGTAGAGACCTGAACCCAACCCACAGGATGACGCCAAACCCCAGAAGGCCCATAGCCTCAAGCTGAGCTACCTGACAATTCTATTTCAGATCAGCCCAGACCGCAGTCAAATTGAGGACCGATGGGTGGAAGAATGAATGGTATTGTTGATGTTCCTGCAAACCACTGGCTTTTTGAGGTTGGTGGGTTGTTATATAACAAAAGCTGGCCATTGTGATTTGTATTTTTATGACTTAGTCAATTTTAAATGGTATCTTTGTACTGTTAGCTGTTATTGATCAATGTCTTTGCTTTTCCTCCTGTGTTTTTTACCATGTCTTTCCCCTGGTATTTGTAAGTTCTATCATTTCTATAATGTTTTGCAATATATGACATTTATATTCTATTCTGCCGATTGAATAACCACATTAATAATAGCCTTAGTTCTACTATCAAATATTTATAATGCACAATGTCAGTCCTAATATATAGTTTCTTCTTTTTTTTTGAGACAGAGTCTCACTTTGTCACCCTAGGTAGAGTGCTGTGGCATCATAGCTCACAGCAACCTCAAACTCTTGGACTCAAGTGATCCTCTTGCCTGAGCCTCCCCAGAAGCTGAGACTACAGGCACCTGCCATAATGCCTCAGGCTGGTCTCAAACTCAAGCAATCCACCTACCTTGACCTCCCAGAGTGCTAGGATTACAGGCATAAGCCACCACACCCGCTTACATATAGTTTGCTGTTTTTATTTTCCTCCAAGAGGTGCTAAGAATGCATTCTCTGAGTTCTTGTGTTTTTAAAATTGTATTTATAGGCCAGGTGTGATGGCTTAAGCCTGTAATCCCAGCACTATGGGGGGTTGAGGCGGGAAGATGGCTTGAGCCCAGGAGTCTGAACTTGCTGTGAGTTAGGCTAATGCCATTGCACTCTACAGGCAACAGGGCAAAGTGACAGAGTGAGACTCTCAATAAAATAAAATAGTACTTCTGTAGATTTTCTATTTAAAAAACTTTTGACTGGATATATGTAAATCATTGATTCATGCTCCCTCCTTAAATATGGTTTAAGTGTTGTTCTATTGTAGTCTGCACTTGAATGTTGTCTGGAGAAACTGAAGCCAGCTGGGGAGAAAGAAAGTCCTGTATTGAGGAGAATGTCAGGAATCTTTATCTTCAAAGTCAACTAACTTTACAAAGATACATCCAACATTGACCATTCAGGGTCACGTTTCCAAACACACAATGCGTTCTTTGTAATATGTAGAGTCAAGTGTTATTTTATTTTAGGAAACTTTACTCTCTTTATACCTTTAATATTTGCTCTGTTTTATTTTTGTTTTTATTGATATTTATTATTTATCTCTGTAAATGCCATTTGTGTATATATTTAATCTTCTTTCCCCTATCTTCTACACCTAATCACTGTCTAATCTTCAACTCTCTTTATTTCATTTGGTTTACTCTTCTCATTTCCATTTTCTATGTTTTTATTGTGGTTCTGGGGTGTTTATTAATATTTGGGCTCTTTTAGATTTTTGTCTTCATTTTTATCATAGTTTCTTTTTTCTTCTAGTTGTTTTCTAAGTTTTATGGGATTTCATCTTGAGTTGCCTTGCAGGCTATCTCTGAGTTCTTACATAATGGCTATTCATTTTTTTTTTTTTATTGTTGGGGATTCATTGAGGGTACAATAAGCCAGGTTACACTGATTGCAATTGTCATAATAGCTATTCTTGAAGGTTATCACTTCCTTATGATGTGTAATTGATTGTATAATGGTTCCAAGACCATTTTACTACTGAATGTTTCCAATTCATAAATTTTGCTGCCCCTTTTCTCTTTTTACTTCTTTACTTTTATAAAAATGCATCACTGGCTTGTTTTTATCCCTTATTGTTAAATACATTAGGATTTTATGGGCCAAGTATTTGACAAAGCTTTCTGCAGGTAGAGGCAGGCCGGGGTAGAATTAAAATCAAGTCAGTTTTCACAATTCAGAGGCTCTCTTCTTTTCACTCACTACAAAGTCAGACTGCTTCTCATAAAAGTAGATTGTCCAACATGTTTCTACATATAACTGGTATAGCAGGTTGAATTACTATTCTTACTTTTTCATCCCATGTAGTAATATCATACATCTACACTTTTGCCATGGCCTTATGGTAGACAGATTGTATTTCCTTTCCCCTTGACTTTGGACTTGACCGTGTAACTTGCTTCCACTAATGAGCTATTAGTAGCTATGATCAAAGGCATGAAATGTGCTTGTGCAGTTGAGTTTACCTTCTTGACTCTTCCTTTTCATCACTAAAAGAACATGCCTTAGGAAGCCATTGATTTAAGAGGTTGAGATACACATGAAGCAGACCAGCACCCAGCCTTCACATTGGGGTCAAACCCAGTTTAGAGCAACCTAGATACATCAAGGTTGTAGAAGACACATGAGCAAGAATAAATGTGTATTGGGTTGGGGGTTGTTTATTACATAGCAAAAGCTGGCTGGCACTTCCAGTCTCCTCATTTCTCTCATCTTAATTGTGTTTGGGGACTTCTTCCATCTCTCAACTTACCCTCTTTTTCAATCAAAAGATATAGCTTTTTTCTTTCAAAATGGTTCCCTCAGCTTCAGGAAGTTTATTTTTTGGTCCAATACTTTATGGGGCTCTCGTCTCTGCTGCTGGCTACTCATCACACAGCTCCTATGTGCTCTTGGCAGGCCTTACTAAATATTTTTCAGTCTGTCTCCTAGCTTCACTGAAATGGGAGAGTGAAATTTTGTTTTCTGTTCTTATTGCTTTGGATGGTTTCCAGGAAGAGAAAAGAATATTAAGCGAGTCTATCTTGCTTCTAGAATAAGAAGGTGGCATTGAGTCTGGAACAAACATGAGCTTTGGATTCAGACCAATCTTGATCAAATCCTGAATCTGCCACTGTGTGGATTTGAAAAACTTATATTGACCTCTCTGAGTTTCAGTTTGTATCCAAGATCTATAAAGAGGATCTAGTAACACTTATCTCAGAGAGTTCTCAGAAAGAACATCTTTGGACAATTAAAACTCAAATACATGCAGCATCTAGTAGTGCAAATAGTAGGCACCCCCAAAATGACAGCGTTTTATTATATGTCTTTCATTGTGCTGTTGATGGTGGTGATTGGTGGAACAAAAGATATTGGAAAGTGGTTTTTAAAATACCTACATAAAAAGATAATAAAGTGTGGAGAATATATCTCCCATTCTGTGAACAGAGAGAGGTGCTGATTCTTCCAGACACTCAGAAAATAACTTGATTGCCAGAACCTTGTCCCCTCAATACTTGAATATTCTTACCCTGTCACTACAGACCACATGCTTTGGTCCAGCAGGTGGTCAAGCCACACCAATTAGCACAACTTCATTTCCTGACCACTGTCCCTTGTGTGATTCATTCAGAGCCAATGAGACTGTAGAAGATGTGAGCTGGTGAGTTTCAGAAAGCAAGCTTTC
Organism: Nycticebus coucang; assembly: GCF_027406575.1. NCBI lineage: Eukaryota > Metazoa > Chordata > Mammalia > Primates > Lorisidae > Nycticebus > Nycticebus coucang. Next base: position 79,273,885 of record NC_069796.1, read on the forward strand.
ATTCTTCTGAGTGAGTTTCTAAGAGCTACCTTGTCCCTCTTGTTTGACATGGTCATCAAATCCCAGAAGATTTTAATAGCCCTCTTGCAACTACAACAAAAAAAGGAATAGTCTTAAGATGATGCTGTCACGACAGAAAGCAAACACAGAGAAGAAAAGACTGTGGATTCCTTGGTGATATTGAACATCTGAATCAAACCAGCACTGAAACCTACCCTTTATTGTACAGTAACTGAGCCAATTAACTTTTTGTAAATTGAGTAAGCCCATTTAGTTGAGTTTTCTCTTAGTTGCAGCTGAATGCACTTTACCACATCATTAAACACCAAAGACTCCCAGCAATTCCCATCACTACCATTATCACACTTTCTCAAATGAATAGCATCTTCCCTCATGCATCTCTGGTGGTTTCCAGAATCAAAAAATATTAATCAATGTCCCTTTTATGATTTTTATTATGATTATATTTTTCCATAGACCATGATATTACATGTATTTGACAATCATTTGTCAATAATAAAAGCTAACATCCAAGTTCTTAATACATGCCAGAACTTCTGCCAAGCCCTTTGCTGCATTTTTTCATTTAATTTTCACAACATTCCCATGAGGTTAGCACCATCACCTCTTCACATAGAAGGTAAAACTGAGACTGAGGCATCTTAGCTACTTGTACTAAGTTGTGGATCAATAAAGTGATGAGGGCTGGGCATAGTGGCTCATACCTGTAATCCTAGCACTCTGGGATGCTGATGCAGGTGGATTACTTGAGCTCAGAACTTTGAGACCAGCCTGAGAAAGAGCCAGACCCCATCTCTACTAAAAATAGAAAAACTAGCTGGGAGTTGTAGTGGGCACCTGTAGTCCCAGCTACTTGTGTGGCTGAGGCAAGCAGATCGCTTGAGCCTAGGAGTTTGAGGTTTCTGTGAGCTATGATGATACCACGGCACTCTACTCAGGGTGACGGAGTGAGACTCTGTCTCAAAATAAATAAATAAATAAACCCAAGAATCAAACTCAGATCTCCCTGACTTCCAAATTGATCTCTTAAACACTAGGCTGAACTGTGTCTAAAAAGCATTTATTGAGTACCATCTGTATGTAGTTAACAGAGGTTCAGGGAGGAATTCATGAGCTGCACACATACTAGTGGATAAGCACATCTCAGATGATGATAGCACAGTAGGGCATGCAGGAACATGATCTGAAGACAAGCTGAGGACAACTCAAGGAAAGTCTGTTAATTGTGCAAAACAGCCAGGACTCTATCCTGAAAGCAATGGCAAGTAGTGAAAGCAGGAGAGTGACCCGATGAGATGGGGTCTGTAAACTGTGGATGTGACTATAATGTGAAATATGACTGCAAAGAATGAGACTGGAGTCCAGCAGACCCGTGAGGAAGGTGTGTGGCACCCCCGATAAGATATGTTGGGGGCATGGGCCAAGTAGGAACCTTTCCCTTGGGTAGAACAAAGAAAAGGAACATAAAATTCCCCCACATTCCACTGCAAGTGACACCCAGCCCAGTGGAATCTATGTGTATGGACAGCATGTCCTATATCAGGGAAGGGCCTCATTACATGGGAACTATGTCCCTCTGACCAAGAATGAGCATCTCTTTCTGGGTGACCTGCTGAACTGCCTGACAAGAGCTTATGGTATTTGGATAGCAGAGAGTCAGGCCAGAGTGAGCCAAGAGTGCTCCAGAAGGGGAACAGGTTTCATGGTGTTTTCAAGTGCTGTAAAGACTAAGTGGATTTCATGACTCATCCAGTTCTCACCATGCTATCTCTCCAGTCTCTTATCAGCTCTGGCTATGTGGAATAGGCCACCATTGCCATCTCAGAGCAACTAATGAGCCAACAGGAAGGCATCGCCACTTTCCTAAAGGCCCACCACATGACAGCAGCCATGCTGGGCACTTTATACCTTCAACAGGATCCATAGCTAAAGGGCTAAAGGTACACACTCTGGAACCAGCAAGTCCAGTCAAGGCTCTTAACCTCTCTTTGCCTCAGTTTTCCCTCTGTGCAGAGAGGGGTGTAACAGTACCTACCTCACTGGATCATTGAGAGCTAGTATTTGGAAAGAGCATAGAACAGTTTCTGACACATGGTAAGAACACTCTCTCTTTAAGTGTTAATCACAACTCTTGCTTCTGTATTTTTAAATCCTCACACCCACTCTGTGAGATAGAAGTTCTCATCCTCTTCTGGGAGATAAGGAAACTGAGGTTCAGAGCCATAAAGTGACTGGGGAAGAGCTGAATTTAACCCTGATCTGGCTAAGGGCAACCTGTGGTATCTACAGGCCTCACCTCCAGCTGACACGCACTATGCCCACATTTGTCTTTGAGTGTCATAGTTGAGGTGAATAATGCACCCCTAGGAGAAACTCAGAACTGTAATCACCACAGGAAAGTATGAACAGGTTGCGGACAACCAGACACACACAGTAGGCTGGTTGTGTCTAATTATGCTGCTAACACTCAGCCCAGAAATTCTGTTACTGTTCCATCCATCCATCTATCTGTCCACTCAGCCATACATCCTTCTATTTACCTATCCATCCACCCACCTACCTATTCACCCATTCGTCTGCCCATCATATGTACTTAGATTATATTCTTTGCCCTCTCTGGCAAAACTTCCAAAACCTTTAAAATAATGCCAAGTTGAACTGCTGACTGAATTTTGTGCCTGGTGCTAGAGGGACATAAAAATCATCTGACAGATCTCAACACAAATGTACACATTGGCATCCAGAATACATTTATCATTTATCCTCTGTGCTCATCACCCCACGTCCCAAAGGAAAAGATTAATCAATTCTCAATTTGCCCATGGAAAATGGACTTGTAATTTGTACAGCTGAGGTATTATATATACACACACATATATATATAGGGGTGTGTATGTGTATACACACATATATGTACATAAATATATATATATATTTAATAGTCAAGTGAAACAATTCCCCTATCCCATCCTACTTGCTATCATATGGATTTTTGTATTCTCCCAAAATTCATTTGTTGAAACTTAATCACGACAAGATGGTTTTAGGAGGTGGAGTCTTTGAGAGATGATTTAGACCCTGAGAGCTCATGAAACCAGTACCCATATGAAAGAAGGCCCAGAGAGCTGCTTTTCTGGGGTTTGCCTTGCTGAGAATCCAGCAAGAAAGGGCCATTTATGAACTAGGAAATAGGTTTCCACCAGACACCGAATCTGCTTGGTCTTAGACTTCCAAGCCTCCACAACTGAGAGAAATAAATTTCTGCTGTTCATAAGCTATCCAGTCTATAAATACAATATTTGATTGTAGCACTTTCCAAACAGGCTAACACACTACCTATGAAGAGAAATGTCTTCCTTTCCTCCTAGGGAGGTCCCGAGTACCTGCAGTGTGTCAATTCAATCTAAAAAGACAAGTTTGACAGTCATCATTAATAGGTCAGAACACAAAAGGTCCTGCTTGGCTCAATTGTTGGCCTGGGCAACTTAGAGTATCTAGATTTTATGGCTGATGGGGTCATACTACAGTATCTCTGAGGATTCATAACATCCAAGCCATGTCTATCTGGTATGTGCTTCCCCATTGCTAAATAGTGCAAGTACTATTTTCTCCAGATGTAAAATAAAGGGGGTAAAAGAGGATAGGGTTGGGGAGGGCATAAATAATCTCCTCTTCCCAAGTATTTTGCTCAGTTGTGATTGCTGCACCAAATCTCTACTTTTCATCATGAAGCTCTTTGAGAACTCAATTCTCTCAATACATACCGAACACATACATACTTCCAAGCATTATTTATGATCCAAGAAATCCATGTCAGAAAGAATTCAGGTATCATGCCATGCATTGTGCCTAGAACTAGTCCCCCACTCAAATTCTTGGAAAGCTTATATGAAAGATGTGCGTGGGTCCAACGGTGCCTCACAGACCAGGGAAATCATCCCACCATCAAAACCTTGGTTTGGCCTCCACACATATCCTATCTTGTTTAGAGGAAATCATTCCCTCTTCCAGTCTCAGGGTCAACCCATTCCCTCCCCCAGTGGTTGGTAGTTGGAATGCCCAGTGTCTTACCCCATGTCTTCTTAAAGACAGTGAATTTTTCTCAAAGATACCTAGTTACCACCAGATTTCTCATCACTTTTTTTCCTAGGATTCTCCTCTTCTCTCTTCCTGGGAGGAGGGAGAATTCATGGGCTGTGAAGACATTTCATAGGCTTATTCTAACTATTAAATGAAGAAATGGATGAAAAAGTGCCCAGCACAGTGCCTGATGCATAAAAGTACCAATGAACTTTAGTTCTCGTCTTCCTACTTCAAACTACTTAATTTCCTTTGAAACTAACAATTCTTTTCTAATTGTCCTTGACTTCAAATGTCACATTCTTCAGCCCATACCTCATTACTAGTCCATTCTTGCTTAGTTCCTCCTACATTCCTTTTGTTCATGTTAAAGATGACTTTTCTTTTCACCTGTATAAGTCTTGCTGCCTCCTACACTGAATTCAGTTAAACTGAAAAAGAGGACTAGCTCTTCCTCCATAAAACTCCAATTAATCAATCATCTTAGAACCTGAACAACTTGGTGTGATGGCATCTGGTGGAAAGAGGAGGAGAGGAAGAACACTGCTGTCAGTCCTGGGATGTGACACTTAATAGCACGAAGAGACCTCAGACAAGTGTTTTTACCTTTGTAATCTTGAATTTGTTTATCTGCAGTATCCTAACTCATAAGATCTGTGAGAATTTTGCACATAACCTAAGAAAAGTCTCCTGGGAAAAGCCTGACTTATAGGGGAGAGGTAATATGAAATTACTGCACTGCGACAGACCTGTTTCTAAATTTGTTTATGCCACTTATCCTATTGCTATGTATAGATTATACAGAATATTCCATCAGACAAGAGTAGAATACTAACATTCACCAAGATAGATCACATTCTGAACCACAGAACACATTTTACCGAATTTAAACAGATGCATGAAAATTGTGTCCCCAGACCACAATGGAATCAAACTATTAAAGGAAATCAATGATAAAAAAAACCCCAAACATTTGTAAATTAAACAAGATGTTTCTAAATATCATGAATATTTAACTTTGATGAAACCATCAAAGTTATGTTTCTTAACATCATGAATCAAAGAAGTCTCAAGTAAAGTTAAAATATATTTCAAACTAAATGAAAATATGATTACCAAATTATGAACGATACAGCAAAAACAATACTTCAAGGTAAATTTATAGCATTAAATGCACACAAGAAAAAAAGAAAGATCTAAAATCAGTAACATAGGCTTCCACCTTAAGAAATGAGAAAAGCAAGAGTAAATATAGCCTAAAATAAAAAGAAAAGAAGAGAAATAGTAAAAAAAATTAGAGCAGAAGTCAATGAAATTGAAAACAGAAACACAATAAAGAAAATCAACAAATTAATTTGTTAACCATTGAGCTGGCTAACAACTTTTCTTAGAAAGGAGCAACACATTGATTAAAATTGACAAATTAAAACAAAAGAGAGAAAACACAAATTATAATATGAGAACTGAAAACCAAAAATCTTTACATCTAAGTCCATGGACATTAAAAGGATAATAAAGAAATACTATTTGGGAGGCTGAGGTGGGTGGATCTCTTGAGCTGCAGGAGTTTGAGACCAGCCTGAGTAAGAGTAAGACCTCATCTCTACTAAAAATGAAAAACTGAGGCAAGAGGATCACTTGAGCCCAAGAGTTTGAGGTTGCTATGAGCTACGATGCCTCAGCACTCTACCAAGGGTAAAAAAGTGAGACTCCATCTCAAAAAAAAAAACAAAAACAGAAAGGAATAAAAAGAAAAGAAATACTATGAACAACTCTATGCCCAAAACTCAATACCCTATTGAAAGACAGTCTCATGTGCCACACCTTCTGGGGGCAAGACATGATTGCAAGAGGGACTTTACCTAACAAATACAATCAGTGTAACCTGGCTTATTGTACCCTCAATGAATCCCCAACAATAAAAAAAAAAGAAAAGAAATGAAAGACAGTCTCTTGAAAGACACTGTCAAACTCACACAAAAAGAAAAAGATTACCTGAATATTCCTATCAATAATTAATTCTCTGGGCCTGGTACTTAAAAAGAAAGCACCAAACCCAGAAAATTTCACAAGTGAATTCTACCAAACAGGGATTTAAGGAAGAAATAATGTCGATTACCTACAGTCTCTTCCAGGAAGTAGAAGGGGTGGGGGGAATCTCTAACTTATTCTACGAAGCCAGCTTTACCTCAATACCACAACCAGATAAAAACATTACTGGAAAGAAAAGCTGAAGGCCAAAGTCTCTCATGAACATGGGCACAAAAGTCCTCAACAAAATATAGCAAATTAAATCCAACAATACATAGAAACAATTTTACATGAGGACTATGTGAGATTTATTCTAGGTATTCAAGACTGTTTCAGCATTCACAAACATCATATTTAATGATGGGAGACTAGATTTTTTTTCCCTTTAAGATAAGGAACCAGGAAAATATTTCCTCTTCACCACTCTTATTCAACATCATGCTAGAAAAAGTAGTTAAAGCAATAATATAAGAAAAGCAAATATACAGCATAGGAATTGGAAAGAAAGAAATAAAACTATTGTCTTTCACAGATGATTATCTATTTAGAAAACCTCAAAGAATACACAAACACACACACATACACACACACACACAAGTATTCCTCAAACTAAAGCGAGTATAGCAAGATTATAAGATACACAGGTGATATACAAAAGTCAGTTACTTTCCTATATGCCAGTAATGAATAATCGGAATTTAATTTTTTAATTTCATTTAAAATAGCACAAAAATGAACTAGTTATAAATCTAACAAAATATGTACAGGGTCTATATGCAGAAAACTATAAAGTAATGATGAAAGAAATCAAAGCTGTAAATAAATAGATATTCTATGTTGAAGGATTTAAAAATTCATTATTTTTAAGATGCTAGTTCTTCCCAACTTGCTATATAGATTCAATGCAATCAAAATTAAAATCCCAGCAAGTCATTCTGTACATATCAATAAACTGATTCCAAAGTTTGTACAGAAATACAAGCAACCTAGAATAGCAAAGATAATTTTGAAAAAGAACAAAGTTGAAGGACTCATGCAACCCAAATTCAAGACTTAGCTATCGAATGCGATAAACAAAAGAGCATGATACTGATGAAAGAATGGACATAAATCAATGGACCAGAATAAAGAGCACAGAAATAGACCCACATAAATGTAGTCAGCTGATCTTTGACAAAGAAATAAAAGCAATTTGCTTCATTTGTCTTTTCAACAAATGGTGCTGGAATAATTTAATGTCTAAATGTAAACAAATAAACCTAGACATAGACCTTATATTTTACACAAAAATTAACTCAAAATGGATCATAGAGAAATGTGAAATGGAAAATAAAATACCTAGAAGAAAACATAGGAGAAAATATATACATTCTTGGATTTGGTGGTGCATTTTTAGATACAATATCAAAAGTACAATCCATGAAAAATATTGATAAGTTGGATTTTATTAAAATTTAAAACTTCTGCTCTATGAAAGCACTGCTAAGAGAATTAAAAGACAAGGCACAGACCAGGAGAAAATGTCTGCAGAATACATACAATAGATCTTCCTTTGCTGACCACCTTCCTACATTGACCACCTCCTTAAGTTGACCTAATTTGCATGCATCAAACAGATCTAGTTCCTTATGTGGACCACCTCTGTGTGTTGACCAGTGTGCTACAGTCCCTCAGTGGTCAACCTACAGAGCTGTCACTGTATTTAATAAAGAAACTGTATCCAAAATACACAAACAACACTTAAAACTTAGCAATAAGAAATTTTTGCCCAGTATATAAAGAGGCAAAGATATGAACAGACACTTCACCAAGAAGACTAGTAAGTATAAGAAAAGATGCTCAACATCATCTGTCATTGGGGAACTACAAGTTCAAATAACAATGAGATCTACTACACAAATGCCAATACAAATTGCTAGGGAGGATGTGAAGAAACAAGAACTCTTATTTATTGCTGGTGGGAATACAAAATGGTAGAACCAATTTGGAAGCCAGTTTGGTGGGTTTTTACAAAACTCAGCAGTACTACTATATGATATAGAAACAGCACTCCTACGTATTTACCCACCCAGTTTCAAAAGTTTTATTTACCCAAAACTTGCATGCCAATATTTATAGCAGCTTTTTAAATAATCAACAGAAGCTGGAAGCAACCAAAATGCACTTCAATAGGTGAATGAGTAAACGAACTGTGGTACCTCCATAAAATGGAATATTATCAAGCAATAAGAAGAAATGAAAAAGCCACACAAAGGGCGGCGCCTGTGGCTCAGTCAGTAAGGCGCCGGCCCCATATACCGAGGGTGGCGGGTTCAAACCCAGCCCCGGCCAAACTGCAACCAAAAAATAGCCGGGCGTTGTGGCGGGCGCCTGTAGTCCCAGCTACTCGGGAGGCTGAGGCAAGAGAATCGCTTAAGCCCAGGAGTTGGAGGTTGCTGTGAGCTGTGTGATGCCACGGCACTCTACCAAAGGCCATAAAGTGAGACTCTGTCTCTACAAAAAAAAAAAAAAAGAAAAAGCCACACAAAGACATGGATGAATATCAAAGACATATTGCTAAGTGAAAGAAGGCAGTTCAAAAAGACTACATACCGTACTAATCTATTTGTATGGCATAATGGGAAAGGCACAACTATACAAAGAGTAAACGGGATAGGCATGAGGAGGTTGAATAGGCAAAGTACAGGTTGTATTTTTAGAGCAGTGAAACCCGTTTGCATGATATTGTAATGCTGGATACATGACATTAGACATTATGTATCTATCAAATCCCACTGACTTCCACAGCACAAAGAGTGTGAAATTAAAAAATAGTAATAATTTGGGAAATGAGGAGATCCCAGGATGGAATGCAGACTATAACAAAAAAATCTAACTCTATCACAAATATATGAAATAACTTCACTGAAGGGAACGAAGGGGATAGAGGAAAAATGGTGGAGAATACAAGACAAAAAAAAAAAAAAGCCACAAAACCTGTATCTAAATACTTGATAAAGTTGATTTCCATTGGGAAATCAATTAATAATTCTAAAACCACTAAACAGTAAAGTTTACTGGGATTACAATTAAATTTCAGTACTATGGGGAAAGGGCCAAGGAAGGGGAAGGGAGGGCGGAGGTTTTGGTGGAGGGAGGGTAATGGGTAGGGCCGCATCTATGGTGCATCTTAGAATGGGTACAGGCGATTGCACTATTGTACACAGCTATGATTTAACAATAAATAAAAAAATAAATAAATAAATAAATAAATTTCAGTAAATAGATTATAGAGTGTATGAGCCAGGACCCTCATTATTAAACTGGGAGTTACAGATAAGCAAGGGGATGAGGATAGAACAGCTCATGTGGTGATGGATTCAAGCTGGAAACATCAGCACAGGCTCATGTTAAGCTTAATATAGATTCAAGTGATTACACATAGAAATAGCTATATGTATGTATATGTGTATAAATATGTATATATACACATACAGGGGTTAGTATACACATATATTTCCTGGCACTGTCAGCTAAAAGGACCTAGAAATAATGATGCCTTGGTAGCAATGAACACACCTAAAAAACCAAGACCTTGGTTTCCAATACTATTCTTCAATAAAAGGCACCAAGGTTCCCTAGAGAAATGGCTGATTCTAGGGCTGGGGCAATAAATCTACAAGATGAGCCTGAAGCAACTTACACACCAGAAAGTAAGGAAGGGAGGGAGAGGGTGACACAGTGACAGGGGTATGGCTAAGGGACAGAGGAGCCAACTGACAGCTCCCAACAGCCAGCGGTGAAACAAGTTGAGCAACAGAATAATGTAGTATTAGATTATACGTATAACTCAGAGAAAAACTGGTATCCATGACCCGGATAGATATGCAAGCAAAGAAATATTCGAGAGTAAACACATCTCCCATGCAGAATAATCTCAGATAATTCACATAGATTACCCACTCCTTAAGCTGCACATAATGACATGGAAATTATGTATGGAAACTGGTATGGGGGTGGGGTAAGTTTGCAGTAGAGAAACCTGACAAATACAACCTCAGGCAGGTGAAGGTAATAAGTCACATTGACAGAATACACACTTCATACAATGTGATAAAAATGACACTTCACCTCTGCAATCTGGGTTTCAAACCCCCACAATATCAATCTAATTGGTGAGAAAAAATACTAGACAATCACGATAGACGGACATTCTACAAAACACCTGACAGGGCACCTCAAAACTGCCAGGTCATAGAAAATAGGAAAAGTCTGAGAAACGATCACACCCCAGAGGACCCTGAGACTTGATGACTGAATATAAGGTGCTGTCCCAGATGGGATCCTGGAAAGGAAAATAAAAGCCTTCAGGAGAAAATGGAAGAAACTGAACAAAATATGGATTTTAGTCAATAATCATGTTTCAATATTAGTTCATTAGTTGAGACCACATAATGTAAGATGTTAATAATAGAGGAAATTTGGTATGGTGTATATGGGAGCTCTGTACTATCTTTGCAATTTTTCTGTCAATCTAAAACTATTCTAAAATGCAATTTGCTTTTTAAAATATGAGACAGGCTCAGTACCCATAGTGGTTAGGGCGCTGGCCACATACACAAGGGCTGGTGGGTTCGAACCTGGGGCCTGCTAAGTAACAATGACAACAACAAAAAAAAAATAGCTGGGCGTTGTGGCAGGTGCCTGTAGTCCCAGCTACTTGGGAGGGAGGAGAATTGCTTGAGCCCAGGAGTTTGAGGTTGCTTTGAGCTGTGATGCCACGGCATTCTACCAAGGGCGACATAGTGAGACTCTGTCTCAAAAAAAAAAAAAAAAAAAAATATATATATATATATATATATGTGAGACTGTTAATGGGCACAATGTAAGGGCACACCTCTTAGATGTGGGCCACGACTGCAGCAGGGACTCAACCTAACAAATGCAAACATTGTAACCTACTTGTTTGTACCTTCACATTAATCTGAACTTTTAAGCAAAGATCATTAATTAAATTATTTTTGAAAGAAGTGTTTTTAAAAACGTGGGATGGTGGCCTTTACTTCCCAACAAACCACAAGCTCTCTCTCCCTCCACTCACACCTCCTTCTCTGTTGAATTTGAAATCTCTGTTAAATACATGTCAGTAGTTTAATAACTGTCAGGGAACAAAGTAAGAAAAATCAAGCTGTTGGCTCTTTGCTGCTTGTTACTATTAGGTTGGCCAAACTAACTCCAGCTTGAAAGCCATTCTGTGAGATTCTGTTACAGGTGGACATAACTCAGAAAAGAGAGATACGCTGTAAGCTCATCCTTGCACCTGCCTAATTACAGACCCACCCACTTACAGACCCACCCCAGAGAAATATGCTGACACTCTGATAGGAAGAACTTGCCAGGAGAGTCCCAATAATGAGATAACACCCTTGACATCCTGATGAGAACAACAGTTTGACGGTCCTTGATAGAAACCAGCTCCTCCTCGGCCAGCTATATAAGGCCATAAGACCATCCTCCCTCTCTAAACCCCTTTAACATCCTTTAGATCTTAGCCCACTTGCAGCAAAGTGTCAAAATAAACAATGCAGCCTGGTTGCACTTCCTCTTCAGTGTTCTGATCCACTCCTTTCTTAGTTTTTACCTATAAGTTACTATGGAGTAGAGGGGGTCTGAGCAGAGGTCTCATGACATGCAAAGGTGGCCTCTGCAAAGCTTTCAGACATTCATGAACTGATGCTCTGAAACATCCCCAAAGACCATCTCCTTTGGAAACTTGTATTTAAAATCACTTTACAACCTGGATTTAGCAACTTCTGTCTACAATTGATCACATATTCACTATCCTCCCATTTAGTATCTTGCCTCGAAGATCCCTCTGCATTTGACTTATTCTTTTAACCCAGTATTTTTCAACCATTTTTTTTTATCTCACAACATACTTGAACTTATAGTTAAACTTCCATGGCACACTTCAATTATGTTGAGCCAAAAAAACAGTGAAAAAAAAAGAAGAGACTTACTATGCTTTGAACTTCTTTCAAAAATAATTTAATTAATGATCTTAAGAAATTTTCATAGCACACTGGTTGAAAATCACTGCTCTAGTATTTCACTGGTTATAGAATCTTATACTTCAAACTTAACTTTCTTTCTCCTTTTAAAACAAAAATATCATATAATAAAAGTTGTCTTTTTTTTTCAATAATGCGCTAAATGATTTTATCCTAAAACATTGAATTTACCACTTGAAGCCTTTATTGCTATCCTTTGGAAACTTCTAAAGTGAGCCTGTGGGGGCATTAACATAAAAATATTACTAAAACATTTCCTATCTATGTCAGTGATGAGAAAAATAGAATTTGAAAACCTCCCAAAAGGTTAAACCTAGGGAAAAACACTGAAATGTTTTTCAGTTTCAAAATAATCAGAAGTGGTGGTTTGTATCACATTATAAACTGCTTTGAGAAGAGGCCCTGGACATTTGAGGAATGACTTAACAGCTAGAGAGCAAGAGAGAATTTAAGAGAAAACAATAGTGGTCACTCTTGCTGTACCTAAGAGCACTTGGCACCTTTATTCTCCAAACTCAGAGAAAATTCTTACTGTGGTTTGTTCAGAGCCAACACACTAGAACTCTCAGGCTCTGAGCTTTTCAAAAGTACCCCAGAATGTTTCAGACTCAATAGGAGAAAATGTATTAGCTTCCAAAGAATGACAAAGTAAATGCAAAATTGAAATTAAGAACAATTTCACAAACAGCATTTAAAAATCCTTCTTTTTTGGCAGCCATATACATATATGTACTTTTTAAGAGATGGAGGTGGGAGCATTTTCATATGTTTGGTCTGATGTGCATTAGGGCACCAAAAATAGGAGTAGGCGAGGTCTATAAAAGTCTTAAAACAGGGCAGGCCCCTGAGGAGGGTAACTTTGTGTTGGCTCCAAGGACTTTGGACTGGCTGTCACTAATGAGCTCCCAGAGGGGGTCCCCAAGATCCCCTGTGAGTGCTTTTAATCACTTCCCAAAAGCTGAGCAGAGAAAAATGCTTTAACCTATAAAAAGTCTACCCCGTGTGTTATTTTCTAAACAAGATGCATTTTATAAAAAAATATACATATATATTCCAAATATGGACTCTGTGGAAGCTTGGTTAAAATTTTTTTTAAAAGGATCCTTTGTATGAAGAAGCTAAGACCTTCACATACTGGCGAAGGTCATTTCCCCAGGTTCCAGAGAAGGGGCTTTGGAGCCAGGCAGGCCCTGTGTTCTGCCCAATGTCCCTGCTCTGCTCTGCTGGCCAGCTGAGCATCTGCAAGCCAGTCCCCAGCCTCACACAGCTTCAGTCAAACCAGGCACTGACAATTGAGCCAGACATGTTCCCAGATGAGCTCAGGAAAACATAAGGTACTCAACTACTGTACATTTTTTTAAGGCCATGCCTATACCCCCAATCTCATCCCCAGCAGAGCAACCACAGCCATAGCCTTTTCTGCCTAACCAGGTTAGCATGCTTCTTTTAAAATCTGATTTTAATTGCACAGGTATATACATAAACATGCTTCTTGTGAAAACCAAGAAATATACAAATTAACATGCGAAAGTCTTGCCCTCCCTGGCTCTCCCTAGAGAAGATACCACACAGATGCACAGTCATTGTGCACAGCCCACATACCTCAATTACTTGGAATTCTTCTGTGTGGGAGATTGGTCTATTTTCCCACATTTGTTTGCTTGTTTGCTTGCTTGCTTGTTTGTTTCAATTATTTATTCAGGTAGGTGGGCATTTTCCATAATTTTTATGTATTTGCATTAAGAAATATATATTATACTTCTTATACATTTTTAAATAAAAGGAGTCATACTGTCCATATTGTTTGGCAACTTGTTTTTTCCCTTCATAATGTATCATAAAAATCCTTCCATAACAGTGCTTATGGGTATACTTTTCTTTTTAACCACCACATACTATGGCCATCTTACATTGCAGTTATTCGTAAAACTGCTCTTTGTAAAATTAAAAAAGTTATCCAAGATGGAAAGTGTATGGGAGCCTGAACTCTGCAAAACTGTAAGTATAGTTAAGAAAATAGCTAACCATGGTTCCCTAGCTTGCTTTTTCCTATAACTGCTTACTACTCAGGAGTCACAGAACCGATGGCCATAAAACTCTTAACTTTCTTAATTGCTCCCATAGATAACATCACCCTTGTGAAAGCTAAGGCTGGTCTTTAAAATATTTTCCAGACCCTGAATTCCAGTGGACCGAATGACCCAACCAGACCCGTAGCCCATACCACTGAACTTACTCAACTAGCCTTATGACCCCAACCCATGAACTACCTCAGCACAAGAAGACAATTTCTACATCTCTGTGACTTTGTCCTCAACCCAACCAATCAGCAGTACTGATTCCCTCCCATCCCCATACCTGTCAAACCATACTTAAAAACCCTAGTCTCCAAATTCTTAGAGAAGCAGATTTGAAAAAATTCTCTGTCTCCTCTCTTGGCATCCAGTGATATTAAACTCTTCTCTGCCACAACCCCTGGTGCCTCAGTGTATTGGCTATATTCTGGGCAGCAGGCAATACACGTGGTTGAGTGGTGATATTCATTCTCCTATTACTGGACACTTAATTTGTCTCCAGCTGGCTTTTACAAGAAAGAGCTTCAATGTGCATTCTGTACACATGTGTCTCTGAATGCATAGGGAAGAACATACATAAAGGAGATTTGTAGAAGTGGAATTGCTGGGTCAAATTGTGTGTGTGCTTTAAAGTTTGGTTGTTTCTGCCAAATTCCCCTTTTCAGCTTAGCCTTATCAATTCACACTGCTGCGAACAGGGCAGGAAAGCATCTGTTTCTTGTCCCCAACACAGAGGTTCTGATATTCTATTGAGCTTCATCCAAGTGTGACAGTCTAAATTTTACAGCCCTACGAATAAGCAAATAAGCTTTCATTTCAATATTAAAGCCAATGAATGCTTTCTAAAAATGGCATTACAATTTGCTTATGTCTTGCAAGTATTATGACCAGGCTTTTTAAACAAGCTAGCAAGATCACCTTATTGCCCCTGGGGTGGACCCTCTTAAATCCTCCCCTATGCCAGTCAGGAACACGCTCTTTTAGAACGACCCACCATGAAGCTAGCAAAAACCCATAGCTGCTTTGGCAGAATTGGTGTATAACACCCTTCTCCCCCTCGTTTAACAGCAAACAGCAGTGTGCATTAAAGAAGCATCTTTACAAATGGGGCTGACCATTATCTTAATTACAGTCAACATGTTTATAATGCTAAATACATCTGTCCTAAAAACTCAGTCTCAAAGCAGCACGCATGTGGCTAGATAATCTGGGAACACATTTGTGACATTTGGTTGACATTTTCTCTCTCTCCTGGGTAAAAGAATTGATTGCGATCCAGGGCACATCTATGTAAGAGAGAGCCCTCATTTGCCATTTAAATACTATTCAATTATTTTCCTGTGATGGTGCCAATGATGGAGAAACTTAGCAGAGTAGGTCAGCCCTCATGACCCCAACAGAGTCAACTACACAGTGAAAATGAAGACATATGTATAAGCACCTACCTAAACCTTTTATAAAGTTATTAGTCCATTCATTCATTTAATAACTGAAATATTACCTTGGGTGCCTACTGTATGCCAGGCTATGCTCAGCACTGGAAATACAGTCCGCTATGCCCTCCCACTCACTGGAGAAATAGGACCCAGACAGCACACAGGACAGGACAGATGTCCTACTATGGCCTGCCAGTCCATGAAGAGCAGGGCCAGGGAGGACCTCTGTGCAAGCTTCACAGGAGTATCAGATGGGGATGACAAGGAGGAAGAGTGCCGCCACTGGAAGAACAACAAAGAGGTCCTACCAGAGTGTGTTTGAGAGCAGCAGAGGGGAGCTCAGCTGTGGAGAGAGGGGGAGGGAAGGGAGTTCTCACTCCCACAGTTATTGTGTGGCCATCTGGTTAATTATCAGGTAAACTGAAAAGGGGTTCCTGCAGAGGGGTGATACCACCCCAAACCAACTGATGTGACAGCCTCTGGGACCCTGTTTGGACCAAAACTTTTAATGCATCCAAGTTCATCTCTGTGTCATGTCCTACATCCAAAAAATGGATCCACCGTCCATACTTCAGCCCCATGTTTTCAAGTGTCAAAGCTCCCCCTCCAACTCTCCACACTCCTGTCTCTTTCCACAGGTCAAAGCTCTGTGCACCCTCCAGCCCACCTCCATTGCCACTTCCTTCCTACTCCGCGCTCAGTTACCACATCCCTCCTCAGCGCTCTCTCCTACCTCCCCGTTCTGCCTGGTCCACTCACACTCATCACCCCATCCCCTTCCTGAAGATGAGCACCGGTCTGGTGTAGGTAAATGTTTGCTGGAATAAACTCTGTGTGGATCAAAGTGATCTGCAAACATAGAATATTTAAGCCTTTGACTGAGCCATCTCCCTGTTTCCTTATATTTAAGCTTCACAAAGTCATGCTTTTGAAATGCAAATGTCTTAGAAGTCTTCTTAGCTTAAACCTTACACTCTGCCCAAAGACATGTGCTTCCTGATGCCATTGCTAAGTCATGTAACCTGTTCAAAGACCATCAACCTCAGTCTGGCTGTTTTTCAAAGCTGGGTCAAGGGATGGGTGCATAGGAGTTCACTATACCATTCTCTCAACTTTGGGTATATGCTTGAAAATATCAAAAAGTATTTTTTAGTGCAACAACGTTTGAGTGTTTGAGGTATTTGGAACACCCTTAAGAAACCCTTATTTGGTTAGAACTATTTCCTGGTAAACAACAGATTTATGATTAAAATAATAGGTTCTGAAGTCACAGAAATGGATCCTGGATTCAAAACTGCCCCATCATTTACCAGCTCTGTGACCTTGGATGTATTACATGCTCTCTCTGACTATTCATTATTTTCATCTGTAAGATGAGGATCATGATAAATATGCCCACTTCCTAGGATGGCTCTGAGAAAAGAATGAGATAGTGAAGGGATGGTTGGTGGTTGGCATAAGGCCAGGCTCAATAAAATGGAATTATTGGCACTGCCTGGAAAAAAAGTTCCTTTTCTCTACATTTACTTTCAAAATTTTTTTGATGTTTCAAAATCTTTTTGATGATAGATTATTTGCATATCTATCTTCCTCCTCTAAGACTAGGACAACATCTAATCCATTTCTGTGTCGATGGTATTCAACACATGGTAAGAATCCTAAAATATGCTCCTGGAAGCTCACTAAATGCAAATTGTATCAAAATGAACTTGACTAAATTTGAGATTCCAACATTCCTTGTTTTGATTTGTTCATTCTTTCATTCCTTCAACAAAAATGTAATGAGTAGCTCCTATATGCCAGGCACTGCCCTGGATGCTCAGGGATATATAAGAGAGGGGAGGAAAAACAAAACAGATTTTGCTCTCAATATGTCCATAATCTAGAGAAAGCAAAAGGAAATGAAGAGATGATTTCATGACAGGGTGATAAGACCTTGGAAAGAAACAAGGGGGGCAGAGGCAGGAGGAAGGTGCCAGGGCAGAAGTCTGACAGGTCTGCCTGGCTGCATCCTACAGGGTGAGCAAGACTGGGCAAGCAAAGGCAATGGGAAAGGTGTCCCAGGCAGAGGGAACAGTATGTGCAAAAGCATAAAACCAAGAAAGGACTACACAAAGTGTAACAATTCAGAAGCCCTATAGCACAGTGCTAGTGAGGTGCTGACTAGCAGAGAAGGATGCAGAGGCCACCAGTGGCCAGATCACAAAGGGCTTTTTTTTTTTGACACAGAGTCTCACTTTGTCACCCTCAATTGAGTGCTGTGGCATCACAGCTCACAGCAACCTCCAGCTCTTAGGCTTAGACGATTCTCTTGCCTCAGCCTCCCAAGTAGCTGGGACTACAGGCACACACCACAACGCCCGGCTATTTTTTGTTGCAGTTTGGCCGGGGCCGGGCTCTAAAACGCCACCCTCGGCATATGGGGCTGGCACCCTACTCACTGAGCCACAGGCACTGCCCTGTCACAAAGGGCTTTAAATGAGTCTGATTTTTTCTTCCTGAAAGTAATTAGGAGCCATTGAAGAATGTTAAATAAGTACAGAACTGTCAAATTTGCATTTTATAAATATCAGTCTGTTGGCTTTCCAATAACAAAGAGAAAGGGGATTTGGGAAACCTGCCAGGGGAACCTATCAAAGTTGTATGTTGCCTACCATGGTTCTCATATCTCATTTGTAGTATTTTATTTTATTTTTATTTATTTATTTTTTTTTTATTTATTATTGTGGTTTTTGGCCGGGGCTGGGTTTGAACCCACCACCTCCGGCATATGGGACCGGTGCCCTTCCCCTTTGAGCCACAGGTGCCACCCATATGTAGTATTTTAAAGCCAGAAGATATCTTAGAACTCATTCCATATAATATTCTTTATTGTAGACACACACACGCACACACATGTGCACACACACATATGCACACACAAAAACCCTTATTATCAAGGTTTGTAAAGTAGCATGTCCATTTTTTTTAATGAAATGAAACATCCTACCATACAACTCAATCTTCCTAGCTCCTACCACCACTGCCACTTTGCCAGACATTCTGCCAGCGAAGCATGAGAGGTGATCTCACTTCTAGGGATGCAGTTCAGAAAAGATCCTTCTCAATGGCTGAAAATATTTACCAATTTTGAGAACTGATAGAGTCTCTGTTCTGTGAGCCTGAGAAAAATTCCAACTGGTTTTGTACATTTTCTCATAGTGATTAGAAAGTTAAACCCTTTTAAATCAGAGATTATTCTTAGGCTTCTAATACTATTTAAATTACAACTTCCAAATCTTGAGTGATATAACAGACTAAGGTCCAAATGCTGCTTTTTAAACTCTGCATATCACATAGAGGTTACTTAACGTAACAGAAGGCAATGTAGATTGGCCTGGTAACAAAATTATAGAGGTCTTGTCTGTGGTATATGCTCACCATACTTTCTATCCTCCATAAAATAAACAGGTTCATTTGTCATCTTTTCTATCCAAACAAATCCATACAGGTACATCTAATCTCCATAGCCTTACAATCTCACGGCCCACCAGGTTCATCCCTTCAAATGATCACTGTAACCAGATCATGCAGAGCCATAAGTCCTAAATTTAACAGCCCAGAACAAGCAAGCTACAGAGTCATTATTCCTGAAACAAATTCCATAAGGAGATATTATAGATTAAAGTACTGTAGATAGATTTATTCAGTTACTATCTAGTAGTAACTTAAGGCAATTTTCTTAACCAGGAGATATAAAAAGCCATTTGGTCCTGGAATACCAGATAACCAGAGCAAAAGATAACAGTGTTTGGGACAATCTCAAACCATATATCCTCACTCTAAAAGTCATTTCCATTTGCTTCAAAAAAAATGTCAAATATGTACCAAATCCATCATTACTAATGCACAAATATGATCAAATATGAACTGATCAAACTAGAGATTTTGCTGAGAATCAATAAGCCCCAGACGTCAGTCCTTGCTCCTCTTACAGACATCAGCTTCATTTTAACCCTCACAAAAACCTGCATGTTAATTTCCATTTCCCAAATGGTCAAACAGACTCCTAGAGATAAAGACATGTGTTTCTGCTCACACAGGTTGAAAGTCTTAGTTGCAATGTGAACCCTCCAGTGTCAAAAACAAAGCTTGTGCTGTCTGCATTCCAGGCCCCCAGCTGTGGACTGGCTCCTGGAGAAGTGGAGGAACTAGGCAGGCCTAGGGAGAAAGCATGATGGAGACCCCAGAGTGGAGAATTCAGAAAGTCACTAAAGTTGGATGACACATAGATTCACTTTTGGTGGTGACCCCTACGCTGATAAAATTAATGCAGAGGTTTTGGTCCTCCCTTTTAATGGACCAGGACAACTGAGACGCTGAGAGCATGATTAGATTACAGGAGAAAGCAGTGACTTTCCTAAATAAACTCAAAATCCACAATTGAAGCTCAGTCCTCAGTCCTCCTCCCACCAGACTTCCTGCTGTGTCAGTTACCAGTAAGAGCTGTGTATACTTTTGATTAGGAACGTGTCTTTTTAAATGGAGAAGAGAAAAAAAACACCTCTTTTAAATTGCCTTTGTCTTTATAAAGTGTTTCATATATATTTAGCATTATTAAGGCTTATCACTATAAAAATGAAATGAAAGTCATATTGAAATTCTGCTTTTAAGTTATATCAAGTTATCTCAGTCTTTCAATAAAATGAACATTACATAAGACGCCCTTTATCAATCCAATATGCCAGGAA
Organism: Nycticebus coucang; assembly: GCF_027406575.1. Classification (NCBI taxonomy): domain Eukaryota; kingdom Metazoa; phylum Chordata; class Mammalia; order Primates; family Lorisidae; genus Nycticebus; species Nycticebus coucang. Next base: position 79,294,308 of record NC_069796.1, read on the forward strand.
CCCCAAAGTACAGTCTCATTCAAAGTGTATTCATTTTTACAATTCTTTAATGTAATTCTGGACATATTTCTTTTTCACTCTTTTGCCATTGAAATAAATGGTAAAGCCTTTTGTGTCATGTTTCATTAGCTGGACAATGACAGTCCGGACTGAGCATTGTAGCTTGTGATTTATGAGCAAAAACAGACTTCAAAGAAGAGAAGTATCCAGAAAATTACGAAATAGAAAGAAAACGCATCCTGCTTTATGGGTGCTCATTCTTGATATGTTCATTATATGCCAAAGCCCGGGAAAGGCAAATAGGGAATTTAAAAAGACACCATCTGTTGTGTGATTTTCCAAATTATGAACTTGACCCTTCATTTCTACATCACCTGCTGTTCAGTCATTCTCTTTCATCAAGATGAGAAAAAAATGACTTAAAACTAAGTAATTTTAGCAGGACCTGTGGATATGCCTTGTAAGCCATTTGATAACCCTAGCGTCAGAACCCACATATTCTCTCCAAGAAAAAAAAATTCCTTTTGTATTTTACTTTTAAAATAAACACCACATGTGTAATAACTGTCATCAGCTGAAAGACCCACAACTCCAGAGCAAGCTACCGTCTTTTCTGTAATTTTTATTTAAAATAGACTTCTTGAAAGAAAAAGCAGAGAGATATTAGGAAGCTTTCAAATTTTGAAATCAGAAGTAGAAGAAAGAATTCTTTAAAAAAAAAAAGTAAAGACAATAAAAAGAAGAGTATATAATCAGAAAATATGGTCTATTTAGATATTCAAAGGCAACATGTGGCATATACAACAAAAGAAATTTCCTTTTTTTTTTTTTAGAAAGCAACATATACTTAAAAATGGTCATGTTTTCTTCCTTGTAGATATGAAACATCCTAGTGTTTGAAACGCATTTAGCAAACGCAACAGAGCTCATTCAGGGCTGATTTGAGTTCACAAAATATTTTTATTATATGTAAGAAAGCATACAGCCAATAAAATTAAGAAAACATTCACAATACATAAATAGCACAGACCTGATGCAGGAGATACTTTTCAGGAGATTTTTTTTTTTCCTTTTTACTGATTCCATTTGACTGTTAAGTAAGTTGCTTATCAAGAAGAATATTTTGTAAACATTTCAAAGAAACTCTTGAAATGCCTCACTCTGAGTTAGCGTCTTGCAAAGGAGGCTTTCCGTACTTTTTACAATCTGGGCAGTGACACAGAAACGTGATTCCAAAGCACAAGGAAGGAAGAGCATTTGTCAAAAGAGGTGCTGATGGCCTAACACACCCAAAGAGAAGGGTTCTCCTGTTTCTTCCACCAACAGAAGTGTCTTACTCAAGGACACTACTGAGGCACTATGAGTTAAGTAACATACATTAACACTGCAAGACTTTTTAAAAAAAAAATCAGTTCTAAGTTCAGATTAAAGCACTGCAAAAAGTAGCCCCACTGAGTGGCCTGTTTTGACCTGGTAAGATGGAGATGCAGGGTTTAAACTCTGTCCATCCGTGGGGTTACTACAATCCACATCTCTATTTAGGAAAGCCATTTGTTTGGTTCAGAAAAGCTATCTGACACGAGAAATGAGAAAAGACGGTGAGCCAGTTATTTTACATAAATACAAAGTGCTTTCTGTTACCAAGTAAGATCATAAATTTAAAGTCAAACTCTTTTTAGCTGGCTTTTATTTAAGATATTTACAGAATGGCAAATTCCCCTGGGAAAGCCTTTGCCATTTAAAAATTTTTGAACACCAGGGTCACTAACCTTTTTAAAATGTTTCAAAACCTTTTTAGGAAAAAGAAAAAACAAGCATTTGCAGCATTCATTGGCTCTCACCTTGTATTTATTTGTGTCAGCGAATTTTAAGGAATCAGTCTTTGCTATGTTTCTAGAAGTTATACGTGAGCATTTGTTAGAATTTCACAGAGTCTGTGTGTTTGTTTCATTGGCTTATAAAGTGCTAGTTTAAAGGGCAAAAATGTGGTTGTAAGATCTCAGGTAACTTGTTAGTTTATCTTATTAAATATGATAAATATATATTTATTATAATAAATTATAAATATCCATATGATACAATAAATAAATAAAACCAATATCATCAAAGCATCTTACAAGTCTGAAAAAAAATCCCATTCCTACTATAAGCCTCAATTATTTTTTAGAAATAATTTATGAAGGCATGCACCTACCTTTACAATCTGAAAACTTTTCTTGGAACACTGTTAGCACCTGTTTGTATACAGCAAACTCAACCCTTCTGATTTCTTTCCTGGAAAAGGTTTGATTTTTCAAGTGAAGCTGTTCATTGCTGATTCTTTGCCCTATTTTTTAAATCTTAAGATAAAAATAAATTTCTAAAAACAATTTGGGAGCCAAAGACATGTCCCTTGTAGCTCCCCACGTTTGCAGTGTCCCTGTTTGCTTGACTATGAACAACACAGAAAATACACTAGAATGTATTTGAAAATATAGTTTGTTATGTGTTGAAAAGCAGCAGAAGGCTCTCCTGGCGCCCCAGAGTCTCACCAAACCTTAATTTCTTAACAGCAAGCCCCAAAGTTCCTGTTGCTTTGGGGATGAGCATGTGTGGTGGGGTTCATCTAGAAGCTCAGGTTGGGTGCTGTCCGTTTTGTGTGATGGGTTGGATTTTCTCTAAAGAGACGTCAGTGTCATAGTCCAATATGACTGACAGGGCTGGGGACAGCTTCTCCAAGGGTTTGGCTATTCCGCCTGCCTCCTCCTTTTTCAGGTCCTCAGAGGAGCCCACAGCATGTGGGATCAGGTAAACCAGATTGCACTCCTTGGAGATGGAGCCTCGTGGCTCGTGATGGCTGGAAAACACCACAGCCCCATTGTTATTGATGCTAACTGTCTCTATGGCATTATTCGTCGTAGGGCAAAGTCTGTAGCATCCTAAGAGGGTTGAAAATGCCTTCCGAAAATCAGCATTGAAAGCATAAATGATGGGGTTCAAGGAGGAATTAGCCCACCCAAACCACACAAACACATCAAAGGTGATGGAATCGATGCAGAAAGGCTGGGTCTCCCCAGACCCACAGAAGGGCAGAATGCAGTTCAAGATGAAGAAGGGCAGCCAGCAGCATACAAACACCCCCATGATCACCGACAGAGTCTTCAGAACTTTAGTCTCTCTCTTGAAGGACATCTTAAAAGAGCTTTCAGGTTGAGAACATTCGACAGGTTTTCCATTACCTGTGGTGGTCTGGCAATTCTTGGCATGGACCGCTGCCCTCTCCAAGGCAGAGATGCGCCGTATTTGTTTCTGGGCAATCCTGTAGATCCTGGTGTAGGTGACAAGCATGATGGCCACAGGGATGTAAAAGCTTATTACGGAGGACGAAATGGCATATGTCCTGCTCAGGCTAGAATCACAGTTGTCTATGGTCTCATCCAGGGATGTGGCATTCCCATCAGAAAGGCTGGTGGGTTTTGCCTTGTGCCAGCTAAGCTGCACTGGGATGAAAGAGATAAGGACAGACAAGGTCCAAGCCACGCTGATCAGGATGAAGGCTGCCTTAGGGGTCATCTTCCTCTCATAACGGAAGGGGCTGGAGATAGCCCAGTACCTGTCCATGCTGATCACACAGAGGTTGAGGATGGATGCCGTGGAGCACATGATGTCAAAGGCCACCCAGATGTTACAGAAGGACCCAAATGGCCAGAAGCCAGCAATCTCAGCCACTGCTTTCCAGGGCATGACCAAGACAGCCACTAAGAGATCCGACACAGCCAAGGAGATAACAAAGAAGTTAGTCACCTTGGAACGCAGGTGTCGGAACCTAATAACAGCAGCACAGACCAGTGTGTTCCCCAGGAGAGTGGACAGGATGAGCAGGGACAAAAAACAGGCAGTGAGGATGCGGAAAGAGAAGTCCCTCTTCACCACCAGCCCAGCCCGGTCCATGGTGGAGGTGTTCAGAGTCCTCATCTTCCAGGGCTCTGACACTCCTCAAGTTCAAAGCAGGGATTAGGGGTCAGTCAGACTGACAGGAGTCCTCCCTCACCAGGCAGCCCCTTCACAGCGGGACTGCTCCCCGGGGTGGAGGACCTCACCGACATTCCAGGACCCCGCTGCAGCAACTGCAGCAGGAGCCTCCCGTTGTCAGCTCAAGTTAGTCCTGCATTAGGGAGCTTCTGCTTTCTACAACTGTCTTCTGACTCCTTGCTCCAGGTCACTGTCATGGGCGCCAGCTGGCCCCTACATTCCCCAAAGAAAACATTGGCTTTTTAGCATATTCTAAGCCATCAATCCAAAGACTCCCAGGCCTCTCTGCCTTGCTAGTCAACTGCAATCACATTTCCGGGCAGTTGCTTCTCTGATGGTGACAGGGAATTCTCCCCTTTTGAATCGCAGCTGAAAAGACATGTCTCTCTCCTCCAAGACCCTGGCTCCTCAGCAGCTCTCCAAATTCCCTAAAAAGCAAAAAGAAAAGCACAGGGTCGTTCGCGGAGGCTCGAGCAAATCTCATCTTTACTCATGTCAAGCCCAGCCGGGTAATTCTCTGGACAAGCGCGTCTGGGCCACCTACCTTGGCTTGGGGTTGTTGCTCTCACAGCCCCTGGAGGTCGGAATGCGCAGCGGCTCAGTCTGGTTCAGAGAAGCGCTCACAGCAGGAGTTCGGCTCCCGACCGGCAAAAACCTCCCCAGCGCATTTGGGAAAAGGATCCCGGGCCAGTCCCCCAGAGAGGCGGCGCTGCCTGCCTCCTCGAACTGCTAGAGATTGTTCAAAGCGGAGACCCAAGCAAAGGACTCCCGGGCACTTGGGAGAGATCCCTCCCAGGACTAGTCACTTCGGCAGCCTCTTTCTTTGCTTCCTTTCTCCTAGAGCCGAGGGCCTGGGCACCCCATGGGTGGCCTTAGGCCCTAAGGACAGAGCCCGGCTCCTCTCGACTGCACCGTCCGCTACCTCTCGGGAGCCTGCGGGAACGCGAGGCAGAGAGGAGCTGGCACAGGCGGGCGCACCGGCCCGCACGGTTCCCGGGGGCACGGCCCACCCCGCCGCGTTTCCCCTCCCCTGCCCCGGGGGCGGGCCTCGCTTGACAGGTAGAGTTGCCCCGGAGACACCCGCACGTGGTTCCCCCGATGGTGCTGCGAGCGAAGGGGATGAGGAACTCCCACGTAAGCGCCTGCCCTCCCTGGTTACCTCGCTGACCTGCGGACTCCTGGACAGCACGCGCAGGGCCCACGAGACATAAACCCCGATGGTGGAACCTCAAGTAAGCCTGAGTGGCCTGTAAGCTAAGCTCGGTACTAACATCCAGTGCCTCTTCGCGTAAGCCCCCCACCACCACCACCACCCCGAGCCTGAACCCAAACCCTAAACGAGGGGGGACCCTCCCCACTTTCACACACACACCACCAACCACTAGAACAGCTGCCCCGCGTCCGACCCGCGCTGTCTCCAAGTAGCTCCCAACTAGGGTGAGACGTGCCCCACGGGCGCCTGTACTCACCGCTCAGCATCTGGCGCTGTGCAGCAGCGCCCCAGGCCAGTATGGGCCGCTGCGCCCCGAGGGCGCTCACTTGGCTCTCTGTCCCGGTGGCGGGCGCGTCTCGGGCTGCGGTCAACCCAGCACTGCAGCCGGTGCCCCTCGACTCTAGAGCGCCCCAGCTCCAGAGCCACGCGCTCCGTGGACCCGGCGCGCCCTCTGCCGGCGGCCACTGCTTCCGGGGCCGGCTGCGCCCTCGCATGTAAGTCGTGCAGGCTCCAGGATCGGCCAGCGCCTTGCGCCCGGCTCACTCTTACCTGTGACTGCCAGAACCTGGGAAAGGGGAGACGGAATCTTCCTTATTCGAGATTCTCTGCTTAAAGTACCCTGAAAAAGTGACACGGGTGAAAAATGCCTTTGGCTGGCGTTGCATCCACTGAGTCAGTATTTCCTCCTGGGTGCCCCCTGCGCGCCAAGCACTGGGGCGAAAGGTAAGTAAGGTGCAAGCCTTACGCTCAGAGAGAACGCGGAGACCTGGAATTTAGCGAGCAGCCTGTGTGTCCCAGACGTACGCCTTATGTCTTTCGCCCCCTGAAAACAAACCTCGCTCACAGGCCGGTTTATCTCCACTTGACGGTGTGGAATATGAAGCTCAAAAAGGTGATGGGACCTGTGCGAAGTCACACGGCCAATGAGAGCGCTGGTCGGCGCCTGACTACGCCCGCGAGTTCTTTTAACTTGCCACGTCCAGCGCTGGAGCCCACAAACAAAATGTAATAATTACCTATGGGGCGAAATTACAGGGAAGAAGAGGCAGGAGGGTTTGGTGGAGAAGACTTCCCCAGTCTCTCGCGGTTGCCCGCGGGTCAGACTTCATAGAAATGGTCCGGAAATGGAGACCTCGCCTGCCCTCCTGTGCCTTAGAAAGGTGGGAAGGGAATAGGCGCAGGGCTCCAAAGTCACAGGGCCTGTTTTCCTGCCCCCATCTTGCCACTGTGGTCTGCGTGTGCCCTCTCTCCTCTCTGCGCTTGGTTTTTTCCTTGTAGCAAAACTGTTACAAGTATTAGATGAGACGATGTTTGCGGAGGGATTGGCACCAAACCCCGGACCTACACAGCCCTCCCAAAGCAGAAACATCTCTCCCCACCCCCGGGGTTCATTAAAAAGCCAATAGTCTACTCTGCATAACAATTATTCATCACCACATCAGGAGCAAGAATTTTCTGTGTAGAAACCCTGAACGTAAATAATAATTCCATCTAATTAGAAAGTACAAATTGCACCTTGGTTTTAGATGCAAGGACCATATTACCAACATCGGCTGCCTTGTGGCTGTGCTCACAGCTCTGTCTCCTCCCACTTACTGTCGCACACACTGTCCCACAGACTAATTCTGAGATACAATTTTTGCCAGGCGCATGCCCCAAAGAACCACATTCCTGTAGACCCTTAGGCCATGTTCGATACAACACTTCCAGAACATTTTCCTCAAGGCAAACATTCTCCCAGCTTCTTGACTTTCCTCATCTTTCTTTCCTTCCCTTTTAACAGGGAAATGTTTCTGATTTAAGACAGGGTATGTTTCTGGTTTAAGACAATCTTGAGAGACTCAATATTTTAACTCCTCACCTTCTGCCCTCCCCACCTGCAATTTTCCACTGCAGTTACCCAGAAATAAGGTAGGGGAAATGCAGCATTGACCTTGGAAAGCAGGAAAGGGTGGGGTCCTTTTCTACAGGGTCGGGGGGGATTGCAGTGGAGGAGGTTGGACTCCCTTGGGGTATGAGGAGGAAAATTCATCAGGGGCACAAGAAGAAACCCCAAAAGAACACACTAACCTCCCAGCCCCAGATGGAGGTAGCAGGAACTGGAAGTGAGGATGAGACCAAAATTTTGAGGGTAAAATTTCTTCTAATGATGCCTTTGAAAAGTGCCCCCAATACGTAGAACCAACGTCAATGCCCACTGCTCCAGAAATTAAAACGTCAATGCCCACTGCTCCAGGATGCCACCCACATCACAACACCTGGGTATCAGGTGGCATCACACTCAAGGAGACACCGGTTCAACCTCAATAAATATTTTGTATAAAATTTAAATATTAACCAAACTTTGTTAAAGGAAATACCATTCATAGCACATTTCCTCATGTCCTCATTTCTCTCAAGCTTAGCAGCTACAAAAAAACAAAAATGAAACAAACAAAACTCCCCACAAACCTTAACCTTCCATGAAAAATTCCCTAAATTCTTCTCTTTAAATTAGGTCGTATTGACCTCTGCTTTTTCTTTCAATTCATTTACCTGTCAGGTTCAAGTTCACATCAACATACAATTCTTTTGTAATAGTTCAGAGGTTTATCTCACCCACAAGTAAATATCCGCCACTTTCAATGTCAGAACGTGGAATCTCCTGGTTATCCATATGCTGTGATTTGAATGTGTCTATCAAAGACTCCTGTCTAAATTGAATTGCCATTGTTATGGCATTTTGAGGTGAGACCTTTGAGAGGTGATTGGACCAGAGAGCTGTGTCCTTGGGAATGGAGTAATGCTGTTATCTTGGGAGTGGGTTAATTATTGTGGAGTAGGGAAAACTCCAAACCTCTAACCAAATGCTAAGTTCTCCTGAAAAAGAATTTATTCTTTATCCCCAGATAAAGAATAAATTGCTTCCCCACCCCCATTTCCTCTGTCTCCTGGCATGTTATAACACAGCAAGAAGACCCCCACCAGAGGTGCTCCTTCATCTTTAACTTCCCAGCCTCCAGGACCATGAACCAAAACAACTTCTTTTCTCTACAGTTTACTCAGTCTGTTGCATTTTCTTACACTAATGAAAAATGGACTAAGACCACATGGCATACAAAAAATGCCCAGAAACCAAATGAGCAGAGAGAAAATGCTCCTGAACAGGTGGAAAAAGAGGGAAGACTGTGACTAACTAGAATGGAAGTTTTTTTTCCTACCACCAAGAAAAGAAGAGAGTTGGGCCAATGATTCTATAACTCCAAGACAGACACTTGAGATCCCTTTCTAACAGACTTAGGTCACTGGCTTCTGAATGTCCATTGCTGAGGAACAGGACAGAATCAAGTGTAGCTTAAATCTCGGAATTTCACTTTGCACAGAGCGTAAATTTCAGGGGAACTTAGCATTTGGTTAGAGGTTTGGAGTTTTCCCAGTCTTTCTGTCTTGAAGCTAAAGTAAAACAAAGGCTTCTGTTTTGTTCTATAAAAATCTCCCCCGCAAATGGCAAGAACACTAATATAAATTCAAGCAGGTTAGCATTAGATCATGCTGGGAATATAAACCCAAACACAAAAGTGCCTTTGTTTCCCAAATCGGTACGTCTTTTAAACTCTACTGTGATTTATGCAAGGCAAGGAGGGGGAGGTTAAAATGATGCTTTTCAACAAATTTTTATTTGGAGTACATAGAAGGCAATGAAAATAGAAGGCATTGTGTTGAAGGGGAAGCTTAATCTCACAAAAGAAAAAATAAAACAATTGAACTATCAAGCATATCAAATGATATATTAAAGAGACTTTAGAATTATTAAAGCCTACTTTAAGAGACATAAAACTTGCTTGACCTAGACCAAGTAATCAGACTGCTTGTTTCAAGCACTGAGTATAATGTCTCTGAAATTCCTAATCCCGTATAATACTTACCTCTCCTATGGTTAGTACACAATGTCAAGATCAATACTTTAAAATTTGAAAACCAACATATATCTCTTTCCGTAGTGATTAACAGGCAATATCAGGAGCATAATGTGTTGTCTGTGGTTAGCTCTGTTCTTTGTTCCCTTTTTTCCTTTGCTTCTTTTTTTGCCTTTTATAGGCTTAAATGAGTAGGGTTTTTTGTTGTTGTTGTTGTTGTTTTTGAGACAGAGTCTCACTATGTCATCCTTGGTAGAGTGCTATTGTGTCACAGCTCACAGCAACCTCTTGGGCTTAAGCTATTCTCTTGCCTCAGCCTCCCAAGTAGCTGGGACGACAGACACCTACCACAATGCCCAGCTATTTTTTTTGTTGTAGTTGTCATTGCTGTTTAGCAGGCCTGGGCTCGAACCTGCCAGCATGGGTGTATGTGGCCGGCACCCTAACCACGGAGCTACAGGTGCTGAGCCAACTGAGTAGATTTTATCATTTCATTTTTCTCTCCTTGACTTATTTTCTAAAATTATTTGTTATTTTCAAGGTTGCTTTAGTCTTTACATCATACTGTGCATGTGTGCATATTATACATATTTTTCACAGTCTATCTTCAAGCGATATTGTACTATTCCATGTATAGTTAGGAAAATTACAATAGCGTTTCTCCATGTCTTCTAAAAAACTTTTAAAAAACTTTAACAAGAAGTAAGTATATATTTGCCACATACTATTTCTGGTGGTGTTCCTTTTATGTAGATCACTATTTCCATCTGGAAGGAGAAAGAGCTGTCTAATCTTTCTACCTTTAACATTTCTTGAAGCACAGATCCACTGCTGGCTGATTCTTTCAGCTTTTGTATCTCTAAAAAAGTCTTCGTTTTGTCTTCATTGATTAACAGAGTTTTCCTTTTAACGCTTTCAGATGTAGGCCTACTATCTTCTTCCTCATGTTGTTTCCAGCAAGATGTCTGCTATCATCCTCATCTTTGTCCTTGCACATAGCACATCTTTTTTCCCTGCTGATTGCTTTTAAGATGTTTTTATTTATCCCTGGTTTTGACCAATTTAATCAAGATCTACCTTAGTGGCTTTGGTGCCTGTAGCTCAGAAGCTAGGGTGCCAGCCACATACACAGGGGCAGGTGGGTTCAAACCTAGCCTGGGCCTGCTAAACAGCAATGACAACTGCAACTAAAAATAGCTGGGCATTGTGGCAGGCACCTGTAGTCCCAGCTACTTGGGAGGCTGAGGCAAGAGAATCGGTTAAGCCCAAGAATTTGAGGTTGCTACGAGCTGTAAAAGAAAGAAGGAAGGAAGGAAGGGAAGGAAGAAAAGGAATGAAGGAAGAGAGAGAGAGAGAAAAAAAAAAGGAAGGGAAGGGAAGGGGAAGGGAAGACACTGTGCCTTAGAAAGTTTAAGTGATAGCACTCTGGGAGGCCGAAGTGAGTGAATTGCCTAAACTCAGGAGTTTCAGACCAGCCTGAGCAAAATCAAGACCCTGCCTCTAAAACTAGCTGGGAATTGTGGCAGATGTATACAGTCCCAGCTACTTGGGAGGCTGAGGGAAGAGAATAGCTTAAGCCCAAGAGTTTGAGGTTGCTGTGAGCTGTGACGCCATGGCACTCTACCAAGGGTGACAAAGTGAGACTCTGTCTCAAAAAAAAAAAAAAATCTACCTTAGATTAGTTTTCTTCAAACCTTTAGCATGCTTGGGATTTATTGAGTTTTTTGGATCTTACAGTTTTTCTTTAGGCTTATAGTTTTTTATCAAATTTGGAAAGTTCTGGCCATTATTCCTTATATATTTTTTTCCCTTTTTTTCTCTTTTCCCTTCCTTCTGTCCTTGGATTCTTTGTGCATAGATGTGTTAGATGGCTTAAGGTTGGCCTCCAACTCACAAATGCTTATTCTCTTTTCTTGACTCTTTTTTCTCTCTGTATTTTATTTTGGACAGTTTCTGTTCATGTATCATTAACTAATATTTTTCTTCTTCAATGTCTAATTCATTTTTCATTTCATTCAGTGTATTTTTATGTTACATTTTGTAGTCTTCCTCTCTAAAAATTTGTGTGTGTCTTCCCACTTAACTTTCTGAATGTATGAAATATGAGTTTTGACAATTAAGTTCACAAACTCATCCTTGAAAAAGTGCCACACAGCTTATTACTGAATATCACTATGGTCACCTTCAAAGTTCTCCCCTTGGGAAGCTATGCACCGACCCCAACACGTACTCCACCCTTAAAAGCAATTTTGGGACGCTTTTTCTTGAATGGCATCAAAGCTGTCATTGTGTTACCCTTGGTGTCCTGAATGTCATCAAAATGTCTTCCTTTCAGTATTTCCTTCACCTTCAGGTAAAGAAACAAGCTTTTGGGGACTGATCAGATGAGTATTTGTTTACTGACTAAAAACTTCCTCACAGAGAATACCCTGTGAGCTAGTGCATTGTCATGATGAACCACACCTTTCTCAACCAAGATTTTCAGTTAAGACTTTCCTGTTTCATTATTAATCTTTACTTGGTCTGCTATGCTTCTCACAGTTAGCCAATGCTTTTCATGTACAATTTGATAAAGTTTTTGCAATGTTTTCATCATTTCTGCTCCTTACTAGCTGCCCTGACTTCTCTTCAACAGTGACCCTTTCTCACCCGCATAAAAATATTTAATCCGGGCAGCACCTGTGGCTCAAAGGAGTAGGGCACTGGCCCCATATGCTGGGGGTGGCGGGTTCAAACCCAGCCCCAGCCAAAAAAAACTGCAAAAAAAAAATATTTAATCCATTTGTACACTGCTGCTTTTCTTCATGGCATTATCCTCATAAACTTGAACTAACATGTCCCTGATTTCACCTTCACTCTTGCCAAGTTTAATACAATATTTAATGTTTAATCATTGCTCTAATTCAAGCTCTGACATTCTCGTGATGGCACACAAAAACATATAACTACGATAATGAACACCACTGAGCAAGACACTGCCACATGTTAACACAAACACATTTGTGAGGCATTGATATACCACGGTTATGAAACCTTACTGAGTTGTTTGTACAGTGCTGCCAACAGTAGCAAGTTTGTGAGCTTAATTGTCAGACCTAATATAGTTATAATAACTTTCAATGTCCTTTTTTGCTAATTCTAACCTCTACGTCAAGTAAGTTCATTTTTCTCCTTGTTCTGAGTCATAATCATCTAATTCATTTCATGCCTGCTATGTTAATAGTAGATGCCACACATTGTAAATTTTATTTCCCTGGGTGCTAGTCTTTTTTATAATCTTAAAAATATTCTTGAGCTTTGCTCTTGAACACATTCAAGTTACTTAGAAATAGTTTACTCATTTCAGGTCTTTTCTTTTTCTTTTTCATTTTTCTTTCTTTTTTCTCTCATGTCATAAAAGTACCAACATCAGAACAAAATTTGAGGGGGGCACACCTCACATGTAAGTGTCAAAACGCAATCATTTGTGTTAATGGAACCACAATGGAACTCAAACCTTGCTCTTAAGATTTGTTTGGTAGAACCAGAGGATCATTTAATCTGGTACTATTTGTTTTGTGTAACTGAGGCAGATTCTTTTTCAGTATACTCCACTCAGTGCCCAGCACATTATGAGGTTTTCCTGTCTGGCTGATGGTAACAGACACTATGAATGACCCTGTATGAGTGCCAAATACGCTTTCTTCTAATTCTCACACTTACCTTTCCCTATACTTATGCACTGGTTAGTTCTCCACTAAAAATACAAAGGGACTCTTGGGAGGTCTCTGGAATTCTCTTTGTGTGCGTACACACAGGTCTCTCCTATACTTCATTCAACCTCTGCCTGTCTTGGTCTCTCTCCCTGGACTCTCAGTTCTGTTTCCTCAACTCAGAAAATAGTCTGCCAGACTCCACCTGTGTTCTTCCTCCCTGCAACACAACCTGGAAATTCCAGGAGACAGTAAGCCACGTGATTACCTTCTGATTCACTTGATTTGTTTCCCATCTTTTGGCACACACTGTCCCTTGTTGCCTGGTGTCCAGTATCTTGAAAAACATTATTCCATGTATTTTGTTCATTTTATTAGTTGTTTCAGGTGGGAGGGTAAATCCAATCCCCATTACTCCATCTTGTTAAGAAGCAGATCAAGAAATCTCAAGTTTTAGATTTTAGTCTCAATTTTTTAGATTTTAAACCTAAAAGAGCAAAGGAATCTAAGCAGGCAAGGAAAATCGGAGTGGGAAATGGAGGCTGATTCAGCAGTACTAGTTTCCTTCTGTCTTTTTGTATCCCCAGAGCTGCTGCTGGCTCCTGACACTGGCCTACCACAGCACTGAATGTAGCCCTTGTCCTACCTGTCATTATGGCCCCAGTATTCTCAGTTCCCCCATTTAAATCCCTCAGTCTTGAGAGACATATGAAGTCAGTTTGGCTCAGCCTGGTCTTTGGGGTTGTGGGAACAGCCAATTCTTTGAGAGGGGAAGAAATTATTATGAAGGCCATCATGCATTCCATTAAGTGTTTTTCTGAGTGCCTGTTACTGATCAGGTACTGTTCTAGGTGCTAGATTACAGCAGTGAACAAAACAAACCTGCCTGTCCTCATAGAGTTTAATTCCAGTGTTATCATAACACAATATAGAATTTCCATGAATTTTAATATATTGGAAAAAATGCATTTGTTAGCCAGATCTTAGCCCAAGCTAAGATTTTAAAAAACAGGCTAAATTGTTCATACTATGTAAACATAGAATCCGTTTAGGCAGAATCTTTTTTAGGACATTTACAGAAAACACAAAGCCCAGGGGAGAGTCTTTACAAAGGAAAGAAATGCTAAAGTAGGCTCTTGAGGCTAGAAAGCAATGCTCTGTGTAGAAACAAAAGCTGCTGATTTGTCTGTTTGGGCCCATGAGACAATACATGATTGGAGGTTCCCAGAGAGTATGCTTCCATTCACAAAGGGCTTTCCTCTCAGCTTCTGCTGTGGATTTACTTACTTCCCCTCCCTTGGCCATAATCACTGTTCACTCTTAGCCCCAGCTTTGCATACCCCAATTCTGGAGACCAGAATGAGGCTGCAATGGAAGAAACACTGAATCAGAAAGACCTGGGTGTGCATCTTGGTCACATTAATATCAAGCCATGGCGGCTTTGTTAAGTTTGCTTTTTTGACCTCCTTTTTCCACACCTGAAAATGCAAATACCACTATTTACTATGCAAGATTATCGAGAAGTTTAAATGAGATCTGTCTTAGAAATATCAAGTAGGTAAACATAGATCAGGAAATGTTACCACCCACCTTACATTACATTTTGACTTAGCTATTAGTCAAGGGTACATTCCACAGATTTTGCCAGCTCAGCACCCATTTCATCTTCTCTGGTGAAAACAAGACAAATCCTTTAGAGGAATTACCTGTTCTTGATCGAATGCATTTGGGGGCCTGATGAGGTGACCTCGTTGGAGTAAGTCAACCTTCCTCCCTCTTGTTGGAGGAAGACGAGGCTAGAGGAGAGAAAGAGCCCTCAAATACCATGTTCATAAGAGGAAAGGCTGTATTCCAGCTAGCGGAGTGAGGCACAGAAGAATTCAAAATGGCCATGCTCCCCAACTGGCACAGCCTTCTCTTTTTTATCCCCAGCCCACGGGTATCTTTCTCATTGGTCAGTTTGAATCAAGCTGGAGAAGCAGCTCTGACTTTTACAGAATCATAGGCTTTCACAGAAGCAGAGGCAAGCGTCAGCCTCCAAGTTCCAGAAAGTTAAGTTTTTACAGATTCCTAAGAGCTGAGTCACCATGAGGAGGACCTCTCAGGTGTATCCTTGGGGTCACCTTGAGAAGACCTCTGTTCTCTTAGACCTTACTTTTTCCAGGTATCCTCTCTCATTCTCTAGCTAAGGAAGTACACGCGTACTCTGAAATAGGTTGACTGGATGCTTCCTCCATGAGATTTGAATCTTAAGCAGAAGGACACAGAAATTGCAAGTATTTGTATAAATTATTTTTTATCCCATCAGCCTCACCCTGACCAGCCTGAGACTATCCATATAACTTTTGCTCCCACAAGCCTTGGGTACTTTGTTCTCTCCATTCTCAAACCTGGTTTCATAACCTCAGTCTCCCCACTATTCAGTGTTACCTGTTAAGTTAATTTCCTTTTGCTTAGGCTAGCCATAGTGAACCTCTTTTACTTACAACCAGAGATCTCTATCTGATCAGAAGGAAAGGATGAGGAGATGGAGGAGTTAGAGGAAGAATGGGGGGGGGGGAGAAAACATATTCTGTGTTTTATTTGAATTTAAATCAACCAGAGCCACCATTTTTTTCTTGCTTGGCCAGCAAAGGGAAAAAATTCACACAAAAAATCTCAAGTTTTTTTAAACTAACAGATGATCTATGTAATTTGTATAGTGATGGGTTTTCCCAGTGACTTCTTTCACTTACACACTTCATTCCCCACAAAACAGAAGTCTCATGGATGAAATGAGCAATGCACTGAGTTACCTATTTCCCATGCTGCTATGTCACCTGGAATCCTTGGCACCAGCAGCCACAAAACGCCCACATTTTGGATGCTGAGATCTGCCCGATTAGCTGCACCTCCAAAGAATGAAGGGTCCCAGGCCAGCACCAGTAGGGTAGATAAGAGAATAAAACAGGGATGTCACAGAGGACATAACAACAAATCTGATCTTGAAGTATAGGACCTAATTAGATAAAGAAGGAGGGATAGGGATGTGTGGCAAAGGGAGTCATATATGCTGAGACCAGAGAGTGTGAGGGCAAGGTGGAGAGAGGAGGTGTCATGGTCAGGAAACAAAGGGCCCTTTTAAAATCCAAGCATTTCTGAGGTCAATGTGCTTTTTTTATTCTGGGATTTGTAGGCCCTCAAGGATACTCACCAGATTTTTTTGTATTCATGAGGCAGAGAATCTAGAAGAAGAAGCCTCACTATTTTAACAGCTCTAAAATGGAAAATATGGAAAACTTTGAAGAGGGCCAAGAGAATGGCCAGCCACCTCACAGTCAGAATCCTGCAACTTTCTGTAAAGGCTTCTGCTCCAGGCCACCCACAAGTCATTGTGGCTCCAATCTCCAGCACTCTATCTCTCTGGAACTGACCACTCAACATCTCCACTGGGTCATCCTACTTGTATCCTCTATTAAATTTATCTTCTTCCTCCAAAATACACTGTTCCTCTTGTGAGTCCTCCCTTGGTGAAAAACATCATGTCTGCTCCAGACACAGCAAGGTAAGCCTAAGCATTACCTGATGTTTTTTACTCATCCAGCCCCACATTCGAAGTTGAATCCTCCTACCCATTCTACTGGGACTCACAGAGACATCTAGTACCTTCACCTGATTTCTACAACTACTGATCTAATCCAGGTTTCTCCACTTCTCATGTGGCTTACTATATCCAGCCTCCCCATCATCCTCCCAGCCCTCACCAGGGCACATGCCAAGGGTACAAGCTGTCAGGTCATGGGCTGCATGTCTTTAATGTTCAGAGCAACTTTGTAAAGTGAGATAAGCAGCACCTTTAATGGCTTTCTCTGTGTTCCCCCCTGAGGTTACTGGATACGATGGAAATATTACACACCACTTTTCTCCTTCTTTAGACTCTCTTACTTCTTTATGTAGCCTTTTATTAGGTCTTAAATTTCCTTAGGGTTCACACCATGGATCAATTCCAGCAAATGCAGTTCTGTGTGCAACCTTGCAAAAGAAATCCCCTTAAATAAAGGAAGGATAAAAGCTGGTGCAGCTGCACTGGGAGATGAAATCCTGAATAGCGCAGATTTTGGGGGAAAAGAAGGAAAGAAAAAATTAGGTAAGTTGGAAACAGGAAACATTCTAAGACTAAAACAGTTCCCTATTTAGAAACCAAAAAATAAGAGGTCTTAAAAGTCTCTTTGGAGCTGCGTGGGCCCAGGGTTTCCCTGTAAAATGTACTTTTAAACTATTAAGACTGTTTGTGCTGAATGGTCATCACTGGAAAGGGTATTTAAATCAGCATCTTCATTGCTGGAAGGTTTATAAACTTCCATTTTTTTTTTTTCTAAGAAGAGAAGACTCAGAATCCAACCTCATTTCTCTTCCCTTTGTTACAAAAGAAAATGAACCAATGACCCTAGCAGGGTCCTCATGTTCAAACAATGATTGCTCAAGCTTATGATCTGTCCCTGCCTATAATAGGCATTTCTTTTATCTTCACCTACATCTTCCTCCCCCAGGCCACCCATCATGGGCTTCAACTCCCCTGACCATATAAGGCCAGCACAGGATCCATGATACTCTGTTCAAACCCTCTCTCAGGCATCTGAAATTTCAGCAGAGACACCAAGGGGTAAGAGGAGGACAGAGCTGTCTTTTCAATGGTGGTCTGGGGAAATTGGATATTCACATGATGCAGAATGAAGTTAGACCCTCTTCTCACACTATCTATAAAAGCTCTATTAAAATAGGCAAAAAACCTAAGTGGAAGAGCTAAAATTATAAAACATAAAGAGAAAGTATCATGGCATTGGATCTGGCAATGATTTCTTCTTTTTGATAGGAAACAAAAGAAAAAAGAACAATTGGACTTCATCAAAGTTTAAAACTTTTGTGCATCAAAAGGCACTATCAGCAGAGTGAAAAGGCAGCCTACAGAAATGGAGAAAATATTTGCAAATCAACCTGATAAGGAATTCATATCCCAAATATATAAAGAACTCCTACAAGTCAACAACAAAGGCAAGAACAATTATTTTTTTATTAAATCATATCTGTATACATTAATACATTTATGGGGTACAATGTGTTGATTTTATATACAATTTGGAATGCTTGCATCAAACTGGTTAACATAGCCTTCATCTCACTTACTTAATTATTGTGTTAAGACATTTATACTCTACACTTAATGGATTTGACATGTACCCTTGCAATATGCACCATAAGTGTGGTCCCCCTATTTGCCCTTCCTCCATCCAACCTCCCCCTCCCCTCCCTTCCCCTTCCTCTTCCCTCCAGGCAAGAACAATTAAAAACTGAGCAAAAGATTTGAATAGCTATTTTTTCAAAGAATATATACAAATGGCCAGTAAGCACTGGAAAAGATGCTCAGTGTCATAACCATTAGGGAAATGCACACCAAAACCACAGTGAGATACCACCTCTCCCTCATTAGAATGGCTACTATCAAAAAATATCAAGTGTCAGCAAAGCTATAAAGAACTTGAATCCCTTGTGCATTGTTGGTGGGAAAGCAAAATGGTGCAGCTACCATGAAAAACAGTACAGAAGTTCCTCAAAAAAAATTGAAAGTAGAAATATCATGATCCAGCCACTCCATTTTTAGATACATAACTAAAAGAATTAAAAACAAGAACCCAAACAGGTATTTGTATACATTATTCATGACAGCATTATTCACAATAGTATTAGAAGATAAAATTAGGCACATTAAAATTTTTGAGTTTATTCACGTAAAGAAGAGTGATTCATGTAAGAGTGATATAAGAGTGATTCACCTATTGGGCAGCACCAAATTACAAGTAGTTTGGGCTCCACCAAGAGGACATAAGGGAAATTAACACTTTCATAAGCTGTTCACAAAAGCAAGACAAAGATTATACTGGGCTGGGGTGGGAAATCTCTACTTACAGATTAGCCGAACATAACTGATTGGTAAAGTCTCTAGTTAGAGCTTAGTTAGCAGTTTCTGGATGGTTAAGCTTAAGTTTTATTTTCCTAGGCCATGACCATTCATGTTGAGTTGGGTTTCAGTGTGCTTACATAGGAAGTCAAGGGGCTGGGTCCTCAACCTAATGGACTCCAAATTAATTTGTTTTAAACATAGCCAAAAGTTTGAAGCAAATCAAGTGTCCACTGATGAATGAATAATGAAAATGTTATCTAGATATACAATAAAATATTAGCCACCTCATGGGGCCTCATACCTATAGTCACAGATACTTAGGAGGCTGAGGCAGGAAAATCGCTTGAGCCCAGGAATCTGAGACTAGAATAAGCTGTGATCATGCTATTGCATACTTCTTCCTGGGTTACCTCTTCTTCCTGGGAGACCCTGTCAAAAAAAGAAAGAAAGAAAAAAAGGAGAAAGGAAGTGGGTGGGGGAGAGGAAAGAACAAAGAACAGAAAAGAAAAAATAAAAGGCAAGTAAAAGAAAAGAAAAATTTCATTCAGCCATGAAGGGAAGGAAACTCTGACACACACTACAATGTGGATGAACCTTAAAGACATTATCTAAATAAAATAAACCAGTAACAAAAAAGACAAATACCATATGGTATTTTTAAAATAATCAAAGTCATAGAAACACAGAGTAGAATGCTGGTTGCAGGGAATGGGGGACCAAAAGTTACTATTTAATGAGTCCTGCTCATCATTAACTTTAACTAAAACTGCCTCCTTACATACTTTAACTTTGGCCTAAAGGTTTCTCCATACATAGCAAACCATCCCCTAACTGGATGTGTAAGCAGAACATAACCCACTCTTATAACAGTCACTGTGTTTCAGCCACTCACAGGTAGCCAATTGTTCAACCATGTTCAAATAAGGCAGACATAGAACTGTAACCAATCTGGCTGTTTCTGTATATTATTTTTGTTTCCTCTCCTTTCCTTTCTTTTTCTGTCCATAAGTCCTCTCCAACCATGCAAAAGTACCAAAGTCAAAGTCTTTGTTCTATAACCCAGAGGTATAGCTCAGGGAGCACAGTGAGAAGGTGGCAAGCTGGATACAGGATGTGATCCAGAGCAGTGAAAATCTGACTCATTAGGTGAGTAATTGAGACCTACTAGTATTGACGAGCCCCCCTACAGAAATTCAGGAAGGAAGGAAGCATTTCTGGAGTATTGGTTTTGAGGGGAAGCTGTGCATTGAAGGAAAGCTTAACAGAGTGGGTGGACCTGAGCAGTATATAGCACCCAGATATGAATACTGGTTGGAGTGGATTTGCCATTAGTTTGGTGGTTGGTAAGACAGACATACTGGGAAGGTCTCAGTGGCCAGGGGACTGCCTTTGTGGGAAGGTTGTGAGATAGTCTTAGCAGGGGCCTAAAGCATGGCCATCTTAATTCCACCTGCCAGGATCAGAACTCCATTCTTGGGACAGGCTGAGGGACTCCCACACTCCATGGGAACTGGAGTCAGGGGGCACTACGAGACCTGTCCCTGAAGGATTCTGGAGAGCTTTAAGATCCCAACCCAGTGGGGGTCTGAATGCGGAGGAAACAATCAGGCTTTTGCCCAAGAGCAACTAAGTTAGGAATAAGAACCACAGAGGTTGCTGGCTGTGTTCTTCATCTCCTAAAAATCCACAGTGCCACCTGCTGACCTGGTCACATATTGCAACATATATATTCCTATTAAAAGCAAGGACTCCTGTATTTTTGGTGATGCTCTGAGACAAAGTAATTTGAAGCAAAGGAGGACAAGGACATGAACAAGGAGAAAGAACACATGATGGAAAGCCAACAGAAAAATTTGAGAAACATGAAAAACCAAAACAGAGAAACTCCCCCAAGGGACCATGAGGCAGCTACTGCAGAAGACTCCACTTATAAAGAATGGATCTGATAGAAAGGGAATTTAAAATATGGATGATAAAGACAAAAAAAATGAATGGACAAGAAAATGGAAAGACAGAACCAAAGGTTGGACAAGAGATATATAGAATATAGAAAGGATATAGTGGAGCTTAAGGAGATGAAGAAGACAAACAGCAAATGTAAAGATGCAGTGGAAAGTATCAAAAATAGGTTAGACCATGAAGAAGAAAGATCCTCAGAGCTAGAGGATAAAGTTTTCATGTTAACCCAGGTAGTCAATGAGGCAGAAAAGAAGAGAGAGAAAGTAGAACAGTTAGAGAACTATAAGACTTCATGAAGCATTCACCCATATGAATAATATGTATCCCTGAAGAGGAAGGACGTTGTCCTAAAGGAATGGAAGCCCTACTGGAGACTATTATAAATAAACACATCCCAGGTTTTACTAAAGATTCCAACACATTCCATTCAGATGGATATTGAACCCCAGGTCATCTCAACTCAAACAGAGCTTCTCCAAGACACATTGTAATGAACCTGTCCAAAGTCAAGATGAAAGAAAAAATTCTACAAAAAGCTAGGGGTAAGTGCCCACAGACTTACAGAGGCAGAGCCATTAGAATGACAGCAGACTTTTCAACTGAAAACCTTCTAAGCCAGATGAGCACAGTCATTCACCTTCATCATTCTTAAACAAAACAATTTCAGCACAGAATTGTATATCCTGCTAAACTAAACTTCAAAATTGATGGATAAATCACATCTTTTGCAGATTAAACACTGAGGAAATTTGTCACAACAAAGCAAGCTCTACAGGAAATATTTACAACTACTGACCATTGCAATGGACCACCAAAGTAAACACTCAGAAGCTAAAGATCAAAACTTAGCTTCCACAATAGTTGTAAAGGATAAAACTATGCAACAGACTTTCACAAAATAAGAAGAATGAAATTCCACTACACTTATCAACTCTCTCAATAAACGTCAATTGACTGAATTCACCACTGAAGAGGTACAGCCTGGCTGATGGGATTTAAAAAATCGCAAACCATCCATATGCTGTCTCCAAGAAGCACACCTAGTCTTGAAGGACAAATCAAGACTCAGGGTTAAGGGGTAGAAAACCATATTTCAAACAAATGGAAATCAGAAGAAAAGAGGAATCACAATCTTATTTTCAGATACAAGCAGAATTAAAGCAATTAAAGTTAAGAAAGATAAAGTTGGACACTTTACATTGGTCAAAGGAAAAATACAATAAGAAGATATTTCAATTTTAAATATTTATGCACAAAACTTAAATGTTCCCAGATTTATCAAACAGACCTTGATGGGTCTGAGCAGTATGATATACCATAACACCGTAATGGCCAGGGACTTTAACATCCCCCTGACAGAACTGGACAGATACTCTAAACAGAAACTAAACAAAGACACAAACAACTTAAATGTGACCCTAAAACAACTGGGATTAACAGACATATACAGAGCACACCATCCCAAAGCTAAAGAATATACATTTTTCCCGTTAACCCATGGTACATACTCTAAAATAGACCACATCCTAAGGTACAAGTCAAACCTCAGCAAAATTAAAAGAATAGAAATTATACCTTGTATCTTCTCAGACCACAAAGCAATAAAGGCAGACTCAACTCCAACAAAAATGTTCCTCTCCACACAAAGACATGGAAATGAAACAACCTTATGCTGAATGATAGTTGGGTTTAGGAAGAGATAAAAGAGGAAATCATTAAATTCCTCGAATATAACAACAATGAAGACACAAGTTACCAAAACATGTGGGATGCAGCAAAAGTAATCTTAAGAGGGAAATTTATAGTATTAAATGCCTATATTTGAAAAACAGAAAGAGAGCACATCAACAAACTTATGAATCATCGTATGGAATTGGAAAAATAAGAACAATCTAATCCTAAACCCAACAGAAGAAAAGAAATAACCAAAATTAAATCAGAGATTAATGAAATTGAAAACAAAAGAATCATTCAGAAACTTAACAAAACAAAAGTTGATTTTTCAAAAAAATAAATAAAATCAATAAACCTTTGGACAGATTAACTAGAAACAGAAAAGTAAAATCTCTAATAACCTCAATCACAAATGATAAAGGGGAAATACAACAGATGTTACAGAGATACAAGAGATCATCTCTCAGTACTACAAGAAACTCTATGCCCAGAAATTTGACAATGTGGAGGAAATGGATCTGGAATCGCAACCTCTCCCTAGACTTAATCAAGAAGAAATAGATCTCTTGAATAGACCAAATTCAAAAACTGATATAGAAGAAACAAATAAAAAAAAATAAATAAAAAACTCCCATCAAAAAAATGCCCTGGTCCAGATGGCTTCACCATCTAATTCTTTGATAGAATTCCAGAATTCTATCAAAATCAAACCTTCAAAAAAGAGCTTATATGCATGCCACAGAAGCTATGCCAAAAAAATTGAGAAGGAAGGAATCTTTCACAACACATTCTATAAAACAAACATCACCCTGATACCAAAACCAGGAAAAGACCCTACTAAAAAGGAGAACTTCAGATCACTTTCACTAATGAATATAGATGCAAAAATTCTCAATAAAATCCTAGTAAATAGATTACTACTACACATTAAAAAAATCATGCATCACAATCAAGTAGGTTTCATCCCATGGATGTGAGGCTGGTTTAACATAGGCAAGTCCATAAACATAATTCACCATATCAACAGAAGCAAAAACAAAGATCATATGATCCTCTCAATAGATGCAGAAAAAGCATTTGATAAAATTCAGCATCCTTTTCTAATTAGAAATCTGAAGAGTATAGGCATAGGTGGTAAATTTTTAAAACTGATTAAAGCCATCTATGACAAAACCACAGCTAATATTATACTGAATGGATTAAAATTGAAAGCTTTTCTACTTAGAACTGGATCCAGACAAGGTTGTTCTCTTTTGCCACTACTATTCAACATAGTGGTGGAATAGTAATGGCAGGTTGGAAGTTCTAGCCAATACAATCAGGCAAGAGAAGGAAATAAAGGGCATCCAAATGAGGCCAGAGGAGGTCAAACTCTCACTCTTTGCTGACAATATGATCTTATACTTAGAGAACCCCAAAGACGCAACCACAAGACTCCTGGAAGTGATAAAAAATACAGTAATGTCTCAGGATATAAAATCAATGTCCACAAATCAATAGACTTTATATACGCCAATAACAGCCAAGATGAGAAGCTAATCAAGGACACAATTCCCTTCACAGTAGCTCCAAAAAAAGTGAAATACCTGGGAATATATAGAACAAATGAGGTGAAGGACCTCTATAAAGAAAATTACTAAACCCTAAGAAAATAAATAGAAGATATTAACAAATGGAAGAACATACTATGCTCAAGGCTGGGAAGAATCAACATTGTCAAAATGTCCATAGTTCCCAAAGGAATCTACAGATTTAATTCAATCCCCATTAAAATACTATCAGCATACTTTCAAGATTTGGAAAAAATAATATTCCGTGTTGTATGGAACCAGAAAAAAATCTCAGATAGCCAAGGCAATTATTAGTAATAAAAACAAAGCTGGAGGTATCACCCTAGCAGACTTTAGGCCAGTGGTTCTCAACTGTCCTAATGCCGCAACTCTTTAATATAGTTCCTCATGTTGTGGTGACCCCAACCATAAAATTATTTTCGTTGCTACTTCATAACTGTAATTTTGCTACTGTTATGAATCGTAATGCAAATATCTGATATGCAGGATGGTCTTAGGCGACCCCCGTGAAAGGGTTATTTGACCTCCAAAGGGGTCACGACCCACAGGTTGAGAACTGCTGCTTTAGGCTATATCAGAAGGCCACAGTGATCAAAACAGCATGGTATTGGCACAAAAATAGAGACATTGATATTTGGAACCATATAGAAAACCATGAGATGAAACTAGTATCTTACAGCCACTTGATATTTGATAAAGCAAACAAGAACATACAATGCGGAAAAGAACCTCTATTCAATAAATGGTGCTGGGAGAACCGGATTACTACATGCAAAAGACTAAAACTGGACCTGCACCTCTCACCACTTACAAAAATTGATTCAAGATGGATAAAAGATTTGAATCTAGGTTCAGCGCCTATAGCTCAGTGGTTAGGGCACCAGCCACATACACCAGGGCTGGCAGGTTCAAGCCTGGCCTGGGTCTGCTAAACAACATTGACAACAACAACAACATACCTGGGCATTGCGGCAGGTGCCTATAGTCCCAGCTACTTGGGAGGCTGAGGCAACAGAATCACTTAAGTCCAAGAGTTTGAGGTTGCTATGAGCTGAGATGCCACAGCACTCTACCGAAGATGACATAGTGAGACTCTGTCTCAAAAAAGAAAAAAAAAAAAAAGATTTAAATCTAAGGCATGAAACAATAAAAATCCTTGAAGAAAGTGTGGGGAAAACACTTGAAGATATTGGCCTGGAGAAAAATTTTATAAAGAAGACTTCTCTGGCAATTGCAACAACAACAAAAATAAACAAATGGGACTTAATTAAACTGAAAAGCTTCTGTACAGCTAAGGAAACAACAAAAGCTTGATAACTAGGATCTATAGAGAACTCAAATTAATAAACAAAAAAAGAGCCAACAATCCTATATGTCATTGGGCAAGAGAGATGAATAGAACCTTCTCTAAAGAAAACAGATAAATGGCTAATAAGCATATGAAAAAATGCTCATCATCCTTAATCATCAGAGAAACGCAAATCAAAACTACCCTGAGATATCACCTAACCCCAGTGAGAAACTGGGATTTAATTGATTAAAGCCATCTATGACAAAACCACAGCTAATATTATACTGAATGGAGTAAAACTGAAAGCTTTTCCACTTAGAACTGGAACCAGTGAGAATAGCCTACATCACAAAGTCTCAAAGCTGCAGATGCTGGCAAGGATGTGGAGAGAAGGGAACACTTTTACACTGTTGGTGGGACTGAAATTAATATAACCTTTTTGGAAGAAAGTATGGGGAATCCTCAAAAAACTCAAATATGACCTCCCATATTTGATGCCTCACACTAGGCATCTACCCAGAAGAAAAAAAATCCTTTTAACATAAGGTCACTTGCACTAGACTGTTTATTGCAGCTCAATTTACAATCGCCAAATTGTGGAAACAAGCTAAATGCTCCCCAACCCAGCAATGGATTAACAAGCTGTTGTATGTGTATACCACCAATACCATTCAGCCAGTAAAAAAGATGGAGACCATAGCCAGGCATTGTGGCAGGTGCCTGTAGTCCCAGCTACTTGGGAGGCTGAGGAAAGATAATCACTTAAGCCCAAGAGTTTGAAGTTGCTGTGAGCTGTGGCACCATAGCACTCTATCGGAAGTAACATAGTGAGACTCTATCTCAAAAAAAAAAAAGATGGAGACTTTACATTTTTTATATTAACCTGGATGGAGGTGAAATATATTCTTTTTAGTAAAGCATCACAAGAATGGAAAATCAAGAACCCAATCTATTCAATTCTAATATGAAGGCAGTAGATGAGCTAATACAAGGGGTAGAGTAGAAAAATGAGGGAGAAAGGAGAGGGGAGGAGGGAGCAGGGAGAAGGAAGGGGGTCACAGTGTATGTCACACCACTTGGGGACAGGACACAGTGATAAAAGGGACTTTATCTAACAAATGCAAGCAGTGTAACCTAATAGAATAAAACAGAAATAAAATGTTGAGCAGAAAAAAATAGTTAAAATGGTAAATTTTATATTATTTTACCACAATGAAAAGAAATGGAGGTGGGAACGGAGCCATCAGAGGCAGCCTCCGGAATGTGCAGCCGTCAGCTGGTGCTGTTGAATGCCCTGGTGCCGCCCTGACCCTCCCTGCACAACCTGTGGCTCAGCTTCCCTGCCCAGCCTGGGAACACCCCACTATCATGACAAGTCCTTTTGGCCTATGTCAGTCAGGGTAGGCTTTTATTTGCTGAAGAGAATTAACAAAAATGTTGGCATTCTACAAAAATTAGCCACACACTGTCTGCCTACTGGGGAGCATCTTTAATTGGCTCTACCGAATGCCATTTGCTAAACGTCCCTGGGCACACCATCGTCCCCTGTACCTGACACTTCATCCTAGAATGATTCTGTCTATCCAGACCCTCAAACTGAAGATTTCTTTGGCAGTCCACTCATGGTTTTGTTTCAGTTTGTCTCCAATATTCTTTCCCCTTCTTCACCCTCCTAGGTGACATGCACCACAGCCCATGTGCCAGAAAAAGACACCAATGTGCACTGGTCTGGATTCTTAACATAATAGTCTAAGACTATTCTAACATAATAGTCATAAGACTATAACATAATAGTTTTCACCCATCCTATCTAGGTGAGGGAACTGTACAGTCATAATCTCCATTTTACCCAAGATAAAATGGACGCTCAGAGAGGGAAAGGAAGTTGTCCAAAGTCACAGAACAAATAAGATGGTGGAGCCAGAGTTGCATGTAGGCCTGACTGACTCTGCATACTCTAAGCATCAGAGGAAAGATGCTGATATTTGGTATATTAGAGACAGACTCATTACCATTATAAAAAAATAGATTTTTAAAACTACTTAAATATATGCAAAACGATTCATAAATTGAAACAAAGCAGTCAATATATCAAGAGATGGCATGTTTAAAAGCCAAATTCAGCATACTTGTTAGAGCATATGAGATTCAGTGGCAGAGCAAGAGATCACTGAATTAAACTAATTTATCTTAAATTAATTCACTTATAAATTTTTTAAATGCATTCATTGGCTTAAATTACTGCAAAACATAGCCATTTCCAAATGGGGAATTTTTGAACCAAAGCCAGTATAAAAATATTGTTTTGTACTTGCTACAACATAATAAATGTCATGTTAATGCACGCTTGTGCTACAATGAAACACATAACAAAAGAATAGTGATGACTATGAAAGTAACACAGTGAAAAGGAAATGAATGACTTTTTAGTGCCCTCTATGGGCCATCTCTGATGGAAGTTTTATCATCCTCACTTTAAATGTGAAGAAACAAGAGCACAGCAATATTTGTCAATTTGCCAAGGTCACATACCAGGCAGGACTGGGATTCACACCTAATTCCATCTGCTTACAGAGTCTTTGCCCTTTCTGTGATATATTCAATGATGTATTGACACACACTCTTTCTAAATAAATGCAAATTTATTCACAATGTACAATTGTAATAATTGCTATGAAAGTAAATATGAGGGAGTAAAAGAAAATAAAGACTGCAGGTGACCTTTCTGGTAGATAATTGCTCAAAATATTTGCTGCCTTTACTAGGGAGGATTCTACTTCTCCAGTTCCCTGACTTCAGGCTTGGCCTCAAGGACTTATTATCCCTATAAGATGAATACCTTATACTCCTTGTAGGAATTCTATTTGTCCTCACCCTGCAGAACTCAGCAGCATCCATGTGACTTGTTTTGGCCAATAAAATGTAGCTGGTACTGATGTGTATTATTGCCCGGCAGAAGCTTCTGGTTCACCGCCTCTCTTCTCTCTGCCCTAAGTCCAGGAATGTCCCAGGTGAAGGCTGTCATCAGCCTATGTCCCAGAGTGAAGCCTTTAGGGACCAGAACTACAGGTGACTATTGATAGACACTCATTGTTCTAAGTCACTGAGATTTATGGGCTATTTGTTAGTACAGCATAGTGCAACAGATCCTGACCTGTATATCTTTTTAACTTGAAGGAGCCAATGAAGACCTCTTTAAATGAGTGACATTTGAGCTGAGACCTGAATAAAAAGAAAGAGCCAGTCAGGAAAGGAGCAGAGAAAAGAGATTTCCAGATAGGGCAAAACAGCCAGTGTACTTTCCATCTAGTGGGAAAGAAGTCGACCCATTGAAGAAAGTAGCTGTGGGTCTCTGAGTTGACCCTGAGAGACGTGTCCAGGCCTGAGTGCAGGGATGAGGCGAACCCGGTGAGGAGGGTGAAGGGTGCTCCCCAGGATAGGAAGCCACTGAGGGGCCCAAGCAGCGGAACAACATGATCAGGTTCAGGTGTTCACAAAAGTGTCCTGAATCCGGTGTAGTAAAGCAGAAAAGGATACAAAGAGACCAGTTAAGAGGCTTAGCTCAGGCCTGTCACACCATGGGTTGAATGGTGTGCCCCCAAAGCTCATACGCTGAAGTACTAACCCCCGTACCTCACAATGTGGCCTTCTATGGAAATAGGATTTTGCCACATAGAATTAATTCAGTTTAGATGCAGTCATACTGCAGTCCGGTGGGCCCTATAAACAGAGGAAATGTGGACACACACACTCCGCACTCAGAGAGAGCACCACGTGGTGATGAAGGCAGGCACAGGGTAACGTTTGTACAAGCCAAGACACTCCAGAGAGGACCAGCAACCCCCCAGCAGGCAGGTGGGAGGTTTGCAGCAGACTCTGCCTCACAGCCCTGAGAAAGAACCAACCAACCCTGCCTACACCTTCACTCTTGATACCTTGACCCTGGACTTCCAGCCTCCAGAACTGTGATAGTATCATTTTAGACACTGTTCTTGGTATGTGGGAGTGCTGTGGGTACCTCAGACTGGGCTGGCAGCATTGGGGGTGGTTAAAAAAATAGTGAAAGAATTCAATATACATCTTTGAAGGTAAAGATATTGGCATTTTCTATTGGATTAGACATAAAATAAAATGGAAGGAGGAATCGGGAAATTATTAAAATTGTGGATCAAACACTCCACTCAGTGTTTGAATGGATTATTGCCTCATCTCATCCTCACAAAAGCCCCATGCATCAGTTGGATCTCCCGGGAGGCAGAGGCTGAGACAGAATTAGGGTGCAGGGGGTTATTGGTGGTTATGCCTGTGAGTGAGGAGGCAAGGCAGCCAGACTGGGCAGGGAAAGGAACACAGTGCAGATAGACAGGGGACGCAGCCAGCCCAGCCCAAGGGTGAGCTCTGGAGCAAAGATGTTTCATGACAAGCACCCTGCACTGGGCAGAAACAGACAAGCCCTGGTATTCCCACCATACTTGGGCACTGGCTGGGGGAACCTAGAAAGAGCATGGCCTCGCCCCAAATGTAGGTGGGTCCTGAAGACTCTGACAGCTGAAGGCGACCAGCCAAGTTCACTCTGAGCAGTGAAACAGCAAGTGCTCTTCTAAAGGGAGGTCCAAGTATGCATGATGCTCTGTAATGAAGTGGGTTTTGGGTTTGTTTGTTTGTTTGTTTTGTTATTTTGTTGAGACAGAATCTCACTTTGTCACCCTGGGTAGAGTACTGTGGCATCATAGCTCATAGCAACTTCAAACTCTTGGGCTCAAGTGTTCCTCTTGCCTCAGCCTCCCAAGTAGCTGGGACCACAGGGCCTGCCACAATGCCTAGCTATTTTTAAAGATGGGGTCTCACTCTTGCTAAGGATGCTCTGGAACTTCTGAGCTCAAGCAATCCACCCTCATCAGCCTCCCAGAATTACCATTCTGGAACATGAACCACTGCACCTGGGCAGTAATGAAGGGGTTTTAGTCATATTTCATAAATTCAGAAGCCCAGGCTCAAAATCATACTTTGAACCTTTGCCCTTAATGAAACAGCATTGCTCTGGCTTTGATCCCCCAATGTCAGGGTCTCTGTCAAATCTGATGAGTACATTGGTGGCAGAGAATAAAGGCCTCAACACCCATTCCAAGTCCCTCCTAGCTTGTTTCATGGTGCTGTCAGAGATGAAGGGCTAATAGGCCCTTTGCAATGTGGGAACAAGTGTGCTACCTGGTTTCAGCCTGTCAATGCATCACTAGATTTGGATGTGGTAGTGGACAATGGAAGCAGATGAGAGGCTCACCTGGACAGCTCCATGGCTGAGTCCCCAGAACTTCAGGTGCCGAGAGGCAGGTGATGATGGCAGCACTGGTTTTGCTAGAACACCCCTAAGATATGATTGACTGTTTCTCCCAACTGTTTTGTGTCTGGTTCTTCAAACAGTCTGGAGGTTTGCAAACTATCTAAAATCCTTTAACAAATTCCCTTCTGTTTTCACCAGGGGGAGGGGGCCTCTGTTGTCTGCAACAGAGAACCCTGAGTGACATGATACTGGCTAGAGTACACTGAACCATAAGGACACATACCCACTATTCAGCTAGGAAACAGAATGTCAGTCCAAATGCATTTTCCAAGCTCTGGCACACTTCACTGAAACATTTGCCCTAACTGAATCAAACATATTTTCGCCTTCGCAGCATACAAACATATATAAAAAATCAAATACACACCTGGCAGGCTGCATTTTGGTTGAGAAAGTCTAGCTGCTTTCAGGCTGCTAACAAATTGCCCTGGAATAGCCAGACATTTTTTCCAGCTATATGTAAATTAACTATCAGCATCTTTAAACAAGACAAAACATTACTAGTGCTGACATATTTGAGTGTTAACTATTAAGTAGAAAAGGTGCTCAAGGATTTTTTTAATTCGAGACCCTCGTATGAAATACTTTTTTTATATGTCATGAACTGTTCTAAAAAAAAAAAAAATAAAGTAATAAACCCTCTTTTCTCCAATGTAATTCAAAGAAAGCACATGATTTTCTCCTCCCTACCTGTCCACCCAAAGCAAATGCAAGGCATTTTTCCTCAAGTAAGTTTCCATGCTGTGTGACAGCCAAGAATATCAAAAACTGACTAACAAGCTGAGCTCAGTGACAACAGGGGGTTCTTCCTGTGCAAGGGGGATGTTGCAGGGGACAGTGACAAAGGAACAGGAGGGAAAATCATGTACTTGGAGGGAGAAACCTTGATCTTCATCTTAGCCCTGCCACACAATGCTGACTGACTCTGAGCAAGATCATCCTTCCCCTGGGTCCTCCTCTGCAATCCCGTCTCATGTGTTCATTGTCAGGATTGCACCGAAAAATGACACAGTAGACACGAATACAAGTGGTCTAGAGAAGCCACTGGATTGAGGTAGAGAGAAATTGCAGAGGCCACCTCTCCCTGAACAGAACCATCCAGTGCACTGGCACCTCAGCCCTCACATCACCAATGTCATCCTCAGGACAGCCCAGAAATGATGGTGACAGCCCTAAAGCCTCTTGATCAAAAGTCTTGCTCTCAAGTAATACATCCCATGAAGTTGGTTTCGAAACTCCTGTCTATAGTGATATGATGGGCCACTACTCATCAATAAAAAGGAATGACGTCCCGAGACTCTCAACACCATGGATGCATCTCGCTGCCATTGTGCTGAGTGAAACAAAAGACCCTTACATCCTATAACATTTCCATTTATTTGGTGTTCTAGAAAAGGCTAAAGTGATTAATAGTTAAAGAAAACAGATTAGTGGTTGTTGGAGGTGGAGACCCGACTGAAAAAGGGCACAAGGGAAATTTTTAGGACAGAGGAAATAGTCCATATGTCGATGGTGGTAGATACACAAATGTGTATACACTGGTCAAAGCTTAATGAGCTAGATGACTTACCATGAATCATGCAGTAAATGTTATACTAATTATGCCTCAATGAATTACTGAAAACTTCTTTTCAGAATGTCTCAGAATGACTGGGACTTTCTGTATAAAATCTCCTCTTCTATTTGTTCTTCTTCAAATACGTGAGTTATTATAAAAGTTTTGAGATACACAAAAATCGAGAAATGTAAGATCCACCCATATAGAAACCAATGACGCCCTCCCAGCAACACTGGCAAGCCAGGCAAGTTGACATTTGCACGGGTGAATCAGAAAGGATGCTGTCGACTGGGTTTCTTGGAAGTGAAACCGTAGACAGTCTATCTCAAACTTGCACAGCGACCTATGTACATGTCCCTAAATTTTTCTGAGGGTATGGATAGTTTTGCTGCCACCTAAGCCAGAATTATAGTTATTTTCATCACAAAAATGTCTGAAAAAATATGTAGGCTCTGCCACTAACACTCTGCGTGACTTTGAGCAGAACACTTGACTTCCCTGAGATTTAGTCAGTTTCCACATGTGTAATATGGAAACTGCAATCCAAGGAGGATTATACAACCCAGCTTCTACACGGCTGTGTGCTCAAGAAGCACTGCTTTCTGGCGGCACCTGTGACTCAGTGGGTAGGGCACCGGCCCCATATACCCAGGGTAGTGGGCTTGAACCTGACCCTGGCCAGCTAAAACAGCAGTGACAACTGCAACAAAAATAGCCGGGCATTGTGGTGGGCACCTGTAGTCCTAGCTACTTGGGAGGCTAAAGCATGAGAATCACTTAAGCCTAAGAGTTGGAGGTTGCTGTGAGCTGTGATGCAACAGCACTTTTCCAAGGGCTACAGAGTGAGACTCTGTCTCAAAAAAAAAAAAAAAAAAGAAAGAAAGAAAGAAAAGAAAAGAAACACTGCTTTTCTTTCCCCATCCATGGCTTACCATTCTTTAGATTGCAAATAAGTGAAAATCTAGCTCCACTTATTGGCTGGAGAGCCCAGAGCTTACACTGGCTCCAGAGGCTCAGCATGCAGGCCAAGCACTAAGTTTCTCTCCACCTCTGCACTCTGCACCCAACTGAGTCAGCCTCACCGTCCAGCCCCATGAGGTGCACCCTGCTCCCAGGAGTGCCTGTCTCTTCTTGGGGGCTCCAGAGCTTATAGTACATCATCCTGGAGGCACTTCTTCTGTCCCCAGCTGGGACACATGTCTCTTCCCTAAGCCATGAACTGCAGCTCAGGGGATGAGACAGAATTAAGCAAGTCATCCTAGAGCTGAAATCTGGATTTAATCCCACCTAAACCAAGTGGCTGCTACTAAATGGGGACAGGTGACTGTTACTTTCAGCAGAAAGGGGAGCAATGGCATGGGAAGGTCATCAGCAAATGTCCATTGAGCCATTCTATCAGTTGGGGTCTCCATCAGGAAAATAGAAACTATGAAAGTGATTTTAACAGAGAATATTTAACCTAAAAAATTGTTTAAACAATGAAACACTGAAGCCATCTCAATGTAGCAACTGCAGGAATCAGCTGCTATCCCTAATGCCGGGGGAATGAAGGAAAGAGGCTGGGATTATGAATTCTTAGATACTTGGGGGACAGAGAACACTTTGGCTGGTGCTCATGTCCCTGAAATTGGAGGTGAGGCTCCATGAGTCTGGGACCCAGAAGGCCGAGGAGGGAGACCCCACCTGTTAGTGCTGCTATCTTTGAAAGAGTGCAATGAGGCGGGGGGAAGCCTGGCTTTGGGAATGAAGCAAGGCTGGAGTGGTGACAAGAAGAATAAGAAGAAAACAAGAAGGGACATGTTGCTTCCACCTTCACTTTTTCATCCCTCAACTGACAAAACAAAGGTATGCTTTGCAGAGTCCTAGAATCACAAAGCATACAACAGAAAATTGGGTTTAGAGCAGAAAGACAGTCACTTAACAACTAACACACAAACTATTCACAGGATCAGGGTCCCAGTGAGGACATTTTGCCTGTAAGCAATAGAAACCCCAACTTAATCAGCTTAAACATAGAGAGAATTTTTTTAACTACAAAAGAAGGAATAATCACTCCAGATTTGCTTAATTTACCTGCTCAAAACTGCCATCAGGAGCAAAGGTTCTTTCCATCTTTTCACTCTGCCATCTTTAGGATGTGGCTTTGCCATCAGCTGGCCCTCCTCAAGGGAGCTAGATGGCTGCCGTGACTCCAGGTATCAGCAGACCTAACAAAGTCTATTTATTAAAAAAAAAAAAAATTCTCTTTGAAAATCTCTTTTTAGAGCAAGGAAACGTTGCCCAAAATCCTCCAGTGATTTCCACTCACATCTCTTTTTAGAGCAAGGAAACATTGCCCAAAATCCTCCAGTGATTTCCACTCACATCTCTTTGGCCAGAACAGGCTTATATGAAGACCAGTCATTGATAAGGAAAGAAACTAGAATAACAATTATTGGTTTCGGGTAATTAAGATTAACCCATAGGTGGCATGGGAGGAGAATAATAGTCAAATAAGATTAGGACCTGAGCCAGTGGTATGCAGTTAAATGTTTAACAACCAGTACTCTGAAACAGGTGTATGATTTATATCTACACACAATAAGTTGATTATAAGCATCCTGATATAAAGGATGTATAGAACATGATTTATAAATAATAATAAATTACACAGTATATTCTACAGTACAGTATTATAAGTTTTATACAGGCAACTGATTCTTATAGGATGCTTTCATTGATTTTTGCCAAACTCTTGTATGTTTTTTCCCCTTGCCATTGCTTCTAGCAGCACCGGCTTTATTCTTTTTTAATGTATTTTTCTTTTGTTTTATTATTTCAGTAATTTAGGATGCACAAATGTTTTTTTGATACATGATAAAATTCATGAAGTCAGGGCTTTCAATGTACCTGTCACCCAAATAGTATATGTTGTACCTGACAGGTAATTCTGCTCCCTCACTCCCCTTTCACCCTGTTTCTCAGAAGTCTATGATGTACACCATGCTGTAGCAGGGGCGTCCAACCTGCAACCCACAGGTCACATGCTAATTTTGTGAGGACGTTTTTGCTTAGGTTTGGTGTAGGATATCATGAAAATTATTCATGGACTTTTCTTTTTTTTTTTGCTAATCAACTTTTGTTAGTGTTTGTGTATTTAATGTGGGGCCCAATACAACTCTTCTTCCAACGCGTGACCAAAAGAAAAAAGGTTGGACACATTTGCCCTAGAGCCTATCTATCCGTCACTTACCTCCCACTTAGAACTAAGTACATGTGGTGTCTTCATTCCTATGCTACTTCATGTAGGATGATGGCTTCCAGTCCCATCCAAGCTTCTGTGAAAGACATTATTTCATTCTGAGTAGTAGTCCATGGTGGGGGGTGGGGGGGCTGTCCAGCCATTGTTAACACTATTTTTCATATTACATGGCTAAATACTTTCCAAATAGTGCGTGCGCACACACACACACACACGTATTTACACACACATACATACATATATACCTATGCATGTATATATATGTATATACACACACTTTTTCTTTATCCACTCGTCAATCGACGGGTACTTAGGCTGATTGCATGTCTTTGAAATTGTGAATTGCCCTGCAGTAAACATTTGAGCCTATGTGTCTTTTTGATATAATGACTCTTTTCCTTTGGGTAAATATCCAGTAGCAGGATGGCTGGACTGAATGGTAGGTCTACTTTTAGTTCTTTGAAGAATCACTATATTATTTTCCATACAGATTGTACTAATTTATATTCCCACTAACAGGTATAAGCATTCCCTTTTCACCACACCTGCCCCAGGATCTGTTGTTTTTTGACTTAATAATAATAGCCATTCTGACAGAGGTAAGATGGGATCTCATAATGGTTTCAATTTGTATTTCCCCGATGATTAGTGACGTTGAGCATTTTCCCATGTTTTTTGGCCATTTCTGTATCTTTTTTTGAAAAATGTCTATTTGTGCCTTTTGCCCACTTTTAAGAGGGAAATTTGTTTTTTCCTTGGTGAGTTTGAATTGAGTTCCTTGTGCATTCTGGGTATCAGTCCTTTGTGAGATGTATAGTTTATGAATATTTTCTCTCATTTTGTAAGTTTTCTGTTTATTCTGTTGATTATTGATTTGGCTGTGCAGAAACTTTTTAAGTCCTCCTTATTCACTTTAGTCTTTGTTGTATTTGCTTTTGGGGTGTTAGGCATAAATTCTTTGCCTAGTTTTCTTCTAGAATTTTTATGATGCCATGTCTTACATTTAACCCATTTTGATTTAATTTGGAGTATGGTGAGAGATATAGATCCAGTTTCATTCTTTGCCATGTGACTATCCAAGTTTCTTAGCAACATTTATTAAATAGGGTGTTGTTTCCCCAGTGTATGTTTGTATCTGTTTTGTCATAGATCAATTTGTTGGAGGTGTTTAGTTTTATTTCTGGGTTCTCTATTCTATTCCATCAATTGTGTCTCCTTTTATATCAACATCATGCTATTCTGATTAGCTTTGTAGTATAATTTGAGGTCAGGAAATGTGATGCTTTCAGACTTTTAAAAAACAATTGTTTTTTTCTTGGGGGGTTGCTTAGGGTTGCTTTGCCTCTTGGGGCCCCTTTTCAATTTCATATGAAATGTAGGATTTTTTTTTCTTGTTCTATGAAAAATGATCATGGTATTGTGATGAGTTTTGCATTGGCTCTGTACATCACTTTGAGTAGAATGGACAAATATTTTAACAATATTGATTCTTCCAATACATAGGCATAGGATGTTTTTCCATTTATTGTGTCATCAACGATTTCTTTCAATAGTGTTTTGTGGCTCTCCTTGTGGAGATCTTTCACCTACTTGGTTAAGTATACTCCTAGGTATTATTTTTTACAGCTATTGTAAATGGAATTGAGTTCTGCATTTGATTTTCAGCATGGTCATTGGTATTGTATAGAAATGCTGTAGATCTGTGTACATTGATTTTGTAACTTGAGATTTTACTAACCTTTGTTATCAATTCTTAGAGTCTTTTGGAGGACTCTTTAAGGTTTATTAGATATAAGTTCAAATTGTCAGCAAACGAATAGTTTGACTTCCTCTTTCCCAATTTGGATGCCTTTTATTTCTTTCTCTTGCTTGATTGCTCTGGCTACTACTGCCATTAGTATGTTGAATATAACTGGTGAAGGTGGTCATCTTTGACTTGTTCCAGTTCTTAGGAGTAATGCTATCAACTTTACCCCATTCAGAATGCTGTTGACTGTGGTTTGTCATACACGGCTTTTATTATTTTGAGATGTGTTACTTCTATGCTTAATTTGTTAAGGATTTTTATCATGAATGGGTGCTGGATTTTAACAAATGCTTTCTTTGCATCTACTGAGATCATCACGTAATTTTTGTTTTTAATTCTGTTTATGCGGTGAATCACATTTATTGATTTGTGTATGTTAAACTGTCCTTGCATCCCTAGATGGTAAATAATAATAATAATGTTATTATTATTGTTATTTTTGATGTGCTGTTGGATTCAGCTTGCTAGTATTCTGTTGAGGAGTTTTGCATCTATGTTCATGAGGAATACTGGTGTGTAATTTTCTTTTTATATTGTGTCCTTTCCTGGCTTTGGTATTAGGGTGATACTGGCATCATTTAGTAATTCCCTCCTTCTCGATGTTATGGAGCAATTTCAATATAATTTCAGTAAGATAGGTACCAGTTCTTATTTGTAAATCTGACAGAATTCAGCTGTGAAGTCATCTGATTCTGGGCTTCAGCGGGGTGGGGATGGGGTTGTTTTGTTTTTTTATTACTGAAGCATTCCCGCTACACGTTATTAGTCTGTTCTGTGTTTCTATTTCTTCCTGATTCAAACTTAGGAGATTGTGTGTTTCCAAACTTTTGTCCTTTTCCTCCAGACCCTCTAGTCTGAGTGCATGTAGGTGTTCATAGTAGACTCAGGCGATCTTTTGTATTTGTGGTATCAGTTCTAATGTCTGCTTTTTCCTTCCTGACTGAGTTTTATGGGAACCCTCTCTCTTTTCTTAGTCTAACCAATGGTCTGTTGACCTTGTTTATCTTTAAAAGAAACAACTTTTCACTTTGAAGATCCTTTGTATTTTTTCTTTGTTTCAATTTCATCTCATTCTTGTCTTTGTTATATCATGTCTTCTGTTAGATTTGGCTTAGTTTACAAATGAATCTGCATTTTGCTGACAAGCAGTAATTTTTTTTTTTCATTTTTATTCTCATTCTTCCAAAGTAAGAATTACCAGGAAGCAGATTTTGAACAACGAATTTTATATGTAAGGAGAAAATTGGTGAACAGTCACCTGAATTCAGCCCCAAACATACTTTGATTATTTTGCCTTGTATTTATATTTATATTTTTTATTTTTTTCCTCCAGACTTACAGCCATTACCTTGCATTTAAAATAACTTAGTTATAAACATTTACAAATTAGGACGTTTTACATAAAACTCCATATTTTGGACTTCTCTTAAAACAAATAAGAATGTGTGGTCATGTTACTTATTCCCATAGTAACAATTTGCTGGGCTGAGCAGACTCTCCTCCCTTTGGTGGGTTTGCATCTCCACTGGGGCCAGCTCAGCAGTTCTCTGGTATTCTCTTTTCATTGACCTGGCTGACTCTAGAGGACCTTGGAGGTCCAACCCTTGATTTTTATTAACTTAGGACATGCCAACTAGTATATATTCCATGTTGTGCTAGAAGCATTTATTTATTTTATTTTATTTTTTGAGACAGAGTCTCACTATGTCACCCTCAGTAGAGTGCTGTGGCATCACAACTCACAGCAATCTCAAACTCTTGGGCTTAAGCAATTCTCTTGCCTCCCAAGTAGCTGGGACTACAGGCGCCTGCTACAATGCCTAGCTACTTTTTTGTTGTAGTTGTCATTGTTGTTTAGCTGGCCCGAGCTGGGTTTGAACCTGCCAGCCCCAGTGCATGTGGCCAGTGCCCTGCATACTGAGCTACTGGCACCGAGCCTGTGCTAGAAGCATTTAATCCCAGTGAGGCAGACCTGCAGCTAAGCGGCATTAGAAAGTTACTTTACAACTCTGAGTGCCTCTTTCTCTACCTGCCGACAGAGAAAGAAGACAAAGAAGAGACAAACTATGATCACAGAAATATATGTAATGAAGCAAGTGTTTTAACATTAATAACAAAATATAATTAATACCAAATGTTAATACTAGAGTATGCACCCAGCAGATATAAGAAAATATCTGGCAGGCTGGGCGCGGTAGCTCACGGCTGTAATCTTAGCACTCTGGGAGGCTGAAGCGGGTGGATTGCTTGAGCTCACAAGTTTGAGACCAGCCTGAGCAAAAAGCAAGACCCCATTTCTACTAAAAATAGAAAAAAATTGAGGCAAGAGGATCAATTGAGCCCAAGAGCTGGAGGTTGCTGTGAGCTGTGATGCCACAGCACTCTACCCAGGGTGACAGCTTGAGACTCTGTCTCAAAATAAATAAAGAAAGTATTTGGCACATTTAAGGACAGCTTCCTGGAGGCATGTCTTTTGAGCTGGGTCTTGAAGAATGTGTATTAATTTTTCTAGGAATCAAGGCTCTTGAGGAGAGACAATCTAGCCAAAGAAGAAGAAAATAGCCCAGTGCGTTCCAGAAATAGTAATCTGGTAAATATATTTGCATCAGAACGTGACGCAGGAGTTGAAACAGACTGGAAGCTGAGGCTGGCATCAAAAAGCTTTTCATGCCATACAAAGGAGGTTGGACTCTATCTGGAGAACAAGAATAGGCTTTCAGATGGGAAGTAATATAAGCTTCATGTCTTGGAAAGCTCACTCTAGAACAGTGATTTTCAACCAATGTGCCAGGAGAGGATCTTAGGTATGCTAAGAAAAATTTTAAACGTTATTAGTTAAATTATTTTTAAAATAAGTGCAAAGCACAGTTAAGTATATTCTTTTATATATTTTTTCCTTTTTTCTTTTTGATTAACATAATTTTAGTGTACCATGGAACTTTAACTATAGGTTCAAGTGTGCCATGAGATAAAAAAGGCTGAAAACCACTGTCCTAAAGGCAGAACTTATGGGTAAATACACTCCAAGAAACAAGAACTAGATACAAAACAAATTAATAATAATTGTTCTTATAGCCATAAAATGTTTGTACTTGAATATTCTTGGCTTATTTATAATAGCCAAAGTCTGAAAATATTGTAAATGTCCATTAGTTGGAAAATGAATACAAAGAGAAAAATGTGGCAAATTCTTATAGTAGAATTCTATGCCACAATGAGATAAAACAAAATGCAGCTACATCCAGCACATAGCTATATCTCAAAAAACACGTTGAGTGGAAGGAGCCAGACACATATACACAAAAAGGTGCATACCATACGATTCCACTTACATGAATAATAAATGTTCCAGAACAGGCAAAAATAATCAGAAATTACTGATGGAAATGGTAGAAAGCAATTGATAGAAAGCAGGATAGTCTGATGGTAGGAGTGGGAGTGTATTGATTGAGAGGGTGTGAGGAAAGGTTAGCGTCTGAATGGGAGGCAGGAACTGTTGGCCTCTACAGAAAACACCTTACGATCTCCGCTCAGCCAATCAGACACGCCTGCTCAGACAGTAGGCCGCTTCATTCCTGTGGTGGCCACAGCAACCAATTCCAGGAACAAGAGTAAAGGGTTGGAGGTGTCCTCCTACAGGGTCTGTGGCAGGATCTTGGCACTGAAGGTACCTGGCAGGCACTAGTCTAGGAGATGAGGAGACAGTGAGGAATAGGGCAGGGATTATTCCCTGAAGAGATAGAAAAGAAACAAATCAAAAATAAGTAACCAAGGTAATTTTGAATAATGACCATGCAATAAAAGAAGTAAATGAGTGATGAGCTCCAGTGGGAGTGGGAAGGGCTGTTCTAGACTGGCGGTCAGGGACAGCTACTACCTGCCCTGACAGCATTCCACACAGAGGGGACAGGCCCTGAGGTAGGAATCAGTTGACCTTTCCAGACCAT
This sequence comes from Nycticebus coucang, assembly GCF_027406575.1. Classification (NCBI taxonomy): domain Eukaryota; kingdom Metazoa; phylum Chordata; class Mammalia; order Primates; family Lorisidae; genus Nycticebus; species Nycticebus coucang. Next base: position 79,335,447 of record NC_069796.1, read on the forward strand.
ATTAGCACACACAAGGGGGATGGTGATAAAACTGAAGAAACATGACAGACCAGATCATCGGGGATATAGACCACGGTGAAGAGTTCAGATTTTATTGTATGTAAAGCTAGAAGCTTCTGAGGATTTAAAAGCAGAGGATACCTGGTTCAGTTCACATTCCCCAAAGATCAGAGACAGGATAGTTAAGGGGCTCTTTCTCGCAAAGTTCCTTGAAAGATCAACTCACAATTAAGGCAGATTAATAAGAGAAAGGATTTATTCACTGTGTGCAGGAGGAGACATTACAGAATGATAACCCAATTTTCCAAAGGAGTTCATATATCTTTATACCGTTCTTTTAGAGGGGAGGAAGGAAATCAAAGAGTATAGGGAATAAATAGTTGCTAGGGAGGACAAACGGATGGGGGAGAAATAGATTGACTTGTAGATTAACTTGAGAGACAGGTGTTTATGATTATCTGGACTAAGTCCACCTACATTCCTGATCCTCATTCCTGAAACATATTGAGATAACAGGAAAAGGGGAGGGGTGTCAATTTTCTCCTTCCATCTCTGATCAGGCCAGTCCAGTTTATGTAGATAGAGGGAAGTCCTCTTCCAGTGTTTCTTCACCTTGAATTTTAATTTTAATTCAAAATATTCTTTATACCAAGGAGTCATATTTTGGGGTGAACTTTCCTTAGCTTCTTCAACAGTTAGAGGCAAGAGTAGAAATGAAGACATAAAATCAGGGGAAGTAGTATTGCGATGGGTTTTGTGTGCCAACTTGGCTAATCAAGAAAGCATTTTATTTAATCAAACACTAATCTAGATGTTGTGGAGGAGTTTGTTGTCTGTCTCACTTTCTAGATCTGCAGTTCCCCAACCCCCAGACTGCAGACAGGTACCAGGCCACACAGCAGGAGGTGAGTGGTAGCTGGCAAGCAAACAAAGCTTCCTCTGTATTTACAGCCGCCTTTACTAACTTCACTGCCTGAGCTTGACCTCCTATCACACGGGGGTGGGGGCATTAGGTTCTTATAGGAGCACAAAACCTACTGTAAACCACACATGTGAAGGGTCTAGGTTGTGTGCTCCCTTTTGAGAATCTCATCCCCTCTGGCTCCCTGTCCAGTCCCTGGTGCTAAAACAGTTGGGGAGTCTACTGTTCTAGACTTTCAGCTGTACGAGGGCAGGGTATTAAATGTGTTCTATTCAATGTCGATTCCTCAACACTTGCAATAACTACTAATGCAAAATCAGCATTCAATAAGAATTTATTGAATAAAATCATGAATGAATGAACAATGAAGATTATAATGCAACCTGAGAAAATGTTTATATACTTACTCTATTTTATTTCATTTATTTTATGTGACAGAGTCTCACTCTGTTGCCCAGGCTGGAGTACCTTGGCATCAGACTAGCTCATGGCAACTTCAAATTCCTAGGTTCAAGTGAACCTCCTGCCTCAGTCTCCCAGGTAGCTAGGACTACAGGTGCTATTTTTTTCTAGAAAGCATTTTATTTAATCAAATAAAATTTATTTAAGCAAAGAGACAGAGCTCTCTTTGCTCAGGCTGGTCTCAAACGCCTGAACTCAAGGGATCCCCCTCACTTCCCAGAGTGCTAGAATTACAGGCACGAGCCACCACACCCAGCCTAGACTTAAAGTGAAGAAACATAATGTGCACAGGATTCTAACCACACATTTAGCGAATGAATACCGAATCCACTGATATCCTCCTAGACACTGGGAATAGAAAGTTGAGTAAGACAAGTTTCTTATTTTAAAGGGTTCATGGTCTATAGAGAAAACAGAACTTCAAACCTAGGAAGAGAGATTTATGAAGTACCATATGTACCAGGAATCTGGAACTCTTAGAACAACAGCTCTCAATTAGCAAGGCTCACTGTGAGCCAGGTTCTCTGCTAATCCCTGTATGTACATAATCTCAGATAATCTTCTCAAAAGCCCTATGAGGCAGGTGTTAGCTTTACCCCACTTTAGTGAGGCACAGAGAGATTAAAGAATTAATTTATTTAGCGTTTCATGGCCTATTGGAGCAGAGGTAGAATCAGAAGCCAGGTGGGCCTGCATCCAGGGCCTGTGTGCTTCCAAGTAACACATCCAGAGAGATGAAACTCAAGCACAGGATGAATAAAAGTGTGACTGGTCTGAAAACAAAAGAAAGTGTTGGAAGGATATATATTAAATATCTAATGAGGAGGTTTCTGTAGAGTAGCCTGAGTGTGTACGTGTACTTTTCTGAACTTTTCAAATTTATATGATTATATATTTCTTTTATCAACAAAAATAACATGCCTAATATCATCTGGAATTTAAAGTTTTTATTGAAGAGTTAGTTTAGAGGAAAGAAATAGTGGTTCTTTCCTTTTCTACCTGATAAAATCTTTATCTCGTAATGCATGCAGCAAGATCTTTCCTCAGTTCACTGAACTTTATTATGCTCAGGAATGTCTTCCCATCTTTGCTGACTTAACTATGTTTTGTTTTTGCTGTTCTTTGAATGAGTCAAAGTCCATACTAAAATGCAAAGGTTTTGCAACCTTTGTTGATGAACATGTAGTGAGAATTCCCAAGCATTCGGTTTCTCTATCAAATAAAAATACCACTCCACTTTTGTGGGAGGTGTTTCTGAAAGATCTTTACTTACAATAATGGTGAAACTCATATAGACACCTGCTTTCTATTTTTAATTCCTTGTCTCATTTCTTCTTCCTTTGTCTACCTCCTTTTCTGCTTTTTCAAATTCCATTGCACTCAGCTCAGATACCACTACATCTGTGAACAACCCAGTCATGCACACAAATCCAACTCAAAAGAGTATAAGAAAAAAGGAGAAAAGAGAAGAGGAGAGGAGAGGAGAGGAGGGGAGGGGAGGGGAGGGGAGGGGAGAGGAGGGGAAAAAGGAAAAGAAAAGGAAAGGAAAGGAATGAAAAGAAAAAAGTAAGGAAAGAGGAAAGGAGGGAGTATTGGTTTGGTAACCTAGGAGGTTTGGCTGAGCTCAGGCCTGAAATTCCTTCATCTGAACTTTCTCTCTCTCATATCTTTTGGCTCAGTTTCACTTCTACAGACTAGCAAACGGGGTGGCACTGGCTGCCCTTAATCCACATTCCCTTCGTTTAGCAACCCCAATATGTGTGTATGTGTGCGAAAAGGGGAGGGACTTCTCTCTCCCAGTGGCCACATATAAATTCGGGGCAGGATTCTATTTGGCCCAGCTTGGATCATGTACCCACAACTGTGGCAGGCATAAGAAGATAAAGTCCCATGATTGACGTTCTGACAAGATCAAGTATAGTGAGGCAGGAGAATTCCTCAAAAAAAAAAAACCTGGGATGCTGGAAAGGCAAGAACTACACAAGATAGACGTTTTGAAGAAAAAGAAATCCCCAGTTCTTTGTCTGCATATCTGCACCTGTTAGCAACATGCTTGGCCCCTACTTCCATCGAGAGATGAAAGCCTACTTCTCTTTGAATGTGGGCCAGACTTGTGACTGATTTAGACCATTAGGATGCCCGAGAGTGAAGGAGCGCCAGCTGCAAGCTCAAGAGGCCTCGGGCACATCTATCTACTCTATCCCTGCCCAGGCAGCCTGCTGGAGGGATGAGGCAGGTGGAGCACAGCCAAGTCGGCCAGTTGTCCCAGCTGAGGTCTCAGACATGTGAGAGCCCTGCAAAGATCAGCAAAGCTGACCACAGACACGTGAGTCAACTCTGCATGGCCCAGCTCAGATTCCCAGTAGGGCCCAGCCAACCCACAGACTCAAGAACAAAAAGAAATGTTTACTGTTGCATATTCCTAAGGCTTTGTGGTTGAGATGTAGCATTTTTATGGCAACAGATAACTGATACATTTGTATCTACTAAACCTCCCTTTCCTGGCCATTCTGCAGGTAACCTGGCCAATCCCTTCCACAGTGTTCTCATAGCTCTGTCACACAGCGGATTCCACATTCTACCATTGCAAGTTTTATATTAAATTGTTATCTTTTATTTTTGATACTTACTTGCCTATTTCCCTGCCCACAAGCTCTTTGATGGAAGAAACCCTTTTTGTTTTCCTTTTTTTTTTTTTGTAGAGACAGAGTCTCACTGTACCGCCCTTGGGTAGAGTGCCGAGGCGTCACACGGCTCACAGCAACCTCTAACTCTTGGGCTTAAGAGATTCTCTTGCCTCAGCCTCCCGAGCAGCTGGGATTACAGGCACCCGCCACAACGCCCGGCTATTTTTCTGTTGCAGTTTGGCTAGGGCTAGGTCCGAACCCGCCAACCTCGGCATGTGGGGCCGGCGCCCTACTCACTGAGCCACAGGCTTGTTTTCTTTTTTTAATCCTGTTGAGTCCTGCACTTGCCATAGTGTATAGCAAAGAGCAGAAGGTGTTTAAACATTCCTGAGAATTCTGAGGCTGAGCAATACCACTCCAATGTCTACAAAAAAATATTGCTTAAATTTTGAAAGTTTTGTTTTTCATATTTGGAACATTAATGCACCTGCAGTTGAGTTTTGTGTATTGTGTAAATTAGGGATTTAACTGTCCCAGCATCTTCAATGAGTATCTAACCTTCCTCCCCTGTCTTGCAATGCTAACCCATATCAGCTTTCTACAAGCGCAGGGTCCATGTGTGGCATCTCTGCTGTTGATTCTGGCAGAAACACACCGCCTTTCTTATTCACCACCTCTGTATAACAAGATTTGTAACTGTAGGACAAGTCACTCCATCTTGCTGTTTTCTTCAAAGTTGTTTTGGATTTTTCTGGTTCTTTATTTTGCCATGTACATTTTAGTCAATGTGTCAAGTTGTACATACACACCAACTAGTGTTTTCAGCATTGCTTAGAATCGTGTTACATTTATCAGTTATTTGAGAGAGAATTTTCATCTTTAAAAATGGAATCTTTCAGGCTGGAAGCGGTGGCTCACGCCTGTAATCCTAGCACTCTGGGAGGCTGAGGAGGGTGGATTGCCTGAGCTCACAAGTTCTAGACCAGCCTGAGCCGGAGTGAGACCCCCGTCTCTAAAAATAGCCAGGCGATGTGGCAGGGGCCTGCAGTCCCAGCTACTTGGGAGGCTGAGGCAAGAGTTTGTGGTTGCTGTGAGCTGTGAAGCCACAGCACTCTACCGAGGGGGACATAGTGAGACTCTGTCTCAAAAAACAAAAAAGAAAAAAGAGTCTTTCTATCCATGAACATGATGCAATTTAATTCACCATTTATTATAATAGATCTCATTTACCCTCAAAAATGCCTAGGATCTAATGCGTCTCTCTGTCTTCTCCACTATTCCTGCGCGCCAGCCTGGGCCATGACACCATTCTCTCTCTCCTGGTCAGGTCTAAATGACCTCTTTTCTGCCTGCAGATTGCCGTCCCTACAGCCTGTTCTCCATAAAGGAGCTAGAGTAATTTGTTGTTTTTGTTGTTACTTTTTAAAGACAAATTATGTCCTGGCACTTCTACCACCTCAAAAATCACCTTGTAGCACCAGTGGTGCTAACCGAGCTCTCACACTTTGGGAAACACTGGTTTAAATGAGATGAGCGAGTGAGTGGGTGAATCAATGCTGACCCTTTCTTTGCGAGACCCTCAGAGTGCAGAAAGGATTAAGAGGCAGCCCTCACGAAGGAAATCAAAATGCAAACAATAGCACTGGCCTGCGCAGAGCCAGAAGCCAAAGCGCGGGCGCGTGGGGCCCGGCTGGCCGGGGAGGCGCGGGCGCCCCAGCGCCGAGCCCGGGGGTGGGGTCCCCGCCAGGCCCGCGCCTCCCGGCCCCGACGCGCGCCCGCGGCCTGCGCTAGAACGCGCTGCGAGAGCGCGCTCCGAGGGCGCGCTCCGGGACCGCGGCGGCGCGCGGGGCTGCCGTGGCGGGAGAAGAGCTTCCGGTGGCGGCGGAGGAGGGGAGAGGGTGACCTGCAAGCGGCGCGGGCGGCGGCCCGGGGGAAGCGGTGAGTGGCGCCTGGGGGGCCTGACCGGGGCGGCTGGGACACGCGCGGAGAGCCCGGCGGAGCGCGCAGGCTCGGGCAGGGCCGCGCGCTCGCGGGCCCGCTGCCGGGGGATCCCCGGGCTCCGGGGTCCTAAGCCCCGTCGCTGGCCTCTGGCCAGGGTTCCCTGCATCTTGGGGACCCCTGCCATCCAGCTTCCCGACAGCTCCTCGCTTCCAGCATTCTGAGGCCCTGGCGCGCTCTAATCCTCCGTGGTGGGGTGGGCCCGGTTCCCGATGGGAGGGGGCTCCTTTTCCCACGCCCCTTTGCGCCTTGCGGTGCTGTCCCCGGTGGCAGCGTGACGAAACTCACCCCGGGGAGACACCCAAGATGGCTGCCACGGGGACAGGCAACCGCGCGGAGGGCACGAGCAATTGCTAGGTGACCAGGTGGCCCCAATCCCCACACCCCTCACGCACCTAGCTCTTGGCTTCTCCAGGTGCAGAGCAGGGCTGGGGTTCAGAGAGGAAGACCCCTGGCCCCTGCCCTAGAACTGGCAATCCCATAGGGAAGAGGTGTGCAAGTAAGTGGCTTCTGGGAATAGCGGTGGTCCCGTGCACACCTTGTGTTTGCAAGCTTTTCTCCTAATTTTCCCCGTTGTCACAGGTCTCTGACTTTCCCAGAATGACAATAATCACAGTATGTACTAAGTGTGTGCCAGATGACTTAGGTCCATTTAGTTTCACATTCTTCCAGCCCTGTGAGGTATTCAGCGTCATCTCCATAATCCAGATAAGAAAACTGGGGTTCAGAGAGATTGAGCAGCAGCGCAAGGTCACACAGCTGGCTATCCACAGTGGAAGGCCATGTGAGTGTCAAACTGAAATGCTTCCTCCTCAAAGATGCTTTCCCTCAACTATGCTGTCTAAATTGCACACACCTTTCCTTACACAACCCCTGTGTGTTTTTTTAAATAGTATTTGTCACTAGTTGAACTGTGTTTACTTTATTCTCTCTGCGTGAATGGGGTCTATGTTTGTCTTGCTCATCCTGTCTGTCCCCCGCATCTAGCAATTGCCTGTACCAAGTGAACCCTCAGTGAATATTTTGCTGAGTGCCTGAATGAAAAATTGTAGCTCTGCTTGATTTCAGGGTTTGGGTACTTAATTCTCCATGGGCAGCTTTTCTCTGAAGCCCCACCTACCCACTCAGTGTTCTCTTTATGCTTTCCTCACACTCCTAATCCCCTCCTCTGCCTCAACGTCTAGCCTTTAACTTGGGTGCCTCTGGATTTTCACTGCTTTGTTCATCTCCAGTTTACTGAGCTTCTTCCCTGTTCCAGGCATGGTAACAGGTGCAAGAGGGGAATGCAGGTAAATAAGGGGTCTGCAACTAGTAACAGTGCAGACCTCAGACTTGATGTATAAGATGAGAAGGAACTGTTTGGGAGGATGAATGAGGTGTCTACCAAGAAGTCCTGAGACCTCAAGCAGGTACTTTCTTCTCTCAAGACTGCAGATGTCTGACTTGCAAAAATGATGGTGTTTGGACAAGAGGATTTATCAGTTCCCATCTCAGCTCTAATATAAATTTCTCTAAATATGTATTAATAGGTTAGATTGAGCAGTGCAGGCTTTAGGCCACATGGATGTCTAGGAAAAGAGGCAATGTCTGTGGTTGTAGTTATCAGAGGGGAGCTTGTATAGCAAGGGATGTTTATAATTCAGACTAAGTAACATGTTCAGCATGTTCTTAATTTTTCATAAAACTTTTATGAAATCTCATGGGGATGGGCATACAAAGGCTCCAACTGGAAGGAAACATCCTTTTCTTTTTCCTCATTTCCTGCAAAGAAAGCTGAAAGGATAACCAATGGCTGTCGGAGCAGACCCACCAGGCTTTTCCATGCCTTAGAACAGGTGTCCTCAAACTTTTTAAACAGGGGGCCAATTCACTGTCCCTCAGACTGTTGGAGGGCCGGACTATAGTTTTAAAAAAAAAAAATTATGAACAAATCCCTATGCACACGGCACATATCTTATTTTGAAGTAAAAAAACAAAACGGGAACAAATACAATCACACCACTTCATGTGGCCCACGGGCTGCAGTTTGAGGACACCTGCCTTAGCATGAAATCAGGTATCCCCAGCCTCCTTTGCAGCAGTGATGAGATGCATTTAGTTGGAATAGAAACATGAATGAGACCAACTCTTCCCTTCTGGTTAAAGATAGGAAATCAGTACCAGTGAGTCCATTAAAAAAAAAAAAAAAAAGGCTGACTGTTGTCTAGATTGTGTATCAAACCTGCGCTTAAGTACACAAAGTTAAAGATACTAAAGTTTTTTTGTTAACCATTGTTGATTTGTAAAATACTTTCATAGGCATTAATATATATTCTATGAGCTGACTCTTTCAAGTGGGTGGTAATTAGTCAACTAAATATGTCTAAAATATTGCAGTTTAGTGATCTTTAATCATTTTGGCAGGCTGATAACACTCTCGCAAGTGGAAATCAATAGAATTTTTATTTTAAGTAAGAGCTTTACCTAGCCCAAGATATTGCTTAAGAAACCCACACACATGCGCCAGGCATGTTGGCTCACGCCTTTAATCCTAGCACTCTGGGAGGTCAAGGAAAGTGGATTGCTTGAGTTCAGGAGTTCCAGACCAGCCTGAGCAAGAGCAAGACCCCATCTCTAACAATAGCCGGACATTGTGGCGGACACCTATAGTCCTAGCTACTCAAGAGGCTAAGACAAAAGAATCATTTGAGCCCAGGAGTTTGAGCTTGCTATGTGCTGTGATGCCATGACACTCCACCCAGGGTGACAAAGTAAGACTCTGTCTCAAAAAAAAAAAAAAAACACCCAAGGTTTCTCTTAATGCCTGGAATGTAAGTAATGATTGTATTGTCATGTGGTGGGTGTTTTAATAGAATGAAAAAAAGAGTAAAGTTAGTTGCATGATAGGATCTGCATGGGAAGTGAGGAAATGATGGCGGTAGGAAGGCCAGAAGGCAGTAATTCTCCATGTCTTCCTGCTTCTAAACAGGCCCCCTATTCTCCACGGAGTAGTGAAGAGTGTGCAATACGTAGCCATTGTTGAGTGGAAATTCTTATTGAACAAGCCTGTAATTCTCTGCATAGGTTTCAACTTTCTGACCTATAATTTGATCTCCTATGTGGCCACACCAGTAAGGAAGGAACGCTGTGTGTGGGCGACCAGCCCAAAGCTAAGCATAAATTAGTAAATTAGCTTTTTAGGCTTCTTGAGTCAGTATGATTGTCCTTGGTGACACAACTTCTGTAGCCTCCAAAGAGTCAGAATTGTGCCAAGTCAGAATTGCCAATTTCAGGCTGTGTCATCTTGGGCGTGCTACTTAATTTCAGTTGGTAACGCTACAAAATCTTGGAGGGCTACAATGAGGATCTGGCAGGGTAACAATGCTTGGAAAGTCCAGTGTCCAGGACATGATGGGCAGCAGTGTCTCTAACAGGCTGTTTCACACGTGGTGGGCCCTAATACACAAACTGAGGAATCAGAGTTTTTATGACTCTTTCAAAATACAATAGGTTTAACCAACAAGTCTCCAGTTTAATAACCTACTTGTCATTGTTAATCTTTAGCCAGGGTTGAAGGTCTTCCTTACTAATTCCCTGATAAAGCACATTCCTTGCTAATGTGTTTTCTGTGAAATTTTGGAAAATTAATTCTTCCCAAGTAGTAAGCACTTTCTTGGCATGTAGTTAAAAGTTTGAAATAAAGTTTATCTTGGAAAAAAATGCTTTGTTTTGACATTTTGGATCATCTTCAGGAAGTTGGGACAGTTAAGCTTTATTCCCCCTCCTCACCAGTGACTGGATTTATGGGCAGGACTACAGTCATTGGGGACAGGAGGCTCTACTCCTGGAGAACTGGCTTGTTAGCAATGATCTGAACTTTGGGGGGGTCATTTTTCATCCTTTTTGGCACTTTACATTTAATGAAGATTAATAAAGGCCTATCATACACTTGTGTTTGCTAATCCTACCAACTCTGTAAGCCGACACATATCTCAGTTTTATAGGTGAGAAGATTGAGGTTCAGAGATACAAGGTGACTCATCCGATGGCATGTCTAGAAAGGAAGTGACAGAGTCGGGACTCAAACCTGCATGGTATTTGCTTAAGTCCGGTTCCTGTGCCACAGGTTGTCATGGTAGGTGCTTAGGAGAACAGGCCACAGGGCAGGGGCTTCCATCCACTGGAGCCAGATAGAAAGAGCAACAATAGTACCCAGGGCGAACATCCCTGGAGACATCCAGAGGCTGATACTGCCCCGGCAAGAGGATATTTTACTACATGAGTAGTAGAGCATTTGGTTTTTGTTTTGTTTTTCTCTGTATATTTGTTCCATTGTAGTGATCTCCAAAATTACCTGATCATAGGATATCTCTAGTATACTTTAAAAAAATTGATTCCTGGGCCTTGAAAAGTCTGATTTGCCTCAGCCCTACTGATTCTCTCAAGAGTAGGTTTTCCTGGTCACTAGCTCCTCTTAGGCAAATGTGGGTCCTGGAGCCAGGTGACTTTAATTCATGTTCTGGCACTGCTGTTAACTTGAGCAAGTTAGCTGACCTCCCTTATAACAAAGTTCCTGTGCCACATGGGGGTCACGACTGTGGTAAGGGTAAGACGAAATGATACAAGGAAAGCTCTTAGACTAAAGAATTATTAAATGTTAGTGGCTATTATTAGGTAATATCCTAATTTTGTTCATAAAGATACAGAAACTAGAAGCAGTCAGATTATGTGTACAAGATGGCAGAGTAGTTGGAGGAACTGGGATTTGTTTTGGTGTTTTTGTTTGTTTGTGATAGAGTCTTACTCTGTCGCCTTGGGTGGAGTACAGTATTGTCATCACAGCTCACTGCAACCTCACACTCCTGGGCTCAAGTGATCCTCCTGCCTCAGCCTCCAGAGTAGCTGGGACTGCAGGTGTGTGCCACCATGCCTGGCTAATTTTTTCATTTTTAGTAGAGATGGGGTGGGGGGTGGGGGTTCTCTTGTTCACACTGGTCTTGAACCCATGAGCTCAGAGGATCCTCCTACCTCAGCCTCCCAGAGTGCTAGGATTACAGGTGTAAGTCACTGCACCCCACTGGGGATGTGGGATTTGGATTCAGATCCATTGCCTCTACAGCACAAACTCATAGCTACTACACAATAATAGCTCCCCTACATTCCCCTTCCCTCCCCTCCATCTGGTGATTCTATGTTATAGGACTGCTGGATGAGGTTGGGGAAGTATGCTTTAGAGCAGTACTTTTCAACCTTTTTTATCTCACAATACACTCAAAGCTACAGTTAAATTTCTGCAGCACACTTAAATTATGTTGATTTTTTTAAAGAAAAGAGTAAATCACATAAAAGAGTAAAGAATATACTTACTACGCTTACTGCACTTTGAACTTCTTTTGAAAATAATTAGTGATCTTTAACAATTTTTGTGGTACACCTAAGATCCTCTCATGGCACACCGGTTGAAAATCACTGGGTTAGAGCCAGGAATTGGAGCTAAGCTAACCAACAGGTTCAGTGAATTTGTTTGGAAACTATACTGATCACCCTTGCCTAATAGGAGCAGACCGCTCAAGAGTCATCAGGCATATGTGTGGTGGGGGTGCTTGTGGGCCTGGGAGTCGGGGGTAGTCATTGCCTTGTGTACTGACTTGTGTACTGACAGTATGATCTCAGGCCGCGGCAAGATATCCAGAAGAAAGGCGGTAATGCCCACACAGAATTGGTCATGAAAATTGTGATATAACTTCAATAATTCTGGAAAAAAGATGGAGTTAGCTAACATTTCCAGTAGGGCTATAATATATAATGTATGACTAATATGTATGATGACTACAGAATTTGTCATGTCACTCATTTTGGCTTAATGTTGCCTGAGTTATTGTGGGTTTCAAAATACATTTACTCCATTGAAATATATATATATATTTTATATATATATTTATATATATATATATATATATTTTTTTTTTTTTTTTGCAGTTTTTTTGGCCAGGGCTGGATTTGAACCCGTCACCTCTGGCATATCGGGCTGGCGCCCTACTCCTTTGAGCCCCAGGCACCTTCCTAATAATGGATAGTTTTGAAAGATACATGAAAATTTGAACACCAGTCATTCATATCCCAGTCTACAGTGAGATTTGCCCAGAAAAGTAATCTAATAACTCAGTGTATGCCTTTATCAGTAGGGCTGGCTAATAGCCATGGACAATAAGATTAATATGTGAAGGGCATCTGCAAGTGTGTTTGGGGAAATGAATTGAGCTACATTCATTAGAATGTGTTTGTTGTTCAATTTGCTGTTCACTGTGTGTTGGGTCTTTCAAAACCCAGGACCAGCCCAGTCTTGGGTCCATGAGAGACCTTCAGTAGATACTAAAAGCATAAATTAGTTTTCTTGTGAATGAATAAAAAGACTTTGAAAAATGTAGTAATGAGACTACATTTACCCAAAACGTTAACAAAGAGAATACATTTTAACATTTTGTAACCTAGGGATTACAGAGATTGTTCCTGTCCCCTGTGAGGGGTTAATTAATGTTTCAACATATATCACAATGTAAAATTATCTGTTTGGAAATGACTCATTTAAATGCAGCATGATGCTAGAATTATTAATGATCTCACATAGGTCACATTATGTAGGTGGGGATGTCTTTAAGTGACAAACCCTTAAAGTCATTTTTCTTCTTAGAATAAGTGATCTCAACCAACCACAGAATTTTTTGTTCTACATTTTCTCATACGAAAAAAATTCATGCTCTTAAAATCCAAATTTTTCTTTAAAATTACTCATGCAAAAGATTCTTAACTTAGAATTAACACCTCAACTAGTCCAGCACAGGAAGCTACATGACAGCTATTTAAATATACAGAGAGGGGCTGCTTGTGGCCAGTCATCTCCTTCTAATGTCTCTTGGGCTTCTTACCATTCCCCATTCTACCATTTCTTCCACCACGATCTCATGAAAACTGAATTTCTTGGACATGTAAAATGTATCAGTATATTGTATAAACCATAGAACTTTGCAGCTGAGCCTCTCCAGCTTTTAAGCCCCCGTGAGACTGGGAAATGCCTCCTCCTGGCCCCTTCTGCTGTCTGTCTGGGTGTACTGGGCTGGGACCCCGTCTACCCTGCAGCCCCCTGCCCCCCACTCTCTGATATCTGCAGTTCAGCCATCTGCTCGCCTGTCGGAGCCTCCGGGAGACATGAACGTCTGCTGATTCTCCGTGGCATCTTTTCCTCGCTTCAGGGGCTGTAAAGCCGATGAACTCACACATTCTTGAACACATTCTTTGGTATCCTTTGGCAGTCTGACCTTCTGAGGGACATTTTTCGTTATTCTTGTCACATCTGCAATTGCAAAATAAGATCTTGTTCGCCAAAACTCTCTTTTGAACAGTTTGTGGTTTCATCGTCATTCATGCTATGCCAGTGTCATTGCGAGGCTGCACAGAACAATGTCTTTCTACAAGGTAGCCTGCAGAAATTCCTAGTTTAGAAGCATCTGTTGTAGAACCGTCACCACCTCGTAGTCAGCGATGCTCTAAGAACACCTCTCCAGAAAGATTCTGATCTCTGCCAATTCCGACCTTCCTTACGAGTCCAGGGACTCAAGCCGCTCCGCATGGCTGCACTTTTCATGAGTAAAGTAGGCGCATCGTGGGGAAACAAGCTCATTCATTCTTTCTCCATCTCCCCAATTCCCAGAACCTCCTTTCCTCCCCAGGAAGGTGCCCGCGGAGGCCCTGGCACTGGCCGTATGGCCTGCTCCCGGCCAGTACCGAGTGTGCACAGCGGGCTCTGTCATGCCTGCCCGCAGGCCACTGAACCCCGCGCCCGACACTGCCCGCCAGCCCGTGGATGTCTGGGATGCCGAACGCAGGGCTACCAAGCAGCCAGGCTCTCCAGACCCCGGGAGCTCCGGCGAGGCGGTGAAGGCCATTCGTACACGCCTGCGGCTCCTGCGGAGCTGCCCAAAGTGAACCGGCCCGGGCGCCAGGCAGGCTGCCCCCTGGTGTGCTTGGGCGCCCCCTCCTGGGCATGAGGCTCCCTGGCCCGATGCGCTAAGAGCGGCTCCAGGTCAGCGCGGGCTCCTGGGCCCCCACTGATTTTAATGTGAAATAGGAAATACGTTTTTTGTTTGTGTAAGTGCGACTCCTGCTGTTTGAAAAAGGGTCAGTTGACTTGGAGTGGAGAAAGTATGCTTGAAGGTGGAAGTTCATGCTTTAAAAAGGCTTGTCTAATTGGAGCAAGAGATGATAGTGAATTACAGTTTTCTCTGCTTTGAGATCATCTATTCTTGTAAGAAGGCTAATGCATCATTTCTGATTCGTCTGTATGATTTTTTTTTTTTTTTTGATCTGGGAACTGGGAACACAAGTTATCAAGCCCAGTTGCTCCTTCCCATGTCCATATAGTCCAACTTAAAATCCTTTCTAAGGAAGGGAAATTGTGTTAGTTTCCTGTTGCTGTTGTAACAAATTGCCCCACGTTTACTAGCTTAAAACAACACAAATTTATTATCTTAAGAGTTCTGGTGGCCAGAAATCTAAGGTGGGTGGACATTCCTTCTGGAGACCTCCAGGGGAGAATCCCTTTCCTTGCCTTGTCTAGCTCCTAACAGCAGCCTGTTGCTTGGCCCCTGGCTTGGGTCACCCAGCCTCAGCTTGTCTCCACGTCTATCTGTCCTTGCCTCTCCTGCCTGCGTTCTCTCTTAATGGGGACCCGTGTGATTACATTGGGCCCACACACATAATCCGGGATAGTCTCCCTATCTCAAGATCCTTCACATAATCCTTCACCCAGCAAAGTCCCTTTTCCCTGTAAGGTAACATTCGCAGTTTCTGGGGAGTAGGATGTGGACGTCTTTGGGGGCCATCCTTCTACCTACCACAAGTGCATATAAGGGGAGCTTCCAGTGTCGGGAAGGTTTGACTGGAGTCTGAAGATAAGCAGTTGGTATTAAGTACTCCTGCCTCTTCCCTGGCAGCGAGTGACATCTCAGAATCTGGCCTTCTCCTTCTGCGAAGGGCATCAAATGTGCAAAGCACACAGTTGTAAGAACTGAGAAGATTCTGGCACTGGCGCATACTAGGAACTTGCACTCTTAGGCTCCCTAGGGACCTGTGTGTAGGTACTAGATACTTTAAAAATTCATTTAAAGATTCATTTCTCCATCTCTCTCCTGTTGCTTTGTAAAAGGACACTTTTTGTTTCCAGATTCATATTAGGGTACAAAGGTTTAGGTTACATTGTTTCCATTTCTAAGGTAAAGTTCAAGTTGTAGTTGAGCCCTTCACCCAGGAGATGTGCTGAACACCGTACTTTGTGCCCATTAGGTGAGAACTTGCTGATCACCCTCCCACCTCCTCTTACCCTTTCCCTCTACTCCCCTATCCCTCACTAGAATATACTTGTTTTTCTTCTTTGGGCTATATAGTTGTTTGTATATTAGTGTCATATTAGTACTGAATATGTTGGATACTTGTTTTCCATTCTTGTGATACTTGACTGAGAAAAATGTGTTTCACTCCATCCAGGTAAATGACAAAAGATGTAAAGTCTCCGTCTTTTCAGGGCTGAATATTACTCCATGGTATCTATGTACCACAGTTTGTTAATCTATTCATGAGTTGATGGGCACTTGGGTTGCTTCCACATCTTGGCCATTGTGAATTGAGCTGCAATAAACATTTTAGTGCAAATGTCCTTGTGGTAAAATGATTTTTTTTTTCTTAAAGAAGATGCTTTTGTGAGACCTCCATGGCATTCTTCTTGGTCACTTGTCCTGTAAAGTCACCATAAGGTTATTAGAGTATACAACTTCATAGCATCAGGGACAAGTTTTTATTTTTAAAAGGGGGGACTTAAAGATACCTGTTCTTTACAGACATTAATTGATACCATACTTCAAAAAAACTGATGAGAAAGAGTGAAATGCCCAGTCCCCTGGAGTCCAGTCTGTTTCGGGTTCTCTCAGAGTTTATTCTACCACCAGCATCAGTCAGGCACCCTGGGCAAGTTATTTTTCTTCTTCTGGGCCTCAGTTGCCACATCTCAATGATGGAGCGTTCAATTGTAAGAATCTATCCAGTTCGTATGCAATAACAATATCTTTATATTTTAAAATGAGATCATGTGGGTGAAAACACCCTCAGTGTTGCTTTATATTTAACAAATTAGAGATGGGTTGTTATTAAGAAATAGAAATCTGTAAAAGCTGAGTCTTAATTTTTGTTTTGATTATTTCTATTAAGCATGAAGGAGAAATAGTGATCGTGAGAATCATAATTAAAAGGGAAGATTACTTGGTACCTTGGTATCCACTGAGGTACATCACAAATTACTCTTGTCCCTGAGGCGCCAGCTAGATTCATGTGTAGGCACGGCCTGGAGCCCATCAACTGGAACGGCACACTCACATGTCCAGCCTTATGCTGGACCTACTGGATCATAATCTCTAGAAGGGGGATACGTTTTGTCTTTCTAAAAGGCTTTCCAGGCTGGGCACGGTGGCTCACACCTGTACTCCCAGCACTATAAGCGGCCAAAGCGAGAGGATCCCTTGAGCTCAGGAGTTTGAGACCACGCAGAGTAAGAGCGAGTCCCCTAGCACTGGGACAATCACAATCACAATGGAAAAATCAGCCAAGCATAGTGGTGGGCACCTGTAGTCCCAGCTACTTAGGAGGCTGAGGCGGGAGAATCAGTTGCACCCAGGAGTTTGAGGTTGCTGTGAGCTAGGCTGAGACTGTGGAATTCTAGCCTGAACAATAGAATAAGACTCTGTCTCAAAAAAAATAAAATCAAATCAAAATCAAAATGAAAAGCTCTCCAAGACTGTGCATGGTGGCTAATGCCTATAAATCCCAGCACTCTGGGTGTTGAAGACGTAAGGATCACTTGAGCCTCCAAGTCCAAGACCCATGTGGGCAACATAGCAAGAACCCATCTGTATCCAAACTTTTAAAAAATTAGCTGGGCATAGTGGTGGCATACATTTAGTCCCAGCTTCTCAACTGGCTGAAGAAGAAAGATTGCTTGAATCCAGGAGTTCTAGGCTACAGTGAACTATTATCTCACTACTCTCCAGACTGAGCAACAGAGTGAGACCCTGTCTCTTAAAAAACAAATAAGATAATTAAAATTTTTAAAAGCTTTCCAGGTGATTTTAGTGTCCTCTGTTGGTTCAGAACCATTGCTTTGTGTCAGCAGCTTTGCAGGAATAAACAGTTTTCTGAGGAGAAGCATTGAATGGATTGCCATATCTCCCTTCTTGTTACCATTAGCACCCAGGGAGTTCTATCCCCTCCTCTCCACTACCCCAAAACGAGAGTAACCAGCTCAACAGCTGCCACAGTGTCTTCCTGGCCATGTAGACTCACCTCTCCTGTTGTTCAGGACACCACACTCTCCTGTTTGCCCACCCACCACTCACTCACTCACTCAGCCTCCTTTGCTGTGACTTCAGTCCTTCAGTCCCTTCTCTAGTTACCTTTACCTCCCTGGTGATCTAATGTGGTCGCATGACTTGAATCTCTGTGCCGACAACCCCACGTGTGTCTCCAGATCAGACTGCCGCAATCCGGACGGGCGCGTTCCGGGCCTCCTGGGCACCTCACTTGATGTCTCTTAGGCTTCTCACACCTCGGTGTCTATCTCAACTTTCTGTTTTCTCCCTGGCACTTGCTTTCCTCCAGTTGTTCTGACCAAACATCATAGGAGTCATGCTTTTTCTTTTTCCTTTTCTTTGAGATGGTCTCACTCTGTCACTCTGGGTAGAGTGCCATGACATCTTAGCTCACAGCAACCTCAAATTCTTGGACTCAAGAGGTCCTCTTGCCTCAGTCTCCTAAGTAGCTGGGACTACAGGCTCCCACCATGATCCCGAGTAGTTGTTCTTTTTTGTTTTGTTTTATTTTTTAGTAGCGATAGGGCTTTGTATTTGTTTGTTTGTTTGTTTTTTATTATTGGGGATTCATTGCGGGTACACAGAACCTGGTTACATCGATTGCTTTTGTTAGATAAGGACCGTCTTATATTTTTATTCTGCCCCAAAAAGGTGTGCTACACCCCTTAACCTCCTACCACCTCCTACCTTCCCTTTTTCATCTCTCCCCATGCCCCATCCCGCACTGTGTACTAGGACCTTAATTGTCCTCATACCAGAATTGAGTACATAGGATTATTTCTCCATTCTTGCGATGCTTTACTAAGAATAATGTGTTCCGCATCCATCCAGATTAATACAAAGTATGTAAAGTCTCCATCTGTTTTAGTGGCTAAATAGTATTCCATGGTGTACATATACCACAGCTTGTTAATCCATTCCTGGGTTGGTGGGCATTTAGGCTGTTTCATATTTTGGCGATGGTAAATTGAGCTGCAATAAAGCATCTAGTGCAATTATCCCTGTGATAAAAGGATTGTTTTTCTTCTGGGTAGATCCGAGCAATGGGATTGCAGGATCAAATGGGAGGTCTAGCTTGAGTGCTTTGAGCGTTTTCCATACTGCCTTCCAAAAGGGTGTATTAGTTTGCAGTCTCCCCAGCAGTGTAAAAGTGTTCTCTTCTCTCCACCATGCCAGCATCTGCAGTTTTGAGACTGTGATGAGGGCCATTCTCCCTGGGATTGGATGGTATCTAGAGACAGGATTTTGTTCTTGCTCAAGCTGGTCTTGAACTTCTGGGCCCAAGCAATCCATCGACCTCAGCCTTCCAGAGTGCTAGGGTTGCAGGTGCGAGCCACCTCACCTGGCGCCACGCATGCTCTTTCTTCCCCTCACATCCCGCATCTGAGTTGTTAAGAAATCGTACTGGTGCCGTCCATAGAATATCCAGAATTCCAGCACCTCTTGTCTCTTGTCACCTCCGTGCTGCTGTACTCTGCAGAGAAGCCTGAAAACCATTGCCGTGCTGTGTTCGACCCGAGCTGCCTTCAGCTCTCCTGGCTCGCTGCAGTCACCTCACCGCGCTCGTCCTGTCTCCACTCTTAGCGCCCCACTGCCTGCTCTCCACACAGCAGCCAGAGGGATGCTTCTGAACTGTGAGTCAGCTCCTTTTCTTCCCCTAAGTAGACTCCTTTAGTAATTCCCATTTCCTTCAGAGTACAATGCCAGGGTCCCTCGTGGCTGCAATTGTGAACAAGGCCCCTTCTCTAGTTACCTTCACTTCCCTGGTGAATCTCATCTGGTCGCATGACTTGAATCTCTGTGCTGACAACCCCGCATGTGTCTCTGCAGATGAGACTCTGCCGCAGGGAACCTCAGCTCCTTCCCGGTGCCTTCCTTACCTCCCCATCTCCTCTCTCCTCTCCACTCCAACTCATGCCTCTTTCTGTTTCGTGAAGACACCAGACACATTCATACCTTAGGGTCTTTGCAATGTCTGTTCCGTCTGCCTAGAATGGTCTTTCCCAAGATGCCCACGTTGTTTCTGTTCCTCAGTTCCTCACTTCCTTCTAATACTGCTCTGATATTTTCTCAACAAAGCCTACCCTGATTACCTTGTTTAAAAATGCAGTCTGTACCCCTGATTCTTCTTTTTTTTTTTTTTTTTTTTTTTTTGTGGTTTTTGGCCAGGGCTGGGTTTGAACCCGCCACCTCCGGCATATGGGACCGACGCCCTACTCACTGAGCCACAGGCGCCACCCCCCCTGATTCTTCTTATCTCATTCTGGGCAGGGTTTATTCCCCCCAAATCATTTGTTGCCTTATAATATTAAGAATAGTTTATTTATCTCTTATGTTTTTTGTTTATTTCTTGTTTCTCCTTTCACTCTGCCAGCCCACCATTTGCTCTACAAGGGGAGGAATTTTTATCTTCTTATAGCCCAAGAACCTGCCATGGAGTTGGTACCCAATAAATGAATATATATATATATTTTTTGAGACAGAACCTCAAGCTGTCACCCTGGGTAGAGTGTCATGGCATCACAGCTCAGAGCAATCTCCCACTCCTGGGCTCAAGTGATTCTCTTGCCTCTGCCTCCCAAGTAGCTGAGACTATAGGCACCCGCCACAACGCCCGGCTATTTTTTGGTTGCAGCCGTCATTGTTGTTTGGTGGGCCCGGGCTGGATTCGAACCCGCCAGCTCAGGTGTATGTGGCTGGCACCTTACCCGCTTGAGCTACAGGTGCCAAGCCCCAATAAATGAATATTAAAGATAGCAACATTTTCTAAATGTTTTAGGGAAAAAAATGCTAAAGATTTTTTTCTGCTAAGAATTTCTTCTGTATTTAAACTGTGGTCTACCAGAGGGTAGAAATTATATCTTTCATTTTCTCATTCAGAAATGAGAGGAAGTTAGGCCAGATTGTCTTGTTCAGTTGTGTGATTATATACGGCATTTATCTTATCACACTTAAGGATAGAAACAAATTTTCAACTGTGTACATAAATGTAAATTCAAAATGAGACCTGTGCACCAGTATAGCAGCTGTTTGGGATAGGTCAATATTGAGGTTAATTAACAGAAATGGAAAATATTAGAAATCTGTAGAACAGTTTGACAGTCATTTTATATCTGCTAAATCTAATTAAATACTGAGTCTTGACTTTTGTATATTTTTTCATTTAATTTCTTCCAGATTTTTTTAAATTGTATTTTTACAAAAATATTAGTTCATTATGGGGATTACAAGTTTTTTTTTTTCAAAAAAGCAAATCCTTTGCCATACATGGTTTAAGTAGCACTCATCAAATGCACATCAGTTGACTTATAAAGTTGGAGTAAAAGCAAAAACAAAGCCTGAAAAACCATAAGGCCTCTGGAATTTTGTGAATCTCCTAGATTTTCAGATGGTTTTTGCCAGTAGTGGTTTTCAACTTTGTTCTTATTTATCCAAGCTGTAGAAACCTCTTTTCAAATATGCATTGTCATAAAACAGATGCAAATGGCAGACAACAGCAGACGTGCCCTCTATGAGTACCAGCTTAAAGGCTCAGACCCACCTGCTTGAATTCCCCTCCACTCACTGTAGGTTGCGAAGAGGCCTCACAGAGCCCTAGAACTCTGTGGAGAAGCCTGAAAACCATTGCTGTCCTGTGTTTGAACTGAAGTCTTAGCTTTACTTTTGTTTCTTATAAATAATATACTTACTGTATTCTAATCCAAAATTAAGACATTTCTCCATGCAATGACACCGAGTTTTTTTGTTTGTTTGTTTGTTTGAGACAGAGTCTCACTGTGTCACCCTGGATACAGCAACCTCAAACTCCTAGGTTCAAGCAGTCCTCCTGCCTCAGCATCCCAAGTAGCTAGAACTACAGATGCCTTCCACAACACCCATCTAGTTTTTCTATTCTTTGTAGATATGGGTCGTCTTGAACTCCTGAGCTTAAGCAGTCTACTGCTTATGCCTCCTAGAGTGCTAGGGTTACAGGTGTGAGCCCCTGGATGTAACATGTGCAATTCTGATATATTCAAATTTGAAATTTAGGTATTTATCTTATCATAGCCCAACAGACAAAGATTTGTAGGGACTAACCTACAAAGTCATATTTATTGACTCATTGCAATGAGACCACACACCAGAGAAACCTTCTATCTCACCAAACAGAGGAGATAGATCTAGTATAACATTTTGGATAATGGTGGAGTTTACTGAAGCAGTATTTTGATAGGCTCAAAGTAGGACTGGATATAGAAGTTTGGACTGTGAAGTGGGCCTACATCCCCATTACCTTGGAAATTACAAAATTAAGATAGACTTGGATTGTGTCTAAAAATTTCCTAATCTAGGCCAGGTTCAGGGGCTCATGCCCGTAATCCTAGCACTCTGGGAGGCCAAGGTGGGTGGATTCTCTGAGCTCAGGAGTTTGAGACCAGCCTGAGCAAGAGTGAGACCCTGTCTCTACTAAAGAATAGAAGAAACAACTAGCCAGGCATTGTGGCAGGTGCCTGTACTAAGACTGAGACAAGATGATGAATTGCTGTAATCTATGACACCATGTCACTCAACCCCACGGTGACTGAGTAGGACTCTGTCTCTAAAATTTAATTAATTAATAAAAATATCCTAATCTGGGCGGCGCCTGTGGCTCAGTGAGCAGGGCGCCGGCCCCATATGCCGAGGGTGGCGGGTTCAAACCCAGCCCCAGCCAAACTGCAACAAAAAAATAGCCGGGTGTTGTGGCGGGCACCTGTAGTTCCAGCTACTTGGGAGGCTGAGGCAGGAGAATCGCCTAAGCCCAGGGGTTGGAGGTTGCTGTGAGCTGTGTGATGCCACGGCACTCTGCCGAGGGCAATAAAGTGAAACTCTGTCTCTACAAAAAAAATATATATATATCCTAATCTGAAATTCTGCACCTGAGCTGGAAATCTAGGCCCCTTTTCTGTGTCAAGAGTCAGATATTTCCTTGTTCTTATGATTCAAACAGCAAAGTTTCTGATCATTTGTAATTATATAGGACAAAGTTTCTCAGTGAGATAAAAGAGCAGTTCACTCAAAAAAGGTAGTTGTCATGATACTTTATAGCTGTGTTGTTCCCTTGGGAGAAATGGTTTCCCATCAGCTTTGGAGCTGGCTTCATGTGCCTTTGCTCTTGCAGCTTGCCTTAGTAAGAGCAGTGCTAATTTTTATATTATCACTCTCCTTGACCACTGTTTTCCGTACACTGGATTCCTCACATCTATGGACCTAATATGCTCAATTTTGATCACATGGTCCATAGTATGTACTAAGAAGAGATTTTGACAAAGCACAATTATTAACACAAGAGTACCCAACATTAACGTCTGACATTGTAATATACCTAAGAACTTGTGAACCATTAAAAAAAAACAACATAATGTAAAATTATTTGGAAAAGAAAGATACAACTAGAACTGGTCTCAGAGGCTGACCGTGGTGGCTCACGCCTGTAATCCTAGCACTCTGGGAGGCTGAGGCAGGAAGATTGCTTGAGTTTAAGAGTTTGGGACCAGCCTGAGCAAAAGCCAGTCCCTGCCTTTACTAAAAATAGAAAAATTAGCCAGGCATTGTGGCAGGCACCTATAGTCCTAGCTACTAGGGAGGCTGAGAGCAGGATTGTGTGAGCCTAGGAGTTTGAGGCTGTTGTGAGCTAGGCTGAGACTAGGGCACTGTAGCCTGGGTAACAGAGACTCAGTTTCACCCCTTCCCCCAAAAGAGAACTGGTATCACAAATGTAGGGAACAGAAACAGGTGTAAGAAAGCAAAGGTTTGAAGCCTTCATAGTGATTAGATCTTTTGGCCTGTTAATTTCATTCAGAGAGATCTAGTCTAAAAATAACACCAGATATAAGGAAAAAGATTCATGGACAGAGATTCGGCATTCTAGGTAATAATGAAACACTAAAAACAACATAAACGTTAACAATGTTGTTATATATCTAAAATGAATATTTAGTGCCATGGAAGGTGCTCGTGAAATAAGTAAAAAAAAAAAATCGGGACATTAAAACACACAGTGCGGTATCAACTTACTTTTTAAATTATATGATAACAAGTATAGAAAAAATCTGTAAAGAAATGTACTAAAACATTAACAATAATTATTTCAGAGTAACTGGATTATGGGAGATTTTGTTTCCTCATCCTTTCTTTCCAATAATAAGCTTGTATTTCTTAAAATACTACAGTAAGCATCTATTACAAAAATACAATGTACTTCTAAAATAAGCATGCATTACTCAGAGAAAGAAATTAGGTACTGTTGGAAAAAAGACGTGGTTCTTTGGCCTGAAAATAAAAATGTTATGAGGATAATTACGTGTTCCATTGTTACTCATGGGGCCGTCAGAATGCGTTTTACCCACTGTTCCTGGTAGAATGAAAAACATAATTTTTAATTTTGATAGGTGGTTATTATGCTAAAGAAGGCTGAATGAATCTGCATCTTTTTTTAAAATTGTGTAATCTTTAGCATTTAAGCCTTTTCATCATTAGTCACTTTTACTGGTAGAAATAACAAACTTGCTAGGTCAGAGTGCAGTAGAAACATTGCTTGTTTCACTCAGAAAAATGGGTTCAAACTTCAGACCCTGTCACCTTTGATATTATTTATAAATTTTTATATATTTTTTTCCTCTAGGTATCCAGCAAGTAAGAAATGTTGAAGTACTATGTGCTTGTAAAGAGAAATAATGTGGGAAACTGCTGCAATTTGGTTAAGATCAATAGAGATTTATAGACACAGTTAGCTTTGAATTTAGATGGTCTTTCTGCCATTTATAGCAATCTTATAAATAGGAAGAGAGTACATAAATTTTTACTTGAAGATTTAGTGTGACTCCAAAGTGATACTGTAAGCCTTATACAGACCTGTCTTTTTGCCTCTCTGTAGTTAGTCCAGGACCATGTCTGGAGAACTGCCACCAAACATTAACATTAAGGAACCTCGATGGGACCAAAGCACGTTTGTTGGACGAGCCAATCATTTCTTCACTGTAACTGACCCTAGGAATATCCTGTTAACAAACGAACAACTAGAGAATGCAAGAAAAATAGTACACGATTACAGGTAACATGAATGGTTATATTTTTGACTTAATACGTAAATAAATCATCATATTAGTCTATTGTTTTTAAATCTCTACTTAGTGATTTTATATCTTTTTTTGGTAATAGAATCCTTTTGACCAAAAAAAAAAAAAAAAAAGAGAGAGAGAAGAAGAAGAATAGAAAGACATGTTTGTATTCCCTGTTGCTGAAATTGCTGACCCTTAACACAGATATCCCAGGGCTCATCGTAGCATAAAACTGGGACGGTCATCCCTGCTCCTCATAAGTACTAATCTGTAAGGTCCCTCTTTCCCAGCACCCTGCCTTCTATTCTCTAATACAGCAACCCATGCATTTTTCTGTCTCTGAACAGAAACATCATGCAAAAAATAAGCTGCCTAGAATAAAGGCTAGGTTGGTTGCTTCTGAGATACAGCCTCAGTGAATGAAACCCTGTAGGTAGGAGCTTAGGTGAGAAGGGTGCCAATGGTGGTGCCTGCAGGGGTTGTAGATTTGGGATGCGCTCCATCAGTTCTGAGAGCCACGCAGTGGGTAAGAGAATCTGCTGCCTGTGTACACAGAGATGCAGCAATTGGCAACTTTGCCTGTAAAAGACCATGTAAGAAATATTTCAGGCTTTGTGGACCACTAAGGGTTTCCGTTACATATTATTCTTAGTTTTTTGTTTATTTATTTTTTACAATCCTTTAAAAATTATAAAAACTGCTCTTACCTACAGGGGCATCCAGGCCTCGGACAATAGTTTGTTGACTCCTATACTAGGGGAAAGTCAGCCAGAAGCTGGGGATTGGATCGATTGGAAGCTACCTACTTAACTGCCCATGAGTAAGACATCTGAAACAGGGGTCCAGCGGTCATCCAGGTAGTTAGAGAGAGGGAACCAGTGTCAGTCTATAGACACTGAGTCTGGACGGAGTCTAGCGAACGACAATATGCATAAAGAAGGCACACAGAGAGCAGGACATCAGGTGGCCTTAGGAGAAAGTGCTGAAGGGAAGGCCATAGAGGAGGAGGACGCTGCACGGTTTAGGAACTTGGCAAAATGTTCTTTGTGAATCTGGAGAAGCCATAAAAAGAGGGGAGGTCAAAGTGAAAACACCATTATGGCTAAAAGAAGATGACACAAGGAAGATTGCAAGAGCCTAAAAATGTAATTGGAAAATTGAAATCTTCACTAAAGTCAGTGGCAGAGAACAAACATCAGAAATGGCACCATGACAAGGTTGAACTGGCCGTGTAAAGAATAAACTGAGACGCTTCCCAAGGAAGGAGATCAGAAGTCAGCAGACTTTTTCTATAAGGGATCAAATTTATATATTTTAGGCTTCACAGGCCGGACAGTCTCTGTCACATACTCTTTTTGTTGGTTGGTTGGTTTGTTTGTACAACCCTCTAAAAATGTAAATGCCATGTTGAGCTTACAGGCCATACAGAAACAGGCCAGGCTATGGGCTATAATTCATCAGTTCTTGCTGGGGATAAAAAGAAGGAAGATGTAAGAAAGATTATGTGAGGGGAATAGAGACAGTGACAGTATAATTAATTGGTGCTCGTAAAGGAGAGACTAGAAAAAATGCAAGTAAGCAATATTAAATATATAATACAGGGTGGCCATAAAATTCATGTGCAATTTAAAAAGGTGTGATGGCATGTAAACTTCATGGCCCCCTTAACAGAAAGGGGGTGAAGAATAACATGTCTCACACTGAAGAGACCTCAAAGCAAAGCGACTCACATACGGCAATTTTCTTTCTTACATTTTTTTCTACAAACTTTAAAAAATCCAGAAGCGTCTGTGACTAGGGGAGAAAAAACGACTAGAAAACAACAGATATCAGAAAAGTCTCAACCTTTTCATCTGTACTCCGAACGCCAGAAGACAGTGAAGCAATGTGTGCAGTGCTTTCAGGAGAGAGAGTTGTAACTCAGATTTTAAAAAAGATTGTCTTTATTTGCAAAGTCAACAAAACAAACATACAAGAGCATCAAAAACCAACCCTTTTTTTTTTTGCACTTTTTTGCAAAGTGTCTCTACTATAAGGTGCAGTTATACCTTTCTTTCATCGTGAGGGGGCAGGGTGATGGAAAGGCAGGAAGAGAAAAACAAACTTCGTAAAACCTTTTTGAGTGGTTAAGAGGTGAAACAAACTTAAGCTCAGAAATAAGAAAACTAATGGATAGTGATTCCTCAGAAAATTAAACACGTACGTTACCATGTAATCCAACAATGCTACTTCTGGCTATTATACCTGAAAAAATGAGCACAGAGATGCAAACAGGTATGTGTGCACCGTGTATGTAGCAGTGTTAATTACAGTAGCCACAAGGTAGAAGCAACCCAGGTATCCATCAGTCAATAAGTGGACAAACAGAATGTGTGTATCACAGTGGAATATTATTCAGCCTTAAGAAGGAAGGTGATTCTGACATCTGCTACAACATGGATGAACCTTGAGGACATTCTGCTGAGTTAAATCAGCTCGTCACAAAAGGACAAATATTGTGTGACACCATTAGCATGAAGTACCTGGGACAGTCACTTACATAGAGACAAAAGCAAAATGTTGGTTGCCAGGGGCTCCTCATCCCCATGAGAAAGGATGAGGAACTAAGGAATTACGGGTACCAAATATTAGTTGGGGAAGATGAAAATGTTCTAGACACGGGTAATGGTAATGATCATACAGTAATGTGTATGTACTTAATGTCACAGAACTGTATAATAAAAATGATTAAATTGGACAATTTTGTGTTAGGTATATTTTACTACAATGAAAAGAATAAGTCATAATATAGGCAGGTAATAAATCTTAAAACCTATTAAAATATGAAAAATTGTGTATCTCTAGTGAGAAAAGAAAGTGCTTTGTGAAAAATAATATCTGTCTCAATCTAAAACCCTAAGTTGTAGTGTCAAAAAGAAGAAGAAAGTGAAAAATTAAAAACTATATCCTAAATCTGGCCTTAACTAGAAACAAAACTCAAAATTGTATATGATTTTATTCTTTACTATAGTAGAGAAATGCATTATAGAATCTTAATTTTTTTGAGAATATTAAAGGTAACTACTAAGTCAAATTAAATATTAGTATATATTTTCTAAAACCTAGAAGTATAAATTTTTTTTAAAAAACTGTAATCAATGTAACTAAAATTAAAATCAGAGAACTGAGATAGAACATTTTAAAGTACCATAACACTAGATGGAGAAGGCAAATAGCTTTGTTACAACAATGTATTTAGATGGTTTACTAGATCCTGTTAAAACCAAAGACTTGGGGGAAGCTTGTACCGTGGGTTGGCAGTTGGATACAATAGTACAGCCAGATAGGAGAAATAAGTTCTAATATTCTATTGCACCATAGGGTGGCTAAAATGAAACAATTTAATGTATATTTTCAAATCACTAGAAGAGCAAATTTAAAAATGTTCCTAACACAAAGAAATAATAAATATTTGAGGTTGATATATATGTTAAGTTATCCTGGTTTAATCATTACACATTATATACGTGTATCAAAATATTATGCTGTGCCCTACAAATATGTACAATTATTATGTGTCAATTGAATCCCCAACAATAAAAATAAATAAATAATTAAAAATAAAAAAAAAAATCCCACAAAGCCCCTGGGTTAATATGTTTCATGTTGAAGTCAGAATATGTATAAATAGAATGAATCCCCAACAATAAAAAAAAGAAAATTGTAGGCCTTAGTAAAATTCCTGATGTGCAAAAAATTAAAAGACTTAAAAATTGGGTCAAAAACACTTTTAAAGCTCCATAATGACATGGCACCCAGTTGGAATACATGGTGCTTACTAGCTACCAGACTCATGACATGTACCTATAAAATTACAGTACATTCTTCCAAGAAGCCCTAAATGTCTCCCTTCTTCTCTCTTCACCCTTTTAAAGCATTTAAACCCTTACAGGCTGGGTGATAAATTGTGTGTACCTGCTCCAGATGAGGAGGAGAAAGAGTATTTGTTGTGGTTCTGTGCTAATATATATTTTTTATATATTAACTAGTAAACTAATTGGTAGATTAATGGGTAAGAAGTACCTCAGAGTTTTCCATCTTACCATGAAGAAATAAATCATTCATGAACCTTTGAGGGTGACTAGCTGCACTGAAAGGGTTACTTGGGGGTGAGGGTCAAAGGTATCATGTGATAGTATACCCCCAGGGAGTGTGAATCCCAATATGTAGTTATACCAACTTAATATGAACCCAAAGGGAGTAATAAAAATGGCTAACATTGGGCGGCGCCTGTGGCTCAAAGGAGTAGGGCGCTGGCCCCATATGCCGGAGGTGGTGGGTTCAAACCTAGCCCCGGCCAAAAACTGCAAAAAAAAAGGCTAATATTAAAATCCAGGATAAAGGTAACTGCAAGAAAAAAAAAAAAAAGAAAACAGGAGTTGCCATATAAAAAGCAGACAAAATACAGTTCCAGGCAAATAGATATAAAAAAAAATCAATATTAATAAAGATATACCAAACTGGTAACAAAGAGATTCATGAATCTAGACCGTCTAATCACATCAGAATTTTTATGTTCTTTTTTTTTTTTTTTTTGCAGTTTCTGGCTGGGGCTGGGTTTGAACCCGCCACCTCCAGTATATGGGGCTGGCGCCCTACTCCTTTGAGCCACAAGCACTGCCCGTATTTTTATGTTCTTTTAATTTGTTCAAAAAGGAAAACCAAAAGTAAAGTAAAAAGTGAGGACATTAGTATGAAACTTTCAGAAATTGTACCCAAATTTTACTCACAGGGTCCGTTTATAGCTTTACACATCTCTCTAACTAAACAATAAAGGCTGAAGGTGAATAATGGAGAATTCAGTTAAAGAAATTGGAGAACAACACAGAATAATAAAATGGAAATAGCAAATCCTGCATGGTACTTACTGTGTGCCAAGGATGGTTTCAGTCACCTTCCATTTATTAAGTTAACTCACACAGCAGCCCTTGAAGGTACGTACTATTGTTATTCCCATTTTTCAAATAAAAAACTTAGGCATTAAAGGTTAACTTGCTTGCACTCATGCTGCTGGTATATGGTAGAACCAGGATTGAAACCCAGACAGTCTCACTATAGAGTCCATGCTGTCAACTACGACATGTACTGCTTTTCAAGGAAAACAGAGAGGAGTTAATTTAAAAAAAGAAGTTGGAAATGAATTGATAGGATTAAAAAATAAGGATCAATTCTTTGGCTGGTTGGGGTGGTTCATGCCTGTAATCCCAGCACTCTGGGAGGCCAAGGCAGAGGATCCCTTGAGCGCAGGAGCTCCAGACCAGCCTGAGCAAGAGTGAAATCCCATTTCTACTAAAATTAGAAAAAGTCGCCAGGTATTGTAGCAGACACCTGTAGTCCCAGCTCCTATGGAGGCTGCGGCGGGATTGCTTGAGCCCAGGAGTATGAGGTTGCTGTGTACTAGGCTGAGGCCACGGCACTCTAGCCTGGGGCAACAGAGTGAGACTGCAAAAAAAAAAATCAATTCTTTGATAAATGCAGTGAAGCATAAGCCTCTGGCATGTCTAATCAATATAAAACAAAACCCTCAAAATATATAACAAATAAGAAAGTTACCTAAAAGAGGAATAAAAACATAAAAATAAAACTTATAGTTTTTTTTCGGTAAAAATTATGAAAATCTTAACTGAAAAATATAACATTATATGGATAAAGTATGTAAATTACCAAAATTGACTCAATCCAAAAGAAAGCAGGGAATGAGAAGGAAGGAGGATGAGAGATGACCAACAGCAAATTAGTGAACAGACAAAAAACCTGTCCCACAATAATCTCCAAGGCCAGATGGCTTTAGAAATGAGGGAAATAATTTTTTCATAGGAAGAATTAAAACCAGTTCTACCACAAACTCCCCCAGAACATAGGCAGACTGCAGGAATGCTTCCTCCTTCAATTTATGAGGCTACAAATACACTAATTAAAAAAAAAAGACAAAGAGTAAAAGAAAAATTAAGAACACTTGTGTCATAGACACAAAAATCCTTAACAAAATTTAACAAATGAAATCTAGCCATATCTAAAAATGGTAATGCTCAAAATAAGCAGAGCTTAAGTAGAATTCATGGCAAGCATGCAATTGGTGTAACATTTGAAGACCACTCTGTCTATAGACTATGGGATCATCTCAATAGATGCAGAAAAAGCAAGCAAAATTCAACCTCCATTCATGATAAAACTCTAAGCAAACTAAGAATGGAATAGGAAAAATACATCTACCAAAATAAAACTACAACTAACATCAGATTTAATGTTGCAGTAATGAACACTTTCCTCCTACTGTTGAGAATACAACAAGGATTTTTGCTGTCATTACCTTTATTCAGCATTGTGATGGAAGTTGTAGCTAGTGCAAAAAGAGAAAATGTCAAAATTCAAAAGAAAGACATAAAGATAAGAAATGAAGAGGTAAAACTGTCTTCCTTCAAAGAAAACATGACCGTCTATATAGAAAGAATCTACAAAAAAGAAAGCAACTAGAATAAGAAAGTTTCGTAAAGTCACAAGGTACAAGATCAATATACAAAAATCAATTATATTTTATCTGGTAGCAATTACAAACTGTACATTGAAATATTCAAATAATACCATTTTTAGGAGCAACAAACATATTAAATAGCTAAAGATCATGAAATGTGTAATGCCTATATGCCAAAACACACACATATACAAAAATTACAGAGAGAAGTCAGTTGTTTTTTGTTAAGTGGTGACGTATACTGTGATAATGTATTGGAAGACTGAATATAATGAAGATGTTGTCTCTTCCTAAACTGATGAATACGTTCAATGTAATTACCAAAACCCCAGCAGGCTTTTTACAGAAATCAACAAGCTAATTCTAAAATATACATGGAAATGCAAAGGATCTAGAACATTGAAAACAATTTTGAAAAAGAATAAAGTTGAGGAATTTATACTACCTGATCTTGATTGTTTTTATATAGAGGCCCACTCTGTTGCCCCAGGCTAATGTCCTGTGTCCTCAGCCTAGCTCATAGCAACTTCAGACTCCTGGGTTTTTGCCGTCCTCCTGCCTCAGCTTCCCTAGCAGCTAGGACTACAGGTGTCCACCAGCATGCCCAGCTAATTTTTCTATTTTCAGTAGAGACAGGGTCTCACATTTGCTCAGGCTGATCTCCACCTCCTAAGCTCAAAAGATCCTCCTGCCTCAGCCTTCGAGAGTGTTAGGATTACAGGCATGAGCCACCGTGCCCACCCTATACTACCCAATTTTCACACGTACTGTAAAGCTCTCACAGGAAAGACAGTTTTGTGTTGGTGTATGGATAGACATTTAGATTCATAGAACAGAATGGAGAATCTTGAATAAACGTGAACATACTTAGCATGCCAAGATGAATCAATGAGGAAAGGACATTCTGTTTAATGAATGGTTCTGGAAAAATTGGGTCATCATATAAAAAATAAATGATCCTTATTTTATACCACAAATAAAAGGTAACTTGAAATAGGTGATAGCCCTAAATATATCAGCTAATAGCATAAAAATTCTAGAAGAAAACATAAGAAAATCTTTATAACTTGGGTGTAGTCAAAGACTTCTTAGGTAGGGCATAGGATAAACACTGATAAATTGAAAAAAAGAAGAAAAAGAAAGCACTGATAAATTTAACTTTATGGAAAGTAAAAAGTCTTTCCACTGCAGAAGACATTGTTTATAAAACAAACATGCAGTTCACATGCTAGAAGGAAATATTTTCAACACTTGTGTCTCATAAAGGATTTGTATCCAGAAGACATAAAGAATTCTTTCAATTCATTAAAAAGACAACCCAATTTTTAAAACTGGTCAAAAGACTTGAGCAGACTTAGGACATTTCACCAAAGAAAATATAGGAACAGCGAGTAAGCATGTGAAAAGATGATCAACATCTTTAGCTGCCAGAAATGCAAATTAAAACCACAAGAAGATACTATTTAATGCCTACCAGAATGGCTAAAAATAGATTTGGTAAATAACTGTGGTAAATTCATCAAATGGAATACTACTGGGTGATTAAACAATTATTGGTACAAACAACAAGGTTGCATCTCAAAAGTATTGTGCAAAATGAGGGAAGCCAGGCACAAAGTACTGCTTGTGGTATGAATCCATTTATGCGCAGCTCCCACAAGGGCAATGCTATAGGGTTAGAGAGCAGATTGGTGGTTGGCAGGAAGTGAGGGAATGACTTCAGAGAGGCCCCTTGCAGGAGGGGAAATACTCCCAGGGTGTCCAACCTGCAAGAGGCATGCAGATTATTTGCTTATCTGTGGTGTCCTATGTCATGAAAAGTATGTATGGACCCCCCTTTTTTATTTTTGCTGATCAGCTTTCATTAGTGTTTGTGTGTTTAATGTGTGGCCCAAGACAACTCTTATTCTTGTAATGTGCAGCAGAAAAGAAGAAATGTTGGATGCCCTCGAGGGTGGGCACACTGTTCATTTTGCAGGAATCATCAAATTGCACACTTAAAATGCATGACTTCTTCTGTATTTAAATTACACATTAATAAAGCTAATTGAATTCAAAATGTTATGAGATCATAGAAAAAAAAGGAGATACTTCCCAATTCACTTGCGATCTTCCCACTTACAAATGATGAAAATGTACTAAAAGGAAACAATGGTCCATCTTACAAATTTATAATGCAGAAATCCAAAAGAAAAAAGTATACCAGGATATCGATTCCAACCTTGTGTTAAAACATGGGCTAGTAAATTTTATTCCAAGTATGAAAAGGTGATTTGTTTTTAGGGCATGTATTAATGTGACTTATTACATCAATAGATTAAAGCAAAAAAGCCAAATTTTGATAGATTCCCCAAAGAAGCTAAAATTATGTAACTAATCACAAAATAACTAATCAGCTAGGGATAATAATAAGCACTTCTTTAATGTGATAAAGAATACCCATACAGTTCCCATATCAGAAGACAGCAGCACACTAAATAATACAACATTAGAGCTGAGCTTCCCAACGAGACCTCTACAGAGTAGGAATCCTGTGGAATTCTTACAGGAAAAAGGGGAAATAGGACAAAGGGAGAGAAGGGTGTTTTCCCAGTTAAATTCAGGAAAGTTTACCTCCCACTCTTGAGAAGATCATATGCCATTAACTTTTTAAACTTTACAAGAAATCTGTAATAAAGCTACTTAATCAATTTCTCCAAACTTGAATATGGGTCCCTTTTTCTTTCTCAATTCTTTTTCATAACATCTGTTAATATCCGAGACATTGCCCTGGAAATACTCCACCATGAGGCATTCCTATTAACGTAAGGAGCAAGGCTGGGATGTCTTTATCTTCACTATAACATTATTCTGGAAGTCCTAATCAATTCAGTAAGACAGAAAAAGAAATAAGTTATAGATATACCAAAAAGATGAGACAGTGTGTTTTATGTAAATGATGATATTCTCAGCAACCAACTGAAAAACCAATGAAACAAGTAGAAGAACATGATGAGCAAGGGGGCTGCTTATAATATATATAAAAAATACAAAAAAAAATTGGTAGCTTCTTATATACCAGCAATAATCAATCACACAATATCTTCTTCTTTTTTTTTTTTTTAAGGCAAAATCTTACTATGTTGCCAAGCTAGAGTGCCATGGCGTCAGCCCACCTCATAGCAACCTCAAACTTGTGGGTTCAAATGATACTCTTGCCTCAGCTTCCTAAGTAGCTGGGACTGTAAGTGCCCACCCCCACATCCAGCTAATTAGAGTTGAGAGGAGTCTTTCTCTTATTCAGACTGGTCTGGAACTCCTTAGCTCAAGCGATCCTCCCACCTCAGCCTCCCAGAGTGCTAGGTCTACAGGCATGAGGCGCCACGCCAGCTAGACAATATCTTTTATTCATATTCATAAGAACAATGAAAAAAATGCCTGGGAACAAACTAATGCAGAAGCTGTGGCAATTACAGAGCCACTGGGAGTCACTGAAGGAAGCATTTGAGTAGCTGGAGTGACGTGGTAGGCCTAGATAGCAAGGTATTGTGCTGTACAGATGTCGCCTCTAAGTTAATGCAGTCTCAGTCAGCATACAGTTGTGATCTCCTGTAAAACTGACAAAATCATTCTAAGGTTTATCTGTAAGAATAAATTAATGAGTATAACTAATACATTTTAGAGCAAGAAAAAGAAGAACAGAATGAGGGACAGTTGGCTCCAAAGTAAATATTAAAATGGATGGTCAAATTTAATGCAATAGAAGGTCTAGAAATCAAGCCTGGTATTCATAAAATCCTGATCGATGCAGACCAGCCAAGTGGGAAATAAAGTTAAGCAAGTTTTACATCCTCATATCTTAAGATAAATTCTAAACATTAAAAGCTTCAGGCTGGGTGCCTGTGGCTCAGTGGTTAGGGCTCCAGCCACAAGCACCAGGGCTGGGGGGTTTGAACCCGGCCCGGGCCTGCTAAACAACAATGACAACTGCAACAACAAAAATAAATAAGTAAATAAATAACTAGGTGTTGTGGCAGGGGCCTGTAGTCCCAGCTAATAGGGAGGCTGAGGCAAGAGAATCACTTAAGCCTAAGAATTTGAGGTTGCTATGAGCTGTGATGCTTTGGCACTCTACAGAGGGCAACAAAGTGAGACTCAAAAAAAAAAAAAAAAAAGCCATGTGATGATGGAGGCAGAGATTGGAGTGATATACCTACAAGCCAAAGAACACCAAAGAATTCCTATGGCCATTAGAACCTAAGAAAAAACAAGGAAGAATCCTGCCCTAGAATCTACAGAGGGACCATGGCCCTACTGACTCTTTGCTTTCAGATTTTGAATCTCCAGGACTGTAAGAGAATAAATTTTTATTGTTTTAAGCCATCTAGCTGGTGGCAATTTGTTTTTGCAGCTTTAGGAAACAAATATATCCTCCTTTTAAATGTTGCATAGTATACCACTGTGTGATTGTAAAATACTGTGTAATATATTATACCAATGGCCTAGTGTTGGGCATTTTAACTGCTTCTCATTTTTTCCATTTGTAAAGGATGGGAAAGTAAATGAACTCTCATGAATAAATCATTCCCTACATTCAAGATTATTTCAAAGGCAATAAATAAATGTGCTGGGTCAGAGCTATGTAAAACATTAAAACTTGAGACATGTCCTTTATTCTTTTCTTCTACTTGAGTATGTCTTTCTTTTTTTTTTTTTTTTTTGAGACAGAGTCTCACTTTGTCACCCTTGGGAGAATGCCGTGGCAACACAGCTCACAGCAACCTCAAACTCTTGGCCTCAAGTGATTCTCTTGCCTCACTCCCACCCCAGTAGCCAGGACTATAGGCACCCGCCACAACACCTGGCTATTTTTAGAGATGAGGTCTCATTCTGGCTCAGGCTGGTCTTGAACTCATGAGCTCAAGCAATCCACCCATCCTGGCCTCCAAAGGCCTAGGCTTATAGGCGTGAGCCACCACACCTGGCCTGAGTATGTCTTTCTAAAAATCATCTCCATTACCAACAGCAGCATCATTATTTAGGGAATTTTTATGTATACTGTGATTAACCCAATTTTTTTTTTTTTTTTTTTTTTTTTGCGGTTTTTGGCTGGGGCTGGGTTTGAACCCACCACCCCTGGCATATGGGGCTGGCACCCTACTCCTTTGAGCCACAGGCGCCGCCTGATTAACCCAAATTTTAATTGTGTTTTGTTGGTTATATTAGGTGCTATCCTGAATTTTTTTTTTTCTCGTAGTTAGATAGGAATAAAATCTCT
Source organism: Nycticebus coucang (assembly GCF_027406575.1). Classification (NCBI taxonomy): domain Eukaryota; kingdom Metazoa; phylum Chordata; class Mammalia; order Primates; family Lorisidae; genus Nycticebus; species Nycticebus coucang. The sequence goes on from NC_069796.1 coordinate 79,371,693, forward strand.
GCTTAGAAAGACTATACAAGGGTCGGCTCCCATAGCACAGTGGTTATGGCGCTGGCTGCATACACCAAGGGTAAGCAGGTTCAAACCCAGCCTAGTCCAGCTAAAAACAGCAATGACAACTGCAACCAAAAAATAGCCGGGTGTTGTGGTGGGCACCTATAGTCCTAGCCGCTTGGGAGGCTGAGGCAAGAGAATCATTTAAGCCCAAGAGTTGGAGGTTGCTGTGAGGCTGTGATGCCATGGCACTCTACCAAGGACGACATAGTGAGACTCTCTCTCGACAACAAAAAAAGGAAAGACTACACAAATGTTTGTCTGCACTTCTAGCATGTTCATAATAGTTATTTGTGTGTGCGTGTCATTGAAGCTTTTATTTATTTCTATTTTTTAGTAAAGACAGAGGTCTTGCTCTTGTTCAGGCAGGTCTTGAACTCCTGAACTCAAGCAATCCACCTGCCTTGGCCTCCAGAGTGCTTAGATTACAGGTGTAAGCCACTGTGCCTGGCATGAATTAATATTTTTAATTGCATAACTTTCATCTAATTAAAACATTAAAAATATTTTAGAAGTTGCAAAGTTCAAAATACATTTAAAAATGTCATTTAAGACAAAGAACATTTCAAAGTTGAATACTTCCTTGTTATACACGATATTTTTTTTTTTTGCTTTTTCAAAGATAAATAATTTTAAAAATGTGTTAAAAATGTTCATTTGAGTGCTTATGTTTCGACATTTTAACTGACGATGTATCCATTAGTTAGAGTTGTCACTACATCCAGGGACAGGGACTGTTGTTTTAGGTAAATATAAACTTTGAAGCCTTTTAGCTACTTGTCTCTAGGGCATGAGTAAGATATTTGAAATGAAAATTACCTTGTTATTTTTTATTGTTTTCTTAGGCAAGGAATTATTCCTCTAGGTCTTACAGAAAATGAATTATGGAGAGCAAAGTACATCTATGATTCAGCTTTTCATCCTGATACTGGTGAAAAGATGATTTTGATAGGAAGGATGTCAGCTCAGGTTCCAATGAACATGACCATCACAGGCTGTATGATGACATTTTATAGGTAAGTTATAGCTGTGTAACAGAAGTTTGTTTGATGTCACAAAAACTTAAAGTACATTTTTTGTTTGTAAATAGTTTTATTGACATAAATGTCATTTTATAAACATATGAGGTTATAAATATGAGAATTAGCTTTATTGGAACGATTGAGTCCTTCCACATGTGTCAAAACATTGTACTCCAAAAATATAGACAATAAAAAATAAAAATGAAAAAATATAATAGTATAATTGCTTTTAAAAAAGAAATAAATGTCATTTCATTTTTAGTTTCATATTATATAATGTTGTTACTCTAAGGGTCTTTTTACCTTTCTCCTCTGATAAATATCATTTTCTTTGCTGTTCAAAAGGAGATTGAATTTTTCCCTAAATCTTAGACCCAAAAGAAAATGAAGTAGAGAAAGAAAATAAAGAGTCTGAGAAATCGCCCTTTAATCCATTCACATAGATACAGGTATAGGTACAGGTACTGATATAATACGGGTGTAACTGTAGACATACTTTTTTGCACAGACATAAACTGTCCTTGCAGTTAGGAGGGGCCAGGACTGCTTAGCTCCATATGGCTTCATTTTTCCCCCAAAGAAGGGATCTGACATTTATTTGAGTGTTTACTGTGCCAAGCCCTCTACACATACAATCTTACTTCATATTCATACTCATAGTAACCCCTAGAGCCTGATGCTATCCATGTCCACTGAATGCGGACACTGAGGATCAGAGAGGGTAAAAGCCTCCGGCCCAATGCATGGTCGTCGCCCAGCTTTCTTCCTTCCCCAGTATGCCTCCTCTCTGGTCACTGGCCTTCACATGCTCTGCTCTGTGCCTAGCTCCGTCCGAGTGATAGCAGGTATGTGACCAAACACTCTATTTCAGGACTACCCCGGCGGTGTTGTTCTGGCAGTGGATTAACCAGTCCTTCAATGCTGTCGTCAACTACACCAACAGAAGTGGAGACGCTCCCCTCACTGTGAAGTAAGGCTGTAAGATTCACGGGGCCTCTGAAGTTCCCCAGTGTTCATATGATTAAGTGGTAATAAAAAGTACATCCATATAAACTGTTTACATTGTTCAGAATATTATGTGGCATCTTTTTAAGTAAAGTGAGTATTTTTCTCCCTCTCTATCAAAACAATAGTTTTCTTCTAGCCTGCTTTCTCATTACTCAAGCTACCAGTAGCTCGTAGAATGATACCTCTTTTGTACCCTGGACAGAGCTTACTGCCTCTGTAGGACACAGGGCAAGCAGCCCGGGTCTGCCTTCTGGTAAATGACAAGCTCTACCCCCTCCACTGTGCCCAAGTCAGCAGCCACCAACATCGAAAGGAGAAGGGTCATCAGTGTAGTCTCTGCAGAAATCCAGGGAAGAGCATGATGTTGTGACTATTATATTTGACTTTTTAAAAAATAGCCCAAAGGAGAAAAGGCAATGGGCTTAAAAATTTGCTTCCTGTAAAAAAAATTTGACAGACTAAAATGTTAGCATAACTTCTATTACACTTGAAAGAAAAGTTCCGTTTTTTTTAATCACTTAAAATTGCATTTGACAGCCTGTGTTCTATCCTTGTACAGAACAAAGGATATTGAAATCTGCAAGCCAGTGGTGTTTATCACAGTTAAAATTTCTTTTAAAGGAACAGAGAATTGCTTGTGTTTTATTGCATTTTGAAGATGAGACTTAGGGTTTAACGCAGTAAGGTAACATTTTTAAAATGCAGCACTCCATTTTTGCTTTCAAAATGTGTATTTTGAGAAGTGCAGTATTTTTTATCGAGGCAAATACAGTAGAACTTCTATAAGTTGAGCACCAAAGGGACTGTGAAAATTAGGTCAACTGAAGGAGGTGGTCAACTATGGAGGTTTTAATGTATGTTCCAAACATTTAGCCTAATATACATTTGCCTGTATTCATAGATTTCTGCACACAAATTCTCCCCCTCCCACAAACACGCAATCTGTATGTCTACTTGTTTGAGGTTGTAGTCAGATTATGTGTGAAGAATCCGGGTTTTTATGAGTCTATTTGCTTTTTCTCCAGATTCTTCTATTGGTAAGAGTGATAACAAATGTTTTGTGGACTCTCCATTCTTGATCACGCTCTTTTATATTTCCCCTCATGTATTTCTTCAAATAATGTTGTAGCAGAGTTCCCTGACAAACACTCAACATCCAGGATTCCTCTTTTCATTTCAGTGAATTGGGAACAGCTTATGTTTCTGCAACAACTGGTGCCGTAGCCACAGCTCTAGGACTTAATGCATTAACCAAGGTACTTGGATTTTTATTTCCGTAATAATGATTCTTAATTTGTTCTCACCTGCCTGGCTCAAAGTCCCTCTATCATCCCTTAAAATAGTTTAAGTCATATGACTTTCTTATCCTAGTCATTCTTTTTAACTACGTATTTTAATTATATCTTGTAATAAGTTTTGGGAGAGATGTTACCTATACCACCTGCCAATACGGTTGCCTGGGTCTGGCTCTAGGCATCAAATAGGTATCACCGTAATAGCCTCCTAGACACTATGTGTGGGCTGACAGTGGGCCTCAGGCCACAGCTCTGCAGAGGTACCAGAGCCAGCATCTGAGCTCAAGACTTTAGGACTTCAAAGCCATACTCATGCAACCACACTGAGCTGCCAAATGACTTAGAAGTGTGCATGGTCCCAGCACACCCATGCCAGGAATATACAAGTACCACTAGGAAACAAGTGCTGAAAGTACTTTTGGCCCGCGTTTCTATACAAATAGGAGTTTGCATTAGCATTTTCAAGAAGAAATACGTTATTTCCATCCAGTAATTCAGGAAAAGGAAGATAATGCTTTTGGAATTCTCTCTTCCACAGCATGTCTCCCCACTGATAGGACGTTTTGTTCCCTTTGCTGCCGTAGCTGCTGCTAACTGCATTAATATTCCATTAATGCGGCAAAGGTAAGAGTCATACACACTCTTAGCAAGGATGTGTGCTTGACAGGAGAGTCTCTTGTCATCATTAGCTTTGTTGAAATTTTTAAAAAATTATTTTAGGCTTGGCGCCTGTAGCTCAGCGGCTAGGGTGCCAGCCTCATACACCAGATCTCGTGGGTTCGAACCCAGCCCGGGTCTGCCAAACAACGACAGCTACACCCAAAAAGTAGCCGAGTGTTGTGGTGGGAGCTTGTAGGCCCAGCTGCTCGGGAGGCTGAGGCAAGAGAATCGCGTAAGCCCAAGAGTTTGAGGTTGCTGTGAGCTGTGACGCTACGACACTCTACCGAGGGTAACATAGTAAGACTCTTATCTCAAAAAATATATATATATTTTTAATAGGTACAGAAAAAATTATATGAGATCTGGGATTTGTTTCAAAATAATCTTGGGTTGAGGGTGAAGGTGGGCCCATTGATGAAACAAGTTTAACCATGAGTTGCTAGTGATTAAAGCAAGGTGAGGAGTGTTTGGAGATTTAAATTAATTTCTCTATGTTTGTATAATTAAAAGATGTTTATAAAGTTGACATTGAGTTGTGCTTGGGGTGGACAAAGAAGGTGCATGCAGAGAAAGTTTATTCTCCGAAATAGGTTTCTTCCCTTCCCCTCCAAGAATTTGCTTTGGGGGCTTAAAGTAAGATTGATCTATATCTTTGCAAATATTTTTTTAGAACTGGCAAAAATTAAAGGAGAAGAAAGAATAAGAAAAAGCATTTTGGAATAAATATCAAAAAACAGGATAACAGTAGGAGTTACAGTGTTAGTAACTGTAGTTAATAAATATTCAGTAGGGCCATACAGTAGTGACTTCTTTTATGTCAATGTATTAAGTGAGTTGATTTAATTAAGTCATGTATTATGTATTATATCTATGTTTCATTTGGAAAGTTGCTAAAATTTGCACACAGGCATAGAAATTAGGCATTTCTTTAAGTTACCGTATCTACACTTCAAATTATATTGTTATCAAAAAAGGTACACCCTTTTAAGTAAGCTTACTAACGTTATTTTACTTTTTGTGCTATCACGGGACTAAGCCGGTTCATTGTATTTTAAAAATAAACTTGCCGGTACCAAAAATGACACTTGAATGGATGTTTGGTTTAAGTAGGCATTTGGTCTTTCCTAACATAGTGTTATTCTAAGATGTTTCGTGAAGACATGAGGGAACTTCTTCTTTACGTGTCTTTTGCACTGCAGGGAACTCAAAGTTGGCATTCCTGTCACAGATGAAAATGGGAACCGCTTAGGGGAATCGGCAAATGCAGCAAAACAAGCCATCACACAAGTCGTCGTCTCCAGGATTCTCATGGCAGCTCCTGGCATGGGTCAGTAGAATGTTGTCACCCGTTCCTTCATTCTGTAATATAGACTGAGCAGGCTGTTATGGATCAGTGAACAAGCACAACAGCCGATCCTTTTCATGGAAATTGCCTTCTGTGAGGAGAGGCAGAAAATAAACAAGTAAATAAAATACAGTATGTGAAGTGGTGATAAGGGCTAGAGGAAGGGTGGGTGCTGGGGGGAGATGCAGATGGGGCAACCAGGAAAAAGGACTGGCTGGAGGTGAGGTAGTGGGCCAAGCAGGGGTCAGGGCTGAATATTCTGGGCAGAGGGAGGCCAACAGAGTTTGCCTGGTGCCTTGGAGGCATCCTGAGAGGCAGGTGCGTCTGGAGCAGAGTGAGGGAGGTGGGGAGCAGTAGGAAGGGTGTGGAGAGGCCACGCAGGGCAGAGTGTAAATGGCTGCCCTGGTGTTTCAAGCTTGGCTTTTTGTCTGAGAGGTAGAAAACGATGCAGTCTTTTGGCAGGAGAGTGGCACAGTCAAACTTAGGTTTTAACTGTGTCACTCGGGGTGCTGGATTGAGGAAAGACTGAAGGAAGAAAAAGAATGTTGGTTGGAGCCTGTTCAGGAGGCTGCCTCCGTGTTCCAGGCGAGGGACAGTGGTGGGTTGGACCTGGACCATGCAGTAGAGAGGATGGGAACTTGTTGGGAAGAAATTTGATCTTTAAAAACCTGGAAAAGAAACTTAGCCCTTGGAAAGAAGTAGTTTCTACTGAAGATTTACTTGTATCAATAGGAAACCCTAGGAACACAGAGCAAATTGGACTGGTGTAGAGCAGCTTCTAATAAAATGTTGCAAAGCCACTGCTCAGTTTTCTCACTAGGGTTTGGGGCCAGCATCTCCAAAAGTAGAAAATGTACATTGTATTTATTTCCTCTGAGGATTCTGGTCTACCTGGAGGGCTATTTAGAACTACCTGCAAAGCCCAAGAGTTTGAAGTTGCTGTGAGCTGTGATGCTACAGCCTCAAGAAGGTTCTCAGATTTACCAGGAAATTGGAGGGCCTGGGATTTATAGCTCCCTTCATATTTAAAGCAGAAATTAGTAATAAACAGAAAATATTATTAGTGTTAAAACACATTTAATTTCATCATCTAAACTGATTGCAAACAGCAGTTGGGTATTAAAATGAAAGCCCCAAATGAAGCATACTTTATCAACCACTGTCCAGTTGTCCCACTAGTATTTTTTGCAGTTTTTACATTCTTCTGTTGCTGTGAATGCTCATTAGCAGAACATAAGTACATGAAGGAAAGCATTGAAGAACATGAGATTCGCATTCCAGCTAACTGGAGAAAGATCACCATTATCTGACGTAACAAAGGAACACCTTGGGTGTGAGATGCCCTGGTGTGCTGTGGGGGTGGCTAGTCCACAGTCCTGAAATGCAGGCAAAACGTCCCTGAATTCAGCACCACCACATTTGTCACTAACCTAAGAGGAGGCTGAGGAGCCCACCCCGAAGTGCCTGCTGAGCCCTGATTTCCAGGTTTGATGAAATAGAGGTTGTGACTCAGACTTCTACCCTGGGTTTGCTTTTGGTCTGGGTCTTTCACATTTTGAAATGCCTCATCATTTTGGAATTTAGCCAGCCCAACAAATCCATTTCCAGTGACTTGATTGTTTGAAATACTATTGAGTCCCCAGAGGAGAAACAAAATCTTACTGTATCAGTGAAATCTATGAGGGCAATTGACATATCAAAATATTGGAATGACAGTTTAGTCTGATAAAGGTTGTGACTAAGTGAACTAACGCTGCCCATCACATACCCAACATCTTATGTGCAATATTGTGTCAAATCATCATGGTCACTTTAATATGGTTTTCTCCATTTTAAAGATGAGGAAAACAGGAAACTGAGGCTCACAGATGAGAGGTAACTTTTTCAGAGTCACCCAGCTAGCATGTGGTCTAACCTATACTGAACATAAGATTGTTTACTCTGTCCTTCACGCGTGCTGGACACCCAAGAAGCATTTTCCACTTACTTTATTAATACAGGAGGGAAAGGTTCCTAACGTTGGTACCAGTGCCTGTTTAAAGCTAAATGTCAAAGTTTTCTTTAAGATTATAAAATTTTTGGCTGGCAGAGGGCATTACATTGTTTTTCAAAAATCTACAGAATAGGAACAGTTTTCAATTTAATAAATTTAAGTTTAATAATTTAAAGAATTACTACAGATAGTTTTCATTCTGCCAGCATGAAAATTGGGCTAAAAGTGACAAAAGACTCCTGTCAAATTGTTGGGATAAAATGCAAGCTGAAAATAGACATTAAATAAAGATTTCAGCGGCTCTATCTTTACTTTCAGCCATTCCACCATTTATTATGAACACTTTGGAAAAGAAAGCCTTTTTGAAGGTAAGACCGAGTTCTATTTGTCCTTTTCTCAATTCCTTTCATTCTTTTTCAGATTTCAAACTATACAGAATATTTCCTACATAAATAGTAAAGAATTGAAAGGTCAGGCAGTGCCTGTAGCTCAGTCAGCAGGGCACCGGCCACATACACCAAAGCCGGCGGGTTCGTACCTGGCCTGGGCCAGCTAAAACAACAATGACAACTGCACAAAAAAATAGCGGGGCATTGTGGCAGGCACCTGCAGTCCCAGCTACTTGGGAGGCTGAGGCAAGAGAATTGCGTAAGCCCAAGAGTTTGAGGTTGCTGTGAGCTGTGACGCGATAGCACTCTACCCAGGGAGACAGCTTGTGACTCTTAAAAAAAAGAAAGAATTGAAAGGTCAGTTTCTCTTGGACTCTTACATAAATAAAATGTTTCTAGGAACATTTTATCTCTCATCTCAGATATTTAAAAGCGCTTCTTACGAATGAAGACTGCTACTGTTGAGAGGTTATAGCCAGTTATGCACTCAGTTATCTGTTAAATGACTAGCTAGGTAAAAATGAAGAGACGATGTGAATTTGGCATGATGCGTTTATAAGTTTCTATCTGTACTAGGAATGAAAAAGTAATTTGGAGTAGCAGTTTCATGGGGGCTCTGGAACGGTTGTCTCAGTTCCTCTGATTTCTCACAAACACTGGACAGAAAAAGGAGTTGGGCATATTGCATAATTTTCTTGCTATGACAGACGGAAATTGCTGTAGATGTACCCTGGCATTTTCTCACATGAAGAAACTAGCAAATGATATGAGCAGTTAGCCCCATCTTAGCCTAACACTGCCACACTGTTCCAGGTTTTTACACAGTAAGATGAATAAATACCATGCTCTTCCCACCCGCATCTCAATGTGTATTTTTTAGCTTTGCTTGTTATTATACCCTTCAATCACAATTCGGATGTCTACCGCCTCACTTAGTCTTCCTGCAGAAGCCCTCTCTCTGCCTGCCCCATGCACACAGTGAAGGGGCCTCTGGTTTTGAAGCCCCTGTGACAGGGTCCAGCGAAGCCATCCAGTAACTCACAGACCAGTCCCAGCATCTCATTAGCTACAGGGGGTTGGGTTGTAGCTGTCCTCATTCAGAATGCAGTGTAAGATGTTGCTTTGAAAAGTAATGGCTAAATATTCTTGAGGTTCCCACATATCCACCACTCCCAAGTTCAAGGTTGCTGTTACATTTAAATGTTGCATTTTTCCCATGTAGAGAGGACTATAGAATTTAATTGATAATATTGCCGTGACTAAAACATACATAGAGGCAGCTTATATAAATACCCATACTATTGCGTGTTCAAACCATTTTCACCTTCTAACGTCAAAAGCAGGGCTTACCGTGCCCCTTTACAAAGGCTCGAGGATCATTTCCCGGGAAGCTTCCTAGTGCCCACGTGGGAGGTACCTGCCTCGGTTGGCCTCTCCCTGCTCCCCCACAGCCAGGTGTGCCACCTCTGCAAGGATGTACTTATCTAGGCTTTTACCTTGGAAATGACCAAATTCCTCTGCAAACATGGAACTAATTGAACATTCTGGGCTTTTTTAAATAGTGAAGCCTGGGGAGCATTCAGCATGACTCATTCTCCCCCCCACGCTTTATCCTTTCCCAAGTGGGGAGCTGGAAAAAGGCATCACTGTGGGCAGCTGACTCACGGAAATTTTTGCAATAAACCCAAAAGTTTACTGCCTAAAATCTGGCATTTCCGTGAACATTTTTCTTGAAGTATAGTTCCTATTGTCCCTTTAAATGTAAGTCATTCTTGCTGGCACTTTCATTGGGAACAAAATTGGTACGGGGGTGGGTCCTGTAATAGTTCTCATTCCTTAAGCTCTAATTTTTTTGTTTGTTTGTTTGTTTGTTTGTTTTGTTCAACATTTCCCTTTAATGAAAGTGGACTGCTATGTCTATGCAGTCGATTTTTGGGACTGTCTGCTAATTGAGTGCAAATGTAGCATTTATTTGTTCATTTATATACTTATTTAGCAGCCCTTTGCTGAATGCCTGTTTCTGCTGAGCAACGTGCTAGGCGGTAGAGTCACCCAAAAAGGACCTAAGCCGTGCTGTCAGGAAGTATGTTACATGGTGGGGAAGGAGACAAGGGCAAATGAACACACAGTGGTTACAGCACTGAGGGAGCACAAAGGCAGTGTCTTACCCAGCTGACATAGACGGGCGGAGGCTTGAAGAGCAATAGCCAAGGGCATATGTTCTGCAGAAGCTCAGCAAAGACACAGAGCTGGCTGTTTGGAGATTTGGGAAATCTCCAAACAGATTCCCAGTTAGGTTGGCTGAGTTGTAGCCAATATGTAGGGAATTGACTGTACCATATAGAAAAATTAACTCAGTGGTTCATAGAATCTAAATGTAACAGTCTACAATTATGAAACTTCTAGAAGGAAATATAGTAGAATACTAGGGATAGATAAAGATTTCTTAGACACAACACTAAAGATACAGTCTATAAAAGCAAAATTGATAAATTGGACTGCATCAAAATTTTAAAATTCTGTTCTTCAAAAACTTATAAAGAGGATGAAAAGACAAGAAACGGCCAGTCAGAAAATGTTTGCAAGGCATGTATCTGAGAAAGGACTTACATCCAGAATATATAAAGAACTTCCAGTGCTCATTCAAGAAATAACCCAGTTTAAAAAAAAAAAAAAAAATAGGCAAAAAGTTTGAACAGACATCCACCAAATACAGGTCGCAAATAAACACATGATTTATTCCTTGGGGAAATTCAAATTAAAACCACATGAGCTACCACTGAACACCTATTGGAAGGTTTTAGTGATAGGTGATTAAAATTAAAGACTATAAGAAATAATAGGTCAGCTACTGGTGAAGATAAAAAGTGCGGGTGAGGATATGAAGGAACTGGAACTTTTGCCACTGCTGGTGAGAATGTAAAATGGAGCAGCTACTTTATAAAACAGTTTGACAGTTTCTCACAAAGTTAAATTTATAATACCACGTGAGCCAGTCATTTCACTCCTAGGTATGCATGTGGGAGAAATGAAAGCCCGTGTCCATAAAAGACAGATGTTCATTGCAGCTTTGTAATAGCCAAAGACTAGAGATACCTCAAATGTTCATCAGCAAGAAAATGGATAAACAAATGGAAAACTTAACTCAGCAATAAAAAGTAACAAACTATTGATACACGCAACATGAAGGGATTGCAAAAAAGGGTGGACACTGTATATCAAATCCTAAAGATATTGTTAATAAAGGAAGGTATAGTGACAAAAAGTAAATGAGAGGCTGCCAGGGAAAGGGGTGCAGGATTTGGGAAGAGGAACGAATTGCAAAGGAGCACAAGGAACAAGGAAGACAGAGTGATAGATACGTTCTTTATTATGATTGTGGTGATGGCATCACAGTTATATACACACATGTCAAAACTTAATATCAGACATTAAATATGAGCAATTGATAGTATGCCAATAAAGCTAGTGGAAAAAAAAGATCATTGGGGAAAAAAGAATTTGGCCATATTTTTTAACTGTATGTTTATTGTCTTTAATTCATTTGAACTCTTTATTTAAAATATCCACTGTTTGAACAGTTCTGTTAGGTAAGATGTGTCTGTACCTTGAGGAATTTTGTGAGTATCTAGTGAAAGATCAAACATCCTCCGCTCACTAATTTCATCTCAAACTAAGTCCCGTTTGGGAGGTGGGGACGAATTAGGCAGGGATATGTGGTTAAAATTAGAAGACGTCAGATTGGGTACTGTGGGGTAAGTTAGAATACTCTAGGAACCTGGCGTTGTGAGGAGCCTTTCACCCAAACCCTCTGCATGGGCCGCAGCCATCATTAGTTAGTGCATGTCTAGCTCAGAGGTGACATGCAGCTGTTCCCTTTGGGATTACCAGGTAGCTCAATTCTGTATAGCTAAGAGTGTACTTGAAATGAGAGGGCTGCTCTCACCGACCCAAGTTCATCCATCCACAGGATCTTGCTTAAGATCACTTGCCTTCTCATCACTAAATCTGTGTGCCAGCCCAGACATGCCTTGTCTGGAGAGTGCTAGGGTGAAGATTTCCATCTCCTTGTGACAACCATCATCACACGAAGTTAGTTGCCCAAGATGCAGCATTTCCTTTTCTTTATTTTGAGGGGTGGGGTCCCCTGTGTCACCTACGTGGATCAGCCTCCTTTGACAACGGTTCTCCCTTCCTCTCTAGTCCATACCTTTCTCCCCTTGCGTTGACCTTCCTGATGTACCTTTTCACCAGAGGAGTCTCCTCGGGGACCAGGGTACGCCTCGCATGCCCACTGTCTTGTAATGGCTTGTGTTGATTCTTACCTAAGTTGGCTGATTTCATTATAACCAGTTCATAACTTGGTGATAGCTATTTTTGCGGCCTTGTTTATATAACCATATATCACACTGCTCTTTATATTGTGTATTTTGGTATCACTCCCTTTTTAAAAACTAAAAACCTAACAGCATTTATTTTCCAAAAGACCAACCAACTTGTTTATTTCCATTAAAAAAAAAAAAAAATGTGACTAACAAAAATGTTTTATACAAGAAATAGTTTTAACCAGCAACCAGCAATAGTTTTACTGACAGCAACCCCAGCCAAGAATGATAAGAGGTATAAGGAGCTATGTGGGTGGTAAATGATCCAGGGACCATCCTAGGGGCTTTATGAATGTTATGTGGCATTCTTCATCCACACACTTTAAGGAAGCTGTTATGATGCTCCTTTTTTTTTTTTCTTTTTTTTTTTAAATCATAACAAGGAAATCATGGCTTGGAGAGGTAAGGCTCTACCTGTCCATCCCCTAGCTGGGAACTAACAGGTAAAGCAGAGATTTGAGTGCAGAATCATTTGTCTTCAAACCTTAGCAGCAGGCTACACTGTGTCCCCAGCCAGGAGATAAATTATACTTGAGTGGTAGCTGTTCCTCTATCTCCTGTACATTGTGAAGCAGCGCTCAGATTATATGTGCAAGGGGAAAATGAAATAGAAGCCACTTGATTTTTGCATGTGTGTTCACTGACAGATCTAAGAGAGCCACGGGAAATCAGGACTAACACACTTGTTGCCGTGTTACCCTGGAAGCTCACCTAACACATTCCATCTGGATATTGTGATGTGGCGAGGTTCCTTCCAGTTAATCAGCAGAAGGTCTTGTCTCTAAGTGTCTGTCTAAAAATTATTCAGAATCATTTATTTCTGCACACAGAGGTTCCCGTGGATGAGTGCGCCTATTCAAGTTGGATTAGTTGGCTTCTGGTGAGTAGAAATTACTCTTATATAATGAATTTCTTTTTTTTAATATATAGCACATGAAAGGTAAAGGAAGGATAATATGGAACACATGTTTTGAAAATGAGACCATCCCATGACATCTGGATCTTATGGTCCCAATAATCAGATGAAAGTAAACTGTCTTTAGAGAAATCTACAGCATTAAAGCTATTTGGGTGATTCTTTTGTAACCCCCTGTTATCTCTTTGATTTTTTTTCATTATTTTAGCAATCCTAGGTAATAACATTTACACAAACAGGGCATATGTCCGTCAGGCAATAAAGAAAGAGGATTGTTACAAAGTGAAACAGAATGAGAGGTTGACCATTTTCAAAATGCTCTGACTTACCTTTTTTTCCTTTGTTCTTTTTTAAAGTTTGGTATTTGCTACACCCCTTTGTTGTGCTCTGTTTCCTCAGAAAAGGTATGTATTTGCTATTGTTCAGAATGACTTTTAATCCCCAAAACCAGCTAAAGAGGCAGATGCTGTTATTCCATTTCACTGGTAGGGAAGTTGAGACCCAAAATGATAATGCTGTCAAGTTCTCGAAAAGGACTAGATAAAGGCAGAAATCAAAGCCATGTGATTTCAAAACTCACGGTATCCAGCTCTTTTCTACCCCCTTCTATTGAATTTGAAAATGCTTTATTCTCTTATAAGAGTCAGGTTAACTCTGGTGCAAATTTGCTTTTATAAAAATTTAAATGTAGTTCCTTGTCGTCCAATCCATTGGCAAATGCGTCTGTAATACAGATATGTTAGAGTTTAAGCTCCACCCCCAGGGGCAGCAATTATATGCTCGTAGCTTAGGTGGTTGGTATATTTCCTTCCCTTCTTCCTACTTCGCTTTTTGCCTTAAAAGCTTTCTTCTATCACAAGCTGCCCTTGCATCCTGCGTTTGAGGTAGGAACTGGGCTAACTGGTGTTCATTGTCTACATCAGCGGTTCTCAACCTGCGGGTCGGGACCCCTTCGGGGGTCTCCTGCATATCAGATATTTACATTACGATTCATAACTGTAGAAGAATTACAGTTATGAAGTAACAACGAAAATAATTTTATGGTTGGGAGTCACCACAACATGAGGAACTGTATTAAAGGGTCGTGGCATTAGGAAGGTTGAGAATCACCACTCTTCATCTAGGTCTGCAGCCTCCTCCTAACCAAGAAACGACGTTTTGCTGGTTTAGGTTTTTGTTTTAGAGTCACCAGGCCGCTTGCCTTTGTAACATCCTTTCCTTCATGAGCCAGCAGGTCCCAGACACAGGATCTTTAATGCCCTAGCCTTTCAAAGGAGGTTTTGGATGAAGTGTTCTGTTCTAGAACTGACTTCACTGGGGCTTTCTGTCTGATAGAGCATACCACCTTTTATCTGTTCTTGTACTCTGTCTTCGTCCTTGGATAAAGATTTGAATCTCACTTTAAGGATCCCTCCTTGAAGAGGGCAGGACCTTCAGAACCTATTCCAGAAGCCCAATTCAGATATTTTACCACCTCTAAAGAGGAGCAATCAGACCTATTTAATTGTACAAACCCCACAATCTGAGGGCTTAATCTACAAATAGCTCATAACCCAGTGGTTTTCAACCCTTTTTATCTCACGGCACACTTGAACGTCCATAGCACCTTAAATTATATTGATCAAAAAGAAAAAGACTAAAAAGAAGAATGGATGTACTATACTTGAACTTCTTTCAAAAATAGTTTAATTTAAAAAATAGTTTAATTAATGATCTTTAAAATTTTCATGGCATACCTAAGATCTTCTCATGGCTCACTGATTGAAAATCACCACTCTAAGGTGGCGCCTGTGGCTCAAAGGAGTAGGATGCCCATGCCATAGACCGGACGGGCAGGTTCAAACCGGGCCTCGGCCAAAAATAACTGCAACAACAAAAAAAAATAATAAATAAAATAAAAAAGAAAATCACTGCTCTAGTTTCTTGTAAGTGGACACCAGTGCTGGGCACCTGACCTCACATTCAGCGATGTAGACCTAATAAATGGGAAATGCTGAGGCGAGCACCGGATACCAAAGACGTACCTAAGAAATGTAGCAGTTACTATTATGAGATTCAAAGGAGTCTAGATGTGAAAGCCTTTAAAGGAACTTCCTAGTTAGGCCTTGATTTTGTTTGATTGCTTGAGAAAAATAGTATATTCTTTCCAGCACTTATTTTTATGATTCATTTACATTCTAGGCACAGACATTAAAAGTTTTCTCTAGCTCCTAGGGTCATGAAGTCAAAGCCCTCAGAAAGTACATGAGTTCATATTTGGGAAGTCAGTGCTCTTTCATCTTGCGCTATTTAAAAATAAAACTGATCTGCTAATTGTTTATGCATTTCTTTGTATGTTTGGTTTTCTTTATGTGTCTTGCTCCTCAGTTGCAAAGAGTATAATTAATCGTATTTCTTGGTTCATGATACCCTATGCTCCTTGGTCCAAGCATGAGCCTATTTTGTTTATTTTTATTTTATTTATTTTAGCAATATAATGAACATCTATTAATTTACTGCCCAAGCTATAACTAAAAATATTTCCAGTGAGTTATATCATTTGAAACTTTTTTTTTTATTAAATCATAGCTGTGTACATTAATGCGATCATGGGGTACCATACACTGGTTTTATAGACCATTTGACACATTTTCATCACACTGGTTAACATAGCCTTCCTGGCATTTTCTTAGTTATTGTGTTAAGACATTTACATTCTACATTTACTAAGTTTCACATATACCCTTGTAAGATGCACTGCAGGTGTAATCCCACCAATCACCCTCCCTCCACCCACCTCCCCCCTCCCTCCCCTTCCTATCCCCCTTCCCCCTATTCTTAGGTTGTAACTGGGTTGTAGCTTTCATGTGAAAGCCATAAATTAGTTTCATAGTAGGGCTGAGTACATTGGATACTTTTTCTTCCATTCTTGAGATACTTTACTAAGAAGAATATGTTCCAGCTCCATCCATGTAAACATGAAAGAGGTAAAGTTTCCATCTTTCTTTAAGGCTGCATAATATTCCATGGTGTACATATACCACAATTTATTAATCCATTCATGGATCTATGGGCACTTGGGCTTTTTCCATGACTTAGCAATTATGAATTGGGCTGCAGTAAACATTCTGGTCCAAATATCTTCGTTATGATGTGATTTTTGGTCTTCTGGGTATATGCCTAGTAGAGGAATTATAGGATTGAATGGCAGATCTATTTTTAGATCTCTAAGTGTTCTGCAAACATCTTTCCAAAAGGAATGAATTAATTTGCATTCCCACCAGCAGTGCAGAAGTGTTCCCTTTTCTCCACATCCATGCCAACATTTCTGGTCTTGGGATTTTGTGATATGGGCTATTCTTACTGGAGTTAGATGATATCTCAAAGTAGTTTTGATTTACATTTCTCTGATGATTAAAGATGATGAGCATTTTTTTCATATGTCTGTAGGCCGTGCGCCTGTCTTCTTCAGAGAAGTTTCTCTTCAAATCCCTTGCCAAGCCTGCGATGGGATCACTTGTTCTTTTCTTGCTTATACATTTGAGTTCTCTGTGAATTCTGGTTATTAAACCTTTGTCGGAAACATAACCTGCAAATATCTTCTTCCATTTTGATGGCTGTTTGCTTGCTTTACTTACTTTGTTCTTGGCTGTGCAGAAGCTTTTTAGTTTGATCAGGTCCCAGTAATGTATTTTTGAAGCTGCTTCAATTGCCCGGGGGGTCCTCCTCATAAAATACTCACCCAGACCGATTTCTTCAATGGTTTTCCCTGCACTCTCTTCTAGTATTTTTATAGTTTCATGTCTTAAGTTTAAATCTTTAATCCAGTGAGAGTCTATCTTAGTTAATGGTGAAAGGTGTGGGTCCAGGTTCAGTCTTTTACAGATTGCCAGCCAGTTCACCCAGCACCATTTGTTAAATAGGGAATCTTTTCCCCACTGAAGGTTTTTAATTGGCTTCTCAAAGATCAAATAACGGTAAGTACCTGAATTCATCTCTTGGTTCTCTATTCTGTTCCAGACATCTACTTCTCTGTTTTTGTGCCAGTACCATGCTGTTTTGATCACTATCGATTTATAGTATAGTCTCAGGTCTGGTAGCATGATTCCTCCTGCTTTGGTTTTATTTCTGAGTAATGTCTTGCTATTCGAGGTTTTCTCTGATTCCATATAAAACGAAGTATTATTTTTTCAAGATCTTTAAAGTATGGCAGTGGAGCTTTAATAGGGATTGCATGAAAATTGTATATTGCTTTGGGTAGTGTGGACATTTTAAAAATGTTGATTCTTCCCTGCCATGAGCATGGTATGTTTTTCCATTTGTTAACATTTTCAGCTATTTCTTTTCTTAGAGTTTCATAGTTCTCTTTATAGAGATCTTTCATGTCCTTTGTTAGATAAATTCCCAAATGTTTCATCTTCTTTGGCACTACTGTGAGTGGAATAGAGTCCTTAACTGTTTTTTCAGCTTGACTATTGTTGGTATATATAAAGGCTACCAATTTATGAATGTTGATTTTGTAACCTGAGACGCTGCTGTATTCCTTGATCACTTCTAAGAGTTTTATAGTAGAATCCCTGGTGTTATACAATCATATCATCTGCGAAGAGCAAAAGTTTGATCTCTTCTGACCCTATATAGATACCCTTGATTACCTTTTCTTCCCTAATTGCGATGGCTAAAACTTCCATTACAATGTTAAAAAGCAATGGAGACAATGGGCAGCCTTGTCTGGTTCCTGATCTGAGTGGAAATGATTCCAATTTAACTCCATTCAATATGATATTGTCTGTGGGTTTGCTGTAGATGGCCTCTATCAGTTTAAGAAATGTCCCTTCTATACCGATTTTCTTAAGTGTTCTGATCATGAAGGGATGCTGGATATTATCAAAAGCTTTTTCTGCATCAATTGAAAGAATCATATGGTCTTTGTTTTTTTAGTTTTTTTATGTGCTGGATTACATTTATAAATTTACATATATTGAACCAGCCTTGAGACCCTGGGATAAAACCGACTTGGTCATGGTGTATAATTTGTTTGATGTGTTGCTGGATTCTGTTTGTTAGGATCTTGTTGAATATTTTTGCATCTATATTCATTAGTGATATCGGCCTATAATTTTCTTTTCTTGTTGGGTCTTTTCCTGGTTTGGGGATTAGGGTGATGTTTGCTTCATAGAATGTGTTGGGTAGTCTTCCTTCTTTTTCTACATTTTGGAACAGGTTGAGTAATATAGGTACTAATTCCTCTTTAAAGGTTTCTTAGAATTCTGACGTGAAGCCATCTGGTCCTGGGCTTTTCTTTTTAGGGAGGTTTTGTATGGTTGATGCTATTTCAGAACTTTATATGGGCCTGTTCAACATTTCCACTTGATTCTGGCTAAGTCTTGGAAGGTGATGTGCTTCCAAGTATTGGTCAATTTCCTTCAGATTTTCATATATCTGAGAGTAAAGTTTCTTGTAATATTCATTAAGGATTTTTTGAATTTCTGAGGAGTCTGTTGTTATTTCGTCTTTGTTGTTTCTGATTGATGAGATTATAGATTTTACTCTTTTTTTCCTGTTTAGGTTAGCCAAAGGTTTATCTATTTTATTGACCTTTTCAAAAAACCAACTTTTTGTATTGATCGGTTGTATAATTCTTTTGTTTTCAATTTTATTTAATTCTGCTCTGATTTGGTTATTTCTTTTCTTCTATTGGGTTTGGGGTTGGAATGTTCTTCCTTTTCCAGTTGCTTGAGATGTACCATTAATTTGTTAACTTCCTCTCTTTCCTTTCTCTTGAGGAAGGCTTGCAGTGCTTGCTATAAATTTCCCTCTTAGGACTGCCTTTGCAGTATCCCAGAGGTTCTGATAATTCATGTCTTCATTGTCATTTTATTCCAAAAATTTGGCAATTTCCTTCTTAATCTCATCTCTGACCCAGCTATCATTCAGCATAAGGTTATTTACCTTTCATGTTTTTGTATGAGTATGCAGATTCCTGTTGTTACTGAGCTCAACTTTTATTCCATGGTGGTCTAAGAAGATGCAAGGAATAATTTCTATTCCTTTAAATTTACTGAGGTTAGACTTGTGACCTAAGATGTGATCGATTTTGGAATATGTTCTGTGGGCTGATGAGAAGTAGGTGTATTCAGTTTGGTTGGGATGAAATGTTCTGTAGATGTTAGCTAAATCCAAATGTTGCATGGTTAGGTTTAAATCTAAAATTTCTTTGCTCAGCTTCTTATTGGAGGATCTATCCAACACTGCCAAAGGAGTGTTGAAATCTCCAACTATTATGGAGCTGGAGGAAATCAATTTGCTCATGTCTGTTATAGTTTCTCTTATAAATTGAGGTGCATTCTGGTTGGGTGCATAGATATTAATAATTGAAATCTCATCATATTGAGTATTACTCTTAACAAATGTGAAGTGACCATTCTTATCCTTCCTTACTTTTGTTGGTTTAAAGCCTATTGTATCTGCAAAGAAAATTGCAACACCTGCTTTTTTCTGATTACCATTTGCCTGAAATATGGATGACCATCCTTTCACCCTGAGTCTATATTTGTCCTTTAAGGTAAGATGTGACTCTTGTATGCAGCAAATATCTGGCCTGAGTTTTTGTATCCAGTCAGCTAACCTTTGACTCTTTACAGGACAGTTTAAGCCGTTCACATTAATGGAGAATATTGATAAGTCTGGTAAAATTTGGGGTATCGAGTTTTTCAAAAGTCCAGTGGACATTTTTAATCCTTTCGCCACTGTGGAAGTTGGAGTTTGAGCAAAAGTTTCTGAGTGAGTTTACTTTTGTCTGATCATTATGGAGGATAGGTCTGAGAATATCCTGAAGAGCTGGTTGGGTTATGGCAAATTTCTTCAACATATGAATGTCATTAAAGTTTTTAATTTCTCCATCATAAATGAAACTCAGTTTAGCTAGATACAGGATCTGGGATTGAAAGTTATTTTGCTTTAGGAGATTAAAAGTCGATGACCACCCTCTTCTGGCTTGAAAAGTTTCAGCAGAGAGATCTGCAGTCATTCTAATATTCTTCCCTTTGTAGGTAATGGATTTCTTATGTCTGGCTGCTTTCAGAATTTTTTCCTTCATATTAACTTTAGTGAAGTTAATTATGATATGCCTGGGGGATGTCTTATTGGGATTGAGTCGTGCTGGGGTTCTGAAACTGTCTGCTATCTGAATTTCTGAATCTCTTGGCATGTCTGGAAAATTCTCTTTCATAATTTCATGGAGAAGGCCCTCTGTGCCTTGCGAGGCCACTTCATCACTTTTAGGGATTCCAATGAGGCAGATATTACCCTTCTTTGTATTATCCCAGAGCTCTCTGAGAGAATGATCCGTTTTTGCTCTCCATTTCTCTTTGAGAGTTTGGGAGCATTCAAAGGCTTTGTCTTTGATGTCAGAAATCCTTTCTTCTGCTTGCTCCACTCTTCAGATCTTTGAGGGCTGCAAATTTTTGCTTCAGTGCATCAAAATCTTTGGTGGTTTTGTCTTTAAAGTCGTTAAATTCTTGAGATAACTTTTGAATTTCTCCTCGAATTTCCAATTCTGACTTTTGAATTGCTGCTCGAATTTCTAATTCCAATTTTTACTCCATTTTATTAATCTTGTTTGCAATCCAAATTCTGAATTCGATTTCTGATATCTCGGCCAGCTGTTTATGACTGGGATCTTCAGTTACATCTGCCATATCTTTCTTGGGGGAGGAGGTTGATCTATTCTGGTTATTCATGTTACCAGAGTTTTTCTGCTGATTCCACCCCATGATTGTTTTACACCGTTTGATTTTTCCCCTGGAGCTTTATCGAGGACCCGTACAGTGCTATGGCCTGAGAAAATGGGGACCTGTTTGGCGTGGTGGGGCTCAGTGGTTCTGTCTTGTTTTCAGCTGTTCTCTGTTCTACCCTAGTGAAACAGTTACTCTTGGTTGAAGTCTCAGCTGCGGAGAAATACCAGCAATTAAGTCACCCTGCCCCCCACAGGCAACAATTGGAAAAGAAAAATCAAACCTTCCTACAACCACACCCTCAGGGCACCACCTGAATAGTCCTTGGGCGATTGGCTCAGTTCAAAAGTTCCAAATCAATTGTCTCAGTCAGCACTTGTCTCAGGTAGGAGAGTTTAAAAGGTCTCTGGCAACTGGATCACAAGGGTCTGGTGAGTACTCTGATCTGGCTTGCTCCAGTACTCCATGGCGTCAGGAGCACCCACCCAGCAAATAGATCAGTCTGGGAAGGTTGATGCCTCCTTCCCCACCTTGCACCTCTGTCACACCCAGTCACCGATAGTCCCGCAGGTCTTTGACCCAGTTGCCTGTAGTGAATAGATACTCCAGGGGTTTGCACCTGCCTGAATCACAAGGAAATCTATTTCTGCTCATCCAGGCTGCTGCACTCTGTGTCTATCTAGCAGGGAGTGGTGAGGCCTTACAACTCGGGCACTTGATGGAGGCTAGGGGGTGTTCACTCAGTTCCAGCCCCGCCCCTGATTAATGTTACTGACAGAACAGAACAGAACAACTTTGCATGAATTTGTTTCTGTCCCTGCTAAATTCTCCTGCAGAAGAGACACTGTTTTGAGTTCCCAGAGCCTGCGTCTCAGGCCCTGTCTTTGCTCCTGCATGTTTGTATATCCGTTACCTGTCAGTTCTAGCCTCCTGTTTTTCTTTGTCTATAGGCTGATGATCCCCTGAAGGCTGGGTGCGTCTTAGGCTCAGTAAAGCGGTCCTGTGGGTCAGCCCTGCCCTGGGAACTTCCTGGCTCTGTGCATGTGTTTCTAGTCCCCGTGCTCCACCCAGGCCGGTACTGCCTCAGGCAAACCCTTTACTCACGGGGCCTGCTTTTCCGTCCCAGATCTGTTCCATGGTGGTTGCCACCTGAGTAGATGCCTGGCCTCCTCTGGTTGCCTAGGGAGACAGGGGGTGTGGCTTCAGAATATCCAGGAGTGAGCCCTATTGTTGCTAAAAGACAGCTGCTGCTCTGCACCTCGGGGCACCACCACTCCGGTGTGGTTCCCTCTCAGCCGACTGTCCTCTCCTCACTTCCGTGCCCCAGAGTCAGCACTGACCAGCTGCAGTTTAGGCCCTGTCCACACCCCTCGAGAAATCACCCAAGAATCTGGACACCTGGGGGACAGGCCTCCAGATCTCAGAGTGAGAGTGGAGGTGAGTGCTGGGAGCTCTGAGTTGCAGGTAGAGAATAAATACATTTTTATACAGTTTTATTCCTGGCAGGAAAACACCATGGCACCCTAGTAGGGGAGGTAGGTCCAGTTTTTAGAGGGTCTCTCCTGTGGAGTGTAGTGGGAGGATCTTTGAACTCTGCTTATTTGTTTGTGGGGCACTCCAAGCCGTTCTCATGGGGGAGGGGACTCCCATCCTCTTGGTGATGGATTTTGTACCTTTTGTTTGCATCCTTGGGGTTGCAGCTCACCTCAGCAGGGTTGATGTGCGTTCTTCAACCTTCTCTCTTGGTGCAGCTCTCTTGGTGTTACTTGCTAAATTTCTGTCCTTTAACTCTCCTTCTGGACGGGAGCCTCTGTGGAAAGCTGGCTTCAGTCAGCCACCTTGTCTCCACCCCATCTTTTGAAACTTTTTAAACAAAGACATCATACTCTTTGCCACATATAGTGTTCTAGTATTTGTTCTTTCCATTAATATTTGTCATATTATTACATGTATTTCATTCATTGTTACTGCTGTATAGTATTTCATCATAGGACTATACTATAATTTTCCATTCTCCTGTATGAATGAGTGATAATGAAAACATTCCTGATTAAAATTTGTGTGAAGCAGCACATGTGTTGCTTTGAGAGAAATGTATAGCTTTAACTGTTTGCATTAGGAAGAATGGCTGAAAATTAATGCTTTTAATTCCAACGTACATTTAAAAAAGCAACACAAGAATAAGCTCCAGAAAAAGAAGGAAAGAGAAAAGATCAGAAATAACATATATAACAAAGAGTAGAGGATGGGCAAAGTCAACGGTTGGTTCTTTGAAAATAGTAACAAAAGGCTGGGCACAGTAGCTCATGCTTATAATCCTAGCACTCAGGGAGACCAAGGCGGTGGATCATCTGAGCTCAGTAGTTCAAGAAGGAGACCCATTTCTACTAAAAATAGAAAAACTGTCCAAGAGTGCTGGCAGGCTCTATAGTCCTAATTACTCAGAAGGCTGAGGCCAAAGGATCATTGGAACCCAGGAGTTTGAGGTTGCTGTGATCTCTGATGACACCACAGTGACTGAGTCTCTGTTAAAAAAAAAAAAAAAAAGAATGAAAAAAGAAAATAGTAACAGAATACACAGTTGTCTTGATTAATCAAAAGAGAAAGACACAGGCTCGGTGTCTGTACCTGAGCAGCTAGGGCACCAGCCACATACACCAGAGCTGGCAGGTTCAAATCCAGCCTGGGCCTGCCAAACAACAATGACAACTACAACAAAAAAAATAGGTGGGCATTGTGGCCAGTGCCTATAGTCCCAGCTACTTGTGAGGCTGAGGCAAGAGAATCACTTAAGCCTGAGAGTTTGAGGTTGCTGTGTGCTGTGATGCCGTGGAACTCTACCCAGGGTGACATAGTGAGACTCTGTCTCAAAAACAAAAAAAAGAGAAAGACACAAATATTATGAATGACAAAGAGACACATAATTGTAAATTCATCAGAGATTAAAAAGATAGAAGAATATTATCAACATTATTATACCAATAGATTTGAAAATAGGCAAAATTGACAAATTCGTAGAAAAATATTAGCAAAGCTGAAAAATTAGAAAGTCTGAACAGAAGTTGTTGCCTCCTTAGCATAGTAGGCAGTACGTCAGTCTCATAAAAAGTCTGAATAGGCTTATGGCCATAAAGGAAGACAAAGCAGCATTTAAACTTCCAGGAACAATAACAAACCACAAGCACCAAGTCATCAGGTGAGTTTTGCCCAACTGTCAAGGAACAGCTTACTTCAATTTTAAACAGACTCCCTGCAAGATAAAAGTACGAATAACTTTAATTCTCAAATCAGACTTGGCCTTATACATTAATAGTAGTTGTAGATTACAAATCAATGAAAAAACAGAAGGACCAGAAGGCAGGGTCACCTGCTGGTTAGGAGTGGAGCTTTTGGATCAAGGAACATCTCACTTCAAAATTTCAGTTGTATCTTACATTTCCTTTTCTGTAAAATTATGGTAATACCTGACTTTTAGGGGCTTTATAAGGATTAAAATGCATAATGATTGGCCCACAAATGATCAATAAGCCATGGCCATTATCATCATCAGCATCGTCATTATTATTATAATATTACCCAAAGCCCACTTAGTGAAAAAATAGCTGCTATGGGGTTTCTTCCTAGTGTTTTGCATATTTTCATAAAAACGTTTATCTTGACTTTTATTTAACCTCAATTTTTATAAAATCTTAACTATAGCAGATATCAAATATTTTTAAAAGACCATATCAAAGTGTTTGCAGTTTGTGGAGCACTTTTCTTTATGCTTGTATTTAATGAGTGTTTATTATAAAAATAAGCTTTGATATATATACTACTATTCTATAGATATAGTACTATCTGTATATATATTTGATATATATATACCACTATTCTTTAGATATTTTTTTTATGTGCATAAAACAGAGACTGACAGTGGTCACCTCTCAGTGGTGAGACTAGGAGTGTTTTAAAAACCACCCAGCAAGCCTGGTGTTGGCGTGTAGTTTTTAAAAGTTTTATAATCATGTATTATTGTACAAAAACATGTTAAAGTTTAGTGTTCAACATGGGTATGTTTAGTGCTATAAATTCCAGATATCTTTTTTCACCAATGGTGAACATTGATGTTGTTATCCTTCGGAAGTGACCACAAATTGTTTTTCTAACACCAGCAAGGTCTGAAAGTGTCACCGCCATACATTCTTGCCAACAATAAGATTTTTTAGGCTGGGTGCAGTGGCTCATGCTTGTAATCCTGGGAAACCAAGGCAGGAGGATCACTTTAGGTCAGGAGTTTAAGGCTGTCCTGAGCAAGAACAAGACCCCATCTCTACTAAAAATAGAAAAATTCGCCAGGTGTTGTGGTGGGTGCCTGTAGTCCCCCACCACAGGCACTTGGGAGGCTGAGGCAGGAGAATAGCTTAAACCCAGGAGTCTGAGGTTGCTGTAAGCTAGGCTGACACCATGGCACTCTAACCTAGGCAACAGAATTAAAATCTGCCTCAAAATAAAAAAAAAAAAATCCTTTTTTTTTTTTTTTTTAAGCTTTTAATAATATGAGAGATAGGCTCGGCACCCATAGCACAGTGGTTACTACAGCGCCAGCCACATGCTCTGACACTGGCAGGTTCGAGCCCAGCCTGGGCAAGCTAAACAACAATGACAGCTGCAACACGAAAGTAGCCAGGCATTGTGGTGGGCACCTGTAGTCCCAGCTACTTGGGAGGCTGAGGCAGGAGAATCACTTGAGCCCAAGAGTTGGAGGTTGCTGTGCACTGTGACACCAAGATACTCTACCAAGGATGACATAGTGAGACTCTGTCTCAAAAAAAAAGAAGAGAGGTAAAAAGGGTTGGGGGTCTGAAGATGCATTTCTTCCATTATTAGTGACAATTAATTTTCTGAAAAGAACACTATACTGGTTTTCTAGCCATATGACACATTGGCTCAAGTTACACTGCACCAGTTTCACCTCTGCAGTGATCTGGCGTCTATCCCTGCACCCCCTCCCTGCTCTTTCTAGGTTCTGGTTCCCACCTCTGCCTGTGTCGTAACCCTGTTGTTTCTCTCTTACCCCAGTTCCATGTCTGTGACGAGCTTGGAGGCTGAGTTGCAAGCCAAGATCCAAGAGACCCATCCTGAGTTGCGGCGTGTGTACTTCAATAAGGGGCTGTAAAGGAGGAAGGGAACGCTCTACCACTAGTCTTGGCAACAGCAAACCTGGTGTTGCCGTATGGGTGAGGAAAATCCCGTTTAACCTGGGTTCTCCCAGCTCTAAATACCTTTTAAAGATCCACATCAGCCTTTTAGAATAAAGCTGCTACTTACAACACAGCACCTGGTGTGGGCCAGGTGCCCAGCACCTGTTGGTTCCCCTACATTTGGATAAATCATGATTTATGGAAATGCCCTTCCTGTAGCTTTTATAGAAATTTTTTCAAAGACAATGTCTCAGCCCTCACCCAGGGTTTTAAAAAAGCACTGCTAGACATAGAATAGGTGCTCAGTATATGCTCAGTCAATGTTTATTGATTATCAATCAGTGAAAGGAAATCTGTTTAAAATACTGAATTTCCATCTCATTATTATATTAAATCAAGGAGATCTCAACAGTGAATTGGGAAAATATAAAAGCTCTAAGGCTAACCTGTAGAATCTTATCCTTACCTATTAAGGGCAGTTTGCTTCCAGGTTGGGCCCAACATGGATGATGAAGTTTTAGGATTTATAGAGTAAAAGCTCCTTTGTTGTATCTTCCAAAAGCTACAGTTTGGACCAGGGCAACACGCCCTCCCTTCTGTCCAGTCATGTGCATTCAAATTGTGGGTGGATATCCTTGGTGGTTTTTTTAAATTTACTATTTTACATTCTTACAAAGATGTTCGCTTTACGTTGCAAATAATCAAATAACTGAAATGTGTAAATGTCAAATTTTGGAAGTATATTTAATACCAGCGTGCTGTACGACTGGGTTGAATCTGATGTGTCAGATTTTTCTTAAGACGTGAGACCCCGCAGTTCTAGCTATCTCAGTGTCCTTTCTTGTCACCCTTATAAATCTCTTTCACTTTCAGAAAGACACAGATAATAGGTGTATAAATCAGACACAGTGAATTTTACTTGAATATTGTGTATTACATTGCACCCCGTTTGAAAATAATGAAACCATGTACCACTGTTTACATCCTCTATAGTAATTTCACAGATAATATATTTAATATAACAGAGGTTATGTTTCAAGTCTGTAGATGTTTAACGTCATATACAGTCAGCCGTCTGTACCTGCGGGTTCCGCATTCATGAATTCAGCCAACTGCAGATTGAAAATATTCTTAAAAAAACAGTCAAAAGTAATACAACAATGGAAAATAATACAAACTTGAAAACCAATATAGTATAACAATCATTTACATAGCACTTAAATTGTTTTAGGTATCAGATGTACTTTAGAGATGGTTTAAAGTACACTAGAGGATGTGCCTAGGTTGTATGCAAAGACCGTGCCATTTCTATCAGAAACTTGAGCGTACTTGGGTAATTGGTATCCTGAGGGTGGGAAAGTCCTAGAGCTGATCCCCTGCAGATACCGAGGGGCCACTGTACAGGCAGTTGTTTCATTGAGTGTAGATTGTTGTAATTCAGAGATTTGTAAGTGAAAAAAAATAAACCATTTAGTTTTAACAGTATTTTCTTTTTCCTGACAATGTGACCAGACTGAATTTCCTCATAAAGAAAAAATGGTGTGCCTTGTGTCTGTGTTCCTCTTTTCTCTGAAAGGATTAATGGATCTGAAGCTTTGGGACCCTGGGAGCCTTCCTTAGGGGGCTGCCAGAATCTTCTCCTTTTGATTTTCTGTCTTAAAGTCGTCAAAGCAAAATGGCTTCCCCATGACATTCTGGCCTTGAGCAGGTTCTGTTGCCATCCATGCTTCTCTTTGAAAAAGTGGTAAAAGCCTAAAATTCAGGGCAGATCTCCATAAGGTGCTTCAAGGCACTTTTTGTAAGAAGCTAAAGTGCTTGAGGCCCACCCGCCTCACCCCAGCTCGTCTCAGAGTTCTCACCCCTGCTTAATCTTTAGCTCCGTTTCAGAATGTTAACCTTCAGGACCACGTTACCAGTAGGGAGACTGATGAGCTAACCGAAATTTTACACACACCAGGAAGATGTGACCAAAGCATAGTTACAAAATGAAATAGTTATGATAATTAAGTAGGAGATGTGTCTTTTTAAACATTGTTTTTTGAAGCTTCAGACTCTTAATGCTTTTATATAGAAGTATTGACTGTATAGTTTAATCATGGTTTATAAAAAAGAAAAAGAACAAACGAACCAAGATTAGCAATCCTTGCTGATCTTTTAGAAATACCTTTTATGGAGGAAAAAAAAAAATCCATGTGAAGTGCAATAAGCTTGTAAAACTAAATAATTATTAATATTTCTATTGACGTGATATAAAGAATTATGATGTAAGTATTTACTGACTGGCAGTTTTATTTCAGTATTAGCACAGTGTCTTGCCAGTGTTGGAGTCAATGTACTATTTCATTTCAATTGGATGAAATGTCAAATAAACTCAGAATGAAAACAAATTCTCTCTTTTATTTGTACGTAAAGGATAAAGCAGTTTGTGTGTTACAGGTGACGGCCCCTTTCATTGAAACTTCCTGTCTGCAGTACCATCAATAGCTCCTAATGAAAAGAGGTGTTTGTATTGTGCCCCTCACAGGAAATATATTTCTATTTTGGGCTGCCCATCTTTTACCTTCTTAAACCCCCAACCCCTCAAGAACATAATTTCAAGAATATTAATTATGAGCATGGGGGAGGAATGAGTTTCTGCTTTAGACGCTGATGATTCACACCACTCCCTGTGATGCTGAGATTAATTTTCTTTTACATTGTTTGCCTGATTCTAACATGGAACTGGCATTTGCCATAATTAACAGAGAAAGTCTAAATTAACCTAAGATTGGGGAGTGCCATAATAACAGACTTAAAAAAGAACTGAACTTGATCAGGTTTCTGCATCTGTTTTTCTACTGTAACTCTGTCGTCACTGAAATTATTTAAATATATTCAAGAGTGTGAATCAAGGAATCAGAGCCGGTCTAATCTTTATTGTATTCATTTATAAAATATATGCCTTTGGGCCAATGACATTCTCTGTGACCTTCAGTTTTGTTTTGTTTATTTTGATTGTTTGGAGAAATAATCGACTCTACTTCATAGAGTTATTGTAAAGGTTAAAAGAAATATAGCAGTTATAAGCTATGTCGCCTGGCACACAGTAAACACTGGGTGTGCATTCAAAATGCTAGTCTATTATTGTTAACAGTAAGATTTTAGAACCCTGGCAACTTCACCAAAGATAACCCACAATTTGTTTAAAAATATCAGGTTAAAACAATCTTGTTTTGTCCATTGCCATATCTTTAGCACCTAGAACAATTGGCACCAGCCAAGGGTCCATGTTATGGTTATTGGGTTCAACCTGGGCTCTTTCCAGGAATCTGTAAAGCATCCTCACATTTTACCCAATGTAGAAAAGAATCTATTTTGTGTCACAGAGAAGTGTTCACCAGGATGTGGGAAAAGCAGAACAATATGAGATTTTTTAGGAGCAAATTTGGGAAAGAACATGACTAGCCCTGGGAATCTAGAGGGGAAATAGCCCTGAGCAACCAAGATATAACCTAGTTCCAGAGCCATCTTTTGCTTACTGCCTCCATGTTTCTGGAGCAGAAGAGAGCCAAGGTTGATACACACAGGGCATTATTTAATCCTCAGAGGGTTAAATAATATCCCATAATATCCCCATTTCTAAAGAGAAGAAATTCGAGGCTCAGAGACACTGATGCCCAGTGTCACACAGAACCACAGGCTTAGTCCATACCTTCTCAACTCCAGAGTGTTCTCCCCCTGTACCTAGCTGCCTTTCTATAACAGGAATAATTAGGACTACATTTTGCAGTCTTTGAATTGCTGTTTGCATACATTATTATCACTTGCAATTCCCCTAAAAGTTCCTCTGCACACCACCTCCCTTTAAAAATTAGTTAAATAGACTTGAAGAACTGAAATCATTTGCCACCAACTTTACTTGGGACATTCAAAATACCATGAAAGGACATGCTGCTCTGGCCTCGGCATGCCCGGGAAGGCAGAAAGTCAAAGCTTGCGGTCCTTGGATTTTTTTACACAAAATGCCCAGGATGGGTGGAGATTCCCCAGCTGCACAAGCATCCCCTTAAATCCATCCTCTGCACTGCTGCCCGTTGGACCAAGAATGTTCACTTGAGTTGCTCAGAGGCCTATTATCAACCTGTGGCATCTATAAAATGAAGGGGCATGTGAGCCAGGGGCACTTAGGCAAAGAACCACCGTGACCAGTGTAGAAGGCAGGATTCCTTGCCAAAGGGTGACTGTGCTAAGATACTTCCTTAAGATTCCCCTTCTGGAAGGAATTGGCTGTTCATTTGACAACTAGTGTTTTGACCTCTATTTGGAAGAAAATGGATTTTAAAAAGGATAATATTGACGACTTATATGTGTCAAATTCAAAGACACCTAAATAGCAAAAAGACCCTTCTTAGTCAATTAGGGAAAAAAAGTCTAGCCCTATCCCAGACTTTCTGAATCAGATTTTGGAGCTGGAACCCTTGCCTGTTTGTTTAGCCTGTTTATTTATAAGAGCTCCCCTGAGGATTCTGACACACAGCCAAGTCTGATAACCAGCTTCCAGAGAGGAAATGGAGGTTCAGGGGGGATTGGAGAATACCTTTCAAGTAAGATAGCTAGTCAGGGCTGGAAATGGGATTATTTCTTTTACTTTGATTTTTCCCCCCTGGCAACAGAGTGAGACTCTGGTCCCAGGGTAGAGTGTTCTGGTGTCACAGCTCACAGCAACCTCAAACTTCTGGGCTTAAGCCATCCTCTTGCTTCAGCTACCTGAGTAACTGGGACTACAGGTTCCCTGCTACGACCTCTCTAGTTCTTTCAATTTTTAGTAGAGACAGGGGTTTCACAAAAAAAAAAAAAACATGAAAAATTCTATGTACATTCTTTCTCTCTCACACATACAAAGATAAATGTATATATTATAAAACATACAGAATTCAAATGAACCTGACCCACCCAAGGTCAAAGGTAGGTCATCAAGTCATTTCCAGGTAAGGCCTTATATTGGAGTTAATAGGAGCAATGGTTCTGAAAGTGTGGTCTGTGGAACTTAGAAATGTCTGTTGTCAGGCTCATCTCACTGTTACTGAATCAGAAACTAGAGATAGGGGCCAACCAACTTTTAACAAGTGCCATGACAGATTCCAATGAACGTTCCAACTTGAGAATTACTAGTTAGGAAGATGGACGCTGGAGTTTAACCTCCTAAGCTGGAACTCAGTTCTTCAAATTGAGGTAGACTGACCTCTCTAAATCTGTTTCCTCTCTGCAAAATGAAGATATACTACTTCCCCTACTGAGTTATTTTGAAGATTCAGTGAGTGGTAGTAAACAGCCAGCACTTAGCCTAGTACCTGGAATAGTGCACATCCAGTACATGTTAGCAAAACTTAAAATGTGTGATCCCGGGAGCCAAAAGTTTGACATTTTGTTGGTGACACTACTGGAAAACAGGGACTCTTGTGACTGCTGGTGAATGCAAATTGCTATAGTTTCTCTGCAAAAGTTTGGTGATATCTATTAAAATTTTTAAAAGTACACACACTCTTTTCACTCCTAAAACCTAATCCTACAGATGTACACACTTATGTTCACGGAAACCATGGCTACTCCCATAGGAGCCATATAAATGGAACATGTTGGGTGGATGTGGAGGAAGGGGAGGTTGGAGGATGTCTTCAGAAAATGCTGAGAAAATTTCAGGCAGGGAAGAAAAAAAGTATCTACTAGTATGGGGTAAACCAAGATATAAAAATAAATTCTTACCTTGGGGAATTTTAATTTTTTATTTGGATTCTTGCAAAATAGATATGCAATAGTCAATTGTCACAAATATAAACTAAATTGGGAAGAAAGGCCATCTACTGATGGTAGGATTAGAAATGGTTTCTCCATTTTCTTTATGCTTTTCTATTTTTCCTGATTTTCTTCTGCTTCTGAACTCAGGACATATTAGGTGCTATTTTTTGAAACTGATTTCCATTATAATCCCAATTTTATAATAAATACACCGGTATACATAAAAGATATTAAAAGAGTATACACCAACATGGTTAACAGTTGATGTTTTTGGATTTACTAGTAATCTTTATTTTCTCTACAGTTGTCTGTTTCTCAGCATCCTTCCACCCCCCACACACACCTGTATTTGATTTACAATCAGAAAACCATCAAGTTCAGGCCCTTGACTAAAGTCATAGCCTTGGACAATGCCCACCACTCCAGGCCTTCCCCATGACTAGACAAGGCTACCAGCTCAGGTTTGAAAGCCCTGGGGCCGATTCTCAGCTGCACTGCTCAAAAGCCCTGGGATACTTAGCCAAACGTGGACCCTCCCCTAAATTCCAACTCCCCCGTGGAAGTGATGCTGAAACCAGGCTCTTCTGAGCCCCAGACCAGGAGAGAGCCGCAGCGCTGAGAAAGGACGCCAGGGCGCAGCATTGCCTGCAAGATCGCGTGGCCAGGGCCGGGGCCGGGCGCTCCCCGGAGCTGCCAGCAGGTGTCCCAGGGCAGCTCGAACGGACATCTCTGCATTTCCCAAGC
Organism: Nycticebus coucang; assembly: GCF_027406575.1. Lineage (NCBI taxonomy): Eukaryota > Metazoa > Chordata > Mammalia > Primates > Lorisidae > Nycticebus > Nycticebus coucang. Next base: position 79,404,177 of record NC_069796.1, read on the forward strand.
GAGGAAGGAGGCAGAGGAAACTACGACAAAGACAGGCCCTCTCCAGCTGCAGCAAACTGGAAAGATGCCCAGGTTTGGCGTCTGGCAGGCAGGAATGGATTTATCCATTCCGAAAGCATTTATTTTAACCTGTCTGGTAGTGGGAGGGAGGGGAAATGCAGAACAAGGTGGCCCAAGACCAGTCCTTCCAGTCACCACCGTCAGTGCTGTGACACAAGTCAATTACACCAGGTACTGCAGAAGCGAAGAAGATGAGCCCCAAACCTTGATGGGGGACCAGGAGCAGGGAGTGCGTGGGGGAGCTTTAGGACAGGAACCTCAGCTGCCACCAGAAAGATGAGTGGGACTTCTTCACTGGGAGCAGAAAACAGGCAGGAAGAAAAACAAAGGCTTCTAGGCACACGTGAAGACCTGGAGACCAGAGAAAGTGTGCTGAGTGGAGTGTGCAGGAAGGTGCCACCAGGTTGGCAAGATGCCACCGCGATAATAAATAATGAGGCCCCTGTAGTGCCCATCAAAGGAGCATGGATTTCATGCTGAAAGCTGGGCTCATTCCGAAGGGTTTTGTGCAGGAAAAGGAGCAGTAGTCAAATCCTAGGTCTGCCACTTACAATTTTTGTGATATGAGAAAAGCCAATTCCCCCGAGTCTCAGTTTTCTCAACAATAAAATAAGTGCAGTAAAACCTCCCTCACAGTCTTGCTGTGATGATTAAAAGGGGTAAATGGAGAGCCCCAGTCAAGGTCTGATACATGTGACTTGCTTCCCCTTGTCTTTTAATTTCTCTGCAATGACATCCAAATGGACGAGACAGATGAGCGGGGCTCTCCCAGTGTGGCCGCAGTGCCAGCCTGACAAATTAGTAGTCCAGGGGAGTCGTCCCAGCTGGTTCCAGGGGCAGGAAATCGTTTTCATCATGTTTGATTGCAATCAAGAACAAGTTCTGTCCTCTTATTCCCATTTATAATAAAAATGTATTCTATTCTGATAATAATACTATCTCCAGGAAAGAGAGGAGCATGAGAGAACCATGTTTTAAAGCACAAACTAAAAATAGAGAGGACAATGCCAACTCGGAACACAAAAGGATCCAACCCTCTGATACAAACCCTGAAAAATAATTTTTGTCCAGAACACAGGAGGGGGTTGGGATTCCTGGAGCCCATTTCCAGAGTGGGGAAGTGCCAGATGAAGAAGAAAGGGCTCTACACAGACAAAAGCAGGGAGGGCAGGAACAAGGATGCTGTAACCCACAGAAAGAAGCAGGAAACCCCAGCTTTCCCAGAACCGCGGCTTGGTAGCCTAAAATCTGGGCTGCGTAAAATTAACAAGGGATCTCAAGCTGCCAATTAGAGCCTGACAATACAAACAGAAGGGAGCAAGAAGAGCTGCCTGAAGGAGTGTGCACAGCACCTGGGAGTGCAGGATGGGATGGAGGTGGTTTTAGAGGAAGAAGGCATGGAAGACAATGATGGAAAGACACAGCCCTTATCAGCTGGGGAGTCTGATGCCCCCTGGGTTCACAGTAGCTGAGAATACTCCTTGCAAACAAGGTAACCTAAAAAGTTCTACCCTCATATTAATTTGAAATAAAAATAAATTGGGGGAGGATTAAGAGGATATGCTTGTTCTGGTATAGAGCAACGTTTCTCCGCCTTGGCTTCATTACAGAAAAAATCCAAGGAGCCAGCAGTGCAAGTTCTTATTGCTCAGGCCCCACCCAAACCAACTGCATCTCAGACCCTGGGAGTGGCCTGGGAATGGGTCCTCTGGGTTCCTCAGGCTATTCTGAGGTGTAGCCAGGATTGAAGCTGCTGCTGTAGAGACAGAATAGTGCTTTGAAATATTTTAATGACTTTTGGGTGCTGGTGGTATTTTTAAATGCCCTACAGTGAAGTGAGAGTGTTGGCATGCATTATCTATCATCTATCTCGTTTAAATCAACTTGGTCACCAATGAGCCCCAATTTGCATTCATTAAGCAGTGATTTTACCCTAGATGCCTCCTCATTTAATCTCGCAACAGCCCTGTAAAATAACTACTCTAGTTAGTCTCCACTTCACGGATCAAATTGTGGCACACAGCATTTAAGGAACTGGCCCAAGATCATTCAGCTAATAAGCCCCAAACCTTGATGGGGGACCGGGAGCAGGGAATGAACTCAGAGGCAGAACTGAGCCCGGGCAGCTGGGCAGCTGGCTCTAGCCCCTCCTGCCAATATGCCAGTTTTCCATCACGCCTGCCCAGGTCTTCCCCTCAACCTGTCTTCCATCAGAGGGAGAGATGGGTCCAACCTCTGATCCCTTAGCCAAGATGCTATTTGGTCAAGACCCACCTGGGAGAAGCCACCAACAACGATGCTGAAAGCAAGTGGCAGACGTCCCCAAGACCAAAACTCATTTGCTACAGGAGAATGTGACTCTGAAAAAACCCAGTATGAATGGAGTTTGCAATGTGAAAGATGAAGTGTCTGGAGCCCTGTGGCATGCTCTATTCTGGGCATGCACCTGCCCCCTCCATTCATTCCCGTCTGCACCCCCATCCTGGCTCAGCCTCCCTCTCTTCCTCCTCCTCCTGCCCTCCTTCATGCCTCAACCTCTTTGACCTAAAAATCTCTCTCTTTTTACTTTAAAAGTCATACATTTTCATATGAATAAATTAATATAACACAGAAGTACATAAAGTAATAACTTCCCTCCTCTCCATTCATAGTCCCAACCCCACAGCCACACTATGTTCTGCTGTGTGCAGTTTGCTGTGTGTTTATCCAGACCATATATATACATATATATGCTTATGCAAACATAATGCTCATCAATATGCTCATTGATTTGTCTATAAAAATGAAATCCTATTTTATATATTATACTATAACCTATTTTCCCCTTCAAAGACATACCATGCATTTTTTTCTTTGTCATTCCTTTTAAGAGATTTATTAGAATTCCAAAATGTTCACTCCCATAATTTATCATTTCCCTATTGATGGACATTTCTGTTACTTCTACACTTTTGTTACTATAAAAAAAATTCTATCATGAATAACCTCATGCATACTTTTATATTCTTGTGCTTGAGCTATTGTTTTTTTGGGCGGCGCCTGTGGCTCAGTGAGTAGGGCGCCAGCCCCATATGCCGAGGGTGGCGGGTTCAAACCCAGCCCCGGCCAAACTGCAACCAAAAAATAGCCAGGCGTTGTGGCGGGCGCCTGTAGTCCCAGCTGCTCGGGAGGCTGAGGCAAGAGAATCGCATAAGCCCAAGAGTTAAGAGGTTGCTGTGAGCCGTGTGACGCCACGGCACTCTACCCGAGGGCGGTACGGTGAGACTCTGTCTCTACAAAAAAAAAAAAAAAATATCCTAGAAGTCAGATTAGCTAGGTCATTGGATATAAGCATTTAAAATTTTGATGATAACGAGGATGAGGATGAGAATGAGGATGCTAGCTATTTTCAGCACTTATCTTGATGTGCCAAACATTATCAGACTAGTATATTCGTTATCATATTTAGTCCTCTTAACAACCCTAAAAATAGATTATATTATTATCCTCATTTTCTCTTTTTTTTAGGGGGGGACAGAGTCTCACTCTGTCACCCAGGCTAGAGTGCCATGGTGTCAGCCTAACTCACAGCAACCTCAAATTCCGGGGTTTGAGTGATTCTCCTGCCTCAGCCTCCCACGTAGCTAATTTTTCTATTTCTAGTAGAGACTGGGTCTCGCTCTTGCTCAGACTGGGCTCAGCCCCTGAGTTCAAGAGATCCTCATTCCTTGGCCTTCCAGAATGCTAGGATTAGAGGTATGAGCCACCTGTGCCTGGCCTATTTTCCTCATTTTCATGCAATAAAATGAAGCCTGAAGAGATTGAATCCCTGCCTCCAAGTAACACAACTAGAAATGGATTGTCCTCCCAAATGGTGGTGCCAATTTTCACACTAGTAATAGGGCCCATTTGCTCATGTCCTCCCCAATATAGGTATAACTGTCTTTGTAAGAACTGAATATCTAATGGTAGCTCTTTCACAGTTTGCTTTCTCACCCCTGGATGTTGACCATCTGAGGCCTCCATTATCACTACCGTTTCAGACCATTGTCTCTCCCTCCGTAGGCTCCTGCTCCCAGACTTCTCCTGTCTAGTCCATCCTCCACATTGCCTCCCATGAAGCACTGTGACCTCTCCTCATAGCCTCCAGGACAAAATCCTGGCTCATTTAAGTCCCTCCATGACCACATGCCTGTCTCCCTATCAAAGTCAGTATCCTTTCTTTGGCCCTCCTGTCCACTTTCCTAAATTATAACCATGCACTTTCTTTTCTTTTTTTTTTTTATTAAATCATAGCTGTGTACATTGATATGATCATGGAGCCTCATTCACTAGCTTCACAGACCGTTACCATGCACTTTCATATCTGTTCACATGCCATTGTCTCTTTCTGGAACTGGCAAACTCCTACTCATCCTTCAAAGCCCAGTTATAATGGCTGCTCTTAAAGCCAGGACAAAACCAAGAAGGAAAACTTTAAAATTTTAATAGTGACAGTGAAATTGCTGCTGATATTTATTTGTTTTATGCTTTTTTTATGCTTTCTAAATGTTTTGCAATGAGTAGCTATTACTTTAATAATTAGAAAAAATAAAGTAACTTCAATTCTTTAGCATCTTTCCACTGAAATGTCTTATGCTTTATGAAGCATAAAGAGCCTTAAGGACCCTGACCTAGATATGATAATTCTAAATTATTCTGTGAGAAGAATCTTGGCTTGCCTCTTGATTCATATTTGAGTGAAAGTAGGCATCTTTTTCCTCTAAGGAAATTTCCAGAATGCCTGGCACATAGTTGAACCTGGTGGTTGCTGAGTGCATTAATTAATTAACAGAAAAGTCAGGCACACACACAATGTGACTAACTTCTAAAGCATAATCTCCTCAGGCATCCAAAAGAAGATTCCTTCCTCATCTCCATTCCTAAAGAAACTGTGGGCAAGCGTGACCTGCAAGCAAATGCTCAGATGTAACCACTTCAAGAGCCTCTAGTCTTTAGTGGCTATGATAGCAGATGCTACAGTGTTACATGTCTGTCTCAGGGATGGACCCGTGCCTTATTCCCAATGCTGTAGGCCCAGTTTCAGAGGAGAGGGATGGAGGAGAGAGACCAACTCTGTTCTGCTCCATGCTAGGAAATTCTGATCCCTCTGACCTCTGCAGGAGGGCAGTCTTGCAAATTGTACAGCAGCTAAGAAACACACCTTTTGCCCAAGGTGGACTTAAATTGTGAGGTTTCAGAGAAGTATCTTTTTTTCTTGGAATGTGTTTATGTGGGTTTCCATGTGTCGGTGATCTTTACTGCATAATGAACCACCACAAGGCTTTACTATTTCTCCTGATCTGTGAGTTGGTTGGGTCATTCCACTGCTGGTCTCACCTGGGTTCACTCAGGTAGCTTCACTGGCTGATTATTCTTTCTCTACCTCCATAACCTCTGGGATTGAACAATCCATTAGGTCTCTACCTAGAGGAAGAGGGATTAAACATTCATTAAATAAATAAACAATAGAGTAGGACTGGTTAGTCTTCTACCTCCAATGGGTCTAGCTATTCTTATGCAAACAGTACTGATTAGTCTTTCTCTGGCTCTGGTAGGTCTGGACATTCATCAAACAAAGAAGAGAACCCTCCTTGCTTTTCTGGTTCTGTTAAAACAGTCTTTCCAGGTTACAGAAGATTTCCAACAGATAATCCCACCCCCTTTTACAAGGCCTCCAGCAGATGACCTTAGTCTCTGTCATAGCATGTCCCACCATCGCCTGAGCTACACAGGCACCACACTCCCAGCTACTTTAAAAGAGGCCCCTCATCCTAACTCAGCACAGTTGCCATTTCCCATTTTTGGTGGCAGCCCATCTGTTTGCAGATGCTCTTAATAAATCTCTGCTACTGACTCTACTTGGCCTAGTTCTCTGCAGCACCTTTCCCCCCGTCAGCATCTAATAGAAAGGTCTGAGATGGCCTGGACCATGTGCTGGGTAATTGGCTCCTCCACATGGCCTCTCACCTTGCAAAAGTCTAGACTGGATTTCTTGCATGGTGGCCTCAGGAGAGCATTCCAAGAGGTAAGCACTTATCAAGCTGCTGCTCATATTGTGTTTGCTGATGTCTCATGGCCAAAGCAAGTCATATGGCCAAACCAGAAATCAGCAAAGGAGGAAGCTTGGAACTCACCTCTTGAGAGCAGTGATGAGGAACTTGTGGCTGGTTTTAATTCACCACCACATGTATGAGAGCCAGAGGCAGAGGGGAACAGAGTTTGAGCCTCTCTTAGCTACTGGATGACTGAGATTACAGAATGATGTACTCACCACATGGAGATGGTGAATTGTCAAAGCAGGTGGATTTGGGGGACACCTGACTTGAGACTGCTCTCGGAAGGGCTGGAGCCCCAAGGCCACTTCTAGCTATTCCACAGGCCCCTGCTCTCTGAGGTTTTGCTCTAGACAGCATAACTTGAGGACATACATTGCTGGAGGAATGTATGTCCTGGAGGAAAGGAAGTAAATCCTGGGGATTCTTCCCCTACCACTAGTCCCCACTTGTAGGGGAAGAATTTTCCAAAAGCTCAACACAAACCAGAAGAAAAACTCTCTCAGGAGGTGGCTGACCTGAGCAAGGTAAGGAACCCAGCAGGCTCCAAGTGGCAGCCACAAAGGGGCATGCTCCCCTGTCCTTTCAGAAAGATCTTGGTTTTAGCTACAAGAAGGGCAGCTGGCTGCTAGGCTCCTGCAATTAAAGCTTTCAGGGTCCAGCTCAGAGTGCTGACTCTAGCCCAGCCATGTTCTTCTCTTGAAGCCACCTAGCCTGTGATTGAGCCTTGTAAGGGTACTGAGGCCTGGTCATTTCTATCAAATGTGGGATTCTTGTAAAAGTTCTTTTCTTTGTTCTCCTAGAACTTCATGCTGTCATGGTGCAATGTCAGATTGGCTTCACAGTCAGAAGGAACTTACTTCCTCCCTCTTCTACCTTTCACGATGCTGCGGGGAATTTATTATACATCAGGCACTGTGCTGAGTGATCCACGGACATTGCTGTTAGTTACCACAGCAATCTTATGACACAGGAACTAAAATCACTCCCATTTTATAGGGGAGTAAACTGGGGGCCACAAGAATTATGTGGCTCACCTTGCAGGGGGAGCTCAGAGCCAGGAAGATGCGGAGTCTGTTGGCGGAGGGTTGGATCTGCACACCTCGTGGGGTGTGCAGTGGGGAGGACACTGACGCAGCTGTTCTGCATTCTCACTGTTCCATCCTTTCATATGAATGCTTTCCAGAGTCTCAGTTCCTTTAGCTTTTAAAAATGAACTTCCTTTCTTAGAATTTGTTCAATTTGGGGGTGAAGTTTCCTGGTAGTCTGGTCACAAATTCATTAGCAAGAGCTAAAGTCTAGTAACGAGCTTCCCTTTAGTAAAGTTTTATCCAAAGTCCCATCTTGAGGCTTGACTGACCAAGGAAAGCCCTCAAGTGTAAATACTGTTAGGTTGGCCAAACTAACCCCATCTTATACTGAAAAGCCATCCTGTGAGACTCTGTTGCAGGCGGTCATAACTCAGGTAAGAGAGAAATGCTGCAGCCTGTCATGTCCTTGCCCTGGCCCAATTACAGACCCACACTGCAAGCCTCTGACACTCTGATAAGAAGAAGAGCCCACCAGGAGAGTCCTGTTAATGAGATAACATCTTTGACACCCGGATAAGAACAAGTTTGATGCTCCTTGATAGAAATCAGCTGCCCCCCTTAGCTAGCTATAAAAGACCTGCCTCCCTCCCTAAACCCTGCTAACATCCTTTCAGGGGTCCTCAAACTACGGCCCTGCGGGCCACATGAGGCGGTGTGATTGTATTTGTTCTCGTTTTGTTTTTTTTACTTCAAAATAAGATATGTACAGTGTGCACAGGAATTTCTTCTTAGGTTTTTTTTTAAACTATAGTCTGGCTCTCCAACCGTCTGAGAGACAGTGAACTGGCCCCCTGTTTAAAAAGTCTGAGGACCCCTGCTGAGACTTAGCCCACTTGTACCCAAGTGTCAAAATAAACAATGCTGCCCTTGTTACATTTTGGTCTTCAGTGGTTTTTGTTTTTGTTTTGAGTCAGAATCTCAAGCTGTCGCCCTGGGTAGCTTGCCGATGGCATCACAGCTCACAGCAACCTCAAACTCCTAGGCTCAAGTGATTCTTCTGCCTCTAAGTAGCTGGGACTACAGGTGCCCGCCACAACACCCAGCTATTTTTTGGTTGTAGTTGTCATTGTTTTTTGGCAGGCCTGGGCTGGATTTGAACCCACCAGCTCTGGTGTATATGGCTGGCACCCTAGCCACTGAGCTACAAGCACTGAGTCTGTCTTGAGTGTTCAGATCTGCTCCTTTTCAGTTTCCTCACTTTCCCCAAGATCAGTAGACCCTGAAAGGGCAAAGACCTGAATGTGGGGCATGGTGCCAGGTAGAGGAAGATTGGGATTCACTAACCCCTCACAGTGTTGAAATTACAAGAGGGTTTCAGTCTAGGTTCAGTTACTCACTGCACAAAGATCTAATTATTAAGGCAATCGAGACTGCCAAGGAAGAAAGGAATTTCTACTACTGCAGATGTTGGGAAAATGGGGGAGGCTGCCTCAAATCTGTCTCTCCGACTAATTGAGATGGTGAGGTTCTTAAACAGAAGCCACATGCCTTGGAGCAAGCAGAGGTGGGTAGTGAGTCCTGACATCAGGAAGTCTGCCCAGGGGACCTTAGACTTTCAATTTCTTGTCTTGCAGAAAATCCACCATTTCTGGAAAACAATTCAAAGTGTCTAAACAGTTAAGGGGGAAGATTATAAAAAACAAATAGGCTAGTCCTTGAAATTTGTTCATGGAGCCATTTACAACATCAGAAATGAGCTTCCAAGAATAAAGTGGGAAAATTCTTAGGAGGGTGCATGCCTCTCAGAGAGACACAGAGTTAACAACTCCCTTTTCTCCCAGGAAGACTACCCCGTGATTAGCCAAGCAGACAGAGAAAGGTCCTATTAGGGAACTTATTTTATGCCTCTAGTAAAATCATCAGAACATAATGATGGCCTCTGCCAAGAGCCTCCCAGAGAGGCTTTATAAAGAAAGCTCTTCTATCCATCAGAATTCCAATTTTAATTATACTTCATGACCTTGGATTCTTAACTGTAGATCTCTATCACCTAGGTATTTTTTAGCCCCTCACCTCCAAGGAGCTGGTCTCTAGTCTCTTCTGTATATAAGATTCCATATATCAAACAAATGAAATAGACATCACAACAAAATCAACGAGCACAAACATGGATCCCACCCACTTACTCTGTCTTGGAAAATAACTAATTCACTGTGTGAACTTGGGCAAATCACTTACCTCTTTGAGCCTTGGTTTTCTCATCTGCAAAATGGGGATAATAGCACTACTTACCTCATAAAGTTTTTGTGAGGATCACACGCAGTGGTACTTATAAAGTACTCAGAACAGTATCTCGCAGAGAGCCAGCACTTAATATAGCTTCATTACCATCTCATTTTGAGCTCCTCAAAGAGTAAGACTCAGATTTATGATTGACTTATGAGGTAATTCTAGGAAGCACAGAGAAAAAAATGAAAAGAGAAAAAACAATAAAAGATATCATAAAGAGTGACTTCTTGCTACACGCACCTGGGGCTCAGTCCCTATGAGAAAGAGTGTGAAATGCATTTCAGAACTACTATTGATCCACAGACCCCAGTGCCCATCCCTAAGGGTTGCCCTGGGAGGGTGTACAAGCCTCATGCTATATCTGGGGGCTCCTGTGTGAAGAGAGAAATCCTCAACAGAGCAAAGAGATGCAGGTGCTTGAGGAGGTAGTCATCTTGCTGGTCAACTCAGGAGGGCAGCCTTCACTTCTGTTCCAGTTACTATTATTGTTACTATAACTACAAGCACATACAGCAGAATATGTTGTCTTGTGCTACCCACTCAAATAGACCATGACAAACAATTCAGTCCAATTTTCATTGTCTTCTGTGATGGTGAAATTTCAGTAAATGCCTAAATAGACTCCATGGTTCACTGAAAAGGAAAGGCAGGAAACTACCAGTTGTTGAGAGCTTCCATGTGCCAGGGATAGTGCTGTGCACATAATCTTCACAAAATTCATGACCTTGGGTGTTCTGTATACATAAGAGACTTATATCTCCATTTTGCAGAGAACAAAACTGAGGCATAGAGAGGTTTCATATCTTGTCCAAGATCTTACAACCTGTAAAAGGCAAAACTGGCATTCAAAGGCACAAAACAAGCCTCCAGCATCGATCATCTCAACCTCTCTGCAATCAAGCTGAAAACAGCAGGATTCTATGATGTGGTCAGGAGACCTGGGAAGTGAGTGGGACAGACCCAGATACCAAGAAAGCTAAGCTGTTGACATCATTAAATACGGCGCAAGGGGCCTCCTCCAGTCTGCAAGGATTTTTTCTCTTTTGTTCTTAAGAAATCCAAAGTAATAATGTGCACACGTAAAATAAGAATGGTCCTGAATTCAGGTTGACTTAGTCAAAGGGGAAAAATACAAACTCTGTAAAATAATTTAAAGAGATTTACTCTGAACCAATGTGAGTGACAATGGATCCACAAATCTGAGGATCCATAAATCCAAGCAGCCTTGAATAAGTGGTCTTTTTTTTTTTCTTTTTTAATTGTTGGGGATTCATTGAGGGTACAATAAGCCAGGTTACACTGATTGCAATTGTTAGGTAAAGTCCCTCTTGCAATCATGTCTTGCCCCCAGAAAGTGTGGCACACACCAAGGCCCCACCCCGCTCCCTCCGTCCCTCTTTCTTCTTTTCCTCCCACCCCATAACCTTAATTGTCATTAATTGTTCTCATATCAAAATTGAGTACATAGGATTCATGCTTCTCCATTCTTGTGATGCTTTACTAAGAATAATGTCTTCCACTTCCATCCAGGTTCATACGAAGGATGTAAAGTCTCCATTTTTTTTAATAGCTGAATAGTATTCCATAGTATACATATACCACAGCTTGTTAATCCATTCCTGGGTTGGTGGGAATTTAGGCAGTTTCCACATTTTGGCAATTGTAAATTGAGCTGCAATAAACAGTCTAGTACAAGTGTCCTTATGATAAAAGGATTTTTTTCCTTCTGGGTAGATGCCCAGTAATGGGATTGCAGGATCAAATGGGAGGTCTAGCTTGAGTGCTTTGAGGTTTCTCCATACTTCCTTCCAGAAAGGTTGTACTAGTTTGCAGTCCCACCAGCAGTGTAAAAGTGTTCCCTTCTCTCCACATCCACACCAGCATCTGCAGTTTTGAGATTTTGTGATGCGGGCCATTCTCACGGGGTTAGATGATATCTCAGGGTTGTTTTGATTTGCAGTTCTCTAATATATAGGGATGATGAGCATTTTCTCATAGTTTGTTAGCCATTCGTCTGTCTTTTTAGAGAAGGTTCTATTCATGTCTCTTGCCCATTGATATATGGGATTGTTGGCTTTTTTCATGTGGATTAATTTGAGTTCTCTATAGATCCTAGTTATCAAGCTTTTGTCTGATTGAAAATATGCAAATATCCTTTCCCATTGTGTAGGTTGTCTCCTTGCTTTGGCTGTTGTCTCCTTAGCTGTACAGAAGCCTTTCAGTCTAATGAAATCCCATTTGTTTATTTTTGTTGTTGTTGCAATTGCCATGGCAGTCTTCTTCATGAAGTCTTCCCCCAGGCCAATATCTTCCAGTGTTTTTCCTATGCTTTCTTGGAGGATTTTTATTGTTTCATGCCTTAAGTTTAAGTCCTTTATCCATCTTGAATCAATTTCTGTGAGTGGGGAAAGGTGTGGGTCCAGTTTCAGTCTTTTACATGTAGACATCCAGTTCTCCCAACACCATTTATGGAATAGGGAGTCTTTCCCCCAAGGTATGTTCTTGTTTGGTTTATCGAAGATTAGGTGGTTGTAAGATGTTAGTTTCATTTCTTGGTTTTCAATTCGATTCCAAGTGTCTATGTCTCTGTTTTTGTGCCAGTACCATGCTGTCTTGAGCACTATGGCTTTGTAGTACAGACTAAAATCTGGTATGCTGATGCCCCCAACTTTATTTTTATTACTAAGAACTGCCTTAGCTATACGGGGTTTTTTCCGGTTCCACACAAAACGCAGAATCATTTTCTCCAAATATTGACAGTACGATGTTGGTATTTTGATAGGAATGGCATTGAATAGGTAGATTGCTTTGGGAAGTATAGACATTTTAACAATGTTGATTCTTCCCGTCCATGAGCATGGTATGTTCTTCCATTTGTTAATATCCTCTGCTATTTCCTTTCTGAGGATTTCATAGTTTTCTTTATAGAGGTCCTTCACCTCCTTCGTTAGGTATATTCTTAGGTATTTCATTTTCTTTGACACTATGGTGAAGGGAGTTGTGTCCTTAATTAGCTTCTCATCTTGACTGTTATTGGTGTATACAAAGGCTACTGACTTGTGGACATTGATTTTATATCCTGAAACATTACTGTATTTTTTGATGACTTCTAGGAGTCTTGTGGTTGAGTCTTTGAGGTTCTCTAAGTATAAGATCATGTCGTCAGCAAAGAGGGAGAGTTTGACCTCCTCTGCTCCCATTTGGATTCCCTTTATTTCCTTGTTTTGCCTAATTGTATTGGCTAGAACTTCCAGCACTATGTTGAATAGTAAAGGTGACAGAGGACAACCTTGTCTGGTTCCAGTTCTAAGAGGAAATGCTTTCAGTTTTACTCCATTCAGTAAAATATTGGCTGTGGGTTTGTCATAGATAGCTTCAATCAGTTTTAGAAATGTGCCACCTCTGCCTATACTCTGCAGTGTTCTAATTAGAAAAGGATGCTGGATTTTATCAAATGCTTTTTCTACATCTATTGAGAGGATCATGTGCTCTTTATTTTTGCCTCTGTTAATATGGTGGATAACGTTTATGGACTTGCATATGTTAAACCAGCCTTGCATCCCTGGGATGAAGCCTACTTGATCATGATGAATGACTTTTTTGATGATAAGCTGTAATCTATTGGCTAGGATTTTGTTGAGAATTTTTGCATCTATATTCATGAGTGAGATTGGTCTGAAATTCTCCTTTTTGGTTGGGTCTTTTCCTCGTTTTGGTATCAGGGTGATGTTTACTTCATTGAATGTGTTGGGGAAGATTCCTTCTTCCTCAATTTTTTGGAATAATTTCTGCAGTACAGGAATAAGCTCTTCCTTAAAGGTTTGATAGAATTCTGGAGTGAAGTCATCTGGACCAGGGCATTTTTTGGTTGGAAGATTTTTTATTGATTCTTTAATTTCAGTGCTTGAAATTGGTCTGTTCAGGAGCTCTATTTCTTCCTGGCTGAGTCTAGGGAGAGGGTGTGATTCCAAATATTGATCCATTTCCTTCACATTGTCAAATTTCTCGGCATAGAGTTTCTGGTAGTATTCAGAGATGATCTCTTGTATCTCTGTGGGATCAGTTGTTATTTCCCCTTTATCATTTCTGATTGAGGTTACTAGAGATTTTACTTTTCTATTTCTCATTAGTCTGGCCAATGGTTTATCTATTTTATTTATTTTTTCAAAAAACCAACTCCTTGTTTCATTAATTTTCTGAATGATTCTTTTGTTTTCAATTTCATTGATCTCTGATTTGATTTTGGATATTTCTTTTCTTCTACTGAGTTTAGGCTTAGATTTTTCTTCTTTTTCCAATTGCATAAGATGGCTTGTGAGTTTGTTGATGCGCTCTCTTTCTGTTTTTTGAATGTAGGCATCTAAAGCGATAAATTTTCCTCTCAAAACTGCTTTTGCAGTATCCCACAGGTTTGAGTAGCTTGTGTCTTCATTGTTGTTATACTCAAGGAAGTTAATGATTTCCTGTTTTATTTCTTCCTGCACCCATCTGTTATTCAACAGAAGATTATTTAATTCCCATGCCTTTGTGTGGGGTTGAGCGTTTTTTTGTTAAAGTTGAGTTCCACCTTTAGTGCCTTATGGTCTGAGAAGATATAAAGTAAAATTTCAATTCTTTTGATTCTGTTGATATTTGTTTTGTGTCCCAGGATACGATCAATTTTGGAGAATGTTCCATGGAGTGATGAGAAGAATGTATATTCTTTATCTTTGGGATGGATTGTTCTATATGCGTCTACCAAGCACAGTTGTTCTATGGTCTTATTTAAATCTCTTATATCTTTGTTTAATTTCTGTTTAGAGGATCTGTCCAGCTCTGTAAGAAGAGTGTTAAAGTCCCCTATTATTATGGTATTATCAGATATCATATTGCTCAGACTGAGTAAGGTCTGTTTCAAGAATCTGGGAGCATTTAAATTGGGTGCATAAATATTTAGAATTGAAATGTCCTCTTGTGGGCGGCGCCTGTGGCTCAGTGAGTAGGGCGCCAGCCCCATATGCCGAGGGTGGCGGGTTCAAACCCAGCCCCGGCCAAACTGCAACCAAAAAATAGCCGGGCGTTGTGGCGGGCGCCTGTAGTCCCAGCTGCTCGGGAGGCTGAGGCAAGAGAATCGCATAAGCCCAAGGGTTAAGAGGTTGCTGTGAGCCGTGTGACGCCACAGCACTCTACCCGAGGGCGGTACAGTGAGACTCTGTCTCTACAAAAAAAAAAAAAAAAAAAAAAAAAGAAATGTCCTCTTGTTGTATTTTTCCCTTGACCAATATAAAGTGACCATCTTTGTCTTTTTTGACTTTAGTTGCTTTAAATCCACATGTATCTGAAAATAAGATTGCAACTCCTCTTTTCTTCTGAATTCCATTTGCCTGAAAAATTGTCTTCCAACCCTTGACTTGGAGCTTTAATTTGTCTTTTGAAGCCAGGTGTGTTTCTTGCAGACAGCAAATGGATGGCTTGTGTTTTTTAATCCAGTCAGCCAATCTATGTCTCTTCAGTGGGGAATTTAATCCTTTAACATTTATGAATAAGTGGTCTTGAGACAGCCAGGTTACAGTTTGGTTTTATACATTTTAGGGAGACAGGAATTTTGGGTAAAAACCATAAATCAATACATGGAAGGCATATGTTTCCTTGTCCCCAAAAGGTGAGACATCAGTGGGGTCCGGGGCAGGGGATCGAGACTTGCAAGTTATAAGTGGGTTCAAAGATTCTTTGATTTAAAGAAATAAAGCTTTGTCCAAAGGCTTGGAATATTTTCAGCTAAAATGAGGAAATCCATTACTCAGAGACATGCCACAATGTATCAGATTCAAATGATCTGTTAAGCAGATTGATGGCCTGGAGATGTGATTTAAATTTTGCTTTGCATGACCTTAGATCCTGTTAATAATTTAGTGTCTTTTCATGAAGAATCTGTTTTGCCAGTCTAATGATCTCTGTTTTAGCTTTAATGATGGACAAATGTTGTTTCTAAACTCTAAAAGAGGCTGGGAGCCCGTAGCTCAGCAGTTAGCACCCTGGTGGGGTCGAACCTGGCCCAGTTTACTAAACAGAAAAAAAAAAAAAAAACTCCAAAAGGGAGAAGGAAGCTGGTCAGACTTTCCTTCCCTTTATGGCTAGGAATACAGTTTTTTGTTGTTGTTGCTGCTGTTGTTGCATTGGTAGAATGCTGTGGTATCATAGCTCACAGCAACCTCAAACTCTTGGGCTTAAGTGACCCTCTTGCCTCAGCCTCCTGAGTAAGTGGGACTACGGGTGCTGCTATTATCACCTGGCTATTTTTAGAGATGAGATCTTGCTCTTGCTTAGATTGATCTTGAACTCCTGAGCTCAAGTAAGCCACCCACTTTAGCCTCCCGAGTACTAGGATTACAGGTGTGAGCCACCAAGAAAATAGTTTTAAGGTTTGTCTATGGTTCCCTTGGTAAAGAGGGGGTCTGTTCAACTATTAGGAAGGCTTAGGATTGTGTTTTTAATCTACAATTTGATGCCATTGTTTTTTTTTGTTTGTTTGTTTTCTTTCTTTTTTTTTTTTTTATTGTTGGGGATTCATTGAGGGTACAATAAGCCAGTTACACTGATTGCAATTGTTAGGTAAAGTCCCTCGATGCCATTGTTAATAGGGTTCACTTCCATTACCAGCTGCCTTGGTTTGGGACAATACATTGTATGTCCCCCTATACAAAATGCTGTTAAGTTCACAAACAGCCTCCATGTGGGCTATTTTATTTTATACTTTCACAACTTTGAAAGGCAGCTGTTTCTATGAAAGATTAAATTGAGACCTAGAGAGGCTGCACTATAAGGCCTTGGGCTGATTCCATACCCCAGGTTCTTTCTGCCTGACCTTCATGTATTGTTCTTAGATTGGGACTCACTGACTCATTCATTTATTTATTCATTATGTTGTTGAAACTGCAAGGAGGTTTCACTCTAGGTCCAGTTGTTCATCACACAAAGATCCAATTAGGAGTTTTTAATATAACCACCAATGCCTTGACTCCAATTCTCCAAATTCCCCCCTCCTACAGAGATCGGGGACTTTTGAAGAAGGGTCTACATGCCTTGGGGCAGGTTGTGGTGTGATTAACAAGGAGAGAGGTTCAGGTTGGGGCAGGTTGTGGGATATGGTGAGTCTGAGAGTCAGGAAGTCTTGGGGGAACCCTCAGAATCTCATTTCCTTTGTCTTCCAGAAAATTCACCATTTCTGAGAAATAACTCAAAAGATCAAGTAGTTAAGGGAGAAGTTTACATAGGGACCACTGAAATGTGTTCAATGAGGGGCAGTTACAAATCATTCACTCAACTGAAACTGTCCTTTATAAAATTAATAAAAGGCTACAAGGTAGGAACTGTGGTAAGGAAAAGCCATTATTTCCTCACTTACTTTCCTATAATTTCAGAAGTCATAAGATTCTTAGCTTTCTTCATTGCTCCTATAGATAACATCACACTTATTAAACCTAAGGCTAGTTTTTGAGATATCTTCTAGGCCCTGCATTCTGGTGGAACACTGACCCACACAGACCAGTACTCCCTGCTGATGAGCTGAGGAGCTAACTCAACTGGTATTGCAAGTCCCACTCAAGAACAAACTCAGCAAAGCAGATAATTTCTATACCCCTATGGTTCTGCCCTAACCCCAGCCAATTAGCAGACCCAATTGCCTAGCTCTTTGCCCACCAAACAGTCTTTAAAAACCCTTTCTCAACTTGAAGAGGAGGCAATATGGCCAACTGAAGCCAACTTTCCACAGAGGCTCCCATCCAGAAGGAGATTTAAAGGACAGAAGTTTATCAAGTAAGCTGATGGCTTGGAGCTGAGCTAAGAGAGATTGAAGAGCACACATCACCCCTTCCGAGGCAAGCTGCAACCCCGAGGAAACAAACAATAGGTACAAAACCCATTGTCAAGAGGACAGGAGTCCCCTCCCCCATGAGAACAGCTCACAGTGTACTTTCTACAAACAAGTGAGCAGAGTTCAGATCTCTTCTTATTCTATCCCACGGGAGAGAGCAGCTAAAAACCAGATCTCCTTCCCCAGAGAGGACCCACTAGTGTGCCATGTACCACCAGGCATAAAACTGAACATATACTCTACCCACAATTCTGAACTGCCTGAACTCCCCTCCACTCTCACCCTGTGGTCTGGAAGCCTGTGTTCCATGGAGTCCATATTCTTGGGCATTTTCTTGAGAGGAATGGACAAGGTGTGGGCTGTTATAAGTCTGTGCTGAATCAGTGGCACAGGTGTAAAGCAGGGACTGTGGTGCGAGGGAGCCAAGCAGGAGAGGGAGAAATTGTGCCCTATGGCACAGCACAGTGACAGTGGCAGGAACAATAGGGCTCACACCCCTGGTGATATTTTGGATAAATACTTCCTGTCTCTCTCAGCAACCAGAGGGAGCCGGGCCTCTAATCCAGTAGCAACCATGGGTGAAACAGATCTGGGATAGAAACACAGACCCCATGAGCAAAGGGTATGCCTGAGGTGGTACCTGCCCAGGCAGGCGTGGTGGGGACAGAGACTAGAATATGTGCACACGCAGAGACAGCATACTCCCAGGGCAGGGCTGAGTCAGAATTGCTGCTTTTGTGAGCCCAAAATGAACCCAGCTCCCAACAGAGTATAGCTGGGACAAAAGCAGGCATGGCAGTGGCATCAGCCTAGGGAAGGGCAGTAACTGAGAACACTTTGTGAGCTCTAACTTGGCCTGCCCCAACACAGAGTGCAGCAGACGCAGAGATGCCAGCTCCATGAGAATTGGCGCAGTGGCAGTGGCACAGGGTGGGGCTGAGTCACAGTTTCTGTGAACTCGAACAGCGTCTGGCCCACAGTGGAATACAGCTGGGACAGAAATGCAAATTTCACAAGAATATAAGTAGCAGCAACATCAATCTGGTGTGGGGCTGGAACTGAGAGACACTCCCCAGCTTCCATTCAGCACCCAAGGTAGTCATTCTTCAGCTCCCACTGCTGGCAGAGTGAGGCAGCCTCTCTCTGTGACTCAGGCAAGTGCAAATCCCTGGGACATCTACTCATTGAAGAGAACTGGGCCACAGCCCTGTGGGGTTACCAGTGACTGGGTGTGACAGAGATGCAAGGTGGGAAAGGAGGCATCAACCTCCCTGGACTAACTCATTTCCTGGGTGGGCCCTTCTGACTCCACAGAGCACTGGAGTGAGCCATACTCCAGCTGCCAGCAGACCCCTGCTATGTAGTTGCTGGAGACCTTTTGAACTCTCCCACTTGAGACACGGTGCTAACTGGGACAATTGATTTGGAACTCTTGACCAGGTCCAATGGCACAAGGACCATGAAAGGTGGTACCCGGGTTGTGTTGTTGTGGGAAGGTTTGATTTTCCTTTTCCATTTTTTACCTGGCTGGGGGAGGGGGTGGGGTTGTCTTACTTGCTTGTATTTCTCCACAGCTGAAACTTCAACCCAGAGTTACTAATCCACTAGAATTGGACAGAGACCAGCTGAAAACAAGACCACCTAGCCCCACCACACCAAGCAGGTCCTCAGTGTCTCAGGCTGTAGTACTGTATGGGTCTTGTGCAAAGCTGTAGGGGAAAACTGCAGTCACCAGTCCCAGCTGTTGGGCAAAGGGCTGGTTAATCACTACTCCATGAGCCCCCAATTCAATTTCACAACACTGCCAATCTAGCCAAACAGTGAAAAATAATCATGGGGCAGAATCAGCAGAAAAACTCCAGCAACATAACCAGCACAATACTCTACCATCAAAATAAACTCACTCAGAAACTTTTGCTCAA
Source organism: Nycticebus coucang (assembly GCF_027406575.1). Lineage (NCBI taxonomy): Eukaryota > Metazoa > Chordata > Mammalia > Primates > Lorisidae > Nycticebus > Nycticebus coucang. The sequence continues at coordinate 79,423,408 of NC_069796.1, forward strand.
ATTCCAAATTCCACAATGGTGAAAGGATTAAAAATGGCCACTGGACTTTCAAAAAACTTGATACCAAAATACTACCAGGCTTATCAATACTCTCAATTAATGCGAATGGCTTAAATTGTCCTCTAAAGAGGCACAGGTTGGCTGACTGGATACAAAAACTCAGGCCAGATATCTGCTGCATACAAGAATCTCATCTTACTTTAAAAGATAAATATAGACTCAGGGTGAAGGGATGGTTATCTATAATTTAGGCAAATGGAAATCAGAAAGAAGCAGGTATTGCAATATTATTCACAGATACAATAGGCTTTAAACCAAAAGTAAGAAACGATAAGGATGGCCACTTCATATTTGTTAAGGGTAACACTCAACATGATGAGATTTTAATTATTAACATTTATGCACCCAACCAGAATGTATCTCAATTTATACGAGAGACTCTAACAGACACAAGCAATTTATTTTCCTCCAGCGCCATAATAGTCAGAGATTATAACACCTCTTTGGCAGTGCTGGATGGATCCTCCAATAAGAAACTAAGCAAAGAAATTTTAGACTTTAACTTAACCATTCCACAATGGGATTTAAAAGACATCTACAGAACATTTCATCCTAACAAAACTGAATACACATTCTTCTCATCAGCCCATGGAACATCCTCCCAAATTGATCACATTTTAGGTCACAAGTCTAACCTCAGCAAATTTAAAAGAATAGAAATTATTCCTTGCATCCTCTCATGGAATAAAAGTTGAACTCAATAACAACAGGAATTGAGCTCATGGAATAAAAGTTGAACTCAATAACAACAGGAATTTGCATACTCATACAAAAACATGGAAACTAAATAACCTTATGCTGAATGATAGCTGTGTCAAAGATGAGATTAAGAAGAAGATTATCAAGTTTTTGGAACAGAACAATATTAAAGACATGAATTACCAGAACCTCTGGGACATTGCAAAGGCAGTCCTAAGAGGGAAATTTATAGCACTGCAAGCCTTCCTCAAGAGAATGGAAAGACAGGAAGTTAACAACCTAATGGACATCTCAAGCAACTGGAAAAGGAAGAACATTCCAATCCCAAACCCAGCAGAAGAAAAGAAATAACCAAAATTAGAGTGGAATCAAATGAAATTGAAAACAAAAGGATTATACAACAGATCAATAAATCAAAAAGTTGGTTGTTTGAAAAGGTCAATAAAATAGATAAATCTTTGGCTAAACTAACCAGGAAAAAAAAGAGTAAAATCTTTAATTTCATCAATCAGAAATTAAAAAGATGCAATAACAACAGACTCCTCAGAAATTCAAAATCCTTAATGAATATTACAAGAAACTCTATTCTCAGAAATACAAATATCTGAAGGAAATAGACCAATACTTGGAAGCATGCCACCTTCCTAGACTTAGCCTGAATGAAGTGGAAATGTTGAACAGGCCTATATGAAGCTCTGAAATAGCATCAACTATATAAATTCTCCCCCAAAAGAAAAGTCTGGGACCAGATGGCTTCATATCAGAATTCTACCAAACCTTTAAGGAGGAACTAGTACCCATATTACTTAACCTATTCCAAAATATCAAAAAAGAAGGAATACTACCCAACACATTCTATGAAGCAAACATCACTTTGATTCCCAAACCAAGAAAAGACCCAATAAGAACAGAACATTATAGACCAATATCTCTAATGAATATTGATGCAAAAATATTGAATAAGATCCTAGCAAACAGAATCCAGCAACACATCAAACAAATTATACACTATGACCAAGTGGGTTTTATTCCAGGGTCTCAAGGCTGGTTCAATGTATGTAAATCGATAAATGAATTCATCACATAAACAAAATCAATAAGAAAGACCATATGATTCTCTCAATTGATGCTTTTGATAATACCCAGCATCCTTTCATGATCTGGCACTCACCACAAAGGGACCATGATAATTATGCTAATTACTTTATGATAAATATGCAAATCACCATAATTTGATAATTACACATTGCGTACATGTATTTGAATGTAAAAGTGTACCCCATAGATACATGTAATTACGTATTTGAAAAGCAGAAATAAATGAATGTTTATTCTTTCAAGCTACTTAGTTTGAAAGGTTTGGTGGGGGACAAAAAAAAAAAAAACAGGTATAGAAGGGACATTTCTTAAACTGATAGAGGCCATCTACAGCAAACCCACAGCCAATATCATATTGAATGGAGTTAAATTGAAATCATTTCCACTCAGATCAGGAACCAGGCAAGGTTGTCCATTGTCTCCTCTGCTTTCTAACATTGTAATTGAAGTCTTAGCCATTTCAATCAGGCAAGAAAAGGCAATCAAAAGTATCCATATAGAGTCAGAGGAGATCAAACTTTCATTCTTCACAGATGATATGATTGTATATCTGGAAAATGCAATCGATTCAACTATAAAACTTTTAGACATGATCAAGGAATACAGCAGTGTCGAGGGTTACAAAATCAATTCTCACAAATCTGTAGCCTTTATACATATCAACAATAGCCAAGCTGAAAAAACACTCAAGGACTCTATTCCATTCACAGAAGTGCCAAAGAAGAAGAAACATTTGGGAGTTTACCTAACAAAGGACGTGAAAGATCTCTATAAAAAAGAACTATGAAACTCTAAGAAAATAAATAGCTGAAGATGTTAACAAATGGAAAAACATACCATGCTCATGGCTGGGAAGAATCAACATTGTTAAAATGTCCATACTACCCGAAGCAATATACAATTTTAATGCAATCCCTATTAAAGCACCACTGTCATACTTTAAAGACCTCAAAAAAATAATACTTCATTTTATATGAAATCAGAGAAAACCTTGAATAGCCAAGACATTGGCTAAATAAAAACAAATCATGAGGAATCACACTACTACACCTCAGACTATACTATAAATCAATAGTGATAAAAAACAGCATGGTACTGGCACAAAAACAGAGTGGTAGATGCATGGAATACAGGACCAAGAGATAAACCCAGATACTTACTGTCATTTGATCTTCAATAAGCCAATTAAAAACATTCCGTGGGGAAAAGATTCCCTATTTAACAAATGATGCCGGGTGACCTGGCCGGCAAACTGTAGAAGACTGAAACTGGACCTACACCTTTCACCATTAACAAAGATAGACTCTCACTGGATAAAAGATTTAAGTTTAAGATTTGAAACTATAAAAATATTAGAGGAAAGTGCAGGGAAAACACTTGAAGAAATTGGCCTGGGAGAATATTTTATGAAGAGGACCCCTCAGGCAATTGAAGCAACACCAAAAATGCATTATTGGGATCTGATCAAACCAAAAAGCTTCTGCAGCCAAGAACACAGTATGTAAAGCAAGCAACAGCCCTCAGAATGGGAGAAATATTTGCAGGCTATTCTCTAACAAAGGTTTAATAACTAGAAGCCACAGAGAACTCAAATGCATTAGCACAAAAAGAACAAGTGATCCCATCCCAGTGTGGGCAAGGGACTTAAAGAGAAACTTATGTGAAGAAGACAGATGCATGGCCTATAGACACATGAAAAAATGCTCATCATCCTTAATCATCAGAGAAATGCAAATCAAAACCACTTCGAGATATCATCTAACTCCAGTAAGATTAGCCCACATCACAAAATACAAAAACCAGAGATGTTGGTGTGGATGTGGAGAAAATAGAACACTTCTGCACTGTTGGTGGGAATGAAAACTAATATGTTCCTTTTGGAAAGATGTTTGGAGATCACTTAGGGATCTAAAATAGACCTGCCATTCAATCCTTCAATTCCACTACTAGGTATATATCCAGAAGACCAAAAATCATATTATAACAAAGATATTTGCACCAGAATGTTTATTGCAGCCCAATTCATAACTGCTAAGTCATGGAAGAAGCCCATGTGCCCATCGACCCATGAATGGATTAATAAATTGTGGTATATGTACACCATGGACTATTATGAAGCCTTTAAAAAAGATGGAGACTTTACCTCTTTCATATTTCCATGGATGGAGCTGAAACATACTCTTCTTAGCAAAGTATCTCAAGAATGGAAGAAAAAGTATCCAATTTACTCAGCTGTACTATGAAACCAATTTATAAGCACCCACACTTGCATATGAAAGCTGTAACCCAACAGCCCAAGATGAAGGGGAAAGAGGAGGGGGAAGGAGGGGAGGGAGAGGATGGGGGGAGCGTGGGTAATTGCTGTGACCACACCTATGGTGCATTTTATAAGGGTACGTGTTAAATCCACTAAGTGTAGAACATAATGTCTTAATAACTAATAAAATGCGGCGAAGGCTATGTTAACCAGTTTGATGAAAGTATTTCAAATTGTATATAAAACCAGCACATTGTTACCCCATAATTGCATTAATGTACACAACTATGATTTAATGAAAAAGTAAAAATAAAAACCCTTTCTCCCCAAATTCTCTAGAAGACAGGTTTGAGAACTTCTTCCTGTCTTCTCACATGGTGCCTGTGATATTGAACTCTTTCTCTGCTTTAACCCCTGCTGTTTCAGTGAATTGGCTTCCTCTTGAGCAGTGGGCAATGAACCTGGTGAGGCTTTTCTTCTGAGTACATTGATTGTGTCAGTTCTTGTGTTTGGTTTTTCGTCCAGAAGCTTGGGTCTAAAATAATGCTAAACCAGACTTGATAGATGAAGAAACACAAATACTGTATGATCTCACTTTTATGTGGAATCTAAAAAAGTCAAAATCATAGAAGCATAGAGTAGAGCAGTGGTTGCTAGGATCTGGGGGCTGGAGGAAATGGGGACATATTAGTCAAAGGGTACAAACTTTCAGTTGTAAGATGAACAAGTTCTGGAGAGCTAATGTACAGTATGGCTGTGATGGATGTGTTAATTTCATTGTGGTAATCATTACACTGCAGTAATTCAAGAAACACCACCCCAGAATGTGATGCTTTGTTATACTGATTACTGTGAATTAAGAGCACTTGGGAACAGCAGACGGGGATGGAGGCTTTCTCTGCACTCTCCTGACTACTTAAAGATCAATCCTCCAAAGAATGCTCAGTCTCCTCCCTGGGAATCTTATTAACCAGGGAAGGCTAACTGGAACCATAGGAGAAGGGTCTGGAGGTCAACACCAGCCCAGACAAAACATCACCTATACTGTTAAGGGCTGCTGAAGATAATTTGTGTTACCTGAGAGATCTTTTATCTACACAATGGTTTTTATTCCCCCCACACTTCCTCCCCTCACCCTCCCATAAGTTGTATCTCCATACCTCCAGAAACCCCAAGCCCCTCTCCTTTGTATAGCTCAGGATGCCATATAAGCATCAACAATTTGAACCTTCTTGAGTCTCATCTATTGTGGGGCTCTACTGCATAAGTACAGTTTTTCTCCTGTTAGTCTGTCTTTACAGCCTAGACAAGGAAATAAGCAGGGTGAAGAGAAGCCATGTTTCCCTCCTTTAGAATATAATGAATGTATATATTAAATCATCCCATTGTTTATCTTGAATATATTCAATATTTATGTGTCAATCAAAAATTTTTAAAACTAAAAGAAAAACAAAATGAGACTTAAGCCCCTGTCCCAAAGCCCTTGGGATTCTGCACATGTTATATATAGTGGCTCCAACTCTTTGAACCTACCAACAGGTTTAAATCCCGGTTCTGGCAACAGCTAAGGGACCCTAATTAGGTAAGTCTCTAGTTTTTCATCTGTAAAATAACATAATCAGAGCAAGCATCCACCTTGTGCAGCTGGTAGAAGGATGAAGGGAGGCAAGGCATGGAAAGAGCTTGGCACCATACCTGGCACACTGGAAGTGCTCAAAAAAAAATGCAAGTCAGTATTGCCTTTATCAGGTGGGAAACAATACTCAGATCTGAAGCTGGATGAGGGAGTGGGCTTTAGGAAACCAGAGGATTTGAGTTTTGTTTTTGTTTGTGATTCTTAGCTAAGTATAATAATTGAAAAATGTATTTTCCCCCAGGGAACAGAGACCATGTTCTAAAGAAAATAATTCTTGCTGTGGGGAGGAGAGTTATTTGGCTTCTGGGGAAAGGGGACTTGAGAAATATTGAATCTTGATTTCTGCATCTGTGCTTCATTTATCCTAGGAGAGTTCCCATTGAATCATAGGTGGAAGGCAGAATCAAAGGGGACATATTTGCATAATAAAAGAGGTAATTAAATTCAAATATGGAGAATTTACCTCTCAGGGCCCCCATCCTTTTGTTCTCTTTACTAATCACTCCTGGCAGCTTTTTTAAAAGGCTAAAATGTGGCACAGAGAGATATTGATTCACAAGGGAAAAAAAAATATGGTCCTAAAAGGGGTTAATTCAAATCATGGGCAGGAAGCCTTTCTTCTTCTCTTTTTTTTTTCTTTTCCTGAGAGGGGCCCAGACCCAAAGGGGTAGAGCTGTGACTGCAGCCCCTGAAGGAAAAAACAACTGAATTTCTGATTTCCTTTTCTTCCCCACCCCATTCTTTCAAAGAAGAATTTTAAAACATTCTGAATACATATCTGATTTTGAAAACAAAACAAACTGTAAAACTATTCAATAAATGCAAACAAAACACTTGAAAATATACTTAAGTTTCAATGTTAGGACCAATTAAAGAGGCAGAAAGGCTCAGACTGAGTGAAGATATACTTAATCTTCTCAAAGTGTGATGTGTTTACATTATTTCCTTTTTTTTTTTTTCTTGAGACAGAGCCTTATTTTTCACCTTTCACCTGAGTGCCATAGCATCATAGCTCACAGCAACATCTAACTCTTGGTTTCAAGAGTAGCTCGGCCTCCCGAGTTGTTGGAACTACGGGTGTCTGCCACAATGCCCGGCTGTTTTTAGAAATGGGGTCTCTCTTTGTAAGGCTTGTCTCTCAACTTCTGAGCTCAAACAATCCACCTACCTCAGCCTCCCAGTGTCCTAGGATTACAGGCACGAGCCACCACACTGGGAAACATTATTTCCATTTTATAGATGAAGAAATTGAGATTTAGAGAGTTCAAGAAAATCCCTGGAAAGTGCTTGATGGAGGTGTTGAATTCCACTTTTTATTAGAAAACAAGTTACAAAAAGACAAAGGATATGGAAGGAAGGAAGGAAAGAAGGAAGGAAGGGAGGGAGGGAGGGAGGGAGGGAGGGAACCAAGGCTCTTCGCACCTTTAAGTTTTACTGAAAATCACTGACATGAAGGCAGATTGATTAATAGGAGAAAAAATACACAGAGTTATTTAATATGTATGTAAATTTACTTGCATATATTGTTGTGCCCAGATCTTGAAATCCCCCACAAAGACCACTAAGGAGCCAAGTCCGATGCAAAAGCAAAGGAGCCATTTATTCACAGACTTGAGTCTGGGCTTCTGGTTCTTGGTGCAGCAGGAGGGCAGAGAAGCCCCTACCGCAGAGGGAAGAGCAGTTTTAAGAATACAGAAAAGAAAAAGGGGGGGAGGGGGATAAGGGCTTAGGGACCTAAACAATGTTTGAGTTGGGCTGATTGCTTAGGGGAAAGATTTACTACTGGGGCTGAAAGTGGGGGCCGTTATGGCTCAGGGCAGACACACTGGAGCGCGGGGTGGGGGAGGAAGCAGGTTGCCTATCACCTTTGGTATGCAGCTGTAAATTGAAGGCTGTGGGGCAAAGTGGGGTCAGTGAAGGCTGTGAAACAAAATGGAGTTAGTTTTAACAAAATGAAGTTAGCTTGGTCCTTTCAATATCAAGGTGGATATGCAGGAAACTTCAGAATGAAGACTCAACGATGTAGAGAAAATTGTCCATTTTTATGCTTAGGTCCAATAATGTACGGACAGTGTAGAAATATGATTGGACAAAAAAGGTATGATCTGATGTTAAACTGAGTGGGTAACGAAGCAAGGCCTGTCTGTCTAGATTCTTCTTGGCTTCTTGGAGAAGCATTTCTTTCTTCTGGGTGTGGGGGAGGGTGCCCTCTGGAATGGGGATCCTAAGACCCACAGTAAAGCAAAGTAGGTCAATAATTTCTTTATGGCCAGTTTTAATATGGAATAATTTTAGGTCTGTGGCTGGCTTTTAGGAACAGGGGTTCTGGTTTCTGTGACCTCCCTCTCCACTTTGCAGAAAGGGATTCTAGTTTCTATGGCTAGCCTGGGGGAAGTATGGAACTAAGAGATAGGAGCGCAGGAGAGGGTCAAAGAAAAACTTCAGCTTCTTAGGCTGCTTCTGAGTTCCTCAACCTGGGTTACCGTTTTTTGAGCCTCAACAAAAGGAATGATAGAAGGGTGGAACAACTTATTAGGTATTATAAAGTGAAAGATACAAGCAGATAGATTCTGAGACATAAGCTGAGCCAGAGCTGAGTATCAGAAATAGACATGGGGCCAGGCGAGGTGGCTCACGCCAGTAACCCTAGCAGTCTGGGAGGTCCAAGTGGGAGGATTCCTTGAACTTGGTTTTGAAACCAGCCTGAGTAAGAATGAGACACAGTCTCTACTATAAATAGAAAAATTAGCCAGGTATGGCACCAAACTGTAGTCCCAGCTACTCAGGAGGCTGAGGCAAGAAGATTGCTTGAGCCCAAGGATTTAAGGTTGTAGTGAGCTATGATGATGCCACTTCATTCTAGCCTATGTGACAGAGTGAGACCCTGCCTCAAACAAAAAAAAAAGAAAAGAAAAGAAAAAAGAAAAAAGTCTCAGTGCCTGTGGCTTAAGTAGCTAAGGTTCTAGCCACATACACCTGAGCTGGCGGGTTTGAATCCAGCCCAGACCTGCCAAACAATAATGACAACTCCAACCCAAAAATAGCCGGGCGTTGTGGCGGGTGCCTGTAGTCCCAGCTACTTGGGAGGCCGAGGCAAGAGAATCGCTTGAGCCCAAGAGTTGGAGTTTGCTATGAGCTGTGATGCCATGGCACTCTACCCAGGGCAACAGCTTGAGGCTCTGTCTCAAAAAAAATTTAAAAAAGAAAGAAAGAAAAGAGAAAAGAAAAAAAAAAAGAAAAGAAAAAACAAGAAAGAAATAGAAAAATAAAGGCCATATGAAAGTTGACCTACTGGAACCAGAGGTACATGAGTAAGGGAGTGAAACCATCTGGTGGGGACCATGTGGATAGCACATGCACTGTCTAAAAGGACAAGTTAAAGATGGTGAAGACACTGGCAGTGTGTTTTCTTAATCTCTCCACCTCTACTCACAAATACCCATAATATAAGTAGGATAACAAAAGAAAAACTTCAGACAACATACCTGACAAAACCAGGCGATCCAGTATGTAACACTGGCAGGGAGGTTTGACATGACTAGCTCTACTTTGCTTCTGATTCCTGCAGTAATAACCTTTGGATTAAAAGCTTCTGCTCAGCTCTGCAAGTGGGCCAGTAAATTACAAGAAGAATTTCATTTGTAGTTAAACTCTATAAGAAAGATGAGAACCATCCCTATCCCAAAATTAACTTCCAGAGTGATATCATATGCACACAAGTAACAATGCTATGTTAAAGGTTTATAGGCATAATGTGATCTGACCTACAGCCTCCAGAGTTAACTGAAAAGGAGCAAAGAAGTCTTATAATCTTTGCTGGCATGGCAGGGTTTCTCATGCCTGTAATCCTGGTACTCTGGGATGTTGAGGTGGGTAGATTACCTGAGCTCAGGAGTTCGAGACTAGGCTGAGCAAGAGTGAGACTCCATCTCTAAAAATAGCCAGATGTTATGGTTGGCACCTGTAGTCCCAGTTACTCAGGAGGGTGAGGCAAGAGAATTGCTTGTGCCCAGGAATTTGAGGTTGCTGTGAACCATTGCCAACAATGTGAGACACTGTCTCAAAGTAAAGAAAAAGGTCAAATCTGTCATGCCAAACCAAAATCTTCACATGACATAAAGGATCTTTTAGTCCACCCAGGATGTAACTTTGGCAACTTACCTAATGCAACTGTTGTTCAAATCATGCTTTTATAGAGTCAGAGTTCTAAACGCACCTGTTCTCACTCTGTGATTTAATTTTATCTGGTCATGGGATGGTAGAAAACAGAACTGCATACCGGCTGAACAGAGAGGAATCTGTGCAGTGCTGATACTTCTTGTCGCACTTGGATAAATGCATTGGGTATTGCAGAAACTCAGTTACAAAAATTAACAAACAGGCTACTTGGATAAAATGGGCAGATTCCACATCCAGCTCATTTTTTGATCTATTTGATGTTGTTGGTTTGATTCATGGATGCTCCTGGCTAAGGAGCAGGCTCCAAACCCTTGGTATTATCCTCCTAATAGTCATAATAGTAGCCTCCCCGGTGCACTGTATCCTTTCAAGAAGTCTTAAATGCATAGGTCACCTGCTGAACATTAAGTGGTCTCTCTATGACTAGGGAATGATGAAAAAGTCAAGAAATTAATGAGAACAGAGACACTATAACCTATGAATGGCATCTTAAGACCAAAAAATGATAGTGACTGAGAGCAGAGCTGATACCCTAAGTTTTGGTTATACTCTCATTTGGGTGACAGGCTGGCCAAAAGATGGAAATTATTAGGTAAACTTTATATTAGGCCATTGGTTTGGACTAAGATCTTTCACTAGACCCCACAGACCAAACCCAGATGAAGCCAGACATGTTAAGATTCCATACTACCAACCTTCCAAGAAATCGGGAGAGAACGAAGTAATAGTTAAATCTCCAAATAGGCCACTTTTAGTCACCATGATAAGGAAATCCCCTCTGATTTAACATTATAAGAAAGGTAACTTTAAAACGACAAATTTGATTTAAAAAAAAATTCTGCTTTCTTCGGATCTTTTCTGCCAATAAAAAACCAACCTCCTCTGCTCAGCCCATTGGAATGCTTATTCTATTTTATAGAAATAGGTTCTGCCCCATTGTAGAATCACAAATAAAAGCCAGTTAAGAACTTTATGTTACATTTGCTGTAATTTTGTCTTTTGACAAATTTGAGATACTTGTAGTGGTGGTGACCAGAGCAGAATGATCTCTGAAAATACTGGGGAGCTGGCTGCACTAGAGAAAGGTTATTTTTTTTTAGTGCTTTGTTGGAGCAACAGGATAGAGAGCCCTGGAGCTGAGAGTTGTCACAGTGAAATAGCACTGGATCTTTGTTAAAGGTGGCAAGAGAGATTTGATCCAGCTTATTACACTACGGAAGAGAAACTCCAATACAAACTGAGTTCCACTCCAATTAAAACAAAGATCACTGAGACTTTTAAAGGGAGAACAAAGAGGGAAGTAAGAGGAATTGTGGTGAAATGGGAAGTTATAGAGGGAAGTAAGTAGAGAGTTACTGAAAATGGTTTGGCAATGTGGGCTGAGAAAATGTATGCCTTGTACTTTTAGGGTTTTTCTGAGCAAAGACTCAGCACAGGGGATGGGTTATCATTAAGGATACAGTCTAGTGCAGGTGGAAGCCAGGACAAAGTTTGGTCAAATCCTTTAGCACAATGTTTAGGCACATCCTTTGTGCCAAATAGGAGTCCAAAATTCACAGTAGCTAGAAATGCTAGTTCACACCTTCCTGCACAGAGTAGGAAAAAATGATATATACTTAAATGGAAAATTGTGCATTATCTATGTAGCATACCCTTATATCTTATTAGTTTCTGATTCTATGGCAGATATTTTATTTTATTTATTTATTTTTTTGAGACAGAGTCTCACTATGTTGCTCTGGGTAGAGTGCTGTGGCATCACAGCAACTGCAAACTCTTGGACTTCAATGATTTTCTTGCCTCCACCTCCCTAGTAGCCAGGACTACAGGTGCCTTCCACAGCACCCGGCTACATTTTTGTTGCAGTTGTCATTATTGTTTAGCTGGCCTGGGCCGGGTTCCGCCAGCCTCCGTGTATGTGGCTGGTGCCCTACCTACTGAGCTATGGGCACCTCTCTATGGCAGCTGTTTTAGAACTCTGTAAATAGTATTAAGAAGGGATAAGGAAAGAGGCTTCAAAAGGGGAATGGGAGAAAAGCCTGGGGAGGAATGAGGAATGAGGAAGTCTGGAGGGCCCTTGGAAACGTTAAGGGAACACTGAGCCTCAGTTGATCAAGTATGTCATGCCCATGTTCCATATTTGAACATAGGGTGCACACTGCATACCACAAAGACCCCAAGTATTAGTAAAATCAACAGTTAGATCAACACTCAGCAGTTCTCTCCAAAAAAGAATGTGGGTATGAGGTAACGTAGGTAATCAATGACCAATAGAAAAGGACAAAGGTGCCCAGAGGTGCAGAGAGACCAATGAGAGTTACACAAACAATTTCAAATGGAGAGACAGAGGAAAATTACACCTCTCCAGGGCCCTGTGTGCGTCTCTCTCTCTTCTGACTCCAGGAGAGGGACCCACTTCCAATCAGTGAGCAGGGCACCGGCCCCATATACTGAGGGTGGCGGGTTCAAACCCAGCCCCGGCCAAACTGCAACCAAAAAATAGCCGGGCGTTGTGGCAGGCGCCTGTAGTCCCAGCTACTCGGGAGGCTGAGGCAAGAGAATCGCTTAAGCCCAGGAGTTGGAGGTTGCTGTGAGCTGTATGACTCCACGGCACTCTACCAAGGGCCATAAAGTGAAACTCTGTCTCTACAAAAAAAAAAAAAAAGAAGAAGTGCTCTGTGCTTTCTCTTTGTTCTTAAATGAGATTTCTCTTTGTTTACTAAAGCCTGTGTGAAGTTTTCTGCTTTCTGTTTGTGCTGCCTGTGCTGCTCCAGTTTTACTTTCAATTTCTACCCACTTTCACTTTCTATTTGTGCCATGCCTCAGTTGGACTTTCTAGTTCCACTGAGTAATTAGAACCAAGCAAGTGGGTTCAGAGAACCAGGACCCCTGATCCTCAACAGTAAGTGACACGTTTTAGCAAGGAATAAGCAGCAGAGAGAAGGTCTGAACAAGCAGGCAAAAATGTTCCGTCTCTTTAAAACCTCTCGCACTCTTTTTATAAGCTAAGACCTGTATCCTTGCCTCAGGCCACAGTCAGGAAGGGCAGGGAAATGTCTTTGTTCTTTTGCTACAGGAAATGGTTCAGTGGAACTGTCAAGATGGAGATGGAGGCCTGGAGCTGGCAGGCCCATGGGCCTCCCAGGTTGGCAGAGATGGGAAGATTAGATTCTTCAACTGTAGTTGAATGACACTAGGCCCTCCCCTTTAAAAGCTCTATGCTTCTGCTCAAGTCCAGGAAATTTGGTGTTTTGAGATGAAAGGTCTGCCATTTTTCCTCCTGTGCTGGCAGAGTAACATCTCTTTCCTTCTTCTCAACTGATTGTCCTTGTTTTTGATGTGGCCTTGGGGACAAGTGCTGAGCTTCTGGTAACAGAGTTTGGCATTCCCTGGCTGGGTTCATCAGCACCCCAGTGGAGTGGCACCCCACGACTGCTGTAATAAGTGGGGACAGCTTGAAGTCAGAGCCGGGGGTCTTCCCTGGAAGGAGCTGCTTCCAGTGGGTGAGAGAGAATAGGATAGTCCCAGCAGCTGAAGGGACAAGTTTTAGCTTTGGGAAAGCACTGTCTCCTTCCCCAAAGTAGACACAGCTCCCCACAATATGAACTGAGTTGAAGAGAGAAAATGTATTTGGAAAAGGTCTGATGCCATGACTTTTTGTTGGGTAAGTTCCCTGAAGTATACCCCAAGATCCTCATTCCCACCCATTTTGGGAAGTTTTCGAAGTTCCGTTTGTTTGGGACACCAGTCTGGGGGAGGGTGGCGCAAGATTAAGCAGAACTTTGGGGACCTGGTTTGAATTGAGCTCATTTGCAATTCCTAGGAAATGGAGGCACTAGGCTACCATTTGGGAAGGGTTTACCTTACTGCCCTTTAGGACACTTGGGACACCATCTGGGGTGCCATTTGGGGTTGCATTTGTCCTCTTTGGATTCCCATTTGCTTGATTGGCCTGACATTTTGTGTTGAGAATTCTCTGTATTGTCTGTTATTTTTGAGTTTTGTTGCAACATAGAAAAAGTTCCATCAACATGTCCCTTGGGAAGAATTTTAGCTGAATGGTCAACTTATAGCTGCAAACCTATGTCTAAGGAAAATGGTTTTATTGAAATCTAATAAATGTGCTCGACTGTAAGGAGAAGCGGCTGTTAAATGAAAACCTGGAATTATACTATCTTATTACTGAAATTATTTTGTTCCAGATCAGGCAAATGGGAAGAGGTCCCATACAGATTGAGTGATTGGGCAGGAAATGTTTGTTTGATTATTTGGTTTGAGGTTGGATATTTCACATTTAATGACTTGGGATGAAGTTAATGATTTACTTTGTTTTACTTAAACAGCTGATTCCCTGGCAGAGGGGGACCCAGTGAGCATGGTCCACCACCACACAACACAGGGATTGGGGAGAGAGAGCACCTGTTGCCCAACTGTACCCAACCCCAAGCATATGTGCAACATGGCAGACAGGCCACCATCTGAAGTCTATAGTGCCTGCCACAGTGGGGGGAAAGGGGGATTTTTAGATGCTCACAGCCAGCCCGGAAATGTGGAGCCCACCCTAGGCAACTGCTGCCCATTACCTCCATGAGATGGGTGGCAGATGGTGTGTCTAAACCCACTAGGTTATGCCTCTAAGTTTGAACGGGTCTCTCTTGGCAAAAAGCTCAATTTGATCAGAGGTCACATGTGAAGCTGGAGGAGGACAATTTATGTACAGTTAGCGTTGTTTTTTGTAAAAAGAAAGGACATTGGAAAGAACATTGCCAAACAGTTCCAGGAAGCAAGAAACAGCCCAAGAGGAAAAAAAAAAATGTTTTAATTAAGTCCATGACTCAGACAGTAAAGAAGGGCGCTACAGCCCCTTTGCCTCCTTATATCCCCACAGGAGCCTTGGAAAAGATTGAGAGTGGGGAAAAGATTGGTGCCAAGTCCATGGACAGGTTGTCCTGCAGGGTCCCCCTTTCCCTGGCTGCCATCTGCACTAGAACACCAGCCACTCCTTGTGCTCTATAAGCCCAGAGAACAATGGGGGAAGGTCCATTGCTGCCAAGCTGCTCCTAGATAAATACTATGGCCGGGTAAAGTATATAGGTCATTGTGCTTTAAAGGTTCATGTCTCTACAGGCCTGCATATCATTACAGCACCTGCAAGAGAAAAGCTACCAAAAGTGAGTAAGGCCATAGAAGGTGATGAGTCGGTGGGTTAAATTCCCGTGCTAGTGAGAACACATACTTACAGGATTGATGTGCCACTAATTACATTGTACAAATGACTTCAGATAACACCCAGTTGCATTTGAGTGGCTGATCCTAAAACTAGAATGGCCTTGTTGTGTGGCTAGACTATGTTAAAGACTTCAAGTGTACTCTCCTGGCCGGGCATGGTGGCTCACGCCTGTAATCCTAGCACTCTGGGAGGCTAAGGTGGGTGGATTGCTTGAGCTAGCGAGTTTGAAACCAGCCTGAGCAAAAGCAAGACTCCATCTCTACTAAAAATAGAAAAACAGAGGCAAGAGGCACACTTAAGCTCAAAAGTTGGAGGTTGCTGTGAGCTATGAAGTTATGGCCCTCTACCCAGGGTGACAGCATCGGACTCTGTCTAAAAAAAGAAAAAAAAAAGGGCTCTCCTGGGTTGTTTGATAAAAGCTTAGCAGAAGACTTGTTAAACCTGCAATCAGACAGATTTGTGAATACTCATCTAGGGATCCTAGGGATGGCACCCGGATCCCAGATGTAGCACTTTTGGCAAAGCCCTGGTATGAGGCCTTTAAGGAGACTGCTTATGATGTTGCAGGAAGACAAGGCCCAACAGAGAGAAAGAGCACCCAAACACCATGTTTATAAGAGGGATGGTCTTATTCACTGACTGGGAGCTTACGGCATAGAAGTATTCCAAATGACCGCACTCCCTGACTGGCTTGGTCTTTCCCTTTTTATGTACAGTCAAAATGCTCCAACACATAGGTACCTTTTTCAGTGGCCAGTTTGAATTAAATGGGAGATGCTGTTCTAGCCCCCATAGAACTACAGGATTTCACAGAAGTGGAAATTTCCAAGTTCCGGAAGCTAAGTTTACAAATTCCCAAGTGCTGAGTCACCATGGAGAGGACCCCACAGGTTTACCCTTATGGTCTCCTTGAGAAGACCTGTTCTCCTAGACCTCACCTTTCTCAGGTATCCTCTCTCATTCCCCCCTTTGGAGACTCCAATATATTTTAATTTGGGGTCTCAATATCAGCTTGCTTCTGTAGGTGCCAATATTAATCACTTTTCAGCACTTAGATTTTACGGACTGTGGCTCCTCTTACGTTCTCTATTCATGTCTTAATAGTACTGTGGTGGTGGGCTAATATACATGTAAGTTTTTACTTTTCCCTGTGTCACATCCCTCCCCACTTTTCTCAAAGTCCAAAGTCCAATTAGGACAAGTCCTTTGAGGAGTTTCCTCAGGCTTCAGCTGAGCGTTGACCATCCAGCTCCCAGTATGTGGCTGAAGCTGGATATGTTGACCATCTTAAAAGTTACCTTTACTTCCCAAGGGGCAGTGAAGCTCTGTTCAGTCAGCTGTGATGACTCCAGGTGAGGATTCCTTCCACCTCTGCTGCTGTGCATGTGGTCAGGATGATGGTGTAAAGTCCTTTCTACCTTGGTTGAGGGGGACTTGGTTCTGATCCTTGACCTAGACTTGGTTCCCTTGATCCTCCAGAGAGAAAGGATGTACAGACACAAAAGACTAAACACAATACGGTTAATTACCCAAGTGGAGATTTTCCTTGTTACTTTTCCTAGGGTTTTTGTCTCTTCAATTCAGTCTCTTCCAGTTCTTTTAGGAGTCCCTGCTAAATTTCAGAGGATTAACGGAGGCCTCTTTGAACAACACCAGTGGCAAGGCCTGTATCCAATTAAGCTTTGCTTCCTGGCAGAGACTACTGATTCCTGCTTTTATGGCCCTGTTCATACACTTTACCCTGTCCAAGCTTTGGGGCCTATAAGTCACAAATAGTTTCCAGGTGATCTTCAAAGCTTTAGCTAGTATTTGCACTAATTCTGTTGTGAAGGCTAGTCTATTATCAAATTTAAACCAGAGTGTCAATCTAAACCATGGGATGATTTCTCTGGGCAACACTTTTACTACTTTAGGAATTCTTTTTATTTTGGTGGGGAAGGCTTTTACCTGTTCCAAGTATGTGCAGACCATTACCAGCAAATACTTGTTCTCTTTACACCTGGGCATTTCAGTAAAATCTACCTGGAAGGGCATTGTTCCATCCAACTGGATTCCTGGGGATACTCTCAGTCCTTGGCACACATTGAACTGCTTGCAGGTGACACACCATTGACTGACGGTTTTAGCTAGGGATGCCAGGTGGGAGATTTAGAAGTACCAGCCCAGCAACTTCAGCAAAGACTCCTGTCCCAGATGAGTGCTCTCATGCATGGCTGTCACCACAGTGGCTCCTAGAAGCAGGGGGACTGCTACTTGTCCATCTGGCATCTTTATCCATCCTCCCTCTATTTCCTGACTCCCCTCTGCTGCCAACCATTCCTTCTCCTCCCAGGAGTAGATAGGTGTGAGCTCCAGAATGCATGGGATGAGAGGAGCCACTCGCAACACCTGGTACAACTTGGATGCAGCCCTTTTTGCCTCAGTATTGGCCCTAATGTTCCCTTTAGTGATGGTGGAAGCATCTTGTTAATGTCCACAACAGTGCATCATTGCCACTTTCCGGGGTTTCCATACTGCCTCTAGCAACTGAAGTATTTCTTATGGATACTGATATTCTGTCCCCCAGAATTTAATAGTCCCTTTTCCTTGTACAATGTGCCATGTACTTGGAGAGTCAGAAAAGCATACTTGGAGTCTGTGTAGCTAGTCACACTTTTCCCTTGACTTAGTTCTAAGGCTCAGGTCAAGGCAATTAACTCAGCCTTTTGAGCTGATGTTCTTTGAGGTATGGGCTTAGCTTCTACAGTCTCTGTTAAGGAAACCACTGCATACCCAGCCCACTGCTCACCTTGCACCATCACTTACTGCTTCCATCTACATACAAGTCCAAGTCTGCATCTGTCCAACGCTGGTCATGCAAGTTGGGTCTGCTAGAATACACATTATTTATAACTTCTCTTACAGTCATGCTCAGTTTCTCTTCCACTGAATGGAAGGATTGTGTCTGGGTTCACGGTGTTACATACTTCTATTATTATCCATGGATTGCCACACTTAAAGCTTTGGTACTTACTTAATCTTGCATTAGTGAGCCAGTAATGTCCCTTGTGTTCATTAAAGTGACCACGGAGTGAGGTACTTTCACTTTGAGATTCTGCCCTAGAGTCAGCTTATCAGCTTGCACAAGGAGAGCCATAGCAGCTAGAGCCCATAAGCATGGTGGCCATCTTTTTGCCACTACATCCAGCTGCTTAGAGAAGTAAGCTACAGGTCTTGACCAGGACTCAACCAGCTGGGTTAACACACTCACCACCATCTTTTCTCTCTCTATGACATACAGAGTGAGGGGCTTGGCCAAGTCTGGTAGCCCCAATGCAGGTGCAGTCAGCAGTCTCATCTTTAGTTGGGAGAAGGCATGTTCTTGTTCTCCTCCCCATTCTAAGGGCTATACTTCTTCTCCTTGAGTTGCCTCATACAAGGGCTTGGCCAAGATGGCAAAGTTAGAAATCCAAAGACAGCAGAAGCCTACCATGCCTAAAAATTCCTGAACTTGCTTTCGGCTTGTGGGGGTGGGGAAGCAATTAATGACTTGCCTCCATTCCATGCTTAGATTCCTCTCCCCCTGCTGGATAGTAAATCCTAGATGATGTATTTGCTGCTGGCAAATCTGGGCCTTCTGTTCAGATAGTTTATAGCCACATACCTTTAGATGTCTGTGCCTTGGGCATAGCCCTCCTGGGTAGGGGGCCCTAAGTGCAGATCATCGACATACTGGAGCAGCACATACCCTAGTTCCTCAGCTGGAAATTTCTGGAGGTCATTAGCCAGTGCTTCTCCAAAAATTGTAGGTGAGTTTTTGAACCCCTGTGGCAAACTGGTCCATGTGTATTGGATCGCAGTTCCTGTGTCTGGTCTCTCCCAATGGAAAGCTAATAGCCTCTGGCTTTCCAGAGACATCCTGATACTGAAAAAGGCATCTTTTAAGTCCAGGCAAGTGAACCACTTGACTTCTGCTGGCAGCAGACTCAGCAGAGTATACAGATTAGAGAGTGTTATAGTTACACCCTTTACTGGGAAATTCTCATTTGGGTTCTAATTTTTCCTGAGGTATCTATATAGATACAGCAGATAACATTTAATACTGCACAAAATTTTTCAGTGTAGCCATTAGGCAACTTTGTTGAATCTTAAGTCTCCAGAGTAAACATAACTACTGTATATAATTCTATACTCTTTGACCATTAGTCCCATTTAACAGATCAGTGTAGTAAAACAGTTATGTCTCATTTTATGAGTTGGCATTATAGACAAGGCTGGGATTTAATACAGGTGGGCCAAGGCCTCTTTTATCCTTGAACCATTTTTCTCTTTCCAATTTCTCTCTTTACTAAAGACAAATTATAGCAGAACTAACTTAGTTGCCAAAATAAACTGTACCTTCAGTACACTGGGTCTGATTATTTGCACAAAGTGCAATAAGAATAATTATTAGCCAGCTAGGCTGTCCTTTCCTTTAAAATTGGCTTTGCTGGAACCTTTTATAAGGAATTTCAGGTTAGACTTGAAAGCCATCCACAAGCCCAAGTTTCATCTGTGCTATTAGATGCCTGTACACATTGGGTAAATTCTTATTCTCTTAAGGTTCTCAAGTACAATTCTATTCCCGGACCTGTCAGAAAGTGAACCTCATTACTTACTACAGATCCAGAAATGTTATTGATGGGTATCTGGCTAGTTTTTCCAAAGGGCATTTTTATTGGCCTCATAAAGTCAACCTTAATTCCTTAAGGCAGTCTGGACACTTCTGGAAATGCTATTCTAGCCAAAGCCTTGGTAAAATAACCAGTGCCTTTATCATGTCCTATAGAACAAAACAGATTCTTATTGAACTTATGCAAATAACTATATCGTCAGAAATTAAGAATACTTACAATGGCTTTCAAATTCTGGAGAAATCAAGAAGAGAAAAAAATACGTGTTTCAAATTTTGCCCATAAGTACATACATTGCTTGAAAAGCTACAAATAGCTCAAAAGACAGAAAATGGTTTTCTTGACTTCTGAAAAGCAGAACGCAGAAAGAATCAGCAATATTTCAAACAAAAAGCCATAACAAACTAGCCCAGTTCCATGTAACTGATTTCTATTTTGCTTGAAGTTAGGTTAGCAATATTCATAGACATGTTAACTTTCTAATTAGAGTTGTAAAAGTCTGCTTTTAGTCCAAAGGTATCCAATTTCCAAAGACATCAGGAATTTGAATTTGAGAGAATTTTTCAGCCTCTCTTAATATTTCTTTTTTTTTAGATGAATTAAAATTATTACCGACAATATACATTAGGACAGACCAACGTTTTATAATATTGGAACATACATATAACCATAACCCACATAAAATTAATCACTATTTCATATTTAAAGTTTCCTGTACATTTTTGATAAATCAAATAAGTCTAATTTGTTTTTCTCACATTTTCAGTGGTATTAACATTTCAAAAAGACCAAATTTAGAGTTGTGCTTTTTTGTTTTTTGCAGTTGTCATTGTTTAGCTGTCCCAGACTGAGTTTGAACCTGCCAGCCTCAGTGCATGTGGCCAGCACCACAATCACTGTGCTACAGTCACCAAGTCCCAAATTTAGAGTTTTGATTTTGGAATACTTGTCAAATATCAAAGGCTTAAAACATTTGTTCAAACAAGATTACAAGCAAAAATATTTTAGAAGGAATTCATAGTCAACTGGATCACATGTAAACTCTTTCACAGATTCCCTTTTGTGAGCTTCATTTAACCTGCACAATCTATAAACATTTTAAACTTTCTTTAACTTTTGCCCTGCCTTTTCACTTTCTTGTACAACCATTGTGTTTCAGGACAAAATTTATCACACAAGATTCTTTTCTTATACAATGCCATTTTCCTTTCTGTCTAATTTCTCTCACTCCCCAAAACCCACTTTCCACAAAACAGGATCGCAGTTCACTATGAAGTCAACCATTCACTCAGCCAAACTGATAATTAGGAGGTTTAAAAGGCAAGAATCTTATTCTTTGACAAAGACCCAGTTTCCCCAATAATTCAAACAACCAAATTATTACATTTAACAAATGAGAGATATTTTATGAAATATATAACATTCATACAGGATTTTCCCACTCAGGGCTGGACAAGGAACCCCCATTTTTCAGGCACAGGTGAGCTCAGACATCAGTCTCCCATCTCTGAGCACAAACATGTTGCAGGCCATACCCTTTGAGCCCTATCAAGGTCATGAACAAAGCAGCCCCAAACATTTTGGATGGCTCCACCCTGACAAGGAAGAACACACTCTAATTCCCTCTCCAGACAAAAACCACACCAAAGACCTAATAACCTTGCCCAAAGTGAGGGGCTGCATTCATTCTTTTGCTAGAACACCCATTCTAGCAAAGGTATTTTTGTAAGGTAATTTTGTAAAGGTATTTTTCCATCTACCAAGTCCTGGCCAAAATGTCTCTCATGGCCCATTATTTACCCCTAGACAAAGGACCCATGCAGGTGACCTCCAAATTGGTCCTCCTCCCCCCCGCCAATAGCTCTGGCACTCTCTACTCTCTCTGCATTATCCTCAATCCAACAAAATTCCATTTTGTCACTGATCTGTGGCCCAGGGGCTCAATTCTTGAATTGCTGAAACCAAGGACTCAGGAAATTCCAGTAACAAAACCACAACAGTCATCCTTTCTGATGTTTTTTCATTTTCCCCTAAGTCTCACATGGCCATGTGGCTGCCAAAAACTAGACCTGTGTCCGAAACAGAAAGTAGGAAACCTGGAACTTCGAGTTTTTCTCAGAATGGCCAGGGGCACAGTTGGAGCAGGGAAGAAGGGGCACTGGCACAATTGTTTCATCCTGTGAAGAGGGTGCGAAACCCCACCTATTGTTACTCAGTCTCAGTCATTCTCTAAGCACTCACATGCACACAATTCCAACCCATTTCTAAACCTGGGAAGCCTCAATTTCCCACTGGCACTTCCACTTAACCATAGGAGGGAAACCAACTCTCCTCTAGGCCTTGTGAAGGGAGGTCCACTCCACCCTTGGAGTTCTCTCCATCGCACCACATCCACACACTTTCATACACCTCTCACCAGACTGCTAAAGATCTAACACCCCAGGGGTTGATCAGACCCCTGCTTCCACCCAAATGGTGGGAATCCCAGATTGATTATACCTTGCTTTAGATGTTTCCCTGTGTAGGTACCTATTCCTGCATGCCATTTCCTCCTGGTGTTTGACTCCTTGAAGACTTGCCAAGGGGGTACTTTCTCTGTCCAGATGAGGTGTCCACACAAGGAGGCCAAACTGCCTCCCTGGTGTGCTCAGTGGTTCACATCGCCCAGGCTGATCAGGGGCTCCCATGTGGGTGTCCAGAGAATTGGTAGCAACTACCAGGTGCATTTTCTCTCCAGGGGTTATCTTGCTTACCAGTCAGGGAACCAAAAATGTTTCAGGAAGACAAGGCCCAATGAGGAGAAAGAGCACCCAAAACCATGTTTATAAAAGGAACAGCCTTATTTACCAGCTGGGAGCTTATGGCATAGAAGAATTCCAATTGGCCATCGTCCCCAACTGGCTTGTTCTTTCCCTTTTTATGTACAGTCAAAATATTCCAACACATAGGTATCTTTTTCATTGGTCAGTTTGAATAAAGTGGGAGATGCTGTTCCGGCCCCCACAGAACTATAGGAATTTCACAGAAGTGGAAATTTCCAAGTTCTAGAAGCTAAGTTTACAAATTCCCAAGAGCTGACTCACCGTGGAGAGGACGCCACAGGTGTATCCTTGTGGTCTCCTTGAGAAGACCTGTTCTCCTAGACCTCACCCTTCTTGGGTATCCTCTCTCAATGACTGTTCCCATTTTGGATTTGCCTGACTCTTAAATACAAGAAAGAAGGAATAAGCTTTGGAATATGTATAAATTGTTTTTATAGTCTGTGTTTATTCTCAGCCAAATGACTGTTTAGAGCATGGGTCCTCAAATTGTGGCCCGCAGGCCACATGAGGTGGTGTAATTGTATTTGTTCCTGTTTTGCTTTTTTACTTCAAAATAAGATATGTGCAGCGTGCATAGAAATTTGTTCATAGGTTTTTGTTTGTTTGTTTGTTTTTTAACTATAGTCTGGCCCTCCAACAGTCTGAGGGACAGTGAATTGACCCCCTGTTTAAAAAGTTTGAGGACTTAAACTCTAAACCTGGTTTAGAGGTTTCAGAGGCTGCATATTTTAGCAGGATGGATCTTCAAGATCTGCTGATGCCAAACAATAAAAGGGCTAGCTATGCTGTGGTCATGGCACACGCTTCCACCTGAGACTTTAGCCTAAGAAGCCAAGCTACAGTTACAGAGAGAAAGAAGGTAAACAATTATATGGACTCTAAATACACTTTTATGATTCTGTGTGCTCAGAGTGCCTTTTGAAAGCAAAGGGGTGTCCTGATGACAGGGGATAAGAATATGAAGTATGTCCATGAAATAACATCCTCCATACAGTCCATGGCTGAGTCTAAGCAGATGGCCAGCATGGGAAAAAGCAGTCAGATCACTGTCAGAGATGCAAAGGAGGCCACTAGGGTGGACAGGTTATCTGGGGCCTTGATGCCCCAGCTAGGCCGAAGCTAAGGACAGGGACTCTGCCATTGGGTAGCTAAGTGGAGACTGAATTCTCATGGACCAGTTATCCTTCCCAAAAAGGACTTGGTTTGACCTCTTCTGAGTCATTTATATGAATGCACACATGGACAATTATTAGATATGAGGGGCATCATTAGGAGGACCCTGTTTGCTACAAATTATTTATGTATTTGGGGCTATCTAAGGGCTGAAAGGCAACCTACTGCACAGAGTCCAACATGTGAGTTGGAAAAATTGATTTCACTCAGATGCCTATTCTTGTACTAGGGCATGCCTTTTCAGGCTGGATAGAAGCTTGTTCTATCTGAATGGAGAGAGCATCTGAAGTTCAAAGGTGGGCTCTTGCCAGGCAAGTGGGATCAAGCATTGTAGTTTGTCCTCCTTCTGATAAGGGTGGCCCTTGAAAATAGGCTTATGTTAAACCCCTAAAACTTATGAGGACTACAATGATGGTACTATTTTTCATCAACAGCAGTTCACCTAGTTAGTGTTGATACTTTGGGTCTGAGTGAAAAAACAAAAAGTTTGTGAGGAACCCTTCCTAACACCCCAAGTTAAGCATGGTGATATGTAAGCATTGTCAGTCATGGTGATATAATGCAGAGCCTTGCAATATGAGAAGGCCAGATATTAACCAGAGCATTGCAATATGAGAAGGCCAGATATTAACCACAATGCATGAGTTCCCCTCTTTCAGATCCCCATCATAGTTGGAAACAGAGAAGTAAAAATGACCCTCTGAAGTGCCTCTAATGACTTACAAGGTTGTAAGGTTGTTAGAAGGTTGTTAGAAGTGAAAACCATAGGTCCATCAACGCAAAGAGCTGTCCCAGGGGAAAAAGATGACCCAACCCCAGTGGGTTGGCCAGCCATTAGGTAATCTAAAGTAACTGTTTAAGGAAAAGAGAAAAATGAAAATGTTGATGTATGTGTAAAGAGGATGCCAAAAAAGCATACACATTTTAAGATAGGAAAAACTGTATTGAATTTGTAATACTCAAGTCAAGTTTGACTTCTGCAATTACAAGAGGTTCTCAATGTGACTTGCATTCATCTTTTGTTTTCAGCATATGTTATAATTTTAATGCAATGTTTTCCTTTATTAAATTGTGTATGCATTTTTTTGACACCCTCTGTATTTCCTAACTTTTTTTTTTTTTTTGGTTATTTATTGTGTCTACAGGTTAGAGAGACAACTTCTTAATAAGAATTTCTGCAGACATTCACCTCTTCTGTTGATCTGTTTTGCTGCTGGATTTGTCATTCTAAACCTTGTTTGGTGGTACATATGACTTAAGAATTTACAGAAAGTGGTCTTTCAAATCACCTACAGGGTGTAACTAATAGCTCTGTGGTTAAAAATCATGTTTCTTTCCTAACCTGGTCCTATATTAGACATTGTATACAAGGTGACAGACCATTTTGCCTTTGTCAATCTTCACTGTTGTGGTTGTTGTTCATGATTTTTATTTTTGGCCCAGTAATCTATAGCTACAAGTTTTACAATGACATGAATACCTAAGTGTAAACTTTCCATCTAAAAAATTGCCCTGACTCAACAGGAAGTAGCTTGAGACTACATCACTTCTTCTCCCATGGTTATGGAAGTATAAAATTGAGAGCAGGGAATATGTAACAGAGGGAATGGTCTGAAAAAAATGGGCACAAATGTTTTATCTCTTTAAAATCTCCCCCACTCTTTTTGGAAACTGAGACCTGCATCCCTGCCTCAGGCCATGGTCAGGAGAGGCAGGGGAATGCCTTTTGTTCTTTGTGCTACAGGAAATGATTCAGCTGAACTGTGTGAGATAGAGATGGGGGGCTAGAGCCTGCTGGTAAAGGGCTGAGGGCCTCCCAAGTGGGTGGCTTTGTCTTAAGCAGAAATGGAAAGATTACAATCATGAACATTAGTCAAACAACAATAGGCCCTCCCTTTTAAAAACTCTGTGCTTCTGCTTATATTTGGAAAATATGGTATTTTGAGATGTATAGACTAACATTTTTCATCCTTTGCTGGCAAAGTAGTAAATGTCTCTTTTCTTCTTAAATGCTTGTTCCTGTTACTGATGAAGCCTTAGTGAGGGACAAGTGTTGAGCTTTTGGTAACAGATATGCAAATTATATCCTATCACAAAGAAATTTAATTGACTACACACACATACTCAGATTTGTCTTCATTTGCAATTCATTTCAAAATTCCTTGACTCCACATAAATTTGTGCTTTTCTGACTTTTTCTTTCAACTAGTTATAACATCTCTCTGGTTCTCTAAGTGATTAATAAATAGAAGAAAATGTTCAGCATATGTTTTCTTTTATGTCTCTATGAGAGTCATGATTTTACTTTTTTGGAAAATTATCTTTTAACAATAGAACTTCCTCTTAAAATTATAGGGAAACTCACACCCACTCAATTATGAGTAAACAGAAAAAGGTTGTGACCAAAGATAAAGAGAAAATAGGATAATAATCGGGGTACTATACCTATGAAAACAAAAACACATAGGCATTAATAGTTCTAAGATGGAAAAAAAAAACTTAACCTAGTATTTCAAAGTGAGCTAGTGAACTTAACAAAAGATAGCAGCTATAACACAATATACAACAGAATTAGAAATGGTCAGGAACGAGAAGGATGAGCAAAAGGTGGACAGAGAGCAAAAGTGCTGATAGAGCTCAGGAATAAATTAGAAATAAAATTTTAAAATTCATAAATAATGACAAGCTTAAAATGAACACAATAGTGACTAGATATAATAGAAAATTACTGTCAGAGAAACACAGTAAAAAAGGCAACAAAATGGAACAAATATGAAGATATTAATGAAAAGATTTGAGAGAAGGTGATAGATACCAAGGGTAGATTAAAATAACCTACACCTGTTTAATGGTTCCCAAGGTGAGCAGAGGGCAAGGGAGAATGCAACATAATAGAATAAATAGTTTTAAACAAAAATTACTGGAGAGCACTGTTTTGGATTGGGCTTGAATGAATGGAAGGAGTGTCACTCTAAAATATGGTTCCCTGGTATAATAAGCATTTTGAGTTAAAGGCACCTGGTGGTCAACAGACACTAGCAGAGATTTTTCAATCAAGTACAGGTATATAAATACAAGAACGGAAAAAAGAAAGCCCATGTCCACTTAAGAACTTGAACCCAGGGCGGCGCCTGTGGCTCAGTCGGTAAGGTGCGGGCCCCATATACAGTTCAAACCCGGCCCCGGCTGAACTGCAACCAAAAAATAGCCAGGCGTTATGGTGGGCGCCTGTAGTCCCAGCTGCTCGGGAGGCTGAGGCAAGAGAATTGCGTAAGCCCAAGAGTTGGAGGTTGCTGTGAGCCGTGTGACGCCACGGCACTCTACCCGAGGGCGGTACAGTGAGACTCTACAAAAAAAAAAAAAAAAAGTTCTGGCCCACAAGTACCTTTCTCATTGGTCTGTTTGAAATTCAAACAGAATTTAACTAGGAGAAGTGGGGAGATGAGGAGATGGAGGGCTCCATCCTCCATCCTCATTCAAGTAGGAGAAGCAGCGTTTTGCTTTTACAGAACCATGAGTTTTTACAGAAGCAGAAACAAGTATTAGTTTCCAGGTACCAAGAAGTTAAATCTCTATAAATTTCTAAGAGCTGAGTCACGACACACAGGTGTATCCTTGAGGTCTCCTTGAAAAGACCTCAGTTCTCTTAGAATTCACTTTTTCTGGGTATCCTCTCTCATTGCCCCATTGTAGACTCCATATCTATTGTAATTTGGGTTCTCAATATCTCTTTGCTCCTGTAGGAGCTGGTAGTGTTTCATGTAGAATATGTGGGGGGGGGGTTGTTTTTGTTTTTGTTTTTTTAATTGGCACCTGTCCTAATTGGCACCTGTCCTGCTTATCCAGCATATAGCCCTGACTACTAGTGGGAGAAGACAGGGTACAATCAAGCAAACTCTGGTGATGGCTACTACTTCCAGTAAGGTTTTAAATTCTCTAAGGGTTGAAAACCAGTCTCTCCACAGGTTTTGAGGGCTTTACATGTTCCAAGTCTGCACTAGGACATGGGTTTTTCTTTACTTTATATGTCATATGGCTTTTACTTGCAAGACTAGCTCCATGGGTTACACTGACCCACACAGCAATATCTGTCTCCACTACTTTTTTTTTTCTTTTTAGCATGATATTTCTTTGGCTGCAGTCCTTACTGTCTCAGGTGCCTTTTTTTTTTTTTTGAGACAGTGCCTCAAGCTGTTGCCCTGGGTACAGTGCAGTGGCATCACAGCTCACGGCAACCCCAAACTCTTGGGCTTAAGCAATTCTCTTACCTCAGCTTCCCAAGTAGGCACCTGCCACAATTCCCAGCTATTATTTTTTAATTTTTTTTTAGGTGCCTTCTGTCATACATTTTCACCTTTCACATTTGATCTCACGCCACTTTCTACAAAATCTAAGGCACAAAGTTATTTCTGATCTATCCCGTAGTTTTTTTTACCCAGATCCTTCCACTGCAGCACCTTTTCATGACACTGCAGGCATTAAACTTCAGGATCACCTGGCTGGGCTTTCCTATTTCTCTGGTCTGGACCAGCATTCAGATTTCAAGGACTGTGACACCTTTTGGGTCCTCTGTCTAAGCCTTAACTGTACTGTGGTGTGGGGCTCTGTGGGTTTGTAATATACATATGAGCTTTCACCTTGCTCTGTGTCACATATTTAGTATTGCATCTGATTATGAGTGCAACTTCCCTTGTGTGTGCCTTTGTATTCATAAAGTCACCTTTTGTCCTATCTCAGTGGTCTGGGTGCACAGATCACATTCCTCCTCCCTCTTTCCCAAAGTCCAAAGACCAATTAAGACCCGTCGCATGAGGAATTTCTTCAGGCCTCAGAAGAGGCCTGGTCAACACACAGCTCTTGGTCGGTGGCTAGAGCAGGGCATGTTGACTGTCTCAAGAATTACCTTGTAGGGGTTGGCCAGATCTATTTTTGCTTCTCCTGGGGGAAGTGAGGCTCTCTTCAACCTGCTGTGATATATCCTGGAGAGGATCCCTTCCACCTTCGATGCTGTGGGTGTGGTCAGCATTATGGTGCAGGGTTCCTTCTATCTTGGTTTGAGGGGTATCTGGTTCCAATCCTTGACTCAGAGTTGGTTCCCTGGAGAGAAAGGGTGTACAGACACAAAAGACTAAACAGAACACAGTTAATTACCTAAAGATCTTCTTTACTACTCTTCCTAGGGCTTCTAACTGCCTGTTAAATTCAGTATCTTCCAGTTTGTTTAAGAGTCCCTGCTAAATTGTGGAGGATTGGTGTGTTATACCCGATACAATTGGAATAAAGAAATGCCAGCATACTGAGTCCAAATTAAGCAAGGGTCCTTTATTGATCAGCTAGGCTGAGAGTGGACTTATACCTCAAAGTCTCTCCACCCCTAAAAGCAGGGATGGAAACCTTTTATAAGGTGCTTTTAGTAGGGGAGGGGGAGTCCTTAACATAAGCCAAATTTCACAAGAGCCAACACCTGGTAAGGGGAGTGCTTAAGGGGGGGAGCTGGGATTTCACAGGATTTTGCAGTTATTACTAAACTCTTTCAGCTGAGCTTCTTGTTTAGTGTGTTGAAAGCCCTTAGCAAAGTCCTTAGCAAGATGGAGGTAGGGCATAACAGGTGTAGGCCTTTTATACATTATCTCCTAAGGGGAGTACCCTGAACCTTTAGAAGGGTTACATCTAATACTGAATAAGACCAGTGGCAAGGCCTGGACTCATTAAGTTTGCTTGGTGGCAGAGTTTACCAATTCTTGTTTTTATGGTTCTGTTCATGTGCTCTACCCTGCCCAAGCTTTGAGGCCTACATGCCATGTGTAGTTTCCATATGATATTCAAGGCTTTGGCTGTCATTTGCCCTATTTCTGTTACAAAGGCAGGTCTGTTATCAGATCCAATTTGCAGTGGTAACCTAAACTGTGGGATGATTTCTCTGGGCAACACGAGCTCTCTTCATCCTGGTGGGGAAGATTTCCACCTACTCCATGTACATGCAGACCCAAACTAGTAAGTACTGGTTTCCTCCACATCTGAACAACTTAGTATAGTCCATCCTCACATTTTCAAAAATGGCTTCCCTGTCGGACTGAATTTCAGGTGGCAAGGATGGTTCCTGTTTAGCATTGTGTTAGTTTCATGACACACAATGCTGGCTGACTTTCATGGCAAGGGTGGTTGTAGGATAATATTTAGAAATAAACATATCCTACATCAAGCACACAAAGTGAACTTAGTGTGAGTTTAAAGTGGCTTGCTATTTTTCCAGAGGCTTAAGGGACCTGGGCCCGCCTGGGACACACCCAGAGTTAGCTTGCCTGGAGCTAAAAATTCCACAAGCCAATTCTCTGAAGCTGTGCACCCTGTGAAGCCTGAGCTCAAAGGGCATGCTGCCCTTCCTCAGAGATACAGGCCAGAGGGTTGACATATGTTAACAACATATTGTCAGAGGTCTGTAGGTGCTCTGCCCTTAGGAAAAGACATAGTCATTACTTCATACTGAGTAAACTGAGTGAACGCTTGAAGACACTCTTCCATTAACTCTGTTTCCCTGTGGCTACTTTTTTCTTTGTGATCTTTGTTTAGATACCTGCCCAGAGATTAGTCAGTGTCTAGAGGAAGATGTTTACTGCAAAAGTGATTGTGTTGATATGGTAACAGGATATTTCCTTTCAAGTTAATTTCAGATAGGTAAAATGAGGTAATGATGAAACTAACAGATGATAGATTAAGTGTATACATGACTAGAAAGGTATAAAATCAAAACCTTGAATAAAGAATTTTGCTACACATCATCCCATACCATGTAGTCTGTTTCTTGACTTAATAATTACAGGACCGAATTTATACCCACGGCAAAGTTGCTGTTCATTCATGTCTCGGGTCACGCAACAGTGGTCAAGAGGGAAATGGAGAAGTATCTTTCCAGAAGCTTCTTAATTTTCTTTTTTCTTTTATCCTAAGTGTATGGCCTCATGCATACAACCTCTATAACCAACCTTGGATTTTTACACAGTAAGCTGAAGACAGTGATGGTCAACCAATGGTGCCCTTTGGTGTTGATGAGAGTGACCACTGCCTATGGTAACCAGAGTCTTAAGTTTTGTCCCAAAGTCAACTTATTAGCCTCTTGCACCAGCATGGCACTGGCTGCAAGTGTTTATAGGCATAGTGGCCATCCTTTTGAGACCCCCTCAAGTTGCTTAGAGAGATAAGCGACTGGCATTGTCTAGGATCCTACATTCTGGGTGAGCATTCCTCCAGAGCTGTTCTATGTCTTTCTGGTACATACACTTCAAAAGACTTAGCCAGTTCAGGGAGGCCTAGCACCAGGGCCACCTGCTGTTTTTCCTTTAGCCTCTTGAAGGCTTTTGGTTGTTCAATTTCTACTCTATTGGTCCTTTTTCTCCCCTCTTTGTGGCTTCATACAATGGTTTGGGCAGTCTGTATGTTTCACATAGTCTTTCATAGAAATCCTCAGGGCTTTCATCTGGCTTCTGCCTGACCTCAGCTACCTTGCATATGTTTGTGGCTTTCTGGCTTTCCTTCACTGAAAGTGATGAAGTCAAGGTTGTGTTCAGGGTAAGAGAATGAAAATATTTAGCAGTCATAAATATCTATAAGTTCTGGATTTTGTGGCTAAGGTTCACACAAGGAGAACATTAGTATTCTTATTTACAGACTTAGCATAGTTCTTAAGATAATACTTAGTTTTAAGAGTCCCTATGGAACTGATCCAAAGTTCTTTTCAATTTTAGTGAATATCACTGAATATCATTGGGTGTGGGACCACTTATGAGGCCATGTTACAGCCACACCACTTACTAGTTAATTTTTATTCAAGTTCCAATTTCTCCTGAGGCATCTATGTACACATAGCAGATAAAGTTTAATGCTGAACAAATTTTTCCAATGTAGCCAACAAGTGACATTTGTTGAGCCTAAGGCTTCAGAGCAAATATAACTATTGTATATAATTTTATATTCTTTGGCCAGTCTCTTGGTCCCATTTAACAGATAAGTTTAGTTAAACAGCTATGTCTCATTTTATGAGCTGGCATTACAGACAATGCCGGAAATCTAATACAAGTAGGCCATAGTTTTTTTCTTTTTGAACCTTTTTTTTTCATTCTAATTTCTCACTTTACTAAAAGCAAATTATAGAAGAACTAATTTAATTGCCAAAATAAACTGTACATTCAGTATACTGGGTCTGATGATTAAGTGCAGGAAGAATATTAGCTATCTAGGCTTTTCTTCCTTTTAAAATTGGCTTTGCTGGAACATTTTATAAGGAATCTTGGGCTAGACTTGAAAGCCTCTTATGAGCCTAGGTTTCATCTGTGCCATTAGATACTTGTACACATTGGGTAAATTCCTCTTCTCTTAGGTCCCAAAACAAATCATGATTCCTGGACCTATCAGAAAGTGACATTCTTTACTCACCATAGATCAGGAAATGTTATTGATGAGGTACTTGGCCAGTCTTTCCAATGGGCTTTTTTATTGGCCTTATAAAGTCATCCTTAATTCCTTAAGGCAGTCTGGATGCTTCTGAAAATGCTATTCCACTCAAAGCCTTGGTAAAATAACCAGTGCTTTTCATTGCATCCTATAGAATTAAAAAGATTCTTGTTGAACTTATGCAAATAACTGTATTGTCAGAAATTAAGTAATTACAAATGTTTTTCAACTTCTGGAGAAATCAAGGAGAGAGAATAATAAATGTTTCAAATTTTGTTTATAAGTATATACATTGCTGAAATCCACAAATAGCTTAAAAGATAGAAGATGATTTTCTTTTCTTTCTTTTTTTTTTTTTTTTTTGAGCTCACAGAAACCTAAAACTGCTGGGCTCAAGCAATTCTATTGCCTCAGCCTCCTGAGTAGCTGGGACTACAGGTGCCTGCCACAATGCCCAGCTAGTTTTTTGGTTGTAGTTGTCATTGTTTAGCAGGCCCAGGCCGGATTCGAATCCGCCAGCTCTAGTGTATGTGGCTAGCACCTTAGCCGCTTGAACTAAAGGCACCACCAAAGATGGTTTTCTTGACTTCTGAAAAATAGAACACAGGATGAATCACCAATATTTCAAACAAAAAACTGTAACAAATCAGCTCAGTTCCATGTAACTGATTTCTGTTCTATTTGAAGTTAGGTTAGCAATACTCATGGACATGTTAGCTTTCTAATTAAAGTCCTAGAAGTTTTCTTCTAGTCCAATGGTATTTAATTTCCAAAGTCATCAGAAATTTGAATTTGAGAGAACTTGCTAGCCTTTTCTACTACTTTCCTTGAAGAAACAAACTTTGGACTTAGCCAGTTATAAAAACACTTTTTGAGATGAATTAAATTATTACTGACAACATACACTATGATGGACCAACATTTTATAATATTATAACACACATATATAAACATAATTCACAGAAAATTAACCACCATTTCTTTTCTTTTCTTTTTTTTTTTTTTTTTTTTGAGACAGTCTCAACCTGTTGCCTTGGGTAGAGTGCTGTGGCAGCATAGTTTACAGCAACCTCCAACTCTTGGGCTCAAGAGATCCTCTTGCTTCAGTTTTTCTATTTTTAGTAGAGATAGGGTCTGGCTTTTTTGCTCAGGCTGGTCTCAAACCTGTGAGTTCAAACTATCCACCCACCTTGGCCTCATTACAGGCATGAGTTATCACACCTGGCCCAAGATCCACCATTTCATATTTGGCAATATTTTCTATATAGTTTGAACATACAAGATAAGCCTAAAATGTCTTTCTCAGACTTTCAATGGTCTTAATATTTCAAAAAGATTAAATTTAGAGTTTTGATTTTGGAAGATTTGGCAAATATCAAAGGCTTAAAACATTAGCTCAAACAGGATCACAAGTCGAAAGATTCTAAAGGCAATACATAATCAACTGGATCACATGTAAATTTCTTCACAAATTTTCTTTTTCTTAAATACCCAGTCATTCTGTTTCAGGACAAAATTTACTACACAAGATCCTTTCTTACACAGTGCCATTTTCCTTTCTGTCTAATTTTTCTTACTCTCAAGAAACCACTTTTCACAAAACAAGATCACAGTTTACTATGAAGTTAATTATTCACTTGGCTAAACTGATAATTAGAAGGTTTAAAAGGCAAGAATCTTCTTTGACAAAGACTCTGTTTCCCAAAAATATGAACAACCAAATTATTATATTTTACAAATGAGAGACATTTTATGGAATATGACATGACTTTAAGGTTTTAAATAACTGAAAAATGTTCTGAAAACAGAACATAGACATCATTTCTGATGTCTTTTCATTGTTCCTCTAACTCTCACCTGGCCACATGGCATCAAAGATGGCTTCAAAGGACAAGACCTGTGTCCTTAATTTCTGTATCAGGTGCAGAGTTTCAGACAGAAAGCAGGATACTGTAACATCCAGTTTGTTTCAGAATAGCCAGGGAGAAATGTTGGAACAGGGAAGAAGGGGCCATGTAGGCTAGCCTGTGCCCTGTACCTGCTGCCCTAAGTATAAAGAGCATGTCCTTCGGTCCTCACCATAGCTACCTCTCTAGACCTCAGAATTCAGAGGCTTAAAATCAAGAACATAAGCTCACAGTCAAATTTAGCAAATTTAGAAATATTATAGCGGTGGCAGTTTTATAATCTTTGAACATTTGAATTTTAATAACAGGTTTAAAACTAATTTTATTTCAAAGGATGCCACAATCACCTGAACATCAAGGCATTTAAGTCATTCCTGCTCACAAAAGTTCTCAATCTCCTTGGAGACATAGTTACTGCATAAAAAGTAAACCCTTTCTTAAAACACTTCAGGATAATTCTCAACGAGGTGGGCTTCCCCTATGTATTTCCCATTTCCTTTCCTCAGACAAACAACAAACATGTCACAGATGGGGTAAAAATGGGAATATGGAAAGGGGGCATTCACACAATCATTTTGCCCTGTGAAGGGGGAGCCAGAGCTCTGCCTATTGTTACGTGGCTCAGTCTCCAAGCCCTCACATTGCACACAATCCCAACCTTTTTCTAACCTATTTCCTAACCTAGGCAACCTCAGTTTCCAAATCAAACTGCCACTTAGCCATAATTAGCCATAAGAGGCATCCTATGGTACTGGGGTTCAGAAATAACATTCCCCTCTGCCCTGTCAGAGGAAGTTGGAGCTCCACCCTCAGCGTCTGTCTCAGTCACACCACACCCACACTCTCATATACCTCAGACCTGCAGGCAGTCTAAAGCCCAGGAGTTGCTCAAACCCCTCTTCTACTCAAATATAGTAGGCTCCAACTGGTTCTACCTTGCCTCAGATGTCTCCCAGTGCAGGTGCCAGTTCCTGTGTGCCTGATGCTCTTGGTGTTTGACTCCACAAAGACTCACCAAGGGGATCCTTTCTCTCACTGGACAGAGAAAGTCCAGTGGACACATGGATGCAAAACTGCCATCCTGGAGCGCTTAGTGATTCATGTGCCAAAGCTGATTGAGCCCCCTGGGGATGTCCAGAGGGTTGGCAGGTGTGTCTAAGGCTGTTCTCTTCTCAGTGGTTTCACTTCGTGGTCAGGGAACCAGAAATGTTGCAGGAAGGTGAGGCCCAATGGAGAGAACGAACACCCATGTTTAAAAGAGGAAGGGCTTTATTGCAGCTGGGAGAGCTATGGCACAGAAGGGTTCAACATGGCTGTGCTCTCTACTGGCTCAGTCTTCTCCTTTTTATCGCCAGTCAAAAAGTTCTGGCCCACAAGTACCTTTTTCATTGGTCTGTTTGAATCAAGCTGGAGAAATGGGCTCTGGCTTTTACAGAACCCTGGGCTTTTATAGAAGCGGAAGCAAGCATTAGTTTCCAGGTCCCAGAAAGTTAAGTTTCTGCAAATTTCTAAGAGCTGAGTTACCACAGGAGGAGCTCGCAGATGTATCCTGCGGTCTCCTTGAGAAGACCTCAGTTCTCTCAGACCTCACTTTTTCCAGGTATCCTCTATCACTTTTTCCTCCCCTCCCTGTTATTTCATTATCTATTGTCTTTTCTTCAGTTAATCTGCCTTTTGTGAGCTGATTTTCCAGCAAACTCTGGAGGGCAAAGGGGAAACTTTTCCCATGGCCCCTACAACTTCTGGAAGTAGGTTGCAGCAGAACAAACCAAATCAAAATGGAGTCAGTCATGCCAAAGTCCTCATAATCAAACTGAAATTTTAAGAAAGCAGATAGATCTCAAAATAGACCAGTTTTTTCCTGAAGCAAAGGAAATTCTTGTCTCCCTGAATGAGCATAATAAGGAAGTCCCCTCTACTTTAACTCTTACAAAAAAGTAATTTGAAGTAAGCTGATGTTAACCTGGCAGCTTCTTTTCTGTTGTTTGGTTTACTTGTTCCCACTTTACAAAACACAGTGCTCTCTACTGCTCAGTGGGAGGTCTCATTCTATTTTGTAGAATGGAGGCTGTCCCAATTCAAATTGCAAATAAAAGTCAATTAGATCTACTACTAAATTTGTTGTAATTTTTTATTTTGACAGTTTTGCAACCATGAGGAGACCCAATGGACACTGCTGATGACTCCCAAGACCCTTGGACGAATTTGAGATGTCAATCCCTTTTGAGGTTCTCTATTTTCTTCACAGAGCCCTGATGGTGTAAGTTTCTCTTAACAGGAGCTGAGTCTTTTGTCAGGGAGCCCCTCATCTTTTGGGCTTTCTAATCCAGGATTAGTTTATGCTGTGAATGAGCACTTAGCGTCTTAGGCTTTATAGGGGCTAATGAATCACTATCAAGAACTGCAGTTTTAAAAGTCATTGACAGTGGTTGCAGTAGGCAATTTTTACTATGGGGGTTTGAAATGAAGCTTCTGGAATTCACAGAAAATTTGGGTTCTTTACAAGTGACAAATGAAAAGTTTAAGGGACTGATTGGTTAAAAAGTTGAATCTACCAAATTTTCCTTTTTGATTAGTTATTATTCCACCCTGAAAATGAAAAGAAAGCCAAATAAAGTGTTTATAATATTTAGGCCCAGCAGCTTCCATGCTGAATCCAGGCATAGAAAATGTTTTATCTGCCCTTATTCAATAAAGAGCTCCATCCTGAACTCAGTCATCCAGTTAAGAAACTGAAGCTATCTCTCCTCTCTCTCTCCCCCACCCCTTTCCTCTCCTCTCTTTTCTCTCCCTTTCTCTCCTCCTTGGTGCTGCTCTGCAGCATCCCTCCCTCACCAATAAAGACCTTTCGTGCAAGCCTTAAAAAACGACAACAACAACAAAAAAAAAACTGAAGCTAAATTTAAAAGCCACCTATCTAACTGAATGGTTCTTCTTTCTGCATTCAGCCAGTTATTTTGAATAGACTTCTGAATTTTCTCCTACCTCATCTTTATAACTGCCCTGTAAAATCCTACAGTGAATGAATTTTTATGATTTTATGTTGTCTCAGCAGCCATTTTGAATCCTCTTTTGTGTTTTACCTGACTAACATACTAAAATCTAACCCTTTCCTGAGTCTGGGCTCTCCTGGAGATTGGCTATCCTTATAGGAATAAACTGAACAGGTCAGATATAGAGCCACAAGGGCATCTGCCAGCATAAATGAGTTTCCTATATGAGAGATGCTGGTCAAAGGTTGGGCAGTTAGGCATTAGGCTGCCTTCCAGGATAAAGAAGTATCTCCTAAAAGGCACCCTGTAAGCACTCACATTCAATTCCCTTGGATTCCCATCAGGGCAAGGCTAGAATTCATAGCCACTCTTGAGAAAGAATCTCAAGACAGAATTAAAAGAAAATTCATCAAAAACAGCTTTAGCAGAAATGGATTTTTGGTCCATCCATATTGAAACTGCCCTTACAAACTGATAAAGGGGTGCAAGGTGAGATCTAGAGCAACAGACCCCTAAAACTCTGTGAAGAAACAAGCCTTACTTAAATAAGATAATAATCAGCCATTCTCCCCTCATTTTCTTGATAATAGTCACTGTCCCCTCATTTGCTTCTGTATCATTGCTACTTTAGAGAGACACAGCGGGTAGTTGTAAAGATTATTACTTTTCTCCTTAAGAAAACATTACCTGTTCAGAACCTAAGGGTAGTTTTGAGATATCTTCCAGTCAGTAGTTTGACTGACCCACCTAGGCCTAGGATTGGGCACAACTAGTCTTTGACCCCCATAATGGGGGGGAACTGCATTCCAGGGGGTTGGCTGACCCACCCAGATAGCAGCTCATACCAGGGAGTATGGATTCTACCTTGAAACCAGCTAATTAGCAGATCCTGATTGCCTCTCTGCTCACCAAACTGTCTTTAAAAATCCTGTCCTACCAGGCTCAGCACCCATAGCTCAGTGGCTAGGGTGCCAGCCACATACACCAGGGCTGGCGGGTTCAAATCTGGCCCAGGTCTGCTAAACACAATAATGACAACAACAAAAATAGCCAGGCATTGTGGCAGGCACCTGTAGTCCCAGCTACTTGGGAGGCTGAGGCAAGAGAATCACTTAACCCCAAGAGTTGGAGGTTGCTGTGAGCTGTGATGGCACAGCACTCTACAGAGGGTGACATAGTGAGACTCTGTCTCAAAAACAAAACAAACAACAACAAAAAAAATGTGTCCCCTCAATTCTCAGGGAGGCAGATTTAAGAAATTTTTCCCATCTCCCTGTAGCTCTGTCTCAGGTCCTTGATCTCAGGGTTGAAGAATGAAACTATGGACTACAAAAGTAAGCAAAAGGACAGAGTATATTGAAAGGTAAAGAAATAGCTAAGGAAAAGAGGAGGAACAGAATCTCTGGCAAGGGAGTGGGGAACCCAAGTGGGGAACCCAATTGGGAAGCCCAAGTGGGGCTTGGCAGGGTGCTTTAGGGAATGTAAGTCTGGAACATGTCACAGTTGGCCAGGAGCCCACAGGCAGAAAATAATCCTAAAATTAGCAAAAGGGTGCAGTCCTTTCAGTCCTTGTCCCAGGCAAGGCAGTAGTGTGTGTGCTCCCTACTCCAGGAGGAACCGCCCAGATGAAATACAAATCGGGCTGTTTTCTTCATGACCTTGCTTGAATCCAGCCTGGAAAGGGCCTGTTTGTGCTTAGAGATGAGGGTCTGTGATAAGACTGACTTCTGAGCTCACCAAGGCCTAGAAATTGGGGGTCCTTGTCCAGTACTAAATGGGGTAATCCTGTATCGTCCCTACTTAGTGCTTTACAGAATAAATTCTTTCTCTGCTATAAGCCCTGCTGTCTCTGGACATTGGCTTTCTCTTGGGCAGAGGGCAGATAAACCTGGTTGACTGGCAGCAAGATGAGCTTAGGAGACATTCAGACCTAAAATTTAGTCCATAGACTCTAAAAAATTGATCCCTGATAATTGGCAACATGCCCTAAGCTCTTTCTAGCGAAGAAAGAAAAAAAACCTTGAGTTCTATCTCTGTGCTTTTGAGATGTAAAATTTCCACCTAAAGTCATTTCTCCAGAAGTACAAATTTAGGGTTTCCTAGCTAACATTTCCTTGGGACATGTTGGTAGCATGGCCTTACCTTAATTATAATGCATAACACATTTTTTAAACTTGGCTTTACCAGCCAAACAAGTTTGTTATCTCTTAGATGTTTGAGATTATAAAACAAAGGTTTTTATGTTTAAGATTGCAACCTAATAGCAGTATGCATCATAAAAAATGAATTGTTTGTTGCTTATCAGTCACGGAAGAGATAAAAATTATGTTTAGTTTTTCAGTTTCTTTGCTTTTGTGATATTTTTAATACTTTCTTGATTTGTCAAAAATAACTTAATTAGAGCACATGTAGTGAGAATAAGATGGAGTCAATCTGGGTAGGGCTGACTTGACAAGGCTGGTCTGGTGAATTTAGGTCCTAAGTAACCTTTACCTCATTCTTCCATTCTTGTTGTTTTGTAAATTTACCTCCCACCTTAAAGATGCCTATCTTGAGTAGTTTAGGAGGATTGATTTAGGAAATTAACTTTTAAATTGGAAATGTTGAAATGGGTCACTGAGTTATGCTGATTATCATATAAAATAAGAGTTAATGTGGTCTTTGCTTTGAACTTTTTTTTTTTTCTTGGCCGGGGCTGGGTTTGAACCCGCCACCTCCGGCATATGGGACTGGTGCCCTACCCGCTGAGCCACAGGTGCCGCCCTTTGCTTTGAACTTTTATGTATAAAACTGTGGTTTTGGAAATGGAAGAGCAGAACAGTCTTGTAGAGGCTACTCTCACTGTTCCCCAGAATTGCTGCCCTTCTGAAAAATAAAGTTTGATGAACCTATCCGCATCTCCACATATTGGCTGACCAGTGGCAGGCAGCCAGACCATCTTTGTTCAGAAACATTAAGATGTGACAAGCCTTGTTTTCCCCGAGAAATTCAAACAGAATCATTAACAATAAGTAAATTAGTGAATGAGAGTGGTATAAAAGTTTATAATTGAACTTTTCATAGATGCAACTTTTTTTTCAGGAATTTGAAATCCTAAAGTAATGTTAAATTAAGTAATTGATAGTCATGAAATTTTTACGTAACTTAAAATGCAGAAGCACTAATTGCTGAACATAATTTTAAAGTATACAAATGCCGGGAGCCAAAACATCTCACAAGAATACCCCTTGCTATCTTGATTTTACAGGCAAACTATTCTCAGGAATTCAACCATAAACAGCAACTGTACTTTCCCCTTGCGTATCTCCTCAAAAATGCACCCCCCGCCTTAGGGTCCTTCTCCTAGTAATTTTCCAAAAACTAGCCCCCTCCCCGCCCTGTTAGGAACAGCCCTTAGTTACTTCCTCGTTTTTGTGCTTATAAGTCCAGCTGAAAAATAAACTCGACGGAGCTTGATCAGACTCTTGACTTGCTCTCATTCTTTCGTGTCTCTTGTCCCCTCATTCGACTGACCCCTTTGTTTCCCAGGTCCCCGTTGAATTCCCCGCGGGCCGGGGCAATTGGCGCCCAACGTGGGGCAAGGGTACGGGGGTGTCATCGAACATTGCTGCCAGTAAGGGTACCCTTATCATTGGATTGCCGCAACACCAAGGTTGTGAGTGAAAATCCGCACTGTGATCGCTGCGCCACAAGAAGGACGTGAGTGAAGATCCGCACTGAGATCGCTGCAGAATTGCCCACCTGCGAGTCTGATCCGTCAAGGTAAGAAAAAGCAACGAGTTTATGGGACAAACGTTAAGTAAACATAACTTGTTTATTCAGGGACTCAAGGAGTCCCTCAAGACATGAGGAATTCGGGTAAAGAAAAAAGGATCTCTATAAATTTTTTGTTTTTATTGGTGATATCTGTCCTTGGTTCCCCCAAGAAGGCACTATTGATGTTCTGAGATGGACTAGAGTTGGTGATTGTCTAAAAGATTATTATAGAACATTTGGCCCCGAAAAAATCCCCGTTCATGCATTTTCCTACTGGAACTTGGATATTTTAAAAACTTACAACCAATGGCCTGATACCCAAGAAGTTGTTAAAGAAGGAGAGAAGGCACTTAAAGAACACTCCAGACCACCCTCAGCCCGCCCTTCTGTTTCTGTTCCTATGCCTTAGCCTGAAAAATGGGGGTTCCCTGTCCAGCCCTGAGTGGGAAAATCCTGTATCAATGTTACATCTCATAAATGCCTCTCATTTGTAAAATGAAATAATTTGATTATTTAAATTGTTGAGGAAACTGAATCTTTGTCTTAGGGTAAGATTCTTACCTTTTAAACCTTCTAGTTATCAGTTAGGCTGAGTGAATGGGTGACTTCATGGTAAACTGGGATCCTGTTTTGTGGAAAGTGAGTTTTTAAGAGTAAAAGAAATTAGACAGGAGAATGGCATTGTGTAAAGAAAGAATCTTGTATGATAAATTTTGTCCTGAAGCAGAATGGTTGTGTAAGAAAGTGAAAGGCAGGGCAAAAGTTAAAGAAAGTTTAGAATGTTTGTAGATGGTCTGTGCAGGTTAAATGAAGTTCATAAAAGAGACTTTGTGAAAGAATTTACATGTGATCCAGTTGACTATGTATTTCCTTTTAAATCTTTTGGCTGGTAATTTTCTTTAAACAAATGTTTTAGGCCTTTGATATTTAACAAACCTTCCAAAATAAAAACTCTAAATCTGGGGCTATCAGGTTTGTCCCCCAAAACCCGCCCCCTCAAGTCCAAGCTTCCTCTCCCTCTCCCGAGCAACTGCCAGCAGCGCAGGACTGGACCTCTGTTCCTCCACCAGTGCAATACTAACACCTGAAATGGGCATCCAAATCCTCCCTACTGGGGTTTATGGCCCCTTGCCCCCCAACACTTTCGGACTTCTTCTTGGCCATGCCAGTACCACCCTGCAAGGCCTCACTATTCCCCCCACATCATTGATAACGATTACGCCGGAGAAATTAAAATACTTGCTTCCGCCTCCCTCGGCCCTATAACCATTCACCCAGGCCAAAGAATAGCTCAGCTAATATTACTTCCCCTCTTACCCTCCAACCATCCTTATTCTCTAAAAACCCGGGGTACTCATAACCTCGGTTCCTCTGACGGTTATTGGGTCAGACAAATCACACAAGAAAAACCCCTCCTTAAGCTACAATTAAACGGCAAAACTTTTGAAGGATTACTTGACACTGGGGCAGACGCCACAGTAATCGCCAGTAAATACTGGCCCCCTTCCTGGCCCCTCACTACTTCCCTAACCCATCTCCGGGGTATTGGCCAAACCTTCAACCCCCAACAGAGTGCTGAAATCCTCAAATGGACAGACGAGGAAGGCAACACTGGTACTGTCCAACCTTATGTTGTGCCTGGCCTCCCAGTCAATCTCTGGGGCAGAGACATCCTGGCCCAAGTAAGACTAATTATGTGCAGTCCAAATATGAAAGAACATGCAGCCACATGGCTGCCTGAAAGATTAGTAAAACAAATTGATAACAATTCTAAAATCCAGGGAGAAAAACCTCCCTGAGATTATCTTTCTCCTTTCCCTTCCAGAACCACGGATTTCCATCCATGATGCTGCCTTATCTCCTGATCTTCTGCCTTCCGGCACTGGGCCAACCTGTTCCAGCAGTTACCAAGCCCTTTGCTTGGCGCTTTTATTTAACTGAAAACTCGACTGATGAAAACACAGATTGACAAACTTCATAAGCTTAGCTTAGATTTACAAAAACAAAAATTTTCTTCTGAGGCAAACGAGTGATGGAAATCCTCCATGTACTCCTTACTCATGCCCCTTGTAGGTCCCCTTATTCTTGCTATAAATAATCACCCTTGGACCCATTATTCTTAACAAAATCATGAATTTTATCAAATCACAGATTGACTCCCTGGCATCAAAACCCATTCAAGTCCATTATCATAGACTCGACCTTGCAGACCGGGGCCTTGCCGAACCTAACAACGAAGATATTCCTCCGGGAACCGCGTAAGCACTCAGAGCTATGCATGTTGACTCACCATCATATGTGAGTACAACCTGGGTACCTTTTTACGGGGTGCAATAAAGACACTGCAGAGGGAAGGCATAAACAGCCTCTCTGAGTCCCTTGGAAGCAAACCTGATTTGCATAGAGGTTAGCGTCGTAAAAATTTCTCCTCTCCTCCCCAAAAGACGCTCAAACTTATCATGCGGTCATTATGCCCGCGGGAGGAATCAGGTCAATACTTCCCCCCAAAAGGTTAATGCCCTCTCTTCTACGCCGACAACTGACAGACCCCAACAATTTAAAAAACTAAAAGGGAGGAGATGCCGGGAGCCAAAACATCTCACAAGAATACCCCTTGCTATCTTGATTTTACAGGCAAACTATTCTCAGGAATTCAACCATAAACAGCAACTGTACTTTCCCCTTGCGTATCTCCTCAAAAATGCACCCCCCGCCTTAGGGTCCTTCTCCTAGTAATTTTCCAGAAACTAGCCCCCTCCCCGCCCTGTTAGGAACAGCCCTTAGTTACTTCCTCGTTTTTGTGCTTATAAGTCCAGCTGAAAAATAAACTTGACGGAGCTTGATCAGACTCTTGACTTGCTCTCATTCTTTCATGTCTCTTGTCCCCTCATTCGACTGACCCCTTTGTTTCCCAGGTCCCCGTTGAATTCCCCGCGGGCCGGGGCATACAAATGTTCACATTTTGTTTTTGTAAGGTATATAGAAGCTAACTATATTTGAGTAGGTTTAATAAGAAAAAAATTGAAGAAACCCAGGTTTCTAAAAGTTACAAAATGGCACTATCTACACAACGCTCACATAAAACAATTCAAAACTGCTGCAGGGAACACAGCAAAACCTGCCCTTTTCCCTTGGTTGGTTGAAAGATCAACTCACAATTACAGTAGATTAATAAGAGAAAGATTTATTTCCTAAT
Organism: Nycticebus coucang; assembly: GCF_027406575.1. Lineage (NCBI taxonomy): Eukaryota > Metazoa > Chordata > Mammalia > Primates > Lorisidae > Nycticebus > Nycticebus coucang. Next base: position 79,467,514 of record NC_069796.1, read on the forward strand.
ACCATGCACATCGGGGGAGGAACCAAAAGAATGATTATTCAATGACTCAGTGATAGTCAGAGACTTTTATAGGTGCCTTTCAGAAGGGGAGGGAGGAGAATGTGAAAAGTCTTAGGTTCAGGAAGTGGTTGCTAGAGGAGGATATGTAGATGGAGGGAAACAGATTGATTTGTAAATTAACCTGAGAGACAGGTATCCTGTTTAAAATGATTTGGGGAGGTCTGTTAGCATATAAAAAAGGGAGTCAGCAGCCTCTTCTGATTCTCTATCAGGGGTTTCTCAGGCAGGAGTCCTTAAACTATGGCTGGCCCCCAGGCCACATGAAGTGGTGTGATTGTATTTGTTCCCGGTTTTTTTTTTTTCTTTTACTTCAAAATAAGATATGTGTAGTGTGCATAGGAATTTCTTCATAGTTGTTTTTTTTAAAAACTATAGTCCGGTCCTCCAACGGTCTGAGGGACAGTGAACTGGTCCCCTGTTTAAAAAGTTTGAGGACCCCTGAACAGAGGAAAGGACACTTCTAATGCTTCCTGATCATGAATGGCCTTTAATTCAAAATATTCTTTATACCAAAGAGTTAGGTTTGTGGGTGAAATTTCCTCAGATCATTCATTCCTTACTTCCTCGGTTTTCACTAGAAATTAAAGTTATTCAGAGTTAAAATTCTAATTAATATAATGTAATTATAACCATAAATAATAAGGTAAACAACTCTTTCTGCAAGGAAAAGAAGTATGTTTTTTGGTAAGTATTACATGAAAGATGTGTTTTTCTTAAAAATAAGAGAGTAATTTTTGTCCTGAAATAGAATGAGTGTTCCAAAATGAGAAAGAAAAAAAATGTAGGACAAATAATGGGAGGGATATAAGTAAGTTGTAGAAGTTATGTGAAAGATGAATCTTACAAAAGGAATTTTATGTATGATCAAGTTGGCTAAAGTTAAAGAGAATTATTTACAAGTTTTTCCAAAAACCGAGCATTAATATCAAAAGTACACTGATTTGGGGAGGTCTGTTAGATAAAAAAAGGAAGTCAGCATGGACTTACTTGGAGTATTGATCTGGTCTTAATAGAAAACAGTACAAGTTTTTCCTTACCTTTTAGGTAATTAGCATAAGAAGCAAAGATTCTGGTGTTTTTGTGTTTTTGTTTTTGAAACAGAGTCTCACTTTGTCGCCCTTGGTGACAGGAAGATGAGGCCCAATAGGGAGAAAGTGCATCCCAAACACGGTGTTTAAAAGTGGAAGGGCTTTCTTTCAGCTGGTGAAGCCGCAGGAGACCCAGAGACCACCATCTCACTCTTGATCAAGTTGATCTTGAACTCAGGATATCCACCCACCTCGGCCTCTCAGAATGCTAGGATTACAGGTATGACCCCTGCACCCTGCCCAAAGATTCTGTGTGTGTGTGGGGGGGGGGGGGTTGTTTTTATTTTTGTTTTTGCTTTTGAGGCAGTCTCACTATGTCACCCTGGGTAGAGTGCCATGACATCATAGCTCACAGCAACCTCCAACTCTTCGGCTTAAGCGATTCTCTTGCCTCAGCCTCCCAAGTAGCTGGGACTAGGCATGAGCTATAACACCTGACTATAAAGATTCTGGTTTTTATCAAGATGATTCCTGTGCATCCTTCATGTTGTTTTGGGTAGATCTTTGATCATTTCAGAAAACTGAGTTCTTTCTATTAAATATCTAGGTGTTTTTGTTTTGTTTTTAACAACTACATAACTTTCTATATTTGCTTTTTGAAGTTTTCTCTTTCTTTCTTTCTTTCTTTTTTTTTTTTTTTTTTTGAGACAGAGCCTCAAGCTGTCACCCTGGGTAGAGTGCCATACCATCACAGCTCACAGAAACCTCTAACTCCTGGGCTTAAGCGAGTCTCCTGCCTCTGCCTCCCAGTAGCTGGGACTACAGGCACCTGCCACAACACCCAGCTATGTTTTGGTTGTAGCCATTGTTGTTTGGCGTGCCCAGGCTGGATTCAAACCCGCCAGCTCAGGTGTATGTGGCTGGCGCCTTAGCCGCTTGAGCCACAGGTGCGAGTGTTTTTTGAAGCTTTTTAATTGCTGCTTTGCTTAAATGAATAACTAACATTTAACAGTAGCATGTGATCCCATTTTGACCAAGTGCTTTAAATCTTTTTTTTTTGTTTGTTTGAGACAGAGTCTCATTTTTTTTGCCCTTGGTAGAGTGCTCACAACTCACAGCAACCTCAAACTCTTGGGCTTAAGCAATTCTCTTGCCTAAGCCTCCCAAGTAGCCAGGACTATAGGCACCCATCACAATGCCCAGCTATTTTTTTGTTGTAGTTATCATCGTTGTTGACAAATCTGGACTGGATTTGAACCAGCCAGCTCTAGTGTATGTGGTGGGCACCCTAACTTCTGGTGCCAAGCCAGTGCTTTAAATCTTTGATATTTTAACCCTCTCAAGAACAAATTCTATCTTTATCCTTTTTGACCTAAAAATGACATTGGAATGTTCCCAAGAACCCTGAGAGCTCTGGAACATCTCAAAAGATCTGTAAAATAGAGCTATTAAACTAATTAGGCTTATTTGATATGTTAATTATATAAAAATCATCATCAGACAACAAATAATTTTTAACTTTTTTGAGTTATATCTGTATGGCTATGCCATAATGAATACATGTTCTAGAAATTACTAGAAATATCATGTTATCAGTTATAATTTCAGTTATTATGTTACAGTGTAAATCACAGAAATAATCAAATTTCCTTATGAGTTGTATCATTATAATTAACTCTTGTCAGATCTTGAACTATGGTCATTTTATACTTTGTTACATTTTATTCACAGTTAGTTTTATTCTAATGCTTTTCTGAAAGGTTTTTCAGGCAACTATAATCCTTGCGTCATGTCTTCCAGGAGATTTATGGAAAGGACTTTGACAACTACAGATTTCTGAAAAAAACCTAGATCATACCAATGGACTGGGTAAGAATTTCCAAAACCCTAATGAAGGAACTGATGAGTTTGTGAAAGTGCTAACCAAGATCCAACAGAACAAGAATTAATTATGTGAGACTGAATGAAGTAATGAAAAAGAATTATAGATTTTTACATTTTTATTTTAATTTGAAACACTGCTGGTTCTTTTAATGTCTTGTTTTGCAGATTTAAGAATTCTTTTTCTTAAACTATTTATAACTTAACAGCACTTTGGTAAAGTATGCTTCTGTGAATAGAATTAAAACATTTACATTTTTCTCCCTACCTGATCCCTCCAGAATTTGGAAACTATTCATAAGTATTCATATTTTATGGCAATATAGTTGTTACATAAGTTTAATAGAATCTGCTCTCTTTATAACAGGAGACAATTAGAAATATAGGTTGCATTGCCAAGGCTTTGACTGGGATGTCATATTTGGGAATACACGTGGAACGAGTCTGGAGGCACTGCAGGCTGAGTCTGAAGGATGCTTTGGTTTGGATTCTGAGCTTTGAGCAGTTTTTCAAAGTACAATTGGAGAAAAGCCAGGTGCCGTTGCTCACACCTGTAATCCCAGTACTCTGGGAAGCCAAGGCAGGAGGATCCCTTGGGCTCAGGAGTTTAAGACCAGCCTAAGCAAGAGCAAGACCTGTCTCTACTAAAAACAGAAAAACTAGCTGGGCATTGTGACACATCCCTGTAGTACTAGCTACTTGGGAGGCTGAGGCAGGAGGATCCCTTGAGCCCAGGAATTTGAGGTGCTGTGAGCCAGTTTGACGTCAGGGCACTCTACCTTGGGGCAACACAGTAGGACTTTGTCTCAAGAAAACAAAAAACAAAAAACAAAATCTGACCTAAAAAGTCCAATTGGAGATTCCTTATCAAACATCCCAGCAAAGCAAACTAAAAAACAGCCTATCTAGTCAATTAGTTATTGCATTTGTATATCAGACCAAATTTGATGAAGTGACACTTATTTTGCAAACAAATTAGTCTTATTTTTATTATCTTTGTTAGAAATGCGTGTGCATATAGAGAGAAAAATTATGTTTCACCTGTCGTCAGATGGCAGACTTGTTTATTGTTTCCAAGCTTTCATTAACTACCTGTAGACTGAACTGCATCTGAATTCTACTTTCCTCCAATCCAATCATATCCCATGGAATCACTAAGAACGAGAACTGCGCTGTTCCTGAATCTCTATAGGTTGGAGCTGGACAACTCTATGTAAATTTAAAGGGATACCCCTCATTCCTGATGTGTGGGCCACAAAGAATGTTCAACAAAAGGCCCAGACATTCAATTGTCACAGACATTCAAACCGCAAACAAGGCTGAAAAGTTGCTGACTTATCACTGTGGAAAGCTTTTTCCATGATATTGGAACTAGACTCTCCATCACAATGAGACTCTTACCACTTCTCATCTTTCCTTGCGTATGCCTACTTCTTTCTCTTGGCATGATAGTTCCATAATTAGAATTTCATCATAAATAGCCTCGGAGGGTAACCTGACAGGTTGTTGGATGTGTCATGTCAAACCCAAGTCTTTACATTACCTGAGCTATCCTTTAGTTTACCAAATGGCTAAGTTCAGCAGTCTCTCTAATGCAAGTGTTTGTGGAAATTATCCTAGTGGTTCCTTTCATAGAGTTAGACTTGTTCTCACTTCCTGTTTTAGTTTATCCCGGTCATAGGACACCAGATAACAGAATAGCTATCTACTAGATAAACAGGGAGCGGTCTGTGCCATTGCTTGTACTTTTTGTTTCACAAGGACAAATACACTGGATATTCCACAGACTCATGTGGAAAGATTAACAAAGAGGTTACTTGTTTAAAATGGGTAGATTCCTCATCTGGCTCATTCTTAGTCTATTTGATTTTAGTTGGTTTCATTCACAGGAATTCTGGCTAAAAAGTATTCTCCAAACTCTTGGGATTATCCTATCAAGTCATAAGAATAGTCTCTGTGCAGCACTGTATTCTCTCCAAAGTTTTAAATGCTTGCGTGCAGCCATGCTTTGAATGCCAAATGCTCTGTCTTCAGCTAGAATTATGAAAGCTCAAAAAAAATGTGTGATTATGAGGACACTGTAACTTTTAAATGGCATGCTGAGACCAGAAACCCAAAGTGATCATATATGTGAGAACTGTTAATGCCCTAAATTTTTGTCGCCCTCTCCCTTAGGGGAGAAAATGGGGAAATTATTAAAAATTATGGGAGGCCATCGTTTTGGACTGAGTTATACTTTAGCACGCAAGCGCAAACCACAATGGAGTCAAATGTTATATGCCACATGACCCATTGGAAACTAAAAATGTAGATATGTCCCCTCCTATGCTGGTGTTTTTCAACCTCCATTTCATTATTGCTCCCCTAGAGAGCCTTGTTCGACTTGTTTTCTCCCAACCACACTCCCCCATGAAATTCTGATACCACAAATAGACTGTATATCTGTTTATATATTCCAAGTGTACCTACATGTTATACATCAGAAGAAAAAGATTTTCTCCTGCCCTCCTCCAAGAACCATCATCCGCTCTTTAGAGGCATTATTGCCCTAGTTGAGAATGCAGAATCCACACAGTGATCGCCAATGGTTGGACAGTGAACTTTATCACATTGAGACCAGCTAACAACATGTGAGCTAATCCTTCTAAGAACTGTGGAATACACCTTATGGGCTTTTGAATATAAAGCAGGAAGAAGCATACAGCATCACCTCAGAGTCATGTTTGCAAAACAAGAAAACAATGAAATTGAAACTAGTCAAGTCTCTGGCTCTCAACAGTTTAGAGCAATCCAAGGATAGACAAGCAAGTTCAAAACAGCAAGAGGACATGATCAGTTAAACCCAGAATACACAAAGTTCTATGGGACAAATGACCTAGTTTCCTCAACAAATTAAAAGCATTATTAAAAAGAAAAAAATAAAGGAGGAGGAGAAGGAACTATTATAGATTAGAAGAAATTTCGGAGACATATTAACCAAATGAAGTGTGTGGGTCCTGCTAAACATAGTTCGAATATCACGTGGTACCAAGGAATTACTGAACAGAATAATATTTTGTTGAGTGTGAAAAAGTAATTAAGTCTTTATATTTCAGAAATATAAAGTCTTTATATTTTTTAAAGTCTTTATATTTCAGAAGTTTGTGTTATTGTATGTACAGGTAGAATCATATAGTGTCTTGAATTTGACTTAAATATTTTGATCCCTCTCAAAAAAGCTTGGAGGAAGGATTAAAGCAGCGTAAAAAGGGATGAGAATATTTCGGATTGTATATGAAACCAGCACATTGTACCCCTTCATTGCACTAATGTACACAGCTATGATTTAACAATAAAAAAAAAAGGCAGAATGTTCATATAATTATTGAGCCAAACTGAGCGATGGCACCTGGGACTACCATTTCTACTATTCTCATCCATAGAGGTATAGATCTTTGTATGTTTGATATTATTCGTAATAAAAAGCTTTTTATTGTTATTTTCTTAGCCAAAATGTTCTAAAATAGACTAAAACAAAAAGGGCAACTAATAAATGGCTTCTGGGAATCAGAGGCCCCCAGTTTGGGACCTTGGGAAAAATGCCAAACAACATTGTTTTGATTAGAAACATTCTTTTCTGCACTGGGAATAACTTGTGTGCTTTTAGTTTTAAATCTGATAGTTATTTTTGAAATGCTAGTTTATTTCCCCAAGGACTCCTAAAACAATGACTGATTTTAGATGTCTATTTCCAGATCTTATTTTCTAGATGTGCCTGAAAGCAGAGCTGTTGCTCAGGCTTCTTTCTCAATGTCCCCACGACCCCCCTGCCACTGACCAACAGGCATCCCTGGCCTCCTCCCTCACCTCCCAGCACTCTGGCCTGGATGTCATCCCTCATTCTTCTTGTCCCTACAAATTCACTCAGGACAGGCAAGGTCTCTCCCCTCCGTCACGTCTGTGCTCAGCCCCATTTCTTCTCCCCCTCACACACTCTCATGGGTAAAGTCTCATGATCTGTGTCACCACTCCTGTGCTGTTGACTCTCAAGTCCCCTCCTCCATCCCAGCCTGCCCTCCTGCTGATGTTCTAGGACATTTGTACCCTGCCGGATGCCTTGCTGACATCCCACCATCACTGTGTTCCTTTCAGGGCCATCATCTTTCTTTCCGTGCCACTCCTTCCCTTGAAGTCACTGTCCACAGACACCCGTACAAGCTGGGCTATCAAATAGCTGAATGGTGTCAAACTTGAGTCTCTGTTCTTCTATTTATTTGCTTAATAAATATTTAGTGCCTACTGAGTGCCAGGCACTGTCCAGATAGAGCAGGCATTGGAGACACAGCTGTGAAAAAGACAAAGCCTTTGCCTTAGGAAGCTGGGACAATAAACAGGCAAATAAACATGTCATACACCAAGGTAAGGTGACAGAGAGCAATGAAGTTGACACAGGCAAGGCCTCTCTGAGGAGGTGACATTGGAGTGGAGACCTGAATGAAGTGAGGAGAGAGCCGTGTGAACACGTGGGGAAGAGGACTCCCTGCAGAGGGAATGGTATGTGCAAAGGCCCTCAGGCGGCAGTGCCTCGAGCAGCAGGTGAATCGGTAAGGCAGGAATGAGAGAGTGAGAGGGGTGGTGAGAGATGGGATCGGAGAAGCAGCAAGGAGCTGGATGGTGCAGGGTCTCATCAGCCATCTCGGCAAGGGCTGTGGGTTTAGTTCTCCTGCGATGGGAATCCATCTGAGGTTTTCGGGCAAAGGAATGACACCATTTCATTGATGTTTTCATAATCTCCCTTGGGTTTCTGTTTTGGAGCATAAAGTGTAGGAGGACTCGAGTAGAAGTAAGGAGACTCATGAACTTGGGTCTCCACGAGGCCCTCTTCTCAGAGATTCCTTGATCTCAGCTGGAATGTTTATCAAGCTATAAGAATATTGGTGTTGTTTGGAAGTCAAGGCCAGGGCACTCCAGACCTCCTGGATAACCAGTTCAGAAATGAGTACCCACCCAAGGCTTGCGTGCTCCTGTCTGTGCTTTGTCCGTGATGGCCTTTGCAGTCCTAAGGTTGTTGCAAGCTAACGAGGTAAGAAGCTGTGTGCTCCCTGGACCAAGCCCTTGCACATGCTGTCTTAAATACCTGGAACCCTCTTTCCCCAGCTCTTCTCGTATCTGACCCCTTCTTTTTCTTTATTATTGTTTTTGAGACAGAGTCTCACTCTGTTGCCCAGGCTAGAGTGCCATGGAGTCAGCCTAGCTCAAAGCAACCTCAGACTCCTGGATTCCAGTGATCCTCCTTCCTCAGCCTCCTGAGTAGGTGGGACTACAGGTGTCTGCCACAATGCCTGATTAATTTTTTCTCTTTTGGCTCAGCGCCTGCAGCTCAGTGGCTCTGGCACCAGCCACATACACCAGAACTGGCAGATTTGAACCCAGCCCGGGCCTGCCAAACAACAATGACAACTACAACCAAAAAATAGCTGGGCGTTGTGGCGGGAGCCTGTAGTCCCAGCTACTTGGGAGGCTAAGGCGAGAGAATCGCTTAGCTGTGATGCCACAGCACTCTACCGAGGGTGACATAGTGAGATTCTGTCTCAAAATAAAATATATATATATGTATATATTTGAGACAGAATTTCACTATGTATTATATAATATATATTTCTATTTATATATATATTTATTTATTTTATTTACTTTTCCATTTATTTATATATAAATAGAAAAAAATATATATATTTTTTCTATTTCTAGTAGAGATAGGGTTTCACTCTTCCTCAGGCTGGATGTGACTCCTCTTCAGATCTTAGCCTAAATATGAGCCTGCGGAGGTGTCTTCTCTGATACCTCATGTGAGTGGGACCCTGTTTGTTCTCTGCCACTGTTCTCTGCCCATTTTCATGGCATTTATTACACATTGCATTCATGCCTGTGCTTGTTTGCTTGTTTTCTAGCCGGTGGCCTGTCTTCTCCTACTAGATTGCAGAACTGAGACTGTGATGTTGTAGCCAGGAGGAGAAGGTCAGAGGTTCTTGGCAAGGCCATCTGGAAGTCTGAGAAGGCAGAGCTAGGACACCAGGCCTGGAACCATTGACCTTCAGAGTTCTTGTCAAGTGAGGAGGTAATAAACCCCAGTTGTTGAATATTCTGTTACTTGCAGCCCAAAGTATTTCAACAGGCATACCCTGTCTTGCAGAAGAGGAAACTGAATCTCAGACTAGACAAGTCACTGGAAGAGCCATTTCTGCCTTCTCCCCTGCTGTTCTCCCCACAGCATGCCTTCTCCCTGGTCCTGGGTCCTTCTGTTAAGGACAGCCTTATCCTATTTAAGGCCAATCCCCATACCCCCTCTTACATGAAACCTTTGGTACCACCAACTGCAGGGTTCTTTCCCTCCCTAGGGACTGTCAGGAAGGCCCAGCACCTGCAGTACAGAGGACTGTGAGTGGTGCAGGGCAGACAGCCTTAGGAGGGAAGACACCTTCTAGAGAGAGAGAGGGGACTTAGAAATTTGCATTTTTAAAAGCTGTAATTATTTTTCATGTTGCAATTAGGCTCAGTCTAAAAGGAAAAGTGTCAATTATTCTATTTCTTGCTAAGTCTTTGCCAAAGAAGCAGCTATTCCCCCTTCACTCCCTCCCCCAGGTCTTCAGAGGTAGCCCAATGTACTGGGGAGACCCTGGTTCTCAGGGGAGGCAGAGCTATTTCTGGGGTTGCCTACGGATCACAGCCAGAGTGGTACTGAGGTTGCTCTGGACCCAGCTACAGCCAACTGTCCGGGTGACCTTGGGTGAGTCACCTTTCTCCAAGCTGCCCAGGCTTCCTAATCCAGTGAAGCTGTTGGATTCATCCGATCTCTCTATCCCAGGTTCTGGGGACATCATTCTAGGGCCCCGAGGGAGCAAGGAACTTCCTTTTGAATTCGGAGCCTATCTCACTAGAAATTCGAGGAGACATGGGGGCCCAGCCCCAGATGGAGCTCCGTGAGATGGGGTAGTGTGGGAAAATCCCCAGCTGTGCACAAGTCTCCTCTGGTTTCTCATTCAGTCCTCTCAGGAACCCTGCAAGATGAGGAAAGAAGAATCGTCGACAACTGTGCTGGGACAACTAGATATCCAACTCACATCGTCTACAAAAATAAGCTCAAAAATCAGCTACAGAAATACAACTCTTAGGGAAAACATAGCAGTAAACGTTTATGATCTTGGAGTAACAATAATTTCTTACACATGGCTCCAAAGGCACAAGCAAAAACAACAAAAGTAGATAAATTGGACTTCATCAAAATTATGAACTTTTGTGATTCAGAGGACATTATCAAGAAAGTGAAAAGCCCCACAGAATGGGAGAAAATATTTGCCAGTCATATATCTGATAGAAGGCTTGTATCTTGAATATATAAAGAACGCTTACAACTGAATAGTTAAAACCAAATAACTCAATAAACAATGGGCAAGGGACTTAAATAGACATGTCTCCAAAGATGACATACAAATGACCACCAGAAGATGCTCAACATCATTAGTCAGAAGAGAAATGAAAATCAAAATTACAATGAGATACCACTTCACACCCACTAGGGTGAGTAGAACAAAAAAAGATGGACAAGGAAGAGTGTTGGCAAGGATGCCAAAGCTTGGAAACTTCATCGCTGCTGGTGGGAATGTAAAACGGGGCAGCTGATTTGGAAAACGGTCTGGCAGTTCCTCAAAAAGTTAATTATAGAGTTATCACATGACCCACCAATTCACTCCTTGGACTCTACCCAGGAGAACTGAAAACACATGTCCTCTGTGAGAAACGGGGATAATAATAATCCCCAACTTCTTAATCTGCTGTGAGCATTAAATGAGATAATCTCCAGTAAGGCATTTAGCCTGTAGTAACCATTCTATTTAAAAATAGATATTATCTTGGAGTCCTAATCAGTAAAAGCAGTCTGTAAGTAAAGCAAATTGTTCTAAATATATCAATAATCTTTGAAATTCAATTTTGCAGATACAAAATAGCAAATTCTGGACTTTGGGCATCAAAAAAACAAAGGTATTTGGTATTTTTGCTGTACCATCAGAACATCGCCTACGATACCCCCACGAATACACCTAAATGTCATAGCAGTAAAAATAATATCTTAACTTTTGTTATGAAAGCACCAGCCCTCAAAAGATTATTCTACGATGAAAAATAACTTTTAGAAGGGACATTATAAATTTTCAGGTTTTGTTAAGGGACCACAGAGTCATGATCACAATTAAGTGTATAAGGTCTTTTCCTTGAAGCTTTTGTTTTCTGTGATAGCAGTTATTTTCACTGGATTACTTATTCTTAGTCATTTGTGCCCAAGTGGTTCCATTTTTTTTTTTGAGACAGTGTCCGACTATGTCACCCTTAGTAGAGTGCTGTGGCGTCACATCTCACAGCAACCTCAAACTCTTGGGCTTACATGATTCTCTTGCCTCAGCCTCCCAAGTAGCTGGGACTATAAGCACCTGCCACAACATCTGGTTATTTTTTTGTTCTCGTTGTCATTGTTGTTTTAGCTGGCCCAGGCTGGGTTCGAACCTGCCAACTTTGGTGTATGTGGCTGGCGCCGTAACCACTGTGCTACGGGAGCCAAGCAGACACAGGTGGTTCCTTAATAAACATTTTTCACCAGAACGGAAAAAAGAAAGCCCATGTCCACATAAGAACTTGAACCCAGGGTGGTGCCTGTGGCTCAGTTGGTAAGGCACCGGCCCCATATACCGAGGGTGGCGGGTTCAAACCCGGCCCCCAGCTGAACTGCAACCAAAAAATAGCCGGGCGTTGTGGCGGGCGCCTGTAGTCCCAGCTACTCAGGAGGCTGAGGCAAGAGAATTGCTTAAGCCCAGGAGTTGGAGGTTGCTGTGAGCTGTGTGAGGCCATGGCACTCTACCAAGGGCCATAAAGTGAAACTCGGTCTCTACAAAAAAAAAAAAAAAAGAACTTGAACCCAAAGATTTACAGCAACATTATTCATAATAGCGAAGAAGTGGCAACAGCCCAAATGTCCATCAACTGGTGAGTAGATAAACAAAATAGGATATCCATACAGAGGGTTATTATTTGACAATAGAAATAAACTATGTTCTGATTTATGCTGCAACATGGATGAAATGAGAGCCTTAGGCTATGTGAAAGGCCATATAGTGTGTAATTTCATATGTATGAAACGTCCATAACAGAAAAATCAGGTGAGATTAGTGGTTACCAGCAGGTAGGGAACAGAGGGGATGGGGAATGATTCCAAATGGGTATAAGGTTTCTGTGGGAGATGACGAAAAATTCTAGGATTTGATAGCGGTGATGGTTGCTCTGCTAACTGTACTCTTACAGAGGATGTATTGCACACTGAGTTGTACTGAAGCAGACACTTCAAAAAGGGTGAACTTTATGGGATGTAATTTGTATATCAATTTAACAAAAAGAACCTCAGGAGCGCAGAGCTCTCCCGCTCTGCCTGCCTGTTCTTCCACTATCCCTCCCTAGGCCAAGCTGCCTTCCCTGAGCTGCAGCCGTAGCTATCAGCTGGCCTCGCTGCTCCCTCCCTGGCCCCACAGGGCAGCCTGAGTGCTCCTTTTGGAATGTGATTCACACGGTGTCCCTCCTCTATATAAAGTGCTCCAGCACTGAGAATCAAACTCAGTCTTCTGAGGCCTGCAGCGGCCTGTGCAACCTCCCCTCAGGGCCTCATCCTGTTGCTCCCTCATTGCTGTGCCCAGGCACACTGGGCTTCTCTCTGGTCCTCAGGCTGCTGAGTTGGTCCCCATCGCAGGGGCCAGGGTCACCATTCCCACAGATCTCTCATGGGCAGCCCCTCCCCCCGCCCCACTCAGGTCTCAGCAGCAGTGTCCCCTCCTCTGAGAGGCCTCCTTGCCTAGTATCTCTGCCGTGGCTTCTTTGCTTCCTCCCTGGCTCTTTGCCCTGTCGGCCACCTTCACTTCCACAGCCTGCACTCCCCTTGTCACCACTCTCTGCTCTCTACATGGATCATTTAAGCTTCCAAAACAGGGATGTAGCACAGTGCCTGGCACATAGCAGGATCTCAGTAAGTGTGTATCAAGTGATAAATGAGTCATCCTGTGTCTGCCACACAGCAGAGATGTGCCCTTTTGGTCAAGTTTCTTCCCCTAGCCCTGAGGTCTCTATTTCCTAATCTGTAGAATGGGACTTTACAGGACCATTTGTGGGAATTTGGTGAGATGGTGCATACAGAGGTTGGATGGTAGCTTCTTTCCTTCCAGGATGACATGTCCAAGTTGGCGGGGGTAGTGGTGGTGGTGTTGGTGCATTTTTGTGGTTTGAGGGGAATACCTGAATACTGGATTTCCACAGGAAATTTTGAATTTAGCTCCCATGATCAAAGGCAACTCCCTAAGGGGGCCCAGCTGCTTGTAGACTCGATGTTGCATCACAAATCATAACCCTAGGAGCAAGGTGTCCATGTCCAGTAACACACCTGAGGCCAGGCACAGTGGCTCACACCTGTAATCCTAACACTGTAAGAGGCCAAGGCAGGAGAATTGCTTGAGCTCAGGAGTTTGAGACCTGAGCAAGAGCAAGACCCTATCTCTGTTATAGAAATCCAGGCCTGGTGGAGAGAAAGCAGAGAGTCACCCGAACGCTGGTGATAGAAGAAGGGATTTTATTTCAGCAGAGCTACAGCAGACTAGAATCCAAAATGGCCAAGCTCCCCATCAGCTCTGTCCTTCATATTGGACTCACAAGTAGGCAGACAAAGGAATTACCCATATTACCTCTCATTGGAGGTGTTGAATCATGTACAGGGTTTAAAGAAGCAGAAGCAAACAGCAAGCATTCGTTTCAAGACCCAGGAAGCTAAGTTTTACAAATGCTTAAGGGCTGGATTACCATGGGGAGGACCTTGCAGGTGTGTCCTTGGGCTTCTGTGAGAAACCCTTTGTTCTTCTAGACTTCACGTTTCCCAGGTATCTTCTCTCATCTCTACTAAAAACAGACAAATTAGTCAGGCATGGTGGTGCACACCTTTAGTCCCAGCTACATGTAAGGCTGAGGCAAGAGGATCACTTGAGCCCAGGAGTCTGAGGTTGCAGTGAGCTACAATGACACCACTGCATTCTAGGCAACAGAGGGCAACTCTGTCAAAGAAGGAGAAGGAACATCTGATACATTTCTGTGTGAAGAAGAAAAAAGAAAAGAAAAGAAAAAGAAGGAAAAAAAATAAACACATCTGATACATTTCTGTGTGTCCTAGCACATTTCTGTGTGTCCTAGGCCTAGAGTCTACCAGATCTGAGTCCCTGGTAGCCACCCTTCTCCCAGGGAAGTCGTGAGGACCAGGCAAATGACCATGGAACAGGCAAATTGGAAGGCAGGGCTAGAACTTCCCGGAAAAAAAGAAGACTTTTAGAAAGCTGTGCACCTAACAGGTGTCTGTAGCCAAGTCCGTGGAGCCCAGAGGCCAGTGTTCTCAAGACCTGGAGGAAGCTGGGTCACTGGGGCACCACCCTCAGCCCCAGAAAGTACAGGCAGGAGGGGAAGTGGAGGCTTTTCACTGTCTGGGTGACCCAGAGCTCTGGGCAGGCCTCCAGAGCCTACTTCCCCTCTCTGAGTTTCAACTTCTTCTTGCTGAGAGTTGAACCCAGAGCTGTCTCTGGTCTGTTGAGAAGGAAGTAAACTTGTGTTCATAGGAGAACTCCAGAGCCAGTGTTCTGGAGGGTGGCAGGCCTCCAGATACCAAAATCTGACCCCATTTTGGTATTTGCCAGCTGTCTGGACAGAAATGCTACATACAGTAGAACCTCCACAGTTAACCACCTTCCTACATTGATCTGATTTTCATAATCTGGGCATGAATTACATTTATGGATGTTCCCTATGTTGATCGCCTCCATATGTTGACCAGCTTATTACAGTCCTTTGGATGGTCAACTCACAGAGGTTGTACTCTGTATGTGTGTGTGTGTGTATTTTTATATATAATGAATCCAGCAGAAGTTTTAGAAAGACATTATAGAAAACTATTTTTTAATATTTGGATAGGAAATATTTTTTGAATGGTTAGAAAAAGCACAAATTACAGGCAAAAGGAGTTCATTTGATCAAAATTTAAAAATTCTGAGTAAAAAATGACCGACTATCAAGATAAATAATTAGTCAAATATCTCTCCTATCTCTTCTCCTTGGAGAAGATATTTGCACTATATGTAACAGATAAGAGATTGATAAAGAATGCCTAAAAAATCAAGAATAAAAAGACAAACAGCCAAATTAAAAATGGACAAAAAGAACAAGGCACTTTCCTGGAAGAGGAAGCATCAAATGCCAAAACACGAATGAAAAACAACACTTGTCTTTGTTAGTTATTAGAAAGGTGCAAACTGAAGTTAGATACTGTTCCATACCTGTCAGACTGGCAAAAATGTAAAAGTCTGACCATGTAACTGTTGGGAAGGTAGAAAGTCGAAGATACTCTCAGCACAGCTGGGGAGCATGCATTAGTCCAACCACTTAGGAAGAGCAAATTCCATTAGTTACACAGCCTAGATGATCTGGAGCATCACAAGAGAAAAATATTGATAGGTGCAGAGAAGAAATTGTTCTTGATAACCCCAAAGTGGAAAGCATTCCAATTGCCCATCAACTATAGAACGCAGTGGTTGACAAACTTTTTCTGCCAAAGCCCAAATAGAAATATTTAGGCTTTCAGGGTCCAACAGTCTCTGCCTTAACTACTCAATTCAGTGGAAGCAGGCTTGGGGAATGCACACACAAAAGAACAGGCACAGTTGTTATTAACAAAAGGCCGGTGAGATCCGTGGAGGTGAAAGGAGAACTTTATTTTCTAAAAGCAATCTACAGGTTGGGGAGTAGTCTTTGGGGTAAAATGAAGCGCACCCTGGAGGGGTTGGGGAGTGAGGACATTATAAAGGCAAAACTGGTGGGGCAGGGGGGCAGGGAGATTAGTGAAGAACAGAGTGTTGGTTGGATGGCCTTTAAACTCCAAGTCACCAGTTTCTTAATTGGCTGGTTCCAGATAGTCCATCTGTTGACACCAAGTGTTCAGTAAGGGAATTTCAGCTGCAGGAACTGTTGTTTTCAAGAACTGTTCTTTGATTTGGTAGCAGAAAACAAGCTCTGCAACACTTTCTGAGGACGCAGAGAGCACAACTGCTCCCTTGCCCTGCTAGCCTCTGGGCTCCGCTTTTAACTTTTGAGCCAGAGAGAGCCATCTTGTCTGCCAAGTTGGTGCTTAATCTCATTGTGTTGTAATAAAACCATTTACAAAAAAAAAAAAAAAAATCAGGCATTAGGTTGGATTGGCCCACAGGCCATAGCTTGCAGACCTCTGGCAGGATGATTACATACATTATGTTATTTTCGTACAATGGAATGATACTCAACAGTGAAAATGTTACACAACAAAATAGATGAATCTTAAAAATATATTTTGAGCTAAAGAAGCCGGATATTTTTTATTCAATTTGTAGAAAACTCAAAACCAGAGAAAACTAAACTATAGTGTTCAGGGGTACATACTTAGGTAACAAACCATAAAGAAAATTAACAAAGTTATGACCATAAAAATCAGGACCATGGAGGGGGAAGGATGATTGGTGGGAGGAGGGAGGGCATTTGGCAGGATCTCACCTACTGTGCACAGTGGTAGAGTGTTCAGTATACCCTGGGTGAGGGACTCTTCTACAACTTGAACTTTACCTTGGAAGTGAGAACAATGTAACCTAAAAATTTGGACCCTCATATTAATTTGAAATAAAAAATCAGGACCATAATTGTCTTTAACAGGCTGGAGAGAGTTATAATTAGGAGAGGAATGTTGGAAGCCTCCGAAACAGTTGGTGTTTTTTATTTCTTGACCTGCATGGTGGTTCCATGGATGTTCATTTTAGACTAATTCATTGAGAGATACTTTTGTATTGCATATACTTTTCTGAATGTGTATTATTTTTTACCAAAAAAAGTTTTAAAAAATGTGAGAACTTCTAATATTTATTCTCATATTTCAGTGTATTTCCTTGCACCTTATGAGAGGCACTCCAGGAGCAAATAGTCCTGGGAAGGGTGTCCCCCAGAAGTTCAAGAGTCTTAGGTAGGAAATGGGCAGTGAAGCCAGAAGGAAGGAAACGGCCCAGGGGGACTTTGCTCTATGTAGAAGGAGACAAGATGTCAAGCTCAGGAACCACTTTTTATTTAAGAGGAAAGCATATGGTTAAAGCTAAAATCTAGTGTCTGAGCCAGAATTTGAAAGATAAAAGGCATCGATCGTCACTTCCAATCTGCTTCTGTTTAAGCCTCCTCCTTGGATTCTTAAGAGGGAGCTGGGGGTGGCATGTTTTTGAGGGGTAGTTTCCCTAGTTACAAAGACCCACTCATCCTAGTCCTAGTGACTCACGGCAAATGCTAAAGGCGTCAGCGCATGCGTGTTTATGCAAGTGAATCTGTGCACATGCTAAGCATTTGTTTGTGTGTGTGTGTGTGTGTGTTTGAGACAGAGTCTCACTTTGTCACCCTTGGTAGAGTGTCATGACATCATAGCTACAGCAACCTCAAATACTTGGGTTTAAGTGAGCCTCTTGCCTCAGCCTCCCTAGTAGCTGGGACTACAGGTGCCTGCCATAATGCCTGGCTATTTTTTTTTTTTTTTGGTGGGGTGGTGTCTCACTCTAGCTCAGGCTGGTCTCAAACTTCTGAGCTCAAGCAGTCCATCCACCTTGGCTTCCCAATGTGCTAGGATTACAAGCGTGAGCCACTGCGCGGCCCACATTCTAAGCATTTGTAACAGGACTGACAGGTATCTCCAAGATTACAGGGTGCTAAAATGATCTTGAAAAGTTCATAGGCAACCAAGGATTTAAACATGTTCCAACCTTTGTCCTAATATTCCTACATCCAAGATTGTTTCCTCTTGCTGTTATTAGAAATATGAAACAAGTTTTCCCAGAAAATTTTTCATCACTCTGTTATAAACCCCTGGTGAAAATTTGGAAACTACCTAGTGTTCAAAAATAGAGTATGATTAAGTAAACCAATTCTGAATACATGATGCAATATCTTATGGTCATTAAAATTCTATTTAGGGAGAGCTGGTAATCACCAGGAGGGAAACAGGATACAAAATCAAAATTACAGGATGATTACAACAGCAGCAAGAACAAAACCTTATTACACAGAAAAATAAGATGGAAGGAAATCCGAAGGAAAAAAATATGGTAAGGAGTTGTCTTCAGGGGGCAGAAATGAAATATGGATGATTTTGTGTGTGTGTGTGAAATCTAGTACGTCATGGGACCAGAGAGTCAGAAGGGAAACTGAGGCACAGAAGGAAAAGGACTGAAAGTCATCACAAATGAGTCACTTTTGTGGTTTACATGTCTCAACACTGGGTAGTTAGTGAACGCCGGAACTGGTGTTTATGTGCGGTTTTGTCTATTCAAAGTCTGTGCTTACCAACTGACCCCCTGCCTCCAAATCATCATCATTATTATTCATTCATTTCCTCAACTCAAGAAAACTTTACCTCCCACCTGACTGGCAATATTTTAACATTTCTTAAGTCAGGATATTTCCTACCATGGATATGGCAGGTTTAATTTTTTCCTCTCCAGAAGCTTATCAAACCAATGGTTCATTTATAATCCATGATGTCCTAGAATCAAGGAGGAACTTTTTACTGATCAATTATTAAGTGCCTAGGACTGTGCCTAAATTCATCAATTTCCTGCAGAAGCTCTCTGAAGGAAATATTTCGTGTTATTACTTTACAGGTGAAGAATGAAGCTCTGAGAAGTGAGTACATGCCCAGTGACACCCAGGAAGTAAATGCCTGAGTGAAGGTTTGACCTCGTAAACATCATGCTGTCTGTCTCCAAAACATTCCTCTTCTGCTACTCCACTGTCTTAATCTGTACCTTCCTGGGCATTTGGATCCCCCTGCCAAGTGGTCTCTTGCATCCCTGCCTCACCTAACACAAACATGTAAGAACAGATCAATTCTTGGCAGATATTGAGTAAATAATTCTAAATTGCACAAAGATGTGGAAATAACCAAGTGCCCATCAACCCATGAATGGATTAATAAACTGTGACATATGTATACCATGGAATATTATTCAACCATAAAGAAGGATGGAGACTTTGCATCTTTTGCATTTACCAAGATACATTTGGAGTACATTTCCTTAAGTAAAATATCTTAAGAATGGAAAAGCAAGCTTCCCATGTACTCAGCACTAATCTGAAAGTAGTAGGCCAACAACCACATGCCCACAGGAGAGAAAAACACAATTCAAGGGAGGAGCTGGGAGGCTTGATTAGTTCCCACTTGTCAGGAACAATGTGGAACACTTGCTGGGTGAAGGTCTCAACTACAACTCAGACTTTGGACTTTACCTTACAAACCCAGATAATGTAACCTAATCATATGTACCTTCATATTAACCGACAATAAAAAAACAAAAAGACTGCCAAAGAAGAGAATGACATAAGCAAGGAGCTGGTGGAAAACCTCAGAAAACCTACACATATTAATTGTAGAAAAAAATATTCCAAATTGACTCATCAAATCTTCTATGGGACTGACCAGCCATCCTTCACTGTCAATCTCTTTGTTTCCTGTACAGTTGACTCTACCTTTGCTTCCATAGAAATATAACTTAATGAATCCCCAACAATAAAAAAAAAAAAGAAATATAACTTAAGCCTAATCAACCAAATTTTCATATTCCCTTAGTCATGGTAATTGAGCCAGAGATGGGCAACTGACACAAGTAAAGTAAATGAAATATCCTTTGACCTTTCCTGTGAATTTAAGAACTATGATATGGCTCTTCCCACCTAGACAAAAATAAGAAAGAAAGTGAAGGGGCTGGCGCTGCTGCAGTCATTTTGTGACATGAGGCCTGGTAAGGAAGTCAAAGACACCAAAGAAGCAGATAATGGAAGAGAAAGAAACTATATCCTGGATCAAACCCCACCAAACAGTAATTTATTTTTATTTTTTTTTTTTGAGACAGAGTCTCACTTTGAGCAGTACTGAGGCATCATATCTCATAGCAGCCTCCAACTCTTGGGATTAAGTGATTCTCTGGCTTCAGCCTCCCTATTAACAGGGACTACAGGCACCTGCCACAATACCTGGCTAATTTTAGACACGAGGTCTCGCTCTGGCTCAGGCTGGTCTCAAACTCATGAGTTCAAGTAATCTACCCTCCTTGGCTTCCCAGAGTGCTGGGATTATAAGTGTGAGCCACCATACCTGGCTCCCCAGACAATAATCTCATTACACCTAACTTGTTTAGGTAAGATGTTTTCTGCTGAAAACTCTTCAGCAAGTCCCCAGTGTCCAACAGCTATGTCCAAATTCCACCATTTGGCATCCAAGGTCTCCCTGATCCAACTTCAA
The DNA here is from genome assembly GCF_027406575.1 of Nycticebus coucang. Taxonomy (NCBI): domain Eukaryota; kingdom Metazoa; phylum Chordata; class Mammalia; order Primates; family Lorisidae; genus Nycticebus; species Nycticebus coucang. The sequence goes on from NC_069796.1 coordinate 79,487,881, forward strand.
GCACTTTCAGTTTCTAGGCTCTTCATACCTTCCTCTCATCTAATGCTCCAGCTGCTTTATATGGCTTATCCTTCGGCAACAAACCAATAGTTTTCTTTCTTAGAATCATTTGTATATGCTATACTGTCTGCCTCAAATTTCATTCCTTGCAGCCCCTGCCCCCATAGAAAAAAAAGTTTCTAACAGTCTTAGATATCCAAAGAAAGTGAATTCCCATCACTACGAGTATCTCAGGGAGGACAAAATGCCTTCAGAAGGGATGAAACAAAGAGAACTCAAAGCATCAAATAGAGTTTAGTTCAGCTCATGGTTTCTATGGTCTAGGGTCAACAACCTCCTGTATCAGAATCACCAAGAGGTGATTGCTAAAATGTAGATTCAGAGACAGAAACTTCACCCTGGACTATAGAACCGAAATCTCTGGAGATGAGCCTGGAGACCTGACCCTTTGTCCAGATCTCCAGGTTGTTCTAATGCTTGCAAACCTTTTAGAACCTTGAACCTAGAAGAATGTGGAGTCTCTTTATCCCTGCATCTTAAAATGTCTGGACTTTTATCAGAGTTCTCAACTTTCCCTCCTGCCATTTCTCTCTCTCTCTCTCTTTTTTTTTTTTTTAAGAAAATCTTGACTTCCATTTTTTCCTCTAAGGATTCTGATCCTTGGAAATCATTTCTACTGTGTTGCTTTGGGTAGGAGGTGAAGGTTTATTGTAAGAACTTAATCATCTGGAACTCTCTTTGCCTCACCCATTGCCTGCAATGCTGTCTGTGCCTGTTTGCATGCAATCTTAGTACCACAAAAAGAGCTGTGATCAGTACTTCTTCAAGAATGGAATGTGTAGATTTGTTTCATATAATTTAAGCTTCCATTTTTTTTTCCTTATGCTATTCCACTTACCACAAATGCCATTGATTCCTGCATCCTTTTAACACATGTTCAGCAAACACCTGCTATGTGTTGGCCATCAGCTGTGTGGTAAGAATACTGAAATTTTAAGAACAGCCAATCATTGTCTTGAAGGAGTTCAGTCTAGTAGGAAAGATGGTTGCATAAAATAATCCAGCAAATTCAGAACACTGAGATATGTGCCATTCACTCATTCATTTGCATAAGAGAAATTCTTGCACAAATTTTCTCATAAATTTTTTTTTTTTTTTTTTTTTGTAGAGAGACAGAGTCTCACTGTACCACCCTCGGGTAGAGTGCCGTGGCGTCACACGGCTCACAGCAACCTCTAACTCTTGGGCTTACGCGATTCTCTTGCCTCAGCCTCCCGAGCAGCTGGGACTACAGGCGCCCGCCACAACGCCCAGCTATTTTTTGGTTGCAGTTTGGCCGGGGCTGGGCCTGAACCCGCCACCCTCAGCATGTGGGGCCGGCGCCCTACTCACTGAGCCACAGGCTCAGGTGACAGTATATCACAGTGGACAAGCAGACAAGACTTTGCTCTGCTCATTTTAATGGGAGACAGACATCAGACAAGTGAACAGATAAACACAATGCCATCTGAGGGAAATAAAACAGAATAAAGTGAGAGAGTTGCTGGAAAGGGGCTGGGAGAGTCCGAGAATGATCAAGGTGGGCTTCACCAAGGAGATGAACTTTGAGTTGAGCCCCTAATCCGGAGTGGTGAGAAGGAGTCACCAAGAAGAGATGAGGGAGACGTATAGGAGGACACATCTCCTAGTAAGCTTGGCAAATTCAGTTCTTATCTCCTCCCACCCACCCCGCTTGCAATTCTGGAACAGGTATATGGAGAAAGCAAAATCCTGAGATGAGGAGGAAACATCCAGAAGAACCTGGGCTGTGACTTCAGTTCTCCTAAAACAGGTTATCCTGCAACACTTGAGCTCAGAGAACCCAGTGGCACCTAGGTATATAAACCCAGGGTGAAGGGCTTTGGGAGTTCCTGAGCTGCAGTGTAAAGTGGGGCGTGCACAGGGGACAACCCCTCTGCCCTAAAACTCTTGAGGGCTCTTGCTTTTCTGAGCCTTGGGAAACTGGCTTGTCATGAATCCTTGGCTTTGATTTATCCTTGGTTGATCCATTTGTGAGTAAAAAGCTTGTTTTTGCCTAACTCATTATGTGAGCTTGTCTGGTCAGGGAGCAAGTAGACAGATGACAACCCATTTGAACTGAAGGCTGCACGGTGGTGTCATTTACTAAGACGGGGTATAAAGTGCTTGGTTGCCTGATGGGGTGGGGAATGGTTTGGGTGTGCAGTGGCCATCTGAGTGGCTGTGGTGGTGGGGAAGCTGGATATACAAGGTGAAAGCTCAATGGGAAACTCAGGGATGGAGATAGAATACAGGAGTCATGGACATGTGGCCCTGACAGAGGGATGGCTATGGTCATGGTCTTGCCAGAGAAAGGATCGATTCTTCTTCAGGGGTAGTGGTCTCATGCAAGTGGTAGAGTTCTGGGGCTTGTTTCTCCTGGAAACCAGGACTGCTGGTTATGACTGTTGCAGCAATGGGCTCTACCCCTACCAGATATAAGAACCTTTGTAAGAAGAAAACTCCAGGTAGGTGGACCTGCCAGTGCAAAGAAAGTCCCTCTTGGGCTCCATGGGCTCCAGGAATGGGAAGACCACTGGCTGTGGGTTGGACACAAGGAAGAGGGTTAGGAAATGAAGACAGAGAAACTGAAAGAGGCCACATGGAGCAAGATGTTCAGGCCACAGTGGGAAATTCAAACTGTATCTCACACACATGGGCACTTTGGAAGGGTTTTATGTAGAGGAGTATACAGAGGAATGGAGCCCAAGACTGGATTTAAGAAGCTACTACAGAGCCCAGGTGAGAGGATGCCTCAGTCTCTCAGTCGGTGGAATAAACATGAGAAGAAAAGAATGTGTTCCAAGTGGAACTCGGAGTAGAACGAACAAGACCAGTGGATGAATTGGAACTCAGTAAAAAATGTTGCTGCATGGAATGTGGTGCCACCCATTGAAGATAATCTGGATCACACCCCTGAAACTTTTTGTTTTTTAATGTATCATTCTGTATTCACTTCAAAGTCCAGGGTGAATTGAGTGACAAATTACAGACATATTTTTCCCAAATGCCTTTCGAGTCACACAGCCAAATCAGTTCAGCAAATTATATGTAATCAACAAGGAAATCAATAAGTACTGCAAGTGCATTAAAGAGTTTAGCAGATTCATTATGTATTTAGCACATTCAGTCCCATTTGCAGGAAGTTCAGAGAAAAACAGGCTTTAGCACGTAAACAGTGCCTCTGATTGACTCTTTGGAGAATTAGCAGAGGCTGCACAGCCTTGTGAGGTGAAGGCAGATCAGGAGATCTGGCCATGTCCCGTCTTATCTACCCTGTTTCCCCGAAAATAAGACAGTGTCTTATTTTAAGGTGTGCTCCCAAAGACGCGGTAGGTCTTATTTTCAGGGGACGTCTTATCTTTCCTGTAAGTAGGTCTTATTTTCGGAGGATGTCTTATTTTCGGGGAAACAGGGTAGCCCAGACAGTCCAAGCCCATCCCATGAGGCAGGTGTTTTGCCTCCAAAGGCAATGACATTGGTCTCAAAGTCTCTTGCTGCCTGGAAAGTCTATGAGAGATGATAGATGGAAGAGAGAGGGAGGATGAAGGAGGGAAAAAAGGAAGGAAGAAGAAGGAAAGAAAGAGACAGGAAGGAAGAGGGTGGAGGGAGGGAGGGAAGAGGATAGGAGGGAGAAATAATTCCTTTGGATTTTTCCCTTTTCCTCAATTTCTCAGCTACCTCCTGTCTCTGTAAAGGGGTCATTTACTAATTCGTTCAAACATTGGCTGGGCACTCATTTTATGCCAGATCATATGCCAAGTTCTGGGGCATGAGTCAAATCATACCTGGATCTGCCTTCAGGTGACTCACAGACTGGTGGGAGCAAAAGATCCAGCCACAGCACAGCCTGACCCCAAGTGTAGGTTCTGATGCCCTCTGTCTGAGATTGAGGATGAGGGTACTTTTGAGTAGGACCCTGACGAATGATGAGGAGTTGGTTAGGGCAACATCTCACAGGCACACAAACATCTGCAAAGGCACAGAGGCAAAAGCATGTGTTTGGGGAATGACAAGTAGGTCAATGACGCCAGAGTATTACTCCCAGGGGAAGGATGATACAGGGAAGTGCCTCTGGCACACAGTTCAGAGGGCCTCTAGTTTAGTTCCTTCCTGCTACAGCCTCAGTCAGTGGGGTCCCTGGAGAAGTTATTTGCTCAAGATCATCTAGCAAGTGGTGACAGAGGCTGAAGGTGACCTCTGGTCATCTGTCTCAAGTCCTTTGTGAGTTTCCTTTCACCAAAGGTGCTTCAGTCACCTCTGGCTGTACATCTTCCCATGCTCCAATTCCTGAATTGGGCTGAAAAGTCACACCGATTTTGGAAACCAATTTTGGTAAATCATTATAATTTCTTTTTTCTTTTTTTATTTTTTGAGACAGAGTCTCACTATGTCACCCTTAGTAGCGTGCTGTGGCATCACAGCTCACAACAACATCAAACTCTTGGGCTTAAAGGATATTTTCTTGCCGCAGCCTCCCAAGTAGCTGGGACTACAGGCACCTGCCACAACACCTGGCTATATTTTTGTTGCAGTTGTCATTGTTGTTTAGCTGGCACGGGCTGGGTTTGAACCCACCACCCTCAGTGTATGTGGTTGGTGCCATAACCACTGTGCTAAGAGCTCTGAGCCTATAATTACTTTTTATTAATTTGGAACAGATAAGATCAATCAGAGTAATTCACATTGGCAAAGATCTAGCATGTGAACCGGCACTCAGTTATGGCTCCCACAGCAGACATTGCTAATCAAACCCAGCATTCTTTCCCTAGAATTTCTAAATCAAATGCTCCAGGTAGCCAATTAATAAAAAACACCTAGTCACTTAGGTGAGAGCTACATGCCTTCTTGCATAAGCGTGCAACTCTGCAGGCTGTTACTGAAACCACCCTTCACAATTAATAAAGGGGTGCCAGGTAAGAACTGTGGTAGGGGCTAAACTCTGTAAAGGCACAGGCATATTGAAAAATAATAATAATACCCAGCCATTGTCCCCTACTTTGCTTTTCTATAATTCCCATCAAAAGTCACAGAGCTGCTCCCTCTCAGAACATTCCTGTAGGTGCATTCAGACCTTGCTGCTCCAGCGTTTGGGGCACACTCCATTCTTTTAGCCTGTGACCAGCAGAGAGAAAAATACAATTTTTTTATCTGCCCCATAAATACCTCGGCGCAACCAAAAACAACCAATTTTAACTATGAGGGAAATCATGTACATCCAGGCCTGTCGGTGTGGCAACCAAATCAGTGCCAAGTTCTGAGACGTGATCAGCAATGAACACGGCATCAACCCCACTGGTACCTACCTAGGGACAGCGATCTGCAGCTGGACCGAATCTGTGTGTACTACAAGGAAGCCACGGGTGGCAAATATATTCCTCAAGCTATCCTGGTGGATTTAGAACCTGGAACCATGCAGTCTGTTCACTCAGGTCCTTTTGGCCAAATCTTCAGACCAGACAACTTTGTTTTTGGTCAGTATAGGGCAGGCAACAACTGGGCCAAGGGCGCCTATACAGAAGGGGTTGATTCAGTCCTGGACGTGGCACGGAAGGAGGCAGAGAGCTGTGACTGCTGCAGGGCTTCCAGCTGACCCACTCACTGGGTGGGGGCACAGGTTCTGGAATGGGCACACTCCTTATCAGCAAGATCCGAGAAGAGTGTCCTGACCCATCATGAATACCTTCAGTGTGGTGCCTTCACCCAAAGTGTCTGATACCGTGGTTGAGCCCTGTAATGCCACCCTTTCTGTCCATCAGTTGGTAGAGAACACTGATGAGACCTACTGCATTGACAATGAGACCCTTTACAACATCTGCTTCTGTACCCTAAAGTTGAGCACACCAACTCATGGGGACCTGAACCACCTTGTCTCAGCCTCCGTGTCCCTGGCCAGCTCAACGCTGACCTCCGCAAGCTGGCAGTCAACATGGTGCCCTTCCCACGTCTCCACTTCTTCATGCCTGGCTTTGCCCCTCTCACCAGCCGTGGAAGCCAGCAGTATCGGGCTCTCACTGAGCCAGAACTCACCCAGCAGGTTTTCGATGCCAAGAACATGATGGCTGCCTGTGACCCCGCCATGGTCGATACCTCACTGAGGCTGCTGTCTTCTGTGGACAGATGTCCATGAAGGAGATAGATGAGCAGATGCTCAATGTGCAGAACAAGAATAGCAGCTACTTTGTCGAACAGATCCCCAACAATGTCAAGACATCTGTCTGCGACATCCCACCTTGTGGCCTCAAGATGGCAGTCATCTTCATTGGCAACAGCACAGCCATCCAGGAGCTTTTCAAGAGCATTTCAGAGCAGTTCACTGCCATGTTCCGCCGGAAGGCCTTCCTCCGCTGGTATACAGGCGAGGGCATGGACGAGATGGAACTCACCAAGGCTGAGAGCAACATCAATGGTCTGGTGTCTGATGCCACCACAGGGGAGGAGGAGGATTTCGGTGAAGAGGCTGAAGAGGAAGCCTAAGGCACAGCCCTATCACCTCAAGCTGCTCATTCCCTTAGCCTTCTTCTTCAGCTACCCCTTTCCTCTCCCTCAGAATTCACGTTTGCTGCCTCTTATCTTTTTTTATTTTGGGGGGTCTAGAACAATGCCTGGCACATAGTAGGTCCTCAATAAGTACTTGTTTGTTGAATGTCTCCTCTTTCCTTCCACTTTGGGAAACCTAGATTTCTGCATTCTAGGTAACCCCGTATTTCCTTCTGGTGCCCATTCCTCCCATCTGTCCAGTTAATATTTCCTTCTGTTTGTAAAATAATCCTCTAAGAAGTTGGGTGTCATCCAAATGCCATTTATGTAAGGACCAACTGGATGCTGAAAGTGCAGAGGATGACCCTCCTCCTGTGCCCATGCAGTTGGGGGTGGGGGTAGAAAGTAAGAGTCGGAGTAACTCTAAGGAAGGGGGTGGGATTTTTCCATCCTAGAATAGTTTGGGAGAGGAAAATCCAGAATATTAAGTGATAACTTCCAGGTATTTGCAGGTTCCATCTCTCAGCTTCAAGGGAGGTATTAACAGTATTACCTTCATTTTCAATCTCCCTCCAAGCGCTGTCCTTGGGAGCATTTTTCCCCCAGTCAAATGGGATCCTCCCCTCTTACCCTTCACCTCACTGATACATTGGATTCCTTCCTTTCCCCTGATAGGAGAAAGGGATCAGGAAGGGAGAGAGATCAGCCTTGGTCCCTAAACTTCCAGAAATGCCCTCCCCATACCCACCTTTTCTTACCCACAAAAACATAATATCCCTGACTTATGTGGGAAGGTGTGTCCTGCCACCTAAATGGGTCATTTCATTCCCCAGAGAGGGAACGGGACACCCTCTGTTTTTTCCAATATCTCATCTCTTTCTTTTGCTGTTGCCTTTTTTCCCCTTACCTTTGGTTTTGTCCTATCCTACACTTCAGATTTCTATTTTGTGTTGAACTTGTTGCTTTTTTTCATATTGAAAAGATGACATTGCCCCAAGGTCCAAAAATAAATGTTAATTTAAAAAAAAGTCGCATAGCTGATGGTCATAAAGATTCTTCTTCTTCTTCTGTTTCTTTTTTGAGACAGAGTCTCACTCCCTCAGTCACCCTGAGTAGAGTGCCGTCGCATCATGGTTCACAGCAACCTCAGACTCTTGAGCTCAAGTGATCCTCTTGCTTCAGCCTCCTGGATAGCTGGGACTATAGGCACCCACCACAATGCCCGACTATTTTTAGAGACAAGGTGTCACACTTGCTCAGGCTGGTCTCAAACACCTGAACTCAAGCAATCCACCTGCCATGGACTCCCAGAGTGCTAGGATTACAGGTGTGAGCCACTGCATCCGGCCTGGTCATAAAGATTCTTAATATTCCATAGGTAGTATCCCCCTTGTGAAAGCTAAGGCTAATTTTTGAGATATCTTCCAGATCCTGTATTCCCATGGATTGGCTGACCCATTCAGACCAGTGGCCCATATCAAGGAACTGACTCAACAGGTATTGTGACACCCCCCCAAGCAGGAACTGACTCAGCACAAGAAGTCGATTTCTACATCCCTTTGATTCTACTCCATACCTAGGAAGTAGGGCATAATAGGGATATTATACATTTGCCAGTCAGCAAACTCAATTTCCTAGCCCTCTGCCTCCCAAACTATCTTTTTTTTTTTTTTGAGACATAGATGCTGTGGCATCACAGCTCACAGCAACCTATGACTCCTGGGCTTAAGCGATTCTCTTGCCTCAACCTCCCAAGTAGCTGGGACTACAGGCGCCTGCCACAACACTTGGCTTTTTTTTTTTATTTTATTAAATCATAGCTGTGTACATTAATGCAAACATGGGGTATCATGCGCTGGTTTTATATACAATTGAAAATATTTTCATCACACTGGTTAACATAGCCTTTCTGGCTTTTTCTTAAGTATTGTGTTAAAACATTTATATTCTACATTTAGTAAGTTTCATATGTACCCTTGTAAGATGCACCGTAGGTAAGATGCACCAATTACCCTCCCACCACCCATCCTCCCCCCCTTTCCCCATATTCTTAGACTATAATTGGGTTATAGCTTTCATATGAAAGCCATAAATTAGTTTCATAGTAGGGCCTAGGACATTGGATACTTTCTATTTTTTGGTTGTAGTTGTCATTGTTGTTTGACAGGCCTGGGCTGGATTTGAATCTGCCAGCTCTGGTGTATGTGGCCGGCGCCTTAGCTGCTTGAGCTGTAGGCGCCGAGCCCTCCCAAACTGTCGTTAAAAACCTTCAAAGTCTTGAGGAGACATATTTAGAAATTCTTCCTGTCTCCTCACTTGGCCCTCTGTGATATTAAACTCTTTCTCCAGTGCAAGCCCACCTGTCTCAATGTATTGGCTCTTCTCTGTGCAACAGGAGAACACCCTGATTGTGCTGTAACATTACCACGGTGCAAGCTGTAAGGAGTGAAACAAAGGGAGAAAAGAACAAGTATTCAGCTCGAATTATAAGAAGCAAAGAGGATCTGAAACAGTCACAAGTGCTGAATGTGAAACGACAATACAATATTTATCATCAAACACAGGCTTCAGATGTGGTAGTAGCTGGTTGTATTAGTCTATCTATCATTTTATCAGCAACGGAAAATCAACTCAAATGAACTTTAGCAGAAAAAGGGAATCTTCTTGTGGTGTCAAAACTGCAAAGGGGTTTTGGTCTAGGCTGGGTTGCTCATTGCACAAAAATCCAATTATTGAGACAATGAAGATTGCCAAGGAAGAAAGCAATTTTTAATATCACAGATGTCTTGTTAGAATAGAAGAAACTGCTTCACATCTGTCCCTCTGACTATCGGAGATCGCGTTTTTTTAAAGCAGGGGCCACGTGCCTTAGGACAGCTCAAGATGTAACTAACAAGGGGCTATGTGCACTGGGGGCAGGTTGTGGGGGATGGTGAATCTCAGAGACAAGAAATCTGCCTAAGACCTTCAGAATCTCAGCTCCTTTCTCTTGTAGAAAACCCATCATTTCTATAAGTAATGTGGTGGCTCATGCCTATAATCCCAGCATTTGGGGAGGAAGAGGCAGGAAGATCACTTGAGGAGTCTATCATTTCTGGAACACAACCCAAAGGGTCATGTACTTAGTTAAGGGAGAAGATTAGAAAGAACACTGAGGGGTCCGTGGAGCTGTTTCCACTCACACATAAACCTTGCAGTAGACCTGGCTTTGAGGCCTGACTTGATCCAGGGATTCATACGGTGTCATCTGGACTTTTTCTTGACCTCTCTTATCTCAAGCTTGTTTCCCCCTCCCCATCCCGCCCCCACTAGCTTCTTTCCCAGGCAGAACTTCCTTTGCAAGGACAAGTTGGCCACCAGTCTGCGTTCCCATACCTCCTAACCAAGGAGGAGAATGTCTTTTTTCCCTATGGTTTCAATCCCAGGCCGTGGCCTGGCTCTCACAGGCCTCCTCTGGCTGGTGTTCAGATGCTCACCCTGGTGTGTGTCTGTGGAGACACTGCACACGGGAAAGGGGCTCTCCTCAGGAAGGGGAGGTGCTGACACTGGAAGAGGGGAATTAGTGCAAAAGCTGAGAGTGTTTAGATGACATAAAATGACTACCACTTCCCAGGAGAGGAGACCAGGGATCAAAGAGCAGGCCCCTCACCCAGGGAGCGGTGGGGGCCGGAGCTTGGTGTGACAGGTTCTCTCTGTGCTTGCCGCCGCCCCCACCCAGATGAAATGAGTAGTTACGACAGTACCCTTGCACCAAGGTTAAGTTAGCTTTGCACCCAGGAGATTCCCCTGGCAATTGGTGCCTCAAAACTGCCTTTCAGACCAAAGCCCCACAGGAGCCAGCAGCCTCCTAGCTAACAGGCTCCTGCCACTTCTCCACCTTTTTTGGAGAGCCAAGAGGAGCAGATCCTGGCCCACACGCCTTACTTCAGGGCTGAGTAACACAGTCACTCCCAAGGTGGAGCACAGTCAGAATCACCTGGAGGAGTCTGTCGATGGAGATTCAGAATCCTTGGACCTACACCTAAAGAGTTCAATTCCATAGTTCTAGAATGAGGCCAAGGAGGCGACAGTTTAAGCAGGCCTCCCATGTGGTGCTGACTCTGATGGCCTCTGGACCACACTTTCAAAATCTCTAATAAAATGGGGTTTGGAGTCCAAGAGATGCCGCATTCAGTAGGCACAGAGTAAGGGACAGTAGGTTTCTGTCAACCTTCTAGCAAGGTTTCTGGCAGCTAACCTTGTGTTTCAAGAGTTCCCAAGGTACCACTGCAGATAATGATGGCCCACAATAGACAGCCCTGGGGGCTCATGGCTGTGCTGCAGCCCACTCTGGACAGCTGCTCTGTGACTCCCCCCAACCTCTCACCAGTGGCCAGCACTGACAGGATCAAGAGCAGACTGTGTCCTGGGATCAGCTCTCCTGCAAGCAGGTGATCTGGGCACAGCAGAGTGTCCCATAAAAAGAATAGAAGCTAGGTTGGGGCTTGGATGTCCACAGGGGCCCTGCAGACCACCTGAAGGAACAAGGAAAGCTGGAGGGAGGGAGGACCTGAGGGAGGGGCAGCTGTCCGGTTCCAGCCCAAGGTCAGTCACCATGTGGATTGTGAGCCCAGGTTGTTAGACCTTCTGAGTTTTTGAGAGAGGCTGAAAATCTAGATTTATTTTTTATGTAGTCTCATGATATGTAAATGTCTAATCATGGCTTTAAACATTCAAAATCGTGAAGGCCAACCACAATATAGCTACAGGCCAGATTCAAACCAACATCAGGACCCCCTGAGGGAATTATTGAATGCATATTTCTGGGTTCCACCTCTGAATTTTTTAGTTGATAAGTCTAAGGTGGGGTCAAAGTTTGGCTTTTCTAACCCGTTCTCTGGTGACGCTGCTGCAGCATGGGCAGTGGAGAGCCACGGGGAGAGGGATAGCCCCATTTCCTTGGGGAGAGGACTCTAATAGAGGCAAGGCCAGCGGCAGCCACAGCGGGAGGAGGGGAACAGACGGTAGGGGCGGAGGAGCTGGTCAGGGCACCCTGTCCTCTCGGGCCCTCTCTCTGGCACACACTTGTGGCCCTCACTTCAAGCCAATCAGCAGAAGTTGGAGGCCTCTTGGCTCCTTACTCATTTGAAATTTTAATTATCTTCCAGAGCACGATTCCCACAGCCACCTCCACTAGGGGTGGGTGTGAAAGAAGCCAAGTAGCTCCGAAATGCATGACTTCAGCAAAAACAGAACAATCTCGCCTCCAGGCTTAGGCAGTGCCTGGGAGCGTGGTGATGAATGCAGAGGTGATCCCTCACCAACTGTGGGCTGGCAGGGGAAGCAGCCTGTGGGCAGTGGAGGGGAACTTGGGTGGTGCCTTGGACAAGTCTCAGGACTCCGTTTCCTCAGCTGTCAAATCAGTCATTCAAGAACCTCTCAGCAGTGCCTGCTGCTCTCCAGGTCCCAGATGCTGGGGGCTCTGGGCTGGGCCTTCCTCTCTGGAATGGAAGGGACTGGGCTTTTCTGCCCTCCCTCTGTGTGACATGCAGACTGACAGTCTTCATTTTCATTGTCATGCATTTATTTGAAAGTGAATGAGAAAAATGTATGACTAGCAAGCATATCCAATCTGTGCCTGTATGAAGAATGATTTCTTAGGCTGAAGCTAAACTTTAGTTTTTCAAAAGTAGATGATCTTAAGAAATATTAATTAAACAATGTGTACCCAGCAATTGCATAATGCTTATGATGGGCCAGGCACCATTCAGGGATTAATTCATTGAAGTTGTATAACAATTCTACCCAATGGGTCCAATGTATTAGACCCATTTCACAGATAGAGAAGCCGAGGTACAGAGTGATCGATAAACTGCTTTTGGTCACAAAGCTGGTGGCAGAGGGAGGATTTGAACTCAGACCACCCTGATCTAGGTTCTGTGCTCTGAACAGCCTCCCCACAGTATTGGGAGGTGTGGCAAACTTCACACAATGGTTCTCCAAACACTGGCATTTTGGAAGCATGGAGCAAGGCATCCCTCCTGCTTCTACCATTTCAAGACCCCAAAGAGCACCAAAGTAATGAGGCAGGGGGCATGATATAAAGGCCACCTCGGTCCTTCCAACCACTGAGTCTCTCCAGAGCAGGGGAGGGGGACATGGTGGCTGGGTCTGTCATATCCAAACGTAAAATGCCCACGCTGTCTATGTTGAATGCCCCTCTTGACTATTAGTAAGCAAGGAGGAGCCCAGTAAGCCTGTCACCCTGGGGTCCAGGAGAGGAACAGGAGAGGCCAGCACAGAGCGAGCTGTGTGGAGACACACCCCAGGAGGGATGCTGTGGGCACCGGGTGAAGCCTCAGTCCCGTGGCACGTTGGTCAGCAGCAGGATCATCCAGATTCGTGGCTCTCAGGCCTCTTACACACAGCGCCTTCCTTTTTGTAATCAGTATTTAAAAGTGAATCAGGAAAATACAAAACTAGCATATCTGATCTGTGCTGTTACGAAAGATTACTTCTTAGGATAAGTGAAATTTATTTAAGGTTTTAAAAAAATGCTCCGTTTAATTAGATAGAAGAAATAAGACCTCATTCAGTAGATGAATAAGGTTACTATAGTTAATATTGATTTACTGTATGTTCCAAAATAGCTTGAAGAGAATAACCCAAATGTTCCTAGCAAGGAAAAGAAATATTTAGGGTGATGGATATCTCAGTTATCCTGATTTGATCTGTACACATTATTTGAATGTAACAAATTATCACATGTACCCCCAAAATATATTTTAAGTATCAAGAAAGAAAAGGAAGTCACAGGAAAAATGTTCCCTTTACTATCCTGACATTTTAGATAATACAGCTTCCTTACACATGTGATTTATATAAATACATATGCACACATATAAAAGAAAATATTAAAATTTCATAATTCAACGATGCATATTTTGACATGTAAGTGCTTCAGTGTGATGCCATAGAAAGCATCGTGAAGAGGTCAGGCGTTGCTTTCCTGCTTCTTTTTTCTTTTTTTTCGAGACCAAGTCTCACTCTAAGTGACAAGAGAAAGGGAATTATTTTCACCAAAGTTCAGTTAATGTCAAGACAGACAGAAAGGGGCGGCTCCTGTGGCTCAAGGAGTAGGGCGCCGGTCCATATGCCGGAGGTGGCAGGTTCAAACCTAGCCCCGGCCAAAAACCAAAAAAAAAAAAAAAGACAGACAGAAAGAATGAGCACTCACGACATCCTCACCAAGTAGATGGGCCTTATTTACAAGTGCAGTGTCAAGAAAATTTCCTGTGTTGTGACAAAGGACAGGGTAGTGGTGGAGCATTCCCAGAAATGTAACTCCTGTCTTGAAATTATAGTAGACACTGAGGCACCCATTCCGTTTCAAAGAACTGGGAATCTATATCCTTAGGAGTGTTAAAAAGTTCAGCCTACAGCTGTCTCCTTACATATTTTGATTTGGTTTAGGATTTGCCCATGCAGAGTGACCTAACTTGACTTGTAAACAGACCATAACCTACTCTTATACCAAGTAGCCGGTCTCCACCAATCCCGGCAGCCAACTGTTCAAACAATGTTCAAAGAAGGCAGACACTGAGCTGGAACCAATCAGTTGTTTCTGTACCTCATTTCCGTTTTCCCTTTCCACTTCCCTCTTTTTCTGCATAAATCCTCTCCCACAATGCAGTATCACAGGAGTCTCTCTGAACATATTCTGGTTCCAGGTACTGCCCAGTTCACAATCATTCCTTGCCCCAGTTAAATTCTGTTAAATTTAATTTGCCTAAAGTTGTTCTTTTATTAGGAGACAGCACATAGGCTATGGGTTACAAAAAGAAAAATAACACTAGAGACTTTGGAAAATTTGTGTGGTCACCTAAAAACTCTATTATGAGAGTAAAAATGAAAAGTAACAGGCAACCCCCAAATAAATCATTTTTAATACAAGTTTTTTTTAACATGTCAGTTTTGGAGCATAGATGTATTGTTGTTATTAGCTTAAAATCAAATAAAAATTTTATTGACTAGCAATAATTTTAATTTTTTTTTTTTTTTGGCTGGGGCTGGGTTTGAAGCCGCCACCTCCAGTATATGGGGCCGGCACCCTACTCCTTGGAGCCACAGGCACCCCCCAATGTGTTGTTGTTATTAGCTTAAAATAAAATAAAAATTTTATTGACTAGCAATAATTTTAATTTTTTTTTTTTTGGCTGGGGCTGGGTTTGAACCCGCCACCTCCAGTATATGGGGCCAGCACCCTACTCCTTGGAGCCACAGGCACCACCCAATTTTAAATATTTTTGAAATATCTATTAAATAACATTTAGTGAGATTTCTCCATTTCATGTATCTTCCCTCCAATTCAATATAATTTGGTTCTGAGTCTGTTAGAAGAAATAGCAAATCTCCTCAGCTACAGATATTCAATGACGGCTTTTGCAGTAACTGCACTACTGGCTGGAAGCCCTTTTCAACTAAATATGGATCGGAAACACTGGTCTACGATGAGTTAGACAGATACACTTAAAAGAGAGAACAGTTGATCATCTCAGGACAATATTTTTCTTCCACTTAATCCTCTCTCTCCCTGTAAGAAAGAACTTTCTCCCAAGTTACTGAGAGTTCATGAAACAGCTTGTATGATCTTTTCCTTTGAAAAATATTGAAGTATTACTGATTTACATTGTACTGTTTATCTTGGTAGGACATTTTAAAGTCTTGAGAGACGCAGATCATTTTTCTTGCACCTTGTCGTGTGGGACCATTGTGCCGGTGGCTGGACCCAAGTATTCTTGTCACCCTCACCTAAATGCTAAAAGCGTTCACAATCCTTGTGACAACAAAGATACAGCCTCTCATTTCCAAAATGCACCCCAAGGAAATGGTATCTTCCAGATGAGAACTCCAGGTCTACACAGTATTGGAAACTGAGGTTGGGCCTGTCCTGACCTGCTGTGTTACGAAGTACCCTACTGTTGCGTGCCCAGTTTTTGGCGAATCCTCACAGCAGACTGACAGAGACAGTTCTATCGTTCCCCTTGGCTTCCCCATAAAGAAGCCAAAGTCCAGAAAGATGAAGGGGCTGGCCCAAACTTGGCTCTCTAACTCCAGTGCCCCAGTGCGTAAAGTGGCTTGGAGCAAGCACTGGATATTCATTGACTGAATGAATCCATGAAGAAACGAACAGATTGGCAGAATTATCTGGAAGGCTTCTTCATGTTAGCACCCAATCTATTATAGTATATTTCCAGAATGTGTAAAATCAAAATGAATTCGCCGAGTCTGACAAGTCATGGAGTAAGAATCCTTACTCTATACGTATAAGGGTTATAGGAATTAAACAAGACCCACGTTTCAAAAGTACCTGGCACGCAATCGTTCCCTTCCCTCCCTACATTCTTTACCCTACCCTCACCCTCCAAGGTCAAGATAAAAATTCACCTTAATAAAACAATCCTTTATTCAACTACCACATTTTATATATCATAAAAACAATTTTCTATACATTATCTTATTTGATCTTTATGCAAAGTGTTGGTTTTGAGCACCCAGAAGATACCAGAGACACCAGCCCAAGGGAAAAAGACAGATCCCCATTCTTAACCTACAGTTCCCTCCACCCTTCAAGACAGAATTCTGCTTCATTTGCATTGGAAGCAAGTCTGTGGCTAAATAAACCCTGCCCTGCACCATCTGGCACTGTGTTAAGGCTTACACCCTAACCAGCTCTGCAGCCTCTGGTGGGTCTATTTCCCTTTCAAGTGTGGGTTTGGCTTCTAAAGAACTATCCCCACCTCACCCTACCCCCCAAAATACCTTGAAGATACATCTAGAATGTCAGTCCCTAAAGGGTTTACTCAGCAGATTCTTACCCATGCAGGGTGGGTGCTGGGAACTCTCTCTCTCTAAGGAGAAGGCACAGAGCAGGAACTAGAGATACCAAGACCAGGATCAAATCTGTACTCATCTGGGATGGATCATGATGTTCCAGACCCATAGAACTTGACCAGAAGCATCATAAGAGTGTCTCCACTAGCTGCCTGGTGGTCCTGGGAGGACATTTGCATTAAGGGATCAAAGAAGCGACAGGTGGATTTAAGCCAGGGGCTGCTGGTCCTTTTCACAACAAACCATGGTCACTCATTCTTACTTAACTCAGTCGTGAGTGGTTCAGGGAGGGCATGAGAAGGGACCCGGAGCAGACAGCCTGGACTGTGACAGAGAGAATGGTATGAAAAAGGATTAAAAAAAAAATGTCTTTTTCTCTTTAAAACCTTAGACCAGCTTAGAGTTGAAGCCAGGGTTCTTCCTGAAATATACCCGTGGATCCCTAGCCAAGCCAAGGGTCTGATTTTGTTGTTGTTGTTCATGCCACGGGAAAAAGACCCCAAACTAGCAAGAGCAGGGGGAGAAGCAGGTCCATTTTGGGAAGGTCAGCTCCCGACTCCGCCTGCCTGGCTCAACTCCAGCATCCCGAATGCCTAGGAGAGAGTCCAGAACTCACAACGTGTGCTTAGTTAGTTAGTACTTGTTGAATGGAAGAAAGAAGAAATAAGAGTTGGAAAGACAGGACTTTTCTGATCGGGTCATCCTTTCTCTTGTTTGTGATGGGATTCGAGATATGTAAATTTTATGGGTATTATTTCACCAGAGCTGATCTTTTAATTATAGCTTTTGTATTTCAGAGTTAAGTGTCTTTAAAATAGTCTTTGCAGAGAATAAACCCTAAAGACATCCTAAAGTTTTAGTATTTTGATGAATTAACTCTTAGAAACCATTTATCTTAAAGGGAGACAAACACCTAAAGAATTAATGGGTTCTTGATCACAGGTTATTGATGTCTGTGTTCTCATCAATGAGAGATATGGTCTTGCTAAAGAAAGAAGAAAAAAGTTAACTCCTCCTGTTTAAGCCTCAGCTTGACCCAGCTAGCCATACACAGGAAATCCAGAGGACAGAGGGAGGTACCAACCGGCAGCACGGGAATGCAGTGAACAAAATTATAGAAGAAACTCTAAAAGACAGATATGTGCTTTTCCTTTTAAAAATTGTTTTTAGGCTCAGAGCCTGCAGCTCAGCAGCTAGGGTGCCAGCCACGTACACCGGAGATGGTGGGTTTGGACCCAGCCCAGGCCTGCCAAACAACAATGACAACTACAACCAAAAGAAAGAAAGAAAGAAATAGCTGGGCATTGTGGTGGGCGCCTATAGTCCCAGCTACTTGGGAGGCTGAGGTGAGAGAATCACTTAAGCCCAAGAGTTTGAGGTTGCTGTGAGCTGGGATGCCACAGAAATCTACTGAGGGTGACAGAGTGAGATTCTACTCAAAAAAAAAATCGTTTTTAAAGCTTGATAAAGAGAGAGAGAGAGAATTGAAGAATGAATCTGAAAGGGGTCTGTGGTGTTATGAGATGTGCATATATGTATATGTATTTATATGATATCGTATGATATGTGTATATAGGGTTTCGTCCATGGTTCCTGGCTCATAACTCCCTTAGCCCTCGCTGCAGTCTTTTGTTATAATGTTGGATATGGCAGAATCTCTCGGACCTTCTTCGGCCCCAAGGCAGGACTCTGTTCTCTCACTTTTCTAACTGTGAGCCATAAAACCTTCATTCCAGAAAGGGTCCTGTCTCATAACTTGTGGACACAGTTGTCTATTAAAACCCAAGAGGACTGGGGTCAGAGAATTTCCAGGTAGCTGAACACATGGAAATTTCTGGAAGATGGCCTTGCCCAGGGAGGGCATGGAAGCTGTCTCCCCTTTTCCTATAGCTATGCATCTCTTCATCTGTCTCCTTTGTGATATCCGTCAACAGCAAAGAAGCCAAATTCTGTAAAATAATTTAAAGAGGTTTATTCTGAGCCCAATATATGCAACTACAGCCCAGAGAGCCACACTCAAGAAGTCTTGTGGAGGTTGGGTTACATTCTGGTTCTAGACATTTCAAGGGGACAGGAATTGCTTGCAGAGTCATAAATCAACACATGAAAGGGGTACATCATTGGTTTGGCCCCAAAAGGCTGGACATGTGGAAGCAGGGCATTACAGATTATAGGTGAGTTTTAAAGATTCTTTAATTTTTAATTGGTTAAAGAAATGAAGCTTTGGCTCAAGGCATGGAATGTCTGTTGATCAGACACAAGTCACCAGACATAATAGTCAGACTAAAGTGATCTGCTAAGTAAACTAAGCAAACTAAGGTATGCTTTAAGCCTCCTCTTGTATAGCCTTGGGCCTGTTAAGGAGCAACAAAGGAGATCTCCAAGAAGAGAGGGGAGCCATGCGGAGGCATGTCTGACCACCTTTCTCATGGCCAGAATTCAGCTTTAGGGTATTTTGGGGGCTCCTTTGGCCAACAGAAGGTCCGTTCAGTTGTCTGGGGAGCTTAAGATTTTATCTTAGTTCATATATAGTATGCATCCTTTATTGTAAACCAGTACATATAAATGTTCCCCTGAGTTCTGTGAGCTGGTCCAGCAAATTAATCAAACCAAAGCGGGGATCATGGAACCCCAACTTGAAGCCTATTGTTCAGAAGTTCCAGAGGCCCTTGTAGGGTGGTATAGTCTTGGGGAATGAGCCCCTGCCCTGTGAAATCTGACACTGTCTCTAAGTAGACAGTGTGTTGGAATTAAATGAGAGGATACTCAGCTGGTGACCACTACTTGTGTGGAGAAAAATCCCCACCTTTGGCCACAGAAGTCTTCTTCCATGTTGATCATTGTTGTGGTGTGAGAGTAGAGGAAAAACACAGTTTGAGAGTTTTTCCCACAGCAGGGTCTAAGAGAACATGTCAGCCAAGTTTTATGTATAGATCATATTTGGATCCCAATAGAGCACATATTTTCTAGGAGGTGGGGACAAATTACTTGGATCAAAACTTGCCTCTTGGAGGGGGAAGTCTTAGCTATTACAATGGTTGGTGTCCCTCCAAGGGGCCATAGTACCTAAAGAAATATACAGTATGTCTACAGCATTAAAATTTCATGAAGTGAGAGGGGGAGTTACGACTGAAAAAAAAAGTCTAAAATCGCTCTTTAGGAGACCATAATGAGAAAAGGTTTGAAAACACAAAATGAGAACACACAAGTTGTAAAGAATATATATGAGAAAACAGGAGAAATGTTGAATGCTTACCGGGTCTGTGATTAAAGGTTATTAATTTTTTAGGTGTGGTGGTATTGTGGTTATATTCACAAAGAGTTCTAATCTTTCCAAGATAACTGCTAGCATATTTGCCAAAGAAAGAGAGAGTAGATAAAGACAGCTAGATATAAGGGGAGAAAGATTAACTGATGTTTTTCAGAGCAACAGACTTCCTTCTTGTCATATTTCAAGATCTGTTATTTCTTAGATTGTGCTTGCTAACGAGTGGCCCATGGATCCAATTTAGCCTGCCGGCTTGTTTTTGTTTGAATCTTCCAGTGTTTTAGAAGTTATTTGAAATAACATTTGAAAATGAAAAATTTCATCGAAAACTCCCCATCTTCAACTTAAGAAATCAAACCTTCCAGAACCTGGGTCTAAGCCCTTGAACAGAATCTCTGTCCTTCTGGTCAGCCCAGCCCCCAGGGGTCATACTGGAAATGCCCACACTCTGCTCTGCTTCCCACCTGTTCTTTCCTTGCCAGCCCTGGATAGAGGGAAATTGTTGACAATGCCATCAGACCTTGGACACAAACTGTGGGCCAGGCAGTGTTCAGCCACATTATCTCCTGAGCCTTCCCATCAAACCAGGAGGCAGGTATTGTTGTCTTGGATATTTTACTAATGAGGACACTGAAGCTCAGAGAGGTGAAGTAACTAACTCAAGGCCACACAGCTCTTTGGAATTTAAGCCTGGTCTTTTTTATTCCAAAGCCTGTGTTTTCATTTCATACCAGCTGCCTCCTCCTTCGTGTCACCACAACCCATAGACTCAGTCCCTCCAGACAACTGGACAGTCCTGATCTGAGATGAGGGGAGGTGGGAGATGCCCCAGCTCTTCCACGGACCTGACCATAATCTGCTTGGTTCCTTGATAGGGGTGTACCTACCATATTTGACCCAGAGGGAATCACTTTTTAGCATCCCTTCCTCTATACGGGAGGAGGATTAAATTATAATAATGTGGCCAGGTGGAGTGGTGCATGCCTATAGTCCCAACCACTTGGAAGGCTGAAGCAAGAGGATCACATAAGCCTTGGAGTTCAAGTGCAGCCTGGACAACATAGTGGGACCCTACCTCTTTAAAAAAAAAAAAAGTAATAATCTGAAATATATAATAATTTAAAGTGAAACTTGTGCATTTCATGCATAAACTAAAATTTGCACTATCATACAAAAATATTATACCTCGCAGCGTGTACTTTGTTCCACTGTTTTAAATTTTAAACACAAAGGAAAGCTCCAAGTGATCGTGTAGAGTGACAGAACTGAAGAAACTCAGGTTCTGTTTCTTTGTCTTTAAGGTTACTGTGCTATTATTTATTTCACATCTATTGTTCAAACACAGGAATATACAGTATCATGGGGGCTGGAAACATAAACTCCACCCTAATTGAACTTGAATGATTCCAAATCCTTACAAATTTACACTCAAAACAAGAACATACGGCTGCATCTATCAAGGTTGACTGTATATTAATTCTCAGAGTTAATTTCCACAGAAAATAGTAATTTTATTTTTATTTTATTTTTTTTAGAGACAGGATATCATGTTTTCCCTGCTGTAGTACCGTGATGCCATCATAGCTCACTATAGTCTCTAACTCCTGGGTTCAAGCCATCCTCCTACCACAGCATCCTGAGTATCTGGGATTATAGTGCTCACCATTGCACCTGGCTAATTTTGTTTCCCATTGTTTTAGAGTTGAGGTCTCACTGTGTTGCCCTGGCTGGCCTTGAACTCCTGACCTCGAGCCATCTTCCCATTTCAGCCTCCCAAAGTGCTGAGACTACAGGTATGAGTCGCTGCACCCAGCCGCTTGCATCACTAAGCCTCAGTTTCCTTATCTGCCAAAAGAGAGCAAATGAGCAAAACAGGGGTGTTGGGAGAAGCAGGCAAAATCATAAGCCACGAGGCAGTATTCAAAACCCAGTTTGCATTCTTGGTGGCTGAGAGTTTCAGACTAATCTAGCACAGTCTGAAGGTGCATTTATGGTGGTAAGAACAGCCGCTGTTTATGAGCACTCTCTGTGCATCTGCCACTTTGCATATATTATCGCATTTGATGTTGCCCTTATGAGAATTCCGTAGGGTCAGTGCTTTCTGAGTCTCAGAGCGGCTAGAGCACTTGCCCAAGGTATTGCAGCCTAGCCAGGATTCTAACCCAGGAATGTCTATTCCAGACCCCTCCATATTCCCAGAAGGGACAGCTCTACCTTCTCTGAGTGAGATGAAGGGCAGGAGACAGGCCCACCCTGGGCATCGCCCCTCAGCCAGGGGTGTGAGAGTCCAGGCCCTGGTGCTGAGGATGGTGCTGTGGACACTGGTAAGGTTACCAGGAAGCCGCCTTGATCCCCCGAGGGCAGATGGGTGTATTTGCGTCCTTGCTTGCTCTTGCTTGTTCAAAGGACTTTTTAACAATTGAGTGAAAGAGGCATCTAAGGGATCCTGTGCTTTGGGCCAGGCAGCCTGACAGCTTCCTGATCATGGAAGATGATGCTTTGGGGCCCCAATTGGCAAACTCCCAGGGCGAGACTCCAAGTGCTTGGCACCGCAGAAGACAAAGCACCGGGAGGACAAGTCTCTATCCCTATTTTAGATTTTGGAAACTAAAACAGAGACGCAGTATGATTTGCCTGAGGTCACGAATCCCAAAAGTGACAGCATCAGGCCTGGAACACCCTTCCGTGTGACTGCACTGCCGGTGACATTTCCGCAGCATGTGGCTGCCCCAAGGGTGGCATAAAGTACCAGGGTCTGAGTGCCTTCCTCTGAAGCCACAGCCTCTTTGATCTCTCACTGCAAGAAGCTCCTGCAGGAGTGACGATTCTGCAGCCTCTGCCTACGACTTTTTCTATTCTGGGTGCGGGGTGTGCAATTAGCATACATCTGAATACATTTTCCATTTTTAACAGGAAATAGAAATACATGAGAAAAAGAGATAAAAATCTCCTGTTAACTGGCAAAGCTGTGCATCACCCCTCTTTAGATTCTGCCTCACGTTCCTTGCTCTGCCTCAGAAGCCTTCCTCCCAGTTGCCGCCTCATAAACTCCTCTCCACCCTTCAGAAGCCCAGAGAAAAGGTCATGTCTGCTGGGCAGCCTTTCTGGGGCTTCCAGGGTAGAGTTGAAGACTTCTCCCTCCAGCCTCCTTGGACTGCATACATCCTTCCTCCCTACCCCATCATGCTGTGTTCTACCACACCCGGAAGGGAGCTTCCTGGGCTTCTGTCTCCAATCCATGAGCCTCAGGGGACTTGCTTGGCTGAAAAGTTTTAGAAAGTTTTTTTCAACACTGCAGGTGCCTTGACAGTCTGCATAGAGCATCCAGAGGAGGGAGGGGAATCACCCCCAAAGACTTTAGGGCTAATTTCAGATGTTGTAACAACTCCATTCTGGCTTTCGAGTATATTCTAATGATCCCCCCAGCCCTGGACTGATTACCCCAACACTGTGAGGACAGCATTTTGTCTCACCACTAGGTTGATGGTTAACCTAAGCTGCACAGAATTCTCCATGGAGTACGAAGCTACCCCCAAATGTAAGTCAGATGGCCGTCACCTGGAGGCCCCAGGTCCCTCCAGTCAGCCTGGCTACGCCTATTCTTTGATAGTTAAACAAAAATAGCTCGCACCCCCATTCTAGATGTTCACCTTTTCCCCAGCTAGGCTTGGCTTTCTTCTCCCACTTCCTCTGAGTTCTCACATCCACCTGCATTTGCTTCCCACATCTTTCTCCCACGCTGGACACTGGACTGATCATTTCCCTCCCCCAAATTGCCAAAAACACAAGCTCTGTTTGTAACAGAACTTAACTAAAGTTTTAGGGAGGTGGAGGATGGCTGTTGTACATCACACAGCACAGGCATCAGCTTCAAATTGAATATTATCCTAAAATCCATTAATATCCTAAATCCATCTGCCACTTGCCTACCATGGGGATTCTCTCTCTGGCTATCCTCACCCTTATGTACCAGTTCATTGCCACATCCTGAACAAATCCAAACTCAAACCCAGCTGAGCCACAGCTGCCTAGAAGATCAATAAGTAACTGCTGTAAGCCCTTGAGATCTGGTGGATGGAGGGGGATTTTTACTTAGTACAAGCTAATACAATCATCAGATCCAACCTCCACCCAAGGCATAAAGCCCCTCCTCACCATCTCTGTCAAGTTGAAATGACATCTCAGCTTGCATGCCTCCAGTGATGGGTAGCTCACTACTTTGCAGGGCTGCCCAATCCTATCTCTGGACAGTTTGATACTAACCTATCTCCCACCCAAGTATGACCACTAGACCCAGCTCCCTCCATCTGTCTCTTTTCCTTGGCTTCGCTCTAGTAAAGCCTGGCAGAGATTGAAACAGCAACTGTGTTGTGGCCCCCACCCCTGCCTCCTCAGATCCCCAGCTGTTCCTATACAACATGGTCCCCTGTGCCTGCGCCTGTCTTCTTACTCTTTGTCTACTGTCCTCTACAAGTATAGAATCTGGAACAAAGCACCACAGCCAATGAGGGTAGTCAATAAACAGCAGCCATACTTTTCTTTGTCTTGGTTAAAAGACCCTGGAACAGACAGGCCTGGGGGACAATCCTGGCCCTGCATCACCTGTTGTGTCTCCTTTATTTTTCAAATCCTTAATTTTCCCATCTGTAGGATGGGGGTAGTAAATGCCTTCACTCCACCTCCTGTGTACTGAGCTGCAGTGCCTGCCACATGGACAGCACGGTGCATGGCCAAGCAACCCAGTTATAACCTAAGAATATGGGGAAGAGGGAGAGGGAGGGGAGGAGGGGGGAGGATGGGCGGAGGGAGGGTGATTGGTGGGATCACACCTGCGGTGCATCTTACAAGGGTACATGTGAAACTCAGTAAATGTAGAATATAATTGTCTTAACACAATAACTAAGAAAACGCCAGGAAGGCTTTGTCAACCAGTGTGATGAAAATGTGTCAAACTGTGTATAAAACCAGTGTATGGTGCCCCATGATAGCATTAATGTACACAGCTATGATTTAATAAATAAATAAAAAAGGATCCTGTGACTTAAAAAAAAAAAGTGATTGTTGACCCTTGACACCCATTGGATTTATTGTTACCTATGTTCCTTGAGTAATGCATTCTTTTTAAAATGGCTTTCTTAAAAAAATTATATTGTACTCAAACAATACTTGAAAAAACAAGGAAGAAAGCAAACCTGATCACCCAGAGAAAATACTGCTAAAACATTAGCTAACACCCCTTAGTGTTTAGAGAGGGAATACCACCTGTGCCTCCTACCTTGTCCTTGGAGGTGGCAGCACAGTGGAGAGGAATAGAACGGCCTCTGGGAGAATGTAGACAAGTCTCATTCCCAGCTTTGTCACTTGCAGGTGGTGACCCTGGATCTGTGACTTCACCTCTAGGAGTGGGCTGTGTCTTTGGTATTTGAAGGGATATTTTTCACAGCTTACAGAGATTAATTTAAATGCCATGCAATTTACCCAACTCAAGTACACCATTCCATGGCTGGGAGTGCATTCAGAGTTGGGCATCCGTCACCACAATCATGTTTGGATCATTTTCATGGCTCCAAGAAGAAACCCTGCACCCCTTAGCCCATCTACTTTCTGTCTCTCTAGAGTCACCTGTTCTGGACTTTCATCTAACATGTGGGCTTTTATGACCGGCTTCTTTTCTTGGCCCAGTGTTTCAAGGTTCACTCATTCTGTGTGGAGGGATTTTTGAGAAGCTCATTAACCTGGGTTCTTTATACCGCCCACCACTGGCATAGCGAGCATTGGTTTTGCCTTCTCAGCTTCTCCTTGTCTCGCGAGAGCTTCATGTGATTCAGGCTCAGGAAAAAGGGCAAAGAAAAGAGCACATCAGAAAAGAAAGGCTCAGTCTGTGGTCTGTGCCAGGAGGAGCGGGGAAGGTGGGAGAGAGCGGGCGTGCTGAGCGTCTGGGCAGAGGAGGGAGATGTGTCGCGGGAGGAGCCCAAGCCCTGTGGGCTGCAGGGAATGGAGGGAAATGGCACCAGCAGGTGTCTGATGGATTATGAGTCCCAGCCTCTTTAGCTTTTTTCTAGTGTTGCATGTAAAGTTTAGAACTTTTTAAAATCTTCTAGTATTGGGCTGCACTTCTCTGGAAGCAATTGCTTGCAGAGACTGGGTCCGTCTGGAGTCCCTGAGGTTTCTCCTGGTGACCTGGCAATCGAGGCTCTGAGCTGTGCGGGCGGGCCCTCAGGCCCTAGGTTAGTTCTCACAAAAATCCATGAAGCAGGTGCATTTTCCTGATGGGAAACCAAGGATGCAGGGTGATCCTGGGAGGATGCTCGCTGCCTAACTTCTTTGCCCACAGACTAGACATGGTCTGCCTCCCAGTCACCAGACTCTTGGCTCTGGACATCTGAGTCAGAGGGCACCTGGATGAGCTGACATCATTTTATATTTTCACATGTTTCTTTGGCTTTTAAAATAGTCTAGAACTATAAAACTCTTAGAAGAAAACACAGGGGAAAAGCTTTATGACATTGGATTTGGCAGTGATTTCTTGGCTATCACCCCAAAACCACAGGCAACAAAAGTAAAAATAGATAATTTGGACTACATCAAGATTTAAAAGGTCTGCCCACCAAAGAACACAAGCAACAGAGTGAAAAAGACACCCTATGGAATGAGAAAATGTATTTGCTTTATCTTACATCTGGTAAGGAGCTAATATCCAGAACATATAAAGAATGCCTACAATTCAACACCACCACCCTGCTTTGAAAAAGAACAAAGGATTCGAATACACTTTACTCCAAAGAAGATACCCAAATATCTCACAAGCACATGAAAAGAGACTCAACAATACTACTTATAAAGGAAAATGCAAATAAAAACATAAAAACAACGTCCATTAGGATAGCTACTATCAATTCCACGGCCCCCCTCCGACCCCCGGAAATGTTATACTTGCAACAAGTATTCACATGGATAGAGACAAACTGGAACTCATGTGCACCATTTGTGGGGTCAGAAAATAGTGTCGCCATTGGGGAAAACAGTATGGCAGTTCCTCAAAAAATTAAAAAGAGAACTGCCATATGACCCAGAAATTCCACTTGTGGGTATTTATTCAAAAGAACTGAAAGCGGGAGCTCAAAGTAATCCATGCTCCTAACAGTATTATTTACACCCATGAAAAGGTGGAAGCAAGGCAAGTATCCATTATAGATAAATGGTAAAACAAGATGTGATATACGTATGCAATGGAATATTCTCCAGCCTTAAAAAGAAAGGAAATTATGACACGTGCTACAACATAGATGGACTTTGAGGACGTTATGCTATGAAATAAGCCAGTTACAAAAGGCTTAGGGTGGGCGAGGTTCCTCATGGATGTGGGGTTCCCCTTATATGAGGGACGTAATGTCATCAAATTCATAGACAAAAAATAGAATGGAGGTTGCAGAGGGCTGGGGGAGGCACAATGGGAAGTTATTGTTTTATGGGTACAGAGTTTCAGTCGTGCGAGATAAAAAGAGTTCTGGAGATGGATGGTGGTGATGGTTACACAATAATGCAAATCCACTTAATGCCGCTGAACTGTACACTTTAAAAATAGATGAGATGGTAAATGTTATATATATTTTACTGAAACTAAAAATGCAGATAAATAAAGTAGAGCCCAGAGCCCTTTATGTTTTCTTAGAGGCCATGGTCTCAAACTCTAAGAAGATCCTATGTGGAGCTGTACAGGACTTTTTAGGCAGCTGTGGCACCTGCAACCCCGGATGACCTTTTGACCCAGCCCTCTGGGAAGGCAGCACAAGGTCTGGGACAAACAAGAACACTACTATCTCCACGCCCTCATCAGCACCTTGATCACTCACAGTCACTCACCAGAGTCTCTTAGAATACTGCCCACTTGAGTAATGATTTCACTGATAAAGAAGAGGCTCAGAGAGTTTGAGTCACTTGCTCAAGGTTGCGCAGCTAGTAAAGCATAGCGCGAGGCCTGAAAACTGGGCACCTGTTTCAAAAGCATGCAGACATCCCTCATACCCTCGGCACCTGGCTGGAGCCTGAGACACACTGCCAGCTCCCTCAAAAACGCTCTCAACATTACTTCTCCTCTCAGGCCTCAGCCTCCCCTTGTAGAAAATGAAGCTCCAGTTCTGAGATGTCTGTAAATACCACTCATTCAGTCCCTCAGCAGGGTTCACTGACACCTCCTACCAGGCTCTGCCCTGGCCTTGCAGCTGGAGCTGACAGGATGGACAAGGCCCTGGCCTCATCAAACTACACTGGGGTGGAGGGATAGACGATAAATAAACACGCAAATTGCAGACTTCCAGTAAAGTCTCAAAGAATATGAAATGAGGTCAAGGGTATCTGGGGAATGCTGATCCCAGAGCGGGTAACATTCCAACTGAGAGTTACAGAATGAAAAGGAGCCAGTCATTACAACAGCGGTGAAGATCATTCTGGGAGGAATAACAGGGGAAGTGGTGCAAATAAACTTGACTTCTCAGGAAAACAGACAGTGTGGCTGGCACATGGTAAGTGAGGGAGGGGGCAGGTGGCAGGTTTTGCCAGCTAGAAGCCAGGGAGCAGGTTCACACCCTGTTCCTGCTGAAAAGGAGGGTCCCTAAAGAGTTTTGAGAAAGGAAGTAACATGAAAGAGCAGGCGTCCTGGCTATGAATGTCCTTTGGAAACCGTAGAGCACTGTGCACCTATGGGCTATAATGTACTTGCTCTTCTGGGGTCCCCTTTGTGTCAAGTGGAGGGTTAATCTCCAAATTTATACAGGGTTCTGCTTTCTCCTCCGGACAAATGGACATACCTTAGTGGTGAGTAAACAACTTCATGTTCTTCTCATTTCCTTTCCTACTTACCTTCCCGGCTCTGCTAGGCTCTGCCCCTGGACTCTGGCCTTTCCCAGGAGCTTCCTGTCTGGGCCACCTGCAGGCAGAACATGGGGAATTCACCAGGTGTGGGCAGCGGGGCCACAACACAGCCTAGAAGCGAAAGAATTGTCTCAGCTCCAAAAAAGGGAAAATTCACCTTGGGTGGAGATTCATTAAGGATTGGGTGGGGAAACTGAGGCTGGGAGAGAGGAAGGGTTTGTCTACGGTCACATGGCTAGCCATAAATGGTTGGGACTTGGTTCCAAGTCTTTAGCAGACCTCACTGTAAGTGCAGCCTTCTCCCCAAGCTCAGTAATCTGAGCAAGCCTGGTGCATGTTAATAATGACAGCAACAGTAGCTAATAATCATTAAGCTTTCACTCAGTGCAGACTCCGTTCTAAGGCATTTTCCTGTTTAGCACTCCTGCTTCTCAGAGCTCTAGGAGGTAGGAGCTATTAGCATCTCCATTTTATAGACTAGACACAGACAAAGTTACACAGCAGGATACAAACTCCGATCTTTTGCCTCCGGAGCCCACTCTTAATAACCAGGTTAGTTGTGTTATTAGACGGGCAAACTGAAGCCTAGAGAGAGGGAACAGGGTTCGGGGTCACCCCAGCCAGCACTAGCTCCCCTGCTATAGTCACTGCTTTGTGTTAGTCCTCAAGGATGTCTTGCTTATCTTTATATTGAGAGTCCCAAGCGCAAGAACGGGGTAGGCACACGGAGTACTGTTGCAGCTGAAATTTATCATGGTAACCAAATTTCCTTAAATGTTGCAGATTCATTTAGCGTATTTACTAAGATAAAACAGCCTCTTCAGGAAAGAGGCAAAACAAACAAATAAATACCCTGGTTGGTCCTGGTTGTGGTAGGAAGAATATGAGCTTTCTGTAAAGTCAAAGCTTCCTCGTTGCACATGTGTGGGATCTGTAGCAAGTCACTTAGCTTTGAACTGCCTCAGTTTTCGTGTCTAGAAAAATGAGGATAGAACACCCAGCCTCCCAGGGCATGGATTAGCTCAACTAATGGATGGAAATCAGCAGTTGGCATTTTTTTTTTTTCTGCAAAGGGCCAGATAGTAAATGTTTGCAGCTCCGTAGGCCGTGTAATCTCTGCCACACTTTCTCAGCTCTGTCTCTGCAGCACAAAAGCAGCCACCAGCAATGTGTATTTACAAAACCTGGATTTGGCCTGCCAGACAGGGTGTGCTGACGCCCGGCAAAAATTACCTGGTCTGAACCAGGCACGCACAGGACTTTGTCATGACCTTCATGGGCACTAGGTGCTTTTCATTCATGGGTCCCCCTCACCATAACGGATGTTTGTGGGCCCTAGAAGTTTCATCTTATGAATGTGAAAAGAATTAACTGTTTATCTTATGATTCTTTAAAAGAAATTAAAACATTTTTGTGGGTCCCTGAAAGTTTTGTGGGTCCTAGACGCTGTGCCCATGTGCCTGATGGATGGGTCAGCAGTTGGCTCGTGGTAAATAGGTACCCAGGAAATGAGTCTTCCCTCTCGCTCCCCTGCCCTTTGCTGGGTGTACATGTGTCTAAGTCTGCTTGGGCAGCTATAACCAAATACCGCAGACTGGGTGGCTTTAATAATAGATATTTGTGTTTTCACAGTCTGGAGGCTGGAAGTCTGCAATCAGGGTGTCAGCATGGCCACCTGACTGTGAGATCTTCTGGTGAGACCTCTCTTCCTGGCTTGTAGGTAGCTTCTGTGCACACCTATCCTCTTCTTTGTGTGTATGGAGACAGGGTAGGGAGGAAGCACACTGAAGTATCACCTCTTATAAGGACATTGATCTGATAGGATAGGGGATTAATGATCAAGACCTCATTTAACCTTAATCACTTCCTTTTAGAGGCCCCATTTCCAAATACAGCCACACCGGGAGTTAGGGCTTCAACAGATGAATTTGGGGGAGACAAAAACAGTCCACAACAGCCTGGAATTGGACAGGGGAGGGCAGGATGACCTCTGCATGGCAGCTTATAAGACAGTGCCTATGAGCTCTGTAGTGAGGCAGCCTGGGTTTTATATCCTGCAAGGCTCTTGCTGGCATTTACTAGAAAAGTCGTGTCACTTTTCCTATCCTCGTGGTCCTCAGGTAAAATGGGGGTAAGGATAGCTTCTGTCTCACTAGGCTGCCACAAGAATTCAGGGCAGGACCTAACACATGGTGAGCATGAGGTCAATGATAGTGATACTGATGGTGGTGATGGTGATGGTGATGGTGATGGTGATGGTGGTGATGGTGATGGTGATACTGATGGTGGTGATGGTGATGGTGATGGTGATACTGATGGTGGTGATGGTGATGGTGATGGTGATACTGATGGTGGTGATGGTGATGGTGATACTGATGGTGGTGATGGTGATGGTGATGGTGATACTGATGGTGGTGATGGTGATGGTGAGGATAATGGCAATGAAAAGGACCGTGCTGGTGGTGGTGATCACTATGTTTTGAATATTTTACTCTCTCCAAAATTCATGTTGAAACTTAACTCTCAATGCAATAGTATTGGGAGATGTGACCTTTAAAGTGATTTAGTCATGTAATATAAATGGTAGGTGCTCTTATAAAAAGACCTGATGGAGGCTTTGCCCCTTTCTACTCTGGAGGATTCAGCAACAGGTGCCGTCTTGGAAGCAGAGACCAGAACCTCACCAAACACTGAACTACTGGCACTTTGATGTTGGACTCCTCAGGCTGCAGAACTGCTAGAGGTAAATTTCCATTGTTATAAATTACCCAGATTGTGAGAGTTTGTGACAGTAACACAAACAGATGATGGTGATATGATGGTAAGGATGATCTTACGAGGAATGCACAGAGAGTGACTGGATGGCCCCATCGGCTCGGGTCTTCCAGCTGACATAAGTCTTTCCCATTGACAATGCAAGCAAGACCAACCAAAAGGAGCAGATCGTGGCTTCTCTGGGTGAAAATACTGACACCTAATCCCTTTTTCTTTTTTTCTTTCTTTCTTTCTTTTTTTCTTTTTTTTTTGTAGAGACAGAGTCTTACTTTATCACCCTTGGTAGAGTGCCGTGGCATCACACAGCTCACAGCAACCTCCAACTCCTGGGCTTAGGTGATTCTCTTGCCTCAGCTTCCTGAGTAGCTGGGTCTACAGGCGCCCACCACAGCGCCCAGCTATTTTTTTGTTGCAGTTTGGCCAGGGCCGGGTTTGAACCCACCACCCTCGGTATATGGGGCCAGCACCCTACCTACTGAGCCACAGGCGTCACCCTTAATCCCTTTTTCTGGGCTCTTTGTACACATCTTTCTATTCAGATTCTTCTTCCAGGTGGACATGTGGCTCTATTTACTTCCAATGCTTTGATACCAATTCTGACACCAGCTAAATGTCTTAAAGTTAGCTTCAGACTTCACAGGCATTAAGAGCTCAAGACTCCACTTCTGATACCAGCCATAACTTTCTGACCAGCCAACTATAAACCCATGGGTTCACATGACCCCCTCAGGTCTGCTAATTCTCTAAATGACCCACAGAACTCGCTGAAAGTACACTTACAATGACAGTTTTATTAAAAGGATATAGATAAGGACCAGCCAAGTGAAGAGGCACACAAAGTAAGTTCTGAAGAGGGGGATGCAGAGCTTCTGTGACCTCTCCCTGTGAAATCTAAACACATTCTCCTGGCACAGAAGTATGTTCATCAACCAGGATGATCCACCAAGTCTTGGTGAGTTTCTATTGGGATTAATTTTGTAGGCATAAATCACTAAATCATTGGCCATGTGATTGAACTCAATCTCCAAACCCCTTCCTTCTCTAGAGGTGAGGTTGGTCTCAAATACCAACCCTCTAATCCCATGGTTAGTCTTTATGGTAACCAGGCCCTATCCTGAAGCTATCTAGGGACCACCATGGGTCACCTAATTAGCATAACAAAGACATGTTTATAACTTAAGAAATTCCAAAGGGTTTGGAGCTCTGTGCTAGGAAGGGGTGGGGAGTGGGGGGTGGTGGGGGAAGGAAGACCAGATATATTCTTATTATAGCACACCTCCCTTGGGCAGCTCCCCCTCTTCTCCCTCCTCAAAGCTTTGTTGAACTTCCAGGCTCTGAAGTTTTTGTTTTCAACCTGGAAGACATCTTGTCCCAGGAAATGACCTCAACAAGAGTTAATCTTATCTCTTAGCCATATGGGGACTCATTTCTGCTCACATTTAGATAACCACAGATCATCTCTAAACCTCCCTCTGACCTGGATCTTGAACTTCAAGTTTGAACCCCACTTCTTGGGCTGAGGCTGGGGCCCTTCACTTATTATATCATCTAATGTATTTGTCCTTATTCCCCTGGGTGTGCTTTGATAACTCATCCTACTTCAGATCCTGAGCCAGAGAAGCCTTAAAAAAAAAAAAAAATGCAAGTCCAACTGCCAATAACACATGCCCAGCTCTGCCATTTGCCATTTGGATGACCTCAAGGAATCACTTTCAGTCCAGAAGATAGACTTTTCCTCATCTAGAAACAATAAAAATAACCTTGTATCAGTCAGGATTACTCTAGGCTTTGCTGGAGTAACAGATAGCTCCTAACATCATAGAAGTTCATTACCCCTCACTTCCTCACTCACCGTGAAGCTCTGTCTTATAACTGGTCACCTAGAGGATATGTTCTCACCAGAGAAGGGGAAGAAAAAGGATGAAGAAAAAAAGTATATTGATTGGCTTTCAGTTGTCTTGGCCCAGAAGTGACCCATGTCACTCCCATTCATGCACTACTGGCCAAAAGTAGTCATGTGGCTCCCACATACCTGCAAGGATTGCTGGAGACATCTATGTGCTATCTGGGGAGCCCCAATTCTTCTTCTCCACGGGTCCTTTGATTCAGTGGGTGGTTGAGAAAACAGAGAGAGCTTGTGTATAACAAAACTCTGGCTATGGAGAAGGTGACTGCTAAACCAGAGATTTCTGTTTTCACAATGAACCTCTGTTTTGTTTGATAAGCCCTTTGGTTTTGATAAGAGGGGTGGTTGTCCCTGGAAATGACCTGGGAATGTCACATTTATTGACACTTGTGCGATTTCACGATGGGGCTTCTTTGCTAAGTGGTTCTCAGGGTAGGACAGGACCCAGTGGTCTGGGTGCTGTGGCAGTTTGGGCTAAGTTGACATAAAGCAGGCAGACACAGCGTCATTATGTCTCCCAACTCCTCCCCAAAGTCAGAGATCACCATCTACATCAGGATCCTAACTGACTAGCCCTCAAATCGAAGCCATGGATAGGGCTTATCTCAAATGTCACTGACCTTTCCCTTCCCAGCCAAAGGTCAAAAACAGTCTGACTTAAGGCAGTTGCTTTCTATCTTCTGGCAAAGTTTACTTGATATAGCTGTCACTGAGTTGGTTACTGGTGCAGCACGCGAGATACAGAATCAAGATAACAGCAGCAGACATTCATCAAGCACTTGATAGTAACACCCACCAGACTTTTTGCTATGTGTTTTATGAGAATTCTCTCACTTAACTTTCTTAACAACCCCATGAGAAAGACCTATTATTAACCCCATTTTACAAGTGGAAAAACAGAGGCAAAGAGTGGTGGGAGACCTGTCCTGGGATCACAGTTGGCACATGGCAGGCCCAAGATTCAAACCCAGGACTGCTGGACACCAGAGCCTCAGCTCTGGATGTCCACTGGAGGCCACATCTGGGATCAAACGGCACTTTCGCTGCTCACCCACAGTAATCACAGCTCCCGAACAGAAGAATCTCTGATTTTTAATTGATTAAATCAATTCACCTGGAAGAGTGAATCTGCAAGTGTTTACTCAGCCAGGCCCTGCTATGTCCAAGGACCTGGCAAAATTCTGGGATTTGAAAGACTAATAACACACGGGGTTCCTGAGGAGCTCAGGATTGAGGGTAACGGTGATTCCCAAAACAGTGTGATAGAGGCCAGAGGAGAATGGAGGGAGGAACTGGAAATTGGGGCAGGCAGAGCAAAGAAACGTCAAGAAAGAGCTGAGGCTGGACCGACGGATAGAAGAAAGTTTGCAAGACGGGCGGCGCCTGTGGCTCAGTCGGTAAGGCGCCGGCCCCATATACCGAGGGTGGAGGGGTCAAACCCGGCCCCGGCTGAATTGCAACAACAACGAAAAAAAAATAGCCGGGCGTTGTGGCGGGCGCCTGTGGTCCCAGCTGCTGGGGAGGCTGAGGCAAGAGAATCGCTGAAGCCCAGGAGTTGGAGGTTGCTGTGAGCTGTGTGAGGCCACGGCACTCTACTGAGGGCCATAAAGTGAGACTCTGTCTCTACAAAAAAAAAAAGAAAGTTTGCAAGTCAGGAAAAGGAGTTGGTTCTAGGCAGAGAATAGTTCTAGAAACCCATCAAAAAAAAAAAAATTCAATGACCCCTGTTTAATCTCCTTTAACGAACTAATTGAACTGTGAGTTCTTTCCCAGAAATGGTGGAATTTCTCCACAAAAAGGTGCTAAGATTCTGAAGGACCCTGACTCCTCATCCCCTACAATCAAACCCCAAGACTCTTTTTTTTTTTTCTTAAACTCTTTTTTTTTTTTTTTTTATTGTTGGGGATTCATTGAGGGTACAATAAGCCAGGTTACACTGATTACAATTGTTAGGTAAAGTCCCTCTTGCAATCATGTCTTGCCCCCATAAAGTGTGACACACACCAAGGCCCCACCCCCCTCCCTCTGTCCCTCTTTCTGCTCCCCCCCCATAACCTTAATTGTCATTAATTGTCCTCATATCAAAATTGAGTACATAGGATTCATGCTTCTCCATTCTTCTCTTCCACTTCCATCCAGGTTAATACGAAGGATGTAAAGTCTCCATTTTTTTTAATGGCTGAATAGTATTCCATGGTATACATATACCACAGCTTGTTAATCCATTCCTGGGTTGGTGGGCATTTAGGCTGTTTCTACATTTTAGAGAATGTAAATTGAGCTGCAATAAACAGTCTAGTACAAGTGTCCTTATGATAAAAGGATGTTTTTCCTTCTGGGTAGATGCCCAGTAATGGAATTGCAGGATCAAATGGGAGGTCTAGCTTGAGTGCTTTGAGGTTTCTCCATACTTCCTTCCAGAAAGGTTGTACTAGTTTGCAGTCCCACCAGCAGTGTAAAAGTGTTCCCTTCTCTCCACATCCATGCCAGCATCTGCAGTTTTGAGATTTTGTGATGTGGGCCATTCTCACTGGGGTTAGATGATATCTCAGGGTTGTTTTGATTTGCATTTCTCTAATATATAGAGATGATGAACATTTTTTCATGTGTTTGTTAGCCATTCGTCTGTCGTCTTTAGAGAAAGTTCTATTCATGTCTCTTGCCCATTGATATATGGGATTGTTGGCTTTTTTCATGTGGATTAATTTGAGTTCTCTATAGATCCTAGTTATCAAGCTTTTGTCTGATTGAAAATATGCAAATATCCTTTCCCATTGTGTAGGTTGTCTCTTTGCTTTGGTTATTGTCTCCTTAGCTGTACAGAAGCTTTTCAGTTTAATGAAGTCCCATTTGTTTATTTTTGTTGTTATTGCAATTGCAATGGCAGTCTTCTTCATGAAGTCTTTCCCCAGGCCAATATCTTCCAGTGCTTTTTCCTATGCTTTCTTTGAGGGTTTTTATTGTTTCATGCCTTAAATTTAAGTCCTTTATCCATCTTGAATCAATTTTTGTGAGTGGGGAAAGGTGTGGGTCCAATTTCAGTCTTTTACATGTAGACTTCCAGTTCTCCCAACACCATTTATTGAATAGGGAGTCTTTCCCCCAAGGTATGTTCTTCTTTGGTTTATCGAAGATTAGGTGGTTGTAAGATGTTAGTTTCATTTCTTGGTTTTCAATTCGATTCCAAGTGTCTATGTCTCTGTTTTTGTGCCAGTACCATGCTGTCTTGAGCACTATGGCTTTGTAGTACAGACTAAAATCTGGTATGCTGATGCCCCCAGCTTTATTTTTATTACTAAGAACTGCCTTAGCTATACGGGTTTTTTTCCGGTTCCATACAAAACGCAGAATCATTTTTTCAAAATTTTGAAAGTATGATGTTGGTATTTTGACAGGAATGGCATTGAATAGGTAGATTGCTTTGGGAAGTATAGACATTTTAACAATGTTGATCCTTCCCATCCATGAGCATGGTATGTTCTTCCATTTGTTAATATCCTCTGCTATTTCCTTTCTGAGGATTTCATAGTTTTCTTTATAGAGGTCCTTCACCTCCTTCGTTAGGTATATTCCTAAGGTATTTCATTTTCTTTGACACTATGATGAAGGGAGATGTGTCCTTAATTAGCTTCTCATCTTGACTGTTATTGGTGTATACAAAGGCTACTGACTTGTGGACATTGATTTTATATCCTGAAACATTACTGTATTTTTTGATGACTTCTAGGAGTCTTGTGGTTGAGTCTTTGGGGTTCTCTAAGTATAAGATCATGTCGTCAGCAAAGAGGGAGAGTTTGACCTCCTCTGCTCCCATTTGGATTCCCTTTATTTCCTTGTCTTGCCTAATTGTATTGGCTAGAACTTCCAGCACTATGTTGAATAGTAAAGGTGACAGAGGACAACCTTGTCTGGTTCCAGTTCCAAGAGGAAAAGCTTTCGGTTTTACTCGATTCAGTAAAACATTGGCTGTGGGTTTGTCATAGATAGCTTCAATCAGTTTTAGAAATGTGCCACCTATGCCTATACTCTTCAGTGTTCTAATTAGAAAAGGATGCTGGATTTTATCAAATGCTTTTTCTACATCTATTGAGAGGATCATGTGCTCTTTATTTTTGCCTCTGTTAATATGGTGGATAACGTTTATGGACTTGCGTATGTTAAACCAGCCTTGCATCCCTGGGATGAAGCCTACTTGATCATGATGAATGACTTTTTTGATGATAAGCTGTAATCTATTGGCTAGGATTTTGCTGAGAATTTTTCCATCTATATTCATGAGTGAGATTGGTCTGAAATTCTCCTTTTTGTTTGGGTCTTTTCCTGGTTTTGGTATCAGGGTGATGTTTGCTTCATAGAATGTGCTGGGGAAGATTCCTTCTTCCTCAATTTTTTGGAATAATTTCTGCAGTACAGGAATAAGCTCTTCCTTGAAGCTTTGATAGAATTCTGGTGTGAAGCCACCTGGACCAGGGCATTTTTTTGTTGGAAGATTTTTTATTGTTTCTTTGATCTCAGTGCTTGAAATTGGTCTGTTCAGGAGCTCTATTTCTTCCTGGCTGAGTCTAGGGAGAGGCTGTGATTCCAACTATTGATCCATTTCCTTCACATTGTCAAATTTCTGGGCATAGAGTTTCTGGTAGTATTCAGAGATGATCTCTTGTATCTCTGTGGGATCAGTTGTTATTTCTCCTTTATCATTTCTGATTGAGGTTCTTAGAGATTTTACTTTTCTATTCCTCGTTAGACTGGCCAATGGTTTGTCTATTTTATTTATTTTTTCAAAAAACCAACTCCTTGTTTCATTAATTTTCTGAATGATTCTTTTGTTTTCAATTTCATTGATCTCTGATTTGATTTTGGATATTTCTATTCTTCTACTGAGTTTAGGCTCAGATTGTTCTTCTTTTTCCAATTCCATAAGATCTCTTGTGACATTGTTGATGTGCTCTCTTTCTGTTTTTCGAATGTAGGCATCTAAAGCGATGAATTTTCCTCTCAAAACTGCTTTTGCAGTATCCCACAGGTTTTGGTAGCTTGTGTCTTCATGGTTGTTATGCTCAAGGAAGTTAATGATTCCCTGTTTTATTTCTTCCTGCACCCATCTGTTATTCAACAGAAGATTGTTTAATTTCCATGCCTTTGTGTGGGGTAGAGCGTTTTTGTTACAGTTGAGTTCCACTTTAGTGCCTTATGGTCTGAGAAGATACAAGGTAAAATTTCAATTCTTTTGATTCTGTTGATATTTGTTTTGTGTCCCAGGATATGATCAATTTTGGTTAATGTTCCATGGGGTGATGAGAAGAATGTATGTTCTTTATCTTTGGGGTGTAGTGTTCTATATGCATCTATCAAGCACAGTTGTTCTAGGGTCTCATTTAAATCTCTTATATCTTTGTTTAATTTCTGTTTAGAGGATCTGTCCAGCTCTGTAAGAGGAGTGTTAAAGTCCCCTGTTATTATGGTATTATCAGATATCATATTGCTCAGACTGAGTAAGGTCTGTTTCAAGAATTTGGGAGCATTTAAATTGGGTGCATAAATATTTAGAATTGAAACGTCTTCTTGTTGTATTTTTCCCTTGACCAATATAAAGTGACCATCTTTGCCTTTTTAGACTTCAGTTGCTTTAAATCCACATGTATCTGAAAATAAGATTGCAACTCCTCTTTTCTTCTG
The DNA here is from genome assembly GCF_027406575.1 of Nycticebus coucang. NCBI lineage: Eukaryota > Metazoa > Chordata > Mammalia > Primates > Lorisidae > Nycticebus > Nycticebus coucang. The sequence goes on from NC_069796.1 coordinate 79,526,787, forward strand.
AATTCCATTTCCCTGAAAAATTGTCTTCCAACCCTTGACTTGGAGCTTTAATTTGTCTTTTGAAGCCAGGTGTGTTTCTTGCAGACAGCAAATGGATGGCTTGTGTTTTTTAATCCAGTCAGCCAATCTATGTCTCTTCAGTGGGGAATTCAAGCCATTAACATTTATTGAGATAATTGATAAGTGTGGTACTATTCTATTCGTCTTATTTTGTGAGAGGCCATTGCTTAGTTTTATCTTTTGCATCAGTGTGGAGGTTAGGTTCTGTCCTTTAATTTCTGAGTTCTTACTTTGCTGCTGATCCATTGTGATGGTCAGTGTGTAGAACAGGTTGAAGTATTTCCTGTAGAGCTGGTCTTGTTGTGGTGAATTTCCTCAATGTTTGTATATTCATAAATGATTTGATTTCTCCATCAATTTTGAAGCTTAGCTTAGCAGGGTACAGTATTCTGGGCTGGAAATTGTTCTGTTTAAGTAGATTAAAGGTAGATGACCATTGTCTTCTTGCTTGGAAAGTTTCATTAGAGAAGTCTGCGGTCACTCTGATGGATTTGCCCCTGTAGGTCAACTGGTGCTTACTCCTGGCAGCTTGCAGAATCTTTTCTCTTTTCTTGACTTTAGACAGGTTCATCACAATGTGTCTTGGAGAAGCTCAGTTAGAGTTGAGGCGACCTGGGGTCCGAAATCCCTCTGAAAGCAGTGTGTCAGAATCTTTGGTGATACTTCGGAAATTTTCTTTTATAATATTCTCTAGTATGGCTTCCATTCCTCTGGGGGCATTCTTCTTCCCCTTCTGGAATTCCTGTAACTCGTATGTTGGAACGCTTCATAAAGTCCCATAATTCTGACAGTGAACGTTCTGCTTTCTCTCTCTTCTTTTCTGCCTCTTTTACTGTCTGAGTTATCTCAAGAACTTTGTCTTCTACCTCTGAAATTCTTTCTTCTGCATGGTCTAACCTGTTGCTGATACTTTCCATTGCATCTTTAAGTTCCCTACTTGACTGTTTCAGTTCCTTCAGCTCTGCTATATCCTTTTTATATTCTTCATATCATTCATCTCTTATTTGATTCTGTTTTTGGATTTCCTTTTGGTTATTTTCCATTTTTTTAGCAGTTTCTTTCATTGTTTCCATCATTTCTTTCATTGTTTTCATCATGTGTATTCTAAATTCCCTTCTGTCATTCCTAACATTTCTGTATAGGTGGAATCCTCTGCAGTAGCTACCTCATGGTCCCTTGGCAGGCTTGTTCTGGACTGGTTCTTCATGTTGCCTGGAGTTTTCTGCTGATTCTTCCTCATGGGTGATTTCTTTTATCTGTTTTCTTGCCCTAATTTTCCTTTCACTTCCTCTTGCTCTTTAAGTTCTTGTGCCTGTGGACTAAGGGTTACAGGACCAGAAGGGTGAGAAGGTTGAAGAGCAAACAAGGGATGAAAGAAAGGAGGACCGAGTGATAAGAAAAAAAAAAGAAAAATAGAGAAAGGAGAGGGGGTGGGTAAAAGGAATATTGACAAAAAGAAGAGAGGCACAGAAAGAGGGATACAGAGCAATATAGTTGTACAGTAGGGTACTTTGACACAACCTTAAAAAAAACCCACCTTCTGGGGGTGCCCAGTTGGGTGGTTCCCTTGAGGTCAGCAGCTCTTTACTAACCTGATGAGACACAGTACCCCACCTCCACCAAGTAGAGAAGAAAGACAAAAATGCTATAAATCAAACCAAAACAAGCAAACAGAAAACTTTATGGGATAAAATTGGGTGAAAAACCAAATGATAGCGGTAGAAACACTAGCAAAAATGAAGTTCTAGTTATTGAAAAAGGCAGCAATGGGAAATTATAATTAAACTAGAAAAATTGAGAAAGAAAAAGGATCTGTATGGAAAGGGTTGAAATTAAAAAACAAAACAACATCAACAACTTCAAAATAAACAAAAAAACACAACCAAACCAAAAAAAACACACACACAACCAAAAACAAAGCAGTATGTATGTGTTATTGAATATTGTCTGGGCAACACGTGGTCTTCTGGGGTATGAGATGTTAATCACAGTTCTGATACGACTGGAGGCTGCTGATTTCTCAAACCCCAGCAGGTAGACACCCTAAATCTCTCTTCAGCACACTTAAAAGGCACTTTGAACTTGTAAACTTGCTGAGCAGAAGCTTTCCCAGGGAAGTGCTTGTCGCTGGAATCACTGCTGAAGTAGCTATCCACTTACCCAGTGTGCCAAAACCGGTCTCACTCTGCCACTGAGGGTTAGGGCTGCAAGGCGGCTCAGACCCCACCCTTAGGCTACTTGGTCGCTGGGTTACCAGCTCCCACCCGATTCTAGCTCTGCGACCCTGAGGGCAGAGCTTGCCGGGGCAGATCACTCACAATGGCTCCCTGTGACCCACAGCCAAACACTATTAGCTCCGTCTGGCTCAGTGACTCAGACTGGGGCCCTAGACAACAGCCAAAGTTCTCCACACTCCCGCTCAGGCTCTCCCCAAGGCAGTTCAACTGAGTGCCAAGTCCAAAGACACCAAAACAGTTCACAGGCAAGGCCTTTCTGGTTTGCAGTCTCGCTGCTACTGAACTTACAGTTGCGGGCGGGTTTAGACTGATTGAACACACGCGAGCACTTGCCGTTTTTCCACTGTTTTAGTCCTCTTGGGGTCCAGAAGTCTCTTGCTGACTCCTTGTATCCTCACAGGGGTGATGATAGGCAGATCCCACCAGCCAGAGATGCCTGGAGTCCTATTTCCCCAGACTCACGGTGCCCAGATGCAAGGAAGCTGTTACTCAGCCACCATCTTGCTCCGCCTCCAAACCCCAAGACTCTTATACTCTTGTTAGTTACACCACAACTGCCCCAAAGCACATGGCCCCTCTTTAAAATTCCTTGATCTCCCTTGCCTGAGAGAGATGGATTTGAGGCAGTTCCCCTGTTGTAATAAGGTGTCTGTTGTATTAAAAATTCCTTTCTTCTTGACAATCCTTGTTGCATCAATAATTGCATCTTTGTCCAATCAGTAACTGGATCTTGACCAAAAGCCCCTTGCAGTTTTGACAATAGTGTGGGCAAAGGCAAGGATTGGTATGGCTGGACCATAGAACCCAGGACAGGCAAGGTAGGGGCAATTTTAGAAGATGTTCTTAGAGAGGTATTCAGAGGACAAATGTTTCATTCATTCATTTATTCAATGAATATCCATTGAGCATCGAAAGACTCCAAGCATTGCTCTAAGCACTATGGATCCAGCAGGGAACAAGGCCCAGAGCTTAGAGTATGGAGGAGGCAGATGACAACAAACAAGGACACTGGTGGACAGGTAAAGAAGAGAGTTTCGTAGGACAATGAATGCCAGGCCTCGGGATCTGAGGAGGTGCTAAGCCCAGAAGAGTTGTGGACAGAGGAGAGATGGTATTTTAGAGCCTTCTCCTGTGCCAGGAAGGTGGAGGCCAGAGGGAGCTGGTGCCATGGGCTGGGCAGGTATTCTCAGCGCACTACTGGGCACACCATGGGTACTCAGATAGTGCTATGGAGTCTGGATCTCAGTATGGTGTTCCTCCTGATCAGCCTGCAGCCTCCCTGTTACAGTCACTTTGTCCCTAAGGACATCTGCAGACAGGGCTAGACGCCTCCTAATCATGGCTGGCTCCATGCCCAGGGAGAACTGGAGGAAAGGGACATCTTGATAAGCTGAAAGCTCTGGCATTGACCCGCAACTGACACTCTGCTGCTGGCTGGCTGAGGATGGCTGAGGACTCTACAGAGTTTCCCCAGGGCCTCATCCATCCCTAAGTGATGGACAGCTCTGGCTAGGAGTCAAGAGCCATGAGCAGGATGCCCGCTGCTGCCCAACTTGCTATGTCCCCACAGGCAGGCTGCTGCCCCACTCTGGGTCCTGCTTCCTTCTCAGAAAAATGGGGGGCAATGATCCCACCTTCCTACCACACAAGGCCATTGTGAGCAATGATCCTACCTTCCTATACACAGGGCCATCGTGAGCAGCAAGAGACATTATCCATTTGTTCCTCACCCAGCAAATTCTTTCTGAGAACCCACCACACTGGGCACTTGGTGAGAGGTGGGAAGGATGGAACAGCCTGCAGAACAAGAGAAGTCGGTTGTTCACCATTATTGAGAACTGCCTGTGGTCCAGGCTCTGCTCCAATAATAGCACATGGATTTTCTTCATTTAATTTACATAACAACACAATGAGATAGATTCTCTCATCATCCTCTTCCCACATACTAGGACAGGCCCATTCCCATGGGATGGGCCTCCAGTGAGTAGTAAACAGGGATGTGAACTTGGTCTGAGTCCAGCCCCCATCCTTTCACCCACTAAGCTACACCACTTCCCTATCCACACAAATCCTAGCCCAGGAGGGGGAGAATGTGGACTTAACAACACCCCCCAAAATCAATGGATAGTTACAGACAGAAAAGTTCTGTGGCATGAAGTTACAGGGACCAGAGATGGAGTAGTTGGCAGAAGCAACAATCTAGCATGACCAGGAGACAGTAGCTAGCCCACAGAGAAAGAGAGGAGTGCTGGCACGTGGGGAGAGGCTTTGACTGCACTGGGAGGGTCACCAAGTGCAGCAGGGCCCAGGCTGCAGGCCTGGGAGGTGTGGGCAGGGAAATTATACTTTACTCCAAGAGTGATGAGAAACCATTGGAGGGATGTCAGCTTGTTTATGTTCTAGAAAGAATCTTCTGAACTCTGGGAACCCCAATTGGATCCAAGGAGGCCATTCAAGAGACACTGTAGTGACCTAGTGAGAGAGGATGGTGGCCTAGACAGAGTGGTGGCCATTGGGATGGGGAAAAGTCAGCTTTGGCACGATGTAGGAGAGCAGAATTGACAGAAGTGCACAGATGAGAAAGGATGGCCTTGGGAAGAGTGTGCGTGGTAAAAAGCATGGATCTCAGAGAGAGCTTCACAGGCTCATTGTTTCCATTCTCAATGGAAACAAGGTAAGAATCAGCATAACCTAAGGCTGAAAAGGCACAAGTGGACTCAGCCAGACCTGGAAACCCTAGCTGCAAACCCTGCCAGCCATGTGACCTCTGGAAAATAAGTTCACTTTCCTCTTACTTTCCTCTCAAAAACAGACATAAATGCCCACATCTCACAGAATTGTTGAGATCATAAAGGTGATAGCTCTTGTCATTTGGATCATGGCATGCTGTTAGCTAGAATTTACTGAGCATGTACTACGTGTCAGGTTCTGTCTCATTGTTCTATACAGAACATGTTACCCCATGAGGTAGGCACAGTTTTTTTTTTCATTATTCAATGAGGCTCAGAGAAGTGTAGTGGTTTGCCCAAGGCCACACAATGATTAAATGTGGAGCTAGAATTTAAACACGGAAGGGTCTTGTTCAAAAGTCTGTGCTTTTAATCACATACTAGTCAGAATTAGAATGCAGTCAGCTGCCAGTAACAGCAGGCAGAGGTGCTTATATAGCAGGGGTTTATTATTCTCACACATCAAGAAGTCTGGTCTCAAATGATTGCAGAGTAAAGGCTCAACCACATTATCAAGGACTCAGGTGCTTCCCAGTTTCCCACTCTGTTCTCTCATTCTATCAGCAACATCTTCTCTCATACTTGCAATGTGGCTGCCACAGCTCCAAGCATCCTGAATGTATCCTGAGAGAGAAGAAAGGGAGATAGTAGAAAAGGAGTATCCTCTTATTGTTCAGGGAAAATTTGCCTGGAAACCTCCAATAGACTTTCCATTATGTCTCATTGGCCAGAAATAGGTCACATGACAAAATCTTGACCAATCACTGGCAAAAGAGACTAAGGTTGGCAGGTGTGGTAGTTTTCAAGCATATCCTTATATTTTTATCACTCTTATCAAGAGGTGAACTCCTCTTGAATTCGAGCCAACTTAGCTCAATAAATCCCATCAGAAGTGACACCAAGTGATTTCTGAGGCCAAGTCATAAAAAAAGATAAATGTTCCACCTGGTTCAAGGAAACACACGTGCTTGAGCCGCATGCTGTGATGAGGCCCCCTCAGAAAAGCCCTACATGTTGAGGGGGAGAGATGTTTGTTTGATCAGCCCCAAGTGCCCCCAGGTTCCCTGTTCCATCTCAAGCCATGTCTCACTAAAACTGCCAGGACAGCCCATCCAAGGTGATTATTGCTGTTTCAAGCCACCATGGTTTGGGATAATTTGTTACTCAGCTGTAGTTAAGCAGACCACTAGTGCCATGACCATGGGACAGGCAGCTGCAACATCTACCACCTGCCAGAAGTTTCTGAGTTGGGAGATTTTAGCACCAAACTCTGAGAAACCAGAGAATAGCAGGAGATTTTTCACAATCTATACATAGCCTGTTTTTCTGTTTTAAGTAAGAGTTGGAAACACTAGGGCTTTTTTGATGCAGATTCCTACATTATTAACATGCTCTGCCCCTTCTGTGGGCAGCCGATTAAATCATTCAATTGACCCTGAGAACTTTCCTGTGCGAGCAGTCTCCAGCCCCAGAGAAAAAGAGATGAAAACGCAACCCTGTCCTTGGCCAGGGTCGAGTGCATAAATAACCAGCAGATCAGGCAAAAGGTATGTGGGGTTCATGAGAGAGTGCAACTCAGATGCAGAGAGAATTTAGAACCTAACGGTCTTCTGAATTTGAGGAGGTGGGAGATGGGAAGGGAAGATCTTTATGGCCGCCACCTGCTATACCAGCTGCAGTATTGCAAAGCCAGACAAGATGGCTCCCTGTAGACCTTTCCTCCTGGTCTCTCCCTCGCTCACTGCACTCCTACCACATGGTCTTCTTTCTGTTCCTGGAACTCCTCAAGCTCATTCCTGCCCCAAGGCCTTTCCATTTGCTGTTCCTTTAGTCTGGAATGCTTCCCCCCTGCCCTGCAACTTTTATGCGACTGCTTCCTTATCATTTAGGTATCAGGGCAGATTATCGCCTCTTCAGACATGTATCATTTCTTGGCCACTCAGTGTCAGGCCAGCCTTTATGTCAGGGAGGCCAAAGAAGGGTGTATATCCTCCCTCATTTACCCTAGGAGTTTGGGGGTAGGCCTGTGACACAGCCTCAGCTTCTCTAATAGGACAGTCAGCCAGAGGTGAGAGCACTGAGGGCAGCAGTGAGGGTGCCAGGGGGAACTGGCAGCCAGCTAAACTATGGCTGGTCTGGCTGAGTATCCCTGGGTCCAACCATCTTTCTGAGTCTAATTCTCCATTCCTGGAGGAGATTCAGCCAGATACCCAGTGGCCTCCACTCACTCCTATTCTGCATTCCTAGCCAGAACTGGCTTCTGTGGTTTGAGACCATCCCTCTCCTCTCTTCCCAAAGCAGGTGACCGCACCCCTCTGCACCTGTTACACTCTCCAATCACCAGGGTGCTTCCGCCGGTATAGTCACCTTCTGTTAATGTCTTCATTTCTCTCCCCTTTCAAATAGAAGCTGCATGAAAACCATCTTGTTCACAGTTGTATTCACAGCATGGTGAACAGAGCCCCACACAAAATCAGGGTCAGAAGGTCAGCAAATGATTGCTGAATGGGCATGTGAAGAAATATGGGGGGAAAGATGTGCTAGTGGAGGGAACACAATCAGCAAAGGAAGGAGATGTTGGAGAACAACAAACCCAAACCTGAGGAATATGGAAACGAGGGAGAGAGGGGTGTGGGCACTCAAGTCCTCTTCCCAGTGGAGCCATAGGCTTCCTGTTCATCCACACGTGTCTCTGGGACAACAGCAGGTCTACTGGTGGCGCAAATGGCAGAGGAACAAGTCCAGTGTATTTGACCGGCGCTGCACTAGAAGTTTACAAACCTCCTCTCATCTCCTCCTAATCTACCCTGTGAAATGATGTTGACATTCCCTTTGGTACAAATGAGGGGATGGTGGCCTGGGGTGATCCGTGAGTGCCTTGTCCACAATCCACAACTTTCTCTACAGGGCTTACTGATATCAGCAATGTGGGGGCCCCAGAACTGCAGGCCCAGAGTCACAAAGCGAGCCCCCTCCAGCCTCTGCTTAAACATCAGCAATGCCAGGTATTTAGCTCACACCATTCCCAAATGCTCCCATCCGGTAGGTTTGGGGAAAAGAAGGAGCAGCCAGTCCTGGGAAAAGGTGGTAGCAAAAAGCTGAAAGACCTTGGAATGGCTCTAACAGGGATCCAGGGACCAGATACAATTTGGGCTGTGGGGAAATTCCCAGGTGCAAGAGCAAAGGCTGCACTTGGGGGCCTGGAGGATCATAGGCTAGAGTGTGGGGCACCCGCTGCTGGGAGGTGATGGGGATTTGGTCAAGGTCAGGGAAGACAGGGACTGTGGCTGTGTTGGCCCACTAGGACTGTGTTCTGTGTGTGTCCCAAAGGAAATACAACTGCACAGTGGGTACCTCCTGCTGCCAAGTAAGGTCACAGGGAAACCTGGCAGTCTAGGGTTCTGGCAGCTACACCAGTTGCTAGCTGGCAACAAGAGGCCTTCAGAAGCTGTGCCCTCTTGGCAGAACCACCTGTGCCCAGTGACTTCTTATGCTGGCTGACAGTCTGACAAGTCTGCCCAAGCACCACCGAACCTCCCCTCAGGAATCTTGGGCCTGTGGAGGCTTCCAGCTGTGGGTTTGGAACAGCTGTCTCTCTACCTTCCTTGGGGCACCACAGAAGATCATTTGAGTTGCCGCCAGTGAATCTGATCCTGTTACATAGCGCTGGGGAGTAATGGTTTATTATTGCCCCTGGGGTGCCTTAACACAGGGAAGTGTCTAGCTCTGGTTCTCTTGGACCTGCGTTCAAATCCTGACTCCCCTACCTCTTGGAGCTTCAGTTGCCCTCTCTATCAACCAGAGAAAGAGTGTGCTAATAAGATATGCCCTAATATATGAGATAATATATGTCAACATAGGAGCTTCATAGATGATGACCTCCATAGGATGTGTGTGAGAAGGAAAATCCCACCAAGTCATCTTTATTCTTTTTTCATCACTCAGTTGGGTGTCCATTCAAAGTGCTAGGAGCTGGGGACACAAAGATGAAATATATGACCATTGCCCTCCAGGTCAACAGAGGCACTCATGTGAATAAATAATCCAATTACCCAGACAATCACTGTCACTGATGTGTGAGCCATATTCAGTGGGAGCCCTGGAGGAGTCCTGCCTAATTCTACCTGGAGTTATAAACTGAGAAATCACCATTGCTATGCTCCAAGTTTAGAAGGGAAGCAAACATGTGAATAATATAAATATAGTTGACCCTTCAACAATGGAGGAGTTAATGGGCACCAGTAAAAATTCTGACTATAACTTTTGACTCTCCCCAAACTTAACCCCTAATGCCTACTATTGACCATAGAGGCCTTACTGTAACATAAACAGTCAATTAACACATACTTATTTTGTCCCTATATTATATAGTGTATTCTTAAGGTCTTCATCCTCGTCTTCACAGTGAGTAGGATGAGGAAGAGGAGAGGTTAGTCTTGCTGTCTCAGGGGTAGTAGAAGCAGAGAAAATCCGTGTGTAGGTGCTCAGTTCAAACCCATGTTGTTTAAGGCTCAACTGTATACCCAGTTCATAGCACTTACAGACATGTGAGAAAAGTTTAGCAGGAGCTCCAAGAAGAACCAGCTAAGGACTGTGCCTGTGGCTCAAGGAGTAGGGCACCAGCCCCATATACCAGAGGTGGTGGGTTCAAACCCGGCCCTGGCCAAAAACTGCAAAAAAAAAAAAAGGAAGAAGAAGAACCAGCTAGTTCTGCCTGGGAGAGTTAAACCAGGCATCTCAAAACAAAATCTAGAATAGCAGGGGTCATCTAAGCCCTCTGAATGCCCGTGACCTCTCTCTTGACATGCAGGGTTTCTGACACAGGCTTTAGCTCAGGCTGCTCTGACTATCCTCACCCTCACCCATGCACGCCCCCACTCTCAGCACTAGAGCCTTCCCCTCTCTGTTCCTTGGGAACCTCCAATGCTGTCCTCCACAATGTTCCCTAAGGTATCCATTGGCACTAAGCCACCCCAGCCTTCCAAGAAATGGGGTCAGGTCCAAAAAACCTTTTGGTTCTGTGCCCATGGTTCATGTGGCTATTTTTGTTTTTGGGGTTTTGCTTTTTGGCTTTCCCCCCTCTGTTTCTGGGAGCTGCTAGGTCATGCACCACACCTACTTCAAATTTCACAAATACAGAAGACATCAACTTCCTCTCCCCCAAGAGTGGGTCAGCATCTCCTATGGTTAGTTCATTTCTCACCTTTTAGAGAAGAGGTAACTGAGGCACAAAACCATCAGTCAAAGAAAGAGCTCCAAGTTTAGGTCTTCTCAACTGGGCACAGCATAGTTGCTATCCCTCTACCTCTGAAAGGTCAATTAGGGTCATGGGTCTCTGTGAACTGGCCTTTAGGGAAAGGGTTAAAGGAACTCATTCAATGAACAGTCCCTGAGCTCCTGCCATGCACAAGGCATGGCTTTACACACTGGAGATTCAGCAACGAACAAGACAGACAAACAAGGAGATCGGATTCTAGTGAAAAGAGATAAACAGTAGATGAACAGCAAATAAGGGAATGAGCCAGGACATTTCTCAGAGTGGTATGTGTCAGGAAGACAATAAAACAGGGAGTCAGGCCAGAGAGCCACTGGAGTGTAAGTGGTTACTCCTTTAGATAGGTGGTCAGGGAAGACCAAAACTATGAAAAGGATTGAGCCATATTCGAGCTGTGGGAAGAGTGTCTCAAGTGCAAAGGCTCTGAGGTAGGAATGAGCTCAGCATGTTCATGAAGCAGCAAGAAGACCAGCGTGGTTAGAACAGAGTGAGGAAGAAGCAAACATTGCAAGATACAGTCAGGGAGGTGGAGGAGAGTTTGTGGAGGATCTTGCACATCTGGGAAAGAGGCCAAGGCTGACCACACCAGAGAGAGTTTAGTTGGGTACTCATCATGAGACCTAGATTGGTCATTCATTTGCTGGGGCAAATGAAATATAGAAAACCCCAGGAGAAAACCCCAGAAGGCTACCTGGCTTGAAGCCCTGGCTATCAGCTTAGTGGCACCATTGGGTCTGCTTGCCGGAAGCTTCCTGGCCTTCTGATCCACTTGTCTACTGTTAGGCCTGGTACTACTTGTTTCACCAGCTTAAAACATCTCTCTTTTACTTTTCCACTATGCATGTGAACACTAGCTTGCCTTTAGAAGACTTTTTATACTCCTTGAGCTGCCCAAAGACTGCGAAGTCTTGCTTAGTCCAAAGGCAGGTGACAATTTCCTTCAAAACACCTTGGGAAGAAAGAAATGGGAAGATTTAATCATCCACAAATGCTTCTTCTTCTGTTAGTGCCACAAGGTGCACTGTTGAACACTGGCCATGCACAGTCCTGTGGAAAGGTCTACTGTAATGATGCACCCTGGCTGGTCCGAATCTCCTTGTTGATGCTGCCCCTATACTCCATTCTAGGCACCAAATTTCAGCATTCTTGGTTCATATTTCTATCCTCAGCTCTTCTTTCTCAAGCACCACCCCAAGTCAGGGTGGCTGGTCTAGAGGGACTCTAAGCCACACAAGCTCAGCCCAAGAACTCAGATTCCCTTTTCCTTGCTGATGAATTCTTCTTTGGGGATTACTAGTAGATCCAGGTCAGAAGCATCCCATTGAGATTTTCTAATTTTAAATAGTAGAGAGCATGAATTGGGAGGTTCCAATGCTTCCTTTTATAGAAAACCCCAGTATATGTTGTTTCAGAAAATAAATTGGTTTAAGCCCAATGTTGCTAAATCTTCTCATTTTTTTAGTAGAAGCCAGAAGTACTTATTTTTGTGTGAAGTATCCAGATCTTAAAAATACCACAACTCTGTCAACTACAAAAAACCCCCACCTAATAAATCATTGATTTAATTTCTGTCATACACATATACTTATATACTTGTGTGTGTGTATTTTTACATTTCCCAAAATTTGAAATCATTGTTTTTTCTTTTAACAATGAAAAAGTATAAAATGGTTCTTCTGCTGGCAGCCAGACAGTGATGTTCCCACATGAACATAACCAATGCTCAACGCTTACAGAATATAAACTGAGCCCCATTAATATGGGGCTTAGACTGGGCAATGCTGCATTGAATAAAACAGAGAGAAAGCTATTCTGTGGCCACAAAAACTACCAAACATCCGTCTTTTCACTACTGTGGACCATTGCTTACAATGCCCAATCGTTGAATTGCCCCTGTTCTTTGACAACATCTATTCAGAATCTGGTTCCTTATTCTCACCTTAGAATCATCCAAGTCAAACTCAAATTCTCTAAGCCCCATTACTAGAACACTCCTATGGGTCCTCTGGCCATTCTTCCTTATTGCAGCAAACTAAATGAATCTGCTTCTGACCACAGCTGTGCTCCTGGTAGCCTTTGGCAGCAGCATATCTCAAGCGTGTTTCCATACCAGTCACAGAGCTATCAACACTTTTGAGGGTGAGTGGGGAAAAAGATCATGCTATGTTGCCCAAGCTGGTCTCAAATTCCTGGACCCAAGTGACCCTTCCACCTAAGCTTTCTAAGTAGCTCGGGTTAAAATTGTGTGCCACCACACCCACCTCCACACCCTTTTTAGTGGCTGTACAACAGGGCATTGCTTGCATGGCAACATCTATGTTACTCCCATTTATTCACTATTCTCATTCGTGTATTTTCTCATCATAATATCTCACACAATCTGTAACTCTTACGCTTTATTGTGTTTATTTGTATTATTTATTTGCCTTATAGTAACTATTGACTTGTATCCTGTCTTCTTCCCTGGACCATAGGTGTGTGGGGGTAGAGACTCTCCAACTCCCAATATCTAAATACCCCAATATCTTTCTCAGGGTAAGAGCTTGGTGGATGATAAATCAACTCAGATAGGGACCAGAAAATTGGTCATCACCAAAGGAAAGGGAACAAGAGGCATGCAACCACAATCTGGAGTATCTTCTGAGCATTAAGCACTCAGGAGGGAAGTTGCAGCCTTCTTAAGAAGAGAGTGAGTGGCGCAGGCCTTGGCTAGCTGCCTAGGTCCTCCCTGAGGGGTCTATGAATAGCCTTCACAGAGGGGAGCCAAGCAGTGCTGGAAGTCCTGGGACCAAAACCAGTGGTATACTTATAAGGACAGCAATATGATTGAGCCAGGAGTAACATTTAACCCCAGGACTGGGCGTTTCCTTAGCACTTTGATCAGAAATTCTAAAATAGATTGAATTAACATTCCATCTGTCAGTTCAGGGAGGGAAAAGAATCAAATAATGCCAGGAGTCTCCACCCTTCATGCTTTCTCGATCCAGTTGTGCCATTAGACATTCTGGGAAGCTAGAGAAACCCTCTGACTCTGCCAGGAAAGGAATCCAGGAAGAAGGCTACTCACAGATTATCAGGCACTGACCCCCATGTGGAGTTGAATCTGCGGGCAGAGGGATTTTTGATGCTGGGAGAATTTTGGGTGAGAATAAGAAGGGAAGACCCCACTTTTTGGATGCTGTGATGAGGGTAGAATCAGATAGGGAAGCTCATGCTTTTCCTCTGGGAAAGACATGAGCCAGAATTGGAAAGAGATTTTGAGATACCTGGGCACAAGGTTCAGATTCTGAGAGATTTTGTAAAGAATACTAAGAGAATCAATTTGGAATGTATTTGGAAGTCTGTTAGTTTTTAAAAGCCTCTTATTCACCAAGGGAAAAGGAAGCACCTTCTCAAATGCCTGAGGAGTTTGAGGCCAGTGAACTTGGATAATAAATGCAAATAGATTCATCAAGGGCTTGTTTATACAGGATTTAGAACAGGGCCCTGAGAACAGCCAGAACTGCTCCCAGCCACCCTGACACTGCTTCCACTCTCTCCCCTGCCTTCTCCTTGGATCCCTTCCCTTTTGTTAGCTATTTATGGATTGGCCACTCTAGGCTGTGAGCTATTTGATGCCAGGGAACCAGACTTTCCTATATTCACTTTTCCAGCATCCAGAGCATGGTTCACATTAGATGCTTGATAGATGCAGAGGAAGTAAAAACATGTCTAAGCTCTTAAGGTGGCTCTTAAGTGCCCTCCTCCCTACCACAAAAAGAGATGTAGAGATCCTAGCCTCTAATGCTGGTGAATGTGACCTTGTTTGGAAGTAGGGTCTTTGTAGCTGATCAAGAGAAGATCATTAAGGAGTGCCCTAACCCAGTATGGCAGTGTCCTTGTAAGGATGTGTATGGCTACCAGAAGCTAGGAGTGAAGCACACAACACAGTCTCCCTCACCACTCTCAGAAGGAACCAACTCTGCAGGCACCTTGACCTTGGACTTCCAGTGTCTGGGATGGTGAGACAATAAATTTCTGTTGTTTAAGCCATCCAGCTTGTGGTACTTTGTTACACAACACTCAGAAATGAATATAAACAGAACACACAAATCTCCAGTTATGAATGGAGTGCTTTAAAGGGCACATGTGTGCCTTCATTCATTCCTCCATTAAGCAAATATTTACTGAGTGCTATCCACATGCCTAGACCTGTCTGAGACAGTGGTTGTGGCACTTATCATGTGTGTTCTGCTTTCCTGTTGTTCCATCAACTGTTTCCCTGCCTCTTCTCCATACTGTAAAATGTGTCCTCAGACCTTTCCAAAGTCATTCCCCTTCCCTCATGAAATATACCCTTGGTCTCAATACTCCTTACCATGGTCCACAGTCAAATCTTCCTCTTGCCCTTGCCTGGACCCCCACCCCAGAGATTGTGATTGAGTGTTCTGGCACGGGTATCCCTAAAACATCCCAGTAGCTCCTAATACGCAGCCAGGGTTGGGAAGCCTTGGACTGGAGGCCAAAGATTAGAGGGCCAATCTCTGTCTAATAATAGTAATAATCATAAATACCAGCAACTAGTTAACACAGAGGACCTACAAAGTGCTGAGATCTGTTCTAATTACTCTTATTTATTCTTTTAACCTCACAACAATCCTGTGAAATGGGAACTATTATTTTTCCCCTTTGTAAGGGGGAAGAGTGAGGTGAATAATAGCCAGAACAGGATGGAGCTGGGATTCAAGGCAGGGGGTCTGGTCTGGTTGCCTGTCTCACCCTGGTGTACAGGACCGGGGCTGAGACCTGAGATCGTTGCTGAGACTAAGAGCTGGAAGGCTGCTTCGACATGTGAGACCTCCACACCAGCTGACACAGCTAACTGATTATCCTTTTCATTTGCCGTTGGTTTGATACTTCTCTATCTGCTCATCACCCACTCCCCCCATGACATTCTCAAGCTGGACCTTATCCTTCTTGGGGTCCTGCCTTAACACTTGGGTGCATCTCAGCCTTAGCACATTTCACAGAAGTGCTTCATGGGAAGGCATCAACCATGTGAGTCACAGGAGGTGCTCCCCTGGGGCTCCCAGTGTGTGGCCAGGATGGTGCAGGGCAGAGCTAGGCAGCCTAGATCCAGGTCCCCATTCTACCTCTCCCTAGGTGGGCAACTTGGACAGGTGCCTACCCTCTCTGGGTCTCAATTTCCCTGTGAGCAAGATAGGAATATTCCTAGTAAAGGCACTTACCTCAAAGGGTTGTGGTGGGGATTACACAAGTTAATACAAATAAAGTGCTTTCTACAGAACTGGCACGTGTTAGGTGCATCTGCCGTTCTCCCCTGGAGATGGGTGCAGCTTCCCCAGCATCCCTGCAGTGGCATGTGAATTCCACCTGTCCCACCATGCCCTCACTCTGCATGCTATAGAAAGAGCTCCCTTGTCCACTGGCTTCCAGCCACATTCAGCCCATGGGGAATGCTGCAAGGAGGGCTCAGAGAGTGTGGGTAGGAGCAGTTTCCCCACTTGCCCCCCACCCCCGGTTGGAGTTGGCTGATGCTCCTGCTAAGCCTCCTCTGTGGAGTTGCTGAAACCTGCTCTCTCCCCTCCCACTTTAGCCCTAGGGATAAAGATGCAGGGCTGTGGCCTCCAAGGGTACTGTCTTCTGTGACTCCTTTCAGCTGGCCTGCCGCTTTGCAGAAAGCCCCTTTCCAAAATTGCTCAAATGGCCTCCACCGATGGACTACAGGTAGCTGCTGCTCAGAGGGCATCCTCTAGCTGCTCTGCCTTGAGGATCAATAGCTTCATGGAGAGACTGAGACTGAGGTCTAGGGTAACGGGGGTGGTGGTGGTGGTGCTCAGAACTTCCTTACTTGGCCTTAAAAGTCAGTAGAGGTGGTGGGAAGGGGTGGGGATCTCCCTCCCAAATCCTCATCACATGCACACATCTCTGCTTCTTCCCCCCACCCCACACTCTCTCTTTCCCTCTCCAAGAAGCTTTCACTTCCCCTCTCCCCTACGCTCCCCCTCTAGGATTTCCTATCCCTATCCCCAGTTCCCACCCGGTCTTAGGCAGAGGAATTTCACTCTCTCTCAGCATCTCCACATCCAACATGAACATTGCCTTTCAGAATCTGAGCATACAACACGTGATTAGAAAACAGTGTAGCCCCTTAGCTACCAGAGAGATGGGGTGAGGGGTGTGATGTCAGAAATACTTTTTGTATATATTTATTAGTAATAAAACACCCAGATAGTACATTCTTAGAGTTATAAAATATTGACATCAGTAACACTCAATAACCAGAGTAGCAGACATGTCTTGCATATTTGTACCTAGTCTGGTACCAGCTTAAATGTTTTACCCACGATATCATATACAATTTAATATTCACAGCAAGGTTGTGGAGGAGATATCACTTCTTCTCTGTCACAGACTAGGAAACAGACACACAGGGTGGTAAGGGGATTTCTCAAGGTCACACTTATTAAGTAGGTTCACGGGCTGGTCATGATGGGTGGCTCATGCCTATAATCCCAGTACTTTGAGAGGTCCAGGTGGGAGAGTCTCTTGAGGTCAGGAGTTTGAGACCAACCCGAGCAACACGATGAGACCTGTTTCTACAAAAAATTAAAAAATTAGCTAGGCATGGTGGCACATGCCTGTAGTCCCAGCTACTCATGAGGCTGAGGCAGGAGGATCCTGTGAACTCAAGAGTCTGAGGTTGCTGTGAGCTATGATGATGCCACTGCACTCTAGTCTGAGCAACAGAGTAAGATCTTGTCTCTAAAATAAAATAAAAAAGATAATGATAATAATAAGTAGGTTCACACACAGATCTGCTGGGCTCTAAAGCCAAGTGCTTATAACCACCGATGCTGGCGAGGGAGAATGCAACCCAAGTTCCTAAGTGCTCAGTCTCAACAACGGAGAAGAGACATCTTTCAAAGGAGCAAGAGAGACAGCAAAGTACCTGGGCATAAACATGGGGCCAACAGGCAAGGCCAATAACAAAAACAATGTTGCTTTTTCAAAGCTCACAAAGGAAGGGCTGGGTAAATACTGTGCAGATCATGTTCCTGGGGCTGTAAGGCCAATTCTCCTCAAATCATCCCCATTAATTTGTTGTAATGCCAATAAAATCCCATTAGTGCATGGAACAAGATACTGACAAATTAATTAAAATTAATTTGGGAGAAAAAAATGCTCAAGAGTAGCTGAGAAAATGTCCAAGTACAACGAGCAGTGAGCTCATCTTACTCATTCATCTTTCAGTGGATAGACACTGAGGATCATGTGGTACATACCAGGTACTGAGAATATAGACTCAATCCTTGTCCTCAAGAAGCTTATAGTCTGGAGGTTACTGGAATATGCTGTACAACTGGGGGATGTAAATGGGTTGGTTCTGGGGCAGAGTAGGCAGAAAAGGAAACAATGAGAGCCAAGCACAGGTTCTTAAAATAGAGAGAGAGGAGAATTAGGAAATAATAATCCTGAGGATGTTTCT
This sequence comes from Nycticebus coucang, assembly GCF_027406575.1. Classification (NCBI taxonomy): domain Eukaryota; kingdom Metazoa; phylum Chordata; class Mammalia; order Primates; family Lorisidae; genus Nycticebus; species Nycticebus coucang. The sequence goes on from NC_069796.1 coordinate 79,544,577, forward strand.
TGGCAAGGGTTGCATCATTCCAGTCCACAGCAATACCATGAATCAGGAATCCTGATGATCCTCATTTTACAAAAAAGAAAACAAGCCCAGAGACATTAAGTAACCTAATCAAGGTCACACAACCAGTCAGTGGCAGAGAAGGGTCTACCCAGGTCTGTCCAGCTCAAATGCCCCTCCTGTCCTCATCAGGGCACCTCAGGGCAGTGGGGAGAGGATGGCCTAGTCAAGTAATTATGTTGGGTTGATTATTGGACCAATGACCAATTTGACTGTAAAAACAAATTTGAAATTGATATTGGTAAAACAAAAATCATAGAAGTCACAGGAAAATTTTTTTTTTTTAGTTTAAACAATAGGGAAAAAAAATTTTTTAAAGGTTCTATAATGTTGAGTTGAGAAAAGTCTTTCACAGAACGTTGCAAAGGTCAGTAATGACAAACAAAAGGGCCAATAGATCTAACCACATTGAAATTTAAAACTTTCGTGTAGTAAAAGGCATAGAGGTAATAAGAAAATACAATTTGCAAAATAAATGAGAGAGAGACCTTGACATTCAAGGAGTTTTTATAAGTTATTAAGAAAAGAGGAAACTCAAATAGAAAAAGAATGGCAAAGGGTAGGAACAGGCAATATTAGAAAGAGAACTCAAAGAGAGTGTTGGAAAAGCTCTTGTTCTACTCACTGTTCCTTGGAAGGACCTGCCTTCCCTGTGGCTTCTGGAAGGAGCAGTCAGACATGCTCATTTGCCAGCCTGGGATCCATCAGTTCCTCTCTTGTGAAGACCTGAATGACAGGCTGTCAGCTGTTAGGCAGTCAAACTGAAATCCATTTGGATAAGGACAGAGTCACTGCCATTAAGTCAGACATACTTCATGAAGGATGCTGTGAAATGGCAAATCAGGAACTAAAGTATCCATCAATAGAGGACTGGCTAAAGCAAATTGTAGGTCATCCTATAAAGGAACACCATTCAATGATTACAAGCAATGAGGTAAATCTTTGTATAGGGAAAAAAATGCAGAAAATTAACAGTAAGATATTATTTTTTAAAACTACATTTTGGGGGCAGTGCCTGTGGCTCAGTTGGTAAAGCGCTGGCCCCATATACCGAGGGTGGCAGGTTCAAACCCGGCCTCGGCTGAACTGCAACCAAAAAATAGCCGGGCGTTGTGGTGGGTGCCTGTAGTCCCAGCTACTCGGGAGGCTGAGGCAGGAGAATCGCTTAAGCCCGGGAGTTGGAGGTTGCTGTGAGCTGTGTGATGCCAGAGCACTCTACCGAGGGCCATAAAGTGAGACTCTGTCTCTACAAAAAAAAAATAAATAAAATAAAAAAACTGCATTTTGGTACCCTCAATGATCACACATTCTATTCCTATAAAAAGCATTCACGAATACTCCAGAAACATGTAAAATGCTATGTATAAGTAAATGAAAAATGTATTTTTGAAAATGTATATTTATGGTGTGTGTGTGTGTGTTTAGGATTCACTCTGCTTGGGCTTGAATTCTCACATTATTATCTGTATTACTTTGGGCAAACTACTGTATGGCTCAATTCTATCATCTATGAAATGAAGATTAATTGTATCTTCTTCAAATGGCTATTTTAAGGAGTATTAAAGCATGTGATACCCTCAATACAATGCTGGAAATGTACTAAATACTGAGTAACTTGTAACTACCATCGTCCCCATCACTATCATCATCTCAGTCTTCACCATTGTGACCTTCATTGCCACCATCACAATCGTCATCACCATCAGCATTAGCTGGAGGGAAAAAAAGACCTGGATGGCACATGATGAGTTCTCAGGTCAATGCCTCTGAGAACAGAGGTGGGGGTGAGGATTACACGTTTACAATTGACTTCATGTACATCTACATTAATGAAAAGTCATAGAGTGGGTATGTTTTGTATGGAAACTAAAAGAAAGCCATGAGGAAACTTATTCCTCTGAGTAAACGGAAGAGATGATCAGTAAGGAAGGAGAGGAAAGTAGATGGGCCAAGTGAAACAGAGATGAGGCTTCCTACATCCATGAAGGGAGTGGCTTCCAGGAGCTCGGAGGGATGCTGTTCTGTGCCCAATGAGGCAAGGCAGTGACTTGTTCCATAAAGGTGCTCTGTGTCCTTCAAAATGCATTCTCTTCCATGGTTTTTATACTTAAGCTAGTTCAAATGGCTTTATGGGACCTGGTAACCAAAAAATACTGACCAAAACAAACTGTCGTTAACCTAAATAAATATACTCATCTTTACCAGGAAATAAAGAATTGCAAACTGAAGCACAAAGTTAACAATTTTTGTCTGTCATATTGAAAAATATTTAACAGATTGTTAAATGTTCAATATTCGTGAAGGGAATGGGTAAGAGCCTCCATTCATATGCTGCTATTGAGCATACACATTTGGTCAACCTTTGGGAGACCGCTCATGAATTCCCTTAGAATGAGAAATTCCACCTTGAATAATTTTCTGGAAAAAAGAATCGTGAACCAGTTCACAAAGACACAAGTTGAAGGATAATGACACTTTTTGTATTGGTGAGAAAACTAGAAACAACCTAGATGTTCATCAATCAGCAGGAGAATGGCAGAGCAGGTGTGACGACATGGCAGACAGTGGCTCCTGGAATGTAGGACTTTGTGTAACGCCTTCCTCTAAGTGGAGGTGGATCCTACAACTCCCTTCCAGCCAACAGAATACCTCAGTGTTGAGCAGATTACAAAAGGATCTGACTTCCATGCTGCTAGTGGATTCTTTGCCTTTGCTGATCGATGAAGCAGGGGAGGGCCGAGTGGAGAGAAACTGAGGGAAGCTGTTTCCAGTCAGCAGCCACTGAGGATCTTAGGCCCTAGCCCAACAACCCTAAAGGAACTAAATTCTGTCCACGATGAAAGTACGCTTGGAAGCAGATATGTCACCACAGACAGCGTATTTTATAAAGAAAAAAAAACTTACTTCTCCTAGTTCTGGAGGCTGAGAAGTCCAATATTAAGGTGCCAGCGTCTTGCAAGTGCCTTCTTAATACATCATCCTGTGACGGAAGGTGGGAGGGTAAAAGAGAGGGAGTGAGCAAGAGAGGCCCCAACTTGATTTTGTAACAACCCACTCCCACAATAACAATCCCACTCTCACAAAAACAACCTTAATCCATTTATAAGAGCAGAGCCTTCATGGCCTAATTATCTCTTAATAGTACGTCTGAATACCATCACAATGGCAACTAAATTTCAACAAGCGTTTTGGAGGGGACATTCAAACTATAGCAAGATCCTTTCCCAACTCAATCCTGGCCAGGTGTGGTGGCTTGCATCTGTAATCCTAGCACTCTAGAAGGCTGAGGGGGTGAATTGCTTGAGCTCAGACCAGCCTAAGTGAGAGTAAGACCCTGTTTGTACTAAAAATGGAAAAAATTACCTGGGCATTGTGGCAGGCCCCTATAATCCCAGATCCTCAAAGGCTAAGGCAAGAGGATTGCTCAACTCTAAGAGACTGAGGTTGCTGTGAGCAATGGTGCCAGGACATTCTATCCAGGGCGACAGAATAAAACTCTGTCTTTAAAAAAAGAGAGAGAGAGAGAGAACTCAATCCTGGCAGATACTTGCAATCCAGTGAGAGATTCTGAAACAGAGGACCCAGTTAGCAATGCCCAGATTCTTGGCCCATAAAAATTGTGAGATAATAAATGCGTGCTGTTTTAAGCCACTAAGATTATGGTAATTTATTATACAGCAATAGTTAACTAATACAGAATTATTTCACTGTTAAAAAGGGTTAAGTCCTACCTATTTGTACAAGGGAAGATATCCACGTTAGTCATGTAAAAAAAGTAGATGACAGAGAGTATGTGTGATATGTCCCATTTCTACAACTAAGTCCCTAAAAATATATGTATGCTTAGAAAAAAGTCTGGAATACTATATAGATCAAATTGTTCATAAGATTATCTCTAAGGAAAAAGACTTCAGGAAACTCAATCTGTGACCCATATGGCTTGAATTCTTACAACACGCACGGTCTGTTGCTTGTAGAATAAAAAATATATATTTCCATTTAGAAAAAGGTAAAAATAATATTATTGTTATGACATCAAAAATTTTAAAATATTTCACAATTTGTGGTAGATGCTATTTGTGGCCAACTTGGGCCTCCATTCCCAGCCCTTTTATTCTTTGCCTGCCTTCTCCTACAGATGCTGGAGGGGTGAAATTATCACTTCCTAAGTCTTCCTTGCAGCTGCGGGTAGCCATGTGGTAAGTCTGGGCAATGAGATGTAAGTGGAAGTCAAATGAGGGGAGTAAATTACTGGCTCCCCTTCTTCCTCCTTCCTTCCTGCCTTCACACAGCTCACGTCTTGTGAGGAAGTTGCCATGATGAGACCATGTGACATATGCTGTGAAAGCAAATGTACATAGGGTTAAAGAGGTGCAGAGGCGGGTGTGTGATCCAGCCTAGGAAACTGAAGTTGATCTCCCAGAGAAGACAGTATGTAAGTTTGGCAGGGAGGCAGGTGGCGAATAGAGAGAAAGAATAACCTAACAGAGGGAAATGGGGTTACTGTACTCTCAAAGGGCAGTGAATTGGAGATGGGGTCATATTTTCTGAGCACTCACATATTTTCTCCTTGAATCAAAATGTGTTTAGCTGTAAATAACACACAGTCTGAATCACAGTATCTTAACCATAGGGTGTTTCATTAGTTCGCAAGTAAGATAGCTGGAAAGTAGGTGTTTCCAGAATTGCTACAGAAGACCTACAATGTCTAGGTTCTGAATCCATTTCTCTTCAGTTCTCATGGTCACAACATGGCTGCTTCAACTGTACAACTGAAGGAAGGAAGTCACAGCACAAGCAATGAGGGAAGTGGGAGATGGTGGGCCTTGTGTTTGGTCTTTCCTATTACTAAAGGGAATTTCCCAGCCCTTCATTTCATTGGCCAACCTAAGTCACATGACAACCCCTACCTACAATGGAGGCTCCGAAAGCTAGTATCTTACTTTCCAACCATTAAGGATAGAAAGGGTTGGAAACTGTTATGGTAGCCAATATCAGTGTTCTCTACATCTGTCTTGACCAGTGACAAGCTGCCCAAGTCTTTGTTGGCTGGGCCCGGGGTGTACTTCCTGAGCCTCATTTCTTATTTTCTTGCCTCATGGGACTCTAATTAATGACCCAGCCAGGGTCCCGGGGGCTTGACTTTCCCTTCATCTGTGTCCATTACTCTCTTATTTGAGCCCCTAGTCCTGAGATGCCTGTGCCAGTCAACATGTTCCCCAGCTGCCCAAAATATTTATCTATCATCCTTGCTTTAGGACATGGCTAACAGTGACTAATTTGTTTGTTAGTGTGGGTTCTCCAGAAAAATAGAACCAACAGAAGACTCTGTGTGTGTGTGTGTGTACTTTTTTAAAGGGATTAGCTCATTCAATGATACAGGCTGGCAAACCCCAAACCTGCAGGGTGGGCTGACAGAATGGGAAGAGTTAATGCTGTAGAATAAGTCCAAATTCTGCTGGCAGAAATTCATCTTGCTTGGGGGAGGTCAGTCTTTTTGTTCTATTCAAGTCTTCAGCTGATTGGATAAAGTACACTCACAATATGGAGGGCAATCTGCTTTACTCAAAATCCACCAATTCAAATGCAAATCTCATCCAAAAACATCCTCACAGAAACATCCAGGATAATGTCTGACCGAATATCTGGGCACCATGGCCCCAACCAAGTTGACACGTAAAATACCCCCCATGTTTTGCTACTTCCTTGCTGTCTGACTCTGGTCAAGGCACTCCTGTCTTGTAAAAGGAGGATGGCACTGGTTGCCCTGAGAGGCTATTATAAAGTTAAGACGCCAGATAGCAAGCACTGCAGAAGGGCTGCTTCCCTTTCTTCCCTTTCTCTTATGTGCTTTCCGACTCACTTTCTTCAGATTGTTCTTTCCTGGAAGTTGAATTAAGAGACTAGAAAAGTATAGTCAACTAATGCTGGGCCCTGGATCATATACCTCACATAGCTCTGAGGCCCAAGCAGGGGGACAGCAGCCGTAGCAAGGAAGTGAAAATTATGGGGGATCAGGAATTAGGGACACATATCTGCTCAAGAAGGAACGAAAAGATGATCAGCTGGGAGAAGCAAAAGAGGGACAGAAGTTGCCTGAAATTGTCCAGGTCCCATGAGGCCAAACCGTGTGTCTTGTCAGTTGTTTCATGGACCTTCCCACTTTCATTTCCAGGAAGTCCTAATGCTTAAGCCAGTTTGGGGCATTTCTGTTCCTTTGCCTATCTGTCACTAGGGAGAATGTTTTCCTACTTACTATCTCTTGCTGACCACTCTCTATTGCCACTAGGATGCGGTCCAGGCTCCTTAGGATGATAATCTTCAAGAGCTTTTATGTCTTACCGCAGCCCTCCTCTGTATCTCCATCCTTCAACAATACCCCATCCTTCATTTCTGCAGCCCCCTCTCCAGCCCCACCCAGCTGCCTTCTGCCCTATTAACAACTCATACTTAACATCTTTCTATGCTTTGTCTATGCTTGAAATATCCCTTCCCGCCCTTCCTATCAACAACATCCTATTTATGCTTCCAGACCCGCTATAAAAGTCGCCTCCTGGCTCCCTCTCCACCCCCGGCTGAATCATCCCCTACTGTGGGATCCCACAGAACAATCTATTTAGCTACCAGAGTGGACTGGGAGAGTGGAGTGGTGAGATGTAGGGACCTGGGGAAGTGAATCTCACAGCTAGTTGTGGAATCTTGGAGAAATCTCTGACTTTCTGAGTCTCAGTTACCTCCTCTGTAACATAGGGGAAATAAAAGTATCTACCTCCCAGGGCTGTGGGGAGAATTATTTGAAATGATGTATGCAAAGAACCTACCAGAGTATTCACAGTAGGCAGAAGATAGTAGACATTCAACAAATGATGTTCCTTCCCATCTTGTGAGGCAGAACTGGTCACCGTGGAAGTTCAGAGAGACTAGGGAAACAGCCAAGTCTAGGGTCCTGGCGACAGGACTGGTGGTGCAGGAATCAGCAGCATCTGTCTGGGGATTCCCAGCCCCGAGACCTTCCCAGTGCCTCTCTCAAGACTCATAGCACATGCCGGCCAGGAAATCTGCTCTGTGCCCGAACAGCTTAACCACAAAACCTAGAGCTACCACAGAGCCTGGAACGAAGATAAGAAATAATTGATGACAAAAACCACCAGGGGATATTTGAGTTTTTGTCAGAATTTTCCACAGATCATTTGGGTAAATGGTATCACCACACAGTGTCAGTCTTCATCTTAATTGTCAGTTTTCATGGTTTTCTTAATTTTACCCTCCAATATCAGGCAATCGGGCTCTGCAGAGATTATTCATTCCAAAGAAAGTACGTTTTCTTCTATTCTGGCCAAATAGTGGTTTCTGGTTTCTCAGAATGAGAATCTTCCTCCAGAAAGATTTGAAAGATGTTCTTATTTCATTTGTAGAGCCAGGTGGGATTTAGGGCCATCAGACCCCAAAACCATCTTGTCTGGTGGGGAGATACAATTCTGGTTTTTAGTAGCAATGAGGACTTCTTATACAATGATGGTGATTAATAGTTTCCAAAGATCTTCAGATCTAGTACAGATTGGAAAGTTTGAGAGCTAGGAGATGCAAGTGCCATCCTGATCAGATGAGTGGCCAGTAGGGAACTGCTTCCAGCAATAATCCACTCCCTCTACAGTGTGTGATGGATGTCACCACCTTATCAAGGGGTTCCATTGCATTTTGGATGAAATCTGCACACCTTACCACGGCCTCTGAGGCCCTGCAGCAGCCCCTCTCTGGCATTTGCCCCTCATCTTCCTACAGCCACCATGCTGACCTCACCTGTGTTCCTTGTCCCTCCCTCCCTCAGGGCATTGGCACCACTGCTCCTTCACACGGATGCGCTCCCCCTGATCCATCTATGCCTGGCTCAGCTCAAATGTCACAGGGCTCAAAGTATCTTAAACAAGCTCCATCCCCAGTCACTGTCAATGATATGCCCTCATCTGGCTTTCCCCAGGGTCATTTTCTTTAGCTGCAGTTCTCTCTCTTGTCTTGTTTCCCTCTAGCATGGCAGCCTCTCATCCACCTTGCTCATTGCTACATCCCGGAGAAGACCCTGTGCTTGACACATAAACAGTCCATGCTTGATACATGTTTTTTGAGTGAATAAATAGATTTTATTATTTACTTATTTACTTTAAGACAGTCTCACTATGTCACCCTCGGTAGAGTGCTGTGGCATCACAGCTCACAGCCACCTCAAACTCTTGGGCTTAAGTGATTCTCTTGCCTCAGCTTCCTGAGTAGCTGGGACTACGAGTGCTTGTCACAATGCCCAGCTATTCTTTGGTTGCAGTTGTCATTGTTGTTTAGAAGGCCCGGGCCAGGCTTGGACCCTCCAGCCTCGGTGTATGTGGCCGGTACAGCCCTACTCACTGGGCTATGGCCACTGAGCCAATAAATAGATTTTATATCCTTCTTTAAAACATCTGAGCCTCATTCAAACTCTTTGCAGCAGACATTACTATTGTGCTTATGATATAGTCAAGGAAATAGGCTCTGAGACAGGAACTGATTCCCTCGAGGCCACTTACCTAGTTATTCATTGCTGTGTAATAAACTGTGCCAAAACACACTGGCATAAAACAAGGCTGCATCGTTCTCTCTGTTTTCTGGCTCAGCCGGGCAGTTCTTGTGCTGGTCCTGCAGAGCTCACACCTGTGACTGCATTCAGCTGGCAGGTCTGCGTTAAGGCCAGAGGGACCACTCAGCATCTCCGCCCATGCAGCCCTTCAGGCCAGACATCTTCACAACATGGTGGGCTTGAGGGTGACAGCTGAAGCTGCCAGTCTCTGCAGGCCTCACCCCAAATTTGCACAGAGTTACTTCCACTGGTTTCCATTGGTCAAAGGAAGCCACAAGGCCAGCCTGAAATTCAAGGAGCAGGGAAATACACTCTATCTCCTGATAGGAGGTGCTGTCCCATTGCAAAGGAGCAAAATTGTCATGTCCATCTTTGAAAATTCTATCATAGCAGGTGACTGTCAGAACCAGCCTGACTGAAATTCTGACTCACTAAGGCAGGCCGAGAGACTGTGACTATCCAGCAATATCTGATGACTCCAGAAGCTGCGATGGCCGACAACAAATTTCTCTCTCACCCACATCATGTGTTCCCTGGATGTTCGGTGGGATTCTGGGCCTCTACTCTCAGGCCTTGGTGATTGAGCAGCCTCTCTGTGACCAGTATCAGTGCTGTGGTAGAGAGGAAGGGAATGTGGCTGACACTCACTGCCTCTAAAGCCTCTGCTTGAAAGGGACACATATGATTTCCACCAGTACGTGAGTAGCTGAACAAGTCACAGATGCATCATCCTCTTTCTGGGAGGGCCGTGAAAGTGCATAGATGGTAATCCCACCACCAGGGAGCCTGTTTTCCTCTGCAGCTCCTTTATGAAGAATTCTTCACAAACCCCAAAGCCTGCTCATTCTATTTTTTACAAATGGTCCAAGCGCTGGTCTCTCATCTGTTCCGTCTGCCAAGAGGTTCTTCATAGAGACAAAGGTCACTGGGGCTTTCTTTTCTCTAGAACATTCCACCCCCACCCCACCCCCGCCTAAAAACCCGCTGCAATGCCCTGCTGACAACAGGGTAATGTCCACTCTGCCATCCACGCTCCCCACCCCTGACTTGCAGCCCTGCCCAACCTCACACCATGAGGCCTTCCTCTGTGCCGTCTCCTCTGCCTGCACAGCCCTTCTCTTCTCCACCTTGTGAAACGTTGCTTTCCTTTTGTGATTAGGCTCTACAGTCATCTTCTTTTTGAATCCTCTCTTTCCCTTGTCAGTGTTAATCAAATTTTCCTTTTTCTAAACCTATTCATTATAGCATTGTTTCATTCACTCAGCAAACATTTATTGAACATCTATTATGTTCCAGTTGTTGCAGGCTCTGGGGAGGCACAGGAACCAGACAGCCAAGGTCTCTCTCCCTCCCTGGTTATATACTAGTGAGGGAAAGCAGGTAATTAGCATATAAACAAGTGAACAGACAAAATAGCTTTAGACAGTGATGTTCGTTACAATGAAAAGATACTGTGAAAATCACTAAGGCAAAGTGGTGACTGCTTGCAATAAGATAGTCAGGGTGGCTGCACGGAGGTGGTGCCATTTGAGTAGGCATGGGGAAAGGGAAGAGCTTTCCTGGCAGAGGAAACACTTGGTGCAAATGGCCTGTAATACGTTCCTGTTCTTAGTAACAGGGAGGAAGCCACTGTGGTTGAGGCACACAGAGAGCAGTGAAGAGTGATGAGAGATGAGATCAGAGAGGTGCGTCTTGCAAACCACATGAGGTCCCTTGGCCACAAGGAGGCTGGGTTTTATTTTAACTACAAGAGGAAGTCATTGGGAAGGCTGGAAGCAGGGCAGTAGAAAGGCATGATTTGATTTACACTTTTTAGAGATCACACGAATTGTTTTATGAATTGCAGGTAAGCAAGAGAGGAGGCTCTTGTCATTCCAAGGTGATGGTGGCTTGGACACGTGGCACAGCAATGGCTTCCCCAGAAGCTGGGAACTCAGAGTGCTAGGGGACCACGGCCCCTTAGTTTGTACATCTCAACCCCTAGCACCTAGCTGGGTCATGGTGACGGAACGACTTAAGATGGCGTATCAACCAGCAGTAGCACACGTCTGAAATCTGTGCCTGGCTGAACCGTCTCACCTTTGCTTTCCTTGGCCAAGCTCTGTGGAAATCCGCTCCCACACTTCAGGTTCCCAGAGAGATTAGGACAGTGCATCCCCCTCCACTCAATGTCCCCACTAGTGGACCCTGGGGCTCCGGCCAGGATGCCCAGTCAAGAGTGGGTTTACGATGAGGGGGGAGTGGGAAGGAGTCAGGGAAAATGGAAAGAGGGGGCAGTGACAGAAAGAGGAGGGGGAAGTATCAGAGTCAGAGAGAGAAGGGAAGGAGGTTTAGGAGAAAGGGGAAGAAAAGAGAAAGTGGGTGAGTGTGGGAGAGGGAGTGAGACAGAAAAGGTGAGTGTGTTTTACAGCAAAGAGGAGAAAGAGAGACAGAGAGAGAGAAGGGGGACAAGGGAGAGAGAGAGGAGAGGAGAGGAGAGGAGAGGAGGGGAGGGGAGAGAGGAGAGGAGGAGAGAGAGAGAGAAGGGGGACAAGAGAGAGAGAAGGGAGAGAGAGAGGAGAGGAGAGGAGGAGAGAGACAGAGAGAGATTGGAGGTGGGGAGAGAGGAGAGGAGGAGAGAGAGAGAAGAGGAGAGGAGGGGAGAGAGGAGAGGAGGAGAGGGAGAGAGAGAGATTGGAGGTGGGGAGAGAGGGGAGGAGGAGAGAGAGAGGAGAGGAGGGGAGAGAAGAGAGGAGGAGAGGGAGAGCGAGAGATTGGAGGTGGGGAGAGGGAGAGACTGACTTGGAGAGAGAAGGAGGGAAGGAGGGCTGAGAGCAAGGAGGAGCGAGTCGGGGGCGGAGACGAGGAAGTGGGTGCGAGGCGTGGGGCGCAGGCCGTGCGCGCCGCCCGCTCCATCGCTGCCCGGAGCGCAGCCGGCGCGGGCGCGGGACCGAGGCGAGCCGGGTGCGGAGCCAGTGCCCGCAGCAGCTGCACCAGGTAACGGCGGCCGCCGCCTCCCCGCGGGGCCTCGGCTAGGGGTGGGGTCCCAGGCGGGTGCGGGGACCGGGCGGGCGCTGGCAGGGCTGCTCCGGATCCCCGGCGGTCTTCGTGGCCCTGACCCCCAGTTCGAGCCCCGACCCCGCTGGTCGCGGGCTGTGCCTGACCTTGGGCAAGAACCTCCGCCTCTGAGGCTCGGTTTGGTTCCCCGCGACCCGCGGGGGTGGTGCCCACCCCATGGTGGCGCCTGGAGCGCTGGACGCCGCCGGGTCCGCAGCAGTAACCTAGAGGCGGGCTAGGTCAGCTTTATGTCCCCTCTGCTCATGTAGGGGAGACTTGAAAAGTCTACTTGCACAGACAGAGCCCCTGTCTTGTCCCTGGGTTTGGGTGGTGGCATTTCCTCGGGGCGATGAGTCTGTGGGAGCATGGAGCAACTTTCTGTTAAAGAAAACCAGGAGAGGGCCCGGGGCTGGGGTGGGCGCAGGAGAGGGGCTTCCAGTTTCTCAGGGAACCAGAGCCACTGGCCTTCATCCTCCTGGGCTGCTTGCCCCGTGGCTGGAACGAGGACCCGGCAGCCCTCTCCCGGGGGGTTGTCCTTTCTGGGGGCATTTGGAGACGGATTCGCCTGCGGAATGAGCCAGGCAATTGGCTTGGGTTCGGAGTCCTAGTTTGGGCAGTGACCTTGAGCATGTAAGCCTCAGTTTCCTTCCCCCATAGAAAATGGCATATTAAAGCTCTCCTTGAGATGGTTGTGACGCTTAGGAGGTTGGGCAGGAAAGTGGGCTGTGGTGCCATACCCCATCAGGTGGGCCAGAGTCCTGACCCTGGCTGCCTCCAGGGAGGTCAGTTGTATGCGAGGACTCCCCAGCTCCTTTCTTAGAGACAGTCAGTGGCCAGAGCTGGGTGGTGGCCCACATGGGCAGAAGCAGGGCCTAAGGAATCTGGTGGACTAGATGCTTCCCTCACACACAGCCTAAGCCTGGTGCTTCTCTAAAACATGACGTCTCTCAGCTGACAATTTTTGTTCTGTGATGACTCCTGGCTTAATTTCTCAGAGCCTCAGTTTCCTTATTTATAATAGGACTTTGCGAATTCCTACTTCCTAAGGAGTTCCCTGTCACTAGGTGTATCAAAGGCTATTGGATAGATCACATTCCTTAACATCTCTGATCCTGGATATCAGGAGAATTGAATATCATGAGAAAGTAACGTATCTCAAGCACTTGGTCTGTCCATACGTCACATGCACCACACTGGCTATCATCACCACAATCCTGGGAGGCCGGTGCCATTAAACCCTAATTGGTGAGGAAACTAAGGCTCACAGAGGTAAGTGATGTCTCTGTGGTTGCACTCATAGAAAGTACCTGTGCTGGGATTGGACCCAGCTCTGCCTGACTCTAGGCTACTTTCAACAGTACCAGGCAGGCCCCAGAATACAACTGTACAAGGTTCCTAGCCCAGGGCACAGCACCTGACACATGCTGGAACACCGCTGGTTTCTTATTTTGTGTGTAATAAGAAGAGCGGCAGAGAACATAATAATATGTTCTGGAGAAAGTGGAGAAAGTGAGCCTGAAGTCTGGCAGTGGGGTTGGGGTGCTTTTAAGTGACTTCTCTAGGGGTCTGGTAGGAAGATAGTCACTACTCAGGACCACAAAGGAAGCAAATATGAGGCTGACTCATCCCACCCTGCCGACTTTTTTCCTCCTCCATCACCTTGTCCTTTTCACCTTGTCTCCATTTATCTCAGCCTAGACTGATCCCCTGTGTTCACAGACACTTCCCACTCTCCATCCCAGGCTGATGACTAAATATTGACCCTCCCAGCCGACACATCCATGAGGAAAACATGGCCAGCTGTGGTCCATCTCCACTGATGTCCCAAAGAAGGGGAAACAGGATTAAGTTCCAATCCTAAGGATTTAATTCATCCATGGGGAAGAAATCCCTGATTCTAGGGAAAAGGGCATCCCAGCAGGATACAGAGATTTCTTTGCCAAAAATGTTTTAAAAGAAGAAGAGCACATCCAAAGGAAATGATGGGGATGTGAACAAAAGCTCTTTCAAATGCAAAGATATTCATCAACAATCAGAAAGTACCTGAATGTCCAACAGTAGGGAATCAATTAAGTAATGGGACAGCCATGTGACTATTGAAAATGGAGAGTTTTTAACTAATTGGAACGTGTTTATGTATCCGACTATCTGTGGCATGATGCCAAATTTAAGGAAAGAGCTTAGAAAAAAGACTGGAAGGAAATAGGCTAAAGAATGTTAATGTTTGGCGGTGCCCGTAGCTCAGTGGGTAGGGCGCCAGCCACATAACACCCAGGCTGGCCGGTTTGAACCTGGCCCAGGCCAGCTAAACAACAATGACAACTGCAACAACAACAACAACAACAAAAAAGCTAGGCATTATGGTGGGAGCCTGTGGTCCCAGCTATTTGGGAGACTGAGGCAAGAGAATCGCTTAAGCCCAAAGTTGCTGTGAGCTGTGACGCTATAGCAATCTAACGAGGACGACATAATGAGATTCTGTCTCTCAAAAAAAAAAAAGTTAATGTTTGTCCATGGGTGGTGGGATTACGGGAGATTTGTTCCTTGAGGCTACATTTTCTGGACTGTCCAGCTTTTATGCAATGAGCATATACTTTAATAATTAGTATAAATGGAACTGCCTGGCTTCTAGTGCTGAGAGCAGGAAGAGGAGTGCCTGATTCAAAGATAGCACTTTATCGTTTGTTAAATCTAGTGTCCAGTCTCCGAGGGCCTGCAGGCATACGAGATAAAGACTGAATTGTCTCTGTAAGGGCACAGCAGGGTTGCCAGATTGAATTTTTCACCATCTTCTTGTCTCCTATCTGATACATCCTTTATTCCTTTATCAATTTGATACTACCAATGTTTCTCCCCTGCTCAAAAATACTCCAAGGCTCCCCATTCCCAAAAGGACCATGTTCAGAGTCCTTAGACCGGCCTATATAGCTTATCACGGTCTAGTCTCTGGCCAGTTTGTTTGCCTCCAGTACCCACACCCAACCCACCTTCTGCTAGTCCACCCACGACACTCTACATCCAGCTGGCTGAATTAACTATGTTCTTGCCCACTTCCAAGATTTGCATTTGGAATTTCTCTTGCCTGCAATAACCTCCTTTGCTTAGCAACCTCATCCTACTTATCCTTTAAGATTCTATTCAAACCAGATCATCTGGGACCCCACAGTTTACAGGGAGGGTCCTCCCCCATGGTTCCTTGAACATGGGAACAATATAATCTACTCACCCCTACTTCTTCCTGGCCAGCACCTGGGACAGGGATGGTATATGCAAGCTTGTCAGTGATAGGGGCACCTCTGCATTGAGGCCTAGCAGGAACCTTAAAAGAAAGAAGGAATACAAAATTATGAATGCCAGTAATATCAGACATGTGTTGTGTTCTTACTATGTGCTCATGATAACCCTATGAGACTCCTTTTCAAAGTGGAAACCAAGAGTGAGATGCATTCAGCCACTTGCCCAGTGTCACACAAGATTCAGCCTCGGTCACTTAAACCCTACACTCCTAGCCAGAGTCCCAGAAGTTGACAGATTCAGTGAGCCAACATGTAAGCAGCTGTCACAGAGACCCTGTGAGAAGCCGTGTAACCCTGCAGGGTGCCAGTGAAGAGATGGCTCAACAAGGTCCTCCAAAGTGCGAGGGCTTGCGCTGGAGCCATAGGGAGCTCACAGTTGGGAGAGTGGGGAGAGAGCACTGTGTCAGCATTGTTCTCAAGGCTTCAATGGAGAGGTGTTTAGGAAACTGGGACCTCAGAGCATACAGTATACCCAAAGGAGATGATGTTTGATGAAATGGATCAGGAAGGATAAGCTGGAATTCACCAGCTGAGCAAGGGCAGTGACAACAGTGGATTGCACCTGGGGACAATTTCCCCCCCAGAAAACGTTTGTCAGTGGCTGGAGACATTTTTGTCACAACTTGAGCAGAGTGTGTTGGTACATAATGGGTAGAGAATAGTGATGCTGCTGGACATCCCACCCTTCACAGCACAGCCCCACACAGTGAAGAATTATCCTGTCTGAAACATTCATGGTGCTGAGGTTGAGAGCCTCTTGATGAGAGGAGAAGGGCCTTCCTCAGCAGGGATCAGCTGTGCACAGCACCACAGCTATGCACTAAATGCCTCCTGTGCGCTGGGGACTTGGAGCCTGTGCTTGCGTTATTGGCCACCTGGCCTCTCTGTTTTCCCTCAGCCCCCAGCCTCCAGGAACCAGGGAGTAATTTTTTTAAAACATAAAAGCTTTATTCTTGGGCGGCGCCTGTGGCTCAGTCGGTAAGGTGCCGGCCCCATATACCGAGGGTGGCGGGTTCAAACCCGGCCTCGGCTGAACTGCAACCAAAAAATAGCTGGGCGTTGTGGCGGGCGCCTGTAGTCCCTGCTACTCGGGAGGCTGAGGTAAGAGAATCGCTTAAGCCCAGGAGTTGGAGGTTGCTGTGAGGTGTGTGATGCCAGAGCACTCTACCGAGGGCCATAAAGTGAGACTCTGTCTCTACAAAAATAAAAAAAAAAACATAAAAGCTTTATTCTTGGGCAGCGCCTGTGGCTCATTGAGTATGGCGCCGGCCGCATATACCGAAGGTTCAAATCCAGCCCCAGCCAAACTGCAGCAAAAAAATAGCCAGGTGTTGTGGCGGGCACCTGTAGTCCCAGCTACTCAGGAAGCTGAGGCAAGGGAATCGCCTAAGCCCAGAAGTTGGAGGTTGCTGTGAACTGTGATGCCACAGCACTCTACCGAGAGCGATAAAAGTAGAACTCTGTGTTTACAAAAAAAAAAGCTTTATTCTTTTTATTTCTTTAAATTCATTTTTTAAAACATAAAGCCTTTATAAAGACATAATTCCCATCCTGTAAAAACTGTACAAGTCAATGGTTTTTAGTACAGCCACACAGAGTTGGGCAGCCATCACCATGCTCTAATTTCATAATACTTTAATCATCCCAGAGAGTAACTTGTGTACATTAGCAGTTACCCCCATTTTGCCCCAGGCTTGGCAACCACAAATCTACTTTTGTCTCCATAGATTTGCCTGTTCTAGACATGGCAATCATGCAATACTATTCCATAAATGGAATCATACAGTATGTTTCGTGTCTGTCTTCTTACACCTGGCATGTCTTTACAGTTTATCCATGTTATTGTATGTGTTAGTACTTCATGGCTATCATAGTATTTTTATGGCTGCATAATATTCCATTTTGTGGATATATCACATTTATTTATCCATTCATCAGTTGATAGGCATCATTTCTTTATTTTGTAAACATTTGTGTGTAGTATTTTGTGCGGACATGTGTTTTCATTTCTCCTGGATATATATCTTGAAGTAGAATTAGCAGGCTGTCTGGAAATGCTATACCTTTTGAGGAACTGCTAGATTATTTTCTAAAGAGGTTGCACCATTTTCCATTTCTGACAACAGTGTATGAGGGTTCCAGTTTCTCCACATCCTCACCAAAGCTTTTGTATGTCTTCTGGATTCTAGCTGTGGGTGTGGAGTGGTATCACAGTGGTTTTGATTTGCATTTCCCTGATGGCTTATGAATTTGAACATCCTCCCTTATGCTTGTTGGCCATTCGTGTCCCTTCTTTGGAGAGTTATCTATTCAGATCAAAGTCCTCTTTTAAACTTCCTGTATCATTCCCTTACTTGGACCAAAATGCAAACTCCACAGAACCTTTGACTACATCACTCCTCACTTGCTCTGCTCTGGCCAAAGCCTCAAAGAGGCAAGTTCATCCCCATCTTTTGCACCTGGAGTTTCCTGTCTCACCTCACCATTTGCATAGCAGCTGGGGGATCAGTAGAAAAGCCTTCTGTACTCTCTCAGTCTCAAGGACCTCCCCCAGGTCCTAGCTAGTGTACCTTGTGGTTTCCTGTAATCATTTCTTCCCTGTCTGATAAGATCCTGAAGATCTCGCAGGTATGATTACACCTTCTCTCACTGTGGGACTCTGGGCAAGCCACGTCCCCTCTCTGGGCCTCAGGGCCTTATCTGAAAACTGGAGGAAGTGGAACTGGATGATCTCAAAAGGCCTTTCCAAATCTACCCTCTTCTGATTCCATGTGATGGCACTATCAGGAGGGCACAGACCTGGCACTATTACAGTCAGAGAAGGGTGGCTGGAGCCAAGTTGGTCATGAACCGATGCGGGCAGCATGGCTGACTGTCACCAGCCCCATGGGGACAGTCTCCAGGAGCTTGTGGCAGCTTTGACTCAGTGCCCAGCCTCTAGGAATAGGAGGAAGGATTGTAAACACCTCCAGCTCCAGAAAGTACTGGACACCTTGGACGTTTTCCACTCCAGAATTATCTATTTCTCCTGGGAGGATAATCTAATTGCCAAACCTTCTCTGAGCATCAGAACTATTGCATTTGCAATAATTGCAACAATTCTTGACACCCCTTCTTCTGCCTAGCCCTCAACAATGGGGTAAAGATACAGAGATGGATAAACTCGATGCTGCCAAAGGATTCCAGTGGAGTGAGGAAGGCAGATGTGTGACCTACAAATGATACTGCTGTGGGACAGGCTGACCCTCAGCTGTGTGTGGACCTCAGTGACTCAAGTACCCTCATGCCCTGAGAGATCAGGGAAGGGTTTTCAGCTGGGTTTGGAGGTGAATAGGGATGCAGCAGGTGGATGGTGTTTGGGTTTTCCAGGTGGAGAATGAGCCTGGGCAGAGACATTCAGCTGCAAACCCTCCAGGTGTGCTCGGGGCATTCAGAATGATTACATTTTACCCGAGGCCCTGGGGCAGTGGGAGGAGGTAAGAGAGGAGTTAATACAGTGGCACAGACTTTGAAAAGCCCAAGTACCCTTTGGGCTTTGTCCTGTAGGCTGCAGGAGCCACAGAAGGATTTTAAGTGGATAGAGGCGAGCAGGTCTGCATTTGGTAAAATGCCTTTTCTGCAGACAGTGCAGAGGAGGGTGAGGCTGAGGAGAGAGCAGGAGACCAGGAACCTAATCAGGATTCCGTGGTGCTTGTCATTATCCTGAGCAGGGATGAAGTCAGAATAGTGAAGAAGAGAGAAGGAAACAGCTTCAGAAGCTGTTTGGAGGTAAGATCATCCCAAAGGGGAACGGCTGGAAGGAGAGGAAGGAGGCTAAGCAGTGAATGGCAGAGAACAGCAGATGTCAGCCTCCTGGGGCTCCAGTGGCGGCCGAGGAGGCACGAGGGATGTAGGGGTTGGCATTTGAGCATGGCATTTTCCAGGTGGCTGGAGACAGGGATAGAGGTGGCAGGAAAGCCAGGTCCTGACCCAGGGATCTGGATGTGCAGTGGCACAGAAGTGTGAGCATTAAAGACAGCTAAAGAAACAGTGAGCCTCTCCAGATGTCTGGAGCACAGAGGGTGTGATGTGAAGGGAAACTGAGGCTGGAGGGGGTAGCCATGCTTGGGGTTGGAGGGCCATGAGAGCCCAGCAAAGGGGTTCCAGCTGCAAGCAGACCACTGAGTGAGGCTTCCAGACCCAGGTGCTCACTCCTTTCTCCATGGTGGGTGTCAGCCCAATTTTCAAACAAGAGGAAGGTGGACTACCCCCAAGCAATTAGCCAATGAGTGTGATGCCAATCAGGACAAAGTTCTCAAAGCAAATCGGGGGAGAGTAGTGAGAAAGGGAAGAAGGGAATCCTTTCCTGGGAGCTGACCTAGCTCTCCAAGAACACCAGAACCAACTGGCAGAGGATTTCTGCAGAGCCCATAAAGTGTTTTGTTTTTGTTTTTAAAAAATGAGCCAACATTTTAAAATAAGGAATTTCCTTGAGAAGTTAGGACATTTTATTTTAAAAGCCAGAAGATTACACTTAACTTCCAGATTTCCATCTTCTCTTGGAGAATGTGGAGATCTGACTCGTGGTGGCTACAGCTATGTCATGGCTGCCCCCACTCTGAGCACTACATCCCCCTATAGCAGGTATAGAGATGGCCGGTGCATGCACAACTTACCACTTTTCAACTATCTGCCTGGGCCCTGAGGTCCTGGAACGTGGGGTCCTTCCCGTGCCCTGGTGCCTGGAGGCTAGGCAAGAGGGACCCCTTATCCTGCAGTACCCAGTGATGTGTTCCTGGGAGTATCAGTCTCAAAGGAGGCTCTGTGGGGGAGGGAGAGGGATCTGGGGCCTTCTTCGGCTCCTGGGAAGCCCTGCCCTCCATGGCCCCTCTTGGTCACAGTAGAGACATCAACTGACATGACTTAGCCCTGAACTCCAGTACAGATTCCTTTTCTTGAAGGAATAGCTACAGCTTTAACAAATAGCTGCAGAGTCCATTTCGGACAATACTGTCTTCTAAAGACTGATGGGGGGGGTAATGTTTTTTTTTTTCTATTACTTTTTGATCAGATAAGAGTTTCTTGTGGTTCAAAAGCACAGTCTACAAAGAGAAGGGCCTTATTCCACCCAGCCCCCACCCACGCTGCGGCCACCCCCACCCAAAAAGGAGGTCACTCATGTTAGTTTGTTGTGGCGTATCCTCCCAGATTTGCTTTATGCCCTTAGGGGAGTTTAGCACGCATACCATTCCAGACCTTCCATGTTGCTTTTTAGTCACTGTAGAATTAACTCTCAATGTAAAACCCTTCGAACAAAGAAATATGCAAAAAAGTAATAACAGGTACCACTATCCAAAGAAAATCACTAGTACCATCCAGCCTTTCCTGCTAGGTGTAAATTTTATTGTTATTTTCCCCTCTGTGTAGGTTAATAGGGTAAGGGTTCATAGTTACAATCATTCTCTCTTTACCTACTATTTGGATCCTGAAATTTTTTCTGACTTAAATATAAGCAATTCCCCTTGTTAGTTCCTAGTTTCCAAAATATGATGGTAACAGCTATAATAATTCCATTATAATTTAACCATTCTTCTAGTTTTGAACATACGTGTATAAAGGTCATTTGTGACATCTGGCTATTGTCAAGAGCACAGTTACACCCACAGCTTTTTTTTCATATTTGGAATTGGGCTGAATGAGGTCTCCAGTAAATGAGGCCTCTAGATCAGGAGCTGAAAAGCTACAGTTTGGTCCCCTGGAGCTGGGGGAGCTGCTGTAGACATAGCTGGGGATGCTCAGTGAAGACCTGGAAGGCAAAGGGACAGGGCAGACAGAGGCATGTGGGGAGCTGGAGGAAGACAGGTGCCCCACGTGGGCCAGTCATTGTGCCAATGCTTGTGTGTCATGAGCGTGCAGCGCTCACACTCACTGGGTCTGGACGAAGTCTTTAAGTGTTGGGCCTGACACACATTTGCTGCTGGCCCCTCATGGCCACCAGAAAATGGGGGACTATTGTAATTTCCATTCCTGCAGTTAATGAGCCTGAGGCAGGGAGAGGTGGAGCATCCAGAATGTAACCAAATAGTTGGTTCTAGAAGGGCTTCCACTCCCTAAGCCTCTCAATACCCTTGTGAGGTTGGAATTATTATTCCTGTTTTACAGGAGGGGAAATTGGGGCTCCGACAAAGTCATCTGGGAAAAATTGCCTGACTGGGATTAGAACCTACTGTAGCTTTTCCCATCCAGGTCCTGCAGATGGAGACTAGGGGCAGGTGAAGGACAGGTAAGAGGAAGGCCAGGAAGCCAGGCCAGGAGAGTTCCAGGACACCATTCTGAGGGGTGACAAGGCTAAAGCGTGTGCTCCAGTGGAAGTAAAAGGCATTCACAGAAGCTTAGGGAGAAGGCCTCAAGGTTGGTGGGAGAGAAGGAGGAGAAGGATCCCCCAGGGCAGAAGGGATATGGAGGGGAGGGCTCACCTGGTGCTGAATCGTGGGGCGAAGTGGGGCAATGTTCCTGTGGCCGTTCGTATAGCATTTCCCAGGGAGCTCCCTGCTCTGTCAAACCTGTTCTCAGAGATATTCCAAAGAGGCACAGCAGTAGAGAAGAGAGAATATGGCAGAGAGGGAGTTGGGCTGTGAGTCAGGATCCTGCGTTTGCATCTCTGGAGAGCCTCTGATTCTGAAAGAGCATCCCCCTTTCCCAGCCTCACAAGTTTCAGCATTTTGCCAATCATCTCTCATCCCTACCTCCACATAGACTTTTTTGTTTGTTCACATGAGCATTTTAAAGGAAATCCAAGACGTCATGGCACCAAGCTTGTGACAATTTCCGTGTTTGTTGCTAACTGATGAGCCCATGTTACCTTTCCATGGCTACAAGCTAACAGAACTCCAGGACAAACTCTAGTGCCTTAATGCAATCTAATATCTAACCAAAATTCAAGTTTTCTGGAGTATTTCATGATGCCTTTGTACCATGACTGTGCTCAAATTAGGATCCAAACAAGGTTTACATGTTATATTTGGATGCACTATTCCTTTTAATACTTTCAAAAAGCATTAAAGCTCTGCTAAAGGAATCACTGATTATCTATTCAGGGACTAAGCAGAACCTCAAAGACCAGATACTTCTGTACCTTGGTATTACTTTTTCAAGCAGCCTGAGTTTTACTAACCACAGGGGAAGCTCCCTCAAGAAGACAAACTCGGATGCCTTCCAGGCCAGGCGGGTGGCATCGCTGCCCATTGTCACTGCCTGATGGGCCTATGCCTGGCTGGATAAGCTCTTAGCACCAGGCCCCAACCCAAAGGGGGCAGGTGGGAATGTGAGTCAGGGCAGTTTTTCAAGAGTGAATGGAAATCTAGATTTTTATTTTTACATGCAATCTCTAATTATTAAATGTTGATACTTTATAAAAACACATCATTTGAACCCAGCAACACTCTTCAGTAGACTGAATTCAGCCTGTGGACATTAGTTTCTTCTTTGCTGTCCAAAAATTTGAGGCACGTTATTGAATGGAAATGACCTCTCCGTCTTTGGAGGTAATCAAAGAGAAGCAGCCTGGCCATCCATCTGCAATCCTGGACAGGTCCTGCACACTCAGTGAATACTGCGTTATATTTTGTCTCCAGTCTTACTAGTAGATGATTCAGAGATCCTACAACCCTTTCTCCTACTCCCCTTCCACCCCCATTTTCTCTCTGGGCCCACAATGTGCCTAAGAGCACTGCAACAGCCAGGCAGAAAATGCAGCCACCTGCCTGGAGTAGAACCCCCAAGATCCATGACCCACATGAGACCCTTAGAGAATCTGCACAACTAAGATTTTAGCCTAAACCCCATACCTACCATTGGCCAAAGACTGGTTATGTCAGGTTGGCAAAAACCACTTCTAGGCAGCTGTCTGAGTTGGCCTATGATTTGCTATGTCAAGCCCTATCTGGACTTAGGCCTATAATAATGCTTACGGGGCCTCATCTGGATGCAGTGGTGGCCAAACAGACGTGGGTCTGCCCCCATAGACCTTATACTTACCTATTAGGGGCCAACAGAAAAAAGAAAGAATAGCACATGTGATGTTAATGACAGAAATGGTAAATCCTATGCCAGAAGCACAGAATGACAAGACTGTATAGCCAGGGTCCAACTTCTGCTGAGAGGCCTGGGAGAGGACAGGACAATGCTTTAGGGAACTGAAGGGCTGATCTGGTGAGTGGAAGAGAAGTTTGGATTCATATTAGAAAGTTCTCCAGCAGCTGGATGGAATTACCCGCAGCTTTGAGGGGCACTGCATGGGCTTGGATTTTCTCAGCAGGCAGAGGTGACATAAGATAACCAACAGGTATAAATGTTCCTGGCATATGTTAGTTGTTTACTGCTGTTATCTTTAAGGTGACCCAGCTGGCTGCAGAACTTTTACCTGTAAGAGCAAGTTGGACCTTGCTGGAAGGGCAAAACCATCAAGGACTAGGTTGGGGGGACAGAACAGAGAGGAAGAAAGAAATAATGTATTCAGAAGCAGCTCTGATGCCCAGTTCATGTGGCTGCAGCTGCCACTGATGGTGGTGGTAGGGATGATGGTTCTGGTGATTAGGATGGTGGTGGTAGTGATGATGCTGGAGATGGGTTCAGTTTGAGGACTGAAGGACCATTTAGTGTAGAAAAGTAAAGACTCAGGAGGACAAGCAGCTCTGGAGGGCTACCTGCCTGGAAAAAGTTCCTTAGACTTGTTCTCTGGGTCTTACAACTTTTTGGAAGCCCTACAAAAATGTTTGCAAACTCACACACACACACAGAGTGCTAGACCTAATGTGTAAAAAGAAATCCACAAAATTCCAAGTAATAAATGTTCAATTGAACATCCATCAGCTGATCAGTGGCAGCTCATTATATTTAAATAGACATATACAAATTATATTTTCTCTGAAATGTACATAAATTGCAACGTGTTTATTAGTCAGTGGGGCATGGCCTCCAAAAGAAAGAGTGTGCAGGGCTCTATAAATGTCTTTAAATGGCCATGACTGAGTGGAAAATGCTCTGTGAGCTGGTAAGTCCCTGTCAGTGGAGGGATGCAGGGACGGCTGTGAGGCCTGCCTCCCTAGATGCTAGATGCTGCAGCAGAGGCTCCTGGACGCGAGGTGGCCGCTAGCCAGAGTGCTCCTAGTTTCTTATGATGATTCCCTCCTCCCCTTCCATGCACAGACATGTAGTTAGTTCCTGGAAGAAATCTTTGAAATATTCTAAGTCTGTCTCCTCACCTTTCTTCTGAGGAACCTTAGGGTATGAGATTTGTTGGAGGTAACAGCAAGTCAGAGGCTCTCCAGAGATGCAAACCCAGAATCCTGACTCACAGCCCAACACCCTGTCTGCCCCAGATCCTTCACCTGGGCCATTTTGCCCACTCATGTTAGAAATGTGCTCTTCTCTGCAAACATTGGCAATGCAGAGGCTTACTTCTCTCAGAAGCCACACAGACTTTTCAGTTGGCCCATCTAAACAATACCCTTTAAACTCCTTCCCTGGGACTTTCCCACTATTGCCAAGTCATAGTAGGCAGCGGGCTTTGACTAAGTAGCAAAACACCATGAACTTCAATTTCCTATTCTATAAAGCAGAGATGAGTATTGGTATCTGTGTAATAGGGGTGTTGAAGAGATTAAATGGGATAATGTGCGTAAAGTACTTTGCACATGGCCTGACACTTTCAAAGTGCTCAATGAATCGGATATTATATTACGATGATTATTTTCAATATGCATTTAGCCAATCAAGTATTAAGTGATCTCCTATTAAGTGCCTATTAGGGGCTAAGACAGGGTGGTTCCTGGGTCCTGGCCCTCACAAAGCTCACATTCCAGCCAGGGAAGAAAAATAACAAATAGCGAAATAAGCAAAATCCCAGAGGAAAAATTCTGCTACTCAAAAGGCCAAGTGGAAGGGTTTCACAGAAGGTGAAATGAGCAGTCTTGAAGAGGTGCAGGAAGACCCTGCTGCAGAGCTGACACGGGAATGTCCACATCAACCGCAGATCACAAGCAGAGCTCCAAGAAGGAGACACATAGCAAACCTGAGGGGCAAGAGGAAGGTCAGTATCACTGAGGTATACCCAGAGGTATACCCACCTCAGTGAGAGAGATCAGGCGGGTTGGGAGACGCAGATCCCGTGGGGCCTTCTGAACCAAGGGCAAGGGTCAAGCAGGACTCATTGGCGAGTTCGAAGCCTGTATGTGTGTGTGTTCCAGAGGCAGAATCCACAGGAGTGGCAGGTGCGCTGGATGCTGGAGGTGAAGGAAGACAGGAATCAAGGTCATGCCTAAAGGTTTAGCCTGAGCACCTAGGTGTTTGGAGGCTGGGGAAGGGCAGGGTAGAAAAGCTGGTCTCCCTCCAGGCCCCTACTTCACACCTGTATGTACTTGGTGCCAACAGTATGCAGAGCAGACAAGCCTATAGAGATGGAAGGCAGGTCGGGGATAAGGATAGGGTTTGTGGGGCAGGGGAATGGGAGTAACTGCTTAATGGGGACAGGGCCTCTCTTTGGAGAGATACAAATGATTTGGAAACAGATAGAGGTGGTGTTTGCGCGATATTTTGAAGGTAGCAAATGCTACTGAATAGTAGACTTTAAAATGGTTCATTTTGGCTGGGCACAGTGGCTGTAATCCCAGCACTTGGAGGCCAAGGCTGGTGAATTGCTTGAGCTCAGGAGTTTGAGACCAGCCTGAACAAAAGCAAGACCCTGTCTCTACTAAAAATAGAAAAACTAGCCGGGTGACATGGCAGGCACCTATAGTCCCAGTTACTTGGGAGGCTGAGGCAAGTGGAACTCTTGAGCCCAAGAGTTTGAGATTGTTATGAGCTATGACAGCACTCTAGCCCGGGCAGCAGAATGAGACTCTATCTCAATTAAAAAAAAAAATGGTTCATTTTATGTTATGTGGATTTCACCTCAAAAAAGTGAAGCAGAAAGAAATCAAGCCTTTTTCAGACAAACCAAAACTAGGGAACTTTGTCACCAGATGCAATTTCAGGTTCCCACATCCATGCCTGGCAGGGACTGGGCAAATAGTGTGATTCTCTCACTGGTGAGAAAACAACACAGCAAGAAATGGACATGTAAATAGTCAGTGACTGAACTGTACTAATTTCAAGTCTTCTGGGGCTCTATGGGTGGTTAGAGACTCTGGAACCAGTCCTGGTTCCAAGCCCTGCCTGTTTCTTTACCAGTGATACGGCCTTAGACAAACGCCTTAACCTCTCTGACCCTCAGTTTCACCATCTGTCAAATGGGAGTAATGCTAGTCTGTGCCACCCTGACTAGTAAGGTGCCTGGCACCTAGTAGATGCTGTCAAATGAAAGTGGTCAGTGGACCACTGGCTTTGGGTCCAGGGCCCCTTCTTTATCACTGTGATGTTGAAGCTATAGCATTCATCATAATAAAGTGCCCACTTTGATCCCACCATCCAGCTCTGGCCTGAAGGCTATGCATCTCAGTGGTAGTGAGGCTCTTCCTGATCCGGACAAAAGCAGCAGTTACAGAACCTGCCCCAACTTCCAGACATTTGGATCCATCGCCATTCAGCCTGGGGCTGCCACCGGGGGTGGGGGTGGGGGGGGGTGCAGTGCTCAGAACAAGATGTGCTCAGGGACAGAAACATAAACAAGCCCTGCCTTCGGGTTCCTCATGCCCCAGGAGAAATGAAACGGTGAGACCAACCCTACTAGTGAAGCCCAGGACTTTCTGGGCTGAAATAAACATCCTCAGCCAGAAGTCTTTTCCTGCCATATGGGCTTTGACCAGATGTCCAGCCTACAGCAAGGAAGGAATTAGACATCTGCGAGCACAAAGATGGAAAGATGCGCTCGAAGGTAGTTGCAAGAGAGGAAGTGTCATGTGCCACAGACACACTGGCAGTCACACCATCTCTTTATGTGCAAAGCCAAACATGCAGTGGCCAAGAACAGGGAGTCTAGAGGCCTGGGTTCAAATCCTAACTTTTTTACGTACTGGTTTTGAGACTTTGGGCAAGTTCTTTTAACTTTTCTGGGCCTCAGTTTTTGCATTTACAAAAGGAAGAAATAAAAATTCCTTGCCTCAGGTGGCGCCTGTGGCTCTTTGAGTAGGGCACCTTTGAGTAGGGCACCGGCCCCATATACCAGAGGTAGTGGGTTCAAACCCAGCCCCGGCCAAAAACTACAAAAAAAAAAAAAAAAAAAAAAATCTCTTGCCTCTTAATGTTTAAAGATTAAAAGAAATGATGTGTGTAGAGCTGTCATCAAGCGAATATTCTGTACCAGCTAATCTGCAAAGTATTGTTGTTAGATGTCCAAAGGTGGAGAAGTGCCACAAAGAACCAGAGATTCATTAATAGCAGAGTTAATAGCAGAGATGTATTAAAGAGCATCTGCAAAGCCCACATATGAAGAAAAACACAATTAAATTCAAGTAGGGGAGAAGAGGGGGAAGGGGGCCAGTAAGCACCCACCCAATGGGTACAATGTGGGGGTATTTGGCACACCTCCTGAGTGAAGGAATCGAATACAACTGGGACCTTTCCTAACAAACACAATGTAACCTAATCGTATGCACCCTTATTTAACTCAAAAAAAGGTTTTTTTTTTTAAAAAAGAACACCTACAAGCAGACGGGCTGCCACTGAAAATGGAAAGTGGTGGCAGCTCTAGGTTAGGGTAAGGGGCCTGTTTTAAAGCAATTCAGGGTGTTGTGTATGTGTAGCTCAGGAGGTGGAGGGCATGGCGTGACAGAGATCAAGTCATCTGCTGGAGGCCTTGTAAAAGATTGGAGAGTTACCAGCTGTGAATATTCTACAACTAGGAAGAAGTTTAACAGAATGAGGAAATGCTCTTTGCTTCATCAATGTCCAGACCCGCTGGAGCCAGAGAAAAACTAACAAGTCCTATTTGCTTGGGAATGGTTAGGCTGGTTGAGGGTAGATAAAGACTAACAGTTATCTTTACTGATTGTTAACCTACTGGGTTTACATGATATGAGTTCTCACATCTGCAACCTATTCCCTGGATGATCTTGGGTCTGTTGATTAACTTTCAATGGCTCCCTGTTACCTTTGGAACTAAGTCCAAACTCCTGAGCTCTTCTTCCCTGACTATATTGTCCTCCTCAGAACCATCTGGAGAGGTTGGCACAAGCCAGATCATGCAGGGCATGGTAGATGTTCCCGTTTTCATCCTAATGACAGAGAAAGTATTGAAGGGGCAAACCATGCTCAGAGACCAGGTTAGTCGACTGCAAAACCTGTGCAGTGATTGGGGGAGAGGTGTGGTCCCTAAGAGTTTTGAGCTTGGAGGTAGAGGACTTCTTATAAAGAGGCTCCTGAAGTGAGCAGACCAAGCACCAGCCCCAATCTGAAGCCCATCCCAACTGTGTAGCTTTGTGCTACTCTGAACATGACCTGGTCACTGGCTTCCAATCCTTTCGGTGTCATTCCCTCTGCCCAGCATACCCTTGCTCTTCCCTTTCCGGTCAAACTATGTGACTATTAGGTTTTCAGTAAACCATATGTACATAAGGTATAAAGATTGAAAAGGGCCAGAGGGCCAGTGGTAAAAAGCAAGTCTCCCTTTGGCCCTGTCCCAGTGTCATTCCCTCTGCAGAGGTGGTCCTTGCTACTCTTTCACCAGGCCCCTTCTGAGCTGGTCTTCAACCATGCTAACATGTGTAGAAGCGAGGGCACTCCTATGTGTGTTCCCTGTGTGAATATCACACTCAGCAGCACACATTTGGAAACCACCACCCCCATGGCCCGGACTAAGTCAGCATCTTTGATGGCTTCACTGCATTCTGTTGCGGGCACATTTGCACTTGTTCTAGACTTTGCCAATGCAGGCAGTACTATGAGGAATCCCAGGACAGGTTCCTAGAAGGCAACTGCTGGGTCAGTAGTTGGAGTGTTTGTAATGTTGTCGGGGCTTTCCAGACCCCACAGAATGCTGCCTTCTGCAGATACCATGGGCGAGCCTGGGTACACAGCATGCATGTAGCCCACCACTACCCATGGAGCTGAAGAACCTCACGTGTTCCTATAGCCTCTGTGTTCCTATAGCCCTTTGCAGCTCCCACCTAGTGCTCTCGTTACGCCTTGGCTGTGTCTGAACTTCAGGGTCTGGGACTACCACGTCATTTTCATTTGCATCCTCAGTGCCTGCCCTGGAGCTTATCTCCTGAGTCAAAGTCAGAAGGAGCACCACGCTCCTAGCACATACCAGGCCATCAGGATTTCTTAGAAAGAGCTGTCTCAGCTTCTGTAAGTTGGGAGAAAGGCTGGGGTCATTTCCACTCTGATCATCTGGACCTATGTCCGGTTGGTTGGCCCTGTGTAGGTGTGGCCACCCTGGGCTTGGAAAGGGCTTGTTTCCCTCCTTAAAGAATGAAGGTTGTGACATAGAAGTAACACTCTGTTTCTTGGACCCATTTAGGGCTGTTCCTTAGGGGCTAATCCTGGGGCTGCTTTCTGACACCTGGAACCTTCGAAGTGGTTAATTATAGGGGGAACATTCTGAGAATTTATGTCTCACTGAAATGAGGAACTCGGTTCCATGAACCCATTGACATCTGTGTCTCTCTACTTACCCCTGGCTGCCACACCCCATCTCCTGATGGGCAGCAGGCGAGCAGGGGCAGAGAAGGGACCATGCCCCTTTCTTGCCTTCTAGTCCTGTCACCCTCTTCCCATGGCTTTTATGTTTAAATCCACCCTCTCCCACCACCACGCTTTCTCAGGGGCTGTTCCCTCTATCTGGAATCTGTTGCTCTCCCGTTTGTACTCATAACCCTCGTTCCTATCTGTGCAGATCCATCTCCTTGGGGAAGCATCGGTATCTCCCATGGCTGCAGTCCCCAACCCCCGGGTCATAGACTAATACCAGTCCATGGTCTGTTAGGAGCCAGGCCTCACAGAGGCGTGTGAGTGAGCGAAGCTTCGTCTGTATTTACAACCATTCCCCATCGACTGCATCACCACCTGAGCTCAGCCACCATCAGGTCAGGGGCAGCATTAAGTTCTCACAGAAGCCGGAACCCTATGTGAATTACATGAAGAGATCCAGGTTGCCTGATCACTCAGAAGGTGGTTGTCCTTTGAATGCCATTTTCTTTTCCTGTTCTACCCTTTTGCCCAGAAAATCAGATTTACCTTTCAGACCAAGTAAGAAACCCAATCAAATACGCCTTAATGAATTCCCCCAGTTTACTGGCTGCTTGTGTACAATTGCCAGTCTCCCACGTGGCTGCGCCTGAGGTTTCAGTACTTAAACTAAAAAAGGAGAACTTCACTTCCCTGCCCACTGACAGGGGGAAAGGA
The DNA here is from genome assembly GCF_027406575.1 of Nycticebus coucang. NCBI lineage: Eukaryota > Metazoa > Chordata > Mammalia > Primates > Lorisidae > Nycticebus > Nycticebus coucang. The sequence goes on from NC_069796.1 coordinate 79,574,892, forward strand.
AGCATTGAACTCAATTTGGTAAAATTGGAAGAGAAGGACACCCAGGCTGGTTGTTGGCTACATGGCCTCGTCCCTTTGATTAGCAAAGGGAATGCACCACCAGCAGCATTTCTTTGTGGGTTCCCTGGGTGAGAGGCAGCTAGAGAGGCCGTGCCATGAGGCAAAGGACCCACTAAGAGTAGAGTTCTCCTGGGGCCCTGAAAACCCAGAACTCTACCCAGTGGAGCTAAAGAGACATCCCCTTTCCTGTCCACCCCAGAAGGCATAAACTTCTGCCAGAATTGGATACAAGTAGGAGGCGGAAGTGAGAGAGGATTGAGAAAATACCTCTGGAAGGCTTCCTGGAGGAGGTGACAGAAAAGGCCAGGGCTTGAAAGAAGCGTAAGACTGCCCCAGGTAAGGAAGGGCATTCCAGAAAGTAGGTACAGCACAGGCACAGGGTCATAGCCAGGAGGAACCAAGAGCCGTAGTAACACCATGAGGCAGCAGGTACTGCAAAGTCCAACCCAGTACAAAGTGCAGGAGAGATCACCCCTGCCTCCAGGCACATGAGAAGGCTCCAGGAGACAACCTACCTGAGCTGGGCGATGAAAGGAAAGTAGTTAAAGAGTGGAACGGCAGTGGCCAAGGCAGGGGTGAGGAGGCATGCTGCATCTGGGGACATGTGTGGTTGCCTTGATGTTCCTGAAATTGGGAGACAAATGCTGGAGTGTTTAGCAAGACCAAGTTGGAAAGATGGGTTGAAGTCTGATTAAAGAATAGACATACTAAAGATGAGCTAGAAGAGTTTGAACTGAGTTTTAATCCAGGCTGTGCCACTTCCTAGGGGTATGATGTCGCCTGGCATCTTTGAGCCTCCATCTCCTCAACTGTTAAATGAAGACAGTGATTGCCTCACTTGTGGGGTGGTTGTGCAGATTCAGTGATATGTAATATGTATAATGCAATCTTACAGCACGGATGTGCCAGAGTTCATTGAACCACCATCCCCCTGCTGATGGACGCTCATGTTGTCTTCCAATTTTTTGCCACTTGCAGACTTGCCAACACAGACGTCCTGTCCATATAGCTTTGTATGATAGCAGTTGCATTGCCACAACTAGGCCCCCCAAAGAGTAATCTAGGCTAGGCCCCCCAAAGAGTAATCTAGGTCTAAGTGATCTAGAGGAGCTTCCATTATACATCAGGAATTTTAAGAGAAATGAAGGAGCGGCAGTTTCTGGATAATGTGTAGGGTGTGTATGGAGAATGTCCCCTGTGTGGCTGCACCACACCAACCAGCAGTAGTCACCTCCCAGTGGCGATGGCTTGGGTATGTGATGGACGAGGTAGTTGGCCCTTCCTGTGTGCCTGGGGGATACTGTAAGCAGTATGCCATCACTTTGGAAATTTGAGAAGAAAGTTCAAGAGTGTTTTTTGTATGTTATCTGCGATGGTGACTGATGGTGACAGTGATGACATAGGTCTTTCTTATAGGCATTGGAGCCATTGAAAGCTGGTCCATAAGGGGATAACGTGGCCCTCTAGGACAATCCTGCTCACAGGGAGCAGGAGGAAAGGGAGGGAATGAGCTCCACACAAAGCCCCTGCTTTCACAAAAGGTTACAAGAAACGTATAGGAGCTGGGCTTTAAATAGAAATACAACAGAAGGGGTTCTTTGAAAACTCCTTGAGGAAAGAAACCACAGCTGTTTTGTTCATCCCTCTAGCACCTGGAACAGCATTTGGCACATTGCAGTTCTCAAAGAAATATTGGTTGGATGGAACAGAGCAAGGCAAGGGAGAGAAGGGGAGGAGAAGGAGAAAGCAAAGGATTTCTAGTTATAAGAGAGACTGGTTTGCTCAGATTTGAAAGACCCCCCTCCCAAAACAAACAAACAAACATTAACTAAAATGTCAGCCTAATGATAAAGTACCTATGCCCAGCTGTTAAGGAAACTCAGAGAAAATTTTGATTAGAAATAGGGATTCTCAAAAAGCAATCCTATTGTTACTCCATCCAGAATGAATCATGTGTAACAGTAAGACCCATACTGTTTGGTCTATACATGTAATGAAAAGATCTGCTAAAAATTATACCCAGAGGCTCTGCTGGAGAGGACATGTGGTTGAGCTGGGGGAGCCCTGATCCCTGCACCAACACAGTCATTATGATTAAATGATGCTTCTCATAATCAGGTTGCAAAACTGCTCCAGGCAAGAGCCTGGGAGAGGCTTAATTTATGTCCTTTGGAGATTACCTCGCTTCTGAGAGGGGGTTCCGCTGTCAACTTGATTTCTGCCTACTCTCAGACCTCAGGAGATTGCCTGTTGGCTGCTGTCTGAAAACCCAGGATGAGGCTGTGTGGCAGGACGCAAGATGGAGCAGGCCCTTAGCCTGTTTCTCACTAGTTGGAATCACAGACTGTCACCACCAGGAGTGAGCCTTGGAGATTATCTGGTGGCCGGGGCTCTTATTTAACCAAGAGGCATTGTGTATGCAGCTGTCATGTTGAGTTTGCAGTGGGAAAGGGACTGGGAGGAGGAACCACCTGAAATCCTGCAAGAGGGCGATACAGGGATGATAGAATAAACTATTGTGAGTCACCCCATGGACTGTTATGTAACCATTAGAAGGGTTGCCTGAGTTCTGTACCAATTGACCTGGATGTGGGATCATGTGTGTTGCTAAGTAAGACCAGTAAGATTTAAAGATGTGTTCAGAACAGAGATGGCATTGACGAGCCAGAGAGATGACGGGTGACAGATGAACAGCAGGCTAATGTGGCCCTCTGCCTGGCTTTGTACAGCCCATTTGCTAGGGATGGGTTTTACATTTTTAAATCATTGGGAGGGGAAAAAAAGTGGGGGAGATTTTTGTGACATGTGAAAATTATATGAAATTCAAATTGAGGTGTCCATTACTCAAGTTTTATTGGAGTACAGCCACACACGTATGCTGGTACATCATCTGCATAGCTGCTTTCACGCCTGCAAAGGCAGAGTTGAGTCACTGCAAAAGAGACCAGGCAGGCTTCAAAGCAGAAAATAATTATTACCTGACCCTTTTCTGAGGAAGTTTGTCAGCCCTTGGTTTAGAGTATCGTGACATTTTGCAAAATGACAGCACCAGATACTGGGCTCAGCACTTTGTGAGAGCAGATTCATTACATTTGTTTACCTGTTCATTCATTTTATCATTTATTCATCAGGTGCTTAATGCCTACCCACCAGGCCAGTCACCAGGAACCAGCAGTGAACAAACAGATACAGCCCCTGTTCTCACAGAGCTGAGTCTGTGTCTAGATCTTTCCTTTTTCAGCCTAAACATTCCTAGCCCTTCCAACTGCTTCTCATAAGTCTTGGGGTCCAGCCACTTGCATCTTGCATGCTGTCCCCTTCCCATGGAGGGAAAGACCCAGAATGGCCCCATGCTTCCTCGCATCTTCCAGAAAGTCAATGTCTAGAAGGACTCATCTTGAATCAGGTCACACGTTGGATCTGGTTTCAAAATATTCAATATTCAACTTTGCCTTTTCAGCTCCCATTCTCCAGAGACCCCAGAGAGGGAGATCCCCAGACCCTGACCCCATCACGTGGATGGGAGTAGGCACCAGCTATGGAGAACAACACAGCTGTGTCTCCACGTGATCCCTCCTGCATGACACCAAAGCCACCTCCAGACACACACCCCAGTGCCTCAATCTCTATGCAGAACCTGGAGAGCAGAGACCTGCCTCAGACCCAGGAGGAAGTTAGCTCTTCAGGGGGACATCTGAGGACTGGAGTTTGAACCACAAACCTGGCTTCAGGGCCTGCCTTTCCCTCTTTTTCATTTATGCTCATGCCCAACACATTAGAGGACACTGCTTTATTTATTTTTAGAGAAACAGCACTGGATCAGTCATTGGAGCCCCTGAAATTTGGACACATATTTTGGCTCCTTTGGAAGCCTGGAGGACTCAGTGGTTGGCATAATTAACACATCAGGAACTGGGAGAGAAGCGGCTGGGGTCCCCTGTCGGGGGTCAGAACTATAGGGATGGCGTGCAATGGCACAGCTGCTTCCTTCTGCTTGGACTCTACCGCGTGCAAGATCACCATCAGCGTGGTCCTCATGGTCCTCATCCTCATCACCATTGCTGGCAATGTGGTTGTCTGCCTGGCCGTGGGCCTGAACCGCCGGCTCCGCAATTTGACCAACTGCTTCATCGTGTCCTTGGCTATCACTGACCTGCTCCTTGGCATCCTGGTGCTGCCCTTCTCTGCCATCTACCAGCTGTCCTGCCAGTGGAGCTTTGGCAAGATCTTCTGCAACATCTACACCAGCTTGGATGTGATGCTGTGCACGGCCTCCATTCTCAACCTCTTCATGATCAGCCTGGACCGGTACTGTGCCGTCATGGACCCACTGCGGTACCCCGTGCTGGTCACCCCCGTTCGGGTCGCTATCTCTCTGGTCTTAATTTGGGTCATCTCCATTACCCTGTCATTCCTGTCTATCCACCTGGGGTGGAATAGCAGGAATGAGGCCAGCAAGGTCAATCATACCATCCCCAAGTGCAAAGTCCAGGTCAACGAAGTGTATGGGTTGGTGGATGGGCTGGTCACCTTCTATCTGCCTCTGCTGATCATGTGTGTCACTTACTACCGCATCTTCAAGGTGGCCCGGGATCAGGCCAAGAGGATCAATCACATCAGCTCCTGGAAGGCAGCCACCATCAGGGAGCACAAAGCCACAGTGACACTGGCTGCCGTAATGGGGGCCTTTATCATCTGCTGGTTCCCCTACTTCACCGTGTTTGTGTACCGTGGGCTGAAAGGGGATGATGCCATCAATGAGGTGTTTGAAGCCATTGTTCTGTGGCTGGGCTATGCCAACTCAGCCCTGAACCCCATCCTGTATGCTGCCCTGAACAGGGACTTCCGCACCGGGTACCAGCAGCTCTTCTGCTGCAGGCTGGCCAGCCGCAACTCCCACAAAACCTCTCTGAGGTCCAACAACTCTCAGCTGTCCAGGAGCCAAAGCCGAGAACCCAGGCAGCAGGAAGAGAAACCCCTGAAGCTCCAGGTGTGGAGTGGGACAGAAGCCACAGTCCCACAAGGAGCCACAGACAGGTAACAGCTCTAGCCCTTGGTGCAGAAGGGATCACATGGAGGGCATCCTACTATTGATAACGGTTAAGGTAGTGGCTATTCAGGAGGTGCTAGTTCATGTTCTGGGAAGTCTTCATGAGCACTTTGCAAATGTTATGTTGTTAGAATCCCAACAGCCTGCAAAGGTAGAACTGCTTAGCTGTGTTCTAACACGAGCACATTAAAGTTCTCAGACTGCTGGGACTTAGATGAAGGTCTCATGATTCTAGAACTAGGTGCCTTTGTTCCAGCTACTTACTACTAGGAGTCCTAAGTTTGAGGCTTCACTCTGCCACTTTCAACTCTGCCAGGTTAGCACTTAATAGCCATGTGCTAATGCCGCCACCTGACGGGGCTCTTGCAGAGTTAAATGGGAAACCCAGCACAGTGCAGTGTTACTGAGCAGCTTCTGTGCATGAGCTTTTACCATGGGGGTGTGCAGGTCACTGGGGGAAGAGGATGGCTGAGTTGGAAAGATGGCTATGCATGCCTAGCTCAGGGCTTGGGCATGGTACTGTTGATCCTAGGAGAGAGGAAGCGTTAGCAGCAAGGCTGGGCGGTAACCTAAGCAGGTCTGTGCTGTGAAAATAGGGCTCTGGTTGCCCCCTAAGGTGTGGGCAAGAGGTGAGGGGCAATGGCATGGGTCCATGAGAGAGGAAGAGAAGAAAGCAAAATCTAGGCGGCTTTGTTTTTAGAAGGGTTGCAGACTATTGGTTGTGCAGAATGAGAGAGATGCAAGACAAAGGACACAAGGATTCCACCTGCTGAAAGATAAACAGAATCTGCAGATTTGGATAAATTCACTGGTAACAAAGCCAGTGGGGGCATTAAGGGAAGCCCCACCAAAGCCCTGAGTGACATTGAGGAGGCTTCCTGCAGGGAGGGGCAGCTTACTTCTGGTCTGAACTTTAGCTGTTGAGAGGAGTAAGTTGAAAGGACGCTCATAGGACACCTGGCACCTAGCAGGTGCTCAGTAAATGCTGCTTTCTTTCTCTTCCCACAGACCATGCCTTTGTCCCCCAGAATGACAGTCTTTGGAATGGACCCATTCATTCATTTGTTCATTCATATGCAAACATTTACCCAATCTCCACCACATGCCAGGAGCTATGCTGAATGTTAGGGGTGTCAAAATGACATTTTTTTATGGTTGTGCTGATGGGCAGTTATGGAAAGTTCTGATCTCAGCTCTGCCCTCACACACCCTGTGGCTTGCACGTCCAGTTTTCTCATCTCCTAGAGTGCTAGATCTAGCCGTATGCAGCCTGCCTGCTCACCCCCGAGTCACCTGAAGCTTATGTGAGCTGTGGTATGAGAACAGGCTCCATGATCCCTAGGCGCACAGAGCATCAGACTCAAGAAAGGCTCGGATGGATGCTGCAGACCCACCCACGAGGGCTCTGGGTTCTGGTCTGTGTGGAGAGTTGCGGAGGCAAAACTGTTTAAGGAGAATCCTCGGCCTCATATCTTCTCTGGCCTTGCATCTGCCACCCCCATCCCCAGGTGTGGCATGCCCCCTCCCATAGACTTGAGTCCTGTACCCTCTGCTCCTCCACAGCTGTCCCTCTGGGGCAAGCCCAGGGTCTCCTGCACAGCCTCCTCCCTGGTATTCTGGCCTCTGGACTCTGCTTCTCAGATCTACCCACTAACTTGGCACTTCTGGAGACTTCCATGTCTGGTCCTGATGGGTGAATGCCCATTTAGCCATGTGCTTCCACAATACCTCATTCAGGCTGGAATGCAGAGCATCAAAAAAAGAAGGATTATAGACCAGACAGAAGGTAGCGGATGCTCTTGAGCTTAGAGGCATGTATCACTTTGCTGCCCATACCTATTTGAGCCCTGGGTTAATAAGCTGCCTTTTAACCCTAGTCGTTAACAGAAACTTCAATAAGACTTAGCAATAGCTAACATTCATTCAGCACCCTCTACTTGTCCACTGTACATGCCTGACATTGTTTCTAGGCACTAATCATTTGGTGAGGCATCCTACTTCCACTCCTGGGCCAAGTGCTGAGGGCATGAGAGGAGATCGTACAGCCCCACTCCACTCCACCCACTTGGCCCCCGTCCTTTCTTGTGGTCTAGTTAAGGAGCAGACCTCAATGGTTCAAAGCAGCGTGTGCCCCTGGAACCAGGATGCAGCTGGTGCATGGCCATGGTCCCGGAGCCTGTCCCATGCGGTAGGCTTCTGAGCTGAGCCTTTAAATGCAAATGAGGAAGATCCATTTATCCAGGGCAGGGCAGGACCCTTGAGACCAGGGACCTCATTTCATTCTCAGCGCAATCCTGTGATATAGTCATTTGTGTTTGATCTCCACTCTATAGATGGGAAAATGGAGGGTCCCAGAAGCCAAGTCAGTTATTGCCCGGAAAAGTGGCACAAGCTAGCAAGTCAGCCAATGCTGCCCCCTGAGCAATAGAATAAGAGGCAGCTCCTGCCACTGCTGTCCTTTGGATGCTGGACATACTGCAGGGTATGAACATCCACCTTCTCCTCTAACCCTGGTGGGCACCTGGAGTGGGAGGCTATGAAAAAGCCAAGGCCTGCCTGGGTCACACATAGCAGCCATGGAGCTGGGGCCAGAGCTCCTGGAGATCACAGGTTCATGGCCAGGCTCCGTCCTCCAGAGAATAGAAAAGCCAGTCAGAGGGCCTCACACTGGGACAGAGGGCATGGAGGGTGGAGAAAGCCAGGCACAGCCCTGAATGAGGTGGGCTTCTAGCTTCCCTGCTGACAGACAGATAGAATGTCCTTCTTGCTGTCCATCTAGAGATGAGACCCAGTGTTGACCCAGAGTCCTTATCACTACCCATGTGGTGTGAGCCTGAGACAAGAATTCCAAGGAATGGAGCCAGCCTGGTCTGGCTGGGCTGAGGTGGGGGGCACGGCCAGCCAGGGCAGAGAGTGCTGAGCTGGCCACCCATAGTGAACTCTCTAGAACAGGAATCTCACTCCTGCTCATTGACCGCCACGGTTCCTCATCACCTGTTGGACATGGATAACCCTGTGTCAGTCTCCCATGGCTGCTGTAACAAATGACCACCAGTTTAGTGGCTGAAGACAACACACCTATATTCTGTTGCAGCTCAGGAAGTCAGATATCTGAAATCAAGGTATTGGCAGGACAGGTTCCTTCTGGAGTCTTCCAAGGGGTATCCCTTTCTTTTTCCCACTTGTCATTGCCATCTGCATTCTTTAGCACATAGCCCCTTTCTCATCTCTCTCCAGCCTCTGGCTTCCCTGATCATTGCCTTCTCCTCTCCTGGAGCCAGACCTCCTTTCCCTCCCTCTTATAAAGACCACTTGTTACGATGAGGACCCATCTGGATAATCCATGATACTCTCCTCATCTCAGAGTGCTTAATCACATTTGCAAAGTTCCTTTGCACATAACGTAACATTCTCAGCTGGTAGAACATGCTCGAATTTGGGAGCCAGCATCTAGCCTCGTACAAGTTCCGGGTCCCTGGCTTGGCATTTGAGGACCTGCATGATTTGGCCCTGGCCCACCTTCTCATCCCACTTCCTGCTACCACCCCCAGGCCTAGGCCCACCCTCAGCACTGTCTCCCACATCCAAAGCAAACCACTCAGAGTCCATTCATTCAAAAGCATCCACCAAGGACTTGCTTTCTGCCAGCATAGGTTGGGGAATGCCAGTGAGCAAAGCAGAGGCTGCCCTCTCATAGGAACGTTATCCTAGATCAGTGGTTCTCAAAGTGTGGTCCCCAACCAGCAGAGGACTCCCAGAAACAAAGAAGCTGGTCCAGACCTCACAGCCTCATGCGGGACAGAGCTGGAATTTGTGACCCAGTCTGACCACAAAGCCTGGGCTCTTTCCAAGATGAAATGCACCTGGACTTGAACTTGGTCCTTTTTTTGAGCATCGGCTCTATGCTAGTCCTGTAGATGCCAGATGGGGAAACTAAGGCATAGGGAGGCAAGTGAGCTGCCTTAAATATGAAGCAAGCTTAGGAGAGGCTGGGAGAAGAACCCTGCTTCTCTGGATCCCTGCCCAGAACTTACTGGGTACTTTTCCCACCCACTCACATGTTCTTGGTAACCTCTCAGGGTAGGGAGATAATATTCATAAGCACCTGGAGTATCACTGGCCCCTCCCAGGGTGTGGCACTTCCTCATTCCCCAGAGCTCTGCACCAGTACCAGCGCCTTCCATACTCTGCCATGCCTGGCACGTTAGAGGGTGGCACCCCTCCTTCAGCTCTCCTGACAGCAGACCAGGTCTCCACTGGCCCCTGTCTGGGTCCTCAAATCCATTCTCCTTCCCTCTACAGCCAGAGAGATGTCTTCAAATGTAAATTTGGATTATACTCTACTCCTCTTGTTACTCTTAAAGTGAAAAGTTCTTGTCCTAGCCTCCAAGCCCAGCACTGCTGGGCTTCTCAAACTGCCTAGACTCTTCCTGGAACCCTCCTCCCAGGCCGCACAGCGTCCCACCCTGTGCTGCCTCCTCCCAGCCCAGACCCTCTTCTGACCCTCTGTGGTGCTCTGTTGGTTTAACATCTGCTGTGCAGACCTGCCATGGGCAGGCCCATGTCTGTGCTGGTCGCTGCTAGGCCCCAACACTTGGCACCACCCAGCACAGAACAGGCCCAGGAGTCTTGTTGAATGAATTAACAAGGAATGAGTGAATGTCTTGTTCTAAGTCCCCAAGAACCCTGAGAAGAGAATACCACCCTTGCTGTAGAGATCAGGAAACCAAGTCTCAAAGAGGGAAGTTCCAGGAACCTTGTAAGAGCTTAGAAATCCTGGGTTCCCTTTCCTAATGATCACCTTCCAATGGCCCTCCCTCCAAATACTGGCATCAGGGGCAGCCCTTCCAGCAGAACCCAGGGCTCCCTCTGAGTCCCAGACTCACAGGGTGGGAATAGCCCAGCTGCGCTCACCCCCACCAGGAATGGGGGGCAACTTGTACCAACCGCACAGAAAGTGAGCCTCAGAGTCAGGACTGGAGTCCAGGACACCCACAATCTGGACAATGTCCACTGAGTCACTGTGGCACACCCTGATTTGGCCAGAGGATGGGGGACAGGGCAGAAGGAGGGCTGACGCTGTCTTCTAACCCAAGCCCAGTCACAGAAGATGAGGTTACAACATCTGTAGGCAGGAAAGAGCCGAGTGTCTGACATACTTCTCAAGAAAAGCTGTTGCTCAGGAAGGAAGTTCCCTTAAAGGCCCAAACTTGTTGATTTATACTTTTGGCTCTCTTTTTGGCACATTAATCTCAGCATTTCTTCACGGCCTTTACCAGTGCTCTTTGCTCACTCGGAGGCTGGCTGGGCAGTACACCCAGGTAGGCCTGGCGTGTGGCTGGTTAACTTCTGTCATCCGAATCTGGCTGTCCCCCCTCACAGCTGCTGGGTGTTCTCCGGGGGTGCTGGGGAGTAGGTCGACCTGGTATAAGCCATGGCCCCGCCACTGCCTGGTGGGTGATGTTAGGCAAGTCACTGGACCATCTGAGCCACAGTCTCCTTACCTGTGAAATGGGGATATTTAGCAGACTGGCATTGTAAAGAGTAAGAGCAAAGTAGCAGTACTTAGCATAATTCCTGGCATGTGAGGGGTGCTCCCACCAACGTGAATTTCTGTTCTCCACCGTCCGTCTCTTTCCCTCGTCGCAGTCTGTCTCTGTCTTTTGTCCATATAATGGTTTTACTGAGATGCACTTCGTGTACTGTACATTTCAGCGGTCTCTAAGTATATTAACGGAATTGTGTTGCCATTATCGTGATCAATTTTAGAACATTTCATCACCCCCCAAAGCAACCCTGCACCCTTTGGCCATCACCTCACACTCCCTGCACCCCTCACTCGGAGACGAACACTCAACTGCTCGGTGTTGCTCTAGACTTGACTTTTTGTAAAATACGTGGTCTTTTGAACCTGGCTTCTTTCACTTAGTGTAGTATTTCCCAAGTTCTGTCTTTGTTTTTCTCCCATTCTCTGTGTGCGTGTGTGTGGGTTTTATCTCCCCTCTGTTTTTTCTTCCTTCACCAAGCACGCAGGCTGTAGGGCGGCTCTCAGCTGTCCTGGGGCTCTGGGTTGGAGAGCACCGGGCTGAGACTGCACAGTGGACCCCTCTGTCTGAGGGCCCGCACTTCTGCACAGCAGCCTGGCAGAGGGATGGTGCCAGCGAGGAGTTAATCCTTTTCCTCTTCTGTCTCTTCAGAGAGTTTGGGGAGTGACAGACCCTCCCACTCCCAGAAAGGAAGTCAGGGGAAGCAGAGCAGAGAGGAGATGGAAAGCCCTGTACAGCCTCAGAAGTCAAGGAGGATAAATCGTGGCCCCCAGGAGTCACTTGAAAGGTAGAGCACTTGTCATGTTCTGGTCTGGGGATTGTGCCTTTGAAGCCAGCTGGGACCCTGGCTGGCACCTGAGTGAACCCTCCCCCCTCTGCCTGAGCCCTCCCCTCGTCCCCACTTCCTGGCTCCTGACACACATCTGGAAGCGCTGCCTGCTGACACCTTTGTACCCTTAAGAAAAAGGAGCATAGGAGGAAAAGGCTCTCCTCCAGGAGACTTGGATTGATAAGCAGAGGGAGGGCTGGATTTCTGCCCACTTCACTTGCAACTGTTATCCAGATAGCATTCAGCATAACCTAATGGGGCGAGGGATGCACACCTTCCAGACCCCAGCAGATAGCCTGGCACAGGGCAGGGGAAGACAACCTTCTGCAAAAGGCTGGGCAGTAAATATCCCAGGCTTTGCAGCCCACGGATTCTCCTTTGCAACTGCTCAACTCTGCCCTTGTCATAGATAGCACATAAATGATTGGAGGTAGCTGTGTTCTGACAAAAATTAATTTATGAACACAGAAGTTTGAGCTCCATATCATTTTCATGAATCACAAAACATTATTCTACTATTATTTTTTCAATCATTTTAACAAAAACAGGTAGAGGGCTAGATTTGGCCAACCCTGGTATAGGGGAAAGAAATTGGTGCCAATTCCAGCCCCTGACACTGGGACCTTGGGCAGGTGGCTTGTCCTTTTTGAGCCTTAGCTTGTCCTTCTGCAAACTGGGGATAAAAATACCTTTTTGCTGGGTGGCGCCTGTGGCTCAAGGAGTAGGGCGCTGGCCCCATATACCTGGGGTGGTGGGTTCAAGCCCGGCCCCGGCCAAAAACTGCAAAAAAAAGAAAATGCTTCCTTGCTAGGATTAAGATGATATTTGGCACTATTTTATGCACAGCTCCCAGCACAGAGTAAATGCTTAGCAAGTGGTAGTTGTTATGATTTTATTCCTCTGGCCCCTTTGCCAAGGAGCAGCTGAAGAGTTCAGGGCAGGCTTTGTGGATTTATGCCTAAGGTCTGCTACTTAGGTCCTGACCCTGAGCCTCATGTCCCTTTTCTGAAAAAGGGGACTTGGGTCAGTCTCAAGGGACCATTCTAACACCAACTACATATGCAAGATGCTTAACAAGGGAGATAAATCATGCCAAACCCCTAACTGTGTTGTGTCAAGAATCTTCTGGCAAGGGTGGTGAGGAACATGTTTTTCATACTAATGAATTGCTCAAAGTGTGGAAGTAAATTCAGTAAAATGTGTCCTTGTCACAACTTTTGTGGCTGCAAGCACCAGGGGCAGACTGGCCAGAGGGCAGGTCTGCAGGGAGAGCCCCAGCCTGGGGTGTAGGGGACCTAGAGCTGTCTCCCGCCCCTGCCACAGTTCAGCCCATGTGACCTTGAAAAGATGGCATCCCTCTCTGAGTCCTAATTTTCTCATTTGTAAAAGAGCTGAGAATTCTGGCAACTGTCCCTGCATCTGAAGAAACAGCAGTGAGTCACAGGGCTCTCTGCTTTGAGGCGACACTGGTGTTCATTAAACTAACCGTGACTGTGGCAGTGTTGGAGGATATTACAGGGTGCCTACCGCCCTTGAGGTGCTCCTGGGGTTTAAGGACCACTCCCTCCCTGCCTGAAGATAAGAAGGCTGGGGTTGTCCCAACTCCAGAAAAGTGGCAGGTGTTTCAAAGCCATCAGTTTGCCTCTCCTGTGTCTGATCCTGCAGAAAGCTGCGGGTGCAGTGAGGACCCAGACTGGATGTCCCAGTCCACAGAGCACACTCAATTCTTCCTCGGAGGACCGACCACATGCTATCGTCAGCCAGGGAAAGATATTCTGGGTAGGTGACAGGGGTATCTCCAAGGCCCAGAGGATTCAGGGAACTTCCTCTTCCCATGATGAATCAGGAGACACAAGGTTTATAAAACACATTGTTAAAATGGAACATGAAATTGAAAGTCACAGAGAACCCCCATTCCTGTGCCTTCCTACCCAGTGCCGGCAGTCACGTCTCTGCACTTCCTTCCTGCCCTGTCCACCTGCAGATGTGGTCTTCAGACAGGCGATAGGCGGGTCCACACAATCTTGCGTTCCGCCTTCTTTTGTTCTGTTAGTCTTAGTTCCTGAGCAGCCGCAGGTCTTTCCTTTCTGTAGCTGCTAAATCTTCGGCTGACTCACCCTCTCACTCATCCTTTACCAGATGCTCTCGCTGGGGAGGGGAAGCCCTTCCTTACCGTGCTCTGCCGCAGGTGCTCTGAAGATTGACCTCCCCAGCTTGCTGGCTGGCTGACTTGGGGAAAGGACTTCCTTTCTCTAAAACTCTGTGTCTCTTCCTCCGAAAAGTGGGATTGATCATCACAGCACCTCCTCCCAGAGTTGGGCCAGGACCAGTTGCATTAAAGTAGTGACCTAGAGGGGAATGAGACTTAGCACACCCTAGAACGCCCAGGTATGAGATACTGTTTTATTCTGCTCAGGGACCTTGCGAGCCATCACTTCACAGATGGTGGAAAAACTTAAATTTTTCAGGTTAGAGGAGCTCAGTCACTTCCAGTAGTAAATATGGGGACTTTAGAAGTTGAACACAGTCAGACAGGATTTACTCCACTCCCCGCCCACCCGCTCCCCCATCCCTCTGGAGTACATTCTCAGAGGCTGCCTGGCCCCGGCGTCATTCTCTGGGCCACTCCAGGCCTGTCTTGTTGGCTTCTCTGTCCACAGCAGCTGTGCAGACACAGCTGTGCAGACCACAGCTCCTGGGTTCTCCCTGGCACTATCACAAAACAGCTACATCCACTCACTGCCTTTGGCCTCTGCTACAGCCACTCCTCACCGCCACCCCCGTGTCTTGCCTCTGGGGATACCCCTAGCAGGCAGGTGCCCATGCTTGGCCATGTGCTAGGGCTAACTGTAGGTTCATGGAGATTTTAGGGCTTTCCTGCACACCCCGTGGGAGCAGCGCTAGTGGGGCACAGGGGTGTAGCAAGAGGCTCCCAACTGCCATTTCTGTCCTCTTTCTGGGCTTCTAGACCCTGAGCTTTCAGAGCCCCAAACTCATCTTTTGGTGGCTCCACCCTACCTCCAACCAGGGTTTTGGTCCCCCAGGAAGTGGCCAAGTACTACTCTGGCATCTAAGACCCCAGGGGGTGTTGCCCCTCTGGGTGGTGGGGAACTACTCTCCTGGGCTCTCGAAAACCTCTTGCACTTGGACTCTCTCAGCACCGTCAGTCTGTTTGAGGCTTAAGTAACAGCCTCTCCCCTGGTCTGCAGGTGCAGCCTGAGGGATGGGGCCAGCACTGGGGATACAGACAAAGGCAGGAGGCAGGCAGCCCTGCCACTGGTCCTGGCCCCCCTGAAGAGCACTCACACCACTGTCTGGTCCGCTTGTTGGCACTCCACAGCCATCTAGTGATGGTAGCCAGTGCCCAGCCCAGGCCAGCATTCCACAGCCACCTGGTGATGCTAACTAGTACTGTTCCAGTAAGGATAAGCCTTGTGAACTGCCTGGGAGCTGACTGATCATGGGCACAATACTGAACTTTTCCATGCCTCAGTTTCCTCATCTGTAAAATGGAATGTGGTAAAGATGAAAGGAGGGAATAAACGCAGAGGCCCAGAAACTGTGTCCGGCACGTGGTGAGGCCCAGTGGTCACCAGTGTGTGTGGGTGCTGGGGTGGGAGTTGGGGGCAGTCCCTAGGAGTGATTGAAGTTTTGCCCTGCTGTTGCACCTTGCCATTGTGTCTGCATTTGTTTTGCTATTTTAAGCAAGCGCATGGTGAACATCTTCCCACAAAGAACGTTTTATTTCTTTCTGATTATTTCCCTAGAAATGGAATGTCTAAAAGCAGAATCACTGGCCAAAGGGGAGGGATATTGGAAGCCCTTTGCCCTTTGCCTAACTGCCAGCCACATCTGAAGGTACTACTTCCTCAAAGCCACGTCAGCGTTAGGGCCCTGGGAGCATTGCAAGGGTGGCTGACTGAGGCAGAGGGTATTGACCACAAGGAGAAGGGGCCACTGGCCACTGGGCAGAAGGAAGAGGGGGAGGAACCTTTGCAGGGGTTGAGAAGGAGCCATCTGAAGGAGAAACCCTGCTCCTTCAGTTTTAAAAAAAGATTTCACAGGCCAGGCACGGTGGCTCATGCCTGTAATTCTAGTACTCTGGGAGTCTGAGGTAGGAGGATCACTTGAGCTCAGGAGTGCAAGACCAGCCTGAGCAAGAGTGAGACCCCCCCATCTCTACTATAAATAGAAAAAATAGCCAGGTGTCATGGCAAGTGCCTGTAGTTCTAGTTACTGAGGAGGCTGAGGCAGAAGGATTCCTTGAGTCCAAAAGTTTGAGGTTACTGTGAGCTATGATGATGGCACTGCACTCTACCCAAGGATAGAGTAAGACTCTCTCTCAAAAAAAATTAAATAAAAATAAATAAATAAACATTTTGCAGTTTCCAGGAGAGCACCAGTCAAGCCAACCAATCTCAAAGTAGTGGCTATTAGAGAGCTCAAGCAGCTGGGCAGGGTGGGTGGACACAAGGCCCGGACGTGGGGGTTGTGAGTGGGACCCCAATCCAGGGCAGTGTGGGACAATGGTGGCCCCCTGATCTCTGCTTTGCATGTTATAAGAGAGCAGGAAGCCTCCAGCTCTGCATTTGGGTCAACCTGCATCCTCTGGAAGCTCCTGACTTATTATGAGTCCCTGAGTTAGTGGCTGAAGTTCTTTAGGCCGGAGTTCCTCACCTGTTAGAAATAAGAATAAGAGAAATGTCTCATACCATCACATGAACATCATAAGAGCCAAATGGGTTGCATCTGTCACGTGCCTGATCCCTGAGCATGCTCATCGTTTTGTTATCAGTAATCCCAGGTCAGCAGCAGGAAGCAGATGGCAGGGAGGCAGGGGAGGGCTTGGCAGGAGTGGGCTCCCCACACCTTCCCTTCTTCAAGTGACATGCCTGACCTGCTATGACATGCCCAGCACTTACTGACTGTGTGACCTCAGACAAGTTTCCCTACCTCCTTGTTTCTCCTCTGTGAAATGGAAAGAATCATAGCACCTACCCAAGAATAGGTATGAAAATTAACTGAGTTAATACACACAAAATACTCCGAGCTGGGCCTGGCGTATTGTATTGGGGCCCAGCACAGGTTTTGAAGCTAGTAGACATGGCTTGGAGGACTGCTGCTGCCTCCACCAGCTATGTGACCTTGGTCAGGGCAGTCAACCCCATGGCAGGTTAGTCTCCTGCTCTGCAAAGATGCAGGTGGTGGTGCCAGGCAAGGCTGCTGTGGTCCCAGGACCAACGCAAACTGTCCCAGGATGGTGCCAGGCCAAACAGAGAGCAAGTACTCAATGACCATGTTGAATCACAACATTTCACCTAAAGTTTTATCTTTGAAGAGAACACCCATGAACATCACCCAGACCCACTCCTCCCCAGCATCCTCTCTCCCAGGGGTAGATGAATACTCCCCGTAGGCTCCCTTCCCCACTCCACCTCCACCCCGACACCCTATACTTACTGTAGTCTCCTGATTAAAGGAAGGCCAATCAAGGCTAAAAACTGACCCCATTCCTCTGTCAATGCCTGACATTCCCCTGCTGTACAGCCTTCAATAGCTCCCCAGTACCTGCCAGATCATATCATCCTGCTCTGGCTACAGAATCCCTTTCTTCCTTCCTCATCCTCTTTATCCTCATGCTTTTTCCTCTTCAGCTCAGCCAGACCATCCTTTGTTCTTAGAGTACACCCCACAGCTCATGCTGTTTTGGCTGCCTAAAGATTCTTGCCCACCTGCCCGAATGCTCCTTGTAGTGCCAGGCCCAACTCAAATGCCACCTGCTTCTTGGAGCCTCCCCTGAACCTCAGAGCCAGAAATGATGCACACTCACACTCAGAGGCACACACCCACACACACTCAGGTGCTGGCCCCCCCACACCCACTCTTGTGTGCGTACAGCCCTACCCCTGTGTGTATGTTCACACACATGCACACACTCACATACCTATTGCCTGTGCCCGCTTACGGGCTCACATCTGTGCCCCATGTAGCCCTGTCTTTACACTGCAGTGATTAACCCAAACGCATTATATCACTCATTAGTTCCTGTAGCCAAGAACCCTGCACAGACCACCTCTGAATCTCTTACATTACCCCTCAGTGCCATTCTGACAAGTCCATTTTGACAAGGGTGCCCCAGAGGAAGCAGTGGGCCATAGGGGAAGGAAATGTGCTCTGAAGTCACATAGCCATGGCTCAAATTGGAGTGACCTGGGGCAGTTCCCACCCACTTGGAGAAGCAGTGGGCCATAGGGGAAGGAAATGTGCTCTGAAGTCACATAGCCATGGCTCAAATTGGAGTGACCTGGGGCAGTTCCCACCCACTTGGAGCCTCAGTTTCATTACAGACACCTGTACTTACTTTCAAGTGCCATTGTGACTGTTAAACAGAAAAAGGATGCAAAGCACTTGGCTCAGGATGTTTAAGCTCTCAGTGGGCTACTTCTTACTACTATTTATTCATTGGCACCATTCTCTTGTGCCTGCTAGAGTCACAGTCAATCCTTCCCTCCACCACCAGCCCTTTGTCTGGTCCCAGGCTATGACTCACAAGTGTTTAGGGATAGGGGCTCTGGGAGGTCCCTCGTCAAAATCCCCTTTGTGGACCTAAAGCTCCTAGACCTTCACTTTTTTTGTTTGTCATGGGTTAAAAATTAAAAAGAGATTAATGTGGCTGGGTGTGGTGGCTCACACTTAAAATCCCAGCACTTAGGGAGGCTGAGATTAAGGACTGCTTGAGGCTAGGAATCCTCCCACCCCCCACAACTTTCAAATGTTTTGTTTGTAGTGGTTTTAAATGTTTTAATACAACAAAGATATAAAATAATACATTTGCAATCGGCCGGGGTAACATAGTGAGACACCATCTCTACAAAAAGAAAGAAAAATTACAGAAAAGGAGATTAATGGTTTGTGATTGTCGGCTGTCAGTCTCCGAAGTAAAGTCCTGAGGGGTTCTGGGGATATCTTTCTTGAATAAATTTCACCTTATTTGGTTCCAAAATGAACCCAGGCTATTTGCAAAGCTCTTTCAGGAAGGAAAGCTTTGCCAGAGCTGTAACACCATCTTCTCACTACCTGTTAGGGAAAGACAGGGAGTAAGCTCCTACCCAAGAGGTGGCATCCTTGCTGGTCACACCTGCCCCTGAGTCTTTTCCACTTCAAAGCAGACCTTGGGGACAAGCAAACCTTCTGTGTTTACTTCCAAAAAATTGGGAGTGAGTCATGAGAAAAATATTCCTTTCATGAGCAGAGGGCTGAAGTTTGGTCATTTTGGCATATTGGGTAGTAACAGTTTGTGGTAGAAAACAAAGGGAATACTCTGGCTGGTCTCTAGGTAAGTTAGAGTCCTGAAATTTCCCCCTCACAGTATTTTAAAACAGTAAAAATTGTGGCTTGAAGAAGAGGGTCATCCCAATTTTAGCAAAAGCTTAAGGCAATGAGAAAGCCCTGGTGGGTTGTGCAGGGTGTCAAGGGCATGGGTGGGCCACATCTCCTCTTCACCCTCCTCTGCTTTCCTCTCTTCTTAAAGAAGAGAAGACATCCTGGTGACACCAAGTTTCTGGTGAGTAGGTGAAGCTGACCTCTCATGGGGCTCTCTCCGTGTTGTTGAGTGACAAGATCCTGAGGATTGATCGGCC
Organism: Nycticebus coucang; assembly: GCF_027406575.1. NCBI lineage: Eukaryota > Metazoa > Chordata > Mammalia > Primates > Lorisidae > Nycticebus > Nycticebus coucang. The sequence goes on from NC_069796.1 coordinate 79,594,017, forward strand.
TGGAGCCTCCGCATGCAGTCCCTTCATTGTCAGTTTTTGATGATCCTCAGGGACAAAGCGTCCCATTGGCAGTACCAACTGCAAGAAACAGAGGAAGAAGAAGGAGAGAATTCCTTAAAATTTCAAACTGTTTCACTTAGCCCATCTCATCTCATGGTTGCAACAGGCCTTTCTTTGGGATTTTCCCCTACAGATGAGGAGGGGTCTGAGAAGATGGGGTTGTCTGAGACCCAACAGCAGGGTTATGAGGGAGGCTCAGACTGTTTCCAAATCTCACACTGTCCCCTTTCGCCCCTAGGGCATAGCTGCTCCTCAGATGTTTGCTGAAAGGGTAAAGTCATTCACTCTTCCTGCACAAGGCAGGTGATGAGAAAGTTTGTATAGAAATAAAGGCAGCTTAGAGGTAAGGGCTACCAGAGACAGTCAGAGCAAGCTCTCTGATTCTGACCGTGAATTTGGGGTCAGAAGACAAAAGAATGACTATTAAAACTGAGATTTATTGGGGATTTCACTCATTAGTGAAATCACACACATGAACACTGGCTATAAACTTGGACAAGGGAGAAGATGAAAGATACAATCCCTGCCTTTATGATAATCTGGTTTAGTCCAAGAGACAGACAAGTAAACCTCCACTCAGCCCAGGGAGATAAATACCTCAACAAAGGGGTTGCAGGAGACCTCAGAGACAGCTTCCCAGAGGAGGTGATGGATGCCTGAACAGAGTTTTGAAACAGGAGTAGAAGTTAACCAAAAGAATGAAGTAAAGAAATTTTGAACAGTGGGAATAACACATTCAAGGCACAGATGTGAGAGAGAGCAGGGTAACATGCACAGGTGGTGGTTCTGCCTGATTCTTTGTACTGTAAGCAGTGGAGGACAATGGAAAGGGTGTTGACATTCATTTCCCGCAGTTCTTATAATAGTCCTGTGAGTTTGCTGTTATGCATATTAACTCATTTGGCAGATAAGAACTCTGAGGCTCTGAGGAGACCTGAATAAGGCTTCCTTTCTGAGTAACTGTTAAACTGGGTCTCGACCCCTGGTAGCTGAACATAGTGTAACACCCTCCAAGTGAAAAGATGAGCATTATATTCAAATAATGTTTATTTAGGAATATTGTTGGTCAAGATCCTGTTAACTGCAAGTAACAGAAAGCCAGTTAAAAGGGATAGGTTGTACAGGCCACATACACCGGGGCTGGCAGGTTTGAACGTGGCCCAGGCCTGCTAAACAATGACAACTACAACAAAAAATAGCGGGGCGTTGGGTAGCACCTGTGACTCAGTGGGTAGGGCACTGATCCCATATACCGAGGGTGGCCCTGGCCACCTAAAACAGCATTGACAACTGCAGCAAAAATAGCCGGGCGTTGTGATGGGTGCCTGTAGTCCCAGCTACTTGGGAGGCTGAGGCAAGAGAATTGCTTAAGCCCAAGAGTTTGAGGTTGCTGAGAGCTGTGACACCACGGCATTCTACTGAAGGCAACATAGTGAGACTCTGTCTCAAAAAAAACAGGGGGGGATGGGTTGGTGGGGATAGGTAATTGGCTCATGTATCTGAAGAGACTAAGTATCACATGGCTGGATCCAGATATTCAAATGTCATCAGGAATTTATCTTTCTCCAACTTCTAACTCATCTTCCCACCTGCTGACTTCATTCTCAGCCAGATTCTCCTCATGGGGCTGCCAGCAGGTCTGAGTTTATATCTTACCACCTTTTCAGACCCAAGGGCAAAGTACGTCCCTTTCCTATTGTTCCAGCAAAAAGTTTCAGGCTTAAGTTTCCTTGTTGGGACTGGGTCATGTGTCTACCTCTGCATCAGCTGTCACAAACCCAATACTAAATCCAGGGAGAAGGGAAAGAGGTCAACTCCACCTCATCCACATGGACAAAATGTAGGGAAGATTGAATGTCAAAGAAGAATTAAGGTGCTGCTATAGAAGGGAAGGGTACTTGGTTATGGGAAGGCAAAAATGACAAGTGTTATCTTAAGCACTTAACTGAGTGGCAGACCCTGTATTATGTTCTCTCCCAGATTTAACATCTCCTTGCTTCAACTATTAGGGCTTAAGACAAAGATGGACATGGAACCAAGAAGGGGGCTGAAGAATATTAAACCTACTAGTATCTTTGCAAATAGACTCATGAGTCTATACAGTGTGGGGATCGCAGCTTGGTGTCATATGATACAGAAGGCAACCTAAGGAAAGGAGGGAAGGGTCCCTGACAATAGACTTTTTAAAATTAAATGTGCATGTTAAAATGTCTTTATAAAAAAAAATAGTAGAAATTCCATATGGTACAGAGGAAAGAGAATGAGACAAAAAAAGTCCAGGTAACACAAAGCAAGAAGAGAGGGGGAAATTTTAGAAAAGGATAAATGTAAAACACAAAAACAGATGGAAGAAATGAATGAAAATAAATCAGTAATTACAGTGAATATAAATGAAATAAATTGGCCAATTAAAAAATATGAAGAGCATCAGATTTGACTTAAAATCCAAACAAATGAAATAAAAATATTGAAATATAAGGGAGAAAAAAAAGATATGCTAGGCAAATACTTAACAAAAGAAATCTGGATGACTATATTAATATCTAAGTGAACATTAAGCAAAAATATATTAAAGATAAAGATAGTCAACATATTTTGGTAAAAGACTCAATTCACCAGAAAGATAATAATTCTAAATTTGTATTAAATAATTTAGCTTTAAAAATATGTAAAGTTGACAGAAATACAAAGAGAAATTAACAAATAGTTATAGTAGAAAATGTGTAATATGCCTCTATTATCCTCTATAGCATCAAGCATATAAAAAAATCAGTAAGGACATATAATGTTTGTAAAATGCAAATAAAAGCCCTAATTTAATGAAAAAAATAAAACACTGCTTCCAGCAACTCGGGAATAGGAATATTCATATTCCTTTCAAACATTCATGAGACACTTAACCATGTACTAGATTAAGAATCAAGTATCACCATATTTCCAAGAATCACATTCATACAAAACGGTTCTCTGACTACAACAAAATTTAATAATGACAAAACCTTTACATATGTAGAAACACATTTCTTAGTAGATCATGGAATAAAGAAAAATCGTTATGGATCTTAAAAAACATTTTAAAGTAAACAACAATGAAAATACTGCACATCAAAACTTACAAGATGCCACTAATCTATTCAAAAGGAAATATATAGCTGTAAGTGCTCATGTTTTAAAAAATAAACTTAAAATTTGATGTTCTAAATGCCCAATTTAGAAGTTGAAAATAACTAAGTAAACTCAAAGATAATTAAAGAAAGTTAACAGTAGAGACAAAGGCAGAAATTAATGAAACTAGAAGATGAAGATTTAATAAAGAGAAATGTAGCATAACCAAAATTTGTTAAAATAAAAGAATAAACAACATAAGTAAAGAATATGAAGGATGAAAGGGGATATTTTTATAGATATTGTAGAGATTAAGAAAGATGAGGACATTATGATTAACTTTATATTCAAAACTAAGGTAAGGTGAACAAATTCTTAGGAAAACAAAACATGATAAAACTGACTTGGGAAGAAATAGAAAACCTGAATGGTCCTATAAACATTAAAAATAAATTAAACACCAATAGTGCTTGGTGTTGCAAATGAGTTCTACCAAATATCAAAGAAAAAAGTCATAGCAGTCTTATACAAGCAAGAAAAAGAGAGGAAACTGCCCTATTTGTTGTGCAAGGGGAGAATAATGTAGATTCAAAAATGAGTATGAAAAAGGAAATTGCAATCTAATCAGAAACATAAACATAGTTACAAAAACTGAAAAGTGTCCCAGAAATATTTTCAAAAGAAAACTATAAACTTTCATGGTTAAGTTAGATTGATAAAGAAATAGAAAATAACTTTAGTATTAGGAATGTTATTAATATAACTTAGCTCATCAACAGATTAAAGAAGAAAGAACCTTATTATTATATCAACGGAAGAAGAAAAAACATTAGATAAGTTTTAGTAGCCATTTACAATCTGAAGCACAAAACTAAAAAATCCTCTTAACACATTATGAGTAGAAGGAAACTTTCTTAACCTGAGGAAATATTAATAAAACTATTCTGAAACAGGGAACAGGGATGGCCTTCTCACCCCTTTTCGACATTTTACTAAAGCTCAATACCTTAACACAAGAAAAATTAAAAACTAAAGGTAGAATAGGAGAAGAACAAAACAACTATTATTCACAGGTGATAACCATCATCCATGTAGACACTAAAAAGTATCTATAGACAAATTATTATCATGAATAAGAGGTGAGCAGCATTGCCAGACATAAACTCAATATACATTGTCACCTATTGAAAAGTATCACTTATAATAACAATCAGAAAATTAGACATCAAAAAAGACCTAATAAATATCTTTTAATCATTATATACTTTCTTTATAAAAATGAGGTGTATCTTTCTTTAGATTAGTATCTAGGTGCCTCATGATTTTTTTTTTTTTTGAGACAGAATCTCAAGCTGTCACCTTGGGTAGAGTGCCGTGGTGTCACAGCTCACAGCAACCTCAAACTCTTGGGCTTAAGCGATTCTCTTGCCTCAGCCTCTCAAGTAGCTGGGATTACAGGTACCCGCCATAATGCCCAGCTATTTTTTTGTTGCAGTTGTCATTGTTGTCTAGCTGGCCCAGGCCAGATTCAAACCTGTCAGCCTCAGGTGCCCTACCTCACTGAGCAGGTGCCCTACCCACTGAGCTATGGGTACCACCACCTTCTGATTTTTTTTTTGTTGTTGTTGTATCTTTTTGTAGATTATGTTTTCACACTTACATATGTGCAAATGAATTTTATATATTGATCTTATGTTCAATAAGCTTGTTATACCTTCATATTGATTCAAATGACTTACAGGATCTAGACGGAAAGATTCAATATTATAAAGATGTTTGGGCCAGGTACAGTTGCTCACACCTGTAATCCCAGCAATTTGGGAGGCTGAGGTGGAAAAATCACTTGAGCTCAAGAGACCTTGTCTCTAACAAATATAAAATTAAATTAAAAATGAGTAAAATGAAATAAACTTTCAAACAAATTTTTTTTATAAAAAAGGTGTTTGACCTTCCTACAATTAATCTGTACCTTTGAAACAATTTCTATTGAAAGCGAAACAGTATTTTCATGGCAATGGACAAGCTGATTCTAATTCCAAAATTTATGTGATTGAAAATAGGCTCAGGAATAGCCAAGACATTTCTAAAATATAAGACATAGCAATAAAGTCCATAGGGTAACACTACAAGAATAGACGAATAGGGTAGTGGAAAAGAATGGAGCTCAGCTAGCACTGTAGATCAGTTAGTGACATTGAAATTCAGGAGTGCTGTGGGGGGAAAGGAATGGAAAAATAAAATACAACTCGATCTTAGTTGATACACTAAAATCAATTCCAGATAGGTTAATAGGCAAAACTTTAACTTTTAAAAGAAAATATAGAATACCTTTATGAACTTGGGGTGGGAAAGGATGTATTAAATAAGGGCCAAGAAACCAAACCACAAAGGAAAAATAGATAAACTTAACTATTAGAATTAAGAAATTCTTTTCCAAAAGACACCAGAAAAATAGTGAAAAGTTGAGTCCTGCACTGGGAGATCAGTAACACAAATCAAAGTGTTATGTTAGTATTCAGGCATATATAAAGACATCTATGCATCAGTAAGAAAGAGGAGGAGAGAAAAGGAGGAAGGAAGAGGGAGAAAGGAGAGGAGGAGGCAGAAGGGAAAGAAGACAAATGAATAAAAGACCTGAATAGGCTTTTTAAAGAGGAGAAATGGGAATGGCCAGTAAAAATAAAAAGGACTCCAACCTCATTAGTAATCAAGGAAACAAATTTAAAGAACAGTAAGATTCCATTTACACCCACCAGATTGAGAAAATTGTTAGAAGTCAGATAAGACCAGATACTGGTGAGGATGCAGAGCCATGGGGCATTCTCCTGCCCCACCAGTGGGAGTGGAACTGGTGCTGCCCATTTGGAAAGCAGTACTTGAAACTCCTAAACTTGAAACCATCTACACTCATGACTTAGCACTTAAACTTCAGACTTCTACTCAAAAGAAACTTCTACTTGTGCGCACCAGGAGACAGGTTCAGGGATGTCCTGAACAGCACTTGTAAAAAACTGGCAACAATCTGGATGTCAGCCAACAAGTGAATGAATAAATAAGCTGAAGTATATTGTAGAAGGAAATATTATACAACGGTGAAAATGAGCTAAGGTACACCCATCAATATGCTTTAATCTCAAAAAAATAGAATGTTAAACAACCACAAAAGAATAGCTACAGAAAAAAACCCATAAAACATGATTCCAGGCCAGGCACTATGGTAGTTCACACCTCTGTAATCCTAGCATTCCGGGAGGCCAAGGAGGGAGGATTGCTTGAGCTAAGGAGTTTGAGACCAGCCTGAGCAAAAGCAAAACCCTGTCTCTACTAAAAATAGAAAAATTAGTTGGATGTTGTGGTGGGTGTCTATAGTCTTAGCTACTCAGGAGGCTGAGGCAGAAGGATCATTCAAACCCAGGAGTTTGAGGTTATTGTGAGCTAGGCTGACACTAGGGCACTCTAGCTGGGGGCAACAGAGTGAGACTCTGTCTTAAAAACAAAACAAAACAAACAAAAAACCAAGAAACCATGATTCCATTTATATAAAAGTAAAATATAGGCAGAACAATACAATCAGTTATTTAGGGATGTAGAAATATTTGCTGAAACAAGTCAGATACTGATAAAGTTCTGTTCCTTAACCTGAGAGGTAGTTGCACTGGTATTCTTTTCAATGTTCTTTAAATTGTGTGTATGGCTGTATTACCTATACAGGCCTTGTGGATGCTAAATGCACTCCATTTAAAATATTTGATGGCTGAATTGGCACATAACAAAGAGATATGCCTGAACAGAGGAATTGCTTGAGATGTTTATTTTCTTCTTCTTTTTGTTAATCTTTATGTTCTGGATTTTTTACTATGAACATGTGACATTTCCAAAATAGTATTATTTTAAGTGGTATTTAAGCCCCTTAAAAGAAGGAAGTAGTTATTTTGTAGGCCAGAGCCGGCACAATTTTTCCATAATTTCACTGATTTCAGTGAGAGTCACTTTCTCAGAGCCACTTTCAGTGAGAGTCACTTTCTCAGAGTCACTTTCTCTGGCTCTGTCTGGAATGTTAATCCAAGTGCAAATACCTGCCCTCTTGGTCAAATATGTACACTGCTAACATAGCACGGGACACCGGCAGCTTCTGAACTGCCAGAGAGATGACCTTGAGGTGCAGATGGGGTGTCCTGGGGAGGAGAAGACTGACCACCCTACAGGGAGCAGGTGGGCCATACTGGGGCCTCCGGCAGTGGCTTGGCTAGAACGTGCCCAGGCATCAAAGGTAGCAGCTGTGGGCATGGGTGTCAGCTGTGCCCTTGTTCACAAAGCCTTACAAAGTCAGGCCTCCAAATCTATAGCTACCCTCAGATGAACTCCAAAGGCAGCAGGATGCTCTTCCCTCTCTGGAAAGAAGGGAGAGGGAGCAGTGAGCTGGACTCCCCCAGTGACCAGTGTATTTTAAAGTGAGGCAGAATAACATAGACTTCTCTCTACCTTCCCAACTTGGGTAAGGTAAGCTGTAGATATTCAGAAATTGCCTCTGCGTGTTAAAAGCTGAATTGGGATTTGAAAGCAAGTCTCCTGAACGTGCCTCCTTATGTAGCATTCCTTTAGAGTCCCTATTGCCCGTGGACTGTTCTGGGTAGCAAAAGGAGGTCCCCTGACCCTCCCCACCCCACCCTTCCCTTAGTGCAGTGGTTCTCAACCTTCCTAATACCTCCTAATGTCGCGACCTTTTAATACAGTTCATGTTGTGGTGACCCCCAACCATAAAATTATTTTCGTTACAGTTACTTCATAACTGTAATTTTGCTACTGTTATGAATCATAACTTAAATATCCGATATGCAGGATGTATTTTCATTGTTACAAAGGGGTTGTGACCCACAGGTTGAGAACTGCTGCCTTAGTGGAAACAAAGTCGAGAGGCCAAGCCTGGCCCCCGGCCTTGCTCTGTGGCTGCCTCAGCCCTGGCCTGTGCTTGTGTCTCCTCAGGAAGCCAGCGCTGGCCTGCACCATGTGCCCCAGCAACCTCCTGAGCTGCTGCAAGAGACTGTGGGGACTGAGGTTCCTTCAGAGACACACAGGAGGCCCCTTGGAGGAGCCTTCGGAGGAGCTGCTGTCCGAGCAGCCACTGAGGACACCACTCCAGGAAGTAATGAGGACGCTACCCTCCAAGACTGTCTAGACCCAGCTCCAGGACACTGAAGAGACTGCTCCCAGTTCCCCAAATGTGACTCCTGGAGACCCCAAAGTCACCAAGAACCACCCCCTGGCCTGAGTCTGCAGGCTCCCAGAACACACAGCTGGGCACCGGGGTCTTTGGGCCTAGGGAAGAGCAGCCTGTGCTGTGCTCAGCATTCCCAGACAGGTGCTCGGAGCTCCTCTGGACCCGGTGGGCTGAATCTCATAGGATCAAAGCTCATGTTGGTGCTGGCCCCAGGAATCATGAGCAGAGATGACGGGAAGGATGGGGATGTGCGCATATGTGTGTGCATGGATGTGTACGTGTAGGAATATGCATGTCCCTGAGCAAGGCAGAGAGTATCGCTATAAAGCACTGACCTCTCACTCCCTCAGGGGTTCTGCAGGAGGAAGGAAAGGAAAGGAAAACACAGGGAAGGGAAAGGAAGCAAAGCCAGGGACTTTGCCTGCGTGAGCTCTTGTAATCTTTATAACAAAGTGTGCTTATAGTAAGGATCAGGATCCACCTTTAAAGAGGTGGAAACTGAGGTTCAGAGAAGTATAGGACCTGCCCAAGGCCACTCTACTAAAAAGAGTGCCTGGCACATGGGAGGCACCAAATATATATATATATATTAAATGGATGAAAAGTAGGATGATGGTTGAAAAGCCAGGCGTTGGCCCATGCTGCTGACACTACGCTACACTGCCTCTCAGGAGAGAGGGCAAACAATCCCTCGACTCAGTCTGTCCTCCTCCAAGCAAGACTTAGACCCAAGGAGATAGGGAGGAGCCAGCCCCTAGAGATGCGGGTGTGGACAGGCTTCTGTCCAAAGGGCTCCACAGCAGCATCTCTGTTGGCCAACCCCGCCCCCCCACCACCCAGTCTTCCTTGGTTTCCAAGAACCCTCCTGGTCTTCCCCCATCTGTCTATCCTAGCTTTTTCATCCCTTTTGTAACTCGTGGTCCTCTACCTGGCCATTTAATGAGGCCATTCCCCAAGGCTCCATCCTCAGTCTTCCCTTCTTGCTGCATTGTCTGCACAGCTGTGACCTCAGTTAGGAGATACCAGGAGGTTGCTCACAGGTTTGTAGCTGCAGGCCAGGCTCCTTCAGGGAGGCTTAGACACATTGCTACCTATGCAACAGCTCCACCTGGATGTTTCATGCACAGCCACACTCAACCTCTCCCAGCCCTGCTGTGCCCCTGGGTTCCCCGGGCTTTCCCTTGCTCCTCGCAGTCAGCCCTCTCAGTGTCCTGGTCCCCACGGGTACCGCTGTCTTCTTGGTTCTCTCCATCTGCCCTGGTTTCCCTTGATCTGACTGCCATTGTCTCCCTCACAACAGCTTCTGACACCTCTTCGGGCATCTCCCTCACCCCTTCATCCAGTCCATTCTGCACTGGAAAGTCACAGTGGGCTGTGCCGAATGCAAGCCCGAGTGTGCCACATGCACAGAGAAGGCAGTCTTCAGTGTGGCCAGTGGGCCTCCTCCTGCACCATGTCCCCATCACTCCACTCGGCCCTTCTGACTCTTCCTTTTTGTGCATTTAACTCGCTGTGTTCTGTCCAGCCGTCAGGCTGCACACAGTGCAGTTTCCACCACTTGAAATGTTCTTAGCTGTGCTTTGGGCCAGTTAAATCCATGAGATTTCAGCTCACATGTCACTTCCTTGAGAATATCTTCCTTGACCCTCCATACTAGGTCAGACCACTGCCATACCCCTTCCAAACTTTCCTTAGAAGGCATTGGTGTAGTTGTCATGTGGCAGTCATTGTGTGGCATTCCTTGAATTGTGTCTGTCTCCTACTCACAAGGCCGTGGGTCCTGCCTATTTCTGTTGGCCATTGTTTGTCTAGCCCCTAGAAGAGTGTTTGTCACATAGTAGGAGTTTAAGAAATGCCTATTGGGTGAATGAGCAGAGAAAGAGTGCGGACAGTGGACGAAGCAGAGCCTTTAAGCATCTTATCTGCTAATAAACCGGAAGGCGTGATTTGCCCTGGCGACTCCCAGAGATGCTTAGTCTCTTAGCTGAATTCTTTCCAGACTCCCTAGAAATCTCTCCTTGGGAGTTTTCCCAGGAATCTGAGGCAAGAGGGTCTCTCAGTCACAGCTACATAGTTGGAGGCATAAGACCTTGAGTGGAGACAAAGCAGCCTGGCTCATCCCAGACCTGCTGGTCAGTACTTCAACCAAGGTGCCACACCCTGTCGCTGCAGAGGGCTCCTGCAACGGTGTCTCCAGGCTGCCGTTGCTCCCCCCGGGAGGCCTCCTAAAGACACTACTGGCTGCAGAAGTGGGGTGCATACTGCTTGGTGGAGGAACATCTGTGGTGGGACCCCGAATCTATGTTTGAGTTACCATCCCGTTCCAATAAAACTATTGAAACAGATGCTGCCTCGCGGTTTTATTTTTTAACTTCCTAGTGAGGAAATGCTTCCCAAACTTCATCATACAGTGTCTTGATTTAGAAAAGAAGTCATGACAAAATACTGGGGTAAAGGCCAAATTGAAAGTTGCCTAAAAAAGAAGACAGTTTAGATGTTTTCCAGAAGCTAGGTTTCATGCTAGAAGGTCACACTGGAAATGAGGGAAGGGCCGATCAGGTACATGGGTGGAGCTCTGCAAGGGCTTAACAGATGGAGTATTTCTGAAACTGCCAGATCCAGAGACACTTAGTTACATGGGAGGAAAAGGTATCTTTAAAATGGAAAACTTGCCAATCAAGGAAGCCCACAATAGGGAGTGGGTGGGTGAGGTGCAAGTGAGAAACCAGGTCAAGAGAAAATTCATGGTTTTTGCGCAAGGAGTGAATTCTCAGGACACCAATGAAAGGTTTTAAGAGGAGGAAGGAAGGGGGCTGTCCAAAGCCCAGGACACTGATTGCCAAGGTGTCAGATGAAAGGGAGGAGGTTGGTGCTTGTGGAAATCTGAACTCCCGACCCTCCAGAAGAAGCTATCAGGCCATACCTTGATTCGTTTTCATAGGAAGCAGAGAAGAGGTCATGTGTAAATCAAAGCTGATAGGAACCACTATGTTCAAAATGAGCCTTCATGTATTTCAGGGGAGAAAAGACAAAGCTGTGAAGGGAAATTTGGGAACTGGGAAGGTAGAGTGGGTTGGGCCCACCAATGACACCAAGCTGTCCTGCTGAAGGGGGACAGCTTGAACTGAACTGCTATGCCCTTAACTATGGCTGCATGTGATGATCTGGGCACTTGATAGGCACCCGGCCAAGGCTGGGGCCTGGGAACCATGATGTCCAGAACCCTGTTCTAGCAGGTTCCCATTCCTCCATTGGGAATCAGAAGAGAAGCATGATTGTCAACTAGGCAGAGGGGTCCGGGTGGGAGGGGCCCAGCCAGAACTACCACAGCTGGTGCTGTCCCAAACAGGGCTGCGCTGGGACTTATGTCTTATTCCACAAATCATAGGGAGCCTTTGAAAGGTTTTCAGTAGAGGGGCCTAAAATGGTGAGGCCCATGTTACAGAAGGGCATTCAGACTCCATTTGAGAAAATAGGTTGCGGGGAGCAGGGTACAGAGGCAGAGAGAATGGGAGGTGCCTATGGCAGGGGCTCAGCAGTCACATCCAAGAGCATCTGCTCACTGTAGACCCTCAGGCTGTACCTGGGAACCTGTGGGAATTGGGTGCTGTGCCCTCCAGCGAGACAGCTTGTACGTAAACATGACCAGGGAATTAGGGAAGGAATGGGTCCACAGTGGGGAGGTTATGGGGGTCAGCAGGCCAGGAGGGAGGTGCAGTGTATGGGCATGAGAGGAAGCAGACCTAGCAACTGTGATGTTCTAAATGGAACCTCTCCTGGGTGCACAGAGCCAGGCTGTGTTCACACCCAGTTCAGAAGCATGGGGATGCCATGGAGCTGCTCAGAAGTCAGACTGAGCGACTCTTATTTAGAATCTCATCTCGGGAGAGCTGGGTAAGGGGGAAAATAAATTCTGCTCACCATGACTGAGACTTTGCAAAATACTGAGACTTTGCAAAATACCGAGGAAAATAAATTCTGCTCACAATGACTGAGACTTGCAAAATACTGAGGAGTTCGACCTAGCTCACTCACCTTCATGAGGTCCTCTGGACTAACTACCTCTCAAGGAAGAGTTTATCATCCTTGTTCAAAGGAAGAAACTAGAGCTCAGCAAGTTCAAGGGTCGCTTCCCACAAGCAGGAAAAGATAGCCACAGACACACATCTCCTACCAGAATTTCAAAGTCCCACAAAATTCCAAGCATTCCAGTGAGAATTCAGCCAACTTGGGGAATGGGAGGAGGCCCCATTCACCTTGTCAACAGCCCCAAAGAGCTCTTATCTCATTATGTGAGAGTTCACTACAGAAGTTGTCACCATGTTCCCGACCTCCCTGCTCCAGGTCATAGAGCACAGCTTGTTTCTCATGACCTGAGATGCCATGTGTGAGCTGGTGCACTGGCCTGGCTGAGCCACAGACCTCATCCCCTAGGTATTGCCGAAGTTCTTATGTGCCCAGTGGCCCTGGCAGAATTCCCAAGAAATAGGGCCCCCAAATGACATGCAGTCTGTGCTGTGTGACTCCCAAATAAACCTCTCCATCCCTTTCAACTGACATTTATGAGCCCCTTCTATGCCCAGACATTATGTCAACCCCCTACAAGTACCATCTCACTTCTTTTGAAAGCCAGCTGTTCCTGGTAGAGGTTAGAAATCCCGTAAGCTGGGACCCAAAATTAACAACCCAGGTGTCACAGCTAAGATTCCAACCATATCTGCTTGTCCAGGTCTTTTCTTTATTATTCATTATTTTGAAATTAACTTTCAAGGACATAAATTATTGTAGAGATAGTCTCTTTTTAAATTTCAACATACAGAGAAAGCTAGAATTCATTTGACCACCACCACCCCCAATCCTGTTTCCTTAGCACTTACCTCCAAGCAACCACTGTTATTCAAGTTTGCTGTATGGTATTTGGTTTGGTTTTCTTTGTTTTGTTTTGTTTTTTTAAGTTATACTGCACCTAAGGAACTGAACTCAATAGTATGTCTTCGTATTTCAACTGTGGCAGCAAATAAAGACCTTCTTTATTATTTTTAGTTGCTGGAGAGGTATTGGCAGGTACCCCATAGTTAGGCAGCCCCCATAGCCACAGACATTTAAGTCATTTCTATGTTTTTGCTGTTTAAACAATGTCATTCTGATCATCTGACAATGTTTCTTTGTGCACATATACAAGTATGGTTATATTTTGGTGAAGGTATGTATGTGTGTACACATGTATGTTTAGCATAAATATACCTACAAGAGTAGCTCTGGGTATGGCATATACATGCTGCCAAATAACACTTTGGAGAGGCAGGGCACATTCAAGCTCCCAACAGCAACACTGGACAGTGCTTGCTGTTTCCACACAGTCTCCCACCTATGTCTTCTTCTTTCATCCCCTACAAGTATGAACAGCCCTCTAGAGATGCCCTACTTCCAGTGCAGGACAGAAAACATAGGTAGAAGAAATAGCTGGACCCACACTTGCTCCAGGCTCTCCATGAACTCTACCAAGTCCTGCCTTTCTCCCTGGATCTCTGTAGAGGAGGCCAGCCCTGCTCAAGTTACACATACATTAGAGGCTGTATCAACTAACCATGGCCAGAGCTGTGTGAGAGCCACAAAAGTCTCTCGGCATCCAAGAGTAAATATTCATTCTGCTCATTCATCTGTAGGAAACTAATCTAGGATGAGCTCTGCTAGGATGGTTCAGCATTGCTTCAGGCATCTACATCCTCTTGTGTAAGCAGCAGGCCCATGCAAGCATGTTCTTCTCATGGAAATAGCAGGGATATAAGAGAGTAAGTCGAATATGCACAGCAGAATATGTGCATTTCAAATTTCTGGACATCTCACCTGTGAACACAGGTAACCAAACCAAGTCCCGTGACCATGCCATGAATGGAGCAGGTAAATCCACCCCTTCCATGAAGTTGAGCTGTGACGATAAATAATCATCTAATCTACCACAGAGGCAGGGGCTGGATATGACCTAAATCTGCTTGACTCCAGATCTCTATAAGGTGGGGGGCCCTCAGGATGAAGGAGACAGGGTCTCCCGGGTGACAGGAACTGATTTCTTTAAGACTCTGACACCCCAATATTTCAGTTACCTCCAGTCTCCTACAAACCACACATTCGTTCTTTACTATGCCCCAAAGCAAGTCTCTAACATCTAGCCCTACTCCCTAGGGCTGCCCCTCCCTAACACTTTGCTCCCTTAAACTGTAATCATCTGAGCAGTCATTCAGCTCTTTACCTCCAACATGGTCTGGCTCAACTTCCAGCCCTTTGCTCTACCTTGCCTTCGAGAGCCCAGTCTCTCTTGTAATCTCACTCCATGGCCATGTGCCAGAGTTCCCTTCCCTGTCACCTTCAGATCCCAACTTGAGCCTCCCCTCCATCTCAAAGTGGTCCCTGTCCCTTTTCCCAGAATAGTTCATTTCTCCCTCCCCTGGAGCACTCCTATGTCCCAGAGACCCACCACATGCATCCCGGGGGGCCTCCCAACTCATATGCTTGTGGTGACACAGAAGTTTGCTGGCATAAAACAAGTAGAAGGACACACTGGTGGGATACAACCAATATTCCTATCATTGACCTACACCCCAGCCATACTAAATATACACATGCTGAGTGTTACCTTGGCCAAAAGGGGCTACAGTAACTCTGCTGAACAGCAATGTTGCCATGTGGCCCCAAATTCTATTTTTTAGGAGAAGACATAAATCTAGATATTTATTACTAAGACTAGATGAGGTAATATTTGCAAAGCTTAGGCCAAGCATGGGGGCTCACACTTGTAATCCAAGCACTTTGGGAGACTGAGGTGGGAGAATCACTTACACCCCAGAATTTGGAGCTGTGATGAGCTAAGACTCTGTCATTGCACTGCAGCCTGGGAGACAGAGAGAGATCCCCCATCTCTTAAGAAATTAAAAAATATATATTTATAAAGCTCTAAGAAGAATGCCAGGTGCATAGTAAATGCTATTATAAGGGTTAAAGTAAATGGATAGATGGAAGGAAGGAAGGATAAATTAGATAGAACTCTCTTTGAGAAGTTGGCAATTAAAAAAAAACCACTGTACAGGAAAAATCAAGCCTTTCCACAGGCTGCATTTGACCAGAGGGCTGCCAGTTCTTGGCTTCAGATGCAGAGCCACCCTGTTATTCTAGGAGCCCTTAGAGGAGAAAGTGGGGATGAATAGTGTGGCCCCCACCCAGAGCAGATAACCACAAGGATGCATGCCCCCTGCCCTACCAGCAGCCCCACCCTGCTTCCCTCAGCCCCTGTGTATGAGTTGGACACAATGGGAAACCTCAGAGGAGAAGAACCACAGAGAGAATGCAAATTAATTACCTCTGTCTTGGCATGAGATTCCCTGCAGTGCTCAAGAGAGATCCAAAGAGCCACCCCGACTTCAGAGAGAGCCTTTGATGACCCATGAGCATTGCTGTAGGTCTAACCTGGCTATGCTTTTCTTGGGCCGTCTAGTCCCCATTCTCTTCTCTTCCAACATAAACAGCCACTTTCCTGCACCCCCAGAGGCATCCCAAAGTGAGAGGTTTCACAGTGTCTGCTGGCTTTGCATTCCAGCTGTGTGAACAAGTTACTCCACCTCCTTGCACACCACACCTCTCGTCCGTAAAATGGGGATAACTGCTATATCTCACAGGCCTATTGGAAGAATTCAAATGAGATCCTGCTGCAAAGTACTTTGGACAATGCATCTAAAGAACTTAGATGGTGGTTTATTCTCAATAAATGTGAACTGTTATTGATGCTAAAATGCAAGTCATTTGAAGTGATCTTTTGCTTAACCACCTGTGAGCCTTTCATCACCTGTGGGTACAGAGCAGCCTCTTTGGCCTGGCATTCACAGCCCTGCCTGAGGTAGCCCACGTTATCTCTCCATGCTCCCATATGGAAATAGGTTCCAGCCATCGGATGGGCAAATCTGATTGAATTGTGCCTTCTTATTTTGTCAATTCTAAGCCTTCCAAATGCCAACATCTTATAGGCTGTCCCTTACCCCACCAGTCTTGGAGCTCAGTTCAAACTGTGAGAACCAAGTCAGGGCTGCTCTGAGCATTCAATGTCTTTTCCAGATTCAGGGACAGGGTAGAGCTCATTCTGAGCTGACTCCAAGCTCTTTTCCCAGGTACCCAGTGTTCATCTGATCTAGAGATAGAGCTAGGGAGAAAAATCTAGGTGACAGACATAGCACAGACCCCCTCCGAATCTCATTTTCTCATCCATAAAATGATGGTACTGGGGACATTTTTCTTCACTTGTAACTCCAACTGCTTTTTAAAAGAAAGCCCCTTTATTGTTAGCTAGGTCCCCTTTGTTTTGTTGAACACCTGGGTGAATCTTAAAAGGCATTTATCTGCATAATGGTGGGAGAAGAATTTGGAGTTTGTGAGGTACAGTCTGGGATGGCAGGTGGTGAGGAGGAGGGATGAGAAAAGAGGAAAGAGATCAGAGCTGGTAAGATAGGGACAGAATGAAGTTAAACTACATATAGACCTAAAATGATGCTTGAGAAATGAGTGCCTACTGTTCACTTTATAGCTGTATGTACTCCAGGATAGTCCAGGAGAGTCCATTGCACTCGTGAGTATTTTGGCTTTGAGAAGAACCTGTGAAGGATGTAGAGTTTGACTTCTGGCTCCACATACATCACAGCAGAAGGGGCACCAGAAGAGGCAGGTGCCCAGAGGCAGAGAAGACCATGAGATTCTGAGCCCTTGAAGAAGTCACTGGAGTCTCAGCAAGGCTATGGTCTTCCTAGAGAGTAGTGAATGGGTGGGATCAAACCAACCTTGTCCAGATCCCAAGGAAACAGAAAGCCATGGGTGTCATTCTGGTTACACAGAGTTAATAAAATCTACTTTACAGGTTATGGTGACGATTAAAAGGGATGATGAATAAAAGTACCTGATGGATGCCGAGTAACCATTTGAGATGAATTCTCCTTATGGTTATGTCCTCCTGAAAATGGCTCCTTCACAATGCCAGAAACAACATGCTAGAAATATCCAATTTGAAGTTGCATATCTCACACAACATGTAAGACTACATTGCTGAGTGGATCTAGGTCAGTGTTTCAAATGATTTTAAATCATTTAGATTCATTTTGCTTGTGAGAGGTGGAGGGAGAGGACCCTCTCAATTCTTGGAACCTATCTCCACTGAAACATGTCATTAAAGACAGGCCTGGCTCAAGCTGAATTATGGTGCAGGCCAGCCAGGCAGGGTGGGGAGCCCTGAAACATCAGAGAAGTAAACCACTGATGTGCTGATGGGTTTTCACAGCCATTCTTCTCTCATAGCTGGAAAAATGATGCCCTCTTAGAGAATGTCTTCAAAATCTCTCATGCCGATCCTTCTCTAGAGTGCTTTCTTTTTTAAAAAAAATGAAATATAATTCACACCATATAAAATTCACTCTTTGAAAGTATACAGTTCAGTATATTTAGTATATGCACAAAGTTGTACAACTAATTTCAGAATGTCTTTCATGATTTCAAAAGGAAACCCCGTACTCACCACTTTCACTCTCCTTGTCCCTGATGACCAGTAATTTTGTCTCTGTGGATGTTCCTGTTCTGGACATTTTGCCACACACATGAACAGTCAGCGCAAACTTGGAGACCACAGTATCAATTTACTGGAATTCAGAAACCCCGTAATTCATGCTATTGTGCTGCTTACCAATAAAAAATAATGTATTGTCTAAAATTAAGACTCTTTCCTATGCTTCCCACTAAGTTCTTTGATTTGGACACTCCCCAAAGATAACTTAGGAAGGAACAATAGCCACAAAAAACTGGGAAATGTCTTGCTGAGTATATTCATCACATAGACTTTGCTGGGAACCATGGAAGTGAATGACCAAGTGACTTTGTTTCTGTATGTGGTTTTTCTCTGATCCTACTAAATTGACACTGAACACAAACTGAAAGGCATAGATCTGACAAGGTGCCAAACCATTTACCTGCCTGGGACTTGCATTCAGATTCAACCCTGACCCAACAAGACTTACCCCAGGAAAGAAGCCCTTTTCTCCTCCTTTCTATTAAGAAAATGTATCCAAAACTTGGGAATAAGGCTAAAGGGCATATCCTTTGAGTGTCACATAGGGGCATATCTAGCAGTCCCATCCAGGCTTATCTGATTCTCCAGGAGAATGTCCCTTTGTTTGACTTATTATTTACTATTGATTAGGGCTCAGACTCTGCAAAGTTACATGTTAACTTTTAGAAGATTGATAAGTTGCAAATATTTTTCTTTGGACCCATTAAAAAGGCAAATGATTTCTGTCCAGTAGGAAAGATAACACCAAAGGTTATGATTTATTGTCCTGAAGGACATTGAACAGTTTGTGTCTACTTTAGTGATCCCATCCCAAGATATTCTTTCAGTGATGGTCTACATCTGTCTCTCACACACTTCCTTGACCAACCCTGCCATCCTACTTTTTCCCTCATTAATGAGTTAATCTGTGTCATGTGTTGACTAAACATTTGTATGAGGCATGTTTAATTTTTTTTTTTTTTTTTATTGTTGGGGATTCATTGAGGGTACAATAAGCCAGGTTACACTGATTGCAATTGTTAGGTAAAGTCCCTCTTGCAATCATGTCTTGCCCCCATAAAGTGTGACACACACCAAGGCCCCACCCACCTCCCTCCTTCCCTCTTTCTGTTCCCCCCCATAATCATAATTGTCATTAATTGTCCTCATATCAAAATTGAGTACATAGGATTCATGCTTCTCCATTCTTGTGATGCTTTACTAAGAATAATGTCTTCTACGTCCATCCAGGTCAATACAAAGGATGTAAAGTCTCCATTTTTTTTTAATGGCTGAATAGTATTCCATGGTATACATATACCACAGCTTGTTAATCCATTCCTGGGTTGGTGGGCATTTAGGCTGTTTCCACATTTTGGCGATTGTAAATTGAGCTGCAATAAACAGTCTAGTACAAGTGTCCTTATGATAAAAGGATTTCTTTCCTTCTGGGTAGATGCTCAGTAATGGGATTGCAGGATCAAATGGGAGGTCTAGCTTGAGTGCTTTGAGGTTTCTCCATACTTCCTTCCAGAAAGGTTGTACTAGTTTGCAGTCCCACCAGCAGTGTAAAAGTGTTCCCTTCTCTCCACATCCATGCCAGCATCTGCAGTTTTGAGATTTTGTGATGTGGGCCATTCTCACTGGGGTTACATGACATCTCCGGGTTGTTTTGATTTGCATTTCTCTAATATATAGAGATGATGAACATTTTTTCATGTGTTTGTTAGCCATTCGTCTGTCGTCTTTAGAGAAAGTTCTATTCATGTCTCTTGCCCATTGATATAAGGGATTGTTGGCTTTTTTCATGTGGATTAATTTGAGTTCTCTATAGATCCTAGTTATCAAGCTTTTGTCTGATTGAAAATATGCAAATATCCTTTCCCAGTGTGTAGGTTGTCTCTTTGCTTTGGTTATTGTCTCCTTAGCTGTACAGAAGCTTTTCAGTTTAATGAAGTCCCATTTGTTTATTTTTGTTGTTGTTGCAATTGCCATGGCAGTCTTCTTCATGAAGTCTTTCCCCAGGCCAATATCTTCCAGTGTTTTTCCTATGCTTTCTTGGAGGATTTTTATTGTTTCATGCCTTAAATTTAAGTCCTTTATCCATCTTGAATCAATTTTTGTGAGTGGGGAAAGGTGTGGGTCCAGTTTCAGTCTTTTACATGTAGACATCCAGTTCTCCCAACACCATTTATTGAATAGGGAGTCTTTCCCCCAAGGTATGTTCTTGTTTGGTTTATCAAAGATCAGGTGGTTGTAAAATGTTAGTTTCATTTCTTGGTTTTCAATTCGATTCCAAGTGTCTATGTCTCTGTTTTTGTGCCAGTACCATGCTGTCTTGAGCACTATGGCTTTGTAGTACAGACTAAAATCTGGTATGCTGATGCCTCCAGCTTTATTTTTGTTACAGAGAACTGCCTTAGCTATACGGGGTTTTTTCCCGTTCCATACAAAATGCAGAATCATTTTTTCCAAATCTTGAAAGTACGATGTTGGTATTTTGATAGGAATGGCATTGAATAGGTAGATTGCTTTGGGAAGTATAGACATTTTAACAATGTTGATCCTTCCCATCCATGAGCATGGTATGTTCTTCCATTTGTTAATATCGTCTGCTATTTCCTTTCTGAGGATTTCATAGTTTTCTTTATAGAGGTCCTTCACCTCCTTCGTTAGGTATACTCCTAGGTATTTCATTTTCTTTGAAACTATGGTGAAGGGAGTTGTGTCCTTAATTAGCTTCTCATCTTGACTGTTATTGGTGTACACAAAGGCTACTGACTTGTGGACATTGATTTTATATCCTGAAACATTACTGTATTTTTTGATGACTTCTAGGAGTCTTGTGGTTGAGTCTTTGGGGTTCTCTAAGTATAAGATCATGTCGTCAGCAAAGAGGGAGAGTTTGACCTCCTCTGCTCCTATTTGGATTCCCTTTATTTCCTTGTCTTGCCTAATTGTATTGGCTAGAACTTCCAGCACTACGTTGAATAGTAAAGGTGAGAGAGGACAACCTTGTATGGTTCCAGTTCTAAGAGGAAAAGCTTTGAGTTTTACTCCATTCAGTAAAATATTGGCTGTGGGTTTGTCATAGATAGCTTCAATCAGTTTTAGAAATGTGCCACCTATGCCTATTCTCTTCAGTGTTCTAATTAGAAAAGGATGCTGGATTTTATCAAATGCTTTTTCTGCATCTATTGAGAGGATCATGTGATCTTTATTTTTGCCTCTATTAATATGGTGGATAATGTTTATGGACTTGCGTATGTTAAACCAGCCTTGCATCCCTGGGACGAAGCCTACTTGATCATGATGAATGACTTTTTTGATGATAAGCTGTAATCTATTGGCCAGGATTTTGTTGAGAATTTTTGCGTCTATATTCATGAGTGAGATTGGTCTGAAATTCTCCTTTTTGTTTGGGTCTTTTCCTGGTTTTGGTATCAGGGTGATGTTTGCTTCATAGAATGTGTTGGGGAAGATTCCTTCTTCCTCAATTTTTTGGAATAATTTCTGCAGTACAAGAATAAGCTCTTCCTTGAAGGTTTGATAGAATTCTGGAGTGAAGCCATCTGGACCAGGGCATTTTTTGGTTGGAAGATTTTTTATTGTTTCTTTGATCTCAGTGCTTGAAATTGGTCTGTTCAGGAGCTCTATTTCTTCCTGGCTGAGTCTAGGGAGAGGTTGTGATTCCAAATATTGATCCATTTCTTTCACATTGTCAAATTTCTGGGCATAGAGTTTCTGGTAGTATTCAGAGATGATCTCTTGTATCTCTGTGGGATCAGTTGTTATTTCCCCTTTATCATTTCTGATTGAGGTTATTAGAGATTTTACTTTTCTATTCCTCGTTAGTCTGGCCAATGGTTTATCTATTTTATTTATTTTTTAAAAAAACCAACTCCTTGTTTCATTAATTTTCTGAATGATTCTTTTGTTTTCAATTTCATTGATCTCTGATTTGATTTTGGATATTTCTTTTCTTCTACTGAGTTTAGGCTTAGATTGTTCTTCTTTTTCCAATTCCATAAGATCTCTTGTGAGATTGTTGATGTGCTCTCTTTCTGTTTTTCGAATGTAGGCATCTAAAGTGATGAATTTTCCTCTCAAAACTGCTTTTGCAGTATCCCACAGGTTTTGGTAGCTTGTGTCTTCATTGTTGTTATGCTCAAGGAAGTTAATGATTTCCTGTTTTATTTCTTCCTGCACCCATCTGTTATTCAACAGAAGATTGTTTAATTTCCATGCCTTTGGGTGGGGTCGAGCATTTTTGTTAGAGTTGAGTTCCACCTTTAGTGCCTTATGGTCTGAGAAGATACAAGGTAAAGTTTCAATTCTTTTGATTCTGTTGATATTTGTTTTGTGTCCCAGGATATGAGCAATTTTGGAGAATGTTCCATGGGGTGATGAGAAGAATGTATATTCTTTATCTTTGGGATGGAGTGTTCTATATGCGTCTATCAAGCACAGTTGTTCTAGGGTCTCATTTAAATCTCTTATATCTTTGTTTAATTTCTGTTTAGAGGATCTGTCCAGCTGTGTAAGAGGAGTGTTAAGGTCCCCTGTTATTATGGTATTATCAGATATCATATTGCTCAGACTGAGTAAGGTCTGTTTCAAGAATCTGGGAGCATTTAAATTGGGTGCATAGATATTTAGAATTGAAATGTCTTCTTGTTGTATTTTTCCCTTGACCAATATAAAGTGACCATCTTTGTCTTTTTTGACTTTAGTTGCTTTAAATCCACATGTATCTGAAAATAAGATTGCAACTCCTCTTTTCTTCTGAATTCCATTTGCCTGAAAAATTGTCTTCCAACCTTTGACTCGGAGCTTTAATTTGTCTTTTGAAGCCAGGTGTGTTTCTTGCAGACAGCAGATGGATGGCTTATGTTTTTTAATCCAGTCAACCAATCTCTGTCTCTTCAGTGGGGAATTCAAGCCATTAACATTTATTGAGATAATTGATAAGTGTGGTAGTATTCTATTCATCTTATTTTGTGAGAGTCCATTGCTTAGTTTTATCTTTTGCATCAGTGTGGAGGTTAGGTTCTGTCCTTTAATTTCTGAGTTCTTACTTTGCTGCTGATCCATTGTGGTGGTCATTGTGCAGAACAGGTTGAAGTATTTCCTGTAGAGCTGGTCTTGTTGTGGCAAATTTCCTCAATGTTTGTATATCCGTAAATGATTTGATTTCTCCTTCAATTTTGAAGCTTAGCTTAGCAGGGTACAGAATTCTGGGCTGGAAATTATTCTGTTTAAGTAGATTAAAGGTAGATGACCATTGTCTCCTTGCTTGGAAAGTTTCATTAGAGAAGTCTGCGATCACTCTGATGGATTTGCCCCTGTAGGTCAACTGGCGCTTACTCCTGGCAGTTTGCAGAATCTTTTCTTTTGTCTTGACTTTGGACAGGTTCATCACAATGTGTCTTGGAGAAGCTCGGTTAGAGTTGAGGCGACCTGGGGTCCGCTATCCCTCTGAAAGCAGTGTGTCAGAATCTTTGGTGATATTTGGGAAATTTTCTTTTATAATATTCTCTAGTATGGCTTCCATTCCTCTGGGGCATTCTTCTTCCCCTTCTGGAATTCCTATAACTCGTATGTTGGAACGCTTCATAAAGTCCCATAATTCTGACAGTGAACGTTCTGCTTTCTCTCTCTTCTTTTCTGCCTCTTTTACTGTCTGAGTTATCTCAAGAACTTTGTCTTCTACCTCTGAAATTCTTTCTTCTGCATGGTCTAACCTGTTGCTGATACTTTCCATTGTATCTTTAAGTTCCCTGATTGTTTCATTTCCTTCAGCTCTGCTATGTCCTTTTTATATTCTTCATATCGTTCATCTCTTATTTGATTCTGTTTTTGGATTTCCTTTTGGTTATTTTCCACTTTATTAGCAGTTTCCTTCATTGTTTCCATCATTTCTTTCATTGTTTGCAACATGTGTATTCTAAATTCCCTTTCTGTCATTCCTAACATTTCTTTATAGGTGGAATCCTCTGCAGTAGCTACCTCATGGTCCCTTGGTGGGGTTGTTCTGGACTGGTTCTTCATGTTGCCTGGAGTTTTCTGCTTATTCTTCCTCATAAGTGATTTCTTTTATCTGTTTCCTTGCCCTAATTTTCCTTTCACTACCTCTTGCTCTTTAAGTTCTCATGCCTGTGGACTAAGGGTTACAGGACCAGAAGGGTGAAAAGGTTGAAGAGCAAAAAAGGGATGAAAGAAAGGAGGACCGAGTGATAAGAAAAAAAAAAGAAAAATAGAGAAAGGAGAGGGGGTGGGTAAAAGGAATATTGAAAAAAAGAAGAGAGGCACAGAAAGAGGGAGACAGAGCAATATAGGTGTACAGTAGGGTACTTTGATACAACCTTAAAAAACAAACCACCTTCTGGGGGTGCCCTGTTGGGTGGTTCCCTTGAGGTCAGCAGCTCTTTGCTAACCTGATCAGACACAGTACCCCACCTCCACCAAGTAGAGAGGAAAGACAAAAATGCTATAAATCAAACCAAAACAAGCAAACAGAAAACTTTACAGGATAAAATTGGCTGGAGAAACCAAATAATAGCGGTAGAAACACTAACAAAAATGAAGTTCTAATTATTGAAATAGGCAGCAATGGGAAATTATAATTAAACTAGAAAAATTGAGAAAGAAAAAGGATCTGTATGGAAAAGGTTGAACTTAAAAAACAAAACAACAATCAACAACATCAAAATAAACAAAAAAAACAACCAAACCAAAAAAAAAAAAAAAAACACAACCAAAAACGAAGCAGTATGTATATGTTATTGAATATTGTCTGGGCAACACGTGGTCTTCTGGGGTATGAGATGTTAATCACAGTTCTGATACGATTGGAGGCTGCTAGTTTCTCAAACCCCAGCAGGTAGACACCCTAAATCTCTCTTCAGCCCACTTAAAAGGCACTTTGAGCTTGTTCACTTGCTGAGCACAAGCTTTCCCAGGGAAGTGCTTGTCGCTGGAATCACTGCTGAAGTGGCTATCCACTTACCCTGTGTGCCAAAACTGGTCTCCCTCTGCCCCCGAGGGTTAGGGCTGCAAGGCAGCTCAGACCCCGCCCTGAGGCTACCTGGTCGCTGGGTTACCAGCTTCCACCCAATTCCAGCTCTGCGACCCTGAGGGCGGAGCTTGCCGGGGCAGATCACTCACAATGGCTGCCTGTGACCCGGAGCCAAACACTATTAGCTCCGTCTGGCTCAGCAGCTCAGACTGGGGCCCCAGACAAAGGCCAAAGTTCTCCGCACTCCCGCTCAGGCTCTCCCCAAGGCAGTTCAACTGAGTGCCAAGTCCAAAGACACCAAAACAGTTCACAGGTAAGGCCTTTCTGGTTTGCAGTCTCGCTGCTACTGAACTTACAGTTGCAGGCGGGTTTAGACGGATTGAACACACGCGACCACTTGCCGGTTTTCCACTGTTTTAGTCCTCCTCTTGGGGTCCAGAAGTCTCTCGCTGACTCCCTGTATCCTCTTAGGGGTGATGATAGGCAGATCCCACCAGCCAGAGATGCCTGGTGTCCTATCTCCCCAGACTCACGGTGCCCAGATGCAAGGAAGCTGTTTCTTGGCTGCCATCTTGCTCCGCCTCCGGCATGCTTAATTTTTTTAACTTTACACTTTGATGAAATCTCAAGTTCTAACCACAGTCAGTGGACAGGGATGCCCCCTGCTGGTTGGGCCATTATATCTATTAGCCATGATAAGCACATACTTTTCAGAAGCCTAAAGATATTTGGGACCTGAGAAAATAAAACTTCAGATCCCCCAAAGTATGAGAAGAAAAATAAGAATTTAAAAATGAACAAATACTTAAATCTATGGAAAATGCAATATTTTAGCTGTTCACAAAGTATAACTTGTCAACCATGGTTCAGTTCAATTCATAATTCTACGTATATAAAAATTGTTTATAACATGAGGTATTTTCGGTGGTTACAACTTTTGCTGTTGGGAATCTCTCAAAACAAAGAGGAAGGCATGTTAAGTGCATTATTTTTACATAATGAAGAATGAAGATGAAAAATAGCCATGTGCTTGGTTGGGGGCATTCTCCTGGGGGACAGAGTCAACTGTTCCTACCTGCCCTGTTACCAAGATGAGGTCAATTCTAGGCTACAGAAGCCCAGTCCACCTGCAAGGCCATGTCAGCTCTCCAGTATCTGGTGGGATAGAGTGGTCACATTTCATGCCCTCTCTTGACTCCTTGTGCCACCAAGATACTTTGCCGTGTCTGTGGTCTCTTGCCTGTGCTCAGGGTCCCCGAGAGATCTTGATGCTAATCACTTCTCCATCTGTGACCCAGCTCCCCTTCTACATGACCCACCAAACTTAACAGGAAACTACACTTGTAAGAGTCCCTTTCTACTATCCTAGGGACAATAGCCTTCTAATCGGTTTGGCTTCATTAAATGCTTGCTGCAGTCTGTGAATACCTGATACTAAAAATATTTAGGAGCTGAAGAACGGCTCTCTTTTGTTCTGGTTTTGAGCTGTCTTCTGAGCCCTTCACCATTGGTATCATTGGTCACCCCAAAGGGCAAGGAAAAGATTTCAACAATGCTTTTGTATCTCTCCACGAGGTCACGAAGTATTTCTTTTAAGACTCTAATTCTGGAAATACCAATTTTATTTATTTATTTATTTATTTTGAGACAGTCTCACTATGTCACCCTGGGTAGAGTGCCGTGGTGTCACAACTCACAGCAACCTCAAACTCCCAGGCTTAAGCCATTCTCTTGCCTTAGCCTCCCAAGTAGCTGGGACTACAGGCACCCACCACAACGCCTGCCCATTTTTTGTTTTGCTGTTGTTGTTTAGCTGGCCTGGGCCGGGTTTGAACCCGCCAGCCTCACTGTATGTGGCTGGCACCATAACCACTGTGCTATAGACCGTGGAAATATCAATTTTAGCCAGCCATGGAAACTCTGAACCAAACCAAAGTCGCTGTTAAAGCCATGAGATGGTGATTACGACTACTGTCCTCACTGCTCTAAAACCATAGTCAGGCCAGTACATCAGTGGGCCGAATTCCATTCTGACCCAAGATAAGAGGAGAGTACTGATATAAAAACTGTAGGTCTTGGAGTCTTTGCCAAGGAGAACCCTTGCTTCTCTTTGGGTCTCAAAACCCTGAGATCTGAATTCTGGCTTCAGGTCAAGTTCTAAGAGAACCGTTGTGGGGTGCGACTATCACTTATTCATTTGCACCTCATTTTCCCTGTCTGTAAAATGGGAGTGACCATCTGTCCAGGATCAAGTCAGGATTGAACGAAAGAGTGTACATGAAGCACCAGCACCTGTTTGCACCTAGGAAATGAATGTTTTAAAAGTCATATAATTTTGGAGTAAATAACTATGTTACCTGTCACTAAAAATAGCAGATATTTCTAGATTAAAAAAAAAAAGAATCTTGTGGTTTGATGTTCGATGCAGGTCCTTCCCATGCAGACACCGTGGTTTGGGAGGACTTCCTCTCCCATTTAACCAGCTCAGTAAAGAGTCTCCAGATCTCACCTGCAATGACTCTGTGTTGAATTCAATTGCAGTTCACCAGCTGGCATAATGTTACTGCTTGCAGAATATGTTTAAATATAAACATTGATTAGGTTTGATTGTGCAGTCTTTAAAAAAAAATAAAAACCAAAAAAATAAGCTTGGGGAGTGGAAGATGACAAAGCAATGAGAAGGGGGTGGGAGTCCTAGGCTGGAAGTTATAAACAGCAACAGCTGCTGTGGGATCCTTCTGGGGATTGTTTAAATATTTACCTTGCATTTAAATAGAATGTGACTTTAAAAAATTGAAACAGATTAAAAAATCCTTTATTTGGCAAGATCAGATCCATCCTTCGTCCTCCAAACTAGTAGTCTCAGGAAACAAAAGTGACATGTTATTAGAAGGAAATATAAATGTTTCATTTTCGTGCATTGCTGCATTGAGACTGCCGGATTTATTTATTCCTGCTAGCCTTGTTATTCCATGTATTTATTGCCATGGCAGGCAGCCACTAATCAGGGGAGCAACCTCCCACATTTTAGTCATTTTCTTTATTGTGAAGCCCTCCTGACCAGTGTGGAATGCAAACCTTGCACCACCTGGCCGCCTTGGCGTGCAGACACGTGACTGAGTATCTCCTGATCAAAGGCACCCAGCAACTCTGACTTAGAAATAAGCTCCTCCCTGCAGTGGAATTGCTGGATCATACAGTTAGTCCTATTTTTAGGTTTTTGAGGAACCTCCATAACCATTTCCCACTGTGGCTGTAGCTAATTTACATTCTCACCAACAGTGCACCACTGTTCCCCTTCCTCCACATCCCTGCCAGCTTTCATTATTTTTGGTCTTTTTGATGAAAGCCATTTTTAACTGAGATGAGATGATTCTCCTTCGTGGTTTTGATTTGCATCTGGCCAATGATTAGTGATAGCAAGTGTCTTTTTGCATACCTGCTGGTTATTTGTATGTCTTCTTTTGAGAAATGTCTATTCAAATCTTTTGCCTATTTTAATCAAATTATTATTATTATTCTTCATTTTGCTGTTGAGTTGTTTGAGTTCATTAACAGATGAATGGATAAAGGAAATGTGGTGGAATGGCCAGATTCAGTGGCTCATGCCTGTAATCCCAGGAGGCTGAGGCTGGAGGATCACTTGTAATCACTTGCAACCTGTACAACATAGCTGTCACTGCAAAAAAAAAAAAAAATAGCCAGGTGTGGTGGTACACATCTGCAGTCTCAGCTTAGGAGGCTGAGGCAGGATTGCTTGAGCCCAGGAGTTCGAGGCTACAGTGAGCTATGATTTTGCCACTGCACTCCAGCCTGGGTGATAGAGTAAGAACCTATCTCTAAAAAACTGGGTGGGGGGCTGTACTTACATAATAGAATATTATTCAGTCATACAAAGAGTGAAAATCCCATCATTTACAGCAACATAGATAGAATTGGAGGTCCTTATGTCAAATGAAATAAGCCAGGCACAGAAAGACAAATGCTCATGTTCTTTACTTATGCGTGAGAGCTGAAAAAGTGGATCCTGTGGGGGTGGAGAATAGCGTGGTGGTTACCAGAGACTGGGCAGGGTGGGGGAGAGGGGGTGAGGAGAGTTTTATTAATGGGTACAAAAGTACCATCTGACAGAAGGAGTGAGATCTAGCAGTGTCCAATAACATAGCAGGGTGACTATAGTTAATAATAACTTATTTTATATCTCAAAATAACTGGAAGAGAAGAATTTGAATGTTCCCAACATAAAGAAAAGATAAATGTTGAGGGTGATGATATCCAAATTACCCTAATTTGGTCATTACACATTGTATCATTGTATGCGTGTATCAAAATACCACAGGAACTCCAAAAATATGTACAACTATTATGTATCATTTAGAGAGAGAGAGAGGCTCCCCCGTGCAGAGCAGGGTGGACTGTGGCAGCAGTTGCCAGGCATGAGCTCCCAAGGGCAGCCCCCACTCTGAGGCAGGCCAGTTCTGCTGTCAATCTGTGAGCAATGCTAATGACCCCTATGCTAATGAATTCCTCCCTGCTTAATACCCAGTGCTGACCTGTAATAAGTGTGCAATAAATCCTCATTAAACGAATTTGCTTGAGAAGAACTGGCTCTGCTATGAGGTCTGTCTTCCTTACTGGGAGGCCAGTGGCTGTGCCATTCAAATGCTTAGCTGCGATTGCTTGTGTAGAGTGGGCCTGGTGCAGGCTGAGGACAGGGAGCAAGAAGCAGCGTGGGGTCCTAGCCGTGGGCCTGAGTATGCTGTCCTCCCCTGGACTTCTTCCTATTTCTCTGGAGTTGCTTTTGTTCTGGCATATCCCTGGGAGAGAGCACCTCATCCCCACCCATGAAGCTTAGAACAAGGGCTCTTTTTTTTTTTTTTAATTGTTGGGGATTCATTAAGGGTACAAGAAACTAGGTTACACTGATTGCATTTGTTAGGTTAAGTCCCTCTTATAATTGTGTCTTGCCCCCAAGAGGTGTATCATACACTGAGACCGCATCTCCCTCCCTCCTTCCCTCTCTCAGCTCTTCCTCCTCCCTCCCCTTCACTCCCCATACCGTGTATTAGGTCATTAATTGTCCTCATATCAAAATTGAATACATAGGATTCATGCTTCTCCATTCTTGTGATGCTATACTAAGAATAATGTGTTTCACTTCCATCCAGGTTAATACAAAAGATGTAAAGTCTCCATCTTTTTAATGGCTGAATAGTATTCCACGGTATACATATATCACAGCTTGTTAATCCATTCCTGGGTTGGTGGGCATTTAGGTTGTTTCCACATTTTGGTGATTGTAAATTGAGCTGAGATAAATAGTCTAATGCAAGTATCCTTATGATAAAAGAAATTTTCTTTTTGGTAGAGTACCATGGTGTCTTAGCTCACAGCAATCTCAAACTTTTGGGGTCATGCGATCCTCTTGCCTCAGCCTCCACAGTAGCTGGGACTACAGGTGCCTGCCACAATGTCCAGCTATTTTTAGAGACAAGGTCTTGCTCTTGCTCAGGAACTGCTGAGCTCAAGTGATCCACCTTCCTCAGCCTCCCAGAGTGCTAGGATTACAGGTGTGAGCTATTGGGCCTGGCCTAGAACAAGGGCTCTTGACCACCCTCAGACCCAGGCAAGAGAGACCCAGCTTAGGAATATCCTGTCTAGTATCTTGCAGGATCAGGAGCCTACCTCTGCACCCTGCTACATCACACTTCCAGGAACTGGGACCCTGAATTTGCGTTGCCAAGTGGTGCTATAAACCAACTCTGGAGACTCCACTTAACTTTCCAAAGGTCCAACCTCTCAAAGGTAGACTCTGCTAGGCCCAAGGGGAATTTGTGGAGGGATGTTAATGGTTTTTAACTCTTGGGCATGTATAAGACCTGGGGTGGATGGGATGAAGCCAGGGTAGGAAAAGACAGTGGGGGTTGCCTCCTGCCATGGCCCAGCCCTTGTCCTTCCCACGCCTTGTTCTGCAGGAATCCAAGGAGTCCAAAGAGCCTCGATGTGAACCTGACCTTTCAGGTAGTTTTTCAAGTAAACTTTGTCAAGGTCAAAGGGTAGAAGGTATTTAATTTCATAGTTTGTGTATCAGTTCCTATTGCTGCACAACAAATTACTCTCAACTTAGCAGCTTAAAACAATGCACATTTATTATCTCATAATTTTTGTGGTCAGGAATCTGGAAACTTCTTAGCTGGGTTTTCTGCTTCATGGTGTCTCAGGAGACGACGATCAAGTCTGAGCCCAGGATCTACACCTCATCTACAGGCTCACGTATGGAAGGTCGCTTCATCAAAGCGTGTACCCAGAGTCACATGAGAGTCTGCTGGAAAGCCCAAGTTACGATCTTGGGAACCTACTGATGGAGGTCATTTCTGTTGGTGAGAGGCAAGTCCTCAGGTCAGTCCACACTCCAGGGGCAGCAATCACAAAAGGCTATGAACACCAAGAGGTTGCCTGCCGTGCTTGCTTGATTTTTGAGTCCTAGGCATTTAGATATGTGGGATGTGGTCCTTTCAACCATACCCTTTCCTGTGAAGCCCACAAAGCACCTTCTTGCCCTGCCCAAAGTGTCCCGCCTCAGGGGCTTCAGGAAAGTCCAAATGCCTCACCTTGAGCCACATCCAGGCCCATGTCTGCAGAGCTCCACCTGACGTCCCAGTGCTCTCCAGAGTGTGACCTTGCACCCTGGACAGATACAGAAACCCGACTCAGAGGGAGCTTCCATGAAGGACAGAAATTACCACTTCCAGTTCCAATTACCAGCTGAGCTAATTGCAAAAGTAATTGCAATTGGTGAGTCTAATTACTAGGCTGGGCCAGAGAGGCACTTCCTCCCTGCCTTTGGGGAGCTTCCTGCTCCCTCCTGAGGCCTGCAGACAGGGTGGCAATCCCATGTTTGAGAAAAGAAGAGACCTGGCCTATGTTCCAGAGGCCAGATTGCTAGGGATAGGCCAGTCTGCCTTTCTCAATAAGGCTCCCAGGGCGCTAAGGTGGCTTCTCCCACTGGGTTTTTGCCCCAGGCCTGGGCTCCCCAACACCTGACCTGCTTCTGCACCACTAAGAGCCAGCAGGCATAACCAGTGGGTTCCTTGGCCCCAGTGTCCGCGCTTGACCATCCCTTGCCCTCTCCCATCCCACATGTCTCTCCTGTCCTCCCACGGCTGTTTGCCCCATCTGGCCAGTTCCCCTCCCAGCCTTCAATCCCACACCCCACTTGCAGGACCAGCCCATTCCCATCTCTATCTTCCAGCAGCACCCTGATATTCCCAGTAGCTCTGGCCCAGGAGGCTCAGGCTGGACAGGCCCTGAGTGCACCGTGTAGGTGCTTGTCAGGAACTGTGGAAAGGATGAGGGCAGAGAAAAGGAAGCCATGGGACAGCCATCCCACTGCGTGACCACAGGTGCCTTGTGCTCTCCACGAGGCTCCCCAAACTACTCCTCCTCAGCCCTATACCATCAGTACCCCTGCCTCCCTGCTAGAGGCTGGGTCTGGTACAATGCCTGGGCAGATCCAGGAATCAGACTTTAAGACTATTTGGCTGAGGAAGGCCAGTTTCCCAGACTCTCTCAGTATACCTGGAAATGGGGTGGGTGGGTTCCACATGGCCACATCCTCATAGACCCCTTGCCTCTTGGGGAGTTGCAAAGCTGGATGGTCTGGGCAGGGTCTTGCCACAATTATGATGGGGCTCCCTCTCACTTTGATCTGAGGGTCCCACTGGGAGAGCTCCTGTTCTCTAGAGAGCATGCTCACTCAGAGTGGCCTAGCTACTCCCCACCTCAGAACCTTCCAGTGGGACCCATGGCCCTGAGACCCACCTCTGGACCCATCTGCCACTGGGCCTTTAACACCTTATCCCCTGTGATACTTGTGCAGAGGCTCCCACCACACACACATACACCCTCACCCCTGGTAGCTTTGTGTGTCCAGGTCCTCAGGCACCTCTGTCTGTCTCTGCTTCACCTCTGTCTAGGGCAGAGCCAGACTTGGGGTAGAGCCCTGAAGCTTACATGATCTGGGATTTTTTGTATCTTGAAGGAAAAAAATACAAAATGAAAAATGCAACAGTGAAGTCCAGAGCCCTGGAAATGGAGGGTCCCTGGAGCTTTGGGGCCATGGGCTTCATAGCAGACTTGCCTCTCTCCAGCTGCCCTCAGAGGCTCGCTGCCCCCTTCACTGGACATCACTTCCCAGGCCCTCCTGCCGCTGCCCACGCTTTCCTGGGTCAGGCCCTCCATGATGCCCTAGGCTTGGCTTAGGATAGTCCATTCTCCCTGAATGGTGGATGTCTCTCTGTGAGGGTCAGATGACCTTTGTGAGGCTGGAGATGAGGGCCATGCCAAGTCATCAGCATTTCAGCCTGGTGAGTACAGGTGTCTCTCAAGACACAGTAAATGAATTAATTAATAAGCACTTTATCCACAAGTAAGCAAACACAGGAACATCTGTTCCATGCTCTAGCAGGCATGCACACTCAGCATGTCCTCACAGGGAAGGCCTCCAGCCCACCCAGAGCCACCAGCCTGGAACTCGCAGCTCAGAGTTCCAACCCCAGGAGTCCAGGCATGGGAAGTCCACCAGGGGGCAGTGCAGGACCATAAATGCCATCCACCTGGGTCCTGTGAGCTGTGGCCCTCCCTAAGCCATGCAAAAATCTGTGTCAGCGCCAACATCCCAAGGCTCACAGGAGTTCCTGCTACTCATTCACAGGACAGTTGAGCAAGGGAGTCAGGCACATCCACCCCAACTCCACCATGCCCATGCTGGGCTGGCTGTTTGGATTTAGGCAAGTTCCTTCTCTCGGAGCCATTATTTTCTAAACTGCAGGGTAGTTAGGATGCCCCAGAAGGTTCTCTGGAATGATAACACCAAGCACAGATCAGTTATTGGTTAATTCAGTCCACTGTCTGATTCTAAATGATGCCACATTAAGCTAACATTAGCTTTAGGGGGATCATGTTGAAGATGTCAACCCCATAACAAGGTTATGGAAACCAATTCCAATTTTGAAGACATACTGAACTGTTTATTAATTTTATTTTTAAGAGAAATGAGAGGAAACAGAAGCTAACCTTTTTAGATGCCAATTGAATTAGCAGTTGGGAATTTATCAATGGGAGACAGCAGGCGCAGCAGAACCCTGACTCCGGCTGCGGGGTGCTGTCGCTCCTCTGCCTTTCCCCTGCCCACAGGCTGTGAGCTCCTCCAGACTGCAAAGGAGACTGATGCTTCCCTGGATCCCCAGTGCCTGGCACAGTGGCTACACACAGTCAATGTTCAATAAATGCCCACTGCATTGCTTTGGGGAAAGCTTTAGGAAATACTTTCTTTCCCACTATCCACTTGGGTTTCTGTCTGCATCAACTGGAGTCTTTGGCTACAAGCCCTGAACATTGACTTGAGAAAACTTTATTGGAAAGATGTCAGGTTGTTCAGAAAAATGATGGGAAGCTGGAGGTCTGAGCTCAGCAAATGCTGGGCAGCTCTTGGAGCCCAGATGGGGTAAGCATGCTACTTCCTGCCAAGTTGCCACCATGATGATAAATGACCTCTGGGGGTCTCTCTGTGATGCAAAACCCCTGAATGGCACAGAGCTCTTGATGAACAACCCCAGGACAATGCCACAAAGGAGGAGAAAGTCCCCCAGCAAAGTGGGCAGAGAGGCTGGCTGGCCAAAGAGCAGCCGAGTTTCATGACACAATCCAGTACAGCAAATCCTTTGTTCACTCTCCAGTCCCTGGGTCCACCCTGCAGCCAGAGCATGGAACAGTGAGGATGTGGTGAGGCTTAAGGAAGATTTTGCTGTTAGAATACAAGAGCTGCTGTGAAAGCCAGGCTCAGGAGCTGCATGAAGAAGAGAAAGAAGGAGGGAGAGAGGGTGTCCTCGGTGCAGACAGGTGCAGTACCGGCTGTTCCTCGCAGCTTCCAAGGCAGTTGCTATGCAAACTCTGGCAGGCCCTTGGCTTCTCTGAGCCCCACCTGGGAGAGAGCACCTGCCCTCTGCAGTCCCTCCATCTAGCAGTGCTTCACCTGAGACCCCGGGTTGCCTTCAGTTGCCATCCCCCACCACACACAACATACAGAGCACACATGCACGCATGCACATGCACACGCACTCACACTGACACACCAGACCCAGTGAAAAGGATACCTCTACACATCTCAGGTCACTGCACAGCAAGTTTCTAGAGCCAGGGAAACCTGCTGGGAGTTGACTCCCCTACCCATTAGCTGTGCTACCCTGGGCTAGTCACTATTGCTGAAGCTTATTGGGAAGCCTACAGCACTCTGGCTCCAGCCTTCTGCATGCAGATGTGTGCGGTGGACTCCAGGCCGAGCCACCCAGGGAGAGGGTATCTCAGCATGGCCCACCCTTGCCCCAGGAAATTCAGCTGAAGCATATGCCAGGAGTCCCACCCAAAGGTGGTACTTACCAAAGCCATCACATTGGTATGGACATGCTAGCTGCTGCACACACAGATCCCGAGGCATACAGGCATTCACACTCCACAGAAGCTTATTACTTGCTCATGCCATAGTCAACATTCAGAAAATCTGAGCAACCCAGACAGGCCCTGCATTTCTGACTCTATTTCCTATCATTTTTGCTTGCAGACTGGACTATTCTTGGCTAAGCTCACATCTTTCTTATAATACCTCACTACAGGCAGCACAAAAGCACAAACGCATGCTAGCTTCTGGGATTTTTACCTCTTCCCCTGGAGCTGCCGGTTCCTGCCCTTTGTCTTCCTTCCAAATGATCAGATGCTCTGCAGCTGCAGCACACGAGTCCCCCACTTCCTAGCTGTGACCTCTACATCTTCTGTGCCCACTGCCCAATCCCGGGGGCCAGGCCAGCTACTGTAGGTTTGTTGTTATGGCAACACCCTCACATCAAGATACAAATTCTATATTGTTCAGAGTTGTAGAAGCTGCTGAAACAAGTAGACCCCAAATAAATAAGGGCTCAGCACATCAGAAGTTGGTTTCTTCTTCACACAATGGCATGGAGCCTGCAGTCTAAGCCAGTGGAGCATTGCCCTTCATGGTGAACTGGGGACCAGGCTTCCACCCCTTGTAGCCACCCCCCGTCCACACACAAACACCAGGGCCTGTTTTCATCTCTTCGAGCCTCTGGAAGGGAAGAAATGAGGAGGAATACATTGGTCTCTCAAAGCTCAGCTCCAAAAGAGAGCCCATCACTCTGCCCACATTCCCTGGGCCAGAGCTCAGCGCTCAGCCCACAGCCACAGCTAACTCACTCCAAGGGAGGCATGAACCAGGAAGAAGAAAAAACAGATTCAGCAGACAGAGCCAGCAGTTAAGAGGGTGGCCCTACACTCATCTTCAGGAGTTTCATGGTCTGTCTGTGGTCATTCATGAATATTTACTCAGCTTCTACTTTGCACAAGCCCTGCACAAGGAACCAGTGGTAGAGATAAATCAGATACCATCTGTGTTTAATGAGTCCATCACCTAAAAAACAAACAAAAAAACCCATGCAATTCCTCCCCCGGGGGGAATTGGAGTTGATGGTGAGTTGACTCATACAACCACATGAGCCCTCCCTTGATACTTGATACTTGATACTCTCACATGAGTGAGAGAAGGCGGCTGAGAAAGCATGGAAAGATTTCTCGGGGAGTTGACATTTAAGCTGAGACCTGCCAGATGTCCTGGAGTTGCCGGGAAGCAGGAGGAACATTGAGGGTACATCCTAGGCAGTGTCAAATCATCCCGTCAGGTAGAGTGGAGCTGGAAGAGGGAAGAAGACCTGTGTCCAGCTGTGTGCCCCTGGGAGGTGGCTCCCTCTTTGGGTGATGAGGGTGAGACAAGCTATCCCAAGAAGCAAGATGCCAGGTACTAAGGGGAGCATCCCTTCCTACCGCTGCTGTAATAGATCACCACAAACTTAGCAGCTTCAAACAAAACAATTGATGACCTGAAAGTTCTGATCAGAAGTCCAAAGTGGGTTTCACAGGCTAAAATCAAGGTTTCAAGAGGGCTATGCCCTTCTGCAGGCTTGAGGAGACAATCCATCGCCTTGGCTCCTCAGCCTGTGCAGGCCCCTGCATGCCTTGTCTCCGGGCCCCAGCCGGCAATTGCATCCTACAACTTCCACTGGTATCAATTCCATCTCTGACTCTACCTCTGCCTATTTGACTTATAAGGGAGGGCTCATGTGATTGTATCAAGTCAACCAGACAACCCAGGACAACCTTCCCATCTCAAGATCTTCATCTCATTTACATCTGCAAAGCCCCTTTTGCCTTGTAAGAAAACATATTCACAGGTTCCAAGGATTAGGATGTGAACATCTTTGGGGGCCGCTCTTCAGCCTACACAGCTGGTCATTCATGTTAGTGGTCACCAAGAGGGTACTGAAACCAGAAAAGGAGCATCAGTGCAGAGGGTTGGAGCACAGTGATGGAAGCCAAAGTGCTCAGGAGTCAGAAGGAAAGCTGGCTTCAGGGCAGTGGGATGCAGGGCATCAGGGTCCCAGCCCTGCCACAGACATCTGGTTTTGCCTGCCCTAAATCCACTCCCCCTCTTTTGCAGGCCAGTTTTCCTTATGGGACTACTGCTATCCCTTCCTAAGTCAAGGGTTGGTTCATGACCCAGCTGAAGCCAACCAGAGCTTTGCACCCCCTGGTTCAGGGGTAAGTATGACTCAAGCCAGAGCAAGGAGACCTTTCTGGGAACTTACCCTGATAGTAGTGGAGAAGAAGCTGCTGGAGGTCACTTTGGGAGGTAATACAGGGGGAACACAGGCTTGATTAGTAGAAAGAAATGACATCGCTTGAGAATCTGCATTAGCTATGCATGAAGCCAACTCAAGCAAAACCTCAATCCCATTTCTGTCTGTCACAACTGAGCAAGTGCTGGAGAATCCAGCCCCTGGAATGGGTCTCCTGTTCAGGGTTGTTTCCTGTGTCCCTTATCTTTTCCCTGGTCTTTGCCATCCTTCAAGGAAGACTGTGCTCAATGCCACCTCTAGGAAGCTGTCCCTGATGATTCTCCTGCTCCTGGTGTCACCTGGCCCTGCCTTAGTATCCCAACCTCCTGGGGTGGCCATCTCACCGTGTGCGCCTTCTCACAGTCCCCTCTCCTCTCCCTGTCATTGTGTCTCTCAGGTAAATAGCTGTCTGTCTTCTCTGGTCACTGCCCCAGGAACGTGATCTTTCACGAGTCTGTTAGAAGCAGATGCTAAGCTGCAGGAGAGTCAACAGCTGCCATCTGAGATCAGGGGAAGGGAAGCATGATTGGCCCCTTGCCAAAGCTGTTCTTGACAGGGCCCCAAAGCCAGCATGGGGCTTCTCACCCTGGAATCTTCTCTTCACGGCCAAGGTCACCCACAACAGAAGAGCAATCCTATCATTAGTTATGGCCCCGGACAGAGAATCAAGAAGGGTCTTTGAGGGACCCAAGAAGGCCCTGGTGCCAGCCTTTCCGTGTCTCTGCCTGATGGTTGTGATTGCCTACTGGATTGCTTCCAGAGACAGGGCGCTCAGCACCTCTTTTGCAAATCATTCTCTTGCAGGATGGTAGGCTCATGTCTTACCCCCTCAACACACCTTCCCTCTATCCTTCTGAGAAATTCTGACTGGGTACCCCCAGCTCTGCTCCCAACCCTGACATTTCCTGACTGTGCAGAGGGATGGTCCATCCTGCTGCTCCCCTCTTTCTTACTCTAAGTATTTCTCATTGCTCCCTGAGGAGTCCCTGACAAGGTCACCAGCTCTGAGGACAGAAAACCAGGTTCCAGAGCCCCCCAACTTCCCAGTTCCACCCAGCTAAGCACATGACCTCAGCCTCACCCCAAGAGGGAGGTGCCCCCACCCTCAACTCCCCACCTGGAGCTCCGTGAGCTTGGCCCAGGCTGAAGTGGTAAGCAGAGAGGTGCACACGGACCTGTGGATAGGCAGGTGCCCACTCCTCCCCCACAGGCCACTCACCCTGGGAAGACTACACTTAGGGACTTACTTTTATGCCCAGACAGGGACACTAAAGGTGGGGAGGTGGTGACCTCCTCTTGGAATCAGCACTGACCCTTGTATCCAAGTTCAATAGCTTGGCTCTTCAGGGCTTCCAGACAACCTTCCATCTTTGCTACCCTGGTCCCCAACAGACTCTCAGTGAGTGTCCAAGGAAGAGAAGGAGAAAGCATTTCTGACCTTCCTATGCAGGGTCAGGCCTT
This sequence comes from Nycticebus coucang, assembly GCF_027406575.1. Lineage (NCBI taxonomy): Eukaryota > Metazoa > Chordata > Mammalia > Primates > Lorisidae > Nycticebus > Nycticebus coucang. Next base: position 79,633,193 of record NC_069796.1, read on the forward strand.
TTACTGTTACCTCGTCCCCTCTGCCTCTCAAGATGGGGATGGCTGTTCACATTTTCAGAGAGGGAACATGATATGGACAAGGTCCCCTGGCCAGTTAGTGTCCAAGTGGGGATTTGGTGCCAGTCTCTGCTCTCCCTTCCTCAGTGGGAGAGCACAGTATGACGGCCCAGTCCCATCAGAGGCTGCTCCTGGAGCGAACGGTGCTAAATGCTGCAACTACTTCCCACAGGGGGGAGAGTTGCTGCTGAGAACCTGGGTCAAGGAGGGAGGCAGCAATTTCTTCAGATCAGAGCATAGGACTGTAGAAGCCCATTGTCCTCAGCACTGTCTCCTCAATGCCTTCCAGAAACCCCCAGACCTGGCATGCGGACTCCTTCCCAGCCCAGCAGCCACCAGAACACAGCCCTGCTGCTTAACAAGGGGCAGTGTTAGGTGCACCCCCATTCATTTATCCCCCAAACACATGTTACTATTACAGAGGCCACTACCAAGTTCTCACCATGCAGGTTGCAGGCTCCAGCCAACAACTTTGGGCAAATCAGTTCTCCGCTCCCAGTGTCAGTTTCTTCTCTGTAAAGTGTGGATGATTTGAGTGTCTTTTCTGACAGATGGCTGGAGAGGATAAATAACTGAGTAAGGCCTCACATAATGTTAGCTCCTATCACACTCCTTCTGATTCTGACAATGACACAGCTAAGATAGCACTGCCACTCCAATTTTACAGGTGAGATGTCAGCGGTTCAAGGTCCAGTGGGGAGGGCTTGGGGTGATGCCGAGCACTCTCTTTTTGTCCTGCCATTGTCCGTACATCATCTTCACTCCTATTGGCATGTCAGCGGCCAGGACTCTAAAGCACATCAGGCCTGACCCCCCACCCAGTCGGGGAGGCAGACACATAAATAGACAATGACAACTCCATGAAGGAAGGCCTATGTCAGAGGGGCCCTAACTCAGCATAGGGGTCCTGGGGGAGGCCTCATGAGAAAAAAACTCTTGGCCGGGCCCTGAGAAATAAGGTAAAAACCAGCCTGCCCAGTTCCTAGGGAAGCACCTGGAACTGTGGTGAGGATGTGAGCCCAAAGCCTGGCCTTGCCCCTCAGCTGTGTAGTCCTGGAGGAGTGAGTCTCCCTCTCTGAGCATCCATTCCTCACCTGCAGTGGGAGCCTCAGTCACAGTGAGCACCAGAGGAGATGGCGTTGGTGACAGAGCCTGGCACATGGTAGGTATTTGTAGCTCACAAGGTTTTCTCTCAGTGCCTAGAAGCTTATTGAGCACATCCCACATGTCCCACCCTGAACACAGGATTATCACTATCCCACTTTACAGGTGAAGATGCATACGCTCAAAGAGCTGACATGACCTGCTCAAGGTCACACAGGCTCAGAGCCAACTCTGCATTCGTCCAGCACTCACTGGGGGCCTATAGCCTCACCGGATCTTCTGTACGTCTCTGGGAGGACATAGTTCTTTGCTTGCATCCCACAGATGAAGGAATGACGATCTAGACCTACACAAGATGGTCAAGGACCTCCTTGTTAAACCCTGCCAAGAACAACCTCAGCCTTCCCTGACACTCCTGCACACTCCCACCCAGGCACCAGTGCTGCCGGGCCCCAGGGAGACCTCCACAGTCTCAGAAGTCAACACGAGCAACCTGACTCCAATAGGGCTTTAGGAGTTGACTGTTAGATGCCCAGGTCCAATTTTTCATAGAAGATAAGCTTATGAGAGGGATCGAGTTAGCTACCAATAGAACAATAGTGAACCCAAGTTATTTTGTTACCTGTAAAATAGAAATAATACTAACCCTCCCTTCTGTTCTCATGACTGGGACGGCAGAATCCCACACTGATTCCATTCTGGGACCTGTCCCTCGCCTCTCTCAGCTCAGGGGGTGTGGCCAGCACCCAGCAGGCTGGCCAGTGTGATGCAGTCCCTCAGCCACAGGACATGGATCCAATCCCAGGACTCTTCGCATTGATAATAGGAAGGAAGAGCTCTTTCAGTGGAGCTGCTCAGAAAGGAGGATGGAAACCGAAGATTGCTGTGCCCATGAGCGAGGGTGACGCAGAGGAGAGCAAGTGTGAAAACAAACCCAGATCCTGGCCGTCTTTTGTCTGAGTACAGCCTTGTCTTTGGCTAATTCAGCCCCCTAGAATATTACATTCTAGTAAGCCAGTTTGAATCAGGTTTCTGATACTTGCAACAGCCAGAGTCTTGACAAATACAGTAACCTAAAATGGAGCTAAAATATCACATCTGCCATGAGAAAATTAAAAAACCCATTAACAGTTTAATGGTAGTAATTAAACAAACAGGAAAACAATCAAATTAAATAAGAGCATTTTATTTATCTAGAAGGCAGTATTTACAGACAAAATTATTTATTTAGGGAAGAACAGATAGACTCCTAGAAGCAGAGAGCAGAATGGTGGTTGCTAGGGGCTGGGAGGTGGGGCTGGGGAGCTGCTATTCAGTGAGTGTAAAATTTCAGTTATGCAAGATGACTAAATTCTAGAGATCTACTGTATGGCACTGTGCCTGCAAATAACAATACCGTATCATACACTCAAAAATCTGCTAAGATGGTGGATTCATGTGTTCTTACCACAATAATTAAAAAAAAACTGAAAAGAATTCACTAAACTGGGGGAGGCAGTCAGGGGGAGAATAAGGAAGAGAATAGAGGCTTGTGAAAATCTGAAGAAGGTGGCTCAGAGGGAGAAACCACCATGGACTGAGTGCTAACCATGTGCTAGGTGCTTTCCTAACTGTAAGTGTTTAATCTTCAAACATGCGGCACCATTCGTGGTGTTACACCCACTGTCACAAATGAAGAAATGGATGTTCAGAGAGAAGGGACACTTAGCCAAGCACACATAAGATTTGCTTCTATCTCCATCTCACTCCAAGGGCAAGGCCATTTCCTCATCACATCATTCATTCAACAGTCACCTTTAAGCATCTGTGGACTACCAGACCCTGGAATCTCCCTGTGGTCATCGTGTGAACTTCACAGAAGTATCAAAAGAAGAACGCAAGGACAGCACCCTCAGACACCAGGCCACAGAGGCTGTCTCCATCCCCAATTACTTCTGGGGTCTCCAAGCACAAGGTAAAAGTTAAGACTATCTGACTATAAAGCCTGTGTTGTCTTACTGAACCAGCACACTCTGTGTACACAGGGTCAACACATCCTCTGTCCCCAACCACTGTACAGCCTCTGTCCCTAAGATCAATACACACCCTAGCCCTAGGACCAGCAGCATCCTCTGGCCCTGGGAAAAGCACATCAGCCACTGTCCCTGGCACCAGCACAACCCCTGTCCTGGGCAGTGACGCAGATTGTGCTCTTTAGAAAAGCACTAACAGTCTTGCCTGAAAACCCTTCAACTCTTCCTCACGTAAACAAGAAGAAATCCCTTGCAGATAATTATACAACCTCTATTCACTGGTTCAAGTGAGAAGCAAATCCTTTGTAAATATTCTTTAACATTTCATTCAAAAACCCTGCACTTGATGGGAGATTGAAAGAACTCAGGATGTGGGAGTGCCACTGTGTGGGTACCTACTGTGAGCACCTAGTGTTGGACTGTGTGCCCACATAGGTTTCTGCTCCCCTGAATGCCCAGGAGTTTCCTGTCACAGCCACACTGATGGTCTCCATCAATCAGGTGAGAAAATGGTGGCCCTGACTCAGAGGAAAGAAGGATTTGAACTCAGACCCCTCTGTCTCCAGAGGCCATCCTATGTCATCTTGCCATGGTTGCCACTACACTGAGAAACAGTCACCAGGTAGGAGCAGTATAAGCTCCAAAACAGACAGTTCTTCATTGCTTTGAAAAGAAGCTAAAAGCCCTCTTGCCCAGTATGTGCGGAGTAGGGCTGCAAGGACTCCAAGGAACAGAGTCGCATTCTGCCCTGACAGCCTCAGAATATATTGCAGCGCTCTGGGAGCAGGCTCCGTAGGCCCATAAATAATTGAGAGCCCATACATCCTATGGCATTTCTGCTGAAATCATCACTCACCCACACTCTCTTATGCTCCCTGCAGAGCCAAAGAAACTCTTGCTGATTTTTTTTTAATGCAGCGTTTTGTTGAAACTTGTTTTTGAATTCAGCATCCACCAAGCACCTATTCAGTGCCATGCCCAGTCTTATACAGCAGAGATGCAGAGGTGACCTGCATGCAGCTCCACCCTTAAGGAGCCCAGACCCTTCTGAGAGTGGAGAGAGACTCAATAGACCCTTAGAATAGCCACATGTAAATTATTCACCAGAATTAAGAGAAGAGGAACAGGGAAGGAAGGAAGGTAGGTAAGTGCACGTTTGCCTGGCAGGACAGTGCCTTGCGGGGGGGAGGGGAGCAGGGCAGGAGGAGCCAAGAAGGGAGAGAGCTGAACCCCACTTCCCCCGAGACTGGGCCACACAGGGAGAAGAGTGTCCTTAGAAGGAGGTGGGAGCAAGTGGGGAGTCTGCTTCATTGAAGAAGGCTCTGCTTTGATTCTGCTGTTCCACTGGGTCTTCAGTAAAGCTATTAAACTGACAGTCACAGCATGATAGGGATTTTTTGTGGAGATGGTAGTAGGGTAGCCAGGTGTGCACAGCAGAAGTCAAGAGGCCAGCCCAAGAGGACACACAGAGACATGGGTGCTGAGGACCACCAGGAAGGCAAACCTGGGGCATGTGCAGCTCAAGAGAAGCCGTAAACTGGCACAGGATCTGGAACTAGGGCATTTAGCCATGTTCATCAGCACCTTCCAGAGCCGAGTGGCCCAAGAGACAACTAGCAGGGGAGCATAGTGTGGACACACACAGAAAGAAATAGCTTACTCTAAGATGGGGTGTGGGGGCTTGGAAGAGGGGGTGATGCTGCAGATGGAGCTAGGATTATGAGAAGAGGGAGGCATTTCAGACAGATCATCCTAAGGGTGGGGGACGTCTGTTGTCTTGGTTTCCCAGCTTCTGTGTCTTGCTTTCTTGGGTAACCATACTTGATTTTCCTCTGAAGCATTCTCATTCTTGGTATCTGTGGTGCTAACCCCACCCTCCTAGATATAGGAGTAGTTTTATGATCCAGGCTTGGCCAATCAGAACACTCCATCCTCTATAGTCAGTGGTGTAATGATGGGCACATGACGCAAATTAGCCAATGAGAGTCTGCTCTGAAATCTTTGTTGGAATGCCTAGGAAAGAAGCATTCCTATTCCCTTGGAGTGGCTGGTGGCCACCATGAGAGATTGCCTGCCTGAAAATGGAGCCAACATTTATTCTGAAAGCATATTATTATAGGCAATCTTTAAGTACCTCTGTACCTCCCTCCACCACTGGAAATTCAGCTATATAAGCCAGGGTTTTCCTTTTTTAAAGTTATTTGAGCTGGCTCATTACACTTGTGACCTCCAGGGCTTGGACAACAGGTGCAGAGACCTATACGTGGAAGATGGCCAATGTGTCTGGGAAGGGGTGAGATGTTCATACAGAGCAGGCTGTGTCAGGAAATAAATTTGTGTCAGCAGGCTGTGGCTGGGTCATCCAAGTCCACATGTGGCCTGCAAGGGCCACGGGAACCAGGAAAGATTTTCAGCAGTGGCATGGTACACTTAGATATATGTGTGTGGACTCACTCTGTTTATTCAAATGTGTTTAAAACCTAGAAAGAATCCCCAAGTAGAGCATGAGCCAGACAATTTTCTTTTCCAGTTTTGCAGCACGAAGGTGCTATCCAAGGTACTGAGATCCCCCAGAGGGCTCTTCCAGGAAAGGGAACAGACTGAATGCTGTGGGAGGAGATTGGCATGCTGGCTCATACATTTGAAATGCCACTTATTTCCATTCCCTTACATCTGCACAAATGGAATTGTTCCTGTGTTTTCTCCCTGTTTCCATAGAGGGGGAAGAAAGACTATTTGTGCACTAGTCCTCCCTGACGCCAACCTCAGGATACACAGAAGTGTTTTGTCCTTGCCACTGTCTGGCCTGATGGAAGAAGGGACTGATAAGGTTTATGGACAAGAACATCAGATCATGAGTTATTTGACACTGGAAGTGTCCAAACAGCCAGAACGATTAACTAACTCTTACAGAGTTGGTGGTAGGTTGCTTTATCAGCCCCAATTTTTCATTTCTCCCACTATTCCAACCCTTTGTCACATGACTTTGGAGCCCTTCTCATTAAAAGAGCAGGGTTTATTTCGCCTTTCCTTGACATTAGCATGGCCCTGTGATTTATTGTGTCCAAAAGAATGTGTTTAGAAGTGACAGTGAACATCTTTTGGTCCTAGACATTAAAAGGCACAGGTGTTGGCACTTGCCTTCTTCATCTCTGCATCATCATGAGGGGAGCGTGCACCAGTAAGACCCATGTTGGACCATCATTCTCCCTCTCTCTACATATTTTGTGAGCACAGGCCAAGACATACTTTGCAGGCCCCTCTGCAAAATGAAAATACAGGTTCCCTTGTTCAAAAAGTATCAAAAATTTCAAAACAACTACAGCACAACATTCAACAAAGTGTGGGCCCTGTGTGACTACAAGGGTCCCACACTCATGATGCCAGGCCTGGAAGAGGTAGCATTTTGTTTTAGACCAGGGATCAATGAACTATGATCCTCAAGTCCAATCTAGCATGCTGCCCATTTTTGTATGACCCTAGAGCAAAGAACACTTTTACATTTTTAAATGGTTAACAACAGTCAGAAGACAAATACTATGTATATTTTGTGACATGTGAAAATTATATTTAATTTAAATTTCAGAGTTTGTGAATAAAATTTTACTGAACTATAGCCATGCTTATTCATTTATGTCTGGTCTGTCTGTGGCTGCTTTCCCACTAAAATAGCAGGTGCAGAGACTGTATGGTCTACAGCGCCTAAGATGTTTACTTTCTGAACTTCTGCAGAAAAGGTTATCAGTGCTATTCTAAACCAGACAGCAGAATCCCCCAATCAATCCCAGCCTACATCACTGGAGCATCTGCTGGCCTACAGACCTCTGAGAATGACTGATTATTGCTATAGGAGGTCAAACAATTAAATTTATGAACTCATCCTAGAAAAAGTGCTATATACCTCATTGCTGAATATCACTATGATCACCTTTGAGGTACTCCCCTTGGGAAGCTTTGCACCAATGCCAGAGCCTAGTCCACCCTTCAAAGCAATTTTGGAACTCTTTCCCTGAAATGACCATCAGAGCTGTCATATGATCCTGAGATCATGACATGGTGTGTAACATGGCTATCACTAACTGATTAAGTGTGCAATGTAAGTAACGTTTGTCAAAGAATGGCATGAGGAATGATTGCAGATGTACATGGAGGAGCCCTAAGTGAAACTGAATAGCACGGTCAGAGAACAGGGCATTTCCCCACTCTCTTTAATCCCTTTCATTGTATCAAGGAGGAAGTCTCCTTTTGGTGCTGGTGAATCTCTAATGCTCTCCTCATTCCCTCAGAATGGTCCCTCATCAGACTTTGAGCTCAATGGGGAATAGTATTTTTCTAGAATAAAATGAGTGTTTGTTTTCATTGTATTTATTTTTATGATTACCTTCTAATTCTGGCAAGCAATACTAGTTTTCTATTTATGCCAGTGTTTTATTTTCCTTTTAAAATGTGATTGTTTCCATAAGAATAGTGAGTTTATCTTAGCAAAAATAAAATGATGATATTATCTTTAATAAGAACATCGAGTGAGTCATTGTGCAGATGTAAGTAATGTGGGGGTGGGGAATTACAAAGATGGTGGGAAAACGGCTGAAGTTTGGAAAACATTGACAGAAATGATGATTGAGACTATTTCTTCTACGACTGCAGAATGCAATGCTAAGTATGTCAGATCTGGGATGGCATTCCCTAATTCAGACTCTGTCTCTGCCACGTACTGTCTGTATAGCCTTGAACAAATTACTTTACCTCTCTAAGCCTCAATTCCCTTGCTGCAAAATGGAAGTGATAACACTTGTGCTCTCAGCTGTGAGGAACACAGCTGGCTGTCTTCCATCACTCTTTGGTCCATACTCACAGAACCCCAATTTTGTCCAGGTATATACTACTCACCTATGTAGCCACAAGCTTCAGGGAAGCTTATCCCGCCTCCAGATGTAGTCTAACTGCCTTCACCCCTTTCCAGTGGCTTCTCCAGGAGTAGATGTCTAATCCAATCATGGCCACCAAGAAGGCATGAGAAACATTTAAGAAAATTTTGTAGCTCCTTAGAGTCACTGGAAATCACATTCTCATTTCTCCAACTGGATATTATTGGGTCTGAATGTGAATCCTAGAAACAGTGTAGCCATTTACTTCCAGCTTGGGGAAGAAGCCAATGTCAAGTATAAGAAAACAGATAATGGCTGGGCACAGTGGCTCATGTCTGTAATCCTGGCATGCTTGGAGACCAAGGAAGGAGGATCCCTTGAGCTCAGGAGTTCAAGACCAGCCTGAGCAAGAGCAAGACTTTGTCTTTACTAAAAATAGAAAAATTAGCGAAGCATGGTAGTGGTGCTGATAGTCCCAGCTATTGGGGAGGCTGAGGCTGGAGGATCGTTTGAACCTAGGACTTTGAAGTTGCTGTGAGCTAGGCTGACACTGTGGCACTCTAGCCTGGGCAACAGAATGAGACTCTGTTTCTGAAAAGAGAGAGAACAGATAGGTAGACAGACCTCAAGATTATCTGGAAGTGAAATATTCAGGTTGATAAATGTCATCATTTAAGCCAGTTGGAGATGGGTCTTTTGGTACTTTATGTTGTAGTTCAAACAGCAACATTAATGCTCCTACAAAATGGTCTACTTGGTCTGCCTGTTATTGTACAGATAGTCCTGTGCACATAGCAGGGAGGACTCCCATGTGCTAGCCAGTATGTCTTCTCTTCTTCTTCCTTAGGAACAGAGCCCAGATGTTATTCAGGGTGGCAATGTGCCCAGTTAAAAGATGACATTTGCCATTCTCCCTTGCAGCTAGGTATGACTACATGACTGAGTTCCAGCCAAGGATGTGAACGTGGAGGAAGACTGATTAAAGGGAACAGACTCAGTCAGAAGTACACCCCCTCCTCTCTTCCACTTCTTCTGGATTTTCTTCTGGCTTCTGGCTTCTTCTTCCACTATCAGGTGGAACTGTGATGGCTGGAGTCCCAGAAGTTTTCTTGGAGCATGTGGTGACCTTGAGCATGGAAGTTCTGAGCAGCAGAGCATAAAGATGGAAGGAGCCTGGGTCCTTGTTGAGGCCCTGGAACTGCCATACTGACTGCACTGCTAACTGTTAAACTACTTTTATGCAATAAAATAAATCTTATGTGTTTAAGGCATTGCTACTTTGGGATCTCTATTACATACAGCAAAACCTAATCCTAACTGATACTGTATCTAATTGGAAACTCCTTGTTCTTTATCAAGAGTCTGATGTCTGCAAATATGTAAAAGTGTGGCTTGGATAACATTCAGATACACAAAAGACCTAAGATTTAATATGCTCTTTATTTCCAAAGAACCTTAGAGTTGTTAGGAGAGTTAAAACAGACGATTTATGGCTCAGTGCCTGTGGCTCAACTGGCTAAGGCTCCAGCCACATACACCAGAGCTGGCAGGTTCGAATCCAGGCCAGGCCTGCCAAACAACAATGACAACTACAACCAAAAAATAGCCAGGCATTGTGGCGGGTGCCTGTAGTCCCAGCTACTTGGGAGGCTGATGCAAAAGAATTGCTTAAGCCTAGGAGTTGGAGGTTGCTGTGAGCTGTGATACCATGGCACTCTACCCAGGATGACAGCTTGAGGCTCTGTCTCAAATAAAACAAACAAACAAACAAAGACGATTTATGTGTCACACTTAACTCAGAATCTAAGTGTAAAAGGCACCTGAGTAGCAGTGACTTCTAGATAATCACTATCAGCAGGGCTACCCTCCTATTTGACATGTGAGGACGTGGAGGGCCAGAGAAGGGAAGCACCTTGCCCAAAGTCACATCGGCACTTTGCACCAAAGCAAGACTAGAATCCAGATTTCTTCACCTTTGCCTCACTGGCCTTCCCCCTATCCCGAGCTGTTTTGCAAGGTAATGAGCTCAACCATCAAGGAAGTGTTCAGGGTCCCTGGGTGACTGGTTTCCCTTCAGAGACCCACTCTAGCAGTGACCCTCTCCTGAACAATCTCTCCGTTTACTTCTGAGTTCAGGATTCTAGGACTTATTCAGGACCAGAATAAAAAGGAAGGACCATCTAATAATGAAGGATGGAAATGAGGACAAAAGTGAGGAAAGTAAATAGTCCAAGCCCCCAAATTTTATCCAGAACTTAGAACACAAGTAGGGTGGGTTTCTGGCCTACCTCCTTCTTTCTTCAGGCTCCTCACTTGCCCTCTTTTCAATTTCTCCTTCTCCCACAGGGAAGATGGGAACCATCTGTGTGGCTGATACAGCCATGCAACAGGTGTCTGATGTGGCTGGAAAACCAAAGCAAGAGACTGATTGGAAGTCTCCAGAAACTGTTCTGATTCTGCTTCCTTGCCAGAGAACTATCTGTTACTGGAAGAACCTTAGCAATATTTTCTTAGTGCTGTTATTAAGGCAGCCTGTTTGCCCCAGGCTGATGAATTTTAAAAGAAGCATAAACAATTTTTTTTAAACCTTGAAGCCTAAAGAGTAATGAATGTTTAAAAGCTTAGCTTATTTGAAGCTTCCCTGTGCAGCAGATTAGCCCATTTACTGATTTTAATTTTAAAAAAAGAAAAGTTTATTAACAGGTTCCAGGAACCAGGTTAGACATTAAAGCATCTCTGATAATTTAATTCTTAGAAGAACCCTGCAAGGCAGGAATTATTGCCATACCTCTCACCCTCACCCCTGCCCCAACCTTCAGCCATAACTGGGAGAGCTGGACTCAGACCTGGGCCTGTAAGAGCACATGGCTCACACTATGGCCTCCACCCTGGGACCAATAATGTCCTGGTCCTCCACGATGGACACAGCCCTGGGAGTTAGCCAAGACAGATGGCCCATTTAGCCTGCCCACCGACAATCTCTTATGCCTGCCTGCCAGCTCTCAAACCTTCCAGCCTGGCCAACAAGGTCAAGAGCTCTTCGGGAATCAGGGGAATGGGGTATCACAGGATAGCTGCTTGGGTCACCTACTCCATTCTGGTTCGGCTGGGCTCAGAAGAGTGGACTAGAGACAGAGGGAAATCTGGTCCTCATGGCCCCGAGGGCAGAGATCTTAGGGAAAAGCAGCATGGAAACAAGTGAACTCCATAGACAGTTACTACCAAAAAAGCTGCCCATCCAGACAGGAATGAGTTTCCTGTCGCTAGAGGCAAGCAAGCCGAGGCTAAACTGCCATCCTCCAGGAATTCAGTATGAGAAATCCCTGCCTCAGGTGATACTAGTCTTTAATAGAATTGAAATAAGCCTTGTTCCCAGAGAACTTCTCACAGGCAACATCAAGTTATATACTGAGCACCTGTTTGGCCAGGCCCTGCTCTAGAGCTCCAGGGCCCCATTCGGTCCTCACAACTCTGCAAAGGGGGACAATTAGCCCCATTTTACAGGTACTCAGAGAAGGTAAGGGTCTTGTCCAAAATCACACACTTTGCCCCATGTTCAGCCATCTCTATGGCTGTGACATGTCAGTCTGTATCTTGCTTGAAGTTAATCCTATTTGTGGATAGCAAGGTGGAAGGTTTCTCTTATTAATAATAACAAACATAGCATCCCTTATATTGAAGCTTTGCTGCATGCCAGGCACCCTTCTGTGCATTTTGCAGATGTAAACTACTTAATCCATCCAAATGATCTTTCCCATTTGACCTGTGAAGGAACTGACCTCCAAAGCAGAAGTGGCTTGCCTCAGGCCACAGCGGTCAGTCAGTGGCAGTCAGCCTGGCTTTGCTTCATGTCTTTGCCACATTCCTTACTCAGGCAGAGGCAAACCCAGCCAGAAGGCAAGTGGGACAACAGAGGAAGATCCAAGCTCATGGGGCTGTAGAGGTTGGGGAGGGTCTTCCAGCCATGGAGCCTGGCTGCAGAGTGGGGGAGGCCAAGCCAGGAGCAGGTGGCTTATATGGTTGGCTATGTGGCCTTAGTCAAAGCATTGGCCCTCTCTGGGCTTGCAATGGTTTAAAGTAGAGCTTCAATCTCAGTAAGGATGAAAGAAAGAATAATTTAGGAAACTGAGGCATGAGTAGAATTAGGAAAAAAACTGATTCCATAAGCCCACGCTCACTCACCATTTTCCCAGCTAAGAATGCTAATTTACCCTCACTGCTCTAGAGGAACTTGGAGGTTCCCACCACTTGCAAAACATTAGCTTCTATTACGAGAATGAGCTGGGATGGCTCTCAGGAGCTGCCATCTCAGCCCCCTGTCCTCTCAGATCCCACATGCATGTTTGCCTTCTTCCAACCAGGACCTGCGAGGGGTCCAGTTTCCAAGCAGTTTCCAGAGAGTTGATCCCCAAGGTCCCCTTCATCCATTTTCTTATTAATTGTTCAAACTCTTGTTGGGCAGCAGTGTAACCATCTTCAATGGAGGCACTCATCCAAAATCCTTGTTACACTTGCTGCACATGGGCAATTGCCCCCATGAGCACAGAGAGAAAGCACTCTGCCATGATTACACAAGTAGGAAGGGGCAGGGTCTGCACTCAAGCCCATGCCCTCTCCATGTCGCCAGCCAGCCCTGGCTCATTGTGTCTGAGATGAACCCACAGCCCGGGGCCTGCCGCCCAAGCCATGTGCATGTGTGTCTGAAGGTCCTGGATTTCCCACCGTCCTGGCACCTGTCACAGTTTAGCAGGTTACCATGGTATCGCTCCCCAGCACCCGGGCAGCGGGGACCACCATCTGTTTACACGGCTGTCAGAGGAATTGATGTCATGCAAAATTGTCAGCTCAGCAGGGTGGGAGGAGGAAGAGTGGGCGGTTCTGGAAGCATCCAAGCCATCAAAACTCATTTCGATCAAAACCCTGAGTGAGTCTCTGCTCCTCTAGGAGGGACAGAGAAGAAGGGGGAGCTGAGAAAAAGCATTTCCTGAGAGGAAGAAGCAGGTAGCAATAGTAATGGTTAGTGTTACTCTTTCCATTTTTACCATCATTTACAATTCACATACCCATGCCTGCTTTTCACAGCCTCGGGAGGTAAGCATTGCCAAAAGCTCCATTGTACAGATGTTTCAAAGTATAAAACTTAGGTTCAGAGATGTGAAGAGTATGCTCAAGGTTGTAAGAAAATCTGAAGTTGGGTCCAGTAGAAAAAGCTCTTTGATCCAGGGGATCATTTTGGCCAAGATGAGAAATAGGCCTGCCCCGGGGCAGACGTGCCCAGGTAAGAACAGGACAGTTTGCTGCTGACCACACCTGCAGAAAGAAGGAAAGGAGGATACGAAAAAGGTGGGGCTGGCACTGAGAATCCCGGGTTCTAATTACAGATCTGACATGGCCAACGCTGCAGTAAGGGACAGGGCAGCTGGCAGCTGCCCAGGGCACAAATCTCTAAGACAGACACTTAAATATCCCTGGAAACATAATCAGAGGGACAGTCTGTCGCTTTCCTGCCTAGAATCCTACTGATTCTCCTCTGGACAACCAAAATTCCTCCAGTCTCATTCCATTGGGGCTTGGAAAAGGCTGACCCACAATGAAATGATCCAGACCAAATCCAGTTCCTCAGATGACCCAGATCTAATCTGACCAGCATGCCTCAACACCTAGCCCTGGTGATTAGCTTGGGCCTAGGCACATGAACCAAGACAAACCAGTGGGAGTCAGGAAAGAGAATCTCTCCCTTCTGCTGGGTTACTAGCAAGAGAGAATACCAGCCAGACTTACGCAGCAACTTGCCACTATGAGGGTGGAGTCTGCCCTTTGTCCTCTGGACCTAAGCAATCCTGAGGCAGAATCTTCTGAATGTAAATCAACCAATACATTTTCCTTTTTCCTGAGGTAACTGAGCTGCGTTTTCTGTCACTTGTGCTTGAAATAGTCCTGGTTTGTTCATCCCAATTTATTTCAAGGAGACAACTTGTGGATTTGGGAAGAATCAATGAAGAAGCTGCTTGAGGTAAAGGTAAGACCCACAAGGCAAGTTGAATAACAATAGATGGCTTCTAAGCGGCCTTCACAGGAGAAGGTTAACTGTAGGATTGGGGTTTTGCTGGGTGGATTATGCAAGTTGAGACCACAACAGAATTGTGAGAATAAAGGAAGCCCTTTCTCCACCCTGTCTAGGCAGTGCTTGGCCCCACCTCTAGAGAGATGTTGACCAAATGTTTAGAAAATGTTGTTTGGAAGAAACCTAAAGTAGTCTGTTTTAGTGACCCACTGGTCTCCAGTTAGTCTAAAGACTATAAAATCTTGGGACCTTGGGTAAATCATGTTCCCTCTCTGGTCCTCAGTTTCCTCATCTATAAAGTAAGGACTATTAAAAAAATAAATAAAGTAGGGACTATTGTTTGCATTTTGCTGGTGAGGAAAGAGAAGCAGCGAGGAGACAGGATTTGAAGGACATTACTGCGGCAGAGTCAGGCAGTCCTTAGACTCTCTTTGCCGTCGCCGGGGGATCACAGTCTTCCATTTTCACGTTGGGGAGAGTACCAGGTGGGAAGATCGCCTTCCTTTAAAAATATACCCATCTTTACTTCTTATAGATACAGACTGAAATATGTATGGCTGAAATGATATGATGTCTGGGATTTTCTTCAAAATAAGTTGGAAGAGGGAGAGTAGGTAGGGGTATAAATTAAACAAAATTGGCTGGGAACTGTAGAAAGTTAGGTGATGGACACATGAGAGTTTCTTATCCTATTTCTCTACTTCTGTATAAGTTTAAAACTTCCATAATGGAAAGTTAAAAAATAAAAATAAAAACTCTATCCTATCAGTGTGGGCTGCTGTGACGTATGTCAACAGGCCATACCAAGAACTTGGGATAACTATAGCACAAGACTATGGGGAAAGGGCCAAGGAAGGGGAAGGGAGGCGGGAGGTTTTGGTGGAGGGAGGGTAATGGGTGGGGCCACATCTACGGTGCATCTTAGAATGGGTACAGGCGAAACTTACTAAATGCAGAATACAAATGTCTACATACAGTAACTAAGAAAATGCCACGAAGGCTGTGTTCAACAGTTTGATGAGAATATTTCAGATTGTATATGAAACCCGCACATTGTACCCCTTGATTGCACTAATGTACACAGCTATGATTTAACAATAAAAAAATTAATAATAAAAAAATAAAAATAAAAAGAACTTGGGATAGGCTCTGCCAGAAGGAAACAAAACAAGCATGCCAGACTAATCGATGGAGATAATCATTTGAGTCTGTGCTTCTTGCATTTTCTCTTCCTCTGCCTCAGACAAGTTGACTGACCCTTGCTTCTTGACTTCCTGGGAGGAAGAGACAGGAAAGAAAGAAAATGCTCCTTGTGACTTCATTGAAGAGAAAGGAGAATTTGATTGAGGTTGGCAGGAAAGGAGTGGAAGCAAGCTTGGAAGGGGGTCCCACATTGGCAAAGCCCCTTAATCTCAACAGCAGCATAAGCCAGAAAATCAGCAGTTCTATGGCATAAGAGGGCCATGGGAACCAGGCATGGAAACATCTCTATGGGAATTAGTGGGCACCATTTTTCAGTGACAAAGGGGATCTCTTGGGGGTCTAAGAATGCATGACCCTCGCCTGAAGCCAGGGTGTAGGCTGCTCCCATAAATGGCTGACACTGACCTGTGGTCTGTCAGGTGGGAAGAGGGTTTGGGTTTTAAGTGGATTTAAAGAAAATATAGACAGCAGAAGGCTCTAGGGTCCAACGAGCAGGACACTGATCCTGACTCTGATGCTTAAGAGTTGTGAAACTCTGGAAAAGTCCCTTTACCTCCCTGAAACTCAGTTTCTTCATCTGTAAAATGAGGATAACCAGACCTATGTAAGGGTGTGTTGGAAGGGTGAAAATGAGGGGACACCCCACACTGGGCATGGTCCAGGGCAGCCTTCACTTCCATATCTTGTCCCTATCATCCCAACCCCCTGAATTTAGGAAGAAGCCATTTAAATGGATCTTTAATTAATATGCAGTAAGCAGAGACTAATTAAGAATTTATTTTTGCTCCTTGATTAAATGACAGTTTAAAATCTGCTTTCTCGTTTTCTTGGTTGGATACACAGAGTTCCCTAGAGTCTTCCACACACAGCCAGGAGGCCCCAGCTAAATCTTCAAACAGGAATAAGTCCTCTTTAGAGCTGAGGGCCCAATTCAGTATCATCTTGCCCACCGCCCTGCAGAGAGGCTGGAACTCGCACAAACAACTTTCCATTTCCTCCAGACTTATTCTTCCCGGGGTCTTCTCCAACTCAGGAAATGGAATCATCACCCCTATCATCCCTCATTATCTCCATTCCTCGAATCTCCCCACCCAGCCCTCACCAAGGCTGCTGGCTCCATCCCACCCCTGCCATCTGCCTGCTTCTCTCCATCTCCTCGCTTCCTCCCATTTCAAGCTGCCATCTCCTTTCCTCTCCTTTCCTCCAGTGCTTCTCACTGGTCTCTCTGCTTCCTTCTGGCCCCCTTCCTCCTATTTTGAGTTTTTCCAAATATGAAGTGAAATATTTAAAATATTAATTGAAACCCTCTAATGGCTTTGCATTGGGCTAGGAATAGAAATCCACTCCTTTTCCTGGCATACACATCATCTAGCTCCCGCCTGTACTCCCATCTCGCCTCATCCGTCACTGTCTTTGCTCAGGCAGCCCCAGCCCTCTGGCCACCTTTCTGTCTCTTGAACACACATATCTAGCCTTTTCCTACTTCCAACATCTTTGTATCTTCTTGCAGCTGCCTCCTTCTCATTTGTCAGGTGTCAGCTTAAATGTCACTTCTTCAGAGAAGATCTCCCTGACCACCTGCCCCTTTGTTACATGAATGAATCAAAGACACCCCTACCAATCCATATATTGGCCTCTTAGTTATTCTTTCCAACAGGCTGAGACCAATTAGCTCAAAAACTTGCTGGTGCCAAACTCAAATTTCACACATATCTTTACTTTAAAAATAGCCCAAATGCAGACTTTTTTAGTCACTTAGGGCCTGTCGGCTTTGTACACTCCACAAAACTACTCCCCACATCTGATCACTGTTGGTAAAATAGCATGTCCTGGTTGTAAGACCAGAGTGTGCTCTATCTGACCTAGAGAGTCCCCTGTTGTGATGCTGAGTGACGTCACATAGACATATATGCCCTGTTTTCATCCCCCTCTCCTGGGGGAGTCCCCTTCCCCTCTACCTCTTTTTTTTTACACTTTACCTCTTCTAGATCGTGGTTCCTGGCCATAGCCTCAAGACAGTCTCATGCTGTGTGGGGTTTGCTCTTTCATGCAATCCTGTCTAAGCAGCACTCACTAAAAATCACTGTGTATTCCTGCCTCTCATGGTCATGTCTTTTTCCTTGATCCAATCCCAAGTCCTTGAGATCCTTTACACTCTTTATTCACTATCTTGTTTTATTTTCTTCATAGAAAATGAAGAAATTGCCTGGTTAATTTTCTCCCTTGCCTTTTGTGTCTCTCCTCCATTAGAAATAGAATTCTTGTAATCAGTCAAGAAGTCTACGAAAAACATGCTTGCCTACACAAGCAGTCAAAGAAATCTGAAAGTAAAACTAGAGATGTCATTTTTTATCCAAGGTGGTAAACTTTTAAAAGTCTGACAATGACACATATTGCAAGAGTATGTGAGGAAAAGGAGTATGCTCACACCCTGCTAGTGGAATATAAGCTGGTGCAACATCTCAGAGGGTAATCCAAAACTTAAAATACACACAGCCTATGAGCAAGCAATGCTGTGCATCAGTACCTACCCTGGAGTAGTACCCCTGCACATGCACAAGGAGGAAAGTTGAAAAATAAGTCAATAAATGAGGACTTGCTTTGCCAGGAAAATAGGTAGCTGTGTGTTCCCTTATTCTTCTTGTGAGATCAACTGAAAACAATGGACTGGGTAAAGACCTTGGGATCCAAGAAATAACATGGTGTTAAGTTCCCTGGGTTTTCTTTTTGCCTTGGATATCACAGACTTGGAGCTGAAGAAGCCAGCAACCAAGAAATTCCAATGGACACAGACAAAAACATGTTCAGAAAAATCCTGCTCCCTCCTGGTGGAGGACCAGGAAGTGTGCAACCTAGAAAGACAGAAACTATTAGATAATACTGCTCTAATCCAAAAAATCTATAGTCTCACTCTTAGCCACACTAGCAAATACCAAGCCGGAAACAGAGATCTCCATCCTTACCAGGCTACAACAAAGTGCCCCACTTGCTGGAGTCAAAGAAGATCAAATAGGGAAAAGTCATGAGCATCCCCTGTTATGGTGTCAGTGGAGGCTACAGGGGAGCTGGAACTCCCACACCCACCCAGCAGTAGCAAAGAATTTCTCCTCACCTTTGGTGTCAAGGAAGCCAGGTGGGAAATCTGGCAATAACACACGAGCATCCATCCTCTCTTGCCAGAGGAGTTTAAAAAAGAAGCCTATTAACAGAGAAGGTTTAAATAATATGCAGTCTCATAACATAATGCCCAAAATGTTCAGTTTTCAATCAAATTTCTTGTTATACCAAAAACTAAGAAGATCTGAAACTGAATGAAAAAAGACAATGAACAGACATCAACACTAACAAGACACAGATGTTAGAATTATTTGACAAGAATTTTAAAGCAGCCATCATAAAAATGCTTCAACAAACAATCATGAACATGCTTAAAGCAAATGAAAAACTAGAAAGTTAAGCAAAAAGTAGCTTTGGCAAAGACAGAGGAAAATCTTTATCAGGGAGAATCTAATGGAAGTTTTAGAATTAGAAAAAGAACACTAACTGAAATTAAAATTCAGTGGATGGGCTCGACAGTAGAATGTCAAAGACAGAGAAAAGAATCTGAGAACTTGAAAATAGGACAATAGAAATTACTCAATCTGAACAACAGAAAGAAAATAGAAAAAAATAATTAATGGAACCTCAGGAACATATGAAACTATAAAAAACATCCACCATTATGTCACTGCAGTCCCTGAAGAAGAGGTGAAAGGGAGCATAACTAAAAAAAAAAAAAAAAAAAAAATCAATAGTTGAAAGCTGCCCAGATTCGAGAAGAAACATAAATTTACATAGAAAGTAGAAACTGACCAAATCTCAAACACAAAGAAATCCACATCAAGACACATTATTGTTGGCAGGGAGCGGTGGCTCACACCTATAATCCTAGCACTCTAGGAGTCTAAAAGCAGGTGGATTGCCTGAGCTCATCGATTTGAGACCAGCCTGAGCAAGAGCAAGACCCTGTCTCTAAAAAGAGCTGGGCATTGTGGCAGGAGCCTGTAGTTCCACCTACTTGGGAGGCTGAGACAAGAGACTCGAGGCAGCCCAATAGTTTGAGATTGCTGTGAGCTGTGACGCCATAGGACTCTACCGAGGGCGACAAAGTAAGACTCTGTCTCGAAAAAAAGAAAGACATATTATTGTAGAATTTCTAAAAACTAAACATAAAGAAACAAATCTTGAAAGCAGAGAGAAATGACATTTTTACCTTTAGAGGAAAAACAATTTGAATGACAACAAATTTCTTGTCAGAAATCATAAGTGCCAGAAGAAAGTGCCACAACAGTTTTCAAGTCCTGAAAGATAAGATAGATAGGTAGACAGACAGACAGACAGACAGATAGATAGATAGACAGATACACACATACATACATATATATATACACACACATATATAATTTATATGTTCCTAAGGAAAAAAAATATATAATATTCTTCAGGAATGAAGAGGAATCAAGATATTCGCAGATAAAGAAAAGTAAGAAAAATTGCCACTAGTAGAACTACCTTGGAAAAATAACTATTCTGCCTAAAAGAAACTCACTCGAAATGAAATGATATATGAATATTGAAAGTAATAATATAGAAAATGGTATGTAAGGCCAATATTAATCATAAAAGGCAGGAATGCTGATATTAATATCAGATAAAGTGACTTTAGACCAGTGAAATTACCAGAAACAGATAAACACATTATATATTGATGAGAGGGTCAATCCACCAGGAAAATATAGCAATTTTAAATGTTTACATACCAAATAAAAATAAAAACAGAAAAATCCAGAACTGCAAAATACATGAGGAAAAAACTGAAAAGGAGGAGAAACAAATCTCCAATTATGTTTGCAGATTTTAAGACACTTTCAAAACTAGAAGAACTAGACAGAAATTGAGCAAGTATATTGGAGAACTTAACACCATAAGCTAATAGCATCTAATCAACATTTATAGAACACTTTACCTAATACACACTCTTCAATTGTTCACACAACACATACTATGGTAGACCATATCCTGGGATGCGAAAAAAAGAAAACCAACAGATTTAAATCATACAGAGTATATTTTTCAAGCACAATGCAACAAAACCAGAACTCAATAAGAGAATGATAATAGGAAAATCTCCAAACACTTGGAAATTAAAAGACACTCTTCTAAGTAATCAATGAGTGAAAGAGGTAGACTTTGAGTTATAAAAGGACATAAAGGATATAACAAAATACGCTAAGCTGGATGAAAATGGAAATATATCAAAATTTGGGGCACAACTAAAACGGGACTAAGAGAGAAATTTATAGCACAGAATGCATACATTAGAAAGAAAGAAAAATTTCAAAGCAGTAATTGAAGGTCACACCTCAAGAACCTAGAAAAAGAAGAGCAAAATAAATCCAAAACAAGCAGAAAAAGGAAACCATAAAAATAGCAGAAATCAATACATTTAGAAACAGTATAATAATAATAGAGAAAACTTGAAGAAACAAAAAACTGGTTCCTTAAAAAGATCTATAAAATTGACAAACATTTTGCAAGGATAACAAAGAAAAAAGAGAGAGGATGCAAATTACTAAAGAATGGAGGAAAAAGTACCCAATGTAATCAGCCCTACTATGAAACTAATTTAGGGTTTTCACATGAAAGCTATAACCCAGTTACAACCTAAGAATAGGGGGAAGGGGGAAAGGGAGGGGAGGGAGGGAGGAGGTGGGTAGAGAGAAGGGGATTGGTGGGATTACACCAGCGGTGCATCTTACAAGGGTATATGTGAAACTTGGTAAATGTGGAATGTAAATGTCTTGGCACAGTAACTGAGAGAATGCCAGGAAGGCTATGTTAACCAGTGTGATGAAAGTGTGTCAAACGGTCTGTGAAGCTAGTGAATGATGCCCCATGATCATATCAATGTACACAGCTATGATTTAATAAAAATAAATAAATAAATAAAGAATGAAATAAGAAGATCACTACAGACCCTGCAGACATCAAAACGGTAATAAGGGACTAGTTGTGTGTGGTAGTGCATGCCTGTAGTCCCAGCTACTAGGGAGGCTAAAGCAAGAGGATAGCTCAAGCCCCAGAGTTTGAGGTTGATGTGAGCTATGATGCCACCACAGCACTCTACCCAGGGCAACAGAGTAAAACTCTGTCTCAAAAAAAAAAAAAAAAAAGGGAATACTACAACTCTACACACATAAATTTGACAACTTAGATAAAATGGAAAAATTCCTTGAAAAACACGAATTACTCTCGTCTCGCCAAATAAGAAATAGATCATTTGTATAGTCCTATCAAGACACTGAATTCACAATTTTAAATCTTCCAAAAAAGAAATCTTAGGCCCAGATGGCTTCTAAAGAATTCTACCAAATGTCTAAAGAAGTAACACCAATTCTCCACAATCTCTTCCAGAAAATAGAAAAAGAAGAAACACTTCTCAATTTGTTTTTTGAAGCTACTATCACCCTGATATCAAAGTCCAAGATAAATACAGTACTGAAAACAGAGAACTACAGACCAATATCTCTCATAAACATAGACATGAAAATCTTAATAAAATATTAGTAAGTAGAATTTGCACTGTGTACAAATAATTGCACACCATGACCAAATACTGTTTCAGCATTTGAAAGTCAATCAATGCTAGCCAGGCGTTGTGGCGGGCGCCTGTAATCCCAGCTGCTCGGGAGGCTGAGGCAAGAGAATCGCGTAAGCCCAAGAGTTAGAGGTTGCTGTGAGCCGTGTGACACCACAGCACTCTACCCGAGGGCGGTACAGTGAGACTCTGTCTCTACAAAAAAAAAAAAAAAAGAAAGAAAGTCAATCAATGCAACCCACCATACTAGTAAACGAAAGAAGACAAACTACAAGATATATCAATTGATGCAAAAAAAAGCATTTGACATAATTCAAAGATTATTTATGATGAAAACTCTCAGACAAATAGGAGTAAGAAAGAACTTCCTCAACTTGATCAAAAGATCTACACAAAATCTACAACTATCGTTATACTTAATGGTGAAAAACCATTTTGTTTTCCCCTGACGATCAGTAAGAAGGCAAAGATTTTTGATCTCATTACTTTTTTTCAACATAGTGCTGCAAATTCTAGCCATTACAATAAAGCAATAAATAAATAAATAAAAGGTATACAGACCAGAAAAGAATAAATGAAACTACCAATGATTTCAGATGACCATGGTTATATGTAGAAAACTTCAAGGAATCTTAATAACAAAAACAAGTGAGTTTAGCAAGGTTGCAGGATAAGATATACATAGAGAAATCAATTGTATTTCTCTATACTAACATTGCACACCTCAAGGCTGAATTTTAAAATATAATACTTTTTAAAATCACTCAAAAAATGCTTATATATAAACAAATCAAAACGTGTAGGACTGACATGCTAAAAACTACAAAATGCCGATGAAGGAAATCAAGGAAAATATGAATAAATGGAAAGACATACCATGTTCATGAGTTGGAAGATGACATAGTAAAGATATCAATTTCCCCCAAATCGATTTAACACAATAATCAAAATCTAAGTAATGTTTCTTTGAAGAAATAGAGAAGATTATTCTAAAATTTATATGGAAAGGCAATGGAACTGGAATAGCTAATACAATTTATAAAATAAGGATAAAGTGAGAGGAATTAATTTGCCTGATTTCAAGACTTATTGTATGTCTATAGTAATCAAGACTGTGTGAGAGAGTAGAGAATCCAGAAACACACCCAGATAAATATACTTTGATTTGTGCCAAAGGTATGAAAACAATTTGATGGATTTCAACAAACAGTGCTGAAGAAATTAGATCTCTAGGCTTGGTGCCTATAGCTCAGTGGTTAGGACACTGGCCACATGCATTGGGGTTGGTGACTTTGAACCAGGCCTGGGCCTGCTAAACAATGATGACAACAACAACAACAACAAAAATAGAAAAATAGCCAGGCATTGTGGCAGGCGCCTGTAGTTTCAGCTACTTGGGAGGTTGAGGCAAGAGAATCGCTTAAGTCTATGAGTTTGAGGTTGTTGTGAGCTGTGATGCCACAGTACTCTACAATTAGATCTCCATAAGGTGGGGAAGAAGAACCTAACCTCACATCTTACATAAAAAATTAACTCAAAATGAAAAAGATTTAGATACAAATGCTAAACTATAAAATCTGTTAAAAAATAGGAGAAAATTTTCAGGATTGAGCTAGGCAAAGAGTTCCTAGCTAGACATTAAAACTTCAGTCCACAAAAGAAAACGTTGATAAATTAGACCTCATTAAAATTTAAAAAGTTTTTGTGTGTGAAAGACCCTCTTAATAGGATGAAATGAAACAACACACTCATAGAAAATATTACAAACCTTGTATCTAACAAAGGACTAGTATCTAGAGAAAGAATTTTATATTTAAAATTATTAAATATTTAAAATTAACTGTTTAATTTTTTAAAATCTTCATCTATATGTGTATCTCAGAACTTATTAAATTCATTATTCTAAGCGACAGAGGCCAGATTCAAAAAGTTTGCATACTGCATGATTGGACTTACATGATTTTCTGGAAAAGGCAAAACTCTAAGGGTAGAAAATATTGGTGTTGTTTAGAGTAAAAGCAGCATGAGGGAATTTCTTTTTGGGGGGAGATGTTGGAGTTGTTTTATACATTGACATGATAGTGATGGTTACATGATTGTACACATTTGTCAAAATTCATATTTTATTATATACATATTATAAATTTTACTTCAGTAAACATAAACCAAGAAAAACTTCTCAGAACTTACTAATAAAATAATAAACACACCAATTATAAAATAGACAAAAGACACAAAGAGACATTTTACCAAGGAAGGTATACAGATGGCAAATAAACATGTGTAACAATGTTCAGCATCGTTAGCATCAAGGAAAATGCAAATAAAAACACCGACATGTAATTATACATCTATCAGAATGGCTAAAAGTAAAAGGTGACACCACCAAAAGCTGATGAGGATGCAAGAAATTGGATCACTACTGTATTGCTGGCAAAAATGTGAAATGAGACAATCACTCTGGAAATCAGTTTGAGAATTTATTTTTTTTAAATCTTATCATCCAGTAGTCACACTCCTGGGCACTTACTCCAGAGAAATCAAAACTTTTGTTCACACAAAAATCCATAGATGAATGTTTACAGCAGCTTTGTTCATAATAACCCACAACTGGAAACAACTTAGCTATCCTTCAGTAGGTGACTAATGAGACAAATGGTGTTACGTCCAAACCATAGATAACTGCTCAGCAATAAAAAAGAACCAACTACTGTGTGTCACACTTTATGGGGGCAAGACATGATTGCAGGAGGGACTTTACCTAACAATTGCAATCAGTGTAACCTGGCTTATTGTACCCTCAATGAATCCCCAACAATAAAAAAAAAAGAACCAACTACTGATATACACAGCAATATGGATGAGTCTCCAAAGAATGTGGCTGGGTAAAAAAAGAAAAGAAAAGTCAATCCCCAAAGATCACATACTGTATGATTCTATTTACATTCCATAACATCTTTAGAATGACCAAATGTTACAAATGGAGAACAGTTTCATGATTGGCAAGGGTTAATGGCTAGTGAGAGCAGGAAGCAGTAGATGTAGTTATAACAAGGCAACATGAAGGTTCCTTCTGATGTTTGTACCTTGACACTATCCATGTCAATATCCTGCAATTCACAAGATGTTGCCATAGGGGAAACTGGGTAAAGGGTACCTGGGATCTTTCTGCACTGTTTCTTACAAGTGAATCTGAATCTACAATTTTCTTAGAATAACAATTTTAACTGAGATGTAGTAATAACTTGATTATTTACAGCATTGCTAGTATGGGGGTGGAGACTGAAAACAGCCTAACTGTTTATCAGTAGGGGATTGGTTGACTATACTTTTAGCTCCATAAAATAGAATGTTGTGCAGTGAAGGAAAAAAGCTGGAAAGCTACATTGCAAAACTCTTTATACACCATTTATATTAAAATGCATACTCACGAACAGAGTGTATCTTGTGTAAATGTCTGCACCATGTATTCTCAGTGGTGGAGATACTGCCCCCAAGGGGCTGAAAACTGATTTTTCAGGGGCTAAAAAAATCTTACCTTCCTATGGCTAAAGCACAGATAGACTGTTGTGCCAGTGTCCTAAATCAGACAGACTAGGGAGCAACTGAGGTGCTGGAAGGCAGTTATAACATGCCTTTATTCAGCTCTGGTGGCTGGTGAGCTGAGTTACATGGAAGGTCTTCTCTTATCCAGTTCCCAGCAGTCGGGGAGTTGGGCTACATGGACAGTATACCATCTGCAATCCACAATCCACAATCCACAATCCGCTCAAGAGGAAGGTCCCGTACACCATTATACTGGGGTGAACAAAAGTAGCAACATGTCAAACAGCTACAACAGAAGCGTCATTGTACATAGTTGTGGTTATCTAAAAGTGCAAGAGCCTTCTATCCCATCCCTCCTGTCCCAGGGTATGGACGGAAGAGCCCAGACATCTTTATCTTGTCTCACTTCTAAGACCACTGGTGAGAAAGCTCAAACATCTTTACGTGTCCCTACATATACATAGAGCACATGAGCAGATACACAGTTTATCTATAGTTTTAAAATACTCTGGGGAGGAGGGGTTAGGGGCAACACGTCAATAGGCCAGGGAACACGCCTGGCCTAGACCAGAATTCCCCAGCCTCAGCATGGTTAACATTTTGGGCTAGATGCTACCCCTCAAGGGCTGTCCTGTGCACTGTAGGATAATTAGCAGCACTCTGGGCCTCTACTCATTAGACGTCAGTAGTGCCAACCCCCAGTTGTGACAGACATGTCTCTATACACTGCCAAATGTCCCTGGGGCAACACACTGGCCCCTAGGTGAGAAATACGGGGCAGATGACTAGAAACCATAGAACAAATCCTGGCACGGGGGCAGGCCATGCCTCAGAGTCATGGACCCAAAGCACTTTCATTTTTGACATGGAGGATACATTCAGGCCTTACTTATGTCATTAAAAATTTATTTTTCAAAAATGGCTTTTACTGGGAAATGCAGTTCTGGAGGGAGAAAGAGGCCTGGCCAGGCCCTGGAGCCCAGAGTTCTCCTACCAGTCCTGCCCTGCTTCTCTAGGACTGCCAGCAAGCCGTGCGCCTCTGCCTCCCCTCTTGCACACCGCCCCCCACCCCCACCCACGCTGGCACTCTTCACCACCACCTCCATACTCTGTGCTTCTCGCCCACATCTCTGTGCTCAGGCAGCTGTCAGGAACACTGGCTGCCTCTTCTTAACCTGGAAAATGGGCCCTGTCCCCCTAAGTGCCAGCCTTCAGGAAGCCCTCCTCCCCTCCTGCCGGCGGGTGTATCAACAGTCCTTTGCTGTGGCCCCACAGGGTTTGGGGCACCCCTGCACACACATGTCCACACCGCATGTGGCTGTATACAGAGCACAGTGGGTGTTCACATGCTGCCCTCCATCTACCTGGCTCTCAGCTGGGCTCCTTCCCTTTCTGAACTCTGGTTGACTCAGCAAATTTCAGGCACCAGCAAAGGATGAGAGCAGGATGGGGGAGTTGGGGGCATAATTTTAGTCTCCTGCTTCCTCTCTGCTGGGGTCTCTTGGCGGGGGGGTGCCTGGGTTCCTCCTCCTGAAGCCACAGCTCTTATGATATTCCAGTAACTGCTCCTTCCTCTGGTCCCTTGAGGCCTTGGATGGTAATAACATCTTCTTAATTCCTCCATCTGGCCACGTCTCGTACATGTTCCCTTTGCTGAGCCCACTGTGAAGGGTCCCAGACAGGGACCTGATCTGGTGTACACATTCCAACTTGCACAACACAAGCAAACCTAAGTACAAGAGCTATGTGTCATTGTTTTGTCTTGTTTTTAGTCTCAGAAACCCCAGTGGCCAGCTCCAATGGGACCCAGAACATGGGCAAAGCTCAGTGACTAAAATGGATGAGTGAATAAAGTAGAGATGGATGGATAAACTTATAGATGCATGGAGGACAGAAAGATGGGCAGATGGGTGAATGCATATAGATGGGTGGATAGAAGGGTATGCAGACG
The DNA here is from genome assembly GCF_027406575.1 of Nycticebus coucang. Lineage (NCBI taxonomy): Eukaryota > Metazoa > Chordata > Mammalia > Primates > Lorisidae > Nycticebus > Nycticebus coucang. Next base: position 79,660,635 of record NC_069796.1, read on the forward strand.
TACAGATTTCGCCTTTGCAGATATTGATGACAGCTGTAACTCCATGAGTGCTCACTGCTTGAGAGCACAACGTAGAGTCCTTTACAAATATTCACTGTAAAACAAACAAACAAAAAACCTGTTTGTTTTTCCTTCCACTCATTCTTAGCATAATACGCAACACATCACAGTATATACAAGCAATTCTCCAGTGGTCCCCAACTGGGTGTACCACAATTTAACTCAATCTGATGCTATGTACCTGGAATTAGTATCAGGTCCTTCAGGATGAGGGCTCAGTCACACAAGACTGTCTCCCATTTCAGATGCCAATCAATCCTACGCTGGGTTCAATTAATTTGCTAGGATAGTTCATAAGACTCAGGGAAACACTTTATTTATGTTGATCCATTTATTATACAGGATATTGCAAAGAACACAGATGAAGAGATGCAGAAGTGAGGTATGGGAGCTTCCAGGCCCCATCTGACAGGCCACTCTGCCAGCACTGCCGTGTTCAGGGATCTGGAAGTTCTGCAAACCTCATCTTGTTGAATTTTTTATGGAAGCTTCATTACACAGGCAGGGCTGACTAAAATCATGGGCCTTTGGTAATCAACCTTCTGTCCTTCCTCCCTCCCTGAAGGTGGGAGCGGGGCTGAAACTTCCAGCCCTCTAATCACATGGTTGGTTCCCCTGGCAACCAGCCCCATCCTGAGGCTTTCTAGGAGCCCACCAAGAGTTGCCTCATTAGCGCAAAAGACGCTCCAATCATCCAGGAAATACCAAGGGATTTAGGAGCTCTGTGTCAGGAACTGGGGTTAAAGACCAAATATCAAAACCAAAGACGCCCCTAGCACCCCCACCTACAAGGACTTCAGGATTTCTATGTCAAGAATAGGGGAGACTAATTTGTATTTCTTAATATATCACAATATCACATTCACTCAGTCTCCATAACCAGCTCCTGAGACAGAAAAGTATTACCATAAGGAAAGAGGAGCTTGGGAAGATTAGGTCACTTGCTCAAGGTCACAAGAAGTGGCAAGGCCAAGGCTCAATCCCAAGGCCACTGGCCTCCAGAGATTGCAATCCACACAACACAAGGATGTGCTGGATGACTCCAGGACCCCAAGGTGCAACGCTGGTAACAGGGATTCTCTCCTTGGGCCTCTCTCCTGTTCCACACCCCTCCCCACCCTCCAGACTCTGGGTGGCCCTTGCTCTTTTCACAGTGGGCATAGCTTCCTTTTGAGGCCACCCCCAACCTCTATGAGGCCACCCCGAATCCCTACAAGGCCACACCCTACCCCTCTGAGCCCACACAGCCACACCCCCACTCCACGGATGCCACGCCCATCCTCTCATGCCTCACCCACACCCCCTGAAGCCACGCCCACCCATCAGGCCACACCCCCATCGCCGCAGGATCCACCCGCCTCAGAGTCCCGCAAGTTGAGGTTAGCTGTGAGAGGCCCCACGTGGCACAAGCCCTCTCCCTTCCAAGCTGACACACCTTTGTTTGTCTCTTGGACAGGTAGGAGCCTTATAGATCTGTGAATTCTTGCTGAAAGGAGAATTGCCAAGCTTGTGAACTTGTTGCCCTTGAATTTCCTCCCTGGGGTAAAAAGCTCAGGCTTTGGAGAGAGGCAGTGTGAGGCCGGAAATCCCTCCTGTGGGATGTGGCCCTGGGGGCTTCTCTGAGGCTCAGTAAACACATGCTTCTAGCGCTTCCTCGCTGGATAACTAAGCTGCCGGGCTAGTAAACAGCCGGGACCACCGTCCCTCGTCCTACCTGGTTCACCTTCTCAGATTTTCCCAAACATTTCTGCTGAATTTTTTGATTTGGCCATCCCTCTGAGGACGCCAAACAGTTTTTCTTCCCATTTGGCAAATTAGGAAATTGAAGCTGAGAAAGCTGACTAGGCCTGTCGAGGTCACTGGCGGCAGGACAGAGGCCGAGCTGGGCTCCCTACCGAGAAGTCTCTGCAGCTCGGCACCTCACCCCTCGGCTCTGCGAGATGGCTTTGTTGTGGCAGCAGCAGGCATTATTTCCTTCATTATTTATGCACTGCACGTTTGGAACTGGGCCCTTGGTGATTAAAACGTCTGGGGATAGAAAAGCCGAGCTGAAACATTAGTGAAAATACAAAAAGGAAAACAAAACAACAGCATCGACTGGGAAACCTCAAGGCAGAAACGCCATAGTGCCACTAAGGACATCGTCTCTCCTTCCCATGCTTGGGAGGTGACTGCTTCATCTTGGCTCTGAGGCCCTCCTGGATTCCAGTCTCCCCAGGACCAAGACAATCACCATTATCATTATTAATAGTAGTTGCGTCGTTTTTTGGCCATTTTGAGGTCAGGCACGCCCGATTTGCATGTAAGCTTTGCCAATTCTGGCTGTGTGACCTCTGACAGATAAACTAACCTCGCTGAGCTTCCGCGTACGAGGGCCCGGCTTCCTAGGGTCGTTGGGGAGTATTTGGAATAATGTAGGTAAAACTATAAGCTAAAGGTCTGGCATATTGCAGTCCAAATAAACAATAGATTTTCATTCTAAAAAGTCTTTTTGCATACATTTCAGGGTAGGGCTAACCGGTAGATTCTGGAGCAAGCTGCCAGCGATACGACCCAGCTCCAACTCTGTGTTACTGGAGAGAAATGTATATAACTCTTTAAAGCCTTCTTGTCCACATCTTTCAGATAGGCTTAACAATAACCCCTACCTCCTAGGAATGTCTGAGGTTTAATAGGATGGCACAGCCAAGGAGTCTTTCTCAGAATTCAGAGCAAGCACTCCATAACTGTGATTAATCATTTCTATCTTTTCAACTTGCTTACTTGATAGTCAAGGTAAGTGTCATTCCCCCCATTTTACAGAAGATGGAAGTGAGGCTGTGGGAGGTAAAGTGATTCTACCACAGTCACACCACCAGGAAATGGCAGGACAGGGAATTCTGCTCCAGGCTCCCAATTCTAAGTCTGGTGCCCCTTCCTTTACAGGACCCTAAGGTTTATGGTGAACAGCATGCAACCTTGGTCAGCTCTGCCTAAACAGAACGAACTAGAATATACTTTGTGAAAAACGTCCAGTCCACATGCTTTAGACTGTTCTAATTTCAAACTTTCTTCCTAGCTGTATGACGTTGGCCAGAGCACTCAGTTCTGGGCTCTTTCTGGGCTTCAGTTTCTTAGCTTTCACTCAATGGAAATTAACCTTATTCCTTGAGGTCAATATGAATAGGAAATAAGACTAGGTGTAGACTCAGTGCCCATAGCTCAGGTACTAGGGCACAAGCCACATACACCAAGGTTGACGGGTTCGAACCAGGTCCAGGCCTTGGCAGGTGCCTGCAGTCCCAGCTACTTGGGAGGCTGAGGCAAGAGAATGACTTAAGCCCAAGAGTTTGAGGTTGCTGTGAGCTGTGACGCCACGACACTCCACCCAGGGCGACATAGGGAGACTCTGTCTCAAAAGAAAAAAGCATGGGTGTAAAAGTATCAAGAATTGTGCCAAAACACACAGCCTGTACTCAGGACTTGTTCTGTCTCCCTCCCTTCCCCACTGATCTTCCATTCTCCCTGAACAAAACTGTCACTCCACTCTTCCCTCCAATGGTAGTTATAATTGAGTTCACACAGTTGAGGCCTAGAGTTGACTTGTTAATCAATAAATTCAGTTGAAGTAGGAAATAATTTAAACAATTAACTATATACTGCCAAAACATCCTATTTGAACTTAAAGCATATGAAAGAAATAAAATAAACTTAAAGCATATAAATTGGTATGTGTCCGGACAACTGAAGAAATTATGAGGTTCATAAATTTGGAAAGGAGAGCTTTAGTTCTCACAAAGGGTTGCAGCCTTTAAGGAGCCTTTTTGACAAGGTGGGAACAGAGCCTCTGACCAGAAGCTAGCAACGCATACTTTGTGGGAATGGTACAGGGAACATAAATATGTGCTGAGTAGGGTGGCCAAATATAAATATTTAACAAGCTGTAGGAGGAGTCATGAATATTTATGAAAGGAGAAACATGCACAAGTGCAATTGAGTTTCATGCCCCTTTGTGGGGTCCATGTTCAAAAAATGACAGATTAGCATTATCTGAGGGTAGAGTTTTTTGCCCTTTCACATCAAAAGGTGGAAAGGAGAACATGAAGGCTCTTTCTGTGCAGCCTTTGTAAATCAGTCAGAACCACTCCATGACTGTTATTCTCTTATCAGGATAGAATGCTAGTCAGGTGTCATACTGAAACCATAGAAAAGGAGGAATTCTCGGGAAATTGATTTCTGTTTAGCCCTTAGGAAGAAAACCCACTGGCTATTAGTGAGGGAGGGAACCATGTCTGACTTCCATCTTGTCATGGCTGGGAACTCTGTTTTAAGGTTCCTCTCTGGTCCCCTTAGCCAGAAGGGGATCTATTCATCCAAGGGGGGGAGGGGTATAGAATTTTATTTTCAATTCACAATCTGAACAATTTTAGAATAGTTTGTTGATGGAATTCTGCATTCTCTTTATTCTATAAACTGTAGTAGCCATGGCTCGGCGCCTGTGGGTCAAGAGGCTAAGGTGCCAGCCACATACACCTGAGCTGGGGGTTTCAAATCCAGCCCAGGCCCACCAAACAACAATGATGGCTGCAACCAAAAAAAAAAAAAAATAGCAAGGCTTTGTGGTGGGCGCCTATAGTCCCAGCTACTTGGGAGGCAGAGGCAGGAGAATCGCTTGAGCCCAGGAATTGGAGGTTGCTGTGAACTGTGATGCCACAGCACTCTACCCAGGGTGACAGCTTGAGGCTCTATCTCAAAAAAAAAAAAAAACCATAGCCATAATCCATCATGCTGTAGGTATCGTTAAAGTAGAACAAGAAAATGCAACCCGAGTGCTGAAGCCTTATGGATTTTTATGGCTTTTTTCTTCCATAACATTTTCTAGATGTCTCACCCACATACAAATAGAATGTTTTTTACAACTGACCTTTATGGGGATCTTTCCAAAACAACTAACTTAGTTATATACAAAGTAGAACTTTCTTTCCTCTCTTTTCCTTGTATTAAGCTTATTATTGTTGTATTTATGTTATTTGATTAAGTATGATGTAAACTGATGAAATATGAGTGCAAAAAGAGAGAGTGGTTGTTCCTATGAACGCTAAGTTGAATGCTTTGGAAACACTTCATAGAGATGAGTTGTTGCAAGGAAACAAATACAACTGAGTCTTGATGAATAGTAACTCACCTGACAGAAACATAAAGATACAGGTCAACTCACCTGGAGAGTAACCTCAGTGCTCAGCTTGCCACTATAACAGTGGTAAAGGTCTGAAGGAGGGCAATTAAATGTTTTATAAATGGTCTCTTCATAATTCCTCACCCTTTTGGGGAATTAAAACCTGCATTCCTGCCCAAGACTGGCAATCAAAGGGGCAGAAAAATGTTCTTTGCTCTTTGTTTTCTGGTATCTTAAACCACAGGAAATGGCTCAACAGAATTGTTGGGACAAGGGTGATGAGATCGTCATCGCTGGAGATAAGGTCAACAAAAACCATTGATTATATTTGAACAACTATAGTCCCAAAGCCACAACATATGACATTTGTCATGTAGACCCAAGTACAATAACTAAAATTCCCACACCCTTTTAAAAAGCCCTATCTTTCTGTTTAAAGTCAGGATGGCAGTCTTTGAGATGCTAGTTCACTGCCCTCCTCGTTAACCAGCAAATTAATGCACTTTTCTTCCTTTTCCTCAAACTACTTGTCTTCATTCTTTGTTCTCACTTATTTGGCCTTGAGGACAAGTATTTAAATTTTGGTGATACCACTGGCACCAGGCAGTGGTTTTCAGATAAAAACTCTTTGATCCAATGAGCTAGTTCTGTGAAAGCCAGGAAACAGATTCCCACTGTACTTATTTTATATTTCTGAACACCACCCCCACAGGGTTCATATGGAGTAGGGAGGACACCTGTTCATAACTTTGGCCCACTCCTCACCCCCCTCATTCCTTCTTCAAGATGAGGAATGCACTTCTAACTAGTAAGATTCTATAACATTTTTTTTTTTAAACAGAGTCTCAAGCTGTTGCTCTGGGTAGAGTGCTATGGTTTCACAGCTCACAACAACCTCAAACTCTTGTGCTTAAGTGATTCTCTTGCCTCAGCCTCCCAAGTATCTGGGACTACAGGTATCTACCACAACGCCCAGCTATTTTTTGTTGTAGTTGTCATTGTTGTTTAGCTGGGCTGAGTTTGAACTCACCAGCCTCAGTGTATGTGGCCGGCACCCTATCCACTGAGCTACGAGTGCTGCCCAAGATCCTACAACATTGAACAAAGTATTTTCACTGGTGGGTAGTGTCTCTGTGCTGGAAAAAGGCAGCTCATTGTCACAGCCATCTCTTCTTCATCTCACTCATTCAGATTCTCAGCTCTTGTCTCCTGCCTCATGAGACAAAAAGTTATAAGAGCATATGTCTTGATGGTGAAGGAAATTAGAAATGTTTTTACTCCCAAATACTATACATCATTCTGACATGCTTAATTGACCAAAGAAACCTCAAGGTCTCTCTGGTCTTCTCTCCTACCCCACCATCCATCCATTGGTACTTCCCCCAAAAGATAAAGATTCTTCATCTTCCTAAGGTCCAGACTCATTCAGAAGAGCAATTGTTCTTTTCTTCACCTCCCTGTGACCACATCAGAAATGTGACCACACCTAACAGACTCTTTACGATGATAATGTATGTCTCTCAGACTCATTCAAATTCCAAAGAGAACTATTTACAAGTTAATCTTTGTTCCCCATCCATTTATACACCCAAGAATCCTTCTTTGCCCCTCAACAAAATTCCTCTTCTCCGCCCTGCCATAATTTGTATTACCAAAAAGGCATATAAGCTTCTAAACCCTTTTGAGGAGTTAAATCTTCATTCAAATGGTTCCCATGTACACATATTAAATAAATTTGGATCTTTACCCCCTATTAATCAATCTGCATCATGTCAGTGATTTTTCAGCACACCTTTATGAAGATAGGGCCCTTTGCTCCCAACAGTTTAGCTAATTTTGGCGGGGCCAGGGGCCTTTGATACCTATAAGGGTATGGCAAGAGAGGAGGGCATGTTAGAGGATAAGGCTGAGGAAATGGGCAGCATCAGTTTTTGAAGACATTGAATGCCACACTAAGGCATTCAGACTATCCTCTAAGCCAGGGGTCCTCAAAGTACGGTCTGTGGGCCGTATGGGGCAGTATGATTGTATTTGTTCCCATTTTGTTTTTTTCCTTCAAAATAAGATATGTGCAGTGTGCATAGGAATTTGTTCATAGTTTTTTTTTGTTTGTTTGTTTGTTTTAACTATAGTCTGGCCCTCCAATGGTCTGAGGGACAGTGAACTGGCCCCCTGTTTAAAAAGTTTGAGGACCTCTGCTAAGCAATGAGGAATAATTGAGGTTGAATCTATGCCAAAGAGAGGCCACTCAGGAAGCTGATGTGGATGATGGGCTGGAGGAGAATGGAGGCAGGGAGGCCACTGAAGAGCCTGCTGAAGTAGCCTGGGCAAAAGATAATGAAGCCTAAACTAATATGAGGAGCTAAGGTGAGGACAAAGATACATGGTACAAAACCTGACAATAGATTAGACATGAGGAATGAAAAAGTCTCTGAGGGGCAGTACCTGTGGCTGTGGGTAGGGCGCCAGCCCCATATGCACCAAGGGTGGTGGGTTCAAACCAGCCCTGGCCAAACTGCAACAACAAAATACCCAGGCATTGTGGTGGGCACCTGTAGTCCCAGCTACTTGGGAGGCTGAGGCAGGAGAATCACCTAAGCCCAGGAGTTGGAGGTTGCTGTGAGCTGTGTGACACCACGGCACTCTACCAAGGGCGATAAAGTGAAACTCTATCTCTACCAAAAAAAAAGAAAAGAAAGAAAGAAAAAGAAAAAGTCTCCGAGGATGCTCAGGCTTCTGTCTTAGCCAACCAGCCCCACCCAGAGAAACAGAGAGGACAGGAATGGGAGTGGGATTGGGGTCAGGAAGATGAAATCTTCTACATTGGCCCCTTGATCTTACGCTGCCTGTGAGGCATCTCCGGAAGGAGAATTCCAGGAACACAGAGAAGACAACATCTTAGAAAAAGAACTCTTCTAGCCACTTGATGCAAGTGAGAACTCCCCACTGTCTTCTGATTGCTCTTGTTCAATTTACTACTTGGCAGCATAACAGGTAGAGTGGAAAAAGCCAGGGCATTGAGGTCATCCAGATCTGGGTGGAAATTCCTAGCTCTGCTGATATGGATTACATGTGGCTTTGTTGTGTAATTTGATGTTTCTGTGCCTTGATTTCTTCATCTGTGAAGTGAAAATAACACATTCTTCATGAACTGTGATGAGAATAAAATGTGATCATGGATGTAAAGCTCCTGTAGTGTTCTATAGATGGTGCTAACTAGTAGTTAGTAGTGGTATTTCATTTGTAATATATAAAATGCCATATATTAATTTATTAAACCTACAAAAATCAGAGTTATAATTCTGGAGTGGGGAATTTAGTGATTCAAAGGGATTTGAAAAAAATATATATTTATTTGTCTCAATTTAGGCTTTTCTGGGCTCCCTAGGGTGTGCTAGGCCTTGGGAGTTTAAGAGGAGCCTCTGGATTTTTCCATGCTTTTCTTCCCCCAACATACACATTTAAGCAGACAGTCAATATCACCAAGGGGAAAAGGGTTCCCCCCAACAGTGCAGGAACTCTCAAGAGCTAAGTTAAACAGACATTCCATGCTGGGCACCAAGAACACAGAGGAGTCGTGCCAAACGTTGGCCCTGGAGGCTTAGAGCCTAATGCTGGGCATCAGTGAGTCTTGAATGAGCTTCTTCTCCAGGAACCAGTGTCCACCCCCGCCTTAGGCTCCCTGCCCATGTACAAGGCTGCAAGCCCATCTGTGTCCTTGAGAACATGCTGGGCTCCTGACCCAGGAAGCAGCTGGTCCACTACCTACTGCCCCTGACATGGCACCTGTCCAACTCTGAGGCAGTGAGGACACAGAGAGAATCTGATAGCTGGGAAGGAACATGGAACACATCCAGGGCATGGAGTGTACAATTCAGTGGACCTGGAGCAGGAAAAGGGCTTGATTTTTTAGTGAACTTGGCCTTTTGCCAGCTGTGTGGCTTGCGGCAGCCACTCTGTACTCTGAGACTCAGTTTTCTTACCTGTAAAAGAGGCATAATAAATGTTTACTTCATAGGATTATTGTGAGGATTTTGTAGGATATACACTATTGGGACTCTTGATTGGAAATGGCAGAAACCCGACTAATGGCAGGTTAAGCAAAAAAACAAAACAACAACAACAAAAACCAATCAGAGGGTATTTATTGATTCAAAACATTACTAAAGAGTTTAAGAACAAATATAACTTTAGACAGCTGAAATTAGGAGCTCAAACATCATTAGAAACAACTCTCCCTCCCCCCAAGTATGTGTATCTGTGTGTGTGTGTGTGTGTGTGTGTGTGTGTCAGCCCCATTGTCCTTCAGAATAGCTTTATTTTCATGGAAACTTTTCCTTCCGTGCAGCAAGCTGGTCACCAGCAACTCTGAGCTGGTGACACAGAAAGAGAGTGTGCTTCTTTCTCAATATTCTTAGAACTGGCTCTTGTTTGCTCTGATTCGACCACACTAGGTTATATGTTCACTTCCCAACCAATCTCTGTCCCAAGGGAGATGCCACATACCCATTGACCAATGTTGGGTCATGTGTCCATGTCTGGAATTTTGGATTCCAAATTGGCTCCACTCTTACCCAGATAACAGGGACTGATAATAGAGAAAGAAGTATCCAAAGGAAAATCAGGAGGCTACTATAGATTAAAGGGAGAATAGACAGAGGAAATGCCAAAATCATAGACATCAACAAACATATTTATGGGTTAATTTTCAACAAATGTCATCTTCATCAACATCATCATTATTATCATTGTCATTGTAATTATCAACATCGTTGTCACTATCATCATCACTGGTGAATAATAAATTATATTGATACTTGTATGCTCCTGTGACTTACTGCTCCTCATGTGACATCTACAACTATTCTGTGCCCAAAAGAGGAGTCTTTTGGCATTTAGGCAGGGTTTCTAAGAGGCTGAGATACCCCTTCTTGCCTGGTTGTTCAGTACCACCTCTGTCTTTTCTCTGTGTTCTGAAATGGATCTGCTCCAGACATCGTGTCTGCTCTCCACAGAATCAGGCTCCAGCCCCAGCCCCATTCTCTAAAGCTCAGCACACCCTGCACCATCCTTCTGGCTCTGAAATTAGAGCCTATTTTTCATCACTAGAATTTATCATTGGCCATATATCATTAGTCTCTATGTGGCTACCTGCATTAGTATGTATATTAGCAGACTTTTAGTTGAAAATAGCAGACAACCTCACACAAATTGACTTTTAGAAATAAAAGGAATTTATTGGCCAAAAAATTAGAATTAGTTCGGGCTTCAGACAAAGTTAGATCCAGCAGTTCAATGACCTCACCAAGGATTTGGTTTCTTTTTCTCTGTTAGCTCTGCCTTTTGCAATATTTGGCTTCATCCTAAGGTTATTTCCCCAGTATTGCCGAGATAGCGTCAAGTAGATTCTGAGACTGTATGTTTCCAATTTTACATGCAGCAAAAAAGAATAGCTCTTTATCCCAGAATTGCTAGCAAAATTTTAACAGATTCACTTATACTAAACCAGCTTAGGCCTCACCCTTAGTCAGTTTTAGGGAACCATGGTGGGGTCAGTCACAAGCAACATGTCTATCTAAAACTTAGGGAGAGATAATTTCCTAAGGAAAATGTGGGATCCTATTACCATTAAGAATGGAGGGTGTTTCCTAGCCAACGGTCAAAAAATGACCATTATCAGATATTTTTAAAAGTCATGCTTAGATTGTACCCGGCTGCAAGGCCACAGTCTCCCTTTATTCTTGGAGATAGCTTCCTTCTCTTTTTATTTAAACTCTTTTTTGGAATTGGGAGATGATTCCTTAAAATTCTTCATCTTGAGTTCAGATAAAATCTTTATGGGAGGTCTTTGTACTGTTCTTTCAAATCTTCTGTAAGCCTGAAATTATTCCCAAATAAAATAATTTTTAAAAGTAATATGTGTTACATGATAATCACCTTTTTGCTCCTATAGGTAAGATTCATGTAATTTTGTCATTTGCTTTATCTTTGCTTCAGGAATGATGTGAAAAGCAAAGATTCAACCAACTTTGCTGGAATGTTGGGAGCACTGGTCTAGAAAGGAGCTTTTTTTTTTTTTTTGCAGTTTCTGGCCGGGGCTGGGTTTGAACCCACCACCTCTGGCATATGGGGCTGGCATCCTATCCCTTTGAGCCACAGGTGCCGCCCCTAGAAAGGAACTTTTGAACTTTGATTCACTAAGTGTACATAAATTAACAAAAATGTCAAAGTCTTCCAAACAAAGATTAAGGAATAGGACCTCTAAAATAAACACCTCCAAATTAGAGCCAAATATTACACTACCATACCATATCTCCTGTCTCAATCACCCAACTGCTTACTATGGAATATAGGTTATCACGGTGAAGCCCTTAAAGCAATTATTCTATGCCTGCCTGTCCTTTGCAGGGACAAGGACAGGTACTTGTGTGTTTAGTTCATTGGTCTTTAGGTCAAGAGGATCTGGGTCCAAGACTCAGCTTCTAAGGACCCTCACCCGTAGCTAAACTTGATTTAGATGACAAAATTCTGGATATTGAGTCTGCATCTGATACTGTAATAGATAGGATTTGGGGGAAGTACTAGTAGGGGTGAGTGTATTTTTGCACATGGAAAAAACAATTCATTTATGGCCAGAGGGTGGACTGTGGTGGTTTTAAAATATGGCCCCCAAATTCTTTGACATCCCTCTCATAGAGAGGTAGAGTCTATGTCTATTTCCCTTGAATCAGGGGCAAACAAGTGATTGATCAACCAAGTATGGCAAGTGGTCTTTAAAGTTTTTTATTGTGACTTGTATTTTTGCATTGTTCCACATATTTATCATTCATTAGTGGTGACGGTACTTAAAAATCCACTCTCTCAGCAATTTTTCAAGTATACCAGTCATTGTTACTAACTATAGTCACTATGTACAAGAGATCTCTTTGAAGCTAGACTAGGAAAGATCATGAAACTTTTGCCTGGTTTTCTTGAGATGCGCACTCTTAGAACCCAGAACGGAGGAAGGTTGACCAGCCAGGGGAGAGGCTCACAGAGAGAGGCCCAGGCTGGAGAGGAATAAAGGCACCTGCAGTTCTTATCTTCAACTGGCTTTCCAACTAAGAGTCAACACCAACTTGCCAGCCACATGACTGAGCAAACTTGACAATGGGTCCTCCAGTCCTGACAGTTAACCCTAAATGGAGCAAAAACTAGCCTTCCCCACCAAACCCTGTCCTAATGGCAGATTTGTGAGCTAAATAAATATTTTTTGTTATTTTCAAGCCACTAAGTTTGAGGGTGGTTTATTATGTAGGTAAAGTAATGGAAACACCATGTAAATGGATGCAAAGCACTTCAGAGAGACTAATTTTGATCTCAAAACATTGAGAAACTCTTGTAAAAAACTTTAAAGTCCACAAATATTTTTGTAAAAATGATCTTCTTGATATATGTACTTCAAAAAATTTAATAAAAAATAAACTCAGTAGTAATGAGCTGCCCAACACTTTTACTGGAAAAAAATATACATCCTTAGAAACATCTGTATTCGATTCAATGCTTATTGGTCCTTAAAGTTAGCACATAGTTTCAATTATGACCTGTTTTATTAAATAAAGGATATAATTCATTTTGTTTCATATTTTTAACTCTTGGAAAGATCCAAGTCAAATCTATTGAGCTGCCTTTATGCCAAAATTGTAATCCCTATTTGAAGTGGTTCATGTTGAATGGGACTTATTTTTCCTGGTTCCCAGTTATTCTTTGGCAACTATATTAGTCAAGGTTCTCCAGAGAAATGGGACATATTTGTGTGTGTGTGTACATGCTCATGTGTATGTATGTGTGTCTATAGGTTCTGTTACTCTGGAGATCACACACACAAATATATGTGTGTGTGTGTGTGTGTATTTGTATATATGAAGAGATTTATTATAAGGAATTAACTCACACAATTATGGAGGCTGAGAAGTCCCACTATCTTCCATCTGCAAGCTGGATACCCAGAAAAGCTGATGGTGTAGTTTGAAGGCCTGAGAACTGGAAAAATGATGGTGCAGACTCTAGTCAGGTCTAAAGACCTGAGAGCCAGGATCATTGAGGACAAGAGGAGATTGATGTCCAAGCTCAAGCAGTTAGGCAGAGTCAAATTGCCCTTACTGCACTCTTTGTTTTGTTCAGGCTGACAGTGGATAGGAGGAGGCCCACCCACACCAACGAGGGCTCTCTGTTTCAGATATTCCAACTCAAATGCTCATCACTTTCAAAAACACCTTCACAGACATATCCCAAAAGAATGTTTCACCTGCTGCCTGGGCATCCCAAAGTCCAGTCAAACTGACACATAAAATTAATCATAACAGAAACCAGTAACCTTTTCTATATGCCTGGACCATGACCTGTTACTCTTGTATCTTTTGGCTAAGGTGTTCTGCTTGCCAGACTTGCTTGTTCCTGGTACAAGAAGAGGATGGATGTTCTCCAACCTCTGAGGATCTTCTTTCTCCCCCAGATTGCCCATCCTTCAGTAAATGCCCAGCCCTTCCTTGTCCCCATTGAGACAGCAGCATCAGAGGCAGCTGCCTCAATCCAAAGCCCCATGGCTCAGTCTGTTACCCCAGCCTGTCTCCCTCTCTGTTTTCCATCTGTCTCCACCACCTTCATTCTTAACCATTCTTTATGCTCTTTCCTTGGTGCAGGGTCCATATGTGTACTTGGATTATATCAGCTTCCTTCAGGAGATAACCCAGACCAATTCCATCCAGTCCCAATGCCAAATGATGATACTGAAATTTCTTCCAGATTGGTCCCACTTATCGCAAAAAGAAACAATGAGCAATTAACAGACACCATAGTTAAGGAAAACCTGATACAAGTTGAGTATCTCTTATCCAAAATGCTTGGTACTGAAACTTTTACAGATTTTGGAATATTTGCATTATATTTACAGGTTGAGCTTTCCACATCTGAAAATACAAAATCTAAAATATTCTAATGAGCATTTTCTTTTTAGCATCATATCAACATACAAAAAGTTTCATATTTTGAGGCATTTTTGAGTTTTAATTTTCGAATTTTGAATTATTCCTCAACTTGTATTGACAAACTTCACACTGCCTTGGGGCTGGGTCTTGAGGCAGGACTCCTATGGATAGGACTTCACAGTAGGAAATTCCAAATCAAACTTTTTTTTTTAAACTAAACTTTGAGGTCTTAAAACCCATTGTATAGCACTTGGAACTCATACTGAAATTATCAGAAAGTTCAAATTGGTTTTGTTGTTGTTTTCCTTTCTTTCTTTCTTTCCTTTTTTTTTTTTTTTTTTTGAGATGGAGTCATCACTCTGTTGCCCTGGGTAGACTGCTGTGGCATCATAGCTGACAGCAACCTCAAACTCCTGGGCTCAAGCAATCCTCCTACCTCACTTTCGCAAGTAGTTGGGACTATAGGCACCCAACAATGAAACTGGCTAGTTTTTCCATTTTTACTAGATATGGGGTATTGCTCTTGTTTGGGCTGGTCTCAAACTCCTAAGCTCAAGCAATCCTCTTGCCTCAGATTTCCAGAGTGCTAGGATAGCAGACATGAATCTCTTTGCCTAGCTCCAAATTGGTTTAAACAGTAAAAGGAATTATTTGCTGAGATAATTGAAAAGGGTAGAGGTAGGACTAGTTTCAGGTAAGGCTGGATCCAGACACTGAAATTATGCCCTGAGAATCCAGTTTTATTCCATTTCTCCTCTCTGCCTCCTATAACAGTACCCTCATCCTAAAAATCTCACTCAAAAGCTGGCTCCCCTTTTGGCCACAGGACATCTGTCAGTATCTCTAAGGGTTTTACACAAGTCCATTCCCCAACAAATCTATGGAAGTCTCAGAATTGAGTCATTGGTCCTGGTTGGCTGATTTGGATTATTTGTCCTTGGCTGATCCTATCTCTATGGTTGGGAATATGAGAGATTTTGGTTGGTTTAAGTTAACTAGGTCCTCCATTTGGGAATGAAGTCATGGATGAGAAATGAGAGATACTTAGAGGAATGGTCTCAAGTACTATTCTGAAATTAAAAATAAAACAGAAATGCAAGGATGGAGAAATGGATGTTAGAGGGCTAGGAATTAACTCCATATCACAAGTTTCACATGCTTCCTGGCTGAGGATACATTAAACTACTTAATCATCCCCAAGATGGCCATAACAATATATGACTGCACATTGGTTTTAAAAATATGTTTTATTTTTAGAACAGTTTTAGGTTCATAGAAAAATTGAGTGAAAGGTACAGGGATTTCCCATAAACCCTCTGCCTTATTTATTGTTAACATCATTTACCAAAGGATCCATTTATTACATTTGATGAGGATACATTGACACATCATTATCAACCAAAGCCCATAGTTTTACATTAGTGTGCGCCCTTGATGTTGTACATTCTATGGGTTTGGACAAGTGTATGACATGTATTCACCTTTGTAGTATCATACCGAGTAGATTCACTGCCTGGAGTTCTCTGTGCTTCACCCTCTTCTCCCTCCTTATCCCAACCCCTGCCAACCACTGATCTTTTTACTGTCTCCATAGCTTTACCTTTAAAATCAGACAGTGTGTACCTTTTTTAGAATGGCTTCTTTCAGTTGGTAATATGCATTGCATTTGTCTTTGTGTCTATTCATGTCTTGATAATTCATTTCATTTTAGCACTGAAACATGTTCATTGTCTGGATGTACCACAATTTATTTATCCACTCACCTCCTGAAGGACATCTTGGCTGCTTCCAAGTTTGTGCAAAATTATGAATAAAGCTGCTATAAACATCTGTGTGCAGGTTTTTGTATGAATGTAAGTTTCCACCCATACCTTTTTATGGTTACTTTTCATCCATTGCCTTTTTTTGTTTGTTTGTTTGTTTGATTTTTGAGACAGAGTCTCAAGCTGTTGCCCTGGGTAGAGGGCCGTTGCATCACAGCTCAAGCAACCTCCAACTCTTGGGCTTAAGCGATTCTCTTGCCTCAGCCTCCCAAGTAGCTGGGACTACCGGCGCCCGCCACAACACCTGGCTATTTTTTTGTTTTCATTGCAGTCATGATTGGTCTTTTAGTTGGCCTGGGCTGGGTTTGAACCTGACAGTCTGGGTGTATGTAGCCGGCATCCTACCCACTGAGCTGTGGGCACCACCTGATCCATTGCGTCCTTGAAGACTCATATTTCATCTGTAACTCTGTAACACATTTTCTATTAACTCCAATGTTTAGATGAGTAAACTGAGGTTCTGAAAAAGAATACTAACTGGTCAGTGATAGGGACTTAAGATGGGACTTAAGCTCCTAAATTTCATATTTTTTTTCTTGACATTGTTACTGACTTCCTAGGAGATGAGCTTTTAGAAAACCAAACTCAAAGCTGTCCCCAAATGGCAAGACACAGACTGAGCATCAGTTCTTGGTCCCCTGCTCCATACACAAATATGCCAGCCAGGACAACCTGTTTTTTGCTGCTCTTGGATCTGGGCACCCTGAATCCCACCACCTGTGAGTCTGACTGAGGACGTGCCCCAACCTCATGCCCTCTGATAATACTATTAATATTATTTCCCACTTGGCATATTTCCTGGCTAGCTCCAAACTAGCTCTAACTATACTCCAAGTCCGTTGCCTCCCTCCTTCCCTCTGTCCCTGCCTTTCTGCATCCAGTGTTTATTGAATACTTCCTAAAGCCCAATGTCCTTCCCACAGCACTGAAGTCCTCCCCATAAAGTCTGTTCCTCTGACCTCCCCTCTGACTACCTTTCCTCATTCACTCCACTCCAGACAACTGGCCTCTTCACAGGTCCTCAAATGTGCTAGGCATGCTCCTCACTCCGGGAGTGAATAACAGCTCCTTACCTACACAGCTCACTTTCTCATTTCCTTCAAGTTTCTGCTTAAATATCACATTGTAAGTAAGCAAGATGTTTTCTTACCCCTCGGGGGAAAAAAAATCAACAGCCCCAGTATTCCCAGCACCATCTCTTGTTTTAGGTTTTCCATAACAATTATCACAACAAATATCTTACACATATATGCCTTTATGATAGGTATGTCTCCCTGTCCCATGAGAAGATAACCACCTCAAAGGCAGGGATTTTTGTCTGTTCATTGATAAATCCTAAGGGTCTAGAACTATTCTTGGTACCTAGTAGGTACCCAATAAATATTTGTTGAAGTATTTAATACTATCAAGACTGCCAGCTAGTATAAACTCTTGCCTTTAGGGTTTTCCAGATATGGATGTCATCAGCCCAAGTCCTCCCTGACATCAGCATCAGGAGACTCATATGAAACCCCTCTTATTCTGGAGATGCTGCTTTCACTCATTCCATGGCAATGGTGGGGGAGTAAAACCCAGAACTCCACAAACTGCAAAGAAACCCTCTCTCTTTCTCTCTTTAATTTCAACTTTTTATGCCCTCAAGTCCAGCCAAAGTTTTTCAAAGTCAGTAGCATATCATTTGTGGGTACACTGGCACCTCACTTTGCCTGAGGTGTTTGGCATTTATATTTTATTGTCTGGCCTCTGTGCTTCAGCTGACACTGAGACAGAAACAGTTCACCAACACCCAACTACACATGCATTGGATCATTGAATGTTCACAAAGACCCTGCAACACAAATGTCCTTGTCTCCATTCTGTAGACAGACTGAGGCTCCAATAGTTCTTCCTGTCTCACTTCTGAGACTGGATAAAAGCTCACAAAGTACTTGTCTTTCAGTTGCCTGAGAGAGTGATGGATATTGCTATCCTCAGCCTCTGAATGCCAGACCGCGGTCAGGGTCTGCTTGTCTGCTGTTTTCACTATAGGGCTCTACCCATCTTTAGAATGTCCCCTACTCCCAACCAGGCAGAGCCCAGAGAAGCTGCGGACCCTGGTCAGCTGCAGACCTCTTATCCACGGCTACAATAAGCAGCTTGGAAGGGAGATACAGGGATGCGATTGTTGGCCTCAAAGGAGGTTTAGGGATTATTTGTGGCAGACACAATAGAGAGGGGAGGGGCTATGATTTTAGAACCCCAAGGAGGGGCCCAAGCACCTTCATGACTTGAGTTGTACCAAAGCTTGAGAATCAGATGGGTTTGGGTTTGAATTCAAGTTCTGTGACCTTGAGCAAGCCATCTCACCTCTCTGAGCCTGTCACCCTCCTCTGCACAAGGGAGTGGAGAAATGCTAAATGGGTCCTTCTTTCTCACCAGAAGAGGATCACTCTCAAATGTTAGGTTTGGAGGATTTTACATACAACCATGAAGCTCTGCATTCATTACCTCTAAGCATCTCCTTAGCAACATCCTGAAATAGGGATAATAACTGCAATAGCAGCCAAATGTAGGCACTTCACAAGCATGTTACCATCCAATCCCCTCGATAATCCTCAGAAGTAGTTCTGTTTTATTCCCATTTTACAGAGGAGGAAACTTCATTTCATGTGGCTTATTCAATATCATAAAGTTGGTGGGAGGTAAGACCAAGCCTGGAACTCATGAAGATTCCCCAAAGCCAATATGCAATTGCTCTGATAAATGCCTTATTGCATGTGCTATGATTTCTACATAAGTCATTCTGAAAGAGGTTTGAACTGGCTTCACTGAAATAATTTTATGTTACCCACCTGAACTACTTTTGTGAGCACTTACTATACTCATCTCTCTGAGATCCTATTTCTTCATCAGTTAACTGAAGGTGATAACACTTCCCTTCAAATGGCTTTTTGAGGATTGAATGAGGTATAAGAAACATCCAGGAACTGTAAGTTTTCCCTCTTTTCACCTCCCAAATTAATATAAATTCATTTGAGAAAATTATGACAACCGGGATTTAAGAACATTAAAAAAAAATAGGAAAATAGGTCAGGTGCAAAATTGATGATGTTGAAAAGTGTCTTTTCACCAACTCAATGGGTCACTCAATGCTACAAGATTTGAGATCCTGTGCATTGCACTGGCATTAGAGCTAGATGACATGAAAATTAGAGTGGAGAAGGCATCATTTTTAAGATTCAGCAAACATGCATTGAGTCTTTTTTTTTTTTTCCACAGCAACATGGGTGCTATGGCCTGAATGTATCCCCCAAAATTCATGTGCTGGAAGCTTAATCCCCAAGGCCACTGTTGGTAGGAGGAGCTTTTCTAGGAGACGTTTAGATCATGAAGGCTTCTCTCTCTTCTGCCTTTCTGCTGTGTGAAAACACAGAATTCATAACTTTTTGCCCTTCCACCTTCTGCTATGTGCAAATGCAGCAAGGAAGCCCTCACCAGGCTTGCTACCTGAGCTTGGACTTCTCAGGCTCTAGACTGGTGGGATAATACATTTTGGGTTTTTTTTTTTTCTTTTTTGAGATAGGTCTCACTCTGTAGCTAGAGGGCAATGGCATTACCAAACACCTGGGCTCAAATGATCCTCCCATCTCAACCTTCTGAGTAGCTAGAGGTACATGAACCTGCCACCATGCCTGACTAATTTTTTAATTTTTTGTAGAGGCAGGGTCTTACTATGTTGCTCAAGCTGGTCTCACACTTCTGACCTCAGGCAATCCTCCCTCCTCAGCCTTTCAGAGTGCTAGGATTCCAGGAATGAGCCACTACGCCCAGAAAATTTCAGTTCTTTATACAGTACCCAGTCTTAGGTATTTTATTATAGTAGCACAAAACAAACTAAGACAGTGGGTTCAGAGAGTCTTTGTTCTCATGGAGATTACATTCTAGTAAAAGGAACAGAAAATAAACATAAATAAGATGTTTCATGGGGTAGCAAATGTTAGCAAAAACAAAGAAAGATAATTATATAATATGACTTGGTTTGAGAAGAGGCTATTATAGATTATGTGGGCAGGTTAACCTTTGGGAAAAAATTTTATAAAAAGTCTTAACTATTAATAAGTAGTCATCTGTGGAAAGAGCTAAAGCCCATAGTCAAGAATGAGAGGCATATACTCAAGGAATGACAAAAATTCTGTGATTGGTGTCAGGCAAGTAACAATGTTAAGTAACAGGACCAGAAAGAAAAATGGGATCAGATTATGTAAAAACTTGAAAGCTATGATATTGAGTTTGGATTTTATTTTGACTTCAACAGAAAGGATACCATTAGAAGTTTTTAGTAGTAGGCTAGTAACTTGATCTGTTTTCATAATTTTAAAAGTCACATTGGACCCATTCAAATATGATGCCATGGTTTGCATGTGGTCTGTCCTTGCCAAAACTCATGTTGAAATTTTCTTTTTATTATCTTTATCTTTATTTTCAGAAATGTTTGAAATTTATATACTAAAATCTTAACACACACACACATGCACAATTACATCTTTTTTACTTACCAAGCAGGCAAAGAATCAAAAGAATTCTCATGTTATTGGTAGGAGACTAAATTGGAGTAACTTCTTTTGAAAATTTTATTTCAATAGGCTCAAAGGATACAAATGGCTTTTTGTTACATGACGAATTATATAGAGGTGAAGTAAGGGCTATTAGTGTACCCATCACCTAAATAATATACATTGTGACCAACAAGTAATTTTTCAGCCCTCACCCCTCTTTCACCATCCTCACTTCTAAGTCTCCAATGTCCATTACACCACTCTTTATGACCATGCATACCCATTACTTAGCTCCCACTTATAAATGAGAACATGTGATTCATGTTGAATTTTGAACCCCTTTGTGGTAGTGGGAGGTGTATGGGTCAGGATCCCTCATAAACAGATTAATGTCCTCCCTTGGGGGAGGGCGAGTTCTCACCATCATGGGAATATATTAGTTCCCCAAAGAGTAGATTGTTAAAAGAGTCTGGCTTTCTCAATTTTCCTCTCAAGTTGCTTTCTATCTCAATATGTGATCTCTTTTTCCAGTCTCCTTCCACTTTCTGCCATGATTTAAGCAGTACAAATCCCTCGCCAGATACAGCCGTCTAGTCTTGGACTTTACCGCCAGCAGAATTCTGGACCAAAAAAATTTCTTTTCTATATGAATTGCCCAGTTTCATGTATTCTGTTACAGAAACACAAAATGGACCAAAACATGTCAGCACCTGATTTATGACAAAGATAGCATGCAGAACAGAGGGAGGAAATTGTCTTTCTTTCAATAAATTATTCTATATCAATAAGATAACCATCTAGGTGAAAAGAAAACAAAAACTAAACCCATGCACCAAAACCAATTCTATGTAGAGTCTAAATCTGAATATAAAAGGTAAAGCAATACAGATTCTAAAAGATAGCAAAGAGAATGTTTTCATGATTTTGGATAGGCAAAAATGTCTCAAATAGAACATAAAACATGCTTTAAAAATAGATAAATTGGACTTTAATAAAATTAGCAACTTCTGTCCATCAAAAGACACCATTTACAGAGAGAAATGGCAAGCCATGTAATAGGAGAAGATATTTACAGTATATATAACCTCAAATGTTCCCTATATAAAATATATTTAAAATCCCTATAAATTAAGAAAAAGGTATCACAACAGAAAAATCAACAAAAGTCATGAACAAATACTTCACAAAAGAAGTTTTCCAAATAAACTTTAGAGGATAAAAAGTACTTTAAAGGATGTAAAAAAGTACTTTATTAATGATCAGGTAAATACAGATTAAATCCAGCAACTGTTCATAGGATGGCTAAGAAAAAAAAAAAAACGTAGATTAAGAATGAGAAGTATTGGTGAGGATATGGAGAAATTATAACTTTCACCCACAGCTATGGGAGTGAAATTAGTATCCCTATTGGGGAACGATTTTGGAACTCTCCACTAAAGCTAAGTATATGCATACCTTACCCAGAAATTCTACTCCTGGGAATATAACTGACCAAAATGCTTACATA
Source organism: Nycticebus coucang (assembly GCF_027406575.1). Classification (NCBI taxonomy): domain Eukaryota; kingdom Metazoa; phylum Chordata; class Mammalia; order Primates; family Lorisidae; genus Nycticebus; species Nycticebus coucang. The sequence goes on from NC_069796.1 coordinate 79,682,681, forward strand.
TGTGTATTGAAATGTCTACACAAAAACTTGGAGATAGTCCCAAAATCCATCAACAAATTGAGATATATTTGTAAATGGAATGCTATATGGCAATAAAAAGTAACATATAGCTGACTCACACAAGCAACAACATGGATTAATCTCACAAACATGATGTTGAACAAAAAAACCCAGGCACAAAATGGGATATGCAGTATGATTCCATTTCATAAAGTTCAAAAATTGATAAAATTTATTTACATAGTTAGAAATAAGAATTGTTGTTACTATTGAGGAGGCATAACCAGATGTCAAGCTGAGGGCTAGTAATGTTTGGTTTCCTTATCTGAGTGCTGTTTATACAACTGTGCTCGTTTTGTGATAAGTAATCATGTTGTTCATATGATTTGTGTTCTATATGGGATATTAGTCTGTGAATCATTTTGGGAGCAGCAATGAGGCCAGAGAGACCAGTTAAGAGGATGTTGTAGTAGTCCAGGTAGCAAATTATAGCAGAGTGAACTAGAGAGAATTTGATGGATAAGGAGAGACACAAAGTAACTTGGATGTATTTTGGTGAAAACGCCATGGCTTGCTGATAGATTGGATGCTAAGGAAAAGAAATAATTCAACAGAAGACCCTGGGTTTATGGCCCAAGCAGCTGGGAAGATGGTGGAGCCACTGTTCCATATAAGGAAGACCAGGAAAGGAACTAGCATCATTTAGAAGCCTTTATACATTACTTCATGTATTTCACACAGCAACATTTCTTAGTAGCTATTTTGATCCCCACTTTACAGAAGAGGAAACTGAGGCTGCAGAAGTGAAATATTTGTCCAGGGTTATACAGGTCTGAAAGGAAGCAAAATGAAAATATTTTACCCTGGAGGCAATCAGATGCAGTGCTGGAGCCCACAAACAGAGTCAAACAGCCAGAGTTTGAAGCTTGCCTCTGTCAGTGTACCACTTTGGTTAAATCTCTTGATTTCTGTTTTCTTCATCTGTAAAGTAAGGATAAGATTCATACCTATCTCTTAGGTTTAATGTTATGTCAGGGACTTTAAAGGATGCGGACACAAGTCAGTCCTCTGTAAGTTAGCCATTATCAAGGTCTTTATGGACTTCCCAGCGGAGTGGAGAGACAGAAGGTAGATTTTAGTTCTTGTGCCAAAACTGTTTCATTAGTTTGGTGATAGCCCTTTAAAACGTGGAAACAAATGATGGCATATAATGTTACTGCCACATAATAGAGACCATAATGACCAAAATACAGGAGGCAAAAGACATAAAGGACATACAACAGAGGAAATCTTGGCTTGGCTCAGTGTTTTCTGCCTAGGTGCCAATATGGTTTTCTGTATATCAATGAAGAAAATTGATACAATTATTCAGCAACCACTTTAGAGAGCTAAATTCCAGGCACCTTGAGGTGTCTGAAGGTAGAGGACAATAAACTTTGATTTTCTAGAGGCAGTAGTCCAAAGAATTGTCCACTCCTGGATTAAGCAATACTTCTCATGCCTTCCCTCTTACTTGAATTATTGCAGGGGCCTCTAACCTAGTCTCCTGCCCATGCCAGTCTTTCCTCTTCAACAAATACTAAGTACCCAAATTGGCCTATGGGAACAATTAGAACAAGCCCACAAGTGTGATGTACTCTTGGAGCTTTAGGTCTATATCACTCAAGAGTGATATTTCCAAGATCAGCAGAAAGCATTTTGTAAGTTGTATAGTGTTAATCCAATGTTGTTGCTGTGGGGATGATCAAAGTAGTATGGCATTTGTTAAAGCAGAGCTCTTGCCTTCTAATGGCTCTCCACTGCTTAAGAAGTCATGACAGCCACGTTCAAACTAGTTCCTGCCTAGTTTCCCATCCCCTGTCCCCTACATTAGCCTTACTCCATCCATGCCAAACTTCTAACAGTCCCTTTATTTTCCCACCCCAAGGGCCTTGAATATTATGTGTCCTCCATCTGACACACTCTCCCCCTATTGTCTACCTGTAAAATCCCACTTAACCCTTCAAGGTCCAATTTCAGCCTCCTGTAACTCCTCTCTACAGGGAGTGTTCATCACTTCCTCCTTTCCTCTTACAGCCAGCACTCTCTACATGAATGTTTCTCAGTAGGGATGAAGATATATCAGAATCTCTTAATAGTCATCTTCAAATCCCTAGCCCATCACTACTCACTGGCAATTCAGATTCAGTAGATTTGGGGTGCCTGGTGTTTAAGAGCGTAAGCTTAGAGTCAAACAATTCAGGTTAAGTCCCAGCTCAGTTGTCTACCAGCTTCATGATTTTGGCCATGTTACTTAACTTCCCTAAAACAGAGTTTCCTCTGTAAAATGGTGATAGAAATAAGCAAGAATGGCTAGTTGAGATAAAGTAAATAAAACACTTAATACAGTACCCGACATCTGGGAACCACTCAACAAATTGCTACTGAAAAGTTTCATTTTATTCTGATTCTGAGAGTGTATTCATTCTTCCTTACCCTACCCTTCCTCTCTCTAGCTTGAGAATCACTGCTGAGAATTTATCAAATTGTATTATAATCCCATGTTTATGTGTTTGTGTCTCTTACTCATATGAAATCCTGGAAGGCAAAAGCTGTCTTAGTTCTAGATCCCCAGCATGTAGCATGGTATGAGGAACAATGTTAGTATTTACAAGCTGTGCCATCTTGCTCAAATCTCTCTGCCTCTTTTGGCCTTATTTTTTTCAGATATAAAATGGGAAGAATAATGACTACCAAATAATGTTGTCATAAGCCTCAATTGAAATCATGAATGTGAGAGTGCTTTGGATGGTATCAATAAGTGACTTTTGCTACAGACCCACATATTGGTGGGTCTCCTTCCCTACCCCATGGAATATCAGTGTGATCCTCTTTCTTCAAATACTTTTAGATGATTTAGACCTGATAGAATATTTCACAATAACTTGTACAATAGTGAAAGCCTTTCTAAGTAGAAAAGTACTCTTGATGTATTGGTGTAAGATCAGTTCCACTCAGAATGTTAACCACTGGGAATACTGCAGTCAGCAAGACAGACATGATCCTTGCCCCAGTTGAGTTTCAGTTCTATTTTGGGGAAAGCCAATGATAGACAACTAAGCATATAAAATAAAATGATTTCAGAGAGTAATAAGTAGTTAAAAAAAATGAAGCAGGCAATACTATGGAGTAATTGGAGAAGAAAGCATTAGCCAGAGAAGGCCTCTCTGATAAGGTGACATTTAAGCTGAAATTCAAATGACAAGAAGCCTTGTGAAGATCAAGGTGATGAGGGTCCCAAGCACAGAAAACATCAAATAAAATTTTAAAAACATTATAAACACCTTGTTTAAAATGGAGGTAGGTCATTATAGGTGGAGTTACTGAGTCAGGGGACAGCTGGAGACAAAGAGGCAGGAGGATTAGGCAGGGATTCTGCCATTTGGGGATTTGTATGTTGTGATAAAAATAAAGAAATCAAATGAGCAATCACATAAAAAAAGGAAATTGCTTTGACCTCTGTGTCTCACATGTACATTCATTCAGCAGATATAATTCAACTTCTATCGTGTCAGTCACCATGCTAGGAGATGGAGGTGCAGGGAAAAATAAAATATAACTAGTTTTTATAAGGCTGGTAACTGAAGACGAATACTCACAACTAATTTTAATATGGTGTGATAAGAAGTCTAGTAGAGGCACACAAAGGCTGAGGGATCCTGGAGGAGGAAATGACTGACCATGCCTTAGGGGTCAGGGAAATTTTCATTAAGAATGTGAAGGCTTTAACTTGCAGATAAAGCATGAGTAGTGAGGGGGAAGAACATTCTAGCTAAAGGCAACAGCAGGTGCTAAGGCATTGGGGTGAGCCTGTTCAGAATGAGTAGTCCTCTGTCGTGGTGGGAACATAGCTGGAAAGGAGGGCCTGAGTCTCGCTGGTGAGGACCTTAAGTGCCTCATAAAAGTCCGTACATAGATACATAGATAGATAAATAGATAGACAGGGCTTAGAAAGCTCTCTCTGGGGAATGGTAGACCACGGAGAGTAAAGAGGTTCCAGAGACAGACCAATGAGTGGAGTTTGCAATAGAGCAGGCAGATAAAAGACCTGCGTTTTGGCTATGGGTCACAGAAATGGAGAGAGAGAAGATTTCCAAGGCAGGGTACTCACTCTACTGACAGACCCCCAAGTCCCCAAACTTCAGGGCAGAACTGCCTGTGTGGGGAACTCCCTCAGGTCTCCCGCTTGATTCCAGGGCCACCCACGCTGGCGCCCTCTCTGGTCTCCGCCAGCAGCCCCCGCCTCTTCTCAGGAAGCCTGGGTCTCCCTGGGAGCGGGTCTGCCCTTGGGGGAGGCCTCTAGTCTCTGTGCCCTGCAGCTCGGCTTACGTTTGGGGAGGACAGAGAGGGGCTCGGCGTCCCCCGCAGGCACGTGTACTAGCCCAGGCAGGAGGGAGCGCCTCCGCGGAGGAGTCAAGACGTGGAGGAGGGAGAAGCGCGCCAGAATCTCGGTCCCGGGCGCCTGGTCGGCCGCCGAGGAGCTGCAGCCTCCAACAGGTTCGTAGAACGCGCGCGCTCGCTCCCTGTTGCTAAGCCGCCACCTCCTTTGCTGGAGCAGGTTTGCCGGAGAGACCCTAGCCACAGGCCCCGCGCTGCGGAGCTAACCGAAGGTGGCTTCCTCCGGCCTGTCCCTCTCTCGGTAGCTCTCAGCCGCCGCCGGCTCTTCCGGGGCGAGGCGAAGGGAGCTACGTGCCTCTTCTGGCTTCAGCACCACCTTGGGGACAGCTCCCGTGCTTGGCCGGGTCCTCTCCCCGGGTCAGCACTGCACAGGTGGACAGCGTCTGTCCGGCGGGCTCCTCACCTTTTTCTGGGCCGGGTTCAGTACCACGGCTGCCGAGGACAGTCCCTCGTCCCCGCGAGCTCTGCTCCACGTCAGCACCGCCGCGGAGGACAGCTCCTGCCGGCTGCCAAGTGCCCGGCAAGCGGCAAACAAAGCCCAGGGGCTGGGGCCTCCCGCGTTGCTGGGCTGGTGTGTGGTTGCATGGGGCATGTCAGCTTCTAGAGCTGTGTCAGGGGCGAGCTGGGGAGGGGGGCCTAGACACAATCGCTCCCCTCTGGCTGGGGTCTGCACAGTTCGTTAAGGCCTGGCCGTGCAATGGCGGGTCCCAGCTAAGAGTCGGAAAGCGGATGTGAGAGGAGACGGGCAAAAAAGGGTCCCGGGCTCCCATGGAACAAGCTGGGCCTAGGCTGATCTCCTGGCTGAAAGGAAGGAGTGCACCGACCTCGCTTCGTTCCAGACCCCCACCCCCACCCTAACTCAGAACCCTGGACTTCGAAGAGCCTAACACAGATGCTCGCGCCTGGCAGCTGCAATCGTTGACTCTGGCTGTCCCCAGAACATCCCTAGAAAGTGTGAGGCTGAGTTTCCGTGGGGGAGGGGGCCGAGAAACTGCGGGGAAGCCAGGCAACTGCCTATTCCCTCTCCCCATGCCCAGGGTTCCGCCCCCACCCCCAGAGAAATCCCAGCCTGCAAGGAAGGAAGGGGGAGGGGCGACCAGGGCAGCAAGTTGTGAACGTGGCTTAGCCCTAAGAGATTGCAAACAGCAAGACAGGAGGTTGAAGGTGTATGCAAAGGTAGCTGGGAAGCTCCCAAACAGGAAAGCCAGTTGTCAGTGGGAAACAGAATGTGGAAGAGAAACCTTTTCTCTGCGAGCTGAGGCTGGGAGGGACCTCGATCACGTGATAATCTAGATCACTGATAGTCTCATAGGGAGACTGGGCCTAAGGGGCAGAGGTGATTCACCCAAGGTCACTGGGCAGTTCAGGAGGAGAGATGGGCCTGAAACCCAGGCTGTCTAACTCCTGGGACTGTTGTATAACATTCTTATAGAAGACTTTTTAAATCCTAGACACAAGGAGAAGAGCAGAGAGGTTTTCATTCTGAGTTCAATTTCAGTTTTGTCATTTATTAGCATGTGACCTTGGGCAAGTGACTGAGACTATCTTCAGCTATTAAAGTGGAATGATAAGGTTAATAATACCCACTTGTGATGAAGATTTAATGAGAAAGCGGTGTAATGAGCTTAGTGCACTGCTTGGCACATTGTGAGGGCTTGAAAAACCGGTAACTACCATTACTGCTATTATTTCTTCTGTAAACAAGAGCCAAAGACCTATTATGTGCCAGGCACAGGCTTTCCAATGGGGAGAAAGAGAAGTGTCTTGAAGATGTCACAGCTCAGCAGAGGAAGCAGAAAAAAAATAAACCCAAGCAGTTGCAATATGATGTGATAAGTATTAAGGTGTGTAAAGGAGGCTGTGGGATCTCAGTGGCAAGAGCATGAGCTATGAGGAAAGAGGAAAAGGACCTCAGACAGACAGAGCTGTTTGTAAAGTCTGAGAGGTGTAAAATCACAGGCCCCCAGAGTGAAGTCACTGTGCCAGAGGGTGGGGACTGTAAAATGAGAGTGGAGAGAAAGACTGGAGCCAGTTTCTAAAGGGCCTTTTATGATAGAATATTTCAAACATATTTTGAAAAATAAAAAGAATAGTATAATAAACCTACACACACCCGTCATGCAGCTTCAACAGTTGGCCAATTTTGTTTCATCTATGCTCACAGCCACTCTCATCACACACACCCACACACACACACACTGATTTATTTAGAAGCAAACTGAAGATATCATATCATTTCATACTGAAGAATTTTAGCATCAGTACAACTGCTGCCATTCAGATATTACACCACCTTTGAGGTCACTAGCTCAAATCATGACCTTCCCTCCTCAATCGGTTCCGAACATCTCTGTCTTTAGCAGAACATGTTGAAAGATAGGCCCCACTATGGTAAAAAAACAAAAACAAAAACCAAAAAACCACATGCATTAGAAGAAACTATTTCAGAAAAAAACAAGGGGTACATCAACCCTCAACAGGTTACCAAGTCAGAATTGTTCATCTCTACACCTATACTAGGTCATTAGGTCAAAGATTATTTGCAAGATGAGCCAAAAGACAAATTATGGAGACGAGCTTGAGCAAGAGAAAGACTTTGTCTCTACAAAAATAGAAAACAAAATTAACCAGTGTAGTGGACATGCCTGTAGTCCCAGCTGGTTGGGTGGCTGGGTGGGGCAGGAGAATCACTAAGCCCAGGAGTGAGGAGTGAGAGGCTGCCGTGAGGTATGATCATGCTACTGAACTCAAGCCTGGGCCACACAGTGAGACCTTGTCTTGAAAAAAAAAGAAGAAAAGAAAGAAAAAAAGAGAAATCAAGCCCCTAAAGAAAAGTGAGAACTTCCCTTTTAAAGTAATCATAGTCATGAGCTCACAAGAATAGAAGGGTTCAAGTCATGGAGATCATTGATTTGGAAATCAGTATGTCCAACAGGGACATTTTACAGATGAGAAGAACAGGGTGAGAAATGGAAGAGTTTGTCCAAAGTTCCACAGAGCTGAGACCAGAGTGAAGATCTTTGAACTTATAAGCTTGGGATGGTATTTTCTCCCCCATCTCAAAAAGGCTGGAAGGTGGAGGAAAAGAGGCAAGAAATACCCTTCTTGGTTCTCCAGAGGATGGCAATGTATGACAGTTGGCCTTTGAGATGCCTTGACAGACTTTTCTTCCATATACTTGCTAAGTAAGTTGATCCTGGTGGCACCTACCTTCTGGCCACTATGCTAAATCTCTCAGCTGGCTCCTTGCTTCTCATTAGCAAAGAGCTTTGCAGTCAGATGGTTAGACTCCATTTCTATGGACTTTTGCAGGCCTTGCTCATCTTAACCAGATGAATGTGAAGCCCGGTTTGCCCTGCACTTGGCTGTATATCTCCCTCACCTGTAGACCTCGGCTCCTTTGAGGTGTTAAATGAGTAGTGCTTAGCCCAGGCCCTGGCAGGACTCTGAGCTCTTGTGCCTTCGGGGATCACAAACTCTCTCCAGTTACTGATGAAATGTGATGGCTGTGATTGGTATGTGTGCCCCAGTTGAGCTCTGGGACTCTGACCTCACAAGTCAGCATTTTCACTTTGTAGGGAAACCCCTGCCTATTAAAGAGAGAGGGCAGTATCTCACGAGTCTCTCCTAATTTTTAGGTGGACAAATGAGAACATATGCAAGAAGCTATTAGCATCCCTGGTGAAAGAAAGTCAGCAGAGACTAGCTAATAAAATTACCTTACTTCTAGGAGTATGATTGCAGGCAAGACAAAGGAAAGTGATAAAGAAAGCGCACTTCGGTTTGTGAAAGTATTCCAGTATTTATGGAATGCTGATTTAGACACATTATGTTACTTGGGCCTCTGAATTGCAGTATATAGGACCCCCAAGGGACTTGGTGACTTACTCTTCCTTCAAGATGCTTATTCAATGAGTGGCTACTCTGTGTCGGGCAGTGCTCCCGGTGATGGTGACACAGAAGGACAAGACATCTCAGATCACTGTTCTCAGGGGGCGTGCATGCTCACAGTAGACGCAGTCATCGATAACAATTAAAAAGTGAATATGAAAACATTTAAACAGACAGAAAGACAGGGATGGCCCATGTGAAATGATGACAAGGGACTGAGCCCAAATGACAAGAAGGAATCAATCATGTGAGGATTTGGGCAGAATATTCCAAGCAGAGGAAATGGCTCTGGCAGAGGCCTTAACGTGAACCTGGCCTGTCTGGGGGCAGGCAGGAGGCCAGGAGGCCAGGAGGCCAGTAGCTGGGGCAGAGTGAGTGACGGGAGAGCAGCAGCAAACACAGGCAGGGAGTGACAGAGACTAGATCATGCAAAGCCTTGTAGGCCATGGTCCAGTCTGGGGATTTTATTCTAAATGCAATGGATTGTCTCCAGCTAGTTTTAAGCAGGAGAATGGTAAAAATCAGTTTTGTTTTTAAAAGATGCCTCTGGTTACTGCATTGGAGAATGGATGATATGGGGGCTGGCCTGGGTGCTGCGGAGTCAGGAAGTTTGGGATGCAGCCTCCTCCACCTGGAGGTGCTCAGCATTAAGCCAAGGAGATAATACACAAACAAAGGACCCAGAGGTAAGGGCTACCACAGGGTGCAAGGCACTGTGGGAACACAGAGACAAGAATTAAATCAGACTGGGTGGCGTCAGGAAAAGCTTCATAGAGGTGGGTTATGGGTACAGAATTGTACCTAGAAAATGAGAGTAGTGGGGCTGGTGTACAGGGAGACAGAGAGGCAGCATGTGGTAGTGGTGGAAAACACGACCCGGGAGTCAGACTGCCCATGTTCAAATCCCTGCTCTGCCATTTAGAAGCTGTGTGGGCTAAGCAAGTGTTTACCCTGTGTGCCTCGATGTCCTCAACCTTAAAATGGAGAGGATGACAATCCAAATACTTATTTCAAGGGATTTCTGTGAGAGTTAAACAAGTTAAAATATATGAAACACTCAGACAGTCTTGGCACTGAGAGGTATATGAGTATGAGTATTGCTAAAAAAAAAAAAAAAGAAAAAAGAAAAAAAAGGAGGCAAAATGACGTGGGAGAACAGGGAGTACAGGAAGAGAAATGTCAGCCAGAGCCCAATTCTGAGGGCCTTGAAACCCAGACCAGAGATGTCCATCTTGCTCTGCAAGCAATCAGGAGCCAACAAATGCTTTTAAGCAGGAAGATAGAGGTGAAGAGTAAGATAAAACCCAAAGGCCCAGAGAGGTCAGGGAACTTAGCCACAGTCATATAGCCAGTTCTTGGTAGGACTCTGTCCTCCGGCTCTCGTCCTGATCCAATATCTGTAGGAGGACAAGGGAAGCATATATTTTGTTCCACCAGTGAATCCTTAGGGCCTAGAAGAATGCCTTGAATAGTCTCCTTAAATACTTGCAGAATACATTGCTGAACCAGTAGTCAAATGGGGCAAAACTCTCAAATCCTCAAGAAGGTCAGTGCATTCAGCACAGTGGGGAACAACACTCTGAGGAAAAGAAACCAAACATCTGGAAGCACTGATTTGGGGGGTTTGAACCCTTCCCAACTTCAGGTTCCCCTGTGACAAAAGACATCACTGCCTACACTTCTGTACTGCCCCCTCAATCTGCAGCAAGTGCTGCTGCAGAGGGTGCAGAAGCTAATCTTGGTTAAGAGGCTAGAAGATGAGAACCATCTCCAAGACATTCGGTACGGTCATTGCCAATAAAGAGAAAATATATCTCTACATTCACAAGAGGCAGGCTTTTGTGTTCCACAAATAACCAGCTATTAGAATTCCTGTCTCTGATGTGTCAGGAAGCTCTGACAGCCAGGAAGGCAAGTAGGATCTTGCAGTTCAAGCAGTAGATGGCAAGAAACTCAAAGGAACTCAGCTCTACCTGTCCTGTTGTGCTGCCTTTTCAGAGCAGGGCATGGGGCTAGGCACTTTTCCAAGTCTCATTATTTCTCTGAGCTTCAAGTTCATCATCTGTAAAATGGGGATAATATTGCTGGGCCTTCCTGAGTCATTTTGCTAACTGATAGGCACATGGCAAGTGCTCAAAAATGTGCTTTTGATTTGTGTCAGCAACCCTGTGGGTTAAGGGTTAGCATCCCACTTCCCCAATGTGGAAAGTGAAGCCCAGGGAATGGTTTTTTGATTCCCCAGTACTCATTGAGCACCTGTTATGGCCAAAGGCTGTGTTAGGAGCTGAAGAGACAGTGATGAAGACAGTCAAGGTCCGTGCCTTCAGGGAGCTCACTTTCTAATGAGGAGACAGAAAACAAGCAAGTAAGCAAATGAAATTATCTCACCAAGTCATATAAATGCTTGGAAGGACATAAAAGAGAGTGGGGCTTACTTAAATCAGGTGGCCAGGGAATGCTTCCAGGAAGAGGTATTGAAGCTAACATCTGAATGAAGAGGAGAAGCCAGCTATGGGACCAGGAACCAAGCAGAAGGGACCCAATTGTAGTGGACTTGGGGCAGAAACAAGCCTGACAAGATCAGAAGAGAGAAACAGAGTGAGCAAGGTCGAGGGTGGTAGTTGGTGAGGGCAGAGAGGCTGCAGGGCTCAGGTCAGGCAGTGCTGTGTGGAGTCTCTGCAAGGCAGAAAGGTAGCAAAAATCAAAATGAAGCCAGGAAGGGGCTAGATGGAGTGAAGCCCATGTTAGAGTGATCTCTGGGCCCTCCTTCAGATCCATAGTCCCTGCTGCCATCTCTAGAGCAGGTCAGCCAAAGGGCAGGCCAAATGTAGCATCTGCAGGGTTCACCTGCTGGGAAATAAATCTGTTGGTGGCTGGCTGCCGTGTGGGCACCACAGTGCCTCTCAGACAGCACCTAATGCCAGGAGGCTGCAGGAGGAAGGAGAAGACATAAGACCACTAGGACTTGGGTAAGGTTGAGAAGAGAGGCCCCTACATCAGGTGCAAACTTGAAGAGCGTACTAAAAACACAGTCATAAAGATAAACTACATTTTACGCTATTTTTTATTGTTTTGCAAAACATCCCGGTAGAGTGCTGTGGCCTCATATCTCACAGCAAACTCAAACTCTTGGGCTTGAGCAATCCTCTTGCCTCAACTTCCTGAGTAGCTGGGACTATAGGCATGTGCCACAACACCTGGTTGATTTTTCTATTTTTGTAGAGAGTCTCATTTTTGCTCAGACAGGTCTTGAACTCCTGAGCTCGAGCAACCCACCTGCCTCAATGTCTTGGAGTGCTGGGATTATGGACTTGAGCCACCACGCCCAGTCTATGTAATTTTTTTAAAAAACAAAATTAATGCAAAAACTATCCAGATGAATAAAATACCAAATTCTAAATAAGAGTAGGATGCGAAAGGGATTAGGTGAGGAAAGTGAACCGAGTTGCATTTATACAGGACCTAATCTTTGCCCTCAGACATTTGCTTAAGTACAAGGACACTACCTAGGCCAAGGCTCTGTTCCCACTAGGAACAACGGCGGCAGTGAATCTCTTTATGATGAACTAAAAACAAAAACTTGTTTCTGGTAGGGGCCTCGGAGACCACTGCCTGCCTTGGCTGTAGAGACAGAAGGCCAGATCAGGGACCACACACTATGGCGGTGACTCTGAGCCTGTGTAGTGTCAGGCTGGCCTAGGACCAGACCACCCCTTGTCTGCTGTGGGACCCTGATGAAGGTACACCTTCCTTCAAGCTTCAATTCCCCCATCTGTGAACTCGAGGATAATAAAAGACCTAGCCCCCAGGATTTCAAAGATAATGTTTGAAGTCCTCTAGAACATAACTTTTCGAAGTGTGGTCTATAGCACGGCAGCATCAGCAACACCTGGGCATTTATTCAAAATGCAGAATCCCAGGCTGGGTGTGGTGGCTCGCCCCTGTAATCCTAGCACCTTGGGAGACCAAAGCAGGAGGATCTCTTGAGGCCAGGAGTTTGAGACTAGCCTGGGAAACACAGTGAGACCCTGTCACACAAAAAAAAAAGAAAAGAAAAAAAACAAAAACTAAAGAAAACAAAAAGAAAAGGCAATGCAGTGTCTCAGCCACATCTCAGACTTACTGAATCAGAACCTGCATTTTAGCAAGACGCCCCAGTGACTGGCACATACGTTAAAGTCTGAGAAGCCTGTCGACTCTTGGCATATAAAAAATGCTCATTAAATGTTAGTGCTACTCTCCTGCCCACTAAACTCTCAGTTAGAGTCTGACTCAGGCAAGAGGAAAAACCCAAAATATAAAGAATTCCTGAGATGGACACTTCATTAAATTTTAAATGTGCAAGTTTTAAAGCCAGGGAGCCTGGCGGAATTCTTTCTATACTTAACCACATGGCTCCTCCACTCTGTTCATATGTAAAATGGGAATAATAATTACAGGTACTGCTTATGGTTGTTGTGAAGGGGTAAAGTGAGATAATATCAGGAAAACACTCAGCACAGCACTCAGTACCTACCTAACAGTTATTGGATAAACTCTTGCTATAATAAGTTGTGACTGAATACAGACGGTGTAATGACATGAAATAGATAACGTTTGCTAGCTCTTTGCCAGTTTATACTATTTTAACTGACTCTCAAAACTCTTTGGATAAGATAGTATGAGCTATATCCATTTTTCAGAGAAAAAACATCTAGAGGATTAAGTGATTTGTCCAAGTTAGCTAGGATTTAAATCTCTGGGGTCTGACACTAAAATCTGTTGTCAGCAACGGAGCACCTGACCAGTAACCATGGAAAATACCAAAAATGGAATAAGACAACATTAGACTCTAAAGATGGAATTGTCCACCCTTCTTATTTTATAAAAATGGAAAACTGAGACCCATGGAGGGGAAGAGAAGTGTCCAGGGTCACTCAAAGCATTGGCCTTGGGGTGGGAACCTAGCTTGCAAGGCTCCCAGTACAGAGTCCCAGAATCCAGGCCCCCCTGCCCCTTGCCTGATTGGTCAGTCTCCATCTGATGAGCCAGGAGTGCAGGGTGGCCTTGAGCTGGTTCCCCTGCGTGAGTCTAGTGATCAGGAGGTGTCCCGCTCCACCTTCTCTACTGGCCCAATCAGAAGAAGAGCTGGCCCTGCCAATGGGAGGGGACACAGTCTGGGGGCAGCAGGTGGTAGGGAGGCCTTTGCAGGGGCTAGATCTAGGACCCACAGTAATTTTCTTGGGGGCTGGAAGAGGAACTCCATCTCCGCAGGGTAGGTCAGCCAATAGGAAGGGTGACTCAGGTGACTCTGTCATGGCACCACTCTACATGCCACCCAAGCCAGCAGGCCAAGTCCAATTCTCCCTCAACTCCACAGCTCATTGAGCAGTAAGGCCTGCCACCTACTGTCCCTGTCCTTGCCAGCCCTGGGCCACTGCCTCAACACCTTTCCCTGTCCATAGTGTGGGAGGAGCATCCCAGCATTGGAGTGCGTTCCCACTCTCACCCCCACACTCCACTGCCCAGGATGGAAGCTGAGCCCTGCGGTCGCTCCCCGTTACCCTCACAGTGAAAGCCAAGCCACTCGTAAAGGCCCCTTGTAAATTGGCTCTGACCACTGGCAAGCTCCAGCCAGACATAGTCCCCTAAGTTGCCTGAGGAAGCCATGCTCTACCACCCCCCAGGGTCTGTGCAGATGGTGCCCCTTCCTGCCCCTCTGTCCACCTGGCCTCCTTGAAGCCTCAGCTCCAGACTCACCTTTCCAGAGGAGCCCTCCGAGCTGCTCCTGCAGAGTGAGACACCTCTAACAAACCTGCCTGAGAGTGTTGGAGTGGGTGTCGCATTGTATTTTAACTCTCTAATTTCCTATTTGTGTCCCCATTAAGCTGTGAGCTTTTCATGTCTCACTGCTAGAGTAAGATGAGAGATCTGGGTTCCAGCTGTGCAAGATCAAGACCTGTCTGAGGCTTCTTGCCATCCTGTACAATGGGAATTGTAGCATTGGCCTTGTCAGGCTAACGAGAGTGTTAGAGCTGGTGGCTGTGAAGGGCTTGGCATTGCGCTGTGGTTTTTGTCTCTATGAGCAGATCCCAGCACAGAGGCACAGAGTGCTCACTGACAAGTGTGTGCTGAACGAGCCCCTCACTTGCACAGTGAGGATAACTGGCCTGTAAACGGGCTCTTAATAGTGAAGCCCTATTCAAGGGTGAGTTGTGATAATTCTAGTAGTTAACGCTCTTGACTCCCTCCAGTTCTTGGACCTACGTCATCCTGACATATGCTCTGCCCGCCCTTCATTCATTGAACAAAGTTTTCTAAGCACCTACTACATGCCAGGTGATGAGTTAGCTGCCTGGGACTCAGCAGGAGATAGCCATTAAACGCTAATTGTGTCACCTATCTTCCTTTCCTGCCTCTTAAAGGGCAGCCTCTTAACCCTGCACACAGGTGGCTCCACCTGAGGATGAGGAAGCTGCTATTTGCTCCCAGATGCTCATTCCCTGGGCAGAGCTTAGGCATCACACACTCCCTCCCCACCTCTCACCCCAGCCCATTAGTAAACAGTAATATCTGCTCTCTTTCAATCTGGTTGCTAGTTTTAAACTCAAATATTGTCAACTTCTTGAGATCAAGGATCATGCATGCCCTTTTCCCTGCTGTGTCACAGTTGTTAACCCATTTAGTTACTCATTCATTCATTCACTCGCTCAGCAGATACCTATCAAGTCCAGCTAAGTGCCAGGCTCGAGGGAGACATCTGGGCTCTGAGTAAGCAGAGCAGACATCCTGGGCTCTCACAGAGCTCCTACACTAACAGTGGCCCTGGGGGTGTTTGAGTGGTTAGGAGGTTACCATTCCCAGAGTCACTGATCTCAGTTGGAATCCCAGCTTCACCCCATGCTTTCTCTGTGATCTGGGCAAACCCTTCATTCTTCAGAACCTCAGTCCCTACCTCTGCAAACAAGACAATAATATCTGCTTCCGGGAGCCACTGTGAGCAGAACTATGGCTACTGAAAGAAGAGGGGGGAGGAAGTGATAGGTTGCATTGGTTGGGAATGAGGGGACATCGCATCCAGCCAAGAGGGGCCCTGCCTGCAGCAGAGGAAAGAGACACAATTGTGGTTTCTGATCCTAGCCCCACGCTTGGGAGCATGATCATCAACAAATCCTCTCCCCTTTCCACATCTGTATTTTCATCTCTAAAATGGGAATGAAACATCAATATCACTAACCCTAAGTAGTAAGTAGAAGCAAATTTAGCAAACTTGTCAAGCAATGCTCAGTCAGCAAAAATTTACTAGGTACCTACATTCTGTCAGGTCTTGTGCAAGGCTCTGGAAACAAAGTCACATAGGAGCCAAGCTGTGCCTTTTAAGGAATGCTTTGTGCCCCCAGAATAGAGCAGAGAGAGGTGATTAAACTTTGAGGGGGCTACAGTGTAATAGGCATCTTCGCAGACATGATCTTGTTTACTCATTTAGCAACAACATCAATAATAATAACAGCACTAGTATAGCACTTAATGTATGAGGTTGGTACCACCAGAGGCCCCATTTTACAGATGAGGAAACTGAGGCTCAGAGAGATGTAATAGATGTCTCCGAAGCCAGAATTAAAAACCAGATATGATATACAATAAATCCTGTCCATTTATACCAAAAAAAATCAGATTTAGTCAGAAAACTCTATGTTTAATGGTACAGGAAGAGTGTGCCTAAACCAACCCATGAGACGGGTGAATGCTGCCCGTTTAGGTGATGTGGGGCCAGGAGTTGGGTCTGAGGCCAGATGAGGCTCCCTCCTGCCCAGCCCTTTTTTGCATCCAAGTGAAGCAATGGCAGCCTTGGGAGAGGCGAGGGCATGGCCTCACTGGGACCCATGGCTCCATGCCTACTTGGGAAACCAATTCCCCAAAGCTTTCTGCTCAGCCCTCAGCATCCTCTCTCCTCCTGCAGGGAGCTGTGTGTCTCTGACATGCTACCTGCTCAGCTCAGTGACTGAAGGCTCTTGCATCCCAACTCTGCCAGGAAGCAAAGGTAAGAGGACTGCTCAGCACTCACCCATGGGTGGTATCAGGCTCCCCTCCCCCCAGAGGCCTGAGGAAGGAGGTCCTGATGATATTTCCCCTCTGTCATCACCAAGAATATTCCTAAGTTGGACTGAGGTGGATCAACTGGCAGTGTGGTGAAATCGTGGCAGCTTGCGTTTTCAGAGCCATTTACAATAGAAAGCATTTTCCTGTGCCTTATCTTATTCAATGCTCCCAGCAAAAAACTGAGGTGGTCTCATTATCCCCAGTAAATGATGAGGAAATTGAAGCTCAGAGACAGGAAAGATCTTGCCCAAAGACACACAGCTGGTAGAATCTGAATTCTGACCTATTTTTTTCTGTATCCCAGTGGCCTCTGCACAATGTAGGTGTTTGGTCCATGTTTGACGAATGAACGAGTGAATTGATAAGCTGCCCGAGATGAAAGGCAGGGCAGGAATGGGCTAGAACTTGGCTCTCTTGTCACTGTCATGTTCCTTCTGCTGAACAGCAGCTCCCTGCATTGATGAACTCAGCACCGCCCCCTTTCCCACCTCCAGGAGTCCAGCATCTTGTCAGTGGAGTAGTCAATCAACCTCACCTCCTCTTCCGGGTGGTCATCCAAGCTCAGATCACACCCAGTGTCCCCTCCATCCACATTGCCTCTTCCCCACCACCCACTACCAGTAATCCAGCGTGCATAGTTGTAAACTTGTTTCTTTAAATAAACAGTCTTGAGTTTCATACCAAATAGTCTCTTAAGAGGAGGAACGTCTCCAGGCCACCTCATATTTAGCATACAGTGAGCCACATATTTGCACAGAGAGAGTGTGTGTGGATGTAGAGATCGCCCGATTGCTATAGATATCATTGCTCATCCAGATGGGAGCTATTTATGACGCTGAGTCATTCGCAGCGAATGTCACTGAGGGATTCCAGGCTGGGCTCTGAGCCCCAGCGCCATAGACCTCATGGCTCTCTGCATCATCTTCACTGCTCACAAACGAGGGAGGGGGTCCCCCATCACAAGGCAGGGACAGAAGGGGACACTTTGGCCACAGGAGATGGAGACTTCCTGGTAACTCCTGCCTTTTTCAAGTCATTGTCCTCTATCCGTAGCACTAAAGCTTACTGATCATCTTGTCTAATTCTTTATTTCGTATAAGAAAAAACTGAGACTCAGGGAGGGGAAGGGACTTGCACAGTGTCACAGAGCATCAGGGACAGATCTGGTCTTAGAGCTCAAATCTGGGACTCTTTCCACCCTCCCAGCAACTTTCTTTAATTCTTTAATCTTTAATCTTGGCATTTCCACCTCCCAGGAGCTTCCTGTCCTCTGCAAACCTGGAGATGTCACTGAGCACTTCCATCTTTGGGCTCCTCCAGGACAGGAGCTGAATCCTGTTTGTTTTGGTGCCTTTCCAGTCCCCATGCTTCATGTAAGACATGAACACACTGGGTGCTCTATGCATGTTATATAAGACCAAAACTACCAGGACTAATTCTGGGGAACCCTGGTTCTCAATTTGAAAAAGCACCCATTTATCCCCACCCTCTCCTCCTTGTCTCTGAGCCAGTTCCCTATCCAAGCAAAAATAGACTCCCTCCCACTCACTACCCACCTCTGCCCAATTCTATAATGAATCAATTTTATTAATAGGCTTTGGAATAGAAAGTTGAAAAAGGCTTTTTGTAGAAGTCCCCCTTTATCCCTCTCTATATAGTTCACATATCAAAGAATTCTAATAAACTGGTCAGGTAGGATTTGGCCTTATTCATCCGTTCTTCTCCCTCCAAATAGAATGTATTTGTTTAAGCATTCAGTGATCTCTATCCTTATAGATTCTTTTCAATTGTTCTAAGAGGCAGTGGATGAGATGGAAAGAGCAAGGGCTTTAGGATTAGGGCCAGGTTAAATTCTAGCTGGTTCTGAGTCCACACCAATTGTGGTGAGAACTAAATGAGACAAGGTCTCTTAGGTGGCTGGCAGATAGTGCTTGATGCAGGTTTGTGAATAAAACAACAAATGAATGAATGAGTGGCTCAGGACCCATATGAAATAGATCCTAAAGGGTGAGAGACCAACTGATTCTGCAATCTGAGGTCTTAAGGTCATACAACTCTCAGAACATGGTTTGAAAAGTCTTAGGCTTCTGGTAGCTTGTCTGTAGGCCAGGAAAGAGGGTTCTTCCTCAAGCCCTTTGTGTAAGGGATTTCTTCAGCTCAGGAAAAATTTGAGTCTGGAATCCAGGTTCAAAAGAGAAAACACCTTGGGAGTCAACATTGTGTCATGTTCACTGTTGGATTCTGCCTTCCCTCTAACTGTTGCATTCAGGCTTCCCTCAAAGCCTGGCTCAGGGCAACACGAAATAAGTAGAGAAGCCCGCAGTAAGTTTGCAGGGAGTGAAGTTGAGGTGAACTGAGTTAGATTTGCCTAAGTAAAGTTGACCTGAGTTGACTTGGCTTGAATTGCCTAGAGTTGCTTTGAGTTTACTAATGGACCCAACTCTCACACCCACCAAAAGAGAAGCTTCCTGGCACTTGGCTTAGCTAAGACCAGGTCTCATCACACAGAGAAGCCTCCACAGGTGATATTCTGGGGATGTTATTGGGCCTTCCAAAGATGGAGGCATCTCAGAGAGGACCAGGGCCATAGTCAAGACTGAGGGAACAGATGGCAGTCTTGGCTTGGTCAAGGGGCACCACAAGGCTAAATGTCCCTTGGGTAGCATCAAAATTTATTGAAACTCTGCCAAGATCTTTCTATACTTTCAAAGCAATCGATATTTGTCTTCTTGGTATAGAAAAGCCCTTTTGTGTGGGGGGTACTCACTTCAGTGGGAGGATGGTCTCTGGGATGGAGGGTCACATAGACTAAGCATTGAGGACAGAAGAAAGGTTGAGGCCAGGAGCCTGGAAGAGCTTCCTACTACAGATGCTGGGACCATTGTAAATCTGTCCTCCTGTTGGAGTGAGTGTTTGCTGAAGGGAATAGTGACCCAGGAACCACAGTAGGAAATCAGGCAAGACCTTTGTCCTCACAATGTGAAGGTCAATTGGCACTGCTGGGGCCCCCGGGCTGGTCTCACCCCAGGCACTGCTCACCATAGGACACAACCAGACACCTGAGGGAGACAGAAGTGAGAAGACCGATGTGCTCCAGGGGAGCAGGAGCTGTCCAAACCCTTATTGCACTTAGCCACCTCTGTGCCTGTCTCCTGCATTGGTCTTGGAACCATCGATGGAAACACATACTATTCCTCACAGGTGCCCTTTGTACCCTCTAAAAAGCTGTATACATATTAGACATCAGTGTTAGATGAACGAATAATGGTCAGAGTAAGACTTAGAAAAACAGTGGAAGATTTCATGATAGCAAGATGGAAAATTCCAAGATTGCAAGATGGCCAAGGTCCAAGGTGTAGATGCTCAGCCAGAAAAAAAATAGCATAGACCCAGAAGTTGCCCCTCAGGAGTTTGGCTCACAGGGAAAATTGTACTAAATGGAGTCAAGAGACAGGGTGGTGCCGTGTGGATTTAAAATAATGCTCCGATGATCAAAAATTATTTTACAACAAAGACATTTGCACCACAATGTTTATTGTAGCCCAGTTCATAATAGTCAAGACGTGGAAACAGCCCAAGTGCCCACTGACCCATGAATGGATTAACAAATTGTGGTATATGTATGCCATGGAATACTATGCGGCAATAAAAAAGATGGAGACTTCACATCGTTTATGTTTACCTGGAAGGAACTAGAACATATTCTTCTTAGTAAAGTATCTCAAGAATGGGGAAAAAAGTATCCAATGTACTCAATACAACTATGAAATCAATATATAATCACCTGCACACTCATATGAATGGCAAAACTTAACTATAGAAAGTAGAAGGGAAGAGGAGAGAGAGGGAAGGGGAAGAGGGATATAGGAGGAGGGAGGGCATTCAGGGGGACCTGACCTAATGTGCATGATGCAATGGTACATTTCAAAACTATTAAGAAATGAGTATAATTGTGATGGATGTGTTACTTAGTTCAATGTAAGCATTTCATATTGTATATTGAAGCAGTACCCTGAACCCCATAAATGCATCAATGTACAAAGTTATGATTTAATTAAAAAAATAATTAAATAAATAAATATTTTTAAATGCTCCTCAGAGTCCCAGGTTTCTGAGAAGTGTCCCTAAGGGTCATTATAGGATGAGTTTGGAGAAGGAAAGGCCCTAAAGAAGCACCTCTGGATCCCCCAACCCCCATTTTATTCACAAAAGCTCAGCTTTTATCCATTTCACATATTGGATTTCTATGCATATTTTCATTTCTTAAGGATTATTTTGAGTTAAAAAATTCATTTGGAAAGCACTGGCGTTGAAAGAGCTTAGGAATTTGCAGGTAGACAGTCTGGATTCACAGCTCAGCTCTACCCCTTTCCACCTACGGGACTTTGACAAGTAACCCTTTGAGCCTCCACATTCTTACCTAGAAACTTGCCTCTCAGGGACGTGTGAGCATTAGTTAAGATGCTACAGTGTTTTCCAGATGCGGCATGAGTGTGATTGATGTTGTATAAGATGACTTTAGGTGGCATATGGATGAACATTTATTATTTTAATAGCTCACAATTGATGCATGTTAGAAATGTATAACCAGCACACAAAACTCTATGATTTATGAAAATAATATAGCATTTCCTTTGAAAATAAAATTGTGTGCCTTTTTTACGAAGGTGAATTGATTTAAAGAGAAACACTAAGTGAATAATACTGATAGGGTAGAAAGAAATCATAAGGGGGGCACACGAATGACTGAAATTTGGAGGAACTTGAAATAATCTATGTAAAACACCTATCATAGTGCCTGTCACTTGGGAAGGGCTCAAAATATGAGTTTTTATATATCCTTTCTTTTATGTTGACACCCTGGGGCAACTTGGAACCAAGTTCGTCCCAGGGGATAGAGTGGGTGTCCAAGCCCCGGCAGCCTGGAATACAGTGTGTGGTGGGCACAGGGCAGCAGCCATGGGTTATGTGGGCAGCAGTGGCCAAGTGTAGCCAGGGAGTTGCCCACAGGCTCTCACAGCAGACAGAGGTGCACACAAAGTGAGCACACACCATCAGTGGCCCATGAAAAAAGTTTCAAGAGTTATTCAGGCACCAGTTAAATACCATGGGGAGAGAGTTACTGCTTTTTTTGGCTGGTTAATTAAAGAGAAAGTCTCAACTGGATGTTAGCCTCTACTTTAACACCTCTCTAGTGCATGTTGATTTTCAAGCTCAGCCTTCAGCTGTCAACAGTGTCTAGCTGGAATTGAACAACAGTGTCTTATTTTCCATGTATTTATTTCTTACCATTGCCTTCCATTTATAGAACATGATACCAGTTTCCCTTTGATGAGAATAATCTCATAGTACCTTTCAAATATATGTATCAAAGGTTAAAAAGTGAATCTTACTTGTAAGTATCAAGTGAAAACAGTACAAGTGAGATGTACTCCAGGAGAAAAGAGAGAGGTGGTCTGTGACTGAAGAAAGAGCTAACCTGGCAAAGACTCTGGTTCAATGGCTCTGGAGCCCATGCTGGGCCCAGAAACAGGGATGTCTGCAGGCCCAGCCACAGCCTCTGGAACAGGCCTGAGGAGGGCAAAGGAGGCTCCCTCCTAAGGAGAAACAAGATTGCTGAGCAGGTGACCCAGAGCCTTCTGACTCAGCTGGAAATCTAGGGACCAGGATGATTGTCTGCTGGCAGTACCATCAGGGCTGCGCAGGCACCTGGTTCCTGGCAAGGTTGAGTCCGGAAGGAATGATGCAGAAGCCCTACCAGAGGGGAGGAAGGAGCTGAGGCTCAAAAGGAGGCATCTGCTCCTGGCTTGGAGTTCAGGGGAGTCAGGAGTGAACTCAGAGAGTTCATGTCAGTCTTTGAGAGCTGCTGTCTGTGAGTGAGGGTGTGTTGAGAGCAAGCAACAGAAACTAACTACGACGTTCAAACAGAAAAGAGCATTACTGAGAGGTTTTCAGAGAGCACCCAGTATCAAAGAGAAAAGTGGCATTGGGCCTAGGAAAGGACGGAAACCAGAGCAGCACAAGGGGTCTAGGAACAGTCCCTGAGGCTAGTTTTGCTGAGGTCCCACTCAGGGCCGCATCCAACACGGCTGCTTTTTTCTCCTTGCATCACTCTGCTCATGATTCACAGCCCCGGGAGGCAGACAGTGTGGCTGGCTGGGGTCCCGTGTCCTCCTCTTGGCCAGCAGGAAGCATGGAGGCTTGACTGGACTGCCTCCAAGATTGAGCACTAAGGAAGGGGTGGTTCCCAAAAAGAAAATCAAGGGGTTGTTACCAAAAGGAGGGGTAATGGATTCTGGGTGGCCCAAACCAGCACGTCTGCCTGAGGAGCCAAGGGAGTACCAGGCACTGTGGTCCCCTGGGCCTGACTCTGGGACAATCCCTGGGGCTTCTTTTCTCCTGCTCTGAATGGACCAGAGTCACTATTATCTGGGGCCAGTGGTCAGCATATGGCAGGGCCCCCTCAGCCTCCCATAGAGGGCCTCCTGGATCCTCCACTGAGCTGGGAGCCACATGAAAACTAAGGTGCTTAGACAAACCTGGTCCTTAGACCCGGGGCTGAAAAGGAGCCACTGTGCTGAGGAAATGTGATGAGAATTGACGTACTCAGTGAGTGCAAACCTAACCCTCTGCAGAGCTGGCAGGGGGCAAGTGCACCAGTGAACTGCAGTAACCTGGAACAGACATGCCAGCCTGCAGGGTAGCCACTGTACAACAGGAGCGAGGCCCCAGTGTTGATGGATAGACCCGTCATGTTTTTTGTAAGTTGAGGCCCAGATTTATATGTGAAACTCCTTATGTTTAAAGATTATCAATAAACAGAAAAAAACGTAAAATATTGTGCTGACCAACTAATATGTACCACCAGTTTGTGACCATGGGATTAACTTTTCTTCATCTACTGCAACTCAGCTGAGACAGCTTCCTCCGGGAAGCCTTCTGTGACTTTCCCCTCCCTCTGCCTTGCCTTCCTTTATCTGGGTGGCCATGGACTCCACAGTTCTCCCTATCACAGCACTGACCCCCTGTATTGCTTGGAGGCAGTCTGACGTTCATTTGCTTTGGTCTGCCACTCTTTGTGAGTTCCCGGAGGGCATCCTGGGGCCTAACACATCAGAGCAGCTGATGGAAGGGACACTGATGGAAGGGGCTGTGGGGACTGCATGTGTCCAAGTAGGGTGAGTTACACTGGGGCAAAAAGTTGATCCTGAGATCTCTGTGGCTTAATACAACAAAGGTTTGTTTCTCCCACACAGGAAGTCTGCTGTGGGGCCAGCAGCCCTTCAGGCAGCTTCCTTCCAAGTGGTGACTCAGGGATCCAGGCTGGCTTATTCAGCAGGTGAAGAAAATAAGGGGAGAACTCACACTTTCTGTTAAATACCTCAGCCCAGAGGGAACATTTATTGATTCTTTTCTTAGCCCTTTGGCCGGAGCTAGTCATATGACCTGTCTCACTACAAGGGTGGCTGGAAACATGAGAATTCAAAGATTTCATGTCTCTGCAACATGAACCCTGGCCTGCAGCTGGCAGTACCATTCCCAGAGAGGGCCTACTGGGTGGGGGTTCCAGAGGTGGACTTGGGCTACTGGTGGGACAGAGGCAGCCAGGGCCTGACGTTCACAGATAGCAATGGGATGTCTCATGGTTAGTGCATGGAAGCACTTCTTAATTTGTATGTTTAGCTCAACACATCCTGATAAGTAGCAAAAGAGCAGGGAGAGAATTTCATTTGCCTGAGCATTCCACCTTTCCTTATTTATGCAATCAGTAAACACTTGGAAATTAAAATCAAGTTGATGAAAAATAGAGGTCAAATGTCAGTGATCAAAGTATTTAGAGAGAAATTGCCAGTGAGCCCCCTGACATCTTATGTGAAGCCCATGATGACCCTGAAGTGAATGCAGCTGTTCAAAGAGCTTCTCTTCTATGATCAGGTGCCAAAGCACTCAGAGGTCCTGACCTCCACTCTTCTGTGACCATGGCTGATGGCAAGTCAATGGGACCCACTCCAGGGGGCTCCAAGACATTTGCCATAGCTTCTTTAGGCTGGGCAGATGTTTCTTTGGGATGGAATCACAGGATCTTAGATGTCTCTAGAAAGAACATAAGCTAAGGAACCAGAAATATCCACATTCAAATTCCGGCTCTTTTCTAGTAAGTCAAATTCTTAGCAAGACCTCTCGCTTCTCTGAGTTTTAGTTTCATGATTTCTAAAATGGGGACAAAGACAACATCTTCCTCCCAGAACATTGTGCAAAGTCTTTGAGTTTATGCATTTAAAGGGGCCGGGGCACAGTAGAACCTCAATTGATGCCTTTTTTTTTTTTTTTTGTCTTTTCCCCATTGGGGTTGGGAGGACTGAGTCTAACGTCTCACCAATAGCACCACTGACTGCAGTGAGTCAATTCCCATCTGCATACATCTGATGACAAGAAGCTCACTACTCCTTTGACCACTCAAGCATCCTGCTCCAAGTTCGAATGACTCCCACGATGTTTGTGATGAGAAGGACTGATGCCGTTAGGAACTAGGGTTTGAGGGGAAGGTCTTCACCTGACTCCTACATCTGGCTGACTAATCACTACCTTAGTCCTCAGAAGTTGTCCCTGAGAACTGGGTGTGGTGAAAAGAAGAGGGTGAGGGGAACAGGGTAGGGAAATGTGTATTCATTTCTGATTCATGACAGAAAACAAAGAAATCATCATATACAGGATCAGAACTGGAAAGATTTATACACCAGAGAAGAGAAATCTCTGGAAGACTGCCATAAGACTATGATGGAAGTTCAACCTGGGATTAAATGTGGGGGGCAAATAGGAGCCTAAAATAAGAAGGAGCTGTCTTTCATTCATTCTGCAAACATTTACTCTTTGTCTACCATGCCAGGCCCCATGCTGAGCACAGGGACAGAGAAATACATCAATTGCAGGCCTTGATCTTGCGGGGGAGGAACAGGCATGTAGATGATAACATTAAAGCCATATGGGGATTGCTAAGATAAAGGAGAGCGTGTGGTGGGGTCTGTCGGTTCAGAGGAGGGGTGGCTGGCCCACCCTGGGAGGGAAAGGATGAGGAGGCGGACAAGAATGGGGAGAGAGGGGATGCCAGGCAGGAGGGCACCACAGACAAAGACATATAGGTGGGAAGTAGCCTGGTGTGTAAAGACCCCACCCACTGTGGGTCAGCAGAGGACCTTGAAGGACAGCCACAGAGCTGGGACCCTGTCCCAGGCTAGGATGAAGCCTTGGGAGAATGAGTTGTTTATTGTTTTTGTCTTTTCAGAAAAATTTATTGTAATATAACCTACATCCATAAAGTGCTCATATCATATGTTTATGGCTCAATGAATTTTCACAAAGTGAATACATTCGCATGACCTGCCCTAGCTCAAGACAGAAACTGACCAGCATCAGGAGGCCGCCTTTCCTCCCCCTTCCCAATCCCCATCTAGACTCCTTAAACCCCACAGCTGCTGTTTGCCCTCACAGGTCCTGACTTCTAACCCCATAGATTACTAGCTTGTTTTTGAACTTCTTATAAGGGAAAGCATGCAATATTGGATTTGGTGTTTTTTTGGTGCAGTCACCGTGGTGTTAGAGATGCTTTCATGCTGTTCCACTTGGTTGTAATTTATTCTCATCACATTACATCATCGTATGACTATACCAAAAGGTAGTTACCCCTTCTTGTGTTGATAGCCACTGGGTTGCTTTCAGCTTGAGACGCTTAGGAGAAAGGCTGCCATGAAGAGTCTTGTGTATGTCTTTAGATGAACATGGATGCACATTTCCAGGGGGCTTGTGTCAAGGAGTCCAGTCCCTGCATCATAGGAGATGTTGGTTCTGTTCCTGCAGATACTGTTCAAATTTTTTCCAAAATTATAGGAGCAATTTATACTCTCTACTGTATTGCATAGAAGTTCCAGTAGCTCCAAACCCTTACCAAAATATGCCACCTTCCATCTTTTCCATTTTAGCCATTCTGGTGAATAGGTAGTGGTTATAACGGTAATTTGCCCTTCTCCAATGGCTAGTGAGGTTGAACCCCTCTTTGGGTGCTCACTGGGCATTGGAATGTCCTCTTTCATGAACTGTCTAGTGAAGGCCCTAGAAGGGGAGTGTGGAGGACAAGGTCCACAGTTCATTTTAGAAAGTCATCCTGGGTGGCCAAGTGAGATGACTGGGATTGTGGAAGTAGGTGTCCTGGACCCTCTGGCTAGTACCGGTGACATCTCTCTTAGAGATGTCCACCATGCCCGGGCTTCCTCTGCTTCATCTACCTCCTTAAGCCCCCACGGCCGCTGTTTGTTCTCGCAGGTCAGAATTGCTTGTCAGCACGTCACAGATGAGGTAGTTCAGTCCAGAGAGGGAAATGACTCACCCAAGGTCTCACAGTTGGGGATAGGAGTGGAGTCTGAGAGCAGGGTCTCAGGCTCTGGGTTTGCTTCTTCCCAATCTCAGACCAGACTGGGCAGTCCCAGGAAGGAGTCAGGAAACAGGAAAGCAAAGAAGCAGCTGCAAGAATGTCTATCGAATTTCTTATTTTGCAAAGAAGAGCATTCTCCCTTTCTTTCCTCTCCTCTTTTGCTCCCTTCCCTCCCTGCTCCCCTTCCCCTTTTCTGCCCCCTTCCTCCCTCTCTTCCCTTCCCTATCTCCACATCATACCAAAAGGCCCAGCAGAGGTGAGCAACCTGCAGAAGCTCAGTGCCCCCAGCCCTGACACCATGTTGGATGCCCAGTGATGTGAAGGCAGGAGGCAGCCCCACATGTGTTAGATCCTGTCTCTGCCACCACACACCCTGTGGCCCAGGACTGGTCACTTTACCTCCCTGAGCCTTAGGCTCCTCATCTGTTTCAACAATCCCTTCCCCAGAGTCTTGTGGAGAGAGGTGAGTGAGACACAATTGTAGGGGTCCCCAGCAGTGTGGCTGGCATGAGGCAGCCCTTAGTTTACTTGACACACTCATTCTCCCACCCTGAACACTACTAGGACTGGTGGGCTCCCTGTCCCTCCTGGGGCTTGGTCCTTGACTCCCTCCTGCCTGAGGGCTAGGATCAGCATCCTGGTGCCCCACGCAGCTACAACAGGCCACTAGCAGGTCCTTACTGCTTGAGAGCAGGTGTGGTGGACTAAGCACAGCATTCCACCCCCTGGACCTCATTTCCCAGAAGCTGCCTTGCACTTGGGCTGACAGCCACACAAATGAGGTCCAGAAAGGCCTTTCCTCTTTCAGGGCCCAGGCACCTTTATTTTGGGAGCCTTGCTTGGTAAAGTGCTTTGTTAACACCACCTCCAAGCAGCACCCCCACCCTACCACACACACCCTGTGCTTTATCACCTGTCACCCATCCTTCCTTTCAATCTGCTCAGCATTCGGGGAGCACTTCCAAGCGCTGCTGCTAGGCACCAAGAAGTCACAGGACCCTGTCTTCCTGGAGTTTCCTCTCCATAGAACAAGACAGACCATAAGTGAGCAGATGGTACAATGAATAGGATGAGCTTGAATGATGCTCAAGGCCATGGAAGTGATAGGGAAAGCTGTGACCGTGGTTGACCTCAGTCCTAGAGGGACTGAAGTGGGGAACTCATGATCTACTACCTGGGAGGATATAAGCTTCTCTGGTTTAGTCTCCAAGGTCCCCCTGACAGACTCCCAGTTGGAGGGTCCCAGGACTTGGCCTTCCTGACCCTAGCTATCCATAGGAACACTTCCCTGGTCCACCAGCTTCTCTCTGCCCACCCCATAGGGTTTCTTCCTCCTTACTCTACTAGATTCTGAGCAAGCAGAGTCCTTTCCAGATGTTTCCCCCACAAAACAGCTGGGACAATGGCAACTAACCAGATCCCAGACAAGACTTCAGACCCTCTCAGGTCTCTGTACCTGGCACTCTGCCTTGGTCTCTTCTTCCTAGGTCTCTGCTTTCCCTCTGTCCCTCGCCCTCTTCCTCACTCGATTTCTCTGTCTCATCTCGATTTTCCTCTATCTCCCTGTTACTCTAATTCCCATGCTAAATTTACTTCTTATCTGGATATGAACTTTTTCAAATAAATATATTTTTAAAGAGATTTATTGAGCCCCTACTGGGTGCTGGCATGAGGTAAGGAGCTTGGGTCTAATCAAAGATGAGTAAGGCTCGGACTTCCCCGGAAGAGAGATGAGTCACACGCCCAAACAAGTGAAATGGGGAGGCTAAAGTGGTCAGTGTCATAAAGAAGACACTGGGGCTGCAGAGAATCCAGGAGGGGGGTCCTGGGGCTTCATGGAGGAGGTGATGTGTTTAGTGAGACCTTGAAACGTGGTCATGCAATGCGATGTGTGTTGACTGTGGGGTGATCTCCAATGGACCATTGCTCAAAGCCCAGCTCATTTGGCTGAAACTAAGGAAACTGAAAGTTATCTTTGTTCCACTTTTCAGTTCTGTGATTCCAACTCACTCCCTTACAAATTTCACCATCTTCTGCTTCTTCCTTCTTTCATCCATGCTGGTTTCTTCCCTACTGGTTCCTTCACAGACCAGAAGACAGTACTTCTGTTCTGAGTTTTGTACTCAATTTCTTTTTCTTCCGTTCTCTCCCTTAAAATCTAAGTCCTATTCTCTGGTATCCCTCCTTCTTAACCTTCAAGGTGTCCCTAGTAAAATATGGACTTTGACATCTGACCTGGGTCTGAGTTTGCTGACTCGACTCACTAAGCCTTTATTGTATCCTTGGGAAATGGTTTCCTAGGGCTGTGGTGAAAATCAAATAAGACAAAGGATGTGGAAATGCTTCCTTCTGTTAATGAGACTCTTTACTGTCAATGAAGGCTCTTTAGACTGCAAGTGACAGAAACCAACACAAAATGGCTTAAAGCAAAAAGGGAAAGTCTGATGTTGCTGCCATCAGACACGCCTGGACCCAAGGCTTCCAATGGCTACTTCACAACTCCACCCTTCTATGCCTCTCATCTCTGCTCTCCTCCTGGTCAGCGTCACTCTCAGGCAGCCTCTCTCCTTAGAGTGTGACCACAGCCACCACCTGTGTTTTACCAGCTGAGAAACTCCACTGGAAATAGAGCACCCATTCATAATGGTTCCAGTGCAGTTCTGGCCCATTCTCGTAGCCAGGCCTGGGCCTCATGCTATTGTCTGGAGCTGGTGCTGATATGATGGTGACCTTCCCTCCCCCTCCCAATTCTGTGAGGACCATGAGCACAGAGGATTAAGTCCTCTCTAGGTCACAGTTATGAGGGGAAATTAACCCCCTTGAGCAATAGAGATGGGGAACACAGGAGAGCGGATCAGGCCTTGTTAACTCCAATTCCCTGCCTCTTCAGAAAGTCTTCTCTGATCCCTCATGGATGTGCTGGGTGCTCCACTCTGTGCTCTTGTGGCACCTTACTCTTTCCTTGTCATCATACTTATCACATGTATTATAATTTTCTATTTACTTGTCTGTCTTCCTCATAGGACTTTCAGTATTGGGAAGACAAAGCCAGTCCATCTTGCCTGTTGCTGTGCCCCTAATGTCGACCAATGCTAGACTCTTAGCAAATGATAGCTAGATGGAGGAATAGATGAGCAGTGAGATGGATGAATAGGTAGATGGGTGGGTGAATGGATGGATGGTAGGATAGATGATGGAGAGGTGAATGAATAAATGAATGCATGGTTGAATGTATAAATGATGGATGTATGATTGGATGGACAGATGGAGGGCTCAATGGATGGATAGATAGGACAAATGGACGAATGATTTGGGAGAAAACTTGTGAGATCAGTTTGGAATGTGCTAAGCCTCAACTGCCTGTACCCATATAAACAGAGCTATCCATTAAGCTATTGATAGGTGGACCTGGAATTCAGGAGAGAGGTCTGGGCTGGAAACACAAGTTTGAGAACAATTAACATAGAGACTGGAGACTCTACTGGAGGCCATGGGGGTGGATCCAGATCTGCAGGGAGGGAGCAAAGTGGTGCACCTGAGGTCACATAGCAAGTTAGTGGCCTTTGTCCTCAGACCTGTGTGATATCAACGCCTGGTTTCATACCCTCATTCTGTGGCAGCCTGGCCACTACTTGAAGTGGCAGCATAGAGTTAATGTCTCTCCCTCTCCCCACACTCCCTCTCCTCAAACCACTCAGCTAGAAGGGAGCAGCTGCCTGGGAGGACAGAGAGACAGATTATGTAAACTGTGATTGCCACCCACAGGAGGAGGAGAGTGAATAGGTATTGAAATGCGCTTTCAATAATGCATGTCCTCCTCCGCACAGGCCTGGGGCTTGTGAAGGGGAGAGGAACCTTAAAGGGACCAAGCCTCCCTCCACCCCATCCCTAGTATGCATAGGCCCCAAACTGGCTACACAGGTCCTCTGTCCACAACTAGAAAGCACCCTGGCCAGTCACCCTAGGAGTTCTCAACCTTTCACTCTCAAGGACACCATGTTTTTTTTCTTTTTGCCCTACTTGCTCCAACGGGTTTGACTTTTTAAAGATTCTGTTTTCCAAACATGCTGCATTTAAGTCATGATTAATTCATTTTCCCCATTTTTTTTAGTAATTAATGACATTTAACTGCCAGTCAGACCTTTGATCAGCAAGAGGTAAACCATGAAGTGATAACGTTGCAACCCAAAGCCAACAGATATGACAAATAATGTCATCAGTCAGGCTGACCTTCCTGGCAGAAAATGCCCTTTCTCCTTCTAATCCCAGGGATAGAAGAAAGCCAGATTGGAAACCAGGGATCTTACTCAACTCTCTCATTTTGCAGAGGAAGAAACTAAGGCCCAGGAAGGCAGATGGACTTGGCTGAGGTCACAGAATCAGTGGGATGTGAAGGCTGAGGCCTGGCTTCTGCAGTTGTAACAGGCCTAGAGCTTAGCAATGAATTAGCTAAGGGACCTGGAAGTTGAAGAGACCAGCAAGAAAAGAGAGAAGTCATCATAGCGGCACCTTCAGTGTGTACTACTATGCAGCAGACCCTCTAGATACAGTCCCCTCTTTTTTGTCACACAACAACCCTGAGAGTTGAGATTGTCATTCCTGTTGTGCATGGGAAGAAAGAAATTGAGCATCAAAGAGGCTCCATGGTTTACATAATCCACTCAGCTGGATTCCAGCAGGTTTGGCCAACGGACTGTGAAACTTTTTCCACCTCACTGGCCTGACTGGGATGGAGGTGAGGAGGTCACTCAGCCAGATCTAAAGTTCTGCTTTCCACTTAGCAGCTTTGTGAATTTGGCCAAAGATCTCACCAGTCTGCGCCTGCATTTTCTCATCTGAACAACTAGAACAGCATCTGTTTTCTTGAGTGACTATAGAGGATACGAAAAAGATGAGTTTAAGGATCCCAGCACAGAGCTTGGGGCGCCATATCGTCCCCCTCCTTTCTCCCCTTTTCTGGTAAAAAAAAAAAAAAACAAACCACCCTCTAGCTGGCAGTCTCCATGTGTGAGATCGGATTGTTCTTCTCTCTAGGGAGCTCCCAGGCTGTGGGTCAGGAAAACTGTGCCCTGTTCTTCCTCTGTTATCCATTAAAGGGACTGTTTTCCTCAGGTCTAATAATTCTGAGACAAGAGTTGGGATGGGGGAGGGGAAGAGACCAGGCTCCCTCTCCCTGGTTTGAATGCTGTCCTGGTCACTGCCATCTGTTTCCACGTCTGGTTTTGTTGACGTTGGGTTGGAGATGGCTTGAAAATTCTCACCACACTTCTGGAAACTGTTGATTTCCCCCAGGCTGCCTAATGAAGCTGGAATTGGGAATCTCAGCTACCAGTGGCTAGAGAGGTGACCCTAGTAGATTCACCATAGTTGCTCCCCTTGGACCAGGTGCAGCTCAAGTGAATAACTCTCTGGTTTCCCCTGAATGTGGTTTTAAATGAATAAGTGAAAAAAAAAAAAAAAAAAACCCTTGATAACTGGGCTGGAGCACTAGGCAATTCTTTGGGCAGGAATTCAGAGGCTTGCAAGGCAGCTCCACATTCCAGCCGGGATGAACAGAGCCTGACCCTGCACTCATGGAGCTTTCAGCCCGGGGTGGGGGTGGGGGAGAGCTGGATGCAGATAGACTCACAGTACCAGCCAGTTTAAGGGCTGTGACAGGGGTACTGCATGGTGCAGTGAGCCCAGGGCTGGGCAGGCCCCACAGAGGGTGGAGGGAAGACACATGGGAGAGGTGGTCACAGAGAGTAGAACTTGAGCTGGGCCTGGTGAGAAATAAGCAACTGTAGATAGTATGAACAGATGCCAAGATGGGAGCATTTTAAGGAGAATTTTAGGCTGTCCAAATACAAGGGGATAGACAAAAGTTTAAGCAGGAGTGTGATGTTGGGCCAGATGGCTAAAGGCCTTGAATGCCATTGCCAATGGGAATAATTCCAGGCTTTGGCCACAGAACCATGGCACAAAATGACTGTGCTCCAGCTAGTGTTTAAGAAAGATCTCGCTGTAGAAACTGGAGGCAGATTTTCCAAAGCAGAAGCCAATAGACCATGTAAAAATCAGATGGGCCTTGAACTAGGCTGGGAAGATTTTAATGGCAGGTGAATGGATTATATTTGGTGGCTGATTATATGTGGGGATGAAAGAAAGAAAAGAATCTGTCAGGATACCACCCTGAATTTTGGCCCCTCTACCCTGCTCAGGGTGGGAAGAGAGGATCCACCAACATCCAGGCCAGCCCACATTCACAGGGAAGAAAGGACAGAGAGGCTTTCTGTCAGCTGTATCTCTCAGAATGGAAGAGAAAGTTTACTAATTGTATTCTTGTACTGGACAACATGCTTTCAGTCACAAGTGAAAGAAACCAAACTCAAAGAGACTTCTAGCAAAACGGAGCATTTGTTGGTATAATGAGAAGCTCAAGGGAAGACTAGTTCCTCCACAGCTGGAATGATGAGATCAGATCTGGGTTTCCCTCCACAGCTGGGTTCCTTTTTCCTCTGTGTTGGCTTTGTATCCAGGCAAGCTATCTTCACAAGATGGCCCTTGCAGCTCCAGACTTACGTCCCACTAGCTTAGCAACCACCCACAAAAAGAGGCTTCCCAACAAGTCCAGCAAAAGTTTCAGAACTGAGTCTCATTGGCATCTCTTGGGTCACATGCCCTTCCCTGAGCCAATCAGTATAGGCAGAAGATGGCTAAATCCTCATGGTGTGCCCGCTACTAGAGACGGGGCTTAGGAGCCTCAGCCCCACCTAAACCACCTGGAATGAGTCTGGGGGAAAACAAGCTCCCCTAAAGGAAATGGGGGTGGGGGGGTGGTTATTACTAAAAAGGAAATGGATGTTTAGAATGCAAAACCACCAGCTATGATCTTGATTGCCTTTCTTCAGCAACCTGGGGCTATGCAGAGTGGCCACCACACCTTCCAGCATTTGGCACCCATATGATATTATACTATACCCTGGCCTTCCCAGCACATCTCTGAAGTCTAAGAGATGAATGAGTCTAAGAGAGATGTACTTGACCTTTTGCACATTCAAAATAATAACCAACTGAAATTATTCATTCATATACTCATTTGCCTCCTGAGTTCCCTGGCCAGCTCTGACTATCATGGGTGATAGAAAGACCAAGACTGTGTCCCTGAGGACTTCACAGTTAGTGAAGTCTATTTTAGGTGTAATTGTCTAGTAATTTAGTAGACTCAGACTTACCTGCAAAAAAAAAAACATTTCACTGGGTATTTTTTCTGGCACTTGGATGCTTTTATTTGCTTTAAGATTAACTGCCTCACATGAAAATCATGAATTGAAAAGGCCTTTCAAAATGCCCCCATTTACTTTTGAGTCAATTTTGTCTTCACTGATAAAAATACCTAATTGTTATTACATTTATCGAATGTCTGCATTGAAGCAGCCTCTGGGGAATTCATGGTTTAGTCTTTGGAAATCTGGATCTGAGTCCTGAGAAGGTCTGGTGGTTCCTTCACGGACTAAGAGGATGAGGGTCTGGAAACTGTTCTATTAGAACAGGGAACTGCAAAATTATAGTTTGAACAAAAGACTCTGGGGCATGTGATTGCTTTTGTCAAGTACCTATATGTGGAAGCAATGTGCATTGATCCAGAGGGCAGGTGCCAAGACTGGAAATAGATTTTTAGCTCAATATGAAAAAGAACTCTCTAGGGACAAGAGCTGTTACCGAATGAACAGACTGCCATATAAGTCAGTAAGCTCCTTTTTCCTGAAGGTGTGTAAATAGGGACTCTTGGGTGGCAAGTTGGACCAAATGACCTCAGCTTCTTCTAAGTTGTAGCTCTGGCTCAGACACTGTTTTGCTGTATGGCCTTGGGGAAGGCCTTATCTCTCTGTGAGCCTCAGTGACCTAGATAATGCCCGTAGCTTCTCCCTCTTCTAAATACTTTGCCTCACTCATGTCAGGCATTCACACCTGCCTCTGCTTACTTGGAAGATTTCTGCCCCATACATATTTCAAGGCTCCCAGTGCCTGAGAAAACCAGCCCACCAAACCCACAGGTGTGAAGCAGCTTCTGTCTGTACCTTCTGTTCCTGGAGAGGCTGTGATTCATAGATACGGAGGACACCTCCCCCATCCAGCAGGTGGAGAGGGGAGGTGTGGGGGAGTAAACCAGCCACTGGAACAGGACGCACTGCCCCAAACACACTTGCCTGGGCTTCTCCCATCACCATCATCCTGTCTGCATGACTGGCTCTTTATCCACAGATGATTCTGAGAATGGGCCTCTCCCCACTCCGTCAGGCAAAGGGCAGGTGCAGATCTCAACATCTTGGATCTGGGAAGTGCCTTTCCTACAGGTCTTTCCATAAGGGGCCTTAAAACAGTCACAAACCAATGGGGTCTGGTCAAGGACATGCAAAAACAAAATGTCCTTGACCTTCCCCTGCCTCATTACCTTCTTATTTAGTTTTTATAACAGCCCTTGAAGGGAGGCATTGCCATTCCCAACTTGGGGGGAGGAAGCTAAGGAACAGTGAGGCTAGGAACTGCCCAGGGCCAGCTGGCAAGTAAGTAGCAAAGAGACTATTGGACCAATCCCACCTGCCCACCAGGTTTCCTTTCTGAGGATGCACAGACACTCACCATCTGAAGGAGGCAGTGACCCTTCCTGGCAAGTGCTTCTTTGCCAGGAAAGTCAGTCAGGGCTGCACAAGTCCCCAATTCCCTCTGTCACTATTTGCAAAAAGATAGAGGGCCTGGAACTCCACCTGCCCGCTGAACCCTGCTGGGTCTTTTGGAGAAGACACCAGCCCTCTCTGAGCTTCCATTTCCCTATATTTAAAATGAGGACTTGGTGCCTGCAGCATTAACTGATGCCGAGCTTCCATTGTTCTAAGTTTCCTCACCCCCAAGCCTCCACCTGGGTGAGGATGCAAACTTTCGGCCACACACAGGCTGACAAAGCATCTCCCACCGCTCACCTCCCACCACCCTATGGTGTAGACACAACCACGACACAATCAGGAAGGTGCAAAGCCAGAGATGAGGAACAGCCTCTTGACCCTCACAGAGGCATGAACAGAATCCTAAGACTTGTGTGGAGACAGCCTGGGCCCTGCAGCCACAGGAGACATAGCAATGCAAGGTGAGCTGGTGACACATATGTCCCCATGTATCAGCTCTGGGCCCCACCAGCTGCCAGCTCCTTCCCAGGCCTCACCGAAGCCCCTTGTCTGTGCTATCAGAGCCAGGCCTTCTGCCATTGATGGATACCAGTCCCAGGTACTGCCTGGTCGTCTCTCTTATACACCCAGATGGTCTCTCTGGGGTTCTGGAAACAGAACTGTATGAGGCCTGGTTGTCCAGAAGAGAGGCAGTCTGAGCCGGCAGAGGACCTGAAGGGCCATGTGGCCAGAGGAAGCTGGGGAAGTGGGAAAAGAAGGGAGGGACTGCCATTGCAGAGCATGCCAGCCTGCACCCATCCCAGCTCCGCCCCAGGCAGGTGAGGATAAGCAGCAGAGAGATGATCGGACCTACCTTGTGTGGCTTAATTTTCATGACAGTTGGGAGGAGACAAGATTAGTCCCATTTTTCAACTGAAATCACTGATGCTCAGAGACATGAAGGAACTTGGAGCAGCAGAGCCCAGGTATAAACCATCACATTATGCTTCCTCCTCTGCAGAGGTATGTGATTTTCCCATGGGGGAGCTAAGTGGGACAGCTTTCCTCTGGGAGGGGGAGATTTCATGGTGAAGCACTCCGCCCCTAGCTATCTAGCCACCCTCAGCCTCTTCCTCTGCCATAGGCCACAAGCCACAAGCAGGGACTCCAGTGGTCTCTTTCAGGGACACTTGCAAATAGAGTTTCCAAGGCATGTAAGGAACAAGTATAATCTAATCCCTGGTGTCCTCATGCCTCAGAGCTTTCCTGAAAACAGCAGGAAGCTATTTTTGAAAACAACATCCTCAGGCAGTAACCTGGGAGATGGGCCCCATGCTGATCCTCACCCCTATGGGCTGAGGGCAGCATTCACCCAGCTCATGGCTAGCCAAGAAGCCTAGGTCTGGAAAAGAGGGGCAGAGACATGCCACCTGCCAGGGGAAGGGGGTAGGTCTCTTTGCCCCAAATGACCCTCTCACCTCTGCCAGCTAGAAGGGGCCTTAGATCCCCAAATAGAATGCGTGTGTATTTGAACCTTACACTTGTTGGCATCAATGACATTGTGTACACGCATAGCTGGGGAAGAGTGTGTGTTTGTGGCAGCCTGGGTGTCTGCCTGTGTGATATTTAGGTACACGTGTGTCTCTGAGTCCCTGAAAGCCAGTATGTTGATGTGAATTTATCTCTGTGTGTACATGTCTGAATCTGTTTATTCTTTTGTGCATGTGTGTAGGTGTATATATGTGTTGTTTATGTGCGTCTGTCAATCTCCAAGAAACCCAGGAAAGAAATGGATAGAATTTTAGAAATAGGAGGAGCATTAGGTTTCTCATTCCTGATCCCTTCTTACCCCACCACTCAAGTCACAGAAGGAGAAATCAAAGCTCAGAGGGGAAGGAAGGACTTGTCTAAGGTCAGTCAGCTGTGGAGAAGACTGGAAGCCATATTTGCTTCTTGGCTCCCAGAGCCTGTCTACTCAGTCACCTCATTTAAGTTCCATTACCAAGGTCAACAGCTGCTCCTTCCCTGCCTCCATGCAGGTGAGGACCAATTGGGCCCATCTCCTGGCTGGGCTTTATTTGGCTGCTGGGAGGGCAGAGGTACCTGGACATAAGTGCATCTGTTATGAACTCTGAGTAGAACATTGACTAGTTTAGCAGACCTTTGCTGTAGGGGAAGAGTATACACTAAACCTTATCAACTGCCCATCCCTGGGTCCATGGAGCTCCCAAGATTGGCCAGATAAGGTTCCTGCCCTCGGGAAACTCAGAGTCTGGCAGGAGGTGAGATAAGTAAACCAAAAACTATGACTCAGGTTAAAAGCACCTAATGGAGGCATGGACAGAAGCCCAAAGTAGCACGAAGGCAGGAGTAGCCGATTCTGCCCAGAGGTCCAACAAAACTCATGAAGAGATGACATTTGACTTGGGATTTTAGAGACAAATAGGTATGTCAGACGCTGAAAGAGAAAGGGCGTTCCAACCTGGTGGCTCCAACTTATACCAAGTCAACTCACCCACTTCCTGATACTTGGCTCAAGAGATATTCAGCTCCTCCCTGGTCTACCCTAAGTTTCTGCCTAGTCTTCCCTCTGTGTTTCTTGCCTGTGATCCTGTTATTCTACCATCTAGAATTTATTTATTCCTTCAGAAAATACATTCTGAGCACCAAAAGGTCCTTGGCCCTGAAAGTGATGTGGGAGTGATTAATAGTCAACCAACTCATTTCCTAGGTGCTTGGTCCTATGCTCCGTGTGGTGAAGGCTGAGAAGACCAGGAAAGCTCGCTGAGCACCTTGCTATGCTGGGCATATGTCCTATGTCAGAAGGTTAAATTCTGATGTTCTTATTCTGCAAAATGAAGTTGAGGCTCACAGGGATGAGCTGAATTACTTGAGGTTGAACATAGTCCTAAGAGGTGAACCAGGTCTGTGTGACTGAGAGCCTGGGTTCCTTCTGTTGGGCTAGACTGACTGCCTTCATGCCCAAAAGCATGGGCTTAGGAAAATGATGTTTTTGCTGTCCTTTTGCCTGTAACTGTCTACTTACTGGGGCCCCTAAGCATTCAGTTGTGACTCTTTTGGAAATGCCAGCCAATGTGGGGATCCAAGGCAGCCGGGAGGTTGTCTAAACTTGGGTTTACAGAAAGTAGAATCAAATCTCCGCACTTCAAGGAAGCAGTATGGGCCTACAGGTTTGAGGTCAGAGTTGGGGTGGGCAGGAGACTCAGGGAACATGACTGGGTTCTTTAGTCTCCATGCCTTCCAGGAAAGCATGGAACTCTTTGCTGTTTAGACCAAAAGAAGAAAGTGTGCACTGAGGAGACCCAACAAGGCCATCCAATGAAGCCCTTAGCACTCTGCTTGCCTCTTCAACATGAGCTAAGAAAAAAAAAAGATTAATCTGCATTGCATGGCAGCTATACAATTTTGAGTTTTTTTGAAGTTTATTTTATCACTGAGGCTTCATAACTCACCTTGTGATTGCCACCCTCATTCTATAGATGAGAAAGGCTGGCTGATAGGGACTTGGAAATGAAGAAAGACAGCTCTGGACCTCAAAGAACTAGGAGCCAAGAAACATGAACACACAACAG
Source organism: Nycticebus coucang (assembly GCF_027406575.1). Lineage (NCBI taxonomy): Eukaryota > Metazoa > Chordata > Mammalia > Primates > Lorisidae > Nycticebus > Nycticebus coucang. Next base: position 79,721,749 of record NC_069796.1, read on the forward strand.
ACTCTAGGATGCTCAAGACCATGATACAAAAAAAGCATGAGGAGTCAGTAGGGGCACACAAGGAACTCCTTTCCAACAAGGAGAATCTGGAATGGCTTCCTAGAGAAGGAAACATCTAAGCCAAGCTCTGGGTGAGTTATAGTTAGTCAAGCAGATGGAAATGGGAAGGAATAGCATGCAGCAGATCAAAGGCTTGCGATCAAAGCCCAAATTCCTCTTCAAGATGTTTTTAGAAGCTTAGGTTTGACCCATCCATTGGATAGGCATGATTTGGAAAATTTTGGCAATAGGATCCAGGGTAGGGATGGGAGTCTGGACTGAGGATTGATCCTATAACCAAGTTAGACTGTCCTCATCCTGGAGAGGACTCTCTCCACTCCTTCTCACCATAGCCAAGTCCCTTTGGAAACTGTCCAAATTCTGGCCTGAGCTGCTACCTGCCTTCTGTTGCCCTCTCTGGTGACCCTGCCTCACATCCCCCCCTTTTTTTCTTTTTTTTTTTCATTATTAAATCATAGCTGTGTACGTTAATGCAATCATGGGGCACCATACACTGGTTTTATAGACCGTCTGACACATTTTCATCACACTGGTTAATATAGCCTTCCTGGCATTTTCTTAGTTATTGTGTTAAGACATTTACATTCTACATTTACTAAGTTTCACATATACCCTCGTAAGATGCACCGCGGGTGTAATCCCACCAATCCCCTTTTCTTAGCTGGAGACCCATCTAACCTGGAAGCCCAGGTTTCTGCAGGGCTATTAGCTCTGACACCGGGCTCAGGATTCCTCCGTGGAAGTCCCCTCTCTGGCTGGTGTTTTAGTACAGGGTTTCACCTAAGGGTAAATTCTAAAACATTTCCCAAACAAACAGCATCTTGGCATGTAGCTGATATGCAGGGGCAATCCCTGGACTTGGAGTCAGGAAGGCCTGCTTTTGGATGCCAGCTCTGTCATTCACATAGCTTGGCACATGATTATGTCTCTCTGGGCCTCAGTGTCCACAATATAAAGTGAGGTAATGACACCAGATATACAGAATTACTGTGAAGATTCAAATGAGATCCTGCATATTAAAACCACTCAGAAATTATTCACACATGGGTGGGTATTACTGCTGTGACTGTAATCATGAACAGCAGCGGATGTTTATCCACTCAATAAGTATCTACCATGGGCCCAAGGGCCGGGTTCCATGCTCAGAGCTGGAATCTAACAATGAACTGAGTAGACACAGGGTCTGCCCTCAAGGTCTTCCCAGTCTGAGAAAGAGATAGATGTAGACAATTCAATATAATGTGATTCATGCTTGGGTAGGAGGAATCACAGGGGCAGGGTAACCTTTAAAGTAACCTAGGCCAGCATGGGAAGTGCAGAAAAGTTTTGCAGAAGGGCTATCTCAATGGAGTGAGCTGGGGCTGGGTCAGGAGGGAAGAGGTCCAGAACAGACAACAGTGTGGGCAAAGGCTGGGAGGCAGGACCATGGGGCCCATGTGGGACACTGTAAAGGAAGAAAGCTAAGGCTGCAGAGGTAAGCTGGACATGACTTGAAGATAAGATCAAAGTTCATTGTATTCGGTTTATTTCTTTTAAGAAGATTGCAAACAATTTGTTAAATTTTTAATTTCAGACTAGTATAAGGTTACACTATTTGTGTTTATTAGGTAAAGTCTCAAGGGGTAGTTGAGTCCTTCACCCAGGAGGTGTGCCATATGCCCCTCCATTGTACCCATTAGGAGGGAGTTTACCAAAGACCTCTCCCTTCTTGAATTTGTGTTTTTCTTTCATGTAGGCCTATAGTTTTGAATTAGCATGAGTACATAGGATGCTTGTTTTTCCATTCTTGAGATACTTTACCAAGGAGAATGTTCTCCAATTCCATCCAATAAAGACAAAAGATGTGAAGTCTCCATCTTTTTATGGCTGAGTAGTATTCCATGTGTACATATACCACAGTTTATTAATACATACATGGGTTGGTGGGCACTTGGGTTGATTCCACATCTTTGCAATTGTGAATTGAGCTGCTGTAAACGTTGGAGTGCAAAGGTCCTTATAATAAAAAGATTTTTTTCTTCTGGGTAGATGCCTAATAATGGGTTTGAGGATTCTTCATACTTCTTTCCAAAAAAGGCTGTCTTAGTTTATGTTAAATTTTTTTTTTTTAAGTAAAAACTACAAAACCATAACATAAGTGTGGATCCCATTACAGTTGCTGGAGCCTGGAACAGCCCGAACTAGAAATCCAGAGAAAACAAAATGGTGGGAAATAGTGCAGTCATGCACAGGACGCAAGCAAAAGAGCCCCTTTAAAAAAAAAACAAACGATAATTTATAGCATCAAAAATCTAAATCAAGCTTCACTGGTGAATTCTACCAAACATTTAAAGAAGAAATAATACCAGTTTTACACAAAATATTTTAGAAAATTGGAAGGAACCTTCCCAACTCATTTCAAGAGACCAATATTAGCTTGATACCAGAACCAGACAAAGGCATTCCAAGAAAATCCTGTATTCCTCATGAACATAGGCACAATTTTTTTTCCCCAAACATGAGGAAATTGAATCCAGACATTCCCAGATGCTCACATGTGTGTTAATCTGAGCTATCCCATTATTGAAATCAAAGTATTTTTAGAATCAAATTATTTATTTAGGTGAGTTAGTAAGAAAAGTCTCTGTTCCAAGCAATTTTTAAAAGCTCAAACTAAGTCCCGGTGTGGTGGCTCACACCTGTAATCCTAGCACTCTGGGAGGCGAGGCTGAGGTGGAGTTTGAGACCAGCCTGAGCAAGAGTGAGACCCTGTCACTAAAAATTGCAGGGCATTGTAGTGAGTGCCTGTAGTCCCACCCACTTGGGAGGCTGAGGCAGGAGGATTGCTTGAGCCCAAGAGTTTGAGGCTGCCACAAGCTAAGATAATGCCATGGCACTCTACCAAGAGTGACAGAGTAAGGCTCTGTCTCAAAAACAAAAATAAAGGGTGGTGCCTGTGGCTCAAGGAGTAGGGCGCCGGCCCCATATAGGGGAGGTGGCTGGTTCAAACCAGGCCCCAGCCAAAAACTGCAAAAAAAAAAAAAAGAAATCTCAAACTGACTTAAGTCAAAAAATAAAATAAAAAGGTAAAGTACTGGTTCATACTATTGAAACTGAAACCCAGGCAAAGCCAAAACCAGGCTCCCAATGATGTCACCAACATCACTAGGAAGCTAGCTCTCTCCACCTCCATTCTCTGCTTTCCTCTGGTTGTCCCGTTGTCTCAGGCAGGTTCTCCTGAGGAGTGGCAAGATGCTGCCATCAGGCCAGGTGTTTGTTCAACCAGCTACAAGTCATGTGGAAAGAGAGGGCCTCTTTCCGGGAGAGCCCAGAACTGGGGTTCAGCCAGGGTGGGTTAAACATGAGTCTTGCGCAAGCATTCTGCCTCTGACTGTCCCACTCCATGCCTTGAAATGCAGAGGCTCTGGAGCAGAGAATAAGCAGCAAACAGAACCAACAATCATTTCCTTCTGTGCAAAGCTCTAGTAGACATGGTCTCTGCTCATCCTTGCCCTGCAAAACAAACAGAACACATGCCCATGTCACACCCATTTTACAGACAAGGAACATTAGATCCAGAAAGGAAGAGAACACACAAAAGGTGCAGCCAAAGCTGTGTTCAGATCTGCAAGATCCCACGTCCCAGGGTGTTTCTAATTCTCAGAAAACCTCCTCAAAGGAAACAAGAACCAGACTTGTGCATCCTGGAGGAGACAGGGAGAGAGGAACCGTCAGTCACTGGGCACCAGGGCTTTCCTGTGCTTGGTCTCCTTCACTCCCTGCCCCAGAACTGCAAGGCAGGGTCACGACCTGAGGCACTGAGAGGAACTGTAACCTGGTCAAGGTCACGTGGCCAGGAAGGGGCATTCAACCTCCCCACCTTCAGCCCCGCCTTCCCGCCTTCACCTTCCTGTGACCTTCGCTCAGCGGTAAAGAAAGGCTTCCAGACCACAGCACAGGGTGTCACAGCTGGACGCCCACATCAGGCAGCAGGGGCTAATTGGAAACCTGAGCCTTGAAAACTTCCCGCCTGGCTCTGAGAAGGCCCCGCCCTCCCCCTTTCCACCTGGAGCCAGGGCCATCTGTTCCCTTTTGTCGGGAGGCTGGGGAAGATGAAACTAAATTTAAATACTAATAATACGTAACATTTGTCTGGAAAGTGTTTTGCACACTAATTGCTTATTAGTCCTCCCCAGGCCCCAGAGAAACCTCTCTTTGTGTCCCCATTCTGCAGACAGGCAGGGGCTTTCAGACTGAAAGGAGCTGAACTAGAACTGCGCCCCCCACACACCCTAAGGTGGACTGGGCAAGATCTTTGCCAGAGCTGGGCCATTTCCATCTCTACCCAGCTGGGTGGGCGGGAAGTGAATAAATTCATTCAGTTCTTTGTTGCTTTGTTGCCACACAGCTAACAATAAAGCTGGGAGCTGGGTCCAAATTGTGACTTGGCTGTCTACCAGCTGCTTGGTCACGGGCAACCTCCAACCTCTCTGAGCTTTCATCTCTTTATCTGCAAAATGGGAATCATGCTCCCCATTGGTTTGGTCAGACACTACCAATGTTACTGAGCACCCACCACAGGCCGGCCACTGGGCCAGGCACTGGGGTGCCACAGTGAACAAGACAGACAAGGTCCCTGCTCCGGCAGTCACAGTCTAGTCAAAGATATAGACAATAGTAAGAAAACAAACTTATAAACAAGGTAATTACAACTTAATGATCATTAGGAAATAATTTTGCAGACATATTCTTCTGGGGGTAGAGTCCTATTTTTCTTGCAAAATTTATCTAGAATTCAGAGATGTGTTCCACAAGAAATAGCCACCATGGACAGAATCACAGACCCAGGGATTTTGTTGCAGTGGGTAAGGTGAAGCCTCATGTTTCCTGGGTCATACAGAGCACTCTCGGCTTCCTGCTGTCACATCCCAGTGTAGGGGGCAGGTGTCCCCAGCATTTTTCACATCATCGCTCTTGGATCAGTCACCTTTACACTTCCCCAGGGTTTCCCAGGCTGTCCAACTGCCCAGACCTCAGAGCTAGGCCTCTTTTGTGGAGTTGGAAGCTGAGTCCTGTGGTTTCCTAGCTATGTTCCTTGAAGCCCCAAGATTCCGCAACAGGCTTCATGGGCCACCTCAGAGAATGAGAGGGGACCCAAGAAGGGATCTCCGCTGGATGCCAGAGCTGTGCGGCAGGATGGGGCCATGGAGACATCTTCTACCCAAGAACTGAGGGTCTCCTCATGCCCTTGGTAATCATTTCCTCAACCACTCCCACTGTTGATGCTTGTGCATCTTCTATGTGCTGGACACCTTACATATGTGTTCCTGTTTAATGAATCGATGCTCCAATAACACGGCAAAGAAGCTATTATTATTTCTTCCTATAGAACAGGAAATAAGAAGGGGGCATGACCTGCCTCACGGCGCCCTCTTCTCTGAGCTCACTGGGAGGAAGCACTCTGCGTCCTCCTGACCTGGATGTCTCTGCAGAACCCAGCCCTGTGGAAGGATGGCCGTGGCTTCTGTCCCCCTGGGCCCCCTAACCCTCCTCTAGGTCCTCTGCCTCAGTGGTCTTGCTTACCCTCCTGAGCCTCTGGGCATCAGGCATCTTCCGGCTCTGCCCTTCTTGGACTCTCTGACTACACAACCAACTGGTGACAACCAGTTCACTGAGGAAGAAGCGAGAAATGGAGACCAGGGGCCACAGAAGTGAGGACCGGAGCCCAGGCTCTGCAGAGACATTGATTCCGTGAAGATTCCCCAACAGACCCAGAGGAGGCAATGAGTGTAAGACCCTCCTCCCTACCTGACCCAAGACTCAGAAGTCACAGCTCAAACATCTAACTGCCCACAAGCTGAGCCAGGATTAAGGCAGGCTTTCCAGAGAAGAAGGTGCCTAGCGAGATGAGTCAGCTAGACAGCTATTGGGAGGGCCAGTTGGCCAGGCAGACAGCAGCAGCCACTCAGGGGTCATCAGCCAGTCTCTGAACCAGCCAGACATGCTCAGCTCGTCAGACAACAGGCTGGCCTCACTTGCACCCTCCTCCAAGCCTCACTGGCCACCTCTGCCTTCCCCAAGAACCTTGGGAGAGGCTTGGCTCAGCTGCATTGAGTTTCTCAACTCCTGATGGTGCTTTAAAGCAGCAACCAAAAGCCTTAAGCTGTAAACAATGGCCCCAAGGATCTCTCTCATACACCAACACTCTTGTGCTTACTGTGTGATGTTGCACACATGCATATACTCAGTCGTGAACATCTACATATGTACACATGCAGACACACACGTGCACACTCACCATGTAATGTCACACACATCACATACTCACAGCGCCATGCATGTTCACACAGACACACACCCCCATCCCAAAGCACATTCACCACCTCCTTCCTGCTCACATCTTTGTAAAGGAGGGCACTCAAGGGCTGCTGAGGGGGCTTCTGAGCAAGAGAACAATAGTCCCCACTGTTACTGAAAGGGCTTAGAGAATCTGAAGGAGGAGGCAGAGCCCAGGAACTGGCCCAGGGTCACACTCTTTGTGAGCCAAGCTCTGAGACAAAGGCGACCCTTCAAACTCAGGTACAGAGCTCCTCTATCCAGGGATCCTCTAAGTGGGGAGAAAGCTATGGGTGGGGGACACACTGGCTTGCTCGTCAGGGCCAGCCACAAGCCAGGTAGGTTCCCGTAGAGCACAGTGCTCTGGGAGCAGAGGTCTCCTTCCTCGCCACCCAGTTCTCTGCTTCACTGCTTCCTCTTCGAGGTTTTGTGGGTGGGAAGATTTGGAAGCAGAAGACCTATGTGCCCACCCAAAATGACCCTCATCACCCCCTGACCTCAGGCACACTCCAGACTCCCTTCTCAGTAGGACAAGGTCACTGATCTTCATAAAAGGAGGTTTGGGGGTTCCATGCTAGGTTGTGTATGGAGAGTCTTGCAAACTAAAGGCACTGCCCAGAGGGAAATTATCAGTGAACAGTCAGAGGTCAAGGTAGAGACAAAGAGCTGTAGGCTCCCCTATAGTCTCCAGCACTGTGATGGTTGGAGGTGGAGGCTCACTCATAGAAATAGGGCCTCCCAGAAAGGCTAGAAGCTTCAATTTTTTCATCAGAAAAATGAGTGTCTACCACACAGAATTGGGCATTCATTCATTCAAGAAACTTTTTGCTGAGCTGCTATCATTTACCAGGCACTGGAGTGAGAGAAGCCAGCAGGGGAACAGAGAAGGGCCTGCTCTTATGAGGCTCCCATCTAGCAGGAGGAGACAGACTGTCAACAAGGAGACAGTGGTGGTCCTAATGACAGTAAGTGCTAGGGGGAAAATAAAACTGATTATCAGACATGCCCAGGAGGGTTGCTTGTTGAATAAGAAAAGTCAGAGAAGTCCTCTCTTGGGAAGTGGCCTGCATTTGTCCCACCATGTGAAGAAGCCCCTGGCTACATGGAGAAAAGAGAGGACAACATCCACACAGAGGGAATAGCACATGCAAAGGCCCTGGGGCTGAAAGAGCTGGCTATGACTGAGGAACAGAAAGAAGCCCTGTGAAGCTGAAATAATGTAAATGAACTTTAAAAGTGTCATGGGTAAAAAAAAAAAAAAAAAATCTTTAAAAAGTGCATTTGCAGAGAGAGGAAGGGACCAGGTTATATGGGACATTGTGAGGAGGACCAAATGGCACATTTGTAAATTCCAGGTGCTGAGAAGATATATCTCTGTTTGAGGGCTGGATGGATGATACTTCAGGAAAGCAGATTTCAATGCAGGAGCCTGTAAGATGGATAGAGGATATTAGAATAGCTACAGCACTGAGGCTCAGTGGGCTTCCAGCACCCCCCTGTCCAGAACATCCCCTGACAAGGATCAGTCTTTGGACAGGGAAGCCCCAGCGCCTATTGTGGCACTTGACTGCAGGTTTCACAGCCAGCACATCACTTTCCGGTACCCCTTTTGCAGAACATAAAGCTTTTTTTTATTTGTTTGAGACAGAGTCTCACTCTGTTGCCCTTGGTAGTGTTCTGTGGTATCACAGCTCACAGCAACCTCAAACTCTTGGGCTTAAGAGATTCTCTTGCCTCAGCCTCCCAAATAGCTGGGACCACAGGCACCCACCACAACACCCACCCAGCTATTTTTTTTGTTGTAGTTGTCGTTGTTTAGCTGGCCTGGGCCGGGTTCAAACCCACCAGCCTCAGTGTATGTGTCCAATGCCGTAATCACTGTGCTACAGGTGCTGAGCCCCAGAAAGCTTCTTAAAAGGCAATCACATATGTACCTTTACTGCTTACAACTCCCCCTCCCCCCAGGGTGCACTATTCTTAGACTGAAATCCATATCCAGTCTGGAACTCTTAAGTCCCTGTACCTGCTACCCCTGCTGAGCCTCTCCAGCCTCATTTCCTGAACTCTTGCCCTGCTCCCTGCTCCACTGTGGCCTTCTATTACTCCAAAGCACCAAGGTCATTCCTGCCCCAGGGCCTTGGCACCTACTTTTTCCTCTCTGTGGTGAATGATCCCATGAAAAGGTCATTCCTCACGAAGATGGTCCTCCCTGGAGCCCTTCCCCATTGCTTCACCCTATGTTATTTCCTTCAGAGCATTTATCACCATCTGAAATTATCTTGCCTTTTGTTTGTCTGTTGCCCCTACTAGACTGTGAGTCTCTTAAGGGCAGGGATCTCACTAGTGCTAGTCCCTAGGGCCTGGCATGCCACCAGGCACAGTGAGCCCTGGGGATATTTGTGGGATAAATGGATAGATGATGAGCCTAAGGTTGCACAGTGTCAGATTACAGAGGGACAACTTATGCCCAGGCCTTTGGCCTTCTGAGGGCAGTTTTCCTCTAGAGCTCCAGGACTTCAGGGGACATCCAGGATGAGTGGGCCTGGGTCGCAGGAGGGGCGGTCACTGGGTTCCTCTCTGTTTTACTCTCTCTGATTTCATCTTCAGCGTCTGAGTAATATGGATTGGCCTATCTCCTCACTGCCTAAAATCATCTGGGGCTATCACTTAGCTAGGAGACAACCAGTCTTCTAACTCTCTCCCACTCAGCTCCCATGGCCTTTTCCTCCCTTCATTTTGAAGCTTGGCTGGAAGTTCTCCCCATCTGACCATGCTCATGCACATACTTACCCTACTCCAGTGCCTGGCCAAGTGCCCCCAGGGGCAGGGTTTCACAATCCCCAGATTCCTAGTCTGTGACTCCACAAGACAAGAAGGACACATCTGATCTTCAAGTCCTATGGGCACCTGCAGTCAGCCTGCAGTGGGACACTCTGGCTGTGTGACCCTAGGGAGGTCACTTTCCTCCTCCAAGCTCAGTTTCCTCATCTGTAAAATGAAAATGGGATAGATTTAAAGATCTGGGAGGAATATCCTATCTTGAAACAGAAATGTTTTTTTATGTGTTGGGCATTTATTGAACACCTACTGTATACCACCATCATACTTTATTCTCACAGCAAATCCATGACTATACTTCTAGGCTCAGAGGGACAAAGAGACTTGCCCGAGTCCTCACAGCTAGCAGGTGGCAAAGCCAGATCTTGACTTCTCTTCCTCTTGTCCTAGGAGCCTTTGCTACCTCAGGACCCCCTTGATGCCACCATATCATGCTATAAGGTGGGCCTTCTCTCTTCTCATTCTGCAAAGATGGATTTTATGATGAATATCTTCAGGGTCCTGGAGTGATTTTCTGCCTGACAGCTAAAGTCGTTGGAACAGCAAAACCAGTTTCACCCTGCAGGCTTCACCCAGGATTTGGGGGTTCCAAAGGTCTCCCGGGGCAGTTAGACCCAGCCAGGTAGCCTTGGACAAGTCGATCAACCTCTCTGAGCCATGGCTTCTGCACATATAACACAGGGACATACTTCTTATAATCAGGAAGCAATTAGAGGAGTCAGTAAGGTGACAATACCAAAGAGACAAAAGAGAGATTCTAGAGAATGTAAACAGAAGTGTGTGTGGGGAAAGGGCTTTGGGGGCCCCAGCCCAGGCAATGTGAGGCCACTGCAGGAAGTTTCTGAGCAGGGGAGTGATGTGATGCGAGGAGTATTTTAGGAAGATTCTTTTGGCAATGCAGGGCAGGTTGAGTTGGAGGAGCCTGTGGAGGAGTGTAAGCAGCACTTACGCCTGGAGAACACTTGCAAATGAGGCCCCTCTCAGAGCCCTTCAGGATCTGAGGCATTCTGGGAAGCAGGGGCTGGGGCTGGGCCTTCTCACCTTCCACCCGAGTTGTGTCCACCACCCCAGGGCCATCAGCATCTGCCCGGGCAACTCCAACTGGCTCCTCTTCCAGGCTGCAGCAATCCCTTTCCACCATAAAGCACTTTCCTGCCTGTCACCACTGTTACGCTCACCCCACTCAGAGCTGTAGCTAAAGCCAAGGAGCTGAGCTTTGATCCCTGGTCTGTACGACACCAAGTCCAAAGCTCCTCCAAGCCCGAGTCATGGATACTATAGGAGAGAAAGAACCAGTCCCCAGAAACTTGTCTGGGCCTCAGATGAGCATCCTTCAGCCCTCACCTTGGCCCAGAGTGGATTACAGAACAGAAGTCTCGTACAGCCCTGGGGCAGAGGCATGAGTGGGCGGCTGCAGAACTTGCCCAGATCACAGACAGGCTCCACCACATGGTACTAATCACAGCACAGGCAGCCCCCTGGAGAAGGAGGCACCAGCAGGCGCTGCCTGGGACCCCCTCCCCTCTCCTCCAATCCCTATCACTGGCAGTACCCTGCAAGGCTCAAGCCTTCTCCACTGCCAGGGAGCTCTCTGGTCTATGAGCTGACAGGACTGTTCCGCATCCCCGACCTGGTAGCTGCCTCACAGGGGTAATGATTGCTGCTATTCATTCAACAAATCATCTTTGATACTTCCTTTGTGCCCAGCCTTAGGCATGGTTCTGAGGCCAAAGGGACATTAGAACATAAATCTGCCTTCAAACAACCCCCAGGCTTGCAGCAAAGAGACTCCACATAAGACAGGGGAGGTACTTTGTCTAGTTGGAAAACTCCCAGAAACCTCCCCAGAGCACACCATGTCCACAGGGAGACCTGAGCTTGGGGCGGGACAGCCAGCAAAAGGGTGGAAGGGAGGGAGGAGTGTCCCTCATATGTTCCAAGGGTGATGCATAATGAGAGGACTAAGAAGGGGATGGACAGGTTTCTATAGAGGGGCCCACATACCCCATGAGGTCAGGAAGTGGTCCTAGCCCAAACAGGCCAAGCTGTGTGGGGCAGAGATTTACAGGTCAACCAGGTGACAAGAGGAGGCAGAGGCATCCTAGGCCTAGGCAGAAGTCAGTGCAACACAGGGGCAAGAAGGAACAGGTGTCTTTTGGGAAAGTGCAGCTGTCTCCTGGTGACTAAAGGGGAGCCTGGGGAAGTAACACTCACAGGGCTGTTTTAAGCTCTGATGAGGCTCCTTCTCCCAAGGAGAGTTCATTCCAGTTGGGAAGGGAGACAAGAAATAAACATGTAAACAATTAATTTTAAACAAATAAAATCATTTCAGACAGTGGTAAATGCTAAAAACCCATTAAATAGAAGAATGCGATGGAAAGTGACACCCAGTTTTAAATATAGCAATCAGAGAGGGCTGCTTCAGGGAAGGGATGTTGGAGCCAGAGTGTGAATACCAAGCAGGAGCCAGCCAGGCCAAGAAGTGGGCAGAATGTTCTAGGCAGAGGAAGAGCGTGTGCAGAGGTCCTGAGGCAGGGGTGAGCTTGGCAGGGAGTCTGGGTGGCTGCAGTGAGAGTAAGGGGAAGGGATGGGAGGGGACGGCAGTGGGGAGAGTGCTCGGAGACGCAGAGAATGGCTTTGGATTGCATTCTGCCTGGGGTGGCTTTCTCCTTAGAAGCCTGCCATGACCTAATTTATGTTTTTTCAGGATTCTTGTGCCCACTGCGGGGAGATTGTGTTGGTGTGTGTTTTAGTGGCAGCCAGTGTTGCTGTGTATGCCAAAATGATGTCCACGTTTCAGCAGGTGTAAACAGAGGAGTTAGTCTGGTTGCTTGCTTGGGTGGTACTGACCTGTCTGTTGTCACCAGCCAGTGGCTTTGACACTCAAGCTACCCTTGAGTGAGGAGACAGGGTCAGTCTCACTGATTCCATAGGAATGCATGGTGCTAAGTTTCAGAACCCTGCACCTCAGTGTGTATCCACCTGGGGCCATTCTCACAGAGGTCTGGAATCTTCTTAGATCAAGAAGCATTGATCCCTCACCTGGGGCACACGGCCTCATGCATGCTAGATGTTGGAGGTAAAAAGACAGTTAAGATTTGACCTTGAGAGGCTCCCTGCTTGGTGGGGAGGTAACACCCAAGCAGGGGCTCTTTTTGGTCACAGGGTCCAGGACAGAGGACTACCTTTGCTATGGGATAAGATGAGGGGAGGCTCCTGAAAGGAAACCTCTGTTCTGGGTCTTGACTGGGGTTGGAAGAAGAGAAGCCAAGCTTTGGGCTCACCTGAGTTTGCGTCTTGGTGTTCTCTCTCTCTAGCTGTGTGAACTGCAGCAGGTCCCATGACCCCTCTAAAGCTTCATCTCCCCCTGGGAGCTCCCTTCTGGCCCTGTTCCAGCCATTAGGCAATAAGACATGTCTAAAGCACTGGGCGGGCTCTCAGCAAATGTCAGCCTCCTCCTGGAATATTAATAGAATTGTCCCTTTGAGGGGAAGAATTGTGTGACTCTGGGCATGAGAAATGTGGTTTTTTGTGCCATCTGTTTGCCACTGAATAGGGGCTCCCTGTGCTCCGAAGGGGCTTCATACACAGATGTCATTCCTGTGCGGTCCGTGCAATGGGCCACAATCACTGCACTGAGAGACGTCAGTGGTGTGACGCAGCAGGAGAGAACCTGCCACTGATGCTGATTAAAATGCTGACGTCTGAGAGTGATTTTTTTTTTTCCTTTTAGCAAATTAGAGTGGATCCACAGATTTCCCTGTAACAACCTTACCCTCAGAATGGTCTAGCATCAGCCAGATTTGGGGCCCTGGGACAAGAGGCCTCCCATGCTGCCATCCCTTGCATCACTCGGGAAAGCTCTGAGGCAGGAGATGAACGCGGGGGTGACATTTGGGCTGTGCCTTGAAAAAAAGGCAGGTCTGGACATATAGAATGAGTGAGTCTGGCAGGAGGACGAGTGGGCGGGAGACAGAAACAGGGAAGCCACAGCAGGCTGGGAAGCCTCCAGAGGTTCCTTGTGGCTGGAGCTTTCTGATGTGAGAGGACTGGCCAGAGCAGCAGTCAGAAAGGCAGACTAGGGCCATGCTGTGAAGGACATTAGCCACCAAGGTAAGATGTCTAGGCTCTCCCCAACGCTAACATTTCTTCAGAACACACCTCCCTTGGTGATTCGCTCTGAAAGGCACACGATCAAATGAGCTCCAGAAATGCCACATGCTGCGTCCTTGCCGCTCTAAAATCATCATCCATGGTAGCACACTAAAGGCCCTGAGAAGTCCTGTGGGAGGGGAATCTCTTTGACTTTATTTAGCTCAGCAATCTCCAGTGTGACCAAGGGCACCCTCCTTCACAGAACCTTGCTAATACCCACACGATCCATTTTGAAAAGTGCCCCCATACAAAGGGGGTAAGCTCCTGACTGTTCTGAGCAGGTCAGAGCTGGGTGGCCAGAGCTGAGCTCTCAGAGGATGTAAGAATTGGCCCAGGTGAGGGTTGGAAATGAAGACACAAGACAGGGAGCCAGGTGGAGCTGGAACATGGCCAGGAGGCTGCTGTGGGCAGGATGTGGTTGGTGAGGCCTGTGGAGCCAGAGGATGGAGGGGAGAGCAGTGGGGAGGGAGGGAAGCAGGAGAACACGGGGCGGGGCGAGTGCTGACGACCTGAGGAACCAGAGAGGCGGTAGAGCTGCTGCTATGCCAGTTCTGCTGGAAGCTGCATGTGAGGAGCCCGTGTGCAGGTGGCTGTACCACTCTAGAGACCTTCAGCTCATTTTCTTGTCTCCCTGAAGGTGCCCTCAGGGTGGGAAACAGCACCCTTCAGTTTGAGCAGGCAGCACTTAATGCCAACACACCAGTGCATTTATTCATTCTTTCATCAAGCATTCGTCAGTCCCAGTCTGGGCGAGGCCAGGCTGCCTTGGCCCTCTCGGTGCCATGCAGATATGCTGAGATGGTGGGCATGGAAATAAGGGCCATCGTGAAGGCTGCACAAATGCCTAATGAGGCGAGGACCAACTCTGCAGAGGAGGTGCCCTGTGTCCTGGGTTATGGACAATCACAAGAGAAGAAATGGCATCCCTGGTACATGCAGCTCAAAGATGCAGAGGAGGGTTTGCAGAGGAGGAAACACTGGGCTGGAGGGAGAATTTCATCACAAGAAACCACATCATGGCCTGGGCCTCAGTTTTCCCACCTGTGAAATGGGTATAATAACAATACTGCAGGCTTCTCTGCAGGGTCCACAAAGGAATGGCTGCGTACACTCCCCATCACACTCCCCATTCAAGCCCTGCCAGGCCCTGTGCCAGCCACGGAGCCACAGGCATGAATGAGCCTTAAGACTCCTTCACACCACTGGCATAGGTATCTACTTTTTGCCCTTCAGTGCCTGGGAGGTGGCCATTCTTGGAATCAAAGTCACGGCTGTCCTCAGCTCCCAGGGCTGGGTTCCAGATGTGTGCGTCTGGCAGGCATGCTTTGGTCCTGGCTCGAGTCTGAGGATCCGTGGGCCGCTCAAGAAGAGGCAGATATGTTTTGACAAGCCTGCCACAGCTTCTGCAGCTTCCCAAGTCAAAATAAGCCCTTCTCTTGGGCAGCCCCTAGGACGGGCTATTTCTGCACCGTGTATCTTTTTTCCACACAGGGGGCTGAGCAGCAATGATTCCAGCTAAAAACAGAAGCTGCCCCAGCTGGAGCCTGCAGTATCCCCTCAGTGACAGAGACCTCAGCACACAACCTGTCATGAAATCAGGAAGTCTTTTGCATGGGCTCAAACTCAGATATTTTCCCCTGAGGGTATACAATCTGACCCCAGGAAAGCTCAGACAACCCTCCACCCCCCCCCCCGAGGGTTACAAATAATTAAAATAGGTCCTTGTGCATGTACAGAACTTTAACAACAACAAAGTTATTTCTTGCCCATACTTGATGAGGTAGCTGCTATTATTCCTATTTAAAAGATGAGTAAACAGAGCCTCAGGGAACTGACCTGACCATGGAGGGATGGAGGAGAGAAGATGTGAACCTGTAGCTGTTGAAGGTAACTGTAGGCAAAAAGAAAGAGCCTGTAGGAGAGGAAATAGAATTGAGGCAACTGTGGCTGTGAATTGTTTCTAGGTTCCATCAGATCAGTAGCAAAGGGCTGACTTTACGCTCTCTGGCTCTCTGTGCAGAGCATCACACAAAGTCACTTTGACACCTAGCATCCCATTTTAATCTTCTGCTGAACAGCTCTGGGAATAGGAATTGCTATCCCCATTTTCTGGATGAGGAGACTGAGGATCAGAGAGACAAAAATCTTACTTGGCTATAGGAAAAGGAGTTTCCACCTGGGGTCTTGCAAGCAAGTAAAAAGGTCTCTGCTTCCTTGGGTCTGGAATTGCAGAGGCCATGGAACAGATGGGGGGATGGGAAGTGGGACTGGCCCCAGAGAAAGAAAGCAGGGAGGGCAGGTGAGAGTGTCTACCGGGTTTTCCAAAGCATGGAAAGCATCAGCAGCTCCGTGACTGTAGGTGGTTCCGTAGATACCACTTTAAATAGCAAGTCGTATTCTGAGGAATTTATTCCTGTCTTTCAGTTTTCTTTCAATACTTAAGTTGCATCCATGAGAAAGTCTCAGCATGTCCTCAACGCCCCTCTAATCTTACCCTCAGGCCTGTCAATGGTCAGAGGACTAGCCTTGGCCTTGGGGCTGGCACCAGACGTCAACAGCATTTCCCCCTCACCGTGTTTATGTGCGTTGTTACCCTCTGTTTATAGCAAGCGATACTTGTTTTCTGGTGTAAAGTATCCATCTGAGGTTTCTTTTTTAAATAAACGCAATCAAGGTTTTTATTTTTGCAAGTGAGTCAAATTGGAAAGAAATGTTAAGCAAATAGCATAGGTGGTGTGTAGATGTGGCAAAAATTATGAAGGTGCTACTCTAGTGAGGCAAGCTGGGGAGACACAGGCTCCTCACCTCTGGCCCAGGCCCTGGCACCAGCCTCACATGGCATCACCGGAAATAGCTGTTAGGACCTTGGGGAAAATGGCCCCAACATACCTTGTCCAAGGAGCCTCCCCATCCCTTGGCCTTTTATACTTGTGCAGATGCTGTCTGGAGCCCAGGCCTCAGCCCCACCACCCTCACCTGCTGAAGGAGCGGGGCAGCAGGTCTTGTTTTTCTCTGAGCCCCAGTTTTAGCAGTAGCCACCACAGGTTTGCTGACATATGCTGAAATAATGCTGGGGAGAAAGGAGAGTCCCTTGAGGGTAAAGTCAGGAAAGTAGAGAACTCGCATAGGCAACAGCCCAAAGTCAGCAACCATCCACACCAGCTCCTTCTCTCACAGCTATCCAAATTCAAACCCTTCTGGAGAAGACCATCATGGGAAAGGGAAGGTTCTGGAACCACACACTCAGGGCTCAGATCCCAGAGTCTTCTTACCTTGAGTGATCTTGAGTGAGACGCTGCCCTTCCCTACTCAGTTTCCTCCTCTGTGGAGTGGGTCTGTGTCAGTGCGCACTTTCCTTGGTCTGCCAGGAGGGTCACCTGAGTTCATGCAGGTGAAGAACTTACAGCAGCCCTGGCATGTGGCTTGCACCTCTCACACGGTGCCTATTCCTCTGTGTCAGGCACTTTCTAGGCAATTTCCAGGAGTTATCTCAAGCCTGGCGTCAGCCCTACAAAGCAGGCACAGAGAGGTGCAGTGCCTTGGCCCAGATCACACAGCCAAGAAATGCTGATGCCGGATAGGAACCTGGGCTCTCCAGCCTCATGCCTGCACCCCATCCCCAGCCCCTGAGCTCTTCCCGTGCTTGCTTGCCCTGAGCTTCTCCCTTCTCCTTGCAGCTCCTTCTTGCTTTGAGCAGCTCTTTCCTCCAGTGAAGATTCTTCCTTTCAACAAAGACTGGCCAGGCCATCAGCTGCTGTATCAATTTCATAGCTTCCCCCAACCCTAGCCTTTCTGCTATCCTTGTTGCCTTCCACCTGAGCCTGGCATCCCCCATAAATTCACTGGGAAAGCAAGCAGACTCTTTTGACTGCATGAGACAGAACCCCAGCTCAAATGGGGAAAGCCAAAGGAGTCCACATAATTTGTATGAGCCTCAGTTTGTCCTGAAGTATAATGGGGTCATAACAGTATATGTAATATAATTAATGTAGAATTAAATTAGGCAGTGTGTGTTAAAGCCTTAGAACTGTGTCTGGCAGATCATAAGTGTTCATTATTAGTATATTACTTGTATTATTGTTGTTGTTATTACTATTACCTCTGGGATGATGGCCAGAGACACTGACGTTGTCTTCAGTGGAGGAAAGAACTCACCAGCTAGGAGGAAAAACCATACATATGTACACAAAGATAAACAAGTATCCAAGATCACAGACATC
Source organism: Nycticebus coucang (assembly GCF_027406575.1). Lineage (NCBI taxonomy): Eukaryota > Metazoa > Chordata > Mammalia > Primates > Lorisidae > Nycticebus > Nycticebus coucang. The sequence continues at coordinate 79,739,337 of NC_069796.1, forward strand.
CCACGAATTTTGCAATATTAGGATGAAACAAGACTGCAGTGAAACAGGTGTGTGATGATCTAGGGCCACAGTGGGAGTGAAAAAATTACACAATTCATTTATTCAGCAAACATTTACCAGGTGCCCACCGCAGGCCAGGCACTGTGCCAAGGCATCAGGGCTGCAACAATGGCCAGACAGATGTCAGCTCTGCCCCTGAGACTTCCACCCAGGAGAAGAGATAAACTTGGAACAAACAATTATTGAAGTTCAGTCGAGCTAAGAAGAAAAATTGTGTTACGCCATAAAAATTTCTACCAGGAAACAGAGCTCAGTGTGAAAGTGTCGCCAGCAAAGACCTCTTCTCTAAGGAAGTGAGGGCTAGAGGGAATGAAAGCAGGAGACCATGTGGATGAGACCCAGTGAGTAGACACTACAAGAAATATTTAGGGGGTAAAATCAGCCTTCTACCATAAGGCAGAGTGGTTAATGCCCAGTCCAGAGTCAAAATGTCTAATCCCAGCTCTGTCACATACTAGCTGTGCCACTTTAGCCAAAATAATAATTCACCCTTAGCTCCAGTTCTCTCACCTGCATAATGAACACAATGTCATCTACCTCGTTGAATTAAGTGAAATGATAAACATGGAGCACTTAGCATGATGCCAGTCAATCATATTTTAGATGCAAGTGAAAGAAAAATAAATTCAAATGGTTTAAAGGCAAAAGGAGTTGCATTAGTTCATGTAACTAAAAAATTCAAGGGCTGATCTTTGGACTTCAGGAAGGGCTTAATCCAGGAGCTCACACAATGTCATTAGGGTTCAGACTTTCTCTAACAGCTCTGCTTCTCTCTGGCTTGGCTTGGGCTGGCTCTTTTTACACAGTGATCCTATAGTTCCAGGCTCACCCTTTCCCAGCTCAGTTACTATAACAGAAAGAGAAATTTTCTAATATTGCCAGAACAAGCCCTAGGATTGAGTCTCACTGGACCATCTTGGATCACACATTCATCTCTAAATTCAAGACCTGAGTTATATGCCAACCCATATAGCTTGAGGTATAAAGGATTCAACTCCATCCAAACTACATGGGTAGAGACTGGGGGAAAAATATTTCTTCAAACAAGCACTAAGGTACAATACAGAACAAAGGCTGAAGGACAAAATAAAAAAACCTATGACTGCCATAGCAAGACAGAGACACAGGGTGACCACATGGGGCAATTGGTGACTGTGACACACTGACAGCGCAGAATAATCACTCAGTACCACCTCATCCTATATCCAGACACAGAGTGAGCCCCATCTCCCATTCAGACATCCCAGTCACAGAAAAACAGAGAGGTTAAGAGCACAAATTCCAGGACTAGGATATAAATCCTTAATGGTATATTCTAGCTGTGTGACCTTGGCAAGTCTCTCGTCCTCTCCTTGCCTCTGGCTTTATCTGTAAAATGGGCATAACAATAGTACTCACTCAGATGGTGGTTGTGACGCTTAAAGAAGGCAGTATATATAAAGCACTTATAAAACTCTTTTTCCTTAAGTAAGTATCCTACTGTGTGCCTCACACTCAGCTGAGCACTTATGTGCAGTTATCATTGAATCTTCAACACAGACATTAGTTTCTATATCCCTGCACTTTGAATGAGGAAATGAGGCTCAGAGAGGTGCAGTGACTGCCTAAGGTCATCCAGCTAGTGAGCCAACACCCAAAGCCAGGCCTTCAAATGCAACATCTGAGCTCCCACCACACTCCACACGGAGCCAAGCTGGGGAATCTAACAACCCAGCATCCCAAGTCCAAAGAGAGCGCAGGTTTCCAAGGAGAAGGAGGAGAGGTGTTGGGAACATGCAGTTATTTACAGGATGCTGTGTGGGCTGTTGCATTCGAGAGGGAGATGTCCTGAGGTGAGGAGGGAGTGGGAGATACTGGGTCCTCAGTTTCCTAATCCACAGATCAGAGATGAGGAAGGCAGCCTCTCCCAGAGAGTGAGCCCTGGAAAGAACATAGCAATTGCAGGGCCTTGAGCACAGCAGGTTCTTGGAAAGGCAGAGGAGGTGGCAAGGGGATGAGGGTGAGCCAGGGTGGTCAGCTGACTGTGGTCTTCATCAGTGGGACCAGGGGCCCAATTTCCCCAGAAGGAAGGAAGGAAACTGCTTCCTCAATGGAGGGCCTCGGTTCTCTCAAAATGGCAATTTGCTAAAGAAACTGACCAGGCAAGTATGGTCAGAGAATTTTGAACTGGGCAGAGGAATTGAACCAGAGTCTCATGGTGGATTTGACCTGCAACCTAAAACCTCCATGGGCCTCCCATAACATGCAGGCTCTCAAAGGGGCTGACGAGGTCCCTCATGACCTAAACCTTGGTTCCTACCACATTCCCTGCCACCTGGGCTCTGTTCCATCCCAGGAACAGGCCAAGCTCACTCCCAGCTCAGGAGAGTGTCCTTTGGGTCAAACCTTCTGCCCAAGATGGCCACATGGACTCCTTCCAATCATTCAGGTCAAGTCTAAATGTCATCTCTAGGAGGTTCTCTGGGACATCCCTCATCTTTCCTCCCAACATCTCCTGGTTTAATCTCTTCACTCTGAATTTTCTTTCTATTTACAGAAGTTCCTTAACTTATAATGGGGTTTATCCAATAAATCCATCATAAGTTGAAAATATCCTAAGTCAAAAATTCATTTAATACACTTAACTTACTGAGTATCACAGCTTAGTCCAGCCTTAAACATACTCAGAATACTTACATTAACCTACAGTTGGGCAAAATCATCTAACACAAAGCCTACTTTATAATAAAGTGCTGAATATATCATGCAATTTATTGAATATTGCACTGAAAATAGAAAACATAACAGCTGCATGGGTACTCAAAGTATAGTTTCTACTGAATGTGTATCGCTTTTGCACCTTTGTAAAGCCAAAGAATCTTCAGTCGAACCATCACAATTCTGGGACCATCTGTACCTGTTAATTGCCTGTCCTCGCCCACCAGAAACACTCCATTTGGCAGGGCCCTCCCCTGCCTTGCTGTCCCCAGTCTCCAGAACTGAGACATGCCTGGCCCAGGGCAGGAGCTCAGGGAACAATGTTAAACAAGCAAAGATGCTGATCTTTACCACGCGTGGGTGTGATGGTTAATTGCAGCTATTGACCTCCTGCCTGACAGTGTACCTAGCAGAAAAGGGACGTATCAGTACCATACTTTGCAAATGAGGAAACGTAAGCTCAGAGAGGGAGGTTGACTTGCTCAAAATCACACAGTGAGGAACTAACAAAGTCTGAATCAGAATGTAAAGCCCCTTCCACTCTGCCATGCCCTGGGAAGAAGAGCTTTGAAGAACAGAACGTTGCAGATGATGAGAGATCTCCTTTAGAAATACCTTACTAGACTCCTAGAGAGCTCAGGGTCAAGGGCCTGGAGTTACGAGCAGTGCACCTGTGGGGGAGATCAGCACATCCATGCCTGGCTTACCTCTCTGCCCAGCCCCTTGCGGTGGGCAGGCCCAAGGCATTTGATCTGTGGCTATCAGTCAATCCTTGAAACTCCTGGCAGGAAACATGGACTGCTCAATCTGGTCCATTTGACGAGAGCCTCATTAAGGCATGGGCAGGGTGCACAGACCCCACAAGGGAGGATGGCTCTGATCCCAGGGCCAGCACCTGTGGGGAGTCATTACCATCTCTCGAGGAGGGAGCATTGCCAGGCCTAGAGCAGGCATGTATGGAAAGGACCACTCGGCAGGAAATGTGCTGTCACCACAGCAAATTACGCCAAAACATCACAATGACAAAATGCTGCAGTGAGGGGGCCAAAGCAGGGAAGGAACTCGTGGGGTTACGTGTGTGGGCGAGAAATGCAGAAAAGCTTCAGTCTTCGGCCAAGAGGCACTCTGATTGCACTGTCTCCTTTGCCTCTAAATCCCTGCCAGTACCTCTTTGATAAAACCCAAGGAAGCCAAAGCTGAAGGGGGAGGACAAAGGGAGCCTGTTGATTACCCCATAGGTCAGCCTCCTGGGCACAGAGAGGGTGAGAGAGGGGAGTGCAGAACTGGAGGGAGGAACAGAAGATAGCCTGAAAGATCAAGATTGCTTTCTAGCAGGGGACGTTCAGTGACACTCCAGCTCCCTCTTCCTACCACAGTGCCCCTGGAAGTCACATGTTGAGAGGGTTTCCTCACAAGACAATGGAGACTCCCTCCATGAACCCTGCCAACCTTGCACACAGTCTCCTTCCTCCTCCAATCACAGCTTAGCAGGGGCTGACCACTGCAGTGAGAAACAAGACCAAATAAAGGAAAAACACAAGCCAAGGACAGACATCTGAGAGGCTAGTGCAAAGAAAAAGCCATCTTTGGGAAAATGTTTAAAAACTGGTGACTTGGAATTCAAAGGTGCACTCAGGACACAGAGGCCTTAAAATTATGCAGTCCATAGATACCCTGAAAGTCACCTTGAGAAGGACTGTAGGGCAAGAATAAGAGGTCTTTCAAGTACATCAAATGGAAAGAGGTCAGATAAAGGAACATCAAGATGCTTGATGATCACAGCCCCGGGAGAGAGCTCAGCGATGAAAAAGAGATATCTGGAAGATCTGGGGAAGCCTCCGTCTCAACTGAGGAGGACCTCAGGGAAACTGCTGCTCCCAAATTGTCTTCTGGAAGCAAGGATGCTAAAGGCGCTGCTCTTGCAGGCAAATGTTCTAACTGCAATTGACAAACTAGATGCAGACAAATTGCCAGGAACAGATGGCACCCACCCAAGAATACTGATGCCACTCAAGGGTGAAATTGCAGAGCTGTTGGCCAAAATATGTGCATTTTTGAGGGAATGTGCATATATGAACTGAGATCTGTGGAGGTGAAGTTTAGACCTTGGCAAAGATTTGAGCAAGGACCTGCACTTGGAGCTCTTTCTCTAATTTCAGTCAACACGACTACGGGAACTATCTATAATAGGTCAGGAGGTGGCTTAGAAGCTAAGGATGATCAGCTCCTTCTTGGGATGTAAGGCTTTTAAGTGGTGAGTCTTTCCAGAGTCAAGGCCTGCCTGATTATAGGCTTTCCAAAGAAAGGGACACACAACTCTGAAGTTATAGATTTCAGCAGGTTCCTTCCAGGTGGCTGAGATACAAACCTAATTTAAAGCAACTTCAGTAGAATGATAGCATTTATTGTCTCACATAACTGGAAAGTGCATGAGCAGATGAGACTTCAAGGCACATTGGGACCTGGGCCCTCAAACACTGTCATCAAGAATTTGTCTCCTGCTCTTCTCTGAGCTCTGTGATGCTCATGTTGGCATCACCCTCCAGCAGGCTTTCCTCGGATGGTGGCAAACTAGTCATCAGGCTTACATCCTGACAGCCCTGCAAATCCCATAGCAATAGTCCCTTTCACACTAGTTCCAGCTAAAGTTCCAAGGATGACTCTCATTGGCTTAGTTCGTGTCACTTGCTGTCCCAGAGCCAATCACTGAGAATAGGCAGATCCCTAGTGCTCTCATTAGCTGGTTGTGGATCTAATGCTCACTCATGGAAGTGGGGTATGGAGTCAGCCCCACCTACACCATAAAGACTGAGAGTGGGGAAGGAGAGGGACCGCAGAGAGATATCAGACAGTAAAAATTGTGTGATCACCACAGAAAATTATACCAAAAACACCCAAATAACAAAATGCCACAGTGAGGGGGCCAAACAGGGAAGGAACTCATGGGGTTATGTGTGTGGGTGAGAAATGCAGGAAGCCTTCAGAAGGGGCAAGTGCAAGATTTACACAAGGATGCCAGGGCAATTATTGTCCTCTGTGCTCAGCAAGGGGCCATCCCTGAGGTGGGGACCTCAAGGGCCCCTGGGCCAGGACAAGCCATTTCACCCCCAAGCAGGTGGAGCAATACCATGTGGTATTCCACCTCTGGGAATATTTGTTGACCATCAATGATCAGAAAAGCATTGGGTCTGATGTTGAGGATTCAGGGATGAGAAATACAAGGTCCTTGCCCTCAACCAGCTTATGCTCCAGTACTAAAGATGTGTGAATTAAGAAAGGAGCAAAAGGAATGGGAGGTGTGGAGGGCTCCACAGTGGGAAGTGCCATGTGGGAGAAGAGTCCAGGTAAAGAGGTTGGCCAAGGAGGCAGAGTCAGATCAAGACCCTATTGATACCAAGAGACTGGACTTGATGCCCAGGGCAATAGTGAGTCATGGAAGGCTTTTGAGGACAGGAGTGACATGAGCAGGATGAACCTTTGCCATCTTAATGGAACCAGATAAGGCCCAGTGGAGAGTCACAGAGATGATCAAAGGGCTGGCAACAGGTCTGCAGAGGGAGAAGGCAGAGTGAAGGCTGGAAAACTGAAGGCTAGGAGAGCTTTGATCAAAGCCAGGCAGAAGAGCACATCGCTTCCTGACATTGGACCCAGGTGGGAAAGAAGGGGCCCTGTGAAGTGAAAGGGAATATTGCTTTGTTCAACTCCCATCAGGAAAAATGAGTATTGCACACACATAAAAATTGTCATTTATATAACCATGACCGCCCCCTCCCCCAGACGGGGTGTAGACTGGAAGTAGGGACTAAATCACAAAGAGATTCTGGTGGAGTCCTGACTTGCAATCATAAAGGAAAGCTGAGGGCCACCAGGATGGCTGAGGATGCTCCTTATTCATTCCTTAAACAGCCACTTCCTGAGGGCCTGCGTTGGGCCTGGCTCTCCTCCGAGCTCGGCATGCTCTTGTCCTTTTATGTCATAGCTCCTTCTCCTTCTCAGAACGCCCTGCTCTCATGTGTGTTTGCTCGAGCAGGGTCACTTCCCCTACTAAGTGAGAAATTTGTGCATTTGTTCAAAATGTATCCCCAGCACCTAGAAGAGCCCCTGGCATGCAGTAGATGTTCAGTCAGTGTGTGTTTGCTGAGTGAATGACTCCCTACTCTTCTCTGAATCCCCATCCAGCAAGAGCTCATACACTAAAAGGGAAGTCAGTCAAGAAAAGCAATCTCAAGTGTCTAGTGTAGTCGGTGCTACAATGCAGGGGCCCACATGGGAGCAGAGAGGAAATCCTGGTTTCATCCTGTTTCCCAAAAGAAATTTCTGTCTGCTTTAACTGGGCCATGGTGATCAAACCAAAGCTTGCCAAGCAGACAGAACAGACAAATAGCAAATAGCAAACAGCAAACAGCACAGGGGCTGGCTCAGAAACGTCAGGTCATGGTGTGTCCAGGAACTATGTTGTCTGGTGTTGATGGAGCCCAGATGGCTCTGATCACAGAGGGTTTAGAGGCCAATCCAAAGCCAAGGGGAAGACATTAGGATTTTTGTATCAGTTAGGATCCTTTTGATGGCAAGTAAGAGAAAAACCAACTTAAAGTGGCTTCAAGTAAGCACTACAAGGAGGGACAAAAGCAGAAGTCTCAAATTGGGTCTCTCTGGCCCTCTTGGGTCACGTACCCATCCCTAAACTCTGGGGACAAGGGGACGGGATGTACAAATTGGCATATCCCAGGTCACATGACCCACCCACAGATCCAGATGAAAGACACAGGTGGGATCCTCCAAAGCTGGTGTCACAGGAGGGAGGAGATAGCAAAATAAGCTGCGACCACCATGTGTTTTAAAGAGAGGAATAATGTAATCAGATCCATGTTTTCGAAGCTATGATTCTCCTACAGATCCAGAAGCCAGTTAGAAAGTAAATGAGAAGGCAAGAGCCGAGGCAGGAGCAATGAAGGTGCTGGATTCATCTTCCCAATATCTCACTAGAGGACAGTGAGTCAAACTGGGTGGAAGTGAGCAAGGGGATACCTATGGGGGAAATTTCTTAAGTTCTTACAGCATAGACCTGGAGAGCTGACCTACAGCTTCATCACTGTTCATCACCTTGAGGCCTAGAACAACCAGTCCCAGCAAAGATCAGCCTGCAGCAAGGTCTAGGGTATTCTAGGGAGGGTCACCTAAGCTTTGGGACCAGTTGCTCTAAAGCTGTAGACCCAGGCTTGGCTTCCAGAACCCACCCTATTTCGTTCTGGAGCTGTGGCCACCTGTAGAGACACACCAAGTTTAAATGCTGCTACTGATGGCTTCTTGGCCATGTTACCCTGTACCCCTGTTCTGAGTCTGAATATCCCTATCTGAATATACAGTGGAGGTAATGATATTTAAGGCAACAGAGGCGTGGGCCTGGGGATTAAATCCGATAAAGATTATGAATCACTTACCCCAGCGAGAGGCTCACTTTGCCCTAAACTCCAGAAGAGAAGTTTGGGTGTTGGAGGGAAAGAGGGCATTAATGCTTGGTGAGATTATGCTGTGGCTTCCTAAGCATTGTTTTATCTGAGCACTACAAACACCCTGGGAGGTAAAACTCATTTCTCTACTTTACTGATAAGGAAACTGAATCTCAGAGAAGAGCCATGGGCCCGTATCACATAGGAAGGGCAGAGGGAGGGTCAGTGAGATTTGACCCATGTCTGTAGGTGACCAGAGCCCCAGGGCTCTTGCCTCCACAAAACCTCCAAGATGCATTTACCAAGTTTCGCAAATACCCCTGTAAGATGCACCACAGGTATGATCCCACCATAAAAACAAAAACCTCCAAGATGACTTGGATGGCCCCAGAGCCTTCGTGTATCAGGAGCGGGTGCTGGCCACACCTACTTCTTCCCTGCTTTGAGCTTCCAATTCCATCTGGCTTGCAAGCTGTGTGTATTTGGTTCTCCTCCTCAGAGCTCCCTCTCCACTAGGACAGCACTTAACGTGTTGTATTATCATCGACTGTTTGCGGGCATCTCTCCCCCGCTTGCTTCTGAGTGCTTCGAATCACAGAGTCTCGGATCTGAAAGGATCTTGAGAGTGTGAATTGGTGCATGTGTTCTCTCTCAATGGAGTATTTGCATGTCTTGCTGAGGAATAGAGAGTGGGAAGAGAAACTCCAAAATCCTTATACACCCGTGTCTGGGAGACTGCTGGGCGTGGGGTGGGGGTCTTACGCCCTCCGTGCGTATTTGATTAATGCACACAGAGTGAAAAATACCTACCATACAGGGTTGTGATTGATAAATGAATATGGGAGTGAAAAATACCTAATGTGTAGGGTTGTCCTGAGGCTTAAAGGGCTGACATTTGTAACGTCCCTAAAACAATACTGGGCACGCTGGAGTTATTTAGAAAAAGTGGAGCTGGATGGTGAGTTACACCTGCGAAAGAATGCCAGGAGCTTGAAGTTTCATTAACTTGATATGTGACCTGGAGGAAGTCCCTTTACCTTTCTGAGCCTCTGTTTCTCCATCTGTAAATTGAGGATACTGTGTTAGATGACCAGAAAGTTACCCTTCATTTACTGGTTTTTTTTAATGCATATTGTATTGCCTACCTTCATTCTCTCCTCCCCCAACACACACACACACACACACACACACGCATGCCTGCACACACATGCTGTTTAAGCTCCAAAATAGCATTCCACTGCCCCTTAGGACTCTTTCTCTTTCATTTCTTTGACCAGAGGCCCTATGAGCTTATTAACCTGTAGTCCATGTTTCTCCCATATCGCTGCTTAGTAAAACAGCAATAACATCACTTCAAATTCAGTTTATCAACGAGCAAGATCTGTTTTGTGGGCCAGAGTGTGCTTGCTCTAAATGGAAAGTAGAAGTCATTTCCAGCTCACTCACGCCATAAATACAGGGGTTCTGCCGGCTGCCTTTGCACCAAGACGGAAAGAACATCTATCTTCACAAATGTAGGCAACACTGTAGAGGCAGCCCTTCAAGGGACAAGGGAAAAAGCCTTCCATTCCAAAAGTAGCAGGGAGGCTGAAAAATAAAAATTCCTCCTAGAACAGGAACAAAATCACACTTTAGGGTTACTTTCAACTCCACAATTCTAGACATTGAGATTCACAGAATTTAAGATTCTAAAGTTATGAGTGAATGTGTATGATGAGTTGATTCTAAGGGTCTGTTAACTCTGAAATATCCTTTGACTTCACGATTCCATTTTTCTGTGAGACTAGGGCCCCTAATTATATGATTTTCAGAATTCTATTGACCCAGGGTAAGAGCTTTTCAACTAGTGTGTGTGTCAGAAACACCTGGGAAGACGGATAAAAGATGCAAATTCCTGGGCTCCATCATAGAGACTTCGCTTCAGTCCATGTGGGACCAAGAGCAAGAATCTGAAAGTTTTTGACAAGTCCCCCCACCCCCAGCAGTTCTGAATGGGAGTGAGCCACTCTTTGACACACAGTTTTGGGATTCTATAATTCTGTGATTCTAAAATGGCCTTCTGTTTGATTCTAGTATTCTGGAACCCAGATATTCTATTTCCATATGCCTAAGGAGGAGGTTCTGTGGTGTAAATACTGTCCTTCTGACCATGGATTTCACAGGGAGAGGGGAAAGGGACCAAGCACCACAGAGTGGAGGGACACTCCAAAAGAGGACTTTCCCAAGGACATGGAAAGCGAACTTCAGTGACGCACTGATTGTGTCCAAGCAGGTCTAGAGCTGGGACTTGAAAATGAGGGTGCTTGGCTGGGAGGGTTGGCTGGCTCTAGGGAGGGGTCATCAGAGAAGAGTTTCTGCTGGACAAGGACATCCAAATGAGTCCCAAAGAGTTGGAAAGACTAAGGCTGTGGAAAGGGAGACAGAAGTCACAGCAGAGAGCTTAAAAAAGAACCAGAATCAAGAGAGGAAAGATTTATCACCAAACCTCCTCCCTTTGAAGGAATGGGGGTGGGGGATTGCAGACTGGTGCGCAGACATGAAAATGTAAGCTTCAGGGAGGCTGCAGATGAGAGGGCGCTAACGGTGCAGGGATATCCCTGTGCACAGTGTGGGCTGGGAGAGGACTGCTTTGACGTGCTAATGAGTGCCTGGATTTGGGAGGGTGAAGATGGCATGAAGGGTGGCAGAGAACCTCTGAGGAGCTGGTGGGCAGATGCTGGGCTGAGGGAGGGGCTCTAGGATAGAAAGGGCTCCCCTGAGGAGTTTCCACACAGACTCCAGGCACCACCAATGAGGCAGGGTGCTAGGGCTTCTGCAGTTTCCTGAGTGGAACAGGAGTCATCAGATTGGCCTCTCTAAAGAGGAAAGAATAAATAAGCAGGAAGTCAGTCACTCTGATAGTGACACAGTTTGCCTACATGCAGGCATGGGGTAATAACTTATGGCTGCACACACACACCCCTGCTGCCCCACACTATCACAGTGACACATAGCCAGTCCACAGATACACTTATATCTGCACCCTTACACTGAGGATGACACAGCACTGCACTATTTCACGCTGAGGGTAACACCCTACCTTCTGAGGCATCCCTGGTTAACAGTACCACACGGATACACATTGTTACAGTAGTCTCCTATCTTTTGGCACCAGGGACCAGTTTCATGGAAGATAATTTTTCCATGGGTGGAGGGGTAGGAGATGGTTTCAGGATTATTCAAGCACATTACATCTACACCTTAGATCACCAGGCATTATATTCTCATAAGGAGTGTGCAACCTAGATCCCTCACACGTGCAGGTTACAGTAGGGTTTGTGCTTCTATGAGAATCTAATGCCATTGCCTATTTGACAGGAGGAGGAGCTCAGGCAGTGATGTGAACAATGGGGAGTGGCTGTAAACACAGATGATGCTTCGCTTACTTGCCGCTCACCTCCCTCTGTGTGTGATTTGGTTCCTAACAGGCCATGGACAGGTACTGGTCAGCATATTACACAGAAATGGTGACATGTCCCCAGAGCCTTTGTGTTTGGCAGTCTTTGTAAATGATGCCCCTCTGTGGTTGTACAGTACACAACCTATACAGCTGTGGTACTCTTTCCTTACATCTAAACTCTCACACCATGCCGTTGACATATTCTGCTCTAACAACAATCCACTTAGCTCAATACCATCAAATGCCAATTCACACTGGCATGGAATCATTCCATACCAGGAGGGATACACCACCAGAGCCATACCTGCCCTACTGCACACTGATGATTGCACACAGCACTGTGTCACCCTGCTGCCACACTCCCACCCGCTTGGCCCCACACTGGTGGGCACTCAAATGCACCATTGCACACCAATGGGTTTGCCTTCACATCATTCCATGTTGAAGTAGGCACGCTAGGATTCTCATATCACACCTTCACAGCCATGGAACCCTGGCTATGTCAGTGACAAGGGGGAAGGCACTCTCAGATGAGCAATGTGGCCTAGAGCTCTGCTCTGAACACCACCCCCCTCAGTTGTTTCTGCTTCTGACACAAGTCCAACCTTTCAAACCAAGACCAACTCTGCCCCTCCAGGCTCAAGCTAGAATAGCAGGATGTGGCGCCAGTGGCTGGAGCATTCGAATTGTTTCCCTGCACCCAGCAGCACAATTCCTGCAAAGTCAGGACCAGCCAGCAACCTCCAGATCACAGCTGGTGCCTGGCACTCCCCCCCACACCTGCTCATCTCCCACATGGCATCCAGGGTGTCCTTTGGACTGAGGCAACTGCAGGGAAGAAATGAGCTGACCTTTGGACAGCTGCCCTATGCGAGCTATTCTCACTGTTAGTCACATTTATGGTCTGTGACTGTTGTCATTCCTCACACATTGTTCCTGGATCCTCACACAAAGTGCTAACATTAGCTCTCTTGATTGGCTTCCCAGTGAACATTCAAGGCATATACCTATCATTTTATGAATCTGTTCAAATCTGGCCCTCTTCTCCTGCCTCCAGGGCTCAAAAACAAAAGAGGAAATTCAGCACCAGCCAGGATAAGACACCTGAAGCAGAGCCACGTTTATATTTTACCAGGTGACTCTTCAATGTTGTCTATAGAGCAGGTTGTGCACGGACCTGAGGTTGGGCCTCTTTGCACTTGTGCTGGAGTAGAGACGCAGGAGATGAAGGAAATTCTGGCAATGCACATGGTATGAGGACCCTGATCTGAGTGTGAATTCATGGCAGGTTTTCTTTTCTTTCTTTCTTCTTCTTCTTCTTTTTTTTTTTTTTTGTGAGAAACTAGAGAACAGGGAAGACTATAAATGTCAATGTAAAAAAATATCCACAGAGCAAAAGTTACATTTCCATAGGCTGTGGGATGTGTCAGGAGAGAAACAGCCCCATGTGGTAGAAGGACCACAGAGCTCAGTGTCAGGGAAGTCTGGGCTGGAACCCTGGCTCTGCCAAAGACTCACTTTATCTTCCTGGGCCTCAAGTCTTCTATCTTGTAAATAGGTGTTTGTGTAAATTAAATTAGAAAATACAAATTACATAAAGCACCAAAGTTAGCACCTGAGACATAATGAAAACTCAGATACTTGCTATGATTTGTAGTATTGGAATCATTAGGAAATACTTACATTTAGCAACTTTTCTTCAATAATAGTAAGTACTTAGGAATCACGTCCAGGCTAACAATGCTGAATAAGGAGCAAGTACTTATATCTTTACCTTCTTTCTTTGATAGAAAGCAACAGCTAATGTGTCATGGTTTCCCCTAATTTTTCAGCAAGATGAAGCCACCAAAACTTGGCTGAGTTGTCTTTCTATTCACCAGGAAGATTTTCTGCAGCTAGACATAGTTCATGAGTCTTCATGAGTCTTCTTATAGACTCAAAGAAGCTTGGGTTCAAAGAGGATGTTAGCTGTCACCTGGACCATCCTTCAACCCATCTGCCATCTTCCAGGGATGGCCAACCCGTGCCCTCACATGCTACAATCCATGCTGCCGCTGGACAGCTCCTATTGATGCCTGCTCTTCCTCTTACCTTCTGCCTGCTTCTCTTCACCTTTCCCCCATTGCTCTAACTCTACCTTCAGCTGTGGAAATAGCAACTCTTTCCTTGCAATGGTTATTCATCCATTCAGCAAGCATTTCCTTAGGCCCTTCTTTGTTAGGCGCCTGACTAAATATTGGAATTATTGATTAAGCAAGACTTGCTGGCCCTTCAAGGGCTAATGCCCCCTTAATGTTTTCTCCTCCAGGTGAAACATCCTCAAATCTCTCAACCTTCCCTCATTTGACCTGATTTCCCACCATCAAACCACCCCCTTTTCAAGCTCAACATATATGAACTTGTCAAAGCCCATCTTAAACAGTGGTGCCTAGAACTGAGTTCAGTATTTTCCTGAAACTGAAGTTGAATTTTTAGCCCAGCTTGGGCAACATCCACATGAAAAGCAATACCAGTTGTGGAAAAACCCCAAGTGTAAATACAGTACTGCCTGCCAGGTCCCATTTACTGAACATGTACTTGAAGAACATGAAGAAAGAAGGAGAGAGGAGGACTGTGACTCTTGAAATGAGATGATGTCAGATCTCTTTGCCTAGAATTCCCCTCAGGCATTAGTGGCAAGTCTAAGCCACTCTGATCAAACACGCTCCCTTGACTCCCTCCTTTACTGTCTGCCCTAAGGAAGGAAGAACAATAAAGAATGAACTTGTTGATGACTGGACATAGCACTGAACAGGAAACTAAACCAGAAAGGAAGGACCTTCCTTATACAAAGCCCCTCAAGTCTACCAACAGCCTCTGAGTTATGGGGGTCCACATATTTAAAAATCCTGCTGTGATCATGTATGAAAGAATGTTCCCTTTTACTGGAACAAAATTACACCTTCCTCCTTTCCCAGATCCTGTCTCTGCATTTCTTGCTATTCTCCCCTTGGAAGGAAGCCATCCCCTTATAGAAGCAGAAGTCATTTCTACTCTGACATACCCAAATTGATGCAGAAACTCCTACAAATCTTTCAAAGGCCTGGTGCAAGACCCCTCCTCACTGAAGTCATTTTCCTACAATTTGAATTGGATTAAAGGAAGCAGTTGAGAGCCAAAAGATGGCAGGCAGAATAGAGAGGCTCATTAGGAGAGAATTAAAAAAAAAAAAAAAAAAAAAGATTGTTGGGGAGGAGAAAAGCCTGGGGTGGAAGCAGATGCTGCTCTGCCCCTTGGAAGTTCCTTTTCTTCTCTGGGCATAATAGGGAAAGAAATTGCCTTCCAGAATGAACTTTGCTGCAGGATTGCTATTCGACAAGATATCAGATCTGGATGGAATTGGGGAGTGACTTGCCTAAGATCCACTGCAATTATGCACCAGACTTCTCTCTCTGGTCCACAGTGGAGGGTTCCTGACCCCCCGTGAAGGACTTACCCACACTATCCATTGGCATATCTTGAATGCTCTTGTGGCTGGACTAGCTGAAGGGCCGTCTGCAAAGATGATCTGGCCGTGGTCCAGTCTTGGAGCTGCTTGTAGGCAGGAGATGAGCAAACAGATGGAACAAGGGTCACTGAAACAGGGGTCTGTCTAGGAATGGCAGGTGCCAGGACGAGTGTGACGGTTCTACTTAGAGAAAACAAGGAGAGCTTTCCCAAAGAGGTGGTATTGGAGTTTTGCTTTAAGGAATCCTTCTTCTATCCCTTGTCCCCCCACTTGTCCTCCAAAGTGGCAAGCTTGTGGTCTTCCCAGCTGTGCTAGGACTTGGGTGGGAGTGTGTTATCTGTCAGGGGGAGGAAGGCAATGAAGGGTGCAGGAAGAAAGAGAGTGGGGAGCTAAAGCAGGGAAAGAAAGGCGGGAGAATGGGAGAGGGAGGAAAGGGAGGAGGACCGAGAGGAGGAGGGGGAGAGAGGGGGAGAGGGGAGGGAGACAGTGAAAGGGAAGAGGAGAGGAAGGGGGGGAGAGAGAGGGAGGGAGAGGTTTGAATTTCCCATCTGGAAGGGGAGCGGTAGCACGTCAGGAACTGGCTGAGGGGCGTGATTGGAGGGCGCCTTCGGCAGCCGCCGGCGGCAGTAGCCGCGGCCCCAGTTACGCGAGGCGGCGGCGGGAGCTGAAATAGCAGAAGGCACCGCCTCGTTGAGTCCGGCCGGAGCCCTGCAGTGGCTCAGACGGTTGCGGGGACCGCCAGGTCGGTGCCGGCCGCGGGCCGGGAGGGCGGAACCGGGTTATGGGCAACAGGGACCTGGCTTTCGCTTCGAGGCCATAGGGCAGCCCAGGAAGCTGGGGAATATGGTTTTTGGGGAGACAGCTCCCCAAGACTGCCGGGGCGCTGGAATGGGCGACTGCGCGGCAGCGGCGGCGACCCTCCGGGGCGCGCGCGTCGTGGTACTGAAAGGACAGCTCCTCTCCAGGGGGAAGCGAGTGGGTGGAGGGAAGGTAGCGCAGCAGTAGCAAAACTGTGGGGAGCCGCAAGCCCGGTAGCCAGAGACCCCTCGCCAAAAGCCTGAAACAGCCTGGCTCCTGGGGAGCCGGTACCGCCCCGAATGCGGCGGGAGACTTAAGTCTGAACCTAGAGAACAACTTCGAGCTTGCGGGGATTGGGGTGGGGGACAGCGATCTAAGCTGCTTCTGGCTGTGCTTAAGGCGAAGCCCGCGGGGGCCCTCTTCACCCTGAAGGAAGGAGCCGCCCCCGAGGGGTACAGTTTGTGTTCCGGGAGTGAGTCAGAGGGTGACTGGGGGGCGGGCAGACCGAAGGTGGCGGGGAGGAAAGCCTTAAACATCGACTGGGGGGCCTACGGGGACTATTTGTTCTTCCCAGAGGAGCTGAGGCTTGGGCAGCACACGTCCGCTGTCTGGGGTCACAGAGAATGTCTCTTTGCTCTGTCTCTTGCCAGGCCCACTCCGTCCCCTCCCCCAGCAAAGTTTCAGACCTGGCTGAGTCTTGGGGTTGGAGCTACGTATATTGGGGGAAGGGGAGATCTCAGTGGCTAACCCAGAGCTCCAGAGCAGAGCTGCTGGGTGTGTTGTTTTATATGGGAGCCCGAGAGAGGGGCGCCTGTATTCCCGTGCTCTTTTGATTGGGGGAACTGCCAGCCCCCACCACTTCCGCTTTTCAGCCAGAGCCTGTCCCTTCCTCTCCCCGTCCCTGCTCCCCTCCCTTTCCCCTCCCCCAATGCTTCTCCCTTCCTGAGGCATGGGATGGGGATGGGGTGGGTTGCAGAGTGACATCCCCTGTGCCTACCACCACCATTAGAGTACGCTCCCCTGCAAAAAGCAAATAAGTGTTGAATTGAGTTGTGGTGAATATAGCCCACACTTAAGCCATAAAAACAGAAAAGCAGCCACAAGGACAACTACTGTAGGTGCTGGAGTCCGCTTCTCAGATGGCAGGGCCCAGTCCCGAAAACCTCCAGGCTCAGATGATCCAGCCTGAGCAGGTGTCTCCGTTGCCTCCGGGCTGGGACAGACTTGGAGGGCGTGGGAGAGAGGAAGCTGAAGACCCGCCCTGGGTTCCCAGAGCGCTGACAGAACCGAAATCTGGCGGCGTTTCAGCAGCACCCCTCCCCCGCCTCGGCCTGTCTCCCCTCCCCCAGCCCAGCATCCCCACCACCCTTCCCGCGCAGGGACAGACCAAGGCTTCCCGCCGAACCGCTGGGGAGCGCCTCCTGGCGGCCCGGCCGAAACCCTCAACTGCAAGCAACCTGCCGGACCTCAACACTCCGACAGCCTTATAGCAAAATATCTGACACCCACACCTGCATTCACACTCACACAGACTCTCACGATGTCTAAGTTCAGAGTTACATAGGCAGGATCATATTTTGAACAACGCACACTCTCATACACTCGCTGATACACAACCTTAAATTCAATTCAGCAAATATGTCCTGAGGATCTAACCTCTGCCAGGAGATGGGGTGGATTCTGGGGACAAGGGAAATGAAGACGAGACGGGCCCTGCTCTGAGAAGCGCTCAGAGTGACCAGGAAGGGAAAGACACATAGAGAGGTAGACTATGAACTGGAGGTAGGCAATACTGACCTAGAAAGTGCCGTGTGTTTCAGAAGAGGAAGACACTATCACATCTTGGCAAGGAGACTGGGGACATTTCATGGAGAAAGTGATGCTTGAGAGTGATCTTTGGAAATTAATACTGTTGTCACTGACGATGACAGGTAGTAAGTATTGATCACGCACTTGTATCAAGCACTGGGCTGAGCACTTTGTATTATGTCATTCAGTGCTCACAACATGCTGTTGGGCATAGGTATTGTTCTTTCCATTTTATGGAGTCACCTGCCCAAGGTCATTTAGTAAGTGGTGGAGCCAGGATCTGAACTAGCAGAGATGAGGTTAAGAGGCTCCAAGTCTGTGGGAATGGGATGCTCAGATGCCTAGGGGTTTTCAGAAAGAATATATGTGGGGGTCCAGTTGAAGCAGAGCCACATGTAAAGGAAATGAGCATCATGGAAGGTGGGTACTAGACTGTGCGGGACTTGAAGGTCAGTACAAGGACTCTGATTGGTTTAACAAAGCCATGGGGAGCTATTGCAGGGTCTGTTTGCATGAGCAAATCTGCCCTCTAGGAAGATTAATCGGGCAGCCATGTGAAGGTGGATGAGAGCTGAGATGGAGGGAGACAGAGATTATGCACAAATCCAGAACTTCTAGGCCCCAGACCAAGGCATCAGCCACAGTGAAGGAGAGGAAGATGGGGTGTAGCAAACATTGAGAAGCTATAAGCTTCATATTTCTTCCTCTGCACTCCATCTCAATTGTTCTCACCAATTCCTTGCCTGGTCTGATGTCTAGCACTTACCTCCGCAGTCAACTGAATGCTGTTAGACCAAATTCTGGGACTCTCTTTTTCTCCACCCAGCCCCAGAATGGTGTCTGGCAGAAAGTAGGGGCTCAGACCATATTTATAGTGTGAGTGAATGAATGAATAAATGAATTATGAGGAAATTACTGGTTTTAATATGCTCAGTTGAAGCAATTGGAACAAACCATGCCGGGGGGAAAGATGGGTGGGTGGGAGAGACAAGGATGCGATTGATTTTTGAATAGATTGATTTGAGATTATCCATATGACAATATCCAGGAGAGAGTTAAATGTGCGTGTTGATGAGGGGAGAGACAAATCTTTATAGCTAAATAAGCACTAAACCAATAGGAATAGATGAGATTCCCAGAGGAGACAGTAGGGGAGGGGTGCACACCGGGAAAAGGAGGAGAGGAGTATTTACTGGGAGAACAGATATGCTTTAAAGGAAAGAAATTAGCAAAGAAAAGAGAGAAGACCTGTCTGGGAAGTAGAATGAAGACCACAAGAGTGCTGTGTCATGGAATTTAGGAGGAGATTCAAGAAGACTGGGGAAAAAATGGTAGGAGAGAGTCCACTGGCCTCTGGTGCTACAGAGGGATGGGGGGAGGAGGCTGGCTCCTGGATCTAACACTCGGAAGCCACCTGACTAGGGGAGTTTTAGAGCTATGTAGAGGCAGCAGATCTCTGGTCTCACAGAGAGGTACAACCATGTGGAAACCTCCTCATCATAAAATTGGAGGGCAGGGATTAAAGGAAATGTAGGGTTCAGAGAAGGAGTTGGAGGAGGGAGGGGTTAAAAGTGACCTATGCAGAGGAGACTGAAGATGTGGGGAAGAAGAAGTGATGGATGGATTAAGGGAAGATGTAAAGACAGAAAAGCCAGAGCCCAGCCAGATGGATTGGCTTCAGGTACAAGGAGAGCTAGGAGGAGGGGGTCTTATAGGAGCTACACTAGCTGGCCTTAATTGTTTTTGATCATTATATCCACCATTTACTAAGCACCCATCATGTGAAAGTGCATTCCATGGATTGCCTCCAAGTTTTCAAAGTGCTATTATAATCCTTAATTTATAAGGAAGACTGAAGAGTTTAGGTCAATTACTAACTACTACCACACAGCTAAAAAGTGGCAGGCTCAGGATCTGAGCCAGGTGTGTCTGATCACAGAGTGCATTCCCTTTACACTGACATGAGTAGGAGGAAAGTCGCCTGCTTCAAGGGAGGAGGAGTAGTTTGGGCCTTAAGAAATGAAGAATTGGTTAGGGGAGTCTAGACAGGGTACAAAAGACTTGGGAAGCTCTGCTAAATAATCCCCGAAGGCTGAATAGGAGCCACTGAATGCAAGAGAGATGTCACCACTGAGAAGAGTCAGCCTTGGGTAATAGAGGGGTGGTAGTGGTAATCAATGTCTGCTGAAGAACTGCATGCAAGCATTGTGGATGGATTAAAAGGAGGAGATAGTTTGGTAATAGAGAAATGGCATGTTGAGTCTGAGTGGTGCCCATGGGGCACCTGAGGTGTCCAGGAAAATGTATAGTTTGACTTATTTATTGCCTATTTCCCTACACTCATGTGCATGCACGTACACACACACATACACACACTTCAGACATAATCTGCGTTAGGGAAAAGCTTTGTCTGTCTATCCCCAGTGCATAACACATAGACTGGAATGTGGTAGGTGCTCAATTCATACTCGAGCATAGATAAGATGTAGGTGTCATCAGTGTCTGTGACCATTAAAGCCCCTAGAATGGATGAGTTCCCCAAGGGAAAGGTTAGAGAGGAAAAAGAGGCAGGGTCTTGGAGAAAAAGTTTACTTAAGAGACAGGAGGAAGAAAAGAAGCCAGTAAAAAAGAGGGGAGGGAGGGATGGGGTGTGGGGAGGAAAGAGCCATGTCACAGAATCAAGAGAAGAGGGGGCTTTGAGGGTACAGTGGGGTATGGTCTGCAGTTCAAATGTTGCTGAACTTATCTGACAGAAGCATGGGGGGAAAGGGTCTGGAAAATCATCTGGTCCAAGAGAGACTTGCCAGAGTCACCCAGCAAGCTAGGATCTGGAGCCCAGGTGGCCTGCCAACCAATCTGAAACATCTCAAATTAGAGTCCTGCATCCTCCACCACCACCTGGTAATTCCTTGAGCTCTGTATAAACACAAAGTGGGAACCTAAGAGTTCCTGAAATCACTTGATTATTAAATCATTCATTTCATGTTCTTAGAAAAGAAGTCTTTTCACAATGTCTTAAATCATATGAAAACATCTTGACTAAGCAACCTTTAAGCTCAAAATTCTGGGTCAGGTGGGTGGGTTCCCTTGCATTTCCTGGAAAGCCCATCCCTTCTGGGCTCTTCTCCACAGATGCATAGTCAGCAACAGCTAACATTTTATGAGCTCCTGCTACACCCCAGGCATTTAACCAGTATCATCTCTTCTCCTTCAAATATCAGTACAAGGGTAGACTTAATACTCACCCATTTTGCAAGGAACAAATGGAAGCTTTCCCAAGGACTCACAACCAGTTAGGATGGGAGCCAGGATTTTGAACCGGGTATGTCTGGTACCAAAAGCCCTGGGGATTTCTTTTCCTACTACAGCATGAATTTCATGACTTTCTCTCTCCAAGACAACCTATCAGGCAGTCTAATCACATGGATAAGCTTTTGGACCTAATATTATGAAATAATCTCAGTCTGCTGATAGGATTTCTCATTTTAAGAGAAATGAGGAAAATCCATCAACAAAGAGCCAGTGACATTGAACTCAACCTGGTTGCAATATCCGCCCTGGTTTCTCTGCCACCATATCCCCAACCCCTTTTTCTTCCTAGCAAATCAGAAAGACCCCAAGTCTTTATGTGTGGGACAAAAGGCCTTGGAGAATAGGCATGGCCTTACCTGACCATCATGCCACTTCACACTTTGGATAGCTCATGGGTGTCCCTACCTACATCTAAAAGATTAGTATCAGCTTTATGTCTGCCAAAGAACCAGTGGAACTGAATGATTAAAATAAAAGAAACTCTACAAGAATTAGAGCAGTGGGGCTTAAATGATCAGGGGTGTGGGGGGAACATGAAGAGAAAAGCCAAGGGTAAGGGCTCAAGACCCCACAACTACCATTGGAATAGCTCCACTTTCACATATTAAGATTTAGCATATCGAGATTCCCATTACGATTTTATTTGGAGAAAATCTTCTGAGGCAAAAAATAACAGTAAAAGTCTAATAAAAACTGAAAGTTGGTATTTGGGGAGAAGCGAAGGATACTAACATTAACTGAGTGCCCACAAGGCCCATACTAAGTAGTTTAAAGGCCCTAAACTTCCCAAAGCTTACAATGTCTCCCACATGCCCATCTATAATTCAAAATAAAAATCAATATCAAGCTATAAACACAAAACTTATATGTATGCTGCGCTAAAAATTACTGATTTCTCCATTTGTCAATTCACAAAAGTCTGGGTATGTTTACCCAAGCTGGCTGTTCTCATTTTTGCATGTACCTCTGCTTTGTGATGGTGATCGCAGGCCCAGGGAGGCGGGGGGGTTCATGAGTTGATTCCGTGGCCCAGGCGGGATTCTCTCCAGTCTCCAGCTCTGGGAAAGGTGGCATTGCCATTCCTCTGTTATAGAAGAGGAAACTTGGGGCTGGAGGAGGTTCAGTACCTTGCTGAAGGTCACGTGCCAAATCAGAATGAGGGTGGCATTACAACCCAGTTCTGCCTAACTCTTAAGTTCCAGGCTCTTTCCGGTACTTCTGGCTTCAGTCAAACTCCAGCCTTCAAGATGAAGGTTTTTTAATAGGCATCAAACCGCTTTAAAAAGAAGCTGTTTAGGGCGGTGCCTGTGGCTCAAGGAGTAGGGCGCTGGTCCCATACGCCGGAGGTAGGGGGTTCAAACCTAGCCCCAGCCAAAAACCAAAAAAAAAAAAAAAAAAAAGAAGCTGTTTAGCCACTCATATGTGTTACCCAGTACTGGTAAAGACCTCTTTTCCGTCTCCTCTGCCCTGGCCGCCAGGGCACCGAGTCTTGGCCTCTAACGAAGCCTGAACTAGGTGAGGCGAGGCTGCCCATCTGCTGGACTAACGCCACCGCCCCACCTGTGCCGAGGCCTCTCGCGTCTGAGCCCCAACTCCTCTCTTGCAGGTCGGCACATCCCCGGGAGCCAAGCCAGGCCAGCCTGAAGCGCTGCATGCACATTTGGCCGTGAGCTAGTGCACGTTAACCTGAGCCGGTGCCATGGACTTCGTCATGAAGCAGGCCCTGGGAGGTGAGGCCCTGGTCCCCCACTGCCACCCGCCCACTGGTCCCACTCAGGTGGGACGGGGCCGCGTGGTTCCTCACTGTCTGCCCTGCCTCCTCACCCCCCAGCTGACCCTACCATCTCCCTCTTCACCCCATCCCCGTAGGGGCCACCAAGGACATGGGGAAAATGCTGGGGGGAGAGGAGGAGAAGGACCCAGACGCACAAAAGAAGGAGGAGGAGCGGCAGGAGGCGCTGCGGCAGCAGGAAGAGGAGCGCAAAGCCAAGCACGCGCGCATGGAGGCCGAGAGGGAGAAGGTCCGACAGCAGATCCGAGACAAGGTCAGCGCCGCCACCGAGGGGAGGGCCACCTGGGCTCAGAACCCGTCGGCTGAATGCCCCGACCTCGACTCCCGCTTTAGACTTTTGATTCTCTCTGCGCCTCCCCCTTCCTGTCAGACAAAGGGGTGTCACAGAACAGCCCTTCCTTGCAGGATCTTTACGGGGATTAAATAAGATGAATGCACACAGCAAGTACTCCCTCCTGTTCGCTGCTAGGGGTCCACAGTCTCGTGCCTGAGACACCTGGGCTAGAGTAAGTTTGGAATTCAGAATCTGGGAATGTCAGAAAAATACCACCATGCCCTGAACACCTGGCGCTGTGAAAACTCACTCCCAGAGGGTTTGGGCCGCCACCTATGCCAAACAGCTCCATGTGAGGCTGGTAGCTCCGTGCAGTAAATCAAGACAAGTAGTCTTCCTACTTAGAAAGCAGTCTTATGTACTGAAACTAGCCTACTAGAAGTAGGGCTCTTTCTACTTAGCGCCTGTAATAAATCAAGCCCTTACATAGTTCAAGTGAAGTTTTGTCAAGGAAATTTAGCTCTAAATATTTGGGAACAGTTGAGATCTTTGTGGATTTCAAAAGAAGTTAGTAGGCCCCCTCGAAGGGAAGGCACCCTTATCCCCACCTCATAGGGGGGAGAATTAAGGTTCAGAAGTTCTCATAAGCAACCCCCACCAGCCTGCATGACCTTGAGACCAGGCCCTGCCTTTACTCATGTCTGCGCTCACCTCCCCAGTACGGGCTGAAGAAGAAGGAGGAGAAGGAGGCCGAGGAGAAGGCAGCCCTGGAGCAGCCCTGCGAGGGGAGCCTGACACGGCCCAAGAAGGCCATCCCTGCTGGCTGTGGTGATGAGGATGAGGAGGAAGAGGAGAGCATCCTGGACACGGTGCTCAAATACCTGCCCGGGCCACTGCAGGACATGTTCAAGAAGTAACCGGCCCTCCTGCCCCATCCCTACACCTATTACTATTTTCTTCTTTTTTTTCTTTTCATTAAGTCTCAATTCTGAAGGGGAAAACCTCAGTTGGCCTCTGCCCCCCTTCCCTGGCCAGGGGCTTCTCCCACTTAGCGCTCCCTCACACACCCCTTTGCCCCAGGGTACCCAGATCCACCCTACTCCCAAGTAGCTTGAAAAAGGGAAGGCAGCTTTCCCTTTCCAGGGGGCATTGAACCCAGGGCTATAGGCACTGGAGGCCCCTCAGGAAGACTAAAGTCTATGATAGTGTGGTAATTCCCATACATTCCTCCATGCTCCCCACTGCCAGGAGGACCACTGTCCCCAGCCATCCAAAGTAATGACACATTCCAGCCCTGCCCAGCATGCTGACCTTTGGCCTCTGACCTCCAGGTCAGGGCAGGGGCACTGAGTAGCCTGGCTCTTAGAAAGGAAGTCAGGGTAAGCCTGCCCAATGAGGGCCCAGCCTGAGAGGTCCAGGATCTGGCTAGGCTGGGGTCTGGGTAGGAGGCTGGGATTCTTCTTCTTCCCTCTCCTTGGCGATGCTCAGCCCAGGAGCACCCCCTTCCCCAACCCTTAACTAAAGAGGCATGGCCCTTGCCAAACTGGTCCCTCCAAATGGATCCTATTTGGACTTTAGCTCATTTATGGAGGAGCCCCAGGGTAGGGCAACACCTTGTTCTCTCACACCCCACTTAGGTCCTGGAGCCCCACTGCCAGGCTGGTCCAGCTTTCCCAGCCAAGGGGCTTCCCAGGCCTCCCCAAACACTTGGAGCCATTGGGCAGCAATGGTCTATGCTATGGGATCCCCCATTGGTGTAGCCAGGCTGCCCCCATTTCTACCCAACCCTCTTCCCCACCCTGTCCTATCCATGTGCTTCCAGGGCCCCCATGGTCCCAGGAGGATCCTTCCTGGCCAAAGCCCCAAGCCATTGGGGAGAAGCCAATTTCCATTTGACAGAAGGTATCCATTCATTCATCTCATTGGCCAAGAACAAACTCTCCTCTGGGATGTGTGGGACTGACATTTCTCCCCCTTCCCCCAAGTTACCAAGGCTTCCTGCTCTGTCAGTTTGATAATGGTGTTGGGAAGGGGGAGCAAGTGATGAAGGAAAGTACATGTCCGTGCACGTGTGATAGCGCATGGCAGAGACTGCATCAGCAATTGTGTGTCGAGAGACTATGTGTATATGTGGATGGTTCGTGTGTATATGGTCTTGAGATTGTGTGTGTGTTTATATCAGTCATCATAGCTATGACTTGTGCTTTGTTTAAGATGGTGTATTTTAATTGAGATTGTGTCATGTGTGTGCTAGCCATCTCATCTGTGTTTAGAAATTGCATGTGATAGCTTGTGTATGCATGCGTTTTCAAAACGCGTGTGTTTCAGAAGTGATAGGTATTTGTTAGGTGTTGTAGAAATGTATTGCGGAGACTTGTGAGATGTGCTAAGGTTGTTGTGTGCATGTGTATGGATCTGAAAAGGCAGTTGTGTGCATGGATGTGTGCTTAGGAAGACCTTCTCACAGGTAAGATGTCCCTGTCAACCTTGAGACCATTGGTCACAGGTGGCCACATCTGATAGGAGACCTTGTCCTTGGCCTAACCTCCCACCCTTGGGGGGTTCCTGCCTGAGGTCCTCAGAATCCCACTGGAACACACCCAGGCAGTGCCCCAGGAAGCCATGCTGGCCCCTACCAGGGCCTATCCCAAAAGCAGTGGCCAGGGAGGGGGCGTCTTGCCTGCCCCTGAAGCCTCTGCTCCATTGGCCCCGTTTGCATTCTGTGGGTTTTCCATTTTAGTGGATTTATGCTTTTATTTCAGAGAGAGACATGTGTCTTCTCTGTCCGTTTCTAATAGTTAAAGCCATATCAGTTAGACTGCAATACTTTAAAGATGAAACAAAACAATCCACATGTTTAGGGAACCAGAAAAATCCCCTGGTCTGTCCCTTCTATGGGGAGCAGGGCCTCTGTAGCTCTAGCTCCCTGGACTAACCTTCCTTCCTTGCCCTTCCCTTCCCCTTGTGCCCTCTGTTGGCCCCTAGGGACCTGTGTCTGTTCTGTGCCTGTGTCTGTGATGGGGAGCCATCTCGCACCCCTGTTGTCTGCTCCGTTTATGTCCATCATCCTGGGCAGGATGGTCATTCTGAACAGCCTGGGGGCCCTGGGCCAGAGACAGACAGGGCCCTAGGCCTCCTTAGATCCTGTGTGTGACCCTTGTTTGGACACAGGAGTGGATGTCAAGTTTTCACAGAGGTCTAACCTTTGACAGGGGCCCTCAAACCTCAAAGGTGATGCCAGGGCACAGAGAGTGCCCATTGGGTATCCAGGACCAAGGCCCAGGGAGTTTCATATGAGCAAGAGAACCCAGCCATCCCAGATGGGGCTTGAGGTCATCAGACCTTCAGTGGGCATCCCTGCTGATCTCTTCAGGCCCTCTGGACCCCCAGAGTAGGTTCAGAACTTTTCAGTCCCACCCCAGGGCCTTCCAGGCTGGCCGTTTATTCTGGGTAAACACCTGAACTCCTCCATTCTGCTTCTGGACAGCAGGGTTTGAGGTCTTTCTGGAGGTGGAGGCAGAGGGAGAATTTCTGCCCAGCATGTACCTGGCTCCAACCACTGCTGAGTGATGACTTTTAGGTCCTGGGAGACGTAATGGCTGTCATTTCTAACACAGACCTGACTGTGGGAGCAGCTAAGGTATGGCCCAGAGAGGGTGTCTGTGTGCAGCACACTGCCAGGGACACAAAGTCTGTGTGAGATGCTCTAACACATAGCATGAGGTATGTGTGACCCCTGGGATGGGAGGGGATGAGTATGTCACATACAATGGGGCAGTGTGCATGGACACTTGGTGGGGAGAAGCCCCAGATTCAGCACACACATGACACACAAGGGAAAGATCCCCCAGCTTGGGCAATAGGGAGGAATAGTTACTTGTATATGAATGGAAAAAAGCACAGAGTGCCAGGGAGTGTGTAGCATCCAGGTGGGCAGGGAAGGCCACCCTGGATTCCCCTCCAGAGAGAAGGAAAAAGGCTTTTCTGGATCTCCCTGTTCTGGGCATGTCCTCCACTTCAGGTCCAGAGACTATTCTTATTGCAGAGATGTGTGTGTGCTCTTCCAAATGGAATCAGGAGTCAAAAGGCTGTCCCAGGTGTGTGTGTGAGACAGAGAGAGGGAGAGAATGGATGGAGAAGAGAGGGAAGAGAGAAATATTACTGCCGGCACACCTCTCAGGCAGGGTAGCTGATGGGCGGAGCAGTCACCCCAGAGATTCGTGGCTGGAGTAAAACAGTAAAACTTTCCGGCCCTTAGAGCCCCTGCAGCCAGCTTGCAGGGCTGCACACCCTCACTACCCACTTGCTCCATCCTAGGGTTCCACAGGCCCTTGATAGCAGACAGAGGCTGGGGGCGACTGTCTCAGATGGGGTTCGTCTCCCCAGCCTGAGGACAGGCCTCCCACCAGATGTCCCTATCCCAGTCCCCACTCTGGTTGTCCCACCCCTTCACTAGGGTGAGAACAGGAGGTGCTTATGCTGGGCCTGAGGCAGGAGTGGGGAGTTCTAGTGAGACCCAGGTGAGACTGACCATCCTGCTCTGTGGGGAACCCCTTTCCCACCTTCGTGCTGTGTCCTTGTTGCTCTGCTTCCTTTAAATGTGTCAGTGCCTGGGGGGAGAGGAGGGGCACCCTCCCCATTGTCCCCCGAGCCTGACCAAAAGCCATGGCTGTTGCTCCCCCCTTTGTATGATGCAAATGCTAAGATGTACGAAACAACCATGACAACAAAGAAAAAGACCTTGTACAGCAGCTCTCTGTCTGTCCTCTCTGTCCATCGGCGCCACCAGGGCTAAACAAGGCTACCAACTCACTAGTGGCACAGACATCCCACAAAGCTTAGGAGACCCCATAGAATCTTCAGTCCTGTCCTGGCCTCTGCCAGGACACTGGAAACGACTCCAGAAACCAACCAAGCCCAGAGTCAGGCTGGGCCCCGAGTTCCAGGATCACTCCATCTCTCTGCCTTTCAAAATCTATGCCACAAGCCCCAGGAGCTGGGCAGTCCAGGCTAACTCCCCACATCTCATCTCTGATCACGCTTCCACCAAGTTCCTTGGGGTGTGGCATCCTGAGAATACTGCCAGGTCAGATGGGTGGACATTCATCTGTCAATCATTCACTTCCCAAATATTGACAGAAGCTGGGGTCACAGAGAGAGAGGACACCACTCAGCATTCCTTCTGGACGCAGACACTTCCCAGGCTTTGTTGAGGAGTCAGGACAATTCCAGAGCCCCCTCCACCTTTCCCCTTGCCCCCAACCCTGCCTTATGTTAGGTCCCATTTCTCTACCCTTGGCCAAGCCCTTCCCATTACCAGAAGCTGTCTCCCAGCCCTGCCCCTTGCCTTTTGAATCTCCCCTCCCCTCCAAACCACCCCACCTGCAAGACTCTTCTGTCCAGGGGCCTATAGTCTGGCTTCTGCCTATAGATAACATCCCAGTTCTAGAAATGGCCCTGTGTGATACGATCCCAACCTGCTGGCCAGACCCACACATATGTCTGTACTCCAAGTACCCTCTGTCCCCACCCACACCATGCTGTTTGGTGTTCTCATATTTTGCCCCTCTGCCTGGGACAGATGGTGTCCGGCCCCTCCTTGGTGTAGTCCTTGAGCTCCAGCTCAAATGCTGCCTCCCCTATGAAGCCCAATCTGATACAGCACTGTCCCTTGCCCAGAGCAGAGTCCATTGCTGCACTCACATGACATCAACATTCATGTCTGAATGTGCAGATAGCAGTGAGTGTGCTCATGGGCTCTTTCACCCAGCAAAATGATCTTGAGTAAGCCACTTAACCCCTCTGAGCATTTGCTCACAAGTAAAATGGGATGATAATCATTGCTCTGACTTTGGCAGTCATTGGGAAGTAAATGGGGTCCTGCAGGCACACTCTGAATACCATGAGCCGAGCAGTCAATGGCACCCTACAAGTTCTAAAGGAAGTGATGTTACTGCAGCCAGAAGCTCTATAAGGGCAGGCCTGGCTTATGCACTGATCGCTCCCCAGCACCCAGCCCAAGGACCTCAATGCTGACCAAGGGTCCAAAAGATCAACAGGCCATCTACATGCAGTCACTTTCCTGTTGGCTCTTTGCACCTTCTGTACAATGAGGGGAGGGTTGCATACATTAACCCCTCCCTCTTCTATGCTCCAACATCACCCTCCAGCCTGTTCTTTCAGACCTGCCCAGGACCCTGGGTTAGTGCACTATGGGTAGCTTGTCCTCTAGATTCCCTGAGTCAGAGGGAGCTCCACAGGCAATGGGAGGATGCATAATAAATCAGCAGGAAAGTATATTTATCATCTCAGTTTCTACGGGTCAGGAGTCTAGGCACAGTTTAATTGGGTCCTCTGCTTCAGGATCTTTCACAAGGCTGCAATCAAGGTGCAGGCCAGGGCTGGGGTCTCATCAGAAGGCTTGGCTGGGTAAGGATCACTTCCAAGCTGACATGGTTGCAGGCAGGATACAGCTCCTGTTGGATTGAGGGCCTCTGTTCCTTGTTGGCTGCTGGCTGGAGGCCATCATCTGTGCCTCGCCATGTGGGCTCCTCCAGTGGGACAGCTCACAACATGGCAGTTTGCTTCTTTGAAGCATGTAAGCCACAAAGGCAATAGAGAGAATCTGCTAGCAAGATGGAAGGCACATTGCTGTGTAACCTAATCATGGGAGTGACACCACATTCCCTTTGCTATAATCTGTGAGTTAGAGGTAAGTCACAGGACCTGGTCACACTCCTGGGGAGGGGATTACAAAAGGTGTGAATACCAGGATAAGGGATCACTGGGGAGTCCTGGAGGCTGCCCACCTCAGAGGCTGAGGCAGATCTCCTCATTTACTACAAAGCACTTGAGTAGAGCAAGGCCTAAGAGGAGCCTAGGTGGTAGAGGACAAGTCACATAGTAGGGACAGTGGCCAATGGCAGGCTCTCCCTAAGCCTCTGAAAGACTGGGCTCTGAGGGCCTTGCAAGGCTGGGGACTGGAAAGAGAGCATGAGGCTTCTGGCTTCTCTGGGAGTCCATTGATGTGTTCTACCTGGGCACCCCTCAGGAAACAATCCAGCCAAATACTCACAGCATGTCACTAAATATAAGAATCCTCTCATTTTTAGTTCTGAAGATCTTCTCCCAAGAGTCCTAATCCTCTCAGGTAAACAATACTTACTGAGCTTCTACCATGTGCTGGCCACAGTACTAGGCCCCAAGAATACCAATCTCATGGGCCTTCCTTCCAGGAACTTACCTGCTAACGGAAAAGACAGATGTACAGATAAACATACCAATTTCCCACTTCAGCATGTACGGAGCCTCAGGTGTTTGATGCAGGCTCCCTGGAGGAGGAGGCATCTGAAATGAGTCATAAATGAGAAGGAGTCAACCCTGTGGAGAAAGAGGGCACTCCAGGAAGAGGGTCTGGCATGAACAAAGGCATTGAGGAGGTAAAAGTAGTCCCAGTAGGTGGTGGGAATAGAGTGGAAGGAACAAAGCACATCTGCAGAAATTTGTTGAGCCCTTGGTGAAAGGCCAAGATGCTGGGGACTTCAAGCAGCGTGCCAAGAGATGGGCTTGAGCTCTACATGCAGGCATCAGGGAGCCACTGAAGGGTATTGAGCAGAGGTGGCATGATCAGATGTGCAGATTGAGGAAGATCAGTTCAGGATGTCAGGAGGATGAAGAGGCTGGAAGCCTGGAGTCCAGGAAAGAGTTGGTGCAGTGTCAAGGTCACAGATGGTGAGGCCTGACCTCAGGCAGTGGTGAAGGACTGGGGTGAAGTAGGTAAATCGAAGGGATCTGATGAAGGACAAATTGGTGGGAATGAGGGTAGGGGAGCCATGGAGTGTCTAGACTAGGCGTCCTCAAACTGCGGCCCGCGGGCCACATGAAGCGGTGTGAATTGTATTTGTTCCCATTTTGTTTTTTACTTTAAAATAAGATATGCGCAGTGTGCATAGGAATTTGTTCATAGTTTTTTCTTTTAAACTATAGTCCAGCCCTCCAACGGTCGGAGGGACAGTGAATTGGCCCCCTGTTTAAAAGTTTGAGGATGCCTGGTCTAGACAGATGCTTGTGTTTCCATCCTGGGAGATACCATCTCCAAGGTCAGGAATACTGGTGAAGAATGGGTTTGGAGGAAGACTATGAGTTTGGTTTGGGGCCTCTGAGTTTGAGGCACCTAGGGAGAACGCAGTGAGCAGTCTGCACTCCACACCAGCTCACCCGGAAAAAACGCAAAGAGCTCTTTGCATGGGCAAGCCCCCACATGGAGCAATGTCTTAACCATTGACTTCACCACAGAGTCAAACATAGGAAATCAAGAAACCTGGAGAAGGAAGGAGACTTAAAGTCAAATCCACTGTCCCATGTTACCCAGGAGGCCTTTCTGTTTCTCCTGTGATAGAGGGCACTCTCCTGTTTGCATTCCCCACAATGTCAGGAAGCTCATTCAAACAGCTCTTTTTCTCCTGAACCAAAAGCTGCCAGGAGGCAGGGGGTTAAGCCTCCTCCTGCTTCTCTTTAATTGACTGCAAAACCTTGCTTCCAGACCACTCACTTAGCACTTGTAATTAATTGGAGCTTCTTGTCTGATCTGAGAGATGATTCGATACCCCCCAAGGACAATGTTTTCTCAGCTGAGATCCTCCAGCAGGAGATGTCTCTCCACACCCTGCCTCTCTGCAGGGACCAGCCTGGGTCTGAGCACAGGCTCCAGCCTTTTCTTGCCCTATGAGCTTGGGCAGGGCACTTCCTGGTCAGAGCACAGAGCTGGCTCATGGTATAGGCTCAGTGGGTGGGATAGAGCTGGTGTCACTGTCTTCTTAGACTCCAGACCCAGGGTATCCTCCCTACCCTGGGATAGGCCCTGGGTCTGCAGCTCTTGACCACATTAACTTTCAGCTGCTTTTATCTTGAGAAGGACTTGGTGTGACCCTGTCTGCATGAGGCCAAGACAGCCCACATCAAACTACACGAGGGAGGGAGAGACCCAGAGAAGGGGCAAGGCAGCCCTCAGTTGCAGAGCACTTGCTATTTGCCACATGAGGGCTAATTGCTTTAAAGCCCCTCTCTGCATCCCAACAAGAGTCTATGGGATCAGTATTATCACCATTTTGGATTTTTTTCCTGCATGTTTAAAAGCACATTTATTTCTTTATTTTTATTTCAGATTAATGTAAGGCTATAATTAGGTTACATTGTTTGCATTTATTAGGTAAAGTCCAAGTTGATTTTCACATGAGAAAGCTGAGGCTGGAAAGTAGAAGCATATTATGGAAACACTGCAGGCTTCAGACTCAGACAAATCTGGCTTTGAATCCTGATTCATTCCATTTGATGTTGGGCAGGGGACTCAGCTGCTCTGAACCTTGATTTTTTATCATGAATGATAATAGCTAAAGCCACCAGGACCACCAGAGTCACTGAAGGAATTAAATAAAATAACATCTACAGATTCTCTAGCATAGTTCCCAGGAAACAGCATATACTTAAAATGACAAACATTGCTACTAAATGCTCCTATTACTGTGGCAAGACTGATGAAGACAAATAACATGAGGAAGAGAGAATGGAGAGAGAGGGAATGAAAAGGAGAAGATTGTATCATAATAAAAATCTTCTAGTCATCCAAATAGTGTATTGGGAAGCCTGGATTTAAAATCAAGTCTGACTCATGTCTTTTCCCTGTAACAGAAGACAAGAATCCCAAGTGAGTTAGAGGACAGAAGGGAAAAATTAACTTCTGCAGGAATCTCTCTTAAATTTTCAGTTCAAAAGAAACTTAGCAGTGTGCAGTAGTTATCTGTCACTGCATAATTAATTATCCACAAACTTAGCTGCTTCAAGCATAAACATCCATTTTCTCTCACAGGTTCCGTGGGTCAGCAATTCTGGAGTGGCTCGACTGGCTAATTCTGAATTGGGGTTCCTCACAAAGTTGCAATCAACATGTTGGCTGGAGCTGCAGTCTTATTTGAAGGCTTGATCGGGTTGGAGGGTCCACCTCCAGAGTGGCTCAGTCCCATTGCAGGCAGTTGGTGCTGGTTGTTGCCAGGAGGCTCCCTTTCCAGGAGAGCGTCTTTGTAGAACTTTTTTTTGAGACAGAGTCTTACTCTTTTGCCCCAGGCTAGAGTGCCATGGCCTCAGCGGAGCTCATAGCAAGAGGCCAAGGCAGGAGGATCACTTGAACCCTGGTCAGTGGGTTCAAGTGATCCTCCTGCCTTAGCCTCTTAAGCAGCTGGAACTACAGGTGCCCACCCCCCAACATCCTGTCTAATTATTTTTCATTCATTGGTAGAGATGGAGTCTCACTCTTGCTCAGGCTGGTCTCAAACTCCTGAGCTCAAGCAATCCTCCCATCTCAGCCTCCCAGAGTGCTAGGATTACAGGCATGAGCCACTGTGCCTGGCCCTTCCTAGAGCCTCTTGATTGTCCTCACCATATGGGCAATATGGCAGATGGAGTAATCCAAGGAAGGAAGGTAGAAGCTGCAATGTCTTTTGTACCTAGCCTTGGAAGACATGCACCATCCTTTCTTCAGTATTCTGTTGGCCACACAGACCAGCTCTGATCCAATATGGGAGGACACTACACAGAACTACCAGGAAGGAAGGTCACTGGGGATAGGGGCCCACCTGGGCCACCTGGGAGGCTGTCTACCTCACAGAGCATACCTCAGCCCACCTGCAGCTCTTTCTCCAGTAAAACAGTTTTGCATTCATCCATCCATGCGGCAAACATTTCCTCATTCCTTTCTACCTCCAGTAAACTCTCCTCTCCCCAAGGGTCTCCTCGGGGCCAAACACGGAGTAGGCACTGCCTTTCAGGTCTGACATGATCGCTGAAGCTCCTAGTGCAGAAATCTGACCCAATGTCCAGCAAGCAGCCCATTGTGAGAAGACATTTGGACTTCCAAGCCTGGCTTAGTACTTTGAAACTATTTGAACTTGAGTACATTATTTTACCTCTCAGGGCCTCTGCATCCTTAAACCTCAGCAACCCATCTAAGCTTCCCCTGCCAGCCCCACAAGAGAAAGCTGGGCTTCTGGACCCCAACACTAGCCCCAGCTCCTGCCTACCACCTCCTCCCAGAGGTGTAGATGAACCCTGCCTTGGATCCAATAGCTAGAGGCTCCCTGGCTGCCAGGCCTAATCAGCAGCTTCAGCCAAGACCTCAAATTGATTTGCCATCGTTTAGCTGGGAAGCGAGAGCTCTTCTTGACTTGGGGCCAAAATCCATTCTGTGATAGCAAAGTAATCACCTTCATGGTGGGTGTCCGGAGAATGTGATAGAGATCTAGGACAAAAAGTCTCCATCCTATCACCCAGAACCTGGGCCTTGCTGCAGCTTGTCTCTGGTTTTGCTCTGGCATGTGCGCAGGCCATCCCTGCCCTCCGCATTCTATGTGGTCTGTTGCAGTGGCTCTCAAACCTTGCAGCACAGTGGAATAACCTGAGGGAATCTTCAAAAGATACTGATGGCTACATCTGGGTCAACTGCTATGGGATGCATCACGGGCACTGGGGTTTATAAAAAGTCTCCAGGTGGCTCTAATGGGCAGCAAAGGTAGGGAACTGCTAGCCCAATGTACACAGCACTGGCCCCACTTGGATGCAGGCACCTTTGAGCTACTCAGTCACTCAGCAATTATTTATGGAGCACTACAATGTGCCAAGTACTGTTTTGGGGTCTAAAAGTGCCAAAGAGAACAAAATGACTGCCTATACGGAGTTAACATTCTAGCTGAAGGTAGTGGACCAGCAACACAAGAGTAAGTAACTTTTATAAGATGTTAACAGAATAGTGCATAAGAAGTCATATGTGGCCAAAGTTACTTAGGAACAGCATCCAAGTCCCCCATACTCACAGCATGTCCCTTTCCTCTGCTGGCAGCTTCTGACGCCCCTCCCCACACCCAGATTGAGTCTGCACCCTCAGGGGGCCATACAGTGACCCCTGACTCATGGTACCCCCAACCCTGGCCACATGCTTGGCCCTGACACCAAGTGCACAGTGAGGGTTAACTCCAGTGGCAGACTCAGCCCTGGGTCATGATAGTCCCTGGCCATTTACTTGGGACCTAAATCCTGACTATCCCTAGCACCTCGTGTGGGAAACAAAGACCTGGAAAGTCTCTCTGGCTCTGCTGCAGAACCCAAACTGAGCTCCACTCTCCGCGACTTTCCCTGCAGAAAACTCACTGGGTTTTCTAAAGATTTTTACTACTAGTGTCTACAGGCACAAGAAAACAGATGGACTAAACAGATGGAAACAGCCTCCGAGTGGTAAGGTTGCTGAAGCTGGAAGGTCCCTTTGAGAGCGCCCAATCTCACCCCCTCATTCCACAGCAAGGCCCGGAGAAGTCAGTGAATAACTTGCTCAAGGTCACACCACAAACTGGCAGTGGAACCCGAGGTCTTCTCTCACTCCAGTGCTCTCCCTCCTATCCCATCCTGCTCCCCTAAGTAAAGTGGGGAGCCTCACCCATCTGGTAAAACAATTGGCAGACTTTCCTTGGGGAACCTACCTTCCCCATTCTCTACCTGTGACGTGCATGAAATCCAATCCAATAAGCATCAAATGTTCCCCAGCTCTGTGATGGGCTGGAGGTCAGACACAGGACCCACTTAAAGACAATTGGGATAGTCAGGTTTGCTGAGGTGGCCAGTTCCTCTTCCCCACTACACTTAAACGTGGGTACTTGCAGGTACCAGTGGACACTGTATATTGCCATCGTGTGGGCTGAGGATGAAGCCACTCCCAGAAGAATGTGAGATGAAAAGAAATGCAATTGTGGGGACATTGTCTGAACCTCAGCAGGCCGTATCCGGAAGAATTCCAACCTGTGGCTTTTTTAGTTCCATGAGTCAATAAATTCCTCTTATGCTTATACTTAAGCCAGTTTGGGTTGGGTCCCTATCATTTGCAGGACCTACCAATACAGACAGGAAGCCCTTTCTGGCTCTCCCAGAACCCCTCTTAACCGCACTAAACTGTCCTGCTCTCTCCATTTTCTTGCCCTTGGTGTCTCCCCACTCTTGGAGTTCCACAGAGCATGGCCCCTCGCCCCACGTGGCACTGGCTTTTCCAGCTTCTTCTGCAGTCTAATCCCTAGAATCTGTGAACATGTTGTTACCTTACATGCCAAAGAGGAATTAAGGCTGCAGATGAAAATAAGATAGCTAATTGTCTGACCTTAAAATAGGGAGATTATCCTGGATTATCCAACTGGGCTTAAAGTAAACACCAACGTCCTTAAAGGTAGAGGGAGAGGCAGAAGAGAGAAGCAGAGTAGTGGGAAAGCATTCAGCCCACCACTTCTGGCTTTAAAGATAGGAAAAGGCCCCTCCAGCCAAGAAAACTGAACAACCCCGAGTAGCTGGAAAAGGCGGGGAAACAGATTTTCCCCTGAAACCTCCAGAAAAACCGCAACCCTGCCCACACTCTGATTTTAGCCCAGTGAGATGGAACCCAGGAAGATTTCAGACCCCTAGAACTGGAAGACAATAATTGTGTGTTATTTAAGGCTCTATGTTTGTGGTAATTTGTTATAGCAGCAATAGTAAATCAATATACACATCAGAAGACCCTGGTATTGGCATTTGAGAAGTTGGTTAACAAGACATTTCACCTCTTCTTGCAGCCCTGGTTAAACGCTAACCACACATCTGACCCTAAGCCAGATGCCAGGCACCAAGCATAACCCCCTAGGCACCCAGTATGATCTTCAGGCTCCCAGTGTGACCTCTGGCTCCTAGGCAGCTGGGCCAGGGAAAAGATCTGTGCTCAATTCTGAGGCAGCACACCATCCTGCACGCTGTGCTGAGATGCAGAACCATGCAGGATGCCACCAGGGCCCAGAGCAGAGATATCAAAACCTGCTGGGGATGCGGAGGGGGAACATATTCAGGGAGCGCTTCCTAGGGAAGTCAGAAGCTGAGCTTACTCTCAAGTTAGTTGAGATGAAAAACCGAAAGCTGGGTGAAGTTAAAAGGCCCTCCTCTTCATCCCAAGGAATCCAGTGTGGAGAGACTAGAATTTTCAGACAGATTCTTAACCAAACAATAGGAAAATTAACAACAGAGATTAAAAAACAAACAAAAAATCCAAACATATGCTTGAGTTTACAAAGTCCAAGTTTCTATCTATATGTATAATAGCAGTTTGGTGCTTTTGTTTATTTAAAAATATGATGCCAATTTTTTTTAAAAATTATAAGTTGCTTCTAAAAATAAAAAGCTGGGTGAAGGATGAGGGAGGCATTCCTGGCAAAGGGAACCATATAGGCAAAGGCCCAGAGGTGTGAAGGAGCCTGGCACTTTGTGGGAAACAGAGGTGCAAAGGGTTAGAGGGGGATGTGGAACCAGAGGCAGCAGTGGCCCCAGGCCCCAGGACTGGGGCGCCACCATAGGAGCTCTGGCTCCACCTCAGTGCTGGGGAGCCATGGGGAACTTTAAGCAGGTGAGAGACGTGGATGGGCAGTCTGGCCAAAGTGAAGACCATAAAATGGTCCTGAAGGAAAGGAAAGGTGTATGATCCAAGGCACAACAGTGGGGAGGGGGTGGAAGGAGACACCACGAGCTAATGAGGAAATGGACTGGCTGCTGTGTCTTCTCCACAGTGGGTCGGGGGGGAACAGAATAAGGGCTGAGTCCAGGGCTGGTGCCCTTTTATGAGACAGGGCTCCAGGGAGGCAGAGCAGGTTTGAGCAGAGGAGGAGAGTGGGTAGAGACTGTGAAGCCAGAAGCATCCCTGGGACATGTCTAAAGACAGCTGCTGAGCAGAGGTCTGAGCTGGAGGTGAGGATTGGAGTTGTCCCTGATGGCCTAAGGAGTGTGTGACAGAGGAGAAAAGAAGGGGCACGGGGAGCTCAGCCACATAGCAGATACCCTTCTGCATGGAACAAGGGAAAGTGAAATGATCTGCAACATGGGGGCAGGAAAATGCCCCAACATTACAAATAGGGCTGGCAGCATTCTCAGAGAGAGTTGGGGCAGGAGGTGAGGGTCCAGTGGACACCACGGCCCCCAGGCCCAGACATGGTGGAAGCCAAGGAGCCCCCAGGGTGGGGCTGCCCTGGGGACTGGCTCTAGGGTTGATCCCTGCCTGCCTCCAAGGATGCCCAGTGCCATCCCTGCTGCTGAGGAATAACTGCACCATGGTGACAAGGTTAGGCCCTGGAGAACCCCCAATCTCAACCATACCACCATAAAACGAGACCAAGGGGTTTCTGGGTCCAGGCAAAGCCAACCTCCACCACACACACACACACACACACCTCCCACAGTTGTTTTTTTCCCTACCCAAGTTCATCAACATAGAGAGCATTTAATAACTGGCTGCCAAGTCCCCTGGGGACAGACTAATGAAGCTGCCTCCCTGCCTCCTGCCTCCTGTGGGGCCTTGGGCTCTGGGCCGGCCCATCTCCTCCTACTCCACTGGTCCTTTCCCCTTCCAAACCTCCCACTTCCCTTCTGAAGTTACCAGGGACCCATATCGCTGGGCTTTAGATGAGAAGGGGAATGCCATGTTTGGGCAGAAGCCACAAGATGAGGGACTTGTCTGGGCCAGGAGATTAGGGCTAGAAGGAGAAGTCTCCTCTTGTGCCTCTGATTTGAGTGCCCTCAGAACATTTTCTGAGTGGCTGCAGCCAGGCACCACCTACCTGCCAGGGTTCTAGGGCACATTGAGCTGCAACTGGGTTTCTGGCTCCAGTATTAAAGGTGCCCAAGCTTAGAAGAACCAGTGCTTGTCTGTCAAATGGATTTAAGGGAATTTGGCTTCACTACTACCCAGTGTGTGATGACAGTGGAAGTTTCCTAGCTTCCTAGAACCTCGGTTCCCTCTTCTGTAAAATGGGGACAATCCTCTCATGCAGCAAGAGTGAAAGGAGATCATGGAAGCACTTGGGGTCTGGTGCACTGAATGTTTGCAATAAATAATATGCCAAAATGTTTCAAATTGCACTCATTGGCAAAGTGAAGTGTCCAATCAGGATGTGGCGGTTGCCCTGGAAACACAGGTTTCTCTATACAAAGGGTCAGCAGATGCAATGGGGATTGAGCTCACCTCTCTAGCTTCCCCTAGGCTGGCTTTGTCCCTCCAGGGTTTGGTACTAATTTATAAAACCCTATTCCTTCTCTTGCTTAATCACTGCTAATCCCTGGAGGGTCTTGTCAGATGACATGCATGGTTCAGGACCAGGAATTATGGAAACTCAGATCCTTCTGTCACACCTCCTATGTTGGAGTGCAGTCAGGACAGTGGGAGGAGGAGACAGGAAGGCACCTCTCTCCATCCAAGAAGCTCCTGGTGACCATGCCTGCACACCATGTAGCTCTCCATGTCAAGGCTACCGTACAGCCTGTGGACAGATTCTGGGGCTGCATGTCCTGCCCTACCTCCTCTGCAAGGGCTTTCCTACCTGTTCCAACTTGGGTGCCCTGTGTTTCCCTCACCCAGGCAGCTCTGTCTCCTGCAGACCAGGCTATGGACTCCTCTGAGTCCTACTGGCCATCTCTCCTTCTTGTGGAAGCAGAACCCTGATACTACTTTGGAAATTACCTCTCCTCCACTCTCAGATCCTATAGTTCTGGCTCCCCTGGCCAACTCCAGGGTGACCACACGACCCAGGTCTGACCTATGAAAGGACCACATTCCCTTAGCCAGGTGATAGTCCAGAGATGGTCACATGACCCAGGTGTGACCAGCAAGAACCCATCTGAGACTCTCCGTGAAACCGCTGAGAAAGCTGCTCCTCTTCTCTCTAGTGGCTGAGCTGCCCATATAAAAGTCTGGAGCTTCCAGTGGCCATCTTGTCACCTCCTGGGGAGCACCACCTGGGAGGGAAGCTCACACAGGGGAAAGCAGAACTGAGTGATGGTGAAAGTCGCCTGGGCCCATGGTGTCAGGCAATCTTCTCCCCTCATCAGAGGCCCAACATGCCACAGCAATCACACTTACAATCCCCAAGCTGCAACATGAGAGAGTCTGGGGAGCAACAGGGCTCCTTTTGCTCATTTTGCAGTGCTCATTGACCACCAGGCTCAGGATGCATCTTCTGTATGAGATTCAGTTACATCCTCTGGGACACAGGGCTAATATGTCTAAAAGCAAGCTGAAAGACCCCATACTACTTCCTTCAGATGAATGTACTACTTACGACTCTCACTTCTCCATCTTGCAAACTCCTACTTGGCCCTCAAAACCTTACTCAGTACCACCTCCAAACAGTCAGATTCTCTCCATTATGCCCCCACAGAGACACACACAAATCAAGTGCGTACTACATGCCAGGCATTGTGCAGTTGTGTTTTATCCACACAAATAGCCCTGAAAGGTAGGGACTAAAATATCCCTGCTTTGTAAATGAGACATCAGAAGCTCAAAGAGTTTAATTAACTTACCCAAGATCAGACTTTCCACTCTGGTCTTATAATTGTTCATTCTGCCTCATTTTTCTCCCACAAGATGGTGAACTCTCCTCTCCGGACTTGTTGACCTCTGCATTCCCATCCACTCCCCCGAGAGCCTTTATACAGACTAAAGCTTCCCTGAGCATGCTGACTTCCAAAAGAGGCTCAAAAAGACTTCATTCTATTCATCTAATGCTCTCACCACTACCCCCACCTGCTTGTCCTCACCCGTAGGCCCTAGCAATTGCTGAGAGTATCCCAGGATACACAAGAGAGGCTGACCTCAAATACCCCAAGAGCTGACTGGATATGAGAAGAAGAAAATGAGGCTTGTGTGAATGGAGAACCCAGCCCTTTTGAAGGGCCTGCTAGATACATCATTAAGTGGTCAAAGCAAAGACAGACCCTATTATAAATGAAAGAGAGTTGAAGAAATAATATCTGCATTTAAAAAAACTGACAAGACACACAAGAAACTTACATAAGGGTTTCTTTGTGGTAGGAGAATTGAGAAGAGTTAATGGTAGCAGTACAGGACTTAGAAATTTCATTAGACATCATTGTATATTGTTTTTATTGTTGAACCCCAAGAATGTATTATTTATTTGAAATAAACAAATTAAATTTGTTAAATAACAAAAGGGGAAAAGTCCTGCTCTTCTCCAGCTGACTATTGCTGTGAAAAGATATGGGCCCTGCACTGCTGGAGTTTGCAAATATTTGGAAGAAATCAGAATACAAGAGTTTAACGTGAAATAGCACACATTTTTAAAACACATCATTTTTTTATTGTGGTCAAATACAAACAATTAAAATGTATCATCTAGCATTAAGTATGAGTTGCTAATCAGCAATGATGGGAGACTAACTTCAAAGTCATACAAAAGTTCATCCAAGTCTTTCTGACTCCCTAACTCCCACATTTTCTTCCATTTCCCTGGGAAGCTGGAGACCCTTGATGCCATACCGCTTTCATGTACTCCAGAAATGCAGCCAGAAGCCCGTGTAGTATGTCTCCAGGCAGCCACACAGATGTGTTTCACATGTCTTGAACTTGGCACATGCTCCCATGAAGGCAAGACTAGTTGGTGCCCTTTCATCCTTTAGATGAATGGCAGAAGTCTCTCAAGGTGGAGAGGAAATAGGTATCTGGGGGGGTGGGGGTGGAGGTTCATCAGCATCTGCTCCCTTTTATTTTGCTCACAAGATCCCAGTTTCCCTTTAGAATGCCTTCTCTTCCAGCTTCCATGCAGAGGGGCTGACCTCATCCCCTTGGGTGTGGGAATGGACACGTGACCCATGCCTGGCCAATGAGTATCTGCCTCTGGGACTTATCCTAAAACTATTAAATATTAACTACCATTCCTCCTACCACCACTCTTCCTGCCAATATTGCTGAGCTGTCAGGATGAGGGCGTGGACCTGTTGGGGCAATATTTAGTTCCACAAGGGAGACTGCCTGAGAATAAAGCCAATGCAGAGGACTTACAGATGCAGAGTCAGGCACGTGTGTGGAGAGGAGAGACTGTGACCTATCTTGATAGTGTCTTTTGAACTCCTAGAGCCATCCATTCCTAAAGCTATTTCCCAATGACAAGAACAAGTTCACTTTCGTAGGTAAGTGAACTCATAGGAGTTAGGATAGATACTGTGATGTACTGTTCATAGATAAGTGA
The DNA here is from genome assembly GCF_027406575.1 of Nycticebus coucang. Classification (NCBI taxonomy): domain Eukaryota; kingdom Metazoa; phylum Chordata; class Mammalia; order Primates; family Lorisidae; genus Nycticebus; species Nycticebus coucang. Next base: position 79,781,540 of record NC_069796.1, read on the forward strand.
ACTCATAGGAGTTAGGGGAGATACCGTGATGTAACACCTGGATCCCCTTCAGGAATAAGGCCAGCTGTAGGAAGTGTCAACATCAGACAGCCCTCGACTATCTGCACCTTTGGGAATTGCCTCTGTGAAAGAGGGCCACTTCACCCAAGTCTACAAGGCCACATCCTCTTGCTCCAACTCAGAACTGCTCCAAAGGGTCCAACCACCTTCAGAGCTCCCCACAGGGGCAGCAGAGGCTGCCACCATTTGTCACAACTTGACTTCCCTCCTTGCCCAATCCTACTTCTCTCTCTTCCCTTCCATAGGCATTGATCCCCAAAGGAACTCTTAATGAATATCCCACATGCTGACCCTCATCCCAGACCCTTTTTCCTGGGAACCCAGCCTATTATAGTGGGTCCTGAGAGTGAGTCAGGAAAGCAGAAGCTAGGGTGAGAGTTTGAAGCTAAACTACCCACTGCTCAGCTGGCAAGATGGTGGCACAGATAGCCCCTGGCACAGGTGACGAAGGATGCTAGACTTGTGAAAGAAATTCATTAACTGGTGTGATACAGAAGTGTGACAGACTTGAGAAAGATGGGAAAGAGTAACTGTAACAACTGAATCAGGAGGCTATTGTTAAGCCAGATTGATCTGGAAAACAATAACAAAAAGCTGAGCATGATTAACAGCAATTAAGGGCTAAATGTGCAAGCTAGAGGTCCTTCTGTTGACATATAAACAGCCTCTCACCTCCTGCAGCAGGAAGGCAGAGAAAGTGAAAACTAGCTAAAGCTCCAAAGAAGGCATAACACCAACAAAGTTAGGTCTGCTGTGCCAAGGTCAGGGCCCAGGTTAGAAAAGAGTGGAATACTGACTCATGGGATGGGGACACCTAGGTTGAGGCTCCTACAAAATTTTGACTCTCCAGATTTCCCTGAACCTTCTAAGCCTGCAAAAGTAGCTGTTCCCCATGCTAAGGGTTAGCACTCCCCGTGACTGAACACTACGCAGGGGCCCCTTCCCAGCAAGACACATGTCTCCTGCTCAGGATCTGCCCATTTCTCCATGCGGCCATTAGGCCACTGACTAGGGTTAAGTCACAACATGAACTGGCTGTGGGCATGTTGGGCCTGATAAAGAAAAATGAGGCTGTATTCCAAAGGACCTAATCAACACATTATCAGCAGAACATGGGACTGAATTCCAAGGGTATATGGACAAGAGGGCCAGAACATATGGTTGGATAGGGAGTGTTTATCAACTTGGGAGCATTATCCCAGGATACAGGATTTGACACCCTTACAAGCGTCCCAGGAAATGGTGCAAACTCACTATGGAGATGGTTCCTAAAAGTGCAGAATAGCAATGTCCCATATAAAGTGAGAAGTGCCACAGCAGATGGTTGACAAAGAGATTGAAATGCACAGAAAGCACACACCAGAGGAGACACACTGGGTGAGGCTGGAGACCCTCAGAGGCCTAGGCTGCACACAGGACCAGATGACACACCATACCCTGAGGCTGTAGGAACATACCACTTAGAATTTCAGGGATGGCTTTTCCTTGGGGGCCTGAGCTGGCAGGGAGATATGTCATTGCATTAATACAACCAGTCTCACTCAGAGAAGTACAATGACAGGACCCTGGACAATAGAAGCCACCTGCCTTAGTCCATCCAGGCTGCTATAACAAAATATGATAGCTGGGTGGCTTACAAACAACAGAAACTTATTTACCAGATTTCTGGAGACTAGTAAGGTCAAGATCCAGGTAACTTAGTGTCTGTTGAGGGCCCTTTTCCTGGCTTACAGAAGGCACGTACTCACTCTGTACAGAGGCAGCTCTCTAGAGCATCTTCCATTCCATTCACAGGGCCTCCACCCTCATTACCTAATCATCTTCCAAAGGTCCCACCTCCTAACCCATCACATTGTAGTTTCAAGGTACAAATTTGTGGTTTCAAGATACAAATTGGAAGGAGACAAAAGCATTCAGATTATGGCACCCTCAGATGGGAGGAAAATATAATTATTGTGCTGAGTGGTAAGGCAGAAGGGGTGGCCATTTGAGCCTGACCTGCAGAGACTTGGGGAGTTAATAAAACAGGGCATCCAGGCCACACAGATGTGTAGCCAACTAGGACACTACTCTGTGTAATCCAAAACATTTGAGGATGGATGGTCAGGAGGCCAAAGATAGTCATCCTAATAAAAAGTAACAATTTCTTTCCCAGTGTCCACACCTGAGTGGGTTCTTAGACCTAGAACCAATTGGCTGAAGAAAAACCATGTCCTCAGAAGAAAGGAGCCCATAACAGTACACAGCAATGATTGTTATGATAGCTGCAGTCCTTCCCCTGAGCTACTCAGGTAAGTCTACACTGGGGAAATGGGAAACCCAGTGCATGATCATGGCCCCTGCTAAGGGGGTTAGGGGGTAAATGAAATTCTAGACTAGGTCCAGCTCACAGTGAGTGTACTGGGGCCACAGTCTCACACACTGGTGTCTAAATATACACTTGGAATTAACATACTTAGTGATGGGCACAAGCCCTCTTACCTTGTGAAGTCAGAGTGTTCATAATGAGAAAGCCAAATGGAAGCTTCTGAAATGGCTCCTTCTGGCTAAAGCAGTAAATCAAAAACAGTATTACATCCCAGGGGATGGCAAAGATTATTGCCCTTCTTAAGGATCTAAGGATGCAGGGTGATCATTCCTATCATAGTTCCATTTAACTCACCAGTCTGGCCCTCATGGAGACTAGGTGGATCTTAAAGAATGACCATAAACTACTGTAAGTATAACAAGTAGCAGCACCCAACTGCAGCTTCCTTGCCAAGTGCAGCGTTCCTGCTGGTCACATTAATATCAACTTGGGTGTGTTCTAAAGCCATTAACTTGGTGAATACATTCTTTTCAATCTCAGTCCAGAAAGAGAATCACAGTCACATGGAAGAGACATTAATATACATTCACCATTTTCACCAGGGCTCTATCATAATAGTCCAAAAAGACCTGAAGCATCCAGACATCCAGCAGAGTGTCACGCTGGTCCAGCACAATGATGACATGATGCCAATCAGGGAGATAAACAAGGGATACCTAGAATGCTAGAGACCAATGGGTAAGAGAGAAAACTAGCAAAGATCCCCAGGGGCCTACTGCATTAGTAAAATTTCTAGCAATTCAGTGATCTGGCAGATATGGGGACATACTTTCAATTTAAAGACAAATTATTTCATCTTTCACCTTCCACCATGAAGAAACAAAATCACAATACCCAAAAGGCGGTTCTGGAGGCAGCGTATTCCACACCTGGGAATATTGCTCCAACCCTGAGGCCAGCTATCATGAAAGGCTGCCAAAGGTCAGAGCAAGAAAGGACTCTGAAAAAGGTTCAGGCTTCTGGGAACTCAGCCCCATCACGCAGGCCACACAACTCAGCAGACCCTATGGTGTGGGATGTGAGTGACAGAAAGAGTGCCACAAAAGCACAGCAAGCTCCAATGCCAGAGTGCCCGAGGACTTGTAGACCCCTGGGATTGGGAGTGAGTCCATATAATTTGCAGCAAATAATTATATACTTTCTGAAAAACAGGTCCTAGCTGGGCATGGTGGCTCAGGAACTCAGGAGGCTAAGGAGGGAGGATCGCTTAATGCCAGGAGTTTGAGACCAGCTTGGGCAACATAGCAAGACATGTTTCTAAAACAACAACAACAAAAAAGTTAGCTGGGTAAGGTGGCACACACCTGGGCCCTAACAACTCAGAAGACTAAAGCAGGAAGATCACTAAGCCCAAGAGTTTGAGGCTACAGTGAGCTCTGATTGTACCACTGCACTCCAGTTTAGGCAAAAGAGACAGATCCCATTTCTGGAGGGAAAAAAACTAAACCAGGTCCTGGTGTGCTTTCACGTTAGAGACAGGACACCCCCTCACGAGACACCAAGTAACCGTGCAACCAGAACTGCCTGCCATAAGCTAGGTCTGCTAGAGCCCCCAAGTCTTCAGTGAATACATCCTGGGTCAAACATGAGCAGCACTCAAGGACACTATCCAGCTACATAGCAGGTAGCCCAGACCCTCTGTCACCAAGCACTGTGGCATCAGCACTCAGTTCATTCAAATGGCCACATAGAGGAATCCTGTACCACCAGCTGAAGAGGCTAAAACCTGAGATTGACTTGGCTCGGTAGGTGGCAAGTGACTACATTAGACCCCTCTCGAGAAAACCAGGAATAGAGACATAGTCTATATATAAATTTGGCTTTCTTGCTCATGAGCTGTCTACTCAAGAATTTATGTAGTAGTTGATCGTTGGCCTGGGCTCTGACTTACATCACTCCTGACAGCCTATCTTGTAGCAATCAGCCAGGAGGTGTGGAGCGGGCTGGCCATGACCATAGGCTCCACTGGTAATGTGTGGAGCCATATACCACATTACCCAAAAGCTGCCGGCCTGAGGGAGCCTGTGATGGCCTGTTGAGGGCAGAGCTGAAACACCAGTTCAGAGACAATATTTCCTGAGGCTTCAGTACCATCCTCCAGGATACAATATCAGTTTGAATCCAATACCCTCTATGGTACTGTGTCCCCACTGAGTGGAACACACAAGGCCAGGAACCAATGGGTAAAAGCAGATGTGGCCCAGGCTGAACATCTCTCCCAGCACCCCACTGAGGTAGTGTGTGCCCTCTGTCCCTCAGTTCTGGGTTCTGGAGGTTTAGAGGTCCTTGTTCCTAAGGAAGAAAACTTCTGCCAGTTGACACACCAAGAGTCCTTTAAACTATAAGCGCAGCTGCCTCCTTTTCACTTTAAGCTCCTCATGTCAAGAGACCAGCAAGCAAGAAGAGGAGTCACCATTCTGGCATCAAGGAAGTTCCATGTGGAGTAGGGAGGAATATGGTTGACACTTGGACAATCCCCTGGGGTGCCTCTTGGTACTCACTTGCCTGATTTTGACGGTAAATTGACAAGTGTAGCAGCCCTGGCCTGAAAGGGCATGGTGGCCAGAGTCTGGGTTCCTTCAAGCAAGCTGGAGACCAACGGACAGGTCACTTGAGAGCAGGGGACCTCCAATGGATCCTGGAGCAGGTAGCTGGGGAGCATCAGTTGTAGCCCTGAGGCCCCAAAAGCTTCGGAGGTGGGGGCTGTGGTTCATACAACTAACCTTCCTCTTCAAATTTCCTCCTGCAGGAGCTTCTCCGAGAACTTATGTGAAATGGATCCCAGGAGCCCAAGGGACAGACTGTGGTGGTCTGTAAGGTGCCACCCAGGTCCCTCTGCAAGAATAAAGGACTTATTGCCCCAGCTGCTCCAAGTGCTACCTGCAGTAAGTTGTCAATTCCTCACCTTCCATCCTCAGGGCAGCCTACATCCAATGACTACTCTCAGTGGGGTGCAAAGTCTCAGACCTTTTGCCTTGACTCAGGACAGTCCCAAGGGGAGGGAGCATCACAGGTCAGCCTCCCTTTCTGCATGCTTCTGCCTGTCCCCTCCCTTCCAAAGGCATCGATTTCAGTACCGTTAGCTGAAACCCCTGCATACTCCATCTCAGAGACCCATCCAAGCTCACACATGGATACATGGATCTTGAGTGGCAGAAACAAACCTCAAACTCACTATTGTTGTGGTCCAAAGCCCAGAGATTAGAAAAGTTGGCACATGTAGGACTCAGAAGGGAGAAACAGAGCAGATCCCTTGAATACAATGCACAGCAGCCAGGTCTATGCCACTCAGTGGTAACATTGCAGAGTTTCTGGTCACGTGGTGGGGAAAGGGAGCACTTCAGGAAGAACAAGGCAGCCCTTCACCCCTCTCAGGCTTTGGGGTCATTCAGATCTGAGAATCCCAGAGCTTCAGCTTCCTAGCTATAGGGCCTGGAGCAATTCACTCTACTGCCCTGACACTCAGTTTCCCCAACTCCAAAATGGGGCCAAAAAGACCCACCCATGACTCTTGCACAGCTTTGAGAAAATAGCATTTGCATGGCTCCTGGCAGGCAGAAACCTCTCAGTAAAAGTGGCCATTGTTATTCAGGAGCCACACAGCTAATTAGCCTCGCTGCTGATGCAACAGGAATTCACAGTGCAACTGGCCTGTGGAAGGCAGGACTAGGCTGGAACATCTCATTTTGACAAATGGCTTTTGTTTACCCATGACTGGCAAACAAATGTTCCACGATGTGTGGCTAATCATCTAAAAATAACAGCACATATGTTCCCTCTGAGAAGTGTTCCTTGCTAACAAGCACAGCGGCCGTGGGGTGCTGGGGGTAGGGCAGAAACGTTCTGCACTTCTCTGACATGATACAGAGGCCTTTCTCCCTGCCCCCACCCAAGCACTGTGACAGCCACTTAAGGCTCTGGACACCTGTCTTCCCATGCCCACATCCATCCTGCCACTCAGCCTGTCAGTGCCACACCCTACCACCTTCTCCATGTCTCCCTGTCTCTGTGTCTCCAGCTGCCAAGCCTTACCACTTCTTGTCAGGGCAGGTGCTATAGTCCCCTCTTCCTGCCCAGTCTGCCCCAAGGGACCTTTCTAACACATACCGGTAGATCTGACTATGTTGCTCCCCTGCTTAGGACCCCACATGACTCCCTGGTGTTGAGGCCAATCTCATTATCCACGCTGCCTAGGCCAGACCATCAGTGCCCCTCATGGCTCTGAGCACATCACAGACTCTCCCAGAACTTACATGAAATAGATCCAAGGGGCCCAAGGGACAGACTGTGATGACTCTGTAAGGTGCCACCCAGGTTCCTCTGCAGGAATAAAAGACTTACTACCCAACTGCTGTGAGTGTTGCCTGCAGAAAGTTGTCAACTCCTCACGCTCCAACCCAGGGCAGCCTACATCCAGTGACTAATGGAAGTGGGGTGCCTCTTCCATCCATGAAGATGCCTGGAGATCTCAGGGATGCCTCCTTGGCACTCTCAGGCATTTTGACATCTGTGCTGAGGACAAATTATGAGAGCATCCTCTCTCTGAACTCCAGGCCCACGTGTCCAGCTGTCTACTCCACGCCTCCCCTGGGTCTTTTGTGGGCATCTCTTAATGATGTGCCTAAATCACCCCACCCCCAACACCTACACACAGGCTTCTCCTGTGATCTCTCCAGTTGCTCAGGCCCAAACTTCTGGAGTCCTTGACACCCCTCCTTCCACCCCACAACCAACCCCTTAGTAGGTGGGGCCAGCTCTGTCTTCAAAATACCCTGACTGCTCAGCGCTTTCACCCTTCTGCTCTAGTTAGCCACCATCTGGTCACAACCCAGCACCCAGAGGACCCCTTTAAAACTGGCCCACCCTGTCCAGTGGCTTCCATCTCAGCGTGAAGCCAGAGTCTTACAGAGGCCCATGACGAGGTGACCAAATTTAGCAAATACAAGTGCAGGACACCTTGTTAAATTTGAATTTCAAGGACATTATACTAAGTGAAATAACCCAGAAAAGCAAACACCACATGATCTCACATTTATATGTGAAATCTGAAAATGTCAGATTCATAGAAGCAGAGAAGAAATGTGGTTGCCAGGGGGCAGGGATGGGATGGGAGAGAGGTGGTTCAAAGATCACAAAATTTCAGTGGTGGGGGGTCAATAAGTTTAGGACATCCATTGTCTAACATGGTGACAATTAACAATGTATTGTTTACTTGAAAATACTGAAGGGAGTAGACTTTAGGTGTTTTCATCACATGCAAAAAAGAAAAGCTTGTGAGGTCATACATATGTTAATTAGCTCAATTTAGTCATCCCACAAATATATACATATTTCAAAGCATCGTGTTGTAAACCATAAATATACATTCTTTTTATCTGACAATTAAAATAAACTTTCAAAAGAATAAAGATTTATTAGGAATTTTAAAAAACCTTTTTTTTATTTTTTGAGACAGAGTCTCACTGTCACCCTGAGTAGAGTACCATGGGGTCACAGCTCACAGCAACCTCAAACTCTTGGGCTGAAGCTATCCTCATGCCTCAGTTTCTCAGTAGCTGGGACTACAGGCATTTGCCACAATACTTGGCTAGTTTTTATTTGTAGTAGAGATTGGGTCTCGATTTTGCTCAGACTGGTCTTGAACTCCTGACCTCATGCAATCCACCTTTCTGGGCCTTCCAGAGTGCTGGGATTATAGGCATGAGCCACCATGCCCAGCCTTAAAATTTTTTTTTGAATTTTATGTCCTATGGAAATTTGCCTGTCTCTGAAATTAAAAGACAAATTTGCATAGGATATACTTATATTTTAAAAAAATTGTTTTTCTGAAATTCAAATTTAAGTGAGTACCCTGTATTTTTTCAGCAACCAGACCTACAAGGCCCCAGCCGTCCTGGGCCACCCCTCACCCCGGCTGTCACCACCACTGTCCTGCCTGCGGCTCTGACCTCCTTGCTTTTCCCAAGGTCCAGAAAGAGTTCCTCCACTTCTGGAATGCACCTGCTATTCCTCCTCTCTGCCCAGCCATCCCCCAAATATCTGTCTGGCCCACTTCCTTGTCCCCTCAGGTCTCTGCCTGGATAGCCCTTCTCACTGAGGCCTGCCCAGACCTCCTGATATAGAACAACAAGCTACTGTCACTGCTCCACTTCATTTCTTCATGGCAGTTAAGCTCTCCCAAAAGAAAGCCAGCTCCTTGAAAGCAAAGAGTTTTGTCTGTGTTGCCCACAGCTGCTATGTCCCCATACTGAGCACAGTGCCTGGCACACAGTAGGCACTCAATAAATACCTCTTAAATAAATGATGTCCCCACTGCCCCACCCCCAGGCCGCTTGGAAAACTCCTCCTCAAACCACAAGGACAACTCTGTTGATCTAGTTGACCACACGCAAGTCCTCCAGGAGGGGAGAGTCACCCCTTGCTTGAGCTCCCAAGGGCAGGGATCCACCGCCACAGGATCACCTACTCTGTCCTGGTCAATACCACACCCCCAGCACCAAAGTGTGCAGGTGTGCTGGCCATATTTCCTAGACAAAGTGACAGTAATAAACAATGTGAGGATCATGAGACAGGGATTGGAGATCAGAACTGAAGGAAACCTGACAGCCCTCCTCATCCATATTATATCAATCATCTCTCCCCTTCCCAGCTTCCTCACTGGACTAAGAATCCTCCAAGGTGGGAATCGTGTCCTATTCACCTTTTTCTCCCCAGTGCCTAATCAATGTTGACACATGGGAGGTGCTCAGTAAATGTGTGAATGAATGAATGACTATCTGAGTGAGTGAAGAAATGAATAGCAGAGGAAGCAAGCAGAATTCTATTTCTCAGGCTCCCTGTAGAGGCTGGTTGACTCCTACTGTCCTTAAGAGTAGAATATCCATGTTTATCACTGCTGGGAAGAGAGCCACAGAGAAGGAGAAGATAAAGATGCCATTCCGTCCCCTCTGCCCAGGTCCATGGAGCATGTTCACCTCCACGATCTTCCCACCAGCCTGAAAGGCAGCTGTTATCACTCCCTAGTTCAGATGAAGAGTCTGAGGCCCAAAGAGATGGCATGATTTGTGGACAGTGGAAGCAAGATGGGGCTGGGTTTCAGTCCCAACCACTCAGCCCAGCAGCCACCCGAGGCACTGCATTTCCAACCTGCCCAAGGTTACCATGACCTAAGGGTTAGAGGGTTATTTCTTGGATTCTTTTTTGAACAGCCCATAGAGGCCTCCTGAGTAGGGATAAGGGACAAGTCAGACTCACAAGAGGACAGGGACACTGCCCAAGTTAAGAGTTGCTCTGCCTGCAATTCTCTTCCCTCTGGGCACGTGGAGACCTGGTCCTCTCAACATCTGCATGGCTCCCTCTTTGCCTCTCACTATGCTCCTTTGCCCATACCAGTCCTACATGTCCTGCCCTGAATTACTGTGATTCCCGAGAAAATTTTGTGATATTAATGTCATTCTGCACTAATGAGTCCAGCCCACTTGGTCCCAGCTGGAGCCTCCGGTGCCTGCTGATTAATTGGTACAGAGCTCTGAGGGATGTGAGGGGAGGGGAGAAGGAAAAGAAGGGCAGACAGAGGGAGAGAAAAATGGTTTCCAGAGCAGAAATAGGTTTCCCCTGCTCACCAGTGAATTTCTCCCTGTCCTCAGTCTTTGGCTTCTTACAAAGCAGGATCTAGAAGGCCACTCCCTCCTTAGCCACTTAGTCTCCAATTCAGGAAAAATGAGACACATGGCCCCAGGAAAGCACAGGTTGGGAATTGGTAGATCTGGGTCGGTCTCATTCTAGTGCTGCCTGGTGTTGCCTCGGGCAAGTCATTGCGAGCCCTGAGCCTCATTTCCCCATCTATAAAATGAGGCCCCAAATCCCACTAGAGCACAAATAATTGAAAGCTGTCAGGGTTGTCAACGTGCTTTCAGTTCCACCTGAAAGGGAAGCATTTATGGTGGCTTCATGGCCCTGGGCAAGCTGCTTAACCTCATATGTAAAATGGGAGTATTTAACAACACCTACCTCATGGGGTTGCAGCAGGATTGAATGAAATAAGGAACAATGCTTGTCCTGGCACTGAACAGGATGAATAAATGGGGGCTACTGTTACCATGTCCAGAAATAGTCAACCAATTAAGGAAAGCATGTGACTCTGCTTGGTGGAACATTACACGGGTTGCATAAAGGATACAGAAGGATGCATAAAGGATGGTGCAGTTCAGGAAATGCCCATGTTCAAAGAGATGGCATGATTACAGGTCTTATACACTAGACCTAGTTGAGAGAATCTTACTTTCATCTACAAAAGGGGTAGCCAAGGCTCATAGAAGGTCCTTAATTGTTCCCAGGTCACAGAGTAAGTAAACAGCTGAGCTGGAAATATGAGTGCAGGGAACACCAGTCTCAAAATGCAGACTCTTTCCTATTTGCCAAAATTCCTGCCCATCAAATTTTAAAACTTGATTTGCTGAAGTCGTGAGCCTGTAGGCATTTCATTTTGGTTTCCGTCCATGTGCTCATGATGTTTTTGTGCCATAATAATGATTTCTTAAGGCAATTAATAATGCCTGTCTCGCACTCCTCACACAGCTGATACACAGATCAGAGGAGCCAATGGTTGTGTAGGGCTCTGAAGACAGGACAGGGATGGCCCCCCGCCCCCCCTCCGAGTAATAGCATCATGTTCAAGGCTTAGCAGCTAGAGCTTTCTTGGAGCTGACATCTCTAGAGAGAAGACAGATGATAGAGGAATAAACAGATACAAATGTTAGAGGAAAGTAAAGCAGCACAAGATCACTGGGGAGTGAGGCTCTTTTGTCTACAGTGTCATGAAAGGCACCTTTGGTGAGGTAAGACTTAATGTAAGGAGATAAACCATGACTTCCAAGGAGAAAGTATCCAGGCGTAGAACTAGCAAACGCAAAGGCCCTGTCTTAGTCCACTGGGGCTGCTATAATAAAATATGACAGGTGGCTTCTAAACAACAGAAATTTATTTCTCATGGTTCTGGAAGCTGACAAGTTCAAGACCAAGACACCAGCAGATCCAGTGTCTGGCGAGGACCCCCTTCTGGCTCATAAGCAGTACTTATTACTATGTCCTTACATAGTAGAAGGGGCAAGGGAGCTCTGTGGATCCTTTTTTATAAGGGCACATATCCCATCATGAGGGCTCCACCCACATGGCCTAATCACTCCCCAAAGTCCCATCTAACCCCATCATATTGGTGACCAGATTTCAACATGTGGATTGAAATAGGGACACATTGAAATGGGGAGGCTAGAAAAAATACTCAAGAAATAGAAGGCCAGTGTGTGGTGAGTGAGGGGACAAAGAGAAGAAAAGGGTATGTGGGGATAGCAGGAGATGCAGGGTCTTGTAGGCCACTGTAGGACTTCAGAATTTATGCCGTTCAACTCGAAGGAACTGGCTTATCGTTTTCTCATCTGTTGTATTATTTGCATTTCCTTTACTTAACAATTTCCCTTTTCAGAATGACTGACCAAATGCCCAGCCCTGGCATTCGGGGTCTTTCAGATCACAGGTTGGGGGAAAAACCTCACCTAACTTTCCAGCCTCTAGCCTCGCCACTGCCACCACACACACCCTCCTGCTGCCCTCCATCTCACCTCTGTGCCTTTGCCCATGCAGTCCCCTCTGGCTTCACGCAGGTTGACACTTGCAAATATTTGATGAGTAGCTACTGGGCACCAGGCCCTACAGGAGGGCCTAGGCAAGGGCAAAACAGTGGTGAACAGAACTGGCCCCATCTCTGCTCAGCTGCATCTAGCAGAGAAGACAAACAGTAACCTGCTAAGTGAAGGGAAATAAGTAATTACCACGAAGGGGACTGTGGGGGCCATGGCAGTGGCTGACAGGGTGCCCAACTACCCTGGAGTAGGAGGTGGTCTGGGAGGTCCTGAAGAGGCGGCCTTGAAGCCAAGGCCTAAGAATGAGCAGGAGTCGGCCCAGGAAAGAGGTGGGGAGGCACATAGCATAGGGAAGGTTGCAAGAGGAAGAGAGGAAGACAAGGGAGCTTGTGTGACCTCATGTGACCTTATGGGCCATGTCAGGAGTAAGAACTTTATACTGGGCCCTTGCAGGGCTTGACTGCTGGGGGTGCATATCCTCCTCTGTTCAGCTTCCTCTTGGTGTCTGAGCCACGCCAGGAAGGGAGCTCAGCAAACAGGCAGCACCTGCCTGGCTCGGCGCTAGGTAAACAGGACTCTGTCCGCGTCTGCAGCCTGAACACAGCCCACAGCTGCACAGGGATAAATATTTGCCTACAGACCCATCTCACCTAATGAGTGTTTGGGCATCTGCCAGGGAGTTCTGACCTGAGGGAAGCTGGCGGAAAAGGGGACAGTCCTGGGGGACTCCAGCCTCTCATTCTAGGGGGCCCTGAAGTGCAGGACGCAGACCTAGGTGAAGCACAGCTAGGAGCCAGGGGCAGGGCACCCCCAAAGCCCTTTTCCAGTGCTCCAATGGGAACTTGAGGGTCTCACATCCCCAATAAGGGTAGCCCATGCCCATGCCTGGCCACAGAGCAGCAGCTGCCTATTCCTCCTCCTCCTAAATGCAATATGTACACACTATGAATAAATAAATTCTATATTAGATAGTTGGAGAGAACTGGAGAATTGTGCCCTTTCATCTTGGGCCTTTTGAATTTTTTTCACCTTGTGCATTATTAATAGGAATTCAAATAGATAAACAAAACTGTAAGGTAGTATATGCCTATAATTTAAAAAAAAAATCAAATTGTAAAGAAGATTAATTCATTAAAAAGAAAAGTTTCCTGACCTTTTAATCCTACTTCCAAACTTATCTGCATCTTAGTAAGATTTCATTTTTGTTTCAATACAAATAGCATTATGTCAACATCCTATTCTCCCTTAACGACATGGTATATACCCTGGACACCTTTCCGCCTCCGCACATCTGGGACTACCTCATTCTTTTCAGTATCTGAGATTTATTTCATGGTACTGAGATTTGTGTAGACAGGCTCATCTGGTGTCTAACTCATCTGGTGGGGGGGTTATGTATTTTTATTTTTCATTTTTTTGGCTGTTACAAATAATCCTCTACCGAACAGCCTTTTACTTGCATCACTGCATATTTGTTGGATTTTATTTGTTCAATAAATTCCCAGAAGGAGAGCAAACACTTGTGCACTTAGGTTCAAAGACATTAGGTTCAACAGACATTGCCAAATTACCCCAAAAGAAGACTGTGCTCCCTTCTCTTTCTACCACACCAGCTCGGGAAAATGCCTATTTCCCCGACCTCAGAAATTAGGAAAGTTTTAGCTCTTTAACAAACTCATGAGTGAAAGACAGGATCTGTTTTATTTGTATTTCTTAATTATTAGTGAAGTTGGGTATCTTTTAGGTATGTATCATTGGTGTTTCCTTTTTCAGTGAACTACTTCACACATTTTTCAGTAGGGTACTCTTTATTTCATTTCAGCAATGTTTTAGCACCTATTCTGTGGTAATACTGTGTACAGCACTCACTCCTTTGTGAAACTTAGATGAGAGTATGTCTGCACTAGGGCAGGGGCTAGAGGCTTCGAAGAGACCAAAGAAGGTCTTGAATCCTGCCAGGCTTGATTATAAAACCTGATTATAAAACCTTATCAATAAAATAGAATACAGTAACTCCTGTCCCTTTATGGAAAAAAGCACAGAAAAGTATGGATAAGTCAGGGTAGCTTTAGGTGCAAGTGACAGAAAATCAATCAAAAATGACATAAACCAAAAAGGAAACCTATTGGCTTATATAATTAAAACTTGTGGGCTTCAGGCATAGCTACATCCAGGTGCTCAAACAGGGGTCCTCAAACTTTTTAAACAGGGGGCCAGTTCACTGTCCCTCAGACTGTTGGAGGGCCGGACTATAGTTTAAAATAAAACTATGTACAAATTCCTATGCAGACTGCACATATCTTATTTTGAAGTAAAAAAACAAAATAGGAACAAATATAATCACATGGCCGCATGTGGCCCACAGGCCGTAGTTTGAGGACCCCTGTCAAACATCAAGCATCATGTATCTCTCTCCATATTTCGATTCTACTTTCCCCTGTGTTAGCTTCATTCTTAACCTAGATGTACTAATACAGCCACCATCAGCTGGGGGCTAATAGCCTATTTATTCAACAACCTATGGAGAGTGACTATTTTTCAGCAGCTTCAGCAAAAATTTAAGAATTAGCTGTAATTGGTCCATACTGGGTCATACATTCATCATGCTAATCATTGAGGCCTGAGTGATACATTATATATATTAGTCAGGGCTGAAGCTGAAGGATAAGAATGAGTCCCACGTGAGGCCTGTGGTCTGAGTAGGAAAATGGGAAAATTATATTACACTTACCAAAAGAAAAGACTGCCTAAAACTACAGATGTCCCTAGGCTGAATTCTAGTCCTATCTCAGCTGTGTGATCCTGGACTAGTCATTTCCCCTTTCTGGCTCTGTATGATTCAAACTTTGAACTCAATCACTGATTTTGATATCTTTTGTAGTAGCAAAAGTTTTTACTTTTCAATAAATAATACATGGAATCTAGTATAGAACAGATAAGAGCTATGTTTTATTAGAAATGCTATTTGTTTAATCCACTAATAGTCAGGATAGACCAGTATCTTCTATAATAACAAATAAACCCCAACCTTCTCACATGAAGGTTTGTTTCTCACTCACATCACAACTCAGTGCAGGTCAGGTAACTCTTCTTGGCAGATCTCCTCCATCTCCCCAGTTAGTGTTTCAGGGAACCCCACCTCCACCATTCGCAATTCCACCATGATAAAGCCCTATCCTCTGTGGAAGGGGAAGAAAGAACAGACACCACCTTAGCCCATGTTCCAGGGCCCGCCAATCCAGTCACAGGCTGTAATTCGCATGCAAAGGGCTCTGAGAAATGTAATCTTCCTTTGCTGGAAAAGGAAAATGACACTCTATACTCTATAACATTTACTTATTAAAAGGTCAATCATTGAGAATGTCATCCAAAAGACCACTTGGATGGCTAAATAGGAAAAGCACAAGCTTTATTGGTGATAGCAGTTTGCAAACCTGGAAGAGGCAGTCTCTAGCTTGGACTGAAAATGCTCTCTTTTCACAGAGGGAAAGGGCAGGTTGGGTTTTACGCCTCACAGGGCCTGTATTATACAACAGAGTCATACATATTCAGGAGGTTTAGGAAAAAGCTACACATATTTATGAGGGGAGTCAGTGCATGCACAATGATTAAACTTATAAGTAACATACTTTCCATATTCACTTTGGGGTGCAGTTTTAGAGTTAATATGAGGTAGAATTTGGCTTTTTATGTCAAAAGGTGAACTGTAGTACACAAAGAATATTTGTGCAGTCTCTATAAGCTGAATGAAAATGACTCAAGGTCCACAGTTGCCCATCAGGGAAGAATGTTTACAAGACCAGTCTTCTGTCCAAAGTTATAGTGGTCTAGGTTACAAATCAGAATTAGGAGGGGTCTAATAATTTTCTCCTTTTCTTATTAGCAAGAAGGTAGTTTTCCTATAGCTGGAGAAATTTAGGGAATTGCCATGCCCATGGGCCCATACATAACTTTTGCTTCAAAAGGGGTATTTATTTTGGTCTCTCAGATCACAAGAACAATGAGATTGCTTTGATGGATCAAAAAGAATAAGAAATTAGGTATTATGAATGACAAAGATTCAGGTTGATATCTCAACCTTAGCACTGACTTTTTAAGCTATAAACTTTTAAAATTTAAGTTGCCAATACAGTAGAACCTCCATAGTTGACCACCTCTCTAGATTAACCACCTCCTTAAGTTGACCTAATTTTCATATACCCAACAGGCACCACAGGTACGAATTCGTACAGTAGGCTTTGTTCCTTCCGTTGACCCCCTTTGTATGTTGACCAGTTTGTTACAGTCCCTTGAGTGGTAAACTCTACTGTATTAAGAAAAGTTCAGGTCATCAAGGAATAGGAGTTGGAAATGCTAGCACTATTTAAAAGCTTGCTTTGCTTATAATTTTAGGGTTCTTTTTAATTATATAGAGATAGCAGGAAAAACTTTAGTGTCAAACTTGCTGACTGCTAACAGCATAAGAAACGATGCTATTTCTAAAATGTTAAAACTTAGTATGCAACATATCCAAGAGTTCTTGCTATGTTTATCCCAATGTTTGAATAGTTAAACATATACAGTAGAAACTATAAGTTAGAACTGATAGCCTATAGACTTTTCCCAGCCTTTTAGTTTTTTTTTAAACTTATTTTCATTAGGACACTTCACAAGAAAAATAAATTACTGTCTCTCTTTAGAAAAGATACCTTTAAAAAATAAAAAATATTTGTGATCATGGGTTAGGCAAACATTTCTTAGATACAACACTTAAAGAAGACCCATAAAAGAAAAAGTTGATAAATTTGACTTCATCAAAACTAAAGAGTTTCTGTTCTTCAAAAGATACTATTAAAAGAATGAAATCAAAAGCCGCAGGCTTAGAACATATTTGCAAACCTTACATGCAAATTTTAAAAAATGTATATCCAGACTATATAAAGAACCTCCAAGTCACAAAAGACCACAGATTATATGATTCTCTTTATATGAAATGTCCAGAATGGGCTAATCCATATAGAGACAGAAAGCAAACAAGCAGTTGCTTAGGCTTAGGGTGAAGAGGCTATGATGGGGAGTTAGAGAGTGAAATGAGTTTCTTTTTGAGGTGATGTTTTAAAGTGGACTTTGGAAATAATTGTACAACTCTGTGAATGTACTAAAAACCACTGATTGTATACTTCAAATGAGTGAATTTATGGTATGCAAATTATATTTCAATAACCCCCCCCAAAGGTATTCAACATTTAATAAGAATAAAAGCAAACAAAAAAAATCAATGGGCAAAAAAATTCAAACACACATTTCAACAAAGAAGATATAGAAATGGCTAATAAGCCCATGAAAACATGCTCAACATAATTAGTCATTAGGAAATGCAAATTAAAATCACAGTGTGATAGTGCTACATGCATCTTAGAATGGCCTTTAAAAAATTACTGACAAAACCAAGTGCTGACAAAGATATCCAGTAATTAGAATTTACACATTGCTGGTGAAAATGCAAAATGGTACAAACAGCCACTTTGGACAACAATTTGCAGTTTCTTATAAAGGTACGTGTCTACAACCCAGCATCTGACTTCTGTGTATTTACTCAAGTTAAATGAAAATCCATATTCAAACAAAATTTGCCCACAACCTTCACAGTGGCTATATGTGTAATCACCAAAAACTAGAACACAATCCTAATGTTCTCCATTTGGACAATGGATAAGTTGTGGTATAATAATGGTATAATACTCAGAAATAAAAAGAAACATAGAGGCAAATTTGTGAATCAGGAAAAAAAGAAATGAAAAAAGAAAATGAAACAAATGCATTAAGCGATGTGAAGGCAGCCACACTCAAAACTCACCTACTATGATTCTATTTGTATTGTATGGTGTTCTTGCAGAAGCAAAACTATAGGGACAGAAAATAGATGAGTAGTTTCTAAGGGCTAAGACTTGGGGAAACAGTGACTATATAGGGGGATGTGGAAATCTGGGTGTTGACAGAACTATTATATACTTGATTGTTGAGGTTGTTACACAACTGCACATTTTGGTCAAAACTCACCAAACTATACACTGAAAAGGGTGAATTTTACTGTGTTTAATTATACATCAATTTTTTTAAAAATAGGTAGCTCTATCAACATTGAGCTGACACTCTTGCAAAGCTACAACCAACTGTTCCCTCAAAGTAGGACATTTTTGTCCAGCAACCTACTGAGTTGGGTGGACTTATTTACTTGCCTGGAGCCTGTAGATAGTTTTTTGTTACCTCTATTTACCCCATAGCATAAGTATAAAATAGTAAAATATGTTTAACTGCTTCTCTTCAATTGGGCTTTCAGAAATATCCTCTCTCATCTCTGATATTTAGCCACATGGCAAACTCCTACTCATTCTTCAAGACCCAGTGCAAATGTCACCTCTTTGCTAAGCCTTACGCAGACTTCCCCTCTCTTTTGAGCAGGGCCTGTTTTCCCCTTGTCTGTGCTCCTGCAGCCCCTGGGTAGCCCTATCTCATGGCATTTATAAAATTCTGTTGGCAATGGTGATGGCCTTAGTGTCCTTCCTCACCTCATGTGAACTATTCTGTGTCTGTATAGGCCTGGCACACAGTAGGTACTGGTGAGTGTATGTTAAGTTAGTGGCCTTATCCCTTAGGCTATAAAGTAAAAAGGCTAAGCCAATCCACAAGGGTAAGTGGCTGTATTTGTAATAAGCAAACCTTGAGGAGGATCAGAAAATAATTTGGGGCCAGATTCAGGAGGGCTTTGAATACCAGTTTCAGGATTTCTGACTTTACCCTGTGGGCCATGAAGAGTTCTTCACCTGCCCCACATATGTTGAGTCATTTATTCTCCTTTTTCTTTGGCAGGCTCCCCCTCCTGAAAGCCATTGACTCCTTCACTTCATTCGGGTCCCTGGTTAACTGGCCTTTAGAGATGCTTCCCTGATCACACCATATGAAGTAACACCCCTGTCCCACTCATGTGCACACCCATTCTCTTACCCAGCTTCATTTTTCTTCATGGCACTCATCACCATCTCCCAAACATGTATTTTTTTATTGTCTTTATCCCATCACAGAATGTAAAATTGATGACAGCAGGGACATTTTTTAATTCATTGCTGTGCCCTCAGCACCTAGAACGTAATCTAAGTCAGAGCCAGAGGCTTGACAAAATGTGTGCGAATAAATGAACACCTATTTTATAGATGAGGAAATGAAGTCTCGCAGCTAGTAAGATCTGAGTCAGATGCAGACCCAGATCTTATATGAGTTCAACTTTAAAAAATATTCTCTTAATCAGGATCTGGTAGAGTCATAAAGGGCTACACTTAAATTAGCTCTTTATTGTTTGGAATCATTGACTGCTTTGGGAATCTGTTAACAGTTCTGGGCTCTTTACCCTGAGAAGCAGACAAAAGTGCAAACAAAATATTTTGCAGATAACTTCAGGAACTCATGGACAGTCCCCTATTTTGGTCCCCTTCCTGACTTTCTTGGGTATATGTCTTTGGACAAGCCATTTCATCCCTCTAAGCCTCAGTTACAACTCTAAAGTGCAGATAATGAGACTCACTTTTCAGGGTGTCTCATTGGCTGGAAGATCCAATGAGATCAGTATGAACATTTGGGGTTCAAATATTGTCAGTGCTCATCATCCCTACCCTACCTGAACTTCTGTGTGGCAAGGTGAGAAAGACTTGGAAGACCTGGGTCCCAGGCGTGCCACTCCCTCATCCCAGCGTGGGTGACTCACATACCCCTTATAAGCCTTAGTCGTATCCCCCATCCCCCCCAAATGGGATTATTTTTCATTTAACAGAATGAATCAAATGAGATAACAAAAGCCCTCAGGAAACACTAAAGCCCTGGAAATGTTTCCCAAGACATTCTTTCTGCCTGCTGCAAATTGTTTTACTTTTTCAATTTCAAGTACAAAAAGCTCTCTGCAGGTCCAGGCCTAAGGAGCTAAAGGATAATGTGGGTCAAATCCTATTTCACCAAATCCTATTACCCTTTCCCACATAGTAGGCTTCTCTCATACTGGACTGCAGCCTCCCAGGGGAGACCTGGTTAACTTACCTGTGTCTCTGGTAGGCCAAGCACAGAGCCCTGCACCATAGGCACACTCTGTTGCCAAAAACTCCTTTCACCTGCAATCAAGAACTTTATGTTTGGTCCACATGATTTCTGTTTTTCAATTAGATACCGACATTGAAAAATCAAGAAAATTCATAAACAAATTGAGGTTTTTAGCTTCTCTTTACAAATTAGGTGATCTATACCAAGAAAGTGCAAATTCTCACATGTGGGAAGAGCCAGGCCAGCATTTTGGCCGTCCTCCCCATCCCTTTTAATTCAAATGCCATGTAACTTCCCACCCCCATAGTCTCCACAGCTCCTACCCTTATGCTGCATACCCATCCATCTCCATCCTGGAATCAACAGGCATGGGAGTCAGATTCTCCATTTTACATTCCTAGAGCATTACATGAAGCCCATTCACAGGTGCCATCTTCTTGAGCTCATTAAGAAATGTTTGTGAATTGGGCATTATCATCCCCACACCATAGGTGAAAAAAAGTAAGGCTCCAAGAGGCAACGAAACTCATTCAAGACCATAAAGCCATCTAGAGGCAGCTTGAAAACTCAATCATAAATTCTTCTTTACTGAAGAGAGATTAAAACCTTAAATAGATAGCTTTCATTTGTTTAAAGTGACATTGAACTTCAGCTATACTCTGATACAAAGACTTTGAGTCAAACAGACCAGGTTTCAAATCTGGACTTAGCTATGTACTGACTATGACACTTCACCTCATCCATTTCTACATCTCTAAAATGGAACCTAAAATTCCTTCCCCACAGGGCTGTTCACTAATCCTTTGTAGATTTTAGTAAATGAATTTGGAAAGTGCTACCCTGACCAAAGAAAAAGAGCCACACTATAGAGTTCATAGAAACATTGGTCAACATGAAGTTTTTGTTTAGTTTGATTCTAAACAGGACCTCTAAAAATCTACAGGACCAAACACAGCTTTCTTAAAAATATCTGAGCCATGCAGTCATATACGAAAAGACACCTAAAGAAGCTATTTGGAGTATCCTAGCTAGGAAAGGATATACGAACAACAAAATTCATGGAACTGGATGGATAATAATTGTTTCAGCAGACCAGAGGAAGCTCAGAAGCTGTCCAGTAAGCAGTAGAAGTCTCCAGAAAGATTTTGGAAGGCATCAAGTACCTTTGGAAGGGGGGTGAAGCTGGGTCTTAAAGCAGGTGGACTAGGACTTGGAAGCCTGTTTAAAAAGCAGTTGAAATCACTGATCAGATGGCATCAACCTAACAAGACCTCCTGACATGTGCCTCCAGGTGAAGTACAAATTACACAGCTTCCACTATGGTCTCTTCCTGCCAGAATGTTTAAGCTGAATCTAACAAGTCAAGTGAGAAAACAACCAGCAAGCCTAGATTGTGGGAAATTCTAGAAGGCCTCTTCAAAATGTCAAATGTTATAGATTAAAAAGGCTAAAGAGATACAACAGCCAAATGCAACGGATGCTGTTTTTATTTTTTTTTTAATTAGGCCATTTGGACAAATCTGAATATAGATTAGATATTAGATGGATGAAGTAGCCACAAGGATCCCCACATCGACACCTATATATCCCCATATCCACACCTGCATTATACAGGGTTGGTCTATGTGTCTCATACCATACTGCAGAAGGGACAGTATGTTACCAGAAAGATTACATACAGTTTCCACCTTGGGCACTCTCTCTCATACATAATGCACACTTAGATCTCTTGTTTTGGGTGAAGGCACCTGCCATGCTGTTATAATGCTCCAGTAGCCTACAGACAGGGTAATGAAGTAAAGACCCCAGGCTTTCAGACATCAGTCCCTGAATACAGCTTTAGATGACTGCAGCTTCCACCAACAGATCTACTGCAACCTCATGAAAGACCCCGCATCAGAACTATGCAGCAAAGCTGCTCTTAAAATTCTAACACTCAGGAACTGTGAGATAAATGTTTATCGTATCAAGTGCTAGTTTAGGAGTACTTTGTTACACAGAAGTAGATAACTAATGCAGATGATACAAGGTAAGAATTTTATATTCTTAGCTATAACATTGGTACAGGAGAATTTCCTTATTTTTAGGACATACGTCCCAATATATTTAGGGATAAAATGTCATGATGCCTACACAATTCAGTTTCAAATAATTCAACAAAGATATAAACACAGCATGCACACACACACACACACACACACACAGACATACACAAATACAAAAAGTTACTGAATTTAGGTAGTAAGTATACAGGTAATCATTGTATTGTTCTTTTTACTTTTCTGTATCTTTAAAAATTTTTACAATAAAAACTTAGAGAACTTCTGCTTCTAGCCAAGATGGAGTAACATAATCCAGATTTATACTCCCATTGAAAGCAATCAAGAAACTATTAAAAATATATAAAACAGTTTTCAAGACACCAGACATCAGCTAACAAAGGACAGTATTCTCTGAGAGATGAAAAATAAGGTGAACCCTGTGATTCCCCCAGCTTGCCTATATTAAGAGAGATTTCCATTCCAACCATAGCACAGGGCAAAGAAACAATGGAAAGTCCCAGCAGACTCCTTAAGTTGAGACAATAGACAAAAAGTTCAGGGAGACCAGGATAGCTACAGTTTCTAGACCAGATTCCAGAGAAAAGAGAGCTGCCATAAGAAAGAACCCCAGAAATCTACAGAGAGTCCTCCTTAAGTAAATAGCAGAGTACTGACCAATTCACTTGTGCAAGGAAAAGAGCTAAGGCTATGCTGAGCATGGTAGGTGTGCACCTGTAGTCTCAGCTAGTAGGGAGGCTAAAGTGGGAGGATTTCTTGAGGCCAGAAGTTCGAAGTTGTATTTATGATGATCTCACCTCCTGAATAACCACTGTACTCTGGCTGGGGTAACATAGAGAGACCCTGTCTCTAAAAAAATAAAGAAAAAGAAAACATCTGAGATTGTAGAAAGAACCACCTGAAAGGATTAGAAGGAATAGTATCTGGCATTTACACAAGGCTGAGAACAGCACCTATTGCCACTAGCCACAATAAAACCTAAACATGTATGAAGCATTGGGTAGAATACTCGCAAAGGTCTTTCCTTAATCATGAGGAATAATTAGTCCTAGACTAAGCACTGCTCTAGATCTTCCTAACAAATCATAAAAACAAGACCCCCCAAAGATTAAACTGTTTCCAAGTACCTTAGTTGTATTCCAAAGCAAAGATCTAGAAAACAGAAATATAGGGCCAGGTGTGGCGGGTCATGCCTGTAATCCTACTTTGGGGGCTGAGGTGGGAGGATTGCTCGAGCTCAAGAATTCAAGATGAGCCTGATCAACATAGCAAGACCACAATCTCTACAAAAAATAGAAAAATTAGCCAGGTATGATGGCATATACTTATAGTCCCAGCTACTAAGGAAGCTGAAGTAGGAGTATTGCTAAACCCTGGAGTTTGAGGTTGCAGTGAGCTATGATGACTCCACTGTACTCTACCCAGAATGACAGAGTGAAACCTTATCTTAAAAAAAATTATCAGACAGGGCGGCACCTGTGGCTCAAAGAGTAGGGTGCCATCCCCATATACCGGAGGTGGCGGGCTCAAACCCGGCCCCGGCCAAAAATTGCAACAACAACAAAAATTATCAGGCATACAAAGAGGGAGTAAAAACTCAAAGTATAATGAGGAGAATAATCAATCAATCAAACCAACCAAGATATGGCACAGACGTTAGAATCAGTAAAGAAGGACATTAGAACAGTCAGAAAAACTATACTTAATAAATTCAAAAAGCTAAGTAAAGATATGAAAGACATGAAAAATACCCAAATTAAACTTCTGGACATGAAAAAAATAAGGTTTGAGATGAAAAATACACTGAACAAGATAAAGAACAGATAAGACATGGCAAAAAAAAAAAAATAGTGAATTTGAAGACATACACCTCAAAATTATCCAAAATTACACAGAAAGAACAAAGAAGAAAATAATGAAAATAATTCTTTGCCACACATCTGATAATTAAAATGAACCAATTCTTTGAAAGACACAATCTAAGAGATATAGATAATCTGAATAAGCTTGTATCTATTAAAGGAATGGAATCAGTAATTAACCTTTCAAAACAGAAAGCACTCTGCCCACAGGGTTTCACTGGTGAAGGAAGAAATAATACCAATTTTCTATAATCTTCCGGAAAATAGAAGCAGAGAGAACACTTCCTAACTTATTCTATGACTCTTGAATTGCCCGAATATCAAAGCCAGATAAATATATTACATGAAAAGAAGATTACAGACCAGTATCTTTCATGAACAAAAAGGTAAAAACAGTATCCTCAACAATATATTAGCCAATCAGATACAACAATGGATAAAGAAACTATACACCATGACCAAGTGAGATTTATCCCAGTTATGCAAAGCTGGCTCAACATTCAAAAGTCAACAAATATATTCTATCACATCAATAGGCTAGAGAAGAAAAATCATAGGCTAGAGAAGAAAAATCCCTCTTTGTATGTCTGATAATATGAGCAGATGCATGAAAGCATTTGATAAAATCTAATACTCATTTGTGATAAAAATGCAGCAAACAGGACTAGAGGAAAAATGCTTTAATTTAATATAGAACATCTATAATTTCAAAAACCCCTTACAGATAATGCCATATTTAATGATGAGAAACTATATATTTTCCCCTCCTAAGACTTGGAACAAGGCAAGGATGTATTCTCTCACCAGTACTAGTCAACATTATACTGGAAATTCTAGCTAATGGTATAAGGCAAGAATCGCTTCTCGGCCTTTTGGCTAAGATCAAGGTATAAGGCAAGAAAAGGAGATAAAATATATACAGATCGGGAAAAAAATAAATAAAACTGTCTTTGTTCACAGATGACATAATGGGTACATATAGAAAACTCCTAAATAACTGACAAATGAAAACTGAAAGTAATAAGCAATTATATTAATAGCAAGGTTGCTAGGATATAAAGTCAATACATAAATTAATTGCTTTCCTATAAACCAGCAATGAACAAATGGCATTGGATGTTTAAAACATAATACCACTTACATTTGCATCAAAAATGAAATAGTTATAAATCTAGTAAAAAAGATATAAAACTTACATGAGGAAAATTACAAAACTGATGAAAGAAATCAAAAAGGATCTAAATAAATGGAGAGATATTTCACATTCATGGAAAGGAAGACTCAATATTGTTAAGAAGTTGGTTTTTCCAAATTTGATCTACAGATTCAATGCCATCCCAATCAAAATTCTAGCAAGTTATTTTGTATTTATTGACAAACTGGTTCTAAAGTGTATGTGGAAAGACAAAAGACCCAGAATGGCCAACACAATACTGAAGAAGACCAAGGTTGAAGGACCAAATAAAGCTACAGTAGGCAAAATAGTGTGGTATCAGCAAAAGAATAGATGAATAGATTAATGGACCAGAATAGAAAGACCAGTAATAGACTTACACATCTACAGTCAGCTGATCTCTGACAAAGAACAAGGGCAACTCAATGGAGGAAGGGGGTCCTTTTAATAAATGGTGCTGAAACAATTGAACAGGCAACGTCCACATGCAAAAAATATAAAAGGAGAAATTAATACAGACATAGACCTTATACCTTTCACAAAAGTCAGGTCAAAATGAGTCATAACACTAAATGTAAAATGTAAAACTATAAAACCGCTAGAAGATGACAAAGGGAAAAAAATCTAAATGAGCTTGGGTTCGGCAATAACAAAAACCATGATCCATGACAGCAATGACTGATAAATTGCACTTCATTAAAATTAAAAACTTCTGATCTAAGAAAGATCCTGATAAGAGAAGAAAAAAGGCAAGCCACACATTGAGAGAAAATGTTTTCAAAACACATAAAGAACTCCTAATACTCAACAATAAGAAACAAATAAGCCAATCAAAAATTCTGCGAGGCTGAGGTGGTAGATTGCCTGAGCTCAGGACCAGCTTGAGCAAGAGTGAGACCCTGTCTCTAAAATCTAGCTGGTATTGTGGCAGGTGCCTGTAGCCCCAGCTATTTGAGAGGCTGAGGGAAGATAATGGCTTGAGCCCAAGAGTTTGAGGTTGCTGTGAGCTATGATGCCATAGCACCCTACTGAGGGGGACAAAGTAAGACTGTCTCAAAAAAATAAGCTAGTTGTTTGAAAAAAACAAAAAACAATAAAATTGTGAAACTTCTAGCCAGATGGATTAGGAAAGAAAGAAAGAAGATAAAAATTACCAAAATCAAAAATAAAAGCGATGACATCACTATAGATTCCACTGATATTAAAAGGATAAGAGAATATTATGAACACTTTAAACCAATAAATCTGAACATTTAGATGTAGCAAATGCATTGAAAGACACAAGCTACAAAACCTTATATAAGCAATAGTTAAGAAATTAAAATTTCTTACCTTACGCAAAGGTGAACATAAAGTTCGTGTAATATTTAAAATAGTTGTAACTTTAAATTGCACATGAACTTTATCTCTACCCTGCATATTTGTGAAATTAAAATTGTAGCTAAAACCTTCTCACAAAGAAAACTCCAAGTCGATATGGCCTCGCTTGTAAATACTATTGAACATTTAAGGAAAGAAAAAAAAAAAACACTAGTTCTATACAAATTTTTTCAAAGAACTAAAGAGAAGTAAATATTTCCTAACCCATTCCATGAAGCAAGCTTTACCTAAATATCAAAACCAAAGATATTATGAGAAAAGAAAACAATAGACCAATAACCCTCATAAATACAGAAATAAAAGGAAGTCTAAACAAATTTTAGCAATTTGAATCTAGCAATATACTAAAAGGATAATATATTATACATAAGTGGTTTTGTGCTGGAAATCGAGATTGGTTTATTAGAAAAATTAATCAATTTGCAATAGTACTAAACAGAAACCATATGATCATTTCCATAGACATAAAAAAGCATTTAAAAAATTCAGTACCCATTCCTAATTAAAAAAAAAAAACCTCAGAAAACTAGGAATAAAAAGGAACTTAGCCTGATGAAAGGTATCTTCAAAATCCTTACAACAAACATCATATTTGATGATGAAAGTCTGAATATTTTCCTCCTGAGATCAGAAACAAGACAAGGATGTCTGCTCTCACAATTTCTACTAAACATTGTTCTGGAGTTAGTAGCCAGTTATCAAGTAAGAAAAATGAACAAAAGGAATCTAGATCGGAAAGGAAGAAGTAAAACTATATTTGTCTATACAGAAAATCCAAAGTAATCTGCAAAAGAAGCTACCAGGACTAATAAGTGACTTTAGCCAAGGTTATAGGACATACAATTAATATACTAAGACAATTGTATTTCTATACACCAGAAAAAATCAGAAATCAAAGATTTTAAAATACCATTTAAAATAGCATTGAAAATGTGAAACATTTAAGGGAAAAATCTGACAAAACATATGAAAGACCTGTACACTAAAAACTATGAAACATTGCTAAAATAAATTCTAAAAGATGTAAATAAATGGAAAGATACACCTGGTTATCTAGTCCGATAGTCAATACTATTAACATATCAATTCTCCCCCCAATTGATCCCTATATTTAACACAATCCCAATCAAAATATCGGGAATCTTTTTTTTGTGCAAATTGGGAAGCTAATTTTAAAATTCTAGCAGGGCTCACACTTATAGTTTGGGAGCCGAACATGGGAGGATCACTTGAACCCAGGAGTTTGATACCAGCCCGGCAACATAGCAAGACTTCCCTCTCTACAAAATATTTACAAGTTATCAGTTGTGGTTACCACGTTAAATGACATGCGCCCATAGTCCTGGCTACTAAGGAGACTGAGACAAGAGGATCACTTGAGCCCAGGAATTTGAAGTTACACTGAGCTATGATTATACCACTGCACTCCACCCTGGGTAACAGAGTAAGACCCTATCTCTAAAATAAAAAGAAAAGAAAAAAAATTTGAGCAAATGAATTAGAACTACCTCCTACACACACACACACACACACACACACACACAATTACATATGTATTGCAACAGTTTAAATTTAAAAGACTGACAAATATTGGTGAGAAAACAGAATTCTCTCATGGTGATACAGTTAAACATACACTTACCATATGATCCAGCCATTCTTTGCCTAGAAAAATTTTCAAGAGAAAAGAACATATATAATCATATAAAGACTTGTACACAAATGTTTACAGCAGTTTCGTTCATAACCACTGAAACCTGAAAATAATTCAAATGGCCATTGACAAATCATCAACCAAATGTGGTATAGCCCCATTGAATGGAATACTATTTAGCAATAAAAGGGAATGAACTATTTACACAAAAACCAGGATGGATTAATCTATGTCCAAAGAAGCAAGACCAAAGGGTACATAACTGTATGAATTTATCTATCTAAAACTCTAGGAAATGGAAGCTGAATTATAGTGACACAAATTGGAAAAATGTTTTCCTAAGGGAGTGTGCCATCCCTGAGGGAATGATTACAATTGCGAAGACACTATGGCAGAGTGGATATGTTCACTATCTTGATTGTGGTAATGATTTCATGGTGTATACATATAGAAAACTTTATAAAACTGTATACCTTAAGTATATGCAGTTTATTATATATCAATCATACTTTAATAAAACTGATTAACAAATTAGGGCACAGAAGAAAACGTTAAATGACACAAAAATCCAGCCTGTAAGAAACTCTGCAGACAAAGAACCCACTGTCTTCAATAAGTAAATTTCAAGAAAAAAAAGAACAAGCCACAGGGAACCTTGAAATGGACTTGAGAAATCTAGCAACTAATTCCAATGATCCTGACTTGAATCGGATTTAGATATCCAATTAAAAACTGAACATTGACTTGTTATTTCATAACATTAAGAAAGTACTTTTAAAATTTTCAGTATGATAATATTGTGGTAACCTTTTTTAAAACTCATATTTAGAGATTACACTGAAATACTTACAGATAAAATTGTAAGTTCTCTGAGATTTGCTTCAACATAACACGGGAAGGGAAACAGGTTGGAGTATAAACAAGATTTCCTGCAAGTTGATAACTGTAAAAGCTGAATAATGGACTCATGAGGACCATTAGAGTATTAGTATTTCTTAATTTATGTTTTCTTTATTGTCCCCCTTACAGCTTATGCAGATATTTTTTTCTGATCACTCCCCCATCCCCAAAATTCAATACCAAGGATACACTGCAGGTGTTTATGTGCTGTGGCCCTTTGGAAGGTGGCAAACCATTGTAATATCTAAGATTAATTCACCCCCACCCCAAGAGTCAACTTTTGCCTCCTTTGACCTCTGGTTGAGAATGTATGCACTACACTCTTCTGTCTTGCTTTTGTACATGTTTTTAAGTTTCCATTAAATTTTAAAAAATATATTTTTGAAGGAAAAAATACAAGGTAAGAAGTATAATCATTCATAAAATGAAAAGGTGGCCAAGGAAGAAGCCATGGAACTGTCTTCTGAGCTGACAAGAACCAAGACTCAAATAGCACCAACTAGTTAGTTGAGAAGCTTGTGGTTACTCCCTGAACAACTACTACTACTACTACTACTACTGGGCATAGACCCTGTCCAGTCCCCCATAAAGGGACTTATGATGGGCTTCAGGGAAGAACTGAACTAGCTAGACCTAGAACCTTTGCTTGTCTCTCCTTTTCAAGAATCAGCCTCTTGGCCTAGGGCAGTGGCCCACACCTGTAATCCTAACATTCTGGGAGGCCAAGACCAGAGGATTGCCTGAGCTCAGGAGTTGAAGACCAGAGTGAGCAAAGCAAGACCCCATCTCTAAAATCAGCCAGGTGCTGTGGTGGGCACCCGTAGTTCCAGCTACTTGGGAGGCTGAAGCAAGAGAATTGCTTGAGTCCAAGGGTTTGAGGTTCCTGTGAACTATGACACCACAACATTCTGCCCAGGGTGACAGAGAGAGACTCTGTCTCCAAAAAAAAAAGAAAAGAAAAAAAAATCAACCTCATTCCAAGACTGGCTGACTTGCTGATCCCAAGGTGGATGCTTACTATGTAGCTACATACTTCCTACTTCTCACCCAATAGGAAAGAGAAACGACATGCCAGCATTCAGTAAAAGCCTTTAATACACCCTGACTGAATCAGCTTTGGTACTGCCCCGCTGGCAGTCCCTATAGTAGATGGATGGAATATGTGTGTGTCCTAGTCCAGACACAGTGGTCCCTTCTGGAGTAGTGGAGACAGGAGGAGTCAGTGTTTCCAGAACTGCATGGATCTTTATACAAAAATCAGGGCTTTAGGAAGGAGAAAAGAGAAACTTCCCATCTTTTTTTTGCTTCTATTGGCATGTCCATTTAATTCTTTCAAATCAGTAGTATCTCCACAAATACGTGTCTATCAGATAATCTAGAAAGACATATCATTGCCCTCTGCTAAACAACTCAATAAGATTGTGAGCTCCAGTTTAAAAAACAATATCAGGAAAACATGTGATTGGCCTGATTTAAGTCATTTGCTCATGCCTGGGCCAATTACTGTGGTCATGGAGTAGAAATCCTATGATTGGCACAGCTAGTATCAAATGCCTGCATCCAGGCAGGGAGAAGGTGCTGAGTATGCAGCGCCTGTATCCCTGAAGATGGAGCATTGCTCTCAGGTAGGCAAAATACTAGGAGTCCTTTCAATGGTATTTGCCAAACAAGGTTCCTACAAGAATGTACAACAAAGTTTCTTTCCTCTTTGGCATCCAGTATATCTTTAATACTTTGTTTCTTTCTCAAGTCCCCACCATGATCCCGCCTTCCAGCTACTATTCTCCCAAGCAGAAAAATAGGTCCTGGTAAAAAGCAGATTAAAAAAAGCATTGAGTGAGTTCTATCTAAACAGGCTCTGGCTCCCCATGAACATCTCTTTCATTTCAAATACATAAAAATTTAAAAATAGTAATAAAATAAATAAAATAAAATAAAAGCAGAAGGGCCTTGAGCAAGCCACCATATCCTTGCAACCCAGATTCCTCATCTGTTAATAGAATCATTACAGTTGTAGAGTAATTGTAATATGAAATGGATTGATGCACGTGAAATGTATTCCATTTTGAGTATACAGTAGATACTTAATAAATGGTAGCTATTATGCTCTATTCAACTCTACATTTTTATAAAAACCAGTTGGAAAGAAATCTCACTGAAAATAAATTCACTGAGAACATTTTAAAATTCTTGGAGAATTCCATAGCTAGGAAAAGACCACATCACCTTCTTACAAGGGATCGCCTATCTCTTGGCTATCACCTACCAGCACCCCACCTGCAACTCTGCACACCCTGGCTGAGCCCCCTCCACACCATTTCTCAGAGATCTGAGGATCTGCACGTTTGCCTCCCACCATGTCCTTCCCCACCCGCTAGTCATCTGTGCTGCCCACCCTGGCAAGCTGTCTCCCTAACACCTCACCTACTCACGGCTTCATTATTTTATTTCCCACCTTTCTCACTCAGAAGAAGGAGGAGGAGCAGGCATAATCATAAAAGTCAGACAATAGTGGGAGCTGACTGGACCTAGCCCCTGCCCCTGGTACCACACACTTCCCCCACAGCTCCTGCAAACCCACCCCCTGGCCTTCTGATACTCCCTCGCCCATCTCCCTCATGATGCCAACCTGAGCAATCAGTGCTCTACCCCCCTTCTCCTTCCCAATACTTCCTCCTCCACTTCCCATAAATGCTCATAAAGCCAGGCCAAATTCCAGACCCCTAGGTCTACAGCTCTGGCAAAAAGCCTGATTCTCTAGCTGGAAGGATACGTTAGGTAGAAGACACACTCCCTTCTCTTCTGAAGTGGCTTGGGAGAGGACAGGACTACAGCAGGAAGACCACTCACAGAGACACCTGACCTATCCCCAAACTCCCAGGCTCATTTGCCTGTGACCTCAGAAATATTACTCTCTGAGCCTCCCCCCATCCCCAAATATAATAATACCAACCTTTCATATGGCTCTGTTTCTTCTCTGGGCATTATGAGTATCATTGGACATAGGTTCAGTCCTGGTTCTGTTTTAAGACTGGGCAACCTTGGATAAATCCCTTCACCTCTTTTTTTTTGAGACAGAGTCTCAAGCTGTCACCCTGGGTAGAGTGCCATGGCATCACAGCTCACAGCAAACTCTAGTGCTTAAGTGTTTCTCTTGCCTCAGCCTCCCAAGTAGCTGGGACTATAGGCACCTGCCACAACACCCGGATATTTTTTGGTTGTAGTTGTCATTGTTGTTTGGCAGGCCCAGGCTGGATTTGAACCCACCACCTCCAGTGTATGTGGCTGGTGTGCTAGCCACTGAGCTACAGGCACCAAGTTCCCTTCACCTCTTTGAAGCTCTGTTCTCCTACCTATAAAATGGGAATATCACCCCCACCTAGCCGGCTTTCTTTGAGAAGCAAACTAGAAACATACTTTGTCAGGCTGTTGGTGGTTGTTACAGAGGAAGGTTCCTTCTAACATGAGTCTTGAAAGAAAAATGATGTATTAAAAAGGTAACACACCTAACCCCAGTGAGAGTGGCTCACATCATAAAGTCCCAAAGCAACAGATGCTGGTATGAGTATAGTTAGAAAGGAACAATCATACACTGTTGGTGGGGCTGCAAACTAGTTCAACATATATGGAAAGTAGTATGGAGATGCCTCAAATAACTTAAAGTACACCTACCATTTGATCCTGCAATCTCACTATTAGTATTTACCCAAGGAAAAAAGACATTTTATAATAAAGACACTTACACTCAAATGTTTATAGCAATTGTTTCACAATTGCAAAGATGTAGAGAAGCCCAAGTGCCCATCAACACATGAATGGATCAATAAATATAGTGTATGTATACCATGGAATACTATTCAGCTATAAAAGACAGTGATTTAGTATCTTTTCTAATAAACTAGATGGAACTGAAGACTATATTTAAGTGAAGTATTGTAAGAATGTTAAAACAAACACCATATATACTCAATACTAAATTGGAAATAGTTGATCAACACTGTGTCCTTATATGGAAGCAAAACTCAACAAAATTCAAGTAGGTGGAAGGAGGGAAAAGAGATTGGTAAATTCCCACCCAACCAGTGAAGAACCCTTGGATGAAGGGTACATTTATAACTCTGACTTAAAATATACAAAAGTGAAGTATATAACCAAAATGTGTGTGCCCCCATAATATTCTGAAAAAAAATTTTTAAAAGATAATGGCCACTTCTGTTTCTAGCAAGATAGAGTAACAGGGAAAGATTTCCCTCCCACACAACACAACCGAAATGCCATAAAAAAAAAATAATGATTTTCCAGCTAGCAGACATCAGGCAACAAAAGATAATGATCCCTGTGAGACAGAAAACAAACTGAGGGAGTTGCTACAGCTGCCCTATTTAGCTGCTTGAAGACAGAATCCAGGTTGTGGGGCAGAAGGCAGGATACAAGGCAGAGGCTGGTGAATAACTTGAGTTGGGACAGAACTTCATGGATAATAAGGTGCCTGCAGTGTGTAAAGCAAAATACTAGACGAGTAGAGAGCTACCTAGAAAGAGAACTCTAAAGATGTCTGGCAAATCCCCCCTAGAGTATTTAGCAGAGCACTGTGCAGTATACTTGCATTATCCAAGGCCCCGGAAAGAATCATTCAAGAGGATTAGAGGAAACAACTCCTGGTCCTGCAGGCCAGGAATAGTGCCTTTCACTACCAGCCAGACACAAAAGCCTCAAACTCCATAGGGCATTCAGTAGAATACTCAGAGGCTTGCCTTCATAGTGAATAATTAATTGCATTTAATATAGGCTTGCCTATATTACATGCAATTCTGTACAACTGATCTTCAAAAAAGACACAAAATATAAACTGTTTCCAAACAATTTAACTGCTTTTCAAAACAAAGTTCAAGAACATTTTTAGAAATACTGAAATAGCCAGCAACCAACAAGATAAAATTCACACTATTTGGCATCCAATAAGAAATTAAGAGGCATGAAAAACAGGAAAATGTAATCCATAATAAAGAGAAAAGTAGGCACCCTAGAACTAACATGGATGTCAGGAAGAGCAGAAAATGACATTCAAAATTATTATATTTCAGTACATTATATTTTGAAAATATTCCATATTTTTAAAAAGTTGACACAAGAAAGATATATATATTTAAAGATCCTGGCTCTGCGCCTATACCACAGCGGTAGGGCACCGGCCACATATACCAGGGGCTGGCAGGTTCAAACCCAGCCCAGGCCTGCCAAACAACACTGACAACTACAACAACAAAAATATCTGGGCATTGTGGTGGGCACCTGTAGTCCCAGCTACTTGGAAGGCTGAGGCAAGAGAATTGCTTAAGCCCAGGAGTTTGAGGTTGCTGTGAGCTGTAGTATGCCACGGCACTCTACCAAGTGTGACATAGTGAGAATGAAACCAGACCCCTATCTCTCACCATATACAAAAATCAACTCAAGATGGATTAAAAATTTAAATATAAGACCCCAAACTATAATATAATACTACTAAAAGAAAACTTAGGAGAAACACTTTAGGACATTGGTCTAAAAGAGAGGACTCTAGATGAAGACTTTGTGGCTAAGACATCAAAAGCACAGACAACAAAAACAAAAACAGAAAAGTAGGGACTACATTAAACTAAACAACTTCTGCACAGCAAAAGAAACAATTAACAGCACAAAGAGACAACATGTTGAGTGGGAGAAAATATTCATCAACTATTCATCTGACAAGGGAAACATTCAGAATATACAAGGGACTCAAACAACTAAAAAGTAAAAAAATAAATAATCCCATTTAAAAGGGAGCAAAGGACATGAATAGACATTTCTCAAAAGAAGACATACAAATGGTCAACAGGTATATGAAAAAATGCTCTATATCACTAATCATTAGAGAAATGCAAATCAAAACCACAATGAGATCTCATCTTACCCAAGTTAGAATGGCTATTGTTAAAAAGACAAAAAACAACAGATGCTGGAAAGGATATGGAGAAAAATGAACTCTTATATATTATTGGTGGGAATATAAATTAGTACAGGCACCATGGAAACAGTATGGTAATTTCTCAAAAACTAAAAACTGGAATAACATACAATCTAACAATCCCATTATTGAGTATTATGCAAAGGAAATAACTGCAGTATATCAAAGGGATACCTGCAGTCCCATGTTTTTGCAGCACTACTCACAACACAGAGATATAGAATCAACCTAAGTGTCCATCAATGGACAAATATATAAAAACATGCAACATATATACACTATAGAATACTATTCAGCCAAAAGAAAGGATGTCATTTGCAATAACATGGATGGAAGTGGAGGTCATTATACTAAGTGAAATAAGGTAGGCACAGAAAAAAAAAATGTGTTCTTACTCATGTGAGAGCTAAAGAAATAGTTGATTTCACAGGGGTAGAGACTAGAATAATAGAGACCAGAGGCTGGAAAGAGAGTATGGCAGGGAACAGGTAAAGAGAGGTTGAGCAATAAGTATAAAGAAAGAGATAGGGAGGCGGAGCAAGATGGCAGCCGAGTAACAGCTTCCTTGCTTCTGGGCACCGTGAGTCTGGGGATATAGGACTCCAGGCATCTCTGGCTGGTGGGATCTGCCTATCATCACCCCTGAGAGGATACAGGGAGTCAGTGAGAGACTTCTGGACCCCAAGAGGAGGACTAAAACAGTGGAAAACCGGCAAGTGGTCGTGTGTGTTCAATCCGTCTAAACCTGCCCGCAACTGTAAGTTCAGTAGCAGCGAGACTGCAAACCAGAAAGGCCTTACCTGTGAACTGTTTTGGTGTCTTTGGACTTGGCACTCAGCTGAACTGCCTTGGGGAGAGCCTGAGTGGGAGTGCGGAGAACTTTGGCCTTTGTCTAGGGCCCCAGTCTGAGCCGCTGAGCCAGACGGAGCTAATAGTGTTTGGCTGTGGGTCACAGGCAGACATTGTGAGCAATCTGCCCCAGCAAGCTCCGCCCTCAGGGTCGCAGAGCTGGAATTGGGTGGGAGCTGGTAACCCAGCGACCAGGTAGCCTCAGGGCGGGGTCTGAGCTGCCTTGCAGCCCTAACCCTCGGGGGCAGAGGGAGACCAGTTTTGACACACAGGCTAAGTGGATAGCCACTTCAGCAGTGATTCCAGCGACAAGCACTTCCCTGAGAAAGCTTCTGCTCAGTAAGTGAACAAGTTCAAAGTGCCTTTTAAGTGGGCTGAAGAGAGATTTAGGGTGTCTACCTGCTGGGGTTTGAGAAACTAGCAGCCTCCAGTCGTATCAGAACTGTGATTAACATCTCATACCCCAGAAGACCACGTGTTGCCCAGACAATATTCAATAACATATACATACTGCTTTGTCTTTGGTTGTGGGTTTTTTTTTTTTGTTTTTTTTTTTTTTGGTTTGGTTGTTTTTTTTGTTTATTTTGATGTTGTGGATTGTTGTTTTGTTTTTTAAGTTCAACCTTTTCCATACAGATCCTTTTTCTTTCTCAATTTTTCTAGTTTAATTATAATTTCCCATTGCTGCCTATTTCAATAATTAGAACTTCATTTTTGTTAGTGTTTCTACCGCTATTATTTGGTTTTTCCAGCCAATTTTATCCCGTAAAGTTTTCTGTTTGCTTGTTTTGGTTTGATTTATAGCATTTTTGTCTTTCCTCTCTACTTGGTGGAGGTGGGGTACTGTGTCTGATCAGGTTAGCAAAGAGCTGCTGACCTCAAGGGAACCACCCAACTGGGCACCCCCAGAAGGTGTTTTTTTTTTTTAAGGTTGTATCAAAGTACCCTACTGTACACCTATATTGCTCTGTCTCCCTCTTTCTGTGCCTCTCTTCTTTTTGTCAATATTCCTTTTACCCACACCCTCTCCTTTCTCTATTTTTCTTTTTTTTTTTCTTATCACTCGGTCCTCCTTTCTTTCATCCCTTTTTTGCTCTTCAACCTTCTCACACTTCTGGTCCTGTAACCCTTAGTCCACAGGCACGAGAACTTAAAGAGCAAGAGGAAGT
This sequence comes from Nycticebus coucang, assembly GCF_027406575.1. NCBI lineage: Eukaryota > Metazoa > Chordata > Mammalia > Primates > Lorisidae > Nycticebus > Nycticebus coucang. The sequence continues at coordinate 79,818,704 of NC_069796.1, forward strand.
GAAAGGAAAATTAGGGCAAGGAAACAGACAAAAGAAATCACCCATGAGGAAGAATCAGCAGAAAACACCAGGCAACATGAAGAACCAGTCCAGAACAACCCCACCAAGGGACCATGAGGTAGCTACTGCAGAGGATTCCACCTATACAGAAATGTTAGGAATGACAGAAAGGGAATTTAGAATACACATGTTGAAAACAATGAAAGAAATGATGGAAACAATGAAGGAAACTGCTAATAAAGTGGAAAATAACCAAAAGGAAATCCAAAAACAGAATCAAATCAGAGATGAACGATATGAAGAATGTAAAAAGGATATAGCAGAGCTGAAGGAACTGAAAGAGTCAATTAGGGAACTTAAAGATGCAATGGAAAGTATCAGCAACAGGTTAGACCATGCAGAAGAAAGAATTTCAGAGGTAGAAGACAAAGTTTTTGAGATAACTCAGATAGTAAAAGAGGCAGAAAAGAAGAGAGAGAAAGCAGAACGTTCACTGTCAGAATTATGGGACTTTATGAAGCGTTCCAACATACGAGTTATAGGAATTCCAGAAGGGGAAGAAGAATGCCCCAGAGGAATGGAAGCCATACTAGAGAATATTATAAAAGAAAATTTCCCAAATATCACCAAAGATTCTGACACACTGCTTTCAGAGGGCTATCGGACCCCAGGTCGCCTCAACTCTAACCGAGCTTCTCCAAGACACATTGTGATGAACCTGTCCAAAGTCAAGACAAAAGAAAAGATTCTGCAAGCTGCCAGGAGTAAGCGCCAGTTGACCTACAGGGGCAAATCCATCAGAGTGACCGCAGACTTCTCTAATGAAACTTTCCAAGCAAGAAGACAATGGTCATCTACCTTTAATCTACTTAAACAGAACAATTTCCAGCCCAGAATTCTGTACCCTGCTAAGCTAAGCTTCAAAATTGATGGAGAAATCAAATCATTTACGGATATACAAACATTGAGGAAATTCGCCACAACAAGACCAGCTCTACAGGAAATACTTCAACCTGTTCTGCACACTGACCACCACAATGGATCAGCAGCAAAGTAAGAACTCAGAAATTAAAGGACAGAACCTAACCTCCACACTGATGCAAAAGATAAAACTAAGCAATGGACTCTCACAAAATAAGACGAATAGAATACTACCACACTTATCAATTCTCTCAATAAATGTTAATGGCTTGAATTCCCCACTGAAGAGACATAGGTTGGTTGACTGGATTAAAAAACACAAGCCATACATTTGCTGTCTGCAAGAAACACACCTGGCTTCAAAAAACAAATTCAAGCTCCGAGTCAAGGGTTGGAAGACAATTTTTCAGGCAAATGGAATTCAGAAGAAAAGAGGAGTTGCAATCTTATTTTCAGATACATGTGGATTTAAAGCAACTAAAGTCAAAAAAGACAAAGATGGTCACTTTATATTGGTCAAGGGAAAAATACAACAAGAAGACATTTCAATTCTAAATATCTATGCACCCAATTTAAATGCTCCCAGATTCTTGAAACAGACCTTACTCAGTCTGAGCAATATGATATCTGATAATACCATCATAACAGGGGAGCTTAACACTCCTCTTACAGAGCTGGACAGATCCTCTAAACAGAAATTAAACAAGGATATAAGAGATTTAAATGAGACCCTAGAACAACTGTGCTCGATAGACGCATATAGAACACTCCATCCCAAAGATAAGGAATATATATTCTTCTCATCACCCCATGGAACATTCTCCAAAATTGCTCATATCCTGGGACACAAAACAAATATCAACAGAATCAAAAGAATTGAAACTTTACCTTGTATCTTCTCAGACCATAAGGCACTAAAGGTGGAACTCAACTCTAACAAAAATGCTCGACCCCACCCAAAGGCATGGAAACTAAACAATCTTCTGTTGAATAACAGATGGGTGAAGGAAGAAATAAAACAGGAAATCATTAACTTTCTTGAGCATAACAACAATGAAGACACAAGCTACCAAAACCTGTGGGATACTGCAAAAGCAGTTTTGAGAGGAAAATTCATCGCTTTAGATGCCTACATTCAAAAAACAGAAAGAGAGCGCATCAACAATCTCACAAGAGATCTTATGGAATTGGAAAAAGAAGAACAATCTAAGCCTAAACTCAGTAGAAGAAAAGAAATATCCAAAATCAAATCAGAGATCAATGAAATTGAAAACAAAAGAATCATTCAGAAAATTAATGAAACAAGGAGTTGGTTTTTTGAAAAAATATAAAATAGATAAACCATTGGCCAGACTAACGAGGAATAGAAAAGTAAAATCTCTAGTAACCTCAATCAGAAATGATAAAGGGGAAATAACAACTGATCCCACAGAGATACAAGAGATCATCTCTGAATACTACCAGAAACTCTATGCCCAGAAATTTGACAATGTGAAAGAAATGGATCAATATTTGGAATCACACCCTCTCCCTAGACTCAGCCAGGAAGAAATAGAGCTCCTGAACAGACCAATTTCAAGCACTGAGATCAAAGAAACAATAAAAAAGCTTCCAACCAAAAAATGTCCTGGTCCAGATGGCTTCACTCCAGAATTCCATCAAACCTTCAAGGAAGAGCTTATTCCTGTACTGCAGAAATTATTCCAAAAAATTGAGGAAGAAGGAATCTTCCCCAACACATTCTATGAAGCAAACATCACCCTGATACCAAAACCAGGAAAAGACCCAAACAAAAAGGAGAATTTCAGACCAATCTCACTCATGAACATAGATGCAAAAATTCTCAACAAAATCCTAGCCAATAGATTACAGCTTATCATCAAAAAAGTCATTCATCATGATCAAGTAGGCTTCATCCCAGGGATGCAAGGCTGGTTTAACATACGGAAGTCTATAAACGTTATCCACCATATTAACAGAGGCAAAAATAAAGATCACATGATCCTCTCAATAGATGCAGAAAAAGCATTTGATAAAATCCAGCATCCTTTTCTAATTAGAACACTGAAGAGTATAGGCATAGGTGGCACATTTCTAAAACTGATTGAAGCTATCTATGACAAACCCACAGCCAATATTTTACTGAATGGAGTAAAACTGAAAGCTTTTCCTCTTAGAACTGGAACCAGACAAGGTTGTCCTCTGTCACCTTTACTATTCAACGTAGTGCTGGAAGTTCTAGCCAATACAATTAGGCAAGACAAGGAAATAAAGGGAATCCAAATGGGAGCAGAAGAGGTCAAACTCTCCCTCTTTGCTGACAACATGATCTTATACTTAGAGAACCCCAAAGACTCAACCACAAGACTCCTAGAAGTCATCAAAAAATACAGTAATGTTTCAGGATATAAAATCAATGTCCACAAGTCAGTAGCCTTTGTATACACCAATAACAGTCAGGATGAGAAGCTAATTAAGGACACAACTCCCTTCACCATAGTGTCAAAGAAAATGAAATACCTAGGAATATACCTAACGAAGGAGGTGAAGGACCTCTACAAAGAAAACTATGAAACCCTCAGAAAGGAAATAGCAGAGGATATTAACAAATGGAAGAACATACCATGCTCATGGATGGGAAGAATCAACATTGTTAAAATGTCTATACTTCCCAAAGCAATCTACCTATTCAATGCCATTCCTATCAAAATACCAACACTGTACTTTCAAGATTTGGAAAAAACGATTCTGCATTTTGTATGGAACCGGAAAAAACCCCGTATAGCTAAGGCAGTTCTCTGTAACAAAAATAAAGCTGGGGGCATCAGCATACCAGATTTTAGTCTATACTACAAAGCCATAGTGCTCAAGACAGCATGGTACTGGCACAAAAACAGAGACATAGACACTTGGAATCGAATTGAAAACCAAGAAATGAAACTAACATTTTACAACCACCTAATCTTTGATAAACCAAACAAGAACATACCTTGGGGGAAAGACTCCCTATTCAATAAATGGTGTTGGGAGAACTGGATGTCTACATGTAAAAGACTGAAACTGGACCCACACCTTTCCCCACTCACAAAAATTGATTCAAGATGGATAAAGGACTTAAACTTAAGGCATGAAACAATAAAAATCCTCAAAGAAAGCATAGGAAAAACACTGGAAGATATTGGCCTGGGGAAAGACTTCATGAAGAAGACTACCATGGCAATTGCAACAACAACAAAAATAAACAAATGGGACTTCATTAAACTGAAAAGCTTCTGTACAGCTAAGGAGACAATAACCAAAGCAAAGAGACAACCTACACACTGGGAAAGGATATTTGCATATTTTCAATCAGACAAAAGCTTGATAACTAGGATCTATAGAGAACTCAAATTAATCCACATGAAAAAAGCCAACAATCCCTTATATCAATGGGCAAGAGACATGAATAGAACTTTCTCTAAAGACGACAGACGAATGGCTAACAAACACATGAAAAAATGTTCATCATCTCTATATATTAGAGAAATGCAAATCAAAACATCCCTGAGATATCATCTAACCGCAGTGAGAATGGCCCACATCACAAAATCTCAAAACTGCAGATGCTGGCGTGGATGTGGAGAGAAGGGAACACTTTTACACTGCTGGTGGGACTGCAAACTTACAACCTTTCTGGAAGGAAGTATGGAGAAACCTCAAAGCACTCAAGCTAGACCTCCCATTTGATCCTGCAATCCCATTACTGGGCATCTACCCAGAAGGAAAGAAATCCTTTTATCATAAGGACACTTGTACTAGACTGTTTATTGCAGCTCAATTTACAATCGCCAAAATGTGGAAACAGCCTAAATGCCCACCAACCCAGGAATGGATTAACAAGCTGTGGTATATGTATACCATGGAATACTATTCAGCCATTTAAAAAAATGGAGACTTTACATCCTTCGTATTAACCTGGATGGAAGTGGAAGACATTATTCTTAGTAAAGCATCACAAGAATGGAGAAGCATGAATCCTATGTACTCAATTTTGATATGAGAACAATTAATGACAATTATGGTTGGGGGGGGAAACAGAAAGAGGGAAGGAGGGAGGTGGGTGGGGCCTTGGTGTGTGTCACACTTTATGGGGGCAAGACATGATTGCAAGAGGGACTTTACCTAACAATTGCAATCAGTGTAACCTGGCTTATTGTACCCTCAATGAATCCCCAACAATAAAAAAAAAAAAAAAAAAGAAAGTGATAGAAGAATAAGTTCTAATGTTCAATAGCAAAGTAGGGTGACTATAGTTCACAATGATGGATTATATATTTCACAATAGCCAGAAAAAAGGACTTGAAATGTTTCTAACACATAAAAATTACAAACATACAAGGTGATGAACACCCCAATTATCCTGACTTGACCATTACACAGTCTATGTATGTAATAAAGTATCACATGTGAAGTTTAGAGAATACTCAAGGAACTAAAAGTAGACTTACCATTCAATCCTGCATGTCTTCCATTAGGTATATATCCAGATGATCTCTTATGTTTACCTGGATGGAGCTGGAACATATTCTTTTTACTAAAGTATCTCAAGAATCGAAGGAAAAATATGCAGTGTACTCCATACTATTATGAGACCAATATATAATCACCTACACATTTATACAAATTATAAAACACAACTATAGTCCAGAAAGAAGGAGAGGAGAGGAAGGCAAAGGGAGGGGTTGGGGGAGGCTGGGAGGAAGGATGATATTTGTGGGACCTCACCTAATGTGCATAATGCAATGGTACATTTCAAAACTATTAAGAGTAGAGTATAAATATGTTACCACAACAAATAGTAAGGTGATGGTTATGTTAACCAGTTTGATGTAAGCATTCCACATTGTATATCAAATCAGCACATTGTACCTCATAAATGCATTAATTACACAGTTATGATTTAATAAAAAAATCACATGTATCCCATAAATACAAGGTCAGACAATTAAATTCACGAACTCATCCTAGAAAAAGTGCTACATTCCTCATTGATAAATATCACTACAGTTACCTTTGAAGTACTCCTCTTGGAAAGATATGTACCAATGCTAGTGCCCAGTCCACCCTTTAAAGCAATTTTGAAACTCTTTCTCTGGAATGTCCATTAGAGTTATCATAATAAAAGATCTGATAATTAAATTCGCAAACTTATCCTAGAAAAAGTGCCACATACCTCATTGCTGGATTTCACTAGGGTTACCAGATGGCCAAAGAGAATACTTCAAATATGATTGTTATATCTCATGTAGCACTTTTTCTAGGATGAGTTTGCAAACTTAATCCTCAGACTTTGTACAATGACAGCTCTGATGGCCATTCCAGAAAAAGAGTTCCAAAATTGCTTTGAAAGGTAGACTAAATGCTGGCATCAGTGCATAGCTTCCCAAGGGAAGTACCTAAAAGGTGATTGTAGTGATATTCAGCAATGATGTATGTAGCACATTTTCTAGGATAAGTTCATGAACTTAATTGTCTGACCTAATAAGTACAAACATATCAATTTAAAAAAGAATAGTCAATATCATTAACATGTCAGTTCTCCCTAATTGTTGTTCCATATATACAAGACAGTCCCAACTAAAATATCAGGGAGATTTTTTTGTACAAAACTGGCAAACAAATCCTAAAATTCATAGAGAGATGCAATGAAGCTAGAAATCACAAACACACACCTCTACCTCTGAAAATGAAGAAGAAAGGTGGAAGGCTAGGACCACCTGATTTCAAGAATTATTATAAAGCCACATTAATCAAGATAAGGTGGCGATAGCATCAAAATAGCAGCAACGATCAGTGAAAAAGAAAAAAAGGTCAAAAATAGACATTTATATATAGATTTTTGACAAAGGTACAAAGGAAATGCCGTGGATAAAAGAGAATCTTTCCAACAAATGGTGTTAGGACAACTGGACATCCATATGGAAAAAGACAAACTTGGTTCCCTACTTGTCATGAACTATAAAAATTAATTCAAAAATGGAACACAGACTTAAATGTAACGCCTAAAACTACAAGACTCTACAAAAAATAGAAAAATTATTTGGCCTTGGGGATATATCATTTCATATCAAAGATTTTTCTGGATCTGACACCAAAAGTATGACTATCAAAGAACAAATCAATAAATTTTACTTTATCAAAATTAAACACTTCTGCTTTTTGTAAAGCTCTTTTAGAAGATAAAACAATAAGCCACAGATAGGGAGAAAATATTCATGAAGCATGTATCAGATAAAGCATTTATACCCAGAAGAAATAAAGACCTCTCAAAACTCAATAATAAGAAAACAAACAATCTAACTTAAAAAGGTCAAAATGTTTGAACAGACACTTCACTGAAAGATATATGGATGGTAAATAAACACATGAAGAGATGTGCATTAGCCATTAGAGAAATGCAAATTAAAACCACAATGAGATGCCATTGCATACCCATTGGAATGGCTTAAATTTAAAAGATTGGAGTAATGAGACAAAGGAAACAAATGAAGGGTATCCAAAATGGAAAGGAAGAAGTCAAATTACCCTTTTTTGCAGACAATATGATCTTCTATTTAGAGAAACCTAAGGACTCCAACCAAAAACTATTAGAACTGATAAATTCAGTAAAATTGCAGGATACAAAATCCACTGACAAAAATCAATGTGAAAAAAGAAACCAAGAAAGCAATCCCACTCACAATAGCTACAGATTAAATAAAACACCAAGTAATAAACTTAACCAAAGAAGTGAGAAAGTTCACTACAATGAAAACTATACATGGATAACAGTGATAAAAGAAGTTGAAGAGGACACACAAACAATGGAAAGTTATCCCATGCTCATGGCTTGGAAGAATCAATATTTTTAAAATGTTTGTATGTCCCAAAGCAATCTACAGATTCAATTTAATTTCCATCGAAATACAAATAACACTCTTCAGAGAAATAGAAAAAAAATCCTAAAATATATATGTAACCAGAAAAGACCAGAATAGATAAAGCCATCCTGAGCAAAAAGAAGGAAACTAGAGGAATGACATTGCCTGACTTTGAATGGTACTACAGAGCTGAGGTAACCAAATAGCATGGTACTGGCGTAAAAACAGACATATAGATCAATGGAAAAGAATAGAGTACTCAGAAATAAATCCACACACCTCTAGTGAACTGATCTTCAACAAAGCTACCAAGAACATACAGTGGAGAAAGGTCAGTCTCTTCAGTTAAGTGGTGCTGAGAAAACTGGATACCCACACGCAGAAGAATGAAAACTAGAACATTATCTCTTGTCATATTCAAAAATCAAATGAAAGTAGATTAAAGACTTAAATCTAAGATCTGAAGTTATGAAACTACTGAAAGAAAACATTCGGGAAATGCTGTAAGACATTGGCCTAGGCAAGAACTTCTTGAGTAATACCCCCAAAGCCACAGACAACAAAAGCACAGTTGGACAATGGGATAACATCAAGCTAAAAAGTTTCTGCCCAACAAAATAATCAACAAAATGAAGAGACAACCAATAGAATAGAATAAAATATTTACAAACTACTCATCTAGCTAGGGATTGATAACTAAAATATATAAGGCATTCCAATAACTCAATAGGCAAAATATCAAATAATCCAATTAAAAAATGGGCAAAGAATCTGAATAGACATTTCTTTTTTTTTTTTTTTTTTTTTAATTTTTTTATTAAATCATAAGTGTATACAATGATATGATTATGGGGCATCATACACTCACTTCATAAACCATTTGACACATTTTTATCCCAGTGGTTAACATAGCCTTTCCGGCGTTATCTCAGTTACTGTGCCAAAACATTTATATTCTACATTTACCAAGTTTCGCAAATACCCCTGTAATATGCACCACAGGTGTGATCCCACCGATTCCCCTCCCTCCACCCACCCCCCCCTTTCCCACTTCCCCCTATTGTTAAGTTGTAGTTGGGTTATAGCTTTCATGTGAGAGTCCCAAATTAGTTTCATAGTAGGGCTGTGTACATTGGATATTTTTTCTTCCATTCTTGGGATACTTTACTAAGAAGAATATGTTCCAGCTCCATCCATGTAAACATGAAAGAGGTAAAGTCTCCATCTTTCTTTAAGGCTGCATAGTATTCCATGGTATACATATACCACAATTTATTAATCCATTCGTGGATCGATGGGCACTTCGGCTTTTTCCATGACTTAGCAATTATGAATTGGGCTGCAATAAACATTCTGGTACAAATATCTTTGTTATGTTGTGATTTTTGGTCTTCTGGGTATATGCCCAGCAGAGGAATTACAGGATTGAATGGCAGATCTATTTTTAGATCTCTGAGTGTTCTCCATATATCCCTCCAAAAGGAATGTATTAATTTGCATTCCCACCAGCAGTGCAGAAGTGTTCCCTTTTCTCCGCATCCACGCCAACATCTCTGGTCTTGAGATTTTGTGATATAGGCTAGTCTCATTGGAGTTAGATGATATCTCAAAGTAGTTTTGATTTGCATTTCTCTGATGACTAAAGATGATGAGCATTTTTTCATATGTCTGAAGGCCGTGCGCCTGTCTTCTTCAGAGAAGTTTCTCTTCAAATCCCTTGCCCAGCCTGCGATGGGATCCCTTGTTTTTTTCTTGCTGATGCGTTTGAGTTCTCTGTGGATTCTGGTTATTAAACCTTTGTCAGAGTTATACCCTGCAAATATTTTCTCCCATTCTGAGGGCTGTCTGCTTGCTCTGCTTACTGTGTTCTTAGCTGTGCAGAAGCTTTTTAGTTTGATCAAGTCCCAGTAGTGTATTTTTGAAGCTGCTTCAATTGCCCGGGGGGTTCTCCTCATGAAATACTCACCCAGACCAATTTCTTCAAGGGTTTTCCCTGCATTCTCCTCTAGTATTTTTATAGTTTCATGTCTTAAGTTTAAATCTTTAATCCAATGAGAGTCTATCTTAGTTAATGGTGAAAGGTGTGGGTCTAATTTCAGTCTTCTGCAGGTTGCCAGCCAGTTCACCCAGCACCATTTGTTAAATAGGGAATCTTTTCCCCACTGAATGTTTTTAATTGGCTTGTCAAAAATCAAATAGCGGTAAGTAGCTGGATTCATCTCTTGGTTCTCTATTCTATTCCAGATATCTACTTCTCTGTTTTTGTGCCAATACCATGCTGTTTTGATCACTATCGATTTGTAGTAAAGTCTGAGGTCTGGTAGTGTGATTCCTCCTGTTTTGTTTTTATTTCTGAGTAATGTCTTGGCTATTCGAGGTTTTTTCTGATTCCATATAAAACGAAGTAATGTTTTTTCAAGATCTTTAAAATATGACAGTGGAGCTTTAATAGGGAGTGCGTTGAAAGTATATATTGCTTTGGGTAGTATGGACATTTTGATAATGTTGATTCTTCCTAGCCATGAGCATGGTATGTTTTTCCATTTGTTAACATTTTCAGCTATTTCTTTTCTTAGAGTTTCATAGTTCTCTTTATAGAGATCTTTCACGTCTTTTGTTAGGTAAATTCCCAAATATTTCATCTTCTTTGGCACTACTGTGAATGGGATAGAGTCCTTAACTGCTTTTTCAATTTGACTGTTGTTGGTGTATATAAAGGCTACCGATTTATGAATGTTGATTTTGTAACCTGAGACGCTGCTGTATTCCTTGATCACTTCTAGGAGTTTTGTAGTAGAGTCCCTAGTGTTTTCCAGATACACAATCATATCATCTGCGAAGAGCGAGAGTTTGATCTCTTCTGACCCTATATGGATACCCTTGATCGCCTTTTCTTCCCTAATTGCGGTGGCTAAAACTTCCATTACAATGTTGAAAAGCAATGGAGACAATGGGCAGCCTTGTCTGGTTCCTGATCTGAGTGGAAATGATTCCAATTTAACTCCATTCAATATGATATTGGCTGTGGGTTTGCTGTAGATAGCCTCTATCAGTTTAAGAAAAGTCCCTTCTAGACCAATTTTCTTGAGTGTTCTGATCATGAAGGGATGCTGGATATTATCAAAAGCTTTTTCTGCATCAATTGAGAGAATCATATGGTCTTTGTTTTTTAATTTGTTTATGTGCTGAATTACATTTATAGATTTACGTATATTGAACCAGCCTTGAGACCCTGGGATAAAACCAACTTGGTCATGATGTATAATTTGTTTGATGTGTTGCTGGATTCTGTTTGTTAGGATCTTGTTGAATATTTTTGCATCTATATTCATTAGTGATATTGGTCTATAATTTTCTTTTCTTGTTGGGTCTTTTCCTGGTTTGGGGATCAGGGTGATATTTGCTTCATAGAACGTGTTGGGTAGTCTTCCTTCTTTTTCTACATTTTGGAACAGGTTGAGTAATATAGGTACTAATTCCTCTTTAAAGGTTTGGTAGAATTCTGACGTGAAACCATCTGGTCCCGGGCTTTTCTTTTTAGGGAGGTTTTGTATAGTTGATGCTATTTCTGAACTTGTTATGGGTCTGTTCAACATTTCCACTTGATTCTGGTTAAGTCTTGGAAGGTGGCGTGCTTCCAAGTACCGGTCTATTTCCTTCAGATTTTCATATTTCTGAGAATAAAGTTTCTTGTAATATTCATTAAGGATTTTTTGGATTTCTGATGAGTCTGTGGTTATTTTGTCTTTGTTGTTTCTGATTGATGATATTAGAGATTTTACTCTTTTTTTCCTGATTAGGTTGGCCAGAGGTTTATCTATTTTATTGACCTTTTCAAAAAACCAGCTTTTTGATTTATTGATCTGTTGTATTATTCTTTTGTTTTCAATTTCATTTAATTCTGCTCTAATTTTGGTTATTTCTTTTCTTCTACTGGGTTTGGGGTTGGAATGTTCTTCCTTTTCCAGTTGCGTGAGATGTCCCATTAAGTTGTTAACTTCCTCTCTTTCCGTTCTCTTGAGGAAGGCTTGCAGTGCTATAAATTTCCCTCTTAGAACTGCCTTTGCAGTGTCCCAGAGGTTCTGATAGCTTGTGTCTTCATTGTCATTTTGTTCCAAAAAATTGGTGATTTCTTTCTTAATCTCATCTCTGACCCAGCTATCATTCAGCATAAGGTTATTTAACTTCCATGTTTTTGTATGGGTATGCAGATTCCTGTTGTTACTCAATTCAAGTTTTATTCCATGATGGTCCGAGAAGATGCATGGAATAATTTCTATTCCTTTAAATTTACTGAGGTTAGACTTGTGACCTAAAATGTGATCAATTTTGGAGTAAGTTCCGTGGGCTGATGAGAAGTATGTGTATTCAGTTTTGTTGGGATGAAATGTTCTGTAGATGTCTGCTAAATCTAAATACTGGATGGTTAGGTTTAAATCTAAGATTTCTTTGCTCAGCTTCTTTCTGGAGGATCGATCCAACACTGCCAAGGGAGTGTTGAAATCTCCAACGATTATGGAGCTGGAGGAAATCAAGTTACTCATGTCTGTTAGAGTTTCTCTTATAAATTGAGGTGCATTCTGGTTGGGTGCATAGATATTAATAATTGAGATCTCGTCATATTGAGTATTACCCTTAACAAATATGAAGTGACCATTCTTGTCCTTCCTTACTTTTGATGGTTTAAAGCCTACTGTATCTGCAAATAAAATTGCAACACCTGCTTTTTTCTGATTACCATTTGCCTGAAATATGGATGACCATCCTTTCACCCTGAGTCTGTATTTGTCTTTTAAGTTGAGATGTGACTCTTGTATGCAACAAATATCTGGCTTAAGTTTTTGTATCCAGTCAGCTAACCTATGCCTCTTTAGAGGACAGTTTAAGCCATTCACATTGATGGAGAGTAAGGATAAGTCTGGTGGAATTTTGGGTATCGAGTTTTTCAAAGGTCCAGTGGACATTTTTAATCCTTTCGCCAGTGTGGAAGTTGGAGTTTGATCCGAAGTTTCTGAGTGAGTTTACTTTTGTGGTATAGGATTGGGTTGGTCATTGTGGAGGATAGGTCTGAGAACATCCTGAAGAGCTGGCTTACTTATGGCAAATTTTTTCAACATATGAATGTCATTGAAGTATTTAATTTCTCCATCATAGATGAAACTCAGTTTAGCTGGATACAAGATCCTGGGTTGAAAGTTTTTTTGCTTTAGGAGATTAAAAGTTGATGACCAGCCTCTTCTTGCTTGAAAAGTTTCAGCAGAGAGATCTGCAGTTATTCTAATATTCTTACCTTTGTACGTTATAGTTTTCTTTCGCCGGGCTGCTTTGAGAATCTTCTCTTTCATGTTAACTTTAGTGAAGCTAATTATGATATGTCTGGGAGATGGCTTTTTGGGGTTGAATCGTGCTGGGGTTCTGAAGCTGTCTGCTATCTGAATTTCAGATTCTCTAGGCATGTCTGGAAAATTTTCTTTCATAATTTCATGTAGAAGGGCCTCTGTGCCCTTGGCTGCCACATCATCAGCCTCCGAAATTCCTATAACCCTTATGTTATGTTTTTTCGAATTATCTGAGAGCTCTCTGAGTGAGTGATCCGTTTTTGCTCTCCATTTCTCTTCCTCTTTGAGAGATTGGGAGCGTTCGAAGACTTTATCTTCAATGTCAGAAATCCTTTCTTCTGCTTGCTCCATTCTGTTACTGAGGGATTCTACTGTATTTTTCATATCTTTGAGGGCTGTAAGTTCTTGTTTCAGTGTGTCTAAGTCTTTGGTGGTTTTGTCTTTAAATTCGTTAAATTCTTGAGACAACTTTTGAATTTCTCCTCGAATTCCTAATTCCATTTTATTAATCTTGTCTACAAACCAAATTCTGAATTCGACTTCTGACATCTCAGCCAGTTGTTTATGAATGGGATCTTCAATCACATCTGCCGTATCTTTTCTTGGGGGGGTTGATCTATTCTGGTTATTCATGTTACCAGAGTTTTTCCGCTGATTCCGCCCCATGGTTTACTCCCTTTGGTTTTTCCCCTGGGGTTTTATCGAGGGCCCGTACAGTGTTGTGGCCTGAGAAACTGGGGCCCTGTCTGGTGTGGTGGAGCAAAGTGGTTCTGTCTTGTTTTCAGCTGGTTTCTGTTCGATCCTATTGCAACTTCTACTCTGGCTTGAAGTCTCAGCTGTGTGAAAAAATCAGCAATTAAGTCACCCCGCCTGCCCACCTCTGGCCCCAGTTGGAAAAGGAGAATCAAACCTTCCTACAATCGCACACCCAGGGCACCACCTGAAAAGTCCTCAGTCTATTAGCCCAGTTCAAAAGGTCCGAATCAACTGTCTCAATCGGCACTTGTCTCAGGTGGAAGGGTTCAAGAGGTCTCTGGGAACTGGATCACAGGGGCCTGGTGACTCCTCTGAGACAGCTCACCCCAGTGCAGCGTGGAATCAGGAGGAGCCACCCCGCAAACAGAGCAGTCTGGGAAGGTTGACGTCTCCTTCCCCACTTTGCCCCTCCGTCGGACCCAGTCACTGGTATCTCTGCAGATGGCTAACCCAGTTGCCTGCAGTGAACAGACACTCCAGGGGTTTGCACCTGCCTGAATCGCGAGGAAGTCTGCCAGGCCCCCGCAGACTGCCGCTATCTAGCAGGAGGAGATGGGGCCTGACATCTTTGAGTGTTTGATGCAGGTGATGGGAAGGAGGTGTTCACTCAGGCTTAGCCCCGTCCCTGATGGATGCTGCTAACAGAACAGAACAGAACAGACAACTTTGTGAGGTTCTGTCTCTGTTCCTGTCATCGCCTACAGGAGACGGGCTGTTTTGAGTTCAAACGTCTTTGCTGCTGGAGAATTGCGTCTGAACACCTCTCTGGGTCGGCCCCGCCCTGGAGGCTTCTGGGTTTGTGAGCCACCGGTGGCCTCCTCTGGTTGCCCAGGGAGACAGGGGGTGTGGCCTCAGAATATCCAGAAGTGAGCGTTCTGCCGTTAAAGAAAAAACGGCTGTTGATCTACCTCCAGGGAACTGCTGCTCTGGTGTGGGCACTCAGGCGACCCTTTTCTCCTCTGTCCCGCGCCCCAGAGTCAGCACTGAGCGGCTGCAGTTTGTGCTGGGTCCACACCCCTTAAGAGATCCCCCAAGAATCAGAACTCTTGGGGGATGGGCCCCCAGACCCGGATTGGGAGTGGGGCGGGGGGAAGCTAGAGTTTCATTCAGTTTCACGCAATACTACGGTCCGGGGAGGGCTCCTGCACTGCACCGCAGGGAAGTGCCGCCAAGGCTTGATTTCCCCTCAGCGGAGTGCCCTCTCCTTGCTCACGTGTCCCAGAGTCAGCGCTGACCTGACGCAGCTCAGGCACTGTGCACTCCCCTCGAGAAATCACCCAAGGAGCCGAACTCCGGAGGGATAGGCCCTCAGACCCCGAGTGAGAGTAGGGGCTCTCAGCTCTCAGCGGGGAGGCCAGAGTCTTATTCAGTCTTGTGCCCGGGGAGGGCTCCTGCACTGCACCGCAGGGAAGTGCCGCCATGAATAGACATTTCTTAAAAGAAGACTCACAAATGGCCAAATGGCCAGGTATGTGAAAAATACTCATTAATTGTCAGAGATACAAATCAAAATCACATCCCAGTTAAAATGGCTCTTATCAAAAAGACAGGCAATAATGAAAGCTGGCGAGGATGTGGAGAAAGACAAATCCTGGTACACGGCCAAGGAAATATAAATTAGTGCAACCACAGTATGGAGGTTCCTCAAAAAACTAAAAATAGGACTACCATATGATCTAGGAATCCTCCTGCTGGGCATATATACAAGGGCTAGGAATTCAGCATATCAAAAGATATCTGCACCGCCTTTATTATTGCAGCACTATTCACAATAGCCAAGATTTGGAATCAACCTAACTGTCCATCGACAAAAGAATGAATGAAGAAATTGTGGTACCTAAACACAATGGAATATTTATTATATAGCCACAAAAAAGAATGAAATGCTTCCACTTGCAACAACGTGGATGGAACTGGAGACCATTATGTTAAGCAAAATAAGCCACAGAAAGACAAATCTCACATGTTTTTACTCACACATTTTCAGGTGATGGGTTTCATGGGAAACCTTACCAAACTATAGGCTTTAAATCTGTGTAGTTTAATGCATGTTAATATGTACAGACAGTCCCTGAGTTACAAACATCCAACTTACATACAAGTTGCACTTACAAATGGAGGTGATTACAGTAAGTACCTAAGTTACAAACATCTGACTGACATCTGACTTACAAACAGAAGCTATATTACAGATATATAGGTAAATGTACCCATTCCAACTTACATACAAATTCAACTTAAGAACAAACCTATAGAAACTATCTTGTTTGCAACCTGGGGACTGCCTGTACATCAAAAAACTGTTTTAAAAAAAGATACTACATATATACCATTGCTGTACCCAACACCCACTTCTGGGTTTCTTTTTTTTTTTTACTTTCATTTTGAATTAATCTCACACTTACAGAAGCATTGCAAAGGCAGCACAATTTTTTTCTGAATACCCTTTATCCACCTCTCTCCAATGTCAACAATGTACGTAACCAAGGGGCAACTATCAAAATCCACATGGTTTTATTTCTCCCTCCTCCACCTTTCCAGGACACCCTGTTGCAGTCCGAAAGGTCCATCCCCTTCAATAACCTGGTCTAGGCCTGGCCTCCACTCCAGCTCTGTCTGCTGCTCTGCATGCAATGACACTCTTCAGACTCTGGACACTCCCTCTTCCCTCCCACCCCCATCTCCCTCAAGCTCTAGATCCCTTAACTAACTGCCTCCTACATGGCTCCCCAGATGTCCCACAGATACCTAAAAAGCAGCATGTCTACAACTGAATGTAATATTGTTCCTGCCTCCTGTCCCCCAAAATCCTCTTGTTCCTGTGGTCGTTAATCAAGAAAATGGCATTGTTGGACAGTGCCTGTGGCTCAACGGAGTAGGGCGCTGGCCCCATATGCCTGAGGTGGCGGGTTCAAACCCAGCCCTGACCAAAAACTCCAAAAAAAAAGGCATTGTTGTCTGTCACCCAGACATTTCTGATGTATGCTAAGTCCTTTCAAGTCCTGCAAACTCTTCCTCCACATTTCACTCAAACCCCACCCTGCAGACCCCAACCACTGGCAACACTTGATTCAGGTTAGTGTGTCAGCTCCCTTAAAGTTGTCAGAACAGGCCTCAAACTTGTACCTCTAGTATCTCCCCTTCTGATCAGACTCCATGGGATCATCTCTCTACAATGCTCATTGACCTATGTCACTTCCTGCTGAAAACTCTGCAATGGTTCTCAACTGCCCCCAGGATGGCATTCTGGCTCCAGGTCTGGTATTCAAGGCCCTTTCGATTTACATCTACAACCTCTCCTCTTACCTATCCAGTTCACTCCTTGAAGGAGTCATCAAACAACATGGAATTCCTCTTCCTCTCTTTCTCCCAAACCTACCCTTATGTCTTTGACCCTGTTGTTCCCTCAGTCTAGAAGCTTCTTCCCAGTCTTTACCACTAGGAAACTCTTACTGAAGATGCAGCCAGTGGCTCACACCTGTAATTCCAGCACTCTGGGAGGCTGAGGTGTGTGTATTGCCTGAGCTCAGGAGTTCAAGACTAGCCTAAGCAAGAATGAGATCCCGTCTCTACAAAAATACAAAAGTTAGCTGGGCACCGTGGCGGGTTCCTGTAATCCCAGCTACTCAGGAGGCTGAGGCAGAAAGATGACTTGAGCCCAGGAGTTTGGGGTTGCTGTGGTCTATGAGGCTATGGCACTCTACACAGGGCCACAGAGGGAGACTCTGTCTCAAAAAAAAAAGAAAGAAAGAAAAAGTAAGTAAGTAAATAAATAAATGAGATGCAATACCATTTTCAGCCTCACAATGCAACCTTCTTAGAAATAGGCAGAATTGTGACTCCCTTTTGGTGAACAACCAGAGTCCTTTACACATTCCTTGAGTCAGGTTTCTGTGTGAGGTGAAAGTCTAAAAAGACTGTGTTTTACTTATCTCAATTCCTAGCACAGCCTAGGATGTGGCACCTTAGAGACACATTGATGGCTACATGAAAAATAAAGAGATAAACAGATGTATTTATGGATGGATGGGGAGAGGAGTACACAGATGGAAAACGAGTAGCTAATGGATGGACAGATGGATAGTGAAATGAATAGATGACTGAAAAGATAAATGACAGGTGACTGAATAGACAGAAATGTGAAAATACAAATGGAGGGATGGATATAGGAATGGATGAATGGATAAAAAGTTCCCAAGCATTTCAACGACAGAAATTGTTTCTTATGCAACTCTGTTTTCATAGTGCCCGCAATAGGGCCTGGAATATGGTTAATATATGTTCAATACAAGGTGAGGGGGTAAAAAAATGACCGAAATGCCAGTTTATTTTCTGGTAAAAGAACCAGAACACCTGATTTCTAGCTCCTTTTGTATCTTCAGTTATCCATATAAATATGAACAACTTAACCCAAAATTTTCAGTTTACTCTTCTGTAAAATGGGTATAATGGATTAAATGACTTATAAGGTCTTTTTTTTTTTTTTTTTTTTTTTTTTGCAGTTTTTGGCTGGGGCTGGGTTTGAACTCGCCATCTCCAGCATATGGGGCCAGCGCCTTACTCCTTTGAGCCACAGGCGTTGCCCCTATAAGGTCTTTTTGAAACATGCTTTGGCTCCCTGATTTGAAGCTGCCCAAATCTAAGATGAGGCTATGGAATGGGATGAGGGGCAACATTTGAGCAAATGTGTTTACTTACAACTTGTCCTAATGCAGAGCTTCTCCCAGATCTCTGCCAGCCACGGGGGAGAAGAGTTAACACACTCCAGATGAGATTCTGTTCAAGCTGTCTGGCTGAAAGCCTTATGGCAGAAATGAAAGACAGGCTGATAGCAGCAGAGCCTGAGGGGTGGTTAATAGTGAAACATGAAACTTGGTAAGACCGTACCACAACAACTTAAATGGAAGGGAGGCCTAGGTGACACAAAGCCTTCCCTGGGCCCTTGGCTGCCGGCCAAATGCACCCTTTATACAGAAGGATGGAGTTTTTGTTCACAGAGCACATGATCTGTCCCAAAGGATTCCCACCTGGACTCTGGCATATAAATGTACCGAGAACACATCTATCATTAGTTCCAGACCAGAGTGCCAGACCTGTTTATATATCATCGCGTCACTTCTCCCAACCCTCTGAGCAGGGATGGTGATCTTCATCCCATAGAGCAGCTGTGCTCAACCTGTGAGTCGTGACCCTTTATAACAATGAAAATACATCACAGCATTAGAAAGGTTGAGGACCACTGCCATAGAGTAAGAGAATGTAGCACATTTAGGATCTGAACTCAGAACAGTTTGGCTCTTTCTGCTATGCCTGGCTACCTTTCTGTGGACAGCTGCCCAGGAACTGAGCTGATAGTGATCCAGAAACTTCACAGACCATGCTACACCAAATCGTAGTCATGCCCACCAGATCCTACTTGGTCCCTTTGTAATGTGAGCCTCGGTTTCTTCAGTGTTAATAGTATTTATAGGAGGTTAGTATAATTAGAAGTGTTAATATGTGGAAATCACTCAGCCACTCAGCATAGCACCTGGTCCGTACTGCTGTCATTGGTACTTTTTATTATTATTATGGAATAAAGTCCATGAACAAGGCCTGGCATAAGGTAAACCATCAAGTATTATAAATGTTCTTTCAGGGTGTTTCTTTCCTCACCACATTTTTGACTTTGAAAGAATACCAGCCCTTCTGTGAAATGATCCCACCAATGCTGTTTACCAGGACCTGAGAAAGCACTGCGTCCAGCCAGCCTTCAAAATGAATTAAGGATTTGGAATTCCCTTTATTTCTCAAATTTCTCCATCCACAGGATCAAAGGATGCAGGCCAGGGCTGGCAAGCGAGGGAAGAACGCAAGATGGAACAGGCCCCAAATTTTAAACTGGCAGAAGAGCAACTGTGGTTCCTCCTAGGCTCTGATGAGCTGCAGGGAGCAGGCCCTCATCTTCTGTACCGCCTATGCCCTTGAGAAACAAACACAACTGCCAGAAAACAGCATGCTTCAGCCACTGTTAATCCCAGGCCACAAGATGAGCAGGAACTCAAAGGTGCCCTGAAAGGTGAAGTGTTTTCCAAAAAATGTCAGTAAGTACACAGAGCAAGGAGGCAGGGGACAGAATCCACAACACACAGGTCAGCCCAACCTGTAGTTGCAAACAACGTTCCACCCGCAGCCTTGGCTCCACTGCCCTCTAGTGGCTTTACAGGGACTAGCAGGCAGGCTTTCAGCACTTTCCAACTCTTGGAAAGGAGGCAAATTGTTCTCTAATAAGGGAAGATTGCAGGGCTTTGAGCCTCTGAGAAACCAGACTGCCTTCTCTCCATCCCTCAGTCACTAGCCTAGTTCAGCCTCTTTTTTATCTCTCCCTTGGACTTCTGCAACAGCCTCCTCACTGGTGTTAATAAGAATAATAAGACAATCTCCCACTGAATGCTGACTGCAGACACTGCTGACTGATAACACACAGTATCTCGTGAAATTCTTACAACGTTGTTCAGAAGTAGGTAGTATGCCACTTACAGATGAGGAAATTTAGGCTCACATAGAGGATCTGGCAAAGGCCACATGTCTAGCCAAATGTAGACCAAAGTTTAAACCAGCAGCATCCTGGGCAAGGCCCACATACCTAAATAACCACTTTACCAGCAGCAGCTGCCCCGCTGGGAATCTGTTAGAAAATCAGACTTTCAGATCCTACTCCCACAACTAAAACCTCTGGGGGTAGGACCTAGCAACTTGTGCTTTAACAGGCCCTTTAGGGACCAAACGCGCTGTACCTTAAGAAGCTCTGCACCATACCAAGCTGCTTCAAGAATTCTCTCCCTAAATCTTCAAGTTTCCATGCTGCCCCAGGCAGTCTTCCCAAAATACAACTCTTAATTGCTTAAAGGCTTTAAAATCCCTCTAGCAGGCCTTGGGTCTAAATCCTCAGCACAGCAGTCACACCCCTCAGGGCTGGCCCCCAATCTGCGTGTCTAGCCCTCTAGTCACAATCCCTTAAATCTACTGGAGGCAGGGTTTACAGACAGACCCTCACTGAGCACCTTCTGTGTTGTGTGCAAGCTGCCCACTAGAGCTGAGCCTACAGGGAGATACTGTTAAAGCAGAAATGCTGAGACTGCCAGAACAAACTCTTTGTGGCAATAAGATTCCACATTATAAATAAGACCTAAGGTCGGTCACCCCGGGTGAGGGTTAAATCACACACCCCTACACTTAAATATAAATTATGATCTCACTGCCACACGGCTTTCCTTTTATCCTAGCAGCTAATAAGCACTGGCCTCAAAATAAGCAATACTGAAGCAACTGCTGCTCACTGACTGCCAGATGCTGACTGACCCCCACCCTCCTGTTCCACCAGCCATAACTACAGCTCTGACTGGACAAGAGACTGATTTCAGTGTCTTTCTCCCTAATAAGTGACCACTGATGATGGACTGGTTCTGGCTACGGAGGCTGCACACTGAGCACATGCATCCTCCTTTGTGAATATTCATAGCTCCTCGTATAACCTGTTGAATATGTCTACTTGGCCAACCTGTTCAGCATAAATCCCTGTCTCATCCCTTCTCCCTTTGAAGTACCTGCTGAAGGCTACACTTTGCAGCCTGTCAGGAAGGCCAGCCTGCAGCAACCTTTTAGAAGAAATAAAGTTCTTCCTTTCCAAATTTACGAACCCTTATCAGTCAACAATCCCTTTTTCTTGCCTATGAAAAATCCTTCTGGCCTACAACAGAGAGCATGACAGATATATAACAAGATGGTCACATTCATGTAACCAACAAGGGGCAAGGCCAAGATCAGAGCCTAGGACCATCGGACCCACAGCCCAAGCACTTCCAAGCCATGTAGGGCCAAAAATGGTTAGGAAGCAGGGCCAGAGTTCCACAGCTCTGCACACTAATATGTGAATAGGCATAGATCTCCCATACAAGTTCTAGTCCTTAGCTTAGTGACACAGCCAATTTCTAGCTGATTTCACCTAAAAGCCCTCATGGGCAAATCCCAGTCTTGACCTCCTTCTCTGTGACAATCCGAACAGTGAAACTGAAGCTGGGAGAGGCTAAAGCCCCGAAAGAATCTCAGGTGACACCCTCAGAAAAGAGACAGGTTAGACCATGACAGACAAGGCAGTAGAGTCCAAACGCTTGGGTCAACACCCTTCTTGATGCAAGACTGGTGAGGAGCCCATCACTGCCTGCCCGCTGCTGCCCTGCTGCGTGTCACCACACCAGACCGGGATGTCGTCACATCTCCACACCTTTGCCAAGACCAGCCCCTCTGCCTCAAACTCTTCTTGGATAAACCTCTTCAGGAAGCCACCTTCCTCCACTCCCAGGCACTCCTGTGCCATTTCTGTGACAACGATCACCCTTCTGCAGACGCAAAAACAGCAGGGCCTACAGCAGTGGTTCACAACCCAGTTGGATTACAACCCACTTGGGGAGTTTGGCTGGGGTGTGGCCTAAACATCAGGTGGTTCAAGTGCAAAAACAACTGACCAACTGGAAAAGACCAGGGCTTTGGAGTTGCACACAGAGGTTTAGATCCTCTTTCTCTGCCTGACAGCTGCATCACTGGGGCAAGGTAATGACCTCTCTCAGCCTACTCCCCATACTGTGACCTGGGATTACAGCATCTACCTCTCTGGGACCCTGTGAGAATTAATTTAGAGCTTTACTTTCTCAGAGGCCCTTCCCGTTTCCTTCCCTCCTTCTTTCTCTACAACCCCCCTACCCCCCACCAAAGTAAGTGTAAACCACCTGTTTGGCATTCTGCTCAAACTCCTTTCCTATATGTAAATGTTTATTGAACATCTGCTTCGTTGTACTGAGACAATGATAGAGATTCAGAGTACAGCAATGAAGGTGTCAAGCCAGGTCTCCAAGACATTTGGCAGTTTAATTGGGAAGATAGTTACAAAAGCGGCAAACAAAGGAGTAGCTTCTAATGGTAAGAGGTATTCTGAATGAAACCAAAGTGAGAAAGAAGAGATCCAGTCACGGGGCAGAGGGAGACTAGGCTACATTTAGGTTTAGATTAGAGGACTAGAGAAAGAGAGGGCTACCACATTAAGACTTAAATGTTGAAAATGTAGCCTGGGAACATCAGATCTGAGGAATGTACAATGAGAAGCCAGGAAGTGTTCTAAGCAAGAGAGAGATGTGATCTGCTTTGCTCTTTCATGGAATCACTATCACGCTATGTTGTCATATTAGGTTGTGGGTTCCCCAGAGAGAAACTAGCTGATCTTCACATCTGTGCCCTCAGTGCTCCACTCAGGCTTGGCACAGGACAGGTGTTGCATGACTGGTTGGGAGAAAGAATTCTCTTAATGTGTTGTTATATTTCCTTTCAGCCCACCAAGCTAAAGCTCCTCTCTGGTTTCTGCTCAAAGGTGCCCTGACACGTTTCCCACAAAGAACAAGATTCCCAATGTTAATGTTAATGATAAAAGTTCTAAAGCGCCTTTACATCTGTTATTGTTAAACCACGTCTAGACTGGGCAGAAATTAAAACAGTTGGATGTTGGACCTGAGTGTAGTAGAAAGAATGTGGACCTCAAACTAACTTACAGACCATTTGGCCCTGGACAAGTTCCATAACCTCCATGATCCAGTTTTCATCTGTAAAATGGGTCCAAGGGTTTACAGTGGTGTGATTTACCTCTCTCTCCCTCGTACAATGCCTAGCAAGGACAATTTTTGGTTCACCCAACAAAGAGGAGGAGAAGGCCTCCTCTCTGTGTATTGAGTTTTAGCTCTCATTTTGGAAGAGATGGAGTCCCTCATAGATGTCCAATAAATAATTATGGGCCTGGCCATCGTCTTGAATTCCACAGCGATTTCTCATTCTAGGAGAGAAACTTTTCTACAAGTTGACTTCAGTCAGTTGTTGTACTGGTAAATGTCTAGTGGATGGTCAGGTGCAAATCCACCTTTGCCAGCACTGGTCCTTTGGTCCTTGAGAACATTCAGGCATGTTTGGACAGATTCCTTGCTCTACCTGCACGATTCCCTCACCCGTATTCTAGAAATCTGATCAGAAAGATAAGAAGTAATGTGAGTTTGCCAAGTTGTTCTTGGCAGATGCATGGTGGCCCCAGTGATATCTGATGTCACGCCAGCCCAGCAAGTTGTACCCAGTGACTCTGTTACTGCAATGCTGCTAGTGTGGTGGGCATGTTTTCACGTTAGGCCTGCTTCTCCTACATGGCTAAAGACTCAGCTACTGGATGTCTGTAATGTAACCTATGTTCCATATTGGCAACCACATCTAACAGGTAAATCGCTAGTAAATTGGTCATCATTGTCTGAGTATTTTCACTTTAGTATCCCTAAATGCTGATAAAAAGGCTTTAGCTGTATAAATGGGTACTAATAAATGCTAAATATTCATTTTTTCTACATATCCCATCCCCTTTTATCAGGGTTTTTTTTTTTTTTTTGGTGACAGGGTGTTGCTCTGTCACATAAGCTGTACAGTAGCATGATCATAGCTCATTGCAGCCTCAAACTCCTAGGCTCAAGGGATCCTCCCTATTCAGCCTTCTGTACACCTGGGACACGTGCCATCACACCTCGTTAATTTCTTTTATTTTTTTGTAGATAACAGGGTCTGCGATGCTCCCCAGGTTGAACTCCTGGGCTCAGGTGATCCTTCGGACTCAGCCTCCAGTATCTTCTTTACAGGCATGAGCCACCATGCCCAGCCTACAATATTGTCTATACATACAACCCTATATCCCTCCCCTTTAGACACAATGTGATGAGCCCTGGGGATAGTGACAGCCCCTCTTCATGTAGGAAGGTTTACATAGCACATACACATGGTATTAACACCTACATAACAATAATAGCTGTTTACTGGACATCCACAACATGCCAGGCATTTTACACACATCAGCTCACTCAACTCTCTTTAGTCACACTATTATGCACATGCAAAAAAGCAGAATCATGGATACCCCTTGGCAGTTGCAGAAAAAGATTTGAACCCTAGCCTATCTGCCTCTTCCCTACTCACCTGGCCACTCAACCAGCCAGTCCAAACTGAAACTATTCTGAGCCTGGCATCCATCCTTCCCTCCCTCTTCCCTCAACTCAAACTTTCCCTGGCTACCTTCTCCACATCGTGAAACAGTCACCACCTCAGCTTCGCTCCATGCTGCAGCACCCTGTCCTCGGACTGCATTCATACCTACTATACTCAAGACCTGCATGGAGGCCCCTCTTCCCTAGCAGTCTTAGCTAAAAGGAGCCTTGCCTCCTCCTCCTCCTATCTCCCCCGTTGCTGTGCAGTTCTGAGTTGTGCTATTCTTGTTTACACACACACACATATCCATCATGGGCCCAAACACCTAGTATGGCTGATACATCTCCTGCCTTCACAGCACCTGCTCCTGGAGTGATAAGCATGGCTCATGCAGCTGGAGCACTTGGTTCTGAGAAAGCTGATGGACTGATGACTTATCTCTAAAGACAGCCCCTGTGCTCTCATTAGGGGCTGCTACCAGGGGCTTCTGTAATCATTTCCCTTGTGCCAGGTGCTGTGCCAGACAGGTTACAAACACTGCAGGTCATTTAATTCTCCTAATATGCCTAATGATCCCCACTTAATGGATGAGGAAAGTGAGCTCAGATACATCACTGCTGGAGCCAGGATTTGATTTGCTTCTGCCCAACTACAAAGCCAGTATCATTCCCATTCCACCACAGTGTCAGAGAGAGAAAAGAAGGCAACACCTGCCCAAAGATAGGCATTTCTGACTTTTCGATGCACTCTCTCTCTGTTCTCTAATTCCTTCCTGATGACGGCACCTTCCTTTTCATTCTATGGTTTTCCTTCCAAAAAGGATAGATATTTCATGGTGCATTTGGCGACTAAAAGCCTTTTAAGGAGAATATATCCTTGAAACAAGAAAGAGTTCAAGGATGTATCTATTTTTCTTTTTTTTTATGACAGTCTCACTCTGCCACCCTGAGTGGATGCTGTGGTGTCATAGCTCACAGCAACCTCAAATTCTTGGGCTCAAGTGATTCTCTAGCCTTAGACTCCCAAATAGCTAGAACTATAAGTGCCCCCATAACAGCCAGCTAGTTTTTCTATTTTTACTAGAGATGGGGTCTGGCTCTTGCTCAGGCTAATCTTGAATTCCTGAACTCAAGCAATCCACCAGCTTTGGCCTCCCAGAGTGCTAGGATTACAGGTGTGAACCACCATGCTGGACCTTCGTAGCCACTCTAAACTGAGCCCACCTGTATGTCACATCACACCTCAATCAGCTCCTCACCCATGTGGACGCACACACACACATACTTTTGTGGCATCTGCCAGGGCTGGCCTCTGACTCCCCTGATACACCACACCTCAGTCTTCTGCTTAGGAGCCAAGCCTACTCTGGGTGTAGCCTGTTCCTTGCATCTACCTGTCTCTGGACTAGCCTCCCAATCCCCACACGTGGCCCTTCACCAAGACCCCAGGTGCATAGCCTCTTCCCATACAGGTTTAGGTGGGGGGATAACTCACAAGGCACACCCATCCATTGCTCACAAGCTTAACATTTGGCAAAGCTCATCCTACCTGGACCTCATCCCATAGAGATACCAGAATCTCAGTAAAAACATAATATTAATACTATAATCTTCTAGCATTTTTTAGCCTGATTTGTTAATCAACATGGCAATGGGTCATTGGTACAGCAAATCCCAGACTTTCCCCGACAACTAAAATGAAGCTCACTCTGGCTTCCTAGTGTGCAGTAGCAACTATGGGAAATGCCTGGGCTGACAGAGTAACAAATGGCCACTATGACTCCGAATGTCATCCTTCCAGCTCTGCAGAACCACAAAATGTTCTCAAACTAAAGGAGCCCCAGGACACTTTATGTCATTTTCCAGAATGGACCTACCTTTGAGCTCCTCCAGGACTTCAAACCAAAGGCACAGATACAGTGTCATCAAGACCTTAACAGCTGCCTAAAAAACTGCCACAAGCTGGAGTTCTTTCCTCACAGATGTGTCTTCCTTTTGCTACAAGCATTCCACTAGTTAAAAGCAAAAAATCTCATTTGTTTAAGTGGCATGCAGTGTGGATCACTACTTTACATAAACTCAAAGGAGAAAAAAATTCACGTGGTCAGAAGAGGGACTCAATCAAATATTAACACCTAACTGGACGGCGCCTGTGGCTCAGTGGGTGGGGCGCCGCATCACTCTACCGAGGGCAACAAAGTGAAACTCTATCTCAAAAAAAAAAAAAATTAAGAGCTAACCCATACCCTTAGCACCTGGCTCCACTGCCCAGAGGAATACATATTAACACAAAAGAGACCACAGGAATGAAAGATCATTACAAAAAGAAAGAATGCATTAAAGTTTACTCCAGTGGCATGAACAATACTGATCTTCTGTCACAATGACACAGCAAGTCAGTGTGCACTGAAAAGACCGTTCTGCAGGAGAAGTGAGAAAAAGGCATGGGGGCCTGAAGACACAGCTCAATGAATCACTCACTGACCTGAACCAACAGTGGACTTCTCAAGAATCAAGGTCTACTCATCTGTGAAGTGGGAATGGCAACATTTGCAGAAACAGAGTAGCCCACTGCAAAACAAACCAAAGGCTTTCAAGCAAACCTCAGTCTGAAAACGGTCACTTGATGAGTAACACTAAGTTAAACTCCCAGAGGTAGTAAAGTGTTGATAACACCCACATCAAAAAGCTGTTGCAAAAACTGAGTAACAGCTGATGTAAATTTCTTATTACAGTACCAGACATTTAAGGAATGCCCAGTAACTAAAAATGTCTATTAAGACTTGCTGAGTGTTTATATTTCCCAACATGGTACTGGGCACCTCGCCTAATTTATCTTGTCATACTTGATTGGTCTACCCCTCAAGATTTTTATGAAGATAAAACATGTTTTTATACATAAATACAGGCATAGAAAAACTTCTGGACGGATATACATCAAAATGTATTACTTGATCCTAGAAATATGACTTTTCTTTTTGCTTGCCTTTACCCAAAATTTTCTACAACTTACTAATGTATATTTCTATTTTGTTTTCTTATAGGTAACAACCCTCTATATAAGCCATTTTTTTAAGGTAAGAACTAAATACGCTTTGCTTTCCATGAGGAACTGGCAGGTGTTTTTCTATTTAATAAGAATCAACTGACTTATCCCCCACTTCACTTTGCCAACAGGGACCTCGAGCCAAAATTGTAGTTCAATCATTCAATTAGCCATTATTCTTTACACATTTCAATTTAATTTCCCCAGTGTTGACTTTCTAATTTGTATCTGTCTTATTCTGATTTTGCATTTCTTATTTATCTTTGACTACTTTTCCCAATATTTGCCATAAAGTTGTCTACAACTCCTTTGTAGAATAAGGCCAGGCATATACATACACATTCATATAAACATCTGATGACTTTTCAGGATTGCTCTAGCCCACGTACTTTAAACTTTGTCCCCACATTTCACAGTGTTTTTAGGTATGATGTTAAACAACAGAATTATAACATTTAACTCTATTTAAATGTTTTTTAAAAAAGATTTAAAAAAAACACAAAGTGCAATCAATATAAGAACACAATAGTACCATAATTCTAAGTGTCTTAGAAGTCTCATAATTAAAAGGACAGTTTTATTAAATGCTCAATTCTCAAAATTATATATTTCTTTTTTAGTTATGAAAAACCCCTCCATCCCCATCCCACCCTGCTTTAAGCGCTTCCTCTAAACAAGGTACTGTCCAAGTAGTATCAAGCTCAACAAAACCCACCATATACCCCAAAGTGGAGAAAACAGGCAGTCCCGAGGACAAGTATGTCGGGGTCATTACTCATCCTGTAGAGTGCTCATTAGCTAACTGATGCTGGAAAGGGAAGAATGGAAATAGCTAACACAAATAAGGAAAGCCACTGGAATGGACAGGTTAACAAAAGACTTTTACAATCTTTATCAATTTACATGTTCACGGTGACCACCAACTCTAAGAGAACAGACTAAATGAAATGCACAAAGAAAGTCCTCTGCCAGGGCCTCCTCTCCCTATGAACTCATCTCAAGAATCATTAGGAAGTCCAAACAGTTTCACAGTTCCGGCTTCCCGACTGCTGTCATATTTGCCATCTTTGTCATCACAGGCAAATGCCAGCAGAGGCCTTTTGGGGTGCCAAGCCACAGTGAAGGTCGGAGACTCACACTGCACCTCCCATAGCTTGTCTCCTATAGAAGTCAACATAGAGAAACAAATCAACACCTTAATTTGGGCATATTCTAAGTACTTACCTATAATAACTCATTTAATCCATTTAATTATCCTAAAAAGACAGGTAAGATAAATTACCTCATTTTATAGAGAACATCACTGAGGCACAGAGAAGCTGCAAGTTAGTCGGTAGCTTAACTTAAGAGCAAATTCCTGAGCAGGAGCATATCACTGCATTGTGGGACCATGGACTTACATAAGGGACTTGCATGGCTAGATGGCTGCACAGTGCTCTCTGCAATCTTATCAACGGAGGCATTCTTTAAATAGAGGAATTTGGGTGGCGCCTGTGGCTCAATGGGTAGGGCACCGGCCCCATACACTGAGGGTGGCGGGTTCAAACCCAGCCCCAGCCAAACTGCAACAGAAAAATAGTCGGGTGTTGTGGTGGGTGCCTGTAGTCCCAGCTACTCGGGAGGCTGAGGCAAGAGAATCACCTAAGCCCAGGAATCGGAGGTTGCTGTGAGCTGTGACACCACAGTGCTCTACCAAGGGTGATAAAGTGAGACTCTGTCTCTACAAAAAAAAAAAAAGAAAGAAAGAAAGAAAAGAAAAACAGTAGAATTTGAAGTTTTTTACTTTCTTCTAGGAAGTTTTCTACATTGTTATTCTTAATAGAATATCACATATTTCCAAAAACAATAAAGCTACATTAAAAAATAAAGCTGAGGAAATTCTTTTGTAAAAGGAATACTCTCTGAATTTTTATTTTCAACTCCTGTTTTTTAAAGTAAAACTCTGATAATTTCTTAAATTATAAAAATTGTTTTTTTCAAGTTCATACACAGGTAAAAAATAAAACAAAATATACCACAACATTCAAAAAGGCTGTATATAGATGGTGGGACCGCAGGCAATGCTGTTCTCTTTCTCCTCTATATTTTACAAATTTTATTATAGTAGAAGAATTAAAAGTTAACAGAATGTGAAACAGTTTCCTAAATCACTTTCCTTCAGTCCTGCCTGTTTCTTTCCTAAGTCTTTGACCTCTCATTACCTGACAGTAATGGTCATAATATTATATAAACTAACTTGCCTTAAGAAAACAAATTCATTACAATATGGCTGGTGAAGTAGTAATGTGCAGAGATGAAAATACATGACAAGGTAAGTCCTGTTGACCATAGGTAAAAAACAGAAGATTCTCATTAAGTTACCTGTGTCTACTTCAGCGATATCAATAAAATGATCTTCTGATGCTGATGCCAGCATCTTCCCATCATGGCTAAAACTGAGTGTCCTCACAGGCCAATCCAGCCTATATGGAGTGAACAGGAGACATTAAAATTATCCAATAAGAGGAAGGATAAAATAAAATTAATTTACCTAACAAGGTAATTATCCAATTATCCAGGATAAAATAAAATTAATTTACCTAACAAGGAAAGTGCTAGGCAGATCACTTACCTAGAAAAGCACCGAACACATACTAACTCGTCCACATCCCAAAGGCTGACCAAAGCATCCGCACTTCCTGTAGCAAAGTATTTCCCCATGGGGTCAAACTTGATACAGATGCAGTTAGAAGGATGGGCATTGATGGACTGCACAGGCTTCAGTTCTGGGTAGCTAAGAAACAAGACAGCAATCAGACTGTGGAAGACAACTGTGATGCTTGACAACAACAGAAGACAGGGAAGAAGAAATCAAGACAGACAATAGAACGATATCAAAAATTGTAATTCAAGACAGTTTTCCTGAAATAAAGAGTTTCAAACTACATATTGAAAAAGCGCAACACATACCTGAGAATATAAATTCAGACCAACATCAAGACACAGAATTTTCTTTAAAAAGAAAATTCTATTATCATGAGACTCTTTGACAGTGATGTTTTACGCCCAAAACAAATGGAGTACTCTATTTAAGATACACAAGCAAGGACGGGGTGTGGTGGGTAATGCCTGTAATCCCAGCACTTGGGAGGCCAAGGTGGGTGGATTGCCTGAGCTCACAGGTTTGAGACCAGCCTGAGCCAGAGCAAGACCCCCGTCTCTAAAAATAGCTTGATGCTATGGTGGGCACCTGAAGTCCCAGCTACTTGGGAGGCTGAGGCAAGAGAATAGCTTAAACCCAGGCGTTTAAGATTGATGTGAGCTATGATGTCACAGC
Organism: Nycticebus coucang; assembly: GCF_027406575.1. Taxonomy (NCBI): domain Eukaryota; kingdom Metazoa; phylum Chordata; class Mammalia; order Primates; family Lorisidae; genus Nycticebus; species Nycticebus coucang. The sequence goes on from NC_069796.1 coordinate 79,850,017, forward strand.
ACTCTACCAACAAAGTGAGACTCTGTCTCACAAAAAAAATAAAAGATACACAAGCAAGAAAGTATCAAAGATTTTTACATGCAGCAAAGCTGAATATCAAATGTAAAAATACAACTAGAAGCACAATAAAGTATCTGTAAGTTTTGTTAAGTATATAAGTAAGTTATAATAAGAACTCTGGTAATAATGTAACAAACCCTTCCTGAGGAATTGTAACCAGAGATCCGGCAACAAAAATGACTAGACTTATGAGCAAAAGGACTAGTGATGAACATTAAATATATAGTTTCTTGTAGAAACTATGTATGGTTTAAAGGGAGGGTATAATATGTAATAGCTACACACTCTGACAATATATAAAGTTGACAATTAAGTTCGGAAACTCGTCCTAGAAAAAGTGCTGCATACCTCATTGCTAAATATCACTAGGATCACCTTCAAACTACTCCCCTTGGAAAGCTGTACACTGCCACCAGCACCCAGTCCACCCTTCAAAGTACTTCCTCTAGAAAGAGTTTCTGAATGTAACTGTCAGACAACAGCTCTGCTGGTCATCCCAGATAAAGAGTTCCAAAATTGCTTTGAAGAGTGAACTAGGTGCTGATATCAGTGCATAGCTTCCCAAGGGGAGTACTTCAAAGGCGACCACAGTGATACTGTGGTGAGCACTGTGAGTCTTTTATGTAATTCCATGGTCTAATGATGCAGTGATATTCTTCTGCTCAGTGACTTGCTCTTAAGTCAACCTGCTCCGCCACCTACTGACTTGCAACCTCTCTGTGCCTCAGTGGTGTTCTCTGCAAAATGAGGTAATGTATTTTACCTATCCCATTAGGATTATTAAATGAGGTATGTAGCACTTTTTCTAGGATGAGTTTGCAAACTTAATTGTCTGACCTAGTATAGTACTATTTTTTAATAGTATGGTACTACTTTTTTTTAATGGGGGAAGAATGAGAAAGCATATGCAAAAAGCAAAACTTTTTTCTGTCTTAAGTACACATTGATGGTAATGAAGCAGTATTGTCATTCTGGAACATTTACATGTTTAAGATGGGATAAAGGTAGTAAGTAACCATGGGATATTAGAATTCTGTGACCCACTGTAACCTTGAGAACTAGAATACTCAGTTTGTAAGGTAAGAGATATATTTGTAATATAGAAGAGGTTTAGTAAAATACCTACAGCCCTGAATTTTAACAGGAAGGTATCAGTATGAATTTTCAAGGTATTTTACCTTTAAAAATATAAACATTTATTTCCGGGGGTGGGGGAAGGGGAGAGCAGAGAGAGAAAGGAGGGAGGAGTATAGAAAGGAAGAGCAGAGAGAGGGGAGGAGGGAGGTGGGTGGGGGCCTTGGTGTGTGCCACACCTTTTGGGGGCAAGACACGATTGCAAGAGGGACTTTGCCTAACAAATGCAATCAATGTAATCTGGTTTACTGTACCCTCAATGAATCCCCAACAACAACAAAAAAATATATATAAACAGATATTTCCTAGCTGTCTACTGGAAATACCTAGAAACAATGAACAACCCAGTAGCAATGGACATTCCTAGTTTCAATATCATTTCCTAGGCTTCTTGGATAATTTTCCGAATAAAGGTCTGGGAAGGAAATGTACAAAATAAACTTAGAACATCTTATCGTACTAGAGAGCAAGAAACAGAAGACTACTAGGATTATGTAAAAAAAAAAAAAAGGGCTCAAGCAACAAACACATGAAAAAATGTTCACCATCCCTAATTATCAGAGAAATGCAAATCAAAACCACCCTGAGAGATCTATCACCTAACCCCAGTGAGAATAGCCTATATTAAAAAATCCCAAAGCTGCAGATGCTGGCAAGAGTGTGGAGAAAAGGGAACACTTTTACATTGTGGGTGGGACTGCAAACTAATACAGACTCTTTGGAAAGAAGTATGGAGAATTTTCAAAGAATTCAAAGTAGATCTTTCAGTTGATCTCGCAATTCCAAAACCACAAGGACATATGCACTAGAATTTTTATTGCAGCTCGATTCACAATCACCAAGATGTGGACTCAATCCAAGTGTTCATCAATTCATGAATGAATTAATACACTGTAGTATATGTATACTATGGAATACTATTCAGCCATAAAAACAGATGGAGACTTTAATATCTTTTGTTTTAACCTGATGTAGTTGGAGAACATGCTACTTAGCAAAGTATCACAAAAATGAAAAAGCATGTATCCAATGTACTTAATATTAATATGAAACCAGTAGACAAACAAATATACAATCATACAAGAAAAAAACACAATTAGATTCAAGTTGGGGGCAGGGAAGACGAGGGAGGTGCTGGGGAGGAGGGAAGGGGATTTGTGTGCTCTCACCTAACAGCCACACTGTAAGGGTATATGACACACCCCCTGGGTGAGAGGCACAACTACAACTTGAACTTTACCTAACAAAAGCAAACAATGTAACTTAATCATCTGTACCCTCATACTAAACTGAAGTAAAAAATAAAGGGCTCAGGAATCAATGTGAAGAGGCTCTCATTGACCAAAAAAATGGTGATCTGTGCTTCGATAAGTATGACAACTACAACAGATTGGAACACATCATCTATGTTTTAATACATGGGTCCATAATGACCCCTAAAAAAACCCTTATCATTGGAGGTGATAGAGAACTAATTCATTACGTAAACACAAAGAACCAAGAATTTATCCTGCATTCCCTAGATGTACTATACTACTGGACAACCAAATAGATGAGAGGAAGTTCCTCTATAAAGTATTCCAACAAGTAAATAAGCACAAGGAATCAGCAAATTTCAGACTAGGAGAATCTCCACTGGTTAACAGTATGGTTTTTCAACAGACTAGCAGGTTTCCATCCCTTTCTTTTAGTAATTTAACAGACTTAAAAAACCTATCAATTTTTTTTTAAGTGAATAAAACTAGACTATCCAGGGATGCACACTGGCAGATAAAACTATGAAGAAACATAAAAGTCAAGATAGTGTTTATTTTTGAGGGAATGAGTTGTGATTAGGACAAAATACATGGATGTACTTCTGGGATGGCTAGAAAAGAACTATTTCTCAAATCTATAGGGTTTCACAAGTGTTAAGCATATCACAGTTCATAAAGCTACACATTTGTTTTATGCAGTTGTCAATCTGTTTTATAATAAACTTTTTTTAAGTTACAGAATCCCCCCAGTCTACAAAATAAAATCCAAAATAGTAAGCATAAAACTCAAGGCCTTTTATAATTTGTCCAAAATTACATTTTGACTTTACCTTCCCATTATCATGCCCTCTCTTCATATTCCCTATTTTCTGCCACTCCCCAACTCTCTGACCTAACTACTCTCCAAGTAAGTCATGCTTACTCAATACCTGTTTTGCCAATTGTGTAGTCCCCTTTTGCTGACTTTTAAAATTCTCTTTCAAGATCAAGTTCAGAAGCTCCCTCCTTCAACCCCCAGTCAATATGATATGCTCTTTCCTTGGAATTCTTTGCCAACTCCTGGCCTTTCTATCACATAACCTATCAAACTCTGTTTTGCACTGCTCATCTGTAGTAGTAGATAGAATTGAACAGACCTGAATTTCAATTCTATAATTTCATTTATTTAGAGAAGAAATATTTGAGATCCTACTAAGTGTACCAGGTACTAGGCTAGACATTAGGGATTCAACAGTAAAGAGGCAACCACAGTCTAATCGAAGACATAAGCGAGTAAACATGCAAGAACAACGCAGAATGAAAAGTACTTCCAATGAAGGACATAAAATAAACCTCTAACCTAACTCTAATCTGGGGAGGACAGGGGTTGGGGATGGCTTTCCTGAAAGCAAAGTGATATTTAAAACTTTGAAGGGTACAAATTAGCCATGCTTCAAGGTGCATCCTGTTCTAGTGCCCACCAGCTGACTAATGACTTACTTTCAACCTCAGATCCTCATTTGTTAAATGGGAAGCATACCATCAATCCCCGAGAAGTCCTTATGAAGTCAAATGTGTTTAAGGATTCTTTATTACTATTTACCTTTTAAGCTCCTCTGTATCCATCACAGCACCCAGTGCAAAGATATATAATCCCCTAAGGTAAAATCCCCTCACCTGAGGATGTTGATACAACCGTTGCCATTTGTCAGGAAGAACATGTTATTGTCATTGTTCCAGGAAATTTCATTAACTTCAAACTTGAACTGCTCTTCTGCTTTGGAACGGTGTGTCTTGGCATCAATAAAGGTCACCACATCATCCTTGTTGCCTACAGCAATGGTCTGCCCATCAGGACTCCAGCAGATATTAATGTTCTCTCCTGGGAACCCAGATACAATCAGCAAGATAATCTGTTTGCTCATAATCTTCCAGAGTTTATTTTGCTATCCTAGAAAGAACACCAGAGCTATCTTCAGAGCTCGTTCATAAAGTACCTAATCAATGAACGAGAATTATCACTTATGCATTATCAACTATAAGTCCAGTGCATTCGTCTACAAATTTCCCCATCTGGTCCTTACAATACTTCTCTAAAGTACCCTTTATTATCCCCAGATTAAGATACGGAAGATAAGATCAGCCAAAGAGTCAAAGCTATGAAGTCACTTACCCATTAAACCCAAATTCGATCTGAAAGTCCCTTATTCTCTCTGACACTAGCATTTCTCAAATTTTAATCATTTCTGAGACACCTTCACAATTTTCATCCTATCCATGTAACACCTATACTTCTTTATTCAAGTTCTAAAAATGATTCAAAAAATTTACTTAAATTTAGTTTCAATTTAACAATAAATTCTATGAGCTAGTTCTTTTCTGCCAGTAGACATTAAAGTATGTGCATACATAACTGGTTTTTAATGTTCACCTATGTATCACCTAAATCACTTATGCATCACCAGTTTTAAACTTGGCAAAAGCACTACACCATTCTGCCTCCAGGTACAAGTCTTGTCAACAAAGTCCAGTGGTCCACATGGAACACATCAATAAAAATTTCATCAACTTTATAGTCTTAAAATGATTATTTTTTGACATTTTAGCATCTATGACACAATTTAAAATGTATCAGGATGCATTTCAAGATGTTCATGTATCATGGTTATGTGGCTATTTTCTTTTCTAATGGCACATAAACCATGGCCTCAAGATTCATAAAATAATACCTGGTAAGAACACAGCCTATAAATGTACTGCACAACTTTCTGGTCATTTTCTCCTAGATTACCAAGACCAGTGAAACTTTAGCCTTTTATTTCATTTATTTATTTATTTATTTTTGAGACAGGGTCTTGCTCTGCTACCCAGGCTGGAGTGCAGTGGCACATAGTTAACTACAACCTCCAACTCCTGAGTTCAAGCGATCCTTCTGCCTTAGACTATCCCAAGTAGCTGGGACTATAGCAGTAGTTTCTCAACCCTCCTAATGCCAAAACCCTTTACTACAGTTCCTGTGGGTCGCGGCCACAGTTTGAGAACCGCTGGACTACAGGCACACAACTCTGCACTTGGCAAATTTTTAAGTTTTTTGTGGAGACAGGGAACAGAGAAGATATTCAACAAATGGTTGTTGAATGAATAAGAGTAGCTTATCTTCCCACTGCCCTCTCTCTCAACAGTCACCTTTAGTGTTCACAGTGGCAATGCATTTGGTAGTCCTCACATCCCAGATGCGAATGGTTTTATCTCCAGATGCAGTGACAAAAAGGTCAGGATTGCTCGGATGCCAACAAAGCTGGTCCACACTATCCCCATGTCCGCGATAATTGTTTTCTTTGACCTGAAAAACAAAGTCCAAATGTCACTTCACACAGATGTACCTGCCTTCACATTTAACTTTTTAACTTTATTCAAAACAAGGCATCTAAGGACCAACAAAGATCTGGATAATTAAAAAGAATCCAGTCCTTCCAAGTCCTTTCTCCAAAAAAACTTTTCCCAATATCCCCCCAATCTCCTCCCTAGTGACCCTGAACCATTCTGAGCTTCCACACCAGTGCACTTACTCTTTTGTCCTCCCTGGCCTTTCTGGTTTTCCACCTTTACTCTACCACCAAAGTCCCAGCCCACCTGCTCATTCCCACAGGACGTCCTATCACTTCCAAAGGGCCCGACTCACCACCACAAGGCCCCCCAACACAACAGTCCCTAGGCACTCCTCACCAACACACCGTTTCTTTCTTCCCACCCACTACACCAGTCCCATCCGTCCTCCTCACCTCCCTCATCCCCATCCCCACACCTCACTGCAACACTTCCTATACATCTCCAGTCTTTCTCTCCTCATCTCTCAACGACCCCAGCCAGTACACTCCTCCTGGTCCGCCCACACACCCTGTCATGCTCCCGGGTCATCTCCACACTTCCTCCTTCCCCCGCCCCTCCCCTCAATCCGGCTCTCCTTGTACCCTCTCAGTCCACCCACTCCCTTCTCCCTCAACCCCATACCTAGCTTCACCACAGCCCCTTTCTTTGGTCTGGAACAGGCCCCGGCAGCTCACCAATCGGTCCTTCTCCAGCAGGAAGACGCTGGCCGTCTTGTCGAAGGACCCTGAGGCTAAGCGACGCCCGTCGCAGCTCCAGGCCACAGAGTGTACCTTGGCGCTATGTGCCGGGAACTCGCGCGTCTTGCTGTGGCCCCGGAACAGTTCCTGCATCCCGAGCACGTAGCGCGACGGGCCGCTGCTCACTGAGCACCAAGGGGCCATCGAGCCGGGACCGCTCTGGCCCAGCGCCGAAGGCCCCATGGCCGCCGTGGGCACCGCCATGCTAGGTCCCCAGACGCATACGCGGCCGCAGCCACCTAGGGACCGTCAGGCCTGGCGCCGCCGCCAAACGCATGCGCGCGACGAAGCCGCCGCCCCCTGCGCAGCTGCACAGCGGCCCGCCCCGGAAGAGACTGCAAATCCCGGCATGCACCGCCCGCGCCTTTGCCCTGTACTTTCAAACGCTAACCATTTTCCTTTACGCTTAAAGATTACTGTATTTTAGTGTCCTTATTCCTCCCATACCTACTCCTTGGTATTCTATCCAGTTTAATTGAGTAAAGGAACCAATACTAATCTTCTCATCAGGCTACCTATCACTAAAATACCTTTCTTCTAAGGTTGCCCGCTCCCCTCCTTAGCCCATTCATAAAGCTTCAAGTCCTGACTGCTAGCTGATGCGGACCACCGTGGGCTTGTTCCACGAAAAGGGCTAGGCTAGAGGTGGGTGGGGTGTAGAGGAGAGGACTGGAGATTTTTAAAATAAAAAAAATTATTTGTTTTTAAAAGATATGACATGTACATAATTGTAAATGCAAAAAGAAACATAAAAGATAGAGAATTTAAAGTAAATGTCCACCTGTTTGTTCCTTCCACCACCACCTATGCCCTACCTCTCACATCTCTCTTAAACCAGGCACCCAGAAGACTCTTGCTGGAGAAGAAAATCGTGGTGATCCATCTAAGCCAGCCAGGACCCTGAAGAAGAGATGTGAGGTGTGGGAGGTGTCCTGTGGTGAGGAGGCGGTAGCAAATTTGTTAAGAAATGAATCTTTTGTTTTTTAACATGTGCACTTGGCAACAAATATAAACAGTACAAAGGGTATAGAGTGAAAAGTTTCCCTCTATTTTGTGTCCCTAAACTCCCCTTCTGAAAAAATATTGTTAAATATCTTATTTGGCCCTCCAGGCATAGTGTAAATAAGCACGTTTGCAGAGATAGAAAAGTGTGTGCATAACCTTCTTTCTCCCCCTACCCTGCAAAAATGGTACCATTCCATACATAAATTGCTTTCTATGATAAATCTATAAGAAATCATTTATCAGAATATGCAGATGTTTTATCTTTCTTAATGAATATAGTTTTTAATTATATGAATATTTAACTGATCCCCATTAATTAATTTGCTTTTAGAACAATAGTGCAGTGACCATCCCTATACAAACTTCATTGTGCACATCTGCACTTTTTTATTTGGATAGATATTGTCAAAACAAAACACCCTTGAAGATGTTTTAACAATCTGCACAGCAGTATAAGGAAGTGACATAAGGTCTTAAATACTAAATGAGTCCACATGTAAAACATGTGGCTCTCAAAAAGAACTTAAGAAATTAGATCCTTTCTTTCCCCAATTCTCTTCCCTACCCATTGCAAATAGAGATTCTTGATTCTTGATTCTTTTCAGACTCCCAAGAATACCAGTGAATTCAGTAAAATCTTGGAGTTGGAAACTATTTTGTGTCTAGCTTTCTTCCTTATCCTTATTTTTCAGAAATCTTCATATGCTAGCATGTATTTTTTTCCCTACATACACTGAAAATTTGTATCTCCCAGTTCAAAATAAGGAAACTGAAAAAGAAAAAGGTAAAATGTCCTACTCCAGGTCACATGACTGGTATATCCAAGAGCAAAACTTAGACTTTAATCGTTATTAACACCAAAATCTACCCCCTGATACTTATTATCTGAAAGTAAATATGATTCTTTGTATTTATGTATTAATGTATTTCTACATGTGTATTTTTATTTTACTTACCCTTGTGTTCCTTTTCCATATTCTGTAAACACAAATATTGGAAGTTCACTTATGATGAGTATATCTCATGCCTCTTGCCTGAGACTCAATCTCATAGAACTTTTCAAGTTGGATTAGCATACATCTGGGGATAACAGTGAAACCAAAGTCAGTTGGGAAAATGGAGAACAGAGTCATAGGCCATTTTCTTTCTTTCTTTCTTTCTTTTTTTTTTTTTATTGTTGGGGATTCATTGAGGGTACAATAAGCCAGGTTACAATGATTGCATTTGTTGGGTAAAGTCCCTCTTACAATCGTGTCTTACCCCCAAAAGGTGTGGCACACACCAAGGCCCCACCCCCCTCCCTCCTTCCCTCTCTTTGCTCTTCCTTTTCCCATCCCTCCCTCCTTCTTTCTCTCTCTGCTCTCCCCTTCCCCCACCCCCACCGTGACCTTAATTGTCATTAATTGTCCTCATATCAAAATTGAGTACATAGGATTCATGCTTCTCCATTCTTGTGATGCTTTACTAAGAATAATGTCTTCCACTTCCATCCAGGTTAATATAAAGGATGTAAAGTCTCCATTTTTTTTTAATGGCTGAATAGTATTCCATGTTATACATATACCACAGCTTGTTAATTCATTCCTGAGTTGGTGGGCATTTAGAGACAAATAGCCAAGAGACATGAATAGAACCTTCTCTAAAGAAGACAGACGAATGGCTAACAAACATATGAAAAAATGTTCATCATCCCTATCTATTAGAGAAATGCAAATCAAAACCACCCTGAGATGCCATCTAACCCCAGCGAGAATGGCCCACATCACAGGCCATTTTTTAAAACGTTTTCTTTTGAAAAATTCAAATTTACAGAAAAGTTGCAAGAATACTAAAGAGCACTGCTATTCGTATGATCCAGATTCACCCAGCTTTAGTGTTTTGTTCCATTCTCTCTCTTTCTCTCTCTGTCCACACACACACACACACACACACACACACACACACACACACACACACACACACACACACACACACACACACTGGGGTTAGGAAATAGAATCCTTGTTCTTAGGAAATACTCACTGAAATAGTTAATATTTAGGACTAAAAGGCAAATGATGTATGCAACTTACCATTGCCAAATGTTTAGATACAAGAGTAATACATATGTAATATGTATATATATATACTTTATATATATACTATAATATATAATTATATATATATTATATAATTATATAATATATATACTTTATATAATACATATATAAAGTATATACTTTATATAATACATATATAAAGTATATATATATTGTTTAAGTATTGTACAAATATATGTATACATTATATAATAATATATAGTACATCTAATACATATATAAAGTATATGTATACATTATATATGATTATTACTCTTGTATCTAAACATTTGGCAATGGTAAGTTGCATACATCATTATCTTTTGCCCCTAAATATTAAATATTTCAGTGAGTATTTCCTAAGAACAAGGATATTCTGTTTCCTACCCTCAGTATAGCTACAACTTTGAAATATTGAACAATAATATGAAGTTTTATCTAATATACTATCATATTTTATTTGTGTCAATTTAGCCAGAATGTCCTTTGTAGCATTCTTTTCCTCCAGTACAGGATCCAGTCTAGGACCTCATACTGTATTTAGCGATCATGTCTCCTCAGTCTTCTTGAATCTATAAATGTTCCCCAGCATTTATATGCCTAATACAACATTGACATTTTTGAAGAATACAGTTGATGGACCATTTTTATAGTTCCTTGTGTCACCCCAAAATTCTCCTTTAGAAGTTGATTAAACCCAAATTCTGACGGATTTCTTTTTATACAGAATCTGGAGACCTTTAAAATCAAGGCAGAATCAAGTCATAAATAGTAATGCTAGAGATGACAAGACATGTAGAGAAAAATGTTCAGAAGGCAGGGGAACAAATTCTACAGTGAAGAGTAGTAGGTAAGAAAGGAGGGATATCGTGAAATATAAGTCATTTGGGGGTAAGAGGGCTTTGGAGAAGTTGCTGTTGTAAAAAGAAAACAGGCATGCATATTATTCAGCAAAAACAAACCTATCATTTGCAATATCAAAAAAAAAAAAAGAAAACAGTCATGTGACCTCTTTATCAGTCAGGGTTCAACTGGGGAAGCATAACCAGTAGGAGATATATATTAAGATATTTATTGAAAAGAATTATCTTACACAACTGTGGAGGCTAGCTAGCCAAGTCTGAAATTCTTTCTGAAAGCCTTCAGAAAGAGCATGCTGACTTCTGAGCATGGGCTCATGGTGCTACACACAAATGGGAAGCTTGAAGTCCTGCTTTAAAGGCCCACCTAGATTATATAAAATAATCTCCCGTACTTAAACTCAACTGATTATGGACTTTAATCACATGTGTGGCATACCTGAATTGAGGCTGGGTATGGTGGCTCATGCCTGTAATTCCAGCATTTTGGCAGTCCAAGGCAGGAGGATCACTTGAGGCCAGGAATTTGAGATCAGCTTGGATAACATAGCAAGACCCCATCTTCAAAAAAATTATTAACATTATTAGCCAGGTGTGATGCCATGCACCTGTAGGCTTGTTAGGAACTGGTCTGCACAGCAGGAGGTGAGCAGTGAGAAAGCAAAGCTTCATCTGTATTTACAGCCATTTCCCACCATTTGCCTCACTGCCTGAGCTCTGCCTTCTGTCAGATAGGCAGCAGCATCAGATTCTCTAAGAGCACTAAGCTGTAAGCTGCACATATGAGGGTTCATCTGGGTTGCATGCTGCTTATGCTTATGCTGCTTATGAGAATCTAATGCCTGAGGTGACGTGGAGCTGAGTCAATGACACTGATGCTGGGGATTGGCTGGGAATACAGATTGTCACTAGCAGAGAGGTTTGACTGCACAGAGACTGTAATAAATCATTGCTTTCAGACTCATATCAATCCCCCACCCCCAGCTCACCCCACCCCTGGTCCATGGAAAAACTGTCTTCCATGAAACCAGTCCCTGGGGCCAAAAAGCCTGGGGACTGCTGGTTTAATGGGTGCAAAGTTTTATTTTTGTAAGATGAAAGGAGTTCCAGAGACGATGGTGGAATGATTGTACCACAATGTGATTGTATTATACCTAATGCCACTGAACTATATGCCTAAAGAATGTTTACAATGGTGAATAAGGGAAAACCCACTGTTTTTCCTCTCTATATTCACTCTTATAGGGCACAAGTATACTTTGTTACATTGATGTATTGTGGTAAAGTCAGAGTGCTTCGGTGCACTAGAGCAGTGCACATTGTACCCACCAAGTAACCTCCCATCATCCACATACACATAATCCATCACTAGCAGAGAGGTTTGCCATAATCTGTCATTCCATAATCTGCTTCCATGTGTTCCATCATTTAGTTCCCACTGCTAAGTGAGAACATGCAGTATTTGTCTGTATCTGAATTGTTTCACTCAAGACAACAGCCTCCAGTTCCATTCACGTTGCTGCAAAAGAAATGATTTTTATTCTTTCTTGTGGCCTTTGGGGTTTCTCTCTTATTGTTTCCCTGATGCTAGGAGCTTCTCCTGGCTTTCAGCCATCCCTGGCTGGGCAGCTACCTTGAACCTGCTCCTTACTTACTTTTTGTGTTTTCCATCACTTCTCTGGTGAATCTTAGCCTTCTCTCCTAGATGACCTGTTTGAAATGTATGTGTTTACCATTATGGTTCTTCTTCATGGAGCAGGCACATGCTACCTGCATCTAGTTGGCCATCTTGATCTCTTCCCTGTACAAACTTTCAATACTTCACTTCTGACAGCAGATGCATAGAGATGTAGGTTCTCCCCAACGGTACATTCTCTGACACCAACCAATTTGATACCCACAATTCGACCGTAACACTGACTGGAGTTAGCACAGACCCCACAGGTTAAGGGCATACAGTTACACTTCTGACCAGTTGGCTGTAAATATGGGTTCACACTATGCTCTCTCAGGTTCAATAATATGCTAGAACAGCTCACAGAACTCACAGAAACAGTTATTTACATTTACTGGTACATTTTATAAAAAAGAATATGATCGATGATACAGATAAATGGTCAGATGAAGCGATACACAGGGTAAAGTATGGAACACTTCCAAGAACAAAAGCTTTTCACTGTGGATTTGGGTTCACCACCCTCCCCACATGTGGATGTGTTCACCAAACTGGTAGCTCCCTGCAGTTCAGGGATTTTTATGGAGGCTTCATCACATACACATGATCTGTTACTAACTAAATCTCTAGTCTCTCTCCACTTCCCAGAGGATGAGGAAATGTGGCTAAAAGTTTTAAGCTTCTAATCATACCTGGGCCCTTCTGGTAGCCAGCCCACCAAAACGCACCTCATTAGAACAAAAGACATCCCTGTCACCCAGGAATCTCCAAAGAATTAGAAACTGTCAGAAATATGGGTCAAAGACCAAATATTACAACAAAAGATCCCCTATGGCTCAGGAAATTACAATGGTTTTAGGAGGTCTATGCCGGGAACTGGAGACAAAGACCAAAAATATATATTTCTTATCATAAATCACAATTTCACAGATGTTATATTTTAAATGTGTTTTGCTACTATTTTTAAGAACTTTTTTAAAAATAGATTTGCCGAATTCCATCCCATTCTCCCACTGCCCCGCCACGGTCTCCGCATTTGGGGCGGGGGGTGGGGTGGCGGGGAGGTGAGCAGGAGTTCCAGAAGGTGCTGGGTGGGCCTTGGGCCACAGGCACCTGGCATGCGCCCTGCCTGCTGCCAAGATGCTAAAGAGGAAGTTCAGGTCTGCCCAAGGTGCAGGGAAGGAAGGGCCCAAGGGGAGATTGGCTTGGTTGTTAGCCAAACCTGCTTCTGCAAAAGTGGAAATGAAGCCAAGAAAAGCAGCAGTAAAGGATAAATCCTCAGACAAAAAAAGTACAACCAAAAAGGAAGAGGGGAGCAAAGAGAAAGCAGGCCGAAGTGGCTAACCAAGAAACTAAAGAAGATTTACCTGCGGAAAATGGAGAAACTAAAACTGAGGAGAGTCCAGCCTCTGGTGAAGCAGGCGAGAAAGAAGCCAAGTCTGATTAGTATCATATAGCATGTCTTATCAGTGGTCCCTGTCTCCCTTGTACAATCCAGAGAAATATTTTTATAAACTATTTTGTAAATGAAAATCTTTCAGAATCTTTAGAAACATTTTTAAGAAGGAGAGAATCCCACCTCATCCCATTTTTTAAGTGTAAATGCTTTTTTTTTAAGAGAGGTGAAATCATTTGCTGGTTGTTTATTTTTTGGTACAACTAGAAATAGGATAGCACGTTGAATGATGGGAGGCTTTGACTGTCTTGGGAGTCAGCTTAACGTTCCATAGGTGAGGGGTTAGTTCTTATATCCTATAATACAAAGCATACTAAATGGCCATATGGAGTCCCAGTCCTGTATTTAATGTCTTGAACATTTTAAATTACTCCTATTCCCATGTTGTTTTTTAGTATAATTATTTCCTAATGAAAATCACTCCAGTGATCATGGCTCTCCCTGTCAGAATTGTGTACACTTTGTAACATCTTTGGTTGTGGTACTCCTGTCTTCCTAATAACTTTGTTAATGTGTGGTGAAAGACTGAAAATCTGAGAATGTAGTACATACAGTAATACATTGTGAATCGGTGGGACTTACATAACAAATAGTTTATCAACATTTGAAGATCCTGGTACTTGATATCCTCTTAAGGAAAATTTGCCTCCGAATTTTATTCTGGGAAGTCTCTAGAATACTGTTTAAAAATAATTACAATAAATGGCCTTTTAGATTTGGGGTACCTATGTTAAGAATTGGCGTACAAATTGAAATGTCTGTACTGATGCTCAACACAACCAATAGCATCTCAATTACAAAAGTAAAAAAATAGATTTGCCATGGGCACTTCTCTCCTTTTTTACCACTCTTAAATTATCTTCAATAAAGGCCACCTTGATCACAATAGCTTTCTTTTGAAAGTTGGTATTTTGGGGAAAGTTTGAAAGGAAAAGCTGAATTCTGTGTGTGTCTTTATGCAAGACAAAAACAGAAGCTGGAGTTGACAATAAAGTAGAGTCTGAGAGTGTAAATCCCTGGAAATTTACAAAAATTTCTGGGAAAACTCCAGACTTCCAATGCTATGAAACTTACAGTATAAAAGCTGAGACTTGTACGGACTAAAGCTGAATCCCACTCTGGTTATGTGGGAAATGAACATAAAATTGTACTAAAGTATGTATTATCTGCTGAACAGCTAGAGTTGAAAAACAGTAAGTCTCAGAGGGATGCATATGGCCTAGGACTGATGGTGGGATCTGCTAGGTTGGAGGGTGACAAGAGGCACTAAAGGCTCCCCTACATCTTCGTATCTCCTCCCCCAGATCTGGCTGAGTTGTGGAGATACCACTATAGGCCTAATCCCAGAACGGGGGTTGGAGCTGAGGCTTGTACTGTGCACATGGAAAGAAAGTAAACACAAGGGGGGACTCTGGGTCCAACCAAAGCTAGGTCTTCCTATGATTATAGGACCTCCTCCTACCTTGAACAAAGTGACAAGTATCACAGCAGACTCTGAAGGCTCTAATTTTCTAAGCAGAAACACACAATTCAGAGAAAGGGACGGACACCCTGGGGACACTAGAATTCAAAGAACAGCAAGTCCTCCTTTGTCCCAGGAAACCTGTGTCCCCAGACAGGCCCCACCAGCCAGAGTCCAGGATGCCTGGTCCCAGAGGCTGCTCACCATTACCCTGGGTTCAGTCTTAGTGGCTGTGTTTCCTCTCCTCCTAGAAGGAAAATTTATCTCTCAAGACTTTTATTCTCTGTAGAGAAAAAACATTATTATTCATAGCAGTGCATTCTCTGAAAAACATATTTCTTCCTTTTAACATATTATTTCTTCCTTCTAACAGGAGACTGGTGCTTTGTCTCTGCCACATTTGGAATTGAAGTTTATAGGCTATCTGTAGCTTGGGCTACCTTAGCTTTAGTGCCTATTAGGTGTCTATCATAGGTTGGCTCAGGCTGGTCTTGAACCTGGGAGCTCAGGCAATCAACCCACCTCAGCCTCCCAAATGCTGGGATTACAGGTCAGTATAGATCAATGTTCACGAACAAAGATTTAAAAATAATTAAGAAACTATTACCAAACTGCACACAGCAATATTAAAAAAGGGAAGATCAGGTAGAGTTTCTCCCTATAACACAAGGCTAATTTAATATTTGAAAACTAGTCAGTATAATTCACCATACAACAATGTAAAGGAAAAAACATATAATCATATCAAGTAATGCAGAAAAATCAATTGACAAAATTCATCATCTAAAATGATAAAAACCTTCGCAAACTACTAATAGCTTATCCTGAAACTGATAAATTGCACCTGTAAAGTGACTAAAAGCATTCCAATATGGTGAAAGTTGTCTCCTCCTTCTACTACTATAAAACATTTACTGGAAGTACTGCCAGTGCAATTGGGAAAAAGAAAAGAAATTAAAGTTATACAAATTGACCATAAAAACCACTCACATTTACAAAGAATACAATGGTCTATGGAAAAAAAAATCCCTAGGAATGTCAAAAAATATTCCTGCTACTAGTGAGTGAGTTTCATAAGGTTGCAGGACACAAGGTTCAAAATACAAAAGTTAATTGAAATTCTACATATTAGGAACTGAAATTTAGGAAGCTAAAATTTTAAAACACACGCACGGCTTGGCGCCTGTGGCTATAGAGGCTAAGGCACCAGCCCCAAACACCAGAGCTGACGGATTCAAAACAGGCCAGGCCTGCCAAACAACAATGACAACTACAGTCAAAAAATAGCTGGGCCTTGTGGCAGGTGCCTGTAGACCCAGCTACTTGCTAGGCTGAGGCAAGAGAATTGCTTGAGCCCAGGAATTAGAGGTGGCTATGAGCTGTGATGTCATGGCACTCTACCCAGGGCCACAGCTTGAGACTCTGTCTCAAAAAACAAAAAAACAAACACACACACACGCACACATTTATAATAGCACCTACAAAATAATGGTTAGGTGTAATTCTAACAAAACATGAACAAGACTTGTATGTTGAAAACTCCAAATTGCTAATGGAAAAAAAAAAAGAGCGCCCCCCCCCTCCAAATTGGAGATACATATGGTGTTCATGGAATAGAAATCTCAAAATAGTAAACGTGTCAGTTCTCCCCCACATCAATCTACAATGTGTATTCCAATTAAAATCCCAGAAAGGTATCTTGTAGCTGTAGACCAAATGACTCTAAAATTTATACGGAATGGAAAAGGAACTAGGATATCTAACAAAAAATTACATAGAAATTCAAAGGACCTAGAATACCTAAAAGAATTTTTGAAAAGAAAAGTGAACATGTAGGGATTACACTAGCTAACTTTAGGACTTAGTACAAAGTTACAGTAAGACAGTATGGTATTGGTGAAGGGATAGAAAAATAGATCACTAGGAACAGACATCCAGAAATAATAATTCCATTAAAACGTGGCTATTTGTTTCCAGCAAAATTGAAACAACAATCCAATACATTACTTTTAACAAATGGGATCGAAAGAACTAGGCAAAAATGACCTTCAAAATAAACCTCACATCTTATATAAAAATTTACACAAAATAGATCATAGATCTACATATAAAATACAAAATTAAAAGAATTCAGAAGAAAACATGAAAAAATATTTATGACATAAGATTTAGACATGACACCATAGAACAATGCATAATATATTGAACTACATTAAAAGTTTTTTTTGAGTTTTATTTATTTATTTTTCTTTCCTTTTTTAAATTAAATCATAGCTGTGTACATTAGTGCAATCAAGGGGTACAATGTGCTGGTTTCATATACAATCTGAAATATTTTCATCAAACTGTTTAATATAGCCTTCTTGGCATTTTCTTAGTTATTGTATGAAGACATTTGTATTCTGCATTTAGTAAGTTTCACCTGTACCCATTGCCCCATCAATTATCCTCCCTCCACCCCAACCTCTTCCCTCTCCTCCCCTCCCTTGGCCCGTTCGCCATATTCTTGTGCTATAGTTGGGTTATAGACTTCATATGAAAGCTATAAATTAGCTTCATAGTATGGCTGAGTACATTGGATACTTGGCTAAGAAGAATATGTTCCAATTCCATCCATGTAAACATGAAAGAAGTAAAGTCTCCATCTTTCTTTAAGGCTGCATAATATTCCATGGTGTACATATACCACAATTTATTAATCCATTCATGGGTTGATGGGCACTTGAGCTTCTTCCATGACTTAGCAATTATGAATTGTGCTGCAATAAACATTCTGGTACAGATGTCTTTGTTATATTGTGATTTTTGGTCTTCTGGGTATATACCTAGTAAAGGAATTATAGGAGCAAATGGTAGGTCTATTTTTAGATCTCTGTGTATTCTCAAAAAATCCTTCCAAAAGGAACGTATTAGTGTGCATTCCCACCAGCAATGTAGAAGTGTTCCCTTTTATCCACATCCATGCCAACATGTCTGGTTTTGGGATTTTGTTATGTGGGCTAATCTTACTAGAGTTAGGTGATATCTCAAAGAAGTTTTGATTTGCATTTCTCTGATGATTAAGGATAATGAGCATTTTTTCATTTGTCTGTAGGCTGTGCACCTGTCTTCTTTAGAGAAGTATCTCTTCAAGTCCTTTGCCCACCCCGAGATGGAATCACTTGTTCTTTTCTTGCTAATATGTTTGAGTTCTCTGTGGATTCTGATTATTAAACCTTTGTCAGAAGTATAACCTGCAAATATTTTCTCCCATTCTGAGGGCTGTCTCCTTGCTATACTTACTATGTTCTTGGCTGTGCAGAAGCTTTTTAGTTTGATCAGGTTCCAGTAGTGTATTTTTGATACTGCTTCAATTGCTTGGGGAGTCCTCCTCACAAAATATTCACCCAGGCCGATACCTGCAAGAGTTTTCCCTGAACTTTCTTCTAGTATTTTTATAGTTTCATGTCTTAAGTTTAAATCTTTTATCCAGTGAGCGTCTATCTTAGTTAATGTTGAAAGGTGTGGGTCCAGTTTCAGTCTTCTACAGGTCGCCAGCCAGTTCACCCAGCACCATTTGTTAAACAGGGAATCTTTTCCCCACTGAATGTTTTTAATTGGCTTGTCAAAGATCAAATAACGGTAAGTAGCTGGATCCATCTCTTGGTTCTCTATTCTCTTCCAGACATCTACTTCTCTGCTTTTGTGCCAGTACCAGTCTTGCATCTTTCTTATCCCAGCTTGGGTGAGTCTCACACCTTTACTTTTTATGAGCCTTGGTTGCCCCACCATGAATATGGGATTATTGTTCATTTAAAGCAATGAATCAAATGAGATGGTGAAAGCCCTCAGAAAACAAACACTAAAGCCCAGGAAATGAAGACATTTTCTCTGCCTTTTGCAAATTGTTTTACTAATTTCAGCTACAAAAAGCTCTCTGCAGGTCTAGGCCTAAAGAGCTCAAGGATCATTTCACCAAATGTTATTATGGTGCCCCTTTCCTATGTAGAAGGCTCCTCTCACCACTAGATTGCAACCTCCCAGGGGACTACCTTTGTCTCTGAACAGCCTAGCACAGAGCCCTGCAGTATAGGAGCTCTGGTATCAAAAATTCCTTTCACCTGCAGTCAAAAACTACATTGTTTTGTCCCTCTGATTTTTATTTATTTAGATGCCAGCATTTAAAAATTGGGACAGTTAACATAAAAAATGAAGCTCTAGTTTCCTACAAGAAGGAGAGTAGCTGTTGGGGTAACAACATTAGCCCGTCTCAATGGTAGTTACATTCAGAATGTATATAGGCAGCTAATGCTGGGTTTGGCATCAGTGTTAAATACCTTGTGCTCTTCTTGCTCCAAATCTGCTGAGCTGAGAGCAAGTTCTCTATATGCATTCTGTCTAAACTGGCTCCAGCACCGCAAGAATCTCTCTCTCATTTAAAAAAATCACAGCACAAGCTCAGAGCCTGTAGCTCAGTGGCTAGGGCACCAGCCACATACACTGGAGCTGGCAGGTTCAAAGCCAGCCTGGGCCTGCCAAACAACAATGACAACTACAACCAAAAACAGCTGGGTGTTGTGGTGGGTGCCTGTAGTCTCAGCTACCTGGGAGGCTGAGGCAAGAGAATTGCTTAAGCCCAAGAATTTGAGGTTGCTGTGAGCTGTGATGCCATGGCACTCTACTAAGGGCAACAAGTGAGACTCTGTCAAAAAACCACCACCACCACTAACAACAACAAAACCCAAAACAAACAAGAAAACAAATAATAGCACAGAGTGCTTGAATGAGCCATCACCTCCCTGAGCCTCAAATTCTACATTTGTGAAATGAAATTAATAGTACCTACTCATGCAGTCTTTGTGAGGATGAAACAGATTGATGCATGTGAAATGGAATCTGAGAATATAGTAGACACTTAATAAATGGAATTATTCTGTCCCATGCCACACTTTAAAAAATTCAGTCTGAACCAGGAATGATGGATCCCACCTATAATTCCAGCAACTTAAAAGGCTAAGGTGGAATGGTGGCTTGAGCCCAGGAGTTGAAGGCTGTAGTGAACTCTGATCATACCACTGCACTCCAGGCTGGACAGCAGAGAGACATGCTGTCTCCAAAAAATTAAAAAGCAAACAAACACACACACAAAATCCAACCTATACAGAATCTCACTATAAAGAAATTCTTCAAGAACATTTTTTTTAAATAACAGATGCTATCTTAAACGTGTTACTTTACAAAATAAGTAGACATTTATTCATTTACTAGTGTTCTCATCTAAGGCAAGGGCCTTTTCACAGACTGTTGATTAAACCTCACTACCATCTGTCTTATGTTAAAAAACTCACATTTTCAGATTTGGTATTTATTATTATTATTAAATCACAACTGTGTACATTAGTGCAGTCAAGGGGTACAATGTGCTGGTTTTATATACAATCTGAAATATTTTCATCGAACTGTTTAACATAGCCTTCATGGCATTTTCTTAGTCATTGTATGAAGACATTTGTATTCTGCATTTAGTAAGTTTCGCCTGTACCCATTCTAAGATGCACCGTAGGTATGGCCCCACTAATTACCCTCCCTCCACCCCAACTTCCCCCCTACTCTCCCATCCCTTGGCCCTTTCCCCATATTCTTGTGCTATAGTTGGGTTATAGACTTCATATGAAAGCTATAAATTAGCTTCATAGTATGGCTGAGTACATTGGATACTTTTTCTTTCATTCTTGAGATATTTTGCTAAGAAGAATATGTTCCAGCTCCATCCATGTAAACATGAAAGAGGTAAAGTCTCCATCTTTCTTTAAGGCTGCATAATATTCCATGGTATACATCTACCACAATTTATTAATCCATTCATGGGTCCATGGGCACTTGGGCTTCTTCCATGACTTAGCAATTTTAATGCCTCCACCATGAGAGGGAAAAGACCACATCATCTTCTTCCCAAAAAACATCTGGCCTTGAATTTCACTCACCAGTACCTCACCTGCAACTCTGTACATCCAGTCTAAGTGCCCTCCATACCATTTCTCAGAAATCTGACCAGCACCTTTGCCCACCAGTACCTCCCTTCCCACCTGCAAGTCACTCATATTTCTCACCCACCAGAAGGGGGAATCAGCAATAATCATACAAAATTGGAAATGGAGGTGGAAGGGGCTGGACAGCTGGATGTACTTCAGTGCACTCTACCCACAGTTTCAACAGCCCACCCTCTAGCCTTCTGCTGCTCCCCTTACCCCCACACCCTGTCACTGAGAAGCCTGTAACTCCCTATTATCTCTGAAATTTGGGTTCAGACTCCCAACTCCACAGCTCTGGAAAAAAGCCTGGTTCTCTCTCTGGCAGGTTGCATTGGGTAGAAGACACACTTCCATCTCCTCTGAGGAGGGTTGAAGCAGGTGTGTGGCAGAAAGACTACTCACAGAGAGCCCCCTGACCCTCTCCAAGCTCCCAGGCTCATTGAACCTGTGACTTTGGAAATATTACTCCCAAAGCCTACCTATTTAATCCTCCAAAAATACTTTTAAAAATAAAAATAACAATAACAATTCCAACCCTTACCCTATGTACCTCTGTTTCCTCTCTGGGGAATTACAAGAGAAACACAATGTAGTGAGAATGTGGGCTTAATCCTAATTCTGCCTTTATAGACTGTGTCACTTTGGATAAGTGCCTTTACCACTCCAAGGCTCTGTTCTTTTATCTGTTAAAGGACGTTGATATGACACCCAAGTTGCAAGCCTTCTCTGAAAAGAAAAGCAATAACAGAATGATGAGAATATACTTTGTCAAGCTGTTGGTTGTTGTTACAGAGATAGGTTCCTTTCAATGTGAGTTTTGAAAAAGAAATAATGTAATAAAAGGTAATTGTACATGTCTGCTTCCAGCAATATAGTGTAACAGGGAATGGATTTACCCTGTCATCTGACACTTCCAAAAACAACAACAACAAAAAATGTGCAAAATAACAGTTTTCACAATAGTGGATATCATGCAATAAAAGATAATGATCTGTTTAAGAGAGAAAACAAACAAGGTAGTTCTATGATTTCCCCAGCACACTACTTTGAGCAAGTGCCCAGGAACAGGGAAAGGACACCCTGACAAACACCACCATTTCTCCTGATGCTCTCTTTTTCTCTTTCTATCCTTCTCCCCTTTTCTTCATGTCTTTCCTTTCACCCTTCCTTGCTTTTTTTTCTCTTTTATTTATCTTTTTCTTTCCTTTCTCTCTTTTCACTCTTTACCCTTCTCTTCCTTTTGGCCTTCTACCAAAAGGTCACTTCAACACCTAAGCTCAAAGAAAAGGTAATTTAAAACAAGGAGGCAGTTAAAGGAAAAAGTAGGGGAAGGAAGTGAACAAGAAGAGAACACACAAGAGGAGGAACCAACAGAAATATTCTGGCAACATGAAAATCCAGAATACAGCAACCACCCTGAGGGATCACAAGGTAGCTATTGAAGAGGATTCCCCCTATAATGAAATAATAGAAAGGACAGAAAGAGAATTTAAAAACGGATTGCAAAAACTATAAAGGGAACTGATGAGAAAGTGGAAAATGATCAAAAGGAAATCTAAAAACAGAAACAAAAAATGGATGAAAGATATGAATAATATAGAAAGGATATGGTGGAGCTTAAGGAATTGAAGAGTCTATTATGAAACTTAAAGATATAGTATATATTATCAATCATAGACTAGACTATGGAGAAGAAAGAATCTCAGAGCTAGAGGATAAAGATCTTGAGCTAACCTAGACAGTGAAAAGGCAGAAAAAAAGAGAAAGTGCAACATTCACTCAGAGAATTATGGGAGCTCATAAAGCATTCAAATATATGACTTATAAGTATCCTGAACGGGAAGAAGAACAATCTCCATTTATAATATAGGGGGATATCATAAATGAACCTTTCCCAAGTATCACCAAAGATTCCAAAACACTCCTTTTAGAGGGATATCAAACCCCAGGTCATCTTGACACAAATAGAGCTTCTCAAAGACACATTGTAATGAACCTGTCAAAAGTCAAGACAAAAGAGAAAATTCTTCAAGCAGCCAGCAGTGAGCACCATTTGACCTACAGGGGCAGATCCATCAGAGTGACAGCAGACTTCTCAGCTGAAATTTTCCAGGCCAGAAGACGATGGTCACCTGCCTTTAACTTTCCTAAACAAAATAATTTTTAACCCAGAATTCTGTATCCTGCTAAACTAATCTTCAAAATCAATAGAGAAATCAAATCTTTTACTGATATGCATACACTGAGGAAATTTGCCACAATGAAATCAGCCCTACAAGAAATACTTAGACCTATTCTCCACACTGATCATCAAAATGGACCACCAGCAAAGTAAATACCCACATACCAAAGGACAAAACCTAGCTTCCACAATGGCACAAAGGATACTAAGTAATAGACTTTCACAAAATAAGATGAATAGAACTCCACACTTAACAATTCTCTCAATGAATGAAAATGGCTTGAATTCCCCACTGAAGAGGCACAGGCTGGCCAATTGTATGAAAAAGCACAAGCCATCTACATGCTGTCTCTAGGAAACTCACCTAGCTTTGAAGGAATAAACAAGACTGAGGGTAAAGAATTGGAACACAATATTTCAGGCAAATGGAAATTAGGAGAAAGGAGGAGTCACCATCTTATTTTCAGATACAAATGGATTTTAAGCAACTAAAGTTAAGAAAGACAAAGGTGGTCACTTCATATTGCTCAAGGGAACAATACAAGTGGACATTTCAATTCTAAATATTTATGCACCCAACTTAAATATTCCCAGATTTATGAAATGAACCTTACTTGCTCTGAGCATTATGATACCACATGACACCATAATAGCTGAGGACTCTAATACCTCTCTGACAAAACTGGAAAGATACTGTAAATAGAAACCAAACAAAGATACAAAGGACTTAAATGTGATCCCAGAAGAAATGGGCTTAATAGCGATATACAGAACACATCATCCCAAAGCTATGGAACATATGATATTTTCATATACCCATGGAACATACTCCAAAATACATCATATCCTAGGACACAAATAAAATCTCAACAACATTAAAAGAATTGAAATTATACCTTATGTCGTCTCAGATGAAAAGGCAATAACACTGGAACTCAACTCCAACATAAATCACCAAACAAAGGCATGAAAATTAAACAACCTTATGCTGAATGACAGGTGGGTCAAGGAAGAGATGAATGAAGAAATTGTTAAATTCCTCAAACATAACAACAATGGAGCCACAAGTTACCAAACCCTGTGAGATACTGCAAAAGCAGTCCTACAAGGGGAATTTATCACATTAGATGCCCACATCCATAAAACAGAGCACATATTAACAATCTTTTTTTTTTTTTTTTTTTTTTTTAGAGACAGAGTCTCACTTTATGGCCCTCGGTAGAGTGCCGTGGCCTCACACAGCTCACAGCAACCTCCAACTCCTGGGCTTAAGCGATTCTCTTGCCTCAGCCTCCCGAGCAGCTGGGACTACAGGCGCCCGCCACAACGCCTGGCTATTTTTTGGTTGCAGTTTGGCCGGGGCCGGGTTTGAACCCGCCACCCTCGGTACATGGGGCCGGCGTCCTACCGACTGAGCCACAGGCGCCGCCCACATATTAACAATCTTTAGATGCTACATGAGAAAAAAAGAAAGAAAGCACATAGACAACTTAATGAATCATCTTAAGGAAGTGATGATGATCCCAAAATCCAGAGAAAGAAAAGAAATAACCAAAATTAAACCAGAAATAAATGAAATTGAAAACAAAAGAATCATTCAGAAGATTAATGAAACAAAAATTTGGTTCTTTGAAAAGATAAATAAAATTTATAAACATTTGGCCTGATCATCTAGAAATAGAAAAGTAAAATCTCTAATAACCTCAACCAGAAGCTAAAAGGGGGAAATAACAATAGAAACCACAGAGATTCAAGAAGTTAGACAATTACAAAAAACTCTATGCCTGTGGCTCAGTGAGTAGGGCACCAGCCCCATATGCCAAGGGTGGTGGATTCAAACCCAGCCCCAGCCAAACTGCAACAAAAAAAATAGCCAGATGTTGTGATGGGTGCCTGTAGTCCCCGCTGCTTAGGAGGCTGAGGAAAGAGAACTGCATAAGCCCAAGAAGTAGAGGTTGCTGTGAGCCGTGTGAAGTCATGGCACTCTACCCGAAGGCGGTACAGTGAGACTCTGTCTCTACAAAAACAAACAAACAAACAAACCAAAAACTCTATGCCTGGAAATTTGACAATGTGGAGGAAATGGTCCAATATCTGGAATCACACCATCTCCCTAGACTTAACCAGGAAGAAATAGATCTCTTGAAGAGACCAATATCAAACACTAAGACCAAAGAAACAATAAGAAATCTTCCAACATAAAAAAGCCCTGAAACAGATGGCTTCACACCAGAATTCTATCAAACCTTCAAAGAAGAGCTTGTACCTATACTGCATAACATCGAGAAGAAAGGAACCTTCCCTAACATGTTCAATGAAGCAAACATCACCCTGATACCAACACCAGGAAAGAAACCAACTAAAACAGAACTACAGACCAATTTCACTAATGAATATTGATACAAAAATACTCAATAAGATCTAGCCAATAGATTACAACTACACATTAAAAAATATTATACATCACGACCACATAGGCTTTATCCATGGATGTAAGACTGATTCAATATACGTAAATCTATAAATGTAATTCCCCATATCAATAGAAGCAAAAACAAAGACCATATGATCCTCTCAATGGACACAGATAAAATTCAGCATCCTTTTCTAACAAGAATACTTAAAGAATATAGGCATAGTTAGCACAATTCTTAGACCGATTGAAGCCATCTATGACAAACCCACAGCTAATATCATACTGAATGGAGTAAAACTGAAAGGTTTTCCTGTTAGATCTGGAAGATCTACTATTCAACATAGTTCTGGAAGTTCTAGCTGATGCAATCAGATAAGAGAAGGATATTTATAAAAGCATCCAAATGGGGGCAAAGGAGGTCAAACTCTCACTCTTATTCTTAGAGAACCCCAGAGACTCAACCATGAAACTCCTGGCAGTGATCAAGAAATACAGTAATGTCTCAGGGTATAAAATCAATGTCCACAAATCAATAGCCTTTGTATTCACCAATAACAGCCAAGTTGAAAATTGAATCAAGGACACAATTCCCATCACAGTAGCTTCAAAGAAAATGAAATACCTAGGAATATACTTAACAAAAGAGGTAAAGGAGCTCTACAAAGAGAATTATGAAACTCTAAGATAAGGAATAGCTGAAGATGTTAACAAATGGAAGAACATAGCATGCTTTTGGGTGGAAAGAATCAACATTGTTAAATGTCTCTTCTACCTAAACCAATCTACAGATTCAATGCAATCCCCATTAAGATACCAACTTGAAGAACAGGAAAAAAATAATTCTTCATTTTGTATGGAACCAGAACAAATTCTGTATAGCCAAGGAAATTCTTAGTGATAAAAACAAATCCAGAGGCGTCGCACTACCAGACTTCAAGTTATGTGACAAGTCCACAGTAATCAAAACAGCATGGTATTGGCACAAAGATAGAGACCTAGACATATAGAACAGAATAGAAAACCAAGAGATGAAAACAATCTTTTTAGCCATCTGATCTTTGATAAATGAAACAAAAGCATACACAAAAAGAAGCCCTATTCAGTAAATGGTGCTGGGAGAACAGGATAACTACATGTAAAAGATTGAAACTAGACCCACACTTTATAAAAATTGACTCAAGATGAATAAAAGATTTAAATCTAAGACATGAAATGATAAAAATCCTAGAAGAAAGTGTGGAAAGAACTCTTGAGGATGTTGGCCTAGGGAAAGATTTTATGAAGAAGACTTCCATGGCAATCTCAACAACAAAAATAAACAAATAGGATTTAATTAAAATGAAAATCTTCTTCACAGTTAAAGGCACAACAGTTAGAGCAAATAGAAAACCTTCAGAATGGGAAAAATTTATGCAATTTAGGATCTATCGAGAACTCAAATTAATCTACAACAACAAAAAAAGGAGCAAACAATCCCATCTATCACTGGGCAAGAAACATGAACAGAAACTTCTCTGAGGAATACAGATGAATGGCTAACAAACATATGGAAAAATTCTCATCATCCCTCATCATTAGAGAAATGCAAATCAAAACCACCCTGGGATATCACCTCACCTCAGTGAGAATAATCTACATCGCGAAGACCCAAAGTGGCAGATGCTGGTGCAGATGTGTAGAGCAGTACACTTTTACAACGTAGGTGGGACTGAAAACTAAAACAGCCTCTTTGGAAAGAAGTAGAGAGAGTCCTCAAAGGACTCAAATTAAACCTCCCATTTGATTCCACAATCCCATTACTAGGCATTTACTCAGAAGAAAAGATCATTTATCTTAAGGACATTTGCATTTATTATAGCTCAATTTGCAATTGCCAAGATGTGGCAACAATCTAAATGCCTGTCAGGTATAGATTAACAAACTGTGGTATATGTATACTGTGGAATACTATTCAGCCATAGAAAGATGAAAACCTTACATCTTTTGTATTGATCTGGATGGAGTTGAAACACATTCTTCTTAGTAAAGTATTGCAAGAATGGAAAATCAAATATTCAGTATATTCAATACTAATATGAAGCCAGTAGATGATCTAATACATGCCCACATAAGAGAACAATAATTCAATTCATGTTGTGGGGAGGGAGAGCAAGAGAAAGGATAGAGGGGAGGGTGCTCCCACTTAATGGACACAATGTAAGTACATAGGTACACCTTTTGAGTACAACCTCAAGAGGCACTCTATCTAACAAAAGCAAATATCATGAACTCTTGTTTGTACCCTCATATTAACCTGAAATAAAAAAAAGAAAATGTAATAATTAAATAAATAAATAAATAATTTACCTGAAAAAGGAAAAATGAAAACAGACAAAGAGAAAACATGAAATAACAGATGGAACATATAGAAAACAAACAGCAAGACTATAGACTCAATCATAACCACATGAATAACCCCATAAAATGTAAATAGCCTAAACATCCCAATTAAAAGGCAGAGATTAACTGTCAGATTAAATTTAAAAAGTAACATCCACACTTGAACCCAAGATTTTGAGGTTACTGTGAGCTATGACTCCACAGCATTCGACTGAGGGCAACAAAGTGAGACTCTGCCTCAAAATGAATAAATAAATAAATAGTAAGATCCAGTTTTATATTGCCTGTAAGAAATGCATTTCAAATATACCTTCAAAATTAAAAGACTTAAGGTATACCACGCTAATGCTAATCAAAAAGAATGGGTATTTTAGCATAAACATAAACTTTAGAGCAAGGAATATTACTGGAGATAAAGAAGGTCATTTGATAATAAGGAGTTAATCACCAGAATGTAACAATACAAAATATTTACACATCTGTCAAAGCAAATCATAAGAATTGGGTCATTCTTGTCATACTCAGTTAAAATAACATCACTAGTACAGGGAAAAAAGCACTTAGGGAACATTGGCCCAAAAATGCAATAAGCAGTTGTGACCTGAAACCACTTTATGTAATAGCTGCTGAAACAACCCGCTGTGACTCTAAAACAAGCTTTAACCCAGTGCAGTCACACAACAGTCAGAACTTACCAGATCCTCAGAGTTTTCTAGTGCCAGGGAACTTCCTTCTCTTTGTTCTTTGGACATATCAAAGACAACCTGGTCTGTGTGTAAGCCACAAATTGTATTTCCTGTTTCCTAAGTAAAACACTTTAAATTTAGAGATTCATCTCTATGTTTTATTGTACATTGACACTTCTAATAATGGAGTTTCAAAATATATGAAGAAGAATATGATAGAATAGCAAAGAGAAAAAGACAAATTCACAATTATAATTGAAGATACCCCTCTCTCAACACCCTTCTGTCAATAATAGCTAGAAGATGCACACATAAAATGTATAGGATATAGTAAATTTGAAGAGCAATATAAATCAACTTGATCTAGTTAACATTTATATAACACTCAACTGCAAGAGGAATATTTACCAAAATATACCATATTTTGAGCCATGAAGCAAATCTCAATAGATTTAATAATATTGAAGTTATATTCAATACATTCTCTGATCACAAAGAAATTAAATTAGAAATCAGTATCAGAAAGATATAGGGAAATTTCCCAAATATTTGGCAACTAACACACTTCTAAATAAAGTGTGTGATTAAGGAAGAAATAAAAATTAAAATTAAGTAGTATTTTTAATGGACTAGGAAGGAAAACATATTCAAATTTGGGGAATGCTGTTAAATAATGATTGAGGAGAAATTTATAGCACTAAATACCTATATTATAAAAGAAGCAAAGCCTCAGACAAATGACCTCAGATTATATCTAAGAAACTAGAAAAAATTGGGAGGCACCTGTGGCTCTGCGGGTAGGGCACTGGCCCCATACAACAAGGGTGGCAGGTGAATTGCCTAAGCCCTAGAGTTGGAGGTTGCTGTGAGCTGCATAATGCCACAGCACTCTACCAAGGGTGATAAAGTGAGACTCTGTCTCTACAAAAAAAAAAAAAAGAAAGAAAGAAACTATATAAAGTAAGAGCACATTAAACCAAAAGTGAATGGAAGAAAATAAATACGAAATATCAAAGCAGAAATCAATGAAATGGAAAAAGAAAGGGAACAGAGAAAATCAGTGAAACCAAGAGCTTGTTCTTTGAGAACAATAAAATGTATAAACCTCTAGATAAAGTAATCAGAAAAAAGAGAAGATGCAAATTACTAATAACAGGAATGCTGGAGGCACTGTCTCTAAAGACTACATTTATTAAAAGAATAAGGGGATATTACAAACAATCTTCTGCCAATAAATTTGATAACTTAGATTATGAAATAGATAATTCACTGAAAGAGAAAACCTACCAAAGCTCACACAAGAAGGAATCTAAGAAAGAAATTGATTTTTGGGGGGGAAAAAAAAAACTCATGAAGAAAACCCCTAACCCGGATGTCCTCCCTGAGAATTCTACCAGACACTTAAACTTAGGGAAGAAATAACTTAGGGAAGAAATAACACTAGGGAAGGAAGTAACAATAATTCTCTAAAGTCTTCCAGAAAATTGAAGAGGAAAATATTTTTAAACTCATCCTTTGAGGTCAGCATGACTCCAACACTAAACCCCATACAGATCAATATCCCTTAGGAACAATGATGCAAAAATTCTAAAGATTTTAGCAAATCCAACAATATATACAAATAATACTACTTCATGACCAAGTGGGATATGTGCCAAAAATGCAGGGTTAGTGCAATATTTGAAGTTGTTAATTCTCCATATTGACGAACCAAAAATTATAAACCACACTATCAACATCCACTCCTAATTTCACCCAACTAGGAATTAAAAAGAACATCCTGAACTTGACAAAGGCTTTCTAAGGATACTTATAGTTAATATCGCACTGCATGGTAAAGATTGGCTGCATTTCCTCTAACATCAGGAAAAAGACAAGAATGCCTGCTCTCACAACTCCTATTCAACATTGTACTAAAAATTTGAGGCAATACAATAAGGCTAGAAAAAGGAATAAGGCATACTGATTGGCAAAAAAGAAGTAAAATTGTCTTTATTCATGATAATATAATTGTCTATGTAGAAAATCTAACAGAATCTACAAAAGACTTCTGGCACTACTAAGTGAGTTTATCCCTTTTCATTGTAAAGGGATAAAAACTAATTGGAAAACAATTTAGCAGTTTCTTTAGTAAAGCTGCAGGTTATATAAGACTAATATACAAAATTAAATTTCATACTAGCAAAGAATAATCAGAAATTGAAATAAAGTTATCTCTATAGATCATGAAAAAATAATAACATACTTAAGGATAAACATGACAAAAGAGAAGAAAGACTACTATACTAAAAAAAACAAAATATTGCTGGGAAAATATTTCAAAAGATCTGAATAAATGAAAGATTGCTCATGGATTGGAAAACCCAAGATTGAGAAGATGTCAGTTCTCCCTAATTTGGTCAATGCAATACAATCAGGATTCAACAGGCTTTTTTTTTTTTTTTTTTGGTAAAAGTTGACAAACTGATTCTAAACTCTATATGAAATTGATAAGAGTTAGAATAATCAAAAAACCTTGAAAAATGTAAAAATTGGAAAGCTAACACTACATGATTTCAAGATTTGTTACAAAACTACAGTAGGGTCTGGTGGCTCGCATCTGTAATCCTAGCAATTGGGAGGCCAAGGCAGGAGGACCACTTGAGATCAGGAGTTCAAGCTAGCCTGAGCAACATAGTAAGACCCTTACTCCTGGCAGCTTGTAGAATCTTTTCTTTTGTCTTGACTTTGGACAGGTTCATCACAATGTGTCTTGGAGAAAGCTTGGTTAGACTTGGGGTCCGATATTCCTCTGAAAGGAGTGTGTCAGAATCTTTGGTGATATTTGGGAAATTTTCTTTTATAATATTCTCTAGTATGGCTTCCATTCCTCTGGGGCATTCTTCTTCCCCTTCTGGAATTCCTATAACTCATATGTTGGAACGCTTCATACAGTCCCATAATTCTGACAGTGAACGTTCTGCTTTCTCTCTCTTCTTTTCTGCCTCTTTTACTATCTGGGTTATCTCAAGAACTTTGTCTTCTACCTCTGAAATTCTTTCTTCTGCATGGTCTAACCTGTTGCTGATACTTTCCATTGCATCTTTAAGTTCCCTAATTGACTGTTTCAGTTCCTTCAGGTCTGCTATATCCTTTT
Source organism: Nycticebus coucang (assembly GCF_027406575.1). Taxonomy (NCBI): domain Eukaryota; kingdom Metazoa; phylum Chordata; class Mammalia; order Primates; family Lorisidae; genus Nycticebus; species Nycticebus coucang. Next base: position 79,881,919 of record NC_069796.1, read on the forward strand.
TATATTCTTCATATCGTTCATCTCTTATTTGATTCTGTTTTTGGATTTCCTTTTGGTTATTTTCCACTTTATTAGCAGTTTCCTTCATTGTTTCCATCATTTCTTTCATTTTTTTCAACATGTGTATTCTAAATTCCCTTTCTGCCATTCCTAACATTTCTATATAGGTAGAATCATCTGCAGTAGCTACCTCAGGGTCCCTTGGCAGGGTTGTTCTGGACTGGTTCTTCATGTTGCCTGGAGTTTTCTGCTGATTCTTCCTCATGAGTGATTTCTTTTATCTGTTTCCTTGCCCTAATTTTCCTTTCACTTCCTCTTGCTCTTTAAGTTCTTGTGCCTGTGGACTAAGGGTTACAGGACCAGAAGGGTGAGAAGGTTGAAGAGCAAAAAAGGGATGAAAGAAAGGAGGACCGAGTGATAAGAAAAAAAAAGAAAAATAGAGAAAGGAGAGGGGGTGGGTAAAAGGAATATTGACAAAAAGAAGAGAGGCACAGAAAGAGGGAGACAGAGCAATATAGGTGTACAGTAGGATACTTTGACACAACCTTAAAAAAAACCACCTTCTGGGGGTGCCCAGTTGGGTGGTTCCCTTGAGGTCAGCAGCTCTTTGCTAACCTGATCAGACATAGTACCCCACCTCCATCAAGTAGAGAGGAAAGACAAAAATGCTATAAATCAAACCAAAACAAGCAAACAGAAAACTTTACGGGATAATATTGGGTGAAAAACCAAATAATAGCAGTAGAAACACTAGCAAAAATGAAGTTCTAGTTATTGAAAAAGGCAGCAATGGGAAATTATAATTAAACTAGAAAAATTGAGAAAGAAAAAAGATCTGTACGGAAAAGGTTGAAATTAAAAAACAAAACAACATCAACAACATCAAAATAAACAAGAAAACAACCAAACCAAAAAAAATAAAAACAAAACAAAACAAAACCGAAAACAAAGCAGTATGTATATGTTGTTGAATATTGTCTGGGCAACACGTGGTCTTCTGGGGTATGAGATGTTAATCACAGTTCTGATATGACTGGAGGCTGCTGATTTCTCAAACCCCAGCAGGTAGACACCCTAAATCTCTCTTCAGCCTACTTAAAAGTCACTTTGAACTTGTAAACTTGCTGAGCAGAAGCTTTCCCAGGAAAGTGCTTGTCGCTGGAATCACTGCTGAAGTGGCTATCCACTTACCCAGTGTGCCAAAACCGGTCTCACTCTGCCCCTGAGGGTTAGGGCTGCAAGGCGGCTCAGACCCCACCCTTAGGCTCCTCGGTCGCTGCTTTACCAGCTCCCATCCGATTCTAGCTCTGCAACCCTGAGGGCGGAGCTTGCCGGGGCAGATTGCTCACAATTGCTCCCTGTGGCCCACAGCCAAATAATATTAGCTCCGTCTGGCTCAGCGGCTCAGACTGGGGCCCTAGACAATGGCCAAAGTTCTCTGCATTCCCGCTCAGGCTCTCCCCAAGGCAGTTCAACTGAGTGCCAAGTCCAAAGACACCAAAACAGTTCACAGGTAAGGCCTTTCTGGTTTGCAGTCTCGCTGCTACTGAACTTACAGTTGCGGTTAGGTTTAGATGGATTGAACACACGCGACCACTTGCCAGTTTTCCACTGTTTTAGTCCTCCTCTTGGGGTCCAGAAGTCTCTCGCTGACTTTCTGTATCCTCACAGGAGTGATGATAGGCAGATCACACCCGCCAGAGATGCCTGGAGTCCTATCTCCCTGGACTCACTGTGCCCAGATGCAAGGAAGCTGTTACTCGGCCGCCATCTTGCTCTCCTCCCAATCGTTCATATTTTAAATTTGCTTTCTTTAAAATCCATTAATTCTTTATGGTAGGAGTCTTTTGTAAAAAGTACATTGTGGTCCCTGAGAGGAGTTTCTCCATTTTGGGTTTTCATAGTGCCTGAATTTTTCTCTTGCTTCCTCCTCATATGTGCTTTCTTCTTGTTCACCTCCTGTACTTTTTTTTTCCCTTCTCACTTTTTCTTTTGCTTCAAATTACCTTGTCTCAGAGGCCTCTTTAGGTAATGAAGAGGTCTCTTGGTATGAGATCAAAAGGAGGAGAATGGTAAGGAGCAAGCAGGGAGAAACAAGAGAAAAATAAAGAAAGATGCATAAAAAAGGGAACAGTAAAAGAAAAGAAAAAGTAAAAATGGGAAGGCGGAGTAACTGAACAAACTCAAAGAACAGGAGAGAAAGAGTTCAGGAAGAGAGTATGAGAGTGATGTAAGAAAGGGCATTGATCAGAATGGTGCTAAGGCCCTGCCTGTAACTTAAGGATTTTCAGGGGCTGGTACTCCTTTCCAACCTGAGCAGAGCGAGACTCTTCCTCTGCCAAAAATAGGAAGAAAAAAAAAGAGCAAAAACAAAAAACAAGAAGGAAAAATTAAATAGGGATGAAAATGAAACAGAAAAATTCTATAGTGTGAGCATGCCAAAACTTTCTTCGTAGGGCCAAAGATAGAAATTTCTCTTACCCTCTTTGAGCCAGACCACTGCTATGGCCTACCTGCTAGACCACAACTGGGTTACCCCAACTCTCAGCAAAAACAAAAACAAAAGGAAGAAAAAAGAAGTAATAACACAAGAATAAAGGCAATTAAAAGTACTCTTGTATCAAATAAAGGAGAGGGAGGAAAGTGGGATAAAGATAAAAGGAGAAAGACCAAAAAAGGAAGGGGATATTTTAGCTATTGAAGAAGTGATTTGTGTGGGAGAGATAAGAAAAGTAGAAGAGATTCTATGGAAAGAGACAACGTAAAGGACTCTAATAAGGACAGGGAATAAATGAGGGGATAGTAGTCTAACCAAAAATACAGGATCCCTTTCTCTCAATGAAAGTAGAAATGGAAGTTAAGAACCAACCAAACAAATTAGCAAGAACCAAAACACATCAATACAAAATAACACAAAGTTCTAATAACCAACAATAAGCAACCTCAGCAACTAATAAATGAAAGAAAAAAAGGAAAAGAGAAAAAGATATATACTAACAACAAGATAAAGGAAAAAAGAGGAAAAATAGGTAAACAAGTAAAAAATATTATACATATATGTATGTAAGAATATATATGTAGTGTGGAAGGGTCTGACTTTAGTAGGAATATATTTGTGTTGCAATATATTGAAAGGACACCAGGTGGCAATGTAGTCTTAGGGGATGGACAACACCATTAGGAATCTCTCTCTAGTTCCCATGCATAGATCTATTTGTCAACTTCATTGTCTGTGGTGATTGCCTATTTCTTCTGGATTCAGGCCACACTGGGTTGGGATCCTAAAGCTCTCCAGAATCCTCCAGAGGCAGATCTCACTGTGCTCCAGACAACAGTTCCTGCGAGGTGCAAGAGGCCCTGAGACTGTCACAAGCCGATGTCCCATCCAGCAGGCAGAACCAAGAAGGTTGTGTAATGGTAGGAGGCTCACCCTCACAACCTTCTCACATCCTACCCACAGTGGTCAGTGGCTGGCTGCCAAGAACTACCAAGCAAAGTCATCTCTGCCACCGCCTACTGCTGGCAAATCCTCTGTGACCAGCCCTGGCAACTGACCACTGTAGGCTTCTTGGGCACACTCAGTCTTCCAGGCCTTCCTCTCAACCACAGCTTCCCCCAGAAACCAAAAACTGCCACAGGGTTTCCTCTTGCTATGGACCTCCACGGAGGAGCAATTGCTCCTGCTCTCAAAAACATGGCTAGTGTCTCAGAACTCTACCACTCTGGTTCATGTACTGCACTCAGTCCTCTGTCACCTTTTTGCGCACCCTGAGACACATGTCCAGTCAAGAACTCCGTGCCAGGCGCAGGCTTTCTTCGGCTCCTCAATTATAGCAAGAGTGCTTGGTCAACGGCTCTCTCTCGTTTGCCATCTTGCCCTATTTCTGAGCTCTTTATTCCATTTCATTAGTTTTACTTTATCCTTGTGTGAATACCCCATCATTTTCATCACTATTGCTTTACAAAGGCTTGTAAATAGCTTTTATTAAAGGCTATTTGCTCATTTACATCCTACTAAATATTTTTCCTTTGTTCATGGTAAAAAAATTCTCTTTTATGTATTTTTTGTTTTTCAGATTAATGTGCATGTCCAAATGCTTAGGTTACATTATTGGTGTTAGGTAAATTTCAAGTTGAGCCCTTCACCCATGGGTCCTGTATAACTTTATACTATGCCCATTACGTGAGAGCTTACCATTCCTATACCTCATCTGCTTTCCTTTTACCCCCTCCCCTACTTGAATATGTGTTTTTCTCTCATGTGTGAGTTTATTTATTGGTTTCATATTAGTATTGCATACATTAGATACTTACTTTTCCCATTCTTGTGATGCTTTATTAAGAAGAATGAGCTTCAACTGCATCCAAGTAAATACAAAAGATGTAAAGTCTCTCATCTTTTTTATGGCTGCACAGTATTCCATGGTATACACATGCCACAGTTTATTAATCGGTTCATGGGTCAGTGAGCACTTGGGTTGATTCCTCATCTTGGTGATTGTGAATTTAACTGCAATGAACATCCTAGTGCAAATGTCCTTATGACAAAATGATTTCTTCTGAGTAGATACCTAGTAATGGAATGGTACAGTCAAATGGAATGCCTATTTTAGCTCTGTGGATTCTCCAAACTTCTTTTCATAGTGGCTGTATTTGTTTGCAATCCCATTAGCAGTGTAAAAGTGTTCCCTTCTGTCCACATCCACACCAGCACACCACATCCACATCTGCAGTATTGGGACTTTGTGATGGGGGCTATTCTCATTGTGATTAGCTGATATCTCAGGGTCGTTTTGATTTGCTTCTCAATGATGATTAGGGATGATGAGCATTTGTTCATGTGTTTCCTGGCCATTCTTCTGTCTTCTCCAAAGAAGTTTGTTTATCTCTCTTGCCCACTTAGAAATGGAATTATTTGCTCTTGTTTTGTTAATTAATTTTAGGTCTCTGTGGATTCTGGCTATCAACCTTTTGTCAGATTCATAACATGCTGCTGGGGTCCCATGCTGGGGGCAGGGTCCTTTAAATCCTCTGAAAGTCGTAGAAGGACTGAAGAAAAGTTACGTTAGAAGCGGTGAGAGATAAAGAGAAGGGACATGCAGAATAGAGTTCTCAAAGGTGGAAAACATAGGAGTCCATTGCCAGTTTGTAAAGTCCAGGAAATGCTTCTGAGCATTTGTTCCACTCAGCTTTTATTAAAAGCTATTTGCTCATTTAGCCCAGAGGGCAAGCTGAGGAAGAGAATAAAAAGGTCAGCAGTTTCTCTGAGTAACCTTGCCAGCTCTTCCTCTATTTATAATCATTGACATTAAGGGTCTGAGCAGCCTTGAGAAATACAAAACCTGAGCATTGTGTGGGGGTAGCCTCCTGTCTGTGGTCACATACATACACAGATTCCTTAGGGGAGGTTAATCCTCTTTAGTCCTCTGTGGAGTAGACACCACCAGCTTCAGTCTCCTCTGAAGAAGCAGTAGACCAGAAGAATTTTCCTCTGATCTCCACCACAGAGGCATCTTCCTCTGTTGACTAGGGGGTACACAAGCCCTCCTGCACACATTTCAGGGCAAAAGTTCTTCCCTCCAACTCTGCGCTGACCAAATACAAATCCCCACAGTGAGTATTTGCTTTGACTATTGACTGCGTTGGGGATTCCCTAGTTAATGTTTCTTTCCAGGCCTTACACGCAGCTTCCTCTGTGGCCATTATTTCTTCAGAGGGTTTACACACCCAACAGTGGTGTTTGCAAGCTTTATCCCCTGTAGGCCAGACTCCTAGAAAAGCAGAAACTTCTGAAATAAGAAATTTAGCTGCTGGTTTAAAGGTAAACTAGCTACACTCCTTTGTATTCTGCTTTGCTCAGCTTATTTCTCTGTTTCCCCCTTTTTCTGGGGGTGTTTTCCCTGGCCAAGAAAGGGATCTTTGGTCCCCATTCTGACTGCAACATACAAATGTCATTTCCCATTCTGAAAGTTGGTTCAACATATGCAAATCCATGTAAATAGGAGCAAAAGGAAAGACCATATGATCTTTTCAAAAGAGGCAGAAAAAGCATTCAACAATATTCAGCATCTTTTCTTACAAGCACACTTAAGAAAATAGGCATGGCTGGGACATTCCCCAAACTGATAGAGATCATCTACAACAAATGCATAGCCAAAATTATACTGAATGTAGTAAAACTGAAAGCTTTTCCACTTAGCCCTGGAACCAGACAAAAATGTCCACTATCACTACTTATATTCAACTTCACGCTGGAAGTTCCAGTCATTACGATCAGCTAAAAGCAGGGTATCAATGGTATTGAAATGGGGACAGAGGAGGTCAAACTCTCGTCTTTACTGATAACCTGGTCTTATCCTTAGAGAAGCCCAGGGATACAACTGTAATGCTCCTGCAGTTTATCAAGAAACAGCAATAGGCTGGGCATGATGGCTCAAGATTGTAATCCTAGCACTCTGGTAGGCCAAGGTGGGTGGATTGCCTGAACTCAGGAGTTTGAGACCAGCCTGAGCAAGAGCAAGATCCCCATCTCTTAAAATAATCACGCATTGTGCTGGTAGTTTGAAGCAAGACAATCACTTGAGCACAAGCATTTGACGTTGCTGTGAGCTATGATGCCATGGCACCAAACCAAGGGTGACAAAGTGACACTCTGTCTCAACAACAACAAAAAAAAGAATAAGAAAAGAAAAGGAAGGAAAGAAGAAGGAAGAGGAGGAGGAGGAAAAGAAGAAACACTGTAATGTCTTGAGATACAAAAATCAATGTCCATGAATCTGTATCCTTTATATACTCCAATAACAATCAAGCTGAGAATCAAATCAAAAATGCAATACCCTTCACAGTAGCTTCAAATGAAAATGAAGTATCACAAGTTCTGCAATAAAAGAAAGACAGCTGCTCCCCAAAAAGAGAGGGACTGGAAATGCATATTTTTACACTGATGTACTAAACACACCCTATTACCAAATAAAGACAGTCAGCAGCCTTGGAAACCAGCCAAGAATTGGCAATAATTTTCTAGTGACTGAAGTGACGTTTCAGCATCTGAGCCTTGGCTCAATCTCAGTATCTTTTCTTTTCTTTTTTTTTTTTATTGTTGGGGATTCATTGAGGGTACAATAAGCCAGGTTACACTGATTGCAATTGTTAGGTAAAGTCCTTCTTGCAGTCATGTCTTGCCCCCATAAAGTGTGACACACACCAAGGCCCCACCCCCCTCCCTCCGTCCCTCTTTCTGCTTCCCCTCCCATAACCTTAATTGTGATTAATTGTCCTCATATCAAAATTGAGTACATAGGATTCATGCTTCTCCATTCTTGTGATGCTTTACTAAGAATAATGTCTTCCACTTCCATCCAGGTTAATACGAAGGATGTAAAGTCTCCATTTTTTTTAATGGCTGAATAGTATTCCATGGTATACATATACCACAGCTTGTTAATCCATTCCTGGGTTGGTGGGCATTTAGGCTGTTTCCACATTTTGGCGATTGTAAATTGAGCTGCAATAAACAGTCTAGTACAAGTGTCCTTATGATAAAAGGATTTTTTTCCTTCTGGGTAGATGTCCAGTAATGGGATTGCAGGATCAAATGGGAGGTCTAGGTTGAGTGCTTTGAGGTTTCTCCATACTTCCTTCCAGAAAGGTTGTACTAGTTTGCAGTCCCACCAGCAGTGTAAAAGTGTTCCCTTCTCTCCACATCCACGCCAGCATCTGCAGTTTTGAGATTTTGTGATGTGGGCCATTCTCACTGGGGTTACATGACATCTCCGGGTTGTTTTGATTTGCATTTCTCTAATATATAGAGATGATGAACATTTTTTCATGTGTTTGTTAGCCATTCATCTGTCGTCTTTAGAGAAAGTTCTATTCATGTCTCTTGCCCATTGATATATGGGATTGTTGGCTTTTTTCATGTGGATTAATTTGAGTTCTCTATAGATCCTAGTTATCAAGCTTTTATCTGATTGAAAATATGCAAATATCCTTTCCCATTGTGTAGGTTGCCTCTTTGCTTGGTTATTGTCTCCTTAGCTGTACAGAAGCTTTTCAGTTTAATGAAGTCCCATTTGTTTATTTTTGTTGTTGTTGGAATTGCCATGGCAGTCTTCTTCATGAAGTCTTTCCCCAGGCCAATATCTTCCAGTGTTTTTCCTATGCTTTCTTTGAGGATTTTTATTGTTTCATGCATTAAATTTAAGTCCTTTATCCATCTTGAATCAATTTTTGTGAGTGGGGAAAGGTGTGGGTCCAGTATCAGTCTTTTACATGTAGACATCCAGTTCTCCGAACACCATTTATTGAATAGGGAGTCTTTCCCCCAAGGTATGTTCTTGTTTGGTTTATCGAAGATTAGGTGGTTGTAAGACTTTAGTTTCATTTCTTGGTTTTCAATTCGATTCCAAGTGTCTATGTCTCTGTTTTTGTGCCAGTGCCATGCTGTCTTGAGCACTATGGCTTTGTAGTACAGCCTAAAATCTGGTATGCTGATGCCCCCAGCTTTATTTTTATTACTAAGAACTGCTTTAGCTACATGGGGTTTTTTCCGGTTCCATACAAAACGCAGAATCATTTTTTCCAAATCTTGAAAGTACGATGTTGGTATTTTGATAGGAATGGTGTTGAATAGGTAGATTGCTTTGGGAAGTATAGACATTTTAACAACGTTGGTTCTTCCAAGCCATGAGCATGGTATGTTCTTCCATTTGTTAATATCCTCTGCTATTTCCTTTCTGAGGATTTCATAGTTTTCTTTATAGAGGTCCTTCACCTCCTTCATTAGGTATATTCCTAGGTATTTCAATTTCTTTGACACTATGGTGAAGGGAGTTGTGTCCTTAATTAGCTTCTCATCTTGACTGTTATTGGTGTATACAAAGGCTACTGACTTGTGGACATTGATTTTGTATCCTGAAACATTACTGTATTTTTTGATGACTTCTAGGAGTCTTGTGGTTGAGTCTTTGGGGTTCTCTAAGTATAAGATCATGTCGTCAGCAAAGAGGGAGAGTTTGACCTCCTCTGCTCCCATTTGGATTCCCTTTATTTCCTTGTCTTGCCTAATTGTATTGGCTAGAACTTCCAGCACTATGTTGAATAGTAAAGGTGACAGAGGACAACCTTGTCTGGTTCCAGTTCTAAGAGGAAAAGCTTTCAGTTTTACTCCATTCAGTAAAATATTGGCTGTGGGTTTGTCATAGATAGCTTCAATCAGTTTTAGAAATGTGCCACCTATGTGTTCTAATTAGAAAAGGATGCTGGGAGGAGGCGGAGCAAGATGGCAGCCGAGTAACAGCTTCCTTGCATCTGGGCACCGTGAGTCTGGGGAGATAGGACTCCAGGCGTCTCTGGCTGGTGAGAACTGCCTATCATCACTCCTATGAGGATACAGGGAGTCAGCGAGAGACTTCTGGACCCCAAGAGGAGGACTAAATCCGTGGAAAACCGGCAAGTGGTCGCGTGTGTTCAATCCGTCTAAACCCGCCCACAACTGTAAGTTCAGTAGCAGCGAGACTGCAAACCAGAAAGGCCTTACCTGTGAACTGTTTTGATGTCCTTGGACTTGGCACTGAGTTGAACTGCCTTGGGGAAGGCCTGAGCGGGAGTGCGAGAACTTTGGCCGTTGTCTAGGGCCCCAGTCTGAGCTGCTGAGCCAGACGGAGCTAATAGTGTTTGGCGGTGGGTCACACGGATCCATTGTCAGCGATCTGCCCCGGCAAGCTCCGCCCTCAGGGTCGCAGAGCTAGAAACGGGTGGGAGCTGGTAACCCAGCAACCAAGTAGCCTAAGGGTGGGGTCTGAGCCGCCTTGCAGCCCTAACCCTCAGGGGCAGAGTGAGACCGGTTTTGGCACACTGAGTAAGTGGATAGCCACTTCAGCAGCAATTCCAGCAAGAAAGCTGGGAAAGCTTCTGCTCAACAAGTTTACAAGTTCGAAGTGCCTTTTAAGTAGGCTGAAGAGAGATTCAGGGTGTCTACCTGCTGGGGTTTGAGTAATCAGCAGCCTCCAGTCGTATCTGAACTGTGACTAACATCTCATACCCCAGAAGACCACGTGTTGCCCAGACAATATTCAATAACATATACAAACTGCTTTGTTTTTGGTTGTGTATTTTTTTCTTTCTTTTTATGCTTGGTTGTTTTTTTGTTTGTTTATTTTGACGTTGCTGATATTCTTTTGTTTTTTTAATTTCAATCTTTTCCACACAGATCCCTTTTTCTTTCTCAATTTTCCTAGTTTAATTATAATTTCCCATTGCTGCTTTTTTTAATAACTTCAACTTCATTTTTGCTAGTGTTTCTACCGATATAATTTGGTTTTTCACCCAATTTTATCCCCGTAAAGTTTTCTGTATGCTTCTTTTGGTTTGATTTATAGCATTTTTGTCTTTCCTCTCTACTTGGTGGAGGTGGGGTACTGTGTCTGATCAGGTTAGCAAAGAGCTGCTGACCTCAAGGGAACCACGCAACTGGGCACCCCCAGAAGGTGGGGTTTTTTAAGGTTGTGTCAAAGTACCCTACTGTACACCTATATTGCCCTGTCTCCCTCTTTCTGTGCCTCTCTTCTTTTTGTCAATATTCCTTATACCCACCCCCTCTCCTTTCTCTATCTTTCTTTTTTTCTTATCACTCGGTCCTCCTTTCTTTCATCCCCTTTTTTTTTGCTCTTCAACCTTCTCACCCTTCTGGTCCTGTAACCTTTAGTCCACAGGCACAAGAACTTAAAGAGCAAGAGGAAGTGAAAGGAAAATTAGGGCAAGCAAACAGATAAAAGAAATCACTCATGAGGAAGAATCAGCAGAAAACTCCAGGCAACATGAAGAACCAGTCTAGAACAACCCCACCAAGGGACCATGAGGTAGCTACTGCAGATGATTCCACCAGTATAGAAATGTTAGGAATGACAGAAAGGGAATTTAGAATACACATGTTGAAAACAATGAAAGAAATGATGGAAACAATGAAGGAAATTGCTAATAAAGTGGAAAATAACCAAAAGGAAATCCAAAAACAGAATCAAATAAGAGATGAACGATATGAAGAATATAAAAAGGATATAGCAGACCTGAAGGAACTGAAACAGTCAATTAGGGAACTTAAAGATGCAATGGAAAGTATCAGCAACAGGTTAGACCATGCAGAAGAAAGAATTTCAGAGGTAGAAGACAAAGTTCTTGAGATAACACAGATAGTAAAAGAGGCAAAAAAGAAGAGAGAGAAAGCAGAACGTTCACTGTCAGGATTATGGGACTGTATGAAGCGTTCCAACATACGAGTTATAGGAATTCCAGAAGGGGAAGAAGAATGCCCCAGAGGAATGGAAGCCATACTAGAGAATATTATAAAAGAAAATTTCCCAAACATCACCAAAGATTCTGACACACTGCTTTCAGAGGGATATCGGACCCCGGGTCGCCTCAACTCTAACCGAGCTTCTCCAAGACACATTGTGATGAACCTGTCCAAAGTCAAGACAAAAGAAAAGATTCTGCAAGCTGCCAGGAGTAAGCGCCAGTTGACCTACAGGGGCAAATCCATCAGAGTTACCACAGACTTCTCTAATGAAACTTTCCAAGCAAGAAGACAATGGTCATCTACCTTTAATCTACTTAAACAGAACAATTTTCAGCCCAGAATTCTGTACCCTGCTAAGCTAAGCTTCAAAATTGACGGAGAAATCAAATCATTTACGGATATACAAACATTGAGGAAATTCGCCACAACAAGACCAGCTCTACAGGAAATACTTCAACCTGTTCTGCACACTGACCACCACAATGGATCAGCAGCAAAGTAAGAACTCAGAAATCAAAGGACAGAACCTAACCTCCACACTGATGCAAAAGATAAAACTAAGCAATGGACTCTCACAATATAAGACGAATAGAATACTACCACACTTATCCATTATCTCAATAAATGTTAATGGCTTGAATTCCCCACTGAAGAGACATAGATTGGCTGACTGGATTAAAAAACACAAGCCATCCATTTGCTGTCTGCAAGAAACACACCTGGCTTCAAAAGACAAATTAAAGCTCCGAGTCAAGGGTTGGAAGACAATTTTTCAGGCAAATGGAATTCAGAAGAAAAGAGGAGTTGCAATCTTATTTTCAGACACATGTGGATTTAAAGCAACTAAAGTCAAAAAAGACAAAGATGGTCACTTTATATTGGTCAAGGGAAAACTACAACAAGAAGACATTTCCATTCTAAATATTTATGCACCCAATTTAAATGCTCCCAGATTCTTGAAGCAGACCTTACTCAGTCTGAGCAATATGATATCTGATAATACCATCATAACAGGGGACTTTAACACACCTCTTACAGAGCTGGACAGATCCTCTAAACAGAAATTAAACAAAGATGTAAGAGATTTAAATGAGACCCTAGACCAACTATGCTTGATAGACGTATATAGAACACTCCACCCCAAAGATAAAGAATATACATTCTTCTCATCACCCCATGGAACATTCTCCAAAATTGATCATATCCTGGGACACAAAACAAATATCAACAGAATCAAAAGAATTGAAATTTTACCTTGTATCTTTTCAGACCATAAGGCACTAAAGATGGAACTCAACTCTAACAAAAATGCTCAACCCCACCCAAAGGCATGGAAATTAAACAATCTTCTGTTGAATAACAGATGGGTGAAGGAAGAAATAAAACAGGAAATCATTAACTTCCTTGAGCATAACAACAATGAAGACACAAGCTACCAAAACCTGTGGGATACTGCAAAAGCAGTTTTGAGAGGAAAATTCATCGCTTTAGATGCCTACATTCAAAAAACAGAAAGAGAGCGCATCAACAATCTCACAAGAGATCTTATGGAATTGGAAAAAGAAGAACAATCTAAGCCTAAACCCAGTAGAAGAAAAGAAATATCCAAAATCAAATCAGAGATCAATGAAATTGAAAACAAAAGAATCATTCAGAAAATTAATGAAACAAGGAGTTGGTTTTTTGAAAAAATAAATAAAATAGATAAACCATTGGCCAGACTAACTAGAAATAGAAAAGTAAAATCTCTAATAACCTCAATCAGAAACGATAAAGGGGAAATAACAACTGATCCCACAGAGATACAAGAGATCATCTCTGAATACTACCAGAAACTCTATGCCCAGAAATTTGACAATGTAAAGGAAATGGATCAATATTTGGAATCACACCCTCTCCCTAGACTTAGCCAGGAAGAAATAGACCTCCTGAACAGACCAATTTCAAGCACTGAGATCAAAGAAACAATAAAAAAGCTTCCAACTAAAAAATGCCCTGGTCCAGATGGCTTCACTCCAGAATTCTATCAAACCTTCAAGGAAGAACTTATTCCTGTACTGCAGAAATTATTCCAAAAAATTGAGGAAGAAGGAATCTTCCCCAACACATTCTGTGAAGCAAACATCACCCTGATACCAAAACCAGGAAAAGACCCAAGCAAAAAGGAGAATTTCAGACCAATCTCACTCATGAATATAGATGGAAAAATTCTCAACAAAATCCTAGCCAATAGATTACAGCTTATCATCAAAAAAGTCATTCATCATGATCAAGTAGGCTTCATCCCAGGGATGCAAGGCTGGTTTAACATACGCAAGTCCATAAACGTTATCCACCATATTAACAGAGGCAAAAATAAAGATCACATGATCCTCTCAATAGATGCAGAAAAAGCATTTGATAAAATCCAGCATCCTTTTCTAATTAGAACACTGAAGAGTATAGGCATAGGTGGCACATTTCTAAAACTGATTGAAGCTATCTATGACAAACCCACAGCCAATATTTTACTGAATGGAGTAAAACTGAAAGCTTTTCCTCTTAGAACTGGAACCAGACAAGGTTGTCCTCTGTCACCTTTACTATTCAACATAGTGCTGGAAGTTCTAGCCAATACAATTAGGCAAGACAAGGAAATAAAGGGAATCCAAATGGGAGCACAGGAGGTCAAACTCTCCCTCTTTGCTGACGACATGATCTTATACTTAGAGAACCCCAAAGAGTCAACCACAAGACTCCTAGAAGTCATCAGAAAATACAGTAATGTTTCAGGATATAAAATCAATGTCCACAAGTCAGTAGCCTTTGTATACACCAATAACAGTCTTCTACATGTAAAAGACTGAAACTGGACCCACACCATTCCCCACTCACAAAAATTGATTCAAGATGGATAAAGGACTTAAATTTAATGCATGAAACAATAAAAATCCTCAAAGAAAGCATAGGAAAAACACTGGAAGATATTGGCCTGGAGGAAGACTTCATGAAGAAGACTGCCACGGCAATGGCAACAACAACAAAAATAAACAAATGGGACTTCATTAAACTGATAAGCTTCTGTACAGCTAAGGAGACAATAACCAAAGCAAAGAGACAACCTACACAATGGGAAAGGATATTTGCATATTTTCAATCAGACAAAAGCTTGATAACCAGGATCTATAGAGAACTCAAATTAATCCACATGAAAAAAGCCAACAATCCCTTATATCAATGGGCAAGAGACATGAATAGAACTTTCTCTAAAGACGACAGATGAATGGCTAACAAACACATGAAAAAATGTTCATCATCTCTATATATTAGAGAAATGCAAATCAAAACAACCCTGAGATATCATCTAACCCCAGTGAGAATGGCCCACATCACAAAATCTCAAAACTGCAGATGCTGGCGTGGATGTGGAGAGAAGGGAACACTTTTACACTGCTGGTGGGACTGCAAACTAGTACAACCTTTCTGGAAGGAAGTATGGAGAAACCTCAAAGCACTCAACCTAGACCTCCCATTCGATCCTGCAATCCCATTACTGGGCATCTACCCAGAAGGAAAAAAATCCTTTTATCATAAGGACACTTGTACTAGACTGTTTATTGCAGCTCAATTTACCATTGCCAAAATGTGGAAACAGCCTAAATGCCCACCAACCCAGGAATGGATTAACAAGCTGTGGTATATGTATACCATGGAATACTATTCAGCCATTAAAAAAAATGGAGACTTTACATCCTTCGTATTAACCTGGATGGAAGTGGAAGACATTATTCTTAGTAAAGCATCACAAAAATGGAGAAGCATGAATCCTATGTACTCAATCTTGATATGAGGACAATTAATGACAATTAAGGTTATGGGGGGGAAGCAGAAAGAGGGATGGAGGGAGGAGGGTGGGGCCTTAGTGTGTGTCACATTTTATGGGGGCAAGACATGATTGCAAGAGGGACTTTACCTAACAATTGCAATCAGTGTAACTGGCTTATTGTACCCTCAATGAATCCCCAACAATAAAAAAAAAAAAAAAAAGGATGCTGGATTTTATCAAATGCTTTTTCTGCATCTATTGAGAGGATCATGTGATCTTTATTTTTGCCTCTGTTAATATGGTGGATAACGTTTATGGACTTGCGTATGTTAAACCAGCCTTGCATCGCTGGGATGAAGCCTACTCGACCATGATGAATGACTTTTTTGATGATAAGCTGTAATCTATTGGCTAGGATTTTTTTGAGAATTTTTGCGTCTATATTCATGAGTGAGATTGGTCTGAAATTCTCCTTTTTGTTTGGGTCTTTTCCTGGTTTTGGTATCAGGTTGATGTGCGCTTCACAGAATGTGTTGGGGAAGATCCCTTCTTCTTCAATTTTTTGGAATAATTTATGCAGTACAGGAATAAGCTCTTCCTTGAAGGTTTGATAGAATTCTGGAGTGAAGCCGTCTGGACCAGGGCATTTTTTGGTTGGAAGATTTTTTATTGTTTCATTGATCTCAGTGCTTGAAATTGGTCTGTTCAGGAGTTCTATTTCTTCCTGGCTGAGTCTAGGGAGAGGGTGTGATTCCAAATATTTATCCATTTCCTTCACATTGTCAAATTTCTGGGCGTAGAGTTTCTGGTAGTATTCAGAGATGATCTCTTGTATCTCTGTGGGATCGGTTGTTATTTCCCCTTTATCATTTCTGATTGAGGTTACTAGAGAATTTACTTTTTTAATCCTCGTTAGTCTGGCCAATGGTTTACCTATTTTATTTATTTTTTCAAAAAACCAACTCCTGTTTCATTAATTCTCTGAATGATTCTTTTTTTTTCAATTTCATTGATCTCTGATTTGATTTTGGATATTTCTTTTCTTCTACTGAGTTTAGGCTTAGATTGTTCTTCTTTTTCCAATTTCATAAGATTTATTGTGAGATTGTTGATGTGCTCTCTTTCTGTTTTTCGAATGTAGGCATCTAAAGTGATAAATTTTCCTCTCAAAACTGCTTTTGCAGTATCCCACAGGTTTTGGTAGCTTGTGTCTTCATTGTTGTTATGCTCAAGGAAGTTAATGATTCCCTGTTTTATTTCTTCCTGCACCCATCTGTTATTCAACAGAAGATTGTTTAATTTCCATGCCTTTGTGTGGGTTCGAGCGTTTTTGTTAGAGTTGAGTTCCACTTTAGTGCCTTATGGTCTGAGAAGATACAAGGTAAAATTTCAATTCTTTTGATTCTGTTGATATTTGTTTTGTGTCCCACGATATGATCAATTTTGGAGAATTTTCCATGGGGTGATGAGAAGAATGTATATTCTTTATCTTTGGGATGAAGTGTTCTATATGCGTCTATCAAGCACAGTTGTTCTAGGGTCTCATTTAAATCTCTGATATCTTTGTTTAATTTCTTTTTAGAGGATCTGTCCAGCTCTGTAAGAGGAGTGTTAAAGTCCCCTGTTATGATGGTATTATCAGATATCATATTGCTCAGACTGAGTAAGGTCTGTTTCAAGAATCTGGGAGCATTTAAATTGGGTGCATAAATATTTAGAATGGAAATGTCTTCTTGTTGTAGTTTTCCCTTGACCAATATAAAGTGACGATCTTTGTCTTTTTTGACTTTGGTTGCCTTAAATCCACATGTATCTGAAAATAAGATCGCAACTCTTCTTTTCTTCTGAATTCCATTTGCCTGAAAAATTGTCTTCCAACCCTTGACTCGGAGCTTTAATTTGTCTTTTGAAGCCCGGTGTGTTTCTTGCAGACAGCAGATGGATGGCTTGTGTTTTTTAATCTAATCAGCCCATCTATGTCTCTTCAGTGGGGAATTCAAGCCATTAATATTTATTGAGATAATGCATAAGTGTGGTAGTATTCTATTCGTCTTATTTTGTGAGAGTCCATTGCTTAGTTTTATCTTTTGCATCAGTGTGGAGGTTAGGTTCTGTCCTTTGATTTCTGAGTTCTTACTTTGCTGCTGATCCATTGTGGTGGTCAGTGTGCAGAACAGGTTGAAGTATTTCCTGTAGAGCTGGTCTTGTTGTGGCGAATTGCCTCAATATTTGTATATCCGTAAATGATTTGATTTCTCCGTCAATTTTGAAGCTTAGCTTAGCAGGGTACAGAATTCTGGGCTGGAAATTGTTCTGTTTAAGTAGATTAAAGGTAGATGACCATTGTCTTCTTGCTTGGAAAGTTTTATTAGAGAAGTCTGCTGTCACTCTGATGGATTTGCCCCTGTAGGTCAACTGGCACTTACTCCTGGCAGCTTGCAGAATTTTTTCTTTTGTCTTGACTTTGGACAGGTTCATCACAATGTGTCTTGGAGAAGCTCGGTTAGAGTTGAGGCGACCTGGGGTCCAATATCCCTCTGAAAGGAGTGTATCAGAATCTTTGGTGATATTTGGGAAATTTTCTTTTATAATATTCTCTAAATGGCTTCCATTCCTCTGGGGCATTCTTCTTCCCCTTCTGGAATTCCTATAACTTGTATGTTGGAACGCTTCATAAAGTCCAATAATTCTGACAGTGAACGTTCTGCTTTCTCTCTCTTCTTTTCTGCCTCTTTTACTATCTGAGTTATCTCAAGAACTTTGTCTTCTACCTCTGAAATTCTTTCTTCTGCATGGTCTAACCTGTTGCTGATACTTTCCATTGCATCTTTAAGTTCCCTAATTGACTGTTTCAGTTCCTTCAGCTCTGCTATATCATTTTTATATTCTTCATATTGCTCATCTCTTATTTGATTTTGTTTTTGGATTTCCTTTTGGTTATTTTCCACTTTATTAGCAGTTTCCTTCAGTGTTTGCATCATTTCCTTCATTGTTTTCATCATTTGTATTCTAAATTCCCTTTCTGTCATTCCTAACATTTCTTTATAGGTGGAATCCTCTGCAGTAGCTACCTCAGGGTCCCTTGGCGGGGTTGTTCTGGACTGGTTCTTCATGTTGCCTGGAGTTTTCTGCTGATTCTTCCTCATGGGTGATTTCTTTTATCTGTTTCCTTGCCCTAATTTTCCTTTCACTTCCTCTTGCTCTTTAAGTTCTCGTGCCTGTGGACTAAGGGTTACAGGACCAGAAGGTTGATAATGTTGAAGAGCAAAAAAGGGATGAAAGAAAGGAGGACCGAGTGATAAGAAAAAAAAAGAAAAATAGAGAAAGGAGAGGGGGTGGGTAAAAGGAATATTGACAAAAAGAAGAGAGGCACAGAAAGAGGGAGACAGAGCAATATATGTGTACGGTAGGGTACTTTGACACAACCTAAGAAATACCCCACCTTCTGGGGGTGCCCAATTGGGTGGTTCCCTTGAGGTCAGCAGCTCTTTGCTAACGTGATCAGACACAGTATCCCACCTCCATCAAGTAGAGAGGAAAGACAAAAATGCTATAAATCAAACCAAAACAAGCAAACAGAAAACTTTACGGGATAAAATTGGGTGAAAAACCAAATAATAGCAGTAGATACACTAGCAAAATGAAGTTCTAGTTATTGAAAAAAGGCAGCAATGGGAAATTATAATTAAACTAGAAAAATTGAGAAAGAAAAAGATCTGTATGGAAAAGTTTGAAATTAAAAAACCAAACAACATCAACAACATCAAAATAAATAAAAAAAACAACCAAATGGAAAAAAAAAAAACACACAACCAAAAACAAAGCAGTATGTATGTGTTATTGAATATTGTCTGGGCAACACGTGGTCTTCTGGGGTATGAGATGTTAATCACAGTTCTGATACGACTGGAGGCTGCTGATTTCTCAAACCCCAGCAAGTAGACTCCCTAAATCTCTCTTCAGCCCACTTAAAAGGCACTTTGAACTTGTAAACTTGCTGAGCAGAAGCTTTCCCAGGAAAGTGCTTGTCGCTGGAATCACTGCTGAAGTGGCTATCCACTTACCCAGTGTGCCAAAATCGGTCTTACTCTGCCCCTGAGGGTTAGGGCTGCAAGGCGGCTCAGACCCCACCCTTAGGCTACTTGGTCACTGGGTTACCAGCTCCCTCCCGATTCTAGCTCTGCGACCCTGAGGGCGGAGCTTGCTGGGGCAGATCGCTCAGAATGGCTCCCTGTGACCCACAGCCAAACATTATTAGCTCCGTTTGGCTCAGCGGCTCAGACTGGGGCCCTAGACAATTGCCAAAGTTCTCCGCACTCCCACTCAGGCTCTCCCCAAGGCAGTTCAACTGAGTGCCAAGTCCAAAGACACCAAAACAGTTTACAGGTAAAGCCTTTCTGGTTTGCAGTCTCGCTGCTACTGAACTTACAGTTGCGGGCAGGTTTAGACAGATTGAACACACGCAACCACTTGCCATTTTTCCACTGTTTTAGTCCTCCTCTTGGGATCCAGAAGTCTCTCACTGACTCCCTGTATCCTCACAGGGGTGATGATAGGCAGATCCCACCAGCCAGAGATGCCTAGAGTCCTATCTCCCCAGACTCACGGTGCCCAGATGCAAGGCAGCTGTTACTCGACCGCCATCTTGCTCCGCCTCTGACAGCACAATATTAAGCTGTTCAGTGTTCGTCCATCAGTCCCAGGTCTCCCCCACAAGCCGTGTTAATATAACTTTGTCTTATTTCCACCCCTTCGTTACTCAGAGGCTCCAATAATGTTGAAAAAATTCCGTTTTTCTCTGTCTCTCCTACCGCCCTTCCTCCGTTGTTGTTCCTTTGCTTTATCTTCACAGAGGCCCCCACCTCTCCATCCCACGCTAACCTGACTGAGCCGGCACCACCTCCCGCCTCTCCACGTCCAAATGGCTGCTGCTCTCAGTATCTTTTCTTTAATTCAACTAGGCATGGTGATCCTCTGTCACCTGCCTTAAGCATTTCAAACACTCATCAAATAAAAACTAATTTTTCGGGCGGTGCCTGTGGCTCAGTGAGTAGGGCGCCAGCCCCATATGCCGAGGGTGGCAGGTTCAAACCCAGCCCCGGCCAAACTGCAACAACAAAAAAAAATAGCTGAGCATTGTGGCAGGCACCTGTAGTTCCAGCTGCTCAGGAGGCTGAGGCAAGAGAATCGCATAAGCCCAGAAGTTGGAGTTTGCTGTGAGCTGTGTGACCTCATGGTACTCTACCCGAGGGTGGTACTGTGAGACTCTGTCTCTACAAAAAAACCAAACAAACAAAAAAAAAAAACTAATTTTTCTTTACACTTTATTACTCACTCGTTTCCAAGGTCGGACTGTTGGCCATTTTTCTCCATCAGCTTCTGCTTTCTGCAACACGAAAAAGGACGTCATTATACTTTCCCATCCAACATTATTTATAAGCTCCCCACCAAGGAATGCAATTTAAGTAAGTATATTCTGATTGACAGATGAGGTATCTACATCATCATTATTATAGCTATTTTTCTTTTTTCAGACCAGTCTCCCTTCATTGCCCCAGGTAGAGTGCTGTGACATCAGCCTAGCTCACAACTACCTCAAAATCCTGAGTTCAGGTGATCTTCCTGCCACAACCACCCCAGTACCTGGGAATTCAAGTGCCTGAAAACTTGCTTAGGTAGTGTGTGTGTGTGTGTGTGTGTGTGTGTGTGCGTGTGTACATGCTTACGAGAGACAGGGTCTTGCTCTTGCTCAGGCTCGTCTCAAACTAATGAACTCAAGGGATCCAGCCACACAGCTGTCCCAGAGTGCTAGGATTACAGGTGGCAGCCATCAAGCCCAGCCCTATCTACAGTATTTTAACAACCTCTTCGTCCTCTAAGGCTCAACTTCTGCATTTTTGAGCAGATTCTTCTTCCCTACCTTACTTTCATGGCAGAACATAAACAGCCATCTACCCAACCCTCTTCCTAAAAGACTCCTCTGGAATGATCTCATCTGAAATGCATAAAGATGCCATTTTGCTTTCATTTATGGCCATAATAAGAACTTATTACATTCCATAATTACAAAAATTAATATTTTAGAAAATGAATGGTCTTTAACTGATCAAGATTTTCTTTCCATTTTATAAACCAAGTCACAAAATATAATGTTGGTGTATTGCCTTTCAGTTTACAAAGCACTTCTCTCCTATATTGGCAGCCAAAAAACAAATTTAGGTAAAAAAGAAATATGTACATAAGCATTCTAGTTCAAAATGAAAAATATTGCCTGTTGTCTGCCCAAAACAATCACCTGCCAATCAGTTCACCTAAAGCAGAGAGGAAACAAAAGCTGCAGAAACATCAGTGCTTGTCCAATAATTACCCATTCATCACTGATCTGACCTCAGTACATTTCCAATTATCTTGGGCGTTTGTTTCATTGCTTTACTTCACAGATTTTTCTGGTATCAAAACTGTTTTTCCTTTTGAATCAACATGGAATATTACCGATATAGTAACTACCTTTACCTCTGTTTGGTCACCCCTACTCCAGTCCTTAAATACAAAAAAAAAAACACCTAACCCCCACCTCACGAAAACATGTGTTTTTACTTTTCAGTTCAAAACGGTCAGATTCCTGACCACAACCTAGAAGACCCTTTAAGTTCAGGGTAGCTCGTGCCAAAAGCATCCCTAGGGCCACGTAAACAAAGGGGAGCGAACCAAGATGGGGAAGAAGGAAGTGTATCCAAGTGGCGGAGCCAGTGTCTGATTGGCAGTTGAGAGACCAACCAGAGAAAGAAGGGCTCCAGAAGTGAAAAAAAAACAGGCAACAGTTGAGGGGTGGAGCCACAGAGTGATTGGCAGTAGAGAGGCCAATCAGAGTAGGAAGGGCTTCTCGAGGCAGAAAAATGAGCTGGTATCTGATTGGTGGAGAGAGGCCAATGTGAGAACGAAGGGTGGCGCGAGGCGGGCGCCAGTGGCGGTTGAGCTTCAGTTGGAGTTCTAGCGGGACCTCCTGACAGGCGTCTTTAGTTGCCTCAGCAAGGCCAAGCGCTTTTCATACCTTTTCTCGAGACTTCTAAGACACTTGGTGAGCACTGCAACCCACATTTACTTTACACATGCGCCAACTGAGGCTTAGAGACACCGACCTAAGCGAGGGCACAGCCGGGATCCTAGTCTGGGCGGTGGGACCCCAGAGCCCATCCTGTTAGGGCTACAGAAATGTTTCAGAGGTGGCCACATATTGGGAACTGTCTGATGGCATCAGGCCTCTGAACAAGGAGAAAGGGAAAGGAAAAATGGGAGACACAAGGTCCATCTGGTAACTCTGACATTAACCATGACGAGCTGGACAGTGGAGGGATGTGGCTTTAGGAGGGTTCAAAAGGCCTGAGGCTCGCTGTGGGAGCGAGTATGCGGCTGTGCCCTCACAGCTTTCTCATAGTGGGACTGTCTGGGGGTCCTGACTGGGCCGTGTGGCTTGTTGACCTAGGAGGCAGAAACTCCCAGGGACTCAGCTCCCTTGGGATCTGTTATCCTCTGAGGGGAACCACAATGTACATTTTACAAACGGGTAAAAGAAGACATTTAAAAAATGTCAACAATTTTGACAACAATTTGTTGACAATGTCAACAAATCAACAATCCCTTGCTGGTACTAAACTGAGCCTGCCTAAGTTAATTTGCTGTGCTTTTTTCTTTTCCTTTTTGTAATTATTTTATTTGGGATTCATTGAGGGTACAAAGAATTAGGTTACACTGATTGAATTTGTTAAATAAATTCCCTCTTATAATTGTGTCCTGTCCCTGCGAAGTGTGTCATACACTGTGACCCCCCAACCCCTTCCCTCCTACCCTCTCCCAGGTCCTTCATTGCTTTATTCCCCTCTATGTATTAGGTCATCTATAGTCTTCATATTAGAATTGAGTACACTGCATTGTGGCTTCTCCATTCTTGTGATGCTTTACTAATAACAATGCATTCCACCTCCATCCAGCTTAATAGAAAAGATGTAAAGTCTCCATCTCTGTTAATGGCTGAATAGTATTCCATAGTATTCATATACCACAGCTTGTTAATCCATTTCTGGGTTGGTGGGCATTTAGGTTGTTTCCAAAATCTGGCCATTGGAAATTGAGCTGTGATAAACAGTCTAGTGCAAATGTCCTTATGCTAAAAGGACTTTATTTCTTCTGGGTAGATGCCCAGTAATGGGATTGCAGGATCAAATGGGAGGTCTAATTGGAGTTCTTTGAGAATTCTCCATACTTCCTTCCCAAAAGGTTGTATTAGTTTGCAGTCCCACCAGCAGTGTAAAAGTGGTCCCTTGTCTCCACTTACATGCCAGCACCTGCAGCTTTGGGACTTTGTGATGAGGGCCATTCTTAGTGAGGTTAGGTGATATCTCCTGGTGGTTTTGATTTGCATTTCTCTGATGGTGAGGAACAATGAGCATTTTTTCATATTTTCGTTAGCCATTCATCTGTCTTCTTTAGAGAAAGTTCTATTCAACTGTCTTGCTCAGTGATAGAAGGGATGCTTGGCTCTTTTTGTTGATTAATTTGAGTTCACTGTAGATCCTAGTTATTAAACTTTTGTCCAATTCATAATACGCACATATCTTTTTCCATTCTGAAGATTGTCTACTTGCTTTGCTTGTTGTCTCCTTTGTGCTTTCTTCTTGGCTGTCCCTATTAACTAAGAACAAGGGTGTATGTGCCAGTATTATAAGTTCGTAGTGGACAGGAATCAATGTTCCACAGTGCTGTGGACAAGCAGCCCTCACCCCTACCATTCTCTACCACTGATCAAAGGCACATAGGATCTTCAGAGAAAGGATGTGATCCAAAGGACAGGGTGAGATCTGGAAATTTGATACCTACTGGCACATGATCTCACCCCTTTTGATTCTCCTATTAATTTTTATGATACGTACTTTGCATGTGACCTAATAAAAGCCCCACAAGGTACATAAATTGCTCGAGGAGATGATGATCACAGAGAGCAAAGTCTGTGTCTGGAGGCAAACTTCAACCTTATGATTCTCAAACAATATCCTCTGTGTGTTTGCACCATCCATAGTGAAATACCCTTAAGAAAATAACCACCTCCAGCAGAAGAGAAACATTCCCCTCTTTATTCTTTACAGAAATATTTGGCATCATGGGTGCCTCAGCCTCCTCTAGAAAGGCCCTGAAGGGTAGCACCCCAACACCACCCCAGAACAGGTTTGTGGGGCTGCTACAGGAAGCTGGTAAGGTAAGGACATCTCAGAAATCTTTCTGGCCTCAGCCAAGGTAGGATCACCTCCGTCGACATAGCTGACTGACCCTGCAAAATTTCCTGTGAGCAGAGCTTGACTCGGTGGTCCAGTTCATCCACCACTCCATATCTGGTACCAATGTTCCTAGTGTGACTCATAGCCTCTCCACTTCCACAATCCCTGGTCTAGCGTCATTTCTCTCTCTACACTCACTCCTCCTCTTCCTCTCCCTACCAGAGATTTCCATTCTCTTTATTATTTCCACCCTCTGAACTTCCTTTCTTCTTGAGTACCCTTTCTCTTCTAGGTTTCCTCAAACACCATGTTAGAAACTCTAAAGCTGATAGAAGCCCAAATCTTGATGAACCAGCTGCCACGTAAGCAATGCCAGAAAGTGGCAGGCATAATTATCAGCTACCTGCAGACAATGGTAAGGAGCCTCTAGTTTGGGGGAAAGAAAGATCCCCAGGTGTGAACTCGGGAGTTTTCTTTGGGTGGATGATGACACTTGGAAGCCAAGGGGGACCTGAGATATGATGATCTCAGGTTTCTCAACAGTGTGATGGGGCCTTTGTACCCTGAACACACCTCAAGAAATGGGACCCATGCAGAATGGAAGAAACGAATGGAGTTAAGGGGTGAGGCAAGAGAACTGAGAAGCAAACACGGGTTTGGGCTATCTCAGCATCAGGTCTGGTTCTCAAACTGTGTTCTAAACCTTCTTCTGGGATACCATAGGCAGACACCTTTGTTACTGTGACTCAGTCATCCCAGTAACCTATTTCAACCCACTCAGCTGTCTTTATACCACCTCTTCACTGAATGCTCACGACATCAACCTCTCTATCCATCCACATGCTTCTGTACTAAGCTTCCTAACACTCGGTTAAGTCTGCTGTCTTAATTTTCTCGGACAGCTACTGCCTAAGAACCATCTTTCTTCTACTTTACCTGCCTTCCCTTGGCACACTTGTCTTGTGACCTAGACCTCTGGAATTCCCAGGCACTTTACAATGTTTCTCCCACAACTTCCACCCACCTTCCTGATGGTTCACTCGCAGCAGCTGGGGGTACTGTGCTCTGGAGCCTCCTGTCCCCACACGCATCCCAACACACAATCCAGAGCTCAAGGGTTTGAGGTTGCTGTGAACTATGATGCCATCGCAGTCTACCCAGAGCGTCAGAGTCACACTCTGTCCAGAGACTCTTCTGGCTGAGAACTTGTCCTTTCTTGTCTTCTTGTCCTCTTGTATACTTGAGGAAACTCTTGCACTCCACCCCTGGGAAGGTGAAAGTTGGGAGGTTGAGGTGACTGAGTTCCTGCCCTCTTGAGAGAAGAGAATCGCCTGGCAGCTTGTTTTGTGGATTAGCCTGAATATAGTTAGTCCTTCTCTTTCTAGGAGCCTCGCGGAAAACTGGAGGAGATGTGTACCTCGGTGCTAGTGTCTCTGGGATACCACCACTTAGACATGATTCTCAATATGGTAGATGACTCCTCTGACAAGAACATGCCTCCAAGGAGCCTTCTGGTGGCAGTGGGGAGACTCAGCCTCCACCCAGGTCTGCACCCCTGTGAGAGGAGAGATCGTGTGGGGAGAGGACGTGGCAGAGGGGAGGAGCACTGTGTGGACTCTCTAATCTCCCAATTCTTCTCATGGGACAGCTCCACTTGGGCCATTATCAGGGTGTGTAGAGCAGAGAAGACAAACCAGGATCCCTGTGGGGTCGATAGGAACTCAGGAGGAGCTCCTGGGGACCAGGGATGGCTCAGAAGGAAGAGTGTTAGGGCATAAGAGACTGGGGCAGGGGAGAAGGCTGAGGAACAACGATGGAGGAGACAGAAGAAGGGAAAGTTCCATTAAGCAGTGACGGGGTGGGGGCCAGCGATCGGCAAGGAGGAGACACTGAGGCTGTGGGTCGGATAAGTGGCCTGGAAGGGCAATCTTGTGGCAGGATGAGGTAGAGAGCCACCACACAATCGGCATCCTCCACAGTGTCCCTGTGCACCTGGTGACAGCAATGGTTCTCTTACCCGTTCCACTCATCTATCTCAATCAAAAACCAACCAGATCACTAGGAAAATGACATTTCCTGCCATTAGTTGACCACTTGGACATGGGCTGCCAAAGTGACTACATAGCTTATTGGCCTTGTGGCTATCAGGGTCCAAAGGACAAAGCACAAGGGCAGTGCTACCTGGTAAGGCCAGGGGCCACAGCATTAGAAGCTGTAAATGTATCTCTTGACCCAATCAGGACAAATGTTCTCCCATTGAGGTCAGACAGATGTTCCCGGAAGGGGGTATGTGTGCAGGTGCTAGTAGCCGCTGGCTTTGTGTGTGGCGTTGACGCACGGAGCTTTCCCTTCCCAGTGTGCCTTCCCACATGCAGCTGGGTTGGGGCGGCAGGTCCACAAACGCTGGGATTCAGGCCTTGTTCCAGGACATTCAGACCCTTTGCAGATAAAGTCAGGGTGAGAACCCGGGCCACATGGCCCCTAATCAAGAAAGCCTGTTCCCCCGCAGTAAGGCTGGAAAGCTCCTCCCTAGCAAGGGGCTATCATTCTTGCTCTCTGCCTCCCAGAGTTAGACAAGTACATCCTTACCACCTGGGGAAGCATTCTGAGCCTGCTGAGAACAACGCGGAACGAGGAGGACATGCTGGTGCTGTGTCAGGGTGAGGGTCAGGGACTCTGGAGAAAGCTGTGGGAATTAGGGAGGGAGCAAAGATGGGCAGGGAAAGACTGGGTCTCTCTATATAGATGCCAAAGCCCAGGGAAGGGTTGGAGAGTCCCTGGGAGTGGGCCAGAGTGGGAGCAGATGCCATGCTCCGTCTCCTGGTTCGGGGCCAGGACCAAAGATGGCTGTGAGTGTTAACAGCCTCACCAGTTTCCTTGCCTCTCTATGTGGACCAGGTGCCATCAGAAGAGAGGATAGGATAGCTGGGGAGATGTTGAATGGGCAAGTGTTTCCAGCACAGGATCCCAGAGATCTTCTTAGCGTCTGGTGGGAGGACTGTGCACACATGTCTGTGTGTCTGTTTCCCTTAAGGGGAGGGAAGGTGACCAGCAGCTCCGACTCCCTGCTCTCTCACAGTGCTCAGAAGACTGGCCATCGGGGCCCCCAAGGTCCTAGATAAGGCAGTCGCACTGCCGGAGGACAAGATGAATTGCATCATCAATGGCATCAGGAGCAAGGCCCACATCACTCTCCTGCTGTTCTACCATCATAGGCCCCTGGCCAGCAAAAGCAAGGTGGGAGTTGGAGGTAGTTGGGGTTGGGTGGATAGGCCGAAGGAGAGAGGCTTGAGCAAAGGTGGAGGGAAGGGCAGTGACTGTCCACCTGCTTGTGAAAGGCTAACTCAAAGGACTGTTTCAGGGTGGCGGGGGGACCCTCTTCAGCCACTTCTTCCCATTGCCAAGAATAGGTACACAGTCAGAAAACACTCCAGTGTGCACTCACTCATGAATTATGCAGTCCTGTCCTTTGCATTTGCTGAGCACCCTCTACCTGCCAGGGCCTGGGAATACCCAGATGAGTGATGAGCTGAGGCAACTCATTCTGTCTCCTTGGATGCAGGTCGCAGAGAGAGCCATGGAGGCAATCAGCCACCTCTTCATCCTCCTACCCTTGACCAAGCTTGAGAGGCAGGTGACCTGGCTCATCCAGTGGCTGAGCAATTTAACATCCTTAGATGTCAGGCCGTTCTACATCTGTCAGGTGAGCGGGGTGGAGGTGAGAAGGAAGTGAACCTAGTTCGTATATTTCATATTTATTGAGTAGTTCATGCTGAAGCATGCATTCATAAGGTTTACTGGAAATCGGCCATGCCCATCATTTACGTAGAGTCTGTGCATTGTCCAAGGCTGCAATACAACAGCAGAGTGAGCCAGCTGCCACAGAAACCCTCTGGATGGCAATGCCTAAAACATTGCTCAGCTGGCATTTTACACAGGTTTGCTGACGCCTCAGTGAATGCATCCCACAGTTATTGAGCAGCTGCTGTAAACGGGGCTGGGGAAGTGGGGATGGATAAGTCATTGTGTTTGCCTTGGAGCTGCTTTCTAGCTATGTGGAGGGGCAACCAGAGGAAGCAGAGAAACTGTGACTAGTTGTGCCTGTAGGAAAGTAAGGAAGCTTTTCAGAGGGGTGACATTGGAATTGCTTTTTGAAGAATGAGGCAGACATAATAGACCAATAATGGGTAACGGTGCTGGATCAATGCTAAAAAGTCTCCCATGAAAGAGAAGCCCAGGACCTGAGGTGTCACTGCTGAATTATACCAACCATTTAAAGAAAGAATAACAACACTTCTCCCAAACTCTTCCCCCCAAATTGAATAAAATTAAAGAAACTCATGAAGCCAGAATTACCATTATCCCAAAACCAGACAGGAACACTTAGAAGAAAAACAAATTATGGGACAACATCCCTGAGGAACATACATGCAGAAATTCGACCCCATACACCTAACTAAATTCAATAGCACGTTGAAAGCATCCTTCATCATGATCCTAGGGGATGGTTCACCATCCATAGATTCATAAATATGATATAGCATATTAGGAGAATGAAGGAAAAAAAACAGATGATTATCTTGAGAGAAGAAGAAAAATTATTTGACAAAACTTAATACCTTTCAAGGAGGAAAAGCTTTCAACATTGAGGTGTAGATGGAATGTGCCACAACACGGTAAGGAGAACATGTGAGAAGCCCAAAGCTAATCTCACTCTCAGTGGACAGACACGGGAAGCTTTCCCTGGTTTCCCATTGCAGCCTTATTCACAATAGCCAAGGTGTGGAGTCCGTCTAATTATCCATCTAGAATGAGCAGTTAAAACAATGTGGCATATGTGCACAATGCAATGTGATTGTGCCTTTCCACAGGCAGGCCTCCTGTCACTCGTGACAACATGACACTGAAACTGGAGGGCATTGTGCTAAGTCAAAGAAAGCAGGCAGAGAAAGGCAAACAGCACGTGACGTCACTTCCGTGTGGACACAAACAGTTGAACTAATAACACTCTACAGTATCCATGAAAATTGGTGCATAGGTTTTCAGTGCTCTAAGCACATAAAATGATGAGGGTATGAGATGATGTGTATGTTTATTAGCCCAAACTTTATCCAGTCCATGTGTACCCCTATTTCCAAATGTCATGTTGCATGCCACACATACATAAGATTATGATTTGTCAAATAAAGGGAGGCAGACTGAATCAGGAGGGTTTGAATGGAAAGGGGGCAGTGAGAGCATTGAGGTCCAGTGCTCAGATAAGCTTGGGGACATGTGGCAAGGGACTGGTTCCCATGAGTGAGACCAAAGAGCAAAGTCCTGGAAATTTGCCCATGAATGGAGCATCCTCATGTGTCTTGGACTCTTTCTGTTGCCAGTTCCTGTATAGCCTGTGATAACTGCAGCCCAGGGACTGGACATGGACATTTTCGGTGGGGGGGTGGGAGTGGACAAAGTCACATTATGCTGCCTAGGCTGGGATGTAGTGGTTTTAGTCTAGTTCATAACCTCACTCCTGGGCTCAAGCGATCTTCCTGCCTCAGCCACCCAAGTAGCTGGGACTATAGGCACCCACCACCATGCCCAGCACATTTTTCAATTTTTTTGTAGAGATGGGGTCTCACTCTTGCTCTGGCTGGTCTTGAACTGCTGAGCTCAAGGGATCCTTCTGCCTTAGCCTTGCAGAGTGCTTGGATTACAGGTATTAGCTACTGGACCCTGCCACAGCCATGTTTTCTGACACACACAGGAACCCCAAAGAGCCCAGATGCACGGGAGTCTGGAGAAATAGTTTTATCAGTGACTATCAGCCTGTTTTAAGACTCGGATCCCTTGAAAGGCATATTCACATAGAATTGTGCACACACTTTGTCCTCAATTAAGAACTATTCCTCTAAATTGCTGTAATTTAGGCCTTAGCAAGAAAGAGGCATCTAAGTATCTCCCAGGATGGTGGGGAGGATGGTAGGTTTCTGCAAGGAAGTAGGGCCAAGGAGGGAGGAGGGTGCTGAAGAGAGGAAAAGGTACAAAGGGAGCAGTGTTCCCCAGGAGACCTCTGGGTGAGTTTGACAGACTGTCATGACGGGCTGGTCAGAAAGGACCTGGCCTGAGTGGCCCTGCCCACTGTTCAGGAGGCCACAATGTGCGAGGGGAAGTACCCTGTCTGTGAGATGGACAAACCATCACGTTTTGTCACAACTGGAAGTAGACTATGCGGAGATGGACATAAGAGAGCAGTCACGAGTCCTTCTGGGGTGACTGGGCAGTCTCCTAGGGAAGAACCCCCTGAGACACAAGAGGGCACTGGCTGAGATTACTCACCACCTTACCTCCAAGCCAAGGCCTTCTGTCCCACACACTACCCTCTGTAAGGTGGTGGTAGACACCCCTGTCCCTCCAGTAGCCTTGTTCCCCCCAGCAGCCCTGCAGGGAGGGTGGCACAGCAAGGCACGTGGTCCGTTCTCCCACCCCCAGCCTGTTTGTGCTGGTGAGGAGCACAGGCTCCAAGGGCTCACCTGGCTGGGGGGCATGTGCCCAGGCTGACTGTGGAGACCACTTGCGAGTTCCAAGTGGCATTTACTAGCTGTCAGCCTT
Source organism: Nycticebus coucang (assembly GCF_027406575.1). Lineage (NCBI taxonomy): Eukaryota > Metazoa > Chordata > Mammalia > Primates > Lorisidae > Nycticebus > Nycticebus coucang. The sequence continues at coordinate 79,912,883 of NC_069796.1, forward strand.
GAGCCAGTCAGGCACCTTCCCTGAGTTTCTTTTTCCCCACCTATAAAATGGTGACAGTGCACCTGCACCACAAGATTACTGTGCGGTGCCATGGCTGTGAAAGCACAGTGTGCAGTTATAGTCCCTTTCTGTTGCTGTGCAGCAAATTGCCACAAAATTGATTCCTCAGGGTTATAAGATTGAGCTGCCTCTTTTGTCACTATCAGCCTGGGGTTATCACCACTTAAAGGCCACTCATGTTCCTTGTCCTGAGGCACTCTCCACCTTCAAAGCCAGCAATGGCTTTCCTTAGGAAGTCCCTGTCATGCTTCAAATCCCTCTGCCCTCCCTGTCTCTGACCTCTAGACCCAGAATGTCAAAGGGCTCATGCAGTCAGATCAAGCCCAAGGGGATAATCTCCCTATTCTAAGGTCAGCTGATATGGGACCTTAATTACCTCTGCAAAATTCTTTCACATCAAGACCTAGACTAGTGCTTGATTGAATAACTGCCAGAGGGAGGGTGGACACAGGGGTCTGGAATTTTCTGCGTGATCTCTGAATTCTGCCTACAGTAGAAAGATGACTCAAATATTAGAGGATTTTTATTAGCAGCGGACCCAGAACCGGAACCAGAACCCCAACTTCTAGATTTCCCTTTCCTATGGCATTTCTCAGTTTGTGTTCCCAATACCTCTTCATGAGTCTTCCAAGAAAATGAAAGTTCATCATTTAGCAGAATGAGTGGGAAACACTGAGTTAAATGAGTTTCTCCGATGTAGGACTGCTCATAGTTTCTGATGTCTGGGTTGGTCTGGACCTACAAGAAGCCACTACCAAGATGGGGCTAGGAGTGTGAGAGATTTATTGGAGAAAACCCTGTGACAGAAAATAAGGAGGGCGCAGAGGAGGCTGGGAGAGTCATCAGTCTGTGATGCAGGCCTAATCCTTAACAGGAGGAGGGAAGACGATGGGAAGGTCCTCGATCCCAGTGTAGTTCTAAGAAAGTGTGAACAGGGAGTGATTGGACCAAAGTCACCCAACAGAGAAGTCCCAAGTGTGACTGGAGTAGCCCGTCTTATTGGACAGCCTGTCTTAGTGACTGACACTGGCCCGGAGCAGCCTTGAGAGTCTGGCCTCAGTTTAACACAGTGGTGGATTCCAGAGGCTGGCAGCTAGAGATGCTGGTCAATGACACCCCTCTGAGTTGGCATCTGAGAGGCACACTTTTCGTTGTTGCTGTATATGCTATCTGCATTTGTGAATTTCCAAGAGGAGGAGTTTTTGAATGGGAAGTTCCATTAGCATCAAGTTTTCAGAGAGCTCTGTTTGAGTCTTCCCCTGCACTGCCACTTCCGGGCCCTTCCCTTGGTACATGAAGAGGCAGCCATCCTCACATGTGTGCTCTGAGTTTTTTTCCAGCAGTGGCCTGACCACAGCCTCTCATTTCCTCACCTCCTGGCACACATCTGGGTGGTAACTCTGGGAGATGTCTAAGGGCGTGGAGCAGAGGTTGCTTTGTGCAGCAAGTGTGTGATTTGGAGGATGAAATTTATATCGAATGTGCTGGTCTACAGAATGGTCAGGAGCTGAGGTTCCTGCCCAAGTCTGGGCTAATCATGGAAATATTTGGGCCACACTCTTCCTCCTTCTCTCACCTCCTCTCTCACTCCAGGGGACAGTGATTAAGAATCCGGATATTTCTCAGTCCACTGTACGCTTTCTTTGGACAATAACTAGCACTAACCAGCTCTGCCTGGGGGTGGGGGCTGGCTGGCCCACGTGAGGGGTCCATTGGGCAGGCCGTCAGGGTAAAGTAAGAAGGTCATTTCATAATGATAGAGCGGTCAATTTATCATGAGCATCCAATAATTCTAAATGTTTATAGATGTAATAGCAGAGCTTCAAAATAGCTAAAGCATACACTGACAGAACGGTAAGAAGAAACAGACAAACTCATAACTACAATCAGAGATTCCAACGTGCCTCCTTCAATAATTGATAGGACAGCAAGGCACACATGAGAGATGTGCAACAATTTGACCAAATTGGCAAACAGATCAGGAAGGAAACAAATAATTGTGTTTATTTGCAGTCAACACAACCAGCTATATAAACATATGAAATACTTGGGAATCAATGTGACTAGATGCATAGAATCTGTACACTGGAAACTGCTCATCATTGCTGTGAGAAGCTAAAGAAGGCTTAAGTAAACGGAAATATATGAGAATCCAGTACAAATCTGTTAGAATGAATCGGCACACCACTTTGGAAAACAGTTTGGCCATTTCATGAAATGTAAGGGACAGACCTTCAGAGACAGATAACAGAGCACTAGTAGCCTCAGTGAGAGAGGTAAAGAGGGATTTCACAGAGGCAAGATCAAAGTTTTGGGGGTGATGGGAAGATTATTCTTTTAAGTGTGATGATAGTTTCACAGGTGTATATGTTTTCAAAATGTATTAAATTGTACATTTAAAATATGCAGTTTGTGACATTGACATCATACTTTCACAAAAGCTACTTTGAAAACAAATGGAGTGTGCTCACATGTAGACTCTTAAGACTGTTTCCACGCACCGGTGTTATGAACAACCTACAAAACAGAAGACTCCATGAAGCAGATGGGATATATTCAGGCTCATACATTTAATTTCCGGAATTTTTAGTATCAGAGAACAGAACCAGTTCTTGCTCTGGCCATGATTAATTAGTTCATTCTGTTTCTTCAAAGTCAGCCAACAGCTTCATTGCTGAATTTCATGACATTTTTTGAGGAATAGTGAGCTTATTTGAAATTCAGCATAGCTTCCTGGATGGGGCCCGAGGGCAGGTGCTGGCTGTGTTTGGCTGTGAAGGAGGTCCCTAGAGGGCTCTGTGCAATGATGATGGCTTGGACTATCCTTAAAGGGGAGATGTGAGGAGAGAGCATTTCCCTGGAGGTTGTGCAAGGGGCTGGGAACCTTAGCCTGACTGTCTCTCACACAGTGTCTCTGCCACGTTCTGGAGGAACTCTACCATAGGAGACAAGGAGATACCTTGCTGAGGTCCCAGGCACGGAATGTTGCTGCCATCCTGCTAGAGCAGGTGAGTGCCCTGCTGCTAGGAGCGTCCTGGGCTCACCCTTTCCCTCTGCTTTGGAGAGGATGGCTTCCCCAGAGTAGGTCACCCCCTGCGCCCAGCACAGGAGTCTTTCACATGGCGACCTTAGCTGTACAACCTCAGGCTCTCCTGGAACAGGCAGGTTCCTGGATTCTGGACGCAAAGAGGAATCTTTATGGTCAATTGGACACACCCTGTATTTGTCCTGGGGTGAAAGGCCTTTGTTGCTCCCCTGAAACTCTGGGAAAGGGGAGGAGGTTTCAGCTGCTCTGTCAGCCAATGGGAAATGCCAGGGCTTCTGTGGTGTGGAGTGGAAATGGACTAGTGACATTTTGCAAAAGGGGGAGACCCTTGTATTTGATTTGTTAGCCACTATCTTTCTCCCTGTGGGGAGGGGAGGAGGGTTCCAGGGTCCTGTTTTCCTGTTTGCCTCATAACTCGGCACCACACTTGTCATGATTTCATGCCCCAGTCTCCTCAGTCACTCCAAGGGGCCCTGATTTCAGTTCTCCAGGACTGATGGCCTTGGTCTCCCCACAGATGCGTGATGATGACAGAGAGCCCCCAGCTGTCTCTTTACAGAGCCACAGCCTAGCCCAGAGAGCTTTCTACTCCCTGAGTAAGTGAGCACCTTTGCCTGTCCCCAGGTGTGTGTGTGTGCAAAAACATGTGTGTGTACAATCAGGACCACTTTTGTCTGTTCCTGGACCAGAGGGAGGCGGGAGTTCTCCAGGGAGGGTTTCATCCTTCTAGACCAGAAGCTGAGGAATTCCTGAGAGCTTTGCCTAAAATGAAATGATCTGAAAGGGAACAGGCATTGGCTGGCCCCTGCCCCATTTTCCCTTTCTTCTGTGGGGATTCCCAGCTCAGAAAGGAGACAATGTCATTGGCACTCTGAGCAGGGGCTGGCCTAGGGCAAGGCACGTGGGGGGCAGGGGAGGGGCGCCAAGGCCTAGCTCAGGAAAAGCTTTCAGCAGCACCCCTGACACACGGGAAATGCCGCACAAACTGCGCTTCTCTGTCTTCCTCCTCCTTTTCTCCATCCTGCTGGACCCTGGTTTATCCCGCCCAGCATTACTGGTTTGCTGTGAGCCTGATTTACTCCATCTTATGGCCTGCTGCCTACACCCCATGATTCTCTTCTCTTCACACCTTTCTGGTAGGCCAGTTAAGCAGGGATCCTGTGTTCCAGCTTCTTAAGGAAGCAGTGAAATCTGCAGATGAAAGAACAGCTATGTCTGCCCTTGAGGCCTTCAGGGTGGTGGTGCCTGGAGGTGAGTGGAAGGGCTGCAGCCCTGGGGCTCCTGGGCTTGTTCTTTCCAGGGGCATTTCCTTTCTCTGAGATGCAGTGCAGCCTTGTAATTAAAACCACTGTTTGAAACTTAAAGTAAACTCTGTGAGTCCAAATACTGGCTTTGCCTCTTACCAGTTGGGCAAGCTTGAGCAAGTCCCTTTCAGTCTGTGCCTCTGTGTACCCATTTGAAAACTGGGAGTTAAAATATTAGCTGCCTGTGGGGGTTTAGTGAGCACACAGGTGCATGTGTGCTGAGAACAGCGCCTGTCACGCAGGCTGCTTGATTGCGGTTTATCTCTGACTCTTTTAATGAACAGCAGGTGTCACCTCCAGGCAAGCACTTATTTTGCACACCCACTCTGTGCTGGACACAGGGCTGGGCACTGAGAAAACACATAAGGAGGACTTGGTCCCTGTTCTCTACGAGCTCTCTGGTGGGCAGGGAAGAGGGAGACTGTTTCTGTGGAAACGAAGCCAGGCCATGTGCACTGAGTAGCTTCCACCGGTGCCCAGTGACAGTGGGCAGGAATGCAGAAAGGGATCCATCAGAGGCTGGGTCGGGCTTCACAAAGGGGTGGACCACAGACAGGGCAGGAGGCAATCCCCAAGGGCGCTCACGGTGAGAAAGGGCAAGGCCACGTCCTACAGGCTGATGTGCACAGAGGGTGGGAGGGCGGATTGCCTGAGAGGACGTTTGTGTGGGTAGTCATGGAGACTGGCATGCTGGGGCTCCAGGGCCAGCTTGGTGAAAGGACTGTCTCAGGGCATTTCTCCATCTTGGCTGGTCAATTTCCATGCAGTTGGAAGGAGGAAGGGTGGCTGACACCTCTGAAGATGCAGCCTGGCCTTTGAAAACTAGGGCTGCACCTGGATCTCCCACCTGTCCGTCCTCCTATGTCTCCTGAAACAAGAGAGGAGGACAGAGGAAGCTGCCCTCCTGCTGCACATCTGTGTTTTCTCTAGTGCCCCTGACAGAGGAGCTGAAGACGGAGGTGATGGACTCCATCCTATCAGTGATTGAGAAGGACCAAAGACCAGTGAGCCGGGGGCTGTGTTTGCACTGGGAGGGTCATTGCATTCTGAGACCTTGAGGTCCACTTCATGGTCCCTTGAGAGGGGGTTGGTAAAAGAGGATGAAGGGAGGGCACCCTACCCAAGCCAATTCCAATCTCAGGCCCTTGCCCTTGGGAAACTACTGGGTTTTTCAAAGCCCAGGACGAGGCCACTAAGCAGATAGTTGTCTCCAACGTGCCTCCTATGAAGCCTTTCCTCAGGGCAGCATTGTGCTGTCCTCTAGGAGCCATGGAGCTGCAAATAGTACTGATCGGTGCCCTGAGAACTCAGTTTGTAGAGGGCGCAAATGCCTCAGCATCATGTCCTAGAGTGGGGTCTGAGCAGCTGTGCTTTGTACAAGCTTTACAGCCAGGATTGGAGGCAGCAGAGACTCCCAGCTCGGATGCTGCAGGACAGTGTAGGGAGAGAACAGGGCACATTGGCTCTGAGCACTAAATGTAGGGGAGTGGTGTCATCCTGAAAGACACGGCCCCAGTCCACAGAAGGCTCATGTAGAGAGTGGGCCCTCAGGAATTGCAGGATTTGTTCCTGGCTTGATTAAGAAAGCCCAGAACACGGGGCCTTTCCTGGACTCAGGTTTTCCCCTGCCCAGGTATCTCTGAGGACACATAGGGTGGATAAGCTCAGTGCTAGGAGTTCTCCAGGTAGGTATTGGGAGCTGATGTCAGTCAGAACTCCAGAAGTGGTCAGGTTCAGTGATGGAGCCCTGGCATGGCCACAGGGTTCACTGAAGAGTCATAGTGGACTTGGAACCGCGAGACCATGTTCCCCCCAAAGACCTCTCTAAGCTGCTGAGGTGCTCCGTGTCCTCACTTGCAGCCCGAGAGGTCAGATGGCCTCCCTGAGGTCCCTTGCTGTCTTGCATATGACAGTCTGTGACCCCACAGGTGCGTGTGGCTCTCCTGAGATTCCTTGAGGTGCTGGGCCACCATCGATACCTGGACCTTACTCAAGGTGGCGTTGTTATGGACTATGTCCTCAGTATCATCATGGCAGACCCATCAGTGAGTGGGGCCAGCCCTGAGGGTCAAGGGAGGGAGCCAGCCTCGGGGGAGGGCAGAGAGAAAGGGCAGGGTGAGGAACAGAGTGCCAAGGGCTGGGCTGGCAGGATGGGAGGGGTTGGCCTTGACCCAGGAGAGTCAGCTGGCCTTGCTTTCGGATCTTTGTTCTTTCGTCCTTTCTCCAGAATGAAGAGGACATATGCTGCCGAAGCATGTGTTTAAAGATCCTGCAGATGGTACAAACAGCTGGGGTCAAAGAGGCCGCCCATGTCCTGCTCCCCTGTCTCCCAGCCCACTCCTCTAACCCCCAGACTGCCTTCCTCTCCCTTCCCTCCATCTGCCCATCTCCGTCTCCTTGTGTAAGTCTGAAGACCCGATGTCCCAAGTCTCAGTCCCTCTGTAGGGGTCTGGCTGTGACATCTTGAGCGAGTTGCTCTGAGGGCTGCACTTCCTCCTTCTGTGTGAAAGGGGAAGGTGCTCACAGCAGCCTCCAAGTATTCCTGAGGGCTCCTGGGAGCTGACTGCCGGGCAGTGGACATGTGGGCAAGAGGGCCATAAGGGTACAGCGGGGAGGGCCCCTCCTCCCTGCAGCATCCCCATTCCCTCTCAGCAACTTCTGTCTCCAGATCTCTCACCTTTCCTCTGCCTCTGGAATGTTCTCCAGTGAACACAATTCCAAATTTCAGGAAGGCCCTCTATCTTACTGAATCCTTTCTGATGTCATTTTAACAAGGACTGTGGTGACATTTTACCAATATGGGTGACAGGAGAGAGAGGCTGAGACACAAACAGAGACAATGGGAAGGCCTGGGGGAGAGCAGCCTTGTCTACAGGCCTCACAGGCCCCGCCACAAAAGGCATCTATGCCATGGGTTGGAGGACAGGTGATGGGGCTGATGAGGGGTTGTCACTGAAGCCCTGGCATGTCCCCTTCCAGGTGCCCTTGCCTGAGCTGCTCAGCCTGATATGTGAGCCCGACCACACCTCGGCCTTCGTGGTGCTGAGTGAGAGTGCCACGGAGGTGGCTCTGAGGGCCCAGGCCCAGGGCAAGACCCCCGACATCAGCAGAATCCACCACAGAAGTGAGTGCAGGGGGAACATTCATGGGGCGGTGGCCTTTTAAGCTCCAGGCTCCAGGTATGGGGGTGAGCACAGTCTGAGACCTTGTGATGTATGTAGTGGTGTAGTGAGGCTAAAGTGAGGGTCAGTGGTGTAGTGAGGCTAAAGACGACATCTGGTCCTAGATTGGGGAGGAAGATGAAAGGTTAGGGTCAAAGCTTGAGCCCATCTGCCCTCACCCTGTCATTAACACAGCAGCCACACACAAGGTCCTCTGCCCTTTGCTCCCCATTTTCAAAGCCCAGAGCCCAGGGGTGGTAAACACACCGTCATGGGCACACAGACCTCCCTCTTCTTGTTCCTCCTCTGCCTCAGTTCCGCCTCACTCTTCACACACCCACCCTGACCTCTCATCCCGGGGGTTGACGGATGAGGTGAGGGTGTCCATTCCAACTTGGTGTTTGTTTATTCTATAAGCTGCAATGGCAGTGGTTTGTGTTTTAGGCTGAGTGGATAAATTCCAGGCCCTGGCACAGCAGCGCCTTCTCCATCTTGCCTTTTCTCCTCCTCGGAAGTCCTGAGCTGGGGCTGTGGTGGGGGGCTGGAGGTGGCCCCAGAGCTTGCCCTGACCCTGTCCTGTTCTTTTATCCTCTCTTTGTTGTAGCATTTGAGCTCATCTCCCCACAGGGCCTCCTCATCCATCTTGTGGTAAGTGATGCTGGGATAGACATCTCCATCTGTCCGTCCAACTCCGGATCATTCCACATCAGCTGAGTCCTGCTCGTTACCCTGGGTGTAGAAGAAGGTGTTGGGGCAAGGACTTCCAAAGGGCTTAGAGGAAAGCACTGGGCACCAGGGTTGGACTGGGATCAGGGAGAAATGGGAGACTGGAAGGCCTGACCATCTCCTGTGTGGCCTCCCTGTCAGTGTCTCTGTAAACAAGTACCAGCAAGTGCTTTTTCAGTTCCTATAATAGACATTATGAGCACATGGACAGATAAGGCATAGACCACCCTTGTAAATGCCTATGAGGTGTCCTCAGTGTCATTGAGTGAGGTCACATTGGGGATGATCTCACCACCCAGAGTAAAGTGTGAAGAGCACACTCATGGAGGAACCCATGGGGGAAAGTGGAGTCTCAGCAGCACAAAGGCTGCCCGTCCTCCCACACCATGTACGGCATCACAGATGAGGTGGCACCTGAGGGCTTGTGAGGGAACATGTTCCACAGTGGAAAAGAACGAGAGGGCTGAGCGTCAGCTGCACCGCTCTGTGGGTTTGTTCTAATGTTCTTCATTCCTTCCCTCAAATCCCTCCGTCCATCCCTGTGTGCTGCTGTTTCCCAGCTGTGCGCCCTGAAGCCCTACAGGGGAGACAGGTTTGGAGTCAGCGCCCTGCGGCTCCTCCTCACCCTGAATACGGCCATGCACGAAAGTGTGGGCCCACTGTGGGAGAAGGAGATCCCCGAGATGCTGGAGATGCTGTATGGTGAGGGCATCCTGGCAGGTGGAAGGACAGAGCTGGGCAGTGGGGCCGACTCCAGAAGGGTGGGAGTGTCCCTAGGGTGGGAGTCCCAGGATGGATGTCAGAAGTTAGAGGGTGCAACTTACAGGGATGAGCAGATCTGGGACCTGCCCTCTGTGCCTCTGGGTGCTGTCTGGATGGGGCCCGCCCTGAGCCCTGCAGTCACCTGGGCTCACATGCAGGCCAGAGCTCTGAGGCTCCAGAATTCTCAGACCACCTGCCGCCCCTTCCTGTGGGTGGAGGATCAGGGTGGAACGTGGGCCTCAGGACCAGACAGACCCAGCTAGGAATCCTCACTTGGACACCGGCCAGCTGTGCGTGTTTGGTCTATGACGGCTACTCAGGCCTTGGAGCCTCTGAGTGGGGACTGTAGTTATGATGCAGAACTATGGTGAGATCGAGATGAGACGCTGGACTCTCGGGCCCAGCCGAGTGTCCATTGTGGGCTCTTTTCTTGCTGGAATCTCGGGTCTGGTGGTCAGCAATCTTTGTCTCCTGTCACAGAGCACACAGAGAGATGCCTGGATCAGGACGCGTGGGAGGCCAGGCTGCTCCAGGTGAGCCGCCCCCAAGACCAGTCACCCCCAACATGGCACCCTTTCTACAGTCCAGTTGGAAGCAAGGCCCTGGGACCCCCAGTGGCAGAGGACCCCATCAAGGGACCTCCCTGAGCCTAGGAACCTCCTTCCAGGCACCCTGGTTTCCTGGTGCCTGCAGCACAGAGGAAAACTGTGGGAGGGCAAAGCCCTCCGATTCAAGCCTTAGTTGAGGGCTCAGGCTCTGCCCTCAACCTCAGCCCCCTCCATGCTCTCGAGATTCCTCCTTCGACAGGAAGGGAAGAATCTCCCCCCCCGCTTAGGGGTGTCCTTTGGCAAGCAGTTTTGCCCTTCCACATCTCAGCTTCCCCATTTGTAAAATGGGAATATTTACTCCTATCATCCAGAAGCAAATGGGAGAATAAGGGAGGGGCTTAAAAGGGAAAGGGTTGTTGGTCCACATGAGGTGACATTACCTTCCTTTCACTGAGCTGTCATTCTCTGTCCTGACCAGCCCCTGCCCCCTGTGTATTTCAGCTCTTCCCCATTTCTGGAGCTCTTTGCTCCTCTTTCCAGATAACAACCCTGCCACTCGCTAGTCTCATGTCCCACTTCTGTGGACAGAAAGCCCTCTGCTGTTGTGTGTGATCCCTTCTCCCTTCATCTTTCTCAGTTTTCCAGCCAGTCATTGCTGGCCATCGAGGATGTCCACTGGCTGGAGGAATTCACACTGACCATCCTGGAGAGGACACAGGATGGCAGGGACGAGGAAGAGCAGAAGGTGGGTCTGAGCGTGTGGCTGGGGAGAAGGGATGCTGGAGTAGAGGGTGGTGGAGGGTGCTGGGGAGAAGGGCTTGGGATGTGCTCATGAGGACAGGCCATGAGGGAAGAGCACACTAGTGTCCCTATACCATGAGGAATTGAGGGATGGGAGGACAGCGAGCTGGGAGGCTCACCAGGAGCCAAAGTAAGATGGAGAGTGTCAGATGGGTGGTATTCAGGCTTCTTCAAGCACTCCCCATCTTTTGTCCTAACTGGTTCCCCAACTAGCATGTAACAGAGGGGAGCTGGCGCTTGGTTGCCGTGAAAAGATTATGGTCCAAGTCAGATCTGAGCAGGTTTGTTCCCACAGTATTTGAAGGCCTCCTTCATCTTTTTTTTTTTTTCTCTTTTTTTTATTGTTGGGGATTCATTGAGGGTACAATAAGCCAGTTACACTGATTGCAATTGTTAGGTAAAGTCCCTCTTGCAATCATGTCTTGCCCCCATAAAGTGTGACACACACTAAGGCCCCACCCCACTCCCTCCCTCTCTCTTTCTGCTTCCCCCCCCATAACCTTAATTGTCATTAATTGTCCTCATATCAAGATTGAGTACATAGGATTCATGCTTCTCCATTCTTGTGATGCTTTACTAAGAATAATGTCTTCCACTTCCATCCAGGTTAATACGAAGGATGTAAAGTCTCCATTTTTTTTAATGGCTGAATAGTATTCCATGGTATACATATACCACAGCTTGTTAATCCATTCCTGGGTTGGTGGGCATTTAGGCTGTTTCCACATTTTGGCGATTGTAAATTGAGCTGCAATAAACAGTCTAGTACAAGTGTCCTTATGATAAAAGGATTTTTTTCCTTCTGGGTAGATGCCCAGTAATGGGATTGCAGGATCGAATGGGAGGTCTAGGTTGAGTGCTTTGAGGTTTCTCCATACTTCCTTCCAGAAAGGTTGTACTAGTTTGCAGTCCCACCAGCAGTGTAAAAGTGTTCCCTTCTCTCCACATCCACGCCAGCATCTGCAGTTTTGAGATTTTGTGATGTGGGCCATTCTCTCTGGGGTTAGATGATATCTCAGGGATGTTTTGATTTGCATTTCTCTAATATATAGAGATGATGAACATTTTTTCATGTGTTTGTTAGCCATTCGTCTGTCGTCTTTAGAGAAAGTTCTATTCATGTCTCTTGCCCATTGATATAGGGGATTGTTGGCTTTTTTCACGTGGATTAATTTGAGTTCTCTATAGATCCTGGTTATCAAGCTTTTGTCTGATTGAAAATATGCAAATATCCTTTCCCATTGTGTGGGTTGTCTCTTTGCTTTGGTTATCGTCACCTTAGCTGTACAGAAGCTTTTCAGTTTAATGAAGTCCCATTTGTTTATTTTTGTTGTTGTTGCAATTGCCATGGCAGTCTTCTTCATGAAGTCTTCCCCCAGGCCAATATCTTCCAGTGTTTTTCCTATGCTTTCTTTGAGGATTTTTATTGTTTCGTGCCTTAAATTTAAGTCCTTTATCCATCTTGAATCAATTTTTGTGAGTGGGGAAAGGTGTGGGTCCAGTTTCAGTCTTTTACACGCAGACATCCAATTCTCCCAACACCATTTATTGAATAGGGAGGCCTCCTTCATCTTAGGCCCGTGCCTTCTGTCAGGGTCCAGAGCGGAGTCAGAAGCTTGGGAGCTTCTCTCTCACAGCTCATGGGCTGAGGAGGGAAGGCCTGGGCCCCCTCCAGCTGCTTCATGTGCTCTGCACGGCAAGTGTCCTGATGTCTCAGTTCCCTCACTTGGGAAGAGAGAAAAATGGCCACACATCCCAAGGAAGCTAATGAGGATAGAACACTAGGATCCCTGTGCCGGCACTTTGTAAACTCAGGAAGCTAAATGCACCTGTCACTGCTACTATCCTTATGTCAATGGTGAGAAAACAGAATCCAGGGGAAGTTAGTGTCTTGAGCAGGTGTGTGGTAGGACTGGCACTTGAATCTGGGTTTCTCCTTTGCTAATCTTGTTTATCAGTCACTGAGCAGCACTTTATCTGGGCTTAGGAAGAGGCTCCAGATCAGAGCCCTCCTTTCTAGGACTGGCAGTTTGCTCCTCAATCACAAACAAGTATGAATGAACACCTACTGTGTGCAGGGCTTTGTGGGGGTCTATTTGGAATACAAACGAAAGCAAGCAGGGATCCTCACCCACAACCGCCTGGTTGGAAATGTGCACTGAGCACCCACAGCTCAGCAGGCCCTGTCCTGGGCTCTGGGCATCACAAAAAGACCAGACCCTGGCCTCGGGAGGCCCTTGTGTGCCTGAGGGAATAGACGAATCAAAGTCACAGGGAGCTGCCCCTTGCCTCTCCGTGGGGCTGGAGAGGGCAGCTTTCACAGATGTGCTCATCCACCTTGGCTTACACAAGATGCTCCCGGCGTTAGCCCTGAAACTCTAGCGTTCTGGGAAACTCCGACATCCAGGGCTTGCTGGGGAGATGGATCCCCCTGGGCAGGAGTTAATCCATCTGGGAAGACAAACAGTAAGTTGCCAGCCAAGCAGAGAAGTAATTGCTTTAGGTCAGATATTGTAGCTTCAGAGGCTGAGGTGGAGATGCGAGCACCCTCGGAGAAGCTGGAGTGTGAAGGACGCAGGGAAGGGGAGAAGCTGAGCCAGGCTGTGATCTGAGTCCAGGGGAGCACTGCAGGTCAATTGCACCAGCCTCTCCTGACCTGAGCCTAGTGAGGGAGCTTTTATACCACCCGCACCCCGACCTGCCTGTCCCTGGTGTCCATGGTTGGTCTGGGGAAAGGAGGGGAGAGGGCGGAAATGTAGCTCCCAGGCACCTCCAGACAAGGAGGCTGCGATGAAGCTGGGGCCGTGCTGGAGAAGGCAGCAGCTAGCCAGAAGGAAGGGAGCCTTGGGCCTGGGCACAGCACCAAGGGCGTCTGCCAGTGTGGGGGAATTGTACTCTCAGGGGTTTGGGGGTGAACGGAGAGAAGTCAGACATCTGTCCACCCCTTGGGACGTTCTGTGTGCTTGCTATGTCAGGCCTGCTCTAGGTGGCTCTGAGAAGCTACTCTGAGCTCTTATCTGCTCAGAGATGCAGGGGTGGGGAGAGCCAGGAACCCCCCCCGGCAGGCACAGAAACAAGATCTCTGAGGGAGAGAATAGTGTGGTGCACCCGAGAGTAACTTAGGAGCTCAGGGAAGGCTCACGAGGCAGCATCTGACCTGTGAGTGACACGGCGTCTTGCAGAGTTCAGGGAGAGGGAATCACATGGAGAATTCAGGAAATGCTGGGCCCCAAGGTGTGAGCCTGGACCAGCACATCCCTCTGGGTAGTAGGAGATAGGCAGGGCCCCAGCATCTCAGCAAGGACAGAGGCCATGTCACTGAGGGGACGGAGACAGGAAGAGGAGAGAGATGTACCTGTGGGACCACACAGTTCTGATTTTCACATTATGCAGATGTGAGGACCTGTTTCTATTTATGGCAGGAAGTGGGCAGCGTATAGATCAGGGAAGCTTCCTAAGGCTAGGAGGCCTCTCCCAAAGAGGCTGAGGAGGCAGGAATGCAGTGTTTCCTTCCCTTTGGAGTGAGCCCCTGCCCCGTCAGATTGTGCCTGATCCAGTCCTCAGAGAGACCGGGGTGCCTGGTTTAGAGGGGGATGCTGGGAAGGGCCCCCCTCAGCTTCCCCGGACTCACCGCACACTGTGGCTGATCTTGCCCTCCTACCGTCCTAGGCTTTCCTGTACAGATTATTTGGCTTCACCCTGCGGACCTCAAGGAATCTGAAACTGGTACAGAAGATGCTGCCTGCCATGCTAAACACCTCCCAGGAGGAGCCGGAAGAGAGGGAGGTAAGGCGGAGGACCCTGGCAGAGGTGGACGCCATGAGTTTTAGAATCAGGATGGCCAAGTGGCCAAGAGCTGGGATCTGGCAAGCCAGAACCCCTGGGTTGGAATCTCAGGTCTGCCACTTACTTGCCGTGCCTTGGGGGTTTTCCTGAACCCGTGCGTGCCCCTGTTTCCTCCTCTGGGCCTTCGTCATAGAGTATTTTCTGAAAAGCTTTTTATTTCACTCTCAGAGGTAAAAGTTACAAAAAACAAAACCAAAAAACAGTACAAAGAATTTCTGTAGCCCTTCCCCAAATCTTAACTTGTCCCACGAGTGCATCGTCCTTCTCTCTCTCCACTTGTGTTCCTGTTATTGTTTCTTTTATGACTTGATCCTGGAGGTTGCAGCCATGGAACTCATTTACCTCTAACTATGGCAGCGGGGGTTTACAAAAAGTAAAGTATTCTCTCTCATAACCTCGGGAAAGTGACTGAAATCGAGACATTAACATCGCTATGGCGCCGTTCTGGAATGTGTAGAGCTGATTTGAAAATTCCCAGGTTTCCAAGCAATATTTTCTAGCGCAAATGAAAAACTGCTTTTCCTGGTCCAGGATGAACTTGGCAATCCAACAGTGCATTCAGTTGTCCTTTCTCTTCAATCACTGTCAGCCTGGAGCAGTTCCTCAGTCTTCATCTTTTATGATCTTTCCATTTTCAAGTACCCACCATTTACTTTGTAGAACATTTCTCCTGGTGTGTCTCTTGGTTCCTCATGACTAGATTCACTTGTGTATTGTGGGAATACCACAGACGATGTGGGTGTCCGAGGGCAGTTCAGAGGGTGACAAGTGTAAGGGGACTTAGAACAACACCCGGCACAGCCCTTGCTCGGTGTTGGCTGGGGGTGGAGATGAGAGCAAGGTCCTCCTTCTTCCCTTCTCCAGGGCTCCTCAGAGAACCCTCCCTGTCCATAATGGTTATCATCAGCTTTGTCCTGAGCCCAGGTAGCAGAGAGTGTCACTGGGGAGACAAGTCACAGACTGGGGAAAACCCCTCACTGCACAAAAGAGTCTGACTGAAGGCTGTGGGGCTGGGGTGGTGTTACTGAGACAAACAGCTTCTTGAGCAGGATCCAGCTAGTGTAGGAGAAGGAGGGAAACAGGTATTCTCACTTGTCAGTGACGTTCCGGGCCAACACTGAAGAGCGATGACTTTTGGAATGGATCCGGAGAACACTCCAGTTCTGCGTGGACTGGAGTGCAGGCTTCTGAGCCAGGGAAGTGAAAGTGGCTCTTGTGCCATCACTTAAGGTCAGGCTGCACACAGAAAGAACGATATGAGAAACAGGGGATTCGGGGATGGGCCCTGGGTTGCTGTGTTTTCAAGTGGAAGAACAATTTTTATCCTTCCCTGAGACAAAGAACACAGAAAGAATGGTGGGCAGGAAGATGATGCTGTTTTAGACTGTATGGGTTGGGTGACACTGGGTGGAGATGTCCTTGTCACCTGGAGCTGAGATCAGGCTGGATGTCCAGACTTGCGAACCATTATGTTTTCACTGGCTACAACATGGAGATGATGATATCTCCCCAAAGCCTTTTAATGCAAGGATCAATGAGATAGCCTATGTGAGGCTGGCACAGACTCAGCACTGATGGGGGAGCTATTGTGATGGTGACAACTGGAATAAGTGGAAACCTGCGGCTAAGGAAGGGCAGGAGAAGTCAGGGCAGAATAGGGCCCTTTCCAACACTGTGCTGGTACTCACTTCCTAACTAGGCAAAACCTTCCCCTGACCTACTGAAAGGCCAAAAGTCTCTTGGTCCCATGAGCACCTCTCCCTCTCTGTGAGGACATGTGTCCTGGGCCACTACTGCCATCCCCATTATCCCCATGCTGCCTCCTCTTGGTGCAGAGGCTTCATGCGGGAAGAACACAGTCTGGTTGCAAATACCTAGAGCCTGCGTCTCTGCCATGGGCTTTCCTGTAGTACCAAGCTCAGCTCCCCTGGTACGGGGAGCTCTAGGCACAGACAGTGCAGACTAACAAGTCACCAGAGCCTGCCATGCATCGGGTTTGAGTTATAGACTGATCCAATCAGGGATGTGCACATCCCCACTATCCTTTGTTCTTCTGGCTCCTGCTAAGTCATCTGTATATTCCCACATTCACACTTGGAACCCCAACTTCAATCTGCCAGCCACTGAGGACATTTTTACTGAGGTGTCCTCAGGACACACCCAGAACTCTCCCCCCCTCCCCACCCCAAACAGGCCCCTTGTTTCACCTGCCCGAGTGGTCCGAGTCCTTGCTGATCTCTGTCCTCCGGGATCAGAAGCAGTGACTCTGTCTGGGAGCCTTCCCTTTGCCTCTCCTGAGCTCTGTCCTTTTGGCCACACAGTGCTTCAGAAAATGTGCCTCAAATTTGCTCTTCTGGGCCTTTTCTGCTCACTCTCCTCTCCTCACCCCACACCTCGAGCACTGCTACAGCTCCACCTTGCTCACTCCAAGCTCCAGGCTCCTGCAAAGCTAGCACTGCAGCTTTCTTTCTTCAGCCGCCATCATGATTATCTACAGGGACCTCATTAGCCACCATGAGATGTTCTCCGACATTTACAAGATCTGAGAGATCGCTAATGGCCTATGCCTGGAGGTGGACAGGAAGATGGTCAGTAGGACAGAGGGTAACATTGAAGACTCGCTCATTGGTTGAAATACTTTCACTGAAGGACCTGAGGATGAAGGTACTGAAAGCACAGTTACCCCTGGTGTTGATATTGTCATGAACCATCACTTTAGGAAACCAGCTTCACAATCGAAGCTTACAAGCAGTCCATCAAAGATTACATGAAGTCAATCAAAGGCAAACTTGAAGAACAGAGACCAGAAAGAGTAAAACCTTTTATGACAGGGGCTGTAGAACAAATCAAGCACTTCCTGGCTAATTTCAAAAACTACCAGTACTTTCTTGGTGAAAACATGAATCCAGATGGCACGGTTGCTCTCCTGGACTCCTGTGAGCATGGTGTGACCCCATATATGACTTTCTTTAAGGACGGTTTAGAAATGGAAAAATGTTAACAAATTTGGCAATTTCTTTGGATCTATCACCTGTCATAACTGGCTGCTGCTTGTCACCCACACAACACCAGGGCTTAAGACAAATGGCACTGATGTCATCTCGAGCTCTTCATTCATTTCGACCTTGATTTATTTGGAGTGGAGGCATTGTTTTTAAGGAAAAACATGTCATGTAGGTTGTTTAAAAATAAAATGCATTTAAACTCGTTCAAGAGAATGCCTTTTAGGTTAATACACGTTTAAACTAAATCTATCCTGTAGTGTTCGTGGAGAAGCTAGAGACTGGTTGTAGGCCACTATTAGAAAGCATAAAAGACTGTCGTCAGATAAATTCTACAGTGGAAATCTCTCCTGAGACTGGAATATAAAGGAATCCGAAGTTTTAATTCTGAGTTACAGTGAAGGGAGAGACCATGCTCATAGCAGTGCCAACACTTGAAGTGGAGCCTTAACACATTTCATCACCTACAACGGAAGTAGTGACTGTGGCAGAAATTACCAAGAGATAAAAAGAGACGAATTCAGTTGGAGAAAAAATTTCTTTGTTCTTCTCTCCCATTTCCACTTCGGACCCCTTCTCTGAATTCCTGGTGTACATAAGAATTCTCTCCTCTGCAATGTGGGGTCCAGACTCCCAAGATCATGCACATCTGTGACTCTGATTTTTTTTTTAATCGTAGAAACTCCTAACACCTTTCAGAATCGTTTGCTTTGTAAATTTCTCCTTACACAGATGTTTGCTTCTCCATCTGGATTTGAAAGAGTTGAGACCTCAGGGGCCAAAATCCCCTCTGTGTCCCTTTCCTCCCCTTCTTGTCTGGATCCCTGCCTCTGGAAGTACAGCAGGGGCTCAGCTCACCCTTAGCTATGTCCTGATGGGCTGTCCTTGTTATAGGGCATCGCCAAGGCACTAGCTGTTGTGTCCCTGGGACACCTGGCGGTGGTTCTGGATGAACTGGAAGTGTACGGCACTAAACTCACTGACAGGGACACGTCGTCCATCCTCAAACTGGCCAAGGTGACAGCATCCCTGGGAGTGCAGCCGGCATTCCGCACAAGGCCTGAGGGCTCCCCTGCACTTCTCTGAGGCCTTTGGCTACCCAGAATGCCCCCTCCCTCGGATTGAGTGCATCCCCCGCTTTCCCTACTCCCTCATGCCTGAGCTTCAGCACACACCCCCACCCCCCAAATCCTTCCCATCCACAGCCCATCTTCCCTCCCAGGCCCTCTGGGCAGTCTTCTCCTTTCTGAGCCTCCAGGTCCCCCTCAGGGGAGGAGGATGAGGGAGGAGAAGGCAAGTCCCCTTTCCCCCTACAGGAGTATCAGCCAAGGGAGTGGGGGCTGGTCTGCCACACCATCTACCTAAGCTACGGCATGATGATGTCTGTGGCCAAGGACACCCTCTCCTGCCCTGTGGACACCATCCTGGCCTTGGCCGTGCAGCATTACCAGGAGTGCATTGTGAAGAAGGTACTTCCTGCTCCCTCTGCCCGCACCCCAGCCCCGCCTGTGCCCCTCTGCCCTGGGTGGGAAGATGTGCGACCGAGAAGGGACTTCAGGGGGCAGGGCTGCCAGTCACCTCCTCTCCCACCTCAGTCCTCAGAGCCTCAGTCTGGCAGCTCTGAACCTTTAACTGGCCCCAGAGGGTGCACTCATTTGAGGTCTGTTCAAAGTGTCTCCTTCCTCCTGGTTACTCTTGCCCACCCTTTGGGCTCCTAGGAAGGAAGGAGCTTTGCTTAAATTCCCTAACTAGTCCCCAGGGACAAGTACCAGGGGAGACAGAGGCAAACCCTAACACCTTTTCTGCCTCTGCTGCTGTCCAGTACGCCTGAGGGCAGGGGAGCCGCCCTTCCCATTCCCAGTCCACCTGCCACCCAGCTGGCCATGCTCAGGGCAGAATGTGCTCAGTGGAGAGGTGCTACCTTGAGAGAAAAGGAGGCCAGATCCACCTTAATGCCAGAGCGCCATGGAGGGGGAACTCCTGAGGGTACCAAAGAGATGGGTGGCCCGTTCCCCTACAGGGCTGCCATAGGCTGTCTCCATTTATAGCTATGCTCAGAGGGAAGATTTAGGGCTGTGGGCTAGGGACGTCCTTGGGCCGCTCAGCTCCTCATTCCCCCAAATTGTATATGGGTGGACATCCCTGGCCCAGGGTCGTTTTGGCCCTGGGAGGACTCTGAGCACATTCATTG
This sequence comes from Nycticebus coucang, assembly GCF_027406575.1. Lineage (NCBI taxonomy): Eukaryota > Metazoa > Chordata > Mammalia > Primates > Lorisidae > Nycticebus > Nycticebus coucang. Next base: position 79,932,330 of record NC_069796.1, read on the forward strand.
GTTCAGGACAAGACTCTGAAACTTGAGTACCTGGATGCCCTGACCCAGATGACAAGCATCCTGAGCACCCAGCCCATTCCACTGTCATGCAAGTTTCCCCACAAACAGGACCTTGTGACCTCCATGGCGGTAAGCACCACTCAGGAGGCGGGGCAGAGAGCAGGGCGGAGGGAGGACGGTCCCCAGGGAAAGCCTCAGTAGGGTTACTAGGCCAGGCCTGGAAGAGAGAAGCCCAGAGTTTCCAGCCTTTTGTTCCTGCTGCCATCCTTCTTTTCCATGCTCCAGGTGGGGGTGAGTACTGTGGGGCGAGGTTGGGAGTGGAGGGGGTGCTGTCCCCGTGATCCTGCTCATTGGAAGTCCCTGGAGGTTTCAGGTCTCACCTTCTAGTGAGCAGGGCCTGGGGTGGGAGGAGGGAGAGGAAGGTGAGATGAGCATGTTCATGGTCCTCCTGGTCTCTGGGGTGGGGTGTCACAGGCGCTAATCAGGGAGGAGCCACTGGACTGCATCTCTAGCTCCATTAGGCAGAAGGCAATGAACGTCATCTCTGACCTCAGGTAGCAACCTGCCACTGCTCTCTGCCTTCCCTCCTCTGGCTTGAGTTCTGCCCTCTTCCCTGGTGCCTCTCCACCTCTCATCTTCTGCTTCACCTTTTTTTTTCCCCCATTATTATTTTATCAAATCATAGCTATGTACATTAATGCGACCATGGGGTACAATATGCTGTTTTTTTATACAATTTGAAATATTTTCATCAAACTGGTTAACATAGCCTTCACGGCCTTTTTCTAAGTTATTGTGTTAAGACATTTATATTCTACATTTAGTAAATTTCACATGTACCCTTGTAAGATGCACCGTATGTGTAGGAGAGCCCTCAGGCAGGAGTGGACACTTTCTGCCCTTTCTTTTCTTAAGGGTTTGTGGGTGGGATGTCGTGAGCACCCAGGGAGCCTGCCTGTCCCATGTCCTCAGGGCCTTGCCACCACCTCTGCCCCAGGCTTCCTTCTGCTCCCAGGGCTGTCCCTGACTACACCCCCCATGTCCATCTCTGTCCTCTGAATTCCCTCCAGACATCTGGACAACCAGAGAGCACTATATCACCCCAAGCCCTGGTGCCCTTCCCTGTAATCACTGTGCCTGCTCTCACTCCCTGGGTTTCTTTTTTCCAACTTCTGGTCCTTTTGCCTTGGGATGTTGTTTCCTCCCCTTTCCCCTTTCAGGTCCCCTTTTCTCTGGTGTCTCCCTGGTTCTTGCTCTACCTACTGCTCTGTCTCCACCATCTCTCTCTCTGTGTACCATCAGTCTTCCTTTCCCCAACTGTCCTGTCTGGCCAACGCTCTCTGCTCACCCTGTGCTTCACTCTGGACCTTAGCAAGCTTGAGCCAGTCTTGGAGTCGGACAGTATAGCAGAGGTCCTTCTCACATGCTGCGACAGTGTGCTCTGCCTTCCCCCCTCGGAGGGCCTGCAGGAGGCGGCCTCGGATCCCACCGAGGTGAGGCGCTGTCTGATGGTCATTGCCTTGTTTTTGATCATTTATTTTTGAGAGGGTGTGAAGTAAAGGCTTGGCAGTTTTATGAGGCTCTTCTACCATCTTCAACAGAGAAAAATTTTGTCCTTGGAGGAGGGAGGGGTTTGCTGAGTCAGGCAGCCAGAATAGGCCATGAGGTTGACTTCCTCCTTGGGAACCCATTGATGGCCACTGCTACCCCTTGAATATTCTGTCCCCTAAGTGGAAACTCAGTCCTTCCCTTTACAAATGTCAAATTGCAAGCAGTCTGAAGGTTCAAACATGACTTTACTCTAGGCGCATGGTTATGTGACTTCAGGGAGTCCCAGTAGTAGGAGGCCTGAGTCCATTTCCTATAGAGCCAAGAGCTTTCCTTGTGGGGGGCGGAGGGATGGAGGGATTTGGGGTTCACATTTGCATTCTTAGGCTTCATTCCTAGGAACCGTTCCACCTTGTCTGTTCCTTTCTCTTGGCTGGATGTCCTTATTTTACAGATACCATAGCATCTAGAGCTTCACTAAGAATATTCATAAACATTTTTTGAAACAGGGCCAGGCGCTGTAGCTCTCGCTTCTAATCCTAGCACCCTGGGAAGCAGAGGCCAGTGGATCCTTTGAGCATATGAGTTGGAGACCAGCCTTAGCAAGAGGGAGACCCCATCTGTAAAAATAGCCGTGTGTTGTGGAGGGTGCCTGAGTCCCAGCTACTTGGGGATCTGAGGCAAGAGGATTACTTGAGCCTAAGAGTTTGACTTTGCTGTGAGCTATCTTTCCAGGGCACTCTACCCAGGGTGACAAAGTGAGACTCTGTCTCAACAACAACAACAAAAAAACAAAATCAGCATTTTTATAAACAATGTTTTCTACAATTTACTGAAATACTTTCACTTCCTGGAGTCAGTAGGTCTGTTTGTCTTGGGCCTTCTTTCCATGGACTGGCAACGCTTCTTTGCCAGTTCACATTTCTTTATGTAATGAAGGAAAGACGGCTCCATCTAGACTCTCTCTAGAGATGAGAGAGAGCTGAGGGGGTTTCCCCTGGCTTTGCCCCCTCACACATTCCTCAGTGAGGTACTGGCTGGTATTGCCGGCATTTGGACAGGGCTGGGATCCCCACTGCCCAGAGGAATGGCTTCAGTCTGGGGGTGGGTTCCGTGGCAGTGCTTTACTCCACGGGAGCTGCCTTCCCTCCTCAGCAGTTTGAGGCCACAGCTGTCTTGCAGAAGCCCTTGCAGGCAGATCACCTGTTTTCTTTCTAAGGTTTTGTCCTAAAAGCAAAGACCTACTATTGCTGGGCAGGGCCCACATGGTTCTCATGAGGGTGAGAGGGGAAGGGCACTGTCCTGTGCCCTGCGGAAAGCAACAGAGGATTCATTCAGACCAGTGGAGGGCAAGTAGTTCCTGGAAATGCAAGGAAAACAGGAGCAGGAAGGAGTGAGGAGGCTGGAGGAGCTGGAGTGTGGAGCAGGGGTGTGGACCCCCGGGCAGGGGAAGGCTGGCTGCTGCCTCAGGCATCCTCTGAGTCCCTCTCTGCTCCTTAGGAACTGCTCAGGAGGAGCCTGCAATCTCTCCAGAGGCTCATGGTAGCACTCGTCACTGAGAGGCCCACTCAGATCCAGTCCTGCTTGGAGGTCAGTGAGAGGGACACTTGGAAGTTGGTGTCCTGGATTTCTGGGACTCCTGTCACAGTGCACCATACCTGGTTGGCTACAGCAACAGGAATGTAATCTCTCCCAGACACAAAGGGAAATGTCCAAAAGCAAGGTGTTGGCAGGGTTAGCTCCCCCTGGAGGATCTGCAGGGAATCCTTTCTTCCCTTCCATCCTCTCTCCTGGCTTCTGGTGGTTCCTGCCAATCCTTCATGTCCCTTTACCTGTAGACATGTCACTCTAATCTCTGCATCCATTTTCACAGGGCATATTCCCGTGTGTGTGTGTGTGTGTGTGTGTGTGTGTGTGTGTGTGTGTGTGTGTGTGTGTCTGTCTGTCTGTCTGTGTGTGTCTGTGTGTGTGTGTGTGTCTGTGTGTTCTTTTCTTTATCAGAACAGTAAACGTTGGATTAGGCAAGGTCCACCTAATTCAATATGAATTCATGTTAACTTAGTGTCATCCACAAAGACCCTATTTCCAGGCAGGATCACATCCTGAGGGTTTGAGGTAGATGTGAATTTTGTTACCTCACTATATTTGGGAACAAAACCGTCAAGGACAGGATAAGAGGCAGAACTGAGGATGAGAGTTGCGTGCAGAGCTTTGAGGGAAGGCGATCATGGCTGGTGGGATCTGAACCTCTGCGGTCTTCTCCCTTCGAGGAGAAATGATTCCTCTTCCTTCATCTGGTGTTAAGGCCACCTCCTTCTCCTCAGCTGCCCTCTGCTCCTCAGACTAGTCACAGGTTAGCAGTACGCGCTGTGCACCTCCCCCACTGCTCGGCCTGCTTCCATCCTCAGTGCTGTGGCCAGGGGACTCATTTACAATCCCTGCACCTCACTCTTCTCTGGAGTGACGACAGTACCTGGCTCATGGAAAGTTGGGCTGATGACTGGGTGACAGAGTTTATAAAGTGCCTGACTGGGAGGGTAATGCCCAGCTTTGAATCATTTGTCCATGACTAAACTGAGTCGCCTTTTATTATGGATTCAGTGACTTAAGCTTATATGAGTGTGATACTTTGGCCTTCTCTTGAGTATCCTGCTCCCCAGTTACCATATGAAGTTTCAGTTTTCTTTACACTTGTGGTCATCAGGGGGAGAGGTTCCTGAGCAGTTATAGTCCAAATATAATACTCAAGAAGTTAGTTGAGATACTTATTTTCTCTTTGGTGATGGAATTAAATTGATATAATTTAGATTTATTTGTTAAGATTAAGGGCTTCTGTTCTTTTAATTGATGATATTGATTATATCAGAATTTACATAATTAAAAAGAAGTGAAAACTATAAAGTCTTCTCAGAGCAGTCTTGTTCCCATCCATCCTCTTAAGCTCCTTCCCACTCACTGCCTAGAGATCACCATTCATACTGCGTCCGAGTTGCCCTTCCTGGTTCCACTGTAAAAGGGCAAATGTGTGTTCTGGTTTCTTCTTGTTTCTCTGTCCTTCCCACACAGTAGGTAGTGCCTGCTCTCCGGCCCTAGCTTTTTTCTGTCACTCTCACGAGTTCCCAGACACTTTCCTTACGATTCTGTGGTCGTATCTGCTGTGTGGACACAGTTTACCGGTCACTCCCCTGTGGATGGACATGGGCTGTTTCCAATTGTTTTGCTGCTAGTTTCCTTAACTTCTCATTTTGAAAACGATTGCAGATCCACAGGGAGTTAGCAATTTGAGGGTTAGTAGATACTGTTGCGTGTAAGCTCCACCAGCTTCCCCGCATGGTGACATCTTACATATACAACAGCAGTACACTGTCACGGCCAGGGAAATGGATCTGGGCCCGGCTGTCAGACTACAGCTCTGACCCAGTTGTCACAGTTCTGACGTGCACTCCTCTGTGTGCTAGTGGGTTATATGCCATTTGACCTCAGTGGAGCAGGGCGTGAGCAGTGACACCACCATCGCTGATGTGGATCAGTTTGGTCACCTTGCAGAACCCTTGTAGTGCCCTTTTTAGTCACAGCTAAGTCCCCTCCTTTTTCCTGTGCCCTGGTTGCAACCATTCGCCCCTTCTCCAGCTCTCTATTTTTGCCATTTTGGGGGGATATAATAGACATGGAAACATACAGCATGTAACCTTTCAGAGACAGGCTCTTTTTCATGGGTTCATGCTCTTAAAATGCTCCAATTTGTTACATGTTGCAAGCTTGGTTCCTTGTATTCCTGAGCAGTTTGCACTACAGGGATACACGGGAGTTGATCTGGTCATTCACCCATTCAAAGACATTTGAGTGGCTCCCCAATTGGGGTGATTATGAAGAAGGCTCTTGTGAGAGAGCTTTTTGTGCAGATAAGTTTTAATTTTCTGGGTCAAATGCTGAAGAGTACAAATGCTGAGTCCTATGGAAGGTACATATTTAGTTTTATGAGAAATTGGCAAACCCTTTTTCAGAGTGGCTGCCCGGTGTTATCATCAGCAGCCATGCGTGAGGTGTCCAAGTTCTTTGCATTCTTGCCAGCATTTGGTGTTATTTTCTACTTTACCCTTTCCGACAGGTTGAGTGATAGCTCACTGTGGTTTTAATTTGTGTTTCTCTAATGGCTAATGGTATCGATTCTATTCTCATGGGCACGTTTGCTGTCCATGTGCTTTCTTTGCATGCTTTTAATTAGATTTGTTAGGGTTTTGTTTTATGTAGCAAGATACAGCCTATTTTGGTGATTGTTCCATGTGCACTTGAAAAGAATGTGCCTTTTGCCTTCATTTTGTGGAATATTCTAAAGTGCCAGTCGGGGGTGGTGTTCAGTTCTGTACTGTGGGCTTGCTGATTTTCTGCTACTTCTGTTGCTTACTGAGGGAGGAGTTTGCAGTCTCCAGCTGTAACTTTGCATTCACCTGTTTTCCTTTGGTTCTGTGAGTTCTTGCCTCACTCATTCTGAAGCTCTGCTGTTAAGTGTGTACTGGTTAGGATTGTTACATCCTCGTGGTAAACTGACCTTTTATAATCATGAAATATCCTCTTTATCTCTGATAACTGTCTTTGGGATGACGTCTACTTGTCTGTCGTTCTCCTAGTTCCCTCTCCTTTTATTAGTGTGTGCCTGGTATATCTTTATCCGTTTTTTAATTTTAAGCTAGAGCTAGCTGTATTTTTAAATCTATTCGAAAGCACGTTATAAAAGATCCATGTTAGCTGTATTTTTAAATCCATTCGAAAGCACGTTATAAAAGATCCATGTTGGGCGGTGCCTGTGGCTCAAGGAGTAGGGCGCCGGTCCCATATGCCGGAGGTGGCGGGTTCAAACCCAGCCCTGGCCAAAAAACCACAAAAAAAAAAAGATCCATGTTGACAATTGGTGTGTTTAGATCATTCATGTTTAAAGAAATTATCGATAAGCTTTTAAGTCTACCTTTTCATTACTTGTGTTCTGTTTGTTTCCTCTGATTTTCCTTTGTCTGTTTCCTCTTTCTTGCCTCCTTTGGGTTATTTTCTCATCTTAGTGTTACAATTTAATTTGCCTATTGTGCTTCTGATTGTGTCTACTTATATACTTGTCACAGTGTTACTTTAGGGATTTCTCCACACACACTTAACGTTTTCCAAGCCTACCTAGAATCCATATTTTACCCTCTCAAGTGGAATGCAGAGACTTGATCAGCCGGTAAAGCCCTTGATTCTTACCCTGTCTATATTGGAGTTGTTTCATGTGTTACATTTACCTACATTACAATCCCATCTGACAACTTCATAATGTTTCCTTTGAGCCAGCCAACATATGGTACACAGATGAATAGAAGAGGAGTCTATCACAGTTACCAGATATGGACGCTTTCCGTGCAGCTCCTTCAAACCTGATGTCTAAATTTCCTTCTGGTATCATGTTTCTTTCTTTAATTAGTTATTTTAGAGTCCCTAAATGTATTGTTTCTAACATTCCAGCCTTACTTTTTTTTAATTTTTTGATCTAGAAAATCTCGAGCATCTACCAAAGAGGAGAGAATAGAGTCATAAACTTTATGTACCACGTTCTAGCTTCAATCATCAGCTCTGACCCATCCATGTTATTTTATTTATACCCCTCACGTCCCCCAACTTCTTTACCCCTGATCTATTTTGAAGCTATTCCATATCATCTAATCCATAAACATTTTAGTATGTTTATCAAACATAAGGATTCTATTAAAATACATGTACATGCCTGTGCTGCCATTAGTACAATTAAAATGTAACTTTGATTTAATTTCTTCGTGTCATAAATATTCATTGTGTACTTTGGCCTGATTGTCTCAGAAATATGTTTTTTAAAAACTACGTTCCCTTAGAATGCGGTTCTACTGTCGATACGTACATTCCCGTCCATGGGGTTGCTGAAGACTTTTCAGCTATTCGTTGTCCTCTGTCACTTTCCTTGACATATATTTGTTGAAGAAACCAAGTCATTTCTTTTGTAAGTTCTGCTCATTGTGGGTTGCCCTGAGTATATCCTTTCTGGGTCATTTCACAAATTCCTCCGTTCAGTATTTCCTAGGTTATTAGATCTGGAGGTTGATCAGATGTAGAATTAATTTTTAGTAAGATTGCTTCCCAGGTGGTTCTGTCATATCATTTAAATTTAGAATGAATTAAAAATATTGACGGGTTTGAATTAAGGGAACTATTCTTGTCATTAATAGTTCCACTGTGTCACGTTTGGTCGGTGGGAACTTCTTCAAGTTGACCCCTGAGCCATTTCAGCATGACTCAAGGACTCTCCAAGAACTTCCTTGTTTTCTAGTGGAAAATTTTGTGTACCTTTCCTCCCCTGGCTAGGAACCAACTGCTTTTTCAAGAGGCTATTGTTCCTTTCTGTGGAAAATGGCCTTTAGAACCCCAGTCTTGTCTTTGGGCATTTCATCAGAGTCTGGCCCCTAAGATCAGAGCTGCTACCGGAGCTGGTCCTGGCTTCAGGAAGGGAGTTCTCCTTCATTTGTTTTCATGAGTGCAGCATCAGTATTCTCTGGGGTTGTTTGTGGACGCTTTCATCTACTGTGCTATAATAATTTCCTTTTCAATTATTAATTTCCTTTTGTATACCTGCATCCTTGTCAGATTAGTTGCTACAGGTTGACATGGAGTGATGTGTATTTGAAACAGTGGTATTTGGGGAGACTTATGCCTTGTGTTTTCGTAGGAATCATCCATAAGTATAGTGTAGAGATTTCTATCGCCTACAGAAGGGGAAAATCGGGGGCTGGGAAAACGAAGGCTTCTGGTGACAGACCCACATACAATGAACCTCCAGGTCAAAGAATCCTGCTCTCAGAAGTGTGACCCTGACACTTTGCAGAAGCCACACTCAAGGTTACCTTCCCACCCTCTGAGATGCATCTGATTGAGCTGCTCCTTTTCTCTCTCTCTCCCACCAGCTCCTCGAGACCTGGCTAAATTCTCAGAAGGACCATGAGCGGGAACGGGCCATGTCATGTGCTTCTTACGTTCTCAGCTTTACTTTAAAAATGAATAACTTCAAAGTGAGTGGTTATCTGCCCCGGAGCATGAGCCCTGGCGCCAGCAACATTATCATATCTGTCACCTGGCCTTGGACCCTCAGTCTCACCTTCTGCCCCCCTGTCCCATGCTCTGTGTCCTCCTGTGGATTCCATCATGTTCTCTCCTCCTTTCCCTCTGCCTCCCCTACCTTCTACTTGGTCTCTTTGTACATCCCTAAATTCAGTTTCATCCCACATGCTTCAGTCTCCATTCACTTCAACAAGCAGGCACTGGACACCCACCTTGGCCTGGCACCCTGCTAAGGGCTCTCATGGATATGTAGATGACCAGCACAGTTCCGCCAGTGCCATGATGAACGCCCAACCCCAGTGTGCTGGGAAGAATACACAAAAACACAGAAACAAATGGTCGCAAGTCGGGGAATCCGGGCAAGCTGCTTAGAGCAAACTTGTGAATACAGTTGACACTTTGTTATTACCCAGTTCTTTTTCTACTTCAGAATGGGAAGAGGTGGGTAGGGAAACGACCCGGGCATTTGAGCTGGGCTTGAAGCATGAGTGGGGTGTCAAGAGGCAGAGAGGGGACACAGTCGGGACCTTCCCCAGCTATGTTGGCATCTATGCTTTGAAGCCACACCTCACCTCATTCCTTCCCTGTTCCCCGCTCCTACTCTCACCGCTCAGGTCTCTGGCACACGTGTCACCTACTTCACATTTTTTCTCTGTGACAGCCCACCCAGAAGCGTGGCTGGGATAATATGGGATTTCTGGCTTTCCTCCCCAGGGGGAAATTCAGTTCACCCGACTAGGGCACCTGGTGAGGATGCTGGCCATACACTGCCAGGACCCCGTGGACAGCATCTGCATCTTGTCTGCCGAAGCCGTCTACAGCCTCTACTGTGTCCTCCTGCTGCAGAAGAGTATGCTCGGCCCTCTCTCCTCCCTCCTCTCCAGCCTCCCCACATTCTCTGATCCAGAAGAGTGAGGGCCTAGAAGTTACCTGAGCACTTCATTTCCATGGAGGGACCTGCCCCTAAATACTGCAATAACGCCCCTGGGACAGAATACCTGCTCAGGAAAGAGTTCTTTTGAATCAGCTCCTCCCCATCTGACTGAGCCTCAGACTCTACCTAGTTCTGTCTCTGCTCTGAGCCAGGCAACAGGAGGGCCCTAGACAAGAGCCCTCAGCTTCCTTATGCTGACTGTGCTCCACCCTTGGCCACCCCCACCTCTCTCCAAGCTGACTTAGCTCAGTAGGTGCTTTGGGCTAGGCCAAAGTCCCCTGAAAGGTGGGAGAGGGTGACCTAAGACGCCTTCTGACTACGCGAGGGATGGGCTTGGGGTGTTTGTTTCAGAGATGTCAAGGAAATCAGAAAAGCACTTGGAAGAAGAGGCCAAGAGGGAAGCCTACAGTGCCAACACCTTCTATAAAAACACCTTTCAAATTGGCAGGGTGAGGGCGTGGGGCCTGAGTCATACGGGGAGAGCTGGGGCCTCTCATTCACATAATGTTCTTGCCACCTCGCTTGGGACTCTCATATCCCACCTGCCTTCCCTCTCCATGACTGGCATGAAGGTTTTCTTTGGAGGACTGTCCCTGAGTGAAGAAAGGCCCAGTCTTGGGGCTCCCACATGCTCTCCTGTGCATATCCCAATTCTGATCCTTCCTAGTGATTCAGTCCACTGGAAGCATTGGTGCTTCCAGAGTGACATGGATGCCAACTCCTGCCACAGAGGAGTGGCACTAAGGACCCCAGCCCCAGCCCCTAGCTCCCACTGCTCTGTCTCTGCAGCCTCTCACCTCTGAGTCCCACATTACTCAGCCTCTCAGTGCAGCCTCTCAGTGTTTCTGCCTCCCACCCCCAAAGACTCTGGCTCTAGTGACAGTGTCCTCTGGGAGCTCAACAGCCAGCATAGGCCTTGGACAGAAGTGCATCTTGCTCCAGAGAAGGGCTCTCCCTCATCCCCTTCCCAGGAAGGGTGGTCTGGGCCATGTGAGGTAGGGGCCCAGGTGCATCAAGACTGATGGCCTCTCTTGTAGGCATTTGGAGGGTGCTTGACCCAATCCCAGCTCTACGACTTGGTGCTGGAGGCCATGGAGGGCCTGAGCAACAGCAAGGCCAAGTTGTCTCTGGCTGCTGCCCAGCTGATGAGTGCTGTCATCAAAGAGCGGGGCAGAAATTTGATAAAGGTAGTGTGGCACTGTGGCAGAAGCTCTGCCCCATAAATCAGGAGCCCTGGGCTCTCTCCTGGCTCCACTTAGTACTAACCAGAAGGAGGGCCTCAGGAAGTCCCTTCTCTGTTGGCCTCAATTTATTGATCTATAAAATGTAGGCTTGGAATCGATTTTTCTCTGTGGTCCCATGAGCTGTAACATGTGTAGTCCTGAGCTCAAAAGTGCCTATTGTTGGGGACATTCCCCTGGTACCCTGGGGGTGTCAGGAGCTTAGACTCTGGACGGCAAATCAACAAGCTTATGGAGTGGTCTTTGAATGCATTACCTTTTGTTTGAAAACAACTTTAAAATGGGCTTACCCTTCTGAGTGGGCACTGTCCCTTTTATAGGCTGGTACATGGGCTCTCTCCACCCCTCTTCCTGTCCCTGAGTCTACCGATACCTGTTGTCCTCACTCATTTATGTGACTTGTCTGGCCAGGGTCACAACACTGGAAGGATGCTCTGAGGGCGTCTTTGAAGCTACATTGGAATAGGCTTCCCAGACCCTTTGTATTAGTGCTGTGAGGGCCAGGACAGAGCCTGGGAGCCCCCACCCCCAAAACCAGTTCATCCTGTAGTTGCGAGGGTTGAAAATTGTTTGAAATTTAATCTCATGTCCGACACAATGGCTCATGTCCATAATCTCAGCACTTGGCGAGGCTGAAGGGAGAGGATCCCTTAAGCTCAGAAGTTCAAGACAAGCCTGAGCAACACTGAGACCCCATCTCTACTAAAAAGAGAAAAAATTAGCCAAGCATTTTGGTGGGTCCCTGAAGACCCAGCTACTCAGGATCCTGAGACAGGAAGATTACTTGAGCCCAGAAGTTTACGGTTGCATTGAGCTATGATAATGCCACTGTGCTCTAGAAGGGGTGACAGAGCAAGTCAATGCATAAAAAAAATAAAGAAAAGGAAATCTGCTTGAATGTGGAAGGAGAACCTCTGATGTGTCTGCGGTGCTTTTGCTTTTCCTCCGGAGTAACCCGGCAGTTCTTCCCCAAAGTTTGTGGCCGTGGGAAGGTACTTTTCTACAGTGAGCCTTGTCACCAGCTTCTACAGTGCCTTCTGTGGGCCCTGCTGGTCTGGCCTCTGGCCCCCAGAACTCTGCCTTGAAAAGGGAGCCACTGGTAGGATTGCAAGTAGGCCCCTGGAGTTTGGAACTTGGTAGAGGATGAAGGTGGGAAGGTCACAGGGAAGGAGCCCTGAGGACTTCTGTCTGTCCCGCAGGTGGAGGAAATAGCGGAGGGAATCCTCCAGTGGCTCAGCAGGAGTCTGAAGCCCCGCACGAAGGAGGAGACCCTGCAGGCCATGTGCTCCCTGGCAGGAAGCAACACCTGCTCTGTCATCCCCATGCTGCTCAGCAAGCCCCTGCCCTGGGACAGGTACCTCTGCCCTGGCTCAGGGCACCTTCTACAGCCCAGGAAGTCCCCTGTGTCTGGCCCCCAGCCCAGATGAAAATTGCTTTGCAAGAACATGGTCCCGCCCTCCCTCCTCTCTGGTCTCAGCAAGTCACATTTCCATGTCCTCTGGCTGGTTCCTTTCTGCTCTCACTCCTTTGTACCTGCGAACTGGCTCTTCATGGGCCCGAGACCAGAGCGCATGACACTGCTGTCCCTGGGTCTTGCAGCACGACTCTGGCCGTGTGGAAGGCATTTGGCCCCCAGCGAGACACAGCTCTCAATGTCCTGCAGCTGCTCACTGACTTCCTGGAAATGAGCCACTACAGAGAAGACACAGGGGAGATGGACGCCCAGCCTGTGGTGGTCAGCACATGAGGGGGCTGGCATGTCCTACTGAGGAGCTAAGGGCCGATTTGTGAATGAAAGAGCTTGACCTCAGGGGGTGAAGTAGGCCCTGGGAGGGGCAAAGAGGAGAGTGTTCAGCCTGCATCCTGAGTGCGCACCTCACAGCTCACTTTGCCCTCCTTTCAGCACTTGTGGGTGTAAGAGTGTGTGGTGGAAAAAGGGCAGGGCCAGCCCCACTGCAGGAAAAGGACACTGATAGGGCGCACCTGCTTGTGCTGGCTCAGCATTCTGGGTTGGCAGCATCTGACAGAAGCCTGAGGGTGTGGCATGGGGCACAGAGGAGGAGAAGGCTGGGCGGCCTGGAGGTTGTGTGCTCAGATTGCCAGAAACCATCCTCTGCTGACCAGTTAGAGTCACTTTCCTTTCCATGTTTAATGTCAAGTGTGCTAAAAAGGAAGCAGATTGGGTGTGGGTGGCCCCTCAGTTCCCTAGGTGTCACGTGTGGGTATTTAGTTTTTGGATGTTTCTTAGAAGCCTGGGTCAGAGTGAGCCACACCCACTGGGCAGTGACAGGGAAGGAGAGGTTTGGATTCCAGCCCAGGCTTTCAGGGTGAGCGATCATGGTCCAGGCCTGGGCGATTCTGCTCCTCACTCCCCAGGTGACATGTGCCTTGCGTGAGATGCTGTCAGGACCCCTGTGCCAGGAGGCCGTCCAGGAATTCTTCCCACAGCTGTTGTTGGCTGTGCTGAGTCATCTCTACGGTGTGACTAAGCAAAATGTTCCCTGGAAGATGGAGGGGGGCCCAAGCAGCCAGAGCTGGTCCCTTGACCCCACTAAGTAAGCCTCCCCTCCAGGTGGTAGAGAAATGCAGCGAGTTCATTTCTGGGAGACCAGGGGGCTAGATGCTGATCTCTTAGGGATGTGAGGAAGGGATGTCTCTGGGGTGAGGCAGCACCGTGGCCTCAGATTTCAGATTTCTCCTCACTCCTCCCATCACGTGCACTGTTCCACTGCTCACACCGTGGCTCCTACCGTGTTTGTAATTGTACACGTGAAGAGGGCAGTGGGATGTTAGATGACAGGTCCTAGTCACCCACTGCACGCAGGCTTGGCCATGAGCAGCAGCCTGGGTGGCATCCTCACTAGCTGTGCCGTCCACTGCAAGTGGGATTCGGTCTCCTCAACTGGGAGATGGGGACCCTGCTCCTACATCAGTGGCCGTGGTGCTGTTTTTCAACCTCAGAGTGTTTGCTTCCAATAAAACCCGGAATGAAAACAAAAACAAATGAAACAAAGGAGAGACACTCTGACGATGTGGGGGTACATGTCGTGAGTGACAGCGGGACTTGAAAGCCAGGACGCTAGGACATCCCCGCAGTGTCTGTCATTGGACTCTGAGTGGATGGGCAATTGTGGACAGGCCCTAGAGTGGGACTTCTTGTCAGCAGGAGAGCAGATCCCGCTACCAGAGCTGAGACCGCCTCTAGCTCACCAGCGCAGGAGTGCAGCCCCGGGCATAGCACCCTGCCCACCTGTTGTCCTTTTCTTTTCACTATCTGCATGGTGGTGGCCTTCAGGTGTGCCCTGGAGGTAGCGAAGTTGCTGCTCCTGGCAGCTGCACATGAGGAAGTGTTGATCCATGCAAATGAGCATCACTGCTGGGACCTGCTGTCCGGTTCTGCGTCTTTCTACGTAGGGGCCATGGACCTGGCAAGGTGCAGCCACTTCCCCAGTGCCCAAGGCATCACCCCGACCCTGACCCCAGGGTCTCTTGTGTGCTCCCGGGGGCAGCACACAAACATAGCAGCTTCCCGCCCTCGGTCCCCATGCCCAGCCCTCTGCTGTCCTGACTCCTCAGGCCTCATGTCTTCCCTGTGGGTGCACACTGGCCCCGACCCCTCCCCCACCCCTGCCAACTGCTGGCTTCCCTTGTCCCATCCCAGGGCAATTGTGAGAGTATGTGAACCTTCCCTTCTCCACCGATTCCTGAGCCATGTTCACAAGTTGCTCTACAGTGTGGACGAGGGTAGGAAGATCCTGGGCATGGCCTTCTATGTGCAGGTGAGAGCTGGGGAGAGCTCAAGAGCTTGGGCCGTCCACTTCTGGTAGTTAGGGACTGCCTGTTTAGCGGGATATTAAGTAACTTGTCCCAGGAAGGAGAAGAAAAGAATCCAGCAACCTCAAAGGGGGTTCCCTTCCCTGTCATGTCAGGGGACTGGTTCAAGGAGGCAAGGAGAGTTGGGAAGGGTGTTTGCAGTTCTGGTCCTCCCAGGATGATGCACAGATCCTAGCGTGGGGCTCCACATTCAAGCCTTACCAGCATGAGCCCCAGCGCTTCCCCACAGTCTCCGCTCCACATGACCAGATCTGCCACCTCTGTCACCTGGACACAGTCCTTACTGGTGTAGGGCTCTGAGCAGGTCTGGAGGGTGCCCAAGGCTCCACAATCTCTCCTCCATCCATAACCATGGTGTTTTGCCTTCAGCTGCTCTGGCACCCGACCGTGGCACACACCCTGGGACAAGTGTCACTGTCCACTCTAACCCACTGGCTCAAAGACCCCAGCATCATTATGCAAGAAATCAGCCTGCAGGGAATCAGTAACCTGGCACTGCACCCAGAAAATGTAAGAGTGTGGTGAGAGTCCAGTGGGACCACCTGTGAATCCCCAAAGCATTTGCTTATTTTCCTCACTTGCTCCCTCTGCTGCATCGGGCTGAGTCCACCCCACCCCCATCTGAGGGCAGCACAACTCCCAGTGTGGACGCTAACCCAGGCATGTCCTCGTGCTGCCCGAGCCCTCAGAGCCATTCTGTCCTCGGCATGTTCAGCCCTTAGGATTCCCACATCTGTTTCTCTTCTATGCTGACTCCATGTTCTAAGTCCTGAGAATGCTGCGTGGTCCCCAGGGTGCTGAGTGATCTCTGCCTTCTTCCCCATAGTCAAAGGCTCTCAAGAGGCTGGTTCCATTCCTACGAGGCTTCCTGGATGGTGAGGTGCGGGTGACGGTGCAGGCTGTGAGGAGCCTGCAGAACATCATCCACCACGGAAAGAACAAGGACATCCAGGGAATGTTCTGCAGCATCTGCCAGCAACTGCGTCCCCTCATCAATGACGTATGTGCCTGCAGCCCCTGGGAGCCCTTGGGAATGGTGTGAGCTGGGCTGAGGCTGCACCTTGGTATGAGCTAAGCGTTGGGGCTAGGCCAAGGGCCTGTGGCCCAGGGATGAGAAAATGGAGGGGAAGACAAAAGGAAACCTGGCCACATGGAGCTGTGCTCTGGACACTTCATCCAAGTACCCTCCCAGCACCTGCAGGTAGCACATGCCTCCATTTCCGCTGACCCCAGATGTTCCCTGGAGGAGCCACTGGACCCACACTTGAAAGCTCACACACTGCGCTCACCCTAAGGATACGGACTACTCACGGAGTGAAGAGGGAGAGAGCTGATGGCCTGCTGTACTCCCGCATAGCACAGGGACCTTAGAAAGCTAGAGTCCTGTGGCAAGAGAAATCCGAGACTCAGCCATTTGGACTAAGAGACTCACACCTACCCTCCCCACTCCTCCTTAAGGTCACAGCATCTTAGTGCTGGAGGGAACTCAATACCCCTGAGACACGTGCTGATTGTGCTCCTGTTGTGACATTTGTAACTTCCTTGGCTTTTGAACCTTGGGTTGGAATGATCTGAGTGTAGATCTCATCTCCGCTATGACTCTGGAGGCCCCTGAGTGGCTAGGTCAAGGCCTGACTTATCCATCTTTCAGTTACTTTTACAATTCAGCTTGCGCAATGAACTTGACTTAACAATGCCTAAAGGTAGTGCCTTTTCGCACCATCCAAACAACATGAAGACTGGAGATGTTTAATTCCCATCACACCTTCCCGGGTCACACATGCATGTCATCTAGTATTTTAGGTCCATCTGCCATCACGTCTCCAATGTGGACTTTGTATCCTCTCGCCACCACGACTGCTGTGATTTCATACGGTCGGCTCTTACTTAGAATCACCATGTTTACACGTCTCTCTCACCTTCCTTCTTACAGCTCTTTCCTCCCTCCTAGGGTTCGCCTCTCCCTTCCTTTCTGGTTCCTTGAGTGAGGGTCTGAAGGTAGTAAACATTTACATCTTTGTATGAAAATGTCTTTATTTTACCTCAGATTGTCTTCAGTTGTTAGTAGTTTATGACATACCCATTATGGTATTTCTCACATGTGGTCTCTTTCCTTGTAGTGTTGGTTTTCCTCGATGGTTGGCTGATGTGTGATTTCTGGCATCAGTAGAGAGTCTCAGTGGACCCTCTGTGAAAGCAATGCCTCTTTCTGCAGCCTGATTTCAGGGACCATGGGGGAGCATCTAGGGAGAGGGTTCACTTGGGTGTGCAATAGCCGTTCTTTGGATTCTAGGGCTCCCTGCCCTCCCTGAGTCCCAGACACCCAGGGATCCATCTCTTTTTGTCCTGGACACCGCACTCCCTGCTCTGCTGGGGTGTTCCATGCCCTGCTGCTTGGTGATCGATTAGGTCATCAGGATGGGGTGGAGGGAGAACCTGGACAGGATGGCTGGATGACAGCCCCAAACCAGCACCTTTCGCTGTCCCAGAATCATCTCCTGCTCCCTATGTTTACAACCTCTGAGCTTTAGAGCACTCCCAGACCTCCTGCCACCTGCAGTACTATTTTCTTGCCCACACTCTGGGCTGTAATTTGTGCTTAAATTCCAACTCTGTCTGCTGTTCATCTTTCAGGAATACTCTCGTCCTCTGGTGGGAATTGAGGAGCTTCACCTAATATTTCAGATCCATTATGAATTGTAGAAACGTATTTCTACTCTGCCACCCAGGCATGGAATGATTAGGGTGGTGCTCAGTCACCCATGTTGAGCTGCCATGTATGTGACAGTTTTCTCTTTGTGTTTGTCACTGAAGTGCTAAAGGAATCATGTCTCTTTTTGGCCATTTTGTTCTAGTGTGTGCACGCAACTTGTTCCCAAGTCTGCCCCTGCATTCAGGAACTATTCCTTCTTGTGCTACCATGTCTCTGTCACGTGGCACTGTGCCTCACTCATGACAGGTGCTCACGGTATATGTGATATACTCATGAAAGTACACAAAGCTTAGTTGTTGATGGCCATTATAAATTTACATTAACTAATAGAGGCTTAAACAGTTTTCTTCAGAATGTAACTAGAATAAAAATGTGCATCGTTTCAGATGTGTCATGCTTGAGCTAAATCCTTAGAAGGAAGAAAATAAATGGCCCATGCTAGCACTAAAGCCACGATGCTGCTTTGCCTGGCCCTGTGCCTGCATTACTAACTTCTTAGTGCTGTGCCGAAGAGGCCACTCAGAGACATCGGCTGTGTGGTCTCTGCATTGGGTAAGCCAGTGCAGCCAGAGCACTCGGACAGGTAGACTGAGATGTGGATGGAAGGAAACCAGGCCTGACAGGGCCAGGAGACCACGGCCTCTTCACAGGAATGTTGTGCTTTGTGGCAGGAGAGGGAGCCAGTGAGGATTGCAGCCATCTCTGCTCTGGGCTACATGCTGAGACGGGACAAGAAATATAAGGCCAGAGCCACCATGAAAAGGGAACTGTGTAAATTTCTGCTCCCTTTGCTGCTGAACGTGCAGCAGGAAAACAGCAAAGTGGTCAAGGTACGCTGGCCGTGTCTGTCGTGCCAAGCCCAGGCCCGAATCATGCCCCCTCGTGCCAACACACGGCCCATTCCCTTCGGCTCTCGCCTCATGAGCCTGGCTGTGGCTGCACACTCCACATCCACCTCTTGGCATCCTCCTCTGGGCTGGCCCTCAGCACTCTTCCCCTCTCCTAGTGATGTAGGGGCCTCCACTCAGCCCCTGGCCTGGGAAGTCATAGGAGTGGGAATTGGGGACCCCCCCTCTCACCCACAGGTCTGTGGAGAGGCCCTCAGTGAGTGGGCAAAGGTGATTGGCTGGGTGCCCCTGACCGGCACCTTCCAACACATCACCCTCAGCAACCACCTGCAGGTGATACAGGATACATGCGCGTACCTGGTGAGTGAGGGTCCCTGGGGAAGCTGGGCCTCAACGTTCATCCCTACGACAGAACAATGGATTCGGTGGACAGAGGGCAGGGTGACAGATACCTTCCTTTAGTTCCCTGATTCTCGTTCTTTAGCCTCAGTTACCTCTGAGAACCTGCACCTGGGAGGCCAGGCCCTGGTGCTCTGTGTTTGATCCTGCTGGTGTCCTGATCCCTGCCTCAGAGGCTGGGGACATAATGCAGGGTCACTGCATGGCCAGAAGACAGAGAGGTAGGAAGGGAAGCCCTGTGGGCAGGAGTCATCAGGACGTGAGGTCAGTAGTCATGGTCTTATGAGCCTATGGCTCCTGCAGCCAACAACAGGCAAGAGGTCAGGAATCCTGGCTGAAAACCGAACATTTAAGGGCTGAGCATGTAAGTCGGACAGTGGTGTGAGTAATTCTGGTATCAGGAATCCCTTATGCAGGTAGAGCACTTTACAGAGCACCTCACCACCAGCCCCCCATGACACCTTGCAGTTATGGAGGGAGCTGGACGGGTTCCCCTCCACTCTACAGAGAGATCAGTGAAGCCAGGGAGAGTCAGGGCAGCGCACACCTGGGCCGCCTCGATCCATGTCAGTGTGCCCTTCTTTCTCCTGCCAGGAGCCAGGGTGGCAACCTGCTCCTCTGCACTGGCTGCTGAGTCTGTGCTGGGCTGGGTTGGGAGGGGTTGGGGGATCTGGGGCACACAGTCATGCAGTACATGGTGCCTTGAGATAGACGCTGCTGTGTGTAGTATGGATGCTGTGGCTGCTAGAAGGTCTTTGGTAAGGTTCCCAGTTGCCCCTCTCCTGGTCTTCACTACCCTCTTTGGCTCTGCAGGTACGCAGAGGCAAACAGCAGCTCATGGGGGACTTACTGTCCCAGAGCTTGGAGATCTTGGGAAACCCGCAGACCTCCCTCAAGGCAGCTGCCCTCACCGTCATAGGTAAGGGCGTGGCTCCCGGAGGTTCCTCCTTTTCTCATCAGCATAGGCTTCCTTGACCCTCTGCTGAAGGCCAGGTGGAACCATAGCATGATGAAGCAAGTCTCCTCCTGTCCCAGCCTTGACCCGATGAGAGATGTGGATCAGTGGGCAGGCCTCAGATTCTACCCTAGATAGGCTCAGGGAGGAAGAGGAGGCTGATGTGCCTGTACCCCATTTCCATGTGTGTGTCCCCTCTGTCCAGGAACTGCTTTGTGAGGAAGAGTGCCATAAGCTTTACACATGGGGCAAAACTTTTGCTTCGAGTGGGGCCCTGCAGACATTCCAAAATATTTTTGGAATTACAGTGGTAATGAGTGTTAATGTTAGAAAGACTAAAAAATCCTGATTTGAAAAAAGAAGAAAATCAATAAGGCCAAATTTTCACCATTTGTATGTAGCATCTGCTAACATTGCGGAGTTTTTTCTTAACAATATACTATGTACACAAATACACACACATACACACAAGCGCTTTTCAAAAGGCACTTTGATTTCCTGTTTTGTTTTTCTTGCTGTATCACAAATTTAAACCATTACATTTTCTTCAACATTATTGTCAATAACTGCATATTATTAAGTCCATCATATGGGTGGATTTATAAGATTGTTCATTAAATCAGATCGTAATGTTGAATCCTGTGAACTACTGTGTCATTTCTTACTCTTATAAGCAGGGAAGCAGTGGTCAACACTCTGCATGACATCATGAGTAGTATGTTAAGATAAATTTCAGGTAGAATTGCTAGACCCAGAAGGCATGCAAAATTTTAATGCTTTTGATTGCCAAAGAGCTCTCTAAAGCGATTGAATTATTTTCTACTTACTGTAGATATTTCTACTGACTGTATATGAGCATCCACTTCTATGAGCATTTGCCAACCCTAGGTAATATTTCAAAAATCATCACCAATATGATAGGTGAAAGATAGTATCTTGCTGTTTGGATGGTCAATATTGCTTGTCAGCAGCAAGGGTAAAGCTTTATTCTGTCTGGCATGAAACACACATTGGCGTGCGTTTCATTTCTGAGAATTAATAGGCTTCTGCTCTTTGCCCATCTTCCTGTTGGTATGGGAGCCCCATACAGAGTCACATCGAGGCTACCATCGGGGCTAGTGCTCTCTGTAGCAGCCCGTATAGCCTATGGATAGGAGGATTGAGAGTTATAGGAAATACCTGTATAGCTCAACAATGGAACACCTTGGTGTTGGAGAGAGGGCATGGAGAGAGGGATTTAGCTCTCCTAACAAGCATAAGAGCTCACAAGATGAGAGCGTTGGTGAATTGGCAGTCTCTACACCTGTGGTGTTGAGAGGCAGGAGATCAGCCTTATATTAGGCTAGAGGAGAAGGCAGTCGGGAGCATGTGCGTTGGATCCCGCTTTCTCTGACTCTGTCTCCTCTCCTGCCTGCAGAATGCCAGCACGGTGTCTCTCTGCTGAAGATTACCAAGCTCTACTAAAGACTAAGATCTATTTATTCTATGGCTACTTTACTCTCTCTCTCTCTCCTGTGGAAGTAGATAGCCCTCAGGCACCTGAGAGAAATTGTTCCTGAGCAAGGTAGCTTAGTGGTCTGCCACCAGAACCTAGTTAAGCTGGGCCCGAGACCTGGCCAGTCCCAGGCCCTGACAGCTCTCTCTGTCACAGGTTGACAATAATTTGGGGGTCGCAGCCACTCTGAGATTGTTCTTTTGCTGAGACAGTGCTGTCTAGGCTGCGAGTCATCTCTGAGCTATTCTCCTTGCTAGAACTTGTTGAAACGTTTCCATATTTGCTACTGTCTGCGGGGGAAGAGGCAGCCTCAAAGTCTAGAAACCCCGGAATGAATTTCCATGTGTCTTGTCTTTAGGCTGCACCGTTAAGCACATAAACACGAACAACATGCATGAGGAGGACGTGCAGGTGATGAGGAGCGGTGAGTCCGGGCCGTGTGCCAGGTTCTGCATTACACAAGTGGTGGGGTACGGTACGACGGAGGACGGGGACATGTCTTAAGAACACGTTTTATTCATTTATTTTTACCATGATCAGAAGACAAAAGTAGAAAATGGAGACCGAGGAGGAGAAAACACGTTTTCCATCATCCTACTTACTAGCTAAAACCCTGCTAATATTTGGGGTCGTTGAACACTTACTGTGTGTTGTCCGTGCTCACTCTGAGAGGTGTTCAATACCGACTCAGTCCCTGTCCCTAAAAAACTTGCAGTTTCTTGTTCTTTTTTTTTTTTCCTTTTTTTTTTTTTTTTATTGTTGGGGATTCATTGAGGGTACAATAAGGCAGGTTACACTGATTGCAATTGTTAGGTAAAGTCCCTCTTGCAATCATGTCTTGCATTAGGAAAGGGAAAGAAAATTTCATAAAGACACTAGGTAGCACTCCAGGATTAGGAAAAATTCCAAAATACTTTTTCCTCTGGATATGCTGGGAGCAGGAAGTTACCAGCAGGTTGCCCTGGACATGTGGTCATGTTTCCCTGCTTTTGTTCTGGGTGCATTCAGGAACACCTGAAAAGTGAAGTAGAGAGGGTGCTACACTCCTCAGGATTACATAAAACTTTCCAAAGGATGAATCTCAGCTATCCAGATAGTACTTGGTGGTTTCAAGGGGTCTGTGTTGAATAAGGCCTGCCCACTCTGGCTTATATCCCAGACTGAGATGGCTGTCCAAGCCCAGAGTTTGGATGCAAAGCCATGTCACACTGGGACCCCTAGGATGTTAGCCGGCTCAAGGGGTCAGTAGTCCACACTCCACTCCTGTGTCTCTCTTGAGTAGGATGGCTAGGCACCCAGCAGGCTGGTTTCCTATTGAGTACAGTGCACATCTAAACCCTCCACTGCTCCCACGACTGCCCATACACAAGCACCTGGCTCCATCCCAAAGAAGCAGAATGCACTCTCTGCTCTCGGCCAAAGGGCCAGTTTCATGGCCCTGAGAGTCCCATGGAACCTCAGTTCTTGTTTGTTTCACATGCCCAGAGGGATGGTCCAATCCAAAGTTCAGTCTGATCCCTGGTTCACCCAGACAGGGAGCCATGGCGGGGTGGAGGAGAATCTCGGGGCAGACTTAGTCCCCCAGGGATTCCACATGTAGGCTCTGTCCCTGGGTCACTGTACTCCCCTGCACCTGCCTTCTGTGCAGGCCTCACACCCATCTTATCTTTTTTGCTCCTGGTGTCCCATGTTGTCTCTCTGTGTCATTGTGATGCGGTTTCGGGATGGGACAATCTAAATGGAGGTGGCAGGACACTCATCTCCCCCAAAATACTGACAGTGGCTGATGAAAGATGTCTCTAAACTGCCATCTTGGAGACCTACTCTTGTGATTTTGAAGCATGTTCCTTCTGTGCCTAGTATTTTAAGGGCTTTAATCAGGAAGGGGCACTGGGATTTATCACATGCTATCTCTGAAATCTATCATGATGGTCATATGGTTTTCCTTTTCAGTTCGTTTTTTGTGGTGAATCATACTGACTGATTTTTCTATATTGAACCAGTGTGGGATCCCTGAGATGAAACCCACGAGATGATGGTGAACTACTATTTTTGATGTGCTGTTGTATTCAATTTGCTGGCAATTCGTTGTAGATTGTTGGATGCATGTTCATCAGGGGTACCAGTCTATTGTTTTTGTTTGTTGTTTCCTGGCTTTGGTTATAGTGTCATACTGGGTATGTATAAGGAGTTAGGAAAGACTCCCTTCTTGGTGGTATAAAACAGTTTTTGTAGTATAGGTACCACTGTTCTTCTCTGTAGGTCTGGTAGAGTCCAGCTGTGAATTCATCTTCTCCTGAGGTGTTTTTTGTTGTTTGTTTGTTTGTTTTCTTTTTGGAAGGTTTTACAAATCACTGATTCAGTCTTGCTACTTGCTACTGATCTGTGCAGGATTTCTATTTCCTCCTGATTCAAGCTTGGGAGGTTTTCATTGTTGAGAACTTACCCTTTTCCTCTGCATTTTCTACTTTGTGTGCATAGAAGTGTTTGTCCGAGTCTTGGATGATCTTTTGTCTTTCAGTGGTATCAATTGTAATGTCCCCTGTTTATGACTGAGCCTACTTGAATTCTCTTTCTTCCTTAATTGCTTACTTTAGCTAGTGGTCAGGTAGAACTCTGATAGAACTCTCTCAATTGGTTTATCTTTTCAAAAAAAATAACTTTTCCTCTCATTGATCCGTGTGTATGTGTGTGTGTGTGTGTGTGTGTGTATGAAACTTATTTAGTTGTGCTCTGATCTTTCTCCTCCCTAGTCTTCTGTGGGCTTTGTGTTTCATTTGTTCTCATTTTCTGATTCCCTGAGGTGCAACTTAGGTCGTTAACTGGTGATCTTCCTGTCTCTGTGACGTAGGCATTCGGTGCCCTGGGCTAAAGGATTTGATTTCCATCTTGATGTCATTGTTGAACCAGAGATGGTTCAGCAGCAGGTTGCTCAATTTGTTGTTTATATGTGTGCTCAGAGTGTCTGTCTTCCGGTTCTTAGCCAATTAGGTTAGCCCGGGGCCTCCTGAAAGATACTATTTTGAATAAACTGTTTTGAGATAATGGCAAATTACTCACAGGTAATACCTTTTATACAACTGGGGATGGATAAGTTCTTACTTTCCTTATGGTAATTTCATACCTAGAGAATTAAGGATTGAACTAAGTGATTCGTCAGGGCCTTCCTTTCCTCAAAGTCAGTGATATCATGAGAAAGCATAAACTCTAACATCGGCAAGGCAAATGTCAAATTCTAGCTGGATCAGGACCTGGCCTGGAGGATGTGTTCCTTCATCTCTATGTCTGAGGTTCTTCATCTGTGTAACAGATAATACTGATGCCCTTAAATGTTGTTCTAAGTATTGAATAAAAATGGACAGAGCACTGAGCTTTGCGTGGCACGTAGACGTCTCACGACACATTTGTTTCCTTGCAGCAGGCTTCTGGGCTACGGAAAGGGGTGATAGTGTGAGTGGCAGGTCGGGAAGGTCCTTAAAGCTGTGGTAGAGGAGCAGGGAGTTTGTTAATTGCTTCTCAGAGAGCAG
The DNA here is from genome assembly GCF_027406575.1 of Nycticebus coucang. Classification (NCBI taxonomy): domain Eukaryota; kingdom Metazoa; phylum Chordata; class Mammalia; order Primates; family Lorisidae; genus Nycticebus; species Nycticebus coucang. The sequence continues at coordinate 79,956,937 of NC_069796.1, forward strand.
CCGTGCTACCCCTAGAAATTTGACGACTAGGCAGCAGGGTTTGTTCCCCTTGGGCTGTAAACCTGGCTTTAATTCTGACACTTGTCATTATTTACCTCCGAGGCCACCTGCTCTTGTTTCCAAAACCAAAGTGTCTGCTGCATGTCCTGGACTCCCCAGTCCTCCAGAGTTTTACCCATGCCTTCCCATCCCATCCTCCTCCAATATGGACTTCCCAAACCCCCTGGGCAAGGGGCAGATTTTTCCAAGGAAGGGTACTTCTAAATATCCTTACACCCATCATCTGTGCCCAAGGAACCCGCGGGTCAACAAATGCTTTTTTCAATTGCCTCACAGCTTTGTTGTTAGAACTGAAGCCCAGCAGCTCTTTTCTGATCTAAATGAAAGCAGTGATACTGTGGAAGCATGGGTTTGAAGGCCTCCAAGTAAAATGTTTCCTGAGCCAAGATTCTTTCCATTGTCTTTGTGCTTAGGAATTTTCTGACTTTATTCCCTGTTCCCATCCCAATGGATCCCTCACCACTCCAACAAGTCTCCAGCACCCTCTTCCTCATCTCTGTGGCATTCTCTCCACCGAGCAGTCAGAGTCTGCTTAAAACATGGACATTGGACCTTGTCCCCCTTGCTTCCAACACTCCAGTAGCTTCTCTCTGCTCTGAGTGCCATAGGTTGGTGCTGGGGGCTCTGCTTCTGCCTGCCTCTCTCACCTCAGCCTGCATCACTGCCCCCTTCCCAGAAGCCGCAGCCACCCTGCAACTCCCTGCAGCATGAGTAGACCCCTCTCTCCCACTGGGGATGCTTCTGCCCTCCCCTGCAGCTGGCTGGCTCTCAGGCTAGTCCCCAGGCTTTGGGATCTTGGGTTGTCACCTTCTCAGGAAGGCATTCCCTGACTGCCGTTTCTGGAGGGGCCCCTCCCAGTTACTGTCTCATTAGTCCACTTGGCTTCCTTGTCTGGACTGAATTTGTGTTTACTTGTTTATTTTTCTTTCTCCCCCCAGAATGTTAATGACTCGAGGGTGGGGACTCTGTGTCAATGGTCACTGCTATATCCCCAGCACCTAGAACAGCGCCTGGTGACAGGAAATACTCAGTAAATAATTGCTGACTAAATTCATGATTATTTATAGCAGTGAAAAATTACAATAGAATAGAATCATATGATGAGATATGCTGTACAGAGGAATATTTTCTGGAAGTAAAATATGCTAATGCTAATTTGTCAATAAAACTTTTGTGTACATTAGGTGTTTAAAGTAATGCAGCAAAGGTCGATACTAACCTATTAGCAGTGTTATCTCTGGGGAAGAGTGATATTTCTTCCTTTCCTTTTTGAAAAATAAAGATTACTTTATATATTTTGTATAATGAAACAAGTATGTCTTTGATCAAGACAAAAATTATGCTAAGTGAAATCATGTGAGGTAGGGAAGAATGGGGTTTGAGTCGACAGTCCTGAGGGATCTGTAGTCTTAGCTGATCTCCTTCTTGTTTCAGCTTTGGAAAGACTAGAAAGGGACGAGGACCACCAGGTCAGGTCATTGGCCCAAGAAGTTCTGGCAGAAGTCAGCGATCCAGCCTCCCAGTTGCCCACTTCCAGGAGGACCATCATGGGCATAAAAGTCCCGGGGAGGAAAGTGCACCTCGTCAAAGGCAAGCGTGGGCAAAAGAACTGTTGGCAACACCTTCAAGAATCTTTTCGCAGGTGGCACCAAGGAAGATTATGAACGTGCCACCTGACAGGCAACATATCGAAATGAGACTCAAGAAGATCATCTCGAAGTCCACCTGAGGCCAGGCACGGTGTCATATGCCCGGAGCCCCACTCCTCAGGAGGCTGAGGTGGGAGGATCCCTGGAGGCGGGAGTTCGAGCTGCAGTGAACAACGACGGCAGCCAACCCACCAGAAACCTTCTGCATCTCCTAAGATCAAATGTGCCTGCTCAGTCTCTATCCAAATTAGCCCATTTCCTTGGACAAAGGTCGTCTCCCCGACATCTGAACAAACGAAAGAAAAAGGCTGTAGTGACCACCCGTGAATAGTCAATGACTCATAAATGGGTACGAATCAGAACTAACCTCTTAGGTGGCCTTTGATCCTTCTTACCTGTATAAGAGACAGAGTTTCTCTCTATCAGCCGTGCTGGAGTATGGTGGGGTGCTAACATGGCTTGGTGCAACCTGGGACCTCTGCAGTCAAGTGATCCTCCCACCTCAGCCTCCTGAGTAGCTGGGGCTCCAGGTACCTGCCACCACACCCACCTAAGATACTTTTTCATCTTATATTTAAGAGTGCAGGCTTCAGCATTTTCCCAGGCTGGTTTCTAACACCTGGTCCCAAGCAGTCTTCCTACCTCAGCCACCTGAATAACTGAAACTCATGCCACTACATCCACCTCATTTTTCAAAAATTTTGTTATTAAATCATAACTTTAGATTTATGGGTACAATGTGATTATTTGATATATAATGTGCAATGCTTAAATCAAACTCATTAACATAACCATCACTTCACTCACTTCTCTTTTGTGGTAAGACATTTGTAATTTACTCTTAGTGAATTCTGAAACATACCTGTGGCCGGGCGTGGTGGCTCACGCCTGTAATCCTAGCACTCTGGGAGGCCGAGGCGGGTGGATTACCTGAGCTCACAGGTTGTAGATCAGCCTGAGCCAGAGTGAGACCTCGTCTCTAAAGGTAGCCGGGCGTTGTGGCGGGCGCCTGTAGTCCCAGCTACTTGGGAGGCTGAGGCAAGAGAATCACTTGAGCCTGAGAGTTTGAGGTTGCTGTGAGCTATGATGCCACGGCACTCTACCAAAGGCAAGAAAGTGAGACTCTGTCATCCCACCACAAAAAAAAGAGAAAGATAGAAAGAAAAGAAATATACACATGCAGTTTTCACATTCGGCGAGATCTCACAAAATGCCCTCCCTCCTTCCACCAATCCCCTCTCCCTCCTTTCCCCTCCCTCTTGCTAGACTACATTTGTGTTTTATCATTTGTATGAGTGTGTAAGTGTTTATAAATTGGATTCATAGTATTCCTAAGAATATGTTCCAACTCCATCCAGGTAAACATAAAAGATGTAACCATCTTTTTTATGGCTGAATACATATACCATGGTATACCTATATCACAATTTGTAAATCCATTCATGTATTGATTGGCATTTGGGTGCTTCCGCAACTTGGTAATTATGGATTGGGTACAATAAACATTCTGGTGCAAATGTCTCTGTGGTAAAGTGATTTTTGTTCTCCTGGATAGACACCTAGTAATGGAATTGTGGGATCCAATGGAAGGTCAACTTTGAATTCCTTGAGGAGTCTCCATACTTTTTTCCCATAAAGGTTGTATTAGTTTGCAATCCCACCAGCAGTGTAGAAGTGTTCCCTTCTCTCCACGCCCACACCAGCATCTGCAGTTTGGGGACTTTGTGATGTGGGCTGCTGTTCTTACTAGGGTTAGGTGTTACCGTAAGGTGGTTTTGATTTGCATTTCTCTTATGATTAAAGACAATGAGCATTTTTTTCATGTGTTCATTACCATTTGTCTTTCATCTTTGGAGAAGTTTCCATTCAAGTCTCTTGCCCAGAAAGAAATGGGGTTGTTTGTTCTTTTCTTACTGATTAATTTGAGTTCTCTGGGGATTCAAGTTATCAGACCTTTGTCATTATCATAACATGCAAAAAAATCTCCCATTCCAAAGGCTGTCTGTTCGATTCAGCCGTAGTGCCGTTACCTGTGCAGAAGCTTGTTAGCTTGATCAAACCCCGGGAATTTGTTTTTGGTGTTGCTGCAATAGCCAGGGGGTTCCTCCTCATAATACATTTTCCCAGGCCAATAACTTCAACTATTTTCCCCGTTCTCTCTTCTAGTATATGTAAGGTTTCATGTCTTAAATTTAAATCTTTTATCCAGGGAGAATCAAGTTTTGTTAGTAGTGAGAAGCGTGGGACCAGTATCACTCTTCTACAGGTTGCTATCCAGTTCTCCCAGCACCATATGTTAAATAGGGATTCTTTTCCCCAATGCACGTTTTTGTTAGGCTTATCAAAGATCAAACAACGATATGTGGCTGGGTTCATGTCTGGATTCTCGATTCTATTCCATGTATCTACATCTCTATTTGTGTGACAGTACCATGGCACAAAAATGTCCATGGCTGTTTTGATCACTATAGATTTGTAGTATAACCTGAAGTCTGATAGCATGATGCCTCCAGATTTTTTTTTATTTCTAATTATTGTATTGGCTATTTGGGTTTTATTCTGATTCCGCATAAAACGAAGTTCTATTCTTTCAAGTTCTTTAATTTATGACATTGGTGCTTTGATAGGGATTGCATTACATCTGAGGATGGCTTTGGGTAGTGTAGACATTTTAACAATGTTGATGTTTTCCAACTATGAGCATGGTATTTTTTTCCCCATTTGTTAACATCTTCTGCTATTTCTTTTCTCAGGCTTTCATAGTTCTCTTTTATAGAAATCTTTCACATTCTTTGTCACATATATTCCTAGGTACTTCATCTTCTTTGGCACTACTGGAAAAGGAATAGTGTCTTGGGCTATATTTTCGGCTTGAGTATTATTGGTATATATAAAAGCTACTCATTTGTAGGTATTGCTTTTGTATCCCAAGACACTGCTACATTCTTTGATGACTTCTAAGAGCTTTGTTTTTGAGACCCTGGGGTTTTCCATTGTAAGATCATGTCATCAGCAAAGAGAGTTTGACCTCCTCTGTCCCCATTTGAATGCCCTTGATCTCCCCCTCTTGCTTGATTGCAATGGCTAGGACTTCTAGCACTATGTTGAATAGCAGTGGCGACAATGGGTATCCCTGTCTCATTCCAGACCTGAGTGTAAATGTTTTCCATTTTTCTCTATTCAATATAATATTGGCTGCGGGTTTGCTGTAGATGGCCTCTATCAGTGGAAGAAATGTCTCATCTAGCCTATTTTCCTAAGTGTTCTAATCTTGAAAGGATGCTGGATATTATCAAAAGCCTTTTATGCATCAATCGATAGAATCATATGGTCTTTGTTTCTTATTTATGTGGTATGTTTATACATTTACACATGTTAAAGCAACCTTGTAAACCTAGGATGAAAACACCTTGATCATGGTGTATAACTTTTGATGTTTTGTTGAATTCTCTTTGCTAGGAACTTATTGAATATCTTGGCATCGATGTTAATTAATGTTTTCCTTAATGAATGAAAACTAGTTTATTAAAACGAATTCATTCATTAGTTTTCTTTCTTTGTTGGGTCCTTTCCTGGTTTGGGGATAAAGGTTTGGGGATATTTGCTTTGTAGAATGTGTTCAGGAGGAGTCCTTCCTTGTCTACGTTTTGGAAAGGTTATGTAATAGTGTGAGTACTTCCTCTTTGAAGTTTTAGTAGAATTCTCATGTGAACCCGTCTGGTCCCAGACTTCTCTTCATTGGGAGATTATGTATCATCGATGCTATTTCAGTACTTGATATAGGTCTATTCAAAATTTCTAATTCTTTCTGGTTGAGTTTAGGAAGGTTGTGTGCTTCTAGCTATTGGTCCATTTCCTCCACATTTTCATATTTCTGGGAATAGATTTTTTGTAGTAATCATTGAGGATGTTTTGAACTTCTGTGGTATCTGTTGTTATTTCCTCTTTATTGTTTCTCACTAAAGTTATTAGAGGTTTTACTTTTCTGTTTCTGATTAGTCTAGTCAAAGGTTTATCAATTTATTCAGCTATTCAAAGAACCAACTTTTTCTTTCGCTGGTCTTCCGAATGATTCTTTTGTGTTCAATTTTATGTAATTCCACTCTAATTTTGGTTATTTCTTTTCTTCTGCTGGGGTTGGGGTTGCATTGATCTTCCTTTTCCAATTGGTTAAGATGGCCTGTTAGTTTTCTGACTAGCTCTCTTTCTGCTTCTTTGATAGAGGCTTCTAATGTTATGAATGCCCTGTCCCACTGGTTTTGATACTTTATTATCAAAGTATCTTTATTATCATTTTGTTTCAAAAATCTGATAATTGGGCAGTGCCTGTGGCTCAACTGAGTATGGCGCTGGCCCCATATGCCTGAGGTGGTGGGTTAAAACCCAGCCCCGGCCAAAAAACAAAAACAAAACAAAACAAAAACAAACTGATAATTAATGAGTACTCTCATCTTTGACCCAACTGCCATTCAGCCTAAAGTTATTTACTTTCTATGATTTTGTTTAGGTATGAATATTTCTGTGGCTGTTGACTTGAATGTTCATTCCGTCATGGTCTAAGAAGATACAAGGTTTCATCTCTATTCTTTTAAATTTGTAGAGTTTGGTCTCGTGTCCTAAGATATGAACAGTTTTTGAGGATGATCCATGGGTTGATGAGAAGAATGTGTATTCAGTTTTATTAGGATGAAATGTTCTATAAATGTGTGTTAAGTCCATTTGTTCCAGGGTGAAGTTTAAGTCTGTTATTTCTGTGCTTAGTTTCTTCTTGTATAATCTATCCAGAAGTGCCAAAGGGGTGTCAAAAATCTCCACTATTATAGTGCAGGAAGATATCAAATTGTTCATATTCGTTAGGGTTTGTTTCATAAATTCAGGAGCATTCAGGTAGGGTGCATAATGTCAATTATGGAAATCTCTTCATGTTCAGTGTTTCCCTTGACAAATATGCAGTGTCCATCCTCGTCTTTCCTTATTTTTGTTCATTTAAATCCAATTGTATCTGCAAATAAGGTTGCAACCTCTCCTTTTCTCTGATTTCCATTTGCCTGTGTGATAGATATCCATCCCCTCACCCTGAGACTTTTGAAATCCTTTGAGGTAAGGTGAGTCTCTTTCAGGCAACAGATACCTGGCCTGAGTTTTTGTATCCAGTCAACCAGCCTGTGCCTCGTTAGAGGAGAATTTAAGCCATTCACATTAATTGAGAGAATTGATAGGTATTGAATGTGTGGGCCATCTTGGTTTTCAAAGGGCCAGTGCATATTTTTAACCCTCTCACCATTGTGGAAGTTTGTTTTTGTTCTTTAAATTCCGGATGAATTTATTTTGGTGGTAGACCACTGTGCTGGTCATTATGGAAATTGGTTCTGAGTATTTCCTGGAGAGTTGGTCTAGTTGTGTCATATTTCCTCAACATAGGGATGTCAATAAAGTATTTGATTTCTCCATCACATTAGAAATGAAACCCAGTTTAGCTGGATACAGGATTCTGGGCTGAAAGTTCTTTTGTTTTAGAAGGTTGAAGGTCGATGACCATCCTCTTCTGCCTTGAAACGTTTTGGCTGAAAGATCTGCCATCATCCTAATATCTTTCCCTTTGTAGGTGATGGTTTCCTTATGCCTGGCTGCTTGCAGGATTTTCTCCTTCATATTAACTTTGGCAAAGTTATTACCATCCTTCTAGGAGATGATAGATTTGTTTGTATTGAGTCTTGCTGGGGTTCGGAAACTATCTAGTATCTGAATTTCTGTATCTCTTACAATTCTTTGGAAATTCTTCTCCTATTATGGAGGAGTAGAGCATGTACTCCTCCTATTATCTTGCGGTAGAGCATCTGTGTCTTTAGGACACCCTCTTCTCCTTGAGGAATCACTGCAATTCAGATGTTTGATCTTTTGGAATGATCCCACAACTCTTCTCAAGGAATGTGCTGTTCTTGTTCTCATTTTTTAAATGACTCTTTGAATCCTTGGGGTTATTCAAAAGCCTGTCTTCAACCTCTGAGATCCTTTCTTCTGCCTGATGAACTCTATTACTGAGGGATTCCACTGCATTTCAAAGCTCTGTAAGCTCTGCTGTATCTTTTCTCATTATGTCCATATCCTTGGTGACATTGTCTTTGAATTCATGAATTTCTCAAGGCAACTTTTGAGCTCCTTTGGATTTCCATTTCCATGTTTTCCTCCATTCTATTCATGTTATTTGCCATCCATATTCTGAATTCTATTTCTGACACTTCAGCCATTTCTCTAGGAATGGTATCTTCCATTGCATCTCCTTTGTCATCCCTTGCGGGAGCTGATCTACTCTAATTATTCATGTTGCCAGACTTCTTCTGCTGGTTTCTCCCATGAGTATTTTCCTGAATTTTGCAATTAAAATGGTGGGGTGAGATTTATTGGCAGCCCCAGGAACTAACCAGTCCTCTGCCAATGAGCTTGTGATTATGGCTTTTCCCCTACAGCTACCGGCAGAGACTCTGAGAACCTGCTGAGTGAGATCGTGTAAGCTGGCTCTGTGTTGATGACAGTCACCCTCTACCCATTCCTCATGAGTCTGGGTATTAGGCTGGAATCTCATCTGGAGAAATATACACACACCTATGGCACCCCACTGCCCCTCAGTGACAGCTACAGGAGGATAAACTGTCCCTCTCACAAAATAACCACTGCTCAATCTTGAAGGGTCCCTGGTGAACAGTCCAGGTCAAAAATTCTATCAGATTCTTTTCAGAGGTAGTATAATCCCTGCTCATGAGAAAGAGTTCAAAGGTTCTCAGGCAGTCAGATAGTAGGAATCCACCGGTATTTCCATCTGTTAAACTCAAGGGGCTGGAGCCTGGTCTCCTCTGGTGGGTAAGGGAGTCAGGAAATTTTGCTTCCAAAGTCAGAACTGGGGCATCAGTGCCCCTGTGCCTGCTGCACACAGCCTCCTCGCGTGCCTCTCTCCTGCTTGTCTCTCTCCGGGTGGCCTCCTGCTTCCACACGAATTTCTGTCCTGCTATCCAGCAGCCCGTACAATGCTTGGGTATCGCAGGAATTGCCACACACTCTGGGCTCTGCAGGGTGTACAACTTCAGACAGCCAGGCGAGGTGGGAAGGATGGACTGGGTGTTCAGATTTTCAGGGAAGATATTTGTTTGCTTTTATGCCAGGGAGGATGATGCTGAGGCTTACAGGTGGGACCTCCCTGGAGAAGGAGGACCGGGCTTTAGTGGCTCTCTCCCATGGAGTGCAGGGAGAAGTCTTTTGCTCCCTGCTGGCTTGCAGAGGGCCACAGCTGTCCTCCCACTTGGGGGACGGTTCTCCTGTCCTCTTGGTGATGGGCTTCATACTTAGTCTTTGTTGTCTTGGTGCCTTTTTTTGGAAGTGGCAGCTTGTCTCAGCAGAGATGATGTGCACTTGCCTATCTTCTTTCTATGCTCAGCTACCCCCTTTCCCTTCACTGAGTCCACTTCGGTTCAGTACCTTCCTCTCTGGACAGGAGCCTCTGGTGCAAGATGCCTATAGTTGGCCATCTTCCTCTGGGGACCTCCAGCAATATCTTCATTTTTAAAAGTGCAGGTCTCATTATGTTTCTTGCGCTGTTCCTGGACTCCTGGCCTTAAGTATCCCTCCCTCTTCAGCCTCCTGATTAGCTGGGTCTCAGTCAAGAATGTCCGTGCCAAGCTAATTTATTTTTTGTTTCATATTTTATATGTATATATATATATTTCTAATCTAGCCAAATTGGAAGGAGCAGTGCAAAGTCAGATGTCCATGCACATCTGAGTCTCTTACAAGTGGAGCACAGTGGTAAGTATGTGTGTCTCTAAACATTTCTAAACATAGAAAAAGTATACTTAAATGGTTTGAAAGATATTCATGATCATTATGGAGAATGTTTGCCTGGAGGACATACCTCACAATATAGACATATTATGGACATCCATATTATGATGTATCTATCTATCTATATCTATATATATATATATATATATATGTTCCTGGTTTCTGGTTTATAACTCCCACAGCCCTTGCTACCATTTCTTGATATAATGTTGGGTGCTTTCGCCCAGAAGTAGGCCTCAGAAAACAGGATCAATCTCTCTCTGACCTTCTTCTGTCCTCCTTATACCTGCCCAAGGCAGGACTCTAATATCCTCCTTGACTTATTCCAGGGAGGGTCCTGCCCCCTTTGCTGTAGGTAAGAAAGCATCACAGAATGGGCATGCACAGGCCTTGCTGGGCTTCCCCACTCGGTCAAACTGTGTTAGACTACACTGGTTCTGTCCAAGCACAATTCCACGTGGTGTCAATCATGCCTATCCAATTAACTCTCCCTACAAGGTCCAACACATCAGCATTTGGGGAGCCCCAGGTAATGGAACAGCTGGAGGCTTATTGGGAGGTGAACCAGAATGCATCCATGTGTCAGGAGTGTGGTGCACCCGAACTCCACAGGACAGAAGCTCCTTCACTCAGGATCTTTCTAGGCCTCACCCATTGAATCTCTTTGCCTGGGTGTTTGTTACTATGTCCTTTGTAATAAACCAGTAAAGGCAAGTAAATGTTTCCCTGAGACCAGTGAGCTGCTCTACCAAATTAATCAAAATTTACTTAAAATTAGCAAGAAATAATAAGAACAGAAAAAACAAAATATCAAAAGAAAAATAAAAGGTTGGACAATGATCTCTAAAATATTGCAAATATATACCTCTGAGGGGTGGAGGCAAATAAAAATACAACATATAGAAATAGAACTCACTATTGACTTACAGAAGGCATATGTATACATTAGTTTGAGAATTTTTCTTTTTAGTCCTGAGTTTTGAGAAGAGCTTATTAAGAAGTTCTCTAAATTAATTCAATGATGACACCATATAAGGCTGTTTAATAATAATTTAAAATAAAAACAGAGATCATTCATATGGAGCTAACTTCTGATAATATCTTTGAGACTGAGGCTCAGAAACTGATATCTGAAATACGGCACTTTGACATCTGAACTGAGGAAGACTCCCCTCACCCTCTGACCTGACCTCCCCACAGTGTCTCCCAAAGAAGCTGAAGTTCCTGTATTGGCCTAAGATCCAGATCCCCCAAGGAGAACCACAGGTTTTTTTCTTCCCCTCCCCATAAGAGGAGGACTCTAACCACATCTGCCCAGATTCACTTATGAGATTAAGTCCTGCCTCTCAGACTCATTCAGATTGCAAAGAGAACTCTTTATAAGTCACTTTCTGTTCTCTGGCCAAACATTCTCCATACTAATCATGATTGTCCTCAACCTAATCTCCTTCTCCCCACTCTCCCAGCCTCTGGTCCCAGCTCCCATCCTTTCTATTGCCTCCAGATGGTACATAAGCCCTGTCCCTCACTGGGGTCAGTGGGGATGCATCTTACTCTGCAGGCTCCTGTGTATGCAGGTTACACAGATTTGTACCCTCTGCTACTGTTACTCTATCTGCCTTCTGTCAGTGCTTTTCAAGGGACTTCCAAAGGGCCAAAGGCCTTGACCCTAGCAAGACAAAGCTCAGGGTCTATGTTGGGAGTGTAGCTGTCTGTGTGTCAGCCTCAGGGATGTGGGAGGGGGGAGGTTAGTGTCAAGAGTCAGAGTCACAGCTGGCACTCGATGCCTCTGTCCTCTCCATTCCTATTTCCTCTTGAGGTCCAATTCTCACGCCATCATCTGGTTCACCGCACAGCCTAACTTGTTTCTTTCTGGTCTCTTCCCACCAAACCGTCCTCCACATTGTTTCTGGCTTCGTATTTTCAAGACACTGCATTATTTTCCCTCTGTTTCAAAAGGTTTCTGAGTCTGCAGGTGTCAATTTCCTAGACAACAATTACTCTTTAAAGTTATTTTTCATAGTAAAGGATACATAGATGTCATAGGGTAGGCTATATCACTTTCATAGATTTTACTTTTAAAATTAAGACTTTAAAGCCCTTTTGAGGATTTTCCTGAGCCACATAAAGGGTATCGGCTCTTCATCCTCCCTAAATTCCCCCAGTCAGTGGTAGTTGGAAACAGATGATAAAAATCTGATCCCGGAACCGTCCTTTGTAAATTACCACCTCCAAGCCTTTAGACTGCTGTGACAACAACCGACAGTGGAATTTCTTCATGTGGTCATTTCTTCAGCAGTTTGCTTTGGCCTGCCCAAGCCTCCTGTCTAACATACCATATTAAGAAGCTGAGGTGGGCATGGGATTCTCACAACAGTCTGGTGTAGAGTAATTTGTTCCCTCATTGGCCTGCATAATTTTGTGTCTGCACATATGCAGCTCAGTGAACCCTTGTTCTACCTTCCGCTTGTTGAGCCATACTTTAAAAGGAGCTACCTGAACATTGATGTTCCAGACTTGACCTACCCGCTGGCTGCCAATTGTCTTCGCATTCACGTCCTCAGTGTGTCAGTCCTGTTCAACTTGGAATGCAGCCCCGTCTGATCCTTACTGCGTGTTCTTTCTCTGAATTCTTCCTTTAGCACCTTGATATGGCCTGGTGGTTCCAACATGCAAGTTTACCTCCGAGGACACGTGAGAAAGGTCAACCAGAAATTTTGAAATGTTATCTAAATAAAGTTTGATTAGTATAAGTCTAATTCTAGAATACAAATATTATCTCTATAAAATGGTAAAATATTCACCCACCCCATTGTGGTCTGTGTGTGATAAATATATTAAAAGATCAGTTCATTTTTATGCCCTGCCTATAATTTATACATCATTTAAAAGTCCATTTTAATTAGCTTGTGTTCAAGAGATTCTATTGCTTTAAACTCTGATTCCAAAGAACATTTTTAAAGAGTGCTCAGAGAGATAATATTTGAAGATCTATATATATATATATATATATTTTTTTTTTTTTTTTTTAAAGGATGAGTCTACAAGAACAGTAACTTCCTGGAACAGTAGCTCCTGCCATGGTCAGTTTGCAGCCTAAAAAAGAGGAAAGAAAACCATAAAACAAAACACATGGAAATATTAGGAACTGACTTGAATAACAAATAAAGCTACTAAAAAGTTGTGGTATTTTTAGACAGTTGAATCAATTCATAAATTAAATGTGTTTCCAATTATAGAAGGAGGTTTTATGTCCAAATTATTTCAACATACAGTTCAGAGGACAGAACGTTGTCTGCAAGTCACTTCATCAGCTTGTGGTTGTGCTTGTAGTGATCAAGGGCATATATGAAGTTTCTAAGTCCTGTCAGGCAACTCCACATTGGTTCTTTACAAAGTGACTTCAATTTAAGAACATTTATGATTCGTCCAGTGCCCATCTCAATGACAGACTTGAGCTCTTTCCCCTAAGAATTTTAATGAATTAAGTCTGAGTTATTTTGATTATTTTAAGTCGTGGCTCAGGATAGCTGTTTTCTCTGTCCTTTGGAGCACCAGTTCTCTGGAAAGCACTGTCTTTAGGTGTCTTGGACTTTTCACATTATGTGACCTTCTCACATCAGCCACTGACCCGTGAGGTGCTGTTGGCTTTTCTGGAGCAGAGTTGGAGACTCTTGTGAACAAAACTGCAGTAAAGGCAGCTGTTCATAGAAAACAAATGGTTACCCTGCAGAAACGAGAGTTTTCCAAAGACAAAATTCTAGTGGGTTTGTTTTCTTTAGCTTTCTTTAATATCTTTTTCTTTTTCATTGTGTTAGATAATTAATTATTTTCTTGGCAAACATTCTATTCAAATCGCTGAAGCTGTAGTTGTTTTGAATCTAATCTTAATCAAATACTCAACTGTCAGTGTATTTCAGTTTTGCAGTTAATAATCTCACAAATTCCTAATTTGAGAGTCAAGCAAATGTCAATGAATAGGAACATCTTGTTGACAATTCCCATCTCATTAGTGAAGTAGAACTGATTATCTAGCTCCACACTCTGTAGTTCTTCTGTCTCTTTCGTAGAAGACATTTGTGTCTGAGTGAAAAGAGAGAAAAGTGACAAAAGGAAATGTTATGGAAGCATAAAATTGTATACCTGAAAATAACAAATTTTTTCCTCTTAAATAACAAATATATTCTGGTTGCTTATGTAATTATATTATATGACTGGGCACCTCTTGTCCAATATTACTAATAACAAGGATGGTTACTTTGATTTATTCTTTAATTTTTATTTTAAAGTTTGGACTACGTTAAAAGCAGCCTAATTAAACTTTCTTGTTAATTACCACATCTACTTTCTAGAAATAGAATTCTTTCCCTTTTGATGTAAAAATTAAGATAATACATCACAAAATCTCAAAACTGCAGATGCTGGCGTGGATGTGGAGAGAAGGGAACACTTTTACACTGCTGGTGGGACTGCAAACTAGTACAACCTTTCTGGAAGGAAGTACGGAGAAACCTCAAAGCACTCAAGCTAGACCTCCCATTTGATCCTGCAATCCCATTACTGGGTATCTACCCAGAAGGAAAAAAATCCTTTTATCATAAGGACACTTGTACTAGACTGTTTATTGCAGCTCAATTTACAATTGCCAAAATGTGGAAACAGCCTAAATGCCCACCAACCCAGGAATGGATTAACAAGCTGTGGTATATGTATACCATGAAATACTATTCAGCTATTAAAAAAAAATGGAGACTTTACATCCTTCGTATTAACCTGGATGGAAGTGGAAGACATTATTCTTAGTAAAGCATCACAAGAATGGAGAAGCATGAATCCTATGTACTCAATTTTGATATGAGGACAATTAATGACAATTAAGGTTATGGGGGGGAGGAAAAGCAGAAAGAGGGACGGAGGGAGGGGTGTGGAGCCTTGGTGTGTGTCACACTTTATGGGGGCAAGACATGATTGCAAGAGGGACTTTACCTAACAATTGCAATCAGTGTAACCTGGCTTATTGTACCCTCAATGAATCCCCAACAATAAAAAAAAAAAAAGAAGATACTAACTATTAAAAAAAAAAAAAGAAATGTGATTTTAGAGAAGATAATGAAATGTGTCAGTATTTGGAAGATCTACACAACTTTAGTGAACCAATACTCTTCCAAATGACAAAGCGAGATGTTACAAAATCTTACATGGGATCCATTCAAAGTACAAGCTAGACCAACAAATCTTAATGGAACAAAGAAAATGGTTTCAGAATCCACATTGTAACTAACACTTAATAAACTAACATTTGGTGAGTTTTGATGTAAAAAAAAATTAAGATGATAGTTCTGACAGTTTGAGTGTGTAGATACAAATTGCTATAGTGACATGTGTTGTGGAGTGAATTATACCCACTTTCTTTAAAAGAAAAAAAACTTTATGCTGTTTAAAATATTTAGTATCCATGGATACTAAAGTTTAGGTAAACTCATGTCTCTTATTCAAAATGGCATACAATGCTCATCCTCCCACATTTATTTATTTTACCATATAAGTGCCGTGTAACCAGTTGCTATTCTATATTGTTCTTTTATAACTACGATATTATTATTAGTCCTCCCCAATATTTTCAATATTGGTCCAATCTATGGATGAAAACCTCATGAATAGGTTTGTGATTTGCAAAGAAAAATGGGTTTCACTGATTGAAATATACCTTTCTAATACAGTGGTTTGCTTAATTAAATTTTTCTATGAGGGGCTAAAAGAAGTGTGGAAATGGATTTTTTAAAAAAGAACACCACTAGTATCTGGTTATGCTATTATTACCTTATGTTACACAGAAGATGAGATGCCTATGAATAAAGCTACAACGAGGACCTGAGGGCCAGCACTTGGACACATGAACTTTTGTAGTTTTTGTTTGGTTGTTTTCAAATAGAGCCTTTCAAAAGCTTATGTAGGCAATTGCTAATTGAAATGTTTATGAAAAGAATTCACCATTCTTCTTTAACGTCTTGAGCCATCTTGAAATCAGATGGTGGCATTCGTGGATTTTTCCCTGTTAATAACGATGATTATCTTAATATATTTTATGTTACACGTGCATATTATTTAATTTGAGTAATGGAACCAAATAATAGTTCTTAAAATTTCTCAGATCTCCCAAAAGAGAGAAATTTTGGGTTGTGGTAAAATTGATCCAATCATTTTTCTAAGACTTTTTCTTCAAGTCTATCATCATATCTTTCCTTTGTTGCCCTTAGTAGAGTGCAGTGGTGTCATAACTCACAGCAACCTCAAACACCTGGGCTCAAGTGATTCTCTTGCCACAGCCTTCTGAATAGCTGGGACTACAGGCACCCACCACAACACCCTGCTATACTAGAGACAAGGTCTGGCTCTCTGGCTCAGGCTAGTCTCAAACCTGTGAGCTCAAGCAATTCACCTGCCCCCCACCTCCCAAGTGCTAGAATTATAGGCATAAGCCACTCGCCAGGCCTCAATTATAGCCATTTTTGAAAATTTTATGTAACTGGGGAGAAAACAGTCCTGTTGCAGGACTTATCCACTTACTGTTTTCAAAATAAAATTTTACTTTATAAACATTATTTCTATACTGCTGGTTTTGTCATCAGTCATAGCTATCTCTCTACTTTCTTTATTCAGCATCGTGGTATCAAACACTTACTTTAGTGAGCGCTAAATAATAATTCTGGTTTTCAATGTCACTATTTCAGGATTGTATCTGGAGTTCTGTCCTTGGTTACCATATGATTATTTTTCAGTTTTTTAGGTGCCCCTGTTGCCTAAGAATGACTGATGGAATGAAAGCAGAGCCCTTTCTTGAAGAAATGGATGTGAGTGTGGGAGGAAGAGTGGCAGAGAAGCTTATAATTGGAATGCACCATATCACCATGGATTGGCTTGCAAGACTGCCTTTAGTTCAAATTTTGTTTGTAGGTTTAAAGATATTTTTAAAAATTGAGTTGTATATTTTTAAATGTATTTCATTTAGGTGGTTCCCAGGATGTTGATAATGTAACTAACAGAGCAAAACAGATCGTTACCATATATGGAATAAGTGAAAAGGTAATGGCTAATTTTAATCCTTTTTATGTATAAATCATGTGTCAAGTGTCTCTTTCAAGGATGGTCTGATTGTAAGTAGGTCACCTTTACACTTCTTGCTCTCATTCCAGGAGCATTTGAGGTGACTTATTTTAAACATTATTCTAAATATTATTCTCTGAGTAACAAAGTAGGGCATTGTCTTAGATCAGAATTAGGTGTTGAGACATTGACTATGACTTCGTAAGTTACCCAAGGGCTAAAGGAAATTCGGTAGCCTTTGCATATGGCTTAGCACAGAGCCTACCCTCTGAGCTTGCTTGACCCACTACTTCTCTCACACCCCTACGTCATCATGGCGGCTCACTGAAGCGCTTCTATGCTCTGGCTTGTGGGTTTGACACTTGGAATGACTTGCCAAGGTTTTTGAGGGAGCACAAAGAACTAGATTGGAATGATACTAAGTTTTCTCTCTTTATCATACTTTCACTAGTTTGATTTTGGTCTTTATAGTTTCAGAAGAACAATGAAATTTCTTGGCACTCAGATGCATTTTTACACTGCATTTCTATTTTACCACCCATGATATTTACTTCTAGATATGTACAATAGTACTTTTCTCTGCTAAATGTTGGTGCTTGGGGCTTTCCTCTTCAATTATGTTTTTCCTTTTGTTGTAGCTCAAAGTTATGATCTATAGTAAGACAGGAAAACTGAGTCCAGTAACTCGGTCTGCCATCACAAGAAGTAAAAGTGCTTCTAAGATAATTGCAATACTTTTCAGTTCATTTTTCCTTTTAACAAAATGAAATTTTATATACATGTGTATATATATATATATATTCCTAAATAGATACTTGAAACTGATTAAAAAAAATTGTTCTGTTCACCAGAAACATCACTTTGTAAAATAAACGTAATAGATGCACTATTTCAGAAGTGAGTTAAGTATTTTATTAAGGAACTTTCATCGTGAATTGGGTCTTTTATTTTATTCTGACTACAGGAAAGAACAGTAAGATTAATAATTATGAAAATTCAATTATTCTTTATATCAAATTCATACGAGGTGACAGCAAGGGGAATGTTGTATATTGATTCTCTGTGTCTCTTGTTTTCCCACGCTGACATGTATTTATTCAGCAAATAGTTTTGATGATTTGCTTTGGGGCCAGCAGTGTGCATGTGCAGAGAAGGTAGAAGAAAGAAAATAAATGTCCCTTTGGCTACAATGTACATCAGAGATTAGGTTGAAAACTATGAGTAGATTCAGAGGGATCAGTTAGCATGTACTGTGGGAATTCAGACATGACACAATGGAGGCTAGAGCAGGAGGTGAAAGCAGCAAGGGAGACACATGGGGGTTAGAGAGATACATGTGTAGTGGAATCTGAGTGTCTTTGTGACATTTTGGATGTAGCGAGTCAGAGAGATTAAACTCTTCAGTAGATTTCCACCTCCTGCTGCTGTGTAACTGTCTGTGCCACTCCCTGGGGAACCATGAATCTAAGCTGGGCTAAGCCTAGAAAGTGGGGAGAATATGAGTTCAAAGGGAGTGCCAATTTTAAATATTTTCTTGCACAAATGGATTCTCACTACGTTGCCCAGCCTGCATTTGAACTCCTGGGCACAAGTGATCCTTCCACCCCAGCCTTCTGAGTGGCTGGGATGCAGGCATGCACCATCATGCTGGATCCCTCAGTCCGTCTTATTCATGTTGAACTTGAGGGATCTTGGTGAAGATTTCAAGTTAGAGATAGTAGGTGTGTGTGAGTTTACTCCATCTGGGGGTTGAAGTTACCCATCCAGTAAGGCAGGTCTTGGAATGAAGAGGAAGACCAAGCTCATGGACAAAGTTAGTAGTGAACAGGGATGTAATCAGGGGGCTTGTGGGATGACACATGAAGCGGGTGGGATAGGGCTCTAGTCAAGTGGTTTGGACTTCACAGGAGTGGTGCCTTATACAAGAGGATGAGCTATAGTTTTCTGGATGTGATGAGCAAAGAGCTCACTTCTTTACCCTGGAATATCTGGAGTGAAAATGAACAAACAACACTTGGGAGGGCTTGGGGGAAGTGGCATCAGCAGGAGATACAGCTGTGACTCATTGAATGCTTTAGACTAGTTAAGGATATGCACTGAAAAAGGTTGAGAAAGTGTTTCACAAGAGGAGCTCTCTCCCATCACAGAATGTTTATTCTCTTTTTCTTACTATTAATGAGTATGATGCACAAATATCTATACTCTTGAAGGAAGCTTCTGAATGGATTGATAAATTAACAGATTTCACATTTTTTAAGATACATAAAATTTTCCTTTTCCCATTGACTCTATTTTTCTTCTCTTACATTTTCTTCTTCATAACTTATCTGCTTTTCTATTTCAGAACTCATAAGAAAGAGTAAAGTGTCTTACAAACTCGTACTAACAAGGATAAGAATCTATCAGAATTTTAATTGACCTATGAAACTTTGGATACCAAAGAGTTGAAGTAATTCTTGAGGGGAAGAAATTAAAAATGAACGATGAAGGCCAAGCACAGTGGCTCATTCCTATAATCCCAGCCCTCTGGGAGGAAGAGGCAGGTGGATTGCTTGAGTTCAGGAGTTGAAGAGTAGCCTGTGCAAGAGCGAGACCCCATCTCTAAAAGTAGCCAGGTGTTGTGGTGAGTGCCTGTAATCCCAGCTACTCCAGAGGCTAAGGCAAGAGAATAGCTTGAGCCCAAGGGTTTGAGGTTGCTTTGAGCTGTCACGACACAGTATTCACCAAGGGTAACAAAGTGAGACAGGAAAAAAAAAAAGCGAATGATGGAAGAAACTATACATTTGCAGTTATAATTGCACATCAATTGCAGTACTTCTTCTAGTCTACCTTTTAAAAAATTCAGATTAGTATGTGGGCACCAATGATTAGGTTACATTGTTTGTGTTTGTTAGGTAGAGTTCAAGTTGTAGTTGAGCCCTTTGCCCAGGGGGTGTGCCATGTAACCTTACATTGTGCCCTCTCGGTGGGAGTTTACCAATCCCCTTCCTTCCCTTTCCTCTTTCACTTCTCCCACCTCCACCTGAATTTGTGTTTTCTTCTCATGTGGGGGTGTAGTTTTTTCGCTGTTGGTTTCATATTCCTATTACATAGGTTGGATACTTGCTTCTCCTTTCTTGTGATACTTTACTAAGGAAAATGCTCATCAGCTCCATCCATGTTAATACAAAAGATGTAAAGTCTCCATCTTCCTTGTGGCTGAATAGCATTCCATGGTATACATATACCACAGTTTATAAATCCTTTCATGCATTGATGGGCACTTGGGTTGATTCCAAGTCTTATAGTCAGCCATTTTGATCATGGTCATTCTAGTGAATAGGAAGTGGCTCTTATATCCACTGATATCCAAATTACTCTCACCCAAATTTTAATCTCTTTTAAATTAGATAATGTCCCTAGTGACTAGTGGTTTTCAGCATCTTGTCCTGTACCTGTTGGTCATTTGTACATCTTCTTTGGAGAAACATCCACTGTAATATTTCCCCCTTTCTTAGTTGTGTTTTTGTCACCTTCTTAAGAGCAATGAGAGATCCTATATTGCAAGTCCCTTAATAGACGGATCTTCACTTTATCTGGTCTGCCAACCACTTGCCATTTCAGGGTTGTGTTCAGTTCATCTGTACTTACTACTATTGAAAAAGCTGTACTTAAACTAGCCTGTTGCTACTTATTTACTGTTTTTCTCATATCTAATGGGATTCCTTGATTCTCCTTTGTCACCACCTTCTATTTTCAACAAACAGTATTACTTTTTATGGTGATATTTCCTCAGTCTTTTATCTGGCAATGTCTGTTTTGCCTATGCTTAATAAGAATAGTTTTGTCACCAAATATAATCCCCACTCAGCCCTTTTTTCTTTGAGTCTCTTTGAATATATCATCCTAATGTACCCTAACTTTCCTCTTTTTTAATGAAAAACCAGCCATTAATTATTTTTGTGCTTTTTATGGGATAGATTGCTTTTGTCATTGCCTTCAAGGTTTTTTTTCTCGTCATTGTCTTTAATATTTTCATAAGGATGGTTTTAGGAACAGGTCTTTTTTTGTTCATCTGACATGGGTTTTTGTGGGTTTCTTTGGGCTTCTTAGATGTAGAGGTTGCTTTTCACGGAATTTGAGAATATTTGGCCTATATTTTTTGACTCTATTTTCCTGCTCTTTTCCCACATTCACCTGGGATCTCAGGATTCAGCAATTTCAGGTTAAGGTGAGGGTGATGCAGGATTCTGGCAACTGCGGAGGGAAGCTTTTGACTAGAATAGAGTTCAAAAAGAAGAACTCTATTCTTCTCTCCTGCGATGCTCTTGTGAATTTGTTGGTACTTTTATCATGATCTCGAAGGTTCTGTCCATTTGTTTCAGTCTTTTACTCCATATGTTCTTCTGATTGAATAATATGTACTGATTCTTCTTCAAGTTCACTGGCTCTTCTGCCATCTCAAATTTACTGACTTTTAATTTTAGGGTTTTTTTTTTAGCCTCAATTTATCATTTGATTCTTTCAGGTATTTTGTACATCTGGAATGAAATTCTTTGTTCATTGAGTCAGTATCATCTTTTCCCTCAAATACTATTAACACACTTCATCTAATTTTTGAACATATTTCCAAGTCTCTTTTTTTTTTTGAGGTTTTTTCTTATTTGTTTGAGACCTTGTAGCTTCAGGCTGCATATTTTTCATTTTGTAAGTCCTATTCTGAAAACAAATACATTTGACCTTGTTTATTATTTTCAACATTCTATTAAGAGAGACGTCTTTTAGGAGATGTGTATAAGCTTTGGACTTAAATTAGACTTTCACTTTGGAAATTACATTTAATTTCTCAGGATATCACAGCTTTGTTAAAAATATTCTAGCTTCATGGCTTCATGAACTGGTTCCTATCAGGGACTCTTCTCATGTTATCTAATTGAAGAAGATTTCAGGTGTTGGAATTTTCTGGCCACTTGGTCAAAAGGTTCCATCAGCATTTGCTGGAATCCCTGCATCACCCTCATCTTAACCAGAAATTGTTGAATCCTGAGATCCCATGTGAATGCAAGGAATGCAGGGGTCCTCTGGGATTCTTTTTCCTGGAGCTTCTGTGCTAGGAATGATGTTGAGGGTTTTCTTCCCAGGTTTTGTGGCACCAGAAAAGATTTTAGGGATCAGGGATTTTGGTTCTCTGAACCACGTTGATCTAATTCAACTAGAATTAGAGCTAGAAAGTACAAGTGAGGCATCACAGTAACCAAAAGCAAAAGTAAGTGGAAACTGAAAATAAAACTGGAGCGCACAGACAGAGTGGATAGAGAGCAAAAGTCACCTACACAAATTTCAGGTAAACAAAGAGAGATTTTGGCTGTGCCACTGACCCTCCTCAGCGACCTCACGGTCCTCTGGGGGTCGTGGCTTCTTCGATGAGCACGGATCCCTCCGCTGGGACAAGTAGTGCTGCAGGACTCCCAGAGATCTACCTCCCTGCAGCCCATGTCAACTGGCGACGGGCAATTCCGAGTGACTTGAAGTCCCTGCGTCTCAGACTGGCTTCTGGGATGCAAGGGCGGTAGAGACAGCCTCACAGTTGAGGACAGCAGAGACCTGTGGCCCTGGACCCTGCCCATGGATATCAGGGGCCTTGGCGCTGAAGGCGTGGTGCCTCGTGACCTCCCCGCCCCCAACCTCCACCACCTCTCGGTAGCAACAGGCACTGTAACTTGTCCAGGAAACCTGGCCCGCTTTTGGATCTGGCACCCCGTGCATTCTAGAGGCCCCTACAGAAGCACCATGGACCTTCAGGACATCCTTTCAGAACTTCACAAGTCCAGGGGAGAGACAAGATGGCGGACTGAAGCCAGCTTTCCACAGAGGCTCCCGTCCAGAAGGAGAGTTAAGGGACAGGAATTTAGTTAAGTATCCTGGTGGATTTGAGCTGCACCAAGAGAGAAGGTTGAAGAACGCACATCAACACCGCTGAGGCAAGCTGTGATCACAAGGACGCAAACAAAAGGTACAAAATCCGCCACCAAGCGGACGGGAGTCCCCCTCCCCCATGAGACCGGCTCAAGAGCCCCACAATTAAACAAACGGGCAGAAATTAAAGGCCCTCCCACTACACTCCACAGGAGAGACCTTCTAAAAACTGGACCTACCTCCCCTACTAGGGTGCCATGGCATTCTCCTGCCAGGCATAAAACTGTATAAAACTTTAAAAATCCTTTGCTGGCAACCCTGAACCCCCAACACTCCCCTCCCACTCACTGAGGTCTGGAGGCCTGTCCCCCAGGAGTTTGGATTCTTGGGTGATTTCTGAAGGGGAGTGGACAGTCCCTGAGCTGCCACTGGTCAGCACTGACTCTGAGGCACGCAAGTGAGGAGAGGGCACCCGGCTAAGGGGGAGTCACGCCCCGGCAATACTTCCCTGCCGTGCGGTGCAGAAGCCCTCCCAGGGCAACAATACGGCCAGGCATAAATCTGAATGAAACTCTAGCTTCCCCGCTGAGCTCTCAGCACTCCCCTGCACTCTCACTCGGAGTCTGGGGGCCTATCCCCCAGGAGTTCGGATCCTTGGGTGATTTCTCGAGGGGAGTGCACAGTGCCCGAGCCACGACTGGTCAGCGCTGACTCTGAGACATGCAAGTGAGGAGAGGGCACTCAGCTGAGGGGGAGTCACACCTTGGCAGCACTTCCCTGCGGTGCAGTGCAGCAGCCCTCCCTGGGCAACGATACGGCCAGGCATAAATCTGAATGAAACTCTAGCTTCCCCACTGAGCTCCCAGCACTCCCCCCCCCACTCTCACTCGGGGGTCTGGGGGCCTGCCCCCCAGGAGTCCGGATTCTTGGGAGATCTCTCGAGGGGTGTGGACAGAGCATAAACTGCAGCCACTTAGTGCTGACTCTGGGGCGTGAGACAGAGGAGAAAAGGGTCGGCTGGGTGCCCACACCAGAGCGGCAGTTCCTGGAGATAAATCAAGAGCTGTATTTTCTTTAACAGCAAAACGACTCACTTCTGGATATTCTGAAACCACACCCCCTGTCTCCCTGAGCAACCAGAGGAGGACACCAGTGAGCAAAGGATTTGCCTGACACTGCTCACAAACCCAGGAAGCTTCCAGGGCAGGGCCGACTCAGAGACGTAATCGGACACAAACCTCCAGCAGCAAAGACGATTCAACTCAGAACAGCCTGTCTTCTGTAGGCGATTTTAGCAGAAACAGAGACAGAACCCTGCAAAGTTGTCTGTTCTGTTCTGTTAGCTAACATCTACAGAACATTTCATCCCAACCAAACTGAATACACCTACTTCTCATCAGCCCACAGAACATATTCCAAAATCGATCACATCTTAGGTCACAAGTCTAACCTCAGTAAATTTAAAGGAATAGAAATTATTCCTTGCATCTTCTTGGACCATCATGGAATAAAACTTGAATTGAGTAACAACAAGAATCTGCATACTCATAAAAAAACATGGAAGTTAAATAACCTTATGCTGAATGATAGCTGGGTCAGAGATGAGATTAAGAAAGAAATCACCAATTTTTTGGAACAAAATGACAATGAAGACACAAATTTAGAAAGGCAATTCTAAGAGGGAAATTTATAGGACTGCAAGCCTTCCTCAAGAGAATGGAAAGAGAGGAAGTTAACAACTTAATGGGACATCTCAAGCAACTGGAAAAGGAAGAACATTCCAACCCCAAACCCAGTAGAAGAAAAGAAATAACCAAAATAAGAGCAGAATTAAATGAAATTGAAAACAAAAGAATAATACAACAGATCAATAAATCAAAAAGCTGGTTTTTTGAAAAGGTCAACAAAATAGATAAACCTCTGGCCAACCTAATCAGAAAAAAAAGAGTAAAATGTCTAATCTCATCAATCAGAAACAACAAAGACAAAATAACAACAGACTCGTCAGAAATCCAAAAAATCCTTAGTGAATATTACAAGAAACTTTATTCTCAGAAATATGAAAATCTGAAGGAAATTGACCGATACTTGGAAGCACACCACCTTCCAAGACTTAGCCGGAATCAAGTGGAAATGTTGAACAGACCCATATCAAGTTCAGAAATAGCATCAACTATACAAAACCTCCCTAAAAAGAAAAGCCCGGGCCCAGATGGTTTTACGTCAGAATTCTACCAAACCATTAAGGAGGAATTAGTACCTATATTACTCAACCTGTTCCAAAAGGTAGAAAAAGAAGGAAGACTACCCAACACGTTCTATGAGGCAAACATCACCCTGATCCCCAAACCAAGAAAAGACCCAACAAGAAAAGAAAATTATAGACCAATATCACTAATGAATATAGATGCAAAAATATTCAACAAGATCCTAACAAACAGAATCCAGCAACACATCAAACAAATTATACATCATGACCAAGTTGGTTTTATCCCAGGGTCTCAAGGCTGGTTCAATATACGTAAATCTATAAATGTAATTCAACACATAAACAAATTAAAAAACAAAGACCATATGATTCTCTCAATCAATGCAGAAAAAGCTTTTGATAATATCCAGCATCACTTCATGATCAGAACACTCAAGAAAATTGGTCTAGAAGGGACTTTTCTTAAACTGATACAGGCCTCTACAGCAAACCCACAGCCAATATCATATTGAAGGGAGGTAAATTGGAATCATTTCCACTCAGATCAGGAACCAGACAAGGCTGCCCATTGTCTCCATTGCTTTTCAACATTGTAATGGAAGTTTTAGTCACTGCAATTAGGGAAGAAAAGGCGATCAAGGGTATCCATGTAGGGTCAGAAGAGATCAAACTTTCGCTCTTCGCAGATGATATGATTGTGTATCTGGAAAACACTAGGGACTCTACTACAAAACTCCTAGAAGTGATCAAGGAATACAGCAGCGTCTCAGGTTACAAAATCAACATCCATAAATCGGTAACCTTTATATACACAAACAACAGTCAAGTTGTAAAAGCAGTTAAGGACTCTAGCCCATTCACAGTAGTGCCAAAGAAGATGAAATATTTGGAAATTTACCTAACAAAAGACATGAAAGATCTCTATAAAGAGAACTATGAAACTCTAAGAAAAGAAATAGCTGAAAATGTTAACAAATGGAAAAACATACCATGCTCATGGCTGGGAAGAATCAACATTATCAAAATGTCCATGCTACCCAAAGCAATATATAATTTCAACACACTCCCTATTAAAGCTCCGCTGTCATATTTTAAAGATCTTGAAAAAACAATACTTTGTTTTATATGGAATCAGTAAAAACCTCGAATAGCCAAGACATTACTCAGAAATAAAAACAAAACAGGAGGAATCACACTACCAGACCTCAGACTTTACTACAAATCGATAGTGATCAAAACAGCATGGTACTGGCACAAAAACAGAGAAGTAGATATCTGGAACAGAATAGAGAACCAAGAGATGAATCCAGCTACTTACTGCTATTTGATCTTTGACAAGCCAATTAAAAACATTCAGTGGGGAAAAGATTCCCTATTTAAATGGTGCTGGGTGAACTGGCTGGCAACCTGAAGAAGACTGAAATTGGACCCACATCTTTCACCATTAACTAAGATAGACTCTCATTGGATTAAAGATTTAAACTTCAGACATGAAACTATAAAAATACTAGAGGAGAGTGCAGGGAAAACCCTTCAAGAAATTGGTCTGGGCGAGTATTTTATGAGGAGGACCCCCCGGGCAATTGAAGCAGCTTCAAAAATACACTACTGGGACTTGATCAAACTAAAAAGCTTCTGCACAGCCAAGAACACAGTAAGTAAAGCAAACAGCCCTCAGAATGGGAGAAGATATTTGCAGGGTATATCTCTGACAAAGGTTTAATAACCAGAATCCACAGAGAACTCAAATGCATCAGCAAGAAAAAAACAAGGGATCCCATCTCAGGCTGGGCAAGGGATTTGAAGAGAAACTTCTCTGAAGAAGACAGGCGCACGGCCTTCAGACATATGAAAAAATGCTCATCATCTTTAATCATCAGAGAAATGCAAATCAAAACTACTTTGAGATATCATCTAACTCCAGTGAGACTAGCCTATATCACAAAATCTCAAGACCAGAGATGTTGGTGTGGATGTGGAGAAAAGGGAACACTTCTGCACTGCTGGTGGGAATGCAAATTAATACATTCCTTTTGGAAAGATATATGGAGAACTCTCAGAGATCTAAAAATAGATCTGCCATTCAATCCTGTAATTTCTCTGCTGGGCATATACCCAGAAGACCAAAAATCACAACATAACAAAGATATTTCTACCAGAAGGTTTATTGCAGCCCAATTCATAATTGCTAAGTCATGGAAAAAGCCCAAGTGCCCATCGATCCACGAATAGATTAATAAATTGTGGTATATGTACACCATGGAATATTATGCAGCCTTAAAGAAAGATGGAGACTTTACCTCTTTCATGTTTACATGGATGGAGCTGGAACATATTCTTCTTAGTAAAGTATCTCAAGAATGGAAGAAAAAGTACCCAATGTACTCAGCCCTACTATGAAACTAATTTGGGGCTCTCACATGAAAGCTATAACCCAGTTACAACCTAACAATAGGGGGAAGTGGGAAAGGGAGGGGAGGGAGGGGGTGGTGGGTAGAGGGAGGGGGATCGGTGGGATCATACCTGTGGTGCATCTTACAGGGGTATTTGCGAAACTTGGTAAATGTAGAATGTAAATTTTTTGGCACAGTAACTGAGATAATGCCAGGAAGGCTATGTCAACCATTGTGATGAAAATGTGTCAAATGGTCTATGAAGCGAGTGTATGATGCCCCATGATCATATCAATGTATACAGTTATGATTTAATAAAAAAAAACAAAAGCAAAGACCACATTAACTCTTATTGTAAATAATAATCAGCATCCGTCAGCAACCTATTACAACATTTCCAATTCAAAAGTTGATTTCCTGGGTCAATTATTTTAAAACTGTTCAAGATCAAAACCATTCGGCTTGAAACTAAGTTTACAAAACAATAAGAATGGGAGGCAGGAGGTAAAGGTCACTTAGGACCTAAACCAACCAGACTAGCTATATCTTCTTGCCCTAGCTTGACTTACTTTGTCTTATTTTCAACACATACACTCTCAGATGCATTCTAAAGGAACTTCTCCATATAGCCCACATAACAAAATCCCAAAACCAGTGTTGTTGATATGGGTGGGGAGAAAAGACACATGTCTACACTGCTGGTGTGAATGCACACTAATACAGTCTTTTTGGAAGGATGTTTGGAGAATATTTAGAGATCTAAAAATAGACCTGCCTTTCGATCCTATAATTCCTTTATTACGTATATACCCAGAAGGCCAAAAATCACAATATAACAAAGACATCTGTACCACAATGTTTATTGCAGCCCAATTCATAATTGCTAAGTCATGGAAGAAGCCCAAGTGCCCATCAACCCATGAATGGACTAGCAAATTGTGGTACATGTACACCATGGAATATTATGCAGCCTTAAAGAAAGATGGAGACTTTAACTCTTTCATGTTTACATGGATGGAGCTGGAACATATTCTTCTTAGCAAAATATTTCAAGAATGGAAGAAAAGGTATCCAATGTACTCAGCCCTACTATGAAGCTAATTTATAGCTTTCATATGAAGGCTATAACCCAACTATAGCACAAGAATATGGGGAAAGAGCCAAGGGAGGTGAAGGGAGGGGGAAGGTTGGGGTGGAGGGAGGGTAATGGGTGGGGCCACAGCTACAAGGCATCTTAGAATGGGTACAGGTGAAACTTACTAAATGAAGAATACAAATGTCTACATACAATAACTTAAAAAATGCCACAAAGGCTATGCTGAACAGTTTGATGAGAATATTTCAGACTGTGTATGAAACCAGCACATTGTACCCCTTCATTGCACTAATGTACACAGCTATGATTTAACAATAAAAAAAAATTCTATTCTTGCTAGCCTCCTCTACTGCTGTTTGAGATATAATCTGTGTTTATGGCATCTCCATTTGAAAGGCTACCTTTCCATATCTATGTGGAGATGTTGCAACAATTGTAGCTGAAATGTAAACAGTGGTGGAGAAAAACCTCATTTTATTGTGGAAGAGAAAAAGGGTAAAGAGGCTTTTTTCTTCTTTCTTTCTTTTTTTTTTTTTTTTAATAAAATTGTCACAGGAACCTATTTGCCTATAAGTTTGATCCACAGAGGTATTTGGGTTACTTATCAGGGTAATTGAAATTTTGCCATGGGAACAAGTTCCAATTGTTTTCAGAAGAAATCTGGATCAAGTTATCTTTTACAAATTGGTGAGTTGTGTTACTATCTTCTGACCAGATTTCTAAAGTAAAATCTTTTAAAACTTAGTGGGCATGTGTGTATGAATGCATATATTTAAATGTTTTGTGTATGTCTGTGTATTATATTGAGAGTGGATACTCAGAAAAAGTAAGGTGTAGGAGAATAGAATAGAGGTCTTCTCAAGGTGAGCCAAAGGATACACCTTTGAGGTCCTTCCTCCCCATGGTGACTCAGCTCTTTGGAATTTGTAAAAACATAACTTCCTGGGACTCGGAGGCTGATGTTTGCTTCTACTTCTGTGAAAGCCTGTGGTTTGTAAATGCTGAAGCCCACTTGTTCAGCTTGATTCAAAGGGACCAATGATAAAGGTACCTGTGGGGTTTAACTTTTGCACTAGGCAGTTTTGGGACACAGCCATTTTGAATTCTTTTTTGTGGTCCACTACACCAACTAAAATAAAGCCCTTCCTGTTAAAAACCTGGTGTTTGGATGCTTTTTCTCTCCATTGGGCCTCATCTTCCTACAAAAATATGTTTGTGCCTATATAGTGCTGGATTAGATTATAAATAATAGAATGCTCATAAATTAATTAAACCCAAATGCCTTTCGGGTTCACATGGATTTAGTAAACTTCAGCAAATAAACTGGGTTATTTAAAAAGATATTATTGGTAAAGCATGAGTGAAAATGTTTCCAAATTGTAAGCATACATTTTTGCCTGGGTTTTATTGGATTTTTTTATGATCTTAAAATGTTAAGATTTGACACAAAGGCTATAAAACTGTAAATCTAGACAAAGACAAAATGACATGTGTTTGCATGATTTTAATAAGGTCAATTAAATACTGTTGGTCTAATGATAATTGCTAAATATTCTGCATTATCAACAAAAGCTCTATGTGTTTAAGGTTCTTAATTAGGTAAAAATGTACACATGTATAAACAAAACACTGTCAACAAGTTAGAATAAATCAATGTCAAGAAAATAGTTGGCACTTACTCCTGGTTGCATGCAAAATTTTCTCCTTCATCTTGACTTTGGACAGGTTCATTACAATATGTCTTGGAAATGCCCAATTAGAGTTGAGATGACCCAGGGTTTGATATACATCTGAAAGGAGTTTCAGAACCGTAGTAAAACTTGGGAGTTTTAATAGGACTTCCACGCCTTTGAGACAATCTTTTTTTCTTCAGGGACTCCTTATTATTTGTACCTTTGAACATTTCATGGAGTCTGGTAGTTCTGTAAGCACCTGCTCTGCCATCTCTCTCATCTTTTCTGCATCTGTAACTACCCGGGTTAGCTTGAACACTTTATCCTCTAGCTCTGATGTTCTTTCTTCTCCATGGCCTAAACTGTTTTGATACGTTCTACTGTGTCTTTACATTCCCTGATTTTCTCCTTCACCTTCTTATGCTCTACTATATCCTTTCAATACTCCACATCACTCTCATACGACTTTTGCTTCTATCTTTCCATTTTCTCATCCATTCCCTTTATTGCCTTAATCCTTCATATTTTAAATGTGCTTTCTATCAAATCCATTGACACTTTATAAGAAGAATCTTTTGTAAAAGGTACATTGGGGTCCCAGGGAGGAATTGCTCCATTTTGGGTTTTCATGGTGCCTGAATTTTTCTGTTGCTTCCTCTTCATATGTGCTTTCTTCTTGTTCACCTCATGTACTTTTTTTTCTTTGTCACTTCTTCTCTTTCTTCAAAATACCTTGTCTCAGAGGCCTCCTTAGGTGATGAAGAGGCCTCTTGTTATGACGTTTAAAGGAGGAGAATGGTAAGAAGCAAGCATGGAGAAACAAGAGGAAAACAAAGAAAGATGCATAAAGAAAGGAACAGTAAAAGAAAAGAAAAAGTAAAAACAAGAAGGTGGAGTAACAGAGCAAACTTGAAGAACAGGAGAAAAGGAGGTCAGGAAGAGAGGATGAGAGTGATGCAAGAATAGGCATTCATCAGCATGGTGCTAAGGCCATGCCTGTAACTCAAGGATTTTGAGGGGCTGGGCTGATGAGGGTTACTCAAAATCAGGTGCTCTTTGCCAGCCTGAGCAGAGCGAGACTCTTCCTCTGCCAAAAATTGGAAGAAAAGAAAAAGAGCAAAAACAAAAAGGAAAAGTTAAATAGAAATGAAAATGAAACAGAAAAATTCTGCAGTGTGATCATGCCAAAACATTCTTCCTAGGGCCAAATGTAGAAAGGCCTCTTAGCCCCATTGAGCCAGACCACTGCTATGGCCTACCTGCTAGACCACAACTGGGTTATCACAACTCTCAGGGAAAAAAAAAAAACAAAAAACTCAGCAAAAGAAAGAAAAAAGAAATAATAATAAAATAACAATAGATAAAGGCAATTAAAAGTACTATTGTATCAAATAAAGGAGAGGGTGTAAAGTGGGATAAAGATAAAAGGAGAAAGTAAAAAAGAGGCAGGGGATATCTTAGCGGTTGAAGAAGTGATTTCTGTGGGAGAGATAAGAAAAGTTGAAGAGCTTCTATGCAAACAGAGAATGTAGAAGACTCTAATCAGGAGAGAGAATAAATGAGGGGATAATACTGTAACCAAAAAATACAGTGTCAACTTATGTGACTTGCCTTTGGCCACCTGCATGGAGAGTTGAGAAATCAACTTCAAGGCTCTGAGAAGGCTAATGAAAAAACCGGGCCCACTGGACCTCTGGAAGAGCTGCGCTGTGACCTGCAATCGGCGCCAGCCAGACGACCAGGAGAATTGCACCATGACCCTCGACACACGATCGGTGCTGCTGAATCTCCGGAAGAGCTGCGCTGCAACCTGTGACCCACGATCAGTGCCCACCCGGTTCTAGAAAAGCTGCACTGCCATCTGTGCCCCACAATTGGCACCCAGCCGGACCTCCGGAAGAGCTGCTCAGCCACCGTGACCAACCATCAGCACCTGCCAGGACCCAAGTAAGACCTGTGCCGTGATCTGCCACCACCTGTGACCCGTGCCTGCCCAGACTTCTGTACAAGTGGCACCACACCTCCGGGCCTCTGCATGCCCTGACCAGGAAATCTGGGCACCATGCAACCCTGCATCCTCCTTTATGTACCTTCCCTGCCTCCACACTGGCCAGTTCATCTGTACAGGGACTTCTGTAGCCACGGGCCCTCCAGAGCCCTCCCTGCCTCTGCGTGGAGCTCTTCACTGGGCCAGAGAGTGCTGGAGCCTTGGGCCCTCTATACCAAAGACACTGGGTGCCAGGCACTCCCAGAAACGTATGCACCATGCCCTGCCCTGTTGCTGGATCCATGCGTGTCATACTGCAGAGCTGCTCCCATAACCAGAACTCCCTGGCTGGGGAAGCCCCAGAGAACCTACACAGGGTAACTCCCTACAAAGATCCAGCAACAATAGAGTGATCCTGCTAGGGTTTAATCTTGGAGAGACACCTCCCCAACTCTGAGGATGGCCAGAGGCAATGGTGAAAAATAATCATGAGGCAAAAATGAAAGGAAATACTCTGGCAATATGAATAATCAGAGTAGATCAATTCTCCAAGGATCTATGGGGCAGACACATCACAAGATTGCACGCACAAACAAATATTTGAGATGTCAGAAATCAAATTCAGAATCTGGATAGCAAATAACATCGAATTAGAATTCCAAGCAGTAACCCAAAAGATGTCTCAAGAATTCAACGAATTCAAACACCAAATGACCAAGGATTTTCACACATGGAGACAATAAGTTGCAGCCCTCAAGTATCTGAGAAAAACAGTAGAATTCCTCAGTAACAGAATGGAGCAAGCAGAAGAAAGGAATTCTGACATCAAAGACAAAGCATTCGAATACTCCCAAACTCTCAAGGAGGAAGAGAAATGGAGGGCAAAAACAGATCACTCTTCAGAGAGCTCTTGTATAATCTGAAGAAAACCAATATTCATCTTATACAGATCCCCAAAAGTGATGAAGTGGCTTCACAAGGCACAGAGTCTCTTCTCCATGAGATTATGAAAGAGAACTTTCCAGACATGCCAAGTGATTCTGAAATTCAGATAGCTGACAGTTTCAGAACTCCAGCACAACTCAACCCAAATAAGACAGCCCCCAGACACATCATAATCAATTTCACTAAAGTTAATATGAAGGAGAAAATTCTGAAAGCAGCCAGATGAAAGAAAACCATTACTTACAAGGGAAAGAATATTTGAATAACTGCAGATCTCTCTGCTGAAACCTTTCAAGCTAGAAGAGGATGGTCATAGACTTTTAATCTCCTAAAACAAAATAACTTTGAACCCAGCATCCTGTACCCAGCTAAACTGAGTTTCATTTATGATGAAGAAATTAAATATTTTAATGACATTCACACGTGTAAGAAATTTGCCATAACTAAACCATCTATCCAGGATATTCTCAGACCTATCTTCCATAAAGACCAGCATAATCCTCCACAACAAAAGTAAACTCACCCAGAAAAATTTGATCAAATTCCAACTTCTACAGTCACAAAAGGATTAAAAATGTCCACTGGACTCTAAAAAGGCTTATAATATTTGCAATTAATGTGAATGGTTTAAATTGTCCTCTAAAGAGACACAGGTTGGCTGACTGGATACAAAAACTCAAGCCAGATATCAGCTGCATACAAGAATCTCTCTTACATTAAAAGACAAATATAGATTCAAGGTGAAGGGATGGTCATTTATACTCCAGGCAAATGGAAAGCAGAAAAAAGCAGGCATTGCGATCCTATTCACAGATGCAATAGGCTTCAAACCAACTGAAATAAGAAAAAATAAGGATGGACACTTCATATTTGTTAAAGGTAATACTCAATATGATGAGATTTCAATCATTAATAATTATGCACCCAACCAGAACGGACCTCCATTTATAAAAGAAACTCTAAAAGACATGAGCAATTTGATTTCCTACAGATCCATAGTAGTTGGAGATTTTAATACCCCTTTAGTAGTGCTGGACAGATCCTACAAAAAGAAGCTAAGAAAAAAATTAGATTTAAACTTAACCATTCAACATCTGAACTGAATAGACATCTACAGAACATTTCATCCCAACAAAACTGAATACACATTATTCTCATCAGAACATACTGCAAAATCAACCACATCCTCGGCCACAAATCTAAACTCAGCAAATTTTTAAAAATACAAATTATTCCCTACATCTTCTCAGACCATCATGGAATAAAAAGTTGAACTCAATAACAACAGGAATCTGCATGTCCATAAAACAACATGGAATCTAAATAACTGTATGCTGAAGGATAACTGGGTTATAGACAAAATTAAGAAGGAAATCACCAAATTTTTGGAACAAAACAACAATCAAGACACGAATTATCAGAACCTCTGGGATACTGCAAAGGCAGTCCTAAGAGGGAAATTTATAGCACTGCAAACCTTCCTCAAGAAAACGGAAAGAGAGGAAGTTAAAACCTTAATGGGAAATCTCAAGCAACTGGAGAAGGAAAAACATTCCAACCCCAAACCCAGCAGAAGAAAAGAAATAACCAAAATCAGAGTAGAATTAAATGCAATTAAAAACAAAAGAATTATACAACAGATCAATAAATCTAAAAGTTGGTTTTTTGAAAACGTCAATAAAATAGATAAACCTTTGGCCAAACTAACCAGGAAAAAAAAAACAGTAAAATCTCTAATTTCATCAATCAGAAATGGTAAAGATGAAATAACAACAGATTCCTCAGAAATTCAAAAAATTCTTAATGAATACTACAAGTAACTTTACTATCAGAAATATGAAAATCTTGCTGAAAATCTTTTGAAAATCTTCAAAAGAAATTGACCAATACTTGAAAGTACGCCACCTACCAAGACTTAACCTTAATGAAGTGGAAATGTTGAACAGGCCTATATCAAGTTTTGAAATAGCATCAACTATACAAAATCTCCCTAAAAAGAAAACCCCAGGACCAAATGGCTTTACATCAGAATTCTACCAAACCTTTAAAGAAGAACTAGTACCTATATTACTAAACCTCTTCCAAAATATAGAAAAAGAAGGAATACTACTCAAAACATTCTACGAAGCAAACATCACCTTGATCCCTAAAGAAGGGAAAGACCCAACAAGAAAAGAAAATTATAGACCAATATCACTAATGAATATTGATGCAAAAATACTCAATACGATCCTAACAAACAGAATCCAACAACACATCAAAAAAATGATACACCATGACCAAGTGGGATTTATCCCAGGCTCTAAGGCTGCTTCAATATACGTAAATCTACAAATGTAATTCAGCACATAAACAAACTAAAAAATAAAGACCATATGATTCTCTCAATTGATGCAGAGAAAACTTTTGACAATATCCAACATCCCTTCATGATCAGAACACTTAAGAAAATTGGTAGAGAAGGGACATTTCTTAAACTAATCAAGGCCATCTACAGCAAACCCACAGCCAATATCATATCGAATGGAGTTAAATTGAAATCATTTCCACTCAGATCAGGAACCAGACAAGGTTGCCCATTGTCTCCCTTGCTCTTTAACATTGTAATGGAAGTTTTAGCCATTGCAATTAGGGAAGAAAAGGTGATCAAGGGTATCTACATAGGGTCAGAAGAGATCAAACTTTCACTCTTCTCAGATGACATGATTGTATATCTGGAAAACACTAGGAATTCTACTACAAAACTTTTAGAAGCGATCAAGGAGTACAGCAAAGTCTCAGGCTACAAAATCAACACCCATAAATAAGTAGCCTTTATATATACCAACAATAGCAAAGCCGAAAAAATAGTCAAGGACTCTATTCCTTTCACAGTAGTGCCAAAGAAGATGAAATATTTTGGAGTTTATCCAACAAAGGACATGAAAGATCTCTATAAAGAGAACTATGAAACTTTAAGAAAAGGCTGAAGATGTTAACAAATGGAAAAACATACCATGCTCATGGCTAGGAATAATCAATATTGTTAAAATGTCTATACTACCCAAAGCAATATATAATTTTAATGCAATTTCTATTAAAGCTCCATTGTCATGTTTTAAAGATCTTGATATTGAGTTGGAAGGTGGTGGCCGAGTAACAGCTTCCCTGCAACTTTGCACAGTGAGTTTGGGGAGATAAGTCTCCAGGCATCTCTGGCTGGTGGGATCTGCCTATAACCATCCCTTTGAGGATACAGGGAATCATCAAGGTACTTCTGGACCCCAAGAGGAGTTACAAAAACTGTAGAAAACTGGCATGTGGTTGCATGTGTTTTATCAACCTAA
This sequence comes from Nycticebus coucang, assembly GCF_027406575.1. Classification (NCBI taxonomy): domain Eukaryota; kingdom Metazoa; phylum Chordata; class Mammalia; order Primates; family Lorisidae; genus Nycticebus; species Nycticebus coucang. Next base: position 79,993,107 of record NC_069796.1, read on the forward strand.
TCCCACCGGCAACCATAAGTACATGCAGCAGTGAGACTACAAAGTGGAAAGGCCTTACCTGTGAACTGTTTTGGTGCTTTGGACTTGGCACTCAGTTGAACTGCCTTGGGGAGATTTTCAGCAGGAGTGCAGAGAAATTGGACATTGTCTAGGGCCCCAGACTGAGCCGCTGAGCCAGATGGAGCTAATAATATTTGGCTGTGGGTCACAGAAAGCCATTGTGAGAGAACTTAAATCATAATTTGGACACATTGTGGATCCACAATGTGTCCAAATTATGATGTATGTCCTCTAGGCAAACATTCTCCATAATGATCATGAATATCTTTGAAACCATTTAAGTATACTTTTTCTATGCTTAGAAATGTTTAGAGACACACATACTTACCGTTGTGCTCCAGTTGTAAAGAGACTCAAATATGCATGGACATCTGACTTTGCACTGCTCCTTCCAATTTGGCTAGATTATATATATATATGTTTCATATAAAATATGAAACAAAAAATAAATTAGCTTGGCACGGACATTCTTGACTGAGACCCAGCTAATCAGGAGGCTGAAGAGGGAGGGATACTTAAGGCCAGGAGTCCAGGAACAGCGCAAGAAACATAATGAGACCTGCACTTTTAAAAATGAAGATATTGCTGGAGGTCCCCAGAGGAAGATGGCCAACTATAGGCATCTTGCACCAGAGGCTCCTGTCCAGAGAGGAAGGTACTGAACCGAAGTGGACTCAGTGAAGGGAAAGGGGGTAGCTGAGCATAGAAAGAAGATAGGCAAGTGCACATCATCTCTGCTGAGACAAGCTGCCACTTCCAAAAAAAGGCACCAAGACAACAAAGACTAAGTATGAAGCCCATCACCAAGAGGACAGGAGAACCGTCCCCCAAGTGGGAGGACAGCTGTGGCCCTCTGCAAGCCAGCAGGGAGCAAAAGACTTCTCCCTGCACTCCATGGGAGAGAGCCACTAAAGCCCGGTCCTCCTTCTCCAGGGAGGTCCCACCTGTAAGCCTCAGCATCATCCTCCCTGGCATAAAAGCAAACAAATATCTTCCCTGAAAATCTGAACACCCAGTCCATCCTTCCCACCTCGCCTGGCTGTCTGAAGTTGTACACCCTGCAGAGCCCAGAGTGTGTGGCAATTCCTGCGATACCCAAGCATTGTACGGGCTGCTGGATAGCAGGACAGAAATTCGTGTGGAAGCAGGAGGCCACCCGGAGAGAGACAAGCAGGAGAGAGGCACGCGAGGAGGCTGTGTGCAGCAGGCACAGGGGCACTGATGCCCCAGTTCTGACTTTGGAAGCAAAATTTCCTGACTCCCTTACCCACCAGAGGAGACCAGGCTCCAGCCCCTTGAGTTTAACAGATGGAAATACCGGTGGATTCCTACTATCTGACTGCCTGAGAACCTTTGAACTCTTTCTCATGAGCAGGGATTATACTACCTCTGAAAAGAATCTGATAGAATTTTTGACCTGGACTGTTCACCAGGGACCCTTCAAGATTGAGCAGTGGTTATTTTGTGAGAGGGACAGTTTATCCTCCTGTAGCTGTCACTGAGGGGCAGTGGGGTGCCATAGGTGTGTGTATATTTCTCCAGATGAGATTCCAGCCTAATACCCAGACTCATGAGGAATGGGTAGAGGGTGACTGTCATCAACACAGAGCCAGCTTACACGATCTCACTCAGCAGGTTCTCAGAGTCTCTGCCGGTAGCTGTAGGGGAAAAGCCATAATCACAAGCTCATTGGCAGAGGACTGGTTAGTTCCTGGGGCTGCCAATAAATCTCACCCCACCATTTTAATTGCAAAATTCAGGAAAATACTCATGGGAGAAACCAGCAGAAGAAGTCTGGCAACATGAATAATTAGAGTAGATCAGCTCCCGCAAGGGATGACAAAGGAGATGCAATGGAAGATACCATTCCTAGAGAAATGGCTGAAGTGTCAGAAATAGAATTCAGAATATGGATGGCAAATAACATGAATAGAATGGAGGAAAACATGGAAATGGAAATCCAAAGGAGCTCAAAAGTTGCCTTGAGAAATTCATGAATTCAAAGACAATGTCACCAAGGATATGGACATAATGAGAAAAGATACAGCAGAGCTTACAGAGCTTTGAAATGCAGTGGAATCCCTCAGTAATAGAGTTCATCAGGCAGAAGAAAGGATCTCAGAGGTTGAAGACAGGCTTTTGAATAACCCCAAGGATTCAAAGAGTCATTTAAAAAATGAGAACAAGAACAGCACATTCCTTGAGAAGAGTTGTGGGATCATTCCAAAAGATCAAACATCTGAATTGCAGTGATTCCTCAAGGAGAAGAGGGTGTCCTAAAGACACAGATGCTCTACCGCAAGATAATAGGAGGAGTACATGCTCTACTCCTCCATAATAGGAGAAGAATTTCCAAAGAATTGTAAGAGATACAGAAATTCAGATACTAGATAGTTTCCGAACCCCAGCAAGACTCAATACAAACAAATCTATCATCTCCTAGAAGGATGGTAATAACTTTGCCAAAGTTAATATGAAGGAGAAAATCCTGCAAGCAGCCAGGCATAAGGAAACCATCACCTACAAAGGGAAAGATATTAGGATGATGGCAGATCTTTCAGCCAAAACGTTTCAAGGCAGAAGAGGATGGTCATCGACCTTCAACCTTCTAAAACAAAAGAACTTTCAGCCCAGAATCCTGTATCCAGCTAAACTGGGTTTCATTTCTAATGTGATGGAGAAATCAAATACTTTATTGACATCCCTATGTTGAGGAAATATGACACAACTAGACCAACTCTCCAGGAAATACTCAGAACCAATTTCCATAATGACCAGCACAGTGGTCTACCACCAAAATAAATTCATCCGGAATTTAAAGAACAAAAACAAACTTCCACAATGGTGAGAGGGTTAAAAATATGCACTGGCCCTTTGAAAACCAAGATGGCCCACACATTCAATACCTATCAATTCTCTCAATTAATGTGAATGGCTTAAATTCTCCTCTAACGAGGCACAGGCTGGTTGACTGGATACAAAAACTCAGGCCAGGTATCTGTTGCCTGAAAGAGACTCACCTTACCTCAAAGGATTTCAAAAGTCTCAGGGTGAGGGGATGGATATCTATCACACAGGCAAATGGAAATCAGAGAAAAGGAGAGGTTGCAACCTTATTTGCAGATACAATTGGATTTAAATGAACAAAAATAAGGAAAGACGAGGATGGACACTGCATATTTGTCAAGGGAAACACTGAACATGAAGAGATTTCCATAATTGACATTATGCACCCTACCTGAATGCTCCTGAATTTATGAAACAAACCCTAACGAATATGAACAATTTGATATCTTCCTGCACTATAATAGTGGAGATTTTTGACACCCCTTTGGCACTTCTGGATAGATTATACAAGAAGAAACTAAGCACAGAAATAACAGACTTAAACTTCACCCTGGAACAAATGGACTTAACACACATTTATAGAACATTTCATCCTAATAAAACTGAATACACATTCTTCTCATCAACCCATGGATCATCCTCAAAAACTGTTCATATCTTAGGACACGAGACCAAACTCTACAAATTTAAAAGAATAGAGATGAAACCTTGTATCTTCTTAGACCATGACGGAATGAACATTCAAGTCAACAGCCACAGAAATATTCATACCTAAACAAAATCATAGAAAGTAAATAACTTTAGGCTGAATGGCAGTTGGGTCAAAGATGAGAGTACTCATTAATTATCAGTTTGTTTTTGTTTTGTTTTGTTTTTGTTTTTTGGCCGGGGCTGGGTTTTAACCCACCACCTCAGGCATATGGGGCCAGCGCCATACTCAGTTGAGCCACAGGCACTGCCCAATTATCAGATTTTTGAAACAAAATGATAATAAAGATACTTTGATAATAAAGTATCAAAACCAGTGGGACAGGGCATTCATAACATTAGAAGCCTCTATCAAAGAAGCAGAAAGAGAGCTAGTCAGAAAACTAACAGGCCATCTTAACCAATTGGAAAAGGAAGATCAATGCAACCCCAACCCCAGCAGAAGAAAAGAAATAACCAAAATTAGAGTGGAATTACATAAAATTGAACACAAAAGAATCATTCGGAAGACCAGCGAAAGAAAAAGTTGGTTCTTTGAATAGCTGAATAAATTGATAAACCTTTGACTAGACTAATCAGAAACAGAAAAGTAAAACCTCTAATAACTTTAGTGAGAAACAATAAAGAGGAAATAACAACAGATACCACAGAAGTTCAAAACATCCTCAATGATTACTACAAAAAATCTATTCCCAGAAATATGAAAATGTGGAGGAAATGGACCAATAGCTAGAAGCACACAACCTTCCTAAACTCAACCAGAAAGAATTAGAAATTTTGAATAGACCTATATCAAGTACTGAAATAGCATCGATGATACATAATCTCCCAATGAAGAGAAGTCTGGGACCAGACGGGTTCACATGAGAATTCTACTAAAACTTCAAAGAGGAAGTACTCACACTATTACATAACCTTTCCAAAACGTAGACAAGGAAGGACTCCTCCTGAACACATTCTACAAAGCAAATATCCCCAAACCTTTATCCCCAAACCAGGAAAGGACCCAACAAAGAAAGAAAACTAATGAATGAATTCGTTTTAATAAACTAGTTTTCATTCATTAAGGAAAACATTAATTAACATCGATGCCAAGATATTCAATAAGTTCCTAGCAAAGAGAATTCAACAAAACATCAAAAGTTATACACCATGATCAAGGTGTTTTCATCCTAGGTTTACAAGGTTGCTTTAACATGTGTAAATGTATAAACATACCACATAAATAAGAAACAAAGACCATATGATTCTATCGATTGATGCATAAAAGGCTTTTGATAATATCCAGCATCCTTTCAAGATTAGAACACTTAGGAAAATAGGCTAGATGAGACATTTCTTCCACTGATAGAGGCCATCTACAGCAAACCCGCAGCCAATATTATATTGAATAGAGAAAAATGGAAAACATTTACACTCAGGTCTGGAATGAGACAGGGATACCCATTGTCGCCACTGCTATTCAACATAGTGCTAGAAGTCCTAGCCATTGCAATCAAGCAAGAGGGGGAGATCAAGGGCATTCAAATGGGGACAGAGGAGGTCAAACTCTCTTTGCTGATGACATGATCTTACAATGGAAAACCCCAGGGTCTCAAAAACAAAGCTCTTAGAAGTCATCAAAGAATGTAGCAGTGTCTTGGGATACAAAAGCAATACCTACAAATGAGTAGCTTTTATATATACCAATAATACTCAAGCCGAAAATATAGCCCAAGACACTATTCCTTTTCCAGTAGTGCCAAAGAAGATGAAGTACCTAGGAATATATGTGACAAAGAATGTGAAAGATTTCTATAAAAGAGAACTATGAAAGCCTGAGAAAAGAAATAGCAGAAGATGTTAACAAATGGGGAAAAAAATACCATGCTCATAGTTGGAAAACATCAACATTGTTAAAATGTCTACACTACCCAAAGCCATCCTCAGATGTAATGCAATCCCTATCAAAGCACCAATGTCATAAATTAAAGAACTTGAAAGAATAGAACTTCGTTTTATGCGGAATCAGAATAAAACCCAAATAGCCAATACAATAATTAGAAATAAAAAAAAATCTGGAGGCATCATGCTATCAGACTTCAGGTTATACTACAAATCTATAGTGATCAAAACAGCCATGGACATTTTTGTGCCATGGTACTGTCACACAAATAGAGATGTAGATACATGGAATAGAATCGAGAATCCAGACATGAACCCAGCCACATATCGTTGTTTGATCTTTGATAAGCCTAACAAAAACGTGCATTGGGGAAAAGAATCCCTATTTAACATATGGTGCTGGGAGAACTGGATAGCAACCTGTAGAAGAGTGATACTGGTCCCACGCTTCTCACTACTAACAAAACTTGATTCTCCCTGGATAAAAGATTTAAATTTAAGACATGAAACCTTACATATACTAGAAGAGAGAACGGGGAAAATAGTTGAAGTTATTGGCCTGGGAAAATGTATTATGAGGAGGAACCCCCTGGCTATTGCAGCAACACCAAAAACAAATTCCCGGGGTTTGATCAAGCTAACAAGCTTCTGCACAGGTAACGGCACTACGGCTGAATCGAACAGACAGCCTTTGGAATGGGAGATTTTTTTGCATGTTATGATAATGACAAAGGTCTGATAACTTGAATCCCCAGAGAACTCAAATTAATCAGTAAGAAAAGAACAAACAACCCCATTTCTTTCTGGGCAAGAGACTTGAATGGAAACTTCTCCAAAGATGAAAGACAAATGGTAATGAACACATGAAAAAAATGCTCATTGTCTTTAATCATAAGAGAAATGCAAATCAAAACCACCTTACGGTAACACCTAACCCTAGTAAGAACAGCAGCCCACATCACAAAGTCCCCAAACTGCAGATGCTGGTGTGGGCGTGGAGAGAAGGGAACACTTCTACACTGCTGGTGGGATTGCAAACTAATACAACCTTTATGGGAAAAAAGTATGGAGACTCCTCAAGGAATTCAAAGTTGACCTTCCATTGGATCCCACAATTCCATTACTAGGTGTCTATCCAGGAGAACAAAAATCACTTTACCACAGAGACATTTGCACCAGAATGTTTATTGTACCCAATCCATAATTACCAAGTTGCGGAAGCACCCAAATGCCAATCAATACATGAATGGATTTACAAATTGTGGTATAGGTATACCATGGTATATGTATTCAGCCATAAAAAAGATGGTTACATCTTTTATGTTTACCTGGATGGAGTTGGAACATATTCTTAGGAATACTATGAATCCAATTTATAAACACTTACACACTCATACAAATGATAAAACACAAATGTAGTCTAGCAAGAGGGAGGGGAAAGGAGGGAGAGGGGATTGGTGGAAGGAGGGAGGGCATTTTGTGAGATCTCGCCGAATGTGAAAACTGCATGTGTATATTTCTTTTCTTTCTATCTTTCTCTTTTTTTTGTGGTGGGATGACAGAGTCTCACTTTCTTGCCTTTGGTAGAGTGCCGTGGCATCATAGCTCACAGCAACCTCAAACTCTCAGGCTCAAGTGATTCTCTTGCCTCAGCCTCCCAAGTAGCTGGGACTACAGGCGCCCGCCACAACGCCCGGCTACCTTTAGAGACGAGGTCTCACTCTGGCTCAGGCTGATCTACAACCTGTGAGCTCAGGTAATCCACCCGCCTCGGCCTCCCAGAGTGCTAGGATTACAGGCGTGAGCCACCACGCCCGGCCACAGGTATGTTTCAGAATTCACTAAGAGTAAATTACAAATGTCTTACCACAAAAGAGAAGTGAGTGAAGTGATGGTTATGTTAATGAGTTTGATTTAAGCATTGCACATTATATATCAAATAATCACATTGTACCCATAAATCTAAAGTTATGATTTAATAACAAAATTTTTGAAAAATGAGGTGGATGTAGTGGCATGAGTTTCAGTTATTCAGGTGGCTGAGGTAGGAAGACTGCTTGGGACCAGGTGTTAGAAACCAGCCTGGGAAAATGCTGAAGCCTGCACTCTTAAATATAAGATGAAAAAGTATCTTAGGTGGGTGTGGTGGCAGGTACCTGGAGCCCCAGCTACTCAGGAGGCTGAGGTGGGAGGATCACTTGACTGCAGAGGTCCCAGGTTGCACCAAGCCATGTTAGCACCCCACCATACTCCAGCACGGCTGATAGAGAGAAACTCTGTCTCTTATACAGGTAAGAAGGATCAAAGGCCACCTAAGAGGTTAGTTCTGATTCGTACCCATTTATGAGTCATTGACTATTCACGGGTGGTCACTACAGCCTTTTTCTTTCGTTTGTTCAGATGTCGGGGAGACGACCTTTGTCCAAGGAAATGGGCTAATTTGGATAGAGACTGAGCAGGCACATTTGATCTTAGGAGATGCAGAAGGTTTCTGGTGGGTTGGCTGCCGTCGTTGTTCACTGCAGCTCGAACTCCCGCCTCCAGGGATCCTCCCACCTCAGCCTCCTGAGGAGTGGGGCTCCGGGCATATGACACCGTGCCTGGCCTCAGGTGGACTTCGAGATGATCTTCTTGAGTCTCATTTCGATATGTTGCCTGTCAGGTGGCACGTTCATAATCTTCCTTGGTGCCACCTGCGAAAAGATTCTTGAAGGTGTTGCCAACAGTTCTTTTGCCCACGCTTGCCTTTGACGAGGTGCACTTTCCTCCCCGGGACTTTTATGCCCATGATGGTCCTCCTGGAAGTGGGCAACTGGGAGGCTGGATCGCTGACTTCTGCCAGAACTTCTTGGGCCAATGACCTGACCTGGTGGTCCTCGTCCCTTTCTAGTCTTTCCAAAGCTGAAACAAGAAGGAGATCAGCTAAGACTACAGATCCCTCAGGACTGTCGACTCAAACCCCATTCTTCCCTACCTCACATGATTTCACTTAGCATAATTTTTGTCTTGATCAAAGACATACTTGTTTCATTATACAAAATATATAAAGTAATCTTTATTTTTCAAAAAGGAAAGGAAGAAATATCACTCTTCCCCAGAGATAACACTGCTAATAGGTTAGTATCGACCTTTGCTGCATTACTTTAAACACCTAATGTACACAAAAGTTTTATTGACAAATTAGCATTAGCATATTTTACTTCCAGAAAATATTCCTCTGTACAGCATATCTCATCATATGATTCTATTCTATTGTAATTTTTCACTGCTATAAATAATCATGAATTTAGTCAGCAATTATTTACTGAGTATTTCCTGTCACCAGGCGCTGTTCTAGGTGCTGGGGATATAGCAGTGACCATTGACACAGAGTCCCCACCCTCGAGTCATTAACATTCTGGGGGGAGAAAGAAAAATAAACAAGTAAACACAAATTCAGTCCAGACAAGGAAGCCAAGTGGACTAATGAGACAGTAACTGGGAGGGGCCCCTCCAGAAACGGCAGTCAGGGAATGCCTTCCTGAGAAGGTGACAACCCAAGATCCCAAAGCCTGGGGACTAGCCTGAGAGCCAGCCAGCTGCAGGGGAGGGCAGAAGCATCCCCAGTGGGAGAGAGGGGTCTACTCATGCTGCAGGGAGTTGCAGGGTGGCTGCGGCTTCTGGGAAGGGGGCAGTGATGCAGGCTGAGGTGAGAGAGGCAGGCAGAAGCAGAGCCCCCAGCACCAACCTATGGCACTCAGAGCAGAGAGAAGCTACTGGAGTGTTGGAAGCAAGGGGGACAAGGTCCAATGTCCATGTTTTAAGCAGACTCTGACTGCTCGGTGGAGAGAATGCCACAGAGATGAGGAAGAGGGTGCTGGAGACTTGTTGGAGTGGTGAGGGATCCATTGGGATGGGAACAGGGAATAAAGTCAGAAAATTCCTAAGCACAAAGACAATGGAAAGAATCTTGGCTCAGGAAACATTTTACTTGGAGGCCTTCAAACCCATGCTTCCACAGTATCACTGCTTTCATTTATATTTAGATCAGAAAAGAGCTGCTGGGCTTCAGTTCTAACAACAAAGCTGTGAGGCAATTGAAAAAAGCATTTGTTGACCCGCGGGTTCCTTGGGCACAGATGATGGGTGTAAGGATATTTAGAAGTACCCTTCCTTGGAAAAATCTGCCCCTTGCCCAGGGGGTTTGGGAAGTCCATATTGGAGGAGGATGGGATGGGAAGGCATGGGTAAAACTCTGGAGGACTGGGGAGTCCAGGACATGCAGCAGACACTTTGGTTTTGGAAACAAGAGCAGGTGGCCTCGGAGGTAAATAATGACAAGTGTCAGAATTAAAGCCAGGTTTACAGCCCAAGGGGAACAAACCCTGCTGCCTAGTCGTCAAATTTCTAGGGGTAGCACGGCTGCTCTCTGAGAAGCAATTAACAAACTCCCTGCTCCTCTACCACAGCTTTAAGGACCTTCCCGACCTGCCACTCACACTATCACCCCTTTCCGTAGCCCAGAAGCCTGCTGCAAGGAAACAAATGTGTCGTGAGACGTCTACGTGCCACGCAAAGCTCAGTGCTCTGTCCATTTTTATTCAATACTTAGAACAACATTTAAGGGCATCAGTATTATCTGTTACACAGATGAAGAACCTCAGACATAGAGATGAAGGAACACATCCTCCAGGCCAGGTCCTGATCCAGCTAGAATTTGACATTTGCCTTGCTGATGTTAGAGTTTATGCTTTCTCATGATATCACTGACTTTGAGGAAAGGAAGGCCCTGACGAATCACTTAGTTCAATCCTTAATTCTCTAGGTATGAAATTACCATAAGGAAAGTAAGAACTTATCCATCCCCAGTTGTATAAAAGGTATTACCTGTGAGTAATTTGCCATTATCTCAAAACAGTTTATTCAAAATAGTATCTTTCAGGAGGCCCCGGGCTAACCTAATTGGCTAAGAACCGGAAGACAGACACTCTGAGCACACATATAAACAACAAATTGAGCAACCTGCTGCTGAACCATCTCTGGTTCAACAATGACATCAAGATGGAAATCAAATCCTTTAGCCCAGGGCACCGAATGCCTACGTCACAGAGACAGGAAGATCACCAGTTAACGACCTAAGTTGCACCTCAGGGAATCAGAAAATGAGAACAAATGAAACACAAAGCCCACAGAAGACTAGGGAGGAGAAAGATCAGAGCACAACTAAATAAGTTTCATACACACACACACACACACACACACATACACACGGATCAATGAGAGGAAAAGTTATTTTTTTTGAAAAGATAAACCAATTGAGAGAGTTCTATCAGAGTTCTACCTGACCACTAGCTAAAGTAAGCAATTAAGGAAGAAAGAGAATTCAAGTAGGCTCAGTCATAAACAGGGGACATTACAATTGATACCACTGAAAGACAAAAGATCATCCAAGACTCGGACAAACACTTCTATGCACACAAAGTAGAAAATGCAGAGGAAAAGGGTAAGTTCTCAACAATGAAAACCTCCCAAGCTTGAATCAGGAGGAAATAGAAATCCTGCACAGATCAGTAGCAAGTAGCAAGACTGAATCAGTGATTTGTAAAACCTTCCAAAAAGAAAACAAACAAACAAACAACAAAAAACACCTCAGGAGAAGATGAATTCACAGCTGGACTCTACCAGACCTACAGAGAAGAACAGTGGTACCTATACTACAAAAACTGTTTTATACCACCAAGAAGGGAGTCTTTCCTAACTCCTTATACATACCCAGTATGACACTATAACCAAAGCCAGGAAACAACAAACAAAAACAATAGACTGGTACCCCTGATGAACATGCATCCAACAATCTACAACGAATTGCCAGCAAATTGAATACAACAGCACATCAAAAATAGTAGTTCACCATCATCTCGTGGGTTTCATCTCAGGGATCCCACACTGGTTCAATATAGAAAAATCAGTCAGTATGATTCACCACAAAAAACGAACTGAAAAGGAAAACCATATGACCATCATGATAGATTTCAGAGATAGCATGTGATAAATCCCAGTGCCCCTTCCTGATTAAAGCCCTTAAAATACTAGGCACAGAAGGAACATGCTTCAAAATCACAAGAGTAGGTCTCCAAGATGGCAGTTTAGAGACATCTTTCATCAGCCACTGTCAGTATTTTGGGGGAGATGAGTGTCCTGCCACCTCCATTTAGATTGTCCCATCCCGAAACCGCATCACAATGACACAGAGAGACAACATGGGACACCAGGAGCAAAAAAGATAAGATGGGTGTGAGGCCTGCACAGAAGGCAGGTGCAGGGGAGTACAGTGACCCAGGGACAGAGCCTACATGTGGAATCCCTGGGGGACTAAGTCTGCCCCGAGATTCTCCTCCACCCCGCCATGGCTCCCTGTCTGGGTGAACCAGGGATCAGACTGAACTTTGGATTGGACCATCCCTCTGGGCATGTGAAACAAACAAGAACTGAGGTTCCATGGGACTCTCAGGGCCATGAAACTGGCCCTTTGGCCGAGAGCAGAGAGTGCATTCTGCTTCTTTGGGATGGAGCCAGGTGCTTGTGTATGGGCAGTCGTGGGAGCAGTGGAGGGTTTAGATGTGCACTGTACTCAATAGGAAACCAGCCTGCTGGGTGCCTAGCCATCCTACTCAAGAGAGACACAGGAGTGGAGTGTGGACTACTGACCCCTTGAGCCGGCTAACATCCTAGGGGTCCCAGTGTGACATGGCTTTGCATCCAAACTCTGGGCTTGGACAGCCATCTCAGTCTGGGATATAAGCCAGAGTGGGCAGGCCTTATTCAACACAGACCCCTTGAAACCACCAAGTACTATCTGGATAGCTGAGATTCATCCTTTGGAAAGTTTTATGTAATCCTGAGGAGTGTAGCACCCTCTCTACTTCACTTTTCAGGTGTTCCTGAATGCACCCAGAACAAAAGCAGGGAAACATGACCACATGTCCAGGGCAACCTGCTGGTAACTTCCTGCTCCCAGCATATCCAGAGGAAAAAGTATTTTGGAATTTTTCCTAATCCTGGAGTGCTACCTAGTGTCTTTATGAAATTTTCTTTCCCTTTCCTAATGCAAGACATGATTGCAAGAGGGACTTTACCTAACAATTGCAATCAGTGTAACCTGCCTTATTGTACCCTCAATGAATCCCCAACAATAAAAAAAAAAAAAAAGGAAAAAAAAAAAAGAACAAGAAACTGCAAGTTTTTTAGGGACAGGGACTGAGTCGGTATTGAACACCTCTCAGAGTGAGCACGGACAACACACAGTAAGTGTTCAACGACCCCAAATATTAGCAGGGTTTTAGCTAGTAAGTAGGATGATGGAAAACGTGTTTTCTCCTCCTCGGTCTCCATTTTCTACTTTTGTCTTCTGATCATGGTAAAAATAAATGAATAAAACGTGTTCTTAAGACATGTCCCCATCCTCCGTCGTACCGTACCCCACCACTTGTGTAATGCAGAACCTGGCACACGGCCCGGACTCACCGCTCCTCATCACCTGCACGTCCTCCTCATGCATGTTGTTCGTGTTTATGTGCTTAACGGTGCAGCCTAAAGACAAGACACATGGAAATTCATTCCGGGGTTTCTAGACTTTGAGGCTGCCTCTTCCCCCGCAGACAGTAGCAAATATGGAAACGTTTCAACAAGTTCTAGCAAGGAGAATAGCTCAGAGATGACTCGCAGCCTAGACAGCACTGTCTCAGCAAAAGAACAATCTCAGAGTGGCTGCGACCCCCAAATTATTGTCAACCTGTGACAGAGAGAGCTGTCAGGGCCTGGGACTGGCCAGGTCTCGGGCCCAGCTTAACTAGGTTCTGGTGGCAGACCACTAAGCTACCTTGCTCAGGAACAATTTCTCTCAGGTGCCTGAGGGCTATCTACTTCCACAGGAGAGAGAGAGAGAGTAAAGTAGCCATAGAATAAATAGATCTTAGTCTTTAGTAGAGCTTGGTAATCTTCAGCAGAGAGACACCGTGCTGGCATTCTGCAGGCAGGAGAGGAGACAGAGTCAGAGAAAGCGGGATCCAACGCACATGCTCCCGACTGCCTTCTCCTCTAGCCTAATATAAGGCTGATCTCCTGCCTCTCAACACCACAGGTGTAGAGACTGCCAATTCACCAACGCTCTCATCTTGTGAGCTCTTATGCTTGTTAGGAGAGCTAAATCCCTCTCTCCATGCCCTCTCTCCAACACCAAGGTGTTCCATTGTTGAGCTATACAGGTATTTCCTATAACTCTCAATCCTCCTATCCATAGGCTATACGGGCTGCTACAGAGAGCACTAGCCCCGATGGTAGCCTCGATGTGACTCTGTATGGGGCTCCCATACCAACAGGAAGATGGGCAAAGAGCAGAAGCCTATTAATTCTCAGAAATGAAACGCACGCCAATGTGTGTTTCATGCCAGACAGAATAAAGCTTTACCCTTGCTGCTGACAAGCAATATTGACCATCCAAACAGCAAGATACTATCTTTCACCTATCATATTGGTGATGATTTTTGAAATATTACCTAGGGTTGGCAAATGCTCATAGAAGTGGATGCTCATATACAGTCAGTAGAAATATCTACAGTAAGTAGAAAATAATTCAATCGCTTTAGAGAGCTCTTTGGCAATCAAAAGCATTAAAATTTTGCATGCCTTCTGGGTCTAGCAATTCTACCTGAAATTTATCTTAACATACTACTCATGATGTCATGCAGAGTGTTGACCACTGCTTCCCTGCTTATAAGAGTAAGAAATGACACAGTAGTTCACAGGATTCAACATTACGATCTGATTTAATGAACAATCTTATAAATCCACCCATATGATGGACTTAATAATATGCAGTTATTGACAATAATGTTGAAGAAAATGTAATGGTTTAAATTTGTGATACAGCAAGAAAAACAAAACAGGAAATCAAAGTGCCTTTTGAAAAGCGCTTGTGTGTATGTGTGTGTATTTGTGTACATAGTATATTGTTAAGAAAAAACTCCGCAATGTTAGCAGATGCTACATACAAATGGTGAAAATTTGGCCTTATTGATTTTCTTCTTTTTTCAAATCAGGATTTTTTAGTCTTTCTAACATTAACACTCATTACCACTGTAATTCCAAAAATATTTTGGAATGTCTGCAGGGCCCCACTCGAAGCAAAAGTTTTGCCCCATGTGTAAAGCTTATGGCACTCTTCCTCACAAAGCAGTTCCTGGACAGAGGGGACACACACATGGAAATGGGGTACAGGCACATCAGCCTCCTCTTCCTCCCTGAGCCTATCTAGGGTAGAATCTGAGGCCTGCCCACTGATCCACATCTCTCATCGGGTCAAGGCTGGGACAGGAGGAGACTTGCTTCATCATGCTATGGTTCCACCTGGCCTTCAGCAGAGGGTCAAGGAAGCCTATGCTGATGAGAAAAGGAGGAACCTCCGGGAGCCACGCCCTTACCTATGACGGTGAGGGCAGCTGCCTTGAGGGAGGTCTGCGGGTTTCCCAAGATCTCCAAGCTCTGGGACAGTAAGTCCCCCATGAGCTGCTGTTTGCCTCTGCGTACCTGCAGAGCCAAAGAGGGTAGTGAAGACCAGGAGAGGGGCAACTGGGAACCTTACCAAAGACCTTCTAGCAGCCACAGCATCCATACTACACACAGCAGCGTCTATCTCAAGGCACCATGTACTGCATGACTGTGTGCCCCAGATCCCCCAACCCCTCCCAACCCAGCCCAGCACAGACTCAGCAGCCAGTGCAGAGGAGCAGGTTGCCACCCTGGCTCCTGGCAGGAGAAAGAAGGGCACACTGACATGGATCGAGGCGGCCCAGGTGTGCGCTGCCCTGACTCTCCCTGGCTTCACTGATCTCTCTGTAGAGTGGAGGGGAACCCGTCCAGCTCCCTCCATAACTGCAAGGTGTCATGGGGGGCTGGTGGTGAGGTGCTCTGTAAAGTGCTCTACCTGCATAAGGGATTCCTGATACCAGAATTACTCACACCACTGTCCGACTTACATGCTCAGCCCTTAAATGTTCGGTTTTCAGCCAGGATTCCTGACCTCTTGCCTGTTGTTGGCTGCAGGAGCCATAGGCTCATAAGACCATGACTACTGACCTCATGTCCTGATGACTCCTGCCCACAGGGCTTCCCTTCCTACCTCTCTGTCTTCTGGCCATGCAGTGACCCTGCATTATGTCCCCAGCCTCTGAGGCAGGGATCAGGACACCAGCAGGATCAAACACAGAGCACCAGGGCCTGGCCTCCCAGGTGCAGGTTCTCAGAGGTAACTGAGGCTAAAGAACGAGAATCAGGGAACTAAAGGAAGGTATCTGTCACCCTGCCCTCTGTCCACCGAATCCATTGTTCTGTCGTAGGGATGAACGTTGAGGCCCAGCTTCCCCAGGGACCCTCACTCACCAGGTACGCGCATGTATCCTGTATCACCTGCAGGTGGTTGCTGAGGGTGATGTGTTGGAAGGTGCCGGTCAGGGGCACCCAGCCAATCACCTTTGCCCACTCACTGAGGGCCTCTCCACAGACCTGTGGGTGAGAGGGGGGGTCCCCAATTCCCACTCCTATGACTTCCCAGGCCAGGGGCTGAGTGGAGGCCCCTACATCACTAGGAGAGGGGAAGAGTGCTGAGGGCCAGCCCAGAGGAGGATGCCAAGAGGTGGATGTGGAGTGTGCAGCCACAGCCAGGCTCATGAGGCGAGAGCCGAAGGGAATGGGCCGTGTGTTGGCACGAGGGGGCATGATTCGGGCCTGGGCTTGGCACGACAGACACGGCCAGCGTACCTTGACCACTTTGCTGTTTTCCTGCTGCACGTTCAGCAGCAAAGGGAGCAGAAATTTACACAGTTCCCTTTTCATGGTGGCTCTGGCCTTATATTTCTTGTCCCGTCTCAGCATGTAGCCCAGAGCAGAGATGGCTGCAATCCTCACTGGCTCCCTCTCCTGCCACAAAGCACAACATTCCTGTGAAGAGGCCGTGGTCTCCTGGCCCTGTCAGGCCTGGTTTCCTTCCATCCACATCTCAGTCTACCTGTCCGAGTGCTCTGGCTGCACTGGCTTACCCAATGCAGAGACCACACAGCCGATGTCTCTGAGTGGCCTCTTCGGCACAGCACTAAGAAGTTAGTAATGCAGGCACAGGGCCAGGCAAAGCAGCATCGTGGCTTTAGTGCTAGCATGGGCCATTTATTTTCTTCCTTCTAAGGATTTAGCTCAAGCATGACACATCTGAAACGATGCACATTTTTATTCTAGTTACATTCTGAAGAAAACTGTTTAAGCCTCTATTAGTTAATGTAAATTTATAATGGCCATCAACAACTAAGCTTTGTGTACTTTCATGAGTATATCACATATACCGTGAGCACCTGTCATGAGTGAGGCACAGTGCCACGTGACAGAGACATGGTAGCACAAGAAGGAATAGTTCCTGAATGCAGGGGCAGACTTGGGAACAAGTTGCGTGCACACACTAGAACAAAATGGCCAAAAAGAGACATGATTCCTTTAGCACTTCAGTGACAAACACAAAGAGAAAACTGTCACATACATGGCAGCTCAACATGGGTGACTGAGCACCACCCTAATCATTCCATGCCTGGGTGGCAGAGTAGAAATACGTTTCTACAATTCATAATGGATCTGAAATATTAGGTGAAGCTCCTCAATTCCCACCAGAGGACGAGAGTATTCCTGAAAGATGAACAGCAGACAGAGTTGGAATTTAAGCACAAATTACAGCCCAGAGTGTGGGCAAGAAAATAGTACTGCAGGTGGCAGGAGGTCTGGGAGTGCTCTAAAGCTCAGAGGTTGTAAACATAGGGAGCAGGAGATGATTCTGGGACAGCGAAAGGTGCTGGTTTGGGGCTGTCATCCAGCCATCCTGTCCAGGTTCTCCCTCCACCCCATCCTGATGACCTAATCGATCACCAAGCAGCAGGGCATGGAACACCCCAGCAGAGCAGGGAGTGCGGTGTCCAGGACAAAAAGAGATGGATCCCTGGGTGTCTGGGACTCAGGGAGGGCAGGGAGCCCTAGAATCCAAAGAACGGCTATTGCACACCCAAGTGAACCCTCTCCCTAGATGCTCCCCCATGGTCCCTGAAATCAGGCTGCAGAAAGAGGCATTGCTTTCACAGAGGGTCCACTGAGACTCTCTACTGATGCCAGAAATCACACATCAGCCAACCATCGAGGAAAACCAACACTACAAGGAAAGAGACCACATGTGAGAAATACCATAATGGGTATGTCATAAACTACTAACAACTGAAGACAATCTGAGGTAAAATAAAGACATTTTCATACAAAGATGTAAATGTTTACTACCTTCAGACCCTCACTCAAGGAACCAGAAAGGAAGGGAGAGGCGAACCCTAGGAGGGAGGAAAGAGCTGTAAGAAGGAAGGTGAGAGAGACGTGTAAACATGGTGATTCTAAGTAAGAGCCGACCGTATGAAATCACAGCAGTCGTGGTGGCGAGAGGATACAAAGTCCACATTGGAGACGTGATGGCAGATGGACCTAAAATACTAGATGACATGCATGTGTGACCCGGGAAGGTGTGATGGGAATTAAACATCTCCAGTCTTCATGTTGTTTGGATGGTGCGAAAAGGCACTACCTTTAGGCATTGTTAAGTCAAGTTCATTGCGCAAGCTGAATTGTAAAAGTAACTGAAAGATGGATAAGTCAGGCCTTGACCTAGCCACTCAGGGGCCTCCAGAGTCATAGCGGAGATGAGATCTACACTCAGATCATTCCAACCCAAGGTTCAAAAGCCAAGGAAGTTACAAATGTCACAACAGGAGCACAATCAGCACGTGTCTCAGGGGTATTGAGTTCCCTCCAGCACTAAGATGCTGTGACCTTAAGGAGGAGTGGGGAGGGTAGGTGTGAGTCTCTTAGTCCAAATGGCTGAGTCTCGGATTTCTCTTGCCACAGGACTCTAGCTTTCTAAGGTCCCTGTGCTATGCGGGAGTACAGCAGGCCATCAGCTCTCTCCCTCTTCACTCCGTGAGTAGTCCGTATCCTTAGGGTGAGCGCAGTGTGTGAGCTTTCAAGTGTGGGTCCAGTGGCTCCTCCAGGGAACATCTGGGGTCAGCGGAAATGGAGGCATGTGCTACCTGCAGGTGCTGGGAGGGTACTTGGATGAAGTGTCCAGAGCACAGCTCCATGTGGCCAGGTTTCCTTTTGTCTTCCCCTCCATTTTCTCATCCCTGGGCCACAGGCCCTTGGCCTAGCCCCAACGCTTAGCTCATACCAAGGTGCAGCCTCAGCCCAGCTCACACCATTCCCAAGGGCTCCCAGGGGCTGCAGGCACATACGTCATTGATGAGGGGACGCAGTTGCTGGCAGATGCTGCAGAACATTCCCTGGATGTCCTTGTTCTTTCCGTGGTGGATGATGTTCTGCAGGCTCCTCACAGCCTGCACCGTCACCCGCACCTCACCATCCAGGAAGCCTCGTAGGAATGGAACCAGCCTCTTGAGAGCCTTTGACTATGGGGAAGAAGGCAGAGATCACTCAGCACCCTGGGGACCATGCAGCATTCTCAGGACTTAGAACATGGAGTCAGCATAGAAGAGAAACAGATGTGGGAATCCTAAGGGCTGAACATGCCGAGGACAGAATGGCTCTGAGGGCTCGGGCAGCACGAGGACATGCCTGGGTTAGCGTCCACACTGGGAGTTGTGCTGCCCTCAGATGGGGGTGGGGTGGACTCAGCCCGATGCAGCAGAGGGAGCAAGTGAGGAAAATAAGCAAATGCTTTGGGGATTCACAGGTGGTCCCACTGGACTCTCACCACACTCTTACATTTTCTGGGTGCAGTGCCAGGTTACTGATTCCCTGCAGGCTGATTTCTTGCATAATGATGCTGGGGTCTTTGAGCCAGTGGGTTAGAGTGGACAGTGACACTTGTCCCAGGGTGTGTGCCACGGTCGGGTGCCAGAGCAGCTGAAGGCAAAACACCATGGTTATGGATGGAGGAGAGATTGTGGAGCCTTGGGCACCCTCCAGACCTGCTCAGAGCCCTACACCAGTAAGGACTGTGTCCAGGTGACAGAGGTGGCAGATCTGGTCATGTGGAGCGGAGACTGTGGGGAAGCGCTGGGGCTCATGCTGGTAAGGCTTGAATGTGGAGCCCCACGCTAGGATCTGTGCATCATCCTGGGAGGACCAGAACTGCAAACACCCTTCCCAACTCTCCTTGCCTCCTTGAACCAGTCCCCTGACATGACAGGGAAGGGAACCCCCTTTGAGGTTGCTGGATTCTTTTCTTCTCCTTCCTGGGACAAGTTACTTAATATCCCGCTAAACAGGCAGTCCCTAACTACCAGAAGTGGACGGCCCAAGCTCTTGAGCTCTCCCCAGCTCTCACCTGCACATAGAAGGCCATGCCCAGGATCTTCCTACCCTCGTCCACACTGTAGAGCAACTTGTGAACATGGCTCAGGAATCGGTGGAGAAGGGAAGGTTCACATACTCTCACAATTGCCCTGGGATGGGACAAGGGAAGCCAGCAGTTGGCAGGGGTGGGGGAGGGGTCGGGGCCAGTGTGCACCCACAGGGAAGACATGAGGCCTGAGGAGTCAGGACAGCAGAGGGCTGGGCATGGGGACCGAGGGCGGGAAGCTGCTATGTTTGTGTGCTGCCCCCGGGAGCACACAAGAGACCCTGGGGTCAGGGTCGGGGTGATGCCTTGGGCACTGGGGAAGTGGCTGCACCTTGCCAGGTCCATGGCCCCTACGTAGAAAGACGCAGAACCGGACAGCAGGTCCCAGCAGTGATGCTCATTTGCATGGATCAACACTTCCTCATGTGCAGCTGCCAGGAGCAGCAACTTCGCTACCTCCAGGGCACACCTGAAGGCCACCACCATGCAGATAGTGAAAAGAAAAGGACAACAGGTGGGCAGGGTGCTATGCCCGGGGCTGCACTCCTGCGCTGGTGAGCTAGAGGCGGTCTCAGCTCTGGTAGCGGGATCTGCTCTCCTGCTGACAAGAAGTCCCACTCTAGGGCCTGTCCACAATTGCCCATCCACTCAGAGTCCAATGACAGACACTGCGGGGATGTCCTAGCGTCCTGGCTTTCAAGTCCCGCTGTCACTCACGACATGTACCCCCACATCGTCAGAGTGTCTCTCCTTTGTTTCATTTGTTTTTGTTTTCATTCCGGGTTTTATTGGAAGCAAACACTCTGAGGTTGAAAAACAGCACCACGGCCACTGATGTAGGAGCAGGGTCCCCATCTCCCAGTTGAGGAGACCGAATCCCACTTGCAGTGGACGGCACAGCTAGTGAGGATGCCACCCAGGCTGCTGCTCATGGCCAAGCCTGCGTGCAGTGGGTGACTAGGACCTGTCATCTAACATCCCACTGCCCTCTTCACGTGTACAATTACAAACACGGTAGGAGCCACGGTGTGAGCAGTGGAACAGTGCACGTGATGGGAGGAGTGAGGAGAAATCTGAAATCTGAGGCCACGGTGCTGCCTCACCCCAGAGACATCCCTTCCTCACATCCCTAAGAGATCAGCATCTAGCCCCCTGGTCTCCCAGAAATGAACTCGCTGCATTTCTCTACCACCTGGAG
Organism: Nycticebus coucang; assembly: GCF_027406575.1. NCBI lineage: Eukaryota > Metazoa > Chordata > Mammalia > Primates > Lorisidae > Nycticebus > Nycticebus coucang. The sequence goes on from NC_069796.1 coordinate 80,014,211, forward strand.
GGGAGGCTTACTTAGTGGGGTCAAGGGACCAGCTCTGGCTGCTTGGGCCCCCCTCCATCTTCCAGGGAACATTTTGCTTAGTCACACCGTAGAGATGACTCAGCACAGCCAACAACAGCTGTGGGAAGAATTCCTGGACGGCCTCCTGGCACAGGGGTCCTGACAGCATCTCACGCAAGGCACATGTCACCTGGGGAGTGAGGAGCAGAATCGCCCAGGCCTGGACCATGATCGCTCACCCTGAAAGCCTGGGCTGGAATCCAAACCTCTCCTTCCCTGTCACTGCCCAGTGGGTGTGGCTCACTCTGACCCAGGCTTCTAAGAAACATCCAAAAACTAAATACCCACACGTGACACCTAGGGAACTGAGGGGCCACCCACACCCAATCTGCTTCCTTTTTAGCACACTTGACATTAAACATGGAAAGGAAAGTGACTCTAACTGGTCAGCAGAGGATGGTTTCTGGCAATCTGAGCACACAACCTCCAGGCCGCCCAGCCTTCTCCTCCTCTGTGCCCCATGCCACACCCTCAGGCTTCTGTCAGATGCTGCCAACCCAGAATGCTGAGCCAGCACAAGCAGGTGCGCCCTATCAGTGTCCTTTTCCTGCAGTGGGGCTGGCCCTGCCCTTTTTCCACCACACACTCTTACACCCACAAGTGCTGAAAGGAGGGCAAAGTGAGCTGTGAGGTGCGCACTCAGGATGCAGGCTGAACACTCTCCTCTTTGCCCCTCCCAGGGCCTACTTCACCCCCTGAGGTCAAGCTCTTTCATTCACAAATCGGCCCTTAGCTCCTCAGTAGGACATGCCAGCCCCCTCATGTGCTGACCACCACAGGCTGGGCGTCCATCTCCCCTGTGTCTTCTCTGTAGTGGCTCATTTCCAGGAAGTCAGTGAGCAGCTGCAGGACATTGAGAGCTGTGTCTCGCTGGGGGCCAAATGCCTTCCACACGGCCAGAGTCGTGCTGCAAGACCCAGGGACAGCAGTGTCATGCGCTCTGGTCTCGGGCCCATGAAGAGCCAGTTCGCAGGTACAAAGGAGTGAGAGCAGAAAGGAACCAGCCAGAGGACATGGAAATGTGACTTGCTGAGACCAGAGAGGAGGGAGGGCGGGACCATGTTCTTGCAAAGCAATTTTCATCTGGGCTGGGGGCCAGACACAGGGGACTTCCTGGGCTGTAGAAGGTGCCCTGAGCCAGGGCAGAGGTACCTGTCCCAGGGCAGGGGCTTGCTGAGCAGCATGGGGATGACAGAGCAGGTGTTGCTTCCTGCCAGGGAGCACATGGCCTGCAGGGTCTCCTCCTTCGTGCGGGGCTTCAGACTCCTGCTGAGCCACTGGAGGATTCCCTCCGCTATTTCCTCCACCTGCGGGACAGACAGAAGTCCTCAGGGCTCCTTCCCTGTGACCTTCCCACCTTCATCCTCTACCAAGTTCCAAACTCCAGGGGCCTACTTGCAATCCTACCAGTGGCTCCCTTTTCAAGGCAGAGTTCTGGGGGCCAGAGGCCAGACCAGCAGGGCCCACAGAAGGCACTGTAGAAGCTGGTGACAAGGCTCACTGTAGAAAAGTACCTTCCCACGGCCACAAACTTTGGGGAAGAACTGCCGGGTTACTCCGGAGGAAAAGCAAAAGCACCGCAGACACATCAGAGGTTCTCCTTCCACATTCAAGCAGATTTCCTTTTCTTTATTTTTTTTATGCATTGACTTGCTCTGTCACCCCTTCTAGAGCACAGTGGCATTATCATAGCTCAATGCAACCGTAAACTTCTGGGCTCAAGTAATCTTCCTGTCTCAGGATCCTGAGTAGCTGGGTCTTCAGGGACCCACCAAAATGCTTGGCTAATTTTTTCTCTTTTTAGTAGAGATGGGGTCTCAGTGTTGCTCAGGCTTGTCTTGAACTTCTGAGCTTAAGGGATCCTCTCCCTTCAGCCTCGCCAAGTGCTGAGATTATGGACATGAGCCATTGTGTCGGACATGAGATTAAATTTCAAACAATTTTCAACCCTCGCAACTACAGGATGAACTGGTTTTGGGGGTGGGGGCTCCCAGGCTCTGTCCTGGCCCTCACAGCACTAATACAAAGGGTCTGGGAAGCCTATTCCAATGTAGCTTCAAAGACGCCCTCAGAGCATCCTTCCAGTGTTGTGACCCTGGCCAGACAAGTCACATAAATGAGTGAGGACAACAGGTATCGGTAGACTCAGGGACAGGAAGAGGGGTGGAGAGAGCCCATGTACCAGCCTATAAAAGGGACAGTGCCCACTCAGAAGGGTAAGCCCATTTTAAAGTTGTTTTCAAACAAAAGGTAATGCATTCAAAGACCACTCCATAAGCTTGTTGATTTGCCGTCCAGAGTCTAAGCTCCTGACACCCCCAGGGTACCAGGGGAATGTCCCCAACAATAGGCACTTTTGAGCTCAGGACTACACATGTTACAGCTCATGGGACCACAGAGAAAAATCGATTCCAAGCCTACATTTTATAGATCAATAAATTGAGGCCAACAGAGAAGGGACTTCCTGAGGCCCTCCTTCTGGTTAGTACTAAGTGGAGCCAGGAGAGAGCCCAGGGCTCCTGATTTATGGGGCAGAGCTTCTGCCACAGTGCCACACTACCTTTATCAAATTTCTGCCCCGCTCTTTGATGACAGCACTCATCAGCTGGGCAGCAGCCAGAGACAACTTGGCCTTGCTGTTGCTCAGGCCCTCCATGGCCTCCAGCACCAAGTCGTAGAGCTGGGATTGGGTCAAGCACCCTCCAAATGCCTACAAGAGAGGCCATCAGTCTTGATGCACCTGGGCCCCTACCTCACATGGCCCAGACCACCCTTCCTGGGAAGGGGATGAGGGAGAGCCCTTCTCTGGAGCAAGATGCACTTCTGTCCAAGGCCTATGCTGGCTGTTGAGCTCCCAGAGGACACTGTCACTAGAGCCAGAGTCTTTGGGGGTGGGAGGCAGAAACACTGAGAGGCTGCACTGAGAGGCTGAGTAATGTGGGACTCAGAGGTGAGAGGCTGCAGAGACAGAGCAGTGGGAGCTAGGGGCTGGGGCTGGGGTCCTTAGTGCCACTCCTCTGTGGCAGGAGTTGGCATCCATGTCACTCTGGAAGCACCAATGCTTCCAGTGGACTGAATCACTAGGAAGGATCAGAATTGGGATATGCACAGGAGAGCATGTGGGAGCCCCAAGACTGGGCCTTTCTTCACTCAGGGACAGTCCTCCAAAGAAAACCTTCATGCCAGTCATGGAGAGGGAAGGCAGGTGGGATATGAGAGTCCCAAGCGAGGTGGCAAGAACATTATGTGAATGAGAGGCCCCAGCTCTCCCCGTATGACTCAGGCCCCACGCCCTCACCCTGCCAATTTGAAAGGTGTTTTTATAGAAGGTGTTGGCACTGTAGGCTTCCCTCTTGGCCTCTTCTTCCAAGTGCTTTTCTGATTTCCTTGACATCTCTGAAACAAACACCCCAAGCCCATCCCTCGCGTAGTCAGAAGGCGTCTTAGGTCACCCTCTCCCACCTTTCAGGGGACTTTGGCCTAGCCCAAAGCACCTACTGAGCTAAGTCAGCTTGGAGAGAGGTGGGGGTGGCCAAGGGTGGAGCACAGTCAGCATAAGGAAGCTGAGGGCTCTTGTCTAGGGCCCTCCTGTTGCCTGGCTCAGAGCAGAGACAGAACTAGGTAGAGTCTGAGGCTCAGTCAGATGGGGAGGAGCTGATTCAAAAGAACTCTTTCCTGAGCAGGTATTCTGTCCCAGGGGCGTTATTGCAGTATTTAGGGGCAGGTCCCTCCATGGAAATGAAGTGCTCAGGTAACTTCTAGGCCCTCACTCTTCTGGATCAGAGAATGTGGGGAGGCTGGAGAGGAGGGAGGAGAGAGGGCCGAGCATACTCTTCTGCAGCAGGAGGACACAGTAGAGGCTGTAGACGGCTTCGGCAGACAAGATGCAGATGCTGTCCACGGGGTCCTGGCAGTGTATGGCCAGCATCCTCACCAGGTGCCCTAGTCGGGTGAACTGAATTTCCCCCTGGGGAGGAAAGCCAGAAATCCCATATTATCCCAGCCACGCTTCTGGGTGGGCTGTCACAGAGAAAAAATGTGAAGTAGGTGACACGTGTGCCAGAGACCTGAGCGGTGAGAGTAGGAGCGGGGAACAGGGAAGGAATGAGGTGAGGTGTGGCTTCAAAGCATAGATGCCAACATAGCTGGGGAAGGTCCCGACTGTGTCCCCTCTCTGCCTCTTGACACCCCACTCATGCTTCAAGCCCAGCTCAAATGCCCGGGTCGTTTCCCTACCCACCTCTTCCCATTCTGAAGTAGAAAAAGAACTGGGTAATAACAAAGTGTCAACTGTATTCACAAGTTTGCTCTAAGCAGCTTGCCCGGATTCCCCGACTTGCGACCATTTGTTTCTGTGTTTTTGTGTATTCTTCCCAGCACACTGGGGTTGGGCGTTCATCATGGCACTGGCGGAACTGTGCTGGTCATCTACATATCCATGAGAGCCCTTAGCAGGGTGCCAGGCCAAGGTGGGTGTCCAGTGCCTGCTTGTTGAAGTGAATGGAGACTGAAGCATGTGGGATGAAACTGAATTTAGGGATGTACAAAGAGACCAAGTAGAAGGTAGGGGAGGCAGAGGGAAAGGAGGAGAGAACATGATGGAATCCACAGGAGGACACAGAGCATGGGACAGGGGGGCAGAAGGTGAGACTGAGGGTCCAAGGCCAGGTGACAGATATGATAATGTTGCTGGCGCCAGGGCTCATGCTCCGGGGCAGATAACCACTCACTTTGAAGTTATTCATTTTTAAAGTAAAGCTGAGAACGTAAGAAGCACATGACATGGCCCGTTCCCGCTCATGGTCCTTCTGAGAATTTAGCCAGGTCTCGAGGAGCTGGTGGGAGAGAGAGAGAAAAGGAGCAGCTCAATCAGATGCATCTCAGAGGGTGGGAAGGTAACCTTGAGTGTGGCTTCTGCAAAGTGTCAGGGTCACACTTCTGAGAGCAGGATTCTTTGACCTGGAGGTTCATTGTATGTGGGTCTGTCACCAGAAGCCTTCGTTTTCCCAGCCCCCGATTTTCCCCTTCTGTAGGCGATAGAAATCTCTACACTATACTTATGGATGATTCCTACGAAAACACAAGGCATAAGTCTCCCCAAATACCACTGTTTCAAATACACATCACTCCATGTCAACCTGTAGCAACTAATCTGACAAGGATGCAGGTATACAAAAGGAAATTAATAATTGAAAAGGAAATTATTATAGCACAGTAGATGAAAGCGTCCACAAACAACCCCAGAGAATACTGATGCTGCACTCATGAAAACAAATGAAGGAGAACTCCCTTCCTGAAGCCAGGACCAGCTCCGGTAGCAGCTCTGATCTTAGGGGCCAGACTCTGATGAAATGCCCAAAGACAAGACTGGGGTTCTAAAGGCCATTTTCCACAGAAAGGAACAATAGCCTCTTGAAAAAGCAGTTGGTTCCTAGCCAGGGGAGGAAAGGTACACAAAATTTTCCACTAGAAAACAAGGAAGTTCTTGGAGAGTCCTTGAGTCATGCTGAAATGGCTCAGGGGTCAACTTGAAGAAGTTCCCACCGACCAAACGTGACACAGTGGAACTATTAATGACAAGAATAGTTCCCTTAATTCAAACCCGTCAATATTTTTAATTCATTCTAAATTTAAATGATATGACAGAACCACCTGGGAAGCAATCTTACTAAAAATTAATTCTACATCTGATCAACCTCCAGATCTAATAACCTAGGAAATACTGAACGGAGGAATTTGTGAAATGACCCAGAAAGGATATACTCAGGGCAACCCACAATGAGCAGAACTTACAAAAGAAATGACTTGGTTTCTTCAACAAATATATGTCAAGGAAAGTGACAGAGGACAACGAATAGCTGAAAAGTCTTCAGCAACCCCATGGACGGGAATGTACGTATCGACAGTAGAACCGCATTCTAAGGGAACGTAGTTTTTAAAAAACATATTTCTGAGACAATCAGGCCAAAGTACACAATGAATATTTATGACACGAAGAAATTAAATCAAAGTTACATTTTAATTGTACTAATGGCAGCACAGGCATGTACATGTATTTTAATAGAATCCTTATGTTTGATAAACATACTAAAATGTTTATGGATTAGATGATATGGAATAGCTTCAAAATAGATCAGGGGTAAAGAAGTTGGGGGACGTGAGGGGTATAAATAAAATAACATGGATGGGTCAGAGCTGATGATTGAAGCTAGAACGTGGTACATAAAGTTTATGACTCTATTCTCTCCTCTTTGGTAGATGCTCGAGATTTTCTAGATCAAAAAATTAAAAAAAAGTAAGGCTGGAATGTTAGAAACAATACATTTAGGGACTCTAAAATAACTAATTAAAGAAAGAAACATGATACCAGAAGGAAATTTAGACATCAGGTTTGAAGGAGCTGCACGGAAAGCGTCCATATCTGGTAACTGTGATAGACTCCTCTTCTATTCATCTGTGTACCATATGTTGGCTGGCTCAAAGGAAACATTATGAAGTTGTCAGATGGGATTGTAATGTAGGTAAATGTAACACATGAAACAACTCCAATATAGACAGGGTAAGAATCAAGGGCTTTACCGGCTGATCAAGTCTCTGCATTCCACTTGAGAGGGTAAAATATGGATTCTAGGTAGGCTTGGAAAACGTTAAGTGTGTGTGGAGAAATCCCTAAAGTAACACTGTGACAAGTATATAAGTAGACACAATCAGAAGCACAATAGGCAAATTAAATTGTAACACTAAGATGAGAAAATAACCCAAAGGAGGCAAGAAAGAGGAAACAGACAAAGGAAAATCAGAGGAAACAAACAGAACACAAGTAATGAAAAGGTAGACTTAAAAGCTTATCGATAATTTCTTTAAACATGAATGATCTAAACACACCAATTGTCAACATGGATCTTTTTTTTTTTGTGGTTTTTTGGCCAGGGCTGGGTTTGAACCCGCCACCTCCGGCATATGGGACCGGCGCCCTACTCCTTGAGCCACAGGCACCGCCCAACATGGATCTTTTATAACGTGCTTTCGAATGGATTTAAAAATACAGCTAACATGGATCTTTTATAACGTGCTTTCGAATAGATTTAAAAATACAGCTAGCTCTAGCTTAAAATTAAAAAACGGATAAAGATATACCAGGCACACACTAATAAAAGGAGAGGGAACTAGGAGAACGACAGACAAGTAGACGTCATCCCAAAGACAGTTATCAGAGATAAAGAGGATATTTCATGATTATAAAAGGTCAGTTTACCACGAGGATGTAACAATCCTAACCAGTACACACTTAACAGCAGAGCTTCAGAATGAGTGAGGCAAGAACTCACAGAACCAAAGGAAAACAGGTGAATGCAAAGTTACAGCTGGAGACTGCAAACTCCTCCCTCAGTAAGCAACAGAAGTAGCAGAAAATCAGCAAGCCCACAGTACAGAACTGAACACCACCCCCGACTGGCACTTTAGAATATTCCACAAAATGAAGGCAAAAGGCACATTCTTTTCAAGTGCACATGGAACAATCACCAAAATAGGCTGTATCTTGCTACATAAAACAAAACCCTAACAAATCTAATTAAAAGCATGCAAAGAAAGCACATGGACAGCAAATGTGCCCATGAGAATAGAATCGATACCATTAGCCATTAGAGAAACACAAATTAAAACCACAGTGAGCTATCACTCAACCTGTCGGAAAGGGTAAAGTAGAAAATAACACCAAATGCTGGCAAGAATGCAAAGAACTTGGACACCTCACGCATGGCTGCTGATGATAACACCGGGCAGCCACTCTGAAAAAGGGTTTGCCAATTTCTCATAAAACTAAATATGTACCTTCCATAGGACTCAGCATTTGTACTCTTCAGCATTTGACCCAGAAAATTAAAACTTATCTGCACAAAAAGCTCTCTCACAAGAGCCTTCTTCATAATCACCCCAATTGGGGAGCCACTCAAATGTCTTTGAATGGGTGAATGACCAGATCAACTCCCGTGTATCCCTGTAGTGCAAACTGCTCAGGAATACAAGGAACCAAGCTTGCAACATGTAACAAATTGGAGCATTTTAAGAGCATGAACCCATGAAAAAGAGCCTGTCTCTGAAAGGTTACATGCTGTATGTTTCCATGTCTATTATATCCCCCCAAAATGGCAAAAATAGAGAGCTGGAGAAGGGGCGAATGGTTGCAACCAGGGCACAGGAAAAAGGAGGGGACTTAGCTGTGACTAAAAAGGGCACTACAAGGGTTCTGCAAGGTGACCAAACTGATCCACATCAGCGATGGTGGTGTCACTGCTCACGCCCTGCTCCACTGAGGTCAAATGGCATATAACCCACTAGCACACAGAGGAGTGCACGTCAGAACTGTGACAACTGGGTCAGAGCTGTAGTCTGACAGCCGGGCCCAGATCCATTTCCCTGGCCGTGACAGTGTACTGCTGTTGTATATGTAAGATGTCACCATGCGGGGAAGCTGGTGGAGCTTACACGCAACAGTATCTACTAACCCTCAAATTGCTAACTCCCTGTGGATCTGCAATCGTTTTCAAAATGAGAAGTTAAGGAAACTAGCAGCAAAACAATTGGAAACAGCCCATGTCCATCCACAGGGGAGTGACCGGTAAACTGTGTCCACACAGCAGATACGACCACAGAATCGTAAGGAAAGTGTCTGGGAACTTGTGAGGGTGACAGAAAAAAGCTAGGGCCGGAGAGCAGGCACTACCTACTGTGTGGGAAGGACAGAGAAACAAGAAGAAACCAGAACACACATTTGCCCTTTTACAGTGGAACCAGGAAGGGCAACTCGGACGCAGTATGAATGGTGATCTCTAGGCAGTGAGTGGGAAGGAGCTTAAGAGGATGGATGGGAACAAGACTGCTCTGAGAAGACTTTATAGTTTTCACTTCTTTTTAATTATGTAAATTCTGATATAATCAATATCATCAATTAAAAGAACAGAAGCCCTTAATCTTAACAAATAAATCTAAATTATATCAATTTAATTCCATCACCAAAGAGAAAATAAGTATCTCAACTAACTTCTTGAGTATTATATTTGGACTATAACTGCTCAGGAACCTCTCCCCCTGATGACCACAAGTGTAAAGAAAACTGAAACTTCATATGGTAACTGGGGAGCAGGATACTCAAGAGAAGGCCAAAGTATCACACTCATATAAGCTTAAGTCACTGAATCCATAATAAAAGGCGACTCAGTTTAGTCATGGACAAATGATTCAAAGCTGGGCATTACCCTCCCAGTCAGGCACTTTATAAACTCTGTCACCCAGTCATCAGCCCAACTTTCCATGAGCCAGGTACTGTCGTCACTCCAGAGAAGAGTGAGGTGCAGGGATTGTAAATGAGTCCCCTGGCCACAGCACTGAGGATGGAAGCAGGCCGAGCAGTGGGGGAGGTGCACAGCGCGTACTGCTAACCTGTGACTAGTCTGAGGAGCAGAGGGCAGCTGAGGAGAAGGAGGTGGCCTTAACACCAGATGAAGGAAGAGGAATCATTTCTCCTCGAAGGGAGAAGACCGCAGAGGTTCAGATCCCACCAGCCATGATCGCCTTCCCTCAAAGCTCTGCACGCAACTCTCATCCTCAGTTCTGCCTCTTATCCTGTCCTTGACGGTTTTGTTCCCAAATATAGTGAGGTAACAAAATTCACATCTACCTCAAACCCTCAGGATGTGATCCTGCCTGGAAATAGGGTCTTTGTGGATGACACTAAGTTAACATGAATTCATATTGAATTAGGTGGACCTTGCCTAATCCAACGTTTACTGTTCTGATAAAGAAAAGAACACACAGACACACACACACACACAGACACACACAGACAGACAGACACACACACACACACACACACACACACACACACACACACACACACACACGGGAATATGCCCTGTGAAAATGGATGCAGAGATTAGAGTGACATGTCTACAGGTAAAGGGACATGAAGGATTGGCAGGAACCACCAGAAGCCAGGAGAGAGGATGGAAGGGAAGAAAGGATTCCCTGCAGATCCTCCAGGGGGAGCTAACCCTGCCAACACCTTGCTTTTGGACATTTCCCTTTGTGTCTGGGAGAGATTACATTCCTGTTGCTGTAGCCAACCAGGTATGGTGCACTGTGACAGGAGTCCCAGAAATCCAGGACACCAACTTCCAAGTGTCCCTCTCACTGACCTCCAAGCAGGACTGGATCTGAGTGGGCCTCTCAGTGACGAGTGCTACCATGAGCCTCTGGAGAGATTGCAGGCTCCTCCTGAGCAGTTCCTAAGGAGCAGAGAGGGACTCAGAGGATGCCTGAGGCAGCAGCCAGCCTTCCCCTGCCCGGGGGTCCACACCCCTGCTCCACACTCCAGCTCCTCCAGCCTCCTCACTCCTTCCTGCTCCTGTTTTCCTTGCATTTCCAGGAACTACTTGCCCTCCACTGGTCTGAATGAATCCTCTGTTGCTTTCCGCAGGGCACAGGACAGTGCCCTTCCCCTCTCACCCTCATGAGAACCATGTGGGCCCTGCCCAGCAATAGTAGGTCTTTGCTTTTAGGACAAAACCTTAGAAAGAAAACAGGTGATCTGCCTGCAAGGGCTTCTGCAAGACAGCTGTGGCCTCAAACTGCTGAGGAGGGAAGGCAGCTCCCGTGGAGTAAAGCACTGCCACGGAACCCACCCCCAGACTGAAGCCATTCCTCTGGGCAGTGGGGATCCCAGCCCTGTCCAAATGCCGGCAATACCAGCCAGTACCTCACTGAGGAATGTGTGAGGGGGCAAAGCCAGGGGAAACCCCCTCAGCTCTCTCTCATCTCTAGAGAGAGTCTAGATGGAGCCGTCTTTCCTTCATTACATAAAGAAATGTGAACTGGCAAAGAAGCGTTGCCAGTCCATGGAAAGAAGGCCCAAGACAAACAGACCTACTGACTCCAGGAAGTGAAAGTATTTCAGTAAATTGTAGAAAACATTGTTTATAAAAATGCTGATTTTGTTTTTTTGTTGTTGTTGTTGAGACAGAGTCTCACTTTGTCACCCTGGGTAGAGTGCCCTGGAAAGATAGCTCACAGCAAAGTCAAACTCTTAGGCTCAAGTAATCCTCTTGCCTCAGATCCCCAAGTAGCTGGGACTCAGGCACCCTCCACAACACACGGCTATTTTTACAGATGGGGTCTCCCTCTTGCTAAGGCTGGTCTCCAACTCATATGCTCAAAGGATCCACTGGCCTCTGCTTCCCAGGGTGCTAGGATTAGAAGCGAGAGCTACAGCGCCTGGCCCTGTTTCAAAAAATGTTTATGAATATTCTTAGTGAAGCTCTAGATGCTATGGTATCTGTAAAATAAGGACATCCAGCCAAGAGAAAGGAACAGACAAGGTGGAACGGTTCCTAGGAATGAAGCCTAAGAATGCAAATGTGAACCCCAAATCCCTCCATCCCTCCGCCCCCCACAAGGAAAGCTCTTGGCTCTATAGGAAATGGACTCAGGCCTCCTACTACTGGGACTCCCTGAAGTCACATAACCATGCGCCTAGAGTAAAGTCATGTTTGAACCTTCAGACTGCTTGCAATTTGACATTTGTAAAGGGAAGGACTGAGTTTCCACTTAGGGGACAGAATATTCAAGGGGTAGCAGTGGCCATCAATGGGTTCCCAAGGAGGAAGTCAACCTCATGGCCTATTCTGGCTGCCTGACTCAGCAAACCCCTCCCTCCTCCAAGGACAAAATTTTTCTCTGTTGAAGATGGTAGAAGAGCCTCATAAAACTGCCAAGCCTTTACTTCACACCCTCTCAAAAATAAATGATCAAAAACAAGGCAATGACCATCAGACAGCGCCTCACCTCGGTGGGATCCGAGGCCGCCTCCTGCAGGCCCTCCGAGGGGGGAAGGCAGAGCACACTGTCGCAGCATGTGAGAAGGACCTCTGCTATACTGTCTGACTCCAAGACTGGCTCAAGCTTGCTAAGGTCCAGAGTGAAGCACAGGGTGAGCAGAGAGCGTTGGCCAGACAGGACAGTTGGGGAAAGGAAGACTGATGGTACACAGAGAGAGAGATGGTGGAGACAGAGCAGTAGGTAGAGCAAGAACCAGGGAGACACCAGAGAAAAGGGGACCTGAAAGGGGAAAGGGGAGGAAACAACATCCCAAGGCAAAAGGACCAGAAGTTGGAAAAAAGAAACCCAGGGAGTGAGAGCAGGCACAGTGATTACAGGGAAGGGCACCAGGGCTTGGGGTGATATAGTGCTCTCTGGTTGTCCAGATGTCTGGAGGGAATTCAGAGGACAGAGATGGACATGGGGGGTGTAGTCAGGGACAGCCCTGGGAGCAGAAGGAAGCCTGGGGCAGAGGTGGTGGCAAGGCCCTGAGGACATGGGACAGGCAGGCTCCCTGGGTGCTCACGACATCCCACCCACAAACCCTTAAGAAAAGAAAGGGCAGAAAGTGTCCACTCCTGCCTGAGGGCTCTCCTACACATACGGTGCATCTTACAAGGGTACATGTGAAATTTACTAAATGTAGAATATAAATGTCTTAACACAATAACTTAGAAAAAGGCCGTGAAGGCTATGTTAACCAGTTTGATGAAAATATTTCAAATTGTATAAAAAAACAGCATATTGTACCCCATGGTCGCATTAATGTACATAGCTATGATTTGATAAAATAATAATGGGGGAAAAAAAAAGGTGAAGCAGAAGATGAGAGGTGGAGAGGCACCAGGGAAGAGGGCAGAACTCAAGCCAGAGGAGGGAAGGCAGAGAGCAGTGGCAGGTTGCTACCTGAGGTCAGAGATGACGTTCATTGCCTTCTGCCTAATGGAGCTAGAGATGCAGTCCAGTGGCTCCTCCCTGATTAGCGCCTGTGACACCCCACCCCAGAGACCAGGAGGACCATGAACATGCTCATCTCACCTTCCTCTCCCTCCTCCCACCCCAGGCCCTGCTCACTAGAAGGTGAGACCTGAAACCTCCAGGGACTTCCAATGAGCAGGATCACGGGGACAGCACCCCCTCCACTCCCAACCTCGCCCCACAGTACTCACCCCCACCTGGAGCATGGAAAAGAAGGATGGCAGCAGGAACAAAAGGCTGGAAACTCTGGGCTTCTCTCTTCCAGGCCTGGCCTAGTAACCCTACTGAGGCTTTCCCTGGGGACCGTCCTCCCTCCGCCCTGCTCTCTGCCCCGCCTCCTGAGTGGTGCTTACCGCCATGGAGGTCACAAGGTCCTGTTTGTGGGGAAACTTGCATGACAGTGGAATGGGCTGGGTGCTCAGGATGCTTGTCATCTGGGTCAGGGCATCCAGGTACTCAAGTTTCAGAGTCTTGTCCTGAACCAATGAATGTGCTCAGAGTCCTCCCAGGGCCAAAACGACCCTGGGCCAGGGATGTCCACCCATATACAATTTGGGGGAATGAGGAGCTGAGCGGCCCAAGGACGTCCCTAGCCCACAGCCCTAAATCTTCCCTCTGAGCATAGCTATAAATGGAGACAGCCTATGGCAGCCCTGTAGGGGAACGGGCCACCCATCTCTTTGGTACCCTCAGGAGTTCCCCCTCCATGGCGCTCTGGCATTAAGGTGGATCTGGCCTCCTTTTCTCTCAAGGTAGCACCTCTCCACTGAGCACATTCTGCCCTGAGCATGGCCAGCTGGGTGGCAGGTGGACTGGGAATGGGAAGGGCGGCTCCCCTGCCCTCAGGCGTACTGGACAGCAGCAGAGGCAGAAAAGGTGTTAGGGTTTGCCTCTGTCTCCCCTGGTACTTGTCCCTGGGGACTAGTTAGGGAATTTAAGCAAAGCTCCTTCCTTCCTAGGAGCCCAAAGGGTGGGCAAGAGTAACCAGGAGGAAGGAGACACTTTGAACAGACCTCAAATGAGTGCACCCTCTGGGGCCAGTTAAAGGTTCAGAGCTGCCAGACTGAGGCTCTGAGGACTGAGGTGGGAGAGGAGGTGACTGGCAGCCCTGCCCCCTGAAGTCCCTTCTCGGTCGCACATCTTCCCACCCAGGGCAGAGGGGCACAGGCGGGGCTGGGGTGCGGGCAGAGGGAGCAGGAAGTACCTTCTTCACAATGCACTCCTGGTAATGCTGCACGGCCAAGGCCAGGATGGTGTCCACAGGGCAGGAGAGGGTGTCCTTGGCCACAGACATCATCATGCCGTAGCTTAGGTAGATGGTGTGGCAGACCAGCCCCCACTCCCTTGGCTGATACTCCTGTAGGGGGAAAGGGGACTTGCCTTCTCCTCCCTCATCCTCCTCCCCTGAGGGGGACCTGGAGGCTCAGAAAGGAGAAGACTGCCCAGAGGGCCTGGGAGGGAAGATGGGCTGTGGATGGGAAGGATTTGGGGGGTGGGGGTGTGTGCTGAAGCTCAGGCATGAGGGAGTAGGGAAAGCGGGGGATGCACTCAATCCGAGGGAGGGGGCATTCTGGGTAGCCAAAGGCCTCAGAGAAGTGCAGGGGAGCCCTCAGGCCTTGTGCGGAATGCCGGCTGCACTCCCAGGGATGCTGTCACCTTGGCCAGTTTGAGGATGGACGACGTGTCCCTGTCAGTGAGTTTAGTGCCGTACACTTCCAGTTCATCCAGAACCACCGCCAGGTGTCCCAGGGACACAACAGCTAGTGCCTTGGCGATGCCCTATAACAAGGACAGCCCATCAGGACATAGCTAAGGGTGAGCTGAGCCCCTGCTGTACTTCCAGAGGCAGGGATCCAGACAAGAAGGGGAGGAAAGGGACACAGAGGGGATTTTGGCCCCTGAGGTCTCAACTCTTTCAAATCCAGATGGAGAAGCAAACATCTGTGTAAGGAGAAATTTACAAAGCAAACGATTCTGAAAGGTGTTAGGAGTTTCTACGATTAAAAAAAAAATCAGAGTCACAGATGTGCATGATCTTGGGAGTCTGGACCCCACATTGCAGAGGAGAGAATTCTTATGTACACCAGGAATTCAGAGAAGGGGTCCGAAGTGGAAATGGGAGAGAAGAACAAAGAAATTTTTTCTCCAACTGAATTCGTCTCTTTTTATCTCTTGGTAATTTCTGCCACAGTCACTACTTCCGTTGTAGGTGATGAAATGTGTTAAGGCTCCACTTCAAGTGTTGGCACTGCTATGAGCATGGTCTCTCCCTTCACTGTAACTCAGAATTAAAACTTCGGATTCCTTTATATTCCAGTCTCAGGAGAGATTTCCACTGTAGAATTTATCTGACGACAGTCTTTTATGCTTTCTAATAGTGGCCTACAACCAGTCTCTAGCTTCTCCACGAACACTACAGGATAGATTTAGTTTAAACGTGTATTAACCTAAAAGGCATTCTCTTGAACGAGTTTAAATGCATTTTATTTTTAAACAACCTACATGACATGTTTTTCCTTAAAAACAATGCCTCCACTCCAAATAAATCAAGGTCGAAATGAATGAAGAGCTCGAGATGACATCAGTGCCATTTGTCTTAAGCCCTGGTGTTGTGTGGGTGACAAGCAGCAGCCAGTTATGACAGGTGATAGATCCAAAGAAATTGCCAAATTTGTTAACATTTTTCCATTTCTAAACCGTCCTTAAAGAAAGTCATATATGGGGTCACACCATGCTCACAGGAGTCCAGGAGAGCAACCGTGCCATCTGGATTCATGTTTTCACCAAGAAAGTACTGGTAGTTTTTGAAATTAGCCAGGAAGTGCTTGATTTGTTCTACAGCCCCTGTCATAAAAGGTTTTACTCTTTCTGGTCTCTGTTCTTCAAGTTTGCCTTTGATTGACTTCATGTAATCTTTGATGGACTGCTTGTAAGCTTCGATTGTGAAGCTGGTTTCCTAAAGTGATGGTTCATGACAATATCAACACCAGGGGTAACTGTGCTTTCAGTACCTTCATCCTCAGGTCCTTCAGTGAAAGTATTTCAACCAATGAGCGAGTCTTCAATGTTACCCTCTGTCCTACTGACCATCTTCCTGTCCACCTCCAGGCATAGGCCATTAGCGATCTCTCAGATCTTGTAAATGTCGGAGAACATCTCATGGTGGCTAATGAGGTCCCTGTAGATAATCATGATGGCGGCTGAAGAAAGAAAGCTGCAGTGCTAGCTTTGCAGGAGCCTGGAGCTTGGAGTGAGCAAGGTGGAGCTGTAGCAGTGCTCGAGGTGTGGGGTGAGGAGAGGAGAGTGAGCAGAAAAGGCCCAGAAGAGCAAATTTGAGGCACATTTTCTGAAGCACTGTGTGGCCAAAAGGACAGAGCTCAGGAGAGGCAAAGGGAAGGCTCCCAGACAGAGTCACTGCTTCTGATCCCGGAGGACAGAGATCAGCAAGGACTCGGACCACTCGGGCAGGTGAAACAAGGGGCCTGTTTGGGGTGGGGAGGGGGGGAGAGTTCTGGGTGTGTCCTGAGGACACCTCAGTAAAAATGTCCTCAGTGGCTGGCAGATTGAAGTTGGGGTTCCAAGTGTGAATGTGGGAATATACAGATGACTTAGCAGGAGCCAGAAGAACAAAGGATAGTGGGGATGTGCACATCCCTGATTGGATCAGTCTATAACTCAAACCCGATGCATGGCAGGCTCTGGTGACTTGTTAGTCTGCACTGTCTGTGCCTAGAGCTCCCCGTACCAGGGGAGCTGAGCTTGGTACTACAGGAAAGCCCATGGCAGAGACGCAGGCTCTAGGTATTTGCAACCAGACTGTGTTCTTCCCGCATGAAGCCTCTGCACCAAGAGGAGGCAGCATGGGGATAATGGGGATGGCAGTAGTGGCCCAGGACACATGTCCTCACAGAGAGGGAGAGGTGCTCATGGGACCAAGAGACTTTTGGCCTTTCAGTAGGTCAGGGGAAGGTTTTGCCTAGTTAGGAAGTGAGTACCAGCACAGTGTTGGAAAGGGCCCTATTCTGCCCTGACTTCTCCTGCCCTTCCTTAGCCGCAGGTTTCCACTTATTCCAGTTGTCACCATCACAATAGCTCCCCCATCAGTGCTGAGTCTGTGCCAGCCTCACATAGGCTATCTCATTGATCCTTGCATTAAAAGGCTTTGGGGAGATATCATCATCTCCATGTTGTAGCCAGTGAAAACATAATGGTTCGCAAGTCTGGACATCCAGCCTGATCTCAGCTCCAGGTGACAAGGACATCTCCACCCAGTGTCACCCAACCCATACAGTCTAAAACAGCATCATCTTCCTGCCCACCATTCTTTCTGTGTTCTTTGTCTCAGGGAAGGATAAAAATTGTTCTTCCACTTGAAAACACAGCAACCCAGGGCCCATCCCCGAATCCCCTGTTTCTCATATCGTTCTTTCTGTGTGCAGCCTGACCTTAAGTGATGGCACAAGAGCCACTTTCACTTCCCTGGCTCAGAAGCCTGCACTCCAGTCCACGCAGAACTGGAGTGTTCTCCGGATCCATTCCAAAAGTCATCGCTCTTCAGTGTTGGCCCGGAACGTCACTGACAAGTGAGAATACCTGTTTCCCTCCTTCTCCTACACTAGCTGGATCCTGCTCAAGAAGCTGTTTGTCTCAGTAACACCACCCCAGCCCCACAGCCTTCAGTCAGACTCTTTTGTGCAGTGAGGGGTTTTCCCCAGTCTGTGACTTGTCTCCCCAGTGACACTCTCTGCTACCTGGGCTCAGGACAAAGCTGATGATAACTATTATGGACAGGGAGGGTTCTCTGAGGAGCCCTGGAGAAGGGAAGAAGGAGGACCTTGCTCTCATCTCCACCCCCAGCCAACACCGAGCAAGGGCTGTGCCAGGTGTTGTTCTAAGTCCCCTTACACTTGTCACCCTCTGAACTGCCCTCGGACACCCACATCGTCTGTGGTATTCCCACAATACACAAGTGAATCTAGTCATGAGGAACCAAGAGACACACCAGGAGAAATGTTCTACAAAGTAAATGGTGGGTACTTGAAAATGGAAAGATCATAAAAGATGAAGACTGAGGAACTGCTCCAGGCTGACAGTGATTGAAGAGAAAGGACAACTGAATGCACTGTTGGATTGCCAAGTTCATCCTGGACCAGGAAAAGCAGTTTTTCATTTGCGCTAGAAAATATTGCTTGGAAACCTGGGAATTTTCAAATCAGCTCTACACATTCCAGAACGGCGCCATAGCGATGTTAATGTCTCGATTTCAGTCACTTTCCCGAGGTTATGAGAGAGAATACTTTACTTTTTGTAAACCCCCGCTGCCATAGTTAGAGGTAAATGAGTTCCATGGCTGCAACCTCCAGGATCAAGTCATAAAAGAAACAATAACAGGAACACAAGTGGAGAGAGAGAAGGACGATGCACTCGTGGGACAAGTTAAGATTTGGGGAAGGGCTACAGAAATTCTTTGTACTGTTTTTTGGTTTTGTTTTTTGTAACTTTTACCTCTGAGAGTGAAATAAAAAGCTTTTCAGAAAATACTCTATGACGAAGGCCCAGAGGAGGAAACAGGGGCACGCACGGGTTCAGGAAAACCCCCAAGGCACGGCAAGTAAGTGGCAGACCTGAGATTCCAACCCAGGGGTTCTGGCTTGCCAGATCCCAGCTCTTGGCCACTTGGCCATCCTGATTCTAAAACTCATGGCGTCCACCTCTGCCAGGGTCCTCCGCCTTACCTCCCTCTCTTCCGGCTCCTCCTGGGAGGTGTTTAGCATGGCAGGCAGCATCTTCTGTACCAGTTTCAGATTCCTTGAGGTCCGCAGGGTGAAGCCAAATAATCTGTACAGGAAAGCCTAGGACGGTAGGAGGGCAAGATCAGCCACAGTGTGCGGTGAGTCCGGGGAAGCTGAGGGGGGCCCTTCCCAGCATCCCCCTCTAAACCAGGCACCCCGGTCTCTCTGAGGACTGGATCAGGCACAATCTGACGGGGCAGGGGCTCACTCCAAAGGGAAGGAAACACTGCATTCCTGCCTCCTCAGCCTCTTTGGGAGAGGCCTCCTAGCCTTAGGAAGCTTCCCTGATCTATACGCTGCCCACTTCCTGCCATAAATAGAAACAGGTCCTCACATCTGCATAATGTGAAAATCAGAACTGTGTGGTCCCACAGGTACATCTCTCTCCTCTTCCTGTCTCCGTCCCCTCAGTGACATGGCCTCTGTCCTTGCTGAGATGCTGGGGCCCTGCCTATCTCCTACTACCCAGAGGGATGTGCTGGTCCAGGCTCACACCTTGGGGCCCAGCATTTCCTGAATTCTCCATGTGATTCCCTCTCCCTGAACTCTGCAAGACGCCGTGTCACTCACAGGTCAGATGCTGCCTCGTGAGCCTTCCCTGAGCTCCTAAGTTACTCTCGGGTGCACCACACTATTCTCTCCCTCAGAGATCTTGTTTCTGTGCCTGCCGGGGGGGGGTTCCTGGCTCTCCGCACCCCTGCATCTCTGAGCAGATAAGAGCTCAGAGTAGCTTCTCAGAGCCACCTAGAGCAGGCCTGACATAGCAAGCACACAGAACGTCCCAAGGGGTGGACAGATGTCTGACTTCTCTCCGTTCACCCCCAAACCCCTGAGAGTACAATTCCCCCACACTGGCAGACGCCCTTGGTGCTGTGCCCAGGCCCAAGGCTCCCTTCCTTCTGGCTAGCTGCTGCCTTCTCCAGCACGGCCCCAGCTTCATCGCAGCCTCCTTGTCTGGAGGTGCCTGGGAGCTACATTTCCGCCCTCTCCCCTCCTTTCCCCAGACCAACCATGGACACCAGGGACAGGCAGGTCGGGGTGCGGGTGGTATAAAAGCTCCCTCACTAGGCTCAGGTCAGGAGAGGCTGGTGCAATTGACCTGCAGTGCTCCCCTGGACTCAGATCACAGCCTGGCTCAGCTTCTCCCCTTCCCTGCGTCCTTCACACTCCAGCTTCTCCGAGGGTGCTCACATCTCCACCTCAGCCTCTGAAGCTACAATATCTGACCTAAAGCAATTACTTCTCTGCTTGGCTGGCAACTTACTGTTTGTCTTCCCAGATGGATTAACTCCTGCCCAGGGGGATCCATCTCCCCAGCAAGCCCTGGATGTCGGAGTTTCCCAGAACGCTAGAGTTTCAGGGCTAACGCCGGGAGCATCTTGTGTAAGCCAAGGTGGATGAGCACATCTGTGAAAGCTGCCCTCTCCAGCCCCACGGAGAGGCAAGGGGCAGCTCCCTGTGACTTTGATTCGTCTATTCCCTCAGGCACACAAGGGCCTCCCGAGGCCAGGGTCTGGTCTTTTTGTGATGCCCAGAGCCCAGGACAGGGCCTGCTGAGCTGTGGGTGCTCAGTGCACATTTCCAACCAGGCGGTTGTGGGTGAGGATCCCTGCTTGCTTTCGTTTGTATTCCAAATAGACCCCCACAAAGCCCTGCACACAGTAGGTGTTCATTCATACTTGTTTGTGATTGAGGAGCAAACTGCCAGTCCTAGAAAGGAGGGCTCTGATCTGGAGCCTCTTCCTAAGCCCAGATAAAGTGCTGCTCAGTGACTGATAAACAAGATTAGCAAAGGAGAAACCCAGATTCAAGTGCCAGTCCTACCACACACCTGCTCAAGACACTAACTTCCCCTGGATTCTGTTTTCTCACCATTGACATAAGGATAGTAGCAGTGACAGGTGCATTTAGCTTCCTGAGTTTACAAAGTGCCGGCACAGGGATCCTAGTGTTCTATCCTCATTAGCTTCCTTGGGATGTGTGGCCATTTTTCTCTCTTCCCAAGTGAGGGAACTGAGACATCAGGACACTTGCCGTGCAGAGCACATGAAGCAGCTGGAGGGGGCCCAGGCCTTCCCTCCTCAGCCCATGAGCTGTGAGAGAGAAGCTCCCAAGCTTCTGACTCCGCTCTGGACCCTGACAGAAGGCACGGGCCTAAGATGAAGGAGGCCTCCCTATTCAATAAATGGTGTTGGGAGAATTGGATGTCTGCGTGTAAAAGACTGAAACTGGACCCACACCTTTCCCCACTCACAAAAATTGATTCAAGATGGATAAAGGACTTAAATTTAAGGCACGAAACAATAAAAATCCTCAAAGAAAGCATAGGAAAAACACTGGAAGATATTGGCCTGGGGGAAGACTTCATGAAGAAGACTGCCATGGCAATTGCAACAACAACAAAAATAAACAAATGGGACTTCATTAAACTGAAAAGCTTCTGTACAGCTAAGGTGACGATAACCAAAGCAAAGAGACAACCCACACAATGGGAAAGGATATTTGCATATTTTCAATCAGACAAAAGCTTGATAACCAGGATCTATAGAGAACTCAAATTAATCCACGTGAAAAAAGCCAACAATCCCCTATATCAATGGGCAAGAGACATGAATAGAACTTTCTCTAAAGACGACAGACGAATGGCTAACAAACACATGAAAAAATGTTCATCATCTCTATATATTAGAGAAATGCAAATCAAAACATCCCTGAGATATCATCTAACCCCAGAGAGAATGGCCCACATCACAAAATCTCAAAACTGCAGATGCTGGCGTGGATGTGGAGAGAAGGGAACACTTTTACACTGCTGGTGGGACTGCAAACTAGTACAACCTTTCTGGAAGGAAGTATGGAGAAACCTCAAAGCACTCAACCTAGACCTCCCATTCGATCCTGCAATCCCATTACTGGGCATCTACCCAGAAGGAAAAAAATCCTTTTATCATAAGGACACTTGTACTAGACTGTTTATTGCAGCTCAATTTACAATCGCCAAAATGTGGAAACAGCCTAAATGCCCACCAACCCAGGAATGGATTAACAAGCTGTGGTATATGTATACCATGGAATACTATTCAGCCATTAAAAAAAATGGAGACTTTACATCCTTCGTATTAACCTGGATGGAAGTGGAAGACATTATTCTTAGTAAAGCATCACAAGAATGGAGAAGCATGAATCCTATGTACTCAATCTTGATATGAGGACAATTAATGACAATTAAGGTTATGGGGGGGGAAGCAGAAAGAGAGAGGGAGGGAGTGGGGTGGGGCCTTAGTGTGTGTCACACTTTATGGGGGCAAGACATGATTGCAAGAGGGACTTTACCTAACAATTGCAATCAGTGTAACTGGCTTATTGTACCCTCAATGAATCCCCAACAATAAAAAAAAGAGAAAAAAAAAAAAAGATGAAGGAGGCCTTCAAATACTGTGGGAACAAACCTGCTCAGATCTGACTTGGACCATAATCTTTTCACGGCAACCAAGCGCCAGCTCCCCTCTGTTACATGCTAGTTGGGGAACCAGTTAGGACAAAAGATGGGGAGTGCTTGAAGAAGCCTGAATACCACCCATCTGACACTCTCCATCTTACTTTGGCTCCTGGTGAGCCTCCCAGCTCGCTGTCCTCCCATCCCTCAATTCCTCATGGTATAGGGACACTAGTGTGCTCTTCCCTCATGGCCTGTCCTCATGAGCACATCCCAAGCCCTTCTCCCCAGCACCCTCCACCACCCTCTACTCCAGCATCCCTTCTCCCCAGCCACACGCTCAGACCCACCTTCTGCTCTTCCTCGTCCCTGCCATCCTGTGTCCTCTCCAGGATGGTCAGTGTGAATTCCTCCAGCCAGTGGACATCCTCGATGGCCAGCAATGACTGGCTGGAAAACTGAGAAAGATGAAGGGAGAAGGGATCACACACAACAGCAGAGGGCTTTCTGTCCACAGAAGTGGGACATGAGACTAGCGAGTGGCAGGGTTGTTATCTGGAAAGAGGAGCAAAGAGCTCCAGAAATGGGGAAGAGCTGAAATACACAGGGGGCAGGGGCTGGTCAGGACAGAGAATGACAGCTCAGTGAAAGGAAGGTAATGTCACCTCATGTGGACCAACAACCCTTTCCCTTTTAAGCCCCTCCCTTATTCTCCCATTTGCTTCTGGATGATAGGAGTAAATATTCCCATTTTACAAATGGGGAAGCTGAGATGTGGAAGGGCAAAACTGCTTGCCAAAGGACACCCCTAAGCGGGGGGGGAGATTCTTCCCTTCCTGTCGAAGGAGGAATCTCGAGAGCATGGAGGGGGCTGAGGTTGAGGGCAGAGCCTGAGCCCTCAACTAAGGCTTGAATCGGAGGGCTTTGCCCTCCCACAGTTTTCCTCTGTGCTGCAGGCACCAGGAAACCAGGGTGCCTGGAAGGAGGTTCCTAGGCTCAGGGAGGTCCCTTGATGGGGTCCTCTGCCACTGGGGGTCCCAGGGCCTTGCTTCCAACTGGACTGTAGAAAGGGTGCCATGTCGGGGGTGACTGGTCTTGGGGGCGGCTCACCTGGAGCAGCCTGGCCTCCCACGCGTCCTGATCCAGGCATCTCTCTGTGTGCTCTGTGACAGGAGACAAAGATTGCTGACCACCAGACCCGAGATTCCAGCAAGAAAAGAGCCCACAATGGACACTCGGCTGGGCCCGAGAGTCCAGCGTCTCATCTCGATCTCACCATAGTTCTGCATCATAACTACAGTCCCCACTCAGAGGCTCCAAGGCCTGAGTAGCCGTCATAGACCAAACACGCACAGCTGGCCGGTGTCCAAGTGAGGATTCCTAGCTGGGTCTGTCTGGTCCTGAGGCCCACGTTCCACCCTGATCCTCCACCCACAGGAAGGGGCGGCAGGTGGTCTGAGAATTCTGGAGCCTCAGAGCTCTGGCCTGCATGTGAGCCCAGGTGACTGCAGGGCTCAGGGCGGGCCCCATCCAGACAGCACCCAGAGGCACAGAGGGCAGGTCCCAGATCTGCTCATCCCTGTAAGTTGCACCCTCTAACTTCTGACATCCATCCTGGGACTCCCACCCTAGGGACACTCCCACCCTTCTGGAGTCGGCCCCACTGCCCAGCTCTGTCCTTCCACCTGCCAGGATGCCCTCACCATACAGCATCTCCAGCATCTCGGGGATCTCCTTCTCCCACAGTGGGCCCACACTTTCGTGCATGGCCGTATTCAGGGTGAGGAGGAGCCGCAGGGCGCTGACTCCAAACCTGTCTCCCCTGTAGGGCTTCAGGGCGCACAGCTGGGAAACAGCAGCACACAGGGATGGACGGAGGGATTTGAGGGAAGGAATGAAGAACATTAGAACAAACCCACAGAGCGGTGCAGCTGACGCTCAGCCCTCTCGTTCTTTTCCACTGTGGAACATGTTCCCTCACAAGCCCTCAGGTGCCACCTCATCTGTGATGCCGTACATGGTGTGGGAGGACGGGCAGCCTTTGTGCTGCTGAGACTCCACTTTCCCCCATGGGTTCCTCCATGAGTGTGCTCTTCACACTTTACTCTGGGTGGTGAGATCATCCCCAATGTGACCTCACTCAATGACACTGAGGACACCTCATAGGCATTTACAAGGGTGGTCTATGCCTTATCTGTCCATGTGCTCATAATGTCTATTATAGGAACTGAAAAAGCACTTGCTGGTACTTGTTTACAGAGACACTGACAGGGAGGCCACACAGGAGATGGTCAGGCCTTCCAGTCTCCCATTTCTCCCTGATCCCAGTCCAACCCTGGTGCCCAGTGCTTTCCTCTAAGCCCTTTGGAAGTCCTTGCCCCAACACCTTCTTCTACACCCAGGGTAACGAGCAGGACTCAGCTGATGTGGAATGATCCGGAGTTGGACGGACAGATGGAGATGTCTATCCCAGCATCACTTACCACAAGATGGATGAGGAGGCCCTGTGGGGAGATGAGCTCAAATGCTACAACAAAGAGAGGATAAAAGAACAGGACAGGGTCAGGGCAAGCTCTGGGGCCACCTCCAGCCCCCCACCACAGCCCCAGCTCAGGACTTCCGAGGAGGAGAAAAGGCAAGATGGAGAAGGCGCTGCTGTGCCAGGGCCTGGAATTTATCCACTCAGCCTAAAACACAAACCACTGCCATTGCAGCTTATAGAATAAACAAACACCAAGTTGGAATGGACACCCTCACCTCATCCGTCAACCCCCGGGATGAGAGGTCAGGGTGGGTGTGTGAAGAGTGAGGCGGAACTGAGGCAGAGGAGGAACAAGAAGAGGGAGGTCTGTGTGCCCATGACGGTGTGTTTACCACCCCTGGGCTCTGGGCTTTGAAAATGGGGAGCAAAGGGCAGAGGACCTTGTGTGTGGCTGCTGTGTTAATGACAGGGTGAGGGCAGATGGGCTCAAGCTTTGACCCTAACCTTTCATCTTCCTCCCCAATCTAGGACCAGATGTCGTCTTTAGCCTCACTACACCACTGACCCTCACTTTAGCCTCACTACACCACTACATACATCACAAGGTCTCAGACTGTGCTCACCCCCATACCTGGAGCCTGGAGCTTAAAAGGCCACCGCCCCATGAATGTTCCCCCTGCACTCACTTCTGTGGTGGATTCTGCTGATGTCGGGGGTCTTGCCCTGGGCCTGGGCCCTCAGAGCCACCTCCGTGGCACTCTCACTCAGCACCACGAAGGCCGAGGTGTGGTCGGGCTCACATATCAGGCTGAGCAGCTCAGGCAAGGGCACCTGGAAGGGGACATGCCAGGGCTTCAGTGACAACCCCTCATCAGCCCCATCACCTGTCCTCCAACCCATGGCATAGATGCCTTTTGTGGCGGGGCCTGTGAGGCCTGTAGACAAGGCTGCTCTCCCCCAGGCCTTCCCATTGTCTCTGTTTGTGTCTCAGCCTCTCTCTCCTGTCACCCATATTGGTAAAATGTCACCACAGTCCTTGTTAAAATGACATCAGAAAGGATTCAGTAAGATAGAGGGCCTTCCTGAAATTTGGAATTGTGTTCACTGGAGAACATTCCAGAGGCAGAGGAAAGGTGAGAGATCTGGAGACAGAAGTTGCTGAGAGGGAATGGGGATGCTGCAGGGAGGAGGGGCCCTCCCCGCTGTACCCTTATGGCCCTCTTGCCCACATGTCCACTGCCCGGCAGTCAGCTCCCAGGAGCCCTCAGGAATACTTGGAGGCTGCTGTGAGCACCTTCCCCTTTCACACAGAAGGAGGAAGTGCAGCCCTCAGAGCAACTCGCTCAAGATGTCACAGCCAGACCCCTACAGAGGGACTGAGACTTGGGACATCGGGTCTTCAGACTTACACAAGGAGACGGAGATGGGCAGATGGAGGGAAGGGAGAGGAAGGCAGTCTGGGGGTTAGAGGAGTGGGCTGGGAGACAGGGGAGCAGGACATGGGCGGCCTCTTTGACCCCAGCTGTTTGTACCATCTGCAGGATCTTTAAACACATGCTTCGGCAGCATATGTCCTCTTCATTCTGGAGAAAGGACGAAAGAACAAAGATCCGAAAGCAAGGCCAGCTGACTCTCCTGGGTCAAGGCCAACCCCTCCCATCCTGCCAGCCCAGCCCTTGGCACTCTGTTCCTCACCCTGCCCTTTCTCTCTGCCCTCCCCCGAGGCTGGCTCCCTCCCTTGACCCTCAGGGCTGGCCCCACTCACTGATGGGTCTGCCATGATGATACTGAGGACATAGTCCATAACAACGCCACCTTGAGTAAGGTCCAGGTATCGATGGTGGCCCAGCACCTCAAGGAATCTCAGGAGAGCCACACGCACCTGTGGGGTCACAGACTGTCATATGCAAGACAGCAAGGGACCTCAGGGAGGCCATCTGACCTCTCGGGCTGCAAGTGAGGACACGGAGCACCTCAGCAGCTTAGAGAGGTCTTTGGGGGGAACATGGTCTCGCGGTTCCAAGTCCACTATGACTCTTCAGTGAACCCTGTGGCCATGCCAGGGCTCCATCACTGAACCTGACCACTTCTGGAGTTCTGACTGACATCAGCTCCCAATACCTACCTGGAGAACTCCTAGCACTGAGCTTATCCACCCTATGTGTCCTCAGAGATACCTGGGCAGGGGAAAACCTGAGTCCAGGAAAGGCCCCGTGTTCTGGGCTTTCTTAATCAAGCCAGGAACAAATCCTGCAATTCCTGAGGGCCCACTCTCTACATGAGCCTTCTGTGGACTGGGGCCGTGTCTTTCAGGATGACACCACTCCCCTACATTTAGTGCTCAGAGCCAATGTGCCCTGTTCTCTCCCTACACTGTCCTGCAGCATCCGAGCTGGGAGTCTCTGCTGCCTCCAATCCTGGCTGTAAAGCTTGTACAAAGCACAGCTGCTCAGACCCCACTCTAGGACATGATGCTGAGGCATTTGCGCCCTCTACAAACTGAGTTCTCAGGGCACCGATCAGTACTATTTGCAGCTCCATGGCTCCTAGAGGACAGCACAATGCTGCCCTGAGGAAAGGCTTCATAGGAGGCACGTTGGAGACAACTATCTGCTTAGTGGCCTCGTCCTGGGCTTTGAAAAACCCAGTAGTTTCCCAAGGGCAAGGGCCTGAGATTGGAATTGGCTTGGGTAGGGTGCCCTCCCTTCATCCTCTTTTACCAACCCCCTCTCAAGGGACCATGAAGTGGACCTCAAGGTCTCAGAATGCAATGACCCTCCCAGTGCAAACACAGCCCCCGGCTCACTGGTCTTTGGTCCTTCTCAATCACTGATAGGATGGAGTCCATCACCTCCGTCTTCAGCTCCTCTGTCAGGGGCACTAGAGAAAACACAGATGTGCAGCAGGAGGGCAGCTTCCTCTGTCCTCCTCTCTTGTTTCAGGAGACATAGGAGGACGGACAGGTGGGAGATCCAGGTGCAGCCCTAGTTTTCAAAGGCCAGGCTGCATCTTCAGAGGTGTCAGCCACCCTTCCTCCTTCCAACTGCATGGAAATTGACCAGCCAAGATGGAGAAATGCCCTGAGACAGTCCTTTCACCAAGCTGGCCCTGGAGCCCCAGCATGCCAGTCTCCATGACTACCCACACAAACGTCCTCTCAGGCAATCCGCCCTCCCACCCTCTGTGCACATCAGCCTGTAGGACGTGGCCTTGCCCTTTCTCACCGTGAGCGCCCTTGGGGATTGCCTCCTGCCCTGTCTGTGGTCCACCCCTTTGTGAAGCCCGACCCAGCCTCTGATGGATCCCTTTCTGCATTCCTGCCCACTGTCACTGGGCACCGGTGGAAGCTACTCAGTGCACATGGCCTGGCTTCGTTTCCACAGAAACAGTCTCCCTCTTCCCTGCCCACCAGAGAGCTCGTAGAGAACAGGGACCAAGTCCTCCTTATGTGTTTTCTCAGTGCCCAGCCCTGTGTCCAGCACAGAGTGGGTGTGCAAAATAAGTGCTTGCCTGGAGGTGACACCTGCTGTTCATTAAAAGAGTCAGAGATAAACCGCAATCAAGCAGCCTGCGTGACAGGCGCTGTTCTCAGCACACATGCACCTGTGTGCTCACTAAACCCCCACAGGCAGCTAATATTTTAACTCCCAGTTTTCAAATGGGTACACAGAGGCACAGACTGAAAGGGACTTGCTCAAGCTTGCCCAACTGGTAAGAGGCAAAGCCAGTATTTGGACTCACAGAGTTTACTTTAAGTTTCAAACAGTGGTTTTAATTACAAGGCTGCACTGCATCTCAGAGAAAGGAAATGCCCCTGGAAAGAACAAGCCCAGGAGCCCCAGGGCTGCAGCCCTTCCACTCACCTCCAGGCACCACCACCCTGAAGGCCTCAAGGGCAGACATAGCTGTTCTTTCATCTGCAGATTTCACTGCTTCCTTAAGAAGCTGGAACACAGGATCCCTGCTTAACTGGCCTACCAGAAAGGTGTGAAGAGAAGAGAATCATGGGGTGTAGGCAGCAGGCCATAAGATGGAGTAAATCAGGCTCACAGCAAACCAGTAATGCTGGGCGGGATAAACCAGGGTCCAGCAGGATGGAGAAAAGGAGGAGGAAGACAGAGAAGCGCAGTTTGTGCGGCATTTCCCGTGTGTCAGGGGTGCTGCTGAAAGCTTTTCCTGAGCTAGGCCTTGGCGCCCCTCCCCTGCCCCCCACGTGCCTTGCCCTAGGCCAGCCCCTGCTCAGAGTGCCAATGACATTGTCTCCTTTCTGAGCTGGGAATCCCCACAGAAGAAAGGGAAAATGGGGCAGGGGCCAGCCAATGCCTGTTCCCTTTCAGATCATTTCATTTTAGGCAAAGCTCTCAGGAATTCCTCAGCTTCTGGTCTAGAAGGATGAAACCCTCCCTGGAGAACTCCCGCCTCCCTCTGGTCCAGGAACAGACAAAAGTGGTCCTGATTGTACACACACATGTTTTTGCACACACACACACCTGGGGACAGGCAAAGGTGCTCACTTACTCAGGGAGTAGAAAGCTCTCTGGGCTAGGCTGTGGCTCTGTAAAGAGACAGCTGGGGGCTCTCTGTCATCATCACGCATCTGTGGGGAGACCAAGGCCATCAGTCCTGGAGAACTGAAATCAGGGCCCCTTGGAGTGACTGAGGAGACTGGGGCATGAAATCATGACAAGTGTGGTGCCGAGTTATGAGGCAAACAGGAAAACAGGACCCTGGAACCCTCCTCCCCTCCCCACAGGGAGAAAGATAGTGGCTAACAAATCAAATACAAGGGTCTCCCCCTTTTGCAAAATGTCACTAGTCCATTTCCACTCCACACCACAGAAGCCCTGGCATTTCCCATTGGCTGACAGAGCAGCTGAAACCTCCTCCCCTTTCCCAGAGTTTCAGGGGAGCAACAAAGGCCTTTCACCCCAGGACAAATACAGGGTGTGTCCAATTGACCATAAAGATTCCTCTTTGCGTCCAGAATCCAGGAACCTGCCTGTTCCAGGAGAGCCTGAGGTTGTACAGCTAAGGTCGCCATGTGAAAGACTCCTGTGCTGGGCGCAGGGGGTGACCTACTCTGGGGAAGCCATCCTCTCCAAAGCAGAGGGAAAGGGTGAGCCCAGGACGCTCCTAGCAGCAGGGCACTCACCTGCTCTAGCAGGATGGCAGCAACATTCCGTGCCTGGGACCTCAGCAAGGTATCTCCTTGTCTCCTATGGTAGAGTTCCTCCAGAACGTGGCAGAGACACTGTGTGAGAGACAGTCAGGCTAAGGTTCCCAGCCCCTTGCACAACCTCCAGGGAAATGCTCTCTCCTCACATCTCCCCTTTAAGGATAGTCCAAGCCATCATCATTGCACAGAGCCCTCTAGGGACCTCCTTCACAGCCAAACACAGCCAGCACCTGCCCTCGGGCCCCATCCAGGAAGCTATGCTGAATTTCAAATAAGCTCACTATTCCTCAAAAAATGTCATGAAATTCAGCAATGAAGCTGTTGGCTGACTTTGAAGAAACAGAATGAACTAATTAATCATGGCCAGAGCAAGAACTGGTTCTGTTCTCTGATACTAAAAATTCCGGAAATTAAATGTATGAGCCTGAATATATCCCATCTGCTTCATGGAGTCTTCTGTTTTGTAGGTTGTTCATAACACCGGTGCGTGGAAACAGTCTTAAGAGTCTACATGTGAGCACACTCCATTTGTTTTCAAAGTAGCTTTTGTGAAAGTATGATGTCAATGTCACAAACTGCATATTTTAAATGTACAATTTAATACATTTTGAAAACATATACACCTGTGAAACTATCATCACACTTAAAAGAATAATCTTCCCATCACCCCCAAAACTTTGATCTTGCCTCTGTGAAATCCCTCTTTACCTCTCTCACTGAGGCTACTAGTGCTCTGTTATCTGTCTCTGAAGGTCTGTCCCTTACATTTCATGAAATGGCCAAACTGTTTTCCAAAGTGGTGTGCCGATTCATTCTAACAGATTTGTACTGGATTCTCATATATTTCCGTTTACTTAAGCCTTCTTTAGCTTCTCACAGCAATGATGAGCAGTTTCCAGTGTACAGATTCTATGCATCTAGTCACATTGATTCCCAAGTATTTCATATGTTTATATAGCTGGTTGTGTTGACTGCAAATAAACACAATTATTTGTTTCCTTCCTGATCTGTTTGCCAATTTGGTCAAATTGTTGCACATCTCTCATGTGTGCCTTGCTGTCCTATCAATTATTGAAGGAGGCACGTTGGAATCTCTGATTGTAGTTATGAGTTTGTCTGTTTCTTCTTACCGTTCTGTCAGTGTATGCTTTAGCTATTTTGAAGCTCTGCTATTACATCTATAAACATTTAGAATTATTGGATGCTCATGATAAATTGACCGCTCTATCATTATGAAATGACCTTCTTACTTTACCCTGACGGCCTGCCCAATGGACCCCTCACGTGGGCCAGCCAGCCCCCACCCCCAGGCAGAGCTGGTTAGTGCTAGTTATTGTCCAAAGAAAGCGTACAGTGGACTGAGAAATATCCGGATTCTTAATCACTGTCCCCTGGAGTGAGAGAGGAGGTGAGAGAAGGAGGAAGAGTGTGGCCCAAATATTTCCATGATTAGCCCAGACTTGGGCAGGAACCTCAGCTCCTGACCATTCTGTAGACCAGCACATTCGATATAAATTTCATCCTCCAAATCACACACTTGCTGCACAAAGCAACCTCTGCTCCACGCCCTTAGACATCTCCCAGAGTTACCACCCAGATGTGTGCCAGGAGGTGAGGAAATGAGAGGCTGTGGTCAGGCCACTGCTGGAAAAAAACTCAGAGCACACATGTGAGGATGGCTGCCTCTTCATGTACCAAGGGAAGGGCCCGGAAGTGGCAGTGCAGGGGAAGACTCAAACAGAGCTCTCTGAAAACTTGATGCTAATGGAACTTCCCATTCAAAAACTCCTCCTCTTGGAAATTCACAAATGCAGATAGCATATACAGCAACAACGAAAAGTGTGCCTCTCAGATGCCAACTCAGAGGGGTGTCATTGACCAGCATCTCTAGCTGCCAGCCTCTGGAATCCACCACTGTGTTAAACTGAGGCCAGACTCTCAAGGCTGCTCCGGGCCAGTGTCAGTCACTAAGACAGGCTGTCCAATAAGACGGGCTACTCCAGTCACACTTGGGACTTCTCTGTTGGGTGACTTTGGTCCAATCACTCCCTGTTCACACTTTCTTAGAACTACACTGGGATCGAGGACCTTCCCATCGTCTTCCCTCCTCCTGTTAAGGATTAGGCCTGCATCACAGACTGATGACTCTCCCAGCCTCCTCTGCGCCCTCCTTATTTTCTGTCACAGGGTTTTCTCCAATAAATCTCTCACACTCCTAGCCCCATCTTGGTAGTGGCTTCTTGTAGGTCCAGACCAACCCAGACATCAGAAACTATGAGCAGTCCTACATCGGAGAAACTCATTTAACTCAGTGTTTCCCACTCATTCTGCTAAATGATGAACTTTCATTTTCTTGGAAGACTCATGAAGAGGTATTGGGAACACAAACTGAGAAATGCCATAGGAAAGGGAAATCTAGAAGTTGGGGTTCTGGTTCCGGCTCTGGGTCCGCTGCTAATAAAAATCCTCTAATATTTGAGTCATCTTTCTACTGTAGGCAGAATTCAGAGATCACGCAGAAAATTCCAGACCCCTGTGTCCACCCTCCCTCTGGCAGTTATTCAATCAAGCACTAGTCTAGGTCTTGATGTGAAAGAATTTTGCAGAGGTAATTAAGGTCCCATATCAGCTGACCTTAGAATAGGGAGATTATCCCCTTGGGCTTGATCTGACTGCATGAGCCCTTTGACATTCTGGGTCTAGAGGTCAGAGACAGGGAGGGCAGAGGGATTTGAAGCATGACAGGGACTTCCTAAGGAAAGCCATTGCTGGCTTTGAAGGTGGAGAGTGCCTCAGGACAAGGAACATGAGTGGCCTTTAAGTGGTGATAACCCCAGGCTGATAGTGACAAAAGAGGCAGCTCAATCTTATAACCCTGAGGAATCAATTTTGTGGCAATTTGCTGCACAGCAACAGAAAGGGACTATAACTGCACACTGTGCTTTCACAGCCATGGCACCGCACAGTAATCTTGTGGTGCAGGTGCACTGTCACCATTTTATAGGTGGGGAAAAAGAAACTCAGGGAAGGTGCCTGACTGGCTCAAGGCTGACAGCTAGTAAATGCCACTTGGAACTCGCAAGTGGTCTCCACAGTCAGCCTGGGCACATGCCCCCCAGCCAGGTGAGCCCTTGGAGCCTGTGCTCCTCACCAGCACAAACAGGCTGGGGGTGGGAGAACGGACCACGTGCCTTGCTGTGCCACCCTCCCTGCAGGGCTGCTGGGGGGAACAAGGCTACTGGAGGGACAGGGGTGTCTACCACCACCTTACAGAGGGTAGTGTGTGGGACAGAAGGCCTTGGCTTGGAGGTAAGGTGGTGAGTAATCTCAGCCAGTGCCCTCTTGTGTCTCAGGGGGTTCTTCCCTAGGAGACTGCCCAGTCACCCCAGAAGGACTCGTGACTGCTCTCTTATGTCCATCTCCGCATAGTCTACTTCCAGTTGTGACAAAACGTGATGGTTTGTCCATCTCACAGACAGGGTACTTCCCCTCGCACATTGTGGCCTCCTGAACAGTGGGCAGGGCCACTCAGGCCAGGTCCTTTCTGACCAGCCCGTCATGACAGTCTGTCAAACTCACCCAGAGGTCTCCTGGGGAACACTGCTCCCTTTGTACCTTTTCCTCTCTTCAGCACCCTCCTCCCTCCTTGGCCCTACTTCCTTGCAGAAACCTACCATCCTCCCCACCATCCTGGGAGATACTTAGATGCCTCTTTCTTGCTAAGGCCTAAATTACAGCAATTTAGAGGAATAGTTCTTAATTGAGGACAAAGTGTGTGCACAATTCTATGTGAATATGCCTTTCAAGGGATCCGAGTCTTAAAACAGGCTGATAGTCACTGATAAAACTATTTCTCCAGACTCCCGTGCATCTGGGCTCTTTGGGGTTCCTGTGTGTGTCAGAAAACATGGCTGTGGCAGGGTCCAGTAGCTAATACCTGTAATCCAAGCACTCTGCAAGGCTAAGGCAGAAGGATCCCTTGAGCTCAGCAGTTCAAGACCAGCCAGAGCAAGAGTGAGACCCCATCTCTACAAAAAAATTGAAAAATGTGCTGGGCATGGTGGTGGGTGCCTATAGTCCCAGCTACTTGGGTGGCTGAGGCAGGAAGATCGCTTGAGCCCAGGAGTGAGGTTATGAACTAGACTAAAACCACTACATCCCAGCCTAGGCAGCATAATGTGACTTTGTCCACTCCCACCCCCCCACCGAAAATGTCCATGTCCAGTCCCTGGGCTGCAGTTATCACAGGCTATACAGGAACTGGCAACAGAAAGAGTCCAAGACACATGAGGATGCTCCATTCATGGGCAAATTTCCAGGACTTTGCTCTTTGGTCTCACTCATGGGAACCAGTCCCTTGCCACATGTCCCCAAGCTTATCTGAGCACTGGACCTCAATGCTCTCACTGCCCCCTTTCCATTCAAACCCTCCTGATTCAGTCTGCCTCCCTTTATTTGACAAATCATAATCTTATGTATGTGTGGCATGCAACATGACATTTGGAAATAGGGGTACACATGGACTGGATAAAGTTTGGGCTAATAAACATACACATCATCTCATACCCTCATCATTTTATGTGCTTAGAGCACTGAAAACCTATGCACCAATTTTCATGGATACTGTAGAGTGTTATTAGTTCAACTGTTTGTGTCCACACGGAAGTGACGTCACGTGCTGTTTGCCTTTCTCTGCCTGCTTTCTTTGACTTAGCACAATGCCCTCCAGTTTCAGTGTCATGTTGTCACGAGTGACAGGAGGCCTGCCTGTGGAAAGGCACAATCACATTGCATTGTGCACATATGCCACATTGTTTTAACTGCTCATTCTAGATGGATAATTAGACGGACTCCACACCTTGGCTATTGTGAATAAGGCTGCAATGGGAAACCAGGGAAAGCTTCCCGTGTCTGTCCACTGAGAGTGAGATTAGCTTTGGGCTTCTCACATGTTCTCCTTACCGTGTTGTGGCACATTCCATCTACACCTCAATGTTGAAAGCTTTTCCTCCTTGAAAGGTATTAAGTTTTGTCAAATAATTTTTCTTCTTCTCTCAAGATAATCATCTGTTTTTTTTCCTTCATTCTCCTAATATGCTATATCATATTTATGAATCTATGGATGGTGAACCATCCCCTAGGATCATGATGAAGGATGCTTTCAACGTGCTATTGAATTTAGTTAGGTGTATGGGGTCGAATTTCTGCATGTATGTTCCTCAGGGATGTTGTCCCATAATTTGTTTTTCTTCTAAGTGTTCCTGTCTGGTTTGGGGATAATGGTAATTCTGGCTTCATGAGTTTCTTTAATTTTATTCAATTTGGGGGGAAGAGTTTGGGAGAAGTGTTGTTATTCTTTCTTTAAATGGTTGGTATAATTCAGCAGTGACACCTCAGGTCCTGGGCTTCTCTTTCATGGGAGACTTTTTAGCATTGATCCAGCACCGTTACCCATTATTGGTCTATTATGTCTGCTTCATTCTTCAAAAAGCAATTCCAATGTCACCCCTCTGAAAAGCTTCCTTACTTTCCTACAGGCACAACTAGTCACAGTTTCTCTGCTTCCTCTGGTTGCCCCTCCACATAGCTAGAAAGCAGCTCCAAGGCAAACACAATGACTTATCCATCCCCACTTCCCCAGCCCCGTTTACAGCAGCTGCTCAATAACTGTGGGATGCATTCACTGAGGCGTCAGCAAACCTGTGTAAAATGCCAGCTGAGCAATGTTTTAGGCATTGCCATCCAGAGGGTTTCTGTGGCAGCTGGCTCACTCTGCTGTTGTATTGCAGCCTTGGACAATGCACAGACTCTACGTAAATGATGGGCATGGCCGATTTCCAGTAAACCTTATGAATGCATGCTTCAGCATGAACTACTCAATAAATATGAAATATACGAACTAGGTTCACTTCCTTCTCACCTCCACCCCGCTCACCTGACAGATGTAGAACGGCCTGACATCTAAGGATGTTAAATTGCTCAGCCACTGGATGAGCCAGGTCACCTGCCTCTCAAGCTTGGTCAAGGGTAGGAGGATGAAGAGGTGGCTGATTGCCTCCATGGCTCTCTCTGCGACCTGCATCCAAGGAGACAGAATGAGTTGCCTCAGCTCATCACTCATCTGGGTATTCCCAGGCCCTGGCAGGTAGAGGGTGCTCAGCAAATGCAAAGGACAGGACTGCATAATTCATGAGTGAGTGCACACTGGAGTGTTTTCTGACTGTGTACCTATTCTTGGCAATGGGAAGAAGTGGCTGAAGAGGGTCCCCCCGCCACCCTGAAACAGTCCTTTGAGTTAGCCTTTCACAAGCAGGTGGACAGTCACTGCCCTTCCCTCCACCTTTGCTCAAGCCTCTCTCCTTCGGCCTATCCACCCAACCCCAACTACCTCCAACTCCCACCTTGCTTTTGCTGGCCAGGGGCCTATGATGGTAGAACAGCAGGAGAGTGATGTGGGCCTTGCTCCTGATGCCATTGATGATGCAATTCATCTTGTCCTCCGGCAGTGCGACTGCCTTATCTAGGACCTTGGGGGCCCCGATGGCCAGTCTTCTGAGCACTGTGAGAGAGCAGGGAGTCGGAGCTGCTGGTCACCTTCCCTCCCCTTAAGGGAAACAGACACACAGACATGTGTGCACAGTCCTCCCACCAGACGCTAAGAAGATCTCTGGGATCCTGTGCTGGAAACACTTGCCCATTCAACATCTCCCCAGCTATCCTATCCTCTCTTCTGATGGCACCTGGTCCACATAGAGAGGCAAGGAAACTGGTGAGGCTGTTAACACTCACAGCCATCTTTGGTCCTGGCCCCGAACCAGGAGACGGAGCATGGCATCTGCTCCCACTCTGGCCCACTCCCAGGGACTCTCCAACCCTTCCCTGGGCTTTGGCATCTATATAGAGAGACCCAGTCTTTCCCTACCCATCTTTGCTCCCTCCCTAATTCCCACAGCTTTCTCCAGAGTCCCCGACCCTCACCCTGACACAGCACCAGCATGTCCTCCTCATTCCGCGTTGTTCTCAGCAGGCTTAGAATGTTTCCCCAGGTGGTAAGGATGTACTTGTCTAACTCTGGGAGGCAGAGAGCAAGAATGATAGCCCCTTGCTAGGGAGGAGCTTTCCACCCTTGCTGCAGGGGAACAGGCTTTGTTGATTAGGGACCATGTGGCCCAGCTTCTCACCCTGACTTTATCTGCAAAGGGTCTAAATGTCCTGGAACAAGGCCTGAATCCCAGCTTTTGTGGATGGGAGATGGGCCTGCCGCCCCAACCCAGCTGCATGTGGGAAGGCACGCTGGGAAGGGAAAGCTCCGTGCGTCAACGCCACACACAAAGCCAGCGGCTACTAGCACCTGCACACATACCCCCTTCCGGGAACATCTGTCTGACCTCAATGGGAGAACATTTGTCCTGATTGGGTCAAGAGATACATTTACAGCCTCTAATGCTGTGGCCCCTGGCCTTACCAGGTAGCACTGCCCTTGTGCTTTGTCCTTTGGACCCTGATAGCCACAAGGCCAGTAAGCTATGTAGTCACTTTGGCAGCCCATGTCCAAGTGGTCAACTAATGGCAGGAAATGTCATTTTCCTAGTGACCTGGTTGGTTTTTGATTGAGATAGATGAGTGGAACGGGTAAGAGAACCATTGCTATCACCAGGTGCACAGGGACACTGTGGAGGATGCCGATTGTGTGGTAGCTCTCTACCTCATCCTGCCACAAGATTGCCCTTCCAGGCCACTTATCCGACCCACAGCCTCAGTGTCTCCTCCTTGCCGATCGCTGGCCCCCACCCCGTCACTGCTTAATGGAACTTTCCCTTCTTCTGTCTCCTCCATCGTTGTTCCTCAGCCTTCTCCCCTGCCCCAGTCTCTTATGCCCTAACACTCTTCCTTCTGAGCCATCCCTGGTCCCCAGGAGCTCCTCCTGAGTTCCTATCGACCCCACAGGGATCCTGGTTTGTCCTCTCTGCTCTACACACCCTGATAATGGCCCAAGTGGAGCTGTCCCATGAGAAGAATTGGGAGATTAGAGAGTCCACACAGTGCTCCTCCCCTCTGCCACGTCCTCTCCCCACACGATCTCTCCTCTCACAGGGGTGCAGACCTGGGTGAAGGCTGAGTCTCCCCACTGCCACCAGAAGGCTCCTTGGAGGCATGTTCTTGTCAGAGGAGTCATCTACCATATTGAGAATCATGTCTAAGTGGTGGTATCCCAGAGACACTAGCACCGAGATACACATCTCCTCCAGTTTTCCGCAAGGCTCCTAGAAAGAGAAGGACTAACTGTATTCAGGCTAATCCCCAAAACAAGCTGCCAGGTGATTCTCTTCTCTCAAGAGGGAAGGAACTCAGTCACCTCAACCTCCCAACTTTCACCTTCCCAGGGGTGGAGTGCAAGAGTTTCCTCAAGTATACAAGAGGACAAGAAGACAAGAAGGGACAAGTTCTCAGCCAGAACAGTCTCTGGACAGAGTGTGACTCTGACGCTCTGGGTAGACTGCGATGGCATCATAGTTCACAGCAACCTCAAACCCTTGAGCTCTGGATTGTGTGTTGGGATGTGTGTGGGGACAGGAGGCTCCAGAGCACAGTACCCCCAGCTGCTGCGAGTGAACCATCAGGAAGGTGGGTGGAAGTTGTGGGAGCAACATTGTAAAGTGCCTGGGAAGTCCAGAGGTCTAGGTCACAAGACAAGTGTGCCAAGAGAAGGCAGGTAAACTAGAAGAGCGATGGTTCCTAGGTAGTAGCTGTCAGAGAAAATTAAGACAGCAGACTTAACCGAGTGTTAGGAAGCTCAGTACAAAAGCATGTGGATGGATAGAGAGGTTGACGTCATGAGCATTCAGGGAAGAGGTGGTGTACAAGACAGCTGAGTGGGTTGAAATAGGTTACTGGGATGACTGAGTCACAGTAACAAAGGTGTCTGCCTATGGTATCCCAGAAGAAGGTTTAGAACACAGTTTGAGAACCAGACCTGATGCTGAGATAGCCCAAACCTGCGTTTGCTTCTCAGTTCTCTTGCCTCACCCCTTAAGTCCATTCGTTTCTTCCATTCTGCATGGGTCCCATTTCTTGAGGTGTGTTCAGAGTACAAAGGCCCCATCACACTGTTGAGAAACCTGAGCTCATCATATCTCAGGTCCCCCTTGGCTTCCAAGTGTCATCATCCACCCAAAGAAAACTCCCAAGTTCACACCTGGGGATCTTTCTTTCCCCCAAACTAGAGGCTCCTTACCATTGTCTGCAGGTAGCTGATAATTATGCCTGCCACTTTCTGGCATCGCTTACGTGGCAGCTGGTTCATCAAGATTTGGGCTTCTATCAGCTTGAGAGTTTCTAACATGGTGTTTGAGGAAACCTAGAAGAGAAAGGGTACTCAAGAAGAAAGGAAGTTCTGAGGGTGGAAATAATAAAGAGAATGGAAATCTCTGGTAGGGAGAGGAAGAGGAGGAGTGAGTGTAGAGCGAGAAATGATGCTAGACCAGGGGTTGTGAAAATGGAGAGGCTATGAGTCATACTAGGAACATTGGTACCAGATATGGAGTGGTGGATGAACTGGACCACCGAGTCATGCTCTGCTCACAGGAAATTTTGCAGGGTCAGTGCCCTAGCCAGCTATGTAGATGGAGGTGATCCTACCTTGGCTGGGGCCAGAAAGATTTCTGAGATGTCCTTACCTTACCAGCTTCCTGTAGCAGCCCCACAAACCTGTTCTGGGGTGGTGTTGGGGTGCTACCCTTCAGGGCCTTTCTAGAGGAGGCTGAGGCACCCATGATGCCAAATATTTCTGTAAGGAATAAAGAGGGGAATGTTTCTCTTCTGCTGGAGGTGGTTATTTTCTTAAAGGCATTTCACTGTGGATGGTGCAAACACACAGAGTATATTGTTTGAGAATCACATGGTTGAAGTTTGCCTCCAGACACAGACTTTGCTCTCTGTGATCATCATCTCCTCGAGCAATTTATGTACCTTGTGGGGCTTTTATTAGGTCACATGCAAAGTACGTATCATAAAAATTAATAGGAGAATCAAAAGGGGTGAGATCATGTGCCAGTAGGTATCAAATTTCCAGATCTCACCCTGTCCTTTGGATCACATCCTTTCTCTGAAGATCCTATGTGCCTTTGATCAGTGGTAGAGAATGGTAGGGGTGAGGGCTGCTTGTTCACAGCACTGTGGAACATTGATTCCTGTCCAATACAAACTTGCAATACTGGCACATACACCCTTGTTCTTAGTTAATAGGGACAGCCAAGAAGAAAGCACAAAGGAGACAACAAGCAAAGCAAGTAGACAATCTTCAGAATGGAAAAAGATATGTGCATATTATGAATTGGACAAAAGTTTAATAACTAGGATCTACAGTGAACTCAAATTAATCAACAAAAAGAGCCAAGCATCCCTTCTATCACTGAGCAAGACAGTTGAATAGAACTTTCTCTAAAGAAGACAGATGAATGGCTAACGAAAATATGAAAAAATGCTCATTGTTCCTCACCATCAGAGAAATGCAAATCAAAACCACCAGGAGATATCACCTAACCTCACTAAGAATGGCCCTCATCACAAAGTCCCAAAGCTGCAGGTGCTGGCATGTAAGTGGAGACAAGGGACCACTTTTACACTGCTGGTGGGACTGCAAACTAATACAACCTTTTGGGAAGGAAGTATGGAGAATTCTCAAAGAACTCCAATTAGACCTCCCATTTGATCCTGCAATCCCATTACTGGGCATCTACCCAGAAGAAATAAAGTCCTTTTAGCATAAGGACATTTGCACTAGACTGTTTATCACAGCTCAATTTCCAATGGCCAGATTTTGGAAACAACCTAAATGCCCACCAACCCAGAAATGGATTAACAAGCTGTGGTATATGAATACTATGGAATACTATTCAGCCATTAACAGAGATGGAGACTTTACATCTTTTCTATTAAGCTGGATGGAGGTGGA
Organism: Nycticebus coucang; assembly: GCF_027406575.1. NCBI lineage: Eukaryota > Metazoa > Chordata > Mammalia > Primates > Lorisidae > Nycticebus > Nycticebus coucang. The sequence continues at coordinate 80,054,963 of NC_069796.1, forward strand.
ATGCATTGTTATTAGTAAAGCATCACAAGAATGGAGAAGCCACAATGCAGTGTACTCAATTCTAATATGAAGACTATAGATGACCTAATACATAGAGGGGAATAAAGCAATGAAGGACCTGGGAGAGGGTAGGAGGGAAGGGGTTGGGGGGGGTCACAGTGTATGACACACTTCGCCGGGACAGGACACAATTATAAGAGGGAATTTATTTAACAAATTCAATCAGTGTAACCTACTTCTTTGTACCCTCAATGAATCCCAAATAAAACAATTAGGAAAAGGAAAAGAGGGCGGCGCCTGTGGCTCAGTGAGTAGGGCGCCGGTCCCATATGCTGAGGGTGGCGGGTTCAAACCCAGCCCCGGCCAAACTGCAACCAAAAAATAGCCGGGCGTTGTGGCGGGCGCCTGTAGTCCCAGCTGCTTGGGAGGCTGAGGCAAGAGAATCGCGTAAGCCCAAGAGTTAGAGGTTGCTGTGAGCCGTGTGACGCCACGGCACTCTACCGAGGGCGGTACAGTGAGACTCTGTCTCTACAAAAAAAAAAAAAAAAAGGAAAAGAAAAAAGCACAGCAAATTAACTTAGGCAGGCTCAGTTTAGTACCAGCAAGAGATTGTTGATTTGCTTCTACCTTTAAATGTCTTCTTTTACCCGTTTGTAAAATGGACATTGTGGTTCCCCTCAGAGGATAACAGATCCCAAGGGAGCTGAGTCCCTGGGAGTTTCTGCCTCCTAGGTCAACAAGCCACACGACCCAGTCAGGACCCCCAGACAGTCCCACTATGAGAAAGCTGTGAGGGCACAGCCGCATACTCGCTCCCACAGCGAGACTCAGGCCTTTTGAACCCTCCTAAAGCCACATCCCTCCACTGTCCAGCTCGTCATGGTTAATGTCAGAGTTACCAATGGACCTTGAGTCTCCCATTTTTCCTTTCCCTTTCTCCTTGTTCAGAGGCCTGATGCCGTCACAGTTTCCAACAAATGGCCACCTCTGACACATTTCTGTAGCCCTAACAGGATGGGCTCTGGGGTCCCACCGCCCAGACTAGGATCCCGGCTGTGCCCTCGCTTAGGTCGGCGTCTCTAAGCCTCAGTTGGCGCATCTGTAAAGTAAATGTGGGTTGCAGTGCTCACCAAAGTGTCTTAGAAGTCTCTAGAAAAGGTATGAAAAGCGCTTGGCCTTGCTGAGGCAACTAAAGACGCCTGTCAGGACGTCCCGCTAGAACTCCAACTGAAGCTCAACCGCCACTGGCGCCCGCCTCGCGCCACCCTTCGTTCTCACATTGGCCTCTCTCCGCCAATCAGATACCAGCTCATTTTTCTGCCTCGTGAAGCCCTTCCTACTCTGATTGGCCTCTCTACTGCCAATCACACTGTGGCTCCACCCCTCAACTGTTGCCTGTTTTTCTTCGATTCTGGGCCCTTCTTTCTCTCTTTGGTCTCTTAACTGCCAAACAGACACTGGCTCTGCCACTTGGTTACACTTCCTTCTTCCCCATCTTGGTTCGCTCCCCTTTGTTTACCTGGCCCTAAGGATGCTTTTGGCGCGAGCTACCCTGAACTTAAAGGGTCTTCTAGGCTGTGGTCAGGAATCTGACCGTTTTGAACTGAAAAGTATAAACACATGTTTCCTGAGGTGGGGGTTAGGTGTTTTTTGTTGTGTTTAAGGATTGGAGTAGGGGTGACCAAACAGAGGTAAAGGTAGTTACTATATAGACAATATTCAATGTCGATTCAAAAGGAAAAACAGTTTTGATACCAGAAAAATCTGTGAAGTAAAGCAATGAAACAAACGCCCAAGATAATTGGAAATGTACTGAGGTCAGATCAGTGATGAATGTGTAATTATTGGACAAGCACTGATGTTTCTGCAGCTTTTGTTTCCTCTCTGCTTTAGGTGAACTGATTGGCAGGTGATTGTTTTGGGCAGACAACAGGCAATATTTTTCATTTTGAACTAGAATGCTTATGTACATATTTGTTTTTTACCTAAATTTGTTTTTGGCTGCCAATATAGGAGAGAAGTGCTTTGTAAACTGAAAGGCAATATACCAACATTATATTTTGTGACTTGGTTTGTAAAATGGAAAGAAAATCTTGATCAGTTAAAGACCATTCATTTTCTAAAATATTAATTTTTGTAATTATGGAATGTAATAAGTTCTTATTATGGCCATAAATGAAAGCAAAATGGCATCTTTATGCATTTCAGATGAGATCATTCCAGAGGAGTCTTTTAGGAAGAGGGTTGGGTAGATGGATCTTTATGTCATGCCGTGAAAGTAAAATAGGGAAGAAGAATCTGCTCAAAAATCCAGAAGATGAGCCTTAGAGGATGAAGAGGTTGTTAAAATACTGTAGATAGGGCTGGGCTTGATGGCTGACACCTGTAATCCTAGCACTCTGGGACAGCTATGTGGCTGGATCCCTTGAGTTCATTAGTTCGAGACGAGCCTGAGCAAGAGCTCAGACCCTGTCTCTCATAAGCATGTACACATGCACGCACACACACACACACACACACACACACAAAACGTAAGCAAGTTTGCAGGCACTTGAATTCCCAGGTACTGGGGAAGTTGTGGAAGGAGGGTCACCTGAACCCAGGAGTTTGAGGTTGTTGTGATCCAGGCTGATGTCACAGCACTCTACCTGGGGCAATAAAGGGAGACTCTGTCTGAAAAAAGAAAAATAGCAATAATGATGATGATGTGGATACCTCATCTGTCAACCAGAATATACTTACTTAAATTGTATTCCTTGGTGGGGAGCTTATAAATAATGTTGGGTGGGAAAGTATAATGACTTCCTTTTTCATGTTGCAGAAAGCAGAAGCTGATGGAGAAAAATGGCCAAGAGTCAGACCTTGGAAATGAGTGAGTAATAAAGTGTAAATAAAAAATTAGTTTTCATTTGATGAGTCTTTGAAATGGTTAAGGCAGGTGACAGAGGATCACCATGCCTAGCTGAATTAAAGAAAAGATACTGAGATTGAGCCAAGTTCAGATGCTGAAACATCACTTCAGTCAGTCACTAGAAAATTACTGCCAATCCTTGGCTGGTTTCCAAGGCTGCTGACTGTCTTTATTTGGTAATAGGGTGTGTTCAGTACATCAATATAAAAATATGCATTTCCAGTCCCTCTCTTTTTGGGGAGCAGCTGTCTTTCTTTTATTGCAGAACTTGTGATACTTTATTTTCATTTGAAGCTACTGTGAAGGGTATTGCATTTTTGATTTGATTCTCAGCTTGATTGTTATTGGAGTATATGAAGGATACAGATTCATGGACATTGATTTTTGTATCTCAAGACATTACAGTGTTTCTTCTTTTCCTCCTCCTCCTCTTCCTTCTTCTTTCCTTCCTTTTCTTTTCTTATTCTTTTTTTTGGAGACAGAGTCTCACTTTGTCACCCTTGGTTGTGTGCCATGGCATCATAGCTCACAGCAACGTCAAATGCTTGTGCTCAAGTGATTGTCTTGCTTCAACCTACCAGTCACAATGCCTGACTATTTTAAGAGATGGGGATCTTGCTCTTGCTCAGGCTGGTCTCAAACTCCTGAGTTCAGTCAATCCACCCACCTTCGCCTACCAGAGTGCTAGGATTAGAGGCTTGAACCACCATGCCCAGCCAATTGCTTTTTCTTGATCAACTGCAGAAGCATTACAGTTGTATCCCTGGGGTTTTCTAAGGATAAGACCAGGTTATCAGCAAAGATGAGAGTTTGACCTCCTCTGTCCCCATTTCAATACCATTGATACCCTGCTTTTAGCTGATCGCAATGACTGGAACTTCCAGCATGAAGTTGAATATAAGTAGTGATAGTGGACATTTTTGTCTGGTTCCAGGGCTAAGTGGAAAAGCTTTCAGTTTTACTACATTCAGTATAATTTTGGCTGTGCGTTTGTTGTAGATGATCTCTATCAGTTTGGGGAATGTCCCAGCCATGCCTATTTTCTTAAGTGTACTTGTAAGAAAAGATGCTGAATATTGTTGAATGCTTTTTCTGCCTCTTTTGAGACCATCATATGGTCTTTCCTTTTGCTCCTATTTACATGGATTTGCATATGTTGAACCAACCTTCAGAATGGGAAATGGCATTTGTATGTTGCTGTCAGAATGGGGACCAAAGACCCCTTTCTTGGCCAGGGAAAACACCCCCAGAAAAAGGGGGAAACAGAGAAACAAGCTGAGCAAAGCAGAATACAAAGGAGTGTAGCTAGTTTGCCTTTAAACCAGCAGCTAATTTCTTATTTCAGCAGTTCCTGCTTTTTCTAGGAGTCTGGCCTACAGGGGATAAAGCTTGCAAACACCACTGTTGGGTGCGTAAACCCTCTGAAGAAATAATGGCCACAGAGGAAGCTGCATGTAAGGCCCGGAAAGAAACATTAACTAGAGAATCCCCAGCGCAGTCAATAGTCAAAGCAAATACTCACTGTGGGGATTTGTATTTGGTCAGGGCAGAGATGGAGGGAAGAGCTTGAGCCCTGAAATGTGCGCAGGAGGGCTTGTGTACCCCCTAGTCAACAGAGGAAGATGCCTCTGTGGTGGAGATCAGAGGAAAATTCTTCTGGTCTACTGCTTCTTCAGAGGAGACTGAAGCTGGTGGTGTCTACTCCACAGAGGACTAAAGAGGATTAACCTCCCCTAAGGAATCTGTGTATGTATGTGACCACAGACAGGAGGCTTCCCCCACACAATGCTCGGGTTTTGTATTTCTCAAGGCTGCTCAGACCCTTAATGTTAATGATTACAGATAGAATAAGAGCTGACAAGGTTACTCAGAGAAACTGCTGACCTTTTTGTTCTCTTCCTCAGCTTGCCCTCTGGGCTAAATGAGCAAATAGCCTTTAATAAAAGCTGAGTGGAACAAAAGCTCTGGACCATTCTCTGGACCCCACGAACTAGCATGGATTCCTGTTTCCCACTTTTGAAAATTCGATTCTGAGCGTCCCGTCTCTTGATCTCTCACTGCTTCTAACTTAACTTTTCTTCAGTCCTCCTACCAGCTTTAGAGGACTTACAGGACCCCGGCAGCATGTTATGAATCTGACAAAAGGTTTATAACCAGAATCCACAGAGAACTAAAATTAATTAACAAAACAAGAGCAAATTGTTCCATTTCTAAGTGGCATGAGAGGTAAACAAACCTCTGGAGAAGACAAAAGAATGGCCAGGATACACATGAACAAATGCTCATCATCCCTAATCATCATTGAAATGCAAATCAAAATCACCCTGAGATGTCACCCAATCACAATGAGAATAGCCCCCATCACAAAGTCCCAATACTGCAGATGTGGACGTGTTGTGCTGCTGTGGATATGGAGAGAAGGGGACACTTTTACACTGCTGATGGGATTGCAAACTAATACAGCCGGTGTGAAAAAAAGAGTTTGTATCACTTCATGTCTTAGATTTGAATCTTTTATCCATCTTGAACCAATTTTTGTATAGGGTGAAAGATGTGGGTCCAATTTCAATCTTTTATTATGTGGTTATCCAGTTCTACCATCACCATTTTTTGAATGGGGCCTTTTTGCATTTGTTTGGTTTGTTAAAGATCACATGGCTCTAAGAGATTGGTTTTATCTGTTTATCATTTTCTATTCTCTTCCAAATGTCTATGTTTAGATTTTTGTGCCAATACCAGGCTGTTTCGATCACTGTCGACTTGTAATGTAACCTAAAGCCATGTTTTTATGACTAAAAATTGCCTTGGCTATATGTTTTTATTTCTGCTTCCGTACGAAACAAACAATTATTTTTTCTAGTTCCTCAAAGTATGATGTTGGTATTTTAATCAGGATTGCATTGAATCTGTAAATTGATTTGGTTGGTATAGACATTTAACAATGTTGATTCTTCCAAGCCAAGATCATTGTATGTTCTTCCATTTGTTAGGTTTCATGAATTTCTTAAGGTTTCATAAGTCTCCTTGTAGAGATCCTTCACCTCTTTTTTAAGGTATATTCCCAGGTATTTCATTTTCTTTGAGTCTACTGTGAAAGGAATTGAATCTTTGATTAGCTTCTCGACTTGGCTGTTATTGGCATATTCAAAGGCTACTGATTTGTGAACACCGTTTTTATACCCTGAGTTGTTACTATATTTCTTGATTACTTCCATGAGTCTTGTTGTTGAGTCTCTAGGGTTTTCTAAGTATAAGATCATATTCTGGTCAACGAACAAGAATTTGACGTCCTCTTCCCTCAATTGGGTGCCCTTTATATCCTTCTCTTGCTTGTTGCATTAGCTACAACTTCCAGCACTATGTTGAATAGTAGTGGCAATAGTAGTGAAGAGAGGACATACTTGTTTGGTTCCTTTTCTAAGTGAAAAGGCTTTCAGTTTTACTCCATTTAGTATATTAGTTGTGGGTTTGTCTTAGATGTCATATTCAGCATAGGGTCGTTCTTCAATCAGTTTAAGAAATGTGCCACCTATACCTATATTAAGTGTTCTTTTTGTTCCCCCACTACAAAACTTTATTTCTAATTAGAATAGAATACCATCTCAGATCTCTTCTACAAAAATGAAAACAGCCCCCAATATAACGCAGCCTCTTCACTCACTTCAAGACCTGTATACATGGAATTTGTTTTCTGTTATTTTTTCTTTCTTTCTAATTTTTTTTATTTATTACTATTATTTTTAAAAAATAAATTCAGTGTTCACATTTCTATAAAGAATTAACCCAGTTTCAGGAAACCCTGCTGTGGCAAGGTAGGTAAGCAATGCTTTCCCTGCCCACATCTGGTTTGATTTCCTGCCCTGATGCTTCAAGGTGCCCAGAAAAGCAGCAGCCTCTGGAAGAGTAAATCTATGCCTGGCACATGCTCCCAGGCCAGAGGGTCAGTAAGCTTTCAAGAAAGCAGAGGGGAAGACTAGCTTACTGTGAAACCTTAAAAAACATATATTTATATACTTCAATGTGTGCCTGATGAGATATCAGGAGAAAACATGTCGTCCAGGCTTTGGGAGGCAGCGTCTTTCTCACAGCCACCAGATCCATAGACTTTGGGAGTGTGGGAACAAAGACCCGGTTCTTCCACTGGAGGCAGGAGACTTGCCCAGCTTCCTAGTTCATGTTTGACTCTTTCCTCTAAAACCTGTGCTGAGTCTTTGACTGCACACATGGGAAGCACAAACGTTCAACTTGTATACAAAAAAAAAGTACAAAAACAGCTGGAATATAAAAGTTTTGGTACTATATGGCCATCTGTTCAAGTCTACCTTGGAAACTTGTAACAGATATTTAAATACTACAGTGAAAAGGCATCTTAATATACTTTTTAAAAAACATCTGAACTCATCTGCTAAGATTAAGTGTGTAAAAAAAAATCAATTACACACCCATTACCCTCCCTGCACCCTGACTTCCCCCCTCCCTTCTGTAATGGGTGCATCTTAGAATGGGTACAGGCGAAAGCTACTAAATACAGAATACAGATGTCTACATACAATAACTAAGAAAATGTCACGAAGGCTACATTGAACAGTTTGATGAGAATATTTCAGATTGTATATGAAACTAGCACATTTTATCCCTTGATGGCACAAATGTACACAGCTACGATTTAACAATAAAAAAAAAAAGAAAAGAAAAAAATCAATTCCCTTTGAGGGCACTTTGTCCTTTGAAGTAGAAGGGGTGAGGCAAGGAGGGCGACGGGCCAGTCAGCTAATTCTCCAGCCACAGGTAGGCTTCGATGGAAGCCTTGCTGCTGTCGGCATAGTCATACAAGAGCTCCTCTCCAGCCTGGATGTTTCAGGAGGCGATGAGGATGAGGTGAGGTACGCCGTCCAAGCTGTGCAGTTTGGTTTGTCAATTCCCACACTTGCCGTGATTGATCAGCCTTCCCAGGCGATTTCTCTCTCCAGTTACATCCACACAGTAGGTTTTGCTCAGATACTGAAAATAGTACATTTAACAACCTGTGGAAGGGTCTTGCACATACAGAGCCTCCCGCTTCTTGGCATCCGTGATCTCGATGGGGTCCCCGTGGTATTCCATCACAAAGTCGCCCCAGGAGAAATGGCTATCACGCTCCTGCCTTTGCCATCAATGAGGTCAATCTTCATGCCTTCTTCTTTCCCACTTTCGATCAATTCATCTATCTTTTCCTTTCTTCAGACTGCAGCTCAGCTTTGCTCTTCCTGGAGCTCCTTCGGACAGGATAGAAATCTGTGAGCTTGCACTTCTGTTGTGTTTTTCCTTGAGCTTTTCCCAGAGAGGTCTGTTTGCCCTTGATGGGCTTTTTCAGAGCTTGCTTGGCAACTGCTGCATTGGTAGAATCAACAGACCACGTTGGAGTTTTTGGAGGCTCTGTTGCTTCAGACTTTTGGTCCGGAAAAGGTGCCAGGGGACCTCTCCTGACATCTTTGATCTTCTGTTCTTCAGACTTCATGGTATTCCGTATTGCATTTCCAGGATTTCTTTTCTCTTCTCGTCTCCTGTAGATTCCAGCTAATGGTTTCCCCTGGCATTTGACATCGTGATGTGCAACTGAGTTCTCTTCCTGAAGGGGGTAAGGCACTCCAGGGCATTTGTTCAGACTCCTGTAGGAATATATCTTTGATTGCCCAGTGAATACATTCTCCCGGTGCGGAACCTCCACGGCCCCTCCGCTCCACCACCTCCGGCCGGGCCGTCGCTGCCACCACCGCCGCCTCCACCGCGCGGGGCTTGGACATCTTCCTGCCTGCAGCCCGGCCAGGAGGATGGTGGCGCGCCCGGTGCCTTCGCCACTGCGGCCGTGCCACCATCGCTGCGGCTGCCGCTGCGGAAGCCACCAGCGCCACCGCGGCGCCCCGGGGCAGGGCCGGCGGCACCGCACCGCACCCGCTTCCACCTGGCCTGCGAGGCAGGGCCCGGCTTCAGCGCACTGTGGCAGCCCTGGGCCGCCCACAGCGAGGCTCCGCAGAGGCCTGTCTGCCTGCCATCTGGCTCTCGCCCCGGGAGGGGCTTAAGTGTTCTTGTTAGAAAAGGCTGCTGAATGTTATCAAATTCTTTTTTTTTTTTTTTTTTTTTTTTTTGTAGTTTTTTGCTGGGGCTGGGTTTGAACCTGCCACCTCCGGCATATGGGGCTGACGCCCTACTACTTTGAGCCACAGGCGCTGCCCTGTTATCAAATTCTTTTTCTACATTTATTGGAAGGATCATATGGTCTTCTTTTTAAATTATTAAATCATAGTTGTGAACATTAATGTGGTCTTTATTTTTACTTCTGTTAATATGGTGAATTATATTTATGGGTTTGCATATGTTAAACCAGCCTTACATCCCTGGAATGAAACCTACTTGATTGTGGTATATAATTTTTTTAACGTGTTGCTGTAATCTATTGGGTAAGAAGTTACTGAGTATTTTTGAATGAATATTCATTAGTGAAATGGATCTGTAATTCTCCTTTTTATTTGGGTCTTTTTCTGGTTTTGGTATCAGGGTGACATTTGGTTCATAGAACATATTAGGGAAGGTTCCTTTCTTCTCAATGTTTTGAAATAGGTTCTGCAGCATAGGTACAAGTTTATCTTTGAAGGTTTTATAGAATTGTGGTGTGAAATCACCTGGTCTAGGACTTTTTTGTGTTGGAATATTTTTTATTGTTTCTTTGGTGTTAGTGCTTGATCTGTTCAAGAGACCTATTTCTTTCTGGGTAAGTCTAGGGAGACAGTATGATTCCAGGTATTGGTCCATTTCCTTCTCATTGTCAAATCTGGGCATATGGTTTCTTGTATTAGTCAGAGATAATTTTCTTATATCTCAGTGGTATCTGGTGTTATTTCTCCTTTTTCATTTCTGATTGAGGTTTTTGAGCTTTTTTCTATTTCTAGTAAGTCTGACCAAAGGTTTATCTATTTTATTTATTTGTTTGAAACATCAACGTTTTCTTTTGTTAATTTTCTGAATGATTATTATTTTTTCAGTTTCATTTATTTCTGATCTAATTTTGGTTATTCTACTAGATTTGGGATTGAATTGCTCTTCATTTTCCATTTCTGAGATGATTCATTAGATTGTTGATGTGCTCTTTTTCTGTGTTTTGGATGTATGCATTTAATGTGACAAATGTCTCTCTTAGGAATGCTTTTGCAGTATCTCACAAGTTTCGGTAACTTGTAGCTTCATTGTTGTTATGTTTGAGGAATTTAATAATTTCCTCCTTTATCTCTTCCTAGCTGTTATTCAGCATAGGGTTGTTCAATTTCTATGCCTTTGTGTAGGGATGATAATTTTTGTTGGAGTTAAGTTTTATCTTTATTGCCCTGTGGTCTGAGAAGATACAAGGTACAATTTCAATTTTTAAAGTTTTGTTGAGGTTTGATTTGTGACCTACAATATGATGTATTTTACAATATGTTCCATGGGCTGATAAGAAAAACGTATATTCATTTGTTTGGGGATGGTGTGTTCTGTATATGTCTATCAAGCCCATTTGTTCTATGATTGCATTTAAGTGCCTTGTTTAGTTTCTGTTTAGATAATCTGTCCAGTTCAACCAGAAGGGTATTATAGTCACCAGCTATTATGGTGTTATAGTATATCATACAGCTCAGATCAATCAATGCCTGCTTCATAAATCTGGGAGCATTTAACTTGAGTGCATAACTATTTAGAATTGAAATGTCCTCTTGAGGTATTGTTCCCTTGATCAGCATGAAGTGACCATCTTTATCTTTCTTAATTTTGGTTGCTTTAAATCCACTTGTATCTGAAAATAAGTGACCCGTCCTTTCTTATGGTTTCCATTTGCCTAAAATATTGTTTTCCAACCCTTTACCTTGAGTCTTGTTTTGTTGTTCAAGGTTAGGTGTATCTCCTGGAGATAGCATAAGGATGATTTGTACTTTTTAATCCAATCAAGCAGCCTGTGCCCCTTCAGTGGGGAATTCAATCCATTTACATTTATTGAGAGAATTGATAAGTGTGGTGGAGTTCTTTCATCTTATTTTGTGAAGGTCCATTGTTTAGTTTTATCCTTTGTTCCATTGTGGAAGCCAGGTTTTGTCTAGTTTGTGGGTGTTTGCTTTAATGATGGTCCATTGTGATGTTCAGTGTGGAGAGTAGGTGTAAGTATTTCCTTTATAGCTGATCTTGTTGTGGTGAATTTCCTCAGTATTTGCATATCAGTAAAAGATTTTATTTCTCCATTAATTTTGAAGCTTAGTTTAGCAAGATAAAGAATTCTGGGCTGAAGATTATTTTGTTTAAGAAAGTTAAAGGTAGCTGACCATTCTCTTCTGGCTTAGAAAGTTTCAGCTGAAAAGTCAACTATCACCCTGATGGATCTTCCCCTCTAGGTCAATTGACAATTACTCTGGCTGCTTGCAGAATTTTCTCTTTTGTCTTGACTTTGGACAGGTTCATTACAATGTTTCTTGGAGATACTCTCTTTGTGCTGAGATCACCCAGAGTTTGATATCCCTCAAAAAGGAGTGTTTTGGAATCTTTAGTGATACTTGGGAAGTTTTCATTTATGATATCCTCCACACATGGGGCTTCCCTTCCTTTGGTACATTCTTTGTCCTCTTCAGGAATACTTATAATTTGTATGTTTGAATGCTTCATGAAGTCTGTAATAATCTGAGTGAATATTCTGCTTTTTCTCTCTTCTTTTCTGCCTCTTTAACTGGCTGGGTTAGCTCAAGAGCTGTATCCTATAGCTCTCAGATTCTTTCTTCTCCATGGTCTAATCTGTTATTGATACTTTCTACTGCATCTTTAAGTTCCATGATTGATTCCTTTAAGTCCTTAAGCTCTGCCATATCCTTTCTATATTCTTCATATCTTTTGTTCTTTTTATGCTTCTGTTTTTCTATGTGCTCATCAATTCTTTTTTGTTTTTGCCATTCATATTTTAACCTCCCTTTCTTTCATTTTCATTAATTCTTTCTATGTGGAATGCTCTGTGGTTTCTACCTCATGTTCCCTTGGGGGATGGGGTTGCTGTATTCTGGTTTCTTGTGTTGCCAGAATTTTTCTCTTTGTTCCTCCTCATGTTTTCTTCTCATTCACTTCTTCCTCCTAATTTTTCCTTCTCTCTGCCTCCTTCACTATAAATTTCTTGTCTTGGCTCCAAGACAAGTAATGAGCTGGTGGGTTCTAATCCAGCCTGGGCTCACCAAAAAACAATGATGGCTGCAATCAAAATATAGCCAGGCATTGTGGCAGGCACCTGTAGTCCCAGCTACTTGGGAGGCAGAGGCAGGAGAATCACTTGAGCCCAGGAGTTGGAGATTGCTGTGAACTGTGCTGCCACAGCACTCTACCCAGAGTGACATCTTGAGGCTCTGTCTCAAAAAAATAAATAAATAAATAAATTACTTGTCTCCGAGCTTAGATGTTGAAGTGGCCTTTGGTATAAGGCCAAGAAGAAGAAGAAAAGGACAAAGAGTAAGAGAGGGGAAAAAAAGAAAAAGAGAAAAATAAAGAAGGGGAATGGAAGAAAAAAAATAAAGAAAAGGAGAGAAAAAGGATAGTAAGAGAGTAAGAGAAAGACAGGAGAAATGGTGGTGGTTGTTGGGGTCCTTTAACCAAACCTACAGCTCCAGGACTTTGGAGGGCTGGGCTGTGTGAATTCCTTGAAGTCATGACCTCCTTACCAGTCTGCACAAAAACAAGACCCCCTCCTGTGCCAAATATAAAGAAATCAGCAGTATGTTACAAGAAGGACCTACCAATACCTTCTTTCCAAAGGCCAAAGCTAGAAGAGCAACCAAGGCTATGAGCTCGTGGCCTCCTTGAGTCAGACCAATACCATGGCCCCCAGCCAGACCAATGCCATAATCTTGTGCAAACATACTGACTTGGCCCTGTCCATTTGCCACAAGTCTAACCACTCGCTGTCTCCGAACCAGCTGCTGCCACCACCCAAAAAGTCCTGTTTTCTTACTTTCTTTTAATCATTATTTTTGAGACAGGGTCTTACTCTGTTACCTGGACTGGAGTGCAGTGGCATCATAGCTCACTGTAGCCTCAAATTCCTGGGCTCAAACAATCCTGCCTCAGCATCCTGACAGGTGCACACTACCATTTTCAGTTGATTTTTTTTCCTTTCTTCTTTTTCTTCTTCTTATTTTATTTTATTTTATTTTAGTAGAGATGGGGTTTCTCTGTGTTGCTCAGGCAGGCCTGAAATTCCTGGTTTCAAGTGTTAAAGATAGCTGACCATTCTCCTCTGGCTTCCCGAAGTGATAGGATTATAGCTATGGACCACCAGCTTCCCTCCTACCCTCCAAAAGTGATAGGATTATAGGCATGGACCAGCATTCTTAGCTAAGAAATTTTTAATTAAAATGTTATTCACGAAAAAATAAGTGTAAAAATGAAAATAAACATTACAAATTACAATGAGATCCCACTTCATACCCATTAGGATGGGTATTTTTTTAAAAACCAGGAAATATGGGCAGGTGTAGTGGCTCACACCTGTAATCCTACTGAGGTGGGAGGATCCTTGAGCTCACACATTCAAGACCAGGATGGGAAATAGTGAGACCATGTCTCTACAATAACTAAAAAAATTAGCCACATATGGTGGTACATGCCTGTAGTCGCAGCTATTTGGGAGGCTGAGGCAGGATGATCATTTGAGCCCCAGAGTTGGAGGCTGCAATGAGCTATGATGATGCCACTACACTCTACCCCAGGGAACAGAGGGAGATCTTATCTCATAAAACCAACCAAACAAACAAAAAGAGAAAGTAATTTTTAGCAAGAGTGTAGAGATATTAGAAACCTAGTACATTGCCAGTAGGGATGTAAAACGGTGCAGCGGCTGTAGAAAAAACAGTTTAGCAGTCTCTCAGAAGTTAACATAGACTTTTCATATGACCCTGCAATTCTACTCCTAGGCATTTGCCCAGAAGAATTGAAAGCAGGGACTCAAATATGTACTTGTCCAACAATCTTCATAGCAGCATTTTGTGTAATATAATAGGCAAAATGCAGAAACAACTGAAGTTTCCACCAGCAGATGAATGAATTAAAAAATGTGCTACATACATACAACAGATGAATCAGTCATAAGAAAGTAATGAAATTCTGATGCATGCCATAATAAGGATGAATTTTGAAGACATTATGCTAAGAGAAATCAGGCTGACACAAAAGGAAAAATGTTATATGATTCTATGTATAACAGGCAAGTTCATAGAGACAGAAAATAGAGGTTGTCAGGGTTGGAGAAGGGGAGCATGGGGAGTTATTGTTTAATGGGTTTAGAGTTTCTGTTTGGGACAATACAACATTTTGGAAATGAATAATGTGGTCATGGTTGCACAACATTGTGAATAAATTAATACCACTGAATTGTACATTTAAAATAGTTATGATACATTTTATGTTATGTATATTTTACTATAATAAAAACAATATGTGAATAGTTTTCTTTTATCAAAATGAAAAATTTTATGGGCAAAGCTAAAGGCCCCTTTGACCACTTCCACTACCTTAATCCCCAGTTCCCTTTCTTCAGTGCTTATGTGTTTATCTCTCTAGAACTTTTTACTCTGTATTTACCTGAATTCATGTATGCTTCTTAAAATGGCATGTACCTCAGCTATCCAAGAGCATATGTCTTTTATTATGGAGATTTTAAATCATCATTTGAGTAAAAATGTTCTAATCAAAAAAATTCCTGCCTTATTAATGGACATTTTTGGGGGGGTGGGGGTGGATGTTGATAGACATCTTTAAAAGGTTGTTTTTTCTTTCCTTTTTCTATTTTTCTTACATGGCGGGCTCAGTGCCTGTAGACCTGCTTTTGTTTATGCTAAAGCTAGCCAGCTCAGGCTTCTCCCCAGACCTAGGGAAGGCTTTGGTCCTTCTGCTAGATTTCAGATATAATCTCCCAGTTTCAGGGCATATCTGTCTTCTCTGCTGGATTGCTTTAGCAGGCAGTCACTTAGTTTAGATAACTGTATATACATCATTTTCTCATCCTTTTCTACTACTTCCACCTCAGCTTCTAACTTGCCAAGCTGTCAGGTAGATGTCCAAATGTTTGCAAAAATTTTGCTTTATCCCCTATGTTCAGAGATGACACATCCTCCTTGGAGAAAATTAAAGCAGTTCAGAATGGTTGCAAAGCAGAATGTATAACCTTTTCACACTTTGATAGCATCTTTCCAGACATCTCTGAAGAGTTAATCACAATTGTGTAAAAGCACAATTTTACACAAATGGGATTGTGCTATGCATCATAATTGGCTTTCTTAATATGTCCTTATAGTTTTCTGTGTCGGTGAATATGCATCTATATTACCAATTTTATCTGGGCACAGTGGCTCTGCCTGTAATCCTAGTACTGTGGAAGGCTGAGCCTGGTGCATTGCTTGAACTCAGGAATTCGAGAACAGCCTGAGCAAGAGCAAGACCCAATCTCTACCAGTTATTTAACTGCTTTTGTATGATGGATATTTGTTTGTTTATAAGGTTTTATTTGTTGCATATAGAAAAAAAGAAAATAGAAAAACCTGCTGGGTGTCATGGTGGGCACTTATAGTCCCAGCTGCTTGGGAGGCTGAGGAAAGAGGATTGCTTGAGCCCCCAGGAGTTTGAGGGTGCTGTGAGCTACGATTACACCACAGCAATCTACCCAGGGTGACAGAGTGAGACTCTGTCTTAAAAATATATTTATATATGGTGGCGCCTGTGGCTCAGTGAGTAGGGCGCCGGCCCCATATGCTGAGGGTGGCGGGTTCAAACCCAGTCCCGGCCAAACTGCAACAAAAAATAGCCGGGTATTGTTGGCGGGCACCTGTAGTCCCAGCTGCTTGGGAGGCTGAGGCAAGAGAATTGCTGAAGCCCAAGAGCTGGAGGCTGCTATAAGCTGTGTGAAGTCATGGCACTCTACCCAAGGATGGTACAGTGAGACTCTGTCTCTACAAAAAAAAAATATATATATATATTTATATAAAATCAATTTTACTGGCTCATGTTTTTAAAATAGTATGAATTTTCTCTTCCTATTATATAGAAAAGCATAAAAAAGCAAACAAAAAATTGTACCACATTCTCACATTTCTGATACCCCTAACTGAGCAATTTATACAATTAAAAGCAACACGTGTGAAATTAGAAAATTCTTGCTACAAAAAAGTTTGAAACTGAAAAGTTGGCCACTCACCCTTACCTAGTTCTTCTCAAGGCTAAATACCTTTATTCATTTCCTGGGAATCTTTGAAAATATATAAAACTACTACATATACTTATTTCTTTTCAATTTCTGCTTTTCACTTGAAAAGATTACACTATATGCAATTATTTACTTTGCTTTTCTCGTTTTATGTACCTTGGGGATCATTCTCTAAATGCAGTATAAATATATCTTTTTCTTTTTAACAGCTTGGATAAAAAAGTCACTTGTGAGGATGTACCACCAGTTATTTAACTGCTTTTCTCCAATGGATATTTGGTTGTTTATAGGGTTTTATTTGTCGCATGTTTTGTTTTTACTATTACCAATTATGTTATTGCCTGCATGTCCATAGGGAAATCTTTAAGCACTGGGAACTGGGTTAAAGGACATATGTGTTTTATATATTGATAGAAACACTAAATTGTCATCCAGAAATGTTGCACTAAAAAACGTTTGAACAAAAGTTTTTGAGAATGTTTGTTTGCCAGAATTCCTCAAGCACTGGTCATCAAGCTTTTTAGTAGTTATAATCAAATAATTTGAGATTGTATTTTGTCTTGATTTGCATTTGCTTCATTATGTGTGAAGTTGAGTTACTTTTAAAATGTTCATTGGCCATTTGAGTTTTTTTCTCTAAACTACCTCCTATGCTGTTTATCTTTTCCAATAGCTAACAGTAGAATGTCTATGGATAGTTAACACTGATTAAGTAAAGTATTACATTGCTTGGTTAATTTATTAAACTAGGCATTAAATACTGAACATATTTACAGTATTATCCTACACCTGTAGGCATATACCTTTGTACTCTGGACTAAATGCCTCTTCACAATTTGAATTCTAGAAGTGGAGTTGCTGATTTAAAGTTGAATTCTTTGTCCAAACATTCAAAATAGTGTTTTGTGATGGGGAAATTATTCAAGTTGGGGAGCAGGAGAAAAAAAGAAAGAGGAACTAAATAGTTAATCTTAATTAAAACGTCGATCAGTTCTAAAGTAGAATTCAACTAGCAGGCTAATTGATGATGTGAATATCCTAGTGGCTTTCATGAATAAGCTTATTAAAATCCTAACTTTCCTTCTCTATTTGAGTACCCAGATCTTCTGGGAATCTGCAAATTCTAGGGTAAAAAAAAATGACATTAATCATTTTTGAGTGAATAGGGGTATTAAAAATGATTTTAAGCACATCCTGAAACATTTTATAGCCATACAGTTTCAACGCTGGATTTATATTTCTATTTACAGTTGTCTGAGTTGGTGCACAGCATTTGAAGGAACATTTGGCACTATGGTAATTAATGAATTTTAATTAAATGAGGACAAGTAGTAGGAGAATTGAGTCAACTTCCTTTGGGGACCAATGGACTCCTGGGCAAGTGGAGCTCCAAAGAGACTGTTCAAAGCGATACATTACATTAGAATAATGTAGGAAATGATTTAGGGAGGGATGAATTGCACAAATCCTGTCTTTATCTCAAACAACTTGTTTATTGGCAGTAAGTATAGTAGGAAATATAGAGTGACATAATTTGACATTTTTTTATTTGAGTAATAGTTGGGATAGGACACTAATTGAGGCCAAACTTCATTAATGGCCATAGTGCAAAACTTAGTTTTTCAGAAATTATCAGCTGACACTGTATTAAACTAAGGCATTCCAGGATTTCTTGGGGGGAGTAGTTTTATCTGCTACAAATACAAGTAGTATGATGTCTGCTTTGAGTTAGCAAAGTACTGAGGTTACTTAACATCAGTTTTCTACACAATTATCTGAACATTTTCTGCATTCATATTATTGATAGACAAAGTCAAAAACACAAAATTGGTGTGCTCTGATTTCTTGTTATAATAGGCATTTGAGTAATGATATATAAAACATTAATCTTGTGAAAACAGACATCCAAGTCAAAAATGTAAAACTCAAGTCTTCTGTTGTCCCAGCTATCATCGTATGCATACGCTGCTTTACATACTTGTAACAATATTGTGACTGGAGTTTCGGTTTATACATTTCACTTAATGTATAACGTAAATACTTTCTGATTTTTATAATCTGTTTTTATTGTTGTGTACCTTTGTGCTTTTGACTTGTACATTCTTCCTTGACCATACAGGGTGTCCAATCTGCTGCCTGTAGGCTGCGTGTAAATTTTGTGAGGATTTTTTTTTTTTGCTTGTATGTGGTGTCTGATGTCATGAAAAGTATGCATGGATTTCTTTTTTTTTTTTGCTAATCAGCTTTTGTTAGTGTTTGTGTATTTACTGTATGGCCCAAGACAACTCTTATTTTTCTAATGTGCAACAGGAAACAAAATAGTTTGGACACCCAGGAATGCTGTTTGCCTAGGTATTTAATCCCATACTTCTTTCATTATATAAGCATATCCAACGGTAAATAGATACGTGCACACACACACACATAAAGATATATGCCAGACTTGGGGTATGTAGCTGGTGCTGTAATCACTGTGCTATGGGCGCCGAGCCTGTCTTCTTTCATGTATGTTGGAAATACTCCATAAGAATAACTTAAAAAAGCTGTAAAAGATTGTGAATTTTTCTTTTCCTTTTACTAAAGTAAGATAACGGCCTATCTATATTTCTCAGCTACATTAATTTGCTTAAGTCACCATGGCAGCCACCAGACCAATAGCCTTAGATTTTTAAATATAATTTTTTGATAACATAATTTTTAAGTAACAGTTATTTCTACTATATTGGTACATATTTATTCACGCTTCCTCCAATTCTGCATATTCAAGTTGCTTTCAAGTTTTTTGTCATTACAAATAGTGTCACAATAAGTATTCTCATAGATTCATCCATAGATTGTTAAAATTAAACTCACTAGATCAAAGGATATGTGCATTTTTGTTTTTAGCGTATAAGGCCATATTACTTTAAAAGATTGTGGGTCATATCACCTAATATAAATGAGTGGATTTTATTTGAATTATGATTCAAGCAAAATATACAAATAAGTATAAAATTTATAAGACAATTGGAAATTTGAACACTAAGTAGACCTTTCACTAAATTAAGGAATTTTTATGGTTTTGTAGATGAAATAATGGTAGATATGCATATTAAAATATCTATGGATAAAATAATTTGCTTCTAATTTGCTTCAGAAAGATACTGGAGGGAAAGAAGTGGATGGAAACATGGATGAAATGATAATGGCTATGAATTCATAGTTGTTGAAACTGTTATTATGGAAGTCCAATTGTGTATCCATTGTCTTCTCCTTTTATTTTTGAGACAAACTCTCACTATGTCATCCTCAGTAGGGTGCCGTGGCGTCACAGCTCACAGCAACCTCCAGCTCTTGGGCTTAGGCGATTCTCTTGCCTCAGCCTCCCAAGTAGGTGGGACTACAGGTGCCCACCACAAGGCCTGGCTATATTTTGTTGCAGTTGTCCTTCTTTAATTGGCCTCGGCTGGGTTAGAACCTGCCACTTTGGGGGTATGTAGCTGGTGCTGTAATCACTGTGCCATGGGTGCCGAGGCTGTCTTCTTTCATGTGTGTTGGAAATACTCCATAATAATAACTTTAAAAAGCTGTAACAATTCATTCTCTATCTTCAGTGTATAAGAAACATCATTTCCTTACATTTCCCTTATCAATGGGTATTACCAAATATTTTTAATTTTTGTCAATCTGATGTGAGTCAGAGGGTATTTATTGCTGTAATTTGCATTTTCCTTACTATGGTAGTTAATCATCTTGAGAAAGAACGAAGCTTCCTTTTTAGTGGGTAGCAACCAGTTCATGGTATTCTCAAATGAACATAAAGAATACTTTCTAGAATATAAATAAGATACAGACAAGGCCACTTTGTGACTATGTTTAGAACAAGACAGAGATAAAACCATTTTGCAACCATGGAAACAATAAAACATCCCTAACTTCTGAGTACACTGAGTGACTTCTGCTCCTTTACCAATGACAACTTTAGTCTTGGTTTAATCCTATATCTGATACAAAAGTTGATAGGATATATAGCTGTTGGATTTCCCCAATTCATTGAAAATCCTCAGTCCACAACTGATCCTCACTTGTTTAATTTTTCTTGGGATAATCTAGCACAAGCCCAAATCCTGTGAGAAGCTCCTTTCAGCTTCATTTTCCTGAGAGAGTTTCTCTAGAGTAGTGATTTTCAACCAGTGTGCCGGGAGATTGTCTTTGGTATGCTGCGAAAATTTTTAAAAATCATTAATTAAATTATTTTTGAAAGAAGTTCAAAGCACAGTAAGTATAATCTTTCTTTCTTTCTTTTTTTTTTTGAGACAGAGTCTCACTAAGTCACCCTTGGTAAAGTGCTGTGGTGTTACAGCTCACAGCAACCTCTAACTCTTGGGCTTAAGTGATTCTCTTGTGTCAGCCTCCTAAGTAGCTGGGACTACGGGCACCCACCACAATGCCTGGCTATTTTTTGTTGTAGTTGTCATTGTTATTTAGCAGGCCTGGGCCTGGTTTCAACCCACCAGCCCCAATGTATGTGGCCGATGCCCTAACCACTGAACCATGGCACCTAGCCCATAATCTTTTTTCTCACTCTTGTTTTTGATCAATATAATTTAAGAATTTTAACTATAGGTTCAAGTATGATGTGAGATAAAAAGTGTTGAAAAACATTGCTCTAGAGTATTTTCTACCTTGCTGCAGCAAGATAAATGAACCAATTTTTTTTTTATTATACAAATGTTCCTGGTGGCCTTTGGTCAGTGGGCTTTAAAACAATCTTTTAAAAATGGATTGTCCATTAGGATTTCTTCTTATTTGGAACATTTTTCCAGTTCAGTGGGTAGTTCTGAAAATTTCCCTTTTGTCTGAGAGTCATTTTCATTTTTTACCACCTCTATTCTTCTCTAGGAGCTATATGTACTACTTAGTAAGAAGAAGTAAAAGATAAGGATTCTCATTCAGGTTAGATCACTTTAGGTTTGATGACATTAGCCAGCATTTTCAGGATTTTATCAATTCACCAATGAGGCTATAGGGCAGAGAGGCTAGAGATAGATATTGAGCCAAGCTGGACCTCTATTTGCATCAGAACTTTCTGGTTCTTTTCTTGGCCACCAGTCTAGTTTGGCTGACGTCAATAATGTCTGTGGACACATGTGTGCACATGTCTGTGTATGTATATGAATTTCAGTGTTTACAACTTATTGCTCATTTCTTATGTATTGAGGGAGTAAATTGCTCTAACGTAGTATCATTTCTTTTTTTTTTTTTTTTTTTTTTTTTATTGTTGGGGATTCATTGAGGGTACAATAAGCCAGGTTACACTGATTGCAATTGTTAGGTAAAGTCCCTCTTGCAATCATGTCTTGCCCCCATAAAGTGTGACATACACCAAGGCCCCACCCACCTCCCTTCTTCCCTCTTTCTGTTTCCCCCCCCATAACCATAATTGTCATTAATTGTCCTCATATCAAAATTGAGTACATAGGATTCATGCTTCTCCATTCTTGTGATGCTTTACTAAGAATAATATCTTCCACGTCCATCCAGGTTAATACGAAGGATGTAAAGTCTCCATTTTTTTTAATGGCTGAATAGTATTCCATGGTATACATATACCACAGCTTGTTAATCCATTCCTGGGTTGGTGGGCATTTAGGCTGTTTCCACATTTTGGCGACTGTAAATTGAGCTGCAATAAACAGTCTAGTACAAGTGTCCTTATGATAAAAGGATTTCTTTCCTTCTGGGTAGATGCCCAGTATTGGGATTGCAGGATCAAATGGGAGGTCTAGCTTGAGTGCTTTGAGGATTCTCCATACTTTCTTCCAGAAAGGTTGTACTAGCTTGCAGTCCCACCAGCAGTGTAAAAGTGTTCCCTTCTCTCCACATCCACGCCAGCATCTGCAGTTTTGAGATTTTGTGATGTGGGCCATTCTCACTGGGGTTAGATGATATCTCAGGGTTGTTTTGATTTGCATTTCTCTAATATATAGAGATGATGAACATTTTTTCATGTGTTTGTTAGCCATTCGTCTGTCGTCTTTAGAGAAAGTTCTATTCATGTCTCTTGCCCATTGATATAAGGGATTGTTGGCTTTTTTCATGTGGATTAATTTGAGTTCTCTATAGATCCTAGTTATCAAGCTTCTGTCTGATTGAAAATATGCAAATATCCTTTCCCATTGTGTAGGTTGTCTCTTTGCTTTGGTTATTGTCTCCTTAG
Organism: Nycticebus coucang; assembly: GCF_027406575.1. Classification (NCBI taxonomy): domain Eukaryota; kingdom Metazoa; phylum Chordata; class Mammalia; order Primates; family Lorisidae; genus Nycticebus; species Nycticebus coucang. The sequence goes on from NC_069796.1 coordinate 80,077,304, forward strand.
CTGTACAGAAGCTTTTCAGTTTAATGAAGTCCCATTTGTTTATTTTTGTTGTTGTTGCAATTGCCATGGCAGTCTTCTTCATGAAGTCTTTCCCCAGGCCAATATCTTCCAGTGTTTTTCCTATGCTTTCTTGGAGGGTTTTTATTGTTTCATGCCTTAAGTTTAAGTCCTTTATCCATCTTGAATCAATTTTTGTGAGTGGGGAAAGGTGTGGGTCCAGTTTCAGTCTTTTACATGTAGACATCCAGTTCTCCCAACACCATTTATTGAATAGGGAGTCTTTCCCCCAAGGTATGTTCTTGTTTGGTTTATCAAAGATTAGGTGGTTGTAAGATGTTAGTTTCATTTCTTGGTTTTCCATTCGATTCCAAGTGTCTATGTCTCTGTTTTTGTGCCAGTACCATGCTGTCTTGAGCACTATGGCTTTGTAGTACAGACTAAAATCTGGTATGCTGATGCCCCCAGCTTTATTTTTATTACAGAGAACTGCCTTAGCTATACGGGGTTTTTTCCAGTTCCATACAAAACGCAGAATCATTTTTTCCAAATCTTGAAAGTATGATGTTGATATTTTGATAGGAATGGCATTGAATAGGTAGATTGCTTTGGGAAGTATGGACATTTTAACAATGTTGATTCTTCCCATCCATGAACATGGTATGTTCTTCCATTTGTTAATATCCTCTGCTATTTCCTTTCTGAGGATTTCATAGTTTTCTTTATACAGGTCCTTCACCTCCTTCGTTAGGTATATTCCTAGGTATTTGATTTTCTTTGAGACTATGGTGAAGGGAGTTGTGTCCTTAATTAGCTTCTCATCTTGACTGTTATTGGTGTACACAAAGGCTACTGACTTGTGGACATTGATTTTATATCCTGAAACATTACTGTATTTTTTGATGACTTCTAGGAGTCTTGTGGTTGAGTCTTTGGGGTTCTCTAAGTATAAGATCATGTCGTCAGCAAAGAGGGAGAGTTTGACCTCCTCTGCTCCCATTTGGATTCCCTTTATTTCCTTGTCTTACCTAATTGTATTGGCTAGAACTTCGAGCACTATGTTGAATAGTAAAGGTGACAGAGGACAACCTTGTCTGGTTCCAGTTCTAAGAGGAAAAGCTTTCAGTTTCACTCCATTCAGTAAAATATTGGCTGTGGGTTTGTCATAGATAGCTTCAATCAGTTTTAGAAATGTGCCACCTATGCCTATACTCTTCAGAGTTCTAATTAGAAAAGGATGCTGGATTTTATCAAATGCTTTTTCTGCATCTATTGAGAGGATCATGTGATCTTTATTTTTGCCTCTGTTAATATGGTGGATAACGTTTATAGACTTGCGTATGTTAAACCAGCCTTGCATCCCTGGGATGAAGCCTACTTGATCATGATGAATGACTTTTTTGATGATAAGCTGTAATCTATTGGCTAGGATTTTGTTGAGAATTTTTGCGTCTATGTTCATGAGTGAGATTGGTCTGAAATTCTCCTTTTTGTTTGGGTCTTTTCCTGGTTTTGGTATCAGGGTGATGTTTGCTTCATAGAATGTGTTGGGGAAGATTCCTTCTTCCTCAATTTTCTGGAATAATTTCTGCAGTACAGGAATAAGCTCTTCCTTGAAGGTTTGATAGAATTCTGGAGTGAAGCCATCTGGACCAGGGCATTTTTTGGTTGGAAGCTTTTTTATTGTTTCTTTGATCTCAGTGCTTGAAATGGGTCTGTTCAGGAGCTCTATTTCTTCCTGGCTGAGTCTAGGGAGAGGGTGTGATTCCAAATATTGATCCATTTCTTTCACATTGTCAAATTTCTGGGCATAGAGTTTCTGGTAGTATTCAGAGATGATCTCTTGTATCTCTGTGGGATCAGTTGTTATTTCCCCTTTATCATTTCTGATTGAGGTTACTAGAGATTTTACTTTTCTATTCCTCATTAGTCTGGCCAATGGTTTATCTATTTTATTTATTTTTTCAAAAAACCAACTCCTTGTTTCATTAATTTTCTGAATGATTCTTTTGTTTTCAATTTCATTGATCTCTGATTTGATTTTGGATATTTCTTTTCTTCTACTGAGTTTAGGCTTAGATTGTTCTTCTTTTTCCAATTCCATAAGATCTCTTGTGAGATTGTTGATGTGCTCTCTTTCAGTTTTTCGAATGTAGGCATCTAAAGCGATGAATTTTCCTCTCAAAACTGCTTTTGCGGTATCCCACAGGTTTTGGTAGCTTGTGTCTTCATTGTTGTTATGCTCAAGGAAGTTAATGATTTCCTGTTTTATTTCTTCCTGCACCCATCTGTTATTCAACAGAAGATTGTTTAGTTTCCATGCCTTTGGGTGGGGTCGAGCATTTTTGTTAGAGTTGAGTTCCACCTTTAGTGCCTTATGGTCTGAGAAGATACAAGGTAAAATTTCAATTCTTTTGATTCTGTTGATATTTGTTTTGTGTCCCAGGATATGATCAATTTTGGAGAATGTTCCATGGGGTGATGAGAAGAATGTATATTCTTTATCTTTGGGGTGGAGTGTTCTATATGCGTCTATCAAGCACAGTTGTTCTAGAGTCTCATTTAAGTCTCTTATATCCTTGTTCAATTTCTGTTTAGAGGATCTGTCCAGCTCTGTAAGAGGAGTGTTAAAGTCCCCTGTTATGATGGTATTATCAGATATCATATTGCTCAGACTGAGTAAGGTCTGCTTCAAGAATCTGGGAGCATTTAAATTGGGTGCATAAATATTTAGAATTGAAATGTCTTCTTGTTGTATTTTTCCCTTGACCAATATAAAGTGACCATCTTTGTCTTTTTTGACTTTAGTTGCTTTAAATCCACATGTGTCTGAAAATAAGATTGCAACTCCTCTTTTCTTCTGAATTCCATTTGCCTGAAAAATTGTCTTCCAACCCTTGACTCGGAGCTTTAATTTGTCTTTTGAAGCCAGGTGTGTTTCTTGCAGACAGCAAATGGATGGCTTGTGTTTTTTAATCCAGTCAACCAATCTATGTCTCTTCAGTGGGGAATTCAAGCCATTAACATTTATTGAGATAATTGACAAGTGTGGTAGTATTCTATTCGTCTTATTTTGTGAGAGTCCATTGCTTAGTTTTATCTTTTGCATCAGTGTGGAGGTTAGGTTCTGTCCTTTGATTTCTGAGTTCTTACTTTGCTGCTGATCCATTGTGGTGGTCAGTGTGCAGAACAGGTTGAAGTATTTCCTGTAGAGCTGGTCTTGTTGTGGCGAATTTCCTCAATGTTTGTATATCCGTAAATGATTTGATTTCTCCGTCAATTTTGAAGCTTAGCTTAGCAGGGTACAGAATTCTGGGCTGAAAATTGTTCTGTTTAAGTAGATTAAAGGTAGATGACCATTGTCTTCTTGCTTGGAAAGTTTCATTAGAGAAGTCTGCGGTCAATCTGATGGATTTGCCCCTGTAGGTCAACTGGCGCTTACTCCTGGCAGCTTGCAGAATCTTTTCTTTGGTCTTGACTTTGGACAGGTTCATCACAATGTGTCTTGGAGAAGCTCGGTTAGAGTTGAGGCGACCTGGGGTCCGATATCCCTCTGAAAGCAGTGTGTCAGAATCTTTGGTGATATTTGGGAAATTTTCTTTTATAATATTCTCTAGTATGGCTTCCATTCCTCTGGGGCATTCTTCTTCCTCTTCTGGAATTCCTATAACTCGTATGTTGGAACGCTTCATAAAGTCCCATAATTCTGACAGTGAACGTTCTGCTTTCTCTCTCTTCTTTTCTGCCTCTTTTACTATCTGAGTTATCTCAAAAACTTTGTCTTCTACCTCTGAAATTCTTTCTTCTGCATGGTCTAACCTGTTGCTGATACTTTCCATTGCATCTTTAAGTTCCCTGATTGACTGTTTCATTTCCTTCAGCTCTGCTATATCCTTTTTATATTCTTCATATCGTTCATCTCTTATTTGATTCTGTTTTTGAATTTCCTTTTGGTTATTTTCCACTTTATTAACAGTTTCCTTCATTGTTTCCATCATTTCCTTCATTGTTTTCAACATGTGTATTCTAAATTCCCTTTCTGTCATTCCTAACATTTCTGTATAGGTGGAATCCTCTGCAGTAGCTACCTCATGGTCCCTTGGCGGGGTAGTTCTGGACTGGTTCTTCATGTTGCCTGGAGTTTTCTGCTGATTCTTCCTCATGGGTGATTTCTTTTATCTGTTTACTTGCCCTAGTTTTCCTTTCAATTCCTCTTGCTCTTTAAGTTCTTGTGCCTGTGGACTAAGGGTTACAGGACCAGAAGGGTGAGAAGGTTTAAGAGCAAAAAAGCGATGAAAGAAATGAGGACCGAGTGATAAGAAAAAAAAAAAAATGAAAAAAAGAAAAATAGAGAAAGGAGAGTGGTTGGGTGAAAGGAATATTGACAAAAAGAAGAGAGGCACAGAAAGAGGGAGACAGAGCAATATAGGTGTACAGTAGGGTACTTTGATACAACCTTAAAAAAAAAAAAAAACACCTTCTGGGGGTGCCAAGTGGGGTGGTTCCCTTGAGGTCAGCAGCTCTTTGCTAACCTGATCAGACACAGAACCCCACCTCCACCAAGTAGAGAGGAAAGACAAAAATGCTATAAATCAAACCAAAACAAGCAAACAGAAAACTTTACGGGATAAAATTGGCTGGAAAAACCAAATAATAGTGGTAGAAACACTAACAAAAATGATGTTCTGATTATTGAGATAGGCAGCAATGGGAAATTATAATTAAACTAGAAAAATTGAGAAAGAAAAAGGATCTGTATGGAAAAGGTTGAACTTAAAAAACAAAACAACAATCTAGAACGTCAAAATAAACAAAAAAAAAACCAAACCAAAAAAAAAAACCAAACAAACAAACAAAAAAAAACACACACGCAACCAAAAACAAAGCAGTATGTATATGGAATTGAATATTGTCTGGGCAACACGTGGTCTTCTGGGGTATGAGATGTTAATCACAGTTCTGATACGACTGGAGGCTGCTAGTTTCTCGAACCCCAGCAGGTAGACACCCTAAATCTCTCTTCAGCCCACTTAAAAGGCACTTTGAACTTGTTCACTTACTGAGCAGAAGCTTTCTCAGGGAAGTGCTTGTTGCTGGAATCACTGCTGAAGTGGCTATCCACTTACCCTGTGTGTCAAAACTGGTCTCCCTCTGCCCCCGAGGGGTAGGGCTGCAAGGCGGCTCAGACCCCGCCCTTAGGCTACTTGGTCGCTGGGTTACCAGCTCCCACCCAATTCCAGCTCTGCGACCCTGAGGGCGGAGCTTGCCGGGGCAGATCGCTCACAATGTCTGCCTGTGACCCAGAGCCAAACTCTATTAGCTCCGTCTGGCTCAGCGGCTCAGACTGGGGCCCTAGACAAAGGCCAAAGTTCTCCGCACTCCCGCTCAGGCTCTCCCCAAGGCAGTTCAGCTGAGTGCCAAGTCCAAAGACACCAAAACAGTTCACAGGTAAGGCCTTTCTGGTTTGCAGTCTCGCTGCTACTGAACTTACAGTTGCGGGCGGGTTTAGGCGGATTGAACACACGCGACCACTTGCCGGTTTTCCACTGTTTTAGTCCTCCTCTTGGGGTCCAGAAGTCTCTCGCTGACTCCCTGTATCCTCTCAGGGGTGATGATAGGCAGATCCCACCAGCCAGAGATGCCTGGAGTCCTATATCCCCAGACTCACGGTGCCCAGATGCAAGGAAGCTGTTACTCGGCTGCCATCTTGCTCCACCCCCACGTAGTATCATTTCATCGTCTTGTCAGGAGTCTGATATTGCTTTATATATTTGCAAGTTCTGAAATGAGATATATTAAAGTTCAATACTTCTTTATTTTTATTGATATGAAGTATCACCATTTGTCCCTTTTAGTGCCTTTCATCTTGAAAGTTACATTAACATTGTAACAAACATAACGATCCTTTGTTTGATGTACTAAGAAAATATTTTGATTTTTAAATCCATGTGTTTTTATCTGGTATGTAACTTTCTCCATTTCTTAAAGGAGATTGTCACAATAGAACCACAATACAAAAGAGGCAAATTCTTGGCTTGCAAATGTTAAAGCTGGGGCTCAGGTGTAAGCCATTTTGAGCTGGTTTCTTCCTTCTCAGAGTAAGTCATGTTGTTTGCTATATTAGTTCCATTTCCTTAGATATTCCTTCTACCCATTATTGGAGGTGGTGTCTCTCATTTTTTGGTGTAGAGTTTTTCTCAAATATTTTGTCATTTTTGGTTGCACACAACCAAAATCATCTTAATTTTTGACGTTTCCTGTTAGCCCACGCTTTGTGCCAGTAAATTCGGGAAAGCGTTTGAACTTTCTGATAGGTGGCATATGCTACCAACTAGTCTTCTGGGGCAGGGGCTGCCACATTGTTACCATGGGCACTGCATGGTGCTGCCTCTCTGGCGCAGGTGCTTACACTCACACTCACTGCTCTGACCTAGTGGCAGAGGCCTCTCCTGCCAGGTGCTTGGCAAATGCTGGCGAGGATTATTCTTTTAGCTGCACCAGGGATCACTTATATTTCCTCATATCCACTGCCGGTTATGTTGGAGATCCCTCAAATTGCTCTTGTGTTTGTTTTCTCCTCTGGATATTTTAGGTCATGATTTTCTCTTTTGATCTGATACCATTTGCTCTCCATTTTACAGGGATTTCATCATAATTCCAACAGACTATTGTGATCATCAACGTCATATCAGCTCTCAACACTTCTTTTCAAGTTGATTTCCTATGCTCTACAATTATTCATTTCACATCCTTTCTACTCTCCTTAAGACTCTGACTATCCTCATGCCTTTTTCACTGTCAAAAAACATTGCCATTTGTAACAAAGAAAATCGAAGCCGTCATATGGGAACTCCCTCGTCTTTCCCAGAGCAAACAGCAACTGTACCCATAACCACATCCATCTTCTCCTCCTGCCCTCCGGATACATTATAAATGCTGATCTTCTCATGTCTAAAGACAATTCCCAAAATTAACAAACAAAACAAACAAAAAAGAAGTAAAGACAATTCCTACAACTATGCTCTGGGTTCAGTTCCTTACCATTGTTCTCAAACTTAACACTCTCAATTCTTCCTTCCCTTACTCTTATATCCACCTGCTCCTTCTTAACTGGGTCCTGCCCATGTACTTAAATGTGATTAAGTCTATCCTATCTGAAAAACACCCTCTACCAAAACCCTAATTTTGACTCCACCTTTTTCCTTCTAGTTTCCATCCCATTTCTCTTACCTCCTTCACAAACTTCCTGAGAGAGTCCTCTATGATAGCAGGTTCCATTTCCTGGCCTCACAATCATTTCTCCACCCACTCCAATCTTGCTTCCACCCCTCACTATTCCACAGAAATAGTGCTCACTCGGGTCACCTGACCTCTGTGGTTGTTTTAAAATATGTCCACAAATTCTTTAGTATTCTGGTTCCAAAAAATCATAGGATTAGTTTTTCTACATCTGTGAACTATTGCATGGCTATTTTAATGGGGAATGCATTGAATCTGTAAATCATTTTGGGCAATATGGACATTTTAACAATGTTAATTCTACTGACCTATCAGGATAATATATTCTTCCCTTTTCTGTGTCATCTGCAATTTCTTTCCTGTGTTTCATACTTCTCCTTGGAGAGATCTTTTACCTCCTGGGTTAAGTATATTCCTAAGTATTTTGAATAGCCAAAGCAAGCATGAGGAAAAAGAACAAATCTGTAGGCATCACATTACTAGACATCAGACTATACTATGATGCTATAGTAACCAAAACAGCATGGTATTCATACAAAAATAGAAACATAGAATAAGCTTGGGGCAGTGGCTCATACCTTTAATCCTAGCACTGTGGGAAGCCAAGGCCAGAGGAGTGACTAAGGTCAGGAGTTCAAGGCTAGCTTGAACAAAACAAAACTCCATCTCTACTAAAAACAGAAAAAAAAGTTAGCCAGGCAGAGTGGCATTTGCTTTTAATTCCTGCTAGTCAGGAGGCTGGGGCAGGAGGATTGCTTGAGCCCAACAGTTTGAGGTTGCTGTGAGTGATGCTGAGGCCATGGCACTCTAGCCCAAGACACTGTCTCAGAAAGAAAAGAAGAATAAGAAAAAAAAAAAAAAAGAAGAAAAGAAACCTAGAGACATAGACCAATGGAACAGAACAGAGAAACCAGACATAAAACCACCTACCTACAATCAATTGATCTTTGACGAAGCAGACAAAAATATACACTGGGGAAAAGAAGCCCTGTTCAATAAATGGTGCTGGGAAAATTGAATACCCACATGGAGAAGAATGAAACAGAATCCCCATCTCTTACCACTTACAAAAATTAATTCAAGATCGATAAAAGACTTAAATGTAAGGCATGAAACCATAAGAATCCAAGAAGAAAATGTAAGGAAAATTCTTCTAGATATTGGCCCAGGCAAAAAAAAATTGTGACTAAGACCCCAAAGGCAATTAACAACAACAACAGCAAAAATAAATAAATGGGAGTTGATTGAATTAAAAAGCTTCTGCAAAGCAAAGGAAATAATCAACAGAGCAAATAGAAAACCTACAGAATGGAAGACAATACGTGCAAATTATGCATCCAATAAAGGGCTAAACTCCTTTAGATTAATCCTGTAGATTAAACTAATCTACAAAGCACTCAAACAAATCAGCAAGAAAGAAAAAACAACTTATTTAAAAAGTGGCAAAAGACATGAACAGCAGCTTTTCAAAAGAAAATAGACAAATGGCCAACAAACATATGAACAAATGCTCAACATTAACTAATCATCAGGGAAATGCAAATTAAAGCCACAATGAGATATCACCTTACCCCTGTCAGAATGGCTTTTATTAAAAATTCCAAAAACAGTAGATGCTGTCATGGATGCCAAGAGAAAGGAATGCTACTACACTGTTAGTGGGACTGAGAATCAGTCCAACCTGTATGGATAACAGTACAAAGATTTCTCAAGGAACTAGAAGTAGACATACCATTTGATCCAGTAATCTGACTACTGGGTATTTACCCAAAGGAAAGGGGGTAATATTATCAAAAAGACACCAGTACTTGAATGTTTATTGCATCACAATTCACAATTGCAAAGATGTGGAAACAATGTAAGTGCCTATCAATTCAAGAGTAGATTAATAATATCTGATATTATTATTATTATTTAAGTATATATATATACTTAAACGTGATAAAGTCTATCCTATCTGAAAAACACCCTCTACAAAAACTCTAATTTTTACTCCACTTTTTCTTTCTAGTTTCCATCCCATTTCTCTTATCTCCTTCACAAACTTCCTGAGAGAGTCCTCTATGATAGCAGGCCCCATTTCCTGGCCTCACAATCACTTCTCTGCCCACTCCAATCTAGCTTCCACCCCTCACTATTCCACAGAAATGTGCTCACTCAGGTCACCTGATGTCTGTGGTCGTTTTATATGTATATATCATATACACGGTGGGTACTAAGGCAGAAAAAGCAATGAATTAATGTTATTTGTAGCAATTTGGATGGAACTGGAGAACATTATCCTAAGCAAAGTATTTTAAGAATAGACAAACAAGGCTCAGTGCCTGTGGCTCAAGCAGCTAAGGTGCCAGCCACATACACCTGAGCTGGCTGGTTCGAATCCAGCCCGGGCCCACCAAACAACAATGATGGCTGTAACCAAAAAAGAGCCGGGCATTGTGGCAGGCACCTGTGATCCAAGCTACTTGGGATGCAGAGGCAGGAGAATCTTTTGAGCCCAGGAGTTGGAGGTTGGTGTGAGCTGTGATGCCACGGCACTGTACCCAGGGTGACAGCTTGAGGCTCTGTCTAAAAAAAAGAAAAATAGAAAAACAAAGACTACATGTACTCTAATAATTTGCAATTAATTGATGGGCACAGAAAGAGTAAAAATTGTTGCAATTGAGAATGGGGGAGAGTAGGGTAAAAATCTACCTAATAGGTACAATGAATACTCTTCAGGTGATGGGCACACTTATAGCACTGCCTAAAGCATTATAAAACCTATCCTAACAAAAACATTTGGATTCCCCTAATATTTTGAAATGAAAAAATTAAAAAATTCTTTAGTATTTCTCCTACAAAGAGTAGAATCTAATTCTCTTCTTAAGTGTGGTTAGGTACTTGCTTCTGATGAATAGAATATGCCAGAAGTGTTGGTATGTAACTCGTGAGGCTGGCCCTAAAAGCTACTGTGGCTTCAACCTTTCTTTATTGGATTGCTTTCTTTGGAGAAGCGACTTGTAAATGTGCCATCCTGGACGAGGATCTATAGACTTGTCAACCCTCCAGATGACTGCAGCCTTATGAGAAACTCTAAGCCCAAACCAATCAGCTTCTAGATTCCTTACTTTGAGAAACTGTATGAATATCTATTTGTCCTGTTGTAACAAAAACATGACACTGGATAATTTATTAAGAACAGAAATTTATTTTCTCATTGTTCTGGAGGCTAGGAAGTCCAAGATCAAGGAGTCTGGTGAGGGCCTCTAGAATGCATCTTCTGGAAGGAAACAATGCATATGTCCTTACATGGTTGAAGAGTAAACTAGCCAAATCTGCATGAAATCTTCTTTAAAGGCTCTAACCCATTAATGATGAAAAAGTTCTCATGGCCTAATCATCTTGTAAATGCTACATGTCTTAATACCATCATATTGGCAACACCAGAATATTGGAGGGGACGTTCAAACCATAGTAATAGGTTAATAAATACTTATTGCAGGCTGCGAAAGTTGAGGGTAAGGTGTTACACAGCAATAGATAACTAATACAACCCATATTATTAAATATAAAGAATGCTGTGATTTCTCAGCAGAAATTGACATTGTTGACCTCTTACTCTCTGAAATGCTCTTCCCTTTGACATTGTTGACCTCTCTCTCCCTGAAATGCTCTTCCCTTTGATTCCATGGTACCAAATTCTCTTACTTCCATGATTCTTCCTCCAGATTGTAGGTTTTTTCTTCCCTACAGTTAACTAAATTTTGCACTCCTACAGTCTAGTCATAGGCCTTTTTATTTTTTCAATGTAATCTCAAAGAGTTCTCACTCGGTCTCTCAATAAATACAGAGTTGACACCCGAATTTCTTCATCTAGCCCAGACCTCTTCCAAGAACAATTCATCTATATATCAAACTGCCTGCTCAGTGTTATTTTTGATAATTCCCAAATCACCTCAGTTTCGCTGCTACAAGAACAAACTATCTGCCCCTCAAAACTTGGTGCCCTTTCTGTGTTTTCTGGTGAAAATAACACCAGCACCATCTATCCAGTTGCTTACAGCCATTCATTTACTTCCCTCTCCACACTTATCTAATCATTACTTAACCTGTTTATTTTACTCCGTATTATCTCCTAAATCTCCACTGCCAGCCAAGCCATCTTCTTTGTCACCAGGACTAATGTTGGAGGCACCAAGCCTATTTCTTTACATCTGTGGTTAAAGAATCTGAAACAACAGTTGAGCCAGACTTTACTGATAAACAGAATCATCAGTTGAAACACAAAGGAGTCTTTTTTTTTTTGTGCCAATATGAATCTCACCCTGAAACACATATCAGGGGGAAATGCAGTGTTGTTCTTCTGAATGAGACAGAATAGGTGTTATTCTATCTTTTTTTTTTTTTTTTTTGAGACAAAGTCTCACTATGTGGCCCTTGGTAGAGTGCTGTGACGTCACAGATCACAGCAACCTCAAACTCTTGGGCTTAAGTGATTGCCTTACCTCAGCCTCACGAACAGCTGGGACTACAAGCTCTCACCACAACACCAGCTATTTTTTTGGTCGCAGTTGTCATTGTTCTTTAGCAAGCCCGGGCTGGGCTCAAACCTGCCAGCCTCGGTATATGTGAATGGCGCCCTACTCACTGAGTTACGGGCGTCGAGCCAGTGTTATTCTATCTTGATAAAGAGGTACCAATTTCTACTCATTAGCTAATAACCCCTAATTGAAATCACTATTAGTCGACAAACGTAAAATCAGATTGGGATCTAGATTTCATGCAGACATGCCAAAAAATGCTTCTGGGAGAATCGTATGAGAGAGAACCGTCAAAGTTGGAAGTTTTGGATAGAGTTTGGATACTTGTCCTTTCCAAATCCCTTGCTGAAATTCTATCCGTGGTTTTGGATGTGGGGCCTTATGAGAGGTGATTGGGTATGGGGGTAGTCTCTCATGAATGGCTTTTATGCCCTCCCCAAATAATGAGGGCTTTTGTGCCCTCCCCATATTCTTGCCTTACTAGTCTATTAGAGGGCTGGAGTATTTAAAAGAGCCCAGTACCACCTCCTCCCTCTCTTGCCCCTTCTCTTGCCATATGACATGCCTGGTCCTTCTTGGCCTTCCGCATTGATTGGAAGCTCCCTGAAGACCTCACCAAAAGCAGATGCTGGTACCATACTTGTACAGTCCACAGACCTGTAAGCCAAGTGAACCTCTTTTCTTTATAAATAACTCATCCTGAGGTATTCTTTTATAGCAATGCAGAATGGACTAATACAGTTTTATTCAGAACTGAGAACCATAGACTAAGGCTTCTAGCTCAAAGCAGTCCCATCAGGCTGCTGCTTCAGCACAGTATTTCAACACAGTATTTCAGCACAGTATTTCACATCAAAAGTGCTCAGCAGTTACATTGAAGCAGAATCACATCAAAGTTTGAGTGTAAGAGTACATCTGGTTATAGAGTATAGAAGCATGATCACTAGCCCCAGAGATGTTACTTTACGTGTAGGGAAAGGCAATGGCTAGGATCATTGATCTTTTAAGAAACAGAGGGACTTGTGACTGCTGCTTTCCTTCTACAATCCCCTGTATCCTTTCTTTCTAATTTGGGCCCAGCAGGATGGCTCCTGCAAAGAAGGGTGATGAGAAGAAGGGCTGTTCTGCTATCAATGAGGTTGTGCTCCAGAAATATACTGTCAATATTCACAAGCACCCCTGTGGAGTGGGATTCAAGAAGTATAGACCTCAGGCACTGAGAGAGATCCAGAAATTTGCCATGAAGAAGATGAAAACTCCAGATGTGTGCATAGATACCAGGTTCAGCAAAACTGGGCCAAAGTAATAGGAATGTCCCATACCACATCCATGTGCAGTTGTCCAGAAAACGTAATGAGGATGAAGATTCACCAAAGAAGCTCTACACTTTGGTTACGTATGTACCTGTTACCACTTTCAAAAATCTATAGATAGTCATGTGGGATGAGAACTAACCAGTGATGGTCAGATACATAAAATACAGTTATAAAACCAGACAAAGAAATATACTAACTTAGGCAAGAGATGTGGGGGGACTGTGTGCTCTATCCTGTTTTGTCTTCAAAGCATCCCTCGAGAGAGCTGCACATTGTCATAGAGTCAGAGGCTTTGTGAAATTATGTAGGCAAACATAAATGAGCAAACATGACTTTTTATATTTGCTACCTTGTCTCACAACCATAATCTAGTTTCAAAATATTTTAATAACTCCTGAAAGATCCCTTGTGTTCATTTGTCATCAATCCCTGTTTCTACCCTTACACTTTGGCAGCTACTAATCTGCTTTCTGTCTCTAGAGTTAAGACCTTATCTGGACATTTCATATATATGAAATCATACAATATTATTAATAATACATGATCTTTTGCATTGGTTTTCTTTCATTTAACATAATGTTTTTGAAGTTCATTTATGTCATAGCATGTATAAGCAGTATGTAATTTCTTTTTATTTCTTAAAAGTATTCCTTTGTATGGATAGACTATATTTTACTTCTCTGTTTAGCAGTTGATGAATATTTTGTTCTTTCTATTGTTTGGCTCTACTGAATAGGGCTGCTGTGAACATTCCTATGTAAGTCTATGTGGACATGCCATCTCATTTCTCTTCATTACTTAGGAATGGAATGGCTGTATAATATGGTAAATTTATGATCAACCATTTAAGAAGCCACCAAACTGTCTTCCAAAGTGGCTATAGCATTTTATGTTTGCATTAGCAATGCTGAGGTGTAATTTACCTACCACAAACTCATCAACGCTTTTATTTTTTTTAAAGGGCCAGATAGTAAATATTTTAGAATTTTTAGTCCACTACGGTCTCTGTAGCAACTACCCAACTTTGCTATGAAACTATGAAAGCAGTCATAGACCGTACATAAACAAATAGGAGTGGCTATGTTTTGATAAAAATTTATTTATAAAAGCCCTACTATGAAACTAATTTGGGACTCTCACATGAAAGCTATAACCCAGCTACAACTTAACAATAGGGGGAAGTGGGAAAGGGGGGGGTGGGTAGAGGGAGGGGGATCGGTGGGATCACACCTGTGGTGCATATTACAGGGGTATTTGCGAAACTTGGTAAATGTAGAATGTAAATGTTTTGGCACAGTAACTGAGATAACGCCGGAAAGGCTATGTTAACCACTGTGATAAAAATGTGTCAAATGGTTTATGAAGTGAGTGTATGATGCCCCATAATCATATCATTGTATACAGTTATGATTTAATAAAAAAAATAATAATTAATATTTTGAGATTAAAAAAATGAAAAACATAAAAAAAAAAAAGCAATGGCCTAGTAATTTGCCAACCCCTTATCTGCTTATAGCCATTCTAGTAGGTGTATGATGGTATCACATCGTAGTTTCAATTTTCATGTCTGCAATGATTAATGATGTGAAGCATCTGCTAAGATGCTTATTAGACATTCATACATATTCCTTAGTGAAAGAAAGATGTTTATTCAAATATTTTACCTACATTTTAATTGAATTATCTTCTTTTTTTTTTTTTTTTTTTGTAGAGACAGAGTCTCACTGTACCGCCCTCGGGTAGAGTGCCGTGGCGTCACACGGCTCACAGCAACCTCTAACTCTTGGGCTTACGTGATTCTCCTGCCTCAGCCTCCCAAGCAGCTGGGACTACAGGCACCTGCCACAACGCCCGGCTATTTTTTTTTTGTTGCAGTTTGGCCGGGGCTGGGTTCGAACCCACCACCCTTGGCATATGGGACCGGCGCCCTACTCACTGAGCCACAGGCACTGCCCTGAATTATCTTCTTATCATTGAATTATGACAGCTCTTCATATATTCTAGATAGAAGTTCTTTATCAGATATGCACATATGTAACTTGTGTTTTTCCCCACAACCTGAGGCTTTTCTTTTCATTTCCTAAATAGTGTCTTTGTAATCACAATCTTTTTCGATGTTGATGCAGTTTAATTTATGAAAGTTTCCTTTTATGGATTAGGGTTTTGGAATTCTATCTAAGGACTTTTTGTCTAATCCTAGGTCACATGGATTTTCTTCTAAAACATTTGTAATTTAGCCCTTACTTATAGGTCTATGATTCATTTGGAGCAATTTTATTTATTTATTTATTTATTCATAATTAAATCATAGCTGTGTACATTTATGCAACCATGGGGCACCATACACTCGTTTATATATAATTTGACATATTCATATTTTCATCACAGTGGTTAACATAGCCTTCCTGGCATTTTCTTAGTTATTATGTTAAGACATTTATATTCTACATTTAGTAAGTTTCGCAAGTACCCTTGTAAGATGCACCGTAGATGTGGTCCCACCAATTACCCTTCCTCCACTCATCCTCCATCCTCCCCTCCCCTCTGTTTTCCCTTTCCCTGTATTCTTAGGCTATAATTGGGTTGTAGCTTTCATATGAAAGCTATAAATTAGTTTCATAGTTGGGCTGAGTACAGTGGATACATTTTCTTCCATTCTTGAGATACTTTGCTAAGGGTAAATTTCCCTCTTAATCTTCTCTATGACCCAGCTATCATTCAGCATAAGGTTATCTAGCTTCCAAGACTTTGTATGAATATGGAGATTCCTGTTGTTGCTGAGTTCAACTTTAATTCTGTGATGGTCCGAGAAGGTATAAGGAATAATTTCTATTCTTTTAAATTTGCTGAGGTTAGACTTGTGACCTAAGATGTGATCAATTTTGGATGAAGTTTCATGGGCTGTCGAGAAGAATGTATATTCAGTTTTATTCATATGAAATGTTCTGTAGATGTCTGTTAAGTCAAGTTGTTCTATGGACAGGTTTAAGTCCAAAATATCTTTACTTAGTTTAATCTTGGAGAATCTATCCACCACTGCCAAAGTGGTATTAAAATCTCTAACTATTATGGTGCAGGAAGGGTCTGTTCATGTCAGGGTCTCCTTTATAAATCGAGGAGCATTCTGGTTGGGTGCATAAATGTTAATAATTGAAATTTCTTCATATTGGGTGTTTCACTTGACAAATATGAAGTGCCTATCCTTATCTTTCCTTACCATTGTTGGTTTAAAGCCTATTGTATCTGCAAATAGAGTTGCAACCCCTGCTTCTTTCTGTTTTCCGTTTGCCTGAATTATAGATGTCCATCCCTTCACCCTGGGTCTATTTTTATCTTTTAAGGTGAGGTGATACTTTTGTATGCAACAAATATCTGGTCTGGGTTTATGTATCTAGTCAGCCAATCTATGCCTCTTTAGAGGACAATTTAAGCAATTCACATTAATTGAGAGAATTAAAAAGCATGATAGTGTTTTCGGTGTCATGTTTTCCAAATGTCTAGTGTATATTTGTAGTCCTTACCCTACTGTGGAAGAGTTAGGTTTTATTCAAAAGTTTCTGGGTGATAACAAGCTGTGGTATATGTACACCATGGAATACTATTCAGCTATTAAAAAAAATGGAGACTTTACATCCTTCGTATTAACCTGGATGGAAGTGGAAGACATTATTATTCTTAGTAAAGCATCACAAGAATGGAGAAGCATGAATCCTATGTACTCAATTTTGATATGAGGACAATTAATGACAATTAAGGTTATGGGGGGGAGGAAAAGCAGAAAGAGGGACGGAGGGAGAGGGGTGGGGCCTTGGTGTGTGTCACACTTTATGGGGGCAAGACATGATTGCAAGAGGGACTTTACCTAACAATCAGTGTAACCTGGCTTATTGTACCCTCAATGAATCCCCAACAATAAAAAAAAAAAGAAAGAAAGAAAAAAAAAAAGTTTCTGGGTGAGTTTACTATGGCCCTGGACCAGAACTGCTGGTCATGTTGGAGGATGGGACTGAGAACATCCTGGAGAGCTTGTTTAGTTCTGGCAAATTTCTTCAACATCTGTATGTCATTAAAGTATTTGATTTCTCCATCATAGTTGAAGCTTAGTTTACCTGGATACAGGGTCTTGGGTTGGAAGTTATTTTGTTTTAGGAGATTGAAGGTCAAAGACCAACTTCTTCTGGCTTGGAAAGTTTTGGCTGAGAGCTCGGCAGTAATTCTGATATTTCTCCCTTTATATGTAATGCTTTCCTTATGTCTGGATGCTTGCAGAATTTTCTCCTTAGTCTTAACTTTGGTGAAGTTAATTACAATGTGCCTAGAAAATGCTTTTTTTGAATTGAGTCATATGGGGGTTCTGAAAGTGTCTGCTATCTGAATTTCAGTATCCCTTGCAATGCCTGGGAAATTTTTGTCTGTAATCTCTTAGAGTAAAGCATCCATGCTTTTTAGGACCATCCTCTTCTCCTTAAGGAAATCCTGTAAGATGAATATTTGTTCTTTTGGAGTGTCCCACAACTCTCTCGGGGAAAGATCAGTTTTGCTCTCCATCTGTCTGCCTCTTTGAATGTTTGGGTGGGTTCAAAAGTTTTGTCTTTGATTTAAGAAATCCTTTCTATTACTGAGGGATTCTACTGAATTTTGGAGCTCCTTGAATAACTTTTTCATTTCACTGAGCTCTGCTATCTGATTTTTTATTATATCCATATCCTTGATAAATTTGTCTCTGAATTCATGTACTTCTTGAGACAACTTTTGTACAACCTTTTGGATTTCAATATCCATCTTTTCCTCTAATTTTTTCATCTTATTTTCCATCCATATTCTGAATTGTACTTCTACCATTTCAGCCATTTGTTTGTAAATAACATCTTCTGATGTATCCCTTTTGTTATTCCTTGGGAGAGTTGATTTTCTCTGATTATTCATGTTGCCAGAGTTGTTCCTCTGGTTCTACTTCATGCTTAATTTCTGTATTTGGGTATTAAAATTGAAAGGGTGTGATTGAATTTGGGGTACCAGGAATGTCATTTACTAGCCCTTTACCAAAGAGCAGTAATTAGTGCTTGTGGCTTTTTCCTTACAGCTTTACAAAGGTCCCTTTCAGACCTGCAGCTAGAGACTCTGAGAACCAAATTGGTGTGATAGAGCTAGCTGGCTCTTACTTGTCATCTTGTATGCTACTGAGTCACAAGAGAAGGATAAAATCTCAGCTAGGAGAATGTACAGGAAACTAAGATCCCTCACCCCTCTCCAGCACCTATTGCAATCTATTTTAGGAGGGGTCAATCCCTCTCAGTTCAACACAACCTCTGTTCAACCTTGGAGGATCCCCGGGTGAACTGCCCAAGTCAATAGTTCCAAAAACAAATATCCCAGGCAGTACAAAACACTGCTCAACTGTGAGAGTTTGATTGGTGATCAGCAACCTGGCGGTAGGGTTCCACAGGCAGCTGGGACCCAGAAACCCAAGTTGCTGGAGTTTGGCTCTCTCTGGTGGTCAAGCAGGTGGGAAGGTTCACCCAGGCCAATAGTCAGGCCAGAGGAATTGGTGCCTCCTTCCCTGCCCTATGCTGCAGCCTCGCCCTGCCACTGGTAGCCCCACAGGGGGTGGAAGCAACAGGGATATGGGTCTGCCTGATACAAGGAAGATCAGTGTCTCCTCTGTGTAATAATCTTCCACCAGAGCAACCTCGTGGGTCTGAAGCCCAGCTCCCAGGCTCCCTCTAGTGTTCAATAGCTTCTCTGCCCCAGGCTGGTGCCACTGCTGCCAGTAATCTCATGGATTTTCTGCCTCTGTCTCCACTGTACTCTGTGGTGGGCTGAATGCAACTAGAGCTCAGAGAGGGATACATCTCTGTCCCAGCCCCACTCCAGGCTGGTGCCGCTGCTGCACGTATTCTCGCTGAGTTTGCAGTTTCTTTCTCCACTGAACTCTGCAGTGGCCTGTGTATAATTAGAGCTCAGAGAGGGTGTGTCTCTGTCCCAGCCTCACCTGAGGCTGGTGCTGTGGCCGTGGGTATTCTAACAGAGTTTGAGACGCTTTCCCAGCTATGCTCCACTGTGGGCTAGGCATATTTTGATTCCACAAAAGCTGGGACTCTGCCTCAGCCCCACTCTGGGTGGGTGCAACCACTGCACGGGTACTCTAATCTTAGTCCCAGCTGCATCCTGCCCAGGCAGGTACCACCACAGGCATACCTCCAAGTCACAGATCCTGTGTTTTTGTCCCAGTTCTGCTTCACCTGTGGCTCCCTTCAGGGTAGAGGCCCAACCCTCCGATTGCCAAGAAAAATTGGAAGTGTTTCTCTAAAATATGACCCAGGGTGTGAGCCCTGTTGCCACTGCCGCTGCCACATTCTGCTGTGGGCCACATTACTCCCTCTCCTGCTTGGCTCCCTCGGTCTGTAATCCCCACTTTATGCCTATGTAGCTGTTTCAGCACAGACTTGTAGCAGCCCACACCATGCCCATACCTCTCAAGAAATTGCCCAACAACCTGGACTCCGCAGGGGATAGACTTCCAGACCATGGGATGGGTACGGAGAGGTGGGCTGGAAGTTCAGAATTGCAGGTATGTGTTCAGTTTTGTGTCAGGCAGGAGGATGCTGAGGCTCATGAGTGGGATCTCTTTAGGGAAGGAGATCCAGTTTTTAGTGGCTCTCTCCTGTGGGGTAAAAAATGAGATCTGAACTCTGCTCTCTCTTTTGTAGAAATTTCAGAATGAGCCGTTCTCATGGAGGACAGGACTCACGGCTGCTTGGTGATGGGTTTTGAACCTATAGTTTGTTTCCTTGAGGTTGCAACTCACCTCTGCAAGGGTGATGTGCATTTTTCAATCTTCTCTTCCAGCTCAGCTCCAAACCATCAGCTTTCTTGAGAACCTTCTGTTCTTTATCTCTCCTTCTGAATGGGAGCCTCTGACCTTTAATCTTTTTTTTTTTTTTTTTTTTGTAGAGACAGAGTCTCACTTTATGGCCCTCGGTAGAGTGCCGTGGCCTCACACAGCTCACAGCAACCTCCAACTCCTGGGCTTAAGCAATTCTCTTGCCTCAGCCTCCCAAGTAGCTGGGACTACAGGCGCCCGCCACAACGCCCGGCTATTTTTCGGTTGCAGTTTGGCCGGGGCTGGGTCTGAACCCGCCACCCTCGGTATATGGGGCCGGCGCCTTACCGACTGAGCCACAGGCGCCGCCCGACCTTTAATCTTTTAAAACAAAATAAGTTTCATCCCAGGATCCTGTAGCTTGATAAACTGAATTTCATTTGTGATGGAGAAATCAAATACTTTACTGACATCCATATGTTAAAGAAATTTGCTATAACTAGATTAGCCCTCTAGGAAGTACTCAGACACATTGTTCATAATGGCCAGCATGACAGTCCCCACCAAAGCAAACTCACTCAAAATTTAAACAACAAAGCCTGGCTTCCACTATGTTGAAAAGTTTAAAAACATGCATTGGATCTCTGAAAAAGAAGATGATCAAAATTCTACCATAGCTATCAATTCTTTCAATTAATGAGAATGGCTTAAAATCTCCTGTAAGAAACACAAGTTGGCTGACTGGACAAGAAAACTCAGGCCAGGTATCTGTCCTCCTCCAGGAGAGACAAAGGATAAAATAAGACAGGGTGAAGGGATAGAAAACAGTAATCTAGGCAAATGGAAATCAGAAAAAAGCCTGGGTTGTGATCTTATTTGCAGATACAATTGGTTTCAAACCAACAAAAAATAAAAAAAGACTGGGGTGGTAGAGGAAACACACAACATGAAGAGATTTTGATAATTAACATTTATGCGCCCTACCTGAATACTCTCCTTGATTTCTAAAATAAACTCTAACTAATCTGAACAATATTATATTTTCCTGCATTATCATAGTTGAAGATTTGAACACCTCTGTGGCAGTTCTGGATAGATTCTCTAAGAAGAAACTAAACAAAGAAATAATGGACTTAAAGTTGACCCTAGAACAAATGGACATAGACATATACAGAACACTTCGTCCTAACAAAGTGTGCATTCCTCAATGCACACCATCAGCCCATGGATCATACTCCAAAACTGATCATATTTTAGGACACAAGTGTAACATAAGCAAATTTAAAAGAATAGACATTATTCCTTGTATCTTCTTGGACCATTACAGAATAAAAGTTGCACTCAGCAGCAACAGAAATCTTCATGTTCCAATAACGTCATGGAAGCTAAATAACTTTATGCTAAATAACCATATTTCTGCAATAAAATGCTAATGAAGACACAAACTATCAAAACATGTGGCATACTTCAAAGGCAGAGAAATTTAAAGCATTGGAAGCCTTCCTCAATAAAACAGAAAGAGAGGAAGTCAGCCACCTAATGGGCCATCTGAAGCAACTGGAAAAGGAAGAGCAATCTGATCCCAAACAAAGCAGAAAGAAAGACATAGCCAAAATCAAAGCACAAATGAATGAAATTAAAAGCAAAAGAATCATCTGGAAGATCAACAAAACAAAAGATGGTTCTTTGAAAAGATTAATAAAGTTGATAAACCTTTGACTAGACTAACCAGAAACAGAAATGTAAGCTCTTTAATAATTTCAATCAGAAATGATAAAGGGGAAATAACAACAGATACCACAGAAATACAAAAGATCCTCAACAATTACTATAAAAAACTCTATTCTCAAAAATACAAAAATGTAGAGGAAATGGACCTATACCTGGAAGCACACCAGCTTCCTAAAATCAACCTGAAAGGATTAGGAATTTTGAACAGACCTGTATCAAATACTGAAATAACATCAACTATACAAAATCTCCTCCAAAAAGTAAAGCCCTGGACTAGATGGTTTCACATAAAAATTCTACCAAACAGGGTGGCGCCTGTGGCTCAGTGAGTACGGTGCCGGCCCCATATGCCGAGGGTGGTGGGATCAAACCCAGCCCCGGCCAAACTGCAACAAAAAAAAAAAAAAATTTTACCAAACTTTCAAAGAGGAATGATTACCTACATTACATAATCTATTCCAAAACATAGAAAAGGAATGAGCCCTCCACAACACATTCTACGAAGCAAATATCACCCTGATCCCCAAACCAGGAAAGACCCAACAAAGAAAGAAAGCTATAAATCAATATCATTAATGAATATCAATGAAAAAAAAAATTCAATAGGCTCCTAGTAAACAGAATACAATGACACATTAAGAAAGTGGTAAGACGCAGAGGCGGAGCAAGATGGCGGCCGAGTAACAGCTTCCTTGCATCTGGGCACCGTGAGTCCGGGGAGATAGGACTCGAGGCATCTCTGGCTGGTGGGATCTGCCTATCATCACTCCTATGAGGATACAGGGAGTCAGCAAGAGACTTCTGGACCCCAAGAGGAGGACTAAAACAGTGGAAAACCGGCAAGTGGTCGCGTGTGTTCAATCCATCTAAACCCGCCCACAACTTCCACAGGCACAAGAACTTAAAGAGCAAGAGGAAGTGAAAGGAAAATTAGGGCAAGGAACCAGATAAAAGAAATCACTCATGAGGAAGAATCAGCAGAAAACTCCAGGCAACATGAAGAACCAGTCTAGAACAACCCTACCAAAGGACCATGAGGTAGCTACTGCAGATGATTCCACCGGTAAAGAAATGTTAGGAATGACAGAAAGGGAATTTAGAATACACATGTTGAAAACAATGAAAGAAATGATGGAAACAATGAAGGAAATTGCTAATAAAGTGGAAAATAACCAAAAGGAAATCCAAAAACACAATCAAATAAGAGATGAACGATATGAAGAATATAAAAAGGATATAGCAGACCTGAAGGAACTGAAACAGTCAATTAGGGAACTTAAAGATGCAATGGAAAGTATCAGCAACAGGTTAGACCATGCAGAAGAAAGAATTTCAGAGGTAGAAGACAAAGTTCTTGAGATAACTCAGACAGTAAAAGAGGCAGAAAAGAAGAGAGAGAAAGCAGAACGGTCACTGTCAGAATTATGGGACTTTATGAAGCGTTCCAACATACGAGTTATAGGAATTCCAGAAGGGGAAGAAGAATGCCCCACAGGAATGGAAGCCATACTACAGGATATTATAAAAGAAAATTTCCCAAACATCACCAAAGATTCTGACACACTGCTTTCAGAGGGATATTGGACCCCAGGTCGCCTCAACTCTAACCGAGCTTCTCCAAGACACATTGTCATGAACCTGTCCAAAGTCAAGACAAAAGAAAAGATTCTGCAAGCTGCCAGGAGTAAGCGCCAGTTGACCTACAGGGGCAAATCCATCAGAGTGACCGCAGACTTCTCTAATGAAGCTTTCCAAGCAAGAAGACAATGGTCATCTACCTTTAATCTACTTAAACAGAACAATTTCCAGCCCAGAATTCTGTACCCCGCTAAGCTAAGCTTAAAAATTGACACAGAAATCAAATCATTTACGGATATACAAACATTGAGGAAATTGGCCACAACAAGACCAGCTCTACAGGAAATACTTCAACCTGTTCTGCACACTGACCATCACAATGGATCAGCAGCAAAGTAAGAACTCAGAAATCAAAGGACAGAACCTAACCTCCACACTGATGCAAAAAATAAAACTAAGCAATGGACTCTCACCAAATAAGACGAATAGAATACTACCACACTTATCAATTATCTCAATAAATGTTAATGGCTTGAATTCCCCACTGAAGAGACATAGATTGGCTGACTGGATTAAAAAACACAAGCCATCCATTTGCTGTCTGCAAGAAACACACCTGGCTTCAAAAGACAAATTAAAGCTCCCAGTCAAGGGTTGGAAGACAATTTTTCAGGCAAATGGAATTCAGAAGAAAAGAGGAGTTGCAATCTTATTTTCAGATACATGTGGATTTAAAGCAACTAAAGTCAAAAAAGACAAAGATGGTCACTTTATATTGGTCAAGGGAAAAATACAACAAGAAGACGTTTCAATTCTAAATATTTATGCACCCAATTTAAATGCTCCCAGATTCTTGAAACAGACCTTACTCAGTCTGAGCAATATGATATCTGATAATACCATCATAACAGGGGACTTTAACACTCCTCTTACAGAGCTGGACAGATCCTCTAAACAGAAATTAAACAAAGATATCAGAGATTTAAATGAGACCCTAGAACAACTGTGCTTGATAGATGCATATAGAACACTCCACCCCAAAGATAAAGAATATACATTCTTCTCATCACCCCATGGAACATTCTCCAAAATTGATCATATCCTGGGACACAAAACAAATATCAACAGAATCAAAAGAATTGAAATTTTACCTTGTATCTTCTCTGACCCTAAGGCACTAAAGGTGGAACTCAACTCTAACAAAAATGCTCAACCCCACCCAAAGGCATGGAAATTAAACAATCTTCTGTTGAATAACAGATGGGTGAAGGAAGAAATAAAACAGGAAATCATTAACTTCCTTGAGCATAACAACAATGAAGACACAAGCTACCAAAACCTGTGGGATACTGCAAAAGCAGTTTTGAGAGGAAAATTCATGACTTTAGACGCCTACATTCGAAAAACAGAAAGAGAGAACATCAACAATCTCACAAGAGATCTTATGGAATTGGAAAAAGAAGAACAATCTAAGCCTAAACTCAGTAGAAGAAAAGAAATATCCAAAATCAAATCAGAGATCAATGAAATTGAAAACAAAAGAATCATTCAGAAAATTAATGAAACAAGGAGTTGGTTTTTTGAAAAAATAAATAAAATAGATAAACCATTGGCCAGACTAACTAGAAATAGAAAAGTAAAATCTCTAGTAACCTCAATCAGAAATGATAAAGGGGGAATAACAACTGATCCCACAGAGATACAAGAGATCATCTCTGAATACTACCAGAAACTCTATGCCCAGAAATTTGACAATGTGAAGGAAATGGATCAATATTTGGAATCACACCCTCTCCCTAGACTTAGCCAGGAAGAAATAGACCTCCTGAACAGACCAATTTCAAGCACTGAGATCAAAGAAACAATAAAAAAGCTTCCAACTAAAAAATGCCCTGGTCCAGATGGCTTTACTCCAGAATTCTATCAAACCTTCAAGGAAGAGCTTATTCCTGTACTGCAGAAATCATTCCAAAAAACTGAGGAAGAAGGAATGTTCCCCAACACATTCTATGAAGCAAACACCACCCTGATACCAAAACCAGGAAAAGACCCAAACAAAAAGGAGAATTTCAGACCAATCTCACTCATTAATATAGATGCAAAAATTCTCAACAAAATCCTAGCCAATAGATTACAGCTTATCATCAAAAAATTCATTCATCATGATCAAGTAGGCTTCATCCCAGGGGTGCAAAGCTGGTTTAACACACGCAAGTCCATAAACGTTATCCACCATATTAACAGAGGCAAAAATAAAGATCACATGATCCTCTCAATAGATGCAGAAAAAGCATTTGATAAAATCCAGCATCCTTTTCTAATTAGAACACTGAAGAGTATAGGCATAGGTAGCACATGTCTAAAACTGATTGAAGCTATCTATGACAAACCCACAGCCAATATTTTACTGAATGGAGTAAAACTCAAAGCTTTTCCTCTTAGAACTGGAACCAGACAAGGTTGTCCTCTGTCACCTTTACTATTCAACGTAGTGCTGGAAGTTCTAGCCAATACAATTAGGCAAGACAAGGAAATAAAGGGAATCCAAATGGGAGCAGAGGAGGTCAAACTCTCCCTCTTTGCTGACGACATGATCTTATACTTAGAGAACCCCAAAGACTCAACCACAAGACTCCTAGAAGTCATCAAAAAATACAGTAATGTTTCAGGATATAAAATCAATGTCCACAAGTCAGTAGCCTTTGTATACACCAATAACAGTCAAGATGAGAAGCTAATTAAGGACACAACTCCCTTCACCATAGTTTCAAAGAAAATGAAATACCTAGGAATATACCTAACGAAAGAGGTGAAGGACCTCTATAAAGAAAACTATGAAATCCTCAGAAAGGAAATAGCAGAGGATATTAACAAATGGAAGAACATACCATGCTCATGGATGGGAAGAATCAACATTGTTAAAATGTCTATACTTCCCAAAGCAATCTACCTATTTAATGCCATTCCTATCAAAGTACCTACGTCGTACTTTCAAGATTTGGAAAAAATGATTCTGCGTTTTGTATGGAACCGGAAAAAACCCCGTGTAACTAAGGCAGTTCTTAGCAATAAAAATAAAGCTGGGGGCATCAGCATACCAGATTTTAGTCTGTACTACAAAGCCATAGTGGTCAAGACAGCATGGTACTGGCACAAAAACAGAGACATAGACACTTGGAATCGAATTGAAAACCAAGAAATGAAACTAGGCGGCGCCTGTGGCTCAGTGAGTAGGGCGCCGGCCCCATATTCCGAGGGTGGCAGGTTCAAACCCAGCCCCGGCCAAACTGCAACAACAAAAAAAAATAGCCGGGTGCTGTGGCGGGCACCTGTAGTCCCAGCTACTCGGGAGGCTGAGGCAAGAGAATCACTTAAGCCCAGGAGCTGGAGGTTGCTGTGAGCTGTGTGATGCCATGGCACTCTACCAAGGGCCGTAAAGTGAGACTCTGTCTCTACAAAAAAGAAAAGAAAGAAAGAAAGAAATGAAACTAACATCTTACAACCACCTAATCTTCAATAAACCAAACAAGAACATACCTTGGGGGAAAGACTCCCTATTCAATAAATGGTGTTGGGAGAACTGGATATCTACATGTAAAAGACTGAAACTGGACCCACACCTTTCCCCACTCACAAAAATTGATTCAAGATGGATAAAGGACTTAAATTTAAGGCATGAAACAATAAAAATCCTCAAAGAAAGCATAGGAAAAACACTGGAAGATATTGGCCTGGGGAAAGACTTCATGAAGAAGACTGCCATGCCAATTGCAACAACATCAAAAATAAACAAATGGGACTTCATTAAACTGAAAAGCTTCTGTACAGCTAAGGAGACAATAACCAAAGCAAAGAGACAACCTACACAATGGGAAAGGATATTTGCATATTTTCAATCAGACAAAAGCTTGATAACTAGGATCTATAGAGAACTCAAATTAATCCACATGAAAAAAGCCAACAATCCCATATATCAATGGGCAAGAGACATGAATAGAACTTTCTCTAAAGATGACAGACGAATGGCTAACAAACACATGAAAAAATGTTCATCATCTCTATATATTAGAGAAATGCAAATCAAAACAACCCTGAGATATCATCTAACCCCAGTGAGAATGGCCCACATCACAAAATCTCAAAACTGCAGATGCTGGCGTGGATGTGGAGAGATGGGAACAATTTTACACTGCTGGTGGGACTGCAAACTAGTACAACCTTTCTGGAAGGAAGTATGGAGAAACCTCAAAGCACTCAAGCTAAACCTCCCATTTGCTCCTGCAATCCCAGTACTGGGCATCTACCCAGAAGGAAAAAAATCCTTTTATCATAAGGACACTTGTACTAGACTGTTTATTGCAGCTCAATTTACAATCACCAAAATGTGGAAACAGCCTAAATGCCCACCAACCCAGGAATGGATTAACAAGCTGTGGTATATGTATACCATGGAATACTATTCACCCATTAAAAAAAATGGAGACTTTACATCCTTCGTATTAACCTGGATGGACGTGGAAGACATTCTTAGTAAAGCATCACAAGAATGGAGAAGCATGAATTCTATGTACTCAATCTTGATATGAGGACAATTAATGACAATTAAGGTTATGGGGGGGAGCAGAAAGAGGGATGGATGGAGGGGGGTGGGGCCTTAGTGTGTGTCACACTTTATGGGGGCAAGACATGATTGCAAGAGGGACTTTACCTAACAATTGCAATCAGTGTAACTGGCTTATTGTACCCTCAATGAATCCCCAACAATAAAAAAATAAAAAAGCTAAAAAAAAAAAAAAAATAGAAAGTGGTAAGACATGATCAAGTTGGTTTTATCTCATGGTTACAGGGTGACTCAACATATGTAAATCCACAAATATAATTCACCACACAAATAAAATAAAAGACAAAGAGTATATGATTCTCTCAATTGATGCAGAAAAGTCTTCTGATAATATCTGCATCCTTTCATCATTAAAACACATAAGAAAATAGACTTATGTGGGACATTTCTTAAACCGATAGAGGCCTTCAACAGCAAACCCACAGCCAATATCATATTGAATGGAGTAAAAATGAAAGCATTTCCACTCAGACATGGAAGTAGACAAGGATACCCATTGTCTCCATTGCTCGTCAACATAGTGCTGGAAGTCCCAGCCATCGCAAACAGGCAAGACAAGGAGTTCAAGGGTATTCAAATGGGATCAGAGGAGGTCAAACTCTTGCTCTTGGTGGATGACATGATCTTATGTCTGAAAAATCCAGGAAACTCAATTGCAAAGCTCTTTGAGGTGATCAAAGAGTACCGCAGTGTCTCAGGACACAAAATCAATACCTACAAATCAGTAGCCTTCATATATGCCAACAACAGTCAAGCTGAGAATATGATAAAAGACTTTTCCTTTTACAGTAGTGCTAAAGAAAATGAAATATCTGGGAATATATCTAACAAAGGACATGAAAGATCTCTATAAAGAGAACTATGAAACCCTGAGAAAAGAAATAGCAGAAGATGTTAACAAATGGAAGAACATATCAAGCTTATGGTTGGAATAAATCAACATTGTTTTTTTTTTTTCTTTTTTTCTTTTTTTTTTTTTATTGTTGGGGATTCATTGAAGGTACAATAAGCCAGTTACACTGATTGCAATTGTTAGGTAAAGTCCCTCTTGCAATCATGTCTTGCCCCCATAAAGTGTGACACACACTAAGGCCCCACCCTCCTCCCTCCATCCCTCTTTCTGCTTCCCCCCCCATAAACTTAATTGTCATTAATTGTCCTCATATCAAGATTGAGTACATAGGATTCATGCTTCTCCATTTTTGTGATGCTTTACTAAGAATAATGTCTTCCACTTCCATCCAGGTTAATACGAAGGATGTAAAGTCTCCATTTTTTTTTAATAGCTGAATAGTATTCCATGGTATACATATACCATAGCTTGTTAATCCATTCCTGGGTTGGTGGGCATTTAGGCTCTTTCCACATTTTGGCAATGGTAAATTGAGCTGCCATAAACAGTCTAGTACAAGTGTCCTTATGATAAAAGGATTTTTTTCCTTCTGGGTAGATGCCCAGTAATGGGATTGCAGGATCAAATGGGAGGTCTAGGTTGAGTGCTTTGAGGTTTCTCCATACTTCCTTCCAGAAAGGTTGTACTAGTTTGCAGTCCCACCAGCAGTGTAAAAGTGTTCCCTTCTCTCCACATCCACGCCAGCATCTGCAGTTTTGAGATTTTGTGATGTGGGCCATTCTCACTGGGGTTAGATGATATCTCAGGGTTGTTTTGATTTGCATTTCTCTAATATATAGAGATGATGAACATTTTTTCATATGTTTGTTAGCCATTCGTCTGTCATCTTTAGAGAAAGTTCGATTCATGTCTCTTGACCATTGATATAAGGGACTGTTGGCTTTTTTCATGTGGATTAATTTGAGTTCTCTATAGATCCTGGTTATCAAGCTTTTGTCTGATTGAAAATATGCAAATATCCTTTCCCATTGTGTGGTTGTCTCTTTGCTTTGGTTATTGTCTCCTTAGCTGTACAGAAGCTTTTCAGTTTAATGAAGTCCCATTTGTTTATTTTTGATGTTGTTGCAATTGCCATGGCAGTCTTCTTCATGAAGTCTTCCCCCAGGCCAATATCTTCCAGTGTTTTTCCTATGCTTTCTTTGAGGACTTTTATTGTTTCATGCCTTAAATTTAAGTCCTTTATCCATCTTGAATCAATTTTTGTGAGTGGGGAAAGGTGTGGGTCCAGTTTCAGTCTTTTACATGTAGACATCCAGTTCTCCCAACACCATTTATTGAATAGGGAGTCTTTCCCCCAAGGTAAGTTCTTGTTTGATTTATCAAAGATTAGGTGATTGTAAGATGTTAGTTTCATTTCTTGGTGTTCAATTCGATTCCAAGTGTCTATGTCTCTGTTTTTGTGCCAGTACCATGCTGTCTTGACCACTATGGCTTTGTAGTACAGACTAAAATCTGGTATGCTGATGCCCCCAGCTTTATTTTTGTTACTAAGAACTGCCTTAGCTATACGGGGTTTTTTCTGGTTCCATACAAAACGCAGAATCATTTTTTTCCAAATCTTGAAAGTACGATGTAGGTACTTTGACAGGAATGGCATTGAATAGGTAGATAGCTTTGGGAAGTATAGACATTTTAACAATGTTGATTCTTCCCATCCATGAGCATGGTATGTTCTTCCATTTGTTAATATCCTCTGCTATTTCCTTTCTGAGGATTTCATAGTTTTCTTTATAGAGGTCCTTCACCTCCTTCGTTAGGTATATTCCTAGGTATTTCATTTTCTTTGAAACTATGGTGAAGGGAGTTGTGTCCTTAATTAGCTTCTCATCTTGACTGTTACTGGTGTATACAAAGGCTACTGACTTGTGGACATTGATTTTATATCCTGAAACATTACTGTATTTTTTGATGACTTCTAGGAGTCTTGTGGTTGAGTCTTTGGGGTTCTCTAAGTATAAGATCATGTCGTCAGCAAAGAGGGAGAGTTTGACCTCCTCTGCTCCCATTTGGATTCCCTTTATTTCCTTGTCTTGCCTAATTGTATTGGCTAGAACTTCCAGCACTACGTTGAATAGTAAAGGTGACAGAGGACAACCTTGTCCGGTTCCAGTTCTAAGAGGAAAAGCTTTGAGTTTTACTCCATTCAGTAAAATATTGGCTGTGGGTTTGTCATAGATAGCTTCAATCAGTTTTAGAAATGTGCCACCTATGCCTATACTCTTCAGAGTTCTAATTAGAAAAGGATGCTGGATTTTATCAAATGCTTTTTCTGCATCTATTGAGAGGATCATGTGATCTTTATTTTTGCCTCTGTTAATATGGTGGATAACGTTTATAGACTTGCGTATGTTAAACCAGCCTTGCATCCCTGGGATGAAGCCTACTTGATCATGATGAATGACTTTTTTGATGATAAGCTGTAATCTATTGGCTAGGATTTTGTTGAGAATTTTTGCGTCTATGTTCATGAGTGAGATTGGTCTGAAATTCTCCTTTTTGTTTGGGTGTTTTCCTGGTTTTGGTATCAGGGTGATGTTTGCTTCATAGAATGTGTTGGGGAAGATTCCTTCTTCCTCAGTTTTTTGGAATGATTTCTGCAGTACAGGAATAAGCTCTTCCTTGAAGTTTTGATAGAATTCTGGAGTGAGGCCATCTGGACCAGGGCATTTTTTAGTTGGAAGCTTTTTTATTGTTTCTTTGATCTCAGTGCTTGAAATTGGTCTGTTCAGGAGGTCTATTTCTTCCTGGCTAAGTCTAGGGAGAGGGTGTGATTCCAAATATTGATCCATTTCCTTCACATTGTCAAATTTCTGGGCATAGAGTTTCTGGTAGTACTCAGAGATGATCTCTTGTATCTCTGTGGGATCAGTTGTTATTTCCCCTTTATCGTTTCTGATTGAGGTTATTAGAGATTTTACTTTTCTATTTCTAGTTAGTCTGGCCAATGGTTTATCTATTTTATTTATTTTTTCAAAAAACCAATTCCTTGTTTCATTAATTTTCTGAATGATTCTTTTGTTTTCAATTTCATTGATCTCTGATTTGATTTTGGATATTTCTTTTCTTCTACTGAGTTTAGGCTTAGATTGTTCTTCTTTTTCCAATTCCATAAGATCTCTTGTGAGATTGTTGATGTGCTCTCTTTCTGTTTTTCGAATGTAGGCATCTAAAGCGATGAAATTTCCTCTCAAAACTGCTTTTGCAGTATCCCACAGGTTTTGGTAGCTTGTGTCTTCATTGTTGTTATGCTCAAGGAAGTTAATGATTTCCTGTTTTATTTCTTCCTTCACCCATCTGTTATTCAACAGAAGATTGTTTAATTTCCATGCCTTTGGGTGGGCTTGAGCATTTTTGTTAGAGTTGAGTTCCACCTTTAGTGCCTTATGGTCTGAAAAGATACAAGGTAAAATTTCAATTCTTTTGATTCTGTTGATATTTGTTTTGTGTCCCAGGATATGATCAATTTTGGAGAATGTTCCATGGGGTGATGAGAAGAATGTATATTCTTTATCTTTGGGGTGGAGTGTTCTATATGCATCTATCAAGCGTAGTTGTTCTATGGTCTCATTTAAATCTCTTACATCTTTGTTTAATTTCTGTTTAGAGGATCTGTCCAGCTCTGTAAGAGGTGTGTTAAAGTCCCCTGTTATGATGGTATTATCAGATATCATATTGCTCAGACTGAGTAAGGTCTGCTTCAAGAATCTGGGAGCATTTAAATTGGGTGCACAAATATTTACAATGGAAATGTCTTCTTGTTGTAGTTTTCCCTTGACCAATATAAAGTGACCGTCTTTGTCTTTTTTGACTTTAGTTGCTTTAAATCCACATGTATCTGAAAATAAGATTGCAACTCCTCTTTTCTTCTGAATTCCGTTTGCCTGAAAAATTGTCTTCCAACCCTTGACTCGGAGCTTTAATTTGTCTTTTGAGGCCAGGTGTGTTTCTTGCAGACAGCAAATGGATGGCTTGTGTTTTTTTTTTTTTTTTTTTTTTTTTTTGTAGAGACAGAGTCTCACTGTACCGCCCTCGGGTAGAGTGCCGTGGCGTCACACGGCTCACAGCAACCTCTAACTCTTGGGCTTACGCGATTCTCTTGCCTCAGCCTCCCAAGCAGCTGGGACTACAGGCGCCCGCCACAACGTCCGGCTATTTTTTTGTTGCAGTTTGGCCGGGGCTGGGTTTGAACCCGCCACCTTCGGCATATGGGGCTGGCGCCCTACTCACTGAGCCACAGGCGCCGCCCCTAGCTTGTGTTTTTTAATCCAGTCAGCCAATCTATGTCTCTTCAGTGGGGAATTCAAGCCATTAACATTTATTGAGATAATTGATAAGTGTGGTAGTGTTCTATTCGTCTTATTTGGTGAGAGTCCATTGCTTAGTTTTATCTTTTGCATCAGTGTGGAGGTTAGGTTTTGTCCTTTGATTTCTGAGTTCTTACTATGCTGCTGATCCATTGTGGTGGTCAGTGTGCAGAACAGGTTGAAGTATTTCCTGTAGAGCTGGTCTTGTTGTGGCGAATTTCCTCAATGTTTGTATATCCGTAAATGATTTGATTTCTCCGTCAATTCTGAAGCTTAGCTTAGCAGGGTACAGAATTCTGGGCTGAAAATTGTTCTGTTTAAGTAGGTTAAAGGTAGATGACCATTGTCTTCTTGCTTGGAAAGTTTCATTAGAGAAGTCTGCGGTCACTCTGAGGGATTTGCCCCTGTAGGTCAACTGGCGCTTACTCCTGGCAGCTTGCAGAATCTTTTCTTTCTTGACTTTGGACAGGTTCATGACAATGTGTCTTGGAGAAGCTCGGTTAGAGTTGAGGCGACCTGGGGTCCGATAGCCCTCTGAAAGCAGTGTGTCAGACTCTTTGGTGATGTTTGGGAAATTTTCTTTTATAATATTCTCTAGTATGGCTTCCATTCCTATGGGGCATTCTTCTTCCCCTTCTGGAATTCCTATAACTCGTATGTTGGAACGCTTCATAAAGTCCCATAATTCTGACAGTGAACGTTCTGCTTTCTCTCTCTTCTTTTCTGCCTCTTTTACTGTCTGAGTTATCTCAAGAACTTTGTCTTCTACCTCTGAAATTCTTTCTTCTGCATGGTCTAACCTGTTGCTGATACTTTCCATTGTATCTTTAAGTTCTCTAATTGACTGTTTCAGTTCCTTCAGGTCTGCTATATCCTTTTTATATTCTTCATATCGTTCATCTCTTATTTGATTCTGTTTTTGGATTTCCTTTTGGTTATTTTCCACTTTATTAGCAATTTCCTTCATTGTTTCCATCATTTCTTTCATTATTTTCAACATGTGTATTCTAAATTCCCTTTCTGTCATTCCTAACATTTCTATACTGGTGGAATCATCTGCAGTAGCTACCTCATGGTCCCTTGGTGGGGTAGTTCTAGACTGGTTCTTCATGTTGCCTGGAGTTTTCTGCTGATTCTTCCTCATGAGTGATTTCTTTTATCTGTTTCCTTGCTCTAATTTTCCTTTCACTTCCTCTTGCTCTTTAAGTTCTTGTGCCTGTGGACTAAGGGTTACAGGACCAGAAGGGTGAGAAGGTTGAAGAGCAAAAAAAGGGGATGAAAGAAAGGAGGACCGAGTGATAAGAAAAAAAGAAAGATAGAGAAAGTAGAGGGGGTGGGTATAAGGAATATTGACAAAAAGAAGAGAGGCACAGAAAGAGGGAGACAGGGCAATATAGGTGTACAGTAGGGTACTTTGACACAACCTTAAAAAACCCCACCTTCTGGGGGTGCCCAGTTGCGTGGTTCCCTTGAGGTCAGCAGCTCTTTGCTAACCTGATCAGACGCAGTACCCCACCTCCACCAAGTAGAGAGGAAAGACAAAAATGCTATAAATCAAACCAAAAGAAGCAAACAGAAAACTTTACGGGGATAAAATTGGGTGAAAAACCAAATTATATCGATAGAAACACTAGCAAAAATGAAGTTGAAGTTATTTAAAAAGGCAGCAATGGGAAATTATAATTAAACTAGGAAAATTGAGAAAGAAAAAGGGATCTGTGTGGAAAAGATTGAAATTGAAAAAACAAAAGAACATCAGCAACGTCAAAATAAACAAACAAAAAAAAACAACCAAACCAAAGAAAAAAGAAGAAAAAAATACACAACCAAAAACAAAGCAGTTTGTATATGTTATTGAATATTGTCTGGGCAACACGTGGTCTTCTGGGGTATGAGATGTTAGTCACAGTTCTGATACGACTGGAGGCTGCTGATTTCTCAAACCCCAGCAGGTAGACACCCTAAATCTCTCTTCAGCCTACTTAAAAGGCACTTTGAACTTGTAAACTTGCTGAGCAGAAGCTTTCCCAGCTTTCTCGCTGGAATCGCTGCTGAAGTGGCTATCCACTTAACTCAGTGTGCCAAAACCGGTCTCACTCTGCCCCTGAGGGTTAGGGCTGCAAGGCGGCTCAAACCCCACCCTTAGGCTACTTGGTTGCTGGGTTACCAGCTCCCACCCGTTTCTAGCTCTGCGACCCTGAGGGCGGAGCTTGCCGGGGCAGATCACTGACAATGGATCCGTGTGACCCAGCGCCAAACACTATTATCTCCGTCTGGCTCAGCGGCTCAGACTGGGGCCCTAGACAACGGCCAAAGTTCTCCGCACTCCCGCTCAGGCCTTCCCCAAGGCAGTTCAACTCAGTGCCAAGTCCAAGGACATCAAAACAGTTCACAGGTAAGGCCTTTCTGGTTTGCAGTCTCGCTGCTACTGAACTTACAGTTGTGGGCGGGTTTAGACGGATTGAACACACGCGACCACTTGCCGGTTTTCCACTGTTTTAGTCCTCCTCTTGGGGTCCAGAAGTCTCTCGCTGACTCCCTGTATCTTCATAGGAGTGATGATAGGCAGTTCCCACCAGCCAGAGATGCCTGGAGTCCTATCTCCCCAGACTCACGGTGCCCAGATGCAAGGAAGCTGTTACTCGGCTGCCATCTTGCTCCGCCTCCTCATAAATCAACATTGTTAAAATGTCTGTACTACCAATGCAATTCCCATCAAAACACCAATGTCATACTTTAAAGAATTTGAAAAATAGTACTTAATGTTATATGGAATCAGATAAAATCTTGAATAGACCACACAATTCTTAGAAATAAAAACAAATCTGGAGGCATCATGTTACCAGACTTCAGGTTATACTACAAATCTATAGTGATCAAAACAGCATTGTACTGGCACCAAAATAGAGATCTAGATATATGGAATAGAATAGAGAATCTAGAGATGAATCCAGCCACATACCATCATTTGATCTTTCTTGAATCTAACAAAAATGTACACGGGGAAAAGAATCCCTATTTAACAAATGGGTGCTGGGAGAAATGGTTAGCCATGTATAGAAGAGTGAAACAGGATCCACACTTCTCACTACTGACAAAAATTGATTCTTGCTGGATAAAACGTTTAAATTTAAGATATGAAACAAATAAAAATTCTAGAAGAGAGTGCAGGGAAAACACTTGTAAGTATTGGCCTGGGAAAATATTTTAAGAGGAAGACCCTTCTCCCCCTGGCAATCACAGCAACACCACAAATAAATAAGACTTGATTGAGCTAAAAATCTTTGGCACAGCTAAGGGAACTACAGTCAAAGCAAACAGATAGCCTTAGGAATGGGAGAAGATTTTTACATTTTATGAATCTAGCGAAGTCTGATAACCAGAATCTACAGAGAACTCAAATTAATCAACAAGGAAAGAGCAAACAACCCCATTTCTATATGGATAAAAGACTTGTACAGAAATGTCTCTGAAGATGACAGACAAGAGTCCAGCAAAGACATGGAAAAATGCTCATCATCTTTAATCCTCAGAGAAATGCAAATCAAAATCACTGCGATATTACCTAATTCTAGTAAGAGTATCCCACATCACAAAGCCCCCAAATTGCAGGTGTTGGCATGGATGTGAAGAGAAGAGAATACTTTTATACTACTGGTGGGAATGCAAACTAATACAATCTTTTTGGAAAGAAGTATGGAGAATTCTCAAAGAACTAAAAGTGGACCTTCTATTTGATCCTGTAGTGCCATTACTAAGTAACTACGTAGAAGAACAAAAATTATTTTACCACAAAGTCATTTTTTGCACCAGAATGTTTACTGCAGCTCAATTAATAATTGCCAAGTTGTGGAAGCAACCCAAATGTTCATCATCCCATGAATGGATCAACAAATTATGGTAGTGTGTATACTGTGGAATACTATTAAGCCATAAGAAGATGGAGACTTTACATCTTTCATGTTTATCTGGATGGAGTCACAACACATTGTTCTTAGTAAAATATCTCAATAATGGGAAAGAAACCAATATATAGGGATTTACACATTCATACAAATAATAAAACACAAATATAGTCCAGTGAGGGGCAGGAATGAGGAGGAAGAGGAGAGGGGAGGGGAGGGAGTAGGGTGATTAGAGGGAGGAGAAAGGGTATTTGGTAGGATCTCACCTAAAAAGGGTATTTGGTAGTATCTAACCTAATGTGCACAATGCATGCACATTTAGCATGCCCTCTCCCCCCACCAGGGTGGGTGCTCTCCTACAGCTTGAACTTTACCTTGGCAGTGTGAACAATGTAACCTAAAAATTGGTTCCCTTGTATTAGTTTAAAATGAGTAAATAAACAAAACAATTAAAATTTACATGCAATGAAATGTGAAGATGTTAGCCTATAATTAAATTTGTAAAATCAGCCTTCCATATCCATGAATTTCCCATCTGTAGAGTCATCCAAACTTGGATTTAAAATATTTGGAATGAAAATTTCCACAAAGTAGGGTGGAAGAAGATGGCAGCCGAGTAAAAGCTTCTTTGCAATCAGGTGTGGGGAGAGTGGGGAGAGAAAACTCCAGGCATCCCTGGATGGGGGGCTCTGCCCAGAAACATCCCTTTGAGGATACAGGGAGACAGCGAGAGACTTCTAGACCCCAGGAGGAGGACAAAAGCAGTGGAGAACTGGCAAGTGGTTGTGTTTGTTTGGTCTGAGGCCACCTGCAGCTGTACCTGCAGCAGCAGTGAGATTGCAAACAGGGAAGGCCTTCCTTGTGGGCTGTTTTGATTTTTTGAATGGGCTCTTGATTGCACTATCTTGGGAGAACTCGAGCGAGATTGTGGATGACTTTAAGTATTGTGTAGGGCCCTGGACTGAGCCAATGAACTGGAATGGACCTAGTATTTGATTGTGGGCCACCCATGCAGCCATTGTGGGAGAACGGCCCTGGCAGTCTCCACCCTCAGGGTTACAGAGGGAAGAGAGGGCTGTGGAAAGAAAAGAACACTTTTATGCTGCTGGGGGGACTGCAAACAAATAATATGACTTTATTGGAAGAAAGTATGAAGAACCCTCAAAGAAGTCAAACTAGACCTCCCATTTGATCCTGCAATCCCATTACTGGGCATCCACCCAGAAGAAAAGAATTCCTGTTGCTACACAGACACTGGCACTAGACTGTTTATTGCAGTTCAATTTACAATTGCCAAAATGTGGAAACAGCCTAAATGCCCAGAAACCCAGGAATGGATGGACGAGTTGTGGTATATGTATACCATGGAATACTATTCAGCCATTAAAAAAGATGGAGAATTGTACCCTGGCTGTGTTGTAGTGGGATGGTCGGATTTTCCTCTTCCAGGTGTTGTCCATGGTGGGGTGGGGTGTCTTAGTTGCCTATATTTCTCCACAGCTGAGATTTCAACCCAAAGCCACTGATTTGCCAGGATTAGATAGAGTCTAGCTGAATAAAAGGCAGAGCCACCTGGTCCCATCACACCCAGCAGGTCCCCAGAGTCTCAGGCTGAAGTACTAAACAGGACCTTTGTAAAGCTGTAGGGGAAAAGCCATAGGCACCTGCCCCAACTCTGTGGTAAAGAGCTGGTTAATTTATAACTCCAGGAGCCCTCAATCCAATTTCACCTTACCGATTCTCTAGCCAAACATGAAAAACAACCATAGGGGCAGAATCAGCGAAAAAACTCTGGCAACATGAATAATCCGTGTAGATCAACTCCCACAAAGGAACAACAATGGAGACACAACAGGAGATCCCACTCATAAATCACTGAGATTTTAGAAATCGAGTTCAGAATTTGGATGGCAAATAAGATTAACAGAAAGGAAGTAACGTTGGAATTAGAAATTCAAGGAGTAATTCAAAAGTTGTCCCAAGAATTCAATGAATTCAAAGACAAAATTTCCAAAGATTTACTCACAATGACACAAGGAATTGCAGCCCTCAAAGATCTCAGATATACAGTAGAATTCTTCAGTAACAGAATGGAGCTGGCAGAAGAAAGGATCTCTGACACTGAAGACAAAGCTCTTGAATGCTCCCAAGTGCTCAAAAATGCAGTGAAGTGGAGAGCAAAAATGGATCACTCCCTGAGAGAGTTGTGGGACCACTCCAAAAAAACAAACATTTGCCTTTTAGGAATTCCTGAATGAGAGAGGATATTCATAATGGCACAGATGCTTTAATTCAAGATATAATAAAGGAGAATGTCCCAAGCATGGCAAGAGATACTGAAATTCAGATAGCAGACAGTTTCAGAACCCTAGCATGACTCAATCGAAATAAAACATCTCCTAGACACATTGTAATCACTTTGCCATAGTTAACATGAAGGAGAAAGTTCTGCAAGCAGCTAGATGTAAAAAATCATAGCCTATAATGGGAAGACCTCAGATATCTCTGCTGAAACTTTTCAAGCCAGAAGAGGAAGATCATCGACTTTCAATCTCCTAAAACAAAATAACTTTTAGCCCAGGATTCTGTACCCAGCTAAACTGAGTTTCATTTGTGATGGAGAAATCAGATACTTTAATGACATACAGATGTTGAAGAAATTTGTCATAACTAAACAAGCTCTCCAGGATATTCTCAGACCCATCTTCCACAATGACCAACACAATGCTCTACCACCAAAGTAAGGTCACTGAGAAATTTTTGATCAAAATCCAACTTCTACAATGTTGAAGGGATTAAAAATGTCCACTGGACTTTTGAAAAATTTGACACCTAAATCACTACTAGGCTTATCAATTCTTTCAATTAATGTGAATGGTTTAAATTATCCTCTAAAGAGGCATAGGTTGGCTGACTGGATACATAAACTCAGACCAGATATCTGGTGCTTATAAGAATCTCATCTACCTTAAAGGAT
Organism: Nycticebus coucang; assembly: GCF_027406575.1. Lineage (NCBI taxonomy): Eukaryota > Metazoa > Chordata > Mammalia > Primates > Lorisidae > Nycticebus > Nycticebus coucang. The sequence goes on from NC_069796.1 coordinate 80,117,231, forward strand.
AAAAAATAGACTCAGGATAAAGTGATGGTCATCTCTAATTCAGGCAAATGGAAAAAAGAAAGAAGCAGGGGTTGCAATTTTATTCGCACATACAATAGGCTTTAAACCAAAAAAGGTAATAAAAGGCAAGGATGGTCACTACATTTTGTCAAGGTAAATGCTCAAGATGAAGAAATTTCCATTATTAACATGTATGCACCCAACCAGAATGCTCCTCAATTTATAAAGGAGACCCTAACTGACAGGAATGATCTGATACCTTCCAGCAACATAATTGTTGGAGACTTTAACACCCCTTTGACAGTGTTGGATAAATCCTCCAAGATTAAACTAAGCAAAGAAATTTTAGTCTTAAACATGACTGTAGAACAAATTAACTAACAGACATCTACAGAACATTTCATCCCAACAAAGCTGAATACATATTCTTCAATCAGCCCATGGAACTTCTTCCAAAATTGATCACATCTTAGGTCACAAGTCTAACCTCCACAAATTAAAAAAGAATAGAAATTATTCCTTGTATTTTCTTGGAGTATCAGGGAATAAAAGTTGAACTTACTAAGTACAGTAATCGTCATACTCCTACAAAGACGTGGAAAGTAAATAATCTTATGCTGAAGGATAGATGGGTCACAGATGAGATTAAGAAGAAAATTACCATTTGGGGGGAACGGAACAATAATGAAGACATGAATTATCAGAACTTGAGGGAAACTGCAAAGGCATTCGTAAGACAGAAATATACAGTGTTCCAAGCCTTTCTCAAGAGAATGGAAAGAGAAGCAGTCAACATCATAAGCAGATGAAAAAGGAAGAATATTCCAACCCAAACCCAGCAGAAGAAAAGAAATAACCACAATTAGAGCATAATTAAATGAAATTGAAAACAAAAGAGTCATTCAAAAGATCAATGAATCAAAAAGTTGGTTTTTTGAAATGATTAATAAAATTGATAAACCTTTGGCTAGCCTAACCTGAAACAGAAAAGTAAAATCCCTAATATCTTCAATCAGAAATGACGAAGGCAAAATAACAACAGACACCTCAGAAATTCAAAAAATCCTTAATGAATATTATTATAAATACTCTATTCCCAGAAATATGAAAATCTGAAAGAAATAGACCAATACCTGGAAGCATGCCATCTTCCTTGACTCAGCCAGAAAGAATTGGAAATGTTGAATACTTAAGTACTTAAATTGCATCAATTATACAAAATCACCCAAAAAAAGATAAGTGCGGGACCAGTTGGCTTCAAAACAGAATTCTACCAAACCTTTAAAGAGCAACTACTACCTATATTATATAACATTCTCCACAAAATAGAAAAAAGAGGGACTACTCCCCAACACATTCTATGAAGCAAATATCACCCTGATTCCCAAATCGGGAAAACACCCAACAAGAAAAGAAATTTTAGACCAGTTTCTTTAATGAATATAGATGCAAAAATATTCAATAAGATCCTAGCAAACAGAATCCAGCAACACATTGAACAAAGTATACACCATGACAAGTTGGTTTTATCCCAGGCTCTCAAGTTTGGTTCAATATATATAAATCTATAAATATAATATATCACATAAACAAAATAAAAAATGAAGACCATATGATTCTCTCAAGTGATCCAGAAAAAGCTTCTGATAATATCCAACCTTTCATGATCAGAACACTTAAGAAAATAGGTACAGAATGGACATTTCTTAAACTGATAGAGGCCATCTACAATGAGCCCACAGCCAATATCTCATTGAATGCAGTAAAATTGAAAACATTTCCACTCAGATTAGGAACCAGGCAACGATGCCCATTGTCTCCACTGCTATTTAACATTGTAATTTAAACCTGAGCCATTGCAATCATGCAAGAGAAGGCAATCAAGTGTATCCAGATAGGGTCAGAGGAGACCAAACTTTCACTATTCGCAGATGATATGATTTTATACCTAGAAAACCGCAGGGACTCAACTACAAAACTCAAGGAACATAGCAGCATCTCAGGATAAAAATCAATATGCACAAATCTGTACCTTATATATATACCAACAATATTCAAGCCGAAAAAAACAGTCCTGGACTCTATTCCTTTTACAGTAGTGCCAAAGAAGATGAAATATCTGGGAATTTACCTAACAAATGACATGAAATATCTCTATAAGGAGAATGATGAAATTCTGAGCGAAGAAATAGCTGAAGATGTTAACAAATGGAAAAACATACCATACTCATGGCTAGGAAGAATCAACATTGTTAAAATGTCCATAGCACCCAAAGCAATATACAAATTTAATGCAATCCCAATTAAAGCAACACTGTCACACTTTTAAGAACTGGAAAAAATAGCCAAGACATTACTCAGAAATAAAAACAAATCAGGAGGAATTGTGCTACGTAAATCTATAGTGATCAAAACAGCATGGTACTGGCACAAAAATAGAGAGGTAGATGTATGGAACAGAATTGAAGACCAAGAGGTGAACCCAGACACTGATCATCATTTGATCTTTGGTAAACCTATGAAAAACATAAATTGGGGGAAAGATTCCCTGTTTAACAAATGGTGCTGGTTTAATTGGCTAGCGACTTGTAGAAGACTAAAACTGGACCCACACCATTTGCCATTATAAAAATTTGACTCTCACTGGATAAGAGATTTAAACTTAAGGCCTGAAACTAAGAAGATTCTTGTAGAGAGTTCAGGGGAAACACTTGAAGAAACTGGCCTGGGAGAATACTTTATGAAGAGGACCTCCCCTGGTCAATTGAAGCAACACCAAATATATATTATGGGGATCTGATCAAACTAAAAAGCTTCTTCACAGCCAAGAAAACAGAAAGTAAAGCAAGCAAACAGCCCTCAGAATGGGAGAGGATATTTGCAGGTTATGTCTCTGAGAAAGGGCTGATAACCAGAATCCACAGAGAACTCAAACTTATGAATAAGAAAAGAACAAGTAATCCCATTTCACTGTGGGCAAGAGACTTGAACAGAAGCTTCTCTGCAGAAGACAGGCGCATGGCCTACAGACACATGAAAAAATGCTCCCATCATTATTAATCATCAGAGAAATGCAAATCAAAAACACTCTGAAATATCATCTAACTCCTGTAAGAGTTGCCCAAATAACAAAATCCCAAAACTACAGATGTTGTCATGGATGTGGAGAGAAGGGAACACTTCTTCACTGCTGGTGGGAATGCAAACTAATACATCCCATCTGGAAAGAAGTTTCAGAACACTTAGGAAACTAAATGTAGACCTGCCATTCTATCCTGCAATTCCTGTATTAGGTATATATCCAGATGACCAAAAGTCACTTTACAAAAAAGACATTTGCACAAGAATGTTTATTGCAGCCCAATTCATAATCGCCAACTTATGGAAACAGCCCAGTTGCCCATTGACCCATGAATTGGTTAACAAATTGTGGTATATGTATACCATGGAATATTATGCAGCCAAAAAAGATGGAGACTTTACATCTTTTATGTTTACATGGATGGAGCTGGATCATATTCTTCTTAGCAAAGTATCTCAAGAATGGAAAAAAATACTCAATGTACTCAATACTATTATGAAATCAATGTATAATCACCCACACTTTCATACAAAAGATATAACACAATTATAGCCCAGAATGAAGGAGAGATGAAGAGACGGAGAGAGGGGAGCGATAGACAGGTGGCGGGAGGGTAATTGGTGGGACATGTCAAACATATTAATAGCAGAATATAAATGTCTAAACACAAATAAGTGAGGCGAATGCTATATTAACCAGTTTGATGTAAACATTCCAAATGGTATATAAAATCAGCACATTGTACCCCCCCAAAATAAAATAAAATAAAAATGAGTTTCTACACAAAAAATTAAAAATATAACAATAAGGAGACTTTATATCCTTTGTATTAACCTGGTGAGAAGTGGAACACATTGTTCTTAGTAAAGCATCACAAGAATGAAGAAGCAAGAATCCTATGTACTCAATTCTTGTATGAGGACAGTTGATGACCTAGTACACAGTGGGGGGTGGGGGAAGGGGAGAGCTGAGAGAAGGAAGGAGGGAGGGGGTGGGGGAAGGGAAGAGCAGAGAGAGGGAAGGACGGAGGGGGTGGGGGAAGGGAAGAGCAGAGAGAGGGAAGGAAGGAAGGGGATGGGGGTTATGGTATGTGACACAACTTTGGGGGCAGGACACAATTATAAGAGGGACTTTACCTAACAAATGCAATCAGTGCAATCTGGTTCTTTGTACCCTCAACGAACCCCCAACAATAAAAAAAGTCACTTAATATTTCTATTCTTTATAGCCTAATTTTAACCCCCTGCAGAGAGTCTGACACATCTGTTCAAGGGCTCTGTGTGTTGGTGAGGAAATTAGGGTAAAGTAATCCACTGCATACCTCTTAAAATGTACTAGCTGCCTACCTATAAGCTCTCCCCTTAGTCTTAGAGAGGCAAAGGTGAACCAGATGAGCTTCCTACCACTCATCAGGTAGGAGAAGGCAGGCAAATGAAAAGTAAACCACAGAACAGTTCATTGCCAAAGTACAAATGAAGTGCTGTGGAGAGATAAAGAAATCAACAGGAAATACAACCTCGATTAGTTCACAGATGAGGGAGATTTGGACAGATGGTCCAATAACAGAGGCTATAACCTCAAAGTGAACAGACATGAGAGAGAGAGAGTAAAACATAAGTACCCTGCAAGGTAATTCCTGAATTTTACCATGATTCTATAGAAAAAAAGGGAAAATAAGAGCTCCAATTAACTAAACGCAGTTACCAGAGATCATCTCCTTGCCACTCATTTAGGAATAGTATATTAGTAAACCCATAGGTTAGTTTTTTCAGTATTAGAATAATAATAATAATTATTATTATTATTATTTTGTAGTTTTAGACTGGGGCTGGGTTTGAACCTGCCACCTCCAGCATATGAGTCCGGTGCCCTACTCCTTGAGCCACAGGCACCACCCCTATTTTTATTATTTTTTGAGACAGAGGCTCACTTTGTCACCCTTGGTAGAGTACTGTGGCATCACAGCACACAGCAACCTCAAACTCTTAGCTTAAGTGATTCTATTGCCTTGGCCTCCCAAGTACCTGAGGCTACAGACACCCGCCACAGTGCCCGGCTAGTTTTTGGTTGTAGTTGTCACTGTTGTTTGGCAGGGCAGGGCTGGATTCGAACCCGCCTGTTCTGGTGTATGTGGTTGGTACCCTAGCTGCTGGGCTACCGGAGCTGAGCCAGAAGAATTATTTTTAATAATGTTTACAGAAAAATAACATGACTAAATTTCATAGAAATTTTATGGGGAAAAGCTAAACCATATGGTGCAATGAAAAATATGAAAAGATGGCTGGGCACAGTGGCTCATTCCTGTAATCCTAGCTCTCTGGGAGGCCGAGGTGGGTGGATTGCCTGAGCTCAGGAGTTTGAGACTAGGTTGAGGAAGAGGGAGACCCTGTCTCTAAAAATAGCTAAGTGTTGTGTTGGGTGGCGGTAGTCACAGGTACCTGGTAGGCTGAGGCAAGAGAATCACCTGAGCCCAGGAGTTTGAAGTTGCTGTGAGCTGTGATGCCACAGGAGTCTACCAAGGGTCAAAAAGGGAGACTCTGTCTCCAATTAAGAAGAAAAATTAAAAGATAAATACCAAATCAAGTTTGTTTAAAACAATAAATATAATTTAAATGTGATATGCAGTCACATGTATGAAATACATGATTATTGGGATGAAGATTTTAGACTAAAATTATATGAATGGAATTGTATCAACAAAAAGTATTCAAACAAAAATCTGTCGATATATGTATCTACCATTCTTCACTCACAGGCTGTGTTCAGAAAGCAATGTCAGGTCTCACTATCACTTGGTAACTACTAACTTATTCCTCTGCGCCAGGCTAAAAACATGACTCTCCAGGGGTTAAAAGCTGTGGTGTCTCTTAAAACTGACAGGGCATTGGAACACAATACCTAGCCCAATACAATTATGAAGAAGCCCTAAGTCAGAGTTAATCAGCAAGGATATGCAGGCATGCAGGCTGGCTACCTGCAGTAAGGGCGGAAGGCAGACACAGTCCTTTTCGTAAGGGCGGAAGGCAGACACAGTCCTTTTCTTCTTTTCTGCTTCCTTCTGTACTTTGTCCCTCAGTGCCTGAACATGGTAATGTGGCTTCTAGCCCTGCCAGGGTCACAGCTTCAGGGAGTGTTTGAGTTCTCACCTGCCTGGTGCTGGTGTGAGAGGATTTCTAGCAGTCTGGATATGGCATTTATTCTACAGCTGACTCTCTCGGGGACACTTCTGTGACCATTCCTGTCATCACCTACATTGCTGTGGCCTTGGTGAAGGCACTCCATTCTGCCTTTCTTTCCTCTTAGTTTCTAAGGGGATCTGAGACCCGCTTTGGGTTGTTCTCTTCTGAAGCCTGTGTACACCCTTTAACAGGCTCTTTTCTGTGGGGTCTACGATGGTTCCTCTCCCTCCATGGCTGTCCTGCTCTTCTGTACTTACCCAGCATCTGATCATCTTCAAACACTCAAACATCCTTTGCAAAAACCAACGCTGAGCATTCAGACCGGCGTCAGCTGAGTGACCGTCCTTTTCCCTTCCTAGGCTGTAGGCTCACTGAAGCCTCTCTCAGGCTCCATTTCCTAGATATGAGCCAAAGGCCTGCTTCCAGAAATGCAGGGGACTTACAACAAGCTCCTCAAAGATGGTTAGATGTGAAAAACAAGGACCTGTTCACCCTCTATATTTGGCAACTTTATAATGTTTTCTCATGAAATGCATTTCCAGATTTATAGCAGATTAGCTTCCCATCATATTTCTGTGCTAATGCAAGCCTGAAATCATTCAGAAAGCAGCACACCACTTACATGTAACTCAGTGAACTTTCTGCAGGGAAAGTGGAGGAAATACTATGTTCTTGACTAAAATACAGATTTATCTGTGATAGAAAGGAGACAGAAAGGAGGAATATGAATGCAAATAAAGCCTCAATTTCAAAGATCAATTCTCAAAAATTTCATGTCCACTATTAGGTATTATTTTTTTCATCCTAAGGTCAGGCATATTCCAACATATTAATTAAAATATTATACCCTGACACTTATGCTTGCAACTAGCTGGATTGAAATAACTCAGGATTTACCTTAAATATGAAGGTATCTAGACATAAAATGTGTATCACTCAGTAAGTGTAATAATAGTAGTAGAAATTGAGTGAAATTCTGATAGCTTTGAATGCATAGCATAGCAATTTATAAATCTCTAGGACCACTTATTAAATTGTTTTAATTGGGATTTGATTTCAAAATAATTTACAGAGGAAAAGCATTCCATTAAAAACTGTCTGCATATCCCCAGATGGTGCGTTTATTAAATACTTTATAAACAGGTTCACTCTCTCACCTTTTCTCCTTCACCAGAGGGACCCACTTCCAACTCTCTTTGGAAGTGCTCTAAAGTTTCCCTTTGTTCTTCCTAAATAAAATTTCTCTTTGTTTCCCACCCAGACCTCCGGAAGAGCTGCGCCGGACCCGTGATCCGCACCCTCCCCGGACCTCCAGTAGAACTGCCCTGGGACCCTCCATCAGTAGCTGCCCAGACCTCCGGAAGAGCTGCGTGGGGACACCTGCCAGGACCTCCGGAAGAGCTGCGCCTGATCAGCACCCGCCCAGACCTCCAGAAGAGTTGCCATGGGACCCATCAGCAGCAGCTGCCCAGATCTCCGGAAGAGCTGTGCTGGGGACCCGCCATCTGCACCCTCCCATACCTCCAGAAGAGATGTGCAGGGACCCACCATCGGCACTCACCCAGACCTCGGGAAGAGCTGCCCCACTACCCGCTATTGGCGCCCTAAATGCTGCACTGGGACCTGCTATCAGCACCCCCCCAGACCTCCAGAAGAGCTGCCCCACTACCCGCGATAGGCACCCTCCTGGACCTATGGAAGCGCTGTGCCCACCCAGACCCCAATAAGTTCTGAGCCGGGACCCACTACCCCACCCCTAGGCCTCCCCACACCCTGACCAGCAACTCCGGGAGCCACACGACCACGAGTCCTCCCTCCTATACCCTCCCTGCCTCCACACCGGCCTGCTCGTCTGCCCAGGGACTCTGGTAGCAGTGTGCCCTCTGGAGCCTTCTCTGCCTCTGCATGGAGCCTTTCTCCTGGCCAGAGACTGCTGGAGCCTTGGGCCCTCTGTGCTAAACTCACTGGGTGCCAGGCACTTCCAGAACCGTGTGCACCAGCCCCCACCCTGTTGCTGGATCCAAGTGTGTCACACTCCAGAGCTGCTCCCACAACAAGAACTCGCTGGCTGGGGCAGCCCCAGGAGAGCTACATAGGGTCACTCCCTACAAAGATCCAGCAACAATAGAGTGATACCCCCAGGGTCTAAAATCGGGGAGACACCACCCCATCTCTGAGGACAGCCAGACGAAATGGTGAAAAACAATCATGAGATGAAATCAATGGAAAACCTCTGGCAATATGAATAATCAGAGTAGATCAACTCCCCCAAGGGACAATGGGGCAGACACAGCACAAGATCCCATGCACAAACAAATAGCTGAGATGTCAGAAATCGAATTCAGAATCTGGATAGCAAATAAGATCGAATTAGAATTCTGAGCAGTAACCCAAAAGATGTCTCAAGAATTCAACGAATTCAAAGACCAAACAACCAAAGATTTTGACACATTGAGACAAGAAGTTGCAGCACTCAAAGATCTGAGAAACACAGTAGAATCCCTCAGTAACAGAATGGAGCAAGCAGAAGAAAGGATTTCTGACATCAAAGACAAAACTTTCAAATGCTCCCAAACCCTCAAAGAGGAATAGAAATACAGGGCAAAAACAGATCACTCTCTCAGAGAGCTCTGTGATAATCGCAGAAAACCAATATTCGTCTTATAGAGATCCCCAAAAGCGATGAACTGCCTTCATAAGGCACAGAGTCTCTTCTTCATGAGATTATGAAAGAGAACTTTCCAGACCTGCCACGTGATTGTGAAATTCAGATAGCTGACAGTCTCAGAACTCCAGAATGACTCAACCCGAACAAGACATCCCCCAGACACATCATAATCAATTTCACTAAAGTTAGTATGAAGGAGAAAATTCTGAAAGCAGCCAGATGACAGAAAACCATCACCTACAAGGGCAAGAATATTAGAATAACTGCAGATCTCTCTGCTGAAACCTTTCAAGCTAGAAGAGGATGGTCATCGACTTTTAATCTCCTAAAACAAGATAACTTTCAACCCAGGATCCTGTACCCAGCTAAACTGAGTTTCATTTATGATGTAGAAATTAAATACTTCAATGACATTCACATGTTGAAGAAAGTTGCCACAACTAAACCAGCTCTCCAGGATATTTTCAGACCTAACCTCCATAAAGACGAGCTTAATCCTCGAACACAAAAGTAAACCCACCCAGAAACTTTTGATCAAATTCCAACTTCCACAGTCGCAAAAGGATTAAAAATGTCCACCGGACTCTCGAAAGGCTTATCAATATTCTCAGTTAATCTGAATGGTTTACATTGTCCTCTAAAGAGGCACAGGTTGGCTGACTGGATACAAAAACTCAAGCCAGATATCTGCTGCATACAAGAATCTCATCTTACATTAAAAGACAAATATAGACTTAAGGTGAAGGGATGGTCATCTATACTCCAGGCAAATGGAAAGCAGAACAAAGTAGGCATTGCAATCCTATTCACAGATGCAAAGGCTTTAAACCAACCAAAATAAGGAAGGATAAAAATGGACACTTCATATCTGATAAAGGTAATACTCAATATGATGAGATTTCAATTATTAATATTTACGCACCCAACCAGAACGCACCTCAATTTATAAGAGAAATTCTAACAGACATGAGCAACTTTATTTCCTCCAGTTCCATAGTAGTTGGAGATTTTAACACCCCTTTAGCAGTGCTGGGTAGATCCTTCAAAAAGAAGCTCAGCAAAGAAATTTTAGATTTAAACTTAACCATTCAACATCTGGACTTAACAGACATCTACAGAACATTTCATCCCAACAAAACTGAATACACATTCTTCTCATCAGCCCACGGAACATACTCCAAAATCGACCACATCCTCGGCCACAAATCTAACCTCAGCAAATTGAAAAAAAAAAAAAGAAAAGAAAAAGAAATTATTCCTTCCATCTTCTCAGACCATGATGGAATAAAAGTTGAACTCAATAACAACAGGAATATGCATTCACATACAAAAACATGGAAGCTGAACAAACTTATGCTGAAGGATAGATGGGTTATAAACGAGATTAAGAAGGAAATCACCAAATTTTTGAAACAAAACAACAATGAAGACATGAATTATCAGAACCTCTGAGACACTGCAAAGGCAGTCCGAAGAGGGAAATTTATACCACTGCAAGTCTTTCTCAAGAAAACGGAAGGAGAGGAAGTTAATAACTTAATGGGACATCTCAAGCAACTGGGGCAAGCAACTGGAGAAAGAAGAACATTCCAACCCTAAACCCAGTAGAAGAAAACAAATAACCAAAATCAGAGCCGAATTAAATGAAACTGAAAACAAAAGAATTATACAACAGATCAATAAATCCAAAAGTTGGTTTTTTTAAAAGATCAATAAAACAGATAAACCTTTGGCCAACCTAACCAGGAAAAAAAGAGTAAAATCTCTAATTTCATCAATCAGCAATGCTAAAGATGAAATAACAACAGACCCCTCAGAAAATAAAAAAGATCCTTAACGAATACTACAAGAAGACCGAAAATCACAATATAACAAAGACATCTGTACCAGAATGTTTATTGCAGCCCAATTCATAATTGCTAACTCATGGAAGAAGCCCAGATGCCCATCGACCAACGAATGGACTAGCAAATTGTGGTAGTGCTTACACACTACCATGCTTACATGGATGGAGCTGGAAAATATTATTCTTAGTAAAGTATCTCAAGAAAGAAAGAAAAATTATCCAATGTACTCAGCCCTACTATGAAGGTAATTTATAGCTTTCATATGAAGGCTATAACCCAACTATAGCACAAGAATATGGGGAAAGGGCCAAGGGAGAGGAAGGGAGGGGAGAAGTCAGGGTGGAGGGAGGGGCCACACCTACACTGCATCTTAGAATGGGTACAGGCGAAACCTACTAAATGCAGAATACAAACGTCTATGTACAATAACTAAGAAAATGCCATGAAGGCTACGTTGAACAGTTTGATGAGAATATTTTGGATTGTATATGAAACTGGCACATTGTACCACTTGATTGCACAAATGTACACAGCTATGATTTAACAATAAAAAATAAATAAATAAAAACGGAAAGAGAGGAAGTAGATAATTTAATGGGACAACTCAAGCAACTGGAGAAGAAAAAACATTCCAACCCCAAACCCAGCAGAAGAAAAGAAATAACCAAAATCATAGCAGAATTAAATGAAATTGAAAACAAAAGAATTATACAACAGATCAATAATTCCAAATGTTGGTTTTTTTTGAAAAGATCAATAAAATAGATAAGCCTTTGGCCAACCTAACCAATAAAAAAAAGTAAAATCTCTGATTTCATCAATCAGAAATGGTAACGATGAAATAACAGATCCCTCAGAAATTAAAAAAAATCCTTAATGAATATTACAAGATATTTTACTCTCAGAAATATGAAAATCTGACAGAAATCAACCAGTACTTGAAAGTACTCCACCTAGCAAGATTTAGCCAGAACGAAGTGGAAATGTTGAACAGGCCTATATTAAGTTCTGAAATAGCATCAACTATACAAAATCTCCCTAAAAAGAAAAGCCCAGGACCAGATGGCTTCATGTCAGAATTCCACCAAACCTTTAAAGAGGAACTAGTACCTATATTACTAAACCTCTTCCAAAATATAGAAAAAGAAGGAATACTACCCAACACATTCTACAAACCAAACATCACCTTGATCCCTAAACCAGGGAAAGACCCAACAAGAAAATAAAATGATAGACCAACATCACTAATGAATATTGATGCAAAAATACTCAATAAGATCCTAACAAACAGAACCCAACAACACATCAAAAAAATAATATACCATGACCAAGTGGGATTTATCCCAGGCTCTCAAGGCGGCTTCAATTCAAATGTAATTCAGCACATAAACAAACCAAAAAGTAAAGACCATATGACTCTCCCAATTGATGCAGAGAAAGCTTTTGACAATATCCAGCATCCCTTCATGATCAGAATACTTAAGAAAATTGGTATAGAAGGGACATTTCTTAAACTAATAGAGGCCATCTACAGCAAACCCACAGCCAATATTGTATTGAATGGAGTTAAATTGAAATCATTTCCACTTAGATCAGGAACCAAGCAAGGTTGCCCATTGTCTCCATTGCTCTTTAACATTGTAATGGAAGTTTTAGCCATTGCAATTAGGGAAGAAAAGGTGATCAAGGGTATCCACATAGGATCAGAAGAGATCAAACTTTCACTCTTCATAGATGATACGATCATATATCTGGAAAACACTAGGGATTCTACTACAAAACTTTTAGAAGTGATCAAGGAATACAGCAAAGTCTCAGGCTACAAAATCAACACCCATAAATATGTAGCCTTTATATATACCAACAATAGCCAAGCCGAGAAAACAGTCAAGGACTCTATTCCTTATGCAGTAGTGCCAAAGAAGATGAAATATTTGAGAGTTTATCTAACAAAGGACGTGAAAGATCTCAAACTATAAAAGAGATCTATGAAACTTTAAGAAAAGAAATAGCTGAAGATGTTAACAAATGGAAAAACAAACCATGCTTATGGCTGGAAAGAATCAACATTGTTAAATTGTCTATACTACCCAAAACAATATATAATTTTAATGCAATTCCTATCAAAGCTCCATTGCCATCTTTTAAAGATCTTGAGAAAATAATACTTCGTTTTATATGGAATCAGAAAAAACCTCGAATAGCCAAAACATTACTCAGAAATAAAAACAAAGCAGGAAGAATCACGCTACCAGACCCGAGACTGTACTATAAATCCATAGTGATCAAAACAGCGTGGTACTGGCACAAAAACAGAGAAGTAGATGTCTGGAACAGAATAGAGAACCAAAAGATGAACCCAGCTACTTACCATTATTTGATCTTTGACAAGCCAATTAAAAACATTCACTGGGGAAAAAATTCCTTATTTATCAAATGGTGCTGGGTGAACTGGCTGGCGATTTATAAAAGACTGAAACTGGACCCACACCTTTCACCATTAACTAAGATAGACTCTCACTGCCTAAAAGATTTAAAGTTAAGACATAAAACTATAAAAATACTTGAAGAAAGTGCAGAAAAAACTCTTGAAGTAATCGGCCTGGGTAAATATTGCCTGGACTCCCCAGGCAATTGAATCAGTATCAAAAATACATTACTGGGACCTGATCAAACTAAAAAGCTTCTGCACAGCCAAGAACATAGTAAGTAAAGCAAGCAGAGAGCCCTCAGAATGGGAGAAAATATTTACAGATTATATCTCCAATAAAGGTTTAATAACAAGAACCCCCAGAGAACTCCAATGTATTAGCGAGAAAAGAGCAAGTGATCCCATCTCAGGGTGGGCAAAGGACTTGAAGAGAAACTTCTCTAAAGGAGACAGATGCACGATCTACAGATACATGAAAAAAAGCTCATCATCCCTAATCATCAGAGAAATGCAAATCAAAACTACTTTGAGATATCACCTAACCCCAGTAAGCGTAGCCCTCATAACAAAATCCCAAAACCAGAGATGTTGGTGTGGATGTGGAGAAAAGGGCACACTTCTACACTGCTGGTGGGAATGCACACTAATACTTTCTCTTTGGAAGGATGTTTGGAGAATACTTGAGATCTAAAAATAGACCTGCCATTCGATCCTATAATTTTTTTACTAGGTATGTACTCAGAAGACCAAAAATCAAAATACAGAAATCTGTACCAGAATGTTTATTGCATCCCAATTTATAATTGCTAAGTTATGGAAGACGTCCAAGTGCCCATCGACCCACGAATGGACTAGCAAATTGTGGTACATGTATACCATGGAATATTATGCAGCCTAAAGAAAGATGGAGACTTTACCTCTTTCTTTACCTCTTTCATGTTTACATGGATGGAGCTGGAACATATTCTTCTTAGCAAAGTATCTCAAGAATGGAAGAAAAAGTATCCAATGTACTCAGCCCTACTATGAAGCTAATTTATAGCTTTCATATGAAGGCTATAACCCAACTATAGCACAAGAATATGGGGAAAGGGCCAAGGGAGGGGAAGGGAGAGGAGAGGTTAGAGTGGAGGGAGGGTAATGGTTGGGTCCACACCTACAGTGCATGTTAGAATGGGTGCAGGCGAAACCAACTAAATGCAGAATACAAATGTCTACATACAATAATTAAGAAAATGCCATGAAGGCTACGTTAAACAGTTTGATGAGAATATTTCAGATTTCATATGAAACCAGCACATTGTACTCCTTGATTGCACTAATGTACACAGCTATGATTTAACAATAAAAAAATAAAAATAAAAATAAATAAAAAAAATTAAAAAAAAAAGTCAAAGAGATTCTATGCAAAGAAAGAATGTAGAAGACTCTAATCAGGAGAGAGAATAAATGAGGGGCAGTACTGTAACCAAAAAATACAGGATCCCCTGCCCTCAATGAACGTAGAAATGGAAGTTAAGTAAAGAACCAACCAAGCAAATTAGCAAGAACCAAAACACGTCAATACAAAATAAGACAAAGTTCTAATAACCAATGATAAACAACCTCAGCAACTAATAAACAAAAGAACAAAAAGGAAAAGAGAAAAATTTATATACTAACAACAACAAGAAAAAAGAGGAAAAATAGGTAAACAAGTAAGAAATATTATACGTACATGTATGTAAGAATATATATGTAGGGTGGAAGGGTCTGACTTTAGTAGGAATATATTTGTGTTGCAATATATTGCTGGGACACCAGGTGGCAATATAGCTGTAGGGGGTGGACAATACCATTAGGAATCTCTCTCTAGTTCCCAGGCATAGACCTGTTTGTCAATTTCATTGTCCCTGGTGATTACCTGTTTCCTCCGGATTTAGGCCACACTGGGTTGGGATCCCAAAGCTCTCCAGAATCCTCCAGAGGCAGATCTCACTGTGCCCCAGACAACAGTTCCTGTGAGGTGCAAGAGACCCTGAGCCTGTCACGAGTGGAAGTCGCACACAGCAGGTGGAACCAAGAAGGTTGTGTCATGGTAGGGGGCCAACCCTCACAACCTTCTCACCTCCTTCCCACAATGGCCACTCGCTGGCTGCCAGAAACCACCAAGCAAAGCCATCTCTGTCACCGCCCACCCACTGCAAATCTTTTTTTTTTTTTTTTTTTTTTTTTTTTTATTGTTGGGGATTCATTGAGGGTACAATAAGTCAGTTACACTGATTGCAATTGTTAGGTAAAGTCCCTCTTGCAATCATGTCTTGCCCCCATAAAGTGTGACACACACTAAGGCCCCACCCTCCTCCCTCCATCCCTCTTTCTGCTTCCCCCCCCATAAACTTAATTGTCATTAATTGTCCTCATATCAAGATTGAGTACATAGGATTCATGCTTCTCCATTCTTGTGATGCTTTACTAAGAATAATGTCTTCCACTTCCATCCAGGTTAATACGAAGGATGTAAAGTCTCCATTTTTTTTAATAGCTGAATAGTATTCCATGGTATACATATACCACAGCTTGTTAATCCATTCCTGGGTTGGTGGGCATTTAGGCTGTTTCCACATTTTGGCAATGGTAAATTGAGCTGCCATAAACAGTCTAGAACAAGTGTCCTTATGATAAAAGGATTTTTTTCCTTCTGGGTAGATGCCCAGTAATGGGATTGCAGGATCAAATGGGAGGTCTAGGTTGAGTGCTTTGAGGTTTCTCCATACTTCCTTCCAGAAAGGTTGTACTAGTTTGCAGTCCCACCAGCAGTGTAAAAGTGTTCCCTTCTCTCCACATCCACGCCAGCATCTACAGTTTTGAGATTTTGTGATGTGGGCCATTCTCACTGGGGTTAGATGATATCTGAGGGTTGTTTTGATTTGCATTTCTCTAATATATAGAGATGATGAACATTTTTTCATATGTTTGTTAGCCATTCGTCTGTCATCTTTAGAGAAATTTCTATTCATGTCTCTTGCCCATTGATATAAGGGATTGTTGGCTTTTTTCATGTGGATTAATTTGAGTTCTCTATAGATCCTGGTTATCAAGCTTTTGTCTGATTGAAAATATGCAAATATCCTTTCCCATTGTGTAGGTTGTCTCTTTGCTTTGGTTATTGTGTCCTTAGCTGTACAGAAGCTTTTCAGTTTAATGAAGTCCCATTTGTTTATTTTTGATGTTGTTGCAATTGCCATGGCAGTCTTCTTCATGAAGTCTTCCCCCAGGCCAATATCTTCCAGTGTTTTTCCTATGCTTTCTTTGAGGATTTTTATTGTTTCATGCCTTAAATTTAAGTCCTTTATCCATCTTGAATCAATTTTTGTGAGTGGGGAAAGGTGTGGGTCCAGTTTCAGTCTTTTACATGTAGACATCCAGTTCTCCCAACACCATTTATTGAATAGGGAGTCTTTCCCCCAAGGTAAGTTCTTGTTTGGTTTATCAAAGATTAGGTGGTTGTAAGATGTTAGTTTCATTTCTTGGTGTTCAATTCGATTCCAAGTGTCTATGTTTCTGTTTTTGTGCCAGTACCATGCTGTCTTGAGCACTATGGCTTTGTAGTACAGACTAAAATCTGGTATGCTGACGCCCCCAGCTTTATTTTTGTTGCTAAGAACTGCCTTAGCTATACGGGGTTTTTTCCGGTTCCATACAAAACGCAGAATCATTTTTTCCAAATCTTGAAAGTACGATGTAGGTACTTTGATAGGAATGGCATTGAATAGGTAGATAGCTTTGGGAAGTATAGACATTTTAACAATGTTGATTCTTCCCATCCATGAGCATGGTATGTTCTTCCACTGGCAAATCTTTTGTGACCAGCCCTCACACCTGGCCACTGCAGGCTTCTTGGGCACACTCACTCTTCCAGGCCTTCCTCTCAACCACAGCTTCCCCCAGAAACCAAAAACTGCCACAGGGTTTCCTCTTGCCACAGACCTCCACGGAGGGGCTCTCCACGGAGGGGCTCCTGCTCTCAAAAACATGGCTAGTGTCTCAGAACTCTACCACTCTGGTTCATGTAGTGCACTCAGTCCTCTGTCACCTTGCTGCACACCCTGAGCCACAGGTCCAGGCACTAACTCCGTGCCAGGTGCAGGCTTTTTTCCGTTTCTCAACTATAGAAAGAGTGCTTGGACGAAGGCTGTCTCTGGTCAGCCATCTTGCTCTATTTCTGAGCTCTTTATTCTGTTTCATTAGTTTTACTTTATCCTTGTGTGAATGCCACATCACATCATTTTCATCACTACTGCTTTACCAAAAAGGTCATAATGTAAGTCCTACTAAATATTTTTCCTTTGTTCATGGTAAAAATTTTTTCTTTTATGCATTTTTTTTCTTCAGATTAATGTGAAGGTTCAAATGCTTAGGTTACATCATTGGTGTTAGGTAAATTTCAAGCTGAGCCCTTCACCCATGGGATGTCCTGTATAACCTTATACTGTGCCCATTACATGAGAGCTTACCATTCCTGTACCTCTTCTGCTTTCCTTTTGACCCTTCCCACCTCCCCTGCTTGAATATGAGTTTTCCTCTCACGTGGGGGTATACTTGTTTATCTATTGGTTTCATATTGGTATTGCATACATTAGATACTTGCATTTCCCTTTCCTTTTTCTTTATTTATTTATTTTTTTTTTACTGTTGGGTATTCATTGAGGGTACAAGAAACCAGGTTACACTGATTGCATTTGTTAGGTAAAGTCCCTCTGCCAATCTTGTCTTTCCCCCCAAAGGTGTGGCACACACCAAGGCTCCACCCCCTCCCTCCTTCCCTCTCTCTGCTCTTCCTTTCCCTACCCCTCCCTCCTTCTTTCTCTCTCTGCTCTCCCCTTCCCCCACCCCCATTGTGTCCTTAATTGTCATTAATTGTCCTCATATCCAAATTGAGTACATAGGATTCATGCTTCTCCATTCTTGTGATGCTTTACTAAGAATAATGTATTCCACATCCATCCAGGTTAATACAAAGGCTGTAAAGTCTCTACTTTTTTAAAGGCTGCATAGTCTTCCATAGTGTACATATACCACAGCTTGTTAATCCATTTCTGGGTTGGTGGGCATTTAGGCTGTTTCCACATTTTGGCGATTGTAAATTGAGCTGCAATAAACAGTCCAGTGAAAGTGTCCTTATGATAACATTTTTTTTCCTTCTGGGTAGATACCCAGTAATGGGATTGCAGGATCAAATGAAAGGTCTACACTGAGTTTTTGAGGGTTCTCCATACTTTCTTCCAAAAAGGTTGTATTAGTTTGCAGTCCCACCAGCAGTGTAAAAGTGTTCCCTTCTCTCCAAACCCACGCCAGCATCTGCAGTTTTGAGATTTTGTGATGTGGGCCATTCTCGCTGGGGTTAGATGGTATCTCAGGGTGGTTTTGATTTGCATTTCTCTAATAATTAGGGATGATGAGCATTTTTTCCATGTTTTTAGCCATTCGTCTGTCTTCTTTAGAGAAGGTTCTATTCATGTCTCTTGCCCATTGATATATGGGATTGTTGGCTTTTTCCATGTAGATTAATTTGAGTTCTCTATAGATTCTGGTTATCAAGATTTTATCTGATTCAAAATATGCAAATATCCTTTCCCATTGTGTAGGTTGTCGATTTGCTTTGGTTGTTGTCTCCTTAGCTGTACAGAAGCTTTTCAGTTTAATGAAGTCCCATTTGTTTATTTTTGTTGTTGTTGCAGTTGCCATGGCAGTCTTCTTCATGAAGTCTTTCCCCAAGGCCAATATCTTCCAGTGTTTTTCCTATGCTTTCTTTGAGGATTTTTATTGGTTCATGCCTTAAATTTAAGTCCTTTATCCTTCTTGAATCAATTTTTATTTTATTTTGTTTCTTTTTATTAAATCATAGCTGTGTACATTAATGTGATCATGGGGCACCATACACGGTTTTATAGACCATTTGACACATTTTCATCACACTGGTTAACATGGCCTTCCTGGCATTTTCATCTTGAATCAAATTTTGTGAGTGGAGAAAGGTGTGGGTCCAGTTTCAGTCTTTTATATGGGGATATCCAGTTCTGCCAGCACCATTTATTGAATAGGGAGTCTTTCCCCCAAGGTATGTTCTTGATTGGTTTATTGAAGATTAGGTGGTTGTAAGATGTTAGTTCCATTTCCTGATTTTCTATTCGATTTCTAATGTCTATGTCTCTATTTTTGTGCCAGTACTATGCTGTCTTGACCACTATGGCTTTGTAGTACAGCCTAAAATCCAGTATGGTGATGTCCCCAGCTTTGTTTTTATTACTAAGAACTGCTTTAGCAAATGGAGAAGCATGAATCCTATGTACTCAATCTTGATATGAGAACAATTAATGACAATTAAGTTTATGGGGGGGGAAGCAGAAAGAGGGATGGAGGGAGGAGGGTGGGGCCTTAGTGTGTGTCACACTTTATGGGGGCAAGACATGATTGCAAGAGGGACTTTACCTAACAATTGCAATCAGTGTAACTGGCTTATTGTACCCTCAATGAATCCCCAACAATAAAAAAAAAAAAAAAAAAGAAGAACTGCTTTAGCTATATGGGGTTTCTTCTGGTTCCATACAAAATGCAGAATCATTTTTTCCAAATATTGAAAGTACAATGTTGGTATCTTCATAGGGATGGCATTGAATAGCTAGATTGCTTACGGAAGTATAGGCATTTTAATAATGTTGATTCTTCTCAGCCATGAGCATGGTATGTTCCTCCATTTGTTAATATCCTCTGCTATTTACTTTCTGAGGATTTCATAATTTTCTTTATAAAGGTCCTTCACCTCCTTTGTTAGGTATATTCCTAGGTATTTCATTTTCTTTAAAGCTACGGTGAAGGGAGTTAAGTCCTTAATTATCCTCTCATCTTGACTCTTATTGACGTATACAAAGGCAACTGACTTGTGGACATTGATTTTATGTCCTGAAACATTACTGTATTTTTTGATGACTTCCAGGAGTCTCGTGGTTGAGTCTTTGGGGTTCTCTAAGTATAAGATCATGTTGTTAGCAAAGGGAGAGTTAGACCTCCTCTGCTCCTATTTGGATTCCCTTTATTTCCTTGTCTTGCCTAATTGTATTGGCTAGAAATTCCAGCCAATTACTATGTTGAATAGTAATGGTGACACAGCACTATGTTGAATAGTAATGGTGACAGAGGACAACCTTGTCTGGTTCCAGTTCTAAAAGGAAAAGCTTTCAGTTTTACTCCATTCAGTAAAATGTTAGCTATGGGTTTCTCATAGATAGCTTCAATCGGCTTCAGAAATGTGTCACCTATGCCTATACTCTTCAGTACTCTGATTAGAAAAGGATGCTGGATTTTATTGAATGCTTTTTATGCATCTATTGAGCAGATCATATGGTCTTTATTTTTGCTTCTGTTAATATGGTGGATATCGTTTATGGACTTGTGTATTTTAACCAGCCTTGCATCCCTGGGATGAATCCTACTTGATCGTGATATGTATGACTTTTTTGATGATAAGACCTAATCTATTGGCTAGGATTTTTTTTTTTTTTTGAGAATTTTTGCATGTATATTCATTAGTGAAATTAGTTTGAAGTTCTCCTTTTTAGTTGGGTCTTTTCCTGGTTTTGGTATCAGGGTGATGTTTGCCTCATAGAACTTGTTGGGGAAGATTCCTTCCTCCTCAATTTTTTAGAATAATTTCTGCAGTGGGGAACAAGCTCTTCCTTGAAGGTTTGATAGAATTCTGGTATGAAGCCATCTGGAACGGAGTTTCTCCAAGACACATTGTGATGAACCTGTCCAAAGTTAAGACAAAAGAAATGATTCTTCAAGCTGGCAGGAGTAAGCGCCAGTTGACCTACAGGGGCAAATCCATCAGGGTGACTGCAGCCTTCTCTAATGAAAATTTCCAAGCAAGAAGACAATGGTCATCTACCTTTCACTACTTAAAAAGAACAATTTCCAGCCCAGAATTCTATATCTTGGTAAGCTAAGCTTTAAAATTGTCAGAGAAATCAAATCATTTACGGATATACAAACATTGACGAAATGCGCCACAACAAGACCAGCTCTACAGGTAATACTTCAACCTGTTCTACACACTGACCATCACAATGGATCAACTGCAAAGTAAGAACTCAGAAATTAAAGGACAGAACCTAATTTCCACACTGATGCAAAAGATAAAACTAAGCAATGGACTCTCACAAAATAAGATGAATAGAACATTACCACAATTATCAATTATCTCAATAAATATTAATGGCTTGAATTCCCCACTGAAGAGGCATAGATTGGGTGACTGGATTAAAAAACACCATTTGCCATCCATTTGCTGTCTGCAGGAAACACACCTATCTTCAAAAGACAAATTGAAAATACGAGTTAATGGTTGGAAGACAATTTTTCAGGCAAATGGAATTCAGAAGAAAAAAGGAGTTGCAATCTTGTTTTCAGATACATGTGGATTTAAAGTAAATAAAGTCAAAAAAGGCAAAGATGGGAGGGAGACAAGATGGCTAACTGAAGCCAGCTTTCCACAGAGGCTCCCATCCAGAAGGAGAGTTAAAGGACAGAAATTTAGCAAGTAACCTGGTGGATTTGAGCTGCACCAAGAGAGAAGGTTGAAGAACGCACATCAACCCCGCTGAGGAGAGCTGCGACCACAAGGATACAAACAAAAGGTACAAAATCCATCACCAACCAGACGGGAGTCCCCTCCCCCATGAGAACGGCTTGGAGTGCCCCACAAACAAATGGGCAGAGTTCAAAGATCCTCCCACTATACTCCATGGGAGAGACCCTCTAAAAACTGGACCTACCTCCCCTTCCAGGGTACCACAGCATTCTCCTGCCAGGCATAAAACTGTATATATTCTCTACCTGCAACTCTGAGCTCCCAGCACTCCCCTCCACTCTCACTCTGAGGTCTGGAGGCCTGTCCCCCAGGAGTTCAGATTCTTGGGTGATTTCTCGAGGGGTGTGGACAGTGCCTAAACTGCAGCTGGTCAGTGCTGACTCTGGGGCACAGGAGCGAGGAGAGGACGGTCGGCTGAGAGGGAACCACACCAGAGCAGCAGTTCCCTGAGGCACAGAGCAGCAGCCGTCTTTTAGCAACAATATGGCTCACTCCCAGATATTCTGAAGCACACCCCCTGTCTCCCTGGGCAACCAGAGGAGGCCAGCAACCACCACAAACAGATCAGGGACGGAAATGCAGGCCCCATGAGTAAAGGATTTGCCTGAGGCAGTACCAACCTGGGTGGAGCGCAGGGACTACAAACGCACCCAACTAAAAAGGAGAACTTCAGAACACTTGGGTTGATTCCTCATCTTGGTGTCGTGAATTGAACTGCAATGAACATTCTAGTGAAAATGTCCCTATGACAAAATGATTTCTTTTCTTCTGAGTAGAAAGCTAGTAATGGAATTTTATGGTCAAATGGAACGCCTACTTTTAGCTCTTTGTGGATTCTCCATACTTTTTTTCATACTGGCTGCAATAGGTTTGCAATCCCATCAGCAGTATAAAAGTGTTCCCTTCTGTCCACATCCATGCCAGCACACCACATCCACATCTGCAGTATTGGGACTTTGTGATGGAGGCTATTCTCATTGTGATTAGGTGATATCTCAGGGTCATTTTGATTTGCATCTCAATGATGATTAGGGATGATGAGCATGTGTTCATGTGTTTCCTGGCTATTTCTGTCTTCTACAGAGAAGTTTTTTTATTGCTCTTGCCCACTTAGGAATGGAATTATTTGCTCTTGTTTTGTCAATTAATTTTAGTTCTCTGTGGATTCTGGTTATAAACCTTTCATCAGATTCATAACATGCAGCCGGGGTCCCGTGCTGGGGGCAGGGTCCTTTAAGTCCTCTGAAGCTGGTAGGAGGACTGAAGAAAAGTTAAGTTAGAAGCAGTGAGAGATCAAGAGATGGGACACACAGAATAGAGTTTTCAAAGGTGGGAAACATAGGAGTCCATTGCTAGTTCGTGGGGTCCAGAGAATGGTCCAGAGCATTTGTTCCACTCAGCTTTTGTTAAAGGCTATTTGCTCAATTAGTCCAGAGGGCAAGCTGAGGAAGAGAACAAAAAGGTCAGCAGTTTCTCTGAGTAACCTTGTCAGCTCTTATTCTATCTGTAATCATTAACATTAAGGGTCTGAGCAGCCTTGAGAAATACAAAACCCAAGCATTGTGTGGGGGAAGCCTCCTGTCTGTGGTCACATACATACACAGATTCCTTAGGGGAGGTTAATCCTCTTTAGTCCTCTGTGGACTAGACACCACCAGCCTCAGTCTCCTCTGAAGAATCAGTAGACCCAGAAGAATTTTCCTCTGATCTCCACCACAGAGGCATCTTCCTCTGTTAACTAGGGGGTACACAAGCCCTCCTGCGCACATTTCAGGGCTCAAGCTCTTCCCTCCATCTCTGCCCTGACCAAATACAAATCCCCACAGTGAGTATTTGCTTTGACTAGTGAGTGCACTGGGGATTCCCTAGTTAACGTTTCTTTCCAGGCCTTACATGCAGCTTCCTCTGTGGCCATTATTCCTTCAGAGGGTTTACACACCCAACAGTGGTGTTTGCAAGCTATATCCTCTGTAGGCCAGACTCCTAGAAAAAGC
The DNA here is from genome assembly GCF_027406575.1 of Nycticebus coucang. NCBI lineage: Eukaryota > Metazoa > Chordata > Mammalia > Primates > Lorisidae > Nycticebus > Nycticebus coucang. The sequence continues at coordinate 80,141,061 of NC_069796.1, forward strand.
AGGAACTGCTGAAATAAGAAATTAGCTGCTGGTTTAAAGGCAAACTAGCTACACTCCTTTGTATTCTGCTTTGCTCAGCTTATTTCTCTGTTTCCCCCTTTTTCTGGGGGTGTTTTCCCTGGCCAAGTAAGGGGTCTTTGGTCCCCATTCTGACTGCAACATACAAATGTCATTTCCCATTCTGAAGGTTGGTTCAACATATGCAAATCCATGTGAATAGGAGCAAAAGGAAAGACAACATGATCTTTTCAAAAGAGGCAGAAAAAGCATTCAACAATATTCAGCATCTTTTCTTACAAGCACACTTAAGAAAATAGGCATGGCTGGGACATTCCCCAAACTGATAGAGATCATCTACAACAAACGCACAGCCAATATTATACTGAATGTAGTAAAACTGAAAGCTTTTCCACTTAGACCTGGAACCAGACAAAAACGTCCACTATCACTACTTATATTCAACTTAGTGCTGGAAGTTCCAGTCACTGCAATCAGCTAGAGCAGCATATCAATGGTATTCAAATGGGGACAGAGGAGGTCAAATTCTCGTCTTTGCTGATGACATAATCTTATCCTTAGAAAACCCCAGGGATAGAAGTGTAATGCTCCTGCAGTTGATCAAGAAACAGCAATTGGCTGGGCATGGTGGCTCAAGCCTGTAATCCTAGCACTCTGGTAGGCCGAGGTGGGTGGATTGCCTGAACTCAGGAGTTTGAGACCAGCCTGAGCAAGAGCAAGATCCTTATCTCTAAAAATAGTCAGGCATTGTGACTGGTAGGCTGAAGCAAGACAATCACTTGAGCACAAGCGTTTGAGGCTGCTGTGAGCTATGATGCCATGGCACCCAACCAAGGGTGACAAAGTGAGACTCCATCTCAAAAAAAAAAGAAAGAAAGAAAGAAAGAAAAAGAAAAGAAAGAGGAAGAAGGAGGAGGAGGAGGAGGAGAAACACTGTAATATCTTGAGATAGAAAAATCAATGTCCACGAATCTGTATCCTTCATATACTCCAATAACAATCAAGCTGAGAATCAAATCAAAAGTGCAATACCCTTCACAGTAGCTTCAAATGAAAATGAAGTATCACAAGTTCTGCAATAAAAGAAAGACAGCTGCTCCCCCCAAAAGAGAGGGACTGGAAATGCATATTTTACATTGATGTACTTAACACACCGTATTACCAAATAAAGACAGTCAGCAGCCTTGGAAACCAGCCAAGGATTGGCAGTAATTTTCTAGTGACTGACTGAAGTGACGTTTCAGCATCTGGGCCTTGGCTCAATCTCAGTATCTTTTCTTTAATTCAGCTAGGCATGGTGATCCTCTGTCACCTGCCTTAACCATTTCAAAGACTCATCAAATGAAAACTAATTTTTTATTTACACTTTATTACTCACTCATTTCCAAGGTCTGACTCTTGGCCATTTTTCTCCATCAGCTTCTGCTTTCTGCAACATGAAAAAGGAAGTCATTATACTTTGCCACCCAACATTATTTATAAGCTCCCCACCAAGGAATACAATTTAAGTAAGTATATTCTGGTTGACAGATGAGGTATCCACATATCATTATTATTGCTATTTTTCTTTTTTCAGACAGAGTCTCCCTTCATTGCCCTAGGTAGAGTGCTGTGACATCAGCCTAGCTCACAGCAACCTCAAACTCCCGAGTTCAAGTGATTCCCCCAGTACCTGGGAATTCAAGTGCCCGCCAACACGCTTAGCTAATTTGTGTGTGTGTGTGTGTGTGTGTGTGTGTCTGTACATGCTTAGTAGAGATAGGGTCTTGCTCTTTTTCAGGCTCGTCTTGAACTAATGAACTCAAGGGATCCAGCCACCTAGCTGTCCCAGAGTGCTAGGATTACAGTTGTCAGCCATCAAGCCCAGCCCTATGTACAGTATTTTAACAACCTCCTCGTCCTATAAGGCTCATCTTCTTCTGCATTTTTGAGTAGATTCTTCTTCCCTACTTTACTTTCACGGCATGACATAAAGAGCCATCTACCCAACCCTCTCCCTAAAAAACTCCTCCGGAATGATCTCATCTGAAATGCATAAAGATGCCATTTTGCTTTCATTTATGGCCATAATAAAGAACTTATTACATTCCACAATTACAAAAATTAATATTTTAGAAAATGAATGCTCCTCAAGAGATCAATATTTTCTTTCCATTTCACAACCCAAGTCACAAAATTTAATGTTGCTATAATGCCTTTCAGTTTACGAAGAACTTCTCTCCTATATTGGCAGCCAAAAGCAAATTTAGGTAAAAAACAAATATGCACATAAACATTCTAGTTCAAAATGAAAAATATTGCCATTTGCCTGCCCAAAACAATCACCTGCCAATCAGTTCACCTAAAGCAGAGAGGAAACAAAAGCTGCAGAAACATCAGTACTTGTCCAATAATTACACATTCATCACTGATCTGACATCAATATATTTCCAATTATCTTGGGAGTTTGTTTCACTGCTTTACTTCACAGATTTTTCTAGTATCAAAACTGTTTCTCCTTTTGAATCAACTTGGAATATTGTCTATATAGTAACTACCTTTTCCTCTGTTTGGTCACCCCTACTCCAATCCTTAAACACAACAAAAAACACCTAACCCCCACCTCACAAAAACATGTGTTTATACTTTTCAGTTCAAAACGGTCAGATTCCTGACCACAGCCTAGAAGACCCTTTAAGTTCAGGGTAGCTCACGCCAAAAGTATCCTTAGGGCCAGGTAAACAAAGGGGAGTGAACCAAGGTGGGGAAGAAGGAGATGTAACCAAGTGGCAGAGCCAGTGTCTGATCAGCAGTTGAAAGACCAGTGAGAGAAAGAAGGGCCTCAGAAGGGGAGAAATACAGGCAGCAGTTGAGGGGTGGAGCCACAGTGTGATTGGCAATAGAGAGGCCAATCAGAGAAGGAAGGGCTTCACAAGGCAGAAAATGAGCCAGGGTCTGATGGGCGGTCCAGCCAATGAGAGAAGGAAGGGCGGCGCGAGGCGGGCGCCAGTGGCGGTTGAGCTTCAGTTGGAGTTCTAGCGGGACCTCCTGTCAGGCGTCTTCAGTTGCCTCAGCAAGGCCAAGCACTTTTCATACCTTTTCCAGAGACTTCTAAGACACTTTGGTGAGCACTGCTACCCACATTTACTTTACAGATGCGCCAACTGAGGCTTAGAGACACCGACCTAAGCGAGGGCACAGCCGGGATCCTAGTCTGGGCGGTGGGACCCCAGAGCCCATCCTGTTAGGGCTACAGAAATGTTTCAGAGGTGGCCACATGTTGGGAACTGTCTGATGGCATCAGGCCTCTGAACAAGGAGAAAGGGAAAGGAAAAATGGGAGACTCAAGGTCCATCTGGTAACTCTGACATTAACCATGACGAGCTGGACAGTGGAGGGATGTGGCTTTAGGAGGGTTCAAAAGGCCTGAGGCTCGCTGTGGGAGCGAGTATGCGGCTGTGCCCTCACAGCTTTCTCATAGTGGGACTGTCTGGGGGTCCTGACTGGGCCGTGTGGCTTGTTGACCTATGAGGTGGAAACTCCCAGGGGCTCAGTTCCCTTGGGCTCTGTTATCCTCTGAGGAGGACCACAATGTCCATTTTACAAATGGGTAAAAGAAGACATTTAAAGGTAGAAGCAAATCAACAATCTCTTGCTGCTACTAAACTGAGCGTGCCTAAGTTAATTTGCTGTGCTTTTTTCTTTTCCTTTTTCTAATTGTTTTGTTTGGGATTCGTTGAGGGTACAAAGAATTAGGTTACACTGATTGGATTTGTTAGATAAATTCCCTCTTATAATTGTGTCCTGCCCCCACGAAGTATGTCATACACCGTGACCCCCCCAACCCCCATGCCCCTTCCCTCTCCCACATCCTTCATTGCCTTATTCACCACTATGTATTAAGTCATCTATGGTCTTCATATTACAAGTGAGTGCATTGCATTCTGGCTTCTCCATTCTTGTGATGCTTTACTAAAAACAATGCATTCCACCTCCATCCAGGTTAATAGAAAAGATGTAAAGTCTCCATCTCTGTTAATGGCTGAATAGTATTCCATGGTATTTGTATACCACAGCTTGTTAATCCATTTCTGGGTCGGTGGGCATTTAGTTTGTTTCCAAAATTTGGCCATTGCAAGTTGAGCTGTGATAAACAGTCTAGTGCAAATGTCCTTATGATAAAAGGACTTTATTTCTTCTGGGTAGATGCCCAGTAATAGGATTGCAGGATCAAATGGGAGGTCTAATTGGAGTTCTTTGAGAATTCTCCATACTTCCTTCCCAAAAGGTTGTATTAGTTTGCAGTCCCACCAGCAGTGTAAAAGTGGTCACTTGTCTCCACTTACATGCCAGCACCTGCAGCTTTGGGACTTTGTGATGAGGGCCATTCTTAGTGAGCTTAGGTGATATCTCCTGGTGGTTTTGATTTGCATTTCTCTGATGATGAGGAACAATGAGCATTTTTTCATATTTTTTGTTAGCCATTCATCTGTCTTCTTTAGAGAAGGTTCTACTCAACTGTCTTGCTCAAGTGATAGAAGGGATGGTTGGGTCTTTTTTGTTGATTAATTTGAGTTCACTGTAGATCCTAGTTATCAAACTTTTGTCCAATTCATAATACGCACATATCTTTTTCCATTCTGAAGGTTGTCTACTTGCTTTGCTTGTTCTCTCCTTTGTGCTTTCTTCTTGGCTGTCCCTATTAACTAAGAACAGGGGTGTATGTGCCAGTATTATAAGTTCGTAGTGGACAGGAATCAATGTTCCACAGTGCTGTGGACAAGCAGCCCTCACCCCTACCGTTCTCTACTGCTGATCAAAGGCACATAGGATCTTCAGACAAAGGATGTGATTCAAAGGACAGGGTGAGATCTGGAAATTTGATACCCACTAGCGCATGATCCCACCCCTTTTGATTCTCCTGTTAAATGTTATGATACATACTTTACATGTGACCTAATAAAAGCCCTACAAGGTATGTAAATTGCCCAAAGAGATGATGATCACAGAGAGCAAAGTCTGTGTCTGGAGATGAACTTAAACCTTGTGATTCTTAAACAAAAGTATAGGTACCAATTTTCTTTTTTGTAGGTCTGGTAGAGTTCAGCTGTGAATTCATCTACTCCTGGGCTTTTTTTTGTTTGTTTGTTTTCTTTTTGGAAGGTTTTACAAATCACTGATTCAGTCTTGCTACTTGATACTGATCTGTGCAGGATTTCTATTTCCTCCTGATTCAAGCTTGGGAGGTTTTCATTGTTGAGAACTTACACTTTTCCTCTGCATTTTCTACTTTGTGTGCATAGATGTGTTTGTCAGAGTCTTGGATGATCTTTTGTCTTTCAGTGGTATCAATTGTAATGTCCCCTGTTTATGACTGAGCCTACTTGAATTCTCTTTCTTCCTTAATTGCTTACTTTAGCTAGTGGTCAGGTAGAACTCTGATAGAACTCTCTCAATTGGTTTATCTTTTGAAAAAAATAACTTTTCCTCTCATTGATCCCTGTGTATGTGTGTTTGTGTGTGTGTATGAAACTCATTTAGTTGTGCTCTGATCTTTCTCCTCCCTAGTCTTCTGTGGGCTTGTGTTTCATTTGTTCTCATTTTCTGATTCCCTGAGGTGCAACTTAGGTTGTTAACTTGTGATCTTCCTGTCTCTGTGACATAGGCATTTGGTGCCCTGGGCTAAAGGATTTGATTTCCATCTTGATGTCATCATTGAACCAGAGATCGTTCAGCAGCAGGTTGTTCAATTTGTTGTGTATACGTGTGCTCAGAGTGTCTGTCTTCCAGTTTTGACCCAATTAGGTTAGTCGGGGCCTCCTGAATGATACCATATTGAGTAAACTGTTTTGGGATAATGGCAAATGCATAGCAATCCCTCACAGGTAATGCTTTTTATACAACTGGGGATGGATAAGTTCTTACTTTCCATATGGTAAGTTCATACCTGTTTATCTAGAGAATTAAGGGTTAAACTAAGTGATTCGTCAGGTCCTTCCTTTCCTCAAAGTCAGTGATATCATGAGAAAGCATAAACTCTAACATCGGCAAGGCAAATTTTAAATTCTAGCTTGATCAGGACCTGGCCTGGAGAATATGGGCAAGTTCCTTCATCTCTGTGTCTGAGGTTCTTCATCTGTGTAACAAAGATAATACTGATGCCCTTAAATGTTGTTCTAAGTATTGAATAAAAATGGACACAGAGCACTGAGCTTTGCGTGGCACGTAGACGTCTCACGACACATTTGTTTCCTTGCGGCAGGCTTCTGGGCTACGGAAAGGGGTGATAGTGTGAGTGGCAGGTCCGGAAGGTCCTTAAAGCTGTGGTAGAGGAGCAGGGAGTTTGTTAATTGCTTCTCAGAGAGCAGCCGTGCTACCCCTAGAACTCTGATGACTAGGCAGCAGGGTCTGTTCCTCCTGGGCTCTAACCCTGGCTTTAGTTCTGACGCTTGTCATTTTGTACCTCCTAGGCCTTCTGTTCTTGTTTTAAAAACCAAAGTGTCTGCTGCATGTCCTGGACTCCCCAGTCCTCCAGAGCTTTCCCCATGCCTTCCCATCTCATTCTCCTCCACTATGGACTTCCCAAATCCCCTGGACAAGGGGCAGATTTTTCCCAAGGAAGGGACTTCTAATTATCCTTACACCCATCATCTGTGCCCAAGGAACCCGCGGGTCAACAAATGCTTTTTCAAATGCCTCACAGCTTTGTTGTTAGAACTGAAGCCCAGCAGCTCTTTTCTGATCTAAATATAAATGAAAGCAGTGATACTGTGGAAGCATGGGTTTGAAGGCCTCCAAGTAAAACGTTTTGCTGAGCCAAGATTCTTTTCATTGTTTTTATTGTCTTCATGCTTAGGAATTTTCTAACTTCATCCCGTGTTCCCATCCCAATGGATCCCTCACCACTCCAACAAGGCTCCAGCACCCTCTTCCTCATCGCTGTGGCATTCTCTCCACCGAGCAGTCAGAGTCTGATGAAAACATGGACATTGGACCTTGTTCCCCTTGATTCCAACACTCCAGTAGCTTCTCTCTGCTCTGAGGGCCATAGGCTGGAGCTGGGGGCTCTGCCGCTGCCTGCCTCTCTCACCTCAGCCTGCATCACTGCCCCCTTCCCAGAAGCTGCAGCCACCCTGCAACTCCCTGCAGCATGAGTAGACCCCTCCCCCACTGAGGATGCTTCTACCCTCCCCTGCAGCTGACTGGCTCTCAGGCTAGCTCCCAGGCTTTTGGATCTTGGGTTGTCACCTTCTCAGGAAGGCATTCCCTGACTGCCCTGTTTGAAGGGGCCCCTCCCAGTTACTGTCTCTTGTTAGTCCACTTGGCCTCCTTGTCTGGACTGAATTTGTGTTTACCTGTTTATTTTTCTTTCTCCCCCCAGAATGTTAATGACTCGAGGGTGGGCGCTCTGTGTCAATGGTCACTGCTGTATCCCCAGCACCTAGAACAGCGCCTGGTGACAGGAAATACTCAGTAAATAATTGCTGACTAAATTCATGATTATTTATAGCAGTGAAAAATTGCAATAGAATAGAATCATATGATGAGATATGAGATATTATGCTGTACAGAGGAATATTTTCAGGGAGTACAATATGCTAATGCTAATTTTGTCAATAAAACCTTTGTCTACATTAGGTGTTTAAAATAATACAGCAAAGGTCGGTACTAATTTATTAGCAGTGTTATCTCTGGGGAAGAGTGATAATTCTTCCTTTTCTTTTTGAAAAATAAAGATTACTTTATATATTTTGTATAATGAAACAAGTATGTCTTTGATCAAGACAAAAATTATGCTAAATGAAATCATGTGATAAAGACCTAGTGTGTGAGGTAGGGAAGAATGGGGTTTGAGTCGACAGTCCTGAGAGATCTTTAGTCTTAGCTGATCTCCTTCTTGTTTCAGCTCTGGAAAGACTAGGAAGGGATGAGGACCACCCTGTCAAGTTTTGGCCCAAGAAGTTCTAGCAGAAATTGACAGCGATCCAGCTTCCCAGTTGCCCACTTCCAAGAGGACCATCATGGGCATGAAAGTCCCGGGGAGGAAGATGCACCTCGTCAAAGACAAGCGTGGGCAAAAGAACTGTTAGCAACACCTTCAAGAATCTTTTCTTGGCACCAAGGAAGATTATGAACGTGCCACCTGACAGGCAACATATCCAAATGAGACACAAGAAGATCATCTCAAAGTCTACCTAAGGCCAGGCACGGTGTCATATGCCCAGAGTCCCACTCCTCAGGAGGCTGAGGTGGGAGGATCCCTGGAGGCGGGAATTCAAGCTGCAGTGAGCAACAACGGCAGCCAACCAACAAGAAACCTTCTGCGTCTCCTAAGATCAAATGTGCCTGCTCAGTCTTTTTATGTATAAATCATGTATAAATGTATACATGTATAAATCATGTGTCAAGTGTCTCTTTTGGAATGACTTGCCAAGGTTTTCTAGGGAGCACAAAGAACTAGATTGGTGGTTTTGTCTTTAAATTTGTTAAATTCTTGAGACAACTTTTGAATTTCTCCTTGAATTCCTAATTCCACTTTGTTAATCTTGTCTGCAATCCAAATTCTGAATTCAATTTCTGACATCTCAGCCAGTTGTTTATGAATGGGATCTTCAATTACATCTGCCATATCTTTCCTTGGGGTGGTTGATCTATTCTGGTTATTCATGTTACCAGAGTTTTTCCGCTGATTCTGCCCCATGTTGTTTTACTCCCTTTGATTTTTTTCCCCTGGGGCTTTGTCGAGGGCCTGTACAGTGTTGTGGCCTGAGAAACTGGGGCCCTGTCTGGTGTAGTGGGGCTAAGTGGTTCTGTCTTATTTTCAGCTGGTTTCTGTTCCACCCTAGTGAAACAGATACTCTGGATTGAAGTCTCAGCTGTGGAGAAATATCAGCAATTAAGTCACCCCACCCCCTGAGGCAGGAGGATCGCTTGAGCCCAGGAGTTGAAGGTTGCTGTGAGCTGTGATGCCACAGCACTCTACCCAGAGTGACAGCTTGAGGCTCTGTCTCAAAAAAAAAAAAATCTCCAAAACCAAAACAACTTTCAGTCCAGTATCCTGTATCCAGCTAAACTGAGTTTCATTTGTGATGAAAAAATCAAATACTTCACTGACATACACATGTTGAAGAAAACTGCCATAACTAAACCAGCTCTCCAGGATATTCTCAGACCCATCCTCTACAATGACCAGCCCAAGGTTGGGTCTACCACCAAAGTATACTCACCCAGAAATTTTTTAACAAAACTCGACTTCCACAATGGTGAAAGGATTAAAACTATTCACTGGACATTTGAAAAACATGATACCCAAAACAACACTAAATTTATCAATCTGCTCAATTCATATGAATGGTTTAAATTTTCCTCTGAAGAGGCACAGTTGGCTGACTGGATATATAAACTCAGACCGCATATCTGCTGCACAGAAGAATTTCATCTTACCTTAAAGGATAAAAATAGACTCAGGGCTAAAGGGATGGACATCTATAATATAGACAGATGGAAATCAGAAAAAAGCAAGGGTTGCAATTTTATTTGCAGAAACAATTGGCTTTAAACCAACAAAAATAAAGATAAGGATGATCACTACATATTTCTCAAGGGACACACTCAACATGAAGAGATTTCGATAATTAACATTTATGCACCCTACCAGAATGCTCCTCAGTTTATAAAGCAAAGCCTAACACAGTGGTTCTCAACCTGTGGGTTACAAACCACAGGAACTGTATTAAAGGACCCTGGCATTAGGAAGGTCAAGAACCACTGCCCTAACAGATATGAACAACTTGATATCTTCCTGTACTATAATAGTTGGAGATTTTAACACCCCTTTGACAGTTTTGGACAGATCCTTCAAGAAGAAACTAAATAAAGAAATATTAGACTTAAACTTCACCACAGAACAACTGGAATTAACAGACCTCTACAGAACATTTCATCCTAATGAAACTGAATATACATTTTTCTCATCAGCCCATGGATCATCCTCCAAAATTGACCATATCTTAGGACACGAGTCTAACCTCAGCAAATTTAAAAGTATAGAAATTATTCCTTGCATCTTCTCGGACCACCATGAAATAAAAGTTGAACTCAACAGCAACAGGAATCTTTATACTCAAACTAAATCATGGAAACTAAATAATCTTAGGCTGAATGATAGCTAGGTCAAAGATGAGTTTAAGAAGGAAATCATCAAGTTGTTGGAAGTAAATGATAATGAAGACACAAATTATCAAATTTGGGATTATCGAACTATGAGATTATCTAATTATCAAACTGTGGGATACTGCAAAGGCAGTCCTAAGAGGGAAATTTGTAGCATTGGAAGCCTTCATCAAGAAAACAGAAAGAGAGGAAGCCAACAACTTGATGGGTCACCTCAACCAACTGGAAAAGGAAGAACATTCAAACCCAAAACCCAACAGAGGAAAAGAAATAACCAAAATTAGGGCAGAATTAAATGAAAGTAAAAACAAAAAAATCATTCAGAAGATCAACAAAACAAAAAGTTGGTTTTTTGAAAAGATTAATAAAATTGATAAACCTTTGGCTAACCTAACCAGAAGCATAAAAGTAAAATTTCTAATATCGTCAATCAGAAATGATAAAGGAGAAATAACAAGACACCTCAGAAATTCAAAAAATCCTCACTGATCACTACAAAAAACTCTATTCTCATAAATATGAAAATCTGAAGGAAATAGACCAATACCTGGAAGCACACCACCTTCTTAGACTCAACCAGAAAGAATTAGAAATTTTGAACAGACCTATACCTATCACTGAAATAGCATCAATTATACAAAATCTCCCAAAAAAGAAAAAGCCGGGACCAGATGGCTTCACATCAGAATTCCACCAAACCTTTAAATAGAAACTAGTACCTATGTTACATAACCTATCCCAAAACATAGAATAGGTTTTGAAGGAACAAAGAAGGAATACTTCCTAACACATTCTATGAAGCAAATATCACCCTGATCCTGAAACCAGGAAAGGATCCGACAAAGAAAGAAAATTATAGACCAATATCATTAAAGAATATTGATGCAAAAATATTGAATAAGATCTTAGCGAACAGAATTCAACAACACATCAAATGAATTATACACCATGATCAAGTTGGTTTTATTCCAGGGTTACAAGGTTGGTTCAACATATGTAAATCTATAAATATAATCTATCACATAAACAAAATTAAAAACAAAGACCATATGATTCTATCAATTGATGCAGAAAAAGCTTCTGATAATATCCAGCATCCTTTCATGATTAGAATACTTAAGAAAATAGGCTTAGATGGGCCATTTCTTAAACTGATAGAGGCCATCTACAGCAAACTCACAGCCAGTATCAGATTGAATGGAGTAAAACTGAAAACATTTCCACTCAGATCAGAACCAGGCAAGGATATCCATTGTTTCCACTGCTATTCAACATACTAATGGAAGTCTTAGCCATCGCAATCAGGCAAGAGAAGGCAATTAAGAGTGTCCAGATAGGGTCAGAGGAGATCAAACTCTCACTCTTCACTGATGATATGATCCTATACCTGGAAAATCCCAGCAACTCAACTACAAAACTCTTAGAAGTGATCAAGAAAGACAGCAGCATCTCAGGATACAAAATCAATACTTACAAATCAGTAGCTTTTATATGTACCAACAATAGTCAAGCTGAAAATATAGTCAAGGACTCTATTGCTTTTACAGTAATGCCAAAAAAGATGGAATATTTGGGAATTAACCTAAGAAAGGACATGAAAGATCTCTATAAAGAGAATTATGAAACTCTGAGCAAAGAAATAGCTGAAGATATTAACAAATGGGAAAACATACCATGCTCATGGCTGGGAAGAATCAACATTGTTAAAATGTCCATACTACCCAAAGCAATCTACAGATTTAATGCAATCCCTATTAAAGGACCGTTTTCATATTTTAAGGAGCTTGAAAAAAGAGTGCTTCATTTTATAAGGAATTAGAAAAAAAAACTCAAATAGCAAATACATTACTCAGAAATAAAAACAAATCCGTAGACATCATGTTACCAGACTTCAGGCTATACTATAAATCTATAATAATCAAAACAGCATAGTATTGGCACAAAAACAGAGAGGTAGTTTTATGGAACAGACTAAGAGAACCAAGAGATGAATGCAGCTACTTATTGTCATTTGATCTTTGATAAGCCTATCAAAAACATTCAGTGGGGTAAAGATTCCCTATTTAACAAATGGTGCTGGGTGAACTGGCTGGCAACCTGTAGAAGACTGCAACTTGGACTCCTACCTTTCACCATTAACAAAAATTGATTCTCACTGGACAAAACATTTAAACTTAAGACATGAAACTATAAAAATACTAGAAAGAAGTACAGGGAAAACACTTGAAGAAATCGGCCTGGGAGAATATTTTATGAGGAAGACCCCACTCTGGGGAACTGAAGCAACACCAAAAATACATTACTGGGATCTGAACAAAGTAAAAAGCTTCTGCACAACAAAGAACACAGTAGGTAAGGCAAACAGACAACCTTCAGTTGGGAGATTTTTGCTGTTAATCTTCCAACAAAGGTGCGACAACTAAAATCCACAGAGAACTCAAACTAATCAATAAGAAAAGAACAAATAACCCCATTTCTATGTGGGCAAGAGACATGAACAGAAACTTCACTGAAGAAGACAGGTGCATGAACTACAAACACATGAAAAAATGCTCATCTTTAATCATCAGAGAAATGCAAATCAAAACCACTTTAAGATATCATTTAACTTGGCTTGGCGCTTGTGGCTCAAGCGGCTAAGGCGCTAGCCACATACACCTAAGCTGGCGGGTTAGAATCCAGCCTGGGCCCGCCAAACAACGACAGCTGCAACCAAAAAATAGCCGGGCATTGTGGTGGACGCCTATACTCCCACCTATTTGGGAGGCAGATGCAGAAGAATCACTTGTGCCCAGGAGTTGGAGATTGCTGTGAGCTGTGATGCCACAGCACTCCACCCAGGGTGACAACTTGAGGCTCTGTCTCAGGAAAAAAAAAAGATATCATCTAACTCCACTAAGATTAGCCCACATCACAAAATACCAAAACTACAGATGTTGGCATGGATACAGAGTGAAAGGAAAACTTCTACACTGCTGGTGGGAATGCAAGCTAATATGGCCTTTTTGGAAAGAAGTTTGGAGAATACTCAAGGAACTAAAAGTAGACCTACCATTTGTTCCTGCAATTCCTCTACTAGGTATATACCCAGATGATCAAAAATAATTTTACAACAGACACATTTGCACCAAATGTTTATTGCAGCCCAATTCATAATTGCCAAGACATGGAAACAGCCCAAGTGCCCATTGACCCACGAATGGATTAACAAATTGTGGCATATGTATGCCATGGAATACTAATGCAGCCATAAAAAATGATGGAGACTTCACATCTTTTATGTTCACCTGGATAGAGCTGAAACATTATTCTTAGTAAAGTATTTAAATAATGGGAAAAATTCTGGAGAATAACAATGGATTATTTTTTAAAATGGAAAAAAAATGTATCCAAGGTACTCAAAACTACTATGAAATCATTATGTGGTCACCTACACATTCATATGAATGGTAAAACATAACCATAGTCCAGAAAGAAAGAGGGAAGAAGAGAGAGAGGGGAGGGGAAGGGGAGGTCAGAAAGAGGGAGGGTATTTGGGGGGACTTCACTGAATGTGCGTAATGCAGTGATACATTTCAAAACTATTAAGAAAAGGGTATAATTGTCTTACCACAACAAATAAGTAAATGAGGTGATGGATGTGTTAATAAGTTTGATGTAAACGTTTCACATCATATATCAAATCAGTACACTGAACCCCATAAATACATCAATGTACACAGTTATGATTTAATAGAAAATAAATATAATAAAAAATAAAATGAATTTACATTTTTAATAAAGGTAGGGATGTATGACACACCTTTTGGGTGCAGGACACAACTATAAGAGGGACTCTACCTAACAAATTCAAAAATTATGACCTTGTTGTTTGTAACCTCACAATAATCTGCAATGTAAGAAAAGAAAGAAAATTTTATTTTAAAAAATAGGATTTTTTTCTTTATTCACAAACTACAGACACCACTTCAACTGCTGAGTTATATGAAGACAAAGGCAATGGCTCTCCTGCTTACTGCTTTATCCTTGACCTCAAACATGGTACCTAATAAGTACAGTATTCATTAAGTGCACAAAAGACTACATTAGCCTCCCAATTACATGGGATCAATGTATGATTTGTAGGGAGTAAGTCACTTTGAGAAGTACACACATACATGTGTTTCTCAAAAAGACATAATCGTTTTATTTTGGAAGTCTTAGGTCAATAGCATATTTCAGGATAAATCTAGGATGGCCAAGAAAACATAAGTGACATTACTTACAGTTTTAAGGAAGGCCACCACTACAGGGCCAGTATAAAACCCATCTGGGTTGCCAAGCAAGGGCAAGGTACTTTTCAGATGTTTCATATTACACACCAGGTACCCTGTGTTTCCTGAGTTTCAGACAGCATGGCTGATGAGAAGGATACATATAATCAGATCACTGTTGTACCCCTAAAGTCATATCACTATTTTTATGCTTAAAGGGAAATTATTAATATTAATCACTTTATTATAAATTCTGCAACAAAAATAGGTATTTGAAATTTTTCCAATTAGTTCACATATCCATGAGTCACTATTATTTACTGTAGATGGCAACTATCCATCACATCCCCCCAATTGAAAAAGATGGAGGCCATTCAGCTTGTTTCCACATTCCCTTCGCATAAATTTAAGGTGTAACAAGGTTCTCTCTCCCTTCCCAAGCTTTGAACTTGCCTGAATTCACTGAAACATTGACCTGGCTTAGCTTTTCTGATGCCCTTGGGAGTGAAAAAAAAGGAAGGAGAGATGGTCAGTGCTAAGAGAAGACCACTAGTTTGAGGTGGTCCTCCTCAAATTAAGTATATAAGTTCTATACATGTGAGTTAACTGGACAGCACAGAAGATGGCTGAGGCCTAAGACTCTTGCTGGCACAGCCTAAGAATTACCTCCAAATAAGGATATCCCAACAACAAAAGGATGTATCTTAGACTATTCCTGACAAGGACTGGTGGGGGTCCTTAGGGAGGTCTTGGGGGAGGCCCCAAGAGAGTGACAATGTGTATAATCCATGTAAGAGTGCTGCCATCTGGACATCTGACATAATGAGGTAACTGCTACTGAAGTAGCAACAGTCATCAGAGAGGAGAAAAACCAATTCTTCATGGATAGTCTTGCAGAGAGAATACTTTCACCCTCCTTCTCATCCCCACTTGAAAGGAGAAAGAGCCAAGGAGTGAGAAGGGAGTGACATGACCACCCCCTCCACTAAGAGCTGTTGTGGCCACAAGGCTACCTAAACCAGAAGAACAGGAAGAGCTATGAATTAAATGTGAGATTAAAGATTTTTTTTTTTTTTTTTGAGTCTCAGGCTGTCACCCTGCATAGAGTACCACGTAGCACTACAGCTCACAGCAACCTCAAACTCCTGGTCTCAAGCAATTCTCTTACCTCAGCCTCCCAAGGAGCTGGGACTACAGGAGCCCGCCACAGCACCCGGCTATATTTTGGTTGTAGTTGTTATTGTTGTTTAGCAGGCCTGGGCTGGATTCAAACCTGTTAGCTCCGGTGTGTGTGGCTGGCGCCCTAGCAGCTTGAGCTACAGGCACCAAGCCAGATTAAAGATTTTAAATGGACAGATCAGAGTCTTTATACTTGGGATGAGACTCTACTAATTATCACAATGGATTGCAAAGTTATAGGACAAGAGCAAGATTCTCTTCAGGGAATCTGCTATCCAAAGAGCAAGAGGATTTCTAGAGACAATGGTAACGGGTATTGAGGAAAAATAAAACTGTTATATATTTATATTTAACAAGTTGAAATTCTCAAACTGGTTATATATTTATCATAATTTATAACTATTTACTAGTTTATTGTCTGTCTTCCCCTTAAACTATAAGCACTGAGACCAAAGACTAGGCCTATCCTGTTCACTATCACATCCCTCGAGAATAGCCTAGCTGCTTAATAACAATCTGTTAACTGGCAGCACCTGTGGCTCAGTGAGTATGTCACCGGCCCCGTGTACTGAGGGTGGGGGGTTGAACGTGGCCCCAGCCAAACTGCAACAAAAAAACAGCTGGGCATTAGGCAAGAGAATCGCCTAACTCTAAGAGCTGGAGGTTGCTGTGAGCTGTGATGCCACAGCACTCTACTGAGGGCTACAAGGTGAGACTCTGTCTCTTAAAAAAAAAAAAAAAAAAAAACAATCTGGATGGTGCCTGTAGCTCAGGGAGTGGGGCGCTGGCCCCATATACCGAGGTGGCGGGTTCAAACCCGGCCCCAGCCAAAAACTGCAAAAAATAACCTGTTAACTCAAGACCCTTATCTTTTAAAAACACAAATTGAAATGTTTACAGAATAAATGGTGTGATGTCTGTGGTTTGCTTTAAAATAATTCAGAAAGGTGAGAGAGAGTGGGCAGAGATATAAGTAAAATGAGATTGAAAATTGTTGAAGCTGGGTGATGGGCACATAGGGTTCATGATACTCTTCTCTCTCCTTTTTAAAAAATCTTTTTAAAAATTGTGGTAAAAGATACACAAATAAATTTTTTAATTTCATATTTTTCTCAATATATTATGAGTGCTGTCATTCAAATATACATAAAAATGAACACCCATATTAACTACCACCTAGATCTCACAATTGTTGACATTTGGCTAAACGTTATTTGTTTTATCCATATCTATCCATCTACCCATCCATCTATCTTATTTTTGATGTATTTCAAAGTAACTCTCAGACATCAGTATCCTTAATACATCGATGTCATAAACTAAAATTTTTCCATTTCTTTTTTAAAGATAAAACTTACAGTAATATGTACAAACTTTATGTGTAACACTTCACTTGTACCATATATACCATGGGTGTATACATTTATACACCCATGTAGCCCAAACCCTGTCAAGAAATCAAACATTTCTACCACTCCAGAAAAGTGTCTTCATTCCCCTTTGCAATCAATTTTCATTTCCAACTGTCCAAAGTCAACTGCTATTCTAATTATTCTCCCTACTTTTCTTTTTTTTTTTTTGTTTGAGACAGAGCCTCAAGCTGTCACCCTGGATAGAGTGCTATGGCATCATAGCTCACAGCAACCTCCAACTCCTGGGCTCAAGTGATTCTCCAGCCTCCGCCTCCCAAGTAGCTGGGATTACAGGCACCTGCCACAACGCCCAGCTATTTTTTGGTTGCAGCCGTTATTGTTGTTTGTTGGGCCCAGGCTGGATTCGAACCTGCCAGCTCAGGTGTATGTGGCTGGCACCTTAGCCGCTTGAGCCACAGGCACCGAGCCTATTCTCCCTACTTTTGTATCTGTATCCATTGTAAAAAGACTAAGTCTATTGAATGGTTGGAAGAGAGGGATTGGAAATGGCAAAGAAATTCAGTGTGAGATCGTGTAAAGAAGTGTAGTTTGGTGTATTTTTTTAAATGGAAAAATCTGGTATGCATAGAAAAAGGGTAAGAGAAATAAGAAAGTGACTTGTCGAAGCTGAAATTCAGAATAAGAGAAATAGCAAAAGTCCAAATTACTCAGAGCCTATTAGATTTATCTTCAAATTTATATATATACTTACAATATGTATATTTATATTATCTAGAAATATACATACAAATTCACATTTGTCTTTTTATTTAGAGGTTTATAGTGTCATGAGACTGAATGTTTGTGTTCCCCTAAAATTCGTATGTAGAAATTCTAAACCCCAATGTGATGGTATTGGAAGATAGAGACTTTGGAAATTACTAAGGACTAAATTAAGTCACAAGGATGGGGTTTTAATGATGGGATTTTAGTGGCATTATAAGAAGAGGAAGAGGGGGAGAATCTCTCCCTGTGTGCAAGCACTGAGGGAGTGCTATGTGAGGAGACAATGACAAGTCAGCTGTTGGAAAACCAAGGAGAGAGGAGCCCTCACCAGGAACTGAATTGGCCACCATCTTAATCTTGGAGTTCTCAACCTCCAGAACCATAAGAAAAGAAATTTCTGTTGTTTAAGTCATCCAGTCTATGGTACTGGGTTGGCTCGGCACCCGTAGCTCAGTGGTTAGGGCGCCAGGCGGGTTTGAACCCAGCCCAGGCCTGCTAAACAACAACAACAACTATAACAAAAAGTAGCCAGGCGTTGTGGTGGGTGCCTGTAGTCCCAGCTACTTGGGAGGCTGAGGCAAGAGAATCACTTGAGCCCAAGAGTTTGAGGATGCTGTGAGCTGTAATGCCACGTCACTCTACCGAGGGTGACAAAGTAAAACTCTGACTCAAATAAATAATAAGGTACTTTGTTAGGGCAGCTCAAGCTAAGACAAGCTAAAATCTATCATTTAAAATGCTTCCTAATGGCTCAGTGCCCATAGCTCAGTGAGTAGGGCACCTGCCACATGCACCAAGACTGGCATGTTCAAGCCTGGCCTGGGCCTGCTAACAACGACAACTGCAACAACAACAAAAAATAGCCAGGCATCATGGTGGCTGCCTGTAGTCACAGCTACTTGGGAGGCTGAGGCAAGAGAATCGCTTAACACCAAGAATTTGGGGTTGCTGTGAGCTGTGACACCACGGCACTCTACCAAGGGCTACGTGGTGAGTCTCTATCTCAATAATAATAATAATAATAAAACAAAATAAAATAAAAGGCTACCTAAGTATTATTAGGAAACCACTGAAGGGGATGCGATTATATACTTTCTTTTTTTTTTTTTTTGTAGAGACAGAGTCTCACTTTATGGCCCTCGGTAGAGTGCCGTGGCATCACACAGCTCACAGCAACCTCCAACTCCTGGGCTTAAGCAATTCTCTTGCCTCAGCCTCCCGAGTAGCTGGGACTACAGGCGCCCGCCACAACGCCCGGCTATTTTTTGTTTTGCAGTTCAGCCGGGACGGGGTTTGAACCTGCCACCCTCGGTATATGGGGCCTGCGCCTTACCGACTGAGCCACAGGCGCTGCCCCTATGATTATAGACTTTCTTAAAGATCACTTTGGCTGAATGTGATCAGAGAAAGGAATGAAAAAGGACAAGAGTAGACTTAGGAAGGCTAGACAGGAAGCTAGTACAGTGGAGGGCCAAAGGTGATTTTGACTTGGCTAGAATCATAGTAGTAGAGGCCAAAAGAAGTGGAGGGATGCAAGAGATATTTAAGAGGTAAAAGAGATATCACTTGTTGATGAGGAAAAGTTAGAAAGCAAGCACAATGCTCAGGTTTCTCACTTGAGCTAGTTGGTACCAACTGATAAGACAGGGAACACAGGAAAACGGGCTTTTTTTGAGGAAAAGATTACATGCAGGGCTTGGAGGAGCAGAGGTGTGTTCAGTTTTAGACATAGTCAACTTGAGATGCCTAAGAACTTCAATACATATTTGGATTTGGATATATAAACCAGAGCTTTAAGGACAGGGCTGGGCTGGAGATAAACCTGTGGAGATCATTGACATATAAATGATCATTGAAGCCATGTGAATAGTCGGGATTGTACAGGGGAGAAGGTACAGTGTGTGCGGATTGCCCATGTCAGAACTCTGAGGTACATAAAGATTTAAGGAGTAGAGGAACAGGAATCAGCTAAGGAGACTAAAAAAAAAAATGGTAAGAGAAGGACAGAAGTCTAGAAAAGACAGTGTTTCAATTAGCAGGAAGTTAAAGAAACTAAATGTTTAATGGTATTAGGTGAAGACAACGACTCCTTTCACAAGGTTGATTTCACCCACTGGGGACCAGAACAACTAAAATCTGTTGGCTACAAACTTACTGTCCACACCAGTGTTTCTCAGAGTGTGGTCCCCAGACTGGTAGCATAAACTTAACCTAGGAACCTGTTGAAAATACAAATTTGAGGGGGGTCCATCCTCCAAACCCCACCCTACCCCAGAAATTCAGCTTCTCAATCAGAAACTCTGGTGTGCAGCCCAGCAATTTGTGTTTTCACAAATTGGGTGATTCTGATGCTTACTGAAGTTTCAGATCCCTTGCATTAGACAATGCTTGGAGAACAACTGGTAACCATTCCTTGCGGAACAAATACCCCTTCCGCTAAACACATGTTTTATCTATTAACATATTTTGCAAATTTATTGGAGCCTGAGCAGCGGGACTTCATCAATACCCCTTATTTATTATTTATTTATTGACAGAGTCTCACTTTGTCACCCCGGGTAGAGTACTAGTAGTTCTTATTTTGATTTTAACATTACTGCCTCACAACCGACCAACCTGCCAATTACTTGCAACTTCCTCTGTTAAGGATGTCTTTTCTCATCTTTATAACCTCTTCTTTATTCGAGGCCTCTGCTTCCTCATGGCTTCTCTTTGTGCACTTTTTCAGCTTTTAATCCCGCTACCAACTAAACAACTCTCTTAAATCTCACAATTTAAATCCCTGAGAGACATATATTGTTGGTGAAACTGCAAACTGGTGCAATTTAGGAGGGTCGTTTGACATCATTTATCAAAACAATAACAAAAGTATGGCCTTTGACTCAATAATTCCAGCTGTTAGAATTTATCCAATGGAATCCTTGCACATGTGCACAGATTAGTGGGGTCAGTCTTCCCTACTTCAGCCAGAAGCCCAGCCATCTAGTCCGTCCGTCACCTAGGGGTTCCTCTACCTCATAAGTAAGTCTGTCAGTTGGGGACCCCTCTACCCAGCCACTTAGAGGCCGGGTCGCCCATCCCTGAAAGACAGACTCCTTTCCCCATCAGTCAGTCAAGGCCCACTTAGTCAGAAAGGCCTGTTCACAAGTAGGCCAGGCAGGGTTGGCCACACCTCACTTCACAATTTCGTCAGTTGGAAACAGGTGGGGAAGCCTCCAAGCCTCAGCGTCTCGCACCGCCGCCCCCAACACCGGCCCAAGCGGCTGCAGCTCGTTTTCTGCCTCTTTTTTTTCCTCGAGCCCAGAGGACAGTTGCCGGCAGGAACGCTGACCTCGCAGCTGACCCGGAGGCCCGACGCCAGTGGGCGGAGCGAGACCGGAGGGGAGGGGCGTGGGGCGGGAAGAGGCGGGGCCGGCGGGTTGTGGCCTGGGACTGAGTTATCGCTGTCGCTGTTGCTGTCGCTGCCGCCGCCGCCCCAGCGGCAGGAGTAGTAGTCGCCGCAGCCGCCTGGGTTGCCGGCCGCCCGCGCGCTGTCTCGACCAGGGCCCGCAGCCATGGAGGACTTCATCGTAATCTCGGACGACAGCGGCTCAGAAAGCTCCGGTGGGGCCCGCTCGGGCCGGGCGCGGAGGCTCCGCCGGGCCCTATCCCGGACCCCCGGCGCGCTGCCCCGCCGAACCGTGGTGAGTGAGCGAGCCGCAGGTCTCGGAGTCCCACCGCCGCCAGAGGGTCGTGCGTCTTCACGGCCCTCGGCTGGGCCCGCCGCCCGCCTCTTGGTGCCTCAGAGCTGCCACCGCTTCCCGCCTTGAGCCTTCCCGGCCTCTCGGGCCCAGAGGAGCGCGGCAGGGCCGGACCCGGGCATCCAGGCCTCCCCGGCTTAATCGCTCAAGCCTGAGTGGGCTGCGACTGGAGAGGGGCTGGTGGACAGCCACATGCACGACGTCCTGGCGCGCTTCGTATGGGGGCTGCCAAAACCCTCGGTGGGCGACAGTCTTAGGCTGGAGCCGTCTCGGGCGTCCTTGGAGCTTTGGTGCGGGTGGGTGGGCTGAGAGGCCGGGCCGCAGCCGCGACCTGGATCTGGAGGCTGGAACGCGGGAGCGCATATTATTTGGCCCGTGGTGGGCACAGATGTGTGCAAGGAGGTTATAGGGGCCCAGAGTGGGAGGGAGGGAAGCGCGAGACTTGGCCATGTGGTGGCTGCTTTCCAAGGCCTGGCTGCTGAGCGAGGGGCCCGATTTTGGTGTTGTGCAAGAAGGCCATTTATTTCTCTTAGCAAACATTTCCTATGTACCAAACCTTTGTTTTCCCCTCAAACCTCTTTGTCCCTCCTGAGATGGTGAATAAAACAATCTGTGGGCCCTGCCTTTAGAGAATCCTCCACAGATAGTTACTGAAATCTCTGCTATAGACCAAATGTTCTAGGAGCTGGGGATACAATGGAGAACACAACATCCACAGTCCCTGTCAAAAGATGATATATTCAACATGTGGTAATTGTGTACTTGCTGAAGAGATGGGAGGTGGACAGCTTTTCATCAGAAGACCTCCAGCAATCTCCTCACCCTGCCAGAGCCACATCCCAGAAATAAAAGCATTATCAAGTTGATATTATACATACAGTTGATACAGTTTAAGGAAAACCCCATGCTTCCTATGCAAATACTTCTTCAAAAGAAGTCTCCTAGCTTCAGCTCCCAATTTCCTTTCTAGCAAGTTTACACTTCCTCTGTGTCTCAGGTAATCAACTACAGAATGAATTGTATGCAATACCAGTTAACATATAATATTATATGTTCAAGCAAGAGGGATTCTCAGTACATTTCAGTAGAATTTAGTTGAATTGGGCAGCTAACAAGGTGGGCAGAGATTTTCTAGGTAGAGATGACCTAACTTCATGAGTGCTGTGGTTGAGTGTGTGGAACATAGTAGATCCACAATAAATAGTTGTTGGATAAAAGAACAATTGAAGGAATGAAGGGAAAAGAACAGGTTCAGAGGGATGTCTGATAAGTGAAAGGGAATCTAGCAGTAGGAGGAGATGCTGAATTCAGGTTGGACCTATTTGGCTTAAAGTGCTGATGTGAGGTGTAGGTGGATATGGTCAGCTTGGAGAAGAAAAGTCAGGACTGCAGAGGTTTGGCAGTCATTCAACTAGAAAGGAGCAGCGAAGGCCTGATAGTGACGGAGATCATCAAGGAAAAGAGTATAGAAAGTAAAAATGTGGGAGGAAAAAATTCTGTTGAATAACTGCTTTTCCTCCTAGTTCCTTCTGTTTCCTATCGCCCCTTCTCTTTGCCCACCTTTAACTTTGTCCTTCTTGCCTGCTTCCTTTCCTGTATTGTCTGTTCCCCCTCATCCTGTCCCAGCTTCCTTCTTTAGTGGATAAGTGTTATTCTTATCCCAGTTTGTTGAGGCCCTTCATACACATGCATGGGTGTACTCTGTTCCCCTCCTCATGGCCACCCAAACAAGCATTTTGATCTTGAGCGTTTTGAATTGAATTAAAATAGAGGGCAAGTTCCAGAGAGCAGTACCCAATTTAAATCTTGATTGTCTGGATATTTACTCCAGCTTTCTAAAAGCTGCAATTTGTTCTCGTATTATCTTTCTTGCAAATTAGATAAGGGTTGTAGGATAATGGTGTAAAAGATCAGAGGCATTGAGAGACTTGCAAGGTTATATAGCCTGAAGTGCCTTTCTTTATCTTTTCCTGCGGGCTCCGAGGTCAGAGAGACCTCTGTTCAAATGAAGGTCCCCTATACGGCAACTATTTGAACTTTAGCAAATTACGTCACTTCTCAAAGTTTGAGCCAGAAAACATTAATACCTGCCTAGCAAGATTGTTATAAGATTTTTAATGAGGAATGCAAGGAAAATGTCCAGCATAAACACAGCTTTTGCTACTTTTGTGTTATTTCTAAGCCAGGCCTGTCTCAAGCTTAACAGATAAAGAAATTGAAGAAATAACTTACTTTTTTTTTCTTTTTTATAAATATTGAATAAGAGGAAATAATGTGCTTGAATTCAGGAAATCAGAAAGCCATCTCTAATATTGTAGTTGACATTTCTGAACTCCTGGTTCTTAACCTGAGCTTTAGTCTTCATTGAGTTGATAAGTTGTGTCTGTGTTAGTTGGGTAGGGGGGGTGCTTTTCTGTTTTTGTGTTTGTTTTTTTTATGAAAACAAACATTTTCAGATAGTTAATTTTGGTTGGCCTAATTATAAACTGTTTATAAATATATAAAGAAGAAAATTAAAATTGCCCTTAATATTATCATCCAGAGATAAACATTCTTAATATTTTGATATATGTCTGTCTGAAATTATAAATGCACATGTACTCACATATACCTTTGTATCTCCTCCAACATGTTTTTGCAAAAATGAAGTCTGGCTATACGTATAGGGTATTTTAGCTTGCCTTTTTCTCTTAATACATTTTAGATTACTTTCCATACCAACAAATACATATCTTCATCAATATTTTAAATGTACTTCTTTATATAAATTTATGATTATATTTATGATCTATTAATAGATATGCCTTTATTTCTAAATTTTCTCTATTATAAACAATCCAGTGAGAAAGTCTTTAATAATTTTTGTTCTCTTGTTCATTTGTGTGTTTAGGCTAAGTTCCTCTTAGAAGTGAGGTTGTTAAGTCGAAAGGTCTGCTCCACTTTCAAGATTTTTTTTTTTTTTATTTTTTATTGTTGGGGATTCATTGCGGGTACAATAAGCCAGGTCACTTTCAAGATTTTTGATACATACATTTGACCCTTAACAACTGAGAGGGGATTAGAAGTGCCAACCCCCTACATAGTCAAAAATGTGCTTGTAATGTCTTTCTTTTTTTTTTTTTTGGTCTCATTCTGTTGGCCAGGCTAGATTGCAGTGGCACCGTTATAACTCACTCTAACCTCAAACTCCTGACCTCAAGCAATTCTCCTGCCTCAGCCTTCTCAATAGCTGGAACTATAGTCCTGCACCACCATGCCTGGCTAATTTTTTTAAATTTTTGTAGAGGTGAGATCACGCTGTTTTGCAGCAAGAGGCTAGAACTCCTGGCCTCAAGCAATTCTCCCACCTCAGCTTCCTGGTAGTGCTAGGATTTTATATACCCTCCTTGACCTCCCAAAGTGTTAGGATTACAGGTGTGAGCCATTGTGCCTGGCCAGCATGGGTAAGTTTGACAAGTTTCAACTTTTTATAATAGATGTGTGTACATTTCTACTACTCTATAAGTAAGTAGACTAGTTTTTACATGTATTTTATGCCTTCATGACACACCTTTTTCTTAATTTTTTCAATAGTTCTAGGCTATGCGGTTCATCTGCAAGTTTTTTCAAAACCTCCCCCTGGGCGGTGCCTGTGGCTCAGTCGGTAGGGCACCGGCCCCATATACCAAGGGTGGCGGGTTCAAACCCAGCCCCGGCCAAACTGCAACCAAAAAATAGCCGGGCATTGTGACGGGCGCCTGTAGTCCCAGCTGCTCGGGAGGCTGAGGCAAGAGAATCGCTTAAGCCCAGGAGTTGGAGGTTGCTGTGAGCTGTGTGAGGCCACGGCACTCTACCGAGGGCCATAAAGTGAGACTCTGTCTCTACAAAAAAAAAAAAAAACCTCCCCCAAATTTTCCGGTATACTTACTGAAAAAAAAAAAAAAAAAAAACTCCATGTATAAGTGGACCCGTGCAGTTCAAACATTAACTCTATTACCTGTGTTGTTCAAAAGTTATCTCTACTACCTGTGTTGTTCAAAAGTTACTCTATTACCAAATTTTCCACAGAAATTGTGTATTAATTATATTCTTAATAGCAGTATATGATCAGTCATACCCCTTTCACCACCCCTATTTCACCAATACCTAGTCAGCACCAGGTATTGTTAATTTATTCAGTAAGTATTTATGGAACACTTGCTATATACTGGGCCTCTCTCTAGGTGCTGAGAACACATCTGTGAACAAAATCAGTTCCCTGCACTCATGGAGATTTCATTTTAGTGAGGTAAGACCAGCAGTACACAACCACATAAATGTAATGTCAGGTGATAATACACAGTGTTAGGAAGAAAGATAAGGTGGGTTTTTTTGCTGTTCTTTTTATCTTTGCTGATTTGATAACCAGATTCTGTAAGTTGTCATGATTTAATATTCTTTGTGACTCATTTATTCAATAAATATTTATTAAACATTTGCTCTGACTCTGGAGTCCAGAGGTGAACAAGATGACAGTGGAACTATATTCTGTTAGGGAAAGATAGGCAGTAGACAAACAAGTGAAAAATATAGTAGAGAGTAAATTGGGTTTGGGTGGGAATATTGGATTGTGTTTTCAGGGAAGGCCTCTCTGAAGAGTTACTTTTTGATCTGAGAACACAGTAACAGACCAAACTTGTTAATGAGACGATCTAGAAGAGAGATGTCCAACCTTTCTGGCACCAGGGACTGGTTTCATGGAAGACAATCTTTCTACAGACAAGGAATGGGGGTGATTTAGGGATGATTAAATGCATTACATCTCTACCATCATCAGGTATTAGATTCTCATAAGGCGTGTGCAACCTAGATCTTTCATATACACAGTTTACCCATAGGGTCTGTGCTCCTATGAGAACCTATCACAGCTGCTTATCTAATGGAAGTCAGAGCTTAGTTGATGACGCCAGCAGTGGGGAGTAGCTGTAAATACGGATGAAATTTTGCTCACTTACCCACTGCTCTCCACCTGCTGGGCAGCCTGGTTCCCAACAGGCCACAGACCAATACCAACACAGCTTTTGCTACTTTTGTGTTATTTCTAAGCCAGGCCTGTCTCAAGCTTAACAGATAAAGAAATTGAAGAAATAACTTACTTTTTTTTTCTTTTTTATAAATATTGAATAAGAGGAAATAATGTGCTTGAATTCAGGAAATCAGAAAGCCATCTCTAATATTGTAGTTGACATTTCTGGCTGGAATGTAATGATTGAAAGACAAGAGTTAGAAGAAATGAGAAGTAGGTAGGTTTGATTTTAAGGCCTAGTTGACCACAATAAGAAATTCAGATTTCATTGTAATATAGTAAGAAATCTTTGGAGAGTTTAAGAAGCACAGTGACATGATTTGATTTACATTTTGTAAAGGTGACTTTAGCTACTATGAAAAGAAAATAATGAAATGTAGTTAGACCATATAATTTATCACTTAAGTGGGGATCCTTTTGCAAATGAAGGTGCTAAATGGACAGGGTGTCAAATCCCTAACAAAGCAGAAGTATGGCCACTGTATTGTAAGGTTGTAAGAATGGAATCAGGAGATCAGTTAGAAGGTTGCTGCAGTAGTCCAGGCCAAAGATAATTGTAGCTTGGGCTAGAGTGGAGGCAGTACATACTGGGAGAATGAGGATGTAGTAGATATTCAGTAAGTAAAATCAACAGGTCCTGATCACCAGGATGCAGATAACAAGGGAAAGGAACGAATAAGAAGAATGCCCTGGTTTCTGGCTTGAGTATCTGAATGCATATTGGTGACATTGGTTAAAATGAAGAAGGGAGGAACATGAAAGATTCAGGAGTTCTCTGGGCGGCGCCTGTGGCTCAGTGAGTAGGGCGCTGGCCTCATGTACCAGAGGTGGTAGGTTCAAACCTGGCCCCAGCCAAAAAAAAAAGAGAAAGATTCAGGAGTTCTATGTTGAAGGGGTAAAACTTATAATGACTGTGGGATAGCCAACTAGAAATGCCAAGTATGACATTTGTACTGAGTTGGAGGCCAAGGGAAAGTCCTGACTAGAGATGCAAGTTTGATCTCATGAGCACATAGGTTATAGTAGAGTCACTGGCCTGTATAAAATCATCTAGGCTGACTCTACAAGAGGAAAAACATCCAGGACCTAGCCCAGGAGCACACCATAGTACTTAGTACTGCAGGCAAGGGAGAAGTAACAGCTAGTGAGTTGAATATCTGGAAGTATACTCATATGTAGTAAAATTGGACATACTTTATGTTTGCTGGAGATATTTATAATGTGTGTGTAAATTCTCTGTTCTTGTCCCCTGCCCATTTTTTTATTGGGGTGTTAATATTCCTTACCAGTTTATCAATTCTACTTACATATTCTACAAAAGATGTGCTGAAGTTCCAACCTCTACTATCTCAGAATGTGACCTTATTTAAAAATATAGTCATTGGCGGATATAATCAGT
Organism: Nycticebus coucang; assembly: GCF_027406575.1. Classification (NCBI taxonomy): domain Eukaryota; kingdom Metazoa; phylum Chordata; class Mammalia; order Primates; family Lorisidae; genus Nycticebus; species Nycticebus coucang. Next base: position 80,168,984 of record NC_069796.1, read on the forward strand.
GAAGATGAGGTCATACAGAGTAGGGTGGACCCTTGGTCCAGTATGATTGCTGTCCTTATAAGAGGATGATGTGAAGACACAGGGGAACACCATGTGACAAGAGAGGCAGAAATTGGAGGTATGCAACTGCGAGCCAAGGAACACCAAGGAATGTTGGTGACACCAGAGCTAAGAAAAAGGCATGAAACAGATTCTCCACTACAGCCTTTAAGAGAACATGGCCCTATAGAAATCTTGATTTCAGACTTCTACCCTCCAGAACTGTGAGAAGATAAATTTCTCTTGTTTAAAGCCACCCAGTTTGTAGTAATTTGGAGTAGGAAACTAATACGGCCTCCTTTTGATTTTAATTGATTTACTTTACAGAAGTTTAAATTTTTATGTAGTCAATTCTATCACTCTTTCCTTTATGATTTCTTGGCATTATACTTACATCACCCTAAATAACAGACATAGAGTCTATAAAAGAAAATGACATTTTCAGGAATGGGTACTGCAATGAAAATATGCAAGCCACAATAAAGTATATGTGTATTCAGGAAGGTAGAGGAAGACAAAGATTTTTTTGGATGTGTTTGTTTCTTTTTTTTTTTTTAAGACAAATGTTTTTAAAGGAAAAATGAACATTATATTATTTTGAGGTAATTATACTTGGCTACAAAGATTACTAACATCAGTGGCACCAGTCCAAGACTGGATAAGCAGTTAGTGAGCAGATGCCTTCACAAGAAGTATTTTTTGTGTAAAATTGTGCTGGCCTTTGTGTAAGGTTGTGGTTTTTACAAAAGTCTTTTGTGATGAGTCTTGTCATCATCATTTATGTGAGAACTTCCTTCTTTACCTTCCCTGGCTCTGTTAGAGTTTTTAACACAAATGAATCCATTCTGATTCTGATAATTTTCACATTTCCTCTTTTTGATCAAGATCTTTCTCCAACAACATAAGTGAACCTGAAGTTAGGTTTTGATGTCTGTCCCTCAGTGCCAGGATGAATCTGGCCCAAGTTATTCCTCAGCTCTTAAAGTTCATTGTTAAGTTCAATTTTGCCTGTTCTGTAGGCATTTGCTGTCATCTCAAAGTACAGCATGATTCTGTTAGGAGTTGTACTTTTATAGTTTCCTTAAATCTGCAAAACAAAATATTTTTTTTTTCTTTGTAGAGACAGAGTCTCACTTTATGGCCCTCAGTAGAGTGCCGTGGCCTCACACAGCTGACAGCAACCTCCAACTCCTGTGCTTAAGCAATTCTCTTGCCTCAGCCTCCCGAGTAGCTGGGACTACAGGCGCCCGCCACAACGCCCGGCTATTTTTTTGTTGCAGTTTGGCCGGGGCCGGGTTTGAACCCGTCACCCTCGCTATATGGGGCCAGCGCCTTACCGACTGAGCCACAGGTGCCGCCCTGGAAAACAAAATATTTTAATAAAGAACCAGTAATGTGTCAAATAAAAGTCATAAAAGGATTATCTTCTTTTTTTTTTTTTCCTTTTTTTTTTTTTTATTGTTGGGGATTCATTGAGGGTACAATAAGCCAGGTTACACTGATTGCAATTATTAGGTAAAGTCCCTCTTGCAATCATGTCTTGCCCCCATAAAGTGTGACACACACAAAGGCCCGACCCCACTCCCTCCGTCCCTCTTTCTGCTTCCCCCCCATAACCTTAATTGTCATTAATTGTCCTCATATCAAAATTGAGTACATAGGATTCATGCTTCTCCATTCTTGTGATGCTTTACTAAGAATAATGTCTTCCACTTCCATCCAGGTTAATACGAAGGATGTAAAGTCTCCATTTTTTTTTTAATGGCTGAATAGTATTCCATGGTATACATATACCACAGCTTGTTAATCCATTCCTGGGTTGGTGGGCATTTAGGCTGTTTCCACATTTTGGCGATTGTAAATTGAGCTGCAATAAACAGTCTAGTACAAGTGTCCTTATGATAAAAGGATTTTTTTCCTTCTGGGTAGATGCCCAGTACTGGGATTGCAGGATCAAATGGGAGGTCTAGCTTGAGTGCTTTGAGGCTTCTCCATACTTCCTTCCAGAAAGGTTGTACTAGTTTGCAGACCCACCAGCAGTATAAAAGTGTTCCCTTCTCTCCACATCCACGCCAGCATCTGCAGTTTTGAGATTTTGTGATGTGGGCCATTATCACTGGGGTTAGATGATATCTCAGGGTTGTTTTGATTTGCATTTCTCTAATATACAGAGATGATGAACATTTTTTTCATGTGTTTGTTAGCCATTCATCTGTCATCTTTAGACAAAGTTCTATTCATGTCTCTTGCCCATTGATATAAGGGATTGTTGGCTTTTTTCATGTGGATTAATTTGAGTTCTCTATAGATCCTAGTTATCAAGCTTTTGTCTGATTGAAAATATGCAAATATCCTTTCCCATTGTGTAGGTTGTCTCTTTGCTTTGGTTATTGTCTCCTTAGCTGTACAGAAGCTTTTCAGTTTAATGAAGTCCCATTTGTTTATTTTTGTTGTTGTTGCAATTGCCATGGCAGTCTTCTTCATGAAGTCTTCCCCCAGGCCAATATCTTCCAGTGTTTTTCCTATGCTTTCTTTGAGGATTTTTATTGTTTCATGCCTTAAATTTAAGTCCTTTATCCATCTTGAATCAATTTTTGTGAGTGGGGAAAGGTGTGGGTCCAGTTTCAGTCTTTTACATGTAGACATCCAGTTCTCCCAACACCATTTATTGAATAGGGAGTCTTTCCCCCAAGGTGTGTTCTTGTTTGGTTTGAAGATTAGGTGGTTGTAAGATGTTAGTTTCATTTCTTGGTTTTCAATTCGATTGCAAGTGTCTATGTCTCTGTTTTTGTGCCAGTACCATGCTGTCTTGACCACTATGGCTTTGTAGTACAGACTAAAATCTGGTATGCTGATGCCCCCAGCTTTATTTTTATTACTAAGAACTGCTTTAGCTATACGGGGTTTTTTCCAGTTCCATACAAAACGCAGAATCATTTTTCCAAATCTTGAAAGTACGATGTTGATATTTTGATAGGAATGGCGTTGAATAGGTAGATTGCTTTGGGAAGTATAGACATTTTAACAATATTGACTCTTCCCATCCATGAGCATGGTATGTTCTTCCATTTGTTAATATCCTCTGCTATTTCCTTTCTGAGGATTTCATAGTTTTCTTTATAGAGGTCCTTCACCTCTTTCGTTAGGTATATTCCTAGGTATTTCATTTTCTTTGAAACTATGGTGAAGGGAGTTGTGTCCTTAATTAGCTTCTCATCTTGACTGTTATTGGTGTATACAAAGGCTACTGACTTGTGGACATTGATTTTATATCCTGAAACATTACTGTATTTTTTGATGACTTCTAGGAGTCTTGTGGTTGAGTCTTTGGGGTTCTCTAAGTATAAGATCATGTCATCAGCAAAGAGGGAGAGTTTGACCTCCTCTGCTCCCATTTGGATTCCCTTTATTTCCTTGTCTTGCCTAATTGTATTGGCTAGAACTTCCAGCACTACGTTGAATAGTAAAGGTGACAGAGGACAACCTTGTCTGGTTCCAATTCTAAGAGGAAAAGCTTTCAGTTTTACTCCATTAAGTAAAATATTGGCTGTGGGTTTGTCATAGATAGCTTCAATCAGTTTTAGAAATGTGCCACCTATGCCTATACTCTTCAGTGTTCTAATTAGAAAAGGATGCTGGATTTTATCAAATGCTTTTTCTACATCTATTGAGAGGATCATGTGATCTTTATTTTTGCCTCTGTTAATATGGTGGATAACGTTTATGGACTTGCATATTTTTTTTTCAGTATATTATTTATTTTTACATATACATGTGTTTATTAGGTTTCCACTTTTTTGCCTTCACAGAATTAAAAGGGCTTAAAATTTAATAACAAAACAATGTTTAAGATAAGGACTATTAACAAAAACCTCGTAAAGAACAAACGAACATAAATACATTCAGAAAAGGAATCAGACAGTTGCTACATCGAAGGACTTGCGTATGTTAAACCAGCCTTGCATCCCTGGGATGAAGCCTACTTGATCATGATGAATGACTTTTTTGATGATAAGCTGTAATCTATTGGCTAGGATTTTGTTGAGAATTTTTGCATCTATATTCATGAGTGAGATTGGTCTGAAATGCTCCTTTTTGGTTGGGTCTTTTCCTGGTTTTGGTATCAGGGTGATGTTTGCTTCATAGAATGTGTTGGGGAAGATTCCTTCTTCCTCAGTTTTTTGGAATAATTTCTGCAGTACAGGAATAAGCTCTTCCTTGAAGGTTTGATAGAATTCTGGAGTGAAGCCATCTGGACCAGGGCATTTTTTGGTTGGAAGATTTTTTATTGTTTCTTTGATCTCAGTGCTTGAAATTGGTCTGTTCAGGAGCTCTATTTCTTCCTGGCTGAGTCTAGGGAGAGGGTGTGATTCCAAATACTTATCCATTACCTTCACATTGTCAAATTTCTGGGCATAGAGTTTCTGGTAGTATTCAGAGATGATCTCTTGTATTTCTGTGGGATCAGTTGTTATTTCCCCTTTATCATTTCTGATTGAGGTTATTAGAGATTTTACTTTTCTATGTCTCATTAGTCTGGCCAATGGTTTATCTATTTTATTAATTTTTTCAAAAAACCAACTCCTTGTTTCATTAATTTTCTGAATGATTCTTTTGTTTTCAATTTCATTGACCTCTGATTTGATTTTGGATATTTCTTTTCTTCTACTGAGTTTAGGCTTAGATTGTTCTTCTTTTTCCAATTCCATAAGATCTCTTGTGAGATTGTTGATGCGCTCTCTTTCTGTTTTTTGAATGTAGGCATCTAAAGCGATGAATTTTCCTCTCAAAACTGCTTTTGCAGTATCCCACAGGTTTTGGTAGCTTGTGTCTTCATTGTTGTTATACTCAAGGAAGTTAATGATTTCCTATTTTATTTCTTCCTGCACCCATCTGTTATTCAACAGAAGATTGTTTAATTTCCATGCCTTTGGGTGGGGTCGAGGATTTTTGTTAGAGTTGAGTTCCATCTTTAGTGCCTTAGGGTCTGAGAAGATACAAGGTAAAATTTCAATTCTTTTGGTTCTGTTGATATTTGTTTGGTGTCCCAGTATATTATCAATTTTGTAGAATGTTCCATGGGGTGATGAGAAGAATGTATATTTTTTATCTTTGGGGTGGAGTGTTCTATATGCGTCTGTCAAGCACAGTTGTTCTAGGGTCTCATTTAAATCTCTGATATCTTTGTTTAATTTCTGTTTAGAGGATCTGTCCAGCTCTGTAAGAGGAGTGTTAAAGTCCCCTGTTATGATGGTATTATCAGATATCATATTGCTCAGACTGAGTAAGGTCTGTTTCAAGAATCTGGGAGCATTTAAATTGGGTGCATAAATATTTAGAATTGAAACGTCTTCTTGTTGTATTTTTCCCTTGACCAATATAAAGTGACCATCTTTGTCTTTTTTTACTTTAGTTGCTTTAAATCCACATGTATCTGAAAATAAGATTGCAACTCCTCTTTTCTTCTGAATTCCATTTGCCTGAAAAATTGTCTTCCAACCCTTGACTTGGAGCTTTAATTTGTCTTTTGAAGCCAGGTTTGTTTCTTGCAGACAGCAAATGGATGGCTTGTGTTCTTTAATCCAGTCAGCCAATCTATGTCTCTTCACTGGGAATTCAAGCCATTAACATTTATTGAGATAATTGATAAGTGTGGTAGTATTCTATTCGTCTTATTTTGTGAGAGTCCATTGCTTAGTTTTATCTTTTGCATCAGTGTGGAGATTAGGTTCTGTCCTTTAATTTCTGAGTTCTTACTTTGCTGCTGATCCATTGTGGTGGTCAGTGTGCAGAACAGGTTGAAGTATTTCCTGTAGAGCTGGTCTTGTTGTGGTGAATTTCCTCAATGTTTGTATATCCGTAAATGATTTGATTTCTCCATCAATTTTGAAGCTTAGCTTAGCAGGGTACAGAATTCTGGGCTGGAAATTGTTCTGTTTAAGTAGATTAAAGGTAGATGACCATTGTCTTCTTGCTTGGAAAGTTTCATTAGAAAAGTCTGCGGTCACTCTGATGGATTTTCCCCTGTAGGTCAACTGGCGCTTACTCCTGGCAGCTTGCAGAATCTTTTCTTTTGTCTTGACTTTGGACAGGTTCATCACAATGTGTCTTGGTGAAGCTCGGTTAGAGTTGAGGCGACCTGGGGTCCGATATCCCTCTGAAAGCAGTGTGTCAGAATCTTTGGTGATATTTGGGAAATTTTCTTTTATAATATTCTCTAGTATGGCTTCCATTCCTATGGGGCATTCTTCTTCCTCTTCTGGGATTCCTATAACTCGTATGTTGGAACGCTTCATAAAGTCCCATAATTCTGACAGTGAACGTTCTGCTTTCTCTCTCTTCTTTTCTGCCTCTTTTACTATCTGAGTTATCTCAAGAACTTTGTCTTCTACCTCTGAAATTCTTTCTTCTGCCTGGTCTAACCTGTTGCTGATACTTTCCATTGCATCTTTAAGTTCCCTAATTGACTGTTTCAGTTCCTTCAGCTCTGCTATATCCTTTTCATATTCTTCATATCGTTCATCTCTTGTTTGATTCTGTTTTTGGATTTCCTTTTGGTTATTTTCCACTTTATTAGCAGTTTCCTTCATTGTTTCCGTCATTTCTTTCATTGTTTTCAACATGCGTATTCTAAATTCCCTTTCTGTCATTCCTAACATTTCTTTATAGGTGGAATCCTCTGCAGTAGCTACCTCATGGTCCCTTGGCGGGGTAGTTCTGGACTGGTTCTTCATGTTGCCTGGAGTTTTCTGCTGATTCTTCCTCATGAGTGATTTCTTTTATCTGGTTCCTTGCCCTAATTTTCCTTTCACTTCCTCTTGCTCTTTAAGTTCTTGTGCCTGTGGACTAAGGGTTACAGGACCAGAAGGGTGAGAAGGTTGAAGAGCAAAAAAGGGATGAAAGAAAGGGAGGACCAAGTGAGAGGAAAGAAAAGAAAAATAGAGAAAGGAGAGGGGGTGGGTAAAAGGAATATTGACAAAAAGAAGAGAGGCACAGAAAGAGGGAGACAGAGCAATATAGGTGTACAGTAGGGTACTTTGACACAACCTTATAAAAACCCCACCTTCTGGGGGTGCCCAGTTTGGTGGTTCCCTTGAGGTCAGCAGCTCTTTGCTAACCTGATCAGACACAGTACCCCACCTCCACCAAGTAGAGAGGAAAGACAAAAATGCTATAAATCAAACCAAAATAAGCAAACAGAAAACTTTACGGGATAAAATTGGGTGAAAAAACAAATAATAGCAGTAGAAACACTAGCAAAAATGAAGTTCTAGTTATTGAAAAAGGCAGCAATGGGAAATTGCTGAAGGAACTGAAACAGTCAATTAGGGAACTTAAAGATGCAATGGGAAGTATCAGTAACAGGTTAGACCATGCAGAAGAAAGAATTTCAGAGGTAGAAGACAAAGTTCTTGAGATAACTCAGATAGTAAAAGAAGCAGAAAAGAAGAGAGAGAAAGCAGAACGTTCACTGTCAGAATTAAACTAGAAATATTGAGAAAGAAAAAGGATCTGTATGGAAAAGGTTGAAATTAAAAAACAAAACAACATCAACAAAATCAAAATAAACAAAGAAAACAACCAAACCAAAAAAAAAAAACACAACCAAAAACAAAGCAGTATGTATATGTTATTTATTTATTTATTTATTTTGTAGAGATAAGAGTCTCACCTGATCGCCCTCGGTAGAGTGCTGTGGCGTCAACACAGCTCACAGCAACCTCCAAATCCTTGGGCTTAGGTGATTCTCTTGACTCAGCCTCCCAAGTACCTGGGACTACAGGCGCCAGCCACAACGCCCGGCTATTTTTCTGTTGCAGTTTGGCCGGGGCTGGGTTTGAACCCGCCACCCTTGGCATATGGGGCTGGCGCCCTACCCGCTGAGCCACAGGCGCCGCCCTGTTATTGAATATTGTCTGGGCAACACGTGGTCTTCTGGGGTATGAGATGTTAATCACAGTTCTGATACGACTGGAGGCTGCTGATTTCTCAAACCCCAGCAGGTAGACACCCTAAATCTCTCTTCAGCCCACTTAAAAGGCACTTTGAACTTGTAAACTTGCTGAGCAGAAGCTTTCCCAGGAAAGTGCTTGTCGCTGGAATTACTACTGAAGTAGCTATCCACTTACCCAGTGTGCCAAAACCGGTCTCACTCTGCCCCTGAGGATTAGGGCTGCAAGGCGGCTCAGACCCCACCCTTAGGCTACTTGGTCGCTGGGTTACCAGCTCCCACCTGATTCTAGCTCTACGACCCTGAGGGCGGAGCTTGCCGGGGCAGATCACTCACAATGGCTCCCTGTGACCCACAGCCAAACACTATTAGGTCCGTCTGTCTCAGCGGCTCAGACTGGGGCCCTAGACAACGGCCAAAGTTCTCTGCACTCCCGCTCAGGCTTTCCCCAAGGCAGTTCAACTGAGTGCCAAGTCCAAAGACACCAAAACAGTTCACAGGTAAGGCCTTTCTGGTTTGCAGTCTTGCTGCTACTGAACTTACAGTTGTGGGCAGGTTTAGACAGATTGAACACACGCGACCACTTGCCGTTTTTCCACTGTTTTAGTCCTCCTCTTGGGGTCCAGAAGTCTCTCGCTGACTCCCTGTATCCTCACAGGGGTGATGATAGGCAGATCCCACCAGCCAGAGATGCCTGGAGTCCTATCTCCCCAGACTCACGGTGCCCAGATGCAAGGAAGCCTTTACTCAGCCGCCATCTTGCTCCGCCTCCTCCGGGAGTTATTTCTTCATTCAACAAACACCTCTGAAGACAATACGGTTAGAATCACTGAGCTGCGGAGGGTCCGCAGGCGCTTTATTCAGTTGCTTTGGAGAGGCAGGAAAGTGCTCAGCACTTTGGGGTAGGAGGTGAAGAAAAGAGTGTCAAGGATTATCTTCTTCAGTTACGTAATCTCATGTAATTAATTTTTGTCCTGCTTTATCATGATTGGTAGTATCATGAATTCATCAGTTTCTTCATTAAAGTTCTGAAATATTTGTTTTTAGTCCATTGATCTTAAATTTATTAGAAACTTTATTTGAGAGTATTTGTTTAGGCTGGGCACAATGGCTCACACTTGTATTCCTAGCACTCTGGCATGCCAAGGTGGGAGATTGCTTGAGCTCAGGAGTTGAAGACCAGCCTGAGCACAAGCAAGACCCCATCTCTACTAAAAATAGAAAAACTAGCCGGGCATTGTAGTGGGCACCTCTAGTCCCAGCTACTCAGGAGGCTGAGGCAGGAGGATTGCTTGAGCCCAAGAATTTGAGGTTGCTGGAAGCTGATGCCACAGCACTAAACCCCAGGGCAACAAAGTGAGATTCTGTCTCAAAAGAAAAGAGTATTTATTTAGGGTTTTCATGAACCTTATTGCAAATTCTTTTAAAGAATCAAAACTGACACAGAATAACTGTGGTTAAAAATCTGCTGAAAGCCTACCATAATCAGAAATTGACAAGGAAATTTGGTTATATTTGTGGCATATAACGTAGTAACTAGACTTATGACTGACTACATACTGTATTTTGAAGAATTGGATTTATGTAATTTGGGGACATTAATAATAATATATGTACAAATGTAATTGAAAGAAGATCTGGAATCATTTAACAATACTTTCCATATAATTCAGCACTCAAATAAGCCTGGTTTAGTTTAATATCTCTTTTATAAACCTCTGAGAAATTCTGAGGCCCTCTGAAACATTCTAAAGTTAGTTTGAAATCAACACTTAAATTTAGGATTTTATCCTGGGGAAGCTTGCTAAAGATATCAGAAGTTTTAAAACTTTTGATCAGAACATGAGCACAGATTATTGTAAAATAATAGTCATTTTTGGCTTGGTGCCCATAGCACGGTGGTTACAGCACCAGCCACATACACCAAGGCTGGCAGGTTCTAACCCAGCCCAGGCCACCTAAACAACAATGACTACTACAACAAAAAAATAGGCAGGCATTGTGGTGGGCGCCTGTAGTCCCAGCTACTTGGGAGGCAAGAGAATCGTTTAAGCTCAACAGTTTGAGGTGGCTGTGAGCTCTGACACCGCAGCACTCTACCAAGGGCAACAAAGTGAGACTCTGTCTCAGAAAATAACAATAATAGTCATTTATTTAACCAAAGTGATAATCAAAGACTTCAAAAGTAATACAGAACAACCTATAGTCCCACTACTCGGGAGGCTGAGTCAGGAAGAACACTTGAGCCCAAAAGACTGAAGTTGCTGTGAGCTATGATGATGCCACGGCTCTCTACCCAGTGTGATGGAATAAGACTCTATCTCAAAAAATAATAATAATTAGAAAGCTTAACCTTTTCAGAGCTCAGGTTTCCTAAGTAATCAAAAAGCCTAATAAATATAAGAAATTATCTTGATGAAATATAAACTCTATTCTTTTTTTTTTATTAAATCATAGCTGTGTACATTAATGCCATTATGTGGTTCAATGTGCTGGTTTTATATACAATTTGAAATACTTTAATCAAACTGGTTAACATAGCCTTCACCGCATTTTCTTAGTTATTGTGTTAAGATATTTATATTCTACCCTTAGTAGATTTAACATGTACCCTTGTAAAATACACCTTGTAGTTGGTGATCCCACCAATTGCCCTCCCTCCACCTATCCTCCTCCCACCCCTCTCTCTCCTCTTTCCCCTTCATCTTGGCCTGTAGTTGGGTTATAGCTTTCATATGGAGTGTGGGTGCTTATAAATTAGTTTCATAGTAGGGCTGAGTACATTGGATGCTTTTTCTTCCATTCTTGAGATACTTTGCTAAGAAGAATATGTTCTAACTCCATTCATGTAAACATGAAAGATGGTAAAGTCTCCATCTTTATTTAAGGCTGCATAATATTCCATGGTGTACATATACCACAATTTATTAATCCATTCATGGGTCAGTGGGCACTTGGGCTTCCTCCATGACTTAGCAATTATGAATTGGGCTGCAATAAACATTTGGGTGCAAATATCTTTGTTATAAAATGATTTTTGGTCCCCTGGATATATCTAATATAGGAATTGAAGCATCAAATGGCAGTTCTATTTTTAGATCCTTAAGTGATCTCCAAACATCTTTCCAAAAGGAATGTATTAGTTTGCATTCCCACCAGCAGTTCCGAAGTGTTCCTTTTTCTCCACATCCACGCCAACATCTATGGTTTTGGGATTTTATGACGTGGGCTAATCTTACTGGAGTTAGATGATATCTCAAAGTGGTTTTGATTTGCATTTCTCTGATGATTAAGGATGATGAGCATTTTTCATGTGTCCGTAGGCTGTATACCTGTCTTCTTCAGAGAAACTCTGTTTCTTAAATTAACCGAAAAGGTAAAGAAAAACCTGCTGGTGTATAATTGGTTTTCCTTTGGGGAAGCTCACTTACAATAACCTGGAAATCAAACCTGATGAATAGGTACTTGAATTTAATCAGACACAGGAAGAGAGTGTCTAAGGTTATGGATGTACAACATATATAATATTATAGAGCAGTGGTTCTCAACCTGTGGGTCGCAACCCACAGGAACTGTATTAAAGGGTTGCAGCATTAGGAAAGTTGAAAACCACTGTTATGGAGGAATGTAAACAAGAAAATTAGTACCTTAAATAGGGAAATACAGTTGTCCTCAGTATCTACAGGGACTTGGTTCCAGGACTGCTTGCAGATACCAAAATCTGGGTATATTGAAGTCCCATGGGTGGCCCTGCAAAAACGACACGTATGAAAAATTGGCCCTCTGAGGCAGTGCCTGTGGCTAAAAGGAGTAGGGCACCAGCCCCATATACCAGAGGTGAGTTCAAACCCAGCACCAGCCAGAAACTGCAAAAAAAAAAAAAACAAAGAAAGAAAGAAAAATTGGCCCTGAGGATGTATACAGAGGATGCTAAAAAAAAAAAAAAAAGTATGCACATTTTAAGGAAAGAAAAAAACTATAAAAATTGTAATATTCAAGTCATGTTCTATTCAAATATAACTTGTCTTCATCTTTTATTATTGGTACATATTATTAGAATTTTACTGTATTTCATATATTGGTAGAGATCTTACACAAGAAAAAAATATATAAAGCAATTGTATGGTGAAGCAAATAAAACTAAAGCCCATGTAACCACCTTGCCAGCACTGTAAAAGTCCTAGTATCTTGATTGAACTACATTCTACTTTCATGCCCTGCTACCCATCCCCCTCCCAACTACCACCTGAGTTTATGTCATCTCTTGCTTTTCCCTATAATTTTGCCACCTGTATGCATGTATCTGAATAACATGGCTTTTGTTTGCTTGGGGTTTTTATTTGTTTTGTTTTTTTTGTAGAGACAGAGTCTCACTGTACCGCCCTCGGGTAGAGTGCCATGGCGTCACATGGCTCACAGCAACCTCTAACTCTTGGGCTTACGCGATTCTCTTGCCTCAGCCTCCCGAGCAGCTGGGACTACAGGCGCCCACCACAACACCCGGCTATTTTTCTGTTGCAGTTTGGCCGGGGCTGGATCCAAACCCGCCACCCTCGGCATATGGGGCCGGCGCCCTACTCACTGAGCCACAGGCGCTGCCTGTTTGCTTGTTTTTTAACTTTATATGAATGGAATCATACTGGATTTTATTTTCTTTTATCTTGCTTTTCCTTCCAGTGTTAAAATCGGTGTTAATAAATTCTGCTCTATAGGATTCAGAAATCAGTTACTTCCAACATTTTTCCAGTTTGTGACTTGTCTGGTAACTTTAGAGTGATTTCTTTGTTGTTGTTTTTTTTTTGTATTTTTTAAAATTTGTTTTATTATTAAATCATAGCTGTGTACATTAATGCAATCATGGGGCACCATGCACTGGTTTTATAGACCATTTGACATATTTTCTTTTTTTTGAGACAGAGCCTCAAGCTGTCACCCTGGGTAGAGTGCCATGGCATCACAGCTCACAGCAATCTCCAACTCCTGGGCTCAGGCGATTCTCCTGCTTCTGCCTCCCAAGTAGCTGGGACTACAGGCACCTGCCACAACGCCGGGCTATTTTTTGGTTGCAGCCGTCATTGTTTGGTGGGCCCGGGCTGGATTCGAACCCGCCAGCTCAGGTGTATGTGGCCGGCACCTTAGCTGCTTGAGCCACAGGCGCCCAGCCCATTTGACATATTTGCATCACACTGGTTAACATAGCCTTCCTGACATTTTTTTAGTTATTGTGTTAAGACATTTATATACTACATTTAGTAAGTTTCGCATGTACCCTTGTAAGATGCACCGTAGGTGTGATCCCACCAATCACCCTCCCTCCGCCCATTCTCTCCCCTCTCTCTCCCCTTTCCCAATATTCTTAGGTATAAATGGGTTATAGCTTTCATATGAAAGCCATAAGTTAGTTTCATAATAGGGCTGAGTACATTGGATACTTTTTCTTCCATTCTTGAGATACTTTACTAAGAAGAATATGTTCCAGCTCCATCCATGTAAACATGAAAGATGTCAAGTCTCCATCTTTCTTTAAGGCTGCATAATATTCCATGGTGTACATATAACACAATTTATTAATCCATTCGTGGATCGATGGGCACTTGGGCTTTTTCCATGACTTAGCAATTGTGAATGGGGCTGCAATAAACATTCTGGTACAAATATCTTTGTTATAATGTGATTTTTGGTCTCCTGCATACATACCTAGTAGAGGAATTATAGGATTGAATGACAGGTCTATTTTTAGATCTCTAAGTGTTCTCCAAACATCTTTCCAAAACGAATGTATTAATTTGCATTCCTGCCAGCAGTGTAGAAGTGTTTCCTTTTCTCCACATCCACACCAACATCTGTGGTCTTGGGATTTTGTGATGTGGGCTAATCTTACTGGAGTTAGATGATATCTCAAAGTAGTTTTAATTTGCATATCTCTGATGATTAAGGATGATGAGCATTTTTTCATATGTCTGTAGGCCGTGAGCCTGTCTTCTTCAGAGAAGTTTCTCTTCAAGTCCCTTCCCCAGCCTGATATGGGATCCCTTGTTCTTTTCTTGCTAATACGTTTGAGTTCTCTGTGGATTCTGGTTATTAAACCTTTGTCGGAAATATAACCTGAAAATATCTTCTCCCATTCTGAGGGCTGTCTGCTTGCTTTACTTACTGTGTTTTTGGCTGTGCAGAAGCTGTTTAGTTTGATCAAGTCCCAGTAGTGTATTTTTGAAGCTGCTTCAATTGCCTGGGGGGTCCTCCTCATAAAATATTCGCCCAGACCAATTTCTTCAAGAGTTTTCCCTGCACTCTCTTCTAGTATTTTTATAGTTTCATGTCTTAAGTTTAAATCTGTAATCCAGTGAGAGTCTATCTTAATTAATGGTGAAAGGTGTGGGTCCAGTTTCAGTCTTCCACAGGTTGCCAGCCAGTTCACCCAGCACCATTTGTTAAATAGGGAATCTCTTCCCCACTGAATGTTTTTAATTGGCTTGTCAAATATCAAATAACAGTAAGTAGCTGGGTTCATCTCTTGGTTCTCTATTCTGTTCCGGATATCTACCTCTCTGTTTTTGTGCCAGTACCACACTGTTTTGATCACTATCGATTTATAGTATAGTCTGAGGTCTGGTAGCGTAATACCTTCTGGTTTGTTTTTATTTCTGAGTAATGTCTTGGCTATTAGAGGTTTTTTATGATTCCACATAAAATGAAGTATTATTTTTTTCTAGATCTTTAAAGTATGACAGTGGAGCTTTAATAGGGATTGCATTAAAATTGTATATTGCTTTGGGTAGTATGGACATTTTAACAATGTTGATTCTTCCCAGCCATGAGCATGGTATATTTTTCCATTTGTTAACATTTTCAGCTATTTCTTTTCTTAGACTTTCATAGTTCTCTTTATAGAGATCTTTCACGTCCTTTGTTAGATAAACTCCCAAATATTTCATCTTCTTTGGCACTACTGTGAATGGAATAGAGCCCTTGACTGTTTTTTCAGCTTGACTATTGTTGATATATATAAAGGCTACCCATTTATGGATGTTGATTTTTGTAACCTGAGACACTGCTGTATTCCTTGATCACTTCTAAGAGTTTTGTGGTAGAATCCCTGGTGTTTTCCAGATATACAATCATATCATCTGCGAAGAGTGAAAGTTTGATCTCTTCTGACCCTATATGGATACCGTTGATCGCCTTTTCTTCCCTAATTGCGATGGCTAGATCTTCCATTACAATGTTAAAGAGCAATGGAGACAATGGGCAGCCTTGCCTGGTTCCTGATCTGAGTGGAAAGGATTTCAGTTTAACTCCCTTCAATACCATATTGGCTGTGGGTTTGCTATAGATGGCCTTTATCAGTTTAAGAAATGTCCCTTCTATACCAATTTTTTAAGTGTTCTGATCATGAAGGGATGCTGGATATTATCAAAAGCTTTTTCTGCATCATTTGAGAGAATCAAAGGGTCTTTGTTTTTTAATTTGTTTATGTGCTGAATTATATTTATAGATTTATGTATATTGAGCCAGCCTTGAGACCCTGGGATAAAAACCAACTTGGTCATGGTGTATAATTTGTTTGATGTGTTGCTGGATTCTGTTTGTTAGGATCTTGTTGAATATTTTTGCATCTATATTCACTAGTGATATTGGGCTATAATTCTCTTTTCTTATTGGGTCTTTTCCTGGTTTGGGGCAGGGTGATGTTTGCTTCATGGAATGTGTTGGTTACTAATCCTTCTTTTTCTATATTTTGGAACAGGTTGAGTAATATAGGTACTAGTTCTTCTTTAAAGGTTTGGTAGAATTCTGACGTGAAACTATCTGGTCCTGGGCTTTTCTTTTTAGGGAGATTTTGTGTGGTTGTTGCTATTTCAGAACTTGATATAGGCCTGTTCAACATTTCCACTTGATTCTGGCTACATCTTGGAAGGTGACATGCTTCCAAGTATTGGTCAATTTCCTTCAGATTTTCACATTTCTGAGAATAAAGTTTCTTGTAATATTCATTAAGGATTTTTTGAATTTCTTAGGAGTCTGTTGTTATTTTGTCTTTGTCATTTTTGATTGATGAAATTGGAGATTTTACTTATTTCCTGATTATATTAGCCAAAGGTTTATCTATTTTATTGACCTTTTCAAAAAACCAACTTTTTGATTATTGATCTGTTGTATAATCCTTTTGTTTTCAATTTCATTTAATTCTGCTCTAATTTTGGTTATTTCTTTTCTTCTACTGGGTTTGGGGTTGGAATGTTCTTCCTTTTCTAGTTGCCTGCAATGTCCCATTAAGTTGTTAACTTCCTCTCATTCCTTTCTCTTGAGAATGGCTTGCAGTGCTATAAATTTCTCCCTTAGGACTGCCTTTGCAATATCCCAAAGGTTCTGATAATTCGTGTCTTCATTGTCATTTTGTTTCAAAAACTTGGCAGTTTTCTTCTTAATGTCATCTACGAACCAGCTATCATTCAGCATAAGGTTATTTAACTTCCATGTTTTTGTATGAGTATGCAGATTCCCTTTGTTATTGAGTTCAACTTTTATGCCATGGTGGTCCAAGAAGATGCAAGGAATAATTTCTATTTTTTTAAATTTACTGAGGTTAGACTTGTGACCTAAGATGTGATTGATTTTGGAGTATGTTCCGTGGGCTGATGAGAAGTATGTGTATTTAGTTTTGTTAGGATGAAATGTTCTATAGATGTGTGCTAAATCCAAATGTTGGATGGTTAGGTTTAAATCTAAAATTTCTTTGCTCAGCTTCTTATTGGTGGATCTATCCAACACTGCCAAAGAAGTGTTAAAATCTCCAACTATTATGGAACTGGGGGAAATCAAGTTGCTCGTGTCTGTTAGTTTCTCTTTTAAATTGAGGCGCATTTTGGTTGGGTGCATAAATATTAATAATTGAAATCTCATCATATTGAGTATTACCCTTAACAAATATGAAGTGACCATTCTTCCTTACTTTTTGGTTTAAAGCCTGTTGTGTCTGCAAATAGAGTTGCAACACCTGCTATTTTCTGATTTCCATTTGCCTGAAATATGGACGACCATCCTTTCACCCTCAGTCTACATTTATCTTTTAAGGTAAGATGAGATTCTTGTATGCAGATATCTGGCCTGAGTTTTTGTATCCAGTCAGCCAACCTGTGCCTCTTTAGAGGACAGTTTAAGCCATTCACATTAATGGAGAATATTGACAAGCCTGGTAAAATTTGGGGTTTTGAGTTTTTCGCGAGTCCAGTGGACATTTTTAATTCTTTTGCCACTGTGGAAGTTAGAGTTTGATCAAAAGTTTCTGAGTGAGTTTACTTTTGTGGTAGAGGATTGTGCTGGTCATTATGGAGGATAGGTTGGAGAATATCCCGAAGAGCTGGTTTGGTTATGGCAAATTTCTTCAACATGTGAATATCATTAAAGTATTTAATTTCCGCATCATAAATGAAAGTCAGTTTAGCTGGATACAGGATCCTGGGTTGAAAGTTATTTTGTTTTAGGAGATTAAAAGTCGATGACCACTCTCTTCTGGCTCGAAAGGTTTCAGCAGAGAGATCTGCAGTCATTCTAATATTCTTCTCTTTGTAGGTTATGCTTTTTTTACATCTGGCTGCTTTCAGAATTTTTTCCTTCACATTAACCTTAGTGAAGTTAATTACGATGTGCCTGGGGGATGTCTTATTTGGGTTGAATCGTGCTGGGGTTCTGAAACTGTCTGCTATCTGAATTTCAGAATCTCTTGGCATGTCTGGAAAATTCTCTTTCATAATTTCATGGAGAAGAGACTCTGTGCCTTGCAAAGCCACTTTATCGCTTTCAGGGATTCCTATGAGGCGGATATTAGCCTTCTTCGAATTATCCCAGAGCTCTCTGAGAGAATGATCCATTTTTGCTCTACATTTCTCTTCCTCTTTGAAAGTTTGGGAGCGTTCAAAAGCTTTTTCTTCAATGTCAGAAATCCTTTCTTCTGCTTGCTCCACTCTGTTACTGAGGGATTCTACTGTATTTTTCAGATCTTTGAGGGCCGCAGATTCTTGCTTCAATGTGTCAAAAATCTTTGGTGATTTTGTCTTTAAATTCATTGAATTCTTGAGACAACTTTTGAATTGCTCCTTGAATTTCTAATTCCAACTCTTCCTCCATTCTATTAATCTTGTTTGCAATTTAATTCTGAATTCAAGATCTGACATTTCGGCCATCTGTTTATGAATGAGATCTTCAGTAACATCTGCCATATCTTTCCTTGGGGGGGTTGATCCATTCTGGTTATTCATGTTACTGGAGTTTTTCTGTAGATTCCGCCCCATGATTATTTTACACCATTTGACTAGATAAGTGGATAAGGAAAAGTTGGGTTTGGGGCTCCAGGAGTAGTGATTAACCAGCCCTTTGCCCAAAAGCTGGGGCTGGTGTCCGTACCTTTTCCCCTGGAGCTTTTCCGAGGACCTGTACAGTGCTACAGCCTGAGAAACTGGGGACCTGCTTGGTGTGCTGGGGCTAAGTGACTCTGTCTTGTTTTCAGCTGGTCTCTGTCCAACCCTAGTGGATCAGTTACTCTGGGTTGAACTCTCAGGGGGCCTGCTTTTCCATCCCAGATCTGTTCCGCCAGTGGTTGCTACCGGAGAAGATGCCTGGCCTCCTCTGGTCACCCAGGGAGACAGGGGGTGTGACTCTGGAATATCCAGGGGTGAGCCCTATCGTTGCCAAAAATGGCTGCTGCTCTGTGCCTCGGGACACCGCTGCTCCTGTGTGGTTCCCTCTCAGCCAACCATCCTCTCCTCACTCCCATGCCACAGAATCAGCACTGACCAGCAGCAGTCCATGCCCTGTCCACATCTCTCAATAAAATACCCAAGAATCTGCACTCCTAGGGGACAGGCTTCCAGACCTCAGAGTGAGAGTGGAGGGGAGTGCTGGGAGCTCAGAATTGCAGGTAGAGAATATATACAGTTTGATACTATTTTATGCCTGGCAGGAGAGCGCCATGGCACCCTAGTAGGGGAGGTAGGTCTAGTTTTTAGAGGGTCTCTCCCATGGGATATAATGGGAGGACTTTTGAACTCTGCTTGTTTGTTTACGGGGTACTCCCAGCTGTTCTTGTGGGGGAGGGGACTCCAGTCCACTTGGCGATGGATCTTGTACCTTTTGTTTGTATCTTTGGGGCTGCAGGTTGCCTCAGCAGAGTTGATGTGCGTTCTTCAACCTTCTCTCTTGGCGCAGCTCTAATCCACCAGGTTACTTGCTAAATTTCTGTCCTTTAACTCTCCTTCTGGGCAGGAGCCTCTGTGCAAAGCTGGCTTCAGTCAGCCATCTTGTCTCCGCCCTTCAACTTTAGAGTGATTCTGATGAACACAAATTCCTAATTTTAATGTAGTCAAATATTTCCTTTTATGGTTTGTACTTTGTATCTTATTTAACAAATTCTTTCTTACACAGAGGTTTATATAGAAATTCTTTTTATATTTATTTATTTATTTTTTTTGCAGAGACAGAGTCTCACTTTATGGCCCTTGGTAGAGTGCCGTGGCATCACACAGCTCACAGCAACCTCCAGCTCCTGGGCTTAAGCGATTCTATTGCCTCAGCCTCCTGAGTAGCTGGGACTACAGGTGCCCGCCACAGCACCCGGCTATTTTTTTGTTGCAGTTTGGCGGGGGCTGGGTTTGAACCCACCACCCTCGGCATATGGGGCCGGCGCCCTACTCACTGAGCCACAGGCGCCGCCCTATATAGAAATTCTTTAATGTCTTTTTCATTTTTAAGTTTTTTGTTTGTTGGTTTTCACCTTGAAGATGCACATTGAACTCATTTAAATGAGAGGTTAAATTCACTAAAAATGATAAATCTGTAAGCTAGTCTCATTGTCAATTGCTGGCACAAATTTGGCTTTTGGTACCAAAACTCAATAACATGTCACAAATCATAAAATCTTTTCAACATTTAGCCTTGACTTAGCCATTTTACTTCCTTTTTTTATTATTTCAGATTAATGTGAGGGTACAAAGGATTAGATTACACTGTTCATGTTTGCTAGGTAAAGTCCTAGTTGTAGTCGAGGCCTTCACTCAAGAAGTGTGCCATATGCCCTTACAGTGTGCCTGTTAGGTGAGAGCATGCTATTCTCCCTTCTTCCTCCCCTCTCCCCCATATGCACCCTCCCACCTACTTGAATTCAATTGTGTTTTTCTCTTGTGTAGAGAAAAACTCTTCTCTTGTTGTTGCTCATCTACAGGTTTCATATTAGTATTAAGTATATTGGATACTTGCTTTTCCATTGCTGTGGTACTTTACTAAGGAGAATGTTCTTTAAATTCCATCCAGGTTATTACAAAAGATATAATAACCATCTTTTATGGCTGAATAATATTCCATGATATACATATACCATAGTTTATTAATCCATTCATCAGTTGATGGGCAATTGGGTTGATTCCACATCTTGGCAATTGTAAATTGAGCTGTGATAACAAATCTAGTATAAATATCCCTATGATAAAATAATCTTTTTTCTTCCAGGTAGATGCCTAGTAATGGGGTTGTGGGATCAAATGAAAGGTCTATTTTTACCTCTTTGAGGATTCTCCATACTTCTGTTCAAAGACGCTGGATTAGTTTGTAATCCCACCAACAGTGTAAAAGTGTTCACTTTTCTCCACAGCCATGCCAATATCTGCAGCTTTGGTACTTTGTGATGTGTGCTATTCTCACTGGGATTAGGTGGTATCTCAAGGTGGTTTTGATTTGCATTTCTCTGATAATTAGAGACAATGAGCATTTTCCCATGATAATTCAAATATTTTATATTATTAACATATCTTTTCATTGTGAGGGGTGCAGTAAAGTCTCCAATTCTGATTGTGGGTTTTTCAAATTCTTGTATTTTTAACAGTCTTTTATCTTTTGCTGTATGATTGTGATATTTTTGAAAATTGTATCTTTTATAAAAATAGCTGTTTTTCTCCTATTAATTTGATTATGTTTCTTGTTTTCATTTTATTTATATTTATTTATATTTTATTTATTTTTTGCCCTCCATTTATCTTTGTGTCTTTTTTGTTTTATTTTTGTGTCTTTATTTTTTGGTAAGGCTTAATGTTAGATAAGCAAAGTTAGTAAGTCATATAGGTCCAAGGCCATATGTGACTTTTTCAAAATTATTTTTTAAAAATAATTGATAATAGCAGCTGGGCACAGTGGCTCAGGCCTGTAATCCTAGCCCTCTGGGAAGCCAAGGCAGGTAGATTGCTTGAGCTCAGGAGTTTAAGACCAGCCTGAGCAAGAAAGAGACCCTATGTCTAAAAATAGAAAAACTAGCCAGGCTTTTTGTGGTGGATGCCTGTAGTCCCAGCTACTTGGGAGCCAGAGGCAAAAGAATCACATGAACCTAAGTGTTTGAGGTTGGTGTGAGCTGTGATGCCACAACTTTCTACCAAGAGCAACAAAATGAGACTCTGGCTCAAAAACAGAAAAAAATAATAATAAATTTTTATCATCATATATTACTTTCAAAGTTGGTGAAATGTTTTATGTTGGTAGATCTTGGCCAAGTCTGATTAGACCATTGACTCCTGTGCCCTAAATTTTATAGTTAAAACACAAGAGGAAAACATTGGGGATTTTACTATTAACAGCCATTGACCTAGTCATGAGATACAGTAAAATAGTAACATGAGTATTTAATTAGAAATAATTTAAAATTTACAGAAAAGTTGCAAAAGTGGTACCAAAACACTCTTAGACTTTCATCTCAGATTCACAAATTAGTATTTTTGCCATGTTTACTTTATTATATACCCCATCTTTGTGTTGTGTGTGTGTGTGTGTGTATTCTTAATCATTTAAGAGGAAATTGTAAACATCATGGTCTTTCACCTTTAGGGACCATACTGTGTATTTCTTCAGAACAAGAACATTCATTTACATGTACAAATGTATACACTAGGAAATGTTTACTGATACAATACTATTATCTAAGCTATTAGTCTTATTCAGAACTTGCCCGTTGTCCCAATAATGTCTTTTATAGCAATTTTTTTCCTGGCAATATGTGTTACATTATTTTTCATTCTTCTTTTTTTTTTTTAGAAACAGAGTCTCACTTTGTCACCCTCAGTAGAGTGCTGTGGCGTCACAGCTCACAGCAACCTCCAGCTCTTGAGTTTAGGTGATTCTCTTGCCTCAGCCTCCCAAGTAGCTGAAACCACAGGCACCCACCACAATGCCCAGCTGTTTTGTTGTTGTTGTTGTTGCAGTTTGGCTGAGCCCAGGTGGCCGGGGCCACCCTCAGTATATGGGGCCAGCGTCCTACTCACTGAGCTACAAGTGCAAGTGCCACCCTTTTCATTATTCTTTATTTGCTTTTAATATGAAACAGTTCTTCAGTCTTTGTCTCTCTCTCCTTCGTTTTTTTTTTTTTTCTTTTTTTTTTTAAGAGACAGGGTCTCACTTTGCTGGCCAGGATAGAGTGCAGTGGCACCATCACAGCTCACTGAGGCTTCTACCTCCTCAACTCAGGTGATCCTCCTACCTCAGTCTCCTGAATAGGGGGGACTACACCTGGATAATTTTTATTATTTTTTGCTGAGGCAAAGTCTCACTAAGTTGCCTGAGCTGGTCTTGAACTCCTAGCCTCAAACAATCCTCCCACATCAGCCTCTCATAGTGCTAGGGTTATAGACATGAGCCCACCTCACCCAACCTATTTTTTAAATTGTATTACATTTCCTAATTAATTAGTTAGCATTCTACTATGATGAGTTTCTCATGCCCATCCTTCTGTCTCTTTATCTGTTAGTATGGACTCGTGGATTCCTGTTTTATTCAGTGGGTTAAATCATTTCTGCTATTTATTTTTATTGTAATTGTATCTTCATATGCAGTGGTAAGAAATAACACACAGAGATTTATTTTTTTTTTTTTGCCTAGTTTCTTCCAGCAGTAACAGTTTCCAAAATTGCAGTATAGTATCACAATGTAAATACTGATACTGATCCAGTCTGCTTATATGATTCAGATTTCCCTAGTTTTACTTGTACTCCTGTGTGTGTGTGTGTATTCTATGCAGTTTTATGACTTGTATACATTTGTGTACCCACCACCACAATCAAAATAATAAATAGTTCTGATAACAAAAGGATCCCTTATATTGCCCCTTTATTACACCAGCCTTGGTCCTGGCACCACCTCTACCCTACCCTTATTCATAAGTCCTAGCAACCACTAATCTTTCCTTCATTTAAAATTTATCCTTTTGAAATGTATAAATGGAACCATGTAGTATAACTTTGGGGGATTGATTTTTTTCACTTAGCATAATTACTGCAAGATTCTTCCAAGTTGTTATGTATGTTAATAGTTTATTCCTTTTTATTGTTGAATAGTATTCCAGTAGTTACCACATCGTATTTTCCATAGTTGGTACAACTCTTCACCTGTTGAAGGACATCTGGGATGATTCCAGTTTAGAGATATTATAAAGAAAGTTTCTGTATTTATATACATGTTTCGTGTGAATATAAGTTTTCATTTTCCTAGGATAAATGCTTATTAATGTGATTACTAGGTCACTAGGTCCTATTATAGTTATATGCTTAGTTTTTTATGAAACTACCATGCTGTTTCCCTGAGTGACTGTACCATTTTACATTCCCACTACCAATATATAAGTGATCCAGTTTCCCTGCGTCCATCATTTGGTGTTGTCAATATTATTTTTTTAGCCATTTGGATAGATGTGTAGTAATATCTTATTTAATTTGCGTTTCCCTAATGGCTAAAGATGTTGAACATCTTTCCATGTGCTCATTTACTATCTGTATATCTTCTTAATAAAATGGGTGTTCATATCTTTTGCCCATTTTCTATTTGGATGATTATTTTTTTACTGTTGAGTTACAGGAAGTCTTTACATATTCTAGTTACTAATCCTTTGTTGGATATGTGGTCTGCAGATATTTTCTCCCATTCTATATCATGTTGTTTTCATTCTCTTTACATAGGCTTTCAGAGGACACGTTTTAAATTTTGATTAGGTCTTATTTATACAAATAGTGCTTTTGGTATTATCTAAAAACTGCCTACATCTACAGCCCAGAGATTTTCTACTTTTTTTCCTAAAAGTTTTATAGTTTTATGTCTTCTTTATAAGTCTATATAACTCATTCTGAGTTAATTTTGGTATAAGGTATGTGATTTATGTCCAGATTCATATATATGAATATCCAATTGCTTTGGTACCATTTATGGGGGGAACTATTTTATTTTTTTTAATTTTTGGGATTCATTGAGGGTACAAAGATTTAGGTTACACTGATTGCATTTGTTGGGTAAAGCCCCCAAGAGGTGTGCCATACATTGTAACCCCATTCTTCTTCCCCCTCCCCTCTCCCCACTTTTTCATTACCCTTGAATTGATTTGAGTTTTTCTCTCATTAGTTTTCTCTTATGAAAGTAGATACTAGATCATCTACTGCCTTCATATTAGAATTGAGTACATTGGATTCTTGCTTCCCCCGTTCCTTGTGAGGCTGAGAAGAATGTGTTCCAACTCAATCCAAGTTGATATGAAAGATGTAAAGTCGGGTGGCTCAGTGAGTAGGGCACCGGCCCCATATACCAAGGGTGGTGGGTTCAAACCTGGCCCTGGCCAAACTGCAACAAAAAGCCAGGCATTGTGGCAGGCACCTGTGGTCCTAGCTACTTGGGAGGCTGAGGCAAGAGAATCGCCTAAGCCCAAGAGCTGTGACACCATGGCACTTTACCAAGGGCAACAAAGTGAGACTCTGTCTCTAATTAAAAAAAAAAGTAGCCGAGCGTTGTGGCGGGCACCTGTAGTCCCAGCTACTTGGGAGGCTGAGGCAAGAGAATTGCTTAAGTCCAAGAGTTGGAGGTTGCTGTGAGCTGCTGATGTCACAGCACTCTACCAAGAGCGACATAGTGAGACTCTGTCTAAAAAAAAGATGTAAAGTCTCCATTTTTTTAATGGATAAATAGTATTCCATGGTGGGCGGCGCCTGTGGCTCAGTCGGTAGGGCGCCGGCCCCATATACCGAGGGTGGTAGGTTCAAACCTGGCCCCGGCCAAACTGCAACCAAAAAATAGCCGGGCATTGTGGCGGGTGCCTGTAGTCCCAGCTACTCCAGAGGCTGAGGCAAGAGAATCGCTTCAGCCCAGGAGTTGGAGGTTGCTGTGAGCTGGGTGAGGCCACGGCACTCTACCGAGGGCCATAAAGTGAGACTCTGTCTCTACAAAAAAAAAAAAAATAGTATTCCATGGTATACATATACCACAGTTTACTAATCCATTCATGGGTTGGTGGGCATTTAGGTTGTTTCCACATTTTGGCAATTGTAAATTGAGCTGCAATAAACAGTCCAGTGCAAATGTGCTTATGATAAAAGGATTTTTTCTTCTGGGTAGATGCCTAGTAATGGGATTGCAGGATCAAATGGGAGGCCTAATTTGAGTTCTTTGAGAATTCTCCAAACGTCCTTCCAAAAAAGTTGTATTAGTTTGCAATCCTACCAGCAGTATAAAGGTGTTCCTTTCTCTACATCCACACCAGTGTCTGGGGATAGATGATAGCTCAGGGTGGCTGTGATTTGTATTACTCTAGCAGTCAGGGACACTGAGCATTTTTTCAAATGTTTATCAGCCATTTGTCTGTCTTCATCAGAGAAGGTTCTGTTCATGTCCCTTGCCCAATGGTAGATGGGATTGTTGACTCTCTTATCAACCCTTTTTCAGATTTATACCCTGCAAATATCTTTTTCCATTCTGAAGGTTGTCTTGTTACTTGTTGTGTCCTTAGCTGTGCAGAAGATTTTCAGCTTGACTAAGTCCCATTTGTTTATTTTTGTTGTTGTGATGGCCACTGAAGTCTTTGTCATAGAATCTTTCCTCATCAAGAGTTTTCCCTACACTTTCTTCCAAGATTTTTATTGTTTTGTGTCTTCGATATAAGTGTTTACCCATCTTGACTCAATTTTTGTAAGTGGTGAAAACTGTGGTTTGAATTTCAGTCTTTTACATTTCTCCCAGCATCATTTGTTGAATAGGGATTCTTCTCTCTGCTGTATGCTTTTGTTTGGTTATCGAAGATCAGATGGCAAGTAGAGACTGGTTTCATCTCTTGGTTTTCTATTCTGTTCCATATGTCTATGTCTCTATTTTTGTGCCAGTACAATGCTGTTTTGATTACTATGGACTTGTCATATAGTCTGAAGTCTGTTAGGGTGATGCCTCCAACCTTGTTTTTATTACTAAGAATAGCCTTAGCTATAAAGCATATTTTCTGTTTCCATACAAAACAAAGTACTATTTTTTCCACTTCTTCAAAATATGATGATTTTTTTTTTAATGGAGATTGCATTGAATCTGTAGACTGCTTTGAGTAGAATGGACATTTTGACAGTGTCGATTCTTCCTAGCCAAGATCATGGTATGTTATTCCATTCGTTAGTGTCTTCTGCAATTTCTTTTCTTAAGGTATTATAAATCTCTTTGTAGAGAGCCTTCACCTCTTGTGTTAGGTTTATTCCTAAGTATTTCATTTTCTTTGAAGCTACTGTGAAGAGAATTGTGTCCTTGATTTGCTTCTCCATTGATTTGCTTCTCAACTTGGCTATTATTGTCATATACAAAGGCTACTGATTTATGAACATTGATTTTATATCATAAGACATTACTGTATTTCCTTATCGCTTCCAGGAGTTTTGTGGTTGAGTCTCTGGGATTTGTAATGGACTTTCACAATGGAAAGCTTATTTTGTGAAAGTCCATTTATACAGTAAATGAAATTTTCAAAAACTAAATGGGTTCAACAGCAGATTGAGCAAGAAAGCAGATTGGCAAAAGAAACAGTGAAGTTCAAGATACATAAATAGAAATCACTCAATTTCAAGAAAGGGAGAAAAAGATGGAATAAAATTAAATAGAACCTAGAGATATGCACTATAGTATTACAACATATTATATATAGTTTTATATATAATATAATACTATATAATATTGTATGTATAATCTATATAATATATATAGTTTTAATGTAAACTAATATACAGTGTATTTACATAATATATAAACTAATTGTCAAAGCTATAAGAAATTACAAGAATAGAAAACTACAGAACTACTATATATATATAACATATATATAGAGAGAAAGAGAGCCCAATTTACATAATATAAATTAGGGTTTTGGAAGGGCAGGAGTATATTATAGAAAAAAATTGAAGAAATAACAGCTGGAATTTTTGCAAGTATGGTTGGAAAAAACTAACAATTTAAGTCCTTCTTACAAAAGTCCTAACTTACAAAACTAACTTACAAATTTAAGTCCTTCAAAAATAAGGGCAAAATAAATGTTTTCATGTAAACAAAAATTGAGAGAATTTTTCACTAGTGGACCTATACTACAAGAAATTTAGGTTGGGGTGGCGCCTGTGGCTCAAGGAGTAGGGCGCAGGTCCCATATGCCGGAGGTGGCAGGTTCAAACCCAGCCCCAGCCAAAAGCCACAAAAAAAAAAAAAAAAAAAGAAAAGAAATTTAGGTTGAAGAGAAATGACACAAAATGGATATTTGGATCTACACAAAGGAATGAAAAGTAGTACCAGAAATTGTAAATATGTGTGTAAAAAGAAAATTTTAACGTTTTTTGCAGTTTTGTTTTT
The DNA here is from genome assembly GCF_027406575.1 of Nycticebus coucang. NCBI lineage: Eukaryota > Metazoa > Chordata > Mammalia > Primates > Lorisidae > Nycticebus > Nycticebus coucang. The sequence continues at coordinate 80,196,630 of NC_069796.1, forward strand.
GTTTTTGACAGGGCTGGGTTTGAACCCACCACCTCCAGCATATGGGGCTGGTGCTCTACCCCTTTGAGCCACAGGACCACCATTTCTTTGTTATTTCTTAATTTTTCAAAAAAGAAAGCGACTGCTGAAAACAAATACATAGTAGACTATGTTAATGAGTTCACAAGGTTTAGATGTAATACATATAACAACAAAAATACAGGATGAGGCATAAGGTAAATGGAATATTTTGTAAGGTTTCTATATTTTTACCTCAGGTAAATTCAATATTTTCTCTAAGTATATTGGAATAAGTTGAATTTTAATATAGTAATCTAAGAACAGCCACTAAAATTTAATTAAAAGGTAGCTAGAAAACCAATACAGGAATTAAAATAGAATGCAAAACATATACGATTATCGTAAAAGGAGTTAGGAAAGGAGGAACCAAGGAACAAGAACCAAATAGAAAAAAATAGGAAACAGGCTGGGCACAGTGGCTCTTACCTATAATCCTAGCACTCTGGGAGGCTGAGGTAGATAGATTCCTTTAGCTCAGGAGTTCAAGACCAGCCTGGGCAAGAGCAAGACCCTGTCTCTGAAAATAGCCAGACATTGTGGTAGTAGCCTATAGTCCTAGCTACTCAGGAGCAAGCAAGAAGATTGCTTGATCCCAAAAGTCTGCGGTTTCTGTGAGCTATGAAGCCAGGGAACTCTACCAAGGGTTACAAAGTGAGACTCTGTGTCAAAAAAAAAAAAAGAAAGAAAGAAAGAAAGAAAAGAATGAATAGGAAACAGATGATATAATTATATATTTAAAAGTAAATATGTCAATAATTAAGTGTAAATGGCCCAATATTTTTAATCAAAAGGCAATGATTGTCAGAAAAGACCCCTTCCAAAAAAAGCAAGAACTATGTGCACTTTGAGAAACACTTTTTTTTTTTTTTGAGACAGAATCTCTCTCTGTCGCCTTGGGTAGAGTACCATGGCATCAGAACTCACAGCAACCTCAGTCTTTTGGGCTCAAGTGATCCTCTTGCCTCAGCCTCCCAAGTAGCTGGAATAAAGGCTCCTGCCACAACACTCACCTATTTTTAGAGACAGGGTCTTGCTCAGGCTGCTCTCAAACTCCTGAGCTCAGGCAATCCACCTGCCTCAGCCTCCCAGAGTGCTGGGACTATAGGTATGAGCCACGGCACCTGGGCAAGATACACTTTAAATACAAAGACACAAATACAGAAAATAAAAATATAAGAATAAACACACCATGCAAAAGTATGCATAAGAAATTTGAAGTGGCTCTATTAATATCAGAAAACATAGATACTAATACAAGAAGGATTGATAGGTTGATAGAGACTAAGAATAATCATAAAGATAAAAGACTTAAAACATTAGGAAGATACAATAATTATGTGTACCTAATAAACAGAGTTTCAAAATACCTGAAGCAAAAACTCAACTAAACAGGAAAATAGTCAAAGCCATGAGAAATTACCAGAGTGGAAGTCAAAGCTATAAGAAATTACAAGAATGGAAAACTACAAACTAACATCCTTACAAACATGCAAAAATTCCTTTTTTTTTTTTTACGCGCAAAATTTCTTGACAAAATATATTCATTAAAGGTCAGTAATGTAGAAAAAGAATAAGACATCATAACCAAGTAAAGTTCTACATCAGGATTATAAGGTCAATTTAACATTAGAAAATCAATTAGATGTGGCTCAGCAGCTAGGGCAGCTAGGGTGCCAGCCACATACAACGAAGATGGCAGGTTTGAACCCAGCCTGGGCCTGCCAAACAACAATGACAACTACAAACAAAAAATAGCCAGGCATTCTGGGGCAGGTGGGTGGAGGCGCCCGTAGTCCCAGCTACTTAGGAGGCTGAGGCAAGAGAATCACTTAAGCCCAAAGAGTTTGAGGATTGCTGTGAGCTGTGACACCATCACACTCTACCAAGGGCAACATAATGAGACTCTGTATCCAAAAAAAAAGGAAGAAAATCACCTTTAATCCCAGCACTTTAAGAAGCCAAGGCAAGAGGATGACTTGAGACAAGGAGTTCAAAACCAGCCTGGGCAGTGTAACAAGACGCCTCTCTACAAAAAATAATTACCCAAGCACAGTGGCATGTGGCTGTGATTAGTCTCAGCTGCTCAGAAGGCTGAGGCAGGAGGGTCTCTGGAGCCCAGGAGTTCGATGTTGCAGTAAGCACACTCCAGCCTGGGCAATTGAGTAAGACCCTGTGACAAGGGGGGGGAAAGGAAAGAAAATTAATATAAATTCTGGTATTAATAGAACAAAGGAGTAAAAATCACACAATTATCTCAACAGGTGCAGAAAAGCATTTAACAAAATTTAACATCTATTCCCAATTAAAACTTTTAGTAAACAGGCTCAGCGCCTATAGTACAGTGGTTACAGCACCAGCCACATACACCAAGGCTGGCGGGTTTGAACCTGGCCTGGGCCAGCCAAACAACAATGACAACTGCAACAGAAAATAGCTGGGTATTGTGGCAGGCACCTGTAGTCTAGCTATTTGGGAGGCTTAGGCAAGAGAATCACTTAAGCCCAAGAGTTTGAGGTTGCTGTGAGCTGTGACACTACAGCGCTCTACAGAGAATGACATAGTGAGACTGTCTCAAAAAAAAAAAAAAACTTTTAGTAAACTAGAAAGAGAAAGGAACTTCCTCAAACTATAAGGGGTATTTATGAAAACCCCACAGCTAACACTATACTTAATGATTAAAGTCTGAAATTCTGTCTTCTAAGTTCAAGAACAAAGCAAGACTGCTCTCGTTCAGAATTATACAGGGTGCCTTAACAATTGCAAAAAGGCGGGCGGCGCCTGTGGCTCAGTGAGTGGGGCGCCGGCCCCATATGCCAAGGGTGGCGGGTTCAAACCCAGCCCCGGCCAAACCGCAACAAAAAATAGCCGGGCGTTGTGGCGGGCGCCTGTAGTCCCAGCTGCTTGGGAGGCTGAGGCAAGAAAATCACTTAAGCCCAAGAGTTAGAGGTTGCTGTGAGCCGCGTGACGCCACGGCACTCTACCCGAGGGCGGTACAGTGAGACTCTGTCTCTACAAAAAAAAAAAAAAAAAAAACAATTGCTAAAAGGCAAAAGGGGGGGGCATACAGATTGGAAATGAAGATTGCTTTATATTGAAAACTCTAAGGAATCCATGAAAAAATTATTTAAACTACTATGTGAACTTAACAAAGTTGCAGGATATAAGAATAATATATACTGTAAATGTTAAATGTATTTATACTGGCAGTGGACAACTGAAAAATAAAATATTTTGATTTTTCAGTATCAATAACTTCTTGAGGATAAAGAATGAAGTGTATACAGTTACAGTGGAGACATGACAAGAGGAAGAGGTTAATTTCACCTATAAGTGATCTGGAAGGATTTCACATAGCGATTATCTATGCTAAGTCTTGAAAACTAAGAAACTTCCAATCAAAGGGATAATAGTCATTCCAGGTTAAAAAAAAAAAAAAAGGACATAAACATTATAAAGATATTTGAGCAAGCATGGCACATTTAGGATCTATAGTAGTTCTGTGTGATTTGAATCATGTGAGGAAAAAGAGTAGTCAGAGAGGCTAGAGAGGTATGTTAAAGCCTTATATTAGGCATTTGATCTTTATCCTGTAGACCATATGGAACTATTGATGGCGTTTTTGTTTTTTGAGACAGAGTCACACTCTGTCACCCTGGATAGAGTGCAGTGGCATCATAGCTCACAGCAGCCTCAATCTCTTGGGCTCAAGCAATCCTCTTGCTTCAGCCTCCCAAGCAGCTGAGACTACAGGTGTGTACCACTATGCCCAGCTAGTTTTTCTATTTTTAGTAAAGACTGAGTCTTGTTCTTGGCTTAGGCTGGTCTAGAACTCATGAGCTCAAACAGTCCACCCACTGCAGCCTCCCAGAGTGCTAGGATTACAGGCCTGTACACATACTGTTGATGGGTTTTAAATAGGAGAGACATGGTGATATTGCATTTCAGCGGTTGCCTGTAGGAGGAGTTGAATTCAGACCTTCAGTGGCCTTTCAAGTATTTATGTTCAGTTCAACTTGCTATTGAGAGCCAGCAAAGGCAATCATACTATATGGCTGCTCCCTCAGATTGAGGCATTAGGTTTTACCAAGCAATTCCTGTTCCAGGATGTTGACTCACCCAGAATCCTGCATCGTGCTTCGGTGGTACTGACAGTCGTGTAACCATCTGTTGAGAGAAGTAGCATTGTAGCAGCAGTAGTATGGCCAGCCCCAGGGCCCTAACATATCAATGGCAATGGTACCCATCCAGGTAAGAGGTCACTTGGAAGGTAGAACAATGTTCTAGGCTCAGGAAACAGATTGTTTACATTACCTCTGTACTATAGCATCAGGCTTTGTGAACTGCATGATCTGCTGAGGAATAGAAATAGAGATAGAAAGTTTTCCATTAATTAATTCTGTTAAAACTCAGACTTTTGGCGGCGCCTGTGGCTCAAAGGAGTAGGGCACCAGCCCCATATGCCAGGGTGGGTTCAAACCCAGCCCCAGCCAAAAACTGCAAAAAAAAAAAAAAGGAAAAAACCCAGGCGGTGCCTGTGGCTCAAAGGAGTGGGACGCTGACCCCATATACCAGAGGTGGCGGGTTCAAACCCAGCCCTGGCCAAAAACTGCAAAAAAAAAAAAATCCCACAAAAAATAAAACCCAGACTTTCGGTTTTATAACCCTTATTATGTTATCTTCCACATCTGTTTTTAGGCTAATTACACATTGAGTTAAGTTCTATATTCCTAGGCCCTAGCAGGGAGAGAAGGTTTGAATGGCTGTCTCTGCTACTTAGGTGTTTAATCCTTAGGTAAATAACCTAATCCCTGTGATCTCTAGTTTCCCCCTTAGTAGTGGAGATGATAATGCCTACTTTATAGAGTCATTGTGAAAATCATCATATGAAAGCTCTCAATACATTCTTAGTACACAGATTCTCTCATATTAGTTTAACTTCTTATTTAGATTTTGTTGTAGATTATCCTGTGTATTTGCTTTTCCAAACAAAGGTTGTTTTTTGTTTTTTTGGGTTTTTTGCAGTTCTTGGCCAGGGCTGGGTTTGAACCCACCACCTCCAGTATATAGGGCCGGCACCCTACTCCTTTGAGCCACAGGTGCCGCCCCAAAGGTTGGTTTTTATCTTTGTGACTTAAGGCTGGAAAATCTCCTGCTCCCCTGTCCTTTTTTTTTTTGAAACAGTCTCAAGTTGTTGCACTGGGTAGAGTGCTGTGGTGTCACAGGTCACAGCAACCTCAAACTCTTGGGATTAAGTGATTCTCTTGCCTCAGCCTCCCAAGTAGCTGGGACTATAGGTGCCCACCACAACACCTGGCTTTTTTTTTGCAGTTGTCATTGTTGTTTTAGGTGTTCCGGGCCAGGTTCCAACCTGCCAGCCTCAGTGTATGTGGGCAGGGGTGGCCCTGTCCTTAGACCAGAAAAAAATTTTCCACTATGCTCCCAATTATGTGCACGCGTCATTTTGGTTAATTTAAGGAGGTACAGAAATTGACAGCTTTGACAAGCCCAAATGTTGACCAAAGGAAATAAATTAATACTATGTTATACAAGATGTGCAAATTAACAGTGAAGTGTTAAACCAATACTCCTGGTGGCGCCCGTACCTCAGGAGGTAGCCCGGGCCAGCTAAACAACAAAGACAGCTACAACAACAACAACAAAAAGAAATAGCTGGGCATTGTGGGGGGCGCCTGTAGTCGCAGCTACTTGGAAGGCTGAGGCAAGAGAATCGCTCAAGCCCAAGAGGTTGAGGTTGCTGTGAGCTGTGACACCATAGCACTCTAACCAGGGCGACAGCTTGAGACTCTGTCTCAAAAAAATAAATATAAATAAACTAATATTCCTCTTTAAAAGTTAAAATTTAAGTCTCAGATAAAGCGAGACTTAAGCTACTACTTAACCTCTTCTCTTCTCACAATTCTTCAACAGGACTTTATTGACTTAACTAGAGAAACCAGACCAAGGGCAAAGGATCGCAGTGGACTCTGTGTGATTGACCTGACAACAACTGACGAAGAAAACAGACCAATTGCCACTCTTGATTTGACTTTAGAACCTGTCACTCCTTCCCAGAAGGAGCCAACCAGTCTTCAGACATGTGCCAGCCTCTCTGGAAAAGAGGTGATGGAAGGGCACGTGGAAAGAAGCTCTCGACCTGTAACACAGAGAATCATTAACAGTGATCCTGTGGATTTGGACTTATTGGAAGAAAATACATATGAAGGTCCCCAAGCCCCTATGTCTACCAGTGGGGACTCTGTTTATCCAGCAGAGCCAAATTGTAGCTCAACCATGTTCAAAAGTGACCTCAGCTTCTTGGCAAGGTTACAGCTGTCTTCAGATATTAGCTCCCTTTCCCCGACAAGCAATAATAGTAGCAGCAGCAATCAAAGGGCACCCTTGCCATGCCCACAGCAAGATGTGCCTTGCCCACTACAGGCCTTGCCATGCCCACTGCAAGCCTTGCCATGTCCACTGAGAGCCTCTCCATGTCCACCACGAGCCTCTTCATGTCCACCTCGAGCCTTGTCGTGCCCATCACAAACCACGCAGAGCCAGCTACATCCACCTCATCCACCTCAAAAAGTGCCATGCCCTGTGCAGAATGTGCCAACCCCACCTCAAGATACATTATGGCATCCTCACCACTTACTGAACCCACCTCAAGACTCTGTGGGCCTACCTCAACATGTACCAGGCCCACCTCAAAACATATTATATCCACAAGATGTGTCATACTCACAAGGCATGCCACAGTCATCAGAAGACATGCCACAGTCACTGGGAGACATGGTGCAGTCACCAGGTGATGTGCCACAGTCACCAGATGCACCACAGTCACCAGGCAGTGTGCCACCATCACCAGATGATGTGCCACAACCACCAGGAGATGGGCCAAGCTTACTGGGAGACAGGCTACATTTGTCAGGAGACATGCCACACTCAGCAGGGTACATGCCACACTCACCTGGATACATGCCTGACTTACCAAGAGACTCTCCCCAGAATGATGTACAGAAAAGTGACACTCCTATGGATATCTCAAATCCATCCTCTCCAAGCTGTTCTGCCAGCCCACAATCTCCACAGTCTGAAACTTCCTTAGAGAAAGTTCCTTGGCTCTCTGTCATGGAAACCCCAGCCAGAAAAAAAATATCACTGTCACAGCCAGTCAACCCCAGGCCTGCCCAGGTACAAGCGCAGACCATGTATAACAGACCATGCCTGCATAGGCTGAAGTACTTCCTACGACCTCCAGTTCATCACCTCTTCTTCCAGACACTAATACCGGATAAAGATACAAGAGAGGTGAGCCAATATATCTCTCCCTAAGTATTAACTATGCTAGCTATAGGCCTGAGGTAAGAACAATATGATTGGAGTCTATGAATGAAAAGAAAAGCCAAGTATAAATGAAATGTTTATCTTTCTCCCACTTGTGAAGACCATGCAGTGTAGAATCAGATGTGAGTTCAAATTTTAGCCCCACACTTAAAAACTGGCACTGTGTAAGTCATTTTGCCTTTCTGAGCCTTAGCTTTCCTATCTATAAATGGAGGTAAAAACATACCTCCAGGGTCATTAAATGAAGTAATGTATGTAAAGTGCCAGAGTGTCTGACTCATCATAGGTCTTATTAAAATTCTTGTCTTATCATTTCCTGTCCCTTCCCCTTCCTGATTACATAAGACAGAAATAATAATACTCTTTGTCACTTCAGTGCCACTCCAAAATTACTACTCTCTGACTTTGGGAGGAAATTCAATTTTAAGACTTTAATGGGAATTCTACTTCCCATTGGTCTTCACTGATTTGTGAGAGCTAAACTAAATATGTGGGTGGGGACCGTGGCTGGGAACAGTGGCTCATGCCTGTTATCTCAGCACTTGGAGAGGCCAAGGTGGAAGATCCCTTGAGTCTAAGAACTCAAGATGAGCCTGGGCAATACTGAGACCTCCTCTCTAAAAAACTTTTTTTTTGAGACAGAATCTCACTCTTTTGCCCTGGGTAGAGTGACATGATAATGTAGCTCACAGCAACCTCAAACTCCCGGGTTCAAGGGATCCTCTTGCCTCAGCCTCCCAAGTAGCTGGCATTACAGGTGCCTGCCACCAAGCACAGTTAGATTTTCTATTTTTAGTAGAGACAGGGTCTTGCTCTTGCTCAGGCTGGTCTCAAACTCCTGATCTCAAGCAATCCACCCGTCTCAGCCTCCCAGAGTGCTAGGATTACAGGTGTGAGCCACCATAAACAGAGTCTCACCATGTCTCCCTCAGTGGAGTGCTGTGGTCTCACAGCTCACAGCAACCTCAAACTCTTGGGCTTAAGCAATCCTCTTGCCTCAGCCTCCTGAGTAGTTGGGACTACAGTCACCTGCCACAATGCCCGGCTATTTTTTTTTTGGTTGCAATTGTTGTTGTTTAGCAGGCCTGGCCTGGGTTCAGACTCGTCAGCTTTGCTGTATGTGGCTGGCACGCTTCTCACTGAGCTACAGGTGCCAAGCCAAAAAAACTTTTTTAAATTAGCCACATATGGTGGTATATACTTATAGTCCTAGCTACTTGAAGGGTTCAGGTTGGAGAATCACTGAGCCCAGGAATTTGAGGTTACAGTGAGCCATGATCATGCCACTGTACTTCACCCTCAATGACAAAATAAGGCCCTATCTTTATAAAAACAAAAAATCGTGTCTGAGCACCACAGTATAAAGTTTTGTTGTTGTTGTTATGTATACCACATCCCCAGTATTAAGAAGACTGGCTTGAAGTAGTTCAAAAAGTCAAGTACACTCTCCTTGTTTAAGCAATCGGGTGCCAGGCATTCACATTGATTTGGCCTTGGAGATTGATTTTTTTCTTTTATTTTATAATAATTACTATGTCTTATAATATGTTTTATGTCTTTTCCCTCTACCCGACCACTAGCTCATTCTCTTTTTTTCCTGTGAATTTGCCTCAAGTTAGTGACACATCTGTCTGTCATCAAGAGCACTGTTGGGAGTCTTGAGAATTTGTCAGTTTCCATAGTCAAGTCTGTGGCAGTTTGTAGGCATGACACCAACAGAGAAAGTGTCCTCCTTCTGTGAACACATAGCTTGGAATACGAGTTGTTAATTAGACCACACAAAGTGGATTTTCTTCACCTTAAAGAACCTCAGCCACCTCAAATACATCTGTAAACCTTATCTGTCTCTCCAGTGATTTCTTTGGGGTTTTTAATAAATACTGAAAAATATAAATAAATATTGGTCATTTTTCCCAAAAACTTCTTCAGCTGGTCCCCCCTATTGGTCTTTACCAGCCAAAGTATGGTAAAGTATGGTCTTTACCATACTTACCAAAGACAAAGTATGTCTTTGTTTCATACTAAAATAAGAGTCATAATGCTCATATCCTAGCGTTACTAAAGGTAAACACATAAAGCACATAAACCACATAAACTAAGTTCACTAAAGGTAAACACATAAACCACCTTTCAGGGCCTTTAGTAGTACTGTATAAATAAACTTCATATAAGCTCTTCCTATGTCATTAAAATTTATTTTAGATAAAACTTTTCTTTTTTATAAATTGTGGAACATTTCAAATGCTTGGAAGACTTTGCTATCTTCAGCCTATTCTAGAACCTCTTGTTTTTTAAATGTATTATAGAAACCTATCCTAATTTTCTTCTTTCTGTCTCTACAGAACAAAGGTCAAAAATTAGAACCCATCCCTCATCGAAGACTAAGAATGGTGACAAACACCATTGAAGAAAATTTTCCCCTGGGGACTGTACAATTTTTGATGGACTTTGTGTCACCCCAGCATTACCCACCCAGAGAAATTGTGGCTCACATCATCCAGAAAATCCTGCTCAGTGGCTCTGAGACTGTGGATGTCCTAAAGGAAGCCTACATGCTTCTCATGAAAATTCAACAGTACGAATCGTAACAGCTGGCTGTTGGCAAAATTTCTAGGGAACTTGGACTCAGGGCACAGTTTTCTCTTCCCTAAGCTTAATTCAGCTAACCATTAGGGAGGATAACTTAGTATATTATTGTTGTTTGGATTGTAAGTTATAGGAAATCCAATCCAATTTGGCTTTAATAACTGATAAAAGAGAAATTAATTACTCATTTACTAAAAACCTAGGAATAAGATATGACTTGCTCCGAAGTTCAGAAATGGTTTTCAGTACTCCTTTTCTAGCTCTGCTTTGGTGTAGTTTTCAGGCTCCACATGGTAGCCCTCTCAGCCTCAGGCTTTCATAACACTCCCAGTAGAAGAGAGAGTCTACTTCCCTCATAGTCACACAAGAGTTCTAAAAGTCTAATAAGATTTAATTGGCTTAACAGGAAACATTAACCCATCTTTTATTTAATCACTGTGAATTGAGAGGTAGACTATCATGATTGGCTCAGTAAGTCATATGCTTTATCCTGGAATTCTGATAGGTAAAGCCAATTGGCTAAAACTAATGAAGAGGTGGGTTTCGGGCGGCGCCTCTGGCTCAGTGAATAGGGCACCAGCCCCATATACCCAGGGTGGCGGGTTCAAACCCAGACCCGGCCAAACTGCAACAACAACAACAAAAAAATAGGCAGGCATTGTGGCAGGCACCTGTAGTCCTAGCTACTGGGGAGGCTGAGTCAAGAGAATCACCTAAGTCCAAGAGCTAGAGGTTGCTGTGAGCTGTGATGACACAGCACTCTACGGAGGGCAACAAAGTAAGATTCTGTCTCTGAAAAAAAAAATAAAAGAGAGTTGATTTCTTCAAGATAAAATTAGAATACTAATGCTTCTCAAGAGGGGAGTAGATACAAGGTAGCAAAAAACAATGAAGTTCTATTACCCTCAAGTTGATGTAGTATGATATCAGAGGCTAGACAAGAACACTGAGAACAGTGGAGGCTTCTTTCTTCTTTCATCTTCTAGATCCTATCCTTTATTCCACTGAATTCTCCAGAATTCTAATTGATGTCACTTAACTTTCAGGCTACATCCAGCCAATGCCAAGACGGTGGAGTGGGACTGGAAACTGCTTACCTATGTCATGGAGGAAGAGGTAACGTAACAATTATCAGGACGTATCTTCTGCAGGGGAAGTTTTAAATAGGAAGAAAAGTGACAGCAAATCTGGTAATAAAATCTACGCCATATTCTCTCCTGATACACCCTCTCCCACTAAAAAATTGAAATGGTATATACGGTCTCCCAATTCAAGATTGAGTCCATTCACTTATCCCTTTCCTTCTGAGATTCTATTAAAAATAACAATAAGTGAATAGAGAAAGTTATAAATTCATGGCTATAAAAATAAGAGTAAAGACAGTAGATTTACCTGAAGATTTGGAAGACCTAAAGAAAATGTAAGAATGATGGCTAATAAAGCTAGACAAAAAAAAAGCTACAGACTAGAACATATATATAAAAGAGGCTGTTGCCAAGGAGGGAGGACATCTTCCCTTTAGAACACCAGAGAGGTTTTGGGCTCCAAAACATAGCCTGTAGTAGAAGTCAGATATGGGCTGTAAATGAATTTTTATTGAAAGTCTATAGATGAAACAATCAAATGCTTTATTCTTTCTTTCTTTTTTTTTTTTTTTTTTTAAACAGAGTCTCATTATGTCGCCCTTGGTAGAGTGCCATGGCATCACAGCTTACAGCAACCTCAAACTCTTGGGTTTAAGCAATTCTCTAGCCTCAGCCTCCCAAGTAGCTGGGACTACAGGTGCCCGCCACAAAACCTAGCTATTTTTTTGCTGTAGTTGTCATTGTTGTTTTTAACTGGCCAGGGCCAGGTTCAAACCTGCCAGCCCCAGTGTATATGGCCAGAGCCCTAACTACTGACCTACGGGTGCCAACCTCAAATGCTTTATTCTTGAACACAAAATATTCAGTAGACAGGTTACATACACTTCAATGTCAGAAGACTCATTGTCTAAGGAAGTTAAATGTACCATCTGTAATAAATAAAGATAGCTAGTATAGAGTTGGAACTCTAGGAAAAAAGTCTCCCACATTCTGAACTTCAGTTATCTCCAAGCTTAATTGCCAAATTGCCAGCTTTTTGTCTGCTAACCCTAAAGCAGTTAGATAAAACAAATCATTTTCAAGTTAGAATTCTTTACTCGTGGCTCAGCGCCTGTAGGTCATTGGCTAGAGCACCAGCCACATACACCAGAGTTGGCAGGTTCAAATCCAGCCTGGGCCTGCCAAACAACAATGACAACTACAACCAAAAAATAGCCGGGTGTTGTTGCAAGAGCCTGTAGTCCCAGCTACTTGGGAGGCTGAGGCAAGAGGATCAATTAAGCCCAAGAGTTAGAGGTTGCTGTGAGTTGTGATGCCACAGTACTCTACTGAGGGTGACTTAGCAAGACTCTGTCTCAAAACAAAATAAAAAGAATTCTTTACTCGGCCAAACTGTTAGGTGTGAAGGTAGAATACAAACATTTCCAGATGACCACTGCACAGTAGCCCCAATGACAAAGCAAGACCCCCATCTTAAAAAAAAGAAAAAGAAAAAGAAAAAACTGCTGCCAAGGATGTAGAGATATTAGAACCTATGCACTCCCGGTGGGAGTGTAAAATAGTATAACTGCTATGGAAAACAGTATGACAGTTCCCCAATAGAATTATCATATGATCCAATAATCGCACTTCTGGGTATATATGCAAGCAAACTGAAAGCACGTTCTCAAAGATATTTACATACCTTTGTTAATAGCACTGTTCACAATAGCCAAAAGGTATAAGCAACCCAAATACCCATAGTCAGAAGAATGGATTTTAAAAATATGGTGTATTCCTGCAATGGGATATTAATTCTGTGTTAAAAAGTAAAAAAATTCTGTCACATACCACAACTTGGATGACCCTGTAGGATACTACACTAAGTGAAATATGCCAGTCTCTAAGGGACAAATATTATGTGGTTCTACTTACATGAAGTATCAAAAGTAGTTAAGTCATAGAAATAGAAGTAGAATAATGGTTGCCAGGAGCTGAAGACAGTGAGAAATGGGAAGTCGTTGGTCAATGGATATAGGGCTTCAGTTTTGAAAGATGAGAAGTTGTGGAGACTTTTGGATATCTATGAGTATATTTCACACTACTGAACTTTACACTGAACTTGGTAACTTATATGTTATTTTTTTTAACCACAATTTGAAAAAAAAATATTTAAAGAAAATAGCAAATGTTGCCAAGAATGTGGAAGACATAAGTCTCATACATTGCTGGTGGGAAACAATGAAGTTAAGCATAAATTTATCATTTAACCTATGTATTCCACTTCTAGATATAAACCCAAGAAAAATGAAAACATGTCAACCAAAGACTTGCATGTGAATGTTCATGGTAGCATTATTCCTAATAGCTAAAAAGTAGAAATAGGACGGCGTCTGTGGCTCAGTTGATAGGGCGCCGGCCCCATGTACCAACCGTGGTGGGTTTGGACCCAGCCCCTGCCAAACTGCAACAGAAAAATAGCCAGGCATTGTGGCAGGCCTCCTGTAGTCCCAGCTGCTTGGGAGGCTGAGGCAAGAGAATCGCCTAAGCCCAGGAGTTGGAGGTCGCTGTGAGCTGTGATGCCACGGCACTCTAGTGAGGGTGATAAAGTGAGACTGTCTCTACAAAAAAAAGTAGAAATAATTCAAATGTCTATCAACTGGTGAATGAATAAACAAAATGGGATTCTGTTCTATAATAAAAAGGAATGAGCTATTGATACAGGCTAGCACCTAGACAAACATTAAGCTGGGGGAAGGAGCAAGATGGCCTACTAGAGGCACCTTTTGCCATAAGCTCCTGTCCAGTAGGAGAAAAGTTGGACTGAAGCAAACTCAGAGGAGTCAAAATTGGGGAGTTGACCACAAGGAGAAGAAATCAAGGTGCACATAATCCCCACTAAGACAAGCTGAGAGGGAGAGAAAGAGGAAGAAAGATAACAGAGATCAAGCACAGAGCAACTAGACTGAAGGTGCCCAGTGCCGAAGAAGACAGGAGACCCCTTCCCCAACCAGGAGGCCCGCTGTGGGATTTCTGTAAGCAAGCAGGGAACAAAGAACCTCTTACCTCACCCCCTGAGAGACAGCCAGTTCACCTGCACCTGGAAATGTCTACCTCTGAGTCCCCATCATTCCTAGCACAAAAGTGAATGAATATTCTCTCTGCACTCCTGAGCCCACAGCCCACCCTCCCTGCTTTCCCGTTGCCTAATGGATTAACCTCTTGCAAAGGCTGGTGTGTTTGGTGAGTTCTCTGAGAGATCTGGGCATCGTGTGAGCTGCTGAAGCATGCAACACCCTGCCCCCTGCTGCAGGAGGAAACAGTGGCACAGCAGTTCTAACTTTGATGTGGTGAGGTGTGGTCTTTCCCGGCTTTAACACCTGCTGGGGGGACCTTTCCCCTGACCTTTGGAGAATGACTACCTGGTGTCTATGCCTGGGAACTCTCAGCTCCCCTCCTGCAATTTGGAGAGAGACAGGCCTAGCCTCAGCGACCCACACTGGGAAGGTCGCCCAGTGGCGACCAGGAACCAACCAGCCTCCTCATGGATGACGGCTGCATTTTATCTCGTACACAGCCTGACTCTGGTGGGGGAAGGACTGCAGCTTCTTTGAACTTGTTAGCTGAGAGTTGCCTGCACTGCAGGATGAGTTCAATTGGAACACTTGGTCAAAACTTTCTGCAGATTCTTTTTTTTTTTTTTTTTTTGAGACAGAGTCTTACTTTGTCACCCTCGGTAGAGTGCCAGTGTGTCATAGCTCACAGCAACCTCAAACTCTTGGACTCAAGCGATTCTCTAGCCTCAGCCTCTTGAGTAGCTGGGACTACAGTCACTTACCTGCCCAGCTTTTTTAGAGATGAGGTCTCACTCTGGTTCAAGCTGGTCTCAAAATTGTGAGCTCAGGCAATCTACCTGTCTTGGCCTTCCTAGAGTGCTAGGATTACAGGCGTGAGCTACCACACTGGGCCTTCTGAAGATTATTATTCTCTACCTGCCACTGGCTAGGGCTCCAAGTTTGCTCCTAATTTGAATTTGCCTGCATATGGGGGGATAGCACCATGAGGGGATGGGAACAGTGGGTCTATTTGTGAATTCCCCTCCTCTAGCCGTCACTGGCAGGGTGTGCCACAGCTGTTCAAATATTTATACAGCAGAAACTCCAGTGAAATACTGTTGCTCTTTTAAACTGGGTGGAGGACAGACTGACACCAGGACAGAGTCAGTTTGAGCAAGGCAGGCCCTGAAAGACCCTGGCTGCAGCCCTGAAAGGAAGCTTAGCATGGCATGGGAGAAGGGCCACAAGCACAAGCTCCAGCTCATTAGCGAAGGAGTGGTTACCTCCAGTTCCTGGGGCCTACAGATCTCGTCTCACCCTGCCAGTTTTGTTGCCAAATAGGTCTGCACAGTATTCCCTAACAGTCTACAATTACATTATCTCTCAATATATATTTGGGGACAACCTAACATTTCAACTAAAAATTTATGTAGGCCGGGTGCGGTGGCTCCTGCCTGTAATGCTAGCACTCTGGGAGACCGAAGCAGGTAGATTCCTGAACTCACGGGTTTGAGACCAGCCTGAGCCGGAGTGAGACCCAATCTCTAAAAAAGTAGCTGAGTGTTGTGGCAGGCACCTGTAGTCCCAGCTACTTGGGAGGCTGAGGGAAGAGAATCACTTAAGCCCAAGAGTTTGTGGTCACTGTGACCTATGAGGCCACAGCACTCTACTGAGGGTGACAAAGTGAGACTCTGTCTCAAAAAATTAATTAATTAAAATAAAAATAAAAATAACTATATAGTATTAAGGGAAGAAAGTTGAAAATACTCAAGGGGAGGAACCAGTAGAAGTATTCTGGCAACATGAAAAATCAGAGCAGATCAACTCCCCCAAGGGATTACAAGGGAGAGACGGCAGAAAATACCATGTATAGAGAAATTGCTGAAATGTCAGAAATAGAATTCAGAATATGGATGACAAATGAGATGAATAGAATTGAGAAGGTGAGAATAGAAATCCAAAGAATAGTCTAAAAATTGTCTCAAGAAATTAGTGAGTTTAAAAAGATAAAGCCACAAAGGATCAGGACATAATTAGAAAAGATAGAGAGCTTAAGGAAGTAAAAGAGGAGCTTTGAAACACAGTAGAGAATCTCAGTAATAGAGTAGAATATGGAGAAGAAAGAATTTCAGAAATTGAAAAAAAAAAAGGAGAACAAAAACAATATTCCCTAAGAAAGGTAGGAGATTATTCCAAAAGAACAAAGATCCAAATTATAGGGGTTTCTGAAGAAAAAGAGGATGGTCCTAAAAGCACTGATGTTCTGCTTTAAGACATCATGGTGGAGAATTTCCCAAGCATTGTGAGAGAGGAAGGAATTCAGATATTAGATAGTTTCAGAACCCCAGCAGGACTCAGTCTAAACAAAGTATCTCCTAGACACATTGTAATTAACTTTGCCAAAGTCAATATGAAAGAGAAAATCCTTCAAGCAGCCAAGAATAAGAAGAGTCTTCCTGAGAAGAGGAAAGTATCAGGATCACCGCCGATCTTTCAGCTGAAACTTTTCAAGCCAGAAAAGGATGGTCATTAGCCTTTAACCATCTTAAACAAAACAATTTCCAGCCCAGGATCCTTTATCCTGCTAAACTGAGTTTCATTTCTGATGGAAAAATAAAATATTTTACTGACAGACAAATGTTGATGAAATTTGCTATAACCATAAGAAGTACTCAGACCCATGGCTCGGCGCCTGTAGCTCAGCAGCTAGGGCACCAGCCATATACACCAGAGAGGGCGGGCTCAAATCCAGCCCAGGCCTGCCAAACAACAATGAGAACTAGAACCAAAAAATAGCCAGGTGTTGTGGTGGGTGTCTGTAGTGCCAACTGCTTGGGAGGCTGAAGCAAGAGAATCACTTAAGCCCAAGAGTTTGAAGTTGCTGTGAGCTGTGACTCCACAGCACTCTACCCAGGGCAACATAGTGAGACTCTGTCTAAAAAAAAAAGAAGTACTCAGACCTATTCTTCATAATGACCAGCATGATGGTCTATCACCAAAGTAAAGATACCCAGAAATTAAAGAACAAAGCCTAGCTTCCACAATCTTGAAGGGACTCTAGAGCTTCACAAAACAAGATAAACAAAATTCCACCATATTCATTGTATCTCTCAGTAAACGTGAATGGTTTGAATTTCCTACTTTGGCCGATTGGATATAAAAGCCCAAGCCTAGTATCTGCTGTCTCCAAGAAACACACCTAACCTCTAGGTATAAAATAAGAGTCAGAGTGAAGGGATGGAAAACAATAATCCAGGCAAATGGAAATCAGAAAAAAAGCAGGGGTTGCAGTCTTATTTGCAGATACAATTAAACCAATAAAAATAAGGAAAGGCAAGGATGGACCCTACATACTAGTTAAGGGAAGCATACAACGTGAAGAGATTTCAATCATCAGCATTTATACACCCAACCTAAATGCTCCTCAATACATAAAACAAACCCTAACGGATCTGAATAATACGCATCTACCTGCACGAAGGCATGGAAACTATATAACCTTATGCTGAAAAACAACTGAGTTAAGGACGAGATTAAGAAAGAAATCATTATATATCTTTAACAAAAAAATAATGAAGCTATAAGAGGGAAATTTACAGCATTAGATGCCTTCGTCAAGAATATAGAAAGATGACTTGGTGCCTGTAGCTCAGTGGCTAGGGAGCCAGCCACATACACTTGGGCTGGTAAGTTTAAACCCAGCCTAGGGCCTGCTAAACAACAGTGACAACTACACACAAAAAAAAATAGCTGGGCATTGTGGCAGGCACCTATAGTCCCAGCTACTTGGGAAGCTGAGGCAAGAGGATCACTTAAGCCCAAGAGTTGGAGGTTGCTGTGAGCTGTGATGCCATAGCACTCTATAGAGGGTGACATAGTGAGACTCTGTCTCAAAAAAAAGCATACAGAAAGAGAGCAAGTCAGCAACCTAGTGGGCTGTCTCAGGCAACTGGAAAAGGAAGAACAATCCAGCAGAAAAAAAGAAATAACCAAAATTAGAGCAGAATTAAATAATATCAAGAACACAAGAATCATTCAGAAGACAAGCAAAACAAAATGTTGATTCTTTGAAAATATTAATAAAATCTATAGGCTGGTACCTGTGGCTCAAGCAGCTAAGGTGCCAGCCACATACACCTGAGCTGGCAGGTTTTAATCCAGCCTGGGCCCGCCAAATAACAATGATGCTGCAACCAAAAAAATAGCCGAGCGTTGTGGCAGACACCTATAGTCCCAGCTACTTGGGAGGCTGAGGCAGGAGAATCACTTGAGCCCAGGAGTTGGAGGTTGCTGTGAGCTGTGATGCCACGGCACTCTGCCCAGGGCGACAGCTTGAGGTTCTGTCTCAAAAAAATAAAATCTATAAACTCTTGGCCAGACTAACCAGAAACAGTTAGAAATTTTGAATAGACCTATATCAAGCACTGAAATTGCATCAACAATACAAAATCTTCCAAAAAGGAAATTCCTGGACCAGATGGTTTCACACCAGAATTCTACCAAACTTTCAAAGAGGAGCTACTACCTATTTTGCATAATCTATTCCAAAACATAGAGAAGGAAATAATTTTCCCCAACACATTCTACACATCACCCTGATTCCCAAACCAGGAAAGGACTCAACAAAAAAGAAAAACTGTAGGCCATTATCATTAATGAATATTGATGCAAGAATATTCATTAAGATCCTCGCAAACAGAATACAGTGACACATTAAAAAATACATACATCAGGCGACACCTGTGGCTCAAAGGAGTAGGGCGCCGGCCCCATATGCCAGAGGTGGCAGCTTCAAACCCAGCCCCAGCCAAAAACTTAAAAAAAAAATAATAATAATATATATATATACACACACACACATACACATCAAAGAACAAACAACCCCATTTATTTGTGGGCAAAGACTTGAACAGAAACCTCTCTGAAGATGACAGGTGCATGGCCTACAAACACATGAAAAAATGCTCGTCTTCTTTAATCATCAGAGAAATGCAAATCAAAACCATTTTGAGTACCACCTAACTCCGGTAAGATTAGCCCACATCACAAAATCCCAAAACTACAGATGTTGGCATGGATGTGGAGAAAAAGGAACACTTCTTCACTGCTGATGGGACTGGAAACTAATACAGCCTTTTTGGAAAGAAGTATGGAGAATTCTCAAAGAACTAAAAGTTGACCTACTGCTTGAACCTGCAATATCATTACTAGGTATCTACTCAGATGAACAAAAATCATTTTACAACAAAGACATTTGCACCAGAATGTTGATTGCAGCCCAATTCACAAGTCGTGGAAGCAGCCTAAATGCCCATCGACTCGTGAATGGATAAACAAATTGTGGTAACCACTTTGATGTAAGCATTCCAAATTGTATATAAAATAAGTATATTATACCCCATAAATGCATTAATGTACACAATTATGATTTAATATAAAAAATTGTATATGTATACCAAGCGTCCTCAAACTTTTTAAACAGGAGGTCAATTCACTGTCCCTCAGACTGTTGGAGGGCCGGACTATAGTTTAAAAAAAAAACTGTGAACAAATTCCTATGCACACTGCACATACCTTATTTTGAAGTAAAAAAACAAAACGGGAACAAATACAATCACACCACCTCATGTGGCCCATGGGCTGCAGTTTGAGGACCCCTGATTGTATGCTATGCAGCCATAAAAAAGAGGGAGACTTTGAATCTTTTAGGTTTACCTGGCTGGATCTGGAACATATTCTTCTTAGTAAAGTGTCTCAAGAATGGGGGAAAAGTATCCAAATCTGGAGACATCACGTTACCAGACTTCAGGTTATACTACAATTCTATAGTGATCAAAACAACATGCTACTAGCACAAAAATGGAGACATAGAGCTATGGAATAGAATAGAGAACCTAGAGATGAACCCAGCCACATATTGCCATCTGATCTTTGACAAGCCAAACAAAAGCATGCACTGGAGAAAAGAATCCCTATTTAATAAATGGTGCTGGGGAGAACTGGTTAGCCACTTGTAGAAGACTAAAAATGGACCCACACCTCTCACCATTCACTGACAAAAATTGACTCTTTCTGGGTGAAATATTTAAATTTAAAACACGAAACAATAAAAATTCCAGATGAGAGGGTGGGGAAAACGCTTGACAAAATCGAAGAAGACCCCTTTGGCAATTGCAGCAACACCAAAAATAAATAAATGGGATTTGATCAAGCTAAAAAGCTCTGCACAGCTAAGGGTACCACAGTTAAAGCAAACAGTCTTCAGAATGGGAGATGATTTTTGCATGTTATGAATCTGACAAAGGTCTGATAACTAGAATCTACAGAGAACTCAATCAAGAAAAGAATAAACAACCCTATTTATAAGTGGGCAAGAGACTTGAACAGAAACTTCTCTGAAGATGAGGGATGAATTGCCAACAAACACATGAAAAAGTGCTCATGTCCCTAATTATCAGAGAAATGCAAATCAGAACCACTCTGAGATACCACCTAGCTCTGGAGTCCATCCACATCACAAAATCCCAAGTCTGCTGATGATAGCATGGATGTGGAGAGATGGGAACACTTTGGTACTGCTGGTGAGATCTTAAAGTAATATAACCTTTATGGAAAGAAGTATGGAGAATTCTCAAAAACCTGAAAGTCGACCTTCCATTAATCCTGCAATCTTATTATTAGATACCTACCTAGAAGAATAAAAATCATTTTTTCACAAAGATATTTGCCCCAGAATGTTAATTGCAGCTTAGTTCACAATTACCAAGTCATGGAAGCAACCCAAGTGCCCATCAACCCCTGTATGCATTAACAAAATGGTATATGTATACCCTGGAGTATTATTCAGCCATAAGAAAAGATGGAGACTTTATACTTTTTGTGTTTACCTGAATGGAGTTGAAACACATTCTTCTTAGTAAAATATCCCCAAAACAGGGAGGAAAGTATCCAATGTACTCAATATTAAACCAATATATAAACAATTACATGCCCACACAAAAGAAAAAACAAAAGTATAGTGTAGCAAAGAGGGGAGGAGAAGAGAAATTGGTGTGATCTCTCCTAATGTACATAATGTGAAGGTGTTCAGCACAACCCCTGGGTGAAGGGCTCAACTACAACTTGAACTTTACTTTAGAATTGAAAACAATGTAACCTAAACATTTGTACCCTAATATTAATCTGAAATTTAAAAAAAAATTAAGCTAAGAGAAAGAAACCACACACAGAGCATCACATATGGTATAACTCTATTTCTGTAAAACGTCCAGGAAAGGTAAATCTAGAAAGACAGAAGGTGAGTATTTGCCCTGGGCCAGAGGTTGGAAACTATAAAAGGACACAAGGAATCTTTCTGGGGTGATAAAACTGTTCTAAAAATAGATTATGGTTTTGTTTGCACAACTCAGTTTACTACAAAATGGTACATTTGAAATGATTGAATTTTAGGGTTTGTCAAAGTTTTTTGTTGTTGTTGTTTGAGACAAGCTGTCTCCCTAGATCAGTGGTTCTCAACCTTCCTAATGCCGCAACCCTTTAATACAGTTCCTGGGGGTCGCAACCCACAGGTTGAGAACCACTGCCCTAGATAGAGTGCTATGAGATCATAGCTCACAGCAAGATCCAACTCCTGTGCTCAAGCCATCCTCTTACCTCAGTTTTTCTATTTTTAGTAGAGACAGGATCTCACTTATGCTCAGACTGGTCTCCAACTCATGAGCTCAAGCTATCCACGTACCTCGCCCTCCCAGAATGCTAGGATTACAGGTGTGAGCCACAGTGCCAGCCTTTTTTTAACATTTTTTTTTTTTTTTTTTTTTGGTTTTTGGCCGGGGCTGGGTTTGAACCCGCCACCTCCGGCATATTTGGGGGAAGGGATATTCTCAATCTTGAACACCATTCTTGAAGAGTTGAAAAAGTATGTTGTGATGGTGGTCAGTAAAGGGAGGGATAAAAAGAAACTAAGAAAAAAAACTACACAAAAAAGGAATGGTTTTCTTACTTTGCTATTTAGATTTCCAGTATAGTAAATGATTTTAACATAGTCCTGATGCTGTAATCACTAGTTATAACATTTAGAATCAATTTGCATACAATGCATAGGAGATCATCTTATTAGCCTTGACAATGTGAAATGAAAAGTGTAGAACATAAAGGTTGAAGGATGAAAAATAATAGGATCTCTAAAAATAGTAGGGCTGTTACAACATTCTGTTTTTTTTTATTAGATCATAACTGTGTACATTACTGCATTTATGGGGCACAATGTGCCAACTCTATATACAATCTAGAATGTTCACATCAAACTGGTCAACATATCATTCACCTCACTTATTCAATTGTGTTTAGAATTCATACTCTTCTGTTAATGTATTTGACATGTACGCTTGCAATATACACAGCAGGTGAGGTCCCACCAATTATCCTCCTCCACCCATCTCCTCCCACCCCTCCCCTTGCCATCTTCCCAAGTAGGGCTGTAGCTGGTAGAGATACAGTTACTTTAGGAAGAGAAAAGGTGGGGATTTGGTCTAAGTGAGTTAAATCCTTATCTAGCATAGCAAAACTAACAGGTAATGTCTACAGTTGGTAAATCAAAAAATAGCAATATTTCTTTAGAAATGTTTAGGGTAGCTCAGTGCCTGTAGCTCAGTGGCTAAAGCGCCAGCCACATACACTGCAACTGGTGGGTTCAAATCCAGCCCAGGCCTGCCAAACAACAATGACAACTACAACTGAAAAATAGCCAGGCATTGTGGCAGGCGCCTCTAGTCCCATCTACTTGGGAGGCCGAGACAAGAGACTCACTTAAGCCCAAGAGTTAGAGGTTGCTGTGAGCTGTGACGCCATAGCACTCTACCCAGGCCAACATAGTGAGGAAAAAAAGAAATGTTTAGGTGACTTTTAGAAGAATGCATTAAAAGTTATTCCCTCTAGGGTACTGGAGAAGACAAGTGGTGGAGAGTGGTGTCAGTAGAAGCCTTTCATAATAAGTCTAGCATAAGTACTTGGTTTTTAAAATTGTATCAATTATTAACAATTAGAGGAAAATATACACGTTTGGAAGATAACGATACCTCATCACCTCTCCCCCAAAAAAGAAATGATATGTCTTGAAATGGTTATGTTTCCTGATGACTGAACCATATCTTGGTCCATGATATATGTTCCCAGAATATTTACTTAACTCCCTGGAGTTTGAAAGTTCTCACATAGTCCGGAAACAGTTTGGTGCCTTCCTAGTCTGTGAAGTTTCAAAGCCTGAGCTCCTGAGTTCTCGGTGCTTGTAAAGGGAAACCAAAAAAGCGTACGTGCTTGCCAGCTATGTGACAGGTACTTACACTGTCTTTGGTAAGGTCAGAATTATCCCCATGAGTCTCAGAGCCTCAGGGGTTTAAATAAGAGAAATAAGGAATGGAGCTATGTTTAAAACAAAGAACAACAAAAATATAATATCTGTGTGTCACCAAAGCCCATGCTCTTGATTTGTGTCAGTTAGGATTATTTCACCTGTAACAGAATATCCAGCTCAGCCTTGCCTCAACAATAAGGACATGTATCAGCTTATATTACTGGAAGTTCAGCAGTCATTAAAGAACCAGTTTCTTGGCGCCTGTGGCTCAAAGGAGTAGTGCACCGACCCCATATGCCGGAGATGGCTGGTTCAAACCCAGCCCTGGCCAAAAACTGTAAAAAAAAAAAAAGAACCAGTTTCTTTCTCTTCTTTCTACAGTTTGGGATTTATCCTGAGGTTAATAGATTCAGTCAGAGAGACTGACTTTCCATGGCTGTCTCCAGGTTACAAGGTATATAATCCTGGAGATTCTTTGAATAAATAATTTGCAATCCTTAGAAATCAAGAAATAGAGACCTTAGAGGATGTTATTCTTTTAGCAGTTGCTCCGTTTGTCTTCTTTTGTATAACCTAGACTACCTGCTCTCTCCCAGGAGCCTCTCTTTTAGGTACAGACATATTTGTTGACTCATGGCCTTCTCTTAGACATAGTATTTAAGAGTACCTAATATTTACTGTCATCTAGGAGATAAAGACTGAGTTCTCATTCTTCTTCCCAAGGGACAGACTCTACCTGGACGAGTCCTTTTTCTGCGTTATGTAGTGCAGACCCTTGAAGATGATTTCCAGCAGATCCTGAGGAGGCAGCGGCAGCACCTGCAGCAGTCCATTGCAAACACTGTGCTGTCCTGTGACAAGCAGCCCCACAATGTCAGGTAATCAGCCACCTGAGCTCTGAGATGACAAGAGGTAGAGATATAGGTGGGCAGCCACTGAAGGACAGAGAATATCAGTTGGACAAGGTTTTCTAGTCACTAGATAGTATAACAGGGATCATTATTAATACTAAGATAATCATAAAAGAACTCTCTCTGCTTGCAGAGTTCTATGGCAGGCCCCTTAGCTTCAGTGATTTTTCTTTTAAGACCATTGACTTCTTTTGTTCTATTTCACTATTGTCCAAACAACCTTGTGAGATCTAAGGAGAAACTTGACTTCTGTAAAATTTTCTTTGGCTTTTATTAACTGAGATTTGTTTCCATCCCCTGATGAGCTCAATATAAATCTCATTTCAAAGCCTGAGCTCCTGAGTTCTCGGTGCTTGTAAAGGGAAACCAAAAAAGCATACGTGCTTTTTTGTCACTACTAGTTTCTGAAAAGTAATATTATGTCATTAGGTCGTGTAGCTGACAGTAAAGTACAATAGATAGTAACCATGTGTTCTTTTTTTGTAAAATTAGTGTCAGAGTTTCTGGAAGCTTTAGAATATGGAACTACTATATGCTTATACCAAAGAGGAGGATTGATTTCTAGGGTGGGGATATCTGGAATTTTTCTCTTGGTACTGCAGCTGGTCCCCAACTTACAATGGTTTGACTTAAAAGTTTTCAACTTTATTATGGTGCAAAAACAATACATATTCAGCAGAAACCATATTTAAATTACCCATACAACCATCTGTCTCTCATTGCAGTATTTAAGTATTACATGATACAGTCAACAAATAGCCAACACTTTATTATAAAATCAGCTTTGTATTAGATGATTTTGCCCAACTAAAGGCTAATGTAAGTACTTTGAGCATGTTTACCTTACGCTATGGTGTATTAAATGTATTTTTACCTTATAATACTTTCTTTTTTTTTCTTTTGCAGTTTTTTTGTTTATTTGTTTTTTTAACCAGGGCCAGGTTTGAACCTGACACCTCTGGCATATGGGGCTGGCATCCTACTCCTTTGAGCCACAGTTGTCACCCTCCTTATAATACTTTCAACTTAGTATGGGTTTATCGGGATGTTACCACACTGTGAGTTGAGGGGCCTCTGAACATCCTGTGCTTTTTTGGAAATGATTCTCACTTCCGTGTACCAGCATCTCTTGGATTAGGGCAGTCTTGAAACTCTTCCACACATATTTACATTCTCACATTTTTTTTTTTTTTTTTTTTTTTTTGGATACAGAGTTTCACTTTGGCACCCTCAGTAGAGTGCTATGGCATCATAGCTCACAATAATGTCAAACTATTGAGCTCCAGTGATCCTCTTGCCTCAGCCTCCCAAGTAGTTGGGATTACGGGCGCCTGCCACAAAGCCCAGCTCTATTTTTTTTTTTTTTTTTTGAGACAGTCTGACTATGTCACCCTAGGTAGAGTGCCCTAGCATCACAGCTCCCAGCAACCTCAAACTCTTGGGCTTAACCAATTCTGTTGCCTCAGCCTCCAAAGTAGCCAGGACTACAGGCACCCACCACAATACCCAACTATTTTCTTGTTGCAGTTGTCCTTGTTGTTTAGCTGACCCAGGCTGGGCTTGAACCCGCCAGCCTCAGTGCATGTGGCTGGTGCTGTAACCAGCACCATAACCACTGTGCTATGGGCGCCGAGCCTCTCACATTTTCTTATATACAGAAGATACCCAAAAACTATATACACATTTTAAGAAAGGAAAAAACTACATTAAAATTGTAATACTTGATATATACACTATGATTACTTTTCCTTCATTCATACTTTTTTATTTCCCCCAGAGTTCATAATTGTCTTGTTTTTAGTTTTATTGCTTTCTCTGTACATATCAGAAATCAACACCAAATTCTGTCCTCTACCAGTCTTCATTGTAAGTGTGAGAGTTCCTTTTACCTCTTTCTAATGTTGGATGACTGACTTGTCCTATGTCTTTTTCTTTCTTGGATTTTACTCCCTCGTTTTAAGTAATCAGCCTCCAGTAGCTTTCTAAAAAAGGTATGTGGGGGTGCGGTGCCTGTGGCTCAAAGGAGTAGGGCGCCGGCCACATATGCCGGAGGTGGTGGGTTCAAACCCAGCCCCTGCCAAAAACTGAAAAAAAAAAGAAAAGTATGTGGGAAGATTTTGAGATCTTCTGTGTCTAAAAATGTCTTTATCTTCCCACACAGTGGTTGATAATGAGGCTGAATATAGATATTTAGTTTTGAAATAATTTTTCCAGAAAACAAGGTAGGGCCTTAAGACTATAATGACCTGGCCAGGCACAGTGGCTCATGCCTGTAATCTTAGCACTCTGGGAGGGCAAGGTGGGAGGATATCTTGAGCTCAAGAGCAGCCTGAGCAAGAGTGAGACCCCATTTCTACTACGAAAAACAAATAGAAAAATTAGCTGGGCATTGCAGCAGTTGCCTATAGTCCCAGCTACTTGGGAGGCTGAGAGAAGATTACTTGAGCCTAGGAGTTTGAGGTTGCTGTGAGCTAAGCTGATGCCACAGCACTCTAGCCTGGGCAACAGAGTGAGACTCTGTCTCAAAAGAAAGAAGATTGAAGGAAATCTTCTATTGTCTTCTAACTCCCAGAATTGCTATTAAGAAGTCATAAAAAAAAAAAAAAAGAAGTCATAAACTATTTTGATAATTTATTCTTTTTATGTGCCTTGTTTTTTTTGTTTTTTGAAGTTCACAAAGTTCTCTTTTTTCCCAGTGGACTTGTGGAAAGTCTGTATTCATCTATTTGTGTGCTGGGCAATTCAGTAGGCCATTTCAGTCTGGAAAAATATTCTTCATTTCTGGTAAATAGGATTTTTCTTTTTCTTTCTTTTTGCGTGTGTGTGTATGTGTGTGTTGGTTTTTGGTTTTTGTTGATTGGTTTTTTTATTTTTTTATTTTTTTGAGACAGAGTCTCACTCTATTGCCCAGGCGAGAGTGCCATTGCATCAGCCCAGCTCACAGTAACCTCAAATTCTTCGGTTCAAACAATCCTCCTGCCTCAGGCTCCCCAATAGCTGGGACTACAGGCACCTACCACAATGCCCAGCTCATTTTTCAGTTTTCAGTAGAGACTCTTGCTCAGGCTGGTCTCAAACTCCTGAGCTCAAACAACCTTCCCACCTTGGCCTCCCAGAATGCTAGGTTACAGGTGTGGGCCATCATGCCCAGCCAGCATTTTTCATTTTTGTTATCATGTTTCTTATTTCCAAGAGGTCATATTTTTTTTCTCTGTGTTCCTTATTAAAATTAATAAATAGCATTCTGTTCTTGTTTTCTTCTTTCCTGGATCTTTATCATCTCATATCTTTGCTGATTTTCATTTTTATTTGTTTTCTAATTATCTGCATAATATCTGTTTTCTCCAAGTTGCCTTTTTTTAGAGGCAGAGTCTCACTATATTGTCTAGGCTAGTCTCGAACTCCTGGGCTCAAATGTCCTCTCCCCTCAGCCTTCTAGAGTGGTGCTAGGATTACAGGCCTGAGTCATTACACCCAGCCTGGTTTTACATTTCTAAGAAAATCACTCAAGAGGAGGAACTACCTTAATTCATTTGTTAATGCACTGACTAACTTTGTTGTTGTTGTTGTTGCTGTTGTTGTTTTTATTATTACATCATAGCTATGTACATTAATGCGATCATGGGGCACCATACACTGGTTTTATGAACAGTTTGACACATTTTCATCACACTGGTTAACATAGCTTTCCTGGCATTTTCTTAGTTATTGTGTTAAGACAATTATATTCTACATTTACTAAGTTTCACATGTACCAACTTTGAAAAGATGTTTTTTCCATCTACCAACTGCTGGCCACATGTAATTCTCTAGACCTAATATCCCTAGATAAAAGAGGGAGTTCTTCAGTTCTTTCCTCCTTCCAGAAGCTCTGGTGCTTTTTACTTCTTGCAAGCTGGTCTACTACAGTGACAAATTTCCTCAGTGTTTCCTTGTCAGGAAAATATTTGATTTCTCCATTGAATTTAAAACTAGTTTAGTAGAATACAAACTTCTTGGCTGAAAGTTGTTTTGTTTGAGAATATTGAAGGTAGGAGCCCATTCTCTTCTGGCTTGTAAAGTTTCTGCTAGAAAGTCTTCTGCCTCCCTAATGGATTTGCCCTTATCAGTCAACTGCTGCTTATGCCTGGCTGCTGCTCCCAGAATGTTCTCTTTCCTTTTGACTTTGGTCAGATTAATTAAGGGCCATAAAGTGAGACTCTGTCTCTACAAAAAAAAAAAAAAAGTTTCTAAGAGATAAAAAAAAAAAAAGAAAGAAAGAAAAGAAAATCACTCAAGTTAGTATCTTCAGGTCTTTACTTTTGGGGCTAGTTAGGTTTTCCAGAGAAAACTTCAATCTCTTACACGAAGGATAAACACTGAGCCTCCATGTTTTGTTTTGTTTTTTTGGTTTTTTTTTTGTTTGTTTGTTTGTTTGTTTTTGTGGGTTTTGGCCGGGGCTGGGTTTGAACCCACCACCTCCGGCCTATGGGACCGGCGCCCTACTCCTTGAGCCACAGGCGCCACCCCTGCCTCCATATTTTTTGAAGGAAAGTGTGGAAAGCTGGGAAAGGTCTCTGCATTCAGAGACCTTTGCATATATTATATATCCATTTAGTGCATATATTATATATTCACCTATTACATATATTATATATTCATTTAGTGTCCCTGTTCTAGTACCTTTGCCTCCAAGCTATGCCTGGTATCCTAGTCCAGAGACCCTCAGTTCTATCTCTTCACAATGTTAACCTGTAGTCTGTAGGGTTGGGGAGGAAGACATGGGAGTCTGAAAGGTCCTTAAACAGCTTTCAAGCCATCCTGTTTATTTTAACTTACACCCTTTCACTCTCACTTCAGAGAAACCTAGTACTGCCACTTGTAGAACTTACTGAAGTTGTTTTTTTGTTTTGTTTTGTTTTTTTGAGACAGTCTCACTATGTCGCCCTTGGTAGAGTGCCGTAGCATCACAGCTCACAGCAACCTCCAACTCTTGTCTTGAGCTATTCTCTTGCCTCAGCCTCCTGAGTAGCTGGGACTACAGGCGCCCGCTGCAACGCCTGGCTATTTTTTGTTGCAGTTGCCATTGCTGTTTTAGCTGACTGGGTCCGGGTTTGAACCCACCACCCTTGTATATGGGGCCGGCACCCTACCCACTGAGCCACAGGCACCGCTCTGAAGATTTTATTTTTTTTAAGTAAATATGATTACTCGTTGCTGCTGTTGGCTTAGGATTTAGCTTCCTCAATTCTGCTAAGTCAATTAAAATTTTTCCCTTTACCAAAGTCATAAATTTGGATTAAACATTCTTATAACATGTTTGCTTTATTTGCTTGATTACCTAGTTACCTTTAATTTTGTGATCAGCATCTCTTAACCTACCCCCAAATCAAAGAGTAAGACCTTGATAATTACCTACTTCTAACCACACACCATCTCCCATCTTTGCCCCTCTCTGTATCCAAGATAGTCTCCATCCCACATGTTCATCATTGCATTTCTTTCCTTCCTTTTTCTTCTATCTTCTTTTTTTCTTAAAAATGCTTTTAAAATATTTCTTTCTGTGTACTTTTATTATATATGCATGTGTTCCTATAAAGTATGTAGTTTCTTTTAGCTTTATATTAAAAGGCATCATATTGCATATAATCTGTGGAGAACTTTATTTTTCGCTTAATATTTTACAGTATTAAGATTTGTCCATATTGTTACCTATCAGTATATTCATTTTGACTGCTATGTAATATTTCTATTTTATGTTTATACTTCATTCACCTTTCACCTTCTAAGATATCATTACTATTGTCTCTTCCCCTTCTTTGTAGATCTTTCTTAAAAAGTATTTACTATAGTATTATTATTTCAGGTTTTAAAAGGGAACAAAATTAGATGTGTGTATTCAGTCTACCATTTGTACCTGGGTTACATAGGTTATCAAAAGTAATTTTGCCTTTGCATGGAAGAATCACAAGCAGAGGGAAAAAGGAAAAGTAATTTTTCCTTTATGAGATGTTTTTATAATACCTTACCAACTTTTAGAGTCTACGCCCTTTATAAAGTATGACTCCACTGCATACACTTTAAAGTTACTAGGATTAATAGATGACGCCTAATAATAGAGAGCCAGCAAGGACTTCTATGGTCATTCAGTCCAATTTTCCACTGGGTAGGAAACCACAGATAGTGTTCTTTGGCCTTGGAATTACCTTTCAATAATTATAACTAAAATAAAAATTAGTTTTATTTAAAAGATAAATTTAATTATCTTTTTAGCCTTATTGCAATTAAATGTTGGTTTTCATTAGATTTGTATAGCCCCCACTCCCACCCACCCCCACCCTTGTTGTTACCTTTAGGGAAATCTAGGGATCTGGGAGCCCAGATTAAGGCTGTAGTGCAGAACACTATAAATTATTTTTCTGCTCAAGAAAAAAAAGAGTAAATCTTTTCCTTCTTATCTTTTTTTCCATTTCAGGGATGTTATCAAGTGGCTGGTCAAAGCAGTAACTGCAGATGGATTAATTCAGCCCCCAAATGGGAATCAAACCTCTTCAGGAACAGGACTCTTGAAAGCTGGCAGTAGCCATCCTTCTTCCCAGCCTACTCTGACAAAGAACACCAATCAGCTGTAAGGGGGCAGGCAGAATTTGTCTTTCTCAGGGCTATTGGGAATTAGTGTTTTAGAAAGCCAGCCCCACCCCCTAAGAGCAGCTTCCCTTAAATTAACAAGATCTTGTAACAGGCTGGTTCTTATTAAAAAGACTTAGTTTAACTAAATGCTACATTTCTAGAAGTCCAATGTGCTATCCATTGCCTGACAGAGCCACCTAAATGCTACATATCTAATTCCAAAGTATAGCAAAAGCAGGTGTTTTCACCCCTAGATGAATAAGACACCACAAAGTGAGTACAAAGTCACAAAGCAGAAGTGAACAGAAAAGCTAGAGGACATTGCCCTTTCTTCCCAGGATTCCAAAAGACAATAAAGGGTTATAGCTGCTCATCACTTTGTGGTATCCACTGACGTGGAGGAGGGCAGGTAGTGGTGTTCTAGCAACCTCAAGTCCTCAAGGACCTTTGTTTCTCTCCCCAAGTCCTACAAGAAAAATAGCAGTTCAACCTGCAGGTTCCAACAGATCAAGGTAGATCTCATTGCCTCAGACTGCCTAGGAAAGAGATTCATGGCATTTCTTTTATGGAGTTAAGAGTGGTCTTGGCTTTTTTTGAGAAATGGCAGGATTTTAGAGGCTGGGCTACCCTTGCACAAGTGACCTAGTATTCCATGTCAATCATATTATTAAAAGTCAGTCACACTTGACATTTCAAATACAGCATTTGTGCCTAAATTCAGAATGTTATAATCTGGTTGCACCAACTCAATTGTTATATAAAGTCTACCAGTTTCAACTACTTTAGAAGAAAATTTTATATCTAAAAGGGGAATGTTTTGGGACAATGAGGCATTTCCTTGGAGAAAGCCCTAAAGTGAGGTTATCTCAGAGGTGCCATATACATACCCAAGAGGGGGACAGATACTGTTTCTTCAGTGGAAGCTAATCTCTAATATAATAATAATCATAGTAAGTTTTTTATAAGTATTATCAGAAATAACAATAGGCCTCCTAAAAGTCAACTTATTGTGATCTTATCAACTATAGGTATTTACTGTTAAAGAGTACCTACCTGCCAGATATTTTACAGATCACTCACAACTTTGTGAAATAGGAGATATTCTTCCCCTTTTTTATAGATGAAAACTCTTAGACTCAGAGTTTAATAACTTGTGTAAGGTTGAACAGCTTATTATAGAGCCAGAATCTGATACCTAAGCCCTTGGTGTGGTCCACCTATTGTGTCACTGGCTGCAGATTTTCTGAAAACAAAGCCCTTCTTTCCATCATAAATAATACATGTTAGAAAAGGTTGATACCAAGCCAGTCTCACCTTTCTGAGGGGTGAGATTCCTAACCATGATTCCTTCCCAGATTCCTACCTCGTGAATGGCCATCAGTCTGGCTCTCTCCCACAGTAGGTGGAATGGGAGAGGTCAGGTTCTACCAGTGGAAGTTCTGAGGCTGAACTTAGAAACTGTTGCAAAGAAACAGAAACAAGAGAAAACTATATGGCAAATACATTTTTTCTCCCGTGTCAAAGAAATTCAAATTATTTTTAGTCATTCTGAACCCGTTTCATCATCTATAAAATAGGAAAGTTATAGTTCAGATGATCCTTAAAGTTCTCTATATCCTTAAGGTTGTGTGGTTCTAATTTTGAATTTAAAAGCAGCTTGCTTTTGCAGCTCAACCGCAGGTTCTGAGAGGTTCAGATAGTATGATCTGGCAAAAGGGATTCTAAATGAAATTTAGGTAGGTGAATTTGCTAAATGAAAACATGCTGATGGCTTAAATAGTTCTCCCTAACCTTGTGTGTGCTTTACAGGATCCTTTAGTAGTCTCTATCTCAGTGTACACTAGTGGGGACCTCCTCCCCGCCATAGGGGGACTCCTTGCCAGACTCTCTCACTCATCTGTGTCTTATGTTCTGGGCTCAGGATTGTGTGCCAGCTTCAGAGGATGTTATCCATAGCCGTAGAGGTGGACAGGACCCCCACCTGCAGCTCTAATAAAATTGCTGAGATGATGTTTGGATTTGTGCTGGACATTCCTGAAAGAAGGCAGAGGTAAGTCTTTATTTTGTCTTTTTGGGAGGTGGGGGGAGGGGTTCTTCTAGAAAGTTATTTTTCTTAAATTAACTTCTGTATCTTTTGTAACTTTGTATCTTACCCTGCTAAAAACAGAATTTCACAGGAGAAAATTTATAAACTAAAAAAAAAGAGAGAGAGAAAAAAAAATTTTCAAATGAGTTAAAATAGGAATAAAGCAGTAGTGGGAATGCTCCTGTCTCTGATTTTTTTAAAGGAAGAAAGTTCTCAACTAATTATTATTTACAACTAAGGCACAATTTCTTGAGAAGAGGAAGGATACTCTATATAGAGCCTAAATTTCCCTACCTTATTTATTTCACTGAAGACTTACTCATCCTTCAAGATTCAACTGTTAGGGCTTGGCGCACCGTGATTACGGTGCCCGCCACATACACTGAGGCTGGCAGGTTCGAACCTGGCCTGGGCCAGCTAAAACAACAAGGACAGCTGCAACAAAAAATAGCTGGGCATTGTGGCGGGCTCCTGTAGTCCCAGCTACTTGGGAGGCTGAAGCAAGAGAATCACTTAAGCCCAAGAGTTTGAGGTTGCTGTGAGCTGAGACACCATGGCACTCTCCTGAGGATGACATAGTGAGACTCTGTCTCAAAAAAAAAAAGAAAAGATTCAACTGTTAAGCACCACCTTCTTTTCTGATCTTCATCCACAGGGCCTGTCATAAATGTTCACTGAAGGCTTGGTAGATGAATGAAATAGACATGTCCAATATTAGGGGAAGGAGTGATGTCCCAGTAAAGACAATGGGACCTGTAGAATGAGCCCATATAGTAAGAATAGGAATTTAGTTTCTCTAACCATGAATTTGTAAAGTATTTCATTAGGAGGAGACAAATAGAGTTTTTGGCTATTACTAATAATTCCTTCCCTAGTCATTTCAAAATCCAGAGGAAGAGGAGGGTACAGTAGCTCACACCTATAATCCTAACACTCTGGGAGGCCAAGGTGGATGGATTGCCTGAGCTCAGGAGTTCAATCCCAACCTGAGCAAGAATGAGACCCTGTCTCTACTAAAAATAGAAAAACCAGTAGGCATGGTAGTACATACCTGTAGTCCCAGCTACTTAGAAGGCTGAGGCAAGAGGATTGCTTGAACCCAAGAATTTGAGGATGCTGTGAGCAAGCTATGGCTCCACAATACTCTATCCTGGGGCAACAGAGTAAAACTCTGTTCCCTCCACCCCCCACAAAAAAAAAAAAACTAAATGCACCTTGTAATCTGTGATTTTTTCTTTTTTCTCTTTTTTTCTTTTCTTTTTTTTTGAGACAGTCTCACTATGTCGCCCGGGTAAAGTGTTGAGGCATCACAGCTCACAGCAACCTCAGACTCTTGGGCTTAAGCAATTCTCTTGCCTCAGCCTCCCAAGTAGCTGGGACTATAGGTGCCTGCTACAACGCCCAACTATTTTCTTGTTGCAGTTGTCGTTGTTTAGCTAACCTGGGCCAGGCCTGAACCCACCAGCCTTGGTGCATGTGGCTGACGCTGTAACCACTGTGCTATGGACGCCAAGCCTGGGATTTTCTTTTGCTATAAATAACATTATAAGGAAAATAAAAAATCTGATTAAGGCCTGTCAATCATATATTAACATAAATTTCCTGATTTTGATTGTTGTACTTAGTCATCTAAGAGAATGTCGTTGTTTTTAGGAATTATACACTGAGCATTTAGGAATGACTGGGTCATTATGTCTGCAACTTGCTCTTGGTTAAAGACAGAAGAATTAAAAAGATATGCTAACTGTTAACATTTGAGGAATCTGGATGAAAAGGATTAAGGAATAAGGACAATCTTTGTACTATTACAATTTTTCTGGACATCTGAAATTGTCAATCCAAAGAGTTAAAAAGAAAACAAAGTGTTTATTATAAATACTATACAGTTGGATTATTTTTAGCCAACTACCAATCTCTGCCTTTTACTAGGAGTATTTATTTCATTTACATTTAATTTATTATTGGTTTTATACCATCATCTTGTTATTTGTTTCCTGTTTGTTCTGTTTGTTCTTCGTTAATTGTTTTCTTCTTTTTTGGCTCCTTTTGGATTACTTGAGTATTTTCTATTATTTTATCTCTCCTGTTGGCTTTTAGTTCTTTTTTTAAATTAAAATTTTATGTAGACGTAATTATAGATTCACATGCAATTGTAAGGAATAATGCAGAAACATTCCATGTACTCTTTACCTGATTTCCCCCAATGGTAATGTGTAATAGAATATCATAAGCTGGATATTGAGATGGATAGAAGCCAGGATACAGAAGGATTGCTCATGTTCCCCTTTTATACCCATACCCTCCTCCCTCCTACTCTCACCAGTCCCAACCACTAATCCGTTCTGCATTTGTACAACTTTGTCATTTCAAAAATGTTACATGAATGGAATTGTATGAAATCTAACCTTTTTGGATCAGCTTTTCTCTCTCTGTCTGTCTGTCTGTCTGTCTCTCTCTCTCTCTCTTTTTGAGACAAGGTCTCAAACTGTTACCCTGGGTAGAGTGCCATGGCGTCACAGTCCATAGCAACCTCAAACTCTTGAGCTTAAGCGATTCTCTGGCCTCAACCTCCCGAGTAGCTGGGACTACAGGCGCCCACCACAATGCCCTGCTATTTTGTTGTTGTTGTTGCAGTTGTCATTGTTGTTTTAGCTGGCCCAGGCCAGGTTCGAACTCACCAGCCTCGGTGTATGTGCCTGGTGCCCTACCTACCTATGGGTACCACCCTGGATCGGCTTTTTTCACTAAGCATAGTTCTTTCCAGATTCATCCGGGCTGTGTTTATTAATAGTTCATTCCTGGCTCAGCACCCATAACACAGTGGTTACAGTGCCAGCCACATGCACCAAGGTTGGCGGGTTCGAACCTGGCCTGGGCCAGCTAAACAACAAAAACAACTTCAACAAAAAATAGCTGGGATTGGGGCAGGCGCCTATTGTTCCAGCTACTTGGGAGGCTAAGGCAAGAGAATCGCTTAAGCCCAAGAGTTTGAGGTTGCTGTGAGCTGCAACACCATAGCACTCTACTGAGAGTGACATAGTGAGACTCTGTCTCAAAAAAAAAAAAAAAAAATAGTTCGTTCCTTTTTATTGCTCATACTTTTTTATTCTGTGGTGTGAGTGGACCACAGTTTTTTTTTTTGTAATCACTTACCCATTGAACGATATTTGTGCTGGTGATTACAGTTTGGAACTATTATAATAAAACTGATATAAACATTCATGTACGAATTTTTGTGGAACATGAGTCTTCATTTCTCTGGAATAAATGCCCAGAAGTATAGTATCTGTGTCATAATTGTTTCATGTTTAATTTTTTTTTTTTGAGACATAATCTTATTTTTGTCACCCTCAGTAGAGTGCCCTAGTGTCATAGCTCACAGCAACCTCAAACTCTTGGGCTCAAGTAATTCTCTTGTCTCACCCTCCCAAGTAGCTGGGACTACAGGTGTCTGCCACAATGCCCATCTATTTTCTTTAGAGACAGGGTCTTGCTCTTGCTCAGGCTGGTCAAACCTATGAGCTCAGGCAATCTATATACTTCAACTTCCCCAAGTGCCAAGATTACAGCACACCCAGCCTGGAGACAGTCTCATTTTATCGCCCTCAGTAGAGTTCTCTGGTGTCACAGCTCACAGCAACCCCAAATTCTTGGGCTTAAGCGATTCTCTTGCCTTAGACCTCCCAAGTAGCTGGGACTACAGGCATGTGCCACAGTGCCCGGCTATTTTTTAGAGATGGGGTCTTATTCTTGCTCAGGCTGGTCTTGAACTCCTGAGCTCAAGCAATCCATCCACCTCGTCCTCCTAAGGCTATACCATTTTCATTCCCACCAGCAGTGTGTGAGTCATCTAGTTTCTCTGTCACTTGGCTAGCATTTGGTATTGTCGCTTTTTTTATTTTAGCCATTCTGATAGGTGTGTACTGGTGTCTCATTGTGGTTTTCATTTTTATTTCTTTATTGGCTAATGATGTTGAATATTTCTATCTGCTTAATTGCCATCTGTACAACTTCTGTAGTGATAAAACTCTTTTTTCCATGTTCCCAATGAATTGTTTGTTTTTACTGTTGAGTTTTGAGAGTCTTTATATATTCTAGATATTAGCCATCTGTCAGATCCGTGGTTTGGAAATATTTTCTCCCACTGTGTAGTTTGTCTTTTCATGCTCTTAACAAGATTTTTTAAAGAGCAGAAGTTTTGATTAAATCCAACTTGTCAGTTTTTCCTTTTATGGATCACGCTTTTTTGCCACAAAGTCATTAGGGTTTTCTGTGTAGACCATCGTGTCATCTGCAAATAGGGATATTTTATTTCTTCCTTTCCAATCTGTCTTTTTTTTTTTTCTTTCTCTTATCTTACTGCACTGGTTAGAATGTCCAGAACTGTGTTGACCAGCAGTGGTGAAAGCAGAGATAAATGCTTTGTTCATGATCTATAGGAAGAAGGTTCAATCTATTGTTTATTAATTAATATATCAGCTCACCACTAATTATGCTACCTGTAAATTTTTTGAAGATATTTATTAACAAGTTGAAGAAGTTTCCTTCTATTCCTAGTTTTCTGAGAGGTTTTACCATGAGTAGATATTGAATTTTATCAAATGCTTTCCTTGAAAATGTTTTTTTTTAATGGTTGCTCTTGGAATTATAATATATAGATTTAACTTACTACAGTCAGCCTTGAACTAATGCAGGGTGGCCATAAAGTTCGTGTGCAATTTTATAATTTTTTTTTTTTTTTTGTTTTTGGCTGGTGCTGGGTTTGAACCCACCACCTCCGGCATATGGGACCGGCGCCCTACTCCTTGAGCCACAGGCGCCGCCCTCGTGTGCAATTTTAAATTGCACACTATTTTAAATTTCACATGAACTTTATGGCCACCTGCATTGTGTTCTTTAACATATGAGAATTTTATAACTGGGCCAAGCACAGTGGCTCACGCCTGTAATCCCAGCACTTTGGGATATCGAGATAGGATAATTATTTGAGATCAAGTGTTCAAAATTAGCCTGGGCATCTCTACAAAAATCTAAAAAATTAGTTGGATGTGGTAGTATGTACCTGTAGTCCTGACTACTCAAGAGGCTAAGGCAGAGGATTGCTTGAACCTGGGAGTTTTAGGCTGCACTGATTTATGATTCCACCATTCTCCAGCCCAAGCAACTAAGCAAGACCTTGTTTCCATTTTTAGCTTTTTTTGGAGACAAAGTCTCACTGTTGCCCTGGGTAGCTTGGGCTCAGGCATCATAGCCTGGGCTCAGGCAATCCTCTTACTTCAGCCTCCCTGGTATCTGGGACTATACACACCTGCCACGATACCCAGCTAGTTTTTCTATTTTTTCAGTAGAGATGGGGTCTCACTCTGGCTGATCTTGAACCCCTGAGCTCAGGCAATCTACACGCCTCAGCCTCCCAAAGGGCTAGGATTATGGGCATGAGCCACCTCAACTGGCCAAGACCTTGTTTCTAAAAAAAAAAATATTTTTTAATGATTTTAAAAAAGAATTATACAACCCCAAGGCGGCACCTGTGGCTCAAAGGAGTAGGGCGCTGGCCCCATATGCTGGAAGTGGTGGGTCCAAACCCAGCACCAGTCAGAAACTGCAAAAAAAAACAAAAGTAGAATTATACATTCCCAGCTCGGCGCCTATGGCTCAAGCGGCTAAGGCATCAGCCACATACACCTAAGCTGGCAGGTTTGAATATAGCCCCAACCCCATCAAACAACAGCAACAGCTGCAACCAAAAAATAGCCAGGCATTGTGGCAGGTGCCTGTAGTCCCATCAACTTGGGAGGCAGAGGCAGGAGAATCGCTTGAGCCCAAGAGTTGGAGGTTGCTGTGAGCTGTGATGCCACAGCACTCTACCCAGAGCAACAGCTTGAGGCTCTGTCTGAAAAAAAGAAAAAGAATTTTATAACCTCATTTCCATTTTTTATGTTATTATACATTTTACTTCCACATCTGTCATATTTCTCCTGTATGGATCCTATTTTCCTACATTTTCCTTTGATAACTTGGATGTGTGTATGTGTGTTGCCAATACTGTGTTCACGACATTGTTGAGAGTCTGAATTAAACTCCACGATGAAGTGTTACTATTTTTGCTTTTAAGCATGTAGTTGTTTTTTATATAAATTAAAAGACAGGCAGGTTAATATTTACCTGCATATTTACCATTTTCAATGTTTTTCCCTCCTTAGGAGCCAGGTGATATCATTGATACCATTTGGTATCATTTCTCTTTTAATCAAAGAATCTTCTTTTAATGTTTTTTATAGAGTAGGTAATGAATTCTCTCTTTTTGTTTTTCTGGAACTTTTCTTATTTCATCTTTATTTATGAAAGATGTTTTTGCTTGATGTAATTCTAGGTCGATAGGTATATTTTCTTTATTTATTTTCAAGGTGTTCTATTATCTTTGTGGGGTTTTTTGTTTTCTTTTGTTTTGTTTTTTGAGACAGTCTCACTATGTCACCCTTGGTAGAGTGCCGTGGTGTCACAGCTCACAACAACCTCAAACTCTTGGGCTTAAACGATTCTTTTACCTCAGCCTCCCAAGTAGCTGGGACTACAGACGCCCACCGCAACACCTGGCTATTTTTGGTTGCAGTTGTCATTGTTGTTTAGCTGGCCCAGGCTGGGTTCTAACCCGCCAGCCTTGGCGTATGTGAATCTGGAGGTTGATATTTTCCATTAAATTTTAGAACATTTTAGCCATTACTTTTCATATTTTTTTATTTTATTTTATTTTATTTTATTTTATTTTATTTTATTTTATTTATTGTTAAATCATAGCTGTGTACATTAGTGTGATCAAGGTGTACAATATGCTGGTTTCATATACAATCTGAAATAATTCTCATCAAACTGTTCAACGTAGCCTTCATAGCATTTTCTTAGTTATTGTATGTGGACATTTGTATTCTGCATTTAGTACATTTGGCCTGTACCCATTACTTTTTATATTTTTGTGTTGCAACCTCTCTCATCTTCTGGGAACCCAAATATAAATAAATGTTAGACTATTTGACACTGTTCCACATATCACTGAGGCTCTGGTTTTCTGTTGTTATTGTTTTCTTTATT
The DNA here is from genome assembly GCF_027406575.1 of Nycticebus coucang. Taxonomy (NCBI): domain Eukaryota; kingdom Metazoa; phylum Chordata; class Mammalia; order Primates; family Lorisidae; genus Nycticebus; species Nycticebus coucang. The sequence goes on from NC_069796.1 coordinate 80,236,787, forward strand.
TTATTTTTTTATTTTGTCTTGCCTTGCTTCCCCTCTCCCACCCCCCAAAGTGCCTGGATCACCAGCATGAGCCACCATGCACAGCCCATTTGGTTCATTTTTATAGATTCCATGTCTCTTGGCTGAGTATTCATCCACTTACTCATTATATACATATTAGTTTGCTTACTTTAGAAAATCTTAAACAGTATGCCATGGAATACTAGTCAGCCATAAAAATAATGGAAATTTTACATCTTGTATTAGCCTAGATAGAGTTGGAGAACATTCTGTTTAGTAAAGTATCACAAGAATGGAAAAGCAAGTATTCAATGTACTCAATGCTAATATGAAGCCAGTAGACAAACTAATACATGCCCACACAAGAGAAAAACTCAATTTAATTCAAGTTGTGGGGGAGGAGGGAGGGAGATTGGTGTGCTCCTACCTAATGGACACAATGTAAGGGTATATGACACATGTTCTGGGTGCAAGACACAACTACAACAGGGTCCTTACCCAGCAAACACAAACATTGTAACCTAATCATTTATGCCCTCGTATTAATCTGAAATTTTAAAGAAAATCTTGAGCATATTCATAATAGGTGGTTTAAGTCTATTTCAACTAATTCCAATATATGTGTAACCTCTTGGTCTGTTTCTGTAAACATATTTCTCCTGTATGGATCATATTTTTCTACATTTTCCTTTGATAACTTGGATGTGTGTGTATTCTGGATAATGTGTTTACGACATTGTTGGGAGTCTGAATTATGTGATCTTTCTTTAAAGAGTATTGGCTTTTATCTTGGAAAGCAGCTAATTTACTGGCAGATTAGCTTTTTCCTTTTGAGGCTTGTTTCTAGGATTTGTAAGGGTGGTTCTAAAGCAGCTCTTATTAAAGAGGCAGAATCTCAGTCTTTCTAGAATTTCTAGAATTTCTTAGTCTTTCTAGAATTTCAACTGAATGCCTAAGATATTCAGTGAGATCTTTCTACTCTATCTCATTGAAACGCCAGTGTCTCCCAGCACTTTGGGATCTTCAGAATTCCCACTCAGCTCACACACCCCAGCAACTATTCTCTACCAGGCTTTTGGAGCTTCTCCCTGCACATGTGCCAGTGGGTATACATTTCTTGAGCTCCCTTTTCTCTGATACAAATTCCAGCTACCTTAACTGTCCTGAACTCCAGTCTGTTTTCTCTGCCCAGCAAACCCATTGTCTTCTGTTTTGATCCACACTTACCTCTGCCTTAGTTAGAAAGTGACCCCAGCAAGACATCTTGTGTAAGTGAAGTTCACCACCTCTGTTTCCCTTCTTTCAAGAATCAAGTTCCGTTGTAGTAAATTGTCCAGTGCCTGAAGAGGGTTGTTTCATGTATTTTCTCTGGTTTTATCATTCATTATGATGGTAGGGGAAAGTCCAATACTAACAATACTTTTGGAAGCTAACACTGCTTTTAGAACAAGGAGTTTGATTCACCTTCCTGAAGTACAGCTCCACTTTTGTCACTCCCCTGTTCAGAAGCTTTTGAAGGTGCTTCCGCCTACCTTTGCTGATGAAACTGGGTAGAATGGCAAAGTCAAGGGCATGAGTCCTTCTGAGACTCAGAAAGCCCAGACACTGAAATTGAAGAAGCCATAATGCCACAGATGTATATTTTTTTAATATCTTTCTGTCTATCCATGTTTTTCCCTGTTCCTTTTGCCTCTTGCCTTGAGCCTTCTTTGCTCCTCCTAGATCACGGTCACCAGTACAGCCACCTCCCCAGGAAGCCCCCTTCTGACCCCCTAACCAAATGTGCTGCTAGCACCTCACAGACATTTGTATTTGCCCTGCACTTGGTTTAGTTCCCAATGCATGCCTCTTGCCCCTGTTCACCTCTCAGCTTTTTGGATGCGATACCTTCTTTAACTTACCTTAATATTCTTTGTTGTGTCAAACAGTATCTGGTACATTGTAGGCATTCAGAAACATTTGTTCTCATGATCAATTCTCATAGTGTAAAGTAACATATCCTTAAAGTGTTCTTTTCAAATGCCAAACACTTTTTCCTCATTCTGGCAGCTCATGAACAAATCCATTTCTGCCCTGTCCGCAAGCTTTGTTATTCTGTTTTGTTATTCTTTGATAAGAGTCAAGAATTTTGACTCTTATCAAATTCCTTTTCAGTTGTCTTTTTTTAGGGCAAATATTAGAACATTCAGAGTGAATTGTGGTGTATATTTAAAATATAGTTGTGATGGTTAATACCCTCTTCCTCTTCTTACAGAGAGATGTTCTTTACTACCATGGAAAGCCACCTTTTACGCTGCAAAGTGTTAGAAATCATATTCCTCCACAGCTGTGAGACACCCACTCGCCTGCCCTTGTCTCTGGCCCAGGCCCTCTACTTTCTGAACAATTCCACATCACTGCTCAAGTGTCAGGTACATTTTTTTCCTGCTTCAATTCCAGACCTAGAAATTTTTTCCCCTAATTCTGCCCGTGAAATTTTAGTTTGAAGCACAACTGTTTAAGCATTATATAAAAGTAAATTGAAAACTATACAAAAATTTTAACTGTGGAAGGCATTTTTTATCAATGCTTTTTACTATCTCTGCAGTCAGATAAAACCCAGTGGCAGACCTGGGATGAACTGGTTGAACATCTGCAGTTTCTGTTGTCCAGTTATCAACATGTTTTAAGAGGTAAGGAGCATTCATTCACAAATAGGTATTGTAGGAGGTCTCACAAGGACATTTTTACAAATAATTGTTATGCAGGAGAATTCTAATTTGTTCACCTAAGCAAAGCAAAATGTATAACCTATTGTTTCTTACTATTCAAAAGTTCTGGAATATCAGTAATCTTTTTCCTTTTTTTTTTTAATTGAGACAGAGTCTTACTTTGTGAACCTCAACTTTGTCGTGGCGTCATAGCTCACAGCAACTTTAAACTCTTGGGCTCAAGCAATTCTCTTGCGTCAGCCTCCCTAGAAGCTGGGACTACAGGTGCCCGCCACAATGCCTGGCTTTGCTTCTTTGTTTGTTTGTTTGTTTTTTTAGCAGGCCTGGACTGGATTTAAACCAACCAGCCCCAGAGCATGTGGCTGGCACCCTAACCACTGAGCTATGGGCGCCCAGCCAGAAATGTCCATAATCTTAAAAATTCACTTCATCTTCTTTGGTTGTAACTATAAGAGACAAGAACTGACATAACTGGAATCACTACTATGAAAAAGAAGAATTCACATAATAAAAAAAAAAAGAATTCAGAGATTTATAGCTGATAATTTGGTGTTCTTCACAGTTATAAGGTTGTGTAAGTAAGCAAAAGTCATCATCACAACATGAGAAGTATTCAGTAATGACCTGATTGGCCCTGACCTGTCACTGCAGCATCTTTGTTGGATTGATTGCTCACTGACTGTAGACATTGTAAACATGTGTCAATACGATACACATACAGGGCAAATCAATGGCAAGGGGGACATGTGCATCTTGCAAAAGATGTTAGGTACCCTAAAGTCTATGAAAGTAGCTTTTCAGAGCTGCTCAAATCACAGGCAAAGCCAGTGATCAACGAGGATCTGGGAGAGTTAGACCAGATAACTCAGGAGGTAAATGTCAGCAAGAATGATGTCATAAAATCATTCTCAACTCAAATGAGAATGATTTTATGAGTGGGCACAGTGGCTTGTGCCTGTAATTTCAGCACTCTAGGACCCCAAGGTGAGTGGATTGCCTGAGCTCAGGAGTTCAAGACCAGCTTGAGGAAGAGTGAGACCCCATCTCTAAAAAATAGCCAGGCATTGTAACAGGTGTCAGAGCCGGGACACTAGATTGCCAGCCCTGGCCCATGGAACTGCCAGCACGTGGACTGCTGTATAATCTCGCTCATGGTATGGCTCCCCACAGGTGCCGAGGAGCCCATTGTCTCAGTCAGGTAAGGTTCCCCATCAGGAGGAGCCAGTTGTCTCAGTCAGGTCAGAGGTGCCGGAGTGCCTCAAAGTTGCAGCAGTCAATCTTAGTAGGAACCTCCACTAAGTTCTCCCGTGGCTATTTATAGAAGTGATCCTGTGGCTATTTACACGATAGGTATGGAGACTGCCAAACAATGATGTATGTGCTCATATGCTCTCGTGTTTTTTAACAAGAGACCAATCCCTTCCCCATTCCCTTACTACCAAGGTGTTTCTTTTCAGGTGTCTCCTATAAGGTGCCTGTAGTCGCAGCTACTCAGAAGGCTGAGGCAAGAGGATCACTTGAGCCCAAGAGGGTGAGGTTGCTGTGAGACTTTGTCTCAAAAAAAAAGAGAGAGAGAATGATTTTATTAATCAAGGATTAAGGAAGCCCTTGGGAAAACTGAATAAATGATCAATTATTAATTACAAAAGGAAAAATAATAAATTGATAGGGGAGAAACTTGGTATTCCAACTGGATGTGATGGGCTAAGAAGAACGCGTCAGCAAGTATGAGGTGTTCTTACCAAAAAGTCACAGCCTGAATCTAATCATAAAGAAGCATCAGAGAAACTCAGATTGAGAGAACTTTTTAGCAAATAACTGACCTGTACTTTTTTTTTCTTCGTGACCTATACTTTTTTAAAGCACCAATGTCTTAACAACAAAGAAAGATACTGTTACTGTTGCAGATTAAAAAGAAATGAAAAGCCATTGCTGGAATCCCATGATAGGCAATGGACTCCTGAGCTACCACTTTTAATTCTACTCTGTCTCTAGTCTTTCTTTACCATCACTTCTAACTCTGTATTTCTTCAGTCGATCATCGCCAGTTTCCACAGGTCTCAGGGGACACTGCTCTCAGGGCAGAACCCTGACACAACAATTCCAACAAGTGGTAACTCCAAATGGATTCTTCCAAGAGAAGAATCAGATGACACTAGTTCAGCTTATGTTGTAGAACATGCGGGAAACTGAACTCTATAGAAGGGAGATGCAGAATTAGACTCTGGTGCAGATAGGCAAAGAAATACAGCTTACTCATGACCCGCAATTGGCACCCACCGGACCTCCAGAAGAGCTGACCGTGACCCACGACCCACGATTGGTGCCCGCCTGGACCTCCGGAACAGCTGCGCAGTGACCCGGGAGCCGCAATTGGCGCCCGCACGGACCTCCGGAACAGCTGCACCACGACCCACGACCTGCAACCCGTGCCCACGGGCCTCCACATGCCCTGACCAGGAACTCCAGGAGACGTGCAACCCACGTCCTCCCTCCAGTACCCTCCCTGCCTCCACACCAGCCCACTCATCTGGCCAGGGACTCTGATAGCCGCATGCCCTCCCGAGCCCTCCCTGCCTCTGCGTGGAGCGCTTCTCCTGGCCAGAGACTGCTGGAGCCTTGGGCCCTCTGTGCCAAAGTCACTGGGCACCAGGCACTCCCAGAACCGTGTACACCACCACCCCCACCACACCCCCCGTCCTGTTGCTGGATCCGGTGTGTCACACTCCAGAGCTGCTCCCACAACCAGAACTCCCTGGCTGGGGCAGCCCCAGAGGAGCTATACAGGGTCACTCCCTACAAAGATCCAGCAACAATAGAGTGATCCCGCTGGAGTCTAATCTTGGAGAGACATCTCCCCAACTCTGAGGACAGCCAGAGGCAACCATGAAAAACAATCATGAGGCGAAATCAACGGAAATACTCTGGCAATATGAATAATCAGAGTAGATCAACTCCCCCAAGGAACAATGAGGCAGACACAGCACAAGATCCCATGCACAAACAAATAGCTGAGATGTCAGAAAGCGAATTCAGAATCTGGATAGCAAATAAGATCAAATTAGAATTCCAAGCAGTAACCCAAAAGATGTCTCAAGAATTCAATGAATTCAAAGACCAAATGACCAAAGATCATGACACATTGAGACAAGAAGTTGCAGCCCTCAAAGATCTGAGAAACAACAGTAGAATCCCTCAGTAACAGAATGGAGCAAGCAGAAGAAAGGATTTCTGACATTGAAGACAAAGCTTTCCAATACTCCCCAACTCTCAAAAAGGAAGAGAAATGGAGGGCAAAAACAGATCACTCTCTCAGAGAGCTCTGGGATAATTCGAAGAAAACCAATATTCGTCTTATGGGGATCCCCAAAAGCGATGAAGTGGCTTAACAAGGCACAGAGTCTCTTCTCCTTGAGATTATGAAAGAGAACTTTCCAGACATGCCAAGAGTTTCGGAAATTCAGATAGCTGTTTCAGAACTCCAGCACAACTCAACCTGAATAAGACATCCCCCAGACACATCATAATCAATTTCACTAAAGTTAATATGAAGGAGAAAATTCTGAAAGCAGCCAGACGAAAGACAACCATTACCTACCAGGGGAAGAAAATTAGAATAACTGCAGATCTCTCCGTTGAAACCTTTCAAGCTGGAAGAGGATGGTTATCGACTTTTAATCTCCTAAAACAAAATAACTTTCAACCAAGGATCCTGTACCCAGCTAAACTGACATTCATTTATGATGGAGAAATTAAATACCTTAATGACATTCACATGTTGAAGAAATTTGCCATAACTAAACCATCTATCCAGGATATTCTCAGACCTATCCTCCATAAAGACCAGTGTAATCCTCCACCACAAAAGTAAACCCACCCAGAAAATTTTGATCAAATTCCAACTTCCACAGTCGCAAAAGGATTAAAAATGTCCACCAAACTCTCAAAAGACTTATCAATATTCTCAACTAATGTGAATGGTTTAAATCATCCTCTAAAAATGCACAGGTTGGCTAACTGGATACAAAAACTCAAGCCAGATATCTGCTGCATATAAGAATCTCACCTTACATTAAAAGACAAATAAAGGGGCGGTGCCTGTGGCTCAAGGAGTAGGGTGCCAGTCCCATATGCCAGAGGTGGCGGGTTCAAACCCAGCCCTGGCCAAAAAAAAAAAAAAAAGACAAAGACTCAAGGTGAAGGGATGGTCATCTATACTCCAGGCAAATGGAAATCAGAAAAAAGCAGGCATTGCAATCCTATTTGCAGACACGATAGGCTTTAAACCAACAAAAGTAAGGAAGGATAAGAATGGTCACTTCATATTTGTTAAAGGTACTACTCAATATGATGAGATTTCAATTATTAATATTTATGCACCCAACCACAGTGCACCTCAATTTATAAGAGAAACTCTAACAGACATGAGCAACTCGATTTCCTCCTGTTCCATAGTTGTTGGAGATTTTAATACCCCTTTACAAGTGCTGGATAGATCCTCCAAAAAGAAGCTAAGCAAAGAAATTTTAGATTTAAACTTAACCATTCAACATCTGGACTTAACAGACATGTACAGAACATTTCATCCCAACAAAACTGAATACACATTCTTCTCATCACCCCCATGGAACATACTACAAAATCGACCACATCCTGGGCCACAAATCTAACCTCAGCAAATTTTAAAGAATAGAAATCATTCCTTGTATCTACTCAGACCATCATGTATAAAAGTTGAACTCAATAACAACAGGAATCTGCAAACCCACAAAAACATGGAAGCTAAACAACCTTATGCTGAAGGGTAGATGGGTTATAGATGAGATTAAGAAGGAAATCACCAAATTTTTGAAAAAATACAACAATGAAGACACGAATTACCAGAACCTCTGGAATACTGCAAAGGGAGTCCTAACAGGGAAATTTATAGCACTACAAGCCTTCCTCAATAAAATGGAAAGAGAGGAAGTTAATAACTTAATGGGACATCTCAAGCAACTGGAGAAGGAAGAACATTCCAACCCCAAACCCAGCAGAAGAAAAGAAATAACAAAAATCAGAACAGAATTAAATGAAATTGAAAACAAAAGAATTATACAACAGATCAATAAATCCAAAAGTTGGTTTTTTGAAAAGATCAATAAAATAGATAAACCTTTGGCCAACCTAACCAGGAAAAAAAGAGTAAAATCTCTAATTTCATCAATCAGAAATGGTAAAGATGAATAACAACAGACCCCTCAGAAATGCAAAAAATCCTTAACGAATATTACAATAAACTTTACTCTCAGAAATATGAAAATCTGGGCAGTGCCTGTGGCTCAGCGAGCAGGGCGCCAGCCCCATATACCGAGGGTGGCGGGTTCAAACCCAGCCCCAGCCAAACTGCAACAAAAATATAGCCGGGCGTTGTGGCAGGCGCCTGTAGTCCCAGCTACTCGGAAGGCTGAGGCAGGAGAATTGCCTAAGCCCAGGAGTTGGAGGTTGCTGTGAGCTGTGTGATGCCTCGGCACTCTACCAAGGGCAATAAAGTGAAACTCTGTCTCTACAAAAAAAAAAAAAAAAAGAAATATGAAAATCTGAAAGAAATCGACTAATACTTGGAAGTATGCCACCTACCAAGACTTAGCCAGAACGAAGTGGAAATGTTGAACAGGCCTATATCAAGTTCTAAAATAGTGTGAACTATACAAAATCTCCCTAAAAAGAAAAGCCCAGGACCAGATGGCTTTACATCAGAATTCTACCAAACCTTTAAAGAAGAACTAGTACCTATATTACTAAACCTATTCAAAAATATAGAAGAAGAAAGAATACTACCCAACACATTGTATGAAGCAAACATCACCTTGATCCCTAAACCAGGGAAAGACCCAACAAGAAAAGAAAATTATAGACCAATATCACTAATGCATACTGATGCAAAAATACTCAATAAGATCCTAACAAACAGAATCCAACAACACATCAAAAAAATTATACACCATGACCAAGTGAGATTTATCCCAGGGTCTCAAGGCTGCTTCAATATACATAAATCTATAAATGTAATTCAACACATACACAAACTAAAAAATAAAGACCATATGATTCTCTCAATTGATGTAGAAAAAGCTTTTGATAATATCCAGCATCCCTTCATGATCAGAACACTTAAGAAAATTGTAATAGAAGGGACATTTTTTTAACTAATACAGGCCATCTACAGCAAACCCACAGCCAGTATCATATTGAATGGAGTTAAATTGGAATCATTTCCACTTAGATCAGGAACCAGGCAAGGTTGCCCATTGTCTCCATTGCTCTTTAACGTTGTAATGGAAGTTTTAGCCATTGCAATTAGGGAAGAAAAGGCAATCAAAGGTATCCACATAGGGTCAGAAGAGATCAAACTTTCACTCTTCGTAGATGATACGATCGTATATCTGGAAAACACTAGGGATTCTACTACAAAACTTTTAGAAGTGATCAAGGAATACAGCAATGTCTCAGGCTACAAAATCAACACCCATAAATATGTAGCCTTTGTATATACCAACAATAGCTATGCCGAACAGTCAAGGACTCTATTCCTTTCACAGTAGTGCCAAAGAAGATGAAATATTTGGGAGTATACCTAACAAAGGATGTGAAAGATCTCTACAAAAGAGAACTATGAAACTTTAAGAAAAGAAATAGCTGAAGATGTTAACAGATGGAAAAACATACCATGCTCATGGCTGGGAAGAATCAACATTGTTAAAATGTCCATACTACCCAAAGAAATATATAATTTTAATGCAATTCCTATTAAAGCTCCATTGTCATATTTTAAAGATCTGAAAAAATACTTCGTTTTATATGGAATTAGAAAAAACCTCGAATAGCCAAAACATTACTCAGCCATAAAAACAAAGCAGGAGGAATCACGCTACCAGACCTGAGACTGTACTATAAATCGATAGTGATCAAAACAGCATGGTACTGGCACAAAAACAGAGAAGTAGATGTCTGGAACAGAATAGAGAACAAAGAGATGAATCCAGCTACTTACCGTTATTTGCTCTTTGACAAGCCAATTAAAAACATTCAGTGGGGAAAAGATTCTCTATTTAACAAATGGTGCTGGGTGAACTGGCTGGCGACCTGTAGAAGATTGAAACTGGACCCACACCTTTCACCATTAACTAAGACAGACTCTCACTGGATAATAGATTTAAACTTAAGACATGAAACTATAAAAATACTTGAAGAAAGTGCAGGGAAAACTCTTGAAGGAATCAGCCTGGGTGAATATTTTATGAGGATGAGTCCCCAGGCAATCAAAGCAGTATCAAAAATACATTACTGGGACCTGATCAAACTAAAAAGCTTCTGCACAGCCAAGAACATAGTAAGTAAAGCAAGCAGACAGCCCTCTGAATAGGAGAAAATATTTGCAGGTTATATCTCCGATAAAGGTTTAATAACCAGAATCCACAGAGAACTCAAACTTATTAGCAAGAAAAGAACACATGATCCCATCTCAGGGTGGGCAATGGACTTGAAGAGAAACTTCTCTAAAGAAGACAGACGCACTATCTACAAACACATGAAAAAAAGTTCATCATCCTTATTCATCAAAGAAATGCAAATCAAAACTACATTGAGACATCACCTAACCCCAGTAAGAGTAGCCCACATAACAAAACCCAAGATGTTGGCGTGGATGTGGAGAAAAGGGCACACTTCTACTCTGCTGGTGGGAATGCACACTAATGCATTCCTTCTGGAAGGATGTTTGGAGAATACTTAGGGACCTAAAAATAGACCTGCCATTCGATCCTATAATTCCTTTACTAGGTTTATACTCAGAAGACCAAAAATCACAGTATAACAAGGACATCTGTATCAGAATGTTTATTGCAGCCCAATTCACAATTGCTAAGTCATGGAAGAAGCCCAAGTGCCCATCGACCCACGAATGGACTAGCAAATTGTGGTACATGTATACATGGAATATTATGCAGCCTTAAAGAAAGATGGAGACATTACCTCTTTCATGTTTACATGGATGGAGCTGGAACATATTCTTCTTAGCAAAGTATCTCAGGAATGGAAGAAAAAGTATCCAATGTACTCAGCCCTACTATGAAGCTAATTTTTATAGCTTTCATATGAAGGCTATAACCCAACTATAGCACAAGAATATGGGGAAAGGGCCAAGGGAGGGGGAGGTTAGGGTGGAGAGAGGGCAATGGGTGGGGCCACACCTACGGTGCATCTTAGAGTGGGTACAGGCGAAACCTATTAAATGCAGAATACAAATGTCTACATAGAATAACTAAGAAAATGCTATGAAGGCTACGTTGAACAGTTTGATGAGAATATTTCAGATTGTATATGAAACCAGCATATTGTACCCCTTGATTGCACTAATGCACACAGCTATGATTTAACAATAAAAATAAATGAAAGCACATGAATACTAAATAGTAGACTGGATCCTGAATGAGAAAGAAAGAAGTCATAAATTACATTATTGGGACAGTTGGAGAAATTTTAATAAATGAGATAATTGCATTGTATTAATGTTAAATTCCCTATTTTGATAATTTTACAGGATCATGATAGTAAATACCTTTGGTCTTAGGAAATCTATACTTAAGTGTTGAGGCATAACAGGGCACAGTATCTGCAGCTTACTAATCTCAAATACTAAGAGGAAAAAGTATATATATAAAATTTATCTGCCCATTATCATGTTGATATTGATTTTAACTCATTAATAGAACTTGGAAAGGTAAGATAGTCCTTAGACCTCTCAAGCCTGAGAAAGGCATTATAGGGACATTTAAAGGAATAGCACTAGGGCCAAGCATGGTGGCTGACACCTGTAATACTAACACTCTGGGATGCCGAAGCAGAGGATCCCATGAGCTCAGGATTTCAAGACCAGACGGAGCAAGAATAAAAACTCCATCTCTACTAAAAGTAGAAAAATTAGCCAGGCATCATAGCGGGCACCTGTAGACTCAGCTGCTCAGGAAGCTGAGGCAGCAGGTGATCTTGGATCCAGGAGTTTGAAGGGGCTATGAGCAAGGCTGATGCCATAGCAATCTAGCTTGAGCAACAGAGTGAGACTCTGTGTCAAAAAAAAAAAAAAAAAAGCACTGAATTTAAGACAGATATCCTGGGTTTAAATCCCAACTTCACCTCATACTCTGTGTTGGGCAGCTAACTATATATATGTCTCTAGGCCTCAGTGTCTTCCTCCTATAGAAACAGGATGATAATATATAACTTTGCAATGATTGATAATTAATCGGTATGAGAAAAAAGTACTAAGTGTTCAGTAAATGTTGGTTGAGTTTCAGTCTGCCTGCTTGCCTGGCTAGGGGTAGGCCACATGGGTCTTCTCTATGTTTCAGATTCTTATAACACTTACAATGAGTGCATTACCAAATCCACGATATGTGGTTGTGTAGTTTGTGCCTTTTTAGCGCACTCAAAGAAAGATACACATTCTTCTCAGACCAAAGTCCCAGAGGCAAATTCCATGTGTCCTTAGCCTCACTGAGGTTTATGTAATCATTTCTTCTGGAGATGTAACAGAAAGGTTAATATTAAAGGTGTTTGTTTTTGTTTAAAGTTCACCCTTTAACACTTCTTGTTAATTTCTGTTTTGACTCCAGGGAATACACCTATTGTGGGCAATAGTGACTTAAGATAGACATGGGATCTGCTTTTATTATAGAAAATTGTATGCTTTGATAAGGGGAGGAGGACCTCAGACAAGTATATATTGACCAAGAAGTATAGTACATTCCAATGCTGTTGTGTCCTTACTATTCTCTCCATCTTCTTTGGAGACCAAGAATTAAGAGGAAAGAAAATTATTTAGAACTAGTAGTTTGAAAACATTGTCCTGGGGTGGCGCCTGTGGCTCAAGGAGTAGGGCGCTGGTCCCAGATACCGGAGGTGGCGGGTTCAAACCCAGCCCCGGCCAAAAACCACAAAAAAAGAAAAAAGAAAACATTGTCCTGCAAAGAACACAGCTAAATGGTATCTTATATGGTCAGGGTCCTCGTCGTCAGTAAGCATTTTACTATGAGGGTCTCCTAGTCATCTCTGCCCTCTGCAAGTGGTTTGCAGGTACTGCTGAGGGCCTGAGTTATCTATCTCCAAGAGTAGGGAAGAAGAGAAGGGGTTAAAGAACTCAAGCTTGCCCTTTTTTTAGGGGAGCCTCTTAGCATGGGGGAAGACAGCAAACAAAACCAGTTAAATTCATGTACACTGGCTTATATACTCCAATAATCTTGTGAAGGTATTACCCCAGTTTACAGGTGGGAAAACAAGGACCAAGAGAGAAGTAAATGCAGAGCCAAGGTTCAAACTTAGGTTTGTCACCAAAGTCAGTGTGCAGTGAAAATACACTAGACAGAATTACTTTTCTGTGAAATCACTGGGTGAGATTAGAAAGTGAGATTCTAAGGAATTTCCCACCTTCCATTTTCTAAACAGTCTGTACACTGTTAAATTACTTTTGTACAGACCTTGGGGAGTAGAACATCCTAAACCCTTATTTTACAAATGTTTCCATGGAGGGCAGAGCAGCCCTACTGAGCCATGGATGCTGGGCCATCACTTGAGCTCATCCTCTCTAAGAGAATCAACCCCCTCATCAGGTTCATAGCCATGTAATTCAAGTTTGAGCCTTAGCAAAATTACAAATTGCTCTCTGTCATGGAGTTTTCCTGATGCTGATGAGTACCTCTTATTTTAAAACTATTAATCTTAGGAACTTAAAACTTAGAATATTTAGATGAACAAAATGCATGTTTTTCCTAAATCCCACTCAGCTGGACAGCTCAGGCAGGGCAGCCCACAGAAGTCAGCCACCAGTCATCCTGAGGAGAATCATACACACAGCCTTCCTACAAGGAGCCCTGTCCACAGAGGGGAGAAAAGCAGAACAGGCAGGGGGCAGTTCAATTCATGTGTTCATCCAGGCAAGAGATACCTACTGAATATCCGTTCTGTGCCTGGCTCCTTGGGAAAACCTCAGTGAATAGGACATTATGGCTTCTGCCCTCATAAAGCTATGGTTTAGTATAGAGATTAACCCTAAACAAACAATCATGTAAGAAACATACAATTACTTGTGGGATACTGCAAAAGCAGTTTTGAGAGGAAAATTCATCGCTTTAGATGCCTACATTCGAAAAACAGAAAGAGAGCGCATCAACAATCTCACAAGAAATCTTATGGAATTGGAAAAAGAAGAACAATCTAAGCCTAAACTCAGTAGAAGAAAAGAAATATCTAAAATCAAATCAGAGATCAGTGAAATTGAAAACAAAAGAATCATTCAGAAAATTAATGAAACAAGGAGTTGGTTTTTTGAAAAAATAAATAAAATAGATAAACCATTGGCCAGACTAACGAGGAATAGAAAAGTAAAATCTCTAGTAACCTCAATCAGAAATGATAAAGGGGAAATAACAACTGATCCCACAGAGATACAAGAGATCATCTCTGAATACTACCAGAAACTCTATGCCCAGAAATTTGACAATGTGAAGGAAATGGATCAATATTTGGAATCACACCCTCTCCCTAGACTCAGCCAGGAAGAAATAGACTTCCTGAACAGACCAATTTCAAGCACTGAGATCAAAGAAACAATAAAAAAGCTTCCAACAAAAAAATGCCCTGGTCCAGACGGCTTCACTCCAGAGTTCTATCAAACCTTCAAGGAAGAGCTTATTCCTGTACTGCAGAAATTATTCCAAAAAATTGAGGAAGAAGGAATCTTCCCCAACACATTCTATGAAACAAACATCAACCTGATACCAAAACCAGGAAAAGACCTAAACAAAAAGGAGAATTTCAGACCAATCTCACTCATGAATATAGATGCAAAAATTCTCAACAAAGTCCTAGCCAATAGATTACAGCTTATCATCAAAAAAGTCATTCATCATGATCAAGTAGGCTTCATCCCAGGGACGCAAGGCTGGTTTAACATATGCAAGTCCATAAACGTTATCCACCATATTAACAGAGGCAAAAATAAAGATCACATGATCCTCTCAATAGATGCAGAAAAAGCATTTCATAAAATCCAGCATCCTTTTCTAATTAGAACACTGAAGAGTATAGGCATAGGTGGCACATTTCTAAAACTGATTGAAGCTATCTATGACAAACCCACAGCCAATATTTTACTGAATGGAGTAAAACTCAAAGCTTTTCCTCTTAGAACTGGAACCAGACAAGGTTGTCCTCTCTCACCTTTACTATTCAACATAGTGCTGGAAGTTCTAGCCAATACAATTAGGCAAGACAAGGAAATAAAGGGAATCCAAATGGGAGCAGAGGAGGTCAAACTCTCCCTCTTTGCTGACGACATGATCTTATACTTAGAGAACCCCAAAGACTCAACCACAAAACTCCTAGAAGTCATCAAAAAATACAGTAATGTTTCAGGATATAAAATCAATGTCCACAAGTCAGTAGCCTTTGTATACACCAATAACAGTCAAGATGAGAAGCTAATTAAGGACACAACTCCCTTCACCATAGTTTCAAAGAAAATGAAATACCTAGGAATATACCTAACGAAGGAGGTGAAGGACCTCTATAAAGAAAACTATGAAATCCTCAGAAAGGAAATAGCAGAGGATATTAACAAATGGAAGAACATACCGTGCTCATGGATGGGAAGAATCAACATTGTTAAAATGTCTATACTTCCCAAAGCAATCTACCTATTCAATGCCATTCCTATCAAAGTACCAACATCGTACTGTCAAGATTTGGAGAAAATGATTCTGCGTTTTGTATGGAACCGGAAACAACCCTGTATAGCTAAGGCAGTTCTCTGTAACAAAAATAAAGCTGGGGGCATCAGCATACCAGATTTTAGTCTGTACTACAAAGCCATAGTGCTCAAGACAGCATGGTACTGGCACAAAAACAGAGACATAGACACTTGTAATCGAATTGAAAACCAAGAAATGAAACTAACATCTTACAACCACCTAATCTTTGATAAACCAAACAAGAACATACCTTGGGGGAAAGACTCCCTATTCAATAAATGGTGTTGGGAGAACTGGATGTCTACATGTAAAAGACTGAAACTGGACCCACACCTTTCCCCACTCACAAAAATTGATTCAAGATGGATAAAGGACTTAAACTTAAGGCATGAAACAATAAAAACCCTCCAAGAAAGCATAGGAAAAACACTGGAAGATATTGGCCTGGGGAAAGACTTCATGAAGAAGACTGCCATGGCAATTGCAACAACAACAAAAATAAACAAATGGGACTTCATTAAACTGAAAAGCTTCTGTACAGCTAAGGAGACAATAACCAAAGCAAAGAGACAACCTACACAATGGGAAAGGATATTTGCATATTTTCAATCAGACAAAAGCTTGATAACTAGGATCTATAGAGAACTCAAATTAATCCACATGAAAAAAGTCAACAATCCCATATATCAATGGGCAAGAGACATGAATAGAACTTTCTCTAAAGATGACAGACGAATAGCTAACAAACACATGAAAAAATGTTCATCATCTCTATATATTAGAGAAATGCAAATCAAAACAACCCTGAGATATCATCTAACCCCAGTGAGAATGGCCCACATCACAAAATCTCAAAACCGCAGATGCTGGCATGGATGTGGAGAGAAGGGAGCACTTTTACACTGCTGGTGGGACTGCAAACTAGTACAACCTTCCTGGAAGGAAGTATGGAGAAACCTCAAAGCACTCAAGCTAGACCTACCATTTGATCCTGCAATCCCGTTACTGGGCATCTACCCAGAAGGAAAAAAATCCTTTTATCATAAGGACACTTGTACTAGACTGTTTATTGCAGCTCAATTTACCATTGCCAAAATGTGGAAACAGCCTAAATGCCCACCAACCCAGGAATGGATTAACAAGCTGTGGTATATGTATACCATGGAATACTATTCAGCTATTAAAAAAAATGGAGACTTTACATCCTTCGTATTAACCTGGATGGAAGTGGAATACATTATTCTTAGTAAAGCATCACAAGAATGGAGAAGCATGAATCCTATGTACTCAATTTTGATATGAGGACAATTAATGACAAGGTTATGGGGGGGGGGAGCAGAAAGAGGGACGGAGGGAGGGGGTTGGGGCCTTGGTGTGTGTCACACTTTATGGGGGCAAGACATGATTGCAAGAGGGACTTTACCTAACAATTGCAATCAGTGTAACCTGGCTTATTGTACCCTCAATGAATCCCCAACAATAAAAAAATAAAAAAAAAAGAAACATACAATTACAATTCAAATAAATCCTGTAAAGGGAAGTACACAAAATAAGAGAACTTAATCTATTTTTTGAGAGACCTGGAAAGGCCTCCCCAAAGAAGTGATACTTCAGCTAAGATAGGAAGTCATGGTGGTTAGCTGGGCAAGTACAGAAAAAGAGTTTTCCAGAAGGAAGGGACAGCGTCTCCAACAGCCCTGTGATAAGAAGTTGTTAGTCCAAGAAACATATAATAAGCTAGTAGGGCTAGGACGTGGTGAGCAAGAGGAGAGTGGCATAAATGAAACTAAAAGTAGATGGGGCCAGGCACAGTGGCTCACGCCTGTAATCCCAGCACTCTTGGAGGCTGAGGCAGGTGGATTGCCTAAGCTCACAAGTTCGAGACCAGCATGAGCCAGAGCGAGACCTCATCTCTAAAAAAATAGCTGAGTGTTGCAGCAGGCTCCTATAGTCTCAGCTACTTGGGAGGCTGAGACAAGAGAATCTCTAAAGCCCAAGAGTTTGAGGTTGCAGTGACACAACAGCACTCTACCAAGGGCAACAAAGTGATACTCTGTCTCAACATAAAATAAAATAGAATAGACCGGCCAGGCATGAAGGGCCTCCTCAGCCATGTTTAGGAAATTCAGCTGATACCAAGAATGAAGGGAAGCCATCAATGTGGTCTCAAGAAAGGGAGTGTTGGCTCGGCACTGTTGCTCAAGCGGCTGAGGTGCCAGCCACATACATCTGGGCTGGCAGGTTTGAATCCAGCCCAGGCCACCAAACAACAATGACAGCTGCAACCAAAAAATAGCCAGGCGTTGTGGCGGGCAAGAGAATCCATTGAGCCCAGGAGTTGGAGGTTGCTGTGCGCTGTGATGCCACGGCACTCTACCAAGGGCAACAAACTAAGACTCTGTCTCAAAAAAAAAGAAAGCTCAGGGCAGCTTTATTTCCTGAATTTCCAGACTTTTTGAACTTGCTAGAGTGTATTTATTTTACTTTTCAGAAAACAGCCCCATTGTGGTAAGTTTAGAGGGACTTTACTTTTCAGTACTTTCATCTGAAAGTTGTGTGAAAACATACTGACCATATTGTTTGAAATGTTACCTAACATACTGCTTAAAATAAATTTATTCTGTTTCCTAAATTTCTGGACACGATGTAGTTCAACCCTGTTGATGAATGTGCCATTATCCCCATTTCGTAAATGAGGAGACTGAGAAAATGATGGTGTTTAAGTGTACTTAGCATCTGGGAGTCATAAAGTTCTCAGACTCGCAGTACTTTTGCCTTATACCTTGTACTCCTTTGCCTCAGTTCCACACACTTCTAGAACCTTGTTGAACATGGCCCGTAGGTTTGGCATGAGATTTTTTTTTTTTTGGAGCTCAGGAGTTTTGAGAACAGCCTGAGCAAGAGCAAGACCTTGTCTCTAAAACTAGCTGGGCAGACACTTGTAGTCCCAGCTACTCGGGAGACTGAGGCAAGAGAATCACTTGAACCCAAGAGTTTGAGGTTCTGTGAGCTATGAAACCACAGCACCCTATCCAGGATGACAAAGTGAGACTCTGTCTCAAAAAAATGAAAATAAAAAAAATAAAACACTAAACAGGTAAAGATGAATCTTCCTTCCCAGTGCAGGACACCAAAAAGCAATATCACTTTGGTCCCATTATTGATGAAGTTTGGTCACTTGGTTAAGATAGTATTTATCAGACCTCTCCCTTGTTTTCCCTTTATTAATAGTTAATCCACAGAGTAAAGTTTAAGACTGTGAATATACTTTTCAGCCATTCCTTGATATTTTTAGCATCCATCGATGCTTCTTACCTGAATCAAACTACTAGTAGGTTGGAAAGTAGTGATTTTCTAGTTATACCTTCCATGTTTTCTTAGCTGGCCACTGGGAAAAAGGATCATTCCCTTCTCCCCTTTTATGATGTGCTTAGGAGTTTTAAAAATTCAGTGTTTGGGGCTGGGTGTAGTGGCTCACGCCTGTAACCCCAACACTGTGGGAGGCCAAGGCAGTGGATTGCTTGAGCTCACGAGTTCGAGACCAGCCTGAGCAAAAGCGAGACCCCCATCTCTACTAAAACAGAAAAACTGAAAAAAAAAAAAAAAAAAAAAAAAAAAGAAAAAAGAAAAAAAATGAGGCAAGAGGATTACTGGAGCCCAAGAGTTGGAGGTTGCTGTGAGATACACCACAGCACTCTACCCAGGGCAACAGCTTGAGACTGTCAAAAAAAAAATTGTAGTGTGTTATCACAGTATCAATCTTTATAATTCAGTGTATTGATCCATTTTTGTCATTTGATAACAATGTCTAAAGTGTGCCAAACAGGAGCCTCCCCTCAAGTTGGTCCTTAAGTCCTTTTGACAAAATAAATCTCCCTTAGAAATCTCTGCATAAGCCCAAGAGCGGTAGGTTGCTGTGAGCTATGATGCCATAGCACTCTGAGGGCGACAAAATGAGACTGTCTCAAAAAAAAAAAAATCTCTGCACAATTCACCAGAAATTTTTTCTGAGTGGTTGTATTAATTGAAGTACAGTTTTGTTAACTAAAGGCTTATTGTTGAAATCAGCAAAGGGAAAAAACTAAAATGAAATACAATTTGGGGGGAAATTTTTTTTTTTTTTTTTTGTAGAGACAGAGTTTCACTTTATTGCCCTCAGTAGAGTGCTATGGCGTCACAGCTCACAGCAACCTCCAACTCCTGGGCTTAGGCGATTCTCCTGCCTCAGCCTCCCGAGTAGCTGGGACTACACGTGTCCGCCACAACGCCCGGCTATTTTATTGCTGCAGTTTGGCCGGGGCTGGGTTTGAACCCGCCACCCTCGGTATATGGGGCCAGCGCCCTGCTCACTGAGCCACAGGCGCTGCCCGGGGGGGGTGGGGGGGATTTTAATATTTTGAGGACCAGAGCGAACCAGGAACACAGGACCTTTAGGAAATGGATTTAGCACAAGCACTCACACGACCTTTGACTCGTTTCCCAGTAACTAGTCAACAAATCTTTGCTACCTACTAAAATTGGACTTCATCTTTTTAAATCATAAAGGAATAAAGTGTTTTAAGAGTTCACCTTTTTCCCTCTTTCAGAGCACTTACGGAGTTCAGTAATTGATCGAAAAGACTTAATAATTAAAAGGATTAAGCCAAAGCCCCAGCAAGGAGATGACATCACAGTGGTGGACGTGGAAAAGCAAATTGAGGCCTTCCGCAGCCGCCTGATCCAGATGCTGGGGGAGCCTCTCGTCCCCCAACTCCAAGACAAAGTGCACTTGTTAAAGCTCCTGCTCTTCTATGCAGCGGACTTGAACCCTGATGCAGAGCCCTCTCAAAAGAACTGGAGCAGCTCCTGAGGGCCTTCTAAGCACTGAACACCAAGAATACCTCCTGAACTCTGTCTTCAACTACTTAGAAACTCAAACTCTGGAAAGTAGTTAATCCTACAGGACCAAACCTATCTTATTTATCTATAGGTAATAATAACTTTCTAACTCTTTATTAAATATTTTTTAAATCCTAGCCTAGCCTATTCTCAAATATGGCTTAAATATTCAAGATGTATATATTTTTTAATAAATTATTTATGTATTTCTTTTTTGAGACAGGTAATACTATAAGCACTATGTTTAACATTTCAAGTGAGAAAATCTCTCTAAACAAACTCTCTACATCAATGTTATGTCTTTGAAGGTACTGAAAACCAGTTTCTAAAGAGAAAGGCATTTGTTTTTCCTTTATGGAACACAAATATTCTATATAAAAGGGCGGCGCCTGTGGCTCAAGGAGTAGGGCGCCGATCCCATATGCCAGAGGTGGCGGGTTCAAACCCAGCCCCGGGCCAAAAAAAAAAAAAAAAAATATTCTATATAAAATCTGTTACAATACCTATGAATTTGACTTTGTGGCCAGTCTATTACGATATAATGTAACAAAGAGGTCAGATACAAAAGGAATGTGTTATAAAACATTTGGTGTTTAAAGGACAAAACAAAAGGCAACAGTTTTTCAAAATCCAAGTTTACCATGCTTAAGTTCCATGACTACAGATAGGCAGAACAGAGTATTCTTAAAAGGACAAAGAAATAGATACCCACATTTGAGAAAGTCATAAGGATTTTTATTGTCAAAATAAGAGACAAAAGACACAAATAAATTAATTGTTCTGATAATTTGAGACTCCAGGACATCTCTATGGAAAGGTCAGCTCCTTATGTACTGATAAAATACTATCCAAATCAAGTGTGAGACAGTGTTCAAGACAGTGACTGAACATGTACACAGTGAGGAGAAATAAAAAGGCGGTTTCCCTATTTCCTTTCCCCAGTAAGGTATACACTACATAAAGGTATGAGGTTCATTTTGGTGACAAATGCTTTCATACAAAGAATTTTCAATTCTTCCATCTCTAACCACCCCCGCCCCAAAAAAGTTTTAGGCTCTGAACTGATGATGAACAAGGAAATCAAAATAAGGTGATACTACTTTCATATGAACTCAAGACTAATTGTAGTTACCATCTTAACATCCATTTATCAAATCAGTAGACTGAATTTTCTCCCTTAGAAAATTTTCAACCAAACTGGAATTAATCTTACATTAAAGTACAAGAAAGCATATGCAAGACTAGTGTTTTGTGGCATAAAAAAGAAACTTTCCTCCAATAGCACTGGCCCAGGAGGTACCACATGAAGAAGTGGCTGTAGGACAAAGTGTCTATTAGATCTACCAAAATGCAAGATGGCTCCAGTTTCAGCCTGGAAAGAGCCAAGTCTAGCTTTTTACTGTACCCAGGTCTCAAACAGATATTAGGCCCACCTACCTGACAAGGCTGGAACACAGCACCAGCAGTCAAGAGGCCTAAAGTTGTCTGAACTAGTCAGTGAGCATCTCTATGCCATGATTTGTCAGTGCTCACATTGACGGTGGTAAAAGGATCAAGAAGCCTGTGTTTTTAGAGCAGCACAAACACTATCTCGGTAAGCAACAATCACAGTCTTATCTAGGGTAAATAATACAAAAATAGATCATGAAGTCCCCATGCACAAGTGCTGAGATTTAACCTAACTTTAAAGCAGTACAAAACGGCTTCTTCCACACAGCAAGGGCAAACTCTGCACTACTGTTTCTCAAAAACCAATTATGTCTTCAGGTGTAGCCTCAGTTTAAGAGATTTTTTTTTTTTAAATATACCTGTCCTATGTCAGAGCCAAGGTAAAAGGGAAGAGGGGCTCTAGAATCCCTGGAACAGAAAGAGCTTTAGAAGCCTGTGGGTGTGAGCACATTCAAGTCACGGGGTTTGAGATTATGAGTCCGTGGGGGTTGTTTCTTCCCTTCTATCACTGGGATGTCCATCTTGGGTGGCTTGAAGGTTGCTGGATCTTCAGCCATCCTAGTGGCCTGTGCTCGGATCAGTTCCATTGCAGAGGGTTTCTGGGCTCCTTGGTAGGCCTGGGTGGCAAAACTTCCTACATAAGTAAACCAGAGAGCAAAAGATTTCAAAACCAGTAGGCAGCTCCTGAGCTACAACACAGTAAAACGCCTGCCACTTTGCTTTCATTTTTGAAGGAGCTGCCTTACCTGAATCATACTTCTGGAGGGATCTTGGTCCAAAGAAGCTCCATTTATCTGATGGGTTTCTGTCCTTATCCCCACTTCCAGAATCCATGGTGCTAGGATCTGGGCCAGGTAAAGCTGTGGGAGAACCAGAAGTAAACCAGCCTCTGGAAGAGAGAAATAAAACATATCCTAATATGTTCTTTTCCTACACAGGTAGAAATGTGTGAGCTAGCCCTTCTCACTCAGAATCCACAAGCCTAAATACAACTTCATCTTGCCGCTAGTTCCCCTCTGAAGCACACTGACAGGGGTCACAGAAAGGGCTCACCTGGGCCTATGCTTGGGTGAAGAATGAGGGGTGCTGCTTGGGGTGGACTGGGCTGACACAGGCTGCTTCTCTTCTTTTGTTCTCTCTCCACTCTGTAGCTTTAGTTTCTGTTCAGATGGGTAAAAAGAGACTTTTTAAAAATGACTAAAAATCGGCTTGGTGCCTATACCTCAGCAACTAGGGTGCCAGCCACATATACCAGAGCTGGCAGGTTTGAACCCAACCTGCGCCTGCCAAACAACGACAATTACAAAAAAAAAAAAAAAATAGCTGGGCATTGTGATGGGCGCCTCTAGTCCCAGCTACTTGGGAGGATGAGGCAAAAGAATTGCTTAAGCCCAAGAGTTTGAGGTTGCTGTGAGCTGTGACACCACAGCACTCTACTGAGGGCAACATAGTGAGACTGTCTCAAAAAAAAAAAAAAAAAGATAAAATCTAAAACATGCTAAACAGCTAAGTCTGGGCATAAACAATATGGTTCACATTTTAACTTGAGGCACAAGGAAAAACATAGGTGGAATGACTTCAGATGATCTAATAAATGCTCCCTTTGTTTTGCCATACTAGATGGAATCCTGTCTTTTAAAAAATGTATTCATTTTATACCATATCTCAAATACCTCTGTACAAAAAGCTCACTAGAGCACTTACTTTCAGAAAAGTGAAGTAATTTCCCCACATGCACTCAGCCAGTTATATGGGAGAGCCAGAGCTTGAAAGGCCAAAAAGGCCTTTTAAGCAGGGCCTTGAGGTCTTCTCTCACGGCCTCTTCTACCGTGCATACACCCTGTGGTTCCCAGCCTCTCAAAGCCAGCACTCAGACATGCTATTCCTCTTTGGCTAAACACTTCCTCTGTGGAGCCTACTCTAGTCTCTCCTCTCCTATAATTGACCACTCGGGGGTCCCTCAGCATTGTAAGCATACCTCTTAACAAACTAGTAGCTTAGTCAGAGAAGACAAATCTCGGTTTTGGTGCAAGGCTCTGCCCTCCATGTCTATTATGCAAATGCCTAGTCCACGCTACATTTTAAACAAATAATCACATTTGAATTGAATTTTTTTTTTTTTTAGAGACAGAGTCTCACTTTGTCGCCCTCAGTAGAGTGCCATAGCGTCACAGTTCACAGCAACCTCCAGCTCTTGGGCTTAGCCGATTCTCTTGCCTCTGCCTCCCAAGTAGCTCAGACTACAAGCACCCGCCACAACACCCAGCTATTTTTTTGTTGCAGTTTGGCTGGGGCTGGGTTCAAACCTGGCACCTTCGGTATATGGGGTTGATGTCCTACTCACTGAACCACAGGCGCTGCCCCACATTTGAATTTTCTCAAACACTCAACATACAAGTTTATATAAGGTGACAATCTGTCACAAAATGGTGCTAATTACACCTAGCATTTCAGCTGTCCTCATGTTGTACTCCTGTGGGCAAGATGCAGAAAATAGACCACGCCAACCAAGTCAGTCCTACCATCCACTATTCACATGGAATTCTGCCTGACCTAATCTTAGAAAGTTCTCGCTTACGTGTTGAAAGCTGACAGTGCTCCTCTCTGGAAGCATCTGTCTTGTCTAAGAGTTTAAACTGGCCACCAACCCAACCCTGATCCCCTAGAGCAATAACTTAGCTTTTAAATTTAGCCTGAAGGCCAGGCGTGATGGCTCACACTGATAATCCTACCACTCTGGGTGGCTGAGGCTGGTGGATTGCTCAAGCTCTGGAGTTCAAGACCAGCCTGAGCAGGATCAAGACCCTGTGTCTCTACTAGAAATAAAAAAACTAGCCCAGTGTGGTGGCACCTGCCTGTAGTCCCAGCTATTCCAGGAGGCTGAAACAAAAAGGATCTCCTGAGCCCAGGAGTTAGAGGGTGCTGTGAGCAATGATGCTACAGCATTCTACCAAGGGTGACAGAGTGAGACTCTGTCTCAAAAAGTAAATAAATAAACTTAGCCTGCAAAAGAATCATGTGGAATGCTCATTACAAAATGCAAACATTCTACAATGTCTTATATCCTTAGCCCTGGGCACCAATATCCATGTCATCTCCTTTTCCATGTGTTGTATATCATCATCCTTCCCTGCCTTCTGTGCTGCCGTGACCGTCCCCGACAGCGCCCCTCACACCCTAGTTAGAACTCTTACAACAAAGCTTGACTACAAGATGGATTAGGGCCCATCCTTGCCTCCAGAAGGCAGTCCATATTTCTGAGCTATGTGCTGCCCCCTCACAGTCTACCTCTGCCCTCCTGATTAGCCCCTACAAAAGCCAGATTCTTGGGCTACTTTGGAATAAGGAGGAAAAAAACAATAGGAAGTAGGATATTAGCAAGACTGACCATGGACCTCATTCTCTTCACTTATGGAAAGTAGTATCTGCCTCAAAAGATCAATGTGAACATTAAGTGAATGCAAGTTCTTCACAAATTACAAAACACTATTCAGTATAATAGTGGTATACTCTGGTACTTATTTGTTAAACTGTCATCTCTGTTAAGACTGCCCAATTTCTCTCTCCCTCAAGGTCGTCACTCTGGCACATAAAACAATCTACATTTGCTTTATAGTTCATGAAGTACACATAAGCAGAGAATTTCATGTGATCCTTCTAACCAGAACCAAACAAAACAGATACCCCCCGCACACATTTTATAGATGAAGCAAAAACTAGGAGCCTTCAGCCTTGGAGTGTCACCAAAGGTGGGACTAGCCCATTTCTAAACTCTTTTGACTAGCTCTCTTCCAACCGTTCTTCAGCGCCCCAGCTAGCTGAGCTAGAAATTCTAAACCACAGCTACATTTCAAGCCATGAATGCTGAAGGTTTTGGCTTTTTGGAAATTCCTAAGAAAGCAGCTTACGTGGAGTGCTTCTGCCACTCGAAGGTATTTGCTCTCCTCGGTGGTAAGGCCTTTGTGGGGTGTGTAGCCAGCATCTCTCAGCCCTGCCTGTTGTTCAAAACGCTGAATGCTCTCCTGGGTCTGTTCTAGGAACAGAGGAAATGATAGTCATGCCATTCCCCTCTCCCATCACAAACTGAGGAGGACAACACAGATAGCTGCTGTTCTCCCCAGAAGCAAAAGACCACATCCAAGGAGGAGGGTTCAACCAGCGGCATGGCAGTAATTCCTAACCTCAGACAATGGTTCTCTAACCAAAAGGAAACCCTCCCTCTCACAATCTTATTCCTAAAGAGATAGCTAAAGAACCTCCACATGAACACTCCTCATCCTCCTTAATTGTATCCTGTGACATTTTCTTTATATTTAGAATTGCAACATGGAGAAGGTAGCTAACATTCAGACAGTAAAATTCTCCAAATACAAAACTTTTACCATGGCTCAGTGCCCATAGCACAGTGGTTACGGTGACAGCCACCGAGGCCAACAGATTCGAACCCAGCCCAGGCCAGCTAAACAAGTGCAACAAATAAAAAAAAAAAAAAAAAAAAATAGCCAGGGGCAGCGGGTTCGAACCTGGCCCCAGCCAAACTGCAACAAAAAAAAAAAAAAAAAAAAAAATAGCTGGGGGCATTGGCAGGCACCTTATAGTCCCAGCTTCTTGGGAGGCTGAGGCAAAAGGAGTGCCTAAGCCCAGGAGTTGGAAGATGCTCTAGCTGACACCACAGTCACCGCACTCTACTAAGGGCGACAAAGTGAGACTCTGTCTCTAAAAAAAAACCGGGCGTTGTAGCAGGCGCCTATAGTCCCAGCTACTTGGGAGGATGAGACAAGAGAATCGTTTAAGCCCAAGAGTTTGAGGTTGCTGTGAGCTGTAACGGTGGCACTCTACTGAGGACGACACAGTGAAACTGTCTCCAAAAAAAAAACCTTTTCCAAAAAGAAACTGGCCACAGTCAGGCAAGATGGCACCATAGTTCCAATCAGACTCAAACCAGACAGCCTGCCTTAAACTAGTCAACGTCCTCTGATCCACCATCTCTCCTGAGTAAAACAGCCCATCACACTGCACAGCACAGCTGACATGCTCCATGTTCATTCTGATTATCTCCATCAGTAAATTAGGTCTATTGCGGAATGAATGACAGGTGAATTTGTCACCCTCGGTAGAGTGCCAGGGCGTCACAGCTCACAGCAACCCCCAGCTCTTGGGCTTAGGCGATTCTCTTGCCTCCCAAGTAGCTGGGACTACAGGCACACACCACAACGCCCGGCTATTTTTTAGTTGCAGTTGGGCCGGGGCTGGATTTGAACCCACCACCCTCAGTATATAGGGCCAGCGCCCTACTCACTGAGCCACCCGTGCACCAAGATGTTTTCCAGTCTTACCAGGTAGTCACATAAAAATTTATGAGGTGAGGGCGGCGCCTGTGGCTCAAGGAGTAGGGCGCCGGTCCCATATGCCGGAGGTGGCGGGTTCAAACCCAGCCCCGGCCAAAAAAAAAAAAAATTTATGAGGTGGATGTGTCAATTGATCTATAAAACCAGTGTATGGTGCCCCATGATCGCATTAATGTACACAGCTATGATTTAATAATAAAATAAATAAATAGGGCGGCGCCTGTGGCTCAGCGGGTAGGGCACAGGCCCCATATGCCGAGGGTGGCGGGTTCAAACCCGGCCCTGGCCAAACTGCAACAAAAAAATAGCTGGGCGTTGTGGCGGGTGCCTGTAGTCCCAGCTACTTGGGAGGCTGAGGTAAGAGAATCGCCTAAGCCCAAGGATTTGGAGGTTGCTGTGAGCAGTGTGACGCCACGGCACTCTACCGAGGGCGATAAAGTGAGACTCTGTCTCTACAAAAAATAAATAAATAAATAAAAATTTACAAGGTGGACCTCATTGGCTCACTCCTGTAATCACAGCACTCTGTAAGGCTGAGGCAGGTGGATTGCCTATGCGTCTCAGATTCAAGACCAGCCTGAGCAAGAGCAAGACCCTGTCTCTAAAAACAGCTGGGCCTATGGCAGGTGCCTATAGTCGCAGCTACTTGGGAGGATGAGGCAAGAGAATGACTTGAGCCAAAGAGTTTAACATTGTTGAGAGCTATGATGCCACAGCACTCTATCAAGGGTGACAAACCAAGACTGTCTCAAAAAAAAAAAAAAAAAAAAAAGTACAAAATAAGAATTTAATAAACTATAGCATACCAATAGCAAGATCTTATATGCAACTTTTTCTTAAAATTTAAGACTATAGTACCATCAAAAGTTTATGGTAATATTAGTTGAGAAAAACTGAACAGTATGTCTACTATACCGGGAATTATATTAAAATATGCATACATGGGCGGCACCTGTGGCTCAGTGAGTAACCTCATATACTGAGGTTGGCGGGTTCAAACTCAGCCCCAGCCAAACTGTAACCAAAAAAAAAGGTAGCCAGGCGTTGTGGTGGGCACCTGTAGTCCCAGCTACTTGGGAGGCTGAGGCAAGAGAATCGCCTAAGCCCAAGAGCTGGAGGTTGCTATGAGCTGTGACGCCACAGCACTCTACCCAGGGCAACAAAGTGAGACTCTGTCTCTTAGAAAAAGAAAAAAATATATGCATATGTGTGGAAGTGAATAAGACAAATAAGTATCTGAATGACATTAGTGACTAGTGTATTAGGGTGTTATCATCTGAACTGTTGGTAAACTGTATTATCAGTAAAGAAGTTATACTGTGCTAAAGAACAACTAAGTTTTCTAACACTGTTAGAACACATTCTCAAGCTTGCAAAATATTAAGCAGGAGCTGCTGATTCAAAAGGTGCATTTATGTGTGAATAAGAAAACCAAAATGAGAGTTTGGACTTTTGGTTCTGTAGGAATTGCCCAAGACAAACTGATGCCCTGAAATCAAGGGCTTCTGACTTCAAAACTGAGCCAACCAAAAAGAACCTCTATGTACCTTATCCAGTAGGGGCACTACTGCTAACCAGCAGAGCTATGTATCTAATAATTATTAACTTCCCACAACAATTTAGAAGAGCCCTCTAGAGCAGTGGTTCTCAACCTTCCTAATGCTGCAACCCTTTAATACAGTTCGCGTCGGTCGTGACCCACAGGTTGAATATGGCTGCTCTAGAGCAAAGAAGTGGTCATAATGTTTAAAAAAAAAAAAAAAAAAACTGCATACTCTTATGTCAGGCCTCATTAGGAACAATCACATATTCTTAAGACTAAAGACACCTGAGGCACCAAAACCGGGTCATCTTCCTGGCGGACCAATTTTGAGCTGTTTAATTAAAAATATATACAGAGGCCAGCACCTGTGGCTCAGTGAGTAGGGTGCTGGCCCCATATACCAAGGGTGGTGGGTTCAAACCCAGCCCCCGGCCAAACTGCAACACCAAAAAAAAAAGCCAGGTGTTGTGGCCGGGCGCCTATAGTCCCAGCTACTTGGGAAGCTGAGGCAAGAGAATCACCTAAGCCCACAAGCTGGAGGTTGCTGTGAGCTGTGACGTCATAGCACTCTACCGAGGGCGACAAAATGAGATTTTGTCTCAAAAAAAATTTAAAAAAAAAAAAAAAAATATATATATATACACACACACACACACACACACACATACATACATATACATAGACAAGGCAAATGGGAGGGGCCTCAGTGTGTTGCTTTCTCCAGCAGAGCTAGCGACAAGAATGGCAGCAGCTCCCAGCCACTGCTCACTGGGCCACCTAACCTCAGCCTCAACCCACCAGCTAGAGTCCCCATTTTATAAAGGGAGAAACTGTGTTTATAGTTAATGTAACTTGCCCAAGGCCACACTGTCAGACATAGGAAAATGAGACTATATCAACAAAGTACCAAGAAGGCACCTACATCAGCTTACATGCTTAATATCTGGCAAATCTTCCACCTAAATGGAGCTTCAAGGCTGAGGGTGATTCAGCAGCCTAAATGACATTTGCTAGGACATGGTAAGGTAGGCAAGTTTGCAGAATCGTCCATAGTTGGATTGTAGGAAGCCTAAACTCTCCCCTACCCTTACTTCACTTTACTTTAAGGGTGAAAAGTGCTTACTTGTGATCAAAGAATTCATGATGACATGGGTAGCTTTAGCCTTCACCACTGGGATCTTATCCGTACTGTCAATGGCTGATGACAGAGTCATAGCAGGGGAGGATACACTGGCCTCGCCTTCCTCCACCTGTTCAAGAGAGGCAAGGAAGTACTTGAGCAGGGCAGGTGATCACATCCCTAGGCTTACTCTTTTGGGGAAGAAGTTACTGGAAATATATTTTATCTGTAAGTGAATAATTATTTGAAGGGGGCAGTTAGTCATCACCCAGTTAAACAGGTATCACCCATATGACAAAAGATGTATGAATAGCTTAAATTTATAAAAGTGACACACTACAAGAAGGACTCTACCTAACAAATGCAAATGTTGAAATCTATTTGAACTCTCACATTAACCTGAAATTGAAATAAAAAATCATTTTAAAAAAAGTATGAAAGTGAGAAAGCCAGAATTTGAAGTTCTGACACCTACTACCATCTCAGCCCATAACTGTGTGTATATTATGGTACTATTCTCAGTGAAACAAACAAAAGAATGCAAGACAAACATTACTAAGCACTGACCACTACCAGATTTTACTTAATGAGAGCACTTGTAAGTGGTTCTCAAACTTCGTCAAACATCAAAATTGCCAGAAGGGTTTGTTAAACAGACTGCTGGGCTCCACCTCAGAGTTTGAGTCAGTAGGTACAAGTTGGTCCTGGCTACAACCCGAGAATCTATGTTTCAAAGCAATTCCCAGATGATGCTTATGCTGCTGGTCCAAAGATCACACTTGAAGTAATGGTCTTTTAAAACCGTCTATTTAGCTCATGATCTTTAATGTGCCAAGAGCTGGAAACATCCACCTCCTATAATCTAAACACCTGAAACCATGCTCAGGCCCAGCAGGGAGTAGAGAATGAAAGTCATTCTCGGGCGGCGCCTGTGGCTCAAGGAGTAGGGCGCCGGTCCCATATGCCGGATGCGGCAGGTTCAAACCTAGCCCCGCCCAAAAAAAAAAAAAAAAAGAAAGTCATTCTCAGTGGTGCCTGTGGCTCAAGGAGTAGGGCACCGGCCCCATATACCAGAGGTGGTGGGTTCAAACCCAGCCCTGGCTAAAACTGCAAAAAAAAAAAAAAGTCATTCTCTACTCTCTGCTTCTCCAGAGGAACTAAGGGAATAAGATGGCCAGAAAGGAGGGAAGAAAATATTGGAAATAGTGAAACGTTGTAACCCTATATAAAACAGATTTCATACTTTTCAGCTGTATCCTTACTCAAATAAAACCTGAACCTATGTTTCCTTACTTTGATTCCATAAGCCAGGTGTGGTGGCTCACACCTGTAATCCCAGCACTCTGGGAGGCCAAGTCAGGTGTATTGCCTGAGCTCACAGGTTCAAGACCAGCCCAAGCCAGAGCGAGACCTTGTCTCTAATAGCCAGGCATTGTGGCCGGCACCTATAGTCCCAGCTACTTGGAAGGCTGAGGCAAGAGGATCACTTGAGCCTAAGAGTTGGAGGTTGCTGTGAGCTATCTATAACACCACAGCACTCTATCAGGGGTGACAAAGTGAGACTCTGTCTCAAAAAAAAGAAAATGGTTGATTCCTAATATGTAGATAGTTACAGCAAATGAAAGAATGCATGTAATGAGTCAAGTTTGCCTCATTTGCTCTTCTTTGAGAGAACAGTTGTTCCAAACTGTCAGTTCTTCCAGCTAACGCACAACAGGAAACCAGAGGCCCATTCATTGTCTTAGGAAGTGATCAGCAGCCTTTATTTATGAAAAGGTACGCTGCCCTTGAAAGCACTACCAAAAGCCCTGTCTTACTTCCCACTCTAGTCAGCTGGGCCCACTGCTCTGACACTGTAGGCAGCCGCAGGGGTCCTTTGTTCCTAGTACTTCTACTACTTTTTACATAGAATTATTTTCTCCTGAACTGACTGGATTGTATTTCAATAGATAACTGATATAGGGAATTCCCCACGGAGCTGTAGGGGATGCTTGCTTAAAAAGGAGCTTTCTGTTCTGAAAGTATATCAAAGGAAAAAAAACTCATTGGAAACAATCAAATACAGCTCTACTAAGTGAAAGTTAAACTGGGAGCCAGCAGTCATAATATCAGCTACACACCTAATACAGTATTTGCCAACCCCTTAAATCTCTTATTTATCCCACAACACCCCTATGACATAATGTATTCCCATCACTCAGATGAAGCCATCGTGGCTTAGCAGTAAAGCTATGTGCCCAAAGTCATCTGGAATTCACACCCACGTCTGTTAAAGCAGACCCTCACTGTGTAGTCCCTGTCAAGCCCTGAGTGATCATGCAGCTCAAAGTCCAGTGAAACTGTATAGCTGGAGGTTAAATGGCCTTATATGAACTTGGCAGGCCTAGTTTATTCAAGCAAAGTATAACTTTTCTTGCATTCTTAGTGGTTTGGGAGTCAGAGGTGAGAGTCCCTGAACTCAGGAAGCACAGGCCTCAGTAACAACTGCAAAGACCATGGCGAGAACCTATGAAACCAAAATACCCAAAAGGACTGTGAGAACAGATCAAGGTATCCATGAGAAAGGGCCTTGGGAAGGAAGCAGCTCTTACCAGGGATAAGACAGCCATGGGAAAAACCATCCAAAGCATGAGAAACAGCATGAGGAAAAGCACAACATGTGTTCAGCAAAGAGCTAATTTTTTCCCCTCAATCACAAAAGGAACATTTTAGGGGCAGTCTATGCTGGGCCCTCTCCTAGATACTTATTTAAGTATACAATTACACATGGCCACTTGCCCTCAAGAAACTAATAGAGGATGACAAAGTAATACGGGGATTATGACGGGTCCACGGGACAGGGAAAAGCTCAAAGGGAGAGGTGACAGTATTATCAGGATGGAGAGATCAGGAAAATCTCACAAAGGAGACTTTTGAACTAAGACTAAGGCAAATGGAGTGAGGGGAGGGTGAGAGGACAGGATGGGATGGTAAGCACCCTAAGCAGTATTGGAGCAGTATGAGGCAAAGAAGTGGAGGTAGAAAAAACCTAAGTAAATAACAAGAAATCTTAAGTAACATGCATGACTGGATCCTGGGTAGGGAGCCTGGGGAGAGGCACATGGCACCTAAATCACACCGATCTGGATTGTGCTAATGAACTTGGATTTAACTTGGTTGGGAATGGAGGAGGTACAGACAGAAGAGTCTCAGGTAGAATACATGGCCATTCCAGTTTTTAATCAAAAAGGAAAAAAAAAAAAAAAGACACACCAATTGTAGCTGAGGCACAGAAAACATTTACAGGAAGTGACTGCTGCCCAATTCTATGGGTACAGGGAGCCACTGAAGGTTTCTGCAGCAGAGGAAGAACAAAGGAGTTAGGTTTGCCAAAAGCAGCTAGCAGAGTCAGGTACCTTGGCGAGGTGCTGATACTTGCGCTCTGGAATCACTGGCTTCCAGGGGATGCTGCCCATGTCGGATGGAGGAGGAGTCATGGGCGCAGGGTCCTCAAGGGCATCATCATAGCTCAATGCCCGGCGGTATATCCCGATGGGCAGGGACATCTTGCCTAGAGGCCCACTGGGCTCAAGAGCTAAGAACAGAGACACCTGTCACAACGGGTTCAGCAACTGAATACAGTAGTAGCTTTACTGTAGGGCAGAACAAATACAGCTTGTTCTGGAATCCAGTCAAGGAAAAGTAATAATACTAATCCTTTCCTCTACACTTGATACTTTGGATTCTCCACTTAAACCACTCAGTAGCCCAATCTGTTTCCCATTCCAGAAAATTCAATTTATATCTACCTGAGCATGGTCACACAACTTTCAAGTACAGTTTGGAATCAAAACCCAAGCCTACCTGATTTCGTTTTTCTTTCTTGTTTTGAGAGAGTCTCAATTTGTCACCCTCAGTAGAGTGCTGTGACATCTTAGCTCACAGCAACCTTAAACTCTTGGGCTCAAGCAATTCTCTTGCCTCAGCCTCCCAAGTAGCTGGGACTATAGGCACCCACCACAACACCTGGCTATTTTTAGAAATGGGGTCTCGCTCTGGCTCAGGCAATCCACCTGCCTGGACCTCCCGGAGTGCTGTGAATACAGACATGAGCCACCTCTCCAGGCCTCCAAGCCTACTTGATCTCAAAATAGCCACATCCTACTGTAATACTAAGATTCTCAATTCATACAAAACTAAGGATATGAGATAAAGGAGGATATGAAGTTTGGGGGGGAGGGGGTTGTTTTTTTGTTTTGTTTTTTTTTAGAGACAGAGTCTCACTTTGTCACCCTGGGTAGAGTGCCAGCTCCTGGGCTTAGGTGATTCTCTTGCCTCAACCTCCCAAGTAGCTGGGACTACAGGCACTCGGCACAACACCAGACTATTTTTTCTGTTGCAGTTTGGCTGGGGCTGGGTTCAACCCCACCACCCTCCGTATATGGGGAGAGGCCCTACTCACTGAGCCACAGGGGCCGCCCAAATAGGAAGTTCTTACTTCCATTTTTTTTTTTAGAAACAGAGTCTCATTCTGTCACCCTCAGTAGAGTGCCGTGCCATCACAGCTCACAGCAACCTCCAACTCCTGGGCTTAGGCAATTGCCTCAGAGCCTCCAGAGTAGCCGGGACTACAGGTGCCCACCACAACGCCCAGCTATTCTTTTGTTGCAGTTTGGCCAGGGCCGGGTTCGAACCCTCAGTATATGGGGCCGGTGCCCTACTCACTGAGCCACAGGCGCCACCCTCTTATTTCCATTTTAAAGTTAAGGGACCTACAGCCTAGTAAAATGATTTATTTACCCAAGTTCATAAAGAAAATAGCCAGGGTTTGCCCACTGACTCCAAGCCCTCTGCTTTCTCTACCTCACCAAAGAAAACAGCACTACAAGAAATATGTCATCTTGGCTCAGCGCCTATAGCTCAGCGGCTAGGGCACTGGCCACATACAACAGCGCTGGTGGGTTTGAACCTGGCCTGGGCCTTCTACACAACAACAACTGCAACCAAAAAACAGCCAGGCATTGTGGCAGGCGCCTGTGGTCCCAGCTACTCGGGAAGCTGAGGCAAGAGAATCACTTAAACCCAAGAATTTGAAGTTGCTGTGAGCTGTGATGCCAGAGCACTCTACCAAGGGCATGGATACTGAGACTCTGTCTCAAAAAGAAAGAAAGAAAAAGAAATATGTCATCTGGCACCATTTCTAACTTCAAGTGTTCAGTATGATTTAAACAGCAGAGCCAATTTCCATCACAGAAAGTGCTGACAACCACTCTCACAAAACACTACCAACTGACCCTGCTGTTCCTGTCCACTGGAACTGACTGTCCACTGTCCCATTATAACGCAGGCACCTCCCTTCAAGGGCACTCTCAGCTGTGCCAGACCAGACAGCCAAGTTCATTTTGTTTGGTTTGCTAATCTTTTCATATCAAAACGAATATCCACAGCCTGCCTTCAAGATGACATTTTCTTGGTGCTAAAATTATATAATTTTATGCTAAGACATCAACTTGCCTGGCAGTTAAGACCACCAAAGACTTCATTTAAACCATTAGTTGACCATTTGTACCATTATTACTATTAATAATAATTTCTAACAAATCCATAGAAATAGAAAAAGGATTACTGGTTGCCCAGGAGCTAAGGAGAGGGGGAAATGAGGTATGACTGCTAATGGTATAAGGTTTTCTACTGGGGATGATGAAATTGTTCTGCAGTTAAGATAGTGGTGATATTTGCAAAATCTTGCAATATACCAAAAATCACTAAATTTTCACTTGAAATGAGTGACTTTATGATATGTTCATTATACCTCAAACACACAAGCAAATAATAATTACTAAGTATTCCTCCTTGCTAGGCACTGACACCCTTCATCTTATCTAATCCTCATTTAGCACATATTTTTCCCATTTTCCAGCTGAGGAAACTGAGGCACATCTTAAGCAACTTGCTCAGTACTGCCCAGCTAGCAAGTATGGGCTGAGGACTGCGATGATACCTAAGCCAGTGCTCACACACTGCATGCAACACTCCATGCTCCCCACACTACAAAACATAAAGCTAACAAGTGCAACCCTATAGCTCACGATGGTTACAGAGAGTTTATGGTAATCACAGCAGCAATGAAAGATGAGCCACAACAAAAACTGATGATTAGAGACTAGAGATGCAGCTACACTAGGGAACATGAGGAAACTTCTAATAATCCACCCAATTTGGGCAACAATTTCAAAAACATCTTAAAGACTCCCAACAGTCATGCTAAAAATATTTTATATAATGTTTATATATATCATGTAATAATATTATATAATATTTATAATCTTCGCAACATCCCTGAGAAATAGGTACCATCAGTTTTCTTCATCATCATACTTTACTAACAATCAGAAATTAAGTGATTCAGGCATTAAAAATCACTTTCTCTTCCCATAAAACAGTTCAAGCAGGAATCAATGACTTCAGTAACCCAGAAACTGATTCATTCTTTAATGAGCTATGACCATTTTCATGATTAAGTTCGATCTGCCATTAAAGTAGAATGGTGCCTTTTTGCCTAGATCTTCATTCCATCCCACCTCTACTCCACCCCCCACCCCCGTTTTATCACTTTGATACATACTATAGAACTATACAACTTATTCTAAATTCTTATTTGCTACCCCTAAAAAAGAAACTTGTCACAACCTTAAACGAAATGACTGTTCTAAGGTTAAGGGTTCATACCATAGCTGAGTGGTTAATAAGATAATATTTAACAGGTGACAATGTATTAAATTTAAATACCTGCCTGGGTGGCAGAGAGAAACCATTAATATACAGTTCAGATAAAATGGTTTCTGTCTAGCTTAAATCATTAAGGGCAAAACAGAACTTAACCAAAAAAGAATTAAGTTTACCAGGTACTTCTGGTTGTCTTGAAGCCATTGAAAGACTAGGATCCAGGTGTTTTCTATAAAGAATTCCGAGCTGAATCCCTGATAAAATAACAAAAGGCATTTTCTTATGGTAAACACCAAAGAATCTCTCTGAAGTGTTCTTTTGACTAGAACACAGAATTTTTTTTTCCCCCCACAAAGTTTCCCTTAGGGTGAGGGCTGCAGAATTTCATGATTTGTTTACAAAGCTGAAACATAAGGGCAGCACAGTGGCTCACATCTATAATCCTAACATTCTGGGAGACTGAGGTGGGTGGGCTGCTTGAGCTCAGGAGTTTTAGATCAGCCTGAGCAAAGACTGAGACACAATCTCTAAAATTAGCCACGCATTGTGATAGGCTTCTGTAGTCCCAGGTACTTTGAGAGGCTGAGACAAGAGGATCACTTGAGCCCAAGAGTTTGAGGTTGCTGTGAGCTATGAGCCATGGCACTCTACCAAGGGCGACAAAGGGAGATTCTGTTTCAAAAAAAAAAAAAAAGAAAGAACAAATTTGAAACATACGTACAAAAGCAGTGAATGACAAACATGCCAATGAAAATAGGACAGCGTCAAAGATCTTGCCACCTCCATGCCTGATCTTAAGACTAGTGAGAAAACAAAGGTAAAACACCATACTATATACAGGGTGTAAAAGTCACCTTACCACAGTGAAATTATGTGACGGTTACGCTGACAAACAGATGTTAATGAGGAACATTGTCCAGCTGCTGCAAATTAGCAAAACTTCCCAGGAAAGGTCCATCCAGAGATTCTAGTAACAAACAACCAGCATTGGTATAACCCCTCAGAATGTGCCAAACATCCCTGTATGTTCATTTATTCCCCATAACAACCTGACGAGGGGTACTACACTCATTTTCTTAATTCACAGCAAGGGCCGAGGTAACACAGTAGATAAATTCATTCTTTATTGCTAAAACTTGTATTTATAGCGCTTTAGGTTGCCTTTTAACCCTTGAAGCAACACGACAAAGCAGGCGTTATTTATCTCAAATTTAAAGAGAAAACTAAAAATCAAAGGCGTTAAGAGATTTGACTAAGGTTACTTAAGTGCCCCATCTCAAAGACGGGTCGTTTCATCCCCACTTTTACGCATAATCTGAAACAACGCCCTTAGAAAGTCAAGTTACTGTACTTTTCAACTTGCTACCCTGCCCCTCTATTCTGACAGGGCCAGAGGGCAAAACAGTTTGTTCCTCACTCAAGCGCATCTCGGAGAAAAGTTCCACCACCCGACTAGTCCAGGGAGCATTCTCCACTCAAATACATCCCTTCTCCCAAAGCCCCCGGCCCCAGCTCTCCTAACCAAGATACCAGACGACGCCACCAAGATCTGACTCCACAGCCTCGGCCACCCCTTGAGAATAAGAAAGACTAAGGAGATTAGGAGGGCCAACGCCTAGCACAAGCTGGAGGGTAGAGCGAGGCGAGGGCTGGAGAAAGGAAGGTGAGAACAAGGACTGTGAGGTCTCGGGCCGGGCCGGGCCGGGCCGACCAAGTGAAAGAGACGCTCCGTGGTGGGGCTTCTGGGCCTCAGCAGAGAAAGCCCCATTGACCCAAGCCAGCGGGGTTAGAGATCCGGGGGGGCAGCCTGGCCGAGCTCAGAGAAGAGAGGCAGGTCGGGTCACCGGGCTCAGACCTCAGCGGAGGGGCCAGACGCGCGCCCCTCCAGATGGGCAGAAGACGCGGCCCCGGGCGGGGCAGGCCCGCCATCTGGTCACCTGTTCTCCTGCCGCCGCCGCCGCCGCCGCCTGCAGCCCTAAGTCCGACACTAAAGTGGCTCCGAGGACCCACGTCTCCCTAGAGGTTGTGGCGCAGTTTGGACCCAAGCCATGGTGAGAGCGCCGGCGACACCAAAGTCCTCCCGACGGACCAGGAAACACTGGCTGCCGGGCAGGCCGGCGGCCTCGGTGATAAAGCCGAGAAGGCGACACATCTCGCGATGCTCCCGCGGGCGGCGCTGCAGACTTACCGGGAGTTGTAGTCCGCCGTCTGGAGGCCCGGCCCCCTCGGCTGCCCTGCAAGCTTGAGCCGCGACATCTGAGCGCAGAATCCGCCCGCTCTTGCTGGCGTGGATGTGGAGAGAAGAGAACACTTATACACTGCTGGGGGGACTGCAAACTAACACAGCCCCTTTGGAGAGAAGTATAGAGAATCCTCGGATATCTAAATGTAGACCTTCCATTTGACCCTGCAATCCCATTACTAGCTATCTAACCAGAAAAACAAATCATTTTACCACAAAAACGTTTACCCTAGAATGTTTATTGTGACTCAATTCATAATTACCAAGTCATGGGAGCAACCTAAGGGCCCATCAACCCATGAATGGATCAACAATAAAAAATACTATATTTTTTAATGCAATCATTAAAAAAGACAGACTTTACATCTTTTACATTTACCTAGATGGAGTTGAAATACGTTCTTCTAAGTACTGCGAGAATGAAAAGATGAATATCCAATGTATTCCATACTAATATGAAATCAATATATAAACAATTACATGTTCCTAAGAACAATAAAACCCTAAAGAACAATAAAATATAGTCCAGTTCCACAGTAGAGGGAAGGGGGAAGGGGAGGACATATGGCAGAGGGAGGGAGGGCAGGAGGTGGGATCTCACCTAATGTGCACATTATGAGGGTGTATAACACGCCCCAGGGTGAGGGGCTCTTCTAAATGGAACTTTGCCCTGGAAGTGAGAACAATGTAACCTAAGTATTGTACCCTCATATTCATTGAATAAAGTTTAAAAAAGAAAAGAAAAAAATTCGTTTATAGGGAGGCACCTGTGGCTCAGTCGGTAGGGCGCCAGCCCCATATACCAAGGGTGGCCGGTTCAAACCCAGCCCCGGCTGAACTGCAACAAAAAAATAGCTGGGTGCTCTGGCCGGCACCTGTAGTCCCAGCTACTCGGGAGGCTGAGGCAAGAGAATCGCTTGAGCCCAGGAGTTGGAGGTTGCTGTGAGCTGTGTGAGGCCACAGTGAGACTGTGTCTCTACAAAAAAAAAAAAAATTGTTTATATTTAAGTACTTGTTTTTTTGTATTATAAAGGAATTTTAGCATTTATTTTTCAACATATGGTACCAAAAAGAGAATCCGCCAGCTCCAAGAGGAAAAGCTACCTTTTACCACCACTTCCTCAGGGCCTGTTCTGTGCCTGGGTCTGCCACAGGCTGGGAGAAGGTGGAGATGGCACAGTAAAGTGACACCAACAAACCCAAGCCCACAAGGCTCTGAAAGGATTGCCAGGTGCTGGCGCTGGTCATCCTAATCTTCCCAAACACAAAGTTAAAGCTGAGACTGGGAGAGATGAAAATTCTCTTGGATTAATAGGCAGTGGAGTGATCAGGGACTGTCTTCCAAAAACAGCTGAGTTAGGCAGGGTTCATACTGATACAGGATTCCACTACTCAGGGCTAGACAGGGAGACCCCATTCTCTAGGCCCAGATGAGCTCAGAGGTCAGACCCCCATTTCCAGGCACAAGCAGACTGCCTTTTTCGGGACACACCCTCTGGGTTCTGATAAGATCATGAACAAAGCAGCCTGTGATGGTTTTTTGGGTGGTTGCACCTTGGGTAGGAGCACACACCCTAATCCCTTCTCAGGGACAAAGACTGTAATGGACCAACTGCCAGCCATGTGTAATCCTCTAGACTTAAGACCCCTAGACAAAAGAGCCCACCTGGAGACTCCTGAGGGAGTTCTTTAGTTCTTTCCCCCTTCCAGAAGCTCTGGTACTTTTTACTTCTTCTGTATTCCTTTCTAACTTCTAATAAAAGTCCTATCTTAGGTTCATACCCAGCCAAGCCAAACTGCAACAAAAAATAGCTGGGCATTGTGGCGGGCGCCTGTAGTCCCAGCTAGTCAGGAGGCTGAGGCAAGAAAATCACCCAAGCCCAAAAGCTGGAGATTGCTGTGAGCTGTGATGCCACAGAACCCTACCAGGGGTGACAAAGTGAGACTCTGTCTCTAAAAAAAAAGTCCTATCTTACCACTGATCTGTGGTCCATGGGTTCATTCTTCAAATCCCCGAGACCAAGGACCTACTGAAGAGTGAAATTCTGATATCAATACTAGTAGTTGAACCAAAAAGGGGAGCACTCTGCACCCGCCTCCCCTAAGTAAGGAAATCTTAATATCATTTCCCTTTTCAACTAGGGAAAGTGAGGCTTGGGGAGGTCACATCCTGAAAAAAGACTTCTCTTTTCTCTGAAGGATTTACAAATAGGACAAAGCAACAAAGTTAAGGCAGCGGAAGAAATTGCAAAAATCCATCCACCAATCTACCCCCAATCTAAAGTTTGCCACCAAGTCTCATCTCATGAGGGCTGCAGGGGGTTGGGGTGGATCTCACATAGAGATTTCACCTTTGAAATATGCCAGGTACACTGGCCATTACCGAGAGGTTTGCTAATGCAACTTTAAATTTAAGTGCCATTTCCAGAGCAGGGTACATGACAGAGTGTCACTATGTCGCCCTCCATAGAGTACTGTAGCATCACAGCTCACAGCAACCTCAAACTCCTGGGCAAAAGTGATTCTCTTGCCTCAGCCTCCGAAGCAGCTGGGACCACAGGCGCTGCCACAATGCCCAGCTACCCTTTACTGCAATTGTCGTTGTTTGGCAGGCCTAGACTGGGTTGGAACCCACTAACTCTGGTGTATGTGGCTGACGCCCCAGCCGCTGAGCACAGACACCGACCCTAAAGTCTTATAAATTCTATAATATTAGTTTATGAATAGTAAAATTACATGGCAGTGTGAGGTTGGTTAAAGGTGTTACTTTGTTAATTTAGAACTTTTAAAAGTAAACTACATCTTTTAACCCCTGTGTAAGCAAAGTGACCCCTTGCCCTTTCACCGCAACGAAGGGATGCATATCACATCCCACAGTCAGAAGGGGAAGAAATAGCACTTTACACCCTTATACAGGGTGGCCATAAAGTTCACTTAAATTGCACAGAAACTTATGGCAACCTATATAAATCATAAAGTAGGATCACCTCATTTAGTTCTTATCCACATACACATGAAAACTTAAGCCTCTTGTGGAAGTTATTGTCTGATTAAAACAACTTTATCCCCTACTTTTTTTTTTTTTTTTTTGTAGAGACAGAGTCTCACTTTATGGCCCTCTGTAGAGTGCCGTGGCCTCACACAGCTCACAGCAACCTCCAACTCCAGGGCCTAAGCAATTCTCCTGCCTCAGCCTCCCGAGCAGCTGGGACTACAGGCGCCCGGCTATTTTTTGGTTGCAGTTTGGCCAGGGCCGGGTTTGAACCCGCTACCCTTGGTATATGGGGCCGGCACCTTACCGACTGAGCTACAGGCGCCGCCCAATTTATTTTTTTTTTTTTAGACAGAGTCTCAAGCTGTCATCCTGGGTAGAGTGCCATGGAGACATCATAGCTCACAGCAACCCCCCTCTCTTGGGCTCAAGCGATCCTCTTGCCTCAGTTTTTCTATTTTCAGTAGAGACAGGGGTCTCGATTTTGCTCAGTCTGGTCTCAAACCCCATGAGCTCAAGCAATCCACCCACCTCAGCCTCCCATGCTAGGATTACATGTGTGAGCCACCACACCCACTTATCCCTGATTTTTGTGGTACCAGGGTCTGAAGCTATGTCATGACCTTAGTAGAAAGTAGCCATGTAAGAAAATTGTTATTTTCCACAAAGAATAGAGTAAACTTGGATTCTTCAACCTTAGATTCTTGCGGGAATTTCCCTTTTAAATGAGTAGGTTGTATTGGGAGGGTTTTGTTTGTGTTTTGGTTTGTTTTGTTTTGGAGAGCTAAGTCTTCTAAAGCCTAGACTTACTCATGAGTCTTCCTGTTCTAGCTGGAGGGATGGGTGGGGCAGGGGACTCAGTTAGTCACAACTGAATCACAAGGGCTGAGAAGGGCACCTCTGAGCCGTCTGAAGTCAGGCAGTCTTTCTCAGCTCCTGTGGTAGACCTCTTATGGCAATAGGTCTTTCCCCTCTACCCCTCT
Organism: Nycticebus coucang; assembly: GCF_027406575.1. Lineage (NCBI taxonomy): Eukaryota > Metazoa > Chordata > Mammalia > Primates > Lorisidae > Nycticebus > Nycticebus coucang. The sequence continues at coordinate 80,279,543 of NC_069796.1, forward strand.
TCTGTGCTTTTTTTTTCTGACTCTGAGTTTGGTCTCAGCCAAGCCTGGTTCCAGTTCTGTGAACAGCTGCTTTATTTCCCCAAGAACGGCAGCTTGGTGGAAAAAGTGGTCTTCAAGGTCTGACTGTATGGTTCTTATTTAGTGGTAGACAATAATCAAGGGTACCTATGTGTGGTTGACTAGTAAATCTGGTTGCCTTAACAATATACACTTAATGAGGAAACTAATTTTCTTTCTTTCTTTCTTTCTTTTTTTTTTTTTGAGACAGAGTCTAAGTAGAGTGCCATGGCGTCATAGTTCAAGCAACCTCAAACTCTTGGCCTCAAGAGATTCTCTTGCCTCAGCCTCCTGAGTAGCTGGCACTACAAGCACCCGCCACAACACCCGGCTATTTTTAGAGATGGGGTCTCACACTTGCTCAGACTGGTCTCCAACCTATCAACTCAGGTGATCCACCCACCTCGGCCTCCCAAGTGCTGGGATTATAGGCAACACGCCTGGCCAGGAAACTAATTTTCTAAAAGATTTTGTCTCTAAATCATCTTTTCCATCTCCTTAGGCATTTCATACTTGAATAAACTTGGAGCCTCAAAAATTGGAATTGCTCAGATCTCTCATACATACTCCACAGTTGTGGGTCTTCCATTCTGGATGCCATAATCCTGCACTCCTACTTCATAGGGGAGGATCCAAGGAATGGGATGAATCCTGCCCACCCGCCTTCCTGTAGACTATCAGGTCACAACCCACAAGAACTGTATTAAAGGGCCGTGGCATTAGGGAGGTTGAGAACCCCTGCTCTAGACACTGCCCTTTCTGGCCAGCCAAAGCCCTCAGAAAGGTCCACTAACAGCAGACAAGAACTTAGCTACTCAGATGGTTGTAAATGTGGCATTTGCATTTCTGAGAGCTCGAGCTGGAAGCCTGTCCCCTGTATCATCAAAGATGAGGCACTCAACCTGGCAGTGCTCAGGAATTATCCATGTCTATTGCCCATCCGGTAGCAAAGAAAACTAACACTCTCAAAGGGACCTTGGCAAAGGTACCTCAGCCTGGAAATAGCAGAATTGAAATTCAAACCCAGGGCTGAGTGCCCAGGTGATAGTTTGGGTGCTGGGCACTATGATCAAGTGACTAGCCAAGAGCTGACTCTAGGCAGCTAACTGTCCTTACAGCTTCTCCACTTTAACTCCTCTGGGGCAAGAGTGTTGAAGGAACAGTCCCAGGAAAGAAGCAATGGGAAATAACACTTCCCGTTAGTGGTGAGGGAGAAGGACTTCGCTAAAGAAATTAACTTAAGGATGCTGGGCTAGAGGATCAACTGGCAGACTATCCAGAGAGACTTACTTCTCCAGCCTAATATTATAGATGGTGCAACTGAAGTGCAAAGAACAGCAGGAACCAGGCCAATGTCATGCAGCTAGTCTGGGACAGTTAGTTAGAGAGAAAATATATCCTGTGTCTTACTTTGTGTTAGGCACTCCACGTGATGCTTGGGATACACTGAGAAGACACAGTTCCTGACTATTAAGAGCTAAATTGTGGGGGCGGCGCCTGTGGCTCAGTCGGTAAGGCGCAGGCCCCATATACCGAGGGTGGCGGGTTCAAACCCGGCCCCGGCTGAACTGCAACCAAAAACTAGCTGGGCGTTGTGGCGGGCGCCTGTAGTCCCAGCTACTCGGGAGGCTGAGGCAAGAGATTCGCTTAAGCCCGGGAGTTGGAGGTTGCTGTGAGCTGTGTGATGCCACGGCACTCTACCGAGGGCCATAAAGTGAGACTCTGTCTCTACAAAAAAAGAGCTAAACTGTGTGCTCCCAGAATTCACATGTTGAAATCCCAGCCCCCACTTCATCTGAATGTAGCAGCATTTACAGATGAACTCTTTAAAGAATGATTGAATTAAAGTGAGGTCATTAGAGTGTGCCCAAATCCAATATGACTGGTATCCTTATAAGGAGAGGAAGAGACCAGGAGAAAGGGCATGTGAGGGCACAGGAAGAAGGCAGAGAGAGAAGCCTCAGAAGAAACTGCCATCAATTTTATCTCGGACTTCTCACCTCCTGAACTGTGTAACACTAAATTTGTGTTGTTTAAGCCACCCAATCTGTGACATTTTGTTATGGCAGCACTAACATACTCATACATTGACTCGGGGCTCCTGGAGTCTCCTCCCCATAGGAATGCAATGAATGAACAACTGTGATTAATCACAGTGAGTCATGTGTCATGAAGTGATAGCAACAGGGGGCCTGATTCACTCTGGGACATTCGGAGAGACTGTCCGGAGAAATAGGAATTATGAAGGCAAAGAAGTGAGAGGGCTCCAGGCAGAGTTCCAAAGGCAAAAGGTCAAAGCCCAAGGGTGGGAGAAAGCTTCTGTCTGAGGAACTGAGATGAAGAGGAGATAGAAGGTAGGGAACAGCAAGCAGGGTCTTTGAGGTTGGCAGAGCCCATACTGGATAAGGCTTTATAGGCCAAGATACGGAGCTGGATCTTTCCCCTGAGAGCCATGGCATGGAGGAGGCATCTGGAAAAGGGCAGAGAATAGATAATTTTGCAATTGGGCTTTGGTGGGGTGGGAGGGGAGAGAGAGAAAGGTAGTGGCACTGGGCCCAGTATAGAGGTAGAGATTTTACTTGGCTAAGGTAGAGTCTATCTAGATGGCATAAATGAGCATATTTAAATGCAGCTGGGAAGAAGTAAGCAGAAGGAGGCCGGAAGGGTTACCTGAGGCTTGAGAAGCAGGAGGGAGCACCTGGGCCCAAAAGCTTTATAGGATCCACAAAATTATTTTTGAGTGCTAAAAACAAAATTATTGGCTCCAAATTATTTTTATTTTTTATTTATTTATTTATTTTTGAGACAGAGCCTCAAGTTGTCGCCCTGGGTAGAGTGCCCTGGCATCATAGCTCACAGAAACCTCTAACTCCTGGGCTCAAGCGATTCTCCTGTCTCTGCCTCCCAAGTTGTTGGGACTACAGGCTCCCACCACAACACCTGGCTGTTTTTTGGTTGCAGCCGTCACTGTTGTTTGGCGGTCCCGGGCTGGATTCGAACCAGCTAGCTCAGGTGTATGTGGCTGGTGCCTTAGCTGCTTGAGCCACAGGCACCGAGCCTCCAAATTATTTTTAAAAAGAAAATTGCAGCCGGAGCAGTGGCTCATGCCTGTAATCCTAGCACTCTGGGAGGCCAAGGCAGGTGGATTGCCCTGAGTGAGACCCCATCTCTAAAAAAAAAAATAGCCAGGCATTGTGGTGGGCACCTGTAGTCCCAGTTACTCAGGAGGCTGAGGCAAGAGAATGGCTTGAGCCCAAGACTTGGAGGTTGCTGTCAGCTATGACACCACAGCACTCAACCAAGGGTGACAAAGTGAGACTCTGTCTCAAAAAAAAAAAGGCTTGGCGCCTGTTGCTCAGTGGCTAGAGTGCCAGCCACACCAAAGCTGGCAGGTTTGAACCCAGCCCATGCCTGCCAAACAACAATGACAACTACAATCAAAAAATATCCAGGCATTGTGGTGGGCACATACAATCCCAGCTACTCAGGAGGTTGAGGCAAAAGAATCGCTTAAGCCCAAAAGAGTTTGAGGTTGCTGTGAGCTGTGATGCTACCACACTCTACCAAGGGTGACATAGTGAGACTCTGTCAAAAATTACATATCTACACAACATATTATTACATCCATTTTACTTATAACATTTAATTTTTATAAAAATGGACTTGAATTTGAAAACAGTTTGTGAGTTAAAATTTTTCTCCTTGGCTGGGCATAGTGGTTCACACCTGAAAGCCTACCACTTTGGGAGTCTGAGGTAGGTGGATTGCTTAGCACAGAAGTCTGAGGTTGCAGTGAGCTATGATGACCAGCCTGAGCTAGAAGGAGACCCCATCTCTACTAAAAATAGAAAAACTAGGTGGGCCTTGCAGCAGGCACCTGCAATCTCAGCTACTCAGGAAGCTGATGCAGGAGGATCTCTTGTGCCCAGGAATTTGAAGTTGCTGTGAGCTAGGCTGATGTCACAGCACTCTAGGCTGGCGCAATAAAGTTAGACTCTGTCTCAAAAAAAACAAAGTCAAAGTCATAAAAGACTAAGAAAGAATGAAGAACTGTTACAGACTGAAAGAGCTTGAGGAAATCAACACACAAATGACATGTGTAGTGTCCTGGATTAAATCCTACAGTGGAAAACTATGGAAATCTAAATAAAGCCTCCTGTTTCATTAATAGCATTCGGTAATAGCATTAATGTTAATTTCTTATTTTTAGTAATTATATCCTGGTCATGTAAGATGTTTACATTGGGGTAAACAAGGTGAAAGGTATACAGGAGTACTCTTTTTTTTTTTTTTTTTTGAGACAGAGTCTCACTTTGTCACCCTCAGTAAAGTGCTGTGGCATCATAGCTCACGTCACAGGGGTCCTCAAACTGCAGCCCGCAGGCCACATGAGGCGGTGTGATTGTATTTGTTCCCGTTTTGTTTTTTTACTTCAAAATAAGATATGTGCAGTGTGCATAGGAATTTGTTCATAGTTGTTTTTTTTTTAACTATAGTCCGGCCCTCCAACCGTCTGAGGGACAGTGAATTGGCCCCCTGTTTAAAAAGTCTGAGGACACCCGAAACCTCACACTCTTGTGCTTAAGTGATTCTCTTGCCTCAGCAAGAGTAGTCCACCACAACACCCAGCTATTTTTAGAGACAGGGGTCTCACTCTGGCTCAGGCTTGTCTCTAACCTGTGAGCTCAGGCAATACACCCATCTTGGCCTCCCAGAGTGCTAGGATTACAGGCGCGAGCCATTCAGGAGCACTTTTGCTCACTCTCACTCTCTCTCCTTTTTTTTTTTGTTGTTGTTGTTGTTACAGGGTCTCCAGAATTCCTTATGTTGCCCCAGATAGTCTTGAACTCTGGACTCAAGCCATTCTTCTCCCTTAGCCTCCTGAATAGCTGGGATTACAGGCACACCACCATGTCCAATGCAGGAACTCTGTGTTATCTTTTCTCTAGCTTAAAATTATTTCAAAGTAAAATGTTAAAAATAAGATTGTTAGCCAGGCATAGTGGCTTATACCTGTAATGCTAGCACTTTGGGAAGTTGAGATAGGAGGATTGCTTCAGACCAAGAGTTTGAGACCAGCCTGAGCAAGAGCAAGACCCCACCTCTACAAAAACAGAAAAATTAGCCAGCCACACTGGTGTGTACCTCTTAGTCCCAGCTGCTAGAGAGGCTGAGGCAGGAAGATAACTTGAACCCAGGAGTCTGAGGTTGCAGTGAGCTATGACGATGCCACTGCACTCTAGCCTCGGAGATAGAGACAAGACATTGTCTCAATAAATAAATAATTATGGTGTTGTATGATTACCATGTGGAAGTCCTTTTGTTGCAAGAGACAGAAATATAACTTAGAAGGAATGATAGGACAGAAAGACAACAGTAGAGAAGGGAGGGAGCAGCGCCTGTGGCTCAAAGGAGTAGGGCACTGGCCCCATATGCTGGAGGTGGTGGGTTCAAACCCAGCCCCAGCCAAAAACTGCAAAAAAAAAAAAAAAGAAAGAAAAGAAAAGAAAAGAGAAGGGAGGAAGGAAGGAATAGAGGGAGGAGGACCAGGTGAGGTGGTTCACGCCTGTAATCCTAGCACTTGGAAGGCCAAGGCAGGTGGACTGCCCTGAGCTCACAGGTTCAAGACCAGCCTAAGCCAAAGCAATATAAAAATAGCCAGGCATTGTGGCGGGCACCTATAGTCCCAGCTGCCTGGGAGACTGAGGCAAGAGGATCGCTTAAACCCAAGAGTTTAAGATTGCTGTGAGCTAAGACACCACAGCATTCTACCAAGGGTGACCAAGTGAGACTGTCTCATAAAAAGAAAAGGGGGGGGGAGGGAGGAAAGGAAGGAGAGAAGGAGTGAGTTACAGCAAGATTAAACAAAAATAAACCTTGGACCTTAGGAAAAACTGTATCCAGTGGTGCAAATGGCACCAGGATATTGGGTCTACTTTCTGTATCTTTGCTTTTTCCTGCTTGATATTAGCCTTTCTGACCTCTAAACAACTTTATAAGTATGAAAAATGGCTGGCAAGTTTTACATTTCAAGTTGCCATAGATAGATCTTAAGACCTTGGGTACCAAATTTTAAAATCCTAGTGAAGAGACTGAATTGAGCCCCTGCCATTGGACAAATTATTTATCGTGTAAAATGTCATATAAAAGTATGGCAGCTCTTGGGTTAATTAAGTAGTTGGAGGAACAGTCCTCAGAAGACGAACATGGTTAGACGAATGTCCATTACATAGGACCTGCAATACAGCAGGTGATCATTAAACTTATGCTCCCTTTGTCCTTCCTGCTCCAGCAGCAGAAACATGTAAAATTTATCCTGATAGAGAAGGATATTTTAAGCTGAAAATGATCAAGAAATTTTCAGCTGAAAATGATGTCATCTTTTCTTTTAGAAAGACTGCTCCACAGCACTATGGAATTTGGGCTATATATGGGAAACTGGCAGTGCTTATCTTTGTAATTTTTTTTTTTTGAGACAGAGTCTCACTTTGTTGCCCTTGGTAGAGTGCCATGGCATATATATCATAGCAAACTCAAACTCTTGGGCTCAAGCAATCCTCTTGCCTCAGCCTCCCACTACAGGTGCCTGCCACAACACTGGCTATTTTTAGAGATTGGGGAGGGGTCTCACTCTTTTTTTTTTTTTTTTTGCAGTTTCTAGCCGGGGCTGGGTTTGAACCCACCACCTTTGGCATATGGGACCGGTGCCCTACTCCTTTGAGCCACAGGCGCCATCCTGGGGGTCTCAGGCTGGTCTTGAACCTATGCTCTCAGGCAATCCACCAACCTTGGCCTCTCAGAGTGCTGGGATTATAAAAAAAATTATAATCTTAATTTTTTTCTTTTTCCCTAGAAGCCTGTCACCTGCAAATGTAATTTAGTCTTAAAGTGAGGATTAAGACTGAAGAGAAATTAGGTCATTATAGGCTCACACCTATAATCCTAGCACACTGGGAGGCCAAGATGGGAGGATCCCTTAAGCTCAGGAGGTTGAGACCAGCCTAAGCAAGAGTGAGACCCAGTCTCTACTAAAAACATAAAAATAACCCAGGTGTTGTGGCAGATGCCTGTGGTCCCAGCTACTCAGGAAGCTGATACAGGAGGGTTGCTTGAGTCCAGGAGTTTGAAGTTGCTGTGAGCTAAGCTGATGCCACAACACTCTACCCTGGGCAACAGAGCAAGACTCTGTCTAAAAAAAAAAAGTAAAGAGAAATTAACAATATCTAGAAATGTACATATTGACTGATAAAACATTACCTGCCCCTTTTTCAAAGAAAGTTGAATGGCTCTGTTTTCTCAATGGATATGGAAAATGTAATGTCATTTTCAAGTGGAAGTACAAAGTTGAAAATGAATGTAAAAATAAGAATCAATGCGGGGTGTGGACAGACAGCTGGAGACATGCAGCTAATTGGCGGATTGCTGTATATGAGGTGTAATTCAAAACCACAGACTCTGTCATAGAGATTTTTTCTGCCTGGCCATGCTGGCCGGCAGCCGGCCTCTCCCTCATAGAGGACAGCAGTTCTCAATTCCTGGCAAAACCCAATTGATGAAAATTTATTCCTGAGCTGAGTTTGGGGACCAGAAAGGGATGCCACTCAGAGCCACAAGGGACTAAGCAGACCGATGGAAAATTGAAGGGAAGGGATCCCACCCAGGAAACAGACATTTTGAATTGTCTGAAATGGCGGATACCTTCTCCCAGAACAACAGGAGTGATTAAACAGACCGGACCATTCCTGGCGAGGAATATTAGTGTGGACTGGCAGCTCAGGCTGTGCCGCAAACTGGCGGGTGGCTGGATTCAAAAGTCCAGATCCAAAAGTGAGACTCTGAGCCACAGAAACTGAGGAAAAGATCTCCATGCTGCAGTGGTGGGAGACAGCGGCAGCCAGCCCCTCCCCCACAGCCGATTGCAGTTGCCAGTTTGCGGGAGAACTTGGGAGCAGAGTGGAAAGATTTGTGAAGTGTGGACTCCTGCATCGAGCTGGGAGGTCAGACAGGAGTGCTGTCTGGAAAGAGCAGCCTAGGTTGGACAACAATTAGGAGTTAAACTTTTGTAAAAACTCCAAAATGGTTATCAGCAAGGTAGGGTGGTTACCATAGTAACAATGTAAACTGTGAATCAGGTATAGGCCTGGGAACCCCTCACAGTGCCACCTGGTGTCCAGAAAGTATATTGCATTATAAATATACTCCTATGAAAGTTGATCCCTACATCATACATACAGATGTATATTTCTATATATATATATATACAAGAATTTTTTTTTGTGGTTGGTGCCCTTTTTTTCTCTTTTTTTCCTCATCATTTTCTTGGAGGAGCTATTGTTAATTTTTTTATTTTTTTATTTTACTTTTTATATCTTTAATTTTTTCTTTCTTCTTTTTTAACTTTTTTTTTGTAGAGACAGAGGTGCAAGGTGGGGGAGGAGGCATCAATCTTCCCAGACTAATCTATTTGCTGGGTGGGTCCTCCTAACTCCACGGAGCACCAGAGCAAGTCATATTCGAGTTGTCAGCAGACCCCTGTGATCCAGTTGCCAGAGACCTTTTAAACTCTCCCACCTGAGACAGGTGCTGACTGAGACAATTGATTTGGACCTTTTGAACTGAGCCAATTGCCCGAGGACTATCCAAGTGCTACCCTGGGTATGTGGTTGCAGGAAGGTTTGATTTTCCTTTTCCAATTGTTGCCTTTGCGGGGCAGGGTGACTTAATTGCTGGTATTTCTCCACAGCTGGGACTTCAACCCAGAGTAACTGTTTAACTAGGGTCAGACAAGACCAGCTGAAAACAAGACAGAATGACTTAGCCCCAACACACCAAACAGGTCCCCAGTTTCTCAGGTTGTAGCACTGTATGGGTCCTCAACAAAGCTCCAGGGGAAAAGTCAAACGGTATAAAATAATCATGGGGCGGAATCAGCAGAAAAACTCTGGTAACATGAATAACCAGAATAGATCAACATTCCCCAGGAAAGATATGGCACATGTAACTGAAGATCCCATTCATAAATAGCTGGCTGAGATGTCAGAAATTGAATTCAGAATTTGGATTGCAAACAAGATTAATAGAATGGAGTAAAAATTGGAATTAGAAATTCGAGGAGCAATTCAAAAGTTGGAATTAGAAATTCAAGGAGAAATTCAAAAGTTGTCTCAAGAATTTAACAAATTTAAAGACAAAACCACCAAAGATTTTGATGCACTGAAGCAAGAATTTGCAGTCCTCAAATATCTGAAAAATATAGTAGAATCCCTCAGTAACAGAGTGGAGCAAGCAGAAGAAAGGATTTCTGACACTGAAGACAAAGCTTTTGAACTCTCCCAAACTCTCAAAGAGGAAGAGAAATAGAGAGCAAAAACGGATCATTCTCTCAAACAGCAGTGGGATAATTCGAAGAAGGGTAATATCAGCCTCATTGGAATCCCTGAAAGTGATGAAGTGGCCTCACAAGGCCCAGAGACCCTTCTCCATGAAATTATGAAAGAATTTTCCAGACATGCCAAGAGATTCTGAAATTCAGATAGCAGACAGTTTCAGAACCCCAGCATGACTCAATCCAAATAAGACATCCCCCAGGTAAATCATAATTAACTTCACTAAAGTTAATATGAAAGAGAAAATTCTGAAAGCAGCCAGATGTAAGAAATCCATTACCTACAAAGGGAAGAATATTAGAATGACTGCAGATCTCTCTGCTGAAACTTTTCAAGCCAGAAGAGGGTGGTCATTGACTTTTAATCTCCTAAAACAAAATAACTTTCAACCCTAGATCCTGTATCCAGCTAAACTGAGTTTCATTTATGATGGAGAAATTAAATACTTTAATGAAATTCATATGTTGAAGAAATGTGGCATAACCAAACCAGCTTTTCAGGATATTCTCAGACCTATCCTCCATAATGATGAGCCCAATCCTCTACTACAAAATTAAACTCACGTAGAAACTTTTGATCAAACTCCAACTTCCACAGTGGTGAAAGGATTAAAAATGTCCACTGGACTTTCGAAAAACTCGATACCCAAAATTTTACCAGACTTATCAATATTCTCCATTAATGTCAATGGTTTAAACTGTCCTCTAAAGAGGCACAGGTTAGCAGACTGGATTCAAAAACTCAGGCCAGATATTTGCTGTATACAAGAGTCTCATCTTACCTTAAAAAAATAAATATAGACTCAGGGTGAAAGGATGGTGTCCTTATTTCAGGCAAATGGTAATCAGAAAAAAGCAGGTGTTGCAATTCTATTTTCAGACACAATAGGCTTTAAACCAACAAAAGTAAGGAAGGATAAGAATGGTCACTTCATATTTGTTAAGGGTAATACTCAATATGATGAGATTTCAATTATTAATATTTATGCACCCAACCAGAATGCACCACAATTTTCAAGAGAAAGTCTAACAGACATGAGCAACTTGATTTCCTCCAGCTCCGTAATAGTCAGAGATTTCAACACTCCTTTGGCATTATTGGATAGATCCTCCGATAAGAAGCTGAGCAAAGAAATTTTAGATTTAAACCTAACCATCCAACATTTGGATTTAGCAGACATATACAGAACATTCCATCTCAACAAAACTGAATACACATACTTCTCATCAGCCCACGGAACATACTCCAAAATTGATCACAGCTTAAGTCACAAGTCTAACCTCAATAAATTTAAAGGAATACAAATTATTCCTTGCATCTTCTCAGACCACCATGAAATAAAAGTTGAACTCAGTAACAACAGAAATCTGCATACTCATACAAAAACATGGAAGTTAAATAACCTATGCTGAATGATAGCTGTCAGAGATGAGATTAAGAAGGAAATTGCCAAATTTCTGGAACAAAATGACAATGAAGACACGAATTATCAGAACCTCCGGGATACCAAAAAGGCAGTCCTAAGAGAGAAATTTATAGCACTGCAAGCCTTCCTCAAGAGAATGGAAAGAGAGGAAGTTAACAACTTAATGGGACATCTCAAGCAACTGGAAAAGGAAGAACATTCCAACCCCAAACCCAGTAGAAGAAAAGAAATAACCAAAAATAGAGCAGAATTAAATGAAATTTAAAACAAAAGAATTATACAACAGATCAATAAATCAAAAAGTTGGTTTTTTGAAAAGGTTGATAAAATAGATAAACCTTTGGCCAACCTAATCAGGAAAAAAAAAAGCATAAAATCTCTAATCCCATATAAAAAACGACAAAGAAGAAATAACGACAGACTCCTCAGAAATTCAAAAAATCCTTAATGAATATTACAAGAAACTTTATTCTCAGAAATATGAAAATCTGAAGGAAATTGACCAATACTTGGAAGCATGTCACCTTCCAAGACTTAGCCAGAATCAAGTTGAAATGTTGAACAGGTCAATATCAAGTTCCAAAATAGCATCAACCATACAAAATCTCTCTAAAAAGAAAAGCCCGGAACCAGATGGCTTCATGTCAGAATTCTACCAAACCTTTAAAGAGGAACTAGTACCTACATTACTCAACCTGTTCCAAAATGTAGAAAAAGAAGGAAGACTGCCCAACATGTTCTATGAAGCAAACATCACCCTGATCCCCAAACCAGGAAAAGACCCAACAAGAAAAGAAAATTATAGACCAATATCACTAATGAATATAGATGCAAAAATATTCTTTTTTTTTTTTTTGTAGAGACAGAGTCTCACTGTACCACCCTCAGGTAGAGTGCCATGATATCACACAGCTCACAGCAACCTCTAACTCTTGGTCTTACCCGATTCTCTTGCCTCAGCCTCCCAAGCAGCTGGGACTACAGGTGCCTGCCACAACGCCCAGCTATTTTTTTTGTTGCAGTTTGGTGGGGGCTGGGTTTGAACCCGCCACCCTCGGCATATGGGGCTGGCGCCCTACTCACTGAGCCACAGGCACCGCCCTAAATGCAAAAATATATTCAACAAGATCCTAACAAATAGAATCCAGCAACACATCAAACAAATTATACATCATGACCAAGTCGGTTTTATCCCAGGGTCTCAAAGCTGGTGCAATATATGTAAATCTATAAATATAATTCAGCACATAAACAAATTAAAAAAACAAAGACCGTATGATTCTCTCAATTGATGCAGAAAAAGATTTTGATAATATCCAGCATCCCTTCATGATCAGAACATGTAAGAAAATTGGTATAGGGTGGCGCCTGTGGCTCAACGGAGTAGGGCACCAGCCTCATATGCCGGAGGTGGTGGGTTCAAACCCAGCCCTAGCCAAAAACTGAAAAAAAAGAAAAGAAAATTAGTATAGAAGAGACATTTCTTAAACTGATAAAGGCCATCTACAGCAAACCCACAGCCAATATCGTATTGAATAGAGTTAAATTGAAATCATTTCCACTCAGATCAGGAACCAGACAAGGCTGCCCATTGTCTCCACTGCTCTTTAACATTGTAATGGGAGTTTTAGCCATCGCAATTAGAGAAGAAAAGGCAATCAGGGGTATCCATATAGAGTCAGAAGAGATCAAACTTTCACTCTTTGCAGATGATATGATTGTATATCTGGAAAACACCAGGGATTCTACTACAAAACTCTTAGAAGTGATCAAGGAATACAGCAGCATCTCAGGTTACAAAATCAACATTCATAAATCGGTAGCCTTTATATATACCAACAATAGTCAAGCTGAAAAAACAGTCAAGGACTCTATGCCATTCACAGTAGTCCCAAAGAAGATGAAATATTTGGGATTTTATCTAACAAAGGACGTGAAAGATCTCTATACAGAGAACTATGAAAGTCTAAGAAAAGAAATTGCTGAAGATGTTAACAAATTGAAAAACATACCATGCTCATGGCTGGGAAGAATCAACATTGTTAAAAATGTCCATACTACCCAAAGCAATATACAATTTTAATGCAATCCCTATTAAAGTTCCACTGTCATACTTTAAAGATCTTGAAAAAATAATACTTCGTTTTATATGGAATCAGAAAAAACCTTGAATAGCCAAGACATTACTCAGAAATAAAAACAAAGCAGGAGGAATCACGCTACCAGACCTCAGACTATACTATAAATCAATAGTGATCAAAACAGCGTGGTACTGGCACATAAACAGAGATGTAGGTGTATGGAACAGAATAGAGAACCAAGAGATTAACCCAGCTACTTATCATTATTCGATCTTTGACAAGCCAATTAAAAACATTTAGTGGGGAAAAGATTCCCTATTTAACAAATGGTGCTGGGTGAACTGGCTGGCAACCTGTAGAAGACTGAAACTGGACCCACACCTTTCACCATTAACTAAGAAAGGCTCTCACTGGATTAAAGATTTAAATTTAAGACATGAAACTATAAAAATACTAGAGGCGAGTGCAGGGAAAACCCTTGAAGAAATCTGCCTGGGCGAGTATTTTATGTTGAGGACCCCCGGACAATTGAAGCAGCTACAAAAATACATTACTGGGACCTGATCAAACTAAAAAGCTTCTGCACAGCCAAGAACACAGTAAGTAAAGCAAGCAGACATCCCTCAGAATGGGAGAAGATTTTTGCAGATTATGTCTCCGAGAAAGGTTTAATAACCAGAATCCAGAGAACTCAAACGTATAAGCAAGGAAAGAACAAGTGATCCCATAGCAGGCTGGGCAAGGGACTTGAAGAGAAACTTCTCTGAAGAAGACAGGTGCATGGCCTACAGACATATGTAAAAATGCTCATCATCCTTAATCATCAGAGAAATGCAATTCAAAACTACTTTGAGATATCATCTAACTCCAGTAAGATTAGCCCATATCACAAAATCCCAAGACCAGAGATGTTGGCGTGAATGTGGAGAAAAGGGAACACTTCTACACTGCTGGTGGGAATGCAAATTAATACATTCCTTTTGGAAAGATGTTTGGAGAACACTTAGAGATCTAAAAATAGACCTGCTATTCAATTTTATAATTCCTCTACTAGGTATATACCCAGAAGACCAAAAATCACATTATAACAAAGATATTTGTACCAGAATGTTTATTGCAGCCCAATTCATAATTGCTAAGTCATGGAAAAAGCCTAAGTGCCCATCGATCCACAAATGGATTAATAAATTGTGGTATATGTACACCATGGAATATTATGCAGCCTTAAAGAAAGATGGAGACTTTACCTCTCTCATGTTTACATGGATGGAGCTGGAACATATTCTTCTTAGTAAAGTATCTCAAGAATGGAAGAAAAAGTATCCAATGTACTCAGCCCTACTATGAAACTAATTTATGGCTTTCATATGAAAGCTATAACCCCGTTATAACCTAAGAATATGGGGAAGGGAGAGAAGGAGGGAAGGGAGGGGGGAGGATGGGTGGAGGGAGGGTGGTTGGTGGGATTACACCTGCGGTGCATCTCACAAGGGTACATGTGAAACTTAGTAAATGTAGAATATAAATGTCTTAACACAATAACTAAGAAAATGCCAGGAAGGCTATGTTAACCAGTGTGATGAAAATATGTCAAATGGTCTATGAAACCAGGGTATGGTGCCCCATGATCACATTAATGTACACAGCTATGATTTAATAAAAAATAAAAAATAAATTAAACAAAAGAAAGAAAATGTGTCAAACGATCTATGAAACCAGAGTATGGTGCCCCATGATCGCATTAATGTACACGGCTATGATTTAATAATAAAAAAAAGTATCCAATGTACTCAGCTCTAATGTGAAACTAATTTATAGCTTTCATACGAAGGCTACAACCCAATCTCAGTACAAGAATATGGGGAAGGGGGCAAGGGAGTGGAAGGAAGGGGAAGGTAGAGTAGAGAGAGGGTCATTGGTGGGTCCACACCTAGGCTGCATCTTGGAAGGGTGCAGGTGAAGTTTACTAGTGTAGAGTATAAGGGTTTGAACACAATAATTAAGAAAATGCCATGAAGGCTATGTTAACCATTTCGGGGAAAATATTTCAGACCGTAATGGAACCAGCACATTGTACCTCATGATTGCATTATTGTACACGGCTATGATTTAATAAAAAAAGAAAAGAAAAGAAAAGAAAAGAAAAAAATGTGTCACAGGAGACAGGGGAGGGACAAGCACAACTGATTCAACCTCATGTTGATCATGAGCTCTGGGCCCTCAGTGTTGTGAGAAGCACATCAGACCCCAAGATGAACCAAGCCTGGCCACCGTCCTCAACACAGGGGGCAGAGAGGCAGGGTGACAGGACGTCAGCTGAGAAAGACACAGAGGATGGTTACCAACTCTGTGACAAGAGGCAGGAAAAGTGAGGCAGGATCAAATTAAATGTTGAGGAACACCTGAAAAAAATGGTGGCAAGTAACAGCTTCTGTGCAACCGGGTGCAGTGAGAGTGGCAAGAGAAAATTCTAGGCATCTCTGGCCGGTGGGTTTTGCCCAGAGGCTTCTCTTTGGTGACACAGGAAGCCAGTGAGAGACTTCTGGACCCCCCTGAGGACAGAAGCGGTGGAAAACTGGCAAGTAGTAGGTGCGTTTGTTCGGTGGGAAGCTGCCTGCAGCTGTACCCATAGCAACAGCAAGACTGCAACAGGAAAAGCCTTACCTGTGGGCTTTTTTCATTTTCTTGGACTTGGGCACTCTATTGAACTGCCTTGGGAGATCTTGGGCCAATGTGTGCAGATGATTTTGGGCATTGTCTGGGGCCCTGGTCTAAGCTGCTGAGCCAGAAAGGAGCTAATATCGTTCAGCTGTAGGCTGCCTGCACAGCTGCTGTGGGAGAGCTGCCCCTGTGTGTTGCAGCACAGAGGTCAGTTGGGAGACCTTGGGCAAGCAATCTAGTGACTGAGCTGCCCTAAGGTGGGGAAGTGTGAGACTCTGGGGAAGTGTGGAGATCCAAGTGATGCAGATTAACAACCTTGGCCCTCAGGGGCATAGTGGGAGTCTGGACTTGGTGCACTGGATAAGCAGGCAGCCACACCGGGAGAGATCCCAGGAATAAGTGCTTTCCTGGAAAGCTCTTGCTTGGCCAAGGTTCCTAGTTTGGAGTGTCTTTTAAGTGGGCTGAGGAGACTTTTGCACTCCCAATCCTGTGGGGTCTGACAGATCAGCCGAGGTCTCCAGTCTCCATCTCATACAGCTGTATCAACATTGTGATTAACATCCTATGCCTTGGGTGGTGCCTGTGGCTCAAGGAGTAGGGCGCCAGTCCCATATGCCGGAGGTGGTGGGTTCAAACCTAGCCCCGGCCGAAAACCACAAAAAAAAAAAAAAAAAAAAAATCCTATGCCTCAGAAGATCACCTGTTGCCCAGACAATATTCAGCAAGATATATATATATATTGTTTGGTTCTTTGATTTTGGGGGTTTTGGGGGGGGTTGTTTGTCTATTTTTGTTTTTCTTAATTTCAACATTTTTTCCTTGGTTTTCTTTTTTCTTTTTATCTTTTTTTCACTATTCTAGTTTAAATACAATCTTCCATTTTTGCCTTCTTTAACAATTAGAATTTCATTTTGCCAGTGTTTCTGCCCCTGTTATTTGTTCATCCCCCCCCAATGTTATCCAATAAGGGTTCTTGCTTGTTTGTTTTGGTTTGATTTATAGTGTTTTTGGCTTTCTTCTCTACCTGGTGGAGGTGGGGTACTATGTCTGATCTGACTGGCAAAGAGCTGTTGACCTCAAGGGAATCAGCCAACCCAGCATTCCCAGAGATTAAGAGTCTTCAAGGTTGGGTCATAGTACCCTACTATACACCTATATTACTCCTGTTTCTTTCTTTCGGTGCCTTTCTTCTTTTTGTCAATATTTCCTTTTATTCACCCCCCCTCTTCTCTCTCTTTTTTCTTTCTTTTTAAAATATTTTTTCCCTTCTTGCTTTTCAATTTTCTCACTTTCTTGTCCTGTACCAAAAGAACTCATTAAAACTTTAAAGAGCAAGAAGAAGCGAAAGGATAATTAGGTTAAGAAAAAAAAAATACAAGAAAGCACTCATGAAGAAGAATCAGCAGAAAAATCCTGGTAACATGAAATACCAGTCCAGAGTAATCCCTTCTAGGGATCATGAGGTAGCTACAGCAGAGGACTCCTCCTATAAAGAAATGTTAGAAATAACAGAAGAAGAATTTACAGATGATGAAAACAATGAAGGAAATTGCTGATAAAGTGGAAAATAATCAAAAAACAATCAAGAAGATTTCTGAGAAAGTGGAAAACAATCAAAAAACAATGAAGGAAATTTCTGAGAAAGTGGAAAATAACAAAAAAGAAAATCCAAAAACAGTCAAATAAGAGACGAACTATGCAAAGAATATAGAAAGGATATAGCAGAGCTGAAGGAACTGAAGCAGTCAATTAGGGAACTTAAGGGTGCATTAGAAAGTATCAACAACATATTAGATCATGCAGAAGAAAGAATCTCAGAGGTAGAGGATAAAGTTCTTGAGATAACTCAGATAGTTAAAGAGGCAAAAAAGAAGAGAGAGAAAGCAGAATGCTCACTGACAGAATTATGGGACTCTTTATGAAGCATTCAAAGGTATCCAGAGTTACAGGTATCCCAGAAGGGGAAGAAGAATGCCCCCAGAGGAATAGAAGCCATTCTACAGAATATTATAAAAGAAAATTTCCCAAATATCACCAAAGATTCTGACATACTCCTTTCAGAGGGATATTGGTCCCCTGGTCACCTCAATTCAAATAGAGCTTCTCCAAGGCACATTGTGATGAATCTATCTAAAATCAAGACAAAAGTAAAGATTTTGCAAGCTTAAGCGCCAACTGACCTACAGGGGCAAAGCCATCAGGGTGACCATGGACTTCTCTAATGAAATGTTTCAAGCCAGAAGACAATGGTCATCTGACTTTAATCTACTTAAACAGAACAACTTCCAGCCCAGAATTCTGTATCCCACTAAGCTAAGCTTCAAAATTGACAGAGAAATCAAATCTTTTATCGATATGCAAACATTGAGGAAATTTGCCACATCAAGACCAGTTTTACAGGAAATATTTCAACCCATTCTACACACTGACCATCACAATGGACCTTCAACAAAGTAAACACCCAGAATTAAAGGACAGAAACTAGTTTCCACAATGATGCAAAAGGGAAAACTAAGCAATGGACTTTCACAAAATAAGTTGAATAGAACGCTACCACACTTATCGTTCTATCAATTATCTCAATAAATGTCAATGGCTTGAATTCCCCACTGAAGAGACATAGATTGGCTGATTGGATTAAAAAACACAGGCCATCTATTTGCTGTCTGCAGGAAACCAACTCACATCAAAAGACAAATTAAAACTCAGAGTTAGGCTTGGCGCCTGTGGCTCAAGTGGCTAAGGCACCAGCCACATACACCTGAGCTGGCGGGTTCGAATCCAGCCCAGGCCTGCCAAAACAACAATGATGGCTACAACCAAAAAATAGCCAGGTGTTGTGGCAGGTGCCTGTAGTCCCAGCTACTTGGGAGGCAGAGGCAAGAGAATCGCTTGAGCCCAGGAATTGGAGGTTGCTGTGAGCTGTGATGCCATAGCACTCTACCCAGGGCAACAGCTTGAGGCTCTGTCTCAAAAAAAAAAAAAAAAAAAAACTCAGAGTTAAAGGTTGGAAGTCAATTTTTCAGGCAAACAGAATTCAGAAGAAAAGAGGGGTTGCAATCTTGTTTTCAGATACATGTGGATTTAAAGCATCTAAAGTCAAAAAAGACAATGATGGCCAAGGGAAAAATACAACACGAAGACATTTCAATTCTAAATATTTATGCACCCAATTTAAATGTGCCCAGATTCTTGAAACAGATCTTGCTTAGTTTGAGCAATATGATATCCCATAACACCATAATAACAGGGGACTTCAACATCCCTGTCTCAGACCTGGACAGCTCCTTTAAATAGAAATTAAACAAAGATGTTAGAGATTTAAATGAGATCCTAGAACAACTGTGCTTGATAGATGTATAAAGAACACTTTATCCCAAAGATAAAGAATATACATTCTTCTCATCATCCCATGGAGCTTTTTCCAAAATTCATCATATCCCAGGACACAAAACAAACCTCAACAGAATCAAAAGAATTGAAATTCTACCTTGCATCTTCTCAGACCACAAGGCACTAAAAGTGGAATTCAACTCCAACAAAAATGCTCAACCTCACACAAAGGCATGGAAGTTAAACAACCTTATGCTGAATGACACTGGGTGCGGGAAGAAATAAAAAAGGAAATCATTAACTTCCTTGAATATAACAACAATGAAGACACAAGTTACCAAAACCTATGGGACACAGCAAAAGCAGTCCTGAGAGGAAAATTTATCTCTTTACAAGCCTACATTCAAAAAACAGAAAGAGAGCACATCAACAAACTCACAAGCCATCTGATGGAATTGGAAAAAGAACAATCTAAGCCTAAACCCAGCAGAAGAAAAGAAATATCCAAAATTAAATCAGAGATTAATGAAATTGGAAACAAAAGAATCATTCAGAAAATTAATGAAACAAGGAGTTGGTTTTTTGAAAAAATAAATAAAATAGATAAACCTTTGGCCAGACTAACTAGAAATAAAAAAGTAAAATCTCTAGTAACTTCAATCAGAAATGACTGAGGGACTGATCCCTGTGAATCAAATAGTGACTAATTCTCACATAAATTGGATTTAATTTTGACTAAAGTACATTATTTAAACATTAATTTTTAATTCAACTTGTTAATATGTTAAGATATTGCATCCTCATTTATAAGTGACATATGTTTGTAATTTCCCCTTTATAATAATATATTTTCTTCAATTTTTAATATCAGGTGTACCTAGATCAAGTAGAATGATTTTGAAGCATTTCTTCTTCTTCTTTTTTTTTTTTTTTTGTAGAGGCAGAGTCTTACTTTATGGCCCTCGGTAGAGTGCCGTGGCATCACACAGCTCACAGCAACCTCCAACTCCTGGGCTTAAGCGATTCTCTTGCCTCAGCCTCCTGAGTAGCTGGGACTACAGGCGCCCGCCACAACGCCCGGCTATTTTTTTGTTGCAGTTTGGCCGGGGCCGGGTTTGAACCCGCCACCCTCGGTATATGGGGCCAGCGCCCTACCCACTGAGCCACAGGCGCCGCCCGAAGCATTTCTTCTTTTTCTATTATCTATAAGACTTGGCATGATCTGTTTTTTGAAATTATCTGTTACTTTTATTTATAAATATTAGTTGTCTATTTTTTGAGACGTAAAAAAAATAATAAGTTGGGGCAGCACCTGTGGCTCAGTGAGTAGGGTGCCAGCCCCATATGCCGAGGGTGGCGGGTTCAAGCCCAGCCCCGGCCAAACTGCAACAAAAAAACAGCTGGGCCTTGTGGCAGGCGCCTGTAGTCCCAGCTACTCTGGAGGCTGAGGCAAGAGAATCACGTAAGCCCAAGAGCTGGAGGTTGCTGTGAGCTGTGTGATGCCACAGCACTCTACCGAGGGCAGTAAAGTGAGACTCTGTCTCTACAAAAAAATAAAAAATAATAATAAGTTGTTAACTGATGACGCCATAATGAACCTCAGAGTCAAAGCATTCTATAATAGACATACTTTTATTTGACAATGTGAATGTTACTTTCTTTGCATTATTATTTTTGCTTACTATGTCGATGTAGCAATTGATTCCTTTTCTGAATGTATTTATGTTCATTCATTCGTTACAAGGTTTTTGTTTCTAGTCCTTATTTTAAACATTGTTATTGTTATTAAAATTTAAGCCTTTTTAATTTTGTAAAGGCAAAAAAAATGGAAACCTAATAAATACATGTATATGTAAAAATAAAAAAAAAATTTTAATTAAATGTTGAGGCGCCCTCAGCTCTTACAGGATTAAGGTGCTTTCCTTTGGAATGAAATAAAACTAGCCAGGTGTGGTGTCTCACTCCTGTAATCCCAGCACTCTGGGAGGCTGAGGTGGATGGATTGCTTGAGCTCAGGAGTTCGAGACCAGCCTGAAAAAGAGAGAGACCCCCACCGTTAAAAAATAGCCAGGTGTTGTGGCGTGGGGCTGAGGCAAGAGGATTGCTTCAGCCCAGGAGTTTGAGGTTGCTGTGAGCTATGACAACTGTCTCAAAAAAAAAAAAAAGAAAGAAAGAAAAAATGAAATTAAATAAAAGTTACATGAATACCAAAATTAAATCACTATGTGGTTTTGGTTTTGCTTTTTTGTTTTTTTAATTTTTTGACTGCAAAGTTCTGGATTAATTCAC
Source organism: Nycticebus coucang (assembly GCF_027406575.1). NCBI lineage: Eukaryota > Metazoa > Chordata > Mammalia > Primates > Lorisidae > Nycticebus > Nycticebus coucang. The sequence goes on from NC_069796.1 coordinate 80,300,776, forward strand.
TAGCATTAACTTTTCTCATCCGAGTCCTGGTCCCCCTCCTCACGGCAGGGCCGGGAGCTGGGGCCCCTGCCCAGGTTTGAAAACCATCTAAAAGCTTCCCAAGTATACAAGTGGTGGAAGCAAGTTTCAAGCAGGAGGAATGGCCAATGCCTGTAGGTGGGCAGAAGGGTCTGCACACCTTCCTAGACTTCAGTATCCTCATGGAGGTACTTATATGATAACAGAGACTTCCAAGCTATTTTTTTTTTTTTTTTGCAGTTTTTGGCCAGGGCTGGGTTTGAACCCACCACCTCCTGTATATGGGGCCAGCACCCTACTCCTTCAGCCACAGGCACCACCCACCAAGCTATTTTTTATTACCAATCCCAAAGTAAGAAATATTTTTTACAGGGTTCCCCAGTACACGCATAACACACAAACATATATACACAAAGTTTCATAAATTGCTGGTGTTTTCCACTCTATTCTTTTTTTTTTTTCTGGTATATGATTCTTTTTTTTTTTTTTTTTATTGTTGGGGATTCATTGAGGGTACAATAAGCCAGGTTACACTGATTGCAATTGTTAGGTAAAGTCCCTCTTGCAATCACGTCTTGCCCCCATACACACCAAGGCCCCACCCCCTCCTCCTTCCCTATTTCTGTTCCCCCCCCATAACCATAATTGTCATTAATTGTCCTTATATCAAAATTGAGTACATAGGATTCATACTTCTCCATTCTTGTGATGCTTTACTAAAGAATAATGTCTTCCACGTCCATCCAGGTTAATACGAAGGATGTAAAGTCTCCATTTTTTTTTAATGGCTGAATAGTATTCCATGGTATACATATACCACAGTTTGTTAATCCATTCCTGGGTTGGTGGGCATTTAGGCTCTTTCCACATTTTGGCGATTGTAAATTGAGCTGCAATAAACAGTCTAGTATAAGTGTCCTTATGATAAAAGGATTTTTTTCCTTCTGGGTAGATGCCCAGTAATGGGATTGCGGGATCAAATGGGAGGGCTACCTTGAGTGCTTTGAGGTTTCTCCATACTTCCTTCCAGAAAGGTTGTACTAGTTTGCAGTCCCACCAGCAGTGTAAAAGTGTTCCCTTCTCTCCACATCCACACCAGCATCTGCAGTTTTGAGATTTTGTGATGTAGGCCATTCTCACTGGGGTTGGATGATTTCTCAGGGTTGTTTTGATTTGCATTTCTCTAATATATAGAGATGATGAACATTTTTTCATGTGTTTGTTAGCCATTCATCTGTCATCTTTAGAGAAAGTTCTATTCATGTCTCTTACCCATTGATATATGGCATTGTTGGCTTTTTTCATGTGGATTAATTTGAGTTCTCTATAGATCCTAGTTATCAAGCTTTTGTCTGATTGAAAATATGCAAATATCCTTTCCCATTGTGTAGGTTGTCTCTTTGCTTTGGTTATTGTCTCCTTAGCTGTACAGAAGCTTTTCAGTTTAATGAAGTCCCATTTGTTTATTTTTGTTGTTGTTGCAATTGCCATGGCAGTCTTCTTCATGAAGTCTTTCCCCAGGCCAATATCTTCCAGTGTTTTTCCTATGCTTTCTTTGAGGATTTTTATTGTTTCATGCCTTAAATTTAAGTCCTTTATCCATCTTGAATCAATTTTTGTGAGTGGGGAAAGGTGTGGGTCCAGTTTCAGTCTTTTACATGTAGATATCCAGTTCTCCCAACACCATTTATTGAATAGGGAGTCTTTCCCCCAAGGTATGTTCTTGTTTGGTTTATCAAAGATTAGGTGGTTGTAAAATGTTAGTTTCATTTCTTGGTTTTCAATTCGATTCCAAGCGTCTATGTCTCTGTTTTTGTGCCAGTACCATGCTGTCTTGAGCACTATGGCTTTGTAGTACAGACTAAAATCTGGTATGCTGATGTCCCCAACTTTATTTTTGTTACAGAGAACTGCCTTAGCTATACGGGGTTTTTTCCAGTTCCATACAAAACGCAGAATCATTTTTTCCAGATCTTGAAAGTACGATGTTGGTATTTTGATAGGAATGGCATTGAATAGGTAGATTGCTTTGGGAAGTATAGACATTTTAACAATGTTGATATTTCCCATCCATGAGCATGGTATGTTCTTCCATTTGTTAATATCCTCTGCTATTTCCTTTCTGAGGATTTCATAGTTTTCTTTATAGAGGTCCTTCACCTCCTTCATTAGGTATATTCCTAGGTATTTCATTTTCTTTGACACTATGGTGAAGGGAGTTGTGTCCTTAATTAGCTTCTCATCTTGACTGTTTTTTTTTTCTCATCTTGACTGTTATTGGTGTATACAAAGGCTTCTGACTTGTGGACATTGATTTTGTATCCTGAAACATTACTGTATTTTTTGATGACTTCTAGGAGTCTTGTGGTTGAGTCTTTGGGGTTCTCTAAGTATAAGATCATGTCGTCAGCAAAGAGGGAGAGTTTGACCTCCTCTGCTCCCATTTGGATTCCCTTTATTTCCTTGTCTTGCCTAATTGTATTGGCTAGAACTTCCAGCACTATGTTGAACAGTAAAGGTGACAGAGGACAACCTTATCTGGTTCCAGTTCTAAGAGGAAAAGCTTTGAGTTGTACTCCATTCAGTAAAATATTGGCTGTGGGTTTGTCATAGATAGCTTCAATCAGTTTTAGAAATGTGCCACCTATGCCTATACTCTTCAGTGTTCTAATTAGAAAAGGATGCTGGATTTTATGAAATGCTTTTTCTGCATCTATTGAGAGGATCATGTGATCTTTATTTTTGCCTCTGTTAATATGGTGGATAACGTTTATGGACTTGCATATTTTTTTTCAGTATATTATTTATTTTTACATATACATGTGTTTATTAGGTTTCCATTTTTTTGCCTTCACAGAATTAAAAGGGCTTAAAATTTAATAACAAAAGCAATGTTTAAGATAAGGACTATTAACAAAAACCTCGTAAAGAACAAACGAACATAAATACATTCAGAAAAGGAATCAGACAATTGCTACATCGAAGGACTTGCGTATGATAAACCAGCCTTGCATCCCTGGGATGAAGCCTACTTGATCATGATGAATGACTTTTTTGATGATAAGCTGTAATCTATTGGCTAGGATTTTGTTGAGAATTTTTGCATCTATATTCATGAGTGAGATTGGTCTGAAATGCTCCTTTTTTTTGGGTCTTTTCCTGGTTTTGGTATCAGGGTGATGTTTGCTTCATATAATGTGTTGGGGAAGATTCCTTCTTCCTCAATTTTTTGGAATAATTTCTGCAGTACAGGAATAAGCTCTTCCTTGAAGGTTTGATAGAATTCTGGAGTGAAGCCATCTGGACCAGGGCATTTTTTGGTTGGAAGATTTTTTATTGTTTCTTTGATCTCATTGCTTGAAATTGGTCTGTTCAGGAGCTCTATTTCTTCCTGGCTGAGTCTAGGGAGAGGGTGTGATTCCAAATATTGATCCATTTCTTTCACATTGTCAAATTTCTGGGCATAGAGTTTCTGGTAGTATTCAGAGATGATCTCTTGTATCTCTGTGGGATCAGTTGTTATTTCCCCTTTATCATTTCTGATTGAGGTTACTAGAGATTTTACTTTTCTATTCCTCGTTAGTCTGGCCAATGGTTTATCTATTTTATTTATTTTTTCAAAAAACCAACTCCTTGTTTCATTAATTTTCTGAATGATTCTTTTGTTTTCAATTTCATTGATCTCTGATTTGATTTTGGATATTTCTTTTCTTCTACTGAGTTTAGGCTTAGATTGTTCTTCTTTTTCCAATTCCATAAGATCTCTTGTGAGATCGTTGATGTGCTCTCTTTCTGTTTTTCAAATGTAGGCATCTAAAGCGATGAATTTTCCTCTCAAAACTGCTTTTGCAGTATCCCACAGGTTTTGGTAGCTTGTGTCTTCATTGTTGTTATGCTCAAGGAAGTTAATGATTTCCTGTTTTATTTCTTCCTGCACCCATCTGTTATTCAACAGAAGATTGTTTAATTTCCATGCTTTTGGGTGGGGTCGAGCGTTTTTGTTAGAATTGAGTTCCACCTTTAGTGCCTTATGGTCTGAGAAGATACAAAGTAAAATTTCAATTCTTTTGATTCTGTTGATATTTGTTTTGTGTCCCAGGATATGATCCATTTTGGAGAATGTTCCATGGGGTGATGAGAAGAATGTATATTCTTTATCTTTGGGATGGAGTGTTCTATATGCGTCTATCAAGCACAGTTGTTCTAGGGTCTCATTTAAGTGTCTTATATCCTTGTTTAATTTCTGTTTAGAGGATCTGTCCAGCTCTGTAATAGGAGTGTTAAGGTCCCCTGTTATTATGGTATTATCAGATATCATATTGCTCAGACTGAGTAAGGTCTGTTTCAAGAATCTGGGAGCATTTAAATTGGGTGCATAAATATTTAGAATTGAAATGTCTTCTTGTTGTATTTTTCCCTTGACCAATATAAAGTGACCATCTTTGTCCTTTTTGACTTTAGTTGCTTTAAATCCACATGTATCTGAAAATAAGATTGCAACTCCTTTTTTCTTCTGAATTCCATTTGCCTGAAAAATTGTCTTCCAACCCTTGACTCGGAGCTTTAATTTGTCTTTTGAGGCCAGGTGTGTTTCTTGCAGACAACAAATGGATGGCTTGTGTTTTTTAATCCAGTCAACCAATCTATGTCTCTTCAGTGGGGAATTCAAGCCATTAACATTTATTGAGATAATTGATAAGTGTGGTAGTATTCTATTCGTCTTATTTTGTGAGAGTCCATTGCTTAGTTTTTTGGGGTTTTTTTGTTTTTTTTTTTTTTTGTAGAGACAGAGTCTCACTTTATGGCCCCCGGTAGAGTGCCGTGGCCTCACACAGCTCACAGCAACCTCCAACTCCTGGGCTTAAGCGATTCTCTTGCCTCAGCCTCCCGAGTAGCTGGGAGTCCATTGCTTAGTTTTATCTTTTGCATCAGTGTGGAGGTTAGGTTCTGTCCTTTGATTTCTGAGTTCTTACTTTGCTGCTGATCCATTGTGGTGGTCAGTGTGCAGAACAGGTTGAAGTATTTCCTGTAGAGCTGGTCTTGTTGTGGCGAATTTCCTCAATGTTTGTATATCCGTAAATGATTTGATTTCTCCATCAATTTTGAAGCTTAGCTTAGTAGGGTACAGAATTCTGGGCTGCAAATTGTTCTGTTTAAGTAGATTAAAGGTAGATGACCATTGTCTTCTTGCTTGGAAAGTTTCATTAGAGAAGTCTGTGGTCATTCTGATGGATTTGCCCCTGTAGGTCAACTGGTGCTTACTCCTGGCAGCTTGCAGAATCTTTTCTTTTGTCTTGACTTTGGACAGGTTCATCACAATGTGTCTTGGAGAAGCTCGGTTAGAGTTGAGGCGACCTGGGGTCCGATATCCCTCTGAAAGCAGTGTGTCAGAATCTTTGGTGATATTTGGGAAATTTTCTTTTATAATATTCTCTAGTATGGCTTCCATTCCTCTGAGGCATTCTTCTTCCCCTTCTGGAATTCCTATAACTCGTATGTTGGAACGCTTCATAAAGTCCCATAATTCTGACAGTGAACGTTCTGCTTTCTCTCTCTTCTTTTCTGCCTCTTTTACTATCTGAGTTATCTCAAGAACTTTGTCTTCTACCTTTGAAATTCTTTCTTCTGCCTGGTCTAACCTGTTGCTGATACTTTCCATTGCATCTTTAAGTTCCCTAATTGACTGTTTCAGTTCCTTCAGCTCTGCTATATCCTTTTCATATTCTTCATATCGTTCATCTCTTATTTGATTCTGTTTTTGAATTTCCTTTTGGTTATTTTCCACTTTATTAGCAGTTTCCTTCATTGATTCCATCATTTCTTTCATTGTTTTCAACATGTGTATTCTAAATTCCCTTTCTGTCATTCCTAACATTTCTGTATAGGTGGAATCCTCTGCAGTAGCTACCTCATGGTCCCTTGGCGGGGTTGTTCTGGACTGGTTCTTCATGTTGCCTGGAGTTTTCTGCTGATTCTTCCTCATGAGTGATTTCTTTTATCTGTTTCCTTGCCCTAATTTTCCTTTCACTTCCTCTTGCTCTTTAAGTTCTCGTGCCTGTGGACTAAGGGTTACAGGACCAGAAGGGTGAGAAGGTTGAAGAGCAAAAAAGGGATGAAAGAAAGGAGGACCGAGTGATAAGAAAAAAAAAAAAAGAAAAATAGAGGAAGGAGAGGAAGTGGGTAAAAGGAATATTAACAAAAAGAAGAGAGGCACAGAAAGAGGGAGACAGAGCAATATAGGTGTACAGGAGGGTACTTTGATACAACCTTAAAAAAAAAAACCACCTTCTGGGGGTGCCCAGTTTGGTGGTTCCCTTGAGGTCAGCCGCTCTTTGCTAACCTGATCAGACACAGTACCCCACCTCCACCAAGTAGAGAGGAAAGACAAAAATGCTATAAATCAAACCAAAACAAGCAAACAGAAAACTTTACGGGATAAAATTGAGTGGGAAACCAAATAATAGCGGTAGAAACACTAACAAAAATGAAGTTCTAATTATTGAAATAGGCAGCAATGGGAAATTATAATTAAACTAGAAAAATTGAGAAAGTAGGGTGGCGCCTGTGGCTCAAAGGAGTAGGACACCAGCCCCATATGCCAGAGGTGGTGGGTTCAAACCCAGCCCCAGCCAAAAACTGTGAAAAAAAAAAGATACTTTGTAAAAAGAAAAATTGAGAAAGAAAAAGGATCTGTATGGAAAAGGTTGAACTTAAAAAAGAAAACAACAATCAACATCATCAAAATAAACAAAAAAAACAACCAAACCAAAAAAAAAAAAAAAAAAAAAACACAACGAAAAAGAAAGCAGTATGTATATGTCATTGAATATTGTCTGGGCAACACATGGTCTTCTGGGGTATGAGATGTTAATCACAGTTCTGATACGACTGGAGGCTGCTAGTTTCTCAAACCCCAGCAAGTAGACACCCTAAATCTCTCTTCAGCCCACTTAAAAGGCACTTTGAACTTGTTCACTTGCTGAGCAGAAGCTTTCCCAGGGAAGTGCTTGTCGCTGGAATCACTGCTGAAGTGGCTATCCACTTACCCTGTGTGCCAAAACTGGTCTCCTTCTGCCCCCGAGGGTTAGGGCTGCAAGGCGGCTCAGACCCGGCCCTTAGGCTAGGTCGCTGGGTTACCAGCTCCCACCCAATTCTAGCTCTGCAACCCTGAGGGCGGAGCTTGCCAGGGCAGATCGCTCACAATGGCTGCCTGTGACCCAGAGCCAAACACTATTAGCTCCGTCTGGATCAGCGGCTCAGACTGGGGCCCCAGACAAAGGCCAAAGTTCTCCGCACTCCCGCTCAGGCTCTCCCCGAGGCAGTTCGGCTGAGTGCCAAGTCCAAAGACACCAAAACAGTTCACAGGTAAGGCCTTTCTGGTTTGCAGTCTCACTGCTACTGAACTTACAGTTGTGAGCAGGTTTAGACAGATTGAACACACGTGACCACTTGCCGGTTTTCCACTGTTTTAGTCCTCCTCTTGGGGTCCAGAAGTCTCTCACTGACTCCCTGTATCCTCTCAGGGGTGATGATAGGCAGATCCCACCAGCCAGAGATGCCTGGAGTCCTATCTCCCCAGACTCACGGTGCCCAGATGCAACGAACCTGTTACTCGGCTGCCATCTTGCTCCGCCTCTCCACTCTATTCTTTTCTATTCTATTTCATTTTCTTTTCTTTTTTCGTTTTCTCTTTTTTTTTTTTTTTGAGATGGATTCTCACTTTGTAGCCCTCAGTAGAGTGCTCTGGCATCATAACTCACAGCAACCTCAAACTCTTGGGCTTAAGTGATTCTCTTGCCTCAGCCTCCCCAGTAGCTGAAACTACAGGTGCCTGCCACAACACCTGCTGGCTATTTTTTAGAGATGGGGTTATGCTCTTGCTCAGAGCTGGTCTCCAACCTGTGAGCTCAAGCAATCTACCCTCCTCAGCCTTCCAAGTGCTGAGATTGCAGGCATGAGCCACCGCACCCAGCCTTTTTTTTTTTTTTAAGACAGAGTTTCACTTTGTCACTCTTGGTAAAGTGCAATGGCATCATAGCTCACAGCAACCTCTAACTCCTGGGCTTAAGCAATTCTCTTGCCTCAGCTCTCTAGAGTAGCTGGGCCTACAGGCACCCACAACACCCAACTATATTTAGCGCAATTGTCTGACTCTTGCTCAGGCTAGTCTCAAACCTGTGAGCTCAGGGCAATCCACCTGCCTCAGCCTCCCAGAATGCTAGGATTACAGGTGTGAGCCATGGCGCCCAGCCCTCTATATCATTTTCTAATTTTAAAAGTTACAGTTGATACCCACTGAACTGTTTTTCACAACTCACTAATGGTCTTAAACCACAGTTTGAACCCCATTTTAGGCACTCTTCCCAACCCTCAGTCACTCCTCTTCAGAGGAGTGATTTGTTTGAATGGAGATTTTAGAAGGCAGTAGGCATGCTCAACCCACCACCTACCATCCTGGCCCTGCCCATCAATGAGGGTCAGGATGGCCCCTGATTCCTGGGGAGGAGTCTGGCTCTGTAGGGTCAGGAGATGACATTTATCTCTCCTTTTGGTTTTCTATTGAATCTTCTCATTTAGTTCTAAACTTGGGAGAAGGAAGTATTATTTATTAACTGCTTAGTTTCCAGCTTTTAACAGTTTTAAATGGTACAAGGAAATTAAGCAAGAGACAGGCTCAGGAATTCTAATGGACTTATCAACAAAGGGTTTGCTGGAGGTGATACTGGAATTTTGGAATTTCACTTCTTGGTCTCAGTGATTTGAAGAATGAATCCACGGACCACAGATAAGTGGTAAGACAGGATTTATTTACAGAAAAGAATACAGAAGGGCCAGAGTTCCTGGAAGAGAGAGAAAACCCAAGTTGGGAGAGAAAAGCTCTCTGTCTGTCTAAAAGTCTGTTCCTCTCTGGGCTCTTTGTGTGTGGCTTGATGATATGTCTGGGTCATGTCTAGAATAACATGTCTGGGACATGTCTGGCCCTCGGTAGTTACATTATTTACATATAGGGGCTTGGTAGTTTCATTTAGTGTATCTGGGACATCATGCCTGGGACATGTCTGGGTCATGTCTGGGACAATATGTCTGGGGCATGTCTGGGTCACATGAATGGCCACAATCCTTTTGGTTCCCAGGCCTAGAAAATGGGGCCTCCCTGACCACCCTCCAGTCCTCTGGTTCCGCTGCTTGCTGCCACTGCACCATCACCCAGGCAGAGGCAGCAGGTCCACGCCCCTGCTCCATGAGCTGGCTGGGATGCCACTTGTCCTGTATCAACTCTCCCTCTCCCAGTAGAAACTCTAACTGCTGTTAGGGAAAAGGGACAAAGACTCGATCTAACTGCTTCCTGCTGAGTCGAGCGATGATAGGAGGGGGCAGTTAGGGTTTCTCCAGAGGGAGAGTGATCCAGGAGTGGATCAGATCTTGGACTGGAACCATCTTTACTGTGTGTGGCTTGATGACATTTCTGGAAGACATAAATCGGATTAGCACATTAAAAGGCAAGGGTAGAACAGTGAGAGGAGGGGGTTAATTACAGTGTCAGGTTAGAAGAACAAAGTCAGTGATGTTAAAAAGAAAACTATATTAACACTTTTCTTGCTGTCTCCTAAATAATAACTTTAAATTTTCTTTTTTTTTTTTTTGTAGAGACAGGGTTTCACTTTATGGCCCTGGGTAGAGTGCCATGGCATCACACAGCTCACAGCAACCTCCAACTCCTGGGCTCAAGTGATTCTCTTGCCTCAGCCTCCCAAGCAGCTGGGACTACAGGCGCCCGCCACAACACCCGGCTATTTTTTTGTTGCAGTTCGGCTGGGGCCGGGTCTGAACCCACCACCCTCGGTATATGGGGCCGGTGCCTTACCGACTGAGCCACAGGCGCTGCCCCAACTTTAAATTTTCTTTAGCCTCACAAGTGTAGGTGGACTGTGGTTGATTCTCTTCCTGGTCTGCTTCTGTAGAAGGTGGTGGGTTCCAGGAGTTTACTCGTGAATGATGTATCCAAGAATCTATTCCCATAACTTTAACAGCTGTAGAAGACAAGATAACAGAAAAGGGACCTTCCCAAGTTGGGGTTAGGGAAGGCGAATTAGAGGGAAGAGTTTTGATCATGACTAGATCTCCAGGAGAGAAAAGCTCCTTTAGTGTTGAGTGTGAAAATGTAGTTGAGAGGTTTTAAGGATTTGTTGAAATTTAGCTAAAGACGTAATATGTTTTACTAATTCTGTAGTTTCTTGATCTAATAATAAATCATTAGTTAAAACAGGTCTTTCATATAATAGTTCAAATGGGTTATAACCTAGTTTCTGAGGTAAATTTCTTATTCTAAGGAGAACAATGGAAAGCAATTTAGTCCAAGGGAGATGAATCTCTTGAGTTAGCTTTCATAACTGTCCTTTGATTTTATCATTCATTTTTGCTACTTTCCCAGAGGACTGGGGCCTCCAAGTACAGTGTAGATGATATTTTATTCCTAGGGCTTTAGATATTCCCTGTGTAACAGCTGCCTTGAAGGCTGACCCATTATCACTTTGCAAACTCCAAAGGAGTCCAAACCTGGGGATAATCTCATGTACTAACGCTTTTACAACTTCCTGGGCCTTTTCTGTTCTATAAAGGAATGCTTCAGCCCAAGTAGTAAAGGAATCCACAAATACCAGCAAATATTGTATGTCATGTACTTTAGGGAGGTGAGTGAAATCCATTTGCCATTCTTCACCTGGATATTTACCTTGTCTCTGTATACCTGGGGGAGCTAGATGGTGATTTATTTATTTTTTTTTTTTTGTAGAGACAGAGTCTCACTTTATGGCCCTCTATAGAGTGCCGTGGCCTCACACAGCTCACAGCTCACAGCAACCTCTAACTCCTGGGCTTAAGTGATTCTCTTGCCTCAGCCTCCCGAGCAGCTGGGACTACAGGCGCCCGCCACAACGCCTGGCTATTTTTTGGTTGCAGTTTGGCCGGGGCTGGGTTTGAACCAGCCACCCTCAGTATATGGGACCAGCGCCTTACTGACTGAGCCACAGGCACCGCCCTAGATGGTGATTTAAAGAATTGCTTCTTTGACATACCTCACAAGTCCTTGTTATCTGTTTTATGATTTTAAATAAGTTTTTTTCCATTAAAGAGAGCTTTAGCCATTTGATAGGTACTTTCAGTGCCAAAATGAAAAGACTGATGTAAAGTTTTAAGTATTTTCCATTAGCTTGCGGCAAGTAATAGCAAAAGTCCACTTCTGTTTTGTTGCTTCATGAAGTGGAATGCAAAAGACGGCATCTTTTAAGTCTAGGACTGTGAAATAAGCAGCCTTTGCAGGAATATGAGACAATAAAATATATGGATTGGGAACTAGAGGATGGAGAGGAATGACCACTTCATTTATAATGTGGAGGTCTTAGACTAGTCTCCAAGTTCCATTTGGCTTTGGCACTCCTAGAATAGGAGTGTTACATGGACTATTGCCAGATATTAATAATTTCTGTCGCTTTAGATTCTGTATTATGGGTATTAGTCCATTCTTAGTGTCTGCTTTTAGAGGATATTGTTTTTGATTGGCATAGATGGTGGGATTCCTTAATTTAATTTGGACTCATTCAGCATATCTTGCTCTTCCCACCTGTCCCTCAGTAGCCCACACTTCTGGGCTAATTTCTGTCTCTAATAAGGGAAGGCATAATACAGGTTCCTGTCCCATATTCATATAAATGGTTGTTTCTGCTTTAGTTGTATGTCCCTCCCCAAACGGGGAGCAGGACTTTCAGGCATGATTAGGAAGGCATGAGAGAACAGCCAGTCATCCCAATTGCAGATTAAAGGCTGAGAGAAAAATTTGGTAGCCAACTTTCCAGACACCCTCTGTATAGGTTATAGATTTGGGGGGGGGAGGGAAGACCAGGGTTAGAGAGAAGTACAGAAAAATTTGCTCCAGTGTCCAGAAGAAATTCTATCTCCTGGCCCTCCACTATAAGGCAAACCTGGGGCTCCTGAGGGGTGATGACACAGCTGGAGCCATGAGAATCTTCCCCAGGCACCCTCAGTCCAGTTTGGGTGCTGATGGGATCACTGTCCCCAGAGGCCTTCACCTTTGAGGACTGGCCACCCTCCAGTGGTCACCCTTGCATTCTGGACAGGGGCCAGGTGGCTTGCCCAGCCAGTGGTGCTGCTGGGGGCAGTGCTTTCTGAAGTGGCCAGCCTGACCACATTGGAAGCACTTTTCTTAGCTCCACTGGCTTCCCTCTGCCCCTGAAAGGTGCTCATTTGTCGGAGTGCCATTATTAGAGCTGTCATTCTTTTCATATCCCTTTTCTCTCTTTCCTCCTCTTTCTCCTGATCTCGGTTATAAAAGACCACAGTGGCCATTTTAAGAGGATTCTCCAGGTTATGATCTGGGCCTAGAACCAATTTCTGGAGTTTTCTTCGAATGTCTGGGGTCATCTGAGTGATAAATTTATCTTTTAAAATAATTTGGCCCTCTAAGGAGTCGGGTGTTAACCGAGTATGTTTTCTCATCACCTCCTTAAGCCGCTCAAGAAAGGCTGGGGGACTCTTCATTTTGCTCCTGGTTAATAGTAGATAACTTAGAATAATTCATAGGCTTTTTCTTGGATTGATGTAAACTTTCCAGGATACATGTTAGAAAATGTTTATACCACCAGTCACCTTGTTTCTCAGGGTCCCATTCGGGATCCTCAAAGGGAGCTGCCTATCTTCCCATGCAGTATCTGTCCCTTTCCTCAGGAGACATACTGCCATCAGTATTGGCCATGAACCACAAATCACCCCACTTCCTAGCTTCATCTAAGACTTCATTTTTTTCATTAAAATTTAAAGTTTGATCTGGTAGTAACATTACATCTCTCCAAGACAGGAAGACGAGTCAAACCTTTGTCCTAACCCTTGGAGAACATCTATGTACTTATCAGGGTCATCAGAAATTTTTCCTAAATCAACCTTAATTTGCTTTAAATCTGCCAGAGAAAATTGAGTATATACTCGCACACTTCCCCTTTCACCACCCGCAGTCTTAACTGAGGGACCCAAAGAAGGATATGGCTGCCTTTGGGGGGGGGTGTCCCAGTAGGACCAGACAAAACTCTTGACACAGCCTCCCTCCTGGGGTTTTCTGAATGCACAGAGGAAGGTGCAGGAGAGGTAGATGTTGGGTTTGAACTAGGTTGTGACAGCATCTCTCTCAGGAATCCCTGACCATTTGGGGAAGTTACTACAGCCAGGAGAGCTGAATCTGTCTGACACATTTTACACCGTTTTCTTTTTCCCTGAGGAGGCCATTGTTCCCCAGTACAGAGTTGATACTGAGGCCACGCCTGGGTGCAGAAGAAAACCGTACATTCTTTTTTCAGCGTCTGCGGATCAAACACATCCCAGTGCTTCAGAATACAGCCCAGCGGAGTGTTCCGGCAGCACGGGCTGAAAAATCAGATATCCGGGAGCCTGGTCCCACCTGATGACACTTCTCTTGGGAAGAGAACGTTACCCATCTTGTGGGAAAGAACAAACCTCCAGCGTCTTAATCCCACCCTGTATTCCTGGGACATCAAAGTGTCCTACAACCAACCCAAGAAGCATTCCGCCAAACAAAAGGAAGCATCCTTCCAATGCTTGGGGAAGAAGCCTGGAGGAGAGTGGCCTCCTCAGCCCCTGCGCTTGTCTAGGATTAGCCACTCTTACCAGTGTAGCACTCAGTACCCACTGGCTCTCCTGTGCTTATAATGTGCGGGCAGCACAGTCTGAGAAATCAGGTATCAGGGAGCCTGGTCCCACGTGACGTATATGCTGCCCCTTCCCCCCTCCAGCTTCAGAGTATCAATCAAAGTGGGGATGAGCCCCATTCTGGAGAAAATGGCTGTGCAGTGCTTGCACATTTAACTCTATATAATCTTTACAAGCTTCTTTGTAACAACGGAAAGTAGCAGGTCTTAAATGCTTGTTTTTCAACCTCCCTTTTCTTTCCCAAAAGTTAGCCAGGCAATGATAATTACTTTGTGACACATCAGAGTTGAGAGGCACTTTGAAACTTTTGGATCACAATTAATTACAATTAGCAGAAGTCTTAAAGAAACCCGGGAGTCAATATTTTAAACATTCCATTTACACACACCAATAAACCAGAAGAATCAAATACCCATGGTCATTTTCATTGCCTTTCTTCATTTTTTTTTTTTTTTTTTTGTAGAGACAGAATCTCACTGTACCGCCCTCCGTAGAGTGCCGTGGCGTCACACGGCTCACAGCAACCTCTAACTCTTGGGCTTACCCGATTCTCTTGCCTCAGCCTTCCGAGTAGCTGGGACTACAGGCGCCCGCCACAACGGCACGGCTATTTTTTTTCTGTTGCAGTTTGGCCGGGGCTGGGTTTGAACCCGCCACCCTCGGCATATGGGGCCGGCACCCTACTCACTGAGCTACAGGCGCCGCCCCCATTTTTTTTTTTTTTTCAGTAGAGACAGAGTCTCACTTTATTGCCCTTGGAAGAGTGTCATGGCGTCACACAGCTCACAGCAACCTCCAACTCCTGGGTTTAGGGGATTCTCTTGTCTCAGCTTCCGGAGTAGCTGAGACTACAGGCGCCTGCCACAAAGCCCAACTATTTTTGTTGCAGTTGCCACTGCTTTTTTAGCTGGCCAGGGCCAGGTTTAAACCTGTCACCCTTGGTATATGGCGTACCCACTGAGCCACAGGCGCCGCCCACCTTTCTTCATTTTTAAGAGACTGAACTGTAGCTGAGGGTTTAGGCAGGTGTCCTCAAACTTTTTAAGCAGGGGGCCAATTCACTGTCCCTCAGACTGTTGGAGGGCCGGACTATAGTTTCAAAAAAAAAAAAAACTATGAACAAATTTCTATGCACACTGCACACATCTTATTTTGAAGTAAAAAACAAAATGGGAACAAATACAATTCACACTGCTTCATGTGGGCTGCGGGCCACAGTTTGAGGACGCCTGGTTTAGGGCCATTCTTGCCTTGGGGAGTTGCTTCCCTCCACAGGCCTATAGTTGTCCAGAGAAGCCATGTAGGGGAGTCTTTTTGCCCTTTGTTTGGAGCTGACTTGTAGTTAACCTGGTTTAGCCTTTTTTCTCAGACCCATGAAAATGCCAATTGAATTTAATTTTGCAATGAAAGGCAATAAAAAAAGGACCTTATAACACACCTACATTTGAGGCACACTTAAAACATCTGAAAAATACAAGAATGAGCCCGTACAAACTGAACTAGTATATAAAGCAATCCTTTACCAACATTCAAACAAAGATGTAAACTACAAGGAGAGAGAGAGAAGCTGAAGAGGTCTATAGAGATTCTAGAGATAAATCTGAAAAGTTTGGGGCCATGGAAGAGAAGAGAAGATAGTAAAAGCTGGGAGAGCACGATTTTCAGAAGGCCCTCCCACGTCCTGGGGTCAGAACCACTGCTGGGAACTGGGGGGCCTCTGGGTGCTACCTCTTTGCTCAGCTCTCAACCAGAGAAAAGGAGTAAATACAGAACAGTTTCAAAAGTCTTCTAACATTCCCTTCTACTCCTTTCTGGAGCCAAAGGGAATTAGAAAGTTTGTTCCCCAACAGCCTCTTGCCTGTGACCTGGAGGTCAGCAGCTACACTATGCACATTTACCAGCTGATGAGCATGAAAATTATTGGTCTCCATTATTATAACTGGAGAAAAGCAGGATCGAGGTAAGTGGTCCCATTGCTTACCACAGATCTTCAATCCCAGACACAAGCCCCCAAATATGATACCAGAATTTCACTTTTCAGTAGGTTCTTGGTCTTGGTGATTCAAAGAATGATTCCGCAGACAACAGATCAGTGGTGCAACAGGATTTATTTACTGAAAAGAATAAAGACGGGGGTGGCACCTGTGGCTCAAAGAGGTGGTGCGCAGGCCCCATATGCTGGAGGTGGCGGGTTCAAACCCAGCCCCAGCCAAAAAAAAAAAAAAAAGAATCTGGGATTTTCACAACAAAACATCTAAGGACAGCACCTGTGGCTCAAAGGGGTAGGGCGCTAGCTCCATATGCCGGAGGTGGCGAGTTCAAACCCAGCCCCGGCCAAAAAAACTGCCAAAAAAAAAAAAAAAATGAAGAAGGGCCAGAGCTCCTGGCAGGGAGAGAAAACCCAAGTCAGGAGAGAAAAGCTCTCTGTCTGTGTAAATGTCTGTCCATCTCTAGGCTCTTTGTCTAGGGGTATATATAGTTACATGGGGCCCTCGGTAGTGCCTAGGAAATGCCGCCCCCACCCCCCACCCCCCCCTTCAGCCCGCTGGTTCCACTGCTTGCTGCCACCGTACCAACATTGCCAGGGCAGAGGCAGCCAGTCCGTGCCCCCCAGCTCCACAAGCTGGCTGGGATGGCACTTGTCCTATATCATAGGTGGTTTTCTGAAATGGGAGAGATCTTAACATATATGTAGGCTGCTAGAAAAGAGCCCTCTGGGGAGATGGGGAGTGATTTTATACACTTATTTCTAAGTTAATCCCCACTGGTCTACAGGATGGCTTGAAGTGGCTTACAATAAAAACATATTATGAAGCAAGTGCTCATATACACTCCAGAGGCATTTGGTATCCTTCTCAGAAATCCCAATGGGATTTAGCCCAGAGGGTTCTTAATACTGCAGCTTTACACTGGCCTTTTTTTCTTCCTATTCTATCCTTCCTACATCCTTCTGCCTCTGGACATCACACCCTAAACAAGCTACATGCACTGCCCCCTCAATTAATATATAAGTAATTTTTTCAAAACTATCAGTGCTGGAAGAAATCAGATATAGCTAAAAAGTCAAGATAGGAGGAGAGGAGCACAGATATGCAGCCAAAGAAAGGGGAAAGGGAGCTGAATGAGAACAGAACAGGGAGCAGAGCCAGGGGCTTAGAAGAACTAGGAGATGGGTGTCTTAGAAAATCTGATATTCACATGATTAATGCGAACGAGGTGAAGAGGTAAGCCCTCCAGAGCCCTGAGTGCTTGAGGCTAGGTCTTCACCCCACAAGCCCTGATACTGGAATTTCATTTCGCTCTTCAGTAGGTTCTCGGTCTCAGTGATTTGAAGAATGAATCCCCAGACCACAGATCAGTGGTAAGACAGGATTTGTTTACAGAAAAGAATACAGAAGTGCCAGAGCTCCTGGCAGAGAGAGAAACTGAGTCAGGAGAGAAAAGTGCTCTCTTGCCATCTGTAGGCTCTTTGGCTGGGGTATATATAGTCACATGGGGCCCTTGGTAGTTACATTTTAGCTGGGCTTGGTAGTTACATTTAGCTTGTCTGGGACATGTCTGGCCCTTGGTAGTTACATTTTAGCGGGGCTTGGTAGTTACATTTAGCTTGTCTGGGACCTGTGTCTGGGTCACAAATGAATGGCTACAATCCCTTTCATTCCCAGGCCTAGGAAATGGGGCCCCCCTGCCCACCCTTCAGCCCTGGTTCCGCTGCTTGCTGCCACTGCACTAACATCATCAAGGCAGAGGCAGCAGGTCCGCGCCCCCAGCTCCATAAGCTGGCTGGGATGCCACTTGTCCTGTATCAGCCCCATGGTGTCTCCTTCTGAAAAGCTGAAGGAACCCGACTGCTGTTCTTCAGGCTGTTCCTCCCATTCCTCCTCTTTGGTCTATATCTGGAAGTCTTAGCAGTCTCTGGGGTGACCTAGGACAAAGTGGTCATATCTACACATTCTGACTCCTGGCCCTGCCTACTTCATCAGCCTGCCCAGGACCCCTGGGACAGCAAAATCTCTGGAGTTAGGGAGGAAGCCAAAGGAGGGTAGAAGAGGCTAGGAGTCAGGGATCCAGATTCTAGTCCTGCCTCTACTAGCCCATAGCCGCGTGATCCGGGCATAGTGCTTTAATTTCCTCCCGAAGCCTTGAGGGATCCCCAGGAGACGGAACGCTGGGGGGTTAATGCAGACTGCACCAATTAACTACGGGGCGACCTTGCTATCGTCTACGAATACTTGGTGGGGGCTAAAGGGTTAGCTCGCGGCTTTTGTCGGTTACCCTTTACCATGCCTCGCAGAAGGGGGAACCCCACCCCAGGCACGTCTTTTGGCTCCGCTTTGCACCTGGCTGAGAGAGCGGGCGGTCCCCGCGCCGCGGGTCCGGCAGCCTGTAGCGACAGCGGCGGTGCATTGTGGGGTTTGTAGTGCGGGACTTGGGTTGGGTGGGTGGGTGGGCGCGGCCGCGGCAGTTGCAGCGGGGCCATCTTCGGCGAGCAGAGTGGCTGGGCCAGCACAGTCCGCACCTGCGCCTCTCCGCCTGCCCGATGGCGCCGCGGCCGCTGGGCCCCCTGGTGCTAGCGCTGGGCGGCGCTGCGGCAGTGGTGGGTTCGGTGCTCTTCATCCTCTGGAAGACCTACTTCGGCCGCGCACCGCAGCGGCGCTGGGACCGGGGCGAGGCCTGGTGGGGCGCGGAGCCTGCCCGTCTTCCTGAGTGGGACGACTGGGACGTAAGTGCCCGGCCGGGGCCCGCGGAGGGAGTAGGCGGACTCGGGTCTGCGCCTTAGCGCGTGTGGCGGAGGGGTGTGACCGCAGCCGGGTGAGCGCCAGAAGCGCCGGGGTTGGGGGCTTGGACGCCGCAGCCCGCGGGCCCCACGCGGGTGGGCACGAGGCGAGCAGTCCAGCGGGCGCTGAGTCTGCTGAGTCTGGGTGGGTACGCCTGGTGCTGTCCTGCCACGCCGCGGGCCTCGGGCGTTCCCGCCGGCGCGGGAGTCAGGAGGGAGCGACGGGATAGCAATCTTGGGACCCAGCCAGGCCCGCTGCGCCTGCGCATTGCCAGCTGCCGGTGAAGCTCCCCCGCCCTCCCAGGGTCCAGCTTCAAGCGTGTTTCCCCTGTTTTCCTCGGGGGTTGGGGATAGTCCGAGGAAGCTCCACGAGGGTAAGGAATATGTGCGACGTCGCTTAGAGAAAACCCGAAGGTTAGGGCTTGGAATTCAGGACTCCAAAGGCAGCGCTTGTCCCATTCCTCCAGCTCGTGACCACCTGTCCTCTGGACCGGTGGAGTGCAGGCTTTGGTGCCTTTGGTCTTCCCTCAGTAAGGGTCAGGTGGGAGGTTTCCGGCCGCAGCCCGACCTCTGCCCCACAGCCCGAGGACGAGGAGGACGAGGAGCCTGTGCTGGAGGAGCTGGAGCAGCGCGAGGTGCTGGTGGTGGGTCTGGACGGCTCTGGGAAGAGCACATTTCTTCGCGTGCTGTCAGGGAAGCCAGCGCTGGAAGGCCACGTACCCACCTGGGGCTTCAATTCTGTGCGTCTGCCCACCAAGGACTTCGAAGTTGACCTGCTAGAAAGTGAGCAGTCTCTCCACCCCTGTCCCCATCATCTCTACTAAACTCAGGCCTGGATCAAAATGCATATCTAAGCACGACACTCCCGCATTCTTAAAACCTTCCCATCCCTCTCTGGGGCACAGGACTCAGTCCAAGATGTGTATTCAGCTGTTTAGGGCCCTTCATCATTGGGCATCTCCAGCTTGGTCACCTGCCCCTCACCCCTACCAAAGCCCACGTTTAACACTTATATGCCAATAACTAAGGATTCATATGCCAAATACTTGACTGGCATTGCTTAATGAAACTAGTTATATAAAGTCTAGTTATATAACTAGCATTGGTCACTGCCTTCCAAGAAAACTTGAGGCTAAGCAAGTAAAATCATTCATCCAAGGTCATCCAAGATCCTAGTCTTCTGATGCAGATTAAATAGATCTAGACCCTGGCTGTTAAGCACTGTGTGCTCCATTGCTTGTTTCTGAAGGGTACTTGGTGTCTTATCTCCTGTCCTTTGCATACTGTTCCCTCAGTCAGAAAAGCCCTTCTTCTCTTGGTAAACTCCCCATCCTTCAAGATTCACTTCAAACATATCATTCCTTTGAAGCCTTCCCTGACTCCCACATGAGTCTCCTCTGGGCCCCCCTTCTGCTGCAGTATTTGTCACATACCAGCCTGAGTCCCTCACTAGGCCCTGGCAAGGCCGCAAGGGCCCAGGCCCAACAATCCCTTGACTGTGTTCCTCTACAGTGTCCAGCATGAGGCCCAACAGAGAATGAACTCTTTGTAGATACTTGATGATTGAATGAATGAGTGCAACACTTTGATGACTCTCCTTCCCATACCCTCTAAGTCCAGTTTATCAGCTTTTTCTGTCAGCTGTATCCTCTAATATACTGTGTCTGTCCACTCCCCACCTTCTGCAAGCCACTGTCATCTTTACTCTCAGTACTATTTAACTGGTCCTCCTGCTTTCTTTTTTTTTTGATTGTTAAATGATAGCTGTGTACATTAGTGCAATCAAGGGGTACAATGTGCTGGTTTCATATACAATCTGAAATATTCTCATCAAACTGTCCAACGTAGCCTTCATGGCATTTTCTTAGTTATTGTACGTAGACATTTGTATTCTGCCTTTAGTAAGTTTCGCCTGTACCCATTCTAAGTGGTCCTCCTGCTTTCACTTCTGTCCCCAGTGTCACCCAGAGATACCTCTTAGAAACCCATGTCAAGGGCGGCGCCTGTGGCTCAGTGGGTAAGGCGCTGGCCCCATATACTGAGGGTGGCGGGTTCAAACCCGGCCCTGGCTGAACTGCAACCAAAAAATAGCCGGGCGTTGTGGCGTGCGCCTGTAGTCCCAGCTACTCGGGAGGCTGAGACAAGAGAATCGCTTAAGCCCAGGAGTTGGAGGTTGCTGTGAGCTGTGTGATGCCACGGCACTCTACCAAGGGCCATAAAGTGAGACTCTGTCTCTACAAAAAAAAAGAAACCCATGTCAAATTGTGTCACCCTTGCTTAAAGTCCTTAAGGGGCTCTCCACAGTCCTACTGTGGGCTTTGACCCTATATGGTCCACCCCAGCCAGCCTTACTCATACCTTCCTCTTCCTCCCTCCAGTGGTGACTCAACTGCCCTGGCCTTCTTTCTGTGTCTCACACACTTTGAGCTTGCTCTTCCCTCTGTCTGTAATGCTTTCCTCTCTCCCTCCTTCATCATGCCAGATTCAGCGCACTTGTTACCTCCTTGGGGAGACCTTTTCAGACCACCTAGTCCAAGGCCACCCCAACCCCAGCCACTTTCCCTTTTTAGGTTCTATTTCCTTCCTTTCTGAAATGTGTTCATTTTATTGCCCTATTCATCCTCACTGGGGAGGGAATCCTTTGGGAGCAGGGCCCTGCCTACCTCTCTCACCTCTGTATCCCCAGCACCCAGATCAGTGCTTGGCACCTAGTAAGCACTCAGTAAGTACTTGTTGAGTGCCTGCTATGTGCCAGGCATTGTGCTGAGGGCTTTGGGGGGATCCAGAGGTAAGTGCCTTTGACTCTCAGGGCTTGGACTCCACAAGCCCAAGAAGCATAATGAAAAACACTAGAATGCATGTAGGCCAGCAGGACTGTGCATAGGGCCAGGGAGGAACAAGAAGGCAACCCAGATTGGGGATGCTGCATGAGCAACCATGTGTTGGTAGGATTGAGAGTGGCATTTCCAAGGAAAGAGAATGGAATGACAGGACTAAATGAGGAGACTGAAGGGAGAACAGCTGTGCATAGGCAGGGCAGGGGATTCTGACTTTTCTAGACTTTAGGACTCCTGGCTATTGATCACAGCCATTAGTGACCTATTGGCCTGAATGGGCTCAGGTAGAACCTAGGAATTGGCAAGAGGCAAGGCAGCCTAGGAGAGAGAACTGCATAGTACCATTTATGGAGCTATTCATATGTCACTTCTGTGAGAGGTACATTATATATGGTACCTTTGGGTTACTGTAACCTGTTCAGTAGGTAAGTTCAGTGGGGAAGAGACTGGTGCTCAAAGGTAGGGACTTGCCCTAAGAGACCCAGCTGTCAGAGCTGGAACTAAACCCAGGTCTGTTGGGTCTGGAACCTGTGGTCTTTTCTATGTCCTGGGTGGTGGAACCTTGGGAAGTTGGAAGTGGGTTGGAGTTGGGAGGGTGTGGGTGGAGAACCAGGGCCCAGGGAGGCTCTGAACTGGCCCCTGGCCTCTCTTCAGTTGGTGGCAGCCAGAACCTGCGCTTCTACTGGAAGGAGTTTGTGAATGAGGTGGATGTACTGGTGTTTGTAGTGGACTCAGCAGACCGGCTGCGGCTGCCTTGGGCCAGGCAGGAGCTACACAAGCTGCTGGACAAGGACCCTGACCTGCCTGTCATCGTGGTGGCCAACAAGCAGGTGACAGCCATGAGAGGGAGGCTTAGGCCAGCTGGACTTCAACTCAGAGCTGCCTATGCAGGGGCGGGGAGCACGGTATAGCAATTTGGGTCCGGTGGGGTAGCACAGGTAGAAAAGGTGGGGACACTATCTTAGCCTACCTCCACAGTGGCCTGGGAGGTTGGCTAAGATACTGTCCCCACCTTTTCTACCTATGCTATTTCCTTATCCCTGCTTCTTTCTTCTTTGCTTTCCTATCACCTGTTGCCCTAGAAGGATGAGAAAAATAAGTATTAAGCACTGTCTGAGCGTGGTGGCTCATAACTAGTTCTGGCATTCTGGGAGGACAAGGAAAGTAGATCACCTGAGCTCAGGAGTTCAAGACCTGCCTGACCAAAGCAAGACACTCATCTCTACTAAAAAATAGAAAGCCTAGGGCAGCGCCTGTGGCTCAGTGAGTAGGGCGCCGGCCCCATATACCAAGGATGGCAGGTTCAAACCCAGCCCTGGCCAAACTGCAACAAAAAAATAACCGGGTGTTGTGGTGGGCACTTGTAGTCCCAGCTACTTGGGAGGCTGAGGCAAGAGAATCCCCAAGCCCAGGAGTTGGAGGTTGCTGTGAGCTGTGTGACACACTCTACCGAGGGCAATAAAGTGAGACTCTGTCTCTTAAAGAAAAAAGAAAGCCTAGCTGGGTGTTGTGGCAGGCACCTGTAGTTCCAGCTATTTGGGAGGCTGATACAAAAGGATCATTTGAACCCAACACTTTGAGGTTGCTGTGAGCTATGATGCCATGTCACTCAACCTCAGGGCAACAGAGTGAGACTCTGTGTCAAAAAAGAAAAAATTAGTGCCTGCAGAACTAATATAATTGAAAATCAGACCCAAACATTGATCCTGGTGCAGAATTACGATGTTAGAAATCACAGGTGCCCCACTTTCCTTATGTGAAAGGGCATTAAATAAGAAGGAATGGGACACTAAGGTTTGGAATGGAGACATTTGGTTCAACTCAGACAAACATGAGAAATTGGAATGCCTAAATCCTCCTAAGCTCCAGTAAAATACTAAAAAATGTTCAAGGATCTCTTTTCTAATTTCTGGCAATGTAATCAAGTTTTGTTTTGTTTTTTATAAATAAAATAATTTCATACATCTGGGGAAAAAAAGAAAAGAAAAAATTAGGCGGCACCCGTAGCTCAGTGAGTAGGGCGCCGGCCACATGCACCAGGGCTGGTGAGTTCAAACCAGTCCCAGCCTGCTGCTAAAAAAAAAAAAAAGAATAGCCGGGCGTTGTGGCTAGTCCCAGCTACTTGGGAGGCCAAGCCAATAGAATCGCTTAAGCCCAAGAATCAGAGGTTGCTGTGAGCTGTAACGCTACAGGACTCTACTGAGGGCAACAAAATGAGACTTTGTCTCAATTAAAAAAAAATAATAAGTACCTACTATATGCCAGGCATGGTTTTGGATGACATTTGTTATGATGCTTCTGTTGACCCTACAACTATAAAGTACTATTCCTATTTTCCAGATGGGAAATCTGAAGCTCAACAAGGTTTTATGATCTCCCCAAGGTTGTATACCTTGAGAGTAGTGAAAATAGGATGTCCAATTCCCAATCCGCACTTTTTCCTCTCTGTTGTGCCTTGCAACTTCTGGCTGTGTGCCAGAGAACTAAAACTGGGAAGTGACTAAAAAAGTAGAACAGGTTAAATAATAATAACTAACATTTATTGTGTGGTCACAGTGCCAGGCACAGCGTTAAGCATTTGACAATCATGACCTCGCATCAGTCCTACTGAAACCCCATGGTAGCCCTGCTGTTATCCCCAAATGCCTGAAGTTAACACTTACTGTGTGGCAAAACCAAGCCTTGAACTCACGTTTTCATCAGAGTTCCTGCTCTTGACCACCACACTACCTCTTCTGGGCACCAGAGAGTTGCCTCAGGTCTAGCAGCTTTCAGTGCCACAGACCCTGGGTCCCATTCTCAATACAAGGTGAAAGTGCTGCAGTATAGAGCCCTGCCACGTCTCCTGTGGCCTATGCTCATGTGTCTCTGAGAACTGTGGTACACATTCCCAGCCTGACTTGCAGAGAAGCTGTATATCTTTGGCCTTAGATTCCCCAGGCTTGTCAGGAAATACTCAATAATCATTTATAAATGGGTGATCGTATGTCCTCGTCTGCCTAGGACAGTCCCCATGCATGCCTATTGTTTTGGTATAACTTTTTTTTGTTGAGATGAGGTCTCACTCTGTCTCCCCGGGTAGAGTGCCATGGCATTATCATAGCTCACAGCAACCTCAAACCTTTGGGTTCAAGTGATCCTCTTGCTTCAGCCTCCTGAGCAGCTGGGACTACAAGCACCAGCCCCAATACCCAGCTAGTTTTTCTGTTTTTTAGTAGAGTTGGGAACTCACTCTTGCTCAGGTTGATCTCGAACTCCTGAGCTCAAACAGTCCATCCACCTCACCCTACCTGAGTGCTAGGGTTACAGGCATGAGCCACCACCCCCAGCCTGTATAACTCTTAATAGCACCCACTTTGAGCCTGAGAAGTACCTTGGTTTGGACAATAAATCCCTATTTATAATCTAATTTATAGCAGTTTTGAACCTACAGAAGATAAAGCTTAAGGTCTAGTATTCTGTGAATTGCTCTAAGAAGATTCATTTTAGTCTTGGACCAGGGTTTTGAAATTAAAATGCACCATCGGCTCAGCATCCATACACAGTGGTTACAGCGCCAGACACATACACCAAGGGTGGCGGGTTCGAACCCAGCCTGGGCCAGCTAGACAACAATGACAGCTACAACAAAATACAGCCAGGCATTGTGGCATAGTAGTCCCAGCTACTTGGGAACCTGAGACAAGAGAATCGCTTAAGCCCAAGAGTTTGAGGTTGCTGTGAGCTGTGACACCATGGCCCTCTACCAAGGGCCACATAGTGAGACTCAAAATAAAATAAAATGTACCATCACCAGCCATGCTATGTAGTGGACTCTCTTTCTCCAGCTGGCTCCTAAGGTCTTATCTGGAAGTGACCCTGCTATACAGTCTCACTACTATGAGTTCAGGAACTAGTTAGGATTCCTATAAGAGTCAAAAGCTTGGGCAGCGCCTGTAACTCAGTAGGTAGGGTACTGGCCCCATATACCAAGGTGGCGGGTTCAAACCCATCCCTGGCCAAATTGCAACAAAAAAATAGCTGGGCATTGTGGCAATAGCTGGGCATTGTGGCAATAGTCCCATCTACTTGGGAGGCTGAGGCAAGAGAATCGCCTGAGCCCAGGAGTTGGAGGTTGCTGTGAGCTGTATGACGCCACGGCACTCTACCGAGGGCAATAAAATGAGACTCTGTCTCTGGAAAAAAAAAAAATGGCTTGGCGCCTGTAGCTCAAGTGGCTAAGGTGCCAGCCACATACACCTGAGCTGGCAGGTTCAAATCCAGCCTGGGCCTGCCAAACAACGATGACAGCTGCAACCAAAAAATAGCCTGGTATTGTGGCAGGCGCCTGTAGTCCCAGCTACTTGGGAGGCAGAGGCAGGAGAACGCTTGAGCCCAGGAGTTGGAGGTTACTGTGAGCTGTGATGCCATGGCACTCTACCCAGGGTGACAGCTTGAGGCTCTGTCTCAAAAAAAAAAAAAAAAAAAAGTCAAAACCTTGGTTATCAAACCAACCTGAGTGGGAACTTGACTCTGCTACTTAGCACTGTTATCTTGGCTTAACAACTTTACCTCCCTGAGCTGATTTCCAGTTAACTATGGACTGTGAGAATTAAATCAGACTGGGTATACAAATGCCTGTCCCCACATCTGAGACTTAGGAAGTGCCCTATTTACTACCACAGTGGCTGATGAAAAGAGGTTGATACAAGGGAGAGTCAAAGATGAAGGAGAGAGTGTTGAGTTTAGACCAAGGGGTCCATAGGCTATTTTTTTGGTAACTGGGGCCCTGATGTTTCCCAGGGTAGTCTAAGAACAGTTTATTTCATGGATAACAGAGTGGGAGTGTGCTGGGAGACACTGTCAGCAGTGTTCTCACTGGCTTCTGTGTTTTACACCAGGACCTGAGCGAGGCCATGAGTGTGGTGGAACTGCAGCAGGAGCTGGGCCTGCAGGCTGTCAACAGCCAGCAAGAGATTTTTCTCTTAGCAGCCAGCATTGCCCCTGCAGGACCTGGTTTTGAAGAACCTGGCACTGTGCACATCTGGAAACTGCTCTTGGAGCTTCTCTCCTAGGCTGGAGTCTGCGTCCTCACCACCCAGCCTTAGGACTGCGGTTCTGCTGCTGCTGCTGCTTTTTCGTTGCCAGCGTGGGCCAGGAGTAAGAGCCATGTAGCAGCACTTTCCTACTCCCGTTCTTGCTCTCTGAAGAGCAGGACCTGGGCAAGACCAAGAACCATGCAGATGCCCTCCTGAAGTGGTGAGGCTGAAGCAGGAAGGTGGGTGAAATGGAAGAACATAGTGTCTGGCTCATTCCATGCTGGAGTGTGGATCCAGCTTTCCCTTCTCTTAACCTGTACAGTGAGATGCTCCATGGGTTCAATCCTTCCCTCCCTGCAGGTCCTTGTGATTGAAGAACCATTGTAGGTGTACTCTTAGAGCCTTAAGTTCTCCTAGTCGAGATTGTTCTCTCCTGGTGACATAATGCCCTTCTCGTGGGCAGGTCCAGGGTGGTATGCATTGAGCCCTTGCACCCAGTCCTGCATCGTCCAACCCCAGCTCTGCCTGACTGGCTGTGGCCTTGTGCAATCTCTGCCTTTCTGGCCCCAAGGCCATGATTTTTAAAGGGAGGTGATTTCCATGCTTTTTCCTAAATTGAAGATGCATTTCTCAGCCATGGCGATCCTAACAAGGAGCTTTCTGAAGACCTTCTTGCTTCTCCCTGAACCAAAGCCTGGCCTGCCAGCCTCTCTTGACTACAGAATAAGTGGTATTCATCCGCCAAATAGAAAAAGTGAAGGCTGGGTTCTATTTTTCCCGTAATCTGGAGACGAGCTGCTGCTTGTGTACTAACTGTGCCAAGCCCACGTTTACGTAAGTCTGAGAAAGAAGGAGCTTATGTCCCTGGAAAGAAGACTTGTCAACTGGAGCCAGGCATTAACCTCAGAACTGCATCTTATTTATTAAAGGAACAGGCCAAAGTTCAAGGCTCTGTTTCTAGGTGCTGTTATCAAAACCCCAGATGACTGGACCTAGGGTTTTGGAACTTTGAGGAACATAGTTGGAATCATAAATGACAGTGAGATAACTGGCAGCTGTCAATGGAGACAACGCTGTAGCCTTCCCCCCAACCCCAGCCCCTGCTAGCCTTGGCCTTTGAGGCTGTAATTGGCATCATAACACTTCACATTGATTCACATGAACTTAAACTTCACCCGTGGTGCAGGATGCTGAAGGGACGCAAACCTCTTTTGGGTAGATAACAAATGACTTTGGGAGAAGAAATTTCTATCATGTGAATCCAGGTAAAAAGGTGATAAAAAGTTTTTCATCATGTAATCCAAAGGACAGGAAAAGCCAAGGCCAACAAGGTGGCCTTGAGCACATCACTCAGCCTTCCTGGATCCATTTATTTCCCAGCAAAAACAAAGATGGACGGAATTTCTGGGGTTCTGTTCAGTGCACAGTAAACATTCCATGCTTCTCCTGTGCTTGGTGATAAGCCAATTTAAGGACTGTCTGTATTGACACTTAGTGTTGGTACAGGCAGAAGAAAGAGCCTGTTGTCTACGAACGGCCACTAAATGACAGCCACAAATGGAGAATAGAGATTTTGTGTCTTCATTTTGTTTGACATTCACCCAAATGCTTTTGTTGCTTCAGTTTCATAGGCAGCCAATACTGGAAGAGGCACCAGAAGTCAGGGACCTGAGTGAGTGTGATCATTGGAAGAGTTTTCACCTGTGCCCCAGGAGCTGCAGAAACATCAGAATAGGGCACCAGCCCCATATGCCAAGGGTGGTGGGTTCAAACCCAGCCCCGGCCAAACTGCAACAAAGAAAAAAGAAATGCTGATTTATGGCTTGGGGCCTGTAGCTCAAGTGGCTAGGGCAGCCACCACAACACCTAGAGTTGGCAGGTCCGAATCCAGCCCGCCGCCAAACAACAATGGCAAGTACAATCAAAAAATAGCCAGGCGTTGTGGTGGGCACCTGTAGTCCCAGCTACTTGGGAGGCTGAGGCAAGAGAATCTCTGGAGCCCAAGAGTTTAAGGTTGCTGTGAGCTGTGATGCCACATCACTCTACCCAGAATGACAGCTTGAGACTGTCTCAAAAAAAAAAAAGGCTGATTTACTTTCTACAGTAAGAAATGATTTTATTTGCTCTTTTATTAAAAATGTAGGGATTTAGAATAGCCTTTGAAACTTTGCTGGCAACTTTTCATTTTGTTAATGGAAGGGTAAGAAACTTCTTTGTTTTGTGAACACCTTTTTTCTCCATGGCTTACAGAAAAAACTTAAAAGAAAAATCTTAGACAAGTTAACTTTAATGGAGTTTAATTGAACTGAAAGAAAGTGAACTGGGTAGCACTTAGGACCAAAAGCATTTCAAAATGCCCCATTCCACAATGTGTGTAAGATGTATTTATAGCCAGAGAAATGCAAATGACATAGAGATAGCCTGGTTGCCTATAGTCTGGTGTTTGCCTTATTTGGACATGTTTTGGCAGCCCATCCTGTGATTGTCCAAAGGTTCAGCTGCTATGACTAAAACTTGGCTACTTGTTTTAAGAGCATGCTTTTAGATTAGGTTGCAGGTTGTTTACACTTTAAGTTACAGTTCAGCTGTATGGAGGCAGCTTTAAGCCAAACTTAGTTTAGTGATTACCCCCCTTTTTGGTAAGACTCTCAATTTTTATTGACTGAATACTACCTCTTGTCACCATAATAATGGACTTGTTTGACCTCAGAATAAAATTTTAACTTTGCAATGTTAAATTAGTTAGATGATTCTTTGTGTCTGTGTTTTTGTAATTCTAATGAATTTTTTTTTTTTTTTTTGGTTTTTGGCTGGGGCTGGGTTTGAACCCACTACCTCCAGCATATGGGACCGGCGCTCTACTCCTTGAGCCACAGGCGCCGCCCATGTTTTTGTAATTCTAACTGTAAAGAGACCATTTGAGATACAAAGGATGGCTGCATATGAGTATTGAAGACTATGCACATCAGTGAAGCCATGATGATGGTTCTCAGGAGGATAATGCAAAGAAGCTGAAGTACATTCCTTAATAGGCGTCTCCACAAGCCAAACTGATTAGAATCAAACAACTCAAATTCAAATGATTCTATTTTTTAGTAGAGATGCCGTCTTGCTCTTGCTAAGGCTGGTCTCAAACTCCTGAGCACAAGGGATCCACCTGCCTTGGCCTCCCAGAGTGCTAGGATTATAGGTGTGAGCTCCCTCGACCACTCAGCTCTTAAACTCTCTATTTTTAGTAGAGACCTGTCCCTACTAAAAGTAAAAAACTAGTTTGGCATGGTGGCAAATGCTCGTAGTCCCAAATACTTGGGAGGCTGAGGCAGGAGGCTTGCTTGAATCCAGGAGTTTGAGGTTGCTATGAGCTAGGCTGACACCATAGCACTCTAGCCCGAGCAATAGAGTAAAACTCTATTTCAGGAAAAAAAAAAAGTTTAGGACAGTGGGAGTTAAATGGACTTTTGTTATGTGGAGCAAAAGCCTTCCAATAACTATTTCAAAAAAGGTCCGTATGTTTTCCAGTAGGAGTGGGTCTGATTGCCATCAAAGCCAAGGCAATCCAGTCAATTCAATTAATTTTGACAATTTCAGTTTTAAAATGTCATTTGTCATTTAGACCTTTGCAGAAGACTGAGGGTGATAGGGACGATAGTAATGTGTGTTAGTAATACCTTATTTAGCTTCTTTCTAATTTGTCCAGTAAAATAGATTTCTCTATCGCTGGAGATTTTTCTAGAGATGCCCCATAAAGGAAACATATTTTCTCATAACTTCTTTTTTTTTTTTTTTTTTTTTTGGCCGGGGCTGGGCTTGAACCCGCCACCTCCAGCATATGGGACCGGCGCCCTACACGTTGAGCCACAGGCGCCGCCCTTCTCATAACTTCTTAACTACTGTCAGCATCAGCTTTCCTACATGGGAAAGCTTCTATACAACCAGAAAATAGTATATTACAAGAACATACTGACACCACATTGAGGGTGGCAGTTGAATGAGTCCATCTGTAAATGTTCAAATGGTTGGTCCATCAGGTGGAAATATACCACCTGGAGTTTTTATCATCTTCCCATGATTAGGAGTTTGACAAAGCAAGTATTGGTTATAACCCATTTCAGATACTTTATTTTATTATTTTATTTATTTTTTATTTCCTTTAACTTAAAAAAATACCCATTTATTATCTCCCAGTTCTGTAGATCAGAAGTCCAGGTAGGCTGAACTGCATCCTCTGTTTAGGGTCTAGAGGCAGAAATCAAGATGTCAGTCAGAGGATGGGGTCTTATCTGAGGTTCTGGGGAAGAATTTGCTTCCAGGCTCAATCAGGCTGTTTGCAGAATCTAGTTCCTTGCTATTGTATGACTGAGGTCCCTAGTTCAATGAAGAACATTCCTCCTATGGAATCTCTTTCACACTTTGAATACCTTTGACTTTTTCTACTGTCCCCATTTCAGCAATTTTAGAACAGTCATGCCACCAATATATATATATATATTTTTTTTTTTTGTAGAGACAGAGTCTCACTGTACCGCCCTCGGGTAGAGTGCCGTGGCATCACATGGCTCACAGCAACCTCTAACTCTTGGGCTTACGCGATTCTCTTGCCTCAACCTCCCGAGCAGCTGGAACTACAGGCGCCCGCCACAACGCCCGGCTATTTTTTTGTTGCAGTTTGGCCGGGGCTGGGTTTGAACCCGCCACCCTCGGCATATGGGGCCGGCGCCCCACTCACTGAGCCACAGGCGCTGCCCCACCAATATTGTTTATAATTTGGATCATTTTGTTTGTTCTATGATGAATTGTAGAGTGCATAGCTGTTAACAATGGACGCTTCAAGGACTTAAGAAGTACCAGGTGGCCGGCCACTTTGTGCCCTCCATGAGTGCACACTTAACATTAATTTAAATCCTCGATACCAATTTTGTTTTTCCAGATCAGGTGTATTGCACTGTTTGTTAAAATGACTATATGAAAGTTGATCTGGATCAGTCTTACGGAGTTCATTGAAATTGCACATCCTATTTCTTTGCTAACTGAGTTAGCTTGAAAATCTGCCAGGGCATTCCCTTGATATTCAGGTTCAGTTTTATAGGTATGGGCTTCAGTTTTAATAATAGCAGTTTGGGATGACAACAAGATAATAGAAAGGAGGTCAACCACTTGGAGTCTGGTTGTTGGGGTTTTTTTGTTTTGTTTCAGTTGGTTTGGGTTTCCTTTTAGCCTACAGCACCCAGTATTCCCAGGTGTCCCCCTTCCAAGTATTAAGCAGGCCAAATCGTGACCTTGCTTGAGTTTGTGAGAGCAAATGAGATCATAGAGTCTGTTTGTTTCTGGTTTTGAGACAGAGTCTCAAGCTATTGCCCTGGGTAGAGTGACATGGTGTCACAGCTTACAGCAACCTCAGACTCTTGGACTTAAGTGATTCTCTTGCCTTAGCCTCCCAAGTAGCTGGGACTACAGGTGCCCGCCACAACACCCAGCTATTTTTTTGTTGTTGTTGGCAGTTGTCATTGTTTTAGCTGGCCCAGGCCAGGTTCGAACCCACCAGCCTCAGTGTTTGTGCCGGCGCCCTACCCACTGAGCTATGGGTGCCGCCCAATAGAGTCTGTTTTTGAAGGGGAGTCCACCCATCACTATCATGTGAATCCAGGTAAAAAGGTGGAAAAAAGTTACCATAGCATGCCAAAATTGGGGATGACTCCAAAACCATATCGGCTGTGTACAAAAGTATCTACTGATTTATTTGCCTTCAGCTATATTGGTAAGCTCAGGTGAGAGCAGAAGCTCTTCAGTTTGAGCTGACTTAAATTGGAGGCATCCCAGGCGGTGCCTGTGGCTCAAAGGAGTAGGGCACCGACCCCATGTGCTGGAGGTGGCGGGTTCAAACCCAGCCCTGGCCAAAAAATATAAAAAAAAAAAAAAAAAACTGGAGTAGTCCCCTTTCTTTGTTTTTGTTTTTGTTCTTTTAAGGTACTCAAATTTCAATTTTATTGTTTCTCTACACACACACTTATTTGCTACTACAAAGAAAATACAACACATCAAAACTTCCTTTCATTGCAATTTTTGAAAACCAGAAAATCTAATCAATTATTAAGCTCTAGCCAAAATTTTAAATGTCTCAGGAGTTCCGCTTTCTATTAACTTATTATGAGTTGTAATGTCATATCCTGCCAAAGAATAATTTCAAAGGATGTTAGTCTACTTTCTGAAAAATGCTGGGGTTGGATGGAATTTAAAAATTTTCCTGGGTGGCACCTGTGGCTCAGTGAGTAGGGTGCCAGCCCCATATACTGAGGGTGGTGGGTTCAGACCCCGCCCCGGCCTAACTGCAACAAAAAAATAGCCGGGCATTGCGGCAGGCACCTGTAGTCCCAGCTATCGGGAGGCTGAGGCAAGGGAATCACCTAAGCCCAGGAGCTGGAGGTTGCTATGAGCTGTGATGCCACAGCACTCTACCAAGGGTGATAAAGTGAGACTCTGTCTCTAAAAAACAAAATAACAATAAAAAAATTTTCCACATCATATAGAATTTGCAAAAAAAAAGTTCCCTCCCTAAAACTAGCTCAGATGGCACTCTACCAATCTGGCTGCTGCCACTGCCTTTAAACAATTAGGATATGTCTTACCTACTAGGTCTTAATTACAGACATATGTTTTCCCCCATGTTCTTAGGTAAGAGCCCATAATGCCTGATTGTTATGTTTATAAACAAACAAGGTGGAAGGGTTCAGTGCAACTTGAAAGTCCTAGAGCACCTTCCTAATGCTGTGGCCCTTTAATACAGTTCCTGTCACGACCCACAGGTTGAGAACTGCTGTCCTAGAGCAACCATATCTATAATTTTCAATCCTGGTTTATGTTTCTTAATTAGACTGCTATATTTGAAACAAAGTCCATTTATAAGTAGAGAGTTAATGCCATCTGCAGGTTTCACAAGTGGTGTTTCCTTATGATCTGAAACTTTTTCATCCTTTCGCCTACAAGATTTTGTGGACCAGGCTCGACCTCCATAGCACAATGGTTACAGCACCAGCCACGTACACCAAGGCTGGTGGGTTCAAACCCGGCCTGGGCCTGCTAAACAACAAGGACAACTGCAACCAAAAATAGCCCGGCGTTGTGGTGGGCACCTGTAGTCCCAGCTATGTGGGAGGCTGAGACAAGAGAATTGCTTAAGACCAAGAGTTTGAGGTTGCTGTGAGCTGTGACGCCACAGCACTCTACTGAGGGTGATATAGTGAGACTCTGTCTCAAAAAAAAAAAGATTTTCTGGACCAAATTTTTGTAGAAAAACCTTAGGGATTGAATTTAAAAGACCAGCAGTTTTTCTAGCTCTTTTGGCCCTTCTCTTGAGGAGGTTTTGGAAGGGTCTTTAATATCCTCAGGTGTTTTTTGGTTGGTTGGTTGGTTTGTATTTTTGAGACAGTGTCTCACTTTGTCGCCCTTGGTAGAGTGCTGTGGCATCACAACTCATAGCAACCTCAGACTCTTGGGCTCAAGCAATTCTTTTGCCTCAGCCTCCCAAGTAGCTGGGACTACGGGTGCCTGCCACAATACCCGGCAATTTTTAGAGATGAGGTCTTGCTCTGACTCAGGCTGGTCTCGAACCTGTGAGCTCAAGCAATCCACCCACCTCAGCCCCCCAGAGTGCTAGGATTACAGGCGTGAGCCACCGCCTGGCCCCCCTCCTCAGGTTATGCTATTGCCATCCATTTTCAAGCTTCTCCTGGTCCCAGTATCATGTGAGTAAGTTAATTAAGATTAGAGAGTGCTGGATCATAAGCTCCTGTGAGGATTCTAAATTTCTCAGTAAGTTCTTTTTTTTTTTTTTTTGAGACAGTCTTACTATGTTGCCCTCAGCAGAGTACGGTGGTGTCACAGCTCACAGCAACCTCAAAATCCTGGGCTTAAGTGATTCTCTTGCCTCAGCCTCCCAAGTAGCTGGGATGACAGGTGCCCACCACAATGCCCAGCTTTTTTTTTTTTTTTTTAGTCATTTTTTAGTGGGCCTGGGCCAGGTTCAGACCCTCTAGCCCCGGTGCATGTGGCTGGCGCCCTAACCACTGAGCTGTGGGCACCAGTCCATCTCAGTAAGTTCTTGATACTCTCTTGGATTAACTAAGTCCCTTATGATGACTTTAGGCTCAGCTTTAGACTGTGGAGTAAAAGTGGTTAGGCCGGCAGTCTTCCTGATCAGAGGGTCTCACTTTGTAAGGCATTTACCCAGCTTCCCCTTTTTCCATTATTCTCAAATTGTGCAAAACAGTTAGTGGACCCAGAATGTTGAGGTAAAGACAGGTAGAAGGAGCAGTTGGGGTTAATTCAGTCAAGGTAGACCTCTTTCCTCATGTCTAGCTGCTTCCGTCATTCATTTGCTTTTTGTGAAAAATCTTCAGTGTCTCTACAGTGCATCACAGTGTTCTTGTGTGTGGGGGGGGTTATTATTATTATTATTGTTTTTTTCTTTCTTGGCTTTTTTTTTTGGCCAGGGCCAGGTTTGAACCCATCACCTCTGGTATATGAGGCTGGCGCCCTACTTATTTGAGCCACAGATGCCACCCATTCTTGTGGGTTTTAATCCTTTTCCTCTGCCCCACAAATAAACAGTTCTGCCTCAACTAAAACTTCCACACTGTGGCCATCTTAATTATACGCTGTTCCTAGTAAGATTAACCCATCTTTCTAATAATACACAAGTTCTGGGACCCATGATTCTTACACATAAAATTAACCGGGGTTTCAGAAGATGGAGTCTCAGACTTCTTGGATTGAGACAAATCCATAATCAAAAAGTTACCTACCCAATGTCTCTTAACTGAATTCAGTCCAACCCTGGACCCAATACAGTAAATATTGCTGAAATAAACTCAGCTCAAAACGTAAATTCATGAAGCTTGAAGTTAGAGAGAGAATTTGCCATGGCCTCCAGGTGCTCTGAGGAATCTATGGGTGCTGGCAGGTTATCTTTGCTTGGTCATTCAATGCTGTTGAGCATTGCTGAAAATTCTACTTTGGATCCCCCTTCTGACACCAATCTTTTAAAAGAAAAATCCTAAACAACTTTAGTATAGTTTGACTTAAACAAGTTTCATTAATTGGGTAGCACTCGGGAACAAAAGCATTTCAAATGTTCCATCCCACAACATATGCAGCCTATCTTTATAGCTAGAGAAGTGGAAATGACATACAGAGATAACCTGCTTGACTGCAGTCTGACATTGTCCTTATTTAACATGTTTTGGCATCCTTCAGTCTGACTGGCTGAAGGTTTGCTGTGGTTGGCTGAGACTAGGCCACTTGTTACAGGAATGTATTCTTAGATTAGGGGCACCCTGGCTCATGGTTATAATCCCAACACTTTGGGATGTCAAGGTGGAAGGACTGCGTGAGGACTTCCCTGGCAACATAAATGAGACCCTGTCTTTACAAAAAAATTAAAAAATTAGTCTGGCATGGTAGTTGAGCCTGTAATCCCAGCTACTTAGGAGGATGAGGCAGGAAGACCACCTGGGCGCAGATATTCGAGGTTGCAGTGAGTTCTGATTGTGCCACTGCACTCCAGCCTGGGTAACAGAGTGAAACCTGTCTCTAAAAAAAGTATACTCTTAGGTTAGGTTAGGTTGCATGTTGTTAGGTTATACCACACTATGTACAGAGGCAGTTTAGGCCAAACTTAATTCAATTTAACAATCGTTATCTTTGGAACCAACATTAATTGTTGAAAGAGAGAGACCTTTGTTCCTAATTAAGATCTGCCTTTTTCTAATGAGTATTATGATGTAGTACAATTTTTTTTTTCTTTTGAGACAGTCTCATTTTGTCACCCTGGGTAGAGTGCCATGGCATCATAGCTCCCAGCAACCTCAAGCAATCTTCTTACCTCAGCCTCCTGAGTAGTTGGGACTATAGGCACCTGCCACAATGCCCAGCTAGTTTTTCTATTATTTATTTATTTTTTGTTGTTGTTGGTGGTGGGGATTCATTGAGGGTACAATAAGCCAGGTTGCACTGATTGCATTTTTTAGGTAAAGTCCCTCTTGCAATCGTGTCTTGCCCCAGGAGAAGGTGTGGCACACACCAAGGCCCCACCCCCCTCCCTCCTTCCCTCTCTCTGCTCTTCCTTTCCCCACACCTTTCTCCTTCTTTCTCTCTCTGCTCTTCCCTTCCCCCACCCCTACTGTGACCTTAATTGTCATTAATTGTCCTCATATCAAAATTGAGTACATAGGATTCTTGCTTCTCCATTCTTGTGATGCTTTACTAAGAATAATGTCTTCCACTTCCATCCAGCTTAATACGAAGGATGTAAAGTCTCCATTTTTTTAAATAGCTGAATAGTATTCCATGGTATACATATACCACAGCTTGTTAAACCATTCCTGGTTGGTGGGCAGTTAGGCCATTTCCACATTTTGGCGATTTTTTTAAAGATAGGATCTTGCTCTTGCTGAAGCTGGTCTCATACTCCTGAGCTCAAGCTATCCACCTGCCTCAGAAGATTAGTGCTAATGCCAGCCTGTAGTACTATTCTTAAAAGTCCCTGATAGGGGCGAACTTGAAGAATAAGAGTTTCACTGTGTCTAATTGAGCTGCTCTCATCAAGAACACTCTTGGAACCTCAGGTCCCAGTGGCACACTGAGGGCAACCAAGTGCCACCGTCCTCTGATCCTCATACAAAATATAAGCATACCAGCAGCCTGGGGGGGTTGTGCTGACTGGTGTGACTGTGCTCTGGTGTGACTGCTAGCCTGTCCTTCAGGCAAAGTGCCAAGCAGTGCCTATTTGCTCTGGCTTCTAGCAGAACTACCCTGGGCAAAATGGGCAAACAGTCCTTAACAACCTCACCTAACTGCCTGGCCTTGTGGTGCTCCTACCCATCTGCTCCTGAATATAACTTGGATTCAGGAGTCCAGATCACCTGCGCTCAGGTACAAGCCCAGCTACCTGGAGCTGCTTATCTCAAAGTGATCTAGCTTGAGTGAAACTTTTCCCCTCAAATGTCACAGATCAACAGCTGCCGTTCTAGCTGAGTTTGTGAACAGTTAATGTCTAGGCAACTCTCATGTTCTAACAAAAATGGCTTGAAGACTGTATCCTACAAGAGTGGACCACACAGTGTCCACTGTTCACATGGCAATGTCCACCATACTTACCAGCACTTGCCTGAATCCTTCCCCTAGCACTAGGGGGTTTTACTTTAAATAACTTAAATGAAACGTTGACTTCTAGTTTTGTTGCAAGAAGACAAGGCCCAACAGAGAGAAAGAGCACCCAAACACCACATTTATAAGAGGAAGGGCTTTATTCACCAGCTGGGAGCTTACAGCATAGAAGAATTCTAAATGGCCGCACTCCCCGACTGCCTTGGTCTTTCCCTTTTTATTGACAGTCAAAAAGTTCCACCCCACATGTACCCTTCTCACTGGCCAATTTGAATCAAGCAGGAGATGCTACTCCCACCCCTACAGAACTACAGGATTTCACAGAACTTGGAAATTTCCAAGTTTCAGGACGTTAAGTTTATAAATTCCCAAGAGCTGAGTCACCATGGAGAGGACCCTGCATGTGCTTGTGGTCTCCTTGAGAAGACCTGTTCTTCTAGACCTCACCCTTCTCGGCTATCCTCTCTCATTTTCCCATACCTATTGCCATTGCTTTAAAGAAAGACCACCCTGGCCCAGAGCTTGGACATTTGGATTGTCAAGGCAAGAGGGCTCTTGAGACTGCTGAGATCACCACCTTGGACTGGCTGCCTCTCCCAAGAAGCCACCTCTGGTTATTCTTGGTGCCTAAACTACAGATTTGGGAGAATTCAGAATTCAGTACTTCATAGACTCCAGGTTTTGTTTTTTAAGAGACAGAGTCTCACTCTTGGGCTTAGGCGATTCTCTTGCCTCAGCCTCGGGTCTTGCATGGACACTTGCAGATGAAGATTGACAACACTTGCCCATTTACCTGAAACACCAGATTCTCCAAAAAGCATTTCCAAAACATTTTGTTGTTATGCTAATTTAGGAGGAATTGCCAGCCTTTAGAATGAGCTTCTGAAACTCACCTGAAGTGGACCACCCTACAGCTACCCCAGACCTGCCCTGCAGTAATCCGAGCAGACTGCCCCTCACTTTTGCTGTCTGCTCACACATCCTCAAGCCTGTTGTTTTTTGTTTTTTCTAGAGACAGAGTATCACTCTATCGCCCTCGGTAGAGTGCTGTAGCGTCACAGCTCACAGCAACCTCCAACTCCTGGGCTTAGGCGATTCTCTTGCCTCAGTCTCCCAAGTAGCTAGGACCAGAGGCGCTCGCCACAACGCCCGGCTAAGCCTGGTGGTTTTGAGCACAAAGTCCTTTCTAGTAGCTTTAAGAGGAGGGACTTCCAAACCCTGTCTGCTGCCTCTGGAAGATGAGGTCATTAAGCAACAGGGAGGATTCCAATCAAAGGTCTGGAAGTAAGGGGCCTTACTATCTCAGCCCATGCCATCAGTGAGTCCCCACCCACAAGACAAGGACAAACTGTATAAAGTGGAGTGTCAGTGGCTATTTGAGATACCCAATAAATGCCAAAACTCTGGTGTGGTTTCATTTCAATTTAGTGGTATGTACTGAGTGCTTACAGTCCCAGGGAAGGGCAGCTATGGAAGGTGGTCCCACACTTTCCTAGTGACACAATAACTTGTCAATCAGCAAGTCCCAGTCCCACAATCCTTTAGCCCATGTGGGTAGGGAGTGGGATGGGCAGGAACATCAGCTTTGGCTTAACTCAGTTTCCACATTCCTTGGAAGGAGTTGTTATTTCTGACAGGGAGCCAGAGCTAGGGGTGGAAATGGGAGTAAGGAAGCCTACTGACTGCCTCCACACCAAGTCAGAAGAGAGGCCACAGAGCCAGCATCACCCATGCCACAAACATCCCTCAGCACCTACCTCAGGCCTGGCTCTGGAATCCCAGGCAAGGTTCCTGCACTCAGCCCAGTCTGGAAGGGGGTGTCAAGTGAGTAAAAGGTAGATCTGGCAGTGATAGGTATTGCTGCAGGAATTCGGGGGACTAGGGACTATAGGGCCCCTACACGGCCTAGGAGGAAGGGATTGTGAGAGGGAAGGCGTTCCCCCTAATCAAAGGCCTAAATTTGGAATAGACCTTTGGGAGCTCTGTTACAGATCCTAAAGACTATGCCCTCAGACCAGGCCTGGGCTCACACCTATAAATTCGAGCACTCTGGGAAGGTGAGGCAGGAGGAACCTGTGAGCTCAGAAGACCAGCCTGAGCAAGAATGAGACCCTGTCTCTACTAAAAATAGAAAAATTAGGGGGCAGCGCCTGTGGCTCAAGGAGTAGGGCGCCAGTCCCATATGCCGGAGGTGGCGGGTTCAAACCTAGCCCCGGCCAAAAAAAAAACCACAAAAAAAAAAAATAAATAAATAAAAATAGAAAAATTAGAAGAGCATTGTGGCAGGTGCCTGTAGTCCCATCTACTTGGGAGGCTAAGGCTGGAGGATCACTTGAACCCAGGAGTTTTGAGGTTGCTGTCAAAAGAAAAAAAAACAACTCTGCTCTCAATGCTCACAATGGCAACTCACTGTTGCAGTCTAAAACTGGGTCTAGGCTCAGCGCCTGTGGCTCAAGCAGTTAAGGTGCCAACCACATACACCTGAGCTGGTGGGTTTGAATCCAGCCTGGGCCCGCCAAACAATGACGGCTGCAACCAAAAACTAGCAGGGCCTTGTGGCAAGCGCCTGTAGTCCCAGCTACTTGGGAGGCAAAGGCAGGAGAATCGCATGAGCCCAGGAGTTGGAGGTTGCTGTGAGCTGTACACCATGGCATTCTACAAAGGGTGACAGTTCGAGGCTGTCTCAAAAAAATAAATAAATAAAACTAGGTCTAATAAGCTGTTTGGGGGCGAGGGGGGGAGAGCTTCTGGGACCCTTCCAGCCTGCCCTGATAGTGTGGCGTTGCCTTCAGAGATCAAAGGATAAGACAACAAGCAGAAAGCCTAGGCTTAGTTGTTGGACTTGACTTCAAACCCCACTGTGACACCACTCCTGCTGCTTATTTCCTTACCTGTTAAGATGAGGATAAAACCACGCACCTTACAGGTTTTCAAGGACAGTGAGAACTGGGTACAGTGGCTCATGCCTATAATCCCAGCACTCTGGGAGGCTGAGGCAGTTGCTTGAGGCCAAGAGTTGGAGACCAGCCTGAGTAACATCGTGAGACCCCTATCTCCACACACACAAAAAATTGTTTTATATGAGCTGGGCATGGTGAACACACCTATAGTCCTCACTACTCAGAAGGCTGAGGTGGGAGGATTGTGTGGGGTACAAAGCAAGATCCTATTGCCTAGGAAAAAAAAAGGGCTGTGAGGAAAAAGATTATAGGTACTTCTAGGCGAAACCTTGGAAATAAGAGCATTTTTTGTTTTACTCTAGTTAGGGATAAAGTTATCAGGACTTAAGAAAATATTCAGTGACCATTCCACATCCTGTGATACTGCTATGTCACAGGTATCACCACCTCACATGCCACCAAATCAAGCAGGGCGAGTTCCAGAGGATGGCCATGCTAGCTAGTACCAGCACACAAAAGAGTGTTATTTAGCGGTCCACCACAGGTCTCAAAGGCAGGTGTGGGGGCCTCAGATTCACTTTGGGCCAAGGCCAACACAAAACAATCCAAAGAAAAGTAGAGAGCAGGTCATGTGGTGGGCAGGCCAGGAAGTCATCTCCTTACCCTCTGCCAGTCAAGCCATAGCTGGCCTCAGACTAGAGTCCCACTGCCCTTCAGCCCAGGGATAGGACTAGCACAGGCAAGTAAGGCTCCTTCCAAGCAGCCCTGGGTTCCCAGGAAGCTTCTATAGAAGGGTTAAAACTATCATAGGTGGCAGCACCCATAACTCAGTGGGTAGGGTGTTAACCACATACACCGAGGCTGGCGGGTTTGAGCCCAGCCTAGGCCTGCTAAACGACAACTGCAACAAAAAAATGGTAGGGCGTTGTGGCGGACACCTGTAATCCCAGCTACTTGGGAGTTTGAGGCAAGAGTTAAAGCCTAAGAGTTTGAGGTTGCTGTGAGCTGTGATGCTATAGCACTCTACTGAGGGGCAACATAATGAAACTCTAGGCACCTGTAATCCCAGCTACTTGGAAGGCGGAAGCAGGAGAATCCCTCAAGCCCAGGAGTTGGAGGGGTTTTTTTTGTGAGCTGTGATGCCATGGCATGGCTTTTTCTGTCTCAAAAATAACAATAATAATAATAATAATAATAATAAAAATAAAGCTCTCGTAGGAAACAAAAGCAGAGAGCACTTGAGGAGAGGCTGAGCCTAAAAGCCATGTGAATGTAGCACATGCTCTTGGGCTGGTTGGCTTCAAGTCTTGGCAGAGGTGGTTTTGGCTGGAAGGGGAAAATACAAAATCATCAAAGAAGTAAAATATCTTTGATTTATTATGTACAGATTATATTCAGATAAACTACCCACTCTGAAAACAGGTTCTGGCTTTTCCATGAGCCCCCAGAAGAATATAAATTGGAACCTGTGAGAGTTCCTTCCACAGAGGGGGGAGTGTGTGTGACCTGATTCCATGATTTGGCCAACCCTTCTGAAGGTACACACCCCTCCTTGCGTTAAACCCTGGCTCCAGCTTCACTGGTCCAGGAAAAGGCTCTGCATGGGGCAGATATAATATAAACCAGTCACTCAACCTCCATCTTATCCTTCTGCAAAGAATCGATGAAGGCTTGCCACTCCATTGGATAAAAACGTTTGTAGACGTTGATCTTATTCCGAATCTGTTTTGGGGTATCTTGATAGTAATTCTTCTCATCTCGGGCCATGGCCTACAAAGGAAGAAAGGCCACTTGAGAAGGGCTAGACAAGCAAAGGTTCAAATCCTAGCTCTGGCTGAACTGAGCAAGCTACCTCTTATCCCTAAGATCAAAAGCCACATTGTATGGCTCAGCATCCATAGCACAGTGGTTACAGTGC
Source organism: Nycticebus coucang (assembly GCF_027406575.1). Taxonomy (NCBI): domain Eukaryota; kingdom Metazoa; phylum Chordata; class Mammalia; order Primates; family Lorisidae; genus Nycticebus; species Nycticebus coucang. The sequence goes on from NC_069796.1 coordinate 80,343,138, forward strand.
CAGCCACATACACCAAGGCTGGCGGGTTTGAACCTGGCCCGGGCCAGCTAAACAACAACAACTGCAACAAAAAATAGCCAGGTGTTTTGGTGGGCACCTATAGTCTCAGCTACTTGGGAGGCTGAGGCAAGAGAATCACTTAAGCCCAAGAGTTTGAGGTTGCTGTGAGTTGTGATGCCACAGCACTCTACTGAGGGCAGCATAGTGAGACTGTCTCAAAAAAAAATTTTTTTTTAAAGCCACAATGTAAGTGGAGCCCTTCGGCACCTAGGAACCAGCAGGCCTGAGATTGTAAGGCAGCGGTTCTCTAACTGTGGGTTGTGACCTACAGGAACTGTATTAAAGGGTCACGGCATTAGGAAGGCTGAGAACCTCTGGTCTAAGCAGGAGCTGGGGCCAGCTGAGAAGTCCATGCCCTCATTCACAGCCAACTAATCTCACCTGAGCACAGTATGGCCAGCTCTTTCGATTTTTTTTTTTTTTTTTTTTGAGACAACCTCCAACTCCTAGGCTTAGGCGATTCTCTTGCTTCAGCCTCCTGAGTAGCTGGGACTACAGGCACCTGCCACAACACCCTGCTATTTTTTTGTTGTTGTTGTTGCAGTTTGGCCAGGGTCAGGCTCAAACTCACCACCCTCAGTATATGGGGCCAGCGCCCTACTCACTGAGCCACAGGCACCACCCAGATCTTTCAATTGTTAAAAGAAGCCAAAACTATAGACTTCTATTTGAACCCTCCCATAATTAAAATGGCAACTAAGCCAAATTGTTCAAAAAATGCTACATGAGCTAAACAACATATCTGTGAGAGAGATAGGAACCACAGACCAGTCTATCCCTCCTGCAAGCATTCTGTTCACATTAGATCTCTGTTGACGGGATCCTAGTTTTTTTCTTTCCTTTCTTTCCAGTTTCAGGAAGCAGATGCTAAGCAAACAGATCAGGCCATGAATGGTACAGGGTGCCTTCCCAACCAGCCTAAGTGGTTCTTCCTGCCAGGCCTGAGCCGCTCACCTTATAGTCCTCTCCATGGTTCTCCACCATGTAGCGCACATAGTCAATGAGATCCCGAGACAGGGTATTTCCTTTCTTTTCTGGAAGGCTGGCTTCTGCCTCCAGGTCTGGTGTGAGAAAAGCCAGAAGACGGAAATGAAGTAGTCAGATCTTACCCAGAGGTTAGGTCTTAATATTGCTTATATAATTTAAGCACCTGTGGCTCAAGGAGTTAGGTGCCAGCCCCATATACCGGGGTTGGTGGGTTCAAGCCCAGCCCTGGCCAAAACTGCAAAAAAATAAAATAAAATAAAATAAAATGTTAAAAAAAAAAAATGTTTTGAGACAGAATCTCACTTGGCTGCCCACCCTGAGTGGCATGGCATGAGTCTAGTTCACAGCAACCTCAAACTCTAGGGCAATAGTTCTCAACCTTCCTAATGCCGCAACCCTTTTTAATAGTTCCTGCGGGTCGCCAACCAGGTTGAGAACCACTGCTGTAGGGCTTAAATGATCCCAACTTGCCTCAAACTCCCAAGTAGCTGGGAGCATGGGTGCCCACCACAATGCCTGGCTAATTTTTCTATTTTTTAGAGAGATGGAGTCTCAATCTTGCTCAGACTGGTCTCAAACTCCTGAGCTCAAGAGTCTCCTGCCTCAGGAAGTGCAGTGCAAGTCACCGCATCTAGCCAGATCAAAATTATTTTAGACATGCTGATAGGAGCTGTACATGGGGGGAAATGGGGAGTTGTTGTTTAAAGGGGATAGTTTCAGTTCTGTAAAATGGAAGTTTGGAGGATTGTTGTAAAACTATGTGAATAAACAATACTGTAGTGTTGGTGAAGATGTTAAATTTTATATATATATGTATTTGTGTGTGTGTGTGTTTTTGGCCAGGGCTGGGTTTGAACCCGCCACCTCCGGCATATGGGACCGGCACCCTACTCCTTGAGCCACAGGTGCCACCCAAATTTTATATATATTTTAAACCACAATGTAAATTTTTCTTTTTTTTTTTTTTATTGTTGGGGATTCATTGAGGGTACAATAAGCCAGGTTACACTGATTGCAATTGTTAGGTAAAGTCCCTCTTGCAATCATGTCCACAATATAAATTTTTAAAAATTCCTGGGTGGTGCCTGTGGCTCAGTGAGTAGAATGCCACCCCATATACCGAGGGTGGCGGGTTCAAACCCGGCCCCGCCAAACTGCAACAAAAAAAAATAGCCGGGCATCGTGGCGGGCGCCTGTAGTCCCAGCTACTCAGGAGGCTGAGGCAAGAGAATTGCCTCAAAAGCCCAGGAGTTTGAGGTTGCTATGAGATGTGATGCCACTGCACTCTACCAAGGGCCATAAAGACTCTGTCTCTACAAAAATAAATAATAAAAAATAAAATGTTAAAAATTCCAGCTGAGCACAGTGGCTCATACCTGTAATCCTAGCACTCTGGGAGGCCAAGGTGGGCAGAAAGCTTGAGGTCAGGCGTTTGAGACCAGACCAGCCTGAGCAAGAGCAAGACCCCATCTTTACTCAACCTACAAAAATTAGCTGGGTGTTGTGGTAGGCACCTGTAGTCCTAGCTGCTCAAGAGGCTGAGGCAGAAGGATCACTTGAGCCAGGTGTCTGAGGTTACAGTGAGTCAGATGACACCACGGCAGTCTAGCAGGGCAACAGATAAATTAAAAACAAATGTTTAATTCTCTTTGATTAAGTACCTACAGTTTTGTACATAGAACCCTATCTTATACAGCAATTCTTTGTTGTTTATGCCATTTATTTTTTTTTTTAAGACAGAGTCTCACTTGGTCACCCTGGGTAGAGTACTATGGCATCATCATAGCTCACAGCAATCTCAAACTCATGACCTCAAGCAATCCTCTTTGTCTCAACCTCCCAAGCAGCTAGGACTACCAGCGTCCACCACAATGCCTGGCTAGTTTTTCTATTTTTAGTAGAGACAAGTTCTCAATCTTGCTCAGGCTAATCTCAAACTCAAGAAATCCATCCACCTCCCAGAGTATTACTGTTGTCAGCCACCGCACCCGGCCTATGCAGTAATTCTTGTAAGAACTAATGAGATAAAGATAGGAATGCAAGGAACTGTGTATCAGATGTCTAGCCATTCAAATCCTTGAACCTTCATGAGAGCTATTAAAGCTCCTTGACAGCTAAAGGGAAAGATGGATAAGGGATCCTAGAGTATTCCTGATATCCTGCAGTGTTTACTCTCCTGTTTTAATATTCAGCATGTATAGCCCTAATATATGTGAAACTGGCTCGTTAGCAACATTTAATGAGATGGTAGAATCCCTAAAAATCAGTACATGTTTAAATTCGTGAGAAGCCAAACACATGGCTTGAAATTTAAGTTTCTTTGCTGTTCTCTCAGGTACCTGGCTCTATCCTCCCTGAACATCCCTGACCTTATTCACACACTTCAGTTTAGTCAACAGACTTAATTTGCACTGGAGACATAGTACTAGCTTTGTGAATCATGAACCAGCTTCCTTCTCTCTGAACCTTGGTTTCCCCATCTGCAAAATGAGGACATCTGAGGGTCCTTTCCAACCCTGACAGTGCAGGACAATGACCTAAAGCAGCGGTTCTCAACCTGTGGGTCACAACTGGATTAAAGGGTCACAGCATTAGGAAAGTTGAGAACCACTGACCTAAAGGAATATATATGGCCCATACCTACCATTCAGCACATAAGGCTTCCGCACAAGCTCCTTCGGCCTCTCCTCTACATCCATCTCCATGGCCTTCACCTGCAGAGACCAGAACATGTAAAACCAGTAACAAAGGAAGGCTCTTCAAGGAGGCAAAGTTCTAGAGCAGAGATTTTCAACCAGTGTACCATGAGAAGATCTTAGGTGTGGTGCAAAAATTTTTAAAGATTAATTAAATTTTTTCAAAAGAAGTTCAGGGCACAGTAAGTATATTCTTTTTAATCAACATAATTTGAGTGTGCCGGGGAAGTTTAACTATAGGTTCAAGTGTGGTGTGAGATTAAAAAGAAAAAAAAAAAAAAAAAAGGCTGAAAAACAATGTTCTAGAGACTCCTGCTCATTCTTACACAACTACATTACCCATAAGAATCCCACCCCAGGTCAGGAAGAACAGGTAACAAATACTAAACAACTAGAATCCACTGTTCCCAAAAGAAACACAAGCAATTTATCTTTCCTTGCCAATCTATACAATAGGGGTAACACTCCTTGCCTTCCTCAGTTCTCTGGTAACTGAAAGGATGCATGTGAGAGCACCTTATAAGGGGATGTCAGATATTTTCTAAAGGAGGCGCTACCTGACAACACTTGGCTATAACTTAACATTTATTCAAGAAACAGTAGTGTCCTTTTTCTCTGGCCTGAAGGGATAAAAAGAAACTTAGGCAATGGGACAAATTCATTCAGCATGTGCATTTATTAGGCTATTTACTAAGCACGTCACACACTAAGCAACCTGGGGATTCAGTAGAGAACCAAACACAAAGTCCTTGTCACCAAAGAGATTACATTGCACATAAGAAGCATAAAAAGGTGATAAGCAAATATATATATACACACATACATATATACTATCATCATGTAATCACAAAATATGAATTAAAGCAGGGAAGAGGTTACTGAGTGAAGGATACAATTTTTTAAAGTTTCTTTTGTTTGGTTTTGGGTTTTTATTGAAACAGAGTCTCAGTCTGTTACCCAAGCTGGAACTCTTGGGTTCAAGAGATCCTCCTGCTTCTGCCTTCCAAGTAACTGGAACTAATTTTTGTTGGGGTTTATTTTTGTTGTTGTTTTGTAGAGGTGGGGTTTCGCTCTTGCTCAGGCTGGTCTGGAACTCCTGAGTTCAAGCGATCCTCTCACCTAGGCCTCTCAAAATGCCCTGCCTAATTTTTGAAAGTCTGAAAAGGTGGTCCATAAAAAGACTTGCTCGAAAAAAACTAGTCCCAGGGAAGCCTCAGACCAAGGATGACTGAATGACCGGGGAAAGGTGTAGGAAACAGTAAGACAAGACTCCAAATTCTGAGGTCTTTATTAGGAAAGTTAAGAGCAAAAAAGATAAATTCCGGAAAATGCCATTGAGATAACCAAGAAACCCAAACCCGTTAATTTGAAAGGAAAAAGCCTGAATAGCGCAGTAAAGGAGAAGCTCCAACCCAGGTCCAAATGTGTGCTGGGAGGAAGGTTGTGAACAGACGCTGGACCACAGCTTCCAGTTTGTGCGGAGGCCGAAATCCGGAAAGAGCGTGAAGGAGGTAAGCGGCAGGATCCAGTCCTGAAACCCAGCTAAGTAGACAAGGGAAGACAAGGGCCAGTACCTTTCTCTTACGTAAGGGTAACGCCTTGTTGGGGTCCATAGCCAACCCCATCTCAGCCAGGTTCTGCCGCACCGATTTAGCGTGGTCCCAGGCATGTCGGATGTGTGAGCTACAAAGAGAGAGAGAGCGCGGATCATTTATCTGGCAGGCGGTCCGGCCAAGGCCCCCTGTCCCCCGAACCCGGCCTCCTCACCACTCGATCCGCGGCGCTGCCTTCCGTCGAGCATTCCGGTTCAGACGCTTTCGGTTGACGTTGTAACCGAACTTCTGCCTCCGGGTCTTGCCCTTGGCCTTCGGCATTACGCGGACCACGGTAGCGGCAGCTCACACTCAGCGCCTCTCACACTCAAAACCGCGTGCAACTAACTCCTTTCCGGTGGGTGCGCAAAGGCTTTGCAGGCTTTCTGGGAATTGTAGTCCTTTCCTCAGCCGTACCGTGCGGATGACTACGACCCCCAGAATGCAAGGAGCGCCAGCGCCTGGGTACAACTCTCCGAGAGCAGTCATTTCCGGCCGGTTTCTTGACCTCCGTCTGGAGGCGGAGCCCAGCGTTGCGGTCGTCTACGTTGTCGCCCAGACATGGCAAGTCCTGGCCCTGTGACTCCGAAGGCACCCTTTGAACCATCGCAGCCCCCTGTCATTGAGGGCTTTAGCCCTAGTGTCTACAGCAATACAGAAAGCTTCAAGGAAAAGTTCCTTCGCAAGACCCGAGAGAACCCAGTGGTACCCATAGGTAAGTGGATGCTGTAGGAACTGTAAACGGAAGGAATTGTGATGTCGGGGGGAATGAAGTAGGAGAAGACCCGGGACACCTGCGGTGACTGGACGAGAGTGGACCAGAAATGTGATGAAGGAACCGGGCAGTGAGGGGGTGAAACTGGAGCGAAGCAGCGGCTGAGCTTGTAGGCGGGATTGAGGAGACCGAAATGGGGTGGACTCTAGATCCAGGAGGACCCAGCCTCGACCAACCCTTCCGCCCTCTCTTCCCCGGTTGTCCAGAGATGTTGGCTTTGGGGAAGGAAGGTCCAAAGCGGGGGAGACTTCCTCTCTAGCTGCTTTGTCCCCTACTTAGGTTGCCTGGGCACGGCAGCCGCCCTCACCTACGGTCTCTACTGCTTCCACCTGGGCCACAGCCAGCGCTCGCAGCTCATGATGCGCACTCGGATCGCCGCCCAGGGCTTCACGGTCACGGCCATCTTGCTGGGTCTAGCTGCATCCGCTATGAAGTCTCGATCCTGAGCCTTCGGCCTGCCCTTGAAAGCTTCTCAGATTATTCCAAGACCCAGGAGCAGCCACCAGCCCTGCCATGAAACATAGTCCCTCCTCTCCTCCGAAAGGCGGCTATGTCAATGGAGGAGGAACTGGCTGGTTGGGTAACCAAAATCAACAGATTTTTTCAGAAATCCCAGATTTTGTTCAGTTTGGATGCTGCATACTTCTATTTATGCCACAGCTCCTCCACTCCCTACTTAATAAACTAATCCACGTGTAGGTTGGTGAATTCATTCTCAGGCTCACTCCTTCCTCCTCCTCCCCCTTTGTTTTAGGAGGAAACAGACTTTGGACTGTAGTGTCCTTTAGGATCAGGTAGTCTAGTGATTGCCAAACTGCTGATAACAGTCACTTGGGGCAGGTGTTAAAAATAGAGATTCCTGGCTCGGCACCTGTAGGTCAGCTGCTAGGGTGACAGCTACATACACCGGAGGTGGTGGGTTTGAACCCAGCCGGGGCCTGCTAAACAACCATGACAACTACACCCAAAAAATAGCTGGGCGTTGTGATGCATGCCTGTAGTCCCAGCTACTTGGGAGGCTGAGGCTAGAGAATCACTTAAGCCCAAGAGTTTGACATTGCTGTGAGCTGTGATGCCACAGCCCTCCACCGAGGGCGACATAGACTCTGTCTCACAAAAAAAAAAAAAAAAAAGGTTCCCAGGTGCCATTGCTTGAGATTCTAGACCTTTTTCTATCTGATAGTGCACTTGAACCTATAGTTAAATTTCTGTGGCACAGTTAAATTGAGTAAAAAAAAAAAATACACTTATTATGCTTTGAACTTCTTTCAAAAATAACTGAATTAATGATCTTTAAAAATTTTCATGACACAGGTTGAAAATCACTGTTCTAGACATTGGGCCTACGGTGATGCTATTTGAAGAAAAATCATCTAGCCATCAGCATTTCAAACTTTTAGTAGGAAAACTTCAGATGAGACCTGCCATGGTTTTGTCACAGAGAGGGGATTTTGCCCTCCACTCTGCACCTCCTCTTTACCTCACTCCCACCTCCTGAGAACCCATATGGTTTCATTGCTCCAGACCATCCTGGCTTTTTTTTTTTTTTTTTTTTTTTTGAGACAGAGTCTCAGTTGCTCTTGCCTTCATAGAGTACCGTGGTACCACAGCTCACAACTTCAAACTCCTGGGCTCAAGTGATTCTTTTGCCTCAGCCTCCTGAGTGGCTGGGACTATAGGCTCCTGTCACATCACCTGGCTATTTTTAGAGATGGGGTCTTGGTCTGGCTCAGACACTCCACCCTCCTTAGCCTTCCAGAGTGCTAAGGATTAGAGGCATGAGCCACTATTCCTGGCCATCCTGACTCTTGACAGATGACAGAATAGGAAACAGGCTCAGAGAAGCAGCCTGGTGTACTGGGAAGAACTGATTAGAATGAGAACAACAGTCAGGTTTAAGGATTGGATTGGAGGGCTGAAATAGGGCAGACTCTTCAACTAGGAGGATCCTGCTTCAAACAACCCCTCCACCCTCCCTCTGCTGTTGTCCAGAAGTGTTGGCCTTGGGGAAGGAAGGTCCAAAGTGGGGAGACACCTCTCCAGTTATCTCTCAAGTTGCCTGGGCACAGTGGCTGTCCTTGCCTATAGCCTCTACCGATCCCACCAGGGCCATAGCCAGCACTCCCAGCTCACGATGCACACAGTCCTGAAGCTCTCCAGCAATTTCTATATTAGTGTTTTAGGATTTTGGAAAAGTAGACTGGGGACCTTAGTAAACTCTAGAAGAAAGATGACCTGTGAGTTCCTCATTTGTGTACACTCTCAAACAGGTATTCTTGGTCTGTGATCAGCTCTCTCCAAGTGTTGATTCAAGGACCATACTCTTCCCACGTGTGACTCCACCATTTTCTATTTTCTTTCTCTCTTTTTTTTTTTTTTTTTTTTTTTTGAGACTCTCACTTTGTCACCCTGGGTATAGCACTTGCCACAAAGCCCAGCTATTTTTATAGATGAGGTCTTCTAGCTCAGGCTGGTCTCGAACCTGTGAGCTCAGGCAATCCACCCGCCTCAGCTTCCCAGAGTGCTAGGATTACGGGTGTGAGGCACTGAGCCCAGCCCACCACCATTTTCAAGACCAGCTTCAAATTGAAAAAAAGGAAAAGGGAAATGAAGAAAACACACCCTGTGGGTCCCATGACAGTGTCTGTAGTTTTCGGAGTGAAGGAGAGTGTGTGACCAGGGTAAGCTAAGTTTCTTGCCTCCACATTACAAATGTAGAGTAGCACCTTGTGATGACCCTTGGCCTCAAGTAAAAGGAAAAGATACGGAGTTGTAAGAACTAAAGCACTTTTAGAGGATGGCCAACTTTTGTAAGTGTTGGTGTTGTGGTGTCCCCAAAAAAGGTACATCAAAGTCCTAACTTCTGGTTCCTTAGAATTTGCCCTTATTTGGAAATAGGGACTTTACAGAGGTAATCAAGTTAAAATGAGGTCATTAGTGTGGGCCTTAATCCAGTATGACTGGTGTCTGCAGAAAAAGGGAAGATTTGAACACAGACATGCAGAGAGGGCAGACAATGTGAAGACAGTCACACAAAGATAGAGCCTGGATTGGAGTGATGCATCTGTAAGCCAGTGAACACCTGAGGCTACCGGAAGCCAGGGGAGAGGCGGGGAACAGACCCTCACCTAGCTCCTTCAGAGGGAACACGGTCCTGCTGATACCTTAATTTTGGACTTCTGGCCTTCAGAACTGTGAGACAAATTTCTGTTGCTCTAAGCAAGCTAGTTTGTATACTTGGTTACAGCAGCCCTAAGGGACTATTATGCTATTTATTGGCAATTACTGAAATCTTTTTTTTTTTTTTGGTAGAGACAGAGTCTCACTTTATCACCCTTGGTACAGTGCTGTGGCATCACACAGCTCACAGCAACCTCCAACTCCTGAGCTTAGGCAATTCTCTTGCCTCAGCCTCCCGAGTAGCTGAGACTACAGGCGCCCGCCACAACGCCCAGCTTTTTTTTGTTGCAGTTTGGCTGGGGCCGGGTTTGAACCCGCCACCCTCGTTATATGGGGCTGGCACCCTACCCACTGAGCCACAGGTGCCACCCAACTGAAATCTTTTTAAATACTGTGCAGGTCACAAACGTCCTGTTTGCAGCCTCTGCTGAAGGGGAGGAAGGTATGGTCATTGGTTATTTGTTCCAAATCCACAGAAGGATACAGCTGATGGAGAGTGAAATGTGTAAAGCAGGCTCAGCGCCCGTAGCACAGTGGTTACGGTGCTGGCCTCATACATCGAAGTTGGTGGGTTCGAACCTGGCCTGGGCCAGCTAACCAACGATGACAACTGCAACAAAAAATAGCTGGGTGTTGTGGCTGGCACCTGTAATCCCAAGCTGCTTGGGAGTCTGAGGCAGGACAATCACTTGAGCCCAAGAGTTTGAGGTTGCTCTAAGCTATGACGCCATGGCACTCTACCAAGGGCGACATGGTAAGACTGTCTCATTAAAAAAAAAAAAAAAATGTGTAGAGCAGTGGGGCCTCCGCATCCTGAGGGTCCCAGCCACCTCTTAGGAAGCGTGTCTGGTAGAGGCTACCTTCACTAGCTGCTCACCCAGGCTTAGAGGAAGCCACTAAGCCACCAGGAACCTCTGGTCTTGCTGCTTCCCTCCCCCTACAAGCCACTTCCCTTTGGAAGCCTTGGTGTGCTTGGCTATATGAGAAGAATAACAGAATCCCTACCTCACAGGCTTGTGAATGGATCAGAAAAGATCAATGTTGCAGAAGTATCCTAGGAGCAGTTTTCCTTCCTCCTGAGGATGGAGGCAGACATAAACAGGTTGGAGCACCCAGTTCTGGCTGGGAGCTCCTGGGTTTCCAGGAGAACATCCTCACATTCTCCTGAGGCCATGAAACTGGGAAAGTTCTAAGCACAAACTGAGCCCTGACACCAATTGTGGCTTCCAGAGAAATGAAAATGATAATAAATAAGTGTAAAAAGAGTTAACACATCCTTTAAGCCAAGAAAAAAAATACATCAGGAGGGACAGTCACAATTGAGTGGACTGAGAGGAGGCGTGAGGGACTGGGCCATAGGGCCAGATGGGAGTAAGGGGTAAGAGGAGTGAGGGTCCCCCTTCCCAGCCCCAGGAGACAGAGAGGAACAGAATAGGCTGTGTGTAGCAGCTGCTGGAGAAAGTTTCCACCACGGCCAAAGCAGCTGCCCCTCCTCTGCCCAGACCTGGCCCATGCCTTGTGGCCGTGCTTATGACAGGCACCTAACGGGACAGTGGTGTCTGCTTCAGGGACATGAGCACCGAGCGCAGGCGGGACACGTCTTTGCACTGCTTGCTGCTCTTGGGGTTGAAGTCACATAGCTGGGCCACCTTTTCCCACTCTGTGCCTGGTGTCTCTTCCTTAGATTCCTTCACAAAAGCCTCCTCAGATGCCCTGTAGAAATAGAACAGAGGTTTCATAGCTGTTCACCTTTCCCCTAGGTCAGCACTGCTTTGCTCCCATTGAGCAAGGTTGCTCTGTCCAGACTACTCTGGAACACGTCCAGAGGTCTCCTTCTCAGCCCTGTGTCCTCTGATCTCAGCTAACTGAGAAACAGTTTTTCCAACAGCCTTGGAAAAAGAGGAAGCCTAGCTTGGTCCTGCCTCAGAACCTCTGCACTTGCTATTACCACTTTCTGGAATGCTCTTCCCCCAGACCTGCTCAGGGCTGGCTACTTCTTGTCATTTAAATCTCAATGCAGGCCTTGTTCACCTCCTCCGAAGGGTCTTCCCAGCCCAGGTATTCTCTGTTCATTACTTCCCCATCACGAGTTTCCACCATGGGATTCCTGACACCTAAAGGAACTAACACAGAACCCTAGCCTAACTACCTGAAGCACCTAGTTCAGCATTGCCTAAGTTTTCTGGGTAAGTACACATAAGTATTTGACCACAATCCAGAAAGGGATCGGTTAAAAGGGATCTTTATAGCAAGACTTTCAAAGCCTTTAATGTGCTAAAATGCATCTGGAACCTCCAAGGTGGAATGTGTGAAGGATAGAGACTCCACCATATCCAAGCATATTTGACCATAGAGCCCTCTTTAGCCTTCAGTGACTGTTATCTCTATAAAGCCACAGCCAGGGGAATACCCCATTGGAGTCTTTGCTTTTGGTTAGAGTCAACTGGTTGTCTTTCCATCAGAAGTTCTGGTTGACAGTTATAGATGCCACTGATTAAGAAACAATGGGGAAAACAAAGTACAGTAAATACAGTATATGGGCAAAATCTACACATGGGAGTCATTAAGAGAAAGCAAGAAAGGATTCTTAGGTGGGGAGGGCTGGCTCTGTGTCCTGTTTGGAAAATCCCTTTCTCTTCCTGGAAGCCCCTTCTGCATCTCAAGTAGAACAAGTTCTGCCACATGCCAGGCATGGGCTGATGGCAGGGCCCTCTCCAGATGATCCCCACAGACTGTGCCAATGAAGAGCTGCTTGCCAAGGAAGATGTTGCTGCAGGTTATGTGCTCATTTCCTAACCTTTACCCTCCCAATTGTTTCATTGGCCTGAGAACCCAATGAGGTGGCAAGTGTGTGCAGGCTTGGAAAAGTGCTGTGGGTGAGGAAAGCTATTCTACGAGCTGTCCCTTTGGGGTCAAAAGTCTCCCTTCTGTCCTTGGAGTTCAAAGTGTGGTCTGTGGTCCAGTGACATCAGCATCACCGTGGAGCTTGGGAGAAATGCAGAATCTTGAGTCTTACTATAATCTTACCAAATCACAGGCATATGGAAGTCTGAGAAGCACTAGTGTAGACTCTCCCTCTCTTCAAGGCTGTCTTGGGTACCCCGCTAGGCCATTTCCTCAGGCTCAACAGAAGCACCAAGCCCCCTGTGGTATTCCACAGCCCTGTGCCCATCCTCACCCCCTGCTGGATCGTCTCAGCATCTTAGCCTGGCAAATTTAGAGCTTTGCTAATGGCCTCAGGCTGACCACCTCCCAGCCTCAGCTCCCACCTGTCCTCTCAGCCTGGCCACTGCAGGCAGATAGGTCATTCCTGTCTCCATACCTTTGCCCCTGCTGCTTCTCCCACCTTCCCTCCCCATGCTCCCCGCCCAAAAAACTCCTCCTCACACTTTAAGGTCCAGCAGGAGGTCCCACATCTCCAAAGCCTGCCCTGGCTTCCCCAGCACAGGGTGGTTCCCAGAGCTTGCTGTGTCCTTCCATGAGGCTCTTATCACAACATACTCCAGACCGTGAGCACCTTGGAGGACAGTCTGTGTGTATCTTACTTCTTTTTGGCCAGAGTCTGGCATAGGGTAAGTGCCAGTGAGTACTGGGAAGATGGCAAAGTGGATGGGAGGGTGGAGAAGGAGGCCATGATGTGCCCTGTGCTCCATGAAGGAGCGAGGATCGGCAAGTACTTGGCACACACGTGGTGGATATCACTCACTGCATTTCTCCTTCAGCTTCAGGATTCCCAACACCACCCTCCAGGCTGTCACTACCAATCAACTGAGGCTGGCATGAGATGAAACCTGTGCCATTCCAAATCTAGATTAGTCATAGTACCAACTAGCCCACAAATTTGGAACATGTGAGAGGGGCCCATGTTGGCCTGGGCAGAGACTCAAGGCCAAAGTCAGTGCACTTGGAGGCAAGGGGCAGGCAGGGAACAGATGTGGTCATTAGGGCGTCTCATTCCTCTTCATATACCTCCAGCATCCTGTGCTCAGTGTTTGATTTGCTCAATAGAAAGACCCCTTCACCCCACCCACCCACCCACAAGAAGCGCCTCAGAGGGAAGGTGCAGGGGCTGCTTTGCCGTTTGCCCCTCCCACACAGGAATGGCCTGCTGCTCCTTTCCGCCTACACCCTGCAGGGCTTCAATTTAGCCAAGCTGCCTCCAGTTTGCTGAAGGAATGGAGCCCAGGTTTTGTGCCTGCACCCTTCCAGGGGCTCACCTCCTGCTCTGATCATTGCCCTAAGTCCAGCCACACTCATTTATACCCTACAAGCAGGAGATTCAAGAAGCTGTGTGCCAGCCATACACAGGAACACACCCTCTCCAGTTGCCCCCGGCAGAGGAGCAAAAGAGACACATACACGTAGCCGATGATATCAGCATCTGGCTGCTGGTAGAATGCTTTGTCAGCGATCCTTGAGGGACAGGTCAGGGGAAGGGGTTAGGTGGGGAAGACAGACAGCAAGACAGGCAGGCAGAGGGTTAAAAAGAAAGAGAGACAGCGTTAGTACCTCCAGTGGGAAAGATGATAGGAAACACAGTTCTGGAGGTTCATCAGCGATCCACAGCCCCAGAGAGGAGACTGGGGATCTTCCACTATAGCCACAGTGCTTTTCTAAAATAATCCTGACCATATTACTCCTGTTCAAAAACCTTCAGTCCCTCCCCACTGCCCATATCTCTGCCCAACCCTATTATCCAAGGCCCTCACCATGAGACCCCACCCCCACCCCTTCTGCCTTCTCTGCCACCATTCCCTGAGCCCATACAGCACATCCTTTCTTTTGTAACATGTTCTCAGGTCTAGAATGTCCTCCCCTAACCCCTCCCCTTTTTTCCCTCATCCTCCAAAGCCCAAGTCCTCACATACAGAGCTGCCTCACCCCTCACTGGCTTCCTAGCTCCCTTACTTCCAAGCCCTTTGTGCAGAGGGCCCTCCTGTATTTGAGCTCAGTGGTATATGTGATTCTCTCCTCTGAGCTCCCTGAGGACATACACTGGGTCCTCCTTATCTTTATCTCTACCTCCTCAGTGCCCAGCCCAGAGCCTGGCATGCAGCAGTTTCTTGAACAGAAAAGTGGCAGTTTCCTAGAGGGGGCCTTTCCCTTCCTGGAAGATTAAACCTTGAAGCCTCAGAGGTATGGGCCACTAAGCAGCGTCCCATCTGGGACCATTTCCACAAAGGTGTTCTCTGGTGGGCATCTGTTGTCTCTGTCCACCCGACATTTAATCCCTTTCTCCCAGGTCATCTTCTGATGTCCCTGAGGTTGTGCACAGGATCAACCCCTCACTTTAGTCCCTGAGGTTTTGGGAGGGGCTGATCCTGTGCACAAGCAAGGAATGGGACTGTTGCCTAGAATAGGTCGATCAGAGCATCGACCTATTGGCTCTAGTCACTGGGCCTGGCACAAACACATGACCCAAGCCAGACCAGCGAGGGTCAGGCCAAGGACTTTGGCTGGAGCTATTTTCTTTCTTTCTTTCTTTCTTTTTTTTTTTGAGACAGAGTCTCACTATGTTGCCTTCCGTACAGTGCTGTGGCATCACAGCTCACAGCAACCTCAAACTCTTGGGCTAAAGCGATTCTCCTGCCTCAGCCTCCCAAGTAGCTGGGACTACAGGCGCCTGCCACAATGCCTAGCTATTTTTTGGCTGTAGTTGTCATTGCTGTTTGGCAGGCCTGGGGTGGGCTCAAACCTGCCACCTCCAGTGTATGTAGCTGGTGCCCTAGCCACTTGAGCTACAAGTGCCAAGCCTGGCTGGAGCTATTTTCACTGGGATTGCCAAGGGAATAGGGCAAAAACACAGAGTTGCTGATGGTCATCTTTGTCTTTCATACTAGAGGTGTGTGCCCAAAAGTAAAGCCAATGTAGAGGAAAGCAGAGCTGAGGGACAGTGCTAACAGACTTCATTTCCACTCATGCTGCCCTGTGCCCACCGTCCTAGCCCTGGCCTTTTCAGTTCCGCAGACCACTATTTCCTTTCAGCCTTTAGCCACTCTGGATGGCTATGTTGGTATTTCTACAAGCAGTGAAATCCTATGTATAGGTAGATTTCTCATAGAGCCAGGCCTGTGCACTCTGCCTCTAACTCTGAGCCACAGT
Source organism: Nycticebus coucang (assembly GCF_027406575.1). NCBI lineage: Eukaryota > Metazoa > Chordata > Mammalia > Primates > Lorisidae > Nycticebus > Nycticebus coucang. The sequence continues at coordinate 80,358,530 of NC_069796.1, forward strand.
GCACCCAGACTAGCTATAGGCAGTTGGGGCCCCAGAGAGTAGGCTTGCATTATGGACTCTGGGACCTCTTCAGCTGATGGCATACCCAGCTTCCTCTCCATGACGCAGAGGAACTGAGTCTCAACTGTGCAGCAGTGCCAAGGGCACAGGATGCCACAGGCAGCTGAGGAGGCAGACCGGGGGGGTGTAGTTACTTCTTTTCTTCTGCTCTTGCCACCAACTCCCCTATCCTCAAGAAAATCCCCCATACCATAGCTCTTCTAACTATCCCCATGGATTGCCTCATCCTCATAGCTTTTTTCATAACCACTTAGTTCCCTCATGTCCCTTCATGTCCCCCTTTCATGTCCCTACAGCCCCTCACATCGACACAGTCCCTCATGTTCACACAGTCCTTTCGTGTACCCATAGACCCTCACATCCCCACATCTCTATCACTTCCCCAGGGCCCCCTCACATCCCCACAGCCCCTCGTCCCCACAGCCCCCTCATGTCCCCACGGCCCCCTCACATCCACACGGCCCCTCACGTCCCCATGGCCCCCTCACGTCCCCACAGCCCCTCACATCCACACAGTCCCTCACATCCCCACAGCCCCCTCATGTCCCTACAGCCCCTCACGTCCCCACAGCCCCTCACGTCCCCACAGCCCCTCACATCCACACAGTCCCTCCCATCCCCACAGCCCCCTCATGTCCTCACAGCCCCCTCATGTCCTTCAGGTCCCCACGGCCACCTCATGTCCCTACAGACCCCTCATGTCCCCATAGCTCCTCTCACCGGTTGTTGATCTTGTTCTTCTCGACTTGTTCACTCTGGCGCTGGTTCCACTCCTCCAGGTCCTTCTTGGCCTTCTCCCGCCACTCCTGTTCAGTCACCTTAGAGGCAGCATCTGTGACCCCACCAGGAGAATGAGAGGCAGCTTATCAGTCACATGGCACAAGCGCAGCTGCCCTGGCTGCTCCTCCCCTGGCATCCACCAGTCAGCCCAGGGCCACCCTCACCCAGTCCCATGGCAAGGTGGTGTGACGCACCAGGAACCTGAAGGCCTCCTCACTCCACACTTCGTGTCCTGCACAGCCAGCCCAGCTCCCGCCTCAACCCTGCCCTCACCCAGCTCCTGCAGCCGTTTCTTCTGTTCCTCTCTCCACTTGCGGATGCTCTCAGGCTCCTGAGTCAGCCTGTCAGCCTGCGCAATCGCAGCATAGCCATTGGCAGGACCATTGGCCTCCTAGGAAAACAAACAGACAGCAGTGCACCCAGCATGTCACGCCGGCCCTGTTCTGTCTGCTGACCCAGCTGGGGACTGAGTACCACAGCACACCTCACATCTGGATAACTCAACAGCCTGAAACCACCCCATGCCCACTGTCTCCTGTGACCATACCGTCTTTACACCTGCCATTCCCTCTGCCAGTAATTCTCTTCCTGCTATGTGACCCTAGGCAAATTATTCAACTTCTCTGTGCCTGATCATTGCCCCTAGGATAGCACACTGATTTATACCCCACAAGCAGGACACTCAGGAAACCATGCGTCAGCCACTTTCTTCATCATAAAATGGGCTAAGTAATAGTACACATCCCAGAGGGTTGATAGAAAGATTCGACAAGTTAAAAAAAAATACAAAGAACTTAAAAAACTTGGCACACAGTGAGTCCCTTGTGTTACTATGAACAGTGTCAGTTTCTGTTACAGCTGTATTAACTCATGACACTTAGTCTGAAAGGACATCACTTTATAATGTGTTTATTTGTCTACTGTCTGCCTCCTGCATGGGAATGTCATCTTTGAGACAGCAGGGACCTTATCCATTCTGTTTACTTCTGTGTCCTCAGAGCCCAGCACAGTGCTTGGCACATAGAAGATGCTCAATGGACATTTGCTGAATAGACAGGCCACCCTGAGTATACAGGACAGCCATGGCTAAGATCATAAGGTGGTGGAGAGTGTGGACACTCCAGCCAGGCTGTCTGGGTTTAGGTCCTGCTTCTGATTCTATGAGATGTGTAGATGGCCTGGGGCAAGTTGCTTCACCTTGACTGGCTTCTCTTTTCTCACTTGAAAATAGGAATAATAGTTGGGTGGCACCTGTGGCTCAGTCGGTAAGGCGCCGGCCCCATATACTGAGGGTGGCGGGTTCAAACCCGGCCCTGGCTGAATTGCAACCAAAAAACTAGCCGGGCGTTGTGGCGGGCACCTGTAGTCCTAGCTACTCGGGAGACTGAGGCAAGAGAATCGCTTAAGCCCAGGAGTTTGAGGTTGCTGTGAGCTGTGTGATGCCACGGCACTCTACCCAGGACCATAAAGTGAGACTCTGTCTCTACAAAAAAAAATAAAGAAAAGAAAATAGGAATAATAGCAAGATGACCACTAAGAGCTGCTGTTGTGATTTATGCAACAATATTTGTAAGACATTTAGAAGAGTTCCTGGCATGGAGTAACAGCTCAGTTAATGGTAGCTAGAATGATTACTATTATTATTCATTTCCATTTTACAGGAGTGAAAACTGAGGTCAGGAGAGATGGCACAACTCAGTGGCAGAGCCTCTGATTCCCAGGCAGGGTTCTGCCTGCTTCTCCCCACTACCTGCCAGAGCTGGAGACTTGCAGCACTGGGAATTGTGAGCTCAGCTTAACAAGGATGTGACACTCTCTGCTCTGCAAAGCTGGAGCCCTTTTCTGATCCAGCCCTAGGTCCTGCCACAGCCCCTCTGGCGCTCTGCACCCTACACATTCCTGTCGGCAGGCATCCCACACTCCAGCTGCTGCCCTTCTGTCTCTCGGTGCTTTTGGCCTGCAATTGTCTCCCCTCCCTGCTTTAACTGGGAGATCTTTCCCCCTCCCTCAAGTTTCTAGCTCAAGGGTCACTAGCTCAGGGATATTTCTCAGTCCCCCAAGCACATTTTATGCCATTTCCTCTCTGTCCTCCCTGTCACCACTTTCTCTACCTTGAGCTGTGAGTCTCCCCTGAAGAAACATGAGCTCCTGGTAAGCAAGGTCATTCTTTGTTTATAGCCTCTGAATCCCTGTTCTATTCCTTTGGGGCTCCCTGTCCTCCTCCTTCCAAGCATTTATCAAACCTGTCACAAATGCTGTGTTTTTTTGATGTCTCCTCCCCACGGGACAGTGTTTGGCACGCCCTCTGTTCTATGGTGTCCATCCCCGTACCCAGCATATAGAAGGTGCTCAGTAAGCAGAGACTGAATGAGCGAAGATCCCTAAAGCCAGAAGGTGCCTGCTTCAGTATAGGAGCTGGGCAGGGGGCATGCCTGGGAGCATGTAGATGGAACATCAGGGCCACTGACTCAAGCTGCTAGGGAGTGAGGGAAGGGCCGGCCCAGGACAGGGTGGTACAGCCTGGCACTTGGGATCAGACCCAAGCGCCCTGGGGTGGGGCGCCCAGGGTGTGGCCCTTATCCCTTTTCCTGCACAGCATTACACTTCAATTTAGAGACTCTCCCAACATCCCAAGGGGCCTTTCCAGGATTTTATTTTCTTCACAGCACTTAACTCTATCCAAAATGATTATTTGTTTCTGTATTGACTATGTCTCCCTGCTCTAAGAAAGTTACCTCTATGAAGTCAGAGAAGTTAAAAATAAAAATAAAATGAAAGCCTTGTCTGACCACCACCCAATCCCCACTCCTTTAGCAAACAGGTGCTGAGCCCTTTCTCTGTGCTAGCCCACATGGGTGTCCAAGAGGCATCTCAGCCTTCACTTGACTTTTCACTCCCCCACCATCTTCCCCCATCTTGAGAAAAGGCACTTCAGCATCCACTTGGTTGCTGAGGCCCAAACCTCATGTTTGTTCTGGATTTCTCCTCCTTATCTCACTTGCAAGCCACAGCACCTCCTGTTACAGTTCTCTAAAACATGTGCCCGATCAGATCACTTCCCACCTTCTTCCCCGAAAACCCTCGCCGCCTCTCTCCCTGCAGCCCCTTCTCCATCATAGCCTAAATCAGATTTATCATGTCAAGCTTTAAAAGCATCCAAATGTTCCCTACTATGATTAGAATACAATTCGAGAGATCTGATCTCTCCCTGGTCCTCTGATTTCTGTTCTTGATCCATCCACTCTTGCCATACTAGTCCTTAAGGTCATCCTTGTGTCCCCTTGGGATCTCTATCTCAAATCTAAGGCCTACATCTTCCTAGGACTTCCCCATCTTTTGACTGAGGCTTGAGCTCTGAGAGAGCCCCCACCCCCCAACATAACCACCTCTCTAAGTAATAATCGGATTTTCTTTTCTTCATAGCAAAGAAAAACTTTCTTTTCTTCACTCTCTGAAATGACTGGTTTACTTACATGTTTACTACCTGTCTCCCCCTCATCCCCCAGAAAGTAAGTAAGCTCTACAAGGACAGAGACTGCCTTTCTCCCCATAGCAACTGGGACAAGGAGGGCCTGGCTGCAGGAGGATTTCAAGAATATTTGTTGAATGAATTCAATAGAAGTTCAACTTGGGGACAGGGGTGAACAAGACAGTCCACATCCCAGGAGCTTGGAAGGTGGGGTGGGGGGGTCCCTCTGTCACAGCCCACACACACCACACTTCTCATGCAAATGAGAACCATGGCTGGGGAGCTTGCTGCAACACAGGTCAGGTAAGGAGGAGGACAGGGTACAGGGAGGGCATGACCATTCCTGCCCAGGAGCAGAGGAGAGTGCTTAGGGACAAGGAAAGGGCATTCTAGGCCAGGAGCCAGCATGTGTAAGGAGCACATGTGCCTTTGGGAAACTAAGTACACAGATGCCACCAGGTGTGAGAGGAGATGCAAAGGGAGAGGTGGACTGGAGAAGGCCCCTGGGGCAGAAATCTTCTTCCATTTGCATCCTTCTGGGTGCATCTCCATAAAGCCTGCCCTAAAATGAGACTGTAGAGAACTTGCAATTAAATGGTTTTCTTTGATCTTTATAACTCTACATGGTGAGTTTTATTATCCTTATTTTATAGGTAGGAAAACTCCAGTTCCAAAGCACCAAGGTCACCCAGCCAGGAAGTGGCAGAGCCAGGATTCACTCTGAATGAGTGTGAACAGACTCAGCACATAGTAGCTAACAGGGACCAAAGTCACTTCTGTAACAAAGGATTGAGAATCTACTTTCTGTTGTTCTGTGTTCAACTCCTCCAGTATACTCACGTTCTATGCCCCACATCCCTCTGTCACAGCCCACACACACCACATCTCAGCTTACTGAGGATAGGTCAGGAATTTATAAGGTGCTTCCAGGGCTGCAAAGCACTTTTTCTCAACAGCACTGTGGGATGGCAGGGCAGTGCTTCTACTCTCCATTCACAAGTGAGAAATCATGCTCAGAGCACTTCAGTGACTAGGTCATACAGTTGGGAACAACCAGGAAATGAAGCCCAAGTTTTCTAACTCCATCCAAACTTGAGTGCAGCCTGCAGTCTGGGTGCAGAAATAGCCCCGAGGGAACATTCAGTCCCCAAATCAATGCATTACTCAGTGCATCTCCATAGCACCTGATGCTGAGAGGTAGCCATGCCCCAGACCTAGGCTGCAAAGCCTGACCAAATTGGGGCCACCTCCTCTCCCACTTGCCCACCAGCATCAGGGGCCACAAACACCCCTGTGTGGGAGCTGTGCATGGCTCCCCCCTACACCTTTGGCCTCTCCAGGTCTCCTGGCACATTCCTTGTGTGAAAGTCCCAGGCTCTGGGTGAGCCCTGCACTGGGTAACCTGTTCTCCGTGTCTTTGCACATGCTGCTCCCTCAACCAGAACCACCCTCTACCTCCCAGGCAGTCTTGAAACCCCCTTCTGGCATCCTCTCCCAGTTGCACCCCTGACTTTAGTGTAGGCACCTGAGCCTGGATTATCTCTTCCTAGCTGTGCAACTACAGCAAGCTACTAAAACCTCCCACCAATCCCCCAGTGCCGGACACACAGAGGGAACTCAAACTCTTGGCTCTTAATGTTCCCCTATCTCTGATCCCTCACTATCCTGGAGTCCCATTACTTCTTTCCAGGTCCCTGTCTACTAGGTGTGAGCTCTGTGAAGACAAGCTCCCCAGCAGATTTGCCTCCATATCCACTGCCTGGAGTGCACCATGTGGCACTCAATGAATGGGCATTGACAAAGTAAATGAAGGGGGCTGATTACAAAGCGGTGCAGAGGGCCTGGGGAAAGTGTGGGATACACCATCAAGGGGGGCTGGACTTTGAGTCTCCCTTCTGCTACCCACTGGATGTGTGTCCTCTGAGAAGTTCCCTCTCTGGGCAGCTTGGATTTCAAATCTGTTAAATGAGAGTGATAACACCTCACGGGGAAAGTGAGGCTCACACAAGACAACTGTGGTGGAAATGCTCTGCAGCCTGTACAGGACACACACACAGGAGGGATAGCACCGTGTTGTGGCTCACTATGTCAAGTGGCACAGGCCCCACACCTGCTGGCCCTTGTTGCACCATATCCAGGACAGCACAGGGGCATTGCTGGCAGGCAGAACCCTGAGAAGCAGTTTACTACTCCTGTTCTCTGGAATGCTCTGGCCTTCTCTTCCTACCCCTTCCCCTAACCCTCCCAGTGGGTGTCAGGGACCACAGCCGGGCTCTTCTTTAATGATGTGAGCACCCCAGCGGGGAGACTCGGTTATTGCCAGAAGGGGTGGCAGCCAGGAGGCTCACCAGTGCCCACAGAAATACTCCAGAGAGGGAAAGCTTAGGAAAAGCCAGGACCCAAAGGCAGGAGGCTATCTTCAGGGCCAGGCTCAGCCCAGCTTACTGAAATCCCTCCCCTGAGAGACCTCTCTATTGGGCATGGTCATGACAGCCTCTGTGGGCCGCACTGGCTCAGCCTGTGCTGTGACTCCGGGGACAAAGAGGATGAGGCATATCTGTCTTTGAGATTGACAAGCTAAACCTAAGCTGAGCTGAGCTGTTGATTTCTGTAAGTAGCTCAAAGGAGGGTGATGGCAGGAGGTGAAAAGGGGGAGTGGCAGGGGCCTTCTGTCTCTGTCCCAGGAAGTGCTAGGTGGAGCTGACCTAGGTATGGGCAGGCATATCCTTAAACCCTGTTGGGGGATCAGGTTTGCAGCTGGACACCCCAGTGCCCACAGACTACAGAAAAGATGAAATGGAACATAAAAGTTCTGCCCAGAATCCTTGGGAGCACTGGGTGTACACAGGCCCAGGTTTCTGCTGCCCTGCAGGTTCAGGCAGAACACTCTGCCATATTCAGTACTAAGGAGTGTTTTCCCAGGCTTTCCATGTGCAGCCAGCCAGTTTCAGCAATAGAGGGGTAACGCAAAGTGTACCAGATCAGGGCTCAGAAGATGTAGGTGAGCCAGAGCTTTGCCACTAAGCTTCCGTATGACTCCCTTCATCTATGACCTCTTTCCATCTTTAAGGATTTTAGGATGGCACTGGGGTGAAATGACATACAAATAAACACATGTAAGTTATTACTATGTGCCAGTAACAGTGAGAATAAGAGTTCTTGCTGAAATTGGGAAGGAAGCCCCAGGTTCCTCAGATTCCCCACATGCAAAGTGGGGCCAAGGGATGGGGAGGAGAGAGGTGGGAGCTGGGGGGCAAGTCAACCAAATGGGGAAAACTCCAGGACTGACTGATTTCCTGTGTTACTGTGCGTTAGTCACTTCATCTCTTGGAGCATTATGATCCTAATCCATAGAAAAGGCAAATTATCCTGCTCATAGTGTTCTGGGTACATCTGTGATTCCAGGTATATCTCTAGCTCCAGGTCCACTTTAGAACTTTTGGGTCAAGCAAACTTCTTCTGCATATGTCCAGGGTGTGGGTGGCTAATTCTCAATGAACTAACAAACTATACAGCAATAAATGTTCATTCTTTTGCCTCTCTCAGGCCCAAGTAGACATGAAGCTGCTAAAGTCTTAGAGATTGACTTTTCTAGCCTGCTAATAGTTGAGTAATTTTCCAGAAACAAGACTTGGCCAGTTTCCTTGTATAAGGTACCAGCCCATCCCTCTTACATAAGTATTGTTTATTCCCCCAGAGAATTCAAGAAGCCAGTTCCTCCACAGGGCAGGGCTCAGAAGATCCCACAGCCTCAACCCCAGGGATCAAGGGTCTTTGACCCAATCTGTGTGGGAATTAAGGCTCATTCAGTGGAGGTTTAGCCCCACCCAGGCATCTGGGGGTGGGGGCTAAGAACTGTCAAATCTGGGGACTCTTAGGAATGCCATTATTAGTTATCTCAGTCTAAATTCTCAAAGGGATTTGTGTATATATGAGGGGAGGAGGGCTAGTAGGGAACATAGAAAAGCAATCTTTAACTAGAAATGTCCTTACTAGGTTCTGCTGTGCTTTTTTTGGTATAAAAATCACTGTAAAGATTTTTGAATGATCCACTGAAAGTGAAAGCTCTTTCCTTATCTCCACCCCCACCCCACCCTCAGAGATAACCATTGTTAACAGTTGGTACACCTCCTTTCAGATATTTTGTGCAAACATATTTTTAAAATACAAAACAGGACCATACTGTGCATATTATTCTGAAAGCTGCTTTCTTCACTTAATATATTGTGGGCATCTTTTTGTGTCAATACAGAATACTGGAAGCTCTGGCTTTCCTTTTTTTTTTTGAGACAGAGTCTCACTTATTAACCCTCGGTAGAGTGCTGTGGTGTCACAGCTCACAGCAACCTCCAAATCCTTGGGCTTAGGCAATTCTCTTGCCTCAGCCTCCCGAGTAGCTGGGATTACAGGTGCCCAGCATAACACCTGGCTATTTTTTTTGTTGCAGTTTGGCCAGGGCTGGGTTTGAACCCACCACCCTCGGTATATGGGGCCAGCGTCTTACCCACTAAGCCACAGGTGCCGCCCTGGCTGCCCTTTTTTAAAACAACATTGTTTTCCAATCTATCTACTTAGTTCCCTGATACTTGATACTTAGGTTGTTTCCAGTTTGCCATTAAAAGTAAACCCGCAGGCTCGGCACCCATAGCTCAGTCAGTAGGGCACCTGCCACATATACCAAGGCTGGTGGATTCGAGCCCAGCGCGGGCCTGCTAAACAACAATGACAACTGCAGCAAAAAAAAAGCTGAGCATTGTGGCAGATGCCAGTAGTCCCAACTACTGGGGAGGCTGAGGCAAGAGAATCGTTTAAACCCAAGAGTTTGAGGTTGCTGTGAGCTGTGACACTGTGGCATTCTACCAAGGGTTACTTACATAGTGAGACTCTGTCTCCAAAAAAAAAAAAAAAGTAAACCGGCAAAGAATCTGGCTGTTTTTGTCCAGTTATTTGTTTAGGGAAAATTCCAAGAAGTGAAACCTCTGGATCAAATGGCTTACCCCGTTAAAATGCTCATGCTCATATGGGGCCAGGCAAGGTGGCTCATGCCTATAATCCTAGCACTCTGGGAGGCCGAGGAAAGGTGGATTGTCTAAGTTCACAGGTTCAAGACCAGCCTGAGCCAGAGCAAGACCTCATCTCTAAAAACAGCCAGGCCCATTGTGATGAGTACCTGTTGTCCCAGCTACTTGGGAGGCTGAGGCAAAAGAATCGCTTAAGCCCATTAGTTTGAGGTTGCTGTGAGCTATGAAGCCACAGTACTCTACCCAGAGCGGCAAAATAAGACTCTATCTAAAAAATAAAAATAAAAATAAAAGTTTAAGAAAAATGACAAAAATGAGAAAGCCAGAATTTGAAGTTTTAACATCTATTACCATCCCAGCCAATGACTGTGTGTATATTATGGTACTATTCTCAGTGAAACAAACACAAAGAATGCAAGAGAAACATCTATTACTAAGCAGTGACCACTAGAGGCTCTACCACTCTACCAAGGGAGACAAAGTGAGACTCTGTCTCAAAAAAAAAAAAAAAAGATTCTCATACAGCGTGACAGTGGCTCACACCTATAATCCTAGCAGGCTGGGAGGCCAAGGCAAGTGGACTGCTTGAGCTCAGGACTTCAAGACCAGCCTGAGAAAGAATGAGACCCCCATCTCTAAAAAAAAAACAAACAAACAAACAAAGAGCCAGATATTGCAGCAGGCACCTGTAGTCCCAGCTACTCAGGAGGCTGAGGCAAGAAAATCTCTTGAGCCCAGGAGTTTGAGGTTACTGTGAGCCATAACACCACAGCACTCTACTGAGGGTGACAAAGTGAGACTCTGTCTCAACAAAAAATAAATAAATAAATAAATAACTCATATGTGTTGGAGATGGCCACTCATTTCAGTCTCCCACCAGTGGTACATGGTCAGGCAGGACCTCATCTTCCTCATTCCATGCCACTGTGGACCACTTTATCTCTCTCTCCTATAACTAGACATCACCACAGGCAATCTGAAGACCATCTGTCTGATGACCGTATTCTTCATCCCTTCCCACTACATGACAAGAAAACATGTCAAAACCTTTCTTTATGGTCCCATGCCAATGTATCAGACACAAGGGACAGGAGAATTTGGAGCTCTAGGCCTACTGATGATGGGGCTATCAGTTACTGAGACCCAAGCTATTGGTCCTCACCACTGCTGAGACAGAATACTGTTTACCTGAAACACATCTCCATTGACTGTGGTCCCCATGTCCTCAGAACCAGCTGGAAAAAGAACAAGGAGACAGCATTACTCATTGTTCAGCTGGTCCTACATTAGCACACTGAGCCAACCTCCGTGTATGCCCATGTATATACCATCCCCCACACTTACACCTAATGGATACAAAAATAACTTGGGCTCAAACCTTGACTATTCACAAAGCCTCTCACAGCCATCATCACATTTGATTTTCACTGCAGCCTTATCACGATGTTATCAACCCATTTTACAGATTCTCAAGATGAAGCTCAGAGAGTCTACATGACTGTCCAAGATCACCCAGCCAGTAATAGCTCCTAACCTACCTGAAACTAAAGGACTCCCAGCTGCATCTGGGAGTGGCCAATCATCCACAGAGCCCACACCTGGTAAGGAGGCACAAACACTACAGGCTGAGGGTGGGGGATGAGAGGCATAAGGAAGAGAGGCCTGTCCCACCTGGGAGAACAGGAGTTGCCGTTCCCACCCGGCCAACCTGGCCTATTTGCTCTCTTTGTGCCCCTCCCAGGATTTGAGTTTACCCTCAGCAGTGACTCCTCCCCTTCCTTTCCCTTACATCTGATTAGTCATAAATTCCTGGGGCTTCTGCTGCAACAATAACCCTACAGAGTTGCCCTCCCCTCTTTCTAGCTGCCCAACTCCAGCCCAGGCCCTCATCATCTCAGACCTGTACAACTGTTTTACTCTGTCTGCCCTGTTAGTGGCAAACATCTGTAAAAGCATAACTGTACCTCTTTCTTTGCTCTTTATCTTTCCCAGAGCTGTGCAATGGTACCTGCAACTTTGTAGGAACTCAATGGCTATTCGTTGAATAAACATCAAGACATGCATTAAAGAAAGAAAAGATGAATACGTGACTTCTGCCCATTCACAGGTGGCCCAGATTGGAGCTTCACCCTCTCCTGTCCCTCTTTCAAACCAATCACCAGGGCTGACATTTTGTAAAACATACATTAATGTGTGTCACTCCTCTGACTCAAAAAATAATGAACATAACCCTCCCAAAATCCACTTCCCATGGACTATGGGACCACATGGAGGTGCAGGGTCTGCTCCTGCCTTGGGGACTTTGCAGGTGCTGTTCCATCTGGAAGGTTGCTCCCTTACCCCCCTGCAGCCTCTGCTTAAAGCTGCCTTATTAGAGGGCCTCCCAGACCACACCCTAACCCATTCCTCTGGCATCCCTCCTCTTCCCCCAGCAACATTTTCTCTATAGTACAGGCAGTCCCCAGGTTACAAACAGGATAGGCTCTTTGTGTTTGTTCTTAAGTTGAATCTGTATGTAAGTTGGAACAGGGACATTTACCTATTACCTATAATAGCCTCAGTTCATAAGTGCAAGTCACGTGTTAGATGTTTGTAACTTGGGGACTGGTTGAGTGGTTCTCAACCTTCCTAATGCCACAACACTTTAATACAGTTCCTCATGTTGTGGTGACCCCCCACCATAAAATTATTTTTGTTGCTACTTCAGAACTGTAATTTTGCTACTATTATGAATCGTAATGTAAATATCTGATTTGCAGGATGGTCTTAGGCGACCCCTGTGAAAGGGTAGTTCAACCCCCAAAGGGGTCACGACCCACAGATTGAGAACCGCTGGCCTAGACTCACTGTAGCCTGACAGATTTGTTGGTGTAGGTATTTATTATGTAGGTATTTATTATCTGTCTTCCACACTTGAATGGATCCTCCATTGAGAGCTGGGTCTTTTTCTTCTCCATGATGGGGCCCAGTACCTGGAACAGTGCCTGGCACATAATAAGGACTCAATAAATATTTGCCAGATGAAGACATCTAACCCTGGAGCATAGTACATGAGGATCTCTGGTCTTGACTTGCCCATTTTTCCTGACTCATTTCCCATCCATCCCTCCTAAGTTCTGGTTTCCACCTTCCCCAAACATACCGCTCCCTACCTGCCAGGCTTATCACCCTGCTTCCCTCTCTAAAGAATGATATTTTTGGATCCATTCGTTCTCCAAGATCCAATTCATAAGTCATTGCCTCCGGGCAGCCCTGCCCCTCTTCTTCCACTTGCCTAGGCACTAACAGAAGGTCTCTCCCCTCTGGGGCATCCCAGAAAACTGGACAGACTCTCTGCACCTTCTTGTACAATTACCTGTTACCCACAGTGGCCACATATTCCCTTACCAGGCCCTATATCATATCCTACTCAGCTCCTAAGGGCTCCTATACAGAACAGGTGAGCAGTAATTGTCAGTAAGTGGAAGTCGAATTGCTCTTTGGGGGTCCTCTGTTATCCGTCAGGCCTCTCAGAAACTGTGATGCCTCCAAGCAAAGAGCTGTGGGAGGCCACAAGAGGTTATCACAGATGGACAAATATGCCTTCACCAGCCGGATAGGCTGTGAACAGCATCAACAATGCTTTAGGCCTGGAGACTGAAGAGAGGGACACTTAATCCCAGGGAAATAATCCCCAAGTAACATAAATTATAATTGGCTTTGCTTTTAGAGTCAGTGACTGATTTTGACCAATTCTGCAGCTGTCACCCTCATTCATTCAGATAGGTTATCTCCTGCCTGGGTGCCCAGGTCCCTAAATCAGGCTGGGAACAACTGGGTTTCAGTGGCAGCATCTTCTGCAAAAGGGCTTCTTCTCCTGGGCTATCTCCTGCACCAGGACTTCACGTTACCACATTCACATGAAGCCGGTCTGTACACTTGGCCTTCTGGAGAAGCGGCACCATTCCACTCCACCCTGAGCACCCCTGGCCTCAGACCCCACCCACCCTGTCCACACCTACAGGAAGCTTCCCAGGATCCACTCTGACCTTTGGAATGACTTGCTACCCCAGTCTTGGGAGGATTCCTCTGGAGATGAGGTTTCAGCCTCTTTGGGAATCCATACACACCCATACATAGAATTACGAGTTATCTGTTGCCACAATGCTCTGATCAATCTACTGCATGTTTATCACCGTGAGTCCATAATCAGAGACTGGCAGAACAGAATTGAGGCAGGAATAAGCCCCTGGGTGTGTTGCTTCCTTCAGCTGCCTGACCCATTTTGGAACAAGAGCAGAGATAGCCAGAACATTCCTATGAGCTTACTGAGGCCCAGCAGGGGAAATGGGCTTGCCCAGAACTCATGGGCAAGTTAGAGCCAGGACTAGGGCTCAGAAAACTGAGTGTGAAAACATAAACCCTTTGGGCCCTACCCAAGGCTGATGAATGGAAACAAAGTCTCCATCACTCAGGCAGATCCAGCCAGAGCCAATAGACTCAATGTGGCTCAGCTCAGGCTTATACCAGATGCCTCTTTCCCCAGGGGTATCTGGGAGCCCAACATGAGAGCACTCAGCACAGGGACTGCTAATATGAGGACCCCATCGTTCAAGAGAAGGTGACCCAGAGGGGCTGACTGCTTCTGCTGCTATAGCCAGCTTCCACCCAGGTCCCAGCAAGCCAAGGCACTTGTTCTCCACCCCATCCGGGTTTCTGGCACTCATTCCTGCTCAGGGGAGGATTACCTCTTCAGCAGTGCCTGGGTGAGAAGGGTTGGATAAACTCTATCATGTCTGATTACCCATTGAGCTGCCACCCTGCAGTTCCCCACTGCTTCCCAGACTGCCATTTAGGACAGCAGCTGAGCATTGTGGCTTTAGCATGTGTGAGTCTGGGAGAGCCTCAGAAAGCTGGCAGCTCACTGCACAAAGAGAGAATGTTCCTGTTTCTCTTCTGGTCACCTTGGTTCTGAGACCAATCTGTGCCCTACCCCTTCCAGAGAGGGAACCTCCCATCCGGGCTGTAAGCTTCTGCAGCCCCACTGTCCTAGGAGAGGCCACAACTTGCTCTGCCTACCCTGGACTTGAATTCTACCTGCCCTTCTCCCTGTCTTGGAGTTCTGAGGATGGTTCCTCTCAGCAAGGCCTCCCCCCACCCCACCCTTCCACCCTGGATGCCATACTCTGGTCCTCATGAGACAGATTAGGGAAAGGGGCAGTCTCATTCAACTCAGACAAATGAATACTAGTGCATTAACTTCGACAAGTATTTCCTAGGAATTCCCTGAGACATGGGAGGATGCTCCAGTGCTGGAAGCTACTTGCTCAGCTGGCTCTATCGCTAATTTGGACAAGTGGCAAAAGACCCATGTCTCTTCACTCCCACATCCATCATCTCCCAGGGAGACTGCCACATTATTGAAAGAGATGGAGCCCAGAGCTAGGAGTCCTGGGATCAAGCCCTAGATCTATTACTCACTGCTGTGTGGGCTCTAGTTTCTCACATATTACTAAAGGCTTGCTACATTTCTCTTATCAAAGGGATACAGAGTTGCTTCCCACTCCTGGGTCACAGGGACTATTTTACTCATTTCTGTATCCCCAGTGGCCTGGCATGCATTAGGTGCTTGGTGAATGTGAAATGAATGCAAATATACTGTAGAGAGCCTCATAAACATGTGTGTGAATGTTATTGTGTGTATCCCAGTACTTATTACAATAGGCCCATAAATCCTTAAAAATGACCTTAACAGGAAACAAAGTCTGTTTTGGATATATTCCTGAAGGTGATATCACCTTGTTTTACTAGATAGTTTACAAAATTGTTCTTTCAAGCCAGAAACTGAGCAGGAACATCATTGATAAACACGACAATACCCTGAGGTCTGAAGCTAAGCACAGTAGCCCTGGACCACCTTTGGAAAACCATTAAGTAGACAATTACAAACACCTGAAAGGCAGGAACACATACATTCCTTTGGGCCCCTGCCTCTACCCCAGCTTCAAACTTAGAGCCAGGCCTGGAAGACAGTGAAGTTATGTGGAGAGAGCTTAGAGAGGGCTTACAAACAAGTTTAAATCTTTGATCTACTCTTACTAGATATTTCAATAATGTATGTCTTTGAGCCTCGGTTTTGCTATCTCTGAAACTGTCCAATAATGTGTATGAAATGATTAAATATAACTAGCATGCTTAGCCTAGTAGCTGCAGAATGGCGGGTGGTTCCCATGGAAGGTTTTCGAGTTCCTGGAGCACCAGTATAAGAGAGCTAAGCATGAGGGCCTAGGAGGCCACACCTGCTCCACTTGGCAGGGATCCTGGGACAGCAGGGTATTGAGAGGCTCAGGAGGGAGTCTCAGAACTGGGCTGTGGGCAGTTAGTGGAGATGGCCTGGGAATGAAATGTCATGACAGAATCGGTGTCCTGGAGCCACCAGATTCACCGCCCCAGAAGAGGCCTTGGCTCATCCCCCAGCTCAGAGGTCCTAGATAGGGATCTCCAAGAAGATTCCCGCAGGCTTTCGCTCACACACAAACACAGCCCCCGGCCTGCTCTTGGCTGGCCTACAGCCGGCCCTCATCACTCTACGCAGGGCCCCTAGGCCGGTCTGTAAGGACCTGGGTCCCGCAGTGCGAGCCCGGGGCACACCAGCTCACAGGCCACAGCGCTGACTCACCCCCACTCGCAGGTCCCTGCTGCGCCGAGGCCAGCTGGCTGCGGGCAGGAGCCCCGAAGCCCTCATCATTCTCTATGCCTGCGATCTCGCTCTCCTGCTGGGCCAGAAAGGCAGCCGCCGGGTCCTCCTCAAGTGCCTCCGGAGCCCCGCTCTCCGATGACGAGAAGAAGCCAAAGTCATCAGCCATTTTCCCCGCGTCCCTGCTGAAGCCTCTGCCTGGCTCTCGGCTCTGCCCGGCGCGTGCTCCGCGCTGTGCGCGGTGGCCGCGACGCTGTCACCCGAGCCGCCGGGGGGGAGCCGGCTTCGGCGGAGACAGGCTCGGCCCGGCGACACTGCACTTCCTCTCCGCCACCCGGCCGGGCTCTCCTGTCACTGCTGCTGCAGGCGCCGCGGCGGGAGGAGCCGGACCGGAATGTGGTGATGTCACCGGCCGAGGGAGGGGGCCCACAGGACGGCCGAGAGGTCGCCTCGTGTTGGCCACAGGAGGGCGGCAGCAGGACTGGGCTCAGGCCGAGGGGTCTGGCGGCCGGGGCGGGGATCCCCGGCTCCTTCCGCAGAGGCGCTCCTTCCCAGAACACAGTTCCTGCGCGCTCTATAGGCTGGGAGAGGTGAGCAAAGTGGCCATACTGTGTACCGGGCCAAGACCGAGCGACAGCCCTGGCCTCGGGACCTCAGAGCAGGTGGTAGCCGCTCAAATCTTGTTCTTCATTCATTCTGCAAAAGTTTCTTCACTCGAGTTGGGCAAATATGAATCCCATTCCCCTTCTTACAGAGGCTCCTCCTCTGTAAGAGGAGGAAAATGAGGCTGGGAAAGCCTTAGTTGCATCTTTTCATGAAAGTCCAGGGCCTTTCCCAATAGACCATACTGCTTCAGTGCATTTTTGTGAATTTCTCTTCATTTGCGAAGACTCAGCTCATATCATCCTGTGTCCTGACTAGGCCCCTACTTAGAAACTGGCCTCCTATTTTTTTTTTTTTTTCGTAGAGACAGAGTCTCACTTTATGGCCCTCGGTAGAGTGCCGTGGCCTCACACAGCTCACAGCAACCTCCAACTCCTGGGCTTAAGCGATTCTCTTGCCTCAGCCTCCCAAGTAGCTGGGACTACAGGCGCCCGCCACAACGCCCGGCTATTTTTTTTTGGTTGCAGTTTGGCCGGGGCCGGGTTTGAACCCGCCACCCTCGGCATATGGGGCCGGCGCCCTACCGACTGAGCGACAGGCGCCGCCCTGAAACTGGCCTCCTAAATGTCCTTTAGATATGGCCTAAGAAAGGCAGACCTAATTTAATCAGGCTGCCTGCCACTCTTCTGCTGCCTTCAGTAGACAATCTCTGAATGCCTCCTCCCTGCCAGGGCTTTGCTGAGCACCAAGACAACATTTTGTAAAAGCTTGCCCTGAGGTGGTGACGGTAGCTCAGTACGTAGGGCTCTGGCCACACACACCGAGGCTGGCAGGTTCAAACCTGGCCTGTGCCAGGATCATGGTGGGCGCCTGTCATCCCAGCTATTTCGGAGGTTGAGGTAAGAGAATCTCTTGAGCCCAGGAGTTTGAGGTTGCTGTGGGCTGTGATGCCATGGCACTCTACCTAGGGCACCATAATGAAACTCTGTCTCAAAAAAATAAAATAAAATAAAATAAAATCTTGCCCTGGCCATGGGGGGATTACAATCTAGTGAGTCCAAGAGATGGCAAATGATCAAAGTGCTGTGTGTGAGGTGCTCTGACATTTAAGCACAGGGTACAAGGAGACCCAAAAACCACATGGAATTTGGACTGTTTTCTATTTCTAATGCAAGACTTAAAGGTCAACTAGGAGTTATGAACTAAAAGAGAAATAGGAAAGATAAGCCCCAAGCTGGGAGGGTGGAGGACCTACGCCCTGCCATGGTTTCCCATAGTATGTTTATTCCCAGGTTTCAACCCATCATTCTTTCCCAAATAAATTCATTTCTTTTTATACCAACACTCTCTTGGTTGTTATTTTAGGTTGACCTGTGCCTGGCTCCTGATCTTAGAGGAAAAGCTTTCAGTCTTCCAGTACTGAGCACATTTGCTGTGGAATTTTCTTTCTTTATTTTTTTTTGAGACAGTCTCACTGTGTCACCATTGGTAGAGTGCTGTGGCATCACAGCTCACAGCAAACTCAAACTCTCGGGCTTAAGCGATTCTCTCGTCTCAGCCTCCCAAGTAGCTGGGACTACAGGAGCCCACCCCAATGCCTGGCTATTTTTTGTTGCAGTTGTCATTGTTGTTTACCTGGCCCAGGCCAGGTTCAAAACCACCCCTCAGTGTACGTAGCTGGCACCATAACCACTGTGCTACGTGCGCCAAGCCTGCTGTGGATTTTTCATTTATGGCTTTTACTACGTCAATGTAACTATCTTCTATTCCTAGTTTCTTGAATGTTCTTGTCATTAAAAGGTGTTGAATTTTGCCAGATGCTTTTTCTGCTCAATTGAGATGATCATGTGGTTTTCTTTTCTTTTTCTTTCTTTTTTTTTTCTTTTTTTTGAGACAGAGTCTCAAGCTGTGACCCTGGGTAGAGTCCTATGGTGTCACAGAGCTCACAGCAAATTCAAACTCTTGGGCTTACCTCAGCCTCAGCATTTTCTTGCCTCAGCCTCCCAAGCAGCTGAGACTACAGGCATCCGCCACAATGCCCGGCTATTTTTGGTTGTAGTTGTCATTGTTATTTGGCAGGTCGGGGCTGGATTCGAACCTGCCAGCTCAGGTGTATATGGCCAATGCCCTAGCCACTTGAGCAACAGGTGCCAAGCTAATCATGTGGTTTTCTTATATAGTGTATTAGTATAGTGTATTACCTTGACTAATTTTTTTTTTTTTTGCAGTTTTTGGCCAGAGCTGGGTTTGAACCCACCATCTGCGGTATATGGGGCCAGCACCCTACTCCTTTGAGCCACAGGCGCCGCCCACCTTGACTGATTTTTTGTATTTTCATCCACACTTGCAATCCAGGTGGTCATGGTATCTAATCCTTTTATTGCACTGTTGAATTCAGTTTGCTGGTTTTTTGTTTTTTTTCCAAAACAGAGGCACAATGTTTTTGTCACATGGATATCTTGTATAATACTTAAGTTAGGGCAGTTTGAAACTATATTTTTGAGGATTTTTGCTTCAGTGTTCACAAGACATATTTATTAGTCTGTGCTTTCCTTTTTTGTAATTTTTTTTTTTTTTTTTTTTGAGACAGAGCCTCAAGCTGTTGCCCTGGGTAGAACCTCCAACTCCTGGGCTCAAGCGATTCTCCTGCCTCCACCTCCCAAGTAACTGGGACTACAGGCACCTGCCACAACGCCCATCTATTTTTTGGTTGCAGCCATCATTGTTGTTTTGGCCAGCCCAGGTTAGATTCAAACCCACCAGCTCACGTGTGTGTGGCTGGCGTCTTAGCCACTTAAGCCACAGGCACCAAGCCTTTTTTGTAATATCTTTATCTGGCTTAGGTATCAGGGTAATGCTGGCCTTGTGGAATAAATTAGGAACTATTCCCCACAGCCAACGACACAGTAAGTAAAGCAAGCACACAGCCCTCAGAATGGGAGAGGATATTTTCAGGTTATGCTTCTGACAAAAGTTTGATAACCAGAATCCACAGAGAACTCAAACTTATTAATAAGAAAAGAACAAGTAATCCCATTTCAGTGTGGGCAAGGGACTTGAACAGAAGCTTCTCTGAAGAAGATAGGTGCATGGCCTACAGACACATGAAAAAATGCTCATCACCTTTAATCATCAGAGAAATGCAAATCAAAACTACTATGCAATATCATCTAACTCCAGTAAGAGTAGCTCATATAACAAAATCCCAAAACTACAGATGTTGGTGTGGGAGAAAAGGAAACACTTCTGCACTGCTGGTGGGAGTGCAAGCTAATACATTCCTTTTGGAAAGAAGTATGCAGAATACCCAGGAAGCTAAAAGTAGACCTGCCGTTTGATCCTGCAATTCCTCTACTAGGCATATATCCAGAAGACCCAAAATCACTTTATAATGAAAATATTTGCACCATATTGTTCATTGCAGCTCAATTCATAATAGCCAAGTCATGGAAGAAGCCCAAGTGCCCATCAACCCATGAATGGATTAATAAAGTGTGGTGTATGTATACCATGGAATATTACGCAACATTAAAAAAGATGGAGACTTTACCTCTTTTACATTTACATGAATGGAGCTGGAATATATCCTACTTAGTAAAGTATCTCAATAATGGAAGAAAAATATCCAATATACTCAGTACTATTATGAAAACAATTCACAATCATTCACACGTTCACATGAAGAATAGATCACAACTATGGCACAGGATGAAGGGGGGGAGGGAGGGTGAATGATGTGATCACACCTATAGTGCATAATGCAAGGGTACATGTCAGATCTATTAACTATAGAGTATAAATGTCTTAACACAGTAAGTAAATAAGATACGGTATATATTAACCAGTGTGATGTAAGCGTTCCTAATTCTTTTTCTTTCTTTCTTTTTTTTTGCAGTTTTTGGACCAGGTTGGGGTTTTTTTGTTTGTTTGTTTTATTTTTTTAAATTTATTTATTTTTATTGTTAAGTTATAGCTGTGTACATTAGTGCAATCAAGGGGTACAATGTGAGGGTTTCCTATACAATCTGAAATATTCTCATCAAACTGTTCAACATAGCCTTCATGGCATTTTCTTAGTTACTGTATGTAGGCATTTGTATTCTGCATTTAGTAAGTTTTGCCTGTACCCATTCTAAGATGCACTGTAGGTGTGGCCCACCCATTACCCTCCCTCCACCAAAACCTCACCCCTCCCTTCCCCTTCCTTGGCCCTTTCCCCATAGTCTTGTGCTATAGTTGGGTTATAGCCTTCATGTGAAAGCTATAATTTAGCTTCATAGTAGAGCTGAGTACATTGGATACTTTTCTTCCACTCCTGAGATACTTTGCTAAGAAGAATATGTTCCAGCTCCATCCATGTAAACATGAAAGAGGTAAAGTCTCCATCTTTCTTTAAGGCTGCATAATATTCCATGGTATACATGTATACATGTACTACAATTTGCTAGTCCATTCGTGGGTCGATGGGCACTTGGGCTTCTTCCATGACTTAGTGATTATGAATTGGGCTGCAATAAACATTCTGGTACAGATGTCTTTGTTATATTGTGAGTTTTGGTCTTCTGGCTATAAACCTAGTAAAGGAATTATAGAATCGAATGGCAGGTCTATTTTTAGGTCTCTAAGAGTTTTCCAAACATCCTTCCAGAAGGAATGTATTAGTGTGCATTCCCACCAGCATTGTAGAAGTGTGCCCTTTTCTCCACATCCACACCAACATCTCTGGTTTTGGGATTTTGTTATGTGGGCTACACTTACTGGGGTTAGGTGATATCTCAAAGTAGTTTGATTTGCATATCTCTGATGATTAAGGATGATGAGCTTTTTTTCAAGTGTTTGTAGATTGTGCGTCTGTCTTTTTAGAGAAGTTTCTCTTCAAGTCCCATTCCCACCCTGAGATGGGATCACGTGTTCTTTTCTTGCTAATACGTTTGAGTTCTCTGTGGATTCTGGTTATTAGACCTTTATCGGAGGTATAACCCACAAATATTTTCTCCCATTCTGAGGGCTGTCTGCTTGCTTTACTCACTAAGTTCTTGGCTGTGCAGAAGCTTTTTAGGTTGATCAGGTCCCAGTAGTGTATTTTTGAAGCTGCTTCAATTGCCTGGGGAGTCCTCCTCATAAAATATTCACCCAGGCCGATTCCTTCAAGAGTTTTCCCTGCACTTTCTTCAAGTATTTCTATAGTTTCATGTCTTAAGTTTAAATCTTTGATCCAGTGAGAGTCTATCTTAGTTAATGGTGAAAGGTGTGGGTCCAGTTTCAATCTTCTACAGGTTGCCAGCCAGTTCACCCAGCACCATTTGTTAAATAGGGAATCTTTTCCCCACTGAATGTTTTTAATTGGCTTGTCAAAGATCAAATAACAGTAAGTAGCTGGATCCATCTCTTGGTTCTCTATTCTGTTCCAGACATCTACTTCTCTGCTTTTGTGCCAGTACCACGCTGTTTTGATCACTTTTGATTTATACTACCGTCTCAGGTCTGGTAGCGTGATTCTTCCTGCTTTGTTTTTATTGCTGAGTAATGTTTTGGCTATTCGAGGTTTTTTCTGATTTCATATAAAACGAAGTATTATTTTTCCCAGATCTTTAAAATATGACAAAGGAGCTTTAATAGGAATTGCATTAAAGTTATATATTGCTTTGGGCAGTATGGACATTTAAACAATGTCGATTCTTCCCAGCCATGAGCATGGTATGTTTTTCCATCTGTTAACATCTTCAGCTATTTCTTTTCTTAAGGTTTCATAGTTCTCTTTGTAGAGATCTTTCACATCCTTTGTTAGGTATACTGCCAAATATTTCATCTTCTTTGGCACTACTGTGAAAGGAATAGTCTTTGACTGTTTTTTTCAGCTTGGTTGTTGTTGGTATATATAAAGGCTATAGATTGGGACGGGCGGCGCCTGTGGCTCAAGGAGTAGGGCGCCGGTCCCATATGCCGGAGGTGGCGGGTTCAAACCCGGCCCTGGCCAAAAAAAAAAAAAAGCTATAGATTTAGGGGGCTGGGTGTTGATTTTGTAGCCTGAGACATTGGAGACAATGGGCAACCTTACCTGGTTCCTGATCTAAGTGGAAATGATTTCAATTTAACTCCATTCGATATGATATTGGCTGTGGGCTTGCTGTAGATGGCCTCTATTAGTTTAAGAAATGTCCCTTCTATACCAATTTTCTTAAGTGTTCTGATCATGAAGGGATGCTGGATATTACCAAAGCTTTTTCTGCATCAATTGAAAGAATCATATGGTCCTTATTTTTTAGTTTGTTTATGTGTTGAATTACATTTATAGATATACGTATATTGAACCAGCCTTGAGACCCTGGGATAAATCCCACTTGGTCATGGTATAATTTTTTTGATGTTTTGTTGGATTCTGTTTGTTAGGATCTTATTGAGTATTTTAGCATCAATATTCATTAGTGATATTGGTCTATAATTTTCTTTTCTTCTTGGGTCTTTCCCTGGTTTGGGGATCAAGGTGATGTTTGCTTCATAGAATGTGTTGGGTAATATTCCTTCTTTTTCTATATTTTGGAAGAGGTTTAGTAGTATAGGTACTAGTTCATCTTTAAAGGTTTGGTAGAATTCTGACATAAAGCCATCTGGTCCTGGGCTTTTCTTTTTAGGGAGATTTTTGTATAGTTGATGCTATTTCAGAACTCGATATAGGCCTGTTCAACATTTCCACTTCATTCTGGCTAAGTCTTAGTAGGTGGCATACTTCCAGGTATTGGTCAATTTCTTTCAGATTTTCATATTTCTGAGAGTAGAGTTTCTTTTTTTTTTTTTTTTTTTTTTTTGTAGAGACAGAGTCTCACTGTACCGCCCTCGGTAGAGTGCCGTGGCGTCACACGGCTCACAGCAACCTCTAACTCTTGGGCTTATGCAATTCTCTTGCCTCAGCCTCCCCAGCAGCTGGGACTACAGGCGCCCGCCACAATGCCTGGCTATTTTTTTGTTGCAGTTTGGCCAGGGCTGGGTTTGAACCTGCCACCCTCGGCATATGGGGCTGGCGCCCTACTCACTGAGCCACAGGCGCCGCCTGAATAGTTAATTTTAAGTCTACAATTTCTTTCATAAGTTTCTTTTTTTTTTTTTTTAGACAGTGTATCATTTTGTTGCCCTTGGTAGAGTGCTGTGGTGTCACAACTCACAGCAACCTTCAGCTCTTGGGCTTAGGTGATTCTCTTGCCTCAGCCTCCTGAGTAGCTGGGACCACAGGCACCTGCCACAACACCCAGCTATTTTTTTGTTGCAGTTTGGCCAGGGCCGAGTTCAAACCTGCCACCCTTGGTATATGGAGGCAGCGCCCTACTCAATGAGCCACAGGCACCACCATTTGCTGAGTTTCTTATTGGAGGAGCTATCCAACACTGCCAAAGGAATGTTAAAATCTCTGACTATTATGGAGCTAGAAGAAATCAAGTTGCTCATGTCTGTTAGGGTCTCTCTTATAAATTGAAGCACATTCTGGTGGGTGCATAAATGTTAATAATTGAACTCTCATTTTGTTGAGTGTTACCCTTAACAAATATGAAGTAACCATCCTCATCTTTCCTTGCTTTTGTTGGTTTAAAGCCTATTGTAACTGTGAATAAAATTGCAACACTAGCTTTTTTCTGATTTCCATTTGCCTAAAATATAGATGACCATCCCTTCGCCCTGAGTCTATATTTATCTTTTAAGGTAAGATGAGATTTTTGTATGCAGCAGATATCTGGCCTGAGTTTTTTTTTTTTTTTTTTCTATTTTTGGCCGGGGCTGGGTTTGAACCTGCCACCTCCGGCATGTGGGACCGGCGCCCTACTCCTTGAGCCACAGGTGCCGCCCAGGCCTGAGTTTTTGTATTCAGTCAGCCAACCTCTGTCTCTTTTAAGGACAATTTAAAACATTCACATTAATTGAGAATATTGATAAGCCTGGCAATATTTTGGGTTTCGAGTTTTTCGAAAGTCCAGTGGACATTTTTAATCCTTTTGCCACTGTGGAAGTTGGAATTTGATCAAAAGTTTCTGAGTGAGTTTACTTTTGTGGTAGAGGATTGTGCTGGTCATTATGGAGGATAAGTCTGAGAATATCCTGGAGAGCTGGTTTAGTTTTCACTAATTTCTTCAACTTGTGAATGTCATTAAAGTATTTAATTTCTCCATCATAAATGAAACTCAGTTTAGCTGGATACAGGATCCTGGATTGAAAATTATTTTGTTTTAGGAGATTAAAAGTCCATGACCACCCTCTTCTAGCTTGAAAGGTTTCAGCAGAGAGATCTGCAGTCATTCTAATATTCTTCCCCTTGTACGTTATGGTTTTCTTACATCTGGCTGCTTGCAGAATTTTCTCCTTCATATTAACTTTGGCAAAGTTAATTGTAATGTGTCTGGGAGATGCCTTATTTTGGTTGAGTCGTGCTGGGGGTCTGAAACTGTCTGCTATCTGAATTTCAGAATCTATTGGCATGTCTGGAAAATTCTCCTTGATTATCTCATGGAGTAGAGCATCTGGGCTTTTCTTTTTTTTTTTTTTTTTGTAGAGACAGAGTGTCACTGTACCACCTTTGGGCAGAGTGCCATGGCAACACATGGCTCACAGCAACCTCTAACTCTTGGGCTTACGCAATTCTCTTGCCTCACCTCCCGAGCAGCTGGGACTACAGGCGCCCGCCACAACGCCCGGCTATTTTTTTGTTGCAGTTTGGCCGGGGCTTGGTTTGAACCCGCCACCCTCGGCATATGGGGCCGGCATCCTACTCACTGAGCCACAGGCGCCGCCCCATCTGGGCTTTTCGAAGCAACCTTGTCACCTTCAGAAATTCCTATAAGGTGAATATTTTGAATTATCCCAGAGTTCTCTGAGAGAATGATCTGTTTTTTGCTCTCCACTTCTCTTCCTCTTTGAGTTTTTGGGAGTGTACAAAAGCTTTGTCTTCAATGTCAGAAATCCTTTGTTCTGCCTGCTCCATTCTGTTACTAAGGGATTCTACTGTATTTCTAAGATTTTTTTTTTTTTTTGGTAGAGACAGAGTCTCACTGTACCGCCCTCGGGTAGAGTACCATGGCGTCACACAGCTCACAGCAACCTCTAACTCTCGGGCTTACGCGATTCTCTTGCCTCAGCCTCCCAAGCAGCTGGGACTACAGGCACCTGCCACAACACCCGGCTATTTTGTTGTTGTTGTTGTTGTTGTTGTTGTTGTTGTTGTTGCAGTTTGGCCGGGGCTGGGTTTGAACCTGCCACCCTCGGCATATGGGGCTGGTGCCCTACTCACTGAGCCACAGGTGCCACCCTATTTCTAAGATCTTTGAGGGCTACAAGCTCTTGTCTCAATGTGTCAAAATCTCTGGCAATTTTTTCTTTGAATGCATTTAATTCTTGAGACAACTTTTGAAATGCTCCTTAAATTTCTAATTCCAACCTTACTTCCATTCTATTAATCTTATTTTTAGGCTCAGCACCTGTGGCTCAAGTGGCTAAGGTGCCAGCCACATACACCTGAGCTGGCGGGTTCGAATCCAGCACGGGCCTGCCAAACAACAATGATGGCTGCAACCAAAAATAGCCAGGCATTGTGGCGGGTGCCTGTAGTCCCAGCTACTTGGGAGGCAGAGACAGGAGAATCGCTTGAGCCCAGGAGTTGGAGGTTGCTGTGAGCTGTGATGCCACAGCACTCTACCCAGAGTGATAGCTTGAGGCTCTGTCTCAAAAATAAAAAATCTTATTTGCAATCCAAATCCTGAATTAGATTTCTGAAATATCAGCCATTTGTTTATGAATGAGATCTTCTGGTGTGTCCACAATGTCATTCCTTGGGGGATTCGATCTACTCTGATTATTCATGTTGCCAGAGTTTTTCCATTGATTCCACCCCATGAATATTTTGCACCATTTGGCTAGATGAGCAGACAGGTATAGTTGGGTTAGGGGCTCCTAGAATAAGGATTAACCAGCCCTTTGCCCAAGAGCTGGGACTGGTGTCTGTACCTTTTCCCCTAGAGTTTTAAAAGGACACAAACAGTACTAAGGCCTAAGACATGGGGGACCTGCTTGCTGTGATGGCACTAAGTGGCTCTGTCTTTTTTTCAGCTGGTCTCTGTCCAATCCTAATGAATCAGTAACTCCAAGTTGAAGTCTCAGCTGTGGAGAAATACCAAGAACTAAGTCATCATTCAGAGCAACAACTGGAAAGAGAAAATAAAACCTTCCCACAACCACACACCCAGGATACCACTTTGGATAGTCCTCGGGTGATTGGCCCAGAACAAGTGTCCCAAATCAATGGTCCCAGTCAGCACCCGGTCTCAAGTGGGAGAGTTCAAAAGGTCTCCAGCAACTAGATAGCAGGGCAGCTCAAGTATGACTCACTTCAGTGGTCTGTGGAGTCAGAAGGACCCATCCAGCAAATGAATTAGTCTGGGAAGGTTGATGCCTCCTTCCCCACCTTACACCTCTGTCACACCCACTCAACTGGTAGCCCTGCAGGGCTGTGATCCAGTTCCCTCCGATAAACAGATACTCTAGGGGTTTGTGCCTTCCTGAGTCACAGGAAGATCTATGTCTCCTAAGCCAGACCGCCACCTTCTGCCACCAGCCTGCAGGGGGTGCTGAAGCCAGACAACCTCAGGTGCTTAATGGAAGCTGGAGCAATTCACTCAGTTCCAGCCCTGCCCCAGATTGACGTTGCTGCCAATTGGAGCAACAGTGCCAATCTGTATTCTCAAAGAACTAGCATTTCTGTCCCAGCTATATTCCCCTGCAGGCCAGGTGCTGTTTGAGTTCACAGAAACTGTGACTCAGCCCCACTCTATGCCGCTGCTGTTGCGCTAATTCTCCCAAAGCTGGAGTCTCTATCTCTGCTGTACTCTGTGTTGGGGTGGGCGCGGTTAGAGCTCACACTCAGCTCTCTGTTCTTGCCTCTCCCTGTGCTGGTGCTGTTGGCCTACCTGCTTTTGTCTCAGCTATGTTACCCTGGGGGCCAGGTGCCTCCAAGGCTCAGTAAAGCAGCTCTTCTGATTCAGCCCCACCCTGGGAGTATGCCATCTCTGCGTGTGCGTATTCTAGTCTCCATCCCCACTGCGCCCCACCCAGGCAGGTACCACCTCAGGAATACCCTTTACTCATGGGGCCTGCGTTTCTGTCCCAGATCTTTTCTGCCAGTGGCTGCCACCAGAGTAGAGGTCTGTCTTTCTCTGGTTAAAAGAGGCAGGGAGTGTCTCTCCAAAATATCCCCAGGGATGTGAGCCCTATTGCTCCCGCTGCTGCCACTGCTGCTCTGTGCCACACACCGCCTCTCCCTCTCCTGTATGGCTCCCGCGGTCCACTGTCCTCTCTTTCCTCTCTTTACACCCGTGCCACAGAATCAGCACAGACCTGCAACAACCCACACTTTGTCCACACCTTTAGAGAAAATGCCCAAGAATCTGGACTCCATGGAGGACAGGCTTCTCGACCTCAGGGTCAAGCTGTGGGGAGTGCTGGGAGTTCAGAATTGCACATAGAGAATATATAGTTTTATGCCTGTGGGAGAGTACTATGGCACCTATGGCACACTAGTGGGTCCTCTCTGGGGAAAGAGTTCCAGTTTTTAGAGGGTCTCTCCTGTGGGATTAAATAGGAGGAGTTCTGAGCTCTGCTAGCTTGTTTGTAGAACGTATCCTGTGAGCCATTCTCATGAGGGAGGGGACTCCCATCCACTTGGTGATGGATTTTGTATCTAATGTTTGTTTCCTTGGGGTTGCAGCTCGCCTCAAGGGATGCTCAGCAGGGTTGATGTGCATTCTTCAACCTTCTCTCTTGGCTCAGCTGCAGACCATAAGCTTACTTGCTAAACTTCTGTCCTTTCACTCTCCTTCTGGATGGGAGCTTCTGTGGAAACCTGGCTCCAGGTGGCCATCTTGCCTCTACCCCCGATATCTCTTTTTTATTTCATCATATATATATATATATATATATTTTTTTTTTTTTTTGAGACAGAGTCTTATTATGTCACCCTCAGTAGAGTCCCGTGGTGTCACAGTTCACAGCAACCTCAAATTCTTGGGCTTAAGCAATTCTCTTGCCTCAGCCTCCCAAATAGCTGGGACTACAGGTGCCCACCACAACTCCTGGCTATTTTGTTGTTGTAGTTGTCATTGTTGTTTGGCAGGCCCAGGCCAGACTCAAACCCGCCAGCCCCATTGTATGTGGCTGGCACCCTAACTACTAAGCTACAGGTGCTGAGCTCATCTTATATAATTTTATTTTTAATTTTCTTTACATTTTTCTCCCTTTTTTCTGATCAGCTTTAATGTATTTCATTTTGTACTCTATTTATGGGACAAAGCCTCACTTAGAAGCCTCGGTTAGGGTGTCCTGGCATTGGTTTGGCTCACAGAGGCCTTGAGCCCCTGGTGCAAGGGGCTCTAGTTTTGGTGTCTTCTAGTTTTGGCCTTTGAAAAGATGGTATTGGTAGATCAGTACTGTGATATACTGCTGATTTTTTTCTATATTTGGCAGTGGTTGGATCTTGCTTTGCTCAGGCTGCTAAAGAGATCCTAACCTCAAGGAATCCATGCAGCCCAGCCCCACAGGGCCTTGTAATGTGGGTCAAAGGACCCTGACAAACACCACCATTTCTCCTCTTTCTCTCTTTTGGTCCTTATTCTCTCTTCTTTCTATTTTTTCTTTCACTTCCCCTTTTTTTCTTTACCTTTTCTTTTCCTTTCTCCTTTCTCATTCTTTACCCTTCTCTTCCTTTTGACCCTATACCAGTGGTTCTCAACCTGTGGGTCACGACCCCTTTTGACTGTATTAAAGGTTCATGGCATTAGGAAGGTTAAGAACCATTGCCCTATACCAAAAGGACACTTCAACACCTAAGCACAGAGACAAAGCAACTTAAAGTGAAGGAGCAAGTGAGAGGGGGAAGTACGGGAAGAAAGTAAAGAAGAAGAAAACACACATTGGGGGGAACCAGCAGAAAACATCTGGCAACATGTAAAACCAGAATACAGCAATCCCCCCAAGGGACCATGAGCTAGCTACTACAGAAGATTCTTCCTAAAAAGAATTAATGGAAATGACAGAAATGGATTTTAAAATATGGATGGCAAAAACAATGAAGGGAATTGATGAGAAAGTGGAAAATAATCAAAAGTAAATCCAAAAACAGATCCAAATAATGGATGAACAATGTGAAGAATTTTGAAAGGATATAGCACCTGTAGCACAGTGATTATGGCACCAGCCACATACACCAAGGGTGGCGGGTTCAAACTCAGCCTGGGCCAGCTAAACAACAATCACAATGGCCTTGTGGCAGGTGCCTGTAGTCCCAGCTACCTGGGAGGCTGAGGCAACAGAGCATTTCCAAGACACATTGTAATGAACCCCAACAAAAAAGAAAAAAAGATAAAAAAAAGAAGAAGAAGAAAGAAAAAAAACCACATTGTAATGAACCTGTCTAAAGTTAAGATGAAAGAGAAAATTCTGCAAACAGCCAGGAGTAAGTGCCAAGTGACCCACAGGGGCAGATTCATCAGATTGACAGGAGACTTTTCAGCTGATACTTTTCAAGCCAGAATGGTTATCTACCTTTAACTTTCTTTTATTTTATTTTATTTTTATTTTCAGACAGAGTCTCACTTTGTTACCCTTAATAGAGGGCCATGGTGTAATAGCTCACAGCAACCTCAAACTCTTGGGTTCAAGTGATACTTTTGCCTCAGCCTCCCAAGTATCTGGGACTACAGGTGTCCACCACAATACCCAGCTATTTTTTAGAGACAAGGTCTCTCTCTGGCTCAGACTGGTCTCAAATATCTGGGCTCAGGCAGTCCACCTGCCTCAGCTGTCCAGAGTGCTAGGATTATAGGCGTGGGCCACTGTGCCCAGCCTACCTTTAACTTACTTAAACAAAACAATATTCAGCCCAGAATTCTGTATCCTGCTAAACTAACCATCAAAATGGATGGAGAAATGAAATCTTTTACTGATATGCCACAACAAGACCAGCTCTACAGGAATACTTAGACCTACCCTGCATGCTGACCATCATAAGTCACCATCAGCAAAATAAACACCCAGAAACTGAAGAACAAAACCTAGCTTCCACAATGACACAAAGGATTAAAATTACGCAACAGACTTAATGTCTTGAATTCCTCACTGAAGACACAGAGGTTGGCTGATTTGATAGGAAAGCACCAGCCATCTCTATCTGTCTCCAATAAACACACCTAACCTCAAAGGACAAAAAAAGACTCAGCATGAAGGGTTGGAAAACAGTATTTCAGGCGAATGGAAACCAGAAGAAAGGAAGGGTTGCAATCTTATTTTCAGATACAAGTTGATTCGAAGCAACTAAAGTTAAGAAAGACAAATATGGTCACTTCATACTGGCCAAGGGAACAGTACAACAAGAGGTTATTTCAATTCTAACTATTTATGCACCCAACTTAAATGCTCCCAAAATTATGAAACAAACTTTAATTGGTATGAGCAATATGGTATTCTATGACACCATAATATTATGGTTCTCGACCTTCTTAATGCTGCAACCCTTTAATACAGTTCTTGTGGGTCACAATCCAGAGGTTGAGAACTGCTGCCATAATAGCTGGGGATGTTAACATCCCTCTGACAGAGCAGGACAGATCCTCTAAACAGAAACTAAAGAAAGATACAAGGGACTCAAATGTGACCCTAGAACAATTTGGCTTCTGTATAGACATATACAGAACATACCGTCCCAAAGTTAAGGAATATATGTTCTTCTCATCAGCCCATGGAACATAATCCTAAATACATCATATCCTAGGAAACCAATCAAACCGCAACAAAATTAGGAGAATTGAAATTATATCTTATATCTTCTCAGACCACAAGGCAAAAAAGGTAAATAAATAGGTTCCAAAAAAAAAAAAAAAATAGGTTCAACTTTAACATAAAGTTGTGTCATCCCTGCACAAAGGCATGAAAAATAAACAACCTTATGCTGAATGAGAGTTGGGTCAAGGAGGAAATTATTAAATTCCTTAAACTTAAAAAGCAATGGGCTTGGCACCTGTAGCTCAAGCAGCTAAGACGCCAGCCACATACAACAGAACTGGCAGGTTTGAATCCAGCCTGGACCTGCCAAACAGTAATGACAACTACAACCAAAAAATGGCTGGGTTTTATGGTGAGCGTCTTTAGTCCCAGCTACTTGGGAGGCTTAGGCAAGAGAATTGCTTAAGCCCAGGAGTTGAAGGTTGCTATGAGCTGTGACGCCACTGCACTCTACCCAGGGTGACAGCTTGAGGCTCTGTCTCAAAAAAAAAAAAAAAAAAACCATACAAACAATAAAGCCACAGCTACCAAAACCTGTCAGATAGGGCGGCGCCTGTGGCTCAGTTGGTAGGGTGCTGGCCCCATATACCGAGGGTGACGGGTTCGAACCTGGCCCCAGCCAAACTGCAACCAAAAAATAGCCGGGCGTTGTGGCGGGCGCCTGTAGTCCCAGCTACTCAGGAGGCTGAGGCAAGAGAATCGCTTAAGCCCAGGAGTTGGAGGTTGCTGTGAGCTGTGTGAGACCACGGCACTCTACCAAGGGCCATAAAGTGAGACTCTGTCTCTACAAAAAAAAAAAAAAAAACCTGTCAGATACTGCAAAAGCAGACCAAAGACAGAAATTTATTGCAGTAGACACATACATTTGAAAAACAGAAAGCGAGCACATCAAAAATCCAGAATCAGCTCAAGGAAATGAAAAAAGAAGAGCAATCCAATCCCAAATCTAACATAAGATAAGAAATAACCAAAATTATGTCAGAAATAAAGGAAATTGTTTTTTTTGTTTGTTTGTTTTTTTGTGGGTAGTCTTTTTTTTTTAGAGACAGAGTCTCACTTTATCACCCTTGGTAGAGTGCTGGGGCATCACAGCTCACAGCAACCTCCAACTCCTGGGCTTAGGCGATTCTCCTGCCTTAGCCACGGGAGTAATGGACTACAGGCACCTGCCACAATGCCCGGCTATTTTTTTGTTGCAGTTTGGCTGGGGCTGGGTTTGAACCCACCACTCTTGATATATGAGACCAGCACCCTACTCACTGAGCCACAGGCACCACCCAGAAATAAATGAAATTGAAAACAAAAGAATCATTCAGAACATTAATAAAACAAAAAATTGGTTCTTCTAAAAGATGAACAAAATTGATAAACCTTTGGCCACATTAATTATAAAGAGAAAAGGAAAATTTTTTTTTTTTTTTGTAGAGACAGAGTCTCACTGTACCTCCCTCAGGTAGAGTGCTGTGGTGTCACACAGCTCACAGCAACCTCTAACTCTTGGGCTTACGCGATTCTCTTGCCTCAGCCTCCCGAGCAGCCGGGACTACAGGCGCCCACCACAATGCCCGGCTATTTTTTTGTTGTTGTTGCAGTTTGGCTGGGGCTGGGTTTGAACCCGCCACCCTCGGCATATGGGGCCGGCGCCCTATTCACTGAGCCACAGGCACCACCCAAGAAAAGGAAAATTTCTAACAACCTCAATGAGAAATGAAAAAGGGGTAATAATAACAGATAACACAGAAATACAACAGATTATCTCTGACTACTACAAGAATCTCTACGCCCAAAAAAATTGACAATGTGGAGGAAATGGACCAATACCTGGAACCATACCATCTCTCTAGACTTAACCAGGAAGAAATAGATCTCTTGAACAGACCAATATCAAGCACTGGTATCAAAGCACCCAGGCCTGCTAAACAAACAAACAAAAAAACAGCCAGGCATTGTGTCAGGTGCTTATAGTCTGAGCTACTAGGGAGGCTGAGGCAAGAGAATCTCTTGGGCCTAAGAGTTTGAGGTTGCTATGAGGTCTGATGCCACAGCACTCTATCAAGGGTGACAAAGTAAGGCTCTGTCTGAATAAAATAAATAAATAAATGAAAAAGTATTTGATAAAATTCAGCATTCTTTTCTAACAAAAACACTTAGGAATACAGGCATAGGTGGCACATTTCTTAAACTAATTGAAGCCATCTACAACAAACCCACTGAATGGAGTAAAATCGAAAGCCTTCCCATTTAGAACTGGAACCAGACAAGGCTGTCAACTATTGCCACTACTATTCAACACAGTTCTGGCAGTTCTGGCCAATGCAATCAGGCAAGAGAAGGATATAAAGGGCATCCAAGTGGGGCAGAGGAGGTCAAACTCTTGCTCTTTGCTGATGAGATGATCTTATACTTAGAAAACCCCAGAGACTTGGGCGGCACCTGTGGCTCAGTGAGTAGGGCACCAGCCCCATATACCGAAGGCCCCGGCCCCGGCCAAACTGCAACAAAAAAAATAGCCGGGCGTTGTGGTAGGCGCCTGTAGTCCCAGCTACTCAGGAGGCTGAGGCAAGAGAATCGCCTAAGCCCAGGAGCTGGAGGTTACTGTGAGCTGTGATGCCACAGCCCTCTACCAAGGGCGACAAACTAAGACTCTTGTCTCTAAAAAAAGAAAACTCCAGAGACTCAACCATAAGACTCCCAGAAGTGATCAAGAAATATAATAATGTCTTAGGTTATAAAATAAATGTCCACAAATCAGTAGCCGTTGTATGTGACAATAACAGCCAAGTTGACAATATCTGCCTTCCTGGGCCTCCCAAAGTGTTAGGTTTACGGGCATGAGACACTGAGCCTAGCCCCAGCAGGATTTTGTTAAAAAAAGAGATTAACAAACTGATTTTAAAATCTGTGTGGAAATATAAAGGACCTAAAATAGCCAAAACTACTTTAGAAAAGAACCAAGTGAAGAACCAACACTATCTCATTTCAAGATTTCCTGTATACCTAAAGCTATCAAGACAGACTGGTTTTGACATCAAGATAAACAAATAAGGGCCAGGTGCGTTGCCTAATTCCTGTAGCACTTTGGGAGGCCATGGTTGGAGGATCCCTTGAGCCCACGAGTATGAGACCAGCCTGAGCAAGAGCAAGACCTCATCTCTACAAAAAATAGAAAAAAATCTGGGTGTGGTGGTGTACCTACAAATGGAACCCCTGTAGTTCCAGCTACTTAGGAGGCTGAGGCAGGAAGATTCCTTGAAACCAGGAGTTTGTGATGATGCTACTGTGCTCCAGCCTGGGCAACAGAATGAGACTTCATCTCAAAAAGAACCAAAAGATAAACAGATAGATAAATGGAAGAGTATAGAATCTAGAAGAAGATTTACGTGTATACAAAGTTGCAAAGGCAATTCAGTGAAGGAATACTCATTATTATTATTATTTTTTTTTGAGACAGCCTCAGTCTGTCACCTTGGGGTTGAATGCCATTGTGCCATCATAGCTCCCAGCAACCTAAATATCTTGTGCTCAGGTGATCCTACTAGCTTTCCAAGTAGTTGGGACTTACACGCACCACCACAATGCCCAGCTAATTTTTTTTTTCTATTTTAGTAGAGACAGGATTTCACTCTTGGTTAAGCTAGTCTTGAACTCCTAAACTCAAGAAAGTTTCCCGCCTGTCTCCCAGAATGGAAGGATTACCAGAGTCAGCCACTGAATCCTGCCCCATTATACTTTATTTTTTTGCATATATTTACAAGACAAATACTAATTTATTTTCGAGGTATATATTCTTTTAATAAATTGGAAAAGTCGGGTGGCACCTCTGGCTCAGTGGGTAGGGCACCAGCCCCATATACCGAGGGTGGCAGGATTGAACTCGGCCCAGGCCAAACTGCAACAAGAACAAAACAAAAAATAGCTGGGCATTATGACGGGCACCTGTGGTCCCAGCTACTCAAGGCAAGAGAATTGCCTGAGCCCAGGAGTTGGAGGTTGCTGTGAGTTGTGACGCCACCGACTCTACTGAGGGTGATAAGGTGAGACTCTGTCTCTAAAAAAAAAAATTATAATAATAATAATTTGGGAAATTTAACTAGCATAAGACAGCAATTTTTTTTTTTTTTTTTTAGACAGAGCCTCAAGCTGTCGCCCTGGGTAGTAGAGTGCTGTGGCATCACAGCTCACAACAACTTCCAACTCCTGGGCCCAAGCAATTCTCTTGCCTCAGCCTCCCAAGTAGCTGGGAATAAAGGCGCCTGCCACAGTGTCTGGACATTTTTTGGTTGTAGTTGTCATTGCTGTTTGGCAGGCCCAGACTGGATTCGAACCTGCCAGCTCTGTTGTGTGTGGCTGGTGCCTTAGCAACTCGAGCTACAGACACCAAGCCATAAGACAACAATTTAATGTAAAGCCTCTATATTTGTGATTAAGGAAAATTGAACTGTTTGAGGGATAGGGAATCCTAGGAGAAATACAAACAGGCATGATGATCCGAACTTACAAGCGGAATGTGAAGCAGCTTAGTCCACATTGCACTGCTATTACAACATATTTAAAAAAATATGGAGGCTCGGCACCTGTGGCTCAAGTGGCTAAGGTGCCAGCCACACATTCCAGAGCTAGTGGGTTTGAATCCAGCCCAAGCCAACCAAACAACAATCATGGTTGCAACCAAAAAATAGCCAGGCATTGTGGCGGGTGCCTGTAATCCCAGCTACTTGGGAGGCGGAGGCAGGAGAATTGCTTGAGCCCAGAAGTTGGAGGTTGCTGTGAGCTGGGATGCCACAGTACCCTACCCAGGGTGACAGCTTGAGGCTCTGTCTCAAAAAGAAAAAAATATATGGAACACTTCATGAATTTGTGGGTCACCCTTGAGCAGGGCCATGCTAATCTTCTCTGTATTGTTCCAATTTTAGTATACGTGCTGCCAAAGCAAGCATCCCATTATATTTTTTGTTTTGTTTTGTTTTGAGACAGAGCCTCAAGCTATCACCCTGGGTAGAGTGCCGTGGCATCACATCTCACAGCAACCTCCAACTTCTGGACTCAAATGATTCTCCTGCCTCAGCCTCCCAAGTAGCTGGGACTACAGGCACCCGCCACAACGCCCGGCTATTTTTCATTGCAGCCATCATTGTTGTTTGGCAGGCCCAGGCTGGATCCAAACCCACCATCTCAGGTGTATGTGGCTGGAGCCTTAGCCACTTGAGCCACAGGTGCTAAGCCTGATATAACAATTTGATTGCTTTCTGGTTATGCTTGGCTCTTATGGTATGATTTCTGCTCCAGACTGGAATCAGTGATTTCTTCAAAGACTTCTGAAACCTTTTAGTGGGAAATGATATTTAGCAACCACTATGTGGGCACTATTAGGGTGGTTGTGGGAAGTGAAAAGAATTCCTCTAGGCTCAGCGCCTATAGCTCAGCAGCTAGGGCGCCAGCCATATACATCAGAGCTGGCGGGTTCAAACCCAGCCAAGACCTGCCAGACAACAATGACAACTACAACAAAAAATAGCCAGGCATTGTGGTGGGCGCCTGTAGTACCAGCTACTTGGGAGGCTAAGGCAATAGAATCGCTTAAGCCCAAGGGTTTGAGGTTGCTGTGAGTTGTGATGCCATAGCACTCTACCCAGGGTGACATAGTGAGACTCTGTCTCAAAAAAAAAGAAAAAAAGAATTCCTCTAGACAAAGTTAGGATATAAGTATAAATTTTATCTTCATAGAAGGAAATAGGGAATTAAAGAGTGAAAGAGTGGGAAAAGTAGTGTCGGGCTCACTCCTGTAATCCCAGCACTCTGGGAGGCTGAGGCACGTGGATTGCCTCAGCTCACAGGTTCAAGAACAGCCTATGGCAGAGTGAGACCTCACCTCTAAAAATAGCTGGGTGTTGTGGCAGGTGCCTGTAGTCCCAACTACTTGGGAGTCTGAGGCAAGAGAATTACTTGAGCCCAAGAGTTAGAGGTTGCTATGAGCTATGACGCCACAACTCTCTACCAAGGGTAACAAAGTGAGACTCAGAAAGAAAGGAAGGGTGGGCGGAAGGAAGGAAGGAAAGAAAGAAAGAAATGTAACTGCAGTCAAATTCACAGTGTACTTTGAATGTTGTATCTGCTTTTCCTCTAGCAGGATGATGAGCAGCTGTCTTTGCTGTTAGAGACAGACTTTTCACAAGTGTTTCTTTTTCTTTTCTTTTTTTTTGAGACAGAGTCTGACTTTGTAGATCCCTGCAGAGTGCCATGGCGTAATAGCTCACAGCAACCCCAAACTCCAGAGCTCAAGCAATTCTCTTGCCTCAGCCTCCCAAGTAGCACCCGCCACAACGCCCAGCTAATTTTTGGTTGTAGTTGTCATTGTTGTTTGGCAGGCCCAGGTTGGATTCGAACCTGCCAACCCGGGTGTACGTGGCTGGTGCCCTAGCTGCTGAGCTACAGGCAATGGCTAGGTATTGCAATTTTAATACAGTTTTAATACCTGGAACTCCCATTTGAATGTACTGATAAGGTTTGTTATGGATCTTCCATAAGTTACTTCCCATTTGAACGTACTGATAAGGTTTCTAATGGGGCTTTGTTAGGCTTAGTGGGCCTACTAAGACAGAAATGTGTCAGGCTTAGGCTATAATGGAAAAATACCAGTTAACTCCTGGCAAATTTCTGGACTGCAAGCTTTCAAAAAAAAAAAAAATGAAGTAAGTCTAGTTCACTCCCAAGATAGATAGGAAAGTACTAATTAATTTCTTGCTTCTAGTACACTCCAAATTTCTTGCTTGGCTAACTCCCTGGGAAACAGACCAGGAGGTACCAACTGTTCCCAGACTGACTTTTAAACAATACCAGGTGGGGAAAGTACTGAGACTAAGATGTATATGGTAAAATAGTAAAACAAAAATGTATGGCTAACTAACCGCAAAATTCTGCTTTTGTACAATGCTTGCTTGCTACTCTACCCGGATACACCTGGTGTAATAGCTCACAGCAACCAGGATGCTGACCAAGCCTTAAAAACCCGATCCCTGGGAGGCACCTGTGGCTCAAGGAGTAGGGTGCCGGTCTCATATGCCAGAGGTGGCGGGTTCTAAACCTAGCCCTGGCCAAAAACCAAAAAAAAAAAAAAAAAAAAACCGATCCCTTAAGCCAGTGGTTCTCAACCTTCTTTTTTTTTTTTTTTGGTAGAGACAGAGTCTCACTGTACCGCCCTCGGGTAGAGTGCCGTGGCGTCACACGGCTCACAGCAACCTCTAACTCTTGGGCTTAAGCAATTCTCTTGCCTCAGCCTCCCAAGCAGCTGGGACTACAGGAGTTTTTTTTTTTTTTTTTGTAGAGACAGAGTCTCACTTATGGCCCTCGGTAGAGTGCCATGGCATCACACAGCTCACAGCAACCTCCAACTCCTGGGCTTAAGCGATTCTCTTGCCTCAGCCTCCCGAGTAGCTGGGACTACAGGCGCCGGCCACAATGCCCAGCTATTTTTTGGTTGCAGTTTGGCCGGGGCCGGGTTTGAACCCGCCACCCTCGGTATATGGGGCTGGCACCTTACCGACTGAGCCACAGGCGCCACCCAGTTCTCAACCTTCTTGATGCTGCAACCCTTTAATACAGTTCCTCATGGGATCAAGACGCACAGAGGGTCGTGACCCACAGGTTGAGAACAACTGCCTTAAGCACTTGGGACAGCTCTCAGTAATCCCATGTTGGGACAGAGGCAGTCGCTGGCTGGCTCTTCAATAAAAGACTCCTCTTTCAATTTGACTTGTCTGGGCTCGGCGCCTGTGGCTCAAGTGGGTAAGGTGCCAGCCACTTACACCTGAGCTGGCGGGTTCCAAACCAGCCCAGGCCCACCAAACAACAATGATGACTGCAACCAAAAAAAGTAGCCAGGTGTTGTGCTGGGCGCCTGTAGTCTCAGCTACCTGGGAGGCAGAGGCAGGAGAATGGCTTGAGTCCAGGAGTTAGAGGTTGCTGTGAGCTGTGATGCCATGGCACTCTACCCAGGGCGACAGCTTGAGGCTCTGTCTCAAAAAAATAATTTGTTCTTTTCATTCTTAGAACATAACCTATAGGGAATATATAGACATTACTATTGAATATTCACTTATATTTGTTATTTTGTAGTTGCACCACTAACTTCACATACAGTGTCATAGTCCAGGTTATACAAAAAATATAGACTGACTTAAAAGCTTATATATTTATCCTTTCTTGGTGAGTGCAACCCCAGGGAATCAGGACTGAGGGGACAGGCAAGTGAGGCAGCAGAAGGGGAAGGCAGGAACAAGGCGCTAACCACCTACTGCCTGCTACCAAGTACACTGGTCAATCCCATAAGCTCGTCCTCAGAGAGACCATTTAAGCTGCTGCATCTCATTGATACAGGATTCCACCACGCAGGGCTGGACAGGAACCCTCCCATTCTCTAGGCCCAGGTGAGCTCAGAAATCTAGGCCCCTGTTTCCAGGCACAAACAGGATGCCTTTTTCAGGACACACCCTCTGGGCTCTAATAAGATCAATAACAAAGCAGCCTGTGATGGTTTTTGGGTGGTTCCACCTTGAGTAGGGAGCACACACCCTAATCCCTTCTCGGAGAAAAAAACTGTAAGGATCTGATAACTTTGCCCTAGTGTTAGAAGAAATACATTCATTTATTTGTTAATGCATTCATTAACTTTGAAAAGCTGTTTTTCCTACCAAGTGACCTACCAAGTCCTGGCCATGTGTAATTCTCAAGACCTAATGCCCTTAGATAAAGAGCCTGCGTAGACTCCCCAGTTAGTTCCCCCCCCCCATCAGAAGCTTTGGTGCTTTTTACTTCTTTTGTATTCCTTTCTAATAAAATCCTATCTTACCTCTAATCTGTGGTCTGTGGGTTCATTCTTCGAATCCCAAGACCAGGGACCTACTGAAGAAGAAATTCTGTATCCTCAAGGCAGCTCATCACTAAGCAGAAAATGAAAATATTTCCCGCATCTCTTATTGGTTAAGCGTTTACCCCGGGGACATTATTTCCTCTGCACTTCAGAGTTAGAGAAGTATAGGCACTGTGCAGGTCCATAGTGTCTCACGCTTTGGTAGCAATCAGAAAGCTCTAGGGTAGGAGGCAGGAGGCCTGTGGTGCATGCATAAGGTGAGAGGCTGTTGTATTGAGTCTGTGTAAGTTAGTCACCATTGTGATAGCTGAGCCAGATGCATCCAAGTAAAGTTGGTCACCACAGAATTGGCTGGGGTTGAAACAAGAGACCAAAGGCCACAGAAAGACTGCAAAGATCTAAGGAGGAAACTAAGAGATGTTAGATAGATTACCTCCCTTGTGGTGCTCCATGTTACTCCCTCCCTCCTATTATATCTAGTCCCATACTATAATAAGGGTCCTGCTCTATTGTGGGAACAGAATGCCCTCCCTTCTAAAGTCCAGTCATTCACAAAAATTCCCTTTAATGCAGCAGTCAGCCACAATCTCTCTAAAGACTTAAAGCCAGTGAGATAGTGAGACAAACCACAGTTCTGAGCAGCAGCAACTGGTCCCAAGCCTGTATTGAAAATCGTATCATCCCTTCTCTCAATTAGTCATTCTAGATTTCCCTCATGTTTGGCTAATGCAAGGCCTGATTTCCTGTGAGGTGATACAGACTTTTACTTCTGAAGGCTCTAGGCCAATGGTTCTCAACCTTCCTAATGCTGCGATGTATTTTCAGTTACAAAGGGGTTGAGACCCACAGGTTGAGAACCGCTGCTATAGGCTTTTAGTTACCTTGCCATTGTCAGGTTGTGGTTGTTCCAATTACTGATTTTCTGTTATTACCGGGTATGGAAATGCCAAGAGATGTCCAGTGAATCCCCTGGGAGCCAGATATATCCCTTCTGACGCCATGGTGTGTTAACAGCAATCCTATCAGAGGGAATACCTTGCTGGAATGGTAGCTCTTTCGCCTGCAGGTTCATGGCACAAGGAGCGCAAAGTGTTCAGACAGTAATTGCAGCAGACAGTTCAATGGAACCCACACTATGTCACTGGGAAACATGCCCTCCCCCAACCAGGTAGAGGCTAATGTTATAGAAACAATTTATTTATTTATTTATTTTTTCGTAGAGACAGAGTCTCACTTTATGGCCCTCGGTAGAGTGCCGTGGCCTCACACAGCTCACAGCAACCTCCAACTCCTGGGCTTAAGCGATTCTCTTGCCTCAGCCTCCCGAGTAGCTGGGACTACAGGCGCCCGCCACAACGCCCGGCTATTTTTTGGTTGCAGTTCAGCTGGGGCCGGGTTTGAACCCGCCACCCTCGGCATATGGGGCCAGCGCCAGGCGCTGCCCTATAGAAACAATTTAAATAAAAGTGGGTTATTTGAACCATCTGTAAATAGGTCTTTTGATTTTCCTCCCTTCTCCATTCTGCCAACTGAGGTGTTGTTTGAACTCACAGTTCAAACTGTGAATAATGCAATTTTTTATGAATAGAACTTAAAAGAGCAACGAAACATCTCTGCCCTAAAGTCACCTGTTATAAGCATTTCTTACTCTATCACCCGTTGTAGTGGTCCTTCTTTTATCTCCTGATTTGAGATGCTCTAATAAAGCTCATTGTTTAGTATACCACAGGCAGTAGCTTTATTCCCCAGTTTAGTTCTCCTGGCTTTACTCCCCTAAGTCCATCTACATTTGTGAGGCCTCTATCTAAGGCTCTAGCCTGCGCCAATTATCAATATTTACAGAACTTGTATTCTGGGCGTAGTGCTATTCTAGGCCCTGGGGATTCAGTGGCAGCCAAAGCCAATGTTGTCTCTGTGATCCTCATAAAACCCAGAGTGGAGAGAGAAATAATAAACAGGTAAACAAGGCAATGTTTTCTAATGATACATGTTTTTTGCTGTTGTTGTTTGAGGAAAGGCTTTGTTGTTGTTGGTGGTGGTGGTGTTGTTGTTGAGGAAAGGCTTTGCCATTGCGATAGCCCTTCTCAGGAGTTAGTTATTACTATAGATCCCATTCATCATGTGTTTGTTACTGTCTACTACTAAGTCATTGTGGGGGTGACCTTGCCTCAGGAATCTCCCTAACAGAAACCCAACCACAGTAGTAGGTAGGAGTGACAAGAGACCTAGAGGTTATGTGGTTGACAATAGACTGTCTCAGTATTACTGAGCTCCCTATCTCATCTCTCACCTGGACCACTACAGTTACTACCTACCTCATCTCTGTGATTTTAATCTTGTCCCTCTCTAGGGCAGTCTCAGCTGCCAGAAAAATCTTTCTTTTTTTTTAGAGACAGAGTTTCACTTTGTCACCCTCAGTAGAGTGCTGTGACGTCACAGCTCACAGCAACCTCCAGCTCTTGGGCTTAGTTAATTCTCTTGCCTCAGCCTCCTGAGTAGCTGGGACTACAGGCACCTGCCTCAACGTCCACCTATCTTTTTTTTTTGAGACAGAGTCTCACTTTATCGCCCTTAGAGAGTGCCGTGGCCTCACTGCAGGCGCTCACTAGAACTCCTGGCTATTTTTTTGTTGTTGCTGCAGTCTGGCCGGGGCTGGGTTCAAACCTGCCACCCTCAGTATTTGGGGCCAGCACCCTACCCACTGAGCCATAGGCGCCACCCGTTTTTTTTTTTTTTTGAAACCAAGTCTTACTTTGTTGCCCTCAGTAGAGTGCCATATTGTCATAGCTCACAGAAACCTCTAACTCTTGGGCTCAAGTGATTCTCTTTTTTTTTTTTTGCAGTTTTGGCCAGGGCCAGGCTTGAACCCACCACTCCAGTATATGGGGCTGGCGTCCTACTCCTTGAGCCACAGGCGCCATCCTCAAGCAATTCTCTTGCCTCAGCCTCCTAAGTAGCTGGGACTACAGGCAATGCCAAAGCACCCAGCTATTTTTAGAGACGGGGTCTTGCTTCTTGCTCAGGTTGATGAGCCTGTGAGCTCAGGCAATCCACCTGCCTTGACCTCCCAGAGTGCTAGGATTACAGCATGAACCACCAAGCTGGGCTTCTAGAAAATATATATATATATATTTTGAGACAGAGTCTCATATTGTCACTCTCGGTAGAGTGCTGTGGCATAACAGCTCACAACAACCTCCAACTCTTGGGCTTAGGCAATTCTCTTGCCTCAGGCTCCCGAGTAGCTGGGACTACAGGCACCTGACACAATGCCCGGGTATTTTTGTTGCAGTTGTCACTGCTGTTTTAGCTGGCCGGGATGGGGTTTGAACCCACCACACTCGGTATATGGGGCTGGTGCCCCACCCACTGAGCCAAAGACGCCGCCAACTTTCTAAAGTAAAACTTTGAGCCAAGTGCGCTGGCTCATGCCTGTAATCCCCGCACTGTAGGAGGCCGAGGTGGGTGGATTGCTCTGGAGTTCAAGACTAGCATAAGCTAGAGAAAGACCCGTCTCTAAAAATAGCTGGGTGTTGTGTTGGGCACCAGTACTCCCAGCTACTCAGAAGACTCAGGCAAGAGAATCACTTGAGCCCAAGAGTCTGAGGTTGCTATGAGCTATGATACCACAGCTCTCTACCAGGGACAACAAAGTGAGGCTGTCTCAAAAAGCAAAACAAGGCTCGGCGCCTGGGCTCAAGCGTCTAAGGCACCAGCCATGTATACCTGAGCTGGTGGGTTCGAATCCAGCCGGGCCCAG
This sequence comes from Nycticebus coucang, assembly GCF_027406575.1. Taxonomy (NCBI): domain Eukaryota; kingdom Metazoa; phylum Chordata; class Mammalia; order Primates; family Lorisidae; genus Nycticebus; species Nycticebus coucang. The sequence goes on from NC_069796.1 coordinate 80,402,573, forward strand.
CAGACAACGACAGCAGCAACCAAAAAAAAAACAAAAAATAGCTGGGCGTTGTAGATGGTGCCTGTAGTCCCAGCTACTTGGGAGGCGGAGGCAAGAGAATTGCTTGAGCCCAGGAATTGGAGGTTGCTGTGAGCTGTGATGCCACCGGACTCTACACAGGGCAATAGCTTGAGGCTCTGTCTCAAAAAAATAAATAAATCGGCTCGGTGCCAGCCACAAACACCTGAGCTGGCGGGTTCCAATCCAGTCTGGGCCCGCCAAACAACAATGATGGCTGCAAAAATAGCTGGGTGTTGTGGCGGGCGCCTGTAGTCCCAGCTACTTGGAGCTAGAGGCAGGAGAATCACTTGAGCCCAGGAGTTGGAGGTTGCTGTGAGCTGTGATGCCATGGCACTCTACCCAGAGCAATAGGTTGAGGCTCTGTCTCAAAACATAAATAAATAGCAAAACAAAAGTAAAACTTTGCCTCCAAACCTAACTTGTTGCATCAATCTGAATACTCTTATCAGAAGCCTGAGGATCTATAATATACTACTGGGTACAGGTATTACCTTTCTCACTCTTTCTCTTACTCTTTGAGTGAATCTAGTTGAGTCACCTTAATTCCTATTGGCCCCTCTTAATCTATAATGTACAATTTGATGGGGCAGGAGACCAAAAAAAAGCAAACAAACAAAAACCGTTGCTGGCATCTTAATGGTCTGCTTTACTCAGCAATCAAGATGTCATGTTCCTAACCGATAGAAAACATCTTATGTTCCAGCTACTTAGAAATTGAGGAATTGTTCTAGAATTTTCATGACTCAGCAGGACAGAATGTGTCACTTGTCAAGAACAAAATGGCAAGGCATCAGCAAAACCTCTCTACTAAGATTACAGAAACGTTCATCCATTAGGTTCTTTTTTTTTTTTTTTAAGAGACAGAGTCTTACTTTATCGCCCTCAGTAGAGTGCTATGGCATCACACAGCTCACAGCAACCTCCAACTTCTGGGATTAGGCGATTCTCCTGCCTCAGCCTCTAGAGTAGCTGAGACTACAGGCACCTGCCACAACGCCCGGCTTTTTTTTTTGTTGCAGTTTGGCTGGGGCTGGGTTTGAACCCACCACCCTCGGTATATGGGGCCAGCGCCCTACTCACTGAGCCACAGGCGCCACCCATCCATTAGGTTCTTTAAGATAGCTCTCAGTCACAAGTCCCAGTTGCCACAGGGAGAAAACTGGGACTCAAAAACTTATCACACACATACACAAAAAATCCTTCTAGAGAAGTGATGAAATCCCTTCAATTTTCCATTAAACCGTGTTTAGAGGGCAAGAACTGTGTCCTTTTTATCTTAGTAGCATCTGGTTTAGAGCTGGGCTCAGAATAAGCACTAAAGAAATATTTGTTGAATGAATTTCTAAAATCTATAGATGAATATAATTAACAAATCTATCAAAAAGATATTCAGCACTGGCACAGTGGCTCACGCCTCTAATCCTACCACTCTGGGACCCCAGGGCAGACAGATCCTTTGAGCTCAGGATTTTGAGACCAACTTGAGCAAGACTGAGATCCCATCTCTACAAAGAAAAAAAAAAGCTGGGTGTTGTGGCAGGGGAGGCTGAGGCAGAAGTCTCACGTGAACCCAGGAAATTTGAGGTTGTTGGGAGCTAGGGTAACACCATGGCATTATGTCTCAAAAAAAAAAAAAAGACATTCAGAATACTCCAAAACTTCACTGTCCAATATACTTACCATTATCATTATCCACATCTGGCAAACGAACCTTAAATTGTTTTTAAAGGAAAACAGCAAACCTATAATAGGTAATGCTTTCTATACTTTTCATCTTAAACTTACCAAAAAATGCTTAAATTTCTTCCAAGTTCTGCTTCTCCATGACAAACAGAGACCATAAGGGTTTTGCCTCGGTGCAGGCTGGCAGCTCCTGACTTGTAATTACAGTTGACTAGCAGAATAATTCTGTCTTTTTTTTTTTTTTTTGAGGCAAAGTCTGAGACAGTCGCCCTGGGTCGCGTGTCATGGCATCATAGCTCACAGCAACCTCCAACTCAGGCTCAAGTGATCCTCTTGCCTCAGTTTTCCTATTTTTAGTAGAGACGGGGTCTTGCTTTTCTTTTTTTTTTTTTATTCTCTTACGAGTTTATTATAAACCAGTTTCATAGGCCACCAGGAAATAAAAGGACTATGTACAGTCTTACGGGAAACAGGCAGGGAGCTGAGGAGGGCCAAGATCAGTCTAGGGCCTTGGTCGGCACATTCCCAGAGGAGGGGGCCCTGTAAGGGAAACCAGACAATCCGGTGAGACTCCTCGAACAACAGCCTAACAAACAGGTCTGTGGGAACGTGGCCCTGAGGAATGGAGCCCACGCCTCTGTGGAGCTACTTCCATAACTCTGTGGCCAAGGGTCAAAGAAGGCCTCGCATCCCTGGGGGAGGAGGCCGCATCCCTGGAGGGGGCATGCCCATTGGAGTCCCTCCTCCAGGGGGAATTCCCACTAGGGGACCCATGGGAGGCCTCATACCAGGAGGCGGGCGCATCATGCCTGGAGGGGGTGCCCCTTGACCCATAGGTGGGAGAGGACCTCCATGGCCAGGTTGGGGCCCCTGCAATACTAGCTGTGGTAGCAGCTGCAGCAGTGGCCACAGTACCTCTTCCTTGTGGGGTCATCACCTGTTGGGATGGCCCACCAACCCAACAGACTGGCCCAGCAAGTCCTGCAGGAGCCTGGGGCATGGGAACCCAAGCAGGGATTCCTCGGCCAGCGGCCCTGCCAATCCCTGGACCCCCAGCAGCTCCAGCAAGTGGCACTCGGGCAATACCCGTATCTTTAGGAGGTGGTCCCTCTACTGTCATAAAGACCAGGTTCTCCTCTTGTAGCAGCACCAGGCCAAGGACTCGTTTCTTTTTTTTTTGAGATAAGAGCCTCAAGCTGTCGCCCTGGGTAGAGAGCTGTGGCATCACAGCTCACAGCAACCTCCAACTCCTGGGTTCAAGTGATCTCTTGCCTCAGCCTCCCAAGTAGCTTGGGACCATAGGCGCCTGCTACAACACCGGGCTATTTTTTGGTTGCAGCTGTCATTGTTCTTTGGCGGGCCCAGGCTGAATTCGAACCCGCCAGCTCAGGTGTATGTGGCTGGCGCCTTAGCCACTTGAGCCAAAGGCGCCGAGCCCAAGGACTCATTTTTCTTCCCTCTCAGCTTGTTTGGAGTTCTTAGGCTTGATTTTTCTGAACTCATCACAGTCACAAAGGATCAAATTCATATGCTTGTCGAAAGCCTTGAAGGTGCAGATGAAGATGGGGCCATCTTGCAGGATGCACCTCATCCTGTAGTCGATATGCTGCAGCATCTTGCTGCTCTTGCCCACGGTCATGGTGGCGGTTCTGATGGCTTTGATTCCCACCAGATTGCCTCTGGAGAGGCCTAGTCACCCAGTGGCAGCCGAATTCCCGCCACCCGGGTCTCACTTTTCTCAAGTTGGTCTCAAACTCATGAGTTCAAGCAATCCACTATCCTCAGCCTCCTTGAGTACTAGGATTACAGGAATGGATCCTGGGCCTGGCCTGTAGGTGCTTTTTAAAGTAATGGGCAATCTCTTAAGCCCAAGAGTTTGAGGTTGCTGTGAGCTGTGATGCCACGGTCCTCTACCAAGGGTGACAAAGTGAGATTCTGTCTCAAAAAAGAAGAAAATAATAATGGTCAGTTTGGGCAATACTGATCTTTCATGGAAGTCATTGGTTACAGCTAAAAGGCTGAAACCACTACTCCTTACTTATAGAACTTCAATTTTCAAAGCCCTTCCTGTCTTCTGTCTCACTTGATCAACCTTACGAAGTGGCAAGGGGTCTACAATGGACAGTGGCTCCTAGAAGCTTGGCTGCTTTGCTGGGAGTCACAAAGAGTCAGTGGAAAGGTGTGTACAAGACCCCGACCTCTTTGCCTCTCCAAGGCCTTCTGAAAAGTGGACAGAGGCGGATGGTAGAAGATACGTGGCAATTGGCTCAGCACCTGTAGCTCAAGCAGCCAAGGTGCCAGCCACACACACCAGAGCTGGTGGGTTTGAATCCAGTCCAGGCCAGCCAAACAATGACAACTACAACCAAAAAATAGCTGGGTGTTGTATATGTGCTGCCGAAGCGAGCACAACAGCTGGGTGTTGTGATGGGCGTCTGTAGTCCCAGCTAGCCGGGAGGCAGAGGCAAGAGAATCACTTAAGCCCAGGAGTTGGAAGTTGCTGTGAGCTGTGACACTACGGCACTCTACCCAGGGCGATAGCTTGAGGTTCTGTCTCAAAAAAAGAAAAGAAAAGAAAAGAAAAGGATGTGGCAATTAAAAAAGAGAGATCTAAAGGAAAGTAGTTTGTTACTTATTTATGTCCTTAATTTTTATTTATTTTTTTAAGGGAACTGGTGGACTAGAAAAGGCAAGGAAATTGCAGAGGAAAGCAGACATTGAGGACTGGTTATATGACAGTGGAAACAGCATACAGACAGCTTAAGGGATGGCCTCCCAGACGAAGGAGCAGAGGCGGCGTTTGCAGGTTGCTGGTAATTTCAATCACCAAAGGCAAAATAGAGCCCAAGCGGTTTGTCCAAAGATGTCAGCACTTTGCAAGGTGGCATTTATAACCCGACCCTAGGTCTCCTGATCCCAGCGAAGACATCTTTCTTCCGCCTGCCACAGGGCCAAGGAGCAGGGTCCGCAGCACTAAATGTAGAGAAACCTGAGACGCCTGAGGCAGGGGTGAGCAAACGCTGGGCCGAGGCTCAGCTCCAATCCAGCCAGATGGATGTAAATATCTGCGGAAAGCCGGGAACACCGTTAACTATCAAAGACCCCGGGAGCCCGGCCCAGCCAGTGACCCTGACACAGCAATTTAAACGCAGCGAAAGCCTTCCCACGGCTTTCCGTTCGACAGCAGGGTTTGGAAATGGCCCACCAGGATTCTGGGACTTTCGGAACCTCTCGAGAAATGTTCAAAAGCTTTTGGAAACGTAGAGACATCAAACAGCCGGTGTTACAGAAACGCCACAATTTCCGGAGAAACTTTCGGGAATATCCGAGATTACCGGAAAATAGTCTGGGAACAGTCGAAACAAGCCGAGTGCCATTCGAGACATTCCGGAGCTTCTCGAGGCACTTTCGGATACGGTCAGCTCTGCAATCTAGTCCTGAATCTTAGGTCTCTGGCAGAGCCGTACGAAGCCTAAATTGTACCGACAAGCCGTCGGCAGTTTCCGGAAGTGTTCGGGATGGGCTTGAGAGTGGAGCCCCCTGACGGCCGGCTGCCGGGAGCGGCCAGAGCGCGCAGACGCGGTTGCTTGCCCGCGGTCGTTCAGACCGGATGTGGTTAAGGCTGACGTCAGTTCCGGCGGGTGACGGTGCGGACGGGTCAGGAGCGTAGAGGCGGCGGCAAAATGGCGGCGCCTGAGGAGCGGGATCTAACCCAGGAGCAGACAGAGAAGCTGCTGCAGTTTCAGGTAGCAGCGAATACCCGGTGCAGCAAGTGCCGCCGCAGGATAGGGAGTGGGCCCTTGTAGGAGCGCAGAACTCTCCTCAGATTGGGCCTAGATCCTTCTCAAACCAGCGAGTGATTCCCCCCTCCCCCCAGACGCCAACTGCCTTGATTCTCCCGGCCCCCGAGTCTTCCCTAGTCTTCCAGCCATCGCTGCGGTCTAAGTCATCTCCTCTGTGTCCCTCTGCCCTCAGCGGGTCAGCTTCCGCGGTTTCCTTTAGCAGAGTCAGTCCTCAGCCATCCTTTCCAGCCAGGTTACTGGGTGGATCATGACTTCATCTGCCGGAGATGCTTAATCCCCACCGCTGAGCTGGCGTCAGTTCGAGTTTGTGGAAAATCTCTAATACCATTTTCACAAACATTTGCTGAGAGCAGATTAAATACCAGATTCGTGTTGGGCGCTCTGGCGTTTGGCAGGGGGCACCTACACGCAGTCTTGGTCCCAGCCCTAGAGGTTTGGGAGGACACCACGTGAGGAACAATGCATAGTTATAACTACCATCGGTGGCTTCCGACAGGGTATATTCCTAGACGCCAGTGATTGTACTTCAGGAGAGTGGTAACTTGCAGGAATGTTATGTTTGTGCAGCATGTTGTGTTAAGAACACTACACTAATCACTTACCTCTGAGCTGGAGAATCTGGTTGGAGACCACCAGGGTGGGTAACCTTGGCATTTGTTACCAGTTTCCTTTTCTCTGAAATGCATGTCTTAAAAAATCTACTCCCTGAAAATGTCCTGGAAATCAATCAGATGAGCTATCGATATCAGAAGGAATTTGTAAAATGTGCCAAATATTCATTAATTTAACAATATACCTGAAGAACTTTAGTGCTCAAGCACTGGTAGGTAGAATCCCATCTACTATTTAAGATGTTTTAAGTACTTTGCTAAGCGACTTATCGTACATAATCTCATTCGATACTTACAACCCTAAGAGGTTCATACTGTTCATTTTACAGATGAAGGATAATGAAGGATGTCAGGCTTAAGAAATGTCTGTCACTATTTTTTTTTAATTTTAGATTAATGTGAGGGTACAAACAGCTGTGTTACAATGTTTGTAGCCTGTCATATTTAAAGCCAGATCCATCTTTATGGAACCTTTCCCAGGTTTTTTACTTGTGTGCTGTATCACTTAGATAAGTACCAGCTAGGAGTAGAATACAAATGCTGTGATATAAGTCTGATTATTTGGGGAGGGGGCTATGTTCTCTCATTTTTGTAATTTCCTTGATTAGCTTTCACTGTAATTTCAAAGTGTTTTTTTTTTTTTTTGGTTTTTGGCCAGGGCTGGGTTTGAACCCGCCACCTCTGGCATATGGGACCGGCGCCCTACTCCTTGAGCCACAGGTGCCGCCCAATTTCAAAGTGTTTTTAACCCATTTTAAGTTGGGCAATAGGTTGAAAGTGTATAAATGGAAGAATACTATTGTGGACATTTGATTGGAATTTTTTTTTTGTGGTTTTTGGCCGGGGCTGGGTTTGAACCCAGCACCTCCGGCATATGGGACCAGCGCCCTACTCCTTGAGCTACAGGCGCCGCCCTTGATTGGAATTTTTAATAGAGAAATTAATGACAGCAAATTAGAATTAAAGAATGAATAAACAGCAGCCAGCTTTCACTTCCTGGTAGCGGACCAATTTCAAAGTCTTGTTTAACTTTGATAGATTATTTTTCCCCTAGAATAGCGGTTCTCAACCTCTGGGTCGCAACCCAGTTTGCGGCATTAGGAAGGTTGAGAACCACTGCCCTAGAAACTCTTAAGAGGTAAGCCACTATGTTTAAGTGTAATAAAATGATGTGAGTTATAAAGCATGATGTACTGATTCTCAGACTGGAAGAACATGAGAATGAATTATGGCATTTCTGAGGTGAATTTTGTTTTCAGTGTACATCTATATTATAGGAGATTGGTAGCAGGTTCTAGTTGTATTCAGATTGCTTTATGAAATTGGATTGAGGGAAAAATACTTTACATTTATGTGTTCTAGAAGCAATTGCTGAATCAGATTCATTGCCATTTAAGCACAGGTGTTAAGCATTACGCCAGGCATTAAGATAGATTGACTCTTTTTGTTTGTTTGTTTTTGAGGCAGAGTCTCAAGCTGTCGCCCCTTGGTGGAGTGCCATGGTGTCACAGCTCATAGCAACCTCAAACTCCTGGGCTTAAGCCATTCTTTTTCCTCAGCCTCCTAAGTAGCTGGGACTACAGGCACCTGCCACAGTGCCTGGCTATTTTTTTTTTTTTTTTTATTTGTAGAGACTATACCGCCCTCAGTAGAGTGCCGTGACGTCACACAGCTCACAGCAACCTCCAGCTCTTGGGCTTACGCGATTCTTCTGCCTCAGCCTTCCGAGCAGCTGGGATTTCAGGCGCCCGCCACAACGCCCGGCTATTTTTTGTTGTTGTTGCAGTTTGGCCGGGGCTGGGCTTGAACCCACCACCCTCGACATATGGGGCCTGCGCCCTACTCACTGAGCCACAGGTGCTGCCCCTGGCTATTTTTTTGTTGCAGTTGTCATTGTCATTTAGCTGGCCTGGGCCAGGTTTGTACTCGCCAGCCTCAGTGTATGTAGCCAGAGCCATAACCCCTGTGCTACAGGCGCCAAGCTGATAGATTGACTCTTAGAAACTTTTTTGTATAACACTGTAGAAAGTTAATCCTTGTTCATTTTATTAATGAAGAAACAAGTTAAGAGAGATCATATTACTTGCACAAGTAGTAAGTGGAAGAGATTTAGAAATCTATTTCCATAACTATCTTATCTAACCTAATGGAGAAGCCAAGTACATATCATGAATAATGAGTATCCTGCAACATATTAGTGTTCTTAATGCAATATGTATTTTAAAAAAGTGCTGTGGCAGCTTAGGGAAGGGTAGGAGTATTGATGTAGGGGATAAGGATGGCTTAGCAATTAACATTTAAGTATTCTACTATGTCTTAGGCACACTGTTAGGTAATTTCTAACTATTATGCTTAATCCTAACAGTTGCGATATAAAATACTATAGGTGGTATGCCTTTTTCCAGGTAAGGAAGCAAATATCTACTGATGTATTTGCTCAAAGTCATTAAACTCTTAAGTAGTAGAATTCTGGTGGGTCTGGATCTGGACTTAAGGACTGGGCTCTTACTACTGTATCTTGCTACTTTGAAGGAGGAATAGCATTTCAGCAGGTGTTGAATAGGAGGACCTTCAAAGCTGAGGGAACAGCTTGTACAAGGTATGGAGATGGACAAGTGTGGAGTGTATCTGTAGTGATGGATTTAGAGAATTGAAATGGAAAATAAGAGTAGAAAGGTAAATTAGAGCCAGAATTTGGAGGCTTTTCAGTACTGCACAGTGGCTTAAACTTTAATCTGTAGGTGTGGGAAGCCATCAGAGGATATTTCAACTACAGAGTGACAATACTAGGTTTCAGGTTTGCTTCATTAACAATGCAGAGCTTATGCTTGGGATCTCCACAGGAGTCAGGACAGAGTGTGGTGACACTGCTAGGAGCTGGTTTTGGATGTGTTTCTTTCTATATTGAAATTAGTGAAAGTAAAATATTTTCTTGTTTTCACTTATTTTCTGACATGAGATTTATTGAAATTCTCCAAGATATATTTATTATGTTTCTCAGTCCATTTGATGTCATCTAAGATTTTTTTCTGTGGTTCTCCATTTTCCTGTTTGTTTTGGAACCAATTGGATATGAGTAACGATTGTATACTTAAATTGTTTCACATGGGAAAGAATAGGGAGGAACATAGGTTTTAAGAAGAGTTAATGCAAAAGTAAAAAAGATGCTCTGCGCTTGTAGCTCAGCAGCTTAGGGCACCAGCAACATACACTGGAGCTGGTGGGTTTGAATCCAGCCTGGGCCTGCCAAACAACACTGTCAACTACAACCAAAAAGTAGCTGGGCATTGTGGCAGGCGCCTATAGTCCCTTCTACTTGGGAGGCTGAGGTAAGAGAATCGCTTAAGCCCAAGAGTTTGAGGTTGCTCTGAGCTATGACGCTGTGGCACTCTACTCAGGGCGACAGCTTGAGACTGTCTCAAAAAAAAAAAAAGAGTTAATGCATGTGGAAGGACATTTTTAATGGAATCCATTTCTCCAAGTTTCCAAATATTTCAAACTCCCCTAGTGCCTTGGTGCTTGAACACTTATAGAGGGATGACATGGGCGGCGCCTGTGGCTCAGTGAGTTCGCACCGGCCCTATATACCGACGGTGGTGGGTTTAAACTGGCCCCCGCCAAACTGCAACAAAAAAATTAGCCGGGTGTTAAAAAAAAAAAAAAAAATGGGGCGGCGTCTGTGGCTCAAGGAGTAGGGCGCCAATCCCATATGCCGGAGGTGGTGGGTTCAAACCCAGCCCCGGCCAAAAACCACAAAAAAAAAAAAAAAATAGCCGGGTGTTGTGGCAGGCACCTGTAGTCCCAGCTGCTTGGAAGGCTGAGGCAAGAGAGTCACCTAAGCCCAAGAGCTGGAGGTTGCTGTGAGCTGTGACCCTATGGCACTCTACTGAGGGCAACAAAGTGAAACTCTTGTCTCTAAAAAAAAGAGGGAGGGAGGGATAACATGGACAGAGAGAGAGGAAATAGAGGGAGCTATGCATAGTGAGCAGAGGAAGAAATGATCCCTTTACTATTAGCAAAAGAGTAAGAAGTTTTGGGCAGCACCCACAGCTCAGTGGGTAGGGCGCTGGCCACATACACCGAGGCTGGAGGGTTTGAACCCAGCCCAGGCCAGCTAAAGCAACAGTGACAGCTGCAACAAAATAAATTAATTAAATAAATTAAAAATAAAATAGGGCGGTGCCCGTGGCTCAAGGAGTAGGATGCCAGCCCCAAATACTGGAGGTGGTGGGTTCAAACCGGGCCCTGGCCAAGAACTACAAAAAAAAAAAAGAGAGAGTAAGAAGTTTCTCTCCTTTTAAGTGGATGTGAAGGTGTGACTCTCATTTCTCTTAAAATGCAGGAAGCCTGGGGCGGCGCCTGGGGCTCAGTGAACAGGGCGCTGGCCCCATATACTGAGGGTGGCGGGTTCAAACCCGGCCCCGGCCAAACTGCAACAAAAAAATAGCCGGGCGTTGTGGCGGGCGCCTGTAGTCCTAGCTACTTGGGAGGCTGAGGCAAGAGAATCGCTTAAGCCCAGGAGTTGGAGGTTGCTGTGAGCTGTCTGACGCCACAGCACTCTACTGAGGGCGATAAAGTGAAACTCTGTCTCTACAAAAAAAAAAAAAAAAAAAAAAAAATGCAGGAAGCCTGAACTTTGGGCTACAGAATATAACTCATTTTGAAGATCTTCCTTTTGTCTTTGTCTTGACTATGATAATGCAGGCGTCCTCAAACTTTTTAAACGGGGCCAATTCACTGTCCCTCAGACCATTGGAGGGCTGGACTATAGTTTAAAAAAAAACTATGAACAAATTCCTATGCACACTGCACATATCTTATTTTGAAGTAAAAAACAAAACGGGAACAAATACAATCACACTGCCTCATGTGTCCTGTAGGGTGCAGTTTGAGGGTCCCTGAAAGGGGAAAAAAATACAGGGTGCTTTTTGTTTATGTATTTAAAAAAAAATTATAGGCTTGACGCCCATAGCTCAGTGGTTAGGGCACCAGCCCCATGCACCAGGGTTGGCAGGTTTGAACCCAGCCCTGGCCTGCTAAATAACAATGATGACAACAACAACAATTAAAAAAAAAAAATAGCTGGGCGTTGTGGCCGGCATCTATAGTCCCAGCTATTTGGGAGGCTGAGGCAAGAAAATTGCTTAAGCCCAAAAGTTTGAGGTTGCTGTGAGCTGTGACGCCATAGCACTCTACTGAGGGCAACATAATGAGACTCTGTCTCAAAAAAAAAAAAATTAAAAAGAAAAGTAAAATCTGAGATTTTTGCCAGGGGATTTGGTATTGTAGAGAAAACAGTTTTGAAACTCCAGGCAAACATGAATTTACCTTTCAACTTAGCTTCTGGTGAATTCTGCAGTCTTGAATAAGTTCATTCTTTGGATCTCTTTCCTCTTTTCAGTTGGAAGAATTTTACAGCATTCCTTTTTTGTTTGTTTGTTTTTGAGACAGAGCCTCAAGCTGTTACCCTGGGTAGAGTGCTGTGGCATCACAGCTCACAGCAATCTCCAATTCCTGGGCTCAAGCGAGTCTCCTGCCTCCACCTCCCAAGTAGCTGGGACTACAGGCGCCCACCACAACACCTGGCTATTTTTCGGTTGCAGTAGTCATTGTTGTTTGGCATCCCTGGGCTGGATTCGAACCCACCAGCTCAGGTGTATGTGGCTGGTGCTTTAGCTGCTTGAGCCACAGGTGCCAAGCCTCTTTTTCTTTTTTATGTTAAAAAAACGTACCAAATTATACATGCTTGTTGCAAATTAGCAGCATACATTTGTATTTTTAAAAAGTAATTGAATCTTATCTCCATTATCCTAATTCTTTTTTTTTTTTTTGAGGCAGAGTCTCACTATGTCACCCTCAGTAGAGTGCTGTGGTGTCACAGCTCATGGCAACCTCAAACTCTTGGGCTTAAGTGATTTTTTTTTTTTTCTTTTTTGTAGAGACAGAGTCTCACTGAACTGCCCTCGGGTAGAGTGCCGTGGCGTCACACGGCTCACAGCACCCTCTAACTCTTGGGTTACACGATTCTCTTGCCTCAGCCTCCTAAGCAGCTGGGACTACAGGCGCCCGCCACAATGCCCAGCTATTTTTTTGTTGTTGTTGCAGTTTGGCCGGGGCTGGGTTTGAACCCGCCACCCTTGGCATATGGGGCCGGCGCCCTACTCACTGAGCCACAGGTGCCGCCCGGGCTTATGTGATTCTCTTGCCTCGGCCTCCCAAGTAGCTGGGACTACAGGCACTGGCTACATCCCTGTTTTTTGTTGTAGTTGTCGTCCTTGTTTAGCAGGCCCGGGCTGAAATCAACCCACCAGCCTCAGTGTATGTGGCTGATGCCGTAACCACTGTGCTACAGGCACCAAGCCCCATCATCCTAATTCTAGGTTTGTTATGTCTTTGTATTCTTTTGTGTTAGAATTATAGGTGAGTTGGGCAGCACCAGGGCTCAGTGAGTAGGGCGCTGGTTCCATATACTGAGGGTGGTGGGTTCAAACCCAGCCCCGACCAAATTGCAACAAAAAAAATAGCCAGGTGTTGTGGCAGGTGCCTGTAGTCCCAGCTATTTGGGAGGCTGAAGCAAGAGAATCGCCTAATCCCAAGCGCTGGAGGTTGCTGTGAGCTGTGATGCCATGGTACTCTACCGAGGGCGACAAAATGAGACTCTGTCTCTTAAAAAAAAAAAAAAAAAGAATGGTAGGTGTGAACCACCACACCCAGCCTTTGTTCTGTATATACAGACACATAAACTAATATTGAAGCTATCTTACTAAACTTCACTTGAATGATGAATTGGAACAGATATCTTCTATTTCCTAAGGCCTTTTTTCTATAATGTACTTAAGTGTTTCTGCTCTCACCAGTTGAAGTGTATTATTATTATTATTATTATTTATTATTTTTTTTTTTTTGACAGAGAGGATCTTATTCTGTCATCTTAGGTTGGAGTGTATAAGAGCCATTTATGGCCAGGATCCATGGCTCAGCCTGTAATCCCAACCAACACTTTGTGAGACTGAGGCTGGAGGATCACTTGAGGCCAGGAGTTCCAGATCAGCCTAGGCAAAAATAGTGAGAATCTGTTTCTTTTTTTTTTTTTTTTTGGCCGGGGCTGGGTTTGAACCTGCCACCTCCGGCATATGGGGCCGGCACCCTACCCACAGGTGCCGCCCGAGAATCTGTTTCTTAAAACAAAAAAAAAAATCAAAATTAGCCTGGCATGGTAGTTCGTGCCTATAGTCCTCTCTACTCAAGAAGCAGGAAGATTGCTTGAGCCCAGGAGTTTGAGGTTACACTGGTCTGTAACAACACCTATACTCTAGCCAGCTGGCATTAGAGTGAGACCCTATATCAGAAAAAAGAAAAAGCCGGGGCGGCGCCTGTGGCTCAGTGAGTAGGGTGCCAGCCCCATATGCCGAGGGTGGCGGGTTCAAACTCAGCCCCGGCCAAACTGCAACAAAAAAATAGCCGGGCGTTGTGGCGGGCGCCTGTAGTCCCAGCTGCTCGGGAGGCTGAGGCAAGAGAATCGCGTCAGCCCAAGAGTTAGAGGTTGCTGTGAGCTGTGTGACGTCATGGCACTCTACCCGAGGGCGGTACAGTGAGACTCTGTCTCTACAAAAAAAAAAAGAAAAAGCCAATCATATTTGCTTCTTTGGAAACATAGTATGTGCTGGTTATATTTGTGGCATAAAGTTAATTAAATTAAAAATTGCATAAACGAATAAAATACCCGTGCAAAAAGTTTTCTTTTATAACTAAATTAGATGCTTTAGAATGGCTCTGTAAGGACAAATTGCTAAAACAAATAAACAAAATGCCATTTAGTTAGATATGGGCAAGATAACTGTAAATGACTCTGGGAAAAAATCATTGAGATAGTGAATTGTGTGCTTAATGCTTGGCAAGTGTTTAAGGTTGCACACTTAAAGAAATGAAAACAATGTGGTTTATGCTAGAAAAATCCAAGGAATGCCTTTGGACCCATTTTCTTAAAAAAAAAATGAGTAGACTTATTAAAAGATTGCTGTGTAAGTGTATATACTTTATGTTAAAGTTAAATATTTAATCTGTAGGATTTTTTTTGTTTTTTTCTTTAATTTGACTTTCAATTGGCTATTTTTAATTGAGACGGAGTCTCACTTTGTGGCTCTCGGTAGAATGCCATGGCATCACAGCTCACAGCAACCTCCAACTCTTGGGCTGAAACCACTCTCTTGCCTCAGCCTCTCAAGTAGCTGGGACTACAGGTGCCTGCCACAATGCTCAGTTTTTTTTTGTTGTTTTTTTTTTTGTAGAGACAGGGACTCACTCTGGCTCAGGCTGGTCTTGAACCTCTGAGCTCAGGACAGTCCACCCGCTTCAGCCTCCCAGAGTGCTAGGATTACAGACAGGCATGAGCCATCACACCTGGCCTCTATAGAATATTTTTATAGGATCCTTTTATTCCTCAATTTGAGCAACTTTTTTCTTTCTCCTTTTTCTTTCTTTTTTTTTTTTTTTTGAGACAGAGTGCCATTGTGTTGCTCTTGGTAGAGTGCTGTGGCATCACAGCTCACAGCAACCTTAAACTCTTGGGCTTAAGCGATTTTCTTGCCTCAGCCTCCCAAGTAGCTGGGACTATAGGCACCTGCCAAAATGCCCAGCTATTTTTTTGGTTGTGGTTGTTGTTTGGCAGGCTCAGCCAGGCTTCAAACCTGCCACCTCTGGTGTATGTGGCTGGCGCCCTAGCTGCTGAGCTATAGGTGTCAAGCCAATTTGAGCGACTTTTCAATTAATTAGTTATGGGACTTATTGGTAAGAACTTATGTCTTATCTCGAGAGATGATCATATTAGTCAGTGTAGCATGGTAAGTGGTCTTGAAGACTGACTGGTATAAGACTGCCTGGATTTAAGTCCTAGCTTCTGTAGTTACTAACTTTGTGACCTGGAGCAAGTTACTTAACCTCTCTATGGCACAAGTGTCTTCATCTATAGGTACAAGTGTCCAACCTGTGGGCAGCAGGCTTCATGCTGATTTTGTGAGGACTTTTTTTGCTTATCTGTGGTGTCAGGTATCATGAAAAGTATTCATGGACCTTTTTTTTTTTTTTGCTGATCAGCTTCCATTAGTGTTTGTGTATTTAATGCGGGGCCCAAGACAACTCTTATTTTTCTGATGTGAGACATGGGGGTTGGAGGGGGGAAGGTTGGACACCCCTAATAGATTAATATCTATAGACTAAAATTAAATACTTCATAGGATTGTTTCAGTAATTTGATTAATAGTAAATATATTTAAATCACTAGCACTTGAATGGTAAACATTATTACTTTGTAGCTTTTAAAAACATTGATGGAGGGTGGCGCCTGTGGCTCAGTGAGTAGGGCGCCGGCCCCATATGCCGAGGGTGGCGGGTTCAAACCCAGCCCCGGCCAAACTGCAACAAAAAAATAGCCGGGTGCTGTGGCGGGCACCTGTAGTCCCAGCTGCTCGGGAGGCTGAGGCAAGAGAATCGCTTAAGCCCAGGAGCTGGAGGTTGCTGTGAGCTGTGTGATGCCACGGCACTCTACCAAGGGCCATAAAGTGAGACTATGTCTCTACAAAAAAAAAAAAAAGATTGATGGATGAGGGCGGCGCCTGTGGCTCATTCGGTAAGGCGCCAGCCCCATATACCGAGGGTGGCGGGTTCAAACCCGGCCGCGGCCAAACTGCAACCAAAAAATAGCCGGGCGTTGTGGCAGGCGCCTGTAGTCCCAGCTACTCGGGAGGCTGAGGCAAGAGAATCGCTGAAGCCCAGGAGTTGGAGGTTGCTGTGAGCTGTGTGAGGCCACAGCACTCTACTGAGGGCTATAAAGTGAGACTCTGTCTCTACAAAAAAAAAAAAAAAAAATTGATGGATGATCAGATTGTTTTCATTTTGAGATATCAATACATTAATGCTACAGTAAATATTCTTTTTTTTTTTTTTTTTTTTTTTTTTTTGGTTTTTGGCTGGGGCTGGGTTTGAACCCGCCACCTCCAGCATATGGGACCAGCGCCCTACTCCTTGAGCCACAGGCGCCGCCCAACAGTAAATATTCTTTTTTTTTTTTAGTAAATATTCTTATATGTGTAGATTTCTTCTTTCTCAGTCAGCACTTACTATGTGCTAGTCACAGTTCTAGGCATTGGATACAGCAATACATTAAACATAATTTTTTTCCTAGTGGAGCTCACATACTAATGGGAAGAGACAGAAGAGTTAAAATAAATGGAAAGTATAATATGGGCCTGGCTTTCCCAGCACCACAACTCATGCCTGTAATCCTAGCACTATGCGATGCTGAGACAATGAGTTCAAGGCCTACCCAAGTGAGACCTGGTTTCTACAAAAAATGGAAAAATTAGCTTGTTGTGCTGATGTACACCTATAGTCTCAGCTACTTAAGAGGCTAAGGCAGGAGGATTGCTTGAGCCCAGGAGTTTTAGGTTGCAGTGAGGTAGGATGAAGCTACTGTACTCTACCCAGGGCGACAGAGCAAGACTTTGTCTCAAAACAAAACTACAAAATATTTCAAAGAAAACAAAAGAGAATATTTGGATATCCCCATTATAGCCCCCATTAAATAGAAGGCCTTCTTAGATAAACAGAAAATCTAAGAGCCAAAAAGGGTGTGAGGGAATACCAATTTTATATGACATAAATTTTTTTTTTTTTTAGACAGACTCTCACTTGTCACCTTTGGTAGCATGCTCTGGTGTCATAGCTCACAGCAACCTCGGCTATTTTTTTTTTTTCTTAGAGATGGGGTCTTGCTCTTGCTCAGGCTAGTCTCAAACCTGTAAGCTCAGGCAATCCACCCACCTCGGCCTCCCAGAGTGCTAGGATTATAGATGCTGTGAGCCACCACACCTGGCTGTGACATAAAATTTTTAAAGAAGTGTTAAAGAGAGGCCAGCACAGTAGTTCACGCCTGTAATCCTAGCACTCTGGGAGGCCGAAGCAGGTGGATTGCTTGAGTTCACAGGTTTGAGACCAGCCTGAGCAAAAGTGAGATCCCTTCTCTACTAAAAATGAAAAACTTAGGCAAGAGGATCACTTCAGCTCAAGAGTTTGAGTTTGCCGTGAGCTATGATGCTAAGTCACTCTACCGAGGGCAACAAAGTGAAAATCTGTCTCAAAAAAAAAAAGAGAAATGTTAAGAGAAAAGATAACGGGCGGCTCCTGTGGCTCAGTGAGTAGGGCGCCGGCCCCATATGCCGAGGGTGGCGGGTTCAAACCCAGCCCCGGCCAAACTACAACCAAAAAATAGCCGGGCGTTGTGGCGGGCGCCTGTAGTCCCAGCTGCCTGGGAGGCTGAGGCAAGAGAATCGCGTAAGCCCAGGAGTTAAGAGGTTGCTGTGAGCTGTGTGATGCCACGGCACTCTACCTGAGGGTGGTACAGTGAGACTCTGTCTCTACAAAAAAAAAAAAAAAAAAAGAGAAAAGATGACAAACTCAATGATAAATGATATTACAGGAGAAAATATTTGCTATCCATGACCAATATCCATATTTATATGAGGATCTACAAATTGGTAGAAAATGTAAAACAACCCAGCAGAAAATGAACAAAGGATAGACTGGCAATTTACACAATCAGTGATAAAAAGAAGGTCAGTATCATCTGTGATAGGAGGTTTATGGAATAATGGAATCTAATTTTAAAAGCAGCACCTGTGTTCTCCATGTACTTGGTCAATAAAGCAAACCTTCCAAATACTAAGGGTCACTTGCATACCTCTTTGAAAAATAGATACTGATACACTTATCTCTAAATCCTTAGATATCTGTTTTTCCCTACTTGAAGAAGCTTAAAGCAAGTGTCTGCATTTGCTCCTTCGACTCAACTGATGGCAAAACAAAACAAACTACAGCTGCCACCACCCCTACCAGAAGTGCATATTAAAATGAGATCTTTTTTGTTCCATCAGATTAATAAAAATTGAAAAAGATATCATTCATTGGGCGGCGCCTGTGGCTCAGTCGGTAAGGTGCCGACCCCATATACCGAGGGTGGTGGGTTCAAACCCGGCCCCGGCCAAACTGCAACCAAAAAAAAAAATAGCCGGGCGTTGTGGCGGGCACCTGTAGTCCCAGCTACTTGGGAGGCTGAGGCAAAAGAATCGCTTAAGCCCAGGAGTTGGAGGTTGCTGTGAGCTGTGTGAGGCCACAGCACTCTACCGAGGGCCATAAAGTGAGACTTTATGAAAAAAAGATATCATTCATTGCTGGCACAGGTGTGGGGAAATAGGTCCTCTTGCATCCTCTTGGTGGGAGAGAGCTGCCAAAAACCCTTCTGGAAATTAGTGTAGTAGTAGGCATTAAATTTTACCAGGTACATTTATTTTGACTAAGTAACGCCACATTTTTAGGAGTCTGTTGTACAGAAATAAAAGCCCTGCTATATCAGGGATGTATCCTTAACTCCTCTGAATATTTCCTTCATCTGACTGAAACTTTACTGTCCCCTGTGGACTCTGTCTCCTTTTTTTTTCGTTCCCACCTTTGGGCAATTCTTTTTTTTTTTTTTTTTTTGTGATTTTTGGCCAGGGCTGGGTTTGAACCCGCCACCTCCGGCATGGGCAATTCTTCATTCCTTCTCTTCTTAACCTTTTGTGGACCTCTCAGAAACAAAATGTGCCTACATGCATCATTTGCACCAAATGAACTTGCTTGAACACATATAGGCATTCTTCACAGTCAAAAGATTAAACCACCTTTATGTAGAGAAGATTAAGAGAGTTTCCATCAGTGATGATGTCCAGGGTTAGAACCAAACATCCAGGTTTGGGTGTTTCTCTTTCTTAAAATAGCCACATAGTTATTTGTATTGATCCTCCTCACTTACCTGTAGTTAAAAACAAATTAACATTTAGGCACCAGAGTGTTAAGGTAAGAAAGAGGAGAAAAGGGGGTCAGCATGGTAGCTCATGCCTGTAATCCTAGCCCTCTGGAAGGTTGAGGTAGGAGGATCTCTTGAGCTCTAGAGGTGGAGACCAGCCTAAGCAAGAGAGACTCCCATCTCTACTGAAAATAGTAAAAAAGGCCAAGGCCAGGCGCGATGGCTCACACCTGTAATTCTAGCACTCTGGGAGGCCAAAGTGGGTAGATTGCTTGAGCTCACGAGTTCGGGACCAACCATAGCAAAATCAAGACCCCCCGTCGCTACTAAAAATAGAAAAAAAATGAGGCAAGCGGATCGCTTGAGCCCAAAGAGTTGGAGGTTGCTGTGAGCTATGATCCCATGGCACTTTACCCAGGGCGACATAGTGAGACTCTGTCTCAAAAAAAAAAAAAAAAAGTAAAAGAAAATAGAAAAAAATTAGCCGAGCATTGTGGTGGGTGTCTGTAGTCCTAGCTACTCAGCTGAGGCAGGAGAATCACTTGAGTCCAGAGGTTGAGGTTGCTATGAGCTAGGCACTCTAGCCTCAGTCTCCATTTAAAAAAAGAAAAGCAGAAAAGGGTATCTAGAGTTCTGGGTCGAACTGGATCAAATCTCACTTATGATTAACCTTGGGTAACTTATACACTGATCCTAGTTAACTCACCAACACCAGTCCTACCCCATTTGCTTATTTGGAAGATTTATTACACTGTGGATCTAGAACAATTGGGTCAAAGTAAATATTCAATGAATGTTTAAACATCATTAAAAAAATCTTAAAATCTCTTGGCTCGGCACCTGTAGCTCAGCAGCTAGGGTGCTAGCCACATAAGAGCTGGCAGGTTCAAATCCAGCCCAGGCCTACCAAACAATGACAACTACAATCAAAAAATAGCTGGGCATTGTGGCAGGCACCTGTAGTCCCAGCTACTTGGGAGGCTGAGGCAAGAGAATCATTTAAACCCAAGAGTTTGAGGTTGTTGAGAGCTATGATGCCACAGCACTTTACTCAGGGTGACATAGACTCTGTCTCAAAAAAAAAATCTTCAAATCTCAAAAGTTTTTTTTTTTCGTAGTTTTTGACTGGGGCTGAGTTTGAACCCGCCACCTCTGGCATATGAGACTGGCACCTACTCCTCTGAGCCACAGGCGCCGCCCAAATCTCAAAAGTTTTATTAGACTATACCATTCAATATCCCTTCTTGTCAGGGTCAATTTTCTCACTCCCAATGATTGCCTTTCTCTAAAATTTTAGCTTCTGGGTTCATTCTCTCTGGTGTCCTGGTAATTTTACTATTTGCATAGTTGTCCTAATACTTTGGTCTTTCCATTCCTTGTCTACAACTCCTCCAATGATCTCTACCCTACCTCAGCCGTTCACTGCTGGGGTCAAACCCTGGACCTCACCATTGTCAAAAACTGCAAGCCCTTCCATAATCTATCATATTCCTGCCTTTTTAGCTTCTTCCTTCTAATCTCTCATCTGTAACAATTCTACAACCCTTCCAGGACCTACAATCTATTGATCCTTATAACTTTTCACTGTACCTCAGTGTACCTTATGTCCTCATTTCCCATCTTATCCATTATGAATTCTGTAGTCAAATACTATAATCAATCTTTTGTCTTTTTGATATGATCATATCCCCTTAAACTAAATCACAATTCTTTTAAATTCCAAATTTCTGTTTATTCTGTTTATTTATTTATTTATTTATTGGAGACAGAGTCTCACTTTCTTGCCCCTGGTAGAGTGCTGTGATGTCATAATTCACAGCAACCTCAAACTCTTGGGCTCAAGTGATCCTCTTGCCTCAGCCTCCAAAGCAGCTGGGACTATAGGTGCCCATCACAACATCTGGCTGGGTTTTTGGGTTTTTTTTTTTTTTCCTTTCTTTTTTAAAGATGGGATCTCACACTCACACTTGCTCTCTTGCTCAGGCTGGTCTCAAACTCATGAGCTCAAGGGATCTACCCATCTCGGCCTACCAGAGTGCTGGAATTACAGGTGGGAATCCTGGCCTATAGTAGCAACTTTCCTTCCTCTGGATCAAGTTTTCTCTTTCTAATTTTTCTTCCTCCTCAGCATACAAACATGCCGATACTTACTCCCAGATAAAAACCAACAAAACCCTTTTTTTTCTACTCCAGCTTCTGCCTATTCTCTTTCCTTTGTAGAATAAAATCTGCAGAAACTTCAATTTCTCATGCATTCTCTCTCTCTCTCTCTTTTTTTTTTTGAGACAGCCTCAAAGTGTCGCCCTGGGTAGAGTGCTATGGCGTCACAGCTCACAGAACCTCCAACTCCTGGGCTTAAGCAAAGCCTCAACGGATTCTCCTTGCCTCAGCCTCCCAAGTAGCTGCTGGGACTACAGGCGCCCACCACAGCACCCAGCTTTTTTGTAAAGTCTCCTTTTTTTTTTTTTTTTTTTTTACAGTTTTTGGCCAGGGCTGGGTTTGAACCTGCCACCTCTGGCATATGGGACTGGCGCCCTACTCCTTTAAGCC
Organism: Nycticebus coucang; assembly: GCF_027406575.1. Lineage (NCBI taxonomy): Eukaryota > Metazoa > Chordata > Mammalia > Primates > Lorisidae > Nycticebus > Nycticebus coucang. The sequence continues at coordinate 80,424,118 of NC_069796.1, forward strand.
ACAGGCGCCACCCAACACCCAGCTTTTTTTTTTTTTTTTTTTTTTTTTTTAGACATAGCCTCAAGCTGTCATCCTGGGTAGAGTGCTGTGCCATCACAGCTCACAGCAACCTCCAAGTCCTGGGCTTACCACAGATGCTGAGCCGCATTCTCTCTTGAACTCACTTCAATTGTATGCAATTTTAGGTGTCAGCTTGAGTGCGTTAAAGAATGCCTAGAAACCTGGTGAAATGTTTCAGTGAGTGTGTTTCTAGAAATAAGCCTGAAAGTTTGAGTGGACTAGGTGGAGAAGATCTGCCCTGAATGTGGGCATCACATTCGAAAGAACAAAAATGGAGAAAAGGCAAATGTGTCAACATATGCTTTGGAGCTAAGATAGACTCTTCTCTCCTGTGGTCAGACAACTCCAGGCTCCTCATTGTTTGGACTCCAGGATTTACTCCATTTCTGCTCAATTCCATACTGCCCTGTTTTTAAGCCTTTGACCCCAGACTGAGTTATACCATAGGCTTTCCCAATTCTGAAGCCTTCAGACTAGATGTGAGCCATCAGGGTCTCAAACTTGTAGACAGCCTTCACGGTACTTTTCTGCCTCCATAATCACAAGAGCAAATTTCCCTAATAAATCTTTTCTCATCTGTCCATCTCCTGTTGGTTCTCTCTGGAGAATCCTACCTCATATACCAGTCAAGATTTCACTTTGCAGGCTCAGTTCCTGTAGCTCAAGCAGCTAAGGCACCAGCCACATACATCAGAGTTGGCGGGTTCGAATCCAGCCTGGGCCTGCCAAATAACAATGACAGCTACAACCCGCAAATGGCCGGGCATTGTGGTGGGCACCTGTAATCCCACCTACTTGGGAGGCTGAGGCAGGAGAATCCCTTAAGCCCAGGATTTGGAGGTTGCTATGAGTTGTGATACCACAGCACTCTACCCAGGGCAATAGCTTGAGGCTCTGTCTCAAAAAAACAAAAATTCACTTTGCAACATTTCTTTTTTTTTTTTTGACAGACTCACTAAGTCGTCCTCGGTAGAGTGCTGTGGCATAACAGCTCACAGCAACCTCAAACTCTTGAGCTTAAGTAATTCTTTTCCCTCAGCCTCCCAAGTAGCTGGGACTATAGGTGCCAGCCACAATGCCTGGCTGTCTTTTAGAGACGGGGTCTCACTCTAGCTCAGGTTGGTCTCGAACCTATGCACTCAGGCAATCTGTCCGCCTCGCCCTCCAGAGTGCTGCGATTACAGGCATGAGCCAACTCACCTGGCCCTATCCTGTTTTAAGATTGAAGCCCCTCCTTGAAATTTTCTATTTTTTCCATAGCACTAAATACCATCTAACATATTGTTTTTTTATATATATATATATATTTTTTTTTTTTTTTGAAACAAAATCTCACTTTGTCACCCTGGGTAGAGTGCCATGGTGTCATAGTTCACAGTACCTTCCAACTCCTGAGTTCAAGCGAGGCTGCCTCAGCCTCCCTAGTAGCTGTGACTACAAGGCACCCAGCACAACGCCCAGCTATTTTTTGGTTGTAGTTGTCATTGTTGTTTGGCGGGCCCGAGCTAGATTTGAACCCGCCAGCTCCAGTGTATGTGGCCAATGCCCTAGCCACTTGAGCTACAGGTGCTGAGCGAACATTAGAGTTTTTTTTTTTGTTTTTTTTTTTAATTTGGCCGGGGCTGGGTTTGAACCCGCCACCTCTGGCATATGGGACCGGCGCCCTACCCGCTGAGCCACAGGCGCCGCCCAACATTAGAGTTTTTAACCATAAAAATAAAGATATTTATATAAAGTGTTGTTGAATTAGCACATATTAAACTGCCCAGCATATTTCCTGATGCAAAATAATTACTTAGTAAATATGTTATTATTGTAGTTTTTTTAATTTATAGTAGAGTTGTCCTCTGCCTCAGTTATAACATGTTACCTTTATAAAAGCTGTACATTTTGGCTGGGCACAGTGGTTCATGCCTATAATCCTAGCACTCTGGGAGGCTGAGCAGGTGGATTGCTAGAGCTCAGGAGTTTAAGACCAGCCTGCACAAGAGTGAGACCTCATCTCTACTAAAAACAAACAAACAAACAAAACTCTGTATTTTTACAAGTGTTAATTGAACAAATGGCAAGTGTTTATTTTGCATAAGATTTTTTATTTAATTGGTATTACTTTATTGATAGGTATACGTGAATTTTTTTATTTTACTTTATTTTTTTGAGATAGAGTCTCACTCTGTTGTCCTGGGTAGAGTGCTGTTGCATCATAGCTCACAGCAACCTCAAACTCCTGGGCTCAGGCAATCCTCTTTCCTCAGCCTCCCAAATACAGGCACCTGCCATGCCTGGCTAGTTTTTCTATTTTTAAGTAGAAACAAGGTCTCACTTTTGCTCAGGCTGGTCTCAAACTCCTGAGCTTAGGTGGTCCACCCACCTCAAACTCCCAGAGTGCTAGGATTACAGGCATGAGCCATGCATTTGGCCTGAATTTTATTTTAAGTAGTAAACTTTTTTTTGAAGAGCAGTTTTAGGTAAAATTTGGTAGCTAGTACAGATAGTTCCCATGCACCCTGTGTCACCACACAGACACACAGCTTCCACTGTTGTCAACATGCTATGCCAGAGTGGTACTTTTTTTTTTCTTGCTTTCTTCTTTTTTTTTTTTTTTTTGAGACAGAGCCTCAAGCTGTCATCCTGGGTAGAGTGCTGTAGCATCACAGGTCACAGCAACCTCCAACTCCTGGGCTCAACGGATTCTCCTGCCTCCACCTCCCAAGTAGCTGGGATTACAGGCACCTGACACAACGCTTGGCTGTTGTTTTGGGTTGTTTTGGATGCAGCCGTCATTGTTGTTTGGTGGCCCCGGGGCTGTATTCTAACCCGCCAGCTCAGGTGTATGTGGCTGGCACCTTAGCCGCTTGAGCCACAGGCACCGAGCCAGAGTGGTACAGTTGTTATGACTGATGACTTATCCCCAGAGTTCATAATTTACATTAGAGTTCACTCTTTGTATTGTACATTCTAAGGGTTTTGACAAGTGTATAATGATATGTATGCCCCATTATGGTATCATACAGAATAGTTTCAGTGTCCTCAATATCCTCTGTGTTTTGCCTATTATCCCACTTACGAACCCCTAGCAACCATTAATCTTTGTACTGTTTCCATAATTTTGCCCCTTCCAGAATATGCAGTATATATATATATGTCCTTTTCAGATTGACTTCCTTTATATAGTAATATGCATTTAAGATTCCTCCATGTCTTTTTTTTTTTAGACAGTTTTACTATGTTGCCCTTAGTAGAGTGCCATGGCATCACAGCTCACTGCAACCTCAAGCTCTTGGACTTAAGCAATTCTCTTGCCTCAGCCTCCCAAGTAGCTGGGACTACAGGTGCCTGCCACAATGCTCGGCTATTTTTTTGTTGCAGTTGTTGTTTAGCTGTCCCAGGCCGGTTCGAACCCGCCAGCCTCAGGGTATGTGGCCCGCATCGTCATCACTGTGGTACGGGCACCTCCTCCATGTCTTTTCTATGGCTCAGTAGCTCATTTCTTATTAGCATTGAATAACATTACATTATCTGAATATATCACAGTTTATTCACTCATTTACTGAGGACTTCTTGTTTGCTTTCATGTTGTAGCAGTTCTATGTGGATATACAAACATCCATTCCAAGTTTTTGTATGGACGTAAAGTGTTTGACTTATTTAGACAAATACCTAGGAACATGACAGTACTGGATTATGCAATAGGAAGTATGTTTAGATTTTGTTGCAGGTTTTTTTTTTTTTTGGCTGAGTCCGGGTTTGAACCCACCACCTTCGGTATATGGGGCCAGCGCCCTACTTCTTGAACCACAAGGCAGTGCCCAGAGTATGTTTAGCTTTGTAAGAAATTGCTGGACTGTCCCCATATAGCTGTACCATTTTATGCTACCACCAGCAATGAGTGAGAGTTGTTGTTGCTCCACGTTTTTACCAACATGTGGTGTTACTAGTGTTTTGGATGCTGGCCATTCTGATAGGTATGTAGTAAGTGGTATCTCATTTTTTTAATTTGCAATTTCCTATTGACATATGGTGTTGAATGTCTTTTTATATGCTTACTTGTCATCTATATGTATCTTCTTTGGTGAGATATATCCTAAAAACTCATTTTTTTAACCAGAGCATTTTTTGAATTGAAATCTTATTGAAATCTTTTTTGCTTATTTTTACATCAAGTTGTTCATTTTCTTACTGCTGAATTTAGAGGTTTTTTTTGTTTTGTTTTGTTTTTTGTAGAGACAGAGTCTCACTTTATTGCCCTCGGTAGAGTGCCATGGCATCACAGCTGACAGCAACTCCAACTCCTGGGCTTAGGTGATTTCTCTTGGCTTAGCCTCCCAAGTAGCTGGGAGGTGCCTACCACAACACCCAGATATGTTTTAAGAGATGAGGTCTCGAAGTTGCTCAGGCTGGTCGCAAACCGTTGAGCTCAGGAAATCTACCTGCCTTGGCCTCCCAGAGTGCTAGGATTACAGGCATCAACCACAGCACCCAGCACAAAGTTTTTAGTTTTAATGAAGTCTAGCTTTTTAATTATTTTTCATAGATCATGCCTTTGATGTTGTACCTAAAAAGTCATTGCCACACCCAAGCTTATCTACATATTCTCCTATGTTATGTTCTACAAATTTTATAGTTTGTGTTTTATATTTAGGTCTTCGGTCCATTTTGAGTCAGTTTTTATAAAAGATGTGTGGTCTATGTCCAGTTTTTTTTTTTATTTTTCTTTTTTTTAGAGTTTTACTTTGTCACTCTCATTAGAGAGCTATGGTATCACAGCTCACAGCAACCTCCAACTCTTGAGCTCAAGTGATTCTCTTGCCTCATCCTCCCAAGTAGCTGGGACTACAGACACCCTCCACAATGCCCGGCTATTTTTTTGAGATGGGAGTCTTTCTTGCTCAGGCTGCTCTTGAACTCGTGCGCTCAGAAGATCCACCCACCTCAGCCTCTCAAAGTGCTAGGCTTACAGGTGTGAGCCACCGCGCCCGGCAGCCTGCAGAGATTTTGATTGTGATTGCATTAGGTGGGAAGAACTGACATTTTGTGTCTTCCTATCCATGAACATGGAATATCTCTCCATTTTTTTTTAGTTCTTTTTTGATGTCTTTTATCATAGTTTGTAGTTTTCCTTATTTAGATTTGTATACTTTTTTAGATTTATGCCTAAATATTTCATTTTTGGGGATGCTGTTTATAAGTGGTAATTTCATATTCTACTTTTTCATTGCTGGCACATAGGAAAGTGATTGACTTTTGTATATTAACCCTTTTTTTTCCTGCAGTCTTGCTACATATTCAGATTTTCTACATAGACAGTCATGCCATCTACAAACAGTTTTTTGGCTAGGGCTGGGTTTGAACCCACCACCTCCAGTACATGGGGCCGGCGCCCTACTCCTTGAGCTACAGGTGCCACCCCCACAAACAGTTTTATTTCTTGTCCAGCCTTAACCTCCGAAGTAGTTGGGACTATAAGTCACGTACTTCCATGGCCAGCTATTTCTTCTCAGTCTGTATACATTTGTTCCTTTTTTGTTTTTTAGAGACAGTCTCACTTTGTCACCACTCAGTAAAGTCCTGTGGTGTCATAGCTTACAGCAGCCTCAAACTTTTGGGCTCAAGTGATTCTCTTGCCTCAGCCTCCCAAGTACCTGGGACTACAACTGCCTGCCACAATGCCTGCCTGGCTGTTTTTAGAGACGAGGTCTCGTGCTCTGACTCAGGCTGGTCTCAAACTTGTGAGCTCAGGCAGTCCGTCCTCTTCAGCCTCCCACAGTGCTAGGATTATAGGCGTTAGCCACTGCGCCTGGCGTCTTTGTTCCTTTTCTTTCTTGTTGCGTTAGTTAGGACTTTTTAGTACAATGTTGAAAAGCAATGATGAGAAGGGACACTTCCTTGTATTGTTCCTGATCTTAGTGGGAAAGTTTCTTACCATTAAGAATGACATTTGCTATAGGTTTCTTGTAAAAGTTCTCATCTGTATATATAGTTTGCTGAGAGCCCTTACAATGAATGGATGTTGGATTTTGTCAAATGCTTTTTCTGCATCTATAGTTAGTATAAGTCACATACTTCCAGTTACGATCATGTGATTTTTTTTCTTTAGCTTGTTGATTTGATGGATTATATTAATTGGTTTTTAAATGTTGAACCAGCCTTCCATACCTAGAATGAATACTACTGTTCTTTTTATATGTTGTTGGATTTGATTTCCTAATTTTTTTTTTTTATATATAGGGAAAGAATCTCACTTTATTGCCCTCGGTAGACTGCTATGGCATCACAGCTCACAGCAACCTCAAACTCCTGGGCATAGGTGATTCTCTTGCCTAGGCCTCCCAAGTAGCTGGGACTACAGGTGCCTGCCACAATGCCCGGCTAGTCTTTGTTGCAGTTTGGCTGGGGCCAGGATTAAACCCACCACTCTCAGTATACGGGGCCAGCGCCCTACCCACAGAGCCACAGGCACCACCCTATTTCCTAGTATTTTGTTGAAGATTTTTGCATCTGTGTTTATAAGATATGTTGGTCTGTTGTTTTTGTTTATAATGCCTTTTTCTAGTTTTACGATTAGGGTGATACTTGTCTGTGGAATTACAAAGTTGTTCCCCTGCTTCTATCTTCTGGAAGAGATTGTAGAGAATTAATATAATTTCTTCATTAAATGTGGGAACAAACCTTCTCTGAAAAGGAATTTAAAGGAAAAGACTATTCCGGTGAACAGATTGCAAACCTGGAGAGACACAGCCTTAAGGTGTAAAATGAAGGTGTGTTCCAGGGAACAAAGGGAAAACTCAGGTATTACAGCAAAATTTCCTGCCCAAAGTTCCCATTCAAGTCTCTTTATACAAATGAAAGCTTGCAATGTGGTTAGTTCTGATTGGTTGATAGAGCTGAGCTGATTAGTTGAGGCAGGTGAGCTCTGAAAGTCCCAGAGATAAAAGGCATGTGACCCATAATCAGCAAATGGCTACTTGGCTGTATTTTAAATTTTGGCCTAGTTAGCCACTCGGGATCGATCATCCTGAAGAACTGGCTCATTTAGGTTCTCTTTTGTTCATAAATCTTTGGTAAAATTCATCAGAGAACCTATTTGGGCCTGGTACTTTCCATTTTAGAAGGTTAAATTATTGGGCGGCACCTGTGGCTCAGTTGGTAAGGTGGCGGCCCCATATACCGAGGGTGGCGGGTTCAAACCTGGCCCCGGCCAAACTGCAACAAAAAAATAGCCGGGTGTTGTGGCAGGCGCCTGTAGTCCCAGCTACTCGGGAGGCTGAGGCAAGAGAATCGCTTAAGCCCAGGAGTTGGAGGTTGCTGTGAGCTGTGTGATGCCATGGCACTCTACCGAGGGCCATAAAGTGAAACTCTGTCTCTACAAAAAAAAAAAAAAAGAAGGTTATAAATTACTGATTCAGTTTCTTCAATACTTAAAAGTTTATTCAGAGTGTCTGTTAGATGAGTTTTTCTTTTTTTTTTTAAGTTCCATTAATTTACAGCTAGATGGGAAGTTCCATGAAGACAAGAATTTCCTTTCTTGTGCCTTAAGACTCTCCAGTGTCTGTGTTGGTGCCTATTACATAGTTTGTTTGGTACTTGTTGAATGAATAGATTGTGGTTTAAGTTCTTAGAAAAAGACCATAAGATAAGGGATAGGGAGAGTCAAGCTTTATTTTTATAGAAACAGTTACTATAATAATCAGGGCAGCGCCTGTGGCTCAGTCGGTAAGGCGCCGGCCCCATATACCGAGGGTGGCGGATTCAAACCCGGCCCCGGCCAACCAAACTGCAACCAAAAAATAGCCGGGCGTTGTGGCGGGCGCCTGTAGTCCCAGCTGCTCGGGAGGCTGAGGCAAGAGAATCGCTTAAGCCCAGGAATTGGAGGTTGCTGTGAGCTGTGTGAGGCCACAGCACTCTACCGAGGGCCATAAAGGGAGACTCTGTCTCTACAAAAAAAAAAAATAATAATCAGGGGTTAGGCTTCTTACCCAGGGCTTAATACCTGCTGTAACATTTTAGACGATGCTAGATGATTTGGCTTATTCTCAGTATAACTTTAAACCATCTGTTAAAGTCAAATGGCACAGAATTAAGAATCAAAGTCTACAAATTGAAGTTGGTTAATGTGTGTCTTAAACCATTGGTTCCCCCTTCTTTTTTATCTTGCAGTTTTTTGTTTGTTGAAGAAAAGAGCTATGCTAAAGTTTTCTACTGGATTTGGTGGATTGCATCTTGAAGATCTGTACTTTGTTTCTTTGTCACTTTGTATTTCACTTATATTGATATTTACATCAAGAGGCTTCATCTCATTCAGATATTTTGTTGTTTGATGATGGGAAGTGAGAAATGCTTAGTATGTGTTTTGATCATTCATTAGAAGGTACATAGTATCTTTTGTTTGTATTGGTAACACGACCTATGCAGTTTTAGGATTAGTGTCCATTGCCTAGATCCTTGCTTTTAATAGGTATTACAAAAAATGATGATGTTCTGATTTTTTAATTCCTTTTGTATTTATTAATAGGGATACCTCTATAAAGAGAATTATTTGGCCAGGTGTGGCCTAGCGCTCTGGGAGGCCCAGGTGAGGCTTGTTTTGTTGGAGACCAGCCTGAGTAAGAGTGAGACCCTGTCTCTACAAAAAAATTAATTAGCTGGGTATTGTAGTGGGAGGCTTATTGGAACCTAAGAGCTTGAGGTTGCTGTGAGTTAGGCTGAGGCTGTGGTACACTAGCCTGGAAGACAGATTGAGACTCTGCCTCCAAAAAAAAAAAAAAGAGAGAGAGAAAATTGTTCTCTGACTTGTTTAGTTACACTGAGTTAAAGCAGCATAAACAGTTGATTCCTTTAGTTATTTACTGGTATATAAATAATGAGTTGGTTTCCTAGCATCGTCCAAAAGTGATCAAAGGTTGGTTGGTTATTTATTTATTTATTTATTTGAGACAGAATCTCACTCTCACTCTTCGTTAGCGTGGCATCATAGCTCACAGCAACCTCAAATTCTTAGGCTCAAGTGATCCTCTTGCTTCAGCCTCCCAAGTACCTGAGACTATACAATGATACACGACAATGCCCAGCTAATTTTTTTCTATTTTTAGTAAAGACACGGTCTCAGGCTGGTCTCGAACTCCTGGGCTCAAGCAATCCATCCACCCTAGCCTTTTCGAGTGCAAGGATTACAGGAGTGAGCCACCATGCCTGGCCACCAGTGAGATTTTAAAATTTTTTGAAAATTGGCTCGGCGCCTGTAGCTCAGCAGCTAGGGCGCCAGCCACATACACTGGAGCTGGTGGGTTGGAATCCAGCCAGGGCCTGCCAAGCAACGACAACTACAACCAAAAAAAAAATAGCTAGGCATTGTGGCGGGCACCTGGTCCCAGCTACTTGGGAGGCTGAGGCAAGAGAATAGCTCAAGACCAAGAGTTTGAGGTTGCTGTGAAATGTGACACTATGGCACTCTACCTAGGGTGACAGTTTGAGACTCTGTCTCAAAAAAAACATTGAAAATGGGTATGAACTTATGAGTTTAAATATATTTAATGTTCTGCAATTCATTATTATTATGCTTACTGGGGCTCTGATTGTGCCATCTTTGACAACTCTGAGTCTCTTCGGGTTGTCTCCTAAGGATTTTTATTTTCTCTTAAGAAATCCCAATTGTGGCTACCTCTGCGGTCTGTGCAGCGAGTGAGGAGGCGGTCGGGAAGTAGGAAGGTCCCTCTGTGCTCCTGGCCGCTTCTGTCTGCTCTGCGGTGGGAGGCGCCTTTCCCACAGTCACAGGTGATGGTGACTTAAGAATGATAGCATTGAAGATGATGGAAGTCAGATTCTGGCTCTATTTAGAAGGAAGAGCTGAAAGGATTGGCTAACAGATTGAATGTCAGGACATCAATGCAAGCCTGAATAAGAAAAACAATTTCTTCTTCCTAAAACCATGGCATATCGGTTATACAGAAATACCACTTTGGGAAACAGTCTACAAGAGAGCTTAGATGAGCTTATACAGTCTCAACAGATCACCGCCCAACTTGCCCTTCAAGTTCTACTTTAGTTTGATAAGGCTATAAATTCAGCATTGGCTCAGAGAGTCAGGGACAGAGTCAATTTCAGGCGCTCTCTAAATACGTACAGATTCTGCGATAATGTGTGGACTTTTGTATTGAATGATGTTGAATTCAGAGAGAAGACAGAACTTACATTAAAGTGGATAAAATGAAAATTGTAGCCTGTTATGGTAAAAATACTGGCTCCAGTACTACAGAATGAATAGAAAGCAATGGCTTTTTTATGCCACCTTTGTTATTATTCATCATTTTTTGCAAAGAAGCATAGAAGAGACTTTTTTTAATTTATTCTAGCATTGCTGAAATGTCTACACTGTGTTATATCAGAAAATTCCAGTAGAAAGAAGCTTATGACTCTGTAGCCTCTTACCTTTATTATACAGCATGAAAAACCATAACATTTTTTAAATGACAAATCAAAAATTGTTGCCTTCTTAAGAACATTCTTTAATAAACCCATTTTAAAACTCAAAAAAAAAAGAAATCCCAATTGTGGTCCGGTGCCTGTAGCTCAGGCGGCTAAAGCGCCAGCCACATACACCCGAGCTGGGGAGTTTGAATCTAGCCCAGACCTGCCAAACAACAATGACAACTACAACCAAAAAATAGCCGGGTGTTGTGGCGAGCGCCTGTGTTCCTAGCTACTTGGGAGGCTGAGGCAAGAGAATCATTTCAGCCCAAGAGTTGGAGGTTGCTGTGAGCTGTGATGGCACAGCATTCTACCCAGGTAACAGCTTGAGACTCTGTCTCAAAAAAAATAAGAAATCCCAATTGTGGCTGGGCTCAGTGGCTCACACTATAATCCCAGCACTCTGGGAGGCCAAAGCCAATGGACTGCTAGCGCTTAGGAGTTCCATACCAGCCTGAGCAAGAGTGAGACCCACATCTCTACTAAAAATAGAAAGAAAGAAAAAAAAAAACTAGCCAGGCACGGTAGTACATGTCTGTAGTCCCAGCTACTTGGGAGGCTGAGGCAAGAGGATTGCTTGAATCCAGGAGTTTGAAGTTGCTGTGGGCTATGATGACACTGTGGCGTTCTACCAAAGGCCATAGAGTGAGACTCAGTCTCAAACAAAAAAGAAGAAGAAGAAAGAAAGAAAGAAATCCCAATTGTTACACAATTAATTTTTGTTTTTAGCAACACAGATTTTTTTTTTTTTCTTTGCAGATTTTGGCCAGGGCCAGGTTTGAATCCACCACCTCCAGTATATGGGGCCCGCGCCCTACTCCTTGAGCCACAGGTGCTACTCAACACAGATTTTTTTTTTTTTTTAAGTAAGCTCTTTACCTTGCCCCTTTGGGCTAGAGTATAGTGGTGGCATCATAGCTAACTGCAACCTCAAACTCATGAGTTTAAGCCGTTCTCCTGCTTCAGCCTCCCAAGTAGCTGGGAGTATAGGTGTGGGCCATATGCCCTGGTAATTTTTTATTTTCCAGTAGAGACAAGTTCTTGCTATGCTGCTCAGGCTAGTCTTGAATTCCTGTCTTCTGCAGTCCTCCCAGCTCAGCCTTCCAAAGTATCAGGACAATATTATTCTTAATTATAGGGGCCTGTAATATGTAGCAGAACCCCTGTAAGTGGACCACCCAAGAGCCTGTAACAAACTCGTCAACATAACAGAGGTAGTCAACAAAAAAGTAGACCTACTGGCTCTGCACCTGTAGCACAGTGGTTACGGAGTCAGCCACATACACCGAGGCTGGCAGGTTCAAACCTAGCCTGGGCCAAATAAACAACAATGACAACTGCAACAAAAAGTAGCTGGGCATTGTGGCAGGTGCCTGTAGTCCCAGTACTAGGGAGGCTGAGGCAAGAGAATCACTTGAGCCCAGGAGTTGGAGGTTGCTGTGAGCTGTGACACTACGGCACTCTACTGAGGGCAACATAGTAAGACTGTCTCAAAAAAAAAAAAAAGCTAGACCTACTGTAGTAGTGATACAGACAAGTACTTCATTTACTTTTTTTTTGAGGCAGAGTCTCATTATGTCACCCTCAGTAGAGTGCTTTTGTGTCACAGCTCACAGCAACCTCAAGCACATTACCCTTTGTTTTAGACCATTCTCTCTGTTACAGACACTGAGGATAAGACTTTGTGGGTCACGCTCACGTGACATTCCCAAGTCCCCAGAGACCCATCTAGCTTCTCTTCCACACACAAACATACTTACAGAATAGAACATTTACCACACTGGGTAGGTTTATGCATTCTCTTCCTTATATTTCTCTCCTTTCCTTATTTATTTACCATTTTTAAAATTTTTGAGACAGAGTCTCACTCTGTCACTCAGGATAGAGTGCTATGGCATCATAGCTCACAAAACTCTTGAGCTTAAGCGATTCTCTTGCCTCAGCCTCCCAAGTAGCTGGGACTACAGGCACCTACCACAACGCCCGATTATTTATTGTGTTTTGTTTTTTTTGGCTGGGTTTGAACCCACCACCTCTGGTATATGGGTCCGGCGCCCTACTCCTTGAGCCACAGGCACCACCCTTTTTGTTATTGTTGTCGTCGTTTAGCAGGTCCAGACTGGGTCCGAACCCACCAGCCCTGATGCTTGTGGCTGGTGCCCTAACCACTGGGCTTCAAGTGCTGGGCCTTCATTTACTTTCTTTTTTTTGAGACAGAGTCTCACTTTGTCACCCTTGGTAAAGTGCTGTGGTGTCACAGCTCACAACAACCTCAAACTCCTGGGCTCAAGCCATTCTCTTGCCTCAGCCTCCCTCGTAGCTGGGACTACAGGCGCCTGCCACAATGCCTGGCTATATTTTTGTTGTTGTTGTTGCAGTTGTCGTTGTTTTGGCTGGGCCAGGCTGTGTTCGAATCTGCCAGCCTCGGTGCATGTGGCCAGTGCCCTACCCACTGAGCTACGGGCACAGCCCCATTTACTTTCGTATAAAGCTTTTTTTTTTTTTTTGAGACAGTCTCCCTATGTCACCCTCGGTAGGGTGCCATGGTGTCACAGCTCATAGCAACCTCAAGCACTTGGCTCAAGTGATTCTCTTGCTTCAGCCTCCCAAGTGGCTGAGACTACAGACTCCTGCCACAACATCCAGCTATTTTTTGTTGTAGTTGTCATCGTTGTTTAACTGGCCTGGGCCAACCTCTAACCCGCCAGTCTCCATGTATGTGGCTGGCGCTGTAACTACTGTGTGCTACGGGTGCTGAGCCTTATTAAGAATATTATATGAAGTCATACATTATCAAAATACAGTAAAAACCTGGCTAATTTTTCTATTTTTAGTAGAGACAGGGGTCTCACTGTTGCACAGGCTGGTCTCAAACTCTAGAGCTCAAGCAATCCTGCCTCCCATAGAGCTAGGATTAGAGGCATGGTCTACTGTGCCCAGTCAACCTGGCCATTTTCCACAGTAGTGACTTCAGCTGTATTACTAGATGCCTAGAATCATCTTCTTTTGGAGTCTGCAATTTCTGTGTCATCCTCACTCATTCCACTTCATCAGCTGCCTCATGCACTTTTATGCTTGTTTGTATTTTGGTCAATATTACTTGAAAAAGTGGTTTTGAGTCAGGTTCATTACAAGTTGCCACCTCCTCATCAACATAACCTTCAAAATCTATTCCTTCAGATTCTGCCACCGGAGATGGACTATCTGATGGGGGCTAAAAGATCATGTCCTTGAGTTGCGATAAATCCAGCCGCCTTTTGTGTATGTGTGTGTGTGTGTGTAGAGACAGTCTCACTTTATTGCCATCAGTAGAGTGCTGTGGCGTCACACAGCTCACTGCAACTTCCAGTTCCTGGGCTTAGGCAATTCTCTTGCCTCAGCCTCCCAAGTAGCTGGGACTACAGGTGCCCGCCACAACACCTGGCTATCTTTTGTTGTGGTTGTCATTGATTGTTGTTTAGCTGGCCCGGCCTGCATTCAAACCCACCAGCTCCTGTGTATGTGGCTGGTACCCTAGCTGCAGAGCTATAGGCACCGAGCCAAATCTAGCCTTCTTGAAACACTCCTGTATTGTTTCTGGCTAGACTTTATTCCAAGCAGAACTGATCCAGAGGACAGCATTCAGAGTGGATGAAGTTGCTTCCATAATTGACCACTGTGTTTTAGTAATGACCCACTGCAGGTGTTGGGCGTGGTAGTGCACTTGAAATGTGTGGGGTTTTTTTGTTTGTTTTTTTTTTGTTTTTTTGAGACAGTCTCAGTTTGTCGCCCTTGGTAGAGTGCTATGGCGTCACAACTCAAAGCAACTCCTGGGCTTAGGCGATTCTCTTGCCTCAGCCTCCTGAGTAGCTGGGACTACAGGCACCCACCACAACACCCGGCTATTTTTTTTGTTGTTGCAGTTTGGCCAGGGTCAGGTTTGAACCCACCACCCTCCGTATATGGGGCTGGTGCTCTACTCACTGAGCCATAGGCGCTGCCCACTTTAAGTATTTTGATAATGCCCTTTTCAAGAGATTGGATATTTGAGGTCATGTTTGGAGGCAGAAATTTCATTGTCACTTTGTTGAAATGATTTACTTGCGGGTGGCAAGGACAGTTGTCTATTGTGAGTAGAATAGACTATTCTTCATTTTTTGGTCCATACTCCTTACCCACTCTTCAAATAGGGCACCCGTTATCCACATGCATTTGTTTCTTCTCCAAATAACCAACTGGGAGATCTTTAGGCTTCAGGTGTTTGAATATATGTGGCTTTGCCAATTTTCTAGGCACCAAGGGATTTAGTTTTCTCTGGTTGAGCTAGTACAAAGCAGAACTGTGAAACATTCTTTGGAAAGTTCTCTCTCTTACATTCCTCACCCTTCCTGATGAAGCTTCTGACAGGCATTGCCTTGAAAAAGAGTTCCACAGGCAGTGCCTGTGGCTCAAGGGATAGGGCGCCAGTCCCGTATGCCGGAGGTGGTGGGCTCAAACCCAGCCCCGGCCAAAAAAAAGAAAAAGAGTTCCACACTCAGATGTTATCCTTGAAGCCTCTGGTGAAGTCTGGGAACTTTTTGGTGAACTTTTCCACAACTTCTACTAAAACTTCATTGGATTCACCACACAAGAGTTTCCAGGAGATCTCATGTCACAGTTTAAATTTCTTGAACCAATCACTTGATGCCTGGAAATTTACCACCCCAAATTCCTGTGTGAAGTTTTTAGCAACTTTTTGGAGATTCTGGCATTAGCTGTCTCATTTGTTTGAACCAGCTTAATATGGCTTCACTGACTTCACTGAG
This sequence comes from Nycticebus coucang, assembly GCF_027406575.1. Classification (NCBI taxonomy): domain Eukaryota; kingdom Metazoa; phylum Chordata; class Mammalia; order Primates; family Lorisidae; genus Nycticebus; species Nycticebus coucang. The sequence goes on from NC_069796.1 coordinate 80,439,426, forward strand.
GGAAGTTTTCCTCCTTTTCTGCTGGAAGTCTCTACATTCCTTAACATGTCTCTCCAAGTACTTAACGTTTGTGTTTTTGGATGTTGCTGTGGTCTTGTTTTTTTTTGGGGGGGAGGGGACAGGGCCAGGCTTGAGACCCCAGGTATATGAGACCGGTGCCCTATTCCTTGAGCCACAGGTACTGCCCATTTTTTTTTCTTTCTTTTTTTTGACAGTCTCATTTTGTCACCCTCAATAGAGTGCCATGGTGTCACAGCCCACAGCAACCTCAAACTCTTGGGCTCAAGTGATTCTCTTGCCTCAGCCTCCTAAATAGCTGGGACTTATAGGCACCCACCACAATGCCTGCCTATTTTTAGAGACGAGGTCTTACTCTGGCTCAGGCTGGTCTCAAACCTGTGAGCTCAGGCAATCTACCCGCCTCAGCCTCCCAGAGTACTAGGATACAGGTGTGAGCCACCACACCTGGCCTTGTGACCTGGTTAACACCAAAATATTCTGCCATCTTCCCTTGGCTGCTGCTTTCCAGACAGTGTTGAAGATTAACGTTTTCCTTCAGTGTCAGTCAGCTCTTTCTTTTGGGTTATCATGTCCTGATTAACTATAATTTTTTTCAGTAATTGTAGAATGTACCTATGGAAGTCTGACAATCTTGTGAACTCATCTTAGAAAAAGTGCTGTAGGGGCCAGGCACAGAGGTTCATGCCTGTAATCCCAGCACTCTGGGAGGCCAATGTGGGTGGATTGCTTGAGGTCAGGAGTTCGAGATCAGTCCGAGCAAGAGTGAGACCCTGTCTCTAAAAATAGCAAGGCGTTGGGTGGTTTCCTGTAGTTTCAGCTACTCAGGAAGCTGAACCAAGAGAATCACTTGAGTCCAAGAGTTTGAGGGTGCTGTGAACTGTGACACCATGGCACTTTACCAAGGGCAACAAAGTGAGACCGTCTCAAAAAGAAGAAAAGAAAAAGGGCTGTAGGACGGCCACCCAGCAAGCCAGTACCTTCTCTGTGCTAGGGAAGCCACCCTCGCCCCCATACCTGAAGCCAAGATGTCCAGCAAATGGGCCAAGGCCAAGACCACCAAAGAGGCCACAGTGGGGCACATTTCATGTCTTAAGGAGGCCCTCAACATGATTGACCAGAACTGTGATCAGTACAGTCATCTTTGAAGTACTCCCCTTGGGAAGCTTTGCCCCAACGCTACCACCTAGTCCACCCTTCAGAGCAATTTTGGGACCCTTTTAATGGCCATCAAAGCTGTCGTCATATTACCCTTGATGTCCTGAATATCATCAAAATGTCTTCCTTTCAATATTTCTTTTATTTTGGGGTAAAGAAAAATTCGTTGGGGGCCAGATCAGCTGAGTAGGAAGGGTATTCAATACAGTTATTTGTTTACTGACTAAAAACTCCCTCACAGATAGCACCGTGTGAGCTCATGCAGCAAGGAGCTGTGAGTTATTGTCTAAGACTTTCAGTTAAGATTTTCCTGTTTCTCTGTTGATGTCTGTTTGCTTCTCATAGTCAGCCAATGATTTTGACATATAATTTGATTAATTTTTGCACTGTCTTCATCAGTTCTTCTCTTTACTGGTGGCCCGACCTCTCTCCATTGGTAATGGCTTTCTCTCCTCTCAGAAAAACATTAAATCCATTTGTTTCTTCATGGCATTATGCCCATAAACTTGAACTAATAAGTTCCTGATTTCACTTCCACTCTTGCCAAGTTTAACAAGAAAACATGAAAAAATAACTTATACTAAAGAAAAAATATTACAATTAAGGGACAAAGCCCATACCTTCTACCTCTTGATATAGAGTGGACTCAACTGGTCAGGTTACAGAGGGTAAATTAATATTGTGTGTCACAGTCCAAGTGGTCAAGATACAATGTACAGAGGTGGTCAATATGTAGAGGTCAGTATTCCATTGAGTCCATGTGCATGTCCAGTCTCTGAAAATTAGGTCAGGTAAGGAGGTGGTCACTTATGGAGGTTCTGTTATATTTTGGTCTGGAGGGCTGCCCCCTTATTGCTTTTGGGGGGGGTGTTCTAGATTTTATCACTTATTTGCTCTTCTAAAAGAACTTTATTATCAACCTTTTTTTTTTTTTTTTTTTTTTGAGAGAGAGTCTCACTCTGTCACCCTGGGTACAGTACCACAGTGTCATGGGTCACAGCAACCTCGAATTCCTGGGCTCACGCAATCCCCCTGCCTCATCTTCCCAAGTAGCTGGGACTACAGGTGCCCGCTACAACACCGGCTAGTTTTTCTGCTTTTAGTAGAGATGGGGTCTCACTTTTGCTTAGGCTGGTCTTGAACTCATAAGCTCAAGCAATTCTTGTGCCTTGGTTTCCTAGAATGCTAGGATTACAGGTGTGAGCCATTATACCCAGCCTATAATCAACTTTTTAAAATGGAAATTTTTATTAAATTTGTAAATGAACTTCAGGAAGTGTGATTGACATCTTTAAGTTGACTCTTGAAGAATACAGTTATGTCTTCTTAGAAACTTCTTTTTGATGGTGGGTACATCTATTTTGTTGTTGTTTTGTTTTGTTTTTATTGGGGATTCATTGAGGGTACAAGAAACCGGATTACACTAATTGCATTTGTTAGGCAAAGTCCCTCTTGGAATCATGTCTTGCCCCCAAAAGGTGTGGCACACACCAAGGCCCCACCCCCCTCCCTCCTTCCCTCTCTCTGCTCTTCCTTTCTCTACCCCTCCTTCCTTCTTTCTCTGTCTGCTGTCCCATTCCCCCCACCCCCACCGTGACCTTAATTGTCATTAATTATCCTTATATCAAAATTGAGTACATAGGATTCATGCTTCTCCATTCTTGTGATGCTTTACTAAGAATAAGGTCTTCCACTTCCATCCAAGTTAATACAAAGGATGTAAAGTCTCCATTTTTAACAGCTGAATAGTATTCCATCATGTACATATACCACAGCTTGTTAATCCGTTCCTGGGTTGGTGGGCATTTAGGCTGTTTCCACATTTTGGCGATTGTAAATTGAGTTGCAGTAAGCAGTCTAGTGCAAGTGTCCTTATGATAAAAGGATTTCTTTCCTTCTGGGTAGATGCCTAGTAATGGGATTGCAGGATCAAATAGGAGGTCTAGCTTGAGTGCTTTGAGGTTTCTCCATACTTCCTTCCAAAAAGGTTGTACTAGTTTGCAGTCCCACCAGTAGTGTAAAAGTGTTCCCTTCTCTCCACATCCACGCCAGTATCTGCAGTTTTGAGATTTTGTGCTGTGTGCAGCTTTTGGCTGGGGCCAGGTCTAAACCCGCCACCTCCTGTGTATGGGGCCGTCACCCTACTTTTTTGAGCCACAGGCTCCACCCAGCGGTGGGCACATCTTTATGTAACAAGTATAGGCACTTATTATCAAAGTTGGTTCAATATTATTTTTTCAGAATGCGTTGGGCATCAGTGTTTATGTATTCCTCTAAGGTTCTTTTTTCTTTTCTTTCACTTTATATGTTTTTTTTTAATTATTTTTTTATTAAGTCATATTCCTCTAAGGATTTTGAGAAATATTTCTGTACTTGCCAGAGAAGTATAAATTGATATTATTCTGAGTAAAGGATTGCCTGTACTAAACATACTCTTTCATTTATTTGTCTATTTATTTTATTTTATTTTGAGACAGAGTCTCAAGCCGTCACCCTCTGTAGAGTGCTATGGAGTCACAGTTCACAGCAACCTCCAGCTCTTGGGCTTAAGCAATGCTCTTGCCTCAGCCTCCCAAGCAGCTGGGACTACAGGCACAGCTATTTTGTGGTTGCAGTTGTCATTGTTGTTTAGCAGGCCTGGGTTGGGTTTGAACCTTCCACCCTTGGTGTAGGTGGCTGGCACCCTGCCGACTGAGGTATGGGCACCGCCTATTTATTATGATTTGTTCCTCAAAGTGCAGTAGGTATTTGTTTAGAAGTTGGTCTTTGAACAGGATTTATTAAATTTTGTCAGTTTTCTTTTGAACCATCTAAGGATTAGTTTACATATTCAAGAATTCTAGTTGCCATGTCTCCAACATTATGTTTTTGCTTACAATGAGTAGGAAAAATGATGTAGTAAAGTGATAAAATTAAGGTTTTATTTTCACTGCTTTCAATTGTTTGTGCATTGTGAGTTGTTTAATACAACTCTCCTTAGTGAGAGTGCCAGAAATAATAAAAAGAAATCACCATTAACAGGGGCCTTTGGACTTTCCCACAAAGGAATTTTTGAAAATTTTCTCATAGTCCTGGAATAAGAGAAAAACTTTTCATGTGAAATATGTGGGGAATTTTTTTTTAGGTTTTTTGCAAGTTCTTATTGGAGTTGAAGAAATAAAAATCAAACAACCTAAACAATCTATTATCCTCAGTTAACCCTCTTCTCTGCCTACATTGTTACTATTCTAGTTTATATTCCATTTCTCCTCTGGACTATTTCAGTATCTTTTAATTCTGATGCCCCATATTTAAAGTTTCTCTCTCCTTCATTTTAGGCTTCCTAAATATTTTTAACAAAAATGATTGGAGAGGCATTGATAGAACAGCATGAAATTTTTCTTTGAACCTCATGATCTGACCCATACTTCCCTGTCCAACCTCATACTTCTGTCCTTTCCATTTCTATTCCAGGGATATGTTTCAGTACCCTAACATAATCATTCTTTCTCATGTGTCCATACATGTTCTTCCATTGCCTTGAAACATCTTACACTAGTTTCAGCTTAGAACCTTGGTACCATCCCTATAAATTCCTTGAAAGACACGGATTTGTTTACTGCTGATGTATGACACCTGTCCTAATAGTATAATTATTTACATCTTTTTACTCAACAAAGTTATTGAGGACCAGACTGTGATTTCTTTGTTTTGTGCTTGCTTAGTTAATATTTGATGAATTAATTGACTAATTCACCAGAATTATTATTTAACTCCAGAAAACTTTGTTATTGTACTGTTAATTCTGTCGACCCCAACCCACACCATTCCAGCAGCATTAATTATCCCATTTTTAGGGGGAAGGATAAATTAGAAAATCCAGTTAACCATCTTTTATCTTTACAGCATGATATAGGAGGGAAAAGCTCCGTATTCAGAAGTTGGCAGTTTGAGATCTCTGACATTTACTTAAACCAGCAGTCCCCAACCTTTTTGGCACCAGAAACTGGTTTGGTAGAAGATAGTTTTTCCGTGAATAGGGGGTAAGGATGGTTAGGGGGTGGTTTTGGCAGATTAGATCTCCATTTTAGATCATCAGCTGTTAGATTCTCATTGGGAGTGTGCAATCTAGGTCCCTCACATGTGCAGTTTACAGTAGGGTTTGTGCTGCATTTGAGTGATAGGGAGTGGCTGTAAATATACATGAAGCTTCACTCACTCACCCACTGCTCACTTTCTGCTGTGTTAAGGCCTGGTTCCTAATAGGTCCTGGACCTGTACCAGGCCATGACTAATGGGGAGATAGGCATTGGGGATTGTAGACGTGTGCAGATTTAAGCCTCTTGGTTTCTGTATCTGCAAAATGACTAATATTTTATGTTTACAAGGTTGTTAAAAGAATGAATGAGATAGCACATACTATAGTGCTTGACTCAGATAATGTGTAATAAATAGTTGAATCTAAATCCTGCAGCAGTTGGACTAGTTGGGCATTGTGGCAGGTGCCTGTATTCCCAGCTACTCAGAAGGCTGAAGCAAGAGGATCACTTGAGCCTAAGAGTTTGAGGTTGCTGTGGGCCATGATGCCATGGCACTCTATTCAGAGCAACAAAGTGAGACTCTGCCTCAAAGAAATAAACAAGTAAACAAATAAATCCTGTAGCATTCAATAATGTCAGGGGGGGCTTTTTTGTTTGCTTTTTTTTTTTTGAGACAGAGCCTCAAGCTGTTGCCCTGGGTAGAGTCCTGTGTCATCACAGCTCACAGCAACCTCCAACTCCTGGGCTCAAGCAATTCTCCTGCCTCTGCCTCCCAAGTAGCCAGGACTACAGGCACCCGCCACAACATCTGACAATTTTTTGGTTGCAGCCGTTGTTGTTTGGCGGACCCGGGCCGGATTCAAACCCGCCAGCTCAGGTGTATGTGGCTGGTGCCTTAGCTGCTTGAGCCACAGGTGCTGAGCCAATAATGTCAGGTTTTGATGTGGAAAAGTGATAAATTTTTATTTATTTATTTATTGGAAACAAGGGAGCTTTATTGGTTACATACTGTGCTGCAGAGCCAACAGAGAGCATTAGAGCCAGAGGATACATGCAGACAGGCAGCTTCAACTATACACATGCACCCAAGGAGCCCTGAGCCACTCAATGCTCATGGCTATGCCCTGGTTTCCAGTGACAGGTTCTGGCCTCCTTGGTCCCATACTTGACAGGAATGTAGAAGCTTCTGCACCTAGGCTCCAAGGATCAGGGATAAGACCAGAGCACCTGCCTAAGCAAGTAGGTATGACCAACAGACTGATGCCCCCAGCATAGGGGCCTATAATGCAATAAGTTATTTGAGGGCAACCTTCCTAGCCCTTGCAATCTTTAAAATACAAAAAATAGACTTTATTCTCTTAAAAATAGATTCCATTCAGAATCTATTTACTTTTGTTAGAGACAGAGTCTTACTTTATTGCCCTGGGTAGAGTGCTGTGGTGTCACAGCTCACAGCAACTTCCAACTCCTGGGCTTAGGCCATTCTCTTGCTTCAGCCTCCAGAGTATCTGGGACTACAGGCGCCCTCCACAATGCCCAGTTATGTTTTTGTTGCAGTTTGGGCAGGGCCGGGTTTGAACCGGCCACCCTCGGCATATGGGGCCAGCGCCCTACCCATTGAGCCACAGGCACCACCCTATTTATTTATTTATTTTTGAAATAAAGTCTCTGTTCCCTAAGGTAGAATGCCTAGCTTATAGCAGCCTCCAACTTCTGGGCTCAAGTGATCCTTCTTCCTTGGCCACCCAAGTAGCTAGGGACTGGGATGACTCACCAACGAGCTAATATTTTTGTGTGTTTTTTTAGAAATGGGGTCTCACTGTACCAGTCTTACCCAGGCTGGTATTAAACTCCTGGCCTCAAGCAGTCCTCTCTCCCCAGCCTCCCAAAGTGCTAGGGTTATAAGAGTGACCCATGTGTCTGCCAAATAGTACAATAGTGTTTGGAATTTGGGTGGGTGGGAGGTGGTCTGAGACAATGTCTTGCTCTGTCTCAACCAGGTTCGAGGGATAGAGTGAACTAGCATCATCTTTTCTCACTGCAGCCTTAAAGTCAAGCATTCCTCCTGCAGTCTCCTGAGTAGATGGGAGTGCACACCTCTATACCCAATTGGTTCTTTTCATTTTTTTATCTAGTCAGGATCTAGCTCAAGCTATCCTTCTGCCTTGGCCTCCCAAAGTGCTAGGATTACAAGTGTTGCCCACTGTACCATTCTTTTTTTTTTTTTTTTGAGACAGAGCCTCAAGCTGTTGCCCTGGGTAGAGCGCTATGGCATCACAGCTCACAGCAACCTTCAACTCCTGGGCTCAAGCGATTCTCTTGCCTCTGCCTCCCAAGTAGCTGGGACTACAGGCACCTGCCACAACGCCCGGCTATTTTTTGGTTGCAGCCATCATTGTTGTTTTGGCAGGCCTGGGCTGGATTCGAACCCGCCAGCTCAGGTGTATGTGGCTGGTGCCTTAGCCACTTGAGCCACAGGCGCCAAGCCATTGTTTAGTTTTTTGAGACAGAGTCTTACTCTGTCACCCAGTTAGAGTGCCAAGGACTATGCCTGGCTCCAATAGTGCTTTTTTTTAAAAAAAGACTTTCCATTTTATGAAGCTGTGAGGCTTAGTTTTCTTTTTTTCCTAAAAACAGGACCTTTCAAAGTTTTTAAAAGATCGTATTGCAAATTTCCAAAGGGAGAATTTGATGTGCAACATTTTCGAGTTTTATCTGGCCCCAAATCCCTTGTCTGTAGAGCAAAACTGTATCAACATGTTTATTGATGATCCTGGATCTAAAGGAGAACAATTTTATATACATATATAAGCTGCAATATAGCCGACAGTAGGTATAATAAAGAAATTGAAATTTTCTTTACCTTTTTTTTTTTTTTTTTTTTTTGAGACAAGAGTCTTACTGTGTCACCCTCAGGAGAGTGCCGTAGCATCATAGCTCAAAGCAACCTCCAACTCTTGGGCTTAAGTGAGTCTCTTGCCTCAGCCTCCCAAGTAACTAGGACTACAGGCACCCGTCACAACGCTTGGCTGTTTGTTTTTTTTGTTATTGTCATTGTTGTTTAGCAGGCCTGGGCCGGGTTCGAATCCGCATGCGTCTGTGTATGTGGCCAGCGCCCTAACCACTTAGCTGCAGGTGTGGAGCCCGAAATTGAAATTTTCTGAATTGAGAATTTATTGAAAACTTTTTGTTCTGTAACATTAAATAATCAAGTAATAATGGGAGGCATTACGGCATAAGAAATGGTCTGGACTTTGGAGGTAGTTATTCTGGGTTCCAGTCTCAGCTCTATCAGTCATCATCATTTGGATATTCTTAGACAAGGTACGTCATCTTTTGAACCCTTCCTTCTCTATAGTAAAAATGAGTGTTTCAGTACTTACTATAGTAATAAGTATTAAGTAAATAGGAGCTGCTCATACTGAATTTGGGAAATCAGTGATTAAATGTGAATAATAAAGATCTGAGTGTTGAGAGTTTTAGTTACAGATCAGAGCCTAGCCATGATTGCTTAACTTCCTGGATGGATTTCAAATTCCATTTTACCTGCCACTACCTGAGAAGGCATAACTCCCTATTGCATAAAGCATAACAAAGCTGTTTGTGTAGTAGGAAGGAGAGAATGAAGATCCCTCTTTTTTTTTTTTTTTTGCCAAGTTTCTCTCTGAGAATAACCGAAAACAAAACTTAAAATATGCATTCTCACAAACCTAGAGTCAACAAGCCAATTAGAAGTTAGAGATTACTTAGAGCTCAACTGAGATTTTGAGCCAACCACCTGCCGTGTTTGTTAGTGTGAATAGATGAGATATGGAAAGAGAAACACTTCTTAGGAAATCGAGGTGAATACACCCTAGTTATGCAATCCCTATCCAAATAGTTGAGTGAGGTATCTGGTTAAAATACTACACACCATCTGTTGTTCATAATACTTTCCTTAACTTGTGCTTTAGCATGAGCGAAATCACAATATTTCAAAAGTTGGGGCAGTGCTTATGCTCAGTGGGTGGGGCATCAGCCACATACACTGATGGGTGTATGAAGCTGATGGGTTCAAACCCAGTCCAGGCCAACTAAAATCAGCAATGACAACTGCAACAAAAAAAATAGACGAGCGTTGTGGCGGGTGCCTATAGTCCCAGTTACTTGGGAGGCTGAAGAAAGAGAATCGCTTAAGCCCAAGAGTTTGAGGTTGCTGTGAGTAACACTATGGCACTCTACCGAGGGTGACATACTGAGACTGTGTCTCAAAAAAAAAAAATCCAACTAGAAAATCTAAATTTTTTTGTTGTTGTTGTTGTTGTTGCAGTAGTTTGGCGGGGGCTGGGTTCAAACCCACCACCCTAGATATATGGGACCGGTGCCCTACCCACTAAGCCCCAAGGGCTGCCCAAAAAAATTCTAAAATTATTTTAATGAAAAAAATACAAAAAACTGGTGAGAAAAACCCAGGTAGCCAACCCTATCTGGGTTATGAATATAACTTCAGACAGTGAATGAATTCAGCTTAGTAGTTATTTGATCTTTTGTTTGTTTTTTGTAGAGACAGTTTCACTTTATGGCCCTCGGTAGAGTACCGTGGACTCACACAGCTCACAGCAACCTCCAGCTCCTGGGTTTAAGCGGTTCTCTTGCCTCAGCCTCCCAAGTAGCTGGGACTACAGGCGCCCGCCACAACAACGCCCGGCTATTTTTTGTTTGCAGTTTGGCCAGGGCCGGGGCCGGGTTTGAACCCGCCACCCTCGGTATATGGGGCTGGCGCCTCACCGACTGAGCTACAGGCGCCACCAACTTATTTGATCTTTTGGACAAATCAGTAGGATCCATCCTGCTGACTAGACTGACGTCAGGCAGTCCATTCCCACATAACATATTTAATGTGATGAAGTAAGTAAGACCATATTTGCCTTTCTTTGGCAGTTCATTTCCACTTTTGCCCCTGTTCTTTTTTTTTTGAGATAGAATTTCACTTTGTCACCCTGTCAAGAGTGCAGTGACGTCATTATAACTCACTGCAACCTCAAAGTCCTAGGCTTAAGTCATCCACCACCACCCCCAACCTCACCCTCCCAAGTGTCTGGGACTACAGATCATATGCATCTGTGCCCAGCTAATTTTTCTATTTTTGTGGAGATGGGGTCTCTCTCTGGCTCAGGATGTTCTTAAATTCCTGACCTCAAGCAATTGTCTCACCTTGGCTTCCCAAAGTGCTAAGAGTAAGATTATAGGCCTGAACTACTGTGCCTAGCCTTTTTTTATTTTTTTATTTTTTCTTTTAAACATGGTCTTACTCTGTTACCTGGGCTAAATGCAATGGCATGATATCATCTTAGCTCAATGTAGAAGCCATCCTCTTCCCTCAGCCTCTCACTTAGCTGGGACTATAGGCATCCACCAATCTTATTTATTTATTTTATTTATTTATTTTTTTTTAATTTGGCCAGGGCTGGGTTTGAACCCGCCACCTCCGGCATATGGGACCGGTGCCCTACCCGCTGAGCCACAGGCGCCGCCCAATCTTATTTATTTTTGTACAGCCTGGCTAATTTTTTTTTTTTTTTTAGACAGATTTTCACTTTGTCACCATTGCTAGAGTGCTATGGCGTCACAGGTCACAGCAACCTCAAACTCCTGGGCTTAAGCTATTGTCTTACTGCAGCCTCCCAAGTAGGTAGGACTACAGGTGCCCGCCACAACACCTGGCTATTTTTAGAGACAAGGTCTCTCTCTGGCTCAGGCTGGTCTTGACCCTGTGAGCGCAGGTAGACTACCTGCCTCAGCCTCCCAAGTGCTAGAACTAATTACAGGTGTGAGCCACCACACCTGGCAAATTTTTTTGTGTTTTGTAATGATGAGGTTTTACTATATTGCCCAGGGTGGTCTTGAACTCCTGGCATCAAGTGATCTTCTAGCTTTAACTTCCCAAAGTAGTGAGATTATAGACATGAGCCGTGTCTGTTAATGATGACTGTAACCATTTGGCTGAGGTAGTGTTTATCAAGTTTCTCCACTATAAAGTTCATTTTCTCCTACCCCCTTTTTCCATACTGAAAACCCTATTCCTAACTCACACTGGCAAGGAATGGGAAGTTATGATCCACCTCCTTGATGGTAGATTCTTCATAAATTATTCAGAATTTTTCTGCATGAAGTATTTTTGTGTTCTGCATTTATTTATTCAAACGTATTTATATTGTGGTTATTTAATATTTCATTGCTCAAATTGTTCCAGCTTTGGACACTGGGATCTTCTTTTTTTTTTTTGGAGACAGAGTCTCACTCTGTCGCCCTGGCATCATCATAGCTGACAGTAACCTCAGCTCATGGGCTCAAGTGATCCTTTTACCTCAACTTCCTGAGTACCTGGGACGACAGGCCTATGCCATACCATCCACCTAGTTTTTCTTTTTCTTTTCTTTTTTTTTTGAGACAGAGTCTCACTTTGTCAACCTCAATAGAGTGCTGTGACCTTATAGCTCATAGCAACCTCAAACTCTTGGGCTCAAGCAATTTTTAGAGACAGGGTCTCGTTCTTGCTCAGGCTGGTCTCAAACCTATGAGCTCGGGCAATCAACCCATCTCGGCCTCCCAGAGTGCTAGGATTACAGATGTAACCCACCGCACCCAGCAGTTTTTCTTTTCTTTTCTTTTTTTTTTGGTTTTTTTGAGACAGAGTCTCACTATTTCCCCCTTGGTAGAGTGCTGTGGTGTCACGTCACAGCTCACAGCAACCTCCTACTCTTGGGCTTAAGCAATTCTCTTGCCTCAGCCTCCCAAGTAGCTGCTAGGACTACAGGTGCCCACCACAACGCCCGGCTATTTTTTTTGTTGTAGTTGTCATTATTGTTTGGCAGGCCCAGGCCTGGTTCAAACCAGCCAGCCCCAATGCATATGCCCTAGCCGCTGAGCTACAGGCACCAAGCCAGTTTTTCTACTTTTAGTAGAGATGGGATCTTGCTCTTGGCTGAAGCCGATGTGGAACTCCTGAGCTCAAGCAATCCAACTGCCTTAGCCTCCCAGAGTGCTAGGATTACAGGTGGGAGTCACTACGCCCAGCCAGCACACTGGGATCTTTTTTAGTTGACTCCTATATCCCTTTGACATAATCCCAACCACATCATTGTGGAGAGTTTTGTTTTGCTTTTTGAGCACGTCTTACTTGGTGGTACTATAAGATTCTTCTGGCTTATCTCATATGTTACTTCCCCTAGTTCTAGAATCAGCCATTTATCCAAGAAGCCTGGGTTCTTTTTACTGGAAAGTAGTATTTAGAAACCAAGATCTGGGGATTAAGTGTGCTTGCTAGAGTGTTGTTGCTTGTAGGCCCTCTCAGTTGATAGGACCAGGACATACATGTGTGTATACAAAACTAAATCTTCCTATGTGCGGTCGTCTGTATTGATACTAAACTAAACTTGCATTGATGTCTCCAAGTCTAATCCATTACCACATAGATCATTCTAGCCTTATTCCCTTGGCTATCTGTAACCTTCTACTTCAACAGTGAGAAAACTAGCTTTCACCATGTACCATCTGTTTTCTTAACTATTCCGTTTTGGTACACATACACAGATACAGTAGCTTCACTGAATATGTACTCCCACGGGAAACAGCTGTCAAGTAGAGCAGCAGTCTCCAACCTTTTGGCACCAGTGACTGGTTTCACATAAGACAATTTTCCATGGATTTGGTGGATGGGGACAGGAATCTGACAGGAGGTAGAGCTCAGGCAGTGATGCAAGTGATGGGGGTGTGGTTATACTGTCCTACTGCTCACCATCCGTGATGTCCCCTGGTTCCTGAAGGCCACAATGCCAGTCTGGTCCGTAGTGGCCCATAGCTTAGGGGTTGGGAGCTACAGAACTAGAGGAGTTCCTTTTGTGTAGTTCCTTTACCTTTAGTCATATAGACACAACTTATTTCCATAGTTGTTTAAGTTGACACCTTTCTCCCTCCTCATTCCCTTCAGTTGAGGTTGTTTCAGATATTTGTAATATAGTTAGATTCTTTTGTCACAGTCTGTGTTCCAGCCAGGGATCTTCTGACCTCTTAAATGTTGCTATAAAGTTCTGTGGGTTTATTTATTTATTTATTTTTTGTAGAGACAAGAGTCTCACTATGTCACCCTGGGTAGAGTGCCATGGTGTCACACAACTCACAGCAACCTCCCACTCCTGGGCTTAGGTGATTCTCTTGCCTCCGCCTCCCAAGTAGCTGGTTTACAGGCGTGAGGTACCACTCCTGGCCTCAAATGATACCTCTTCCGAAGGCTTTCCTGCAGGACCCAATGTAAAGGAGTCTACTAGAACAATATGAAAATTTTGTTAATTTATTTACTTATGTGTGTGTACACACTTTGTTTTAATCAGTCCTTCTTCACTGGAATACACATTAATAAGAGCAGGGACTATCTCATTATCCTAGATATCTAGAATATTGGGTCAGTGATTTATATATCGAAGCATGAATAATCTTGTCCTAGGTGTGTCCAGCATTGCTTATTCCCAGTACATGCTTTTTCATAATGATTAGTAGTGATTGTCAGCAGGCTTGTTCAGTTGGGTTTCCAGTTTACCCTGCTTTGCTACTTAAAATGCATAGTGCCACTTATCCATCTGGCTCAGAGTTGCAGATTAGGTTAAATAGTTTAGTATGTTAAGATGTGCAACCGCTCTGGTTGTTCTCTCTTACAATGTTCATACCCCACCCCACACCCTTTGTTTGGAGACAGAGACTCACTCTGTCACCAGGCTAGAGTGCAGTGGCATCATCATAGTTCACTGCAGTCTCAAACTCCGGGGCTCACGCGGTCCTCCTGCCTCCCCACCTCCAAGAGTGCTAGGATTATAGGTTGAGCCACTACCCACAGACAAAAAGGTCTTTTTAATTTGGACCTTGTCTGCAATTATTTAAGCTCTTACTATGTGCTAGGTACTAGGGAATGTTATAATGAATCATAGACATTGCTCAAAAGGAACCCTTTGAGAAGACATGACTATATATAAATAATCATAGAAGGTGGAAATAGGTAGAAAACAATTTTGGTATTTAGAGGAGGGAGGAGTCATTTGTGCCCCGAGAAGAAGGTAAGATTGGAGTCCAATCCATAAATACAACGTACAGTAGGAAGGAGGAGCCCCGGACATCCTAGCCCTCTAGTAGACTGTAATGATGTAGGGAATTTGAAGTTAAGAGTGGGGAGGAAGGTTTGCTCTTAAAAGCTGGAAGGCAGGCTGGGCATGGTGGCTTATGCTTGTAATCTTAGCACTCTGGGGTGGTGCCTGTGGCTCAGCGGGTAGGGCGCTGGCCCCATATACCGAGGGTGGTGGGTTCAAACCCGGCCCCGTCCAAACTGCAACAAAAAAATAGCCGGGTGTTGTGGCAAGTGCCTATAGTCCCAGCTACTTGGGAGGCTAAGGCAAAAGAATCCTATAAGCCAGGAGTTGGAGGTTGCTCTGAACTGTGTGACACCACCGCACTCTACTGAGGGCAATCAAGTGAGACTCTGTCTCTACAAAAAAAAAAGAAAAGAAATCTTAGCACTCTGGGAGGATGAGTCTGAGACCATCCTGAGCCAGAGTGAGACCTTGTCTCTAAAAATAGCCAGGCGTTGTGGTGGGTTGCCTGTAGTCCCAGCTACTTGGGAGGCTGAGGCAAGAGAATCACTTGAGCCCAGGAGTTTGAGGTTGCGTTGAGCTAAGACACCATGGCATTCTACAAGGTGACCAAGTGAGACTCTGTCTTAAAAAAATAAATAAATAGGCTCGGCGCCTGCAGCACAGTGGTTATGGCATCAGCCACATAACACTGAAGTTGGTGGGTTCAAACCCGGCCTGGGCCAGCTAACCAAGAATGACAACTGCAACAAAAAATAGCCAGGTGTTGTGGCGGGTGCTTGTAGTCCTAGCTACTTGGGAGGCTGAGGCAAGAGAATCACTTAAGCCCAAGAGTTTAAGGTTTCCGTAAGCTGTGACGCCACAGCACTCGACCCAAGGCGACAGCTTAAGACTCTGTCTCGACAAATAAATACATACATACATACCTAAAGAATCTAAACTTTAGTTTGGGAATTTATTTCATTTTTTAATTCTGGAAAGGATATTCTGTCCAAATAAACCCCTCTTGTTGCACATAAAAGCTAAATTCAGAGTTAAAATTGCCTTTCCATGGCCATAGGGTGTAGAATAAAAGCGAGAACTTTAGTGTTCTGAACATCAGTTCATGTTACCATGTTCTTGTCAGTCTCTTTGTCCTGATGCTTGGTGGTTGTTGAGAGACATTTCTTTTTTTTTTTTTGAGACTGTCTTACTTTATAGCCCTGGGTAGAATGCTGAGGCGTCATAGCTCACAGCAACCTCAAACTCCTGGGCTCAAGTGATTCTCTTGCCTCAGCCTCCCAAGTAGCTGGGAGTACAGGTGCCTGCCACAATGCCCGGCTATTTTTAGAGATAGGGTCTTGCTCTTGCTCAGGCTGGTCTCAAACTCATGAGCTCAGGCGATCCGCCCACCTTGACCTCCCAAGTACTGGGATTACAGGTGTGAGCTACTGCTCCCAGCCCTGAGAGGCATTTCTCGAGGATAGAGACTACTGTATATCTCATTCATCTTTACATCTCTTGGACATAGTAAGTAATATATAGAATAGGCATGCTGTAGGCGTGTGTTGAATGAAAGGATGGATGGATGAATTTAGCTTTTATATTGATCATTGAAGGAAGGCTAGGGTTTAGCTCTGTAGAAATTGTGGGCATTATATGTAGTCATGAACTATCAGATTTTGCAGAGTATTGGACACCAGAAAGCCAGGTTGGGGCCATCTTACGGAAGCACTTAAATGGCCCATTAAGGATTTTGGAATTATCTAGTCAACTGAAAGGTTATGAGCAGAAGAATAACTCACAAAAAAATAAATGAGAAGAAGAGTCAAAAGGACAGAGAAATTATAATAAATTATTGAGTTTACTTAAAGCATTGTGAAAAGATTAAAGATTGTGGTTGTGGGAATGGAAATTCAATTACAGATGTAAGGTAGAAAATGAACTCTCAGAACTTATTACTGATAAATTGTGGCATTCCTGGGATAGAGTTCTCCAAGATGATATTGATGTTCCAGATGTCATCTTTACCTGGATGTTTTGGAGTGTTATGATATTGTTAACAGATACTATGGTTTTAAATGATGAATTTGAGGTACTGGAAATGTTGAATAGGTTATTGAAAATGCGCTGCCAGGGCGGCGCCTGTGTCTCAGTTGGTAAGGCGCCGGCCCCATATACTGAGAGTGGCGGGTTCAAACCCGGCCCCGGCTGAACTGCAACCAAAAAATAGCTGGGCGTTGTGGCGGGCGCCTGTAGTCCCAGCTGCTTGGGAGGCTGAGGCAGGAGAATCGCTTAAGCCCAGGAGTTGGAGGTTGCTGTGAGTTGTGTGATGCCATGGCACTCTACCGAGGGCCATAAAGTAAGACTCTGTCTCTACAAAAAAAAAAAGAAAATGCGCTGCTAAACTTGAGATTAAATTAGGAGTCAGCTGCATTGAAAGATAGCTGAAGGCTGGATTGAGTGAAATAGCTAGAGAGGTAGTTGGAGAGAGAAGAGAGACTAAAATCAAGGATATATCCTTAGGGAAGTTCTTACATTTAGAGAGCTGGAAGAAGAAGAGCCAGAGAAGGAGCTTTGGTCAGAGACAAGGTAAAACCTTGCATGGAATAATCCAGCTGTCTAAGGAGGAAGAGGTCACGAAAATAGTTAATGTAGGGAAATATCTGAATTACAGACTTTTTTTTAAGACAGGGTCTTACTCTGTCACGGGGCTAGAGTTTAGTGGTGTCATGATAACTCACTGAACCTCAAATTCCTGAGCTCCAGCAATCTTCCTGCCTCAGTCTCCCAAGTAGGCACGTGCTACCACACCCAGCTAATTTTTCTATATTTAGGAGAAATGGGGTCTTTCTCTTGCTCAGGTTGGTCTGGTCTCAAACTCCTAGGCTCAAGTGATCCTCCTGTTTCAGCCTCCCAAAGTGCTAAAATTACAGACATGAGTTCTGCACCCAGCCCAGACTCTTTTTAAAATGTTTTATATGTTCGTATAATAACTATATTATACACCAACAGATAAAACATGATATAAGTTAAGGAGAAAGGCAGAACATTTTCCAGGAAAGCTGTATTACATTATTATGTACAGGTTAATTACTCTTATCCAAAATGCTTGGGACCAAAGGTGTTTCACATTTTTGGGGGGCGGGAGGGTTGGATTATTTTCCTTTTATTGTTGAACATCGCAAATTCAAAATCTAAAATGCTCCAATGAGCATTTCCTTTGGGCTTCATGTCACTACTCAAAAAAATTTAGATTTTAGAGCATTTTGGATTTGAAATTTTTTTTTTCTTGAGACTGAGACTCACTATGTTGCCCTCAGTAGAGTGCCTTGGCGTCACAGTTCACAGCAACCTCAAACTCTTGGGCTTAAAGCAATTCTCTTGCCCCAGCCTCCCAAGTACCTAGTACTACAGGCGCCCACCTCAGTGCCCAGCTATCTTTTTATTGTTGTTGTCATTGTTGTTTAACAGGCCCAGGCCAGAAACCTGCCAGCCCCAATATATGGGGCCGGCGCCCTAACCATTGAGCTACAGGCTCCAAGCTGGATTTGAAATTTTGGATGCTCAACCTGTATTATAAATAAAATAGTTTTTTAACATTAAGGGATATTTTGCTAAACCCAGATGTGATAAAGAAGTCTTTAACTTTTAAAACTTGAATTTGAAAGAAGAATATTGATTATAATCAGTTGTCCTCTTAATTGAAAGCCTTGAAGTTTTATTTTATTTTTTTTATTTTAATTAATTAAAAAAATTTTTTTTGAGACAGCCTCACTCCTGTCACCCTGGGTAAAGTCACTCGCAGCAACCTCAAATTCCTGGGCTTAAACAATCGTCTTTCCTCAGCTTCCCAGTAGCTGGGATGGGACTATAGGTGTGGGCCACTAGGCCCGCTTTTCTTTTTTTTTTAGTAGAGATTGGGATGAGTTGTGGGGATTGGTCTTGCTCTTGCTTAGGCTGGTCTTGAACTCCTGTGCTTGAGCATTCCACTGGCCTCGGCCTCCCAGAGTGCTAAAGATTACAGGTGAGAGCCACCGCCCAGCCGTGACTGTTTATTTTTATTATTTTTTTGAGACAGAGTCTCATTATGTCGCCCTCGTAGAGTGCTGTGGTGTCACAGCTCACAGCAACATCCAACTCTTGGATTTAAGCGATTCTCTTGCCTCAGCCTCCCAAGGAGCTGGGACTACAGGCACCCGCCACAATGCCTGGCTATATTTTGCTGCAGTTGTTTAGTTGGCCCCGGGCCCAAACCCGCCACCCGTGGTGTACGTGGCTGGTGCCATAACCACTGTGCTACTGGCGCTAAGCCAGCCGTGACCTTTTAAATAAAAGTATCAGATCTGGGATATGAGCCTTGAAGTTTTTTTTTTTTTTTTTTTTTGCCTGTTCATGATCTTTATTATAAACTATGCCATAATCCGGACATGGGGTGTTTATTGGCTACTTTCAAGAATTCCTGTCCCCTTGTGTCCTCATTAATCACCCTGATAGCTGGAACAGCTTGAGAAGTCTTGAGGCGGGGTTGCCCGAGAACCAAGCCAAGAGCAGCTCCCGTTGGAGTGCCTGGCTGCAGGGGTATGGCACGCCTTGGCCTGTGGTGGGGCCTGTGCAGCAGGGGCTGGGGATGCTCCAGACACTGGGCATCACAAAAGTTATTTACATCACATTCTTTAGTGTAACAAAACCCAGTGAGGCCAGCCTAGGTTCCCCCTAGAATCAGGCTCTTAGGCCCTCCTCTGCCCTACTTGCTAGAGCCTTTCCTGTGAGTCCAGAGGGTCCCAGCTGTCTGGGCTGCTGTAGTCCAGCCTGCCCTGGTGCTGGGGTGGGTCTGCAGGGGGGTGACTTGTAGAAGTTTGCAGCAGGATTCCTTGAGGGAGAGGGAGGCCACTTTGTGGCTGGTCCCTCAGGGTGATGGGGGGGAGCACCACCCCCGGGGCTAGGAGTACTTGGTGTTGGAGATTGTCTTCCACAGCAGGGCCTTGAGGTGGCTGAGCACCAGCGAGTGGTGGGCCTCTACCTGGCTGGCCAGCCCACTCAGCGTGGTGCAGGTGCGCAGCTGCGTGCCTAGCTCCTCGCGGAGGTCTGCGGGAGCACCAGGCAGCAAGTAGTCCCACAGCAGCTCGCACACCTTGGCCAGGTTGGGCTGGATGAGGTCACCCTTGCACTGCCTCATGAGCCTGTCGCACAGACCCCTGCAGTCGCGGCCATAGGTGCAGTCCTCGCTGTGCTTGCAGCGGTGGCCCTGCAGGAAGCGGCGCACTGCAGCCTCAGGTGCCACCTGCTGCAGGTCGGCCATCTTGAAGTCGTAGGTGGCTGTGTATCCCACATTGGCCAGAGTGGTTTCACACATGTAGAAGGTCCTGTAGGAGCGAGCCTTGAAGTTTTAAAAGTAATTATCATTTTCTAATTCGATAGTAGTCTATAATAGTTAGGTGACAGAATAAATTGTAAATCGTGAAGTTTTACCATAAATTAGCACAATACTTTTCAGCTTTTTTTAATCTCATAGCACACTTGAACCTATAGTTAAACTCATATGGCACATTTAAATTATGTTGATCAAAAAAAAAAAGAGCAAAAAAAGAATAAACTTACTGTGTTTTGAACTTCTTTTGAAAACAGTTGAATTAGTGATCTTTAAAAAAATTTTTGTAGCGCACCGGTTGAAAATCGCTGCATTAATATATACCTTTAGTACTTTTTAGTGTATTTTCCTAACAATATTTATAATACTCTATTAAGAGTAAAAATACTCACCTACGTACTGTTAGTTTTTCTCTAAGTTACTCTGTTTTTATCCTCTCTAGGATCTGACTGGCATAGAATCCATGGATCAATGTCGCCATACCTTGGAACAGCATAACTGGAACATAGAGGTATAATAGGATTCATTCTTTTGAAAACAAATTATTTCTTTTGTTTTCTCTGGTCTGATAAAAAAAATCAAAAACATACATTTTTCCATAGCAGGATTTGTTTCCCACAATATATTCTCTCTCTTTTTTTTTTTTTTTTTTTTTGTAGAGACAGAGTTTCACTTTATTGCCCTCGGTAGAGTGCGGTGGCGTCACACCGCTCACAGCAACCTCCAACTCCTGGGCTTAGGCGATTCTCCTGCCTCAGCCTCCTGAGTAGCTGGGACTACAGGCACCCGCCACAACGCCCGGCTATTTTTTTGTTGCAGCTTGGCCGGGGCTGGGTTTGAACCCGCCACCCTCGGTATATGGGGCCGGCGCCCTGCTCACTGAACCACAGGCGCCGCCCTCTTTTTTTTTTTTTGAGACAGAGCCTCAAGCTGTCGCCCTGCATAGAGTACTGTGGCATCACAGCTCATAGCAATCTCCAACTCCTGGGCTTAAGCGATTCTCTTGCCTCAGCCTCCCAAGTAGCTGGGACTACAGGTGCCTGCCACAATGCCCAGCTATTTTTTTGTTGTAGTTGTCATTGTTGTTTGGCAGGCCCAGGTTGGATTCAAATCTGCCAGCTCTGGTGTATGTGGCTAGCACCTTAGCCGCTTGAGCTACAGGCACCGAGCCACACAATAGATTTTTTTCAGAATTATGACTCTTTAAAAAGAAAAGTGTGGATTTTAGTAAAACTACTGATTTTAATATATTTAGTTTGGGGTTTTTATTTTTTTTGAGACAGAGCCTCAAGCTATCGCCCTGGGTAGAATGCCATGGCATCACAGTTCACAGTGACCTCCAACTCCTGGACTCAAGCAATTTGCCTGCCTCCGCCTCCCAAGTAGTTGTGACTACAAGGCACCTGCCACAACGCCTGGCAATTTTTTGGTTGCAGCCGTCATTGTTTGGCAGGCCAGGGCTGGATTTGAACCTGCCAGCTCAGGTATATGTGGCTGGCGCCTTAGCCACTTGAGCCACAGGCGCCGAGCCTATTTAGTTTTTTTTGTTTGTTTGTTTTTAGATACAGAATCTCACTTTGTCGCCCTTGGTAGAATGCCTTGGCATCACAGCTCACAGCAACCTTCAACTCTTAGGCTTATGTGATTCTCTTGCCTCAGCCTCCTGAGTATCTGGGCCTACAGGTGCCCGCCACAACGCCCAGCTATTTTTTGTTGCAGTTTGGCCAGGGCTGGGTTTGAACCTTCCACCCTTGGTATATGGGGCTGTGCCCTACTCGAATTTTTTTTTTTAATCAGTTTTTTTTTTTTTTTTTTTTTTTTGAGATAGTTTCACTATGTCGCCCGTGGTAGAGTGCAGTGGTGTCACAGCTCACAGCAACCTCAAACTCTAGGGCTTACGCAATTCTCTTTCCTCAGCCTCCCAAGTAGCTGGGACTGCATATGCCCACCACAACGCCTGGCTATTTTTTTTGTTGCAGTTTGGCTGGGGCCCTGTTCCAACCTGCCACCCTCAGTATATGGGGCCGGCACCCTACTCACTGAGCCATAGGCACCACCCATTTGAATCTTTTTTTTTTTTTTTTGGCCAGAGCTGGGTTTGAACTCGCCACCTCTGGCATATGGGACCGGCGCCCTACTCCTTGAGCCACAGGTGCCGCCCCATTTGAATCTTTTTAATACATATTATTTGGGAAGGTCTGTGTAGTCATGTTATCTATAACTCTATTTTTTTTTAGTATATGCATCTTTTGTTTCTTTTATTTGACCATCGAATTGGCTAGAACTTTAGACCAGTGTCAATTATAATGGTAATAGCAAACATTTTGTGCTCACTGTGATGCCTCTGATGTTGTATTTTCCAGTGTGATGTTGGTTCTTGCTTTGACGTACATCAACTAAGATGTAAACTCCCTGAGGGCAGAGATTTTTTTTTTCCAGTTTTATTAACTGCTGTATTCCCAGCTGATAACACTGAACTTGGTACATCATAGGTTCTCAGTAAGTTTCTGTTGACTGTTCTGTTCTTAGTATATTAGTAGTTTCTGATGAAGAATTCTGAGTTTTATCAGATACGCTTTTTTTCTTTTTTCTTTTTTCTTTTTTTTTTTTACGGGGCTAAGTGGCTGTTTTTGATTAGAGAAAGCCAGCATTACAAATGACATAAGAGTTGGCATTGGGGCCCTTCTTCTTGCTAGAGGTGGACACAACATTAACAAAGCTCTGATTGTACTGCATCTGCTGTTTAGCCTGGCCTGTCTTTTTCTCCTGTTTGGCCACCTTAGGAGTCTGACCTCTCACTTCACAGCACAGGCCAGGGAACCATGGACTTTACCTCCAAGCTTGTGGCTAGCTACTTAAAGAGTTGTCAGGGCCTCACTGCACATTAGCCCAGGATAGCCTCATCCTCTAGGGCAGGCATCCTCAAACTTTTTTTTTTTTCTGTAGAGACAGAGTCTCACTTTATGGCCCTTGGTAGAGTGCCGTGGCATCACACAGCTCACAGCAACCTCCAGCTCCTGGGCTTAAGCAATCTCTTGCCTCAGCCTCCCGAGTAGCTGGGACTACAGGTGACCACCACAACACCCGGCTATTTTTTTGTTGCAGTTTGGCGGGGGCTGGGTTTGAACCCACCCCCTCGGCATATGGGGCCAGTGCCCTACTCACTGAGCCACAGGTGCCGCTCCATTTTTTTTTCAGTCTTTTTATTTATTTATTTTATTATTTTTTTTTTTTTTTGCAGTTTTTGGCCGGGGCTCAGTTTGAACCCGCCACCTCTGGCATATGGGACCAGCGCCCTACCCCTTTGAGCCACAGGCGCCACCCCATCCTCAAACTTTTTAAACAGGGGGCCAATTCACTGTCCCTCAGACCGTTGGAGGGCCGGACTATAGTTTAAAAAAAAAAATATGAACAAATTCCTGTGCACACTGCACATATCTTATTTTGAAGTAAAATAACAAAATGGGAACAAATACAATCACACCACCTCATGTGGCCTGCCGGCTGCAGTTTGAGGACCCCTGCTCTAGGGGTTTGCCTGCCAAAAGCATGACTTGATCTTCTGGCATGATGCCTTCCAGTGACTGGGACTACAGGCACCCACCACAATACCTGGCTATTTTTAGAGACAGGGTCTCACTCAGCTCTGGGCGACCATCTCCTG
The DNA here is from genome assembly GCF_027406575.1 of Nycticebus coucang. Lineage (NCBI taxonomy): Eukaryota > Metazoa > Chordata > Mammalia > Primates > Lorisidae > Nycticebus > Nycticebus coucang. The sequence continues at coordinate 80,462,751 of NC_069796.1, forward strand.
GCCAATCACTTCAAGGGTATATAGCTCCTGTACTAAAAGCAGCATGTTGGCAAAAGCAGCATGTGGCCCCCCACAGCCACTGTCACAAAGAACCAGATACCCTTTTGATCTCTGGAATTACTACTTTAAATTATTGTACTATTTTAATAGGGTGCTGGATTCCTGATAACATTCCTAAGTGATATTTAGTTATTCAACACATATTTTTGAGCAGTTAAATCCAAGGCTCTGAACAGGATTAGTTCCCTACTCTCATAGAGCTTAATTCTGGATAATTTCAGTTTATAATAAATGATGAAGAGGGGCCTGGTGTGGTGGCTCATGCCTATAATCCAAGGACTAGGGAGGCCGAGGCAAGGTAGATTGCCTGAGCTCAAGAGTTTCAGACCAGCCTGAGCAAGATCTAGACCCTATCTCTAAAAAATAGCTGGGTGTGGTGGTGGGTGCCTATAATCTCATCTACTTGGGAGGATAGCTTGAACCCAAGAGTTTGCAATTGCTATGAGCTAACAAGCCATGGCACGCTACCAAGGGTGACCCAGTGAGACTCTCTCCCAAAAATAAATAAATTACATTTTAAGAAAAATGGTGAAGAAAGCGAGTATAGAATATGTAGTAGAGAAGATATGGAGAATTATTTCAAATAGGGTGGTCAAGTACAGCTATTCTGATGAGATTAACATTTGAGTTGACACCTAGATAATGAAAAGAAATGATGACTATGAACAACTTGAGAGAAATGCATTTCAGGCAAAGGATATGGATGATTTTCAGTGTGATAATTTGTCCTTTCCTTCTTAGATTTTCTTCTTTTATGGTCTTACTTGGTCACCCTGGGTAGAGTGCCATGGAGTCAAAGCTCATAGCAACCTCACACTCCTGGGCTTAAGCAATTCTCTTGCCTCAGCCTCCCGAGTAACTGGGACTACAGGCGCCCACCATGATACCAGGCTATTTTTTTTGTTTTTGCAGTTTCTGGGCTGGGCTGGGTTTGAACCCGCCACCTCCAGCATATGGGACTGGTGCCCTACCCCTCTGAGCCACAGGCGCTGTCCAATACCAGGCTATTTTTAGAGACAGGGTCTCACTCAGCTCAGGCTGGTCTTGGATTTGTCCAGGCTGGTCAGGCAATCCATCCACTTCGGCCCCCAAGAGTGCTAGGATTACAGGCGTTAGCCATTGTGCCAGTTTTTCTATTTTTAGTAGAGACTTCTGCTCAGGCTGGTCTCAAACTCCTGATTACAGACATGAACCACCACACCCGGCTCCTTGTTAGATTTTGATTTCATGTGTTTGTTGACTTGATAAAATGAGTTGAGAAAGGCTGGGCATGCTCATACCTGTAATCCTAGCACTCTGGGAGGCTGAGGCAGGTGGATTGTCTGAGCCAGAGCAAGACCCTGTCTCTGAAAATAGCCAGGTGTCGTGGTAGTCCCAGCTACTTGGGAAGTTGAGGCAGAAGAATCACTTGAACCGAAGAATTTGAGTTTGCTGTGAGCTGTGACGTCACAGCACTCTACTGAGGATGACAAAGTGAGACTCTGTCTCAAAAAAGGCAAAAAAGGCAGGGTGGGGTGTTGAGAAGCTTAAATAGCATAGAAATTATCTGTTCCTTAAAGATTTTTTTTAAACTTTATTCAATTTAATATGAGGGTACAATATTTAGGTTATGTTGTTTTCACTTCCAGGGGCAAAGTTCCATTTGTAGAAGAGCCCCTCACCCAGGGGGTGTGTTATACACCCTCACAATGTGCACATTAGCCTACATTATGCCTCATACCCTCCCTTTATTCCTTAAAGTTTTGAAAGAAAGCATGAAAACGTGTTTTTGCCTGTTCTCTATTAACTTTATCAGGTTTCTACCCACTTCTGACATTCATAATCTGTTTCCTACACCTTTCTTAGAAAAGTGATATGCTTTCGGCGGCGCCTGTGGCTCAGTTGGTAAGGTGCCGGCCCCATATACCGAGGGTGGCAGGTTCAAACCCAGCCCCGGCTGAACTGCAACCAAAAAATAGCTGGGCGTTGTGGCGGGCGCCTGTAGTCCCAGCTGCTCAGGAGGCTGAGGCAAGAGAATCGCTTTAGCCCAGGAGTTGATGGTTGCTGTGAGCTGTGTGATGCCACGGCACTCTACCGAGGTCCATAAAGTGAGACTGTCTCTACAAAAAAAAAAAAAAAAAGAAAGAAAGAAAAGTGATATGCTTTCTCAGAAAATGCTTCTTTGAGATTTCAGTTTTTTCTGCATAGAGCTATACAAAGCAAGTCTTTCATTCTTTGCATTTGTGCTGTCATCTCATTCATAATTCTTTCTTTTTATGATGTTTATTTTCCCTTATTAAAAATAAGACTTACTGGAGACTGGTTTGTTTTATTCTTTGTTCTGTTCCTAAATGTCTATATTCCTTTCTCATTGAATTGTAAAACTAGGGGATGACCTGAAATTGGCCAAACTGCAAAGTTTAAAACCAACTACTAAGTTTAGAGGGCAGGTGGCCTCTTTTGACTCTAGCTACAGTTTCAAAGGGTTCCAAAAAAATCACCCTTGAGTTTGATAGTGCATTGGAAGAACTTACTGAAAATTGTTATAGTCATGGTTACAGTTTATTACAGGGAAGATATACAAATTAAAATCAATTAAAGAAGAGCCTCAAAGGGTTTCAAACATGAAAATTGTATACTCTTCTCACATTCCTATTGTAGATGTGTGACTATGTACATGAACTACACCCTGTGGATTTTGCTTTCTGCAGTTTTGGTTACTTGCATTTAGCTGCAATTCAAAATGTTAAATCAGAAATTCATAATTTTTAAATTGTACACTTTCCTAAGTAGCCTGGTGAACTCTCATTCTGTCCTACTCCAGCCTGCCTGGGACATAAATGTCCCTTTATCCAGTGTCTGTCTGTCTTTCTCTTTTTTTTTGTTTTTTTGGAGACAGTCTCACTTTGTTGAGACTTTGATAGAGTGCTATGATGTCACAGCTCACAGCAACCTGAAACTCTTGGGCTTAAGCATTTCTCTTGCCTCAGCCTCCCAAGTAGCTAGGACTACTAGGTGCCTACCACAATGCCCAGTTTTCTTTTCTTTTTTTTTTTTTTGTGACAGAGTCTCATTCTGTAGCCCTCAGTAGAGTGTCATGGCGTCACAGCTCAGAGCAGCCTCTAACTCTTGGGCTTAAGTGATTCTCTTGCCTCAGCCTCCCAAGTAGCTGGGACTACAGGCACCCACCACAACGCCCGGCTATTTTTGTTGCAGTTGCCACTGCTGATTTAGCTGACTGGGGCTGGGTTTGAACCCACCACCTTCGGTGTATGGGGGCAGTGCCCTACCCCTTGAGCCACAGGTGCTGCCCGCCAGCTATTTTTTGGTTGAGTTTTCATTGTTGTTTAGCAGGCCCGGGCCGGGCTCGAACCTGCCAGCCTCAATGTATGTCACTGGCATCCTACTCACTTGAGTTACGGGCGCTGAGCCAGTGTCTGTCTCTTTGCTGTAACACTACCCACCTATTGGTCCCTTAGTAGCCTAAGCCATTATTAGATCAACTGTCATGATAATACAGTACTTTTGTTCACATAACCCTTGTTTTACTTAATGGACCCAAAGCTCAGGAGTAGTGATGCTAGAAATTTGGATAAGCTAAAGAGCTATAAAGTGCTTCCTTTAAGTGAAAAGGTGAAAGATGTCAGTTTAATAAGAGGAGAAAAAAATCGTATGCTAAGGTTGCTAAGATCTATAGTGAGAACAAATCTTTTATCTTTGAAATCGTAAAAAGAAAATTTGTGCTAGTTTTGCTGTTGTGCCTCAAACTGCTAAAATTACAGCCACAATGTTAAGATGGAAAAGGCATTAAATCTGTGGATGGAAGACTTGAACAGAAATGGGTTCCTGTGGATGGCAGTCAGGTTCATTACAATCTGCTGTTTCAGGCACCCACTGGGGATCTTGGAATGTATCCCTGTAGATAAGGGGTGACTGTTTTATTATAACCAACCAGAGAGGCTCACCTGAACTTCAGTATGTTCAGAATTTTTACTGGGGCTTCATTACATAAGCACGATTGATTTGATTGGCTGCCTACATTGTTGAACCCAAATCTTCAAGTTGATAGAGATTAAGTTATCCAAAATCCCCACTCGTAAACTACATGGTTTGTCTTCTTTTTTGTTTTCATTTGTTGTTTTGGGTTTTGTTGTTATTTGAGTTTTGAAACAGGGTCTTGTTGTGTTGCCCACACTAGAGTGCAGTGGTACAATCATAGCTCACTGCAGCCTCAAACTTCTGGGCTCAAATGATCCTCCTGAGTAACTGTAACTGCAGGTGCACAACACTACACCTGGCTAATTTTTTTAATTTTTGGAGAGACAGGGTTTCACTGTGTTGCTTAGGATGATCTTGAACTCCTAGGCTCAGGTGATCCTCCTGCCTTGGCCTCCCAAAGTTCTGGTCTTACAGGCGTGAGCCACTGTACCAGCTGTGATTGATTTTTCTGCTGTAGTCAGCTTTCACCTATTAACTATTGATTGTCAAGCTCCAGCCTTCATCTGATAATAAAGACATTCCTGTTAGCCCGCAAGGGTCCTCAAACTGCGGCCCGTGGGCCACATGAGGTGGTGTGATTGTATTTGTTCCCGTTTTGGTTTTTTACTTCAAAATAAGATATTTGCAGTGTGCATAGGAATTTGTTCATAGATTTTCTTTTTAAACTATAGTCCAACCCTCCAACGGTCTGAGGGACAGTGAACTGGCCCCCTGTTTAAAAAGTTTGAGGACCCCTGCATCAGGTATTCAGGTATGTCATGGATTACTACCTTGCAGAAGCCAAAGACAAAGACCAGACTTTTCTCTGGGTAAGGACACATTTTTTTACAACACTGGGACAAATATCCATTGTCAGGGACAGAGTTAAGAAGGAAATGAGTTCTTAAAACTGAATTATCAGCTATCTGCCAAGAGTTCTGTTAGTATCTATCTATGGCCAACTCATTAAAGTTTCAAAGTAACTCTGAGAGATATTCCTTCATTTTGCACTTGAGGAAACTGAGGCTTAAACTTTTCTGAGTGATAGAACTAGGATTCAGACCCAAGTTTCTGTATTCCAGGGCCTTTCATCAGATTCTACTTGTCAGGAGTGCTTTGTTAACTCCAGGTGCACTGTCCACATTGTATTCTCTGCACAGCTTTTCTTGGGATTGTATAGTGGAGCATTTTATATCCCAGCTACTCTAAATAGTACATACCATTTGAATAAAAGCAGCTTGCTTGCTACATAAATGTAGCTTCCAGACAAATCCTCTGGTCTCCTCTATTGTGTTTAAATTCTGGAACCATGACCTAAATTGCTTCCCAGCAGGTTAAAAGGTTCTGTTTGTTTGTTTGTTTGTTTGTTTGTTTGTTTTAGAGACTTGAGTCTCAGTTTGTCACCCTCAGTAGAGTACCATAGTGTCACAGCTCACAGCAACCTCCAGCTCTTGGGCTTAGGCGATTCTCTTGCCTCAGCCTCCCGAGTAGCTGGGACTACAGGCACCTGCCAAACGCCTGGCTATTTTTTGTTGCAGTTTGGCTGGGGCCGGGTTCAAACCCGCCACCCTCAGTATATGGGGTCGGTGCCCTACTCACTGAGCCACAGGCGCCGCCCAAGGTTAATAGGTTCTTAAAAATACATTCAAGAATCTTTTTGGTGTATTAACGATCATCGTGTTTGGAATGCCAAATAGTAGTTACCTCATCTCTTCTGTGTTGATTTGAGCATCATTGAAATTCTTGCTACTGTTTTCCTTCCCAGGCTGCTGTACAGGACAGACTGAATGAGCAAGAAGGTGTACCGAGTGTTTTCAATCCACCTCCATCCCGCCCCCTGCAGGTTAATACAGCTGACCACAGGATCTACAGCTATGTTGTCTCAAGACCACAACCGAGGGCAAGTTATTTTGTGGCTGGAATTTCCTCTTTTTTTATTTCATAAGTTTGTTCACTTAGTTATGTTGATCTCTTTATGATACAAGTGAAAGAAATATTTAGAATATAAATCTGTTAGTTAGACCTGTCCCTTCAAATATATAATTTTGCCTTACTCAGTGAATTGATTGAGAAACTATTCATTTTTTTCTTTTTCTTTTCTTTTTTTCCTTTTCTTTTCTAGTTCAATCACCAGTGAATCATTTTTTTCATTCTTTGCCAATTATTTGGAGAGTGTTTTCTGTTTATTCAGTTCTTTATTGCCTCAGTTTATTTAATCTTGAGCTACTTCTGAAGAAAATTAGCCTTGAAGAGATAGTAGCAAGAAGGTGGTTCACTTAAATTGAACAGGTATTTGAGAGTACTCTTATAACCTGGCATTTTGCTATTGGCATATAGACATGAATAAATAGCCAGTCTTCCCATTTCAAATTCAAATAGTCTGATTCAAATTCAAATTCTTATAGTCTGATTAGGGAAGATAATCAGATGTATGTGTGTGTGTGTGTGTGTGTGTATAATGACCTGTAATGAACTTCTTGGAATTTCTTATCCTTGGTGTCTTACTTACCTCTTACTTGCATTTAGAATCCTAAGAAAGCATCCCTTTAACCTTGTAGAAGTTAGAATTTATCCCCATCAACATACCTTTTTGTGGAGTACTTTACATTTAAAAAAATGTTTCTAAGTAGTTGAGGTACTCTGAAGTAGAGTAGAAGGGCAAGTTCCTATGTGAGCCCTGGGGCTCCAGAGCTCCCTGACCATGAACACAGAAAGAGTCTCGGGTTAATAATATATGATGTCACTGGGTGCAGTGGCTCATGCCTGTAATCCTAGGCACTCTGGAAGGCTAAGGCAGGTGAATAGTCTGAGGTCACATGTTCAAGACCAGCCTGAGCCAGAGCGAGACCTTATCTCTAAAAAGAAAAAATAGTCAGGTGTTGTGGCAGGCGCCTGTAGTCCCAACTACTCGGGAGGCTGAGGCAAGAGAATCGCTTGAGCCCAAGAGTTTGAGGTTGCTGTGAACTATGACTCTCCTATGGAGGGTAACAACAAAAAAGAAAAGAAAATAATATGGTGTCTAAGAAATGCTTTATAAACTAGATCCCCAAGTATGCGCTAGTTTTAACAATAACTAGAGTCAATATTGTTAATAATTGGTATTATTAACTGAGATTAGCAACTATATGAGGATTTTTCATTGTAGTTAATATAAGTATCATTTATGTATAGTTGTCCAAGTATGGTGATTGTGGTTATCTTTCTTGCCATTTCTGTATACCTTTTTTTTTTTTTTTTTGCAGTTTTTGGCCGGGGCTGGGTTTGAAACCGCCACCTCTGGCATATGGGGCCGGTGCCTTACCCCTTTGAGCCACAGGCGCCACCCCTGTATATACCATATTTTGATGTGCATATCTGAAGATGAAAGAATTAATATTTATCATTTGGGGAGATTAACTTGCAGTTGAATTTGAGAACTAATATAGGTGGTTGCTTGCAATTGAATTTGAGAACTAATATAGGTGGTTTAAAAACATTAAAGCAGATTTAATATAAAAAGTATGTGAGGGAGGGGCTGATGGCAGCAGGGCCAGAGGAAATAGGGGTTCAGCGGCCTCACCTCTCCCCATTCACCGGCAGTGCCTAGAGGTGGCAGGCAGCGGGTCAGGCAGAGAGAGCCGCCGCCAGGTGTGTAACAGAGAAACATGGCTCAAGAAACTAATCACAGCCAAGGGCCTATGCTTTGTTCCAGTGGCTGCAGATTTTATGGAAACCCTCATACAAATGGCATGTGTTCAGTATGCTGTAAAGAACATCTTCAAAGACAGAACAGTAGTAATGGTAGAGTAAGCCCATCTGATAAGGTCTTAGACTGCCCTGCGTATGGAATCACTAATACGAAATGTGGTACTGTTACAGCAACTTCTGTCAGTAGTCTGTCTGAATCTTTACCAGTTGAGTGCACAGAGGAGTGTCCCAGAAGCTCGGTCAACACTAGACTCTACATCTTCATGTATGCAGCCAACCCCTGTGTCAAATCAGTCGCTTTTATCAAAATCGGTAGCATCTTCCCAAGTACCTCTGTGGATAAAGCAGTACCTGAAACAGAAGATCTGCAAGCTTTAGTATCAGATACGGCACAGAAGCTATCTGAAGAGCAAAGCAAGTCTCTTGAAAAACCAAAGCAAGAAAAGAATTGCTGTTTCATGTGCAGGAAGAAAGTGGGACCTACTGGGTTTGAATGCCGATGTGGAAATGTTTACTGTGGTATATATACCATTACTCAGACGTACACAATTGCTCTTACAATTACGAAGCTGATGCTGCTGAGAAAATCAGAAAAGAAAATCCAGTAGTTGTTGGTGAAAAGATCCAAAGATTTGAATTCCTGCTGGAATACAAAATCCTTTGACCATTGCAAACTAAAAATTGACTTGACTTCTTTTTCCTAGTCATTGGAAATGTAGAGCAATGTATCTTGCGTAGACCTTTTAATCATGCATGTCATCAGAAGAACAGATTTTTGTTTTTGTTTTGAAAATGACTCTGAACATTTATTTCCATTGCAGTTTCCGTGGCTGAAAAGACTTAAACTTTACAAGTATTATCCTTTTTAAGATCATTTTAATTTTAGTTGAGTGCAGAGGGCTTTTATAACAAACATGGAGAAATTTTGGAGGGCAGTGATTTTTCCAATTAATGCATGCGTTAATCTTGCAATTTGTTTTCTCATTGTGTATGTATAGAGAGAGCTTTTCTCTGCAGCACTGTTTCTCTTTTTGATAATGCCCTTTAGGGCACAACTAGCTATCAGTAACCAAATGTATCTTAATCATATGGCTGCTTCTGTTTTTTCATTAACAAAGGTTATTCATATGTAATATAGTTTCTTTGCATCCATTCTTTATTTATGCCTGAATCATTTGTCACAGGAGAGTATGTGCTGATAAGATTCTAAGTTTGTGTGTTTTTAAAAAAAATTTGTTTTGGCTTGGTGCCCGTAGCACAGTGTTTATGACACCAGCCACATATACCAAGGGGGGTGGTGGGTTTGAGCCTGGCCCAGGCCAGCTAAACAACCGCAACAAAAAAAATAGCCAGGTGTTTTGGCAGGCGCCTGTAGTCCCAGCTACTTAGGAGGCTGAGGCAAGAGAATCACGTAAGCCCAGGAATTTGAGGTTGCTGTGAACTATGATGCCACGGCACTCTACCAAAGGCGACATAGTGAGACTCTGTCTCAAAAAAAAAAAAAAAAAAATTTTTTTTTTTTTTTTTTTTTGAGCAAGGGAAGAAAAAGCCATATGAATTTCATTGCTGACTGCAGAGTTCTTTCAGATTATGTTCATAGTCTGTGTGTATATAATATAAAGAATGAGCTGAAGTAATTGTGCTGTGTTTATGTTTATCCACCAGTCTTTGATTAAATAAAAAGCAAAACTGGGGGAAAAAATATATGAAAAAAGGAAAAATGATAGTATTAAGTGAAATTGATCACTATCAAAGACATGGGCTTTTGAGAAGGATGAGGTGGCCGGGAAGAGGGGGCTGTATTGTAGAGGAAGAAAACAAGTGAAAGGACAAAAAAGAGTGAGAAAATTTGAACTAGCCATTTAGTAAAGTATTACTGGTTGAAGGAATTGTTTCTAACTTTGTTTTCCAAAATTTTCAGGGGCTGCTTGGATGGGGTTATTACTTGATAATGCTTCCATTCCGGTTTACCTATTACACGATACTTGATATATTTAGGTACGTACTTCTGCATTTATGTGTTAATAGCATCAGGGTAGACTTTGGAGCTGAAAATTAGACCAGAATTAAGTTTGATGCTCTGTCAATTTTGACTTGCCAATTTGTCATCAGGTTAAATACTTAATCCTGAGCTTTTAATATTGTAAAAATATTTTAAATTGCTCAAACATTGTGACAGATGTCGTGAAATGGAATTGTTTTAGATTAGTCTTACTTACATTGTTTGCAAAAATCAGTCTGCATACGTTTATTGGTCTCCCTCTCTTTCCCTCACCATATTTGCCACCTCTACATTTTTGTTGATCTCTACACCCTTTCCTTTTTAACTACCACTATCTCCTGGCTTCACATTCCTTAGAACTTTTTTCCTAAAACCCCTACTCCTTTATCTCACTGCTCACAATTCCAACAAAATCTCTTGGCTTTGTGATTTCCCACCTGCCATAATAGTGGCACCTCTCTAGACACTCGGTCTATACCTTTCACTTTGCCCTGGCAACCCCGGGAACCCTTTTGTATATACACCTTACTTGCTTCATACTTTCACCTTCCTTCTAGCTTCCTTCATGTACCAATCCTTGAAAGCTACAGAATGCCCAAAGCTAGAAAATGTTGAGTGGGACCCAACTTCTTGGCACGAAGTGTATCTCATCTAAAGCCCACCTGGCTTTACAGAGAACTAAAATGTTTAGGGGCATCCAGGCCAGTAGATGGGGCTATAACATGTGACCTGGACATTGCATGCCGGGGAAACCTTACCTCCCTCCACATATGCAACCATCTTTGGCCTGTTCTAGGGAACAGAAGCTGGAGGCAAAGACCCCACAGCTGAAGTGTGAGGGGCAGATTAATAGCTTTTACATTGGCTTTTTATGAGACTGCCTGCTTAATGGCATTCTAACTTTAGCACAATTCTTAATGGTCACCGATTAATTGCTTAGTACTCTTTCCATCCTTGTTTTATTTAAGAATGAGAATGTAGGCTGGGTGCAGTGGCTCACTCCTATAATCCTGACACTGTGGGAGGCCAAGGTGAGTGGATTGCTTGAATTCAGGAGTTCGAGACCAGGCTGAGCAAGAACGAGTCCCCATCTCTAAAAAAATAAATAGCTGGGCATTGTGGCTGGCCCCTATAATCCCAGCTACTTGGGAGTGCTGGGCATTGTGGCAGGCCCCTGTAATCTCAGCTACTGAAACTCTTGGGTTCAGGTGATCCTCTTGCCTCAAGGATCTTGCCTCGAGGCAAGAGGATTACTTGAACTCAAGAATTAGAGGTTGCTGTGAGCTATGATGCCATAGCATTCTACCAGGGGTGACAAAGTAAGACTCTGACTCAAAATAAAAGAACGGGCATATGTATATATAAACAACTATACACCCATCTAAAAGAAAAAACAAGTATTTTCTAGCAAGGGAGAAGGGAGGGTAAAGTGATTGGCGGGATCTCACCTAATGTGCACAATGTGAGGGTGTTGAGCATGCTTCCTGGGTGAAGGGCTCAACTACAACTTAAACTTTACCTTTGAAATAAAAACAATGTAACCTAAACATTTGTACCCTCATACTAATCTGAAATTTAAAAAAAAAAGGGTGTAAAAACCTTTAAAACCAAGATGATGAAAGAGTTGATGTCTCAGTTTTTTTGGTTTTGTTTTGTTTATTTGTTTGTTTGTTTGTTTGAAGACAGTCTCACTATGTCACCCTTGGTAGAGTGCCATGGCATCACAGCTCACAGCAACCTCAAACTCTTGGGCTTAAGTGATTATCTTGCCTCAGCCTCCCAAGTAGCTGGGACTGCAGGTGCCCACCACAATGCCCAGCTATTTTTTGTTGCAGTTGTCATTGTTGTTTTAGGAGGCCCGGGGCCAGGCTTGAACCCACCAGCCTCGGTGCATGTGGTTGGCACCGTAACCACTGTGCTACAGGTACCAAGCCGCATACCTTTATTTTTTTAAAAAACTGATTATCCCAAATTGTGTAAGCCATGACAGTATATCGTAGGGAGAAACTAAATGTTACAGCTGTTGCCCATTCACCAGAATTTGAAAACTTAAAGAGATAATCTTCAAATTTTTTTTTTTCTTTTAAAGTAGCCAAAACATCATTCTTCTAAAGCACAGTGGTTCTCAACCTGTGGGTTGCGACCCCTTTGGACTGTAGTAAAGGCATTAGGAAGGTTGAGAACCACTGTAGGACCTGTAACCACTTCCCCATGTACACTATATCTTACATTATATGTTTTTAATTTGCTCTGGAGTGTTTGTATCAGTGAATTTGATTTGATTACTCAGGAAAAATTACAAGTGGATTTATATACACTTGTTATATACTGGGGAATTTGTTGAGGGGATAAGGAATTGGCTCAAGATTTGGTAAGGAAAGTGTCATACTTTAGTCACCTTTTCTGTGTTGAAAATTCTTAAAGTAAATGAATATTGTTTGCTTTTCCAGGGTAAATATGCATGGCATGTATTACTAATTTTAATGCAGCTTTATCATCCAAGCAACTTATTTAATGTTATGTAGCACATGGCCTCTGCCTTTGTCTTCTGTAGAAACCCAAAAGGTACATAAAATGGTGCTAGACAAATATGATATGATAGGCTGTTTAGAAACAGATATGTGGTACCATCAGGTAATACATCCTTAACTTTATAATAGCTGCCAGTATTCCACATCTGCCAGTGTACTCTGGATCATTTTTATAACTTCCCCCATAGAAGCCATCAGGCAAAATTTACTTGTCCCATTAAAGAACAAGTAAGTTCTGACAATAAATTCAGAGTATGGAAGTATGAACTAAAAATTCAAAATCCCAGGAAAACAGAAAAGAAGAGAGACAAGTAAGACAACCAGAAGGAGATCCCTGTTCTAGAGCAGCACTATCCAATAGAACTTTCTTTGATGATGGAAATATTCTGTACCTGCACCATTCAATATGGAAGCCATTAAACCCATATGGCTATTGAAGTGTAGCTATTGTGACTGAGGGCTGAATTTTTCATTGTATTTAATTTAATAAAAGTAGAATAGCCACATGTGACTAGTGGCTCCTGTATTAGGCAGTGCCATTCTAGGAGTCTAGGTGCACAGCCTGACCCTTAATCTTCCCTTCCCAACCCTTGTACGTTAAATTTTTCTGCAAAAAATATTCAGGATTTTTGTTTAGTCCACAGTTGGAATTTGTAATCCTAGTAGTTTGCATTCTCCTTGAGCAGGCAGTGGAACAACACTTGTTACTTTGGCTTTTAAGTCAGACTCAAAGGTTTGATGGTCTACTCACAGACCATTTGTCTGCCTTTGTTGCCATGCCTCTGGCTCTGTTACAGGAATCTGTACAAACTGGCCCACTCCATATGCACTACAGTAAGCTGGATTCATGTGATATTTATTCCTTCTTCCCCAGGTTTGCTCTTCGTTTTATACGGCCTGACCCTCGCAGCCGGGTCACTGATCCCGTTGGGGATATTGTTTCATTTATGCATTCTTTTGAAGAGAAATATGGGAGGGCACACCCTGTCTTCTACCAGGGAACGTACAGCCAGGTCAGTGCCACAAACCATATAGATGCCAACTTACTGAAATGGTTCTGTCCTCAAAGGAAATCATAGCTCAGCACTGATCATTTCACTCTTTTACTCAAAAACCTTAAATAGCTCTTCACTGCTTACAGGGGAGAAAATAAATAAATAAAGCCTTTAGCTGGGCCTTCTTGATCTAATTCCAACAGCCTTCTTTTGAGGTCTTTCTGAATTACTTGTTTTCCCATATACCGTAGGTTCCAGCTAAACCATTCCCTGAATACACTTTCTACTTTCCTACCCCTGTGCCTTTGCTTATGCTAGTCCCTTCACCTGGAATGCCTTTCTCAGAGTTTTGCTAATTGGAATCTTGCCCATCCTTCTAGTTCATTTTGCTTTTCTCTTATAACCATTGCTAATTGTCGTGCCCTATCTTGCCCTACCTTGCAATCTAAAATATTAATTTTTCCTTTTGTTCTTCCATGGCTTTTTAAAAAATTTATAGCAGTTTCACATTCTGCCTTATATTAGTTATTTGTGTTCATGACTGGTCTCCTCTACCAGACTGTAAGTCCTTTAAAGCCAAAGCCTAAATCTTGTTTGATCCCTGACAGAATTGAATAAGGACATAGACCATTCAACTTAAGCCACATAGACTTTTGACTGTTACCTCTCAAGGGAGGAAAAATTAGAGTTTTCTGGGTGTTAGACATATCTCTAGTTTGCCAGAGAAAAATATAGAATTAACACTGTTGGCATAGGCAAAGGGGCGATTCTATTCTGCAGCCTCCAGGATTCCTGAATCTGGAGAAAAAGAAAAATATTTACCCTTCCTGCTTTGATTTTCCCTCATCTGCTTTTTCTCATAGTCAGTTTCTTTCCTGGCTGCCCCCACCCCATTCAGCGAACACTGAGCACCTATCATATTACCAGTTGCTGTCCTCAGTGCTAGAGATACAGAGATGAATAAAATGAGCACCTCTCAGATACCCTCTTTACTATGATCATTATCATCATGAGGGGAGACCAGCATTGGCCATTCAGGAAATCTCAGAAGTATGTACACGTAGAAGCATACACAGCAATCTTGTACTCTAGCTTTGTCTTCAGAGATCTTTTAAATCTTGTGTTGTTTAGAATGCCTTTGGGGGCGGCGCCTGTGGCTCAAGGAGTAGGGCGTCGGTCCCATATGCCTGAGGTGGTGGGTTCAAACCCAGCCCCGGCCAAAAAAAAAAAAAAAAAAAAAATAGAATGCCTTTGGGTCCTATGGTCCCACACCACCCCTATTAATGCTTTATTTGTAGCCTGGAATGAGGCTCATCTTCACAGTTAACTTTTACTTATAAGGATGTTGTAGCTGTGAAGTGACAAAATTATCATCTCCCTTTTTATATGATTAATTCTCCTGTTTTTATCTTCCTTTAGACTGTGGGAACAGCTGACTTTTCTGTGATTTATTGGGGACTTGTATTTGTAAGCCTGTCTACTCTCATGTGCCTGATACAATTTATTTAATAAATCCTAATAACACTGACACAGCATTTCTCAACCTGTGGGTCGCAGCCCCTTTGGACTGTATTAAAAGTTCGTGGCATTAGGAAGGTTGAGAACCACTGCACTAAAACCTTTTCATTAAAGCTTGTTAACGTGGACTTTGTATGGGGGAAAAAAAATGACAGGGATGTGAAGGTAGGAGCTCAGGAATTATTGTGTGACTTCCTCACCTTTTTTTCTTATTTTCTTTTTGTCCTAAATACATACCTGTATCCATTAGGACTTTTAGCCTAATTAAAAGCTCAAAGCATAGTCTTTATAATAATAAATGATCTTGTCTTTCTCACAGGCACTTAATGATGCCAAGCGGGAACTTCGCTTTCTTTTGGTTTATCTTCATGGAGAGGATCACCAGGACTCTGATGAGTTTTGTCGGTAAACAGATTGCTTGATTTACTTCTCTTTTTTGATCTTTTCTGTTGGCAGATTATAGTCAGCAAATTGTTCTCATGTCCTTTTCATTCCTTTCCACAGCAACACACTCTGTGCACCTGAAGTTATTTCATTAATAAACAGTAGGATGCTCTTCTGGGCATGCTCTACAAACAAACCTGAGGGCTACAGGGGTAAGTTTCTTCCTTTTGCCTCATTGAGATTGTTGGAGTATCTTTGGAATGGTCTGGGAGGACATATCATGCCATTTATTACGTGGCTATGCGGCAAACACTATGCTAGTTGCTGGGTTTTTTTTTTAACATTATCTCATTTAATCTTCTCAGCAGTCCTGAGAGATACAGTTTGTATTACCTCCACTTTATAGTTTAGGAATCAGGCTCAGAGACTTTAAGCCCCTGGGCCATGATCATATAGTTAGCAAGTTTTGGAGTGGTAGCAGGTCTAAATGGAATATAAAGCCAATTCTTTATAGTTACTGCTAGAGCCTTTTTGTTCTTGTGAGATAGATTCTTACTCTGTTACCCTGGCCCTGGGTTGAGTGCCGTGGCGTATAACTCACAACAACCTCAAACTCTGGGGCCTCCGTAATCCTCTTGCTTCAGCCTCCCAAGTAGCTGGGACTACAGGCACCTGCTGCAACTACTGGCTATTTTTAGAGATGAGGTCTCACTCTTGCTCAGGCTGATCTTGAACTCCTGATCTCAAGCAGTCTACCTGCCTTGGCCACGCAGAGTGCTAGGATTATAAGAGTGAGCCACCGTGCCTGGCCCGTTTGACTTACCTTGATGTCTGAAGAGCTTATTTTATTCATCAACAATTTTAACAGAGCTTCTTGCACAGAGTTACTTATTTGAGTGCTTTGAGTGTTGATATGAATTCAGAAATTAGATCTTTGCTGATAATAAGTCTTAACTGGAGTTAAGTATTTTTAGAAGTCAGTAGATAGGGCGGCGCCTGTGGCTCAGTGAGCAGGGCGCCGGCCCCATATACTGAGGGTGGCGGGTTCAAACCCAGCCCCGGCCAAACTGCAACCAAAAAATAGCCGGGCGTTGTGGCAGGCGCCTGTAGTCCCAGCTGCTCGGGAGGCTGAGGCAAGAGAATCACGTAAGCCCAAGAGTTAGAGGTTGCTGTGAGCCGTGTGACTTCACTGCACTCTACCGGAGGGCGGTACAGTGAGACTCTGTCTCTACAAAAAAAAAAAAAAGAAGAAGTCAGTAGACAAAGGAAAAAGCACTCATTTTGCACCTACTGCTATACAGCAACCTTTGGGTATATACTAGCATGTCAAGCACTGTGTCAGATCTTTTTTTTTTAGTTGGCGCAGGTGGTGGGCACTGTGTGGCAGAGGGCACTGGCCAGTACCACTGTGTGAGATCTTCAAAACCAAAGATGCACATTTTCCCTGCATCTCAGAATCTGAATCTTTACTAATTGTTTTTAAACATGTGATGAGTTTCTGCAGCATACACTTTGCCATTCTAATATGGCTTTATGGGGATAATGGGGCTGTGAATAGAAGGAAACTAAGGATCTATTTTTTTTTTTTTTTTTTTTTTGTAGAGACAGAGTTTCACTTTATTGCCCTCGGTAGAGTGCCGTGGCGTCACACAGCTCATAGCAACCTCCAACTCCTGGGCTTAGGCGATTATCCTGCCTCAGCCTCCCGAGTAGCTGGGACTATAGGCGCCTGCCACAACGCCCGGCTATTTTTTTTTTTTAATTGCAGTTCGGCCGGGGCTGGGTTTGAACCCGCCACCCTCGGTATATGGGGCCGGCGCCCTGCTCACTGAGCCACAGGCGCCGCCCAAGGATCTATTTTTTTAGATGTTTATAAAATCTTTCCTTTCATACCATAAGGAAAACTCTTATTACAGTAAAATCTTGGTTATTTGGAGACCACCTTTCTAAACTCCTATGGAACAGAGCAAATGGTCTTTTTAGAAGTAGAAAAAAAAAGATATATAGGGAAAAGGGATAAAGAAAGGTTTAGGCAAGATGAAGAAAAGACAGAGAGAAGCAGCAGGCTGACACTTGCAACCTTATCCCCTTTTAGACTTAACCCCTCATCCAGGGAAAACTATGCTAAGCAGGCAGTGTCCGTTGCTCAGTCAGCAGGGCACTCACCACATCGGGTGGCGGGTTCGAACCCAGCCCGGGTCTGCTGAGCAATAATGACAACTGCAACCAAAAAATAGCCGGACATTGTGGTGGTTGCCTGTAGTCCCAGCTACTTGGGAGGCTGAGTCAAGAGAATCACTTAAGCCCAAGAGTTGGAGGTTGCTGTGAACTGTGGTGCCACAGCACTCTACCCAGGATGACAGCTTGAGACTTTGTCGCAAAAAAAAAATATATATGCTAAGTAGTAGACATATTCTATATAGATCCTTTTCCTACCATGAAGTAGACATTATGCTTGAACTCTCCAGCCTTCCCTAACATCACTGCAGCAACCACACCTCCACCAGAAAATATTGTCTGGTTCCAATCAAGCTCTTAGGGATAGGGACACAGATGTATAAAAAAGAAAAGACTAATAAAGTAGGCAGGGCCAGATGTGGTAGCTCACACCTATAATCCTAACACTTTGAGAGGCCACGGCAGGTGGATTATGGAGCTTGAGGAGTTTGAGATCAGCCTGAGCAAAGCAAGACCCCATCTCTAGCTGGGCACTGCAGCAGGTATAGTCCCAGCTACTTGGGAGGCTGAGGCAAGAGGATCGCTGGAGCCCAAGAGTTTGAGGTTATTATAAGCTATGATGCCATAGCATTCATCCCAGGTCCAGGGCAACAGAGTGAGACTCTATCTCAAAAAAAAAAAAAGAAAGAAAGAGAAAGAAACTAGGTGGGAAAATGGTAGGCAGAGAGTAAATGACACTTCTCTTTTTTCTCAACTGGGATTAAAGCAGTTTTATAAATCACTAAGAAAAGTCTAAGCATTGATCTATTGTATTCTCAAGTCCTGCTCTTAATACATTGGGTCTTTTTGTTAGTCTCACAGGCTTTACGAGAGAACACCTACCCATTCCTGGCCATGATTATGCTTAAGGATCGGAGGATGACTGTGGTGGGACGGCTAGAAGGCCTTATTCAACCTGATGACCTCATTAACCAACTGACATTTATCATGGATGCCAACCAGACTTACTTGGTGTCAGAACGCCTAGAAAGGTACAAGGGAGTTCTTTTTTTGCAGTTTTTGGCCAGGGCTGGGTTTGAACCTGCCACCTCTGGTGTATGGGGCTGGTGCCCTACTCCTTTGAGCCACAGGTGCCACCCTACAAGGGAGTTCTTTTATGGAGCAAAAAGACTAGATTTGAATTTGTAGGGTTGACCTGGTGCTCCACAAATCCTGACTTTTCCCCTGCATCAGGCAACATTAAAGTCCTAGCCCATTTAACATTAAAATATTTAAGTCCTTTGACCTAAAGTACTCTATATCAGATCTGTTCTTAGAGATGTGAATCAAAATAGAGACAGGGCTTAATAAGGTGTGTTATGTCATTTAGAATAGCTAGCAAAACATTGAATTGTACTGCAATGAAAAAAAACAGAATAGCTGAACATGATATAAAGAACTTAAATGTAAAAGATGTGGAATAGTTATAAATCCTACCCCATGACATAAGTTATATACATTAATTATAGAAAATTTAAAAACCACAGAAAAATAAAAGAAGAAATTAAAAATAACTTACAATCATATCACACCACTTTTAACATTTTCTTTTGATTTTGTGCATATATATTCATTTCCTATATAGATACACATTTTTTATAAAATTAGAATAATACTATTTTATAAGCCATTTATTTATTTATTTATGTTTCAGACAGATTCTCACTTTGTCACCCTCAGTAGAGTGCCATGGCGTCACAGCTCACAGGAACTTCAAACTCTTGGTCTGAAGTGATTCTCTTGCCTCAGCCTCCCAAGTAGTTGGGACTTCAGATGCCCACCACAATGCCTGGCTATTTTTAGAGATGAGGTCTTTCTCTTGCTCAGGCTGGTCTCGAGCCTGTGAGCTCAGGCAATCCACCCATCTTGGCTTCCTAGAGTGCTAAGATTACAGGCATTGAGCCACCTCACCCAGTCTTTATAAGCCCTTTAAATGCAGCATATGTCACAGTCATTTCTCTCATCATTAAATATTTTATTTTTCTGTCACATTTAAAAAATTATTGCATAGCATTCCATTATGAACATACCATAATCTAACCAGACCACTCTTGTTAGATCTTTAGATTATATTCACTGTTTTTTTTGTTTGTTTGTTTGTTTTTTGAGACAGAGTCTCACTATATTATCCTCAGTAGAGTGCTATGGCGTCACAGCTCACAGCAACTTCAAACTCTTGGGCTTAAGCAATTCTCTTGGCTCTGCCTCCCTGGAACTACAGGCGCCCGCCACAACACCCAGCTGTTTTTTGGTTCTAGTTCTCATTGGTGTTTGGCAGGTCCAAGCTGGATTTGAACCTGCCAGCTCCAGTGTATGTGTCTGGTACCCTAGCTACCAAGCTACAGGCATCGAGCCAATTTTCACATTATTTATTATTAAAAATATGCATGGAGAAAATTTTTTGCATGGATTAAAATTTACATTCCAGCCTGTCTTGGTAGCTCACATCTGTAATCCTAGCGCTCTGGGAGGCCAAGGTGGGTGGATTACTTGAGCTCACAAGTTTGAGACCAGCTGAGCAAAAGTGAGACCCCATCTCTACTAAAAAATAGAAAAACTGAGGCAAGAGGATCGCTTTAGCCCGAGTTGGAGATTGCTGTGAGCTATGATGCAATGTCACTCTACTCAGTATGACAAATTGAGAAACTCTGTCTCAAAAAAATAAATAATAAAATTTATATTCCTAGAAGTGTAATTTCAGGGTCAGACAATATAAATGTATTTTTTTTTTTTTTATTGTTGGGGATTCATTGAGGGTACAATAAGCCAGGTTACACTGATTGCAATTGTTAGGTAAAGTCCCTCTTGCAATCATGTCTTGCCCCCATAAAGTGTGACACACACCAAGGCCCCGCTCACCTCCCAATATAAATGTATTTAAGGCTTTTGATTATAATACCAAAAAAATACCCTCAAAAAAGTTACACAAACTTAAATTTTATGAGATGGCTTGGCACCTATAGCTCAGTGAGTAGGGTGCCGGCCACTTACACCAGAGGCTGGTAGGTTCGAGCCCAGCCTGGGCCTGCTAAACAACTATGACAACTACAAAAAAAAAATAGCCAGATGTTATAGCAGGTGCCTGTAAATCCTAGCTACTAGAGAGGCTGAGGCAAGAGACTCGCTGAAGCCCAAGAGTTTGAGGTTGCTGTGAGCTGTGATGCCACAGCATTTTACCAAGGGCAACATAGTGAGACTTTATCTCGAAAATAAATAAATAGGGCAGTGCCTGTGGCTCAAAGGAGTAGGGCGCTGGCCCCATATGCCAGAGGTGGTGGGTTCAAACCCAGCCCCGGCCAAAAACTGCAAAAAAAATAAAAATAAATAAGTAAAATAAATAAAACTTATGAGAAATGTTCATAAAAATACAGGATAAAAATTTTGTCAATATAGTATGATTTTAGCTGTGTATCTAAGAAATCTATAGGAGGGGAAACTTTCTGGGGAACCAGAAATGATGTATCTCAATTGGAATGATGATTACGTGATTACTTTTATCAAAATTCATTGAATTGTACATTTAAGATTTGTGCATCTTACTGCATATAAATTTTATCTTAATTTTTTTTTTTTAGAGACAGTCTCACTTTGTTGCCCTTGGTAGAGTGCTGTGCCATCATAGCTTACAGCAACCTTCAGCTCTTGGGCTTGCCTCAGCCTCCCAAGTAGCTGGAACTACAGGCGCCCGCCACAACGCCTGGCTATTTTTTTGTTGCAGTTTGGCTGGGGCTGGGTTCAAACCTGCCACCCTTGGTATATGAGGCCGGCGCCCTACTCACTGAGCCACAGGCACTGCCCATTAATTTTTAAAGAAAGTATAAAATAGGAATATCTTATCTCATTAACCATTTTGATTGGCTGAATATTCTTTGTAAGAGAAAACAAAAAATTTATAGGACAGAAGGAAATAAACCACAATGTTAGTGTTTTCTTCTCTGATTAGTGAAATTCTAAATAATATTTTCTGCATTTTTAACATCTTCCACAATGTATGTATTGGTGTACATGTAAAGATTTTGGTTTTATGAAAGCAACACAGGCTGGGCACATTGGCTCTCACTTGTAATCCTAGCACTTTGGGATGCCAAGGCAGGATGATTGCTTGAGGCCAAGAATTTGAGACCAGCCTGAGCTAGAGTGAGACCCCATCCCTAAATAAAAGCAGAAAAATTAGCCAGGTGTGGTGGCATGTACCTATAGTCCCAACTAGGGAGGCTGAGGCAGAAGGATCAGGAGTTTGAGGTTGCAGTAACCTATGATAATGCCAGTGCACTCTAGCTTGGGTGACAGAGTGATACTCTGTTGCAAAAGAGAGAAAGGGAAGGGGGGAAGGAAAGTGAAAAAAGGAGGAAGGGAATGAATGGAAAGAATGAAGGGGAGGAAGAAAGAGAAGGGATGAAAAGGAATCAAAGAAAAAAGAAAGGAAAGAAACAAAAATGATTTACCTATAAAATATGGTGCTGATCACTTTTTTTTTTTTTAATTGAGACAGAGTCTTTGTCACCCTCAGTAGAGTGCTGTGGCATCATAGCTCACAGCAACCTCAGACTCTTGGGCTTAAGCAATTCTCTTGCCTCAGCCTCCCTAGTAGCTAGGACTATAGGGGCCCTACATAACGCCTGGCTATTTTTTGTTTGTTTGTTTAGCAGGCCCTAGGCTAGGTTCTAACCCACCAGCCCTGGAGTATGTGTCCTGCACCCTCACCACTGAGCTGCGGGTGCCCTGCCACTTCTTAATATTACTGTATTACATTTGTTAGAATGTGGAAAAGAGGGCGGCACCTGTGGCTCAAGGAGTAGGGCGCCGGTCCCATATGCCGGAGGTGGCGGGTTCAAACCCAGCCCTGGCCAAAAAAAGAATGTGGAAAAGAGATAAAATTTTATCTTAAAAGTTAAAAGGAGGGCTTGTGGCTTAGTGAGTAGGGTGCCAGCCCCATATACTGAGGGTGGCAGGATTGAACCCAGCCTCAGCCAAACTGCAACAAAATATAGCCGGGCATTGTGGAGGGTGCCTGTAGTCCCAGCTACTCAGGAGGCTGAGGCAAGAGAATCACCGAAGCCCAGGAGTTGGAGGTTGCTGTGAGCTGTGACGCCATGGCACTCTACTGAGGGTGACAAACTGAAATTCTGTCTCTAAAAAAAAATTAAAATGAAAGCTTGCCATTTTTTTTTTTTTATGCCAAATTAGACTAAAGGAAAAAGAGACATCTTGTTCAGATTCTGCCGTGGTCTGCTTTTGGAATCCCTTATGATAGTGTGAAATAGTCATCTGCCAAGATTGTCAACATTTTTATCCCCACCCTACCCAAACCTAAAATTTCAATATCAGAAAACACAGAACTTCGTGAGATTGCTGTTTTCCTGCTATGCTTTCTTCCAAAGGGAAGAAAGAAACCAGACCCAGGTGCTGAGACAACAGCAAGATGAGGCCTACCTGGCCTCTCTCAGGGCTGACCAGGAGAAAGAAAGAAAGAAACGGGAGGAGCGGGAGCGGAAGCGACGGAAGGAGGAGGAGGTGCAACAGCAAAAGCTAGCAGAGGAGAGACGGCGGCGGGTAATGAACCGGTGTCTTCATTCATGTGACTTCCAAACTGTTGAGATTTTGTCATCTTGGTCTTGATAAGTGTGAAAGGAAAGAACTAGATGTTGGGATTGTGGGTGATTTAAGTTTTCCTTACCATTTAAATATTTGTTCTTAGTGTTAGCTGATTTGGCATTGGCATTTTATTTGTGTATTGCCACTTACTTTTAATCTAACCAATGTCTTTTAGTAGCCATTCCCCTTCTCTCTATATATGTCTCGCCTAGTGCACTGCAACAAGCAGGCCTCTTTGCTCAGCCTCCCATGTAGCTGGGACTATAGGCACATACCAGCACACCCAGCTCCCATTCTCTTTTTATTCAGATAAATACCTAAATATAGTCCATAAATAATATGTATGGTGCAATAATATTTTGAATTAGGCTGTTTCTGACTTTCACGAAGAGGTTTTTCTTATGCTAATTAATTAGTTGTTAATTTTTTTTCTGACTGTATCATAAACATGCATGGTCATTGTATTTCTTGTTTCCTGTTTCCCTATTTGTGCCACATTTACTTTGTGTCTCTACAGAATTTGCAGGAGGAAAAGGAAAGAAAGTTGGAGTGTCTGCCCCCTGAGCCTTCCCCTGATGACCCTGAAAGTGTCAAGATCATTTTCAAATTACCCAATGATTCTCGAGTAGAGAGACGGTTCCACTTTTCACAGTCTCTAACAGTAAGGACCACCTAAGTTGTGTGAAGTATATGTAGCATCTGGGCTGTAGATTTGGAAGCTTTTATGGACTTTTGAGAATCTTGTTAGTGTTATCTGCTGCTCTGATAAACAGGGGAGGTACAGAAGAAGAGAGAAATGGGTTTGATATTAGCATGAGTGCAGAAAGAGTGCAGTGAACTGTTGTAGGTTCCTTGAAGTCCAGCTGTCAATTCAAAGCAGTTTTTAAGGTTTTTAAATAGTAATATTTGAGCTGTGCTAAGAAAAAAGGTACCCTAGGGCAGCACCTGTGGCTCAGTGAATAGCATGCCGGCCCCATATACCGAGGGTGGCAAGTTCAAATCTGGCCCCAGCCAAACTGCAACAAAAAAATAGCCAGGCGTTGTAGTGGGCACCTGTAGTCCCAGCTACTCAGGAGGCTGAGGCAAGAGAATCACCTTAAGCCCAAGAGCTGGAGGTTGCTGTGAGCTGTGACGCCACGGCACTCTGCCAAGGGCAACAAAGTGAGACTCAAAAAGAAAGAAAAAAGTACTTTACAGAAAGCACCACAAAAGATTTATGTTTGACCCCCTCACATAAATGGAGGATTTATGTGAGCCAATCCTCCCGTCCCTGGCCATTGGATCCAGGCAAAAGCTTCTGAGCCCTGGGCAGGGATGGGGGGTACCAGAGAAGGCTGCCTTCCCCCAAGCCCACCCTCCTCCACCGTATTTTCCTTTAGCTCCTTTGGTTTTGTTTGCTCATTGGCCTGTGTTCATCCCAGGGGGTTGCTCCAAAAGTGAGGGGGCCTTTCCCTCTATCCTTTGGAGTGCAGGGCAGCATCTCCTGCTTGAGCCCAGACACAGGAGCCTGGCTGGGAGCTTGCCCTTGCCCCTCCTTGTGTTGCCAGTTTATTAACAGCAAATAATCCAATTAAATTAAAAAAAAAAAATTATGTTTGAGGGACCCTTCCGTGCTTTCATCTTCCCTTGGTTTTAGAATCCCACCAGAGCTCCTACTCTATAGAGAAAGCTCTGTCTCCAAAAACCCAGAAACACTGGAATTATGCATCTCAATATAAGTGCAGGGTATCCCAAAGGTAGTCCATAAAGTCACCATACGTTGGGAAATTGTAGCTAAATATACTTTCATTAACAAAATATTCATAACATAATTTTACAAGGAGGTAAAAATTTAATTTATAAATAATTTTTTTTTTTTTTTAGAGACAGAGTCTTACTTTGTTGCCTTTGGTACAGTGCCGTGGCATCACAGCTCACAGCAACCTCCAGCTCTTGGACTCAGGCAATTCTCTTGCCTCCCGAGTAGCTTGGACTACAGGCATGCACCACAACACCTGGCTATTTTTTTGTTGTTGTTGCAGTTTGGCTGGAGTCATGTTCAAACCCGCCATCCCCGGTGGTATATGGGGCTGGCGCCCGACTCACTGAGCCACAGGTGCTACCCTAATTTTTTTTTTTTTTGAGACAGAGCCTCAAGCTGTTGTGCTGGGTAGAGTGCTATGGCATCACAGCTCACAGCAACCTCCAACTCCTGGGCTCAAGCGATTCTCCTGCCTCTGCCTCCCAAGTCTCTGGGACCACAGGCACCTGTCACAATGCCCGGCTATTTTTTGGTTGCAGCCGTCATTGTTGTTTGGCGGGCCAGGGCTGGATACGAACCCGCCAGCTCAGGTATATGTGGCTGGCACCTTAGCCACTTGAGCCACAGGCACCAAGCCCCTAATTTTTTTTTTTTTTTTTAACAGAGAGGTCTTGGTATGTTGCCCAGGCTAGTTTAAGCTCTTGCCTTATAGTAATGTTCCCACCTCAGTCTCCCAAGAAGCAAGCCATCATACTCAGAATAGAAGCACCAGTTTGTGAGGTTACTTCATATGTTTGTTATACATGCAGTTACTTAGTATTGGGCCTGGCTTGTAGTAAGTACTCAAATAGTAATTATTGTCTTTGGGATATATAACCAAAAGAAAGCTTTTGTTTATATTGAGAATTGGTGTGTTGCCTTTCCAAATTGTACAGCTATTTTAGATTGTGGTGTTTTCTTTATCACCTGAAATAATCAAGAGTAAACTTCATAATAGAAATGAAGATGTACTGTAATCAAATGAGGCTGGTAGCACATTCATTGCTTCTTGTTGTTTAACTAGAGAACATTGGGCAAGTCACAGAATCTTTTACAGGGCCTCAGACTTCCCATTTATAAAATGGAAATATACTTTGCCCTCTAATAACTTTAAACTGGCTCGGTGCCCATAGCTCAGTGAGTAGGGCGCCGGCCACATACACTGAGGCTGGCCGGTTCAAGCCTGGCCCGGGGCTGCTAAACAACAATGACAACTGCAACAAAAAAATAGGCAGACATTGTGATGGGCGCCTAGTCCCAGCTACATGGGAGGCTAAGGCAAGAGATTGCTTACACCCAAGAGTTGGAGGTTGCTGTGAGAGGGAGACATAGTGAGACTCTATCTAAATAAATAAATAAATATAAAAAAATAATACCTTTAAACTAGAGAAATGTCATGCACTGAGCTGGACCCTGGAGAGATTATACACATACAAGTGAGGGAGCCATAATTCTGAAATGCATGGAGCTTACTGGCCATAGATGATAGAAGGCTCAAAGAACTTATAAAGAATAAAAGCATAAAAGCATAAAGCATCTTGGTGAGAAAGAAGCAAATAGCTTCCTCATTTTATTTGTCTTTCATTTATAAATTTATTCATATTGGGGAAAATGCTTATGTCTTTAACTTTGGATTTTTTAATTGGCTATTGTGAATATGCCTCACACTGTAGGTGGTTAGGAAATGTAAATTCCCTTCCTCTGGCTTCCCCCTCTGTTTCCTGACTTCAGGTTCGCATATGGATTTTAGCTTACCTGTTCACTAGCTATTGCGCTGTTGTACACCTGAGCTCTATGGAACTTCTTAAAGTTTCTACTCCCATTGCTCTGATAGATAAAACTGTATGTAAAATTTAACCAAATTTTACTCTCCTGAGAGTTTTAGAGGAAAAAGCTATTGGAATTGTGGAGGGGAGGCTGGACGTGGTGGCTTATACCTGTAATCCTAACACTCTGAGAGGCTGAGCCCAGGGGATTGCTTGCGTTTAGGAGTTTGAGACCAACCTGAGCAAGATTGAGATTCCATCTCTACTAAAAATAGAAAAACTACCCAGGCATTGTTGTGGGCACCTATAGTTCTAGCTACGTGGGAAGCTGAGGCAAGAGGACCTCTTGCACCCAAGAGTTTGAGGTTGCTGTGAGCTAAGATAACACCATGGAATTCAACCCAGGTGACAGGTTGAGACTTGAGTTTCAAAAAAAAAAGAGAATTGTGGCATAGAATAGGCCTGTGCTAAATGATGGATACACACAAGCATAAAGAAATGTAAAGGACATTAGAAACTAAGAAGTAGGCAAGATGGAAAGGAGTTAGGGATAGTGAACACTATCCAGGTATGAGCAAACTGAAAGCCCTGATTTCACCATTATATGGTGTATCCATGTAACAAAAACATTTAGGCCCCCTTAATATTTTGAAATTTAAAAAAAAAAAGCCTCTGGCCACAGGTACTAACTATTCATTAACTATTTTAATCCTTGAAGACTTCAATAGATTTCTTCACTAAAAGCTATTTAAAAGGGCGGCATCTATGGCTCAGTGGGCAGGGTGCTGGCCCCATATACCAAGAGTCATGGGTTCAAACCCGGCCCTGGCCAAACTGCAGCAAAAAAATAGTCGGGCGTTGTGGCGGGTGCCTGTAGTCCCAGCTGCTTGGGAGGCTGAGGCAAGAGAATCACCTAAGGCCAGGAGTTGGAGGTTGCTATGAGCTGTATAATGCCATGGCACTCTACTGAGGGTGATAAAATGAAACTCTATCTCTACAAAAACAAAAACAAAAAAAAGCTTAAAAAAAAGATCATTGTGACCACCTGAGACTAAGAGTAATGCTTGGTCATAAATGAGACTTAGAGATGGGGAAGTAGTATTAAAGAGAATTACACTGTGGTGCTGGCCTGGAAATTAACATTGGCAGAGAAAATTACATAAAACCAAGTAGTGATTGTTTTTTAGTACTCTTGCAGACCCTGTGTCATCTTATTATAAACTTGGGCCTTCATAAATAATCTCAAGAAGTGACATTGGGTTAAATGCTATGCTAAAAAAGGATAAACAACAGGAAAATATATAGGTCCCATGCTTTTTTTTTTTTTTTTTGAGACAGAATCTCAAGCTGTTGCCCTGGCATCACAGCTCATAGCAACCTCAATCTCTTGGGCTTAAGCGACTCTCTTGCCTCAGCCTCCCAAGTAGCTAGGACTATAGGTACCAGGCACAACACCCGGCTATTTTGTTGTTGTATTTGCTGTGACTATTTGGCAGGCTCAGGCTGGATTTGAACCCGCCAGCTCCAGTGTACTGAGCTACAGGTGCCGAGCCAGCTGACTTTCTTTTAAGTGAATCAGAAATTCAAGTTATACTCAACCTGGAGCTAATTTTTCTGTTCCTTACAAACCAAATTGCCAGTTTTGCACCCATGTTTGAAATTCTTTTTTTTTTTTTTTTTTTTTGTAGAGACAGAGTCTCACTTTATGGCCCTCAGTAGAGTGCCGTGGCCTCACACAGCTCACAGCAACCTCCAGCTCCTGGGCTTAAGCGATTCTCTTGCCTCAGCCTCCCGAGCAGCTGGGACTACATGTTTGAAATTCTTAAGCAGTGACTAAAAAAGAAACAAGTGTTACTTCATTTTTATGAAACCTTTGTTAATGTCATACCAAGAATAATTGGTGCAAATCTAATTGATACATCTCAAGAAAAGGAGAATGAACATTAATGGTAATTGCAAAGAGTCAGAGAAGGCAACTAAAAATGATTGAGGTTATAGCCGGGCGTTGTGGCGGGCGCCTGTAGTCCCAGCTGCTCAGGAGGCTGAGGCAGGAGAACCCAAGAGCTAGAGGTTGCTGTGAGTCCTGTGACATCATGGCACTCTACTGAAGGCAATAAAGTTAGACTCTGTCTCTACAAAAAAAAAAAAAATGATTGAGGTTGATAGACTAAAATATGAAAAGTTTATAAAATCATGAATGGATTAAGATAAGAGGAACATGGGTTTACTCCCTAAATTCTGGAATTGTAGCCCCTTAAAAATCCCTAAAGAGGTAAGTTTAAGACAGATAAACTTACCCACAGGGGAGTAAACACAGAAAATTCATTATTCTGAGAGGTATGATTAAAAGAAAATGGAAGTAGATACCTCCAAAAAAGGAAGAATAACTTGAGTGGTGTGTTTCTCATCTTTGAGGTTGACTTGAAAGAGATGAGCAGTCTTTGTTAGAAGTAGAGTGGTAGGACAGCACCTGGGGCTCAAGGAGTAGGGCGCCGGCCCCACATACTGGAGGTGGCAAGTTCAAACCCAGCCCTGCCAAAAACTGCAAAAAAAGAAAAAAAAAATGAAATGAAAGAAATAGTGCTAGATAGGGAGGGACACAGAGCATGCCTACTCCTAATGTGTAGCATTAAGAGCCTGGAGAGACAACGGTGGCCTGTCCACAAGTATTTCACTGACAGTTTTAAGTTTTAGCAGTGTGAAATTCTCCTGATGTTGCGTTCCTTCTCACTAAGGATTTACCCGTGTCTCGTCAGAGGCATAGCAGGGTGAAGAGGTCATTGCCATACAGGCAAAGTCCACATAAGGGTGTCATATTTTCATCAGGTTAAAGAATATGTCCACATGAGGGGGGCATGTCAGGAACATCAGCCTAACTAGCCCAGGATGGGTATCAAAGCCAGAACAGGGCAAGGAGGGTATATATAGGAATTCACCAGTTTGTGGGGTTGAGGGGGAAGAAGTAAAGTCCTGATTTTTTTTTTTTTTTTTTGGAGACAAGTCTCACTATGTCACCCTTGGTAGAGTGCCATGGTGTCACAGCTCACAGCAACCTCAAACTCTTGAGCTTAAGCAATTCTCTTGCCTCAGCCTCCCAAGTAACTGGGACTATAGGTGCCGGTCACAATGACCAATGCCCGGCCATTTTTTGTTGCAGTTGTCATTGTTGTTTAGCTGGCCCGGCCCAGGTTCAAACCCACCACCCTCAGTGTGTGTGGCTAGCACCGTAACCACTATGCTATGGGAGCCAAGCCTAAAGTCCTGATTTTTGGGGGGAGATTCATCGATGGTACAAGAAACCACGTTACACTGATTGCATTGTTAGATAAAGTCCCTCTTACAATCTTGTCTTGCCCCGAAAAGGTGTGGCACACACCAAGGCTCCACTGCACCTAGCCTTTTACATATTTTTTATATGTAAATATAGGTGCAGGGATGCACATAGACACAGATTTCTCTAACCCAATCCACAAAGAATGCCTAGGAGCAGCAACTCCCCAGTAGCAATAAGCACACCTAGCTGCTAGATCTTGATATTTTTATTTTTGTATTTTAAGATAGTCTCACTCTGTGCCCTGGGTAGAGTGCCGTGGTGTCCTAGCTCACAGCAACCTCAAACTCTCGGGTTCAGGCGATTGCCTTTCCTCCACCTCCCAGGCAGCTGAGACCACAGGCACCTGCCACTTCACCTGGCTAGTTTTTCTATTTTTAATTTATTTATTCTGAGACGAAGTCTTGCTATGTTGCCCTTGGTAGAGAGCTATGGTGTCACAGCTCACAGCAACCTTAAACTCTTGGGGTTAAGAGATTCTCTTGCCTTAGCCTCCCAAGTAGCTGGGACTACCGGTGCCTGCCACAACGCCCAGCTATTTTTCTGTTTCAGTTATCATTGTTGCTTAGCTGATCCGGGCTGGGTTCGAACCCACCAACCTTGGTGTATGTGGCTGGCGCTGTAACCACTGCACTACAGGCGCTGAGCCTTTTTTTATTTTTTTATTTATTTTGTTTTGAGACAGAGTCTCACTTTCTCACCCTCAGTAGAGTATTGTGGCATCATAGCTCACAGCAACCTCAAACTCTGGGGCTCAAGTGATCCTCTTGCCTCAGCCTCCTAAGTAGTTGGGACTACGTGCACCCGCCACAACACTGGGCTATTTTTAGAGACAGGGTCTCACTTTGACTCAGGTTGGTCTTATGCTCAGGCAGTCTACCTGGCTTGGCCTCCCAGAGTGCTGGGATTACAGGCGTGAGCCACCGTGCCTGGCTCCTGTTTTTCTATTTTTGGTAGAGATGGGGTCTTACTTTTGCTCAGCATGATCTCGAACTTGTGAGATCAAGCAATCCACCGGCTTCAGCATCCCAGAGTATTAGGATTATAGCCATGAGCAACAGAGCCCATCTGATAATGGTATTCAAAAGTCAAGATCTATGGCGGCACCTGTGGCTCAGTGAGTAGGGTGCCAGCCCCATGTACCAAGGGTGGCAGGTTCAAACCTGGCCCCCGCCAAACTGCAACGAAGAGTAGCCGGGCGTTGTGGCGGGCACCTGTGGTCCCAGCTACTCAGAAGGCTGAGGTAAGAGAATCGCCTAAGCCCAGGAGTTGGAGATTGCTGTGATCCATGACACCACGGCACTCTACCAAGGGTGACAAAGTGAGACTCTGTCTCAAAAAAGAGTCAAGATCTAGGGGCCCAGCATGGTGGCTCATGGTCCCAGCTACTTGGAAAGCTGAGGCAAGAGAATCACTTGAGCCCAAGAGTTTGAGGTTTCTGTGGGGTATCATGCAGCGGCATTCTGCCAGGGGTAAGAAAGTGAGACTCTGTCCAAAAAAAAAAAGTCAAGATCTACACCAAGTACTGTGGCTCACACCTGTAATTTTAGCAGTCTGGGAGGCCGAGGCAGGTGGATTGCCTGAGCTCAGGAGTTTGAGACCAGCCTGTGCAAAAGCAAGACCCCATTTCTACTAGAAAAAAGAAAAACTAGCCCGATGTTATGGCAGGCACCTGTAGGCTCAGCTTCTCGGAAGGATGAAAGAAGGGGATCACTTGAGCCCAAGAATTTGAGGTTACTGTGAGCTATGATGCCATGGCACCCTACCCCAGAGTGACTGAATGAGATTCTGTCTAAAAAGATTAAAAATATATATAAATAAACACATGTATGCATGCATACATACATACATACCATTGTCCATGAAAATGAACCAGGCCCCTTTGAAGAAATGGGGCTTGTTTCAGGAAGCAAGGAATTGTTCAGAGAATGACACAGAAGGCAACCATTTATGCTTACTCTATCTGGAATAGTTTGAACATTAAAATAAATTATAACCTGTTAAATAGAAATCATGACTCCCCATTCAGTAATATAAATAAATAAATTTAAGTGTTTGAGGAACAAAATATCTCTATGGTTTCAAAGTACCTCTCCAGAAAATACTGATCAATTACAAAAAGAAAAGGAATAACTTTACAGTGGAGAAGCCTAGTAGACACCACCATAATTGAGCAATCACAGTGATCATACATCATGTAGCAAAATTTATAGTTACTCCATCTGGATGAGATGCACTGAGTAAAATGCAGCATCATTTCTGTAATATTTGTGAGTGAACATAAGACAAAATGAGGGACATTCTACAAAATAACCAACCCATAATCTTTAAAAAGGTCAAGGTCAGGGCCAGCTATAGTGGCTCACACGTGTAATCGCAACACTCTGGGAGGCCTAGCCAGGAGGATCACTTGAGCCCAGGAGTTCAAGACCAGCTTGAGGAAGAGCAAGACCCTGTCTTAAAATAGACAAAATAGACCGCCCCACCCCCCAAAAAAAGGCTGAATGTCATTCCAGGTGTTTACAGTCCCAGTTACTCACTTGAACCTAGGAATTTGAGGTTGCTATGAGCTAGGCTGATGCCATTGCACTCTAGCCCAGGGCAACAGAATAAGACTGTATCTCAAAAATAAATAAATAAACAAGTAAACAAAAATATCGAAGTCATGAAAGTCAAGGGAAGACTGAGGATTTGATTTAAATCTGCATCTTTCTGCTATAAAAGCAGAAGCTTCACACTGGTGAAGCTTTAATGGGGCCAAAATTATAATGTACTATATGTTATATTGTAATAATGTATCAGTTAAATTTCCCAATTTTTTTTGGTTTGCTTTGTTTTTGAGACGAGAGTCTTGCTAAGTTGCCTAGACTGGACTCTAACTCCTGGACTCACAAGATCCTCCTGCCTCAGCCTCCCGAGTAGCTGGGATGACAAGGCACACATCACTGGATTGTCAAGTTTCCTGATTTTGATGGTTGAGTTGTGGTTATGTAGAAGATTGTCTTGTTTGTGAGATATACCCTTTCTTTTTTTTTTTTTTTTAAGGACAGAGTCTCATTTTGTCAACCCTCGGTAGAGTGCCATGGCATCGCAGCTCTTGGGCTTAGGCGATTCTCTTGCCTCAGCTTCCCAAGTAGCTGGGACTATAGGTGCCTGCCACAACAGATAATTTTTTGTTGCAGTTTGGCCAGGGCCAGGTTCAAACCCTCCACCCTCAGTATATGGGGCCGGTGCCCTACTCCCTGAGACACAGGCACCGCCTGTGAGATATACCCTTTCAAGTATTCTGGAGTAATGGGAAATCAGGTTGGGAACACACTCACAACTGGTTCAAAGAAAAAAAGTTTATGTCCTATACTTTCACCTTGTCTGTAACTTTGTTATTTCTAAGAAAAATTTTTTAGCATTTAATCAGACAAGTTGTCAAAGAAGATACAGATGAATTAGTTCAGAGCAGGACTAGTGTTGGGCCTGTGTAATTTCTTTTAACGGGCTGCTCCACATGTTTGCCCAGGAAAATGGAAAGAACTCAAAGTGGAATTCAGATGTAATTTAATTACTTCATATCTCAGAGTCATCCTAGGGTGAGTTGGAGACATTTGACTTCATAGTCATGTGTATATCTCTCTTTTTCTTACTGCCCTTCTTTTTCTGTATGACTTCTGCAGGTAATCCATGACTTCTTATTCTCCTTGAAGGAAAGCCCTGAAAAGTTTCAGATTGAAGCCAATTTTCCCAGGAGGGTGCTGCCCTGCGTCCCTTCAGAGGAGTGGCCTAATCCCCCTACACTGCAGGAAGCTGGACTCAGCCACACAGAAGTTCTCTTTGTTCAGGACCTAACAGACGAATGATAGACACTTTTTCTTTCTCTCTGCTCCTACCCCAATCCCTAAGAGAAATAGAAAAAACAGAAAACAAACAAACAAAAAGAGAGAAATTCATATTATTATTATTATTATACAATATTTTTTTTAAAAAGACTGCTGCATCCTAAGGTAGGATCAGAAACCATGCTGCCTGCAAGAGTCACAACCTGTATGCGTGTGTGAGTGTGTGCGTGCGTGCATGTGTGCGTGTGTGTGCGCGCGCGCTAACTTAGCAATGAACGTGACCCCGGACAAGCCCATCCTTCCCTATGGCCTCTGCACATGCACCTTCCAGCAAGCGGAGACTCTTTACCTTCAATGCATCCATTGTCCCAACTAAGGATGGGGACATTCCCACTAGTTCTCATTCATTCCTGCTTTTATGGAACGTAAAAGTGGGAAAACCTCCAACCAGCGACTTACTGCAGCATCTCCTAAGGACTTGCTTCTCCCATATCTGGAGAAGAAAGGAAAGAAAAAGCACAGAACAGAGATGTTCCTTAAACTGCCCACAATTTACAAATAACTTTGTGTTGCTTTGTAATGACCAAAGGAATGAGGCTGACAGATGTTTTGTTTTATTTTTTCCCCGTAACTTTATTTGATAAAGAGCCAATTTTTAAACCCACGAGTTAATTGTTCATGTTCTGGGCTCCTCAGTGCACAGTAGTGTAATAAAGGTGCCCCGGGCTGGGTTGTACTTACTTCTGCCATTGTTCCTCTCACGTTCCCAGGGAGGTCGTTCTTTTTTGGTCCAACTCCTGCTGTCCTTTCTTGCCACCTATCTACACCACTTGAAGCAGTGGGAGGAAATCTGGGTTTATAGCTCCACAAAGGCACACACAACTGCAGCTTTTCCTTGGAATCTGTGCCAGGTGGTGGTTATGGGGTGTGAACCAAAGGATAGCAGCTCTTCATTCCTCTTATGACATGTGCATGCTTCCCTGAATTGCCAAGCTTGGTGCCTTTCCAAGCAGGGCCTGTGGTGGAGTCAGCAGAACCATATAGGGTGCCCTGTTTGTCTCAGTGAAAGTGTGTTTTAAGGACAGGAGGAACCAGTGGCCTCGAAGGAAGCCAAGACAGAACTCCCAGCCTGTACAAACTCTTGGAGGCACATTTTAGTTTCTGATGTAGCCACCTTCTGGAGGCACTTTTTATCCTCTTCCCTCTGTTGCTGTGTTGAAGTAATAGGTTTTTTATGACTGGGTTTATAGTAAAGGGTACATGGGTCAGGCCATGTATTTACAGATGCCAGTGTGTGTTGACAAGTATTCCAAAGCTTTCTAGACTGGTGCAGGCTCGTAACACTGCAACTTGTTGAAGTTCCTATAGTTCCTAGAGTGCTGTGAGGATAGGGGGTTCAGATCAACAAGATAAAGCATAACTTGCTAGATTTGTGTCTCCAAAGCCTTTCTCTCGTGCTTAACTAAAACCTAAGGAGTAAGTAATATGGTTACTCTTGTCTGTAGCCCTTGTTACTGGAGTAAACATAGTGTAGGATGAGGCACCTTCAGATATCACCTAGAGAGTCTTAAGAATTTCCCAGTGGCTTTGGCACAGGTGTCTAGAGCACCATCTCTAGGAAGATTTAATTCTGTCCCTGACTGCTGATTATTCTTCTACTTTGTTTTCTGCTGTCCCAAGTCTAGATGAGTGGGAAGTCACCATCTGACTGTTGTCATGAAATATATCTGGAGTGAACACCAGGATAAACCATGTTCTGCACTCAAACTGTATGTGAAATTTGCTTCCCTCTGATAACCAAGCAAAGAGGAATTTTTCCGCTTAACTAAGCTTCCCTCCCTGACTGGAATTCACAACTTTTCTCTGGTAGCACACAGGAGGGTATCAAGAACCTTTGTTAGGCTAGGTTTACTGTGTAAGTATTCTGCCCACACTTCTTTGGGGGAAATTGTGATTTTTTTCTTTTATAATTCATTCTCATCTTACTCTACAGTATGCACTTTATGCCTCTTGACTTTGATAACTTATTCAGTGAAGGAGGTCCGATGCCAGAATTTTTTTTTTTAAGTCTCTAAATCTTTATGTTAGTACAACTCTTGGGACAGCATCCCCATTGGTTAACGTTTCAAGAGGCTTCAGCACATTACCCTTTCCAGTCCCATTTGAAACAGTTCTGCTTTCAGACCCTGGTGCCTGTCTCTCTGCTGACCCCACTGCTGCTGCCTCTGTGCCATTTCCTTTCCTAAGTGAAATATGGGCTGCACATTTGTCACTTAATGCCAGTACAATCTATATGTTACTCCCAAGGACTTCTGGGAGATTGATGGGACCTGCAAGGGAGAAAACACTGAGAAGCTGGTGATCTGCAGGCATTTGCTCTTGTTCCAAATCACTGGGATATTTCAACTGTTGTTTCTAAATGGCAAGCCATCAACTAAATGAAAACACTTGTTTCGAATTTTGTTCCGTACTCCCAAGACTGAAGTTACAGATTCAGCTGAATAACCATGGGAAATAACCAAGCAAAGACACTCAATTGGAGTCAGTCGGATTTTTGCAGCCTCAGTGGGGCCATTCTGGTCTTTTCTCCCACTCATGCAGAATTTCCTCCAGCAAGTATTTCTCCTTGTTTGCCTCCACCATGATGAGAGAATAGCCAGAGGAGAATATCTCTTTAAAAAAGTAAAACTAAAAAAATCTAGAATCTTCAAATGAGCAGTTACAAAAATTGCTGATGGTGCCAAGGCCATAGAAAGAGTTTCAGAAAATGACTGTGGGAAGGAGTGATAATCCCTGGAATGCAGAGTCAGGGAAGTATTATCATCTGGTGCTTGAACAAGGAGCTCCACTTTACAACTGGTTTTTTAGGACTTGTGAGGAATGCAGCAATGGGAAATCCATCCACAAAGGATGCAGTGCCCCAACTTGTACTGCACCTGAATAGATAACATGATAATTTACTGAAGAAATCTAGTGTACTTTAAATTTTTTTCATAAAAGTTTACATTGTATTGTAGGTTAACATTAAATGTTTTATAACAAAAAATTTCTAACAAGCTGTGGGTCTTTCTGTCTAGGAGAGATGTGATATTTTGGGGGTATGAAGGAAAGATTGGAAAATGTTGGGGGAGGGAGCAGAACATTGCATGGCCATGAAGCAAGGGAAAAATCAAAGAGGAGCAAGGAGTTAAAATAGGTCTTCTATATTGTATTCTTATGAAAAATATCAGCTTTGGCAGCATGATGTGGTAGAGCAGGTATATTGGAGCTCAAATTTGGGCTATGTCATTTTTTAGCTTTGTGAACCAGGCAAATTCTTTAGCTTCCATGAGCTTTAGTTTTCCCAACTATAAATGAATATAAAGCCATTTGCCTCAAGATAGGTTTTTAGATTCAATCAAATAAATATATACAAAGCTCTTGGCGTATAGAACTCTTTGAACTCTTCTCCATGGGAGTATATTTTAAAGAAATATTTTCCTGCAATAATTTGTTGTTTTTTTTTAGAGAGAGAGTCTCACTTTGTCATCCTGGGGTACAATGTCGTGGCATCATGGCTCACAGCAGCCTCAAACTTTTGGGCTCAAGTGATCCTCTTGCATCAGTTTTTCATTTTTAATAGAGATGCGGTCTCACTCTTGCTTAGGCTGGTCTTGAACTCCTAAGCTCAAGTGATCCACCCTGCCTTGGCCTCCCAGAGTGTTGGGATTATAGGCACGATTACTGCGCCTGACCCCAATAATTTCATTTTCTTAAGGAATTTTTCATTTCTCCTTTGCAAAGGAGTGGCTGGAGAAGAGTCATTTTTGACCTCAGACTTTGAACCATCAGAATTCCCCTCCTAGAGTAATTTTGTTCATGTTTTCACTTTTTTTATGGCACCTAGATTAAAAATAACATTTTTATTTGGATATAATTCACACAGTCCACAATTCACCCATTTAAAGTATATAGTTCAAGACTATACTTTCAGGGATCGCTTGTGTAGTTGCTTGTTTGTTACTAGAGTCTTTTCCCTGAATGTGTAGAAGAGAGTGAAAGTGAGAGAGAAAAGAGAGGGAGGGAGAGAATGAGAGGAAAGGTTTTTGGTTTTGGTTTTTTTTTGTTTGTTTTTGAGACAATCTCACTATGTCGCTCTTGGTAGAGTGTCACAGCTCACAGCAACCTCAAACTCTTGGGCTTAAGCAATCCTCTTGCCTCAGCCTCCCAAGTAGCTGGGACTACAGTCTCCTGGCACAATCCCTGGCTATTTTTTTGTTGCAGTTGTCGTTTAGCTGGCCTGGGTCGGGTTTGAACCCACCAGCCTCGGTGTATGTGGCTGGCACCATAACCACTGTGCTGTGGGCGCCAAGCCTTTTTTTCATTTCTGAGAGAAAATTTTCTGGTTACTCTGTCCAAAGTAAGGCCCTCATATTTTTCAGGTGTGAACCTTAATATTTGCTCAGTAAGTCTAGTTAAGTCTGCAAAAATAGTTTATTCAACTAAGGTCAGAAGCCACTTAAAATGAATTTCATAATTGACTCTGAAGCTTATTTATGAAAATTTTGCTATTAATAGAATCAAGAAAGATCCAAATCTGAGTGGCGCCCGTAGCTCAGTGGGTAGGGCACCGGCCACATACAACGAAGCTGGTGGGTTCGAACCCAGCCTGGGCCTGCTAAGCAACAACAAAAACTGCAAAAAAAAAAAAACCTGCTGGATGTTGTGGCAGGCATCTACAGTCCCAGCTACTTGGGAGGCTGAGGCAAGAGAATCACTTAAGCCCAAGAGTTTGAGGTTGCTGTGAGCTGTGACGCTACGGCACTCTACCCAGGGCAACAGATTGAGACTCTGTCTCAAAAAAAATCCAAATCTGATGCCACCCAGTTTTAAATCCTCGCTCATAGTTTTGGCCAAGTGACTTCATCTCTCTATAGGCCTGCTATCTTATCAGCAAAATAGGGTTGATTGTAGCATTGCTGTGAAAATTAAATGCTATTGCAGTGTGCCTAACACATACAGTAGATGTATGGAATATCTATCTCCTATTCAATGTGGGTGGGCTTGCTTTTTTGTTTTCATTTTTTTTTTTCTTGAGAGAGGCTCTTCCTCTATCACCCAGGCTGGAGTTCATTCAGTAGCAAGATCATTTGTCAGTGCAGCCTCAAACTCCTAGGCTCAAGCAGTCCTCCCAAGTAGTTGGGTCAACAGGCATACACCAATTTTATTTTGTGTGAAGACAGGGTCTTGCTTTGTTGCCCAGGTTGATCTCAAAATCATGGCCTCAAATGGAAGGCCTCCTATCTCTCCAAAGCGCTGGGATTACAAGTGTAAGCCACCACACTTGGCCTTTATTTTAAAAAGTTTGGAGTTTGGCAGCGCCTGTGGCTCAAAGGGGTAGAGCGCCAGTCCCATATGCTGGAGGTGGCAGGTTCAAACCCAGCCCCGGCCAAAAAAAAAACTGCGCAAATAAATAAATAAATAGCAGTGAACTCTTTAAAAAAAAAAAAAAAGTTTGGAGTTTACTCACTACTAAAAGTTTACTCTAGGTGTAGGTAAGGGGAAGGTTAGAAAAAGAAGAGGGAATGAAGTTTAGGCTTTACTTATTGGCACATAGAAACAGGCACTTTTTTGTTGTTGAGACACAGTATCACTTTGTTGCCCTTAGTAGAGTGCTATGGTGTCATAGCTCACAGCAGCCTCAAACTCTTGGGCTTAAGCAATCCTCTTGCCTCAGCCTCCCAAGTAGCTGGGACTACAGGCACCCACCACAATGTGTGGCTGGTCTCAAACTCCTGAGCTCAAACAATCAACCTGCCTCAGCCTCCCAGAGTGTGAAGCTACTGTACCTGGCCAGGCACTTTTTTTGGAGTCTTGCTTGTAGCCCTTGGTAGAGTGCCATGGCATCACAGCTCACAGCAACCTCAAAGTCTCAGGCCCAAGTGATTCTCTTGCCTCAGCATCCCTAGTAGCTGGAACTGTAGGCCCCCACCACAAAGCCGGGCTTTTTTTTTTGTTTGTTTGTTTGTTTTGTTTTGTTTTGTTTTTGTTTAGCAGGCCCAGGCCAGTTTTGAATCCACCAGCCCTGGTGCATGTGGCTAGCAATCTAAACACTGAGCTAAGGTTGCCCAGCCCCAGTCAGGCACTTTTTTTTTTTTTTTTTTTTTTTTTTGACACTTCCACTTGTGATCAGTTCCATGAGCAGTTTTACCCTGATGCAGTCTCTGGCAGCCCCAAGTCCCTCATGCCTGTGCACCTAGTCACCACGCATGCTGAGCCTTTCCTAGCCCTCCCCCTACCTTCCCCTTGCTCCTCTTGCTAACTCTCCAAAAGATACCCTAAAACCCCCAGGTTTCTTCCACTTTACCTGGTCATCCCTTGAAAAAGCCATTTAAAAAAACCTTCAAACAAAGGCCACTCATTTCCCCAGGAACCTTGGCACCAGGAAGCAGGATCTGTATTCTTTTCTGCCCCATTTATGCATGTTCCTGAAGGAGATCACTGAAGCACATACCATCTGCTTGGATGAATTTTTTTTTGAGATAGTCATGTCGCCCTCAGTAGAGGGCTGTAATGTCACAGCTCACAGCAACCTCAAACTCTTAGGCTTAAGCGATTCTCTTGCCTCAGCTTCCCAAGTAGCTGGGACTTCAGCCACCCCCCCCCCAATACCTGGCTGTTTTTTGTTGCAGTTGTCATTGTTTAGCTGGCCCAGGCTGGGTTTGAACCCACCAGCCTGGGTGTATGTGGTTGGCATCGCAATCACTGTGCTACAGGCACCAAGCCTGCTTGGATGAATTTATCCTTTTTTGGTAACTACTAACCATTCTCCAGGAGTTGGCAACTGATTTTTTTTTTTTTTTTGCTTCCTCTAGCAACCTAGATGACTCCCACATTTACACATTCCCTGAAATTCTGGCCCTACTATTCCCAATTTTATTTTTTTTGAGCCAGAGCCTCAAGCCGTGGCTCTGGGTAGAATGCAATGGCATCACAGCTCACAGCAACCTCCAACTTCTGAGCTCAAGCGAGTCTACTGCTTCCGCCTCCCAAGTAGCTGGGACTACAGGCGCCTGCCACAACGCCCAGCTATTTTTTGGTTGCAGCCATCATTGTTTGGTGGGCCCAGGCTAGATTCGAACCCACCAGCTTAGTTGTATGTGGCTGGCGCCTTAGCCGCTTGAGCCACAGGCGCTGAGCCCTACTGTTCCCAATTTAACTATGACAGCTGAGTATGTGAAAAGAGACCTTGGAGTCAAATCTAGATTTGAAATTGTTCTGCTGCTTGCTATGATCGAGGGTAGGTTATTGACCTCTGAACCTATTTCCCCATTAGTACATCCTTGTAAAGTTGAGTGCTGTTTAAATGAGCTCGTGTCTGAAGTCCTGGCATTCAGTATCAGAATGTTGAATGTATTAGCTTTCTTCCCTCCTATCCTTCTGCTTCACCCTCAAGATGTCAGCACCAATCCCTCTGAGTACCGTCTTATCTCCAGAT
This sequence comes from Nycticebus coucang, assembly GCF_027406575.1. NCBI lineage: Eukaryota > Metazoa > Chordata > Mammalia > Primates > Lorisidae > Nycticebus > Nycticebus coucang. Next base: position 80,503,881 of record NC_069796.1, read on the forward strand.
GCCACTGTCCCGGATCTGCCCTCAAAGCCTTTCTGTCCCTCTTGAGTTGTCTCAATTCTTCCTACTTGGCTTCATTCCCTTCCCATTACAAGCCCATACTAATTGTTGCAATTCCTAAAATAAACTTAACCATTTTGATTTTCTTCCCTTTGCTCCTTAAACTGTAAAATCTTAGTGTATGTCAGAGCAAACAGAAGAGCCCTGGATAGTGGTGCCTGTGTTTGAAATCAGGCTCTAGGTAACTTCCTGTGCATAAGGACTATTCCAGTATGTTTCCCTTTCTCAAACCCAGTCTTAACCACATCCTTGGTCTAGGCCCATTATTACAGCAGCCTACCTCCTGAGAAAAACTGAGGTCTTGTCACAAAACCTCATCTTCCTATTTCATTTCAAAATTGTTTTGTAATCCACTTGCTTCCTCTTTCAGTCTCTCAGGTGTATTTTTTTTTTAATGAGATGTATTTTACATAAAGAAAATTCCCAAATCTTAGATTCACTGCTTGGTAACATTTTAACTATTCACTAAAATCAACAAAAAGCAATGAGAGGTTATAGGAAGAGGCAGAGAAAGATGTCACTGGGGCAGTGGCTTTGTAAAAAGAGTGAGAAGTAGGTGTGTTGTAAGTTTTAAGGCAGAAGTTCCCTTGTGACAACTTGAGCTTTTTCTGTTAGGCAGGGGGATGCTATAGTAGGGTCAAAGGTGTAAAAAGAGCGAGGAAGATTTGAAATAGCTGCTTTAGAGATTAAGAGGTTGGGAAGCTCTTAGAATGTTTTTTGGACAATACTGAGGACCCAGGTGAGATTGAGACCATGAGTGTGTAGTGGGAGCACTCACAAAAAGGTACTTGTCACCACTCCACCTTCACAGCTGCCACTTTCTGAGAAGTCACATGTAGCATTCAGAAGCAGTTAGTGCCCCCTTTGTCCAAGGTGAAAGTTCAGCTCCCCAGGCAGAAGTCAGGGGCCTCAGCACTGGGACCCTTGCCTAACCTCTCAGCTTCCTTTTTTCTCTGTTCCTCTGTGTGATCATGTTAATTTGTCCCAGGAATCCTTTGATTGTTGCCTAGACACACAATGCACTTTCCTACCTAAAGCTAGACTGAGCACTGATATTCAAAGTAAGTGATTTAAATGTCAGTTTCTCAAATTCCTCTGGTTACCAACAAAGCCAGTCCCAGAATCACATAAGACTCGGCTTTGATCCTGGGTTCAGCATAACCCACGTACTGGCAAGTGTAGGTGTAAATCATAACCTCCGATAGACCAGGTTAGACACACAGAAACTGCACGCACCTAGAGCTCCTCTCATGCAACTGTTACCATTTGGTGCCAACATGAGAAGTTTTTGTCGTAAGCATCAAACAGGAAACCCACTCTCACTAATTTAAGGAAAAAATTGATATGTTGAGAGGCTATGGGGTAGGTCCCACAATTAAAAGCCAGACATTAGGGAGGGTGAATTGAGCACAGCTTTGGGGAGGGCCTGCCAGATGTGGAGGACACTGATGTCAGGGACCACCTTTGGGATGGAACATGATCTGTACGAGACCCAGGCTTCTGTGCTCTGTTGTACTATAATAAAATGAGGCAGAGCCTTGTAAAAAATTGGAGAAAAATATAAAGAAAAGATGACTAGGGCAGCACCTGTGGCTCAGTGAGTAGGGCGCCAGCCCAATATACCGAGGGTGACGGATTCGAACCTGCCCCAGCCAAACTGCAACAAGAAATAGCCAGATGTTGTAGTGGCACCTGTAGTCCCAGCTACTCAGGAGGCTGAGGCAAGACAATTGCTTAAGCTCAAGAGCTGGAGGTTGCTGTGAGCTATGACCACGGCACTCTACCAAAGGCAACATAGTGAGACTCTGTCTCAAAAAAAAAAAGACCATTACTCATCCAAAATGATTAATATTTTGGCACATGTTTCCAGCTTTTTTCTATTGATATACTTTGGTTAAAATCACAGAAAAATGTTCACATATCTGCTAAAATACATCCATGCTCAGCAGATATGGCTAACATCTAGCTGAACTATACTTTGTGCTGGCCACCTGAGTAGACCTGCCCACATGTGGGCACTGACCAGCTGAGTCCTCTGTTGTTCCAGGGCCTTCCTAGATGCACCTCCATCCAAGGCAGAAATACCCTGTTTCCCCGAAAATAAGACATCCTCCGAAAATAAGACCTACTTACAGGGAAGCTAAGACGTCCCCTGAAAAATAAGACCTAGCGCATCTTTGGGAGCACACCTTAAAATAAGACACTGTCTTATTTTCAGGGAAACGGTAGCAGCAGAGACTGGTAGATTGGTTTGTCCAAGCACGTGGGGGTTGGGAGAAGTCATCGTCATCATATAAAAATAACTGGAAATGAGATAAATAGGAAATTTCACTAAGGTAGGCACTGGAAAAAAGGACAGAGCCTATGCGAGATCACCTGGGACCTAGGGATGAGTCAACTTCCCACACGGCAGTTCATTCATTTGCTTATTCAATCACCTGTTGAGGATATGCTCACAAGTTCCTGCTGTGTCCTTGCCCGTTTGTTAGGGTCTGGGATTTTGGCAAATGTCAGACATGGCCCTCAGTCTAATGAAGCACAGACGTGGGCCACCAGCAGGATTGATCGTGACAGGTGAGACACACAGAGAAGAGGCCTTTGCACCGCATGCTTTAGAAGCCCAGAGTGGACACATGGCTGACTCTGGTTTGAGGAGGGGTCACACTTTGGAAAAGGAGCATGCTTACCAGAAGGAAGAGGAAGAAGTTAAATCAAAGAGGCAACATAGTGTGATCCATGGGCACAGGGGTGTAGTAGACAGGCAGACCTGGAACTGAATCCCAGCTCTGCTGCTTGTTGGCTCTGCGATCTTGGGTAAGTTATCTTCCCTCTCTGACCTCTTGTGTCCTCAGTGGGAACTACAAGGAAAGCAATAGTAGTTTTACTGGCAAGACAATAGAAAGGTTCCATGAGAGAGAACTTGGCCGCATGGTAGGCACATACAAAATGCAAACAACGTGCACAACATGAGGGGGAAATTGGCTTTTTTGGGAAACCATGAGAATTTGAGGGGTTTGTGGGAAAGAAAAAGGAAGAGAGCTGACAGAGAGACTAGAGGAGGCCGAGGTGGGCTGATCGCCTGAGCTTACCAGTTTAAGACCAGCCTGGGCAAGAGCGAGACCCATCTCTAAAAATAGCCAGGTATCGTGGCGGGCGCCTATAAATCCAGCTGCTTGTAAGGTCAAGGCTAGAGAATCGCTTGAGCCTGAGAGTTTGGTGGAGCCCAGCATTCCACCAAGGGCGACAGAGTGAGACTCTGTCTCAAAAAAATGAAATAAAATAAAAGGGAGACAATTGGGATACTGGTTCTTCCGCTGCCTCCATCCCCTCTCACAGAGAAGCTGGAGGAGATAAGCATGGAAGCTTCTTCAATATCCTCCATCTTCCTCTGAAATTTCAAGATCAGAGAAGAAAAATCATATAGAACTGTTGCTGCAGCTCCCTCAAGGACTTCCCAAGGGACAGAGGACTTCCATCTCCTGTTGTGTTGGGAAGTTGTAGGTGGTGGGTGGGGAAGGGTGCACCTGGAATCTGGAGGATGCATGGACAGCAGACTGAGAAGAGTCCTCAGAGCTTCAGAGACCAGCCAAACCTAGGGCACTCCATCTGGTCTTTTCAAAAGTGAATTCTCCGACTTGGTGAGTCCAAGCGTGGAGACTACAAACTACCTGATTTTCCCATTTTCTAGCGGGGTGTAGACCAAGACCTTTCTGAGCCTCAGTTTCTCCAAGTGGAAACTGAAGATAACACCTTGACTCAGGATGCTGAGAAGCATATGAAACACCCTGGTTTATATGATTCCCCAGAATGGGCCCCTGCCCTCCTCTGAAACTTCACCTTGTTCCTCATGCTCCTACTCAAGCTCATCCTTGTATCTGAGCCTTGTGTCTGTTCCCTCTATTTGGAGTGCTCTTCTCCTGACTGACTCATTCTCATCATTCATGTCTCACTAATCCCAATGTCACCTCCCTTGCCAGACCACCTCTATGTCAGGGTGCCCTATCATTGTCTTTTCCTCGATGGCCCTTATGATTTGGAGTAATTTGACTTCTTTGTTTCTCTCTCTCTCCTTCTAGAATGCAAGCTTCCTGGAGATAAGAACTTTGTCTCATTCACTGGGGTATGCTTGATGCCTAGAACAGTGCCTGGCTTGAGGCAGAAGCACTCAGCCACTTTTGGTTGAATGAATGTATTTGTCATAAATGACATGCCAAGAACCCTACCATTTGCCACTGAAGATCTAGTGGCTGTTAAACTGCCCTTAGAGTGTCAAGCCTTTTATAATCTTTTTGTGCCCAAAGAAGAACCAGAATGTTCTTGTCAACATACAGGCTGATCTCAAAATGGTGGAAAGCATCCAGTCATGGACTCCAACCTCCTTCCTTTGAGGACAACTTGTATTTACTCCTTAGAAAGTTGTTTTATTAAACTTGTATTAAAATAAAAACACTCTTTACTCCCAATTCATTCATTTAAAAACACCCACATGGGTTCGGTACTGTTGTAGCTGCTGCAGTCAGAGCTTTTGATAGAAAAGAAGTAACCAGAATGACCTCCTACCCCCTTACTGCCATCACACCTTAAAATAACAGAGTTTCAGTCTGAAGACACTGGAATTGTAATCTGATTCGTAATGTTGGCTCTAACATCTTGTATAAAATCAGAAACTCAGCATTGGTATAGTCTACCGATTTCACTAGTTTTATATGCATCCATTCGTGTGTGTACTTCTATCAGTCTCAGTGCACATGTAGATGTGTGTACTCACAATCAGGAGACTGAATGTGCCAGGTGTGATGGCTCACTCCTATAATCCTAGCACTCCGGGAGGCTGAGGCTAATGGATTGCTTGAGCTCAGGAGTTTGAGACCAGCCTGAGTAAGAATGAGACCCCATCTCTACTAAAAATAGAAATACTAGCCAGGCATTGTGGCAGATACTTGTAGTCCCAGCTACTTGGAAGGCTGAGGTAAGAGGATCACCTGAGCCCTGGAGTTTGAGGTTGCTGTGAGCTATGATGCCATGGCACTCTTCCGAGGGTGACAAAATGAGACTGAAAAAAAATAGGATACTGCATGTTCCATCACTGTGAAGATAGTCCTCATGCTACCTCTTCATAGTCACACCACCCCCTGCCTCCCTATTCCTAACCCCTGGCAACCACTAATCTGTTCTCAATCTCTCTGATGTCATTGTCTCAATAATGTTATATAAATGAAGTCATGTGTAACCTTTGTGATTTCCTTTTTTCACTCAGCATAATTTACATGTAATCCATCCAAGTTGTTGTATGTATCAATAGCTCATTTCTCTCTTTTCAATTTCAGATTAATATGAGGGTACAAACGATTCGGTTATATTGTTTGCATTTGGTTTTCTTTTTTTGCAGTTTTGGCCGGGGCCAGTCTTGAACCTGCCACCCCTGTATATGGAGCTGGCGCCCTACTCCTTGAGCCACAGACGCTATCCATGCATTTGTTAGGTAAAGTCCAAGTTGTAGTTTAGATCCTTTATATTTTATTTTTAATTTTATTCATTTATTTTTTTAATTATTATTATTATTTTTGAGATAGAGTCTCAGTATGTCACCTCTGGTAGAGTGCTGTTGCGTCACAGCTCACAGCAATCTCAAACACTTGGGCTTAAGTAATCCTCTGGTGTCAGCCTCCCAAGTAGCTGGGACTACAGGTGCCTGCCACAACACCCAGCTACTTTTTGGTTGTAGTTGTTATTGTTGTTTGGCAGTCCCAGCCTAGATTTGAACCTGCCAGCTCCGGTGCATGTGGCCGGCACCCTAGCCACTGAGCTACAGGCGCCGAGCCTTCTGGCCTTGTTTTCTTTTTCCCGAAGGTACCACATCAGCAAATTGTGTATAATTTTTTGCATGGACATAGTCTTTCTTTTTCTGGGCTAAATGTCTAGGAATGTATGGTAAGTAATTACTTAAGTTTTATAAGAAAGTACCGGTATTTCCGTGTGGCTTATCATTCATGTTACATTCCTACCACCAGTTTCTCTACATTCTTGCCAGAATTTGATAGTCACTTTTTTTTTTTTTTTTGAGACAGAGCCTCAATTTGACGCCCTGGGTAGAGTGCCGTGGCATCACAGCTCACAGCAACCTCCAACTCCTGGGCTCAAGCGATTCTCCTGCTTCCACCTCCCAAGTAGCTGGGACTACAGGCACCTGCCACAATGCCCACCTATTTTTTGGTTGCAGCCGTCATTGTTGTGTGGCAGGCCTGGGCTGGATTCGAACCCACCAGCTCAGGTGTATGTGGCTGGCGCCTTAGCCGCTTGAGCCACAGGCGCCAAGCCGATAGTCACTATTTTTTACTTTGGTTCTTTTAATAGGTGTATAATAATATCTCATTGTAGCTTAATTTGCATTTCTCTATTGGCTAAAGGTGTTGAACGTCTTTTTGTAAGTATAGGTGTATTTAATATATTGATTTTTTGGTTTTTGTTGAGTTTTGAGAGTTTTTTTATATACTTGACATATGAGTTCTTTGTCAGATATGTGGCTTGCTACTTAAAAGTTTTACTTTTGATGAAGTCCAATAATCAACTCTACTTTTATGGATTATTTTTTTGTGTCAGTCATCTCCAAGATCTCTTCCCTAGATCTTGAAGATTTTCACCTGTTTTCTTCTTAAAGTTTTCTAGTTTTGTTTTGTTTTGGTGAGACAGTCTCACTATATTGCCTTCAGTAGAGTTCTGTGGTGTCACAGTTCACAGCAACCTCAAACTCTCGGAGTTAAGCAATTCTCTTGCCTTAGCCTACCAAGTAGCTGGGACTATAGGCACCCGCCACAATGCCCAGCTATTTTTTTTTTTTTTTTTTCCAGTTTCTGGCCCGGGCTGGGTTTGAACCCGCCACCTCTGGCATACGGGGCCGGCACCCTACTCCTTTAAGCCACAGGTGCTGCCATGCCCAACTATTTTTTATTGCAGTTGTCATTGTTTAGCTGGCCCAGGCTGGGTTTGAACTTGCCAGCCTTGGTGTATGTGGCTGGCACCGTAACCACTGTGCTATGGGCACGGAGCCTTAAAGTTTTCTAGTTTTATGTTTTACCTTTAAATCTATGATCCGTTTTGAATAAATTTCTGTGTAAATTGTGGGATATATTTTTTGAAAAGATTGCCCTTCATCAAATGTTTAAAAATTAGTTGGCTGACCAGGCAAGGTAATCCTAGCACTCTGGAAGGTCTGCAGGCAGGAGGACTGCTTAAGGCCGGGAGTTCAAGACCAGCCTGAGCAAGAACAGTAAGACCCCCCCACCCAGTCTCTACAAAAAATAGAAAAATCAGCCAGGCATGATGGCATGGGCCAGTAGTTCCACCTGCTAAGGAGTTTGAGGTTGCAGTGAGCTATGATGATGCCATTGCACTCACTCTAGCCTAGGTGACAGACCAAGACCCTGCCTTATGAAAAAAAAAAAAAAAAAAGCAGATGGAGCTAGCCATACTTGTGTAGGTCTTTTTTTTTTTTTTTTGGGTTTTTTATTTTATTTTATTTTGGCTTTTTAAAATTTTATTTCATTGCTTATTTTTTATTTCTTTACTTTTTGTTGTTGTTGTTGAGACAGGGTCCCATCCTATGCCCCTGAGCAGAGTGCAGTGGGCGTGGTAGCTCACCGCAACCTCAGACTCGGGCTGCGGGCACTCCGCTGCCTCAGCCTCCGGAAGCCGCTGGGATTACAGGCGCTCGCCACGGCGCCCGGCTGGGTTTTTCCATTTTTTTCATGAGTCGGGGTCTCACTGTCGCTCAGGCGAGTCACGAACTCCTGAGCTCAAGCAATTCTCCCTCCTCAGCCTCTCACAGTGCTGGGATTACAGGCGTGAGCCACCGCGCCCGGCTGTTTGTTTTTTTTTTTTAATATAGTCTCACCTGTCACTCTAGAGTGCCATGGGATCAGCCTAGCTCAGAATCCCAGCAATCTCAGAATCCCAGGCTGAGCAATCCTCCTGTCTCAGCTTCTGGAGTAGCTGAGACTACAGGTGGCCACCGTAATGCCTGATTAACTTATATAGTTTTAGTAGAGATGGGGTCTTGCTCTTGCTCAGAGTGTTCTTAAATTCCTGGCCTTAAGCAATTCTCCTGACTCAGCCTCCTAGAGTGCTAGAATTATAAGCATGAGCCACCAAGCCCAACCTATTTCTAGGTTCTTTACTCTGTTCCATTAGTCCATCTGTCTTTCCCTCTGCCAATACATTGTCTTGACTAATGCACCTATATAGTAAGTCTTAAAATATAGCAGTGATTCTTCCCACTTTGTTCTTGTTTTTCAAAATTGTAGCCATTCTAGTTCTTTTATCTTTTTACATAATTTTTAGAATAAACATATCTATACTTAAAAAAAAAAAAAAAAAACCTTGGCTGGGCATAGTGGCTCATGCCTATAATCCTAACACTCTGGGAGGCCAAGGTGGGTGGATTGCTTGAGCTCAGGAGTTCAAGACCAGCCTAAGCAACAGAGAGACCTTATCTCTAAAAATAGGCAGGTGTTGCAGCGGGTGCCTGTGGTCCCAGCTACTTAGGAGAAGCAAGTGAATCGCTTGAGCCCAAGAGTGTGAGGTTGCTGTGAGCTATGATGCCTCTCAACCATCTCTAGAGATGGCTCTCTACCAAGGATGACAAAGTGAGACTCTGTCTCAAAAAAAAAAAAAAAAACCTTGCTGAAATTTTGATAGGAATTGCATTATATCTACAGAGCAATTTGGCACGAAATTAATCTTTACTAAGTATTCCAATCCAAGAACATGGTATCTACGTCTGATTTGTTTCATTAGTGTTTTGTAGTTTCCAGCATACCAGTCTAATGGATGTTTTCTTAGATTTTTACCTAAGTATTTCATTTTTTGAGTGATTAGAAATAGTATTATTGTGGTTATAATTGCAACTTCCATGTGTTCATAGCTAGTATATAGAAACAATTAATTTTCATATGTTGATCATATAACCTGAGCTCATTTAGTTCTAGGAGTCGTTTTTTGTTTTTGGGATAAGGTCTTGCTCTGTTGCCCAGCCTGGAGTATAGTGTTGTCATAGCTCACATCAACTTCAAACTCCTGGGTTCAAGAGATCTTCTTGCCTCGTTCTCCTGAGTACCTAGGACCACAGGCACACGCCACTAAGCCCAGCTAGCTAATTTTGTGTGTGTGTGTGTGTGTGTGTGTGTGTGTGTGTATAGACAGGGTCTTTCTTTCTTTTTTTTTTCTTTGTAGGACAGAGTCTCACTTTATGGCCCTCAGTAGAGTGCCGTGGCATCACACAGCTCACAGCAACCTCCAGCTCCTGGGCTTAAGCGATTCTCTTGCCTCAGCCTCCCGAGTAGCTGGGACTACAGGCGCCTGCCACAACGCCTGGCTATTTTTTGGTTGCAATTTGGCCGGGGCCGGGTTTGAACCCGCCACCCTCAGTATATGGGGCCGGCGCCCTACTCACTGAGCCACAGGTGCCGCCCAGACAGGGTCTTTCTATTGCCCACCAGACTGTCTCAGCCACAATCAGTCCTACTTCAGCCTTTCAAAGTGCTAGGATTACAAGTTTGAGTTAACCACTCCATGCCTTTATTTTATTTATTTATTTTTTTTAGAGACAAGAGTCTCACTTCATCACCCTTGGTAGAGTGCCGTAGCATCACAGCTCACAGCAATCTTCAGCTCCTGGGTTTAGGTGATTCTCTTGCCTCAGCCTCCCGAGTAGCTGGGACTACAGGCACCCGCCACAACACCCGGCTATTTTTTGTTGCAGTTTGGCCAGGGCCAGGTTTGAACCTGCCACCCTTGCTATATGGGGTCGGCGCCCTACCCACTGAGCCACAGGCACCGTCCCGCCTTTATTTTAATAGATCCTTGGGATTTTCTGCATAGATTTTCATCACTATCAGCTGCAAATTTAGTTTTATTCCAATCTGTATGCTCATTTTATTTCCTCTCCTTGTTGTGCTTCCAGTACAACATTTTTTGTTTTTGAGAGAGACTCTTGCTGTTGTCCAGGCTGAAGTCCAGTTGCCTGATCATAGCTGACTGCATCCCCCAACTCCTGAGTTCAAGCAATCTTCCTGCTTTAGCTGCTTGAGTAGCTAGGACTACAGGCAAGTGCATAACGCCTGGCTATTTTCTTTTTTCTTTTTGAGACAGAGTCTCACCTTTTCACCCTCGGTAGAGCACTGTGGCATCATAGCTCACAGCAACATCAAACTCTTGGGCCTAAGCGATTCTTTTGCCTCAGCCTCCCAAGTAGCTATAGGTGCCTGGGCACAACACCCAGCTATTTTTTGTTGCAGTTGTCATTGTTGTTTAGCAGGACAGAGCCAGGCTCAAACCTACCAGCTTTGGTGTATGTGGCTGGTGCTGTAACCACTGTGGGTGCCAAGGTTTTTTTTTTTTTTTAATGTAGAGATGGAGTCTTGCTAGGTTGGCCAGGCTGGGGTCTCAAGTGATCCTCCCATCTCAGCCTCCCAAAGTGCTGAGATTACAGGTATGAACCACCGTGCCTGGCCCCTGTTAAATGTTAGATGCAAGTAGTGAGAAGGGACAGGCTTGCCTTGGTCTGTCCTTGCCTTGCTTTCTCCTGGTCTCAGGGGAGAGCATCTAGTCTTTCACCATTACATATGATGTCAGCTGTAAGGTTTTATGTACCTTTTTTTTTTTTTTTTTTTGAGGTAAGTCTCTGTTACCCTGGGTAGAGTGTGATGGCATCATAGCTCACAGTAACCTCAAACTCTTGGGCTCAAGTGATCCTCTTGCCTTAGCCTTCCAAGAAGCTGTGACTATAGGTACCCACCACAATGCCCACCTAGTTTTTCAATTTTTAGTACATACTGGGTGTCACTCTGGCTCAGGCTCATTTTGAATGCCTGAGGTCAAGTGATCCACCTACCTCAGCCTCTAAGAGTTGCTAGGATTACAGGTGCAAACGACCTCAGCCAGCCTGCAGTCACTCTTTTTTTTTTTTTTTTTTTGTGGTTTTTGTTTTGGCCGGGGCTGGATTTGAACCGGCCACCTCCGGCATATGGGACCGGCGCCCTACTCCTTGAGCCACAGGCACCACCCCAGTCACTCTTTATCAAGTTTAGAAAGTTACCATCTATTCCTGGCTTGCTGAGTTTTTATCGTGGATGAAGGTTGAATTTTGTCTTAAAAAAATTTTTAGAGCTGAGTGCAGTTGCTCACACCTGTAATCCTAGCACTCTGGGAGGCCAAGGTGGGTAGATCACTTGAGCTCAGGAGTTGGAGACCAGCCTGAGCAAGAACAAGACCCCATCTCTAAAAAAAACAGCTGGGTGTTGTGGCCAGCACCTATAATCCCAGCTACTCGGGAGGCAGAGGCAAGAGAATCACTGGAGTCCCAAGAGTTTGAGGTTGCTTTGAGGTGTGACAGCAAGGCACTCTACTGAGGGCAACAAAGTGAGACTCTTATCTTCAAAAAAAAAAAAAAATAGGGGGGGACTCCTGCCTGGGTGACAGAGCAAAGAACCTGTCTCAGCCCCTCCACCACCAAAACAGGAAAAAAACAAAAAGTTGTGAGATGAAGGAGACCTTGTTTCCTCATAACAGGCCTGAGCCATGATAGAAGAACCTCCCTCAGCATTTAAATTACAGGAGACCAATAAGTGACTTTTTCCTCAAACCAGTTAGATGGAACTCTTATTATTTGCTAACAGAATCCTGCCTACCTAATTGAATTGTAAAGCAGAAGGCCCAGCATAAGTAATCCCTGAAGTGGCTTGGCCTCTCCTGACCAGGGGGGTATGGGACTGCTTTGAGTTTCCACAGAGAACAATCTTTTCTATTCCCACCTCTTTCCCATGTCCTCCCCTCTTCCACTTCCCACCAAAAGAACACAGGCAGCCAAAGGCAGCTTGGGCAATACTTGGTATACATCATACATTTATTAGTGAATATCCCTCTGAAATCAGCAACAATATTAAAAAAAATAATGATTGCACTACTTGGTCAAGCAGAACTAGCAACTTTCATTTTAAAAAAAGTACAAATCTGTTAAAAATTTCAATCAGTATACACATATATAATACAACATACTAGTTATGTTAAATGCTACAAACCAATGTGAATCCAATGGAATGGAAAAAACCACACATTTAAGCTTTAAGAACCATTTTTTTCTCTATATATTAGCATTTTCTCAAATACATACATGGGAAAAATGAGGTAACTGTAAAATGTGCAAGGAACAGGGCCCCCCAAATTACATATATTTTTACATATATGTAATTATGTGTATATATATATATATATATATATATATACCTTTCTAACACAATACAGGCGCTGGGCCCAGCCAGGGCTGGGGGAAGGTGCCCACTGTCATGCCTACGCCAAATGTTGGTAAGTAAGAGAGTAAACAATGACAAGCCCCCACCACTGTAAATCATTGGTAACATGGCATCTATAGCAAGGTCACAAACATCCTAAGTAATTGTTTTATAAACCTTTTTTTAATGATGATGTTTTTTCTTTTAATGTTGTATTTTCCCCCAAATAGCTGCATGTTGGAATCACTGCTGTAGCCAACACACAATCTGTGAGCCCATTTCCGCCTGCCCCAGGGACCTAAGGGTTTTGAAAACCTTTTGTTGGGGTTGGGAAGGGAAGGGGGTTAGAGAAGGTGGTTCTCTGTGTAAAACACATGGGTTTTCAACACTGCTATAAATATAGAAACGTCACCTGGAGTTATATACAGTAAGACTTTGGGTTCTCCATAGGGGTGGGACCAGACTGATGGGCCCCATGGCAGGCGAGGGTGGGAGGCGGGGAGCCAGGGCCGCTGCGGGGAGAACGAGGGTGGTTGGAGCATCCCTGAGGCAGCAGGCGCCAGGGGCTGCCTGCTAGGATGTGCCGGCCCCACACGCGGTTCGTTCAGGGCAGCAACCCCAGCTAGGGGTAGGAAAGGAATGGGACTAGGGAGGGAGGGTGGGTGGGGAGCCCAGCCAGACCCTACAGGGGCCTCCTCCAGACCTTGGAGGGCAGAGATCAGACTAGGAGGGACCTCCCAGAGATGGGGGTCCACACCCTCGCTGGTCCCCATGGTCCTGGGATTTCCTTAGAGAAGACTCACCCAGACAGGTGGAAGATGGGTCCTGGCTGGAGAAGGAAAAATGCCCTGAAAAGCGTACGGTCCCGGTAGGCTCTAGGGACGTGTGCAGTACAGTGCATGGCAGTTATCAGCTGAGTACAGACCCCTCAACCCTGCCCATGACCGCCAGCCACCCAGCCCAGCCCAGCCCCAGCCAAGCACATGCAAACAGACTAGGCAGCTCAACTGGACTACTCTGTCCTTTGGGCACTCAGTCCTGGTTGGTCCCTAACCCTAAGCCCATTAAGCCAAAGGAAAAAAAGTCTTAAGTATCCACATTCCCAAATCCTATAAAGCGATTTTGGGCCAAATGAATAAACAAAAATTGCTGCTCCTCACATTCATGCAAAACAACAGAGAGGGGAGAAAAACGAGCATGGGCCTGGCTCCATCATTGGCACCAGGGGAGCCACCAGGAACACGGGCTCACTCTCCCCAGGCTCCCTAAAGATACATGTGCCTCAGCTCATGTGTGGTCCCCCATTTGCTCCAGAGGCCCGACTGGGATCCCCTCCAGCCTAAAGGTGGGGCTGGAATGTTGTACCTGGGGTGAGGGTCCTCTAGGAAACCAGACCCCCCCTCACAACAGCCTAAGCAGAGCTGACTGCCTGAGTCTGTCCAATCAAGGCAGGAGGACTCATCCTTAGGGCTCAGGGAATGGCCTCGACACCGTCCACGCACTTGGCAGTGCCACTTGAACAGAGGGCACGCCACGTCAGTGCAAGAGACCAGATAACTCAGGATGGCACCCCCCCCACACACACACACACACCCATCCTGCAGCCAAGGATCTCCACCAGCCATACTGGAGGAATGGACCCTTGGCTCGCAGTGCCAGTAGAAAAAAAGGAGAGGGGCCCAAAGGCAAACAGGAAGAGACCAATCAGGGACATTCAGGCAGCTCCGTGGTGGGCAGACAGGCAGGCAGATCAGGGAAGGAGTCTTTGGAGGTTGGCAAATGCAGGGGCTTATTGCAGGGGCTTCTCATGGGGTTGACCCTGGCACCAGCTCTGGAGATGCAGGTAGGAATGACAGGGCAGACCTGGATCACTCCCTCCTCGTCCTCCCTGCCCACCCCCCCAAGTTTCCAGAGCTTCGGGCAGGGTTCTCCTGGGCAGCTATTGGGCTTCACTCAGCCTCTCTGGGCACCTCAGAGGCGTCGGCCCGGCAAATGGGACACGTCCGGTTAGCCTATGGGGAGTAGCACACATCAGGCTTCACTCTCCCCTATCCCCAACCCCATTCTCATCTTTTCAGCTGTCTCATGGGGCTTTGGCTCTCTGAAGCTAGAAGTTTTAGATGATGACAAGGATGAGGAGGGAAACCCTCCAAGCCTGCCCTCCTCCCTCGCCACATGGGAAAAACCTGGGAGCCAGCTAGGGCTGCATTACCTTCAACCACTTGTCAACACACTTGGTGTGGAACTCATGGCTGCAGGGGAGGACTCGGAGCAGCTGCCGTGCCTCAAAGTCACTGAAGCAGACCACACACCTGGGGAGAGGTACAGAGCGTCACCTCCACACACATGGCTAAGGGAAAGGGAAGGTGCATCATACAGTATGATTCCCCCAAACATGGGTATGTCCCACTACAGCCCCGCTATGTTTAGAGGAACAGGGAATGGGGAGATGGAGCGCAGCACTCACAGTGTCTGCTCTGACTGATGGCTGTCTGGGTTAAAGCGGTATGATGGGAGCTGCTCTATGTCTGCTTTGGTGAGGCCTCGGGGCTTGGCATCTCCCAGCCGCTCAGCCAGGTTCAGGAGAGCCTAGAGATGGCAGGAGCAGGTGGTCAGCAAAGTCCGGGGCTAGTCTCCCAACCCCGCCCCCCAGCACAGGCTCTACAGGACCTCATAGTTCTCCATCTCCACATCATCCACATCCAGATCCAGGCTGATGGTGGGCCCCATTGCTGTTGGTGACATTGGCAGCATCGAACTAGAAAGACAAGTGTGGGGACCCAGGATCAAGGTCAGTAGGCGTGGGGCAGAGCTGCTTCTCTTAACTCCTCCGTGCAAACAAAGCCCAGGGTTCTATGCCGTTCAGGCTGGGGACTCTGGTGTTTATTCTAGGACATTGTAGAAGGCAGGGAGTCCAACTAGTGTGTGCATTGTATGTCTGGCTTGGTGAAGATGCCAGACAACTTTGGAGGCCCTGGAACCCCAGGTCCAACCACTAGAGGCCCCAGGAAAACAGGGCAACACAGCTCTGGGGCAGATATGTTGGTACTTACAGGAAGTAGGGCAGGAAGCTGGGGTAATAAGGTGGTGGTGGTGGTGGTGGTGGTGGTGGTGGGGGCGGTGGGGGCAGCGGCTGTTGCAGGCGGTATCTCTGGGTGCTCAGTCTCCGCGGCATCATATGAGAATACGGCTGTGAGAAGGGGGCCAGGTGCATGTTAGCCTGGTGGCCTGCCTCCCCATTAACTGCCTTAGAGTCTGGATGGGGGTTGGAGGCGGCACTCACCACACCAAAGGACAGCTCCTGGTGCAGGGGATCGTGGGACAGGTAGTGCAGGGGAACTGATGGGGACAGTGTGGGGCCGGAGGCAGAGGTGGAATAGGTGAAGCTACCCAGAGGGTGCTGGTCCCCCCGCAGGTCCACATCGTTGTCGAGCCGCTGTAAGGGCTGGAAGAGGCAGGGACAGATCAGCCAGCCAGTCAGTCAGACAGGAAAGTCCCCACTATGCCAGCCCCTCTAGCGCAGACCCATCCCGACTCACCATACGTGGGTGCTGGGTCTGCAGTGATACAAACTGCCCAAGAGGTGCCATGTGGGTGGGCTGGGGAGGTGGGGCCGGCGGTGGGGGGTGCAGGATGTAGTGGTCACTGGAGATGAGGTGGGGGTAGGCCTGATAGGGCACAGGGAGCTGCTGCATGGTACACGCCTGGATGAGCTGCTGAGAGAGGAGGGGGTGGGGGAGCTGGAGAATGTTATGGGATCTGGGCTGGGCCTATGCTTGAGATGAGGGCTGGGGCCATTCCATCCAGCAAAAGGTTCCCATTGCACACACATACCCACCAGTCCTAAGGCCTGCACAAGAAATCCTCTGGAAGCCCCATCCCTGCCCTAGGCTACCCACGAAGGTCACTAAACCCTTAAGGCCCCTGTCTGTGCTGTGCCACCTTGTAAGGCAGGTACTGGAGTACAGAAAGGTCCTTGAATCCTGAAACACTATCTCTATATGTGAACACATTCATTGTTCTGGGGAGGGCCGTGGCTGGAGACTCTGATAGCCTGAATAGGCATCCTCTGCTCAGCTCAGTGCAGGGCTGGCCCGTGCCTGCTAGACTATCCTGCTAGGACAGAGTGCTAGAGGGTGGACCCTGGGGCTGACAGCGGGGCAGAGGAAGAGGTGGAAACACTCACCGGGGGCGGGAGGCAGCAGAGGGGATAGTGCTGCCCGCTGAACATCACGGAGCATGCTGGGAGCTGCTGGGCACTGCAGCCAGGGATGTGCTGGCCTGTAGGCAAGGGGAAGCCTTGGGTCGTCACTGTGGTGACTGTGTAGGACAGAGGGACAGCTCCCTGGTGCACCTGGTGGAGAGAGAGCCAGGGAAGTGTCAGGAAGAAGCCTGGCCATGTGGGCCACTCTCAGGACAAAAAGCCATGCCAGGGCCAACTTCCCTCCCTTATTTAGCAGGGGTCCTACCTAGGTACAGACCAGACTGTGCCCCTGTTCCAGGACCCCAAGGCAGAGCCCTCTGGGAATCTGAGAGGGGCTTCTAGCCCTGCCAGTCATCCCAAGTGGCCCTAGGGAAGACCCTCACCCATCTTTGGGCCTCAGTTTACCCACCTATAAAACAGGGCTAATAATGCCTCCCTAGAACATGAAACAAGTTAAGCAAGGTAAAATTAGGCCTCTGCTGCCTCTGCTTCTCAGATTGGCTTTCCAAAGGGTAGGAGGCAACATGGGTAGGGAAATGTTCTACCTACCTGCTCATGAAGATCAACCATGAACGGGCTCTGTTGAGTGGCTGGGTGCAGCATTCGGGGGCTCCCGCCGGCAGGAGCCGAGGCTCGGCGCTCCTCTACCGGGAGGTGTGGTAGTCGGGGCAGTGGCTGCTGGGAGGGTAAGTGCTCATCCTGGGCAGGCAGGCTGGCCAGGGGGCCCTCACGGCCGGGGCTGCACCACAGAGAGGAGGCCCTGATAGGACTGAGGGGGGCCACTCATTCACAGAGCAAGGAGAAAAGCCAGGGTCACTACCCCCATTAAAGAGGGAAGATAGCTCAGGGCCCTGTGTCCACCTCCCCGCCTCTGTGCCCCAGCCAAGCTGGCAGCCCAGTACCAGGACCAGGAAGCTCCTTCCTACCTTCCCCAGTGCTGGCCAGGAGTGCTGCCGGGTCCTGCAGAGAATCGCCGCTGACCCCCAGGGGCAGAGGGTGGCCACCTAGTCACTGACAGAGCCCATGGTTGCATGAGGGGTGAAGAGGGGTGGAGGGGCTGGGCCGGGGCTCACAACCCTAGGAGGCAAGTAGACAAAAAACATTGAGCACAAAAGAAGTCCAGTCACTTGTTCCATTAGGGGTCAGGGAGACAGAAACAAATCCCCGCAGGGTGATTCCAGGACCAATGATGTTCTCCATGCCCTGTGCTACATGTGCTCTGTGGATCCTCCTCTGGACATTGGGGTCCAGTGCTTACAGACAAGGGGTTGCCTCAGCCTACCAGGAGCCTGAGCCTCAGATTCCTGTTCTGTGAAGTGGGATCAAGTCCCCCTCTAAGCTGCAGTGAGTTCAGAGAGCTGACCAGCATGCTTCCAGGCCAGCTGGCTCCAATAAGGCTCTTGGTGAGGGGGGTCTCAGGACAGCATGCCGTTTTTTTGTTTGTTTGTTTGAGACAGAGTCTCACTTTGTCACCCTGGGTAGAATGCCATGGTATCACAGCTCACAGCAACCTCAAACTCCTGGGCTCAAACGATTCTCTTGTCTCAGAATCCCAAGTAGCTGGAACTACAGGCACCTCCCACAACCCCCTATTTTAGAGATGGGGCCTCGCTCTTGCTCATGCTGGTGTCGAACTCCTGAGCTCAAGCAATCCACCAGCCTTAGCCTCCCAAAGTGCTAGGATTACAGGCATGAGCCACTACACCCACCTGACACCATGTCTAGGTAGCGGGGTTGAGGGCAAGGACCTTCCTCTGCTTTATACCAAGGGCTACAACTTGGCCTCCAGGCAGATGGAGGCTCTTGGGGAGTCTCCAGCTTCTTCCCTTTCATTTAATTGGCTTTGGGGGGGATTCAAAATAGGCCTGAAACCCAGTTTTCCTCCTTCTATTGCCAGGCAAGAGGTCCTTTATATTTTTGTTGCAGATGTCATTGTTTAACTGGCTTGGGCCGGGTTTGAACCCACCAGCCTCAGTGTATGTGGCTGGCACCGGTAACCACTTATGCTACGGGCACTGAGCCAGGTAAGAGGTTCTAATCTGGTTCCTGCCCTCAGGGATTTCAGTCCAAGGCAAGATGGTGTTCTTTCTTTAACCTGTTCCCACAGTGCCCACTCAAGTATGGCTTCATCATCTCTTCCAGGAAGGTGCTGTTAGCCCATGTTACAGAGACAACTGAGGCTCAGCAAGAGGAAGAGCCTTGTCTAAGGCTCCACTGTAAGTGTCAAAGTTGGGAGCTGGGCTGACTACAAGTCTCTCCCTGCACCCTGCTGCCAACAGGAAGGCCCAGCCCAAGGCTTCACAGGAGGTGATGAAGGGGACACTGGTAGGGTGCAGTCTGAGAGGTGGGGCCTGCTGAGAAAAAACAGGAAGCAAGAATCTAAGAGGGGAAGTTGCGTAGGAATGGGTTGGGGCAGGGTCTCTCCTCCCTTAGGCCAGAGGTGAGAGTACAGGTGGGGGAAGTTAGAGGGACCTGGTTTCACCCCAGGCTTCATTTAACTTCAGAGGTTGAGATGGGGCCTTGAGAAGGAAAGCTCTGGAAACTGTCAGGCCCTGCAAAATTGAAGGATACATCAAATAGGACCAGCCTGTTGCTGTTCCTGTCACTGGGAGGGCCCCTCCAGCCCTTCTCCATCTAACAAAATTCCTTTGCATCTTTGATACTCAGTTCTCAAGCACCTCCCTGTTGACACAGCTAGGAGCCAGTGTGACCGGTAGCTCAACATCTTGTTCCTTTCTGGCAACAGTGGTTAAGAAGCCTTTCCTCTGTACAGAGCTACAAGCTTGGGTCCTACTTCAAAGGAGCCTGCATGGAAGTATCTTTCTCACTTTTTTAGGGACAGCAGCTGGCCCAGACCACACAGGTGGGAAGTGTATTCACACTTCTCCCACTGAACCCCTGGCTCTGGCACTCAGCAGAGGGTGTGGGCAGGGCCCAGCAACCACTTTGTGTCTAGCACAGGGCAGGCCTGATGTGATAAATATACACTGAAGAGAGCAGATCACAAAGGTCAAAGGCTACACAGCCTGGCAGCAATGACGTTACTGCTAATCATGAGGAAGATTACAAAAAAAATCTGGTCTTGTTGGGTCTCATTTCTAGTAGGCCCTTTCACTCACAGCAAGAGCTTTCTCTCTTGAGTTACTCCAGGTCTGATCTCTGTCTGCTCACTCCTACTCCAGGTGACTGCGTTTGGGATCCCTGGCATGGGCCAAGTGCATATCCTCATACACAGCAGACCTGATTCCTGCTGACACTCCAACCCAGCAAACAAGGGGTAAGGGAGAATTTGAGGAAATCTCCAAATAACTCAAATAACAGACTCCTGGCCCACCCCAGACCTGGGCTAGAAGCCTGGAGAGTTAGGGAATAAGGACATCTAGAATTTCATCAAATTCTCCAAAAGTTTCTGGAGAACTTCAGCTGGGTTTAGGAGTCTCTGCCCCAGCTAACCTCACAGATTCTGGGAACCCACAGTTCTGCTGATTTGGACACTAACAGTTATTTCCCATGTACCAGCTTGGGAGTCCTCATGGCAACCCTCAGAGAGAACACACAGGAACAATGGTGAGGTACAAGGCCAGTTGGCTGGAACTGAGTGAATTAGGACATGACCCAAGCAGTCTGACCATAAAACACCTATGATTAACCACTGAGCCAGGAGCCCCAACTGCTCCTCTTGTGCCAGGCTGTCTTGTTGATGTCTGGGCAGCACCAAAGCTCAAGGGATTCACACAGGAGCCCAGGCCTATGGGAATCAGTCTGTAGCCAGCTCTCTAAAAGGACACCTACTCTCCAAGGAAGGGAAGATGATAAGGAACTGAGAAACCAAACCAGCAGACAGAAGGGCCTCCAGCTGTGGGTGATAGCGCCCTTACCCTTACAAATGACACTCCCGAATCCTGGCTAGAGTCTTGGATGAAGATCTTGCATACATGGTTTCCCCTCTCTGAGCCTCAGCTTTCTCATCTATAAAATAGGAACAACCCACTAACTACCACCCAGTGCATACTTATGTCACGGAAGGCTCCAAAGCAACAACAGAAGTGATTTATGAAGTTGGAGCTCTGCTAGGGTGTGAATGATCACTATCAGAAAATACAATATGCTGGTCTCCATCTCCAACCTCCCCCACAGCTAAAAAAAGGATGCCACTTCAAGCTCTGTAGGGGGTAGCAGGAAAATATGCTGCTACAGGGGAATACCCCAGTTGGGAGGGGAGTGGCTCTTGGTTGTTTAAGTCCTACCAAGAACAGAGGTGGTAGGCAGGAAACTTATCCACTTCACAGTTAAGAAAAGTGAAGCCCAGAGTAAGGAAATAATTTGTTCTAGGCCACAAAAACCAGAGATTCTGTTATAACAGACTGATTCTGTTCTAACCCTAACCCTAAGTTCAGATTCTGGTTCTGACTTCTGAACCCCAGAATCAAGCCCAGACTCATCAGCACCAATAATCTGAGGAAATCACCTAATCCCAAACCTCTGTTCTAAAACATAAAGGAGATTGGGAGAGCATTTGCTTTCACACACCTGTGATTAGTTCTGTTGTGGAAAGAAATGAGGCCCAGAGTAGGAGCTAGCAACTTGCTCAAGGTCAAACAACAAGCTGCTGTACCTTTCAATACCTCCTCTGTGTTATGCTGTCTGTGAGATCTGGGGTCTTGGGAGTCCCATCCCTAATCTTGCTTAGAGGTAGGCACCATACTTTGCAGTACACCCACCCCTAGCCAACTTCTGAAATCCAGTGTCCCAAGCAACTACCCTAACCCTGGTCTAGGGAGTCCTTGACCTGTTGTTTGGGCCTGTGGCCTGTTTGCAGGAAGAAGCATCCCTTTCAAAGATGAACAAAGTCAGACCCTAGGAGCAAGAGTAGACAGAGGCATAAAAAGAAGTCCTCCTTATTCCCCTGCCCCTCCCACCTCAAAGAGTCAGGCCAAGTGCAAAAAGAGCTCACCCCAATGGGTGGTGCCTGGAGGCCCTTTAAGTCTAGACCAGGAGACTTGGAGCAAGGAGTCCTTGGCCAGCTCAGACTCCTGGGTGACCTTGGTCAAGGAAACCCCTATGCTTCCATAAGCCTCAGTTGCCACAACTGTAAAATGGGGGTGGAAATTTCTCCTTCCCAGAGCACCCAAATAAAACCAGAAAAGACAAGAAGAAACCAGGAGGTCACATTGGTGGAGGGATGGAACTATTGTCCCAAAGGGGCAGGTCCCTACCCAAAGCGGGCCAGGTGCAAGTTGTGAGGCTACAGGAAGCTTCTTCAGTCACCCACCCCTCCCTGGGTATGAAGCTAGGGGGCAAGGCACGGACACCCTCCCCGAGAGGGGCCTCCCTCGTCTCCCTCCCACTCCTTTGTGCCGCGCTCAGAGGGACGCTAGGGGCGGAAGGCCAAACTGCAGAGCCGCGGCTGGAGCGCCGCTGTGACTTTAAGAGCCGAGGATCCAGGACCATGTGCTCGGCGTGAGACAAAAGCAACAACAAAGGAAGTGGCGGCCGCAGGGGGAGGGGGCGGCTCCTTCCTCTCCAACCGCAGGGCTCAGCCTACGGAGAAGGAAGACCCAGCCTGGCCTTGGGGGCCTTGGGGAGGAGCACCTGTCTCAGAGGTTTCACCACCCCTGGTCCAGGTGACTGTCCGTGATTAACGCCTGCGGAGTTAGCTAGAGGACTGCCCCCAATCCCAGGGGAAGAAAACAGTAGTTTCAGGGGTGCGGCAATCGGGAGTTGGGGGCCCTGGCCCCGACTCACCTTTGGCCACCCGGGCACACGTCGATTCCTTTGTTCCCGATCTAGGACCGCCAATCTGGGCAACGGGACGGGGGCGGGGGGGCTAACTGGACCCTTTAAGAGCCCCTGCCCTGCGGAACAATGTGCTCCCCTCCCCACCCCCGGTCCGAGGGCAGCCGGCTCCTTCCGGGGCCCTCTCTCTTTGTTGCCTGCCCGACAGCGTCTGCCTTGCGAGGCCCACGCGCGGTCAGTCTCTCTGCCCTGGTCCTCGGGCAGCGAGAGGCAGAGCAGGACGCAGCTGGGTTTGTGCGGCTGCCTACGGCTGGCCCTTTAAGAACTGTCCGCGGCCAAGGCGGAATGTAACAAACCCCACATTTGATTCACAACATTCGAAGCGGCGGAGTCGCGCGCCAGACGGGAGGGGGGACCCGCGGGGGCGCGCCCGAAGGCTTCGGGAGAGAGTAGCCGGCAGCAAGCCCGCGGTGTCCCCGCCCCGCAGAGGCTACGAGAGCCAATCACTTGCCGCTGTCAGGCACGTGACTAGTGGGCCGCCATATTAAAAGACAGATTTTTTTTTTTTTTTTAAAACCTTCTCGCGCCCACCTTCGTACTTAAAGTGACCACAGCAATAGTCAAAGCAAGGGGCGGGGCAACATGACCTGACCTAAAGATGAAGAGACCCCAGGGTGAGCAAGGCTTATCAGCTGCAACGCAAACATGCCATGCAAACTTGGAAACTCACTCGCGTCTCTGAGGCTCAGTTTCCCTCAGAGATGGGTCTTGTTGGGAGAGCCGCAGCACGGACTTACTGTGTCATAGTCCCCTCCTCGGGGATGTGGCAGCGCCTGGGACACTTAACTGCAATGGGGTGACCTTCGACGGGGCGGGACCAGCCTCGCAACTCTCCCCAAATGCTTAGGATGGACCTAACAGCCCTGGACCGGCAACCTTCCCGGAGATGACGTCACCCCCAAGAGCTGCAGCGCCGCGGTGACATCAGGTCCCAGCCGCCCCACATCTCCTTGTTTATACTACGCGGCGTCTTTAAAAATCTGGGACGGCCTGGATTGCCCAACAGACCAATGGCGGGCGATCCATGCAAACAACCTAACGCCTGACAGGCGCGGGGATTGGTCCGACGCGCGCTAACGTCATAGAGACATTTAACCGCCCCGCCCCCTGCGCGGCCAGGGGAAAGAGGCGGGGAACACGTAATAGTTTGAGGCAAAACTGCATCGCTGGGCCTGGGAGCTTGGGTCCTCGCAGAGAGCTCCCTTCTCAGGGGAACTGGGGAATTAAGCAAAATGAAGCCTCTATGTTTTAGTTTCTACTCTCAGCGGTTATGAGACGGAGGGATTACTGCAGCTAGTCCATTTTACAGATGGGGAAAGTGAGGACTTCACTTACCCCAGATCACATAGCTAGGAAGTGTGATGGAGTAGGAATTTAAAGCCAAGCCAAAGTCTCGTTCTCTTATGCCTCGATGCTTCTCCAGGTTGACATTATACAAAGTGGAGTATGCATATTACCCAATTAATTATAAGAAAAAATCAGTAATACCCTGAATATCCGAGAGTTGTGGATAGGCCCAATAAAGAATGATGGGTGCATTCATATAATTAATAACTGGACTGGTGTGCAGCTACCACAAAGAGGCAGCTGGAAGTGACATGGGGCTACCTCCAACACAAGCCATAACAAGGCACCAGTGCATAATGTTAACATCTGTTAAACCTGTGTAGTGGGTTACTGGGGTGGGGGTGAGGAGTTCATTTATTTCTCTGATATATTTCATAAACCCAAATTTAAAAATAAAAATTGAAACCAAGATGTTGAACAGGTATGACAGTATGTATCAGGGTTTTTGTTTAATTGGGCATATACTACATTTGCATATATTTCTGGAAGGATATACAATCATCCTCAGGGAAAACAGGAAGATAGACTATTGTATATATTTTCTCTTTTAAAAGTCCTATGCAGTATAACCTACTGAAAATTTCAAAGTAAACTATTATAAAAGTATATTTTAAGTCTTTTAAGCCATAAAAACTTTTGTTCCCTTGGGGTCAGAAATCCCCCTTCAAGAAAGATAAACAGGCTCAGCAGCCTGCTCCTTTTGGGGCCCTCTCTCTTTGTTGCCTGCCTGACAGCATCTGCCTCAGTGCTTAGGGCGCCAGCTGGTTTGAACCCAGCCAGGGCGTGCTAAACAACAATGACAACTACATCAAAAAAATAGTCGGGCGTTGTGGCAGGCACCTTAGTCCCAGCTACTTGGGAGGCGGAGGCAAGAGAATCGCGTAAGCCCAAGAGTTGGAGGTTGCTGTGAGCTGTGACGCCACAGCACTCTACTGAGGGTGATGTAGCGAGACTGTGTCTCAAAAAAAAAAAAGAAAGAAAGGTACCCAGTGGAAACCATCAGAAGGAAGTTTGGGGAACAGATGTGCTTACTGCAATGTTTAGACCCAAAACGACTAGTATCATGTGGATTATGGATATGCAGCCAGCAACACAATGATTAAAGATACGGTACCTGATAGGCTAGCTGCATATCTCTAAGCAATGCAAGATCAAGTTCATGATGCTGTGCTACAGACATTACCTGGAATGCCAAGCTCTATCCATCATGGTTAGAACTACATGTGCATGCAAATAAGTGTGAATATACAAAGTGATGTCTTCAACTAGTTCCTTATCAATTCTTCACCCACTATGGCTTTCAACCTTTCATTTTCTCTGCTATGTAAGAGCAATTAGAAAACCCTCCCCACATTTGAAGGTACCTACATTTGCAAGATTATCCCAGTTTCCTTTATGGGGATAGTGCCTACAGTGGCTCCCAGCCAACTGCACATAGGTCTGGCCCTGGAGACTGCACTTAACAAGCGCTCCCTGTCCAAATCTGTCAAGCTCACCTTTCCCTATCCTTTCTCCCACAGTCATGGTTGTGCTCCCTCTGGTGTTCCCTACCTGCCACCTTCTTGCCTTTGCTCAGGCTGGCCTGTCTGCCTAGGATGCCCTCTGTCTTCCTTTCTACCATCCCATTCCTCTTTTCTGCCATATGAAGCTCTCTTCCCATCTCACCTCTTACAGGAAGTTATTTGTGATGTCTTCAGTTGTGCTGAATTTCTCCATCTCTGAACACAGGGCTAGATGCACCCTGACCTTCACCTCATGCCATTTAATGTGCATATAACCCTGTCACAATCACTACATGTCTCATTCAATAACCACCTCCTGGCTGAAGGCACTAACATCCAGCCTTCACTGGAAGTTAAGACATCACAGGTATAATCCAGCCTTATTTTATGGATGAATATCTGAGGTTCAAAGAGATGAAGTGACTTGTCCAAGTCCGCATAGTGAAAAAACCTTACCACCCCCATCCTCCAAAAGCAACCCTCTAGTCTCAATCTAGTTACATTCTTTTAAGTCACCAAACCTCTGATTGTGCCGCTCAACTGCCTAATAGAAATGTGTCCTCAATATCCCCTACCCACCTTTGGCAAAATCTGGCTCAAATTTTGGGGCTAACTCAAAGACTGCCCACTTTGAGCCTGTCAGCTTGCTCTGGCTTCCTCATTATAGTAGAGTTATTATCACATTATATCATGACAGCAGCAGGCTGTCTCCATGGGACTGCTCCTTCCTGCTTCCAGCCTGGGTGGCTGATGCCCAAGGAAGGGCCTCTGGGTTTGCCCCTGATCCTCCAGGGTTAGGGAATCCCTGCCCTGTTTTGTCTTAGGCATTATCCTCTTATTTATATTTCCCAGAGCCTGGTCCTGGCCCCAGGAAGCCCTCAGAAAATCCCCATAGTCCCTTGGGGTTTCCCCCAGGGCCAGAGGCCAATAACAGTATCTCCCCTAACCATAAATTCAAAGGCACATGCAAAAACACTCTGCAGCAAGTCAAAATGGGGACATAATTTTCCCAGACTTTATAATTTTTCAAGAGAAGGCAGAAATCTGAACATTTCTTTGAATCCCTCTTCAGGTTCACGATGAGTCTTATGCTTTGGAACCCCGGTGTGGGGATGTGGCCTGTATACCTGCTGTGTGTCTCAATCCCATCACCCTACTCCCCAAGGTACATAATATTTAATTTCATCTTACAGGGAGGAAAGTAGTTCAGAATTAGGAAGTAGCTCCCCTCATCACAGAATCTGAAAGCTCCAGAAACCACAAGTGGGGTAACTCACCTCTGCTCTGCCATCTCCTGTGAGGTTCTGTGGAGAAAGGGGGTTCCTAACCCCATCCTACCCATCCTCTCACAATGACCTAAGAGGGAGGTCCCACCATTTGCCCCATTTTACAGATGAGGTGACACTGAAACTCTCCCTGTGTCACAAAGCCATTGAGGTACAAACTTGAGATCACATTCTAATTTCTCATTGTTTGGTTCATGCAATGCAAATGCCAATACAGGGTCCCCCATAATCAAATCATCAAATCAATAATCAAAAGCACAGAGTCCTAGGGCAAAAGGAGACCACAGAGGCTCTGGGACTAGTGGGTGGCTCCTAATCACACAGAGTAGGCGAGAGCCAGAGAGGGATTCAAAGCACTTGATGCTACATTCCAGCTTCCTCCCCCAGGCCTCCTCCGTGGATGGGAGGGACTTGGGCAGGTTGAGGGGGAAGAAGAGGGTGTGGTCATCAGTTCCTGCTGGGTTCCACCTACCCAAGAGCCTGAACCACTGGCTGCTCCCTCTCTCAGGGTCAGAAAGTACACCATTCCTTTCTTCCAAGGCCCCCTCAAACCTTCTTCCAAAGAGGAAGGTCCAATAAACTACCCAAGATGAAGCTAGGGGAACACAGAGACTGTGGAACCACCCAGAGACACACAGCACAGCCTAGTAGAGCTAGGTCATAACTCAGACCTCCAAGATACCACAGAGCATCAGACTCCAGCCCAGAGCTTCACACACCAGGGTGTAGACTGGCCCCTGCCAAGTCCTTGCCACACAGGCCTCAACACACCCGATCTCCTTCACCCTCCCAGCCAGCTTTGGCTCCCCTAAAAAGAAATGTCTATGCTTGTGCTGATGAGGGTGAGGGCAAGGTGTCTGTAGAGGTCTTCCTAGTCTGGGGCTCATATGTACAGCACTCTGGCTCCAGCTTTGAGACCTTGGGTAAGTTATTTGGCTTCTCTTCTCAGTCTCTCTGAAAAATTGGGCAAATTATAATAACTAGCTACAGATGACATTTATTGAGCTCTTAGTATGAGCCCAGCTCTGCTATACGTCTCCTATAGGCTGAGGGGGCAGAACTACACAGATGGTTAAATACAGAGCCTCCAAAGTCAGCCTGCTCTGCCTCTTAGCTCTGTGACCTTGAGGAAGCCACTAACTTCCTCGAGGCTGTTTGTCCAGGTGTAATATGGGCGCGAGAGTACCTACCTCACTCAGTCAATAGTGGGTCTCACTGTGTGCGCCCCTCGGGCTGTACCGGGGTCTAGGTCTGCATTTGGATGTGTGCATTTTGTGGGTGTGGCGTGGAGGAGGCCCCTTTCTGACACCCCGCCCCCCGCAGCTCTTGCCACGGGAACCCACAGGGCCTGCAATGGGGGAAAGAACCGTTAACACATTATGCAGAGAAGAAAACCCAAGGCTGCGGGAGTGCAGTGCCTGGCAGAATTAGGGACAATTCCCCATTTTTTCTTCCATCTTAAGCGTCCCCTACCCCCCGCACCAGTTTGACTCGAGCTTAGTGGATTTCAGGCAACAGAAACTCTGTGACCTTGGGCAAGACATAGACCTTTTCTGGACCCATCGGCATTCGGACATCCAAAATGCAGTAACGACCACACTTGGGTGCAGAGGGGCTGAAGCCCGGACCCGCCGAGGCTGCGGTCGCAGCACGCGCGGGCCGCGGGGCACGCTGGGACTTGTAGTTCCCCGGGACTCCTGCACTGAGACACTTGGACCTAGCGACCGGCAGCAAGCGGCGCAGCGTAGCTCTGGTTCCCGGACCCGGGACAGAGCTCCGGCCAGGCGGGAGCAGGCGGAGGCCTTACGGGAAGCCCCTTCACTATTCTGCCAGCCCGCGTCCCCCCATCACTTCGTTCTCGCTGGTCCCGGGTCTGAGGCTCTCGGCGCGGGGTCTGGGCCGGGCGTTACCTGGGGCCGCGAAGGGGCTCCACCCCCACCCGGCGGCTGGCGCGTCGCTCCCGCTGCAGCCTAGAGTCCCAGTCCGGCTGCGGCCCGCGCGCCGCCTGCCGCGACCCCCCCCTCTGGCTCTGTGCAGTGGAGCCGTCCGCGGACCTCACCATCTGGGCGCGCGCGGGGGACCCGCGCTGCTTTGCTACCTCCCGCTCGAATGGAACTGCCTGGACTGCACCAAGCGGTGGGGAGGGGACAGGTGGGACCGGGTGGACGGACTTTCGACCACGCCCACCTTGCCTCAAGCGGCAAAGGGCGCGCAAGGACGAAACGCCACGGCTCTGGCGTCCCATCCAGAGTCGCCCACTTACAGCCTCCGAGACCTCGGTTGAGTGGCTCAATATCCTCGTCTGTGAAAATAGGGAAAATAATACGACTCCCGTGGTCGTTCGAAGAATCTTCGTTTCCGGGAGAGTTGGCTCCCCTTTCGTCAGCCTGGGAAGGGGGCGAGTCCGGGAGTAGATACACAAGTAACTGGCTCTGGGGTCAGCAGATATTGGTGTTCTCCTTTGGGCCATTTTCTGAGTCTCAGTTTTCCTGTCTGCGAAATGGAAGCGATGATACCTTCTTTAGGTGGAGGTTGGGAGACTCCGATGACAAGAAGAAAGGGCGGCCAAGTGGGAGGGATTACTTCCTCCGCACTCCTTGTGTAGCTCGCTGGAGTCAACTTGGACCAGAGCTCGGCGGCACCTGCTCGGGCCCAGACCCCGCGGGGAGCTCCGCCGCCTCATCCCCATCCCGCTCTAGGCGTCTCAGGCCAGTGAGGGCTGCATCTTCAGCGGGTTCAAGTAGTTGTGGCCCCTGCGGACCGCACAGACTGTCCCACGAGTCCCCCTTTTCTCAGGCCAAGATTTAGCTCCTCTGTGGAGCTGTTCAGACAGTTGAACAGCTGCCTCGAGACCGACTTAATTTTCAGAGCTTCTATTTCCTGGCAGAACAGGCACCTGGAAGGAGCGCTTTGGAGAGAATATGTGCCCTGGAAGAGGGCTCTGGAGTGGGAACGGAGAGAACTAGGTTTCACGGGTCCCCAAGTTCTTTCTAGGGTAGGAAGTTGTGAGTCTGACACGAAGGGTTGCTCCTTTGTAAAACGGTAATGAAGAGACACTGTACTCTGCACGGTGCAACATGGAGGGATGACTGGGAAGTTGAGGGATTGACACATTCACCAAAGACCCACCCTCAGCTCTGGCTCCCCACTCTCACTTCAGGTTACTGGCGAGGCGGTAACACTAGAGTGGGGGCTAGGGTATCTGCACGTTGCAGATAAAGAAATGGCTGTTCAGAGGGATGGAATTATTTGACCAAGGACATATAGATAGTCTGGGGCAAGCTAGCACTTGATTTCAGTTTGGTCAAATTTTTAGCACATAGTGGGTGCACATAGCAAAGACAGGCAATGAGAAGTCCTTCTGATCACATTTCTCTAAACGCATACACTTGGGCAGACACAGGCACAGTGGCTCACACCTACAATTCTAGTGCTTTGGGAGGCCAAGGCAGGAGGATTGCTTGAGCCTACAAATTCAAGGCTGCTCTGAGCTAAGGTGGCACCACTACACTCCAGCTTGAGCAACAGAGCAAGACTCTGTCTCTAAAAACACACATTCGAGATTGGCTATGAAGGAATGATGCATATCTAAATTGTTACCTGGTGTGCACATTATTACTTGCCCTGTTATGTGTTACATAATTTTTCTTTTCTTTTCTTTTTTTTTTTGAGACAAGAGTCTCAAGCTGTCGCCCTGGGTAGGGTGCTGTGGCGTCACAACTCACAGCAACCTCAAACTTTTGGGCTTAAGCGATTCTCTTGCCTCAGCCTCCTATGTAGCTGGAACTACAGGCACCCACCACAACACCTGGCTATTTTTTGGTTGTAGTTGTCATTGTTTGGTGGGCCCTGGGCTGGATTCGAACCCACCAGCTCTGGTGTATGTGGCTGGCACCCTAGCCTCTGGAGCTACAGGTGCTGAGCCTGTGTTACATCATTAATCCTTATAACCTGTGAATTGGAGTCTGCATTGTGCCCCTTTTACAGATGAGGACATTGAGGCTCAGGGAGAAGAAGTGCCTTGCCCAAAGTCCCCACCTGGTAAGTGGTGGGGGAAGGAATTAGGACCCATCTTGTCTTAGTCCATTTCTTGAGCTCTTAGCTCCACTTTCTTTTCTTTCTTTTTTTTTTTTCAGAGACAGAGTCTCACTTTATCACCCTCAGTAGAGTACTGTGGCTTACAGCTCACAGCAACCTCCAACTCCTGGGCTTAGTCTCCCGAGTAGCTGGGACTACAGGTGCCTGCCACAGCGCCTGGCTATTTTTTTGTTGCAGTTTGGCCAGTGCCGGGTTTAAAACCTCCACCCTCAGTATATTGGGCTGGCACCCTATCCACTGAGCCACAGATGCCACCCAGCTCCACTTTCTGCCTGGCTGTCTACTGCTCTATGGAGCCATCCCTGGACCTGCACGTGCACCTGTTACTCAGACTTGGATCATCACAGCCCAGAGCACAGTGAACTTTAAGCTGCCTTGTGGATTAGGTGACCCTTGAGATGGCCATCAGACAATTTGGCCACAGCTGGCTCATCCAGGTGCTGTCCAAAGGCCTGGGTAGGCCAGGACACACCTTCTGACACCTGGAGCAGTGACTTGGAGCTGTTGGCTCCAACCATAAGAACATGGAGGGAGGGCAGGATCTTGGGTCTCAATCTACCCTTTCTGGGGCAGGGAAGAGAGACCAGGCTAGAGTGCCGTGGTCACTTGGTCTGAGGCAGAGCTAGAGCCTGGAGTCTTGGGCCTCTCTTCCTTCACCAGCAATGATTACTGCCTGCTTCCTTCAGAGAGAAATCTGGTAGGCATGCCAGGAACGTCAGTGGCAAGAATGGTTGCATAGGTAAAGTACTAATAGCCAGGTTCTGCTACCTAGTGCCAGCCTAGTCTTGGGTGGTGATCTAACCAGCTCAGGCATCTATTTTCCCATCTATAATAGAGGGACATATTGGGAACATTAAATGAGATAATATTAGTAATAGTAACACAACCACCACTACTACACCATAACAAAAACTAACATTCATTGAGATCTTACTCTGTTAGGTGCTGTGCTTAAGATATTAAATGTATGCCTTCATTACATCTTCATCACCACCTCCAAAGGCAAGGTCATGCATTACTAACAACTTACAGATGATGAAACTGATGCTTGGAGAGGTTATGTAACTTACCCCCCCAAAACTGAATCTTGCAATCTGACCCTTGAGCCTGGTCTGTTAACCATGACATTGTAATAGTTATATCAGGTGCTATCCAACCTTCTATAACATCCTTTTCTCTTAAAAAGAGGAAATGCAGGCAGTGCCTATGGCTCAGGGAGTAGGGCACTGGTCCCATATACTGAGGGTGGCATGCGAACCCAGTCCCGGCCAAAACTGCAACAACAACATTAAATAAAATTAAAAAAAAATTGTTTTAAAAGGAAAAGAGGAAATGCTTCATGAGTCCCAAAGCTCAGAATTGCATTGTAACTTCCAGACCCTGGATAGATGTTATACTTAATAGAGCCCATTTCCCTTTTTGCCTTTCCTCTTGGAAAGCTCCTAACTTGTTTCATGGCCCACCTCTGCAAATACCCAGAACTTCATGGTGATTTATTTATTGGAACAAACTTTATGATTACTATATTTATTTATTTATTTATTTATTCATTTTGAAGATAGAGTCTCAAGCTATTGCCCTCAGTAGAGTGCTGTGGCGTCACAGTTCACGGCAACCTCAAACTCTTGGGCTTAAGTGATTCTCTTGCCTCAGCCTCTAGTAGCTGGGACCACAGGCGCCTGCCGCACCGCTGGGCTATTTTTTGGTTGTTGTTGTCATTGTCGTTCGGTAGGCCCGGGCTGGATTCAAACCTGCCAGCTCTGGTGTATGTGACTAGCACTCTAGCCATTTGAGCTATAAGTGCTGAGCCTTTATTTTTTTTGAGACAGGCATGCACCAGCACACCCTGCTAGTTCTATTTTTTTTTTTCTTTTTTAGTAGAGATGGGGTCTCACTCTCGCTCAGGCTGGTCTCCAACTCCTGAGTTGCCTTGGCCTCCCAGAGTGCTAGGATTACAGGCATGAGCCACCATGCCCAGCCTATTAATCTGTTTTAAATTTGGTGGATTGGGAAACAACTTACCCTGTTAAAATGTCTGTCACTTAGGCCAGGGTGAGGTGGCTCACTGAGGTAATAGGATCGCTTAAGTCTAAAGAGTTCAAGGTTGCTGTGAGTTATGATGCCATAGCACTCTACCCAGGGAAACAGAATGAAATTCTATCTTAAAAAAAAAAATGCCTGTCATTTAACGATGGGGATACGTTCTGAGAAATGGGCCATCTGGTGATTTCGTCATTGTGCAACCATCATAGAGTATACTCAGACAAACGTAGATGGGATGGCCTCCTACATTCCTAGGCTACGAACTTGTACAGCATGTTACTGTACTCAATGCTAAAGGGAACTAGAACACAGTGCTTAAATATTTGTTTTGAAACATAACATGGAAAAGGTACAGTAAAAATACAGTGGGTTTTTTTTTTTTTCACAAAATGTAATTTTCCTTTGGAGGAAAGGGAGAATTTTATTGATGGCTCTTCTTATTCCTTCTCAAAAGACCAAATGTAACCAAATGAAGTGAACATAACCTCAAGAGTTTATTTTCTTCATAGTAAAACAAAAGATGACGCTTTGAATTGGATCACTTGGCCCTTGTCTCTTATTTTCTCCAAGTTCAAAATGCTTGCATCTCTTAACAGCTAGCATTCTTTTATTTTTTTTTTTAATTTATTTTTATTTTTTTGAGACAGAGCCTCAAGCTGTCACCCTGGGTAGAGTACCATGACATCACAGCTCACAGCAACCTCCAACTCCTGGGCTCAAGCAATTCTCCTGCCTCCGCCTCCCAAGTAGCTGGGACCACAGGCGCCTGCCACAACACCCAGCTATTTTTTTGGTTGCAGCCAATTGTTGTTTGGCAGTCCCAGGCTGGATTCGAACCGGCCAGCTCAGGTGTATGTGGCTGGCGCCTTAGCCACTTGAGCCACAGGCGCCAAGCCAATTTTTTTTTTTTTTTTACAGAGTCTCATTATGTCACCCTCAGTAGAGTGTGTGGCTTCACAGCTCACAGCAACCTCTAACTCTTGGACTTACGTGATTCTTCTGCCTCAGCCTCCTAAGTTGCTAGAAGTATAGGTGCCCGCCACAATGCCCAGCTATTTGTTGTTGTTGCAGTTGTCATTGTTGTTTAGCAGGCTTGGGCCATGTCTGAACCTACCTGCCTCAGTGTATGTGGCCTATGCCCTAACCACTGAGCTATGGGCGCCGAGCCCTAGCATTCTTCTAGATCTGCAGTTGGACTCAACATACGCATAGGCCTCAGGATCATGTTCTTTGTAGTGTTAGCCTTTTCCTGAAAATTGACTTGGTGTGCCCATCATAGACACTTTGCCTCCTGCCACAGTGTCACCTTCCCCGGGTGCACAGAGACTTCCTTAGCCTTCTTGTACTGTGTCACTTTGTGGGGTTGGTGCTTGGCCACTCACCTTACAGAAAGTCAGTGAGTTTTAGGAATGTTCACTGTGCTACTGGCAACAAAAGAAAGAACCCTGGGTGGAAACAGAAGAATATCAAATATTATAATCTTGGGGGACCACTGTCATATAAGCAGTCCACTGTTGATGGAAACGTCCTTATGTTGAGTGTGTAAGACATGTTCCTGCTCAGGAGAGGAAGGTCACCCAGTGGTGGCAAGACAGTGGGCATGTTCCATAATAAAGTTGTGGATTCAGTGCTGTGGGACTCCAGAGGAGCAGTAGTGGTAGGCTCCGTGCTACACACAGGCCCCATGCCAGGAGTCATTCTCTATCATCTGATTTTATTCTCACACAAATCCCAGGAAGTAGGTAATATTATTTTCTTTGAGTTATAGGGAGGAATAGGGAATCCAAGGGGCTTAACAATTGGAGCTGGCCAAACAGGTTCAAACTCTGGTCTCTCAACTCAACTCTGTCTGTGCCTCTTCCTTAGCATATGGGTGGGGTGCTATAGTGACAGGGGACTTCCTGCCATAAGGGAGATTGTAGTCATTGCTGAAACCAGGTCTAGCAGAAAAGGGAATGTATTGGTTCAGTTATGAAGCATCCGGTGCTATGTGTCTTCAGGCATGCCTGTGTCCAAGGACTCACATAAAGTCACAAGGCTCTGTTTCTTTTTTTTTTTGTAGAGACAGAGTCTCTCACTTTATGGCCCTCGGTAGAGTGCTGTGGCGTCATGCAGCTCACAGCAACTTCCAACTCCTGGGCTTAAGTGATTCTCTTGCCTCAGCCTTCCTAGTAGCTGGGACTACAGGCGCCCGCCATAACGCCCAGCTATTTTTTTGGTTGCAGTTCAGCAGGGCCCGGGTTTGAACCCGCCACCCTCGGTATATGGGGCCAGCGCCTTACCGACTGAGCCACAGGCGCTGTCCAAGGCTCCATTTCTTAGCTCTGCTTTACTCAGTCTTAGGTTATTTCTCAGTCAGACTTTATTCTTTTTTTTTTTTGTAGAGACAGAGTCTCACTGTACCACCCTCGGGCAGAGTGCCGTGGCGTCACACAGCTCACAGCAACCTCTAACTGTTGGGCTTACGCGATTCTCTTGCCTCAGCCTCCCGAGCAGCTGGGACTATAGGCGCCTGCCACAACGCCCAGCTATTTTTTTGTTGCAGTTTGGCCGGGGCTGGGTTTGAACCCACCACCCTCGGTATATGGGGTCGGCGCCCTACTCACTGAGCTACAGGCGCCGCCCAGTCAGACTTTATTCTTGTGGTAGTAAGGTAGCTGTCAGAAGGCTCAGACATCCCAGCAGGGAGGAAGGAGGTACTCTCTCAACTACTCCAACAAAAGTCCTTTGTTTGGGTCCCCTTGGTTTTTATTGGCCCAGCATTGGTCACGTGCCCCAACCTGATGCAATCACTTGGGGAGGGGGGGGTTTGCTGTCATTTGACTGGCCAGGCCTCAACACATGCCCACCATGGAGTGGGGGAGTGAAGTTACCTGGAAGGAAAACTAGGGGTTTGTTACCAGTGGAAGGGGTCAGGGCCATTGGGCAATTGGAACATCAGGTGCCACTGCCAGGGGACAGGGGAGTCAGGGAAAGGAGTGTGGAGGAAGATGGTGAGGAATGAGCAGCTCCCCTGCCCTTCCCATATCACAGGACCCTTTGGTCATAGTTGGCTCCTGGCTCAGCCATTTGCTCACTGGGGCACTTGGACACAGCCACTCCCTCTCTCTGAGCCTCAGTTTCTCCTCTGTAGAGTGGGTGTGATGATACAAGCCCCTGCCTGTCCAGGTGATGTCAGGCTTCAGTGAGAACATGAGGTACAGTCCTCTTTGGGTACTCAATAAATGTTATTCCAACTCCTCTAGGGAGGCTGAGGACAGGAGTCCCAGGATTTTTTTTTTTTTTTTTGAGACAGAATCCCACCCTATGCCCCTGAGCAGAGTGCAGTGGTGTGGTAGCTCACTGCAACCTCAGACTCTGGCTGTGGGCATCCCACTACCTCAGCCTCCAGAAGCCGCTGGGATTGTAGGCGCTTGCCGTGGTGCCGGGCTGGGTTTTTCCGTTTTTTTCATGAGTCGGGGTCTCACTCTCACTCGGGAGAGTCTCGAACTCCTGAGCTCAAGCAATTCTCCCTCCTCAGCCTCCCATAGTCCTGGGATTACAGGTGTGAGCCACTGCTCCTGGCAAGTCCCAGGATTTTTATCTTATGGTCTGTTGGTGGGCCTGGAGCTTACTGAGAGGCTCCACTTTTATAGGCTCCCTGCAGGTATGGGAATAACAGTACCCAAAGCCCAGATGCAGGCAGCTCAGCTCAGAGAGGGGCGGTGGCTTCCCCAGGCCACCACCCAGAATAAGCAGCACTTGAGGCCAGGGATTAGACATGTCACCTGCCCATGAGAACCATGGGGGTCACCCAGTACACAACAAGGCACTGGGCATACACCTTAAGAAAATTGTGCCCAGGCCTCCTTCTCTGCATCAGCCCAGGGACAGCTTGGCCTCCAGACAGGACACAGAGTTTAAAGCCAGCCTAGGGGTAGATGAAGCCCCTGGGGGTGGGTAGATGCTCATTGTGCTGAGTGCAGGGGATACATGACCATAGGTTCTAAAGTGCATGACTGTGGGCACCTCACAGGGCTCATTCTGGAATCTACATGTTTGATTCACACTCTTTTAACAGTTTCCTCTCCTGATCTGACCCATGTCACCTTGCCTCTGAGTCCCCTGTCACTAAAGACACTTGTAGTGGAGAGTGGACAGAGGGTTCCAGCATAGCCCTCCAATGGTTACCCTTCCTGCCTCTGGCCAGCTGTAGAGCCCAGTCTTGTTCCCAGGACCTCTGGGCTCAGATTCTATCAGGCCTCTTCTCCTGCAACTTGGGCCTCCAGCCCTGGGAGGGTATGAGCCTATAGTCTTGATCCCTTCCACCCCCCAATCACCAACTGTGGTCAGTGCCTCTTGAGGAGCCAGCTCCATCCCAGGAGGTGTGGTCTCTGGCAGGGTTAATGATTGCTCAGACCAAAGTCTGCCAGTGCGCTGCTACAGGCCCCAGACAGCGCCCATCTGCCACCTCTGCAGTCTCCTCTGGGGCACAGGTAGGGACTCCCAGGCTACCTTGGCAGGGCATGGCGGTCTCCTGGCTAGGGGTATTATGCGGGAGGAATACGGTGGGGTTTGAGACCAAGGTGAGCTTGGGGCACTCCCCTGAAGCTGGGTGGGAGTGCTGAGCAGAGGGGTGACCGCAAGCTGGGTTGGAAAGACCTGGGCTTGAGTCCAGCCCACTATGTGGCCCTGCTGTCTTCTGTAATGTGGGGGTGACGGTGCTGAGTAGCCGACCCGGGCGCCTACTCGCTGCTCTAAGTTCCAGATCCACCCTGACTTTGGAGAGCTAGTTAATTTTTCTGGGCCTGTTTCCTCATCTACAGAATGGGGGTGAGAACAGTGTCAGAAAGAACCTAAAGAACCCCTGAGGCAGAGTTGGGCCTGTGGCCACTGCCACCTCAGCTGATACTAGGAAGTGTCAAGCAGAGACCAACCCAGGCCCCCTTGCTGTGGCCCGTTCTCAGCTCTGGCACATCTCCTTGCCCTGGGGACAAGGTGGAGACCCAGCTGAGAGCCAGGGCCAGGCCTCACCACTAAGGTGGGCCTTGCTGGGTGGAGCAGCAGTCATAAGGCAGGGCTCAGTGAGTGCTGAGATCCCACTGACCCAAGGAGCTATGACAGGCAGGTGGACTTGTGCCACTTCTTAGCGGGAAACTGAGGCCCAGGGAGGGGAAAGGGCCTGCCTGGAGTTGCACTGCAAATACATGAAATGCTGGAACCCAAGCCCAGGACCATTTGCCTTCATATCTGTGTGCAGGATGAAGCAGCCTGGGAGGGGCACTGGGGGCCACCGCAGGAAGCCTGGGCCCTTGAGTCCCCTGGCCTTGCACCAGACACCTGGCTGGGCTCTTGTCTGCTCTGTGGGTGTAGTCAGGGCTCATAGAAGAACTGGGGCCCAGGCCAAGGCTTTCCCAGGGACACCCTCTGCCTCTTGTTCCTGGGTGTCTCTCTCTGAGCTTCTCAGAGCCTGCTTTCCTCAAAATGATAGGACGGGAATGTTAATTCCTACCTGGGAACAAGTATGAGAGGTGGATAAGAAAATGGAAGTGAAAGTGTATGGCAAGCTGGAGGTGGCCATGGCTGAGCTGAGAGCCACGCAGTGTCAGTGGGCCCCCCTAAGCAGGGGGCTGTGCCTCCTCCCTGGCCCTCTTGGAGGTCCTGGGCAGGCCCAGTGTCCTCAGGTCCAGTGGCTCCGAATTCTAGAAAGCCTTGGTGCTGTGGACAGTTCCCAGCTGAAGTTGAGGAGCCAGCACTTCCTGAGTCAGGCAGGACCCGGAAGGCCTCCCAGGGGTCTGCATGTCTCATGGGTGAGGGTCCAGAGCCACTCAGTTTTCCTCTGCATCCATTTTGACCATTCCTCCAGCTCTTTTTGAAAACAGGAAAAGAACGAGAGTGGTAGAAGGGCTTGGGAAAGAGAAAGTTGTAGTTTCTAGAATGAAAATTGTCCCTGGTTTATAGAGGTACAAACAGAGTGAAAACATCCCCTGACTACAGTTATATAGTGACCATGTAGTGAACAGGGCTGGAGTCAGATCCATCCCTTGGTCGAAGGCTGCCCCCACAGGGGAACGGGGTGCCTGGGCAGGGACTCAGGGGGCATTGTCAAGTCCACCCAGGCCTGGCCCATTGACAACTCCATTCCTTTTTTTTTTTCATTTGGGCCTCGCACTCACTCCTTGCTTAGGTATCAGGAACCCCAGGGTCCCTGAGGAGTGGTCACCAACCAACTGGACATGGCTCCACATCTGACCTGGGCCTGAAAGGAGGGAGAGAATTTGCCCATATGCAAAGGCAAGGGGAGGCATTCTTGGCAGACGGCATGGTTTATGCAGATTCCTACAGGAAGGAAAATGTAGGGTGTGAACCAAGAACAGGGGCATTCCTGCCTCTGGAGCACAGAGGGGAAGAGAATTGTTTGTGTGGAAAGTGAGACCCAACACCTGTAGGGACATACCTGCCGGGTCAAGGGGCAGGAATTGTATCCTTTGCCCAGTGGGAGTCATGGTGGAGGTTTGAGCTTGGGAGTGACCATGTCCAGTGAGGAGGGGAGGCTCAGCAAAGGGGCAGGCTCAGCCTTCCGATGAAGGGTGGGTGTAGTCAGGTATAGGAAGGGACTCTGGGGAGTCTTTGGATTCTGATCCCATTACCAACTGGGCCATGCCCCTTACCCCTTTGAATCACAGTCCTTCAACAACTAAATGTTGTGCAAAGTGCCAGCCATAGGCATAGGCTCTGCTTTGCCAGTTCCCTTTCGTCTCGGGGACTGAGTGGAGGAACTTCGAGGGCAGGCAACACCTGTCTGGCAGCTGCACTGAGATGAACTTTGTAATGGTGATGAGTTCACCTGTGTGCCTACCAACTGCACACCTCATGACTAACTGTCCTGTGGTGGTTGACTCACTTCTGAAAGACAGAGATGGGAGAACAAAATCAAGGAGGGGGTAGGCATGGTGGCTCATGCCTGTAATCCTAGCACTCCGGGAGGCCAAAGTGGGTGGATTGTCTGAGTTCAGGAGTTTAAGACCAGCCTGAGCAAGAGCAACACCTGTCTCAAAAAAAAAAAAAAAAAAAAAAATAGCTGTGCAGAATTCTTTGTCATTGGGTGAGGATTGCTATTGGCATCTAGCAGGTAGAGAGACCAGAGATGCTGCTGAACATCCTGCATTGCACAGGATAGCCCATCACCCACCCAGTGACAAAGAATTCTGCAGGCCAAAATATTAATATTGTGGAGGTGGAGAAAACACTGATCTGTCTCTTTTTGCTCTTTGGCTGTTGTTTTTTATATTGTCCTATTTGTGTTCATGGATCCAATAGCTTCTTTGAGAATATAAATTTTAATTTTCTTCAGTTTCTTCATTTTCTCCAAGTTGCTTTTTTTCATACTTTGATTTACTTTGAGTTTTTCAGGCTCTGGCCATTGTTGTGCAGTTTTCTAGGTAACAAGAAAAGCCTTGACTGTTTTGTTTGCCCATTTCCTTGGCATAAATACTTCTACCACAGCTGATTTCAAGCTACCTATATGGTGTCCAGCAGCTTGCAAAATTCCTGCAAATGTGGCCAATAGCAGAAGCAGCAACGCCAGTATGCCACTGTCTCCACCTTCCCCTCAGCGTCTAAGGATCCCAGGCTGTCTGTTTATGATTCAGAATGAGGCTCTAAAAACTTGCCTGGGGACCCTGGGTTGTGAGTGGGGCTTGTCTCCTAGAAGGCCACACCAAAAAGTGATGCCTTGGACCCTCCCCATTTTAGAGTTTGTAGGTCTTTTTACTTTTAGGTGGTTTAGTTGTCTCAGCTTTATTTCTGGTTGTTGGGGTGGATGTCTTATTATCTGGCTGCCAATGCTCTTAGGACCGAATGGGGAAAGGACTGGGAGAGTCACCATTTAGTTAGCAGTCTTTTCTTTTCTTTTTTTTTTTTTTTGTAGAGACAGAGTCTCTCACTTTATTGCCCTCGGTAGAATGCCGTGGCCTCACACAGCTCACAGCAACCTCCAACTCCTGGGCTTAAGCGATTCTCTTGCCTCAGCCTCCCAAGTAGCTGGGACTACAGGCGCCCGCCACAACGCCCAGCTATTTTTTTTTTTTGGTTGCAGTTTGGCCGGGGCTGGGCCTGAACCCGCCACCCTCAGTATGTGGGGCCGGCGCCCTACCGACTGAGCCACAGGTGCCGCCCGCAGTCTTTTATTTTCTACCATGTTATCTTCATCTCCACCAGGTCTATGTCCTGAACTCCAGGTCTCTCTGATTCAACCATCCAGGAAGTAACACCTGTATTCTCTGGGGTGGGGTAGCCATCTGACTTCATAGATGGGGAAGTAGTGTCTAGGAGTCTAATTTTTTTTCTTAAAAAATTTCAACCAGTTTTCCTGTTTTCAGGCCACCAATACCTCTGCTTTCAGAAGGTTCTAGAAGCTTCCATCTTTTGGTTTTCCTGGGGTTTAGAGCTTGTTTCCTTCCCTACTCGTATTCCTGCTCTGAATTCAGCTGTCATTAACTTGATAAGTTGATAATCTCTCATCAATTTTTTTTTTTTTTTGTAGAGACAGAGTCTCACTTTATGGCCCTCGGTAGAGTGCCGTGGCCTCACACAGCTCACAGCAACCTCCAACTCCTGGGCTTAAGCCTCTTGCCTCAGCCTCCCGAGTAGCTGGGACTACAGGCACCCGCCACAACGCCTGGCTATTTTTTGGTTGCAGTTTGGCCGGGGCCGGGTTCAAACCCGCCACCCTAGGTATATGGGGCCAGCGCCCTACTGACTGAGCCACAGGCGCCGCCCTCATCAATTCTTTTTAAAATCATAGCTGTGTACATTAATGCAATCATGGGGCACCATACACTGGTTTTATATACCTATTTGACATATTTTCATCACACTGGTTAACATAGCCTTCCTGGCATTTTCTTAGTTATTGTGTTAAGACATTTATATTCTACATTTAGTAAGTTTCACATGTACCCTTGTAAGATGCACCGTAGGTGTAATCCCACCAATCATCCTCCCTCCGCCCATCCTCTCCCCTCTCCTCCTCCTCCCCCTTCCCCATATTCTTAGGTTATAACTGGGTTATAGCTTTCATA
This sequence comes from Nycticebus coucang, assembly GCF_027406575.1. Classification (NCBI taxonomy): domain Eukaryota; kingdom Metazoa; phylum Chordata; class Mammalia; order Primates; family Lorisidae; genus Nycticebus; species Nycticebus coucang. Next base: position 80,545,560 of record NC_069796.1, read on the forward strand.
TGAAAGCCATAAATTAGTTTCATAGTAGGGCTGAGTACTTTGGATACTTTTTCTTCCATTCTTGAGATACTTTACTAAGAAGAATATGTTGCAGCTCCATCCATGTAAACATGTAAGAGGTAAAGTCTCCACTTTCTTTAAGGCTGCATAATATTCCATGGTGTACATATACCACAGTTTATTAATCCATTCGTGGGTCAATGGGTACTTGGGGTTCTTCCATGACTTAGCAATTATGAATTGGGCTGCAATAAACATTCTGGTACAAATATCTTTGTTATAATGTGATTTTTGGTCTTCTGGGTATATACTTAGTAGAGGAATTATAAGATTGAATGGCAGGTCTATTTTAGATCTCTAAGTGTTCTCCAAACATCTTTCTAAAAGGAACGTATTAATTTGCATTCCCACCAGCAGTGCAGAAGTGTTCCCTTTTCTCCACATCCACGCCAACATCTCTGGTCTTGGGATTTTGTGATGTGGGCTAATCTTACTGGAGTTAGATGATATCTCAAAGTAGTTTTGATTTGCATTTCTCTGATGATTAAGAATGATGAGCATTTTTTCATATGTCTGTAGGTCGTGCACCTGTCTTCTTCAGAGAAGTTTCTCTTCAAGTCCCTTGCCCAGCCTGAGATGGGATCACTTGTTCTTTTCTTGCTAATATGTTTGAGTTCTCTGTGGATTCTGGTTATTAAACCTTTGTCGGAGGTATAACCTGCAAATATTTTCTCCCATTCTGAGGGCTGTTTGCTTGCTTTACTTACTGTGTTCTTGGCTGTGCAGAAGCTTTTTAGTTTGATCAGGTCCCAGTAGTTTATTTTTGAAACCGCTTCAATTGCCCAGGTGGTCCTCCTCATAAAATATTCGCCCAGACCGATTTCTTCCTGAGTTTTCCCTGCACTCTCTTCTAGTATTTTTATAGTTTCATGTCTTAAGTTTAAATCTTTAATCCAGTGAGAGTCTATCTTAGTTAATGGTGAAAGGTGTGGGTCCAGTTTCAGTCTTCCACAGGTTGCCAGCCAGTTCACCCAGCACCATTTGTTAAATAGGGAATCTTTTCCCCACTGAATGTTTTTTAATTGGCTTGTCAAAGATCAAATAACAGTAAGTAGCTGGGTTCATCTCTTGGTTCTCTATTCTGTTCCATACATCTATCTCTCTGTTTTTGTGCCAGTGCCATGCTTGATCACTATAGATTTATAGTATAGTCTGAGGTCTGGTAGCGTGATTCCTCCTGCTTTTTTTTTTTTTGTACTGAGTCTCACTGTACCGCCCTCAGGTAGAGTGCCATGACTTCACACGGCTCACAACAACCTCTAACTCTTGGGCTTACGCAATTCTTTTGCCTCAGCCTCCCAAGCAGCTGGGACTACAGGCACCTGCCACAACACCCGGCTATTTTTTTGTTGCAGTTTGGCCGGGGCTGGGTTTGAACCCACCACCCTCGGCATCTGGGGCTGGCGCCCTACTCACTGAGCCACAGGCACCACCCCCTCCTGCTTTGTTTTTATTTCTGAGTAATGTCTTGGCTATTCAAGGTTTTTTTCTGATTCTATATAAAACGAAGTATTATTTTTTCAATATCTTTAAAGTATGACAGTGGAGCTTTAATAGGGATTGCATTAAAATTGTATATTGCTTTGGGTAGTATGGACATTTTAACAATGTTGATTCTTCCCAGCCATGAGCATGGTATGTTTTTCCATTTGTTAACATTTTCAGCTATTTCTTTTCTTGGAGTTTCATAGTTCTCTTTATAGAGAACTTTCACATCCTTTGTTAGATAAACCCCCAAATATTTCATCTTCTTTGGCACTACTGTGAATGGAATAGAGTCCTTAAGTATTTTTTCAGCTTGACTATTGTTGGTATATATAAAGGCTACCGATTTATGAATGTTGATTTTGTAACCTGAGACGCTGCTGTATTCCTTGATCACTTCTAAGAGTTTTGTAGTAGAACCCCTGGTGTTTTTTAGATATACAATCATATCATCTGCAAAGAGTGAAAGTTTGATCTCTTCTGACCCTATATGGATATCCTTGATCGCCTTTTCTTCCCTAATTGCGATGGATAAAACTTCCATTACAATGTTAAAGATCAGTAGAGTCAGGGCAGCCTTGTCTGGTTCCTGATCTAAGTGGAAATGATTTCAATTTAACTCCATTCAATACCATATTGGCTGTGAGTTTGCTGTAGATGGCCTCTATCAGTTTAAGAAATGTCCCTTCTGTACCAGTTTTCTTTTTTTTTTTTGGTTTTTGGCCAGGGCTAGGTTTGAACCTGTTACCTCTGGCATATGGGACTGGCACCCTACTCCTTGAGCCACAGGTGCCACCCTACACCAATTTTCTTAAGTGTTCTGATCATGAAGGGATGCTGAGTATTATCAAAAGCTTTCTCTGCATCAATTGAGAGAATCATATGGTCTTTGTTTTTTAATTTGTTTATGTGCTGAATTATATTTATAGATTTAACGTATATTGAACCAGCCTTGAGACACTGGGATAAAACCGCCTTGGTCATAATGTATAATTTGTTTGATGTGTTGCTGGATTCTGTTTGTTAGGATCTTGTTGAATATTTTTGCATTTATATTCATTAGTGATATTGGTCTATAATTTTTTTTTCTTGTTGGGTCTTTTCCTGGTTTGGGGATCAGGGTGATGTTTGCTTCATAGAACGTGTTGGGTAGTCTTCCTTCCTTTTCTATATTTTGGAACAGGTTGAGTAATATAGGTACTAGTTCCTCTTTAAAGGTTTGGTAGAATTCTGACGTGAAGCCATCTGATCCCGGGCTTTTCTTTTTAGGAAGATTTTCGTATGGTTGTTGCTATTTCGGAACTTGATATTGGCCTGTTCAACATTTTCACTTGATTCTGGCTAAGTCTTGGAAGGTGATGTGCTTCCAAGTATTGGTTAATTTCCTTCCGATTTTCATATTTCTGAGAATAAGTTTTCTTGTAATATTCATTAAGGATTCATCAATTCTTTCTAGCTTCCAAAATCCTTACTGTCATTTTAGTGAGGTGTCAAGAGGAAGCAGTGGAGATAAATGTTGGATCCTCCCAGTTTAACAGCAAGCTCCCTCCTCTACTCTTCACGTGAGCCCCTCTTCTCATTCTTTAGGCCTCTGCAAAATTTCACCACCGCTGAGACCCCAACCTACCTGTTCCCATTGTCTACTGCCATATCACAAACCACCTTCAAACTTACTGGCAAACAACAACCATTTGTCATGTTTAGAAATCTATAGTTTGGGCAGGGCTCAGCAGGGGTGGCTCATCTGGAGGTAGAGGATCCATTTCAGGATGGCTTATTCACATGACTGGCAAGTGGGTATTAGCTATCAACTAGGAGGTCATGGGCTAGGGGCCTTGGATCCTCTCCCACATGAACCTCTTCAGGGGTGGGGCATCTTGACCTTTTTTTTTTTTTTTCTGAGACGGTCTCACTATGTCACCCTGAGTAGAGTGCTGTGGTGTCACAGCTCACAGCAACCTCAAACTCTTGGACTTAAGCGATTCTCTTGCCTTAGCCTCTCAAGTAGCTGGGACTACAGGCGCCTGCCACAATACCAGCTATTTTTTTGTTGCAGTTGCCATTGTTGTTTAGCTGGCCTGGGCCGGGTTCAAACCCACCACCCTTGGTATATGTGGCTGGCGTCAAGCCAGCTTGGGCATCTTTACGGCATAGTTGCTGAGTTCCAAGAATGAATGTTCTAAAAGATGGGAAGGAGAAACTGCCAACATGTTGAGGAAGAGGCTCATGTGGTGTTGCCTGGTGCCATACTGTATTGATCAGTCACAGAGTTTTGCCAGATGTCTTTCTTTTTTAGAGAAAGAGTTTCACTTTGTCGCCCTCGGTAGAGTTTAGAAATCTATAAACTCACATCACAGCTCACAGCAACTTCCAGCTCTTGGGCTTAGGCGATTCTCTTGCCTCAGCCTCCCGAGTAGCTGGGACTACAGGCGCCCACCACAATGCCCAGGTATATTTTTGGTGTTGCAGTTTGGCGGGGGCCAGATTTGAACCCGCCACCCTTGGTGAACGGGGCCGACGCCTTACTCACTGAGCCACAGGAGCCACCCTTGCCAGATGTCTTAATTGTACCTGAGGGATTTTTTTTTTTTGGCTGGGGCAGAGTTTGAACTCACCACTTCTGGCATATGGGGCTGGCACCCTACTCCTTTGAGCCACAGGTGCCGCCTGTATCTGAGGGATTTTTAATATATGGAGGCGACTTAGTTGATGGCATGGAGAGGCTTATACCATTGAAAGAAAATATTGATTACTTACAGTTCTTAAGAGAAAGGGGTATGCTACAGGAGGCAGCATGAGGCTTGACCAGGAGGCAAGAGTGAGGGAAAGCCTAACCCAGAGCCTTTATTATGTTTTCCATGGGAAAGCAGCTATAGGTTAGGCAGCTGAGCAGGGTTTGAATTGGCTAGTTTGAATAATTGAAGTGGGTTCTGAGCAACTGTGGTGGTCCGTTAGCTGTCCAGTATTTGGCCCTGGGGTAATTTGGGGCAGAGGAGATATTGGCTGGTGTGTGAGTGTTAGATAAGGGAGGCAGTTGGGAGTGGGGCTTTGGATTGGTTGGTTTGTATATGAAAGGCATATTTGAGGGCAAATTGTTTGCTATCTCTAAGAATTAGTTGTCCTCAGAACTAGATGCTCAGAGACTCAGAGATAAGCACTGCACACAGAATGATTATTATGAGAGGGAGACCAAGGCTCGCTCAGCCTGTGGTGACATCCCACATTTATTGGGTGTTTTTATATACAGCACTAGTCAAAAGAAAAAAAAGGTATAGAAATAGAAAAAGGAACATTTAATGGTGAAATCATAAAGACTGCTGAGAAATTCTTTGTTCAGCACACATGCTGCTGGACACATACACAGCTAGTTCTAAATCGAGACCCTTTGCTCAACACTTTGCTGAAGGCTTAACCACAACGGCTTCTAGCTGTCTTGTTCTGATTGATTAGTTCCCTAAAACTTAAGAAAGAATAATTTGCTAAAAGGAGAATAGAGCAGAGCACTCTTCCCGTAACCTCTGCAGGTGCCCAGCCTTCAGCTGCACTGGGGTGCAAAGCCCTCCGGTAACTTTCCTTTCTGTGAACATTTAACTGATTGTTCTTACTAGCCCGGGCATGTCCACAAAGAAAGAAGTTTTTCCATCTTAGGGCAACATTCCTCGGGGAGCACATGAGGCCATGTCACTTGCTTTGGTTGGGGGGTCAGTACCTTTCCAATTAGTCCTGGGAGGAGCAGTTTCTCCTTGCCAGTAAGATGACCCCAAAGATGTCAAAGCATCATAAAATATATTTTTTAAAAAACCAACATAATTTATATACTGTTTCAAGGAGAGCAAAGTCTCTATCTCTTGCAGGGATGAGAATCAAAAGATTTGTAGCCCCCTTTGTCATTCCACCTGAAATTTTTGTTTTATTTTGTTTTGTTTGTTTTTTGAGACAGAGTCACACTCTGTCACCCTGGGTAGAGTGTTGTGGAATACAAGCTCACAGCAACCTCAAACTCTTGGGCTCAAGAGATCCTCTTGCCTCAGTCCCCTGAGTAGCTGGTACTACAAGTGCCCACCACAATGTCTCGCCAGTTTTTCTATTTTTAGTAGAGACGGGGGTCTCACTCTTGCTCAGACTGGTCTCAAACTCCTGAGCTCAAGCAATCCACCTGTCTTGGTCTCTCAAAGTGCTATGATTACAGGCGTGAGCCACCTCACCTGGCCCCTCCACCTGAAGTATTAATGATTCACTTCCCTCACTCTCACAGTGCCCGCGTTCTCCTTCACAGCACAGCAGGCAGTACTCAATTAGACAGTACTTTGCTTACTTGTTCAGAGTCTGTCTCATTCACTAAGCCAGGAGCCTGGGGAGGGCAACACCTGGACTGTTTTGCTCACCACTGTATCCCCAGGGCTGCAAACAAGGCCTGGCATATGGTGGCTCCTGAAAACCCAAAATATATTTATTAAGGAAATGAATGAAGGTCAGCAGATACTTAAAATTATCAGCCCTCCTGATACTCCAGTGTTTTCCCAGTGGGTCTGGGAAATGGTGGCAAGATGAACCTGAACTAGAAGGGAGAATGTTCTTGTGAGGCATCCAGGCTGGGGGCAAGCCAAGCTTGGGAGGCAGGTGGCCAGCTAGGAGCAAGATCTCTGACTGTCTAGGGAGACATTTCTGACTGTCTAGGAGGCCTGCAAGGTGTCCAGTGCTGGCCGGTGCAGAGTTCAAGAAAAGAGACAGACCAGGAATGGTGACTCTAACAATGACAGGGGCAAGAGACAGATCTTTCTTCACCATGATAATAATTGCTAGCATTTATTATGCACTTACTGTGAATTAGGAACTGTTTAAGCCTCAATACAAACCCTGTGATGTAAGTTCTATTATTATTCCTATTTTACAGATGGGGAAGCTGAGGTCTAGAGATTAGGTTACTTGCCTGAGATCACACTGGATTTGCACCCAGGCTCTCTGTTCACCTACGTGGCCATTATTCTCCACTCCATCTCTCTGGTGTTCTGGATTAGCCCACTAGGGTGACAGTGATTCACTGGCTCATTCATTCATTCATTCATTTCAGAGAGCTCAGTGAGCCTGCCCTGGGCTCACAGAGATGCACCCAACCTGGACCTTGCCCTCATATCTCCACTGGCCTGGTGGGAGGCTGATCTGCAGAGAGACAGTAGACACAGAATTACAGAGAGTATGCTAGAGTCTGTGTGCTATCCTGTGAGGCCAGATGGACAGAGAAAGAAATCAGTCTCTCTAGTGCAGTGGTTCTCAACCTGTGGGTCGCAACCCACAGGAACTGTATTAAAGGGCCGCAGCATTGGGAAGGTTGAGAACCACTGCTTTAGTGGGAGCATTGAGAGGGTATCTGGGGGCGGCGCCTGTCGCTCAGTCAGTAAGGCGCCGGCCCCATATGCTGAGGGTGGTGGGTTCAAGCCCGGCCCCGGCCAAACTGCAACCAAAAAATAGCTGGGTGTTGTGGCGGGCGCCTGTAGTCCCAGCTGCTCGGGAGGCTGAGGCAAGAGAATCACTTAAGCCCAGGAGTTGGAGGTTGCTGTGAGCTGTGTGAGGCCATGGCACTCTACCGAGGGCCATAAAGTGAGACTCTGTCTCTACAAAAAAAAATAAATAAATAAAAAAAATAAAAAACATTCTCTACTTTTAGGGCGGCGCCTGTGGCTCAGTGAGTAGGGTGCCGGCCCCATATGCCGAGGGTGGCGGGTTCAAACCCAGCCCCGGCCAAACTGCAACAAAAAAATAGCCGGGTGCTGTGGCGGGCACCTGTAGTCCCAGCTACTCGGGAGGCTGAGGCAAGAGAATCGCTTAAGCCCAGGAGCTGGAGGTTGCTGTGAGCTGTGTGATGCCACGGCACTCTACCAAGGGGCATGGAGTGAGACTCTGTCTCTACAAAAAAAAAAAAAAAAGAGAGAGGGTATCTGGAGCTGGGTTTTTAAAATGAATAGGAAGTCACCATGCCACAAGGTGAGGACAGGCATTCCAAAGAGAGGGAACAGTATATGCAAAGAGCCAGCAGTAAGGGACAGCAGAGTGAGTTAGTGGTCATGAGGTTTGGGTGGTAAAGCAAGGAGCAATTAGAGATGAAGCTGGAGAGGTCACAGATGGTCTTTGGAAACCCTTTTATAAAGTTTGGACTTTGGTAATAGGGAGCCATGGAAGGTTTTGAGCAAGAGAGGGAGGTCATTAGATTGCCCAGGGAAGGATTTGTTTGGTTGAGTGCAGAGGATTAGAGAGTTTGGCTTTGAGGAGGCTGAGGACAGTGAGTCCAGGGGTAGAAGAGGGCATCACCAGAGAGGTGGCATGGACCGGATGGGCATTCAGGAAAAGAGGGTGTCAGGTGTTTGGGCAAATGGGTGGATCCCGGAGATGGGGATTTGGAGGACTGGAGAGGAGCTTAGCTTTGGGATGCTGCTGCACCGTTTCAGGGAAGCTCTGGAAGCCATTCTGGCTCCTGTGCGTTCTCTCCCTCTACCTGCTTCCTCAGGCAGTGACACCCTCCCACTGCAGACTCACTGGGGCAGGACAGAAAGGGTGTGGATGCAATGGTGCTGGGGACCAGGAGAGGATGCTTTGTAGCTGCTGCGTTCCTTTGCTTTAAAGCATTAGTTTATTTTTGGAAAAGCGAATACATTCACTTAGCACAAGAGTATGCAGTAAGAAGCTGGGCATGGTGGCCCATACCTGCAGTCCCAGCTACTAGAGAGGCTGAGAAGGGAGGATTGCCTGCACTCAGGAGTTCAGCCCAGCCTGGGCAACATAGCAAGACCTTATCTTTTTTTTTTTTGAGACAGAGTCTCACTATGTTGCCCTCGGTAGAGTTCTGTGGCGTCACAGCTCACAGTAACCTCAAACTCTTGGGCTTAAGTGATTCTCTTGCCTCAGCCTCCCAAGTAGCCACAATGCCCGGCTATTTTTTTTGTTGTTGTTGCTGCAGTTGTCATTGTTGTTTTAGCTGGCCTGGGCCAGTTCAAACTCACCAGCCTCAGTGTATGTGGCCGGCACCCTACGCACTGAGTGTGGGCGCCACCCAGAAAATTCTCTTGACAGGGAATAAGAAACAAAATATAAGAAACAAAAGGGGAAGCCATCCTTTTCTCTCCTTTTCTGTGCTGTACCAGTTGTCTTGGGGATGAAAGAGTCTTGAGGTTTCAGAGCTTAGTGACAGGGAATCAAAGTTCCCCTTTTCCCTTTTCCTGGATGAGGGACAGCTTGTAACAAAAGATGACCAAGAAGACTGGCCCAGGCAGGGTTTTCCAAGAGTCCCTGTCTAGCTATCAATTAACAAGAGGAGTGCAGAATATGCAGCCCTCCCCTGCCCTGACCAGGGAACCCTTCTGCTGCAGGGTTTTACAGGCCAGGGTTTTATGGAGCACACTTCGAGAAAGGCTGCAAAGGCAGGTTTTGTTTTTTGTTTTTTTGCTGGGACTGACTACAGGCACATGCCACTACACCTGCCTAATTTTTTTTTTTTTTTTTTTTTTGAGACAGAATCTCAAGCTGTTGCCCTGGGTAGAGAGTGCCACGGAGTCATAACTCACAGCATCCTCCAATTCTTGGGCTCAAGCAATCCTCTTGCCTCAGTTTTTCTATTTTTAGTAGAGACAGGGTCATGTTTTTGCTCAGGCTGGTCTTGAATCTGTGAGTTCAAGCAATCCACCCACCTCGGCCTCCCAGAGTGCTAGGATTATAGGCGTGAGCTACCGCGCCTGGCCGCCTGGTTAATTTTTAAAGTTTTTTTGTGGAGGATAAGCATGGTGGCTCATGCCTGTAATTCTAGCACTCTAGGAGGCCAAGGCAGGTGAGTTGCTTGAGCTCAGGAGTTCAAGACAAGCTTGAGCAAAAGTGAGACCCCATCTCTTCTAAAAATAGAAGAAAAAAATTAACCAGCCATTGTGGCAGGCACCTGTAGTCTCAGCTATGCTGAAGGCTGAGGCAAGAGGATCACTTGAACCCAGGAGTTTGAGGTTGCTGTAAGCTAGGCTGATGCCACAGCATTCTAGCCTGGGCAGCAGAGACTCTGTCTCAATTTTTTTTTTTAATGGAGATGAGGTCTCAATATGTTGCCCAGCCTTGTCTTAAACTTCAGGGCTCAAGAGATCCTCCTGCTTCAACTTCCCAGAGTGTGGGTTTATAGGTGTGAGCCAGCAAGCCCAGCCACAGCTATTAAATGTATCAGCAATTGGGACAAAGGATCTGCCCACCCATAGAGTCTCTGGATGATCCTGGATTTTGAAGGTTGCTTGCAAGCTCAAACACATCAAACAGGCAGGAACAGTGTATTGGTTGCAGGAATGAATTCTGGATGCTAAAACCTGTATTCAAATGTGGCCTTGTTACTGATTCTCTCTGTGTGTCTGTGACTGTAGGCCAGCCCCTTCTTCTCTCAGCCTCAGTTTCCTAACAGCCACTTCCTAGTTGCAGGAATGAGATTGCATACTTACTGCCTGGATCAGTGCCTGCTACACAGCAGTTCCTGAATTCTGGTATCAAGTTCAGGTTCAGCTATCTTGTCCACTCCACCTAGTATCTCCCTTGGTTGCCTTCACCCTGGAACATCTGGAAAATGGAGGGTAGGTCCTGGGGTAGACCTATGAAATGGTAGTGTTAGGTGAGCTTAGAATCAGACCCAGGCAGTTGGGGGTCTGCCAAAAGGAAGGAGGCCTGGGTCCAGGTGCTTCTTCCCTGACACCTCTTCCCCTACGTCCTTCCAGATATGATGGCCCAGCCATGGTTGTCCTGCTTCCTGCTTCCTGTCCTCATGGAGTCTGGTGGGTGCCTCCCCTCCCCCACCATAGCAGCATTAAACTGGGGACCCTCAGCAGGACCTTCTGAAAGAGAGGGACCATCCCTCATCAGCAGACACCCAGCTCCCAGAGATAGCCCTGTGTACAGCTGCCCTTGAGAGGCTCAGAAAGGAATCCAGTCCTGGGGTGTGGGCTGGGTTTGCCATAGGACTGATGTGGGCTCCCAGGGGAGTGAGTGGGAGTCAGGCTTTGCAGGGGTGTCCAGATGTTCCAGCACTATGTGTCCCGACAGTGGCAGCCAATGTGGCCCCAACGTTCCTGGCCAACATGACAGTGGTGACCTTACCTGAGGACCTTCCGGTGGGTGAGTAATGGTCCCTGTGTCGGGGCCCACAAGAAAGTCCTACAGCAGCCCCATGGGCTTGTCCCAGCCCTGCAGCTCCACAGCGCCTCATGGGAGAAAGCACAGTGCTACGTAGTCAGGAGTTACCCCATTATCCCCTCTTTTTCATGTCCCCAGGGAGAAAAGTTCTGCTTGGGACCATTCTTTCTCTTACCCTCACACTTGCTAATCCCCCCACACAGACTTTTTTTGTTTTAAAGAGCCAGAATAGGCTCCAGGCACAGAGCCTCTCACAGAAGCTAGCCACTTAGCTTTGCTTTCGTTGTTTTTATTTGTAGAGTTACCTTCCATCTTTGGGTTTTTTGATCTAAAGTTTGCTTTTGAAATAATTTTACTTATATGAAACAGTAAACCCATTTAGAAAAGATTATAAATACTGTTATGTAGCACAGCAACGGCCATGGTAAAGGTCACAATGTGGTTCAGGAACATCTTTTGGATGGAGCCAGAGGGCCTGGAGACCATATTCCCAGAGGGCAGGACCTGGGTTGGGGAACTAGAAACAACAGATGACCCTATTGCTGGGCCTCTAGATAACAGAGGTGTAAACAAGGTAGAGCCTCATTACCCGTCGCATGGCTGGCCAGAGCTGTCTGGAGTCTAGAACTGCAGGAAGCTGATCTATCAGGCTTTCCCCTCCCTACGGAGCTTCTGGTATCAGACAGCTTCTCCTACCTTCATGTTTTGCCTCCCCTGGTGGGGGGCTTCCCACTCCTGTGGCCCAGGATGGCTCATTGAGACCCCATGCCTGCTAGTGAAAGGCAGAAGGGGCCAAGAGGGCTTGTGTCTGTCTCCTAAGGAGAGGCTCCAGATTTTACACACTTGCTTCTGCTCACAGCTTCTTGGCCTATCCTAGCTGCAGGGAACCTGAGGAGTGTGGACTTTACTCTGGTTGGCCATGTGCCCAACTCCAAATCCAGAGTTCTATTCTGAGAGAAAGGGAGGGTGTGGCTATTAGGGAACAATGCACAGTCTTTGTCTTGGTGTCAGAATGGGATTCAGGAAGATCTAAAGCTAGCAGATGAGGGCGGCGGCTGTGGCTCAAACGGGTAGGGCGCTGGCCCCATAAGCCTGAGGTGGCAGATTCAAACCTGGCCCCGGCCAAAAACCGCAAAAAAAAAAAAAGCTAGTAGGCGAAGCAAGAGACTGCATCATGGAAGCCCAGAGTCTGCCCTAGGACTCAAGAGCCAGCTTCTGAGTGCAGGAGGAAAGAACGGGGAACAGGCTTTGCAGCCATGAAGGCCTTATCCATTTGGATATGGTTGCTAGGACAGCCAAGTCTGCTAAAGGTTATATTAGGAAAAGTGTAGAGCCCAGGATGAGGGAGGAGTTAGTTTTACTCTGAGATGGAACAATCTTCCCTGCAGGGCTGCCTCAGACCAAATGATCTATGAATATTCTTTATAGAACAGAGAAGTATCATATATCTGTTAATGATATTTACATGTATTTTCACAGCTGTTTCATCCTAGATAAAAATAAATGCACACACATTTCCAAAAAATGTCACAAATATATGTAACCCAAACGTCCTCGCCATCTCCATCCTCCTGGGCAATCCTTTAACATTCATGTGCAACAGCGTGACTCCCTTTCTTAGTCTCAGAGGCTCCTCCTGTGTGTGTCCTTTTGGAGTTACCCCATTAACTCTTGCTCCTGCTGCCTCCCACAGCCAGTCCCCACCCCCCTCCAACAGCTTCTTCCCATTCCCAAGGCTGCAGTTTCTCCCCACTTCATTTTGCTGCAACCTTGCATCTGGGCTATATCTTGCTTCTGTTGCACGTCACAGCCTGCATGGAAGCTTTGGGGGTGACACGAGAGATTATAGCACATAACAGGAAACCATAATCATTGCTCCCGTCCCCTGGCCATGCCAGCCATGTGGGTGTCTGCTCTAGGCCAGCCCTGCCAATGCATGACCCGAGGTCCTGCACACTCCTCCTCTCCAGCCTCCTTGGGAAATGGAAATCTAGGAAGCATGATCTGGATGCTGACATCTTAGTGGAACACTGGCCCAGCAGTCTTCCCCAGGGAGGGGACCATGCTGAGGAGGGATTGAGGTCAAACCTTCCAAATTGGAGCTGGAGATACTGGGACCATTGCCATTTTTAGTTTTCTCTCTCCAAAGCTCAGTATTCTGATTCCAGGGAGGGCAGGCACATGGGCTTGGCTGCGGGAAGGGAAGATGTCTGGGGCAGAGCCCACCCTACTGCGTCCGGTACAGTTAGAGTAATTCCCCCGAAGGAAACCAGGATGCTATTATCAAAAGGCCCCTGAATGGGTGCTAAGTAACAACATCCTGACCACAGGGTTGGGAGCCCTGAGGACTGGAGATTTCAGGTCTAGCTGTGTGCAGAGAAATTAGGTGCCTGGCCTAGACTCATGGGTAGCTTGGCCCTGAAAGAGGTGGCCATGGACCCTGCACAGCTCCTGTCCATCCCTAGGTGCGGAGGCCTTCTGGTTGGTAGCCAAAGACCAGGACAATGACCCCCTGACGTATGGGATTAGTGGCTACTATGCCTACTTCTTCAGTGTCACCAAGAACAATGGGAAAGTGATCCTGGCCACCTCTCTGGACTTTGAGGTAAAGAACATGAACCTAGCAAGGGAGGGGGAGTGAGGGCCCTGGAGCCAGCCTGGGAGTGGGGGGCGCGCGGCCTGTGCTTCCACCCAGCAGGAGATCACCTAGGGCCCCTTCTCTCTGCAGACACTGTACTTGTTCAGGATCACCATCTCCGTGAGCGACGGCCACAACCTAGTGAGTCAGAAGGTGGGGGAGGGGAGGGTGGTTCAGGGACAGCCTACATCTGACTGTGTCTCTCACCTCAAGAAAGCAGACAGCGCCCCAGTTAACAAACCATAAATCTAATGCTCATATTAAAATAGACTTTTCTATTTTTTGTCATACAATATTGCCAGGATTTTAGTATTTATTATTAATTTATTTATTTATTATTTATTTTTTGTAGAGACAGAGTCTCACTTTACTGCCCTTGGTGAGAGTGCCATGGCGTCACACAGCTCACAGTAACCTCCAGCTCTTAGGCTTACGTGATTCTCTTGCCTCAGCCTCCCAAGGAGCTGGGACTACAGGCTCCCGCCACAACGCCTGGCTATGTTTTTTGTTGTAGTTTGGCCGGGGCTGGGTTTGAACCTGCCACCCTCGGCGTATGGGGCCAGCGCCCTACTCACTGAGCCACAGGCGCCGCCCTATTATTAATTTATTTTAATTATATAAATGTATTTTTATTTCACATTCAAGCTTTTTTGTTTAAGTCATATTATATATAATTACACACAAATATATTATTGAAATTATGAATATACAATTAAGTATATTATGTGTATTAATATATATTAATATAAATGTTGATTTGAAAACAATGTCAAATACCTCTCCACTCTCAGACCTTTGAGGCAATCATTTTCAAGTCCTTTAGCTGAATACATTGCATCTACATTCTTCTTTCTTTCTTTTTTTGTAGAGACAGAGTCTCACTTTATTGCCCTCGGTAGAGTGCTGTGGCCTCACACAGCTCACAGCAACCTCCAACTCCTGGGCTTAAGCGATTCTCTTGCCTCAGCCTCCCGAGTAGCTGGGACTACAGGCGCCCGCCACAACGCCCGGCTATTTCTTTCTTTTTTTTTAATTTCAGATTAATAAGGGGGTACATATGATTAGGTTACATAGTAAGGTTAAAGTCTGGGTTGCAGTTGTGTCCTTCACCCAGGAAGTGTGCAATCTGCCCCTGCAATGTATCCATGGGTAGGCATTTACCTAACCCCACCCACCCCCTTACTTGAATTTAATTGAGATTTTTCTCACATGAACATGTAGTTGTTAATCCACTGGTTCTAATTAAGTACTGAGTATGTGTGATGCTTGTTTTCCATTCTTGTGATATTTCACCTAGGAGAATGTTCTCCAAATCCATCCTGATTGTTACAAAAGATACAAAATTTCTATCTTTTTAGGGCTGAATAGTATTCTACGGTATACATATGCCAGTGTTGATTAATCCATTCACGTGTTGAAAAGCATCAGGGTTGTTTCTACATCTTTGCAATTGTGAATCGTGCTGCTATAAACATTTCAGTGCAAATGTCCTTATGGTAAAATGAGTTTTTTTCTTTGGGGTGTATACCTAGTATGGAGATTGCAGGATTGAATAGTAGGTCTACTTCTAGTTCTTGAGGAATCTCCCTGCTTCTTTCCACAGCAGCTGTACTAGTTTGCAGTCCCACCAAAAGTGCATGAGTGTTCCCTTTTCTCTGCACCCACGCCAGCAACTATTGCTTTGGGACATTCTGATGTGGGCCATTCTCACAGGGGTTAGGTGATACCTCAAGGTGCTTTTTTTTATATATGAATATTCACAATAGCTTTATTCCCCTGGGACCATCCTAATTGTCCACCAACTGAAGAGTGGATAAACAAATTGTGGCATATCTATACAATAGGACATCCACTGATCCTGTTGTCAAGTAAGCATAAGATCAGGAAGACATTACAGGGTACGTGCGCCAGGGCTGATTCTTGAATGACTTTCAAGGATGCTAGAAGAACATATGATCTGAACAGAAAATGTTGGGCTATGGTCTTAGGCAAACATTTTTTTTTCTCTCAAAGTGCTTTTGATTTGCATTTCTCTGATGATAAGGGATGATGAACATTTTTTCATGAGTTTGTTGGCCATTCATCTGTCCTCATGAGAAAAGTTTCTGTTCATGTCGCTTGCCTCAGTTTCAATGGGGTTGTTTGACCTTTCCTTGTTTTTTTTTTTTTGTAGAGACAGAGTCTCACTTTATGGCCCTCGGTAAAGTGCTATGGCATCACAGCTCACAGCAACCTCTAACTCCTGGGCTTAAGCGATTCTCTTGCCTCAGCCTCCTGAGTAGCTGGGACTACAGGCGCCCGCCACAACACCCGGCTATTTTTTGGTTGCAGTTCAGCCGGGGCCGGGTTTGAACCCGCCACCCTCGGTATATGGGGCCGGCGCCCTACCGACTGAGCCACAGGCGCCACCCAACCTTTCCTTGTTGATTCACTTGAGTTCGTTGTATCTGGTTCTTAGCCCTTTGTCAGATTCATAGCATGCAAGTATGGTCTCCCATTCTGAAGGTTGTCACTTTGCTTTGTTGACTATGTTCTTAGCTGTACAGAAGCCCTTTAACTTGATAAGGTCCCATTAATTTATTTTTGTCATTGCTGCGATTGCCAGTGGGATCTTCTTCATAAATTCTTTCCCTAGGCTGATGAGATTAAGAGTTTTCCCCATGCTTTCTTCTATGGTTTTTATGGTTTCATGTCTTAGACTTAAATCTTTTATCCATCTTGAGTTAATTTTTGTAAGTTACACTCTTATTTCTAAATGACATGTTTGTGCCACTATTGTTTTGCGTCTGTGGAAGTTGAGGGTTTTTTTCTCTAACACATTCCCAGAACTCTATCCATTAAAAAAATCATTTTAGTCACTTGATATTCATGAATACATTCTCTTTGTAAGGATTTCAAACATTAAAGACACAGCTAAAGGCCTTGGGTAACCCTTCCCAGCCCACTCAACTCATGTGTGCACTATTGCTGTGTTCATTTGTAGCACTTGCTAAGTGCTTATGTACATCTACAGCTCCATGGAAGAAAGATTATGTTTTGGGGTGCATTTTCCGAAACCCGATGAGATCTAGCTGTCTATATTGTTTCGAAGTTGCCTTGCCTATGCAATGATTGGGCTTGAAGCTCTTTCTGTGTCTACACACAGGAGTCCCTCATTTCTTGTAACGTCTCTATCTGGTGAAGAAACATAACCATGGCTCTACAGCTGATCTCCTTTGATGGACACTTAGGTTGTTCTCACCTTTGTATTATGGCAAACAAAGCTAAAATGTACCTTCCTGTAATAAGGAAAGTACATTTTAGATACAAAAAAAAAAAAACCGATAATGTCCATAACTTACTTTCAAATAGTTCAGAAAACATATGAAAAGAGGATGAGGAACCAAATGATGGGGGCACCCCATCTGGGGGCACCAGAAGCTCTCTATGCTATACTTGCAACTCTCCTGGCCTTCTGAATCCCATTTTCTGGCTTCACCTGGGCTTTCTCACCTGCAGGTGCAGAGGGAAATGCAGGTGATCGTGGATGATAGAAACGACAATGCACCTGTTTTCCAGAACACTGCCTTCTCCATCAGCATCAATGAGGTGACATCAGTGGAAGCAAGGGGCATCCCAAAGTGTTTTTCAGAGTGGGAAGGCCAGAGGCAGATGCTTGGCATCCAGGACTGGGAAAAGCCTCTCCTAGAAGGGGCAGCTTCAGGGACAAAACCCAGGAGGATATAACGCCACAATAGTCACAACAACATTTTGTGATCAGATTGGATTGGAGTTCTTTCAGTTATGAAAGCAAAAAAAAAAAAAAAAAGTATTAGTTGTCTCATATATCTGAAAAATTTAGAGCCACCTTTGACTTCAGGCATGGCTGGATCCAGGTACTCAAACCATGTCATCAAGAATATGTCTTGGCTGGGCAAGGTGGCTCACACCTGTAATCCTAGCACTCTGGGAGGCCAAGGTGGGCGGATTGCCTGAGCTCACAGGTTCAAGACCTGCCTGAAGACCCTGTCTCTAAAAATAGCCGGGTGTTGTGGTGGGTGCCTGTAGTCCTGGCTACTTGGGAGGCTGAGGCAAGAGAATCGTTTGAGCCCAATAGTTTGAAGTTGCTGTGAGCTATGACACCAGGAAAGTCTACTGAGGGTAACTAAGTGAGACTCTGTCTCAAAAAAAAAAAAAAAGTCTCTCCCCACCTTTCAGCTCTGCCTCTGTCATTGCCTCTATGCTGGGGACAGGGGGCAGTTCTGCCATGTGGGGATCAAAGTATTCCCCTGCAGCTCCAGGCTCACATCCCACCAGCTTTGCAACTTTAATAGCAAGACTACCTCTTTCTCAGTGGTTCTAGCCCAGTCCCCAGAGCTGACTTTCATTGGCTCATTTTGGGTCATGTGCCCATCCTTGAACCAATTTGGGGATACGATGGGCTCTGATTGGCGAGGTCTGCACCCTGTGCCTTCCACCCAGAAAACGAGGGTGGGGGCAGTCACTGGAACTAAATGGGTGGGAAGGGTGTTCCCCAATGGTGGCTGGGGAGCAAACACAGCATCACTCTTCAGTCTTCCTTACTAATGGCTGCAAAGACCTTCAAAGCGGGGTCTGGACATGTGCGGTCCAGACAGTCAGGTAACAGGCTCTGATCAAGCACCTATGTGCCAGGTACTGTCCTTAGTACTTGATTTGAAGAAGACAGACCTGATGTTCTTATACACTCACATTCTAGTGAGGAGCAGGCAAGAGTCCACAAAAAATAAACTAGGCAGGATTATTTCAGATGGTGTTGAGCTCCATAGAAGATGGCAACATGAAAGGAGGAGACGGTGGAAGGGGCTACTTTAGGCTCAGTGGTCAGGAAAAGCTTCTGTGAGTAGGTGATATCTGCTCAGTGGCTGGCAGAAGAGCAGGCGGGGGAGCTGAAGGCAGAGAGGTGGGCAGTGGCCTGGTCATGGGGGGCAATAGAAACTGTCTGGGCTGCCTTCTGGGCAAAATGGGGAAACTCTCAGAAGGTTTTAAGCACAAAAGTGATGTGTTCTGATTCACAATTTTAAAAGATCTGTTTGGCTGCAGCAAGGAAGTACTGAGGGTGCGAACAGGACTCCAAGAGCAAAGGCATCCCCAGAGAAACCGCCAGCTCTGCAGGGCTCTGTTTGCAATCCCTGGCTATAGGCTACAGAGAGCCCACGGGGATCTGAGCAGGGCAATGGCAGAGTGAGGCTGGTTTCTAGAATGATCCTTATTCTGGCCCTGGGTCTCTGCAAATCAGAAGGTGCTCAGTGGTGGTGAGGCCACATGGGGGATGGGGAGGCCTGCCCTGCTCCACCCTCAGCTGTCTCCAGAGGTCCAGGTGGGAATGAAAGGGGGACAGCAGCCTGTGGTAGGTGAGGAACTTGAAACTCAGAACAGCTGGGTTTGATCCAGAGGTCCAGGTGGGAATGAAAGGGGGACAGCAGCCTGTGGTAGGTGAGGAACTTGAAACTCAGAACAGCTGGGTTGGATCTCCCAGGTGACAAGTGTCTCGTTACAGACCCTGCCAGTCGGCAGTGTGGTGTTCTCCGTGCTGGCTGTGGATAAAGACTTGGGCTCAGCAGGTGCAGTGGTGTACTCCATTGAGAAGGTATGCATGAGGGCCGGGAGCGAGGGGTGAGGGAATGTGTGCCCTGACTGCCCTTCGCAGCCACCAGGGGGCAGTATGTTCACAGACAACCCTCAGGGTCCCCAGGCTGTCTGTCCCCCAAACCCTACTTGCCCAGTTGCCTGAGGATCATTCCTGCCTGGGGCACTGTCTCCGTCCTTGACAAAAGCAGAGGCAGTCCTGGCTTCACAGAAGGCTCAGAGAGCTTATGGTTCTCATCAAAGGAACACAGACGTTAAAGGCTGTGTGAACTCAGTTCTGTAAAGACCCACTCACTAGTGATAGCCCCATTTTTGAGCAGCAACTATGTGTCTGGTACATACCTTATAGTTGTCCCTATGTATCCTCCAGAGGATTGGTTTCAGGTTCCCGCTCAGATATCAAACTCTGTAGACACTCAACTCCCTGACAAAAAGTGGTGTAATATTTGTGTATAACCTACACACGACTCACACACTTTAAATCATCTCCAGATTACTTATAACACCAATACAATGTCAGTAGTGGTCACACTGTATTATTTAGAGAATAATGACAAGGAAGAAGGTCTGTGCCTGTTCAGGAGGGATGCACCCCCTTAGGCCTAACTACAGTTTTGATCTGTGGCAGTGGAAGCCCGGCTGCAGAGGTTGGCTGCATCTCACTGGAGTCTCCTCTCTGTCCACGGGGGCACCACCACTACCTCCGTTCCTGGAGGTGGAAACTGAGGCCTGGGGAGGTTCATGATATGGGGAGGTGGCAGGGTGCCCACAAGAGAGCTGCAACTCAGCTCGTCCCTCAGAGCAGGCCCCTGGGGTAGGGCTGTCCCGAAGAGTCTGGCCCCAGTGTGCTCTGCCTCAGGTCATCCCCAGTACTGGTGACAGTGAGCATCTCTTTCGGATCCTGGCCAACGGCTCCATCATACTCAACGGCAGCCTCAGCTACAACAACAAGAGCGCTTTCTATCAGCTGGAGCTGAAGGCCTGCGTGAGTGGGTCGCAGTGGGGCAGCCCCTGGCCCTGGCCCTGGCTCTGGCTCTGGCTCACCAAGGCCATCTCCCCAGGACTCGGGCGGCATGTACAATGGCAGCTACGTTATCCAGTGCTCTTCGCCTGTCTTCCTGTCCATCTCTGTGATCGACCAGGCTGATCTGGACCCCCATTTTGTCAGGGAGTTTTACTCGGCCTCTGTGGCTGAAGATGCAGAGAAGGTGTGCCAGGGGACCTGTGGGTTGTGGGGCCAGGGGTAGGGGAAGGGCTAGTGTTGAGCAGGCCTCCTTCCAGGGCACCTCAGTGCTGAAAGTGGAGGCCGTGGATGGCGACAAAGGAATCAATGACCCTGTGGTCTACAGCATCACCAGTGAGAATGGAGTATCTCCAGGTTGGGGCTGGGCCAGGGTGGGCACAGGGCTCCATCAGGGTTGCTAGAAACAGCTTTCCCTTCTGCCTCCTTGCCAGACTCCACGAGGCCTGGCTGGTTTGACATTGGGGCAGATGGGGTCATCAGAGTCATTGCTCCCCTGGACCGCGAGCAGCTGCTGGAGGAGGACGAGGAGGTGCAGCTGCAGGTCACGGTGAGCGAGGGCTCCACCACCTCCATTCTGCCTTCTGCCCTCTGATTGCTCTCTGAGCACTGGTTCTCTAACCTCTGCCCTCTGGCCTCCGCTCTGCACCTCAGGCCACCGAGGTACACCCTAACATCTATGGGCAGGAGGCCAAGGTGAGCACCTGGGTCACACTGAGGGTGCTGGATATCAATGACCACAAACCCGAGTTTTACAACTGCAGCCTCGCAGCCTGCACCTTCACTCCCCAAGAGGCCTGCATCAACTTCACTGGCTCCGTGGATGAGCACGCCTCTCCCCACATCCCCATCGATGGCCTCACCATGGTGGTCTACGATCCAGACAAGGCAGGCGCAGCAGCAGGGTGGGGAGAGTGAATGGTGGGTGGTGTTGAGTGGAGTGGGGGATGGGGATGGATGGCCAATGATGTGGGGTAATCTCAGGTGTTGGGGTGCTGGGCAGTGTGGTCATAGCACGGTCTGAGTGAGTGTTAGGTTGGAGGACACTCTCTTAAATGGAGGCTGGCACAGAGGCAGGCAACTTGGGTGGCATTGGAAGATGGATAACTGTGGGTGGTGTTTGGTAGAATTAGGTGGCACAGAGTTGGTATGAATGTTATGTGGAAGACCCAAATGGTGTTGGGTGGCCTTAGGGTGGTGGGTATGTAGAGCTGGTGGTAGAGTTTGCTGAAACGTGGCACTGGTCACAGAGGTGGTGTGGACATAGGTAATGTAGGGTGTTGGGGGTGAACAGCTGATGGGAAGGTCTTGTGGGGGTGAAGGCTATGTGTCCAGGCTCTGTGTCTCTGGCCCTGAACCCTGCAGGGGTCACTCAGTATCTCTGGGCCTCTGTTTCCTCTTTGGAAAATGAAGACAGTCGTAGCTGTCACGTATGGGGTCACTTGGGAACAGTGAAATAACAAACAGTGCCGGGGAAGTCCTCCTCTAATGAGCAGGGACTAGTGATCAACCCAGCCTCCGGGGCTCTCTTGCTTCAGTCTTTTGAGAACCCCCTCATGGGACCTCATCAGCAGGGCTTCCTGAGGCAGGGGCCTGGGGTCAGAGACTGGAGAAACAGGCAGGTGGGCACATTGTAAGGGGAGGGGTCTCTGCTATATGCCCGATTTTATAGGGCAGAAATGGCACCTTCCTTCTGTCCCTGGGGGGCCCTGATGCGGATGCCTTCAGTGTGTCCCCGGAGCGAGCAGCGGGCTCGGCTGACGTGCAGGTGTTAGTGAGAGCCTCGGCATTGGTGGACTATGAGCAGCAGATGGCGATGGTGGTGCAGGTGAGGGGTGCAGGGCATGGTGAGTGTTAGGGGCACTGGGGCGTGGATGCTGCAGGGCACTTGGGCCCCAATGCCACCACCCCTTCCCCTGTCCTCAGGTTGTGGCCACAGACTCGGTTAGTCAAAATGTTTCCATCGCCACAGTGACCATCTACCTTACAGACACCAATGACCACAGGCCTACATTTCCCCAGAGCTTGTATGTCCTCACTGTGCTGGAGCACAGTGCCACTGGCTCTGTGGTCACCAGCAGCATCCATGTGAGTGATGGGGACACTGGTGGGCCAGGCTGGGAGGGACACACAGAGAAGGCAGACCTGGGGATGGTGGCCCTCCCTGATCTCTGTAGCATCTGGTGTTGTCAGTCTCAACAAGCATCCATGCATGTGTGAGTGTGACAGTGTGCGTGGGAGGATTCTCCCTTTCTGTCAGGAAGCATGGCAGCCCTGTCCTCAGCAGCTGCATGGGTGGCTGTGAGTGCGGCATCTCCACACAGTACCCTGACATCTCTCTGCCTCCCAGGCCACAGACCCAGACACGGGAGAGTGGGGCCGCATCACCTACAGCCTGCTCCCAGGAAACGGGTGAGGGCCGTGTGGGATGGGGAAGGGCAGGATGGTGTGTGGGGCCCAGGCCCACCTCTCTGCCCCGTCACTGGAATAGGGCAGCTGCCAAGGACTTGGGGTGCCCAGTTATATTTCAGTTTCAGCAAAACAATGACTCTTTATTGGAGTGGGGAAGAAGACAGGATCTCTGTTGCTGGGATTAGAGTGCGATGGTGTCATCATAGCTCATTGCAAACTCAAACTTACGGGCTCAAGTGATCCTCTTGCCTCACTTTCCCAGCAGCTGAGACTCTAGGCAAGCACCACCGTGCCCAGCTAATTCTTTTCCTTTTAGTAGAGACGGGGTCTCACTCTCACTCAGGCTGGTCTCAAACTCCTGAGCTCAAGCAATCCAGCTGCCTTGGCCTCCCAGAGAGCTAGGATTATAGGCATGAGCCACCACATCTGGCTACAATGACTCATTTTTTTAAGAATAATGAGGCCTGAGAAGCACTTGAAGAATGAACCGGCCTGAGTTCAGAGCACCAGGGGATGGATGAAGAGACAGGATCAGGCTTCTGACATGTTCCAAATATTGCAGGGACATACTCAAATATTTGTCCTTTTGTATCATCTGAAACTCACACTTGTATTTTTATTTGCTGAATCTGGCCCCCCTAAGCAGGGCAGACCTCTTTGAGGTAGATCCAGTCTCGGGGACAGTGACAGTGAAGAACAGCAAGCTGTTGGACCGGGAGACACAGGCCGTGTACTACCTGACACTGCAGGCCATGGACGGTGGGAACCAGTCCACCTCCACCATCCTGCAGATCCACCTGCAGGACATCAATGACAACACGCCCGTGGTCAGTGGCTCCTACAACATCTTTGTCCAGGAGGAGGAAGGCAACGTCTCTGTGACCATCCAGGTGTGAGCTGGGCCTGGATCTGGTGGGCGGAGCAGGGACAGGCTTTGTAGTCCTGCTGGTCTTGGCTGTGTGGCTCTGGGAAAGTCACTCGGTATCTCTGGGCCTCTGTTTCCTCTTTGGAAAATGAAGACAGTCATAGCCTTATTCATGGGGTCACTTGGGAACAGAGAGATAACACATGTAAAGTGCTCAGCACAAGACCTGGCACAGAACAAGCTCTCAAAGACCTATTGTTGTTGTTGTTGTTATTATTATCATTATTATTATTATTATTTTAGATAGAGACAGGGTCTCACTTTGTTGCCCAGGCTGGAATTCCCAAACTCAAGTGATCTTCCTGCCTGAGCTTTCAGAGTGCCTGAGACTACAGGCACATACTACTATGACCAACTAAGTTTTTTTTTTTTTGGATTTTGGCCGGGGCTAGGTTTGAACCCACCACCTCTGGCATATGGGACCAGCGCCCTACTCCTTGAGCCACAGGCACCACCCGACCAACTAAGTTTTATATTTTTTTTGTAGAGATGGGGTCTGGCTATGTTGTCCAGACTGGTCTCAAATTCCTGGCCTCAAGTAATCCTCCTGCCTTGGTTATTCTTTTTTATTTACACCTCTGACTCACTCCAAAAAGGAATTGAGGTGGTTTAGATAAAAAAAAAGTAAGATAAAAATATGAAGGAAATAAGAAAAAGGAAAAAATAAAGGATGGCACTCTTTAATGGCACAAAGGTAGAGCGTCGGACTGGGCTGCTAGTTTCATTCTGAGCTTTGTAATGGCCAAAGCAAAGAGAGAAATGAGACCAATGGCCAGGTTCCCAGAGTCTATCAGATAAAAATCCACCAGGGGGCGGCACCTGTGGCTCAGTGAGTAGGGCGCCGGCCCCATATGCCGAAGGTGGCGGGTTCAAACCCAGCCCCGGCCAAACTGCAACAAAAAAATAGCCGGGCGTTGTGGCGGGCGCCTGTAGTCCCAGCTACTCGGGAGGCTGAGGCAAGAGAATCGCGTAAGCCCAAGAGTTAGAGGTTGCTGTGAGCTGTGTGACGCCACAGCACTCTACCAAGGGCGGTACAGTGAGACTCTGTCTCTACAAAAAAAAAAAAAAATCCACCAGGGTCTGCAGAGAAACACCATGGAGAAGCTCTTCTCCTGGTCCTGAGGAGTTCAGCAGCTTTACCCCGGAGACATCTGAAAGGGGGTCTTGTGAGGAGAGGGCAACCAAGTCCCCAGAATGCCAATCCAGGGGCCATAGAGCCCTTCCATCTTTCTGGGGCTGCGTGGTTTCTAGAGCATGTTCCCACCCCTGATCTCTTGACCAAACTGTGAAGAGTTGGTAAAGTAAATGGCAGCACTGGGGCTGCAGCCCCAGACCTCTGTGGGCCTTTCCTCCTTCCTGCTTGACGCTTCATGCCCCGGTCAGTGAGCTCCTCAGATTTGCTGCTGTAACGGAGTTGTCCAGATGAAGCTGAGAAGCGCTTGAAGAATGAACTGGCCTGAGTTCAGAGCACCAGGGGATGGATGAACAGACAGGATCAGGCTTTTGGAAAAACAATTTCTGGCTGCTTACAAAGGATCCATTTAACAAACAAGATCCCAGCAAAATTAAAATGAAAGAGATGAAGGTGGGACAGGTAGGAAGAAGGCAAAAGAACTGGTTCTGGGTCAGAGTAGCACAGTTGACACCACTGGATTCAAATCCACATCTGCTGAGCACTTATATAGACCTGGTCCTTCACTGGGACCTGGGTCCTTGGAGATGAATCCATGATAATTCCTGTCCCCAAGAGGCTCTCAATTAGGGGGAAGGCACCAGATAGTTACCCAGTGGTGTCACCTGTGCTATGTTGAAGGTAACACAGAGGTTGTGGAAGACTGGGGGAGGCACCAATCTGGCCTGGATTTGTGCAGAGAAAGTGTAGAGGGCATTCGAGGTGAGGGAACAGCATGTGCAAGTCAGTGGAATGGAAAAACCAAAGGGAAACCAAGCAGTGTTTGGGGACCTTGCAGGACAGGAAGTTTTTCTCTCTCTCTCTCTCACACACAAATTAAGTGAAGAAGCAGCTATTTATTAAAAAATATATAGTACCCCAGTTGGGGCAACATAGCAAGACCCCATACCTACAAAAAATAAAAAAATTAGTGGAGCATGGCAGAATATACCTGTAATCTCAGCTACTCAGGAGGCTGAAGCAGGTGGATCACTTGAGCCCAGGAGTTCAAGGTTGTAGTGAGCTATGATTGTATCACTGCACTCCAGAGCAACACCCTGCCTCAAAAAAATAAAAAAATAAAAAAGTAAAGAAAAAAGATTAGCCAGGTGTTGTGACAGGTGCCTATAGACCCGGCAACTTGCGAGGCTGAAGACAGGACGATCACTTCAACCCAGGAGTTTGAGGTTACTGTGAGCTATGATAACATCGTGGAACTCTAGCTTAGGCAACAGAGTGAGACTCTGTCTCAAAAATAAAATAAAATAGAGTGCTGAAGTAGTCATCATAGGAAAATCAGAATTTTGTTGGCCTTCACACTTACTATATGTGTTTATTTAAAATTTTTTGAATGTCTTCAATATATTTCTCCCATATTCCAGGAATATCAGCCCCATAAGGGAACTATCCTGACTACCACTCCATTACTAGTGCATAGAATAGGGTTAGGTGTGTTGTAGGTATGCAGTAAGCATTTGTGAGATGGAAGAATATCCCCAGTGCTTAAGACCTCAAAAGTTCTTGCAAGCTGTTGATCTGAGCCTCTGAGATGGGAAACTGAGGCTGAGAGATTGGCCAGCATCCCACTGGCTCTAGCCCCAACTACTGCCCATGGCCAGAAAGGAGAATTGAGCTGCAGGGAAATGGCTTGGGGGCTGGGAGGCACCTGATAGCCCAGGGCTGACCCTTGCTTATCTGTACAGGCCCACGACAGTGATGAGCCAGGCACCAACAATAGCCGTCTGCTCTTCAGCCTACTGCCTGGCCCCTACAGTCACAACTTCTCCCTGGATCCTGACACAGGGTTCCTTAGAAATCTAGGGCCCCTGGACCGAGAGGCCATCGACCCCGCCCTGGGGGGACGCATTGTGCTGACGGTGCGTGTGGCTGACTGCGGTGTGCCTGTCCTCAGCACGGAGGTCAATGTCACCATCACCGTGGAGGTAAGGCCTGGCGCAGCCAAGAGTAGGATGCCAGGATAGGCCCGAGGGCCTGCTAGCCCTGGCTTAGGGACTCTCAAGCACCAGCTCAACTCATATTTTTACCCTTTGCAATGTGGTGGGTAGGAAATTTCTGCAGCCAGCCTGCCTGGCTTACCATCCTGGCTCACTAATTATGTGGTCCTAGGCAATTACTCAATTTCCCTGGGTCCTCAGGCTCCTCATCTGTAAAATGGGGATGAAAACAGCATAAAGATTAAGTGAGTGAGGGCAGCACCTGTGGCTCAGTGAGTAGGGCACTGGCCCTATATACCGAGAGTGGCGGGTTCAAACCTGGCCCCAGCCAAACTGTAACAAAAAAATAGCTGGGCGTTGTGGCGGGTGCCTGTAGTTCCAGCTACTCGGGAGGCTGAGGCAAGAAAATCACTTAAGCCCAAGAGCTGGAGGTTGCTGTGAGCTGTGATGCCAGAGCACTCTACTGAGGGTGACAAAGTGAGACTCTGTCTCTAAAAAAAAAAAAAAAAGATTGAGTGAATTAATGGAAAGGGCTTCAAAGAGTGCCTGACCTATAGAAGATGCCATCTCTGATTGTCAGTCATGAAGTCCTACCTGAAATGCAGCACAATTTGAAAGCAGAGAAGGGGTGAAAAATCAGCATTGATAGTGTCTACTGCACACCTGGCCCTGCAAGGTAAAGCTAGTTATTACCTTTTTATTGATCAAGAAACTGAGGCACAGAGAGTTTTGGTACCTTGTCTAGGGTTGCAGAATGGGGTTTTGAACCCAGTCTGTCTGGTTATAAGGCAGCCACAGAGTACAAGTCACCTTCCTTAGAAAAGTGTAACAAATGTGCATACACACCTTGTCCATAATGCCCATCCCCCATCTAGGGTTGTGCAGTGCACAGCCTGCACCACGACACATAGCAGCCTTTTGTCTCATTGGTTAGGGTTTGCCACTTTTCTACAAGTATCAGAGAGTGAAACCTCAGGGAAAATGGAGAAACAGAAGCAGAATTCGGATTTATTGGCCATCCTTAGAGAGAGGGTGGGCTGCAAAGAAAGAAGAAAGCAGAATTACATTTCCTGAGTGAGCAGATCCGTTTATCCCTGTGAGCAGACATTACAATCACCCTGCCAGTGGGGACTACTATGCTATTTTCCAGATGAGGACCCTGAGGCCAGAGAAGTCAAGGTCACACGTGAGGCAGAGGTGGAGAAAGATTTGACTCAGAGCTGCTCTGTTAGCCACACCTGTGCATTAAGGCACCCTTGAGAATGCAGCTGGTTGTGTGTGCATGAAGCCAGTGATGCCATCTCTGGGAAATCACCATCAGAAAACACATCTAGTTAAGGGGGAGAGAGCTTTGTTTTCCAAGAGGTCCATTCTAGGGTTATTCAGAAAAACAAATGCTTGTGATGTCACCCACCCATGAGCAGACCCTGGGAAGGGCCAGAGCATTTGGTATCCTCCAAGCACATGCCAGCATTGGCAGGGGATAGTGGTGGGCAGTGTCGCCTCTAGGCCATGGCAACAGTTTTAGGAGCTCCAGCTATACCTGGTGAGCCTGCACTGTGAGGGAAGCCAGAAGAGAAAACAGCTGGTATCCAGGGACAGGACCAGATCTGTGCTCTCCCAGGTTCCTGGAGCGCAGCTCTGCCTGAGCACAGAGCTGATGTCATGGGAGTCGCTGAGAGTGAGAGGGACAGCAGGAAGGAGAGGATGAGGGAATGCATGGGCCGCGCCTGGGGCCTCTGCAGACACATAACCATATTGGTGCCAACACAGTAAATCCAAGAGATGGGAAGTCAAGCTGGGCCAGATGGACACAGGGACCCAGAATCATCCTTCCAGAAAGCAGGGTCGAAAACATTCCCAAGCTGCAGTCAGAGGAACAGTGGGGGTTCCTGACAGTGTATGAGAAACTGTGGAAGTCCCTCCACAGGCCTGCAAGCCCCTGGTATGTGATCCGGGCATATTTCCTCCTCTTAGAGCCTGTTTCCTCAAGGGGAAGTGGGCAGCACAGTCTGAGGAGAGAAGGTAGAGTCTGTGCATCAAGGCAGAGGAATTACTGGTTTCTCAGTTTGGCTCCAAGGAGCCCTCAGGGAGAGATGGGCCCTGGGACTCAGGCCTGCCTCCACCCACAGGACATCAATGATAACCTGCCAATCTTCAAACTGTCCAATTACACATTCTTTGTGAAGGAGAGGGATCCAGGTAAGTCTTCCCTGGGCCAGGCTGGGCACTGGGGCTGGGAGGGCCTGAAGTGCCCGAGAGAGGTGAGAGGCAGAACAGGTTCCCAGTGGCCAGGCCAGGGGACCCTCTGAGCTCTGCCCTCATCTACAGGAGTGCTGGTGGGTGAGGTGGAGGCCTGGGATGCAGACCAGACAGAAGTCAACAACCGCATTAGCTTCATTCTGTCAGGGAGTGGTGCCAACAGCTTCATGATCCAAGGCTTTGTGTTGGGGTCTGGGTGGGCCGAGGGTCGCATCAGGCTGCCCCCAGACTTGGCCTTGGACTATGAGGCACAGGCTTCCTACAATCTGACAGTGAGTGCTGAGAACCCAGACCCGCTTGGGGGGGAGGCTGTGGTAGAAGTCTTTGTGATTGTGAAGGACGTAAACGATGAACCACCTACCCTGGACTTGACCTCACTCCGGGGCATCCGTGTGGCTGAGAATGGCTCACAGCATGGCCAAGTGGCTGAGGTGGTTGCCTGGGATGTGGACACCAAGGCCCAGTTGCAGATACAGCTTATGAACGTCATCTGTACCAAAGATGGGGTCGACGTGGGTAGCCTGTGCCATGGCTGGTTCTCTGTGGTGGCCAATGGCTCTGTGTACATCAATCAAAGTGAGGCCATCGATTACGAGACCTGTGACCTAGTTACGCTGGTCGTACGGGCCTGGGACCTCACCACGGATCTCCACTTTCAGCCTTACAGCAACAATGGTAAGACGGCCTGGCCTGCAGCCCCTTGGCAGGCTAGGGCTTAGGGGCTGGGACCCACAAGATCTGGGTTCAGATACTGGCTCCGCCCCCTCCCAGTTACAGTACTGGAAAGTTCCAAACCCTCTCTGAGCTTGAGTTTCCCCATCAGTCCAATGGAGTTGGGTAGTAAATAGGAAGATTAAATAGGAAAAAGCATTTAATGCAATGGCTGGCATATAGTAGCACCTCGTAAATGTTGCTGTTTTGTGAGGCAGTGTAATCCTAGCACTCTGGAAAGCTGAGGCAGGTGAATTGCTTGAGCTCAGGAGTTTGACACCAGCTTGAGCTAGAGGGAGACTCTGTTTCTACTAATAATAGAAAAAAACTAGCCAGGCACTGTGGGGCCACCTGTAGTCTCAGCTGCTCGGGAGGCTGAGGCAAGAGAATCACTTCAGGTTGCTGTGAGCTATGATGCCACAGCATTCTACCCAGGGCGACAGAGTGAGACTCTGTCTTAAAATAAAAAAACAAAAACAAAAGAACGGTCACCCTTCAGAGCCAGACATGTATTTATGTCCCACCTCTGCCACCACATAGAAGTAATAACCATAGTGACAGCCAGCATACACTGAGTCTTTACACCTAGAACTATGCCAGGCGCCTTGTGAGCATTTCCTTATTTTACTTCCACACAACCCATGAAGTAGGTGGTCCCTGTCCAATTTTATAGGTGAAGAAACTGAGGCAGAGAGTGGGTGTCTAAATAACCAGCCTACACAGTTAAAAAGTGTCAGTATAATGTCATGGGTAGGTGGGATATAGCTAGGCTGGGCTCAGGCCTGATCTACCACTCCTGCTGTGGGGCTTTGATAAGCTGCTTATCCTTGCTGAGATCCAAGGGTCATACTCCCACTCACACAGGCCAGAGAAGTGGGCATGGCAGGCAGGGGAGGCATTGAACATGGTGATGCAGGGAGAGAGGCTGTAAGGATCATGTCTGAGGTCCAGGCTCTTTGGGTCAGACCTTTGTCTAGAACCAGAGCCGGAGCCAGCTGACCTTGTTTCCCTAGGAAGCCTTCCCATTACCATCGAGGACGTGAATGATAATGCACCCTATTTTCTGCCTGTGGAAAAGACTTTTGGTAAGCAATCCTCTTACCAAATTCTTTGGTCTCTCTACACACACACACACACACACACACACACACACACACACACACACACACACACACACACACACACACACACACCTGCTCCATGGGACTACTGCTCTTGGGCAACCCCCACAGACCGACCTCAGGCCTCAGGAGTCCTTTAGAAAGGGAGGAGGGCCTCTGTTCTCACCCCTTACCCTAGGTTGCACCAGGAGGGGACACCTAAGGTTTCACTCCAGCGCTTTCCCACTTGATGTCTGACCTTGGGCCAGTCGTTCCCTCTCTGGGCCTCAGTTTTCCCATCTGTACAATGGAAAGTGGATGGCTTGCTAGTTACTGGCCAGGTGGCAGCTGCATTAGGGGTCTCTTTTGATGGAGAGGCTATGGGCAGGTTTGGGGGATGAACCCTGAGTTGGGGTTGTGGCCAATTGTGGTCCAGGTGGACCCATCCTTGACCACACTGATACCCTTCCTGTCCACACCTGTAGTGATCATCCCAGAACTTGTGATGTCTGGCCAGCAGGTGGCTTCTGTCCAGGTAAGTCTTTGGCACCAGCCTTTGTTGGTCACCTTAGCCACAGAGGACACACAGCTAAGACCTTCAGACCTTTTAGCTGCCCCTCAAAATGTTTTAACACTAGAAAGAAAATGGGGTGGCGCCTGTGGCTCAAAGGGGTAGGGCGCCAGCCCCATATGCCAGAGATGGCAGGTTCAAACCCAGCCCCAGCCAAAAACTGCAGAAAGAAAATGTGTTTCAATATACAAAAAAGAAAACCCTAGAATAGAAAAAAACACTGGCCTAATTGATATATTCAAACCTCACTATTTGTTAAATTTAGTATTCATAAAAATGTCATGACAATAAAAACCACTTGTAGTCTGGATTTTTCTTACTACAGCAGAATTCTTGAATATTATAGAGAACTCACAGTCAATTGCAAATTTTTAAAAATATTTATTTATTTATTTATTTGAGACAGTCTCACTTTGTCGCCCTGGATAGAGTACTATGGTGTCACAGCTCACAGCAACCTCAAACTGTTGGGATCAAGAGATCCTCTTGCCTCAGCCTCCCAAATAGCTGGTACTACAGGCGCTTGCCACATTTGGCTATTTTTAGAGACAGGGTCTTGTGTTTGCTCAGGCTAGTCTTTTTTTTTTTTTTTTTTTGTGGTTTTTGGCTGGGGCTGGGTTTGAACCCGCCACCTTCAGCATATGGGACAGGCGCCCTACTCCTTGAGCCACAGGCACCACCCTGCTCAGGCTAGTCTTGAACTCCTAAATCCACTTGCCCTGGCCTCCCAGAGTGCTAGCATTACAGGTGTAGGCCAGTCAATTGTGAATTAAACAAGTTCTAGGCAGGGTGGCTCACACTTGTAATCCCAGCACTTTAGGAGGCCAGTGCAGGAGGATTGCTTAAGGCCAGAAGTTCGAAACCAGCCTGGACAACATATCAAGACCCAATCACTGCCAAAAAATTTTTTTTAAAATAAATTCCTTATAGGGCGGCACCTGTGGCTCAGTGAGTAGGGCGCCAGCCCCATATGCCGAGGGTGGCGGGTTCAAACCCAGCCCCGGCCAAACCGCAACAAAAAAAATAGCCGGCGTTGTGGCGGGCGCCTGTAGTCCCAGCTGCTCGGGAGGCTGAGGCAAGAGAATCGCGTAAGCCCAAGAGTTAAGAGGTTGCTGTGAGCCGTGTGACGCCACGGCACTCTACCCGAGGGCGGTACAGTGAAACTCTGTCTCTAAAAAATAAAAAAAATAAAAAAAATAAATTCCTTATAGTTAAATAATTTCCAGAGAAAATTATAAAAATGCTTTTGATTTTTTTTTTCTTTTTTTGAGACAGAGTCTCACTATGTCACCCTTGGTAGAGTGCTGTGGCATCACAGCTCACAGCAACCTTGAACTCTCAGGCTTAAGTGATTCTTTTGCCTCAGCATCCCCAAGTAGCTGGGACTACAGGTGCCTGCCACAACATCCTGCCACAATATTTTTTTGTTATTTTTTTTTTGACTTTTTAAAATTTTTATTTTTACATATACATGTGTTTATTAGGTTTCCACTTTTTGCCTTCACAAAATTAAAGAGGCTTAAAATGTAATAACAATAACAATGTTTAAGATAAGGACTAGAAACAAAAACCTTGTAAAGAATTATTGTTGTTGTTGTAGTTGTCATTGTTGTTTGGCAGGTCCAGGCTGGGTTCCAACCCACCAGCCCCAGTGTATGTGGCTGACGCCCTAACTGCTAAGCTATAGGCGCCAAGCCTGCTTCTGATTTTTTTATAGTGTTAGGTGTGTTGTGTTTATTAGGGGGGGTGGCTTTGCCATGTGGGAGTGAGGCCTGGCTAGGCTTCTCTGGGCCTCAGTTTCTCTCCATGACAGGAAGCTGGTCAAGTGGTATCTGGGTGCCACTCCCTATGCTGTGGAAAGGACACAAGTATAGTAGATGGACAGGACTGGCCTTCCCTACTTAGAGCTGAGGACAGGATCTCTCTCTCTCTCTCTCTCTTTCTCTGACTCTCAGACTCCTTTTGTGAAACAGGGATAGTAATTCTCCATTGACAGGTTTTTTCGAGTCTTAAAACAGTCAATCTTCCATTCTTCAGCCAACTGCCTTGCAGTGTCATGAGTTTATCTGTGTCTATTTCTTTAAATAGACATCTCTTTGAAACATAAACACCAGTGTTGGACTCATCCTGAATGGCAATGTCAACGGACTCATGGCTCTGTGTGTTGGTTATGTTTTTCTCTAAAAGGCACTATAATGAATAAAAATGTTTGTCCCTCCATTGCTGGATTCATGGTTTACTAGTTACTGGCCTAGTGGCAGCTATATTAGGAGTCTCTTTTGATGGAGAGGCTACGGGCAGTTTGGGGGAATGAACCCTGAGTTGGGGTTGTGGCACTGGTATTCATGTTAGTAGGCACTGGTAAAACGGATCCAGGGGAAGGTCCCTGGCACACAGTGGGTGCTTAGGAAATCTGAGCATCTCTATGCTGTGAGTGTGGGTGTCGGTGTGTGTGGCAGTGAAGGGGTTGGGGAAGCAGGGCAGGATCTCCACATGTGAGGGACTTTAGTTAGTGATCTGTTGAGCTGGGGACTTGTCCAAATCTGGATCTGCAGAGTAAGCACACTGTTTTTCCAAAGGACTTGCTTATGTGGGGGCATCCTGGGGAAGGCTGATAGAGATGATGGGGGACCAGCCTCGCAGGCCACCCTTGCCTCTGATCCCTGCTGGGGTGCATGGTGACTGGTCTGGCCTGGCCCCCAGATGGTGTCCACTCTTGCTTCTAGGCCAGAGATGATGACTCAGGGAACAATGGGGCGATCCAGTTCTCCATCCTACAAGTGGATTTCATCTCTAAGGACGGGGCCACGACCCCTTTCCAGGGCTTCTTCCAGATCTCTACCTCCTCCGAGGCCGATGTGTTCACTGGCAATATTGAGTAACTGTGGGCAGCCCCTGTTGGTGGCTGGGGGGCTGCGGGGGTGGGTGGGTGGGTTGGGGGGTGGGACAAAAGAGGGCCTCAAGGCAGTGAGTTCCTCATCCTGGGAGGTATACAAGTGGGTTCCAGAGGACTCCAGCTTGAATTCCAAGACTGACCTGTGCCCTCCCACCTTTTATAGGCTGGTGACCAGCCTTGATTCCACTCTCCAAGGCACCTACCAAGTGACAGTCCAAGCCCAGGATAAACCTTCTGTGAGTCCTGCCCAGGAAGCCAAAATCACCCTGAATGTGAGTGCCAGTCCAGTCTTCAGTCCCTATGCCCTCTGCCAGCCTACCAGGTCCCAAATGCTTCATCACCCCTCTGCCCTCTTCCCCAAGCTCTTCACTGTGGACCAGAGTTATCGTGTGCGGCTACAGTTCTCCACACCCAAGGAGGAGGTGGGAGCCAGCACAACAAGGATCAAGGAGTAGGTCTACGGAGCCCAGGAGGGGGCTATGGGAAGATTGGAGCATGGGATCCTCACCCCTGAACGGAATGTCTCTCAACCCTGCTCTTTACCCACTCTTGACCTTGTCCCTTTTGGCATGTTCCCAGAAGGCCATGCCCAGCCAAGGGCAGAGGGAAGCCTAAACAGGGCTCCGTGTATAGATGTACAGACTGTGCATAATGGCACCCTGCTTGCTAAACCATAAACTCAACCCCAGAAGAGGGAATCTCCTTTTCTAATTTGCATAAGGCTCTACCTGTTTAGCCAATAGTCCTGTCCAGAGAAGGTTCCCCTTACTCATTCACACAATTCCTAATTCCACTGGCAGAGCCCTGGCCACAGGCCTAGACTAAGGCTACTACCCCAGGCCTCTGTGACACCTGCCCCTTCTACAGGGCTCTCACCCAGGCGACTAGGACTACTGTCTATGTTGTAAACATTCGTGACATAGACTCGGTGTCTCGGTGAGTGCCCACAGATCTCGGGTTGGGGGGAGGAGGAGAAGCAGCAGGAGAGGCCTACTGGGTGGTCTGGGCTGCTGACTCTTCAACCCTGCCCCTTCCCAGGGCCCGTGCCCACTCCTACCTTGATGCCTACTTTGTTTTCTCCAATGGGTCAGCCCTGACACTTAACGAGCTGAGTGTGTAAGTGGGGCTGCCTTTGGGGTGGGTGTAAAGGGTGAGCAGGAAGCCTGAGTGGACTTTTGTGATCAGGATGATCCGGAATGACCAGGATGCACTGACGCGGCTGCTCCAGCTGGGGCTGGTGGTGGTGGTGAGCATGGGCAGTGGGCAGGACAGGGGAACAGGCAGGGCGGGGCACTAACCCCACAGCCTCTCTAACATGCCTCCTTCCCCAGGGCTCCCAGGAGAGCCAGGAGTCAGACTTGCCCAATCTGCTCATCACTGTCATCATAGCACTGGGGGTGGCTTTGCTGCTGGCCCTTGTGATCATGACCGTGGCCCTCGTGTGTTTGCGGAAGAGGTGCTGCTCTGATTGTCCCCGTGTCTCCAACCCTCACCCCCTCCCACCATCTAAGACATCAGGGAGCTGGTGTGGGGGGGTGGAATGGATTTGGATTGGGTGGAAGAATTTGGATTGGGGCATTGGGTTTGTGTGTTGTCAATGCCCAGTGACCCACTGTGAGATCTTGGGTGAGTCACCTCACCCCAATCCTGTTTCCTCATCTGCAGAATTGGCATGACACTAGAGTCCTCAATGCACTTAGGGGAGCACATGCTTCTGGCACATGCAATACAGCACAAATGCTGCTGCTTTTCCCAACATGGGAAGAGGCAGCAGCTGCATCTGGGTTTGGTTTTCAGCCTTGCTACTGGCTGTGCAGCCCTCCCCAAATCACTTGCCTTTTTTGGCTCTTCTACCCTCCATAAAAGGGAGCTAACACTCTCACCTGCTAGGATCACGGTGAAGCTACACTCTTAGGGCCTCCACTGGGCACACAGTGGGTCTGCAGTGAAAGTGCGACTGCCTCCTTTCGTGCCCCACAGCTACCACCGGAAACTCTGGGCTATGAAGGCTGCCAAAGAGGCCCGGAGGACAGCAGCGGGGGTGATGCCCTCAGCCCCTGCCATCCCAGGGACTAACATGTACAACACTGAGCGGTGAGCAAGGGTCAAGGGGTGGATAAGAGACATTGTAGGGTGGCTGAGGGCCGTGGTTGCTTGACCAGGCTTTCTCTCCAGGGCCAACCCTATGCTGAATCTCCCCACTAATGACCTGGGCTTGGAGTACCTCTCCTCTGGTGACTTGGATTACCTCAGGTGAGCAGTGCCTCTCACAGCCATGCTAGCAGGTGGCTGTGGTTGAGGTGGTAGTGGTGGTAGTGATGGTGAATATGGCGGTGATGGTGGTGGCTGAGGTGAGGGTGGTGACAGTGATAGTAATGGTGTTAGGGGTGGTGATAGGAGTGATGGTGGTGGTGGTGGTGATGGTGGTGGTGAGGGTGATGGTGGTGGTGGGGGTGATGGTGATGGTAGTGGTGGTTGAGGTGGTGGTGGAGGTGATGGTGATGGCAGTGATGGTGATGGTGGTGGTGATGGTGGAGGCAGTGGTAGTTCTTGGCCAAAGACAGAGAAGACTGGGCCTGCCAGCAACCTGAACTCCATCACCTCTCCCACAGCCTCAACTCCTTGGATGAAAATTCCGTGGATCTGGATAACAGCCATCGGGAAGTCAAGGCAAGATGGAGGATGAGCTAGTACTTGGGGCTTCTGACTTGGGATCCTTCTCTGAAGGGGGCTGGGAGATGGAGAGGGAGGGACCTGCTACTGACATAAGCAGCCTTCCTTCTCTGCATCAAGCCTCAGGAAGCTCTATGGCTTTGGAATGGGGTCCAATTCTTGATCCTCCACTGGTTCACTGTGTGATCCTGGGTAGGCAACATCTTGCGTCTAGTTCTTAGCTTTCTCATGGGTGTTAGAACATCAACCATGCTGGGCTCTTGTGAGGATTAAATAAGAGCAGGCATAAAAACCACCTGGCACAAACAAGTACTTGACAATCTAGTTCCACCCTTTAGGGCCTTTATATAAAAGCTGGTAGGGGTGGGGAAGAGATCCAGAGATGAATGAACAAGGTCTAGCAAAGGAGAGAAGGTAGGTGCAAATAAACAATAGCACCATCATTTGTTGAATAGATTAGTTGGTGAGATTAGACCAAGAGTTCATGCCTGTCTGCTATTTAGAGGCACCTAAGTACAGGTTACACCCAGAGATTCTGGTTCTGATGGCCCGGGGGAGACTGAGCATGGATATGCTGTAAAAGCTGCCCAGAGGACTCTAATGTGCAGGTGGGTTGACAACTGCTAGAGCAGGTGGACTCCCTCTCTCCTTCCCACTTGGAAAACCACCCGGAGAGCAGTTCTCTAAGGCACATTTGGGCTATAATAGATTAAAATTCTGTGTGTGTGTGTGTGTATGTGTGTGTGAAGGGAAATATCTACCCACCATCCATCCATATTCACCCCCACTCTATGTCCTGGGCTTGGCCCAGTCCCTGTCCACTGGCCAGGGGCTCCAGCCTGACCTAATATTACAGTATTTATTTTCCTTAAGGACTCCTTATTGGGAAAGATTTGGTCAACCAAAGCCTCTCTTGGGCTTTAAAATACCAGAATGTTGCACAGTGGCCCAGTGTTACATGGCACAGGGGAAATGGAGTCCCTCAGACAGGCTTCCAGGATGGGGTTATCTGTAGTAATTGAGACAGTACTGACCTCTGAGTGGACAGCTCTTTTCTGCTGGAAGATAGTTTGAAGCAAAATATCTAATGAACATATCTGGGGAAACTGAAGCAAAAGGGAATAGTCTTGCCTGCTGGAACTGTGGCCCTGGGTAGAAGATGTTTCTGTTTCCCCAGAGGAGTGGAGTTAGAGCCTCCTGTGGGCTAGGAATGGGCAGGGAGCCCTGACAGAAGGGTTTGGAGAAGGAGGAAGGGTGGGCAGACCACAGAGATTCTTCAAAGCCAGAAAAGAGCTAAGACCTTGTCCTGGAGGGGTTGCTTTATTTCCAAAAAGCTGCCCAAGGCTCCACTCCCTCTCCTGCAGCAGTGAGTGGGCCCAGGGCCCACTGGACAGGACTAGGAGGCTGTGGGGCCTTCTTGGGAGCTGCCTGCCCCTCTTCTCCCTTAGCTGGTAGGGTGTCGTGGGTGTGGCCTTTTCCCCAGGAATCCCTTGGTGCTGTGACTTGTCCAAGAGCTTCATAAACATTTGTGTGGAAGGTAGGAGTGCTCAGAGGGCTCAACCATTCCAACCTTTCCAAATAACTAACAGGGGTGCTGACTTCAAGGTCAGACAGCCTGCAGGGCAAGAGCAGACCAGAATCCAGGTCTCCAGTCTCTAGGACTGAGTCACATCACCTTGGGCAGGCCCCCACTTGGCCTCTGTCACAAGGGCTCTGTAGAGTACTGGGAGAATGCTTAGTCCCTCTGGGGCCCCTCAGATGTTCCACTGTTACCAGGGACTGGAACAGCCGCAGTCTGGAAAAAGCCCTTGGAGTTCCCCAGGGAGGGCGGTGGTGGTGGGTGAGTGTGGGGGGTTGGGTGGTGATGGCCCTGCATTTGTCTCTGCAGCAGAGTAGTGAGCCTGGAGGATCAGGAGGGTGTATGTGTGAGCGGGTGTGTGTGACTGCAGCATGTCACATGGGGAGGAGGAAAAGGCAAGGCAGGTCAGACAGTGAGCATATGCCATGATGAACTGCAGGTGGGACCTGCCTGCAATGTGGCATCCCTCTGAGGGTAGTAGAAAGAGAACACAAATTCAGCCAAGAGCAGTATCACACCACGGTCATGCTATAGAGCCAGCAATACCAGCGGTCTACTCCTTCCTGGCCAGGAGAGCTCTCTGAGTGTTTCCACATCTATAGAACAGGGAACATGACCTCTCCCGCAGAGTTTTTGTGAGCAGTTGAAGTGACGGATGGACCTCCTCTTAACATGGTGCCTGCTGTGGGGTGCAGATGGCAGGACCTGTGCTGGGCTAGCTCCTTGGCACAGGACACAGGGCCTGGTATTATTCAGGACTGGGCAAGACACCAAGATGCTGTTGTACACTGGGTGGGGCAAAGGCCAATGACACCCCCTCAGGCCTACCCCTTCATCTGATCTGCACTATGACCAGTCAGGGCCACTTCTGGGACACAGCCAGGAGCTGAGGCCCAGGGAGGAGCAAGGTGGGACCCAAGCCAAAGAGCCATCTGGTGATGGGTGTGAAGGCCCACCTGTGCCCCTAGGGCCTGGGGAGTTGGCCAGGTTTTGCCCTTTCACACCTCCTTCTCCTCTCCCTAGCAGGAGCTGCAGCAGAGTCAGCAGGGGCCGGCTCCAGAGCCCCTGAGGGTGGTCCTGTCGAGAAGGCAGGCAGTTGCAGGGACACAGCAGCAGCAGGAGCTGTCCTTCACCAATGACAGCCTGGACACCACAGACCTGTGAGGGGGGCCCCACTCTCCCAGGCCTCCTCGAAGAGGCCCCATGATTCCCTAACTGGAGATAATAATATATATCCTATTGCTTTGCCTCCTTTTGCTTTTGGCCAATCACAGCAGACAGGGACTGGGGAAAGATTTTATTATCAATGTATACTGTGACAGTTTGTAGCCAAAAACTGTGGCTGCAAGGGCAGGAACAGGGGCACTGAGTATTCATAAGGGACTCGTGGGGTGCACAGCACAGGAGAGACAAGGGGCTAGAAAGGGTGTCTTTAAGGACAACTGTGGTTGTAGAATGAGCTGTCTTGTCCCTAATACTCAAGACCAGCTGTCACCCAGGTTGCCAGGGTGAGGCCAGCTGTGATATCCAGACTTTCTGTGACTCTCCCTCTCAGCTGAAGCTGCCTTTGGCCTCTCTGAGAATTATGAACCAGTGCCCCAGAGGGACGGGGATGGGCTGGGGGATTGGGCCAGGTAGGTGGGAAAAAGGAGTTGGGGAATGACCACCAAAAGCATGCAAGAGATGCCCCAGCCATGGGGCCAGACACTGTGTGAAGACACACACACACTCGCTCGTACCCCCATGTTGTCCAGGGCCTCACATGCACAGCCTTGTACACTCGGGGGCTCACACCGATCCTTACCAACTTGGAGCATTACCACTCAGATGTGCATGCAGTCTTTCCAGTTTGGGGATCTGGCCTCACTGGAGACCTCAACACACCAGTCTGGACATCTCAAGAGCCTCACATCTCCTCAGCTCACAGGGAGTGGGGATGGGGGTACCGAACAGGTCCTTGTGGTCACCCAGTGTGACGGGGAGTGAATAGAGCTGAGGGCTGTGAGGGGGCAACGGGGTGTCGGGGTTGTCCAGGTCCGTGGGCTCATGGCCACAAAGGAGCTTGGTAGAGGGGTTCATCTGTGTGTATGGGAGGGGAGGGGTCAGAAAAATGGGAATGAGAAGGCCCTAGCCTAGAGGCTGCTCACCCCTCAGTGGCCTGTGGCACGCAGAGGGGACCCCTTCTAGGGGCCTAGGATCAGGAAGGGAGCCTGAGAAGGTTAGAAACCCGGGCGTACAAAAGGCGGCAGGTTCACTCAGCTGTGGGTCCTGCTCTGGAGCAGCACCGCGGCCGGCGCACACTCTGCAGCAGTGCGCGGAATAGGCCAGGCGGGCGCTTCGCAGCGCCCTCAGGGGGTGCAGTGCGCACCGAGCCTGCACGGCCCGGGGCCGTTCGGGCGGCTGACGGTGGTGCGGGCGCCCCTTGGCGGCCGTGCTCCTCGATCTGTCGCTCCAGATGCTTCTGGATGGCCATGCCCAGCACCTCCACCTCCATAGAGGCGCCGTACACCTCCCACGTCATGCCCTTCTCGTCCCAGCTCACATCGCGTACGGGCTCGGCCACTTCTGGGGGTGCCACAGCAGCTGCCAGCGCTGAACCCGGCCGCACCCGCACTTCAGGGAAGGCGGGCGGCGCAGCAGGCGGCGCAGCGGCCTGTGGCGTCATGGGCCCGGTGGCCACGGAGCGCGTCTCGGCGGCGCCCAGCGACACCTGCAGGCCCGCGTCCCGGCGCGAGGGCGGCCTGAGCGCCGGGCTGGGCTCACCAGCCGCCGCCTGGAAACTGAAAGCCGGGCCACCCGCGCCGTCCTGCGGAGACATGGGGCTCACGGCCACTGAGACGCAGGCCTGAGCGCCCGCCTGAGTGCCCGCATCCTCGCGCGGCGGCGGCAGGGCGCTTGCTTCCCACGACGGCGCCTTGGTGAAATTGTCGCGAGTCCGCGGCCCGGGTAGGGGCGCCGCGGCCTCGGCGTGGGAGCTTCTCTCGGCCCCAGCAACTGCCAGGTCTTTCCGGCTGAGGGTGGAGGCTTCTGCGCTGGGCACCTGCCCTGGCTCTACACGGTCCTTGCTGCTCCCTGCACCCTCGGGAGACAGGGCTGAGCCGCAGGGTTTGCCGTCTGACTGCCTGGAGGAGGGGATGGATGTAGCCATAGTCGGAGACTTCGCTTTCCTGGAAGATGCGGAGTTGGCCTTCTCCATGGCCACAGGCTCTGCCTTCCCAGAGGCAATGCCTTCTGCTTTTTTTGAGGATCCAGGAGCCACCTTCTCTGAGGTCTGAGGCATCTCCTTTTGTGAAGACACAGCCTCCACTTTTGATGCTACCTCACGCTCATGCCCAGGGAGCTTTGTTTCTGCTTTGGCCCCACCCTTGGGCTCTGTTTTCCCCCAGGCCCTGGGATCTTTTGTGGAGTTCACAGGATTCTCCTTCTTTAGAGGCAGAGACTCCAGATTTCCCTCTGGGACAGCTTCTGCTTTTCCCAAGGACACCAGGACTGCTTTTCCTGGAGTTGTGGACACCAATTTACCTAAACACATGGAGGAGTCCACTTCTCCAAGGGGGACAGTGTCTGCCTTTCCCCTGCTCACAGAGTCCACCTTTCCTAAAGCTAGGGAATCAGCCTTCCCAGAGGCTGTGAAATCCATCTTTCCGGAGGCCACAGGACCTGCCTTCTCCGAGGACAATGGATCTCCTTCTCCCCCAGTCACTGCTTCGGCTTTCACTTCAGAGGGAAGACCTGCTGCCCCCAAGGACTTAGGATTTCCTGGACTTGTAGACCCAGGCTCTGTCTTTTCTAAAGAGTCAGGATTCACTTTTTCAGAAGATAATGTTTTTGTATTTGCCACAAACATGGGGTCCTCTTTTCCTGAGGATGCAGTTTCTGTCTTTCCCATAGACACATATTCTGCCCACCCAGGAGACAAGGGCTCTGGCTTTCCTGAGGACATGGGATCCACCTTTCCCGAATGAAATGGATCCACCTTGCCTGAAGACAGGGGATGCACATTTTTCCAAGATGTGGGATCTGTCTGTCCTGAAGACATGGGATCTGCATATCCAGCAGACATAGTTTTTGTCATTCTCTCAGACACTGCATCCCCCTCTCCTGAGAAGGCCGGGTCTGTCATTCCTGGGAACTGAGGGTGCTCTTTTGTGGAGGACATGGTTTCTACACTTCCAATAGATGCAGGTCCTGCCATCTCCACGCGTGTAGGTTCCACCCTTTCTGAGGACCCAGAAGCTGCTGTTCCAAAGGACACAGGCTCAATATAGTCCGATGACCCTGAAGTCAGCTTTCCCAGGAGGCCAGGATCTGCCTTTGCTGTGGATGCCGAATCTGTGCTTTCCAAGGACATAGGATCTACCTTCCCTGGAAGCTCAGGATTTCTCTTTCCCAAGGACACAAGATCTTTTCCTGCAGATGCAGGACCCATCTTTTCTGAGGACACAGGGTGTTCTTTTCCAGAATACGTGGGTTCCTCCTTTCTTGGGAACACAGAAGCCACTTTGCCTGAGGATACAGGATCCTCCATTCTTGGGGGTACGGTGTCCACCCTGCTGGAGCACACAGGATCTATTTTTCCCAAAGATTCAAGATCTTCCTTTCTTAGGGTCATGGGATCAATCTTCCTGGGAGCCAAAGGGTCCCCCTTTCCCAAGATTATAGGCTCTGTCTTTCCTATAAACATAGGCTCTGCTTCCCTTGAGGACCCTGTATCTTCCTTTCCAAGGGAAGTGGACTCTGCCTGCGTTGAATCCATCTTGTCCAGGGACATAGAATTTCTGACTTCTGAGGACATAGGATGAGTTTTTACTGAGGATGCAGGCCCTGGCTTCCCAGACAAGGTGGTTTCTAATGTTCCTGAGATCAAAGCTCCATGTGTCCCAAATGTCTCCTTGGAGGCTGCCTCTTGGGGAGGGATACAGGTTGCAGAGGGGCAGGCCAAGCCCCCACCAGGGCCCTCAAAGCAGGAGGCCCCTTCCCCAGCACCACTGGGGCTTCTATATCTAGAGTCCATGCCTGGGCTTTGGTCAGGGGTGTGCCTGGGGGGTGCAGGGGTGGTCTTTTGCTGGGAAGGGCGACAATCCTTCATGGCCAGGTCCCCATCCCCCAGGCTCCCATCCTGTGGGCAGCAGAGGTCTATGGGCTGGGGTTCTGGGGCACTGGAGTCCTGCTGAAGCAGTTGGAGCCAGGCTGGGTCTTCAGCACTGCACATCTGTCCTCATTATCATGCTGGAGCCCAAGGCTGCTATCTGGTTCTGAAACAGAGAGAGCAGACTCAGACTTAGGGAGACTCCATCCAGGCCTCCTCCTCCTCCTACACCTCCTAGCAGCCAAGCCTACCTGCTGGGTGCTCTGCCCCTTTCTGGTCCCATCCTGTTCAGAGGGCCCGGGCTGAAAACAATGTAACCATGTCACTCACCTGCTTCATTGCTTTCAGTGGCCCTTCTTAAAATTATAAAGACTTCTTAAAATGCTATTCAAAGCCCTTTACAACTTGGCCACAGCATAACTTTAACTTTACTACCATCAGCCTCCCTTTGGAACCCTATCCTATGCAGTATACTGTCTAGAAGTTGCGCTTATGTCCTCTAAGCCAGGGCCCACAAACTCTGATGCCACAGAGGCCAGGTGGGTCATTTAATCTATCAGCCCAGCGCTGCCCTAGAGAAATACCACCTGGCAGTACCAGCTCTTCTAGGTTCTTAAGAGAATTAGAAAATCCAGGCTTTAATGTAAAATATGCTGATTAATTCAAGACTTTATAAAAACCCAAAACACTACATGGGCCAAATAAAACATGTCTATGGATCACCAGTTTGTGTCTGTGTAGGCCCAGGGAGCTGTGAATGGTTATGGTCAAGGAAGGGACATAGATGTGTGTGTGTTCAAGGATTCCTCTGGGATGGTGTGGAGGCTGGACTGAAGGAGGAGAGAGATTGGCCAAGACCTATAAGGAGGCTGATAAATCATTCATTTAATCCTTCATTCATTCACCTAGCTGCTTCTCTGTAACAGGCCCTGAGTAGTTGCAATAGTCTAGACAAGAGATGGCACAGCAGGTCCTGGGAATGGAAGTTAAAGGCAGAAATGAGACATCCAAAGGAAAACTGACATGTGCCAACTGGCTGTAGTGGTCACAGGAGGGGCAGCCCAGAGGGTACTGACTAGGGTGTAGACTGCTGGGCAATGGTGTAGGCAGGAGATCTGGGGAAGAGGATATTCTGTTTTGGACAAGCTGAGTTTGTGGTGCCTGGAGACATCTAGAAAGAGGGTCTGGCAGGCAGCTGGATCCATAAGCAACCCAGTTCCATTATATGCTCAGCAGCCAAAGTAAGCAGAGCTCCTGACTCCCTCCAAATCTGCTCCAGAATCATGTCCTTAGTGCTCAGGCCAAAATCCCTAGCATGATCTGTGACTCTCACACCTCACATTCCATCCATCAGCAAAACATAATGGATCTACCTGCCAAATAGATCCAAACTTTGGCCGCTACTCTGGGCTAAACCCCTGGCACTCCTCATCTACATTTTCTCTTTTTCCTTTACTGTATAGTTTATACTCAACTCAGAGGCCAGAGGGATCTTAGTAAAAACCAAGGCAGATCACATGAATGCCCTCTGCTCAGAAC
Source organism: Nycticebus coucang (assembly GCF_027406575.1). Lineage (NCBI taxonomy): Eukaryota > Metazoa > Chordata > Mammalia > Primates > Lorisidae > Nycticebus > Nycticebus coucang. The sequence continues at coordinate 80,590,398 of NC_069796.1, forward strand.
CAGGAAATGTCTCCCCTTCTCATGCAAAGTAGAAGTAAACTCCTCAACAGCAGCTCACAAGATCCTGCATTGTCCAGCCCATCACCTTATGGCCTTTCTCTTACTCCTCTCCCTCTTCATTACACTGGCTGCCTTGATGATTTGTGAACACCCCCTGCCTCAGGGCCTTTGCACTGGCTGTTTTCCTCTCCCCAGAAAGCTTCCTCTCCAGATATCTGTATGGTCAGCTCCCAGAAGCTTTCCCTGACCCACCCTGTATAAGACAGCCTCCTCCCCAACCACTCACCTTTTCTGGCCCAGTTTTTCTCCATAGTACCTGTCACCATCTGACATATCATATATATTTATTGTTTATGATATGTCACTCATTAGAATGCCAGCTCCAGGAGAGTGGGGACAAGAACAATGACTGGTATACATGCAGTAAGCAGAGAAGATCCTGATAAACATTTGTTACATGAATGACTGAATGATCCTTTTTTTTTTTTTTTTGAGAGTCTAGCCTGGGTTAGAGTGCCATAGCATCAGCCTAACTCACAGCAACCTCAAACTCCTGGGCTCAAGTGATCCTCCTGCCTCAGCTTCCCAAGTAGATAAGATTATAGGTGCCACTACCACACCTAGCTAATTTTTCTATTTTTAATAGAGAGGAGGTCTTGCTCCTCCTCAAGCAGATCTCAAACTCCTGACTTCAAATGATCCTCCTTTCCAAATCTGTGCAATGGGAGAGGAGATATATTTAGAACATCTAGCCTAGCCCTGGGTTTAAGATCTCAACATCCCAGAGTGCTAGGATTACAGGTGTGAGCCACTGTGACTGGCTTGGAATGATTATTCTAAGATATAGATCCAACTGTGCTACTCCTGGGCTCCTCATTCTTACAGGAACTCTAAACTGGTTGTAATCTTTTTTGAAGGCCATTTATCATTTTCTATCAAAGTTTACAATGCAAACAGCATTTGAGCCAGCAAACCCACCTCAGGGATGGTCCTGGAGACAGACTGACGGTACAGCAGGATATACAAGGGCATAGCTGGGTGAGAAGAGAACTAGAAGGCAGGTTCTGTGAAATGTGGGATGACCACATGGAACACCACACAACCACCAGGATGTGTGGAGTGATGAGGAAAAGCCAGGAGACAGCATGGCTACAAGGATGCCTTGCATATAGCCAAGGAAAAGTCACACACACACACACACACATGGATTTGTTGATAAAGAGACAATTTTTGGAGGGAATCCCTTGACACCTTTAGCAGTGATTGCCTCTTGGAAATAAGACGAGATCTGAAAGTGGGAGAGACTTTTCTTTGTATGCCCCTTGTGATGCATGAATTTTGGTTATGTGTGTATACGGTACTTTTTTTAAGAATGGGGACAAAAAACCTTGAAAACTTTTATGACTCCCTATTACCTTTTAGGGTCAAGTCTAGCTCTTTTATGTGCTTCTAATCCTCTATGAATGTATTTCCCTGCTGGAATTTATCTGTCATTACCCACTCCCACCCCCAAAGCACGTATACACACACGCACAAGCACAACCTCTTTGGGGTCATCCATGGCTTCATATTTTCTGTCACAGCCTCTATATACCCTCTGCTGGAGGAATCTTTCCCTCCCTACTTGCCTGCCTATCTCTTATTCCACCTTCAGGTCTCAGCATAAGCATCTTCTCCTCTAGTGAGCCTTCTCTGCCCACCAGGGTTCTTATGGCCTCCTATTCTTTACCTAACCAGACTTATGTCACTCTGCATGTCACTGTTCACACCTCTGGGTCCCTAATGAGGCCTCAGGTCCCTGGATAGGGACTCAGTTGACACTACTCACTACTGGGACCCCCTTTTTTAAGATTATGGGACTTGGAGGGTGAAAGCCATCACTAAGATGGGGACACAGGAAGAGGAACAGCTCTGCAAAGGATCACAGGCCACTGGTGAGGAAACTGAACTGGAGTGCCCATAGGATTTACACCTGCATATCCAGGGGCAGGTAGGAGACAGGTCGGGAGCACAGGAGAGGTCTGGATGGAAGTCTTTGGATTTGGTTTTCATCAGTATAAATGGGAGGTGTTGGCCGGTTGCCAGACTGCAGGAGTTGAGTGGGCATCAGATTTGCATGGTATAGATTGGGTCCGGCTTCATTTTTTGCCTTTAAATAAACATTTTTTTATCCCATAAGGAAAACAGTAGAGCAAGAGAGGTAACTGAAGACTCCTGACACCTAAGCCAGACTTGGTGGCTCACATCTGTGTGGCTACTCAGGAGGCTGATGCAGGAGGATCACCTGAGGCCGGGAGTTCAGGACCAGCCTTGCCAACACAGCAAGACCTCGTCTCTAAAAGAAAATAAGAACAATTAGCCAGATGTGGTGGTGAGCACCTGTATTCTCAGCTACTCCAGATTTGAAGTGGGAAGATCATTTGAAGCTGCAGTAAGCTATGATCACGTCACTGCATTCCAGCCTGGGTGACAGAGGCTCCTGGACATCCTAGAGTGAGGGAGACCATAGGGAATGGTGGGGGCTGTGGCAAACTGGAGGACACTGGCCCCTTCTAAAGGGGCATAATTGTGGCCAGTTAGGGATTCATCCATTAACTCAACATTTACTGAACATACAGGCAATGTTCCAGGCACTATTCTTAGGACAGGGGATAGAGCAGTGGATAAGGGATGCAGGTCCCTGCCTTCTAGATGCAAAAAGACAATAAACAAAAAGCAAATAAATGATATAATTTCAAATAATAAATGCTATGAAGATAAAGGAGTGGGCAGCTGGTTTAGACACTGGCCAAGAAAGGCCCCTCTGAGGATGTCATCATTTAAGTTAGCTGTAAAAGGCCTGAGTAGCTGGAATGCAGTTGCAAGAGTGGGGAGAGGAGGCGGGAAAAGGGGAGAAGGATGCAGGGACAGTTTATCCTAAGGGTACTAGAAAACTCCTGGAAGTGTTTTGAGCAGGAAAGTGAACACGGCCCCTGCATAGCCTGGTCTCCTAATTTTTGAACAGAGTCATGAATCAGGACATCTGTATTTTAAATATTGGCTTACTTTTTTTTTTTTCCAGCTTTTGGCCAAGGCTGGGTCTGAACCTGCCACCTCAGGCATATGGGACTGGCGCCCCACTCCTTTGAGCCACAGGCACCACCCAATATTGGCTTACTTTCAAAATATCACAGAGGGCAAACAAAAAGCTTTTGTGAGCCAACTTTGGCCCCTAGGTCACCTGCTTGCAACCTCTTCGATCCTTGGTCTACAGAAAAGTATGTTAGAAGCCGGAGTAACCTGCAAAGACAGGAAAGAGGAAGGGTCCAGGTTCCAGTAAGGGCCAAGATCTGCCCTTCACGCCTGCCTCAGTTTCCTCCTCTGGAAAGTAGGACTTAACATCTGCCTAGCGGCTATATAAGGAGTTTAGGCTGGAGTTAGAAAGAGTTAGCAAAGGTTACGAGAGGGGTTGTCTGGGTCCTTGTCACTCCTCACTTCAGTCCTCCTCAGCCCTGGGGGCCCCACACACCAAGTCCTCTCCCCTGGGTGAGGCCTAGGCAGAGTCAGGACAGCTGACTACTTAGCAGCTCTGAGACCTCCAGCAAGGCTGTTCTCCTCATTGTGGACCCTGAAGAACCCACCCCCTGCTCCCCAGGGCTATGGTGAAAATTAAAGAAAATGAGGGGTGTGCCTGGCTCTGTTCACTCTAGGGCAGGGCTGTGTACATGGAAGGCCTGTTTTTATCTACTCAGCCTGCCAGAGCCCAGCTGTGCTCCCAGGAGGGGGCAGGGGAGAGAAGGGCCTACAGCAGAGACACAAACTAGCCAAATCTGGCCCCCAAATATGCTGGTTTGACTCAGAGTGCTAAACAAATTTTAAAATCAGTTTTAGAAAGAATTAACTGATCAACATTTAAAAATTTGAAGATTTCATATGAGAGTCAGATTGCCAGCTAAATACTAAAACTAAAATTTGGCAATCTGAGTATGCTTCTGCGTGGCAACAGTCAGCTGGAACGGAGCAGGGCCTGCCTCCTAAGCTGGGGGTGTCCTCTCCAATTAGCCACAATCTCCATTCTTCCCTATGGCTAGCTGACTGTTGTTGTCCATCACTGAATTTATGCCATCACTTTTCTTACAGCCAGCACCTCATGTATGTTACCTTCACACTGGGCACAAACAGGTGAATATGGCTTGACTGATGCAGAAGGCCTACAACCATCTGAGTTTTGATCCTTGACTAGACAGACACCAAGAAAGGCAGGGATGACCACGTACAAGTCAAGCCCTTACTGTGTATAGATCCCATCTGCCTTACAGGTAGGTGTTGTATTCTCATTTTCTAGAAGGAGGAAACTGAGGTTTTGAGAGGATAAGCATGGCGCAGCTGGTAACATGCCCCTTCCTTTTGAAAGTCTTCCTGGAAGAGGCCAGCTTCTCATTCCCAGCTTGCTGTTCAAGAGCCTCGTCAGAGAGGCAGAATGATGTGTGGTCAAGCCTCAGTTTAGACATTAACTTGCTCCATGACTTTGGATGAGTTTTTCTACTCTGTGGGCCTCAGTTTCCTAATCTATGAAATGGGAGAGGAGATATATTTAGAATATCTAGACCAGCCCTGGGTTTAAGATCTGCCCCAAGACCTTTTACTCTTTACATTTCCACCAGGCCCTTCCTTGCTCTTCAGGAGGTCTCAATATCCTCTCCAAAGGTCCTCAAACTACGGCCTGCGGGCCTCATGAGGTGGTGTGATTGTATTTGTTCCTGTTTTGTTTTTTTACTTCAAAATAAGATATGTGCAGTGTGCATAGGAATTTGTTTGTAGTTTTTTTTTTTTTGGCCAGGGCTGGGTTTGAAACCGCCACCTCCGGCATATGGGACCGGCGCCCTACTCCTTGAGCCACAGGCGCCGCCCTATAGTTTTTTTTTTTTTTTAAACTATAGTCCGGCCCTCCAACGGTCTGAGGGACGGTGAACTGGCCCCCTGTTTAAAAAGTTTGAAGACCTCTGCGCCACTTCTCTAAGAGGCATCCCAGGCCTGGGGTCCCACATTCCCTCCCCTCCCACTCTCTTTTTGGAACTCATCTCCATCAACTGGGCCCAACACTCTCAGACTTGTTTTATCATCTACACCTAACAACAATCTCATGAGGAGGGCATTAACATCCCATTTCACAGATGATATCATTGAAGTCCGAGAAAAGACTTGACCAATGACACAAAGCTTGGGTGTAGGGAAGGCTATGGCTCAAAACCAGCTGTGTATGAGCTCAAAGCCTAGGTTCATCCTACTCATATCATCGAAGGCCTTAGACACTGACACTTAGCACTTAAACTTCTGCTCTTTGGGATCAGGCCAAGACTCTCCCGATCTGGTGAATCTCACAGGCAACAGTACTAGGGAGCATGCAGTAGAAGAAGCAAGAGTGTCCCCACATACATACACCCACCTACAAGAACATGCACACACCATAAGCAGATGAGCCTGCACACTTGGGCACAAACAGGTGAGTACGCCTTGACTGACGCAGAAGGTTGCAATGCCTTCCTGGGTATGTGGGTTAGCTCACCTGGAGTGCAAAGGAGCAGGCTGCTTGTGGATGACTGTATCAGTTTGGGCCCACCTGGGGCCAGGATCTGGCTCCTGTGTTCTTGCTAGAGGGTGTGCGTATGTACACCCTGTATATGCAGAATGGCTTGTGTGTTTGTGCCTTGTGGGGGTGGCTTGGACCTGTATGTACACACATGTGTAGCCACATGGCCTCACAGTCTCATGGCTTGCGAGTGTGCACAGGTGCCTGTGTCCTGCTCCTGGGTAGAGCAGCCCCTGGGAATGCCCATTCAGGATGCAGACACCTCACCAGCCCATTCCTTTCCATCTCAGATTTCTTTCCAGAGTGGACCCACCCTTACACGCCCAATCAGGTCCAGGGCTGCCAGGCACCTGCAGACACCTCCCTCATAGTGACAAGATCAACAAAGGTTTGTGCAGCTTTAGTGGGCATGTGTACCTGTGTGTCTCAGAATCCTAGTCTGCTGCCCCTTGTCACCTCTCCTAGTGCCATCAGAGCAGCAAAGTCTCCTGCCTGGGGCAGTAGGGGGAGAAGGATTCTAGCAAAAGGTGATAGCCAGACCTTCCAGACACAGCTCCCAGATCATCCATCCATCCATCCACAGAAGGGCAAGAATGGACATGGACATTCAAGGATGTGCAAACATGGGCTAGTGTGGTTGGGAGTGGGCAGCACGCTGAGAGAGTGTGTGTAACAGAGTGTGTGCCCAAGTGTGACAGCTACTCTTGGGTCTAGAGTACAAGAAGGACACCTCTCGTGGACAGTGGCTATTAACAGACGCAAGCAAGCCAGAGCAGGGCGGGAGTGTGTTGCAATCAGGGAATACTGTTGAGTTGATTACTCTGTGATCCTTGATGGCTAGTGTGGGTGCGTGGCTGTGACTGCTGTGTACACAAGGTTCCCACTCGTGTACCGAGTGGGTGCACAGTGGCCTTGTCTATCAGTCTGATGGAATGACCAACAGCCATTGTGTGTGTGTGTGTGTGTGTGTAGACCTGTGGCCTCGCCCAGGGAAATGAGGCACTGTGCTTAAACGGTGTGTGATCGCGTTCCAGAGCGAGTGCTACACTGGGTGTGTGATGGTGAGTGTGTTCAGTAGTGTGAGTGGAGCCACTGGAGCGCTGAGATCGCCCCAGGGAGGAGATGAATCAACGCGGGAGGACGCCCTCCCCCAACCCCCGTGGCGGGAAGAACCCCCTCCCGCACGGCCATGCTGAACAAAGCCATAGGCGGTGGCGAGGCCGAGAGCAGAGCAGGTTCCACACAGAGGGCGGTCTGGCCCACAGGGCCCCTCAGGTGTGCTGTTGGGCGCTGTGAGACCCGCCCCCACCCGCGCCAGCCAAGAGCCTGGAAATCGACACCCGCCTCCCCCAGCCGCGCGCACACACACACCCAGACGCACGCCGCGCGCCGTGTCCCATTCCTGCCGCCGAGGGGCTTCGAGGACCCTGGACAGAGACCGCCGGGAGCAGACCGGGGGGATTGCCGCTTCCCGCCGGGAGGGGACAGGTGTGGGCGCGGCTCTTACCCAGCAGTGTCGCGGCTCTGGTTCCTCGGCGTGCTGTGCTCTGGCTCCCGCCGCCGCCACCACCGCCACCGCCGCCACCCTAGCGGCCTCGGCTGCCTCCGGCCGGGCTGGCGGGCGGACCCGCAGACTCCGCGCCGCCGTCGCCCGCGCCGGCTCCGCGCTCCCGCCCCGCGCCCCGCCCCGGGCATGCGCGCTGGCCCACTGGCGGCGTCGGCATTCGGGAGGGGGCGGTGCCCGCACGGAAAGCTGGGCCCCAGGTAGGGAGAACGCCCCTTGGCTGCCGCCCCTCGCCGAGGCCCCGGGCTCCTGGGTTTCCCGCCCTCCTCGGCCGGGTTCTCATTTCACAGACCGGGAAACTGAGGCGCAAAGTGGCAGCCCCTTTGCTGCTCATCTATCGAGGGCTCGTGGCGCCACGTCTCCGATCTTACTCAACCCAGCCCAGCGAATGCCCTCTCCTTGTTTTACTAAAGAGGGACTTGGGACTCAGAGAGGCCTTGGGATGGGGCATCAGGTCGGCGCGATCTTTGAGCTCCTCCTGCGAGGAAATTTCCCGCTTCCTCCTCGGCCGCACTTCCGGCCTTCTCCCAGCCACCAGTCTGCCCCGCCCCCGGCCCTTTGTCTAGTGCAGTGGTTCTCAACCTTCCCTAATGCCGCGGCCCTTTAATACAGTCGCGACCCACGGGTTGAGAACCGCTGCTAGTGGCTGCCCACGCTCCAGCGAGTGGCAGGGATGCCAGCAGTGGTGGTGCCAAAGAGGAGCCTTCCATTCCTCGGCTGCTGGTCTGCCCAACCAGGGGGTCCCCCGCCCTCTGGTCTGTGTAAACTCCATTTTCCTCCCTCTGGGAACGCTGGAGCATTTCACTTCTCTGAGACTCAGTTTCCTGATCTGTAAAATGGTATTAACGGTAATCACCTCATAGATATCTCAGAAGGATAACGGAGGCTGAAGGAAGTGTTCAGGGGCTTCCAGTTAAATCTGAATTGCCAAAGACATGAGGAGGACTTGCTGCCCACTCTCTCCACACTTCTTAGCAGAAAAGTAGTCCTCTCTTCTTCGGGTTTCCAGAGAATAGCAGTAATTCTGTAATTGTCCTAGAGGTGACAAACCCTCTCGCGCTTATTCTATGAAACCGGTTACTAAAAATAGTAACGACTAATGTTAATAAAACTCTTATCTGGGGACAGACACTGTGCTAAGATTTTCTTTAGAGGTTTTATTTAATTTCAATTCCAATCACTTCGGAGCAAGTTAATGTTAATGTATTACATTGCTATTTTCCAATAAGGAAACATGCAGATAGTTGTTTGTGGTGACACAGCTAGTTAGTAGTGGAGCTGGGATTATAACCTATGCAGTCTAACTCTTAAAACCTCACATTTAACTCTTATATTGTATTCACCGTGATATATATATATCTATATGGAAAAAAATCTATATGGGAAATGAAGAAACCTATGAGACCAACGTCTATCATCTAGCATCACAGAGAAGGAGAAAACCTCAGTGTGTGGGACCAATTTCAGCACCAAGGACAGCACAACACCAGGGCTGCTTCCTAACATTTCTGGTTCTGAAAATCGCTCATTGCCCACAAGAGCATTTCGTTTCGGAATTTACAATCCCTATTCCACTTTCTTTTCTCCTTCTCCTTCTAGACATAGTCTCACTTTATCACCTTTGGTAGAGTGCCGTATTGTCACACAGGTCACAGCAACCTCCAACTCCTGGGCTTAGGCGATTCTCTTGCCTCAGCCTCCCCAGTAGCCGAGACTGCAGGCGCCCACCACAACGCCCGGCTATACTTTTTTGTTGCAGTTTGGCTGGGGCCGGGTTCGAACCCGCCACCCTCGGTATATGGGGCCGGTGCCCTACCCACCGAGCCACAGGCACTGCCCTCCACTTTCTTCTTTTAATTTCATTTTCCCTACAGCCCTTCAAGGTAAACATTATTGGCACCATGGTACAGAAGAAGAAATCAAGGCTGGGTAGTTTCCCATGGGTGAAAACCAACTGGCGATTTTAAAAATTTCCCCTGGGGCAGGACAAGGGCAGACAGGAGTAGGGACAAGGCATGAGTAGGAAGGCTGAGGTAGTTGGTCAGGCAAGGGCTGATGTTGCCTGAACCATGGCAGTGTTTGTTCAGAAGGAGAGGAGGGTAAAATTGGAAACCTCTCTGAGGTAAAATCAATAGCCTTTGGACAAGGAATGGAAGTAGGCACGAGGGAGAGAGGATTCTGCTGCTTCTCTGAGGTTCTGCCTTGAAGGAGCTAGGTGGTTGGAGGATAGGCAGTTGATGACCCCAGGGAAAAGGAAGGGTTCATGGTATAGCCATGCTGAGACATTCAAGTCCACAGGTAAGCTCCAGAGTGGCCAAGGCTGGGGACAGACTAGGCAAGGCTCAAATAAGAGCTGGTGATGGAAGGTGTGAGAGGAGTATTGCCAGGAAGATAGGATACACTACAGAGGGAGCCATGAGGGTCTGAGGAATACCAATATTAAGGGCATGGCCAGGAAAACAAGGCTGCAGAGAAGAATGGGAAGCGGTGGTCTGAGAAGCCAGAAGAAAGCTAGGAGAGTGTGACATCTCAGAAGCCAAGGGGAGAGAATGTTCCAGAAGGAGGGCAGTATCAATCACATTGGGAAGGCAAGGTATGGCCCAAAAGGTGTCTGCTGGACTTGAAAAGTAGGCAATTGGAAACTTGATGAGAGCACAGGCAGTGGAGGCAGACATGGTAGTGCAGGGTGATGAGAAAATAGGAATGGGGAAGTGGAGTTGACAAGTGGACAACTGCCTCAAAAAGTCTGGGCTTTGAGAGAGAAAAGTTAAGAAGGGGGAGACTTGAAGGTGTTTAAATGTTGATGGGAGGGACCCTGTACAAACAGAAAAGAGAAGATGCCAGCAAGACAGAGCAGGAGAGCTGGGCCTTGAGGCTCAGGAGAGGAGGATCCAGAGCCCCAGGGAAGCTCACAGACACGGAGGCATGTGGCTTATTTGTGAGGTACAAGGACACCAGCAGGGGAGTAGGAAGGTGGCCCAGGAAGGGAAGGGAGCTAGTACAAGGTCATCTACCACAGTGGGTGAGTGAAGCTTAATTCTCCGGAGAAGCCTTGGGAAACTGGGTAAATACACATCTCAGAATTCTCCTGGCTGAGGGCCAGGGAGCTGGGATATTTGTTTATTTATTTATTGGAGACAGAGTCACACTATGTCGCCCTTGGTAGAGTGCTATGGCGTCACAGCTCACAGCAACCTCAAACTCTTGGGCTCAAGCAATTCTCTTGCCTCAGTCTCCCAAGTAGCTGGAATGACAGGCATCTGCCACAACGCCCAGCTATTTTTTGTTGCAGTTGTCATTGTTGATTAGCTGGCCTGGGCCAGGTTTGAACCCTCCAACTTCAGTGTATGTGGCTGGTGCTCTAACCACTGTGCTACAGGCGCCAAGCCAAAGCTGGGATATTTATATCCCAACACCTGGCAGACAATAGTTAAGGGCTATCCCTGGGGTATGTTGCATGAGGCTATGTGTTAATTATCAGACACTTCTGGCCCATAATGCATGTGGGTGCAGTTGGTCCCAGCAGCCTGAGAGCATCTGTTTGACCAAGATGCAGGTACTGGGTGTTGGGAGTTCTGCTGTGGGCACAGAAATGGTATGGGCACCTGCGGGGATATGGTCGGAACTCCAGCAGTGTCTGCTATGTGGGCACAGTTGGGGGTCTCTTTTCATCTGTGTCCTCTGCCATACTTTGGGATGACTCTTATTCCATGGGGTCTTCTTGATAAAATTTTTTTTAAAAATAAGGATCTCTTGTGGGAATAAGGAAGGGGAATGGGTGTGCTCCTACCTAATGGGCACAATGTTAGGGTGTATGGCACACCTCTTGGGAGTGAGAGACAATTATAAGAGGGACTTTACCTAACAAATGCATTTCTTTGTGCCCTCAAATTAACTTGAAATTTAAAAAAAAGGCTGGGTGCAAGTGGCTCACACCTGTAACCCTAGCACTCTGGGAGGCTGAGGCGGGCAGATCACTTGGGCTCAGGAGTTCAAGACCAGCCTGATGGGCGGCGCCTGTGGCTCAAGGAGTAGGGCGCCGGTCCCATATGCCGGAGGTGGCGGGTTCAAACACAGCCCCGGCCAAAAATCACACACACACAAAAAAAAAAGTTTTCAAGACCAGCCTGAGCAAAAGCAAGATTCCATCTCTACTAATAATAGAAAAACTAGCCAGATGTAGTGGTGCATGCCAAGTCCTAGCTACTTGGAAGGCTGAGGCGAGAGGATTGCTCAAGCCCAAGAGTTAGAGGTTGCTGGGAGCTATAGTGATGCCACAGTGCTCTACCCAGGGTGACAGCATTGAGACTCTATCTCAGATAATCATCATCATCATCATCATCATCATCTCTTGCTTGAGCTCAGGAGTTCGAGCAAAAGTGAGACCTCTGTCTCTACTAAAAATAAAAGAACTAGTGAGGTGTTGTGGTGGGTGCCTCTAGTCCCAGTTACTTGGGAGGCTGAGTTAAGAGGATTGCTTGGGCCCAGGAGTTTGAGTTTGCTGAGAGTGCCACAGCACTGTACCCAGGGTGACAGAATAAGTCTGTCTCAGAATAAAAGGGGGGAGGGGTAATCTCCAGATAACAAAGCAAAGCCCTTGCTAAAGTAGAGGAAGAGCTTAAAACAGGCACAGAGGCAGTCAGTGTGGGTTCAGTCCTGGCTTTGCCAGTTATTAGCTGTATGGCCTTGGTCAAGGTCTCTGCAAGCCTCAACTTCCTCATCTGTAATGCTTAGCTCTCAGAGCTCTAAGGGAGAGCTAAGTATTAAATGTAGGGAGAAAAACACTCCAAGTTCCTGACAAAAGTATAGGCCCTTGTAGTGGATAACATGGCATCCACTACAAGGGTCGAGAAAATCATCTGAGCACTGCACCCTTTTCTTACCATAGCACTTCTGTTTTCCTTGGAGGACCACCTTTCTACCTAAGCCCATATAATGGGGTGGGATGGATCCCACTTCCAGTTCTGAGGGTGAGCATTGTCCAAGGCCTGGCCAATCCCTGTCGGTGATTTGTTTGGGAGATGGGGGTGGAGCACAGAACTCAAACCAGGGCAGCTGGTTCTGAGTTTCTTGGAACTTTTCCAGTTGCTAAATTGGTGGTGCATTCATGGACCTGGAGTTGCTAGGGGTCATCTTGGTCCTCACGTAGAGAGAGTCTGTTTAGCTCCAGGTTGTGGCTTATCCTTGGGTTCAGGCTCACCCCGTGACAACCAAAATGTTCACTCACACCCATGTGATTGTGTGTGCATATCTCAGGTTGGTCTGCCACTGGGGAGCCACACACACTTGTATACACCAGAAGATAAACAAGTGCCTGCAGCTCCTTGGCTGGCATCCAGGCCGGGGGTGGAATAAACAATCCCAGTGACTTTCTGAAAAGCAAGCATGTGTGGCAACAGGCGCCATGGAGACAAGCAGACTGTACCAGAGCAGAGACAGCAGCCACCCCCCCAATGCCACCCCTGCACACACACGGATGTACACGCACACATACACAATGTATATCTTGTCCTCTCTCTCCCCTCTTCATGTCCATATCATATTCTCATCTCCCCCAATAACACACAGTCCCCTTTTCACACCTAGGCACACCCTCCTTTGTGGTTAGCAAACTGCCTCCGTTCCAGTTTTGTTTGAGGCTAACGGCTTTGAGACGTCTGAGATTCACCATACAGCAGCATCCACAGTTCCTGACCCTCTTTCCTGGACACCGGGTTTGTTCTAGGCCTAATTTCAGCAAATTATAGACCCCAAGGAAGGTGTGCGCTCTGTCTGTGAGGGTGGGAAAGTAACATATGGCAGGCAATGCCATATAAACTCAACTTTTCTATAAAGTTCCTGCGTCTGCTTCAAGGATACCCATACGACATACATTCACACACTTCTGGAAACACTTGCAGAGGCTTGCACAGACATACATCTGAATCCAGACACCCAGACACACACCCATCCTCATGGTGCAGGGTATAACCTAATGCACCCTAGATGCTGAGGAGGAGGATGGTAGGATGCATTTACTGACTGCCTAAGTGTTTTCTAGTCTTTCTTAATTATGCTATTTAATTCTTAAGGAAAATCATCTGAGGCAAGACTATAATAATTCCCATTTCATAGGTGAGGAAATTGGAGTTCAGGGAGGTTAAGTAACTTACCAGGGTCACACAACCAGAAAGTAACAATGCTGGGAGTCAAACTCCAACCATATCATTAGCCCTACACAGACATGTATGCAATACCCTTGATGTGCACATCCCTGCACACACACAACGTATGCAGGCACACACGCATGCACATAAACCCTGCCTTCTCAATCAGCCTAGATAACTGATGCTTATGTGGTTGCCTTCTGCACCTTGATCTCACATGCACCACTGAGGCCCTCACATTGCTGCCCTGATGTTCTTGAGAGTCGCTGGCTGGGCACATATGAACACAACCTGCTGCCCACACAGGCCCCTCCCTCCCTTGTTGCAAGCCCCTCACCCCTAGCAGCTGCAGGCCCTGGCTGGCTGGGGGCGGGCCCAGGATCTGGATGGGTGATTCAAGTTGAATCATGGCCCAGCTGCTTCTGGGCAGCCCCTTCCCCCATTCTGCCCAGAGAGCCTATTTAGAAGGCAGGGTTAGGCCTTGGGGAGGAATGGAGAATTAGCAGCAGATAGTAGGAAATGGAGCTCTTGAGAAGGAGGAATCAGGCCCAAGAAGGCCTCTGTGCTCCCCTCTGCTACTCCTCAACACTCCCTGGGTGCTCTCAGGCAACCCCCACCCACACTCCTCATTCTGCCTGGATCCAGGCTCCTTCTCTAATCCCAGGGCCCATGTTAGGCCCCTGCCTCTTGCCACTAACAACAATTTTTTTTTTTTTTAGACACAGGGTCTCAATCTGTTGTCCAGCCTGAAGTGCAGTGACACAATCATAGCTCACTGCAGCCTTGAACTGTGCTCAAGTGATCCTCTCACCTCAGCCTCTGAGTAGCTGGGACTACAGGCACACACCACCAAGCCTGGCTAATTTTGAAGTTGTTTTAGAGACAGGATCTCACTATGTTGCCCAGACTGGTCTTGAACTCCTGGCAACAGGTGATTCTCCTGTCTAGGCCTCCCAAAGTGCTGGGATTACAGGCATGAACCACACTTGGCTAACACTGTTAACTATTATAGTCGATCACTCAAAGTTTTATACTACTTAACAGTTTATAAAGCATTTTCTCATCTGCATTTCATTCTCCTTCTAGTCCTGTGGCATGGAAATTAGCATCCTTATTCTGGAGCTGAGGAAACTAAGGCTCTGAGCGGTTATGTGCACTGTCCAGTGTCACACAGTTGGTGAGATGACAGAGCCAGGAAGCAAGCTCAGGCCTCCTGGTCCAATCTGTGGAATTACTTAGACAAGCTGCAGGTTGGCACAGTAGGAACAAGGTGGGAGGCATATGGAGGTCAAGGTGGGGCCACAGTAAAGTGGCACGGTTAGGGGTATGGAGAGAGAATGGTAGGTTGTGTAGCAGAGGCATGGCAGAGACATGACTAGTGGCTTAGTGTGTGGCAGGATCATCACAAAATTTTTCTTTCCACTTCTGTAATTAATGGATTACAGAATGGATCAATTAATTATGGAATTATTTATGCCGTCAAGTCTTCTTTTCAGTACTTCAGGCCAATATCCCAAGGCTACCAAATCCAAAGCATGGAGATTCTGCTGAGAAGGCTTTGGTTGTGGGTCATTTCCTTCCTGAAGCCTCACTGTCATCGTCTGAAAAAATGGATCCAGGCCTTGAGCAGGGCAGGCTATTGAGAGGCACACTTCAAATCATGCTCATCATGCCCTTTAGAAGCCATGAAGGACTTCACCAAAAGCTCCACTTGTCATATTTTGTTTTCTCAAAGAGAAAGTGGGTGCTGGGCAGAAGGTGGGGGTGGGCTTCTGGGAGCCCAGGGGTGGTGATGAGGGAGGGTGCATGGGTGACAGCTCTCCTTTTCCCCCTGCCTGGGCTCAGCCTGGCCTTCACCCACCCTCAGCCCAGAGCTGGTTTCTAAGCAACGGGATGGATGCAGGGATGGTTCGAAGGGGAGAGAGCTATAAATAGGGAAGGGAGAAAACAAAAATAAAGTTCCAGAAAAGCTGTGGAGCTGCATTACTGGAGGGGTGAGGGAGAAGAATGGGTAGAAATGGGCAAATGGTGAGGACATAGGGACAGCCCCCAGACCTTCCTCAGGGGGACAGAGCAGTTTTCAGGTTAGGCACCCAGCAAGGGCCCTTAGGGAGCCACCAAGGGTGGAAAGGAATCTCTGTGTGCACAGCTAAGTGAGATGGGGGTGATGAGGAAAAAATCACTGCTTGTCAGAAGACCAGGGAAAGCTTCAAAAAGGGAAAGATTTCAACAGGCTGAGTTGAGAACAGCTGCCCAGATGGAGAAAAGAGTACAGGCAAAAGAAGGGAAAGTGTGGGTCAGGAGAGGTGGCCTGGTCAGGCTCAGCCTTGATGCCCACCCCAGAGTACAGGCAGGCTTCTCTACCATCCATAGCGTGCCCTCCCTCAGATCCTCCCCTGCCCACTCTACTCATTCAAGCTTCAGCCCCAGCCTCATTGCCTCAGACACAACCTGGCCACCCTATTTTAACATTACTCACCACCACCTCTGTCACAGTCTATCACATCACTCTGTTTTACGTTCATCATAAAATTCAAAATTATCTTGTCCCCTGTATTTATTGACCATTTTCTGATGGCTGTAAGGTGAGTTATTTCAGAGCAGTGACCTGCAGGGCTGTTCCCTGCAGCCCCTCACTTCTAAGAACAGAGCAGGTGTGCAAGGCTCACTGTTGGATGACTAAATGAACACATAACATGCATGGACAACATTCATGTACATTTGTGAACACAGATGCATATTCAGCATGCCTGCATGTCCATACCCCATATGTAAGTGTGCATACGCAGCTTAAACCCACATGCGCACACAATCTCGTTACTGGTCTCCATGACATTGCACAAGTGTCTGTAAACTCCTCACTGCTGCTTTCACATTTTCTTGTTGTCGACAGTTTTTGTTTGTCTCCCTTTAGAGACAGAGCAAGCCCCTTTTGGAAATTCCGAAGGAGTTAGGCTTTGTAGTTAGGCTTGGGGCTGAATGTGGCCTTTGCCACTTCCCAGCAGTGTGACCTAGGAAAAGTGACTGCCTCTATGGGGCCTTCATTCTCTTATCAGTAACTGAGGCTAATAACTGCCCTCATGGGAGTTCCAAGTAAAATTACTGGAGATAAATGTTGTATGCTTGGGATATACTAGGAGCTTGGGAAATGCTTTGGTTTTTGTCACAAGGGAACGGCTCATGAGCCGTGTGGGCCCACACACTTCCAGAGTCAGGGCTGCCATCTGACACAGGGCTGGCATCTTCTGCTGACATTTCTAGGCCAGTGCCTGGAATACATTTAAAGTGACCCTGGCAGATGAGAACACTGGTCTTGGAGCAGAACCATTCTCAGTAGGGCCAGGTGTGGAGCTTGGCATCCAGAAAGGAAGAATAAATCTCCCTACAGGCCAGATGATGAACCTGGTTTTGCCATTTAAAAGTGGAGATCAGGGGCAGCGCCTGTGGCTCAGTCAGTAAGGCACCAGCCCCATATACCGAGGGTGGAGGGTTCAAACCCGGCCCCGGCTGAATTGCAACCAAAAAAATAGCTGGGCATTGTGGCGGGCGCCTGTAGTCCCAGCTACTCAGGAGACTGAGGCTAGAGAATCACTTAAGCCCAGGAGTTGGAGGTTGCTGTGAGCTGTGTGATGCCAGGGCCATAAAGTGAGACTGTCTCTACAAAAAAAATAAATAAATAAAATAAAAAAAAAAGTGGAGATCAAGTGATGGTAGCTGGATAGAAGGTTGCAAACTCAGTTTTGGGGGGGCAGGCAGTTCATGAAAAAGAATGAAGTGGAAGGGTGTAATAAAAAAGGGAGGGAAAAGACCTTGGCCAACTGGAAAAGGTTTGCCTAACCCAAAGGTATTCAAATTTAAATTATTTCAAAACATGTGCTAGCAAATTAAATATATTTACAGGCCAAATTCAGCCTGAGGGCCATGAGTTTGCAATCCCTGCAGATTGTGAGTTGGAGCTCCTGGCATCCTCACGTAAGTGAGTCACAGAATCCAACCAAGTCCACCGGTTTGTTCTCCCTATGCACACGTCTGCCAGCTGCCTCCTACTTTGGGAAGTAAAGGCCTCTACATTGCAGGCCAAGGTGACCCGAGCCGAAAAGTCTCCAGTGGTGTTCAAGGACTTCCCAGGCTTGGCATCACCTCTTGCCCCCAACAACTCAGGTAAGGAGTTGGTGCTAACACTGGGGAGCTAACTAAATAGAGTAAGTTTCTTTCAGCTTTGGGGTTGGAGGGTGAGGCGGGGCTTCGGCACGGAATCTAGGAAGACCAAGGCATAGAAGCCCGCGGGGTCTCGCGCAGGCGAGGTTAGGGGCCTCTGCGGCAAAGCTAAGCGCCTCTCCCGCAGGCCGGGGGCGGGGCCACTACCGCAGCGCTGAGAGCCTCTGCGGCAAAAAAGCGGGGGCGCTGCAGGCGGGCGCTGGGGTCTACGCATTGGTGAGGGCGGGCGCTCATGCCGGGAGCTTCTGTGCCAATTAGGGTGGTGCTTTCGCATGAGGGGCGGGGCCTCTGTGCAGAGCCCGCCGCTTTTCCGTCGCCCTCTCAGGCGATCTTAGGCGGTGTTGAGGGCCCCCTAGTGCTGGTCCTAATGGGCTCAAGGTTCCTGTCCAGCTTCCGCGGACCCTCGCCCACCTCAACGGATGCCTCAAACTCTCGGGCGCCTTTGGGGCGGGGGTGCGGAGAATGAAGGAAATTGGAGAAGCATCGGATGTCAAAGCTTCTCTCTCTTTTGGGACAACTGCCCATTTCCCCTCCCCTTAGGTTTTTCTGAGTTGGACAGGTGTGCAGGGGTGGCTGTGCGTGTACACGTCGTTAAAAGGAGAGGTCTTTCCGCGCCTGCGCTGCTGGTTTCCAAGGACTTTTCCGCGGCGCATGTGCAAATGAAAAGGAGTGGAGTTCTGCACGTGTTGGCCAGCGTGCGTGCCGGCCAGGGTGGGTGCTACCGACTTGGTTCTTGTGCTGGGCACCCGCACGCCTGCGCTGCGCGTGCTGCGAGGTGTGAGCGGATGAAGCCCACGGTTGTGGCGGCGCGGAGCTCCTTTGGACCCAGCACTCCCGGCAGGCACTCTACGGCCCAGCAGGTGGCGCCCGAGGCCACCTTCCAGGCTCCCAGCCGACTGCTTGTTCCAAGCTTGGAGGAACCCTCCCAGTTCTCTGTCATCTGGGGGGATGGTAGGAGATGGAGAAATGGAGGCCCGAGTCTTGTACCTGGGCTTGAATGTAAGGCGGACTCAGACCTGCAAGACCAGCCGCTTCCGAGTGCCGCCGCCACCCGGACCCCAGCCCAGCCCGTGCGGCTTTGGCTACAGACAGATTGGCTTTATTCATGGACACGCGGGGGGCGGCCGGGCCCGCCCGCCCGGGACACGCTCACACTGGGGTGTGGGGGACTCTTCATGCCACAATCAAAACACACGACGCCCGCGCTCCGACCGGGCTGGCTGAGGGAGGGGGTATGGCACAGCCTAGCTCCTGGTTTTGGTTAAAACAAACAAAAAAAGAGGCTCTTGGTGACAATGTGGGAGTGGGGTGGGTGCTGTGCTCTGGGGCAGCCGGAGAAGCCCTGGGAGAGCTCTCTGTTGTAGTGGGGGAGGAGCCTTTGCTTCCCAATCTTCTTTTAAAAACACATAGAACATGCTACATCCGCGCAGACACTGGACTGGATGGGGCGAGCCGCGACTGCAGCCCTAGCCTTATCCACGTCCTAGGGTTGGACGCGGGCGGGTGGGACAGACAGATGAACAAACACTAACACAGGCTCCGAGGGGTCGCCTCAGAGCAGAAGGAAGATCTCGTGTTTGGGGGAGAAGGGATAGAAGGACAGCCCTGGCTCTGGGGGATGGGGCAGAGACGGGGTTGGGAGTGGGTGGGTAATTGTGCTGCTGGTGGGGGGCCGTCCTGGGCCCTTTACGCCTCTGGCTCATACTCCTGATATTCCTCCTGCATCAGAGGGACGGGGTGGAGTAGAGAAGAGCAAAAGGGAGGCGCGTTGGAGACCATGTGGCCAAGTTCTGGGACCAAGAGCCCTCCCCCTCAAGAAAGAACAGTGCAGTTCATGCCCCTCCCCCTGGGCAGCTGAGGAACCTAGAAGTTGGGGTCAATTAGGTATTACTGAGCACGGGTGTCTGGGGCCAGGACGAGGCCCCATCTGTTATCCCCTCCCTGCTTCCACCTTCTAGGGCTTGGTTTAAACTTGGGAGACTGAAGCTCCCTGGCCTAACCTTATAATGCCAGGGACCTCCCGTGCCAGCCAAGGACAGCAGCAACTTTCCCAGATGTCCAAAGCCTCACCCAGCCTCACTGCCCTCTCACCTGGGGTGTTTCCTCATAACTTTCCCCTTCTGGCTCCATCAGGGGCTCAATCAGTGGCTCCTCAGCAGCTTCCTGGGCCACTTCCTCTGGCTGTGGGCAGAGAAGGGCAGGGCTGGTGAGGGCAGCCAGGATGCCCCCAAATTCCTATGCTGGTAAGCTTTTGGCTGATTAGAAGAGTGGGGAAGGGTAGGGTAGGCTGGCAGTGCAAGAATTTTTAATTAGTTTTATTTGGAGTGCCTTGGAAGTGGGATGGAGATGTGAAGGGTGAAGCCCCCCTCCCCAGTCAGTTGAGGGTGTGGAGGGTAGCTAGGCTCTCCATACCTCCCACCTCCCCACCCCTCACACCTGGCAGCCTTCTGCAATTCCACCATTTGGGCTGATGGGTTGGAGGGGAACAGATAGCACTTTCAGCCACTTATTTATCCCTCAGTCCTTTGTGTCACGCTCTCTGCTGGGTATTGGGACCCCAGAGATGGCTCTGGGGGCTCCACTGGGCTGGAGGGAGATGGAGCCTCAGGGACAGGGCTGGGCAGGGATACTGAGCCATTCCCCTGCCACCTACCACCCATCCCTCCCCCAGGGCCCTGTGTGGCCTGGTTTCTTCAGCTGTTGCTATTTTAAGATAAGCTGGAAGCAACAGCTCATGGTGTTGCTTGGATGTGTGAGCTAAGACTCTCCCCTCCCCCTTGCATCTGCTGCCCAGACAGGCACAGACCAGTGGGCATGCATGGGGGAGGGGGAGAGCTGCCAGACACATGGCCAGCCACCTGCAGGTGAACACATGTATGTGCATAAACACAGGACTGAGCTGTCTGCACATAAGGTAGCCTGGGGTACCTGCATGGCTATACAAAGCCTTGTGTGGGCTGGCACTGACCACGTCTGCACTCTGGTTGCCTCAATCCCATCTAGGCAGCTTCAGCTCCTTCATGTACCTGTCTAGGTGGGCTCAGTAAGCACATGAATTTGAAGCTCCTGACCTGGCTTATTTCCCCCATTGTACAGATAGGTCTGACAAGGCCCAGGAGGTAGGGAAATGTTAAATTTGTTCCCAAGTCACCCAGCTGTGACCAGAACCCAGGGAAGAAACATAGGGTTAAAAAGCCCGGCAAAATCCGAGCTTGAGCACATTGTTTACAAACAACACAAATGTCCAACACTGTGGGGTACTCACACAATACTACACAAGAATGAAGAATAACAATACATACAAGAACACAACTTACTGCTGAATGAACAAAGCTAGTTAGAGAGGAGCCATGTACATTATGATAACATTTACATGAAGTTGGAAAACACCCACTAATTAGTGGTGACACAAGTCAGGAAGCAGCTCCCCTTGGAGGAGGCAAACATTAAGGAGGAACTTGCTCTGGAAGCCAGGCAAATGAGACCCCCACAAGTGAGTCCCCAGACACCTCCTTTGTTTCACCCTAGTCCTGGCCTTAGGGGTAGGATTTCTATCTTGAGCTGGCTGCTGGTTATATAGGGGAGTTCTCTTTGTGAAAATGGCCTGGAACTGTAGGTTTTCTGCTTATATGTTGTACTTCAGTAAAAAGTTCACTTAAAAAAAATTTCAGCCTTGGTACTCACTAGCTAGCTGGCTCAGGCAAGTCATTTCACCTCTAATCTCAGCAGCCTCTGATGGGAAACAAGGATAGCCCTCTGCTTTGTGGGAGTATGGTGAGGATTCCACGATGATGGATGGAAAATAAGCTGGGAGAGTCTCAGAAATGCTGACCATGGACTTACATGGGCTCCCCCATATCCCAGGGCCTCAAAGGGCTGTCGTTTGGATTATAACTCTATTATCTTGAGCTCCCTTGAGAGAGCAGCCTTGAGATGTCAACAAGTACTAGTAGGAGGAAGGCAGCTGGAGAGAAATTATTCTGAGCAAAGGCCCATCACAGACAGCCTCAAGGCCAACATGTCAGGCTGGATCTGTCTCTCTCTGCATGCCACTTCCCGGCACAGGGCCTGGCCCTGTGTCAGCACCAAATGACTCCCAGGACATAGACCTGAGCTTATCCTACCAATCACCTTATAAGGCAGGCAGGACCTGGGATCTTAAGCAAGTCACTTCACCTCTTTGAGCCTCAGTTTCTTCATCTTAGCTTCTCCAGGCTAGTTATTGTGCCTGGCTCATAGAGACATTGTGAAGAGTCAATGAGTTACTCCATATAAAATGTCTAGGACAGTGCCTATTCACACAAGAGATCAATGAATGAGAACAATTACTGGTAATATGATTGTAAGAAATGGGAATCACACTAGTGGTAAAATGCAGAGGCCAGACTTGAGCTAGAACTTCTGAGTCAAGACCTAGACTTCCGACAGCTGTGCAAAATGTCTGGAGTGGGGGGTGGTATGGGGTCTCCCACACCCGATGGATACACTCATGCTGAATGCACACTGATCACCCAACCAAATGTTGGAATATGAGCCCCCATTCCTATGGAGGCAGAGTCTGCATGTGTTGGACAGGCACGGAGCACACAGGAGAGGAATGCTTGTACACACATATATACATTATAGGTCCACAGAGCACACTGTCATGGTGGTATGCTCCACACACACCCATGGTCACATGATTCCCCACGTGGCTATCATCTCTTACTGGGCAGTCACTGTATGCAAGCCAGGCTCTTTATATCAGAGGTTCTCAAAGTATGTTCCCCAGAACTACAGCATTAACATCTCTTAGGTACTTGTTAGAAATGCAAATTCTCGGGTCCTGCCGCAGACCTATGAATCATAAATTCTAGGAACGGGACCCACAATCTATATTCTAACCTGGCCTCCTGATGATTCTGATGCTGATTGATGATTCTGATTCTTACCTGGCCTCCTGATGATTCTGATTCAGACCCTCAAGTTTTGAGAACCTCTAATCTATATTATCTCCAATCTGCATAAGACTCCTATTGTGTTCATCTTCCATTTTATAAGCAACTAATTGGACTCAAAGATATGGTAGGACTTCCCAGCGTCATGCAACCAGTAAGTAGTGGAGTTGGGATTCAAACGCAGCTCTGAGGGCTCCAGAGCTCACAGCTCTTACCCTACGGGGGGACTCCTAATGGGGGCCTCTGTCTCCATGCACGCACAAGTAGCCAGGACCACTCCCATAGGCAAACATACCTGCACAAACATGTGATATACAGGCCACCGCCACCCCTCATGGCTTGCTCCTGCTCACACCTGCCTCAGGGTCTTTGTACTTGCCTTTCCTACTACCTGAACATACTTCCCATACATTATATCTCATGCCTGCCTCTCTCTCATATCTTGAGTGTCAGCTCAAATGGCCCCTGCAGCTAAAGTAGCCTTCTCACCTCTTGACTCTGTATCCCATCACCCTTGCTGTCTCTTTCCTAGAGCCATCATCCCTGTCTGAAATCGTCTTGCTCGTCGGCTTTCTTTTTACTGTCTATCTTCTCCCACTGCGATGTCAGCTACATGAACATAGGAACCTATTCACTGCAGCAACCTTCAGAATAATTCCTCTCTGACATGGATATTTGTTGAATGAAAAGAAATGAATGAACAATCAGTGACACATACAGACATGGCCAGAAATAGTCTGGGTCACACTGACAAGCAGGATACATGCAGACGGGCAGGTCTGGGTCCCTGTCACAGGGAGTATCACTCCCATGCACACCTTCATTCAAACTCATTCTGAGCTGAATCTAGCACAGCCCAGCAGAACATGAGGCAAGGCGGCTTGTGACCCAGGCTGGGAGGTGGGGGCAGATGGTGGCAGGTTTCTTTGTGTGCCTGATGTGTGTGTGTTATGTGTGTGGTGGGAAGATCACTCACCTTCATAGTGGTGGGGAATTCCTCCTTCTTTACCAGGCCTGTAGCCGCTGCGATGTTCCCAGCCCCAGAGAACACAGCTCCTCCCAGATGTGAGGCCTGCTCCTTGGTTTTCTCAGCCACTGGAGCAGGAAGGGAGTGGGGAAGGGGTTTGGGAACCAGGGTGAAGGAGGCATAGATGCCCCCTATTCAGTATCCTGGGGCCCGTCCTCCCATGGCACATCCCCCACAGGAGTGTTGGGAGTCCACTGCCCCTGCCCTCTGGTTCCCGGCCAGATCACAGGCTGGGGTGAGAGAATGGGGCTATCCTAGGGCTGGGCTGGTACCTGAAGCCACACCTTGTACCACCCCTTCTCGGGTCTTGCTTCCTGCAGGAAGAAAAAGGAGCACATATAAGGGCTCTGACCTGAGGGAACAGAGATTCTAGCACAGAACAGTGGTGACAGAGTGGACAGAGGGACTCTGACCCAACATGCCTCTTTGGATCCTCACATCTCATAACTCCTGCCCTCATGCTAACTCACTCTTCTCATCACCGCACGGAGCCCCTCATCCTCTTGTCCTCTGGACTTCTGGTTCTTTCCCGCCTCATATAATACTCACACCCCTCTAGTGATGTTGGCTGTGTACCAGCGCCAGGCAAAGCACTTTACTCTCCCTGTTTCATTTCATCTCTCTCTAGCCCTGAGAGGCAGCTGCTGACATTATCCTGGTTCATAGACACAAAACAAAAGCTCAAGGAGGGGCCCACAGCTAGGAAGCAACTGAACTGGCATTCAAGTTCAGATCATTCTGAGTCCAAAATTTCAGCTACCAGGCACTCTGTGAGTACTCAATCCAGGATAGGAGGGGGTGGCAATGGGGTCAGCGTTGTAAGGCAACAAAGCTCTATACTTTGAAAGTTCCCAGGCTGGGCAGGCACACTGGTTCATACCTATAATCTTAGCACTTTGGGAGGCCAAGGCAGGCAGATTGCCTGAGCTCAGGAGTTCCAGACCACCCTGAGCAAGAGTGAGACCCCATCTCTAAAAATAGCCAGGTGTTGTGACGGGCGCCTATAGTCCCAGCTTCTTGGGAAGCTGAGGCAAGAGGATTACTTGAGCTCAAGAGTTTGAGGTTGCTGTGAGCTATGATGCCATTGCACTCTACCAAGGGCAGCAAAGTGGGACTTTGTCTCAAAAAACAGAAAGTTTCCCTGACACCGCCACTGCATGACTGTCCACATCTCACTGCCCGCACCCCCCACCCCCCACCCCCGCCGCCCCATCTCCTCTATGGACTCTAACAAAGTGTAGAACCCTCCTTCTGACCAAAGTGAGGGCTGCCTTGGGTGGGACTAAAAGTGATCTGCCGATTGAGACTGGTAGCCACAGCAATGGTTGGTCCTTCCCAGGAGGGTAGCAACTTGGTCACAACAAAATGGGGGGCTGTTGGAAAAGGCCAAGGGCCTGATCTGGGGAGTGACTTCAAGGGAGTGGGGCATCCCAGACAACTTCTGATAGAGCCCAAAATGGGTGTCTGGGCAGGCTGAGGGTGGCATGGGAAGACAGAGTTCTTGGAGTGAAGCAAACCCAGAAATGGGGGGCTGCAGGCCCTCTTTATTCCCCCCCCGAAAACTCTTGTTTGCATGTGCTCTGTGCCAGGCCCTGGACCACTTGCTCACTGTCTGGGAGGGAAAGAGCAGAAAAGACTTAGTTGCTGGACCTCAAATTGGGGGGAGGGGACTATCCAGGTTTAGGGAACTAGGGAACGGGTGGATATCAGTGAGGAGAGTGGAGAGGGTATCCCAAGCTCAGAGGCCCATGCAGAGAAGGCACAGAGAGGTGTGCTTTCAGGGCCCTCTGGATGCCCACAGCCATGTGTATGGTGAGAAATGTAGATAGACACAGGCAGGATTGTGAAAGGCAGTGAATGGCAAGCTATGAGGAGCTGAGGCTTTAACACGTAGGGACTAGAGAACATGGGGGCTCCTCAGCAGGGGAGAAGGTGGGAAAGGGGTACCAGCCTAAGAGAAAAGAGCAAGTCTTAGAGGGGCAGAGTCCATAGCAAAGACAGAGTACTAGGGACTAACCTGAGTGAAAGCCTTTGGAAGGAGGCAGGGGGGAGTCCAGGGCTGGAGTCAGGCAGATATGGGCTCAATCCTTCTCCCAGTCTCTGTCACCACTGCCTTCACTGAAGTCACCCTCATCTGGGGGCTATGCTACCTCCCAGCAGGCCTCCCTGCAAATCGTTCTGTCCCCGGTGGCCCAAGGGACTTTTCTAAACTGAAATCAGATCATGGCAGTCCCTTGTTTATGGTCTCTCATGGCAGTTAAAATTATGCTTTGCACTGCCCAGGCCTACAAGGGTCCCTGGTGAATTGGCTCCTGCCCACCTCTCTGATCTCATCTCCTGCAGCTGCTTCCTGCCCTCCACTCTCCAGCCCACCTCAGGGCCACTGCACTGGCCTTTTCTTCATCCCCCAACCCCCTACTTGGTTCCTTGCCATCTTCTTGGGTAGCTCCTCTTTTCACCCTACCCAAATGTGGTCCCCACCCGAAGCCACTGAATGTCAAATCCCACTACTGAAATGCTCTAAATCACCATCAGGAGAGCAGGCACCTTTGCCTCCTGTTCACGGTTACATTCCCAACATCCACATGCCTGTCATACCGTTAAGTGGCCACCAAATATTTTTCAAGTTACCACAATCTAAGACTGCCACGACCCTAGGCAAGTGATTCAGCATGCATTGGGAATAATTACATCTTCTTAACATAAGCAAGCCCTGAATCACTATGTATAGGTTTAACAAATGTCAGCTTCCAGTCGTATTTCTCTTAAATGCATGACCTGTAGGCTCAGTCCTTTCACATTTGGGGTGAGATTTTTAACCACTTGGCCTTTCTCCTGACACTGGCTGGCAACCTCAAGGAGGGTGGATCTGGAGGAGAGATGGCAATAGAGGGACCCCAGGCACTGGGAGGTGGCAGGGCCTGGGGAGCACCTGAACCTTGCAGGTAGCTGGAGAGGAGGCCTGGAGGGAGGGCCCATGAGGGGAGGGGTTGGGGCTTCAGAATCCATAAAGCTGGGTTCAAATTTGAGCTTCATATTCTGACATATGTGTGACCTTGGGCAAGGTGTTTACACTCTGGGAACCCCAGTTTCCCTGATCTGTATAATGGGCTGGGAGAATTAAAAGAGGTAATGGATGTCACAGCACTTTATACATACCTAGCCCAGAATAAGGGTTCCAGGTAGTTATTAATAGTGATACTAAGAAAAAGGAAGCTTGTTACTTTGATCCCTGCATTGGTCCCTGGCATTTCAGCTGAACTCCACTGTCACCAACCCCTACTCTGTCCCCTTTTTGCATCAGAGGACTAAAGGCTTCCATCTGCAGGCTATGTCCCCAGTGACCCCTGCTGACCCAGCCCCATCTGCTGACTCATATTCTCCAGCCCAGGCCCCCTGTCCCCAGAGAACCCAGCCCCAGACCCTTGGAGAACACCTGAGCCCCTCAACCAAGCCCCTTCCCCACCCCCCACCCCTGCCTTGCCCACCAACGTAGAGGACGCCCTCCTTGGTCTTCTCTGCTGCCTCGGTGACCCCCTGCTTGGTTTTCTCAGCGGCAGCCACAACGCCCTCCTTGGCCATGGACAGGCCCTTCATAAACACGTCCATCCTGGCGGCCTGAGGAGGACGAACAAACGGGCACCGGTGCGTTGGCCCCGCACCCTCAGCCCAACTCCTCCCAGCTCTCCCTGAGACTGCATTGCCTTTCTGGGCCCAGACTCCCCTCCCGCCTCGCCCCCACTCCCCCAGTGCAAGGCCTATGGGCCGCAGAGAGTCCTAGCGTCCTTGAAACCCGGGGACGCGGGAGGGGCCACCGCCTCGGTTTTCCGGGACCCTGCAACCTGCAGCCCCGCAAAACCGGAGCACTGGCTTGGCGCGAAGACCCGGGGCTTCCTGTACACACATGACAGAGTCACACGGTCATGCACGCAAACATACACCACGGACATGCTCACGTGCACATACAGGACACGCAGACGCTCAGCCGCGCATGAACACTTCAGCACACACGGGCGCGGGTGCACGTCCACACGGCCACCCAGACAGCTGCAGACACACATACTCCGGGGTGCACACTGACGCGCGCCCACCGGCGCCCCCTCTCACCCTAGGCCCCTCTCTATCTTCCACCCCCTTCCTCCCTCCACCCCAGTCCCCTCTCCATCCCCAGCCCATTCCCCTTCCCAGGTCCCCGGCCGCCTCACCTGGATAAGGGCCCGGGCAGGGGATGGAGCGGCGGCTGCGGCGGACGGACTCAGGTGCTCGGCTAGGCCGGGCCGGGATGGACTCGAAGCCGGTGGGGGATCCGGCCGTGGCCAGGCGCTCAGTTGCGGGCCCTGAGCAGCGTCTCAGCAGTGCCAGGTCTAGGGTGCGTCGGCAGCCACAGCTAGTTCCTCGCGCCCTGCTAGCTCGCGCGCTCGGTTCCGGCTCCGACGCTGCGGCAGCTC
This sequence comes from Nycticebus coucang, assembly GCF_027406575.1. Lineage (NCBI taxonomy): Eukaryota > Metazoa > Chordata > Mammalia > Primates > Lorisidae > Nycticebus > Nycticebus coucang. Next base: position 80,618,307 of record NC_069796.1, read on the forward strand.
TGAGCTCAGCGCCCCCTCTGGCGGCCGCACCGCCCCCTCCGCCTGACTGACAGGGGGCGGGGAGGGTGACAGCGCGTAGCAGGCGAGTCTCCCCAGGCGAGCTCTGGTCTCCCTGCTGGGGATTCGGGAGCTTGAGACTCGTGTAGTCTGTAGGGAGATGGGGGAAGAGGGACAATGTGGAGTTCTAAGAGTAGGGAAGAAATAAAGTGGCTGGCTTTAGGGTTGAGATGGGCTCAAATCTCCGCTTTGCTTTTTATTAACTGTGGGACTTGGGCTACTCAGCTTTTCTTTTCTGAATGCCAGTTTCCTCTTCTGTAAAACAAGGATGGCTAACTCAAGAAAAGTTTATTGAGCGCTTAGACAAGTGGTACAGGTTCCCCAGTTCAAGCAGGGGAAAGGACAAACAAGGTTCCTGTTCTGAGGGAGCTTTCCATGGGAGGGCGGGGGGGGGGTGCGCGCGCGCTCAGAGAAAGGCGTCAAAACAGCAAATAAATGTATCAACACTTGGGCCAAACAAGGTTATTTCAGTTTGTGAGAAATGGTATGAAGAAAATAAAACGGTGCCGTAACAGAGGGCTTAGACGAGTGTTTGAGGCAGAGTGGTCAGGGACGGCCTCTGTAAGGTGCTGAATTGGAGCAGAGACCCCAGGGAGGTACCAAAGCCAAGACGGAGAGACAGCAAGATCCGCAGAGAGGGAACTACAAGTGCAAAGACCCTGAGGCAGGACTGTGCTCAGGAACAATAAAAGGCAGAGCCAGGATGGAGGGAGGAGAAAGAGGAGGTGACCACTTTTTTTTTTTTTTTTTGAGATAGTCTCTATATGTTGCCCTCAGTAGAGTGCTATGGCAACTCAGCTCACAGCAACCTCAAACTCTTGGGCTTAAGTGATTCTCTTGCCTCAGCTACAATGCCGGGCTATTGGTTGTTGTTGTAGTTGTCATTGTTGTTTGGCAGGACCTGGCATGGTTCTAACCCGCCAGCCCTGGGGTATGTGGCCATGCCCTAACTGCTGAGCTACAGGCGAGGAGCCGGTGACCACGTTTTTATATGGTTGTAGTGGAGATCGTCCAAATGGTCATAGAGTGCCAAGTATACAGTCATAGAGTGCCAAGACCCTCAGTTGGTGCCAAGAAGAGCACTATGCCTGAGAAACTGCAGGATCCCAGAGGACAGGGACGCTGGCAGCTTGGAGGAGTCTGGGAAGGCCATGAAGAGGAGATGATGACATCTGAGCTGGGGCCTTATGATTTCATCAGGCTGACTAGGGGGAAGGGGGAGTTTAGGCTGTGGGTACACCATAAGCAAACACACTGTGGCCAGAAATGCAGGGTGTATAAGTGACAGGTAATCAGATGAGGGAGCTGCCTGCAGTCAGACTTTACAAGGCCTGGAGGACAAAATGTTCACAAGCCTCTGGTAGGACTGCAAAGTGGCAGACTTTTTAGAAGGCAATTTGGCAGTATTTACCAAAAGCATAAACGCATGCTCCTTTTGAGCCAACAGCACCCCTTCCAGGAATTGATCCATGGATCTCTATACACACAAGTGCACAGACATTTGTGCAGGATGTTCACTGTAGCATGGTTTATTGTAGCAAAAAAGTGAAAATAATCTAAATGACTATCTGTAGAGAACTAGCTAGTTAATCATGGGATTTCTACCTAGTGAAATGCTATGCTGTGGTTAGAAAGGATGAACCCATGTGGGCTGACATGGGAGCATGTCAAGATATGGTGTTAAGTGGGAGAAGCAAGGAAAATTATAATTTTCTATGTATGGAAATATATATTATATATTAATATATACATACTTGTCACACACTATATACATTACACACAAACTCCTTGTATACAGATGTGTACATGGTTATTTATAGACAGATATACAAAGAATACATCTGCAAGGACTTCCAAAAAACCATTAACTGTAGCTGCCCCTGAGAAATAGAACTGAGAGGGCTCAGGGAGGGAAGTTTTATATTCTATCACCTTCCCTCTATGTGTTGTTTGATTTTGTTCAGGTTTTTAAAAACTAACATGGGAATTATTTTCGGCCTCTTTGCATTGGAATTGCCACTATTCTGTGCTTGGAGGACCCTCACCTTAGGAGGCCCATTTTCCCATCTAAGAGCTGACACTGCCAAATACTTGCTTTCCCAGTCTTCCTTGCAGCCAGGACATGTGACTGACAGGTGCAGCCTCACACTCACCAGCCCCACACTCAGAACCTGAAGCTACTGCCTGGAAACAGCAGGGAAGTGGGGAGTCTCATGTGGTACAAGAGGTGATGTTGATGGTGGCAACAGTAGCATTCATTCTAGAAGTGCCCAGCACCAACAGGACAAGCTGCACTGTCCATGCTCAGCCATAGTGTCAAGGAAATCTCCATGGGTCTGCTGGGCAGTGGAATTTGGGGCATTACAGGCTGTGATCTCCAAGGTGGATTCTCTGGCCATCCGGGAGAGTCTTTGAGCTCCCTAGAATTTGTTGTTTTTTTGCTGTTTTTGGCCAGGGCTGGGTTTGAACCTGCCACCTCCAACATATGGGGCCGGTGCCTTACTCCTTTGAGCCACAGGCGCCTCCCCCTAGTATTTGTTAATAAACTCATCAACTGCTTAAATCAGCCAGAAGTGATTTCTGTGGCTTGAGATTAAGAGCCTCTGAATGTCAGAGTATGTGATGAAGAGGAAGGATGAAGGACTGACCAGAAGAGAGTAGAGAGGAGGAAGAGAGAAAGAAGACAAGAGGAAGGATGTCTGTATATGTCACTTAAAGAAGCACAAGAGCAACCTAATGAGATTTGCATTTTTTCTGGGCAAAGAGGAAGTGGGTTGGAAGAGGACAAAGCTGGGGTAGAAAGATCAGTAAGCAACTGGGGCAGAGTCCACAAGAGGGATAAGAAAGCCTGAGTCAGGGAGAGATTTTGGTGTCACTGAGGAGGTGACTTCTTATGTGTTGGGCAAGAGGGAAAGCCATGAATCTAGGAAAATTCCTAGATTTCTGGCTTGAATAATAGTGTGATTAATGATGCTGGAAAATGAAATAGGCATTGAGGGTGTGGAGCAGCTTAGGGGGATGACAATGGGCTTGTTTGGAGCATAATAGACATGTGAGGAGGTGCCCTGCAGACAGTACTATATCTGAGCCCAGAGCCCAGGAGAGCACTCCAGACTGGTTTCAGGCATAGATTGGAGTCATGGTATTCTTGGGAGTCTTTAACAAATAGCACCAATGGCTCTCCAAGGTTGAGGTCCGGGAGGGGTTGGGGTTGGGAGGGACCATCTAGATTTGTAGGGTTTGCCAATAGCTGTAGTATAAATACTCCCACCATAGTCAATTTCAACCTATCAGTGTGATGTCCCTGAACAAAGAATTGGTTCAATTATATAGTATTTTCATAATACAGATAATATAGATAAAAATAATCCTAAGGGATTTATAATAGTAAAATAATTAGGAAGTTATACATTTCCAATATTTATCATCTTTGGGTTTTGTTTGTTTGTTTTGTTTTGTTCTTTCAAGGCAGGGTTTCACCCTGTCTCTCAGGCTGGAGTGCAGTGGCACAATTATAGCTCTCTGCAACCTCCAATTCCAAGATTCAATTGATCCTCTCACCTCCGCCTCCTGAGTAGCTGGGACCACAGGCATGTACCACTACACCTGGCTAATTTTTATATATTTTTTTGTAGAGACGGAGTATCACCATGTTTCCCAGGCTGGCCTCCTACTCCTAAGTCTCACATGATCCTACCACTTTAGCCTCCCAAAATATTGTGATTACAGGCATGAGCCACCATTGCCCAGCCAGATTTAATTTTTAATAATGGCCTTAACAACTGGTTTACACAATTCTTGAAACTTTAACAATCATTCTCATGAGCCAGGCCAAGCTGGATCAGTACTACTGGGTTTTATGTCATTAGCAGCGAGAGGGGGATAGAGCCATAGGGATGGGTGCAATTATCCAGGAGTATGTGGAGAGTAAAGAGAGGACTCAGGACAGAATTTTGAGGGGTGGCTGGAGGCAGAGGAATGTGGGGGATAGCCTGAGAAGGCAGACAGAGAGGAGAAGAAGCTGGAGAGAGTGGTAGCACAGAGACCTAGAAGCCACAGGGATAACTGTTAGGCCAGAGGAGATGAGTGGTGAAGAGTCCTCAGTTGGCAGTAAGTGCTCTGTTGGGCCTTAAAAAGGAAAAAGGCATCAAGGGAAAGCTTCCAGGAGAAAGTGTCATTTAAGTCAGGTTTTAAAAGAGGAGAAAGACCTTACAAGTGGTAGTGAGCATTCCCACCAGAGGATCTGGCAGGTGGAAAAGTCCAAAGTGCTGAGGTAATAGAAAATAGGTTAAATTCTGAGTCAAGTTCATTTGGCTGCTAGTACAGGTTAGGTAAAGCAGGCATTTATTCTTTCATTCAAAAAAGTCCAGTGATACAGGTAAGCTGTCTACAGCTGGCCAGATGACCTCACAGCCATCAGGAACCCTGACTCTTACCTCTCTGCTGCACCATTCTTAGCATAGGAAGTTCATCTTCAAACTCACCTCATAGTCCAAGATGGCTGCTGCAGCTGCAGTCATCACATCAATGCAGACAGACCTCAGGAGGGCGGGGGGAGGACAGGATAAAATGCCAGTTGTCTGTCTCTTTCTTAAGGCATTTCCCCCAGAAGGCAATAGCTTGTGTTTCTCTCTTCATGGCTATCCCTAGCTTCAGAGAAGGTAGAAAAGTCTGGAGCTGGGTATATGACTTCCCAGAATAAAATTGTAAGAAAGGTTACTGAGTGAGCCACTAGCATCTCTCTTCTTTTACTATTTATTTTTTCCCCTAATTTTACTACTTAAAAAATTTCAAACTAAAAGTTGAAAGAATAGTACAATGAACACGTGAATAAACTTCATCTAGATTCACCAGTTATTAACATTTTCTTTCTTTTATATTTTCAGGAAAATCTGAAAAAAAAAATTTTTTTTTTTTTTGAGACAGAGCCTCAAACTGTTGCCCTGGGTAGAGGTCTGTGACATCACAGCTCACAGCAACCTCCAACTCCTGGGCTCAAGCGATTCTCCTGCCTCCGCCTCCCAAGTAGCTGGGACTACAGGCGCCTGCCATGACGTCAGGCTACCTTTTGGTTGCAGCCATCATCGTTGAAACCCACCAGCTCAGGTGTATGTGGCTGACACCTTAGCTGCTTGAGCCACAGGCGCCGAGCCATGCCCTCTACATTTTCTTCCTCTCTCCCCATATGTGTTATCCACAGAGGGAGGGGGTGTGGATCCTGGGCCACCATTTTCTTGCAAGCTGAATTCTTTCCCCATGTTACTTGCCCCCACCCTTTAGGGCATAAGACAGGAAGCCTCAGGCTCTAGTGTCTCTTGTGGGCAGGCCCTAAAGCTGCGAGTCTCAGGACCTCTCGTTGTCCTGTCCCCCACCCCAACCCCATGGACCATTCTGTTCTACTCTTCCCTCCTCCTCCTAAGAATTTACAGAGGAGAATGACTATGGAAACTTCAGGGGAGGGGAGGGTGGCAGTTTCAGGGGAAGAGTTTTGGAGAAACAGTTCTCTTATGTGGATCCTGGGGAAAATCCAGATGTGTCTTCTTCTGTGTGAGGCACCTGGCGGGTGTCGTTCAGCATTCAACAACATTCCTGCTATCCAGAGGCCTTGGGGCAGGCAGCTCCCTTCTGGGCAGGAGGGTGGGAGGCTGAGAACAGGGAGGGACATGGGAAGATGGGTGATATTTGATGGGTGATACCTTCTGTATGCTAGGTACTCTGACCATGGTATCATTAACTCCTCAGAACAACCCTTCAAAGCAGGTATTTTCATTCCCATTTTATCAGTGACACCCAGAAGGGAGAAGTCTTTGGCATTTGTTCTTTTCAAATTTTCCTGAGTGCCTACTGGGGTGCCAGACAGGAGATTCACCAGGAAACAAGACCAATGAAGTCTGTTTTCTTCTGGAACATTCTAGTGGGATGGGACAATTAACAAGTGAACTAGTAACCTACAAGATGCTTCAGATTGTGCTGCTCTTGTCAAAGTTACCTCTAATATTCACCTTGCTAAATATCATGGCCAGTTCTCCCTACTCACTCTAACTTTTGAGAAGTTACTAGGAGCCAGGTGCTGTTGTAGTCACTGGGGACACAGCTGGGAACAAAAGATGCCTTGGGTACCTCATGTTCTAGTAGAGGAAGGCAGACAATAAGTAAAATAGATTAGTAACATACACAGTGTGTCAGGAGGTGACAGATGCGGGTGGGGAGTGACAGGAATTGCTGTGGCGGGGCTGAGGCCTCTTCTAAGGTGAGGAAGCCAGGGACAGCAGGCGGGCTGTCCTGAGGCAGGAGGGGCCTGACACTGGAAGACCTCCATGACTGAAGGCCACTGTGGCTGGATCGGGCTTGGGAGGTGGGGAAGGAGGGCCAGAGGGACAATGGGGCCTTATAGACCTTCATACTGTTGAGCAGAGTAGCAACAAGATCCAACTTCCATTTTACCAGCTGCTCTGTAGGGAGTAGACTGTTCTTGGACAAGGATGACTCCTGGGGACCAGTTCAGGCAAGGTGACTGGGCTACAGTCATGGCAATGGAGATGAAGAGAAGTGGTTGGGTCCTGGATGTATTTTGAAGATAGAACCGGAGATAGCGTGTGCTAATGGGTTAGACATACAGGAGGTCAGGACATTCCAAAGTTTTCCACTGAGCAATTAGAAGGATGAAGAAGACTGTGGGAAGAGCAAGCCTGGAGCTACGGATGTGGTGTCAGAAATTTGGCTTTTTTTTTTTTTTTTGCAGTTTTTGGCTGGAGCTGGGTTTGAACCCGCCACCTCTGGCATATGGGGCTGGCGCCCTACTCCTTTGAGCCACAGGTGCTGCCCTCAGCTTTTTGTTTGTTTGTTTGTTTGTTTTTTGAGACAGAGCCTCAAGTTGTCGCCCTGGATAGAGTGCTGTTGCATCACAGCTCACAGCAACCTCCAACTCCTGGACTCAAGCAATTCTCTTGCCTCAGCCTCCCAAGTAACTGGGACCACAGGCGCCCGCCACAATGCCCGGCTATTTTTTGGTTGCAGCCATCATTGTTGTTTGGAGGGCCCAGGCTGGATTCAAACCTGCCAGCTCAGGTGTATGTGGCTGGTGCCTTAGCCATTTGAGCCACGGGCACCGAGCCAGAAATTCGGCTTTGAGTGTGATATCTCTGAGGTGTGCATTGGATATCCAGATAGAGCTGTTGAGCGGGCAGTTGGATATGCTCTTGTGGATTTCACATTAGGGCCAGACATCACTGTACTGCTGACACTTACTGCCCATGACTGGATGAGGGCATGAAATAGCAAGTGTTAATAGAATAGAGAGGAGGTCCCAGAACTCAGTCCGAGATCCTTCTGAAGATGAAGCAAAAAGGAAGAACTGTCAATTCTGTTCACACCTGTGCCTCCCGGAGTCTAAAACAGTGCCTGGAACAAAGTGATTGGTGGGTCAGCATTTGTTGAATTCCTGACTGAATCAAGGAATGAGTAGCACTAAGTGCTAAGAAGGAAATAAAACAGGGTCACGAGTTAGAGAGGGTATGAAGAAAAGTGGTCTTCTTTAGATATCATGGATAGGAGTGGCCTCTGAGAAGGTGACATTGAAGCCAAGCCCTGCAGAACAAGATGCCAGTCATGTAGAATTGCAGAAGAAACTGCACACCAGGAGCGCTGACTGCAGCTCTCAGGACTGGAGCTGCCTTTTGGAGGAACTGCATGCTTAGGGTGCTGTGGGGCTGAATCACCCAGGAACTTGCAAGCTTAGAACCTGGACTTTGGATCACATCCTGGGTGTCCTGGAGGGTGTTAAATAGGGGCAGTAGGTGATGAGATACATATTAGACGATCCCTCTCAGGTGTGGAGAACATTCTGTAGGGGGCAGAGTGGCGGCGAGAAGAACACGGGAAGCAGCAGCGGCCGCTTTCTTAAGGCCTAGGTCTGAAACCTGGCTCGGTGTCAGACCCACTGCATTCTCCTAGAGCCACAGGGCCCAATTTCACAACAGAGGTCATAATCCCACTTCTCAATGGGAGGAGCATCAAAGAATTTTGGACAGAGAGAGCATTGAGAGGATGACCAGGCTTTCAGAGAGATTTCAAATCTAGATTTGATGGAGAAAAAGGGAGGAAGGACTCCCCCCAGTACTGGGTATGGCCTTAGCTGCCTTACAGGCTCAGCCCAGAGCCTGGGGTGGAATGACCCTCTCAGCCATTACACTGCTTCCTATTACCTTCTACATCTTTCAGCCTGTGGCAGCCCCTAGAGTCTGGGGTTGGGATAACTAGGGGAGACCCTATGAGCAGACTCCCTGCTCTACCATGCTGTGGGGAAGCCAGGCAGCCACGTGAAGAGGCCACGCACACAGAGTTGTCCTGGCCAATCTTCCAACTGAGGCCAGTATCTTGTCTCACGTGTGAGTGACCAGGGGACTCAAGCCGCAACCTGTGAGCTACCTCAGTTGATCTTGCTTTGGAGCAGAGATGGTTCTGTTGCTACTGAACACTGCCCAAATTGGAGATTTGTGAGCCTAATAAATGATTATTATTGTTTTAAGCCACTAAGTTTAAGGTGGTTTGTTACATAGCAACAGATAACTGGGACGCTGTATCACTTCTCCAGGGCCTCTCTACCACCAAATACCATGGAGTTTTCCTTCTGAATTTCTCTTAAATCTGTTATCTTCTCTGTCACCCGATCTGTCCCCTGGACAACTATTTTAGCATCCTAATTGATGTCCTTCCACACACATTTGCAGCCACAGGGTTATTTCCTACACAGCAGTGCAGAGAACTTGCTGAAAAACATATCTCATTATCTCCTGAGCCAGGGTGTACCCACTTATAGTGCTCAGTGCTATCCACTGCTTCTGGGACTGAAACTTATCCTTTTGCCCTTTGGGCTTCAGTCACACTTGCCCATCTTCTCTTCCTCCAGTCCCCTATGTTCCCTTTGCCCCCGGGCCTTTGCACATACTGGCCCCACTCCCTTAGATGCGCTCATCTACCTACCCAGTTATTTCTCATTCATGCTTTATGTCCCAGGCCAAATATCACCTCTTCAGTAAACTGTTTCTAACCCAGTCATTCTGATAATGGAGTCCTTGACCAGCATCACCTGGGAACTTGATAGACTCCAAATATCCTCAGATGATATCCTTCAAGTCCTGCAGGTGATTCTGATCCATGCACTTAAGAACTGCTGCTCTAAAGCCCCCGGTTCAGGTCATGGGCTTTGTTATCTTCTCCCATCCCTAGTTCACAGGTTTGTGTTTGTGATGACACAGGACTTTGTGAGATTATCTGATGAATGTCTGACTCCCCACACACAGGGGCCACTCATGTTTTGTTCATCATTGCATTCCAGCACCTAGCCCTGTGCCTAACTATCCCAGGAGCTTGTGTGGGTTGCACAAATTTGACTGTCAGCTCCAGATGGTCATGGGCAACCCCATGAGGAAGGGAGGAAGGAGCAGGTTCTTTTCTAGGTCTGGGACCCTAAAAGTGGTCAAGGGGCAGATGCAAAATTTAAAAGAACTTTGAGAGGGTTCAGCAACTGCAGACAAGGGGTGATCGGAAGGCTAGGAAAGGGTGTCCAGAGCCAAGGCTTCCCTTCTCCCTTCCCCTTCCTTACCTTCCTTACTCCGGGGAGCCTTCAGCTGACTTCTATTGAGTACCCAGCTAGGCTTTGTTCTATGGGCTTTACATGTTTTATATCCATTAACACAATAAAGTTCTGAGTTACATATGATTAATATTCCCATTTTACAGATGGGGAAACTGAGACTCAATAAGGATCATAAGTTGGCTGTGGTAGGCCAGGACTTACACCTAGGCTGTGTGACTGTGGCACTGCCCCTTGCTATCAACACCAGGCAGAGGAAACTCAGATGGGCCAGAGGTAACATGGCAGCTGTGTGGGGCCATGTGTGCCTTCTAAAGGGCAGCCTCTGCCACAGCAGACTGGGAAGCTGGGAAACAGTGGGCCCAGTGGTGCCAGACTGTCCCAGATTCTGGTTTTTTTTTTTGCCAGGGCTGGGTTTGAACCCACCACCTCCAGCATATGGGGCCGGCGCCCTACTCCGTTGAGCCACAGGCGCCGCCCCCCAGATTCTTAAGAGAAGACAAAATTGTGGATTTTAATATAAAACTCCCTTTGTCAAAATGTAGCAAATGATTAACATTTTTAAAAACTCAGATTCTTCTAGAGACCACATAGATGTCTGCCTTCTACTATCTTTAGGGGAGTCCTTTAATTCAGGAACTCCCCTCAGTGGCATGCTTTACTTTCTGGGCCCCCACTGTGCGGTGCTGGGTCTGCCTGGCCACAGCTTTGTCCCCAGCCCTGGGCCTGCATATAGAAGGTGCTCACTAAATGCTTGCCGATGGCAGTAAGCCAATTAGCCTCTCCACCTCTGAGCAACTTCCCACACTGGCTCCTCCCCAACACCGCCCTAAGCGGGTGGAGGCAGGGCACTGGTGGGTTAAAAGCTGGCACCTAGGGGCCCCTCAGTGCCAAGTCCTGTGTTGAGCTTGAGCCCAGCATGGCTACTGCCAGCTCTGTAAGTCCAGTTGGGGACAGCCAGAGCCAAGGCTAGGGCTCACAGCCAACCCTGACTCCTTTCTTTGATCAGGTGAGTGAAGCTGAGGGTGGAATCCGAAAGTGGGACGAGGAGGAAGAGGTAAAGGAAAAGAAAAAGGAAGAAGAGGAAGCAACAGTGGAGGCACCTGAGGGAAAAGAGGCTCTGAGTTCTCCCAGACTGCCTCTTGGGGATAAGGCCCAGGCGGAGGGCCCCACAGAGGTCAAGCCCAAGCTGCACCCCCTGCAGAACAGGTAGGCTGGGTTCTGGTCTGCAAGCCAAACATGGACCTCTGCTTTCAGGCCAGCTCCTGAGCTGGCTGGTGGTGTGGTCTTGGATGACCCCTTCCTCTCTTGGACCCCAACTACTCATCTGTGAGAGGCCAGAATTGGCCTTAGCCTACCAGCCCTAACCCATCTGAGATTCTGAGCTAAACAACCCCACTCCTGCCCTGGCTCTTCTGGATAACCGACTTTAGTCACCTGGGAGGAATCTGTGCCCCAAATCCCATCTCCCAATTTGTCCTTAAAAGGGAGGGAATCGGGCTCGGCACCTGTAGCTCAAGTGGCTAAGGCACCAGCCACATACACCAGAGCTGGTGGGTTTGAATCCAGCCCAGGACTGCCAAACAACAATGACAACTACAACAACAACAAAAAAAGCCAGGCGTTGTGTTGGGCGCCTGTAGTCCTAGCTACTTGGGAGGCGGAGGCAAGAGAATCACTTAAGCCCAGGAGTTGGAGGTTGCTGTGCGCTGTGATGCCATGGTACTCTACCCAGGACAACAGCTTGAGGCTCTGTCTCAAAGGAGGGAATCTCCCTGTCAGCCCAGGTGCTGCTGCTGGGGGAGGCCATGGAAGGCCCTCTGCTTCTTCCTGGCTGCCTCCTCCACCCCCCACCAGGTGGGCCTTGTGGTTCTTCAAGAATGACCGCAGCCGGGCCTGGCAGGACAATCTGCATCTGGTCACCAAGTTTGACACCGTGGAGGACTTCTGGGCGTGAGTGTCTGCCCCCAGGCTTTAGCTTCTTCCGCCCTCTTAACTCCTTGGGGGGGAGCGTTGCTTCCTACAAAGACTTGCCCACCTTCCCTGGAGCGGTTCAGCATTGGTGAGGGCTGGGGTTGAGTGGGTGCTGCGCAGAGGGCATTAGGGTTGGGGTATGGCTTTCTAAGAGCTTAGGGAGATAGCCTGGAGAGGGAGAAAGCAAAAAGTTGACCTCAACTCTGCCACTCCATAGCTTTATGAACTAGGTGAGCTTCTTTCCCACGCTCAACCTGTCTTAGCCGTCAACTGAGTTGAGAAGGTCTCAGGTGCTCAAAGGAGGAGGACCTGAAAAGTACTGCACAGACCCTAAGGGAGCATGAGAAGGCCTGGGGCTATAGCTGGAGGGGCGCCCCAGGAGGTCACAAACCCTCCCCAGGGGGCTCAGGCTTTACTGTGAAGGATCCAGGGAGAAGGGAGGACAGGACCTGAGGGCTGGGGTAAGCAGGGCTGATCGAGGTGGCAGACCAGTGTATGCAAAGCTGGCACCTGGACTTAGGCCAGTTCTGGCCTCTCACAGATGAGGAGTTGGACCCCAACTCTTCTTCAGCCTGGAGACCCGAAGGTAGGTAGGAAGCTGAAGTCTGGTGAGGAGTTGGGAGGGCTGAAGCCAACTGGAACCAGGCCCTAAAAAGCCTTGACTTTCAGCATGGGGTGGGGCTCTCTCCAGGATGTACAGTCATATCCAGTTGGCCAGCAAGCTCTCTTCTGGCTGTGACTACGCCCTGTTCAAGGTAAGCTCTGCTCTCCCCTTTCCCTCCCCCAAAGAGACAGGGGGCTGATCCTTCCTGGCGTCTGCTGCATTAATCCCTCACAAGAGGGGGTGGGGTGCAACAGACAGCCTCTCTGAGCCCAGATGTGATTTCTGATCAGAGGAAAGGCTGTACAGAAGCCTGGACAGAGCAAGTCAGGCCTGAGTTGTACCTCAAAGGTCATTTGAGTGGGGAAGGGGAAGCAGAAGAAGCTAAGGAAGGAGGTCAGGTTTCTAGCCTGGCCCCTACACTAGGGCACTCCATGTCCAGCCCCGTTCGTATGGGTGCTGACCTTAGTGGTTAAAGATTTCCCAGGTGACGTCTACCCCACAACGTTTGGGGGACCATGCCACCAAACCTGAGATGTCTACGCTTGTGCACATTGGAATCTGCACAAGAGGCTTCCTTAATCCACTTCCACTTAAACCCTTGTCTCAAGGAGCTCGGGTCAGTAAAGGACACAAACACAAGGCTATAAAAGGTGGCTGATATTGAGGCTCAGGGCCCTGTGGGAGCTCAGAAGAGTATCTGTGTAGTGTGCTGGGTGGTCAGTGGTGGTACAGAGGGAGGAAGGTAAGAAAACCCAGCCTACTTAGATTGGGAAGGTAGCTGGGTCTGACTTTCCTTTGAACAAAGGGTGGCATCTATCTTTCAGGATGGCATTGAGCCCATGTGGGAAGACAGCAGGAATAAACGGGGTGGTCGCTGGTTGATCAGCCTTGCCAAACAGCAGCGCCATAGTGAACTGGATCGGCTGTGGCTGGAGACAGTGAGTGGAGGAAGGGAAGGGACTGAAGCAGGTCTCCTGGTGGCAGTGGTCTCAAGGTTGCGGGGGGAGGCAGTCCCTGTGCCCCAGCTGTCACTATCTGTCACCTCCCCCTTGGGCCCAGCTGCTATGTCTGATCGGGGAGAGCTTTGGGGAACACAGCAAAGAGGTGTGTGGGGCTGTCATCAACATTCGCACCAAGGGGGACAAGATCGCTGTGTGGACAAGGGAAGCAGAAAACCAGTCCAGCGTGCTACACATTGGGTGAGGGGGCTCTCTGGTACAGGTGGGGGTTGGGGCCGTTGTTGGGGAAGGTGAGTGGGTGGTAGCTTGGCCTGTAAGGGAGACCTCTGGAATTCTGCTTACCCCCCTTGTTTTTTTGTGACAGTCTTACTCTGTCACCCAGGCTAGAGTGTCATGGCATCAGCCTAGCTCACATCAACTTCAAACTCCTGGGCTTAGTAATCCTCCTGCCTCAGCCTCCCAAGTAGCTGGGACTATAGGTGCCCACTGGCACACCCAGCTAATTTCTCTGTTTTTAGTAGAGATGGGGATCTCACTCTAGCTCAGGCTGGTCTCCAACTCCTGAGCTCAAGCAATCCTCCCGCCTTGGCCTCCCAGAGTGTTAGAGTTATAGGCATCAGCCCCTCTTCCTCTATGGATTTCAAACTATTTGTAGAGGAACTCTTCTTTTGTGTTAATCATATTTCTGGTTTCCACATGGGTAAGACACAAAACAGATGTCTGGCTGGAATGAGGTAGGAATTTGGACATCCTCTCCTGACTAATGTGCCTCTTGTCTCTGTGTACCCCATCCAGGCGTATATACAAAGAGCGCCTGGGCCTCTCTGCAAAGACCATCATTGGGTACCAGGCTCATACAGACACAGCCACCAAGAGCAACTCCCTAGCCAAGAACAAGTTTGTGGTGTGAGGGGAGACTTTGCACTCCTCCTCTTTAGTGGGACAGCCATCACCCAAGTTTCTTGCCGTGGAGGGGAGGGGAGAAGCAAGACTTCAGGAGTGGGGGAGGTTAGAAAGCATGATTCTTGTCTTCAAGTGAACAAGAGTATAAACACTTTTTAACCTGAGTTGGGAAACAGACTTAAGATTGTGGTGGTGGCAGCATTGGCAGCATTCTGAGGGCCTAGGTTTTCCTGGAGCCATATAACAAAAGCAGGGTGGAGGGGACTCTTGGGGCTCCTTATTTCATTGGGGAGTGGATGAGGCATGGGGAGGAGGACTCAACCCCAGGTGAAAGGACTCAACCCCAGGTGGAAGGACTAGCACCTTCTCTATGCCTGCTCTGGAAGGGGGCTTGAGGGCCAGGCTCTTTTATTGTATGAGAGGGGGCTCAAGGCCACTGAAACTGTAGGGGTAGAATTCAAAGTGGGGGGGGCTTCTATGTGGCCCTTCTGCTTAAAAACTTCTAAGGGTTGCTTCTCCTTAGACTTATCGCTTTGAAGCTCACTCTGGATCCAGCCCCTTCCCTCAACCATCTGTGGCTGGGTCCCTGGTGTAGGGATGAAGGTTTTGAGAGAGAGCTATCATTTGCACAGAGGCCTGTGTGGGAGTCCTGCATAGCTTCTGATCTCAGCTCTGGCCAGGGGTATCTGTGCCTTGCCTGACTCAGGGCCAGGCTGACATGGAGGTGGATGAATGAGCTTCCACCCCCAAGAGGGGTGATCTTGGTTTAGACCTCACCATGGTTGCAGTAGAGGTGGTTTAACTTGATGAAGCTTAAGTTCCTTTCTTTCCTGTTCTAAATAAATACTTCTGAACAAAATTGTAATTATTTTTAAGGTGGGCTCCCCTAAATCTTGATCTGCCCCTGTCCTGCCTAGAAGGGGCTCATGCGAGATTCCCGGGTACTAAGGAGCCTGACCAGGGCCTAAGCTAGTATAGGGAAGAGGGGCATGGGTGGGAGAATGCAACCATCAAGGGGGTTTGAGCCAGGGGCTAGGGTATGTTCTCCTAGCAAGACTGAGGGGGCAGGTAGCAGCCGACGTCCCACCCACGTGACCCACGTCTTCTTGTTTAGCTGGAATTTGAGCTGGTACAGGTAGAGCTGAATTTCCGCTGATTCCACTGTAAGACGTGTGTTAAACTAGATCCGGACTACTCTCCCCACCGATTCACTGGAGCAGCAGTTATTCTTCCCAGGGGCTGGGCTCCAAAGGCTGAGAGGCGCCTGGAGTTGCGCTAGTACTGAGCCTTGTGGGGCTGGAGGAAGTAGGGCTGCTTCACGCCGGCAGCCTTACGCGCCCTGGGTCAGCGTCTCTGCAGCTCTGAGGGATGCTAGAGAGCTAACTGCTGAACCCCGCACGGGGGCGGGGCCCGGTCCAGAGGCGGGGCTCTGAGAGAACAGGGACGGGCTGGGGGCGGAGCCCCGAGAGGACCGAAACGGGAAGAGTAGCATTGCCGGGGCGGCGGAGGAGGGACCCGGCTCACGGGCGGGGCTCGGAGGGAGCCGAGCCGCACTAAGAGGGCGGAGCCAGATTCAGGGGCGGGGCTCTAAGGCAATAAAGTCCCGCGGCAGGGGTGGAGCCCGGAGCGGAGGTGGAGCCAGATCCAGAGGCGGTGCTCCAAGCCAGGCGGTCCGGGCACCAAGGGAGGTCCCTGCGGGGCGGGCGGGGACCGGCCGGCGCGCTGTGTGGCCGCGGCCATGAAGCTGCAGCCGCCCGGCTAGGCCCCGGGCGGCTCTAGCCCAGGGCGGCCCACGGAGGGCTGGGCCTGGGCTCTGGCTCCAGTTCGCTGGCCGGTGGGCGACCGCTCACCATGCCTGGCAAGCACCAGCACTTCCAGGAACCGGAGGTCGGCTGCTGCGGGAAGTACTTCCTGTTTGGCTTCAACATTGTCTTCTGGGTGAGCGCTGGGTTTGCGCTGGGCCCTGTGCTGGGGTGGTGGGAGAGGACGATCCAGTCCACTTCTGGAGAGACCACTCTGCCCCAGAGCTTGGGGCTCCGGACTGTTCCCACCACTCCTTCCTCCTACCCCTACTGCGGCTCCCAGGACCTCCCCAGGGAGCTACCGAGAGGCCCGGATTCCTGGAGGGCGGGTCCCCTTTATAGCGGGGTAGGGGGAGTCTCCCTGTGTAATCCCGAGGCCGGGTGGAGAAAGGGAAGTGTTTTCTTGAAGAGCCCAGGGCCATGCTAGGTGCGGGTCTTCTCTTCTTTCGCCGACCCCCTTGCTACCCTGGGATGTGCGCCAAGCCCCACCCCTGGTTTAGCTGGTTGGGAGGAGATTCTGGAGAGAAGGGAAGGGCCAGGCCCACTCCTTGGTCTCCTTTCCAGTCTAGCACCTGGTTTCTGCCAAGGGGGCAGGTGGGTTTATAGCCCTCCCCTCACCTCAGTCTGGTACTAGAAGGCTGGCTCACTTGCTCACCAGGGCAATATCTAGTTCTCAGTGGCAGGGAGGGGGCTGCCACCTGTTGAAAGCCTGGGAACTGGCCCTGGGGACCAGAATTCAACATTCCACAGATGACAGAACAGAGGCTCCCCTGCCCAGAGAAGAAAGATGCTGGTGCCCCTCCCAGGGTGGCATCTGGGTCCTGCCAAGTCATCTTTCCCATCTCCCCAAAGCTGTGGCCTCTGCAGCCTCTGCTCCCAAGGCCTTGGGTCAAAATGCCAGGGGCCCTTTCACTTGTGTCCAGGAGGACTCATGCTCTCTACCCACATGCTACCACTGAGCTCACCAGTGTGGTAGGTGGCCTTGCACTAGCAGTGCTCAGCTCTGGAAATTGTTGGGAGCACTGGCAAGGAAGCCAGGAGGCCTGGGTATATCAGACCTAGCCGTGAGACCTTGGGCAAGTCATGTCTCTCTGGGCCTTAGCTGTCTTGCCTGGGAGGGGATGATAAAGAAGTCTGCCCCTCAGTGCTGTTAAGCAGGTTAAATGAGTTCTGATTTGTTGTATTCTAACACTGCTTTATATTTTACAGATGGGGAAACTGAAGGAATAGGTACAGAGAGGTTAGTTCATTTACCTAGGGTCAAAAGCCAGAAAGTACAGAGCCAAGGTGACAGCCCAGAGGGCAGTGGGTAGAGGTAAGGCAGAGCAGTGAGCAGAAGTAACTTGAGTACCCTGGGGGAGCAGGCAGAGGGGCCCAGGTTTGTTCCAGGTTTTGGGCAGGGGAGTAGGGGTGGGAACGTAGAGCTGGGAAGGGCAGGGACCTGGGACTGAGCATTTTGGATTTTTGTTAGGGCAGCATGGAGCAGTAAGGACTTGGGAGTAGTAGGTCTGATCTGGCTTTTGTACTGAAGGCAATTCTGTGTAGCTGCCATGGAGAGGGTGGGTGAGGGGCAGGGAAGAGGGCTGGGGTTGTGGGGGTGGGGAAAGTAAGGAAGGCTCCAGGGAAACTCCTGAGGCTGAGTTGACTGGGCTGGCCCAGTTGAGGGGAGGTAAGGGAACGTTTCAGGTTTGGGTCAAGGAGTCCTGTGAAACAGACCCAGAGATTTTTGTTTGTTTTAATGTCAAGCACACCGTGGTGTTGCCCTGCTCAGAACCTGCTAGTAGTTTCTTGCGGCTCCTTAAATACCATCCAGACTCCTCCCCACAACCAACAGCCCTGTGGGGTCTGGCCCTGCCACCTTTGGTTTGTTCCTGCACTTCAGGGCTCTGGCCTTTCCCAGTCTCTCTCCTGGGAATACTCTTCTTCCTCTCCTTTTCATCATTCAAATCTCAGCTAAAATGCTACCACCCTGCCCTTTCCCAGCCCCTAGTCACTTTGTCATCATGTCATCCTGTTTTCTTAAAGAATATTCCCAAAATTTCCTTGATTATTCCCTCACTGTCCATCTTCCCCACTGGAGTGGAGCTCCCGAGGCTGAGAACCCATCTTTCCTCTTTGCCAATGTAATCCGAGCACAGAGAACAGTGCTGGGGACACAGATGTGTTACATTCGGCAGCCAGGTAACCGTAGGAGTCTGAAAGCAGTGCAGGGTTTGGGTGGATATCCGGGAGATGCTAGTGTCTTAATGAGTGTGAAGAGGAAGAGCACAGGGAGGCTGAGGTTGGAGCCCTTGGGTAGTGGCCTGTAGGTAGCAGGTAGTGGCAGGGGAAGGCGGAGCATCCTGGTGGGAGGGAATGAAGTTGAGTTAACCAAAGAGGGACTCAAGCAGAAGAAAGTGGCAGTCAATCCCCTGTCTAAAGTCTGGAAACAGATGAAGTGGTATGAGTTACGAGAAGTGATCTTTGGTTTCACATCACCAGTCCCAGCAGCAGGAAGGAGAGGGAAGACTATTTCCAGAGAAAGAGTCTAGCAGTGGGAGGACCATAGGGTGAGAAAGGGAAGGTGTTAAAGTTCTTGACCATGGCTATGTGCTGAAGAGAAGGAGCTTGTAGACAAAGCAGGTGGATGAGGAGATCTGAGGAGGTGGGTGGTGGCCCTGGGCTTGAGCAGGAAGGGGCTTGCCCAGGGTCAGGCATGACGGGTAGCCATCTTTGACATCTAGGGCTCTTCTCAGTAAGGAATTGAGGTAGGGTGGTGGGTCAGATGAAGCCTTTGAGGGGGGTGCCCTGGTAGGGAGTCTCTAGCTAGTGTTTAAAAGGCCCAGGCAGAGCTGTAGTGGCCATGCATCTTCTAGGGCAGTGGTTCTCAACCTTCCTAATGCCGCAATGTATTTTCATTGTTACAAAGGGGTTGCGACCCACAGGTTGAGAACTGCTGTTCTAGGGCAAACCCACTGGCCCAGGTCAGGGTCCCTCAGCTGGATCCTACTCTGTGTTGAGATTGCTCCTCATTCAGTGGTGTTTTGTTGTGAGCCACAAACACTAACTCTGGCAGATGAAGGCCAAGATGGTGGAACAGAGCAGGGAGCGGTATTAAGGGGAGTAGGGTGGCAGTCACAGGGCTTTAGGGCAGCAGGAGTGCTGGACTTGGGGAGGGACAGAAAGGAGGCTGGGAGCCCGGAACCCCAGTACCGCTGGGGGCAGGAGCAACAGCTCAGAATGCTGCCTCTGCTGCTGTTACTTGGCAGGAGTGTTTTGACCACTGTCTGCTCCAGTTTTGAGTTCTAGGAAGGGGACCCTGACATTCACCTTAAGCTGTGTCCTGAGGGGAAGAAGTATGTACTGATGTGTGTTCTTGGTGAGGTGGAAAGAATCCTGGATTCTGTTCACAGCCCTGGTGACTCTTCCACTCTCCTGGGCTTCTTCAAGGCCCCGAGCACTGGGAGGGATGAGTGAGGGTCTTTGTGCTGGTGCCCAGCCCTGAGCTATTCGCTGCTGCTCTTGCAGGTGCTGGGAGCCCTGTTCCTGGCAATTGGCCTCTGGGCCTGGGGTGAGAAGGTAAGGCAGTGGATGGGGCACTGGGCAAGGTGGGCAAGGTGGTGGGAAGGTTGGCCTCCCACACCTGCTTCTGCCCACACTGGCACAGGGTGTTCTCTCCAACATCTCAGCGCTGACGGATCTGGGAGGCCTTGACCCTGTGTGGCTGTTTGTGGTAGTTGGAGGTGTCATGTCAGTGCTGGGCTTTGCTGGCTGCATCGGGGCCCTCCGGGAGAATACCTTCCTGCTCAAGTTTGTAAGTGCCCCCTGCCTTCTGAGATCCATTTGTACCCTACCTGCCTCCCAACCACCAACTAAGCATTGACTAGCTCTTGCTTAGTAATGGGTATCTTTGTTATTATACAATAATAGTAATGATAGTAATTGTCAGATTCACGTTATCTATGTTAGGATCCTTTCTGTGCTGTGGTAAATGACTGAAATCTAGTGGCTTAACATAAAAGCATAAAAACCCTTAGTTCAGGTAAGAAAAGTCTATGGGTGTGCTGGCCAAAGGTGCATTTTGATCTAGGGGCTGGCACGGTGTCATTTGACCTGGTCTCTGTTTCTCAGCTCTGTGCCCTCCTACCTTGGCTCTATTCCCAGGACTGGCCTCACTCTGCCCTCATGGGGAGTTGGGGAGGGCTGGCTTCCAACTTCTCAAAGTGCTTTAATTGCATTCTCTTGGCTCTGATTGGCTGTCTCTGGACCAATTCCTGTGAGCAGAGGGGGAGGCCATCCTCTGATTGGTGGGCTTGTGTCACACCTCGCTCTTGTATCTGGGATTGGGGAAAAGTGGAACTAAAGCTTTGTGTGTGGAGGGTGGTTTTCCAAAAACAGGATATTTTACCAGGTGAAGACCATAAAACAAAAATAAAATAAGAGAAGGTGGGACTTCTGGGCTCCCTTGCTCTTGGTGGAGGTTGGGGTAGAGCTCTTTCCTATTGGCACCTCCAGGCCCCAGGAGGTCATCAGAGCCCTGCATCTCCAACCCTCATCATCTGTGTGCCCCCAACTCCAGTTTTCTGTGTTCCTTGGCCTCATCTTCTTCCTGGAGCTGGCGACAGGGATCCTGGCCTTTGTCTTCAAGGACTGGATTCGAGACCAGCTCAATCTGTTCATCAACAACAACGTCAAGGCCTACCGTGATGACATTGACCTCCAGAACCTCATTGACTTTGCTCAGGAATATGTGAGTCCAGCATCCAGCACGGGCCACACCTAGTATGCACCTGGTGGACAGGCCCTAGGGAAGAGACCTAGGAGTGTCCTTATCTAAGGACAAGCAGCCCCTGGTGAACCGCATGGGTCTTGGTTTCCCTAGCTCTGTGGGAACACAGCTTTGGGAAACAGCAGAGGGTCCAAACTGGCAACTCCCAGGCTGGGGCTTAAAACACATCTAAGCAGAGGAGATTTGACTTAAAAATATACATTTCTGGCTGCCACATATACCAGGGCTGGTGGGTTTGAACCTGGCCCAGGCCTGCTAAAACAACAAAACAACAATGACAACTACAAAAAAAAAAAAAATAGCTGGGCGTTGTAGTGGGCTCCTGTAGTCCCAGCTACTTGGGAGGCTGAGGCAAGAGAATTGCTTAAGTCCAAGAGTTTGAGGTTGCTGTGAGCTGTGATGCACAGTACTCTACTGAAGGCAACATAGTGAACTGTCTCAAAAAAAAAAAACAAAAAAAACACTATATATATAAGTACACACACATACACACATATTTCCCCTTCTACTGGGCCTATAACATGGCCAGACTAGTATAGGGGGCTCTGTGTTTGCTGCTGTCTTCAACACAATGTATTTTACTCCAGGTTAGCTCTTTTTCTCATTTATATTATGTCTGGCTTCTATACACATGCAGGCATCCTCAAACTTTTTAAACAGGGGGCCAGTTCACTGTCCCTCAGACCATTGGAGGGCTGGACTATAGTTTAAAAAAAAAACTATGAACAAATTTCTATGCACACTGCACATATCTTATTTTGAAGTAAAAAAAACAAAACGGAAAAAAATACAATCACACTGCCTCATGTGGCCCGCGGGCCGCAGTTTGAGGACCCCTGCTAGAGTTTGAGACCCTTAACTGAAGCTCTGCCCTCAAGCTTGCAAACCTAACCCTGGTGAAGAAGCAGCTGGAGAACAGTTCACAGAACATGAGATGCCTTCCACCTGCACATTCTTGTCTACTCACACCCAATCTCACACACACACACAGAGCCATACACTAAGTCACACTCGCATACAGCCATACCTGATCACACCCACACATAGACACACACAGTCATACATTCACAGTCACACCCACACATGGTCACATAGCCACACACGGTCACACCTTGTCACATCCACACATGGTCACAGGCCTTTGGCACCATTCATCACCCAGAGTTAGCTCTGGGATCTGGAGGTGAACCAGAGCTGGTGCCTGCTTCAAAGAGCTCTCAACCCAAGACAGAGGCAGACATATTGCCAAGCAGCGATAACATGATTAATTAATTTATTCAATACAGGATTGTTATGGGCCTACTGTATGCCAGGCCCTGGGCCATGTGCCGGGAATCCAGTGGTGAAAAAACTGGGACCTATCCTCATGGGCATGTGGGCAAGAGACATGATAAATAAGCAAAACAAACAAACGTTTGTTTGTGCTCATGTGAGTGTGTGAAATAGTAGTGGTAAGGTAAGAGCTGAAAGGAAGGGTGGAGAAAAGAAAACCTCTTAGTAGTGACCTTGATGCTTCCTCAGGAGGAGGAGGAGCAGTGGTGTGAAGCAAGGGAGTGTTTTGTGGTGAGAGCAACTGACACCAAGTAGGTGTAAGGAAGCAGGTGGAGACCAAGCTGTGCTTGAGGGATGGGTGGCAGGCTCGGTGCCCTGGCTTACTGCCTGGACCTGCCCTGAGCTTGTGTACCTCCTGTGGGCTGCCCACCAGCCCCTGTGCCACTTCAGTCAGTCAGGACTGCTAGCTGTTGTGTCCCTCGCCAGACTGTCAACTTGGTTCATCACCATGGTCCTTGCCCAGGGAGCAGCATGTTATCCTGGGCAGGGTGATGGAGCTAGGGTATGGTGCTAGCAGGCTTATGGGAAATGGATGGGCTGGCTGTGGGGTAGAGGGGGTGTGGGAGAAGGTCTTTGTAAAATCTTTGGGGCAAGTGTGGGGATACCCAGTACAGATATGAGGTCCAGTGGTGTCTCTGCCCCTACATGGCTGGGCTCAGCATCCACTCCTCAGGGAGGTCTGGAGGAAGCCACAGTCCATGAGCCGGTATCCTCCATCTCTTCCCCCACTTTTTTCAGCCTCTCTCGGGTTAGGGGGACAATCTCAGGACTCCTCCCCAGCACCCCTCTGCCTCTGCCAGCCTGTCTGCTGTGAGGGCGGGGAGGTGCCCCCTCCCAGACAACTTTGTCTTCCTATAGCTGGGGCTGGTCCCCAGAGTGGGCCTGGCTCACTGGGCTTTCCCCTGCCCCACAGTGGTCTTGTTGCGGAGCCCGAGGGCCCAACGACTGGAACCTCAATATCTACTTCAACTGCACTGACCTGAACCCCAGCCGGGAGCGCTGCGGGGTGCCCTTCTCCTGCTGCATCAGGGACCCTGCGGTGAGTGGCGCTGGGAGAGGTGTGGAGGTGCTGCCGTGTGCTCAGCTCTGTCCAGGGAATGTGGGTGCTGGGGAGGCTCTGCAGCCTGTTGGAGCTGCTCTCCCTGTCCAGGAAGACCAGGGGACAGGGATTGTCCCTGAGGCGTCCTTGCGCCCTATGTTCCCTGCTAAAGGTTGGCCAGGGGACAGCATTCTCTCATTCATGTCAGGGGGTGTCTGGGCCACTACTAGTCACTACCACACTCTACCAGGCAGGGTATTGGGGTGGGGGCTCTGACCCTTTTATTTAAGGCTTTTTTTTTTTTTTTTGCAACAGAGTCTCACTATGTCACGCTTGGTAGAGTGCCGTAACGTCATAGCTCACAGCAACCTCAAACTCTTGGGCGTAAGCGATTCTCTTGCCTCAGCCTCCCAAGTAGCTGGGACTACCGGCTCCTGCAACAACACCCATTTATTTTTTGGTTGTAGCTGTCGTTGTTTGGCAGGCCCAGGCTGGATTCGAACCCACAGCTCTAGTGTATGTGGCTGGCATCCTAGCTGCTGAGCTACAGATGCTGAGCCTATTTATGGCTTTCTTCAGTGCGGAAACCACTAATAGTATACTTCTTCAGTCATGGTTCATCTGGGTGCCAAGGGCCAGGTTTCTCTCCATTGTTAGTGAACTCCAGCAGGCAGAATTCCTAAACAGGAGGCAGGTCCAAGTTGGTGTTTTCAGCCACATGCCCTGGTGACTGGGAAAGATGCATATGGACCTCTGGGAGCCTTGTTTAAGAGGGTGGATGTAGCCAGGTGTGGTGGCTCACACTTGTAATCCTAGCACTCTGGGAGGCCAAGGCAAGAGGATCCCTTGAGATCAGGAGTTCAGGACCAGCCTGAGCAAGAGCAAGATCCCATCTCTACTAAAAATAGGAAAATTAGTGTGGTGGCAAGCACCTGTAGCCCAGCTACTTGGGAGACTCAGGAAGATCGTTTGAACTCAAGAGTTTGAGGTTGCTGTGAATTAGGCTGACACCACGGCACTTGAGCCTGGACAACAGAGACTCTTTCACGTACCCACAAAAAAAAAAAAAAAAGAACAGTGATGGGCACACAGAGACAATGGTTCCATCTGCTTCCTCTGAGAAGGAAAAGCCATCACAGCACTTGGGTGCCACGGATCGTCATAGGATGCCCCCTTGCCGAGTCACTAACTGGCCTGTTTCCCCTCAGGAAGATGTCCTCAATACCCAGTGTGGCTATGATGTCCGGCTCAAACTGGTGAGGATATGGACGGGGCTGGGGCAGCTGGGGACACTGGTAAGGCATGGGAGGGCCCTCCTGTAGTCCCCCCAAGAGGCCCCTTCCACAGCCCCTCTGGAGGCCTTAGGGATTTTGTGGGAAAAGGGTGCTGAGTCCTGGGAACCCACCTGACACCAGGAGCTGGTATGGGTGGCTGTGGGTGTGCTTGCGCCCAGCATTGTGTTAGGCACTAGGGTCCAGCGCTAATGAGACAGCAGAGTCTCTGCCCCAGAAGAGTGGAGAGAGAAAGACTGAAGCTCTTAGGTGAAGAAATATGGACAGTCAGGTGACAGAATCGGCTGAGAGCTTGGAAGAAAATAAAGGAGGTGATAGAAGAGGGGCTGAGTAGCCAGGGAAGGCCTCTCAGAGGAGGGGGCATCATGTTGAGACCCCGTGAGCAGAAGCCAACTGTACAGGCCCTGTGGCAGCATTCCTGGGTGGCCTGCAGCTGCCAGCCCAGGGCGGAGGGCGGGCATGAGTGGGTGAGCAGAGGAGGGAAAAAGTGTGTTCAAGAGGAGGACTGCGATGGCAGGTAGCCGAGCCTGGTGCCTACACGTTCCTAGGAGCTGGAGCAGCAGGGCTTCATCCACACCAAAGGCTGCGTGGGCCAGTTTGAAAGGTGGCTGCAGAACAACTTGATCGTTGTGGCCGGGGTCTTTCTGGGCATCGCCCTCCTCCAGGTACTGCTGGCCCTGATTCCTCTGCCGTGCCCAAGGCCTACCCTGACCTTGCCCTTACTTGTCCTCTATCTTACAGATCTTTGGCATCTGTCTGGCCCAGAACCTCGTGAGTGACATCAAGGCAGTGAAGGCCAACTGGTGAGGCTGCCCAGCCATGGCCACAGGCCTGGCCTGCACAGGCCTCTGGTGGGGCTCCCCAGCCCCTCCTGCTGTGCTCCTGATGGACGGGCAAGGCTGCAGGAGGCATTTCTGCTTGAATCGGAGTCCCAAGTAGGGGCCGCTTTGCTCTTGCGCTGCCCACCGTCAGAGAAGCCACTGTGGCTCTGTCCAGGCTGCTTGTCCTAGAGCTGTGTGCACAGAGGGCACTTGCGTGTGTGTACATATATGTGTGTGCGTACACACATGTGTACACACCTCATGCATGGGACCACCCCTCTTGGTGGTGTTGGGGTAGTGGACTTGTCAGGGGATTAGGAAGGGTGCAGCTTAGAGGGTACAGACCAGGTAGAGTGAGAGGTGCTGGTGGGGGGGGGGGTCTGTCAGTGTCCTGCGTCCCCCCACTCAACTCTAGGACACACTGTCCTGAGCATGGCTGTGTGGAGACTGCTGTTTCTCGGGCTGCTGCCTCACGAGGCTGCATAGATCTCTTTTCCTAGCTGTGAACACGAGCCTGCCAGAAGCTCACTTTAGCCTCAGTATCCCAGACTCTGAAATGGGTCCCAGAATTTTCTTGGTCTTGCTTTCCTCTCAGGAGGAAATCTGATGATGGCTAGAAACTACTCAAATAAATAAAATGTTGAAAACCACTGGCTTATGCCCACCATCTTGGAGGTTCTGCCAGCTGTGGGGCCTTAGCAAAAGTCCCTAGTAGGGCCCCTGGCCTCGCCCCACCCTGCCAACATGTTTTCTTTGGCCTGGATAATTTATACATTTCAGCCAACCTTTAAAAATTGGTATATTTCACATAAAGGTCCACATCCACGACTTCTCTTGAAGAACGACCATCTGGCTACACCAGCTCTTCAGTGGCAACATTACCCAGGACACACGCTTCCCTGGTCACTGAGGGCCCACCTGGCCGGTCTGCTCACCTAAGTGCCCTGCCTGGTTCCCTGGAGGCTGGGAGTTGGCCTTCCCACCTCTAGGGTTGTTCCTGCACACACCAAGAGGCTGCTGTGGGCTGAGCTGGAGAGGCACAGGGACATGAAGGGTGGGGAGGCTGTGCCCCACCCTGAAGAGGGTGCAGCCTGGAACAAGTCCAGCCCTTCTGGGGACTGAAGTGGGTGCCAGAGCACCCAGGAGAGTGGCTGAGGGGCAGGCCAGGGGTGCCTGGTTCAGCAGCTGTGGATGGTTGACTCCTAGGAGTGAAGTTCAAAATCTTCTGCGTGGCTACAGAGCTGCCCAGTGGCCACCAGAGGGCGCGCCAGGACAGCACTGAGTCTGCCTGCCTTCCCCTTTCAAGCTCACCCCGGTAGGGTGGGCGCCTGCTCTGCTAATTAGCACTTGTGGGGTTAGGGAAAATCAGAAACTTATAAAGAGAAAATTGGCCTAGGCTTGGGAAGTCTGGCTGTGCCCTCAGCTCTCTCTCAATGGCTACACAAAGGAGTATGTGTGGAGTGACCTGGCCTACCCTCCTTGGGCTTGGCTGTGCTTGTCCAGAGGTCTCCAGCTCGGGTGCCCCCAAGCACCAGTTACATAAATGAAGTTGGCCATTAAGTTGTGAGGCCTACTTTACTTTGGCTCTCCAGCTGTTACCAGGGACAGAGGAAGACACTGCTTTGTGATGAGAGAAAGATTGGCATGACCTAGTCGATAATGGCAACTTGCCTCAAGAGCAACAGAGTATGGTGGGGACACAGCATAGATCCCCATCTGAAGGTGGCAGCTGCCATTCTTAGTTGTAGCTAATTGCTGAGATGTGGGAATATAGGTCTGAAGTCAGAAATATGGAGAAGCGAGAAGTACAGATTTTTATGTGAAATATTCTGGTTTTTAAGTTGTTGGCAACTAATCTGTAAACCAAACAAAGTGTAAGGTCTGGCTTTGGCCCCTGTGCCACCATAGGTCTCCCTGGCCTGGTAACCTGCTGGGATCCTGGCTGCTCTGCCATTCAGGGATGCTGAGTACAGCTGCCAGTTAGGTGGGCCTGGGGCGTGTACCAGTGTCCCGGCTCCTCAGCACAGGTTGGGTAGTGTCCTGGGGCCATGACAGGCAGTGGCTATGGGTGGTTTATACACATGACAATAAACTCTGCTCACTATATTGTATATGTGTCTTGCATTTTCTAATTTCAAATGCTTTTTGCTTTCATTGTTTCCCTAAACCACATAACACCCTTGTAAGGGGGTTTCTTTTCCTGATCAGGAAACTGGGACACAAGAGAGGGGAGGCACACCCATCTGGCCCCTCTTGCTGGAGTGTTGCTCCACACTGGTCCTGTGTTTGTAGATCTGTGTGAACTTCTGTTCTCGTAAGGATAGTGATGGAATGATGGTTCCCCAAGCAGGAGCTAAGCATAGCTTGGGGGTGGAGAGAAAGAGGAGAGAGAAGGGCAAGGCCTCTGCCCTTGCACTGTGTCCTTGTGGACGAGGAAGAAAACAAACAAATAAGCATTTTGGTTAGTAATGTGTGCTGTGGGGAAAATTAAGAGTGTTTGCAGGGAGCCTGGGAGAAGGAGGAGGGCACTGTCTCCAGGCCACTGTGCAGGGACAGTGAACTAGGTTTTGGCACCAGCTTCTGTAAAGGTCCTGAAGGGTGGCTGGAGAGGCCAGAGTCAGGGAAAGGGCATGAACACAGAGCAGCAGTGGAATCAGGGTACGTTTTAGAGCCAAGGTTGACAAGATGGAGTGGGGTGGATGGGGAGGAGTGGTTATGGCTCTGGTCAGGAACCCAGAGTTCTTGTTCTCCAGAGAGCTCAGTCCTACTATAGAACATCTGTTCTTCCTTCTACCTATTCTTCCATCCATCACCCACCACCCATCCATCCACTTATCTATTCTCTATCTGTCCATCCACCCTGTATCCATCCATCCACAATCATTCACTCAAGTGGGCTCTAGCCTGAACTCAGCTGGAGAAGCTTCAGTTCAGACTTGCCACTGACCTCCCAGAGTCCAGTGTCTTGGTGGAAGTAGACAGGTGGTGTTCTGGCCTAAGAGACAAATTTCCTGTCCCCAAAGTAGAGCTTGGAATAGTTCTTTGCACCAAGCGGGGCCCTCATCCACAGATAATGCTGCCTCCTCAGATACGCAAAAACATAAGGAAGCTTGTAAGGCTGGCCCCTGCCCATCCCTTTTGGTGAGTCACTGGGCCACGGGGACCAAGGCCACCCTCCTGCTCTGTAAGGATCCACACTGATAGCAGCAGGGGTGGGGATTGTTCGGCAGCCTGGGAGTCCCCAGAAGCCCTGGCTGCCTCATCTACTGGCAGCTCCCCTATCAGCTTGGCAGGAGGACATCCTGTGACACCAGACTACCCCAGAGGGAAAGAAAGGAAGGGAGGAACCGAAAGGGGCCCAGAGAGTCCAGGCTGGCAGGTGACTGGATCTCTGGGTGAGGTGGTCAGGTGAGTTGGAGAGGCTAGGCTGGGGTTCCCTCTGGGAAGATGCCAGGGAGGCTAAGGCCACATGTGTCTTGGAAGCTGCCACTCTCAGTGACCACCAGAGGGCACCAAACTCCAGCCTATGAGCACAGCAGGCTAAAGGCTGGCAGGCTGGAAGGGACTGTGGGACACCCTGTTGGTGCCACACCCAGGCCTTACCACCCTCTGCCATTTATTCTTCAGGGATTGGCGCGTACGACACTGCCTGCCACGTGAGTCCTCTCCTGGTGCTCAACCTCGGACCTGAACTTACCTTCTAGGATCGGCAGGTGGTGCTGTCTGCTTGGCAGAGCTGGGGAAGAGGGCCATCACTTTCTCTCAGAGGCGGAAGCAACATGCCCCCCCATATACACCTCCATCCACTCATTCAGCCATATTTCCTCAGCACCTACTGTCTGCAGGCATGTTATAGGCACTTGGGAGACACAGGGAACAAAACAGAGGCCCCTTTGCCACCCTTGTGGAGCCCACAGTCCAGACCAGGGGATGGCAGGCTGTCTGCAAAGGGCCAACTCATAAATACATTAGGCTTTAGGGCCCTGCGACCACTGCACTTCACCTTCACGGTAGAAAGCAGCTCCAGGCAAGATGTGAGCAAATGGTTAAGGGTATGTCCCAAAAGCATTTCACTCAGGACCCTGAAATTTGAACCTCATGCAATTTTCATGTGTCGTGAAATATCATCTGTCTTTCAATTTTCAACCATCAAAAAACAAAAAACCATCTTTAGCTCTTAGCTATATAAAGCCAGGCAGTGGGTGGGACTCGCCTCATGGGCCAGTGTTTGCCAACCTGGACTAGGAAGGAAGGGGCAGTGCACACCTGTTGATGGGGGCAGGCACTCTGGCAACTCCAGAGTGAGCAAGGGGTATTGGGCACGTGGGGGCAGTCAGAATAGGCCTCCTTACTCTCCTGTTGAGAATGCCAGATGGAGCAAAGGCCTTTCGTTTTATCTTTAAAGTATTTTTGATAGCATGGGTAAAATAATCCATCCTGCTTAGAAAATGGATGGAAGGAGGGTCCTATTTCTGCTCTTTTCTGTCCTTCCCACCCCACTGTGCCATCACAGGTGTGGGCTATGCTATATATCTCTCTGGAGCTTTTATAGTTTTTACAATTTTCACTCACGTTCCGTATCTGTGGGAAATGCCGAGCATTGTTCCCCGTGTGCCTTGAATGCAGGGCCCTCCCCATCTTGCTGCAGCCTGCATTTCCGCCTCCCTACAATGTATTTTGAAGACCTGGGTGAACCCACACATATCCAGCTGGTTCATGCAGTGACTGCAGGAGTATCCTCAGCAGGGAGGAGCCATGCTTTGCCTCTCCACCCAATGGGTACTAGATGGTCAGGCTATTCCCACTTTGGGGCCCTTTCCATACCAAGGCTCTGTTTGAGGCGCAGCCAAGCCCTTTCTCCTGGGGTTTCAGCTTGAGTAGATACTACTTTGCTGGGCAGGGGGATGGGACACAGGAAAGGGTGGCCCCAAGTGACACCTGATGGTGGAAGTGGCCCCAGCAGGTCCCTGCTTAGGCCTGGGGGCCTCATTTCTGCTCTTCACCCAGGAATTGGTTCTAAGGGCAGCATTGCCACAGATCTGGGGTCATATATTCAGCCCATCAAAGATGTGAAAGTCATATAATGAACCCCTTGGCACTTCTAAGGCCATTGCCATGTTAATGCCTCTCTAGTCCCCTTTGCAGCTATGTGAAGACATGGGGACATCAGCACCCTGCACTCAGAGGAGCTTTGGCTGTGGCCCCAGCGGCCAGCCCTTGGCCAGGGGCAGCCATAGGTGCCCAGGCATCTGGATGAACCTCGACACCTGGGCCTGCTTCTGGGGTCATCCCTTCTGCAATGTAACTCTCTAGGTCTGCCTTCCACCCAAGAGAGCTGCTTTCCTTGAGGCCAGACCTTTCCTAGGCTGCTCCAGTGTGCTCCACTCTCAATCTGTGGGAATCTCCCTGGAATCACCGCTGGGGTGGGAGGTCCCTTGCAGAAGGGTCATACAGAATTCCAGCTAGCTCACCATTTGCCAAGTACTTCTGTGTTCCAGGTCATGCTGGGCACCAGGAATTTTTCCAACACATCCCTGTCTTCAAGGATCTTAAAGCCTGGGGGAGACACGCATATCATCAGTCTTTTTTTTTTTTTTTTTAAAGACAGAGTCTCCTGTGTTGCCCAGGCTAGAGTCTAGAGTGCCATGGCATCAGCCTAGATCATAACAACCCCAAATTCCTGGGCTCAAGCTATCCTGCTTCAGCTGGGACTACAGAAGCCCACCACAATGCCAGGCTAATTTTTCTATTTTTAGTAGAGGTCTCACTCTTGCTCTGGCTGGCCTGGAACTGCTGAGCTCGAGTGATCCTTCTACCTCAGCCCTCCCAGAGTTCTAGATTACAGGCATGAACCACCACACCTGGCCCACATCACCAGTCTTTAAAAGTGATGTATTTGTTCAAACAGATATAAACTGCAAACTGCATGGAAAGATAAGGGTAAATCTCCTCTTACCCCTGCCCGCTAGTCCCCTCCTTTCCAGAACAGAGGCTGTGGCAAAGTCCTGTCTGTGCCTACCTGGAAATGGCTTTTGAGTTAGAAATTAGATCAAGCACCTTGAGAATCAAGGTGAGTCAGAACAAAACCCAGAGACCTGCAGGACCCATCGGAGCCTTCTATGCACACTCATCTGCGTTTTTTACTGACTACCATTTCTGGGAGATAATTACATACCTATGTGATGGCCATTAACAGGAGCACTTTATTTAACTGATCTACTCCTTGTAGCAACTCAAGGAGACAGGTTCTCTGCTGGTCTTCCTTGACAGGTGACAGTCGAAGGACCTAGGATGCCTCACTGTGTACACATTGGTGGGATTGGTTCAGCCCTCCTGAGGGACAGCAAGATATTTCCAGACAGTGAATGCCTTTGCATTTATATCTCTGAGCACTTGTATCCCCATAGGATAAATGCCTGGAAGCGAATTGTTGGGTTAAAGGGCATGTGCATTTCTAATTTACATAGCTATTGCCAAATTGCCCTCTGAGAGGTCGAACTGCTTAACAGTGCCCCGGTAACGTAAGGCAGCACCTTCCCCTCCTGCTAGCAGCAGCCAGAGCCTGCTCTGCGTGCACCCACCCATTTCATCTCTGCCAATCTGTTAGAAGGAAATGATCTCTCCTTGTGGGTTTCCTCTGCTTGGCTGTTAGTATGAGAGGGTGAGCATCTTTTCATACAGATCAGAACAATCTTGTATGGGTGGAATTATAGAGAGCCAGGTCCAAGGGAGGAGAGCCAGAGGCTGGAGTGGTTTTTCTGTTTAGGGTGAGGGAGCTGGTAGTCTAGGAGCCCTGTGGGTCCTTGATGTGTGGCAGATGCGGGGAGGGCACTCTCCACAGTGGGAAGGGTCTGAAGAGAGGCTCAGAGGTACTAGGGAGGGCCTGGACCAACCCTGTCCCTCAACAGAGTCCCTCATGCCCAGCCAGGAGGTATCCTCAGCTCTCTCAAACAGCCAGAGCTGGACTGTGGTTCCTGGAGAAAAGGATCCTCCAGGGCCCCCAGAGGCAGCCAGGCCACCAAGGCCAGTGAGGCAGCCCCCATGCACCCTCCTGCCCCTCCCACCACCCGCGCCGCACCACAGCATGTACCAAGGCCAGTGAGGCAGCCCCCATGCACTCTCCACCTGACCCTCCTGCCCCCCCCACCACCACCCGCGCCGCACCACAGCACATACATCCTCATCAGCACGGTTCAGTGGCCAACGCTGGTAATTGATCTCCTTACGGCCCAGCATGGACAGTGGCTAATGGGGATGAATGGGGCAGGAGGTACTGCTAAGGAACGATTGCCCAGAGACCTACACTGGGTGGAGGGGCAGCCAGGAAATGGAGGTGCACAGAGCGGGGCTCTGCTGCCAACAACCTGGGTTATGGGGCAGGATGAGGAGACAGGTGGACAGAGTGGGTCTGGAATTCATGTGCCCTCTGGGGTGGGAGCAGGCCCCAGGGACAGGAGCCAGCCTAGGTGGTAGGACTAGAGCTCTGGTCTGGAATCAAGGAAGGCTAGGAGCACTGGGGCCCCAAGGCCAGGCAGTGTCCCTGGTTAGTCAGTGTGGGGCAGGGACGGAGACACCCAAAACCTAGACCAGGCAGCCATGGGGCAGACAGGGTTCTATTGTTCATTGGGCAATAGATAATAAGTGCTTACCATGTGCCAGCTGCTATGCCAGGCACTGGTGCCCACACCAGGTGATGGAGATAGCCAAGGTCTTCTTCCATGAGTAGATGAGATAGACGGTGACATGATGGAGGTGGCAGAACAGAGACACTGCTTCTGGGGAGGTTTCTCCACGCAGGCAACATGTGAGCTGAACGAGGCCTGGATGGTGAGAAAAGGAACAAGCAGTGAGAAAGTCTGAGGTAGGAATGAGTTTGGGGCATTTGAAGAAAAAGAAGGGGCCATCGTGGCTGGAGGGTGGCAAAGAAGCAGAGTCATGGTGGAGGCCAGAGCCCAGTTGCCAGGTCTAAGGAAGGGGTCTTGGTGGACAGGACCCTTTTCTTGAGGTGATGTTGACTACACATGAGGTCCTGCCTGGGTCAGCTGTGTCCAAAGACCCAGAGAAGCCAAACTTGGAAGACACCCATCACTGCCTGCTCCCCACGTGTGCAAAATGGGCAGGGGAGGCCCCGGTGTCTGGGCCAGACCTAAAAAAGACACTGGGAGTCTACCAGTCCCTGCTGCCTACGTAGCACAGCAGCCTCCTGCATTGTCTAACTTCTGGCCAACTGGAACCCAACTCACATAATCTCCCCAGCAACTAAGAAATCTGTTAATGGGAGTAAAGATTATACAGTAAAGCTCAGGACCGAAGCAGGATAGAGTCAGCCTGGCAGGCAAGCTAGAGCACTCTAGAATTCATTCAGGGTTTTAGACATAAACCCAGGTATGTTTTCTATGGGCAATCTAAGCAATTTTCAAGGGTGATTGCAACTGTTCTTTCCATTTTTGCCATATGTACTGACTTCACTATGAAATACCCAAAGTGGATGTTATAGTTTTTGGGTGCCCTGGACCCTCAGGGGACAGGTGCTCACAAGCCAGGAGAGGGGCTCATGCAAGAAGACCACACCAGACTAGTTCCCTCTCTGAAGGCACTGTCACAGCCCTGTATCCTTGCGTAAGGATTCCTAAGGATTCTCCCAACCCAAACTGCCATCCCTCACTGACTCTTGGTGAGTTTCTTCACACCTTTGAAGGATCTACTCAAAGTCCTTCCTTTCTTGGCTGGCTCTGGTCCTTCTTGACCCATCCTCTAAGCATCTACCTCTGCTAGAGAAAAGCATATTGTGTTATAGCTTTTGGATCATAGATTGCAGTAAAATATGATCTAGAAAAACCATTTGATTCATTTCAACATCAATTTATGATTTTTTTAAAAATAACAATTTTTTAGCAAACAGAAATAAAGGTAACTTCATTAACCTGATAAAAGGCACCTACCAGAGTGGCACCTGTGGCTCAAAGGAGTAGGGGGCTGGCCCCGTATACCGGAGGTGGTGGGTTCAAACCCAGCCCCAGCCAAAAACTGCAAAAGAAAAAAAAAAAAGGCACCTACCAGACATATAGGACAAACTTTATACTTAATGTTGAAACATCAGCAGCACAAATAGAACAAGGATGCTAACTCATCCTGGCCAATGCAATAACGCAAAAAAATAAACAAGAAGTATAAAAATTAGAATGGAAGGCTCAATGCTTGTAGCTCAGCGGCTAGAGCTCAGGCCATATACATGGGGGCTGGAGGTTCTAACCCGGCCTGGGCCTGCCAAACAACAATGACAACAACAACAACAACAAAATAGCCAGGCATTGTTGTGGGTGCCTGTAGTCCTAGCTACTTGGGAGGCTGAGGCAACAGAATCACTTAAGTCCAAGAGTTTGAGTTTGCTGTGAGCTTTGAGGCCACAAAACTCTATGCAGGGTGACAGAGTAAGACTTTGTCTCAAAAAAAAAAAAATGGTGTTGATACAAATACAGGGGCAAGATATTTAGGTCAATGGAATCTCTGAGGTAAGGGGAGTAGATGGTATCTGAGTTGGAGAACAAGTCAGCCAGTATTTTCTAGCCAGTGGGATCTGCAGAAAGAAGAGGCATAAGTGCCAGGAAACCTCTTTGCTCTTTCCCTGGGGATGCGCAGAGTTAGAAGCTTAATTTCCACTTCCTATCTATTCTATGCCAGGTTTGGGTTCTTGTAGTGTCTATGACTCGCTTAGAAAAATATCTCTGGATCAAGGCAAACTGGGTGTCAGGAGCCCACTGTTCCTGCCAGGTTCCCATCTCTCCCTCCGTCTTCTGGTAATGAACCCTGGATTTTCCTTTTGAAAAGAGCCTCCCCCACTCTTGTTCTATATTCTTCAAGGCAAGCAGTCACAGGTCACAGACCTGACAGCAGCAATTTCCATGCCCTTGGCTGTGGGGAGGTGGGCAAAGGATGCCTGCTCCTGGGTCTTTGCTGGGACAGACATAATCTGTCTAGAACTCCCTCCCCTTGGAGTTCTAAAGCTCCTGATGACCACCTTCCTGCCCATGGTCCCAGAGTGCAGCCAACACAGAGAAACATAATCAGGAGAGAGTGGCCAACCATGGCTTGGGGATATCACTTGAGTCTCTAGGTATAGCCGTGTCTTATGACAGAGCTATTGCTTTATCCAAGGGGGGCTGACCTGGGTTTCTGTCATCTGCAGCCAAGAGTCCTGACTGACACAGCAGGAAAAGAGAGAGAGAAGTTCAAAGCCTGGGTTCAACATGCCCTCCCAGGGGTGGGGTGAGATGCAAACCACTCTTGAATGGAGCCCAAGCTTCAATCCCTGACTCTTCCTCTGTTCCATATTGACCCTTTCAAGGGAGCTGGTCCCAACATCCCAAGAGAAGCAGAGGAATGATCAGATACCATGCTAAGTAGTTTTTGTAAAGTCAAATTAATTGAAGTATAATTTGCAAACAATAAAATCTACCCATTTAAAGTGCATATTTCAATGAGCTTTACAAAGTTATTCCCCTGCATAACCACAGCAATCAAGATAGAGAACATTTTCCTTATCCAGAAAGTGCCCTGTGACTCTTCCCCTGAATGCCAGACAACCACCGGGCTACTTTCTGGCACCACAGGCGATATTTTTAAGAGTCTCACATGCAGGGCGGCGCCTGTGGCTCAGTTGGGCGGCGCCTGTGGCTCAGTGAGTAGGGCGCCGGCCCCATATGCCGAGGGTGGTGGGTTCAAACCCTAGCCCTGGCCAAACTGCAACAGAAAAATAGCCGGGTGTTGTGGCGCGCGCCTGTAGTCCCAGCTGCTCGGGAGGCTGAGGCAGGAGAATCGCGTAAGCCCAAGAGTTAGAGGTTGCTGTGAGCCGTGTGACGCCACGGCACTCTACCCGAGGGCGGTACTGTGAGACTCTGTCTCTACAAAAAAAAAAAAAAAAAGAAGAAAAAAAAAAAGAGTCTCACATGCAGTCAATCCTCAGTATTTGCAAATATTGTATTTGTGAATTTGCTCACTTGCAAAAATTTATCTGTAACTCCAAAATCGATATGCAGGATGCTTTTGTGGTTATTCAGGAATGTTTGCAGGTCTCTGAAAATTTTAATTTGCCCAAGGTATGTGTTTCCAGCTGACGCTGAACAAAGAGGCACACTGGCTTTGTGCTTCAGCTCATAAACAGAACAAGTATCTTTTCCTGCAGTCTGTCTAGTGCCACTCTTTGCACATTTCTGTGTTGTCTGTTGGGGATCTTGCTGTATAAAACAGGCCCCAAGCATAGGGTTGAAGTGCTTGTTGGCCAGTGTTCCTAAATACAAGAAGATCTCGATGCACCTTGCAGAGAAAATGCAGGCATTAGAGAAGCTCTGTGATTAGGCATGTGTTTTGGTGCCACTGGCCATGAGTTCAATGCCAATAAATGACTGTGTTTATTAAATAGGGCATCTTTAAACAGAACTTACTCCAAAAGTATGTATTGATCAGTTGGCTGGGTGACCAGAGGCTTTGCAGGAACCTAACCTCACATTTCCCTAGGAGCGATGCTTGAGTTCTGGTGAATTCAGTGTTCCCAGGGACTTCACAGAACATAACCACAAATACCATATGATATGTGGACTCATACAGATGTAGCCCTTTGAGTCTGGCTTCTGTCACTCAGTGTAGTGCTTAGAAGATTCATCCACGTTCTTGGGAGGAACAGCAGCTGGTTCCTTTATTGCTGAGTAGTATTCCATTGTGTGGAGACGCCACAGTTCTTTTATTCATTCACCAGGTGATGGAGCATTTGGGTCGTTTCCAGTTTTGGGTGATTATGAATAGAGCTGCTATGAACTTTCATGTACAAATCTTTGCATGGGCATATGTTTTCATTTCCATTCTTAGTATTTACATTGGAATAAATAAATGTAGTATTTGTTTAATGCTTATGACAGGCCTGTGAAGTAGCCTCATTTTATACAGAAAGGTACCCTGCTGAATGTCACATCGCTCACAGCAACTGTCACGGTGTGCAGTGTCTCTTCCCTGCTGGAGGCCTGGGGGTGTCCTCATTTGGAGCCAGTCCCTTGGTGGGGCCGGAAGACCTGGGCTCTGTTGGCCTTGAGGTCCCCAACTGCAAAGTATGCAGCTTCAGTCCCCTCCAAGATCCCTCAGCCCTCCAAATCTCTGTTTCTAATCCTGCTGTGACCCCCAGCTCCAAAGCAGCCCTTTGGAGGCCATGCTGGGCTATAACCAGGAACATCAGAGTCCGGATGGCCTGGCTGGTTGGTTGGCTTCTAGGGCTTCAGCAAATCCATTCCCCCCGTTGGAGGTATCAGCACTTGTGTTTGCTTTAGGGCCTCCTCCTCGTCCATCATGTGCAGATGGAGAGTTGAGACAGCCTACCAAGGTCTCATTGCTGCCTGGGGCCTTGTACCCTGACCAGAGGCCTGATACAAGGCCTGAGAAATGGCTGGAGCTGGCTCCAAGCAGCCCTGCTCCCTGTCTTTCCCCAGCCAGGATTTCTGTGTCTCCTGTCAATTCAGCGAGCTGCCTAACAGTATTCTGATTTCTGGAAGCTTTCTGTTGCTTGCAATCAGTTAACCTTGCATCCCATAGCTGGTATTCCCCTTACTCAGGGACCTGAAGGCCCAGCACCAGCTTTTCTCTTAGGAGACTCTCCCTGGACTCTGCTTCCTGCCCCTTTCTCGGCTTGGGGAAACCCAGGAAAGGGACAGTCTGGTACCGAAGGGCAACTAGTACAGAGGGAAGAGTCTCAGGTCCTGACTTGTCACTTGCCCTCTGGGGTTCACCTTCCCCATCTCTAAAATTGGTATATCACCCCATTTCCATCCACTGTTGTTAACCATGTTGGGTAGGTCAAGCACCATCCCTGGGGCCAGGATGTAGGGGGAGGAGAGGGATGAAGACAGGTCCCTGCCCTAACGGAGGGGAGACGGACAAGAATCTGTAGTTCTTCAAGATGATAGAGGAAGTCCTGATGTCCTAGAGACTGACTTGGGGGGTTGTCCATACCTTAGTCAGTCCTTGTGCCAGAAACTGCCTTTGGCCACCCTAAGCAAAGGGGAATTCATTGGAAGGAGAGGGTAGAAGTCAGGGCAACACTGAGGATCTAACTAGAGAGAATCGAAAGGGACATC
Organism: Nycticebus coucang; assembly: GCF_027406575.1. Classification (NCBI taxonomy): domain Eukaryota; kingdom Metazoa; phylum Chordata; class Mammalia; order Primates; family Lorisidae; genus Nycticebus; species Nycticebus coucang. The sequence continues at coordinate 80,656,571 of NC_069796.1, forward strand.
TCTTTGGGTGTGGCCAACGAGGAGAAATTCTATGGAAGATTCAGAATCACAGAGAGGGTCTCCCTGGCCTCCATGGGAGGGGCGCTCATGATGAACACTAAGGCAGGGAAGGAGTGAGTCCTCAGGTGCTGCTTGCTGAAAAGTGGGGAAATTCAGGGAAGGCAAAAGTTACAAGTGTCTCCAGTTTGGGTGAGGTGGGAGAGCAGCTTCAGGCAAGGATTTATAGGAGGCACCACCAATGCCTGGAAATGGAGCTGGAAACACCAAAACAGAAACAATTAAGTCTTCAGTATTGTGGTCTCAGAAAGGGAGGTGACCTCACCTGTAGCCTGTGGTAGCTATTGGGCCTGTAGCCTGGCCGCTACTGGGAAGAGCTTCCCACCTGTTCCTTCTTTCCCTGACCCAGCAGCTGAGCACAGGAGAGGCTTCATGCACATAACTCAACGTGTACGTGAAATGAATGAAACGGTGCATGTGCTTTGGCTGTCCCACCTGGCCCCTTCCTGCCAGGAATTTAGAATTAAGCAGCGGTGACAGAACAAGGCACAAGCTACAGTTTCGTCCCTGAGGCGTGCCGCAAGGGCTATGGGAGTGGCCAGGGGAGTGATCCGCCTAAACCTGCAGGGAGGGGCTTTCAAAAGAGGTCTGGGCCAGGAAGGCTGAGCAGGGTAGTGGAAAACTGTGGCACAGAGGAGAGCATTCCTGGGGGTTGGGGGGACCCTGGGTTTTGATTCTGGGGTCCAGGGTCTGCTCTGTAGACCTTGGGGATGAGATGGGGACAGGACAGAAAGGGGAGGCTGGGAGTGGGGGTGCCGGAGGGGGGCATGCAAGCCCTCTCAACTGCAGAGGACACTCCAAGGTTACCTTGGCCTGTGGCTCCGAGGCTCAAGCAGCTGCCAGCGACGACAACAGTGAACCAGCAGCCTCTCCGAGTTTTATTATCATTCAAATAAGGACGTGGAGAGGTATTTCATTTGATTGGTAGAATAATAGGAGCCATTTATCTACCTTCTCTCAACCTTTCATATCTGTTTCACTATTTTATGGGATCGCATACATCATAGTAAAGGCAAAAATGTATTTTTTTTCCTTGACTTGGGGCTGAGGGGGTGCAGCAGGGAGGGGGAGGAAGCTCTCACAGTGGCTGGCAGGAGCTGAAGGAAATGAAATCGAAAAAGACTATTATTGGTGACAGACAGTTACATCTGAAAGGGAACGAGGAACTCCCCAGTGTAGCACGGAAGAGGAGTTTTAAATAGACGATCTAACAGCCTCCAGCTCCAGGTCCTCAGAGAAGTCTGGGGGTGGGGGGTGGGCAGCAGGGGCTGGAGGGTCCTTGGGGGAAACAGCCGCAAGGCTGGTACAGGAGCATGTGGCCCAGCTGTTGAAATTCTTTGTCTTTCTTCAGTTATGATAAATCACTCAAGGATTCATTCTCCTTTTAAAAAAATTCAGATTATAGGTAAGGGCCCCTGTGGCCTCCAGCCCCAATCCCAGGGCCTTCTAATCTTCCCAGAGGTAACTACTGTTATGATTTTTCCCCCCTCTTGATTTTATAAATATATAGATATCTTAAAAGAGGTAATCTTCTTTGGTGGTTTTTTTTCCCCCTTTCTTAAAAGTTACCATACTGTCTCACTCAGCCTCTTGTGTTTTTTTCACTCAAATATGTTCTCGAGCCCTGTCTGCTTAGACACCTAGGGTTTTGGTCATGCCACAGTTGCCATGTGGTGCTGCTGTGTCTACTATCCCACGCATGCTTCAGCCACCCACTGTCCCCTTGATGAACTCTTGGGTGCCTTACAGCTTTTGGCAATTACAAATGACTCTGCAGGGAACACCTTTGTCCTCTTCAGGGCCACCTGGGCCAGGCTTTCCTGAGGTTAGAAGAGCTGTGAACTCACTTTGGGGGTGTGGGGGGGGAAGGGTGCATTGTCAGCTGGAAGGGATGCTGCCCAAATGCTGTTCAAATAGGGCTCCAGCCAGCTGGTGACTTCAAGTGGAAGTGCACAAAGGTTCATGCTCAAGGGTTACCCTGGTGGTTGTCTTGGGCAGAAAGTGAGTGGCAGGGGCAGGTACCCTGGCTGGACAGAGTAGTGTCAGAGCAGAAGTGGGAGACCTGACCCACATGGGGCTCCTGGAGCTGTAGGGGTGACCCTACCAGATAGAAGTAGGCAAAGGGCAAACAGGCACAATTCTGGACATAATGGTGGGATCACAGGCCTGGGCTGGAAAGTAGGTGACAACCAGAAGTGCACTCCAAAGCTGGCAGAGTAGCCAGGCCAGCAAGGCCAAAGAGATGGGGTGGGGCGAAGGCAAAACCTGAGTCTCTGGTTAATGCCAACACTGGTCAGGGTGTGTAGGGAATAGGGGTAGAAGGTCCTCCAGGGGCCCTAGCTTCCTGATGGCTGCACATAGTCCAGGCAGATCCAGCTGAGGGTGGGAGACTTATCTCAGGGCCCACGGGGTGTGGGGTTGAGGTTCCATGCTCAGGCTCCAAGCCAGGGGGTAGCATTTTGTCCCAGTCTTCAGAGATGTGGCAGGAGGAGGTAAGGGAATGGGGCAGTGGCCTGCCTGGTGGGGACTAGGCTCTCCATCCTGGGAGAGACTCAGGTTCTAGAACTTTCCTGGGAGTCAAGTTCAAAGGATTATGAAGAGTTGCTTTTTTTTTAAACATCTTTATTGAGATAATAATTCATATACCATATAATTTGCCCACTGAAAATACATAATTCAATGGTTTTCGGTATATTCACAGATATGTCCATGATCACAGTCGATTTAGAATATTTTCCTTGCCTCCAATAGAAATCCTTTAACTATCACCCTCCTAGCTCTCTGACCACTATTCTACTTTCTCTTTAGAACAGGTATCCCTGTTCTAAATGTCTCACGTGAATGGGATCAGTAAGTGCTCTTTTGTGCCTGGCTGCTTTCCCTTAGCATAATGTTTTCAGGGTTCATTCATGTTGGAGCGTGTGTTGGTACTTCATCCCTTTTAAGTCCGAATGATATTCCATTGTGTGGCTAGACCACATTTCGTTTATCCATTCATCAGTTGATGAACATTTGAGTGGTTTTCACCTTTTTTTTTGACTGTGGACGGTCCCCAGTTTATGAGGCTTCAATTTACAATTTTTGACTTGAAGATGGTGTCAAATGTTCAGTGGAAACCACACGTCAAGTGCCCTTACGACCGTGCTGTTCTTCATTTTCAGTACAGTGGTCAACACATTACATGAGACATTCAACTCTTTATTATAAAACAGGCTTCGTGTTAGATAATTGTGCTCAACTGTAGGCTAATGGCAGTCAGTATCTGTCAGCAGGGGCTTGGCACCTGTGGCTCAAGCGGCTAAGGCACCGCTACATACACCTGAGCTGGCGGGTTCAAATCCAGCCTGGGCCCACCAACAACAAGGATGGCTGCAACCAAAAAATAGCCTGGCATTGTGGCGGCACTAAAACACAGATCCTTGAGGATTCTGGAGCCCAGACGTTCCCCCAATCTCTGCCGCCAGCTTTTGAAGTTGTCTCAAAAAGCAACTCCTCAAACAAAAATGACTAGAATCAAAAAAGTCAGATAGCAGGCCAGGCATGGTGGCTCATGCCCATAATCCCAGAGCTCTAGGGTGCTGGGGTGGGTAGATTGCTTGAGCTCAGGAGTTCGAGATCAGCCTGAGCAAGAGTGAGACTCCATCTCCACTAAAAATAGAAAAAATTTGCTGGGCATTGTGGCCGGTATACATAGTCCCAGCCACTTGGGAGGCAGAGGCAGGAGAATCACTTGAGCCCGGGAGTTGGAGGTTGCTGTGAGCTGTGATGCCACGGCACTCTAACCAGGGCAACAGCTTGAAGCTCTGTCTCAAAATAAATAAATAAAGTGGATTGTGCTAAGCTATGACGTTCGGTATATTAGGTGTATTAAATGCATTTTAGACTTATGATATTTTCACTTATGATGGATTTATTGGGAGGTGACCCCTTCAGAAGTCGAGAAGCATCTGTATTATGAATAATGCTGCTATAAACATTCATGTACACATTTTAGTGTGGATATGGGTTTTCACTTCTCTTGGGTGCATACCTAGGAGTGGAATTGCTGGGACATTAAGTATCTCCATGCTGGAGGAACTGCCAGACTGTTTTTCCACAGCAGCTGCGCCACTTTACCTTCTCAGCAGCAGTGTACGAGGATTCCAACTTCTCCACCAACATTTGTTATCTGACTTTTTTTTTTCTTAAGACAGAGTTTCACTCTGTCACCTTGGGTGGAGTGCCATGGCATCATAGCTCACAGCAACCTCCTGGGCTCAAGTGATCCTCCTGCCTCAGCCTCCCAAGTGGCTGGGACTATGTATACTTGCCACAATGCCCAGCAAATTTTTTCTATTTTTAGTGGAGATGGAGTCTCACTCTTGCTCAGGCTGATCTCGAACTCCTGAGCTCAAGCAATCTACCCACCCCAGCACCCTAGAGCTCTAGGATTATGGGCATGAGCCACCATGCCTGGCCTGCTATCTGACTTTTTTGATTCTAGTCATTTTTGTTTGAGGAGTTGCTTTTTGAGACAACTTCAAAAGCTGGCGGCAGAGATTGGGGAACCTCTGGGCTCCAGAATCCTCAAGGATCTGTGTTGGCTTCCACTCAGCCAGATCCCAACCATGTGATCAGCTTTGGGCACTTCCTGATCTGACCTTGAGACAGATCCTGCAAGCCCCAGGGACCATCTGGGCCTCCTCTTGACTTTCAGTTGTGAGTCAGTGTATTTCCATTGGTGATTAAGATAGTGAATGGGGGGCTTTGGTCACTTGGAACCAAAAGATACTTGATTGATGCCACTGGTCCTTCTGAGAGGCTCAGAATCTAGGAGCCTGACAGGTGCCAGGTTGTACTTCCTGATATGATCAGGCAAATGAACCCACTGTTTGGAATCTGCATGTCCTTTCCGAGTTGAGAGCTCAGCAGGACTCCTGGTTGCATTAATGAAACCTAGAACACTGCTTCCAAGTTTCACTTGCTCCCCTGGGTCTCCTCCTCTCATTCCTGCCGTCCCTGGGTACAAGCTTTATACATCCTGGCTCTCATGTGAACAACCTTTTTGAGGGGCCCTCTGAGTGCAGCTTGGTTACTCCTAGGGCTTAACAAAGCTTTCCTGAGCGCCTTGGGACAGCAACTGGGACATAAACACAGAGAACGGGAAAGGCTCAGGTGGGACCTGGCTGGCTCCTCTGCCCCAATTCCAGCCCTATGGCCTTGTTCACCAGCTGCTGGGACAGGGCTCCTGAATTCATCCGCTTGCAGCTTTTCCTGGCCTCTGCCAGGAGTCCCCCAAGTGAGCATCTCCACGCTTTTACAGACCCGCCCCACAGGGGTGACCCCTTCCAGTGCTCAGCACAGACTGGGGCCTTGTCCAGCGTGGGGCAATGCTGTGACATCTCCCCCAGTGTGGGTTTTCTTTGCCCTGTCAAATTCTCCACCACCCAGGAACTAGACCCTAGCCTTGAGGGATGCAAGCAGCAAAGAGAGGCAGAGAGAAACAGGAGAAGTTAAATCTTAGCTTTGGAGCTTCCAAAGCCCAGATCCTATCATAAACGGTGAATCTGGGATGCTTTTCCCCTCAGCACAGATAGAGGAGGTTAAAAGTTCTGTCTGGCCGAAAAGCAGAAACCCCTGTAAGGAAGGAAACAAGGGAGCTGGACCCTGCTGGAGCCCACTTGTGTTGGGTGGAGGGCTGGGGGTCTAGTGGCAGGGGGCACCAGAATCTTGTTTCCTGAGAAACAAGAGAAACCTGTGCCCTGAGAGAAAAGGTGACAGTAAATAGGGAGATGGTGGTGGCTCTGCAGCAAGGGCCTGAGAGGACAGCCCATGGAGCTTCATGGTCCCAGAGCCCTGGAGGGACTAGACAAGGAAAGCCTAGAGGGGCCTCCCGGTTGTAAAGGGGCGGGGGGGGGGGGCACAGCCAAAACTTTCTTGGCCCTTACAATCAGAGACCAGATGAGGCACAGTCCCCTCATAGGCTGCCGACGAGGAAGGGTGATGACATCCAAGAACCAAATGTCCCAATCTACGTCTTGGGGGTGCCAGCAGGGACAACATTGACCGATGACCCATCTCTCCTGATATTATGACATCACCCACATTTGCTGGAATCTAGGGGCCATTTGCTAGGTGGAAAACGGAGGTTGGAAATAAGAATACAGACAGTAGGAAAATAAGGTTGTGGTTTTGCAATACTTGGGTGAGTGGACTGAATATTCACATCCACAATCCATGGCTCAATCCAGGGCAGTGATTGGAGCCCTCCCATGGGATTGCAGAGGTAGCCGAGGCAAGGTGGCTCTTCCTCCCCTATTGCTGGGCCACTCAATGGGCACTGGTGCGTCACTGGATGTGCCCTCCCCACCTCTCCTTGGTACTCATCCATCTGAGCCTTTGGGGCTTCACCCCAAACAAGGTGGACTCTTCAGTTTTGGCCTGGCCCACATCTATGCACTTCAAAGCTTCTCTTTCAGCGGTTCAGGCAAGCCTGACCCTGGCCCCTGACTTCAGGCTAAACCAGCAAGACTATATTCTTGCACCTTTGTTGGAACCATTGGCAAAAAGAAGCCAGATCTCTGTTGGGTGGCTGAGCTGTGAGCAGATACCCACAGACCCCTCCTTCCTGATCACCTCCAGGTAAGCTGAGGCCGCTGGTATGCCCTATGCACTGCCATCCCCTCCCCTGGAATGCCTTCTCCTTGGACCTTCCCCTTCATGTCCTTCTCCAATTTGAGATACAGCCTAGTGCCCTATTCAGAGAGGTCTTCCTGGTTCCCCTCCAAAGCAGCCCTGAGCACTACCCTAGGAGCACTGTCCCAGGATCCCATGCTTTCTGTTCTAGCACTCACCACCCTCTGATGTCAGATTCCACAGTGAGTTTCAGTTTTGTATTGACATGTCCTTTTCAAATATCAGTTCCCAAAACCAAGGACCCTGTTGTACTCACTGCTTCATCCTCAGTCTCAGGGCAGAGCCCAGCACAAAGCAACCACTCAGTAGAGTCCTGGCCTGGACACCAGATGCCTACTAAGAACTTTGTGCCAAGCTGGGGGCAAAATCTCCAGGTTACAAAAACTGTTCTCAGGTTTGCTAAAACTAACCTTGATTTCTATCTCAAGCCCCTTATATAGTAAATTCAGTATAAAGTTAGTCAATTTGCAGCATTATTGCAATGATGTGACTGGGGGCTCCTCAGTCACTTTTAAGTCCCTCCCTTCTCACTAGGCTCCCACTTTGTTATGTGAGGGGCCCATGAAGGGTCAAGGCTTGGGGGTGGGGGAGGCAGAATTCCCAGGCACCCCTGGCAATATCCATGCTGTGTCCATGTCCACATTCCTGGAGGTTTCTGACCCTCCACACTGGCTTGCTGAAGACCCCAGTCCTGCTTGGTCCAGAGTCCTTCCCTGCCACATGCCCTTTCTGGACCACTGAGCTCCCCCCTTCACTTCCCAGGGCCAATCTACTGACCATCTCACATGGAGACATACATTCTGCCTTACTGGAGTGCATGGGGACTCGGAGCTGGCCCCAGCCTGGATGTCCAGACTCCTACCAAAGGAGCTGACTCCTTTGGTGGCAAGGGACTGGATGATGAGTGTCTCTGTGGGCCTCACAGCTCTTCTCAGAAGTGAGACACAGTCACCCTGCCTGGAATCCCCAGCTCCACACAGGCCAGTCTAGCTTTTCCCACCAAAAGGGCAGGGGACAGATCCCCTCGCCAACTCTAGGGCTCTGCCTGCTGCTAGGGGCCCCTCCACTTACACTCGCGCATATCATGGACCAGGAAAGGAGACGAAATCTGAGGGGTCCGGGATGCTAAGTGTGCGTGAGCCGAGGCCCGCGCTGCGAGAGGTCTGGGGACGCCGGCCAGGCGTGCAGAGGACAAGTGGGGGCAGGGCCCTGGCTTCATTTTTCTTTAGGTAGCGGTGGGGTTCCCCCCCCCCACCCCCTACCCGGGTTTAGACCACAGAGGCTGACCAGCCGCGCTGCCCCAGGCCTGGCAGCTCCGCCTCAGTCCGGGGATGGCCCCGATCCTGTCCCGGCCGATCCCCACCCCAGCCCCGGTGCGAGTGCAGGAGGTCCCACCCTTCCCCGCACCCCGGCTGCACCGACTGACGTCAGACGTACCCTAGAGGCCTTGGGCTCGCGCCCTCACTGGCACCCCGACCTGGTCTAATTTCCCCCGCTCTGCTGCGATTTGTGATTTGAGTCCGCAGAGCGAACAGGTGAAGCAGGATTCCGAGGAGACGCCGCGGCGGCGAAGAGAGACCCCAGCCTGGCTCGGCCTCCTGCGGCGGCGGCCGAAGCGGGACCTGCGGGACGGCTGCTCCCGGCTGGCTCCGGAGGGGCTTGGGGGTTCCAGGGAGGAATCTGAGCCGAGGCGAGGCACAGTGAGGAGAGTCGGGTTCCAGAGGCAGGAAGTCCTGGCAGGGCAGCTCCCACCCAGGTGGCCCCTTAAAAGGCGGGGACACTCCAGCCCCCTCCCCCGAGCTTCCCTGGCCGGGAGAAGAGGGGATCCGTGCTCCGCCCTCGGGATCTAAGAGGGTTTGACACGCGGGGACCCAGCGGCAGAGGGCGCCAGCCAGGACAGTTTGTGTCGCCCCTGGTCGGGGGGTGGAGGGGGAATTAGAGAAAACCAGTTACACTAAAAAACGAGGCGCAGGGGGTGGGGTTTGTCATAGAAATCCTCGGATTACTGGCTTTCTTTGAAAAACTTGTTGACACTGGGTGGGCCTTCTACGAGGCAAACTTGGGTTGTGGCCTGTTAGGAGACATTTGGGTTTGAGACCCTTGCTCCATGTGTAGCACAGTAGAGGCCAGCGGGATCTGTGGCCCCGCTGTTCTGTGAGCTTCCGGAAGACAAGGACCTGCTCTTTCTTTCTCTGTATCTTTGTATATTATTCATTGTAATGCCACGCACAAAGCCTGCATATGTCCCAAATAATTTTATTGGAAATTTATGCAGCACTTTAAGAAGCTAAGGTATGAGGTTTACTTGAGGCCAGGAGTTCAAGACCAGCCTAAGCAACATAATGAGACCCCTCCCTCCCATCTCTACAAAAAATGGAAAAATTAGCTGGGTGTGGTGGCCTGCCTGTAGTCCTAGCTACTCCTGAGATTGAAGCAGGAGGATCACTTGAGCTGAAGAATTTGAGGTTGCCCTGAGCTATGACGGCACCACTGCATTCCAGCCCAGGAGGCAGAGCAAGACTCTGTCTCCAAAAAAGAGAAAATAAAAATCAGGTGATTTTGGAGCCTCTACAGGCTGTGTGGCCAGGAGGTGATCATCTGCCACAGTTCTGCTGCTGTGTCCCCTATTTCTTGACCCCACCCTCCTAGGCTAGGTGTCTTTTTTTTTTTTTTTTTTGTAGAGACAGAGTCTCATCCTATGGCCCTCGGTAGAGTGCCATGGCCTCACACAGCTCACAGCAACCTCCAACTCCTGGGCTTAAGGCCTCACACAGCTCACAGCAACCTCCAACTCCTGGGCTTAAGCGATTCTCTTGCCTCAGCCTCCCGAGTAGCTGGGACTACAGGCACCCGCCACAACGCCCGGCTATTTTTTGTTTGCAGTCTGGCCGGGGCTGGGCTTGAACCCGCCACCTTCGGTATATGGGGCTGGCGCCCTACCGACTGAGCCACAGGCGCCGCCTGGCTAGGTGTCTTTTTAAAGCTGCATGTCACCCTTCCAAGTGGTGGTCCAGCCCTGTGGGTCCATCTTAGTCACTCACCACGTTTTAAGCAAGTTTTAGAAAGAAGGAAAAGTATGAACTGTGTTTGTTTTGCCCAAGCAAAATCCATTTATAAAGTGCAGCACTTGTTTAAGAAAAGAACAACAGCTATTGACTAAATATAAGAAAATAAATTAAAGCAGCAGCTTCTTAAAAGGACCCTGTCCAATAATTTGATTTTTTCCCCCTTCTTCCCTCAAAGGCCAGAACGACATAATCAATCTTGCCATTCCATAAGCTGTCTAGTTACAGCTTTTTCTTAAGTAGAAAAAGAAAAAAGAATGGAAAGAAAATGGGTGCCATCTGGCGGCACCTGTGGCTCAGTCGGTAAGGCGCCGGCCCCATATACTGAGGGTGGCGGGTTCAAGCCCGGCCCCGGCTGAACTGCAAACAAAAAAAAAAAAATAGCCAGGCGTTGTGGCGGGCGCCTGTAGTCCCAGCTACTCGGGAGGCTGAGGCAAGAGAATCGCTTAAGCCCAGGAGTTGGAGGTTGCTGTGAGCTGCGTGAGGCCATGGCACTCTACCGAGGGCCATAAAGTGAGACTCTGTCTCTCCAAAAAAAAAAAAGAAAATGGATGCCATCTGTAGCACTATCACCTCCTGCCCCATGAAGAGACACACTGGAACCCTCTGTTTCCCCTTCCTCAGACTTCTTATCCTGCTGTCAGTCCAGCCCTGGCCTCTGCCCTGCCCCACCTCTGCCCTCCAGATGGAACTAGTATGTCTGGTCAGCTCAGAGCTCCTCTTGCCAAATCCCTTGATCCACAGACTCTGTGGGGACCCCATCCTCTCCCCCAACCCACAGATGGGTGGGTTGTCAAACAGATTTCTCATCCTGACAGCCTCATCTAAATAACTGATGTTTTTTTCATGAGCTAAACACATAGTGTATGCTGAGGACAGATACACTGTGCACACACAAGTGAACCCTTGCTCCAGCATATGCAGGATCTCAGGTGGAGGAGGCTCCCACAGCCCCCTCTTTTCAAGACCACCTTCCAGTGCTGTCCCAGCATGGCTACCAGCCAATCCCATCAGTTGCACACACTGGGCTCCTGCCCGGCATCAGTGGCACTCTGACCACTCTCCACCTCCATGACAAGTAAGTTTGTTGAGAATCACACAGTGTGTCCTTGTCCAGATCACTGCACCCCTGTAAGTTTCTCCACCAGTAGAGCAAGGTCAATATCATCAGAGTACCAAAGGGGCAGCCACAAGTAATCAACATGATAATACCTTCTAAGTGAGCACTAGCTTGGTGCCTGGCGCTGAGTTATGGTTCTTTTCGGACAAGATCAGATGAAATCTTCAGTGCGTACTATTCTCCTTATTTTACAGGTCAGAAAACAGAGGTGCAGAGAGGTTAGGTTAATTTCCTGTGGTCTTATAACTATTAAGAGAGAATAGGATCTTTTCTTGGGGTGGGGTGAGAGCTTTCCAAACCCCCCGCCCCTTGCTAGTCTCCATTTCTCTCTGGGAAGCTCCCATTGGATGTGGTCTTCATGGAGGGCAATGGTGGTGCCTGCCTCCCCGAGAGGCAGCTTGTCCTGAACTGTGGGGCTGAGAGAGAACTCTGCCAAGGACCTCAATGCAGCCCTCAGTCCCTGGTGTTTTTAGACCTGGTCTTTCAGGCTCCTATGTATTTTGGGAGCCCCAAATATACCTTCCCTTTTTTCTTAATATGGGCAGAGTCCATCTTTGGCTTGCAACCCCAAGCCTCTGCCTGCAACAAAATGAGTTAACAAATGATAATACTAACACACCAAAAAAGTAGCTGTCTTGAGCATTTGCTGTGTGCTGGGTCCTGAAATAAAGAGGTTTATGGACACAATAGAGTCTTATCCTCTTCACATCCCTGAATTTGTCCCAGTTTTATAGACAAGGAAATTGAGGATGATATACAGTTGGATTTGTGCTTGGTATCACACAGCTAGACAGAAGGCTGGTGGGTTCAAACCCTGAGCTGCCTGAGCATAAGTCTGTGAGCATAAAATTATGTTTATGTGTCTGACATAAGAGATGCTTACTGGGCGGTGCCTGTGGCTCAAGGAGTAGGGCGCTGGTCCCATATGCCAGAGGTGGTGGGTTCAAACCCAGCCCTGGCCAAAAAAAAAATCACACACACACAAAAAAGAGATGCTTACTAAATGATGGCTTTAGCACTATGTCTGTGTGTATCGTGTCCATTAAAAAATCACTGGGGGGGCGGCGCCTGTGGCTCAGCGGGAGGGCGCCGGTCCCATATGCCGGAGGTGGCCGGTTCAAACCCAGCCCCGGCCAAATTAAAAAAAAAAAAAAAAAAATCACTGGGGGGCGGCGCCTGTGGCTCAGTGAGTAGGGCGCCGGCCCCATATACCGAGGGTAGTGGGTTCAAACCCGGCCCCGGCCAAACTGCAACAAAAACAAAATAGCCGGGTGTTGTGGTGGGCGCCTGTAGTCCCAGCTACTCGGGAGGCTGAGGCAAGAGAATCGCTTAAGCCCAGGAGTTGGAGGTTGCTGTGAGCTGTGTGAGGCCACGGCACTCTACCAAGGGCCATAAAGTGAGACTCTGTCTCTCCAAAAAAAAAAAAAATCACTGGGAAGTAGCTGGACGTGGTGTGCATGCCCGTATTCACAGCTACTTGAGAGGCTGAGGTGAGACTGCTTGAGCCCAGCAGCTTGAGACTAGCCTGGGCAACATTGTGAGACCCTGTCTCAAAACTAAATTATTGGCCCCCCATGGTGGCTCATGCCTGTTAATCCTAGCACTCTGGGAGACCAAGGTGAGTGGATTGCCTGAGCTCAGGAGTTCAAGACCAACCTGAGCAAGAGCGAGACCTCATCTCTATTAAATATAGAAAAACTAGCCTTGTGTTGTGGTGGAAGCCTGTAGTCCCAGCTATTCTGGATGATGAGGCAAGAGGATCACTCGAGCCCAAGAGTTTGAGGTTGCTGTGAGCTATGATGTCACAGCACTCTACCCCAGAGTAACTGAGTGAGTCTCTGTATCAGAAAAACAACAACAACAAATATATATATATATGCATATATATATAAAACAGACTGACCCCCACCTTAAAAAAAATTACAGGGGAGGTTCTACTTCCAAGTGAGATGAAGTGAATATACTCTACCATCTCTCCCACTGAAGGCAGCTTACAACCTGGACAAAAGGCAGATTAGTTATATTAAGTCCCTATAAAGAAGACCAGATATCAAAGTAACGCCAGATTAGTGGTGTTTTCCCCTCTCCTATATCCCCTGGGCTGAGCTCAAGTCAGCCTGAAAACTTAAACTGGGTACTAGTGTCTACAATGACAGCTTCAGGGAAAGCCCTCTGATTCTGTCTTAAGGATAAAGAAAGGGTCTCCTGTTGCTCAGAGAGTCCAGAAGTCTCTCATTTTCCTTTCTCCCATTTTCTTTTCTTTTTTTTTGAGACAGAGTCTCGAGCTGTCGCCCTGGGTAGAGTGCTGTCAAATCACAGCTCACAGCAACCTTCAACTCCTGGGTTTAAGCGATTCTCCTGCCTCCACCTCCCAAGTAGCTGGGACTACAGGTGCCTGCCACAACACCCAGCTATTTTTTGGTTGCAGCCATCATTGTTGTTTGGCGGGCCCGCGCTGGATTCGAACCCGCCAGCTCAGGTGTATGTGGCTGGCACCTTAACCACTTGAGCCACAGGCGCCCAGCCTCTTTCTCCCGTTTTCTATTCTCTCATACCACAGCCCCCCACCCACCCTCCTGTTTATTGCGCGGCAGCAGCAGCAGGAGCTGCGATGGCTGGTAGAAACATTCAACTCTGAGGAAGAGCACACTTCCTCTGCAACTGGACAAGCCATAGTCCGTGAAGGTGGGGAAAACCCCAGTGCTTTGCTATCTCAGGTGCTTGGGCCCAGCACATGCAGTCACAGGAAGTGCAGAGCAGAGTGGAAGTGAATAAAGCCCTAGCTTTCTGACCTGAGGACAGGAAAAGGGGAACCTCAGTGAACTTGAGAGTACAAAGGAGGTCACAGATAGGGAAGAACTGAGGAAGGTGACCCCTTAAAGTTGTTTATGAAGTCCCGGGCTTACCCCCAAACTGTACAGGATGTGCACATGATCTGACCCTAAATACCATCCTTATACCTGAGAACTGCTCTATGGGATAACACACCACTTAAATCCCAGATTGGCCCGGGGGAGGTGCACATATGGGACAAACGGAAATAGCACTGCAAAAGTTTTGAAAATCAAACTGACATTAGAACCACAGTCCACAGGAGGATGGTGGGAACTTGTGGCTTGAACTAAACTGAATTATTTGCCTGCTAACAGAAAAATACCAAAATTGCCCCATATAGGAAGAATGAGGAAAATCTCAATTCACTTGAGAAAAGAAGACACCAATGCTGAAATAGCAAACAAAGACTTTATAGCAGCTGTTATGCAAACGGTCTCCAGTATGGAAGGGCAAACACTTTTTTTTCTGAGACAGAATCTCACTCTGTTGCCCAGGCTAGAGTGCCATGGCATCAGCCTAGCTCACAGCAACCTCAGACTCCTGGGTTCAAGTGAAGGAGCCTCCCAAGTAGCTGGGACTATAGACGCCCACCATAACACTGGCTAATTTTTCAATTTTTTATAGAGATGAGGTCTCAGTCTTGCTAAGACTGGTCTTTGAACTCCTGAGCTCAAGCGATCCTCCTATCTTGACCTCTCACAGTGCTAGGATTACAGGCATGAGCCACCATTCCCCAATAGGCAAATACTCTTGATATGAATGGAAATACATAGTCTCCACCAAGAAACAGAAGACACTAAGAAGAACCAAATAGGCCAGGCATGGTGGCTTACGCCTGTAATACTAGCACTATGGGAGGCTGAGGCAGGTGGGTTGCCTGAGCTCACGGGTTCGAGACCAGCCTGAGAAAAAGCGAGACTCCATCTCTAAAAATAGCCAGGAGCTGTGGCAGGTGCCTGTGGCCTCAGCTACTTGATTCTTGAGTAAGAGAATCACTTAAGCCCAGGAGTTTGAGGTTGCTGTGAGCTGTGATGCCACAGCACTCTACCAGGGGTGACAAAGTGAGACTCAGAAAAAAGTGAGTCTCAAAAAAAAAGAGTGAGACCCTGTCATTACTAAAAATGGAAAAATTAGCTGGGGCTCAGTGCCCATAGCATAGTGGTTATGGTACCAGCCACATATACTCAGGCTGGCGGGTTTAAAACCATTTCACATAAAATGTAAAAAACTTACCCCTATATAGGTCCCTTACCCTCCCCCTTTTATTTTTGTCTTCTCTGTTATATCTATATCCATTGAAAACCCTATCAGAGTTTTTCCTGTCGCAGCAGATCTGTGTGGAGTCGGCTCGTGGATCTGTGAGACCCTAAGATTACAGTGTCTTTGTACCCCAGAGGCTGTGCTGGGCGGCTCTGCAACCATCATCATGCCACAAAATGAATATATTGAATTACATGGTAAACGCTATGGATATCGCTTGGATTACCATGAGAAAAAGAGAAAAAAAGAAAGTTGAGAGGCTCATGAATAGTCAAAGAAGGCAAAGAAGATGATTGGTCTGAAGGCTAAGCTCTACCATAAACAGCGCCATGTGAGAAAATACAAATGAAAACGACTATCAAGATGCATGAAAAGAGAAACACCAAACCAAAGAATGGTGAAAAGCCTCCACAGGGAGCAGAACCTGCCTATCTGTTGGACAGAGAGGGGCAGTCCCGAGCCAAAGTACTCTCCAATATGATTAAACAAAAACGAAAAGAGAAAGCAGGAAAATGGGAAGTCCCTCTGCCCAAAGTTCGTGCCCAGGGAGAAGCAGAGTATTAAAATTTATTCGAACAGGAAAGAGAAAGAGGAAGCATGGAAGAGGGTGGTTACTGAAGTCTGCTTTGCTGGAGATGGCTTTATGAGAAAACCACCTAACTATGAAAGATTCATCAGGCCAATGGGCTTGCATTTCAAGAAGGCCCATGTAACACATCCTGAACCGAAAGCCACCTTTTGCCTGCCAATACTTGGTGTAAAGAAGAATCCCTCATCCCCATTATATTCAACTTTGGGTGTTATTACCAAAGGGACTGTCATTGAGGTCAATGTGAGCAAGCTGGGCCTTGTGACACAAGGGGGCAAGGTTATTTGGGGGAAATATGCCCAGGATAACCATTTCACACAAGTAACTTCTTGTTGAAGATTACATGACAATTGAGAAAACCAGCATTAATGTGATGTTTCTGAATGCTACCAAACAGCCTTACATGTCTGTAGTCATTAAGAGAACTATTTATTAAATTGTACAAAACATTAAAGTGCTCCAGTTTAAAAAAAAAAAGAAACAAAAACCCTATCAGACAACATGGTTGTCCTTTGGTTTTATGGGCCTGCTAAACAACAATGACAACTGTAACAAAAAATAGCCGGGCATTGTGGTGGGCACATGTAGTCCCAGCTACTTGGGAGGCTGAGGCAAGAGAATCGCTTTAGCCCAAGAGTTTGAGGTTCCTGTGAGCTGTGATGCCACGGCACTCTACCGAGGGCAACATAGTGAGACTCTGTCTCAAGAAAAAAAAAAAAAGAAAGAAAAATTAGCTGGGAGTAGTGGCACATTCCTGTAGTCCCAGCTACTTGGGAGGCTGGGGCAAGAGAGTCACTTGAACCCAAAAATTCAAGGTTGCTGTGAGTTATGTTGATGCCATGGTACTCTACCCAGAGTGACAGAGTGAAGCTCTGTCTCAATAAAATAAAATAAAATAAAATAGGCTCAGCACCTGTAGTTCAAGCGGCTAGCACGCCAGCCACTTATATCAAAGCTGGTGGGTTTAAATCCAGCCCGGTCCTGCCAAACAACGACAACTACAACCAAAAAATGGCTGGGGGTTGTGGCAGGCGCCTGTAGTCCCAGCTAGTTGGGAGGCTGAGGCAAGAGAATCGCTTAAGCCCAAAAGTTTGAGGTTGCTGTCAGCTGTGAAGCCACGGCACTCTACCCAGAGCAACGGCTTGAGATTCTGCCTCAAAATAAATAAATAAATAAAATAACATAATAAAAAAAGCTCTTTAGAGGAGATGTCTTTCAGCAATGATGGCAAAATGGACACATTTTCATACAATGCTGGCAGACTGCACTAAAGATTGTTAAAAGAAGTTCTCTAAAGCATGAATCCTATGTACTCAATTTCGATATGAGGACAATTAATGACAATTAAGGTTATGGGGAGGGAGGAAAAGCAGAAAGAGGAATGGAGGGAGGAGGGTGGGGCCTTGGTGTGTGTCACACTTTATGGGGGCAAGACATGATTGCAAGAGGGACTTTACCTAACAATTGCAATCATTGTGACCTGGCTTATTGTACCCTCAATGAATCCTCAACAATAAAAAAAAAAAAAAAAAGGGCGGCGCCTGTGGCTCAGTGAGCAGGGCACCAGCCCCATATACCGAGGGTGGCAGGTTCAAACCCAGCCCCGGCCAAACTGCAACAAAAAAATAGCTGGGTGTTGTGGCGGGCGCCTGTAGTCCCAGCTACTCGGGAGGCTGAGGCAAGAGAATCGCCTAAGCCCAGGAGTTGGAGGTTGCTGTGAGCTGTGTGAGGCCATGGCACTCTACCGAGGGCAATAAAGTGAAGCTCTGTCTCTACAAAAAAAAAAAAAAAAAAGAAGTTCTCTAGACAGAAAGAGATAATAGTAGAAGGAAGATGGAAACTTTAGGAATAAATGAAGAGCAGCAGAAATGGTAAATATTTGGATAAATATAGTAGACTATTTTTCTTCTATTAAGCTCTTTAAAATATGTCTGATGATGGGCGGCACCTGTGACTCAAAGGAGTAGGTCACTGGCCCCATATGCTGGAGGTGGCAGGTTTAAACCCAATCCTGGCCAAGAACTGCAAAAAATAAAAAAAGTCTATGATTGAAACAAAAAACATATATAGGGCGGCGCCTGTGGCTCAAGGAGTAGGGCGCCGGTCCCATATGCCGGAGGTGGCGGGTTCAAACCCAGCCCCGGCCAAAAACCACACACACAAAAAATAATAATAATAATAAAAAATAAATAAATAAATAAAAACATATATAATGTCTGATAGGGTTTTCAATGGATATAGACATAACTGAGAAGACAAAAATAAAAGGGGAGGGTAAGGGACCTATATAGTGGTAAGTTTTTTACATTTTACATGAAGTGGTAAAATATTAACTGTTAAATAGACTGAGAAAAGTTAAATATGTCTATTGTAATTCCAAAAGCAACCTCTAAAAATACTATTCTAAGAGATAATAGCATAATAGTACATATATTAATAGTATAAAAACAAAATAAATAAATTAAATTAGAGTACATTTATGGGCAAAAAAGATCTTGACTTAAACCTTATGCTTGGCCTGGAGCCTGTGGCTCAAGCAGCTAAGGTGCCAGCCACATATACCTGAGCTCGTGGGTTTGAATCCAGCCCTGGCCCACCAAAACAACAATGACAGCTACAACCAAAAAATAGCCCGGCATTGTGGCGGGTGCCTGTAGTCCCAGCTACTTGGGAGGCTGAGGCAGGTGAATTGCTTGAGCCCAGGAATTGGAGGTTGCTGTGAGCTGTGATGCCACTGCACTCTACCCAGGGCGACAGCTTGCGGCTCTGTCTCAAAAAAAAAACAAAAACCTTATGCTTTATACAAAAAGTAACTTTAAATTATTATATTGATTATAGCTAAAACTTTTAGAAAAAAACATAGGGAAAAATCTTTATGACCTGGGAGTAGACAAAGAATTTTTAGATATGACTTTAAAAACATAATCCGTGGCTTGGCACCTGTGGCTCAAGCGGCTAAGGTGCCAGCCACATACACCTGAGCTGGCAGGTTCGAATCCAGCCCGGGCCCGCCAAACAACAAAGATGGCTGCCACCAAAAAAGAGCCAGGTGTTGTGGTGGGTGCTTGTAGTCCCAGCTACTTGGGAGGTGGAGGCAGGAGAATCGCTTGAGCCCAGGAGTTGGAGGTTGCTGTGAGCTGTGATGCCATAGCACTCTACCTAGGGTGACAGCTTGAAGCTCTGTCTCAAAAAAACAAAAACACAATCCGTAAAAGGATAAAATGGATTTCATTAAAATTAAAACTTCTGCTCTGAGAAAGAGGCTGCTGAAAAAGTGAAAAGACAAGCTATAGACTTGGAAAAAATATTTGCAAGGGACGTAGCCCACAAAAGATTTGTGTCCAGACTATTTAAAAAATTCTCAAAACTCTGGGTGGCGCCTGTGGCTCAAGGAGTAGGGCGCCGGTCCCATATGCCGGAGGTGGCGGGTTCAAGCCCAGCCCTGGCCAAAAACCACAAAAAAAAAAAAAAAAAAAAATTCTCAAAACTCAACAGTAAGAAATCAAACCAAAACAAAAAACATTAGAAAGTTAGGCAAAAGAATTGAATGGATATTTTACCAAAGAAGAAATAAGGATGGCTAACAAGCAAATAAAAAGATGTTCAACATCATCAGCCATCAGGGCAATAAGTTACAACTATACACCTATTAGAATTAATAAATTAGGAAATACTGACAATACCGAGTGTTGACAAGGCTGCAGTGACTAGACTGCTCATACATTGCTGGTGGGAATTCAAAATGGCACAACCAGTCTGGAAAACAGTTTGTTAGTTTCTTATAAAGGTAAACATATATTTACCATATGACCCAGCAATCCCAGTGTTGGGTATTTACTCTAGAGAAATGAAAACTATGCTCCTATGAAAACTGGTACATAGATGTTCATGGCAGTTCTCTTGGTAACTGCCAAATGTCCTTCAATGGATGGATGGATATACTGTGGCACATCCACCCAATGGAACTACTCTGCGCTAGGAAGGAACAAACTATCAGTACACACAACTTGAATGAATTTCAAAGGCATAATGCAGAGTGAAAGAAGCCAGTCTCAAAAGGTTCAGTATAGTATAGTCCCATTTTTGTGACACTCTCCAAAAAGCTCCCAAAGCTATAGTGATAAAGAATAGGTCAGTGGTTGTCAAGGCTGTGGGGAGTGTGTGCCTATTAGCGGATCACATGGTGGGAAGGGTTTATGGAGTGGTGAAACTATTCTGTATACTGATTGTTGTGGTTACATGTGTGTGAAAATTCATAGGCCATAAATGTACACACCAAAAGACAATTTTACTGTATTCGAAAAATAAACAAAACAAAACAAAAATGCTGTGAAGAAAAATATTACTGAGGACTTAGTCCCTGCTGGGTCTCCAGTAAGTAGTGGGTGTACAAAGCTTCAGTCAGGTAAGGTTTACACTTGTAGGGGTTGTAGAAACAGAGCTAGTCACGCAAACTAGTACAACCTTTCTGGAAAGAAGGAGAAACCTCAAAGCACTCAAGCTAGACCTCCCATTTGATCCTGCAATCCCATTACTGGGCATCTACCCAGAAGGAAAAAAATCCTTTTATTATAAGGACACTTGTAGTAGACTGTTTATTGCAGCTCAATTTCCAATTGCCAAAATGTGGAAACAGCCTAAATGCCCACCAACCCAGGAATGGATTAACAAGCTGTGGTATATGTATACCATGGAATACTATTCAGCCATTAAAAAAAATGGAGACTTTACATCCTTCGTATTAAGCTGGATGGAAGTGGAAGACATTATTCTTAGTAAAGCATCACAAGAATGGAGATGCATGAATCCTATGTACTCAATTTTGATATGAGGACAATTAATGACAATTAAGGTTATGGGGGGGAAGCAGAAAGAGGGACGGAGGGGGGTGGGGCCTTGGTGTGTGTCACACTTTATGGGGGCAAGACATGATTGCAAGAGGGACTTTACCTAACAATTGCAATCAGTGTAACCTGGCTTATTGTACCCTCAATGAATCCCCAACAATTAGAAAAAAAAAAAAAGAAACAGAGCTAGTCACAATGTGACAGTAAGGGGATGTAAAAAGTCTCCTTCACCTCCATTGCCACCTTTTCAGAGAGGCCTTTCCCTACTCTCCCCCCACCAAACAATAGCCTTGTATAAGTTTTGTGTTGCTGCTGTGACAAATTGCCACCAACTTAGATGTTTAAAATAATGCAAGTATTATCTTACAGTTCCAGAGGCCTGAATTCTAAACTGGGTCTCCATGGGCTAAGATCAAGGTGTCAGAAGGACCATGTTTTTCCTGGAGGCTCTGGGGGAGAACCTGTTCCTTACCTTTTCCGGCTTCTAGAGGCTCCCCTTTTTCCTCCATCTTCACGGTCAGCAATTTTGGGCTAACTCCCTCTCATACCACTGTCTCTCTGGGTCTTTCTTCCGTTTCTCTCTTCCATTTCTAAGGACCTTTGCAATTATACTGATGCTATCAGATAATTCAAAATAATCTCCCCCAATTCAACCTCAGCTGATTAGCAGCCCACAATGCTTCTGACCATAACTACCAGGAATCAGGACAGATGTCACAGGTGGAGGGCACAGTTATCTACAGTCTGCCCTCATTTCACCAGACATAGGCTCAGGAGTCCTTGGACCATTCTCATGTCTGACCAGCTGGCTACAAACTCAGGGGTTCTCACCCCTGATGATTTGTTAGAATGACTCAAGGAACTCAGGAAGGTTCTATACTTATGATTATAAGGGGCTATAAATCAGAGCCAGCCAAACAGAGAGAGACAGGTAGGGTGAGCTCTCAGAGAGTTTCAGACATGAAGCTTCCATTGGTTGAGTAAGTTGGCTTACTCAACACTCCTGTCCAATCCACTTCTCCCTTGCTTTCCTCTACTATGAAGTCCAGAGAGAGGCTGGAGATTCTCAAACTCTCTTGTTTTTTTTTTGGAGTTTTTGGCCGGGGCTGGGTTTGAACCCACCACCTCCGGCATATGGGGCTGGTGCCTACTCCTCTGAGCCACAGGCACCACCTCTCAAACTCTCTTGAAGCAAGTGACACAGATCTGGCCAATGAGATAGAAGCAGAATCTCTGTGAGGGGTGTTCTGGAAGTAGAAAAGGCCCAATAAAAAGGGAGATGGGCTTGACTAGATCAGAATTTGGTCTTCTTCTCTTCCTATTTCAAATGCCAAATGATGTCAGGAGCAGCAGCCGCCACCTTGTGAACATGAGGGGCAAGTTAAGACTAATGACCTGAGAAAGGCTAGGCAGAAGGGTAGGAAGATTCTTGGCCTACAGGGAAATCACTGAGCACTTGGACCAGTGTCAGCAATCACTCAGCTCTGGGTACTAGTTGGTCATTCTGCTACTCACATAGTCCTAATCTATATACTCTCTAAACCTCAGTTTTCTCTGCCATTAACTGGAGCTAATATTATTTTAGTCATGTTGTGTGCCAGGAACTCTTTTAGGTTCTGGTGGCAAAGCAGTGAACAAGAGATAAGGTTGCTATTCTTTTTGCATTTTACATTTAGGTGGGAGAATCAGATAATGAACCCACAAACAGACAAGAGTATATATGACAGTGAAAGTCCTAGAAAGAAAAATGAAAGCGATGTGATGCATAGAGACTGGTGCAGAGATGACATGGGGTTTTCATGATATGACTCTGAAAAGAGAGGAAATATCAGCTGAGACCTAAATGTGAATAGAAAGACAGAGATAAGTGTGTGGAACAGCATTCCAGGCAGAGGGACTAGCAAGGATCAAGGGCCTGAGTTAGGGCCAAGTGTGGTAAGTGGGCAGCTAAGAAGAAGGCCTGGTGGCTGGAGGGTGGAAAATGAGGATACAGGTGAGACCAGAGAGGTGGGCGGGGTCAGATGACAGGTCTTGATAAACAAAGTGACAAACGTTTTCTATTACTCTAAATGCAAAAGAGAAGCCACTGGTCTTTCCGAGGAGTGTGGGGAAATGACTTGAGTACCTGACACTCTACAGGTGCTTAATAAACGTCCATGGTTTCATAAATGTCTACAGTTCAGTGGAGGGTGCATCCATCCTGCCCTTCTCAGGTTCAGCCAGTCCTATCGCCTGCCTCGTGCCTCCAGCTCCTGAATGAGGATCCCTCTGGCTGCCTTTTAAGTCCTCCTTGCCCTGTGCTGTCCTCCCCCAGGGCCATTTGCTCCCTCCAGAGCAGGCGAACATAATTGCTGTTTTCCACAATGACATAAAAATCTAAGAGGCACAATCAATACAGCGCACACACATCATCGTCTTTCATTGCAAACGATAAAAAGCGTAAACAGCAGGGGTGGCAGCAGCTTGGGAGGCTGCAGTGGGGGTGGGGCAGGCTGCCACTGCCTACCTGCCCAACACCCGCTCCTGGGGCACAGGGCCCTTCCAGGAGGGAGGATGGTTACCTTTCTCACTCTAGGAAGCAGGGCCCCTCATTAAAGCCCACATGGGCAAGTGGCTTTTCCTCTTTTTTCTGGCAGAGGCAGTAATCCCAGTTTCGTTAACCTGACTTCAGAAATCCTATTTGCCCTCCCTTTCACTATTTTAAATGCTTTTTTCTTGCTTCCTTTGCATCTTCCATGTCTTCCAAAGTACAGAGATAGGGATGGCTCCTGTAGGATTTGCCAGGGTCTTGCTTGTCATAACCCCATGAATTGACCTTGACCCCATTTTAACCCCAGCCCTCCACGCTAACTTCTTCTGCTCCATGTCCAGCCTGCCACCCACAACTTGTCTTAGAACGTGCACAGAAACCATATCTCACCAGCTCTCACACACTCCCAGCGATGAGTTCCTCAAACTAGTTACTTAATGAACGTCATCCAATTCCGATTCTGTCTTGCCATAGTCTCATTTGCGAAAGCCAATCTGCTTTACGATTCTAACCTCTGGCTAGAAACTGCTCCCAATTTCATGTCATCCATAAACTTGATGAACGATTAGCTTGCTTCTCTGCAGTCATTCATTTATTTATTCAACCAAGTATTTAGTGAGTGCCTACTGGATGCTGGGTGCTGGATACAGAATTAAAGGAGACGTAGAGTCTGCCTTTGAGAGACTCATATTTGCGATGTGTAGCCCACTTGGAAATGGTTCACATTAGTGTGATTGGTGCTCGCTTTCTGCAGGGAAGAGGCTTCTTAAGGGGAAGGGCAGTTTAAATTTGCTTTAAGACGCTGGAGTGGATTTTGCCAGCTGGCAAAGAAGTGACGTCCAGTTAGAAAGACTAGAATGTGCACAGGCAAATCGTTCTGGGTGGGAGGGAAAAGCAATCTATTGACAGACACATGTCTAGGGCTTGGCGTCTTTTAGAACCAGGATGCTTCCTCTGTCTCTTTCAGCTCTACTCATTTCCCTGTTAGCTTCATTCTGAGGCTCCAGGTGGAAACAAAAGGGTTACACCCTCCCAGGTTCAAATCCAGGGAAAATCAGTCTCCTTAAGTCTCCTTGAGGCTTCCTGGGTCACATGTACATCCCTGGCCAATCAAGATGGCCTGGAGAATTTAAGTACTCTTATTGGCCAGGCTTGAACCCTACCCTAGGCCCTGGGTGGAGTCAGCTGCCTCTGAAGCAGTGGACTGAGAGGGAGGGAAGAGGAGGGATTCCCAGAGAGAAACTGCGGGCTGCTAGCTGTGGAAGGGGTGAAGGGATGTCGGGCTGAGGAAACACAAATGATACCCACTGTGTAGTTCACCAGTGGGTTCTGTGTTCCCAGGCGGTGGAAGGGAAGCCATTTGGTTCTTTTCCACATGTTGGGTACTATCCTCTCTGAAGATGAGGGTAGGGCATCTGAGACCTCCTGGTCACCATGTTCTTCTGTTTGCAGGCCGGTTGAGAATTTTCTTTTCTCCTTTGCTAGATGCTGGATTGAAGCCAGCCAGCAAGTAATTTCCAGTCAGTTCCCCCATCCCACCTTGTCCTCAGTCTTCCTGTTCTTCAAGCTCTTCTCATTTCCTCAAAAACCAGTCCCATCCAGCCCATTCTGGAAACTTGGGGGGGGACCCCCCCAAACCAGCCCCTTCTAGTTGGAATTTAGCATGGCAAGGTCAGCCCAAGCCAGGATCACCTGCTTTACTGGGCTGCTCATTCACACATCCTGGGTGGTACCCAACTCTCCAAGCACTACAGCTGTCATTGGAATTTAGGAAACAGTGGGCTGGTGAATGGGCCTGGCCCTTGGGGATAGACACGATCTAGGTTCTAGTCTGTAGCAACTGGGATTAGTTTCATCAACGGGTGATAGAAACCACCCCAAAGAGGAAAAACAGCACCATGAATGAGATTCATGTAGAAGTTTATTTCTCTCTCAATCAGGGGCCTACAGGCAGGAGTCTGGGGCTGAAAGAGAAGCTTCTCAGAGTCCACAGCTGCCACTCTCTCCTGCTGCTCAGCCTTGTCTTCAGTGGCTTCCGCTTCAGAGGCCAAGGTGTCTGTTGAGTTCCAACTGCCAGGAGGAGAGAGGCACTAAGAAGGACATGCCCTCTCTTTGAAGACATTTCCCAGAACTGTCTGCTACATGTGTGCTTACAGTCAGAATTTAGTCATGTGGTCAAAATGACTGCAAGGGAGGATGGAAATAGTCATGATTCCAGGCAGACATGGGCCCGACTAAAGCTCAGTGGGTGGAGAAAAACAGATGTCAGGGGTAAATAGCAGTCTCTACCCTGGAACCCCTAAATGTGCTCATATCCACAATTTCACCTATTTCCCTGCGAGGAGGGAACTGTATTCCCCCATTTTACAGATGCAGAAGTTGAGGCAAAGGGAGATGGAAAGATTAGCCTGGCATTCCATCTATTCTCAGGGTTAGCATAGCTCCTTCCTATGCTAACCATGTCCTTGCTCTTGCCCTGGACCCAGGACATGGTTCCTAGTTGTTCTTGAATTATTATTATTATTATTTTTTTCTGAGATAGAGTCTCAGTCTATCTCCTGGGCTAGAGTGCCATCACATCAGCCTAGCTCACAGTAACCTCAAACTCCTAGGTTCAAGCGAGCCTCCTGCTTCAGTCTCCTGAATAGCTGGGACTACAGGTGCCTACCACAACCCCTGGCTAATTTTTTTATTTTTAGTAGAGAGGGGAGTCTCATTCTTACTCAGTCTGGTTTCAAACTCCTGAGGTTAAGTGATCCTCCTACCTTGGCCCCCCAGAGTGCTAGGATTACAGGTGTGAGCTACCATGCCCCGTCTGTCCTTGAGTTATTTTTAAGCAGTAGAGTATTTTCTGTCTTGTCTGTATGTCCAGGTCACTGGCAACCTGGGCCACCCTGAGAGATTGAGAAGACGCTCCCTTCTTATCTTCCTGCAGACATGTCTGGCGTCTGCAATCCCTGTTCCCCAGCAGAAGCAGGCAGCAAGGCCCAAAGCCTTGTTTCCCTACAAGGCCTAATTGTGCCCATTTGTGACGGATGCTGGTTTAGGATGCAGCAAACATGGGCTCTGTTTGTTGGTGCTCTTGAAAAATGTGTAAACCCTTCTGTTTGCACAGCCCATCTGTAAACTAGGGCTAAGCTGCGTCCTTCAGCGCTCTCAAGGGTTCCTCGACGGATATCAAGTGAAAAATAATGTGGGTAATGTGCTCTGAGGAACTCAGGGAAAGCGGCCGCAAAAGCCCATGGTGCCACTAAATGATAATTGCCTGGGCCCTAGGAGGGTTGTTCTGGGGGCCTGAAGTGGGGAGAATTGGGGTGGGTGATGCATGCGTCAATCTGGAATGGTACCGCTCGCTTGTGGGGCAGGCAGGAGCCGGGAAGTCCTGGTGATGCCCTACTATGAAAGCAAAGGTTGTTTTCTAGGCAAGTGGTGAGCAGAGACAGCTGGCGTTCTGGGAAAGTCCAGAGGCAACAAGGATTCAGGAAGGATTTGAGGTCCCTCCAGCCTAGGGAAGGGACTGGAGAATGGCACACAGGCCAGGGTCTGCTGAGAGAAGGGAAGGAGGCAGGTTTTCAAATGGAGGGTTTACCTGTGGAAAACAGAGAGTTGCTCCAAGTACCAGAGACTCCTATTTAGATGACTGAGGCTGTCCCTCTTAGCCTGTCTAAACCACGCCCAGCATAATGCCAAAAGTGCTGCAGCTTTGGGTTGAGCAAGGCTCCCCCCTTCCCTTGCAACCCCACAGCAGATTCCTGTTGTCCCTGAACCCACAAATTCCTCACACTCCGCAGGAGCCCACCTGGTCTGGCCTCTGTGTTCTCTTTACTTTACCTCTCCTGTTTTTCCGGCTCTCCTCCTGCCACACTGTCTCCTATTTGTTCCTCTAACCTACCATGTTCACTCCTGCCTCACAGCCTTTGCATTTACTGTGCCTGGAATCTTCTTCCTTGCAGCTCTCTGCATGGCTGCTGCTCCTTCAGAGAGCTCTGCTTTCACCTGCCTGCCCTCTCTGCCTCTAAACCAAACCCTTCTCCATCACTGCCATCATCTGGCTGCATTTCTATCATCGTACTTAAGACATCTAAAGTGATATGATTTAATTCCTTGTTTATTGCCTGTCCTCCCATGGGAGCATGACCCCAGGGCAGGGAACCTGTACACCTTGTTCCCTGCTTTCTGCAGTGCCTGGGACAGAGCAGGTGCTCAGTACTACATTGGAGAAAGGTAGCCTTGGTCTGGGTCCCCAGAAGCAAGCCCTGAGACAAGGTTTTGAGGGCAAGTAATTAATTTGGGAGGTGGTAGAGGAATAGGAAAGTGAGACAGGAAAGGAGAAGCAGCCGATACAGGGAGTGCACGCAAGTCAATTACCACTGTGGCCAAATAGAGCTCCATCCCACAGTGCTGGGACCCAGCCAGTGTAGACAACGTGCCTCAAAGTTAACTCTGGGGCACATTGCAGATGTGGGGTATTTACATGCCAGCTCCCATCAGTTATTGTTTAAGGAGCTATCAGCAGGGGTGGGGGGCTTTATTTGCCAGAACTCTGGACTGTAGTGACGTGGGCAGAGTGGCCTTCAGACACCAGAGATAGGCCTCAGACAAAGAAATGCAGGTGCTGGTGGTTGGAAGTCGGGCTGACGTACATAACAGCAGAGCATCTACATCACCTGCTATGGAGGAAAGCACCAAAATGGGCAGAGGAAGGGTCCTGGGCATCAGGCACAGCCCAAACTTAGTTACCCACATGGGGGACTAAGATCAGGGCCTGGCCCAGCCAGGTGATGACATTCAGCCTTTGCTCTTCATGGACTGAGATGCCTTTGGCTGTAGGTAACTAATCCATTTCAAAATGGGTTAAGGACTTTTATCTCACACTGGAGGAGGCTTAGACAAGGGGCACCTCCAGCTATGGGAAATCAGAGATTTAGGGACCTTGGCTCTTCTCCTGCCTCTGCTCTGTCCCTATCTATAGGTCAGTGCAACCTTCAGCCTCATACCCCTCATGGTTACAATATGGCTGCTGCAGCTCCAGGAGTCACACCCAGATGCTATAATGCTTAGAGATAGAAGCATGTCTCCCTGTGGCTCTCTTACAGAAGCAAAAAACCCCTCTGACCTCTGCTCATATGTCAGACTGCATGCCCACTATACCTAAACAAATACAGGGTATGGGACATAGGACCATCAAGAGTCAGCCTGAACAATATCAGGTTAGAAGGCAATGGACACAGGGCAGATGATCAATGGACACAGGGCAGGACACAGTGCCTGCTAAAAACACTTTCCATTCTGCAGCTAAGGATAGGATGGTTGAGAGGCCCCAAGCAGCAGCCCCGGGAGGAAAGGTGTAGGTTGAGCAGGCAGGACCTGACAGAGGCAGTCTTGAAAGGAGTGCCTTAGCTTTTGATATGCAGAGAGACCTGGGCCCCGGCAGATGGTTTCCTGGCCTCCTCAGGTTTCTGGCTCTCCCAGCAGCCTCGGGAGGCAAGCCTGGGGCAGGAGGAGTTTGAAGAAGCTGGTAGAGGGGAGACCTCTGCTCCCCCTCTGCAGGTTTGCACTTTTTTGGCAGCTAATTACTTAGGACAGATGATTCTGACTCAGAGCAAGCCCCTTCCTCCTGTTCCGCCTCTCTCCAGCTGGGACAGAACAGGTGGTGGAGGGAGCAGAGGGCTCTCGCGTCACTGCTGTCACTACTGTGGCTGCTTACAGCGCCATTCGTCACTGGGGGTGTTTATACCACACTTGGGGCCACAGCCTGAGCAGAACAGGTGGTGCTTTGAGAGGAAGAAAGTGGGGAGGTGATGGGGAATTAACTCTTCTGGCACTGTCTCTGGAAGGGGGTCTGGGGCTGGCTGGAGGTGGCTGAAGACATAGGGGCGTCAGAATGAGGGAGTAAACTGAAACTTCTCCTGTGTTTGGAAGATTTGGAGATTAAGAAGATTAACTCAGATTAAGAAGACTGGCTATTGGTGGTTTGCTGGGAGTGGGGCATGAAAAAAGCCCCAATCTGGAGCATTTGGGGATTGCTGTCATGTAAATACTATACTCTCACCCAGGCTGATTTCAAGCTGCCAATTGTGGAATAGCCAAACTGGCGAATCTTGAGTACTTAAGAATTGGTTCCTAGGAGCTGGCAGGAGCCAGCAACAGCACATCCCTGTGTATGAGGCTATTCACGTATAGCATCTAATTTATTTATCCATTGCCTTCTGTGTCTGGAGCCATGTTTTGGGCACACCAAGCAGACCCAGTTCCTGCACCTCTGAGCACACAGATACAGATGAGATCATCTTAGACTGGGATGGAGTTACTGTGACAGCAATTTAACAGAGTGCTGTTGAGGGGATGTGGCCTTGAGATCTCAGCATCATCCCTCTGGTGTCCAGACTGTGAGTTTATAAAGGAGATTGCAATCTACTTATGTCCTTACTGGGCAGTTTCGCTACCCTGCCTGAACAGAGGATGGTGAAGGCTTGGGTCTTTTCTGTCCTGGCCATTCTGGAACTCTCTTCTACTCATATCACGTGCTCCCCTTCTATGACTTCCCTTCTGTCTCCTGGCCACCTATGTCCTCTGCCCAGGCCAAAAGGCATCCTTTGAGACTACCTCTGTCTGAGTTCTAGAGGTCAGTGTGACAGGGGATAGCATTTCCCTAGGCAGGGGGGAAAGGGGAAGGGGTAGGCGGCTCATGGGCCATCTTTTCCCCAGCACCAAACCTTCCTTCCCTCACCCTGCTTCTGGGGCAGACAGTCCCAGGCTCTAGGCCAGGCCCAGCTGGCAGGAGCAGAAACTTCATGCCCAGGATCAGCTCTTACCTGGGCTTCTTCCTACTTGGGATCGCATCTCAAACTCCTGCCCTCTCCACCTCAGCTCCTTCTGAGAAAACGTGGTGGTACTTTAATGTGGTGGTACTTTATGAGCCATCAAGGGTTCTGGAGGTTGGCTGAGCTAACCACTTTCCAAGTGTCCCTCCTCCCCATCCCCTGCCCCCCACCCTCCACCCCCGCCCTCTCATCCTCTCTCTGTAATGTGGGCAGGGCGGGGGTGACAGCCACGCAGGCTGCGCTCCACAACGCAGACACAGCTTTATGTTATTTTCACTTGCACCTGAATCTTCAAATCATGCGTGTCTCCCATCCAGCCGGGGCTTTGGCGGGAAGCTGTTAATAATAGATACAACCAACGGTCTGGTAACGAACTGCTGGAGACAGTAATTAGCATTTTAATTTAGGCATTTCCTTCACACTCACCTCTGGAGACCTGCGTTCGAATCTGAAATTGGGGTCACCAGCGGCGGTTTGCCTTGTCCTCTAATCCCCCCCTGGTTGGTTGTCTTTGTCACGCAAGCGGTCACAGCCCAGAGCCGAGTGCGGCCTGAGGGGGGCGCTGTCTGTCCAGGCTCGGCGCCGCGGCCGGCGAGGCGGAGCAGCGGGGAGAGACGCGAGGACGTGGACAGAGCCGCCCAGCCCTGGGGCGGGGGCGTGCGGTGCAGAGGGGGGCAGGGACTAAAGAATGGGAGAGGAAGGGGCCTGGGTGCAGGAAGGGGAGGGGAGCGGGGGCGAGCTGTGTGCCCCCCTTACCGGGCCAGGACGGACTGTCAGTCTTCCCTTTCACAAGCATTCATTTTCTTGATTTTTCTTCAAGCCCAGATTTCCTGCTTTCCTGCCTCAGCAGCTTGCGATGGCTGGAGCGTTAGGAATAAATGACTTAATGGACTTGCCTTTTTTTCTTTCTTCCTTTGACAAAACGAGATTTAAAAACCACAATCACAAAAAGGAAAGTTCTCTCTTCCCTCAGTGTCCCAGGACTGGAGAGAGACAAGCTCATCCCTGTTTACAGTTCCCCTGTGGAGGGGAGCACACTTCATATCCCCTTTTCACAGATCCCCCCACCTTGGGTGGGGAGTAGGCACATGTAGGCAGCTCCTTCTGGGACAATTCCCAATTAATCATGCCCTGCTGTCTCAGCCCCACTTCTGACAATCAGGGTTGCTAGAAGATAGCCACATGCATTAAAAAATGACCTACATATTCCCCTCCATGCAAAAGCATCTTTGATCTCTGAGGTGGCATTTCCAGCCTCCCACCGCTTTAGGATCTGCCAGACACTTGAGACTGGATCCAGAGGTAAATGGGTCTTGAAGAGGAAGGTTATTATTTGAGCTGGGAAAGCCCATGGTGGATAGAGCAAGGCGGCTATCTCTCAACATGCTAGCAGAGCGAACCAAATCTGCCAGTGCTTTGGGCCCAGTGTTCAGGGCTAGTGCAGTGGTGTGCATGTAGGTAGAAAAGCTCCGGAGCTTTCTTTTGTCTCATCTCTGATGTCATCTCCATCACTCAGGAATCTTTAAACAAAAAAGTCAATGTATCTATGCTTGCAAGTGAAAAGTCAAGTGGTAGGTCAGGTTTCAGGTAATGCTTGATCTAACTAAATTGCATCACTCCATGATCAGATTTCTTTCTTTCTTTCTTTTTTTTTTTTTTTTGAGACAGAGCCTCAAGCTGTCACCCTAGGTAGAGTGCTATGGCATCACAGCTCACAGCAACCTCCCACTCCTGGGCTCAAGTGATTCTCCTGCCTCCACCACCCAAGTAGCTGGGACTATAGGCGCCCACCACAACGCCCAGCTATTTTTTGGTTGCAGCCGTCCCTGTTTTTTGGTGGGCCTGGGCTGGATTCGAACCTGCCAGCTCAGGTGTATGTGTCTGTCTGTATGTGTCGAGCCACAGGTGCTGAGCCATGATCAGATTTTCTGACTCTGTGCACTGGTTTCCACTGTTTCATCCTGTGGCTGGTTCCCCTCAGAGCCATAGGTTGGTGGCCAAAAGCCCCTTGGACTCCATATTTCTTTGTTTTTTTCTGGTGAGAAGGGAGAGGCTTTCTGGATTGATTTCTGGGATTTATGGTCCCTCACTGATTTAGGCCACATGCCTATCCTTGAATTAATGACTGTGACCATGGGATAAAGGATATCAGATTGTCTCTAGAGCTGAGAAGGGGTCAGTCCAAATGCAGGATAAAGGATATCAGATTGTCTCTAGAGCTGAGAAGGGGTCAGTCCAAATGCAGATGACTGCCCACAAAGGCAAATGGACTAAAAGGCAGTATCCAGCGTCCATTCATTCTATCCTATTTGTAACCTCTCTCTCCTTGTAATGGAATTATATAGCTATGCCCTCTGCCAGGTGATGTTTTTTGTTGTTGTTCTTTTGCTGTTTATTTAACATAAAGGGTTAGACTTTGGTGTGCAACAGGGCTTTGTGGTGGCCCCCATTCAAATGGACTTAGGACACTTCCCCAACCTATTGATGGTCTTGGTCATTGACTCACTCTGGCTATTGGAGTGTTAGCTGCTGGCCTGGGCAGAGGTTTTCCACCTGGCCTAGTGACTTAGATTGGCCTCTTGCATTCTTCCAGCCAGAAGAAGAGGAGCATGCCCTCAGTAGGTACTGGTCCTTGGATATGAGACACAGTGGACCAACCTGTGTCCCGAAGCCACAGAAAGAAACATTTGTCATTTTCAGTTGCTGAGATTTTGGGGGTTGTGTGTTCCTCAGCATTATTGCAGCAACAGTTGACGAAGGCAAGTACAAAGCAGCTGCTAGATTATTACAGCTTTGACATTCTGGATGTTGGGGCAAGGAAGATATCAAAGAAGAAATTGGAGGATTTCCACAGAAAAGCCCCTTTGCTCTGGAATGAAGAGAAGTACATGGCCTTCCTTTCCTCAGGATGTCTCTCGACTTTTCTTGCCAGGGGCCTGGGAGAAAGAGGTTTCTTCTTCTTCTTCTTCTTTTTGAGACATAGTCTCAAGCTGTCACCCTGAGTAGAGTCTTATGGCATCACAGCTCACAGCAACCTCAAACTCTTGGGCTTAAGCAATTCTCTTGCCTGAGCCTCATAAGTAGCTGGGACTACAGGTGCTCTCCACAACGCACGGCTATTTTTTGATTGTAATTGTCATTGTTGTTTGGCAGGCCCAGGCTGGATTCGAATCTGCCAGCTCCGGTGTATGTGGCTGGTGCCCTAGCCACTGAGCTATAGGCGCTGAGCCAAGAAAGAGGTTTCTTCTGTGGGGGAAGAGGCCAGAACATGGCCTCTCAGAGCAATGAGACACCCCCTTTTCTCCATCCCACCTCCAGCTCTGCTGGCTGTTCCCTGGAGATGGCTGAAGGTAGAGCTCAGGACAGGTCCTGGGCAGCCAATCTTCACAGTGTGCTGAGGGGGCAGCACCGGTCTGGGCTGTTTGGCCCTGGTATAGCTGCTTGGCTCTAGGCCACTGCGTGCAGTTGGCATATTCCTAGAAAACTGCATTTAAATTAAAGTTTTATAATTTCATATCCTTTTGAAATGCCTTTAAGAGAATCCAGTCAGAGGGTGAGGAAGAAAGGATACGTCACACCAGTAAGTACTGACTCTAATTTATCTGGTCTGTGCCACACATTTTCCTAAACGTAGGCTTGCCCACACTGTGACAGCCCTGTGCACAGACATGTTTATGTGGCCTTCAAAACCCCCTGTGAGCAGAAGGAGAGGAGTTATTCATGTCTCCAGTGAGGAAGGCAGTGCACAGAGACCCAGCTTGGCCTCCTGACCCTAGACAGGGGTGCCATCCTCTCTCCAGGCTTTTGTATAAGGCTGTCTTGCAGCCTCCCCAGAGACAAGTATTGTAGTTGGGTTGTTGTGCATCCTTGTTGCCTGCCCCAGGCCTTGGGCATGATGGGTTTGGGGAAAGGGAGTGTTGCCTTTCCTTAAACCCTGAGACAAAAAGGTTTTCTCTGGCCATATGTGTTGAGGCCCCACTGATGTTAGGGCATGAACTTGGGCCCTGGACAGGTGTACAGATCTAACTCTACCACTTGAGTAAACAACTTTACCCTTGAAATCCTCATCTCCCAGAGTGAAATAACAGGTTCCTGGCCCACAGTAAACATTCAATAAACAGGAGTTACTGTACGTCTTCAGACTTGCTGGGATGGCAACATGGGTAAGAGCTTGCATTCTGGATCTGGACTCCCGGGCTATGATCCAGGAACTGTCTCTCATTAGGGAATCATTTCCAAAAATTTCATGCTGCCTCTCTGAGCCTTCGTTTCTTCAATCTGTTGGATCAAGACAAGTATGATGACTTTAGGAGGACCCTTGGCCCCTGGGCAAATGCTCTTGGCCACCCAGATGGGAGCAGACATAGACTAGCAAAGTAACAAGTGAAGGGACTAAGAAGAGTTGTAAGATAAATCTGAGGGCAGGGAGGGTGACCTAAAAGTCCTTTCCTGCTGTGGCCAAAGGCTCTGCAGCTATTGGTCAGTACTTCATTGACTTGCACAATCTCTTCATATCTCCTATCTCCAACTTTAAGGGGAGGGGGTCTTTTCTGCACAGCAAGGCGTTCCCATGGCAACAAAAAACAGCCATGCCTCCAAGAGCAAGCAGCCTTCTCCCTTGCATCCTAGGGGCTGAGCCCTCAGCTCTTAGCATGACCTCCCCAAGGCATTGCCCCTTTCCTAACACTTCTGGTTTTGGAGCCCACACCTGCATGGTAGTGTACACATTTAATGTGTATTTATGGACTGTCTGAGAAGTCCACAACTCACCAAGTGCTAGCTGGGGACCCAGCAACGGAGAAGATAGATAGAACCTGTCCTCAGGGACTAGAATTCTAGTTGGCTTCTCTTCAAGTAAAGAGAAAAGACAATTTTGACCAGTGCTAAGTGCTAGGAAGGGCATGGCTTGGGTGGCTGATGGGGGTGGAGGAGGCGGTCAGGAAACGCCTCTCTGAAGATGCCATCTGAGCTGAGCCCTGAATGAAGAGAGGAGACCAGCCATGTAAGATCCTGGAAGATGTGTGTCCAGGTGGAGGGAATAGTGCATGCAAAAGTCCTGAGGTAGAAATGAACTCGAGTGTTTGAAGAACTGGCAGCAGCTAGAGGGCCCAGGTTTGGGCCAAAGGAGGGTGCTGAGGTGTGTCAGGTCAGGCAGGCAGAGGCTCCATCAAAGATGGCTTTAGAAGCTGGGGATGGGAGTGACAATTTTATCTTGACTGCAGTGGGCAGCCATTTGGGGCTTTTAGAGCAGGATAGAGACCTAGAGGAATACAAATTTTAATAAGATTCTTTTGATTGCTTTGAGGTTAGTTGCACTCTTCCAGGGTTCCTCTGCCTGGAAAGCTCCATAATTATTGAGTAAACTGCTTATTTGGCCGAGAAATAAAACTACAGCTTCCTAGATCTGGTCTTCTTTATACCTCTGTAGGTCTGGGATTGTCTTTCTAGG
Source organism: Nycticebus coucang (assembly GCF_027406575.1). Taxonomy (NCBI): domain Eukaryota; kingdom Metazoa; phylum Chordata; class Mammalia; order Primates; family Lorisidae; genus Nycticebus; species Nycticebus coucang. The sequence goes on from NC_069796.1 coordinate 80,691,822, forward strand.
CACATAGGGGTCTTCTCCCCGAATGTCACTATCCTCCTTTTTGTGACTTTGATATCTCTGGCTGCTGGCAAAGCCTCCTCCCCAGTTCCAGTCAATCACATTCTACCCCTCCCCCCCACCCAAAGCCATAGAGATTTCTCCCTGATGAATGGGCAGTGTCGGACCAATGAATCCTTCAACCAGCCTAGGCCTGAGCGCTCAATCTCTCATAACTCTGCGTTAAGGATGCAGAGTGACACTGGAGACAGCTGGATAAAGGATGAAATAAGAGGCCTGATAAGTAGGATTGATGGCTGTCCTTGCCCAGGATCGGCTGGGGGAAGGGCAGAGGAGGACCCAGGTTGAATTATTACCTTCTCCAGGATGTGTGGGGCTTTGAGATTGCTCAGACAGACTACCATTGATCTCTGGCAGACAGACTTCCATTGATCTCTGACCCCTTCAGAAATCTCAGTTCCCATGCCCCAAAGCGGCCCTCTGCATTTGTGCAGACTAGGATGGAGCACTGGGTGTTGGCGTAGGCCTCGGAGGAGTGTGATGTCAGGAAATGGGAGCCTCATCTTGAGTTCCTTTGGAGGCAGGCAGGATTCTTTTTTATTCATGACAGAAAACTAAGCCAAACTTCCTAAGCCCAAAGGAACTCTATTGGCTCACAAAGAAGAATAGTTTAGGGATAGCTCTTCCTTCAGGTGCAGCTTGACCCAGGACTCCAACAATGGGACTAGTCTTTCCACTTATTGGCTCTTCCTTGGAATAGGCTCTGTTCACAGCAGGCTCTCTCCTCATCGTTGCCAGATGACTGCTGAAAGCTTCCAAGGCCATCTTCTTTCTTATTTGAATCCAGTGGGAGAGACTTCCAGAAATGAATAAAAGCCCCAGAACGGAATCTCATTGACATGGGTCATGCTGACAGTAGGTCATATATTTCCTTATTTATGATATAAACCTATCATTGTGCAATGGGAGATGGGGGATGCTGCCTGGCTAAGCTAACCTGGGCCCATGTCTGAAGCTCCATGTGGTGTTAATTCTTTTTTTTTTTTTTTTTTTCCATGTGGTGTTAATTCTACCCAAAATGCCTTGCTGGGAAATTTGGGAGTCTTTGAAGAAGAGGGAGAAACAGATGCTAGAGAACCAACAAACACATACCCACACCTCCTCTCAATTTTGTTTTTCACCATTCCCTGATTCATATTCTCACCTCTCCCTAATCATTGATCCAAATCCTTCACAGAAGCTCAAGCTTTATCCCTCCATACAAAATCCTCTAAATTAGAACTCATTGGTTGCAAGTGACAGAAACCCAATTAAAATTGGCATAAGCCAAAAGGGAATCATCTCACTATTGTAAAGTCCAGAGATAGTGCTGCTAGCCTCAGGCCTGGGTGGTACCAGGGACTCCCAACAGCATCATGGGTTCTTGGTCTCTCTCCATCTCTCTCCTCCTCTATCCTCTGTGTGACTTTATTCTTAAAAAGCCTTAATCAAGGACTGACAAGATGGCCTCCCCCAGTCCAGGTCATCATCCTCTGGTTTAGCAACACTCCTGTGGGAAGAGAAACTTCCCAGGGTGAGACTCATTTTTCCATCCCTCATCAATCACTATGCAGAGCCAGGGCTGGCACTAGATGACCAGTGGGGCCTAAATCCTGAGTGTGCCCCTGCCATTAGAACATGAGAGCCCTACCTGCTCTGCTGAGACCAAAAGAGCAGGAGGGGAAGCTCCCTGATGGAAAGTGGATTCTGTTTCAAGAAGAGAAGGCTGGCTAGGCACAATGGCTCATCCCTGTAATCCTAGCACTCTGGGAGGCCAAGGCAGGAGGATTGCTTGAGCTCACAAGTTCGAGACCAGCCTGAGCAAAAGTGAAACCTTGTTTCTACTAAAAATAGAAAAACTGAGGATTGCTGGAGCCCAAGAGTTGGAGGTTGCTGTGAGCTATGATGCCATGGCACTCTACCCAGGGTGACAGCTTCAGACTCTTGTCTAAAAAAAAAGAAAAAGAAGAGAAGACCTGGAATCTGGGCAGACAGACAATCGCCTGTCCTCTTCTGACTTTGCCAGCACCACGTTGCTCTGCATTGTTCCCCACAAACACCTCCTCATCCGTGTGTAGAACTTGGGCATGGGAATCAGGTCATCTTCTTTTCCTCTGGTGAGTAGGTGCTCAATAAACCCTGCAGGAGAAACAGAATGTGGCTTGAACGTGAATGCTACAATCACAGCTACCAGAGATGGAGACGCTACCTCCACCAGGTGCTTCATAAATATCTCTGTCAGGAATCACACACAAACAAGACAGAGGTGAGAAAATGTAGGCTCAGAGATACGAAGTGATTTTCCCAGGTCACAGCTGGGGAGTGGCAGAGCTGGCTGCCTATGTCTGGCTCACCCATGTCTGGCTGGCTCTAGAAGCCCCGGCTTCACCCCTGCCTGTACTCTCCCCCCCATCTCAATGTGTGCTCCAGGGACCTGCAAGCAGCATGAAATAGCAGGCTGATGCTATTCAATTTGGTCTCTTTCCTGACCAGCCCTTAGGATATGGAGAAACCTCACTTAGGTGAGTAGATGGGCTTACTCCAGGGAAATGACTGTGACATCTCTTCTGAGGCAAATCCCTCAGTGCTACCAGGAGGGCCTGGTTTCCTTACACTGTGTAGGATTTAATGAGCTCGTTGCTCTCGAAGTCTTTGCACCTGCTATTCCTTCTGCCAGGAACACTCTTCCTGCAAGTCCCTCTGGGCTCCTTAGCAGTCACATCTCAACTCACAGGCAGCTCCTCTGAGACATCAGCCCCCACTACAAACATCACTGTGTATTAAGAACCTTTAACGATCTGAATTTCACTATTTATTAACTTCATGTGATTATCAGTTCATCCCATTAGAATGGCAAATTCCAGGGAAGCATGGACTTAGTCTGACTTGTTCACAGACATGGGGTCCCTCAGGGCCTAGAAGGATGCCCAGCACTTAATAGGTGCCAAAGAAAGAGGGTAAAAATGGAAAGAGTGAAAGAACAGCCTCACCAAGCTCATGACATGCCGTTTCTAATTTCTGAGGTCATCAAGCTCTCCTTGAGTTGTATCCCACCTTCCGGACCAGGACCTCTACTTGTCAAGCTGGCTTGTCCACTGCTCCTAGCCTGTAAGCTGAGTTTTTGGAACAATCAGGGCAGGAGGCTTTTTTACAAGGGGTACCAAACTGTTCTCTAAGGCATGCCCACAGAAAGGGCTTATGTACCCACTTGAAGGAAAAATGCCATATGGGCCCCCTAAAGCTCATTTTTCTGTCCTGGGGCTGCACATGGGCAGGGGAGCCTTCAAGGTGGCTGTGATGGTTTGAGCAGCAGCTATACCCTGCAGCTATACCCTGCCTCACACTTCCTTGTAGCTGAATTGGGTGGGGTTGGGTGGGGAAGTAGGGCCCTGGCACCAGTCTCTGGCAGCCATATCTGCTCTGGGACCTCTCTAGTCTCCCATGGGTGGGCACTCCTGAGGCTCCTGCCCTGCCCCCAGGCCCACCACCATTGCCTGCTTTTCCTGGGCTCTCCCAGCCTTTCCCTAGGATGGATCCTACCATCTTTGTCACTCCCATGCCCATTTTCCTGTTTCTAATAACTAGAAATTATCTGCTGATTCCTACCCTTTCCCCAGAAAGGAGACAGAGGATGAGGTCCAAGCATTTGTATGGTACCAAGGAGGCCAGATAGCAGGTGAGAAAACAGCAGCATGTATGGAACAGAATCCAAATGTCTTAGGAAGGCCCTCAAAGCCCCTGCCAGCTGCCCCAGTGTCACCTCTGGTGGGTCACAGGCCTCATTGCTCTGTTCTCTCTCAGATGGGTCCTTTGCCTGGCACAGGGCGGAGCCAAGTTATTCCCTCAGTCCTGAACACTCTCCTCAGACTTGTCAAGGCTCTCCACTTCTTGCCATTCAGGTCCCAGCTCCTGCAGCGCTGAAGCATGCTGCACAGTCTTTGGGAGCACTTGGGACACCCACTCAGCTGAGCAGTCCCAAGAGCTCTCATGCAGTACCTTCTCAGGGTTGCTGAAGCCACTGCTCCAGACCCTCCCTCTGCTGAGCTCCCCCCACATCCCCTAGCTGTAATTCTCTTCTGGGCAGGTTTGTTTGCTGTTGGCCCTCTCCACTGAGGCAGACTCAATCTCATAAAGGCAGGCAATGAGCTGTTTTCATTCTGAGTATTGACAGCCCCAAGAACAATGCTGGCACGTAGTAGGAGCTCGGTGCACACTGGGTGGATAAATGAACAATTAGAAACACCTCCTCCCTAAGTAGGACCTTTCCCCCACATTGTGACCTCCAGGGCTCCCGAGGCTTGGGAGAAAGATCTCAGAGAATCTGCCTGAGCTCTGCAGGATATGAAGAGCTGCTTCGTGATAGAAATTCAGAGCTGAATGAATGTTCCCCGCCTTCGGGCACACACCCCATTAATGAGCCAAAGGAGGCTATTTTAAAGCAGCCAAATGTTGCTTTTTCTCCAGTTAGTCTATAATTGTGCTTCTGACACTCCCTTAGACAACATGAGAGAGGTAGGCAAAATTATCATTATTGTCGTTGTCGTTAGCTAATATTTATTACACACATGGTGTAGGGTGAGCGTTTCACTCCTGGTTTGTAATCGGTTTCCATTCCCCCAAAGAGAGTCCTGTGAGCAGCCTGGTAAAAAAACCAACCTGGTAAAAAAAAAAAAAAAAAAACCCAACCTGCAGTGAACTGGAGCGTTCTAGCCCACCTGTTGGGAGACTGCAATTCAGGGTGTTCTGCCTGGGGCTGGGCAGAAGAGACCCTGAGGCCCAGGAAGGAAGAGCACCCTGGGGCTGTTTTGAAAGCTTACATCAAACTGTAGAATGCGGAATGATTGAGCTCTCTTAAGAGAATTCCCATAAGTAGGTGATTTTTTCTTTTCTTTTCTTTTCTTTTTTTTTTTTTTTTGAGACAGAGTCTCACTCTGTTACCCAGGCTAGAGTGCCATGGCCTCAGCCTAGCTCACAGCAACTTCAGATTCCTAGGCTTGAGTGATCCTCCTGCCTCTGCTTCCCGAGTCGCTGGGACTACCTGCGCCTGCCACAACATCTGGCTAATTTTTCTATTTTTAGTAGAGATGGGGTTTCACTCTTGTTCAGGCTGGTCTTGAACTCCTGAGCTTAAGGGATCATCCTGTGTTGGCCTCCCAGAGTGCTAGGATTACAGGCATGAGCCACCGCACCCGGCCATAAGTAAGTGATTTCTGGTCCTTTACTGCTTTATCAATGTCCCAGCCCTAATCACCTAAAACTTGTAGACTAAAAATCTTAAGCCTCCCAGCTGACTGAATAGACTCCTCCTTGCCCAAGGGGACCCCAGAAATACACTAAAACTGAATTGCTGGCTAAGAGAAGGGAGGTCAGACATGCCTCATCATTCTCCCCTCCTTTCTTGGAGATTGAAAGGAGTTCAGCAGTGTGCCCAGAGACAAGACCCGGAGAGGTACAGGCCAAGTTTAATGAAAGGGGACAGATAAATGTCTGGGCAAAGATAGTGTCTGCACTGAGGATGGTTGTGTTGCAGGCCCAACGAGAGAAAGAGCACCCAAACACCGTATTTAAGAGGGAAAGGCTTTTATTCAGCTGGTGAGCAAAGGGGCAAAGGGCATAGAAGAATTCAAAATGGCTGTGTTCCCCAACTGGCCTGGTCTTTCCCTTTTTATCTCCAGTCAAAAAGTTCTAATGGGTATCTTTCTCATTGGTCAGTTTGAACCAAGCTGGAGAAGCTGTTCCAGCCCCCACAGAACTACCAGATTTCACAGAAGTGGAAATTTTCAGATCCCAGGAAGTTAAGTCTTCAAATTCCTAAAACCTGAGTCACCATGGAGAAGACCCTGCAGGTGTATCCTTGGGGTCTCCTTGAGAGCACCTCTGTTCTCCTAGACCTCACCCTTCCTGGGTATCCTCTCTCAGTTGGAAGCTTGTTTTTATACTGGGCGTAGGGGGAGGAAGATTCCACAGCTTGCTGGAAAGTTCTGGCTGGCTAGAGCAGGGTCAGATAGGCCTTTTGTTCCAGGGGGAAGGGTTTAGGCCCTCAACAGAAATGTCACTGGGCAGGGCTTGAAACACACCTGCAGGTCTTCAATGTACTTAACTGATCACTTGAGTCTCAGTCCACTGGTTTGTCTATGGTTAACAGTCTATCTTACCTTAAAACATTCCGTGTGTTAGATGGTAAAAGGTGGAAATGTGTCACGAAGAACCAGGCTAGCAAAGATTTATTATGGGCTGCCGTCAAAAATGGAAAATGGTGACCACACTGAGTTAAGGTAAGGGTGTGGTACAGCTGTAGTTCAGGAAGTGGTGGGCTTTTTAATACAGAGATCAAAAGTCATCTGCTGGAGCCTGAGGGGTTCCAGGGTAGAGTTGGGGTGACAGTCTGCAAGGAGAGAAGGAATCATGGAGAAGTTTTATTAGGAGGAAAAATAGAAAAAGAGTCTGACCAGAAGTCAGCTGTCTGTCACACAGCTCGAAGAGGCTTTTATTAACCTTACCAGTGTAGCTGGAATGTGGCAGGGGGTTGTGAGGGGAGTCATTCTCTTCCGCTTGTACCAAGGGGCTAATTTTGGAGTCACTTGATTGGCCATAGCAGGGCTGAGGTAGAAAGTTACTGTTCTGTTGTTTCCCAGGAACAATGGCCTTGGAATATTTCAGGGGGGAGGCAGTCTGTTGTGATCATGCAGTTTAGTTTCTGGCCTGTTCCCTCTAACTCGCTGTCCCCCCAAAATGGCTGTACTCTTGTTAGGGTGGTGAGGGTTCCTTCTCCACAGAGGTCATGTAGGAGGTAGGAGGATTATCTGCTTTGAATCTTCTATAACCTGAAAGGAAGTTTAACAATACCAGGGGAAACACAAATCCTAGTCTTTGCTTAATGAAAGTTTAAACCCATTGGAGATAGAGAAAGACCGACAGCAAGTCTTTAAACAAAGTTTTATTTCTTTAATCAATTACAAATCAAAGAATTTTTTTTTCCTTTTTTTTTTTTTTTTTTAAGCAGTTCTGTCCAGGGCTGGGTTTGAACCCGCCACCTCTGGCATATGGGGCTGGCGCCCTACTCCTTGAGCCACAGGCTCTTCCCAGAATTTTTTTTTTTTGAGACAGAGTTTCACTATGTCACCCTCGATAGAGTGCTATGGTGTCACAGCTCACAGCAACCTCAAACTCTTGGGCTTAAGCAATTCTCTTGCCTCAGCCTCCCAAGTAGCTGGGACTGCAGGTGCCTACCACAACGCCCGGCTATTTTTTTTATTGAAGTTGTCATTGTTTCTCAGCTGGCCCAGGCCAGGTTCGAACCCTCCAGCCTTGGTGTATGTGGCTGGCACTGTAACTATTGTGCTATGGGCAAAGAAGCCAAATGGAAGAATCTTTAAACCTACTTATAACTCCCCTCCCACCTCCCCCCATTGAGATGTCCCACCTTTTTGTCTAAGCCAGTGGTTCTCAATCTTTCTAACGCCACAATGTGCTTTAATTGTTAAAAAAAGGGTCACTGGCGGTGCCTGTAGCTCAAAGGAGTAGGGCGCCGGCCCCGTATGCTGGAGATGGCAGCTTCAAACCCAGCCCCAACCAAAAACTGCAAAGAAAAAAAAACATAAACAACAATAAAAAAGGGGTTGCCACCCACAGGTTGAGAACCACTGAAGCCAATGTATGCCTTCCACACATTGATTTATGACTTTACATGTAATTCCTGTCTCCCTGAAATGTATAAAACTAAACTATAATCCAAGCATAGCAAAACCACTTGCTCAAGGCTTCTTGGGCATGGCTCTGAGCCATGGTCACTTATGCTTAGATCAGAATAAACCTCTTTAAATCATTTTATAGAGTTTGGGTTCTTTTCTGTTGACAAACCCATCACACAGACCTGTCCACAGAGGCAGGCCCAACAGAGCTATCCCGGAAACCAGGATGTGCCCTTTGAGCAGGGAGTCTGGAAGGACTGAGGAGTAAGTGTGCAAGGCAGGAACCTGTGACCACCCAGACTATGAGGTACATTGGCGGGACCCCCATGCTACCCATTCTGGCATCCACAGCCCCCCCTACCACTAGAGAGTGCTGGGAGATGGCCCCAGGGGTGGGGGTTCTGCCATAGGAAAGACACATTTCCTGCCTAATGGGCGGTGGTTGGGTTGGTAATGAGTATTCCTGTTAATTTGGAGGAATGATTTAACACCAGGAGAAGCCTAGTAAGACATCTTCTGAATAGAAAGAGAAGACTGACCCCCCACCAGGTGGCAGCTCTAGGACATTTTACTACTTGGGCCACTGAATCCATCCACACAGGGAAGGGACCCAGACGACCGGGAGCTGCCTCCTTAAGAAGGAAGGTGGGAGGCAGGCACCAGGCCAGTGTTGGCAGCTAAAGAAGGGAGGGAGGCTGCGAGACAGGCATTCCTGCTCCCTGTGGTGGGCTGGGCAGCGGCAGGGCCTGATTGATGGGCCAGGAGAGCTGTGTGGGCTGCAGCCACCTCCCCAGCTGGTCACTCACCCTGGGCCTCATGGTGCTGCAGGGGTTAAACAGGACAGTGGGGGCTGGAGGGTGGGGGGTGGGGACAAGCACCACCTGCTTCACCTGTCCATTCAACACATATTTCTGAAGCCCCTACTGTGTGCCAGGCATTACTCTATGCCTTAAGGGCCCTGAGGATCTGGTGTATGTGCCCCTGCTCACGTTCCAGTGGGGAAGAAAGAGGGTAAGAGAAGGGTCAGCAGAAAGTGACCATGATAGCGTTAGGTTAGTGTCAGTCACAGTGAAAAATAGAATGCAGGGAGGTGTGCTGGACAGCAGAACGGCCGGGGCAAAGGCTGGGGCTGGGAACCAGCCTAGAATGTTGGAGGATGTAGCCCTGGAAAGAAGTCTAGTTTTCATGCCATTGTACCAGGAAGTCATTCCACCATCTGATTTCCATTAGAAAAAATCACCCAGTATGCTCTTTTCAAATGGAGAGAAAAGTGGGAAGTGACAAAATTTAGGAGGCTGTAGTGCCACAGGAGGGGGCTTGGGCCAGCGGGTGGGCGGATGGAAGCAGATGGGTCTGAGGGTGGTGCCAGCAGCATATCCTGACGGCTGGGTGGCCCGGTAGGGCTCCTGACTGTTGGGAGGGGTCTAGGAATCTTATTTTTGATAAGTCGACCCTTAGGTGATTCTAGTGAAGTGCTCAGCTCTCAAATTCCAAACTGGAGGTGGAATTCTATGTGTTTGAAAAACATAGCCTGCGGGTTCCAGTTGTCAAGTGAGAGATCAGGATATAAACCTAGAAAAACCCTTGTCATTTTACTCAGTGCTACTCTCTCCCCCCATGAAGCCAGGAAAGGGAAGACTTTGGGTCCACTCCCTTAGTAAGGAAGTGGGTGCCCTTTCCAGAGGGTCCTTCCTTCTCCCAAAGTCCTCTTCTCTTTACACTCTGAAATTCTGAAGGTAGCAGGCCTCTTTGAGGTGTCTGCAGCCAGGGTGTGGATGGAGGAGCGGGGCAGACAGGAGATGGACGCTCCCAAACTATCAGTGATTCTGAGGGTCTGATGTAAGATGACAACCATACCTGGAGATGACTCCTAGGAATCAAGGTCAACTGCAAGATGGCACCTCCTCTCTAAAGGGTTCATCTCACATACAAGTCTGGAGGTTGGCCGTCTACGATTCATAAACCTACTCTGGGCATCAAAAAGCCAGGTTTCTTCTACGTATCTGTTGCCCTTTCATACCATGTGTCCTTTAGCCTAAGGTCTCCTTGTGGCCCCAAAAGGCTGCTGGATGTCCAGCCATCATGTCAGGCTGGACAGAGAAAAATGGAGAAGCAAAGAGGGTCCAGCTCCTCCTTTTTAAGGAATCTGCCCAGAAGTTCCACACACACTTGTAGATATCTCATGGGCCAAAATTTAGTGCCTTGCCCACAAGACAGGCTGGGAAACGTAGAGTTTTGTTTTGTTTTGTTTTTTAAGTTGAGCCCTTTGTCCAGGACTCTGAGACAGAAGAGAAGGGATGTTGGAAGATAATTAACTGCCTTGGCCTCAGGACATTAATAGTGACACCAAGTAAATAAGATCAAAGCCTCCCCCTGCTTAAAACATGCCCAGAGCCTCCTATGGCCTTACCCCAGGAGCCCAAGGCCCTGCCCCTTCTTACAGCAGGGTCTTTGCACTTGCTGTCGCCCTTCCCTATATACTGTGCCTCAAGATCCTTGCACGGCCCCCTCATCTCATCATGCAAGTCCCCAGAGAGTCCTGACCCAACCTTCCCTCTACAGTTGCTGTCAACCCTACTCACCTGCTTTATTTTTTCTAGAGCATTTAGAACATTCTGAATTGCATTCCTTTGTTTGATGTTCATGCTCCACACACAGAGGGAAATGTCATTTCTGTGTGATACTCTTTGGCACTGCCAGAGAGGCTGTGCATATGTAGATGCCTGTGCAGACAGAGGAGAATCCTTCATTTGGGTTTTCTCCCACTTGCTGGTCTATGGTTCTGTTGTGGCCATTCCTGCAAAGAATGCTGTGTGGTGTTGCCTCCTCACTCAGCCTCCTTGTGCAGCTCTTCAGGAGAAGGGCAGTTCCTCTGACTTTCACTGTGCCTGTCTGTCCACTTTGGAGGGATGGGTGATGATGGATAGAAAGCCTGAGAAGCCCAAGATCAAGGTGTTTGGCCACAAGTGTTCAAACTGCCTCCGATATACATGGAACTCAACCGATACCCTGGATCCTTGTCACCATCACCAGAGAGACTCCTTTTGCCCTCTCTCCTGGTCTGAGTCTCCTGTTCCCGTGTCTGTGGTTGTCGTCTTTCTTGGTTTGAACAATTGTTGCTGTGGAGCACAAATTCCCGTAGCTTTCTGAGAAAGAGTGGTAGAGAGTTAAATCTTTTGCGCTCTTGTCTGTCTGCAGAAGTCTTTTCCTTGCCTCTCATTTGATTAATAGCTTATCTGGGTATAGAAATGAGTTTGAGGGCGGCGCCTGTGGCCGAGTGAGTAGGGTGCCGGCCCCATATGCCGAGGGTGTCGGGTTCGGACCCAGCCCCGGCCAAACTGCAACAACAACAACAAAAAAAAATAGCAAGACATTGTGGCGGGCGCTTGTAGTCCCAGCTGCTTGGGAGGCTGAGGCAAGAGAATCGCATAAGCCCAAGAGTTAGAGGTTGCTGTGAGCCATGTGACGCCAGGGCACTCTACCCAAGGGCGGTACAGTGAGACTCTGTCTCTACAAAAAAAAAAAAAAAGAAATGAGTTTGAAAATAATTTTCATTCAGGATTTTGAAAGCATTACTTCCTGTTTTCTAGATTGTCTGGAAAAGCATAGAAACTTCTTTTTGTCCCCAGGTTTCTGAAATTTTGAAGCAATTTTCATTCATTGTGGTGAGCAATTGTAAGTCCTTTCTATTAAAAAACTCACGTCCTTCATTTCTGAGAGATTTTCTTGAATTATTTCATTTATGGCTTCTTTTTCATTTCTGAGAGATTTTCTTGAATTATTTAATTTATGGCTTCCTTCCCTCTGTTTTCTTTTTCTTGACTCTTGTTACTCAGCTATTGTATCTCTTGAATTTATCTTTCAATGTTCTTTCTTCTATTTTTCATTTCTTTGTCTTTTTGCTCTGTTTTCTGGGACGTTTTCCACTTTTGCCTTCTAATCCATCCTTTCTTTTTTTTAAAAAATCACTTCTTTGTGCTTTTAATTTTCAGGAACTCTCTTTTAATAATCTACTCTCCTAATGTTCCTTTCGTTACAGCTTAATAGATGTAATATCTTCTCTTATTTTCCGAGGTTATTAATAATATTTTGTAAAGTGTTTCTTCACCCCCTGTGGTCTCTGTTTCTTTACACTGTTTTTTTTTTGGGGGGGGGGTTTGTTTTGTTTTCTCTATTCCAAGATGAATTGTCCCTCAGCTGTCTGATGATCTGTATTTCATCAGATTATGATAAAATAAAAAAATGTAGATCGCAAGCTTCAAGGTCTTAATGGGCCACCTGTTGGGGAATCCATCAGTGTTTTTTTTTTTTTTGGCCGGGGCTGGGTTTGAACCCGCCACCTCCGGCATATGGGACCGGCGCCCTACCCGCTGAGCCACAGGCGCCGCCCTCCATCAGTGTTAGTACCCAGAAGTCTTGCATTGGGGTGAGTCAGATTCCTAGGGAAGATTCTTTCAGTCCTCTGTATGGAGAAGAACTCTGTCCTAACTCTTGGGGCTGATTAGGGGAAGGAGGCTAGGCTGGGGATTCTAGGGTTCTATAGCCCCTGTTTTCAGTATAGCATCTAAGCTAAAGCCTGGTGTAAACTGATAGTTCATAAAAGAGAAATTTATCTCTCATGGTTCTGGACGCTGAGAAGTCCAAGATCAAGGTGTTGGCAGGTTCAGTGTATGATGAGGGCCTGGTCTCCTCTTCCGAGATAGCTTCTTGTTGTATCCTCCAGAGGAGACAAATGCTGTGTACTCACAAGGCAGACGAGTACAGGGTAAGGCAGCAACTTATTCATGGGAGCAGAGCCCTCATGCCTTAATCACTTCCTAACTCCACCTCTTAATACCACCTCCATGGAGATTAAGTTTTAACCTGAATTTTGGAGGAGACATGCATTCAAACCACAGCAGCCTGCAGCATCTCCTCAACCTAATACAGCCCACTGGTTGCAGGTCCCTAGCTGTGCTGGCTACCGTCGCTCCTCCTCTGTTTCAGCCAGCACCATCTTCCAGACACCTATAGAATGAATGTTCTTTGCCACCACACTCATAGACATCCAATATTTAAATATTTTAGAAAACACTTTCTGTTTCCTTTATACCTTGTTCTTCCCCTTAGACATATGTAAGTGCCTCATCCCTTCAATGCAGAGCACAGGGCCAGGTAACACGCAAAATGTATTTTTTATTTTTATTTTTTACAAAATGTCCAATAAACATTTCCTCTCTTCCCTGACCTCTCCGTTCTGTTGAGAAAATGAAGTACTTCTGAATTCACATATGACTTATAGACACGAATGTTGATAGTGAAAATTATTCGCCCATATCTGACCTTAGTTTTCAATTAGTTGTTATTGTAAAAACAATGTAACATGAAAGAAATTTTGGAAAAACCACCCATAATTTTACCTGGCAGAGCTATTTTCCTTTTGAGTTTTGCATCGATATTCCCTTCAAGTTTACTTTTGGAAGTGCCCATGTGTTTACCGAGCTCTGATCCTACCTTCCCATAAAAATCAGCTAAAAGGTCACCTCCAAGGCAGCTTTTTTGGACCCTGAGAAATTCCTTGTCCTTCTATCTCTATTGCTACTTTACTCACTCTGAGTGTCATTCCTTGTTTTCATGTCTCTGATGCCCCAAATGGGCAGGGAGCTTCCGGGGGTGGGAATGGCATCCCTCAGAGTCTCTGTGTTCCAAGCACAAAGCCGCGCATGTGGCTTGTGCTTCTCGTGGTCACAGTTTTGTATTCAGTGCTGTCACTGTGTGTTAGAACAGACGCCTTTTCCCTTGTTGCTCTGTAGTTTTCATAACGATCGTTTTTAACAACTCCAGAATATTTCATCAAGTGGATGTTTCATAATTTAGTTAACCAGTTCCCTATTGGGGAACATTTGGGTTGTTTCCAGTTTTTTCTTATTACAAATAATGCTGCGATGACTGTTCTTGTGCAAGATAGCTTATTTCTCCTTTCGAGTTGGTTCTTGGAACCCTGGGTCAACAGGGTTTTGAGTTGATTCTTGGAACCCTGGCCCAATAGCTTTTTTTTTTTTTTTTTTAGAGACAGAGTCTCACTCTGTTGCCCTTGGTAGAGTGCTGTGGCATCACAGCTCACAGCAACCTCCAGCTCTTGGGCTTAGGCGATTCTCTTGCCTCAGCCTCCCAAGTAGCTGGGGCTACAGGCACCAGCCGCAATACCCAGCTATTTTTTTGTTTGTAGTTTGGCTGGGGCCAGGTTCAAACCCACTACCCTCGGTATATGGGGCTGGCGCCCTGCTCACTGAGCCACAGGTGCCGCCCCCAGCAACTCTTAAGCCATTTCAACCTGGCAACAACCAGCTGCCTCAGCTGCAGCTCATAAGGAGGGACACAGGTGCCCCCACTGTCCTCTCTTCCTTCTGCTCTGACGACACAGAGCTGTCTCCCTGCTCTCCTGAGTGGTCAGAGATTGAATTGTCCTCATTCAGCAAATGTTCATTAAAGTTTTATTTACTTTGGACTCTTTAGAGCCTTGTCTTAGGCCATTTGGGCAGCTATAGCAAAGTGCCATAGACTAGGTGGCTTACAAACAACAGGAATTTATTTCTCACAGTTTTGGAGGCTAACTCTGAGATCAGGGTGCTGGCGGAGTTCTGGAGAGGGTCGTCTTCTGGTTCTGGCCAGCTAACTTCTTCTTCCTCTTCTTCTTTTTTTTTTGAGACAGAGTCACACTTTGTCACCCTCAATAGAGTGCTGTGGCGTCACAGCTCACAGCAACCTCCAGCTCTTGGCTTAGGCAATTCTCTTGCCTCAGCCTCCCAAGCAGCTGGGACTACAGGCACCTGCCACAACGCCCGGCTATTTCTTTGTTGCAGTTTGGCCGGGGCTGGGTTCGAACCTGCCACCTTCAGAACATGGGACCGGCACCTTACTCTCTGAGCCACAGGCGCCGCCCCCAGCTAAATTCTTGTGTCTTCACATGGTGGAAATAGGGCCAGAGAGCTCTTTGGGGTCCCTCTTATAAGGACATTAATCCCATTCATCGGGTGCCAGCCTCATGACCTAACCACCTCCCAAAGGTCCCACTTCTATTTTTTTTTTTTTTTTGTAGAGACAGAGTCTCACTGTACCGCCCTCGGGTAGAGTGCCGTGGCGTCACACAGCTCACAGCAACCTCTAACTCTTGGGCTTACGCGATTCTCTTGCCTCAGCCTCCCGAGCAGCTGGGACTACAGGCGCCCGCCACAACGCCCGGCTATTTTTTGGTTACAGTTTGGCCGGGGCTGGGTTTGAACCCGCTACCCTCGGCATATGGGGCTGGTGCCCTACTCACTGAGCCACAGGCGCCGCCCTAGGTCCCACTTTTTTTTTGTAGAGACAGAGTCTCACTTTATCGCCCTCAGGTAGAGTGCCGTGGCCTCACACAGCTCACAGCAACCTCCAACTCTTGGGCTTAAGCGATTCTCTTGCCTCAGCCTCCCGAGTAGCTGGGACTACAGGCGCCCGCCACAACGCCCGGCTTTTTTTTGGTTGCAGTTTGGCCGGGGCTGGGCTTGAACCCGCCACCCTCGGCATATGGGGCCGGCGCCCTACTCACTGAGTCACAGGCGGCGCCCAAGTCCCACTTCTTAATACTATGAAATTGCAGGCTAGGGCTTCCATATGTGGGTTTGAGGGGACACATACCTTCAGTCTATAACAAGCCAGGTGCGAAACCTGGCATATCTGAAGTGTTGGCATCCTTCACTTGATATGTTTGCCTGACCCACATCTGTGCCCCTTCCTCTGATATCAGCTCACTGGGGAGCCACTCCACTCTGCCTTCAGTTTCAGTGGTACTCAGGTTACTTTTGCCCCCGGTGGTGGATTGGGCATAAGGCCTGGCCAAACAGAGCACTCTATCTCTGCCCACAGGGATTGGTTCAGGGAATGTCACGTAACTCAGTCAGAGCTAATGACTTGAGACCTTAAGACATTTGAAAGAGAAGCCTTTTCTTCCACTGAGCCAGGGCTGGGAGGACAATGTAGGGTTGATGTTATTGTTGATGTAATATTGCCCAGTGATGTGATACTGATGATGGTGGAACATTGGAGCTTCCTGCTATCAAGTCACCATTGTAGAGGCAACCTCCACTTGCTGTTGATTGATTGTAGTCCTGTAGCTTGTTTTCTTTCATTTTAAAATACATATTTATTTTTTTTGAGACAGAGTCTCACTTTGTCCCCCTCGGTAGAGTGCTGTGGCATCATAGCTCCCAGTAATCTCAAACTCCTGGGCTCAAGTGATTCTCTCTCTCTCTCTTTTTTTTTAATTTCAGTTTGCTTGTTCATTCTTCTTCGGTTTTTGTTCATTTTCTTCTTCCTCTGGCGATGCTCTTTCCCATTGCCTCCCCAGTAGCTGGGATTACAGACGCCCACCACAACGTCCAGCTCTTTGATATTAGTAGAGACAGGGTCTTACTCTGGCTCACTGCTGCTCATACTGGTCTCGAACTTCTGAACCTCGAACTACCCGCCTCGGCCTCCCACAGCGCTGGGACTACAGGCGTGAGCCACCACGCCCGGGCTCAAGTGTTTCTCTTGCCTCAGCCTCTAAAGTAGCTGGGACTGCAGGCACCCACCATAGCACCTGGCTATTTTTAGAGATGGGGTCTCACTCTGGCTCAGGCTGGTTTCAAACCCATGAGCTCAGGCAGTCCACCCACCTCGGCCTCCCAGAGTGCTGGGTTTACAGGTGTGAGCCACCACACTGGCCCTCATTTTAAAATATTAAGGGGGTACAAATGTTTTTGTTATGGGGATAGCTTTTATAATGTTTAAGTCTGAGCTTTTATTGTTCTCATCACCAGAATAGTGTTTATTGTACCCTACCAGTAGGTTTTAATTCCTTCCCCCATTCCTCCTCCCCTCTTCTTGATTTCTTTCTTTCTTTCTTTTTTTTTTGAAACAGAGTCTCATTATGTCACCCTCAGTAGAGTGCTGTGGCGTCACAGCTCATAGTAACCTCAAACTCTTGGGTTTAAGCAGTTCTCTTGCCTCAGACTCCCAAGTAGCTGGGACTACAGGCACCCACCACAACACCCAGCAATTTTTTGGTTGCAGTTGTCATTGTTTTTTTGTTTTGTTTCTTTTGTAGAGACAGAGTCTCACTTTATGGCCCTCGGTAGAGTGCCGTGGCCTCACACAGCTCACAGCAACCTCCAACTCCTGGGCTTAAGCGATTCTCTTGTCTCAGCCTCCCGAGTAGCTGGGACTACAGGCGCCGGCCACAACGCCCAGCTATTTTTGGGTTGCAGTTCAGCCGGGGCCGGTTTTGAACACGCCACCCTCGGTATGTGGGGCCGGCGCCTTACCGACTGAGCCACAGGTGCCACCCGCACTTGTCATTGTTGTTTAGCAGGCTTAGGCTGGGCTCAAACCCACCAGCCTCGGTGTATGTGGCTGGTGCCCTACTCACTGAGCTATGGGCGCCGAGTCCTCTTCTCGATTTCTTTTTTTTTTTTTTTTGGGTGAGGATAATCCTCCATTTTTTTTTTCTTTTTATTATATTTATTTATTTGTGTTTTTTGGCCAGGGCTGGGTTTGAACCTCCAGCATATGGGACCGGCTCCCTACTCCTTTGAGCCACAGGTGCCACCCTCTTCTTGATTTCTTTTTTTTTTTTTTTTTGTAGAGACAGAGTCTCACTTTACTGCCCTCGGTAGAGTGCCGTGGCGTCACACGGCTCACAGCAACCTCCAGCTCTTGGGCTCATGTGATTCTCTTGCCTCAGCCTCCCGAGCAGCTGGGACTACAGGCGCTCACCACAACGCCCGGCTATTTTTTTGTTGCAGTTTGGCTGGGGCTGGGCTTGAACCCGCCACCCTCGGCATATGGGGCCAGCGCCCTACTCACTGAGCCACAGGCGCCGCCCTCTTCTTGATTTCTTATGACCTTTATTGCATCTCCTTGTGCCCATGTTGTTGTGTTTTTAGTTTTCTAAATGGTAAAATAAGCATAACATAGGCTACCATCTTAACCACTTTTTTTTTTTTTTTTTAAAGAGACAGGTCTCATTCTGTCTCCCAGCTAGACTGCAGTGGCACAATCATAGCTCACTTCAACCTCCAGCTTCCAGGCTCAAGTGGTCCTCCAACCACTTAGGACCTTAGCCTCCCAAGTGGTTGGGACTACAGGCATGAACCACTGTACCTGGCTAGTTTTGTTGTTTTTTGTTTTTGTAGAGAAGAGGTTTCCCTATGTTGTCCCAGCTGGTTTACGAACTCCTGGGCTCAAGTGATCCTCCTGCCTTGGCCTCCTAAAGTGCTGGGATTATAGGAGTGAGTCACTGTGCCAGGCCAATCTTTTAACCATTTTTACATGTATAGTTCAGTGGATGCTTGAGTTTTGAAGATATTTCTGAACCCCTGGATCCAGCAGTGGCTCAGATAGTCTATTTCTTGACTTTTCAGTTATCTGAGCCAATAGTTACCCCATTTAGACCAAACTTGAGCTGGACTCCTGCCACTGGCTCCTTGAGGCCTGAGATAATCAGTGCCTTTGAATGAGCAAATAGATAAGAGAATAAACAGGAACTGGAAGTTTCTAGAAATATATATAACCCCCTAAATGCATCAGTCACCTGTGTCTCTGCAGCCTCATCAGCTCTGGGTATCATCAGCAACCAACTTCAAAGCCGAGATCATGAAATTCAAGGAAGAAACCCAGCTGATCCAGGGACAGACAGAACCAGGACAAGCCTCCCCTATCTTTCTGGGAGATCTCAGTGCTTACCCATGCACAACGGGGTTTGGGGCCTGCTTTGTTCTTTGCTCTGAGGTGTTGTCTTATGGCAGGTTGTGACATTTCCACCTGGAAGTGTCCCACTCATTGCTCTGGGGACGTTTTTATTTTCATATTTAAAGAGAATTTTTGTAGCAGTCTGTATCACCCAGGGCTGTGGGGAGCCCCTGGCAATATGATTCTGTCTGAAGAACAAAGAGGCAAATTTGCAGAAGATCAAATGCAAAGGCATCATGAGAGAAGGAGGGCCAAGAGTTACAGATAAAAACAGTGATGGTTCCAGCCCAGATCTGTGTGTTTTGCTGAGATCTGAGAGCTGTGAATAATGGAGGCTCCACACACAGTGCAGGGTGCCTGGCTGCTAGGGGTGTGGAGGAGGTGGGATCCAGAAGTAGAGCTGGGCACAAGCCCTCCTGAGGGCCAGCACCAATGAAAAGAGCAGCAGAGAGGAAGGATGGGGTTAAGGGGCTCCAGACTGTGTCGCTACCGTGGCTGCATGCAGACCAGAGAGGTGAGCATGTCGCAAGCTCAGGCTTAAGGATAAGCCCAGTCTCCCTCTCAGTTTCCCAAAGGGGGGGGTCCAGATGTTCCTGGGACTTAGGGGGAAGCAGAGGGCACAATGACTTCTCTTGCTGGAACTTTCCTAGCCCTTGCATCTTCTCCACCAGACTTGGGAAGGTGGCCCCCTCACCGCCGCATAGCCTTTGGGGTGCAAACTGTCCCCCTGTTCTGAGTATCTTCCTGTTCCCTGGGCTCTCTGTGCCTCCATCATGTTCAGCCCATGCCCACTCCCTCTCCTTCCAGGCTTGGGGTTGGTCTGGATCCCTCCCTTCTCCTCAGCCCCAGCCTGGGCCTCCCCCTTCCCCTGACTCTCCCCCCAGCCTACCACCCCTCCTATAGTCCCTTTTCCTCCTCTCTGCCCTAGTTCTCACTCCCTGCTCTTACAGATCCAGACAGCTGGTTGGCTGCCCCACACTTGATGCCACAGTTTGCCTATCCCACTGGGTCCTGGATCACAGCCCCCAACCCATTCTCTCTGCTCAGCTCTGAGGCAGCTGGTCCTTCTGCCCTGCTCCTGGGCAGCACTGTCTCTCTGGGCACACGGCCCTTCCTACTGGGAGTGGGCTTTCATCCTTCTTTCTGGCCACCCAGTCCCAGAGCCTTTTTTCTGATAAAGAAGAGCCAGGCTTCCCTGTGTAAGCTGAAATGCAAGATATTCACTCTCTGACTTTTCTAAGTGCTGGGGTCCACCATCAGTAGTGCCTGTTACAACTAGCCAGGGTCACAGGGAGGCAGGGGCCACCCAGAATCCATCAATCCATGGGTAGTTGCAGTGTCAGCTGTAGCAGCAGCCTCACCAGCTTCTAAAGTCTGCAGGGACAGGGTCCAAGGCCCAGCTGGGCAGGTTGGGGATCAAAGCCAAGGACAAGAGCATTGGTGTCCCTGCAGCTTCTTCCTTGATGTTCAGCCTCTAAGCATTATGCTCAGGCCTCCCAGAGGGTCTCTGGGGTCCAAATACTCTTTAATAAATGCTCTTTCTGTCTATATTAGCCAGAATAAATTTCTATTGCCTTGAATTACATTCAATACTATTGTATATAATGAAAGACCTTGACTTATCCATTACCTTTTTCAATTTCTCAGTGTTTTTTTCCCTTATTCTAGTATCCCTTCAATATAAATGTATTATGTTTAAAACATAAATCGATGCAACAAAAATTAAGTAAATCAAAAGGCCTTTCAAATTATAACTCAGACACCTAAAAAGATTTGAAAGTATCTATAAAAATTGCAACCAAAAATCTCACTTTTGGGACTGCATCCTATTTTCCTATTCAATTATTATAACCTGATGATTAGAAATATTTAAAAACTACAACATAGTAGCTTGGCGCCTGTGGCTCAAGCGGCTAAGGCGCCAGCCACATATACCCGAGCTGGCAGGTTCGAATCCAGCCTGGGCCCACCAAACAACAATGATGGCTACAACCAAAAAATAGCTGGGCGTTGTGGCAGGTGCCTGTAATCCAGCTACTTGGGAGGCGGAGGAGGC
The DNA here is from genome assembly GCF_027406575.1 of Nycticebus coucang. NCBI lineage: Eukaryota > Metazoa > Chordata > Mammalia > Primates > Lorisidae > Nycticebus > Nycticebus coucang. Next base: position 80,712,351 of record NC_069796.1, read on the forward strand.
AGGAGAATCGCTTGAGCCCAGGAGTTGGAGGTTGCTGTGAGCTGTGATGCCTCGGCACTCTACCCATGGTGACAGCTTGAGGCTCTGTCTCAAAAAAAAAAAAAAAAAAAAATCAGAACATAGAAACTTTCCTCGTCTTCTGCTTCTCTTTCTCTCTCTCTCACTCTTGTTTTTGTTTTGTTTTTGGTTCCCACAGTTGTAGAGTATCTCATTGTGTGGAAGGCCCTCGTTCATTGAGCCAGTCTCTTATGGGAGGACAGTGAGCTGTTTTCAATCGTTTGTTGTTATAGTGCAGTGAGCAGCCTTTACCTATGTCATGTGTTAGTACAAAGTGCAGCAGCCATGCAATAAATACATCAAAGGAGAAAAGATACAGAATGATCTATAGGACATGTCAGGTTTTGCACAAGAAAGAGGGAAAATAAGAATAGATCTTCATATTTGTTATACTTCAATAAAGATACTAGAAAGATGGACAAAAAGCAAACGAACATACCTGTGACTTGTGTGGGGTGGGTGGGGGAGGGAGGTGCACAGGGTTGGGGAGAGACTCCCCATATGCCTTTTAATCTCCTCCTGCTTTGGGGAACCACAGGACTGTATTATCTGGTTCAAAAAGCAAACCTAATTGAATGTAGAGATAGAACACAGATGTGATCAAAATCCTGAAAAGGACAGTTGGTGGCCAACTTTGTGTAACTTCTCTGTATTGTGGCCTTGGATTGTCTCTTCTGCCCGAACTGTTCCTTTACCCAAGGAGCCAACAAGAGCTGGAAAGAGGATGGACTGCAGACTCTGCGTGCACTTGTACAGAGCTCTGCAGCTGGCAGAGCTACCCTACCATCCTGTCTCCTGTCCAGTGTCCTGAAATGCTGACAAGGAGCCTTTCCCTGAAACCAGACACCTTAAATCCTGCCTCTGACTTCAGAGGGGCCTGCTGGGGTTTAAGGAACTGCCTGAAGACAGGCCGTGTTGGTCCCCTTCCCATACTCATATAGACACCGCATAGTAAGAACTGTTTCCCACCTTCCCTGTCACCACCTGCCCCATGCGTGGGAGATCAGTGGAGCAGCCCACACTCTGTCCACAGACACCCCCACCCCGACCCACGCACCTTGTAGAAACTGAGCAGAGCACACACAATTAAAATCTCCCCTCTGCAGCCCAGGGAGGGACCCGGACTTTGGGGAGGGCAGCAGGAGCCGTGGATTGGGGGGGGTAGAAGGGGCTGTGCTCCCATTTTGTCTCCAGCTGTCTTTGTTCGAGAATAAACACGCCTTGGCTTCCTCTCCCCACCTGAAAACCGCTTCTGCCTGAGAGAGAAATCGTACACAATCTCTGCTTTAGATGTACAAAAAGTCTGAAATTGCTTGGAGACCAGGAGGGAGGGAGCCGGGGCGAGGCTGGGGGATCCAGCGGGTAATTGCAGGTCATCTGTCTGCCTCTGTCAGCGCCGGCTCCACAGCATTGGCAGAAGGACTCCGTGAATTTGCTTTTCCCGTCTTGCATTACTTACTCTTTCCTCAGCAGCCATAAAACCTTTTCCTAAAGCTGCCCTCAAGCATAATGAACAGGAGATATTGGAGCTGATAAGAAAGACAACCCCCAAAGGATGCACTTGGCCATTCTCAGGGTTCCCAGGCCTGAACCTTCTTTGGGGGTTGGGGGATTTCCACAGACCCAAGCAGGGTCCCAAGCACTACAGAGAAGGACTTTGGGACTCAGTCCCTCCTTCTCCCCCTTGCTCACAGTGGCTCAGCAGGAGGCACAAGCCTCCTCCAAATGGGCTTAGAGCTTAAAAGCCACCAGAACCTGCTCGGCCCCACCTGAGCCCACCTGCGTTCCTCAACCCCAGCTCCCCTGAATCTGGTTCCACCTGGCCTAGAACCAGTTTACTCCCTGAATTGAAGCCAGCAGGTGGCTGGGTGATGGGGAATGTGATATTGGGGTGATCTGCCCAGCTTCTGGGTAGGGTTTAGGACCAGAGTCCCCCAATCAGCTCCATAGGTGGCTAATGAGATGAGAGCTGCATTCTCCCGGGAGGGGGAATGGGCCTGCTGGGAGGGTATGGGTCCACATGGGGGGCCCAGCCCTGGGAGCCTTTCCTACCTGGGCAGCAGGGCTCCAGAGCCCTGGCTCAGTCATATCACCTGGCCTGGTCATTGCCTGCTCACTGAACAGTAGGAGCAGATGGGGAGGACAAGCTCAAGAAATTATGTTTTGTTCACACAGAGCATGACGGGCCTGGCCCAAGCACTGCCTGTGGAGGCTGTCATCTCCTGGCCCAGGTCAACCGCTGGGTCAGGCTGTGCCACTCTGGAGTGTGGGGCTGTCTGTAAATGACAATCCTGGCAAGTCTATCGAGATTCCTGTTAGAGCTGGAGACAGAATCAAAAGGGTCTCCAGAGACCACAGAGGCCCACCCTCTTTTTCTCATCACCCCCAAACTAGTGTCCAGAGGTTAAGAAACCCTGCTGGGGACATGGAGAAGAGGGGCAGACCCAGGGTAGGAATGAGGGTCTCCAGGCTGGTCCCGGGGGCAGGGAGCAGGTGGTGGGTACAGACTCTCTACCCTTGGTCTAGCAGGTGTCAGACAGTGTGAGGAGGCTCTTGCTCTGTGGCTGCTGTGCCTGTGCCGTCAGCTCTGGTGCCTGTCAGTCCTGGGCTTCTCCCAGCATAGGAGGGTGAGGGCAGAGTCTGTCTTTAAGCCCTGGAGCCCCCTTGGCTCTTCTCCACGAGAGATTCCGGAGCCATTGATATGCCTGCCTTCCCCTCCACCTCTCCAGCCTTCTTCTCTGCCCAGGAGGGAGGTGGAGGTGAACTCTGCAGTGCTCCCCTCAATCTTGCCCCTCACCTATGGTTGACAGAGGAAGGAGGGTTGGAGGGGCTGGAGGCACTGGGGGTGCTAGTGCCACCGAGGATGGTTACAGTCTCAGCCTGCAGGGGTGTGTCTGGGTTCTGGGCCCATGAGCCTCCATGACTCTCCACGGAGCAAATCCCAAGGGTGTGTTCTGGGCTCCCAGAGGACCTGAGGGTGGGGCTGCACTGTGGCCTGGGAGGGGAGGTATGTGGGTTTACTCACACATGAAAAGCTCCTGAAAGGAGGTTCCCATTTCTCCAAGGCTGAAGTCGTGCCCTAGAGAGGTTAGGCTATTTGCTGGGGTCACAGGCTAAACAGAGGCTGCATTTCCCTCCAGAGTCTTTGGATTCTGGACTTTTCCCCCGAAACTCTCGTTGCTGGAGGGGACTAGAGCTTCCCCTTCTTTGCCTCCTGCATGCTGAGTCCTTTGATGTGCCCCCACCCCAGCTTCCTTCTCTGCCAAGGTGGCCAGCCCACCGTAACCCCCTCAGCAGGCCAGTGTCAAGGCTCTGTCAAGGCAAGGGCTGCTGGCCCAATAGGTCTCTTGTCACTCCCTTAGGACTGGGACACCAAGCTGTTTGGTCCTCTTACCTCTCCCCACTGGGCGTCCTTAGTCAGCACCTTGGAGGGATTCCTCAGGCAGGACACTCGTCCTCAGGGCCCAGGGTCCTTGCTGAGCACTGATGGGCCCTATCCCTCATCCAAGCCCCAGTCTGGCAGCCTGTAAGTGGGGCCTATAATCCATCCTTGGCAGACTGCCCCGAGGGGGCCAGCATCCTCTCTCACAGGGAAGGTGGCCAGGAGAGTGGCTGGTCTGGGTCTGTGTTTACAAGTCTCAGAGTCAGACTCTAGCCCAGGTGATTCAGATTCCTAGAGATGCTTTATCAGGATGGAAACAAGATGTTTATCACTTACCATTAACTGTTGTTATCTTTGCCTCTCTGTCCTCTCTCTCCTTCTTCCCGGGAACTCTCTTAGCAATCCCTGTGAGCTCTGTCCTCTGGATCCTGCTACTTTCACTGGGGCTCCTCAGGGCTAAGGGCCATGTCCTGGCTTCTCCGTCCCCTTTCTTCTCACTCTAGCCACCTGGCCTCCTTGCCAGCATGCTCCCACTCAGGATCTCTGCCTTTGCTGTCCTCTTGATCTGGAATGTTCTCCCCACAGACAACCATGTGCCTCCCTCCCACTCTGTGTTCTCTGTTCAAATATCACTGTATCAGAGAGGCCTCCAGAGCCACACCATAGAAAAGGGGAATCCCTCCTTCCCCAGCCTCCTGCACACCCCACACCGAGCTTTGTTTTGCTCCTTAGCACTTGTCACTACCTGACGTGCCTAATGTCTGCCTGGTATTTCTCTACTTCACCTCAAATATAAGTGACTATAAAAATAGAACCATGTCTGGGCGCGCCTGTGGCTCAGTCGGTAGGGCGCCGGCCCCATATACTGAGGGTGGCGGGTTCAAACCTGGCCCCGACCAAACTGCAACCAAAAAATAGCTGGGCATTGTGGCGGGTGCCTGTAGTCCCAGCTACTCAGGAGGCTGAGGCAAGAGAATCGCTTAAGCCCAGGAGTTGGAGGTTGCTGAGAGCTGTGTGAGGCCACGGCACTCTACCAAGGGCCATAAAGTGAGACTCTGTCTCTACAAAAAAAAAAAATAGAACCATGTCTGTTTTGTTCACTGACATCTTCCCAGGGCCTGGCACTCAATTAGGAACTCTGGAAACACGTGCTGAACGAATGAATGAATTGTTAAATGTAAGCATTTAAATTATCCCACAATTTTTGTAAAGCTTTTGGAGAATTTCTTGTATTTTTTTTTTTTTTTGTAGAGATAGTCTCACTTTATGGCCCTCGGTAGAGTGCCGTGGCATCACACAGCTCACAGCAACCTCCAACTCCTGGGCTTAAGCAATTCTCTTGCCTCAGCCTCCCGAGTAGCTGGGGAGAATTTCTTGTATTTTTAATGGACGAGGACTCAGGACATAATGTTCACTTGAGAGTCTCCTGCCTTGTGAGAGGCTCCCAGGATGACCACGACTGGGGTGGCTGAGACCAGAGGTCCCTGTGATCAGTGCTGGAGGCCAAGAATGTCCTCCATTCAGGGATGGAGCTTGGAGGCTGCTATGAGCCATAGAGAGAAGGCAGCCTGGTCTGTGGGCCCAGGGGTCAGAGCTCTGCCTCAGAAGTCCTGGTTGGGGAAGGCCAAAACAAAGCTGACTTTTCACTGTGACACAGGCCATGAGGAGGATCTTCAGAAAGGGCATTTGCAGCATATGCAGGAGCTGTTGTGCTCACGTGAGGAAGAGCAGGGAGAATGGTGCAGACGCAAATACATAGGCAGGGAGTGCTGGATGGAGACATGCCTCCTCTTGGGACATCATGGGCTCTGTTTAAGAAAAGGGCGCAGGTTGGCAAACACTAAGTGGCTTTGTAGGACCTGTCAGAGCCTTTAATAGAGACTTTAAGGGATATAGTGTGCCCCATTTCAGGGAGCACCCTGAGGGCCCAGAGAGCCATCTAACCCACTTGGAAATATGTGACAAGAGCATAGGGGTATATGGCAGCCAAAGGTGGAGGTGGGGGCAGGAAGGGTACTACTAAAAAATAAAGCTGAGGCCCACTTGCAAACTCTGAATGCCCTGCAAAGGAGTTTGGACTTTATCCTATAAGACATTGATATTAATGAGGAATTTGTATTTTTAGTGATTCTATGACAGAGGATGCAATTGGAATGCTGCAAGGACTTCAGTGAAGAAGTTAGTCTGGCACTGGGGCAAGCTGTGCCCATCTAGGGAAGGCCTGGCTGCTATAGACAGTCCTATAGGTTGTGCACTGCACAACTGCAGGGAGCACCAATCCCAGAGACGACAACATGAATGGTGCCTCCTGGAGTTGTGCAGCCACATCTTGAACGTCTGTCCATGACAGCATGCCCCGAGGGTGGCCACCCTCACTCAGCTGCAGTGAATTGTTGCCAAATGGGAAGGTGTGGTAGACAAAGGTCTTCACCTGTACTGGAACTAGCAAAACTAGTGGTCACAAAAGACTGTACTTCTGGGCCCCCTTGGGGTGTAGATGGGACATAGGACTAATTTCGGTCCCTGAAAAGTGAGTGCAAGTCAGATGTATGTCGCGTGCTGAAGCTGTGCAAAGTCCACACGTGCTCTTCTTCTGTCTGTTCTTTCCCTGAAGCAGCAACTGACGAGGCCACATGTTTTACATGCCACCGAAAGATGGTGGCACCTCTGTCAGCCTGGTCCCCTAAGTGACTGTGTGGAGAAGAGCTCCTGCCCACTTGCACTGGATATGTAGTGTGAGCAAGAAATAAATGACTCTGGGGTAAGCTCCTGAGAGTTGGGGGTGCTTATTACCGTAGTATACCCTGACCTACACAGAAATAGACCTAAATGTTGTCTTGACTTCTGCATTTGAAATCTGCTAGTATTATGTTGCATGTCAATTAAAATAATACCAAATATAGTAGAGGCCAAGCAGAATCCCTCTGCAGGCGAGACATGGTCTACTGGCGCTGGTCTTCAGTCCACCCACCATCTCAGGCTGAGCTGCGGGGCCGCAGAGGACTGTCCACAGAACGCGAGCTAACTCATTTTTCTGTACTTACCCATGCAATCTCAGATCTACTTGTGGGCGTATCAGGACAGAATGAGACTCTCCAGTCTATGATTAACTGGAAGAGATTGCCTGGTTACAAACAGAGAGAAAGAAGGCAATTCTATGGCTCTTTTAGAAGCTGCTGAAAAGCAGCATTTGGGCATTTGAATGCCTGTGGACCAGCGGCTCTGACTCGCAGGCTGAATCAGCGTTCAGGGATGCAGGAAATGGTGATTAAGATCTCCGTGTTCAGATTCCAGCTCTGTTCCTCAGGGTTTGACCCTGGGCAGGTCACCTCACCTCTCTGAGCCTGATTCCTTGGGGGGAAGTTGGGGATCATAGCAGAAATCCACTCTCAGGGATATTGATAAGAAAAAGTGAGGTGTGGGCGGCGCCTGTGGCTCAAGGAGTAGGTCCCATATGCCAGAGGTGGCGGGTTCAAACCCAGCCCCAGCCAAAAAACACAAAAAAAAAAAAAAGAAAGAAAAAGTGAGGTGTGTGTGACCAGCTCTCATGGTTCCTACTGTCCTCCAGACATGGCAGGAGGCTCACTCATCGGAAGGGGCAGGATGGGTCTTCCGGACACACACAGGCTTGGTTTCCCTGCGACTGGTCAGTTACAGATTGGCCGTATTCATTTCCTGTGGTTCCTGTCACATACTACCACAAGTTGGGTGACTTTGTGTTCATTTAAAAAATTGCAGCAAAAAATCATGTAATACAAAATTTGCCGTCCTAACAATATGTAAGTGTATGCCTGGTTCAGTCATGTTAAGTATATTCTTATCATTGTGCAACAGACCCTCAGAACTTTTTCATCTTGCAAAACTGATACTTTATATCTTGGTGACTTTTTAAACAACACACATTTATTTTCTTACAGGTCTGGGAGCCAGAAGTCCAAAATTAGTGTCACTGGGCTTTCAGTCAAGGTGTCAGCAGGCTGGCTCCCCTGGAAGCTTGAAGAGAGAACTTGCTTCCTCACTCTTTCTAGTTTCTAGGGACGCCTGCCTGCCTTGGCAGAATTCCCTTTCCTTACATCACTCCAACCATTGGCTTTTGTCGTCACAGCTCCTACTTCTTTTTGTAGTCAACTCTCTCTCTGCCTCACCCTCGTAAGGACACTCATGATCACATAGAGGGCCCACCCAGATAACCCTAGAAAATCTTCCCATCTCAAGATCAAGTTAACTTTATCACATCTGCAAAGTCTCTTTTGCTTTGTGAGGGAACATATTCACAGTTTGCAGGGATTAGGGCCTAACACCTTTGGAGGCCACTATACCTTCCCCTATAGCCACTGCCGTTTAGCTCAGGGCCCCAGGTGCTTTCCCTGGGCAAGCAGTGTGTGTGGGAGGTGTCTGGAGCAGGCAGCTGACTATGTACCCTCCTCTGGCTATGGCCTCCAGAGCATGTAGGCGCATCCTCCGGTCCCTCTCCCCTCGCCCTCTGGAAGTCTTTCTCCTTCTACTCTCAGTTTCCTCAGGTGATGATACCTACCCCGGGACTAGTCATTGAACCAACAAAGCACCAGGGCTATGGACAAAAAGTGCCTCTTTCCTAAGCTTCTCTGTCCTAGTAGGGGAGACAGAGAGTGGAGGAGACAAGTGCATGGTGCTACATGGGTGAGGCGCCCTCACTTCCCAGGCTGCGAAGGTTCAGATCACACATTGAGCAAGTGCCTATTGTGCGCCAGGCACTGTTCTGGGATGTCCAGCGCCTGTCCTGGAGGAGAGCTCTCTCTTATTTTATAATAGCAAGGGACAGAGCCAATGAGGAAAGGAAAGGGATGAATTCAGATAACAATAAGCCTGTGGTGAAGCAAAATGGAGTCCTGGGCTGGGAAGTCATGGGGCCACTCAGATGCCTCCTCTCGGAGGCGGTGATAGCTGAGGAAGGGTCATGATGTGGGAGCTGAGGGGAGAGGGTTCCAGGTTGAAGGGGGAGCAAATGCAATGTGAAGTGACACACCTCAAGACCCAGTACCCTGTCTGGGTGGAAAGTGCTCAAAAAATTGTGCTGTCAGCAATGAGGATGGGCGGCTATCTTGGGACGGGAAATGGGGAGCATTTCACATCCCACAAGCTGTGGCCCATGCTTCTAAGCCGTTGGTCCCGACAGCAAATACATCTGGGACAGACCCAGGGGAAAGGCTACTTTAGACAGAATGAGGGCAGGCGCTGGCCCAGGCCTAGAGGAGACCCGGCCAGAAGGGACTCCGCCTTGGGTCCCCTACTCCCACGTGGAGCCCTGCTCCCTCATGTGGGCTGGTTTCTTTAACGAGACCATCTGTCTGCTTTTCCTCACTCTGCTGAGCCTGACGAGGCCATCCATCTCCCCATCCCCATCTTTCCTGTGTCACCACCCAGGCCCCACCATTCCTGCTCAGCTCTGAGGGGGCAGGGGCAGGTTTGGCCTTCAGCCCTCATGTTTACTCTTCTCATCTGGGCACATCTGGCCCCCCATGCTGAGTCACTTGCTCCATCTGCCTGTCCTCACTGTTGGACGGTGGCCGTCTCCTTCCTGGCTCCCGTGGAGCCACGTGGCAGCCCCCGCGTGGAGTGGGTGCCAGCACCAGCACACGCGTGGGGATGTGACTGCAAGCAGCTCGGTGCCAGCCTGCATCCCATGGAGGATCCCTTCAGGGACCGCCCCCCCCCCCGCCCCCCAAGCCTCCTGAGAGCCCATAGGGTCGGTGGTCCATTTGCCAAGACTCAGAGAGACCAAAGGCAATAGCAGGGCCGAGGCAGAAACTAAAATGCCTCGGTGTAAAAGCTGGGTGTAAGCCCAGCTTTGCTTGATGCCAAAGTCTTTCAATTTTGCATCTGAGCATAGAAATAAGGAGAGAGTGGGCATTTCCAGAAGGGCGTGGGGGCGGGAGACAGCTTGGAAGAGGAGAAAGCAAACAAGAGTCACAAGCTTAGAGTTCAAGTCCCTGCAGGGGCATTTCCTGGGACCTAGAGCTCTAAATTTGGGGGGTTACTTAGCTTTTCCAAACCTGACTTTCTTCATATATTTTGAAAATAAACCAGTTGAGCTGAGGCAGTGAAACACTGTCATCTACCTCATAGCCCCACCCTGGGATAGCACCCCTTCCTCTGGCAACAGGCCCCAAATATTCCTCAGCCTTGCCCCTCAATTCCTGTGATTTGGGAAGGGCTGACGAGAGGGCACATGACCAAGCATTAACCAATCAGAGCACTGTAAATTCACCCTTCTCCAGTGATTGGTTCTGGGCAGGTGAGAGCCAGGCAGGGCCAATAAGGGCCTGACCCTTTGTTCGAACTTTGCTAAGGGAAGGGGAGCTCCTTGCCCTGGGTCTGTGAGTGAGCAGGTTGTGGGACAGAGCTACTGGTGGCTGCCAAGTGGTGAGAGCCAGCCTGTAAGGAAAACCAACAGAGAGAAGAGGAGAGCCAAAACATGGAGATAAGAGCAGTTCTAACAAGCCCCTAGATCCAGCTGGGCCTGAAGCCAGATCCACTTCTGGACTGTTCAGTTACTGGTGCCAATACATTCTCTTTTATAGCATGTCTGGGGTGGGTTCTGTCACCAGCAACCAAAAGAGTCTTATGCAATATATTCTTGAAAGGGATGAACATGTGCCTAATACATAAGTAGATACTTGATAGATGTTTAAGATACAGCCTTTGTGGAGTGAAAAAAGCCAATCTCAGGAGATAATATATTCTGTGATCCTGGTTATATAACATTCTTGACATGGCAGAATTATAGAGATGGCAAACAGCTTTGTGGTTGCCAGGAGTTAGTGTTGATGGAGGGGAGGAGGGGAGTGTGACTAGGAACGAGTGACACAAGGACATCTTTGTGGTGACAGAACAGTTCTGTATCTTGATTGCTGTGGTGGCTTCATGTGAAAAAATGAGGTAGAACGACATGCATACGCCGTGCCAATGTCAGTTTCTTGGTCTTGGAATCGACTAGAGTTATGTAAGATCTAACCACTGGGGGGAGAACCCCAGGAAGGGTACATGGGACCTCTCTGTACTATTTTGCAAGTTCCTGTGGATCTATAATAGTTTCAAAATAAAAAGTTAAAAAGAACAAGTTCTGCAGGCTTACGACTCAGCAATCCTTGGACCCCCAAAAAGCACAGCAGGTGTTTTAGACCAGAATTTAAACCCCAATCATTTACCAGCTAGATGATCTGAGGTCAGTTGTGTCTCTCCTGTCCTTATCTGTGTCCTTATCTCTCTGTCCTTATCTGTGAAATGGGGTTCATCGCCTACCTGGTAGAGAGTCAGATAAAGACTGCACTCCTGGTTCAAGGGTCTGGCAGCAGCCAATAAAAGTAGCAGGAAAGAAGAAATCAGGGCTGAACAGGGAAGCCCTGTGGTGGCACAAGCCAAGGTCATGAGCTCTGGAGCCAGCCTCCCTGGGCTTGAATCCTGGCTCTGCTGCTCCTGGCCTGGGTTACCTTGGGCAGGCAACTTGACCTCTTTGACCCTCTTGTTCCCAGTCTATACAATGGAGGTAATCACTGTGCCTTCTTCATAGGATTAAATGAGGATTAAATGAGAGAATGCACCTGAGGGCCTTAGAAATGTGCCTGGCACTTGGCAAGGACAGTAGCCCCCAGGGGTGAGGGGTCTGGCTCCACGGATGAGGACGGGGGCCACCTGGCCATGCCCTGAGGAAGACCTGACTTCCCAGAGACCAGCCAAAGATCAGCCCCCAGGAGGTTCCCCTTCAAAGTCCTGTAGCCAATGATGGATCCTACCTAACCAAGTAGAAAATCTGATCCCAGGCACTGAAGGAGGCTGAGGGCACCCTTGCCTGAGAGCCCAGGCTTCTGCCTTCCTCCTTCTATCCTCCCTGAGTGGGGAGAGCACAAACCTGAACTGGAGTCTGCACGGAATGGACTCTGAGGAGCAGTCTGCACGGAGAAAGGAAAGGATAAGTATTCATGGTCACCGAAGGAAATTATGGGGACAATGAAGGCTCAGTGGGTAGCTTGAGGAGTGGGGCTGGAGAAGTTCCTCTGTACCCAAACATATAGTTTTGTGATGATTTTTAGAAAGCCTAAAACTCCGTCATCACCAGCTTATCCCTTAGGCTAAACATTGCCCACTCCTGTATTCTGTTCTTCTTTTTAAACTAGAGGAGTAACATATTAAGTCACTAATGTGTGAATTAATTTGTGACAGGGTTTGGGTGAGGCATGCTCAAATCAGACAGAGGAGGGGCACAGGAACAAGGGAGAAAATGATGCTGAAGGCAAACTTTGCCTGCCCTGGCTGGCTCTTGGTGATAATCTATTTAAAGGCATCCCCTTGCTGTTCTGGTTGATGCAGATGCATTTGAACAGTTTCAGGGCTGCAGACTTTATTTAAGGCAGCTCTGAGCCTGGCTGCACAGGGTCCCAGAGCTGAAACCAGGGTGTTTCCTAGCAATACTAAACAGCGAGGTGAATGTTCAGTGCTCCTGAGTAAGAGGAGTGTGCCAGGCAGCAACTGCCATGTGCAGCAGCCTGGTGATTGCTGCTGCTGAGATGATGGTGCAAGATAGAGGTAAAAATTCCCACCCCGGAGTCAACACTTATGAAATTTCAATTTCATATCAGGGAGATTTCATGGAATGGGAGAAGCTTTATTAATTAGCATCTAAGAATAAACCAGGCTGGCTTCAGCAAACAAGAAATATGTTGCCTCATGTAGCAGTTTAGCTTCAGGTATGGCTGGATCCAGGACTCCTTGTGAGAACATCTAGTGGTTCTTTTTTTTTTTTTTTTTTGTAGAGACAGGGTTTCACTTTATGGCCCTCAGTAGAGTGCCATGGCATCACACAGCTCACAGCAACCTCCAACTCCTGGGCTTAAGCGATTCTCTTGCCTCAGTCTCCCAAGTAGCTGGGACTACAGGCGCCCGCCACAACGCCTGGCTATTTTTTGGTTGCAGTTCAGCCGGGGCCGGGTTTGAACCCGCCACCCTCGGTATATGGGGCCGGCGCCCTACTCACTGAGCCACAGGCGCCGCCTTATCTAGTGGTTCTTCAGACCATATGACTCCTGTTTAACATGGGAAGTGGAACATGTCCATAGCCAGGCATTCCCTGAAAAAATTCTAAGATTCTTTCTAATAGGTCTGGCTTAGGACACGTGCCCATTCCCAACCAAACACTATGGTCAGGAGGGTGGGATATGTTGATTGTCTTGTCCTACTTGGCCAAGCCATGTGGACAGGGATATCAATTCTGTATAACCTTCACAGAGGGCAGGGAGCCCAGAGCAGGGCTGACCTGGCTATGAAGCAAACAAAGCACCAGCTCATAACAATAGCTGAGCCTGCATTCACATACTTTATCTCAACTGCCTCTGCAGATAGAGATTCTTCTTCCCATTTGACAGATGAGAATGCTGTGATAGAGAGACTTGCCTAATACCCAGATAGGGATTCCAGCCTAGTTCCATTTTATTTCAAGTTCTCTCCAAGCCCTCCTGGGCTAGCTGGTACTAATCCCCCAGCACACATCTCCTGCCCTGATATTCCAGAGTACTTAGACTCCTACGCTTGGGTTCTGGAAAAGATCTTAGAGTTTGTTGTTTCCAGTCTCCTTCAGTGATGTACCCGAAGTCGAGCAGCTGGGGAACAGAGACTAGAATCCAGATGTGCATTGTCACTTACCTAATGTTCTGCCCCACTGCTTGGAAGCCTGGGCTTAACTGTGTGGCTCTGGTTTCTACTTGCTTGCCAGCCTCAGTTTCCCACAGTGAAGGGAGCCCCAAGGGCCTTGCAGTAGTGCTGGCCCCCTACAGCTCAGGCCCCTTGACTGACAGGCTGTGCTTCCCTGGGTCCCCACACCACAGCTGTTTGCACGTGTTTTGCTCCTCCTCAAGATCATTTCTTAATCGGTAATTGCTTTGTTCTAATTCTTTAGAGGTAATTTTCTTTTGTTACTTTATTTCTACAGTTAACACCCTCCAATTAATTTCATAGCTCTTGAAAGTTCCCACATAAGTTGCCCTCACAAACTCTTCCAGTTTGACCATTGCTTGCGACAACAGTGTCTGGCAACATGGCCATGAATTCACGCCTACTGCACCCGAGGCACTGTAAGCTCATGGGTTGCATTTGATCTTAGTAATAACTTTAGGAGAGTAGTCACATTTTACAGAAAGGAAATATTGAGGCTTAAGGAAGTGAAGCATTCTGCTCAAGGGCCCCAGTATGGGCAGAGAGAGGACTGGAACCTCCCTCTCCAGATGCCCTGCTGAGCCCACAGTTCTAGCAGAGTGCATGGTAGCTGTGGGCTCCCAGGTGTACATCTGTCCTGCAGGGGTGGCCCCGGAGTGAACCTGGCGATCACACTGGCACCACCCCTGGTGATCCTGCAGACCCTGCCTGGATATTCTGCACTGAGAAACTGCTAGGGCAAGCAGTGAGTGGGGGAATCAAATTCAGGGAAACCTGGGGTCTGGGCAACCATGTGTGAACGGGAGAAAGACAGTAGCAGCCATAGTATCTCTAGGGGAAAAGGGGAGGGGGGGCCCGAACCAACACTAACTATAATACATTTGCAGAGAAATAAAAAATGATTTTGAATTCTATTTTCTCGCCTCTCTCAGCACATCCCCTAGTGCTATTTTATCTAGTAAATAGGAGGCCTAGTTGGTATTCTTGATTATGATATTAATTCTCCAGGTGACCCTGGGCAACATACCTCCCTTCTCTGAGTGGTTTCTCCATCTATCACCACACACTCAAGGACAACAAGATATTCTTGCGGTAAGGAAGCTCCCTGGGTCTGGAGCAAACTGAGTTACTCAGTGGGCTTTGCAGGCTGGGGCACAGGGTCACTGGGAGGGGTGGATGGGGCTCAGGGCACCTGTTCCCATCTTCTCTTTCCTCTTTCCTAACCACATATCCCTCCCTTCAGACTAAGCTTCTCAGATCCTTCTGCCAGTTTCTCTGTCCTGTTAGATTCTGAAATTTTCCCTAGCACCCCTCCACCAATTTGAGGGAAAGGTAGCAGCCAATTCCCCAGCTGGGCAGCACCTTCCACTATCATGTGATTGGCTCAATATTACTTTCTGCTTTTCCAGCCATTCCCCGTCCTTGAGGCCATTGTTGCCATGGGTAATTGGCCTCAAAATTGCTTACCTCCACACTCAATACCCTCCTCTCTGGACCCCTCATCTCTGTCCTCCTGTTGTGGCTCCTAGAGCCATCTGGCATCGAGCCCACAGTGCCCCTCTCCACTAACGTGCCAGCTGAAAAGGCCAGGTTGAGCAGTGCGTGGGAGGCCTGTGCTTCCCACCAACACAGGCAACTGGATTCAGAAAACAGCTCATTGGTAACAAAGAAGAAAAAAAAACCCAAACAAATAAACGGCAGAGACCCTAGGATAGGGTTTGGCAAATACGGATGAAAACAAGATAAATTCTAATGATTTTTGCTCTTGTTCAGAACTGAAGACTAATTTTAAAATAAACATTGTCAGGGAAGAAAGGCTTCAGGTGGGGGCAGGAGCTGAGTTCCAGCCTGCAAGAGACCCAGGGCTTTGCAGCCTGAGAGGCTCTGAGTGCTTTGAATGTGCAACGCATCCTGTGGACATTTCTGGGTAAATCTGGATCTATGTCTGTGACGGTATGAGGTTCCTATCTGGGTCTTTCTGCTGATCCAGGAAGTGACTGAAATGTCTGTAGTTTAGGGAGGTCTTTGAGTCAGATCTGTACCGAACGTCTCCTGAAACCTAGGGTGATGGTTAAAATATTTCACCATCTGAGGGGCCAGGGTGCTGAGCCAGTAGGGCTGTAGCCAGCCATGGGACAGACAGGTCCAGGAGGCTCTGGAGACTGGATCTGGGGGCAGAGTGATCAGAACAGAAGAGTGGGGACCTCTGGGAGCCAGAGGTAGCAGCTTCTCACCACCTGGGATGGAAGCCTTTTAATATTTTAGCAACTGGTTTGAGCCACAGTGTGCCTGGGTGGTTGTCAATGCTGCTCTAATCAGTTGCTGGCTGTGACCCAGCAATCATATTCCACAGAAGCCAAGCCTGCTTTGCCCTGCAACTTCTGGGCCTCACTTAGGCAGACCTGGGAGGCCTCAAGGTAGGCAGGAGTCTGGGCTCCTGGGCCATTTATCTGGTGCTTGGGAACTGGATAGATAAGAAAACCCTGCCCACAGCTTGGCCCAGTGCCTGGCACGAGGCTACCGCTTAAGCAATGTTCACTGCAGGCTTGGCACCTGTAGCTCAGTCGTTAGGGCGCCTGCCACTTACACGGAGGCTGGTGGGTTTGAACCCAGACTGGGCCAGCTAAACAATGACAAGTGCAACAAAAAAAAAAAATAGCTGGGCATTGTGGCGGGCACCTGTAGTCCCAGCTACTTGGGAGGCTGAGGCAAGAGAATCGCTTAAGCCCAAAAGTTAGAGGTTGCTATGAGCTGTGAGGCTACCGCACTCCACCAAGGGCAACATGAGACTGTCTAAAAAAACAAAAAATGTTCACTGCAACTGTAATTTCCAAACCTGCTCCTCTGCCTATCCCAGCTCCCCTCTTATGGAAAAGGTGCCCCTCAAGCAGTAAGTTGTATTATTGGAACAAACAGACCAGTGTCTGGGCAGGCAGAGGAGGGCGACTACAGCCACCTCTGCCCTCCCCATCCTAGGATTGCCTTGCACCGGGCACCACCCATAGTCAGCATCCTCTCTTGGGGTCACATCTTGTATGTGAAGGTCAAGGTGGGATAGCTTGGATCATTGACCTGCTGGGCTCCCCCTGTGGCCTCCTGGGAGAAACTGCAGAGTTCATACCCACCTTGGGAGGGCACTCAGGCTCAGCAGAAGTGCAGGGGGTTGCAGAAGGCCCTTCTCATCAAGAACTCTGAGAATTGTCAGGGTCAGCCCACACTCTCCTGAGGGGCCACTTTCAAGCAATCTTCTCCTTGGAACGGAGTCATCTCCACCTGCACTCTTCAAAGCCAGCCGTGTCCCTTTCCTACCTGCCCCCACGGGGGTCACTGCTGAGGTGGACTGTTCCACCCTTTGGGTACACCTGGCCAGGCACAGGGACAACAGGGAAGGACTTAACCGGATGCCTTTCCTCCCTCCTGTCTGTTACGGAAACTACACTTTCAGGACTTTCAGGTCCTATGGGCTCGCAGCAGCCAGGCCTCACTGAAACTCATGGCCTCACTCCAGAAAGGATGGCAGGGGGGACTGGTTCAGAGACCTGGGGTAGAGGGAAACATGATTTTGGAGGAACCACTACCATGGTGGCTGCCCTGGTCTCTGGTCAGGACAAGCACTTCCAAGTCAAAGCATGGGGGGTCCCCATATTTCCTGCTTCAGAGTTACTGGGTCTGCCCATTAGACATGCAGACTCCAGGACCCTCTCAGGCCTGCCAAGCAAACAGGGCAGGGCCATGAAAACGACCTTTTGAACAATGACTCCAGCAGTTCTCCTACTTTGAAACATTTGAGAACCACTACCTTAGTCCCAGACGCCCTGCTTCTAGGGAGAGAATACACCTTAACTTCCTCCTGCCCTGCCCCAGCTGGCCTGGGTTCAAGTCCCATTTTGCCACTCAGGCTGAGAGTTTCACATCCATATGCATCTGGGAAACGGGAGAGAAGTAGACCACACCTGCCTTATTCAGCCTCCTCTGAGCCCTGCTCCCCAGGGAATGGAAGGCATTTTGCCTCATGGGTCTCTGTGGGTAGCTCAGACAGGAGCTGTCAGGAACGGGGACCTGTCCCTGTCTCACCGCCACCCCATCATGTACTATGTGCGCCACTTGTCAGAGTGGGGAAGGCTCCAGTCCTAGCTTCCCCACTTCACACCTGTGTGATCATGGGCAAGCCCATTTTCAATGCTGGGACACCGCTCTCCCAGACAGACAGGGCCCTCGTTTTTATGGGGTTGGGATGCAGATGATAAAATTGCAAACAAATTAGCGAAACAAACAGCGACGAGTGCTGGGAGGGCAAGAAAAAGCCAGGGCTGACAGTGTGGCTGGGAGGTGGGAGCTACCTCTCTGGGGAGCTAGCCTTTGGGCTGAAACCAAATGCCAAGTTACTTGCCTGCTGTCAACAGTGGCAGGGAGAACAGAAAATGCAAAGGTCCTGGGGCAGGAATGGATGCAGAATGTTAAAGGGCTAGGAAGAAGCTTGCTGTGATGGGGGCATGCCAAGTGTGTGTGTGGGGAATGTGGTCAGAGAGGTTAGGAGCAGCAAACCATGCAGGGCCAATGGGGTTAGTTCTAAGTGTGTTGGGACGCTCACCCCACAGGGGGTGAGTGACATGGAGCACTTGGACCCGGGTCAGTGCTAGGTGAGTGCTTTCTGTCCTTCACCCCATGACAGCTCCACCCTGGCTAAAACATTTAGGGTCTCGGGCGGCGCCTGTGGCTCAGTCGGTAAGGCGCCGGCCCCATATACTGAGGGTGGCGGCTTCAAACCCAGCCCCGGCTAAACTGCAACCAAAAAATAGCCGGGCGCTGTAGCGGGCGCCTGTAGTCCCAGCTACTCGGGAGGCTGAGGCAAGAGAATCGCTTAAGCCCAGGAGTTGGAGGTTGCTGTAAGCTGTGTGAGGCCACGGCACTCTACCGAGGGCCATAAAGTGAGACTCTGTCTCTACAAAAAAAAAAAAAAAAAAAACATTTAGGGTCTCATGGTGACTTGAAGACATATGTCCTATAAGCAATGACCTGGAGGCAATTTAAGAGTGGTGTCAAGTGTGGACACTGGGATCACATTTAAAGATGTCAGGAAGTGTTTGTTTAGATCACTGGCTTCTCTCTGGCCCTCTAGCATAGGTGACAGTAAACCACATTCCAACTCTTTCCTCAAACCTAAAACACACCCTGTGTTTTTCCGGGCTCTGAGGTCCTCAAATGTGGTGTCCCGGGGAAGGACAGAGCCTGGGCATTTTGGGATTCAGACCTTCTCCCCTTCTGCTTACAGGTCTGATGTTTACCTTGTTGACCACCTGCTCACCCCTCCTCTGAGGATGGAGCCAGTCACCTGCCCAAGGAGGTCATCAACCCCCTCCGGAGGCCTGGCTCTGGGGACGGAGCGGGCTGTGAGGAGGAGCGGGAAGGAAGGAAGGAGGCAGAGCAGTGCTGGGAGGGAGGGTGGCTGTTGCCATGGAAGGAGCTGCAAGGTATTCTGGGATCAGCATCCTCTCTGCAGAGGATGGGGTGGGGGGGTGGCTGGCTGGGAAGGTGAGGGGAAGGCGATGCCATTCCTTTGTCCTTGGCTCCTTCCCGCATCCCTGCTGGCCACGAGGTCCCCCACGCCCCCGGGCTGGCCCTCTAGCAAGGCCTGTGCCAGCCTCAGCCCACCCAGCGGTCCCTTCCCCATCCTGCTGGTCTGCCTCGTGTACAGAAGGCAGCGAGTGGCCCCTTTCCAGGAGGCCTGTTTACCAGCACGACAACGGCAAATTAGTGCTCTTAAGAGGCATTCAGCGTTTATCCCAGCAAACATGCTCACCGTGAAGGGGGCCCACATGCCTTCTCCCCGGAATCTGCTGAAATGGGGTTTGCTGTGCATCTTAATCGACTTCCTTCCACCCACCACATTAAATACGTTTAATCTACTCTTGCAAATGGCTAATTTTGAAAATCCGCTTATCAGAATTAGGTCCTCAACATCCATATTTATTTACTTTTCATTTTCATAATCTTTTTTTCCATGTGTGTGACCAAATTCTGTTTCCTATTGTTTGGTTCTATCTCACAAGTTCCGGGGCCAGGTGGGGGGACAAGGCCCAGGTTAGGAGCAAACTGGAAATGGAAACAGAGGGACGTAAGGGAGGAGCTCAGGACGCACTTCAGGTACTGGAAGGCTAGGCTTTCCCAAAGGGGAAGCATCTTTGGGAAATTGCAAAAAGCTGAGACTTGAGCAGAATGGGTTTAAGAAGATGAGCACCTCGTGATGGATCCCAAGTTCTTGGGGTGTGTTTCTGTTTCACAAGGGAACCAGCAGCTGTGGCAGAAATGTGCAAGAAAGTGGTTGGGATCCACTGCTTTTCCCCAGTGCCTGCTGGGAGCCAGGCTCTGTGTGGAGTGTTTTCTGTGTGTCATCTCAAATGCTCATGTGAACCCCGCTCAGTGTGTGAGAGACAAGAAAACCTGTGCCCTGGTTCAAATGCAGTTCATATCCTGACTACACATCCTTCCTCTTTACAAGTGTACATGGGATGATCTCTTTATTTGAGTGTGTTTGTATAAGAAACGGGCCTGTGAGCAACACAGACTTGGGAGAGAGGGGCCTTCCAGAATCTGGAAGATGGCTCAGCAGGTGCAGCCTGCACAGCCAAGAGAGGGTTTCACCTGTGCCCCGCCTACCAGCTCCAAAGCTCTGAAGTTTAATAAGAGCAGTTAGAGAAGAGTGGTGAGCCCACTTGGCGTCTGATGGACTTATTCACTCAGCGTTATTTTTGTGGCTGCTGGTCCCCTTATGAGCTTATTTGGGACACATCTAGAGCAAAACCCTGAATCTGATTTTATTTAATTTCCTTTCAGCATTGCCTGGGCACCTCCTATGGGCTAAGGGACGCTCTGCAGAATACTGGGTTGGAAGGATGAATCAACTATGTTTCTAGCCATGGGAAGCTCACGGCTGGTGGATTTTACAAGAAAGACTCAGAACAACAAAGTGTTAACACATACATATGAGACCATTTTATTCTCTCCAAGAGCTCCAAACTTATTTCATAGCCACCTTAGAAAATCAAAGGGCTCCAGCAGAAGAAATCGAGATTTTTCAGATCTAATGGAAAATTTTTTCAGATCTAATGGAAATTTTTAAAGCATAATGCATTAATTACATCTTGGAAGTTGAGATTAGGGCTGAATTGTCAGCAGACCTGAGCTCAAAGCTTTAGTTCTGCTACATTTAGTGTGTGACCCAGGGCACATTGGAACCTTGGTATCCTCATCTGTAAAATGGGGGTTATATAAATATTTACCTATAGGGTTCTGAAGATAGAAATTAATGCATCACTTGGACCTTCTAGGTGCCTGACAAGGGCATACACTTAACTAAATAGTAAGCATTATTATGTACAATAATTTACTCAATCAAACTCAGGAAATAGAATTCAAAGAGAGAAATAAACATTGATCACCTGTTTTCCAACATAGCACGTTTGTAAAGCACCTGGGAAGCTAATTAAACGATGCATCTCCTGGTCCTGGTACCAGGTGCTGGTTTGTGGCAAGGTGGACCAAAGTGTACATAGGATTGGGGGCCCTCCCTCATTTCTCCAGCCCCTACCTTTTCCCCTTTCAACTTCCTACCTCTCTGGAATTGTCTGATGTCCATAGGATATACCAAAGGAAGTTGCTTTAGACTTGGAAATAGCCTATACTTAATCCCCCCCGCCACCCGCCCACCTGAGGATAAAAACTCCTCACAGAAGACAAAATTTCCTCCCATCCCATGTTAGGGGTGTGTGGGCGCGTGTCTGCAGGAAGGGGAAGCCGTGGGAGTGTGTGCGCGTGTGTTGATGCAGGAAGGAAGCTGACGGTGTGCGCAGGGAGACACCTGTGGGTGTGGGCGTGGGGATTTGTGAATGAACAAGAGTGTGTGGAAGGGGTGGTGACCCAGAGAAAACCCAGTTCCTCCAGCACCCACTCCAGATCAGGACCCCTTCTGCAAAAGCATGCCAAGTGATGTGGGTGGTGGTACTTGTGGGTGGCTGGTGTAACGGGCTAAGGTTCTCTGTGGGGAGGTTTAAAGGGAGAAACCACAGGACTAAGGGCCTAGATGGGCAAGAGGATAAAAGGTCAGGCCGCGGGCCTGTGCAGGGTCTTCTGGAGGATGTGAATCTGTCTTCTGCAGGGTGGATGTGACCTGGCTGTGGAAGTGGCAGGGTAGAGGGTGGGGAGCAGAGAGCTGGGCAGACACCAGAGAGGATGACCCAGCTCAGGGAATTCCACCAGCAGCTGAAGCTACAGTGCTTCTGAGAGCAGGGCGGTAGACACTGAGGGGGCAAAGCAGCTCCAGAGAGAGTTTGGCAACTATGTAGTCATGCTGAGGAGGCCCAGAAAGGAAGGAGTGGGGCCGGGTGAGGATCCACAGTGATGGAGCTGCACAAATTCCAGGGCTTAATAGTATTGTCTGTTGATTTTGAAAGCTGAGTCAAGCTACATTTAAAATAAGAGATTCCATGCCAGTGGAAAGAATTAGGGCCCCTAGTAGTAGAAAATGCAACAGCTCCAAAAGGAGGGTCTCCAGGTGGAATGAGCTCCCAGAACAGGAGGCTCCAGCTGGGAACTCCCCACCACCACCAGTTTACGAATTCCCCTAGGGAAGAGTCTTCTGTTTCTGTCCCTGCTACCGTGAGAGTCTCCAGAGCTGTAAGACTCTGACTCAAACAGAACGAAGACCTCCTTCCTGAGGTTCCTTTAGCACACTTCGTAGGGCCAATTTTTTTTTTTTAATTTAGCACGTGTGCATGCTCAGATAGACACCCTCAGACATTCCTGCCTTTCATTTGAGACTTCGGGAGCATTAAGATCTTCCTTCCCTGATTCAGTCCACCATGCTGTGCTGTATTTATTGGCCAGCTCATTTTTGATTATGACTGAAAGATTATCCAGTTAGCTCATACAACAGAGGAAATGTGTTGGCACAACTGCATCCAAGACTCAGACGGGATCTTCAGGACCTAGTTTGGTTTTATTTTGTGTGTCTACCTTCTGCTGGGCTGGCTTCAGACTCAAGTTTAGCATTGGGAGCCTCAGAAACTCTGGGCTCCTCCCCTCCAGTTGAGGTCAACTTCAGAAGGAAGAGCAGAAGGCTGATCCTGCATGCTTAGCTAGACATGCACCAGGTTCCCCTAGCAGGCCGATCATTCTGCCTGCTGTATAGAATGAACTGATCAGCCAGGACCCCTGGAGCCCAGAAGGGAATATGAATATCCATTACCCAGAGCGGGTGAGTAGGCAGTGGGCAGCCAAACCCAGGTGTCCCCTCCAGCCATGGAGGAGGTGCTCCAGGACACTGGGCACGGACGGGGCCAGCCTCCAGGAAGGGTGTGCAGCCTGCCTTGCCACACTCTTCTCTCCTCTCCAAGGCAGCTGGAGAGGCAGGTGGGCCTTGGGTGGGAACCCAGTTTGTGTATTACAACGCATTTGTGCTAAAGGAGAAAAGGAATGGTGTGAAAATGTAAGAGGCAGGAAAGCCAACCTGCTGGTGTTGGTGGCCATTTGTCATTTTTTGGCTGCTCAGAATCCACCTTCTTCATGAGTATCACCATAGATTTCCCCTCTGCGTCTGAGTAACTCAGTCACCTATCTCCCAGGGCAGAAACAAAGGCACTTGGCTCCTCCTCCCCACCCCAGACACAGTCAGCAGCTTATGAGGCCTGAGTGACTCTTGGCAGGATACCTCAGGAACTGCAGGGGCGGCAGGAGGCCCTCCCTGCCTGCCCCCAGCCCTGGCATTGGGGTGGTCAGAGCAAGGCCCTGACAGGGCTGTTCTGGCTTCATTTCATTTCCTGCTCACCCCCTGGCCTAGTCCCCCAGCCTCCTCCTGATTTGAGGAGGCACTACCACCACCCAAGAGTTCCCTGTTCTTCCATTCCCCTCACAGAAACCTCCTGACTGACCCTCTGACAAAGCTCAGGTTTCTGTCCAGCCAGGGTCAGCTCACTCCAGGGTTCCAGCTCTGTCCACTACTTTAAGAAGAGACTACACTCAGCCCCAGAGGGGAGAGGATTTGCCACCCTCTGGCCTGGCCACTTGCTTCCAGCCCTCACCAGACCCCCATGGAGGTGGCTGCCCTTCCACACTATGATGCCCTCATGGCCAAGGTCAGACAAGCCCTTGGAAGGGGCTTCCCTCTCAGGACCCTTATTTTTCAATTTTTTTTTATTAAATCATAACTGTATACATTGATATGATCATGGGGCATCATATACTCGCTTCATAGACCATTTGACACATTTTCATCACAATGGTTGTCTGAGCAATTACTCGTTCCCAACTCAGTGGGACCCTGGCAAGTGGCTTGGTGAAGGAGCTCACTCACGTTGACGTTTATCTCCCACCCACCCACCACTGCACTAACCAAATTTCTTCTCCTGCCCTGAGGGTGTCTTTCCTCTCCCAGCCTCCACATCAAACATGAGTCACTTGCTGCAGAATCAGATATCCAGGCTGCAAAGGTTCAACTTTAGGGCTCAAAAGCCACTGAAGGAAAATGTCGGTGGGCAAAGGGTTTGTGTTCACAGAGAGGACACGCTCAGCTGAGGCTGAGGGAGGCTGCAGGTCAGAGGGGCTGGGGAAGGTCATGTACCCCCTCCTCCCGCACTCCCTTCCTTTTTCTCCTCCAGGAGCACCACCAGGTGGCCATGTGGGTGCTGAGTCGTTCTGAGTGGCCTCTGCAATTGCTAGTGGTTACAGATTGTCAGTGGCCAATTACTTCCCATCAGCGATAGAGACAGTGATGCTGTCCGAGCTCTAGGAATCACAGCCCCACTTGACTCTGCCAGTCCCAGAAAGGAGGATAGGGCATGTGTTGGGGTGACAGAGCATAAGGAGAAAGCCTTGCCCTGACCTGGGCCACATAGGATCAGTTTGCAATCGCCCACCGTGGGACATAGCACTGATCTCAATATGAGAGCCAGCCCTGTGCATATAGGGCAAAAGTGGGTGCCCTTTGAGGTCAACATTCTAGCACTTCCTGAGAGTCACGCACACTGAGCAGGAGAGGGATGGGGCAGTCACAGCACACTCAGCAGATTCACATTTGGTTTGCTTAAGGCTCCCTGGCCCTGGGGTGAGGCTGAGCCTGTCAATGAATGGAGCATGAGCTACAGGGAGCACTGGAGGGCCAGGCTACTTGTTAGAGGAGAATGTTCTGGAAAGGACCCCTGAGCCCCTGTGGTCCAGCATGTGTTTCCTGGAAACACCCAGGCCAGAGGTGTTTAAGCTTGCCACCCAAGCATGTCAACGCTGTGCTAAGTGTCAGCCTTGGGGGTAGGTCCACGTGTTCCCGAGTTCTTGGTTCCTAGTACCAAAGAATATTTACTGGTACCAAGTTGATGGAGCAAATGAGCAGAAAAAGTAGGTGCAACAGTTTGCACAAGACCTGCTCCTGGCTGGCTCACCAGAATGTTAGGGCTGTATGGTGATAACTCAAAGTAGTCACCAAATCATTAAGGAGAGGACGAGCAAGTAAAGTTTTAGCAAGAAAGGAAGAGTTTATTCCAATGGTTTGGACAGCAAACCACTCCCCATCTTAGTGACAGGCGTCATGGAGAGTGCAGTGCTGGACTTCATACACAACTGTTGAGAGGTGTCAGCTGATTCTTAGAAATTCCCAGGGTCTTGATCAACTCTGTTTCCATAACATGTTCCTATAACAACTCATATCTATTTGTCCACATCAGAAAGTCCCCGGGACATTCATCAGTTCCCCCCAAACAACCACCTGCAAGGTCTCAATTAGCAATTAGCCCCATTCCCGCAACAGCCCAAGTCAGCCTGACCCAAGCCAGACCAAAATAGCCTAGCCATATCCACCACCCACTCTGCTCATGTCTAACTAACTGCCTAACCTTTCAACTTGTCCACCAGATCCTGGCTCCCAGTGGCTGGGCTGGCTCACTGCCAGTAGCCCAGTGCCCAGCAGAGAACCAGCACTCAGTAGGTCCTCCTTAATATTTGTCAAAGACCGAGAGGCTGCCACCAAACAGACAAGAAGTGGCAAGTTACTTACTAACTAGCAAGTCATATATGTAACTGCTCCAATATATGAATTGATTGGTCAAGTTAAACATCAGAATTAAATCTATTCAGATACTACAGTTAAAAGAATCCAGTGATATATTGGTCTGGCAGTTTCTTTTATGAAAACATCTCTGAAGCGTTATATATTTTTCACTTAGAGCTCACTCTAAGTGTGTTCCATTTAGGACTTTGTAATTTATTGTAGGGCTCCCACTGTATCTTTGCTCTCTGAATCTGGTGATGGCTCTGGGCTAAAAGCAATAACTGATCTCAGAAGGGGAAAGAGAAAGGCTCTGCGACAGAGGGCAGCCTCTGAAATGGGGAAATATTCCGGAGTCCTCAGAAGGTAGCTGCAGCAAGTTGCCTTCTGTCGGGGGGGTCATTGTAGGCTACCTTTCATCCAAGGATGCAAACATTTCTGTACAAAAACAACAACCCACAGCCACAAAGCCAGAAGGTTTCTGAGCATGTGGATCAGTAGGGATACCTGGTAATAATGAGTAATAACATTTGAATGCATGCGTAATGCTTGAGCAAAGTTTCCCAGCAGGAGAGTGGAGGCCCTGCGTCCTCTGGGCGTGCTCTGTACACGTTTGCCACGCAGGCTACTTTCAAGGGATGGGGGGGATGTGCAGACAACATTTTAAATTATCATAGTTATTTGCATGTGTTCTTCTGTATCAGAAAAAATATTCCAGTACAATAAAACTGTGATTTCATGCATATTAGTTTCATTTTGTTTTTGCTTTGTTTTGTTTTGTGACAAAGCTCTTTTGCCCCAGCTGGAGTGCAATGGCATCATCATAGCTCACTGCAACCTCAAACTCCTGGGCTCACGTGATCCTCCTGCCTCGGCCTCTGGAGTAATTGAGACTACAGGTGCCTGCCACCACGCCCAGATAATTTTTCTGTTTTGTGCAGGCAGGGTCTCACTCTGAGTCAGGCTGGTCTCAAATTTCTGACCACAAGTGATCCTCCCAAACACAAGTGATCCTCCTGCCTCAGCCTTCCAAAGTACAAGGATTACAGGCATGAGACATCCCAGCCAGTTAATATTGTCCAGGATGAGGAGAAGGTACGTATTTAAATTAAAAACAAGTAAGCCAATTTACTGAAAACAATAAGTAAATAATAGCACATGTGGTACACAGATATGTACATATAGCAAAAATCATGAATGCGTCAGGCAAATGGCTGAGTTTGGAAAGTGTTGCTCTGTGTGGCTTGCTGGAGTCCTCATTATAAAATCACATGTGCACCCTGAGCTCCCGCTCCTGCCTTTTATAAAAACCAGTGTTTCTGGAGGCCATGAGAAAGCAGGGTACAGCAAGTATTAACAGTGGAATGTAGAAGGAGGGTGGGGGACAGGTTTGTTATTTTTTCTCAATAACAAAAGAAATTTGTTTCATCTGCAAAGTAGATCATCAAGCCATGGATTATAGAGCATAAGAAAAGTTAGAGACCAAGGGCCCAGCCCTCTCAACCATTTCATAGATGAGGATACTGAGTCCCAGAAAGTGACTTGCCTAACATTATACAGTAAATGAGAACTGGCTTTTGAAAACTCTTTTTACATCAAAAACAACTGCTTAAGTTCCTAGATAGGTAACAAATGCCTGCAAATCAATAAGAAAGACCAGTAGGAAAGTGGGGAAAGGATTTCAAAGAAAATACAAACATCATTTAAATATCACAAAAGATGCTCAATCTCATGCATAATAAGAGAAATGCAAATTAAAATTATATTGACACATCTGCTTCTAGCTCAGATGGACTAGCTTGTATCAGACCAATCAACCTGCTGGGAACAATTAGGAAGGCTGGATGAAACATTACACAAACAACTGTTTGAAGATATTGGAGAGCTACCAAGGCTGTAAGATCACAGAGAGAAGGGAAGCTCAGAGAGGGGTGCCTGATACTTGGCAGCTCTCCATCTCTGGCCGCATTTGCTGGTTCTCAGCGGTGGCTGAGTAGATGAGAAGAGCTTTGGCCACTTCATGGGCCTAATGAGATAAAAACTAGAGTTCAGGGTCTCTTAAGAAGTAAGAACCCATGACCAGGCGTGGTGGCTCATACCTGTAATCATAGCATTCTGACAGACTGAGGCCAGTAGATTGCTTGAGCTCAGGAGTTTAAGACCATCCTGAGCAAGAGCAAGACCCCATCTCTAAAAATAGCCAGGCATTATGGTAGGTGTCTGTAGTCCCAGCTATGAGGGCAGCTGAGGCAGGAGGATGGCTTGAGCCCAAGAGTTTGAGTTTGAGGTTGCTGTGAGCTGTGATGCCATGATACTGTACCCAGGGCAAAAGAGTGAGACTGTGTCAGAAGGAAGGAAGGAAGGAAGGAAGGAAGGAAGGAAGGAAGGAAGGAAGGAAGGAAGGAAGGAAGGAAGGAAGGAAAGAAAGAAAGAAAGAGTAAGGACCCTAAGTGTACAGCCATGTTGAGAGCAGCACTATTCACAATACCACCTCAAAGGTGGAAGCAACACCCAGCGTCCATCGCAGATAAAAGGATAAATAACATGTTGTATACACACACAATGGAATTTATTCGGCTTTAAAGGGAAGAAAATTCTGACACATGGTATGACATGGATGAACCTCGAGGATGTTATGCTAAGTGAAACAAGCAAGTTGTGTGAAGGTAAACACTTTATGATCCCATTTATATGAGGTACCCAGAGTAATCAAACTCATGGAGACAGTAGAATAGTAGTTGCCAGGAGGTTGGGGAAGGGTGAATTGAGAGTTAGTGTTTAATAGGTACAGAGTTTCAGTTTGGGAAGATGAGAAGAGTTCTGGTGATGATTACACAATAATGTGAATATACTTAATGGCATATTTAAAACATAGCTAAGATGGTAAATTTTATGTTATGTGTATTTCAATCCAATCTTTTTTAAAAAGGAAGAATTCTGGTAAACAGCCCAGGCTTTCATTTGCGATGCCAAAAGGATATATCCTAGGAGCAAGTGAATCAGAACTAAACCAGCCCTTTCGGGGACTATAGGCCTGTTTTGAATCAGCTTAATTTCTGATTGGATAAATGCAACCTAAGACTGATGGTGCCCAAGCTTAGCTGAGAAAGATAACAACATCCAGAGCTTCAAATTATCTTTTCCATGTCCATCTATTATGCCTGAGGGTCAACGAAGCATAGGAATGGAGAAATATAAGAATGGATGGAAAATTAATAGAAAAATAACACGTTAGAAACATATCAACATGGATTCAGATATTTGAGGCACCAGATTTGGATTTTGAAATAACTGTAATTAATATATTCAAGTAGTTAGTTGATATGCACGTTAAGAAGGAGAATTTCACTGGAGAACTGGAAACTATAAAAAAAGAATCAAATGGAAATTTTAAATATGACAAGAGGGATGATAAATTTGACAGAAGTTGTGCAAGATTTGCACACGTAAAACTCAAAATATTCCTGGGAGAAATTAAAGGAGATATAAATAAACAAAGACATATATTACATTCATGGATTGGATGATTCAATGTGGTTAAGATGTTGTTTCTTCCTAAATTGATCTATGATTTCCATGCAAGATGTTTTGGTAGAGATTGACAAGCTCATTCTAAAATCTATATGGAAATATGAAGGATCTAAAATAGCCAAACATTTTAAAAAGAACAAGTTTGGGGAACTTACACTACCTTATTTCAAGACTTATTGAGTCAAAGCAATGTGGCATTGCTATAGACTTATCAATAGATGGATCAGAAGAGTGTTCAAGAAATAGACCATGGCGGTTGACTTTTATAATCCTAAATCTTTTGCATATGCAGTCGATTTTTGACAAAGATACCAAGGCAATTAACGAGGAAAGAATTTTCAACAAATGGTGCTGACACACTTAGATACACATGTGCAAAACATAAAAAATAAATTAAAAAGAAACATTGACCCTATCTCATACCATATACAAAATAAAATAGTCTATGATCTTTGAAATTAGGATCTATGTTCCCCAATAAAATAGAGCTCAAAAGTTAGGTCTTTGATCCTTGACATGAATCATAGACCTAATGTAAAAATTTAAATATAAAACTTATAAAAGAAAATCTTAGTAACATTGGGTTGGTAAAAGTTTCTTAGAAAATTTTTTTTTTTTTTTTTTTTTTTGAGACAGAGCCTCAAGCTGCCGCCCTGGGTAGAATGCCATGACATCAAAGCTCACAGCAACCTCCAACTCCTGGGCTCAAGCGATTCTCCTGCCTCCACCTCCCAAGTAGCTGGGACTACAGGTGCCCACCACATTGCCTGGCCATTTTTTGGTTGCAGCCATCATTGTTGTTTGGCGGGCCCGGGCTGGATTCCAACCCGCCAGGTCAAGTGTATGTGGCTGGCACCTTAGCCACTTGAGCCACAGGCGCCTAGCTTTTTTTTCTTTTTTTTTTGTAGGAAAAGTAGTGTGAACTCTAAAAGAAGAAAATCAACAAATTGGTCTCAAGGCCACCTATATGGCCCCTTGACCAAATCCAAAGTTCACAGAACAAATCCCTTACTATGAGGGGTGCAGCAGAGAAAGATGAAGCTTGTCTTGCTTCCTTTAGTGCTTAAAAAAGAACAATCTTAAAATCAGAAGGTTACATGTTCCTCAACCCAAAGATTTGCATGCAAATGTTAATGGCTGCATTATTTATAATAACCCCAACCTTAAAACAATGCAAACGTCCACAGATGGTGAATACAGAAGTAAATGCGATAGATCCCTGCAGTGGATTCCACTCAGCAATAAAAAGAAATGAGTTACTGATAGACGCAACCAGATGAAACTCAAAAGCATTACAGTAAGTGAAAGAAGCCAGACCCCCCAAAGTACATATGTTTTTATATGTCTGAAGTTTCTAAAACAGGCAGAACTACAGACAAACAAATCAATGATCACCTGAGGCCCATGCTGGGAGTGAGGGATGCCTATAAACATTATATCTTATTAAAGCTTTTAAAAGTGTGAGGAAGACAATGTTAAGAAAATTAAAAGGCAAACCAAGGAGCACAAGAAAGTATTTGCAAAACATAATCTGACAAAGAACTTGTATCTAGAATATGTTAAAAAACTATTACAGCTCAATAATAACAAGAAAAGCAATCTAATTTTTAAAATGGACAAAATAGTTGTTCAAACACTTCACCACAGAAGACAAATGATTTTAAAAAAGTGCATGATAGAATACTCAACAGCGTTAGTCCTTAGAGAAATGCCAGTTAAACCACATATCCACTAGAATGACTAAACTTTAAAACACCAATCAAACCAAGTGTTGGTGAAGATGTGGAGGAATTTGAACTTTCATATGAAGACTTGTACATGAATGTTCATAATAACTTAGAACTATAAACACCCAAAGGCTCGAAATCACTAGGCAATGGATAAACAAAATGCAGCATGGCCATGCAATAGAATACTACTCAGCAACAAAAAGGAACAAACCATTGATACAACAGCACAGGTGATGCATATTGATGCAACATTTGTATGCAAAAACACAGATGAATCTCAAAATAATTATGCTGAGTTAAAAACAAGCCAGACCAAAAATAAGTACTCTATGATTCCACTTATATAAAATTCTACAAAATGCAAATTAATGTGGAGAAGTGAGAAGCAGATCAGTTGTTGCCTAGGGAGAGGGGAAAGGGAGGGATCAATTAAGGGCATGAGGAAACTTATTCGTTATGGCAATAGTTTTTCAGGTGATTATACATGCCAATTCTAATCAAAATGTATATTTTAAATATGTTCAGTTCTTTGTACATCAATTATGACTTAATAAAGCTGTATAAAATAGGAAAAGGAATTTTAAAACACAATAAAAGAAAGAACTAAATAATGGGCCAGGCACGATGGCTCACACCTGTAGTCCCAGTATTCTGGGAGGCGAAGGAGGGTGGATTGCCTGAGCTGGAGAGTTTGAGACCAGCCTGAGCAAGAGCAAGACCCCAGGTCTAAAAAAAATAGCTGGACATTGGGCCAGAAGCCTATAGTCCCAGGTACTTGAGAGGCTAAAGCAAGAGAATCCCACTTGAGCCCAAGAGCTTGCGGTTGCTGTGAGCTATGACACCACAGCACTTTACCCAGGGTGACAAAGTGAAACTTTGTCTCAAATAAATAAATAAATAGCTTAGAAACCACTGACAGGCAGATTATAAAACTGTATGGTAATACACTACTGGGACCTGATCAAACTAAAAAGCTTTTGCACAGCCAAGAACACAGTAAGTAAAGAAAGCAAACAGCCCTCAGAATGGGAGAAGATATTGCAGGTTTTGTCTCCCATAATAACCAGAATTCACAGAGAACTCAAACATATTAGCAAGAAAAGAACAAGTGATCCCATCTCAGGATGGGCAAGGGATTTGAAGAGGAACTTTTCTGAAGAAGACAGGTGCACGACCTACGGACATGAAAAAATGCTCATCATCCTTAATCATCAGAGAAATGCAAATCAAAACTACTTTGAGATAGCATCTAACTCCAGTAAGATTAGCCTATATCACGAAATCCCCAAACCAGAGATGTTGGCATGGATATGGAGAAAAGAGAACACTTCTACACTGCTGGTGGGAATGCAAACTAATACATTCCTTTTGGAAAGATGTTTGGAGAACACTTAGAGATCTAAAAATAGACCTACCATTCGATCCTACAATTTCTCTACTAGGTATATATCCAGAAGACCAAAAATCACATTATAACAAAGATATTTGTACCAGAATGTTTATTGTAGCCCAATTCATAATTGCTAAGTCATGGAAGAAGCCCAAGTGCCCATCGACCCACGAATGGATTAATAAACTGTGGTATATGTACACCATGGAATATTATGCAGCCTTAAAGAAAGACGGAGACTTTACCTCTTACATGTTTACATAAATGGAGCTGGAACATATTCTTCTTAGCAAAGTATCTCAAGAATAGAAGAAAAAGCCCTACTATGAAATCAATTTATAGCTTTCTTATGAAAGTTATAACCTAATTATAGCCCAAGAAGAAAGGGAAAGGGAAGAGGGAGGGGAGACAAGGAGGGAGGATGGGTGGAGGGAGGGTAATTTGGTGGGACCACACCTACGGTGCATCTTACAAGGGTACATGTGAATTTACTAGGTATAGAATATAAATGTCTTAACACAATAATTAAGAAAATGCTGTTAAGGCTATGTTAACCAGTTTGATGAAAATATTTCAAATTGTATATAAAACCAGCACATTGTACCCCATGACTGCATTAATGTACGCAGCTATGATTTTTTTTTTTTTAAAGATCTAATGCTTTATTGAGTGTTTATAATGTCTTTGAGAGACAGTAGAAATTTTACCACAAAGCTCTTTCAGTGGTTTATGCAAGGCCAAAGAGCAAATAAAAATATGAAATATTTTTCTATTTTTATGAAATAGATCGGAATGGAGTACCAGGGAGATCACATCTTGGAGCATCAGAGGTTTGTAATATGTGGATACAGGGTGCCATGAGGAAAAGCCCTGATTCCAGGTCTGTGCAGGTGACCCTGAGTCAGAATGAGTCCAGGTTCCCTGAAATCAGGGAACTACCGCTGTGTCCCGTCTCTGCTTCACCAAATGCCTGTGATTGTCAAGTGCGGATTTCTCTCTTCCACGGCTGTCAGAAGTATCTGGGTTTCTTCATCAACACTAGTTTTTGGCAGTCCAAGAACCCACAGAGGACACTCTGGGTATTTCAGGGCCTCACAGAGCACAGCCACCCCGCTGTGGTCCAAGGTGTTCAGGGTCAGGTCCAGCACCTGTAGGGTCCTACTGTTGGTGAGAGCAGAATAGAGGTCCTTGCAGCAGGCACTGGTCAACCCAGTCCTTCAACCTACAACCATGTCCATTCTCCTCAATGACTTTTGGGACTGAAAACAAAAGTCTCCTCAAGCCAGAGCAGTATTCTAAGTAGTGGACACAAACCACCAAGTCATTATTGATAGAAGAGTTAATGTCTTGGAGGATGTTCACTACCTCCCTCATGAAGGCCTTATCCTCCATTTCAAAAAGACAGTAAAACAACGACAGGAAATCAGTGTGCCGGGGAAGACCTTGGCATTCTCCTAAGTTCTTCAGGATCTGGTGAAATTGCTGCCTTATCTCTTTGGGCGGTTGGAAGCCAAAAAAATGTGTCTACCTTTTCTTGTTCCTTTTCATTTAAAAAGCCAAATACGAAACTTCCCCCAATAAATCCAACGTGCTTTCTTTACTTTCTTCAGGTGGGCAGCCAGTAGCGTCTCTCTGCACCTGACGGCCGGGTTGGGATGGTCGCAGAACTCTTGTATGCTCGAGCATGCGAATGTGTAGGAGCTCTCTGTGCATTGTAGGAAAATGTCGGTATCCAGCAATGCAGGGACATCCGAGTCCGCTATCCCATTTCTCCTGAGATCCTCGTCATTAAACTCAAACACATTGGTCCACATGCCCTCTACAGCCAGGGAACACAGGCCTCTCAGCTGGACCTGGCTCTGCAGACTTGGACAACCAGCGTCCTTGCCGGTGAACGGGTTCAAGATGAAAGAGGCATACAGAGAGGTGAGACGTCAGCAGATGGGTGCCAGATCTCTGCCTTTCTCCATCGCTTGCTTCAGACAGGTGCCCATAACCCAGCTAATGAGGGGGACATGGCACAGGGAATACTTCTGTGCGTTCTCTCTTACAAAACAGAAAGCCTCCACAGCTCTATTCCTGCTTGGGAATAAATAGTGGAAATAGGGCTCTATTTCCCCCTCACTGAATCCGGACAGCGTTACGAGTTCTGGGCACACCAGCCGAGCCTGAAGCTCCGCTGGGCACACGGGCGTCACTGCGACCAGCAGTGAGGCCTCTGGGAGCATCTTCTTCCACAGCAAACCACTCAGCAGCACCCAGACCGGCTGCTGCTTCATCCAGTCACTGCCCAGCTCTGACTCGGGTTCACTCAAGTCACATTTCAGTTCTTCAAAGCTGTCGATGATGAACAAGAGTTTCTCTGGCTGGGACACGATCTCTGTGATAGGAGCAGGTGAAGGGTAAGGCCAGTTCCTGGACATCAGATCAGCCAAGCTGGTCTCCTTCAACAGCCTGAGTTTTCAGCAGCAGAAGTAGAACACGTAGAGGAATCTGTCCTGATAGAGGCTGCCCTCTGCCCAGCCCAGGACCAACTTTATCAGAAGTGTAGATTTTCCGATGCCCTGTGGTACGCAGCTATGATTTAATAAAAAAAAAAAACTGTAAGGTAGATCAGAATGAAATATCTTAGACTGAAGTATAAAGAAAATACTTTATATTTTATATGAAAAAGAACTTAATAAATAAATGAGTCATGGTGAAAGGGCTAATAAGGTAAGTAACTGGAATCCAGGAAGGGGAGGAAAGAGAAGATAGAAGAGAAGGTAAAAACAATATTTGAAAAGATAATGGCTAAGAATTTTCATTAGAACATTCAAAAGATAACATGCCACAGATTCAAGCAGAGTTAGGGAGAGCCTAAATGTATCGGTTTAAAACTACTGAAAATTGGCTACACAAGGTGGCTCACACCTATAATCCCAGCACTTTGAGAGGCCAAGGTGGGAGAAGCATTTGGTGCCAGGAGTTCGAGACCAGCCTGAGCTACATAGGGAGACCCTCTACCTCTACAAAAAATTTAAACATTAGCCAGGCCTGGTGATGAGTGGTTATAGTCCCAGCTCCTTGAAGGCTGAAGCGGGACAATCCCTGGAGCTCAGGAGTTCAACGTTACAGTGATCTATGATCACTCACTGCACTCTAGTCTGGGTGAGAGAGCAAAGGCTTTGTCTCTAAAAATCAATCAATTGATCAATCTTCAATCTGCTGAATATCAAAGACAAAGAGAAAATCTTAAAAGCAGCCAGAGATAAAATGCCAATTACTTCAAAGGACAGCAGTAAGACTGATAATTGAATTCTCAACAGAAATATGTAATGAAATCAAGAAGATGTTGGACTTACAGCTATTAGTTTGAAAGCACTGGAAGAAAATAACTGCCAAACTCAAAGTCCACTGAGAATGTCATTCAGATAATAAAAAGATATTTTCAGCAAACAAAAATGGAGATCATTCACTACCAACAGATGTACATTGAAGCAAACACTAGAAGGAGCTTTCGGGTAGAAGGAAAATGATACCAGTTGGAAATATCATAATGCAGTAGGGAACCAAGAGTAACAGAAAATGTAAATATGAGAGTAAACTATTATTGACTATATAAAACAATGTCTTCAGGGTTTAAAATAAAGAAAGAATCAAAATACAAAATGACAACACCATCAAAGGTGGGAGAGAAGCAAGTTGAATTAAGCATTCTAAGCTTCTCACAACACTGGTAAGTGATTAGATTATTAATTTACACTAGACTTTAATAAGTCCAGGATGGGATTTTAGGCTGATTGTACAACTAACAAGCTAACAGAGGAAGAAAATGGAATAAAATAAGTATTAGATTGATATAAAAGAAGGCAAGGGATAGATGGAACAAAGTAGAGAACAAATTATAAGGTAGCAGATTTAGACTCAAATATAGACGTAATTAATGAAATACAATGTAAATGTAAATGAGTTAAATATTCCAGGTAAAGGAAAAATCTTGTTGGGTTTGATTTTTAAGTACTGTATGTTACTTATAAGAAATAAACTTCAAAAATAAAAACATAAAAAGATGAGCAGCAAAAGGACATACCAAGGAAATGCTAACAACAAAGAATTGAGGTAGTTATATTAATATCAGAGAAAGTAGGATTTAAAGAAGAATACTTAGCTAGACATGAGAGACATTTCTTAATAAGAAATGTGAAATCCACTAGGAAAATGCAATGATTCTATATATTTTGTTTACCTAACTACATACCCTCAACACATACAAAGCAAAAATGAATAGAACTAAATGGAGAGATAGAGGAATCCATCAGTAGGGGATTTAAACACACTTCTCTCACTAGTGTTTAGAGCAAACAGACAAAAAAATCAGTGAGGATATGCAATACTTGAACACCATATTTGACAAAATTGACCTGACTGACACATAACACACTGAACTTTACAAGTTCAGAGACACATTTTTCTTTATGTATACCTGGAACATTTGTCAAAATGAAGCATATTTTGGCCTTAGAGCAAGTCCCAATAAATGCCACAAGATTGAATTTTTTGACCATATTGGAATTAGATTAAAAACAATTTTTTAAAAACCTTCAAACCCCCAAAAGCTTAGAAATTATAAAGTATCCTTCTAAATAGCACTGACTCAAAATTAAAATAATCATGAAAATTAGAAAACATTTTAAATAAAATGATAGTGAAAAAATAATATATCAAAACTTGTGTGGGTACAGGCTTAAAGAAAAATGAGTAAAATTTTAAAAAGAAAGACTGGGTGGCACCTATGGCTCAGTGAGTAGGTGGTGGGTTCAAACCCAGCCCCGGCAAAAACTGCCACAAAAAAATAGCCGGGTTTTGTGGTGGATGCCTGTAGTCCCAGCTACTTGAGAGGCTGAGGCAAGAGAATCACCTAAGCCCAAGAGCTAGAGTTTGCTGTGAGCTGTGATGCCACAGCACTCTGTGGCTCAGTGAGTAGGGCGCGGGCCCCATATGCCGAGGGTGGTGGGTTCAAACCCAGCCCCGGCCAAACTGCAACCAAAAAATAGCTGGGCATTGTGGCGGGCGCCTGTAGTCCCAGCTACTCGGGAGGTTGAGGCAGGAGAATCGCCTAAGCCCAGGAGTTGGAGGTTGCTGTGAGCCGTGTGACGCCACTCTACCGAGGGCAATAAAGTGAAACTCTGTCTCTACAAAAACAAACAAAAAAAGAATCTTGGGCGGCGACTGTGGTTCAGTGAGTAGGGCGCCAGCCCCATATACCAAGGGTAGCGGGTTCAAACCTGGCCCCCGCCAAACTGCAACAACAACAACAAAAAAAAATAGCTGGGCATTGTGGCGTAGTCCCAGCTGCTCCGGAGGCTGAGGCAAGAGAATCGCCTAAGCCCAAGAGTTGGAGGTTGCTGTGAGCTGTGTGACGCCAGGGCACTCTACCGAGGGTGGTAAAGTGAGACTCTTGTCTCCACAAAAAAAACACAAAAATCTTAAAAAAAAAGAAAGACCGAAAATAATAAGATTTTAAAAGAATAGCATATCTATCCTTTAAAGAAATTTAGAAAATAATAATAAGACCATAAATTAATTAAATAGAAAACAAATTTACAATGGAGAGGATCAATGAAGTCAATTTTTTTAAAGGAATAATTAAAGTGATAGCCCCTAGGAAGACTTATTTTTGAAAGACAGCAAGATAAAGTATAAATAGGTACTATCAGAAATGAAAAGAGGAACATCATTACAGATCCTACAGATATTAAAAAAATAAGAGGATATTATGAGTAACAATATGCTAGTAAATTTGAAATTTAGTTGAAATGGAGAGCTGCTAGATAAACACAACTTACCAAAACTAACAGAAGAAAAAATAGAAAATCTGAAAATTCCTATATCTATTAAAGAAATGGCATTCATAATTAAAACCCTTTCCACAAAGAAGACTCCTGGCCAATATGTTTTCATTGAACAATTCTTTGAAACATATAAGAAAGAAATATCACCAGTCTTACCTAAAGTCCACCACAGAATAGAAAAGAGAACAATTCCCAGTGATTTTATATAAAGCCAGAATAACCTTTATACCAAATCTTGACTAGAAAAAGCATAAGAAAATCTCTCCTACAAACACATCAATCTCTTTTATAGATACACACTCCTAAATAAATTATTAGCAAACTGAATCCAGAAGCACAGAATAATACATCACCACTAGTCTGAATTCATTCAAGGGATGCAAAGCTGGCTTTAAAAAGAAAAAAGTAATTTCCCACACTAACAGAATAAAGGCTAAAAACCATATAATCATCTCAATAAATGTGAAAAAAAGAACTGATAAAAATCAACATCCACTTACAATTTTTAAAAGCTCTTAGCAAACTGGGAATAGATGGAAATGCCCTTAATATTATAAAGGTTATATGTAGTAGATGAGAAATGTACAGCATACATCATACTTAATGATGAATATTAAACATTTTATGTCTGCAATTGTAGAACAGACAAGGATGCCCTCTCTCTTCACTTCTTTTCAACACTATACTGGAGGTTCTTGTCAGTGCAGTAAAGCAAGTAAACAAAATTAAAAATAGAAGGATTGAAAAGGAAAAATAAATCTATCACTATTCATGAATAATGTGATTTTGTATGTAGAAAATCCACAGGAATCTATAGGAATTAATGGTTGAATTTAGCAAAGTCACTTGATACAAGATCAATATTTCTATATACACATAAAATTTTTAAACAAAAGTTTAAAACATGGTGACATTTATAATACCACAAAATTAAATGTACAAGGGTAGATCTAACAAAAGATGAATAAAACTTCTATGATGAAATCTACTAAACATTGAGAGAAGTTAAAGCAGACCTAAATAAATGGAAAGGTACAATGTTTATGGAGTGACTCAGTGCTATTAAGGTGTCAATGCTCCAAGAATAGACCTATAGATTCAAAGAAATCTTAATCAAAACCATAGTAGGTATTTTTTGGAAATTAATAAGCTAATTCTAAACTTTCAAAACATAAAAAATAGCCAAGATAATCTTAAAGAAGAAAACAAAGTTATCAGTCATCAATTTTCATATAAAGCTACAGTCATTAAAAATGTACAATATTACCCTGTTTCCCCGAAAATAAGACAGTGTCTTATTTTAAGGTGTGCTCCCAAAGATGCGCTAGGTCTTATTTTCAGGGGACGGCTTATCTTTCCTGTAAGTAGGTCTTATTTTTGGAGGATGTCTTATTTTCGGGGAAACAGGGTACTACAAATAGATCAATGGGACAGAATAAAGTCCAGAAACAAATACACACACACAGGGGAATTTGGGGTTTTTTTACAAAGTTGATATGACAGAATGGTGGGAAAATGATGAGATCATCCTTTATTTTTTTAATTATTATTATTATTATTATTTTTGTAGAGACAGAGTCTCACTGCACCGCCCTCTGGTAGAGTGCCATGACATCACACAGCTCACAGCAACCTCTTACTCTTGGGTTTACGCGATTCTCTTGCCTCACCCTCCCAAGCAGCTGGGACTACAGGCGCCCACCACAACACCCGGCTATTTTTTTGTTGCAGTTTGACGGGGGCTGGGTTTGAACCAGCCACACTCCGCATATGGGGCCGGCACCCTACTCACTGAGCCACAGACAAGCTCTTGAGATCATCCTTTAATAAAGACCTTTAAGAAATGGTGCAGTGTAGGGTGGTGCCTGTGGCTCAGTGAGTAGGGTGCCGGCCCCATATGCCAAGGGTGGCGGGTTCGAGCCCAGCCCCAGCCAAACTGCAACAAAAAAAATAGCCGGGCGTTGTGGCGGGCACCTGTAGTCCCAGCTGCTCGAGAGGCTGAGGCAAGAGAATCGTGTAAGCCCAAGAGTTAGAGGTTGCTGTGAACTGTGTGATGCCACGGCACTCTACCTGAGGGCGGTACAGTGAGACTCTGTCTCTACAAAAAAAAAAAAAAAGAAAGAAATGGGGCAGTGTCAACTGGATATCCATATGGACAAAATCTATCTTAGCTCTGATCTCACACCATGAGGAAAGTAAAATAATAAAGCATCTATAAAGTAGCATTGGAGAATATCTTTGTGACATTGGGAAAGGCAAAGTTTTATTAAATAGGACATGATCGCACTAACATCAAGAAAGATATTGAGGCTCGGCACCCATAGCTCAGTGAGTAGGGCACCGGCACATGCACCAAAGGTGGCAGGTTTAAGCCCGGCCTGGGCCTGCTAAACAACAATGACAACTGCAACCAAAAAATAGCCAGGCTTGTGGTGGGTGCCTATAGTCCCAGCTACGCGGAAGGCTGAGGCAAGAGAATCACTTAAGCCCAAGAGTTTGAGGTTGCTGTGAGCTGTGATGCCACAGCACTCTACCTAGGGCTACATAATGAAACTCTGTCTCAAAAATATATATATTGAGGCCAGGCACAGTGGCGCACACCTGTAACCCTAGCATTCTGGGAGGCCAAGGAGGGAGGATTGCTTGAGCCCAAGAGTTCAAGACCAGCCTGAGCAACAGAGTGAGCCCCTTCCTCTACAAAAAATAGAAAAATTAGCTGGGAGCAGCAGCATGTGCCTGTAGTTCCAACAACTGAGAAGGCTGAGACAGGAGGATTGCTTGTGCCCAGGTGTTTGAAGTTGCTTTGAGCTACAATGACACCACGGCACTCTATTTGGGGTAACATAGTGAAAAAGAAAGAGAGAAAGCAGAAAAAGAAGGAAGGAAATATAGGAAGGATGAAAAAGCAAGAAGGAAAGGAAGGAAAGGAGGGATTGAAGAATCAAGAAATTGAACTACCTTAAAATCAAGTACTTCTAGTCTACAGCCATACCACCCTGAACTCTCCTGATCTCATTTAAAATCAAGTATTTCTATTCATCAAAAGACCCTACTAACACAATGGAAAGCCAAACCTGAGAAAGGGAGAAGATATTTTCCATACATATCACTGACAAAGGACATTTATCTAGTACATACAGTGAATGCCAAATCAGTAAGTAAAAGAAGGCTCAACTGAAAAATGGGCAAAAGACTTGAACAGGCATTTCACAAAGGGTATCTGTACACATATCAGAGGGCTCTCACCTTCTTTAGTCATCTGGAAAATGTAAATTAAAACCACATTGAAGTCACTATTACAAAAATTTTAAAGATTGGCACTTTCAAGTATTCATGAGGATAAGGATCTGTTTGAACTCTTATCACAGCAAGAGTGTGAATCAAAAACCGCTATGAAACACTGCGTGGCATTATCTACTAAAACTGAGCATATACAAACCCTGTGATCCAGCAACTCTGCTTCTAGATGCAGATGTACACCCAACTGTCATGGGTGCACACTGCACAAATTACATGTACAAGAATGTTGCATCAATATTTTCAATAGTTCCAAATAAACAACCCATCGCTAGTAGGATGGATAAATTGCCCCATGGTCATTTAGTGAAGTATTATAGGTCCATGAAAATGAATGAACTACAACTACACACAATTAGAGTGAACAGACGTTATGTTGGATGAAAGAAGCCTGGCACAGGGTATATCCTGTAAGACTCCATTTCTATAAAAGCCCAAAATAGGCAAAACTAACGTGTGATGATAGAAGTCAGGCTAAATGTTACCTTGGGGAGGGACAGTAGTGATTGGATAGAGAAATGAGGAGGGTTTCCGGACTCTCTGGTCATGTTCTGTATCTTGATCTTGGTGCTATTTACCGCATGTGTTTGCTTTGTGAAAATTTATCAGACTCTTATGATTTTTACTCTTTTTTGTAAGTATGTCAGATTTAATTAAAAATTTTATTCATAAAAAATTATATGAAGACACTAATAACTGGCAAAGATCAAAGGGCTGGATGGCGCACTCTGCTGGTGTGGGAAAACAGGAGTGCCCAACCCCTATGTAGGGAGATCTGACAATATATCAATTTATGAATGCACATGTCTTCTTTTAAAAACTAATAGACTATTTTTTTAAGGGAAGCTTTAGGTTTGCAGCAAAATGAGACAGAGAGTAGAGTCCCACATGCCCCTCCTCCCCTGGCCCCAACACCAATATCCACATCACTGTGATATGTCTGCCTGTGAATCAGCGTTGACACTCACTGTCTACCAAGTGTTATAGTTTACATTATGGCTCACTCTTTTTTTTAATGAATAAATCCTAGTTTTCAGAGTAGTTTTAGATAACCCAGCAAAATTGAGCAGAATGTATATGAGAGTTCCCATATACCACCCAGCCCCGCCTCACTCCCCACCCCCACACAGCCTTCTCTACTACCCACACCCCCCATCACAGTGGGGCACTTACCACAAATGACGGACCTACATTGACACCTCATCATTACCCAAAGTCCATCCTTCGCAATAGGGTTCACTCTTGGCATTGTACTAATCTTTAGGTTTGGACAGATATACAAGGACACGTGTCCACCGTTACAGTATTATACAGAGTAGTTTCACAGTGCTAAAAATTCCCTGTGCCCCCCTTCCCATTCAACCCTCCTTCCCTACCCCTGAACACCTGGAAACTACTGATTTTTTTAAATTGTGGTAAAATATGCACAACGTAAAATTTACCATCATAACCATTTCTAAGTGTGTGGCTCATAGCATTAAGTGTATTCACATTGTTACGTAACCATCGCCACCATCCACCTCCAGAACTCTTTTCATCTTGGAAATCTGAAACTCTGCATCCGTAAAACAGCAACTTCCACTCCTCCTCCCCTCAGTCTCTTGCAACCACCATGCTTACTTTATGTTTCTATGAATTTGACTACTCTAATTACCTTATTTAAGTGGAATCACACAGTGTTTGTCCTTTTATGTCTGGCCTACTTCACATAATAAAATGTCCTCACGACCACCCTGTTGTAGCATGTGGCAGAATCCCTTCCTGTTTTTTTTTTCTTTTTCTTTGAGACAGAGTCTCACTATGTCACCTTCGGTAGAGTGCGGTGGCGTCACAGCTCACAGCAACCTCAAACTCTTGGTCTTAAATGATTCTCTTGCCTCAGCCTCCCAAGTAGCTGGGACTACAGGCACCCACCACAACGCCCGGCTATTTTTTGTTGCAGTTGTAATCGTTGCTTAGCTGGCCTGGGCTGGGTTCGAACCTGCCAGCCTTGACGCATGTGGCAGGCGCCGTAACCACTGTGCTATGGGCACTGAGCCCAGACTTCCTTCCTTTTTAAGGCTGAGTAATACTCTATGCATTACACACGCTGC
Organism: Nycticebus coucang; assembly: GCF_027406575.1. NCBI lineage: Eukaryota > Metazoa > Chordata > Mammalia > Primates > Lorisidae > Nycticebus > Nycticebus coucang. The sequence goes on from NC_069796.1 coordinate 80,755,380, forward strand.
GTTTTGTGTCTGTGGATAAATACTCGGACTGCTTCTGTTCCCTGGCTGTGGGAATAGTGCAGCTATGAATGTGAGTATACAAATATCTCTTCAAGTCCCGGCTTTCAACATCTCTGGGTAAATACCCAGCAGTGAATTACTGGATCATATGGTAATTCTATTTTTATTTTTCTGAGGACCCACCATATTGTTTTCCAGAGCAGCTTTTTACATCCCCACCAACAGTGCACAAGGGTTCTGATTTCTCTACATCCTCACCCACACTTGGTATTTTTTAAGCTTTATTTTTTAAGAGCAGTTTTAGGTTCCTAACAAAATTGAGAGAAGTTACAGAGATATCCCATACCTCCCTGCCCTGATGAGTGCGTGGCCTCCCCTGTTCAACATCCCCACCAGAGTGATGCATTTGTCATATTTCATGAACCTATAATAGCACATCATTATCACCTAAATCCATACTTTACATTAGGGTTCATTCTTGGTGTTGTACATTCTGTGAGTCTGGATAAATTTATAATGACCTGTACCCATCACGATAGCACCAAACAGAGAAATTTTGCTGCCTTAAAAATCCTCTGTGCTGGCCGGGCGCAGAGGCTCACGTCTGTAATCACAGCACTGTGGGAGGCCAAACCAGGTTGTCTGCTTGAGCTCACCAGTTCGAGACCAACCTGAGCAAAGCAAGACCCCATCTCTAAAAACAGCCGGGCATTGTGTTGGGCATCTGTAGTCCCCACTACTTGGGAGGCTGAGGCAAGAGGATCACTGGAGCCCAAGAGTTTGAGGTTGCTGTGAGCTATGACACCACTGCACTCTACCCAGGGCGACAGAGCGAGACTCTGTCTCAAAAAAAAAGTCAATCCTCTGTGTTCCACCTATTCGTCCCTCCCTGCCCTGGACCCCTGGTAAACAGGCATACTTTTCTGTATTCAGACCTTTCACTTTCCAGAACATCACATACTTGTAAGTCAGACTGGGTTCTTCCTTAGAGGTATGCACTTAAGATTCCTTCAAGTTTTTTCATGGCTTGATAGCTCATTTCTTTTTAGTGTTGAATAATATTCCATTGTCTGAATGCACTGCATGTTATTTATTCACCTACTGAAGGGCATCAATACACAGTTGCTTCCACGTTTTCACAGTTATGAATAAAGTTGCTACATCATTGATGTTTAAAGTAGTTTTTGATATGGTTGGACTCACATGTACCATACTTGCTACTGTTTTCTGTTTGTTGTCCTTGTTCTTATTTTTGTCTTTTTATTTTTGCAATTGACGGCTATTTTTCTGTCTTTTGTAGTTTTTACTGAGCATTTAGTATGATTCTGTTTTCTCTCTTTTCTTCGCATATCAGTTATGGGTTGTTTGTTTGCTTGTTTTATTTTCTAGTGGTTGCCCCAGAGTTTGCAATATACACTTACAACAAATCCAAGTCAACTTTCAAATAACGCTATACTGGCCAGGCACAGTGGCTCACGCCTGTAATCCTAGAACTTTGGGAGGCCAAAGCAGGAAGTTTGCTTGGGGCCAGCAGTTTGAGACCAGCCTGAGCAAGAGGAAGAGCAAGACCCTGACTCTACAAAAAAGTAAAAAAAATGAGCCAGGTGTAGCGGCAGGTGCCTATAGTCCCAGCTACTCAGGACGCTGACGTAGGGGCATCACTTGAGCCCAGGAGTTAGAGGTGGCTGATGCCACTGAACTCTATCCTAGACGACAGAGTGAGATCTTGTCTTAAACAAAATAAAACATAGCAAAACACCATGCTGATTCAAGTACCTAACAACAATCAAGTATTCCTAATTCCTCCCTCCTTCCCATCTAGCTTTTAGCAATTCACGTCACTCATCTATAACATAGTCACGAAATACGTTGTTGCTGTTATTAGTGTGAACAAACTCGTATCTGTTAGATCCATGGGAATGAAAAAATTAAAATATGTATTTTACCTTTACCTACTCCTTCTTTAAACCTCTTCCTTTCTTTATGTAGATCTGAATTTCTGAACTGTATCATTTTTCTTCTTGCTGAAGAACTTCTTAAACATTTCTTACAAGGGAGGTTTAATGGCAACAAATCCTCTCAATTTTTGTTTGCCTGGAAAAGTCTTTATTTCTCCTTCACTTCTGAAGGCTAATTTTGCTGAATATATATTTCTAGGTTGATAGGCTTTTCCTTTTCACACTTTAAATATTTCACCCCCACTCTCTCTTGCTTGTGTAGTTTCCAAAGTGAAGTCCAGTGCAATTCTTATCCTTATCCCTCTACAGGTAAGAGGTTTCTTTCCCTCTCTGGCTTCTTTCAAGATTTTTCTCTTTGTCCTTGAATTCCTACAGTTTGAATATTATATGCCTAGGTATAGTTCTCTGGGCATTTATCCTGCTTGATATTCTTTGACTAAGCTTCCTGGATCTGTAGTTTGCTGTCTGACATTAATCTTGGCAAATTTTCCGCCTTCCCCTCTTCCTCCTTTTCTTCGTATCACTCTGTTATCCAGGCCAGGGTGCAGTGGTGCAATCACAGCTCACTGCAACCTCCAATTCCTGGGCTTACGCCATCCTCCTAGCTCAACCTCTTGAGTAGCTGGGATTATAGGTACATGCCACTGCACCTGGTTAATTTTTTTTTTATTTTTCATGTAAGGAGGATTGCCCAGGTTGGTCTCAAACTCCTGGCATCAAGTGATCCTCCTGCCTTGGCTTCCCAAAGTGCTGGGATTACAGGCATGAGTCACCATGTCTGGCCAATATTTGGACATTTTTCGTGATGATTGCATCAAATATTTCTTTTGTTCTTTTCTCTTTCTTCTTTCTCTGGTATTCCCACTATGTATATGTCACATCTATTGTAATTATCTCAAAATTCTTGGATATTCTATTCCATTTTTTCTTAGCTCTTTTTCTCTTTGCAATTTAGTTTTGGAAGCTCCTATGGACATATTTTCAAGTTCACTGAGTGTTTCTCAGCTGCATACAGTCTATGCCCATCAAAGACAGTCTTTATTTCTTGCACAGTATTTTCAATTTCTAATATTTCATTTTGATTTTTTCTTATAATTTCCATCTCTCTGCTTACACTGCCCATTTGTTTTCTGCATGTCTATTTTTTTCCATGACAGCCCTTAGCATATTAACTATAGGTATTTTAAATCCCTAATCTGATCATTCCAACATCTCGGCCGAGCCACCAGCAACCCACCAATTACAGTCTAGGTTTTCCCATTCTGGAATGGCTCTCTTCTAGAGGCTTCCACTCATGAGTCTCTGCTCTGGCAAGTTGTGATTCTGTCTTTACATTTCTGGGTGCAGCAGTTTGTTCTGTGGCCTCAATTCCCTGATGGGTCTAAGAAAAGTTGTTGATCTGCAGTTTGTTCAGCTTTGTTCTTGTTTGGATGGGAGACACGAGTTCCAAGCTCTTTACCAGAAGATATGGGACTGGCCATACTGAACCTCAGAGTCAAAGCATTCTATGATAGACATACTGTTATCTGACAATGTGAATGTTACTTTTTTTGCATTATTATTATTATTATTATTGTTCAATATTTCGTTGCAGCAATCATCTGATTTCTTTTCCAAATGTATTTATCTTCGTTCATTCTTTATGAGGTTTTTGTTTCTAGTCCTTATCTTAAACATTGTTATTGTTATTAAATTTTAAGCCTTTTTAATTTTGTGAAGGCAAAAAGTGGAAACCAAATAAACACATGTATGTGTATAGAGAAAATAAAAAAAAAGATACGGGACTGGAAGACACATTTCTTTTTACAATTTTCTTATTAAGGACATTTCCAAACATACATAGGAGCAGAAAGAATTGTATAATGAACTCCTATATACTGATCAGCTTAAACTTTTACAAACGTTCTGTGATTCTTCTTTTATCCGTTCCTTTTCCTATACACACAGGTTTTATGTTTAACAAATGTAGTTTATTATCTTTGGCCAACAATTTCAGGTCTAGGAATTTGCCTTCGAGATATGTATTCCAATGAATAAAATGACTGTGTCTGAGCTTATTTATGGCAGAATTGTTTGAAATAGCAAGAGATTGGAAACAGGATGAATGTCCATTAGCGGATGACTGGTTAAATACGCCATGGAACGTCCATGCAGTGGATAACTATCCAGATGTGGAAATGACTGAGAAACTGGGTTACACACCAAACTGTTCTCCAAAATATGTTGTGGGGGAGAAACAAAATAAAACAAGAGCCAAAGGATGCTTCTAGCACACTGCTATTTGTGAAACAAAAGGGGAGGAGTGAAGCAAACATATTTTTTTCATGGATGCATAAAATATCTCTGAAAGGATAAAGACACAGATAACACCAGGAGCCTTTGCAGAGGGAAACTGGTGTTGTGGGGACAGTGGCTTGAGGGAGGTTTTTGCTGTGCCTTTTGCTTTTCTACCTTTCGATTTTTAAATCATAGGAATCCCTGACCTACTGAGTGAATGAGTGAATGAATGAATGAACAAATGAATACTTTTTTAAAAAAAAGAATGAAACTTTTCCAACAGCCTGGAGTTGGTGGAGGAGGAGACTCACACATTTATTGAATACCTCTGCTACTAGGTTAGCATAATTATTGTAAAATGCCTCCAACACCCCTGGGAGGTGTGTGGTTTATACCCATTTCACAGATGAGGAAGCTGGGGCTCAGTGGCGGAAGCCTGAGATGATCTGCCACCAGGAAGTGGCAGAGCTGACTTGGGGCCCATCTGACTCTGGCTGATCCGGCTCATTCCCATGGGGAGCAGACACGGTGGCTTGACTTCCTGCATTCCAGTGACAGGAACAGATCAAAATTGCCAGGACCCCAGCATGGACTCAAGTTGCTCCTAGGGGAGCCAACTCCACTGTGAGGGCCAGAGCAGCTGAACCTTCAGTTTCATCCGCTCCCAGGGCAGAATCACCTGGTTCCCTCCCCCAGGGAGCTTTAGCTGCTGGACTAATCCCAGCATCTCTTCCCCCATCCCTGAAAACACAATCCAATTTCATTTAGGTAGAAAAAACTGCACAAAAGCCATAACACTCAATTTATCCCTTGAAATACAATCAGGCTGAAGGAAAGAATTAATTTTTAATTCCATCTTAATTACTCAGAGAAATAATCTATTGGCAGAGCCTGGCCCGGGATGCCCCCGCCTGATCTCTGCCTGCTGCTGTTGGCACCTGAGGCTCGCTCCAGGCGCTGACCAGAATTGGGAGAGGCGGGGCCAGCCCGGTGCTCCTGCACAGGTATCCCTTACTGGAGAGAAGTGTGAACTGAAGAAATTAATGCACGAGCTCACGTGTTATCTTTCCTTCAGAATAGTCTCAGGTTTCTTTAACAAAGCCACAAGCTGAGTACTGTACTGCGCAGAGATATATGAAGGGGGATGGACAGGGCAGTACCAGCCCCTGTGTGACCCTGAGCTGGGAGGGGGATGGACAGGGCAGTACCAGCCCCTGTGTGACCCTGAGCTGGGAGGGGGATGGACAGGGCGTATCAGCCCCTGTGTGACCCTGAGCTGGGAGGGGGATGGACAGGGCGTACCAGCCCCTGTGTGACCCTGAGCTGGGAGGGGGATGGACAGGGCGTATCAGCCCCTGTGTGACCCTGAGCTGGGGAGGGGGATGGACAGGGCGTACCAGCCCCTGTGTGACCCTGAGCTGGGAGGGGGATGGACAGGGCGTATCAGCCCCTGTGTGACCCTGAGCTGGGGAGGGGGATGGACAGGGTGTACCAGCCCCTGTGTGACCCTGAGCTGGGAGGGGGATGGATAGGGTGTACCAGCCCCTGTGTGACCCTGAGCTGGGGAGGGGGATGGACAGGGCATACCAGCCCCTGTGTGACCCTGAGCTGGGGAGGGGGATGGACAGGGCGTACCAGCCCCTGTGTGACCCTGAGCTGGGGAGGGGGATGGACAGGGCGTACCAGCCCCTGTGTGACCCTGAGCTGGGAGGGGGATGGATAGGGCGTACCAGCCCCTGTGTGACCCTGAGCTGGGAGGGGGATGGACAGGGCGTACCAGCCCCTGTGTGACCCTGAGCTGGGGAGGGGGATGGACAGGGCGTACCAGCCCCTGTGTGACCCTGAGCTGGGAGGGGGATGGACAGGGCGTATCAGCCCCTGTGTGACCCTGAGCTGGGAGGGGGATGGACAGGGCGTACCAGCCCCTGTGTGACCCTGAGCTGGGAGGGGGATGGACAGGGCGTATCAGCCCCTGTGTGACCCTGAGCTGGGGAGGGGGATGGACAGGGCGTACCAGCCCCTGTGTGACCCTGAGCTGGGAGGGGGATGGACAGGGCGTATCAGCCCCTGTGTGACCCTGAGCTGGGGAGGGGGATGGACAGGGTGTACCAGCCCCTGTGTGACCCTGAGCTGGGAGGGGGATGGATAGGGTGTACCAGCCCCTGTGTGACCCTGAGCTGGGGAGGGGGATGGACAGGGCGTACCAGCCCCTGTGTGACCCTGAGCTGGGGAGGAGGATGGACAGGGCGTACCAGCCCCTGTGTGACCCTGAGCTGGGGAGGGGGATGGACAGGGCGTACCAGCCCCTGTGTGACCCTGAGCTGGGAGGGGGATGGACAGGGCGTACCAGCCCCTGTGTGACCCTGAGCTGGGAGGGGGATGGACAGGGCGTACCAGCCCCTGTGTGACCCTGAGCTGGGAGGGGGATGGACAGGGCGTACCAGCCCCTGTGTGACCCTGAGCTGGGGAGGGGGATGGACAGGGCGTACCAGCCCCTGTGTGACCCTGAGCTGGGAGGGGGATGGATAGGGCGTACCAGCCCCTGTGTGACCCTGAGCTGGGGAGGGGGATGGACAGGGCGTACCAGCCCCTGTGTGACCCTGAGCTGAGAGGATGGGGCCGTTTATTCCTCATTGTCTTGCATCTGTTAAGCAAATATTAACCAAGCACCTACTATGTGCCAGGCACTCTTATGGGATCTAGGGAGCCAGTAGACGCAGTCCTTGCATGCTGGCAGAGGGAGGTAGAGAGTAAACTAGTGAGCAAATAAGTACAATAATTTTAACTGGTCATCAGTACCCTGCAGTAAATAAAATAGGACAGTGGCTCAGACAGTGATGGTGAGGGTTTGTCAACAGCAGACAGGGAGTCAGGGACAATCTCTCCAGAAAGGAGCTATTTGGAGAGCAAGCATACCAAGGATGGAGCCCAGTAATAAAAAGACCCAATGGCAAGGTGGAGAGAACACACAGAGAAGTGGAGAGGCCAGTAAGGCTGGAGAGGATGAGCCGTGGTGGGGGGACATGATGACTTTGCACTTCATTCTTGCACCAGAGGAAACCGCTGTACATGTAGTAGGTGCTCAATAAGTGCTGGTAAAGAAACAGCACCCTCTGAAAGAACAGCATTTGGGAATCTGCTTGTTGCCATTTTGTCCCTTCTCTGCTTCCAAGGAAATTCAGACAACTGCTAATGTCCAGGAAGCCGCCCTCTGCCAGCCCTCACCAACATTGTTTTGATGTGCTAACAACTCTTAATGAGGATCCTAATGAGTCACTAAAAATGGCATCATTAGGTTGAGAACAGAACAGTCTACACAAGCAAATGTCCAAAACAACCAGGCGACTAGCCAGGGAGCAGCCACTGCCTCCTCCAGCCTGTGCTGAACACATCTCTCACTTCCCCAAATGAGCAGGGAGCCTGTTTTTCTGCTTGTTCCTCCCTGAGCTATGAATCCGCATCCCAGGACCCTATCCTGGTGTGCCTTCATTACTACCACATGAAGCTCTTAGTTTAAGAATTAAGAAAAATGAAAAAAAAATTAAGGATGGCTTAGATGTAAAACTGGTGGTGAAGCCATAGCTTGAGGATCGCTGGGACTTAAAGTGCTAACCCATTAGGACCCAGGTTTGAAATTGAGGGCTGCAGGCTAGAATCTGACATAAATGTGTTTTATTTGTTCTACACGGCAGTTAAAAGAAATTAAATCCATTTCCTACATTAAATTATTGGGGGAGTTTACATACAAATTTGGATGTTTGGCTTCTCTTGAAAAGCTAGAAGTTTCAGCATCCCTGGGCCCACATGCCAGAGTGGTTGCACTGGGCTGGGGTTAAGTGACAGCTGTCCCTGGGACAGGCTGAGCTGTCCTCTTTGTCATAGTTCCCACCAACCCCCAAGGGCTCCCCACTGGGAGACCAAGGGTCAGTTACCATTTATGATCGGATTTGCCCAGATGATTTTCTTTCTGGAGAGTCAAGAAGAAAGGAATGTATCTTTCTCAGAAGTAGGCAAACAAAACACAGATGGGAGAAAGAAGAGATGGGAGAGAAACCAATTCTTGGAGGAAGTGAAGACAATTCCTACATGTTGAATGTGAAAGCCAAGTGAAGAGTTCAATCTGAGATGCATGAGAAACAAGGTCCAGTCCTTCCCTGGCCTGCAGGAGGCCTGAAGACGCTTTTAACCTCTGTCTAGGAGTTGCTGTTTCTACAGTGGGGGCTAGTTCTACTGCACTGACAACACCAGAAACCGTATTTTCAACATCAGGAATTTAGGTTGTAGCCTGCTTAAGTACACTGCAATATTGTGACTATCTTTTTTTTTGAGACAGAGTCTTGCTCTGTCGCTCTGGATAGAGTGCTGTTGGCATTATAGCTCACAGCAACCTCAACTCTTGGGCTTGAGCAATCCTCTTGCCTCAGCTTCCCAAGTAACTGGTACTACAGGCATGTGTCTCTACCACCCAGCTAGTTTTTCTATTTTTAATAGAGACAGGGTCTCACTCTTACTCAGGCTGGTCCCGAACTCCTGAGCTCAAGCAATCCACCTGCTTTGGCCTCTCGGAGTGCTGGGATTACAGGCATGAGTCACCATGCCCAGTCCACGAGACTGAAAACCCATAATCATGTTCTTCCTATACATGGGTCCGGCTGTGCAAGACATTTAAGACCATCTCCTATCTGGGGAGCCAGACACTGCTCAGGGCCTCTGGGAAGGGTGGTTGATGTTCTAGTTAGATGACAGATACCAATGTCCTTTTTATAGTGTTTCAAACATTGGCTGAGGTGCATTATTTCTTACTGTTTGAGGTTGGTGAAATAGATGATATGTGCTTATGGAAAAGGGAAAAGAAGACAAACAACACAGAAAGAGCCATTATAAAATCAAGTCTCCTGCTCACCCAGGACTATTGGTTTCCCTTCTCAAAAGCCTGTACTCTCTTGTGGAGCCAGAATCTGAAGAGAGTCCAATGATGGCCCCAAAAGACACAGCCATGCCCTAATCCTGGAACCTGTGACTATGACCTTACTTGAAAAAAAGGGTATTGCAGATGTGATTAAGCATTTGAGATGAGGAAATTATCCTGTAGCATCTGGGTGGGCCCTAAATCCAATGACAATATCTTTATAAAATAGACACAAAGAAGAGGAGGAGAAAAATGCGACCACAGAAGCAGAGAGTAGAGTGATGCAGCCACAAGCCAAGGAATGACAGCAGACACCAGGAGCTGGGAGGCAATCAGAGGACTGTATTAGTCAGGGGTCTGAAGAAAAACAGAACACTCTGCGTTTGTTTTTTATATACACTTACATACATAAAATATACAGGTATATATTTTATATATATGTATATGTTTGTACATATATGGATTAGCTTATTTGATTTTGGAGTCTGGTAGAGTCCCAAGATTTACCGAGTGAGTCAGTTGATGGTCCAGTTCTAGTGCAAAAGCCAGCAAGCTCAACACCCAGGAAGAGCTGATATTGCTGTTCAACTTTGAAGGCAAAAAAAAAAACAACAAAAAAAAAAACTGCTGTTCAGTCTACAGATTCAATTCTTTTTTTAAATTTTGAGACAGAGTGTCACTATGTCACCCTCAGTACAGTGCTATGGCGTCCCAGCTCACAGCAACCTCAAACTCTTGGCCTTAAGCGATTCTCTTGCCTCAGTCTCCCAAGTAGCTGGGACAACAGGTGCCTGCCACAATGCCGGCTATTTTTTGTTGCAGTTGTCATTGTTGTTTAGCAGGCCCAGGCTGAGTTTGAACCTGCCAGCCTCAGTGTGTACGGCTGGCACTGTAACCACTGTGCTAGGGGCACCACACCTATAGATTCAAATGTTAATCACATCCAAAAACACCCTCACAGAAACACCCTGAATATTGTTTGACCAAATATCTGGGCACCCTGGGGCTCAGTCATGTTGACACATAAAATTAATTGTCACACTCCCCTAGAGTCTCCAGAGGGCGCACAGCCCTGTTGACACTTTGATTTCAGCATTCTGACCTCCAGAACTGTGAAAGAATACATGTATGTCTGGGATAATTTGTTGTGACAGCTGTGAGAACTAGCAAAGAGTCTTGCCCATCTCTCAATGTCCATACCCCTCATTTGCTACATGCAAGCAGCATGCTGTGCCCAATGTTTTCTCTTTTGCTTTTTTTTTTGTTCAACAGAGTTGTGTGAAAACCTTCCCTGTAGACAGCTGCCAATAGTGTCCTGCGTGCATAGCATTCCATCCTGTGAATGTTCAGTTAATTGGCCTACTCAGTCCCTTTGTGATACTATTGGTTATCCCCAATCTGCCACTTCCATACACATTGCTGTAGAGGGTGTCCTCCCCCACACAGGTGTGTGCATGTGCACACACAAGTTTCTGCAAGCGGAATCGCTGCCCGAGTGCTTTTCTCATTTCTAAAAGCATTGCCAAATCGTCCTCTGAGGAGGTTATACCACAGATTCCTTTTTTAAACTCCTTTTTTTTCCCTGTTATAAAAGTAATCTTTTAGTAAAATTCTTAAGTGTGATTTGATTACACCCTGTAACCAAAATCTTTTCTAGCAGAACGTAGTCAATGGGAAAATAACATCAATTACCTGGAATTTTCTTGCCAGCCTGGCTGGATTGCCCTCTTCTGTTAAACATGGGCTTCTCGTGTTAGGTGTCTGCTTTTCCTCCGGGTGGTCTCTGTCAGGGCTCTGAGGCAGGGCACAAGGATGGGGCTCTCCGAGCCTGGATGGCCGTCTGAAAGGCCCCCTCACGTCAGTGACTAATCCCCACCGCCCCCGTGTTCCCTCTGCGAGAAGAGGAAGGGAAACAGAAAGTCATTTCCCCCATCTGGATAGTCCTATATTTAATGTTGAATGTCCAATTTGCCCTTGTTCTTCATGTTCCTGGACCAGGCTTTGGCTCAGAGGAGAGTTCCCTGCTCCTCGCCAAGGTGGAAGAAAGAGGCGCCCACTCCCTGAGATGCCACCCAAACCCTGCCCACAGGCAGAGGGAGCTTCTCTCCTCAGCCCGGGGCCTGGCCAGCTGCCAGGACAGATAGCCTCCTCTGTAATATGCCCAGCTCTGGCCATCCCCCCAGGTTTTAGAGCTGGAGAGACCCCCGAGGGCCAGCTTGTCCAGTCCCTCATCATGGCCAGAGAATGAGTGTGTGTGTCCAAGGCCATACCCACAATGGCCCCCAATCACCTGGTGAAAGGGTTGAGCCCTCCTTGGGATAAAAGCCCAGGGTGGGCTCTACCCCCATCCCCAGGCCGTCTCCTGCTGCTCCCAGCCCCAAGATGTGGCTTGGAGAGCTCACCCACTGCTGCTCCCCTCTGCTGCTCCTCTCTGCCCACAGCCCTACCCACAGAGCCCCAGGCTGTGCCCCAGCCTCAGCCCAAGCTCATACCAACTCTTCCCTCCTCAGTTTTGCCTGGTCAATTCTTTCTCATTTATGACTCAACTCAGACACCCCGTTCCCCAGGAAGCCTGCCCTGATTTTCTAGCTGGGTTAGGTGCCTCTTCTTGGTGCCTGAGCACTTCTCTGTTACCCCTTGCCACATTTTTCATGGTCTGTTTGAGGTCTATCTCCCCGATCATCTATGGATCTCCAGGAACACATATTTGTTGAATGAATGAGTAAAGAAACCAGAAGCTAGGTGACACTGCCATGCACTAACTAGAAAGAAAGAATCCTGGGCTAGAAATCAGGAGATCTGGATCTTTGCTATTTATTATTTATTTATCATTAGGCAAGCCTTTTACCTTCTGAGGCCTCTGTTTTCTCATCTGTAAAATGATGCAATTTGACTGTATATCAATCAGATATTGCTGCTTAACAAACAATCATAGACTCTCGGTGGCAGATAGCCATAAGCACTACAGATGCTCCTCAGTTTACAATGGGGCTATATCCTGCTAAACCCATCGTAAGCATCTTGGCAGCAGAGCAGGATCTTCTCGTCTCTGCCTCATTGGCAGCCTTGAGCATGGCAGGCCCAGCCTAAGACCTGTCCCATAAGCAGATGCCAGACAACTGAGATTTGCTGAGGAGAGGGAGGGAGAGAAAGAACGAAGGTAGCAGAGATGGCCTTGGTGGCATGGTGCCTGCTTGTCTGCAGGAGCCCAAGCACTCCACAGCCCTCCATACACTCTCTGGAAGGAAGATAAGCTCCCTGAGAGTCTCCTACTCTCCGTCCAGAACTGTGAGCTGTTTCCCAACACAAAGGAGGGGACACACTGTCAGGTGCCTGTGCTCTGCCAGCTGTAATCTCTGATGGAGAACAAAAGCGAGAGCGTGGACCCCGTCCCCACCACAGTGGGAGACGCTGGGAGCCTGGCTGAGTGCTTCCTACTCCTGGGACTCATTTATTCATTCATTCATTCACTTGATATATTTTCATGGAGAACCAACTCAGTAAAACACAATGTTTTGGGACATCAGGGAAAACAAATATCATTAAGATGCAGTTTCTGAAGTGAACTGAATTGTACCCCCATTTCTCACTCCTCCCTGCATTCATCCCTGCCTTGGCCTCATGGAGGGTGAATCACGCTTCCTCATCCCTTGGCTTTGGGCTTGGCCGTGGAACTTGTTTTGGCCAATAGCAGACGGGTGCAGGTGACAGCTCCAGAGTTAACCATAGGAAGGCCGCGTGTCTCCTCTCCCCTTTGTCTCTCTGTCACTGCCTGGGAAGATCCCACCTCCTGCCCCATGGATCCAAGGGAAAGGAGAGACTCAGAGCCCACAATGTGACACAGAGATCCCCAGCCTCTGTCAGCTGAACACAAGCTGACCCACAGGCACGTGAGTGATGAGAAATAACTGTTAGTTTGAACCACTGAGTCTGGGGATGGATTGTTACACAGCAACAAGCAACCCAAAGGGTCCCTGTCCTCAAGAAGCCTCTAGCAGGAGAGGAAATAAGCCAAGTCCCAGGTAACCAGCACATGAAGCAGGCGGGCCTGTTGTCTTCTGTTTAGCACCATGGTGGACAGAACAGGCCCTCCAAAAATATCCACATCCTGGTCCCTGGAACCTGTGACTGTGTCTGGGTACATGGCAAAGGAGGATTCAGGCTGCAGGTGGTTAAGGTTAGCCTTAACCAATCAGCCTTAAAAATAAGGCAATGATCCTGGATTACCTGGGTGGGCCCGGTATAAACACAGGGTCCTTAATGAGGGAGGAGGGAGGCAGCATAAGAGTGATGACATGGTGAGACCTGGCTGGTCACCACTAGCTCTAACAGTGGAAAGGACCACAAGCCAAGGAAGGTAGGCAGCTGCTAGAAGTTGGAAAAGGCAAAGAAATAGATTAAATAGAGTCTCCCTTAGACCCTCCAGAAAGGAACTCAGGCCTGTGACTACAGCCCAGGGAGACTCATTTTGGACTTCGGATCTCCAGAACTATGTGATAAGCTGTAAGTCACTAAGTCTGTGGTCATCTATTATAGCCATGATCAGAAACACATCTAGGGTCTTCCCGACCCCTCCCAACCTCCCTTCTGTCCCTTGCTCTGGGAGACAGACCTTCCCTGACTGCCACTCAGCTCCCTGGTGCTGCAGCTTACAGTGAGGTCCAGCCAGGGGTCAGCACCCACGGGAACCTGGGTGGTGGGAGGAGAGAGAGGCCAGGGTATTTCCTCCCACTCTGTCCCTGCCCGGTGGTGGTCCTAGCAGTAGCTGTGTCCCCCATCTGCTGAGCGCCCTTCCTCCCTGCCTCAGCTTTCCCAGCTCTGGTCACACTGCTCCTTCCTCTTCCTTTCTAGCTAAGGTCACCAAAGCTTTCTGGGTGACTAGTCCCTCATACTTGCACATTCCCTTGGCTTCTCTTGTAACCCTGCCTGCACCTCTGTAAGGGAAACTTCGTTACACCCTCCTCAAAGGTGGGTGAGTGGCCTCTATCTCCTGCCAGAAACCTGCCTGATACATAGATGTGATCATTAAAAAGGAAGCCATTCACCTTCTATAGGGAAGCACGGCCACACTTCAGCAAGGACAGCACTTGATGTGGCATTTGCAGCGTCTCCCCAAGCAGGAAGGGGAACAGGGATCCTGGAATTGGGAAAGGGTCTGGGCTTGGAACCAGATACAGGGGTTTGGATTCATGACCCTCTTCCCATTATTATATGACCTTGGGTGAGTCTCCTGACTTCTTGAGAGTTTGTTGGCCTGTGCTTAGAATAGGTGGTGATGGGTACACCTCCCAGGCCAACAAAGGGAGAGGGGTGGCTGGCACGTGTGTTGGTGGCAACATGAATGGTGGCTGTTGGCCAATGTGTCCAGGGGACAGAGCAGTGCAAGTTCGACAGACCATCATTAGACGTTCTTAGGGAGCAGCAAGTGATCATAGTGCCTGGATGAGAAAGTCCCAGCTGTAGGGAGGGATGTGGGGAACACTCAGCCCAGAAGCACCAGAATCAGGTCAAAACTCTGGATTCAATTCAATTGGCAGTGGGTTGCCACTGAGGTTTTTGAGAAGTGAAGTGACACTTAGGCTAAGTGGTACAGAATGGCGAGAGAGAGAATTTAGAGGGTTAAAGATCTTTGGCAACTTTCTTTGGAGAAATTTTCAGAGCCATCTGTGTCTTATTTCCTTTTTGTGAAAAGGGGAAATAGAGGTTTAAAAGAATTCTAGAATCAATTTATTGAGAACTTGGGCCCTGACAAAAATTCTTTTCTTGGGCAATGCATCTTCCAGCTAGAACTCTTTGCCAGCCCGTGTTTGGGAGTGGGCTGATGACAGGTAGGACCCTTTACTAAGTGCTCTCCTAGGAGGGCATTCCCATCATTGTCCCTGGGGTGGCACTCCAGGAGTTGTGGTGCAGGGCACAACTTGTACAGCTGTACTGGAGACCTCAAGAGCAGGACAGATGAGCTTGGGGGCCCTGACTGAAGGCCCTGCTCTGCATAGAGTCCCCTTTCTTGCCCCCCTCGGCATGGAAATGGGAGCCTCTCAGCTTCTGCTAACTAGAGTTGTTACACCTATAATCCTAGCACTCTGGGAGGCCCAGGTGGGTAGATCACCTGAGCTCAGGAATTTGAAACCAGCCTGAGCAAGAGTGAGACCTGGTCTCTACTAAAAATACAAAAATCAGCCAGGCATTGTGGTGGGCACCTGTAGTCCCAGCTACTTGGAAGGCTGAGGCAAGAGGATCACTTTGAGGTTACTGTGAACTATGATGCCACCACACTCTACCCAAGTGACAGAGTGAGGCTTTCAAAAAAAAAGTTGCCTCCCGTTTTTCCCTTTGATAGGAAAAGGGAGGAAAAGCCTGAGTCAGCCAACAAAGGGGACTGGTCTTGAACACAGCCACCTGGTAAATGTGGCTCATGGAAGCCATCCCATCACTTTAGTTACAGCATATACCAAAGGAACAAGATAAAAGCACCATTGTTTACTGTAGCTCCTCAGATTCTGGCCTTACAGAGAGGCCAATCTCTCAGAGGCCAGTAAATACTGGTTTTTATCTTATTCTATAATGGTTATAATGACTTTGGCATCCTATAACGTTTTGTCACCATCATTTTCTTAAAACAACTTTTCTATATTAATACTTTTTTGTTTGCAAGAGTCAGAAACCAAACTCAAACTACCTCAAGAGAACAAGGAAATTGGGAAGTCCAAGGGCACTAGCTGCAGCATCAGGCAAGGCTGGATCTAGGTGTAAAAGCACTTTGTTCCCTCTCCCCCACCCAGATCTGTTCCTCTTCATTGGCTTCGTTCTTTTTTTTTTTTTGAGACAGAGTCTCACTTTGTAGCTACTGGTAGAGTGCAGTGGCATCATAACTCACAGCAACCTCAGACTCTTGGGCTCAAGTGTTTCCCTTGCCTCAGTCCCTCCCCACCCCCAAGTAGCTGGGACTACCAGAGCCTACCATAACGCCCGGCTATTTTTTAGAGATGGAGCTGTCTTGAACTCCTAAGCTCAAGCAATCTTCCCTCTTCGGCCTCCCAGAATATTGGGATTACAGGTGTGAGCCACTGCCCCCGGCCCAGTCGTGGGCTTCATTCTTTAACAGACACCTTGCCGCAGAGATCCCCAGCAAGTCCAGATTTATATTCTACAGGCCAAGAAATCCCAGAGGAAAGGAGGAGTCCCATTTTTCCTGGATGTAATAAATACCCCAGAATGGAGTCCTTCTGACTTGGCCAGGGACATGTTTCCACCCTGACATCATTGTGTGAGAAATGGCATCGTCAAGAGGGCCAAGCCTCAGCCAGGTGCCTGCCCAGGACCTGCTCCCAGAGAGGAGTGGTTCCAGAGGGAAAATATCCCAGGAAGGGAGGGCAGTGCCAAGGCCAGTCAAGGGAGCAATGCCCACCATGTGCTCATCTCTTATTTTCTCTTTCATTTTCAATAGCCGAAGTTTCCTTCTAACACAGGCATGCATGTGCAAACTACACTCACCATGAAAAACATGAAACTATAGACCCGGCTAAATTGGCTTCATTCTTCCTCACTTTCCAGGGAGCCAGTTTCTGCGGGAAAGTCTTAGTATGAACCTTTGCAGGCCAGGGCAGCGGGAGAGAGACCCTGCTTAATGCAGTTGTCTCCAGAGTGATGGACAGCAGAGTCTTGGAACAAAGCAAGAAAAATGCAACCCTTTGCTTATAAAGGTAGTAAAATAATAGCCAAGAGACTCAGGCCCTGGAAGGTTCTGAACGTCCTCGGTGGGAAGGAACTGAGGAGAGGCCATTATACTATTAGATGGATCACTAACCAGGACACCTTGCCATGCTAGCACCTCTTAGTTTTGAGTGACAGAAACTAAACTCAGACTTGCAAAAGAAAACAGCAATATCACACAGTGAAATCATTATTACAATCAAATCAGAACGATTATTATTCCCGGGCTCATATAACTTCTGGCATGGCTAGATGCACATGCTCAGCAAGTCATTAGGAGCTAACGTTCCCACCTCAGGGTTCACTCTCCAGTCCTTAGCAGCACCAGGTATATATCCGCAGCTCGGCAATTCTAGCAGAAAGATAAGGTCCTCTTTCTCCAACCCTAGGATTTGCCTTGATGAGACATTGGGTTCCCTGAACAGCTTCATACTACCCTTGGTAACCAGGGTGATGGGATACACTGATTGGCCAGGTTTGGGGTTTGTACCCACCCCAACACCCACCCTGAGTGAGCAGCTCCTTCCAAAGCTGAAGGTCTGAGGGAGGGGGAGGGGTGGTCCCAAAGGCAGAATGATGCCTGTGAGAAAAAACGACAGCTGTCCCCCACTTGGGGAGGGGGATTTTGTGGGGTGTAAGTACAGAAGGCAGCCACATGCCAAGTGGAGAGGAAGGCTGCTGCTGGGAAAGGAGTCTGAAGGAGGAATGGGGGCGGGGTGCAGGGGGCTGGCTGGACTTGGGCCTGACGAGCAGGTTATGGAGTCACAGATGGCAGAGGTCCTCCCCAGCAGAGCCAATAGGTAGCCCAGAACTGCGGTCTGAGGCCTGGGAAGTGTGTTGCTGCTTGGAAACAGAACCTGCAGGGATGAACCCCTTGCCCACGGCACCTCTCCAAGGCTCAGAGACTAACACCTGCCCCTCTGGCAGACGCAACATCCGCTTGGAGGGAAGCTTCCGTTCTCTGCTGTGTCTTCCTGGGCTTGGCCCAGATGGCTGGGGTGAAGGTGACACTGGTTCTCTTGTCGGGGGTTCTGGGCTGCTCCTCCAAAGCCCTGGAATTGGCTCCCTGAGAGACAGGTGTTGCCCAAGGGCCTATCCTGAGTCTGGCCCTGCCCTGCCCTGGTAGCCAAGGCACAGTGTGAAGGGGACAGACACAGTCCTAATCCTCAGGAACTCACCTTCTAATTGAGGCTGAGACCAGGCGCTTTGTCTTCTCACATGGGCACAGGGTCTGGCTCTTGTACAGGCCTTCAGGAAATCCAGGTGGAGAGGGCAGCGATTCTGGGAAATGGCTGTCACTGCTCACAGGGAGAGGAGCTGCTTTTAGTCCAATCCTGCCTTTAACTGGCTGGATGAACTTCACTAAGTCATAAGCCCTCATTGGGCCCTCAGGTTCCTCACCTGTCAAATGAGGAGGCTGGAGCCCAAATCCCCAAGTCCCTCTCTCATCCTCTGGCTCTCAGCCAAGGGCATCCTTGCTCTGGCAGCCAAATTTGGCTCCTACCCTTTTTTCTCCCCGTGAGGCCCAGCTCCCACCTGTGGGTCCCCCTTAGTGGCCTGCAAGTGGCTGGGGCAGGGGGAAAAGGTATTCAAGGCACTGTAATTATTGCAAAGAGGAGAGTTTAAGTGTTTAGTTTTATGAGGTAGCAGGCCCTCTCTGTCAGCAGAAAGCTGCTCAGCTCCCTGGGTGCAAGTTAATTTCCTCCGTGGCTCGTTTCCTCGGCCACCGTCATTTTTCCTCAGCTGCTTTATGGCTTTCAGGGCACTGTGTGGTGGCAGTAGCTTTGCACACCAGAGTGGGAAGCTCCCCACAACTCCTGTTGCGAAACCCAAACTCCTGTTGCGAAACCCAAACCCAAAGCTGGGCTCGGGAGTGGCAGTCGAGCCGCGGAGCCAGTGAACCCTGCACTGGGAGGGAAGGAGAGAGGGAGAAGCAGTGAGGTTGGACCAAGTGTCCCCAACTGACCGTGGCCCCTGGCACCTCCTTGACAAGCTTGCAAGGAACATGTCTAAATTAAATGATGATCAGGCCAGCCTTGCTTGAGTGTGTCAAGTATACCCCCAAAAGCCTTTGCCCTGAGGCTCACAGTGAGCAAGGGAGGGGAAAGATTCGACAGCTTTGGCCTTAGACACATCTGAATTCAATCCCCAGCCTCAGCACTGCCATGTTACCTGGACCACGTGACTCCTTCCTTGGGCTGCCATTTCCTCATCTGCAGAATGGGGATGTCTATGGCACCTGCTTGGTCATACTGAGGGGCTACAGTGTGATACTGTATGCAAAGCCCCTGGCTCAGACTGCACTCCCTAAATGTTAGCTCATTTTCCCGAGCCGTGCTGTCACTCTGAATGGTGCTCCCATCTCTTCTGTGGACTGGGAGAAATCGTCCCCAAGCCAGGCAGAAGTGCGGTTCCTGAGTGTGCAACCAGCCAGCCTCTCCGTGACATCATGGGCCACACACATCAGGGTGGGAGGGAACATGGCATTGTTCCAACTGGGACCCATGGGGACTCCTAAAACAGCCCGTAAGGTAAGAGTTGTGGGTCCCATTTAAGATGAGGGACCTGCAGCTCTGAGAGGTAAGACAGCATACTGAGATCACCAGGCTGGCCAGAAGCCAAGCCAGGTGCCTTTCAGTTGTAGGGTGGACATCCTTAGAGGCACAGCAAAGTGGACTCCCTTTTAGAAGACATTTTCTCATGCTGAGGCTGTGGATTGGCAGTTTCAAAACACCACGGCCTGATTGCACATCACTGGGTAGCTCTAAGGAACGATGGAGGTAGAATAGCTTGGTGTGCTAAATGAAGAGAGTCTATGGAGTCACAGCTGCATTTGAATCCACTATACCTGAGCAAATCACAGATTTCCTTGAGCCTCAATTATCTCATCTGCAAAACGGGGATAGAGGCTACAACTTAGGTCTCATGAAGACCAGTGAATTAAACGAGATGAGGCATGCAGCATTCCTTGCACACGATAATGTTAGTGCTGATATCTCACTCAAGTGCATGGGGGACAGGGAGTTACGAGACCAGGTTGTCTTCTGGATCCTACCACCAGCTCTTTGTTCAACCTTTTGGAGAACTTCGTTTAGGCTATAAACCCCTGTTACCCTTCATTAAGCTGTTGGTCCTCTGCCCAGAAAAGCACACAGTGGATCCCACAAATTTGGCAAGTGATTTGGAGGTTTCCTGTACCTCCTGAAATCTGTTTCTGGTCCTTGGTTAAGCCCCTGAGCTGCTAGCTGGAGAAGCTAGGTCTCTCCAGTCCTCGCTTCTATGTCTCCAGGTGGAGGTGCTCTCACAGGGTTTGCCCTTGTCCTTTTCAAACCCAGCAGCACCTGGATTCACAAATTGGTCCCCTCCTGTGTTCCAAGTGATGGTATATTGGGGAGAAAGAAAAGCTATTACAAAAGTCCACCAAATCCCCCAAGAACACCTGTAGGTGTTCTCTCTACACCTTCTACTTATAGCTGACTTTCTTAACTCATCTCCTCCGCATACAGGACATCTGTGGTTTGCCCCAGCAACCACCTCTTCTTCCTTCCTAGGAACATTCATCTGCCTTCCCCTTGGGAACAGCCCTCCACCATTCTCAGCCCATGATTGGTGAGCTGATTTCACGCCCACATCCAGGAGCAAGCCCTGATCAGTCGCTCAGTATAACCCCACCTTCTGGCTGTGGCTATTGGCTTAGAGATAGGCAGTAACCCAATCAGAGACACGAGATGTGAGAATAGGTCTAGTATTTCTGGGAGAGCTTGATTTCTCTGCCTTCCATGGAAGCTGCTGGGAAAGGTCTTCATTATTTCCCTGAAGGTCATGGCATAAGATTGAAATGCAGGCAGCTATTTCACAACTAGGAAAGAGACAGAGTCTTACGACATGGAAACCGGACTGGAGAGATGGGAAGAAATAAAGTCCTTGGTGACATCTTTGTAGCTGCTGGACCAAGCCTCACCTGAAGCAACACTACCTTCAGACTTTAAAAACTGTATAGCTGGGGCGGCACCTGTGGCTCAAAGGAGCAGGGCGCCGGCCCTGTATGTCACCAAAAACTGCAAAATAAATAAATAACAACAACTGTATAGCTCACTCAACTCCCCTATAATACAATCAATTAGACTTGGGTTTTCCTGTCACTTGCAACACAAAGCATTCTAACTGAAGCTCCCCTGAGGGCTGAACCAGATGGAGAACGCTTCAGGAAGGAGAGGAATCAAGAAGACAAAATTTTTCCAAAGGATGTTGGAGTTGGGAAATACACAAACACTCACGTGGTGCTGGGAAAACTTCAGGAGAAATCTAGGGTCTAGTAAGTAGAATGAATTGGTATTAATTTTTTGGTATTATTTGTTTGGACACGAGGAAATGTTGGCTATTTGAAGTTTTGACTACTCATCAATTCCATTTAAGTCCTCAAATGTTTTCTTAAAGCTAGTCACCGTTTGTCAAATGGTGGAAGACACAGATATGAACAAGGAGATCCTTCCAGGTAAGGAAGACAGGTTCTGACAAAACTTACTGGACCACAAGCAAGACTGAATAAGAGCTGAGATCAAGAGACTGGTCAGGCTCGGCGCCTGTGGCTCAAGCGGCTAAGGCGCCAGCCACATACACCAGAGCTAGTGGGTTTGAATCCAGCCCCGGCCTGCCAAACAACAATGACAACTGCAACCAAAAAATAGCCGGGTGTTGTAGTGGGCACCTGTGGTCCCAGCTACTTGGGAGGCTGAGGCAAGAGAATTGCTTAAGCCCAGGAGTTGGAGGTTGCTGTGAGCTGTGATGCCACGGAACTCTACCCAGGGCGACAGCTTGAGGCTCTATCTCAAAAAAAAGAAAGAAAAAAAAAAGACTGATCAATGGGCCTCAGGAGCCTTGCATGCAGGAAGGCAAGATCCTGGGGACAGAGCACCTTTCTCTGCCCACAAAGGCACTGTTTAGTTGCCCAGCCTTGTATCCTCAGGGCTACCTCCACCAGGGCAGAGTAACTTTTCCTAATTCCCACAAAGTCCCTTAGGTGCTAGCATGGCTCCAAGTGCCCGGTGCACTTGGGGAGCAGCTCCCCCATACCATGCCTTCCAACTTTTCCATATTCTGTGCTCCCCAGAGTGCAGGGTGAGGACCATGGCAGGGGGATGACCTTAGGAGGTGCCAGGAATGGAGTAGGTCACATGCCACGCTTGCATGGTGAGAAAGTGACTATACCTACTTGTTCTCTCTACACCTTCTACTTTTTTTTTTTTTTTTGTAGAGACAGAGTCTCACTTTATGGCCCTCGGTAGAGTGCCATGGCATCACACAGCTCACAGCAACCTCCAACTCCTGGGCTTAAGCGATTCTCTAGCCTCAGCCTCCCGAGTAGCTGGGACTACAGGCGCCCGCCACAACGCCCAGCTATTTTTTGGTTGCAGTTCAGCCAGGGCCGGGTTTGAACCTGCCACCCTCGGTATATGGGGCTGGCGCCTTACTGACTGAGCCACAGGCGCCGCCCTCTACACCTTCTATTGATGCCAAGGCAAGGTCTTGGTTTGGACCTAGCCTGTTTTCTACGCCTCTCTCGCACACATTGCCCTCCATTGTTTAGCACAGAAAGAGCCGACCCCAGCCATGCTGCCTTCCACAGGCAACAGGCTCTTGCTCAAATTTCATCACATTGTTTTGTTTTCATGGCATTTATTTTAACAGTTGTCTTCTATTTATGGCAAGTGATATTGGCTTTCCATTTATGGCAGTGATAAAAAAGCTTCCTTTTCCATTTCATTTCTTTAAGTTTTTTAAAGGGGGCTGATAGAAAGAAAAATATTAAATAGCACAAGTGGGGCATTGATATGGCCAAAATTTTGATAGAAGACTGTGAATGATGGGACTTTGGGAAATGCACAAGCGCGGATCGCCTACTATGTGCTAGCCACTGGGCGAGGGCTGGGACAGGGCTGCTCCTGTGGAGTCTAGCAGGGGCAGGTTGTGGGGAGATGTTACAAAATAAATAAAATGCACATGCATGAAGAGAGAGGAGGGACTTAAGGCAGAGAAGCAGAGAAGGGCTGCTGGGGGTGCTACTTTGCAAATACACTGGCTTAAGCTCTTGAAAGCATGGCTCTGAGCACAGGCCTGGAGGAGGTAGGGCTGTGACTGCACCGTGGTCCCGGGCCCGGGTGCCACTCTAGAGGTGCCACTCACGTAGCCATCTTCTCCTGGTTGAGGCTGGTTTTGGAGTCTCCCACTGGTCAAGATTGCATGCGGCAGGAAATCCAACATCAAGGCACGATCCTCCTTTCTTCCATAAAATTCAAAGGACAGTCTCAGAGACAAGCGCTGTAGCCTGGAAAGCAGCCCTCAGGGCTCCCGGTGTGGGTCACACAGCTTTATCCTCACCACATGCTGCTCACAGGTGTGGCCCCTTCTGGTGAGATCAGGACTCAGCGGTGACAGTACCCCGCAGGGCTCTGAAATCATCACCTTCTGAGACATCAGAGTGGCATTGACTTACAGTCAACAGTGTGTGGTGCTAAGTGCACTTTATTATTCCAATTCTTTGAAAATTGGTCGTCTCTCTGTGGCCCATCCACGGCCTAGTGGGGTGGGAAAGCCGGGACCGCGTCATGGCTCCCCTGCTTCTGTGCTGCCTGACTGTGTGCTAGTTCCTCATTCTTTTGAGCTTTCATTTTCTTGTACCTAAAATGGGTGCTGAATGCGGCACTTACAACCAGTTAATAAATGCCATCCTGTTTCTGTCCTCTATATGGCTAGGCCTGAATCACCCAGCACACCCTATTTCCCTCCCACAAATGGGAGTTGGCAGGAGGAGGAGATGGGCAGGAAATTGGGGAAACCCGTTTATTCATTCACTCATTCACTCTGCAAGAATATATTATTCCACCCCAGGCACTATTCCAGTCACGGGAAGGACAACAGTGAGCAGAGACAGATAAGGCCCCTGCTCTTATGAAAACATGCCAGCAAAGCACAAGGACTATAAAGAATGTTTAGGGAAGTCAACTAGGACTGGGTATCCAGGAAAGACTTTGCAGAACAGGTAACATTGGGTGAAAGAGGGTGAGCTTCCAAAAGGTTTGGAGTGGGGAGAACATTCCAGGCAGAGGGAAGAGCAAAGCAAAGTCCCTGAGGTGTCTGGGAGACAGAAAGAAAGCCACATCTGCTGGAGGAAGCAGATGTCGGGGGTTTAATATGGGGAGCGGGAGGTCAGACCCTGTGGGACCCAGGAAGGGAAGAGGACTGGGGGTGGCTCCACAGGATGGGCCCTGTAAAGAAGCCCACAGTTCCCATTCTTTGCAGGGGGAGAGGGGCATTTACCTCCTCCCAATAAGTGAGACCCTTGGCTTTCACCTGCCAGGCCAGGCCCCCCTCTGCTGCCTGCACTGTCCCCCACCTCCGGGCAGCTGGATCTTTGGCCAGGCCCACAGAGCACCCACTCACTGGCTGAATTTCTCTCCCTGAATCCCAGTTCTCCTCCAAGTTGGAAGAAATCTTTGTGGTTTGGATGAAGGAAGGGATGAGGAGGAGGGGAGAGAGTGAAGTGTGTTTGCTGGCACCAAAATTACAGCAGAAGCCAATACTGGAAACCTTCCCAAGTATTTAGAAATTAAAATAATAAAAGAAAACTGAGCATATGGAGTTTGTAAAGTGCCGTCCATCTTCAAGAAGGGACACAACTTACTCAGAGTTCAGGGAAGAGCAGGGTCTGGGTGACATGTCTGGGGGGGTGAGGCAGGGGCAGTGAGCCCTGGGTCTCTCAGGAGGCGTCTGGGCTCTGGGCTAGGTTGGCCCATGAAGAGTGTGGGAATCCCCTTTAAGTTGTACTTTTGAAAGCAGAGAGAGAATGTCCTCTATATTCCCTTGTTAGCTTCATGGGAGTCCCCAGCCCAGGGAATACCAACTCCCCAGCTCAGCCCTGAGCATATCTTTAACTCTTCCTGTCTATACGGCAGGTTGGCAGGTCGTATAGGCTTAACCTCTTCTCCCCCTCTACTCCGGTCCAGCATGCTTTGTTTCACTTGGCCGGCACTACCTTGTCTCCCTTTCTCCCCACCCCCGCTTGGCCTGTCTGTCCTCTTCAAAGCCATCAGATGGACTTCTCCTCCAAAATCTTTTCATCTTACCTCAAATGAAAGCTCACCTCCTCCCATGGCCTTCAGACCCTGCATTATCCAGGGACTGACTGCTGACACTCTAACTATCTTCCTTCTGTCCCTCAACCAGACCAAGATCATTTCTGCCTCAGGCTCTTTGCACATGCTTTTCCTGCCCGGAACACTCTTCCCCAGCCCTTTCTGTGATCAGCTCCTCATTCGGGTCTGAGCCACCTCCTAGGAGAAGTCCTCTCTGGCCATTCCACCTAGAAGGCTACTTTTGTAAATCTTTATTTGTTTCTGCACATACCTATCACTATCTAAAATAACCCTGTTTGTGTGACTTGCCCCACTACCATGTTAGTACCGTGAGCTTGGACCTGGCCTGTTCTCTTTCCTGCCATGTCCTCCACACTTGGAACAGTGCTTGGCCTAAGGTAGACCTTTCACAGACATCCATCAAGTGGGGACTGAATCGATGCCACAGCCACCTGGTTTATTTGGGCATCCGCTGGGTGTTCAGGTAGCACCACACACAATCCTGTGATTGCCCAAGTGGCAAATAGTACCTCACTCATGGGCAGCATTCATGGGGTTCTGGCAGAGCACACATGGCCTTGATTCTGGGCATTGCTGAATGAACCCATTCCCAGCTGAGTCACCAGATACCTCAGAATGTGTTGGGGGCTACCTACCTCGAAAAAGCTGCCAGGCACGAAACTTCAACCTGCCACTTCTGGAGTTGAAAGCCCACCTGGGAGGCCCA
This sequence comes from Nycticebus coucang, assembly GCF_027406575.1. Lineage (NCBI taxonomy): Eukaryota > Metazoa > Chordata > Mammalia > Primates > Lorisidae > Nycticebus > Nycticebus coucang. The sequence goes on from NC_069796.1 coordinate 80,781,096, forward strand.
GGTGCCTCCCTTCCCCCCAGGTGCTCAGGTATCTCCTGTGCCAGGCAGCCCACCTGGCAATAGCTTGAGAGGTGGCTGGCTGGAAGGCATGGGCAGCAGGGTGAAAGTGGACGACAGGTTCCTGTGGGTACCTTCCAGGTAGAGAACGGGGCCAACCCGCAGTCCCTGAGGGCGTGTGAGTGCAGAGGTTGCTGTGGGGGGGAGGAGCTGCCTGCCCCCCGGATGGCCAGGGACCCTTCCTGCAGCCCTCCCCTTTCTCCTTCTGCACCCTCCCTCCGTCTGGCTGCTCCTCTCCCGCTCTGCTGCATGCTGGCCTCCACAAGATGGATTTTCCTGGCTGTGCCAATCTTGCTGCCACCTGTTCGCGCTGTGCTGGAGCCAGCAAAGTGGCTCAGCTTCAAACCCAGAGCAGCTGGGAGAACGGTTGCCAAGCCTCGTCGTCCCCCTTGCTCCCCTCCTTTGTTGCAGTGGCAGCAGCTCTGCTCTGAGTCATCCTGTCCCCTGCTGTCAGCTGGGCAGCCCCTGCTCTTCCCCACCACACCCCTGCAGACCACCCTGCCCAGGCCTCAGCCCCTGCACAGTGGCTCTTGCCACCCCAGCCCCAGCCTGGCCCAGACTCTCTAGATCAATCTCCTCCCCTTCCCCCACTTCCCTGGGATTCCCCAACTTATTGTTCTACGCAGCCTTCCCCAGGAACTTCAGGCAGAGGGCTGAGGCTGGGACACAGGCCTGAGAGAGCCAGGAGATGGTAGTCAGTTGCACCTGCCAAGCCTGTGATAGAAAAGGGCAGCCCAGGAGATCCCCAGGTCATGGAAGCTCCAAACCTCTGGGAGACAGAGGGCTCTGGAAACCACCTGAATAGCAATTCACCCCACACGAGGCTTGAGTCCCATCCCTGCCCCTAACACGCCTTGGCTTCATGACTTGACGAAGCCCCTCTGAACCTCAGTTTCCTCAATAGCTAACAAGCTCCGTCTGTGCCTGCTCACCCCACAATGTCACTGTAAAGAACAAACGGCAGGCTAGTGCCCTATACTCCTTCAGGAACAAGGCAAGGAAATAATTAAACCTGTGCGTGGGATGGAGAAATGCAAACTGTAAAGTGAAGTACCACTGAGAAGCTGTTTTTGCTGTTTCTCAGAGAGGCAGCAAAGCCCCCCGCGGCCAGAGTGCGTGCACGCCCAGCCTCTGAGAGAAAGATGCGGGCTTGTGCTTGTCTTCAGAGATACTGGCTCCAGCTGAGGGGGCATCTGATGGCTGAGAGACAGACACATCAGAAGATAGAGCAAGACACAGGCAGACAGACAAATAAACACAGATAAAATAGCAGCGAGCCGACGGCTCTCCTGATGGGAACAGACAGGCAGTGGTGGCGGCTGGATCCCCATAGCCTAGGGCCTTTTTCTCCCGTACCCAGTTCCTTTCCAGGGATGTGGCTCTCTCCTTTCCCTCCCTCCTGCCCAGGGTCATCAGCTCGCACATGGGGGCCACAATGCACAGGCGCAGTGTCCACATGTGTCACACTGTGGCCTCCTGAGGTCATGAAGGGGGGCAGGGATGAGGGAGTTGGATTTTCCAAAAGAGAGAGATTGCTTCTGAAGAGGAAAGTAGTCCCAGGCATCAGGGCGAGGTGATCTTTCCTTGGTGCACATTCCCTGGGGTCTGAGGAAGGATGCCTTTGTCAATGATGATAATAGGAAACTGCAGACCCTTTTCATAGAATGCCAGTCCCTAAGGGTGAGTCTTCAAAAGGAATGTGAAGAGGCTGGTAGAGAAACATGTCTGCTTAAGTTTGTCAAGGTGCATCTTTCCCCCAGGCACCCAGGGCTGGTCATGGGAATCTATAGATGAGCAGAAAGCTTGGGGGCTTTGGTGGGGCAGGGGTGAGCTGGGGGCACCCTGTTTCCTCTGCCTCTGCCCCGCAGCCTCCACAGTCACCAGATTGCCCTCCCCATAGAGTATCAGCTCTGCCCTCCCCTGCTTTGGCTTCCCACTGCACATTTCATTTTGCCCATGGTTTATGAGGGCCCCCGGGGCTGCCCCTGCCCACCTCCCCAGGTTCTTGCTCCACACCAGCCTTGCTGCTCCTCCAACCTCAGGCCCTTTGCAATGGCTATGCTGTCTGCTTGGGACACTCATCTGCCAGTTGTTGCCTTCTCTGCCACCTTCTTGTGATTCAGGTCTCAGGGGAGAGGCCTTTAGCTTTCTCTGGTCACTGTCACATCTCCCTGGTTTGTGTTCCTTTATGCAGACAGCATAGCCATTGCAAAGGGCCTGAGGTTGGAGGAGCAACAAGGCTGGCTTTCTGCATAGCACGTAACCCCTGCCTGAAAATATTTCCTTTGTGGGTTTTTAGTCTGTCTCCACACGGCAGAACACAAGTGCTGGTTTTGTTCACTACCACATCCCAGTGTGCTGGAGCAGAGCCTGGCACACAACAGGCATTTAATAGGCAGCAGTGTTTGGCTTATGAGAACCCCAGGCTGAAGGTGGCAACAGCCAGGAAAAAGAAGCTAGACGGGCCAGCCCTGGGGCTTTGGTGGGCAAAGGGAGGTGCACAGAGGTCTGGCTCAAGATTCAAAAGAAGTTCCCAGGGAGAGCCTATGTGCCATGCCATCGTCCCCCAGACTTGAGTCCTAGTCTCAGCTCTGCTTCTGGCAACTCCATCTTCCAGCCCCATTGGCCTCTCCTATGGAATGAGGATAATAATGTCTCTATCCCAGAGTTGCTCTAAGAACTGAATCAAGCCTCATGTGTGAGAGTATTTTTATAAACCTTTAATGGTTGTGCAAATGTTTATTGGTGAGAAGCCATTTGGCTGCAAGGGTCAGAAAACACCTCAAACTTACTCAAACTCAATTAAGGATTCATGGGCTCTTGTAATTGAAAGTCTCCAGGATGGACCTCAGGCATGGCTTGATCAGGGTGCTCCACCAAAACAAGTCTCTCTTTCTCCTTGTCTCCCTGTCAGCCCTCCTTTGTGAGGGGGTACCTTCTGAGTCAGACTTTTACTAATTGGTGGCCATTAGCTACTCCAGGCCTCTAGCTGCCATGTGACACATCCTTCCTGAAACAGAGCATCTTCTATACAAGCCCAAGTTTAAGCCTCAGGATTGGTTCTCATTGGTACAAATGGGGGACCCAACATGAACCAATCACTGTGGAAGACAGGATGTTGAGAAACTCTGATTGGCTGCCCCTGGAGCCAGAGGGAGCTTGGCTCCATTTGGACCACAAAGACTGAGAGTGGAGGTAATGGTAGAGCTTCTGAAAAGGAAAATGAGGATTCCACTACCAAAAGAGGGGGGCCGGGGGCCCTGCTGGCAGGAAACAGACATTCACCACAAGACAAATGGTGGCATGCTCAACCTTCCAGCTGGCACTGCCGAGCAGTGTGCTCCAAGGCTCCAGGTCCCTGGAGGCTCCACTCTGAGACTGCCCTGCAGGGGCTTCAAGGAGGTCCCTTCCCTGGAAATCACTGAATGAGCCACTGCCGTGAAAAGGAGACAGAACAGTTCCCGAATGTGATTTGTAAACGGTGAAAACACCCTTCAAATGTTAGAGATTATCCTTAATGTTGTTGTAGAACAGGAGAGGGGTGGGGCACTACAGGATTCGGAACTGAAAGGGGCTTAAAAATCATTGGCTGCCACTCAACCCCCCTTTTTTACAGTCACCAAACACAGCAGTCAGAAAAATCATATTTCCAATGCAGATCGAATCATGTCACTCTCCTCCTGAACCCTCTACTGACTTCTTGCTCTCGCAATATTCAAGATTCCCCTCCGCCATCAGGGGTCCGGGGATCTGGTCCCTGTCCACCTCTTAGATGCCATCCCCCCTCGTCCTTCTCTGCCACACTGTGTGTCCTTGTGTTCTACAAGCATACCAAGCTCATTTCCTGCCTGGATGCTTTGCACTTTCTGTTCCCTTTGCCCAAAACACTTTTCCCCCCAGGTCTCCCACGGCTGCAGCAACTTTCTCTTCATTCAGGTCTTTGCTAAAGCAGCCCCTTCTCAGAGACCCTCCCTAGCCACTCTTTTATATCAATGCCCTCCCGTCCTCCCATCAGCCACTCTCTCTCATTTCACCCATTTTATACACGTATTCTTCACCATCTGGAATTATCTCGCTGGTTTATTTGTTTGCTTATTGTTGTCCTTCTGCTACCCCCACTGGAGTACTCAGTACTCAGCTCCAAAACAACAGGATCTACTGCACAGCACGAGGCCTGGCATAGAGTGGGGGTCAGTGAATACCTGTTGAATGAATGTGTGTGCAGATGGACAGATGGATGAGTGGGCAGGCATGCGGGTGGGTGGGGGACAGAGCTCAGATGGATGTGTGAGCACACAGCTGGCACCAGCAGCCAGGTGGGTTGAGCCCACAGCCTGTCTAACTCTGCCTTTACTCTCTAACCTATTCCTGGGCTTTCTAATAATATCAAGAACAACAATAAACATGTGTCCTATTACTCCCTTTAGAATGGGAACTGACTTGGAGCTGTGGTAGCTAAAGACCCTGCTGACTCCCTTATGTCCCTATGTCCCACCAGCTCACGTCCTGCAGCCTTGGTGCCACCTGTCTAGCTGCCGAATTCACCTGACTTCAAACCTTATTAAATGGATCATTAGCAGGTTAATAAAACCTCTCCTGTGCACAGGCCACTTCCACTCACACCTGCTCACTGCCCATCCGTGCAGGGCCTGTTCTTGCCGGTGCTGGGATCTGGGAGAGAGCTCAGCAGCCCCTCTGCCCTCTATGCAGGTGAGCTGAGCACCTTTGTCTTCACTGCAGCCCCCAGGGAGGGGATATCACTCAGGCTCAGCCTTTCCAGGGCTATTTGTTTTTTTTTTTTGAGACAGAGTCTCACTATATCACCCTCAGTGGAGTGCTGTAGCATCACAGCTCACAACAACCTCAAACTCTTGGGCTTAAGTGATTCTCTTCCCTCGGCCTCCCAAGAAGCTGGGAGTACAGGTGCCTGCCACAACACCCGTCTATTTTTTTGTTGTTGTTACAGTTGTCATTGTTGTTTAGCTGGCCTGGGCTGGGTTCGAACCCGCCAGCCTCAGTGTATATGGCCTACGCCGTAACCACTGTGCTATGGGTGCCGAGCCTCCAGGGCTATTTTTTTGAGGTGGGCAATAGGAGGCAACCTGTCTCCTTGAAGACTCATGGTGGGGGGAGGCAGGAGGTGGCCTGTGGGGAGCGGCAGGAGGTGGCACCACATGGGGCTGTGGCAGTTTGGCATGCAGACCAGTCTTCCATGAGCTACTGTGTCTGAGGGCAGGAGGAGGGATGGGGCCTGCTGTCACCCATCTCACTCCAGTCACTTAGGAGAAGCAGGGTCCAGGGCAGCAGTCAGGCAGTGGGATGAACCCTGGGGAGCAGGGCAGACCCCTGGGCACACAGCCTACACTTAGAGGATACCCCAATGTAGGCCCCAGTGTGGGGGCCTGAGGGAAGAGGAGGCTCCTCTCCTCATGTGGAAAATTCTAGCCCAGTGAAATCTGATCGAAATCGAAAACATCAACTTATCATGTCATTGTTGAGTGGAGGAAAAAGTATATTGCTGAAGGAAGCACATGGTAAGACAGCATAGTGTGAAAAACCGAAAATCAGGTGCGTCTATGTCGGTTAGTTCCATCAGCATATATACCTGCGGACCTGGAGAGAAACGCTCAGAAAGCTACACATCAGGCCTCCACCAGTGGTCCCCTCTCTGAAAAAACCTGAGGTTTGATGTGGGGTTATGTGCAGACTTTTTTTTAAAACACAAAATAATGTATTCATGTTTTACATGTAAAATTAAAAATTAATTTTTAGAGGTATTCACCAAAGATATAATTTAGAGTGTGAGGGTCTAGCCCTAGGAGGAAGCCCTAGGCATGAAAAGTCAGGGAGAGATATGAGAAGGTCTGGGTCCTCCTGGGAGGCCCCCCAAGGTGTGCTCAGGTCTCCTGCCTGGGCAGACAAACCCTGTGGTGCCACCTTTCACCTTGGAACCTTTTCTGGGACAAGGCACCCCTGGCTATCTCCCCAGGCCTGATGCGTTTCCTCTAACATCCAGGAATTGATTCCAGGACTTAGGGAGCAGGGAGGGTGGGGCACCAGCCACAGAGGAGCAGGGGGCATCCTGCGTGGCTGACCATAAAGCCAGGGATGCAGCGTCTCTGCTTCCTCCTGGCAGAGTGACAGCGTCCGCATGCTCATGCAAGGGATGTTATTTTACTAACCAGATATATTAAGCATCTCTCCTTCTAATTACCAGTTCAATTAACCCTGGCACACAGTAAGTACCAACCCCCGAGGGACTGAGTCAGAATGGCTCTGCTGGGTGAATGTCTGTACTGTGTGCTAGCTTCAGCGAGCCCTCAAGGGGCGAGGGCAGCAGATACCAATGACACCAGGGAGGAGTGGAGGAAACCTCCCAAGAGGGTCTTGCTATTGGTGCTAGAGTCCAACAAGGGTGCCTCTCCAGCACCCATCTGCAAGCAACCTTGGGCAGGGCAGACCACAGAGGACTATCCTTGGGTCTCCTAAGTGGTGGCAGGCTAGACTGTGTACCCTGTGCAAAGTCAGGAACTAGAAGACGTGTAGGCGGTAATGGTGCAGGTACTGCCTCAAAATCTCCGACCCTCAGTTTCTTCATCTATAAAAGGAGCGTAATGATATTTAGGCCATGGGCAATTTACGAGGTTTAATGAAAAGAATGAAAATTAAGACACTTTGTAAATTACACGTACTCATTCATTCATTCGACATGTCTTTCTGGAGTATGCACTGTGTATTGGCGAAAGTAAGCCGTACAATCTTGAAGCAGAGAATATAGAGACCAAGTTCTCTGGGAATTGACAGTGTCTGCCTGAGAACGCCATAATCACTGCCACACATACAGACACACGTGCACACACACGCTCCTTCCCGATCTGTTGCCTGCAATACCCACAGCCCTGAACAGAACATGCACTCATCTAAGAAACAGGTCTACACCCACATGCATGCACAGATAGCCATTGTGATGGCGGCTCTGTGGCTTCCCTCTTTCCAAGAAAGGTAAGGCCAGGGATGTCACATTAATAAGAAATATAGAGCCCCTGTTAGAGGGGCTTTTATTTATTTATTTATTTAAAAGCTTATTAAAATCCTAACCTAGTCTCCGCTTCACTAAAGCAGTGTTATTAGAGTCTCCCAGAGCCTGCGTGGGAGGGTGAGGACGAGAGAGTGTATTTGCACATGTGGGAGCTAGAAGACTTTTGTTTGTACGTAGTGTGTATCGGTGTGGGAGTGCAGGCCTGTGTCTGGGTGTGTGATGTATGTGTTTATCTGTGTATTTGTGAGCGCATGTGTTTGTGTGTGTGCCTCTAGGCATGGTTTGTGTATGTTTGTCTGTCCCTGGGTGTGTGTGTGTGGATGTGTGGGTGTGTGCACATCTAGATGTGGAGTATTGTGTTCTTGGGCTTCTTCAGACCATTCAATGGTGAGCAGTGTTTCTCAACCTGTTTTTCACTATTGCACCCATTAGGAGCCTTGTAAGAATTTTTTTCCCTAATTGCCTCTCTCTCTGAAATTTTATACCCAGATATGCTGCATATCTGTTTATGTACTCTGCGTGTGTGTGTGTGTGTGTCTGTGTTTCACGGAGAAAGTCAGAGATTTTCACTGACCCCTACCTCAAATAACCTATCACCAGCCCCTGAGGGCGTCTTGCCCAGGGAGCACCCCTACCTAGATCAGGCTTTCTCCATCTGGCTTCAGGGCCTGGGACCACCCTTTTCACCCCTCCTGGCCCACTTTGGGTGTAATGGTTCCCAGTCTGTAGGCCCCAGCTGGAATTATAGATTCCTTTTAAATTACTGATTTCTAGGTCCCATCTAAAGATCCTGTCAGTAGATCTGGGAGTGGATCAAAAACCAGGGTTGTGGCAAGCTCCCAGAAGATTTTGATGCCCTAACTAAAGGAGGGGTCTGTGGCTGAAGGGAGTTCAGAATCTTTGAGAGACCATCTAGTCCGAGGGGAGAGGGTCTGTCTGGAGCTCCCACCTCATTCTGGAAAACTCAAAATCTCAACTTTAAAGTCTAGGACCCAGCTAGCAGGGCCTCTCCATATCAGCACTACACCCATACTGCCCAATGGAGGCTGTACCAAGACCCCTCCCACTGACCCAGGACTTAAAGGAAGCACCGTGAGGGGTGCATTCCCAGGACCAAGATTATGCAGCTGGAGTCTAGAACAAACACCAACCCAGAGCATCTGGAGTCCCCTTTTCCATCTGTTTGGTACAACCATAGATGCCCCCCACACTAACCTGGGCCAACACCCCAACCCCAGGGACTCCATGTGCCAGGCACTGGAAGAGAAGGCAGAAGATTACCCCTCTCCTGTCCACCAGACAAGCCCTGGAATTGGAAGAGGAACTCCAATCCCCACTGGAACCTCATTTGGAAGTTGCCATGGACCTGGTAGCAAAATCAATCAGGACTCCAGGGCTCCCTTGGTCCTGGATTTCTCAAGAAATAGTTAGCGCTGTCCTTGGTCCTGGAGACTCCAAAGCAAGGACATCCCAGTTCTTGTGCTGAGGCACTGCAGGGCCAGATGATACGCTCAGGCACAGGTGCTCATTGCATGGGTGGCATGGAGGCTGGGTCTACCTGGCCCAGCCCTCTTTGAGTGCCAAAGAAAGCTATGCCTCTTTGGAGGTCAAACCAGCACGAGGCCTCAGCCTTGGGTGTCTGAGCAATCAGCACACAGGGGGCCAATTGATGCAAAGTGGGCAGAGCTCCAGCACCAGGCAGTGAGGGGCGAATGGGAGCCTGGAAGCAGGAGGAATGGACAGGTCAGGGTGGGGGCAGAAGTGGCATTGTAATGGCAGGAGAAGACAAGATGGGACAAGGTGGATGAGAGAGGGAGATGGAGGAGAGTGGGATGAAGGATGATGTGTTTTGGTGGGAAGTGAAGAAGGCAGCCTTTTTCTTCTCTTAAGCTTTTAAAGGCATCAGAACATCTTGCTAATTGTTCATCTCCCAGAGATGCTAATGAAATTAATTCTGCAAAATGCTCATCAGGTCATCTGCAGAGGGCTCAGTGCCAGGCCTCCACTTGGTCCAATCTCTCCTCCTCCCCCTCCTCAGCTCCTCCTTCCCATTCCTGACAATTTCCCTCCCCCTCCATTTCACATGGACCCCTCAGCAGGAAACTGTTCACCTCCTAACCTGCCTGAGAGTGCCCAGTGGGAAACTAGAAATGAGAGCTGTGTAGCCAGGGAAACCTCCAAGTCTGAGATGGCGTGAAGCTCATGGAGCTGGGAGAGGTTCTCTGGGTGGGTGTGTTTCTGTGTGTGCACGCATGTGTGTGGTAACAGATATACCATAGGAGCATGTGTCTCTAACAAAACCATTTGTTAGATTGAACACTCTTTCAATCACTCAGCAAATATTTCTGGAGCAGCTTCTAGGTTTAAATCTTTGTCCCATCCCTCACCAAATGAGTGGCTTTAAGCAACTTACACTCCTTTTTCTTTGCCACAATTTTTGTATCTATACAGTGGGTAGATTACTTCATAAGGGGTTTTAAGAATCAAAAGAGATAACCAGAAAGGAAGGAGCTTAGTCCTGTCTTGGCGCGTGTGCATGGCTAGTTCTCAAGAAATGGTGAGTGCTGTCTTTGGTCCTGGAGGCTCCAAAGCAAGGACAGCCCAGTTCTCGTGCTGAGGAACTGCAGGGCCAGATGACATGCTCAGGCACAAGGTGCTCATGGCACGGGTGGCATGGAGGGTGGGCACATAAAGTCTTTATAGGAATGGGGTAGGGAGACATGGAAGTATTTATATGTGTTGTAACCATGCAAGGAACATGAGTATCTGTCCAGCTGGTATTCAGTTGCCCCATGTGCACATGTGTGAGTTGGGTGTAGGTAATGCATTTGTGTGAAGTATACTGACTGAGTGGGTACCAGCATACTGTGTGCTGGACTCAGGGCATGAGTGGGTCTTGGGGTCCTGTGTGCAAAGAGGACTAGGTCCAGACGTTTCTGGGGGTCCTTTGTTCTCATTCTCTCTCACCTACTAAGGCTGCCATTCCACCCTAACTTACAACTGAGAGGACATCAGTGTCTTCCTCCACAGAGAGGAAGAGCGAGCAGAGTGGGCAGAGCTGCCACAGGGTGCAGGTTCCCCTAGTGGGTAGGACTTCTCATGTAGTAGCAGCTCCAAGGATCAGGTCATTTCTTTTGTTTCACGTCCAGCAGGAAAAGCAATTCTTTCTCTCCCTAGTCCCAATAAAAATCCCAGAAATGAGCCTCAGTGGCTTGGTTTGAGTCATATCCCTGAAACAATTTCTGTGGTCCAGGGACCAGTGGCTGCCTACGGGACAGGCCTGAAGCACATGTCATCCTTTGGAACTTGAATGGGATAGTGCAACCTGAATCTTGTGCACTGATGGTGGGGAAGGGAGAGCACTCAAAGGAAAGACAGGAAGATGCTTCTAGAGGTTGGAAGCCAGATGCTGAGTAGTGAGCAAATGCGAATGCTTGAACTGGGGAAGGGACTATAAAGAGCCAACACGGGGTCTCCAAGAGCAAAGTCCTGCCTGCTGAACTCCTGCAAAACTGGAGGCTCATGCTTTGGGGCCTCTGCAAAGTCTTTCCATTAATTTTCTCTTTTTTTTTGTATTTATTTTTGTGTGTGTGTGTGTGTGGTTTTTGGCCGGGGCTGGGTTTGAACCCTCCACCTCCTGCATATGGGACCGGCGCCCTACTCCTTGAGCCACAGGCGCCACCCTCTTTCCATTAATTTTCATGGGTACATCAGTGACATGTGAGTGGAATGATAGTGTAGTCAAAGGCTTCAAAGTGGATGAAAGAGCAGCTGGTTTATTGACCTAGTGCAATATGCAACTTGGTCTCAAGTGAGGCAGCTCTAGGCTCTGTCCTTGGTCCTGCCTTAGGCAACCTGCTTAGTAAGGGCTTGGTTGAAAGTTTATATGACTTGGGCGGCGCCTGTGGCTCAGTCGGTAAGGCGCCGGCCCCATATACCGAGGGTGGCGGGTTCAAACCCGGCCTCGGCCAAACTGCAACCAAAAAAAAAAAAAAAATAGCCGGGCGTTGTGGCGGGCGCCTGTAGTCCCAGCTACTCGGGAGGCTGAGGCAAGAGAATCACTTAAGCCCAGGAGTTGGAGGTTGCTGTGAGCTGTGTGAGGCCACGGCACTCTACCGAGGGCCATAAAGTGAGACTCTGTCTCTACAAAAAAAAAAAAAAAAAAACTTAGAAAGTTTATATGACTTCCTAATCTTAGCTGGTAACTACAAGAAGCTAAAGGAAATAGCAAGTACCTGCCTGACAGTACCCACACCCTGAGAGGTCTCCACATGGGAAAGAGGGATTAGATGTAATACAATGGAATGCAATTGGGATGGATTTAAGTCTCTGCATTTAATTGTGGAAAACAAGTGACCCAAGGGTAGTTGAGGAAGACCCAGTGTTTGGTATCACTTATGGCAAACACCTAGGGTGGTGTTGCTCAGAATTTAGTCAGTTTTCAGATTCCTGGCAGCAGTACAAGCAGCCAGTAAGGGTTAGGGGATTAGTAAAAGCACAGATTCCCCCACCCCTCCTCAGATATATCGAATCAGAATTGGGTTAGGGCAGGACCTGGAGATTTGCATTTTAGCCACCATCACAGGGACTTTGGTGCCTCTCTATGTCACTGATGGCCTCACCACAGGATCTCAGCTCCCCAGGTCCGGGGGTATTAGCAATGTGATGGATGACACTGACCAATAGCTGATTGGGACCTCTCTCCCGCATCTGGATATGCAGGCAGGAGACCTTCCAGTTCCCTTCAGAGGAGCAGCCTGGCTGGAGAGCAGCTGCCAGGGTGAGGGATATCCAGGACAGGGACCTGGAGTCCTGCTACCAGCAACTGAAGCAGAACCGTTTGGCCTGGAGGAGAGGTAAAGCTTTGTCTTCTAAAGTTAAAGTCTTCTAAAAAAAAAAAAAAAAAAATGCAAACATGCATATTGTGGCCTTGGAAGGTGAACCCAATGAGAGACTGATTCTTACTCCCTAGAGAGGAGACATTTCTGGCCAGCAGAGCAGTTAGAGGTGAACTCTGTGCCCTGTCACTGTGATATTGCAAAGGGGCATCTGCAGATACTTGTTGAAGGGTTCTACATACGCAGGGCAGGTTAACTTCCTCTCTTTAAGTCTGGGGCTTTTGGAAGGGAGAGGCCAAGGTCACAAGCAGGGCTTGAATCTGAGTAGAATCAAATGCAAAGAAGAAGGGAGATGCCAGGGGCCCTCCTCCTCCCATCTGGCCAGTCCACCTCTGGGTCTAAGATAAGCCCTTCCCTGGCAGCCCTACAACCTGGATTCTTCTGCAGAATTCAGGTGAGACATCTACTCTCCCTTTCTTCAAGGGCATCATCTTCTTCCTGACATGGCTCTGAGCACCTTTGGAAGGGAACATCTGAGCTGAGGCCTGAGTGACTACAAGGAAGCAGCCACGTAAACATCTGGGGACAGAGTATTCCAGGAAGAAAAGCAAATGGGAAAAGTCTAGAGGTGAAGATGAGCTTGGATGCTGGAAAAATAAAAGAAAGGCCTTTCTGGCCTAGGTAGAGATGCAGAAGCAGGCGAGAGTCATGCTGGGACTTCAGGCAGCTCTGTCATTAATGCTTCTCTCCAATAGTTCAGTTCTGCCTTCCAGGAGTATAGTAGCATTACACTTCCTGGCCTTCATGGGTGAGGTCATGGGGCCAGGTCTGGCCAATGAATTGTGAGTGGAAATGACACACGAGCTGACACTTCTGACCTGAACCATTGATTGCTGGTGGGTGTGCCTGGAGAGCTCCCTTTTCTTCTTCCTCATTGACCAACAGTGTTCCGGAGAGTGGCTACTGTGAGTCTGGGTCCTTGAGCAAGAATGATAAGAAGCAATAGACACATGATGGACAAATGAGAAACAAACGTTTGTTGATTTAAGCCACTGAGATTTGGAGACTGTCTGTTACCACAACCTAACCTAACCTATCCTGACTGTTTCATAGATCATTCTATTCTGGCTGAAGAGAGTGGGGCAGAGACAAATGGAGCAGAGCAGGAGACACTTTCTTTATCAGTTCCCCAACCCTTATTCTCAAACTCTGATCCCAAAACAGAAACTGTCAGAGGAGGAAATGTAAGGACAGGGATGTTGAAATGAACCCTCCCAAGGACCCATCTCAGCTAGCCCTGTAGTCGTTGGATAAAGTTGGCCTTGAGCCAGCATGGCCTCTCCCGAAGCCTCAGTTATCTCATCTGTAGAATGAGAATGATAATGTTTTTATAGCAGAACTGCATGCGAAGATCAAGCCAATTTACAAATCCAGGCAAGGACGTAATGGTGTCCAGCATGCAAGATTATAATGTCATCTGATACCCTAGCCCCAGCTCCAGGCCTTCATCCTCAGTCACGGGCCTCTGCTGCCCACACTTATCCCTAATCATCTCCCCCATACTGTGGGCCCCAAAAGTAGATCCTGCCACTGTTTCACCCTTCCTACCCACGTCTCCTCAGCAGAGGGCGGAGAGGAGGTTATGGTGTTAGCAGGAGCAGTTTAGGCACACATTGTTACTCCCAGAACTAGCGCACGCTCTCTCTCCCCCTCTCTCCAGACATTTGGGTAGATCAAGTCTCCCTGAAACAATGTACTTTCAAGCAGCCCTCAAAGCAGAGGTTCAAAACCAGAAGGTGGTGGATCTTTTCATCTGTGAACCCAAGAGGTTAAAATATACTTTATTAGTTAAAATTTTAAAATGATGATATTTCTCACACAATGGCTTCTATTGAAAATTTGGAGGATAAGGCCATGTTGCCCCCAATCCTGCCCCTCCACAGCTGATACCTGGAGCAGAAGAGACAGCTGTCCTTTGAGATGAGATCTCTGTGCCCTCTCCACAGTGCTGCCCATTGCCTCCCTGGTGCTGAAGCCCTCCCTGGTCTATCCCGTGTGCATCCGGAGCTTTGACTGATTTTTTTTTTTTTTCATATAGTAGGGTTAAGAGGAAAGCAAAACATTTCTCATAGCCCTTCTCTATCAAAAGTGGGAAACAAAAGACAGACCGAGAGAGGGCCTCGTGGCTCAAGAAATAGAGGAGAGCTCATATCTCTTTGTGGAAGCAAGACCATTCCTTATATATCGCCTAGCCTGCAGCAGTAATTTATATTATCTACCGGCCCCATGGGCGTTTGAGTTTGTGACCCTGCCCTCGCCCTTCCCATTCCCCTCCCGACCCAGAATAGGACCCTCTCTTTTCCTGGTCACTCGCCCAGGCACATGGAGCGCGTTTGTCATTTCCTTTCTCCTTCAAGGCAGCCCTCTGTTTATTTTAACCAGATTAGGGAATGGGGGTGGGGAACAGGATACTCCAGCAGCGGTCACTGCTGGAGGATCCTAGAGACGACTTGACTTGCCCAAGGTCACAGAGCTAGACGCCAAAGTCACCTAGACCCTTTCTTAGGTCTCTCTAGCTCCCAAAGCCAAGTTCCTTTACGCCCACGTCTCAGGCACGGTGCGCTCTCTGGTCGCAAACAGCGCGCCCAGTCGGATGCGCTGCGCCCTAAGGTTGTTTTCCTTCAGTGAACTGCGGGAGGGGTTAGGGAAGCCTTGGGTCACGCTGTGAGGCGCGCCCCTGAGGCCCATCAGGCTGCGTTGTTGGGACTGCGGGTGTTCCCGAGACTGGCCTGCTTAGAGCGGGGGACCAGGGCACCTTTGCGCTCGGCCCGGGGCCCCGGAGCCCCGGAGCTCTCCCGCAGTCTGCTCTCCCAGCCTCGGGCTGCTGGCAGCATACTGTGGTGCGCTAACCGCCTCCAAGCGCGGCTGGGGGAAAGGACAGCAGCGGAACCTACCCCGGGCACCCCTGCCCTGGACTGATCTCCATAGGCTGGCGCCACGCCGGGGTCGCAGCAGACCTGCGCCCCTTCTGGGCCACCTGTGCGCAGACTGGCGGGCCCGGGAGAGCCTGGATCCGGGCAACTGATCCACTCCGGGTTTCAGACTCCAGCCCTTGTCCCTGAGGACCACGCGGGGCGGTGGGAGGCCTCCCCGCCCACCACCCCAGCCCCTCCCTGGGGGAGCCTCAGGCATCGCCCAGAGGGATCCCGGGTGCTAGGGGTGGCCCGCGTACCCCGCGCCGGGCGGCCGGGCCCCTCCTTCCTCCCCCCCGCCCCTACCCGCCGCCGCCCCGCTCCGTTGCTCCAGTCCGTGTTTTGCGGCGCCCGTCGGCCCGCTCCCCGGCTGCGGGCTCCGCGCGGCGGCTGGCTCCGTGCACAGCGCGGCTGGCGCTGCGCTCCGCCCCGGCTGCATTGCTGTGCTCCCGGTGCCCAGGGGAGGCACGCGCCGCGTGTGCCCCGCAGCCGGCCGCCTGGAGGCAGCGCAGTCCGCTGGCATGGGCCCCGGGGGCGCCCCGAGCCGGGGCTCCGGGTTGAGGCGCTGAAAGACGCCCTCCCGCCCGCGGGGCCCCGCTCCCGGCCCGCCCGCCCGCGGCCATGGCCGTCCGGCCCGGCCTGTGGCCAGCGCTCCTGGGCATAGTCCTTGCCGCCTGGCTCCGCGGTTCAGGTGAGTCACACCACGCGCGGTCGGGGAAGGCTTGCGGGGGACTATGCGCGTGAACGCTCCATGCTCTTTGCGGGTGGGGGGTTCCTGACCCGTGCTGCCGGTCACGGCTGGGAGCCCCCCGAGGCCAAACTTTGCGAGGCGGGACGCGGGGGCCGCCTCTCGTTGCTGCGCAGTTTCCCCGCGTGCTCTCCCGGAAGCCTGGGTTCTGCCAAGTCCAGGAGCAGCTGGCAGTGCGCGGGGTTGACGAGTGTAGACGCCCCACGCCTCGGGGGAGGGGGGGAAGTTTGCTGGTTGCCTAGCCCCATAGCAGGGTCGGGGGGGTATCAATCTCGGGAACCTGACTTCAAGGGTTCAAAGATTACAGGGTTTTGACCATATCCTATTGCCCAGGAAAGTGGGGGAAGGATTAAGATACCTCTTCCCGGTAGCATCTGCCCCAAACAGCCACTCACAATCTCCCAGCTTGGCACCTGGCCTCTGCCCACGTCCAGAACACAGTGTCCTCCTCTGTCCCCGCCACACACGCTCGCACACGCACACACTCAGGCGTGGAGGCGCATACACCAGCCCCCAGCCCTTGCAGCCAGCACTCTTAAAGCTCTGCGGTCCCTTTGGCGGGGGCTGTAGCTCCTGGCCTCCCTGGCTGGGGGGTGGGGTGGGGAGGAACAGAGTTATGTGCGTTTGTTCTGCATCCTCCCCCTTCTCCCTTAAATTCTACAGGCCTTCTTCCTCCCTGCATGCCCTGCTGGCCACCCCAACCTGCTGGTAACTCAGCCCTCAGCCCACCTCCTTTCTCTTAGGAGAGGGCTTGGGGGATGAAGTTCCCCTGTATCCTTTGTCTGCTCTCCCTGAGCTTCCACCTAGGCTGAGCTGTTGGGGCTTCCTGGTCTCTGCCCCCCCCCCCCCACCATGTACTTAGCAGAGCTGAGCTGTGTGTGTTTGGTGTTTGTTTGGGGGGTGCCATTTGTGTGATCAAGGGGGTTTCGGGCTTGCCATAAAAATTCTCTATTTTTGCTCCCCTCGGAACGTGGGAGATTGCCCCTCTGCCTGGCCAGGTGACTGCTTATCACAGGAGTGTCAGAAGGGAGCGTTGGGGTTCCTGAGCTGCCAAGCTGGATTGATCAGAGATCAATGAATGTGAGCTCAGGGACCAGCCTGATGATTGAGGCTGATGGCTATTTCCTTAAAGGGTCTCTCTGCGCAGCACATCCTGCACTGGCCACTGCCTGACCACCACCACCCCCCTTTCTGCCTCCTCAGCTTTGCCTCTGCTCCATCTCACCTACCCTGTCTCCCTTCCTCATCACCTCCCAATCCTCCTTTAGGGAACCTTCCCTTCAGCCTCCTCTTCTAATCCTGGCCAAGTTAGAAGGCTGAACTGCCACTGGGTGCGTGCGTGTTGCACACTTGTGCTTCTTAGGGTGTGTATGTGCAACTCCCCAGATGAACACACAGGGGTACAGGTTGCACCATTGACCATGGTGAGCTGGGGGTGTTGACACCTTGTACAAAAGGAGATGTTGCCAGACACCTAATAGGTGCCCAGGCAGTATTTACAAAGTTGGATCTGTGAGGGCTTTGTGGTCATAGCTGCATGTCACCCATGTGAGCATGTGTTAGGGCTGTGGGTTGTCATGTGTAAGGAGGGTTGGCATGGCATGTGCACTACTGGTATCTGTGTGGCCAGATGAGTGTGTGTTCTGGCTGTGTGCAGTCGCACAGGTGAGCACATACAGATAAGGGTGACAGGTGTTGCTGAGCTAGGACACCGCAGCCTGGGCTGAAGGGTTGCCATACGACCTGTCAGGAGACCATGAAGTTGGGGAACCACATCCCTGGTTGTTGTGGCACCTGTTGGGGCCTGACCCAAGGTTGCCCAGGGAGCTGGCCTGTAGGACCAGAGCAGCAGACTCCCTAAAGCTCTTGGGCCTGTGGGAGGAGCTGCTGAAGGCCATGGGGGGGTTCTTGCTTGTCTGGGGCCACTTCTCACTATCTTCCACAGGCTCTGGGCACGTGTGGATGCCAGGCAAGCTGGCCCTGCAGTGACCCTGGCTCCTCCCACACCACTGAGTATCTCCTCAGCCAGAGAGGCAGGTGAAAAAATGTGTTTGAGAGGCTGAGAGAGGGACAGCCAGCAGGCAGCAGGGGGCGCCGGGGTCCAGCTCTACTGACTGCAGCCGCCTGCTTCCCCAGGCATGTGCCGACCCTCTGTTGCTGGATATCGCACAAAAGCCTGTCCCTTCAGTGCACTTGCACCCTCAGGCCCTCTTTTTGTCCCTGCACACAGCACCCACCTGTCTCACCAGACTTTCTTACTCAAAGCCAGCACCCATAGCTCACACACACACACACCCGCCCCTGTGGTCTCCCTACCACCCAGACCTCTGCGCTACTGAGGGGAGGGGCTTGAGGGCTGGCTCTCCTGGAAGGTGGGGCTGAGGGGCACCAAGCTCTGGCATTGCCAATCCTGACTCTCAAAGTCTGTCCATGTTCCTCTTCCTCAGGGCCCTATCCCATCCTCAGTCCTGGCCTGGACCCTCTGTCCACCTGCCACCCCCAGAATGACGCAAAGGTGATATTGAAGGGAGGTCTTAATTCTCTAGAGCTGAGATACTCTGTTCTTGCTCACCCCAACTTACTGATGGGATGGGCTGGTTTTGGGGGCCATCAGGTGAGAGCTGGTCCTCTGACTGACCTGCCCCCTTACCTGGTGTCAGGAGGGGCTTCCCCCAGGAACCAGGGATTGGTGTTGATCCTGGTACTAAACCCCCAAACAAAAGGCACCAGCCTGATTCCTTGAGTAGCCAACCTTGGCCCCAGCCAGGAGCCAGAAGCCCCTCCAGCCTCGCATCCCTTCTTCCTGCCTGGTGCTGCTTTGCAGCCTGCCCTGAGCTTGAGGTGGTGGACTCCTTCTCTAGGTGAAGACCCCAGTGCTGGGCTTAGCTGCTGCCTAGGGAGAGGTGTGTCTGGGTGCATGCCTTCGGGGCCTGGTGATTCTAGGCCAACTTCTCCTGTTGCCCCTTCTCCCAGGGCCCCCCATTCCCCTCCCCCTGTCCTCCAGCCCGGGGCTGGAATCCTTAGCGTCTCCCTTGGCTCTGCCTTCTCCTTCACGCTTCACATCTAATCTGTCACCAAGTCCTCCAGCTCCGTTCTACTTGTGACATTGCTCTTTTGTCCCTCGCCTCCTTTGTCTCCTCCCACCCGCCACCCCTTTCTCCTTCACCTGTCTCACCTGGACCACAGTAGTGGCCACTCCTACCCACCCCCTCCTACACCTCCTGAATCAGACTAAGTCCCCTGGCACCAGGTTGGACATCTGCTCCAAGATTTCTGTGACTCCCAGTGCCTGCAGATGAAGTCCAAACCTTTACCCCTTTGGGCCCTTAGGGAAACATCAGGTCCCCTTATTGCCCTACATCACTGGGCTGGTCCCCCAGGGAGACTGAGTGCCCCGTGCCCTTGGCTTTGACTTCAGGTGGGCTGGGCACCCCAAGGCCAGCTCTGGCTACCAGTCTGTAGCTCCCTTGCCTTGCAAAACCTGGTGCTGCCTGACCCCTCCAGCATGCCTCCCACCCAACACCCCAAACTCCCCAGCTAGGTCCAGGCCTGGGCCAAACCCCTTTGCTGCTGCCAATCCCTATACTGTCCTGCTCAGCCCCCCATTTCAATATAGCTCCCACCTAAAGGCCTCCCCAACTCCTCCCCCAATGCACTTTGGGTGGACTAAAGACAGACACACTGACAGACTGATTCCTCAGCCCTGGGGCAGCTGCCACAAGCCTGTGACCCTAGCCTCCCCCAGTGCTTCCCACAGTGGTGCAGTTCTCTGTGGCACTGTGACCCTGCTCCCTGCTCCCTGCTCCCTGCCCCAGCACATTCCAATTTACAGTTAGCCAATTGCTTATTGTTTCTCTTTGTTTCCTCCTTTGACTTTGGGTTCTCTGGCCAGGAAGGGAGGTCTGCTCTCCCCCAGGACAGGAAGAGAAATTTGCTCTGCTTTCCTCAGCCCAGCCCAGCCCTGTCCCTAGACATAGACTGCCACGCTCCAGGGAGGCTGGAATTGGCCCCTGTTCAGCATGGGGATTGGTAAAGCCAGACACCATTGTGTGTATGTGTGTGGGGGTGGGGTGGGGGGGTTTACCGTGTACCCTTGCCACACACATGGACAGCAAAGCAGCTCACGTGAGTATGCGTGCTTGTGGGTCACTCACGCAAGTTGTATACCCATGTCTGTTGAGTGGGAACCTCCCTCCCCACCCTCATCCCCGCCCCAGCATAGATTCCCCAGAGTGGCTGTTTTCTCATGTGAACAGTGTCATTCATAGTGTTGGCACCAAGACGCGGGCTCCTGTGCACAGCACGTGAGTGGGTCTCCGGGGTCCTGAGGCTAAGCCCTGGGTCCCAACCGCCCTCAACATCCAGATGGGAGTTGGGCTTCCTGCAGTAATTCTACAAGTCCACCCCTTTGCTCCTCTTGCCTGCTCCCATAGGGGTGGTATTGGAGGGTCCTCCTGTCTTTTGGGGAACCTTAACCCCCTAGTACTGCCAAGTGGAGTGGAAAGGGCAGGGACTTGGTAGACAGACAGGGCTGGCTTCCCATCTAAGCCACATGTCCTTGGACAAGTGATTTTTACTCCCTAGCCTGTTTCCACATTTATACAATGGGTCACGTTTGCTCCCTGGAGTTACAGGAATGAACTCATGGGCAACATGGAGAGACACCCATGCTAGACCCCAACATCCAGCAGGTACTCACGGCTTATTTGTCTCTTTCTTCTATTTTCCCTTGCCTGTGAGGGTGCATGAGTCAGGACAGAGATGGAGACTTAAGCTGTGTTAGGGCCAAAGATAAGGGAAAAAAGCAGCTCATTATGAGCTGCTTCATTTCACACTGACCCAGTCCCAGACAGGAGTCCAAGAGGGGAGTCATTGCTCTAGTTAGAAGAAGCCTCCCACCCCCAGTCTGCACATACACTACCCCCTGCAAGGACTTAGGTCTGATTCAGGCGCTAATGCTTCCAGTATGCAGTAGGCAGTTGTTTGGGGGTTCTGAAGATGATGATTTGGGTTTAGCTTGTCCTGCAACCAAATGTTAATGATCAGCTCTGACACACAGGACATAGCAGCAAAGGGGTGCAGAGGCCCTGGACAGAATGAAATTCGAATCTTTGTACTGCTATCTGATTGCTGTGTGATCTTGAACAAATCATTTAACCTCTCTGGGCTGTGGGTTGGACTTGGTGACTCTGGAGGCAGGTGCCCAGGAAAACTGCTCTGGAGCCTGGGTTGAGGTCTGTTCTCAGCAGGACGTTTCCCTAGGAACTGGCTCACACCTGCCCAGCACCTGCACAGATATCAGCCACCCTGGCAGGGGCTGCCTGCATTGCCTGGAGCCAGGTGCTACTGTGGCAGAGCCAATGGTGGCTGTGAGGCGGAGCTGGGAATCAAGTGCCAGCCCCCAATCCCAGAAACGAGGTCCCACTTCAGCTGGTGAACACCCTCAATATCAGAAACAGGCCTCCTCAGGGTCCCTAGAAAGTTAGGGTGCCAGTGCCCAAGGCCCACCTTTTTCCCAGGCACTGATGTCAGATACCCAGGCAGCCTTTAACCCCCAGGAGCCAGACTCCCAGGCACATGATGGAGATGGTGGACCAGTGAATTGGTAAGCTCTGGGGCCCAGATTTGCACCAGGACTAGAGTGAAACAAGGGAAATGCCTAGGGTGTAAGTGGAGTGGCAGCCCCTAAGAGCGAGTACCCCCTGTCCTTCCTCACCCTAGTTCTGGCTCTGGGTTCAGCTCCTCCCTGTACTTTTTCAGCTTCCTTGTCTGTAAATCAGACTTATAAAAGAACCCCCCTCATAGGGTTGTACAGACTAGGAGGACCAATGCACATCAATCCTGGCACATAGGATTGCACACAATAAATGATAGCAATTGACGATGGATACAGCAGAGGGCACAGTTCCATCCCCTCCTGGGGGAAATGGGGGAGTCCTTGGCTGTCATTGTGGGATGGAGTGTGCTGGAGCACCACGTAGAAGGGCAGAGGCTGGAGGTGAGGTTCTCATTCTGGGATAGGGGACAGGCCTGGCCGCTGCTTCTGTGTCCCTTTTCGTGCCCAGTGCAAGGCACATAGATATCAGCTCCCCCTCTCCTGGTACGACTGTTGGGCCATTCCAGCCTTGTTTGAGGTTGGGTAGAGGAAGAGAAGCTCAGAGGTCTGGGGAGGCTGGAGTGGCAGCTGCTCATTCCCAAAATAGACCACAAAGAGGAAGTTTTGGGTCCCATTTAGATGGGAGAGGGGCCCTGAAGTCCCTCTCTCTGAGTGTGCCATGCTGGGAGCACCAAGGGCCAGCATCACCTTGACTAGTGGGTACCCCAGAGCCGGGACCTTCTCCACACCTGCACATCAGATCTGTGTCCATCTGGAAGGTTCAGGGTCACCTTGAGCTCCAAGCAAATCTGTAGCTGAGATTGGGGACTGGGGGTGTGCAGGAGGCGGCCAGGGGAGTATGTCTTGTTTGACAGAATCTGAGGGAAGCTACAGGGACCTTGGCGAAGGAGACTGTATCCCAACTCTGTCCTACACCCGATCCAGGGCGGCAGGTGGAACCCCCAGTGCCCCATAGCCAGCAGGTCCAGCCAAGAGCCTTCAAGGGCTTGTACCTCAATTAGGCTCTACCCCTTCTTAATTGGCGCAGGTTTTTCCCAGGTCTGTATGTTTCCAGCCGTCCTCCCAAAGAGGTGTCAGGCACTGCTGGCACGAATGCCTCCTGGGCGCGTGACCCGAGCCCCAGCCTCCAGGGCCCCACAGCCGGTTGTCAAGGTAGCTCGGCAAGCCAGGGCACGTGAGCGGCCGTAGGGCGGCAGGTGCCCGAGCCAATGGGAGCCCGAGCCCAGGGGATTAGCAACTAGCCCGCGGGCCCGGGTTCGGGGAGGGGCGCCTAGGCTCTGGGGTGGGCGCCCGGCGGCCTCAGTCCCCGCCCACGCCGGGTAATTAACGCGCGGTAAACTCCGGCGGCCGCTCCGGGGAAGGGGCGGGATCCCTCCGCCCGCCAGCCCGCCCGCTGCCGCCCGCCGGATTATCGGCTCTTTGTTCCGGGCCTGTTAACAAGTTCCTGGCTGAGCGCTTGGCTGCCGCCCGGGGAGCCAGCATCCAGCCTCCGGGCATCTCCGCCCCTTCTCGGTTTCTTGCGCCCAGCTGCCACCGCCACCCCCTTACCCGCCGTCTCGGTCCCCCTGAGTGTGGATGAGCGCGGGGCTATGGTGGCGATCTGGTGTGTGGGACTTCCAGAGAAACCCAGTTGTGGGAGGGGAGACAACGCCCCCTTGCCCGAATACTTGTGGTAGGCTGGGGGCTTCCACGCACTGCTATCATCATTCTCATTAGTTGTGTTCTTTGACACCCAAACGCATTCTTCTGCTAAAGATGAGAGACTCTGGTGCAGGGGGAAAGGAAGAGCCCTTGGGAGCTGTAGACTATTACATTTTTTATTCTTAATTAACTTGGTGGTAGTAGTTATCCTGACTAGTACTGGGCTCTGCCTGCATTGTCTGATCACAACCTCAGCACAACCCACGAGGTAGATGGGTTTAGCCATTTATTAGATGAGGACATTGAAGTATCAGACAAGGTCACACTGCTGGAAGTGGCAGAGCTGGGACCTTACTGGGCAATTACAGCTCGACTGGACGCCCTCTCTGCCAACCCTGTGGGGAGCAAAACCCTGAACCATGTGGCTGTTTACTGCCAGGTCCTTGTATGATGCCCCATGGTCTTGGTGCGCCATTGACTTAATGGGAGCAAGTTAGGAGGCCTTGATCTCTGCGTTGTCTTGTGCTAACTCTCACCTCCTGGAGCCCATTCTCTGTCTACATCTGTCTCTTGAGCCCACCCTGTGTTCACGCTTTCTAAACCTTAGCAGGACTGTCCTTAAAGAAAAAAAAAAAAAAGGACTGTCCAGACCACCAGCCTTCGATTATGAAAGTCCTCTGAAGGTTGGCTTTCCTCAGCTGTAGCCCTGAAATTTAAACCAAAGGGACTTTCATGGGCCCCGCATCTTCCTGCAAAGGGGACTATTAAAAACCACATTCTTGGCTCGGCGCCTGTGGCTCAAACAGCTAAGGCGCCAGCCACATACACCTGAGCTGGCAGGTTCGAATACAGCCCCAGCTGCCAAACAACAATGCCGGCTGCAACCAAAAAATAGCCCGGCATTGTGATGGGCGCCTGTAGTCCCAGCTACTTGGGAGGTGGAGACAGGAGAATTGCTTGAGCCCAGGAGTTAGAGAGTGCTGTGAGCTGTGATGCCATGGCACTCTACCCAGGGTGAAAGCTTGAGGCTCTGTCTCAAAAAAAAAAAAAAAAAATACACTTTCTTATAATGAGGTAGAATCTATCCAAGACGGCTTCTCCAGATGGTTCTTGGCCCTTCCTTCTGGGAGCACATAGAATGGCTTCCCCTTTTTCAGATATTTAAGACAGGCTCCTGCCTGGTGGCCTCTGCCCCTTGCCAGGCCAAGCCTCTCAACTGTTCCGCATGTAGCATGGTTCCCAGGCTTTCTCCCAACCCCTCCACATCCTTGTTAACTGCCTCTGGGTGTCAGCCCAATAATTCCATCTTCCTCAGTCCTCGGAGCTCATCACACTGTGCTACAGTGCCTAGCATGGAGAAGCATAGGGTCCTAAGTGTGTCTGCTGCAGTTACCGGAACAGAAAGGGGAAAAAAAACCAATGCTGGGCACAGTGGCTGAGGCAGGTAGATCGCTGGAACTCAGGCATTTGAGACCAACCTGAACAAGAGTGAGACCCCATCTCTACTAAAAATAGAAAAACTAGATGGGTGTTGCGATGGGCACCTGTAGTCCCAGCTACTCTGGAGGCTAAGGCGAGAGAATCACTTGAGCCAGGAGTTTGAGGTTGCTGTGAATTGTGACAACATGGCACTCTCCAGAGTGACAGAGTGAGACTCTGTCTCAAAAAAGGAAGAACAAGAAAAGAAATGGAATTTAAGGGCACATGTAACTGACAGGTCAAGGTTAGCTCTAGCTTGGTTGTTTTCAGGGAGACCGTATGACTAAGATCCCTCCCTCCTTTCTGCTCCTGGGGTTTGGCACAACTCTCCACTAACCTCTCTCCTCAGAGTCCCAAGGCGACTGCCAGGAGCTCCCACAGCTACAAACATACTAAGAGGCCTAGGCTTGGTGGGGCAACAGGGAGCATCTCTTCCTTCAGCTGCCCAACTCATGTCCCAGTCTTCCATCTGTGATTCAACTTCAGTTCTGTGGCCGGTGTGTGAGCCAATTGCCACAGCCAGGGGTTATGATTAGGCAGATTAGGTTGGGCCTGAGACACCTATGCCAAGGTCCTGTTTCCCTCAGCTTCTTGTCCACCAAGAAGGAATGGGGACAGTCATCCTCAGATATAACCAGTATGTCATCAATATGCTCTGGCAAATACTTAGTATTCAAGATACTGAATAACACCAATGACAGCCTGTAGCTCAAAAGTAAAGACCGAGTCTGGACCAACACTATTTTATCTTCAGTGTTAGAAAACAATGCTGGCTATTTAACATGTTTTGAATTCCCTTCAATGTGCTGTCATCTGTTCATATATCTTCATCTGCTGACCCTAAGAGCAGGTGCCTAGTGGAAATCCAGACACACTGTTTCCAGTCTGTTCCTAATCTACTAGAACAGTAACCTTATAATAAAGGGAAGCTGGTCTGGTATGACTGTCCATGGGGATCCCAACATGCCTCTTGGCATCCCTCCTTCCTTTGCTCATCTCCCCCTGATTGAGAAGCTCTACTAGAATCAGGCCTGGAGTTTGCATCCAGTTCCCTGAGCTGTGACTACTCTAGTAGACATTTGCAGGGTTTCATATCTGTCCAGCTTCCATCCGTGTCCCACCAGGGTCCCATTAACTCTCCCAGTGTATGCAGTCTTAGCAGATGTTTTGGGGACCCTTTCATCCCAGTAGCAGGGACCAAGGGAGGCTAAGTATTTCTCCTGTCCTTGTTCCTTTCCTGCTCCAGAGACTGTTTTTTAAGCCTCTGTTCCTTCTCTCAACAACTCAGTCTCTTGCCAGTACTTTTTTTCTTTAATTTGTAAGACTCTGTTTCTGTTGCTTACACTCAAAGAACCCTACGTGATATATTCATGAGGCCAAATGTTCTTCCTTTTCTAACCATTAGGCTATACCTCCCACCTCTCCTGCCCCATGGCAGCCCCATTGCTACTTCCTTAGAAGTCAGCAGCAGCATTCAGTCCCTCCTGGTCTTTCTCCTCCAAGGCCCCTCCCACCCTGTGCTGCTCAGGCATTTCCCAGGACCTTCAGTGGACCTGTGCTCCAGGCTTCTCAGTGTGGTCCTTTATATAGTCCATGCCTTTTAGCTGAGGCTTTATCTTTGGTTTCTGGCCATCTTCCCATCCTGGGCATGTCTGGCCATAATCTGAGCCTACCTGGATGTCTTGCAGTTGCCCTGGCAACTTTTCTAGAGACCTTCCTCCAGATCCTTTGAGTTCACACAATCAGAGAGAAGTCCAATTTCAAGTCCTACCTGGACTTCTCAAGACCCCTTTCCTGTCAAATCCCTGGCTCCAAGCAGGGGCCTGTCTTTGGTGTGAATTGCCTGAAACCTACCACCCAAAGGCCAGGATGCCTTCTAAGGGTGGCCAATATTCCCTCTCCAGCAGTGGTGTCCTGATATATGTTTTACAATTGGCTCTCTGAGAGATGGCGGATTTGCCAATTTCGGTGGTGTAAATACTCCCACCATGGCCTATTTGAAGCCATCAGTGTGATGTCAACTGGCTTGAAAATTATAGAAATTTTAATGCTTGGCTTTCCTGAGCCAGGATAAAGTGGCTCTCGTACACCAATGCTCCCGACTAAGGCCACCTCCAGCCCTTTTAAGTGACCATAAGCATGGAGTGGACAAAGGCTTCTTAGGCCTTTCCTGCAAGACAGTTGACTTCCCGGGTTTGGGCAGGGAGGGCAGCTTCCCTCCTGACTCTTTGGGAGCTGAGATGGGAAAGAGTCAAGTCAGGCCCTAGAAGACTGTGCTTAAGAGCTAGGGCTCGGGAACCGATGGTATGGGTTAGAATCCTAAACTGGATGAACTCAGGCAGGTTATTTAAGCTCTCTGTGCTTTAATGTCTGGGAAACATTGATAATGAAAGGCTCCTACCCCAGTGGGTTCAAGGCTTAAACAAGCCCTTCCACATGGCACATGAAGCCCAGTGCCAGCCCAAGTGGGTGCTCCGCAAGTGTGGGCTGTGTTGTCAGGGGTGGGCTCACTCCCTTTCAGTCTCCCTCTGTGGCACATCCTGAAGTATGTGGGGGGGGGGGAGTGGGATCTTTGGTTGACAAAACTGGCATCAAGGGCAGAAGCCTGCAGGTTTAGAATCTTGGGAAGGTGCTCATTCTCGGGTGATGAGCATTCATGAGGGGGCTTGAGAAAGAAGGCTGACATGGGGAAGGATGAGTCACCAGAGTGACTTGGCCAGGTATGACTCCCAACAGCCTGGAAGGCCTGGGTGGCAAAGGGCCACAGAAACATTTGATTTAATATTAATAAAAAAAAATTAAAAAATAGAAACATTGGAAAGCCCAGACAAGCCAGGCAAGGGCAACCCACCTGCTGGACTGCGACTTTAGGACTGATCCCTGACCACCCCCTCCCTCTACCCAGAGATCTGAGGACCCTTAGGCCAGAAGAGAAGAGGGACTCAGCCTGAGACCTTGGCACATGGTGGGATTTGGCCAGTGAATGGAGGAGGAAGAGTGAACAGACCATCCCTGGTGATAGCTTTGGACAGGGGAGCCAGCAGGCCTGCAGCCCGGCTGGAGCAGATAGGCCCTGTGGGGGGCAGCAAGTGACAGGGCTACATCTCTGCACTGAGAGTGACAGGCAGTGAGCATTGTTTAAGGAAGATTAATCTGGCAGCACACAGAGGATGGATGGGATCAGGGAGAGGCTGGAGGCAAGGAGACCAGCCAGGAGGCTGCCGCGGTCATCCAGGCAAGAAATGACGAAGCCTTCCTTCCCGGTGGCGAGCAGGATGGAGCGAGAGAGATGGATGTGGGAGACACTGCAAAGGAGGAGATGTTGCATCTGGATGTTGCATGTAGGGGGTACAGGAGGGGGAGGAGGCAAACATGATTCAGAGCTCTCCAGCCTGGGGAAGTGATGTCAGAAACAGAAAATAGATGGGGAGCTGGGTTGGGGGAGAAGCCAAAGGAGCAAGAGGCTCCACCCACAGAGCTCCACCCTGCCAGGCTGCATCCAGAGTGTGGACAGGGCACTTGGGTCACTAACAAAAACCAGCTCTGGCCACGGTAAGCAAAGATAGTTTAACAGTGTTGTCAGGGCTGGCAGAATGGGCAACAAAGGACAGACTTAAAGCCATGTCATCTGAAGTCCTCAAAAGGTAAGGGTGGGGCTGGAGCTGTCCTGTTTCATTTAGGGCACTGAAAGCAGTCAGGGAGAAGTGGGTTTGCTTTGTTCTGTGTAGCTCTCAAGGGTAGGGTCAGCACAGCAGGGAAGAGACAAGAGGAGGCTGAGGAAGACCTTCCTAACAAGCAGTGTCAGGGCAGCCTCCGCAGGCTGTGAGCTCTCTGGCAGTGACATTGTTTGGCCCTCTTGGACCGTAAGAGAGACCACAGATGGAGGGCAGGTGGCCTCAGTGCGGCAACATCATAAAGGAGAAAGGACGGCCTTTGGAAGCAACTTGGACTTCGCTCTCTACCCCATCCTAGTAATTGGCCTTGAGAAGTTTCTTATCTTTTGGGAATTGGGCTTTCTGGAGGGATGGCTCCATCTTGTGGGGTTTTGTAGTTTCTCTGCTACCCATGTTTTGACTCCCGGTAAAATACTTTTCCAGTGCATAGCACCTCCACCTGACCTTTGGCAACCTCCCACTTGTGGTCCTGTCAATTATATGCCCCACTCCTCCTGGAGATCCTGGACACAGTAATTGGTCCAGGCTGGCCTCATGACCTGGGATGAGCCAATCAGGATCCTCCCTACGACTTGCAGGCCTAGAGTTGCCTTCTCTTCTCTTCCCTGGCAGCAGTGAAGAGGCAGGCCGGGGACTTGGGGCAGGACAGCTTACCCCTCCAATGGAGAGCATCCTGTGCAAAGAAGAGTGAGGCCAAAGCACAGGGAGATCAGAGACAAGCCACAGGAAGAGACCGTCCTGGTGGCCCAGGCTCCAAGGCTCTGGTCCCTGCAGCTTTTCTCAGTCCTGAGATCTGCCCCAACCGCCTACCCTGCCCATGATCTAAGAACTTTCCACTTTAGGTTTATGCCTGAGTTTAAGACATGATAGTGTGGGCAAATCATCCATCCAGAGGTAGCCAGGTGGCAGTGGACAGAGCATTCAGCCCCCAGGCGGCAGAAATAACATTCCAAAAACTAGAGAATTTATATAAAAATTTATATTTTAGGATTCTCGTGAAAAAATCAAAATCTGAGCTGGGCACAGTCAGCCTGTTGTCCTGGGTGAGCTACTTTGCCTGCCCCCTTGGCAGGCAGGTACCCCCACTGCCTGTGCATCCCCACTACCCATGTGTCCCACTGCCCTGTTACACCCCCTGCCCTGTGCACCTCACCCAGTGTATCCCCAATGCCTGTGTACCCACTGCCCAAGCTGTTCCCTCTGGCTGGCTCACCCCACCTCCCGGAGCACACTGAGACTGCATTCTCTACCCTGGGGACAGTGCTCAGTGAGTGTTGAGTATTAAAACCATGTGCAGGATCCTCTCTTCCCCCACCTTCCAGCTCTAGGAGCCTGCATTTGGAGCCTTGGATTTTACCTATGAGGTCTGAGGTGCTGGGGCATAGTCAGGTGGAAATATCTAGCATTCGTGTACCACCATACCGGGACTGGCACCTGGAGGACAGCCAGGGTGGGAAGTGGAGGTGAGAGACCCATTTATGAGGAGCTGGTCAGGGACCCCATTGTGAGCTTGGATCCCATACTAAGGGGGTGATTGGGGAATGGCTGCAGCTAAGATAGAAAAGAACGATTCAGGGATGATTCTGAGGAGTTTAAGGAGGCCAGGGAGAGAGCAGTGGGGGGTCTGAGGAGGGCTTTAGATTTTGAGGAGAGGAGGAAGGCTGCATGGAAGAGGCAAGAGGAGTCATTGGGGCTGTGCTCAGAAGCAGGTCTGCAAGAGAAGCTGACAGTAGCCAGGCAGGCAGGCTGCAGGAGCTACTTGGAATTTGCAGAGAGTGGAAGGACCTCAGAGGTAGAAAAGGCACATGATACACTGAAAGCTTCGGAAGAAACTTGGGGAAAGTGTTTACAAACTACTTGCACCAAAGACCTCTGTGAGTGCCTCAGAGGTGAGTGACTTGCCCAAATTCCCACAGCTACCATTGCAGAGCCAGGTGCCAGGCCCAGCTCTATGGAAGACAAAGTGGGCAAAAGGTCCAGGGCCCCAGCAAGTTTTTGGGAGAAACCGAGAAGGTGCATGAGGGACAGGGCTAGGTGGACATAGTGCATCACTCATTAAATAAGCATTATTGGGCATCTCCTGTGTGTCAGGCCTGGTGTTAGGCATCACAGATACATGGTGAGGGCTGTATGACCATGAGTAAGCTGGATGCAGGAGTGTGTTGGGCAGCCAGTGAGACAGGAGTCAGGGAAGGCCTCTCTGAGGAGGTGACATTTGAGCTGAGACCTGGAAGATAGGAAGAGCCAACTGTGGGTGCCCCAAAGGGCCTGTGCTGGTCAGGGCACAGGAAATGTGGACTTGTCCATTTACGCATATATATAACAGCCACTCCTGCTTCTAGAAAGGCACAGTGGGAAGAGCAGAGCAACTGAGAGCCCCTCTGACGGCACATCTGATAGGGTTAGCTGGCCAGGGATGTCAGAAGGCCTGGGTCTATAGCATGAACCCTAGGTCAGACACACTTCCCTGTCCTCCTGCTGAAATGGGAAGAACAAGCAGCCTGGGCTCTCACACCGCTGATCCTGGGACCATGGACAGGAGTAGGGTGGTGGGTACAGGAGGGTGCAGGAGGGAGGCCAAGTAGGCCACCTCAGCCCTTTGGAAGCCGCAGAAATACCTGGAAAGATCTCAGTGCTGACCATCCCCACCATCTCCCAAACCAAATACCAACTTGTAAAACAAGCTTCAGGAAGTCCAGTGAAGTTGGGGACTTTATTGCATTTACAGTATTGTGCTGCCATCACCTCTGACTACTTCCAAAACATTTCATCAGTGATTTAAACATTCACTCCCTTTCCCAGCTCCCTAGCCCCGGGCTAACACCAGCCCGCTTTCTG
Organism: Nycticebus coucang; assembly: GCF_027406575.1. NCBI lineage: Eukaryota > Metazoa > Chordata > Mammalia > Primates > Lorisidae > Nycticebus > Nycticebus coucang. Next base: position 80,811,999 of record NC_069796.1, read on the forward strand.
TCCCTGCGGACTTGCCTGTTATGGATATTTCAGTAAGTGGAATCACACAATTTGTGGCCTTTTGTGTCTGGCTACTTTCACTTGCATTAATGTGCTCAGGGTTCCTCCCTATTGTAGCTTCCTGTCTTTTTATGGCTAAATAATATACCGTTGTGGGGACATACTGCATTTTGATTATCCATTCATCCATTGATAGACATTTGGGTAGTTTACCTTTTGGTGATTGTGAATAACGCTGCTGTGAACATTTGTGTACCAGTATTTGTTAAACACATCTTCAGTTCTCTTGGGTGTTCCCCTAGACGTGGAATTGTTGGGTCTTGTGGTAACTCTTTGTTGAACTTTGTGAGGAACTGCCAAACTGTTTTCTTTAGCAACTCCATTCTTTTATGTTACCACCAGCAACGCATGGGGGTTCCAGTTTCTCCATATCCTGATGCTTATTTTTGAAATATTAAATTCTTCCAAAAATTGTTTTTCTCATCTCTTGGTGTTCTGCTTTGCTGGTGTCTGATTCTACACGCAGCCTGCCCACCAGCCCAGCCAGCTCTGCCTGGCATAGGTCTCCTGGGTCAGGATTGGATCAAAGGGTGGGTCAAGGGCCCGGGCAGCTGGCAGCCAGAGGCAGGATCAGGACTAGCTGGTAGGGTGGGTCTGGGTGGCACCGTACCCTCTCGCCTGGTTTCCCCAGTCACCCTGACCTTCCTCCTCCCCAACCCTCTTCCACACACACTCCCAACTGGCAGCTGCCCTCTTTATCCCTCTGCCCTCTCCACCCCTCTGCTCCATTTTATGTGGGTCTCATCACTAGGATAAATGTAGTTACAAACAATGCGGCAGGCTGGGTGCTAATTTGTCAGACGCAGTGCATGGCTGTGATTCCGAATACATTAACATTTCACATGAAATCATTTCAATTTTTTATGATTAGGAAGTATTTGTTTTAAACCGTCAGTGTGATTTCTCCTGGCCTGGGGGACAGTGAGGGTGGGGTAAGGGAGCCCCCAGGTGTGATGTCATTTGAGAGGCCCAGTGCAACCTATCACCACTCCATGCCCACTGTGTGTGCCCACCCCAGGCCTGGTGGCCATGGGGCCAGAGGGGGCAAAGAACAGACAAAGTGCAGGACCAGAGAATGGAATCTCCCGGAGCACAGAAACCTCAGCCTTGCATCTTCCCCTGGCCTCTGCGTGTCGTTGAGCCTCACTCAAATGTCACCTCCTCAGAGGGGCTCCCTCTCGGCCCTAAACCTCAGGTAACAGCCTTCCCTCTGCTTTATCTTCTTCATGGAGTTTGCCAGGGTCAGAGGTGACTTTTTTTATTGACTCATTTGCTTCTTTATTTTCTGCCCCTTTCCCCATTAGAGCACAAGCTTGTCGAGGGCAGGGACTGTGGCCTGCTCATACTCACGGCTCATGAGTGGATGGGCGGATGGGTGGCGGGTAGATCAGTGGGTGAAGGATCATAAGAGGGAGGGTGGATGATTCTTCAGGGGGCACAGAAGACCCCTCACCATACCAGGCATTCTGTCATCCTTGAGTCAAGCTCCCTCTGGGACTTGAGGGACCCTAACCCTTCCGGGTGTGGTGTGCCAGGCTTCCCTGTGCCTGGGGAGTACATGCTCATTACTACCAGGGCAAGTGCTCACAGGCCCCACCCCCCCCTTTCCCATCACCCCCACTCTTCACAGCCTCTTTCCCTGCATGCAATGAGAGCTACTGTGAGGGCCCCTAGGACTTTGGACAGACCGGCTCCTCCAGACTCAGCTGCTGCCAGTTTTCTTGGTTGAAGACCCTTCCTAACCTGTCAGGTGCTCCCAAGCAGGGCTGTCCTCTCCAGAGCAGCTCATGGTGCATTAAAGTCTGGGCATAAAGAATGTGCCTCCACAGTGCGCATGCGTGACATGTACCTGCCTGTGTACTGACCCATGTGTCTGTGTGTGACAGGATGTGACCAGACCTCTGCCAGCAAGTATCAGGCATCTCCTCCCTCCAAGCCTCTCTCTGTGGTGGCCACACAAGAGGCCCTTCCTCATCCTTCTGTGCCTCCCAAACATCCGTGGCCCCGCACCCCACCTCCCTGCCCCAGATCCACCCCTCCCCCACCCACACCAGTGAAAGGAAAATAACTAGAAGCTTTTATCGTTCAGCAGAAGCAACATCAGAAAACAATTATTGTTTTAATTACCTGCTGTCGCCATACAAGACAGGGAGGTTGTAAAGTGTGATAAAATCTTTCATGTTAATGGACTGCCAGCCTGGGCCAGGGCACGATTTATGGGGCTGCAGCTGGTAACTCCAGTGAGCTGGCATGGAGCCCCCAAGGCCTCCCTCTCCTTGTCCCTGGGGCCAGCGCTCCAATGACAGGGGTCTGGGCACCCCTCTGTCCATTACTTCCATCTGACCCAGCAGGGACATATGCCTTCTCAGCACAGGAATGCTCCAGACCAGCACACATGCAAGTGTGCCTGGGGGCTCCATTTCTTTGGGGGGTGAGACTTGGGTGGACCCCTCTTTCTCCTCCTTGGAAGGGGTGCTGGAACTAGTTCCCCCTGAGCAGACCTTCTCCCCACTACTGTGTTCTATTGTGCTCCATCTTGGAGTCCTCCCCTACTCATTTCCACCTCCCAGAGCCAGGCGCAGCCCACTGCCTCCTGGCTGAGGTTATCCTCTGTCCTACCCCCAGCCCCGCCAGCCCCACCACTGCACCCACCAAAGCCCACTGTGGCACATTCCTGTTCTGGAACAGATCCTGTTTCCTCCTAAGCATTTTCACCCACCTTCTCTTTGAAGTCTTAACTGCAGAGCTTTGGGGAGGTAGTTATTATGCTCCCATTCTAGAGATGTGATGACTGGGGTGTGGAGGAGTTAAGTGTTTGGCCGGTAGTCTGATTTCAGAGGGCTGAGGTGAGAACTCAGTGAGATAACACTTATGACATGCATTGGACAATGCCAGGAACAGAATCCAGGCCCAGTCTCTTAGCTCCCTCAGTAATTCTTGTTGCTACTATTGCTGTTCAACCTGGAACAAATCACTTAACTGCCTCACTTGCCTCATCTGTAAAATGGGGACAGCAATCACCTGTCCTCTCTGGTGAGAGGACCAAATGAGCCCATAGTGTGTAGCTTAGGGTTGGTGTGTGGTGAGAATTCAGGTCCCGTGAGCTACTGTCACACCTATTACCATGTAATGATGGAAGCTCAGGCTGGGAAGATGGGTTGGGTCCACATTGTACAAGGCCTTCAATGCCATCCCGAGGAGTTTTGAGCCATTCTGCAGATGATAGGAAGCTGCTGAAGATTTTCAATCAGGAAAGTGACGTAATCAGATCTGGGGTTTAGAAGGATCACAGTAGCCAGTGGAAGGTAGATGGGCAAGACGGATCAGAGTGATCCAGATGGAGCTGGCTGAGGCCAGTGGAAGGGGATGGGTGGAGGCAGGGACAGAGGCCAGAGCTAAGGAGAAGGTGGATGGCCAGGGCTGGGTCACCTCTTGGGCAGAGGAGGAGTAGGGCTTATCAGGCTGGCCCCTCCCAAGGCTCATACCTTTTTTATATCTTCCCTCCCTTGCCTACCAGTGCCCCAAGCCCTAGACTGGCAGTTCTTGAAGCCAGAACTGCTGGCTGAGGTCAGGAAACAGTAAGAACCCCTTGGTTCTTGGTACAGAGGAACCCAACTCAAGAGACTCTTTAGGCCCTTGCCCAGGCCTAGGGTAGGGATGCACCTCTCTAGGGTCTTGGAAGCCTGGTTTCTTCTCCTAGACAGGCTTGAGTCCAGCCTGGGAGTCTGCCCCAGATGGCTTTGCTCATTAGTTCATTGATTCAGCCACTCATTCTTTCATTCATCACCTCCATCTCTGTGCTGGGCACTGGGGATGCCGAAGCCGGGTGGAGCTGCACACGTGCCCTTATGGAGCTGATATCCTAGTGGAGAAGATGGCAGCACACCAGTGAACAAATGAAGAAATGAAATAATTACACGCTGTTGGGAGCACAGAAAAGAACAAAGGAGGAGCTGAGACAGGGTCCCCCTCCTCTCTCCTCCTCTCTGTCCCTGTCCTGTCTGCATGTGAGAAGTGGCTCCCAGCTCCCCAGCATGCCTAGATGCATGGTTTGCATTAGCGGCCCAGCCGGCCTGATACGTCTCCCTGTCTTCTCTGGATTACTTCCTCCATTTTGGTCATCACTTTAGAACTCTAATATATTCCCCAGGGCCTGCGAGGGGCCATTCATTTAAGGATCTTTCTATGGAGTCTTTTTCCTCTGAGGACCTGAAAGGGAAGAAAAATGCCAGGAGAGGACAAAAAAGAGAGCAAGAGGGATCTGATTTCAGAATTCCCAAGCAGCAGGACAGATGCAGAAGGGTGTAGGGCGCTGTTTGCTAAGAGATGTATTTATCCAGCAGTGCAAGTGCTCTTCAGCCTCCCTCTTACTCTCTGCAGGTTCCTTTCTCTCTCCCTCCCTCTCCCCCATGCCTTCTCTCTCTCTCTCTCTCTCTCTTTTTTTACCTATGTCCCTTGAAGTATGAACCCACCTTACCCCCACCCTCCCATGGAGAAGCTGCCCCCAGGTGCTAGGAGATGGTGTCCCTGATTACAATTCAGTCTGGCAGTTCTGAGGAGCCACTGCTCAGAATTGCAGGGACCAACCCCATCCTCCATAGCTGGGCCAGAGTGGCTGGCAGGCCCCACCTCTGCCAGGTGACCAGGGAGACATGTGTCAGCATGCAGCCCCAAGGCAGAATTGAGTGTGAGAGGGAGATGAAAGTTCATGGTTCCTGGGTAGGCTTCTATGGCTCTTTGGCCTATGAATCACCACTTCTTTGGGATTTCGGTAGCGTGAAAGCATTCAGAATTCCTAGCATTGTGGGCAACTCCCACACTCTGCAGGCAGCATGGCCAGGGAGAGAGCAGTCTCAGGGTGGCTTCTGGGGGCTCATACAGGTGTTCTCACACATTGCATGAGCCTAGGACTTGGGTCCTCTGGCCAGGGGCTGGCTTGGTCACCTGGAGGTAAACATGGGCATTGGTGTGACTGAGGCAGTATGTGCTCATGGGTGAAGGTGACCTTGCTGTGTGCTTGGAAAGCAGGGATGCCCACCCCTGAAAGCCAGCCCTGGGGGCTCAGGGCCACCTGCCTAGGCCAGTGTATGCGTCTCCCAGGTGGGGGTTGCTGGACAGCTATCTGGGCCCTCTGCCCATGGCTGGCCAAGGTCCTCATCTAGGCTTCTCTAACCACGCTGGAATCCCCTGATTCCTTCCCAAGAGTTTCAGATGCTCTGATCCATCACTCCCCTGTGCTGGCCTTTTCTGCCTGGCTTCATCCTGTCCCTGCCAGTTAAATATGAAATTACTGGGCTCTTCAAAGGGCAGCTCTGAACCTCTCCGAGATATAGGTGTGCAAGTGCATGTGGAGGGAAGTGTGGGTGTGAAGACTTGTGCACCTGAGCACAAGTGCAGAGGTGCCAGTGTCTGTCTAAATGGACGCCTTTGACAAAGGGTGTGTGTGTGTGTGTGTGTGTGTGTGTGTGTGTGTGTCCTACAATTATGTGTGTATATCCTGAGTACTCTGGGCTGTGGGTACCATGCGTAAGTTGTCTTAAAAATGGATTCATCTGGAATTAGAAGCAACTGTTTTTTCATTGATAAGGAGCTGACAAAGAAAGGAGACACAAGGTCTGAGTGAATAAACAGTGTTCTGGATAAGGAAGTGAGAGATATCAGGGCAGGCAAGAATTGGAGATAATCTTTTTTCTTTTTTTAACATTTAAATAAAAGACCTGGAAGAGAATCTGTATAGTGAAATCACCAAGTTTGCAGTTAAATCTAAAACTCTCCTGGGTGGTAGTAAAGTGCCAAGTTGGTGAAACATAAGGTTTAGGAAGATCTTTTATCTTGAAAGGCAGTGGGCTGGGCAGAGAATGGCCAGCGGGTTTCAGTTTGGGGAGAATGATGTGAGTGGGTTCTGGGGAAAAGTATTTGGAGTTTCTTTCCTAAAGTGAGACCCAGAAGGGCAACATCAGACTGGATGGATGGGGAAAGGAGTTTGAAACAAGCAGGTGAGTAAGGGATTCCTGAATCCAACAATGCCGTATACTTGTGGTGACCCCACCTTAGGATGTATAATAGCCTATGACCCACTCGTGTGTTCTGGGTATAATTTATTCCCCTCAGTCTGTGCATCTGTGAAACGCAGTAATGATCCCTGGGGGCCTGCTTCACAGGGATATGCGAACAACTGAGAGCTCACACAGAAGACAACGTGGAGGTAACTAGCTATAAAGTACAGTGTGACACTGAGTGGTTATTACTCAGAGGGCTGCATAAGAAGGAAACTATCATATAAAATCAGACTGGCCCACCTGGGACCGCTTCAGACAGAGGCTGAGAGGGAATGTGGTAGAAATCTAAACTATCAGAAGGGCATAGAGAAGGGAACCTGGGCTCCTCCACTGAATCCCAACCTGACCGGATGAACCCCTCCCGGCTTCTGGCCCCCAGCAAAGCTCAGGAGAGGTAAGTTTTAAACCAGTAACAGGAAATCCTGCTGCACTCAGCAGGGAATAAACTTTGAGGATCATTTCCCCTAGAGGTGATACAGGCCAAAAATATAAATTGCTTCCAGAAAGGTTTAGATAAATTTGAGGATGGCAAAGCCAGAGTAGTTTTGGGCAAAATTAGAATGTTAGGAAGCCTCTGCCCTGGGAGAATGATGTCAGAGAGGAAGTCCCCACCAGAGCCAAACGCCTAGGCCAGACGTGACAACCTGATAACCCTGTTTCTGTATATGTGCGAGTCTATATTTAGGAGCAGCTTATCCCAGTCTGATGAGGATGCCTCCCCTCTCACCAGCCCATCTCTCCTCTGAAATTGCCTTTCCTCCCACCCCCGTTGCTCACCCCATTGCTGCTTCCAGACCTCCCCCTTAAACACCATTCCATGGAGTCCCCCAGCCTGCTCCCAGGTCTCCACTCTGAGAGTGTCAACTTCTGTCTGGAGCTTGCTTCTTCCATCTCACCTGCTATCGCAGAGCAGTCACCTCTCCCTCTGTGTACACTTTTCTAGCACAGGCACCTTCCTGGCAGTGTGTGAGCCAGTGAGGACTGGAATCCCCTGCCAGACCCTCCAGTGAAGGCTGCTGGCTTGCAGCCCCTCTCTGCGGCAGACTGCCCAGGACCTGTCTCTGCCTGGATGATTCTCCCAGGGTCCCTAGCAGTGGCTGGTTGAATTGGAGCTGACGTTCAAGCCCTTCAGATGCCCACACCCTGGAGAGCTTGAGTACCCAAGTATGGACTGATATCCACACTAGGGACAGGGTCACAATCAGGAAACAAGCATGCTTGGGTGTATGCCGGGTTATCTGTCTTGGGCAGAAGGTCTTAAGGAACTGGGGATTAGCAGGGAAGGCAAGATTATGGAGTGTGCTTCCCCACTATCTTTCCTACGATGCTTTGGGCCCTTTCCAAGTCTCCACGGTTGGGCTGTGTATCTAGCTGGGCACTCTGTTTCAGCACTACGGATAGCGGTCCAGGCAGAGAGCTCTTTCAGCACCAAGGACAGCTCCCGTGCGTTTGCTGTTGCGCCTCTCCCAGCTCTGCTTCCTATCTGGCTAAGCTACCTTACAGAGTTCCCCACCACCACCCCTGGAGACCTCTGGGGAACTTATTTATCCATTTGCAAAGAAAGATTTATGAGCACCTGCTATGTGCCAGTCACTGTTTTGCAAACAACAGCATGTGTATTACTGAATGGAAAGGTCAAATACTTGCCTTTTGGAGCCTCCATTCTTCAGGCTGGGGACTCTCACCCGATAGGCTTCCACCAAAATTCTCAGAAACTTGTTCCAAGCAAAGCGGTCTTCAGGACCGTTGCATGTGAACAGATTATGATTTCTTGCAAACTCAATTCTGTTGCTTAATTCTGGTGTGAGGGAGGTGGAGAGGTGGGAAATAGGGAGTGATAAGCCCCAGTCCAGTTGGAATTTTGGGATTCTAGGAAGCACTGCCATGCTAAAAAGCCTTCAATTGTGGGGCAGCGCCTATGGCTCAACAGAGTAGGGCACCAGCCCCATATGCGGGAGGTTGTGGGTTCAAACCCAGCCCTGGCCAAAAACTAAAAAAAAAAAAAAAAAAGCCTTCAGTTGTTCCCCAATGTCTGTAGAAGTCAGTAGCACTTCCCCAGCCTGTCATTCAAGTCCCTTGGTAAAATGTTCCTGCTCTGTCTTGCTGGCCTTATCTTCTTACCTCTCTTCTTATGCTTCCTACACTCCAGCCAAACTAGATTCTCAGTTAAGAATCTTTTGGTTGCCATATGACAGAAAACCTAACTCATACAGACTAACAGTAAGTGGATATTATTGACTCTTAGGACTGAAAATCCCAAAGGTATGGCTGACTTCCGGCACAGCTTGATACACGGGCTTGAACAATGCCACTCTGGAATTGCTCTGGCTATTTCTCTGCTCTGTCTTCTCTGGTGTTGGTTACATCCTTGGTCTCCTTAGGGCATTCTCTGGCATCTCCACACACCCTCCACCTCAGTCAGTACCAAGATGACTGCATCAGTGCAGCTCCTACAACCTCACCCCACATCATGCAGGGGAAAGATCTCTTAAAAATCCCTAGTAAATGTCTACTGGGAAGTCTTTGACTACTCACCTGCTCATCTTAAATCAGTTACCATAGCCAGAGCAGGAGATATAACTGGTTTAAGCCAATCAGGGCCCACCCCTCAAGCTAGTGGGGAGGAGAGTCATTTCTACTCAAACCACATGGCAGAGTACAGAACATCAGTGGATCCCTAAAGAAAATGGGGCTGTTGTTTATGGGGAAGGAGGAGGTGGAGGCTGAGGAGGCAGTCAATAGGCGTCCAACATGGGGCATGCTGTTTCCTTTCCTGCTTCTGTGCTTTTGTGCCTGTAGGTCTCTGCCTGTCATGCCCTGCCTGTCATCCTACCTGCTGATGCCCTATACCACCTGCAAGGGCCTTCCCAAATGCTGCTACCTTCCAGACCCGACCCCCATCACTCCTCTCTGAGAGTCATATTCACCTTCTTTGTTTATCTGCCCTCTTGCCATGCCTTAAAGGCCCCATCCTCCAAAGCACCTAGCACATACTCTGCCAAATAGCACTGACCAGAAGTGAATGAGCTGGGAAGGTGGTGAGGGGAGGACCCAAGGTTGCTCCACCACAAGGGCATCAGAAGAGGATAGATTGAAAGCAGGAAACCCAGAGCCTTGTGAACAAGGTCTCTGACCTTCAGGTAGTGAAAAGAGTGGACATGCATCCCAGGGTGTGTGTGCTGGAGCCTGGGTAATGGATAGCTGTTGTCACATTGGCTCAGTAAGGTGGGATAATAGCATTGTTGAGCCCCAGGCAGGCCAGGAAGACCACTGGTGGGACAGTCCCAGAGCTGTCTCTAGAGCCCAGGTCATATGGCCTAGGCTGTCTCCTGCCTTCAACCCCAGTAAAGTCTGGACTTGCCTAGTCTGCAAATAGGATCCTTGCCCCTGAAACTACCTTATCAGGGCCAGTTCACATGTGACAGGAAGGCTAAGGATATGCTTGGAGGTGACCTATCCTGAGAGCGGAGGGACTTGGAGGTTAGTGGAGGTTCTGGAAGAGCAGATGCTAGAAGCTAAGACAGAAGCAGGCAGTACCCAAGCTCCTCTTCTTACGGTGACTTCCCAGTCCTCCCCTTTCTCCTCAGAGTGTTGACTTTCTTCAGGCCTCTCTGGTGTCAGCCAGTGTGGGGAGAGTTGGAAGAGAGAGGAGGGACTGGTAAGGAAGCTGCTGCCTAAGGGAGAGGAGAATGGAGCTATGTGTCAGAGGAAGGAGTGTCAGAGGCGTGGGGACAGCTGTGAGGGGTGCAGGAATGGGTTGAGCTGTGCATGGGGGTGGGGCCAGGTGCCAGAACCATTATTCACTCCCACCAGTGAGCCTTTTCAGCTTCCCCAAAGGAGGTAATGCCCACATCAGCACTTTCCTCTCTCTTTCTCCTGCTTTAATAACAAAGTAGGTTTAACAAGGTGGGCTTCCCAAGCGGGTGTCTCCTTAGCTCCTTCTCCCTTTGAGAGGAACCCTCACCCTACCCAGGAGCTGCTGTCTAGAGCAGAGTTCAGGGGGACAAAGGGCTCATATGATGGTCAAGAGAGGATTCCCCATCCCCTGTAAGCAATTCCTAGAAGTAGCTAATGGGCAGGACAAAAGGGAGGCTCCCACACACCCATCCTCCCACCCATCCTCAGCCCAGGCGTCCCTGGGGACCATCTTCTAAATCACCAACCAAAGAGACTTATTAAGTCCAGGCAAACTTCAGAGAAGCTTCATCCTGCAGTGGGACAGGTGGGACCAGGTGATAGGGAGGCTGCTCCCATGACCCCGTGCTGATAGCCCTGGAAGTAAGGTGGCACGGTGGGTGCTGAGGCGAGATTTCCACTCCTCTCCCCACAGGTGCCCCCTACTTTCTCCAGCTGCCGCCCCCCACCCCCACCGGCCCTGAAGGGGGAGGTGCTTCCACCTGATTTCTTCACTGTGCGTGTCTGGGCTTTGCTTTCCTCACTGGAAAATTCCATCCACCTCCTTCACCGGAGAGAGGGGGACAAATGCCTTGGTATTGAATGGGTGCAGTGTGACTTGGTCACATGCATGGAGTGTCAGGCAATGGGAGTATCAGAAACTGTTCTCATCTCTCGTAAGGTCCCAGGGTCAGGACCATGCAGTAACAATCACGAGTTAAAGTTGTAAGGGGCATCGAATGTCTGTTCTCATTTATTTCCTTCAGGCCACAGAGCTGCTCAGGAATGTAGACAATTGTGGGTGCCATTTGCAGACAGGGGTGTGCCAGAATCTGAGGGATTGTGTGGCACACAGCTGGCCAGGTGGAGCTGGAACTCAGACTTGACTCTTGGCTTCCAGATCAGAGCCTCAACTGGGGCTGAGCCTAGAAGAGCCGCAAACTGCAGCATAACAGAAGACTTTGGGCATAGACTGGAGCCAGGCATGTCTAGCTGTGTGACCTTGGGCAAGTTACTGAACCTGTCTGTGCTTCAGTTTGTCACCTGTAAAATGTGGATAATTTTAGTACCTAGTTCATGAAATTGTTGAGAGAATTAAGTGAAATGTAAGATATATATGTAGTAGATACAAGAAAGACAGAATTTCTTATCATCAAGTTAAATGTATACTTACTATATGCTCTTTCAAGCCCACTCCCAAGAGAAAAGATGCGTGTCCACTACAGACCTGTATGTGGAAGTTCTCAGCAGCTTTATTTATTTATAATCACAAAAATCTGGGTACAACCCTGGTGACTGGATAAACACACTGAGATACATTCATACAATAGAACATTGCTCAGCTGTGAAAAGGAGCCAACGGCAGGTCAAAGAACCACATAGGTGAACCTCAAAATCATTGTGCTGCTGGGGCGGTGCCTGTGGCTCAAAGGGGTAGGGCGCTGGCCCCATATGCTGGAGGTGGTGGGTTCAAACCCAGCCCTGGCCAAAAAACGCAAAAAAAAAAAAAAAATCATTGTGCTGAGTGAAAGAAGCCTAGCACAAAAGATACATACTCTATCATTCCATTTCTATAATATTCCAGAAAAGGCAAAACTATAGCAACAGAAAGTAGATCTGTGATTGTTGGGGGAGGGGGTCAGGAGGAGGAACTGACGGCAAAGAGGCTCGAGGGAACTTTTTGGGAGAATGAAACTGTTCTACATCTTATGGTAGAGGTGGAGACATTTGTCAGAATTCATCAGAGTGTAGATTTAAAGAGGATGAATTTTATTTTGTATTTTTTAAAATCCTGATATTTTAATATCAGAAGCAGAGGCATAAAATAAGTCTCAGCTGCTCTTGTTATTACTGTTGCGTTGTCATCATTCAGGAAAGTTTCTCTGTTCTGGCCCTTTACGTCCCTGACCACACGCCCATGCCTGGTGCTCACACTCTGCTCAGAGTGGCTGAGGACACTGCCCCCTGTGGTTCATGATGGGCCATCCTGGCCCAACCTGGGCTCCTGATGGTTGACTGACTCGCAGAGTGTGGAGGCAGGGCTTTGGGCCGTTTCCCTCCTGCAGATCCTGTGAGGTGCTCAGCAACACATTAGCAAGAAAGATGCCACAAGAAATAAAGTTTATTATGAATTATTCTACTTTGGGCTAATTATAGGCACAGAGGAGAGGATTATTTACAGAGACAGGAGGCAGGGGAGGGAGAAGTGCCCTGAGGCCTGGAGGGAGAAGGGCTGGAGAGATTGAAGCAAATGGAGCTATACTGGGGTGGGGGGTAAAGTGTTTTTAAAATAAAAGCTGTAACTAAACTCAGCTCCAAGCTGCTATGTGTCTCAAGGGACAGATCAGAAGCCCAGGCCTGTTTGATTCCCTGAGAGAGTCAGAGAGACCACTTGGTCCTGGGATCCCACTGGCCACTGGGGCTCTCTTGGTGGGATGCCCTGCAGTTCTCCTTCTGCTGGATTCCCAGGGTGGACATGGGTGTGTGCCAGTTTCTGGCCTTGCTCTATTCTCCTGGGTTTTCCTATGCCCAGCTTGCACCAGCGAATGAGAGGCCAGAGGGGGTTTATTTCCACCCATAGCAGTGGGAGCAGGTTTCAGACTGAGCTAGAAGGGACATTGGGGATGATCTGAGCACAGCATGGTTCATAGCATGGAGTAGGCCACATTGGAGGCACCCACTGATTCTAGCAGGTCAGGGGGTAGGTTCTAGCAGGTCAAGGGTAGGGGCCAGCAGGATTTAGGTGAACTGTGCCACTCCTGAAATGTGCAGCCAATTGTCATTCAGGGGAACATGGGCCTGATACAAACTCAGCTTCTGATTATTCAACAGGAGTGGAAAACCAATGTTTATGTGAAACTTCCTGGTTGTTAAAAGTTGGTTTAGATGGGTAGAGTGGCTCACGTCTGTAATCCTTGCACTCTGGGAGTCTGAGGCAGATGGATAGCTTGAGCTCATGAGTTCAAGACTAGCCTCAGCAAAATAGCGAGACCTCCGTCTCTACTAAAATAGAAAAACTGAGGCAAGAGGATCACTTGAGCCCAAGAGTTGGAGGTTACTGTGAGCTATGACACCACAGCACTCTACCCAGGGCAACAGCTTGAGACTGTATCTCAAAAAATAAATAAAAGTTGGTTTAGACCTACAAAGCACATATAGGGGCCTATGGACCAGGGGTTGCAGCCTCCTCAAAAGCCAGCCTGCCCTCCTATTGTTCTAGTTGCAACAGAGTCTCCCCACAGGGCTATGGCTCAGCAACTTACCCCAAGACCTGCCCTGCTTGCAAGGAATCACAGCAGTCAGACCTTGATGCCAGCCACAGACTCCCTGCCCAGTGCTCTCTACAGGCAGAAACCATTACAACTGTTGGGTCTGTGGCATGGTGGGCTGGTGGCCCTCCTGTGCTGGAAGAGCCCCACCTTGCCAGAGGGCAAGATCGGTGCTTTTCTCCTAGCCAGCAACAGGCCATGGCTTTTATAGTTATGTATGCCTGGCTGCACTGCCATCTACTCAAGCAGCCAGGCAGGAAATGACAGAGTCATCTTCTGCTCCCCACCCTGCCTGCCCGCCAGCCAGGATAGGCACTCTTCATGCCCTGCCCCCAAGACACTTTTCACATTCGTTCCCCTCTCCAGTGGCCTGCTCCAGGTCAGCCAGCTCCCTCTCCACTGGTGATGGTAGCCCCCACCCCCACCAGGCAGCCATCTTTCTAATGCTCTCTGGTTCCATCAGCCCTGCTCTAGTTCCTGCCTTCCCAGCTTCCCCATGTTCAGCGTCCTGGCACAGATCCAAAGCCGTTCTAATCCAACCTATGCTACTACCAGATATGTCCTGCCGCAGGTGCTTTGCCCATGCTGTTTACCAGCCTGGAATGCCCTTCCCTACCACCCCTCCTGGCCTCAGCCTATTCCCTGAGGCCCCGAGGCAGGGCTTATATGCTGCATTCTGGGCCTGCCCGTTTTCCCTACTCAGTGGTGAGCACCCTACAGACCCTCTACAACCAGGGACTCGGGGCTGGCACAGCAGGCCCTCCAGAAATGTATGCATTCCTCCATTCAGAAATATATATCGAGGACCTGCAGCGTGCCAGACCCTGTTCCAGTTGAATGAGACAGGCTCTCTGACCCTGGAGCTTCCCTTCCAGTTCTAGGAAGACAGACAACAAAGAGACAAATCTATCAGGAAACTTACCAGAAGGCATGAGCACCAACGTGACAGGGGCACTATTTAGATGGGGCATGAGGGAAGGCCTCTTTGAGGAGATAGAAGCTGTGAACTAAGGTCCAGACGATGAGAAGTGAGCTACAGCACCAGTGGTAACAGCATCCTGGGTAGAAGGAACAGTAGCACAAAGGCCCTGAGACAGGACTAAGCTTGGAGTGCTGGGGGAACAGATGGGGGGCTGGGTGCTAGATGGTGAGTTAAAGGGGCAGTGGCTGGGACATCCAAAGGGACAGGAGCACATTCAGCCTGTTTCCAGCTGTAATGGTGGCAATGCCATCTGCATGGGGAGCTGGTCATTTAGGGTAACAACACAGGATGACTGAGAGGAAACGTTCTGCAGAAATGGGCCTTGAGAACTTGCAGTGAGGACTGGGGAGTCTTTTGTCTTGAGATCCTTGTTGAAAACTGATGTTCTCCCGGAGAGAGGAGAGAGCAGAGCAAAAGAACAGGAGGGAGGGAGGATTCCAGAAGAGCCCTGAAGTCTGGGGCCAGAAAAAACTCTGCAACTAGAAACACAGGGGTCTTTTGGCAAATGAGAGTTTCAGTGGCTAGTGGAGGTGGAAGCCAGAAATGAACGGGGAGGGGAAAAGAGAAAAGGGACCTAGACCACCAGGGCTGGGAGGACTTCTGTTCAATGAATGGTCTCTTTGTTTTGTTTGTTTTGTTTTGTTTGGGATTCATTGAGGGTACAAAGAATTAGCCTCCGTTGATTACATTTGTTAGGTAAAATCCCTCTTACAATTGTGTCCTGCCTCCAGTGAATGTTTTCTTGTCATTGATGGAAGACAGATGGGCCTCCTCAGAGAGCCCTGGACCACTCAGGCATCTTACAAAGCTTGGTGGCACTGCCTCCAGGAAGCCCTCCTGGACACCTGAGGTCAGGCCCCCAGTTATGTGCTCATGCCACCAGTGCTTCTCTGGCCAAACTCTGACTACAGATTGTAACCTTGGCCAAATGGCTCTGACAATCTAGCCAGTATCTGTGTTCCACAAGTGGGCCAGACCTGTTTGCCCTGCATGGTGAATCTAAGCTGCTGCCTAGGGCCTGGCACATACCCAGTGGTGGGAGAGGCTGAGGGCACCTGCAAGGACAGTCATGGTCTTAGCCTGGAGAGCTGGAAGGAACTGGGGCTGCCGGGTGATGAACTGGTCCAGAAGGAGGTCATGGTGACATTGAAGCGAGCCGCCCTGTGGCCTGCTCCGAGTGGCTGGAGCACATCTCAGCAGGGGAGGACGTGCTTGGGAGCAGGATGGACGCAGGCTACGCACATGTCTGCCCTCCCGGAGCTTCCACAGGGAGCACCCCCACCAAGCCTGGAAGGATGAGAGAGCCACACGTCCCTCCTGGCCCTCCCATCCCCCTTCTCAGTCCATTTGTGCCGCTCTGATAGCTGTGCCATGTTACGGTTCGAGGGTAGATGAAGGTCTGCCTTATCCACGGTTACTGAAGACAGACTCTGGCCAATTCCCTGCACCCAGCAGCTGGATCCAGGCCCTGATGGGTCTTTACTGGATGAGAAGATGCTTGGCTGAAACTGCCTAATTTCCACCCAGTGTCCCTCTCTGGGATGGACATTTGGGAGAGGGGCAGAGTGGCCTCAGGGACAGTGTCTCCACTGGTCCAGGCAGCAGAGTGGGGTTTGGCTTTGTGTAGGCACATGTAGCTCAGCTCGCTGACCCCCAGTCCTATCCTGGGAATAGGCTGCTGCTTGCCCCAGGCTGCCAGGATGGAGGGCCCTCAGCATCCTCACACTTCACTCAATTCATTAAGACCTGTAAATTTTCTTGTTAATATACTTAAAGTTCGTTTTAAGGGGAACAAGCACAGAGATAATTGATAATAAACCCTCAGTTAATGTCCTTGGTTTACTGTATGTAATTTATATCTGCTGATAGCGTCTCTCATTCCCAGTTACCCAATTAGCTGCAGCGATAACGGCAGTTCAATCAGCCCGATACCAACTTTTATGTATTCCAGCCGCGTAGCCATAAATACCCACACAGGGAGACTCACTAAGCCCACTGTATTTTTTTCTATTAAGATTTAAATATTCATACAATTATTAGTGATTTATTAAGAGCTAATGACCTCTTCAAGAGGTTCTAAATGTTCACCCACAGAAGCCATGCCCTTCCCTCCCCCTTTACCCTTCCCTGCCCAAGCCAGAGAAATGGGCTGCTCTTCTACAGCCCAGATGACTGGATGATGTCACAGCTTCACTGTGTTTCCATGGAAATGGCTGGCAGGTGAGACAGAAGCCAAGGGTGGAGGTCAGGCCCAGGAAGGGGGCTCCTGCCACCTTTCTCCACCAGGCCAAGGGACAAGAAAAAGAGCAGGCCACCCATAGGCACCTTCACACCTGACTGACCAGTGGCCTGCACACTGCAGCCTCCTCGGCGCTGGTGTCCAGGTAGCATCCCCCTCCCTGCCTCGTTCTGGCATTAGCATATCTGACTCCTAGCCTGTCCAAGTCTCTGCACATCCCTTTAGGGGCCCTTGGGAAGGGAGTACACCCACTTCTCTCTCCCAGGCTACCTGCCTCCTCCGTTATTACTAAGACATTGCACCACCACCATTAACACCCCCGCACCCCAAGTGTGTAGGGATTGGGGTTCCTGGGGCCCAGGGCCCAGACAGGGCCCTACAGAGAGGTCCGGCCACCTCTCTCCTTCCTCCATGTGTCTCCAAGACCTCAGAGCCCATTAAAGGGGCAGGAAAGATAATGAACAAACAAGGAAAACATGAAATCAATACCAGGCGAAAAAAAGTACGGCTGCCATTAAGTGAAATAAACAAGCTGGTAATTATTTGGACAGTGGGTAATTAAAACAGGGTGAGGGCTCATTACTGTCTCATCAGGGGTATGTTGGGCGCGGCCAGACACCCTCTTCCCAGCTGGAAGGTTGAAGCCTTGGCTCCCTCCCACCCAGATATGGGTAAGAAGGGAAGTGTCTTGGGGTGGGAGGGGTCTCCTCCATGGAGTCCCACAGCCCCACAGCCCCAACCTGCTTGCATTTCCATCCCCAACAGTCTTCCGCTGGCTTGGCCTGTGTCAGGATCTGAGTGAGGCCCAGACCACAGGTGGACAAGGCAGACAGCTCTGGCCTGGGATCCTGCCCCTCCTCATGAATTCTGCCACCTTCCTACCCTGCCCTTTCAGCCCCTCAGCTTCTTAAAAGAGGCAGTACCCTCAGGTCATAGCCAAGGGTGGACACTGGTGCTGACAGATCCAAACCACCTGGGGTGAGGGACCAATGACCCCTCCACGCCCCAGGAGACTATGATGAGTAGAGGTCCCAGAAATGGTGGGGTGAGGTCAAGAGGGGCAGGGCAGAGCTCAGACAGGGCTAGAGTGTAGGCAGAGTTGGGAGCACCTCCTTGCTCTGCTGTGACTCCAACCGGCAAAGTTAGAAGAGACCTTGGACATTGTCCAGCCTGGCTTTGGCCTGCCAATTTGTTTGGCCCACACAGTGTTTAAGATGTTTAAATTAGTTGTCAACATTTTAAAATGGGATATTTCTCATAAAAATGGATTTTCAGCTTTTTTTTTTTTTTTTTTTTTGAGGCAGAGTCTCACAATGTTGCCTTCGGTAGAGTGCAGTGGCATCACAGCTCACAGCAACCTCAAACTCCTGGGTTCAAGGGATTCTCTTGCCCCAGCCTCCCAGGTAGCTGGGACTACAGACCCAGCTACAACGCCTGCCACAATGCCTGGCTGTTTTCTGCTGCACTTGTCATTGCTGTTTAGCTGGCCCAGGCTGAGTTCAAACCTGGCTCCATTGGTGTACGTGGCTGGTGCCATAACCACTATGCTATGGGCACCAAGCTGGATTTCCAGTTTTTCTTGAAAGAAAAAAATTGTACACCTGTTGGCTGGTCCAGCCGAGGGGCAGCGGTTGGTGGGGCTGAGCCTACCCCTTAGATGGACTCTGTGTCACTTTTCACTGTCCTTCACCCAGTCCCACCCCTTCTGGGTCCAAAGTGGGGAGTGTCTTGTTCAAGGTCACACACCCAGGTGGAGGCAGATGGAGACTGGAGACCCAGTCTGCCCTCAGCTAGGATGTGCCCCAGGCCAGTTGTTGACAGAGGCAAAGATGACACTGTGCACTCGGAGCTTGCCCCAAATGGGGGAGACGTTTCAACTGAACCTCAAACACTGACTGCCAACGGGCCAGCCCCTGAGCTGAACACTGCTGAGAAGAGTTGGCTCAGACCTAGTGTGTGCACAGTCTGATGGAAGAGGCAGTGGCCCACACAGCCAGCCCTTTGTCATTTAGATAATGTCTTCAGCCTCGGGAGCAGAGGAGCAAGCTGTACAGCCCTCCAACCCCCTACCAGCCCCCCACTCCTGCCATCCTGGAGGATGTGGCATCTTGAATTTTGAATTAACAGGGCTAGATGCCTTGGAAATGTGTGTATATGGGGGAGTATCCTGAAGGTTTGGGGGGAATTGGAGTGAAAACCCCAACTTTAGTTAGTGGACATGGCCAAGCTGGCTGTAGGGTGTGCGTTGGTGAGCAGGGGGCAGTTGTGTAGGGGCAGAAGGGGAGCTGCCCTTCCCTGAAGTCAGTAGGAACCATTGCAGGAATTTGAAGTATGTATGGGGTCAGATTTTCTTTCTAGAAATAGCGCCATGTTGGCCTAGCAGAGGAGGGCACCAAAGCCAGGAGGTGGTCAGGGAAAGGTAAATTTCAGAGGGTAGAAGTGGGGGTGGGGGCTGGGTGAGTTAGGCAGCCTTGAGGCAGGGGAGGAGGGAGGCCCCTTGGGAGACAGTGGCCTTGATGACTGTGAGAGACAATCCTGGGCTGCAGAGGACTTGGGATGTGCAAGAGTGAGGTTCTGGTGAGCTGTGGCATGTGCCAGCTGCTGTCACTGGCTGGGCCTGGCGGGACCCATGAGCAGTAGGATCTGTCGCTGGATGACTGGGTTTTCTTGTAGGTTCCTGTATGAGGAAGGGTCCAGTGGACTCAGCTGCTGAGAACAGGAGTTACAGGTTGACTGGCCGCAGAGACACCATCCTGCTATGGTCGCTGGCCATTTTAGGCCAATGTAGCCCTGAGGACAGTGGACAGTGGTGTTTGTGCCCAAGAATGCCAGAGGACCTGGGGAAGCAAGTGTGACTTTAGGGTTGAAGTCTCGGGACCACTCCATTGGGCAGGGACATAAGTCCATCTTAGGCACTGCTATATTGGCCAGTGCAAAGCACTGTGCCTGGCACATTGTATTCAACAAGCATTTACTGAATGAATGTGCCCCAGAGCATGGGGTCCTGTAGAGCCAGCCTGCCTGGGTGGGAATCCATCCCTTACTACTTACTTTGCCTCATTTTCCTCACCTATAAGCTGGAGGTTTAAAACATTTCTTTGCCCACTGGTATTATTGTGAGGGTTAAATAAGAAAATCCATGTAAAGTTAGCCATTGTTGGCATGGCGGTGATGGTGGCACATTGTGTGTACAATTGTGCATGGTGACTGTGGGTGTGGGCAGCAACCTCCCTTGTGTCTCTGGGCTCTGATCTCCCTTCACACCCCAAGTTGCCACTAGTCCTGCACTTCCCCTGGCCCAGACTCCAGCTCGCATTAAACCAGAGAGATATGAAATGCCACCATATCCGGGACAGGGTCTTTAATTAAATTAATTGTTGGCAACATTGTAAAAATGCTGATGGGATCATAAATGGCTCATCAGCAATGCCGTCCATCATCCCTGCAGACCTGCCAGGGGCCACACTCAGGCTGGGGGTGGGAGTAGCCACCAGGGAATACTGTGCACCATCCCGCAAGCCAGGAACGCAGGCCAGGAGCGCAGGTGGGTTTCAGGAGAAGGGGCTGGAAGCATGAGGGAGAGAGGGAGAAACACTGCTCAGAGAGGCCACAGTTACAGTCCATGCCCTAGTTGGGCAGCTCTTGACTTTCTGCCTGGCTGGGGAACAAGGGTTTGTCTTAGGGTGCATCTGCGGAATAGCTGCACTATCCTTCCTGAGCCTGCCTGTGAATCTGGTGAAGGGCACTATGGGAAAAGGGAGGGGTGCCCTGGGAGATGGCCCAGTAGGGAGGGTGTCATCCACTGGTCTACGGGCCAGTTGGGGTTACTCTTGATCCATGGGCAATCTGACAACATAGCCCAGCTGTGCCACTGATGGCTGTGTGTCCTTGAGCAAGTCCTAACCCTCTCTAACCCTATTTCCTCTTAGGAAGACAGGAGGACCCCCCTCCCTGCCCGCCTGCCTCCCTTATGCTCCCAGCGCCCTCCTGGCCACCTGCCCTTGGCCTCTTGCCTTGCAGGGAGCTGTGCCGAGAATTCTTCGTGTCTCTTTCAGCTGGGCTGCCACAGGCCCTAGGGACTCAGAGCCTGCACTGGTAGGCACCTCTGCCAGGTGAGAGGCAGAGGAGGCCACACACACACACACACACACACACACACAGACACACACACATCACCATCCAAACCAGAGACGTGCTCATAGTGACACTGTGCACCAGCAAAAGATCCCTAAGAAGGGAAAAGCCTTCCTCCCCCAGTTCTCACTGGGCCATGCGACCACATAATTACCCTGGATTCCATTCTATTTAATTGCAGCTTATTAAATTCTAACCAGCCAATTATCAGCCACAATTACAGCTTAATTCAGGGACACAATAGCTATTTTATCGTTTGTTAATCAAATGCTTATTTAGACCTCAGCTTTATTAACTATTTCTCTGGCCTGAGGAAAGGCCCCTCGGCAGGAAGGGGACCCTGGGTGGGGCCCCAGGAGCTGTCCCCCATCATGGCACCGCCCCCTGTACTTTCTAAGTCCACTTTGCTGGTGGGTTTGGAGACTCAGCGATGGCAGAGATGTCTCACTATGGGCTGGAAGACCAGATGTGTGCATTCTGCATCCAGAACATGCTGCTGAGGCTCCTACCCTGCTCTAGGCTTGTGCCGGGTGCTGGGACTGGGGCAAGGAACAAGACAGACATGGTCTCTGGTGTCCAGACACACTCTAGGGAAGAGCAAAGGAAGATGCTCACAAGATGACTTCAGGCAGCAGCAGGTGCTGTGAGGAAAGCAGACTGTAGAAGGATGGGGCTGAGAGGAGCTCCAGCAGGCAGGCGATGCCTCTCAGAGGAGACGACACTGGAGCTGAGAGCTGAGGGCCCAGAGAGGGGCGGCTATGGGAGGATGGGGAGCATGCTGCAGGCAGAGGGAAGGACGAGTATGTGCAAAGGCCTTTTATGGGGTGAGCATAGGTAGCTTGAGAAACAGGGGGCCAGGGTGTGTAAGCCAGACACTGGCCCAGGAGCCCTACCCTGGGCCTGACCACTCTGCCCTTTGTAGACTCTACAACCTTAGGCAAGGCCTGACCCCCATGTTCCTTGTGTGTAAAATGAGAGGCAGGAGGAGGAACCTGAGTGCAGCTGCCAGGTAACCAGCCTGGTCTGCAGCATCTGGTAGGCAAGGGCAGGCTGCCCTCCTGCTCAGGGTTGCTGTCCTCTGAGCTAGGCAGTGGTGTCATCCCCACCCTGCCCCACTTTGTTCTTCATGGTTTAGCCCATCTGCATGTCCTCCTAGTGGCCTGTCTGTCCTTGTGATCAGGCCCCTGGAGTCCACTGGGGAAGAGGGTGACTTTCCACCAATCTAGGGGAGGTGGCTGCTGCTTCTGTGACACCTTCATGCATAGTTACCATGGGAACTGGAGCACTGTGCATGCATGTGTATGCGTGTGGGTCAAGGGAGCAGCCCTCCCTTCTGAGGGGCACCGTGAGGAGCTGTCACCCCCATCCTGGTCACCTCTACCTCCTGCACACTCCCAGCATGACTACCAGCCCTTGTGCCCACCCTCGTTCGTCTAACACACTGGGCGTGGGCCTGGGCTCAGGCCTGTCCCTGTCTGCTGGGGAGCTCTGTGCTATTGGGAGCAACCTCCAGGGAGACAGAGGACTGGGGGTGGACAAAGATGGGGGTTGCATTCTTGGCCCAACCTCCTCTTTGGCAGAGTCAACACCATTTGCCCATTTTGAAAATGAGGAAGATGAAGCTCTGAATAGGTACTTTAAACAGGGGCCTAGAGCAGTGTCAAACAGGGCTGGAAAGCAGCCTCAGGTAGTCCAGAGGTTTGGTAGTTTTTGCCTTTGAAAGAATGCTGGGCCTGGCACTCTACCCTCAGCTCCAGGCAGGTTCATGCATGTCTCTCAATGTGCCTAGATCTGTAGTCTTGGCTAGCAGGTGGGGGTTTGGGATTCCAACTCAAGCCATTGAACTTACCATATCCACCCCGGACCAGAGACTCTCTCTCTCTCTCTCTGACAGTGAGTACAGAATGCATTCTGCTTATCAGAGGCTCCTGGTGAAACACCCTCATCACAGAATTGTCTATATTTAAAAAATAATAAGTCACACAGCCGCCTCCGGCAGCAAGGATGCAGATGGCGGGAGTGCAAGTCCTATTATTACCCTGCATGTCTGTGTGTCCTCTGCCCTCCACTGCATCTGGCGGCTCACTGCCCCACCTGCCTTCCCGGGGACAGAGCTCTGTCTCTGCCTACCCCTCCCCCAGGGTCCAGCACCAGCATTTGAGAAATGCAATTCCCTTCCCATTGAACAGATTGATCCATTGATCTGTGGGAAGGTGAGCAGCACTGGCTCTTGGCCAAACTTGAGTATGTGGCCTCCATTTCCAGCCCTTCATTGTCCTGTTCCCAGGAGCAATAGTCACCATTCATTCCACAGACACTCTCTGGGCACTGACTGTGTGTTAGAGCCTGGCCAGGCTCTGTGGACACCAATACTTTGTCCCTGTCCTCAAGGCCCTGATGGTTTACCTGGGCAGACAGACTCATAAGTGCTGACAATATGATATGCCAGGCACCAAGGCAAATGAGGACTCAGAGGAGATGTGGCCAGCTCCATCTGGGGTCAGGGAAGGCTTCCTGGAGGAGGAGGGAATGTTTGAATGGCCTTGAAGAATGAGTAGCAGTCACCCAGGCAGATAGCAGATGGACAAGTATATTAATGGAATGAAAGGGTGCTAACCCAACTGGCTCCATCTGGAAAAGGAATTTATTGGCTCGTGTGCCTGGGAATCCAGGCTATCCCTGTCTTCAGTGCCGGCACGATCACAGGCCTCAAATGCTGTTGGGGAACTGGCCTCTCTCTTCGCCCTGTTGTCTGCGGTCTTTAAGCTCTTGCTTCAGCCCTGAGAATGACCTCCTTTTACTCAGCCTCCCTAAGGCCTTCAGGGCCTGCAGAACTGGCCCTGCCCTGCTGGTCACCCCAGAAGCTCCAGGGCTATGTGCCCACAGCTCCAAGCCCAGCAGAAGGAGAGTTTCTCTTCCCAACAGCCCAACCAAGATCCTGGAATCCCATCTGTTCCGCTGTGGTGACCTGCATGTCTGTCTGGGAACCAGAGGGGGATGGGAGAAAGGGAATATCCCCAATTCTGGAACCAGAGATGGGGTCAGCCCCCCTGGACTGTGTGGCCTAGGAGGCAGTAGGGTTAGGGGGAGGCATTCTTGGAGGACAATTGGGCACTGTTAAGGCAGAGTGGGAGGGAGGCAGAGCCTAGAACAGAATATGCAAAAAAAGCCCTTGAGGAATTGCAAGTAGCCAAGGTGCTGCTGAGGTGGAGGGAGTCTCTCAAGGCTGGTCCCTTAGATGCTGGCCCAAGGACAGGGCACATTATCCTGTGGCAGTCTCCTCCCTGTCTGGGCAGCCACGCCACCTGTGGAGGTGGGACACAGGCCTCCATGGAGGGCTGCTCTGGGGCTCCTCCAAGCAGGCTGGGAGCACAGACGCCGGGGTAAAGGGGTACAACACTGGGCCGCTGCACCCCCAGCCCTTCATGCACCCCATTTCAAATCCAGAAAAGTTCTCAGGGAAGTAGAAAAAGGAACTATTGTTTGTCAACTATACTACACAGGGGCAGGGCCAAAGGTGTTGGAGCTGTTGGATGGTAGTGGATGAAAGGAGCCAGTAGCAGGGCTGTCAAGGGCTGGCTGTGCTTCGGGAAGAAGTGCTCACTTCTGTGAGTGAGGCCAGGTGACACCCTGCCCCCACCCCTCCCACCCCGGAGGCCTCTCTCAGTAACTCTGAGTTCATTAATAGCTTGATTAATCACACCTCATATTTTCATGGTGCTTTTAAAAATAAAACATTTGAAAGCATTTTCACACCCACTCTGCTCAGAGTTAGGCAGGTCTTATCCTCCCAGACTGCAGGTGAGGAAAGAGAAGTTCAGCCTCAGGGAGCAGCACCAGCCTTCTCCCTGCCCACCAATCCGCCTGCAGGCCACTCTGCCCTCTCCATGGGTCTTCCCACAGACCAAGAGTGAAGGGGCCACTGTGGGGCAGAACTTCTGAAATTCTAGGGGGGGAAATGAGTGGTCATTTAGTCACTCAACAAACATTCCCTCAGCATCTAGGCCAGCCCTGATCTCCTGCCCCAAGGAAGTTCATGGTCTAACAAGGAAGGCATTGTGCAAACATTTCCTCCTCAGTCCTGAATGTGACATGTACCCCAGGGAGTTCAGGGGAGTAGCAGGTGCTCTGGTGAGTGATAGCAGCCTCAGGTTCCTCGTGCAGGTCTCCATTCTCTGGTACCCAAAGGCTTCCTGCAACCCTTACAGTAAAATCCCAACTTCTCACATGACCCTAAAGGGCCCTGAGCACCCTCACTCCCTCTGCTGTGGCCTCCTCGCTGTGGCCTCACATATCCAGCTGCTTCCTTGCCCTGGGGCCTTTGCTGTTCCCCTTGCCCAGAACACTCTGCAGCCTGGCCTTGGTGTTCCAGGTGCTGCCCAGACATCACTCCTCTGAGCCCTCTCCCCTTTAGAGCTCTCTCATTCATACCCTTTCCAAAACATCGCCCCTGCTACCTTCTTGGTAACCTTTAATACTTAAAATTCTTGGATTTTGTTTTGCATTGTTTCCCCAACTCAAACACAAGCTTCTGGAAGCCGGGCCTGTGTTGTTTGCTCGCTGCTGTATCCCAGTGCCCAGAACAGTTTCTGGCACACAGCAGGCACTCAATAAGTATTTGTCAAATGAATGAATACATTTCAGGTCATGGGAGAGGGTGGCATCTGTCCCAGGCTGAGCTCTGGCCAAGGATCCCTACCCAGGGGTCTCTTGTCTGTCATTGCTGCAGGCCCTGGGGCCTCATCTGTTTTCCTCCTTTTTGTAGCTGCCACCCCCTTTAGCCCCCAGCCGCCCTCCATGCACACACAAGCCCCTCCTTCTCGCTGTCCCTGAGAAGACTCTGCGGTGGGCCTGGCTAGGGTTGCTGCTCCCACCCTTGCTGAGCAGGCCAACTTGGCTGACCTGGACAGCCAGTGCCCTCCTGAGAGAGACGGGCCATCTGGCCAGCCCCAGGGCACACTGGAAATGAGATTCACCACTTCCTGGTGACCAAGAGTCCGTCAGAAGTCCGCTAGTAAATGAAAGAGGTTATCTAACTGAATTATTACACAAGGGCAACTAGGCCACCTATTATGCTGGTGGGAAAGCTTTAACTGGGTGTAGTGGAGGGAGCCTCTGGGAAACTAGGGCTGAATGAGGTTTGAGATGTGGCAGGGCCTGTGAAGCTGGTGAACCCTGTACCTGCAACCCTAGGAGCTACCACAACCAAGGTGCATCTTCCCTGGCAGAGTGGCTGCCATGCCTATCCTCAGCAGCCCCTGAGGCAGTAGTGATAGGCTCCCCACCCCGAGTCCTTTGTGGTTAATACCTTCACTAAACAGCCTTGAGCTGGATGGCAAGGACCAGGGATGGACAGTAGGGGGTTGGGGACAAAAGCCTCAGCCATCCACTAGCTCACTTCTCCTGTCATACAAACTATAATGCCAGTGAGGATGGGCACTAGAGAGGGGAAGGTGGCATGTGTGGTTTTCTGGGAGAGGAAGGTGAGGGAGCCCTCCTTCCAGAGGAAGTAACCTTAGAGGTGGGTCCTGGAGAGAAAGTAGGAAAGTGCTGGCCAAGGAGAAAGGAAGGGTATTTCAGACAGTCCTGGAGATGAGAAGCTAGGGCCTAGCTCCATGGGTGTTTCCACACAGGGGGACTGGGGAGTTGACTGAGGCCAGAATGGAAGACTCAGCGATGCTAGCCCATCCTGAACACCCATGGGAGCCAGGCAGACAATGGAAATAGGAGAATCAGACCCAGGGTGGGGCAATAGAGAATGGTGGTGACTGGCAAACTAGAGCGCTCTCATACCCTGTTCAAAAGATCATAGGTCATTTGGCATTAAGCGTGTACTGCTTGGTGTTGTCTTTGGTAAACAAGCACAGGATTCATGTAAGAGAAAAAGAAAACTCACTGTAGTGGCCTAAGAAGTGGGGTGGGGAGATCCTAGGGTCATGCTGTGCCTTAATTCAGGCAAGAGGCCTAACAGGGACACCAAGTTGAAGCAGACAGATCTCAGGTGCTGACCACAATGGCAGAGGTCACATCCTGAGCTCTGGAGGCCAGAGGCGTGGAGAGCTAGCTCTAACTGCCAGGCAGCTTCCCATAGCCCCTACAGGACATCTAGTAGGGCCTGAATTTACCCCCACCCAAGGCTTTAGGGTGTCCTTGCTAGAAGGCATAGGGTGCCCCCTGGGTCACCTGAAAAATGCCCCCCCCCAGGGTAGGGGGACGCCAGACCAGCATGGCGTGACAGAGGCCCTGGAGAAGTAAGCTATGTCCCTTATTGGTCACAGTACATTTATTTTTCATTAGCAGTTAAATGCAGACATGAGGGATTGTGCTTGGTTCAGCGGGCAGCTGACGTGAGCAGTGCTTGGTTGCTGATCAATAAGGAGGCTGGAGGGCCATGGACCCACTCTCTGCCCCCACACCCCCAGCCAGGGTGCCCTGCCCACTCAGCTCCCAAGCCAAAGGACAGGCTCAGGCCATGGCATTGAGCCTCTGCCCATTAAGAGACATAGCACAGGCAGACCCGGCCGCTGGGGGCTCTCAGTGACACCTGCCCCACCCCCACTCTCCTACAAGGCCCTGCTCCAGGGTCAAGTTTGGCTGGTCCTTCAAGTGGCCCTGGAGTCCACCCAGATGCGGTGGTGTGTCTGGTGTATGTCTAGAGAGGCCACAGGGCCTACCAGTGCCCACCCTGCACCCACACCCAGAGCAGCACTCCCCAGCCTGGGACAGGGCCGGCAAGTGGCTGCTAAATGAGTGACATGCAAATGGATAGTGATGCTGCCCACACTGGGCACTTGGTGAGTCCACCGTGGGGGCTGGGAGCCCTGGGGCCACAGGTTTCTGTCTAAGCCTTCCTGAGCCTGCAACAGACCCCCCCGCAAGGGGGGCAGTGTGGGCACTGGCAGGCCTGGTGAAGGTGGTTCAGGGCAGAGTATGTCTGGGTGACTTCATTTTCTCAACTGCAAGGGGGATTCTAATTATGAATGAAGGTTTGGTGTTTGTCACAGAGCTTTGGGAACACCCAGGGGGCAGCTGCCCAAGGAAGATCACAAGAGGGAGAAAGATAAACAGAGCAGAGGCCCAGAGTCTGGCTAGGTTGATAGGAGAAGGGGCAGGGAGGCCAGGAGGGGCAGGCTGAGAGGAGAGACAGGTGCCTGGAAGAGGTGACAGCCCCACTGCTGGGCAGACACTTCTGCTGTGTCAGAAGCATCTTCTACCCACATGGGTGCCTGCCAGCTCTGTGCCTCAGTTTCCTATTAGCACTTACCTGTGAAGAGGTTGCTGAGGCGGGCGTGGGGGAGCTACAACCCCCTTCTCCAGCATGCATGTTGAGCTGTGGCGCTGACAGCGGCAGAGCCTCTGAGTACTGTGCTAGGTGCTGTAGGCCTTTTGTTTCCATCCTCATATCCTCATGACAATCCTAAGAATGGGACACTGTCTCCCTTTTTTGCAGGTGAGCAAAATAGGCTCAGGGCAGGTAGACTTGCCTGAAGTCACATCAGACTCTCAGCCTCTCGCAGGCATTCCCAGCTCACCACCCCATGCCTGCCCTAAAAGACCCAGCGCAGACACACCCCATCAAAATCACAGTCTCAGGGCTGGGTATGGTGGCTCATGCCTATAATCCTAGCACTCTGGGAGGCCAAGGCAGGTAGATCACCTGATCTCAGGAGTTCGAGACCAGCCTGAGCAAGAGCGAGACCCATCTCTACTAAAAATAGAAAAACTAACCAGATGTCATGACAGGTACCTGTAGTCCCAACTACTCAGGAGGCTGAGGCAGGAGGATCGCTGGAGCCCAGGAGTTTGAGGTTGCTGTGAGCTATGATGTTACAGCACTTTACCGAGGATGACAGAGTGAGACTCTGTCTAAAAAAAATCACTATCTTGAGGTGGGGTCTGGACTCCCCCCTTGGAAAGAGAGGGTCCTTGTGCAAGCAGAAGAGAAGGGGCCACCAGCCCTAGGCATGGGTGCTCCCTAGGGCAGAGTGTCCAGGGCCAAGGAGCCAGGCCTCCTGTGTGAAGCTCTTGGTGGGTTCTGGGTTCCCTCACAGGACAGATGTGATCTCTGTTTCACAGAAGACAAGGCCCATAACTCCCCAAGGTCACCTCTAAGGAGGAGGAAAATGGGTCTGGAGACCCAAAGAGGTTTTTTTTTTTCCCTTGTGCCCAGAAGCCCCCATTAATTGTGAATGTGGTTGGTGGGGGAGTGACTGTACCTGTGCAGGCAGGCCAGCCGGTGTGGGGGCCTGTTTGTCCAGTAGCTGGGGGCGGGCGGGAGCTGAGGGTGCCCCCCACTCCCACTTAACCCCCACCCTCTCAGGGATCCTGCTGGTTGGGCAGAGGGTCAGACTGCTCTGGGGGTTTTATCTCCACCAGTGCCTCAGAGCCAATTACCTGTGTAATTAGCAACAAATGACTTGTGGGATGGTTGTGGTTTTCAGTTAAAATTAGAAGGAAACCCATATTCAGGTCTCCGTGAAGGAACGGGAAGTGGCCCAGGTTCCTCAGACTCTCCCGGCTCCCATCCTGCCTGTGCCCGCCCAGCGTCTATCTCTGAGCACCTGCCACGTGAGGTCAGGGGTGGGGCAACCAGGAAGCAGAGCCCTTCCCACCTCCCTGCAACCTTGCCCTGCACTCCAGGGCTTCTACTGCTGCCACGTAAGGAAGGCTTCCTAAGTGCGGGACTTCCGTCCTCGTCTCATTCCCTTTCGCTGCAGTCTTCAGAAGCGATGGGCTGCTGCTTCCCCCATGGTACAGAGGAGGACACTGAGGCTCAGGAGGGCATCCAGTGGCTGGGGTTGCCCAGCTGGGAATTGCAAGAACCTGGACTCACTCCCCTGCCATTGGCTCCAACCCCCTTTTGCTGCTCCAGTGGCCTCTGGGTTGCCCAGCCTGGCCCCTGAACAGGCAGATCAGCCCCAGAGAGGGCCTGCTCACCTCCCCCTCTGCCCTGCTACAGGTGCCCAACAGAGTGCCACAGTGGCCAACCCAGTGCCTGGCGCCAACCCCGACCTGCTTCCCCACTTCCTGGTGGAGCCTGGGGATGTGTACATTGTCAAGAACAAGCCGGTGCTGCTGGTGTGCAAGGCCATGCCAGCCACGCAGATCTTCTTCAAGTGCAACGGGGAGTGGGTGCGCCAGGTGGACCACGTGATTGAGCGCAGCACAGACGGGAGCAGCGGTGAGGCTGGCTGGGCACGGGCAGGGGCAGCGGGAGAGGGGGGAGCAACTTTCAGCTGGCCCAGAGGGGCCTGGGGTCACCCTGTGCTACAGCACCAGGGTGGACCCCACTCTGTGCCCACAACACAGTGTCATGAGGCAAAGAAGCAGGATTTCCACACCTGGAACCCCATGTGTCTACACAGAGACCTTCTGCAGGAGCCCCACCCCTAACCAGTCTGATAAGGGCTCTTGCTGTGAGCCCCTGGGACATGTTTTTAGGAGGAAGCTAAAAGAGTTGGGCAAGGTCACCACAGCTATGTGGTGCGTATAGGTGGGCAGGACTGGGGGCAGCCAGCAAGAGTTGTCAACAAAGAAGGGATGGGGAGGGAGTGATCCCAGAGTGTCACAGAGCTCACAGGCCTCACAGTGAGGGGCTGTTTGTGAATGCATTCATTCACATACTCCCTGAGCACCCACTCCTATGCTGGGGACACATCCCTTAGAAAGAGGCAGGCAGCTTGGTGGGCTCTCTCAGCAATAGGACAGCAGGATGGAGGCTGCCTGGGGCCCCCAGACAGGCTACCCAGGCAAGGTAATGCATAAGATTTGGTTAGGGAGAGAAGAGGGGAGGGCATCTCAGAGAGGGGCAGGGCACAAGCAAAGGCCTGGAGGCAGAAGTCAGCATGCTGGTCAGGGGTCAGCATGAGAGTGTGAGGGGTGCGAGAGACTAAAGTGATATCACTGTCTTATGGGATTTCAAGCTGTAGAGTGATATGGCCAGAGCTGTGAGTGACAGGGGCCAGTGTGGTGGTTGATGGGTGGGGTAGACCCAGAGACACTAAGGAGAGGGAACACATAAGTCTTGGCTGAGGGGTGCAGGAAGGGATTCAGGGGAAGAAGAAAGACCCAGAAAGCCCCCCTTGTCTGGGACACCATGTTTCCCACCTCACCCCTGGCCTTAGGCAACAGGCAGGCAATGGGCATGGCCCAGGAAGGATTCCCAGAGGAGTGACATCCAAGCTCAGGTCTTGAAACCACTTGGAAAGAGCATTTTCCAGCCTGGTGGAAGGGACAGTGCAGATGCACAGAACAGCAGGCCCTTGGGTGGCTCAGGTTTGAGATGGGAGAGTGAGCCTAGGCCTGGGCAGCAGCAACCGGAGGCTGCACTAAGGGGCCACTGGAAGCTGTTATGCCTGAGAGGGCTGCCGTCAGACTTCACTGTGGGAAGACGGTGCTGGGCAGAGGGAGGCTGGAGCAAGGCGGGGCCCTGGCCAGTGAGAATTGGGCAATAATCTGGATCCAAGCTAAAGAGCTCTGAATTTAGGCAGTGTGTGATTCAGTCCCCAGAACCAGCCTGTCATTTTACAGATGAGGTTGAGGCCTTGTCTCTGACTTATGCAGGGCCCCGAAAGAGCTCCAACCAGGTCTTCTGGTCTACAGAAGTCAGATCCCATACTCTCCTACCAGGTCGTCAGGGGCAGATGTCCTCCCCTGAAGTGTCAGCTCAGCCCAGCAGAGGGGCCCAGAGGGCCTCTGCCCTCTCAGCTGACTCTCTGGGTGATTATGCCCACCCAGCCCTTGAGCCCAGCACTGTCCTGGCATTACATGGGCCTGCTGATTGCAGCTTCTCACCTGCAGTCCTCAGATTAGTTGAACACCTGCTCTGTGAGTTTCTGGGGCAGGTAGTCTCCTCCCTTAGGAGGGAGATGGAGATGGCCAGTGCCCAGTGCAGCTCGAGTCCCATGTACCCGCAGTACCTCCCAGGACTAGAGCCCCAGCAGAGGTGCCCGAGGCCTCCCTGCCACCAAGAAACCTCTAGGACCCATATTTTCCTGGTGGGAAGGTCTTCTGTAGAATCTTAGGCAAGTCCCCTCCCCTCCCTGGGTTCAGTTTCTTCATCTGTAAAATGGGAATGAGAAGAGCATGCTTGCAGGTTACTGGGGAGAAGTCATACCCAGTCCGAGCTCAGCACAAGGCCTTTCTCTTCTCCCCACCCCAGGGCCTAGCTCCACTTTGCAGCATAAGATTTGTGACTGCTGTGGCAGGTTGCCCAGGGAAAGGATAGGTGACGGGGAAGCTGCAGCCAGAGAAGCCTTGAAGACCTGTTCTATAACCTGCTAGAAGGCTCCAGGCCCCATGTACACCCTCCTGTCTGAAACACCCCTACCCATAGCTTGGCCAGCTCCTGGGCCCTTGCCTGAATGAGCAGTCACAGGCCCAGGCCAGCATACACACTGAGAGCCCCCAAACCCCATTCCCTGACAGAGTCCACAGCCTTGTTCTGTTCAAGCTACACAGAGAGGCAGAGCTTGGGGCACGTCTCACCTGGGAGCTCTGGAGCCTTCTCCAGCCCTGAGCATCTACCTTCAGGCCTCCCAAGACCAGAACGTCTGAATTTTCATTGATCTCATCGATTTCTCAGCCCAAAGCCATTAAGTGCTTTGAAGCAAAGAGAAAGACTTTGCTTACTTACCCCAACTGGATACCACAGTGATGGTGCCATGTGGGTACACACCACCAAAGACCCTGAGCCAGGCACATTTTGTGGTCAGACAGGTTCGACAGAGGTTGGAGGTCCACCCAGATCTGTAGCACCCCCCATTTGTGTGGGGGATGGGGGCAGAGGTCACTGGGTGGACACTCCAGGAGAGAATGCCCATCTCCCTCTCATTTGCCTTCATTCCTCATCCAGAAGGCCAGGGGAAAGGGACCAAAGCCTGAAAATGCTAGAACCTGAATGCTGATGCTATGAAAGCCTGAAATTGCCAAACCAAGCACTGGAGTCCGGTCTGGGAGTATAATTTATTTTGTGTTAAACAAACTGATTGGTTATTAGAAGCAGATTGCTGAGAAGGTGAGAACCTAAGTCCCAGCTTGGCCTCGGAGCTCCCAGCCAGCAGCCCAGGTTCACACGTACATGTGCCCTAGGCCAGACTGCCTGGGGTCCCTTCCCAAACTGGCTCTTGCTTACATTGTGGGGTGGGTAGACACACTGCTTCTAGGAGCCACACTGCTTAGTGATGTGCAGGGGAGCAGGGCACAGTCCTATACATCAAGGACCTGGCAGGCAGAATTGGGGTCTCTCTCACCTCAGCCCACAGCCTTCCTGGATCTTTGGGGCTCAGGGACATCCTTTGCCACAGTGCTGTCTGGAGCTAGGACATCGAAGACAAACTTGGCCCTTATTCATGGCAATGGGAAGGAGAAAAGGAGGTGGCGGGACAGAAGGGGAGGGAGAACAAAGGGAGAGAAAAAGGGAGTGCTTAAATTTAGTCCTGTTCTCAGTATGTGTGAGGTTCCTGAAAGAGGGCCAAACTCCCCCAACCACCGTGGGGTTGGAGGAGCCATCAATAGACTTCTCCAGGCTTGGAGCTAGTCCTAGCACTCTGGGAGGCTGAGGTGGAAGGATCTCTTGAGCTCAGAAGATCAAGACCAGCCTGAGCAAGAGTAAGACCCCATCTCTCAAAAACTAAAAAAACTAGCCCTGCTTTGTGGCATATGCCTGTCGTCCCAGCTACTTGAGAGGATGAGGCAGGAGGATTACTTGAGCCATAAGAATTTGAGTTGCTGTGAGCTATGATGCCATGACACTCCATCCAAGGTGACTCCATCCAAGGAGACTCTCTCTCTCAAAAAAAAGACCTGTCCAAAATGTTCCAGAGGTCTCCCATCCCTAATGCCAGGGACAGAGAAGAGAAAGACAAGTGAGGGCCCTGTCCCACCCATGACTCCTTGTCAGATGCCCAAAGACTCCATGTGCCTGACAGGCAGCTGGTGCCTGGGGCCCCTCCTATACACAGACCCCGGGTGGGGGGAGCCCTTTGTTCTCAGCCCCTACCCTTCTCCCAGAGTGTACACATTGGATGCCTTAGAGAACAGGGGCTGGCAGTGCTGGAACAAAGGGAAGTGGCCCAGCTATAGAAGCCTCAGCCAGACATGACACCCCCACCATCTCCTGTGCAAACTGGCCAGGGCAGAAGTGAGTAATGGAAAAACCTGGGGATCTAGTGTGAGAACCCAAAGACTTGTGAGAAGGGTCTGGGAAGGGGTCAGGAAAAGACATGTTAGAGAAATTAAGAGGGAAAACAGCCTCCCAGCCTGCCCAACTGGGCTCACTGGTCCTCCCGCAATGCAGCCCTAATTGAATTTTGCTGTTAACAATGGAAACACATTGGCAGCAGCCTCTCTCTCTCTTTCTGATAAGCCAGTGACCCATGGGAAATTGGGGTCAGGAGGAGGAGAAATTGGAAACAAACAGTCTTTTCTCACTCCTGGGGTGGGAGGAGGGTTGGCATCCCGCTTCTGGCTATCAAAGGGCCCCAGACCTCTAGCACACCCAGATCTCTGGAGCTGGGATTGGCAGAAGGCAGGAGACTATGTCCACCCTGGGGAGGAGTCCCCCAGCCCACCCAATTTGGACAGAGCAAGTCCAGGATCCCCAGTCACTGGTCACCTCCCCTTCCTGGCTGTCCCCTCTCCCCTTTCCAAAGTTTCTCCCTAACAGGTGAGCACCCAAAACCCATCCCAGAGTGACCACAGAACTGCAGGCCCATTTTGGATTCAGACAGTCCTGGGTGCCTCTCTCTTTAAGCACAAGTGGGTATAACACTGCCCCAAAGAGGGGAAAAAGTAAGATAACATCCTGGTGTGTGGGAAACCCTTACTATGTCCCCAGGGTCTATTATCATACTACATAATCGCTGTAATTATATTGTTAATGACTGTTATTATATTATCACAAGTCAGTATCTACCTAGTAACCCTCCAGAGAGGTGGACTAGAGCCTTCCTCGCTCTTTTTTACCCACAAAGGCCCTCAGGAGCTCAGTCTACCCACCCACCCCCCTCTGTCTGGAGTCTTTGGAGGCCAGATCTTAAGGCCCAAAGTACTATTGGCAGCCCCTTTAGGGATATTTCTGTGAGTGACTCCAGGGAATCAGGTCTCCAGCAACCAACTCTAATTAATGAGAATTCTACAAAACCCCACTCCCAGCCTTTGGGAGATAGAAATTCCATGCCCCCTTTGTCTGAGCCAGAGTTCTCTCCAGGCTGAAAGTTGTCCCCAAAGTCCACTGTCCTGCCAAGCTTAGAGAGAGTGGCCAAGGGTGGTGCAGGGATCCCAGACATCAGGGAGGCTCAGAGGGGCCCTGGGATCCTGGCTACCCACCCCTCCCACCCCCAGGACTGCCGGCCATGGAAGTCCGCATCAATGTCTCAAGGCAGCAGGTAGAGAAGGTGTTCGGGCTGGAGGAATACTGGTGCCAGTGTGTGGCATGGAGCTCCTCAGGCACTACCAAGAGTCAGAAGGCCTATATCCGAATCGCCTGTGAGTACAGACTGGGGCCCG
Organism: Nycticebus coucang; assembly: GCF_027406575.1. Classification (NCBI taxonomy): domain Eukaryota; kingdom Metazoa; phylum Chordata; class Mammalia; order Primates; family Lorisidae; genus Nycticebus; species Nycticebus coucang. The sequence goes on from NC_069796.1 coordinate 80,847,144, forward strand.
TGGTGGTGGAGGGCAGCTGAGGGTGTCGCAGTGGGTGGGGGAAGCAGGCTTTCTGTAAGAGGATCTGGTCAAAAAACCTCGTAGCCCTGCCTAGACGGGTAGAGGAAGTGCCTGTGGACACAACCCAGATACCCCTGTCCCCTGGACACTTGTCACTTCCTTTAGTACCAGTGGCCATGACCCCTGCAGAGCTGGTCGGGTTGAGTTGGTGTGAGGTGCTGAGGCAGGAGGACAGTCTTGTTCCTCTTCCAGATTTGCGCAAGAACTTCGAGCAGGAGCCACTAGCCAAGGAAGTGTCTCTGGAACAAGGCATTGTGCTACCCTGCCGCCCACCAGAAGGCATACCCCCAGCTGAGGTGAGGGGGGTCTTTAGGGCCCACTCCACAGGTGGGCAGGACTCCCACATCTCAGGTCCTGCCTGCCCAGCCCCGAGAGTCCCCCTTCAGGGACCACTCCCCACTCTGGGCGGGGCCAGATGGGCTGGCAGTACAATGGCATGCTCCCTCCCCAGGTGGAGTGGCTCCGGAACGAGGACCTAGTGGACCCGTCTCTGGACCCCAATGTGTACATCACTCAGGAGCACAGCCTGGTGGTGCGACAGGCCCGCCTGGCCGACACAGCCAACTACACCTGCGTGGCCAAGAACATCGTGGCACGTCGCCGCAGCGCCTCTGCTGCTGTCATCGTCTACGGTGGGCCCCGGGCACGAGCAGGGTGGAGGGCACCCTGGTCATGGGGAGAGACGCTGAGATGCTACTGGCAGTGATGTGTGGCTGGTGGGGGAAAGAGGCCATGGGGCCAGGGCCGGATGGACCAGACCATGGCCTGACTGGGAAGGACAAGCACAGGGCTCACATGGCTATTGGGAGCCTGGGAACACATCTGGGCAAAAGGGTGGGACAGGATGGTGGTCTTCTGTGAGCAGGGGGCACTGTGCAGAAGGAGATGAGGGGACAGGCGGGGAGCCTAGGACAGGTGACAGACCACTTCCTGCTCCTGAGTCTCTGAGGTGGGAAGTAGATGCCCAGCAGTCTGAGGCACCAGCAGCAGCAAGCAGGGAGTGGCCCTGTGAGAGGCTGGGGTCTGGGCTGCAGGAGCCTGCAAACTGCAGTCTGGCCTGGCTGCCCCAGATCCCCAGGGGCCAGCAGGATGAACTCAGCCTCCCTCAGGGCTTCTCTCCCAGCTCAACCACCGCCCACCATATCCAGCTCATAGCTCCTCTGCCTTCACTCCCTGTCCCCTGGGCCAGCGTGGCTGAGGATGCCCCCGCTCCCTGACCCCGGTCCTTCTCTGTCCGGCCAGTGAACGGTGGGTGGTCGACGTGGACCGAGTGGTCCGTCTGCAGCGCCAGCTGTGGGCGCGGCTGGCAGAAACGAAGCCGAAGCTGCACCAACCCGGCGCCTCTCAACGGGGGCGCCTTCTGTGAGGGGCAGAATGTCCAGAAAACAGCCTGCGCCACCCTGTGCCCAGGTACCAGCGGCCGCTGCCTCCCGCATCGTTTCTCACCACGCCATCTCCGTGCCCTGGCTCCATCGTGCCCACCAGCCTGCCCCTCCATGGCTCCATCCCACCTGCCCGCCACACAGGGCCAGGCTCAGTCTGAGGCGGGAATCAGGGTGAAGTGTGTGGTTGGAGTCAGGGCTCGGTCTGTGTCCAGGCTTGGGGCACGACAGTCTTAAGTCACAGAGTCTGAGGCACAGCCTGAGGACAGGGACTAAGGCTCAGCCTGAGGCTGCAGAGATCAGAAGGGTCAATGTGTGACTAAGAGCCTTCACTGCTCCAGGGACAGGGATGGCCTCCCTGGTGTGAGGAAAGCCAAGCAGCCCCAGGCGTCATCCACGGCTCCCTGTCATTAGCATGCGTCATCAAGGCCAGCTGGACACTAGAGGGTATACATCGGTGGGCCTGACTTAGGTCCAGGCCAGCTCACCCTGCCTGGTCTGGGCAACCAGCAGGGCTACACGCCCTGTCCCCTGGGCCAGGGCAGGCTCCACAGGCTGACTATGCCATCTCCTCTCTGCCTGTGTGTCTCTTGTCTAGTGGATGGCAGCTGGAGCTCGTGGAGCAAGTGGTCAGCCTGTGGGCTCGACTGTACCCACTGGCGGAGCCGTGAGTGCTCTGATCCAGCACCCCGCAACGGGGGTGAGGAGTGCCAGGGCACTGAGCTGGACACCCGCAACTGCACCAGCGACCTCTGTGTGCACAGTGAGTCTTCCACCCCAGGGCCCTCTTCTGTTTGCCAGGACTGGCCCTACCCACAGTCATCTGGCCCACAGTCATTCTGTTGTCATTTTAATTTTAAACTACTCGTACTTTAGCCTAACCAACTCCATTTTCCTATTTCTCTTCACTAACAATTCCCCTGCCACAGGGTGTACTTTCTCCAGGCTCAGGCCACTCAGGGATCTCCCTCATCCCTAACACACCTGCACATGTGCCAGTACGCCCCACCACCTCCCATACCTCCTGAGACTTGCACAACCCCAACACCTCCCCATTCCCAAGTGCACACACAAGTCCTATGGGGACACCCAGCTTGTGAGGCCTGTTAATTACAAGGCCATAACTAACAATTAAAGATCTCTGTTGGGGTTTTTTTCTCGAGAACACACCCTCCCCCATTCTTTCAATTAAAAACCTAATTATCTGTGTCAATTCCTTTCTGACGGACATTTCTTCCATTATGCAAAACCCTTCTAAAATCAATAGAGCTTCCTCCAGGCAGTCAATCATTCCCTCCCTGCCTTGCCCAGGCCTGAGGGAGGCTGACAAGGAAAAGGGCCAGCCAGTTGCTGAATTGCGGCTCCTGGCCTAGAGACTGACCTGGAAGCTTGCAGGAAGCAGATCCTCTACCCCAGGGGATCCCAGGAGCTCACCCTAGCCCCAGATGTCCCAGTCCCCAGAGAAGCAGGTAGTAGGCTCAGCATAGCCACCAGGCTGGGGCAAGTAGCTTTTCTTTTCTGGTTTGCTGGCAGCAGCCTCAGCGATCTCAAGCTCGGGAGAGAGGTGATTTTCCCAGAGCCACACAACAAAATAGTGTAAATGCAGGGCTGGGGTGCACAGGTGCTGAGGGCATGCTCCCTGCCTCAAGTGTCTATAGCCAGCTGGTGCCAGTGCCCTGGGAGTAGAGACTCATCCTCCTGGGGTACAGACCATTGACCTCTCCTTCCTAGCCTCCTTCACCCCTGCCTCTCCCAAGGCCACACTGTCTCCTGCAGCTGCATCTGGCCCTGAGGACGTGGCCCTCTATGTGGGCCTCATCGCCGTGGCTGTGTGCCTTGTCCTCCTGCTGCTAGTCCTTATCCTCGTGTATTGCCGGAAGAAGGAGGGGCTGGATTCGGATGTGGCCGACTCATCCATTCTCACCTCAGGCTTCCAGCCCGTCAGCATCAAGCCCAGCAAAGCAGGTGAGATGGCCCTGCCCCTGTACTCTGTGCAAGAGCCCACAACAAGGGCCACCAGGACAAGGAAGCCCTCCAGGCCACTCCCTAAGTCTGTCTTTATCCTGCAGACAATCCTCATCTGCTCACCATTCAGCCAGACCTCAGCACCACCACTACCACCTACCAGGGCAGTCTGTGTCCCCGGCAGGATGGGCCCAGCCCCAAGTTCCAGCTCACCAATGGTCACCTGCTTAGTCCACTGGGTGGTGGCCGCCACACGCTGCACCATAGCTCGCCCACCTCGGAGGCCGAGGACTTCGTCTCCCGCCTCTCCACCCAGAACTACTTCCGTTCCCTGCCCCGAGGCACCAGCAACATGGCCTATGGGACCTTCAACTTCCTCGGGGGCCGGCTGATGATCCCTAATACAGGTAGGAAGGACCCCCATGTACCCTAGGGAGCCCTGAGAGGCAAGATTAGCTTCTGTTTCCCTCTTAGAGGAGGATAGGACAGCCCAGATATTTCTCCTGTGTCCCCCAGCCTCCCTGAGTGGCCGAGCCTGACCAGCAATGAAAGAGGATAGAGTTTTGGCAAGAATCCTGTCATGACTGGCACTGGGACCCTGGCCAGAGCATTCGCCCTGCTGCTGCCCGTAGGCACGCGAGTACTGTCCTCTCATTTACACAGACTATCTGTGTGTGCTAGGCTCCATGCTGGGCCCAGCCCTGAGGTAGGGCGAGACTGGCCTCACGGAGAGGAGAGACATTAGAGGACAAATACTGAATAGTGCAGGCCTGAGCAGAGGGCCTCTCCGAAACCCCACTGCTGCCATCCACCACTCCACAGGAACTCTCAGACAGGTCCCTGAGATAGCCTTGTTAGAGAAGCCACAAATCCTTCCTGTGGACGTCTTACAAGAAATGGCTGCCGCCTCTGGTGTGGCTGGCCATTCCCACCCTGAAATCCTCCATTCCCTGAGCTTAGATGGCCCATTGTGCCTGTGATTTTCTTGCCTCTCTCCAGCTGTTTCTGGGGCCTGTTCCCTAAATGTAGATTTTCCTCAGAGCTGCCTCCTGGTGCCCTTCTCCTGGAGCAATCTCGCCCACTCGGTGGCTTTAATCACTGAGTCTGTGCAGATAAACTCCCACTCCTCTGTCCCCACCCCGAGGTTCTCCTGGGCGACAGAGCTGTACACCCAGCTGTCTCCTGGGCAGCTCCATCTGGATGTCTCACAGCACCTCGGATCCCTGGTGCCTAAAACAGAATTGTCTCCCACCCTCCTCCAGAGCCAGGCTTTCCCCAGCTTATGAACTGTACCGTCTCATTGCTCAAGCCAGAAACTGGGGGTCACCTTGACCTGCTCTCACCTGTCCTCTCACTGGCTTGTCACACAGCAAGTGTTACGTGTTCTCCCTCCTCAATAGCTCCTGAATTCTGCTCTTGCCTTGACCTGCTCCCTCATCTGACCCAGGTTACCATACTGGTTCCCGGCTCCATACTGTCACTGAATGATGCCAGAGTTGATCATGTCCCTCTTCTCCTTGAACCCCTTTCAGGGCTCCCTGCTGCCTCCTGCAAAGCCCACATGACAAGGCAAACAGGACCCATCCCCTGTTGGCCAACTGCTGCACTTCTGTACTTGGCAGCCACCGTGGACTCTTGGCCCCCCAGACACACCACTGCCCTTTGCACTCACAGCGCCTCCCACTGGCTTCGCTGCAACTTGTCCTTTGGGTCTTGGCCTGACAGCTCTTGCTCTCTGCACCTCCTGGCCTCCCATACATGGGGTGATGATGACCCCCTCATGGGGCTATTTGGATGCCAGCATCCATCTGCTCTTACAAAGAGGTGGCAAATAGTGGTGCCCAATGGTGTGGCCCTTGGTCCTTCACCCCCTGGAATGGTGGGCTAGCTACTGCTTCTCCTCCTCTACTGCAGTTTACTTGTCTTCCCACTGGGCCGAGAGCTTCATGAGAGCAGGATCCTTCCTTTTTGCTCCCCTTCCTGAGTGCTGGCAATATTCGTGGAATGAGTACATGAGTTCATGTAACTCCCTCATGGAAAGCATTTGTGTGAGGATGCCTGGGACTGTCACCAATGTTAGCAGCTCATACCAAGGGGCCCTGCAAGCTGGTGAAGGGAGCAGTAGCCATAAATCTGCAATCAACAGCTTCCCTCTCCTGTTTTAAGTTTCCTGTGGGATACTGATGTTCTAGCCCAGCCCACCTCAGTTACCCACTCTGCATGCAACAGGAGAATATATATATTTACTTTTGGGCTTGGAGGATGAAGTCATGACATTTCTCCTATTCCCCTTGTCCTGGGCTGGGAGGTCCCCTGATGTAAGGGCTCCCATGGCTCACCATGCCTTGAATGACTTCCCAGCCCCTGTCCTTGCCATGGCCTGCTCCACCACCCCCACCCACTTCCCTCTCAGCAGACACTGATACTTCTCCTTGCAAAGTGCTGGGGCAGAGATGGAATCGGCCAGTCAGGAGGTCATCTGTACAGCGGCTTTCAGGCCAAGGAGGGCTGCAAGATCCAGCCTCACCTGCAGGGACATGATAGTGACAGGGAATGGCCAGTCCCCAAAGGTGGCCAGGCCCAGTGGAGAGGGGAGGAGCTCCAACAGGACAGGAAAACAGTGGGGCTCAGACTGTGGTTCCAGAACCCCTGAGTACGTAACAGGGCTGGGCTGGGCTGAAGATGTTGCCAAAAAGTTATTAGGGACCAGAGGCAAAGGCCCTTGAATGCCAGGCCAAGGAGCTGGACTTCATCCTGGAGGCAGAAAAGGTTTTAAGGAGGGAAATGTCCTGGTCCCACCCAGTGCCTTTCAGATGACAGGGGAGGTAGGTACAGCATACCTGATACCTGTTCCAGAGTGTTCTGTGCCTGGTCTAACTAGGCATGCCTTTCCCACCTGGATTCCCTCAGCTGCTCTTGGGATTACCCTGATTCAGTGCCTGTGAGGGTGGCTAAATAGCACAGCTGTCCTTACATCCCCAGGCCAGGCTGACACCAGTCCTCACAGGGAGGCTTGTGAAGGGTCTGCCCGGTGGGGTGTCAGGTGCCTTTACAGCAGGTAAGCCCCAGCCCTCCTGCTCTGTTACAGGAATCAGCCTCCTCATTCCCCCAGACGCCATACCCCGAGGGAAGATCTACGAGATCTACCTCACGCTGCACAAGCCAGAGGATGTGAGGTGTGGATGTGGGCCCTGCCGCTGCCTTCAGTCTCCGGGTGCCCCTTGCCCACCCACTGTTGGGCCTGGTCTGGGCTGGCAGGGGAAGAGTCGCTCCTAAACTCCACCTGGCCTTGCAGCCCTTGACCTGGGGTACTCCTGCCCTGCCCTCTGCCCGGCCCCACTCTCAGTTCCCGGGACAGACCACTGACACCTTTCCCTCCCTACCCGTATTTCCCCACTTGAGGTTGCCCCTAGCCGGCTGTCAGACCCTGTTGAGTCCCATCGTTAGCTGTGGGCCACCTGGAGTCCTGCTCACCCGGCCTGTCATCCTCGCCATGGACCACTGTGGGGAGCCCAGCCCTGACAGCTGGAGCCTGCGCCTCAAAAAGCAGTCGTGCGAAGGTAGCTGGGAGGTGAGCAGGGAGCAGCCCCCAAGCCCTGGCTTCAGAGGGGATTGTGGGTCTGCCCTGGCCCTCAGCAGCTGGGTGGCCCTGAGCCAACCCAACCCCTCCCCAGTCTCTGGCCACTTCTCAGAGCTGCAGTGGCCCATGGGCTCCAAGGCTGGGCAGAGCCAACCCACTGGGCCCACCCACAGGACGTGCTGCACCTGGGCGAGGAGGCACCCTCCCACCTCTACTATTGCCAGCTGGAGGCTGGCGCCTGCTATGTCTTCACCGAGCAGCTGGGCCGCTTCGCCCTGGTGGGAGAGGCCCTCAGTGTGGCCGCAGCCAAGCGCCTCAAGCTGCTTCTGTTTGCTCCTCTGGCCTGTACCTCCCTCGAGTATAACATCCGAGTCTACTGCCTGCATGATACCCATGATGCACTCAAGGTACCATGCGCCCCTTACACCTGCTATGGGAAGGCTGCACCTGGCCCTGTGGGCTGACAGCCCCTGCATGGCATGGAGGCCCTCCTGCCTGGGGGTAGTGGGGAGGAACCCAGGCTGACCACCGGGCATACTGCAGGAGGTGGTGCAACTCGAGAAGCAGCTGGGGGGACAGCTGATCCAGGAACCTCGAATCCTGCACTTCAAGGACAGTTATCACAACCTGCGCCTGTCCATCCACGATGTGCCCAGCTCCCTGTGGAAGAGCAAGCTCCTCGTCAGTTACCAGGTGAGGGCCAGGCCCACAGCCAGTGCTTAAGGTGCCAGGAGCTGGGCACCCCTGATGCCTCCTCTCCACCCCCCCAGGAGATCCCCTTCTATCACATCTGGAACGGCACACAGCAGTACCTGCACTGCACCTTCACCCTGGAGCGTGTCAGTCCCAGCACTAGTGACCTGGCCTGCAAGGTGTGGGTGTGGCAGGTGGAAGGTGATGGGCAGAGCTTCAACATCAACTTCAACATCACTAAGGTGGATGGCAGGGGCTGAAGCACTGTCATGATGTGCTTCCACCAATGACCCCTCAGAAATGCCCTACCCTTCCACCTGTCCCCAAGCCCACTTCCTCTATTCTCCTAGGGAGGGAGGTGCAGATTTAAACAGGACTTGGAGAGGGGAGGGGAAGAGTATGTGGGAGCAGAAGGAGGGGACCCTGGAGGAACTTTGTCCTGGGCCCTAAGGGTTGAGCACCTCTGGCAGGCAGCAATGAGAGGAAGGACAATTCTGGCAGTGGGAACTGAGCAGGGAGGATGAATGGGGCAGTGAGAGGAGAGCACCAGTGCTGAATAGTTAGCAGAGGCTGTGCAGAGTCACTTGGGGGTGGGAGAGAGAAATAAGACCAGACGGGTCCTCTGCTCACTGGCCGTGTAGCTGGGGCAGGTCACTGCACCTCTGGGCCCCACTGGGCGGGGCCTTGGCACATGGGGGTGCCCAGGAAGTGTCAGTCCCCATAGCTCCTCCATGCTCTGGGGTGATCTGAGAGCTTCCCTAGCAGGAGGTGGCAGTGGTAAAGTTCTAACAGTCACCTTCACCCCTCCCACCCTAGGACACAAGGTTTGCTGAGCTGCTGGCTCTGGAGAGTGAAGGGGGGGTCCCAGCCCTGGTGGGCCCCAGTGCCTTCAAGATCCCCTTCCTCATTCGGCAGAAGATCATTTCCAGCCTGGACCCACCCTGTAGTCGGGGTGCTGACTGGCGGACTCTGGCCCAGAAACTCCACCTGGACAGGTGTGTGGGAGATGAGTGGAGGTGCTGCGAAGGCCACCTACAGTCCTGAGCTGGTAGGGAGTAGGGTGGACAGGAGGCCCGTGGGGCCTGTGCCTCATCCACTAGCAGCTGAGGCAGTCAATATGTCTGGGTGGGGGAGACCCTGACCTGGGGTGGGCTTGGGGACAGCAGGCGCAATTGGGGTGAGGCCAGGCTGCTAATGGACCACCCCTCCCCTCCACAGCCATCTCAGCTTCTTTGCCTCCAAGCCCAGCCCCACGGCCATGATCCTCAACCTGTGGGAGGCTCGGCACTTCCCCAACAGCAACCTCAGCCAGCTGGCTGCGGCTGTGGCCGGACTGGGCCAGCCAGATGCTGGCCTCTTCACAGTGTCAGAAGCCGAGTGCTGAGGCCGGCCAGGCCAAACGCCTACACTCTCACCAGCTTTGGCACCCGCCAGGGACAGGCAGAAGCCAGACAGGGGCCCTTCCCCCAAACCGGGAAGAGCTGCTTGGACAGGCCCCATCCGGCTGAAGTTGTCCCTTAACACTGGTCCTTCAGACCCTGCCCAAACTCCCACCCCTCCATGGCCTGCCTGACCAGGCTGGCAGTGCCACCTGTTCACATTCTGCCCCCGAGCCCAGGGCAGACAGTGCCTGGAGCCTGGGCCAGGCCCAGCCCATCTGTATGTGTGTATGTGTGTGTGATGCTACCTCTCCTCCTGCCCCCGCCAGGGCCCCGCATACACACAGGCATGCATGCACACACTGGGCTTGGGACATGGCCCCCAGAGCTCCTGCCTGAGGTGGACCTTATGCAAACATTTCTGTGCCTGCTGGGTAGGGCACATCTGAGGGGCCTGGCTCCAAGCCTGCAGGGCCAAGGGTCACAGCCGGACAGGGGGTGGCCCCTGGGTTCAGGCACATGACCACCACACGAGCATACGCCCACGCATGTCTCGTGTGCTCATCTCACATGCATCCCCTTCTGGGTCATGCAGACACCCCACCACTACCACACACACATCTCATGCTGTACACCTGGAGGCTGCTCACGTCTCTCATGCCCGGTGTCGGTGCACATCTGCCTCTCACATGCTGCCCTCTCCCACCCACCCAGGGACACCCAACGGCTCCTCCCTGACCTTCCCCTCTTCCCCTCGCCTCGAGGTGCCCTGCCCGGCGGGGCATGTGAATATGCAATGGGAGTCCTGGGCTGTACAATGGCGAGTGTGTGTGCCGTGGCATGCCCGTTCCTGAGGCTGGCTGGTACCCCCATGCGGGGCCTGTCATGTGAAGCTCGTGTCCTGACTCTGTCTTAAGTGCATTCACGCACTTACACTTGGCCTTATGTACACAGCCTTGCCCGGCCGCCGGGGCGCATAGGGATTTTATCGGACGTGAATGTAAATAAATTATATATATATATTGCTAACCTGAGTGCTGCTTCTTTCAGGGAAAGCCAGGGGGTAAAGCCAGATAGCCAAAGAGTATTCACACATGGGCTGTCCTGGGAGTCCTGAGTGACTGGGTTTGCCTAGGGAACAAGTGGGCTCACACCCTGTTCCAGCAAGGCTAGGGCTGAGAATTCCTGAGAACTCACAGAGACTTCTCAGACACGGGTCTTCTGGGCAAGGCGGCAGGCGACAGCAGTGACCAAGGCTGCACCTTTGCCAGATCCATCCTCCGATTGCAGGAAAGTGACTGCACAGCGAGGGGCCAGCTCTCGCACTGTGGCAGCCACCAGGCTGGAAAAACTGTGAGAGAGCAGCCGAGGTAAGCCTAGGCCAGCCAGACCCCATCTGGCCCCGCCTCCCTCCCCAACTCCTGCACCCAGACTCACTGGGGATGCAGCTTATAGAGGGTTCCATCCACCCCCACAGACACTGTCAGCTCTTCCAGGCCCCGATTCTCCCGCATCTTCTCTACCACAGCAGCCACACCTGCTCCACAGAGCTGGGCAGCCCGCTGGGACACAGCCTGGCACACCTCTAGGACCATCTGGGCATCATCTGAGGTTAGGGGCAGTCCCAGATCCTCCAGGATAGCTCGGACCTGCCGCAGGGCCAGGCTGTCGCTAGGGGCCAAGAAGGAATAGGGTACAGGGAGGCAGGGTTCTGTATTAGCTCTCCCCACCCTTGTGACTTTTCCCACTTTATCCTCCAGAGCAGACACCCACCCGCCTGCTGCCACCACCCAGCATTCCCCCACAGTGGACAAAGATTCCTTTGGAGGTGGGAAGGCAAGGTAGGCCTCAGACACCTTTCAATCTCAGAGAGGAACTTGGTCTTAAAGATGTCCCTGGTCTGAAGGCACTGGATCTGCCGGCCCCGGAAGAGAACTCCAAGGCTGGTTAAATGTAAGAGGACATGGCGGACAATCTCCCCCAGGTACATGCCGCTGATCATCTTCTCAAACCTGCATGAACATGTGTGTGCGTACAGGGCAGGAAACCCCACCAGCCACTGCCAGCCACAACTGCCTGGACGCCAGCCCACACCTTTGCTTGCCAGGATTGATGGACATCTGGTCTACACTTGCATCGAAGAGGGTGCTGAGCATGCCCAGTGAGCCATCATCCCCAAAGGCACCCCACTCCATGTTAATGCACATGTGGCCTGAGTCCCCAGCCACACCTGCCACATTCCGGAGCTCCTCCATGTAGCAAGCATTAGTGCCGGTTCCTGCAGAGAGGCCAGATGGACAGGGAGCCATTTATTAATACAGGCAGGGCCCCTATGAGTCTTTCCCACACCAAGATGGTAAAAGTTGGGCTCATCTCCCCAGCCCACAACCTGACTTTGGTCCTGGTCCTCCTTCCTTCCTTACATTCCTTGTGCAGACCCTGTCAGCACCAAGCCCTAGGGATCTCCTCTACTTCCCTTACCAAAACCACATCTTTATGGGGGCACAGAGAGAAATCAGACACTAGGAGTTCCACGTGACCAGAAGATAGGCAGTGAGCTGCCAACTCTGATAATGCCTCTGTGCACCCAAACAGAAGCACAAAAGAGGGCTTTACAGAGCCTCAGAACAGAGGGTGAGTCCTCCTGCACATGGGGTCAGGAAAAGCTACAGAGAGGAGGTGATATTTGTGTTGGGTTTTGAAGCCAAGAAGCACAGAATGGAAAAGGCATTCCAGGCAGAGGGCACATCTGGGTAAAAGTCTTTCCTTCCTCTCCCCAACACATTTTCAGCTCCAGGCAGGTGAGCTCTTTGCTGGCCCCACCTGGAATTCTTCGTCTAGTTGTTAATGCACGTAACAACCTGGGTATACCTCTCCCGAGTGCCTAGCTATGCCAGCCCCTATGGATTCAAGAAGATCCCCATATCATGAGAGGCTGCCACAAGCCTTGTGTTCTAAGGGACCACTGGCCAAGGGGCTATAGGATCCGTCCTCCCCTACAAAGCCAAATATTTTCTTTCAAGGATTTCTTTTCAAATCCTACTCATCTTGGGACTGTTTCTTTCTGATCTTGGCCTTTTTGCCACCATGCACAGTCAAGTCAGCTCTCTCTGACTGCCACCTGCTATTCTGGGCTTAACTCTCATTCAGTGGTCAGTTCTGAGAAGGCAGATTTCCTCTGCTTTTATGTGTCCTCCTATCCCTTTGCCCAGCCCCTTCTGGTCACAGGGTGGATGCTTAATAAAGACTTAGAATCTTGGACTATCTGAAGACCCTCATGGCTCACTGGTTCCCAGCCAGTTCCGACAATGAATGTGTGCCATGAGCCAGGCACTGTGCCGTATTTTGCTCCATCATGATTCATCCTCATGACCCCCTGACACAGGTATTGTTATTATCTCCACCTTCAAGATGAGGAAACTGCAGCTCTAGTGACTTGCTCAAGGTTATACAGGTAGAAGCACAAATCTGTGTGACTCCAAAGCTCAGATTCATTTGCTAGATGGGCTAACTGAGGCTCAAAGAGCTTAAATGACTATAAGACAGTAGCTAAGCTGAACAAAACACCCAAGCTCCAGACTCCCAGCCCAAAACAATGTTGCAGGGCCCATCGGGTCAGACAGAAACAATCCCACACCATCCAAACTGAGGAATCAACAGAAGGCAGTGAATTGTCAAGCAGTAGGGGCACAAAAGGGCAGGGCCCTCCTCACCAACAATGAGGCCTATCTCGCAATGGGGGTCCTCATAGCCACAGGACATCATGGTTCCCACCGTGTCATTGACAATGGCAACCACATTCAGCTCCACTGCCTGCACACAAAAGGATGCTGCTAGTTGCTGGGCAACGTGGTTGTCACAGCAACCAGCACTGGACCCAGAGGTCTCTATTGCAGGCAGCAGGAGAAGACCCTTTGCTCCCCTCAAGTCCTGCTTCAGCCCCAAAGGACCCCTAAAGCAGGCATCTACCTGTCTTCTCCTGATGGCTTCCCGTAACAGATAGACGACATCTTGACCCTCGCAGTCTGATGCATTGAAACCCTTGGTCCAGTTCAGGAGGATGCCCTGGGGTGGGGCCAAGGAGGGACAGGAAGCTGGAGACCCCCTTCAAGTCTCACTCTGCCTCCACAAAGCCTGCACCCCCTCAGAAGTGTATGATTTCCACCATCCCCAAGCAGGATTCCTCGCCCGCTTGGCCATACAGCTGAAGGCCTTGCACTCTACTCCTCTCCCACTCCCCAGGAGGCTTTCTGTGTGAAGAAACCTATTAATAACCATCTAACCTACATCTTCTATCATTAGTTTCAGTATACCCAGTCTGAGCGTCTGGCCATTTTAAATGTTTGCCCAGAAGGAATGATGCTTCATAATTGGGTTAGGAATAAACAGAGCTGATAGAGTGAGCATTGAGGGTGAGAAAGAGGAGGACAGAGAAGGCTTAGAGGCCCAAATGACAGCAGGTCCTGCCCTTTCCCTTTCAGAAAGAACTCACAAGAGTTACTGGAGAGGAAGGGACAGTGCCGTGTCAATGAGAGATTCACATGTGTGTTCCAGATACAGGTGAAAGATGGGAAAGCCAGGATCTAGACTCCTAGGCAGAAGAGGACGCAAGACTGATCCCCTTGGTTGTGAAAAATGGACTTAGGTTGTGAGCTCAGTGACAAGGCTTGGCTGTACCTGAAACGGATTATTGATTTCTTAGTGTGCATCCTCTGAGAGAGGGGCAGGGGACCAAGAACTGTCCTACAGCTGTTAGGAGAAAACAATTGCTCCGCCCAAAGTGGGGGCAGAGATTTCTAAATTTTCTAAGATTTTCACACAGAAAATCTTCTGGGCAACAGAAGATTTTAGAAATAGTAATCAACATTTCCCCCCAATACTTCCTTTTATTTCTTTTCCCATTGTTCTAGGATCATTGTCTCAAAAACAAAAAACCAGAGAATGTGAGACAGGTAACGAGAAGAAGAATGAGTTTGAGAGAGACCAGATGACGAACAAAGCTTCCTTGCTCCCAGACGAGACAAAGACTCCCTGGTCTTGGGAAAAGGGTGATGGAAGGAAAGCCAGATCCAGGTTTTTGGTGATTTCCTAGGAAAAGTGTTCTATGTCCTCCACCCTGGGCTAAACTGCTGGCAGTGGAGATGGTGGTGGTGGTGGCAGAAGGATTTGAAGAATTTGAGAAGAGAGGAGGCCTCCACCCTCCTTACCCAGGTAATTCCTAGGGAAGTGTCAACCCTAGAGGAATGGCAGAGAGGGATGCCCAGAGAGCTGGGACCAGAACATCTCCCTGGGATGGCCCCTGTGGCTCAAGGAGTAGGGTGCTGGCCCCATATGCTGGAGGTAGAGGGTTCAAACCCGGCCCCAGCCAAAAAAAAAAAAAAAGAAAAGAAAAGAACATCTCCCTGAGTTCCCATTGTATCTGCACGTTCTACACAGCAAGGGGTGCTATGGAGACAAGAGGACCCCTCCCTGGAGAAGGGAGTCCTCATATTAAGTTTTCACTCCTGGAAAGAATGTGGACTCAACACAGAAATTAAGGGCAGTGCCTGTAGCTCAGTGGGTAGGGCACCGGTCACATACACCCAGGCTGGCAGGTTTGAACCCGGCCCGGGCCAGCTTAAACAATGACAACAACTGCAACAACAAAAAAATAGGTGGGTGCCTATAGTCCCCACTACTTGGGAGGCTGAGGCAAGAGAATCACTTAAGCCCAAGAGTTTGAGGTTGTTGTGAGCTATGACGCCACAGTATTCTACCCAGAGCAACTCTGACTCAAAAAAAAAAAAAAAAACCACAGAAATTAAGTTCAGTTATAGAAAATGTATAAGACCCATATATCTCACATGTCTAGATTTGCAAAGTCACACCTGCTTCTCACACCTTACAAGGAATAATTCAAAGGAATAAGCATGCTTAACCTGGAGCAAAGCAGCAGAGAGACAATGGCCCATTGCACGATCCAAAGAACATCATGTGAAAGAAAGCAGAGGAAAGGGTGGCGCCCGTGGCTCAGTGAGTAGGGTGCCTCATATGCCGAGGGTGGAGGGTTTGAACCCGACCTGGGTCAAACTGCAACAAAAAAACAGCCAGGCATTGTGGTGGGCACCTATGGTCCCAGCTACTCAGGAGGCTGAGGCAAGAAAATCGCCTACGCCCAGGAGCTGGAGGTTGCTGTGAGCTGTAACGCCACAACACTCTACCCAGGGCAATAAAGTGAGACTCTGTCTCTAAAAAAAAGAAAGAAAGAAAGCAGAGGAAAGAGTCTCATATGAGAGGGAGTTCAGATCTGGCGCAGAAGGTGAAAACCACATAATGAAGTGGTAGTGATTGGAGTAGACCACAGGTGTCTAAAAATGCAAAGGATGCCTTCAGAGGTGGTGAGCTCCTCAGCATAAGAGGCTTTTAAGTAAAAGTTGGGGATGCTGAGAAGGAGATTTCCAGGAGCTTGGACTAGAGGCCCAAGAGGTACTGTTTCCCACACAAGAGGTACTATGTGCATTGAGAAGTCTTTTATAGTTGTTTAAGGACACAGAGGTGTAGGGATGCTGTGTCTGGACCTGTGCTTGGTAATCTGCCACCCCAACCAGGTACTGAGAAGGAAACAAGCAAAGAAGGGAAGGGAGAGAAGGCAACTCCCCAGCCCTGTGCAATCTCACACCCTTCTGAAATAGGAACAAACACTATTTTCCACAGGACCCAAAGGCCAGTATACCAGTGTTATGGTTGAGATAGATAATATGTCCTCTGGTCAGCCCTAATCTAGGCCTCACTGCTCTCAAATGCCCCAGACCCTAAGACTGGACACACCATGTTGGAGGAAACTGAGACTGAATCCAGGCTCAGCCCAGTGGTGCTGCCCCCACCCACCCAGCCCTTTCCCTAGGCTCCTGCCCACATTATAAGGGTATGTGGGTGAGAGGTCCTTGGGGATCACGTCTCCAGTCCCTCCTTCCCTTACCTGGTCCAGGCCAATCTGCCTGCATGGGAAGGAGAAGGTAAAACCCAATGGGAGACTCTGCCCGCTCAGGCCCTGCTTCTCCTGGAAGTCCACAATGCAGTCCACAATATGGTCAAAGAGCTGTGGAGCAGGGCAGGTCAGGGGTGGGCCCTGCCCAAGCCCTTCACCACCTCTGACATCAGGGCTCGGGCTGTGAGTACCTGCTGCCCAGAGCCCTGGGCCACACACTCAGGGATGGAATAGACCTGGCTGGCGATCTGCACACCTCCTGTGGCCACACGCACCAGGAGGACTCGGAAGTTGGTGCCCCCAAGGTCCAAGGCCAAGAAATCCCCTCGCTCTGTGGAGCAGAGATCCTCAGTGCCAGGACAGAGCCGTGGCTCCATTCCCAGCACACACTGTGACCCCAGAAGCCCACGACTCTAGTACATTAAGAATAGGTCCTTACCACTGCCATTAGGTGTAGCCCGGACGTAAGTGGGCAGCATGCGGAGGGAGGAGGCCTCCCCTCGGAGCCCTTTGGCCATGGCCTCCTGCATCTGTGCCTGCACTGCTGCCAGCTGCTTGTGGTTCAACCGGAACGGTGCCAGGGTCTCCTCCAGCAGGAGCCGGTGGGCAGCTAGGCGGGCAGCTACTGCAGTCACCATTGCCACACCCCGCCCACCCCCATCCACAGAGGGGACGAAGGAGACATCACATTGTGGGGCCAGGAGCATTACTGTATCCTGCAGAATGCTGGAGAACCTACACAGACATATACCAGGAACACCAGATTTGGCCTCTGCCCCATCAGGGCTTGATGAAACCCTAGGCCTCATCACCTTAAATCAATTCAATTCTAAATCCATTCTGTACACCAACTATGTGGCTTTTGCCCCCAGTGAACACCACCCTTGCACACACAGGGAAGCACCTTTTCTCTCCTTGGACATCTGGCATCCTCTAGCTCAGGTTGGCTCAAGAGACATTCATTTATACTGGCTAACACACAGAATCCCAGAGTGCCCTCTGGGCGTGCATCATACTGTATCTCTCTCACACACACACATGCACATACATTCACACCATCTGCTCACATGGGATCATGTTTCCACAGTACCTGGGATGCTGCTCAAACACTTGGCCTCCAGTAGCCACAGCGACCTGAAGTGTTTGATGCTGCCGGCTGCGCTGGAGGCGGGAGAGGACAGCAGCAAGGGCAGCAGCACAGAGCTGGGCAGCCCGTGTACACACAGCTTCACACACGTGCTGCACGAGCTCAATGTCTGAGGCCTCTGGGCTCAGGCCTAGGTTCTGCAGGATAGCATGGACACGGGCTACTCCAGCAGAGGGGCTGAAAGGGATAGCTTGCTGGTTTGGGCTCAGGAGGTCCAGAAGCTCCCCATCCCATGAAAGTCCCATAACTACCTTGGGAACAGAGTATCTTCCCCTCTCCCAAGCCAAGAATCCCCTTATTTCAGCCACTGCCTCCCTCACTCACTCCTCCATCTCAGCCACGTGCTTCAGGAGGATGCTGCCTTGGCTCAGCAGGGCAGGGGAGGTGTAGCCACCAAAGAGGACTCCACGACGGGCCAAGTGAACAAGCACTAGCCGTACCAGCTCACCCAGGTAAAGGCCTCCAATCATTTTCTCGAACCTGCAGTTGGGAAGGGTGGCTGGATGAAGCTCTTTCTAAGGCCTCAGTGTACCTGGCCCCATCTCCGAGAGCTCCCAAAGAGGGATAATTGTCCCAGTGTCCCCCCAGACTGAAGGATCCAGAAGCAAATGGCTCCCCAGAGGATAGCTGGGTATGTGCCCAGACCTCAATGCCCCTTTCTGACTTAGGTTAGGTTCAGGAGCCTCCTGGAAAGGCAGCAGGCTCCAAAGGAAGGCAGGGAACACTTTGCTCAGCTACCCCCCAATCCCCTATTCCTGTCAGGGCTGGCCAGAGTCAGGAAGAAGGGAGGGATACGGGTTGAAAACTCTAGGTTCTAGAACTTTGAATCTGGCTGCCCCTCCCCCACAAGGAGCAACCTGAAAACCCTCAGAATGACCAGGAGAGGCCTAAGGCCCTGAGGACAGGGCAGCAGAAGAGAGCTGACCAGTCACAAAATAGTAAATCAGGGCACCCCACCAAGCTACCTCTGATCCCCAGGATTCAGGGACTCATGGTCCAGGGCATGGTCGAAGGTAGTCAGCACTGGTCCCAAGGCCCCATTGTCACTGAAGGAGCCCCATTCAACGCTGACACACATGCGACCACGGTCATTGTCCAATGCTGCCACATGCTGTGCCTCCTCCATGTAACATGCGTTGGTGCCAGTGTCTGGTAGGGATGACCCTGTCACAGACTGCTTGCCAGTAGCCGCGCTCCCACCCACCATCAAAAATGGCTTGTGCCTTACCTACAACAAGCCCAACCTCACACGGCCTGACCCCTGGCTCACAGCCCATCATGGTGCCCACTGTATCATTCACCACGGCAACCACGTCAATGTTGTAGGCCTGGGCAACGGAGAGGGCAGAGGTCAGGGCCGGCCTAACTGGCCAGAACAGGTAACTGGGGATGAGCAGGGCTGGAGCCCAGTCTTACTGTAGATGCCCCAAATCTATGAAACACACGTGTCTGTATGCCCCACACATTTGTACCACATATGCTCAGGGCCCCACCCCAAAGGGGTTTTCCTTCCTCCCCCCACTCAGCATTTGGGGTCACAATTGTTCCCACCCCAGTCATCACCTGATCCCCCACAGGATCAGTATGAGGGTCCTAAGACTGAGTGCCTCCTTGAAGACTGTACCCCACCTGCCTCATACTCAACCTGGCCAGGCTCCCAAGCCCATTCCTCCCAGCCCTGACTTCTAACCACTGCACGCAGCACCATGGGCGTTAGTCCAGATGGACTGCCTTTCTCTGGCACGTGTCCTTCTCGGAGACTAGACCTTCCTCCCCATCCCTGGCTTAAGCACTAGGCAAACTTCTTCAAGTTTCTGCTCAAGTAGCAGGTGTTTCTCCTTGGTGTGCCCAGGAGAAACACCTGCTCCTCTGAACATGTGCCAACAGGGACAATCTTTTATTAGAATTCTTTCTCTTGATGGGCACAGTGGCTCACGCCTGTAATCCTAGCACTCTGGGAGGCTGAGGTAGGTGGATTGTCTGGGCTCATGAGTTTAAGACCAGCCTGAGACAGAGCCAGAGCAAGACCTCATCTCTAAAAAAATAGCCGGTGTTGTGGCAGGCACCTATAGTCCCAGCTACTTGGGAGACTGAGGCAAGAGAATTGCTTAAGCCTAAGAATTTGAGGTTGCTGTGAGCTGTGACACCACAGCACTCTACTGAGGGTAACAAAGTGAGACTCTGTCTCCAAAAAAAAAAAAAAAAGAAGAATTATTTCACTTCTAAGGGCCAGGCATGGTGGCTCATATTGTAATCCTAGCACACTGGGGGACCAAGGCAGGCAGATTGCCTGAGCTCAGGAGTTCAAGACCAGCCTGAGCTGGAGTGAGACCCCTGTTTCTAAAAAATAGCCAGGTATTGTGGCAGGCACCTGTAGTAGTAGCAGTCCCAGCTACTCAGGAGGCTGAGGCAAGAGGATCACTTGAGCCCAAGAGTTTGAGGTTGCTGTTAACTGTGATGCCACAGCACTCTACCAAGGATGACAAAGTAAGACTCTGTCTCAAAAATAATGATAATAATAATAATAATAATTCTTTCTCTTCTAGACTGTGAATACTTTTAGGACAGGATACAACTCTTTTCATGTTTGTTTCCCCAGGGTCCTAAACATTTATTTGACCTTTCTTAGCTTCAGTGATTTTCACCTATATACTGGGAATGGTAGAAACATGTACCCCAAGGTTAGACTGGATACAGGATATGAAGAGGAAAGGAAAGGAGGCTCTCCCAGAAGCACAGGTCCAGCCCCTGTGTGCCAGGCCCAGGCCAACACGGGCAGCCCACCTATCCCCCCTGCTTCCACTCACCCCCAGCCTCTGAATGGCATCTCTCAGCAACTGGACTACATCCTGGCCTTCCACACCACTGCACCTAAAACCTTTGGTCCAGGAAATGAGGGTACTCTGGAGGCAGAGAAATCAAGTTACCTTCATGAGGCTCCAGCCCCTCTCCACCCACTGTCCCCATGCCACCTCCACCTCACCCTGTCCAGGCCTGTCTGGTGGCAAGGGAAAGAGAAGCTGAACCCAAGCTGCAGACTCTGACTGCTCACAGGGTGCATGTCCAGGAACTCAGACAGGCAGTGGGCGGCAAAGTCAAAGAGCTGCAGGACAAGTTGGGGGTTCAGCCTTGCCCACCTGAGCCCCAGCCACCCAGCCAGACCTAAGAACTCCAGAAGCTGGGCACTGGGCACTCACCTGCTGGCCAGCACCCAGCATCACCTCTTGAGGAATCACAAACTCCTGGCTCCTGGGCTCCACCTTATGCCCCTCATTGCCCATTAGAGTCACCCATAAAACACGCAGCGAGGCCCCTTTGGCCCCCAGCTCCAGCACTATGAAATCTCCTTGCTCTGAAGGGCAAACAGGTGACAGAAATGCATGCAGCTGGCAAGACCAGAGCCCTTTACCTCCCAGAAAAATCCCCAAGGCCTGCAAAGTCTGGTCAAGGGCCTTTAGAGATGGGGACAGAGATAAGGAATTTTCCCCTCCCCCAGATCAGTACCCTTTTCCAGACCTGGCCACCCAACTTATTCTACATCACCCACCAGTGCCATGTGGGGTGGATCTCACATATGTGGGCAGCATCCGGACAGCAGGAACAGGGCTAGCCTCTTCCTTCAGTGCCTGCTCCATGGAAGCCAGGAGGCTGGCTTGGATCTGCTGCAGCTGTGCCCCTGTCACCTTGAACTGCTGCAGGCACTCCTGTACCTGGGGAGAAACAAGCCAACATCTGGGAAAGATGCTGGCTAGAGTGCTGCCTCACAGCCTTGCTGGCCTCCTCAGCGTCTGCCCTGCCCACTCATTGCCCCTTCACACACCCTGGCTCTTTTGCTGCTCACAACCTGCACCCAGCTCCAGCTTCCTCAGAAGGCTCCTGGAGAGAGAACCCACCTTCCTCCTGCTACCGCACCATTCTCTCATGGCTCCTTCTTAATTCTCTACACTTTCTATCCTACCACTCTTCTGCTTTGTATCCAGATTTTGGTGAGACTTCCCCCCAACCCCCATTGCACCATGACTGATTGCTCTCTGGCCCCCCAGGACCCAGAGTAAGAGCCTCTCAGTGAGTTGTTGAATGAACAAAAGAATGAGTAAATGTGTGAATTAACTTCAAGTTAAAGTGCCTCCCTTTCCTAACCCACTCTCAGACTCTGAGACTGAATAAGCACAGCACAGGAGCATTTGGAGACCACTCTGCACAGGCCAGTCCTTTCTTCAACCCGTCATCCTTTCCACTATGCACCCAGTGCTAAGCAGCCAATCAAGTCCTGCTCTTGTGGAGCTCAGATTCCAGTGTGGGAGATAGAAAATAAGCAAATACACATAGACTATGGTTCTGGTAGTGCTGGTGGTTATTAAAAGGTGGGGGGACAAGAATAGAAGTTCAGAGTGACCAAGGGAGAAAGATATTTTTAGATACAAATCAAAGTGAGCTTCCCTGAGGAGGTGACCTATTTGAAGGAAGGGGAGCAAGCCAGCTGAAGATCTGGGAGAAGAGTATAAAGGGATTTTTTTCCAGAGCAAGGGGATGGGTTTGAGGGACGACCAGGCCAGAGTGGATCAGAGTCTGAATGGAGGGGTAAAAAGGTAGGAAAGACAAAGGATGGAACATCTCAGCTTCCTTTTTTTTTTTTTTTGAGACAAAGTCTCACTTTGTCACCCTCGGTAGAGTGCTGTGGCGTCACAGCTCACAGCAACCTCCAGCTCTTGGGCTTAGGTGATTCTCTTGCCTCAGCCTCCCGAGTAGCTGGGACTACAGGCGCCCGCCACAACGCCTGGCTATTTTTTTTTATTGTTGCAGTTTGGCCGGGGCTGGGTTTGAACCCGCTACCCTTGGTATATGGGGCCGGCACCCTACTCACTGAGCCACAGGCGCTGCCCCCTTTTTTTTGAGACAGAGTCTCATTATGTCACCGTCGGTAGAGTGCTGTGGTGTCATAGCTCATAGCAACCTCAAACTCTTGGTCTCAAGTGATTCTCTTGCCTCAGCCTTCGGAGTAGCTGGGACTACAGGTGCTCCACCACAACGCTCAGCTATTTTTTTGTTGTATTTGTCATTGTTGTCGACCCTGGGTAGGGTTCAAACCTGCCAGCCCTGGTGTATGTAGCCAGCGCCCTAACCACTGAGCTATGGGCGCAGAGCCACATCTCAGCTTTTTTCTCCATCAGAAGCTTAAAAGCCCCATGTACACACTTGTATACAAAAATCTGCCCTGGATGACCCTCTTCCTCATGCTTCAAAGAAGTCCTATCTCACAGGAACTCTATTCCGAAGGCCCATTGCTCCAGATTGGACCCATATCTGTGAAATAATAACTCAGGCACTTGGACAAGGAGGCGTCTTCAGAGAAAGCCACAGAGGAGAGGCTTCCCGTTGAGGGAGATGAGGCCGACCTTCTGACTTATGATAAGAAAGGGAAACAGATCTCTAAGGGGGCAAATAGTCCTAACTGAAGTGCTAGGTGTCTAGTTATATGTTTACATCACAGCATATCCTTCCACCAACTGTGCTTGCTAAGGGTGATTATTCCTATGTTACAAATGAGGAAACAGGCTCTGAGAAGCCAAATCATCTGTATTGCCCAAGCAGCTATGAAGTGGAAAGGTAGAATTTGAAACCAGATCTGTCTGACTGCAGAGATGTTTCCACGTAAAGGAAAAGCCTTGTAAAAACTAGCAACTTCCATGAAAAGAACTCAAGGCTGATAAAAGTTGCAGCAAAGAAGAAACCCCAAGGACCCAGCATGAGAAAACTTACATCTGAGTCCTCGTCCTGCCACTTTCTGGCTGAGTTGTCCTGGGAAAGTCACATCTCTCTCTATCTCTGAGCCTCAGTCACCTCTTGTGCAAAACTGAGAAAATAACAGTACTCAGAAGTCCCCCAATGCCAGGTCCGTGTTTTGTTCATGGATATATCTTAGGGCCACAGGGGGCAGCTGGCCTGAGGCAGACTTAAAAGTTGTTGATTGAATGGTTGTGGTGGCGTAAGAATGAAAGGGGATAATGTATGTGAACGTGTAAAGTACTGTTCAGATGTGAGCGATGTTTTCTTGTCACTTAATGAAAACAGTAGAGTTATGGATAAGTCAATGGCTTGAACAGATTGATGTTTTCCTTCCTTTTCCTCCTGGGTACATTGAGAGGTTCAAGAGAAGAGACTAGGAAGTAGCAGAAGCTGAAGACAGACAGAGTACTTCCCTGGCAGATACTGATGGGCCACATACCAGCCAGGAGAAACTACGAGAGTCTCCCGGCCTCCTCCCCTCCACTCCAGGAGAAGAGGGATACCCCAGCCAGGAGAACAAGGAGTAAGCCATTAGAGAGCCTGTAAATAATCCAGTATGGCTTCAGTGCTGGCTCCTTGAACCAGCTTCCTGTGCGGATTAGTCTGGGCCCATCACCTCAACTCTCTGAGCAAGTGACCTCTTCTATCTAGCAGGAACAGCAATAGTACTCACTTCTCAGAGATGCCCCGAGGACTAAGAAGACAGTAGACGTGAAGCACTGGACCAGTGTCTGACACAAAGGACATGCATAATGAATCATGGGTTCCTTTTCCTCAGAGCCGGAGGCATAACTGGTCTGGAAAGGCTGACTCCACCTTCTCTCATGTGACACAAAGATTCTTGGGGGAAGAGTTGAGAGAGGGCAGATAATGGGGTTGGGCACTGACCATGCCTGGTTAACTAACCTTTTCTCAACCTAAGGTCATGGAAAGGGGAGTGCTGAGGCTTGTGATGCTGTGTGGTGGCCCAAGACTTTGGGAAATTTGTCATTCTTTTGAAGTCCCCTAAAGCCAAGGGCCATTCTTTAGACTGCAGGTGTACCTAACAGAGTAAACGGGACAGATGTGGGCCTACACAGGAGTCTCAGGAGGGAGGGACAAGAAGTGAGAGAGGAGATGATCACAGGCCCTAGAGCAGGCTAGGCAATCACTGCTTATTCCTGGGGCCCCCCTGTGGGCTGGGTATAGAAGAAATGTTTCCAGTAGGGTCTAGGGCATAGGTTGGACAAGGGAGAAAAGGGGAACATGAAATGCAGTGAGAGGTGATGCCCCCACGATCTGGGCAATAAGCCTAGTCAAGTAAGTGTCAGAATAAACCGGAAATCTAAAGAAACCACAGGGAATGATTTAAGAATGTTTTAACGGGCACCTCCTCTACGCAGATCCTTTATTCCACCAGCTCATTTGGTTATCCAGATGGTGGAGAGTATTAAACTTTATTTTCCTCCATTTTACTGATGAGGAAACAGAGACCAAGAGATGCGAAATGACTTGCGCAAGGGTTTCCTGCTTGAGGGTGTGGCATGCCAGGGCTTCTAAATCTTGGTCAAGATGACAGAAAAAAGAGAAATTCACTTCCGAGCAAAACTCAGGCATGAATTCAGCACTAAAATTGTCTCTGTGTGCCTGACTGCCCATGAAGAGGGAGACATGCAGGAGGAACTCAGGAAGTGGGGAAGGAAGAGGTTCAAGAACACAGCTTTTTATGAGAGAATCCTAGGAGGCTTATCTCTGTGGGTTGGAGGTTAAAGAAACATTTACAGCAGGGTTTGAGGAATGTGTCAGACAAAGGAGGAGGAGCATGAAATTCAGTGAGAGGTGATGTCCCCACAATTTGGGAGCATCATTCTGCCTTGCGTCAACACACAAGGTGAAAAAAGTGATACATTTGGATTGCAAACACCTCAGCTCAAGTTCCTGTTATGTCTTAAAATCAAGCCATATCACCTCTTTAAGTCCCTATTAATCTATAAGATGGGGAGCTAGTTACCAAATCAGGTATGAAAGGCTCAGTAAATGGGTAAGGGGCTGCATGGGTCTGAGCCCAGGGCCTGGCAACAGCTTTAGTCACTCTCCTCTTGAATGCCTTGAGGAAGCATGAAACAGGAACCCAGTGCTGAACTTACCAGTTCTGAGCTATTTGAGGGCCAGGCCAAGCCCTTCTGGGAGCAGCCCAGGGTTCTTTTCCCATGCAGCAACTCTACAGGCCCAAGGGAGTCCATGTGGTTCCACCTATAGGAGAAAAAGGGACAACCGAGGTCAACCACTTACTCTATAGGCCCTGGGAAGCTATAATCCAGATCAACTTTCTTCTTTCTGAAGAGGACCAGGAAGAAGCTGGGGGCAGAAATCAGAACCTCTGACCATTAAAGACCCTTTAGTAGTAAACCGGAAGGCCCTGGCTTTCCAGAAGCCCCCATTTAATAAGACTACACTGAGAAGCCTGATTTCAAGTTCAAATACCATTCATTCATTCATTCTGTAATTTGTTCAAATTCCTATTGATGCCTCCTGACAGATGAAGCAGACCTGGGCTCTGCCCTCAGGGACCTCACAGCCTTACCAATAATTACAGCATGGTTAGGACAGGCAGTGACAGAGATGGCCATGTGTAATAGATGGACATATTGCTGTGGTGGGGACGTCAGGCTCAGGTTTGGAACAAAGGGTGTGAGGTAAGAAGAAATCAAAGATCTGGCAGAGAAAGAAGCAGGCTGAACTGTGAACAGTCATTATGCCAGACTAAGGCATGAGAATTTCATCCTGAAGGCAAGAGGCGATGTGGGCAGGATGAATCTGTGTTTTGAAAAGAGATTTCACTACTGGTGTCACTTTAGACAAGTCACTTATGACTTCTTTGGATTTCAGCTTCATCTTTAAAACAGGAAGAAATATCTACTCTCACGAGGCTGTTGTGAGCACAAAATGAAATAACTTCTGGGGAGACGCTTTATGAAATATAATGTGCAACATGAAGGTCGGCTCACAAGTGGGTTTGGAAAGGGCAGCAACGGAAAACAGGAAGAGTCCTGTGCTCAGAGCTGAGGACCAGTACTCTCAACCTTGAGGCCTAATTTTCCTCATCTGTGAAATGGGGACCAACATATGTCAAAGGGCTGTGTGAGGCAAAGGAGATAATGAGAGCAAAATAACCTTGCTCAGAGCGCACATTCAGATTTATTAAGCTGAATGGGATTTAAAACTGTATAAGCCTCAGTTTCTTCCTCTATAACAGGCGTCCTCAAACTGCGGCCTGCGGATCACATGAAGCAGTGTGAATTGTATTTGTTCCTGTTTTGTTTTTTACTTCAAAATAAGATATGTGCAGTGTGCATAGGAATTTGTTCATAGTTTTTTTGTTTGAACTATAGTCCGGCGCTCCAACGGTCTGAGGGACAGTGAATTGGCCCCCTGTTTAGAAAGTTTGAGGATGGAGGCGGCGCCTGTGGCTCAGTGAGTAGGGCGCTGGCCCCATATGCCGAGGGTGGCGGGTTCAAACCCAGCCCCGGCCAAACTGCAACAAAAAAATAGCCGGGCTTTGTGGCGGGCGCCTGTAGTCCCAGCTGCTAGGGAGGCTGAGGCAAGAGAGTTGCTTAAGCCCAAAAGTTAGAGGTTGCTGTGAGCTGTGTGACGCCACGGCACTCTACCCGAGGGCGGTACAGTGAGACTCTGTCTCTACCAAAAAAAAAAAAAAAAAGAAAGTTTGAGGATGCCTGCTCTATAACATGGAAAAAACTAAGTTCTTATGAGTATTAAAGGAGATAATGATCCTTTGCACACTATAAAGGACTGTAGAAATATCAGGTATTTTGCTCCAGGTAGCTAGAAGTGGCATTGTTGTTCCAGACGATCCCTGAGGGAGCCCTTAGTGATTCAATGCTCTTAGGGGAAACACAATGGAAGGCCCAATACAGGTAGAAGGCTTCAACTCTTTCTCCTTGAAACAGCAAAACTTCCAGAAAGAGTACTTTTCCATCCCTGGAACCCCTCCTCACCTTTTACCCCCATCACTCTCATTAATTTGCCCTCCACCTGTGATCTCCTAACTGTGCTCACCTGTGATCACCTGTGATCTCCTAACTGCCCAATCCCAAGCCTCTTCCTTGGTTTCCACTCAGTCTCACCCTGTCATAGGGATGCAAAGCCATAAGCCATTCTCTCTGATACAAAATTCTCCCCCTTCCTTGCTTCAGCAGCCAGGCCCTCCTAGGCCTCCTTTCTGAGTCTCTCATCATCACCATCAGTAACTTCTCCCCTCTCCCTTTAGACAATGGACCTTCCAAGTTTGGGGCCATGCCCTCTCTCTACATTCATTTTATCTTATCCATCCTCAAGGTTTTATTAAAATCTCCACGTCAGGGCTAAATCTACCCATCCTGTTAGACATCACTATCCAGATGCTGGAGAGGATCCTCAAATTCAACAAAGCCACATTCATTTTTTCCTTCACTTTCCCCCCACCTAGCATCAAGGGGTCTCTTCACTCACATAGCCGTTCAGGTTGTCTGTATACCTCCCTGAGCCTCACCTCCTCTGTGCAACCGGGAAACTCTGTGGAAGAGTTCTCCTGTGCATCCCCTGTTTCTGTAGGCACTGCCCTAGAACATCCTATGGTCCAATTATTCCAATGTCTCCTGATAACCTGTTTCTGTTCTGTTTACCTCCTGTCCCACACAACTTGAGTCCCCTCTGCCTTGATACCAGCACACGGTTTGGCGCAAGTATGTGCTAATACAGCTTTTTAAATTTAGGAGGAGGGGGAGGAAGGAGTTTGTTTAGTAAATGAAGAA
The DNA here is from genome assembly GCF_027406575.1 of Nycticebus coucang. Lineage (NCBI taxonomy): Eukaryota > Metazoa > Chordata > Mammalia > Primates > Lorisidae > Nycticebus > Nycticebus coucang. Next base: position 80,874,894 of record NC_069796.1, read on the forward strand.
ATCAGTTTCTGCCAAACCTTCCCCAAATCACATACACCCATACTCAGTTTCCCCAAATCTGTCAAATGGGAATGTGGTATGTTTGTTCTAAATGTCTCTTTCAAGAATAAAATGAAGTAACCAAGGCAATTACCTTCGAAAAGGCCTAAGGGCTACAAATGTGACCCTCTCCTTTCGAGGCCCAGCTAGCCCAATTATCCACTCACTCCTTTACTCATTCCTTTATCCATTCAGTATTTATTCAACACTTCTACATGACAGAATCTGTAAAGCTTGGCCCAAGTAACCCCAGTATTTATACCCTAGGGAAATGTATTCAGGTCTACCTTTTCCAGGTGATACCCTGCAGAGAAAGAATTCTCCTTCATTACAATATCCCTAGCATTCAGCTCAGGGTCTGCACATATTTGAACTAGGGGCCTCTTGGCTTCCCTTTGCTGAATGGGCCACAAGAAGTGAGATCTCCTTCTGAAAGTTACCCCAGGGACCCTTGCTGAAGTTGGGAGCCACCATCAAGGACTAGCTGGCTTAATCTTTCTAGCCTCCACTTCCTCCGGTGTGGGTCTCTGTCTTGTGATAGAGGAAACAAAGACAGCTGGAAATGAAGCAGGCAGAAATTAGACCAAAGAGATACTTACCTGGAAGACAGAGAAGTTAGGTCTGAGCTCTTTTCTCAATGTGAGGTACCCTGGTGACCCTTTTCTGTACCCAAAAGTGACACTCAGAGATAAGCTGAGTTATAATGTCTCTAAGCCCCGCCCACTTCCTTCACCACCACTTACCAAACACCAGCTAATTCAGGAAAGTACACTTCCTTCCAAGTCTGCCCCCAGAGGAGCCCAGGGTAGGCAGGGCCATGGTACAAACTTAAGCAAGATGACCACAGCAAGCTGTGGGTCATGGATTCTGGGACATTCCCTTTGCAATGCTGAGAGCTCTGCTCATTTATAACACTCAGAGTCTGAGTTTTGAGGTGGTAGCTCACCCCTGGAAAAGAGCCAGAAGAACCTAGCTTGGGAAATATGCAGGATAATAGACACTTTTCCAAAATGTGATAAGTACTGATGAGTAAGAGGCAATGTGGGAGCACAGGCGGAAGGGACTAACCCTCCCCAAGAGTGGGTAGGGAAAGTTCAATCTTGAAGAAAGCAGTATGCTGACAGAGGTGGCCCTTGACAGAGAAAAGTGTGTACAAAATCATGAATTGGGCGGCACCTGTAGATCAGTAAGTAGGGCGCCAGTCACATACACCCAGGCTGGTGGGTTCAAACCCAGCCTGGGCTGCTAAACAACTGACAACTGCAACAAAAAAATAGCCAAGCGTTGTGATGGGTGCCTGTAGTCCCAGCTTCTTGGGAGTCTGAGGCAAGAGAATTGCTTAAGCCCAAGAGTTGGAGGTTGCTGTGAGCTGTGATGCCACAGCACTCTACCAAGGGAGACATACTGAGACTCTGTCTCAAAAAAATAAATTAATTAATTAAAAAATAATAAGTGGTTACATACACCGAGGCTGACGGGTTTGAACCCAGCCTGGGCCAGCTAAAACAATGACAACTGCAACAAAAAAATAGCCGGGCGTTGTGGTGGGTACCTGTAGTCCCAGCTACTTGGGAGGCTGAGTCAAGAGCCCAAGAGTTTGAGGTTGCTATGAGCTGTGATGCCATGGTACTCTACTCAGGGCAACACCTTGAGACTGTCTCAAAAAAAAAAAAAAAATCATGAATCACAAACACAGATTTCTTCCTGAAACAGGGTACAGCTCCAAGAGCCTAAAGAGGTACATATAAGTGGGGATATATGGTAAGAGAGGGGATGACAGCCAGCCTGTGGAGTTAGCCTCTAGTCTGTAGGCCAAAGAAGGTGAGTAGGTTCACTTGCGGGTCTTCTCTACTGGAAGGAGAAGGGTAATCTCAGGTTGGTTCGGAGATGTTGGCCAAGCTGTTTTTCTGCTAGTCTCCTTAAATGCACAGAACCTTAGGCCACTCCTGTAGAAAACTAGACAGATTGCAATAATCTTCTTTCCAGGCAAAATGGTGGACATTTTAACGGTGGTTCTCAACCTTCCTAATGCCATGACCCTTTAATATAATTCCTTATGTTGTGGTGACCCCCAACCATAAAATTATTTTCGTTGCTACTTCGTAACTGTAATTTTGCTACTGTTATAATGTAATGTAATGTAAATATCTGATATGTAGGATGTATTTTCAGTGTTACAAAGGGGTCACGACCCACAGGTTGAGAACCTCTACTTTAAAATTCAGTCTACCTCATCAGCAGTAACCGTACCATTATCTGCAGATTGTACACCATATGACACTAGGATAGAGACCAGGGACGGTGACTCCTATATTGGTTATGGCATGACTAGACTCGGAAATATAGCAGATATCAGTCTTGCTATGCAGTTTGCTGAGTACCAACCAGGTATGTAAGCTCTGAAAGGCAGGGAAGTCGGGGATGGGGCTGGGAGGGCAAGGCTCCATCACTTACACTACCACAACATAACATCCTTCCTACCCTTGGCTTCCAGTCTCTCTCACCTTTTGGTTGGGAGAAAATATGAAACTAAATGTGAAAGGCCCAGCCGTAACTCATGATAATAGCCAGAGTCTACAGTCATTTGAACCAGGGTGAGAATACAGCCTTCAAAAGCATTGCCAAGGCTCCTCATCTGTTTCTGGAAGTTCAATGTTCACTTCCCCATGAATGGAGGTCTCAGTCCCCTTGTCAGTGTCAGGGAAGGTCTGGGTCAAGGCCAATGGAGGGAGGAGGCCTGCTGGGCTTGAGGTCTGTGAGCAGCTGGGACAGATCTGGCTGAAGCAGAAGCACAGCAGCTGCTAGCAGTCTTCTGATACCAGATGGCAGCTGACCTCCCTGACGGTATCAGGGAGGGAAGAGTCCTAACAAGGCTCCCTCATAGCCCCCTAGCACCAATCTCCAGCTGTATAGGAATTGGGAAAGAAGTCAGCTGGAGGAGAGGTGGGTGCAACCACACACTGTTGGGCTGGGAGGCCTTGCCCCGAGCTTGCTCACAGGCTGGCTTCTCACCACCTACATCCCTAGCCGGGCAGACAAGGCTTCATTGAGCTCTCCCACCATTCCCTTCATACTCTCTCTGTCCTGGATGTGCATTAAGCTGCTTCTAACTGCTTTGTCTTTGTGCTGATTTGTCTGGAATGACTTCCCCCTTGGGCTTCTCCCATCTTTTCACATAATTTTCCCTCATCTGTTATATTATAGCTCAATCATCAGTGATGATAGGGAGCCTCCCCCTGACAAGCTTGTCCTATTCCTGACCCTACCTGAGTGTAGCCTGCTTATTGACTCTGTAGTACCTTGGATTTCCTTGCATCATTCCATTTATTTTAGTTCATTAAAATCACCTCTTTTATTGGGTGGCGCCTGTGGCTCAGTGAGTAGGGTGCTGGCCCCATATCCTGAGGGTGGCCTGTTCAAACCTGGTCCCAGCCAAACTGCAACAAAAAATAGCCGGGCATTGTGGCAGGCACCTGTGGTCCCAGGTAGTCGGGAGGCTGAGGCAAGAGAATCACCTAAGTCCAAGAGCTGAAGGTTGCTGTGAGCTGTGATGTCACAACACTTTACCAAGGGTGACAAAGTGAGACTCTTTTGTTTCTTAAAAAAAAAAAAAAAATCATCTGCTTTATGCCAGGTGCAGTAGCTCACACCTGTAATCCTAGTACTCTGAGAGGCCGAGGCAGATGGATTGCATGCACTTAGGAGTTCAAGACCAGCCTGACCAAGAGCAAGACCCCGTCTCTAAAAACACTCGGGCATTGTGGTGGGTGCCCATAGTCCCAGTTACTCGGTTAGGCTGAGGCAAGACGATTGCTTGGAGCCCAAGAGTTTGAGGTTGCTGTGAGCTATAATGCCATGGCATTCTACCGAGGGTGATAAAGTTAGATTCTCTCAAAAGAATAAAAATCATCTCATGGCCAGGTGTGGTGGCTTACACCTGTAATCCTAGCACTGTGGGAAGCTGAGGCAGGAGGATTGCCTAAGCTCACAGGTTCAAGACCAGCCTGAGCCAGAGCGAGACCTCGTCTCTACAAATAGCCAGGTGTTGCGAAGGGCACCTGTAGTCCCAGCTACTTGGGAGGCTGAGGCATGAGGATCACTTGATTCTAAGAGTTTGAGGTTGCTGTGAGCTAAGACGCCATAGCACTCTACCAAGGGCGACAAAGTAAGACTCTGTCTCCAAAAAAAAATAAAATCTAGTTATATGTTAATCTTCCCTACTACTACACTCTGGGCTCCCAGAGAATTTATTTACCTGTGGAGTTTCAAGGCCTAAGAGCAGACTTAAGGAATAGGTATTAGTTAATTTTAGTTGAATTGAAGAACCTTCCCACAACCTTAACAGTCCAAAGCTTTGGAAATGGATAACAAGTAACCTCTGTCTACTTTGCTGGTGTACATGGTTTCAGCAGTCTTTCTATTCTGGATTAACACACTCTTCCATTTTCCCAGTGGTAACTACCAACCCTCCATCCATTTACTTCCTGCCCTCCCCTCCCCAAATTTCCCATCTGCTAAAATCAACTTAAGGCCAAAACTACTTTTTAATTTCTAACCTGAAATTTCCATTGAATCATTAGTTTTGTGACTAAAGTGGGAAGCAGGAAATAATGTAGTGTAGTACGGAGAACTTCAGCTCTGGTGTCAGGAATGACCTAGGTCCATATCCTATCCTATCCCATCTGCCAGTTGTATGACCTTCGACAAATTTCTTTATTTCTCGGAGCCATAGTTTTCATACATAAAAAATGGATGACTGATTTTTTCTAGGATTTGCTTTAGGTTAGGTAACTCCAGAAGCAGACCTAATTTGAATGTAAATATTTTATTTGGGAAGCGATCCAGGCCATGACAAGGACTAAAATAATGCAAGTAAAATGCCTAGGGTACAGAAAGTAAAAATATCCTCTTAGGTTCTTGCAAGTGCCAACCCTGCACTTGCACAAACCCAAGAGCAAGGGTTCCCACACCATTCCCAGTCTAGATCCAGAAAGCAGTGAAGGGAAGCTGGAAGCAAGGTAGGATAAGAAAGAAGCCAATAATTAAGTTGCTGCTGGGAGCTATAAAGGTTCAATCCCACAGGAGAACTCTGAAAGACAGGTAGAATCTGCCTCAGAGTTGTTCCACTTGACGTGCGGAACAACTCTGAGGCAGATTCCCACTTCCATTTTCACTGGCTGAGTGCTGCATTGGGGGCACTAAGTCTCTGACACTCCTATCTTGTGCCAACACAAGCCAAGAGAAATTCTCAGGCAAAGAATCACAAGTACATAATTAAATAGGACTCTGTGGGTGTACAGTATAATAGTGAGTGTCTAGGGGAAATGGATGAGGCACAGCCTCTGCTAGAGACCTGTTGTAAGGATTAAATGAAGTAATACAACCACAATGTCTAACATAGCAAAATACCCTTTTCTTTTCCAAGTTATGGCAACAGCTTGTGAAGTTCCTGGAGCTTCCCAGCTCTCTATGGATTGGTCTCCATGAATTGGCAACACTGTAGCAGCTGTTTCCCATCTTTCAGAAGCAAAAGAAACCCAGAGGCCCCAAGAAACCTCTTTCAAATGCCCAGTACTTAAGCTTCCTATAGAAAGCTGTTGTTTGATGGTGCCTGAGTAGTCCCTCCTGAGTACTCACTCTGAAAATTGTCTCCATTTGTATCTTTATTCCACCTCTCTCTGGCCCTTCCACCCCTCACTGCAACACTACAGTTTGTGGCACACACTGGTATCACATTAATAACCACTGCTGGCACTAAGGCATTATCTTCTATGTGACAGAAATTGTGTTAAAACATTTATACATACTATGGCAATCCTTAGAACCCTCTCAGTATGTCTTTTCCCACTTCAAAGATAGGAAACTATCTCAGAGAGGTTAAGCAACTTGTATCAGGAACAGTATAATTAATCTGACACACTTTCCACTTTGTCTCTTTACTCTTTCACTAATATTCCTCTCACAGGATCACAAGATGGGGAAAATGAGACTGTGGACAAACAAGACAACTAGGGGAAGTTGGAAGGAGTAGCTGCTCTTCTCTTGACTTCTCATTAACTAATAATTAAGCCTATGGTTTGCAGTCTAGCTGATCCATATCCTCTTGCTGCTGACCATGTTCTATGGAGATTGCTCAATTGTAAGCTAAATAATTCACTTTTTAGAAGTAGCCTTTTCCTTTTTCTTTTCTTCAGAAAGAGAGATAAACACACCATCCCCTGTTTATAGGGCTTTATCCTCCAATAAATTTCTATTTAATGAGACAGAAGACTAGTGAGAGTTAAGCTGATGGGACATAACTGATAAAATACTTTTCATTAGAAGGAAAACAGGAAAATAATCAATACCGAAGTCATAATACAGCATTATCTTTAGGACTGAAGGGTAAGGACACTGGTCTCACTACTATGGGCAAAGAGTAACTTTTTTTGTTCCTCTCTAAGCCTTTGTTTCCTTACCTGAAAATTGGAGATAAAAATACTACTCTCGTAGGGCTGCTATGAAAATTAAATGAAGGCATATACATTGCCTGGACCATAGTAGCTGCTCAAAAAATAATAGCAAGTGAGATGCTTAGGGTACATAACCTAAGGATACTCTCTCGAGTTCATGCACCTGCCAACCTTGCACTTTTTTTACTTATATAAACCCAAGAATGAGAGCTCCTTATACTAGTCCCAGTCTGGATCCCGAAAGCGCTGAAAGGAAGCTGGAAAGTATAATAGCTATTATGTGATCCTAGCCACAATGTCACTGCTAACCAACAGTAAGACATTATCTATAAAAGGAAGATACAGTGAGCTGCCATTTTTGTCTTCTAACTCAAAGAGGTTGTGTGCCAAAGGACCTAGGCGGGCATAGTACCTCAATGCCTATTCTGTGTCTTCCATCCTAGCTATCTGTGAACTCCCCAGTATTAACACACATCTCACTTTCATTTTAAAATAAATGAAAAGGTAACTTTGGACATGATAAATCAGAAATTAGGAGAGTATGAGTGGTATGCCTGTTTATCCTGTCCCAAGGTCCTTTCATGATCAACAACTACATCCCACAGGGTGTCATTACATATTCAGATCAGCTTGGGCCAAAGCAAGCTTTCTCAACCACCTCAAGGGTCATTTCCCTCAGGTAGCTGCTTCTGCTCATATTCTCTCATCATTGGAGTTTGCCTATGCACTGAGCACAGAGCAGACCATATCTCTAGACAATGTGGTAAAGTATGAGTACCACTCTAGTAATGTTACCAAAATAGAAGCTATTTCTTCTTGTGGTTATGACCTCTGGCAGCAAGAGAACCAATCTTGGTTTGAGTAGATGAAGATGCCTAGCATCCCTACTAATCTATTTAGAAAGAATTATTGTATAAGAACTAATAACAGAGTATTCATTTACAAATTTCTGGGAAGAATGTCAGGACATATCCCTCTAAAGTCCTATACTCTGAACTGTTTTTTTTTTTTTTTTTTGAGACAGAGTTTCACCGTGTCGCCCTTGGTAGAGTGCTGTGGTGTTACAGCTCACAGCAACCTCAAACTCTTGGGCTTAAGTGATTCTCTTGCCTCAGCCTCCCAAGTAGCTGGGACTACAGGTGCCCACTACAATGCCAGGCTATTCTTGTTGTTGTTGTAGTTGTCATTGTTGTTTGGCAGGCCCAGGCTGGGCTTGAACCCGGATGCATGTAGCTGGCGCCCTAGCTGCTGAGCAACAGGCGCCGAGCCCACTCTGAGAATTCTTAACTGGGTAAGTACACGACGGCAGGTCACTGAATAGTAGGGATAGCAGAATACGTAGCAGGATTCAATGCCCCTGGCATCTTCCAGAATGTCAGAAACAGTCAAGGGTGCACTACACATTAAGTGAACACATAGGTGATATGTCATTCAGAAACACATGTAATTTATAAGTCTGATAAGCTACTTCTACAATTTAAATATTTCCATCCCAAACCCTGTAACACTGCAGAAAAAAGACAAAAATCTCCAGCTACTGAAATAAGATTTCATACAAACATAAATATATTTAAAATTTCTTTTAACTATAAGTAAATTCAAATAGACTATTATAATACACAGCTGTCTGTATAGATCATAAAAACAAAAACCAGGATGTTGAGCAGGTGCTGGTGGTAAAAACTGCAGGGTCAAAACTTGCTCAACTATAAACGGGAACCCACTATGGCTTACTGAACCTATCCTATTGCTAATGATTTTGTCAACCTTTGGACCCTAAAAATTTAGGATTTTCTCCTTCTTCCTCTGCCAGCTTTGGTCTGTGTCCGGCTACCCGGCCGGACAATAAGTTGCTTTTTAAAGTCCACTAAGCAATCTGTGGCTTCTGAAATGGAAGCAAAAGACTTGATAGGAGACTCATTTAAGTTGAGATGTGGGGAGGAACTCTGCATCTCTCTGCTGCAGCCTGCCTCTTCTTCCTTTGGTGAGGGTACCCTAATAAGAAGAGAAAAATTTAGATTCAATATACACCTACTAAGCATCAAGGACATGCTATGCACTGTACCAGGAGCCTTTATACATATTATTAGTACCGATAATCTTTGTAAAAGTCTATCTAGCCAGATAAGTACCATCATTCCCTTTTCAAAGATGGTGTTACTGGGTAAATCATATAGTTAAAGTCACACAAGATAGGCATTGAGAGAATGAGGATTCAAACTCAAATTCCCAAGTTGCTTGAAATCCAGGTCAGAAAACCAGGACTGGATAGGAATAGAGGTAGGGGAATAAAACATAGCTTTTGCTGTTTGTTTTAATACAATGAGTGAGTTGAGCTATCTATCTAGTTCTTAGCCTAGATAAATGAGAATCAGAGTTGTATATATAGAGAGAGGTCATAACAGTTCCACAGTGATTTCTGTGGCAACAGTTTTAATGTCAGACTACACACAGAACACAGAACCAGGCCCGTACTTTTCAGAACTCAGCAGTTCTGAAAAGTCATACTTCGGCATATATCCCAATTCACCTGAAGGCTCCTATTTCTGAAGACTTGGTCTCTGCATCTGTGATAGGAAAGAAAAAGTAATAATATTAGTAGTGTTGTTAGTAATCACACCACTTCTCACTGATCTTATGCTTCCTATGCAGTAGATACTGCTTCTCATCGAGCTTATCCAAGTAGCTCAGATCCCTAATCTCTCAGACCAATGAAGTCAGTATTGGCATCCAACAGGCTCAGCTGCAGAGGTACCAAGATGAACACTTCTGAATGAACAACATCTGAATAAATTTATTTCAAATCTGGACTTGAGGAACAAGAAGCTGCCAAAGGAAATCTGCCACCTGCAGAGATTCACAACCTGGCGACCTGGAGGCAGCAGGATATAAGGCTTGGAGAGACTGCCTTTTTACAATCATCAGAAGGCATAACAGATTTTCTTGGTGGGAGTGAACTATTAGAACTAGGTAAGTAGCTCTCACCAGACTTAAGGAGAAGTTCCTCTTCCAACTGCAGGTGGTGAATTTTAACAATAGCAACTAAAACAACAGTAATATTAGCAGCTAACATTTATCAAGAGCCTACTTATGCCAGGAAGTATGTCTGGAACTTTATTAGATATAATCCTTACAACCTATGAAATTGGTATCTACTGCCCCCTAAGTACTAGGCATAAAGAGGCAGAATTACCATGTACAATTCATTAGAAGCATGGGTTGGGATGCTAAGCTAATGGTAGGTAACATAAGAATGATGCATAAATCATTAGGAGGTGGCAATAATGTCTCCATGTCTAGTCTTCCATACCTGTTCCTCTAGGACAGTGGTTCTCAACCTTCTTAATGCTGCAACCCTTTAATAGAGTTCTCATGTTGTGGTGACCCCCATCATAAAATTATTTTCATTGCTATTTCATAACTGTAATTTTGCTACTGTTATGAATCGTAATGTAAATTATGTGATATGCAGGATGTATTTTCATTATTACAAAGAGATTGCGACCCACAGATTGAGAACTGCTGCTCTAGACGTTATACTTGGAGCTTGTGTCATTCCCTTGTGGTTTGAAAATGTTTTTTTTTTCCCAGTTCAATAGGCAATTCTGATCCTAGGTTCTATAAAGCCTAAAAAGAAACACATGATGAATAAGATAAGGTACCTCTCATTGTTCTTAGAGAGAGATGACCTAGATTGAGTCTCAAAGGCTGGCTGATTGGGTCAAATGTGCACCCATATAACCTCAACAAATAGGGGGTTGGCAGTGGTTATCTTCACAAGGCCTTAGGGAAAAGCTCAGAAAACTGGTCTTGGGCTCCTCACCTATAGTCTTGTGCTCAGAATGTTCCAAGAGACCAAGGAGTCGTCCTTCACTATGGCCTCTTTCCTATGACAGAGAAAAATTTACGAAGGGGTTACTTCATGGCACAGAATCTAAACTATAACTTCCTTAGCCCAGATCACATCTGTTTATAGAAGAGAAAAAGTATGGGGGTATAGCACTAGGAAAGTCTTGCTTCTCAATAAAGGAAGATACACAAGTATAAAAGCAACCTGTATAAAGAGAATGCATCTCTGTGCCAAGAATACTATGGATTTAAAATAGTAAGTTTCAAGATAGCTTCTACAGAAGTGATGCCAGAAGAATAAACCAGCTGTATGATATAACTAAGAATTTACCTATAAAGCAGAATGCCAAATCACCTCCTTGAAATCCCCTCATTCATAGTTCTCCGTCTTCTGGCATGACAATGACTTCTCTATCTTAGTGTCGAATGACTGCTTTCTTAGTAATCCTGGAATATGGAGCTGCTGCTTTACACCTTTGATCTTAAAGCCAAGACATGCTCTTCCAGATCTCTAATCAAAAAGCCCAGGAAGCACATCCATCTTCCCAGTGACCAGGTTCCATAGCTTTTTAAAGCTAGGCATACAAGGAAGTCAACAGAGTTGCTTTTTCCTGGCACTAGGGTATGAATTGGATATCCTTTTAGGAAATCAATCTGGTGGTATGTTTCAAGAAACTTTAAAATGTTTAAAGATTAACTATATAATCTTAATATCTCCACTTCAAGAAATCTATTTTAAAGAAATAATCAATGGTACAAAGACTGATTAATGTTTTAAAAACAGTCATATACTACAAAAGAATCAGAAAGAACCTAAATGTCGAAAAACATGAGAATGGTTTAATACTAACTACACTGTTAAGTTTTTTTGTTTTGTTTTGTTCTGAAGAGATGGGGTTTCACACTATTGTCCAGGCAGGTCTCGAACTCCTGACCTCAAGTGATCCTCCCACTTTGGCCTCCCAAAGTGCTAGGATTACAGGTGTAAGACATTGTGTCTGGCCCACCTTGAGTTTTTATAAATCTGAGAAAGAAAACTATAAGTATAGTATAGTACTATGCATAATACAGAATATAATGTAGTACTATAAAAAGTATGTATTGTCTGTGTATGTACATATATGTGGGAGGTGTCAATTATATTAAAAATGCATAGAAAAAAAAAAAAGATGGGAAGAAAATAGCCCAAAACATTAAAAGTTATCTTTCCCAGTGTTGGAACTAGAATTAAAAAAAAAAAAAAAAAGTTATCTTTGAGTAGTTAAATTATGGGTGATGATTTCTTCTAATTTTTTTGAATTTTCCATATTTTCTACAATGAACAATGTATTAATACTACTTTTCAAATTAAAAGAAAAAATAATTAAAAATTAAATATTATTTAAGGTAAATAGGAGGAAAGAGGGAAGAGAGAAGAGAGGAAACAGCCTAGAACAGAACTGTGGCCTCTTATAACTGAGAATCAGGAGGGTTACATGACCTTTCACAAAACACTCCACACATACCTTTGGGGTCCTCAGCCTCTGCTGCCACTTCTCCTCCACAGCTGAGCATGCTCTACCTCTCCCTGTAGACCCATCTCCTTGGTCACCCCTTGCAAGCTCGAGACAGGAGTCTACATGACACTGATATTCTCTCAATGGGACCAGGGATTTACAAAGATAACACTTCTCATTCCTAGCCAATCAGAAGAAAGGGAGAAACACAGTTTTAAGATGTGCTTTTGCCTCTGGGCTCCTGGATTTGTTTGAAATTCTGTTATTACATCTCAAAGTTATTCTGGAAAGGAGACATGTCAACCAATGCAGATTCACTCAGTGGGATCACCAATAAAACTAATCTGATGCCAATCAAAAGGATTGAGTGATTAGCCGTTTTCCCTGGCTGTTTCTCTGTACCCTGCTGTTGCAGCAGTGGGATGGTAATGAAATTAGCTCTTCTAACTATCTCAAACAATGCTGCTTGCTCTTCAGACATAAAATGTTCTGTCAAACTCTTCTGAAATTAAATGTAATAGTTTTCTCAATGAGAAGCTAAAACTTCAACAGAAAGGGAATACCAAGAGCATAAATCAAGATGACATTTTTATCAGGTGATGAACTTGTCTGTCTATATGCTGACTTCCTCAATTCTACAACCTGTAACATCAACTAGGAAGTTACCAAAACCATGTGGTTCTGCCAGAGGCTTTTACATAACTATATCTATCTATATCTATATACAGTTATTTTTATCTTTTTATTTACAGCAGAGTTAAGGAAAAAGTGTTATGTCCTTGAGGTCAGGCTTATTGGGTCTCAGTGAAAATGGAATTGTTGGATGAAAAGAAAGAAAATGAATATTTATTAAAAAATTTTTTTCTCTGTGGTGAAAACCTATGCAAGGCCCTTTAAACAAAACTACTCAATTTTTCAGACCCATCAGGAAGGAACTATGCTCTCCAAGGTCCTATAGCGAATAACTGCCAGAACTCAGATCTGCCTGGTTCATAAGATCATCTTAGTTTTAAGAAGCAAAAGAAAACTTTCCAAAGCATGCTATCTTGGATTTCTCTTTCTGGCATTATTCAGTAACTACAGCAAGAGACACTTGGATTAGTTCTAAGGAAGAATTTCTCTAGAGATATTTAAAAATAGAAGAAATAAGCCTCTCAAGTATTTAATTACCTGAAAGAATACAAGCCAAACCCTGTCTAATGAAAAAAACTAAACTAGTATTCCTGTTAAAGTTTATTAATTAAAAGTATTTATTAATTCCCTACTACATGAGAGACAGCAGCATTGTGGAAGATGTAGGCACTTTAGAGTCAGGTAGACTAAGCCACTTCCTGCCACATGATCTTAACCAATTACATATAACTTCTTTTCATTTCTTTATTTAAAAAAAGAATTTCTTCTTCCTTTTACAGTGGCAAAAAAAAAGAATAACTGCCTTATCAACGATTTTGAGAGTTATAAAGTAAATAAAGCACCTAGCATAGTAATTGGCATGTAGCTGGTGCTAAACAAATAGGTATTATTGTTATGCTGTCACAGACACATTTTATTTGAGGTTAGGAATACAAACATGAATGAAAGCAAATATTAGCCTTAAATAACTCATGGCTTAGACAGGGACACAGAAATGTTAAAAAAAAATTACTGCAATACGATATGAAGAATACAGTCTTAGACGAGTATCTACACTACAGCAGAATTCCAAGAGAAGAAGTCATCAGCTCTGCTCAACTGGATTAGGGAAAGACAGACCTGAAATTTAGGATCTAAGATTTGTGTTCCACAGATAAAAGTTTCTGCCTAGTGACTAACTGCTCTAACATACTTTTGGTAATTTCTTTACTTTTAGGAGGCAGTTCCTACACCTGACTGCTTCATTAGAATAAGCTTTTTTTTTTTTCCAGTTTTTAGCCAGGGCCGGGTTTGAACCCACCACCTCCGGTGTATGGGGCTGGTGCCCTACTCCTTAAGCCACAGGCACCGCCCAGAATAAGCTTTCTTAGTCAAGTTGCAACCCACAACCCTCAAGAAAGCTTTCTACATTGCCTAACGTTTTGTAATTCAACTTCTGTACTATTACACAGCAAAATGTTCACTGCTTCCCCAAAGCACCAAAACCAACATGCAAATTTTAAAAACCTAAGGACAATATGGAAATGGAATAGGTGGCAGGATTGTTTTCAATGTCTTGAAAAGGGATACAAAGTCTACTAAATAACAGAAACTGAGAGTAAGAAATTTGGCAGGCCAAAGAAGTACAGGGCGGGTGGCGCCTGTGGCTCAAGGAGTAGGGCGCTGGTTCCATATGCCGGAGGTGGTGGGTTCAAACCCAGCCCCGGCCAAAAAAAAAAAAAAGAAGTACAGGGCAAGATAAAAACCGGTCTCTTTATTTGATCTAAGCAATGGTAGTATGTTACACAGCATTCTGTGAACACAGCAGACCTACTTACTTGTCAGTGTCTAAGGAAGTCTGAGCAGCTGTCCCACTGTTGCTCTTGATCTTGGCCTCTTTTTGTCTCCGAGTCAATACTTCCAAAAACAACAAAAAATACATAGACATATATTGTTACCTAGCAGTAGACAGACTCTGAATATAAACAGCAGAACATATAGGAAAAAGTAGTTTAAAATACTACTCCAGGCCAGGCATGGTGACTCACGCCTGTAATCTAGCACTCTGGGAGGCCAAGGTAGGCAGATCACTTGAGCTCATGGGTTCGAGACCAGCCTGAGCCAGAGCAAGACCCCAACTCTAAAAATAGCCAGGAGTTATGGCGGGCACCTGTAGTCCCAGCTATTTGGGAGGCTGAGGGAAAAGGATTGCTTGAGCCCAGAGTTTGAGGTTGCTGTGAGCTATGATGCTACAGCACTCTACAGAGGGGGACAAAGTGAGACTCTGTCTCAAAAAAAAAAAAAAAAAGTCCTACTTGGAGGAGTCCATTGTAACAAGTCTCAGCCTTTTTGGTATTGAGAATAACTGTAACATTTGTACCAAAACTTTCAGCTACAAGATATCCCCCTGTTTGCTAAGCCATGAAATCTAAAAATCTAGTCCATTCTAAGAAAGATTTCTGTGTATTACCCCAACTGGCAGTACTCAAAGGAGAGATTTATACTTTCTCAACCAATATTCTGTCTGGTATGACATACATGCCAATAAATTACTCTGAAACATGGTAACAATAGTTACATTTGAGTACATAAGCTCTAATCTTTACAAAACTCAACAAAATAATCCATTTACAAGAAAAGAAACTGCAGGGCAGTGCCCACGGCTCAAAGGAGTAGGGTGTCGGCCCCATATATGGGAGGTGGCGGGTTCAAACCCGGCCCCAGCAAAAAAACGAAATGAAACTGCAAGGGGGAAGGATGGGTGCAGGGAGGGTAATCGGTGGGACCACACCTATGGTGCATCTTACAAGGGTACATGGGAAATTTACTAAATGTAGAATATAAATGTCTTGACACAATAACTGAGAAAATGCTGCGAAGGCAATTTTAACCAGTTTGATGAAAATATTTCAAATTGTACATAAAACCAGCACGTTGTACCCCATGATTGCATTAATGTACACAGCTATGATTTAATTAAAAAATAAAAATAAAAAAATAAAAGAAACTGCAGCTCAAAACAGTTTATACAGCCAGTTTTTTCCACAGTACTAGGACCACCTCCAATTCTAGTGGAGGTAACTTTAGCTTACGTCCAAAAACTCTCACATCAAAAGATACCTACTTATAAAACCACAGACATCTTTTAAATCTTGGAGGTTATTTAATCAAGTGTTTTCTGGTCTTTATTCTTCGCAATAAGAAAAACTATAGCTGAGCATTGTGGTGGGTACCTGTAGTCCCAGCTACTTGGGAGGCTGAGGCAAGAGACTTGCTTGAACCCAAGAGTTTGAGGTTGCTGTGAGCTGTAATGCCACAGCACTCTACCAAGAGCGACATAGTGAGACTGTCTCAAAAAAAAAAAAAAAGAAGAAAAACTGTAACTATTTCACTCAAACCCTTCCTTCCTTCTTCTTAACACCTGAAATCTCCAACACCAGAAAATTTAGAAAGGTTACTGGTTCACAAAACAACCTAGGTTGGAAAATATTTATCTAGTTTAGGAGTCAACAAACATTTTCTGTGGGGCCAGATGGTAAATATTTTAGGCTCAGCAGGCCATATGGTCTCTGTCAAAACTACTTAACTCCATTGTAATAGGAGGGCAGCCACAGATAATACATAAATGGGTGTGATGTTCCAGTAAAACTTTATTTACAATAACAGGTATCTGGCTAGACTTGGCCCATGGCAGGCCACAGTTTGCCTACTTTTCCAGTCCAACCTTCTATTCATACAAAAATGCCTTCTATAAACATCTCTGACAAGTAATCATATTTCAACCTGACTATACCCTTTCACTAGAGGAAATTCAAGTCTTTGCAGGGAAACCCCATTCTATTGCTACACAGTAATATGGTTCAACCTGCATTTACTTAGGACCATATGAATAAATTTATCCAACTTTCCACAAATCAGCTCTTTGAACACTTAACAAGCTACATTAAAATCTTGGATTTACTCACCTGTCTGCCTTACAAAATAAAATGTAACTTTCTTCAGAGGAGGAACCATACATAGTTACTAAACCAATCCAATTGAGACTCAGACTGCAGAACCTTTGAAGTGCCTAGATTAACTCTAATCCTTATGATGATCCTCCACATTGGTATTATTACTTTCCTCCCATTTTAACAGGGTGGAAACAAACTGAGGAGGATTGATTTCCACCAAGCTATCACAACTTATAAGCAGTAAAACCCAGGATAGAACCTAGATCCTATATTCAAGTTTACCTTCCTAATTAACCTCCTCTAGACAAAATCCAATTTGTCGGTTTTCCTTAATACGTGTGGCACCCCAAACTGAACCCAACACTTAACAAGCAGTCTAACCAGTAAAGTGGCGAGAAGAACTATGAGCTATCTCTTGTGAACGCTTAGTCTAGTAATTCAGGCAAGGGTATGTTTGATTTATCGACAATCCTGGTATACTACTAGCTTAAATATCTTAAAGACAATTAAGATCCAATCTCTATTCTCCCAAATCATCTTAAAATACAATGTTGTCAAGACTGGACTCTTAATTCTGTACATGGGCAACTAAGTTGTTGCGTACTTTTCTTTTAACACAGGACTTCATATTTGTCCCTGTTCTTTTCCAGCTGAACAGTCCAATCTGTTAAGATTGTCTGTAGTCTTAACTCTGTCATCTGTTATTACCTCTTTTCCAGCTTTGTGTCATCTGCTTAATATGACAGTATGCTTTCTACATCTTTATCCAAGTCACGGGAATACAGTTGTAAAGGACATGACCAGGAACAGAAAACTGTGACATGTTACCAAAGAAGCCTGTCTATTTCCTGCTCAACTTTCCTTCAAATAATCATTTATTGAAAATCTTCAATGTACCTTATGAGGCAGAGTCTTTGTTCAGCTGCTTATATTCTATCGATGGGGAATACCTTAAGGATGTACAGTTAGCACTACGGTTTGGCACTGTTAAAATACAAAGAAGTGATACTATCAAGTGGTAAAGGGCACTGGCTTTAGAGCTGGGCAGAATGTGTCCAAGATGGGCTTCTACTAGCTGTGTGTGGTCTTAGGCAAATTCTGTAACCTCTCGGAGTATCAGTTTCCTTAGCTGTTAAATGAGATGATAATATCTAATCCTGATAGATTTTGACAATCTTTTCAGATAGCCCAAAGCTGTAAGAGCATTCAAATCACAGAAAGCACTCAGCAAACATTAGTTGTTATTACTCATTTATATAATTCTTTTTTTTGAGACAAAGTCTCACTATGTCGCCCTCAGTAGAGTGCTGTGGTGTCACAGCTCACAGTAACCTCAAACTCTTGGGCTCAAGCGATTCTCTTGCCTCAGCCTCCCAAGTAGCTGGGACTACAGGGACCTGCCACAGCACCCAGCTATTTCCTTGTTGCAGTTGTCATTATTGTCTACCAGGCCCAGGCCAGGTTCAAACCTGCCACCCTCAGTGTATGTGGCTGGCGCCCTAACCACTGAACTATGGGCACCGAGCCTAATTATTTTTATTTTTTATATTTTTTCCTTTTCTTAAACTTTTTTAAAATTTTTTTATAGAGACAGAGTCTCACTTTACCACCTTCGGTAGAGTGCCATGATGTCACAGGATTCACAGCAACCTCTAGCTCTTGGGCTTCTGTGATTCTTCTGCCTCAGCCTCCCGAGAGCTGGGACTACAGGCGCCCGCCATAACGGCTATTTTTTGGTTGCAGTTCAGCGGAGGCTGGGTTTGAACCTGCCACCCTCGGTATATGGGGCCGGTGCCCTACTCACTGAGCCACAGGCACCACCAACTTTTTTCTTCTTTTTAAACCTTCAGCTCGTTTATATAATTCTCATTAATATTCTTCCAGATTTACTTCCTATCCTTATCCAGAGACTTAATTAACCCTATCCTTAGAAACAGCACCCATCAAACAGCCTATAATTTAGTTTGTGTAGTCTTAAGCGGTTTCCATACTAATTTTTACAAACAAAATGGACAAGTAGCCTAAGCATTACAGAACAATTATCAATACTATATAAACATCAGCACATTTGTTTCCAAAATTCAAAGATAACAAGTAACCAAAAATAAAAACATATGGCCTAGTACTGTAAATAGTGATGACAACAGCTCCTTGAGGAAAGTGGAAACTATATATACAAAAGGAAGGTTTGACAGAATGACAGTACTTAAAAGTCTTCTCAGTTTGTCTCTGTTAATCTTGAAACCACCTCAGCAGAAAATAACAGAAAGCAAGAGTTGCATGCATTCCAGCTAACACCACCCCTCCTCCAGCCTAGTACTCCCTCAGTGGAATATAAGGGGAAGAACGGGTGCTCAACCTGCACATCTGCCTCCCTTTAATAAATGGCCTGAAAGACTAGTCTCAATACAAAGGTTTTCATTAGAATTAATTATCTACCACTCTTTGAGACATTAGGCTACTTAAATTTAAATCTTAGAGTTAAATATATCAGTAATTTAAAATTGAACTCCTCAGTCCCATGAGCCACATTTCAGATGCTCAGTAGCCACATGCGACCACCGTATGCGACAACATAAATATAGAACATTTCTATCATTGCAGAAATGATATCCTATGGGTAAAGGTATAAATAATAATAATAATAAGGAAGTACCATAGGATAGTGCTATTCCTTTAAGAGATAACCAGGACTAATCCTATCACATCTTAATTTTACCTTGCGCACTACAAGAAATCCAAGCCTCCTGTGACATCCCTCATCACCTGAATTATCATTTCCACATCTTTTCTAATCCAACGCAATCTCTTGCTTCTTTTTTTTTTTTAGAGACAAAGTCTCATTTTGTTGCCCTTGGTAGAGTGCTGTGGCATCACAGCTCACAGCAATCTCCAGGTCTTGGGCTTAGGCGATTCTCCTGCCTCAGCCTCATGAGTAGCTGGGACTACAGGGACCCGCCACAACAACGCCCGGCTATTTTTTTGTTGCAGTTTGGCCAGGGCTGGGTTTGAACCCTCCATCCTCGGTATATGGGGCCAGCACCCTACTCACTGAGCCACAGGCACTCCCTCAATCTCCCACTTCTACCCTTAAAATAACTCTGCCCTCTGAAATCACATCTGTGATCAGCAAAATCCCGAACATTCTCAGCCTCCTCTGTGAAAGTTTTCTCCATCTCTTTGCTCTAACTAAAAGAAGGTTGTCTTGGGCTTCTTCCTGTACCTTCTCAAGTATTGGACATTTCTTCTTCCATACACCACAGTGCTATGAGACCTGGAATAAGGTCTCACCGTGGGATAATACCTCAGAGAGTGGAATAAGAATCCTCCTCACATGGCTGCTTCCAACCTACTGGAAAAACTAGTCTGAAGCGCAAACCATTGTGTAACTCCCCCCACACACATACGCTTTACCCTGATGTAATAGTCTATTGTCCTCCTTATTACTCCCTGTCCTACCACTTCCTGACCATTTGCTAAAAATTTTAATATACAACTTATTGTCTTTTTCCTCACTACTCTTGCCATCATTCTTGGTGACTTCAATCCAGGGGTCCTCAAACTGCGGCCCGTGGGCCACATGAGGCGGTGTGATTGTATTTGTCCCTGTTTTGTTTTTTTACTTCAAAATAAGTTATGTGCAGTGTGCATAGGAATTTGTTCACAATTTTTTTTTAAACTATAGTCCGGCCCTCCAACGGTCTGAGGGACAGTGAACTGGCCCCCTGTTTAAAAAGTGTGAGGATGCCTGTATTAGACTGAACTATATGAAGATCCAGTTTGTGTAGGTTCATCCCAAGATATGATCCATACAATACTCTGGGCCCTCAGTTTGTTGACCTCGGTTATCTACTTGCATGGATCATACCATCTCAGCCTTTCTCAAGACAGGTTCTGAGGGATTAGTAAGCCTAATGCTCTAAGGTATCCACTGTATAATATGAATCAACTTTTGTCCTCTGCATCTAGAATGGTACCCAAGCTATGTAGCCTCTTCCCTCTTCATTAGCAGTCATTCTCCATTTTTCCTCAAATTAGCAACCACTAATCTGCTTTGTGTCTCTATGGATTTGGCCATTCTGGGTATGTCATATAAATGGAATCATACAATATATAGGCTTTTGTGTCTGACTTCTTTCACTTAATATATGTTTTCAAAGTGTACCCATTTTGTAGCACATTAATTAACAGTATTTCATTTCTTTCTTCCAGTAGGCTATACCTACTATTTTACGTGCCCACCAACAATGTACTATATTAGTACATGTCCTCGCCACTGAGTATTTTCCATTTATCTATTTATTTATTTAAATAGTCATCCTGGTGTGAAGTGGTATCTTACTGTGTTTTTTTTTTCTTTTTCTGAGACTGAGTCTCAACTTTTGTCACCCTGGGTAAAATGCTGTGGCATCATAGCTCACAGCAACCTCAAACTCTTGGACTCAAGCAATCCTCTTCCCTTAGCCTCCCAAGTAGCTGGGACTACAGAAACCTGCCACCAACACCTGGCTAATTTTAGAGACAGGGTCTTGGTTCTGGCTCAGGATGGTCTCAAATTCCTGAGCTCAAGCAATCCACCTGCCTTGGCCTCACAGAGTGCTAAGATTACAGGCATAAACCACAGTGCCCATCCCTTACTGTGGTTTTGATTTATATTTCCCTTATGACTAATGATGTTGAGCATCTTTTCATGACCTTACTGGCCATTTGAATTATCTTCTTTGGAGAATGTCTATGCAAGTCCTTTAGCTATTTGTAATTAGGCTATTTGTCTTTTTGTTGCTGAGTGGTTTAAGTTTTTTATACATTCTGCATACTAAATCCTTCTCAAATATTTTCTCCCATTCTGTAGGTTATCTTTTCACTTTCTTGATGTCTTTTTGATGCACAGAAGTTTTTAATTTTGATAAAGTCCAATACGCCTGTTTTTGTTGTTGTTGTTGCTTGTGTGGCATTATATCTAAGAATCTACTGTCAAATGTATTGTCATGAAGTTTTACCCTTGAAGTTTTACTCTTCAAGAGTTTTACTCTTGAAGTTTTGTCAAGAGTTTTTAAAATGTTTTAATTAAATTTTTTTTTTATTTTCAGAGAAAAAGTCCCCCTATGTTTCCTAGGCTGGACTCATATTCTTGGGATCATATGCTTCTTCCATCTCAGCTTCCTGAGTAGCTGGAAACTCAGGTATGAGACATTGTGGCCAACTATCAAAGTTTTAGCACTTACACTTAGGTCTTTGATCAATTTTTATATATAGAGTAAGGTCCAACTTCATTCTTTTGAATGTAGATATTCAGTTGAAAAGACTGTTCTTCCTCAATGGAATTGTCTTCATGTCCTTGTCAAAAATGCCCATAAATGGTTTTGTTTTCAGACCCTCACTTGTATTCCACTGACCTAGATTTCTATCCTTATGCCAGAACCACATTGTCTCGATTAGTAAGTTGTAAAATTGGAAAGTGTGAACACTCAACTTTGCTCTTTTTCAAGACTATTCTCGATCCCTTGTTCTTTCCTATGAATTTTAGAATCAGCTTGTCAATTTATGCAAAAGTTTGCTGAAGTTTTGAGAGGGGATTTTAAATCTGTAGATCAATTTGCTGAACACTGTCACCTTGACAATGTATTCTGAACCATACACATAAAATGTCTTTCCATTTATTTAGATCTTGTTTAATTTCTTTTGATATTATTTTATAGTTCAGAGTGTAAAATTTTATATTTCTTTTGTCAAATGTATTCTTGAGTATTCTTTTTTATACTATTTTAAATAAAACTGTTTTCTTAAATTCATTTTCAGATTGTTCATTGCTAGTGTATAAAAATAGTTAATTTTATATATTGACCTTGTATCCTGAAAACTTGCTAAACTCATTTATTAGTTCTAGAGGTTTGTTTTATTTTAGTGATTCTTCAGGACTGTCTCTATATAAAATTTCATCTGATAAAATAGTTTAATAGAGTAATTTACTTCTTCCCTTTCAATTTGAATGTCTTTCACTTCACTTCTTTACCAATTGTCCTGGCTAGAACCACCAGTACTATGTTGACTAGAAGTAGTAAGAGCAGTCATCCTTGTCTTGTTTCTGATCTTAAGGAAAGCTTTCAGTCTTTCACCATTAGATATGATGTTAGCTGTGCGTTTTTCAAAGATATCTTCTATCAGGTTGAGGAAGTTCTTGTTTATTCCTAGTTTGTTGTGTATTTATCATGAAGGAGTGTCAAATTTTGTCAAATGATTTTTCTGTGTCAATTTAGACGATCATGTGGTCTTTGTCCTATAAACACAGTATATTAACTAATTTTCTAAAATGAAACCAACCTTTAAAGAACTACTTTTAGCTTGGCGCCTATAGCTCAGTGGCAAGGTTGCCAGCCACATGCATCAGAGCTGGCGGGTTCAAACCCAGCCTGGGCCTGCCAAACAACAATGACAACTACAACAAAAAAACAGCCGGGCATTGTGGTGGGCATCTGTAGTCCCAGCTACTTGGGAGGCGGAGGCAAGAGAATTGCTTAAGCCCAAGAGTTTGAGATTGCTGTGAGCTGTGACATCATGACACTCTACCGAGGAGGAGAAAGTAAGACTCGTCTCAAAAAAAAAAAAAAAAAGTACTTTTGACAGAGAATTCCCATATTCTATCACCAAAACTATTAAATCAATCTATACCTGTACTCATAAACTCTGCTTTCACTTCCAATTACACTGGATAAACTGTCCACAGGGCTATGTAAGGTCAACTTTTCAATTTGACCCTGAATCCTGATGCCTCTTGCCTAATTTGAGGATTCCCTTCCTGTTATCATCTCCTCTGAAACATCAGATTTTCCCTTTCTTAAAAGATCATTCCACTCAGTATAGAAATATGTATACTATAATATTTCTCACTTGATTATTTCTACACTTGTATATCAGAGTTACTATGCAACATCTTTATTTGGTTATTCACTAGACATCCACAAGTTACAGGCAAAACCAAACTCCTAATTTCCTTCTCTAAACCTGCTCCTGGCCCAGTGTTCCTGCTCTGAAAAAAACGAACATCTTATTAACCCGTTCGCTTGAGGCAAAACTTTGATTTTGCCTTAGTCTTTGTCTTCCTCTCACACTCCAACAAATCTTGTGGGTTCAACCTTCAGAATATCCCCAAATCTGACAACTACTTTACCTACAGCTACCACTACAATCCAAACAAACATTAAATCTTACCTGGAATAACCCAACAGTCCCCTGGTTAGTCTCCTTGATTCCATTTTTGCTCCTCTCTATAGACTATTTCTCACATAGTAGCCAGAGTTAGATTATATCACTCCTTTATTCTTAACTCCTCCATGGCTTTTCATCATATTTAGAACAAAGTGCAAAACCTCCACATGATCTGATCATTGTTTATCTCTTCTTTTCTCCCTGTTGCTTACTCTAATTCAGTTGTTGAGGCTTTCCTGCCAAACACACTAGTGATTTAGGGTCTTTACATTTGTTTCCATTACCTGGGATGACTCTTCAAATATCACCTCATGAGGTCTCCCTTGATTTTTCTACTTAATAAACCCTCTCCTTTTTCCTCTGTTGTAGTCACTCTCCATCCCCTGTTCTTGCCTCATTTTTCTTAAATTTTATTTACTATCTGTTTCCCTTATAAGAACATAAGCTTCAGGCGAGTACATGTATCCTCAGCTTGCACAAGAGTATCTAGGGCTGGGCATGGTGGCTCATGCCTATAATCCTGGTGCTCTGGCAGGCCGAGATGGGCAGATTGCCTAAGCTTACTGCTTTCTAGTACTTATAATGTATGTAGATATACATGTACATACTACAGCTATAGCATAAAAGAAAGGAGAGGGGAGTCAAATACATAATAACTAGGCCGCTATGCTTTTTGTAAAATGGTATTAATTCTAAGCAGACTATAAAAAAATCTACTTTCCCAAAGCAACCACTAAAAACACAAAGTATAGCTTTAAAAAAATAAATTAAAATGTAATTCCCAATGCGTTCAAATAATCAAAGGAGATAACAAAGAAAAACAGGACAAACCAAAAGGACAAAAACTCAGTAAGATGGCTCAGCACCTGTGGCTCAAGTGGCTAAGGCGCCAGCCACATACACCTGAGCTGGTGGGTTCGAATCCAGCCCAGGTCCACCAAGCAACAATGACGGCTGCAACCAAAAAATAGCCAGGCGTTGTGGCAGGCGCCTGTAGTCCCAGTTACTTGGGGAGTGGAGGCAGGAAAATCATTTGAGTCCAAGAGTTGAAGGTTGCTGTGAGCTGTAATATCACAGCACTCTACCCAAGGGCAACAGCTTGAGGCTCTATCTCAAAAAAGCAAAACAAAAACAAACAAACAAACAAACAAAAAACTCAGTAAGATGGTCAACCTAAATCCAACTACATTGATGCTTACATTAAATGTTAAGTTTTCCAATTAAAAATGAGAAATTATCAGAAGGCATAAAAAGCATGACCCAGTGGTATGTTGTCTACAGGAGATAAAATTAAAAACACAGGACAGGCACAGTGGTTCATGCCCATATGTTAATTAATCCTAGCACTCTGGGAGGTCAAGGTGGATGGACTGCCTGAATTCAGGAGTTCGAGACTAGCCTGAGCAAGGGAGACCCTGCTTCTAAAAAAAAAAAAAGCTGGGTGGGGCGGCGCCTGTGGCTCAAAGGAGTGGGGTGCCGGCCCTATATGCCAGAGGTGGTGGGTT
This sequence comes from Nycticebus coucang, assembly GCF_027406575.1. Taxonomy (NCBI): domain Eukaryota; kingdom Metazoa; phylum Chordata; class Mammalia; order Primates; family Lorisidae; genus Nycticebus; species Nycticebus coucang. Next base: position 80,900,006 of record NC_069796.1, read on the forward strand.
CAAACCCAGCCCCGGCCAAAAACTGCAAAAAAAAAAAAAAAGCTGGGTGTTGTGATGGGCGCCTGTAGTCGTAGCTACTATGGAGGCGGAGGCAAGAGGATCGTGTGAACCCAAGAGTTGGACGCTGCCGTGAGCTGTGATGCCATGGCACAGAGGGAGACTCTGTCTCAAAATAAGTAAATAAATAAATATTAAAAATAAAAACACAGGCTGGGCATGATGACTTACACCTGTAATCCTAGCACTCTGAGAGGCCAATCTCCACTAAAAATAGAAAAACTAGCGAGGTGCTGTGGCAGGGCCTATAGTCCCCAGCTACTCGGGAGGCTGAAGCAGGAGGATCACTTGAGTCTAAGAGTTTGAGGTTGCTATGAGCTATGATGATGCCACAGCACTCTACCCAGGGCAGCAGAGTGAGACTCAATCTCAAAAAACAAGAAACAGGGGGGTGGGGAATCACGGGGTGTGATACACCTCTTGGGAATGGGACACAATTATAAGAGAGACTTTACCTAACAAATGCAAGCAGTTCTTGTACCCCCAGTGATTCCCCAACAATTAAAAAAAAAAGTGGAAATTTGCACATACAGAGTAACACCAAGATGTGTGTGCACGGAGGAAAGACATGTGAGGGCAAAGCCTAGAAGATAGCAGGCTGCAAGCCAAGGAGAGGGGCCTCAGAAGAAACCAGACTTACCAACACCTTGATCTCACACTTCCAGCCTCCAGAACTATGAGAAGTAAATTTATGTTATTTAAGCCTCCTGGACTGTGGTATTTTGTTATGGCAGCCCCAGCAAACTAACATGCCAACTCATCGCCACTTACAACGGTCTCAGCAAAACCCCCCACCCCTATGCTGATAGCGGTTCATGAATAATTGATGTTCATTCAGGGCATCTGGTTTGTTTTCCTGGTTTCCATCTCATCAGGCCCCTTCCCACTCACTGGGGAAACACTTAGCATGAACACCTCACCCTTTCCACAATGCACATGTGAGAGTCAGGAGAAGCTTCTAAATCCAATATTGACAGTGTGTTTGTAACACGGAATGCTCTGTATTTTGTTACAGGGAAAAAAATTTTATATCATATTTCAAGTAGAGTTTGAGAAAAGAAAATTTAAAAAGAAAAAAAACAAAAACAAACAAATATCCAAGATTTGGAAAAAAATGATTCTGTGTTTTGTATGGAACCAGAAAAAACCCCGTATAGCTAAGGCAGTTCTTAGTAATAAAAATAAAGCTGGAGGCATCAGCATGCCAGATTTTAGTCTGTACTACAAAGCCATAGTGGTCAAGACAGCATGGTACTGGCACAAAAATAGAGACATAGACACTTGGAATCGAATAGAAAACCAAGAAATGAAACTAACATCTTATAACCACCTAATCTTCGATAAACCAAACAAGAACATACCTTGGGGTCTTGAAAGACCCCCTATTCAATAAATGGTTTTGGGAGAACCGGATATCCACATGTAAAAGACTGAAACTGGACCCACACCTTTCCCCACTCACAAAAATTGATTCAAGATGGATAAAGGACTTAATTTTAAGGCATGAAACAATAAAAATCCTCAAAGAAAGCATAGGAAAAACACTGGAATTGGCCTGGGGAAAGACTTCATGAAGAAGACTGCCATGGCAATTCCAACAACAACAAAAATAAACAAATGGGACTTCATTAAACTGAAAAGCTTCTGTACAGCTAAGGAGACAACAACCAAAGCAAAGAGACAACCTACACAATGGGAAAGGATATTTGCATATTTTGAATCAGACAAAAGCTTGATAACTAGGATCTATAGAGAACTCAAATTAATCCACATGAAAAAAGCCAACAATCCCATATATCAATGGGCAAGAGACATGAATAGAACCTTCTCCAAAGAAGACAGACGAATATGGCTAGCAAACATATGAAAAAATGTTCATCATCCCTATCTATTAGAGAAATGCAAATCAAAACCACCCTGAGATACCATCTAACCCCAGCGAGAATGGCCCACATCACAAAATCTCAAAACTGCAGATGCTGGTGTGGATGTGGAGAGAAGGGAACACTTTTACACTGCTGGTGGGACTGCAAACTAGTACAACCTTTCTGGAAGGAAGTATGGAGAAACCTCAAAGCACTCAAGCTGGACCTCCCATTTGATCCTGCAATCCCATTACTGGGCATCTACCCAGAAGGAAAAAAATCCTTTTATCATAAAGACACTTGTACTAGACTGTTTATTGCAGCTCAATTTACAATCGCCAAAACGTGGAAACAGCCTAAATGCCCACCAACCCAGGAATGGATTAACAAGCTGTGGTATATATATACCATGGAATACTATTCAGCTATTAAAAAAAATGGAGACTTTACATCCTTCGTATTAACCTGGATGGACGTGGAAGAAATTATTCTTAGTAAAGCATCACAAGAATGGAGAAGCATGAATCCTATGTACTCAATTTTGATATGAGGACAATTAATGACAATTAAGGTCATGGGGGGAGGAAAAGCAGAGAGGGGGGAGGAAAAGCAGAGAGAGGGGAGGAAAAGCAGAGAGAGGGAAGGAGGGACAGGGATGGGGCCTTGGTGTGTGCCACACCTTCTGGGAGCAAGACATGATTGTAAGAGGGACTTTACTTAACAAATGCAATCAGTGTAAACTGGATTATTGTACCCTCAATGAATCCCCAACAATAAAAAAAAAAGAAACAAACAAATAAAAAAACAAACAAAACCAAAACAGATCAGTCCAAAGTTAATGAATGAAAAAAGAGGTAACAGGCAAATAGTAGGAATAAACTAGAAACCATATCTAGTTGTCCTATCAGGTAACATACCCCCTCAAGGGAAAGAATATTACCAGAGATAAAACTGGAAATTAAACACTCTACTTATAAGTTGGCTCGAAATTTATATGAAATGCAAAATACTAGAATATCCACTGTAATTCTGAAAAAGAACAGGAGAACTTAACACTACTTGACTGAGATTTACTATGAAGCTACTATAACCAAGACACTTATGGTATAGGCATAAGGATAAACAGATCAATTAAATTTAACTGAGAACCTGGACAAGAACCTTTACTTATAAAGTCAGTTGATTTTCAAAGGCATCAAAGCAATCCAGTGAGACAAAGAAGTCTTTTAATAAGCTGAGCTAGAATAACTAGATTTCCCCATGTAAGAAACCTCACCTACTACCTCACACCATATATATCAATAAAAGTCAATAAATGTAAACAGAAAACAATAGCCATAAAGGACAAAAAATTGATAAACTAGACTATCTTAAAAGTTCTTTTCATCAAAATAATCATTAAGAAAATGAATAGGAGGCCAGGTGTGGTGGCTCACGCCTGTAATCCTAGCACTCTGGGAGGGCAAGGTTGGTGATTGCCTGAGCTCACGAGTTCGAGACCAGCTTGAGCCAGGTGTGGTGGTGGGCACCAGTAGTCCCAGCTACTTGGGAGGCTGAGGCAAGAGAATAACTTGAGCCCAAAGAGTCTGGGATTTCTGTGAGCTATGACTCCACGGCACTATACTGAGGGTGACAAACTAAGACTATGTTTCAAAAACTTAAAAAAACAATAGGCAAGTTACAGACTAGTACAAAATATTTTAATGACATATATTTAGTGAATAACTGGTATTCAGAACATAGGAAGAATCCCTCTTTCAGGCTCGGTGCCCATAGCACGGCACCAGCCACATACACCAAGGCTGGCAGGTTCACACCTGGTCTGGGCCAGCTAAACGACAATGACAACTGCAACAAAAACACAGCCAGGCACTATGCCTGTAGTCCCAGGGTGCCTGTAGTCCCAGCTACTTAGGAGGCTGAGGCAAGAGAATCACTTAGCCCAAGAGTTGGAGGTTGCTGTGAGCTGTGATGCCACAGCACTCTACTGAGGGCAACGTTAATGAGACTCTGTCTCAAAAAAAACAAATCCCTTTTCAAAAATAAAAAGTCAAATAAATCCAATTTAAAAATGGACAAATCATTTGAACAAATACTCCATAGCCCATAATCACATAAAGAATGTGCTCACCACAATTAATCATCAAAGGAATGGATATCAAAACCACAGTAAGATACCATTACGTACCCACTAAAATGGCAAAAATTTAGAGGTTAAAAACCCAGAGAATGCCGAATGGTGGCATAGATGTAAAACATCTAAAACTCTCATAAATGGCTAGTGGAAACATAAATGGTATAACTACCTTGGGAAAAGGTTTGTACTTATAACCTAGCAATTCCATTCCTAACTATTTAAGAAACATGAAAATCTTGGGCCAGCATAGTAGCTCACGCCTATAATCCTAGCAGTCTGGGAGGCCGAAGTGGGTCGATCTCTTGAGCTCAGCAGTTTGAGACCAGGTTGAAGAAAAGTGAGACTCTGTCTCTACTAAAAATAGAAAAACTAGCCAGGCATTGTAGGGGGCACCTGTAGTCCCAGCTACTCCAGAGGCTGAGCAAGAGGATCGCTTGAGCCCAGGAGTTAGCTGTGATGCCACGGCACTCTACCCAGGGCAACAGAGTGAGACTCTGTCTCAAAAAAAAAAAAAAAAAAGAAAGAAACATGTAATATTGTTTACCACACAATTTATATAGTATGAATGTTCTGGGGAGGGCGGAGACAAGATGGCTGACTGAAGCCAGCTTTCCATAGAGGCTCCTGTCCAGAAGGAGAGTTAAAGGACACAAATTTAGCAAGTAACCTGGCAGATTAGAGTTGCGCCAAGAGAGAAGGTTGAAGAACACACATCAACCCTGCTGAGGTGAGCTGCAACCCCAAGGATACAAACAAAAGGTACAAAATCCATCGCCAAGCGAACAGGAGTTCCCTCCCCCATGAGAACGCTCAGAGTACCCCATAAACAAATGAGCAGAGTTCAAAAGTCCTTCCATTATATCCCACAGGAGAGACCCTCTAAAAACTGGACCTACCTTTTCCCCTGGAGCTTTGCCAAGGATCCGTACAGTGGATCTAAAAACTGGACCTACTTCCCCTACTAGGGTGCCATGGTACTCTCCTGCCAGGCATAAAACTATATAAAACTGTATATATTCTCTACCTGCAATTCTGAGCTCTTAGCACTCCCCTCCACTCTCACTCTGAGGTCTGGAAGCCTGTCCCCCAGGAGTCTAGATTCTTAGGTATTATCTCGACAGGTGCAGACAGAGCATGGACTGCTGCTGGCCAGTGCTGATTCTGCAGCACAGAAGTGAGGAGGGGACGGTTAGCTGAGAGGGAACCATGCCAGAGCGGCAGTGCCCCAAGGCACAGAGCAGCAGCCATTTTTGGCAACAACAGGGCTCACCCTTGCATATTCTGGAGTCATACCCGGTCTCTCTGGGCAACCAGAGGAGGCTGGGCATCTTCTCTGGTGGCAGCCACCGGCAAAGATCTGGAACAGAAACACAGGCCCTGTGAGTAAAGGGTTTGCCTGAGGCAATACCGGCCTGAGTGGCATGCAGGGACTAGAAAACGCACGCACAGAGCCGGCAGACTCCCAGGGCAGGGCTGACCCAAAAGACCACTTTACTGAGCCTAAGATGCACCCCACCCCCAGGGGATCATCAGCCTAGACAAAGGAGGGCAGGAGGCTAGAATTGACAGCTAACCCTGCTGCGAATACAAACTACCAGGCAGCAGCAAACAGGGCCTGAGGCACAGGTTCTGTGAACTCAAAACAGCTTCTCCTCTGCAGGGGAATTTAGCCAGGACAGAAACAAATTCCGCAAAGTTGTTCTGTTCTGTCAGTAACATCAATCGGGGGCGGGGCTAGAACTGAGTAAACAGCCCCAGCCTCCAAGTGCCTGAGGCCTCACCCCCTCCCACCCCCACCAGATAGTGGCAGAGAGTAGCGGCCTGGCTGAGGAAACATAGATATTCCCTGTGATTCAGGCAGGTGCAAACCCCTGGAGTATCTGCTCATTGGAGGCAACTGGGCCACAGCCCTACGGGGTTTATCAGTGACTAAGTGTGACAGAGGTGCAATGCAGGGAAGGAGGCATCAACCTTCCCAGACTAATCTATTTGGTGGGTGGGTCCTCCTGACCTCACAGAGCACTGGAGCAAGTCATATTTGAGTTGAGTTGTCAGCAGACCCTTGTGATCTAGTTGCCACAGACCTTTTAAACTCTCCCACCTGAGACAGGTGCTGACTGAGACAATTGATTTGGACCTCTTAAACTAGGCCAATCGCCCAAGGACTATCCAAGTGGAACCTTGCGTGTGTAGTTGTAGGAAGGTTTGATTTTCCTTTTCCAATTGTTGCCTCTGGGGGGCAGGGTGAATAATTCTAGTATTTCTCCACAGCTGAGACTTCAACGCAGAGTAACTGATGCACTAGGTTCGGACAGAGACCAGCTAAAAACAAGACAGAGACACTTAGCCCCACCACACCAAGCAGGTCCCCAGTTTCTCAGGCCCATAGCACTGTACGGATCCTTGGCAAAGCTCCAGGGGAAGATGTACAGACACCAGTCCCAGCATTTGGGCAAAAGGCTGGTTAATCACTACTCCTGGAGACCCGAATGCAACTTTTCTTTATTCACTCATCTAGTCAAATGATGCAAAATAATCATGCGGCGAAATCAGCAGAAAAACTCTGGTAACATGAATAACCCAAGTAGATCAACCCCTCCCCCCACCCCCCAAGGAAAGATATGGCAGATGTAACTGAAGATCCCATTCATAAATAGATGGCCGAAATGTCAGAAATCGAGTTCAGAGTTTGGATTGCAAATAAGATTAATAGAATGGAGGAAAAGTGGGAATTGGAAATTCGAGGAGAAATTCAAAAGTTCTCTCAAGAATTCAACGAATTTAAAGACAAGATCACCAAAGATTTTGACATATTGAAGCAAGAATTTGCAGCCCTCAAAAATCTGAAAAATACAGTAGAATCCCTCAGTAACAGAGTGGAGAAAGCAGAAGAAAGGATTTCTGACACTGAAGACAAAGCTTTTGAACGCTTCCAAACTCTCAAAGAGGAAGAGAAATGGAGAGCAAAAATGGATCTTTCGCTCAGAGAGCTCTGGGATAATTTGGAGAAGGCTAATACTCACCTCATTGGAATCCCTGAAAGCGATGAAGTGGCTTTGCAAGGCACAGAGGATCTTCTCCATGAAATTATGAAAGAGAAATTTCCAGACATGCTAAGAGATACTGAAATTCAGATAGCAGACAGTTTCAGAACCCCAGCAAGACTCAAGCTGAATAAGACATCCCCCAGGCACAACATAATTAACTTCACTAAAGTTAACATGAAGGAGAAAATTCTGAAAGCAGCCAGATGTAAGAAAACCATTAACTACAAAGGGAAGAGTATTAGAATGATTGCAGATCTCTCTCCTGAAACCTTTCAAGCCAGAAGAGGGTGGTCATCGACTTTCAATCTCCTAAAACATAATAACTTTCTACCCAGGATCCTGTATCCAGCTAAACTGAGTTTCATTTATGATGGAGAAATTAAATACTTCAATGACATTCACATGTTGAAGAAATTTGCCATAACCAAACCAGCTCTTCAGGATATTCTCAGACCTATTCTCCATAATGACCAGCACAATCCTCTACCACAAAAGTAAACTCACTCAGAAACTTTTGATTGAACTCCAACTTCCACAGTGGCGAAAGGATTAAAAATGTCCACTGGACTTTCGAAAAACTCGATACCCAAAATTTTACCAGGCTTATCAATAGTCTCCATTAATGTGAATGGCTTAAACTGTCCTCTAAAGAGGCACAGATTGGCTGGCTGGATACAAAAACTCAAGCCAGGTATCTGCTGCATACAAGAATCTCATCTTACCTTAAAAGATAAATATAGACTCAGGTGAAAGGATGGTCGTGCATATTTCAGGCAAATGGAAATCAGAAAAAAGCAGGTGTTGCAATTCTATTTGCAGATACAATAGGCTTTAAACCAACAAAAGTAAGGAAGAGTAAGAATGGTTACTTCATATTTGTTAAGGGTAATACTCAATATGATGAGATTTCAATTATTAACATTTATGCACCCAACCAAAATGCGCCTCAATTTATAAGAGAAACTCTAACAGACATGAGCAACTTGATTTCCTCCAGCTCCCTAATAGCTGGAGATTCTTAACACTCCTTTGGCAGTGTTGGATAGATCCTCCAATAAGAAGCTGAGCAAAGAAATTTTAGATTTAAACCTAACCATCCAACATTTGTATTTAACAGACATCTATAGAACATTTCATCCCAACAAAACTGAATACACATACTTCTCATCAGCCCACAGAACATACTCCAAAATTGATCACATATTAGGTCACAAGTCTAACCTCAGTAAATTTAAAGGAATAGAAATTATTCCTTGCATCTTCTCGGACCACCATGGAATAAAAGTTGAACTCAGTAACAACAGGAATCTGCATACTCATACAAAAACATGGAAGTTAAATAACCTTATGCTGAATGATAGCTGGGTCATAGATGAGATTAAGAAGGAAATTACCAAATTTTCGGAATAAAACAACAATGAAGACACGAATTATCAGAACCTCTGGGATACCGCAAAGGCAGTCCTAAGAGGGAAATTTATAGCACTGCAAGCCTTCCTCAAGAGAACGGAAAAAGAGGAAGTTAACAACCTAATGGGACATCTCAAGCAACTGGAAAAGGAAGAACATTTCAACCCCAAACCCAGTAGAAGAAAAGAAATAACCAAAATTAGAGCAGAATTAAATGAAATTGAAAACAAAAGCATTATACAACAGATCAATAAATCAGAAAGTTGTTTGTTTGAAAAAGTCAATAAAACAGATAAACCTTTGGCTAACCTAACCAGGAAAAAAAGAGTAAAATCTTTAATTTCATCAATCAGAAATGACAAAGATGAGATAACAACAGACTCCTCATCCTTAATGAATATGATAAGAAACTTTATTCTCAGAAATATGAAAATCTGAAGGAAACTGACCAATACTTGGAAGCACGTCACCTTCTAAGACTTAGCCAGAATCAAGTGGATATGTTGAACAGCCCTATTATCAACTTCTGAAATAGCATCAACCATACAAAATCTCCCTAAATAGAAAAGCCCGGGACCAGATGGGTTCACGTCAGAATTCTACTAAACCTTTGAAGAGGAACTAATACCTATATTACTCAACCTGTTCCAAAATACAGAAAAAGAAGGAATACTATCCAACACGTTCTATGAAACAAACATCACCCTGATCCCCAAACCAGGAAAAGACCCAACAAGAAAAGAAAATTATAGACCAATATCACTAATGAATGTAGATGAAAAATATTCAACAAGATCCTAACAAACAGAATCCAGCAACACATCAAACAAATTATACATCATGAGCAAGGTGGTTTTATCCTAGGGTCTCAAGGCTGGTTCAATATACATAAATCTATAAATATAATTCAGCACATAAACAAATCAAAAAACAAAGACCATATGATTCTCTCAATTGATGCAGAAAAAGCTTTTGATAATATCCAGCATCCCTTCATGATCAGAACACTTAAGAAAATTGGTATAGAAGGGACATTTCTTAAACTGATAGAGGCCATCTACAGCAAACCCACAGCCAATATCCTATTGAATGGAGTTAAATTGAAATCATTTCCACTTAGATCAGGAACCAGGCAAGGTTGCCCATTGTCTCCACTGCTTTTTAACATTGTAATGGAAGTTTTAGCCGTCGCAATTAGGTAAGAAAAGGCGATCAAGGGTATCCATATAGGGTCAGAAGAGATCAAACTTTCACTCTTCGCAGATGATATGACTGTATATCTGGAAAACACCAGGGATTGTACTACAAAACTCTTAGAAGTGATCAAGGAATACAGCAGCATCTCAGGTTACAAAATCAACATCCATAAATTGGTAGCCTTTATATATACTAACAAGAGTCAACCTGAAAAAACAGTTAAGGACTCTATTCCATTCACAGTAGCGCCAAAAAAGATGAAATATTTGGGAGTTTACCTAACAAAGGATGTGAAAGATCTCTATAAAGAGAACTATGAAACTCTAAGAAAAGAAATAGCTGAAAATGTTAACAAATGGAAAAATACATCATGCTCATGGCTGGGAAGAATCAACATTGTTAAAATGTCCATACCACCCAAAGCAATATACAATTTTAATGCAATCCCTATTAAAGCTCCACTGTCATATTTTAAAGATCTTGGAAAAATAATACTTCGTTTTATATGGAATCAGAAAAAAAAACCTCAAATAGCCAAGACATTACTCAGAAATAAAAACAAAGCAGGAGGAATCATGCTTCTGGACCTCACACTATACTATAAATCGATAGTGATCAAAACAGCATGGTACTGGCACAAAAACAGAGAGGTAGATGTATGGAACAGAATAGAGAACCAAGAGATGAATCCAGCTACTTACCGTTATTTGATCTTTGACAAGCCAATTAAAAACATTCAGTGGGGAAAAGATTCCCTATTTAACAAATGGTGCTGGGTGAACTGGCTGGCAACCTGCAGAAGACTAAAACTGGACCCACACCTTTCACCATTAACTAAGATAGACTCTCACTGGATTAAAGATTTAAACTTAAGACATGACACTATAAAAATACTAGAAGAGAGTACAGGGAAAACTCTTCAAGAAATTGGTCTGGGTGAATATTTTATGAGGAGGACCCCCTGGGCAACTGAAGTAGCTTCAAAAATACACTACTGGGACCTGATCAAACTAAAAAGCTTCTGCACAGCCAATAACACACAGTAAGTAAAGCAAGCAGACAGCCCTCAGAATGGGAGAAGATATTTGCAGGTTATGTCTCCAACAAAGGTTTAATAACCAGAATCCACAGAGAACTCAAATGTATAAGCAAGGAAAGAACAAGTGATCCCATCGCAGGCTGGGCAAGGGACTTGAAGAGAAACTTCTCTGAAGAAGACAGGTGCATGGCCTACAGACATATGAAAAAATGCTCATCATCCTTAATCATCAGAGAAATGCAAATCGAAACTACTTTGAGATAGCATATAACTCCAGTAAGATCAGCCCATATCACAAAATCCCAAGACCAGAGATGTTGGCTTGGATGTGGAGAAAAGGGAACACTTCTACACTGCTGGTGGGAATGCAAATTAATACATTCCTTTTGGAAAGATGTTTGGAGAACACTTAGAGATCTAAAAATAGACCTGCCATTCAATCCTATAATTCCTCTACTAGGTATATACCCAGAAGACTAAAAATCACATTATAACAAAGATATTTGTACCAGAATGCTTATTGCAGCCCAATTCATAATTGCTAAGTCATGGAAAAAGCCCAAGAGCCCACAGATCCATGAATGGATTAGTAAATAAACTGTGGTATATGTACACCATGGAATATTATGCAGCCTTAAAGAAAGATGGAGACTTTACCTCTTTCATGTTTACATGGATGGAGCTGAACATATTCTTCTTAGTAAAGTATCTCAAGAATGGAAGAAAAAGTATCCAATGTACTCAGCTCTACTATGAAACTAATTTATGGCTTTCATATGAAAGCTATAACTCAATTATAACCTAAGAATATGGGGAAGGGGGAGAGGGAGGGAGGGTGATTGGTGGGATCACACCTATGGTGCATCTTACAAGGGTACATGTGAAACTCACTAGGTGTAGGGTACATGTGAAACTCACTAGGTGTAGAATATAAATGTCTTAACACAATAACTAAGAAAATGCCAGGAAGGCTATGTTAACCAGTGTGATGAAAATATGTCAAATGGTCTATAAAACCAGTGTATGGTGCCCCATGATCGCATTAAGGTACACAGCTATGATTTAATAAAAAAAAAAAAAGAATGTTCATAGCAGTTTTCTTTGTAACAGTGAAATATCCAACAATAGGAGAATGAATAGAGAAACTGGTTTATTCATATGCTAGACTACTTCTCAGTATTAAAAAGAACAAATTACTAATACATACAATTACATGGATCAATCTCACTGAGAAAAAGAAGCATTACACATGCTATATATGATTCCATTTATATGAACTTCTAGAACACATAAAGTAAAATTTTTTTTTTTTTTTTTGTAGAGACAGAGTTTCACTTTAAGGCCCTCGGTAGAGTGCCGTGGCGTCATACAGCTCACAGCAACCTCCAACTCCTGGGCCTAGGCGATTCTCCTGCCTAAGCCTCCCGAGTAGCTGGGACTACAGGCGCCCACCACAACGCCCGGCTATTTTTTGGTTGCAGTTTGGCCGGGGCCGGGTTTGAACCGGCCACCCTCGGTATATGGGGCCGGCGCCCTGCTCACTGAGCCACAGGTGCCGCCCCATAAAGTAAAATTATATAGAAATAAACAGAGACTGCAGAGAATGAGTAGAAAGAGCCACGAGAGACCCTTCTGGGGATGATGCTAATTTTCTCTATCTCAATAGGTTCATGCATTTGCTTTAATGTTCTATATCTCAATAGGTACATGGGCATCTGTAGGCATCTGCCCAAACTCAGCAAATTTACACTTAATATTTGTGCATTTCACACAAATATTGGATCTTAGTCCATGATTTGCATACTTAAAGTATTTCAGGGGAAGTGAACTAGTATTTGCAATTTACTTTGCAAAGCTTCAAAAAATAACACACGTTAAAGAATAGCTACAGAGATAAATACTTAAGTGATAAAACAGTACAATATTAATGGTAGAATCTAAGTACTAAGGTAAGATTCTTTTAACTTTGTTGTATATTCAAAATTTCTTTCCATAAAATATTGAAGGGAAAAAGACAAGACCGGGGAACCTTTTCAGTGGTTCTCAACCTGTGGGTTGCCACTCCTTGGTAACAATGAAAATACATCTTACATATCAGAAATTTACATTACGATTCATAACAGTTAGCAAAATTACAGTTATGAAGTAGCAACGAAAATAATTTTATGGTTGGGGGTCACCACAACTTGAGGAACTGTATAAAAGGGTGGCGGCATTAGGAAGGTTGAGAACCACTGCTTTAGATCGAAGATGACTGAAGAGATACGATTGACTAAGTGCAATGTATGATCCTTAGTTAAATCCTTGAACAGACTCCAAAAAAAAGATATAAAGGACATTATTGGGATAATCCAGGAAATGTGAATGTGGAATGTATATGAAATAGTAGTACTGCTTTAACATTAAATTTCTTACATATAATAATGATGTTAGGATTTCATAGAATGATCTGGAGATACATGTTAATTAAAGTATTTAAAGGTTCCATGATGTCTGTAACTAACTCTCAAATAATATATATGTGTGAAGACACACCAGGGCTATCTGAAAAGTATACAACCATATTATGTAAAATACATGGTTGGATACTTTCTGGACAGCCTTTTCATTTTTTTTATTTATATATGTGCGTGAGAGAAAGAAAAAGAAGAGAAAGAGGATAAGAGACAATGAAAGTATATTATTTTTGTTTCTTGAACTTTTGAAATTTAAAAATTTTTAAGTTAGAGAAGACAAAAGTATAGGCCTTGAAATAAATAGGTCTGAGCCCCAAATCCCACTCTACCTATTACTAGCTTGGTGATTTTGAGCAAATTACTTCTCTCTAGGGATGGTAGAATCTAACTTGTAAGGTTGCTGCAAAGATTAGGTAAGATAATAGTAAGCATAAGTGCTTAAGTGCATAGCTCCAGGCACAAAGCAGTAGTTAGTAGTAGTCACTGTTATTATAAAAGCCAGTAGTATGTTATAGACCCAAGAATTTCAACTTCTTTAAAATAAGGGAACATTGTTTTCAAATAAAATCTGATATAAAATCCAATATATAAAATATGTAAAAATAGAACACTAGATGAGGTAGATGGTAAAGATGGAGTGTTTTCAGTACTGATCATGCCCATCCTGTCCTTCCTAAACCTTCACAGAACCCTAGTGATCTATAGTACACATTATGAAAAACCAATACTATAGAACATGGATAAAAAAAACTATGGGCTGTGACAGCCTGCTTTTATAAATAAACTTTTATTGGAACACAGCCACCTCATTCATTTACAAATTATCTATGGCTGTTTTCATACTATAGCAGTAGAGCTGAGTAGTAGAGACAAAGATGAAAATAGCTGTGACAGAGACTACATGACCTGCAAAGCCTAAAATATATAGTATCTGTCCCTTTAAGAAAAATTTTGTTATACTTTCCTTTTAAGAATCTATTTTCTGAGGGCCTACCTGCACTATGCTGAATGATGAAGAGGGACTGTTAATAACAATATTAACCTTATGTGTATAAATCATGAATAGTTTAGTCTTAAAGAATCTGGGGGCATTTGAATCTTCTATAAATTAAGAGAGCCTTAGATATTAGCATCAAAAACTTGCAATGTGTGAATCTTGTTTAGATTCTGATTTTAATAAACTATAAAAAAACGTATGAAATTCAAGGAGATTTGAACAGACCAGATATTTGGTGATATTAAGAAATTATCATTAATTCTTTAGGTATAATAACATTTTGGTTAGTTTTTTTTAAAAAAAGAAAAATCTTAACTTTTAGCAAAGTACAATAAAATAATGACATGATAACTGGGAAATAATTTAAAATAATGCAGGGTAGGTCATGGATGGTATAAAATGAAACCACAGTGGCCATGAGTCGATGGATGACTAGGTAAAACATAGGGGTTCAAGTTACTATTATTCTCTCAATTTTTATGTTTGAACTTTTCTGTGATTAAAAGTATAACACACACAACAGCCTTTTTAAAGACAATAATCAAATATAAACTGGCTGCTATCTTTCAAAGAAACTGGTATGAAAGTGAGGTGCGGGAAAAACTCTTGAATTTCTCTGGATTTTACTAGTAAATGCTTTACCAAGGTTCCTCTGAAAATGCAATGGATGAGTAGTGGTGTGTAATAGAAACAAATTCTTTAAAATGTTTCATAAAGTAGTATGTACAAAAGAACATATGTGTAAACCCATCACCCAACTTAAAAAGTAGACTATTACCAAAAATAATTAGCTATGCTCTTCCTGATTGCATCCTTTTGCCTCTCCTTCGTCCTCCACCTGTAAGAGGTAGCCTTTGTTCTCAAAGTCATATTGCCCTTATTTTCTTCTTATATAAATACACACAGTTTTACCATAAATTCTTAAACAAAATAAGGCTTTCAATAAATTGAATTTAGTATTTTGAAATGTGCTTAAGAAAAAAAAACAAAAAACCCTGAATAGTCATAGAGGACTCCTTAGAGCAGAGTTACTAGCTTTTTTTTGCAGTTTTTGGCCGGGGCTGGGTTTGAACCTGCCGCCTCTAGCATATGGGGCCGGCACCCTACTGCTTTGAGCCCAGGCGCTGCCTGAGTTACTAGCTTTTGAATGTGATCTTAGGGAAATCATTTCCCTCTGAAGCCTCAGTTTCCTCTTTTATAAAAGTAAAATAATATCTGCTTCAAAAGATTCTTGTAAGAATTAAAACAGAATATATAAAACTACAGTTCCTAATATATAGCGGTCCTCATAAATGGTAGCTGCTGATGGTTAATGCTAGCTATGGTTTAGACAGACTAGGCAAATTAAATCCTTTTACTCAGTGGAAAAGTAATATCTTATTATCAAGCATTTCCTTTATAACAGGCATTCAGAGAACTCCTTAGTAACAGTTCTGTGCCCGGTCAATCTCCACAACCATCACCAAAAGTAATTGTTCATCTGATCTTTTAACTTTGCACTCATGCTTTTACACAGGGCACTACATCACATGGCCTCTGTTCATCAGGAAGTGTTTAAATCCATCAAACTATTTCTTACATGTACTAGAAAAGCTGACAAGGTTAATTTTGATGAGATCTGACTCTACATGTGCACTTAGAGGTAAAAAATTTTAGTATTCTGCCTTCATGAAACTGACTGAGGTTTCTATCATCTTCTCAAACATCCCCCCGCTGTGTGTCCCATCTCTACACATGGAAGGCAATGAAGAATACTAGCTATGCGTCCTGGCTCTGTTGCTTACTAACTGCCTAATGATGGACAAGTACTGAATCTCTACGATACTGAATTCATCGCCAGTAAAATGAAGGTAGCAATAACTTATCCATACAGATAATAATAGTCCTGATTGTGGCTCTAATAGAGATCACTTATCTAGTATTAACTCCTTGAATTTCTTTCTTAAAATGCTCTAGATCTCTGAATTTAAAAGTGTGACAAGATCATGAAGTGAGAGAACTTCTCTAAAATGGTTTTTCACTGTTAATATTCCTTCAACACATAATGCTTTGGGTATTAACTCAGGTGTTAAAAAGAGCTATTTTATTTTTCAAGGAAAGAATAAGCACCTCTGTGGAAGAAAAACTGTTAAAAAATATTGTGAGGTCTGGCTCTTCACCATCAGTATACAATCAATAGGGGTAACTAAAGCAAAAGCAAAGTCAATGTTAAGAGGAATAAGACAGAAGAGTAAAATCACTGAGATCTCAAGTAGACCTGGACTGCAGTCAAATCACATCACACAGCAACTTTATTAATGCAGCATAATGGAGCTGATATGAGAAAATGTTCCACAGAAAGAGTGAACAAAAGTTGTCAGAAGACAATTTAGGCCACTGGGATGGGCAGAGGAGCATCTATATTATTACTCTGAGTTACATGCAGTGTACATGCAGTGTAACACAAGTCTGGGTGGAGTTACTAATCTAAGAGTTTATCTAGTGGCTCATCAGTATTTCTGTCAGTACCATAGGCATTCAAGTAAGATGGCAGTCTCTCCAGAAAATACTGAACAGTTCTGGGGTAAATTCTATCAAAAAGGAATCTACTTTATAGCTGATAAGACCCAGCACCCAGGCTCTATTACAAAACAACCTTTTAAAAATGTCTTTGGGGGCGGTGCCTGTGGCTCAGTCGGTAAGGCGCTGGCCCCATATACCGAGGGTGGCGGGTTCAAACCCGGCCCCGGCCAAACTGCAACCAAAAAATAGCCGGGCGTTGTGGCGGGCGCCTGTAGTCCCAGCTACTCAGGAGGCTGAGGCAAGAGAATCGCTTAAGCCCAGGAGTTGGAGGTTGCTGTGAGCTGTGTGAGGCCACAGCACTCTATCGAGGGCCATAAAGTGAGACTCTGTCCCTACAAAAAAAAATAAAAATAAAAATAAAAATGTCTTTGGGCTCAGCGCCAGTAGCTCAAGCAGCTAAGGTGCCAGCCACATACACCAGAGCTGGTGGGTTCGAATCCAGCCAGGGCCTGCCAAACAATAATGACAACTACAACCAAAAAATAGTCAGACATGTGGTGGGCACCTGTACTCCCAGCTACTTGGGAGGTTGAGGCAAGAGAATCACTCAAGCCCAGGAGTTAGAGGTTGCTGTGAGCTGTGATGCCACAACACTCTACCCAGGGCAACAGCTTGAGGTTCTGTCCCCAAAAAAACAAAGTCTTTGCATATTGCTTTATAAGCTCCTCCTGTTACTTTGGTTTCCTTTGTCAAAAATATTTCCCCAATGAGGGCAAAGAATTAGGTATACCTAATGTACACAATGTGAAGGTGTTCAGCCTGCACCCTGGGCAAAGGGCTCAACTACAACTTGAACTTTAGGTTAGAAACGAAAATAAGATAACCTAAATATTTGTGCCCTCGTATTAATCTTAAATTTAAAATAATAATGATGAAATTAAGGGAAAAACTTATTAAAAAGAAGAATCCACCAGTGGGGAGGGGAAGAATTAAGTACATTTTATATAATGTTAAAAGTTAAAAATTATAAACAACTTCCTTTTTAATAGCATGTTAGATAAATCCTTATGATGGAATATTAAGGGGGAAAGCCCAATATAAAAACAGGATGAAAATTTATTTTTTACACATATATCAGAATCCTAAATACTGGGGATAGGGAGCAGTGCTTGCTCCTGCAACCTTCCCAAAAAGAAAAAACATACTAAAATATGTATGATGGTTTCACTAGTCGATTTTATTTCTGTAACTTTTATAATCAGGGGATAAAAGTATGTTTTTTAATTCCTAGCTACTCTCGAAATACTTCCCAATTCCTTTACATACTGAGTGGGCATCCAGTTTCTATTGACACAGACCAAGGCCACCTTCTCTTCCTTTTACTTCTTTAGCTTCCTCCTCTCATCATCCATGGCGACAAATTATTTATCTTTTCTACTTGTTGCCCACCCACCCTTAATTCTGAATAAATTCCAGTACTCTTTTCCCCATAGCAGTGCCACTTCCGTTCACACTGATTAGATCTTTCTGCAGGATCAGCACTGTTTCTGCTTCAAGAAATAAAAGCTTTAACAGTGTTCACACAAGAAAGTGGTTGCTGTCTCAGGCTGCAAAAATCTGGAAACTTGGTGAGAACTGATGGGTGAGTGAAAAAAATCTGGAAAGCACCTTTGAAACAAAAGACAAATCATTTATAAAGAACTTATGTAAACTAATAAAAATACTAAGATCCCAAACTTCCAGTACAATTCAAAGAAGAAATATGAAGTAGCTTTTTAAAGAAAGAACAAAACTTTAACTTTACTACTAATCAAAGTATACCACGCTGAGCAACATAGTAAGACCCAGTCTCTACAAAAAAATAGAAAAATTAGCTAAGTGTGTTAGAGTGCATCTGTAGTTCTAGCTACTTGGGAGGACAAGGCAGGAAGATCACCTGAGCCTAGTAGTTTCAGGTTTCAATGAGCTATGATAGTGCCGCCACATTCCAGCCTGTCTCAAAATGAAAAAAAGAAGAAAGAAAGAAAGAAAGAAAAGAAAGAAATAAAGAAATATAAAGTACAGTGAAATAACTGTATCAAATATGCCATGAGTTTCTTTGAAAAAGAATATTCCTCCGTATTTTGAATGGTGTGGCAAGAGGAGCACTTTCATAAACTGCTGGTGAAATTAAAGGTCCTTTCCAGAACTGTATACATGTAATCTAGTAATTCTACTTTTAATAATCCAGTTTAAAGAAATAACTAATCAGGCTCGGCACCTGTAGTTTTAGTGGCTAGGGCGCCAGCCACATACACCAGACCTGGCAGGTTTGAACCCAGCCCAAGCCTGTCAAACAACAACGACAACTACAACCAAAAAAATAACTGGGTGTTGTGGCAGGAGCCTGTAGTCCCAGCTACTTGGGAGGCTGAGGCAAGAGAATTGTTTAAGCCCAAGAGTTTGAGTTGCTGTGAGCAGTGGATGCCACAGCACTCTACCGAGGGTGACATAATGAGACTCTGTCTCAAAAAAAAAAAAAAAAAAAGAACTAATCATCAATTCAAATAATTTGTACATTACAAGGCTCATTTTATTATTCTATTCTTCTCTACTCATTTCTATTCTATTCTATTCTATTCTGACAGAGTCTCACTCTGTTGCCCAGCTAGAGTGCCACAGTGTCAACCCAGCTCATAACAACCTCAAACTCTTGGGTTCAAGCTATCCTCCTGGCTCAGACTTCCAAGCAGCTGAGACTGCAGGCGACTACAATACCTGACTATTTTTCTTTTTTCTGGAGACAGTCTCACTTTGACACTGTTGTTAGAGTGCCATGGCATCATAGTTCTCAGCAACCTCAAACTCTTGGGCTCAAATAATCCTCTTGTCTCACCCAAGTAGCTGGGACTATAGGTGTCTCACTCTTGCTCAGGCTGGTCTTGAACTCCTGAGCTCAAGCAATCCACCTGCCTTGGCCTCCCAGAGTGCTAAGATTACAGGCATGAGCTACTACACCTGGCCTTCACTGCTATTTTAGATGCTCATTTTCAAAAGGAAAAAAACAGTAGGGGCGGCGCCTATGGTCAGTGGGTAGGGTGCCAGCCCCATATACTGAAGGTGGCGGTTTCAGACCCAGCCCTGGCCAAACTGCAACAAAAATATAGCTGGGCGTTGTGGCAGGCACCTGTAGTCCCAGCTACTTGGGAGGCTGAGGCAAGAGAATCGCCTAAGCCCAGGAGTTGAAGGTTGCCTTAAGCTGTGTGATGACTCGGCACTCTACCAAGGGTGATAAAGTGAGACTCTGTCTCTACAAAAAAAAAAAAAAGAAAAAAAGAAAAGAAAAAAGGAAAAAAAAAATAGGTTAAAAACCCATTTCCAATATGAGGGAAACAAGTAAGAACCATTCTCTTTTCCCACCTTTCTGAATTAATACCACCTTCTATGGATGATTAGTGCCTTTATTTTAGCACTTCCATTGAGTTATATTACACTTAGTAATGCCCAAGTCTGTTTCCCTGATTGGACTGTAAATTGCTTGAGTTCAAATTTGAGGTCCCCTTCAGCTCTGTTATTAGATCCTATTGCACCTCTTATACCCTTCCTCCTTACTGTCCCCGAAGAATCTAGCATAATATTTCTTTAATAGTGAGACATGAAAAATTTTTGTCAAGTTGAATCACTGTAAAAAGCAATTAATTCAAAGTTAGTATAATCTTTTACACAAAAAGACGTACCAAGGTTACAAAACCTTATCGAGTTGTTTGTAAAGTACTGCCAACATAAAAGCACAGTGGCAAGTTTGCAAACTTAATTGTCAGAACACATAAATTCAGAACTGACTTGAGTCAGTTAGCTTAAAGTAAGCTAATACCATGAGAATGCAGGAATGAGTATTAGATGTAGGTAGTAAGAATCAGTAGTCATGCCCTTTATCCTTTTGCCTCCTTCCTGCCTGAAACAGTAATGTCTAGAGATGTAATAGCCATCTTGAAACCAAGAATCAGGAAGCCAAAGGCAAAAGCCTACATCCTCAATTATATCACTGAGCCACTGCTTCACTGCAGGGTTGTTATGTGAAGAAAAAGAAGTCCTATGTGTTAAAGCCATTGTTAATGTTCTCTGTTACTGTGAATGACAGAATTTCTGGTAGACACCAATATTCTTTCTGATATTTACTATAAGGGTTTTCCTTTATTTGTTCTGACTTGTAATGATATTTACCATACACTTGGTTACAGTGACTAGAACATGGGTGTTCACCTGAATCAAGTAAAATTTTTCAGAGTATGATACTAGACTGACCTATGGTCTCAGTAGAAAAAAACTCCTTTCTATTAAAAGCTATGGTCACTGGAAACTATTTTGCTTTTCTCTTAAAAAGAGCCTATTTGTTGAACAGAGGCAAATGGAATTAAAGATGGAGAGAAACATCATCTGAGCTCCTAGATTCAGTCCAGCCTAACCCCTAACCAGAGTTCCCAATTATTATGCAAACTAACTTCTTTTTTTTAAGTTTAAGGTTTAAGGTTACTGGAATTATATTTCCAACCCTTGCATCCAAAAGAGTCCTATATATACTACGTGAAATAAAAACACAATTCTTTTAGAGTTGGAAAAAACTTTGCCCCATATTAATGCACATAATTCGAGTTACATTTGTCATTATCCAACTGCCCACACTACAACCATACTGAATTGCTTGCTCCTTTCCTGTATACCTTCACATTTTTCTATTTGTGTGGTTTTAGCCTACTGTTTTCCTTATGTTAACGCCCTTCGCTCTCAATCTCTAAACACATTTTCTCCGAAACACCACAGGATTTTTATTTGTATGTCCCTTAGTAGTTTTGACCTTGCATTGCAGTTATCCATGTGCACATCTTATCTACTGGAATGAACTGTAATCTCAGTGAGATTAGGACCTGTGTTTGATTTATGTATCTCTCTCCACAGGTCAGTCTGCCCCCCAAATCCATGTTATTTCTATTAAACCTATGCTATTTCACAGTTGTTAATACTGAACTAGCTAGGAACCAAGAGCAAGTAATCATCCTGGGTACAACAAAACCACATTAATACAAGTGAGAAGAGTGAATGGGGTACAAATTACATTCAAATAGGCAAATACAGGTACGTAAAACAGAAAAAGTTCAACTTTGTCTAATTTAAGATAATCATTTTATTCAATTATTATTATTATTATTTTTTACATTATTATTTTTTTTTTTTTTGGCTGGGGCTGGGTTTGAACCCACCACCTCCGGCATATGGAGCTGGCACCCTACTCCTTTGAGCCACAGGTGCTGCCCTTATTCAATTATTTTTGCTGAGTCACCAAAGTCAAGCCCATTCTTTTTTTTCTTTTCTTTTTTTTTTTTTGTGATAGAGTCTCAAGCTGTCGCCCTGGGTAGAGTGCTGTGACATCACAGCTCACAGCAACCTCCAACTCCTGGGCTTAAGCGATTCTCTTGCCTCAGCCTCCCAAGTAGCTGGGACTACAGGCGCCCGCCACAACACCCGGCTATTTTTTGGTTGTAGTTGTCATTGTTGTTTGGCAGGCCTGAGCTGGATTCGAACCCGCCAGCTTTTTTTGTGTATGTGGCTGGTGCCTTAGCCACTTGAGCTTCAGGCGCTGAGCCAGTCAAGCCTATTCTAGGTCTCTGTCCTTCTCTATTAGCTGTCAGGCATATTTATAAAAAGAATCTACCTCCCCCACCCAACAACCATTATTTTTCCAGGAGATATCCCTGAAGAAAAAAAATCTACTCCTGGCAGTACTCTGACTCTAAGCTGCAAGACCAAAAGACCTAAAATGTATACAAGACCCAAAGTGTATACAGTTAATACCTTCAGCTTCCCTAATTCTCCTATGATCTGTTTCTCACTAACTTATTCTTATCCCTTTTACTCTTACGTCTTATGCCTTGCATTTCATCTTTGCCTTTGTTCTACCTGGCTGATGCCTTATCCTTTGTGTATTAGACAGAGAAACGTGGAGTCAGAAAGAAATACAGGAAAGGACGGTCATAATAGCAGCTACCATTTATTGACTATTTATTACATGCCAAGCACAGTGTTACATACTTATAGGTATCCATGATTCTCCTGATTGATCCTGATACTATCAGACTAATTTTTTTTTTTTTTAAGGTAGAGTCTCAAGCTGTTGCCCTGGGTGGAGTGCTGTGGCATCACAGCCCACAGCAACCTCAAACTCTTGGGCTTAAGCAATTCTCTTGCCTCAGCCTCCCAAGTAGCTGGGACTACAGGCACCTACCACAACACCTGGCTATTTTGTTTGTTGTTGCCATTGTGGTTTAGCAGGCCAGGGCTGGGTTAGAACCCGCCAGCCTCAGAGTACGTGGCCAGCCCCCTACCCACTGAGCTATGGGCGCTGCCCCGTCAGACTAATTTTATAAGTAAGAACTAACCCTGAAAGAGGCTGAGGTAACTTGTTAAATATTACCAAACTAGCAAATATTACAGCTGATTTAAGTTCAGATATGCCTAATTTCAAAACCTATGTTTCTCCCACTCTAGCGTAGTGCCAAAAAAAAAGGTTGACTCTGTTCTTTCGGCTTTCACCCCTATTCCTCACCCCAATAATCTATGCTAAAGGCAACCAAGGTGATCCTTTTGGTAATACTAATGCTTTGGTCAAATCTCTCCAATGGTTCCTCTCTTTTTCAGAGGAAAAGCCAAAGTTCTTATTATAGTCTAAGAGTCCTGTGATCTTCCTCCTTGTCTCCTCTTGTTTCAACATCTATCTCTCTCACGGTCACATCTCAGAGTCTTTGCATTAACTGTTCCCTCTACCTGTTAACACTCTCTCCTCCCCACCTCAAAATCTTCTTAGCTTATTCCTTCTGCTATGTGGTGTAGGAGCTGTTTCCCTTGCTTCCTTTAGGCCCCTGCTCAAATGTAATCTCAATGGGACCTTCCTTGACCACTTACTTTAAAATTGCAACCTCCTGACCTCTGTACTCCCAAGCCCCTTCTTTAATTTTTTCTTCAAAATATCATTTGACATATTGCACACATTTTTTTTGTTTGCCTCCCATACTAGAACATAAGCTTCAAGAGAACAGGACTTATGAATATTCTCTCCAATTTCTCATAGTTCTGAATAGATAGCCATGTACTTGAGCAACAGAATCTACCAACTTAACCAGAGCATGGTGTTATAATCAAATTAAACTTACAGTAAAGTTAATCAGACACATATTTAATGATATGCATAATTATTATCGTGCTACATGGTAACTAGGCATAAATGGTAGACACTTCATGTAAATGACTCTAATTAATATTTCTTTTACACAGTCAAACCAAGCATGTCTAGGTTCAGCTTCAGGGGAAAACAGGAAGGAATAGAAAGCTAGGTATTAACTCTGGGAGGTAAGTCCTTTCTTATTCCACCCCTGGGGCACTAGACTTCCCAGTCTCAGTTAAATGTCTTCAAGAAGAGAAACTCCTCTTTCTCACTGGAAAAGGCTTCCTTTTAGTGAAGATTAAAAACTTAGGCTGGGAGCCTAGGTCTGTCTCCAGTCATAACCCTTAAGAGGAGCCAGAACAATCAATAACTTCTACTTCTGTCAAGGAAGACAAGAGGCAGGCAGGCTGATGGGGAAATCAAGTAGAGATCAAACTTACTGAGCACCTACTATATGACAAGTACACTAGAAGGTGTTTCACATAATTCCTCTATTTCCCCAATCCATCTATAATCCCTGAATTCTGTTCCCAGGAAAGTAGAGAAGTAGAGAGTGGTATGGTTCCAACGAGAACTCCCTGTAGAGACTCTCTCATGGGGCCTAAAGTGTCAACACAGAGGGTGATTTAGTTTAGAAAACTAATTACTACTAGAAAGATGAAAAGGAAGCTATTGTGTAATAGCTATTTTCTTTGCTTCCTATATTATCTAAAGACATAGTAACAAAAAGGCCCCCCATCTTCCTATGAGTTTATCCAAAACCTTCAAAGCCCAGGCTAAGCCTACCTTCCCTGGGATATCATCCCTATTCACTGCAACTCTCCTCTCTCACATTGTACTGTCAGGGACATTTACTTATGTACACATTCACTGTGTGTCATCTTGTAATTAATTTCCTTTTTTGGGAAGACAGAATCTCACTCTGTTGCACCAGGCACTGCCGTGGAGTCAGCCTAGCTCACAACAACCACAAACTCCTGGGCTCAAGTGATCCTCTTGCCTCAGCCTTCCAAGTAGCTGGGACTACAGATGCCTACCACAATGCCTGGCTAATTTTTTCTATTTTTCTTTAGCAGAGACAGGGTCTTGCTCTTATTTAGGCTGGTCTTGAACTCCTTGACCTCGGCTTTCCAAGCAAGAGTACTAGGATTATAGACCTGAGCAATCAGGCTCAGCCAATTAATTTCTTTCCTTTTTTTTTTTTTTTTTTTGGAGATAGTCTCACTCCATTGCCCCAGGCTAAATTAGTGCCACAGTGTCAGCCTAGCTCACAGCAACCTCAAACTCCTGGGTTTAAGCTATCCTCCTGGCTCAGCCTTCCCAGAAACTGAAACTGTCCACCACAACACCCAGCTAATTTTCTACTTTTTAGTAGAGATGGGGTCTCGTTCTCACTCAGGTCAGTCTTGAACTCCCTGACTGCAAGCAATGCACCCACCTTGGCCTCGCAGAGTGCTAGGATTACAGGTGTGAGCCATCCCACCTGGCCTATTAATTTAAGTATATGTTTTATTCCCTGGTGGGAATGTAAGATTCTTTTTTTTTTTTTTTTTTGGGGAATGTAAGATTCTGATGGCAGAAATCTTGTCTTAAACTTCTTTAGTAAGCCTCGTAAGGGCTAGTACCATGTAAAAAGTGTTTCACAAAATGTAATGAATTAAAGGTAAATAGAAAGTAATTGGTGGTAGAAAGGAATCAAATTTCTCATTCTAGGTAGACAAGTTTGCATTAAAAATAAGGATGTAGGCGTGGCGCCAGTGGCTCAAGAGACTAAGGCACCAGCCACATACACCTGAGCTGGCAGGTTCAAATCCAGCCTGGGCCCTCCAAACAATGATGGCTGCAACCAAAAAAAAAAAAAAAAAAAAATAGCTGGGCGTTGTGGCGGGCGCCTGTAGTCCCAGCTGCTTGGGAGGTGGAGGCAGGAGAATTGCTTGAGCCCAGGAGTTGGAGGTTGCTGTGAGCTGTGATGCCATAGCACTCTACTTAGGGTGACAGCTTGAGGCTCTGTCTCAAAAAATAAAAAAGAGGGATGTAGTATAATTATGCACCACGTTAATAACATTTTGGACAATGATGGTCCCATAAAAACTGTAACACCATATTACCATATTTTTACTGCACCTTTTCTGTATTTAGATATGTTTAGATACATAACACTTAAAACTGCCTATAGTACAAGTGCCTATAGTATTCAGTACAATAATATGCTGAATGACCTGGTTCTGGTGCAGTAAATCTACATCTGATTTAAGAAAATATAAAAACAAATCCAATCCAATTTCAATAGCAAGTATTTGGGGCTCTGAGTTGGTGGCTTTCCCTGCCACATTTCAATAAGGAAGAACAAGCTTTAAAGCAAGTATCATGTAGCTGAAAGACATCTGACAGAAATGAATGTCAAAGCTTCCTGTTTAAGCACAAACTAGCAGAGTTCAGTACGGGAGATGTCAGTAGAAGCTACCTTATTTTACTCCTAACCTATTATTTCTGACCTGACGGAGGTCACCTATTCCTAGAGTTCTAAGGGATATTCAGTTTCTCAAACTCATCTATTTCTGGATCTCAAAGCTGAGTAAGTCATAAACTTAGATAACTAATACCAGCCATGTATATATACTTAGTAAGAGAGACCAGATAGTCTCTTCCCTTTCCGGTCACCAAGTGGGCAGCTCCAGAATTCCTTCAGTCACTAGAACTCTTAACCAAAAATCTATACTGAAGAGTTATGTCAAATTAAAACTGTCATCTGATTCCAGTCCTTCAGTGGTCTTTGACGAAAAAAATTGATGGCCAGATATGGGTTCTCAACTTTTTTTTGGAGACAGGGTCTCATTCTGTCACACTAGTTAGAGTGCAGTGGCATCATCATAGGTCACTGCAACCCTGAATCCTGGACTCAACAACCCTCCCTCCTCAGACTCTTGAATAGCTAGAACTATAGGCACATGCCGCCATAACTGGTTAATTGTTTTCCTTCCATTTTTTTGCACAGATGGGGTGTTACTATGTTGCCCAGGTGGTCTTGAACTCCTGTTCTCAAGTGATTCTCCTTAAGTGCTGAAATTATGGGTAGGAGCCAACAGCCTCAACTTTCATTGTATTTGAAAGACTACATGGGTTCTCAGTAGCTCAGTGGTTAGGGTGCCAGCCATACACACCGGGACCGGCGAATTCAAACCTGGCCTGCTAAAACAACAATAACTAGGACAAAAAAAATAGCTGGGCGTTGTGGTGGACACCTGTAGTCCCAGCTACTTGGGACTAGAGTAAGCTACTTGGGACTGAGGCAAGAGAATTGCTTAAGCCCAAGAGATTGAGGGTGCTGTGAGCTGTGACGCCATAGCACCCTACATATGGTGACATAGTAAAACTCTGTCTCAAAGAGAAAAAAGAAAAAGAAAAAAAAAACTACAATGCTTTGCGTAGACTTTTAAAAAATCTTCACCTATTATTTTCACTATTCAGAATGATAATAGTAGCTAATAGTTCTTTTTTTTGTAGAGACAGAGTTTCACTTTATTGCCCTCGGTAGAGTGCCATGGCATCACACAGCTCACAGCAACCTCCAACTCCCGGGCTTAGGCGATTCTCCTGCCTCAGCCTCCCTAGTAGCTGGGACTACAGGTGCCCGTCACAATGCCCGGCTATTTTTTTATTGCAGTTTGGCCGGGGCTGGGTTTGAACCCGCCACCCTGCTCACTGAGCCACAGGCGCCACCCTAGCTAATAGTTCTTAAGTACTATGTGCTAAGTACTTTCCTTAAAATATCTTATTTAATCTCACAAAAACTGAATAAGGTAATTACTACTATTTGATAAATGCATAAAAAGAAGCTTGGAAATTAGCATAGGGTCACATACTAGTGAGACTCAACCTCAAATTGACTGGACTCTGGAGCCTATCATTTCTTACTACTACCTTATGCTGGGAACAAATTCTTGGGAAATAACACCCAAATACAGTGAGAACTTTAGGCATAAGAGGCTCAGTGCCATATAATTATAACACAATAACTTGGAGCATTCCAAATATGCAATAGTTAAGTAGATGGAAGAAATCCAGGTTACAAAATATTATGTAGGCATTAAAAACATTTTTATAAATAACTTTTATGAGATGAGGGAAAATTTATTCTATAAATAGAAAAAGCAGAATATAAAGTTCTACATATAGTCCAATCTCAGCTATGTAAAAACTATCTGTACACTTAGAAATATCTAAATTTATTGTTTTAAAAAAGGCAAGTTGCAGAATAATATATACACACACATATATATATTTAGCATGGTCTTGTTTATGTACATATTGCCTGACTAATTTTTTTTTTTTTTTGTAGAGACAGAGTCTCACTATACCGCCCTCGGGTAGAGTGCCGTGGCGTCACACGGCTCACAGCAACCTCTAACTCTTGGGCTTACGCGATTCTCTTGCCTCAGCCTCCCAAGCAGCTGGGACTACAGGCGCCTGCCACAATGCCCAGCTATTTTTTGTTGCAGTTTGGCCGGAGCTGGGCTTGAACCCGCCACCCTCGGCATATGGGGCCGGCGCCCCACTCACTGAGCCACAGGCGCCGCCCCTAATTTTTAAGTACTCAATAAATGTAAGCCCTATTCTTATTGCAATGAACATGTAATACTTTATAATCAGAAAAATCAATATTTATTAAATTACAAGTTTAGATACTTCCTTATTTAATAATTAAAAAATGTATTACTTTAGGAAAATTAAATAACATATGACTTTCTTCTCTGACAATCTTAACTTATAAAATACTTCATAATTATTTTATTTTATTTTATTTTATTTTTTGCAGATTTTGAACTCGCCACCTCCAGTATATGGGGCCGGCGCTCTACTCCTTTGAGCCACAGGCGCCGCCCCAAAATACTTCTGAATTATACAATTTCAGATTTAAATACATCTAAGTTACGGGTAATCAAGTAGTACTGAGAAAGATGCTGCAACATTTTCAATTACCTAAGGTTTACATTCAGCATACTGGACCACACTAAATTATGCTGACACTATTATATTTAGAGTTTAAAATCGTAGACAGGCCAAATCAGAAGTATTTCAAGGGCTGTGATTAACAAGATTTTCTTGATCAATATCTCATACTGTACAAAAATCATGGCTTTTGGGATATTCTTAAAGAGAGAAACCAGTAGCTCCAGGGTAACTCAGCAGAGACATGTAGAATATGAATGTAAAATAGGTATTTTTTCAGCTGCTGTTTTTAGGTAGCATTTCTATTAAAAAAAAAAAAAAACAAAAACAAAAAACGAGGGGTAGGGAAAGGAAGATCAGGGAGAGGGAAGGAGCGAAGGGCGTGGGGCCTTGGTGTATGCCACACCTTTAGGGGGCAAAACACGATTGTAAGAGGGACTTTACCTAACAAATGCAATCAGTGTAACCTGGTTTCTTGTACCGTCAATGAATCCCCAACAATAAATAAAAATAATAATAATAAAACATAAGGGACTTATTTTGAATGTAAAACGGGCAATTCTAGAATTTAGTTCCTCAAGTTCCACAGGAGTCTCAATATTTATACAAGATGAAATGTGAAGTCTATTGCATAGTGCTGACTTTTAGCCTACCTATGGCAAAGAACAAATTAGTGGAAATATTAAAAAATAAAAGATTTCATTTCAAACAAGATAATATACCTGGCAAAAATAATACAGAACAGGAAAATACTAGAAAATTAATTAGATACAAAACCCCATAACAATAATAACTTTAACTCTGAAGAACAGCTGTTTGTTTTTCCATGCATTGTATCTTCTGGACTACAAAACCAGCACACCAAAAAGAGTTAAGAATCTGGCTGGCCTAAGGAGTCTTTACCTATATCTTGCTCCATCAAACCATTGCAGTACATGGCATGTCGCTCAATCTTTGTGGGTGGGAAGCCCTGGTCACAGAGTGGGCAGGATACTTGGGTACTGGTTGAGAAGGTAGAAACAGATATTTCCTTCCTGGCATCTTCCTTGTTACCAACCTGAAGAACATGACAAACAGTAACTGTTAACAGACTTAGTTTATAAAGTATCTTTCCCCCCAAAGAACAAGAGCTTCCATCTCATATTTCACTTATATTCAAAGAGACAATACCATTCAGTTTACCAAATTCAGAACTAAAGATTGAGGGATGCTATTAATAGAGTTAATACTTCTTTATTGCCTGCCAACTATGTTCTAAGCTCTGCATGTGTTACTCATTTAACCCTCACAATCTTCCAAAGGTATAACATAGTGTTTAACACATGAGAAAAGTGTTGTCCAAAGGTATTAGCATACCCTGTTAAACAGATGAGAAAAGTGTCTAAAACAGTGAAGCAAGAGGATCACTTGAGCCCATAAGTTTGAGGTTGTAGGGAGCTGTGATCATCCATTGTACTCCAACTATAACAACAGAACAGAACCCTTTCTCAAAAAGAACTTAAGTCTGTGCTTAGATACATAAAGCATAAGATCTATTGTGTTTTACTTGTGACTTTTGGGACTGAAAGAGGAAACCAAGACCCAAATATTTAAGAAGGCTCAATGATGTCATTGGTTAAGACAATCAATTATGCTGAAGCCACTCATAAACCTTATCTCTCTTATTCTTCTCAGTGTTTCATAGTTAACCTTTCTCCTACAGTTGCCAGTGTCTCTTAGAGGCAGTTTTATTTTACCTGTACAGGTCAGTCAGAGCCAAGAACACTGCAGTGATTAATACAACAGTATGTGTGAGCACTGCAGCACTACTGCCTAAGGCTTCATTCAAAGAACAGCATGTTCTATCCAGTCAATGTTACATTATCTTGCATAGCTATTGTTTCCATTTAAAGGGGTCAGAGGAGAGGTGTGGAGAAACCTCTTATGATACAAGAATAAAACAGGACCAAAAGCACAATGGGTAATTTGACTTCTGAGTCAATTTGGGTTATGGGTTTTTTGGGGGTGGGGTCAGGGGGGGCGTGTTTAGGCTATCCCTAAATTCTACTGCTTGCATAGATTCCAGCAGAGAAGAAAACAGGCCATCTAAATACCAAGCCAAAGTCAAGCATGTAACTAATAACTGTCATCAAATGTCCTGTTTTCGACACACCTGCCTTTTATTAAAAGCACATATACTAAAAGAAAAAAAATAAAAAAGTAAAAATGGAACTAACAGGTTGAATTTTTATAGTGCTCCAGGCTCTGCAAGTATTTTCCATATCCATTGCTCACAACAACCCAACTAGACAGAGGTATCTCTAGCTCCAGTATTACAGAAGGGAAAACTGAGGCTTGGAAAGGGAAAGTAACCTATTGATCACAAAGTAAGTGGACTACCTAGACTCAATCAAACCCAAGCCTGCTTGGCGTCAAAACCTTCAGTGATTCCATTCTACCATGTTGTGGCAGAAGTAAAAAGCCTCTCTTTAGTTTCTGGAAGCTGATCCTGCCAGGTATTGGGAGATTATCTGGTTCCATTATTAATCTCTAAGAGGTGGGGAGAGTAAGGTAAGTCTGTAAGTTCTAGGTCCTATTTATTTATTCCAAGTTTAGTTCACTGAGCTTCTCACAAATCCAGTTTTCCCTACTCATAAATCTTACACAAAAAAGTTATAAAGCTTAAAAAATAGCAAGCTATTTGAGTAGAAGGGGGAAAATTAATATCATCCCAAATTTGCAAGTAAGTCTTGAATTACTAGAAGTAGTGGTGAATGAGCAGTTACTTGGCATTCTGAAGTTCACTAAACACAGAAATACCATATGACACAACGCTCACTCAGCACCATACTCCCTTGTATTTATCACCAGCTCTATAAAATGCAGAGAATGCACCTTCAACTATTAATGTATTCAAGAGAGAATAGTCTATTATTGTCCTACTGTGAATATAAGACTACTTCTAAGAACTGTTCATAGGCAACCCAGAAGGTTTCTGAATGTTTTTATATTAAAATATTTTTTCCCAACACCATTAAAAATGTCTATTTAAATATGAACTACTATGGAGGAAACTGAAGGGGGAAAAATATAAGGTAAACAGCTTTTATGAGGACCATGCAATTGGGGATTTGATCTCTGCAGAACTTCTACTTCTTTTTAAATACTATATAGCTATTTCTCGAAAGAAGTACTTGGACACTGACTCTTGATCTCTTAAAGGGCTGGTCCTTGCCTTGAGACTTCAAAAGAAACCTCACTTAGAGAAATAAACCCAGTGAAAATAAAAGCATATCCTACAAATCACTAAACCCTGCCCCATCCAGTTATGTATAGTTATATATAGTTTAGAAAGCTCTCTATTTAGATCTTTCCCCTCTTACCATAGGACTATTAATAGTTTGTTAAAAATTTAAAGGCTAAACTAGCTTTATGATTTTGAATTACTTCTATTAATTCTTACTAAGAACAGAATATCTATCGGAGACTCCAACTAAGGAAAATTCTCAGGCAAGATATTCAGAAAACTTGGAAAATCCAAGGAAAACTGACTAATATGGGAAATCAAATCAAGAGGGAACTACAATTCTGCCATAGGTATTCTAAATACCTCAAAATACTGTTGAGCAAGTCTGTAATTAGTAAGCTAATATAACTGAACAGCCACAATACATTACAAAGCAATACAATAATAACTGCTTCCCACTTGCACACTTCTACTTGTGACAATTCTCTGGCACATATTTTATATTCTTTATCTAATTTAATCTACAGAGCAACCCAGTAAAATAGGTATTTCTGCCCCCATTTTACATTTGAAGAACTAAAATTTAAAAAAAAAAAAAATTCCTCCTTAGTACTTTCCTATTGCCCTAGGAATCTATCATTACATTCGTCAGATCACATTATAATTTTCTGTTTATTTATGGGGGCAAGACATGATTGTAAGAGGGACTTTACCTAACAATTGCAATCAGTGTAACCTGGCTTATTGTACCCTCAATGAATCCCCAACAATAAAAAAATAATAATAATAATTATCTGTTTATGTGTCTGTCTTTTTGCTTACCCGGACCCTTTGGGCAGGGACTGTCTTTTTCTTATTTATTTTTACATCCTAAGAGTCTAAAACAATGACTAGCACAAAAGTATACAAACTAAATATCTGCCTCATAAATGAATAAAACAATCTGCCCAACATCATGAAGTAGTGGGGTTAGGATTCAAAGCCATGCCCTCTAATTCCAATTCTCAAGTTACTTGCACTACACTAACCACCTTTCAATAAATAAGACATTTTATGATAAATGACTCTATACACAAATTTCAAGGGCAAGAGTCCATACCCTTTTTGATACTATCTTTATGCAAGTAAAATATTCAATTCTGTCTTTCTAATAAGTGACTTATAATTAGTGATTACTCAATGACTTAAAAACTACAGCATCACTAACTTCTTTTAATGGAAACTTCTAAGACCATTTAGGGACATCCACAGATATCAGCAAACAACAACACTAAAAAGAAGACATTCATTGTAAGAAATGCTATACAATTCCATCTATTTGATTTGCAGTAGTGCAGACATGTCCAATATACATTCTAAATAGGGTTCATGCTCTTTGACAAATCCCCCCAAAATAAGTCTCCTTTGCAGTCATGGATGGGTAAGAAATCAGCCTTGAAAAACTAACTAAAAGCTTATAAGGGCTTCTTCTGTATGTTAAGATGACCATGTTAACAATACTGTTTCTGCCCTAAGAAAAGAACCCAGAAACCATTTTGACATTATCTACCAGGATCTGTCCTTAGTCACTCTGCTGCAGGAGTCATCTTTCCTACCACCACCAGCATCAGGAATCTTGGTCAGTTGTGACAGATCAGGTTCCAGACAATCAGGCAGTGTGCATGATTCATGAAAACAGAATTTCTAACTAGTTACAAGCAGTACTGAGACTAAGGAGGGAATCTAACTTCTACTACAAACACTGTTTTCAAAAAAACCTAGAGTATAAAAAGGAATAAGAGAATTAAGCTTTGGCTGGGCATGATGGCTCATGCCTATAATCCTAACACTCTGGGAAGCCTAAGTGGGATGATCACTTGAGCTCAAGAGTTCAAGACCAGCCTGAGCAAGAGTAAGACTCTGTCTTAAAAAAAAAAAAAAAGACAATGGAGGAAAAAGTATCCAATGTACCCAGCCCTACTATGAAACTAATTTATGGCTTTCATATGAAAGCTATAACCCAGTTATAACCTAAGAATATGGGGAAGAGGAAGAGGGAGGGGACAGAGGAGGGAGGATGGGCGAAGGGAGGGTGATTGGTGGGATTACACCTATGGTGCATCTTACAAGGGTACATGTGAAACTTGGTAAATGTAGAATATAAATGTCTTAACACAATAACTAAGAAAATGCCAGGAAGGCTATTTTAACCCGTGTGATGAAAATATGTCAAATGGTCTATAAAATCAGTGTATGATGCCCCATAATCGCTATGATTTAATAATAAAAAAAAGAAAGAAAGAAAAAGAAAAGAAAAAGAGAATTAAGCTTTTTAAAAAGTGCACAGGATAAGACAGTGCACATAAACGTAACCAAAATCTTTATTTCAACAGAAAAATTCATTGAGTCTCAGGCTACTTTTCACAGCAACAGATTTAAAGATTTTAAATTCTTTAAAAGAATTCTGGGTAGTTTGTTTTGTTAGGCTCAACATGAAAAATACACACTACGAATTTTTTTTGAGACAGAACCTCAAGCTGTCACCCTGAGTAGAGTGTCGTGGAGTCATAGCTCACAGCAACCTCCCACTCAGGCTCAAGCAATCCTCTTGCCTCAGTTTTTTCTTTTTTTTTTTTTTTTTTTTTTCTTTTTTTTTGTAGAGACAGAGTCTCACTTTATGGCCCTGGGTAGAGTGCCGTGGCCTCACACAATTCACAGCAACCTCCAACTCCTGGGCTCAAGCGATTCTCTTGCCTCAGCCTCCCAAGTAGAGTTTTTTCTATTTTTAGTAGAGATGGGGTCTTCACTTTTGCTCAGGCTGGTCTCGAACTTGTGAGCTCAAGCTATCCACCCACCTCGGCCTCCCAGAGTGCTAGGATTACAGGCGTGAACCACCGCGCCTGGCCCACACTGAGAATCTTTCTTTTTTTTTTTTTTGAGACAGAGCCTCAAGCTGTCACCCTGGGTAGAGTGCTGTGGTATCATGGCTCACAGCAACCTCCAACTCCTGGACTCAAGCAATTCTTCTGCCTCCATCTCCCAAGTAGCTGGGACTACAGGTGCCTGCCACAACATCTGGCTATTTTTGGTTGCAGCCGTCATTGTTGTTTGGAGAGCCGGGGTTGGATTTGAATCCGCCAGCTCAGGTGTATGTGACTGGCGCCTTAGCTGCTTGAGCCACAGGCACCCAGCCCGCACTGAGAATCTTAATCAGAGTATGAACTTGTATCAGTCAGCTTTATGGTTATCTCCAGATATGTGAAGTTAGGAAATGTAATGATGCATAGAGATCTGCTTACTTTATCATGCAGCTATCTTTACTTTGCATTTTTGATCACATCTACAAATCAGGGCTGAATGTTATGTTCACACCAAAATATAGTAATTTTTTTTTTTCAGGATTGCTCATCTGTGTTCCTTATTGGCATATAACAGAAAATGCCCTAGAACTTTAGGTGCAGACCTGTATTCAAATTCTGGTTTCATCATTATTAGCAGTATGAGTTAAGCAAATTACTTCAACATGCCAAACCTCAGTTTCCCCATCTGTCATAGAAATGACAATGCATATAAAAGTACTCAAGAAATTGTTACTGTTATTTTTAGAAACAGTGCTGAACTAATCTTAATTTTTCCCTGAGGTAAGTGTTCCAAAGGCTAAAATCCTCTGCCACCTAAATCTTTTCAGCCAATGTCAATACTGCATCAGAGAGAGGACAAAAGGAAGAAAGAAACTACTGAGAAAAATTATAGGAGAGAGTATTCACCTCCTTATCTGTCATTATTATTCTTACTTCATCTGAGGTTTCTCTGCTACCTGGAGAGACTTCTGTTTCAAGGTCAAGAATTTCAGAGGAACTTAGCTGTGTCTCTATAATTATAAAAAAGAAAAATCTCATTAATTTTCATTTGTGTTTTCATAGTTAAAAAAACAAACACACCTATTTTCCCTGTAGGGGTGTCCAACCTTTTTTTCTTTTCTTTTTTTTTTTTTTTTGAGAGAGAGTTTCACTATGTCGCCTTGGATAGAGTGCCATGGCGTCATAGCTCACAGCAACCTCAAACTCTTGGGCTGAAGCAATTCTCTTGCCTCAGTCTCCCAAGTGGTGGGACTACAGGCACCCGCCACAATGCCCGGCTATTTTATATTGCAGCTGCCATTGTTGTTTAGCTGGCCCAGGCCCAGTTTGAACCCACCACCTCTGGTGTATGTGGCAGGCGCAGTAACTAGTGTGCCATGGGCGCCAAGCCGCCAACCATTTCTCTTTTCTGCTGCTCATTGGAAGAAAAATTGTTGTCTTAGATCACATATTAAATATACAAACACAATGGCTTGGTGCCTGTAGCACAGTAGTTATAGCGCTGGCCACACATACCCAGGCTGGCAAGTTTGAACCCAACCCGGGCCAGCTAAACAACAACAACTGCAACAAAACATAGCTAGGCATTGTGGTGGGCACCTGTAGTTCCAGCTACGTGGGAGGCTGAGGCAAGAGAATTGCTTAAGCCCAACAGTTGGAGATTGCTACGAGCTGTGACGCCACGGCACTCTACCGAAGGTGACATAGTAAGACTTTGCCTCAAAAATAAATAAATAAATACACAAACACAACAGCTGATGAGTATAAAAAAAGGTCTGGGCATACTTTTCATGATATCCTACACTGCAGATAAACAAAATAGTCCTCGAATAATCTGCATGCAGCCCACAGCCCACAAGTTGGACACCCCTAGTAGGGTATGGTAATATTGCAGAGTAGCAATATAGATCTAGTTTATTCCTTCTTAAAGCTTTATGGCAACATAATTTACACTAACAGAATTCGCCAATTTTTAGTACAGTTTGGTAAGTTTTGACAAATGTATATCATTTATATATTGCACCATTTTCACAATGTAACCACCATAATCAAGATATAAAACATTTCTAGGCGGAGAGCAATTGCTCACACTTGTAATCCTAGCACTCCGAAAGGCCAAGGTGAGTGAACTGCTTGAGCTCCAGAGTTCAAACCCAACCTGAGCAAGAGCAAGACTTCTCTAATAAAAATATAAAAACTAGCTGGGCATTGTGCTAGGCACTTATAGTCTCAGCTACTCAGAAAGCTGAGGCAAGAAGATGCCTTGAGCTCAAAAGTTTGAGGCTGCTGTGAGCTATGATACCAGAGCGCTCTACCCAGGGTGACAGAGTGAGACTCGGTCTCAAAAAAAAAAAAAAAATCATTTCCAGCACCGCGAAAAGTATTTCTCTGTAGTCAATCCCCTACCACTTTGATCACTGCAATGGTCTAGTGGACTCCTTGCAATGACCAATTTACTTTGTTTCTATACTTTTGCTTTTTTAAGGATATCATATAAATGCAAGCACTTACTTTGTGTCCAGCTTCTTTCACTCAGTATAATGTATCTGAGATACACCCATGTTGTTAGATATATTAGTAGTTCATAATTTTTTTTTTTTTTTTTTTTTTGTAGAGACAGAGTCTCACTGTACTGCCCTCGGGTAAAGTGCCGTGGCGTCACACGGCTCACAGCAACCTCTAACTCTTGGGCTTACGCGATTCTCTTGCCTCAGCCTCCCAAGCAGCTGGGACTACAGGCGCCCGCCACAATGCCCGGCTATTTTTTGTTGCAGTTTGGCCGGGGCTGGGTTTGAACCCGCCACCCTCGGCATATGGGGCCGGCGCCCTACTCACTGAGCCACAGGCGCCGCCCAGTAGTTCATAATTTTTACTGCTTAGTATTCCATTCTACAGATATATATATATATATAAAATTTTGTTTATACATTCAACAGCTGATCTATTGACTTATTTGCACAGTAGTTCAAGTTTTAACGTACATTAATTTTGACAGAAAACAAAAGCCTGCCAATGTTAGTGATGAGGTTAAAGAGATGATTAAAGAAAACAAAAACTGGCCAGGCTCAACAGATCACACCCATGGGAAGGAGGATGGCTTGAGCTCAGGAGTTGGAGCCTCACTTGAGCAAGAGTGAGACCTTGTCTCTACTAAAAACAGAAAAATAAGCTGGGCTTTGTGGTAGATGCCTATAGTCCCAGCTCTTAAGAGGCTGAGGCAGGAAGATCACTTGAACCCAGGAGTTTAAGGTTGCTATGAGCTAGGCTGATGCCATGGCACTTTAGCCTAGGCAGCAGAGTGAGACTCTGTCTCAAAAAAACAAAAAACACCCCAGAAATTATGAACAGAAACAGAATATGTACTGGAGACAAAGATGTTTTTCTTTAATATATTCTTTAGGCAGCATCTACTAATTCAACATCAATTCAACAAATACTAATTGAATAGCAAGTCCCAGGCATTATTTTAGCTACTTAGTAATATGGAGATATAAGGTAGGAGGGTCACTTGTAGTCTAGTGCAGGAGCCAAAAAACCATAAATACCTTAAGGGCCAAATCCATTCAGTTGCCTGTTTCCGTAAGTAAGGTTCTATTGGAACACAGCCATACATATTCTCCCACATATTGTGTATGGCTGCTTTTGCACTAAAAAGAAGAGCTGAGTAGCTTCAACAGACTACATGGCTTAAAGAACTTAAAATATTTACTATATAGTCTCTTATTTTTTATTAGCCTCCACTTCAGACATCTATCACTTACAAAAGAAGAGTAATTATATATCAAAAAACAAATCTGGAAAAGAAGTGTTACAGACTGAACATTTGTATACCTCCCAAACTTTGTATGTAGAAATCCTATCCCCCAATGTGACTGTCCTAGGAAAAGGGCAGGAATTAGATCATGAGAGTAGAACTCTTAAGAATGGGATTAGTGCCCTTACAAAAGGGACCACTCCAGAGAGCTCTTTAGCTTTCATTCTGTCATGTGAGGACACAGGAGGAAGGTACCATCTATGAACTAGGAAGCAGACTCTCACCAGACACAGAATCTGCCAAATCTTTGATTTTGGACTTCCCCATCTCCAGAACTGTGAGATAAAATTTCTGTTGTTTATAAACCATTATAGTATTTTGTTACAGAAGTCCAAATTAAGGCAAGAAATTTTGTGGGCTGGGTGCGGTGGCTCACACCTGTAATTCTAGCACTCTGGGAGGCCAAGGCAGGTGGATTGTTTGTGCTCAGGAGTTCAAGACCAGCCTGAGCAAGAGTGAGACTCTAAGTCTACTAAAAATAGAAAAATTAGCTGGGCTTTGTGGCTGGAATATAGAGTCCCAGATACTGAGGAGACTTGAGACAAGAGTTTTGCTTAAGCCCAAAAGATTGAGGTTGTTGTGAGCTATGATGCCATAGCACGTTATCCAGGGTGACAGATTGAGACTCTGTCTCAAAAAAATAAAGGGCGACGCCTGTGGCTCAAAGGGGTAGGGCGCCGGCCCCATATGCTGGAGGTGGTGGGTTCAGACCCAGCCCCAGCCAAAAACTGCAAAAAAATAAAAATAAAATAAAGACAAGAAATTGTATCTCAGAATCCAAATCCAGTAAATTCTCTATTGCCTGACACTGTACCTACTATACATCTAAATTCTGTGCTTCACAAATACAATGAATGGCCAATGTTGAGCAAATAAAGCATCTCCAACATGTAAAATATCTTCTGGATCATCAAAGAAAGATTAAATGTATTTCTAGAATTAACAATATTTTAATATGTCACAATTTTTCAAAAACTGGACACATACGGCTTGGCGCCTGTGGCTCAAGCAGCTAAGGCGCCAGTCACATACACCTGAGCTGGCAGGTTCAAATACAGCCTGGGCCCGCCAAACAACAATGACAGCTGCAACCAAAAAATAGCCAGGCATTGTGGCGAGCGCCTATAGTCCCAGCCACTTGGGAGGCAGAGGCAGGAGAATTGCTTGAGCCCAGGAGTTTGAGATTGCTGTGAGCTGTGATGCCACGGTGCTCTACCCAGGGTGACAGCTTGAGGCTCTGTCCAAAAAAAATAAAAGTGGACACATACACTCACACTACCTTGTTGGAAAAGGATTCCAGAGCATAAACATCAACTTTCCCTGAAAAGTATTATCAAAAAGACATTCAATCTGTTCAAAAATAAGAAGCATTCGCTGTTTAAACTACTGCAATAATAAAAAGTCTTCAATTAAGCTTTCTGTGAACTGCTAAAATGTGAAACTATAACAAGAACTTTAGGGCATTAGTTCCTCAGAAACAAACACTGCTAATAGCATACATAATGTGGACATAAGGCTATAATCCTCCTTCTTCAATAAAATGAATAACACTAAACTAAAAAGATACAGTTTTGAATATCAAACCCCTGAAACTATCAGAAATATGAGACAAAAGGGAATAGGTAACATAGACTACTACACTCAATCTGTATTTTACCCATTTAGAATAAATTTTTTCATGCAACTTAAATATATAACTTTGAAATTATAAGAAGTTTGGAATTAAATATATAACTTTGAAATTATAAGAAGTAGAATACTTTCTACTATTAGCAAAAGAACATTAATATAATGAGAACCTTTTACAATCTCATTTAGAAGTGGTTTCTGTCAGCAAACAGTTGGACTGCATTAGCAAGCTAATGACAGCAAGTCATGATCATAAAAGCTATCTAACTTCAGTCATGAAGAGTTTGCTTTTCCCTCATTAATGAGGGTTTTCAAGATCAAGGTATTTACAAGTGCCTCCTGCAAGATCCTATGGTGACCTCACATGCCATCATCCTAAACAGAGTGAATTCCCAGAAAGATGTCATAAGTCAGCAGTTTCAATCAGAGGTAAAGCTTTCCTTTCACAAAGACAGCATAGCATTCTTAAGTGTTCCTGCCGACATCAGAGCACACTTGGTAGTGGGTCTCTTGGTGGGTATCACTGAAATCCAAATACATTTCAATGAATTAAGGAACCACTTTAATGAAAACAACATAGGGGCAGCGCCCATAGCTCAGTGGGTAGGGCGCCAGCCACATACACCCAGGCTGGCAGTTGCGAACCTGGCCTGGGCATACTAAACAACAATGACAACTGCAACAACAACAATAACAAAAAATAGCCGGGCGTTGTGGCGGGTGCCTGTAGTCCCAGCTACTTGGGAGGCTAAGGCAAGAGAATCGCTTAAGCCAAAGAG
Organism: Nycticebus coucang; assembly: GCF_027406575.1. NCBI lineage: Eukaryota > Metazoa > Chordata > Mammalia > Primates > Lorisidae > Nycticebus > Nycticebus coucang. Next base: position 80,941,146 of record NC_069796.1, read on the forward strand.
TTTGAGGTTGCTGTGAGCTGTGATGCCATGGCACTCTACCAAGGGTGATATAGTGAAACTCTTGTCTCAAAAATACATAAATAATAAAAACCAACATAGTTAAATTTTTAAAATAAAGACTTTTATGATAGGCTGTCAAATGCTTAAAAATATTTACTGTACTTTCCTAGATTACTGTATTTTGTCTTGTATAACATTCTTGTATGTCACATTTTTGGTCAAAACTTTCAGGAAAGCATCCCTCAAGAGAGTATATGGCTTTCAGCTGGGAGACACACTACTGGGGAGGGCTAACACTCCCCTGCTAAATGTGCAGATCACAGCTGCCCACTCTACGAAGGCTGCCCCTTCCTCCTCTCCCAGGATCCTTTCTCTCTCTGCTACCTTGAGGGCCTCAGCCAAAATGGCAACAGAGCGGGAGCTTGGGCCTTGGCCCTTGCCCTGTATGAATGTGATCAGCCTTGCCAGACCTGCCAGCACCCTCTCCCCTGATTATGGTGCTCAACTGAGGCTGCTTAGGCCAGTTCCCACCAGATCTCAGATCCTCCTGGATTGGAACCCTGTGTGCCCAGTAGGCCCAGGAGGCCCTATGCCATACTATCTATGTATATTGCACATCCTTTCTTTCCTTTAAAAATTTGAGCAAGAAAGTACACATTACACACAGCAAAATACAGTACATATACACTAAGTCTGAGTCTCTATGGGAGGAAAAAACTGAAAGAAATCAAAATTTAAAAACTAAGTATCTCTAGCTCTTACGAGCTATATGAGACCTATGGAAAAATTATATGACTTATAGTAATATCTATAAACCCCATTCTGTCTGAGGTGTTTAACACACTGACTGTCACAATGGGAAAAAATGTTTTTCCATTGGGGCCACAGTGTTTATTAGGTCAAGCTCATTAACTGGCATGTGAGTTGTATTTAACTCACGCTAGATAGTTTTGACAGGGCCTCATGAAGCATATCTAACTTACATGTCTCCTGACCTACTAACCTTATAAAACACCAAGGCCTGAAGGAAAAAAAAATTTTTTTTTTTTTTTTGCAGTTTTTAGCCGGGGCAGGGTTTGACCCTGCCACCTCCAGCATATGGGGCGGGCGCCCTACTCCTTTGAGCCACAGGCACTGCCCCGAAAAAATTTTTTTTCTAGTGTGGCAGTCAATGTGCACATTGTGGGAGTTATATACACTCATAAGGCCCAAGCTCAAAACTAGCATAAATACAACTCACATGGTAGTTAATATGTTAATCATTAGTTTCAAGTCTGTCAATCTCACAGGAATGAGGTTAATGATAAAATGGGTTCTACCTTTAGAGAAGCCAAAAAAGAAAATAAAAGGTATAAAACCAATTCCTTAGAAAGTAGTTGATATGACAAAACAATGCTTTGCATTATGTAAATTCAGCTCAAGAGTTCCCTTAGACAGTCGGTATCTTAGTTCATTTAAAATTATTTTGTATATCTAAATCCATCCGTGTATGACTCTTTTGTGGGGGGGTTCTATGTTGCCCAGGCTGGGCTCCAACTCCTGGCCTCAACCAATCCTCCTGCCTCAGCCCCTCAAAGTGCTGGGATTACAGATATGAGCTGCCAAACCCAGCCTATGTATAACTCTTAATGAGTATCTCTTCTGCCTAAAGCAAGGTATATATTTTTAATCTCTACAATTAATGATAAGCAAACTAAAGCACTTAACTAGGTTATTTCTCTACGATTATATATCTCAATGACAGAATTGTGCAAAAATTGAAAAAAATTCAATTTCTGGACCCCTTATCCAATAAGATCCCAATGAATGGCAGCATAAAAACTAACTAGTAAAAGGCTTTGAATATACAGTTAAGTAAGTGCTACTCCTGATGTGCTACCGCCTCTGATAATGCTGGTAAATAAGACAATAAAAGTGTCATGATAAATTCAAAACCAAATTATCCCTGAAAATAGAAAAGGTTGAGAATCAAAACCAATGTCCTTCAAAAATAAATACGTGTATTCATCCCCAGTTTTTCTAGAAAAAAATAAAAAGTAAAAAGCACATGTATAGGTATGTATACCTGTGTATAGAGATACACTCGTACACCTATTAGTCACACATTAGCCTCCTGAGAGAAGATCTGAATAGTCAGAGAAAAATTAATAGGCATAAGAAAAGGTAGATAGCTAGATTATCAGATATTCAGTAAAATCACAGTAGGGTGCTTACCAGGACAAACAGTGATTTCTTCTCCAGAACTCTCTGGCATAAGAACTGAGCTTCTCTTACTGGTCAAAGTAGTGATGCTGAAAAAGAACCAAACCCCAATTGAATTCCCAGTAAAATAAATCAGAACACAGGACCAAAAGCAATAGTGACTCATTCACAAAGCCACAGGTAATCTGATACCTGCTGTCTAAAACCACAAAAGCACAACAGGAAAGCAAGGAATCAGTAGTGAAAACTCCAGGCCAAAAATAGGAAAAATAAACATGCTTGTAACTTCAGTTCCAGTGAACTCACTGAATGAAAAGAAATGCCGTTTTGGAGATTTCACAAAGAAAGGTTAAAGGGTAAGAACTCTCTGTGAATATCACAGAAGACAAAAACTTCACTCCAATATAAAGATATCAAAGGTGTTTTATAGCCTCCATTTCTCAGTCTTCTGAAGGCTAGAGATTGATGAACTCACAATAGAAGATATGGAGATCTCTTCTGACAATACACTAGCTTTTCCATTGCCTTACAGTTACATTTCCTCTTTATCTCAAAAAATGCTTTCCAAGCAACAAAACAAAATACAATTCTAAACTGCCCTACAGCAAAAATCTGCCCAAATAAGTTGAATTATCTCTTCCAAGAAAAAGTTAATTATGAATAGCTTCCCTCACCCAACCTTCTGGTTTTCCCTGCCTGTTCATGGAGTGCAATCTCTTCCTAAAACAGGAACACATGGCTAAGAGATCTGAGCATCTGAGCTGGCCCCCTCATGCTTCACAAAGCTTTACAATTAGTTTGATCAAGTGTGCAAGAGGATGCTTAAAAACACAAATCCTCACAACAATCAAGAACCACAGAGAGGAGAGACTAGCTACCACTGACTCATGATAAATAACTAAACCCTGATAGGAAACCACAAGTGATTTCTCTCTCTAAATAAAACATCTCATAGCATTTTTTATAAACCCAAGCCAGCCACAGTTTACTCTGCATATAACATTAGGGCTCTATTCAAAGGGTCCATCACCAATTTTCTGACATTTATAAAAAGGGCTAATCAATTTGAAGTCAAACCACATTGCCTGCAATTTCAACTCTCTCCTGGTGACAAAGCATATAATTATTTATTAAAATCTACATCTGCTCAGCACAAGGCTCCCCACAATAAAGCAGAGAGGCCTATAGGGAGCAGAAGGCCTTTTCTAGCTAAAACCATTTCCCAAACTGTCTTAACAGCAGGAGAATCATACCAAAGCCATATTCTTCATCCCAAGAAGAAATACCTAGTGCTATTACCAAAAGCTGAAGAAAGACTACCACCTAGATTATAGCAAATGATATCTGGGCCTCAATTTCCATAAGGGATATGATAGTCACTCAATACAAAATTAAGCTCTTGAGAAATTCTCAAAACTCACTTATCAGATAAGAGAAGAAAGAGACTACAAGCCTGATCCAGTGCAGTTTATAATCAATCAACCACTACCTAGTATTAAAGTAAGAAGACTTAGAAGGTAACCCCATAATCAATCAGCAAGAATAACAGAGGAAATGCCCATACAACTCTTTATTGGGGAAATGAGATAAAAACAGATTAAAAGTGGCACAGAGAAAAGTGAAAGTGACACCAGTTCTGTATGGCCTGAATAATATAAAGGCTTCAAGGAGAATTTAAATCTAAAGAGTAAACTTAAAAGATGCATTCAGTTTGGATATGCAGTTAAAATAAGCATAAGCAGGAAGAACAAAGGGAAAAATAAGATAGGAAGAATAAGAACCATTTATAGAAATTGGTCTAGACCCTTCAAATTGTCACAGAAAGCTAGTGTAGTAATTTAAGAGAGTAGTAGGATATCATCATTTTTCAGGAATAATATCAATGGTACTTATATCAAGATAGTCAGAGTGGACAAGAAGACCTTGACATTCTCTTCCAGCCCTGAAAGTCTAGGCTTCTATGAGATGCATATTTGAGAACTTGGAGATAATGATGTTTTCTCTTAGTCTTCACTTATAAAAGAGCTGAACATTCTCTGGTGTGGGTTCATCTCCCTTATGCTGGCACCATCAGAGGAATATTCAGATCCATAGTTAACACATAATCTCACCTTTGTGAGGCAGGTACAGAATTTCCTTCTTCAGAAGTTTCTTCAACAAATAGCCCTGGGGAAGACTGCAAAAAAATATTTAATATCCTAAATATACAGGCATAGATGAACTGGTTTTTCTTCCTCTTTTAAGAAATTTAATTGTTCAAGGCTATCACTTAGCCATTAGCAATAAGAATGAAACATTTTATGTAAGTCAGTAAGTTTCAATAAAAAGAGCATACTCCGTGGAGTCAGAAGACTAGTAATTATAACTAAATCACCTACTAACTGTAAGCTTGGTAAGTCACATTTACATCTCTTTCCTCATCTTAAAATGGGTATCACCAATTGTCTCACAGAGTGTTACTGTGAGAATTAAAGATAATTTATGCAATGCACTTTGTAAAACACAAGACCTATATAAATATTAACTGGTAAGTCAAATGAATTATGATTTCATCAAAGCAATTATAAAGCTTGAGTTGTAGAAGGGGAAAATACAGAGAAAATGTCAGTTTCCAATGGTAAACATTGAGTTGGGATAAATACTACAATCCATGGAAGAAATCTCTTTGAGAAGAGCTATAACATAGGACATCCAAAGGGAATATTATAAAAAATTTCTTTTTGCTACAAATCTGACACTATAGTTTTTACATCTGGCTATAAGGATGTCTTTTAAGAAATGTACTGAATAGGGACTCCGTAAGGACAAGATTATTTTCATTGATTAATGACAGAGTTGGTACAAATATCAACTCATTAAATGTAGGTGTACACAAGGGCATTAAAAATGCAGCTATGTAGCGGTGCCTGTAGCTCAGTGGGTAGGGCGCCAGCCACATACACTGAGGCTGGAGGGTTCGAACCCAGCCCAGGCCAGCTAAAGCAACAATGATAGCTGCAACAACAAAAATGCAGTTGTGAAAAAGCAACTACGGTTTCCTTAGGTGAACTCCTGAGAAAGGGCCTGGGCTATGAGACTTCCTTTTTTTTTTTTTTGAGACAGAGTCTCACTATGTCACCCTGGGTAGAGTGTCATGGTGTCACAGCTCACAGCAACCTCAAACTCTTGGGCTTAAGAGATTCTCTTGCCTTAGCCTCCCAAGTAGCTAGGACTATAGGCGCCTGCTACAATGCCTGGCTATTTTTTTGGTTGCAGTTTTCATTGTGGTTTAGCAGGCCCAGGCTGGGCTCAAACTCACCAGCTTCGGTGTACATGGCTGGTGCCCTACTCACTGAGCTATGGGTGCCGAGCCAAGACTTCTTCCACTAAAGCTACTGGATGAATTTTTCAGGGTTTCCTAATGGGATATAAATGACCTAAAAACAATAAATTATGCATCTCTCAACCACTCAGGTAAATGATAAAATAAAAATAGATGAATTGACTCTTTAGTCAAAAGGAATAAAAAGTTGTATGATGGCAGGGAATGTAGTCATTATAAAGTGAGTTAAACTATCAAAAGTTCTAAAATAGCAATAAATACTTAACCTTACTCTGTTTTTTCTTGAAATCTCAAAAAAAAAAAAAAAAAAAAAAGGAATAAATACTGACACCTAGTGTCCGCTTAGTAGAATTTTACCTTCTTAGAATGACTAGTTGACTAAGCCTGGGGCTTCACAAGCAAGCAAGGCACTAATAAGTTATAAGATACCATTTCTACCTTAGGCTAAAGCATATCTCAAACTTTTCCTAGTGTAATTGTTAAAAAATTTATCATCCCCCTATTAAGTGCTAGGCCTATGCTAATCAATTTACATGCATTATCTCCTTTGATTCTCACAAGAACTTTGTGAGGCAAAAACTATTAAATTATTTTAGAAATGAGGAAAGTAAAATTTCAAGAGGTTAAATAATTTGCCCCAATCATAGTTCGTCAAAAGTAGAGCTGGAAGGCCAGGTACAGCAGCTCATGTCTGTAATCCTGACAGGTTATGAGGCCGAGGTGGGAGGATCATTTAAAGCCAGGTTCGAGATTAGGCTGAGCAACATGGTGAGACCCCATCTCTACAAAAAAAAAAAAAAAAAAAAATAGAAAAAAAATTAGCAAGGCATACTGGTGTGCACCTGTAATCCCAAAAACTTTACCCCAGAAATTCAAGGTTGAAAAGACCCACTACACTCTAGCCTGGGCAACAGAGTGAGACCCTATTGCCTAAAGGAAAAAAAAAGTGGAGCTAGGACCTGACTCCAAAATATATGCTCCAACTACTACTGTTGTTTACTCAAATGATCCTCTTTCTAACCATTTCAACTTAGAATCCCAAGAATGTCTTCATTTCAATAACCTATTTACATTCTAAACTTATACCTCAATGGCAGTAATCTGAACACTAGATAAAGTGAGGTTCTTCCAGAATATGAACATAAAGACAGTAAACAAAAAAATAAAATTTAATTCGACTGCCCAAATCTAATCAAAGAGAGCAGGAAAGCATGATAGGAATGAAACTTGAAAGAAGCTGTAGCCTGGCTGGTCTCAGTGGCTCACACTGTAATCCTAGCACTCTGGGAGGCTAAGGAGGGAGGACTGCTTTAGCTCAGGAGTTCAAGATCAGCTTGAGTAAGAGCAAGACCCCTTTCTCAACTAAAAACAGAATAACGGGCGGCGCCTGTGGCTCAGTGAGTAGGGCGCCGGCCCCATATGCCGAGGGTGGCAGGTTCAAACCCAGCCCCGGCCAAACTGCAACAACAACAAAAAAAAAATAGCCGGGCGTTGTGGCGGGCGCCTGTAGTCCCAGCTGCTCGGGAGGCTGAGGCAAGAGAATCGCGTAAGCCCAAGAGTTAGAGGTTGCTGTGAGCCGTGTGACGCCACGGCACTCTACCCGAGGGCAGTACAGTGAGACTCTGTCTCTACAAAAAAAAAAAAAAAAAAAACAGAATAACTAGCTGGGTGTTGTGGCAGGTGCCTATAGTCCCAGCTACTTGGGCACAAGCAAGAGGATCACTTGAATTCAGGAGTTTGAGGTTGCTGTCAGCTAGGCTGACACAACAGCACTCTGGCCTGGGCAACAGAGTAAGACTCTATCCTATCTCCAAAAAAACAAAACTATACACATAATAAGGGAAAAAAGATAGTTTGCATTACTGAATCTAAAAAAGAAAAATCGGGTGGCACCTGTGGCTCAACAGAGTAGAGTACCAGCCCCATATGCCGAAGGTGGCCATTTCAAACCCGGCCCCGGCCAAAAACTGCATAAATAAATAAATAAATCCCAAAATTCAGAATCAAAGAGTATCTTCAACATCACAGCTTGAGAAGTGAATAGGTATATCATCTGGTCATCACAAAAATGTCCTCTGTTCTGGGGCAGTGGTAGCTTATGAGGCCTTTCTACAAACCAGCTGAATTATCCCTTACAATTTCCATTTCTTGATTACTATCTTAGCCTTCCAGATACCTTCATTCTAGAAAAAGGTATGGTAAATGGTGAACTGAGTATGCCATAATAAATTAATAAACTATTATTTTGCATATATATCAGCTTGAAGTTTGACAAGTCAAAGTCAGTTCTCATAACCCCACACAATCTGGTTGGTTCTGGGAAACAAATTCCAGCATCTAGACTGAAAAATTAAGGATCAGACTCTGAAAGTAGTACCACATCAACATACTATCTGCTCCACTTCCCTGCCGTAAGACCCTCCAGAGGACCTGTAAGCCTTTACTAACAACTTCCCTAGCTTGTCTCAGTTATCATGTCTCGGCGCCTGTGGCTCAAGCGGCTAAGGCGCCAGCCACATACACCTGAGCTGGCGGGTTTGAATCCAGCCCAGGCCCGCCAAGCAACAACGACAGCTGCAACCAAAAACTAGCCAGGCATTGTGGTGGGCGCTGTAGTCCCAAGTGGGAGGCAGAATCGCTTGAGCCCAGGAGTTTGAGGTTGCTGTGAGCGGGGATGCCACAGTACTCTACCCAGGGCGACAGCTTGAGGCTCTATCTCAAAGCAAAACAAACAAACAAACAAAACCAGTTATCATCTGATTCTAAAGCTGATTCTAATAGCTTTAATATAGACTAAGCCATGTACCCCAAAGTGAATGTTTTTCTGAGCCCCTACTTCTAGGACTCTCCTCAACCAAGGAGTCTCAAACACAGGCAGCTCCAGCAAAGCCATGTTCAACAGAATATGTTTAACAAACATATTCTACCCACAGTTTCTGAAAGCAAAAAGGATCATGGTGACAGCCAAAAATTAAAATCATAAGACTATCACTATTTGCCTATAAAATTATGAAGTTGGTTTCTGTTTGTTTTGTTTCGATTTTTTAAAGGTAGTAGTCTATGTTGGCAACGTTACAGTGAACCAGCCATTCTCATACATTGCCAGAGGGAGGCAGTACAAATTTGAACAAACTTTCTGAAGAGCAATTTAGAATAAACAGCAAATCTTTGTGTTCATAATTCTTTTTTTTTTTTTTTGTAGAGACAAAGTCTCACTTTACTGCCTTCAGTAGAGTGCCATGATGTCACAGGACTCATAGCAACCTCTAGCTCTTGGGCTTCAGCGATTCTCCTGCCTCAGCCTCCCGAGCAGCCAGGACTACAGGCGCCCGCCACAATGCCCGGCTATTTTTTGGTTGCAGTTCAGCTGGGCTGGGTTTGAACCCGCCACCCTTGGTATATGGGGCCGGCGCCCTACTCACTGAGCCACAGGCACCACCCTATGTTCATAATTCTTTAACCCAGCATTTTTCTGGCTCCATATCCTTCCTTAAGAACAATAATCTTAAAATAGCATAAGAAAATGTTTACATAATGTTAAGTTAAAAATACAAAAGCAATATGATCTGAACCATACAAAAAAACAGGTAAAGAGAGACGCATCTGTAATCCTTACTCTGGGAGGCCGAGTTGGGTGGATTGCTTGAGCTCATGAGTTTGAGACCAGCCTAAGTAAGAGTGAGAACCTGTCTCTAAAAACTAGCCAGGCACAGTTATGGAGGGTGCCTCTAGTCCCAGCTACTCAGGAGGCTGAGCAACAGGATTGCTCAAGCCCAAGAGTTTGAGGTTGCTGTGAGTTATAACGCCATGGCACTCTAACAAGGGTGATAAAGTGAAACTCTGTTTCCAAAAAAAAAAAAAAGATAGGTAAAGAGAAAAAGATGAAGGAATACATCATTGGATGGTGGTATTATGGATGTTTTAACTTTGCTCTTTAAACTTTTGGCATTTTACAACATTTGTAAGTGATTTCTAAAATTAATGTTAATGCCTATATTGGATACTTACTGGGTCTGCCCTGTCTCTTTTTACTGAGGACTGCCCCTTATCCCTCTCATCCCATTAGCAGGGGCTCACAGCCATTTGTACAATTTGACACATGGCCACAAGTGACTGGGCTTAAGGGTTACTAACCTCAAATGGGCCTTAAGTCCTTTCCTAGAAATCTGAAATCGGAATTGGGAGAAAATAAAGCTCCTATAACCTATAATACTTAAGTTAAAAGCTTTAGGATGGGTGTCTCCCACTCACATCATAAGAAACACAAACAAAGGGTGCCAGTTTGCAGGGAGAAAAATGAACCAAATGAAACACAACAAGATACACAAAAATTATAGATGTCTAGTACCTTCATCATGACTGGTTACAGTCCTGAATTTCTGACACATTTTGCTTTCCCTTAATAAAGTCCTTCTTTAAATTAAGCCAGCTTAATTTGGTTTGTTATAGCAGGTTATATCAACTAATATTATCTGTAGTATGTTGGTGTTCTGTTTATGAAGTTAAAAGTCAGAAAACTTCAGTCTCATTAGATTTTGACTTATTTCCAGGCTAGTCCAAAGGCACTGCTTTCAAACTTGACACAACACAGAACTTGACACAAGAACTCTGGTCCCTGGGATCTTTCAAGTGCATAACTTGAATTATAAGAAATCATTAAACCTCACTCTTTGGAGTTAAGGTATCCTTTCCAGAAGCAGCATTTCTTAACTGTATAGAACTAACAAACATGTTATCATAAGCATCACCTAACTTTCCTTTGGAAAAGAAGAGCCAGTCAATAGAATAACTGTTTAAAAAAAAAAAATGAAGGAATCACCATGTTTGACTACTTGATGGTTATATCCCTTGGGGGGAACCTTGCTAGCTATCTGCACTTGGATATGCTACACAGTGTTCTGTGGTCATCTACGAATTTCTTTTGAGTGCAACCCCAGTAAGAGGAACCTGAATGATAAAGGACTCTCCTTTGTAGCAGAGGTAACCCAGCAAGTAAGCAAAGCCCTATTATCTAGAATGAAAATTACATGGAACCCGCCTAAAATAAGGTATTGCTGCTTGCCCTCCTCTGGATAAGGGTGGCTCTTTAGAAGCAGGCTTAAGTTAAGCCCCTAAGAAATAGTTTATAACATCCCAAGCATCCCAAGGTACTATGTTGTCCCTCCTTCTCCTCCCATAGATATGGAAGGGTAAAACTGACAGTAGGAATACGTAACAAAAGAATGGCTTTTTCAGATTGTATATGAAACCAGCACATTGTACCCCTTGATTGCACTAATGTACACAGGTATGATTTAACAATTAAAAAAAAATGGCTTGGAAAAAAGGGGAGGAGGGTAGTTTCTTCAAAAGCCCTTTACAACCCCCCTTTTTTGAGAACTAAAACCTATATCCCTGCCTCAGGTCAGTGGTCAAGAGGGGAGTGTCTTTTGTTCTTTGTGCCACAGGAGATAGCTCAAGGGAATCATATGGATGGAGGTCACAAGATTATTTTAGCTTAAGATGGTATTAACCTGCACAGAGGTCACAAGATCATTTTAGCCAAAGAAGGGATGAATCTGGGCTTGATTGTCTTAGCCTACTATGGAATTATAGGATTAATCAGAACCTTTAGAAACTCTGTGCTTCTGTTCAGAAGGATGCTGATATTTTTGAGACAAAGTCTACTAGCCTCCTCATTTGCCAGCAAATTAATAAACCTCTCTTTCCTTTGCCTGACCAAAAAAAAAAAAAAAGAAAAAGAAAAGAAAAGAAAGAAAAAGCCTTCTTTTCCCATACAATCTTTCCAGAATGTAGATGAAGAGGGTTACTAGGGAAAAATGATTCCTAGAGGTACCCCTAATGAATGACCTTTGTCCTTCTAGAGAAAACTACATTTGTTGAGTGCCTATAATCTCCTAAGTATTACACTAGGTGTTTTACACAAATCACTTTAATCACTAAAACAATTGTTGAGGCGGGGCCCAGTAGCTCACACCTATAGTCCTAGCACTTTGGGAGGCCAAGACAGGTGGGATCGCTTGAGCTCAGGAGTTCAAAACCAGCCTAAGCGAAAGCAAGACCCCCTTCTCTACTAAAGATAGAAAAACTAGCCAGACATTGTGGCAAGAGCCTGTAGTCTCAGCTACTTAGGAGACTGAGCCAAGAGGATCGCTTGAGCCTATGAGTTTGAGGTTGCTGTGAGCTATGATGCCATAGAACTCTATGAAGGGCAGCAAAGTGAGGCTCTGTCTCAAAAACAAACAAATAAACACACACCAAAAAAAAAAAAAACTGTTGAAAGGTAAGAACTGTGAATGCCATTTCAGAGATGTAAAAATGAGATTCAGAGAGGTTAAAAGGCTTGCTCAAAGACACAAATTACTAAAACACAAAAGCCAAAATTCAAACTCCACATCCATGTTCTCTATACTTTCTATGAAGCTCCTCAGAGCTATCATTTCCTGAACATTTCTCACGATACAAAAGAGAATAAAACAAAACCAAAAACTCAAGTCCAGTAATAGAAATAACAACAAAAAAGTAAGGTCATAAAACAGAATGCTCTTCAAAGTTATATAATAGTTTATTGACAGTTTGTAAGTATATGATCACATTTTTAGTATTTGGGAGAACAGGATATAAGCTTCCATACATAATAAATCTAGCTAAGTCAGAGAAAGAGTAAAGAAGCAATCCACATGTTCCAAAATGGAGACGGGTTTTAGTAAATTATACAAATCACCACAAGCAAAATAAAAAATACATCATTATATTGGAGAAAAAAATAAACTGGAAAACTGTCTGAACTTCATATCACAAAGAACCGCTTTCCCTAATATATAGAGGGTACCCACAGACCACTAAAAAAAAAAAAAAAAATTACCGAAAAAGAAAAATAACCATAAGATCTAAACAAACAGAAAGGAAATACAAATGAGTTTTATTTATTTATTTATTTATTTATTTATTTATTTATTTATTTATTTTGTAGAGACAGAGTCTTACTTTATGGCCCTCGGTAGAGTGCCATGGCATCACACAGCTCACAGCAACCTCCAACTCCTGGGCTTAAGCGATTCTCTTGCCTCAGCCTCCAGAGTAGCTGGGACTACAGGCGCCCGCCACAACGCCCAGCTATTTTTTGGTTGCAGTTCAGCCAGGGCCGGGTTTGAACCCGCCACCCTCGGTATATGGGGCTGGCGCCCTACTCACTGAGCCACAGGCGCCGCTCACAAATGAGTTTTAGATATCTGGGGGGAAAGTTCAGCCTCACAAGTAATAACAGTAATGCAAATTAAGACTATATTAATATACCATTTTTCATCTTTCAGACTGGCAAAGATCAAGGAGTCTGACAATACTATGTGAGTATGAAGAAATTAGCATTCACACATTGCTGGTCAGAGTGTAAATGTACACAACCCTTAGGGAAAGTAATTTGGCATTAGCAAACAAAATTGTAATGGCATATGTCCTTTGATCGACCAATTACATCTATAGAAAATTATCCTATAGATATTGTCCATGTGGACGAAATGTCTTCTGTATGAGAATTAACACCAGGCAGCACCTGTGGCTCAATGAGTAGGGCGCCAGCCCCATATACTGAGGGTGGCAGGTTTGAACCTGGCCCCGGCCAAATTGCAACAAAAAATAGCTGAGTGTTGTGGCAAGCGCCTGTAGTCCCCACCACTTGGGAGGCTGAGGCAAGAAAATCGCCCTAGAGTTGGAGGTTGCTATGAGCTGTGATGCCACAGCACTCTACCGAGGGTGATCAAGTGAGACTCTGTATCAAAATAAATAAATAAATAATACACTGCAGTACTATTTGTTAATGGTAAAATATTGGAAACAATTTTATGGTCACCAATAGGGCAGTGGATAAAATAAACTATGATTCATCCATAATGTGCTATAATCCATATTTTAAAAAATGAAGAAACTCTGTACATATTGTTATGGAATGATCTACTGCAGTATTAAATGAAAAAAAGCTAAGTACAGAATAATGTGCATATCATTCGTATAAATGAAGGAGCATGTATGTTGCTTGTACTACATACAATACTGTCTTGTATTGAGTCCAGAGAGGGGAACTGGTTGACTAGGGGATGGGGACAGAAACCAGATTTTTAATTTATTATTGTTTTGAATTTTGAGCCATATGAACATTAATACCTATTCAAAAACTTAATTTTAGAAATAATAAAAAATATTTTTGCCTGGTACAGTGATTCACACCTATAATCCTAACACTGGGAAGCCAAGGCAGAAGGATCCCTAAGGTCAAGAGTTTGCAAACAGCCTGAGCAAAAGCGAGACCCCATCTTTACTAAAAATAGAAAAATGCATCCATTGTAGGATGGTAAAAAAATTAAAAATTAAAATAAAAATAGAAAAAAATAGCCAGGCACTGTAGTGGGCACCTATAATCTGAGCTGCGTGGGAGGCTAAAGCAAGAGGATAGCTTGAATCTAGGAGTTTGAGATTGCTGTGAGCAAGGCTGACTCTATGGCACTCTAGCCTGGGCAACAGAGTGAGACTCTGTCACAAAAAAAAAAAATGAAATGAAATGAAATAAATAATAAAAATAAAATAAATAAAAAAATAGTTATGTTATATCCAGGACAGAATATATACTTACTAAGTTTTCAAGTATATGAATAAACCGGAAACGATATAGGATAAACCATGAAGTGGAGGAAAGGAACATAGCTTATACATAGCTTATATATAAAAGAATACATATTTTGTTCAAAACTTTTTAACTTTTTTCTTCTTTATACTTTCCTGCACTTCCCTAATTTTCTATAGTGAGCATATATTACTTTAATATTCTGGGGGGAAAAATACCACAAAAAGAACAAATAGCTAAAATAATCCTTTTTAAATCTGTAAATAAATCATCCTTAATTACAACATCACTGACTCTTACCTGACCATGACTGGTTGTTGGTTCTTCCTCCAACAAAAGTTTCTCTTTCAAGCTTTTAACTGGGCTTTCTTGAAAATCCTTGGTTTTTGAGTGCCAGAAAGATGCCCTAGACTCCTGCCTTTCCTCTTTGGTTTCATCTCCCATATCTTCTGAGATGCCTTCATTTTTTTCACTAGCCTGATCTCCTTGGCCACATTCATTCTGGATCAGAGAAGGAGGTCTAGGTAACACTGGTTCCCCAAATTCCTTTTTTTTTAAAAGCTGCCTCTGAGCCATTTTCAGGCTCTTCTGATAAACCTCCAACTGGCAGAGAATGACCTTGGTATACTGGTTAGGGTCTACTCCAGCAGGGCAGAATGGAACACCCCAGACGTAGTGTGCAGTGTCACCAATGTCCTGGAGACCTTTGGCATCTGCTGGGGTAGGCAGACAGTGCCTAAATGTGTCCCCCCTACCCTGGGCATCTTTGAAAACACAACCCCTCCCAGTACTTTCCTGTGGCTTCCCACACTGTGTGTGCTCAGACAAGTGGCCGGTACATCTGTCAAAACATTTAAAGTTCTCATTCTCAAACACTGGCTGGCTTGACTGGTCCCAGCTTCCTGAGCTGCCAGAGACTGGCTCCTCTTCAGTGTTTTCAGTGTGGTCCCAAGGCTCCTCTCTTTCCTCAGCCTCGCTTCCCTGACTGATATGTGGGCCTTTAAACAGTGATGGAGGTACCAGCTGCCATATGCCTGTAGGTATTTGAGAAAAAGTAGGGCTAAGGACAAACTTTTTTATTAAAAGGGCTTGATAAGCTATCACTTACCAAGAATTACATAATGTGGTTAAGAAAGGCTCTTCTTTGGCTTTAACCAAATGTTGGTTTTTCCTTGGAGTATGCTGGATATTAGTGAGATCTCAACTATTGTCTAATTTAACCTCTTTAAAATCACCAAAAAAATTAGGGCATTTCTATATATCTACTTTCAACATGAGATCCCTCTGATATAGAAATACTTGGTGAGTAAGAGGAGTCAGAACAGGGAGACATGCCTTCAGTGGTCCGAGAGTCTGTGATCTTCTCTTGGTGAGACCGTGAAGACGGTCTAGTCGCCAGAGGCTGAGATCTGGTAGCAGAAGCATCAGAAGGTTGGCAACTCTGAAACAAGCATCCCACACCAGACCAGGTTTATTATTAAAATACTTATACATAAAGGGTCACAGGAAGGACAAAAAGGAAAGCCATTAAGAGTTTCTCCTGCCCAAAATGTAGATGTTCAATTCAAATAAGTGCACACAATGTACTGAAAGTCTATGTGCAAAATATACTAGATCACTATACTAAAACCTTTTCTAAAACAGAGAGGCAAATGAAACAAAGGAAGACTCAGGGCCTGCCTTTGGCCAGTATCCTCCATATTTAAAATTGTTTCAACTGTCTGAGTGGAGGAAGGATAATCAGTGGGACCTCACCTATGATACATGTTGCAAGGGTACATGTTAAATCTATTGGAGTATATGGGTAGGGCACCAGCCCCATATACTGAGGATGGTGAGTTCAAACCCGACCCCAGCCAAACTGCAACAACAACAAAAAATAGCCCGGCGTTGTGACGGGCACCTGTAGTCCCAGCTACTCGGGAGGCTGAGGCAAGAAAATCGCCTAAGCCCAGGAGCTGGAGGTTGCTGTGAGCTGTGACGCTACAGCCCTCTATAGAGGGTGATGAAGTAACTCTGTCTCTTAAAAAAAAAAAGCATCACAAGAATGGAGAAGCATGAATCCTATGTACTCAATTTTGATATGAGAACAATTAATGACAATTAAGGTCGGGGGTGGGGGAAGGAAAAGCAGAGCGAGAGAAGGGGTGGGGTGGGGCCTTGGTGTGTGCCACACCTTCTGGGGGCAAGACATGATTGCAAGAGGGACTTTACCTAACAAATGCAATCAGTGTAACCTGGCTTATTGTACCTTCAATGAATCCCCAACAATAAAAAAAAATAAAAATAAAAATAAAAGATATGGTTTAAGAGTAGAGTATAAACGTCTTAACAAAAGTAAGTGAGGTAAAGGCTATGTTAACCAGTTTGATGTAAGCATTCCAAATTGTATATAAAATCAGCACATTGTCCCCATAAATGTATGAATGTACACAGTTATAATTTAATAAAAAAACTGAGTAAAATAAATAAAATTATTTCAATTGTATATATTCAAATCACAATTTAACACCATGTGATTATATTTTAAACTGTCCATTTTTTTTTCTTTTTTTTTTTCTATAACCCATTCTAGTTTTCATTCCCTTTGCTCTCCCCACAAAACAGGATTGAGGTAAGCACCTTAACTGGCTTCCTTTTCCTAACACAATTATAACACCTCAAAAACACTTCCATCTCCACAAACTTTTCAACACAGCCTATTTACATTCAGGCTTTCAGCAATGGCTTTCCTCAAGAGTTCCTCTTCTTCCTCCTCCTGGCTATTCACCTCCCTAGCTTCCTGCTCACTCATTTTGAGAGCCAGAGCAAACTGTTCTTCTTCTGTCATCTCTGTAAGAGAATAGGGAAAAGAGAGGGAAGGACATCACAAACACTGAAGAAGCTTAGAGACAAGAAACAGGATTATTAAACTTGTTTTTTTTTTAAACAGAGTCTCACTTTGTTGCCCTTGGTAGAGTGCTGTAGCATCATAGCTCACAGCAACCTCAAACTCTTGGGCTCAAGCAATCCTCTTGCCTCAGCCACCTGAATAGCTGGGTCTACAGGTGCCCACCATAATGGCCAGCTATTTTTAGAGACAGAGTCTCCCTCTTACTCAGGCTGGTCTCCAACACGTGAGCTCAAGCAATTCGCCCACCTCATTCTCCCAGAGTACTAGGATTACAGGTGTGAACCACCATGCCCGGCCTCAGATTATTAAACTTTTTAATTGAAGATACTACAGACCACTTTTACAATTTTATAAATGATGAAAACTCCAAAAGGGAAGGCATTGGCCAGGATCATTAGCAGCAATTACAACAAAATCCTGAGCTTACTAGACTGTAAGATCTCATGAAGGCAGAGTTTTTACCTATATTGTCCACTGTTAATATCTCCAGGACCTAAAAGACTTCCTGGCACATGGTAGATACTCAATATTTGATGAATGAACAGAGGAAATGACTCCCACTCAAGTGCTTTTGCTAAATACTACGCTGCTTTATAATCAACATTTAGCCGGAATAATTTTTTTTTTTTTTTTGTAGAGACAGAGTCTCACTGTACCGCCCTCGGGTAGAATGCCATGGCGTCACACGGTTCACAGCAACCTCTAACTCTTGGGCTTAAGCGACTCTCTTGCCTCAGCTTCCCAAGCAGCTGGGACTACAGGCGCCCGCCACAACACCCGGCTATTTTTTTGTTGCAGTTTGGCCGGGGCTGGGTTTGAACCCGCCACCCTCGGCATATGGGGCCAGCGCCCTACTCACTGAGCCACAGGCGCCATCCTAGCCGGAATAATTTTACTCTTCAGGATCCTCTAGTTTACCTAGTAGAAAAGAATCAAATCAGATCACCTAGTGATCAGAATGTGGTCATCAAATACCATTTTCCATTAAAAACAATTGGGGTACATGGGAGAAATGGCTAATTTGAAGTCTGGAGCATGAAATGTGTAAGATAAGCTATATATTTGTCATAGCTATAAGCAAGGATTTGATCAGACACTACTAGGGCCATAACAAAAGAACTCAGGAGCCAACTATAAAAAGTTCTCGGGCGGCTCCTTTGCTCAAAGGAGTAGGGCCCCGGCCCCATATGCCAGAGGTGGAGGGTTCAAACCCAGCCCCAGCCAAAAACTGCAAAAAAAAAACTTCTCACTGGCCAAAAATGGAACTGGAACACGAATAATAATGAATGCAATAGATGAAAAAACATGAAACATATTTAGATCTGTATGTTTATACTGAGAATACTTTATAAAAAAGATCACTAGTTACTGTTAAAAAAAATCCTAGTGAATACTTTTTTTTAGCCAGGGTCCTGAGCCACCAGGCCCAGCAGTGAATCAATTATTTTGAAAATTGGTAAACAAAAGAACAGTTTGAAACTTTTGCCCTACTTTCCCTATACAAACTATACTACTAAGCAATCAAGTACATGAGACGCTTACTTACTTACTTACTTATTTATTGTTTTTAGAAACTCTATCACCCAGGTTGGAATACAATGGCAAGCACACTTCACTGCAACCCCAGACTCCTGGGCTCAATGATCTTTCCCCTGCCTCAGCCAAAAGTTTCTCTTTACAAAATTATTCCAGCCAATAAATGTGAAAGAAATGATAAAATATTGCCATTTTAGATAATGCCTATGGAGGGAAATTTGGTAATGTCTAACAAACTGCATATAAATTTACCCTTTGACCTAGCAACCCCACATTAGCAATTTACCCTTATGATACCTTTCCAATTAAAAGAAGTACATATGCACAACATTTCTCATTGCAACAATGTCTGAATTTGCAGAACACTGGAATCTGGGTGGGTGTAGTACCTCAGGCCTGTCATCCTAGCACTCTGGGAGGCTGAGGCGGGTAGATTGCCTGACCTCAGGAGTTCAAGATCAGCCCGAGCACCAGCGAGACCCCGTCTCTAAAAAAAAAAAAAAAAAATCGCCGGGCATTGTGGCAGGTGTTTATAGTATCAGCTACTCAGGAGGCTGAGGCATGAGGATTGCATAAGCCCAAGAGACTGAAGTTGCTGTGAGCTATGATACCATCGCACTCTACTGAGGCTAACAAAGTGAGACTCTGTCTCAATGAAAAGAAAAGAAAACAAACAAAAAAAAACCCACTGGAATCTACTCAATGACTATAAACTGTGGTACATGTTCACATAGCCATTTACAAAAAGTAAGGAATATCTCTATGGATGGGGAATACAGCAATTTCAAGGTTATATTATTAAGCAAAAAAGAAAAGAAAAGTACAAAAGGAGTGTATGTATAGCATGCTACCTCCTATATATGAAAGGAAAAATAAGACAAAAAGTATATATACATATTTATTGTGCAGTGTCACACAAAAAAGCTAAACAAGAAACTAAAATAAATAGTTACCTACAGGTGATTGAGAAAAAGGTAGAAGAGACAAGGTAGAGGGGTGGTGCCTATGGCTCAAGGAGTAGGGCACTAGCCCCATATATCAGAGGGTATCTCAGCCCTGGCCAAAAACTGCAAAAAAAAAAAAAAAGAAAAGAAGGTAGGGAATGATACTTTTCTGTATATATCTTTGACTTATGGGATCATGTAAATGTTAAACTTTTTTTTTTTTTTTTTTGTAGAGACAGAGTCTCACTTTATGGCCCTTGGTAGAGTTGCCGTGCCCTCACACAGCTCACAGCAACCTCCAACTCCTGGGCTTAAGCGATTCTCTTGCCTCAGCCTCCCAAGTAGCTGGGACTACAGGCGTCTGCCACAACACCCGGCTATTTTTTTGTTGCAGTTTGGCCGGGGCTGGGTTTGAACCCGCCACCCTTGGCATATGGGGCCGGCGCCCTGCTCACTGAGCCACAGGCGCCGCCCAATGTTAAACTTTTTTTAAAAAGTAGCATGAAATCAGGCCAAGCATGGTGGCTCAGGCCTATAATCCTAGCACTCTGGGAAGCCAAGGAGGGAGGATGCCTTCAGCTTAGGAGTTCGAGACCAGCCTATCCCAGTTCCCGTCTCTACTAAAAATAAAAAAGAATTAGCCAGGCATTGTGGTGTGTGCCTGTTGTCCCAGCTATTCAAGAGGCTAAGGCAGGAGAATTACCTAAACCCAGGAGTTTGAGGTTGCTTGTGAGCTAGGCTAATGCCCTGGCACTCTAGCCTGGGCAACAGAGTAAGACTCTGTCTTAAAAAAAAAAAAAAAATCATGAAATCAACAAGCATAAGGGATCTCAAAAATTGAATCCAAACATAAATATAACCCAAGATCAATGTGAAATGACCTCAGTGAAAGTGAAAACATAAAATTTGCATAACTAAAGCAACATTTACCAGAAAATTTATAGCTTTACATGATCATATCAGAAAAGATCAAAGTTTAAAATCAGTAATTCATGCTTTCCACCTTAAGAAACCATACTATAGGGTGGCGCCTGTGGCTCAGTGAGTAGGGCACTGGCCCCATATGCCGAGGGTGGCGGGTTCAAACCCAGCCTAGGCCAAACTGCAACCAAAAAATAGCCGGGCGTTGTGGTGGGCGCCTGTAGTCCCAGCTGCTCGGGAGGCTGAGGCAAGAGAATCGCGTAAGCCCAAGAGTTAGAGGTTGCTGTGAGCGGTGTGACGCCACGGCACTCTACCCGAGGGTGGTACAGTGAGACTCTGTCTCTACAAAAAAAAAAAAAAAAATATTTTGGTTCTATGAAAAGATCAATAAAATGCATAAACCTCTAACTAGACTGGTCAAGGGAGAAAGTCAAATATAAAGAATAAATGCAGCAACACTACAAATTCAACAGTCATGAAAAGGATAATAAAGGGAATACCACAAATGATTTTTTTCTTTTTTTAGAGACAGAGTCTCACTTTATTGCCCTCGGTAGAGTGCAGTCCGTCACAGCTCACAGCAACCTCCAGCTCCTGGGCTTCAGTGATTCTCTTGCCTCGGCCTCTCAAGTAGCTGGGACTAGAGGCGCCCGCCACAACACCCAGCTATTTTTTGTTGCAGTTAGGCTGGGGCTGGCACCCTACCCACTGAGCGATAGGCACTGCCCCAAAATGATTTTATACCAATGAATTTGATAACTAAGATCACACATTCTCAAGAAAGGTCATACCATACCCAAGGGGACAAGAACTGTTTCTTTGTAGGCAAAAAAACTTACTCTCTTTTTATATTAAAATATAGATATACAATCAGTATATAAACAGGACATATAACGTATCTGTGGTATTAAAGTATGAAAATGGCATAACTATAAACATAAATAAATGGAACGGAGAGAAAATTCAGAAATAGACCCCACTGATTGCAACTGATTTTATTTTTTTGAGACAGAATCTTACTTTGTCACCCTCAGTAGAGTGCTGTGGTGTCACAGCTCACAGCAACCTCAAACTCTTGGACTCAAGTGATTGATTCTTTTGCCTCAGCCTCCCAAGTAGTTGGGACTACAGGCGCCCACCATAATGCCATTTTTTTTTTTTTAAGAGACAGGGTCTTGCTCTTGCTTAGGTTGGTCTCAAACTCCCAAGCTCAAGCAATCTACCTGCCTTGGCCTCCCAGAGTGCTAGGATCACAGGCACAAGCCACTGTGCCTAGGCCCTTCAACTGATCTTTTTTTTTTTTTTTTTTTTGAGACAGAGTCTCACTTCGTTGCCCGCACCCTGGCCCTCAGTAGAGTGCCATAGCGTCACAGCTCACAGCAATCTCAAACTCTTGGGCTCAACTGATTCCCTTGCTTCAGCCACAGAGTAGCTAGGACTACAGGCACCTGCCACAACATCTTTTTAAAGATGTGGGGGGAGGGTTCCCTCTGGTTCAGGCTGGTCTCAAACCTGTGAGCTCAGGCAATCCACCCAATCAGCCTCTCTGAGTGCTAGGACTACAGGCATGAGCCACCTCACCCAGCCTCCTTCAACCGATTTTCAACAAGAAAAGAGTCTTTTCAACAAATGGTAAAAGAATGAACATTCATATAGAAAAAAATGAATCTTAACAAAGATTACCTCACATTATATACAAACATTAACTCAAAATATATCAAAGATCTAAATGTAAAAGCTTAAAACTATAAAAATTATAGAAAACAGATGAAAATTTTTGTAACCCTGGGGTAGTCAAAGATTTCTCAGGACACAAAAAGATAAAAAATAATGAAAAGAGAAAAAAAAAAAAAAAGGAACTCATCAAAGTTTAAATTTTCTATTCTCTGGAACATACTGTTTAAGAAAATGAGAAGACAAGCCCCAAATAGGAGAACATTTTCACAACATATATAATCAGACAAAGGACTTGCATCTAAAATACATCAAGAACTCCTATAACTAAGTAATAATAAATAGTAACTCTAGGCTCAGCACCTGTAGCTCAGCAGCTAGGGTGTCGGCCATATGCACTGGGGCTAGCGGGTTCAAACCCAGCCCAGGACTGCTAAACAACAATGACAACTACAACAACAACAAAAAAATAGCTGGGCGTTGTGGTGGGTGCTTATATTCCCAGCTACTTGGGAGGCTGAGGCAAGAGAATCCTTTAAACCCAAGAGTTTGAGGTTGCTGTGAGCGTGAGCTGGGATGCCACAGAAATCTACTGAGGGCGACATACTGAGACTCTGTCTCAAAAAAAAAAAAGAAAGAAAGAAAAAGAAATAGGAACTCTTGGGCAGCGCCTGTGGCTCAGTTGGTAAGGTGCCAGCCCATATACCGAGGGTGGCGGGTTCAAACCCGGCCCCGGCTTAACTGCAACCAAAAAATAGCCG
Source organism: Nycticebus coucang (assembly GCF_027406575.1). Taxonomy (NCBI): domain Eukaryota; kingdom Metazoa; phylum Chordata; class Mammalia; order Primates; family Lorisidae; genus Nycticebus; species Nycticebus coucang. The sequence goes on from NC_069796.1 coordinate 80,964,016, forward strand.
GGCGTTGTGGCGGGCGCCTGTAGTCCCAGCTACTCGGGAGGCTGAGGCAGGAGAATCGCTGAAGCCCAGGAGTTGGAGGTTGCTGTGAGCTGTGTGAGGCCACAGCACTCTACAGAGGGCTATAAAGTGAGACTCTGTCTCTATAAAAAAAAAAAAAAAAGAAATAGGAACTCTAATCTTAAAAATATGGGCAAGGCCAGGGTGTTGACTCATTACTGTAATCTCAGTTCTTTGGAGGGCCAATGTGGGAGGATCTCTGGGGGCAATTTGAGACAAACCAGGGCAACAGAGTGAAACCCCATCTCCACAAAAATGTAAGAAAACTCAGCCAGGCATAATGGTACATGCCTGTAGTCTCAGCAACTCAAGATGCTGAAGCAGGAGGATCACTTAAACCTAAGGAGTTGAAGTTACTGTGAATTATGATCATGCCACTGCATTCCAGCCTGGGCAACAGAGACCCTGTCTCAAAACAAAAAAAAAAAAAAAATGGGCAAGGGATCTAACAGACATTTCACAAAAGAAAATACTATAGCAATATCCACTAAGCACATAAAGGTCATTAATCAACAGGAAAATGCAAATTAAAATGAGATACCACTGAATACCACTAGAATAGCTAAAATGAAAAAGATTGACATTCCTGATAAAGTCATTCAATCACCAAAAAAAGACTGATCACATCCTATATATTCAGTGTAAGATGACAAAAAAAAAAGTGAAATGCAAAGAGGTAAATCTGAGTTCATTGTAATACTCTGCTTTTCAGGACACCTTATTCCCTAAAGATTCTAGAAAGGTGAGGCTTTCCTATACGGACTGAAGTATTCTCCTGGCTGAACTCTAGCCCCACCCTTAAAATAAGAACTTAAATTTAATAACATAGCCAGTTTCTTTTTTTTCTAGTGCATAAGGAGGAAGCTCCAGAGCAACTGACTGGGTTTAAATTCTGATTTTGCCTCACTCTAGTTATATGATCTTGAGCAGGTTACTTATCCTCTGTACCTGGATACTGGTGCTAGTCTCTGATAACCTCCCTCCCCTTTTTACTTTGCTTCCTTTATCTGCTATGGACATATACATAGAGTAAATATACCCCTGACTTTAGGAATTCTCATGTAAATACCATGTATATGTAATACTTGTTTTAGTTCACACATATATAAAACTGAGGTATAATATATAGGGTTATTATGAAGATTAAATAATTTAATGTATATAGAACACTTTAGTGCTTAGCAAATAACAAGTGCTCAAAAATATTAAATATTACTATAATTATTATTACTATTTATTATTTGAAGAAATTCAAAGTTTTAATAGCATATTACCATTCTAACTTAGCCATTTCATGTATATTATACTCACAGCACACAACTGCATAAACTTGACAAATACATAATTACATACTTATTTAACCAAAATCAGAATTAAAAGGTAAAAGAACACTCTAATTCACTAGTTACTGTCTCTAACTTTCACACTTCAACCATGATCTGAGACTAAAGCCCAATAAACTGTTGACTAAGACACATTTTACCTGACTTCTCTAAATGTAAGAACTCAGCAATTAGAATAGTGAAAAAAAGCAAACTGGAATCCTACCTGCAAGATGCTTCTTTGAAGAAAACAACAGCAAGTATCAATCTTAGAAGCTTCAACTAAATTGGCTCTACTAAGCTTACAAATAATTCTGCAGAGCTAAATGCAGAGTAGCTTTTAGGCTGATTATGCTGATTATAATTTATGATGATTAACATCTCCCAAAATTCTGGTTAGCCCCCCACCGATATGTGCAAACAGGCTGTTAACAATTCAGAATACAAAACTAAATAGTACATATCAAGAGAACATATGTAATTTGTGGTATTTAAAACAGCTGAAAGAGAACATATGCCCACACAGATAATTTTACAAAATTAATAAGACAAACTATTTTCCATTCTAGAAGAGTGTGGGGAAAACACTTGAAGATATTGGCCTGAGAAAAAACTTTTATGAGGAAGATCCCAATAGCAACTGAAGCAACACCAAAAATAAATAACTGGGACTTGATTGAGCTAAGAAGCTTTTGCACAGCTAAGAGTACCACAAACAAAGCAAACAGCCCTCAGAATGAGAGAAGATTTTTGCATGTTATGAATCTGACAAAGGCCTCATAACTGGAATCTACAGAGAACTCAAATTAAACAATAAGAAAAGTGCAAACAACCCTCTCTGTAAGTGGGCAAGTGATTTGAACAGAAACTACCTTGAGGATGATAGACAAATGGTCAATAAACACATGAAAAAATGCTCGTCTTTAATCATCAGGGCAATGCAAATCAAAACCACTCTAAGATATCACCTAACCCCAGCAAGATTAGCCCACATCACAAAGTCACAAAACATCAGATGCTGGCATGGATGAGGAAAGAAAGGTACACTTCTACACTGCTGGTGGTATTGCAAACTAATATAGCCCTTGTGGAGAGAAGTATGGAGAATCCTCAAAGATCTTCCATTTGACCCTATTACTAGGTACCCAGAAGAACATAAATCATTTTACCACAAAGACATTTGCACTAGAATGTTCACTGCAGCTCAATCCATAATTGCCAAGTTGTGGAAGCAACCTAAGTGCCCATCAACCCATGAATGGATCAACAAACTGTAGTATATGTATACCATGAAATATTATGCAGCCATTAAAAAGATGAAGACTTTATATCTTTTACATTTATTTGGGTGGAGTTGAGATATATTCTTCTTAGTGTAAGTATTACAAGAATGGAAAGATGAATATCCAATGTACTCCATACTAATATGAAATCAATATATAAATAATTACATGGTCCTAAGAACAATAAAACACTTAACAATAAAATACAGTCCAGTTTGCGGGACAGAGGGAAGCAGGAGGGGAACGGGGGGAGGACATATGGAAGGAGGAGGAAGGGCAGGAGGCAGGATCTCACCTAATGTGCACATTGTGAGGGTATATAACACCCCTCTTGGGTGAGGGGCTCTTCTACAAATGAAACTTTACCCTGGAAGTGAGAACAATGTAACCTAAATATTGTACCCTCATATTAATTTGAATAAAGTTTAAAAAAAACAGATAAACTATTTTTCTACCCAAATCTTATTTTTTTTTTTGGAAACAGTGTCTCACTTTGTTGCCCTTAATAGAGTGCTGTGGTATCAGAGCTCACAACCACCTCCAGATCTTGGGTTTAGGCGATTCTCTTGCCTCAGCCTCCTGAGTAGCTGGGACTACAGGCGCCCGCCACAACACCCAGCTATTTTGTTGTTGTTGTTGCAGTTTTAGCCAGGGTCGGGTTCAAACCTGCCACTCTCAGTATATGGGGCCAATGCCCTACTCACTGAGCGAGAGGTGCCACACGCAAATCTTTCCTTAAGAACTTTGTTTTGCAAAACAGATACAGCTCTGCAGCTATGATAAAGTTAATATATCTGAGCGGCACCTGTGGCTCAGTGAGTAGGGTGCTGACCCCATATACCGAGGATGGCGGGTTCAAACCCGGGCCCAGCCAAACTGCAACAAGAAATAGCCAGGCATTGTGGCGGGTGCCTGTGGTCCCAGCTACTGGAGAGGCTAAGGCAAAAGAATCACCTAAGCCCAAGAGCTAGAGGTTGCTGTGAGCTGTGATGCCACAGCACTCTACTGAGGGTGACAAAGTGAGACTCTATCTCTACAAAAAAAAAAAGTTAATATATCTACATATTGTTGGTTACGATATAAATTTATAAAATGTGTTTGGGGTGGCGCCTGTGGCTCAGTCAGTGGGGTGCCGGCCCCATATACAGAGGGTGGCGGGTTCAGGCCCGGCCCCAGCCAAACTGCAACCAGAAAATAGCCGGGCGTTGTGGCGGGCGCCTGTGGTCCCGGCTGCTCGGGAGGCTGAGGCAAGAGAATCGCTTGCGCCCAGGAGTTGGAGGTTGCTGTGAGCTGTGTGAGGCCACAGCACTCCACAGAGGGCCATAGAGTGAGACTCTGTCTCTACAAAAAAAAAAAAAAAAAAATGTGTTTGAAAGCACTAAGCCACTATGTGTCACAAACCTTTGTGTTTGTTTTTTTTTTTTTTTAGACAGAGTCTCACTCTGTTGCCCAGGCTAGAGTGCTAGGCATCAGCCCAGCTCACAGCAACCTCAAACACCTGGGCTCAAGTGATCAGCCTGCCTCAGTCTCCTAAGTAACTAGGACTATAAGGTGCCTGCCATGATGAACAGCTAATTTTTCTATTTTTACTAAAGACAGGGTTCTCACTCTTGCTTAGGCTGGTATTGAACTCTTAGATTTAAGGATCCTCTTGCCTTGGCACCCCAGAGTGCTAGGATTACAGGCATAAGCCACTTGGTCTAGCTCTAAGAGTGTGTGTGTTGTGTGTGTATTTTTTTTTTTTTAAAGAGACAGAGTTTTTTTTTTTTTTTTGGGGATTCATTGAGGGTACATAAAGAGACAGAGTTTTATTCTGTCACCCTCAGTAGAGTGCTGTGGCATCATAGCTCACAACAACTTCCAACTCCTGGGCTTAGGCAATTCTCTTGCCTCTGCCTCTTGAGTAGCTGGGACTGCAGGCGCCTGCCACAATGCCTGGGTATTTTTTGTTGCAGTTTGGCTGGGGCCAGGTTCGAACATGCCGCCCTCGGTATATGGGGCCAGCGCCCTACCCACTGAGCCACAGGCACCACGGCTCCTAAGTGTATATATTTTAAAGTGATAACAGTTCTTAGGAATTTACCCTAGGCAATCACTAAAGAAGAAGAAAAGTACTATACATAAAAAGATAGTCAACTACATTATTATCTGTAAGAGCATTTTCCTAAAGCCTAAAAACAAAATAAGGTTAAATTATGGCATATCAATACAAAGATACAATGATGTTATCAACATGCCCATTGTGAAGACACAAAAATGATAAAGTGTGGGATGGGCATCGTGACTCATGCCTCCTATCATTCTGGGAGGCTGAGGCAGGAGGATTGTTTGAGCTCAAGAGCTCAAGATCAGCCTGAACAAAGTGAGACCCCCATCTCTACTAAAAATAGAAAAATTAGATGGTCATTGTAGCATGTCCCTTAGTCCCAGCTACTTGGGAGGCTGAGGAAGGAAGACTGCCTGAGCCCAGAAGTTAGAGGAAGTTGCCATGGCACTCTGACAGTGAGAGATTCTGTCTCAAAAAAAAAAAAAAAAAAACGGAGAAAGAGAAAGCATGTATATTATTACATTATATGAAAAAACCATGGCACACTAGGGAGATGTAGTTGGGCTGCTCTCTCTTTTCTTTCTTTTTTTTTTTTTTTGGCTGGGGCTGGGTTTGAACCCACCACCTCCGGCATATGGAACCAGCGCCCTACTCCTTGAGCCACAGGTGCTGCCCCGGGGCTGCTCTCTCAATACCATTGAATTGGTACATTAAAATGGTACATTTCTTAACATTTTATATCAAAATATGATAAAAACATTTTAATACAAAGCCAAACTTAAAAGTAAATGAAATTATCGTTCATAAACATCAGAAAAATATTCTGTTATCATAGAACAATTTGTGTTCAATTTAAGAACTTACTCTACACAGAGTATTTTGCTTTCTGGAAAATATGGATGAAAATAATTAACACAGACTCAGCGCCCGTAGCTCAGCGGCTAGGGTGCCAGCAACATACACCGAGGCTGGCGGGGTTCAAGCCAAGCCCGGGCCTGCTAAACAACAATGACAACTGCAACCAAAAAATAGGCATTGTGGTGGGCACCTGTAGTCCCAGCCACTCAGGAGGCTGAGGCAAGAGAATCACTTAAGCCCAAGAGTTTGAGGTTGCTGTGAGCTATGACGCCACAGCACTCTTTCAAGGGCAACATAGTCAAGACTCTGTCTCAAAAAAAATTAAAAAGTCTACATATACCTATATATTGATTATAGTTACTGAACTTCAAAAATAAGAAAGGAATTCTTCTGGCATTTGAGTAAAAGGATCCTATCAAATACAAAGGTTAAAAATAGACTTTACCACATAAACAACCAATACCTGAAGACCATGGAGTAAAGTCTATATAATTCTAAGGAAAAGTATAACTGTCCTCATCTCCTCAACAAAACAAAACAAAGCAAAACAAAATGTGATCTGTAAATTTTATACCCACTTAAGCTATTCCTCAACAACAGAGCATACAAGAACTTGAAATACATCTAAGGGCTCTTTCTTTTTAAAAGTAGTTTAAGAGGGACCTAACAAATGAAATCAGTGTAACCCAACTCTTTGTACCCTCAATGAATCTCAAACAATAAAAAATAAATAAATAAAATAAAATAAAATGCTGAGAAAAATCAATTAAGGTAATTTGCCACATTAACAAATTAGAGAAAAATCATATTATCATCTCAATAAACGCACACGTTTTTAAAAAAGTAGTTTATGTACCCAAAGTGATTCGTTCTTCTGGAAATATGCATATGTTTTATACACACAAACTGGTTATTATTCCCTAACCTATGATTTATGAGGCTATTACAGGTTTTTTTCTCCATATTAAGCATAAACAAATCTGAAGTTGAGACAAGTAAGATGATTCATCTGAAGTCCTATCAGTCAAGGAGTGGCAAAGCCTAGATTAGAAGCCACATTCTCCTGATTGTTTTCCTGGCCTTCTGTGTAACATGTTTTAGATGAATACCACAGAGATGACTGTAATGTATAAGGAACACTGACCTGAGAATTAGAAATCGCTGTCGTTTAAGATTTGTGTGCAATCAGGTACAGTGGCACATGCCTGTAGTCCCAACTTCTTAAGACAAGGATCACTTGAGCTCAGGAGTATTTGGGCAAGACAGTGAGAACCCATTTTCAAAATTAAATTAATTAATTTAAACAAATTTTTCAAAAAATAGATTTATTATTTGGGGGTTAATTCCTTGAGCCTCAGTTCTGTTTTGTAAAATGGTAAGAGTAATACTGATCAAGATTAATTTGAGAATTAAATGACAAAACATTACTTTAAATGGAGGGCAATAGGAGGTAAGAGGAGAGTAAACAATGAGAAATTATTTAATGGGTACGATGTATGTTATTCCAGTGATGGATACACTAAAATCCCTAACTTCACCACTGTGCAATATATCCATGTAACAAAATTATGCTTATGCCCCATAAATGTATATATTTTTTAAAAATAAAATGGTTGGAGCTCTTTCTTCCATCTTCCTGTGTTGCCATAATGATGAGCATGAATATCCTAATGCTCTTAAGAGCATCAACAATGTCAAAAAGAGAGGCAAATGCCAGGTTCTTTTAAGGCTATGCTCCAAAGTCATTGTCCAGTTTCAAACTGTGATGATGAAGCATAGTTACACTGGTGAATTTGAAATCATCAATGATCACTGAGCTAGGAAAACTGTTGTGAACCTCACCGGCAGGTTAAACAAGTGTGGAATTATCAGCCCCTGGTTTGATGTACAACTTAAAGATCTAGAAAAAGGGCAGAATAATCTGCTCCTATCCCGCCAGTTTGGTTTCATCGTACTGACAACTTCAGCTGGCTTCATGGATCATGAAGAAGGAAGAAGGAAACATACAGGAGGGAAAATCCTGGGATTCTTTTTCTAGGGATGTAATACATACTTAAAAATAAAATGCCTCAATGGAAAAAATAAATAAAATGGCATATCTATTTTTTCAAATATACATGTTTTAGTTTATATATTGTAAAATTCACTATTTTGTTGTATACTTCCATGGGTTTTTACAATTGTGTACAGTTGCATAATTACCACAATCAGAATATGGAACAATTTTATCACTTAAAACATTCCACCACGCTGTCCCTTTGCAAATATTTCCCACATCCCACATCACTGCAATTACTGATCTCTATCTCTAAGCTCTTGCTTATCCAGAATGTCACATAAATGGAATCATCACATATATATCTTTCTGAGTCTGTCTCTTTCACATAGCATAATGTACCCAATATCTAACCATGTTATTGTGTGTATCATTCATGAATAGTTCATTCACATTGATTGGTAAGTAGCATTCCATTAAATGAATGTATCCAAGTTACTGTTTCCAGTGTGGGGGGATTATAAATAGAGTTGCTATAAACATTCACACATAGGCTTTTGTGTAATCGTAAGCTTTTTTTTTTTCCTGGGTAAATACTTAGAAATGGGATTGCTATGTAACATAATAATGCACATCTAAGGTCATAAGAAATAGCTAACCTAGGAGTGGTGCTCATAGGCGGAGAAATGGGATTGCTATGTAATATAATAAAGCACATCTAAGGTCATAAGAAGTAGCTAACCTAGGGGTGGTGCCCATAGCTCAGTTGATAGGATGGAAGCCACATACACCAAGGCTGGCGGGTTCAAACCCGGCCCGAGCCAGCTAAAAAAACGACAATTCCAATAACAACAACAAAAAATAGCTGGGCATTGTGGCAGGCACCTGTAGTCCCAGCTACTTAGGAGGCTTGGGTAAGAGAATTACTTAAGCCCAAAAGTTTGAGGTTGCTATCAGCTGTGACACCATAGCACTCTACCCAGGACAACAGCTTGAGACTGTCTCAAGAAAAAAAACAGCTAACCTATTTTCAAAAACGGTTGCATTATTTTGCACTTCCACCAGCAACATATGAGAGTTCTAGTTGCTCTTCGACTCTTTGTTATTGTGAAATATTTTTCCAATCCAATGGTATCTCACTGTGATTTTTTTTTTTTACTATAGGGTTTTGCTATAATGAATTGCAGCAAAACACACATAAAATTTACCAACTTAACCTTTCTATGTGTACAGTTCAATAGTATTAAGTACATCTGCTGTGCAACCAATCTCCAGAACTCCTTGCATCTTGCAAAACTGAAACGTTGCACCCATTAAATAAATCCCCATTCTCCCTCTCTCCTGCTGTAGGAAACCACCATTCATATTCCACTTTCTGTCTCTGAATTTGACTACTCTAGATACCTCATATAAATGTAATCATACAGTATTTGTCTTTTTTTTTTTTTAATGGAGTCTCACTTTTGTCCTTAGTAGAGTGCTGTAGCATCATAGCTCACAGCAACCTCAAATTCTTGGGTTCAAGTGATTATCTTGCCTCAGCCTCCCAAGTAGCTGAGACTACAGGTACCCTCCACAACACCCCCTTATTTTTAGAGATGGGGTCTTGCTCTTGCTCAGGCTGGTCTCAAACCCATGAGCTCAGGCAATCCACCCACCTCAGCCTCCCAGAGTGCTGGTATCACAGGCGTAAGCCACTGTGTCTGGCCCCCCACACAGTATGTGTCTTTATCAGACTAAATGATTTTACTTCATGGTTTACTATGTTGTATCATATTTTAGAATTCCCCTTTTAAAGGCTGAATAACATTCCATTGTGTATGTGTATATATGTACCATTTTGTTTATCCATTCATCTATCAATAAGCACCTCTTAGCTACTGTAAATAATGCTATGAACACAAGGTACAAATAATACATTTGAAAAAGAATATATAATGAAAAATTCTAAGGCCGTGCATGGTGGCTCACACCTGTAATCCTAGCACTCTGGGAGGCCAAGGCAGGTGGCTTACCTAAGCTTAGGAGTTCAAGACCAGCCTGAGCCAGAGCGAGACCTTGCCTCTAAAAACCTAGCTGGTGACTGGGGGAAGGGACATGTAGTTCTAGCTATTCAGGAGGCTGAGACAAGAGGATCGCTTGAGCCCAAGACTTTGAGGTTGCTGTGAGCTGTGACGCCACAGCACTCTACCGAGAGCAACAAAGTAAGACTCTGTCTCAAAAAAAAGAGAAAAATTCTAACATTTTCATCCCATTACCCACAAAGGACCCACTAAGCATATTAGTGTACAGACTTCTGATAGAAACCATAGGGACAGTGGCTTCTTAACTGAACCTCAACTCTTATTTGTATTTCACAGACTCAAGAAGCAATATGATATCAGAATCACCTCTCCCTACTGTAACTAAAACACTAATTCTTTAAATCACTCAATATATATTTATCGTGCTCCTGTTATGTGCAAGGCACTGAATGAGGAGCTGGGTGTATAGTAGCGAACATGCTTGATCAAGAACCCTATATTATGCCAGCATATAGACATTACATAAATGACTGGTTAATAATTATGTTAAAAAGTATACTACATAATACATAATGTAAGAAACTAACCTCAACTGGAAAGGTAAAGAAATCTACTTTAAAAACAATATTTCAGCTAAGCTCTGAAAAGAGAACAGAAATGAGCCAGGTAAGGTTCTGTGGCCTGTAGCTCAAGCGGCTAAGGCACCAGCCACATACACCAAGAGCTGGCGGGCTCGAATCCATCCAGGGCCTGCCAAAACAACAATGACAACTTACAACCAAAGAACAGCCAGGCATTGTGGCAGGTGCCTGTAGTCCCAGCTACTTGGGAGGCTGAAGCAACAGAATCGCTTAAGCCCAGGAATTGGAGGTTGCTGTGAGCTGTGATGACACAGCACTCTACCCAGGGCAACAGCTTGGGGGTCTGTCTCAAAAAAAAAAAAAAAAAAAGGATCTAGGCAAAAAAATGGGGAAGAAGATTCCAGTGGAAGAGAAGTATTTGAAGATTCCAGTGGAAGAAAAACCTGACACAGGAGGCTCACTAGCTCAGTTTAGGAACTCCGGGAACTACCAAAGCCACACCGTTTCAGATCTAGCAGACAAGGGAAAAGGTACTGTGGCACAAAATAAACGTGTGTGAACAGAAACCAGGGATCATGCGGGCCTGATAACCCACATTAAAGATATGGGTCGTTATCCTGAGGACAAAGGAAGCCAGTAAAGGGTCAGATTTGTATCTTAAAAAGATAATTTGTGTGTAAGAAATTATCTTCATTCTTTTCCTTATCTTTTTAATGGACTTAGAAACTTGTTTTCACAGTTGCTCTCAGTTTATACTTTCCCTTTCCCTACATTCTGCAAACTCTTATATATCCTTCAAGGCTCAACTCCGATGTCACTTTCTTAGTAAAGCTTTTCCTTGTTCCCTCTTACACATTTCCACACCATCCGATCTCTGCAGTGGCATTTCTTAGGTATTCGTCTAATTTACCTGTCTAATTTTTATTTTAGGGGGCTTGGTGCAGAAGATTAATTTAATTACAACTTTTACTTCACAGCACACTGTTTTCTTTTTTGTGTGTGTGTGGTTTTTGGCCGGGGCTGGGTTTGAACCCGCCACCTCCGGCATATGGGACCGGCACCCTACTCCTTGAGCCACAGGCGCCGCCCAGCACACTGTGTTCTTTGGTTCCTATAGTTTGTTCAGTGTTCGTATTTTATATTATTTATTCCTTCCTTATAAAAATTCTGTATATTTGCTTGCATTTATTTTTAATTTACATAAATGCTATGCTATTGATCATTTCACTTGTTTCTAATCAGAATGAGTTTTAGGAGGTAGCCATTTTATATAGTCCATTTCTTCCAACCACTGCTTGGTACTCCAGTATACATTCATTCGTGTTTTGTTTTGTTTTGGAGACAGAGTCTCACTTTGTTGCCCTTATAGAGTGCCATGGTGTCACAGCTCATAGCAACTTCTAACTCTTGGGCTCAAGTGATCTTCTTACCTTAGCCTACGAAGTAGCTGGGACTATAGGGTCCCATCATTACACCCAGCTAGTTTTTAGAGACGGGGTGTCACTTTACTTTTGCTTTGACTGTCTCGAACTCGTAACCTCAAGCAATCCACCACCTCAGCCTCCCAGAGTGTTAAGATTACAGCTATGAGCAACTGAGCCCGGTGCAATATATATTATTTATTTACTAACATTGAACTCATGGCCAACAACACTATAACTCACGTCTGAACAAACCTTCTCTAACATACGTATTCAGAGAAAATGCCAAAAAATGTATACACATTTTAAGAAAGGGAAAAATTGTATTAAAGTTGTAATATTCAATATATACCAATAACATTTGTTATCTTGTAGATTATATCTTGTACCTCTTGTAATTAAGTCAAATGTGGCTTAAGCATTACAATTTTAATAGTATTTCCTTTCTTAAAATGTGTATACATTCTTTTGACACCTGCTGTATTTTTTCCATAAAGCACACAACAGCTTTTTGCACTTAAGAACACTAAGAAAAATGTCAACACTATGCATGGGGGCCATTTTAAACAGTGAAATCAACACGACAAAAAGTCAGCCAGGCACAGTGGTTCACACCTGTAATCCTACCTTTCTGGGAGGCCGAGGTGGGTGGATTGCTTGAGCTCAGAAGTTCGAGAATAGCCTAAGCAAGCATGAGACCCCATCTCTACTAAAAATACAAAAATCAGTCCGTTGTTGTAGTGGACACCTGTATTCCCAGCTACTGAGGAGGCTGACTCAAGAGGATTTGCTCAGGCCTAAGAGTTTAATGTTGCTGTGAGCTATGATGCTACAGCACTCTACATAGGGCTACAGGTCTCAAAAACACACACACACAAAAGTGGCACTAAATGAACTACCAAATGGACACTTGCTTACAATATGAGAGCTGACACAAGAAGGCAATTTTTTTTTTTTTTTTTTGAGATAGAGTCTCACTATGTTGCCCTTGGTAGAGTGCCATGGTATCACAGCAACCTCCAACTCTTGAGCTTAAGCAATTCTCTTGCCTCAGCCTCCCAAGAGGCTATTCTTTTGTTGCAGTTGTCATTATTTAGCTGGCCCAGGCTGGGTTTGAATCCACCAGCCTCGGAGTATGTGGCCGGCACCGTTAACCACTGTGCTACGAGTGCCGAACCTATATTTTATACAAGTTTTTAAAAGTTGTTTTCAAAAAACTTTTTTTCTTTAAATTTCAGTTTTAGTGTAAGTTTACAAACAATTAGGTTATAATGTTTGTGTTTGTTAGGTAAAGTTCCTGTTGTAGTTGTGTCCCTGACCTAAGAGGTGTGCAGAAAAGCTTTTTTTAATGAGCAAAGGCACTGAAAAGATATTCCATCAAAGACGATATACAAATGGCCAATAAACACATGAAAGGATACTCACCATCATTAGCCATTAGGGAAGAAATGCAAATTAAAACCATCGTAAGATACCATCTTACATCCACTAGGATAGCCATCCTTTTTAAAAATTTAAAGACGGGTTGGCATAGATATGGAGAAATAAGATCCCTCATACACTGCTGGTAGAAATGGGAAATGGTATAGCTACTTTAGAAGAAAGTCTGGCAGTTCCTCCAATGATTAAATATATTTATTTATATATTTACCGTATGAGCTAAGAATTTCACTCCTAGCTATATACCCTACAGAAAACATGTTCACACAAAAATGTACATAGTGCCATTAGTCATAATAGACAAAAGGTAGAAACAACATAAATATCTATAAAATGATTAATAAACAAAATGTGGTATATTGATATAATGAAATGTATGTGGCAATAAAGGAATAAATGAAGTACTGATGCATACTAAACTATGGATTAACCCGAAAACATTACAGCCACAAAAGACCACATATTAAGCTGGTTGCAGTGGATCATGCCTGTATTGCTAGCCACTCAAGAGGCCTAGAGTTTGAAAACAGCCTGGGCAACATAAGAAAAATCTCCATATATATTTTCTACTTTTGTTTGAGAAACATTCATTTCTGCTTTGGGGTATAATCCATGGTGATATAATTTACATACCATCCATTCACCTATTTAAAGTGTACACAGGGGCCAGGCGAGGTGGCTGACATTTACAATTCCAGCAGAGAGGCCACGGCAGGTGGATTGCTTGAGCTCAGGAGTTGGAGACCAGCCTGAGCAAAGAGCTAGACCCCATCTCTACTAAAAATAGAAAAACTAGCCAGGCATGGGACAGGCACTTATAGTCCCAGCTACTTGGGAGGCTGAGGCAAGAGGATTGCTCAAGCCCAGAAGCTTAAGGTTGCTGTAAGCTATAATGCCATTGCCCTCCAGAGCAACAGAGTAAGACTCTGTCTCAAAAAAAAAAAAAAAAAAAAAAAAAAAAAAAAAAATTTTTTTTTTTTTGAGCCTCTACTAAGTGACTTTCTAAGTGTTATTATCTGCATTTTATTGATGCGCAAACAGTTAAGCTAAAAACAGTGACTTGCCTAAGCACACACAGGAAGAGGTAAAGCAAGGATTCAAACCCAAGTGTGCATAACTCCAAAGGTCACATTTTTAATCTCAATACTCTGCTTCTTGTATAGGCTATAGGTAGCTCTATAAGCAACTCCTAAAAATTTCAATGAAGTCTAGTATGAACAAGAAAAACAAACATCGTTATTTATAGAATCCTCTTCTCCTAATAAAGAAATCCTTGACAGTTACAATTTCCAAACCATTTTCAACAAAAATAAAAACATACGTGCAATTTTTCTTTTAGCCAAACACTTCGCTCTATTCGACTGTTTTGTCTTCATTTTCTGCAATCCATTCTCTTCCTTTGGTTCCTGTTGCAAAACAAGAAATATGATCATGCTGGCTGCCACTAGAAGTAATAATTTCTTTATCTTGTCTACCTTCTCTGTAGCTAATACAGGCCTCTAAAGAATCAGTGATTGTTATAAATGTGCACATAAAACATCAGAAGAAAATATCTTTCAGTACAAAAAGGAAAACATGTAAGATCTGGAACCAATAAAAACCATAAAAATTAAAATATATACTATGCTTACATTATCTGCCACACACGGTCATGTAAAAAATAAACTTATCTGCAAAATACCAATAAGTATCACCCAAGACCAGAGAAGCTTGATTCAATGTTTAAAAACCAATAATAGGCCGGGCATGGTGGCTCACATCTATAACCCTAGCATTCTGGAAGGCTGGGGCAGGAGAATCATCTGAGCACAGGAGTTTAAGACCAGCCTGAACAAGAACAAGACCCTGTCTCTACTAAAAATAGAAAAACTAGCCAGGTGTGGTGGCACCTGTAGTCCCAGCTACCCGGGAGGCTGAGGCAGATGAATGGCTTCAGCCCAGAGTTTGGAAGTCGCAATGAGCTATAATGACACCATTGCCCTCTAGCCAGGGCAACAGAGCAAGATATGTCTGAAAACAAAACAAAATAAAACAAAACCCAAACAATAATGTTTAAACTCGGAACATGTTAATTTTTTTTAGTTTTTATTTTTGTAAAGTCAGGATGTCACTATATAAATAGCCCAGGCTGGTCTCAAACTCCTGGCCTCAAGTGATCCTCCCACCTCAGGCTCCTAAATTGCTGGGATTGTAGATATGAGCCACCACACTGATCCTCTACTCATCTGTTTTAAACCACCCATTGACCCCATTAACCACGAGGTAGTGAAGGAAAAACTAAAGTGGGTAAATGAAAAATTCTATTGAAACAAGAGAAACAAATATACCCATCCCACCACACCTCAAAATTTAACAAGAGTTTGAAGTAAGACCAAATCATTATCATCATCAAGAAAACACAATATGAAATACAAAAGGGAATAAAAATGAACTGAAAGTGGCTTAAATACAGGCATAGATGATCCAATATATGTATAAGAAAACAAAACAGTAGAACAAACTAATACTAAAACTGTAAGGTAATATAACTTTCCATGGGAGAAAAAAAAAAAAGACCAGAATATATATATTGAAAACACCCACCGATCTCAGGAAAAACGGACCCTGAAAAATCAATTCCCAGACTGAGATTGACATAAACACCTAATCATGTACCAAAATCAGAAAAATTAAATGGACTTCAAGAAAGTGCCTGTAGCTCAGCAGCTAGGGCACCAGGCACATGCACCAAAGGTGGCAGGTGCAAGCCCAAGCCAGGCCTGCCAAACAACGACAACTACAACCAAAAAATAGCCAGGCGTTGTGGCGGGTGCCTATAGTTCCAGCTATTTGGGAGGCTGAGGCAAGAGAATCACTTAAGCCCAAGAGTTGGAGGTTGCTGTGAGCTGTGATGCCATCGCACTCTACCAAGGGCAACATAGTGAGACTCTGTCTTGAAAAAAAAAAAAAAAGCAGCATACAAAAACCAAAATGTAAAAAGATAGCATAAACTCAAAGGGAAAAAATTTTAATAAGGATTTTGTATATAGCCAAACCATTTTTCATATGTAAAAGACAATAGGAAAAGCAGCTGTGTGCAATGAATCATGTTTGTAATCTCTACTCCTAGAGAAACTAAAGAGGTCAGGAGTTTGAAACCAGCCTGGGAAATACAGGAAGATCCTTCCCACATTTAAAAAGAAATGTCAAGCACAGTGGCTACATCCTACCACTCTGGGAAGTGAAATGTGAGAATAACTTGAGACTACCTGTCTCTACAAAAAATAGAAAAATATCTAGGCATGGCTGTATGGGCCTATAGTCCCAGCTACTTGGGAGGCTGAGGCAGGAAGATTGCTTCAGCCTAGGAGTTTGAGGTTGTAGTGAACCACGATGACTCACTGCATGCTAGCCCCTCACAACAGAGTGAGCCTGTCTCAATGAATCAATCACTATAGAAAAAGTGTCAAACATGCAAGAAATCAGAAAGTATTACAGTCACAAGCCCTTCTGTGTGTGTGTGTTTTTGCAGTATTAGCCTTTTATTTTTAATACCTATTATTCCATGAATTCATAGGGAAAAGGTTCCATCAGCACAAGGAGGTGCCTTGCCATTGAATGTGACGAAGCTTTGTATGACTATTATGCCATGAATTCATGGGGAAATATATTACTGTTATTTGGGGTCTCTTAGTAACTGTGTGTGCTATGCTGTACACCTATTATGCCATGAATTTATGGGGAATAAATAGGTTCCAGCATGTTTTATCACTGTTCCTTTGGTTTTCTTGGTTCTCCTGTATGCTATGCTGTATGCCTATTATGCCATGAATTCATAGAGAATGGGTTCCAGCTCAGGCCCCTTTCCATTGGTCCTCACAAAGTGTGCTTCTCTGGGTGGAGCAGGCTGGCACTTCAGTTGAACCCAGGTACCTTTCTCTTTGGCTTCCTTCTTTTTCTGATCATTTCCTTCACGTATTTCAGGAAGCTATCTCAGCTCTTAAGAGTGCTTAATATGCTCAATACTAACATTAATCCTCTTGGCAAGAATCTTGTTTGTTTACAACAGTGCCTACAAGCATGCTAGGTAACATGGTAGACTCTTTCAGTTTTGCCATGGTAACATTTGTGTGGCATGCCTTTTTTTTTGTTTTTGTTTTTTTTTTGGCATGCCTTTTTGAACAGTACCCATTCCCTTAATGTCTACAATATCATCTTTCTTATAGATTCAAATGTATGTGGCCGAAGAAACTACTTGATGTTTTCTAAAAGACCTAGAGAACATGTATCAGGTACCTCTCCTCTCCCTTTCTGTTTGTCATTTTGGTGAATTACTGGAAGATGGCGTTGCAGGCTAAAAGGCTTTTTTTTTTAATCTCACGCTGTGGTCCTAGGTAGAAAGCCATGGCATCATGATGGCTCACCTCTTGCCTCAGTTTTTCTATTTTTAGTAGAGACGGGATCTTATTCTCACTCAGGCTAGTCTCCAACTCCTGAGCACAAGCAATTCAACCACCTGGCTTCCCAGAGTGCTAGAATTACAGGGGTGAGCTACTGCACCCGGCCTCACAAAGCCCTTGACAAATCCAATGAAGAATGAGCATCATTCAGCCAAAAAATGATTATATAAACTTTGGCAAAAGAACTGAGCATAAATTTTTTTATATATTTTAATATATTTAATTTTAGATCTAACACTAAAAGTAAAAATGAAATACAAGAAAAATATGTAAACTGGGCATGGCAGCTCACGCTTGTAATCCTAATACTCTGGGAGGCCGAGGTGGGTGGATTGCTTGAGCTCACGAGTTTGAGACCAGCCTGAGCAAAAGTGAGACCCCATCTCTACTAAAAATAGAAAATCTGAGGCAAGAGGATCATTTGGGCCCAAGAATTGGAGGTCTGTTGTGAGCTATGATGCCACAGCACTCTACCCAGGGTGGCTTGAGAGTCTGTCTCAAAAAAAAAAAACAAAAAAAAAAACAAAACACAGAAAAACATGTAAATGTTATATGTTCTAATAATGTAGATGTATAAAATTGCAAGAGTCAAATACATACTGTCTATAAAGGAATAGACAGGTTAAAAAATACCAATAAATGTTACTGGAAAAACTGATAGCCACACACAAAACATGAAAGTTGGACCACTACCTTACACCAGATATAAAAACTAACTCAAGGCAGAGCCTGTAGCTCAGTGGGTAAGGTGCTGGCCAGTTCAGACCCAGCCCTGGTCAGCTAAACAACGACAACAAGAAAACAGCCAGACATTGTGGTGGGTACCTGTAGTCCCAGCTACTTAGGAGGCTGGGGCAAGAGAATCACTTAAGCCCAAAAGTTTGAGGTTGCTTTGAGATGTGATACCACAGCACTCTACCAAGGGCAACATAGTGAGACTCTGTCTCAAAAAAAAAAAGGCACTAACTCAAAATGAATCAAAGAGGCTCGGCGCCCATAGCACAGTGGTTACGGCACCAGCCACATGCACCAAGAGCGATGAGTTCAAACCCGGCCCAGACAAGCTAAACGATACCTGCAACAATAAAAAAATAGCTGGGGGTGGCGGCGCCTGTGGCTCAGTGAGTAGGGCGCGGGCCCCATATACCGAGGGTGGCGGGTTCAAACCCAGCCCCGGCCAAACTGCAACAAAAAATAGCTGGGCGTTGTGGCGGGCGCCTGTAGTCCCAGCTGCTCCAGAGGCTGAGGCAAGAGAATCGCGTAAGCCCAAGAGGTAGACTACGGTTGCTGTGAGCCGTATGACGCCACTGGCACTCTACCCGAGGGCGGTACAGTGAGACTCTGTCTCTACAAAAAAGAATGAGATTCTGTCTCAAAAAAAAAGAAAAAAAAATAGCCGGGGGTTGTGGCACGCATCTGTAGTCCCAGCTACTTGGGAGGCTGAGGCAAGAATATCACTTAAGCCCAACCGTTGGAGGTTGCTGTGAGCTGAGATTCCAGGACACTCTACCAAGGGCAACATAGTGACACATTGTCTCAAAAAAAAAGAAAAGAATCAGGCCAGGCGTGGTGGCTCATGCCTATAGTCCCAGCACCGTGGGAGGCCGAGGCAGGTGGATTGCCTGAGCTCAGAGGTTCGAGAACAGTATGAGCAGCAGTGAGCCAGAGTAAGACCCCATCTCTACTAACATCAAAAAAAACAGCTGGACGTTGTGGTGGGCGTCTGTAATCCCAGCTACTGGGGAGGCGAGACAGAGCATCGCCAGAGAAAGAAGAAAATGAACAAAAACAAAAGAGTACTTCAAACAAAGAAGAATGAACAAGCAAGCTGAAATTAAAAAAAAAAAAAGAATCGAAGAATCTAAGAAATTGACATTGTGACCTTTAGCTTCTGGGTGTTTACTTTGCTGGTGGTCTATTGTGATCAGTGTTGAGAATAGGTCTAAGTAGTTCCTGTAGCGCTAGTCTTGTTGTGGTTAATTTCCTCAATGCTTGTATCTCTGCAAAAGATTGACTTCTCCATCAATTTTGAAGCTTAGTTTAGCAGGATACAGAATTCTGGGCTGAAAATTGTTTTGTTTAAGAATGTTGAAGGTGGATGCCCATGTTCTTCTGGCTTAGAAGGTTTCAGTTGAAAAGTTTGTTGTCATCGTAAATGGCTCTGCCTCTGTAGGTCAGTTGGCACTTACTCTTGGCTGTCTGCAGAATTTTTCTTTCATCTTGACTTTGGACATTACAACGTGTCTTGGAGAGGCTCTGTTTGAGTTGAGATGACCCGAGGTTCCATATCCATCTGAAAGGAGTGTGTTGAGTTCCTTAGTAGAACCTGGGAATTTTTCCTTTATGAGGGTCTCCAGAAGAGCTGCCATTCCTTTCGGACAATCTTCTTCCCCTTCAGGAATTCCTATTATTTGAATATTTCAACACTTCATGGAGCCTCATGATTCTCTAAGTGCCTGTTCTGCTTTCTCTCTTCTTTTCTGCCTCTTTAACTACCTGGGATAACTCAAAAACTTTATCCTCTAGCTCTGAGGGGGTTTTTTTGTTTGTTTTGTTTTGTGTGTGGTTTTTTTGGCCAGGGCTGGGTTTGAACCTGCCACCTCCAGCGTATGGGACCAGCGCCCTAATCCTTGAGCCACAGGCGCCACCCAGCTCTGAGGTTCTTTCTTCTCCATGGTCTAACCTATTTTTGATACTTCCTACTGCATCTTTTCATTTCCTGATTGTCTCCTTCATTTCCTTAAGCTCTGCCATATCCTTTCTATATTCTACATATCTTTCATCCAGTTTGTGGTTCTGTCTTTCCATTTTCTTGTCCAGTCCTTTTATTTTCTTTATCAGCCATATTTTAAATTCCCTTTCTGTCAAGTCCATTGATTCCTTATAGGTGGAGTCTTCTGCAGTAGCTGCCTCATGGTCCTTTGGGGGAGTTTCTCTGTTTTAGTTTTTCACATTGCCTGAAATTTTCTGTTGGTTCCTCCTCATGTGTTCTTTCTTCTTGTTCACCTTTTTGTCCTTTTATTTCTCATTCCCTCCTTTGTTTTAAACAGAAGTCCTTGCTCTTGCTAACAGTATAGTGCGATGTGTCACCAGGACACCAGGTGGCGCTGTGGTATTTTTTGGAGACCAAGAGCACAGCCAGCAACCCCACTGGTCATTATTCCAAAATTAGTTGCCTTCAGTGATTGCCTGATTGCATTCAGACCCTACTGAATTTTGGATTTTAAAGCTCACAAGAATCCTTCAAGAGCACGGCTCAGAGTACCCCCAGACTCTAGTTCCCATGGGGTGTGGGAGTCCCTCAGGCTGTCCCAAGAGTGGAGTTCTGATCCCAGCAGGCAGATTTAAGACAGCCTTGTTTAGGCCTCTGCTAAGACCTTCTCATGACCTTTCCACCATGCCAGGCCCTTGGGCGCCCAAACCTTCTCAGTATGGCTGAGAAGCCAAACCTATGGCAAGTCCACTCCAACCAGCATTCAAATCTGGTTGATGTATATACTGTTTGAGTCTGTCCACTCTTCCAAGCTGGCGGAAAGGGGTGCAGAACCCCCGACTCTGATGGCACCTGCAAGTGGGAGAGTGATTGCCCAGTGTGGACTGAATTTGGGGGGCAGGGCTGGTCCCTGGCTCCAACTAGGCAAGCAGAGGCTTGCTGGGTGTGAACTGAAACTGGAGGGCAATGGCATGGTCCCCTGACTACAACAGAGCCGGCAAGACTCCAGGTGTGGACTGAGACCTGCAGGCAGGGGCATGGTTCCCTAACTCAAACTGGGCTAGTGAACAGAGGCTTGCCAGTGTGGACCGAGACTGTGGGCAGGGGCATGGTCCCCTGACTCCAACTGGGCTGGCAAGCAGAGACGCGGACACCAGTATGGACTGAGTCTGGCGGGCGGGGGCATGGACTCCTGGATCCAATTGTGCTGTTGGAGACCCTTGGATCCCTTTCTGTTGAGCAGGGTTTGTACTGCCCAAGACAATTTGATTGGAACTCATGGCTGGAGCTGTCCACCCAGGGACATTCTGAGGTTGACCTTCAAAGTTCTATAGCAGAAAAGAACTGAAGGGTGGGGGCAGGGCGCCACAGTTGTCTATATCTCTCCACAGCTGAGATTTAAACCATGGCTTCTTAGGATAGTATAGAGGTTGGCTGATTTCAAAACAGAACCAGCTTGCGCTACCTCACTAAGTAGGTCCTCTGAGTCTCCAGCTAAAACTCTGAAAGGGGCCTGTGTAAGGTTGTAGGGGATAAGCCACAATTACAAAGCCTAGTGCTTGGGTAAGGGGCTGATTATCTTTACTACCTGGGAACCCCAATTCAATCTCACTCTACCAGTTCTAATAACCAAACAGTGGAAAATAAACATGGTGTGAAACACAGAACTCTGGCAACATGAATAACCAGAGTAGATCAATCCCCCCCCCCCAAGAATGACAAAGGAGATACAAGTGAAGATGCCATGCATAGACAAATGGCTGCAATGTAAAACATCGATTTCAGAATATGGATGGCAAATAAGATGAATAGAATAGAAGAAAAGTTAGAAATTGACATCCAAAGAGTAGTTCTAAAGTTGTCTCAAGAAATTAATGAATTCAAAGACAAAGTCACCAAAGATATGGACATAATGAGAGAAGAGACAGCAGAGCTCCAAGAAATGAAAAAGTTATTCAAGGAGCTCCGAAATACAGTAGAATCCCTCAGTAAGAGAGTTGACCAGGCAGAAGAAAGGATCTTTGAAATTGAAGACAAAGCTTTTGAACGTTCCCAAATGCTCAAAGAGACAGATAAATGGAGAGCAAAAACTGATCATTCCCTGAGAGAGTTATGGGATCACTCCAAAAGATCAAATATTTGTCTTACAGGAATTTCTGAAGGAGAAAAGGATGGTCCTAATGGTACAGATAACATCTGATTCTCACTGGATAAAAGATTTAAACTTAAGACATGAAACTCAGGGGACCAGGCCCTTGAATAGACCACGCTGTACTCCAAGAGATTATGGAGGAGAATTTCCCAAGCATTGCAAGAGATACAGAAATTCAGATAGTAGACAGTTTCAGAACCCCAGGAAGACTCAATCCAAATAAAGCATCTCCTAGACACATTGTGATTAACTTTGCCAAAGTTAAAACAAAGGAGAAAATTCTGCAAACAGCCAGACATAAGAAAAGCATTACCTACAAAGGGAGAAATATCAGAATGACTGCAGATCTCTCAGGTGAAACATTTCAAGCCAGAAGAGGATGGTCATCAACCTTCAATTGCCTAAAACAAAACAACTTTTAGCCTAGGATTCTGTATCCAGCTAAACTGAGTTTCCTTTGTGATGGAGAAATCAAATACTTTAATGACATAGACATGTTGAAGAAATTTGTCATAACTAAACCAGCTCTCCAGGATATTCTCAGACCCCTCCACAAGGACCAGAACAATGCTCTACCACCAAAGTAAACTCACTCAGAAATTTCTGAACAAAAAAAACTTCCACAGTGGTGAAAGGATTAAAAATGTCTACTGGACATTTGAAAAACATGACACCCAAAACACTACCAGGCTTATCAATTCTCTCAATTAATGTGAATGGTTTAAATTGTCCTCTAAAGAGTCACAGGTTGGCTGACTGGATACATAAACTCAGACTAGATATCTACTGCATAAGAATCTCATTTCAGGCGGTGCCTGTGGCTCAAAGGGGTAGGGCACCGGCCCCATATGCTGGAGGTTGTGGGTTCAAACCCAGTCCCGGCCAAAAACTGCAAAAATAAATAAATAAATAAATAAAAGAGCTCCAGATTATGAACCAGAAGACCAGAGTTGCACTGCAGCCCTGTTCATTAAAAAAAAAAAAAAAAAAAAAGAATCTCATTTCATTTTTAAGGATAAAAATAGACTCAAGGTAAAGGGATGGACATCTATAACATAGGCAAATGAAAATCAGAAAAAAGCAAGCGTTGCAATTTTATTTGCAGATACAATTAGCTTTAAACCAACAAAGATAAAGAAAGATAAGGATGGTCACTACATATTTGTCAAAGGAAATACCCAACATGAAGAGATTTCAATAATTAACATTTATGCACCCTACCAAAATGCTCCTCAATTTATAAAGAAAACCCTAAGGATATGAACAACTTGATATTGGTATCTCCCTGCACTATAATAGTTGAAGATTTTAACATCCCTTTGACACTACCATTAACAAAAATTCTTGGCTTGGCCCTGTAGCTTAGCGGCTACGGCTCCAGCCACATACACCGGAGCTGGTGAGTTCAAATGCAGCCCAGGCCTGCCAAACAACAATGATAACTGCAACCAAAAAATAGCCGGGAGTTATGGCAGATGCCTGTAGTCCCAGCTACTTGGGAGGCTGAGACAAGAGAATCGCTTAAGCCCAAGAGTCGGAGGTTCCTGTGAGTTGTGACACCATGGCACTCTACCAAGGGTGACATAGTGAGACTCTATCTCAAAAAAAAAAAAAAAAAAAATTTATTTTCTCTGGATAAAAGATGTAAACTTAAGACATGAAACTATACAGATACTAGAAGAGAGTGCAGGGAAAACACTTAAAGAAATTAGTTTGTTTAGAATATTTTATGAGGAGGCTCCTCCCCACCGGCAATTGAAGCAACACCAAAAATACATTAATGGGATCTGATCAAACTAGAAAACTAGTACAGTAAGTTAAGCAAAAAGACAACCTTCAGAATGGGAGAAGAATTTTGCCGGTTATGCTTCCAACAAAGATCTAATAACTAGAATCCACAGGAATTCAAACTCATCAATAAGAACAAATAACCCCATTTCTATGTGGGCAACAGACTTGAACAGAAACTTTTCTGAAAGAGAAGTTTGTGTGGCCTGCAAACACATGAGAAAATGCTCATCATCTTTAATGATCAGAGAAATGTGAATTAAAATCACTTTGATATATCATCTAATCATCTAAGATTAGCCCACATCACAAAATCCCCAAACTACAGACGTTGGCCCGGATGTAGAGAGATGGGAACACTTCTACACTGTTGCTGGAAATGCAAGCTAAAAAGACCTTTTTGGAAAGAAGTTTAGAGAATACTCAGGGAACTAAAAGTAAACCTACCATTTGATCATGCTATTCCTCAACTAGGTATATACCCAGATGATCAAAAATCATTTTACAACAAAGACATTTGCACCAGAATGTTTACTGCAACCCAATTCATAATTGCCAAGACATAGAAACAGCCCAAGTGCCCATCGACCCATGAATGGATCAAAGAATTGTGGTATAGGTACACTATGGAAAACTATGCAGCCATAAAAAGATGGGAGACTTCCCATCATCTATGTTTACCTGGATAGAGCTGGAAAATATTCTTCTTAGTAAAGTATCTCAAGAATGGGAAAAAAAGTATCCAATGTACTCAATACTACTATGAAATCAATATATAATCACCTACACATTCATATGAATGATAAAACATAACTACAGTCTAGAAAGTAGAAGGGAAGGGGAGGAAAAAGGGTATTGCAGGGACCTCACCTAATGTTCATGATGCAATGGTACATTTCAAAACTATTAAGAAACGAGCATAGGCTCGTCACCCATAGCACAGTGGTTACAGCTCTGGCTACATGCACCGAGGCTGGGGGGGTTTGAGCCCAGTCCAGGTCAGCTAAACAACAATGACAATTGCAACAATAGTCAGGCCTTCTGGCAGGCGCCTATAGTCCGAGCTACTTGGGAGGCTGACACAAGAGAATCGCTTAAGTCCCAGAGTTTCAGGTTGCTGTGAGCTAAGATGCCACAGCACTCTACCTACGGCAACATAGTGAGACTCTGTCTCAAAAAAAAAAAAAAAAAAAGAAGTATAATTGTGATGGGTGTGTTAATCATTGCAATGTAAACATTTCACATTGTATATCAAATCTGTACCCTGAGCCCCATAAATGCATCAACGTACACAGTTATGAGTTAATAAAAAAAAAAAGAGAGAAAGAAAAGGTTTCTTCACTGGAAGGGAAGAAGTAAAACAGTCTTATAAACAACACGACTATTCTAATATAGCAAATCTAATGGAATCTACAAAAAAAAAAAAAAAAAAACTGGGCGGCGCCTGTGGCTCAGTGAGTAGGGCGCTGGCCCCATATGCCGAGGGTGGCGGGTTCAAACCCAGCCCCGGCCAAACTGCAACAAAAAAATAGCCGGGTGTTGTGGCGTGTGCCTGTAGTCCCAGCTGCTCGGGAGGCTGAGGCAAGAGAATCGCGTAAGCCCAAGAGTTAGAGGTTGCTGTGAGCCGTGTGACGCCACGGCACTCTACCCGAGGGCGGTACAGTGAGACTCTGTCTCTACAAAAAAAAAAAAAAAAAAAAACTATGAGAATAAGCAAATTTAGCAAGGCTGCAAAATTCAAGAATACACAAAATTCAATGCTATTTGTATATTTTAGCAACAAACTGAGAAAATTTTAAATAACATTTACCAGAGCTCAAAAATACATGAAATACTAAGAATTAAATCTGACAAAACATGTGAAAGACATGTAGACTGAAAATGAGAAAATATTGCTTAGAGAAATTAAGCAAATGACTTATTTAATCTAAAGACTAAGGGTTAGACTAGGCATGGTCACTCATGCCTATAATCCTAGCACTCTGGGAGGCCGAGGCCAATAGATTTCTTGAGCTCAGGAGTTCGATGGAGACCAGCCTGAATAAGAGCAAGACCCTGTCTCTGCTGAAAATAGAAAAACTAGCTGGATGTTGTGGCGGGTGCGTGTAGTCCCAGCTACTAGGGAGGCTGAGGCAAGAGGATCACTTGAGCACAAGAGTTTGAGGTTACTGTGAGCTATGATGACACCATGGCACTCAAGCCTGGGCAACAGAGTGAGACTCAGTCTCCAAAAAAAAAAAACACAGACTCCATATCGTTAAGATGCCATTTCTCCCTAGACCTAAAAATTCAAAACCAGTCCAATCAAAATTCCAAGAGAGGGTTTATGGAAACTGACAAATTGATTCTAGCATTGATATAGAAATGCAAAGGACCTAGAATGGACAGAATAACTCTGACAAAGGACAAAGTTAGAAAACTAACACTACTTGGTTTCAAAAATAATTATAAAGCTACAGTTGCCAGGCATGGTGGCTTGTGCCTGCAGTCACAGCTACTTGGGAGGCTGAGGTGGGAGGACTGCTTAAGGCCAGTCTGGACAACATAGCAAGACTTCATTAAAAAAAAAAAAAAATCTGCTGTAATCAGCCACTGCTGCATCCTCGTCTTCTTCTCTGTACTATGTTAGGTGGTCTCTGAAGGCACTGCACAAGGAATTCCTACATAGACCTAAGTCAGTACAAGGATCAGCACTCCAGGGTGGCAATGAAGAATAAGAAAAATAACTCAGGAAAAGCCATATGTTAGCTCTCAGCCTTAGTACCATCTTTCTAAAAACTTCCACACTGTGGGAACCAAGTAAAGGAAGAAGCAAATGCACAGGTTGAAGCACCAAAGATGAGGCAGAGATCTGAGTAAACTGCTTGCTTGTGCACACAGGATGGCCATGAAAGCATAGAATGCCAGAGGCTGAGGACACTGGTACAAGTTGTTAGACTGCATACTACTATCTAGAACTTGCCTCTCAATGGATCTCAGACTTCACTGCTACCAATCCCCAAGACCATCCCTGAGAGACCTATCTTGCTCATATCAAAACAGTCCCTATTCATCCCTTACCCTAGATCTGACATTCTAAACTAGTTTTGTTCTCAGTTGTGGCTGAGTGTAACAAATACACAATAAATCATATCTTCTGCTGTTTGAGCTTAAGAATCAAAACAAACAAAAAAAGCTGTTTGTTTTACGTTGGAAAACTTTCCCTTTATATAACTGAAGAACAAATCTATGAACTATTCAGCAAAAGTGATGACATAAAGTCATTATGGGTATGGATAAAATGAAAATAAAACATGCAGATTCTGTTTTGTGGAATGCTATTCATGAACAAACTCAGAAAATGCCACAAGATACATAAATGGAATGTGTCTGAGTGACTAGTTCATTCACACAAATAGGGTTTAAGGAGTGCAGGCAGTATAGATGTAGGAAATCAGTGGACCAGGTACAAAACTGGTACAAAACCAGTTAGTGAGAGCTGTCAGTGATTAAACTCACTCCTTTGAATCTGCTTAAGAATACTATCTAACAAGGTCTGCAAACCAGCCCATTTGTACCAAGCTTTGATCAATTCTCTACTGAGCTGGAAGCTTTATCATGGTTTTTCTCTGAAAATCATTACAGGACAGAATCTAAAAGGTGTTTAATTCTCGTCTTTGCCATGTGTGTCAGGTTACCAGAATGATTTTCCTCCGCCAGGAAAAAAATTCTGTTCCCTGCTAAGAAATTCAATCTATAATGTTGTTTTCTCCGTTAGCCAGAAATACTTCTTTTAGCCTTTCCACACTGTTCAGGGAGGGCCCATATGGCATTGTTCTGGATTCCCACCGTAACTTAAAGGGAAATTTTCACAATGTCCGGAGCCCTTGATGTCCTGCAAATGAAGGAGGAAGTTATCTTCAAATTCTCTGAAGCAGGAACCTACTTAGGTGGCACCAATTTTGACTTCCAAATGGAACAGTACATCTACAAAAGGAAAAGCGATGGCATCTACATCATAAATCTGAAGAGGACCTGAGGAAAAACTTCTGTTGGCAGCTCAGGCCATTGTTGCCACTGAAAACCCTGCTGATGTCAGTGTCATATCCTCCAGGAATACTGGCCAGCGAGCTGTGCTGAAGTTCACTGCTGCCACTGGAGTCACTCCTATTGCTGGCCACTTCACTCCTTTAATCTTCACTAACCTGATCCGGGCAGCCTTCCAGGAACCTCGTCTTCCAGTGGTTACTGATCCTAGGGCTGACCACCAGCCTGTCACAGAGGCGTCTTATCTTAACCTGCCTACCATTGCTCTGTGTAACACAGATTGTCCTCTGTGTTATGTGGACCGATCGCCATACCATGCAACAAGTAAGCTCACTCAGTAGGTCTGATGTGGCAGATGCTGGTCTGGGAAGTTCTCCGCATGCATGGCACCATCTCCCATGAACCTCCACGGGAGGTCATGCCTGATCTCTACTTCTACAGAGATCCTAAAGAGATTGAAAAGGAAGAGCAGGCTGCTGCTGAGAAAGCTGTGACCAAGGAAGAATTTCAGGGTGAATGGATTGCTCCAGCTCCTGAGATTACTGCTACGCAACCAGAGGTTGCAGACTGGTTAGAGGCATGCAAGTGCCCTCTGTGCCTGTTTAGCAATTCCCCACTAAAGACTGGAGTGCCAGCTTGGCACTGTCGCACAGTGGTTACAGTGCCAGTCCCATACAACAAGGCTGGTGCTAATCAACAATGACAAGTGCAACAAAAGAAAAATACCCAAGCGTTGTGGTGGGCACCTATAGTCCCAGTTACTTGGGAGGCTGAGGCAAGAGAACTGATTAAGCCCAAGAGTTTGAGGTTGCTGTGAGCTGTGATGCCACGGTACTCTACCGAGGGCAACATAGTGAGACTCTGTCTCAAAAAAAAAAAAAAAACTGGAGTGCCCAGCTTGCCAGCGAAGACTGGTCTGCAGCTCCCTCTGCTCAGGCCACACAATGGGTAGGAACAACCACTGAGTGGTCTTAAGCTGTTCTCCCACAAGCTCTTAAACAAGATGGAAATAAGGCTGGAGGAAATTAAACATAAGTTTTTTTTAAAAAATACTTCTTTTAGGAAGATGGAAAATATAATTTTTTTTTTTTTTTGAGACAGAGTCTCACTTTGTAGCCCTAGGTAAAGTACAGTGACATCATAGCTCACAGCAACCTACAACTCTTAGACTCAAGTATTCTCTTGCCTCAGCCTCCAGAGTAGCTGGGACTACAGGTGCCCACCACAAGACTCAACTGTTTTTTTAGAGATGGTATCTTGTTTTTGCTCAGGCTGGTCTTGAACCTGTGAGCTCAGGACAATCCACCCATCACAGCCTCCCAGAATGCTAGGATTACAGGAGTGAGCCACCATGCCCAGCTGAGCTTTTTCACTTTAAAAATAGAAAACCTGTGCTCTCTTTAGCAGCACATATACTAAAATTGGAATGACACACAGAAGATTTAGTATGGCCCCTGTGCAAGGATGACACACAAATTCATGAAGCGTTCCATATTTTTCATTTATATACAAATGGTGCATATAAAACCAGCACATTGTACCCCATGATTGCATTAATGTATACAGCTATGATTTAATTTTAAAAAAAAAAATCTGTGCCATTTATTTTATTAATGAATAAACAGGTTAACTTACTGTAATAACTTAAAATTTTCCTTGAGAAGATTTCTGACTTTGAAATAACCTTTTTTTTTTTTTTTTTTGTAGAGACAGAGTCTCATTTTATGGCCCTCGGTAGAGTGCCATGGCATCACACAGCTCACAGCAACCTCCAACTCCTGGGCTTAAGCGATTCTCCTGCCTCAGCCTCCAGAGTAGCTGGGACTACAGGTGCCCGCCACAACGCCCGGCTATTTTTTGGTTGCAGTTCAGCCAGGGCTGCGTTTGAACCCACCACCCTCGGTATATGGGGCCAGCGTCTTACCGACTAAGACACAGGCGCCTGAAATAACCTTTTTAAGTACAAATATTTATGACAAATAATGTACAAACAGGATTCATGATGTCTGAAAAATGTCTAAATAAGAAAATTCCAGACTAAACTAGATGATTTTCACTAGGTTATAGGATTCATATTCCATGATTGAAAACAATTATTTTTCAGGGTGGCACCTGTGGCTCAACATAATAGGGCGCCGGCCCCATATGCTGGAGGTGGTGAGTTCAAACCCAACCCTAACCAAAAACTGCAAAAAAAAAAAAAAAAAGGAAAGAAAAAAATTATTTTTCAAAATTAGTTTTTAACTTCCTATTTTTTGCTATGGGACTTCACTACAAATACTTTGAGGATGGATTAAATGGAATAGTAACTTTCCAGGGGTGCGTACTTGAATTAAACGTATCATTTTCATGTTGGTTTCCACTCAAATACAGGAAGTGAGCAGTCATATCCTATTTTCTCTTTGCCACTTATTGATAGAATTATCTGTCAACCAATAAAAGTTTAAGGACAGAGTCTCTCTAAATTCTTCTGGTTATTCCACTAAGGAATACTGGAAAACCAAACATCACAGATGTCTCCAGGAACTCATACTTCTAAACAAAGAATATATCTCAAGGTTATAGATAGTTTTAGAGTTTTGTCTCCCTTGACAAATGATATGTCATGCCAACAATTAACGAGTATTTTTCTCTCAAAGATAAAGGAAGGTGTTCTGACAAAACATTATTATCAATTTGTAAATAACAGTAATAGTCTTGGAGCTTACCTTAAAACCACCCATCTCTTGTAGTTAAAAAGGTTAGTATTAGGTGTGTCCTGTACATTAAAGATTACTCTTCTTCCCATATAATGTCCACATTATAGTTTACTGTTCTTAAGGAGTTGCTCCCTGTATTCACTTGCTGTTGCACATATTTTCCATTGCTGAATTTCCATTCCAGAATTTTCTTGGCTTGGTGCCTGTAGCTTAAACGGCTAAGGCGCCAGCCACATACACCAGAGCTGGCGGGTTCAAATCTAGCCTGGGCCTGCCAAAACAACAACTACAACCAAAGAATAGCCAGGCGTTGTGGTGGGTGCCTGTAGTCCCAGCTACTTGGGAGGCTGAGGCAAGAGAATCACTTAAGCCCAGGAGTTGGAGGTTGCTGTGAGCTGTGATGCCATGGCACTCTAACCAGGGTGACAGTTTGAGGCTCTGTCTCAAAAAAAAAAGGATTTTCTTTTTTTTTTTTTTTTGAGACAAAGTCTCACTTGGTCATCCTTGGTAGAGTGCTATGGCATCTTAGTTCACAGCAACCAAGCCATTATTTTGCCTTAGTCTCCCAGGTAGCTGGGACTACAGGCACCTGCCACAGAACCTGGCTATTTTTTTTTTTTTTTTATTGTTGGGGATTCATTGAGGGTACAATAAGCCAGGTTACACTGATTGCAATTGTTAGGTAAAGTCCCTCTTGCAATCATGTCTTGCCCCCATAAAGTGTGACACACACCAAGGCCCCACCCCCCTCCCTCCTTCCCTCTTTCTGTTCCCCCCCCATAACCATAATTGTCATTAATTGTCCTCATATCAAAATTGAGTACATAGGATTCATGCTTCTCCATTCTTGTGATGCTTTACTAAGAATAATGTCTTCCACGTCCATCCAGAACCTGGCTATTTTTTAGAAATGGAGTCTTGCTCTTGCTCAGGTTGGTCTTGAACTCGTGAGCTCAGGCAATCCACCTGCTTCAGCCTCCCAAGTGCTAAGATTACAATTGTGAGCCACCGTGTCCAGCTGACAAAAGAATTTTATTGAATATGCTTGAAATACTAAAAAGGAAGGTTGCTTTTAAATCTATGCATCTTTGGAATTGTAAAGAAGAAATTCTATTCTTGGGCAGCACCTGTGGCTCAGTGAGTAGGGCGCCAGCCCCATATACCGAGGGTGGCAGGTTCAAACCCAGCCCCGGCCAAACTGCAACAAAAAAATAGCTGGGCGTTGTGGTGGGCGCCTGTAGTCCCAGCTGCTCGGGAGGCTGAGGCAAGAGAATCACATAAGCCCAAGAGCTGGAGGTTGCTATGAGCCATGTGACGCCGGCACTCTACCGAGGGCAGTAAAGTGAAACTCTGTCTCTACCAAAAAAGGTGTGAATGGGTTCAAACCCACCAGCCCCGGGGCATGTGGCTGGCACCCTAACCACAAGCTACCGGCACCTGCCAAGAAATTTTATTCTTTGAGTAAAAAAGGAGCTATTGTGAAAGTCAGAAACTCTGCATCTGTGTGCGTATGTGTGTGCGTGTGTGTATTTTTTTTTTTTTTAATCAATAAAGCAGCACGGGTTGAGAATGCAAAAAAAGGGGATAAAAATTAAAGCATCTGATGACAAATGATGTATAAAAAGATGGTAAGAAGAAAGAGTCCAATGCTGAACTTTATAGCTTGTGAAAAATGAGTGTTTCTAGCACTGAATAAGATAGAAGACATGGGAGAAAGAAAAAACAATCTGGAGGAAAAAACAATGACTTTGTTCACTGACTATTAGATGTGACTTACAGGCAGACAGAAAACTCCAATAAGCAAATGGAAATAGGAAAAAAGCAAAGAGATTAAGATTTAGAAAAGCTCTAATAAAGCTTTTTATAATGATAGAAATTTTCTATAGCTATGATAATACAACAGACATTAGCCTCACATGGCTTTGCCTGTGGCTCAGTCGGTAAGGCGC
The DNA here is from genome assembly GCF_027406575.1 of Nycticebus coucang. NCBI lineage: Eukaryota > Metazoa > Chordata > Mammalia > Primates > Lorisidae > Nycticebus > Nycticebus coucang. The sequence continues at coordinate 80,996,811 of NC_069796.1, forward strand.
CGGCCCCATATACTGAGGGTGGCGGGTTCAAACCCAGCCCCGGCCAAACTGCAAAAAAAAAAAAAAAAAAACCAAAAAAAAAAAAAAAAATAGCCGGGCGTTGTGGCGGGCGCCTGTAGTCCCAGCTACTCGGGGGGGGCTGAGGCAAGAGAATCGCTTAAGCCCATGAGTTGGAGGTTGCTGTGAGCTGTGTGAGGCCACAGCCCTCTACCGAGGGCCATAAAGTGAGACTCTGTCTCTACCAAAAAAAAAAAAAAAAAAAAAAAAGAAAATGACTAGCACAACAAAGGAACTAATTTTTTTTTTTTTGTCAGGGATAGGGTCTTGCTCTATCACCCAGCCTAGAGTGCAGTAGCACAATCATAGCTCACTGCAGCCTCAAACCTCTATGTTCAAGTGACCCTCCTGCCTCAGCCTCTGGAGTAGCTAGGACTATAGGCATGTGCCAGCATGGCCAGCTAATTTTTTAAAACTTTTTAGAGACAAGTCTATGTTGCCTAAGCTGGCCTAACTACCTGCCCTTAATCCTCTCACCTCAACCTTCCAATTTTCTGGGATTTCAGGCATAAATTACTGTGCCTAACTCCTGATTTTTAACTTTTTTTTTTTGAGACAGAGTCTTGCTCTGCTGCCCAGGCTAGAGTGCCATGGCCTCAGCCCAGCTGACAGCAACCTCAAACTCCTGGGTTTAAGCAATCCTCCTGCCTCAGCCTCCCAAGTAGCTAGAACTACTGGTAACCACCACAACATACAGCTACTTTTTCTACTTTTACCAGAAATAGGGTCTTGCTTTGCTCAGGTTGTTCCTGAACTCCTGAGCTCAAGGGATCCTCCCACCTAGCCTCCCAGAGTGCTAGGATTACAGGCTTAAGCTACCACCCTTAGCCGACTTTAATTAATTTTAACTAATTAATAGTTACTGGTGGCTAGGTGATACTATATCTAAAGCATATTTAATGACCTAATAACATTCATATTTTCTTTCTCTTTCCACAGATAAAAATCAAGATTTACAATTGATTTAAATTATTCAAATAGTTCTAAAATATCACTTTGGGTTACTATGTTACAAAACTGAAGACCTATGATCCATCATCAACCAAACGGCATGATCATTTTTTTTTTATTATTATTAAATCATAGCTGTGTACATTAATGTGGTCATGGAGCACCATACACTGGTTTTATAGACCATTTGACACATTTTCATCACAGTGTTTAACATAGCCTTCCTGGCATTTTCTTAGTTATTGTGTTAAGACATTCACATTCTACATTTACTAAGTTTCACATAACCCTTGGAAGATGCACCGCAGATGTAATCCCACCAATCACCCTCCCTCTGCCCATCTTCCCCCATCCCTCGCCTCCCTCTCCCCCTTCCCCATATTTTTAGGTTATAATTGGGTTATAGCTTTCATATGAAAGTCATAAATTAATTTCACTGTAGGGCTGATGATTACTTTCTTTTAAGTAATTCTTAATCCATTTACAAATCAAAACAAAACTAAGTAAAAATCACATGGTCTTGGCGAGCTGGCATTAGGTACTGTCATAAAACAAACCATTCGTGGACACAGAGGCCTAATTTGTGACCTAGAACTCCACTTTTCAGAATACTGACCTCTCCGTCACTATCAGATATCACAATAAATGCATCCTCAAGTCTACGCTTCCTCTTCACACTGGCAGAACTGGTAGTTTCTACATCCTTCTTCTCCAGGTTCTGAGATTCACAGGCTTCTTTAACTTTTTTCTTTCTCCGTGGCATCTTTGTGTCTAGAATACAAGGACAAATAATTTACTCAAAGTATAAGTTTTCTAGAAACTATTCAATTTGGTTATACAAAGGAAAAGTGGGTAATGAGGATGGAACTCTTATAAATGGAATTAATGCCCTTATAAAAGAGGGAGCCAGTTTGCCCAGTTTGGTCTTCTGCCATGTGAAGATGTAGCAAGAAGGTACCTCCTTTTAAACAGAGAACAAGCCCTTACCAGAGACCAAATCTGCTAGCACCTTGATCTTGGACTACCCAGACTTTAGAACTGTGAATAACAGCCAGACACAGTGTCTCACGCCTGTAATCCTAGCACTCTGGGAGGCTGAGGCGGGTGGATTGCCTGAGCCAGAGCAAGACCTTGGCGTTAAAATAGCCCGATGTTGTGGCTGGCGGGCACCTGTAGTCCAAGCTACTTGGGAGGCTGAGGCAGGAGAATCGTTTAAGCCCAAGAGTGTGAGGTTGCTGTGAGCTCTGACACCACAGAACTCTACCAAGAGCAATACAGTTGAGACTCTGTCTCAAAAAAGAATTGTGAGTAACATTTCTGTTGTTTATAAATTACCCAAAGATATTTTGTTAGAGAAGCAGAAACAGATCCAAACATTGCCAATTCACAAGAAAAAAAAAACATGAAATACAAATATATGGAAGTATTTAATCTATCAGGTTATCGTTATATACATTAAAACACAAATAGAATGACATTGTTCTAAATGTTATATCAATTCTAAATTGTTATATCAATTCTCAAGTATTGGGGGCAATTTTGCAAACACAAAACTGCAGAAATGAAAAACACACAGTTTTATAAAAATGGTGCCATACTTCTAATATAAATGAATAAAGTCTTCAATTCTTTTTTTTTTTTTTTTTTTGTAGAGACAGAGTTTCACTTTATTGCCCTCAGTAGAGTGCCGTGGCGTCACACAGCTCACAGCAACCTCCAACTCCTGGGCTTAGGTGATTCTCCTGCCTCAGCCTCCTGAGTAGCTGGGACTACAGGCACCCGCCACAACGTCCGGCTATTTTTTTGTTGCAGTTTGGCCGGGGCTGGGTTTGAACCCGCCACCCTCGGTATATGGGGCCGGTGCCCTGCTCACTGAGCCACAGGCGCCACCCAAGTCTTCAATTCTAATAACTCACTTTACCCCACGTTTTTATATTTTTGTTGTTGTTGAAGACAGGGTCTTACCCTGTTGCCCGAGTTAAAAGTGCATTGGTGTCATAGCTCACTACAGCCTCAAACTCTTGGGACTCTAGTGATCCTCCTACCTCAACCTCTTGAGTAGCTGGGATTACAGTCATGTACCACCACACCCAGCTAACATTTCATTAATATTTTTTGTGGGGACAGGGTCTCGCTATGTTATTCAGGCTGGTCTTGAACTCTTGGGCTCACACAATCCTCCCACCTTGGTCTCCCAAAGTACTTGGATTATAGGCATGAGCCACCACACCCAACCCCATCACCTTTTTAGATTTGGGTCTATTACCACAATGAAACTACTCTAAGAAAAAGAAAACATATCTCTTTAGGGCCAAGAGAGAAACCAAAACACCTGAGGAGAAATTATATGAAATCTGACAAATCAAAAAGATAGATCTTAGATTAATACTTAGAGAACTACTGGGCCAGAGTTCTTAACCCTGGACACAAGGTTCCAAGTACAAGCCCTAAATGAATCCATGGATCAGCCTCAAGGTATTTACAATCTCTTGAAATCATATGCAAACTTGTCTTTTTTATTTTTATTTTTTTAGAGACAGAGTCTCACTTTATCACCCTTGGTAGACAGTCGGAGCATCACAGCTCACTGCAACCTCCGGCTCTTGGACTTAGGCGATTCTCTTGCCTCAGCCTCCCAAGTAGCTGGACTACAGGCGCCCGCCACAACGCCCAGCTATTTTTTTGTTTCAGTTTGGTCGGGGCGTTTGAACTTGCCACCCTCGGTATGTGGGGCCAGTGCCCTACTCACTGAGCCACAGGTGCCAACCCACAAACTTGTCTTTCTTCTATACATTCCTTGGGAAAATTTTTATAGTTTTCATCTAATTCCCAAAGCACCTAAAGACCTCTAAGAATAGCTTAGAACTACCAAGGTTCTAGTTAAAACTACATTTTCAGAATCAACCTAGAGATGTTCAGTAGTATAACCAGTCTCCTAGTGTACATTTTGTTTGTTTTTTTGAGACAGTCTCACTATGTTGCCCTGGGTAGAGTGCCATGGCATCACAGCTCACATCAACCTCCAACTCCTGGGCTTCAGTGATCCTCTTGCCTCAGCCTCCAAAGTAGCTGGGACTACAGGTGCCCGCCACAACGCCTGGCTATTTTTTGTTGCAGTTGTCATCGTTGTTTAGCTGGCCCGAGCTGGGTTTGAAACCGCCAGCGTTGCTGTATGTGGCTGGCGCCGTAACCACTGTTGCTACAGGCGCCAAGCCCATTTTTGTTTAATGAGCATGTTTACAGTCTACTAGCCAAGTGTTCTCACCACAGTACAAGCTCTGTAAGTTGACCGCTCATAGCATGCAACAAACTGGTCAACATACAAAGGTGGTCAAGGTAAGGAACAAGGTCTACTGTACTGGTATGTACATGTGCTGCATATTCAGTCTATGAAAATTAGGTTAACTTAATTATGGAAGTGGTCGACTATGGAGGTTCTACTGTATTTCATCCCTCTTACATTTCGATTTTATGTTTTCTAATACACAAAATAAATATATTCGTATATATGTAATTCATAAATATACACATAGGCCGAGCACAGTGGTTCACACATGTAATCCTACCACTTTGGGGGGTCAAGAAAGGAGGATTACTTGAGGCAGGAGTTTTGTACAAAAACATAATTTTCCTACAAAAAGCAGGAAAAATTTGTCATAATCCTAGCGACCTGGGAGGCTGAGGCAGGGTACTGCTTGAGCCCAGGAGTTCAAGGCTGCAGTAAGTTATTTTTGCCACCACACTGTAATCTGTGTAACAGAGTAAGACTCGATCTTTAAAAAAAAAAGGTGAAAAAAGATACATGCAAAACATGGGTAAATCTCAAAATCATTATGCTCAATGATGAAAGAAGACAGGCATAAAAGATACAGATTTTATTATTCCACTGATATAAAATGCAAACTAATCTATAGTGACAAAAAGTAAATCAGGAGTTGCCTAAGACCAGGAGTGGAGGGAGAGAGAGAATGAAAAGGGACATGAGGACTCTTTTTGGAGTTATGAAAATATCCTATATCATGATCATGGCAAGTTTCAACCGTGTATGCAACTGGAAAAACTCATCCAACTGCATACTTCAAAGGGATGCAATTTATTATCAAATATTTAGCAATAAAGTTGATAAAGATAAAACACAATGATACCCCCTGCTAACATCACTACATCAATCAGCTGCCTATTAAGTTTTAAAAACTTTGTGGAGAAGACCTACTACCATCCCTTCATTCCTTGAATCATTTTTCTTAATACATCCTCCAAATGCTCATAGCCTGGACAGAGATGGAGGCAAAATTCACAAGAACTGACTCTGCTTATTCAGACTCACATCTGCCATCCTGCAATAAACATTCTATATGTAAACTGCCTCAAGTGACTCCAGAAATTGAGTAGTTTCTTATGCTGGATCTGAACACGAAAAGAAATTGAAAACATTTTTATGGCTTGTGTCCATATTACATTCCATCAGTGTGTCCTGTGTTTATATCTGCCAATATACTAAACTCTTCTTTAGTACTAAAAAAAAAAAAAAACCACAATGATACCACTACATATCTACTAGCTAGTCAAAAACTTAAGAAGTTGGCTCGGTGCCTGTGGCTCAAGGGGCTAAGGCACCAGCCACATACACCTGAGCTGGTGAGTTCGAATCCAGCCTGGGCCTGCCAAACAATGACGGCTAAAACCAAAAAATAGCTGGGCGTGTGGCAGGCACCTGTAGTCCCAGCTACTTGGAAGGCTGAGGCAAGAGAATCGCTTGAGCCTGGGAGTTGGAGGTTGCTGTGAGCTGTGATGCCACAGCACTCTACCCAGGGCAAAGGCTTGAGGCTCTGTCTCAAAAAAAACTTTAAAAGTCTAAAAACAGCAAGTAATGACAAGGATATAGAGCAATTAGAACTCTGATACCTTGCTGGGATGAAATATATTGCTGGTGGTCCATAGTGGACCACCTCCCTTCACTGACTACCTCCCTAAGTTGACCTAATTTTCCTAGAATAGACATGCACCACATGTATGTACCAGTACAGCAGCCCTAGTTCCTTATGTTGACCACCTCTGCGTATTGACCCTTGTTATAGTTCTTTGGGTGGTCAACTTAGAAAGATTCTACTATTGTATAAGGTATTACAATCCTTTTGAAAAACTGTTTGGCAGTTTCCACCTTTTTTCCCTTTTATTTATTTATTTATTGTTTGGCATTCATTGAGGGTACAAAGAATTACACTGCTTGCATTCATAAGGTAAAATCCCTCTTAGAGTTGTGTCCTGCCCCCAAGAGGTGTGCCATATACCATAACTCCCCAGTCCCTTCCCTCCCCCCCCCACTCCCTCATTTCCCCTCCCTCTACCTTGTTTTATTTTTTTGTTGTTGTTTTTGAGACAGAGCCTCAAGCTGTCGCCCTAGGTAGACTGCCATGGCATCATAGCTCACAGCAACCTCCAACTCCCGGGCCTAAGAGATTCTCTTGCCTCAGCCTTCCAAGTATCTGGGACTACAGGCGCCTGTCACAAGGCCCGGCTATTTTTTGGTTGTAGTTGTCATTGTTGTTTGGCAGGCCCAGGCTGGATTCGAACCCACCAGTTCTAGTGGTGACTGGTGCCTGAGCGGGCACCTCAGCGGCTTGAGCTACAGGCGCCGAGCCTGTTTTGTTTTTTAAGTGACAAGGTCTTACCCTATTGCCCAGGCTGGAGTGCAATGACATGATCATAGCTTGACAATAATTTATTGAATATGATACCAAAAGCACAAGTAATAACAACAAAAACAGATACATTGGACCACATCAGAATTAAAAACCTGTGTACATGAAAGGACACTACCAACAGAATGAAAAGGCAACCCACAAAACAGAAAAAAAAATCTGGTAAGGGGCTAATACGCAAAATACATAAAGAACTCCTAAACTCAGCAACAAAGAACCCAATTAAAACATGAGCAAGGGTAGCTGGGTATGGTGGCTCATGCCTGTAATCCTAGCACTCTGGAAAGCTAAGGCAGTAGGATCCCTTGAGCTCAGGAGCTCAACCCCAGCCTGAGCCAAGAACAAGACCCTATCTCTACTAAAAATTAAAAAATTATCCCAGCACTTGGGAGGCCGAGGTGGGTGGATTGCTTGAGTTCACAAGTTCGACAACAGCCTAAGCAAGAGCGAGACCACATCGCTAAAAAACAGCCAGGCATTGTGGCAGGTGCCTGTAGTCCAGCTACTTGGGAAGGTGAGGCAAGAGAATGACTAGAACCCAAGAGTTTGAGGTTGCTGTCTAAGACGCCATGGTATTCTACTGAGAGTGACCAAGTCAGACTCTGTCTCAAAAAAAAAATTAAAAAATTAAAATTAAAATAAAAAAATTAGCTGGGCATTGTGGTAGGGGCCTGTAGTCCCAGATTCTCAGGAGGCTGAGGCAGGAGCATCACTTGAACCTAGGAGTTTAAGGTTGCTGGGAGCTAGGCTGATGATATGGCACTTTAGCCCAGGTGACCAGTGAAACTCTGTCTCAAATACACACACACACAAGAAAAATAAAACATGGTCAAAGGCCAGGTGCAGTGGCACTTTGAGAAGCCAAGACAGGAGGATTTCTTGAGCCTACAAGTTCAAGACCAGCCTGGGCAAACTAGTGAAATCCAGTCTCTACAAAAAGTTTTTAAAAATAGCCAGGCACAGTAGCCAGGAGTTGGAGGCTGCAGTGAGCTCTGTTCATGCCACTGCCCTCCAGTCTGGGTGACAGAGCAAAATTCAGTATCGAAAAAGATAGTGGCCAGGTGCTGTGGCTCATGCCTGTAATCCTAGCACTCAGGGAGGCTGAGGCAGGTGGACTGCCTGAGCTCAAGTGATTCTCTTGCTTCAGACTTCCCAGTAGCTGGGACTACAGGTGCCCACCACAGTGCCCAGCTATTTATTATTTTTTTTTTTTTTTAAGAGATGGGGTCTTGCTCTTACTCAGGCTGGTTTCCAACTCCTGAGCTCCAGCAACCCACGGGCTTCAGTCTCCCAGAGTGCTAGGATTACACAAAAACACTTTGATTCAACTACAAGGCATTGCCTCACTATACAGAGAAACAAAGATAATACAGACAGGAAAACTTTACTTTTTCCTGGCTGTATTTATACAGCTCAGCATGATATAATGAGTAAATGCAAGAATATTGGAGTCTGGGTGCCAGGATTCAAATCCAGCTCTGCCACTGATGAGTAGTGTGTCCTCCATTCTCAGTTACTTCATCTGCATAATAAATAGGAAAATAAATAGTACCTATATCCCCCAAGGTTGTCGTGAGGATTAAGTAAACGCTGAAGTACAAAAGGTCTGAAGCACTGTTGTCGCACAGAGGGATACGCCAGCTCTGTTGGAAGGTAAAGTGGTATATGATGACAAGGATTTCCAAGAGAAATCTTTCTGCCAAGACAAGAGAATTAATGAAGGAAAAATCACTCGCAACAAAAGAGTAAGCTGATGGGCGGAGGGGCCCGGGCGAGGCGCCCCGCGGGCTGCGGGGAAGCAGCGGTAACCTCCGCACACAGCGAGAGACGGATGAGACCCCAGATCCTGGAACGCGAGCGAGCGGCGGTGACAACGCCCGGAGAGAATACCAGCCGCCCTGAAGGTGTGAGGGGTGGGGCCAGGCGACCGAAGACCAAAGCCCATCTCAGCGTCCCCGGAAACCCACCTCAGCAGCGGAAGGGGCCCACCCTGGCGTCCCGAGAGGCCTACTTCGGCGTCGCGAAGCGCCCCTCTCGGTGAGGGGTCGGCCGCGGCCCTCCCAAGGGCCAGGACAAGGCGGGAAGAGGGCGGGCTGGAGGTGTGCGGAGACGGCAGGTACTCACCAGCCGGCGCCGCCGCACCCCTCCCCTGCCGCCCAGAGGAGCCCCTCCTCCGGGACGCTGGGGATCGGAGCGGCCGCAGAACCTCCAGAGTCCGGGCCCACCGGGCGCGCGCGAGGGAGGTACCGCGGAGAGCTCAGCTGGCGCAGGCGCGGGCGTCCGGGACGAAACCAACAGTCCTGCGCGGGCAAGCGGCCGCTGGGACGTACCAAGTGCGCAGGGGAGCTCCCCCACCCCAGCAGGCGCCTGTTCTGGGGTGTGAGGTACTCGAGTTGTATCATTTGCCAGCAGTCTCAGGAAAGCCAAGACGTAGAGAACAGCCACTTGTGAGGGCAATTCGATATGCTAAAATTTAAAATGTGTATTTTATGAGCTAACAATTTCACCTCTAGAAAAATACAGAAAGAAACTCCTACAGGTGTGCACAAGAAGACATATTCAAGAAAGCCTGCTTCCTGGCAAAAAATATGAGCAGGAGAAATGTCCAATAAGACGCGAAAGAATACAACGTGAAATGTTCCTCTAATACAATGAAATACTACAACAAATAATAAAGGAAATCCCATATGCATAAACATTCGATAGCTCATAACAACATGAGTTAATTGAAATACAACATGCCAAATATATACATTGTAAAATTAAATTTAAAAATACATAAAAACAAACCGGGTGTGGCGGCTCACGCCTGGAAGGCCAAGGCAAGGGATCCCTGAGCTCAGGAGTTTGAGACCAGCCTGAGCAAGAGCAACACCACACCCCGTCTCTACTAAAATAGAAAAATCGGCTCAGTGGTTAGGGCGCTGGCCAGATACACTGGGGCTGGTGGGTTTCAACCCTGCCCAGGCCTGCTAAACAATAACAACTACAACAACAAAAACAAAACAGCCGGGTATTGTGGCAGACGCCTGTAGTCCCAGCTACTCGGGAGGCTGAGGCAAGAGAACAGCTTAAACCCAAGAGTTTGAGGTTGCTGTGAGCTGTGACACCATGCACTCTAACCGAGGGTGGCATCGTGAGACTCTGTCTCCAAAAAATAAATAAATAAATAAAATAAAAATAGAAAAATTAGCTGGTGTGGAGGGCGTCTGTAGTCCTAGCTACTCAGGAGGCTCAGGCAGGAGGATCCCTTGAACCCAGGAGTTTAAGGTTGCTGTGAGCTAGGCTAACGCCACTGCACTGTAGCCTGAGGCAAAAGAGTGAGACTATCTCAAAAGAGAATAAATAAATAAATAAATAAAATATACATAAAACAGTACTGTTTAGACCAGGCACAGTGGCTCATGCCTGTATTCCTAGCACTTTTGAGAGGCTGAGGAGGGAGGATCCCTTGAGCTCATGGTGAGACGCCATCTCTACTAAAGAGAGAAAAAGTAGCTGGGCTTGTGGTGAGTGCCTGTAGTTCCAGCTACTCTGGAGGCTGAGGTAAGAGGATTACTTGAGCCCAAGACGCTGAGATGGCTGTGAGCTATGGTGCCAGGGCATTTTACCCTGGGCGACAGACTTAATTTTTTAAGACAGATTTAATTTTTTAAAAAATTAAATTTTTAAAGTCACATACCAATGACAATTCAATGAACACCAATGGAAGGGTTAGTCACTAACCTGTAAATTCGTGGAAAACCTGTGTATTTTATATACATTTTAGTCACAATTTCTACATGTTCTTTTCATTACCTTTTCCTCTTTTGATGTGTTTGCTACATTCACTGCATCCCTTCATATATTTCCAGTCTCTCCCACAGGGACTAAAGCAGCAGCTACCTTTTTTAGTAAGCTTTTCACTGCTTGTCTCCTACTTTTGGTTTGGTATGAACCACATCTCTTGTCACCACACCTTGTCTTTGCACTTGTGTCCACAAAGATTTGCTGCCACTGTGTATTTTTTTGTAGAGACAGTGCGCATTTTGGGCCCTCCTTCTTATGTTTTCTTCACAGAGCTATTGCGCCAAATCTTTCAAAAAGTATTTTCTTCCAATTGTTTCTTCGAATGAAGTTGTAACCAATGGCTATTTGTCAATGATGATGAAGAAAATTGCAGGGGGCCAATACCAAGATCCTCCCACAGGAATAACTTCTGTTTTTTATTTTCAGAGTCTCACTCTGTCACCCTGAGTAGAGTGTCATGGCATCATAGCTCACAGTGACCTCAAACTCCTGGGCTCAGGCAATCCTCTTGCCTCAGCTTCCTGAAATCTGGGACTGAGTGCCAGCCACAATGCCTGACTAGTTTTTCTATTGTTAGTAAAGATGGGGTATCACTCTTGCTCAGGCTGGTCTCAAACACCTCAGTGCAAGCAATCTGCCCATTTCTGCCTCCCAGAGTGCTAGGATTACAGGCATGAGCCAACGTGCCCGGCCAGTAATAAATTCTCAAACACCGTGGCTAGGCTGGGTGGCTCACAGTTGTAATCCTAGCACCTCTGGGAAGCAAGGGCTGAAGAATCACTTGACCTCAGGAGTTCAAGATCAGCCTGAGTAAGAATGAGACCCTGTCTCTACTGAAAAATAGAAAAATTAGCTACGTGTAGTGGGGTGGCATGTACCTATAGTCTCAGCTACTCAGGAGGCTGAGACAGGAAGATTGCTTGAGCCCAGGAGTTTAAGGTTGCTGTGAGCTAGGCGGAGGCCATGGCACTTTAGCCCAAGTGACAGAGTCACACTCAGTCAGAAAAAATAAATAAATAAGTCAAGCATGGTGGCATGAGCCTATAATCCCAGCTACTTAGGAAGATAAGGCAGGAAATCATTTGAGCCCAGGAGATGCTGTCTCTAAAAAACGAAAAGGAAAAGGAAAGAAAGCAAAAACCATGAGAGGCAACAATTAGTTTTCTTTTTTTTTAAATTATTATTAAATCATAGGCTGTGTACATTAATGCAATCATGGGGCACCATGATTTTATAGACCAATGGTTTTATAGACCATTTGACATATTTTCATCACATTGGTTAACATAGCCTTCCTGGCATTTTCTTAGTTATTGTGTTAAGACATTTATATTCTACATTTAGTAAGTTTCACATGTACCCTTGCAAGATGCACCATAGGTGTGGTCCCACCAATTTAGTTTTCTGATTGCTGCAACAAATTTCCTCAAGTCTAGTGGTTTGAAACAACACAGATTTATTATTTTACAGTTCAGGAGACCAAAAATCTGAAATGTTTCACTGGGTTACAGTCAAGGTGATGGGAGAGCTGCTGCTTCTGGAATGTAGGAGGAAAAAATCCATTTCCTTATCTTCTTCTGGTGGTTACCTTCATTCTTTGGCTTGTGGCCTCTTCCTCCATCTTCAGATCTCAATGATCCAATTTCTGCTTCCTTCAGTACATTGCCTTCTCTTTCTGACTGACTCCTCTTGCTTTTTTTTACAGTTTTTGGCCGGGGCTGGGTTTGAACCCACCACCTCCAGCATATAGGGCCAGTACCCTACTCCTTTGAGCCACAGGCGCCACCCCTCTTGCATCTTTTTTATAAAGATTTGTAATTACATCCAGCCCACACAGATAATCCAGGATAATCTCCCCATCTCAAAATCCTTAACTTAATCACATCTACAAAATGTCTTTTCCTATGAAAGGTAACAGTAACAAATTCTGGGGTCCAGGCACAGTGGCTCATGCCTGTAATCCTATCACTCTGGGAGGCGAGGCAGGTGGATTGCCTGAGCCCATAGTTTCAAGACCAGCCAGCCACAGCAAGACTTCATCTCTCAAAATAGCCAGGCATTGTGGGCAGGCACCTGTAATCCCAGCTACTTGGGAGGCTGAGGCAAGAGATCGCTTAAGCCCAGGAGTTGGAGGTTGCTGTGAGCTGTGATGCCTTGGCACTCTACCCAGGGTGACAGCTTGAGGCTCTGTCTCAAAAAAAAAAATAAAAAAAATAAAAAAATAAAAACAAAAACATAAGTTCTGGGGATTAGAATGTGGACATCTTTGGTGGGCCATTAGTCCAACTATTGTTTCCCTTCCTATAGTTCAGTTATATAAACCAATAAATACCCTTTTTTTGTTTAAGCTATTTAGAACCAACATCTCCTCTAAACTTTAAACCTCCATTATAAGACATCTGGTTACTTCTTCCATCAGTCAGCAACAATAAGTGAGGGCCAACTAAGTACTCTAATACAAGGTACTAAGGATACAGAAAATAAGACAGATTACACCCTGTCAGTCTAGTAGGGAACAAAAAAATACACAAGTCTATTGAATAGCTATGATGGGAAAGTACAAGAAACTACAATATGTAACCAGAAAATTTTGTCAGAGGCTATTAGGGAAGGTTTCTCTGAGGAAATACATTTAAGCTGAGAGCTAAAAGATAAGTAGAAACCTAAAGCCAAAGTCCAATACTTATTCATCTTTACCCACCAATGTTTACTGAGTGCCTACTGTGGGCTAGGTATTGGCTTAGATGATAGGAATACTTGTTCATCAAAGAACAAAAGAGTCAAAATTCCCTTACCTTCCTAGTGTTTATATTTCAGTGGTTACATTCCAGTTCCTTCATCCACATACTCAACAAATATTTGAGCTTATCCAGCCAGGCACTAGGCCAAGTGGTTAAGAATAAAATATCAGCCAGGTGCAGTGGCTCATGCCCATAATCCCAGCACTTTAAAAGGAAGAGCCATGGGTAGTGCCTGTGGCTCGAAGGGGTAGGGTGCTGGCCCCATATGCCAAAGGTGGCGGGTTCAAACCCAGGCCTGGCCAAAAACTGCAAAAAAAAAAAAAAAAGAAGAAGGAAGAGCCAGGAGGGTTGCTTGAGCCCAGAAGTTCAAGACCAGCCTGGGCAACACAGTGAAACGAAAAATAAAAATAAATCTGCAAAAAGTGTTCCTACAAAAAAAAAAAAAAAAAGTTTTAATTAGGTTTTGATTTTTGTAATTTTTCAAGATTAGGCATACTGGTGTGCACCTATAGTCCCATGTACTCAAGAAACCAAGGCAGAAGGACCCCTTGAGGCCAGGAATTCAAGATTGTGAAAGAGCTATGATCATGCCACTACACTCTAACCTGGATAACAGAGTGAGACCTAGTCTCTAAAAAATAAAAAAACATTAGTCAGGTGTGGTGGCATGCATCTGTAGTTCCAGCTACGTTAGGGGCTGAGCCAGGAAGATGACTTGAGTCTAGGAATTTAAGGCTTCAGTGAGCTATGATCAAGCCACTGCATTACAGCCGAGGCAAGAAAACAAGACCCTGTATCTTTAAAAAAAAAAAGTGGATTTTTGGGGGGCACAAAGAGAGATAAACAGAATAGAAAATCATAATAGAAAATCCAGTAACGAGGAAAGGCAACTGAAGAATGAAGGAGCATGTGCTGCACTGTCAGTTCTCCATCTAGAACTTGCTCTTCAGGAGCCTTACAATCAAGTGTCATTCTTGGCAGGTCCCGGCAGCTCACACTTGTAATCTTAGCACTCTGGGAGGCAGAAAGGGGTGGACTGCTTGATCTCAGGAGATCAAGACCAGCCTGAGCAAGAGCCAGACCCCACCTCTACTAAAATAGAAAAAAAAATTAGCCAAGCTTTGTGGCAGGTACCTGTAGTTCCAGCTACTCAGGAGCTGAAGCAAGAGGATTGCTTGACCCCAAGAGTTTGAGGTTGCTGTGAGCTACTATGACACCACAGCACTCTAGCCAGGGCTACATTGTGAGATTTAGTCTAAAAAAATTTTAAAAAGGGTGTTAATCTTCCACTTCCTCAGAATGTGAAGGATTCAAGATGGAGTTCTGGTGGTTTACAGAAGAGATGATCCATCAATGTGTTCTCAGCCAGACAGTGATGATGAACTAGAAAAAAATGCAATGGTCTGATGATGATGAGAACACAGCCACAATTAAGGCAGGAGAATTTCCAGAGTTCACCACTAAAGTCCAAGAAGCTTTCAATTCTCTGGAGGGCAAAGTCTTTCCTAAGCTTAACTGGAGTGTCCCTCGATGCATACTAGAAATAGTTCTCTGAAAGGTAAAACCCTCAGCAACATCTTTCTGCTTTTCAAGAGTTCTGATTTCATCACTCATGACTTCATTCAACCATTTATTCATTGTACTGATGATCCTCCAGATCCTTGTACAAAATATAAGCTTGTCCTCCAAAAATGTTGTGAATTAATTCCTGGGGCTGAGTTCTGATGTTTTGTCAGAAAAACAAGCTTATTAGTATTTCTCAAAGGGACTGCACACAATATTATGATCATATTTCTAAACAATAAGAAGAAATTTGCAGAGGCATACAAGAATTTTTCAAGAAACACAATATGAATTCTTAGATGAAGACTTTCTATTCGATGTAGAGACAGTAGGGGAAAGGTGTAGCTAATTGACGTTTTTTGTGGCTTATTGACTTTAATCCATTGGGTGAAGTCAGAGATTCACTGCTGTTCATTTTCCAGGAACTGGTATCTGAGAAAAACTTAAAAGGTGATTTAAGCAAAGGAGATGCTCAGGAGCAGGATTCTACAGCTTTCCATTGCACCAACAGTGAGGTCACTATATAGCCCAGCCCCTACCTAAGTTACCTACTGCCCCAAGGCTTCATAGGCCTTTCTACTGGGGAAGATGCTCACAAACTAATAGATTTTCTTTGACTGAAAAGAAATCAACAAGAAAATGATTGATTAGAGTGCTAAAGTTTAAGACCCACTAACAAGGAAACTATCACTGCTTCAGGATGTTGTTCATAAGTCAAAGCTTCCTGTTTCCCCTCACCGGATGGATGGGACCAGCAGTGTGGACAGAAGCAGTTTTCATATTCATGTACGTTCACATGGAAAAAAAAACGGAGAGATTTTGCTACTTGTAAAAATAACATAATAAATAGATCTTTAAACATAGGAAACCATACTGTTCTGATAAAATTATTCTCCACGGAAAAAAAAATCCAGAAACAAACCCACATATATATGGATACTCAATATATGATATATGTCAAAGTTGATACTTCAGTGTAGTAAGAAAATGATGGTCTTTCAGGAAATGCTGCAAATTCAAATTACTGTCCACAAGGAAAAAAAGTAGATCTTTACCCCTTGACGAGACCCCTATGGCCCTGGTCATGGTCATGACACAGAGGAAACAGGTGTGACACAGATTGAAGTACAAGTTTGCAAGAGGCGGGCTAACCTTAAGTGCAGGGCAGCTCTGAGCCCCCTCCGCAATGGCTATTTATTAAGGTTATACACAACAGGTGTGGAGAGTTAAGGTACTGACAAACACAACAGGTGTGGAGAGTTAAGGTAATTACATACAAGGGCTGCATGCATAAGGATTGCCATGTGTTCTTTCCTCACGTGTTCTTTCCCCACAACCCCCATGAAGAAGTACCAAGCATCAATGTTTAACACATGCTTACTAACTAGTGACCCATCTTATCTCATTCTGGGTCACTGAGTTACTTGGGGGATTACCCCTAAGTCACAAAACATCTCTAGACTTGCCAGGAGACTGTCCTATTCTATGTTTCTTTTTAAGGCAATAGAAGTCAGTCACTGTCCTTGCAAGCATGGTGTCCTTTCCTCTACAACCCCCACTTATACAATATCCCCAATTCAATTCCAGATGGCTTTTAATCTATGAAAACTAAAACAAGAGCTATCGCAAGGATGGTGAGGCATATTGGAGATGTGCATCTGGTCACCACAATAAACCCTGCTTCTTGGGACTGGTCTTTTTCTCAGATCTGTACAGAAGAGGGAAATTATCATAAGGTCTCTTCAGGTTATGGCTAGCATACATCAATCAAAGCAGTGATAATACAGTGGAACCTCCAAAGTTGACTTTCTCCTTAAGTTGACCTCATTTTCATAGACTGGACATGTACCACACATAATTAACGGAAGAATGACCTCTATATACTGACTAGTTGTATCTTGACCACTTGAACAGTGACACACAATATTAATTTACACTCTGTAACTTGACCAGTTGAGTCCACTCTACACCAAGGGGTAGAAGGTGTGCGCTTTGCCCTTAGCTGTATTATTTTTTCTTTAGTATAAGTTATTTTATCATCATTACCATGTATTGTCTTCTTAGACCTGACATCTTATTATTCATCACGTGTTGTGGAAGATTTTTTTTAACGTGAAGGACTGGTCTGAATTGTAGGTACATCCTACAATTACTGAAAAATTGTACAGTTAATTGAAACATGATGGCCCAAAGGAAAGAACTCAAAGAGCGAACATTAAAGGAAAAAGTTGATCTTCTACATTTTCTGGCAGCAGTCAAAGAAAGACAGCACAACATTTTGGTATTAGCAAGACCACCATGAGTACTTGGAGAGATACGTTTCCACTATAGTGGGACAGGAGGAAAACTCCCCTTGATAAGTCAATGAAGCCACATTAAGCTGGTTCAAATAAATTAGGTCAGTTAACACCCAAATCTCCGGCCCCAGTGATCCAGAAGCTAAAAAAAATAGCACAGGCTCCCTCTCCGCCCCCCCTTCCCCCCCTCTTCTTTTCTCTCCTCCTTGGTGCTGCTCTGCAGCATCCCTCCCTCGCCGATAAAAACTTTTAGTACAAAACAAACAAACAAAAAAATAGCACAGAAATTTGGGATGGCAGATTTCCAAGCATCACATGGTTGGCTCAAGAAATTTAAACTGACACAAGATCTCTCAGGAAGTCTTGTGTCATGAATCCAATGAAGTTCCAGTAAAAGTACATGAACCAGCTGATAAAATGGAAGAAATAAGTAATGATGATGGAGAAATCGCAGAGAATTCAAAAGAAGAGACTGTCAGGCATCTGATAATACAGTTGAAGTCATTTGCTGTGGAAAAATTCCCAGTATTGAGCGTGCTTTCTCCACTTAAGGAAAAGAAATAGACTAAGATTGGGCGGCGCCTGTGGCTCAGTGAGCAGGGCGCTGGCCCCATATACCGAGGGTGGCGGGTTCAAACCCAACCCCAGCCAAACTGCAACAACAAAAAAAATAGCCGGGCATTGTGGCGGGTGCCTGTAGTCCCAGCTACTTGGGAGGCTGAGGCAGGAGAATTGCCTAAGCCCAGGAGTTGGAGGTTGCTGTGAGCTGTGTGACGCTATGGCACTCTACCAAGGGCAATAAAGTGAAACTCTGTCTCTACAAAAAAAAAAAAAAAAAGAAAAAAGAAATAGACCAAAATTGACTCTTTCTTCCAAAAAGAATAATTAAGCCATGAAAAAAACAGTAAATGAATTGATTTTACATGATATTGTATGATTTTAATGTCTTGATGATGTATGATGTCTTATGATATTCTCTAATAAGAGCTGTACATGAAAAAAAGGAAAGTAAAACAAGTTTTAAAAGAAAATATAGGGGAGTATCTTTAAAATGTTGGAGTAGGCAAATATTTCTTAAGCAGGACACAAAAAGCATTAACTAAAAAATAAAAAGGAAAATGGATTATATTAAAATTAAGAACATCTGTTCAGGCTTGGCACCTGTAGGTGTAATGTGATGCACAAATTATGTCAAGCGGCTAAGGTGCCAGCCACATACACCGGAGCTGGCAGATTCAAATCCAGCCTAGGCCCGCCAAACAATGACAAATATAATCAAAATAGCCGGGTGTTGTGGTAGGCGCCTGTAGTCCCAGCTACTTGGGAGGCTGAGGCAACGGCATTCTACCCAGGGCAAGAGCTTGAGACTCTGTCTCAAAAAAAAGAACATCTGTTCATCAAAATACATCATTAGCAGAGTGAAAAGCCAAGCAGCAAACTGGGAAAGATATATATATCCACAAAAGATTTCTATCCCATGTCCTTTTCTTGGAAGGAAAGAAAAGTCAGATAATCAAATAGAAAAATGGACCAAAAAATTCCAAAGTAAAAAATATACCTATATGAAAGGGTAGTCAGTTGCATTAGTCATTACGGAAAAGCAAATTTACACCACAGGTAATTTCATTACATACCCCACTGGCATAGCTAAAATGAACAAGACAAACAATACCAGTATTGGTGAAGATGTTTATAGAACAACTACTGATACAGGGAGTGTAAATCTGTAGAACTACTTTTGGGAATTGGCAGTTTCTATGATTATTGTAAATTAACCTAAAAAGAGTACAAAAGTGCAGCAAAAGACACATACAATGTACCCTAAGGCGGTAGCTCACACCTGTAATCCTAGCATTCTGGAAGGCTGAGGTGGGTAAACTGCCAGGCTCAGGAGTTGGAGACCAGCCTGACAAAAAGTGAGATCCCCTCTCTAAGAAAAAAAAAAAAAAAAAGCCAGGTCATTGTGGCGGCACCTGTAGCCCCAACTACTTGGGAGGCTGAGGTAAGAGGATTACTTAAGCCCAAGAGATTGAGGTTAGTGTGAGCTATGATGCCACAGTACTCTTAGTACTAAGAGTGACAAAGTGAGACTCTGTCTCAAAAAAATAAAAAAAGGCTTGGTGCCTGTAGCTCAGCGGCTAGGGCGCCAGCCACGTACACCAGAGCTGGCAGGTTCAAACCCAGCCCGGGCCTGCCAACAATGACAACTACAACAACAACAAAATAGCTGGGTGTTGTGGTGGGCACCTGTAGTCCCAGCTACTTGGGAGGCTGAGGCAAGGGAATAACTTAAGCCCAAGAGTTACAGGTTGCTGTGAGCTGTGACTCCACAGCACTCTACCCAGAGCCACAGCTTGAGACTCTGTCTCAGAAAAAAAATAGTAGTAAGAATGAACTAAAATAACTAAGGCCAGGCACAGCGGCTCACGCCTGTAATCCTAGCACTTTGGGAGGCCAAGGCGGGTAGATTGCTTGAGCTCAGGAGTTCAAGACCAGCCTGAGTAAGAGTGAGATCCTATCTCTAAAAATAGCCTGGCACCTGTAGTCCCAGCTACTTGGGAGGCTGAGGCAAGAGGATCACTGAGCCCAAGAGTTTGAGGTTGCTGTGAGCTATGATGCGAAGGCACTCTACCAAGGGTGACAAAGTGAGACTCTCTCACAAAAAAAAAAAGAAAAAAGAAAAATAGTAATAAGAATGAACAAACTACAATTACATGTAATAATATGGATTATTCTCATAAATATTATATTGAGAGAGAGAAAACAGTTGACACATGCAAGAATATTGTATGATTTGCATAAAATT
This sequence comes from Nycticebus coucang, assembly GCF_027406575.1. Lineage (NCBI taxonomy): Eukaryota > Metazoa > Chordata > Mammalia > Primates > Lorisidae > Nycticebus > Nycticebus coucang. The sequence goes on from NC_069796.1 coordinate 81,016,717, forward strand.
TAAAAACTACTAAATTAATCTATGATGTTAGAAATCAGGATAGTCATTACCCTAGGGTCGTGAGGGTAGTGATGGGAAGGTAGCACAAGAAAGGTTACTTTTGTGCTGCTAATGTTCTAGGCTCTGGTACATACAGCATTCACTTAGGTGTGGTAAACTTTATGTCACACTTCAATAAAAACTTACTCAAATGAGTAAAACAGGTTTACATATTTTTAAAACCAAAGAAAATCTCTACAGACACATGTGGAGTTCTCTCACCATACACTGTTAAGTGAAAAGGAGCAAATACAAATCTACAAAGACAAAACAGATTAGTGGTTGCTAAGAACTGGAAATGGACAATACTACAAAAGTACACAAAGTTTTTTATTGGGGTGACGAAAAAGTTCTAATGATATATTGTCAGGATGGTTATATACTGGTACATATATGTAAACATACTAATAATTGTTGAATGTACAAAACATACTAATAATTGTCGAATATATATTTTAAACATATAAATGATATGTAGATTTTTTCTAGATCTCCCTTTCAGAAAGAATGTGATGCACAAATTATGTCTCAATAAAGCTTTAAAGGCAGCATGCATAGTTCAATGGGTAGGGCACTGGCCAGGTTCAAACCAGCTGGGGCCATCTAAAACAGCAATGACAACTGCAACAACAAAAAAAAAATAGCCAAGCATTGTGGGAGGCACCTGTAGTCCCAGCTACTTGGGAGGCTGAGGCAAGAGAATTGCTAAGCCTACGAGTTTTAGGTTGCTATGAGCTGTGACGCCACGGCACTCTACCCAGGATGACAGCTTGAGACTCTGTCTCTACATAAATAATAAATAAATAAATAAATAAAGCTTTAAAAAAAAATAAAAGAAATAAAAAAACAGACTCAGCGCCTGCAGCACAGTGGTTATGGCGCCAGCCACATACGCCAAGGCTGGCAGGTTCGAACCCAGCCTGGACCAGTTCAACAACAACAACAACTTCAACAAAATAATAGCCAGGTGTTATGATGGGTGCCTGTAGCCCCAGCTACTTGGGAGGCTGAAGAAAGAGAATCGCTTAAGCCCAAGAGTTGGAGGTTGCTGTACTATGACCCCATGGCACTCTACCAAGGGTGGCACAGTGAGACTCTGTCTGTCTCAAAAAATAAATAAATAGATAAAAATAATAAATAAATAAATAATAGAAATAGAAATCATCTGAGCAAGAGCAAAACCCTGTCTCTACAAAAACAGAAAAATTAGGGGTACAGAGCAAGATGGCAGACCAGAAAGATCATTCAGCTGAGCTTTCCTAGAATAACTGGGGAAAAATAGAGAATCCAGCCATATTTGGCATGAGGACTGCAACCAGAGTCATAGCTCAGGGATCCCAGTGAGGAGATAGTGAGTTTGATACACTGGAGGGGTGAAAATCTGATGAATTAGGCAAGGGATTGTGACTGGCTGGGATCAGGTTGCTGCCCACAGAGGCCTGGAATGGGGAAGGCCTTTCTAGAGTTTTCAGAAGATGGGAGAAGTTGTGTACTGAGGGGAAAGCTCGGAAGAGTGGACAGACTCAAACAGTATACAACAACCAAATTTGAATGCTGGTTGAAGTGGACTTGCCATAGATTTGGTGGCTGGTGAGGCAGCCATACTGGGAAGGTCTCCGTGGCCAGGGGCTGTTATTGTGGGAAGGTGGAGAAGATCTTAGCAGGAACCTAAAATACAGCTGTCTTAATTCTGCCTGCTGGAATCAGAACGCCACTCTTGGGACAGACTGAAGGACTCCCACACCCCAAGGGAACTGAAGTCAATGGGCACTGTGAGAACTGCCCCTCAAGGATTCTTGTGAGCTTTAAGCTTTAAGATCCCAACTCTAGCAGGGTTTGAATGCTGAGGAAACAATCAGGCAATCACTGAAGGCAACTAAGTTTGGAATAATGACCAGCGGGGTTGCTGGCTGTGCTCTTGGTCTCCTAAAAAATAAAGCACAGTGCCACCTGATGTCCAAGCAACACATTACAACATATATTCATCATCAGCAAGGACTTCTATTTAAAACAAAGGAAGCAGTGAGAAGCAAAAATGAGGACAAGGAGGTGATCAAGAGGAACCAACAGAAAAATTCAGACATTGTGAAAAACCAAACAGAGGAACTCCCCAAAGGGACATTGAGGTAGCTACTGCAGAAGACTCCACCTATAAGGAATTAATGGACTTGACAGAAAGGGAATTTAAAATATGGATGATAAAGACAATAAAAGGACCAGACAAGAAAACAAACAAGAACACAGACTGAACCACAAGAAAACAGACAAGAACCACAAACTGTATGAAAGATATGTAGAATACAGAAAGGATATGGCAGAGTTTAAGGAAATGAAGGAGACAATCAGGGAATGAAAAGATGTGTGGGGTGACAGAGCTCCCCACATGAAGCACATGAAGTGAGCTAAGGGTTAATTGGCTTTTGCTAACACAGAAGCAGCTTTTGAAACAGCAAAAAGGCTGGACAGAGGGCTGGGCTCCCCTGAAACAAACACAGGGCTTGATACCATGGAAACAAAAAATTCCAGGAACAATGGCTCTGAAGTCATGCATTCCATCAGACGTGGGGGGGGTCACAGGTGTTACAGCCTCACTCCTAGAGTCACGGATCAGAGGTTGACATATGTCAAAACATTATGTCACAAAGAGCCTATAGGTCTCTGTGCTGTGGAGAAACAAAGCCATAAATCTAAACTGGGTAAATTGAATGTGCTTATGAGGAGTTTCACTTCCTCATTTCCCCTGCAGTTTCTGTGTTATGTTCAATCAGATTTGTAGTTAGAGTTGATGCATGTCTGAGAGGAATGTAAAAAACAGAAGAAATTGTGTTAATGTGGAGATTTGATATTTACCCACAAGTTAATTTTAGATAAAGTTAGGTAAGATTTAGGTAATAATAAAGTTTATAGATTAAGTTTCTATGTGACCACCAAAGTATATAAGGTGGCACAAAATAAAGTTTCTTTGCTACACGCCATCTCTTTTTTTTTTTTTTTTGTAGAGACAGAGTCTCACTTTATGGCCCTCGGTAGAGTGCCGTGGCCTCACACAGCTCACAGCAACCTCCAACTCCTGGGCTTAAGCGATTCTCTTGCCTCAGCCTCCCGAGTAGCTGGGACTACAGGCGCCCGCCACAACGCCCGGCCATTTTTTGGTTGCAGATTGGCCGGGGCCGGGTTTGAACCCATCACCCTCGGTATATGGGGTCGGCGCCTTACCGACTGAGCCACAGGCGCCGCCCTACACGCCATCTCTTGTGTGTGTAGTCAATCACTCCTGGGCCCTTCAACACTGCAGGAGCAAGCTCACATCTGTGGCAAAGCTGCTGACTCTCTCGCATCTCTGATCACGCAACAAGATGCAGTAGAAAGTATCAAAAATAGGTTAGATCATGGAGAAGAAAGAACCTCAGAGCTACAGGATAAAGTTTTTGAGTTACCCCAGGTAGTTAAAGAGGCAGAAAAGAAGAGAGAAAGCAGAACAGGCACTTAGAGAACCAAGAGACTCCATGAAGTGTTGAAATATTCAAATAATAGGGATTCCTGAGGGGAAGAAGATTGTCCAAAAGGAATGGCAGCTCTACTAGAGACCATCATAAAGGAAAACTTCCCAAGTTCTACTGAGGAACTCAACACACTCCCTACAGATGGATATGAAACTCCAGGTCATCTCAACTTAAACAGAGCCTCTCCAAGACACATTGTAATGAACCTGTCCAAAGTCAAGATGAAAGAAAACTTCTGCAGGCAGCCAAGAGTTAAGTACCAACTGACCTACAGAGGTACAGCCATTATGATGACAACAAACTTTTCAACTGAAACCTTCCAAGCCAGAAGAGCATGGTCATCCACCTTCAACATTCTTAAACAAAACAATTTTCAGCCCAGAATTCTGTATCCTGCTAAATTAAGCTTCAAAATTGATGGAAAAGTCAAATCTTTTGCAGATAGACAAGCACTGAGTAAATTCACCACAAGACCAATAGCTCTACAAGAACTACTTAGACCTATTCTCAACACTGATCACCACAATAGACCACCAGCAAAGTAAACACCCAGAAGCTAAAGGTCATAACATAGCTTCCACAATGGCCCAAAGGATAAAAACTACACAACTAAATAAGATGAATAGAACTCCACTACACTTATCAATTCTCTCAATAAATGTCAATGGACTGAACTCACCACTTAAGTGGGACAGACTGGCTGATCAGATAAAAAAGCACAAACCATCCATATGCTGTCTCCAGGAGACACACAGAGCCTTGAGGACACACAAGCCTTGAGGACAAAACCCATCCTTCCTCAGGGTTAAAGGATGGAAAACAATATTTCAAGCAAATGGAAATCAGAATAAAAGGAAGGGTTGCAATCTTATTTTCAGATACAAGCAGATTTACAGCAACTAAAGAAAACTAAAGTTAAGAAAGACAAAGATAGACACTTTATACCTATCAAAGGAACAATACAAGATGACATTTCAATTTTAAATATTTATTCACCCAATATAAATGCTCCCAGATTTATGAAACAGACCTTGGTGGGTCTGAGCAATATGATATCCCATAACACCATAATAGTTGGGGACTTTAACACCTCAATGACAGAACTGGACAGATCCTCTAAACAGAAACTAAACAAAGATGACAAAGACTTAAGTGTGACCCTAGAACAAATGGGATTAATAGACTTACACAGAACACACCATCCCAAAGCTAAGGAATATACATTTTTCTTGTCAACCCATGGTACGCACTCCAAAACTGACCATATCCTAGGATAAAAATCAAACCTCAGAAAAATTTAAAGACTAGAAAGTATACCTTGTATCTTCTCAGACCACAAGGCAATAAAGGTGAAACTCAACTCCCACAACGTTCATCCCCACAGAAAGACTTGGAAATTAAACAACTCCGGGCTGAATGGTAGTTGGGTTCAGGAAGAGATAAAGGAGGAAATCATTAAATTCTCAAATATTACAACAATGAAGACCCAAATTACCAAAACCTGTGGGATACAGCAAAAGCAGTCTTAAGAGGAAAATTTATCACATTAGATGCCTACACTCAAAAAACAGGAAAAACGTGTATCAACAAACTCATGAACCATCTTATGGAATTGGAAAAAGAAGAACAATCTAACCTAAACCCGGCAGAAGAAAAGAAATAACCAAAATTAAATCAGAGATTAATGAAATTGAAAACAGGAGAATCAGAAAATTAATGAAACAAAAAGTTGGTTTTTCAGAAAAATAAACAAAATCAATAAACCTTTGGCAAGATTAACTTGAAACAGAAAAGTAAAATCTCTAATAACCTCAATCAAAAATGATAAAGGGGTGGCTCGGTGCCTGTGCCTCAAGGCACACAAGCATACACTTGTGCTGGCAGGTTCGAATCCAGCCCAGACTCGTCAAACAACAATGACTGCTGCAACCAAAGAATAGCTGGGTGTTGTGGTGGGTGCCTGTAGTTCCAGCTACTTAGGAGGCGGAGGCAGGAGAATCGCTTGAGCCTAGGAGTTGGAGGTTGCTGGGTAGTTCTTCTATTTTTAGTAAAGATGGGTGTCACTCTTGCTCAGCTGGTCTCAAACTCCTGAGCTCAGGTGATCCACCCACCTCTGCCTCCCACAGTGCTAGGATTACAGGCGCGAGCCACCATGCTGAGCCATCTGTGAACAAAATAGACAAAAATCCCTGCATTCCTGGGGCTTGCCTCCTAGTAGGGAGATAAACAATAAACAAGATAAAAAGTAAAATATACACAATGTCTAGTTTGATGTTGCTGTGAGCTATGGTGCCACAGCACTCTACCCAGGGCACAGAGTGAAACTCTGTCTCAAAAAACAAACAACAACAACAAAAAAACCTATACACACACACATAAAATGTTTGATAAGTGTTAAGTAGAACAAAATAAAGTGGGAAAAGAGGATGCAAAATATATATGGTGGGGTAAAATATTCAAGTAGCCAGAAAAGGAAATAAGAGACTGAGCCATGAGGATATCTGGGAGAAATGTGTTCCAGGAAGCCAGTATAACTGGAACAGGAATTAAGGGGGTTGGGAGCTCAGCAACACAGATAGGAGATGATGTCAGGGAGGTTAAGGGACGTAAGATACACCATATAGGGCATGTGGGTGTCCACCCCTTTGTAACAATGAAAATACATCCTGCATATCAGATATTTACACTACGATTCATAACAGTAGCAAAATTACAGTTATGAAGTAGCAATGAGGGCGGCACCTGTGGCTCAGTGAGTAGGGCGCTGGCCCCATATGCCGAGGGTGGCGGGTTCAAGCCCAGCCTCGGCCAAACTGCAGCAAAAAAATAGCCGGGCGTTGTGGCGGGCGCCTGTAGTCCCAGCCACTCGGGAGGCTGAGGCAAGAGAATCGCTTAAGCCCAAGAGCTGGAGGTTGCTGTGAGCTGTGTGACGCCACGGCACTCTACCCAGGGCAGTGAAGTGAGACTCTGTCTCTACAAAAAAAAAAAAAAATGAAGTAGCAATGAAAATAATTTTATGGTTGGGGGTCCACAACATGAGAAACTGTATTGATTAAAGGGTCATAGCATTAGGAAGGTTGAGAACCACTGGTATAGAGCCTTGTTGGTCAAAGTAAAGACTTTTGGCTGCTACTAAGATTGAGATGGGAAGCAGCTGCAAGATTTGAGAACGGACGTGTCATTGAGAGGCCAAATGAACCCCCATTTGCACTTTCTTTCCTCCTCCATTTCAGCAGGTAGGCCTTGCAGAAATGGGCTGTTAAAACATATCCTGCAGAGACGGGGATTAGCCAAGAGTCACAGCAGACCATGTAAAACCTCATTCCTATCCTTGGTTCCCCTGGTAACTAACCAACAACCCCCCCCCACCCAACCCTGTAAATCTAACCTTGCGAAGATCCCACTTACCTCCCTCCCCCCTCAACTGAAAAAAGGTAGTAAAAAAACCCTTTCTCTGTGATGAATCCATCTGGGTCGGCTAGCCAATAAAGGACCCCATACTTAATTTGAACTCAGTGTACTGGTGTTTTATCTATAATTCCACTCGCGTTGGGTACAACGTCATGACTGAGATCCCTGGGAATTTTGTGCTGGGAATATCTGTAGGGCAAGGGAAGGGATCAGGAAGGATGCTGCTATTTAATACAATAACCTAGGCAAGAAATGGTGGCTTCCAAGACTAGGATTGGAAGATAAAATCTGGGGGTACAGTTACTTCGAAGAAGTCTGTTAGACATCCAAGCAGAATTGAACAGGCAATTGGATACGTGGAGTTAAGAGGAAGGTCTGAGATGGTAGTTGGCACCTGGAACTCAACAAATTCTATTACTAGCAGTAATATGGAACCCAGCTCTACTATTCACTAGTAGAAACTCTTTAAACTATTTCTAAGTCCTGGACCTGTTTCCCTGCCAATGAAATGGGTAAAATATTCCCACGTAACAGAACCTTAATGAGAACGAAAAGAGACGTGTGGCTGAGCACGAGCAAAGAATCCTGAGCCAAGCACTGCTCAAACCCGTTCAGGGGGGATGGGGCTGCTGGCGATTCTGCCTCCGGTTTTCGAACCCACAACACATGCTCCGAAGTCGCAGGCATAGCACACACACGCACCAAAAAAAAAAAAAAAAAATTAGCGCCAGGGTCCGCACCAGAACGCAGTAGGCAGTGCCCAAACCTCGCGAGATTTCCTAGCCGGGCCAAGTTTCCTTCCACACCTTCTCTGCCCCCCACCCCCCATCTCGCGATACCAAGGCGCAAGAGCCGCTCTCGACGGGTCAGGGCTTGCGGGGAAGATGGAACGTCCCACGTTGAGGCTGTCCACAGTGGAGACGGCGGACGGCGGAGGGGCCGGGCCATACAACAGCTCCGAGGAGCGGGAGGGCCGGGAGCCGGACGGGGTGCGCTTCGACCGCGAGAGGGCGCGCCGCCTGTGGGAAGCCGTGTCCGGTGCCCAGCCGGTGGGGAGGGAGGAAGGTGAGTCCGGGGGCTTCACAGGCAGGAAGCCCCTCACCCGTCTGCTCGGCTCACGGGGAGTGGCGGAAGCTCCGGCCTAGCTCGTGGGCCGGTCCCCAGCCTTCGGTCACACCCCCTGGCGCCTGGCCCGCCTCCTTGCCCAGTACGCCCCGGGACTCCTGGACTCTGCTTAGCATCCACTCTGCTTAGAATCAGGGCCCAGGCACACGAAGAATCTAGACCCTAGCGCTCAAAGGGTCAGGGATCACTCACGCTTGGACCCCACATTTTTTTTTACCCCTCATTCCTGATCTACCTAGAGAGCAGTTTTTCCTAAACTCGAAAACAGTAATCCCTATTCACGCTCTTTGGGAAAGCAACAGAGTCAGTCTTTACCAAGCTAAGTACCCCTCACCATTTCTTCCTGACTCCTTGTCCCGTCTTCCTGACTTTCTCCCCTGGTGTCTTTTGCCTCCCTTCTCTCAAAAGCCCTACACTTGGCAAGGCTCTAGAAGACCTTCTCCTTACCCTTGTTTCTAGGTGTCTGGCCTCTACTTGCTGGGTCCCTGTTCTAAGATGGGGGCCAGGAATCTGAGAAACTGGCTGGTGGGGTGGGGAACCTGCGGCCTCAAGGCCACATGTGGCCCTCCAGATCCCCAAGTGTGACTCTTGAATAGAAGCCAGACTTCACAGAACAAATTTTGTGAAGTTTGGGTTTAGTCAGAAGGCCACACTCAAGGATCCAGAGGGCTACATGTGGCCCCAAGACCGTTATCATATGTTCCCCACCCCTGTAATGCTTTGATTATTCTGGCGTCTTTGTATCTCACCATTTATCTGAAGTTGTAGAGAACAGTGTGCACCGGGCCACATCAGGGATCTTCTGTTCATTTCTGAGCTGAAGCTGCCCAGCTTGCCCTGCATTTGACTTGAGACTGGGTAAGATGGGAGATAGAAAAGAGAAGGATGGAAAGAACTGGCCTGACCTTTGCAGTCCTAGCTGGGCTAGCTACTCAGCACTAACCCATATATACAAAAACTATACCTGGGCTTTTGTGCTAATCCTGTCAAGTATTTGCAAAAATAAATAAATAAAAGATTTCTCTAGTGCTCTCCTTGCTGAGCAGACTATCTTAGGAAGTTTAATAAGTTGTGGATTGACTGCGCAGGATAAAATTGAATTTTTTACCATATCCAAGGAAGCTATATTTAAATTTTGGTTTTTACACAGACCTATAACCTGGTGTATACTTCTCCAGTTTAAAAACAAGTCTAGGGCGGCGCCTGTGGCTCAGTGAGTAGGGCGCCGGCCCCATATGCCAAGGGTGGCGGGTTCAAACCCAGCCCCGGCCAAACTGCAACAAAAAAATAGCTGGGCGTTGTGGTGGGCGCCTGTAGTCCCAGCTGCTCGGGAGGCTGAGGCAAGAGAATCGCGTAAGCCCAAGAGTTAGAGGTTGCTGTGAGCCGTGTGACGCCACGGCACTCTACCCGAGTACGGTACAGTGAGACTCTGTCTCTACAAAAAAAAAAAAAAAAAACAAGTCTAGCCTTACTCCTACATTAATACATATACTATTTCTGGGCTCCTGTCGCCTTTCAAACTTATTTAGTACAAAATTTCCTTTCCCTGCCTCAATTTTCCTTTCATTAAGTTGATAAAACATTCATAGATGCCTGCTTTGTTCCTAGAATGACTGGGCATCAGAGCTCAAAGATGAGGAAGATACACTCTCCTTGCCTAGTAGACACCAAAACAGTTCCAATATAATGTATGGGATACAGTGAAGAGAAATGTCCAAGAATTGGGGGTATACAAAAAGGAAGTGACCTTTAGCCTTAGGGGACAGGGTCAAACATGTCCTGGACCTTGAAACAGAGAACACAGCTGCTCTGAAGCAACTGCTCTGAAAAGTTAAGTGTTGGCTTAATGTTTATGAGTGTATAGTGTCATTCTTATGACCCAGTTTATTTCCCTCATATTTATATGAGCTCTAGGTGTATACCTGCAACATTAAATACTATTCACTGTATTTTTTCCTGTTATCACCTTCAGTGCAGCCACTTATCTGTTTTCTCTTTCTATATACTTACCTTTCCTAGATATTGCACATAAATAGAATCATACGATTTGGAATTTGGCTGCTGTTGGCAGGTTTTTGATGTATAGACAAGTCATAATGTATGTTAGTACTTCATTCCTTTTTATTGCTAAATAGAATTTCATTGTATGAATACATCACATTTTGTTTATCTGTTCATTATTTGTAGACATTTGGAATGTTTACAGTTTGGAGCTCTTGTGAATACTGCAGCTATGAACATTCATGCTCAAGTTTCCATGTGGACATATGTTTTATTTCTCTTGAGTGTATCACCAGAAGTAGAATTGCTATGTCCTATGGTAACTTATAAACATTTTGAGGAAGTGTTGAACAGTTCAAAAATGGCTTCACCATTTACATTTCTCCCATCAGTGTATTAGGGTTTCAGTTTCTCTATATCCTTGCCATCCCTTATTGTCTTACATATTTTTATTAGAGCCATTCTAGTGGGTATGTGGTGTTACCTCATTTTGGTTTCCTAAAGATTAGTGATATCAAGCACCTTTTCATGTGTATTTATGTATCTTCTTTGGTGAAATATCCAAAATCTTTTGCCCATTTTGAAATTGGGCTGTTTGTCTTTTTTTGTTTTAACAAGAAGAAATAAAACTATTTTTGTAGATAATGCTATTGCATAGAAAGTCCCAAAGATAGCCGGGCGTTGTGGTGGGCGCCTGTAGTCCCAGCTACTCGGGAGGCTGAGGCAAGAGAATCGCTTAAGCCCAGGAGTTGGAGGTTGCTGTGAGCTGTGTGAGGCCACGGCACTCTACTGAGGGCCATAATGTGAGACTCTGTCTCTACAAAAAAAAAAAAAAAAGAAAATCCCAAAGAATTTATATAACAGCTACTGTAATTAAAAGGTTATTTTGGTATTACTGAGTTGTGTTTGTATATTCTGGGTACAAGTCCTTTATTAGATGATTTACAAATAATTCCTCTCATATTGTTACTTGTCTTTTCATTTCCTACACAATACCTTTTTTTCTTTTTTTTTGAGATAGAGTCTCACTCTGTGACCCTAGGTAGAGTGTCACGGTTTCATCAAAGCTCACAGCAACCTCAAAACTCTTGGGCTCAAGCCATCCTCTTAACCTCAGCCTCCTAAATAAATGGGACTACAGGTGCCAGCCATGTGCCCAGCTAGTTTTTTGTTTTTCTTTTTTTGGGAGACAGAATCTCACTCTGTTGCCTCAGGATAGAGTGCCATAGCATCATAGCTCACAGCAAACTCTAACCCCTGGGCTCAAGCTATCCTCTTGCCTCAGCCTCCCAAATAGCTGGGACTATAGACACTTACCACCACACCTGGCTAATTTTTCTGTTTTCAGTAGAGATGAGTGTCGCTTTAGCTCAGGTTGGTCTTGGCCTCCAGAGGGAAGGATTATAGGCATGAGCCACTCTGCTCAACCCACAAGTGTTTTATTGTTGTTTGTTTTTTGAGACAGAGTCTCACTCTCTTGCCCAAGCTAGAGTGCCATGGCCTCAGCCTTGGCAAGCAGCCTCACATCTCTTGAGTTCAAGCAAAGAATCCTCCTGCCTCAGCCTCCCCAGTAGCTGGGACTATAGACACCCGTCACAACATGACTAATATTTTCTGTTTTTAGTAGAGACGGAGGTTTCACTCTTGCTCAGGTTGCTTTGGATCTCCTGAACTCAAGGGATGCTCCCACCTTGGCCTCCCAAAGTGCTAGTATTTTTTTTTTTTTTGAGATAGTCTCTCTATGTCTCCCTCAAAGAGTACTGTGGCATCACAGCTCACAGCAGCCTCAAACTCTTGGGCTTAAGTAATTCTCTTGCCTCAGCCTCCCAACTAGCTGGGAATACAGGCATCTGTCACAACTCCTGGCTATTTTTTGTTGTTGTTGTAGTTGTCATTGTTGTTTAGCAGGCCCAGATCGGGTTCAAACCCACCAGCCCCAGTGTATGTGGCCAGTGCCCTAACCACTGAGCTACAGTGTCAAGCCCCAGAGTGCTTATATCACATGCGTGAGCCAACGCCTATATTGAGTTTTAAAATCTGAGATTTTGGCTTGGCGCCCGAAGCAGTGGTTAAGGCATCAGCCACATACACTGAAGTTGGCGGGTTTGAACACAGCCTGGGCCAGCTAACCAACAATGACAACTACAACAAAAAATAGTTGGGCGTTGTGGCGGGCTCCTGTAGTCCCACCTACTTGGGAGGCTGAGGCAAGAGAATCTCTTGAGCCCAAGAGTTTAAGGTTGCTAAGAGCTGTGATGCTATGTCACTCTACCAAGGGTGACATAATGAGTCTGTCAAAAAAAAGCGAGGCGGAACAGAGAACTTGAACTCTGATTGCTGTTCTTTGTACTAAATTTCTCAGGAGAAAGGGGTGGGAGGTCAGGGAGACCTAGAGAGAATCACACTCATTTTTACATTACTTTCCCTTAATCCAAGAATCTCTGAATTTGCCTATGACCCTATCTACCCCTCTTCAGAATGTCCAGCTTTTGGGGGCCAGGCCAATGTACAATCTCCACATACTAATTTGTATTTTTCCTACCACTTCTGTTCTCCTGAAGTGTACCCCTGCCTTTACAAATCCTTACTTATAAAACCATCATGGAGTTTGGGTTTTAAGTTAGCTGCCTCTTCTCTTTGAATGTAAAGACTTCTGTTTCTGTGTTCATAAAAGACATTAGTTTGTGACGAAAGAAGTTTTCTTTTTTTGGTAATATCTTTGCCTGGCTTTAGTATCAGAATGAGTTTGAAAATATTCCCTCCTGGTCTACTTTCTGAAAGAGTTTCTTTCTGAAATATTCCCTCCTGATCTACTTTCTGAAAGATTAGTAGTATTTCTTCTTATTGTATTCCATAGAAGTCACCAGTGAAGCTTCCTGGGCCTGGGCTTTTCTGTGTGAGAAGACTTTTAATTATTAATTGAGTTTCTTGTTTTAGATATGTTCATATTTTTTATATTCATCTTTTTTTGTTTCTTCCTAAGTCACTTGTGGTTATTTGCATCTTTTCTGAAAATTTGTCATTTCATCTAAGTTATCTGATATGTTGGCATAAAACTTTTTAAATATTCCCTTATAATCTTTTATTTTATTTTTCTCTATTTTATTCTTTTCTATTTTATTTATTTATTTATTTTGAGACAGAGTCTCACTGTGTCACCCTCAGTAGAGTGCTTTCAACCACACCAGAGAATGAGCTAATGAGGATCTGGAAAGTCCCTAGGTGACCACTATTTGGGGGACTGGTTCTAGGGGGAACCAACCACATGCTTAGAGGGTCAGAACTCAGAGCCCCCCATCTCTAGGGAGGGGAGAGGGGATAGATATTGAAGAGATCACCAAATAACCAGTGATTTAATGAATTATGCTGCCTATATAATGAAGTCTCCATAAAAACCTAAAAGGACTGAATTTAGGGGCTTCCAGGAAGGTGAACAAGAACACATCCATGTGCCTGGAAGGTGGCACACTCCAATTCCTGTACTTGGGACCCTTCCAGGCCTTGTCTCACCCTATGTGTCCTTTCATCGGTTGTTTATTTGTATCTTTTAAAATACCCTTTATAATAAAGCCAGGCAATGCAGCTCACACCTATAATCCTAGCACTGTGGGAGGCCAAGGTGGGTGGATTGCTTAAGCTCAGGAGTTCAAGACCAGCTTGAGCAAGAGTGAGACCCCCGTCTCTAAAAATAGCTGGTTGTCGTGGGCGCCTATAGTCCCAGCTGCTTGGAAGGCTGAGGCAAGAGGATAGCTTGAGCCTAAGAGTTTGAGGTTGGTATGAGCTATGACATTGTACCCAGGGCAACAAAGTGAGACTCTCAAAAAAAAAAAAAAATCCTGGGCGGCGCCTGTGGCTCAAGGAGTGAGGCACTGGCCCCATATGCCAGAGGTGGCAAGTTCAAACCTGGTCCTGGCCAAAAACTGCAAAAAGAAAATCCTTTATAATAAATGAGTCAATATAAGTAAGTGTTCTCCTGCGTTCTGTGAGCTGCTCTAATAAGTTAATCAAATCCAGTAAGGTGGGGGCATCATGGGAACTGCTTTATCAGAAGCACAGGTAAAACAGCCTAAACTCCAGAGCTTGTGATTGGCATCAGAAGTGGGGTGTGATTCCTCAATCTGCAGGATCTGACTATCTCTTGGTAGAGAGTGTCAGACTGATTTAAATTAGAAGATGCTCAACTGTTGTCTGCTGCATAATCAATTGCTTCCTTGGTGTATGTGAGGAAACAGTTGGTCACAGAAGCACTCTGTGTTGTCAGAATAGAGTAGGAGAAACTTGAGAGGTTTTTTCCTATAGAACACTGCTTTAGCTGCTTCCCATAAATTTTTGTATGTTGTGTTTTCACTTAAATTAGTTCAAAATAATTTCTAATAATAATTTCTAATTTCTAATTTCTCCTTTGATCCATTTATTCAATTTCTATTTTTGATTTCTAATTATATTCCACTGTGTTCAGAGAACATACTTGGAGTGAGTTCATTCCTTTTTAAAGTAGTAAGGATTATACTACTGTATAATATATTATCCCCTGGATTATATTCTGTGTATAGAAAACAGTGTATATTCTGCAGTTGTTGGTAGAGTGTTCTATATGTCATTTGGATCAAGTTGGTTATAAATGTTATCAAGACACTTAACTGAGTTTCTAACTAGTTCTATCAATTATTGAAAATGAAGATTGAAATCTCTATTATTGTCTGTCTATCCTTTTCTTTAAATTCTTTTTGTTTTTTGAGACAGAGCCTCAAGCTGTCGCCCTGGGTAGAGTGCCATGGCGTCACAGCTCACAGCAACCTCAAACTCCTGAGCTTAAACGATTCTCTTGCCTCAGCTTCCCAAGTAGCTGGGACTACAGGTGCCCACCACAAAGCCCGGCTATTTTTTGGTTGTAGTTGTCATTCTTGTTTGTAGGCCTGGGCTGAATTCAAACACGCCAGCTCTGGTGTATGTGGGTGGCGCCTTAGCCACTTGAACTACAGGGGCTGAGCCAAATTCTTTGTGTTTTTTAAGAGATGGGATCTCTCTAAATTGCCTAAGCTGGTCTCAAACTCCTGGCCTCAAGCAATCCTTCTGCCTCAGGCCTCTCAAGACCTTGCTTTTTATCCAGTCTGACAGTTTCTGCCTTTTCAGACTATTCACATTTAATTAATTTCTTTTTTCTTTTTTTTATGATTCTCCATGCATTTGTTTATTGATAGTGATATGAAAATTACATTTTGCACTTTACTATTTATTTCCTTTATATCCTCTCTTCTTCCTTTACTGACATTTTATGTTAAGTATTTTAATATACCATTGTTTCCTCTTGACATTTTTCTTTTTATTTCAGTTTCTTAGTGGTGCTCTGGCGATTACAATGCACAACTTAACTCATCACAGAATACTTCAATACTAACTTAATTCTGGTAAACTATAAAAATATTTCTCTAATATAGTTCTATTCCTTCACCCTCCTTTGTGCTATTTTTGTCATATATATATACATACGTTATAAAACTAATGATTCAATGTTATAATTATTGCTTTATATAGCATTATGTCTTTTTAAAAAGTTAAGAAATGAAATGAGAGGCTCGGTGCCTGTGGCTCAAGTGGCTAAGGCACCAGCCACATACACCTGAGCTGGCGGGTTCGAATCCAGCCTGGGCCCGCCAAACAACAATGACAGCTGCAACCAAAAAAGTAACCGGGTGTTGTGGCGGGTGCCTATAGTCCCAGCTACTTGGGAGACAGAGAGGCAGGAGAATCTCTTGAACCCAGAAGTTTGAGGTTGCTGTGAGCTATGATGCTACGGCACTCTACCCAGGGCGACAGCTTGAGGCTCTGTCTCAAAAAAAAAAAGAAATGAGAAAAAAATATATTTATAGAGTCTTTTATGTTAACCTACACATTTACCCCTTCTGGTATTCTCTGGATTCAAGTTGCTATCTGGTGTCACTTTCAGCCTGAAGAGCTTTTTTTTTGAGACAGAGTCTCAAGCTGTTGTCTTGGGTAGAGTGCTGTGGTGTCACAGCTCAGAACAACCTCAAACTCTTAGGCTTACATGATTCTCTTGCCTCAGCCTCTCAAGTGGCTGAACTACAGGCACCTGCCACAACGCCTAGCTATTTTTGTTGTTGTTGCAATTGTCATTGTTGTTTTAGCTGGCCCAGCCCAGGTTCAAACCCATCTGCCTTGGTTTATTTGGCTGGCGCCCTACCCACTGAGCTACAGGTACCACCTGAAGGGGGCTTCTTTCAGTATTTTTTTGTGAGGCAGACCAGCTAGCAGTGTATTCTCTTAGTCTTTTTCTGGGAATGTCTGCATTTTGTCTTCATTCTTGAAGGATAGTTGTGTTTTATTTTTAACTAACAGCTTTATTTATATAAATTTCACTTACCACAAAATTCACTTGTTTAAAATGCTATTCAGGCCAGGTGCAGTGGCTCACACCTATAATCCTAATAGTCTGGGAGCGTGAGACAAGTGGATTGCTTGAGCTCACGAGTTGAGACTGGCCTGAGCAAAAGTGAGACCCCATCTCTAAAAATAGCCAGCCATCAAGGTGGGTGCGTGTAGTCCCAGCTACTTGGGAGGCTGAGGCAAGAAGATCACTTGAACCCAAGAGTTTGAGGTTGCTGTGAGCTGTGACACCACAGCACTCTACTGAGGGGATCAAAGTGAGACTCTGTCACCTCCAAAAAATAAAGATATAAATAAATAAATAAAATAAAATGTGCCATTCAGTGGTTTTTAGTATATTCATAGAATTGTGCTACCATTACCACTGTCTAATTTCAGAACGTTGTCATCACCCCAGAGAAAAACTCTGTGCCCCAGAGTCATCTGTAGCAACTACTTATCTCCTGTCTCTATGGATTTGCCTATTTTGGATAATAGTTCATGTAAATAGAATTCTATAATATGTAACCTTTGTGACTGGCTTCTTTCACTTAGCATAATGTTTGAAGGATAGTTTTGAGTGATAACAGAGTTCTTGGTTGACAGTTTTGTTCTTTTTCATCACTTGGAATATGTCATCCTGCTGCCTTCTGACCTTCAGGGTTTCAGATGAAACAAAGATTTCTGTCTTTGTTTTTCAACAGTTTGACTGTGATTGTCTATGTATAGATCTCTTTGTATTTATCCTACTTTGAGTTCCTTAAGATTTTAGGATGTTCAGATTAATGTTTTTCATCAAATACAGGATGGGGAGTTCTTAGAATCATTCCTTCAAATAGTTATTACTGTCCCTTTTTCTCTCTTTTGTCGCTCTTAGGTTCTCCTTACACATATGTATTGGTATGCTTAATGTTTTCCCATAATCTCTAAAGCTCTGTTCATTATTCTTCTATCATTTTTGTCTTTTTTCTTCAGATTAAATATTTCTATTTATATATCTTCAAATTCACTGATTCTTTTGAATCTACTCTTGAGGTCCTGCAGGGAATTTTTTATTTCATTTATTGTAATTTCAACTCCAGAGTTTACATTTATTTCTGTTTTATACTTATTCTAAATGGGAAACTTTTTATTTTATTTTATTTTTTGAGACAGAGTCTTACTATGTCACCCTTGGTAAAGTGCTGTGGCGTCTCAGCTCACAGCAACCTCAAACTCTGGAGCTTAAGTGATTCTCTTGCTTCAGCTTCCCAAGTAGCTGGGACTACAGGAGCCCACCACAACACCCGGCTATTTTTGTTGTTGTTGTTGTTGTCGTGTTGTCATTGTTGTTTAGCAGGCCCGGGTTCGAACCCACCAGCCCCTGTGTATGTGGCTGGCACCCTAACCACTGAGCTATGGGCGCCAAGCCTAACCATTCTTATCCAAGGTAGAGTATGTCTACCATCCCTTCTCTAGGATCTTTTGTTATTTGCTGCTTTCTAACTACAACTTTTATCTGCTTCCTAATAAGCCATAATAAGAATGGATGTGTTGGCTCATGCCTGTAATCCTAGCACTCTGGGAGGCTGAGGTGGGTAGATTGCCTGAGCTCAGGAGACCAGCCTGAGCAAGAGTGAGGCCCCCATCTCTAAAAATAGCCAGGCTTTGTGTTGAGTGCTTGTAGTCCCAGCTACTTGGGAGGCTGAGGCAAGAGTATTGCTTGAGCCCAAGAGTTTGAGATTGCTTGAGCTAGCTACAATGCCATGGTACTCTACCAGGGTGACAAAGTGAGACTCTGTCTCAAAAAAAAAAAGCTATAATGATTGGGATCATAAATAGATTTTGCCTCTTTCTAAGGACCACCTCCAGTCAACTGATGATTTTTTTTTCTTTGACACGGTCTCACTATGTTGCCCTGGGTAGAGTGCCATGGGGTCATAGCTCACAGCAACCACTCAGAGTGCTAGGATTATTCGCATGAGCCACTATTCCCAGCAAATCGATGAATTTCTATACTTCTGAGTTGTAGATTCTAAGGCCACATCTAGGCCCAAGGAAGAGCAAATCGTAGATTAGCAGTATTCACCCTTAGGCTAGGCGCCTGTGGCTCAAGCGGCTAAGGCGCCAGCCACATACACCTGAGCTGGCGGGTTTGAATCCAGCCCAGGCCTGCCAAACAACAATGATGGCTGCAACAACAACTAAAAAATATTCACCTTTAGTTGGAATGAAGAAGATAGTTTAATGGTCTTGGCCCTAAGTTATTGTAAAGCAATTTAAGGCATCTGTAAATCACCCAGAGACAACTATAACCTGGCTTGAAGTATCATGATCATTTTGTCTCCCAGATACCACTTCCTGTAAAGTAGTAAAAAAAAATTTTTTTTTTTTTTTTTTTTAAAGAAACAGGGTCGGGGCGGTGCCTGTGGCTCAAGGAGTAGGGCGCCGGTCCCATATGCCAGAGGTGGCGGGTTCAAACCCAGCCCCGGCAAAAAAACCACAAAAAAAAAAAAAAAGAAACAGGGTCTTGCTCTGTTGCCCATGCTACTCTCAATGCCTGGGCTCCAGTGATCCTCCCACCTCAGCCTCCTGAGTAAGTGAGACTGCAAGCATCCAACACCATGGCCACCTTGTTTCTTTAAGTTTATGAATTCTCTTGGTATCAACAGTAGTTCTCTTTGTCCCTAGAGAGACTTCATGAAAATCATTCCTCTCTTAGTAGTCTAGATTCCATCTGTCAGCCTCTGGCCCATTCATCTCATTGGCTATAGTATGCGTATAAATTTAAGCTTATTAATCATAGGACTTCTGGCTTGGTTCCTGTGGTTCAAGTGGCTAAGGTGCCATCCACATACACCTGAGCTGGCGGGTTCAAATCCAGCCCAGGCCCTCCAAACAACAATGATGGCTGCAACCAAAAAATAGCCAGGTGTTGTGGCAGGCACTTGTAGTCCCAGCTACTTGGGAGGCTGAGGCAGGAGACTCGCTTGAGCCCAGGAGTTGGAGGTTGCTGTGAGCCGTGTGACGCCACGGCACTCTACCGAGGGCGGTACAGTGAGACTCTGTCTCTACAAAAAAAAAAAAAGAAAGAAAAACTAGCTGGGTGTTATGGCAGGTGCCTGTAGTCACTCTACATGATGCCATGGCACTCTACTCAGGGCAACAGAGTGAGACTGTCTCAAAAAAAAAAAAAAAAAAAAAACCTGATAATAGTTACCATTAACTCCTTTTCTTCCTTCAGTCCCCTTCCCACATACCCTTTCTAAGAAATTGGTTGTATATCCTGAGCAAGAGCAAGACCCTGGCTCTAAAAATAGCCGAGCATTGGGGCAGGCCCCTGTAGTCCCAGCTACTCTGGAGGCTGAGGCAAGGGAATCACTTGAGCCCAGAATTTTGAGGTTGCTGTGAGCTATGATGCCACAGCACTCTACCAAGGGCAGCAACATGAAATTCTGTCTCAAAATAAAAAAAGAAAAAGAAATTGGTTGTATGTTAAATCTACTTCCAGAACGTAATTCCAAATCTGCTTTTCTCCATTGCCATTAGCAACCTCCGTAGTCTAAGGTTCCAACATCTATTGCCTTAAGACTGCAACAGCCTCCTCCCTATTCTCTCTGGTTTTATTCTTGTCATCATGTACTTTGTTGACACAGCTATCAGAGTAATCTCCTTTTTTTAATTTTTATATTTTTGATTTTTTGTTTTCTTGAGATTAAGTCTCACCCTGTTGCCCTGGGTATAATGCCATAACTCACAGCAATCTCAAGCTCCTGGGCTTTAGCAATCTTCCTGCTTCACCCTCCTGAGTAGCTAGGACTACAAGTGCCATAACACCACCTGTTTTTTCTATTTTTTAGTAGAGATGGGCTCTCACTCTCGCTCAGGCAATCCACTAGCCTTAGTCTCCTGGAGTGCTTTAAAATTTTTTGTAGAGACAAGTCTTGCTGTGTTACCCAGGCTGATCTCAAACTCCTGGCCTTAAGCAATCCTCCTGTCTTAGTGAGAAGGGAAGGATTACAGATGTGAGCCATCAGCCCCAGCCCCAGAGTAATCTTTTCAAAGCACAAACCATATCTTGTCGCTTCTCCTTATATTAAGAATAAAATCCACAGATCCATTGTGGCTTATGAAGCCTTCTATTTATTCAACATGATCTAGTAGGTGTTGTGCTGTCTTTCCAACTTTATTTCCTACCACTTTCTTCTCTCATTCACCTCACTCCAGCCACACTGGCCTTCTCTCCATTCCTCGAATGTGCTACACTCATTACTGCATCCAAGACCTAATACCATCTCAGGCTAGAATACTTTTTTCCTGCAGACCTCCTGGTGGCTGATACCTCCCTCTGATGGTCTTCACCAACTATCCTGCTCCCATAATTCTGTCCCACTTACTTTGCTTATAGATTACACACAGCCCACTGTAGCCTCAAACTCCTGGGCTCACGTGAACATCTTGCCTCAGCCTCCTAAGTAGCTGGGATTATAGGCACCTGCCACCATGCTAAGCTTGTTTGCTTGTTTTCATAACATTTAATTCCCTATCATTATCTTATTTATTTATTTTTTTTTTTTTTGTGGAGACAGAGTTTCACTTTATTGCCCTCGGCAGAGTGCCGTGGCCTCACACAGCTCACAGCAACCTCCAACTCCTTGGCTTAGGCGATTCTCCTGCCTCAGCCTCCCAAGTAGCTGGGACTACAGGCACCCGCCACAACACCCGGCTATTTTTTTGTTGCAGTTTGGCCGGAGCTGGGTTTGAACCCGCCACCCTCGGCATATGGGGCTGGCGCCCTGCTCACTGAGCCACAGGCGCTGCCCTCATTATTTTATTTATTTACCTTATACCCTGTCTATCTTATTTCTTGATGTATGGTGTTAGCACTCAGTTCAGTACTGGCACACAGAAGGCATTCTGAACACACATATGTGGACTGTGTGCATGTACTCTGAGGCCAGAGAGGTTTCCAGCAGAGGGGTAACTTTTAGTCATTTAGCAAGTACCCACCATACCCCCTGCTGTGGGTATCGTATTGTACTAATTAATAGGGATACGAAGTTATAAATAACTAGTCCCTACCCTGTTTAGTCTTTAGGAGTCAGATTCTGAGTATCCTTGAAAAGCAACTCCATATCCTTTAACAAAAATTCCACAATCCCCAGGCAAGGATGAGATGGCTGGACTTCGACCCATAGGTGTCATCTTCCCCTTAGTAGGCTTCTCATTATGATGAGCCTCTGACCTTCCTTTAAAACGCTGTGCCCGAACTGTGTTCACAGAACTACTTTTCTTGATTTTTCTGAGCAGAGCAAAGAGTCAAGGCCTTTGGCAAAAATTTACCAAACATTGTAGGAGAAATAAACAAGAAATATGAAGGGATAGAAATACAACCAGATAACTCTTTTGCCCAAAAGGGCTGGCATAGGTAAGCTTTAGAATAGATAGATTTTGTGGAATAAGGAGAGGCATCTCTAAAGTTCCTCACCAAAAACCTCTCTCCAGGGCATGTTGACCACTTTTTGATTGAGACTAGGATATTAAAAACGTAGGCTTGCCCTCCTTTCCAAGGACTCCGCCTCTGCCTCAGATCGTGGGTGCCATGATGGAACTCATGCTTTAGGTGAGATTTTTATCCCCTCAAAGGGGTAAGGCTTTGTTCTTCAGGCCCACAATTAAGCACAGGTTAATACCATATTTCCTACAATGTGAAACTTTCACAATATGTAATTTTAGGCTCAGCACCTGTGGCTCAAGCCGGTAAGGCACCAGCCACATACACCTGAGCTGGCGGCTTCGAATCCAGCCTGGGCCTGCCAAACAACAATGACGGCTACAACCAAAAAATGGCCGGGCATTGTGGCGGGTGCCTGTAGTCCCAGCTATTTGGGAGGCCAAGGCAGGAGAATCACTTGAGCCCAGGAGTCAGAGGTTGCTGTGAGCTGGGATGCCGTAGCACTCTACCCAGGGTGACAGCTTGAGGATCTGTCTCAAAAAAAGAAATGTAATTTTAGATCTTTCAAACTCAGATCAAGAATATCAAGAATATAGCCAGGCGTTGTGGCGGGCACCTGTAGTCCCAGCTACTCGGGAAGCTGAGGCAAGAGAATCGCTTAAACCCAAGAGCTGGAGGTTGCTGTGAGCTGTGTGAGGCCACGGCACTCTACCGAGGGCTATAAAGTGAGACTCTGTCTCTACAAAAAAAAAAAAAAGAATATCAAGAATAGTGAGAAAATTACTCCCTTTTCAAGTATTGCAAGTGCTCCTCATTCTATCTGAGAGAAAGTCTCAGATGGGTATGACCCTATCTTTATACCCCTCTGCACAGTTGCTGCTCTCTTCTACCTAAGGAATGCTCTAAGCCTGGCTAGAATTATTTCATTTTTATTGTATTTATTTTTATTGGTATCTACTTAAGTTTATGATCTAAATATTCCTCTTTAAAATAAGTTACTAAGTGAAGAAAGTTGGCATACATAAAATTGTAAGGTAAGTAATAGTATAGGTGGATGAGAACATAGCATGAGTCATAGCAGCAGTAGGGGAGGCTAGCCCAGGTTTGCCAGTCATTACCCAGTGCCTCTGTTTGAGGTAAGGTTCAAAGACAGTGCTGTTGAGGTAGTTTTGTTTTTGTTTTTGTTTTTTCAGATGGAGTCATACTCTATTGTTCAGGCTAGAGTACCATGGCATCAGTCTAACTTACAGCAACTTCAAACTCCTGGGTTTAAGTGATCCTCCTGCGTCAGCCTCCTGAGTAGCTGGGACTGCAGATGCTACCACAACGCCCAGATAATTTTTCTGTTTCTAGTAGAGTTTGGGTCTCCCACTTGCTCAAACTGGTCTTGAACTCCTGAGCTCAAGTGATCCTCCCACCTCAGCCTCCCAGAGTGCTAGGATTGTAGGTATGAGCCACTGTGACCAGCCTGAGGTAGTATTTTTTACAACTCAAAGATTTTTTATTTTCTCTTCTATAGTGGAGCACATGATCCAGAAGAACCAATGTCTCTTCACCAACACCCAGTGTAAGGTTTGCTGCGCCCTGCTCATTTCTGAGTCCCAGAAGCTGGCACATTACCAGGTATGCCATTGTACTTCTGCTGTACTTTTCAGACCCAGGGCCAAGTCCTCACTTCCCTCTGGTTTGCATGGTAAAGTATACTTCCTTCTTAGCTACCCAGATGTTACCTCCATGCATGTTGCCTTGTGACTTGAAGATTGACTTAATTTTTTTGATTTTCATTTATTCTATCTAAGTCAGGATCATTCTTTGTGTATCTTTCCTTGCAGCAGTAGAAAGTATGAGCTTTGGCTTTACATAGACCTGAGTTTGAAATTTCACAACTCTGTTACTCATCTTGGGCAAGAAACTTCTTCATTTTCAGCCTCAGTTTCTTCATCTGTAAGATAGACATGATAATTTTTTCATAGATTCTTGTGAAGATTAAATTTGATAGCTGTAAAGTTCCTTCCACAGTGTAGGAACTCAGTAAACTAAGTTTCTTCCCCAAGCCTCTCCTCCAAATTTTTTGTGAAGATGAATCAGATGAAAATCTAGTAAGTGTTTTAAGTGCCTTAGATGTGAAATGGCATTTGGCTGTCTTTGATCTTTTTCCTGGATTTTTGCAGAGCAAAAAACATGCCAACAAAGTGAAGAGATACCTAGCAATTCATGGAATGGAGACATTAAAGGGGGAAATGAAGAGGCTAGACTCAGATCAGGTAATACAGCTGCCGTTGTTGAGACTGCTTACATCCTGATGAAGGCAACAGGCAGGTTGCTGCAGTGAAAGACCCTGGGCTTTGAGTCAGACTGACTTGACTTCAAATCCAAGCCATGTTGTGTGACTTGGGCAAGTCTTAACTACTTCTGTGAGCCTTGATTTCTTCTTCTATAGAAATGAGGATGCTAATGTCAACTATCTTTCAGTATTTTTCTAAACTAAAATGAGGGAAGGTTTATAAAAATCACCCAGTAGAGAGCCTGGCACATAGTAGGAACTCAGTAGGAGAGCCATTGTTATGCATTACCACCCAGGGGTACATTGGAGCAGGACAAGAAGCCTTGCCCATTCACTACTGAAGAAGAGAAAGTAGAATGAAGCCAGGCTGCTTGCCTTCTTGAGAGCCAGGGAAAAGAACTGTGTTTGAATGTTTTAAATAAACAAGTAGGAGCACCCTTTTCCAGTGCCTACTCTAATTGAAATGCATTTACTTTTTGGCTCAGAAATAACAGAATTATACTGAAGCAACTCCTCCCTCAGTAGTAACATTATTTTTGTCCAGTGGGAGGCTATGCAAACATCATAGGATGAGCAGTGTTGGTTAAGTCACTTAGCCTCTTTGAACTTCACTCATAAAATGGAGTTGATTCCTATCTCTTAGGGCATTGTGAGGTAAAATTCCAATTTCTAGTACGTGGCTCAATAAATAAGAGCTTACTCTACAAACCACTGCCTCCTATTACAGTCACCAGAGGTTTAGGAGGGACTTACTTCTCCCTTCCTGAAATTCACTGGACTCATTCAAATTCAAGAAGACAAGATCAGGCTCAGAGCCTGTAGCTCAGTGAGAAGGGCGCCAGCCACATACACCAAAACTGGTGGATTTGAGCCCCGCCCAGACCTGCTAAACAACAATGACAACTGCAACCAAAAAAAAATAGCTGGGCGTTGTAGTGGGCACCTATAGTCCCAACTACTTGGGAGGCTGAGGCAAGAGAATCTCTTAAGCCCAAGAGTTTGAAGTTGCTATGACCTGTGACGCCACGGCCCTCTACCAAGGGCACCATAGTAAGACTGTGTCTCAAAAAAAAGACAAGATCAACTAACTATTTGACTCTGGGCAAGTCATTTTAGATCTTTTCACTTTGATTTCTTCAACTCTTAGGATGGCTGGCTCAGTAGTTCACATGAGCTACCCAAATCAGTTACCCAATCCTTGACCCCCTCGCACCACCACTACCACTACCAACAAAGAATTATCCAGCCCAAAATGTCAATGGTGCCAAAGTTGACAAAGGCTGAATAAATAGCCTGTTCAGAGATCAGGCTTTCTCGGAGAGATGTTGAGAGGCCCTTAATGTAGACTTGAAATATCTTGTTTTAGGATGGGCGCGGTGGCTCACACCTATAATCCTAACACTTTGGGAGGCCAAGGCATATAGATTGCTTGAGCTCACAAGTTTGACCTAGTTTTTTTTTTTTGTGGTTTTTGGACGGGGCCGGGTTTGAACCTGCCACCTCCGGCATATGGGACCGGCACCCTACTCACTGAGCCACAAGCGCCGCCCGAGCTCACAAGTTTGAGACCAGCCTGAGCAAGAGCAAGACCCCCATCTCTAAAAATAGCCAGGCATTGTAGCCAGCACCTGTAGTCCCAGCTACTTGGTAGCCAGAGACAAGAGAATCGCTTGAGCCCAGGAGTTTGAGGTTGCTGTGATCTGTGATGCTACAGCACTCTACCAAGGGCAACAAAGTGAGACTCTTGTCTCAAAAAAAAAATGTAAGAAATACTTCATTTTCTAGCCTAATCATAATCAACACATAAAACTCAATGACCTGCTTATTCAGCAAACCCTGAACATATACTGTGTGCCAGACTCTAGGAGGGTGCAAGGGATAGGAAACAGATGAATCAAATAATCTGTGCCCAAATGTTGCACTTGAGTTCACAGCAAAGTCTCCTAAGGTGCGACTCTTGTCAGTTTATGTGATAAGTGATATGATAGAGGTCTTTTTAATGTACTCTAGGAGTAAATGGAGAAGCAAGATTCAGTTCTTGCTGGAATACACACACAATGGGGCTTGATTATTGTTTGCTGAATGATTTTCTGAGTAAAAGTCTCCCAGAAGAAGAGGTGATATTTAAATTGGGCTTTGAAGAGTAAGCAGATATGCGGACAGTTCCCGAGTTACAGACATCCGACTTATGTACAACTTGCACTTACAAATGGAAGTTGTAGCAGGTAATAGATAAATATACCTGTTCCAACTTACATACAAATTCAACTTAAGAACAAACCTATAGAACCTATCTTGTTAGTAACCCAGGGACTGCCTGTAATAATGCCAGGCAGGAAAGGAAGAAGAGTATTCAAAATGGCAGGAATGGTCCAAGCAAAGCAAGGAAGCAACACAAAATAGTGGGAGATGATGCGTAGAACCTAGAACAAAGTAGCTGAAGAAAAAAACAGAAAGTAGATTTTGGTTAATGTGTAAAAGGGGCCATAAATGCCCATTCTATGGGCAATGGGGAACCATTGAAGATTTTCTGGCTGTAAAGTGGCATGATCAGACCTGTGTTCTTTCTCCCAACCAGAAGAGCAGCAGAAGCAAAGACAAGAACCAGTGCTGCCCCATCTGTAACATGACCTTTTCCTCTCCTGTTGTGGCCCAGTCACATTACCTGGGGAAGACCCACGCAAAGAACTTAAAGCTGAAGCAGCAATCCACTAAGGTGGAAGGTACTGGTTTTTTTGAGTAGTGCCATATTGAGACCCCTTCTGTCCTCAGAGCACCATTGCCAGGTGGTCCCAGAAAAGCTCACTGGGGCCACAGATTTAGAGAGGTTGAGCTGCTTTTAAAAGCCCATTAAAATATTGAAGTAGTCTCAACTTCATTGAAATGCAGCCTCAAAGTTGTACTCATGTAACCTCCCTTTCTTTGGTTACATCAGTTTTCTTCATAGAATTTTCTTAGGCTGAGCTCTGTCTTGAGTAATAATTGTAACTTAGGAGTGTCAGAGTCCTCCAGATCATGCATCCCATGAGAAGATTCTATCTCCTACCTCTCTACTTAGGTTTTTCCATCTCTGCACCCACCTGCCCTTATTACTGTGTGTTCCAAGTTGAAAGCTAAATCCTTGTCTTTTTTGCTTGCTCAGGTTATGAGAGGCTCACTTTAATCCTCAAATGCTGCCTATTCTCAAGACATGGACTACTTGCCTTTCAAAGCTCAATACTTCAGTGCTGCCACTACTGCCCAGCAAGCTGTTTGTTGTAGCTGCCATGAATTCATTCCCAACACACTGACTTCTAAAATAGTTCCTTAATCTTGTCACCACTGGGACTCAGCCCTCACTTTCATGTCATTAACTCCTGACTTTCTGGAGTTTAACCTGAGCTAACTGCAGTTAGTTAAAAAGAGTAAAAGTTCTTTAATCTTTGTATCATTTTTTTGTTTGTAATTTTTGCTTCTCTGTTTTGAACCAAGGAATAGACTACACTATTAATAATACTACTGTCCTTTTTGTTTTACTGATATTTGGAAACCTTTGACAGTAGGGTGAAACATCACTCACAATTATACGCTTTTATTACACTCAAATGTGGTTATTCATGATATGAAATAACAGAATATGGGACTTTGAAGTAACAGAGGCCCAGGTTTATTTATTTGTTTATTTGAGACAGAGTCTCACTATGTCGCCCTTGGTAGAGTGCCATGGCATCAAAGCTCATAGCAACCTCCAATTCTTGGGCTTAAGAGATTCTCTTGCCTCAGCCTCCCGAGTAGCTAGCTGGGACTGTAGGCGCCTGCCACAACATCTGGCTACTTTTTTGGTTGCAGCTGTCATTATTGTTTAGCAGGCCCGGGCGGGCTCAAACACGCCAGCCTCAGTGTATGTGGCTGCACCCGACTCACTGAGGTACGGGCGCCAAGCCAGAGGCCCATGTTTAAATTTTGGCACTGCTATAGACCATTTGTTTGACCTCTCTGTGTCTAAGTTTCCTCATCTATAAAATGTTAATAATATTATCTGTTTCATAGATTGTGAGGATAAAGTAATGTATATTAAAAACGTAGACATTGGGTGGCGCCTGTGGCTCAAGGAGTGGGGCGCCGGTCCCATGTGCTGGAGGTGGTGGTTTCAAACCTAGCCCTGGCCAAAAAAAACGTAGACATTAAGTCTCCTATATGACTTATTAAAAAATAGGATATAGGGCGGCACCTGTGGCTCAGTCGGTAGGGTGCTGGCCCCATATACCGAGGGTGGCGGGTTCAAACCCGGCCCCAGCTGAACTGCAAAAACAAAAACAAAATAGCTGGGTGTTGTGGCGGGTACCTGTAGTCCCAGCTACTTGGGAGGCTGAGGCAAGAGAATCGCTCAAGCCTAAGAGTTGGAGGTTGCTGTGAGCTATGTGATGCCATAGCACTCTATCTAGGGCCATAAAGTGAAATTCTGTCTCTACAAAAAAAAATAGGATATAATAGATGCTCAGTAAATGACAGTTGCTATTATTGTTATCATCACCATTAAGATAGCTCACGAGTAGAATTCCCCTGGGCCAGGTTCGGTGGCACATGCCTATAATCCTAGCACTCTGGGCGGCCAAGGTGGGTGGATTGCTTGAGTCCAAGGTTCGCGACCAGCCTGAGCAGGAGCGAAACCCCATCTCTAAAAAATAGCCAGGCATTGTGGTGGGCACCTGTAGTCCCAACTAGTCAGGAATCTGAGACAAGAGAATCGCTTGAGCCCAAGAGTTTGAGGTTTCTGTGAGCTATGCCACCAAGGCGCTCACCCCCAGGGCAACTAAGTGAGACTCTGTCTCCAAAAAAAAAAAAAAAGAATTCCCCCATAAAACATAATAGTTAGTCAGGCATCCACTATCTGTAGCATGTCATTGGCCTTGTTTATGGTTGATTCATCATTATTTTATACCTGTACTAATTGCTTTTGTGTAAAGTCAGTGTTGGTGCCAATTATAGTACCCAAAGTTTTAAGTATTAGGCCAAGGGAAACCAGGTGAAAAACTAAACTTTATAAGGTCACAGACTTATTTTTCCATGATGTGAAAATTCTCTCTAACATGCCTGTTCCTGAAAACTCCATACTCAAGAGATTATTTTCCATATTCGCTTTCGGCCTTTGCCATATGCAGGTATAGTTGTAATCATAATATATGTACCATTTGTATCCTGTTTAGTTTACATTTAATTTTGTAGTTTAATCACATTTCCATGTTATTACATGGGTTTATATTTCTGAAATTAAACATTTTTCTAATGTAAAAGTAATATAAGCATACTGGTTGAAAATATGAAAAATTACCCATGTTAACCATTTACCAGTTTAACTATAATTAACATTTTATAGTATTATTTCTACATATTTTTGTTATGTGTATGTGCGTATATCTCTGTGTATTTATATAGAAATAAATATATATATAAATCTAGATTAACTATATGTATACATCCATGTAAATAGGATAAATAGCCATACTGTGAGCTGAGTGCAGTGGCTGATGCCTATAATCCTAGCACTCTGGGAGGCCAAGGTGGGTGGATGGCTTGAGCTCAGGTGTTCAAGACCAGCCTGAGCAAGAGAGAGACCCTGTCTCTATTAAAAATAGAAAAACTAGCTGGGTGTTGTGGTGGATGCCTGTATGCCCAACTAGTTGGGAGGTTGAGACAAGAAGATCGCTTGAGCCCAAGAGTTTGAGGTTGCTATGAGCTATGATACCATGGCACTCAACCCCAGGGCGACTGTGTGAGACTGCCTCAAAAAAAAAAAAAAAAGAAAGGCTTTATGGTGTTTTCCTTTTTCTTTTTTTTTTTTTTTAGCCTTACTGGTTTGTTTTTGTTTTTTGTTTTTTGTTTTTGCAATTTTTGGCCCAGGCTGGGTTTGAACCCACCACCTGTGGCATATGGGGCCCGCGCCCTACCCCTTTGAGCCACAGGCATCGCCCAGCCTTACTGTTTTTATAAAAACAATGCCTACTCATTATGAATAATTCCAGTTCAAATAACACAAAAGGTACCCAAATCCTCCCACCAAGATAAAGCACCGTTAATATGTTGGTAACATTTCAAAATACCAGTATCTTTTTGGGTATCATTCTTTGCATCTTTCTTTTCATTTTCTATATCATTTACAGTCTACCCCCCTTTTTTTTTTTGAGACACAGTCTCACTCTGTCACCCTGAGTAGAGTGCCGTGGCGTCATACATAGCTCACAGCAACTTCAAATTCTTGGGCACAAGCCATACTCTTGACTCAGCCTCTCAAGTACCTGAAAC
Source organism: Nycticebus coucang (assembly GCF_027406575.1). NCBI lineage: Eukaryota > Metazoa > Chordata > Mammalia > Primates > Lorisidae > Nycticebus > Nycticebus coucang. Next base: position 81,047,180 of record NC_069796.1, read on the forward strand.
TATAGGTGCCCACCACCATACCCCGCTAGTTTTTCTGTTTTTAGTAGAGACAGGGTCTTGCTTTTTCCAGGCTGGTCTCCAACTCCTGAGCTCAAGCAATCCACCCACTTCGGCCTCCCAAAGTGCTAGGATTATAGGAGTAAGCCACAATGCCTGGCTTTTCCCCATGTCATTAAAAACTTTTTCATGGGCGGCGCCTGTGGCTCAGTCAGTAAGGCGCCGGCCCCATATACTGAGGGTGGTGGGTTCAAACCCAGCCCCGGCCAAACTGCAACCAAAAAATAGCCGGGCATTGTGGCGGGTGCCTGTAGTCCCAGCTACTCAGGAGGCTGAGGCAAGAGAATCGCTTAAGCCCAGGAGTTGGAGGTTGCTGTGAGCTGTGTGAGGCCACGGCTCTACCAAGGGCCAGAAAGTGAGACTCTGTCTCTACAAAAAAAAAAAAAAAAACTTTTTCATAAACGTTTTTAGTGACTACATCATAACCACATTTAATCAGATCCCTAATGTTGAACATTTAAGTTTTCCACCTTCCTTTTTTTTTTGATGTTATAAATAATAATACAGTGCATATCCCCAAAGAATACTTTTTCCATATTTCAGGTTATTTCCTGAGAGAAGATTCTCTAGCTCTCATTTTATTGGTTGTTCATTAAGCAGTTCCTCCATTAACAAACTGTCCATTAAGTTTCACTTAACCATTTACCTCTGATTCTTTTCTTTAGTATCTTTTTTTTTTTTTTTTTTGTAGAGACAGAGTTTCACTTTATCGCCCAGGGTAAAGTGCCATGACATCACACAGCTCACAGCAACCTCCAACTCCTGGGCTTACACGATTCCCTTGCCTCAGCCTCCTGAATAGCTGGGACTAGAGGTGCCCACCACAACGCCTAGCTATTTTTTTGGTTGCAGATTGGCCGGGGCCGGGTTTGAACCCGCCACCCTCGGTATATGGGGCCGGCACCCTGCCCACTGAGCCACAGGCACTGCCCTTCTTCAGTATCTTTTAAAGAATGACTTTATGGCTGGGCACCTGTAGCTCAGTGATTAGGGCACCGTCCACCTACACCGGTACTAGTAGGTTCAAACTCAGCCCAGGCCTGCTAAACAACAATGACAACTACAACAAAAAAATAGCTGGGCATTGTGGCAGGCACCTGTAGTCCCAGCTACTAGGGAGACTGAGGCAAGAGACTCTCTTAAGCCCAAGAGTTTGAGGTTGCTCTGAGCTGTGATGCTACGGCACTCTACCAACAGTGACATAGTGAGACTCTGTCTAAAAAAACAAAAAAAGAATGACCTTTATTACATCTTTTCTGGTATCAAAAATATACATTCTTTGTGGAAAAATTGTAAAATAGTGATAAGTGCTCTTTATTCTTATTCTCTATGTGTTGTTGATCCTTTTTCCATGCAATCACCTATGTGTGTTTTGTCCCTGTTGAGGATGTAAGAAACAGATTACTGTATTTTTGTTTCAATAATCACCACAACCACAATATTTTTCCATATAAAATATTTCTACAACGTGTATATTACTTTTCAAATGCCTTGCCAAAACAAAATGTGTGGCCAGAGAAATTAAGATTCCCTGTGCTGGAAAACTACCATGGGTCCACTTGATTGATGAGCCAGAAAATTTCTTATGGCTTGCTAAAAATTCTCAAAACTGCCCCATCTACGGTGATACAGGGATGAAAGTATTTGAGCCACCTTATCTATCTGAGAGTACTACAAAGCTTTACTCCTCCCCCACCACTAGTGGGGTCTGGCCCCACATTTTAAAACTAGATTGACGTCATTCTGGTTACATGGACTAGTCAGTGAGTCCTGGTATCCACTTTATGAGGCAGCATTGTCATGTACAGTCAACATTAGGGCACAGGAAGCTCACACGAATGCCCATGCCAGCCTCTGATTAACTGAATTCATTCACCAGAGTCAGGGATGTTTTCTGTAGGTGAAAGCAAAAGCTATAGCTTTCAGGTATTCTTGCCACACTCTGGCAGCCTGGCATAGCAAAGAGATCATGAGCTTTTGGGTCACACAGACCTGGGTTCACTTACTAGCTGGGTATTGTTGGGCAAGTCACTTCACTTGTCTGAAGCTCAGTTTTTCTCTATTGGGGTAGTTCTAAGAACCAAGGGAGAAACTGTATACAAAATGCATAAGTAAATGTTAGTGTCATCCTCTTCTATCTCCAGAAGGCATCCCTCAACATTAAGTGGGCATCCTTTTTCTAAATGACCACGTATGAGTTCCAGAACCTCAGCACTTCACTTTCTACATCTGTGCATTGGTTCCCAGCTCTGTAACTGGGATACTTTGAGGATTGGAACAAAACTCCCAAACTTCTCAGTTATGCGTTTCCAGGGGATTCTGAGGAATGAAAAAGACTGCAAGTTTGCATCTCTAGGCTCTTGTAATTTGGCAATTTGGTAGCAGAAGTTCAGAGTCTCCTCAGAATGTAAGAAAATCAAGATTTACGTGCCCAAAGTAGTAAAAGCTGTTGAGCAAGATAGCTAGTCTTTGTGCTCCCCCAAATCTTCCCAGTTTTCCCAATTAGAGAAGGTGTTCGCTGTGTAATTCACACAGGCAGTGCCACATCTGCAAGTGTGATTAACAAGTGACACAACCTTTCTTTCTATTTGGCATACTTGAAAGCCTAGTGCCTTCTGGGTTTTTTCATTGTTTCTGTTTGAACTCTCTCACCGCAGCTCTGTCGAAACGCCTTACAAATCCTTTCCTTGTGGCCTTCACCTTAGCCTTGCACCAGAATAGAGAGATGATAGACCCAGACAAGTTCTGCAGCCTCTGCCATGCGACTTTCAACGACCCTGTCATGGCTCAACAGCATTATGTGGGCAAGAAACACAGGAAACAGGAGACCAAGCTCAAACTCATGGCACGTTATGGGCGGCTGGCGGACCCTGCTGTCACTGACTTTTCAGGTGAGGGGCCCAAAGCTGGACCAGGTCTGGACCACTATAGCTCGCCAGCCCATCAAGGCTGTGCTTTTCCTCCTTAGGTCTTCTAAAGCAGGATTTACAAGCTGGATTTAGAAGCCAGACAGGAAATTTTTTTTTTTGAGGCAGGATCTCACTTTGTCACCCAGGTTGCAGTGCAACAGTGCAATTACAGCTTGCTATAGCTTCCAACATCTGGGCTCAAGAGATCCTCCTTGAGTAGCTAGAACTATAGGCACACACCACCAAACTCAGTGATATTTTTATTATTATTTGTAGATACAGAGTTCTTGCTATGTTTCCCAGGCTGGTCTTGAACTCCTGGCCTCAAGCAGCCCTCCTGCGTTTGCCTCCCATAGTGCTAAGATTTAGAGGCATGAGCCACTGTGCCTAGCCAAAAAAAATTTTTCAATGCATAAGAGCCAGGAAGGACTGAAAAGTGAAAGCCACTGTTAGCCAGCTCTAGACAGTTATTACCTTATCTTTTAGTTTTTCAAATGACTCTGGAAAACCAGATTTGTATAGACATTCCTTGGATTTTTTTTCTTTTTTTTTTTTTTTTTAAGATAGAGTTTTACAATGTTGCCCTCGGTAGAGTGCCCTGGCATCACAGCTAACAGCAACTTCAAACTCAGGCTTAAGCAATTGTCTTGCCTCACCCTCCCAAGTAGCTGGGACTACAGGCACCCACCATAACACCAACTATTTTTTAGTTGTAATTGTCATTGTTTGGCAGTCCCAGGCTGGGTTCGAACCCACCAGCATTGTAAAACTCATACACCAGAGCTGTATGTGGCTGGCACCCTAGCAGCTGAGCTATAAGTGCCGAGCCCATTCCTTTGATTTTTAAATGTGCTACTAAATTAAAACATTTTTAAGTCCTATGTGAATCAAACTTGTCTGCAAACCAGATTCAGAACTCTCAGTAGATTAGGTTAGAACCTCATGTTCTTTTTTTTTTTTTTAGGCACAGCAGTTCCCTCTTACTCAGGCTAGTCTTGAGCTCCTGAGCTCAAGCAATCCAGCCCCATTAGCCTCCCAAAGTGATAGGATTACAGGTGTGAGCCACCGTGCCCAGCTAGAACCTCATGTTCTGATAGTTCTCTATCACTTCACAAAGGTAGTTAATACTTCACAAAGGTAGACTCCCTAAAGAAGAAAAGGTTGCTTGATGTCAGCAGAATTTAAACCCCTACATCAAAGCTTTGCCTCCATCCTCTGGTTATGATTATATTAAGAAGGAGATATCAAAGTACCAAGAAAAAATATTATTTTTTTTTATTGTTGGGGATTCATTGCCAAGAAAAATTATTAAAACTACACGTACACACACTCCCCAACTTATGATTGTTCAACTTTATAATTTTTTTACTTTATGAAAGTCAAAAAAAGCAATAGGCATTCAGTAGAAACCATAGTTCTTGCATTGCTGGGCAGCATCAGTGATCCTTAGCTCCCAATCAGTCACACATTTTTGAATTATAATATTTTGGATTTCTGATGGGTCTATCTAGATGTATAAATAAAAGAGCATCTGTGGGCCAGGCATGGTGGTTCATGGCTATGATCCCAGCAGTCTGGGAGGCGGAGGCTGGAGAGTCAGTTAGCTTGGAAGTTCAAGACCACTCTGAGCAAGAGTGAGACCCCTTTTCTACTAAAAATAGAAAAATTGTCTCAGCACCCGTACCTCAGTGAGTAGGGCACCAGCCATATACACCAAGGCTGGTGGATTTGAACCTGGCCCAGGGTTGCTAAACAACTGCAACCAAAAAATAGTCGGGCGTTGTGGTGGGTGCCTATAGTCCCAACTTATTGGGAGGCTGAGGCAAGAGAATCGCTTAAAACCAAGAGTTAAAGATTGCTGTGAACTATGACGCCATGGCATTCTACGGAGGGTGGCAAAGTGAGACTCCGTCTCAATAAAAAATATATAGAGAGAAAAATTAGCTAAGTGTGAGCGGTGCCTATGGCTCAAAGGAGTAGGACACCAGCCCCATATACCAGAGGTAGTGGGTTCAAACTCAGCCCCAGCCAAAAATTGCAAAAAGAAAAAAAAAGGAAAATTTGAAAAAAAAAATTAGCTGGATGTTAGGATAGGCACCTATCGTTCTAGATACTCAGGAGGCTGAGACAGGAGGATCAGTTCAGGCTGCTGTGAGCTAGGCTGATGCCACAGCACATAGCCTAGGGCAACTGAGTGAGACCCTGCCTCAAAAAAACAAAAAGTTATACGTACTTTAACAACACTTTGTGACATGCTAATGCATGTTTAGAATACACTAGTCTCTTCTTATCTGTGGGTGATATGTTCCAAGACCCCCAGTGGATATCTGAAACTACAGATAGCACCAAACCTAAAATATACTGTGTTTTTATCTATATGATAACCAAGATGCCTATGCTGGACAGAAGGGGGATGGTTCACATCCATGGTAGGACAGTGTAGTACAACATGAGATTTCATAGCACTACTCAGAATGGTGCACAATGCAAAACTATGAATTGTATACTTCTGTAATTCTTCATTTAACATTTTCAGACGACAGTTGACTACAGGTAACTGAAACCAAGGAAAGCAAAACTACAGATGAGGGGGACTGCTGTAATTATTTCAAGTAGAATTTATTTCTACAGAATAGAAAGACCTAACATCATTTCAGATGACACGAACTGATTTCTTTTACTTGCTGGGTAAAAACTCATTCTGTAAAATAAGAAATATATTAGCTTCTTTATGGTGAAAATACCTTTCTGAAAAGTAAACAGTTTTGTTGAAATAAGTTGAATAACATTTATAATTTTGTGCTTTATTTTTTTGAGACAGAGTCTCACTATGTCACCCTCAGTAGAGTGCCATGGCATCACAGCTCACAGCAACCTCAAACTCAAAATCTTGGGCTTAAGCAATTCTCTTACCTCAGCCTCTCAAGTAGCTGGGACCACAGGAACCCGCCACAACACCTAGCTATTTTTTGGTTGTACTTGTCACTGTTTGGCAGGCCCAGGCTGGGTTCGAACCTGCCAGCTCCAGTGTATGTGACTGGTGCCCTAGCCACTGAGCCACAGGCGCCTAGCCAATTTTGTGCTTTTTTTTTAAGACTTCATGTGTTGCCCATAGCTCAGTTGGTAGGGCACCAGCCACATACACCCAGGCTGGCGGGTTCGAACCCAGCCTGGGCCAGCTAAACAACAATGACAACTGCAACAAAAAAAAGTAGCCAAGTGTTGTGCCGGGCACCTGTAGTCCCAGCTACTTTGGAGGATGAGACAAGAGAATCACTTAAGCCCAAGAGTTTGAGGTTACTGTGAGCTGTGAGGGCATTCAATCACGGGTGACATAGTGAGACTCTGTCTCAAAAAACAAAAACAAAAACAAAGACTTCATTTATATAGCTATTCCTGAAAATTTGGGCATTAAGAGAATTTGAGACCAGATGCAGTGGCTCACACTGTAATCCTACCACTCTTGGAGGCCAAGGTGGGTGGATTGCTTGAGCTCAGGAATTCGAGACCAGCCTGAGCAAGAACAAGACCCCGTCTCTACTAAAAATAGAAAAACTGAGGCAGGAAGTTGAGCCCAGGAGTTTGAAATTGCTGTGAGCTATGATGCTACAGCACTGTACCCTACCCAGGGCAAGAGCTTGAGACTCTGTCTCACCAAAAAAAAAAAAAAGGAAAGAAAGAAAGTCTTGCTAAGTAAAGAATATTAGATTTTTCCAGATGTCCTGTTTTGGTTTCTGTAACTTACATTTGGCCTTGTTCGGTTCTTTTTAATTTTTTTTTTGAGAAAGAGTCACCTTCAATAAAGTGCTGTAGCATCACAGCTCACAGCAACCTCAAACTCTTGGGCTTAAGTGATTCTCTTGCCTCAGCCTCCCAAGTAGCTAGAACTGCAGGCACCCCCCACAATGCCTGGCTAGGGTTCTTTTTAATTTAAACCAACAAAGTATCTCCCCTGCCCTCAGAAATAACTTGTTGATTAAAACTAGAAAAACAGGGCAGCGCCTGTGGCTCAAGGAGTAGGGCGCCGGTCCCATATGCCAGAGGTGGCGGGTTCAAACCCAGCCCTGGCCAAAAAAAATTAAAAAAAAAAACTAGAAAAACAGGCTCGGTACCTGAAGCTCAAGCGGCTAAGGCACTAGCCACATATACCAGAGAATCCAACCCGGGCCTGCCAAGCAACAAGGACAACTACAACTAAAAAATAGCCGGGCGTTGTGGTAGGCGCCTGTAGTCCCAGCTACTTGGGAAGCCAAGGCAAGAGAATCACTTAAGCCCAGCAGCTAGAGGTTGCTGTGATCTGCGATGCCACGGCACTTTACCCAGGGCAACAGTCTCAAAAATAAATAAATAAAACTGGAAAAACATCCAGTCACAGTTGTAAGTTACATTAAGGAATTAGGTCTGTATCTGAGAGCATTGGGAAACCATTGCCAGTTTAAGCATTATGAGTAAATGGTTTGGAACAGGGTAAAAGAGTAATGGAGAGAGACCAGCTATGAGACCATAGGAGTAGGTCATGCTAGAGAAGATGGGAGGTTGGGCTCGGTGCCCGTAACTCAGGGGCTAGGGCACCGGCCACATACACCAGAGCTGGCAGGTTCAAACTCAGCCCAGGCAGGGCTGCTAAACAACAATGTCAACTACAACAACAAAATAAATGGCCAGGTGTTGTGGTGGGCACCTGTAATCCCAGCTACTTGGGAGGCTGAGGCAAGAGAATCACTTAAGCCCAAGAGTTTGAGGTTGCTGTGAGCTGTGATGCCACAGCTTGTGACATAACAAGACTCTGTCTTAAAAAAAAAAAAAAAAAGATAGGAGCTTGGACTAAAGTAATGGTAGAGTGGTAGACAGAGTAGATGGATTCAAGAGGTCTGTAGGACACAGAACTGTTAGGACTTGGCCATCAAAGGTGGGAGATGACAGAAGTCAAGGATGATACCTGTATTTAGTCTTAAGCAATTAGGTAGATGACCAGGTTTCATCAGCTTGAGTTTAAGATACCCATGCAACATCTAAGAAGAGATATCAAAGAGGCAGTTGTATATACAGGTCTGGAACTCAAAGGAGAGGTCAGGATTAAGAGAAGTTTGTATTTTCATCATGTTAGTTTAAACCATATGAAATCATTTTTACAGATTAGAAACTATTAACTATTGGTAATTTCATATGTTTTAGCCTAGCAAGTGGTAATTGAAATCAGAGCAATAAATGAGGTCCTTTTAGTTTAGAAAAAGAATAAGTAAGAGTTTAAGATCAAGTCCTTTAGGCCAGGTGTGGTGGCTCACACCTGTATTCCTAGCATTTGGGGAGGAGTTGGAGATCAGTCTGAGCAAGAACAAGACCCTGTTCCCCCCCCCCAAAAAAGGAAAAAATAACTTTTTTTCTTTTTTCTCTTTTTTTTTTTTTTTGAGACAGAGTTTCAAGCTGTCACCCTGGCTAAAATGCCGTGGTGTCACAGTTCACAACAACCTCAAACTCTTGGGCTTAAGCGATTCTCTCACCTCAGCCTCCCAAGTAGCTGGGTTTATAGTCACCCACCATAACGTCCGGCTATTTTTTTGTTGCAGTTGTCATTGTCGTTTTAGCTGGCCTGGGCCAGGTTCAAAACCGCCAGCTCTGATGTATGTGGCCAGTGTTCTACCCACTGAGTACAGGTGCCACTCCCCCCCAAAAGGAAAAATTAGGTGGGCATGGGGGTGCATGCCTATTTTCCCAGTTGCTTGGGATACTGAGGCAGGAGAATCACTTAAGCCCAGGAGTTTGAGTTATAGTAAACTATGATGACGCCACTGCACTCTAGCACAAGTGACAGAACAAGACCCTGTCTCAAAGAAAACAAAAATGAAATCTTTTTTTTTTGTAGAGACAGAGTCTCACTGTACCACCCTTGATAGAGTGCCATGGCGTTACGTGGCTCACAGCAACCTCTAACTCTTGGGCTTACGTGATTCTCTTGCCTCAACCTCCCGAGTAGCTGGGACCACAGCCGCCCACCACAACGCCCAGCTATTTTTTTGTTGCAGTTTTGGCCGGGGCTGGGTTTGAACCCGCCACCCTCGGCATATGGGGCCGGCACCCTACTCACTGAGCCACAGGCGCCACCCCAAAAATGAAATCTTAATAATAAAATAAAAATAAGAAAAGATTGAGCCCTCAAGAATGCCAGTATTTAATGGTGGGATCAAATGAGATGGCAAGAGACTGAGAAGGAACAACCAGAGGGGAGAATTCAAAAGACGATGGTGTGCTAAAAGCCAAGGGCTGGAAGGAATCACCAGTTCTATGAGATGTCTGTCAGGTACCATTGAGGGGCCAAATATAAGGAACCTGATAAACATTAATTTGTCCATTAAATTTAGATGCATAGAAGCCATCATTGGCCTCAGAACATGTGTGTTTGTGTGTGCGTGTGTAGTAGGATCAGTAACAAAATGATTGAGAGGCAAGAATATGGAGAGGCAAATATAGACAGTTCTTTCAAGAGACCTGGCAACAAAAAAGAGAGGAAAGAATAGAGGTAGGTAATAGCTAGAAGGGGAAGTGGGATAGAATAAAGACTTCAGTCAACTTAAGACAAGTGACGTTCTTCTGCTACATATGTATTTTAATGCATCTGTAGTCCCAGCTTCTCAGGAAGCTGAAGCAGGAGCTCAAATCCAGTCTGGGCAATATGGTGAGATCCCATCTCCAAAAAATTAGTTCTAGTGATTTATACTTCATAAAAGCACACAGGTAAACCAGAATACCAAACATGCAAAATTAAGCAGATGGAAATTCATTAGCATGTGTACTGGATGATTATTTATTTATTTGTTCATTTTTTGAGACGGAATCTTACTTTGTCAACCTCAGTAGAGTCCCATGGTGTCATAGGTCACAGCAACTTCAAAAGTTTGGACTCAAGCATTCCTCTTACCTCAACCTCCCAAGTAGTTAAGACTACAGGTGCCTACCACAGCACCCAGCTATTTTTAGAGATGGGGTCCCATTCTTGCTCAGGCTGATCTGGAACTCCTGAGCTCAGGCAATCCACGTGCATTGGCCTCCCAGAGTGCTAGGATTATAGATGTGAGCCACCACACCCATCCAACAATCTTTTTTATAGAAGTAGCAATAAATTCTATAATTGCTCCCAAATGGTGATTTGAGTCCATCTTATAGATAAGCAAGTGTGCTCATAAGGGACATGGAAGAGTCCATAAACTTGTGGTGTAGGACAATCAGGTTAGAAGACAAGTCCCAGCTCTGACCCCAAGTAAGCCCCTAAACCTCTCTGAGCCTGTTTCTTGCTTTGAAAAATGGAAATAACCACCTCACTTGCAGGATAGTTGTAAGAATCCAAGGACATAAATATACAAAGTTTTGGCATGGTACCTGGTGCTTCATAGGTAACAAAGGCGGGCTTTGTAATCTGGGAATCAAGAAACTCTTAAGCATTGGTAGTTGTCAACCTCATACCAACCCCAGGTCCCACTCCTGACTTTCAGAGGAGGATAGCTCTGCTAATTCCTGATAATCTTTTCCCTGAGAGTGTTGAACCATGACACTGGTCTTAAATAGGGACCTTGATTCTGTGAAAGAGGAATTGTAAAACCATCAAATAAATAAAAATAAGGTGCTGGTTGTGGTGGTTCATGCCTATAATGCCAACGCTTTGAGAAATGCTGAGGTGGGAGGATCACTTGAGGCTAGGAATTCGAGACCAGCCTGAACATAGTGAGACCCTGTCTCTACTAAAAACAGAAAAATGAACTGAGTATGGCAATGTGTGTCTAGTCCCTGCTACTTAGGAGGCTGAGGCAGAGAAACTTCTTGAGCCCAAGAGTTTAATGTTTCAGTGAGCTGTAATTATGCCACTGCGCTCTAGCCTGGGTAATAGAATGAGATCTTGTCTCCGAAAAAATTAAATTAAATTAAATGGACCTGTAAGCCTGGCACAGTGGTGCATATCTGTATCCCCAACTATTCAGGAGGCCGAGGGGGTAGGATTGCTTGAACTCAGGAGTTCAAGGGCATCCTGGGCAACATAGTGAGACCTCTATCTCTAATTTAAAAAATAATTTTTGGGCTCAGCACCTGTGGCTCAAGCAGCTAAGGCACCAGCCACATACATCTAAGTTGGTGGGTTAGAATCCAGCGCAGGCCCGCCTGTTTCCTTTGAGACAGAGTCTTGTTCTGTCAACAGCAATTACGGCTACAACCAAAAAATAGCCAGGCATTGTGGCAGGCGCCTGTAGTCCCAGCTACTTGGGAGGTGGAGGCAAGAGAATCACTTGAGCCCAGGAGCTGGAGGTCGCTGTGAACTGTGATGCCACAGCACTCTACCCAGGGTGACAGCTTGAGGCTCTGTCTCAAATAATAATAATAGTAATAATAATAATAATTTTTGTAGGAAAGACCTTGAATACTGATTACAATAATTTCCTCCTTAAATGCTTAAAAGGGATGTGTCAAGAAATACATGAAGATGCAAGGGAAACAAACGCACCTGGGAATATTGGCTAACTTACTAGAGGAGATTGTTCATGCTCTCACTATGTAGCTATAAGCTGCAGCTGCTGTGGAAAGCTGTTTAAAAGGTACCACTCCCCACCTCTTTCTTTTTGCCAGCATGTCTCACAGAACTCGTAAGAGTGAAATAATGATAGTGATAAAAGTTCACATTAGTCAAGCATCTATTCTATGTCAAATGCTTTTATTTAAATCATTAGAGCCAGGCATAGTGGCTCATTCCTGTAATCCTAGCACTTTGGGAGGCTGAGGTAAGTGGATTGCTTGAGCTCGGGAGTTCGAGACCAGCCTAAGCAAGAGCAAGACCCTCTCTACTAAGAGTAGAAAAACTGGGCGGCGCCTGTGGCTCAATCGGTAGGGCGCCGGCCCCATATACCGAGGGTGGCGGGTTCAAACCCAGCCCCGGCCAAACTGCAACCAAAAAATAGCCGGGCGTTGTGGCGGCCGCCTGTAGTCCCAGCTACTCGGGAGGCTGAGGCAAGAGAATCGCTTAAGCCCAGGAGTTGGAGGTTGCTGTGAGCTGTGTGAGGCCACGGCACTCTACCAAGGGCCATAAAGTGAGACTCTGTCTCTACAAAAAAAAAAAAAAAAGAAAAACTAGCTAGGCTTTGTGGCAGGCACCCTTAGTCCCAGCTACTTGGGAGTCTAAGGCAAGAGGATCGCTTGAGCTCAAGAATTTGAGGTTGCCACGAGCTATGATACCAGGGCATTCTACACAAAGTGACAGAATAAGGCTGTGTCTCAAAAAAATAATAATAGGCTTGGCGCCCATAGTACAGTGGTTTTGGTGCCAGCCACATACACCAAAGCTGGTGGGTTCGAACCCAGCCTGGGCCAGCTAAGCAACAATGACAACTGCAACAGAAAAATAGCCGGGCGTTGTGGCGGGTGCCTGTAGGCTCAGCTACTTGGGAGGCTGAGGCAAGACAATCGCTTAAGCCCGAGTTTGAGGTTGCTGTGAGCTGTAACGCCATGGTATTCTATCCAGAGCGACAGCTTGAGACTGTCTCAAAAAATAATAATAACAACAACAATAATAATAATACAAGGCCAGCACAGTGGCTTACGCCTATAATCCTAGCACTCTGGGAGGCTGAGGTGTGTGGATTGCCTGAACCCATGAGTTTGAGACCAGCCTGAGCTTATGAGTTCAAGATGGGTGGATTGCCTGAGCTCATAAGTTCAAGACCAGCCTCATCTCTAAAAATAGCTGGGGATTGTACAGGCGCCTGTAGTCTTCGCTACTCACGAGGTTGAGGCAAGAGAATCACTTGAGCGTAAGAGGTTGAAGTTGCTGTGAGATGTGATGCCACAGTACTCTACAGAAGGCAACAAAGTGAGACACTGTCTCCAAAAAAGAAAATAATAATAATAATAAATCATTATTACAAAAATAAGAGGTTGATACTAATATTAATCCCATCTCAGTGGTGAGAAACCCGAGTCTCAAAGAAGCCCCACTTTTACAGAAAACCAAGTCTCAGAGAGGTTAAATAACTGGCCTGTGATCCCACAGGTAAGGAATGGTAGAGCTGAGATTTGAACCTAGGTCAGTTTATTCCAACTCTGTGAGACTTGAGGGTGGCAGGTGGTTCAAAGTGTCAGAGCCAGAAGGGCCCTTCAAGTCATGTGTGCAGCTGTTTGTCTTGCCCAACTAGCATCTGATATGCTAAAGTAAGTACAGACTTTGTGGTTATCCAAGCCTGCATTTGCTGTTTATTTGCTCTGTGCTCTTGTGCACAGGCCTTATCTTCCTCATCTATAAAATAACCGTACTGCTGGGTGTGGTGGCTCACGCTTATAATCCTATCACTCTGGAAGACTGCCTGAGCTCAGGAGTTCGAGACCAGCCTGAGCAAGAACAAGATGTATCTCTACTAAAGATAGAAAAATTATCTGGGTATTGAGGCAGGTATCTGTAACCAGCTATTCAGGAGGCTAAAGCCAGAAGATCTCTTGAGCCCAAGAGTTTGAGGTTGCTGAGACTGAGACGCCACGGAACTCTACTGAGGGCAACGCTCTGGAGTCTTAACTCTGTCTCAAAAAAAAAAAGAAAGTATATGAAGTACATGGTCTGCATCATGTGTTTGGTAAATAGTAACCTTTTTTTCTTTGTGAAACAGAGTCTCACTTTGTTTCCCAGGCTAGAGTTTTGTGGCATCCACATAGCTCATCACAACCTCAGACTCCTGGATTCAAGCAGTCCTCCTGCCTCAGCCTCCCAAGTACCTGAGACTACAGACTTCTGCCACAATGGCTGGCTAGTTTTTCTATTTTTAGTAGAGACAGGGTCTTACTCTTTTTTTGTTTTTCCTTTTTTGGGTTTTACTCTTGCTCAGGCTGGTCTCAAACTCCTGAGCTTAAGGGATCCTCCTTGCCTGAGCCTCCCAAAGTGCTAGGGTTATAGGCATGAGCTACCACACTTGGCCTACAACTGTTTTTATTATAACTTATGATTATAAGTTGTGGTATAATTGGTTTGCAGTTGAGAAAAGCTCAGAATCAGAGAGGATAAGCCATTTATTAGCCAAAGTTGCATGAAGGCAGAGCTAGTAGTCTGGTCCCGTATCTTGGCTCCTTATTAGTAGACCATGTGGAGGAATGCCACTTTGTCATTGGAGCAGCCCTGATAGCAAGACAGGGTATCTGAGCCCCGAGATAGATTGATTTTCCTAACGGGCATTTTCATTAATTACTGTTATTGCAAGCCCAAGATCTTCACAGAGATCTCTCAGTGAAGAACGTTCTTAATAGGCCACTTGGCACAAAGTGGAAAAGACATATACACAAAATGTCATGCACTTGTTTACTCAGCAGACATCTGGTCTAGGCCAGGCTCTGCTGGGACTGGGGAAAGAGGGAAATGAGGAGGTTCCCAGCCTCAGGAAGACATTTTTTTGCTCCTGAACACGGAGGCCTCTGGGACTCTCATTAGGGGCGGCCACCTCACCCCACCCACTCATCAGTCCTCAGAAGGGCATTTGTATACTCTTTGAAAAGCAGGTCCCTTCTTATTGGATAACTAAGATCTTGATCTTGATGTCTGTTTCAGCTGGGAAGGGCTATCCCTGCAAGACGTGTAAGATAGTGCTGAACTCCATAGAACAGTACCAAGCTCACATCAGCGGCTTCAAACACAAGAACCAGTGAGTAACCCTTCTTTGAAATTCAATGGTCTGCAGCAGGAGCCCAGGGCTTCTGAGTCAGAACAAAGTCAGATAGTCTTCTGCTAACATGGAATCCTGACAGCCTTTTCTCAGTCAACAGAAGGTAAATCACGTAAAAGGAAAAAGTGCCTCTGTAAGTTTTTCCCCACCAGTGTCTTCCCAGCCTTTGGACCTTTAGAGAAGCATAGATTTTTCCTCCGTGGTCCTGTAAAAGTACCTGGGGCCAGGCGCAATGGCTCACACCTGTAATCCTAGCTCTCTGGGAGGCCAAGGCAGGTGGATCTCTTAAGCTCAAAAGTTTGAGACCAAGCTGGGCACTGTGGCTCAAGCCTGTAATTCTAGCACACTGGGAGGCCGAGGCAAGTAGATTTCCTGAGCTCACAGGTTTGAGACCCCATCTCTAAAAATAACCGGGTGTCAGGCAGCACCTGTGGCTCAAAGGAGTAGGGCCCTGGCCCCATATGCCAGAGGTGGCGGGTTCAAACCAGCCCAAGCCAAAAACTGCAAAAATAAAATAAAATAACGAGGCGTTGTGGCAGGCACCTGTAGTCTCAGCTATTTAGGAGGCTAAGATAGGAGAATCGCTTGAACCCAAGAGTCTGAGGTTGCTGTGAGCTATGAAGCTACAGCACTCTACCGAGAGCAACAAAGTAAGACTCTTTTTCAAAACAAAATAAAAAGGTCAAGGGTGGCGCCTGTGGCTCAGTTGGTAGGGCGCTGGCCCCATATACCGAGGGTGACGGGTTCAAGCCCGGCCCCGGCCAAACTGCAACCAAAAAATAGCCGGGCGTTGTGGTGGGCGCTTGTAATCCCAGCTACTTGGGAGGCTGAGGCAGGAGAATCGCTTAAGCCCAGGAGTTGGAGGTTGCTGTGAGCTGTGTGATGCCACGGCACTCTACCGAGGGCTATAAAGTGAGACTCTGTGTCTACAAAAAAATAAATAAATAAAAAGGTCAAGACCAGCCTAAGCAAGAATGAGACCCGGTCTCCACTAAAACAAGACAAAAATAGCTGAATGTAGTTGTGTACAGTACACTACACCAGTTAGTTAAGTAGTCCCAGCTACTCAGCAGGCTGAGGCAAGAGGATTGTTCAAGCCTTAGAGTTTAAGGTTGCTGTGAGCTATGATGCCATGACATTCTACCCTGGGCGACAGAGTGAGACATCTCAAAAAAAAAAAAGAAAAGGCTCAGTGCCCATAGCACGGTGGTTATCGCGCCAGCCACGTACACTGAGGCTGGTGGGTTCAAACCCCTCCCAGGAAAACCAAACAATGACAACTACAACAAAAAATAGCTGGGCATTGTGGTAGGTTCCTGTAGTCCCAACTACTAGAAGGCTGAGGCAAGAGAATCACTTAAGCCTAGGAGTTTGAGGTTGCTGTGAGTTGTGATGCCACAGCATTCTACCAAGGGCGACATAGTAATAATCTAAAGGGCGGCACCTGTGGCTCAGTAAGTAGGGCGCCGACCCCATATACCGAGGGTGGCAGGTTCAAACCTGGCCGCAGCCAAACTGCAACCAAAAGTAGTCGGGCGTTGTGGCGGGTGCCTGTGGTCCCAGCTACTCCAGAGGCTGAAGCAACAGAATCGCCTAAGCCCAAAAGCTGGAAGTTGCTTTTTTTTTTTTTGTGACCTGTGACGCCACAGCACTCTACCCAGGGTGATAAAGTGAGACTCTGTCTCTAAAAAATAAAAGAATACATGGGTTTTCTGACCTGTAGCAGTCTAACTAAGGAATTTTTTTTCTCGGGCAGTGCCTGTGGCTCAATGAGTAGGGTGCTGGTCCCATATACTGGAGGAATTTTTTTCTCCACTGGCCTGAAGACCCTAGCCTTTGCTGCCATCAATTATGTGGCAAGAGTTCCCTCTATAGGCCATTACCAAAATAACCAAGTTTTTTCATTTCATTAAATACGTTCTGAGTGCTGGCCAAGACCCCGCTCTCCTGACCTTACAGTCTGGTGGGAGGAGACTAAGCAAGTAAGCAACTGATAATTACACACTGTGATAAGTGTTTTGAAGAGTCGCTTGTTCGTGATACTCTCAAAAGTTGCTAACATTCGTTGAATATCTGTTCTGTTGCAGGCCGTATGCCAAGCAAATTCTCTCACAGCAGGGGTTGTTATTCCCATTTTACAGATTTGGGCAGCTAGCATTCGAAGTGATCCTGTGAGGCAGGGTCATAATTAAGACGGAAACCTGTCTAACTCACAGCATGCTCCACGCAGGGCATCATGCTGTAGAGGCAATAGTGGCACAAGATATGAAAAGGAGGCTCAGCACCTGTGGCTCAAGTGGCTAAGGCACTAGCCACATACACCTGAACTGGTGCGTTCAAAGCCTGGGCCCACCAAACAAAAATGACGGCTGCAACCAAAAATTAGCCAGGCGTTGTGGTGGGCACCTGTAGTCCCAGCTACTTGGGAGGCAGAGGCAGGAGAATCGCTTGAGCCCAGGAGTTGGAGGTTGCTGTGAGCTGTGATGCCACAGCACTCTACCCAGGGCAACAGCTTGAGGCTCTGTCTCAAAAAAAAAAAAAGATATGAAAAGGATAGGACCCAATCAGGAGGGCCCACATGGTTTTGTCCCTTCCTCTTCAAAGAGGAACATGTGTGAGCAGTGTGCCACAATATAAGCTTCTGTGATAGATATCAGCATCCTTACTTTACAAAGAAGGAAACTGAGTTTCAGGCAGGCGAGAGTGCTGAAACGATTACTTCAACTTTGGTGTTTTGATTTTGCATTGCTTACTGAGCTGAATGATTTAAAGGTGGTGAAAACACAGAGTATTGGAGTAAAAATTTTCTGGGTGTTGTGCACACCTATAGTCCCTGCTACTTAGGAGGCTGAAGCAGGAGAATAGCTTGAGCCAGGAATTGGAAGTTGCAGTGAGCTGTGGTGATACCACTGCACTCTAGGCTGGGTGACAGAGTATAAGATTATCTCAAAAAAAAAAAAAAAAAATTTCTTTTTTTACTTTGGGGCTGAACATGGTGACTCATGCTTGTATAATCCTACCATGTTAGAAAGCCATGGAGGGAGGATCACTTGAGATCAGGAGTTTGAGACCAGGCTAAACAATCATGGGACCCATTTCTACAAAAAATAGAAAAATTAGTTTGGGCATACCTGTAATCCTAGCCCTCTGGAAGGCAGAGGTGGGTGGATTGCTTGAGCTCAGGAGTTCAAGACCAGCCTGAGGAAGAGCAAGACCCCATCTCTAATAAAACTAGCCAGGTGTTGGGTGGCGCCTGTGGCTCAGTGAGTAGGGCACCAGTCCCATATACCAAGGGTGGCAGGTTCAAACCTGGCCCTGGCCAAACTGCAACAAAAAAAAAGGGGGCAATAAAGTGAGACTCTGTCTCTACAAAAAAAAAGAAAAAAAGCTAGCCAGGTGTTGTAGTGTTCACTTATATTCTCAGCAACTCAGGAGGCTGAGGTAAGAGGCTCACTTGAGTACATACCTGAAGTCCCAGCTACTTGGGTGGCTGAGGCAGAAGGATTGCTTGAGCCTAGGAATTTGAGGTTGTAGTGAGCTATAATGCTGCCACCACACTCTAGCCTGGACAACAGAACAAGACCCTGACTCTAAAAGAAAAAAGAAAAAAAAATATTTACTTTGAGCTAGCCCCTTAAGCTTTCTGAATTTTGGTTTCCTTGTATGTAAAGGGGAGGGTGCTATTTCTCATCTTGTAGAATTCACATGAAATGGAATGACGGAAGCTCAGCACCCAGCCTTGTGCCTGCCATACAATGGGCCTTGGTAAGGGAAAGCTGCCCTGCTTCATTACTCCAAGGCCCTAGGAGAGCCAAACTATCATGAAAATAAGCTACTTTGGGTGTCATTACAACTGTGCCACACACTGACTCTGTGCCTTTGTTCTTTCTCAAATTATAGGTCACCAAAAATAATGGCATCATCCCCGGGCCAGATTCCCATGCAAAGGCAACCTATTCAGAAAGACTCAACCACTTTGGAAGACTAGAGATGTTTCTACCCACTACCTCATGTTGGACCAGCGTGAGCCAGCTTCCTGTGACTGGTTAGCCCTTGGCTCCCTCTTTCTGCTTTCTTAAACCAGGAGAATACATAGGCCTGAGGCAGGATGGGGCCACAGACAGCCTCTGATTGGTCCAGGCTAATGCACTTCCTCCCTTTTGGTACACGCACTGTAGGTCATGACAGGGGAGGTAAGGACTCTTGAGAGGACTGGGAATATTACAGGGTGGTAGTTTAAAGGATGACTTTTCCCATGGGTGGCGCCTGTGGCTCAAAGGAGTAGGGCACCGGCCCCATATGCCGGAGGTGGCAGGTTCAAACCCAGTCCCAGCCAAAAACTGCAAAAAAAAAAAAAAAAAAAGGATGACTTTTCCCTTTCTTCAGTCCCTCTGGGCTGCATGTGCTGAGGTCCCAGCACCTGTCTTTCCTCTGAGAGCCAGTTTTGGACCAGTTGCTGCAGCTAAAGAACAGAGCACTCCCCGGGCTGTAGGCATCTCTGGTGAAACCCAGAACCTTCATGCCAGACTTTGGCCAGGGCAGGAAACAGTAAGTGCAAGTGGTTGCCACATGGCAATTTGGAGCTGATGTGACACTACCCCTCTCCCAAAATAGTACAGACTTTCCTGAGCCTTGGACCAGGTATTGGCCAATTGTGCAGGTTTCTGCTGACTGTGAAGTCCCCTCCTGGAGCAATGACACAGTCCTGGCAGAGGACTGCTGTCCTTCCTACCCCTTTTCCACAATTCCCGAATGGTGCTAAGGATCTGCAGCACCTAGGAACAAGCTGGAACTGGAGGAGCCTCAGTGACTAGTAGGATCATAGGTAACTCCAGATGAATTGGAACCTTTCCACTTCTCCACCAGGGGTGCTCTGACCCAAGGTCATGTGGGAAGTCCTCCACATGCCGGTTTCCTGGAGGCTTCTGTGTGCCTAAAAGCAAACTGCCTCATGCCAGCCAGCTATAAGGTTCATTGCCGCCCCTCAGCCCTACCAGTCCTCTCTTTCTCCTTGTGCAGCAAACCACCCTGCCCAGGTTGCTTTGGTGCTAGCCTTCCCCCATCATCCATCAGATGATTTCTGGGTGCCGGGGACCTAGATGGTATCCCAGGGAAAGAAATGGAGAGCTGATGCAGGTTTCTACAGTAAGGAACCAGATGTTCCCCAGGCCCCAAATCTAGATTTCTCTAACTCTGCTGCATTTTACAGCCTAGGACTTCATTGGGAGTAGATTTTTTCTTGTAGCTTTTATTCAAGAATTCCAGGGAATGTCACCATCAGAGAGGCTCCTCTTCATTGAGTCAAGCCCCTACCTGCTCTTGTGGCCACCTCTCCCCACTCCCTATCCCTTCACCTGTGAAATGCCTTTGCATATTGTGTGTATGTGCGTGTGTGTGTGCGTGTGTATGTGTGCTTATGCTCCGTTTTGTGGTCACCGAAGGATCCAAATAAAGAATTTCTACAATGAGCCAGTCTGCAAATTAATGGATGTGGGCTTGGGCTTTGCCAGCATATTGCCATCGGATCTAGTATATTTGTCTTAACTACTCAGCCCCACCCCATACAGACCCCTGGGTCCTCAGTACTAATCTTAGGAGTTGAGACAGAGAGATATTCAGATTGCTAAGCAACCCTGTGAAAGTCTCCCAGGTACCCTAAACCAGGCGTCCTCAAACTATAGCCCGCAGGCCACATGAAGCGGTGTGAATTGTATTTGTTCCTGTTTTGTTTTTTACTTCAAAATAAGATATGTGCAGTGTGCATAGGAATTTGTTCATAGTTTTTTTTTTTTTAAACCATAGTCCGGCCCTCCAACTGTCTGAGGGACAGTGAATTGGCCCCTGTTTAAAAAGTTTGAGGATGCCTGCCCTAAACTCAACACAGCCTCATCCACTCATCTACCTCCCCCATCCCATAGGGCCCCGTGAAGGTCTTTGGAGGGTTTAAACTGGGGATCTGTTTTATGTTCAAGAGAATCATTCTGCTGCTGTGTGAAGAAATGCTGGGGAGCAGAAAATGAGACAAAGAAGCCAGTATGGAGGCTGTGTCCATTCTGGCTCTCTACAGACTAATCCTTTCAGGGCAGGGACCCAGCTTTATTCATCTCCACTTCTGTAGTGTCCAGAATGATATGAAATGTTTGTTGAATGAATGAATAAGGGTATATAAAGAGAGATGACCTTTTCCTGCTGAGCTCTTACACAGCAATAGGTTTCTTCCAGGGGGGTTTATCATAGCCCTGGTGCTTATTGGAAGAGCCTTTTCTGTGCTCAGAAATGATCTGAGAAAGGAGTATTATGGCCAGAGGATGGTACACACCTGTAGTCCCAGCTACTCAAGAGATTGAAGTAGGGGGATTACTTAAGTCCAGGAGTTCAGGCTGCAGTGAACTATAATCACACCACTACATTCCAGCCTGGGCAACAGAGCAAAATCCTGTCCCTTAAAACAAAAATTCAAAGTGGTTAGCTAAAAAAGGGAATTTGTTGATTCACCTTAGCTATTCACCAATAGCTAAATCTAAGAAGTGTCATCAGGAATAATTTCATCTTGCTCTGTTTTCCTCTGTGAAAGCTCTGTGTGCTTCCTCAGGCAAGCTTTCTCCAAGAGGTGGTCATATGGCCGCAGCTCCAGGTTTATATCCTCAGATCTCCAGGTTTATATCTTTAGATATTAGCAACGACAGTGGAAAGAACATCTTTTTCTACTAGTTTCAACAAAAGTTCTGGGATTGACTCATAGCCAATTTGGTCCTGTTCCATCCCTCAACCATCACTGTGTCTAGGTAAGTAGTGCTCTGATTTGGGGACTGGGTTTTGTGACTAATGCCTGGGAGGGAGTCAGCTCCCGCCAAAACATACTGATTGAGAAAGAGGGAGAGACATGACCCCAAAGGAAGAAAATTGGACCCTTACCAGATTAAGGAGGAGTGAAGGCAGAGGTGGTGGGACAAAAACAGTTGTCCACCATACGCAGAAATTGTTTTTACTTAACCATTTCCTTTTTTTCCTAACTTTTTGAAATACATGTACAGCATAGCTTTAGTAATGTGTACCAATTTTTAGAGTTCAGTTGGATGAATCGTCTTGTATATATAGCATTGATTGGGGTAGTCACCCTCCAGATCAAGATATAGAACATTGCCAGTTCCCCAAAAGTTTCCCTTACTCTCCTCCCTAGTCAGTATCCCCCAGAAGTATCACTGTTTTGACCTTTATTATTATCAATTAGTTTTGTTTGCTTTTGAATTTTATGAAAATGGAATCATGCGGGTGGCGCCTGTGGCTCAGTGAGTAGGGCGCCAGCCCCATATACCAAGGGTGACAGGTTCAAACCCAGGCCCGGCTGAACCGCAGCCAAAAAATAGCCAGGCATTGTGGTGGGCGCCTGTAGTCCCAGCTGCTCGGAAGGCTAAGGCAGGAGAATCGCGGAAGCCCAAGAGCTAGAGGTTGCTGTGAGTCCTGTAACATCACGGCACTCTACCTGAGGACGGTAAAGTGAGACTGTCTCTACAAAAATAAAAAATAAAAAAAATGGAATCATGCATACATCCTCTTTTTCATTTATTTATTTTTCTTGAGACTTTTTTGTTTGTTTGTTTGTTACAGACTATGTCACCGTTAGTAGAGTGCTGTGGTGTCACAGCTCACAGCAACCTCAAACTCTTGGGCTTAAGCGATTCTCTTGCCTAGGCTTCCCAAGTAGCTGAGACTACAGGTGCCCACCACAGTGCCTGGCTATTTTTTGGTTGTAGTTGTCATTGTTGTTTGGCAGGCCCAGGCTGGGTTCAAACCTGCCAGCTCTGGTGTATGTGTCTGGCACCCTAGCCGCTGAGCTATAGGTGCCAAGCCAACATACATCCTCTTTTGCACAATACTATTTCTGTGATATCCTTCCATGTTATTATATGTATCAGGAGTTCATTTTTTTCATGCTGCATAGTGATCTATTATTTAATATACTACAATTTAGCCAGGTACAGTGCCTCACATTTATAATCCTAGCACTCTGGGAGGCCCAGGTGGGTAGATTGCTTGAGGTCAGGAGTTTGAGACCAGCCCTAAGCAAGAGTGAGACTAAAAATAGAAAAACCAGCTGGATTTTATGGCAGGCACCTGTTAGTCCCAGGCATTCAGATGTCTGAGGCAAGAGGATACCTTGAGCCCAAGAGTTTGGGGTTGCTGTGAGCTATGACACTATATCACTTTACCCAAGGTGCCAGAGTGAGACTCTCTCTCTCTCTCTCAAAAAAAAAAAAAATAATATATATATATATATATTTTTGTATACAAGTATGTATATTTACACATGACAATTTAGTCATTCTACTGGGTTTTGGGGGTTTTGTTTTTTGTTTTTGAGACAGAATCTTACTCTGTTGCCTGAGCTAGAGTGCAACTGCATCATCCTAGCTTACTGCAACCCCAAAGTTATGGGCTAATGCAATCCTTTTGCCTCAGCCTCCTAAGTACCTGTGACTACAGGCAGTGATACCAGACTCAGCTAATTTTGCTATTTTTTTGTAGAGACAAGGTCTTGCTCAGACTGATCTTAAACTCCTCACCTCAAGTGATCTTCCTACCTTTGCCGCCCAGTATGCCATGATAACAGGTGTGAGCCACTGCACCCATCCTATCCATTCTACTGGTTTTGGGTTTTTGTTTTTGAGACAGTCTCACTTGGTCACCCTTGGTAGAATGCCATGGCGTCATAGCTCACAGCAACCTCAGATTCTTGGGCTCAAGTGATTGTCTTGCCATAGCCTCCCGAGTAGCTAGGACTACAGGCACCCATCACAAGGCCTGGCTATTTTTAGAGATGGAGGTCTCACTCTGGCTCATGCTGGTCTCAAACTTATGAGCTTAGGCAATCCACCCACCTTGGCCTCCCAGAATGCTGGGATTACAGGTGTGAGGCACTGCACGCAGCCTTATTCATTCTACTTTGATGGACTACTGGGAATCATAGAGTAGGTATATGTTTAGCTTCTCTAGATACTGTCAAATGGTTTTCCACAGTGGTTCTATCAACTTACATTCCCAACTATAATATATGAAAGTTCCAGTTGCCGCATATCCTTCTTAGCACTTGGCATTATCAGTCTTTTTAGTTTTGGCCATTCTGGTAGCAGTTTGAATCCAGAGTTCCTACCTTCAAGTCAGGGACTCCACTTACTCTTAGCACCCTTAAGACCATGTTTGAATTTCTCTAGCCTGGAATGGTATCTGAAGTCAATAGAGCAGGCAAACATCAAAGGGGGCTCCAGCCCATGGCTGTAGTGGCTAAAGGCAGTCTCAGAGCCATCAGCCCTGAACCAACAGTCTAGTATAGTGGCAAAGAACACAGATTCTGAGTTCAGATCCCAGTATTGTCATTGCAGAGCTGTGTGACCTTGGTTAGGTTACCTCTACCTCAGGGTGAAATTTTCATAGCTACCTCATAGGGTTATTGTGAAAATTAAAAGAATAGATCCGAAATAATTGTTGTGCCTGATACATGATAAATGCGATATAAATGATAGCTGCTGTTCTTTCTGTTCTTGGCCTGAAGGTTAGCCCTGGTCCCCCTGGGGAGATACGGCCACAGGCAGATAGCATCTGACATCGCCTCCTTTATTAAGATTCAGTGATTTAAGATTTAAGTGAAATGCCAGAAGCCTAATTCATTCTGACTGAGGTGAATTGACCAGAGATGACTCTTTCCTAGGGTTCATGTTCCACTGCTGGAGAACCCAAGCTTATCCCAGGCCTCCTACATTCTGTGGCCAGTAAGAGGAAATGGAATCATACATGAAATGGAATCAAGATGAGATGGAATCATGCTCTTAGCCCAGAGCTAGATTAGATGCAAAGCAGGTGTTTTGGATATAATCACCCACACACACACACAGACACAGATCTAGTCATGTACCAGATATATACCCATATAGTAGCCATGAGGACTTAGGTGAGGAACACTGGCCTAGGATTCAGGGGCTTTAGGTATTGATCTGAGCATCACCACTGGCTTCATGTGACCTGAGGCCTTGATACTGTGAAGTGGATGTTGGAGGAAATTAACAGTTCTCAGCTGGAGTCCTAAAGAAGTAATGATGGGAATTAGGGGTTCCTCCCAAAGTACATACAGATGAAATCCTGAAGCCACTATGGTGGTACATACTGACCAATAGTCCCACCTATTCAGAAGGCTGAAGCAGGAGAATCACTTGAACCCAGAATTTCAAGGCCACCCTTGGAAACACTGAATCTGTATCTTCAAAGAACAAGAGGAGGAGCTGGGTGTGGTGGCCCACGCCTATAATCTAGCACTCGGGAGGCTGAGGTGGGTGGATTGCTTGAGCTCACAGGTTGGAGACCAGCCTGAGCCAGAGCGAGACCTCATCTCTAAAAATAGCTGGGCATTGTGGCAGGCGCCTGTAATCCCAGCTACTTGGGAATCACTTAAGCCCAAGAGTTTGAAGTTGCTGTGAGCTGTGACGCTGCAGCACTCTACCGAGGGCAACAAAGTAAGACCCTGTCTCAAAAAAAATAATAAAATTAAATTAAATTAAAAGATAAAATAAAATGAAGAAAGGCCTTCAGACCCTGCCAGATGAACTAAACCCAACCAGACCTCTGCTGGGCAGTCAATAGTGTCACGTATAATAGGAAAAACACTTTTTCCTCCTATCATTCGTTCACCTAACAACATGTTCTGCTGTGCCCTATGCCAAGCCCACATTACAGAGACAGGGCAGGCACATCCCAGCCTGCCATTCTCAAGTTCGCTATGCTGCTTCATCTGTCTAGGAACTTCAAAATGCAGAAGAAATAAGAGGTTCTATAAATGGGTTGGCCCTACGGTGCAATGATCCAAGTGGCCACTTGGTGGAGAACTTCCTTTTTCTCTGGACACAGTAAACCAGGAGGCCCTTACTGTATGGCAAGTCAAAGAAAATCGGATGATTTTTCATGAGCTCCTGTACTTTATATTTCTTTTAATTCTCAAGACAACTAGAAATGGCTCGATTTCACCAGAGAATCTCAGGGACAAAGTCTTGCAGAGACTACACAACGAAGAAGTATCCTGAGAGAGTTCATCCCACACTCCCAATTCTTTCTTAGCATTTCTATTGTCTACTTCCTAAGGCTACACCTTGCCCTTCTCTCAAGAGTACATCTGTCTTCAAGGACTGTAATTACCTTCTTGGCTCGGCACCCATAGCACAGAGGTTACGGTGCCAGCAACATACACCAAGGGTGGTGGGTTCAAATCCGGCCCAGGCCAGCTAAACAAGTGCAACAAAAAAATAGCCAGGCATTGTGGCAGGCCCCTGTAGTCCCAGCTACTTGGGAGGCTGAGGCAAGAGAATCGCTTTAGCCCAAGAGTTCGAGGTTGCTATAAGCTGTGACACCATGGCACTCTACCAAGGGCGACATAATGAGGCTCTGTCTCAAAAACAAACAAACAAACAATAATTACCTTCCTGAAAGCACACCTGATGTCTGGACTGTTCTACATCCTTTTACTTTGGTCCTTTGAATAGATCTTACTCAACCTCTCTTCAGGGGTGAGCTTGTGACCTAGCCTGTGCAATTCAAATCATAAGTCTGGACCTGTTAGTGGCCATCTATGGCCACAGGTGAGGACAGTCTGCTTGAGAATTACACCAACACAGAAAAAAAATAACTGAGAGAGAAGAGACTGATTTCTGATGAGTACCTGGATCCAGCCATGCCTGAAGCTAATGTTCCTAAGACGTTTTTTAGTTATGACTTTTCCTTCCTTATGAGTTTGGTTTCTATCACTTACAACCAAGAGTTCTGCCTAATACTTGCCATAGTTTCCCTTGTCAACCTGGGGACCTCCACTTATCCTGAGATCAGTGACCTGCAAAACTGACTTGGCTACCCTTCTGTGCTCCTAGATGCCCTGTATTCCTCTGTAGCATTGACCCTAATATACTGTGTTATCATGACATTGTATAGGTTCTATACAATTTCCTATCTCCTCTTTTAGACTAAAAACTTTTTGAGGGTAAGAATTGGGTCTTATGTATTGTTCATCATACAAGGTCCCTGGTTCCTAGACTAGGACCTTGATTATGTTTTTGTTTTGTTTCGTTTTGTTTGTTGTTACTGTTGTTGCAGTTGTCATTGTTGTTTTAGCTGGCCTGGGCTGGGTTCAAACCTACCAGCCTCAGGGTATGTGGCCAGCACCCTATCCACTGAGCTACGGGCAGCCGCCCATGTTTTGTTTTATTTTTGAGACAGAGTTCACTTTGTCACCCTGGGTAGAGTGCTGTGGCATCATAGATCACAGCAACCTCAAACTCCTGGGCTCAAGCATTTCTCTTGCCTCAGCCTCCCAAGTATCTGGGACTACAGGCATCTGCCATAACCCCCAGCTATTTTGTTGTTGTTGTAGTAGTTGTCATCGTTGTTTAGCAGGCGTAGGCCAGGTTCGAACCCACCAGCCCAAGTGTACGTGGCCAGCGCTATACCTACTAAGCTATGGGCTCCAAGCCGGTCGTCTAATTCTTGTTCAGGCTGGTCTTGAACTCCTGGCCTCAAGTAGTTCACCCACTTCAGCCTCACAAAGTACTAGAATTACAGGTGTAAGCCACCTCACTTGCTTGGGCAGCACCTGTGGCTTAGTGAGTAGGGAGCTGGCCCCATATACCAAGGGTGACAGGTTCGAACCCTGGCCAAACTGCAACAAAAAATAGCCAGGCATTGTGGCAGGCACCTGTAGACCCAGCTACAGCTACATGGGAGGCTGAGGCAAGAGAATTGCCTAAGCCCAAGAGCTAGAGGTTGCTATGAGCTATGACACCACTGCACTCTACTCAGGGTGACAAAGTGAAACTCTGTCTCTAAAAAATAAATAAATAACCACTTGATGAGGCTGGGTGCAGTGGCTCACTTCTGTAATCCTAGCACTTGGGAGGCCATGGTCGGTGGATTGCCTGACCTCACTGGTGAACTCACAGTTCACCCACTTCAGCCTCCCTCACCTGAAGCAGAGTGGCCCCATCTTTAAAAATAGCCTAGTGTTGGGCAGCGCCTGTGGCTCAACGGGTAGGGCGCCGGTCCCATATGCCGGAGGTGGCGGGTTCAAGCCCAGCCCCGGCCAAAAAAAAAAAAAAAAATAGCCTAGTGTTGTGGCTCAAGTGGCTAATGTGTCAGGCACATAAACACCTGAGCTGGCAGGTTCAAATCCAGCCGGCCCGCCAAACAACAATGACAGCTGCAACCATAAAAAGAAAAAAAAAATAGCCGGACGTTGTGGAGGGCGCCTGTATTCCCAGCTACCTGAGAAGCGGAGGCAGGAGAATCACTTGAGCCCAGGAGTTAGAGGTTGCTGTGAGTTGTAATGCCACAGAACTCTACCCAGGGCGATAGCTTGAGGCTCTGTCTCAAAAAAAAAAAAAATAGCTGAGTGTTGTGGCAGGCGCCTGTAGTCCCAGCTACTATTGAGGCTGAGCAAAGAGCATTGCTTGAGCTGAAGAGTTTGAGGTTGCTGTGAACTGTGACACCAGGGCACTCTACTGAGGATGACAAGTAACACTCTGTCTCAGTAAATAAATACATAAATAGGCTCGGTGCCCATAGTTCAGTGGTTAGGGTGACCACCACATGCACCAGGGCTGATGAGTTTGAACCCTGCCTGGGCCTGCTAAACAACAACGACAAGAACAACAATATAAAAAATATATTGGGCATTGTGGTAGGTGCCTGTGATCCCAGCTACTTGGGAGGCTGAGGCAAGAAAATCTCTGAAGCCCAAGAGTTTTGAGGTCTATGAGCTGTGACACCACAGCACTCTACCGAGGGTGACATATGAGACTCTGTCTCAAAAATACATATATACATACATACATAAATTAAATAGAAGAGGTGGATGATGGAGTACAATAGATTGTTTCAATAATGGCCTCCCATGAATTTTTGCCTCCCTGTGTCTGTGCTCTTTTGTGACTACTACTTCTGTCAAGCTGGGGGGGTCTGTTTCCCAACCCTTTGAATCTCTCTTGACTGGCCTTATGCTTTCTTGGATCAGAAAATGCAGTAACATGACATTGTGTGACTTCCGAGCCTAGGATTTAAGAGCCTGCCACTGTAAAAAGAAGTCTGGGCTAGACTGTAAAGACAAGAGACCTCATGAGAAAGAGGCCAACAGCCACTCCATACGTCTGAAAAAAGCCATCCTAGACACTCCAGCACAGCTAACTGGTAGCATTAGCAACACCAGGAGAGACTATCAGAACTGTCAAGCTGAGCCTACCTAATTCACAGAATTCTAGGAAATAATACATTGTCTTAAATCACTAAGTTTAGGGGCAGTTTACTATGCAGTAAAGGTTTAAGGAATCACCAGGTATAATGATCTAGTTGTTTTAGCCTCCTGGTATCTATCTACTTTTCTTCCTGGAATAAAACTTTCCTTGAAGAACCCCACCCTCAGCTTATGCAGACTAGGTGGGGATGATCTCTTCCCTCCTGGGTTTTGCCAAAACGATTGAGGAGTTGCTAAATGGGAAGGTCTTGAACCCAGAGCCGCTGATGGCCTTCTTTGTCACCTTTTCGGGAGTGAAAGGTCAAAGACCGAAAATAAAAGACTGTTCCAAATGTGAACAAAAGGAAACAGAGTTCAGGTTCTGTGTAGGCAACAGCAGCCTTTATTCCTACCCAGCTGCAGGTAAGGCTGAGTTCAAGAAGGAAGTCGGCACATGGGTGAAGGTGGATGGAAATATGAAGGATCGGAAGGACCGGGATTGGCATATTCACTCTTTCCTGGGTGGGACATTCTACTTGGACAGGTTGGTTCTATTTGACTCTATCATCCTGGTCTTTTTAGTCTATTAGTCTATAATAAGGAGGCAGGATGATGGGCATGGTGTCTCTTTGACTGCTTCCTGCAGATAATGGGTGGGGTAGGCTGCCTGTAAGGAAAATGAGAGGGGGAGAGGAGTGGTGTTTACCGGAACATTTTTGGGTCTTCAGTCTAAACTGGTTGTTACCCACGTAGGGCAATGATATGAGCAGTTCTTTTTCAGGTGACTGGTCAATAAATCGGGAGATGAGGTGGAGGATTATTGGTCTGAAACCAAGAATGAGAAAGATCGTAATTAGTGGCCTTATCATAGACAACAATGAAGGAGGCCGTAATTCGAGCACCATAAGGTTGGAGTAGCTTGAGAGCACAGTAAATCAGCGTTAATACCCACCACCAAGATCTCTGGTTTTTGTTTTTTTTTTTGGTAGAGACAGAGTCTCACTTTACTGCCCTCGGTAGAGTGCCATGGCGTCACACGGCTCACAGCAACCTCCAGCTCTTGGGCTTACGTGATTCTCTTGCCTCAGCCTCCCGAGTAGCTGGGACTACAGGCGCCCGCCACAATGTCTGGCTATTTTTTTGTTGCAGTTTGGCCGAGGTTGGGTTTGAACCCGCCACCCTCTGCACATGGGGCCGGCGCCCTACTCACTGAGCCACAGGCGCGGCCCCAAGATCTCTGTTTTAAAAGACCTTTATAAGATGGCAGCATAGAAAAGATTGCTTCTGTGTTAATTAGAAAAGAGATTGTCTTACCTTCCACTAGCAAAAAATACCCACAGTTCAGTTTTCCAGGATGGCATCCAGGGGCATCCTGATTTTCCAGGGATCGTCATTCTTCAGCAGCCAGGCCAGGAGGTCAGGAAATTCTGCTAGGTCCGGGAGTGGCTGTGAACCAGATCCTCGGAAGGACCTGGGCAGTCAGACTTCCAGTGAGGACTTCCACAGGCTGGGCACAGTTTGGGGGGTGGGTTTGGACTTGGGCACTGCTTTGCCCAGTGTTTTAGCCTACTAAATTTAAAACTTACGGCCCTAGGGGAGATTTTCTTTTTTTCGGACTGCCCAGGGGAGTTTCCAGAAGTAGCTGGGTTTTGTCTAATGGCAGAAGCCAATAACTGGAGCTCTGAGAGGCACTGCTGCACCTAGAAGGCTTGGTCAATGAGATCTCGGTGGATGATCTGAGGGCCCTGGGGGAATTCGGGGGAGTTTTGTTTTTTTGGATACCAGGTGCAGACTGAAAGATAAAATACATATTAATAGGGTGAAGGTGAGATATTATATGAATCCTGCCAGGTCAAATCATATGATTGGGTTAAATATCTAAATTACTTGAGAGTGTTTTGGGGCTCTGTGGAGTACGAACCTAGTTTCTGACTTATGTGGGACAGATCTGAAAGAGAAAAGGGAACATGAACCCTGATGCTGCCTTCCATTCCCGCAACCTCTCAGAGCGGGTATAGAGGTTGTGGTGGTCTTGAAATGGAAGGCCGAAGGTGTGAAGGGACCTAGTATGGAGTGGGGAAATGGGGTCTGCCATGTTTCTTTTTTCTCCAGGTTCTGCCATCTTTTCTCTTTCTACCACATGCAGTGAAAGGCGGGTGGGGGGCAGTGGAGAGAGGGGGGAATGGGGTGGAATTCTGTGCATAGGAATTCTGCAGGTAGGAATGAGGTTGAGTGTGGAGGGGCAGAAAGGAGAGGGTAGGGTTGTCTGCCGGTTAGAAAGAGGACAATGGAGATTTAGATGGCTGGGAGGGGTGTTTTGGCCTTCGCAAGGAAAATTTGAGAAGGTTCACAAGGATGGGTGGGGGGAGCCAGTTCCACACGCACAAGGAAAATCTAAGCGGGTTCACAAGATGAACACAGAGGAATGTTGCAGAGGAGGATGTTGGGAATCTCCGACCATTTGCCTAATTTCTGACAGTAATTATTGAGATCAGTGAGGATTGAGAGTTCAAATGTGTCATTTTCAGGCCATCAAGAACCATTGTCTAGTCTGTACCTAGGCCAGGCAGTATTACAGAAAAAGATGAGGCATTTAGGTTTAAGGTCAGGATAGAGCTTTAGAGGCTTGAAGTTAGTTAAAGTCAGCTTAACGTTGAAGAAGGGGGAATCCATGACTGAGCATTTCCCATATCGGAAACTGGAGGTAAAAATAAAATAAACAAGGTTGAAGTATGAATATAAAGAGAGCCTGTGATGAGGAAGAGAAAGGAGGTGGCTGAGGGATGGGGTCAGAGAGGCCTGGCCCCTGCGTGTGACCATGAACCAGCCGGAAAAAAGTGCCCCAGGCCTGCAGGAGAGCATCCCCATACATGAGGCACTAGATGGGCAAGTCTTGCTAGCCAGGGTTAGGCACAGATCACCGGAATTTTAATAAAACTGAGAGAGGGGTTATATACAACTGCTTAAGAGCTCCAGAGATGGAGGGAGAGGGGAAGAGGAGTTGGAAATGGAAAGAGAAGTTACAGAGGTTTAGAAAGGGGTTCTAGCACAAATGCTCACCTCACCAATAAATGGATGAATTTTGGGTGGGGATCAGAGGGGTTTCCCTGTTTTTCTTCTCATCGGAACAAGAGTCCATCTAGTTGGGTCCCACAGAGTGTATTTCAGCCCCCCAAGAGGGCTTCTCCCCAATCCAAGTCATGGTGCCAAAATGAGAGGTCAAAGACCGAAATAAAAACCATTCTGAGTAGCAAAACAAAGGGAAAATGGAATCCAGGTTCTGTGTGGGCAACAGACGCCTTTATTTCCACCCTGGTGAGGACAAGCTGAATACAAGAAAGAAATCAGCACTGGTTAATGCTGGATGGGTTTTTTTGTTTGTTTGTTTGTTTGAGAAAGAGCCTGAAGCTGTTGTCCTGGGTAGAGTGCAGTGACATCACAGCTCACAGTAACCTCTAACTACTGGGCTCAAGCAAGTCTCCTGCCTCGGCCTCCCAAGTAGCTGGGACTACAAGTGCCTGCCACAATGCTTGGCTATTTGGGGGTTGCAGCCGTCATTGTTGTTTTGGTGGGCCCAGGCTGGATTCGAACCCACCAGCTTAGGTGTAACAGGCGCCGAGCCACCCCCACTCCTATTTTTTTTTTTTTTTTTTTTTTTGCAGTTTTTGGCCAGGGCCGGGCTTGAACCCGCCACCTCCGGCATATGGGGCCTATTCCTTTGAGCTACAGGTGCCACCCAGGTGGATGGAGTTTTAAAGGTCAGAAGGGTGAGGATTGTCACATTCCCTTTCCTGGGTGGGACATATGTCCAAAGGGTGGGAATTAGCACCTTTCCTAGGTGGGACATCAGATTTGGGCAGGTCCTTATATTTGGCTCTATCAGGGAGCAACTGCTTGAAAATAGAACCATAGGGGCAGCACCTGTGGCTCAAGGAGTAGGGCCCTGGCCCCATATACTGGAGATGGCAGGTTCAAAGCTAGCCCCGGGCAAAAACGCAAAAAAAAAAAAAGAAAAGAAAATAGAACCACAGGGAAGAAAGCAGAAGAGAAAATTGAGTTTTGACCACACTTTGGGTCCCCAGGATCCAATTGTTTCTGAATCCTGATTCACACCAGACCTTTAAAACTGCATGAACCAGGCCAGATGTGGTGGCTCACACCTGTAATCCTAGCACTCTGGGAGGCCAAGGCAGGTGGATGACCTAAGCACATGAGTTGGAGACCAGCCTGAGCCAGAGCAAGACCCCATCTCTTAAAAAGAAAAAAAAAATACCTGTGCGTTGTAGCAGATGCCTGTAGTCCCAGCTACTTGGGAGGCTGAGGCAAGAGAATCACTTAAGCCCAAGAGTTTGAGGTGGCTATGAGCTGTGACGCCACAGCACTCTACCAAGAGCTACAGCTTGAAACTCTTTCTCAAAAAACAAACAAAATAAAACTGCGTGAACCAGGCTAGATGTGGTGGCTCTTCCTCTAATTCTGGCTCACTGGGAGCCCAAGGTGGGTGGATTGCTTGAGCTTAGAAGTGCAAGACCAGCATGAGCAAGAATGAGACCCATCTTTACTAAAAATAGAAATACTAGCTGGGCATCATGGTGGGTGCCTGTGGTGCCAGCTAGGAGGCTGAAGCAGGAGGATCACTTGAGTCCAAGAGTTTGAGGTTGCTGTGAGCTATGATGATGCCACGGCACTCCTAGCCTGAACTGAGACTCTGTCTAAAAAAAAGAAAAAACCAAACAACTGGCCATGATGGTGTCCTCTTGGAGTCCAATACTGGAGACTGAAACAGAAGGATTGTTTGAGCCCAGGAGTCCAAACTCAGTCTGGGCAGGGTAGAAAGACCCTGTCTTTAAAATATATATATTATATATATTTTATATACTGTATGAGCTAATGAATTCACTATTTTGTCTAAGCAGATTTTTTTTGAGACAAAGTCTCACTATGTAGCCCTTAGTAGAGTGCTGTTGCGTCACAGCTCACAACAACCTCAAACTGTTGGGCTTAAGTGATTCTCTTGCCTCAGCCTCCCAAATAGCTGGGACTACAGGTGCCCACCACAACGCCCACCCAGCTATTTTGTTGTTGTTGTTGTTGTCATTGTTGCTTAGCAGGCCCCAGCCAGGTTCAAACCCACCAGCCCCAGTGTATGTGGCCAATGCCCTAACCACTGAGCTACAGGCACTGAGCCAGATTTATTTATTTATTTATTTATTTTTGCGATACAGTCTCACTCTGTTGCCCAGATTAGAGCACACTGCCATCAACCTACCTCACAGCAACCTCAAACTCTTGGGCTCAAGTGATCCTCCTGCCTCAGCTCCCACCATGCACTGCTAAGTTTTTCTATTTTTAGTAGAGACAGCTTCTTTCTCAGGCTGGCCTTGACTGCTGGCCTCAAGTGATTTTCCCATCTGGGCCTCATAGAGTGCTAGGATTACGGAGTCTTGAGCCACATAAGCAGATTTGAATTGGGGTATCAGTTACTTCCAATTGAATGAAAATATTCCCTGAGGGTTATTAAGTTTGATAGGCGCTAAGCAGCTCTAGGGAAGAGGGCTGCTGTAGTGGAACAAGGAGTGGGTCAATAAGACTATGGAAAAGACAATTTATTCTTCTTCTGCTCCAACTATATGCTAGGATCCTGGATTAAGACACAATCACCCTTGGGCGGTGCCTGTGGCTCAGTGAGCAGGGCGCCGGCCCCATATGCCGAGGGTGGCGGGTTCAAACCCAGCCCCGGCCAAACTGCAACAAAAAAATAGCCGGGTGTTGTGGCGGGCGCCTGTAGTCCCAGCTACTCGGGAGGCTGAGGCAAGAGAATCGCGTAAGCCCAATAGTAGAGGTTGCTGTGAGCCGTGCGACGCCACGGCACTCTACCTGAGGGCGGTACAGTGAGACTCTGTCTCTACAAAAAAAAAAAAGACACAATCACCCTAAAGACCAGATAGTCGCAGGTACTCAGGAGCCTGAGGTGGGAGGATCACTTGAGGCCAGCAGTTCAAGACCAGCCTGGGTAACATAGCAAGATACTGTCTCTAAGAAAAAAAGAAAACTTCCCTAGGTTACTAATGATTAATGAGAATTATAATAAAGAGCTGCAAAGGAAAATACTAGTACAGCCAGAATGTATCAGAATATATAATAGGAGGGTTAAAGAATAGGCAGAGTGTAGGGCAGGGAAGGCCTCCTTGAGGAATTAATATTTAAACGGAGGGATTAGTCTGCAGGTGAGTAGGAGAATGGGGGGAAATGGCATGCACCAAGGCCCTGAGGCAGGATGGTGCTTGTTACCTTGAAGGAGAAAGAATGTGCCACCAGCTCCCTCAAGGTGCATCAGCCAAGGTTTTCAGCAGAAACAGACCAGCTAGTTTAAGTTCATGGAACTACCAGGAACACTAAAGGAGTGGGCTCAGGCTACAAGACCAGAATCCTATGTGTATCACATCACAGAACAGGTGCAGGAAGGACACCATTGCTGCCCGTGCCACTTGTCCAGCTCGCCCAGACACTGAATAAAGATCCCTGGTACCACTGTCCTGTCCCCCAAGCACTGAGCTTTCCAAGCCCCTTTGGTGGTCATTACTGGCTCTCTGGAGTGGATGCTATTAATTGGCAGAAGTTAAGCCTTAGCTAAAAGAGAACCTGGAGTAGTGGCTAGCATTTTCAGTTTCTACCATGACAGATGAGCTCCGCCATACGCAAGTATTCCTCAAAACTTGAGTTCAGATGACAAATATCTCCTCTATACAATGTTACAGGCTAGGGAACTTGATTTTATGGCAGTTCTAAAATATGTCTGCAAAAGCTAGACATGGTGGTATGTGCTTACAGTTCCTGCTACTTAGAGGCTGAAACAGGAGGATTGCTTGGACCCAGTTGTTCAGGTCCAGCCTGGGCAAAATAGGGAGAGCCTGTCTCTAAAAATAAAACATAAAATATATGTACAGAATTTTTTTATATTTCTCCCTTTAAGAGGTTAAGTTGGGCGGCGCCTGTGGCTCAGTCGGTAGGGCACCGGCCCCATATACCGAGGGTGGTGGGTTCAAGCCCAGCCCCGGCCAAACTGCAACAACAACAACAAAAAAATAGCCGGGCGCCTGTAGTCCCAGCTGCTCGGGAGGCTGAGGCAAGAGAATCGCTTAAGTCCAGGAGTTGGAGGTTGCTGTGGGCTGTGTGAGGCCACGGCACTCTACCGAGGGCCATCAAGTGAGACTCTGTCTCTACAAAAAAAAAAGAGGTTAAGTTTAACTTCCATTATCCTTCCTCTAGTGTGTCTAAATTTCCCCTACTGGGCTGAAATTAGTGACTCACCTTTTTTTTTTTTTATGAATTAATTAATTTTTGTGTTGCAGTTTTGGCCAGGGTCGGGTTTGAACCTGCCACCCTCAGTATATGGGACTGGTGCCCTACTCCCTGAGCCACAGGCACCACCCTAGTGACTCACTTTTAACAAATGGAATAAAGCAGAAATGACCAAAGCATGACTTCTGAGAGCACATGATAAAATATATTACACCTTCTATTTTCTCTTTTGGATCACATCTCTGAGAGAAAACAGCTTACATGTCCTAGGGATGCTCAAGAGAGAAATGGAGATCTCTTAATCAATGAGAAAGATTCTTTGCGTAGCCAAACTTTACTCAGGCTCCTGAACCTTCTCCTAGGCCTGTCTGTACACTTCCTTATAAAATCTAGTGTTTGCCAGGAACCTGCTAAGTCAGTTTAGCAAGAACCTCCCCCACCCCATCCTTGATATCTGATCACATTCTTCATTCTCTATCACCCCCCAGGTGATGCCTGGTCACCCTGGCCTGTCTTTAGCAGGAATCCTGTTAGGTGGTTTTAGCCAGAATGCCCTTCACCCTGGATGTTTCCTCTTAGTCATTTTCCACTACTGATCCCTACAACACTCCTTGGATATATATATATATATATATACACACACACACACAGAGTGCTAGCCCACTTGCCTGTGCTATATTAGTTCAGCCCACACCCTCTCCCCTGAGACTCAGTGGTTCCTGTACTTATGTTAGTGGTGCTAAATAGTCTTCTTTACTGTGTCTAACAAGTGTCATCGAATCATTTTCTT
Organism: Nycticebus coucang; assembly: GCF_027406575.1. Classification (NCBI taxonomy): domain Eukaryota; kingdom Metazoa; phylum Chordata; class Mammalia; order Primates; family Lorisidae; genus Nycticebus; species Nycticebus coucang. The sequence continues at coordinate 81,084,173 of NC_069796.1, forward strand.
CCTTAATATCGACAGTCAGCCAAATGTTTGTTATTTAAAACCATTAAGTTTTGGACCTATTTGTTATACAGCAATAAATAACTAATACAAGTCTTTATCCTAAAACCCATAGGAATTCACCGAAAGGTTTTCAACAAGACCAATGAAGACAGGATGGATTTGCTGACATGTAAACAGATGAGTACTACAGCCAAGGTGTCAACAGATGATAGTGGATACCCAAAAGAAGGAGGAACATATTCTACTGAGGAAGAATATTAGGAGCGTTTTATTTTATTTATTTTTTTTTTTTGAGACAGAGTCTCACTATGTCGCCCTTAGTAGAGTGCCGTGGCATCATAGCTCACAGCAACCTCAAACTCTTGGGTTTAAGTGATTCTCTTGCCTCAGCCTCCCAAGTAGCTGAGACTATAGGCACCTGCCAGCTGTTTTTTGTTGTTGCCATTGTTGTTTTAGCTGGCCTAGACAGGGTTCAAACCCACCAGCCTTGGTGTGTGTGGCCAGCTCCCTACCCACCAAGCTACGGGCACCACCCTAGGAACGTTTTATTTATAAAGATTTTTTTTTTTTTTTTTTTTTTTTTTTTTGTAGAGACAGGGTCTCACTTTATGGCCCTCGGTAGAGTGCCGTGGCCTCACACAGCTCACAGCAACCTCCAACTCCTGGGCTTAAGCGATTCTCTTGCCTCAGCCTCCCGAGTAGCTGGGACTACAGGCGCCCGCCACAACGTCCGGCTATTTTTTGGTTGCAGTTTGGCCGGGGCCGGGTTTGAACCCGTCACCCTCGGTATATGGGGCTGGCGCCTTACCGACTGAGCCACAGGCGCCGCCCTATAAAGATTTTTTTTTTTTAAGTCATATTAGTCTAAGAAAAAAGTTTTGTTTTTTTTTTTTTTTTTGAGACAGTCTCACTCTGTCACCCTCAGTAGAGTGCGCTGGTGTCATAGCTCACAGCAACCTCCAACTCCTGGGCTTAAGCGATTCTCTTGCCTTAGCCTCCCAAGTAGCTGGAACTACAGGCACCCACCACAACACCTGGCTGGTTTTAGAGACAGGGTCTCCCTCTTGCTCAGGCTGGTCTCCAACCTGTGAGCTGAGGCAATCCAACCACCTTGGCCTCCCAATTGCTGGAATTACAGGCATGAACCACCCCACCAGCCAAGAAAAAATTATTTGGTTTGCAAACAAAATGTTCAGTGTTTGGCTTCAACATGGCTGGATCCAGGTGTGCTCCTTCTCTTGGCCCTCTTATGTCATATGCCAGCTTCATTAACAGGCAGGCTCTCTGTTTTTTTTTTTTTTTTGTAGAGACAGAGTCTCACTTTATGGCCCTCGGTAGAGTGCCATGGCCTCACACAGCTCACAACAACCTCCAACTCCTGGGCTTAAGCGATTCTCTTGCCTCAGCCTCCCGAGTAGCTGGGACTACAGGTGCCCGCCACAACGCCCGGCTATTTTTTGGTTGCAGTTTGGCCGGGGCCGGGTTTGAACCCGTCACCCTCGGTACATGGGGCCGGCGCCCTACCGACTGAGCCACAGGCACCGCACAGGCACCGCCCGGCAGGCTCTCTTTAGCAACTCTAGGCTTCCATATTCACAGCCCAGGCTCCTCAGAGTTAGTTTCCCATTAGTTCAATAAAAGACCTACAGGGGCTCTCATTGGCCATGCTTGGTTCACATGCTCATCACATGCTCAATCACAATAGCCTGGAGAATAGAATATTCTCATTAGGGCGGCGCCTGTGGCTCAGTGAGTAAGGGGCCGGCCCCATATACCGAGGATGGCTGGTTCGGACCAAGCCCCGGCCAAACTGCAAAAGAAAAATAGCCGGGCGTTGTGGCGCACACCTGTGGTCCCAGCTGCTTGGGAGGCTGAGGCAAGAGAATCGCATAAGCCCAAGAGTTAGAGGTTACTGTGAGCTGTGTGACGCCACAGCACTCTACCCGAGGGCGGTACAGTGAGACTCTGTCTCTACAAAAAAAAAATAAATAAAAATAATATTCTCAGCCAGACCCACCAAGGCACAGCCCACCAAGAATGTCAGGGAAGAATGTTGGCTTCATCCAAATCCTTATGGACTAGGAGTAGGGGAGGAACAGGACATCAAAGAAAAATGGAGGGGCTGTTTGTTACCAGAGAGAGGAAATGGATTTAGATGTCCAGTGCAAGGTGGCCAGAAAGAGTCTTTTTTTTTTCCTTTTTTTTGAGACAGAGTCTTACCATGTTGCCCTCAGTAGAGTGCCGTAGCATCATAGCTCACAGCAACCTCAAATTCCAGAGCTTAAGCAAGTCTCTTGTCTCAGCCTCCCAAGTGGCTGGGACTACAGGTGCCCACCTCAATGCCCAGCTATTTTTTTGTTGCAGTTGTCGTTGTTTAACAGGCCTGGGCCAGGCTTGAACCTACCAGCCTCAGTGTATGTGGCCGGAGCCCTACTCACTGAGCTATGGGCGCCAAGCCATGCCCCACTATTTTTTAAGAGACAAGGTCTTGCTCTTACTCAGGCTCGTGTCAAACTCATGAGCTCAACCAATCCACTGCCTCCACCTCCCAGAGAGGCCAGTTCTTTTTTTTTTTTTTTTGAGACAGAGCCTCAAGCTGTCACCCTGGATAGAGTGCTATGGCATCACAGCTCACAGCAACCTCCAAGTCCTGGGTTCAAGCTATTCTCCTGCCTCCGCCTCCCAAGTAGCTGGGACTACAGGCGCCCGACACAACACCCAGCTATTTTTTGGTTGCAGCCGTCATTGTTGTTTGGCGGGCCCAGGCTGGATTCAAACCCGCCAGCTCAGATGTATGTGGCTGGCACCTTAGCCGCTTGAGCCACAGGCGCCAAGCCTAGAGGCCAGTTCTTAAAGCCCCTTTTGTGTCAAACTGAGGAGCTGGGGGTACCAGTGGGTAGTAGGGAAAGAGTAGTTGAAGCTGAGGAGTGACTTGCTTAGATCCATATTTTACAGAAATCACTAGAGAGCTGATGAGAAAATTGGTGATATAGAGACTGTTAGGTGCTTCTCTAATACTCAGTAACCCTTCTTCCAGAGCCTGGTTTTGTTAGGGGAGTCAATGTGTTCAGCAGAATGAATATACTTCCCAGCCTCCTTTGCAGTTAGGGGAGTCCATATGTCACAGTCTGACCAAGGAGATGAAATCAGGAGTTGCTAGATACAAACGCAACTCTTTGTAATTTCTTCCTTCTGCCTGAGCACAAATGTGATTGCAGGAGCTGAAACCACCATCTTGTAACCATGAGAGAAAAGTCTAGAGAATTAGAGTCCTCAACCCTGACTTCAGGCCCATCTTAACCCACCTCCAGATGTGGGGCTAAGTGAGAGGTGAATAAACTCCTCTTAAGCCCTTGTCATTTAGGTTTTCTATTATTAACATCCAAACAAAATCCTTCATGGTCCTGGTGGGCATCAGGTAAAGTAGAGCAGATGCAAGCCCCTCTGGGGTTTGTTTCCTGCTTCCCTTCAGACCATCAACCCTCTAACCCTTTATGCCCAGCCCTGCCACTTTCCAGCTGTCCTGCCCTCCTCCAAACAAATGTGCACATCAACACAATGAGTGTGAGGTTTGTAGGCCCAAGACTAGAGAGAGCAGAGTCTGGCAAACCATGATATCCTGCAGACAGCTCCCGTCCCAGCTAGCCAGAACACATGTCTATAGTATCTGGGACCAGTGAATGAGGGGGCTGAAGGTGATGCTAACACTCTGAGAAGCACTAGGATTAGCCCAGATAACACCTCTGTCCCCTCCTAGCTCATTCTCCTCTGTCCATAATGGTGTAAGGAACCTGCCTAGAGCCCTCCCAGGCTGTCAACATCACCCCCAGGTTTTCTAACTCCACAAAAAATGCCCTAGGCAACCTGAAACTCAGGGCTCTGTTGTCTCCAGAGTATAAATTGGACATAGATGTGCCCCAGAACCAAGGATAGATGGGAAATTAGGAGATAACAGGGCCAGGGCCAGGGGAGGAGTAGCCTTCATAGTCCCTTCCTCTCAGTCACAGGAGTGTATTGTTCATGCTTTTGGGTGGGTCCTAGGTGCTAATATTCATATCAGTTTCTCTTTACTGACATGGGCTGTGCACCAGGCATTGACGTTGTGCTTTGCATATATCATCACACTGAATCTTCATAGAAGATGAAACTGAGGCTTGAGGGTTAAGTGATTTTCTAACATTATGAAGCCAGTTAGTTGTCAGGATTCAAACCCAGATCTGCCTGATTCTGACACCCAGCCTTTAACCACTCAGTTGCTGTTAGTGCCACCTCCATTTTGAACAGCTAAGCTAAACCTCCCTAGAGACTGTGGGAGAAACCAGGGTAGAAAAAAGTTTGGAAAAAAATAGTAAATTAATAACAAGTGTCAATTTTGAGCAGCAGCTGTATGGTATCACCCTGTGTAGTTTGTCTATATTTTAAAACTTTCTCAAAATAAAATTGTTTAAAAGATAAAAAAAATGAAGGAAAGAAGGAAAAAAAAAAAAAACAGAATGGGTCAGAGAATGGGCCCAGAGGTAGAGCCAGGCCCAGGCTAGAGTGGGGCCTGGGCAGGGGCTGGGCTGGCTTAGCAGCAGCCCTTCCATACAAGAGCTCCAGTGTTCCTGGCCCGGCTGCCATCCAAGAGCAACATCATTGGCACCAGGCAAGTCTGCCCTCTCCCCTCACAACTCTGCTGGAAGTCAGGTGGGGGGTGGGGCCTGGCCTCAGGAGATCCTGCTGGCGCTCTAGGAGCAGAGTTTGTAAACCCTTGCCAGAGGCCTGGTACCTCATGGGTGTCCCATCAGTACTGGCCAAAAGGGGACCCATCGGTACTGGCCAAAAGCAGACCCATCAGTCCTGGCCAAAAGGGGAGGGAGAGCAGGTCCCAGCACCGGCCCCCACACCTCCCTCCTATATATGCTCACCCTGGGTGAATCTCTACCTTCTCTGGCCACAATTAAGGATGAAAGCAGAAAGTGTCTAATATGGTAGCAAAAGTGATCCAGCTCAGTGGAGAGTCATCCTGAGCCCTCCCTCTTTGCCCCAAAAGACAAGGGCTTGAGTTCTGTCATTCACTTTCTAGATGACCTTAGGATAGTCATTCCATCTCCCTGAGCTTGTTTCCTGACCTACAGACCAGAGCTAAATACCCCTTATGCCATTTGGCTTGGTAGAAGAATCTAAGGATATAATGCACGTACAGCACCTAGCATGGGACTTGGCACGTAGTAGGAACTCAGCCAAGGGGAGGATTTCTTCCCTACTTCTTGTTCAGGTGAAACTCATTCCTATCTGGGTGGCACCTATGGCTCAAAGGAGTAGGGCACCAGCCCCATACACCTGAGGTGGCGGGTTCAGCCCCAGCCCCAGCCAAAAAAACTGCAAAAAAAAAAAAAAGAAAGAAAGAAAAAAAGAAACTCATTCCTATCTGTTAACTGATTCATTTCCCCCAACACTTCTGGAAAGAAAAAAAGCAGGAATGTGCCCATTTTCTGGATGGAGAAACTGAGGCAGAGGTAGGCTAAAGGCAAGATCTTGAATTGACAGGCTCTCAGCTCTACTAAGCAAGAGGAAGTGTGTATGTGTGTTTGTATGTGTGTTCAAATGTCTTTGAGAAAGAGACCACAGAAAGATTATACATTAGCAAGAGAGTAAGACAGTAAGAGAGGCAACTCTCCCTGAGAGTGCCCCTCACTGACTTTCTCAGCAGGTCTCCTTCTCCCCAGTACAATGTCAGCAGCTCCTTGAAGGATAGAGGTAAGGTCCAATTCACTGCTTTGTCCCCGCGATTTAGAACAGTGCATGCCATATAATGTACCTTCAATAAATACTTGTCAACCAGGTGCGGTGGCTCACACCTGTAATTCCAGCACTGTGAGAAGCTGAGGAGAGAGGACTGCTTGAGCTCAGGAGTTTGAGGCTTGTCTGAGTGAGAGTGAGAGCCTGACTCATGAAAAAAATTGAAAAACCCAGCGGGGCACCGTGGCAAGTGCCTGTAATCCCAGTGGCTTTGGAGGCTGAGGCAGTAGGATGCCCACAGCCTGAGTCTGAGGTTGCAGTGAGCTATGATGCCATTGCACTCTGCTCAAGGCATAGGGTAGAACTCTGTCTTTTTTTTTGTAGAGACAGAGTCTCACTTTATTGCCCTCGGTAGAGTGCCATGGCATCACACAGCTCATAGCAACCTCCAACTCCTGGGCTGAAGCGATTCTCTTGCCTCAGCCTCCCGAGTAGCTGGGACTAAAGGCGCCCGCCACAACGCCCAGCTGTAGAACTCTGTCTTAATGAAAAAAAAATTAATTAAACAAACAAATAAATACTTGTCAAATGAATGAGTGAATGAATGAATGACTTTGTGGGAAAGCATCAGCCTGTGTTGAGGGTCAGTGTGAAAGAGGAGGGAGGGGGAGCAGACAAAGGATGTGGGGAACATACCTTGGGGTTCTGGAGGATTGCCAGTCTGAGGGATTTTGGCATCTCTGGGAGACAGAGATGTAAGACCTGGGCTATGAAAGCCTTTAGTTTGCCTTTGGCTCAGGGAAAGGCAGGAAATGCCCTGGAAGTTGAATGAAAACCACGTGGGATCTAGCTCCTGCTGGCTGTTTACCCTGCCTGCCCAACAACCGCATTCACTAAGGGGAGCCAGCAGAGGGCCAGAAGTGGGGAGATGAGCCTCTTCAGGAATCAGGCAGGCCTGGCAAGGGTGCCTCTGGGCAGGCAGATTTCTGGGCAAGGAGCTTCATATTTCCTGGGAGCGCCAGCTTGACAGGACCTTGGAGAAGGGACAGATTCTTTTTTTAATTTTTTTTTATGAGACAGAGTCTCACTCTGTCACCAGGACTACAGTGCCATGACCTCAGCCGAACTCACAAGAACCTCAAACTCCTGGGCTCAGGCGATCCTCCTGCCTCAGCCTCCCAAGTAGCTGAGACTCCAGGTGCCCACCACCTGGTCCTACTAATTTTTCTATTTTTAGTAGGGATAGGGGTCTTTTTTCTTGTTTTGCTCAGGCTGGTCTCAAACTCCTGACCTCAAGGGATCCTCCTGCCTCAGCTTCCCAGAGCGCTAAGATTACAGGCCACCCTGCCAGCCAAGTGACAAACCTTTTTAAAAAATAATCGACTACTTTTGATTTGTCTTTGGGAGAAAGCCATTCTTTTGTCTGAGAGGGAAAAGAAAAAAAAATTCTGTTAATTGCTTTAATAGACCTTTTAGTTATGTAAAGAAATGCCACCAACCCTTTGAGAGGGAGAGTGGAAAGAGGTAGACTTTCCAGCATAACAATGACCTAACCTGCTTGTTAGGTTGCCAGGATGGTCTCAAACTCCTGAGTTCAGGTTATCCTCCTGTCTCAGCCTCTGAGTAGCTGGAACTACAGACCCAGGATGCTGTGCGGGCCATTTAATAACTATTTACATAATTAACTGTCCAGTTACAATTATGGCAACTGTTATAAAGAAATAACAAGTCCTAAATAATCATAGCTAATATTATAAAGCAACTGTTGCTTGCCAGCCTTACACATATTAACATGTCTACTTTTTGCAAACAGCCTTTTGAGATGATACTCATTTACCCATGTTACTGACAAGAAAATGAAGACAGAGATAGATAACCTGCCAAGGCCTTGTGTGACGGTGCTGAGATTTGAGCCCAGGCCACTTAGCCATATGACCTGCTCTTTGAACCACTTCACTCCATCCTCATGGGAGAGAAAGCATCTCTAAGGGGAACCTGGCAGGTCCAGAAGGCTTTCTGGAGGAAGTGAACTGAGACCTAAGAATAAGATGGAATTGACCAGACCAAGAGGAGAAAGGGCATTGTAGGAAGTGAAAAATGGCATAAGCAAAGGTCCAGGCATTGAGTGGAAGAAAGGAAAAAGTGAATGAAGGTTTCATCTGGAGATGTGGACAGGGACCAGGTCATGCCAAAAATCTGTATTATAAAGAGTTATGGCGGCGGCGCCTGTGGCTCAGTGAGTAGGGCACCAGCCCCATATGCCAAGGGTGGCAGGTTCAGGCCCAGCCCCGGCCAAACTGCAACAAAAAAATAGCCGGGAGTTGTGGCGGGCGCCTGTAGTCCCAGCTGCTTGGGAGGCTGAGGCAAGAGAATTGAGTAAGCCCATGAGTTAGAGGTTGCTGTGAGCTGTGTGACGCCATGGCACTCTACCCCAGGGCGGTACAGTGAGACTCTGTCTCTACAAAAAAAAAGAGCTATGGGAACCTATTGGAAAATTTAAAGGGATGGTGTCGGATTCTATTTTAAGACAGGATCTCACTCTGTTGCCCAGACTAGGGTGCGTTGGTGTCTGCCTAGCTTACAACTTCAAACCCTGGATTCAAGTGAGCCTCCTGCCTCAGCCTCCAGAGTAGCTGGGACCACAGGCACCTGCCATCTGCCTGACAAGTCTTTCTGTTTTTAGTAAGAGACAAGGTCTTGCTCAGGCTGGTGTTGAACTCCCAAGGTCAGGGGATCCTCTTGCAGTGGCCTCCCAGAATACTAGGATTACAGGTGTGAGCCATGGAGTCTAGCTGATACAGTTGGACTTGTATTTTAAGTGAAGTTCGTATAGAGAACAAATGAAAGAAGGGGACCTATATGAGAATTGTCCAGAAGACAGAGGAGCCAGGCTGTGCCAAGATCTCTGTCCCTGAGAGGTGAAAAGCAGAGGATATAGCAGGACAGTGCCTTAGCACTTGGAAGCCTCGCCTGGGACTGAGTGGAGCGAAACAGGCGGATTCTGAGGGGGTGTGTGGTCGCTTGGGCGGATCCCAGGAGTGGGCTGCTCTAGTCGGTGGCTTCGCTTGCCTGGGTTCAGAGGCGGGGCTCCAGGTGGGCTGGGCTCTGGGTGGACCCTGGCCACGCCTCTCTCAGGATAGACTGGTCCAAGCCGACTTGGGCTCAAGGTGGGCGGGGCAGGAGGTGGGCCGCCTGGGGCCACGCCGCTGTAGCGGGTATATTCCTGGCTCTCCCGCCACGGGCTGAAGATCCTGGGCTGTGTCTGCGGACCCCACTGGGCGCAGGGATTGTGGCTGGCTGGAGCTGGGTGCCGGGCGGCCGAAAAGCAAGGCAAGCCAGGACCCTGCTGGGAGCAGAACTGCTCAAGCTGAAGGTGAATCCCAAGCTGCGCTCCCAGCCGCCAGAGGGCGAGCGGCGACGGGGCTCCGGGGACTGCCCCCTCGCAGCACTGGGGACCTGGGCGTCCGCTCAGCGACTGGGGTGGTGGGGGGAGCCGGGGGGGGGGAGCGTGGTGGGGGAGGGGACGGTAAATCAGTAACCCGCAGCGTACACAGGGCCTTTTGTCCAGCTCCGTCCAAAGAGCACCCTGGCCACGGAGCTGGTTACTCATTGCCCACCGAGGCGGGGGCGGGCTGGCGGGCTGTGCTGCTAAACTTGGGGACCAGCTGACTCGCACCTCCCCGCTGGCTAGCCCTATAGAGGTAGGAGAGGAAGAGTGCTCTTGTCCCTGAGACCCAGGGCTGTCTGCACACCAGGCCTCGAGATGAGGGAGCTGAGCCTCCGAGAGGTGCAGTCACTTGCCCGAGGTCCTCCAGCACGTGCGTCCGGGAGGCCAGAGGAAGAGAACCCAGGAATGTCTGATGCCAGTGTCAGGCCCTTCGCCCCCCCCCCCACCCCGTGCCGAGTGGTCGCTTAGCGGTCAGCAGCTACGAGTGATCGGACTAAGGACTCAGGTTGTGAGGTCAGGACAGCTTAAGGGAGGGAATAAAACCCCTGCTTCTCTTCAACCCGTTGTCCTGGAAGAGCTACCCTTCCTGCAGAGCAAAGGAGGTAGGGGGGTTTACAGAAAAGGGGCCAAGTGTGGAAGATGGGGTGAGCTCAGAGAGTGTGCTATCTGGACCAGGTGGAGGAGAGGATTGAGGGGCACAGATTTTTGGGCAAGAGAGCAAAAGTGTAGGCTCGAGCCTGTAGCTCAGTGAGTAGGGTGCCAGCCACATACTCCCGAGGCTGCGGGTTCAAACCCGGCCCAGGCCTGCTAAAACAACAATGACAACTGCAACAACAACAAAAAGAACAAATGTGCCCACTTTTGAAAGCCAATGGCTTTGGTGCTCCTGAAAGAGGCAGCTATGTGATCAAAGAGAATGTCAAGGACAGAGAGGGAGGCCTAGGATGCTGAAGAAACAGTGTGCAGTGTGGACTGGATCCTGCTGGCTGGGGCGGCACCTGTGGCTCAAAGGGGTAGGGCGCTGATCCCATATGCCGGAGGTGGTGGGTTCAAACCCAGCCCCGGCCAAAAAAAACACAAAAAACAAAACTTACTTGAGGACTGGATTCTGCTGGACACAGGCAATCATTAAGGAAAGCTGGGGAGTGACATGGCCCTGCTGGAGGATGGAGGTTAAGGAGACTAGAGAGATGTTTGCAAAGGCCCAAGCAAGGGATGGCCATGACCTTCCCTGGGTAGGGGCAAAGGAGGCCGGATGGACTGGAAGTGGGGTGGCAGTGGGTGTGATGGGCTTCTCAAGCAGGGTAGATCCAAATCCAGCTAACAGCCAGTAGGCCCTGGGACTATACTGGTCACCCTGTTCCTGTGCCCTAGCTGAGGCTTAGTTCCAAATATTCCATTCTGAGGAACAGAAACATCCTTGGTAGCATTTGGAAGAGAGTAACCAGCTAGTGGGGGTGTGTATGTCACACCTGACAGAAACAACACCTGAACCAGAGACTGGCTAAAGGTAGACGCAGGATGACAAGAGAACAGTCAGAAGGGGGAAGGAGAGCACTCCAGCATTCTGTGTCCCTACCCTACTGAAATTATCTCTTTTATCCTCAAAGCAGTATTATGAGGATACCCCAGAGAAGGATTTGCAAGTTGGTAAGAATCAGTATTTGAACTAGCTCCGTCTGATACTTAGAGTCTACATTCTTTACAAAATCCAGTGTTGAGGCTCAGTGCCCGTAGCACTGTGGTTATGGCACCAGCCACATACACCGAGGCTGGCAGGTTCCAACCTGGCCTGGACAACAGATTTGAACCAAGCTGAACAACAGTGACAACTACAAAAAAAAAAAAAAAAAATCCAGTGTTGCCACAGATGATGTAGGGACCCAAGAAGCAGAAGTAGCTAGGGGATCAATTCTGATTCAGAATGAGGAAGAGCTTCCTACTTGCCGTGGAAGGACGGTTTTGTTGGTTGTGAGTGCCTAACCCCTGGAAATGTCAGTATTGCTATGAGTGGGGTTGGATCAGATAATATCCAGATGCTGATGTTTGGCCTTGTATTATATTTCACTATTTTTTTTTTTTTGGCTCTTCAGTAATACATTCATTTATTCAGCAGAAAATAAATTATGTGTGCTGAGAGTGAGCAGAAGATATGTCTCCCTTCTCTGCTCCCCTCCAAGGAAAGAATCCCAAAACTGCTCTTTCTGTGAACTTCTGCCAGGGTCTCAGCAGGACCCAAGGAAAGCAGGAAGCCCAGCCCAGCCCCTTGCACAACCTTTTGTGGGGAGGCCTTGGACTCTGGCAACAGCAGAGCTGGTTCCAATCTCTGCCCTGCCACTGGCCTGGCTGGGGACTTGGACAAGTCTGCTTCCCACTCCCTGTCTCAGTTTCCTCATCTGCACAGTAAGGGAAGAGCAGAGGCAAAGGTGCATGTGTAGCAGGAACTCTTTTTTCCCTCCCTGTTTTAGGAAGCCAGTCATTGGGAAGTCCAGCCTGGATCCCTGAGAGCCGCAGGAAGGAGATGCGGCTGCTGTTGGCACTCTTGGGGGTCCTGCTGGGTGTACCTGGGGCTCCAACTTTGTCGCTTGAGGCCTCTGAGGAAGTGGAACTGGGTATGGCGTCCAAGGTGGGAGAGGGTGGCAAGGGTGGGAAGAGTGGGCACCAAGAGGGGGCTCCTGGCTCAACAAAGCTAGAAAGGATCCTGACCCAGACCTTGAGAAGGTGGCAGCAGGGCTGGGGCCAACCATTGAGACTCAACTCAACTCAGTGTTTGGCTCCCAGCAGCATCCATCTATCTCTGTCTGCAAGAGGACTGGCCTTGCAGGGCACAGGGCCATGAGCTGGGCTACAGAGCTGGGGTGAGCCCCTTGGCTGTGTATGTGTGAGTGTTGTGTGTATATCTGTGTGTGTATGTTCTATTCATTGGGTGTGTGACTTGGGAGGTCCAGGCGGCATGTGATGTGTGGTATATGCACTATGAGTGTGATATGCCCTAAAGATATGGCATGTGCCCTATCTGTGGCACCTATATATAGCATATGTATGTGTGTGTGTGTGTGTGTGTATGTCTTGGGCAGTGGCATGTACACTAAATACTGTGTGTATGTGACATGCCCTGCGTGTGGCATCTGTAGCATATAGATGTATGTATATCAAGAAGCAATGGCTTGTCTAGCATGTGACTTGAGGTGCTTGTGCCCTACTTGTCAGCATGCTGTCTGTGTGAAGGAGGCTGCCTAAGATGGCACCACAGGGCTCACTGACCTCTGCCCTTCTGCCCACAGAGCCCTGCCTGGCTCCCAGCCTGGAGCAGCAAGAGCAGGAGCTGACCATGGCCCTTGGGCAGCCTGTGCGGCTGTGCTGTGGGAGGGCTGAGCGTGGTGGACACTGGTACAAGGAGGGCAGTCGCTTGGCACCTGCCGGCCGGGTACGGGGCTGGAGGGGCCGCCTGGAGATTGCCAGCTTCCTACCTGAGGATGCTGGCCACTATCTCTGCCTGGCACGAGGCTCCATGTTTGTCTTGCACAATCTTACCTTGGTTACAAATGGTAAGAGACTCTGACAGGGGGTTATGGGGTGCCTGGGGAAAGAGACCTCTCCTTCTGGGACCTCAGACGCCACCTCCCTCTGTCCTGATGTAGACTCCTTGACCTCCAGCAGTGATGATGAGGACTCCAAAGCCCATAATGGGTATATTTACCCCCAGCAAGGTCAGTATGAGTTCTCAAGAACTCTTGTCCCCACTGCTCATCTGGTCCCTGAGAAGCAGAGACCTTTGTGGCAGCGGGTGATCATTCTAGGGGCTCTAAGTACTCTCTTCCCTACCTTTCCCCTCTAGCACCCTATTGGACACACCCCCAGCGCATGGAGAAGAAACTACATGCAGTGCCTGCTGGGAACACTGTCAAGTTCCGCTGTCCAGCTGCAGGTAATCCCATGCCCACCATCCACTGGCTCAAAGATGGACAGGACTTTCATGGAGAAAATCGCATTGGAGGCATTCGGGTGAGTCTCTGGATTCTAAGACCATCTGCTCCCCCATCTTCATTCCTTCATTGGTCCCCTCATATCTATAAATCAAACACATCTATAACAAGTCTGATGAGGAAGGCAACTGTGGCCATCCCAAAGGAGCCCCAAACTGTGCACTTGGGGAGCTCTGGTTCAAGTGCCCATTCTCCCACTCTCGGGCAAGTGACTTAACCTCTCTGTCTTAGCAACTCCATTTATAAAGTAGGGAAAAAATCACTAGCCAGTTGGTATTAATAAGCTTTAGCATCTTAAAATCATGATGAAACCGTACAGGGTCAATTCCATGCTATAGTGAGGAAGCTAAGACTCAGAGAGGGTAAAGCCTGGCTTAGGGTGGCACAGCTAGGGAAAGATAGAGCTAAAAAGACTTAAACTCAAGGCTCAGATACTCTTGGAAGACCTCTGTTGTTCCATGGTCTCTGGCCTTGGCCTGACCATCTCAGGGCCTGGAGAGCTTAAGAAGAACCATCTGGGGCGATGCCTGTGCCTCAGGTGGGTAGGGTGCCGGCTCCATATGCTGGAGGTGCCGGGTTCAAACCCAGCCCTGGCCAAAAACTGCAAAAAAAAAAAAAAAAAAGAAGAAGAAGAACCATCTGGGTAGGATCTAATCTCATGTGCTAGGCCCCCACGTGGACACTTCCTCTGCCCCCAGCTACGCCACCGGCACTGGAGTCTGGTGATGGAAAGCGTTGTGCCATCAGACCGTGGCACATATACCTGCCTTGTGGAGAACTCTTTGGGCAGCATCCGCTACAGCTATCTACTGGATGTGCTGGGTGAGCAGATGACAGAGCAGGCATGGAGGTGGGAGGCCTGACCTGTCTTGGGCTCAGTCATACCCTCTGATAGGGCTGGCAATATGGACTCAATCTTAGATTAGTCGAGCAGCTCGGAAGAGTCAGAGGAATCAGAGAGAAGCACAGGGTTAGTATGGGACTAGGTGAACAGGCATCTGACCAGAGGAAAAGTGAGAAAGGCATCTACCTGGGGTATGGTATTAATGTCAGGACCCAGGCCATGGAGAGTTTTAGATACTAGGCTGAGAAGTTGTCCTGACTCAAAGGTAACAGGGAGTCATGCAAGATTTAAGCAGAATAAGCAGGAGCCAGGCAAAGTCCAAGCTGTAGGTCAGGAAAATTCCCTCCCTTGAACTGGGGGAAGGCTGGAGGCAAGTGAACAGGATGCTTCTATGGGTGCCACTGATCAGGGTTGACAGCCTGGCCTGGCCCCCAGAGCGGTCCCCGCACCGGCCCATCCTGCAAGCAGGGCTCCCAGCCAACACCACAGCTGTGGTGGGCAGTGACGTGGAGCTGCTGTGCAAGGTGTACAGTGATGCCCAGCCCCACATCCAGTGGCTCAAGCACATCGTCATCAACGGCAGCAGCTTTGGCGCTGATGGCTTCCCCTACGTGCAAGTCCTGAAGGTGTGGCCCCTGGGGTGCCTGAGCCCCACCCTTCTCCTGCCCAGAGAGGTGTCCCCTGTTTTCCCCCAGCCATAGTGTAGCCCCAGGCTCTGTGGCCCCTGAGCAAGTGTCCCTGTCCCCAGACTGCAGACATCAATAGCTCAGAGGTAGAAGTCCTGTACCTACGGAACGTGTCAGCCGAGGATGCAGGCGAGTACACCTGCTTGGCAGGCAATTCCATCGGCCTCTCCTACCAGTCAGCTTGGCTCACAGTGCTGCCAGGTGAGCTCTTGAGGGGGCCAGGAGGGACTGTGAGATCTTACTTGGTCCAGCAGTGGGCTAGGACCTGTTGGGTAGACAGTCTCCCTTGGCCTGTGGGCTTGGGATGTAGTGTATAGATTTGTGTTTGATTGTATGTGTGGCGGTGCCCCTGTGCCTGTCCATAACATACTCTGGGCTAGGCATGTCTGCCACTGGGGTATAACTTTCTCTGTGTGTGTGTGTGTGTGTGTGTGTGTGTGTTGGAAGCCCTATGTGTGTTGGAAGCCCTGAAAGTCTGAGTTAGAGGGAATGGGGCTAGCCAGTCTGACGACTAACCAGTTTATCTGTGTCTGTGTGAGGACAGAGGAGGACCTTACATGGACAGCAGTGGCGCCTGAGGCCAGGTACACGGATATCATCCTGTATGCATCAGGCTCCCTGGCTTTGGCTGTGCTCCTACTGCTGGCTGGGCTGTATCGAGGGCAGGCACTCCACAGCCGGCATCCCCGTCAACCTGCCACAGTGCAGAAGTTGTCCCGCTTCCCTCTGGCCCGGCAGGTACTATGCCCATCCCCCACCCCTTGTCCTCGCCTGACTCCAGCAGGCAGAACCAAGTCTCCCACTTTGCAGTTCTCCCTGGAATCAGGCTCCTCGGGTAAGTCAAGCTCCTCCCTGGTGCGAGGCGTCCGTCTCTCCTCCAGCGGTCCTCCCTTGCTGGCTGGCCTTGTGAGTCTAGACCTACCTCTCGACCCACTGTGGGAGTTCCCCCGGGACAGGTACAACTGAGCAGAGGGTGGGGAGGCAGGCTCTGAGTGAGGACCACCCTCAGCAGGAGTGGTTCCCTGAAGTGTGGGCTTTCTGATCTCTTCTTGATCCCCAGGTTGGTTCTTGGGAAGCCCCTAGGCGAGGGCTGCTTCGGGCAGGTTGTGTGTGCAGAGGCCTTCGGCATGGACCCTGCCCGACCTGACCAAGCCAGCACTGTGGCTGTCAAGATGCTCAAGGGTGAGTGTGGCAGCCCAGTGGAGGCCCCCTGGTGTTGAGGCTAACAGAAGAGGCTCCTGGTGCCATTAGGTGCATAGCCAGGAGAGTCTGTGGGATCCCATCCGTAGGCCTGCAGTCCAGCTTTGCTAGAGACCTTGGCAAGTTATTTCTGAGCCTTAATTTCCTCTTGTGTCCCATAAGGTAAATAATAGTCTTTACCTCCCAGTCCAAGGTTCGTGGAAAGTACCCTACACATAGTTGGGGTTCAATAAATCTTAACCATTGAGTGACTGAGGATTGATACTCTGTCAGGCTGGTCTGTGTCTTGGCCTCACATCTCCTTGTCAGCTTCCTAGGCCCTCCACTTCATTCCCCATAGTTATCCCCAAACATGCCTTCAGGCCTCCCACCCCACCGGCGACCCTTGCCAGGTCTGTGCCCCTACACCCACCACTCTAACAGAACAGCCTTTCTATTTAAACTCAATGCCAGGCCCCAAGCCATAGCCCCAAGGAGCTTTGGCAGGCACATCTGGGCCCTGCCCATCAGGGTCCCTGGCTGCTGTCCCCCAGGCCCCTCTGCAAGAATGGCCCAGCCACTGTTTTATTCCCTCACACTTCTCTGCACAGCTGGGGCCACCTGGCACTTTCTGGGTGGCAAGGGTTGAGAAATGTGCATTGTGAGATTTGGGGGGGGGTGTTTTGTCATTGGCCCAGGGCCACAGGTCAGCCCTGGGGGGCCCTGGCTGCACCCCGTTGTCAGCTCCCTGAGTCCCTAGGCCAGATGGATGCCAGGCCCTTGTCAGACAGATCCCAGGGCACCAGCCTGCTTCCAGCCCCTAGGAGCGCTCACTCCGTGTTCAGGGACTACTGCCAGCCCCTCCACACACAGCTTCCTTCCTACTTGGAGCTCTTTCCCTCTCTCCTGTTTCCTGGACCTGCCCACTGGAAGGCCTACCTCTTTTAGATCCTTGATCTAGTTGCACTCTTGCAACTGCTGTGAAAGGTAGTGTGTGGGGTGGCGTCTGTGGCTCAGGGAGTAGGGCACTGGTCCCATATACTGAGGGTGGCAGGTTTGAACCCGGCCCTGGCCAAAACTGCAACAAGAACAACGAAAAATAAATAAAATAAAAATTAAAAAAAAAAAAACGTAAACTGTGCTGTTTCACATAAGGTGACCCTGAGGTTCAAAGAGGTTAGAAGACTTTCAAGGTCACACAGCCTAGTAGAGATTCAGCCCCAGACCTAGTTCAGTGTTCCTAGTTCTGTCCCTTACCCCAAAGCCTTCCCTGGGGAGTTAGAGGGCAGCTCTCTCAGAACAGCTGTTGCCTTTGCAGATAATTCCTCCGACAAGGACTTGGCGGACCTCATCTCTGAGATGGAGGTGATGAAGCTGATTGGCCGACACAAGAATATCATCAACCTGCTGGGTGTCTGCACCCAAGAAGGTAGGGCGGGGGCGGAGGTGTGGCGTGGGCAGTGAGGGTGCACAGCCATAGCTTCAACAACCTCCCTGTGCCATACTTTGCAGGGCCCCTGTACGTGATTGTGGAGTGTGCTGCCAAGGGAAACCTGCGGGAGTTCCTGAGGGCCCGGCGTCCCCCAGGCCCTGACCTCAGCCCTGATGGACCTCGGAGCAGCGAGGGGCCACTCTCCTTCCCAGCCCTTGTCTCTTGTGCCTACCAGGTGGCCCGAGGCATGCAGTATTTGGAGTCACGGAAGGTATGGTCAGAAGACATAGCTCTGGACCACTTTTAATTTCTCCATATCTATGCTGTCAAGCATATGACATTCAATGTCCCCAGCATCTCTCTCTGTCCACTTTTTCATTACCCTAAATGTCCCCAAGTCCTATGCAGCTGACACTGCATGTCCCTGTTTGTGAACTCACATATTCTCTAACCCACCAACTAGGCAAGGGAAGAGGTAATGCAAGAGAGAGGGCATATCCTCTTTCTGGACCTGGACTTCTCCACCCAAAATGGGTGGATGATTCTTAGTCCCAAGCCTTACTGTGGTGAGCACAGCTTCCAGCCACATGTCCTGATAAATGGGGTTCAGAGGTCCAAATCCTCTCAGTTGGTGTTGGGAAGCAGAGAGATTCAAGAAAGCAGCTCTGCAGCCAAGCCCAGCCAAACCCCCAAGATGGGGATGAGAACCTAAGCCCCTTTTCTGCCCCCTGCCCTCCCTCCAGTGCATCCACCGGGACCTGGCTGCCCGCAATGTGCTGGTGACAGAGGACAATGTGATGAAGATTGCTGACTTTGGGCTGGCCCGAGGCATCCACCACATTGACTACTATAAGAAAACCAGCAATGTGAGGGAGGCAGGGCACAGCTAGATGGCGGGGCTGGCCTGGAGGGGCATCAGGACCTGCAGTACTCAGCACCAGCTCGCCCTCCTCTCCTGTGCAGGGACGCCTGCCTGTCAAGTGGATGGCGCCTGAGGCCTTATTTGACCGAGTGTACACACACCAGAGTGACGTGTGAGTCCTGGAAGCTGGCAATCCATGGTGTCCACCAGCAGTCATCATTGTGATAAGGATAAGGCACTTGCCCAAAGTTACATGGCCCTAGGATTTGTGCACTCAAACGTTTTCTTTCTGATCAAGCCTGGGACCTGAGTGAGGCCAGACTCCAAAAGAAGCCCAATCCCCTCACCTCCCACAGTGGAGGATCGTGCCCACAGGGTCCCCCATCCTAGTCCCCAGGAACAGGAAGAGAAATTGCATCCTGCTGAGCCCAAGTCATATCTCTAGGTGGTCTTTTGGGATCCTGTTGTGGGAGATCTTCACCCTTGGGGGCTCCCCGTATCCTGGCATCCCTGTGGAAGAGCTGTTCTCACTGCTACGGGAAGGACATCGGATGGACCGGCCCCCACACTGCCCACCAGAGCTGTGAGGCCTCACCCCGCTTTCCCACACCCCACTTTCCAGTCCTCATTCTCTGCCTTGGCCTTGGCCTCAAGGGCAGCACTAACTCCTCCTCTTCCACCAAGCAGAGTGTCCTGGACTAGCTCCCACTCAATTGTACTGCCAATAAAATCCCCCAGGGACCCCACAGTTCTCCCCTGCTTCCAAGCTGAGGGTAATAGGAGCCCATACCCTCTCCCAGGTATGGGCTGATGCGTGAGTGCTGGCATGCTGCACCCTCTCAGAGACCCACTTTCAAGCAGCTGGTGGAGGCACTGGACAAGGTCCTGCTAGCTGTCTCTGAGGAGGTACTGCTCCCCTGCCTACTCCCCTCTGGGATTTGTCCAACATGACTGCATGGACCTTCAGCAGCCTGCCAAGGCTGACTGCTCTGTTCCCTACTACAGTACTTGGATCTTCGCCTGACCTTTGGACCCTGCTCCCCCTCTGGTGGAGATGCCAGCAGTACCTGCTCCTCCAGCGATTCTGTCTTCAGCCATGACCCCCTGCCACTGGGGCCCAGCTCGTTCCCCTTCTCTGGGGTTCAGACATGAGCAAGGGCATGAGGTTGTGTGGGCAGGTAGACTGGAGGCCTTGAGCCTTCTGGCGCAGCCAACACATGGAGCAATGACTGACTTTGACAATCCAGGGCCCCTAATCTCAGGATGCTGTCCTAGATTTCTAATTCTGCTTTGAGGAGGTCCATCCTTGGTCCTGGGGTTCTTAGTTAAGCCTTCTTGCTCTGGTCTTGAATTCCCAAACCAGAGTTCAACCCTGGTCTCAATGGTGCCATTGTCCTAATGGCCTGAATGTTAGGGTTCTGCTTGGCCTCCTAGGCCCTGGTGCTCATCCCCATCTTGGGGGTTTGGCTGGGCTTGGCTGCAGAGCTGCTTTCTTGAATCTCCCTGTTTCCCAACACCAACCTAGAGGTTTTGGATCTCTGAACCCCATTTCCTCAAGCCTCCCCCCCCACACTGCTGCTTATCACACCCAGCATCTTGGTGGAAGGAGCCAATGTGCCCCAGCGAGGCTGGAAGCCTTCCAAAACACAGGAGCAAATAGCCTTTTATAAATTATTTTTTTGAAATAAACTTCTGAGTGTCTGGTGTCTTCCCTAAGGAACATGGAGAGGGTCTAGGGGTGGAGGGATCCTCCAAGCTGGGTACTCTGCCTGGGTGACATATATTGAAAGCTCTGTGCCAAGCCTTGGGTTTGCATCCACCTCCAGCTGCCACAGGAGCCTGCGTGTGCCTCTGTCTTGGCACCATCTTATGCATGTGACAGTGTGAACAAGTAATGGGCCAGAGGGATCCACACTGCACAGTCCACAGGGTGGGACTCCTGTACCCTCGGCACATGCATATGCGTCCATGTGTGCCCTGCAGCTGTCCCCAAAGGAGCTGGCAGCCCCCCTGCCCCATCTGCTTAGCATAATCAAGATGACCATTAACATAGCATGAAAACCCGAAACCACTGCTGCCTGCTCCCACGCTCTGAGGTTCGAGCTGGGGACTTGTGGGGGTTGTGTCTGCCTCTATTCACCCTGGCCGGTCTCCCTGGCAGCAGCTGGTTGCCGCCTGGCTGGGCTGCAGCTGTCCCTGCCTGCCTGGTCCTCCACTGGAGAGGCCGCCACAGCCTTGTTCTCAGACTGCTGTCAGAGGGATCAGCTTCCCAAAGCTGGAACTTCTCTGACTATTCCTGCAGTTACTGCTGCTTCCCAGCCCCTCAACCTCAGGGTGGGCCATGGGGAGGCCCAGAATGGGGCCTGACCCAGTGCCTGGTGTTCTCCTGCCCCATTCCTGCAGGCCTCTGCCCTGAACAGGAGTGCCCAACCAGGATGTCATTTATGGAGGCCGTCTGGGCTCCCGGGAAGTGGTAGCTGAAAATACATACAGGCTTGGGGGGATTGTATATAAGAAGTTGAGACTGAGGCTGCCCTGGAAGACTGAGCAATGGCTTGTGACCATGTCTTTTCTCTTTCTTTCTTTCTTTCTTTCTTTCTTTCTTTCTTTCTTTCTTTCTTTCTTTCTTTCTTTCTTTCTTTCTTTCTTTCTTTCTTTCTTTCTTTCTTTCTTTCTTTCTTTCTTTCTTTCTTTCTTTCTTTCTTTCTTTCTTTCTTTCTTTCTTTCTTTCTTTTCTTTCTTTCTTTCCTTCTTTCCTTCTTTCTTTCTTTCTTTCTCTTTCCTTCCTTCCTTCCTTCCTTCCTTCCTTCCTTCCTTCCTTCCTTCCTTCCTTCCTTCCTCCCTCCCTCCCTCCCTCCCTCCCTCCCTCCCTCCCTCCCTCCCTCCCTCCTTCCTTCTTTCTTTTCTTTCTTTCTTTCCTTCTTTTCTTTCTTTTTAAATCATAGCTGTGTACATTAATGCGATCATGGGTGACCATGTTTTTCTCACTACTCTGAGTCTCCTCCTACCTCCCACCACACCCTCTGGCTCAACAAGTCACAGATTGAACTGTACCTCCTCCAGGGCAGAAACCAGGGAGTCACTGAACACTTTCCTTCATTTATTCCCTAATGGGGTAGGAAGAGCACTGGACTTGGAGACAGGAGGCTCAAATCCTGCCATTACAGGGTGCAGCTGCTGCTGTGGTGTCCAAGGCTAGCACTTTCACCTCTGGATGGTTCTTTCTTCACCCATGAGCAGGGTGCTCCTGCCCTGCATGCCTCCTCCGGGTTTAGGGAGAGGTGAGGGGCGGATACACATCACATAGTGCTGCGGTGTCTGCCTGGGAACTGTGCTAGGCCTTTTGTCTTCCTAGCTCACTGGCCTCCCTTCTGCTCTATTCCCCTGCAGGTGGCTCCAGGGGCAGCTTCTAAAAGCAGTTTGGGGCTTATGCTCCTTCCTGTACTTGAGGACTCCCACTGGCTCCCCAGAGCCCCCAAACTTTCTGACTCTGAGACTCTCAAACATAGTCTCCCATCAGGAGTCACTAGCCAGGGATTGTGTCCTTCATTAATCCAGCCACTTGCAGAAGAGGTGAATCCCTCAGCCCTCACCAGGGTGCTGAAAGGGTGAAGAGGTTAGAATAGTGTATAAGCACATGGGGGTACGGATGAGAGCTCCTGTTTCCCACTTTCCCACCATCAGCCCACTGTAGATACCTTGGCCCTATAGATAAGGATTGTTCTCCCCATTTAATGGTGGAGAAACAGAGGGCTGTGACAGGTCCAGGGTCAAAGAATAGAGCTCTGGAAAGGAACCCGGCTGACCCCCCATGTTCCCAGCAGGCCTTGTGCACATTGAAGACCAGAGCCAGGTCATTCACAGTGACAGGGCCAGCTGCTGCCTGGTAAGTTCTAGAGGCCAGGAGGGACTCAGCTTGCCCACCCTGCACACCTCTTCCCTGCCAGCATCCCTGGCAGCCACTCACTTGCTGGAGCCACTCCACATTCCTGATGTCCCATGTCAGAAAGAGACAGATGCTGCTAGTTTCCTGGTGCAAGCTTTGCTGCTCCATCCCCTCAATCCTCCCCAGCCTGCTCTGGGCAGCATGGCAGCAGCTAGGGCCAGGCCTTGGCTCTAGCCACTGATGGGAGCCCACAGAAGCACTGGGCCTACCTGTGGACCTACTCTGCCACTTGCTGGCTGCATGTATTAGAAAAGGCTCTGGTGAGAGCAACAGAGAGTCACTCTGCTTTGGGAAGCCCCAGGCGAGGAACAGGAGGCTGCTGGCTGGACAGTCAGTGCCTGGGAGGAGGGTCAGCCTGTGCTTAGTGTGGGAGAGGTGGTGCTGCAGGTTGAAGGTCCCTTATTCAAAATGCCTGGGGCCAGGGCAGTGCCTGTGGCTCAGTGAGTAGGGCACTAGCTCCTGGGTGGCGGGTTTGAACCTGGCCCCGGCCCAACTGCAACAACAACCACAACAAAAATAGCCGGGCACAGTGGTGGGCTCCTGTAGTCCCAGCTACTCGGGAGGGTGAGGCAAGAGAATCGCCTAAGCCCCATCTCCACAGCTGGAGGTTGCTGTGAGCTATGACACTGCAGCACTCTACTGAGGGCGGCTGTGGCTCATAGGAGTAGTGCTCTGGTCCCCTATGCCAGAGGTGGCAGGTTCAAACCCAGCCCTGGACATAAACTGCAAAAAAAAAAAAAAATGTTTGGGGCCGGAAGTGTCTTAGATGTCAGATGTTTTCAGATGTTGGGATATCTGCATACATACAATGAGATATCTTAGAGAGGGGCCCCAATTCTAAACACAAAATCCATTTATGTTTCATATACACCTTATATATATCGTCTAAAGTAATTTTATACATCTTTAATAATTTTGTGCATGAAACAAAGCTTGTGTACATTGGAGCATCAGGTAGCAAAGGTGTTGGAATTTTCCATTGTGCTGTCATGTCAGCACTCAAAAAGTTTTGGATTTTGGAGCAATTCAGATCTCAGATATTTGGATTAGGGATGCTCAACCCGTGTAACTGAAATTACCCTTCTCTGAGCCTCCCTTTCCAGACCTTTAACACAGGAGTGACGACACCTGCCTCAGAGAGTGACTATACATGCTCAATAAAAAAAAAGCTAGTGCCCACAGGGGTTAGAAGGGAACAGCCATCAGGCCCAGTTACTGTGCAGGTGCCATGATCTCACTCCCTTCTCCTGACAGCCCTTCCAGGAAGATATTCTTGTTCCCATTTCCCAGATGAGGACACTCAGAAGGAAGGAAGCTGACTCAGAAGTAAGGCTCAGAAGGAAGAAGTGACTGGCCCAAGGACACATGGGGAAAGTGAGAGAGTTGGTACACAGAGCCAGGTGCTGTCCCACTACAGAGCACATCCCACACCCAGGTAGCTCCTCAGTTCCAAGGATCAGGAGAGGTTCTGGGTATGCATGAAGCAGGGGACATCTGTTAGTGGGATGTCTACACAAAAGTTGATGGACAGTCAAGATGTCCAGGCACAGATGTGCCCCTGCTCAGTGCTTTGGGCTCCAGCCAATGGCTACCCTAGGGCCCTCACACCTGCTCCTCCTACTTGGAGACACTCTTCCTGCCACCTCCCAGCTGGCCAAGCCCCACTCACCCATTATATATGACTCAAACCTCAGACCCTCCTCAGGCCCTTCATTCAAGGCCTGTTTCTAAGCTGAGGCCCCCCATTTGGAGGCTGTCACTGCTGTAATGAACCGATGGTTTAAATGCTGTCCTGCCCCCAAACCACAAGCACCAGGAAGCAAGCACTGCTTTGATAGTGTTTTTTAAATCAATAGCTCTGAAACTGTAGCATATATCAAAATGACTTGGAAGATGTGGATTACTAGGCCCCATCCCAGAATTTTATAATTAGTGAAAAAAATATTTAGTGAAGGCTGAGAATTTTCATTTCTAACCAGATGCTGCTGGTCTGGGCAGGGAGTGGGGATCACATTTTGGGAAACACAGTTTTAAGAGTCAATACACGGGGGCGGCGCCTGTGGCTCAAGGGGTAGGGCGCCGGTCCCATATGCCGGAGGTGGCGGGTTCAAACCCAGCCCCGGCCAAAAAAAAAAAAAAAGAGTCAATACACCGGCTGGGCATGGTGGCTCAAGCCTGTAATCCTAGCACTCTGGGAGGCTGAGGCGGGTGGATTGCCTGAGCTCACAGGTTCAAGACCAGCCTGAGCAAGAGCAAGACCCCATCTCAAAACACTAGCCGGGCATTGTGGTGGGTGCCTATAGTCCCAGCTTCTTGGGACACTGAGGCAAGAGAATCACTTGAGCCCAAGAGTTTGAGTTTACTGTGAGCTGTGATGCCACATCACTCTACCAAGGGTGACAAAGTAAGACTTTGTCTCAAAAAAAAAGGAGCTGGGGGGCCAGCGCCTGTGTTTCAGTGGGTAGGGCGCCAGCCCCATATACCAAGGGTGGTGGGTTCAAACCCAGCCCCGGCCAAACTGCAACAAAAAAATAGCCAGGCATTGTGGCGGGCGCCTGTGGTCCCAGCTACTCAGGAGGCTGAGGCAAGAGTATCACTTATGCCCAAGAATTTGAGGTTGCCGTAAGCTATGCTGCCATGGCACTCTACCCAGGTTGACAAAGTAAAATTCTGTCTCAAAAAAAAAACAAAAAAAACTCCAATGGAACAAAAGTAACACCCACCCTTGCACTCTCTCCGCCTAGGGGAAAATGCCCCCATTTTCCCATTCACAGGCTTGTGTGGCTCTTGATGCAGTTAAACCATTATCCTGGCAGAACTGGGTGCAGTAAAGTGTTGAACAAAAGGATGAAGAAGACCCATTCGTGTGTGTGCATGGTCATGCCTGTGCATGCTCAACCTCACATGGCCCATCCCTTCCCACACTCCTGGGACCCTAAAAGAGACCCTACCCCCACCCCTCCACCTGCTGTAGGATTTGGCCTAATCCTGGAGTATGTTTGTGAGGCAGCTGCAGCGTTCTCTGAGGGGAAAAGACTCCCCTCCAGAGGAAATCTTCTTTTTATTCTCCTGCTACCGAAATCTGACCTTCGTCAGCACCTGGGGCCTGTCCCCAAGAAGTGGCTAAGAAGGGAGCGTGAAATCGCCAACAGCTGAACTCACCCAGCTTTCTCCACATCCTCTCCAGCCAGATCACTGCTCACATTCCACAGCACCAGCCCTTTCTGGGCCCCCAAGTGCCAGGCTCTTGTTCTTTACCCAGCCTAATGTAGCCCTACTGACCTTATCACTTGACTTTAAGAGGTATGGCTGCAGGCTCCTTGCAGTTCTGGAAGGACTTTTGAAAAGAACCCATCGTGGTTTGGTGACTTCACAGAACAACCTAGGTATTCTGTCTATATCAGTGGTTCTTTTTTTTTGGTAGAGACAGAGTCTCACTTTTTTGCCCTCGGTAGAATGTCGTGGCATCACAGCTCACAGCAACCTCCAGCTCCTGGGTTTAGGCGATTCTCTTGCCTCAGCCTCCCCAAGTAGCTGGGACTACAGGCGCCTACCACAACGCCCAGCTATTTTTTGTTGCAGTTTGGCCGGGGCCGGGTTTGAACCTGCCACCTCGGTATAAGGGGTCGGCACTCTACTCACTGAGCCACAGGTGCCGCCCTATATCAGTGGTTCTTAACCTTCCTGATGCTGTGACCCTTTAATATAGTTCCTCATGGTGTGGTGACTCCCAACCATAAAATTATTTTCGTTGCTACTTCATAGCTGTAATTTTCCTACTGTTATGAATTGTAATGTAAATATCTGATATGTAGGATGTATTTTCATTGTTATGAAGGAGTTGCAACCCACAGGTTGAGAACCGCTGGTCTATATGTATGACTGGAATGATACATTGAAGTCTCTGTCTCATACAGGGCAGGAACCTCCCACCTCTGAGACTCAGGCCCAGTACAGAACAGAATGCCCCAAGGCTTGTCAAATGACCAAATAACCCAAGAAGGGAGATGATGGGTTCTTTTCTTTTCTTTTTTTTTTTTTTGAGACAGAGCCTACATCACCCTCAGTGAAGTGCCGTGGCATCCCAACTCACAGCAACCACAAACTCTTAGGCTCAAGAGATTCTCTTGCCTCAGCCTCCCAAGTAGTTGAGACTATAGGTGCCTGCCACAAGACCTGGATCTTTTTTTGTTGCAGTTGTCATTGTTGTTTAGCTGGCCCACTCCAGGTTCAAACTCACCAGCTTTGGTGTATGTGGCCAGCACTGTAACCACTGTGCTACGAGCGCCAAGCCACATGGGTTCTTTTCTTTTTTTTTTTTTTTGTAGAGACAGAGTCTCACTGTACCGCCCTCGGGTAGAGTGCCGTGGCGTCACACGGCTCACAGCAACCTCTAACTCTTGGGCTTACGCGATTCTCTTGCCTCAGCCTCCCGAGCAGCTGGGACTACAGGTGCCCACCACAACGTCCGGCTATTTTTTTTGTTGTTGCAGTTTGGCCGGGGCTGGGTTTGAACCCACCACCCTCGGCATATGGGGCCGGCTCCCTACTCACTGAGCCACAGGCGCCGCCCCACATGGGTCCTTTTCAAAAGTCCTTTACTTCAACAGTTGAGGCCCTTAGGAAATCAGAGGTCTGGTAGCTCTTTCCTGGGAGGCAGGAGAGGTGGCTTGGTTGGCAAGCCTAGGGCAGTGAGACCTATGTTGTACAGCGCAGCTTTACGGCCTTCCAGAAAGGGGCAGTTCTTGCATCTTGGTTATGTAATACTGCTGAGGGACCCCCTGCAAGTCCTGAGCAAGTCTTTGCCAACATAGCTGAGCCTCTGCCCACTGGATGACCTGAGCTCCTGCCAAGCCGCCTAAGATAGGTGGAGATAAATGATGGACATCACATCCACCTTGTGGAATTCTCTAGATTAGTACTGTTCCATCAATGACAGAAGTGTTCTATACATATGCTTTCTGATATAGTACCCACTAGCTACGCATGACTTTTGGGTGCTTGAAGTGAGGCTCATGAAACTAAAGAAATGATTACCTTTTTTTTTTTTGGTAGAAACAGAGTCTCACTTTATTGCCCTCGGTAGAGTGCCGTGGCGTCACACAGCTCACAGCAACCTCCAACTCCTGGGCTTAAGCGATTCTCTTGCCTCAGCCTCCCGAGCAGCTGGGACTACAGGCGCCCGCCACAACACCCGGCTATTTTTTTGGTTGCAGTTTGGCCGGGGCCGGGTTTGAACCCACCACCCTCAGTATATGGGGCCGGCACCCTACGGATTGAACCACAGGCGCCGCCCGATTACCTTTTTTTTTTTTTTTAGAGACAGAGTCTCACTTTATCGCCCTCAGTAGAGTGCCATGACATCACACTGCTCACAGCAACCTCCAACTCCTGGGCTTAGGTGATTCTCTTGATTCAGCCTCCTGAGTAGCTGGGACTACAGGTGCCTGCCACAATGCCCGGCTATTTTTTGTTGTTGTTGCAGTTTGGCCAGGGCTGGGTTCGAACCTGCCGCCCTTGGCATATGGGGCTGGCGCCCTACCCACTGAGCCACAGGCACTGCCCAAGAAATGATTATCTTATTTTAATTAATTTAAATATATAGGTCAGACATGGTGGTTCACGCCTTAATCACAGCACTCTGGGAGGCCAAGGTGGGCGGATCACCTGAGCTCATGAGTTCCAGACAAGCCTGAGCTAGAGCAAGACCCTGCCTCTAAAAATAGCTGGGCATTGTGGCTGATGCCTGTAATCCCACCTAGTCAGGAGGCTGAAGCAAGAGAATCACGAGAGCCCAGCAGTCTGAGGTTGCTGTGATCTATGACGCCACAGCACTCTACCAGGGGATAACAAAAGTGAGACTCTGTCTCCAAAAAAAAAAATTTTTTTGAAATATAATTTATTTTTACTTTTATTTTTATTTTTATTTTTTCTTTGAAGACAGGCTATCGCGCTGTTGCTCAGGCTGGAGTACAGTGGTGCAGTCATAGCTCACTGCAGCCTCCAACTTCTGGGCTCAAGACATCCTTCTACCTCATCCTCCTAAGTAGCTGGGACTACAGATGTGCACCACCACACCTGGCTAATTTTTTGTTGAGATGGGATCTTGCTAAATTGCTTAGGCTGGTCTCAAATTCCTGACCTCAAGTGATCCTCCTGCCTTGGCCTCCCAAAGTGCTAGAATTATGGGCATGAGCCACCACACCCAGCCTAAATATAAATTTAAAGAGCCATGTGTTGGATGGCATAGCTCTAGGACTGCTCTAAGTGTACTGACAGGAAATTATCTCCACCTTATGCTGCTAAGTAGAAAATCTGAGGTAGGAGCAGGATATGTAGTATGCTTGCATTTATGTGAGAGGTATGTCTAACCTTGCAGGGATGAGAACAGGAGGCAGGCAGTCACAATAGTTGTTTCCTGGGAAGGAACTAGATTTCTGGGGTAAGGGAAGGAAATGATCTTCCACTATACGTGCCTTTGTTCCTTCTTTTTGTTTTTTCCAAACAAAAGATGTCCCGTATTTATTATTAACCAGCTTATTAGTGCAGAGCATATAAACAATGAGAAAAATCATTTTCCCAACGAAATGTGTCTGACAGTCCAAATAGTAGTGACATTGTCAGCTTGATATGGTAAGATGTTAGTGACCTTGATAGAGCATAAATATGTATGCCATCTCATGTGCAGCTCATTATAGACCCAGCTTCGTTCTTCTCCAAAGTTCCTCTTAGAGTTAGTTGTACCTGATTTTTTTTCAAGTTCTCACGTATTTATTACTGCACCAGCTTATTCGGGAATAGCACATAAATGAAGAGAAAACTCATTTTCCCAATGAAGTGTGGCAAATGTCCAACTGATGACATTTTCAGCTTGATATGGTAAGATGATGACAGTGACCGTGATTCAGCATAAGTACATGCCGTGTCATGTGCAATTTCTTATAGACCCAGCTTGGTTCTTCTCCAGTGTCTCCTCTTCGAGTTGTACCTGATTTTAGTACCGGTTTTCATTTGAATCCACTGTGGAATGGGACGATTTTGTTTTTGTTTCTTGGCCAAAAACCGCTTAATTCTGAAAGTCTTATGAGAGGACATGGCGACAAACGAGACTACTCAGACTCACCACAATGGAGAAGAGCCTGTACCTGATTTTATTACCAGTTTTCATTTGAATCCACTGGGGAGTGTGACAATTTTGCTTTTGTTTCTTGGCAGAAAATCACTTGATTCAGAAAGTCTTGTAAAAAGACAGGGTGAGAAACAGCATCAATTGCACATACCACAATAGCAGAAAAAGGGAGAAAGGCGCATTTATCTCTCTCTCTCTTTTTTTTTTTTTGAGACAGAGCCTCAAGCTGTCACCTGGGTAGAGTGTCGTGGCGTCACAGCTCACAGCAACCTCCAACTCCCGGGCTTAAGCAATTCTCTTGCCTCAGCCTCCCAAGTAGCTGGGACCATGGACCCTTGCCACAAAACGCCAGCTATTTTTTTTTTTTTTTGAGACAGAGTCTCAAGCTGTCACCTTGGGTAGAGTGCCCTGGTGTCACAGCTCACAGCAACCTCAAACTCTTGGGCACAAGTGATTCTCTTGCCTCAGCCTCCCAAGTAGCTGGGACTATAGGTGCCCTCTACAACACGCAGCTGTTTGTTGTTGTTGTTGTAGTTGTCATTGTTGTTTGGCAGGCCTGGGCTGGATTCAAACCTGCCAGCTCCTGTGTATGTGGCTGGGGCCCTAGCTGCTGAGCTACAAGTGCCGATCCCTGGCTATTTTTTTGTTATAGTTGTCATTGTTGTTTAGCAGGCCTGGGCCAGGTTCAAACCCGCCAGCCCTGGTGTATGTGGCCGGTGCCCTAACCGCTGAGCTATGGGCACTGAGCCCACACTTATTTCTCTTGATTTGAGGCCCACCCAATGCAGCCTGAATTTCTGACTCCCCAAACTCCTCACTCACTCCTCCCACAACCAGTCTCCAGCCCCCGTGACCTTTCTGTTTCTAAGTCATCATGATCCCACTTGTACCTCAGGGCCTTTGCATGTACAGATCTCTCTGCCTGTAATGTTGTTCCCCCAGTTCTTCTTGTTTGCTCTCAGAACAAAAGTCACTTCCTAAGAGTGGCCTTCCCTGACCACCCTAGCTAAAGTCCTCTCTTTAGAGTTGATCTTAGCCCAAAGACCAAGAAACAATTGTCTCTTCTTTGTTATTCTATACTTTAGCCCCTTGTTTATTTTCTTCTGTAATTATCTTACCCGTTCAGTCTTAACAGTAGAAAGTGAGCTTCCAGCACGGTGCCTGTGGCTCAAAGGAGCAGGGCGCTGGCCCCATATACCGGAGGTGGCAGGTTCAAACCCTGCCCCAGCCAAAAAAAACTGCCAAAAAAAAAAAAAAAAAAGAAGAAGAAAAAGAAAGTGAGCTTCCAGAGGCCAAGGCTGGTCTTGTCCACAACTGTAGCTCAAGAATGTTCAAAGGGGGGCGGTGCCTGTAGCTCAGTGGGCAGGGCACCAGCCACATACATCAAGGATGGCAGGTTCAAATCCAGCCTGGGCCAGCTAAAAACAACGTCAATTGCAACAACAAAAATAGCTCGGTGTTGTGATGGGCACTTATAATCCCAGCTACTTGGGAGGCTGAGGCAAAAGAATTGCTTAAGTCCAAGAGTTTGACGTTGCTGTGAGCTGTGACGCCAGGGCACCCTACCCAGGGCAACCGCTTGAGACTCTGTCTCAAAAAAAAAAAAAGAGGGGGGGCGGCACCTGTGGCTCAAAGAGGTAGGGCGCCAGCCCCATATGCTGGAGGTGACCGGTTCAAACCCAGCTCCAGCCAAAAACGCAAAAAAAAAAAAAAAAAAAAGAATGTACAATGGGGTCTGGCATATAATAAGTGCTTCATAGATACTCGTGGAGTAAATACATCCTAATTAATTTCCCAGATTCAAAATTTAGATCCCAGTCTTGTGTAAGCTGATCGACAAAGGCTCCACTCCTTAGTGAGGTGGGTTTTATTAAAAAAAAAGACTCGGCGCCCCTAGCACAGTGGTTACAGCGCCACCCATGTACACCCAGGCTGGTGAGTTTGAATCCAGCCCAGGCCATCTAAACAACAATAACAACTGCAACAGGGC
Source organism: Nycticebus coucang (assembly GCF_027406575.1). NCBI lineage: Eukaryota > Metazoa > Chordata > Mammalia > Primates > Lorisidae > Nycticebus > Nycticebus coucang. The sequence goes on from NC_069796.1 coordinate 81,115,396, forward strand.
GGCGCCTGTGGCTCAGTCGGTAAGGTGCCGGCCCCATATACCGAAGGTGGTGGGTTCAAATCCAGCCCCGGCTGAACTGCAACCAAAAAATAGCTGGGCGTTGTGGTGGGCGCCTATAGTCCCAGCTACTTGGGAGGCTGAGGCAAGAGAATTGCTTAAGCCCAGGAGTTGGAGGTTGCTGTGAGCTGTGATGTCATGGCACTCTACCGAGGGCCATAAAGTGAGACTCTGTCTCTACAAAAAAAAAAAAATAAAAAAATAACAACTGCAACAAAAAATAGCCAGGCATTGTGATGAGCGCCTGTAATCCCAGCTACTTGAGAGGCTGAGGCAAGAGAATTGCTTGAGCCCAAGTGTTTGAGGTTGCTATCAGCTGTGATGCACTTGACCGAGGATGACATAGTGAGACTCAAAAAAAAAAGCCCCCAAAAATCTTTTAGGAGCTATGACGGTGGCCCCCAACGTCTCAGGACTTTGCTTCCTGAGAGGACTGTAATCATAAGCCCCAGAGTTCCCATAGAGGGAACATCAGCCCTCTTTCCATCTTCTGACTTGAGACCCAGCCGTGATGTAGGCTGGTTACCCAGATATGGCTCATGACTGTCATTGCCTTTGAGGGACCTCCAGGTTAGGGTGTCTGCTTGTAAACCAGAACTCCTCCACACTGTGTCAAGGACACCATAGGATACAGAGACCAATATCTAGAAACTCCTGAAAATCCAGAAGAAAAAAGACAGGCACCTCGAAATATAAATAGAGACAGGGCCTGACCAGGTAAATGACTGAGGAGGAAGCCCAGGGGCAAACAAGCTTCTGAGGAGATCCTGAAACTTGAGAATAATCTGAGGGATACTCTCATTTTATGTCTATCAGACTGGCAAAAGGTAGAAAACTAAAGCTGAAGAATGTCAGGTATTGTCAGGGATACATAAGTCACTATGAAAGTTCTGAGACAGAACGTGCTATGGTCCATTATTTTACTTCCAATATACACAGTTAACAGCGTCCTTTAAGATTCTCCTGTGGGGCGGCGCCTGTGGCTCAGCGGGTAGGGCGCCGATCCCATATGCCGGAGGTGGCGGGTTCAAACCCAGCCCCGGCCAAATAAAAAAAAAAAAAAAAAAGATTCTCCTGTGAATGTCAACCTGTTTGGCTTATCGGTGTTGTTGGGAGGGCTTCATTTATTTCTTTCTGAAAGGATTTGATATTTCTTGATTGTTGTGTATCTCAAAACTTTTGTGATGACCCAGGTAAGACAGGCTTTCCTGGTCTGGAGGTGGAGACATCCCAGAGCCATCTGGGAGCATCCAGCTAATTATATACATACACACCTGCTCTATGATCTGGCCATTTTGCCGTGAATTTATTACACCTTCCCCCCAAATCCTCACACATGACCATAAAGAGAAGGTCAGAGGAGGGGTTGGGTGCAATCTGGAGTCTGTCACTGGGAAACAGATCAACAAAATTGTAGAGGACTCAATGGACACACAGCCACAGATGGGACCTCAGAGACGCGGTGTTGAGTAGAAAGGATGAGAAATAGAATGAGCCCAGTGTGATGGCAAGTAAGTCCCAGCTACTAAGGAGGCTAAAGAAGGAGGACTGCTTGAACCAAGGAGTTTGAGGCTGCAGTGATCTATGATGGGGTCTGTGAACAGCCAAGAATATGTACAAAACTATTAGTACGACTGTCTGGGGACAGTGTGATAAGAATAGGGAATGAGGGTGGCGCCTGTGGCTCAGTGAGTAGGGCGCCGGCCCCATATACCGAAGGTGGCGGGTTCAAAACCAGCCCCGGCTGAACTGCAACCAAAAAATAGCCGGGCGTTGTGGCGGGCGCCTGTAGTCCCAGCTGCTAGGGAGGCTGAGGCAGGAGAATCGCAGAAGCCCAGGAGCTGGAGGTTGCTGTGAGTCCTGTGACATCATGGCACTCTACTGAGGGCGGTAGGGTGAGACTCTGTGTCTACAAAAAAAAAAAAAAGTAGGGAATGAGAGGCCCAGCACAGTGGCTCACACCTGTAATCCTAGCACCCTAGGAGGCCAAGACCACTAGATTGCTTGAGCTCAGGAGTTGGAAACCAGCCTGAACAAAAATGAGACCCTATCTGTATTAAAAAAAAACTAGAAAAACTGAGGCAAGAAGGTCACTTGAGCCCAAGAGTTTGAGGCTGCTATTATCCATGATGGCATGGCACTCTACTCAGAGGGACAGAGCGTGACTCTGTCTCAAAAAAAAAAAAAAAAGATAGCCGGGCTTTGTGGCGGGCACCTGTAGTCCCAGCTACTCGGGAGGCTGAGGCAAGAGAATCGCTTAAGCCCAGGAGTTGGAGGTTGCTGTGAGCTGTGTGAGGCCACGGCACCCTACCGAGGGCCGTAAAGTGAGACTCTGTCTCTACAAAAAAAAAAAAAAAAAAAAGAATAGGGAATGAAGATCAGAGAGGTTTTTTGTTTTTATTTTTTTTGACCTAGAGTCTCACTTTGTCACCCTAGGAAGAATGCCGTGGCATCATAGCTCTCAGCAACCTCAAACTCTTGGGCTCAGGCAATCCCAAGTAGCTGGGACTACAGGCACCAGCCACAACACACAACTTTTTTTTTTTTTTTATTAAATCATAGCTGTGTACATTAATGCAACCATGGGGCACCATGCACTGGTTTTATATACAATTTGAAATATTTCCATCAAACTGGTTAACATAGCCTTCCTGGCATTTTAGTTATTGTGTTAAGACATTTATATTCTACATTTAGTGAGTTTCACATGTACCCTTGTAAGATGCACTGTAGGTGTGATCCCACCAATTACCCTCCCTCTGCCCATCCTCTCTCCTCCCCTCCCTTTCCCCTTTCTCCATATTCTTAGGTTATAATTGGGTTATAGCTTTCATATGAAATACACACAGCTATTTTTAGAGACGAGTCTCACTCTTACTCAGGCTAGTCTCAAACTCCTGAGCTCAAGCAATTCTCCTGCCTCGGCCTCCCAGAGTGCTAGGATTACAGGCGTGAGCCATTGCGCGGCACCTTCCTCTCCTTTTCTCATCTGGTCTGGCTGCCCTGGGAGGCTCATCTCAGGTAGAGGCAGAGTTGGAGGGGACATGCTGGGTGTTGGTGCCATCTACTGGCAGCTACAGGAAGCGCAGCCTTCTCCTTTAGCCTAGTGTGGGCTGCAAGTCTGAGCTGGGGGCCCTGTGAAGGAATGTCTTCACCTGCTGGTGGTGATCAGGTCATTCCTAGAAGACTGTCCTGCTCTGGGCACCATTTTCAGAATGGTGCTGATTAGCCATTCTCCACCTTCCTCAGGGAAATCACTGATGGGCAAAACTGTAATTGCCCCTGTTCAAAATCCTCCCCTGGGGCTGGGGGCAGTGGCTCACACCTAGCACTTTGGGAGGCTGAGGCAGATGGATTGCTTGAATTCAGAAGTTCAAGATCAGGCCCTGCCTGAGCAAAAGCAAGACCCTGTCTCTTAAAAAAAAATAATAACTGGGGCGGCGCCTGTGGCTCAGTGAGTAAGGCACGGGCCCCATATACCGAGGGTGGCAGGTTCAAACTCAGCCCCCACCAAACTGCAACAAAAAAATAGCTAGGCGTTGTGGCGGGCACTTGTAGTCCCAGCTTCTCAGGAGGCTGAGGTAAGGAATTGCCTAAGCCCAAGAGTTTGGGGTTGCTGTGAGCTGTGACGCCACAGCACTCTACCAAGGATGATACGGTGAGACTCTCTCTCTAAAAAAAGAATAGCTGGGTGTTGTGGTAGGTGCCTGTACTCTCAGCTACTCGAAAGGTTGAGGCAAGAGAGTCGCTTGAGCCCTAGAGTTTGAGGTTGCTGTGAGCTGTGACGCCATAGTACTCTACCAAGGATGACAAAATGAGACTCTGTCTCAAAAAACAAACGTAAAAAAAACTACTCCCTGCCCTCAGAATTAGTTCCAAGCTGGCTGGGCGCCTGTAACTCAATAGTTAGAGCACCACCCCATCTAAGGGTGTTGGGTTTGAAACCGACCCAGGCCTGCTAAACAAACAAACAAAAAGAAGGGCCCAGGCTTGGCGCCTATCGCACAGTGGTTACGGAGCCAGCCACATGCACCAAGACTGGCTTGTTCGAGCCCCACCTGAGCTAGCTAAACAATAATGACAACTGCAACAAAAAAAGAGCCGGGCATTGTGGTGGTCGCCTGTAGTCCCAGCTACTTGGGAGGCTGAGGCAAGAGAATCACTTGAGCCCAAGAGTTTGAGGTTCCTGTGAGCTATGAGGCCATGGCACCCTACCAAGGGTGACAAAGTGATACTCTGTCTCAAAGACGAAAAAGAATTATTGGGCGGCACCTGTGGCTCAAAGGGGTAGGGCGCTGGCCCCATATGCGGGAGGTGGCTGGTTCAAACCCAGGCCCAGCCAAAAAAAAAACTGCAAAAAAAAAAAAGAATTATCTCCAAGCCCCTTAACACAGCACAGAAGGCCTTCAAGATCTGACCCAGGCATATAACAGACTGCCTCATTCTCATTAGTTTCAATTTCTACATCTCCCAGTCCCCATGTTGTAGGCCCTCATCTGGGCTGTCCCTGACCCTTTGCACAGGCTGTTCTCTCTTCCTAGAGCACTCTCCCCCTTTCTACTGTTCTTCCAAATTCCTACTCCTCTTTCAGGTCTCAAATTCCCGACTCCTGCCCCATGAGGAGACTTTCCAGCACCTCCACATTAACCAGGGAGGAGACAATTTTCTCAGGCAGTGGGAACAGTGTGTGCACAGTCCAAAGATGTATTCCAGGAGATGGAAGAGGGGTAAAGACCAGAGAGGGTAATGGAACTGGCAAGGCTATGGTAACTGATCCCACAGGCCCTGGTGGAGGGTTGAGGCCCTCAAGAACAGTGGAAGGACAATGTGTTCAGCAGCAAAGGACATGGCCAATGTGCTTTTTTTTTTTTTTTTTTTGAGACAGAGTTTCACTTTGTCTTCCCCAGTAAAGTGCTGTGGTGTTATAGCTCACAGCAACCTCAAACTCTTGGACTGAAGCAATTCTCTTGTCTCAGCCTCCCAAGTAGCTGGTACTACAGGTGCCTGCCACAGCACCCAGCTCTTTTTTTGTTGCAGTTGTCATTGTTGTTTGGTTGGACCAGGCTGGGTTCAAACCCGCCAGCCTCAGGGCATGTGGCGGGCACCATAACCACTATGCTACGGGCACTGAGCCTCACCCAGCTATTTTTAGAGATGGATCTCACTCTGGCTCAGGCTGGTCTCAAACCTGTGAGCTCAGGTAATTCACCTGCCTCAGCCTCCCAGAGTGCTAAGATTACAGGTGTGAGCCACCTCGCCCAGATGTTTGGAAAGGTCTACATGAGGCTGCCAAGCGGAAAAGGCACTGAAGAGGGAAGAGTTGAGGAGAGCAGGAAGGGGCTGCACTGGAGAGAAATGATGAGGGGTTAGGCCCTTGTGTCCCTACTTCATGGTGGCCAGGTCCTAAGCTAGGGCTCCCCATCCTTGGCTGTAGTCTCCCTGGACAGAGGACAGACCTGCAGTGTGCCAGCCTAATCTCTCTGCCTAACCTCCCCGTGAAGATCCTGGTGTACCCCAGTGTGCCCCACACTAGCTCTGGCCGCCTTCTCTGACAGACTGCCCACCCACACTTTCACCCCCTGGTATTAGGTGCCCCAACATTGTCTGTCTCTCTGAGCCAGCACCTGTGGCTTGTGGGAGCTGCCATCCCATTTTACAGAAGAGGAAACTGAGATTCAAAGTTGGGAAGCCAGTTGTGAGGGGTAGAGATGGGATTTGAATCCGGGTCTGTCTGCCCTCCCCACCATACTAGGTGGCCTAGTAGTTACAAGTAGGGTTCTGTCACTCAATGACTGTGTGCTTTGGGTAGGTCACTTTACCTTTCTCTGCCTTGGTGTTCTCTTCTGCAAAAATGGAGCAATGGGGGTTTGAGAAGAATATGTGGAATGAGCCAGGAGCCGTAGCTCATGCCTGTAATCCTAGTACTCTGTAAACAGAGGCAAGTGGATTGCCTAAACTCCTGCGTTCAAGACTAGCCTGAGCAAGAGCCAGACCCTGTCTCTAAAAGTAGCCAGGCGCTGTGGAGGGTGCCTGTAGTCCCAGCTCCTCTGTAGGCTGAGGCAAGAGAATCACTTGAGCCCAAGAGTTTGAGGTTGCTGTGAGCTGTGACACCATGGCCCTCCACCAAGGGTGACATAGTGAGACTCTGTCTCAAAAAAAAAAAAAAAAAAAAGTGGAATGAATGGCCAAAAGGCACCAGGACAGCACCAGGCACACGGTAGGCACTCAATAAATAGTTGTTTACATGAATACTGTCTCAGGAACTTACCATGCTCATTAGGGAAATGTGCTTCATACTCCTGAATCAGGGAGAGATCAAAGGGAGCTGCAGGAGGGCTGAGAAGGAAGGAGAAAATAGTGTCTTAGGTCAGGTCTGGAGCCCAGTTACACTGAATTCTTTTTTTTTTTTTTTGTAGAGACAGAGTTTCACCTTATTGCCCTCGGTAGAGTGCTGTGGCCTCACACAGCTCACAGCAACCTCCAAATCCTTGGGCTTAGGCGATTCTCTTGACTCAGCCACCCAAGTAGCTGGGACTACAGGCGCCCGCCACAACGCCCGGCTAAGTTACACTGAATTCTAAGTAAAGAGCAGCTATGAGGAGCCTTGAATGCCACATTGAGAACCCACCAAAGGTTCTAGAGTCAGAGAAGGCGCGGCTAATCCCTTAAGACCAGGGTGGGCTTCTCTCACCCCCAAAGATGACAGCTTTGGCCTTGGAAGCCTAAGGGATCCTGGAGAGTGGAGGACGCTACTGGCAGCAGGGAGTCCCTTCTCAGTCTTCAGATACCATTTCTGGGCCTGAGAACCTCCCCCGTGTAATTACTCAGCTAGTCATATGGTGGCGACAGTGCACTATGCCAGCACTGCTACGCCCTCCTCGCCAGAACAAAAGCCAAGTATCAGCCTAAGATACAGGGACACCCTACAACACTTCCATGAGGTAGAATCCATTGTATTCCAACTTACAGATGGAAATGAAATTTCAGAGAAGTCAATTACTACCCCAAGATCACCCAACCAGAATTTGAATTCTGATCTGTGTATATCGGTGTCTGGCTGCAACAGTTGCCTGTTCTAGGCCAGCTGTCCTAGTTCAGCCTTCTGACCCCATTACCAGGGTTGGAGGGATAGTGCTGCTCTTTGCTAAGCTGAAAAATCATTGGTGTGCATGGGAATGGAATGTTAGGACAAAGAAAATTTTCACTTTTGCTTTCTTTCTGTGAAATTCAAGTCATTTTTATAGCTTTTGAACTGGCGGTGAAATGACAGGACAATTCTCATCCCTAGGGCAGAGAGGAACTAGTCTGAGGGATGAAGTCTTAGTGTTCTTTTTTTTTTTTTTTGTAGAGACAGAGTCTCATTTTATGGCTCTCGGTAGAGTGCCGTGGCCTCACACAGCTCACAGCAACCTCCAACTCCTAGGCTTAAGCGATTCTCTTGCCTCAGCCTCCCGAGCAGCTGGGACTACAGGCGCCCGCCACAACGCCCAGCTATTTTTTTGGTTGCAGTTTGGCCGGGGCCGGGTTTGAACCTGCCACCCTCGGTATATGGGGCCGGCGCCCTACCGACTGAGCCACAGGCGCTGCCCAGTCTTAACCCTCCCTCCCCCAAACCAGCCTAGGCTCCTGAGACTGAATTCCCAGGCCTTCCTTGCTGCAAAAGAGGGAGAGAGCTAACTTTAATGGAGCGCTTCCTCCAGGCCAGCACTATGCCAGAAACACTTTCTACATGCATTCAGCACATAGTAATGAAACACCTTTTGTTTTCAATCTCTTGGTGTGAAGCAATAAATAAATATGTATATATATATAAATACCTTAATATTTTAATCTCTTAAAAATATATTTTTATTATAAATAAGCACATAGGGCGGCACCTGTGGCTCAGTCGGTAAGGCGCCAGCCCCATATACCGAGGGTGGCGGGTTCAAACCCGGCCCCGGCCAAACTGCAACCAAAAACTAGCCGGGCGTTGTGGCGGGCGCCTGTAGTCCCAGCTACTCAGGAGGCTGAGGCAAGAGAATCGCCTAAGCCCAGGAGTTGGAGGTTGCTGTGAGCTGTGTGACGCCACGGCACTCTACCGAGGGCCATAAAGTGAGACTCTGTCTCTACAAAAAAAAAAATAAATAAATAAATAAATAAGCACATAGTTTAATACACATTTATTGAATGAATGACCTATGTTGAGCCTGAGGTATCCAGGAGACATCTAGGTAGTGAATTTGCAGCCATGGGACATATATAGGTTAGAGATTGAGATTCAGAATTGCTAGCATTTAGGCAATGTAAGTGACGAGTAGATGAATTCCCTTAGAGAGAATGGGTAAACAATAAGCAAAGTAGACAGGCACAGTGGCTCATCCCTGTAATCCACTCTAGGCGGCCAAAGCGGGTGGATTGCTTGAGCTCATGACTTCCAGACCAGCCTGATGAAAAGTGAGACCTGTCTCTACTAAAAATAGAAAAACTGGGCGGTGCCTGTGGCTCAAAGGAGTAGGGCACCGGCCCCATATGCTGGAGGTGGCAGCTTCAAACCAAGTCCTGGCCAAAAACTGCAATAAATAAATAAACAAATAAATAAATAAATAAATAAAATAAAAATAGAAAAACTGGCTGGGCCGCTGTAGCTCAATGGTTAGGACACCGGTCACATGGACCAGGGCTGGGTTCCCCAGCCTGGACCTGCTAAAACAAACAAACAAACAAACAAAAATACAGGGCGTTGTGGCAAGCACCTGTAATCCCAGCTATTTGGGAAGCTGAGACAAGAAAATCACTTGAGGGCGGCACCTGTGGCTCAGTCGGTAAGGCGCCGGCCCCATATACCGAGGGCGGCGGGTTCAAACCCGGCCCGGGCCAAACTGCAACCAAAAAATAGCAGGGTGTTGTGGCGGGCGCCTGTAGTCCCAGCTACTCGGGAGGCTGAGGCAAGAGAATCGCTTAAGCCCAGGAGTTGGAGGTTGCTGTGAGCTGTGTGAGGCCACGGCACTCTACCCAGGGCCATAAAGTGAGACTCTGTCTCTACAAAAAAAAAAAAATCACTTGAGCCCAAGAGTTTGAGGTAGCTGTGAGCTGATGCCACAGCGCTCTGCCCAGGGGACAGCTTGAGACTCTGTCTCAAAACAAACAAATAAAAAAACGAGCAATAAGCAAAGTAGCCTGGGATGGGATACCAGGACATTTCTATCTGCTGGGAAAAGAGGGGCCATGCCCCTGACATGGAAACATAGAGAAGGGCTTGTGAGATGTAGAAGGGAACCAGGTGAGAGTACCATGCCCTGGAAACCTCTCCACTGCCAAAACGGTAAAGAGGAGTCAGATGCTGCCGGAAGTAAAGTAGCAGTGATTACGAAACATCACCAGATTTGGCCAGGGTGGCTCTCTTGGTGCTCTGAAGCTACACTGCAAGGGGATGAGGAGAGAGATGAGGAAGACAGGTCAGGGCAGTGGAGGAGAGCAGGGCCTCGCTGCCGGGGACTTGAGGATTTTCTCTTAAATCTTGAGAAAGACACCTTTGCAGACAGCCCAGAAGTCGCAAGAAGACATGATAGGGTTGGCTCTCCAAAAGAATGAGACGAGAGAAGCACAAAACCCCAAGGAAGCATTAGGGCGGGACTCCAAGCCCACCAGGAGGACCAGGTCAGTCCTCCTCGTCCTCGCTCCCCACGGAGCACTGAGGCAGGGCAGGTGGTGAATTCAGATAAACAGTCACAAAGGGCCAGTAGGGTCGCGAGCCGGATCTCGGATAATCTGGACATTAGTAAAAACTAGCGGCCCTTTCTCCGTGTGGCCAGCGTACAAAGATCACTTTTTCTAAGACTTCACAATCCCCAGAGAGGATCGCGCGACCCAGGCACCGGACGCTGCTGGTTGGCTTGCGGCAGCCACCTGATCCAGCTGGCCAATCAGGGGCGCTCTCCCAGGAATGCGGCCCCAAGTGGAAACCCGTCGATCCGTGGCGCCCAGCGGCTGTGCCTGCCACGCGCGCCCCGTTGGGTCGTGCTAGTGTGAAACTGAGAGTCTCAGGCTAGGCCTCCCACGATCTGGTTCCCCCGGCCGGGGGGAGAGGGAGGAGCCCTCCTGTCCTGGATGCCGGGGCCCGGTGTCCTTGTGCTAAATCCCCTTCCTTCTCGCAGGCTTGCAGGCTTTGCCAGCTCTGCCCTTGTTCTCCTCTCTCCGCTGGTCCAAAGCAGTGTTTGCTGAGGCTTGGAGGCAAACGGAATCAAGATGAAATTACTTGTTCACCATGTGACCTATGGCCGCTGTTTAACTTCCCTGAACCTCAGATTTCTCATCTGGAAAACGGGACTATTAATACCTAAGTGTCTTTTTTTTTTTTTTTTTTTTGTAGAGACAGGGTCTCACCTTATGGCCCTCGGTAGAGTGCCGTGGCCTCACACAGCTCACAGCAACCTCCAACTCCTGGGCTTAAGCGATTCTCTTGCCTCAGCCTCCCGAGTAGCTGGGACTACAGGCGTCCGCCACAACATCCGGCTATTTTTTTGGTTGCAGTTTGGCCGGGGCCGGGTTTGAACCTGCCACCCTCGGCATATGGGGCCGACGCCCTACCGACTGAGCCACAGGCGCCGCCCAATACGTAAGTGTCTTTATGAAGATTCTAAAGAGCCTTCACCAGGCGAGGTAGCTCATGCCTATAATCCTAGCACTCTGGGAGGACAAGACTGGTGGATTGCGTGAGGTCAGGAATTCAAGACCAGCCTGACCAAAAGGGAGACCCCGTCTCTACACTAAAAATGGAAAAATTAGGTGGGTGTTGTGGCCAGGGCCTGTATTCCCAGCTATTCAGGAGGCAGAGAATCGCTTGAACCCAGGAGTTTAAGGTTGTGAGGTATAGGTTGATGCCACCCCCACTGTATTCCAGAAGGTGTGGGATGGAGTGAGACTGTCCCCCCCAAAAGAAAACAGAACAAATATTAGTCTTTCTTTCTTCCTTTCTTTCCTTTCTTTTTTTTTTTTTTGAGACAGAGCTTCACTATGTCCCTCTTGGTAGAGTGCCGTGGCTTCTCAGCTCACAACAGCTTCAAACTTTGGGCTTAAGCGATTCTCTTGCCTCAGCCTCCCAAGTAGCTGGGACTACAGGCCCTGGCCACAATGCCTGGCTATTTTTAGAGAGGACATCTTGCTCTGGCTCAGGGTGGTCTGAATTTGTGAGCTCAAGTGATCCACCCACCTCAGCGTCCCAGAGGGCTAGGATTAGAGGCGTCAAACACTATGCCCAGCCCTAAAAGGCCATATATTATATAAATTACATTTATACAGTGTCCGGAATAGACAAATCCATAGGAAAAGAGAGTAGATTAGTGATAGCCAGGGTCTAGAAGAAGGGAAGGAATGAAAAAGACTGCTAATGGCCATGAGGTTTCATTTTAGGATGATGAGTATAACTAAAATCTACTTGCCTGGGTGAAGGTCAAGGACAAACTACAACTTGGATGCTACCAAATAAATACAAACAATGTAATCCAATTGTATGTACCCTTATATTAACACCCCTCAACAAAGATAAGTTAAAAAAAATTAAAATAGGGCCGGGCACAGTGGCTCACGCCTGTAATCCCGGCACTTTGGTCACCTGAGCTAGAGCAAGACCCCATCTCTTTTTTTTTTTTTTGTAGAGACAGAGTCTCACTGTACCGCCCTCAGGTAGAATGCCGTGGCGTCACATGGCTCACAGCAACCTCTAACTCTTGGGCTTACGCGATTCTCTTGCCTCAGCCTCCCGAGCAGCTGGGACTACAGGCGCCCGCCACAACGCCCAGCTATTTTTTTGTTGCAGTTTGGCCGGGGCTGGGTTTGAACCTGCCACCCTCAGTATATGGGGCCAGCGCCCTACTCACTGAGCCACAGGCGCTGCCCAAGACCCCATCTCTAAAAATAGCCAGGGGCCTGTAATCCCAGCTACTTGGGAGGCTGAGACAGGAGAATTGTGTGAGCCCAAGAGTTAGAGGTTGCTGTGAGCTATGATGCCACAGCACTCTACCAGGGAAAAGGGGGAATTTTATGGTATAGGAATTATATCTCAATGAAAAGAGTTAAAGAGTTTTTCCTTTGGTAGAGAAGAAGCAATGGCATCTCTCCCCACCCTGGCACTGCTCCTGCTGTCCAGCCGCTCCTATTTCTCAGTAGAGTCCTGTGTGGAGCCCTACATCACCCTTTCTTTACTATACCACTGTCATTCCACTGAAACTGTCTTCATTGTGCAGAACTCACTGACATGCAAGAACAGGGTCAATGGCTCTTTATGCTGATGTTAGTGCAAAATAATTCCCTATGTCCTGGAGCCTGGACCACAAGAATGTCCACGCTGGCACATACAAGGTCAGATTCTTCAATGAGGAGTCCTATAACCTCTTAAGGAAGGCTCAGAGAAACATTTCAATCATCCACCCCTATTCACAGTCGTTGTGGACCATCAGAGTACCTGGAATGGACCCTGGATCTCCACTGAGGCGCTGGCTGCAGTGATTGGCCTAGTGATCTACCATGCAATGAATCACATCTAGGCCTGAAGGCCACATACTCAGCCCTCCCTTGATTCTTTTAATAAACAGTCACTGGGTGGCGCCTGTGGCTCAAAGGGGTAGGGCGTCGGCCCCATAGGCCTCCGGCGGCAGGTTCAAACCCTGCCCCAGCCAAAAACTGCAAAACGTAAAAAAAAAATTAAAAATAAACAGTCACTGGCCAGCAAGAGCATGCATACACACACATACACCAAAAAAAAAAAAAAAAAAGAAAGAAAAGAAAAGAAAGAAAGAAATAGGAAAACAATCAGGTAATTTCAGAGAGTGGTAATAGTTATAGCTACAAGGCAATTCAACACAAAGATGTGATAGAGTGACTAGGGTCAAATAGGGGCTCCTCAAGGTGAAGGAGGGGCTGGAGAGGGCTGTCTGAGCTGATTGACAGAGGGAGTCCTAAGGAGAGTTTGGAGGGGAGTCTTCCAAACAGAGGGAACAGCAAACCTAGGCCAACAGGGAAATGGTTTACATAGGCCTTTTAGAAAAAGCCCTCCTCCACTAACCGTTCTTGGGGTAGTTGCCTTTGTTCTATGCAGCTTTGTTTTGTAATTCTGATTTTTGCTTAAGTTTTTCCCCTGGGGGAATGTGAAGATATTCTAGAATGTTCTGAGCAGGCTAAGAGAACAAGTTCCAGCTAAAGTCAGTGGTGGCTCACACCTGTATTCTAGCACTCTGAGAGGCTGGGAGGCCAAGGCAGGAGGAATTGCCCAGGAGTTCAAGACCAGCCTGAGCAAGGATGAGACCTAGTCTCTACTAAAAATAAATAAATAATAAAAAAATTAGCCAGGCATTGTGCAGAGTACATGTAGTCCCAGTTACATGGGAGGCTGAGGCAAAAGGAATCATTTGAAGTGTCTGAGGTTCCTGTGAGCTAGGCTGACTCCAGGGCCCCTCTAGCCTGGGACAACAAAGTAAGACTCTATCACAAACAAACAAACAAACAACAAGTTTCCAGAATTTTTTTTGTTGTTGTTGTTTAGTAGGCCTGGGCCGGGTTTGAACCCGCCAGCCTCCAGTGTATGTGGCTAACACCGTAACCATGGGTGCCAAGCCTTTTTTTTTTTCCCTTTTTTGAGACAGAGCCTCAAGCTGTTGCACTGGGGTAGAGTTCTGTGGCATCACAACTCACAGCAACCTCCAGCTCTTGGGCTTAGGCAATTCTCTTGGCCTCAGCCTCCCAAGTAGTGGGACTACAGGCGCCCACCACAAAGCCTGGCTATTTTTCTGTTGCAGTTTGGCTGGGGTGGGGTTCAAACCCACCACCCTCAGTATATGGGGCCGGTGCCCTAGGTGCCCACCCAGCTAATTTTTCTATTTTTGGTAGAGATATGGTCTCCTTCTTGCTCAGTCTGATCTTAAACTCCTGAGCTCAGATCAGTCCTCCTGCCTTAGCTGCCCAGTATGCTAGGATTACAGGCATGACTCACCTTGCTGGCCTGAGAGGAGGAGTCTTCTAAAGGGCCCTGAGAAGTATGATTAAGAATCTGCCTGGGCTGGGCGCCCGTAGCATAGTGGTTATGGGCGCCAGTCACATATACTAAGGGTGGTGGGTTTGAACCTGGCCTGGGCCAGCTAAAAAACTGTTACAAAATAAAAATAGCTGGGCATCGTGGAGGGCGCCTGTAGTCCTAGCTACTTGGGAGACTGAGGCAAGAGAATCGCCTAAGCCCAAGAGCTGGAGGTTGCTGTGAGCTGTGACCATACAGCACTGTACCAAGGTCAATAAAATGAAATTTTGTCTTTAAAAAAAAAAAAAAAAAGAGTCTGCCTGGCAGAGTTAGGAGAAAGACTTAGAGATTAGTATGAACGTGTGGATAGAATGTGACCTGTCCTGGCACTGGACAGATGGGGAAGTGATAAAGGCAGAAGGGCAGGAATTATGGCCACTTTGGAAAGAAGCTTGAGAGGAAGAAAACTTGAAGATGAAAGCTTGAGCTCCGGGTGGCGCCTGTGGCTCAACGGGTAGGGCGCCGGTCCCATATGCCGGAGGTGCAGGTTCAAGCCCAGCCCCGGCCAAAAATAAAAAAAAAAAAAAAGAAAGCTTGAGCTCTTGGGGCTGGGGCTAAGGTTAGCAAATAGAACCATGGTATTTGGGGCAAGAAGGAAACTTTTCTAGAGAACTATCTAGTCTCAGATGTGGCCAGGATTTTCTTGATCTTAAGTTGAAGGCTGATTCAGTTCTGGGGAAACCACTGGGTGGGAAGAGGAAGGACACAGCTCCTGAACCCTTCAGAAGGGATGGTCATGGTATAGACAAGCTACATTTGGGATTAATTATCTAAGACCTCCGTGACTTCCCAATCCTGGCAATTAGTAAGAAGGCAGATGCTGCTCTTGTCTGGTGGGAGAAACCTAGAACTGAGAGTTAAGGGGTAGGGATTTGGCCTTGGGCATGTTATGTTTCCTTTCTAGAAGATGGAGATGGCAATAGTGCCCATCTCATACGATTAAATGAAACAGTGTTCTGGGTGGCGCCTGTGGCTCAAAGGAGTAGGGTGCTGGCCCCATATGCCGGAGGTGGCGGGTTCAAACCCAGCCCCGGCCAAAAACTGCAAAAAAAAAAATAAAAAAAGAAAGAAACATCCCCCAGAAGAAGGGCCCTTACTGGTTTGTGTTTCCAAGGGAAGAACCAGCTTCTTGTGGACACTGCTGGAAGAGTGAGTTTTTTACTGTTCATATGAAATCATGTCATTATCCTGTTCTTTAATTTTCCATGAATCCAGCTGGCGCCCGTGGCTCAAGGAGTAGGGCGCTGGCCCCATATACCAGAGGTGGTAGGTTCAAACCTGGCCCCGGCCAAAAAATTGCAAATAAATAAATAAATAATAATCTTCCATGGTTCCCTACTTACTTCCAGATAAAGCCTAAATTCTTTAACTTTACCAACAAAGTACTGCATGGTCAGGCCCTTGTGGTCATCCCCATCCTCACTGAGTCTCTTATTGCACTCATCACCTCTGCTGGCACATGTACTAGCTTCTGGCCACTCTCAACTGTGGTCAGTTCCTCCCAAACCTGGGATTGCTCTGGCTCTTCTACTGGAATCTCTGCTTCTTCCCCTTCCTTTCTGGCTATTCCTGGGTATACTTCAGGATTCCCTGTAGGTGTTACTTCCTCAAGGACTGCCCCTGAGTCTTCTCCAGGGGACCTTCCAGCTCCCCCAAGACTTCTAGCTTCTCTCTCAGCATTCTGCTATCTTCTGTCTTATTTATTTATTTATTTTTTGCAGTTTCTGGCTGGGGTTGGGATTGAACCCGCCACCTTTGGCACATGGGGCGGTTGACCTACCCCTTTGAGCCACAGGCGCTGCCCATCTTCAGTCTTATTATTTGCCTGCTTTCGCCCCAGGCTGTTAGGGAGGAGTCCACAAAATGTCTATTAATGAATGAAAAGGGGGCAGTTCTAAGAAAAAATAGGTCACTGTACATTGGCCAAATGTCCCAACAGGTATCTGTCTCAGCAAGGTGGGAATTATCAATAAACATGATTTACAAATGAAGAAGCTCGGGCTAAGGTAATCTCACTTTGCCCCACTTTCAAATTCCTGAGCACCTATGTGTGAGCCATCACTCTGGGTTTTTCACAGACAGTATTTATAGGGTGTACAAGCTAAGAGTCTAAGAGTAAGAAATGTGAGGCCAGGGCGGCGCCTGTGGCTCAGTCGGTAAGGCGCCAGCCCCATATACCGAGGGTGGCAGGTTCAAACCCGGCCCTGGCTGAACTGCAACCAAAAAATAGCCAGGCGTTGTGGTGGGCGCCTATAGTCCCAGCTACTCGGGAGGCTGAGGCAAGAGAATTGCTGAAGCCCAGGAGTTGGAGGTTGCTGTGAGCTGTGTGATGCCATGGCACTCTACCGAGGGCGATAAAATGAGACTCTGTCTCTACAAAAAAAAAGAAATGTGAGGCCAATCACACCAGGTGAAGAGCTGAGGGTCCAAGACCTTATATAAGGGCTTACTCACTTGGACTTCAATTTTTCATGGGGCTGGTGAAAGTTTAAAGGAACTGTGTGTCAAATGCCTAGCATTGTGTCCAACATACAGCACAAACTCTGCAAGTATTTATTGATTCTTCTCTCAGTCTTAAGGATGGGAGATAGGCTCAGAAAAAGTCTTTTGAGTTGAGACTTCATCTAGGGAAAAGATAGGTCTACATTCCAGGGCCCAACCCTACAGGGACACAGCCCTATCCCATCTTCCCCTACTTCAGGAGTCAGTGTCCTTGTGAGAACATAAGGCCCTGTAGATATCCTCAACTTAGTGATGGCACCCAAAAGCTCAGCCAGGGGCTGCTGGATGTGGAGGCTTCAGAGTGGCTGCTGTGCTTAAAGTAGGGAGGTCCTTTAGGTGTCGTATCAGGGAAGGTTTACTCCAGTGTTCAACTCTTCTCTTCCAGGCCTGTTAGCAACCAGATCATTCCCAACTGCCAATCCCCCTATGGCCCTCATTCCTTTACCAGGGGATCTAGAGGTTGGAGAGAGG
Organism: Nycticebus coucang; assembly: GCF_027406575.1. Lineage (NCBI taxonomy): Eukaryota > Metazoa > Chordata > Mammalia > Primates > Lorisidae > Nycticebus > Nycticebus coucang. The sequence continues at coordinate 81,132,473 of NC_069796.1, forward strand.
AGTTTTGCAAGGGAGTGATGTACAGGGGTCAGTTTTGGGAGGAACCATAGTCCCAACCTATCACACTTCAGTAAATTTCTTTTTTTTTTTTTTTGTAGAGACAGAGTCTCACTTTATGGCCCTCGGTAGAGTGCCGTGGCCTCACACAGCTCACAGCAACCTCCAACTCCTGGGCTTAAGTGATTCTCTTGCCTCAGCCTCCCGAGTAGCTGGGACTACAGGCGCTCGCCACAACGCCCGGCTATTTTTTGGTTGCAGTTTGGCCGGGGCCGGGTTTGAACCCGCCACCCTCGGTATATGGGGCTGGCGCCTTACCGACTGAGCCACAGGCGCCGCCCCAGTAAATTTCTTTAACTGTCTTTTCCTGAGGCCAACATCTTATCCTTTGTTTCCTGAGCATCCCGTACACCTCCTGGAATGCAGGAAATGGTTGCTGAATGAAGCAATGAATTAAATTTCAACATTCATCAAGTGCTCAATCTGTAACTAAATCTAAGTGTATGCTGCTAACAATTTCTTTACCACAGGATCCTCACAGCTGCCCAGTCCCCTGGAAGCCACAGGTGAGGAAACTGAGGCTTGGGGCTGTTAAGTGACTTGTTCAAGGCCACCCAGTGGCAGCTCCCTCAAGATGGTTAGTGGAATAGTAAAGGACTGGGAGGAACCTTGATGAATTGGGACAATTGGCAGAGGAGTAACAGTCAGAAATGATTGGGTCAAGTTCTTAGGTGTGAAGAAGGAACCAGTCAGAGCTTCTCCTGTTGGGGTTAGCAGGGATGACTTCTTAGCAGAACAAAAAGGTAAGACCCTGGGGTGTAGACTCAGCTCTTCTTTGGCTGACCCTAACACATAGAAAACTGCCAACCTGACTTTGTATCTGGGAATCTTAAGAGTACTTCAGTCTCTTCTTCAACAGTAGAAGTGCCTGTGGGATCACAGCCCTCTCATCACTCTGGTTCCAGCAGGTGCTTTCCCTCTAATAAAGCCCACTTGGTGTCTTGGCAGGGCCTGCATCCAGCACTTGTGGGGTCTCCTAACCGTCTGTTTATGTGGGAGTCTCCATCACTGGACTGTGGGCCTTGGAGAGGAAAGAATAGGGGCATCCCCAGCTCCATACTTGCTGGGCGGGTTGCTGGGTGCAGGAAGGATGGAGTTTAGCTAGCCTAGCACTGACGTTGCACAGCAAAAACGTCGAAGTGTCTTTCTCCCAGGTGGTCTCACAGAACTGTGAGTCAACACTCCACTGGGGTAATAACTATGCACATTTGCTAAGCCTCGGGAGGAATTGTAGTCACGTGGCTTTCAAGGGCGGTGCCCTCGGCTTCGAGATGGAGTTAACTCCAAATCTAATCACCGAAGGCTTTCTGGAGGAGGCGGAATTTTTATGGCGGTCGATTGTGACTTTCTCTTGTGAACAGCCAGGATGCGCTTAGCCTTTTAGGGACCAAATAGCTCCGGAGGTGAGCTCCTTGCTGGTGATCAAGTCCAGGGATCTAAGGGGTCTATGCTAGGGGAAAGAGCTGGGGGGCTGGAGTCATGGGATCAGGCCCAGACCGGGTTTCACAACCTGCCCTTCCGCTGTCTTTTGCATACTGGTCGTGCCGCGGCTGCGCTAGGTCGGTGCTGCAGAGTACGGATGCTGGGCGCAGGCCATGAGGTCCCGGCCGCCCAAAAGAGGGGCATCCCTGGCCGGGGGTTAGGGCAGAAGGCTTGGCCAAGCCAGACCGGCTGTCCCCTCTCCAGGGGTAGTTCTGTTGGGTCCCAAACCCGGTCCGCAGGGGCAAGGCGCGCGCTCCCCGGGGAACCGGGCTGAGAAGCCGGCGGCCTGCGCTGGGCGGTGGTGGCACGAGAGGGCCATCTGCCTGGGTGCCGAGAACTGCAGCGTCTGCGGTGCGAGGCGCGGCCCGTCCCGGCCCCGAACCCGGCGCGCACGCACCTACCTACGCCCGCCGGCGCCCGCTGCCCGAGCCCCCTTGTCAGGCCCAGACCCAGACTAGGCGCTGGAGGCGGTGCAGGGATTAGTGGACCCCTCCCCCAGGGCTCCCCTCGCTCCGCCCGAGGCAGCGAGGACCCTTGGGCTCAGGGGTGGTGAGGGAGCTTCGTCCCAGCGGTGCCGGGGCTGGGGACTCGGCCTCACTGGGCGGGGGCCGCACGGCTGCAGGCCAAGGTGCGGGCGAGCTGTTAAGTTGCAGCCCGGCTTGGGTGCGGGAGGTGGGCTCAGCGCTGGGGTCGCCTGGCTTCATCCCCCCGCTGAGGCCACGATCGAGCGGGCAGTGCCCGGGCGGGTAACCCGACCCGGCTCCCCGGAGCCGCTCACCCCGCACTGCCGGGCAGGGGGGAGGAAGAAAAACAGGGGGAGGGGAAGGGGGTGGCGGGCGAGGGGCTGTGGGGAGCGCAGGGCCGACTCCCCGGCCCATCTGCGCTGCAGTAGGGCGGCTGCCTGTGGTGCCCCGGAGGAGCCAGCCCCCTGCCTCGCGGGCGTCGAGCCTGCGGCAGGAGGGAGCCCTGGGGCTGCACAGGCTTGGCTCGGGTAGGCAGACCCGAGCTGCTGCCTCCATTTTGTTTCCTGCTCAGCTTGGTCTGTGGTGGTGGTGGTGTGGGTTTGGGGTGCGGCCGGGCAGGGGGTTCACCTGCAGCCGCGCCTTCTCGGGGCCTGAGGCCTCGAAGACCCCAGCCCAAGCCCCCAGGTGAGCCCTGCGGCAGGAGGGGGGTTGTCTTGGCCTCGGGCCGAGCCAAGCGGGCTGAGGGCAGGTGCCCAGTAGATGGGGAGCCTGGACTGTAACCTAAGATGGAGGCCGGGACTGACGCGGGGCTGGCGAGGAAGTTGGACAGGCCTCAGTTGGGCCAGGTACCGCCTAGCTTGGGGTTCGAGACCGGTAGGGTGCTGGAGCCGTGTGCAACACGGGGCCCGCACAGTGCCCCGAGGTAGGTGAGGGGATCGGTATGCCACCCACGACGCCCGCAGGCCTCAACACTGCTAGGAGGCGCGCGAGGCCCCTGGGGAGCCCGCCTCAGACCCCGCCCGGGCAGCCAGTCCGGCCCGTAGGCCCGGGCCGCGAGTCGGCCGCAGGGGGAGGGGAGTGAGGGGGCGGCTGCGGCAGCTCCGCTGATTGGGCGGCGCGCTCGCGAGTCCGACTTCACCCGCCCTGAACCCCGAAGAGTGAGGCTAGGGAGCGCGCGCGCGCTGTGGGGGAAGGGGTGTGCGCGCACTTGGGGCCCCAGTTGCACGCGGGCCGGTGCGAGGCGCTGGGTTGCACGCGCCGCGGGGGCGCGCGCGGTGGGGGTGTGAGGAGGAGGAGGAGGCGGCGGCGGCGGCGGCGGCGGCGGCGGAGGAGGAGGAGGAATAGGCCGGGGCAGGTCGCGCTCGCTGCCTTCTCCCTTGAAGAAAAACGCGGGGGGAGGGGGGTGCGGCGAGCGGCTCCTCTCTCTCCCCACCGTTCCGCTTGCGCCCCAGTGTAATGAGGGTCACCCCCTCCCCCCAGCTGGCCCGGGAGGGGGCGCGGGGCACGGTAACTAGTGCGCTGGGGTGGGCGGCGGGCAGGCTGTAGGAGGAGGGCGGAGGCGGCCGGGCGGGGAAGATGGTGGTGGCCGTGAGGTGAGGGGCTCGGGGGAGGGCAAGGCGCGGTGCTGGGTTGGTGGCCCGCGGCGCTGCAGCCGTGGGTCCCCTCCCTCTCCTCCATCACTACCAGCCGGGCTCAGGCCTAGCTGGCCGGGCTGCCGCGAACTTCCTCCCGGCGCGGCCCGTGCTCCGCCGGCAGCCCGTGAGCACCTCGGCCTCCGCCTCACCCCAGGTAGCCGGCCGGGGAGCACGGAGCCACCTGCCCTCCCGCAGCAAACTTTGCTTGCTGCTGAATATTGATGAGTGAGATCGGCTCTGCCGGGAGGTGCGGCCGTGGCTGCGGGAAGGAGCGCGGCCTGGGCAGGCGGCGGCGGCGTCGGCAGCAGCCATGTTTGTCAAGCTGAAGCAGCTGCTGCTGCCCTGACTCGGTTTCGTCCGCCACCCCCGTTTATCGCCCTACTGCGTCCCGGCTTCTGGGCCCTGTAGCTGCAGACTGAACAGGTCTGCAGTCAAGAAGGCGAGCTCTGGGGTGCACCCGCCTCGGCCGACTAGCCTGCGGCCTGGCGACGGCCGCTGCAAAGGCTCTGGCACTGGCTGGGCACAGGGTGCAGCGCTATTGTGACCGCTGCGCCGGAGCGAGCCAGGAAGGAGGAGGGGTACCTTTTTGTGTAGCGTCGGGGAGGTCCCCTCAGACCCCGCAGCCCCCTCCCTTCCGGAGTTCCAGCCACTGGACCCCTGGCAGGGGAGAGGAAGGACGATTTCTGGTTGGGATTTGAGAATTTTGACTGCAAAGGGATTTTAATTTTAGTTCAGCCCAAGTGTCCAATCTGCGGTGGAGGAAGAAGGGACAGGCTGTTTCCATGTGGCAGGATCTGCTCAGCTTGGGGAATATGGAGTTTGCGGAGGCTCACCGAGGCCATTTTTGCATTTTCAGTCAGGGGAACTTTTTCCGCCCATGGAAGTGCAGCAAAAAGGCATAGAGGCCACTAGGCCTTGAGAAGTGGCTGCCATTTTGAAGAGGAGAGTCAGATGGCCTGTTGACTCAAATTAACTGCTCTGTTTTTGGATTCTAGGTTGATGCTGGCCCAGGATGGATCAGACCTGTGAACTACCTAGAAGAAATTGTCTGCTGCCCTTTTCCAATCCAGTGAACTTAGATGTCCCTGAAGACAAGGACAGCCCTTTCGGTAATGGTCAATCCAATTTTTCTGAGCCAATTAATGGGTGTGCTATGCAGTTACCGACTGCCAGTGGAACATCCCAAAATGCTTATGGACAAGATTCTCCATCTTGTTACATTCCACTGCGGAGACTACAGGATTTGGCCTCCATGATCAATGTAGAGTATTTAAATGGGTCTGCTGATGGATCAGAATCCTTTCAAGACCCTGAAAAAAGTGAATCAAGAGCTCAGTCGCCAATTGTTTGCACTTCCTTGAGTCCTGGTGGTCCTACAGCACTTGCTATGAAACAGGAACCCTCCTGTAATAACTCCCCTGAACTCCAGGTAAAAGTAACAAAGACTATCAAGAATGGCTTTCTGCACTTTGACAATTTTACTTGTGTGGACGATACAGATGTAGATTCTGAAATGGACCCAGAACAGCCAGTCACAGAGGATGAGAGTATAGAGGAGATCTATGAGGAAAAAACTCAGACCAATGCCACCTGCAATTATGAGCCTAAATCAGAGAATGGTGTAAAAGTGGCCATGGGAAGTGAACAAGACAGCACACCAGAGAGTAGACATGGTGCAGTCAAATCGCCATTCTTGCCATTAGCTCCTCAAACTGAAACACAGAAAAATAAGCAAAGAAATGAAGTGGACGGCAGCAGTGAAAAAGCAGCCCTTCTCCCAACCCCTTTTTCACTAGGAGATACAAACGTTACCATAGAAGAGCAATTAAATTCAATAAATTTATCTTTTCAGGATGATCCAGACTCCAGCACCAGTACATTAGGAAACATGCTAGAATTACCTGGAACTTCATCATCATCTTCACAGGAATTGCCATTTGTAAGCAGTTTTTGGTACAACTTAAATATATACATAAATGTATATATACAGGCCACTTAAAGGGAAACTTATGACAAATTTGTTCTTGGTTGTTTATCGGTTCACAGCTTATGCTAACAGTAGATAAGCTTCTTCTGGGGAAATTTTACTGTGATTTAAAAATGTATCTCCATTGTATGAATTTGGTTCTTTTCAGCTTTTCCTAAGCATCTCCATTGAGGACCTGATAAATGTTTAACTTTTAAGGGTATTTGATTGAGTTCATACTTAATTTTTCAAAATGCAAATATGCATTTCATTTGCTTTAGGAAAAAAAACAAAAAAGAGTCTTTTGCCTGACAGTTATCTTGAGTGTAGGTGAACCAGTTTATTCCTTGGAGTCCTGTTTCTGTGTAAAAGATGGCTTATATTTTGGTTGGTGAGTTGACTGTTGCTGCAGGTTGAAATGCATTTTGAGCACAGATTGAAAGTGGCTAAGATGAGGTGGCTTTCTTGGACATCAGTCAAAATTTAAATTAGGCCAGTCGTTCTGAATGTACAGCAAACATCTATTTTGATAACTGCCATTGGTTCTTGAACCATCTTTAGTTTAATTTTTTTTTTTTTAAGTCAGAGGTCTACTGTGTTACCCAGGCTGCCATCAAACTCCTGATTTCAAGTAATCTTCCTCCCTAAGCCTCCCAAGTAGCTGGGACTACAATATTTTTTTGAAGTATATATATTGTGTGGTATATATTGACACATGTATATAGAAATGGAGAAAATCTAATTTGAGTTGCTGTTTTCAGCAGTGCTGTGTAGTATTAGAGAATGGTAAATGATAGCATAAGTTTTTATTTGAATTTATGCAGAATTTCTTGACTTCTCTTGCTACCTAATGATCAGTTGACTTCTCTTAGCTTCAGTTTCATCATGTCAATTCCAGAAGTACTTGATTGCTATAAGATTTCTTTTAGGTTTAAATATTTAATTCCTATTTTGTTTCTGTGCAAACATATGGTCGCTGGTAATGTCACCAAACAGGAATGTTTTTCTTTTTTTGCCATCAAATACCTGAGAATTACTAAGTAAAGTTTTTTTTTTTTTATTTTGAGACCGTCTCACTTTGTCACCCTCAGTTGAGTGCAGTGGCATCATAGCTCACAGCAACATCCAACTCTTGGGTTCAAACGATTCTCTTGCCTTAGCCTCCCAAGTGGCTGGGACTACAGGTGCCTGCCACAACATCTGGCTATTTTTTAGAGATAGAGTCTCACTCTTGCTCAGGCTGGTCTCAAACCTGTGAGCTCAGGTAATCCACCTGTCTTCTGCCTCCCAGAGTGCTAGGATTACAGGCCTGAGCCGCTGCGCCTGGCCCTAAGTAAAGTTTTTATAAGAAAAAACTTATGGTATGTGGTGATTGTTTTGAGTGCATTAAACATTCACTTTACCCTCTTTTAAAGTTACAGAGGGGCGGGTTCCGTGGCTCACACCTGTAATCCTAGCATTCTGGGAGACTGAGGTGGGTGTGGATTGTCTGAGCTCACAGGTTACCCTGAGCCAGAGTGAGACCTTATCTCTAAAAATAGCTGGGTGTTATGGCGGGTGCTGCCTGTAGTCCCAGCTACTTGGGAGGCTGAGGCATGAGAATCACGTGAGCCCAAGAGTTGAATGTGCTGTGCGTTATGCCATGGCACTCTACCAAGGGCGACAAAGTGAGACTCTGTCTCCAAAAAATAAATAAAAATAAAGTTAAAGAAGGAGAGTGTGGGTGTGTCACTTTTTTTCTGTTGATTCATATCTTAAATATACATTAGTATTCCTTAGTTTCTTAGCTTGGCAGTTGCAGATTTAAAAAATTGTTTCAGGCCAACTGTGGTGGCTCATTCCTGTAATCCTAGCACTCTGGGAGGCTGAGGCAGGCTGATTGCTTGAGCTTGGGAGTTCAAGACCAGCCTAAGAGCAAGACCCCCATCTCTACTAAAAATAGAAAAAAACCGAGGTGAGAAGACCACTTGAGCCCAAGAGTTTGAGATTACTGTTAGCTACAATGGCTGATGCTGTGTCACCCTACCTGGGAGACAGTGAGACTCTGTCTCAAAAAAAAAAAAAAAAATTTTGTGTTTAGTGTTTATCTCGAATCTATTATCCTAGAGATATTAGGGTGGATAGGCTGTTTTGAAAGCCTCTTGACGGCTTAGACAAATTCTTTTACTTGAGTTCACTTTGAAATCTATTTTACACTTAAGTAGTACTTTTGTCTTTGTTTTCACATACAGCTTTAAATCTGAGAATGGAGATATTTCTCTGTATCTGTAACAGAGATGGAATACTCTGGTTCTCATCAAAGAGATGTTTGTGAAGTATTGGTTCTATTAAACACAATTGAAGGGTGGCGCCTGTGACTCAGTGGGCAGGGTACTGGCCCCATATACCAAGAGTGGCGGGTTCAAACCTGGCCTCGGCCAAACTGCAACAAAAAAGTAGCCAGGCGTTGTGGCAGGTGCCTGTAGTCGCAGCTACTTGGGAGGCTGAAGCAAGAGAATTGCATGGGCCCAGGAGTTAGAGTTTGCGAGAGCTGTGTGATGCCACAGCACTCTACTGAGGGAGAAAAATTGAAACTGTCTCAACAAAAACAAAAAAAAGAAAGAAAGAAAATATTGGAGCCCTTAGACCAGTGGTTCTCAACCTTTCTAATGCTGTAAACCCTTTCATACAGTTCCTCATGTTGTGGTGACCCCCAACCATAAAATTATTTTCGTTGCTACTTCATAACTGTTAATTTTGCTACTGTTATGACTCCTAATGCAAATATCTGATATGCAGGATCTTTTCATTGTTACAAAGGGGTCGCGACCCACAGGTTCAGAACCGCTGCCTTAATTTCTTATCCTTCTAAAATAGGAGTTAGCAAAATTGCATAAATGTAGAAAACTTTTTGGGAGAAAAATCTGAATTGTTCAAAGACTATGGGCTTGAAGAAGCAAGCATCTAGTTTATTCATGTAGGACTTTGGTTCATGGTTGTGGTTGAAATCTATTGCTTTTATTATTCCCTTTGTTTTTTGTTTTTTTTTTAATATAGAGCCTCAATCTGTCACCCTGGGTAGAGTGCCATGGTATCTTGGCTCACAGAAACCTCCAACTCCTGGGCTTAAGCGATTCTCTTGCCTCAGCCTCCCAAGTAGCTGGGACTACAGGTGCCTGCCACAACGCCTGGCTATTTGTTTTGGTTACAGCTGTCGTTGTTTGGCAGGCCCGGGGCTGGATTCGAACCTGCCACCTCAGGTGTATGTGGCTGGCACCTTAGCCGCTTGAGCCACAGGCGCCGAGCCCCCTTTGTTATTTTTTAACTGAAGATTTTTTTGTTTGTTAGTTTTTTGGAGACAGAGTCTCACTTTGTCACCCTGAGTAGAGTGATAGCTCACAGCATCCTCAAACTTTGGGGCTCAACAAGTGATCCTCTTACCTCAGCCTCCCAAGTAGCTGGGATAATAGGAAACTGCTACAATGCCCAGCCTAGGCCTCCGGAGTGCTAATTAATTAATGGAGGATTTAAAAAGCAAGGTCAATCTCAGTGCAAATTTAGCTTAACAGTATAGCTTGTGAAAGGTGTAACTAAAAGTAATTCTTCTATGTAGCAATATAGTATTGACTTCACAGTTGATGTAAGTTCATCTGTGGAGTGGGTATAGATGCTTTGCACAAGGCTGGAAATTTTAGAAAATCTTTAGCACAGATTGTTTGTCTTTTATTTTCTCTATAATATTAGGATAGAATAAGATTCTCTTGGCAATGGGTAGGAGTACTTATTATGGTTTTAGACCCCATGTAGAATTAGAGAAAGATGCAAAAAGATAACATACCTCAAGATCATATTTTCTTAGTTTTTTTTTTGTGGTTTTTGGCTGGGGCTGGGTTTGAACCCACCACCTGCAGCATATGGGACCGACGCCCTACTCCTTGAGCCACAGGTGCTGCCCTATTTTCTTAGTTTTTTTTTTTTTTTGAGACACAGTCTCACTTTGTCACACTGGGTGGAACACCATGGTGTCATAGCTCACAGCAACCTCAAACTCTTGGGCTCAAATGAATTCTTTTGCCTCAGCTTCCTGAGTTGCTGGGACTGTAGATGCCTTCCACAACTCCTGACTACTTTTTAGAAATGGGGTCTCGCTCTTGTTCAGGCTAGTCTTGAACTCCTGCACTCAAGCAATCCCCCTGCCTCGGCCTCCCAGAGTGCTAGGATTATAGGCCTGAGCCACTGCACTGGTCTAAGATCATATTTTCTCTTGTTTTATCAAGCTCTGTTTGCTTCCTGTCCTGAATGAGCAGCCTCTTCAGTTTACCCTCTTGTGCTCTTTATTTAATTTTCTCTGCATTACAGTGATGGTGAAATGATTGTCATCACAGTTTATCATCCTGACCTGGGGCTTTCATTTTTAAGCAAGTTGATAGTTTCTAATTCCTCTCAGTATTCAAGGCCTTTATTGTCTCTCTCCGTAGAGTGCTCTGTCATCACAGCTCATAGCAACCTCAAACTCTTGGGCTTAAGCGATTTTCTTGCCTCAGCCTCCCTAGTACTACAGGTGCCCTCCACAATGCCTTTTTGGTTGCAGTTGTCCTTGTTTAGCAGGCCCAAGCCAGGCTTGAACCTGCCAGCCTCAGTGTATGTGGCCAGCGCCCTACTCACTGAGCTATGGGCGCTGAGCCAAGGCCTTTGTGTTTTATACATAGTGGGTATTTTATAAAATCTTGAAGAAAGTTTGGTCCCCCCAGTAATTGAAGTTTAAATACCCAATAACTTGGAGTTTATTAAGTGCTTTGGTCTGTCTTACCTCATTGGGTCTTCCTAGCCTTGTAGTGAAAAAGATGTCATGGAAGACAAGAAATAAGTCAGTTTTCATGGCACTTAAGATTATTAGAATTACAACTGAAACCCTTGAACACAGAATTAACTGAGTGACCTTTGCTTGCTTTAGTGAGTTCTGAAAGATCTCTCATACCTTTGCCCATGTCTGAGGCAACTCCTGGTTTTTTTTACTACTAGGATGATTTAAAGCAGTTATTTATTTTCTATTCTTCCTCACATAGATTTTTTTTTTTTTTTTTTATGTAGAGACAGAGTCTCACTTTACTGCCCTCGGTAGAGTGCTGTGGTGTCACACAGCTCACAGCAACCTCCAGCTCTTGGGCTTATGTGATTCTCTTGCCTCAGCCTCCCGAGCAGCTGGGACTACAGGCGCCCGCCACAACGCCTGGCTATTTTTTTTTTGTTGCAGTTTGGCCGGGGCTGGGTTTGAACCCGCCACCCTTGGTATATGGGGCTGGTGTCCTACTCACTGAGCCACAGGCGCCGCCCACATAGATTTTTGTTTTTTTGCTTGGGTGGAAATTTTTATTAAGAATTTATCGGGCGGCACCTGTGGTTCAGTGAGCAGGGCGCCGGCCCCATATGCCGAGGGTGGCGGGTTCAAACCCAGCCCTGGCCAAACTGCAACAAAAAAATAGCCGGGCGTTGTGGTGGGCGCCTGTAGTCCCAGCTACTTGGGAGGCTGAGGCAGGAGAATTGCCTAAGCCCAGGAGTTGGAGGTTGCTGTGAGCTGTGTGACGCCACAGCACTCTACCGAGGGCAATAAAGTGAAACTCTGTCTCTACCAAAAAAAAAAAAAAAAAAAAAATTTATACTATATTGGGCGGCACCTGTGGCTCAAGGAGTAGGGCGCCGGTCCCATATGCCAGAGGTGGTGGGTTCAAACCTAGCCCCGGCCAAAAACCACAAAAAAAAAGAAGGAAAAAAAAAAAAGAATTTATACTATAATTACATTCATGAATTTGTGATCCTCTTAAGTTTTTAAAATGTGCCAGCTCCAGCATGGTTTGGCATATATATGATACTATAGATTTTTTTTTTTTTTTTTAAACAGAGCCTCAAGCTGTCACCCTGGGTAGAATGCTGTGGCATCACAGCTCACGGCAACCTCCAACTCCTGGGCTGAAGTGATTCTCCTGCCTCAGCCTCCCAAGTAGCTGGGACTACAGGTGCCTGCCACAAAGCCTGGCTATTTTTTTGGTTGCAGCCGTCATTGTTGTTTGGTGGGCCCGGGCTGGATTCGAGCCTGCCAGCTCAGGTGTATGTGGCTGGCCCCTTAGCCACTTGAGCCACAGGCGCCGAGCCTATAGATTTTGTTTTGAGGCAGAGTCTCGCTCTGTCCCCCTGGGTAGAGTCCCCTGGCATCATCGTAGCTCACAGAAACCTCAAACTCTTGGGCTCAAGTGATCCTTTTCTTTTTTTTTTCTTTTTGAGACAGAGTCTCATTTTGTTGCCCCTCGTAGAGTGCCCTGGCATCATAGCTCATAGCAGCCTCCAAACCTTAGACTCAAGCAATTCTCTTGCCTCACCCTCCCAAGTAGCTGGGACTGCAGGCGCCTGCCACATGCCTGGCTATTTATGTTAAAGATTTGGTCTCACCCTAGCTTAAGAGGCTGGTCTTTAACCTGTGAGCTCAGGTGATCTGCCTACCTCTGGCTCCCAAAGTGCTGGGATTATAGGCGTGAGCCACCGCGCTGGATCTCAAGTGATCTTCTGCCTTAGTCTCTGGAGTAGCTGGGACTATAGGCACCTGTTATGATTGCAGGTTATTTTTTTCTATTTTTATTAGAGATGGGAGTTAATTCTTGGCTCAAGGTGGTCTTGAACTCCTCCTGAGCTCAAGCAATCCACCTGCTTCTGCCTCCGTGTGTTAGGATTACAGGCGTGAGCCACTGTGCCTGGCCAATACTATGGATGTTTAAGGACTTGAGTGGGGAGATGTATGAAACCTAGAGTAGCTTTCCAGGAAGAAGTGGGATTTGAATTGGCCTTGCTAGATTGGGATTGTTAGGTTTAGAAGGGTAGTTTGGATGTGGAGAATTAAATGAACATGATATTTTCAGAGGGTAATTGTTTGGGACTGCTTGGGCACGATGAATGTAGCTAAGTCTAGATGTCTAGACTGAACCATTTGGTATTGATGTGATAGGAACTGGGAGCCAGTGAGGAGTTTCAGCTGAAAATTGATATTGTGAAATCTGTTAGAAAGATTTTTGGCTGGGTGAGATTTTTTTTTTTGAGACAGAGGCTTACTTTGTTGCCCTTGGTAGAGTGCTTGGTGTCACAGCAACCTCAGACTCCCTGGGCTGAAGCAATTCTGTTGTCTCAGCCTCTCGAGTAGCTGGGACTATGGGTGCTTGCCACAGCACCCACCACAACGCCTGGCTATTTTTTAGAGGCGGGGTCTTGCTCTAGCTCAGGTTGGTTTCGAACTTGTGAGCTCAGGCAATCCGCCTGCCTTGGCCTCCCAACCTGCTGGGATTACAGGTGTTTTTTTTTTTTTTTTATTTGAGACCGTCTCAAGCTGTTGCCCTGGTAGAGTGCTGTGGCGTCAAAGCTCGCAGCAATCTCCAACTCAAAGCGATGCTCTTGCCTCAGGTTTTCTTTTCATTTTTTTTTTTGAGACAGTCTCACTATGTTCTCAGTAGAGTGCTGTGGCGTCACAGCTCACAGCAACCTCAAACTGTTGGGCTTAATCAATTCTCTTGCCTCAGCTTCCTGAGTAGCTAGGACTATAGGTGCCCGACACAATGCCTGGCTGTTTGTTGTTGTTGTTGCAGTTGTCCTTGTTTAGCTGGCCCAGGCTGGGTTCAAACTGGTCAGTCTGGGAGTATGTGGCCGGCGCCCTACCCACTGAGCTATGAGTACCGCTTATTTTTTTTTTTTTTTTTTTGAGACAGTCTCGAGCTGTCGCCCTGTGTAGAGTGCCGTGGCGTCACAGCAACCTCAGATTCTTGGGCTTAAGTGATTCTCTTGCCTCACCCTCCTGATGCCCAGCTATTTTTTTTGTTGTTGCAGTTGTTGTTTTAGCTGGCCCAGGCTGGGCTGGAACCTGCCAGCCTGGGTGTATGTGGCCGGCACTCTACTCACTGAGCTATGGGTGCTGCCAGTTTTTCTGTTTTAGTAGAGACAGGGTCTTGTTTTTGCTTAGGCTGATCTTGAACTCGTGAGCTCAAGTAGTATATCCACCTTGGCCTCCCAGAGTTCTAGGATTACAGGTGTGAGCCACTGTGACTACTGGCTGGGCAAGATTAAAGGCATGGTTAGGATTTAAGAATCTATTGCAGTAGTAATTAGTGCTAAAATTTGAGCACAATCAATGATAGAGAGTAAGGAGATAAGTCTAAAAGACTATTTCAGCGTTAAAATTGGGGACTCTTTTGGGGTTGTCTAAACTGGAGGCTAAGATTGGAGCCTGGATTTCAGGAATGAAGGAGAGACGTGGGTATAGAAGTCTAAGGTTTATATAGTATTGTGCCTGGGACAAAAATGATTTGTCAAGGGTTCCCTTTTCTATCTATTATCCTAGCAGTTCTCTACTCCTTTCATTCTTTTTTTCTTTTTTCTTTTTTGAGACAGAGTCACACTTTGTCATCCTTGGTAGTGTGCTGTGGTGTCATAGCTTACAGCAACCTCCAACTCTTGGGCTCAAGGGATTCTCTTGCTTCAGCCTCCTGAGTAGCTGGGACCTCAGGTACCTGCCACAGCAGTCGGCTATTTTTAGAGACAAGGGTCTCACTCTGCCTCAGGCTGTTCTTCAACCTGTGCGCTCAGGCATTCCACCTTCTTTGGCCTCCCCGAAGGAGGAGGATAATAGGATCCTATATGCTCGGATTATAGGTGTGAGCCACCACGCCCAACCTCACAAAGGAGACCTTTGTACTTACCCTGCTATATTTGGAGCATTTAGACCACTACTCTTTAGTGTTTTTCAGCCTTTTTTATCTCATGGCACACTTGAACCTGTAAACTTCCGCCGCACACTTAAATTATGTTGATCAAAAAAAAAAAAACTGGTTTGGTAGGTGTTATATATTCAGTACTTCAGGGAGTGTGGAGGAAGGCATGCCTGGAGTAATCAGGAAGGACTTCACAGAGTGGTTATTTATAATTTGAGCCGAGACATGCCAATAAGAGCATATGCAAGTGGCAAGAAATTCTAGGATAGGTATCTGGGAAGAGAGTGGACTTGTCAAGGAGATAAAGTGTAAGGATGGGGGGGCGGCGCCTGTGGCTCAGTCGGAAAGGCGCCGGCCCCATATACCGAGGGTGGCGGGTTCAAACCCGGCCCCAGCTGAACTGCAACCAAAAAATAGCCGGGCGTTGTGGCGGGCGCCTGTAGTCCCAGCTACTCGGGAGGCTGAGGTAAGAGAATCACTTAAGCCCAGGAGTTGGAGGTTGCTATGAGCTGTATGATGCCATGGCACTCTACCAAGGGCCATAAAGTGAAACTCTGTCTCTATAAAAAAATAAATAAAATAAAAAAAATAAAGTGTAAGGATGGGCTTGTATACCATGCTATAGAGTTGAGTTTTCAGGCTGTTAAATTACACAGATCCTGTCAGTCTTTCCCTTTGTTCATTCCCATTCAACTAAGAGGTCTTTTTTTTTTTTTTGGCCGGGGCTGGGTTTGAACCCGCCACCTCCGGCATATGGTACCGGCGCCCTACCCACTGAGCCACAGGCGCCGCCCCAACTAAGAGGTCTTTATCACTGGTCTTTTAGTTTTTTTCTCCAGTCTATGCTATATAAAATTGCTTCCTACGTGGGCGGCTCCTGTGGCTCAAAGGAGTAGGGCGCTGGCCCCATATGCCAGAGGTGGTGGGTTCAAACCCAGCCCTGGCCAAATACTTGGCCCCTCCCCCCCCCAAAAATTGCTTCCTACTTCCTAAATAAAAAATACTGGCTCTGTGCTTAAAACTGTAACTTCAGTGCCTCACTCTTTTCCTAACAAAGTTCGAATTCATTGTGCTCTTGGTTAAGATCTTATTCTGACCTTTTAAAATCTTACGTTATACCTTTGTGCACTCTGGGTTCAGCCAGACCTTACTGTATGGTCTCCCTCAGTTCATGCCTTTATTTTCCTAGTCTGATTCATCTTTGCATTTTTTTTTGTTGTTGTTGTTGCTCGTTGGTAGAGTGCTGTGGCGTCATAGCTCACACCAATCTCAGACTCTTGGGCTCAAGCTATTCTCTTGCCTTAGCCTCCCAAGTAGCTGGGAGTACAGGTGCCCACCACCATGCCCAGCTATTTTTAGAAATGGGGTCTTGCTCTAGCTTGGGGCGGTCTTGAATTTGTCAGCTCAGAAGGTCCGCCCACCTCAGCCTCCCAGAGTGGGATTACAGGCGGGAGCCACTAGTCCCAGACCATCTTTACATTTTAATAGCTTATAGCATGGGGCCTTCCAATTTTTTTTTTTTTTTTTTTGAGACAGAGCCTCAAGCTGTCACCCTGGGTAGAGTGCTGTCGTATCACAGCTCACAGCAACCTCAAACTCCTGGTTGATTCTCTTGCCTCAGCCTCCCACGTAGCTGGGACTATAGACGCCCGCCACAATGCCTGGCTATTTTTTGGTTGTAGTTTTCATTGTTGTTTGGCAGGCCTGGGCTGGATTCCAACTGCCAGCTCTGGTGTATGTGGCTGATGCCTTAGCCGCTTGAGCTACAGGCACCGAGCCAGCATGCTACCTTCTAGTGACTCATATTTTATTGAGTGGATAGTGCTATTATAGAGGTTCAAGTTGGGATAATGGGAGTAAATTTTAGGTAGGAAGATGATGAGTGAGGGCGGTACCTGTGGCTCAGTGAGTAGGGCACTGGCCCCATATACCAAGGGTGGTGGGTTCAAACCTGGGCCCCAGCCAAACAACAAAAAATAGCCAGGCGTTGTGGCGGGTGCTTGTAGTCCCACCTACTCAGGAGGCTGAGGCAAGAAAATCGCCTAAGCCCAGGAGTTGGAGGTTGCTGTGAGCTGTGATGACATGGCACTCTACCAAGGGCTATAAAGTGAGACTCTGTCTTCAAAAAAAAATAAAAAAGATGATGAGTGGACTCTTGTGTTCTTAACCATTTTCCTTTTACCAAATGAAAACTTCACTGGTGTTTTTTTGTTTTGTTTTGTTTAGATAGTCTCACTCTAGCCCCACTTCAGTTCCCTGGTGTCATACATAGCTCACAGCAACCTCAAATTCTTGGGCTTGAGTAATCCTCTTGCCTCAGCCTCCAGAATAGCTAGGACTATAGGTACCTGCCACAATGCCTGGCTAGTTTTTTTTTTTTTTTTTCCAGTTTTTGGCTGAGGCTGGGTTGGAACCCACCACCTCCAGCATATGGTGCCAGCGCCCTCCTTGAGGCACAGGCACCACCCCATGGCTAGTTTTTTTAATTTTAGTAGTAGAGACAGGGTCACATGCTCACATTCCTTTTTTTTTTTTTTTTTTGGAGAGACAGAGTTGCACTTTGTCACTCATGGTGAAGTGCTGTAGCATCACACAGCTCATAGCAACCTCCACCTCCTGAGCTTAGGCGATTCCCTTGCCTCAGCCTTCCCAGTAGCTGGGACTATAGGCGCCCATCATAACGCCCAGCTATTTTTTTGTTGCAGTTTGGCTGGGACCAGGTTCGAACCTGCCACCCTCAGTATATGGGGCTGGCACCCTACTCACTGAGCTACAGGCACCGCCCTGTACTACCTGTTTAATTGAAGAAGTCCCTTAATCCCTCCTCTGTCCAGTTCCACATATATAAATTGGGACTGCTAGTACCTTCTTCACAGAGTTGTTGAGATGATGCAACAAGATAATTTATGGAAAGTAGCACAGTGCTAGTAGGTTCTCAGTAAGTTATGTCTATTTTTTCATGCCAAGAGCAAAATATGTATTTGGAAGAGATAGCTGTGAACTTTGTGAGAAAGATAGCATTGAATTATTGTTATTTTTATCTCAAACTGTCATTCTCCCAAACTCTATTCTTGGTTAATTGGTAAACTGAAGACATTAGCAACTATCGACAGTTTCCATTTTTATTTAATAAACACGAGGTTTGTTCGAGCATTGTTTGGTAATCAGAAGAATTTAGTTTGTGCAATAGGAGCAATGGCTGTTTTACCCCAAGTATTAAGTGGTATAACTATTACATTGTTGCTTTTTGTTGCTCATTCTTTGTCACAGTGTTTTTTTATTTATTTTTTATTTTTTTTTATGGCTTGGTACCCTTTGCTCAGTGGTTAGGGCACCAGCCACATACACCACCAAGGCTGGCAGGTTCAAACTTGGCCTGGGCCTGCTAAACACTGGCAACTATAACAACAACAAAAGCTAGGGATGGTGCCCATAGCTCAGTCGGCAGGGCGCCAGCCACATACACTTTGGGTGGCGGTTTCGAACCTGGCCTGGGCCAGCTAAAACAACAATGACAAGTGCAACAAAAATAATAGCTGGGGCGGCGCCTGTGGCTCAGCGGGTAGGGCGGCGGCCCCATATGCCGAGGGTGGCGGGTTCAAACCCAGCCCCGGCCGAACTGCAACAACAACAACAAAAAAATAGCCGGGCGTTGTGGCGGGCGCCTGTAGTCCCGGCTACTTGGGAGGCTGAGTCAAGAGAATTGCCTAAGCCCAAGGATTTGGAGGTTGCTGTGAGCTGTGTGACGCCACGACACTCTACCGAGGGCGATAAGGTGAGACTCTGTCTCTACAAAAAAAAAAAAAAAATAGCTGGGTGTTGTAGTGTGCACTATAGTCCCAGCTACTTGGGAGGCTGAGGCAAGAGCATTCGCTTAAGCCCAGGAGTTTGAGGTTGGGGTGAGCTGTGATGCCATGGCACTCTACTCAACATAGACTCTGTTTCAAAAAAAAAAAAAAAAAAATAGCTGGGCATTGTGGTGGATACCTGTAGTCCCAGCTACTCGGGAGGGTGGGTGAGAAAGAAAATTGCTTAAGCCGAAGAGTTTGAGGTAGCTGTGAGTTGTGATGCCACTGTACTCTACTGAGGGTAACACAGTGAGATTGTCTCAAAAAACAAAAAAAGACAAAAAAATTTTTTTTTTTTTATGTTTCTCATTTTTGTTTTTTGTTTTTTTGAGATAGTCTCTCGTGTTGCTTGGGCTAGACTACAATGGTGTCATAATTCACTGAAACCTCAAACTCTTGGTCTTAAGTGATCTTCCTGCCTTCAGGTGTTTCCAACTAATTTTTAAATTTTTTGTGGAGATGGGGTCTTGGTATGTTACTGACGCTGGCCTACAACTCCTGGCCTCATGTGATCCTCCCCTTGGCCTCCCAAAGTGGTAGGATTACAGGTATGAGCCACTATGCCCAGCCTATCATAGCTATAAGTGTTTCATTTCTACCCCCTGGTTTTCAGGGAAGCCCAGTGAAAAAAGGTCTAAGTTCTTTTTGGTGGTGGATTTGATTTTAATTGAAGTTATTTCTGAAACTTCCTTAAATGATCTCAAATGTAACCCTTTTCTTTTTCTTTTTGAGATAGAGTCTTACTCTGTCACCCTGGGTAAACTGCTATAGCATCATCATAACTCACAGCAACCTCAAACTCTCAGGCTTAAACAATCATCTTGCCTTGGCCTCCACAGTATCTGGGACTATAGGTACCCACCATGATGCATGGCTAGTTTTTTTTTTTTTTTTTGTAGAGATAGTCTTATTTTATTGCCCTCGATAGAGTGCTATGGCGTCACACAGCTCACATCAGCCTCCAACTCCCAGGCTTAAGCAATTCTCTTGCCTCACCCTCCCAAGCTGGGATTACCGGCACCCACCACAACCACAGCACTCAGCTATTTTTTTTTTTTTTTAGAGACGGAGTCTCACTTTGTTGCCCTTAGTAGAGTGCACAGCACAGCACAGCACAGTGCACAGCAACCTCCAGCTCTTGGGCTTAGACGATTCTCTTGCGTCAGCATCCTGAGTAGCTGGGACTACAGGCACCCGCCACAAAGTCTGGCTATTTTTTTATTGCAGTTTGGCTGGGGCTGGGTTGGAACTCACCACCCTTGATATATGGGGCCGCCGGCACCCTTGGCTATTTTTTGTTGCAGTTGTCATTGCTGTTTCAGCTCACCCGGGCCGAGTTTGAACCCACCACCCTTGGTGTATATGGCCAGCGCCTTGCTGACGGAGATAGCTGTTACCCTAAGTAGAGTGCTATGGCATCAGAGCTCATAGCAACCTCAAACTCTTGGGCTGAAGCAATTCTCTTGCCTTGGCCTCCCAAGTAGCTGGGACTACAGGCATGTTTTTCTGTTGCAGTTGTCATTGTACTGGGTTTGAACCTGTCAGTGTGGGCTGTACCCTACCTATTGAGCTACAGGGACCACCCGATACTATAATACTTTTTTTTGCTTGTTTTTGCAGTTTTTGGCCGGACCAGGTTGAACCCATCACCTCCAGTATATGGGGCTGGCGCTCTATTCCTTTTGGCCACAGGCGCCACCTGATACTATAATACTTTTTAAAAGATTGCTGAAAGGATAAAATCTATTTTGGAGGATGAATAATTACATTTACACATTAGATTAAATTAAAAATAATTAATTGTTATATGATAATCCCCTTACCTACCAAGAAGAGTCTGAAGGTAGTCAGTCTGTCTTTGTAAATTATGGGAATATATTCCCTGTGTCATCTTTAATTTCTCTTGATGCTGTAATTAGAGCTCTTGGGGGCTCCCTGGTGAAAGTAGGTGATTTGTGAGTTAGATTTGTAACCTATAAAAATAATAGACATTAATTCCACACTACTTGTCATTGGAATTTGACATGCAAAGTCATTTGTTTTTGAAAAGAAGGCTGTTGTTCCAGCAAGAGCAACATAGCAAGTCCTTGTCTCTCAAAATCTTAGAAAATTGGCTGGGCATGAGGCACACCCCTCCTCCAAGCTATTCAGGAGGTTAAGGCTGGAGTACAGTTGGTGCGATCATACCTTTATGCAGCCTTGAACTTCCTGGCTTCAAGTGATGCTCTGGCCTCAGTGGGGATTCTTCTCAAAACTGAGGGGGGGAAAGCATAAGAATCATTTATTGGTCCCTAAATAACCTTGAATATAGGTATTTTGTAATTGCTATATTCCCCGTATCTTTTATAGATTCCTAATATATTTTTTGTTAAAATAAGAACTTTTATTCAGAGTTGTAAATGGGGCTATCAGAAAATCAGTTTTTAAAAGTTAAACTAATGTCCTTATATCATTTAACGTAAGAATTTTGTTTGTTTATATTTTAATTAATTAAGTAATTTTTTGAGACATAGTCTCACTATGTTGCCCTCGGTAGAGTGCCGTGGCATCACAGCTCGTAGCAACCTCAAACTATTGGCCTTAAGTGATTCTCTTGGTTCAACCTCCCAAGTAGCTGTGACTATAGTGCCCACCAAGACGCCTGGCTGTATTTTATTTTATTTTTTGAGTGAGTCTCACTCTGTTTGCCTGGGTAGAGAGCCAAGCCATCAGCCTAGCTCATAGCAACCTCAGGCTCCTGTGTGCAAGACATTCTCCTGCCCCATTTTTTTCTTGTCTTTTTTTTTTCTTTTCTTTTTTGTGATTTTTGGCTGGGGATGGGTTTGAACCCGCCACCACCGGCATATGGGACCGGTGCCCTACTCCTTGAGCCACAGGCGCCGCCCCTTTTCTTTTTTTTTTGAGATATAGTCTCTCTATGTTATCCTCGGTAGAGTGCCATGGCGTCACACCTCACAGCAACCTCAAACTCTTGGGCTTAAGCAATTCTCTTGCCTCAGACTCCCAAGTAGCTGGGACTATAGGGCCCGCTACAAAGCCTGGCTTTTTTTTGTTGCAGTTGTCATTGTTATTTAGCTGGCCTGGGTTGGATTCGAACCCACCAGCCTTGGTGTATGTGGCTGGTGCCCTACTCAACTGAGCTATGGGTACCCAGCCTGCCACACTTTTTTTTTAGAGTCTCACTACATCGCCCTCAGTAGACTGCTGTGGCATCACAGCTCACAGCAATCTCCAACTCTTTGGGCTTAAAGTGATTCTCTTGCCTCGGCCTCCCAAGTAGCTGGGAATACAGGCGCCCGTAACAATGCCCGGCTATTTTTTGGTTGCAGTTGTCATTGTTGTTTGGCAGGCCCGGGCTGGATTCCATCCCGCCAGCTCTGGTATATGTGGCCGGCGCCTTAGCCACTGAGCATAGGCGCCGAACCATCCTCCTGCCCCATTCTTACCCTCAGCATCTGGAACTACAGGTGCCTGCCACAATGCCCAGTTAATTTTTTTTTTTTTTTGTAGAGACAGAGTCTCACTTTATGGCCCTCGGTAGAGTGCCATGGCCTCACACAGCTCACAGCAACCTCCAACTCCTGGGCTCAAGTGATTCTCTTGCCTCAGCCTCCCAAGTAGCTGGGACCACAGGCACCCGCCACAACGCCCGGCTATTTCTTGGTTGCCGCCTGGCCGGGGCCGGGCTTGAACCCGCCACCCTCGGTATATGGGGCTGGCGCCCCACCGACTGAGCCACAGGTGCCGCCCAGTTAATTTGTTTTTGATTTTTAGTAGAAATGGGCTCTAGCTATGTGATCAGGCTGTTCTTGAACTCTTGACCACAAGTGATCCTCCAGTCTCATCCTCCCAGAGTGTTCATATTACAGGTGTGGGCTTGGTGCCCTTTGCTCAGTTGTTAGGGCACCAGCCACATATATCAGGGCTGGCAGGTTTGAATCAGGCCCAGGCCTGCTAAACAAAGAGAACTACAAGAACAACAACAAAGAAATAGCTGGGCATTGTGGCAGGCGCCTGTAGTCTCAGCTACTTGGGAGGCTGAGGCAAGAGAATTGCTTAAATCCAAGAGTTAGAGGTTGCTGTGAGCTAAGACGCCATTGCACTCTACTGAGGGAGACAAAGTAGACTGTTTCAAAAGAAAGAAAAAAGATTATAAGTGGGAAAGATGATATCCAACCCCACTGCCCATTTTTTTTTTCCCCGCTGCCCATTTTAAATCAAGTTGTCTTTTGTTGAGTCATGGAAGTTCTTTATATATTCTGAATATAAGACTTTTTTTTTTTTTTTTTTTTGTGACTTTTGGCCAGGGCTGGGTTTGAACCCGCCAACTCTGGCATTGAATATTAGACTCTTATCAGATACATGATTTGCAAGTATATTCATCTATACCACTCTTGTTGTAATGTCTTCTGCATACAAGTTTTAATTTTAACGAAGTCCAGTTCATTTTTTGTTGCTGTTGCTTTTGGTTTTGTTGTGTGAATCCATTGCCAAATTGAAGTTCATGAAGATTTACTCCTTTACTTTTTTCTGAGTTACAGTTTTCTTTTTCTTCTTTGTGACAGTCTCAGTTCTGTCACCTTAGGTAGAGTGCAGTGGCATCACAATAGCTTACTGGAACCTCAGACTCCTGGGCTTAAGCAATCTTCTTGCCTCAGCATTCCAAGTAGTTGGCACTATAGGTGCACTTCATGATGCCTAGCTAATATTTCTATTTTTTTTTTTTTTTTTGTAGAGACAGAGTCTCACTGTACCGCCCTCGGGTAGAGTGCCGTGGCGTCACATGGCTCACAGCAACCTCTAACTCCTGGGCTTCCGCGATTCTCTTGCCTCAGCCTCCCGAGTAGCTGGGACTACAGGCACCCCCATCACAACGCCCGGCTATTTTTTTTTGTTGTTGCAGTTTGACCGGGGCTGGGTTTGAACCCGCCACCCTCGGCATATGGGGCCGGCGCCCTACTCGCTGAGCCACAGGCGCCGCCCCTAATATTTCTATTTTTAAGGCTGAGTGCTGTGGATCACCTGAGCTAATGGGTTCAAGACCTGAGTAAGAGCGTGACCCATCTCTAAAAATAGCCAGGAGTTGTGGCAGACACCTGAAGTTCCAGCTGCCTGGGAGGCTGAGGCAAGGATTTGCTTGAGTACAAGAGTTAGAGGTTACTATATGATGCCAGAGCACTCTACCATGGGTGACAAAGTGAGACTCTTGTCTTACAAAAAAAAAAAAAAAAATTTCTATTTGTAGTAGAGCTGTGGTCTTTTTTTTCTCAGAGTGGTCTTGAACTCCTGACCTTAAGTGATGCTTCTGCCTTGGCCTCCTGGTTTGCTGGGATTATAACTGAGCCACCACACCTGGCCTTAGTTTTATAATTTTATGTCTTACATTTATTTTTCATTATTAATATTTTTTTATTTCCTTGCTTATTTTTTATTTTTATTTTTTGCTTTTTTTTTTTTTGAGACAGAGTTCTACCTGATGCCCCTGGGCAGAGTGCAGTGGTGTCATAGCTGACTACAACCTCATACTGTGGGCATCCTGCTGCCTCAGCCTCTGGAAGCTGCTGGGATTATAGGCACTCACTGCAGCGCCTGGCTGGGTTTTTACATTTTTTTAAGGAGTCGGGGTCTCTTGCTTGGGCAAGTCTCGAACTCCTGAGTTCAAGCAATTCTCCCTCCTCACCCTCCCATAGTGCTGGGATTATAGATATGAGCCACTGTGCCCTGCTATCTCTTACATTTAGTTCTTTTGTACATTTGATTTAATTTTTATGTATAGTGGGAGGGTCCTGTTTCATGTTTTATTTATTTTTTGGTCATCCTTGGTAGAGTCCTGTGGCATCTTAGCTCACAGCAACCTCAAACTCTTGGGTTCAAGTGATTCTCTTGCCTTAGTAGGTACTTAGTCCCAAGTAGCTGAGTCCCAAGTACTTAGTCCCAAGTAGCTGAGACTATAGGTGCCTGCCACAATGCTTGGCTATTTTTTAGAGATGAGGTCTCACTCTGGCTCAGGCTGCTCTCAAACCTGTGAGCTCAGGCAATCTACCAACCTCGTGGCCTCCCAAGTGCTGGGATTATAGGCATGAGCCACCGTACCCAGCTAATTTCATGTTTTAAATTTTAAAAATTTCTGTCGCTTTATTGTGATAAATTTTATATACCATACAATATATTTGTTGAAAGTATCTACATGTAGATAGTTCAGGCTGGGTGTAGTGGCTCGTGCCTGTAATTTCAGCACTTTGAAAGGCTGAGTCATGAAGATTTCTTAAGTCCAGGTGTCTGAGACCAGCTGGGACAACATATCAAGGCCTTATCTCTATGAAAAAATGAGCCTGGGTATGGTGGCACATGCCTGTAATCCTAGGACTTTTGTGAGTCTGAGGCGGCTCAGTTCAGAAGTTAGAGACTAGCCTAAGCAAGAGTGAGACCCCGTCTCAAAAAATAGCCAGGTGTTATCATGGGCAGCTGTAGTCCCAGCTACTTGGGAGGCTGAAGCAAGAGGATTGCTCGAGTCCAAGAGTTTGACATTGCTCGAGTTAACGATGCCATGGCACTCCATCCAGGGTGACAGTGAGACTGACTCAAAAAATGAGCCAGGGGGTGGCGCCTGTGGCTCAGTGAGCAGGGCGCCGGCCCCATATACCGAGGGTGGTGGGTTCAAACCCGGCCCCGGCCAAACTGCAACAACAACAACGACAACAAAATAGCCGGGCGTTGTGGCGGGCGCCTGTAGTCCCAGCTACTCCGGAGCCTGAGGCAGGAGAATCGCCTAAGCCCAGGAGTTGGAGGTTGCTGTGAGCTGTGTGACGCCACGGCACTCTACCGAGGGCAATAAAGTGAAACTCTGTCTCTACAAAAAAAAAAAAAAAAAAAGAAAAAATGAGCCAGGGCTGGCCATAGTGGCTCACATTTGTAATCTTAGCACTTTGGGAGGCTGAGGCAGGTGGATTACTTGAGCTCAGTTTGAAACCAGCCTGAAAAAGAGTGAGATCCAGTCTCTAAAACATAGCCAAGGCTTTGTGGCGGGAGCCTGTAGTCCCAGCTACTTGGGAGGCTGTGGCAAGTAGATCTCTTGAGCCTTAAGAGTTCTAGGTTGCTATAAGCTATGATGCCATGGTAGTCTATGGAGAGCGACAAAGTGAGACTTTGTCTCAAAAAAAAAATAGGTGAAATGATGAGTCCTGATAGTCCTACCTACTCAGGAGGCCGAGGCAGGAGGATGCTTGAGCCCAGGAACTTGAGGGTGCCGTTATGATTGTGCTACTTTACATAAACGGCTCATTGAACAGTAACTCTCCATTCTTCCCTTCTCCTTCCTGGTAACTTACCTCTATTCTATTTTCAGTCTTATTGAATTTGCCTGTCCTAGGTGCTTCATATAAGTGGCATCATATGTGTCCTTGAGTGTCTGGCATATTTCACTTAGCATATGCTATCATGGTTTTTCCATGTTATGGCATGTATGAGAACTTTTTTATGGGTGAATTATCTTCTGTCTTACATATAATGGATTGTGTTATTCATTCATCTGTGATGGACATTTGGGTTGTTTTTACTTTTGGATAATGTGAATAATGCTTCTGAGAACATGGGGGTTAGAACAGTTAGGTTCTAATCCTTTGGTTGTGTATGTAGGGATAGAATTGCTGGGTCACGTGGTAATTCTGTATTTAACTCTTTGAGGAAACTCACCCTATTTTTTCTTCAGTATTTGTTTTGCTGAATAGTTTTTTCACTTCCTGTAATTGCTTGTGACAGTTTTCCCGTTTCTTTGCTGCTTTTGGGAAGAGACTAGCCTTTGAAGTTCACTGATCTCCCATTTCCTTGATTTCTCTCACACACTTATTAGACAGAGTCCACTTCTTTTTTTTTTTTTTTTTTTTGAGACAGTCTCATTTGAACCCACCATTCTTGGTGTATGTGGCTGGCACCATAACCACCATGCTATGGGCACCGAGCCTAGAGTCTACTTATTATTTTAATTTAATTTAATTTAATTTTTGGCCGGGGCTGGGTTTGAACCCACCACCTCCAGCATATGGGGCTTGTGCCCTACTCCTTTGAGCCACAGGCGCTGCCCGAGTCCACTTATTATTGTTCCTGTATGGCAGGTATATGCCTGCTATGGCTTGTAGTCCAAATTTGGCTAACACCTGTTTTTGTATAATCCATTAGTCAGAAATGTGTTTTTACATTTGTGAATAGTAGAGACAAAATCAAAGTGAAATATTTTGCATCATGTTAAAATTATATACAGTTAAAGTTTCAGTAACCTTATAAGTTTTTTTTTTTTTTTTTTGGTGGTTTTTGGCCGGGGCTGGGTTTGAACCCACCACCTCCGGCATATGGGACCGGCTCCCTACTCCTTGAGCCACAGGCGCCGCCCAGTAACCTTACAAGTTTTACTGGTACTAATTGGTTCTAATGGCTACTGTCGTTCTTTTACATGTTGTATAAAACAAGTAAAAGAATGACAGTAGTTGTGTATAGCTATTTTTGTGCTATTATGGGAGAGTTGAGTAGTCCAAAACAAGAATGTTATGTGTTGTATTTATTTTTGCACTTTTTGGCCGGGGCTGGGTCTGAACCTGCCACCTTCAGTATATGAGGCCGGCACCCTACTCCTCTGAGCCACAGGCGCCACCCCAGTTATGTCTTGTAGAGTTTTAGAATATCTATTGTCTGGCTCATAATTTAGAAGATAGTTTATAGACTCTTAGTGCATAGTATCTCAAGAGTTATTGATTTTTTTTTTTTTTTTTGTGACAGAGTCTTACTTTGTTGCCCTTGTAGAGGAGTGGTGTGGCCTTACAGCTCACAGCAACCTCAAACTCTTGGCCTCAGGTGGTTTTCTTGCTTCAGCCTCCCAAGTAACTGGGACTACAGGGCCCGCCACAGGGTCTCTTGCTCAGGCTGGTCTCGAACTTCTGAGTTCAAGCAATCCATCCACCTTGGCCTCCCAAAGTGCTAGGATTACAAGCGTGAGCCACCACACCTGGCCTGAATGATCTTCTAAGGACAATACATAAGTTTGCGTGTGTATGCCAAAATATTATTTCATAGGCACATCTAATATTTTAAGTGTTAATGAATGGAAGCAGTAATTGGCAGTTCAACTAACTGCCACTGTAACTTTGCTGGTAATGGGAAGGATGTTTATTGGTATTCTGATTTTCAGATCACCATTTCAATCAACACTTTGGCTTTTAGAAAAGAGGGTACTGGGCGGCGCCTGTGGTTCAGTCGGTGGGGTGCCGGCCCCATATACCGAGGGTGGCGGGTTCAAACCCGGCCCCGGCCAAACTGCAACCAAAAAATAGCCGGGCGTTGTGGCGGGCGCCTGTAGTCCCAGCTACTCGGGAGGCTGAGGCAAGAGAATCGCTTAAGCCCAGGAGTTGGAGGTTGCTGTGAGCTGTGTGAGGCCACGGCACTCTACCGAGGGCCATAAAGTGAGACTCTGTCTCTACAAAAAAAAAGAAAAAAAAAAAAGAGGGTACTAAGTTCTGTTCTCCCATAATAATACTATTATAGAACATTTTTGCAAAATATGTTATAAATATTTTTGTGTCCTGTATCCCCTCCTATGCTTAAAACTTAAAGCCTGGGGAGGGCCAAGTAGCTCTTGCCTGTAATCCTATCATTCTGGGAGGCCCAAGGCAGGAGGATTGCTGGAGCTTAAGAATTCGAGAGCAGCCTTGAGCAAGAAAGAGCAAGCCCCCGACTCTACTTAGAAAAATTAACTAGGCATGGTGCAGGCCCCTGTTGTCCCAGCTACTAGGGAGGCTGAGGCAGGAGGATCGCTTGAACCCAAGAGTTTGAGGTTATTGTGATCTGGGCTGACACCACGATACTGTAGCCTGGACAACAGAGTGGGACTCTAACTCAAAAAAAAAAAACCAAAAAACTTTTTTTAGAAATGAGGCCAAGAGATTCTTCTGCCTTACCTTCCCTCGTAGCTGGGACTATAGGCGTGTATCACCACATGTGGGTAGTTTTTCTATTTTTAGTAGAGAAAGGGTCTTGGATCTTGCTCAGGCTAGTCTCAAACTCCTGGCTTCAAACAGTCCTCCTCTTTCAGCCTTCCCAAAGTGCTGGGATTACGGATGTGAGCCACAGAATCTAGTCCAGGCTGAGTAATTTATGAAAAAAGGATTTTATTTTATGATTCTAGAGGCTGAGAACTCCCAAGATTGAGGACCATACCTGGTGAGGGCTTTCTTGCTATGTTGTAACACATCAGAAGGGCATCACAGGATGCAGAAGCATTAGGATGAGACAAAGGAGACCAAACTCATTTCTTTATTAGGAGCCCCTCCCCACCATACCAGCGTTAATATGAAGGCATAGCCCTCATGACGTAATCTTTTAAAGGTCCCCCCTCTTAACACTCTTAAAATGATAGTTAAAGTTCAACATGAGCTGCATACTTGGGAGGCTGAGGCAGTATGTTTGTTTGCTTGAGCCCAGGAGTTCAAAACCATCCTAGACAATGTAGTGAAACCTCATCTTAAAAATTATTTCAGTATAGGGTGGCGCTGTGGCTCAGTGAGTAGGGCGCTGGCCCCATATGCCAAGGGTGGTGGGTTCGGACCCAGCCCAGGCCAAACTGCAACAGAAAAATAGCTGGGTGTTGTGGCGCGTGCCTGTAGTCCCAGCTGCGTGGGAGGCTGAGGCAAGAGAATCGCGTAAGCCCAAGAGTTAGAGATTGCTGTGAGCTGTGTGACGCCACAGCACTCTACTGAGGGCGGTACAGTGAGACTCTTTGTCTCTACAAAAAAAAAAAAATTATTTCAGTATCAGTTTTTAGAGGGAATATATACAAACCATAGCACTTTGGATATAGAATTTCCATAATCCTAAAAGGTTTAGCATTGAAATTTAAGAAATGTGGATAGCCCCACCTATTTGGGAGGCTAAGGCAAGAGCTGGAGGTTGCTGTGAGCTGTGATGCCACGCCACGTCACTCTACCAAGAGCGAGAAAGTGAGACTCTGTCTCTTCAACAACAATAACAAAAAAAGAAATGTGGATAGTCGGTTAGGTGGCTCATGCCTGTAATCCTAGTACTCTGGGAGGCCAAGGAGGTTAGGTTGCTTGAGCTCAAGAGTTAGAGAAGAGCCTGAGCAAGAGTGAGACTCCATCTCTAAAAATAGCTGGGTGTTATGGCAGGTGCGTGTAGTCCGAGCTACTTGGGAGGCTGAGGCAAGAAAATCACTTCAGCCAAAGAGTTTGAGGTTGCTGTGACGCCACACCACTCCTACCAAGGGTGACAAAGTAAGACTCTGTCTTAATAAAAAAAAATGTGGGGCAGCACCTGTGGCTCAAGGAGTAGGGCACCGGTCCCATATGCCAGAGGTGGCGGGTTTAAACCTAGCCCCGGCCAAAAACCAAAAAAAAAAAATGTGGATAAACTGTGGAGCACACTCTTTTCCCCAGTCCCTTCATAATTTGTACTGGGAGCCTCTTAGCACAAGTTGTAGCTTTCTTAAGTGCTCTTTGTATCTGTGTCATACCTGCCTTTGTACTGGAATCAAATTTTTTTTTTTAATTTAAACTTTATTTATTTATTTTTTGTTTGTTTTTGGCCGGGGCTAGGTTTGAACCCGCCACCTCCGGCATATGGGACTGGCGCCCTACTCCTTGAGCCACAGGTGCCGCCCAGGAATCAAAATTTTATGACCCCAAGGTAAAGTAGTTAAATTTCTGGAATATTCCTAGTAGACCACTGGCTACTTGATGACAAAATGCCCATTGGCTATCGTTTTAAATTTGTGCATTCACGCTTTCCTTTTGCATTGTATGTTATTTTTTCACGTACGTTAACTTAAAGTTAGCTATGTTTCAAGGACGAAAGAGGAAGATAAAACTTTTTACATTTATAATATTTTATTAAGTTTCTTTTTTGCTCATTCATTTATTCATTCATCATTGAACAAATATTGAGCATTTGCAATGTGCCATATACTGTTGTAAGTGCTGAGAGTACTGTGATAAGCAGAATAAACCTGCCCCGCCTTCGTGCATCTTTTCAGTAAAGTAAGAAGGAAAAATGTTAAGCAGATCATTTCACAATGGTTATATAAATGTATTTAAACTGATGACTAGGAAGGGATGTGCAGGGAACTTTTTGAGTGTACTTTCTGGGGGGACCTGATTTAGTGTGGTCAGGGAGACTTCCCTAAGAAAGTGTCATGGAAGCTGGGATTCCCAGGTTGAGTAAGAATTAACTTGAGTATAGGCTCGGTGCCTGTAGCTTAGCAGCTAGGGCACCAGCCACATATACCAAGCTGGCGGGTTCGAATCCAGCCTGGGAATGCCAAACAACAATGACAACTACAATCAAAAACCAGCCAGATGTTGTGGCAGGCACTTGTAGTCCCAGTTACTTGGATGGCTGAGGCAAGAGAATCGCTGAAGCCTAAGAGTTTGAGGTTGCTGTGAGCTGTGATGCCATAGCACTTTACCCAGGGTGACAGCTTGAGACTCTGTCCCAAAAAAAAAAGAAATTAAGTATAAAAAGGAGGACTGGACTGTAATGTGGCAGAGGAATTTAAAGAGTATTTTAGGCAGCGGGACCACCTTGTGCAAAGGTCAAGGAAAACTAAAGTATGTTTAGTAACATTTGAGAAGACTGAGTTTATGGCAGCATCCTGGAGAACCTGAGAGTCTGGCATTCAAGTTTGTTTGTTTCTTTTTTTGACGTAAGTTCACTCTGTCACTTGGGGCTAGAATCCTCATAGCTTACTACAGCATCAAACTCCTAGCCTCAAGTGATCATTCTGCCTTGGTCTTCCAAAGTGCTAGAATTACAGGTGTGAGCCACTTTTTCTTGTTTGTATTTCAATATCACATTGTGTTCACACTGACACAGATGAGAAGAACCTCTTTAAACCAATACCCAGATTTTCCTCTCTGCTTTAACTAGACTGTCTCTGAAATCACCTTTTATTTATTTATTTATTTTTGAGACAGGAGTCAGTCTCATTTTGTTACCCTAGGTAGAGTGCTGTATTGTCATAGCTTACAGCAACCTCAAACTCTTGGGCTCCAGTGATTCTCTTGCCTCAGCCTCCCAGGTAGCTGGGACTATAGGCGCCTGCCACAATGCCCAGCTATTATTAGAGACGGGGTCTCGCTTTTGCTCAGGCTGGTCTCAGACCCATGAGCTCAGGCAATCCACCCACCTTGGCCTCCCGGAGTGCTAGGTTTACAGGCGTGAGCCACCGCACTTGGCCAGAACTCTAAATTTTTTTTTTCTGCATCTGATGGGTAGTGTGTTGATGATGTACTGAGACATGAGGCAGTCATATCTCACACTACAGTATGAAAACTCAAACATCATGTTTATGAGCAACAACAGGATCTGTGTCAGAATTTTTTTTTTTTTTCTTTTTTGAGACAGCCTCAAGCTGTCGCTGTCGCCATGGGTAGAGTGCTGTGGCATCACAGCTCACAGCAACCTCCAACTCCTGGACTCAAGTGATTCTCCTGTCTCCGCCTCCCAAGTAGCTGGGATTACGGGTGCCTGCCACAACGCCTGGCTATTTTTTGGTTGCAGCCATCATTGTTGTTTGGTGGGTCCGGGCTGGATTTGAACCCGCCAGCTCAGGTGTATGTGGCTGGCGCCTTAGCCACTTGAGCCACAGGCGCCGAGCCTGTGTCAGAATCTTTAAGGAAAATTCTGGGTTACCGGATTTAAAGATGTGTATTCTTTTTGGAGTTAGTCTGGTGCCATGTAAAAAACCATTTTTGCTGGAATCTGGTTTGAACTGTCTCTGTTGTTTTGGTACCAGTTTTGTGTACCTGACTGGTACCCGGGCAAACAAATTAACTTATGCCTTAATTATCTCATCCATAATATGGAGGAAATTATAGATACGGTGGCTCATGCCTGTAATCCTAGCATTTTGGGAGGCTGAAGTGGGAGTATCACTTGATCTCAGGAATTTGAGACCTTCCCAAATAGTAAAGATGTCTCCGGCCCTCCCCCCATCTCTACAAAAAATAGAGAAATTAGTTGGTTGTGATGGCGTGCACCGGTAGTTCCAGCTACTCAGGAGGTTGATGCAGAAGGAAGTGAATGGCTTGGGCTCAGGAATTTGAGAGTTGTCTGAGAGAGTGAGACCCAAACTCCACAAAAAGTAAAAAACCCAGTTAGGCGTCATCACATGTGCTTGTAATCCCAGCAGCTCTCAGGGCCGAGGCAGCAGGATGCACACTGCCCGAGTCTGATGTGGCAGAAAGCTATTGTGACACTATTGCACTCTGTTCAGGGCACAGGGCGAGACCATGTCGTCAACAACAAAACAACAAAAAAAGAGATCTGAATTTCTCTATCAAAGGTGAAAGTTTTGCAGAATCCTAGGTTTGGCAATAGTTTTGTTTGAGGAGATTGAAGATGGGTGCTTACTCTACTGGCTTGTACAGTTTCAGCTAGAATTCTGATGGGTTTCCCCTTGTAGGTGGCTGCCTGCAGAATTTTCTTTCATTTTGGCTTTGACCAGTCTAATTACATTGTGTCTAGGAAATGCTTTGTTTGAACTGAGTTGGCCTGGGGTTGGATATCCGTTAAGTGGGCGAATGTTTTAATCTATAGTTATACTATATAAATTTTCAGTTATAATATCCTTGACTGAGTTTTCCATGCTATTGGGACTCTCTTCTTCAAGGACACCTATAATTTGTATGTTGGTATGCTTCATGTAGTCCCATAATTCTGTAAAAGATTCCTTTGCTTTTACTCTTTTCTGCCTCTTTTTTTTTTTTTTTGTAGAGACAGAGTCTCACTTTATGGCCCTCGGTAGAGTGCCGTGGCCTCACACAGCTCACAGCAACCTCCAACTCCTGGGCTTAAGCGATTCTCTTGCCTCAGCCTCCCGAGTAGCTGGGACCACAGGCGCCTGCCACAATGCCCGGCTATTTTTTGGTTGCAGTTTGGCCGGGGCCGGGTTTGAACCCGCCACCCTTGGCGTATGGGGCCGGCGCCCTACCGACTGAGCCACAGGTGCCGCCCTTTTCTGCCTCTTTAAATGACTTGGTTAGCTTGAGAGCCTTGTCTTCCTTCCAGCTCTGAAATTTGTTCTCTGTAGTTTAGTCTGTTACTAAAACTTTCTATTACTTTTTTTTTTGAGACAAAGTGTTATTATATCGCCCTCAGTAGAGTGCCGTGGCGTCACACACAGCTCATGCAGCCTCCAACTCTTGAGCTTAAGTGAGTCTCTTGCCTCAGCCTCCCAAGTCGCTGGGACTACAGGCACCCATCACAATGCCTAGTTATTTTTTGTTGTTGTTGTTGTCATTGTTGTTTAGCAGGCCCTGGGTAGGTTCGAAGCCACCAGTCCGGTGCATGTGGTTGGTTCCCCAACCACTGAGCACTGGGCACCAAGCATTTTCTATTTCTTTTTATTTTTTTGAGACAGAGTCTCACTTTGTCGCCCCTTGCCCATAGCTCACAGCAACCTCAGACTCAAGTTGGGCTCAAGCGATTCTCTTGCTTCAGCCTCCCAAGTAGCTGGGACTATAGGCTCTTGCCACAATACCCAGCTATTTTTAGAGACAGTGTCTTGCTCTTGCTCAGGCTGATCTCACTGGTGAGCTCGGGTAGTCCACTTGCCTTAGCCTCCCAGAGTGCAGGGATTATAGGCTTGAGCCACTGCGCCTGGCCACCTTTTTGTTTTCTTTTTCTCTGTTTTTTTTTTTTGTTTTTTTTTTTAAGATGGTGTCTCTCTCTGTCACTCTGGGTAGAGTGCTGTGATGTCATTGAAACTGACAGTAACCTCCAACCCCTGGGCTCAAGAGATCCTCTTGCTTCAGCCTCCCAAGTAGCCAGGACTAGAGGCATGTGCTACCACACACAGCTAGGTTTTCTATTTTTAGGAGAGATGGTATCTTCCTCTTGCTCAAGCTGGTTTTGACCTCCTGAGCTCAAGCAATCCACCTGCCTCAGCCTCCCGTCTATTATCTTTACAAACCTGTGAATGACTCCTGATTTCTTTTTGCTTCTTTATATTGTTTCTTTTTTTTTTTTCTTTTTTTTTTTGAGACAGAGCCTCATGCTGTTGCCCTGGGTGGGGTGCTATGGCATCACAGCTCACAGCAACCTCCAATTCTTGGGCTTAAGAGATTCTCTTGCCTCAGCCTCCCGAGTAGCTGGAGCCCCCAGCTACTTCAGGAGCCCCCCACAATGCCTGACTATTATTTGGTTGTAGTTGTCATTGTTTGGCAGGCCCGGGCTGAATTCGAACCCACCAGGTCTGGTGTATGTGGCTGGTGCCTTAGCCACTTGAGCTATAGGCACTGAGCCCTTTATATTGTTTCTGGTCGTATCTAGATCCTTGGAGACTTTGCCCTGTCTTTCATTAAATTCTTAGGCCAAGTTTTGGATTTCCTTCAGCTGGTTTTCCATTTTTCTTTCAATTTCCTTCATCATTTTTGCTGTCCATAATCTGAATTCCCTTTCTGTCACTTCCACAATCTTTTTGTAGTTGGGATCTTCTGAGGTAGCTACATTGTTATCCCTTGTGGGAGATGATCTGGTCTGATTATGTATTTATTTATTTATTTATTTTGAGATAGCCTTACTCTGTCTCCCTGGGTAGAGTGTGGAGTCATAGCCCATAGCAACCTCAGACTGTTGGACTCAAGTGATCCTCTTCCGTCAGTCTCCCAAGTGGCTGGGACTACAGGGCCTGCCATGACACCTGGCTAGTCTTTTTTCTATTTTTAGTGGAGATGGGGCCTCACTGAGGATGGTCTTGAATCCTCAAACAATCCACCTGCCTCAGCCTCCCAAAGTGTTAGGATTATAGGCATGAGCCACCGTGTCAGGCTTTGTCTCATACTTTATCATGGCAGGGATTTATTTATTTTTTTTTTGTTCTTATGTGTGGTTTCTTTTTTCTTTTTTTGAGATAGAGCCTCACTATGTTACCCTTGGTAGAGTGCTGTGGCGTCATAGCTCACAGCAACCTCAAACTCTAGGGCTTAAGCAATTCTCTTGCCCCAGTCTCCCAAGTAGCTGGCACTATAGGTGCCTGCCATAACACCTGGCTATTTTTGTTGTTGTTGTAGTTGTCATTGTTGGTTGGCAGGCCTGGGCCGAGTTCAAAGCCGCCAGGCCCAGTGCATTTGGCTGCCACCCTAGCCACTGAGCTGCAGGTGCTGAGCTGACTTCATGTGTGCTTTCTCTTTGACTCTGGGTTATGGTCTTCTTTTTTATTCAGACAGAGTCTCACTATGTTGCCCCTGGTAGAGTGCGATGGCGTCACAGCTCCCGGCAACCTCAACGCTTGGGCTTAAGTGATTCTTTTGCCTCAGTCTCCTGAGTAGCTGGGACTACAGGTGCCTGCCACAACGCCCGGCTATTATTATTATTGTTGTTGTTGCAGTTGTCATTGTTGTCTTAGCTGGCCCAGGCCGGGTTCGAATCCCCCACCTTCAGTGTATGTGGCCAGCACCCTACCTAGTGAGCTACAGGCACTGCCCTGGGTTATGTTCTTCTTATGGAGGGTTAAAAACAATTTTGTAAGATACTAGGAGGCACTCCTATATTATGAAAAGCATAGCTGCTCTTGGATGTGAAGCTCTGAGGCTGGAAATTGAATTTCACATCTTTCATCAGGTTGTCAAGGAGATTGGAACTGGTTTTCCTATTCTGAGAGTATCTGCTTGCATGGGGGTGGGACAGTATCCCAGGCCAGGTGCCTAAGCGGGATGATGAAGTGCACTGCAGCCTACGTCTGGGTAACTGTGGGACCTCTTTCACTGAGGTAGGGATGTGCCCTGGTGATCCACATTATGCATATAGAGATAGAAAACTGTCCAGTGATGGTGGCAGGACCTCTGTAATCTGGTAATCTGTTTGGCAGAGCTGTGGGCTCTGGCCAAAGATGGCTATGCATATCTGGAAAGTGGAACCAAAGTTGGTTACATAACCAATCCCCTAAAAACCACACTACTCTGGACACTCATGGTCTTCAGGGAATTCAGTGTCACAAGGAAGCAGATCCCCATTCCTCTAATATTTGATAAGCAGCCCAGTTACCTGCTCCCCATTCTCCACACCCAGATCCACCTATATTCCGTAATGTAAGCATGTAGCCACAAACTTTAGCTCTGTCCCTAACGAGATTGCAAGCCAGACCACATTCCCTCCAGTTCTTTGCTGTAGTGCTAGCATTTGAGTACCTAACAATCTTGCCTGTGCCCAGGTTGCACATGTTTTTCTGTTTCTGTTCTCTCCTTATAGGAAAGGCCTATCCAGGAATCGAACAGACACTGGCCCACCCCATTGAAAGGATAGTCATCCTTTCTCATTGGTAGCCCCCCAGCAACTCCATTTAAAGGCTCTATTTCTAGGTTTCTATGATCCTCTGCACTTACTTTTCCTGCAGGCCTCCCTCCTTTCTTAGCATTTCTGCTAGTAATGTCCCATGCTATCACTCTGTGCCTTCCTAGCGCTTTTTCTGAGCAGGATGATCCAGAATCTGGCAGCTGGTCCCTCTTCTCCCCAACCTTCACAAGAGAGCAGCAGTTACTTTTAGAAAAATCCGTTTTAGTTCCTGGCTTCTAGCTTCCTGAAATCCCAAGAAGCCTCCTCTCCTTTTTATAAGTAAAGATGCAGTGAATATGTGTTTTTAGCCTTTAGTCTTTTTCCTTTTGGATGGAATTCTTGAAGTATGAATATTGCCCCCAAAAGACATTGCTGTGTTGTTCCCTAGTAGGTGGTACTAAAATTGATTAGGCAATCCTGGAATATTCTTTTCTTTTTTTTTTCTTTAGAGATAGAGTCTTACTTTATTGGTAGAGTTCTGTAATGTCACAGCTCACAGCAACCTCTTAACTCCTGGGCTTAGGCGATTCTCTTGCCTCAGCCTCAAGTAGCTGGGACCACAGGTGCTTGCCACAACACCCAGCTATTTTTTGTTGTAATTTGGCCAGGGCCGGGTTTGAACCCACCACCCTTGGTATATGGGGCTGGCGCCCTACTCACTGAGCCACAGGTGCTGCCCGCACTCTGTCAACTTTTGCTTTATTTTTTATTAGGGCTCAAAATTTAAGAAATGCTCTTACTGGTAATATGAATTATAAACTTTAATTTTCAGAAGTAAAAAAGTTAACAATGCTTTAAACTATTAACAACAGTTGATATCTAGTTAACCTTGTACTGCATTCATTTTTTTCTCTTTTTGAGAATACTCAAGTATGTTTGCATTATATCCTTTAGAAGACTAATTGATGCTTGCATTTAGTAAGTTCTGTGAAGAGCAAAATTCTTCTATTTATGCTTGAAATATTGACTTTCATGTCAATTTAGCCTATGTTAGAAAACAGTTAAAAAATTTAGCCTATGTTAGAAAACAGTTAAAAAATAAACACGGTCCTCTTATCTTTTTTTTTTTTTTTTTGGAATAATGAACGTTTATTACATGAACTAAGACAGGAAAGAGGAAGGCTTCTTGCGGTCCTCTTATCTTTAGTTTTGTCTCTATGAGTAAAACCTATCACTGTTCAGAAGGCAGAATGGCTCAGCACTGTTGCTAAGTGGTTAGGGTGCTGGCCACATATACCAGGGTTGGTGGGTTCAAACCCGGCCCGGGCCCACTAACCAGCAGTGACAACTACAACAAAAAGTAGCCGAGTGTGGTGGCGGGTGCCTGTAGTCCCAGCTACTTGGGAGGCTGAGGCAAGAGTTTGAGGTTGCTGTGATTTGTGATGCTGTGGCATTCTTCCAAGGTCGACATAGTGAGACTGTCTCAGAAAAAAATAAATGAAGAAGAAAGCAGAATATAATAGGCAAAGGAGCTAACCTCCTGGGTGAGGTGGTTCACACCTGTAATCCCAGCACTTGGGAGGCTGAGGCGAGTGAATTGAGCTCACAGGTTCACAACCAGACTAAGAGCGGACCCCATCTCAGAACACTAGCTGGACATTGTGGTGGATGCCTGTAGTCCCAGCTACTTGGGAGGCTGAGGCAAGAGAATCACTTGAACCCAAGAACTTGAGGTTGCTGTGAGCTGTGATGTCACCGCACTCTACGGAGGGCGACAAAGTAAGACCCTGTCTCAAAAAAAAAGGAACTGGTTCTGGGCCGATTGTACTGCGGTTACCGCACCAGCCACATGCACCAAGGCTGATGTGTTCAAACTGACCCTGGCCAGCTAAACAACAACAACAACTGCAACAAAAAAATAGCTGGGCATTGTGACAGGCGCCTGTAGTTTCAGCTACTTGGGAGGCTGAGGCAAGAGAATTGCTTAAGCCCAAGAATTTGAGGTTGCTGTGAGCTGTGATGACACGGCACTCTCCCAATGGTGACAAAGTAAGACTCTGTCTCAAAGCAAAAACAGGAGCTAACCTGAAATCATCTATCTTTCCCCTTTCTCGAAAGATAACAGATTAAGTGTAGGAGATAAACATAATGAGAATAATCACTGTTTGTTATCATTATTATGTTTTAAACAGACTGGGTCTTTTAAAAGAGGTTAGAGTACAGTGATGCAATCATAGCTCACTGCATCCTTGAAATCCTGGGCTCAAGCAATCCTTGTGCCACAACCTACTGAGTAACTAGGATTATACGTATAGACCACCACACCTAGATAATTTTTTTTTTTTTTTTGAAGACACTCATTTTGTCACACTGGGTAGAGGGCTCTGGCATCATAGCTCACGTCAACCTCGAATTCCTAGGCTCAAGTGATTCTCTTGCCTCAGCCTCCCGAGTATGTGGGACTTGGAAGGCACCCGTCACTATGCCCAGCTATTTTTTGTTGTTGTTGTTGCAGTTGTCATTATTTTAGCTGGGCCGGGCTGGGTTTGAACCCACCAGCACTTGGTGTATGTGGCTGGCATTCTACCCACTGAGCTCCGGGTACCACCAATAATTTGTTTTTTAAAGTTTTTACAAATATTGTTTATTTGAATGAAGGTGGTACAGAGAATGGCCATTTGATATGCATATCCCAGGCCAAAAATTACAAATAAAATGAAAAAGAGCAATATTCTGTTGCAAATATATTTGTACATGAATAATTTTGTTATTAAATAATTGCTGATAAAAGAATTTTTCTGGCATATTCTGACAAAGTAGTAAAAAAAAAATCTTTTTTTTTTTTTTTTTTTGTAGAGACAGAGTCTCACTTTATGGCCCTCGGTAGAGTGCCGTGGCCTCACACAGCTCACAGCAACCTCCAACTCCTGGGCTTAAGCGATTCTCTTGCCTCAGCCTCCCGAGTAGCTGAGACTACAGGCGCCCACCACAACGCCCAGCTATTTTTTGGTTGCAGTTTGGCCGGGGCCAGGTTTGAACCCGCAACCCTCGGTATATGGGGCCGGCGCCTTACTGACTGAGCCACAGGCGCTGCCCAGTAAAAAAAATCTCACACAAACACCTTCTACTCCTGGGAGGCTGAGGTGGGTGAATTGCCTGAGTTCAGGAGTTAGAAACTAGCCTGAATAAGAGCGAGACAATAAAAATAGCCGGGTGCAACCAGTGTGATGTAAGCTTTCCTAATTCTATGTGAATACAGTACATTGTGCCCCATAAATGCATTAATGTATACATGAGCTATGTGTTTACAATTTAATAATAAAAGTTTTTTTTTCAAATGCAGTAGAAATATCTCCTGTATGAGCCTACCTTTGTATTTACCAAATAAAATGTTACACCTCAAAAAAAAAAAAAAAATAGCTGGACGTTGTGTTATGGCTGGTGCCTTTTGGAGGGTGAGGCAAGAGAATCATTTGAGCCCAAGAGTTTGAGGTTGCTGTGAGCTATGATGCCATACCACTCTACTAAGGGCGACAAAGTGAGACTCTGTCTCAAAAAAAAAAAAAAGAAAAGAATGTCTTCTGTTCAGTGAAGCCATCTGTGAAGTTTGTCATTACTCTTATTTGTCATTTTTACTCCAAAGTGATACTGTTCTTTTTTTGTTCGAGACCCTCAAATTTTCAAAGTAGCTTTTGGTTAAGGCAGGCCATTTTCTCAACAATTTAAGTTTTTCTTTTTTTGACACAGTCTCACTTTGACATCCTTTGTAGGGTGATGTGTCATCATGGCTCACAGCAACCTCAAACTCTTGGGCTTAAGTGATTTTCTTGCCTCAGCCTCCTCTAAGTAGCTAGGACTACAGGTGCCTGCCATAAGACCTGGCTATTTTTTTTTTTGGTTTGTAGTTGTCGTCGTTTGGTAGGCCTGGGCTGGATTCGAACCCTGTAGCTCTGGTGTATGTGCTTGGTGCCCTAGTGGCTGAGCTATAGGCACCGAGCTACATTTTAAGTTTTCTGAGAAACTTCCGTTTCCTACTTCAGGGCCAATTAGGAAATTATTGTGAACATTTAGCATTGGTTGATCTTATTTATCATCACAAACCCGAAATGTACAGTCCTGAAAATGGTGGCCTTTCTGTATAAACATGTAATTTTTTAAAAAGAGTGGATAATATGAAGGGAACTAAGCTTCTGATCAAAAAATTAGCACAATGAAAACAAGTGATAATGAGTAATGAACACTAGAAGTTACCAGATGCTTTGCAGTGGTTCTCAACCTTCCTAATGCCATGACCCTTTAATTTAGTTCTTTTTTTTTTTGTAGAGACAGAGTCTCACTTTATGGCCCTTGGTAGAGTGCCGTGGCCTCACACAGCTCACAGCAACCTCCAACTCCTGGGCTTAAGCGATTCTCTTGCCTCAGCCTCCCGAGTAGCTGGGACTACAGGCGCCCGCCACAACGCCCAGCTATTTTTTGGTTGCAGTTCAGCCGGGGCCGGGTTTGAACCCGCCACCCTCGGTATGTGGGGCTGGCACCTTACTGACTGAGCCACAGGCGCCGCCCTAATTTAATTCTTCGTGTTGTGGTGACCCCCAACCATAAAATTATTTTCGTTGCTACTACATAACAGGAATTTTGCTACTGTTATGAATTGTAATGCAGATATCTGATATGCAGGATATCTTTTCATTGTTACAAAGGGGTCACAACCCACAGTTTGAGAACCGCTGCTTTAAAGAGATGAGATCCCAGTTTTCAATTTCCTTTTGGACACCACATTACAAAAGAACTATTTTTGAAAAACAAAAAGAATTAGAAAAAAAATTAAAAGAGGAGCTAAACTTTGATACCCCCCCTGTTCCTGATTAAGTTCAATTCTAATTCCATCATCTTCTTCCATTTCTATTCTTTTGGAATATAATTGTTAGCAATTCTCTGACCTTGAAGATAGAACTTGAGTGAATTTATTGGAACTTTGT
This sequence comes from Nycticebus coucang, assembly GCF_027406575.1. Classification (NCBI taxonomy): domain Eukaryota; kingdom Metazoa; phylum Chordata; class Mammalia; order Primates; family Lorisidae; genus Nycticebus; species Nycticebus coucang. The sequence continues at coordinate 81,173,896 of NC_069796.1, forward strand.
CTTTGTTGACAGTATGATTCTTTGAGTTTCTTGAGATGTGTCATCATTTGCAATTTGAAAGGACTCTCATTGCTCTCCTGTCCATTGGCTTTGAGTTTAATGTATTCTCATTTCTTCTTACCTCCCAAGTCCTTGGTTGAAGGTTTCCTGTTGATAAGCAGCAGCCTCAACCCGAGGTTTACAAAGAAGATGGAAAGGGAGGCCATGGCTGGTGGATTGCTTAAGCTCACAAGTTCGAGACCAGCCTGAGCAAGAGCGAGATCCCGTTTGTAAAAAAAAAAATAGCCAGGCATTGGGCGGCGCCTGTGGCTCAGTCAGTAAGGCGCCGGCCCCATATACCGAGGGTGGTGGGTTCAAACCCAGCCCCGGCCAAACTGCAACCAAAAATAGCCGGGCGTTGTGGCGGGCGCCTGTAGTCCCAGCTGCTCGGGAGGCTGAGGCAAGAGAATCGCTTAAGCCCAGGAGTTGGAGGTTGCTGTGAGCTGTGTGAGGCCATGGCACTCTACCGAGGGCCATAAAGTGAGACTCTGTAAGAAAAAATAGCCAGGCATTGTGGCGGGCCACTGTAGTTCCAGCTATTTGGGAGGCTGAGGCAAGTGAATCACTTGAGCCCAGGAGTTTGAGATTGCTGTGAGCCATGACGCCGTAGCATGACGTCATGAAACTACCAAGGGTGACGAAGTGAAACTCTGTCTCAAACAAACAAAAAAAGTGGTGTCCATTGCTCAGTGGGTAGGGGACTGGCCACATACACCCAGGCTGGCGGTTTCAAACCTAGCCCAGGCCAGCTAAACAACAATGACAACTGCAGCAAAAAAATAGCTGGGCATTGTGGCAGGCAGCTGTAGTCCCAGCTACTTGGGAGTCTGGGGCAAGAATTGCTTAAGCCCAAGAGTTTGAGGTTACTGTGCCACCACAGCACTCTACCAAGAGCAACATGGTGAGACTCTGTTGCAAAACAAGGAAGAAAAAAGATTAAAAAAAATTTTTTTAAACAAAGAGTCTCACTATGTTTCCTAGGTTGATCTTTTTTTTTTTTTCCTCTCCAGAGTCTCACTTTGTTATCCCTGATAGAGTGCCCTGGCATTATAGCTCACAGCAAGTGCTGGGTTTGTAGGCGTGAGTCACTGTGCCTTGGCAGTTGCTGTTTTTAATTATTTTTAATTTAATTTTTTTTACCATTTACCCTGGCTCACAAGAAAATAAATGTACATTCTGTTAGTGTATACAATTTCTGTATCACATTTTCCCCATTAGTATTAGTGTGACATTAGTGAAGAACAATTTTGCTGTCATCACAGCTCAGGAATTATGCACAATAACCTTTTAGAAAATAGGTTACTGTGCACTCAAAATGTGAGGTTAGGTAATCATATATATAGATGAGGAAAAAATTTAAGACATTTTGTCTTCACTCATTGTTCCCTCCCCAATATTCACATTAAATAGCTTTTGCAGATCACTTCTATCTATTTTATTTTATTATTATTTTTTTTGTAGAGACAGAGTTTCACTTTATCGTACATGGTAGAGTGCCACAGCATCACACAGCTCACAGCAACCTCCCACTCCTGGGCTTAGGCTATTCCCTTGCCTCAGCCTCCCCAGTAGCTGGGACCACAGGCGCCTGCCACAGTGCCCCACTATTTTTTTGTTGCAGTTTGGCCAGGGCCGGGTTTGAACCCACTATCATTGGTATATGGGGCTGGCGCCCTGCCCATTAAGCCACCCTACTTCTATCTATTTTAGCAACTTAATTTAGAAATGTAAATGAAAAGCATTCTTCAATTTTAAATGGATCATAACACCACTTTTGAAACTGCAGATCTGATGCTTATCATGTTAAGAGAATAAGCTAAATAGCAGATGCTTATATTTCAACAATTAATCATAATCTGTGAATGAAACTTGAACCTCTGAAATTATTTATTTTTTTATTTTGTTTTTTTTTAGATTTTTATTTTTTATTTATTTATTTTTTTGTAGTTTTTGGCCAGGCCGGGTTTGAACCCGCCACCTCTGGTATATGGGGCTGACACCCTACTCCTTGAGCCACAAGCGCCCCCAGATTTTAATTTTTATTGATTTATTTTTTGGATTTGCATTTTTTTTTTTTTTTTGAGACAGAGCCTCAGGCTGTCGCCCTGGGTAGAGTGCTGTGGCATCACAGCTCACAGCAACCTCCAACTCCTGGGCTCAAGAGATTCTCCTGTCTCAGCCTCCCAAGTAGCAGGGACTACAGGCGCTCGCCACACGCCCAGCCAGAAATTACTTAAATTCAAGTGAAAACAGGCCACTACAGTCATTTCCTCATCCAAGTCACTTGATCTTTTAGTTCTGATTCCTCTAAATCTTTGTTTATGGTTGTAATTGTTTTCCTCTTGCATTTCTTGGGAATTGCATCATTAGCCCCCCATTTTTTTTTCTTCTCTTTCTTTTTTTTTTTTATTTGTTTTTGCAGTTTTTGGCCGGGGCTGGGTTTGAACCCGCCACCTATGGGCATATGGGGGGGCCAGTGCCCTACTCCTTTGAGCCACAGGCGCCGCTCACCCCAAATTCTTTCATCTTAGTGTTTGGCAATTTTTCAGAGCAAAATCACATTCATTGCACTTTTAGGTTACTCACATTTGCAATGTCTGGAATGTTAAGGCCATGTTCTTCCTATTACTATCTAACTCAAGCTCCATCAACTGCTTGATGACTCACCTGGGAATAGTGCTTCCTTTCGTGGCTGTCTTTGATGCTGTTATGTAACACAATCTGCTTTAGTTTACTGCTGAATTTATTTAAATTCCTTTCTTTTTTTGAGACAGATTCTTTTTTTTTTTTTTTGTAGAGACAGAGTCTCACATACCGCCCTCAGGTAGAGTGCCGTGGCATCACACAGCTCACAGCAACCTCTAACTCTTGGGCTTACATGATTCTCTTGCCTCAGCCTCCCGAGCAGCTGGGACTACAGGCGCCTGCCACAACGCCCGGCTATTTTTTGTTGCAATTTGGCCGGGGCTGGGTTTGAACCCGCCACCCTCGGCATATGGGGCCGGCGCCCTACTCACTGAGCCACAGGCGCCGCCTGAGACAGATTCTTTAATTTGTGGCCCTCGGTAGAGTGCTGTGGTGTTACAACTCATAGCAACCTCAAACTCCTGGGTTCAGGTGATTCTCCTACCTCAGTGTCCTGAGTAGCTGGGACTACAGGCGTCTGCCACAATGCATGGTTATTTTTAGAGATGGGGTATAGATCTTGCTCAGGTTAGTGTCAAACTTTTTTTTTTTGAGACAGAGCCTCACTTTGTCACCCTTGGTAGGGCGCTGTGGCGTCACAGCTCACAGCAACCTCAAACTCCTGGGCTTAAGCAATTCTTGCCTCAGCCTCCCAAGTAGCTTGGACTACAGGCACTTGCCACAATGCCCAGCTGTTTTTTGGTTGCAGTTGTCATTGTTGTTTAGCAGGCCTGGGCCAGGCTTGAACCTGCCAGCTTCAGTGTATGTGGCTGGGACCCTACTCACTGAGCTACAGGTGCCTAGCTAAGGTGTCAAACTCTTGAGCATAGGCAATCCACCCACCTCAGCCTTCTAGAGTGCTAGGATTACAGCCATGCGCCGCCGTGCCCAGTTCAAATATTTTTCAATTCATAAGCATCTTTTGCTTTTTATGAGACTGTCTCACTGTTGCCCCAGGCTAGAGTGCCATGGTATCAGACTAGCTTACAGCAACCTTGAACTTTTAGGTTCAAGCTCACTTGTAAGCTTCTCAGGTAGCTGGGTCTCCAGGTGCCTGCCACTACACCTGGCTTATTTTTCTATTTTTAGTAGAGATGGGTTCTCACTTTTATTCAGACTAATCTCAAAATCTTTATTTATTTATTTATTTTTGAGATAGAGTCTTATTATGTCGCCGTCGGTAGAGTGCTGTGGTCATAGCTCACAGGAACCTCAAACTCTGAAGCGATTCTCTTGCCTGAGCCTCCCAAGTAGCTGGGACTATAGGTGCCCACCACAGTGCCCGACTATTTTTTGTTGCAGTTGTCATTGTGTAGGTGGCCTGAGCCAGGTTCAAACTTGCCACCCTCGGTGTATGTGGCTGGCGCCATAACCACTGTGCTATGGGCACCGAACCTAGTCTCAAAATCTTAAGCTCAAGCCGTGCTCCCTTTTCTTGGCCTCTCAGAGTGCTAGGATTATAAGCATGAGCCACCTTGCCAGGTATCTTTCTTTGAATATCTCACTTTTGGGGGATCATGATGTTTTGAATAGGTGGGCATTGTGGTGGGTGCCTGTAGTCCCAGCTACTTGGGAGGGTGAGGCAAGAGAATTGCTTAAGCCCAAGAGTTTGAGGTTGCCGTGAGCTGTGATGCTACGGTACTCTACTGAGGGCGACATAGTAGGACTCTGTCTCAGAAAAAAAAAAGATGTCTTTGAAACCAGTACATTTTTTTACCCATAAGTTTCAGATGTAAGGCCTTTTTCCTTCTTAATTGTTGAATTTCTTTTTGTTTGTTGGCCTCTGGTGATTTGAGCTGCTCTTCTACTGTTCTGTATGTGCCTCTCCCTGTTTTTTTTTTTTAATTATGTAAATGAATAGAATTTATCATTGCAATTATTTTATTTATTTTTTTTGAGGCAGAACCTTATTCTGCCACCCAACCTAGAGTGCTGCGGCGTCATACATAGCTCACAGAAGCCTCAAACTCCTGGACTCAAGGGATTCTCTTGCCTGAACCTCCTGAGTGTCTACAACAGGCACTTGCCATTATGTCTGGCTAGATTTTCTATATGTAAGAGAGACTGGATTTAGCTCTTGCTCAGGCTGGTCTTGAACTTTTAAGCTCAAGCAATCCACCTTTCTTAGCTTCCCAGAATGTTAGGTTTACAGGTGTGAGCCCATTTGTAACTATTTTAAAGTGCACATTTCAGTGTCTTTCAGTAAAATGAGAGTGCTACCACCATCAATATCTAGAGCTATGCTTTTTTGGTACCCCAACTGAAACTCATATGCACTAAGTACTCCCTATCCTTCTTGTTCAATTTTACTTTTTTTTTTTTTGAGACAGAGTGTTACTTTATTGCCCTTGGTAGAGTTCTGTAGCGTCACAGCTCACAGCAACCTGCATCTCTTAGGCTTACGCGATTCTTTTTCCTCAGCCTCCTGAGTAACTGGGACCACAGGCACTCTCCACAACGCCTGGCTATTTTTTTTGTTGTTGTTGCAGTTTGGCTGGGGCCAGGTTTGAACCAGCCACTCGTTGGTATATGGGGCCGGTGCCTTACTCACTGAGCCACAGGTGCCTCCCCCAATTTTTACTTTTTAAAAACTCAATCCCTAATTAGAATGTAAGCTCCATGCGGCGCCTGTGGCTCAAAGGAGTAGGGTGCCGGCCCCATATGCCAGAGGTGGCAGGTTCAAACCCAGCCCTGGCCAAAACTGCAAAAAAAAAAAAGAATGTAAGCTCCATGAGACACCAGGAATTTTTTTGGTCTTATTAGTTTGCTGGCAAATTCTCAGTGTGTAAACAATGCCTGGAATATAGAAGTGGCTCGCTCAGTAAGTATTTCTTGAATGAGTGAATACATAAATGTTTTTTTTTTTTTTTCGTGAGAAGACTGTGTCATAAATTGGCTATATTTAAGCTCCTTAATGACAAGAGTGTCATGAGAAGATCTTACCAACATAGTTGTAAATTTGGTTTTGTCTTCTAGAAAATGGTGCTAATAATACTAATCTTGGAATGCTGCTGTGATGATTGGGAATAAATATGGCAGTGGTCTGTTTTCTGTGTCCATATGTTTGCCTGTTGTAGATATTTCAAATAAGTGAAATTATACAACACGTGGCTTCTTTCACTTAGCATTATTTTTGAGGTTAATCAGTGTATTTATTAGTGTTTCTTTTCATTGTTGCATAGTATTCTGTTATAAAGATTTCTTACATTTTATTTAGCCATTCATCAGCTGATGGGCATTTGATTATTTCTACTTTGTGGATATGATAAATAATTAATTTTTTTTTTTTTGTAGAGACAGAGTCTCACTTTATGGCCCTCAGTAGAGTGCCATGGCCTCACACAGCTCATAGCAACCTCCAACTCCCGGGCTTAAGCAATTCTCTTGCCTCAGCCTCCCGAGTAGCTGGGACTACAGGCGCCCGCCACAACGCCTGGCTATTTTTTTGTTGCAGTGTGGCCTGGTCTGGCGCCGCCCAATAACTAATTCTTCTATGAACATTCCTGTACAGGCATGCTTCACTTTATTGCCCATCTTTTTTTTTTTTTTTTAGCTGCCAATACTGTTTTTTACAAATTGAAGATTTTTGTCAACCGTGCATTGACCAAGCCTCTTTTTTTTTTTTTTTTTTTTTTATTAAGACAGTCTTTTTATGGGTGGCGCCTGTGGCTCAAGGAGTAGGGCGCCAGTCCCATATGCCGGAGGTGGTGGGTTCAAACCCAGCCCCGAGGGCGGCGCCTGTGGCTCAAGGAGTGGGGCACTGGTCCCATATGCCGGAGGTGGTGGGTTCAAACCCAGCCCTGGCCAAAAAAAATCAAAAAAAAAAAAAAAACAAACAAACCCAGCCCCGGCCAAAAACCACACACACAAAAAAAAAAGACAGTCTTTTTATGTAACTGTCTGTCTTATTATGTCACAGCTCACAGCAGCCTCAGACTCTTGGGACTACAGGCCCCCACCACAACGTCCGGATACTTTTTTTGTTGCATTTGTCATTATTGTTTAGCAGGCCCTGCCTGGCTGGGTTCGAACCCATCAACCCTGGTATATGTGGCCGGCGCCCTAACCACTGAGCTACGGGCACTGAGCTGACCAAGCCTCTTGGTGTCATTTTTCCAACAGTATGTGTTAATCTTGTACCTCTGTCACATTTTACTAATCTTGACAATATTTTCAACTTTTTCATTATTGTCTGTTATGGTGATCTGTGGTCAGTGACCTTTGATGTTACTATTGTAATTGCTTTGGGGCATTGTGAATTGTGTTCATGTAAGGTGGCAAACTGCTTTACCAATTGGCCATTCTCTCATCTCTTTCCCTCTCCTTAGGGCTCTTTATTCTCCAAAGTAAAACAATATTGAAATTAGGCCAATTAATAATCCTACAGTGGAGCAGCGTCTGTGGCTCAAAAGGAGTAGGCTGCTGGCCCCATATGCTGGAGGTGGTGGGTTCAAACCCATCCTCTGCCAAAAACTGCAAAACAAAAAAAATCCTATGGTGGCCTCTCATTGTTTAAGTGAAAGGAAGAGCCACACATCTCTAACTCTAAATCAAAAGCTAAAAAGGATTAAGACTAATGATAAAGAAGGCCTGTCAAGAACTAGGGTGGGTGGAAAGCTAAAACCTCTTGTTCCAAACAGCCTTGTTGTGAATGCAAAGGAAAAGTTGTTGAAGAAAATTAAACATGCTACTTCACAGAACACATGAACGATAAGAAAATGAAACAGCCTTATTGCTGATATGGGCAAATTTTTATCTTTTTTTGTGCAGTTTTTGGCCGGGGCTGGGTTTGAACCCGCCACCTCCAGCATATGGGGCTGGTGCCCTACTCCTTTGAGCCACAGGCACCACCCATATGGAGAAATTTTTAGTGGTCTCCATAGAAGATCAAACCAGGCTCAGGACCCACAGCACAGTGATTACGGCACCGGCCACGTGCACCCGACCCAGGCCAGCTAAACAACAGTGATAACTGCAGCAAAAAAATAGCCAGGCATTGTAGCAGCCGCCTACAGTCCAAGCTCGTTGGGAGGCTGAGGCAAGAGAATTGCTTAAGCCCAAGAGTTTGAGGTTGCTGTGAGCTGTGACGTTACGGTACTCTACCAAGGGTGACATAGTGAGACTCTGTCTCAAAAAAAAAAAAAAAAAAAAAGGGAAGATCAAACCAGCCTCAATGTGCTCTTAAGGCAACGCCTAATCAGAGTAAGGCCCTGTGTTTCTCTCTTCAATTCTATGAAGGCTGAAGGTAAGTAAGCTGCAGAAGAAAGGTTCGAAGGTAGCAGATGTTGGGTGCATGAGATTTAAGGAACAAAGCCATCTCCACAACAGAAGAGTACAAGGTGAAGCAGCAAAGTGGTAAGAAGGTCTAGCTAAGATAATTAATGAATGTGGTACATTAAACAATAGATTCCCATTGTAGATGAAACTGCCTTGTACTGGAAGATAATAGACTTTTAACAGCTAGGAGAAGTCAATGCCTGGCTTCAAAAGATAGACTAACACTGTCTAAGTTGAAAAGCCAGGGCTCATTAACCATTTAGAAAATCCTACAGCCCTTAAAAATTATGCAAAATCTGCTCTGCTTGTGCTCTACAAATGGAATTTCAAAGCCTGAATAACAGCACATCTGTTTACAACATGGTTTACTGAGTATTTTAAGCCTACAGTTGAGACCTCCTTGGACAAAAAGATTCTTTTAGAATATTTATTACTGTGCATAATACAATTTACCAGGTCAACCTAGAGCTCTGGTGGAGATGTATGCAAGAACATTAATGTTGTTTACTAGCCTGCTAATACAATATTCATTTTGCAGCTGACAGATCAAGGACTCTTTGACTTTCAAGTGTTACTACAATATTTAAGAAATTCATTTCATAAGACTATAGCTGCCATAGGTAGTGATTCCTCTTCAGCGAGGCAGAGTATATTGAAAACTTTCTGAAAATGAGAAGTGGGGAGAAGGGAGGGAGACACTCCCTGGAAGGACTCAATTACAACTTGGTCTTTACCACCTAACAAATGCAAACAATGTAACTTAATCATTTTTACCCACCTATTAATCTGAAATTTTAAAAAAAGAACCTCTGGAAATGGTTTGCTATTCTAAATGGCATTAAGAACATACATGATTCTTGGGGAAGAGGTCAAAATACCAGCCTTAACAGGAGTTTGGCAGGAGATGGTTTCAATCCTTGTGGATGACTTTGAGGGATTCAAGACTTCAGTGGAGGAAGTAACTACAGATGTGGAAAATAGCAAGAGAGAGCAGGACGTGTGGTTTACTCCTGTAATCCTAGAAATCTGAGTTCTGTACTATGTATGTGATTTTCAAATCTTAGGTGTGATTTGGAAATATTATCTCCCATTCTTTTCTTTTTTCTTGATGATGCCCTTTGAAGTACAGAAGTTTTAAACTTTGGCTTGGTCCTGTAGGTCAGTGGCTAGAGCGCCAGCCACATACACTGGAGCTAGTGGGTTTGAATCCAGCCCGAGCCTGCCAAACAACAATGACAACTACAACCAAAAAATAGCTGGGCGTTTTGGCAGGCGCTTGTGGTCCCAGCTATTTGGGAGGCTGAGGCAAGAGAATCGCTTGAGCCTAATAGCTTGAGGTTGCTGTGGGCTGTGATACCACAACAGCTTGAGACTCTTTGTCTCCAAAAAAGGCCGGGTGTGGCGGCTCACACCTGTAATCCCGCAACTGGGACGCTGAGGAGGGTGGACTGCCTGAGCTCACAAGTTCAGGACCAGCCAGAGCATGAGTGAGATGCTATCTCTAAAAAATAGCTGGGTGTTGTGGCGGGCGCCTGTATTTCCAGCTACTGAGGAGGCTGAAGCAAGAGAATTGCTTGAGCCTGAGATGTTAAGGTTGCTGTAGCTATTTTGCCATGGCACTCTACTGAGGGTGACTAGTGAGACTGTCTCAAAAAAAAAAGTTTAAATTTTGATGGTCTTATTTATGTTTGTTTTTCTGTTGTTGTGCTTTTGGTGCCGTATCTAAAAAACTATCACCTACTTTGGGATCCCCCAAAATGTATGCCTCTGTGTTCGAAGAGTTTTACACTTTCAATTCTTACATTTAGATCTTTGATCCTTTTTCTTTTCGAGACAAGAGTCTCACTAAGTTGCCCTGGGTAGAGTGCCCTGGTGTCACAGCTCACTGCAACCTCTAACGCTTGGGCTTAAGTGATTCTCTTGCCTCAGCCTCCTAAGTATCTGGGACTACAGGTGCCCGGCACAATGCCTGGCCAGTTTTTGGTTGCAGTTGTCATTGTTGATTAGCTGGCCCAGCCTGATCAGGTTTAAACCGCCACCCTTGGCTGGCGCTATAACCACTGTGCTATGAGCCGACCCTTTGATCCTTTTCGAGTTAATTTTTGTATATGATATGTTGCAAAGGCCCAACTTCATTCTTTCTTTCTTTCTTTATTGTTTTCAGGTTAATACGAGGGTACAGAGGATTTAGGTTACAATGTTTGCATTTGTTAGGAAAAGTCTCTGTTGTACCAACTTCATTTTTGTTGATACCCAATTGTTCCAGTACAATTTGTTGAAGACTATAACTGTTCTTGGAAAGTCTTCATTGACGACTTCATTAAATTATATTGACATCCTCCTAGGAAATCCCTTCTTATAGAACAGATGTGTTGGGACGGGGATGGTGGCTCGTACCTGTAATCCTAGCATTCTGGGAGGTTGAGGTGGATGGAATGCCTCAGCTCAGGAGTTTGAGACCAGCCTAAGCAAGAGTGAGACCCTGTCTCTACTAAAAATAGTAAAACTGGACGGCACCTGTTGCTCACCAGAGTAGCACCGGCCCCATTTGCTGGAGGTGGTGAGTTCAAACCTAGCCCCAGCCAAAAACTGCCCCCCCCCAAAAAAAATAGAAAAACTACTTGTTTTAGCAGTCAAACTAAGGTAGATGTTTTGGCCCAGCTACTCAGGAGGCTGAGGGAAGAAGTTAGCTTGAGCCTAGAGTTTGAGGTTGCTGTGAGCTATGGCACCATGATGCTCTCCCCATGGTGAGAGCTCTCTAGAACAACAACAACAAAAAAGATGTGTTGCTTTATTTTTGTACTGTTAAGTCTATTCCCTTGATTTATGTCTATTCTTATTCCAGTGCTACTTTTGTAGATTTGTAATAAGATTTTCAATTTAGAAATATGTCTTTCAAGCTTGGTTTTTATTTTCAAGATAGTGCTTTGGGTGGTGCCTGTGGCTCAGTGTGTAGGGCGCTGGCCCCATATACCAAGGGTGGTGGGTTCAAACCCGGCCCCAGCCAAACTGTAAGAACAACAACAACTAGCCAGGCATTATGGCAGGCACCTGTAGCCCCAGCTACTCGAGAGGCTGAGGCAAGAGAATCCCCTAAACCCAAGAACTGTGGAGGTTGCTGTGAGCTGTGATGGGACAGCACTCTACTGAGGGCAACAAACTAAGACTGTCTTTAAAAAAAAAAAAAGGTTTGTGCTTTTAGGGTTCCTTGAATTTCCGTATTAAGTTTAGGACCAGCCTGTCAATTTCCTCACAAGAGGTAGGTGGAATTTTGAGGGATTCCACTGATTTTTTTTTTTTTTTTTTTTTTTTGAGACAGAGCCTCAAGCTGTCGCCCTGGGTAGAGTGCTGTAGCATCACAGCTCACAGCAACCTCTACCTCCTGGGCTTTGGCGATTCTCTTGCCTCTACCTCCCAAGTAGCTTGGACTATAGGTGCCCACCACAACGCCCGGCTATTTTTTGGTTGTAGGTGTCATTATTTGGCAGGCGCCAGGCTAGATTCCAACCCACCAGCTCTGGTGTATGTGGCTGGCACCTTAGCCACTTGAGCTATAAGCGCCAAGCCGATTCCATTGAATTTTATAGGTAAAATTTAGGACTGTTGTCATTTTAACAATGTTAAGTTCTCTAATCTATGAATAAGGATGGTCTTTCCATAAATGCAGATCTTAAAAAAATTTAAAAAAAAATTTTTTTAAATAGTTTTCAGTGGTAGGTCTTTTGGCTCCGTGGTTAAATACATTATTGGTTATTTCATTCTTTTGTTGCTATTTATGTGGGATTTTAAAATTCATTTTTCTGCTTGATTGGTCTTATTGATAAGAAATAATGAACTTTCATTTTCAGTTTGTTTATTGCTGGCATATGGAAATGCAATTGACTTTTGTATGTTGATCTTATATCCTACAACCTTGCTAAATTAGAGTGTTAGCTATAATACATTGTAGATTACCTAGATTTTTGTATATAGAAAATCTTGTCATTTGAGAATATAGATAGTATTACTGTTTCCCCCCAATCTAGACTACCTTCCTCCTTTCTTTCTTCCTCCCTTCACTAGCTCTAGAACCTCTGGTACAATATTCAATAGGAGTGCCAAGAGTGGATATGGTTGTTTTTTTTTCTTGATTTTTCTTTCAGTCATTTACCATTAAAGTTAATTGTTATCTGTGGGTTTTTCATAGATGGTCTTTATCAGATTGAAGAATTTGTCATTTATTCTGCTTTGTACAATTTTTTTCTTTTCTTTTTTTTTTTTTTTGTTTTGAGACAGCGTCTTACTTTGCTGCCTTCGGTTGGGTGCTGTGGTGTCACACCTCACAGCAACCTCAAACTCTTGGGCTTAAGCGATTCTCTTGCTTCAACCTCCCAAGTAGCTGAGACTACAGGCACTTGCCACATGGCCAGGCTATTTTTAGAGTCACGGTCTTTCTGGCTCAGGCTTGTCTCAAGCTCAGGCAATCTACCTGCCTCGCCCTCCCAAAGTGCTAGAATTTCTGGTGTGAGCCACCATGTCCAGCCTTGTAGAGTTTTTTTAATCATGAAAGAGTGTTGCTGATCTTTGTCAGACTCTTTTCTTTCTTTTTTTTTTTTTGAGACAGAGCCTCAAACTGTCACCCTGGGTAGAGTGCTGTGACATCACAGCTCACAGCAACCTCCAACTCCTGGGCTTAAGCGAGTCTCCTGCCTCTGCCTCCCAAGTAGCTGGGACTACAGGCGTCTGCCACAACGCCCGGCTATTTTTTGGTTGCAGCCATCATTGTTGTTTGGCGGGCCCTGGGCTGGATTTGAACCTGCCAGCTCAGGTGTATGTGGCTGGTGCCTTAGCCGCTTGAGCCACAGGCGCCGAGCCTCTTTTTTTTTTTTTAGTGTACAATTCAGTAGTTGTTGTTTTTTATTTTTTAATCATTAAGTCTTTTGTACATAGATCATAAATACATTTATGCCAATTTCAGTGTGTTGATTATTTGTACAAATTGGAGTGTTTATATCATACTAATCAATATAGCTTTCACCTCATTTACCCAATTATAGCATTAGGACATTTGTGCTCTACACATGATAGATCCAACTTGTACTTGCATTGTGCTCCATAGTTGTGGCCCCCCTACTATCCCTCCCACCCCTTCCCCATCCCTCTCCCTCCCCTTCCCTCCTTCATCTTAGGCTAAAATTGTGTTTCATTTTTCATATGCAAGTGTGAGTTATTATAAATTGGTTTCACAGTAGTGCTGAGTACATTGGATACTTTTTCCCCCCATTCCTGAGATACTTTACTTAAGAAGAATATTTTCCGGCTCCATCCATGTAAACATAAAAGAGGTAAAGTCTCTATTATTTATTTTTTTACTGCTGCATAGTATTCCATGGCATACATATACCACAGTTTATTAATACATTCATGGGTCGATGGGCACTTGGGCTTCACATTTTTTGTTCTTTAGTGAGATGAATCATTTGTTTTTTTCCCTTTCATTCTGTTAAAATGGTATATTATGTTGATTACCTTTCAGATGATGAACACTAACATTGCCTAACTGGGATAAATCATTCCTACTTGATCTTGATATATAATCCTTTTCATATGTTGTTGCTATGTTCTGTTTGCTATTATTTCATTGAGATTAATTGCATTTATATTCATAATGGATATTGGTCTGTTTCTTTTTGGTGATATTTTTGGTTCTTGTATCAAGGCAATACTGGCCTCATAGAATCAGCTGGAAGTGAAGTGTTCTCTCTTCTGTTTTTGAAAGTATTCTTAAGAGTTAGTATTAATTCTTGCCCAGGAGTTGGAGGTTGCTGTGGGCTGTGTGATGCTGTGGCACTCTACCGAGGGCGATAAACTGAGACTGTCTCTTTAAAAAAAAAAAAAAAAAAATTAAGAGTTAGTATTAATTCTTTTTTTTTTTTTTTTTTTTGAGACAGAGCCTCAAGCTGTCACCCTAGGTAGAGTGCCATGGCATCACAGCTCACAGCAACCTCCAACTCCTGGGCTCAAGTGATTCTTCTGCCTCAGCCTCCCAAGTAGCTGGGACAACAGGCGCCTGCCACAACGCCCGGCTATTTTATGGTTGCAACCGTCATTGTTGTTTGGCGGCCCCGGGCTGGATTCGAACCTGCCAGCTCAGGTATATGTGGCTGGCGCCTTAGCTGTTTGAGCTACAGGCGCCGAGCCAATTCTTAAACAGCACAATTCACCAGTGAAGCACTCTGAATCTGGCCTTTTCTTTGGTAGAAAGATTTTTGATTATTGATTTAATAGTCTCTTTGCTTCAACTGTCTATTCAGATTTTGATTCTTTTTGATTCAGTTTTGATAATTTTGATTCCATTTTGGAATTTTTCTGTTTCATTTAGATTATTTATCCATTTTGTTGATAGGCAGTTGTTACAGGATTGCTCCCCTCTCCCTTTTTCCTGGGTTGGAGTCTTACTCTGTTATCCAGGCTAGAGTGAGTTTCCTGGTGTCAGGCCTAGCTCACAGCAACCTCAGGCTCCTGTGCTCAAGCAATCCTCCTACCTCAGTCTCTCCATTAACTGGGACTATAGGTGCCCACCACAACATCCAGCTAATTTTTCTCTTTTTAGTAGAGACAGGTTTCGCTCTTGCTCAGGCTGGTCTTCTGGTCTCACTCCTTTGCTTAAGGGATTCTCTTACCTCTGTCTTCCAGAGTGCTAGGATTATAGGCGTGAACCACCATGCTTGGCTGATAGGAATCCCTTTTAATCATTTTTATTTCTTTTTTTTTTCTTGTAGAGACAGAGTCTCACTTTATGGCCCTCGGTAGAGTGCTGTGGCCTCACACAGCTCACAGCAACCTCCAGCTCCTGGGCTTAAGTGATTCTCTTGCCTCAGCCTCCCGAGTAGCGGGGACTACAGGCGCCCGCCACAACGCCCGGCTATTTTTTGGTTGCAGTTTGGCCGGGGCCGGGTTTGAACCCGCCACCCTCGGTATATGGGGCTGGCGCTTTACTGACTGAGCCACAGGCACCACCCTAATCATTTTTATTCCTATAATATTTATCTTACCTGCCTTTTTTCTTTTGTTTCTTTCATTTTGTTTTGTTTAAGAAGTGGTCTTATGGCTCAGCGCTTGTAGCTCAAGCAGCTAGGGTGCCAGCCACATACACTGGAGCTGGCGGATTCAAGCCCAGCCTGGGTCTGCCAAACAATGACAACTACAACCAAAAAAAAAAAAAAAATACACTTGGTGTTGTGGTGGGTGCCTGTAGTCCCAGCTGCTTGGGAGGCTGAGGGAAGAGCATTGCTTAAGCCCAAGAGTTTGAGGTTGCTGTGAACTGTGACATTACAGCACTCTACCAAGGCACATAGTGAGACTGTCTCAAAGAAAAAGTAGTGGCCTTACTGTAATTGCCTCCCTCGGTCCTAAATTCCTGAGTTCAAGTGTTCCTCCTACTGTGGCTGGAAGTATAGGTGCATATCACTGCACCCTGGTGGATCTTTCATTGTTGATTTTAGTAATGTGCATTTTCTCTTTTCTCTTTTTTTTTTTTTAATTTTTTTATTAAATCATAACTGTATACAATGATATGATTATGGGGCATCATACACTCACTTCATAAACCATTTGACACATTTTTCTCACAGTGGTTAACATAGCCTCTCTTTTCTCTTAAAGTTTTTTAATTTCATCGATCTTTTCAGAAATTCAACTTTTTAAAAAAAATTTTTTTTTTTACTGTTTATTCTCTTAATTTCCCTTCTAATCATTGTTTAGTTTCTTTTTTTTTCTTTTTTTTTTGTAGAGACAGAGTCTCACTTTATGGCCCTCTGTAGAGTGCTGTGGCCTCACACAGCTCACAGCAACCTCCAACTCCTGGGCTTAAGCAATTCTCTTGCCTCAGCCTCCCGAGCAGCTGGGACTACAGGCGCCCGCCACAACGCCCAGCTATTTTTTGGTTGCAGTTTGACCCGGGCCGGGCCTGAACCCGCCACCCTCGGTATATGGGGCCGGCGCCTTACCGACTGAGCCACAGGCGCCCCCCCATTGTTTAGTTTCTTAACTAGGAAAGGTCAAAAGGTTTTGTGATTTCTTTTTTTTTCCTGTCACTTAAAAAAATTTTTCAGACTAATATGAGGGTATAATTAGGTTACAATGTTTGCATTTGTTAGGTAAAGTCTCTGTTGTACTTGTGTCCTTGACCCAGGAGGTATGCCATATACCCTTACATTATGCCCATTAGGTGATAGCTCCTCAATCCCCCTCCCCCTCTGAGATTTTCTTTTTTTTTTTGTAGAGACAGAGTCTCACTTTATGGCCCTCGGTAGAGTGCCGTGGCCTCACACAGCTCACAGCAACCTCCAACTCCTGGGCTTAAGCGATTCTCTTGCCTCAGCCTCCCGAGTGGCTGGAACTACAGGTGCCTGCCACAACGCCCAGCTATTTTTTGGTTGCACTTTGGCCGGGGCTGGGTTTGAACCCGCCACCCTCGGTATATGGGGCCGGCGCCCTACCGACTGAGCCACAGGTGCCGGCCTTGAGATTTTCTTAAATGTTCATATCTACAGTACTACTTTTGCTACATCCTGAAAGTTTTGGTATGTATTATGTTCCTATTTATTTGTAGTATTTTCTAATTCTCCTTGTGATTTCTTCTTTAATATATTGATGATTTAAGTGTGTGTTTTAATATTTTGAATTTCTTTCTCTTTGATTAATACTTTTATTCCATTGTGGTTAGAGAACATACTGTGTATAATTTAAGTCCTTTTAAATTTTATTGATTGATTGTTGAGACAGAATCTCACTCAGTCACCTTGAGTAGGGTGCTGTAGGGTTGAGCTATTAGCAACCTCAAACTTAAGGGCTTAAGTGATCCTCTTGTTTCAGCCTCCTGAGTAGCTGGGACAACAAATGCCCACCACATTCCCTGGCTAGTTTTTATTTTTTTTTTTGAGACAGAGCCTCAAGCTGTCACCCTGGGTAGAGTGCCGTGGTCCGTGGTATTACAGCTCACAGCAACCTCCAACTCCTGGTCTCAAGCAATTCTCCTGTCTCCACCTTCCAAGTAGCTGGGACTACAGGCACTCGCTACAATGCCTAGCTATATTTGGGTTGCAGCCATCATCATTGCTTTTTTTATTTTTTGAGACAGAGTCTCCCAGAGTGCTGGATTACAGGCGTGAGCCCCTGCGCCCAGTCTTTTTAAATTTACTTAAAACTCGTTTTATCACCTAATATAGACAAACCTCTGTGACTTGACTGGCCAAGGGACTGTGTCAGACTGGTCAACATACAGAGGTGGTTGACATACTGAACTCGGCCTATTGTACTGGTATGTACATGTGGTGCATGGCTAGTCTATAAAAATTATGTCAAATTAGGGGGCAGCCCCTGTGGCTCAGTCGGTAAGGCACCGGCCCCATATACCGAGGGTGGCGGGTTCAAACCCGGCCTCGGCTGAACTGCAACCAAAAAATAGCCGGGTGCTGTGGCGGGCGCCTGTAGTCCCAGCTACTCGGGAGGCTGAGGCAAGAGAATCGCTTAAGCCCAGGAGTTGGAGATTGCTGTGAGCTGTGTGAGGCCACGGCACTCTACCAAGGGCCATAAAGTGAGACTCTGTCTCTACAAAAAAAAAAAAAAAAAAAATTATGTCAAATTAAAGAGGTGGACAATGAAGTGAGGTGGTCAGCTATGGAGGTTTTACTGCACATAGTATGTCCTTGAAAATGTTGTGTGTGCACTTGAAGCCTGTAGTCTGCCATTAGGTAGAATGTTCTGTAGACTTCCATTATGTCCAGTCAGTTTTTAGTGCTATTCAAGTCTTTTTTTTCTTTATTGATTTAGTTTTGTCCATTACTGAGTTTATGTTTTGATGTCTCTATTGTCTTTCTCGCTTCAACAGTTTTTGCTTCATTAGTAAAATATAGAGAAATTCATAGCTAGACCCATTAACATGCATGTGTTTATAATTATTATACCTTGTTTTTTGTTTTTGTTTTTAAGACAAGTCTCACTGTGTTGCTCTTGGTGTAGAGTACTGTGACATCACAGCTCACAGCAACCTCAAACTTTTTTTTTTTTTTGTAGAGACAGAGTTTCACTTTATGCCCCTAGGTAGAGTGCCATGGCATCACACAGCTCACAGCAACCTCCAACTCCTGGGCTTTAAGCGATTCTCTTGCCTCAGCCTCCCGAGTAGCTGGGACTACAGGCGCCCGCCACAACGCCGGCTATTTTTTGGTTGCAGTTTGGCCGGGGCCGGGTTTTAACCCGCCACCCTCGGTATATGGGGCTGGCGCCTTACTGACTGAGCCACAGGTGCCGCCCGCAACCTCAAACTCTTGATTCTCTTGCCTCAGGCTCCCAAGTATCTGGCACTACAGGCGCCTGCCACAATGCCTGGCTAGTTGTCATTGTTGTTTAGCACGCCTGGACAAGTTTCAAACCCGGCAGCCCCAGTGTATGTGGCTGGCGCCTTAACCACTGAGCTACGGGTGCCACCGAGCCTGTTATACCTTGTTGAATTGACACTTTTGTCATTATAAAATATCCTCTCTAATAAAATTTTTACCGTTACGTTTGTTTGCTATTAAAACAGAAACTATATCTTTTCCCTTTTTGTTGCTGCCCACGTGATTTCTGTCTTAGTCCGATTGTGCTGCTATAACAAAATGCCTTAGACGGAGCAGTTTGTAAGGAGCAGAAATGTGTTTATTAGAGTTCTGGAATCTGGGGTATGAAAGATTAAGGCACTGGCATGGTGTCCATAGGGGCCATTGTTGCTTCCAAGATGGTGCCTTGTTGCTTTGTCACTACAAGGAGGAAGGAACAGCTAAAGATTTTTTTTTGGTGGAGATAGGATCTCTCTGTGTTGATCAGGTTGGTCTTTTGGCCTCAAGCCGTCTTCTTGCCTTGGACTTTCAAAGTGGTGGGATTATAGGTGCAAGCTACCATGCCTGGCAGAAAGTTATTTTAAAGGAGATATTTGCACTATTATAAGTTTTTTCTTTTTTAATATTTAGTTCAGCTGTAATATTTGGATGTGCCTGGGAGGAGATTAATATCCAAGGATTATCTAACTCTGTGGTAACATTTAATTAACATTACAGTAGAAAGCAATTTAAGTTTTATTTCCTATTTCTGGGAACATACTTTAACCCCTTAGTAAAGTGCAATATAGATCTGGTTTGAGTAAAATAGAGATAATGTTATTTTGTAATGTTTCGAGGATTAAATACGATAATAATATGTATTAGTTTTCTGGGGCTGCTGTTACATATTACTGTAGACTGGATAGATTAAACAGCAGAAATTTATTGTCTCTCAGTTCTGGAGCCTAGAAGTCTGAGAACAAGTTGTTTAGCAGGCTTGGTTCCTTCTAAGGCCCCTGAGTATGAATCTGTCACATGCCTCACTTCTAGTGTCTGACCTCAGGCATTCCTTGGGTCGTAGGCCATGTCTTCACATCCTCTTCCCTCTATGTATCCTTGCCTTTGTTTTTTTTTTTTTTATAAGGACACAATTGCATTGGATCAGGGCACACCCAAATGACCACAGGTTTATCACTTGCAACAACCCTATTTTCAGATAAGGTTACATTCAGTTACTAAGGAGTATATCTTTTGGGTGTGTTGAGGGGTGGGGCACACAAACACAGTTTAACTCAATACTGCATATAAAAATCTTAACACAGTATATTATTTCCAACAGGACATACAAAGATAATGTATTGGAAAAAGCTATTCTGTCTCCAGAATGGAAAAACAAACCCCAAATAATGCTCTGTAATAACTGGGAAGTACATTATGGGTACATAAGGCACAAAGAGATACAAAGGACATTGGAAACCAAGAAGATTAGAGAGAGTGAGGGATAAAAACTGTGTGTAGAGCATGGTGAATTATATTTTGGTGATGGCTACACTAAAAACTCCAACTTAAATGTATCCACGTAACAAAGACATTTGTACCCCTGTAATACTTGGAAATAACAAAAATAAAAAGAAAACTTATCCTGCCAATCTAAGCTCATTTGCTACTTCTTCACTCATGTATTTTCTGGTATTTATCCCCAAATACTTGGAATCAGGAGTTACTTATTTTTGTGTTTCTTTTTGAACTTTGTATGGAAGTATTTATTAAATCTTTTTTTTTTTTTTTTTGAGACTAAGTCTCACTTTGTTGCCCTTGGTAGAGTGTTGTGGTGTCATAGCTCATAGCAACCTCAAACTCTTGGGCTCAAGTGATTCTCTTGCCTCATCCTCCAGAGTAGCTGGGACTACAGATGCACACCACAACACCCGCTATGTTTTAGAGATGGAGTTTTGCTCTTGCTCAGTCTGGTCCTCAACCTGTGAGCTCAGGCAATCTACTGCCTCCGCCTCCCAGAGTGCTGAGATTACAGGTGTGAGTCCCCTTGCCTGGCTGTAGTTATTAATTTTTTTGTGCAGTTGAATTTGAGGTTTAAAAGAGATCTCTTGGGTAATCTCTTTTTTGCAAGGTAAAAATTTTAAGCTGGTCTTAAGAATCTGTTAAAGCTGGGCGGCGCCTGTGGCTCAAGGAGTAGGGTGCCAGTCCCATATGCCGGAGATGGCGGGTTCAAACCTAGCCCTGGCCAAAAACCAAAAAAAAAAAGAAAAAAAAGAATCTGTTAAAGCCTTTTCTTATTTCCTCTGTTTTCATGTTTAGAGGCTTTTCTTTAGTCTGGAGTTCTTGCCAGTGTTTGAGTTTATGTAATAAAGCCGATTAAAGCTGGACTTGGTGCCTCAGGCCTCCAGTTACTTGAGAGGCTGAGGCAGGAGCATCCCTTGAGCCCAGGACTTTGAGACCAGCCTGGGCAACATAATAAGACTTAGTCTGTCTGTCTGTCTCTGTTGTTCAAGAGTCAGTTAGATTTAGACATTATTGTCCATGATTAATAATATTAACAACATGTATTTATATAGACATTTTCCCACTAGGTTTGCATATGTTTTATTTTGTCATCATGATGAATCTACCAAGATAGTAGGAAAAAAAAATTTTAGTTTTGTGAATATCTTCACCCATGCTATCATCAGTTTAATGGAACTATTTGTTTCTCAATGGCTTTGTTCTTTTTAAAATCATTACGGCTTCAGCATGTTTCTAAATGCATCCTATGTGTATGTGTAATGCATTTTCAGTATCACATGACTTCATCTGCACTTAGCATATCTTATAGAGCTGTCATTCTTTTTAAATAGGTTTCTTGGTGGATGTTAACTTTTGTTATAAATAATTGTTTTGAATATCTTTTTCTAGAGTTATTTTGCATATTTGATTTTTTTTTTTTGAGTTAAAATAGTGGGAGTCGATAAATATTGGTTGTGAATGTTCACAGTAAAGCAGATGTTAACTTCCTAATTTTATGACATAAAACTGGGGGTACATTAAGTGACTTGTTTTAAGGTGATCCAATTAGTAATGGAGACAGAGTAGAACTACTTTGTCTGGTTGTGATTTTGATGATTTTCTTTTCCTGGGGACAATCATGTTCTTTCTTTTCTGTCTATTGCATGTATGTGTTTTATGGCTGTATTTCTGATAATGCAGTGTAATCCTTTTGTTGTAGCTACAAGGGCAGAAGACAGCAATACTGACTTTTCTTAGATCAATTATTGTTGAATTTGTCATAAGGAATACAGTAATCATGATGTTTTATTATTTCTGATTAATAGGGTAGTGGGTAACAGTTTGGGCTCTGCAACTGCCTAAGTTTGAAACCTGGTTCTGATTAAAACAGGGGTAATAATATACTAGAATATATTCAAGAATCCTCTTAGCACATAGCAAACATCAAATAAATGTTAGTTTTTGTATTTAAAGTCATTTAGTACTTGAATAAATAAGCATGTTCTATAGTTTGCCAAGTACATTTAAATAATCAAAAATTAAATTATATCAAATTGATGTGAACCTACTCAGATTATAGTTTTCAATACAGACAAATAAAAAATTTGTTTTCTCCATCAAATCTAGCTGTATTAGTTTTAAAGTTTCGCAGTTAACTAGCTTTGAAATCGTATTCTTTCTGATAGCTCACAGACTCACAACAGTTAAAAATGCCTTCTTAGGGCATTTCAAAAGAAAACAATCTGTCAGCACTTTGGGAGGTTGAGGCAGGAGGATTGTTTGAGGTCAGGAGTTTGAGACTAGCCTGGGCAAATTAGCAAGACCATGTATCTACAGAAAAATTAAAAAATTACCTGGTGTGATGGTGCATGCCTATAGTCTTAGCTGTTTGGGAGCCTGAGGTAAGGAGGATTGTTTGAGCCCAGAAGTTCAAGGCTGCAGTGAGCTATGATCATGGCACTCCAACCTGGGTGACAGAGCAAGGCCTTGTTTCTAAAAATAAAATAAAATACTTGGGGAAGCGCCTGTGGCTCAAAGGAGTAGGGCGCCGGCCCCATATGCCAGAGGTGGTGGGTTCAAACTCAGCCTCAGCCAAAAACTGTAAAAAATAAAATAAAATACAGGGCGGTGCCTGTGGCTCAGTGAGTAGGGCGCCAGCCCCATATGCCAAGGGTGGCGGGTTCAAACCCAGCCCCGGCCAAACTGCAACAACAACAACAACAAAAATAAATAAATAAATAAAATAAAATACAAATAAATATACGTAGGGAGGCGATAAGAAAATAATATGTAGTTCCTGTATCATTTCCATTAATATATTAAGTAGGTCTACATACATGAAGAACTAATCATAATATTTTCAATGAGAGTTAACTTTTATGAGGGTTTAGAAGTATTCTGTGGAATTTTCTTTTTTTTTTTTTTTTTTTTTTTGGTTTATGCAACTTTATTGAAGAAAAATAAATCAATTACTAGCAGAGCTATTAGTTGATCACTCATCCATTGACAACTTGCATCATTTATTCAGTGCTATATTAAACAGTGTATTGGAAGATAGATTAACTAATAGCTCCAAGCCTCCTAACAATTTAAATGAAAATTACAAAATGTTTGAGACCCTATTTTGGAATACAAAGGGTGTTTGACTTCCAATTTCCATTCTCTGTAGAACAAGAACAGGTCATTCCTTTATTGACATGCATAAAATACATCACATTTTCTGTTCTGCTGATGCTATAAATTCAATACCAATTCTCCAGCCACATCAGTTATGAGCATAAAGTATATCATGTAACCTCAAATCTCTAACAGTGGAAGGCTTAAACAAGAATGGATGCTGACTGAATAATGCTGCTTCCTTTGATGTGACAACTGAGCATCCATCTCCCTCCCCCTCAGGTGATTTCTTCAGCATGTTAGAGCAGTGAGGAATGGTTTTAGTCTCATAACCAAATTAGAGTGAAGACATTGGCCACATAATACACATGCTCCATTTTTAAAAAAATTCTGAGTCTTGGGCAACTGTTCTCTTGTAACTACTTTACAGTTTCTAAAAGCAGTTATTGTCCAAAGCTGGAAGAACTTAAGTCTTCTCTGATGAGCATGTGAATGAATGGAGGGAGGTAAACAAAAAATAAAATTAAAAAAGATGAGGTCTGATAGGGGAGCAGCCGGATAAGAAAAATCAAAAAAGGAACAGTAGTTTAAAGTTTATTCCAGCTATAATGCAGGTTATTCTGACTTTAAGGTAGCATCACATGGCATACTTCTGAGTCCATTCCCGAGATATTCTGTTGTACTTATCTCTGTCTGTTTTATAGATCCGTGCAATCTCTGGCACTAGGGGGTCATCTGGGTTTGGATCACATAACAGTGAACAAATGGATAAAAGAACTTTAGAAATAGTTAAAGCAGGAGACCATTGTGATCTTAGAATATCGAGACAAATGCTGCCATTACTGTTAATATTTGGATGATAAATTCTTGTTGTAAATGCAACCTTAGGTGGTTTGAAGGGGTAGTCTGTAGGAAAATGAATTGTCAAAAAGAATACACCACCTTGATATGGGCTGTCATTAGGTCCCATAATTGTGGCTTGCCAATGAAACATATCATCCCCAACTGGACCTGCAGAACATTGTGCTGGAGGGTCACGGGCCAAATCACTAAGTTCCTTATTAATCCGTTTCAGCGCCATAGTCTGTGCTTTTCGTCTGGCTCACTATCCCGGTGTGTGCTCAAAGGTCCGGCCAAAACTCTTGATTATCCGGGCGACGGGGAAGGATTGTCTTGTCTCACACCGGCTCTGCCAGACACAGGCGCAGAGGGGCCGGGGCCTCCCTCAAGCTGCGGCCTCGGCCTCCTCCCTGCGCGGCAGCTGGTGCCTCCCCGGCCCTACGGGGCTCACGCGCACGACACAGCCCATTCTGTGGAATTTTCATTGAGATTTAACTTACAACTGAAGTCTTAAAAGTTGAGTAGTAACTTACAAATCATTAAACTGAGCCCAGATCTTTGATATCTTTGAGCTGGGGCATTATTCATCACATAATTGAATTATTTCAATGAAATAATTATTCAATGTACTCTTTATTGAACACTTAATCTGTTCCAAGTGGATACTGTTTTAGGCATTAAGGAGAGAAGTGAGTCTGGCAGAGGAGCTCACCAAGCCTTTTTGAACACATGGTATTTAAATAAAATGATAGTATTTATTTTTCCCATTGGAGTAAGTGGAGGAAGTTGCTCTTAGTTCTAGTATCCTAGATAATTCTTTTGGACACTCAGAAATAATTGTCTTCCTCTCAAGGTGGGAGATTTGTACCATTTCTTGGGTATTAAAGGCATGGATGCTTATTTAGGTATGAGATATTGCTGGGTGTCCAGAATTCTAGGTCAGTTAGGCATATTGTTTTTGGAGAAAGGATGCAACCAGATCCTGTGCATTGGACAATTGCAAAGAACTCTGTATGAATGGTGTGTGCCTTGGAAGTACACCACTGTTCTGGATGCAGTTTTCCATGTTATATCTAGGAGAAAAATCCAGGTCAGTTCCACTAATACAACTAATAGAGTCTAGCCTATATATAGCTTTCAAGATTTTTTCTTTTCTTTTTCTTTCTTTCTTTGTTTTTTTTTTTGAGACAGAATCTCACTGTGTTGCCCTCGGTAAAGTACCAGGGCTTCACAGCTTACGGCAACCTCCAACTCTTGGGCTCAAGCGATTCTCTTGCCTTAGCCTCCCAAGTAGCTGGAACTACAAGCACCTGCCACAGCGCCCTGCTCTTTTTTTGTTGCAGTTGTCATTGTTGGTTAACTGGCCCTGGGGGGGTTCGAAGCCACCAACTTTGGTGTTTGTGGCTGGTGCCGTGACCACTGTGCTACCGGCACCGAGCCAGCTTTCAGGATTTTTTCATCATCGTTATTATTAATTAACCAATAGAAATAAATGTCTATGTTGGTTTGGGAAGAATGTACTGTAATACGTGAAGAAGGTTCTGTTGTCGTTTGACATTGTTAAAAATATTTATGGGCGTGGCCCCTGTAGCTCAGCAGTTAGGGTTCTAGCCACATAACACTGGACCTGGCAGGTTTGAATCCAGCCTCGCCTGCCAAACAACAATGACAACTACAAGCAAAAAACAGCCGGGTGTTGTGGTGGGTGCCCGTAGTCCCAGCTACTTGGGAGGCTAAAGCAAGAGAATCACTTGAGCCCGAGAGTTGGAGGTTGCTGTGAGCTGTGACACCACGGCACTCTACCCAGGGCCACATAGTGACACTCTGTCTCAAAAAAAAAAAAAAAAAAAAAAAATTATATATGTGTATCCTCCACCCCTTATGTTGTGATCCACAGGCTAAAGCAAACATTCTTCTTTGCAGTTACTTTCATTATTAGTTTTTAATTGTTCATAAAACAGTTTAATTTTATTATCTAAGTATGGATACACTAGTTTCTAAGTCCATTACAAATTGAGAACTAGTACTAGATAAAAGGCCGTTATTAACAATTAAGCCAAAATAATTTAGTTCTACTTACTTTGTAATTCTTATTATGTTGGAATGCTTTCATCCTGAGTTTTTTAGCCATTGCTTTCTTAGAAGGCTAAAGGTGATGCCTTTTTTCAAAAAGATTTTATTCTTATTGATGTCCCATGTTTTGTCTATCTAAAGTGTCAACCCAAGAAAAAGTCTACACCTCTGAAGTATGAAGTTGGAGATCTCATCTGGGCAAAATTCAAGAGACGCCCGTGGTGGCCCTGCAGGATTTGTTCTGATCCGTTGATTAACACACATTCAAAAATGAAAGGTAATACCTCTAGTAGATTATACATGATAAAATATAAGTTTGGAATTATAAACTTACAGTTGTCTTTAGTGTAACCCAGTTTTTGTTGTCTTTAGTAATAATCTACTTTTTGCTATGAGCATTTGTGAATGGATTGTTAACATATTTTATGTTTTTTGAGTTTTTGAGTTTGTTTTACTCTGCGATTTAAAAATTCTCAATTGATTTAGCTGTAGACACCAGGAAAGTGTCAGGTCATTTACCTGAAGTTTATATTTTCCAGGATTACTTTTTAGTATATTTACATGTTTATACATTAATGACCAGGTTTGTATCCTTTTTATAATTTATAAGCTGAAACAATTATAGGGCAGCATCTGTGGCTCAGTGAGTAGGGTGTTGGCCCCATATACCTAGGGCGGTGAGTTGAAACCTGGCCCTGGCCAAACTGCAAAAAAAAAAAAAAGTTGAAACAATTATAAACATTGCTTATAAGTCATTTTGAGTTTTACAAACTTAATTTTCAGTATTTCCTTTAATTACTATAATTTGTTTCTTATTTGGTTGTTGTATTTGAATATCAGTATCTTATCTTTAAATTGCTATAAAGAAGAAAATTGCTATAATTGCCTGAAATATGGTGTTGAGCTCTTTTTTTTACTGTTAAAATTGTTTGAGATTATGGCTCGGTGCCTGTGGCTCAAGCGGCTAAGGCGCCAGCCACATGCACCTGAGCTGGCAGGTTCGAATCCAGCCCGGGCCGCCAAACAACAATGATGGCTGCAACCAAAAAATAGCCGGGCATTGTGGCGGGCGCCTATAGTCCCAGCTATTTGGGAGGCGGAGACAGGAGACTCGCTTGAGCCCAGGAATTTGAGGTTGCTGTGAGCTGTGATCCACGGCACTGTACCCAGGGCAACAGCTTGAAGCTCTGTCTCAAAAAAAAAAAAAAAAAAAAAAATTTGTTTGAGATTTTATTATAATTTTAATAAATGTATTATAGTTTTTGAGTAGCACATTTATGAGATTCAAAATAAATATATAAATATCATAATCAACCTTTCTCCTTTGCTGTTGTTTGCCCTATTCTTTACCACTCCTTTCAATAGGTAAATAATTGTTTTAAGGTGTCTTTTCAGTTTCTTTATGTAAATCTTAAGATATACTGTATTTTCATCTCCTGCCCTTCCCTTTTATCATAAAAGAAGCATATGTATATGTATTTTGCACCTTGTCTTTTTTACTTCTTGGAGATGTTTTTCACATTTTTCTTTTTTTTTTGTAGAGACAGAGTCTCACTTTATGGCCCTCGGTAGAGTGCCGTGGCCTCACACAGCTCACAGCAACCTCCAACTCCTGGGCTTAAGCGATTCTCTTGCCTCAGCCTCCGGAGTAGCTGGGACTACAGGCGCCTGCCACAACGCCCGGCTATTTTTTTGGTTGCAGTTTGGCCGGGGCCGGGTTTGAACCCGCCACCCTTGGTATATGGGGCCGGCACCCTACCGACTGAGCCACAGGCGCTGCCCTCAGTTGACCTTTTGATGAATAATCCAGTATATTCTCCAGTGCTTTCTTTCTTTTTTTTTTTAATGGCTATATCTCTAAATACTGCCACAATGGGGAGTAAGTTAGTCTAGGGATTTTTTTTTTTGAGACAGAGCTTCAAGCTGTTGCCCTGGGTAGAGTGCTGTAGCATCACAGCTCACAGCAACCTCCAACTCCTGGGCTCAAGTGATTCTCCTACCTCCGCCTCACAAGTAGCTGGGACTATAGGCGCTCGCCACAACACCTGCCTATTTTTTGGTTTCAGCCGTCATTGTTGTTTGGCGGGCCCATGCTGAATTTGAATCCGCTAGCTCAGGTGTATGTGGCTGGTGCCTTAGCTGCTTGAGCCACAGGTGCCAAGCCTTTTCTCCAGTAGTTTCATTGAGAGTATTGATGCATAAAAATTTTTCAACAAAGATAACTCTGTTTATTTTGTCATTAACAACATGCATTTGTACCACAGAACCAATGTTATTGATGTTGTGTCTCCTTATAAATTATATTCTCAAAACTAGATGCTACAGCCCAACCTGGCAGACCATGTTTCATCATCTCCATAAATATCTAAATATCATAGATCAGCTTCTCAGCTTGGGATGCCATTTTAAGAGCCTCTTAAAAGCTCTCAGAGCCAGTCAATAAACTGCATAAACCCTGAAAGGTACCCCCTCCAAGACTTGTCCCAGTCACTCATTTGTTTATAGTTGTTTTTGGAATGGACTGCTAAAATGCTTACTCTTGAGTCAGTATTTTCACTACCAACAGCAGGGAGGGATCATGTAGGTTAAAAGGTATTTTTTGACCTCAGTCAGGTTTTGAGACCTTAGGAAAGTAATAGCACTTTGTCCATCCAAACTGAGAGAATCTGTATACAACAAACCCTTTAGAACAGCGGTTCTCAACCTGTGCGTCGTGTCCCCTTTGTAACAATGAAAAGGCATTCTGCATATCAGATATTTACATTATGATTCATAACAGTAGCAAAATTAGAGTTATGAAGTAGCAACGAAAATAATTTTATGGTTGGGGTCACCACAACATGAGGAACCATATTAAAGGTCGCGGCATTAGGAAGGTTGAGAACCACTGCTTTAGAAGGCAGTCATATTCATCCAGTTTATGCAGGTGGATGTTTCCAATTGTGTGAAAATCTTTTTCAAACTTATAATAAGCACCACCTCCTGTAGCATATAACACTGTTGGTAATGTTTTTGGTAATGTTGGTAATGTTGGCTGAAAGTCTGTAGGTAATGTTGGTAATGTTGGTCTGTTGGTAATGTTTGGCTGAAAGTCTGTAGGTCCTGGGTTGGAAGTCTGATATAGCTAATATTCCCTCTTTGGCCAAAAAATATTAAATCATTCAGCTTAAGGTGTACATTCTGAATGCCAGTGGATCCATATGCTGTATTAGATGTTAGATATTTCCAAGTACTTTTTAAGCACTCAACTTTTTGTTCTTCCCCTGGAATGATGTGGAGGTGGTAGGGCTGCCCTGAAGTGCTAGGGCATGGTGGCAATGCCTGGGGGCCCAAGGAGTGACTTCTCTTCCTAGGGAAGGGTGCTCCAGGAGTGAGCTAGCTAAAGGAGGCCACAGGCCAAGGCCACTTTGGGGCTCCACTGCTACTCTAAACAAAAGGCCTCAGTCCCTGAGCCACTGTGGCCTGAGCAGCTGCTGTGAGCATTCGCTACACCTGTTTTGAATACTGTATATCTAGGTGCTCTATGACCTTTATGAATTTCCTGTTTTGTTTTTTTTTTTTTTTTTTTTTTTTGAGACAGAGTCTCACTATGTTACCCTCGGTAGTGTGCTGTGGCGTCACAGCTCACAGCAACCTCAAACTCTTGTGCTTAAGTGATTCTCTTGCCTCAGCCTCCCAAGTAGCTGGGACTACAGGTATCTGGCCCATTGCCCAGCTATTTTTTTGTTTCAGTTGTCATTGTTGTTTAGCAGGCTGGCTGGGTTCAAACCACCAGCCTTGGTGCATGTGGCTGGCACCGTAACCACTCTGCTATGGGCGCCAAGCCTGAATTTCCTGTTTTAAAAACTATTACCTTACCTTTTGCAGCCTGTTTTTTTAAACTCTGCTAATACAAAATTATTTTCTGTCCTCCCTGTCCCTGGGTACTGCTGGTTCCTTCCTCATGATAGTGTTTTTTATGCATACTAATTGAGTCGATGTTATTTATTTTACAAATACTATGTATATTGTATAGATGGAGTACTCTGCTAGGTGCTGGGATCCAGTGGTGGGCAAAAAAACATCAGCCCTGCTTGTGGTCATGGGAAATTAGAGTCTAGGAGAAAGGTATCAGCAAATAATCAAGTAGGTAATTACTTAACGAGGAACAGTGTTCAAAGAAAAAGTTTTGTGTGCATTCAATGATAGAGCAGGGACACTTATCTTGGAGTTTTTTCATGGTAGTGTTCTAGGGCAGTTTCCCTAGTAAAGTTATCCTTGACCTGAGACTTATGAGGATGAATTAGGTGTTAACTGGGGAAAAGAGGAACCATTTCTCAGAACAGAAAATGTATGTATTCTTGCCATGAGAGGTCTACAACCCACAACATAATGGAGGGTGGCACAATGTGAAGCTAGAAAGTAGATATGCACCAAATCATTAGTACCTTGTGTATTTCATTACAAATTTTGTATTTTTTGCTAAGGGCAATGGGATATCATTAAAGGGTCAGGAGTAGGGGGTGCTGTCATTTGATCTGTACTTTCTTTTTGTTTTTTTGAGACAGTCTCACTATGTTGGCCTTGGTAGAGTGCCGTAGCATCAAAACTCACAGCAACCTCAGACTCTTGGGCTTAAGCGATTCTTTTGCCTCATCCTCCCAAGTAGCTGGGACTACAGGGTTGTGCCACAACACCCGGCTATTTTTTTTGTTATAAGTGTCATTGTTGTTTGACAGGCCCTGTGCTGGGTTCGAACCTGCCAGCCCTAGCAGCTGAGCTACAGGCACTGAGTTTGATCTGTACTTTTTGAAGTTCACTCTGGCTGCAGTGTGGATTAGAGGAGGACCAATAAATAAGAAGAGATTTTTAAAAAAATCATTGCAGTAGTTATGGTGTGATGGAAGATTCTGAATAGAAAATAAAGAATGATTTAGGAGGGCGGCGCCTGTGGCTCAGTGAGCAGGGCGCCGGCCCCATATGCCGAGGGTGGCGGGTTCAAACCCAGCCCCGGCCAAACTACAACAAAAAAATAGCCGGGCGTTGTGGCGGGCGCCTGTAGTCCCAGCTGCTCGGGAGGCTGAGGCAAGAGAATCCCGTAAGCCCAAGAGTTAGAGGTTGCTGTGAGCCGTGTGACGCCACGGCACTCTACCCGAGGGCGGTACAGTGAGACTCTGTCTCTACAAAAAAAAAAAAAAAAAGAATGATTTAGGAGATAATGTCTATCTGAATTAATAATGGATTGGATAATAGGGAGTGAGGATGAATGAATTCCTGCCATTTCTGGCTCCCACTTTTGTGTATGACAGGATGGTTTCCATGATACTAGCTTCTGATATCACTAGGTTTAGTAGTGTTGCCATTTACTGAAAGAACCCTGGAATAGCTATAACTCAGAAGTGCCATCTCCTTGTTTGTATTCATTGGCGCCATGGGAAAGGTATGGATGATGTGGCTTTGGGACAAAACATACCGTAAGACAGAAGGTGGTTTTGAGGAAGCCATCATTTGAGGTCTATGTGGAGGAGACTGAGCTTGCGAAAAGAGATGAATTGTACACAGAAGAGGAAAATCAGGAGAACGTGGTATCTGGTAACTAGAACACAGTAGTATCCATGCATGGTACATTCCGAGACCTTCAGTGAATGTCTGAAAGTGTGGATGGTATCAAACCCTATATGTATATGCATGTTATGTTTTTTCATATACATACATACCTATGATAAAGTTAAAAAAAATTTTTTTTAAATTTTCTGCCCAGTATGATCTGTAGGAATATAAAGGTTGGCTTATAAACTAGGCATAGTAAGAGATTAATAACAATTAACTTATAATAGAATTATAGTAATATAATGTAATAAAAGTCATTTGAATGTGGTCTCTATCTCAATAGCACATTGTACTGTCCTGCATATAACTGAAACTCTGGACAGTGAAACCATGAATGAGGGTGGGTACTACTACTCTATTTTAAGAAGGAAGTTGTGGGGTCGGCGCCTGTAGCACAGAAGCTAGGGTGCTGGCCACATATACCCTGGGCTGGCGGGTTCGAACCCGGCCTGGGGCTGCTCAACAACAATGACAACTACAATAAAAAAATAGCCAGGCGTTGTGGCTGGTGCCTGTAGTCCCATCTAGTTGGGAGGCTGAGGCAAGAGACTGGCTTAAGTCCAAGAGTCTCAGCTTTCTGTGAGCTGTGAGGCCACAGCACTCTACCGAGGGTGACATAGTGAAACTGTCTCAAAAAAAAAAAAAAAGGAAGAAGGAAGGTGTGGTCAGTTTGATTGAGTGTTGCCTAATGATCAAATAGTGTCCACCAGAGATAAGGAGGTGTGTAGATCACTGATAGATACATCTTTTTTTGGTGGTTCGATGGTGGCAGAAGTTTGATTGGACTGATGTGAAGAAATGGTGATAGACAGAGAAGCGAATATGCTGCAGCTAGAGAGGTAGATCTAGGGTCTAGAAGGATATTTTAAAAGGAGCAGTATGTAGTTATGAGAAGACTTCTGGAGGTAGGCTGAAATTGATGAGAGAAGTAATATAGGATCGGATAGGAGGAAGACAGGATCGGGATGGAATCATCTGTTAAGGGATAAAGGAGCGGGTTAGATGGGATTCATAACACAATCAGGATTTGGCCTCAGTGGGAGGAAGAGCACCCTTCTAGTGTTAACATTAGGGGCGGGTGTGGGTGACAGTAGGTTTGATGTGGGATACTTAAAACATCCTCTCTCCCCTGTTTCTCTGAGTCAAGAATGTGATCACATCACAGACTAAATGCTACTGCCAGCAGGAAGATAATAGAATTTATAAAAATTTTCTTTAGGCTCGGTGTCTGGGCTCAGCAGTTAGGTCATCAGCCATGTACACCAGAGCTGGTGGGTTTGAAGCTGACCTGGGCTTGCTAAACAAACAACAATAATAAAAACAAAATAGCTGGGCCTTATGAGGGGCACCTATAGTTCTAGCTACTTGGGAGGCTGAGGCAATGGGATTGTTTGAGCCCAAGAGTTTGAGGGCGACAAAGTGAGACTCTGTCTCAAAATAATTTTCTTCTTTTAATTCACGGGAGATTCCTCAAGGATAAATTTTTTTGGGGGGTGGTGTGGGGGTAGATAATGTCTTACTCTTTTGCCCTGGGTAGAAGTGCTATGGTATCACAGTTCACAGCAACCTCAAACTTGGGCTGAAGCAATCCCCTTGCCTCAGCCTCCTGAGTAGTTGGGACTACAGGTGCCTGTCACAACACCCAGCTATTTTTAGTAGAGAGAGAGTCTCGCCGGGCGTTGTGGCAGGCGCCTGTAGTCCCAGCTACTCGGGAGGCTGAGGCAAGAGAATCACTTAAGCCCAGGAGTTGGAGGTTGCTGTGAGCTGTGTGAGGCCACGGCACTCTACCGAGGGCCATAAAGTGAGACTCTGTCTCTACAAAAAAAATAAAAAGAGAGAGAGTCTCACTCTTGCTTAGGCTGGTCTGGAACTCCTGAGCTCAGGCAATCCACCCACCTTGGGTGCTGTGCCTAGCCTATCTTTCTTATTATAGTTGGACCTTTGGTTAGGAATTCACTATGTACATTATTATGTTAACAGTGTACATAGCTGAGCCATGTTCATGCAGATGGTACTTGACTATGATGGGCCTGTGTCCTGTTAAACCCATTCTAAGTCAAAAATACCCTTATTGGACCCATCATAAAGTTGAAAAATCATAACTTGGAGACCATTTGTAAGGCTTACTATTTTTTTTTTTTTTTTAGACAGAGTTTTAGTATGTCACCTCTTGGTAGAGTGCTCTGGCGTCACAGCTCACAGCAACCTCAAACTCTTGGGCTTAAGCAATTCTCTTGCCTCAGCCTTCCAAGTAGCTGGGACTATAGGTTCCCACCACAATACCCAGCTATTTTTTTGTTGCAGTTGTCATTGTTGTTTAGCTGGCCGGGGCCGGGTTTGAGCCACCCTGGGTCAGGTTCAAGCCCACCAGCCTGGGTGTATGTGGCCAGTGCCCTACCCACTGAACTCTGGGCACCGCTCTGTAATGCTTACTTTACCTTTGCTACCTTTTGGTTTTGAGATGTAATCTTAGTATGTTTGTATGTGTGTGTGTGGGAGAAAGAGTTTGAGAACGGGAAGATTTTTATTATTCTGTGTACTAATTAAAAGTGTTTAAAGGGCGGTGCCTGTGGCTCAGTGAGTAGGGTGCCAACCCCATATGCCAAGGGTAGAGGGTTCAAACCCCACCCTGGCCAAACTGCAACAACAAAAAAAAAAGTGTTTAAAAGTGTACTAGTTTTGGGCGGCGCCTGTGGCTCAAGGAGTAGGGCACCGGTCCTATAGGCCAGAGGTGGCCGGTTCAAACCCAGCCCCGGCCAAAAA
The DNA here is from genome assembly GCF_027406575.1 of Nycticebus coucang. NCBI lineage: Eukaryota > Metazoa > Chordata > Mammalia > Primates > Lorisidae > Nycticebus > Nycticebus coucang. Next base: position 81,208,119 of record NC_069796.1, read on the forward strand.
AAAAAAGAAAGAAAAAAAGAAGTGTACTAGTTTTGTTTTATCTTTCACCTGATTCAATATATTGATGATTTTTCATTTTCATCATCTTTAGGAAATGTCACTCTTGAATTTTATGTACTCCTCTAGTCCATACTGGTTACTTTCTGTGCCTAGGGAACAATTATCATCTTTGAGGAATCCCTTCATTTCTGTCTTGTGTTCTTGTGTTAGATTCTGTCTTCTTCTTCTTCTTTTTTTTTTTTTTTAACAGAGTTGCCCTGGGTAGAGTGCTGTGGCATCATAGCTCACAGCAATCTACAAGTAGGGCTCAAGTGATCCTCTTACCTTGGGTTTTTTTTTCCCCCTACTTTTAGTAGAGACGGAGTATTGCTTTTGTTCAGGCTGGTCTTCAACTCATGAACCCAAACTATCCACTCGCCTCAGCCTCCCAGAGTGCTAGGATTACTGTCATGAGCCACTGCACCAGGCCAGATTCTCTGTCTCATTTGTTTTGGTTAATCACTTATTTCAAGGGTCTGAGCAAATTCTTCAATCATTTCCCGAGAAAGGGGGTATGGCAGGTCAATTTCCTGAGATCTTGCATTATCTGAACATATATTTATTTCTTTCCACATGTTTGATAAAGGGGGAGGAAGAGGCTGTGATGCCTAGTGGTTTGGAGTGCTGGAGGAAATTTACATACCCAAGCTACTCTACAGCTTTCTACTAATACTCTGTATTAAGTTGTTATCATAATACTTCATCTGCTTTGCAGCTTTCAAAAGGTAGCATATCTCCACAGCTACATAATTTGCTTTCAGCTGTCCTCTCTTGTTCTCTTTTTCATATGGGCTTATGTGTTTAAAATTTCTTTTCCATAATTTTAGTGTCAGTTAGGAAAAAGTGAATTTAGTTGTATTTATTTGGTTTTTCATCTGTACCTGAAAATGTTCTAACTTCATTTTGAACAGAGTTTTAATCAATCTTGTTTTAGACTTTTCTATACTTCTGCTTCCAGGATACCTGATGAAAAGCAATCTGAGGGTAAGTCAGGTTGTTTGTCATCATTCACACCCTTGGATTTAATTGTTACAATCATCTGTCTTTCAGGCTTTCCAAATTTTTATTATTTATTTTCCTATGCTTTGTTCTTTGTGCTTGTTTCTTTCAAAAAGTGCTTTTGGAGCTGGATTCAATACTGGACACCTGTAGTCCCAGCTATTCATGAGACTGAGGGTGGAGAGGATTGCTTAATTCCATGAGTTTGGGCAATACTGAATGCTAGTGTTTAGTCTATATGTTTTTTTACTTTCTATGATTTCCACTTTAACATTGTTTAATAACAGTTCTTTTTTTTTTTTTTGTGACAAAGTCTCAGCTGGTCACCCTTGGTAGAATGCTGTAGCTAAGACAATCCTCTCATCTCAGCCTCCCAAGTGCTAGGATTATAGGCATGAGCCACTGCTCCCAGCCTTAATAACAAGTTTGTTTTTTTTTTTTTGAGACAGAGCCTTAAGCTGTCGCCCTTGGTAGAGTGCTCTGGCATCACAGCTCCCAGCAACCTCCAACTCCTGGGCTCAAGCAATTCTCTTGCCTCAGCCTCCCAAGTAGCTGGGACTACAGGTGCCTACCACAACGTCCGCCTATTTTTTTGGTTGCAGCCATCATTGTTGTTTGGCCGTCCCAGGCTGGATTTGAACCCGCCAGCTCAGGTGTATGTGGCTGGCGCCTTAGCCACTTGAGCCACAGGCGCCGAGCCAATAACAAGTTGTTTTTTTTTTTTTTTTTTTGCAGTTTTTGGCCAGGGCTGGATTTGAACATGCCACCTGTGGCATATGTGGCTGGCGCCCTACTCCTTTGAGCCACAGGCACCGCCCAATAATAAGTTTTTTAATGGATTCATCTGGACTTGGTTTATTAGAGGAATGAATTAGTATAGCTATTTATAGGACTGAAACAGACATTTGAGTAAACTATTCTAAAAGCTTACCCTACATAGGATTCTTTATTTCCTGTGGCACCTGTAACCTACCTTTGATAACTGTGTTGGCACAAGTCACTGACTTTCTCTACTTCCTATATACCACTGTTTTTGAACTCAGTGAAATCTTGCACTCTCTTTTATTCCCCTAACATTGCTCTAAGCATAGGGTCATTTGTGATCTGGTAGTCCAGTGTATACTACTTTTTAATTTTCTGGATATTTGGTACAGGTAGATACTCCCTTTTTTTGTTTTTTTCCCCTTTATTGGATTCTCTTCTACCTTACCTTTAAATGACGGGAAGGAAAATTTTTAAACTGACCCTTTTTCTTTGTCTTAGCTCATACTGCCACAGTAAAGTTCCATGGGCTAGAGACTTAAGCAACAATGTTATTTTGCACAGTTCTGAGGCTGGAAGTATAAGTTTAGGGTGCCAGCTGATTTGATTCCCTAGTGAGTGCTCTTTTCCTGGCTTCTAGACCTTCTTGCTGTATCCTCACAGGAAGAGAGAGATTGAGACCTTCTGCCTGTGAGCACTCTGGTCCCTTTTCTTCTCATTGGGCGGGACCCACCTTTAAGAGCTCATCTAAACCTAATTAACCAAAAGGACCCACCTCTGAACACCTTAGGACTTCAGCATAATGAATTTTGTAAGACACAGAATAATGAAATTTATTTGGACCATAATAGTCGTCTTCTGTCCTTCTTGAAGGACAGCCTTTTTTTTTTTAGTCTCAGTCTGCCACCCTGGCTAGTGGCAGTGGCATGATTATAGCTCAATGCAACCTCTAATTCCTGAACTCAAGTGACCCTCCTGCCCCAGCCTCCAAAATACCTGGGACTACAGGCATATTCCACCACACCTGGTTAACTTTTTTCTATTGTTAGTAGAGACAATCTCACTTTTGCTCTAGCTAGTCTCGAACTTCTGGCCTTAAGTGATCCTCCTACCTCAGCCTCCCAGAGTTCTAGCATCACAGTTGTGACCACTGCTCCTGTTGGAAAAACAGAGTTTTTAACTCAGAGTTTTAAATTGCCATCAGTAAACTGAATTTATATCTATAATGCTAAGTGTTTTCCAAAGCGTGAGATCTATATGCCCAACTCCGTACTTGAAGGTTTCACCAAGACATAAATTGTAAAATGTGTTCATTACCCTGAGAAAGTAACCTCAGTGGGTACCCTTTAGCTACCCACTCCTTCATTTTCCTATCCCCATATGTCCTGTCTTGAAGCAGCCACTAATCTATTTCTTATCTGCATAGATCTAGGCATTTCATATATAGGTAGATGATCCTTCAGCTTAGAACTTTCAGAGTTTAAAATGTTGGAAAAGTGATATGCATTTTGTAGAAACTGCACTTTGAATACCCATACAAACTTTTTTACTTTTAGTGTAGTATTCAGTGAATTATTTGAGGTATGGAACACTTTATTATGAAATGGGTTTTGTATTTAACTCAGCCTACCTTATATGGGCTACACTAGCCTAACGGTAGGCAAAATCATTTGCGAACATAATATACTAGAGTGTTGCTTGTTTATCATCATGATCACATGCCTGACTGAGAGCTGTGGGCCACTGCCCAGCACCACAAAAGAGTAATGTAGGTGGGCCCAGTGGCTCATGCCTATAATCCTAGCACTCTGGGAGGCAGAGGCTGGTGGATTGCCTGAGCTCACAGGTTGGTGACCAGCCTGAGCAAGACCCCATCTCTAAAAAATAGTCAGACGTTGTGGCAGGTTCCTGTAGTCCCTGCTGCTGAGGATGCTGAGGCAAGAGAATCACTTGAGCCCAAGATTTTGAGGTTGCTGTGAGCTATGACGCTACATTACTCTACTGAGGGCAACAAAGTGAGACTCCTATCTCAAAAAGAAAAAAAAGACTATTGTACTGCATATTGCTACCCTGAGAAAAGATCAGAATCAGAAATTCGAAGCATAGTTTCTACTGAATGCATGTTTCTTTTGTACGATTGTCAAGTTAAAAAATTCTAAGTTGTTAGCTGGGCGTTGTGGTGGACGCCTATAGTCCCAGCTACTTGGGAGGCTGAGGCAAGAGAATTGCTTAAGCTCAAGAGTTTGAAGTTGCTGTGAGTTGTGACACCAGAGCACTCTACCCAGGGCGACATAGTGAGATTCTGTCTTAAAAAAAAAAGAAAAAATTTTAAGTTGAACCATTGTTATCTGTAAATGTGATCATGTATGCAGTCATTTGTGACTAATTCCTTTTACTTAGTGTTTTCAAGGTCTATTTTTGTATACGAGTACTTCATTTCTATGGTGATATTATTCACTATATTAGTATGTCCTCTGGTGAATAATGCTTCATTGTATGGTTAAGTAACATTTATGCATTCATCATTTGATGAACTTTTGGGTAGTTTCCACCTTTGGCTATTGAGAATAATGCTTCTAATGAATATTTATGAATAAGATTTTGTGTGGGGGCGGTGCCTGTGGCCCAGTGAGTAGGGCACCGGCCCCATATGCTGATGGTGGCGGGTTCAAACTCAGCCCCTGCCAAACTGCAACCAAAAAATAGCCGGGCGTTGTGGCGGGTGCCTGTAGTCCCAGCTGCTTGGGAGGCTGAGGCAAGAGAATCGTGTAAGCCCAAGAGTTAAGAGTTAGAGGTTGCTGTGAGCCATGTGACGTCATGGCACTCTACCCGAGGGCGGTATGGTGAGACTCTGTCTCTACAAACAAACAACAAAAAAAAGATTTTATGTGGGATATATATTTTTATATCTCTTGGGTATATATCTAGCAGTGGAATTACTGGCTCAAATGTCAACTGTGTAATTCATGAAGTACTGCTAGGTACTGTTTTTGCAAAGTGACTGCTCCATTGGATTCCCACCAGGAGTGTGTGAGGAATCTGATTTCTCCACTTTCTCACCAATGTTTGTTATTTGACTTTGTTAAAAGTAAAGAAAGCATGGGAAAATATATGTAACAAATTTATTGCTTTAGCCATTTCAAGTACTGGCATTAAGTATATTCATATTTTGTACAAGCATTGCTGCTATCCATCTCCAGAATTTTTCCATCATCCCAAACAAAAACTCCATCCCTAGTTAACAGCAAGCCCCTATCCTTCGGTAGCCACTAATCTTTTTCTCTCTGTGAATTTGGCTATTCTAGTTACCTAGTATAAATAATTTAAAACTCTGGATTAATAATTCTTTTTGTGTCTGGCTTATTTTCACTTAGCATAATGTCTTCTAGGTTCATCTATACTGTTGCAAGTTTCAGAATTTTGTTTTTTCCTAAAAGCTAAAATTCCTTTGTTGATCATATTTTGTTTATTAATCAAGGAACATTTGCACTTATCTTTTGTCATTGTAAATCTCTATAAATACTGTATACATATCTGTTTAATCTGACTTTTGGAGTATATATGAAGTCTTTATTTTTTTATTGTTATTCTTTATTGTTTGGGATTCATTGAGAGTGCAAAGAATTAGGTTACACTGATTGCATTTGTTTGATAAAGTCTCTCTTATAATTGTGTCCCACCCCTAAGAGGTGTGCCATACACTCTGATCTCCATCCTCTGCCCTCTTCCCCTCTCCTTACTTGCTCATTCCCTTCCCCCCTTCCCCCCCCCCCATTAGCTCATGTACTGCGTTCGTATTAGAACAGAGTACATTGGATTGTTGCTTCTCCATTCTTTTTTCTTTTTCTTTCTTTTTTTTTTTTTTGAGATAGAGCCTCAAGCTGTCGCCCTGGGTAGAGTGCTTTGGCATCACAGCTCACAGCAGCCTCCACCTCCTGGACTTAAGCCATTCCTTTGCCACAGCCTCCCAAGTAGCTGGGACTACAGGTGCCTGCCACAACGCTTAGCTATTTTTTGGTTGTAGTTGTCATTGTTGTTTGGCAGGCCCGGGCCGGATTCGAACCCACCAGCTCTGGTGTGTGCAGCTGGCGCCTTAGCCGCTTGAGCTGCAGGTGCTGAGCCATGCTTCTCCATTCTTGTGATGTTTTGCTAAGAAGAATGTGTTCTACCTCCATCCAGGTTAATACAAAAGATGTAAAGTCTCCATCTTTTTTAGTGGCTAAATAGTATTCCATGGCATAAATATACCATAGCTTATTAACTGATTCCTTGGTTGGTGGGCATTTAGGCTGTTGCCACATTTTGGAGAGTGTAAATTGAGCGGCAATAAACAGTCTAGTGCATTTGTCCTTACTGTAAAAGAATTTTTTTAATTCTTTTTTTATTCATCTACTTAGCAATCCCATTACTAGGTAAGTACCTAGTAATGGGATTGCAGGATCAAATGGGAGGTCTATTTTGAGTTCTTTGAGGATTCTCCATACTTCTTTCCAAAAAAGGTTGTATTGGTTTGCAGTCCCTCCAGCAGTATAAATGTGTTCCCCTTGGCTCAGCCCTGGTACTTCAGTGGTTAGGGCTCAAGTCACATCCACTGAGGCTGGTGGGTTTGAACCTGGCCTGGGCCTGCTAAACAACAATGACAACTACAACAAAAAAAAATAGCCAGGCATTGTGGCAGGCACCTGTAGTCCCAGCTACTTGGGAGGCTGAGGCAAGAGAATCGCTTAAGCCCAAGTTTGAGGTTGCTGTGAGCTGTTGACGCCATAGCGTTCTACCAAGGGCGACATAGTGACTCTGTCTCCAAAAAAAAACGAAAAAGAAAGTGTTCCCCTCTCTCCACATCCATACCAGCATCTGCAGCTTCGAGATTTTGTGATATGGGTCATTCTTAATGGGATTAGGTGATATCTTAGGGTAGTTTTGATTGCATTTCACTGATGATTAGGGATAATGAGCATTTTTTTCATATGTTTGTTAGCCATTTGTCTGTCTTCTTTAGAGAAGGTTTTTTCTATTCATCTCTCTTGCCCAGTGATAGATGGATTGTTGAGTCTTTTTTTGTTCCTTAATTTGAGTTCTCTGTAGATCCTAGTTATCAAAAGCTTTTGTCCGATTCATAATATGTAAATATCTTTTCCCATTCTGAAGGTTGTCCGTTTGCTTTGGTTGTTGTTTCCTTAGCTGTACAGAAGCTTTTCAGTTTATCTAAGTTTCATTTGTTTTTTTTGTTGTTGCAATTCCATTGACGTCTTCATAAAATCTTTCCCCAGGCTGATATCTTCGAGTGTTTTCTCCACATTTTCTTCGAAGTTTCTATTGTTTCATGCCTTAGATTAAAATCTTTTATCCATCTTGAATGAATTTCTGTAAGTAGTGGGAGGTGTGGTTCCATTTTCACTCTTTTACATGTGGTTATCCGGTTCTTCCAGCACCATTTATTGAATAGGGATTCTTTTCCCCAGTGTATGTTCTTGTTTGGTTTATCAAAGATCACGTAACTGTAAGGTTAATTTCATATCATGAAACTCATCTCATGGTTTTCTATTTGGTTCCAAATGTCAGTGTCTCTATTTTTGTGCCAATATCATGCTGTTTTGATTACTATGGCCTTGTAATATATCTGAAAGTGTAGTAGGGTGATACCTCTGGCTTCGTTTTTATTACTAAGGATCACCTTGGCTATATGGAGTTTCTTCTGGTTCCATAGAAAATGAAGAATTATTTTTTCCAAATCTTGAAAGTGTGATGATGGTATTTTAGTGGGGATTGCATTGAATTTACAGATTGCTTTGGGTAGTATAGGCATTTTCACAATGTGGATTCGTCCCAGCCATGAGCATGGTATGTTCTTCCATTTGTTATATCTTCTGCTATTTCTTTTCTTAGGGTTTCATAATTTTCCTTGTAGAGATCATTCACCTTTTTTGTTAGGTATATTCCTAGGTATTTCATTTTTCTTGAAGCTACTGTGAAGGGAATTGTGTCCTTGATTAGCTTCTCATCTTGGCTGTTATTGGCATATACAAAGGCTACTGATTTGTGGACATTGATTTTGTATCCTGAGACATTGCTGTATTTTTTGATCACTTCCAGGAGTCTTGGGGTTGAGCCTTTGGGGTTCTCTAAGAATAAGATCATATCGTTGGCAAAGAGTGAAAGTTCCCTCTGCCCTCATTTGGATGTCCTTAATTTCCTTCTCTTGCATGATTGTATTGGCTAGAACTTCTGGCACTTGTTGAATAGAAGTGGTGATAGAAGACAACCTTGTCTGGTTCCAGTTCTAAGTGGAAAAGCTTTCAGTTTTACTCCATTCAGTATAATATTAGCTGTGTTGTTGTAGATGACTTCGATCAGATTCAGAAATGTGCGACCTATGCCTATATATATATATTTTTTTTTTTTTTTTTTTTGAGACGGTCTCATTCTGTTGCCCTAGTTAGGTGCCACTGTCATAGCTCACAGCAACCTCCTACTCTTGGGCTCAAGCGATCCTCTTGCCTCAGTTTTTCTACTTTTAATAGAGATGGGCTCTTGCTTTTGCTCAGGCTGGTCTCATGAACTCAAGCAGACCACCCACCTCGGTCTCCCAGAGTGCTAGCATTACATATGTCTATATTCTTAAGTGTTATAATTCGAAAGGGATGTTGTATGCTTTTTCTGCCTCTGTTGAGAGGATCCTATGGTCTTTGTTGTTGCTTCTGTTGATATGTTGAATTATGTTTATGGATTGCATATGTTAAACCAGCCTGGCATCCCTGGGATTAAACCTACTTGATTGTGATGTGTGAGTTTTTTATTTTTAATTTTTTTAGTTCCAGCTACTTGGAGGCTGAGGCAAAAGAATCACTTAAGCCCCAAGAGTTTGAGGTTGCTATGAGCTGTCTCAGCACAGCACTCTACTGAGGGTTACATAGTGAGACTCTGTCTCCCCCTCAAAAAAAGAGAGAGACACAGGGCTTTGCTCCCTTTCTCAGGCTGGTGTGCAGTGGTACAGTCAAATAGCTCAATGTAATCTTGGAATACTGGGCGCAAGGGAGCCTCCTCCCTCACCCTGCTAAGTAGCTAGGACTGCAGGCACACAACAGAATGCCTAGGTAATTTTTAAAACCTTTTTTTTTTGTAGCAATGGGGTGTTGCTATTTTGGGGAGGCTGGATTTCAACTCCTGGCCTCAAGTGATCTTCCTGCTTCTGCCTCCCACATCACAGGGATTATGGGAATGAATTTTGTTTTTAAAAATATCTTCAACATTTTGTTCTTCCCATATTTGCCGCCTTAGTTCAGGTTCTAATCATCTCATGTCTATACTACATTGGTGATCTCTGGTCTAGTGAGTATCTTGTTTCTTATTGTTTTATTTGAAAGTGAAGAAAATTCACATTTCTAAGATGCAAAACTGAGCCTATATTTACCTGTTTTATTTTACTATATTATTATTATTTTTTGAGACAGTCTCATTGTGTCACCCTTGGTAGAGTGCTATGGCGTCACAGTTCACAGCAACCTCAAACTCTTGGGCTTAAGGAATTCTCTTGTCTCAGCCTCCCAAGTAGCTGGCACTATAGGTGCCTGCCATAACAACACCGGGCTATATTTTGTTGCGGTTGTCATTGTTTAGCTGGCCTGGGCTGTTTTCAACCCCACCAGCCTCAGTGAATATGGCTGGTGCTGTAACCACTGTGCTATGGGTGCTGAGCCTATTTTATTTTATTTTTTGAGACTTGAGTCTCAAGCTGTCACCATGGGTAGAGTGCTGTGGCATCATAGCTTGCAACAACCTCCAACTCTTGGGGTCAAGTGAGCCTTTTGCCTCAGTTTTTCTGAGGTGGCGCCTGTGGCTCAGTGAGTAGGGCGCCGGCCCCATATACCGAGGGTGGCGGGTTCAAACCCAGCCCGGGCTGAACTGCAACCAAAAAATAGCCGGGCGTTGTGGCAGGTGCCTGTAGTCCCAGCTGCTTGGGAGGCTCAGGCAGGAGAATCGCGGAAGCTCAAGAGCCAGAGGTTGCTGTGAGTCCTGTGACATCATGGCACTCTACTGAAGGAGGTAAAGTGAGACTCTGTCTCTACAAAAAAAAAAAAAATAATAATGTTTTTCTATTTTTAGTAGAGATGGGGACTCGCTTTTGCACAGTCTGGTCTCAAACTCTAAAGCTCAAGCAATCCACAAGCCTTGGCCTGTCAGAGTGCTAGGATTACAGGCATGAGCCACTGCACCTGGCCTTTTTTTGCCTGTTTTATTTATTTTTTATTTTATTTTATTTATTTATTTTTTATTAGTATTAGATCATAGCTGTATACAGTAATGCGATCATGGGGCACCATACACTGGTTTTATAAACAGTTCAACACATTTTCATCACACTGGTTAACATAGCATTCCTGGCATTTTTTAAGTTATTGTGTTAAGACAATCATATTCTGCATTCACTAAGTTTCACATGTACCCTTGTAAGATGCACCGCAGGTATAATCCCACCAATCATCCTCCCTCTGCCCAACCCCCCCTCTACTCCCTCTTCCCCATATTCTTAGGTTATAACTGGGTTATAGCTTTCCTATGAAAGCCATAAATTAGTTTCATAGTAGGGCTGAGTACATTGGATACTTTTTCTTCCATTCTTGAGATACTTTACTAAGAAGAATATGTTCCAGCTCCATCCATGTAAACATGAAAGATGTAAGGTCTCCATCTTTCTTTAAAGCTGCATAATATTCCATGGTGTACATATACCACAATTTATTGATCCATTCGTGGATCGATGGGCATTTGGGCTTTTTCCATGACTTAGCAATTGTGAATTGGGCAGCAATAACCATTCTGCTACAAATATCTTTGTTATAATTTGATTTTCGGTCTTCTGGGTATATACATAGTGGAGGAATTATAGGATTGAATGGCAGATCTATTTTTCGATCTTTAAGTGTTTTCCAAACATCTTTCCAAAAGGAATGTATTAATTTGCATTCCCACCAGCAGTGTAGAAGTGTTCCCTTTTCTCCACATCCACGCCAAAATCTCTGGTCTTGGGATTTTGTGATATGGGCTAATCTTACTGGAGTTAGATGGTATCTCAAGGTAGTTTTGATTTGCATTTCTCTGATGATTAAAGATGATGAGCATTTTTTCATATGTCTGTAGGCCGTGCACTTGTCTTCTTCAGAGAAGTTTCTCTTCAAGTCCCTTGCCCAGCCTGAGATGGGATCACTTGTTCTTTTCTTGCTAATACGTTTGAGTTCTCTGTGGATTCTGGTTATTAAACCTTTGTCAGAGGTAACCTGCAAATATTTTCTCCCATTCTGAGGGCTGTTTTCTTGCTTTACTTACTGTGTTCTTGGCTGTGCAGAAGCTTTTTAGTTTGATCAGGTCCCTTTTTGACTGTTTTAAATGAGGCAAATTTCATTGCCTGCAGGATAATGGTGAAACTCTTAATGTGCTGTGGAAAAATTGTTTTTAGGTCTGGCCAGTGTCTAACCTTCCTTAGGTTTCCTTCCTTCTACTTTGTGATTTAGCGTTCTGAACTACGTACAGTTTGTTTTGTTCATTTATGCCTTTGAGCGTTCTAGGACCTCATATTTGAATTATCTCCCTAACAATCTTCATCTTTAAAAATCGTTCAGGCAGGGTACCATGGCTCCGCCTGTAATCCTAGTACTCTGGGTGTCTGAGGTGGGTGGCTTACTTGAGCTCACAAGTTCAAGAACAGCCTGAGCAAAAGTGAGACCCCCTCATATCTACTAAAAATAGAGAAACTGAGGCAAGAGGATCACTTGAGACCCGTTGGAGGTTGCTGTGATCTATGATGTTACTGCACTCTACCCAGGGCGACAACTTGAGACCGACTGTGTCTCAAAAAAAAAAAAATTGTTCGGGTATCCCGTTTTTTTCCTCCAGTTAATGGTTTTCACTTTTGTTTATTTTTAATGAGTATTTATGTTATTGCTATTGAACTATAGTCTATTTATATATTTATTTTAACCATTAGGCCAGAGATGTCCAACCCTTTTTTTCTCCCTCTGCCCTACACTGGAAGGATTGAAGAGTTTTTGGCCATATAGTAAATGCACAAACACTAATGAAAGCTGACTAGCAAAAAAAATTCCAAAAAACAGTCAGGGCATACTTTGGTGATAACTGACACTACAGATAAGTAGAAAAAGTCTTCACAAAATTGGCAAGTTGGACACTCCCACATTATGCAATCAATTCCTTTTCTCATCTTCGTAGTACTGGCACATCAGAAGTTCTTTATTTATTAATTCGATTTATTTATTTATGGGAGGATGGTTTGTTTTCTAAATTAACTTTAGGAACCTTTTTATAGGTATATCTATGTGTATCTTAACCAATTTTAATTCCTGTTTATAGGTAATTTGCATTGAAGGTTTTAATTCAATAGATGGGAAATAAGGAGTTCAGTTTATTCTTTTTTTTTTTGTAGAGACAGAGTCTCACTTTATGGCGCTTGGTAGAGTGCCGTGGCCTCATACAGCTCACAGCAACCTCCAACTCCTGGGCTTAAGCGATTCTCTTGCCTCAGCCTCCGGAGTAGCTGGGACTACAGGCGCCCGCCACAACGCCCGGCTATTTTTTGGTTGCAGTTCAGCCGGGGCTGGGTTTGAACCCGCCACCACTCGGTATATGGGGCTGGTGCCCTACTCACTGAGCCACAGGCGCCACCCTTAACCAGGTTTTGATTTCATTATTAAGCCACTTTTTATAGATAAATACCATTTGTACATTTTTGAGACTAGCATTTATAAGAGAACCTGCCTTTGTATTTACTTTTTTTCTTCCAGGGGGCTACTCTTAGCTAGGAGTTTTGAAAATTGTTACAGTTGTTTGTACCTGTTCTACAGTTGAGTTTATAAATCTGAAGTAAAATTTCATTTTATTTTCTTTTTGCATTCTGAGGGAAGTAGGTTTGTCATCATTTTCAAAGAGATGTTTCGATTTTTTTATGTGTTTGAAACTACATCTGTTTTGAAATGGAATTTTGTGCGAATTATAGTGAATTTTCATATGAAATGTTTTTTGTTTCCTTTTAAAGAAAGTGAGAAATTCTGTGTGGCACAGAATTTTGCAACCCATTTTTAATGCTATAAAAGTTGTTAAAATGGGCAAGCACCTGAGCGAGTGCCCTCTGGGGTTGGCCAGGACTTGCTGCTCACATGCCCTTGGGCCATGGCCAGGTGCCAATTCTCCCTTTCACAAATGCTGTCGGCCGAGCTGACATATGTCCGGCAATATCATGTCTGTTCCGCTACCTGCCATCGTGCCTGCTGCCCGGAAGGCCACTGCTGCAGTGGTTTTTCTTCATGGATTGGGGAATATTGGGCATGGATGGGCAGAAGCCTTTGGCAGTATCAGAGCTCACATATCAAATATATCTGCCCACATCCACCAGTTATGCCTGTTACATTGAATATGAACATGGCTATGCCTTCTTCGTTTGATATTATTGGGCTGTCACCAGAGTCACAGGGAGATGAACCTGGAATTAAACATGCAGCAGAAAGTATAAAGGCTTTGATGGATCAGGTGAAGAATGGCATTCCTTCTAACAATTATTTTGGGAGTATTTTCTCAGGGTGGAACTTTATCTTTATACACTGCTCTCACCACCCAGCAGAAACTGGCAGGTGTCACAGCACTCAGTTGCTGATTTCCACTTCAGGCTTTATTTCAGGGTCCTATCAGTGGCGCTGACATGGATATTTCTATTCTTCAGTGCCATAGAGATTGCAACCCTTTGGTTCTCCAGAGGTTTGATTCTCTGCTGAAAAACTAAAAACATCAGTAAATCCAGCCAGTGTAACCTTTAAAGCCTATGAAGACATGATGCACAGTTCATGTCAGCAGGAAATGATGGATGTCAAGCAATTCATTGATAAACTCCTACATCCAATTGATTGATGTCACTAAGAGGCGTTGGTAGAAGCACACCAGCATCATTGTAATAGAATGTAAACTTTTTCCTATGCCCAATCTTCAAACTTCTAATGTGTGCAGTGTTAAAATGTTTTGCAAATACATGCCAGTGACATAGTCTCCTCGTAGGAAATTTATGATCTTTTAAATTTTTATACATGTATTCTTATAATCTGATTCAGAAAATTAGTAGTGTTAAAATAGGTGAAACAGCTAGCTTCTATTTTCTCAAATGTAATTCACCAAAATAATAAAATAATGCAACCAGCCTTTTTATTACATGATTTGTAAATTACTAGGATGCTTAATGAAAATTTGTTCAGGTAGGGCAGCGCCTGTGGCTCAGTGAGTAGGGTGCCGGCCCCATATACCGAGGGTGGCGGGTTCAAACCCAGCCCCGGCCAAACTGCAACAAAAAGATAGCTGGGCGTTGTGGCAGGTGCCTGTAGTCCCAGCTACTTGGGAGGCTGAGGCAGGAGAATTGCCTAAGCCCAGGAGTTGGAGGTTGCTGTGAGCCGTGTGATGCCACGGCACTCTACCAAGGGCAATAAAGTGAAACCCTGTCTCTACAAAAAAAAAATTTGTTCAGGTATAAATGAGTAGTTAAGATATAAATGATATATGCATGCTGTGACTTAAGTCTATGCAGTGTTTTTCACGGTTTCTATCAATGTGAAATAAAACTTAATTCTTACTAAAAAAAAAAAGACGCTAAAATGCCATGTAGAGATACATATGTACTAGATAAATTTGATTGTAGTGTTTTCTATGTGTAGACTGGATTTATATTTTAACTTTTGATAATTGTATATAGACAACATAGGAAAACCAAGAAATTGTAGGTTAACTTGATTTCTTGATTCTGTGGGATTCTCCCAACTTCTCCCCCCCCCCCCCTTTTTTTGAGAAAGAGTCTTACTCTGTCACCTATGTGTAATGAGTGCCATGGCATCATCATAGTTCACAGCAACCTGAAACTCTTGGGTTAAAGCAGTCCTCTTGCTTCAGCCTCCCAAGTAGCTGGGGCTATAGGCAACATACTAGCACGTCTGGCTAGTTTTTTCCTATTTTTTGTAGAGACAGGGTCTTGTTCTTGGCTCAGGCTGGTTTTGAACTCTTGAGCTCAAGCAATCCACTGGCCTTGGACTCCTTAGAGTGCTGGGATCACAGGTTTGAGCCACCATGCCCAGCTTTGGATTTCACTTTTTAAATTTCCCTAATTTAAATATCAGATTTCTCTGTAAAACCAAGGTTTGGCCCTGAGTTTGCCTTCTCTGAAGTCATTAAATTTAAAATATCTCGTATACCATGAGGTTTATATCCTTTACTTTTTAGTGTTGATTGTTTTAAGAAATCCACACCTAATTTAAAATGGGCTGCAACCTGGAACTCTTGAACTCTAGTGATCCTCCTGCCTCAGTCTCCTGCATAGCTGAGACTGTAAGTGTGCTGTGTTAATTTGCTATGATTAATTAGTCAATCTCTAATGGTTTTGAATATACACTATTTCACTAGACTAAAGAATTGATTTTTTTTTTTTCCCCATTAAGCTCTTGAGTATTTTCTTTTCTTTTTTTTTTTTGTAGAGACAGAGTCTCACTTTATCGCCCTCGGTAGAGTGCTATGGCATCACACAGTTTACAGCAATCTCCAAATCCGGGCCTTAGGGAATTCTCTTGCCTCAGCCTCCTGAGTACCTGGGACTACAGGCGCCCGCCACACCATATGGCTAGCTCTTGAGCTCTTGAGCTTTTTTTGTCACATCATTTGAATACTTAAAATTTTCCTTGTCTGTGACCTACTTCAGTTGATCTAGATCAGTAGGTATTTTAGCATGTTAATTGTTTATAAACGGGTTTCTTTGACTACAGTGGTATGGGTGTTTTTTTGAAAAGTAAGTCATGTTTTTGAAGTAATGATGTTGGTTTTTGTCTTTATCTAGTTTCCAACCGGAGGCCCTATCGGCAGTACTACGTGGAGGCTTTCGGAGACCCTTCTGAGAGAGCCTGGGTGGCTGGAAAAGCAATCGTTATGTTTGAAGGCAGACATCAATTTGAAGAGCTACCTGTCCTTAGAAGAAGAGGGAAACAGAAAGAAAAAGGATATAGGCATAAGGTGGGAACAAAAACAAAAGGCCTTTTAGAAATTATCTTCTTTGGGGTTGGTAGAGGGGAGACAGGAAAGAAGTGTATTATAGTTTTGAATTAGGTTATTTCTTTTGGGAGTAGGGTATCTGTTACCAAAGAAACAGCCACGAAGAAGGCGAGGTGCAGTGGCTCAACCTGTAATCCTAACACTCTGGGAGGCCGAGGTGGATGGATTGCCTGAACCCAGGAGTTTGAGACCAGCCTGAGCCAGAGCAAGACCCCATCTCTAAAAATAGGCAGGCCTGTAGTCCCAGCTACTCAGGAGGCTAAGGCAAGAGAATCACTTGAGCCTAAGAGTTTGAGGTTGCTGTGAGCTATGACACTATGGCACTCTGTGGAGGGTGACAAAGTGAGACTCTGTCTCAAAGAAATAAAAAAAGAAAATAGCTAGGAAGCAGGGTTTGGTTTTTTTATTTTTCTTTTTTTCCTCTTTCCTTTCCTTTTCCTTTTTTTTTTTTTTTTTTGCAGTCATGTGGGCCTAGCTTTAGAAATACTAACATGCAATTTTATTTTTTTTGCTATCTGTATATTTTTTATTTTTGCTATCTATATATATATATTTTTTTATTAAATCAAAGCTGTGTACATTAATGTGATCATGGGGCACCATACATTGGTTTCATAGACCGTTTGACACGTTTTCATCACACTGGTTAACATAGCCTTCCTGGCATTTTCTTAGTTATTGTGCTAAGAATTTACATTCCACATTTACTAAGTTTCACATATACCCTTGTAAGATGTACTGCAGGTGTAATCCCACCAATCTCCCTCCCTCTGCCCTCCTCCCCCCTCCCTCCCTCGCTTTCCCCTTTCCCCCTTCCCCCTGTTCTTAGGTTGTAACTGGGTTATAGCTTTTATGTGAAAGCCATAAATTAGTTTCATGGTAGGGCTGAGTACATTGGATACTTTTTCTTCCATTCTTGAGATACTTTACTAAGAAGAATATAACATGCAATTTTTTGAGAAATGATTTTCAGCTATCTCTGCTGCTTCACTCAGAAGTTACAGTTATTTCTTTTTTTTTTGTAGAGACAGAGTCTCACTTTATGGCCCTTGGTAGAGTGCCGTGGCATCACACAGCTCACAGCAACCTCCAGCTCCTGGGCTTAAGCGATTCTCTTGCCTCAGCCTCCGGAGTAGCTGGGACTATAGGTGCCCGCCACAGCACCCGGCTATTTTTTTGTTGCAGTTTGGCCAGGGCTGGGTTTGAACCTGCCACCCTCGGCATATGGGGCCGGCGCCCAACTCACTGAGCCACAGGCGCCGCCCTGTTTTGTTATTTCTTATGTGAGACAGAAGTGATCATTAAAATGAAGTATTCTAATTCTGTTTCTCTGGACTGATTCTTTTCTCTTAAAAATGAGAAAATTTGGGCTTTCTTTTGTTTTGTTTTTTAGAGAGAGTCTTTCTCTGTCGTCCTGAGTAGAGTCCTGTGGCGTCATAACTCACGACAACCTCAAACTCTTAGGTTTGCCTCAGCTTCCCAAGTAGCTGGCACTACAGGCGCCTGTTGTAGTGCCTGGCTAGTTTTTCTGTTTTTAATAGGAGTCTGGTGGTTGGCTCACGCTGGTATCGAACTTGTGAGCTAAGGTGATCTACCTGCCTTGGCCTCCCAGAGTGCTGGTATTAAAGGTATGAGCCACTGTGCCCTGATTATGGATGCTTTGATAGAACATTAGATAAGGCTTTTAATAGTTTTTTGTTTTTTAATTTTGCCAGTGCTTACATTTGCAGTTTCAAATGTGTTTATGTTTTACTCATCAACACTGTAGTTTTGTTTCTTTTGTTTGATGTTTTGTGTTCAAACTGGTGGAAAAAAATTTTTGCTGATTTTTCTTTTGATATTCTTTTTTCCTCCATTAAAAATATTGTGCTAATATACAGATAACATAAAACTTATCACCTTAAAATTAACCTTTTTTATTTATTTTTTTTTTGAGGCAGTCTCACTTTATCACCCTTGGTAGTGTACCGTGGTATCACAACAACTTCAAACTCCTGGGCTTAAGCAATTCTCTTTTCTTAGCCTCCTAAGTAGCTGGGTCCACAGGCATGAGCCTGGCTTCATCGTAACCATTTTTAAGCATACAGTTAAATGGTATTAGATACACTCATAATGTGTTGTTATCCATCTCTATAATTATGGAAATTCTACCCATTAAATAATAACTCCCCCATTTTCTCTTCTTGTTTCCCAGCTTTTGACACCTCCACTCTGCAGTCTGTTTTTGTGGTTTAATATTCTTTCTCCCCCAATTAGATGGAGAAATAGTTTTTCTGAGACTGATGTTTTAAACTTCCCTGTATTTAAATATTTTAAAATTATTTTAAAGAATAATAATTAGAATAATTTAGTTAGTATTCATGGTCTGCCACTTGATTCCTCTATGACTTGGTGTCTTTACTTTTAAAACTAATATGATAACATCTACCTTATAGAACTGTTGTGAAGATTAGAAATAAGTGTTAAAAAAAGAAATAAGTATAAAATACTAAATATTTTATAAGGTTATCACTTTAATGAAAATAATCAGAATATGTTGCTTTTAGGGTAAAGGGGTTAAATTCATGCTTTCTGGTTTTTTTTTTTTTTGAGATAGAATCTCACTCTTTTGCCCTGGGCAGAGTGCAGTGATGTCATCACAGCTTGCAGCCTCAAACTCCGTAGGCTCAAGCCCTCTTCCTGCCTCAGCCTCCTGAGTAGCTGGAACTGTAGGCGCACACCATTACTCCTGGCCAATATTTTCTATTTTTGGTAGAGACAAGGTTTTGATCTTGGTTAGACTGGTATCAAATTCCTGACCTCAAGTGATCTTCCTGCTTTGGCTTCCTCCTCCAGTGCTAGTATTATAGTTGTAGCCACTTAGCCTGGTCCATGCTTTCTAATATTTTGGATGATTGGGAGTGAGGTGATTCCAGGGTTTTTGTTATGCCTTTTAGCTATATATGTTATAATCCTCTTTTCAGAGGAATTTACTAATGCTTTCTGGCTCTCAAAAATTGTTTTTCTCTGGTTACAGTTAAGAGAATTCGTGTATGTAAAAGATGATCAGTTTATTCCTTTATGGGCGGTGCCTGTGGCTCAACAAGTAGGGCGCCGGCCCTATATGCCGGAGGTAGTGGGTTCAAACCCAGCCCCGGCCAAAAACTGCAACAAAACAAAACAAACAAACAAAAAAAGATGAGCAGTTTATTCCTTTATGAGAGGAGGTTACCTACCATTCTAGTAATTTTACATGCTTTCCATAACACCCCCTTCACAAGTATAAAAGTGTTTGGGAACACCAAGTGGAAGGTAGAACCTCAACTAGTGTTTGTCATGGAGGCAAGGGCCTCAATATCCTCATCCTGAGAGAAGTTAAGGAAAAATCACACATATTTCCTTACTCTTGTGTGTCTAGGTATCTTTGGACTGCATTATTAAGCCTGGGAGACAGTTTTGTTAGAATCTAGTTTGCATGGAACATGTGCAGAAGAGTATCGATTAGCTAGGTGTGTAGTGAAAACTAGAATTTAAGATTTCAGGGCCCCTATGGGTAGATAATGACCCATTTTTCCTGCCCTATTTTTTTCTGTGTTTATCTTCTTTAACCTTTTGCTATTTAAGGCAAGTGAACATATGCTTGCCCTTCATAAGTCAGGGTGAAAATAAAGCCTTATTCTGAAATACAGTGTAGTAAATAGGAAGGTTCTGGGTCTTCCTTGATTTAGAAATGTAATATTATTGGTTTTAGTCTAAATTACAGTTGACTCCTTTGTGCTTATAAATGTAGGGAGAATAGAGTGTTTCTGAGATCAGTCTCTTTCCTCCAATAAGAGCTCTTGTAGAAGCAGCAGTGTTGGAGAATTTCTATTAGGTTAAGCTCTAGGAGAGCTCAGGTGCTACCTAAATGGCTAGCCTCATAAAAGGGCCTTATAGAAGTCCAACAAGTTTGGAAAAGCTTCTAATTTGAGAGGTGTTTATTGATCATCTTTCCCATTTCTCTGATAAGTGATGTTCTTTTTCTCCTTTAAATTTAAGGTTCCTCAGAAAATTTTGAGTAAATGGGAAGCCAGTGTTGGTCTTGCTGAACAGTATGATGTTCCCAGAGGGTCAAAGAATCGAAAATGTGTAACCAGTTCCATCAAGTTGGACAGTGAGGAAGATGTGCTATTTGAGGACTGTACAAATGATCCTGAATCAGAACATGATCTTTTGCTTAACGGCTGCTTGAAATCTCTGGCTTTTGATTCTGAACATTCTGCAGATGAGAAAGAAAAGCCTTGTGCTAAGTCTCGCGCTAGGAAAAGCTCTGATAATCCAAAAAGGACTAGTGTGAAAAAGGGCTTCATGCCATTTGAAGCACATAAGGAAGAACGGAGGGGAAAGATTTCAGAAAACCTTGGCCTAAACTTTATCTCTGGAGATGTATCTGAAAAGCAGGCATCTAATGAACTTTCTAGGATAGCAAACAGCCTCACAGGGTCCAGCACTGTCCCTGGAAATTTTCTGTTTTCTTCTTGTGGAAAAAACACTGCAAAGAAAGAATTTGAGACTGCAAATTGTGACTCTTTATTGGGTTTGCCTGAGGGTGCCTTGATCTCAAAACGTTCTGGGGAAAAGAAGAAACCCCAGCGAGGTCTCTTGTGCAGTTCAAAAGTGCAGCTCTGCTATTTTGGAGCAGGTGATGAGGAAAAACGAAGTGATTCCATTAGTATCTGTACCACTTCTGATGATGGGAGCAGTGATCTGGATCCTGTAGAGCACAGCTCAGAGTCTGATAATAGTGTTCTTGAAATTACAGATGCTTTTGATAGAACAGAAAACATGTTATCTATGCAGAAAAATGAAAACATGTTATCTATGCAGAAAAATGAAAAGATAAAGTATTCTAGGTATCCAGGCACAAACTCTAGGGTAAAAGCAAAGCAGAAACTTCTCATTACCAATTCACATACAGACAATTTAACAGATTGTACTAAGACAGCAGAGCCTAGAACTGAGACATCTCGGGTTAATCTCTCTGATCTTACGGTAGCCACTCCTGTCCACAAACCCCAATCAGATTTCAGAAATGATGGTCTCTCTCCAAAATTCAGCATGACATCAAGCATTTCTAGTGAGAACTCCCTAATAAAAGGTGGAGCAACAAGTCAACCTCTGTTACATTCAAAAAGCAAACAGCCCAAGTTTCGAAATATAAAGTACAAACATAAAGAAACTTCAGTTATAGTAGAACCCCCAGTTACAAATGAAGACTGTAGTTTGAAATGCTGCTCTTCTGATATGAAAGGCTCTCCTTTGGCCAGCATTTCTAAAAGTGGGAAAGTGGATGGGCTAAAACTACTGAACAACATGCACGAGAAAACCAGGGATTCAAATGACATAGAAACAGCAGTGGTGAAACATGTTTTGTCAGAGTTGAAGGAACTCTCTTACAGATCTTTAGGTGAGGATGTCAGTGAGTCTGGAACATCAAAACCACCAAAACCATTACTTTTCTCTTCTGCTTCTAGTCAGAATCACATACCTATTGAACCAGACTACAAATTCAGTACATTACTAATGATGTTAAAAGATATGCATGATAGTAAGACCAAGGAACAGCGGTTGATGACGGCTTCCAACTTGGTCTCTTATCGGAGTTCTGGTCGAGGGGACTGTTCCACAAGTAGTCCTGCAGGGGCTTCTAAGGTTTTGGTTTCAGGAGGCTCCACCCACAATTCAGAAAAAAATGGAGATGGCACTCAAGACTCAGCTAATCCTATCCCTAGTCGGGGGGACTCTGCAGTATCTGGGGAATTGTCTGCATCCCTCCCTGGTTTTATGTCCAACAGAAGAGATAATCCTGCTTCTGGCAAAAGTCGTCCAAACTGTGTCACCAGGCGCAACTGTGGGCGATCAAAGCCATCATCCAAATTGCGAGATGCTTTTTCAGCTCAGATGGGAAAGAATACAGTGAACCGAAAAGCCTTAAAGACAGAGCGCAAAAGAAAACTGAATCGGCTTCCAGCTATGACTCTTGAGGCTGCTCTGCAGGGAGACAGAGAAAGAGGAGGTTCATTGAGAGGTGGGATGGAAGATCTGGGGAAAGAGGAACCTCTTCAATTAACAGGCCATTTAACAGGTGAAGATGGTGCTGATCTTTCTGATACTCATTTGGATAACAAGGTTAAACAACCTGACCCAGATAAAATTCCAGAAAAAGGCCCTAGTTTTGAAAACAAAAAGGGCCAAAAGGGCCGAGAACTGGACTCTGAAATGAACAGTGAGAATGATGAACCCAATGGTGTAAATCAAGTGGTGCCTAAAAAACGCTGGCAGCGTTTAAACCAAAGGCGCACTAAACCTCGTAAGCGCACTAACAGATTTAGGGAAAAAGAAAATTCTGAGTGTGCCTTTGGGGTTTTGCTTTCTAGTGACCCTATACAAGAGAAGCGGGATGAATTTCTAGAGCATAGAACTCCTCCTTCAACAAACATACCAGAGGATGCACTGACAGATACCAATCGTGCTGGCCACTTAGATTCAGTTGGGTCACAGTTGAATATTCGTGACAAATCTAGCACCAGCCTTGGGCATGTGGAAAAGGAGCCAGGAATTCCCAGTTTAACACCACAGGCTGAGCTCCCTGAACCAGGTAAGGACTTCTGACTGTGATAGGAAGGGATTTAAGAAAGTGCTGATAATACTATTAGTTTTTAGCAAGTCTCAATAACGTTTTTGCTCCTGTTCCCTATTTCCTACCTCAGAAAATCTGTAAACTTTTTGGGATGCAGTGTGTTACTGCAAGTAATTGAGAAGCTCTGGTCCTAGGATTTAAGATGTTAGTCTTCTTTTGTCTAGATATAAGGTAGGTCCACCTGGTTTGTGGACAAAAGGGACAATGTGGTCTTGGAAGAAAAATAACGGTATTTTATAATATTTATTTGAAAGTCTTGAGTATCTCAGATCCTTTCTGTAATGAAGAATAAATAAAAATACTGTAAGTGCCGCATTATGCTACTCGAGTAGAAGAAGAACAAGACAGAAATGTTTCAAGGCATTAACATTATACAGTATAGTTACTGAGGATAAAACAGTATCCTTAAATATAAGATTTCTCAGTTTGGTAGTAGTTTTTAGTATATTCAAAGTTGTGCAAACATTTACATTTTCCCCAAAAGAAATTCTGAGCTCATTATCAGTCTTTCTTCAGTTTTCCCCAATTTATAGATTTATGTGTGTATTTCATAGAAATGGAAGCTTACAATATGTGGTCCTTTCAAGTCCGGCTTTATCACATCTTTTTTAAAAAATATGGGTTAAAGGCACATGAACAATTTTTAGATGAACTGTACACACATTGTTCAATAACAGATAGCTAGAATGTATTCATCTTGCATGACTGACACTGAATGCACGCTGAACAGTAACTCCTTACTTGTCTCTCTGGGCAGCCTCCTGGCAGCTATCATTGTACTTTTTGTTCTATGAGTTTAATTACTTTAGGTACCTCCTGTAAATGGAACCCTGCAGTATTTGTCTTTTTTATGCTTGGTTTGTTTCACTTAGCATACTACTCTCAAAGTTCATTTTGTTATAGCATATGAGAGGATCACTTTCTTTCTTTCTTTTTCTTTTTCGTTTTTGAGACTTAAGAGTCTCAAGCTATCACCCTGAATAGAGTGCTGTGGTGTCACAGCTTACAGCAAACTAAAACTCCTGTGCTTAAGCGATTCTTTTGCCTCATCCTCCCAAGTAGCTGAGACCACAGGCGCCTGCTATAATACCCAGCTATTTTTTTTGTTGCAGTTGTCAATTTTTGTTTAGCTGGCCCTAGCTGGGTTGGAACCTGCCAGCTTCTGTGTAGGTGGTTGCCCTACCCACTGAGCAAAAGGCACCACCCCAGGATCACTTTATTTTTTAAGACTAAGTAGTATTCCAACACACACACACACACACACACACCACTTTTGCTTTATGCATTCACCAGTTGGTGGACATGCATTCATTAGTTGCAGACATTTAAGTTTCTTCTACAAGTTCTTTTTGTGTGTGTATGTGCCCATGCATAAACAACAAAAAAAAATTCTTTCTTCAGACAGTTGCACTCTGCCGCCCAGGCTAGTGCTGTGGCATCAGCCTGCCTCACAGCAACCTCAGACTCCTGGGTTCAAGTGATCTTCCTGACTCAGCCTCCCCGGTAGCTGGGACTACCAGTGTGCCACAACAACCAGCTCTTTTTTCCATTTTCAGTAGAGACAAGGTTTCACTCTTGCTCAGGCTGGTCCCGAACTCCTGAGCTCGAGGCATCCTCCTGCTTTGGTCTCCCAGAGTAGTAGAATTATAGGTGTGAATCACTGAGCTTGGCCTTTCCTTTTTGGAGGGAGAGGGTCTCACCATGTTGCAGAGGCTAGTCAGGAACTCCGCCTCAAGGGATCCTCCCATCTCAGCCTCCTAAGTACCTGAAACTACAGATGTGAGCCACTGGGCCCTGCTAAATTTCTTCTTCTTCTTCTCATTATTATTATTTAGAGTATCTTATTCTGTTGTCCAGGTCTTGAACTACTAGCTGTAAGTGGTCCTCTCACTTCAGCCTCCTGAATAGGTGGGACTACAGGTGTGAGACCCTACACTTGGCTTACCTGTCTTCTTTAATTTTAGTCAGCAGTGGATTTTTTTTTTGAGATAGAATCTCACTATGTCACCCTGGGAGAGTGCTGTGGTGTCACAGCTCACAGCAATCTCAAACTCTTTGGTATTAAGTGGTATTCTTGCCTAAGCCTCCTAGGTGGCTGGGACTACAGCCTCCCGAGTGCCCACCACAATGCCCGGCTGTTTTTTTGGTTGCAGTTGTCATTGTTGTTTAATTGGCCCAGGCTGGGCTGGAACCCACCAGCCTCAGTGTTTGTGGCTGGTGCCCTACTCACTGAGCTAGTGACTGGGCGCCGAGCCTAGTCAGTGTTTTATAGTTATGTAACTACATTTTATTCCTCGTTGAATAGTTTTTGTTTTTAATATGAAAAGTGGTTGAATTTTGTCAAGATGCCTTTTCTGCATCAGCTGAGATGATCATATGAGTATTTTGTTTGTCCTTTATTAATTTTTTTTTTTTAAGAGACAGAGTCTCACTTTATCCCCCTCGGTAGGGTGCCATGACATCACAGCTCACAGCAACCTCAAACTCCTGGGTTTTAGGTGATTCTCTTGCCTCAGCCTCCTGAGTAGCTGGGACTACAGGCACCTGCCACAACGCCCGGCTATTTTTTTGTTGCAGTTTGGCCAGGGCTGGGTTTAAACCCACCACCCTTGGTATATGGTACCGGCGCCCTACTCACTGAGCCACAGGCGTCGCCCTGTCCTTTTCAATGTGGTCTGTTCTGTTGATTGATTTTTCTTATTTTTGGAGCATCCTTGGATCCCAGGATTAAATTTCACATGGTTGTGATGTACAAAGAACCTCCATAGTTGACCACCTCTCTTCACTGACCACATGCTTAAGCTGACCTAATTTTTATAGAGTGGGCATGCACTACGTGTATATGTCAATACAGTAGGCCTAGTTCCTTATGTTGACCACTTCTATATGTTGACTAGTTTGTTACAGTCCCTTGAGTGTTCAGCTTCAGAGGTTCCACTGTATATTCTGTTTAATATGTTGTTGAATTTGGTTTGCTAGTATTTTGTTGAGGTGTTTGCTATCAGTATTTATAAGGGATATTAGAGTGTAGCTTTCTATTTTATAGTACCTTTAGCTTTATTATCAGAGTAATACTGGTCTCACAGAATGATTTTGGAATATTAGAGAATGCCTATAGAATTGTGGTAAACAAAATGAGAGGAAATTTTTGGCAGAAAGGAAGTTATTCAGGAGGCTGAGGCAAGAGAATCGCCTAAGCCCAGGAGTTGGAGGTAGCTGTGACACCATGGCACTCTACCGAGGGCGATGAAGTGAGACTCTGTCTCTTAAAAAAAAAAAAAAAAAAGATATTTTCTAATTTCCCTTGTGATTTCTTCTCTCATCTATTAATGGTTCAGTAGTGTATTGTTTAATTTCTACATTAATTGTGAATTTTCCCGTGTCTGTATTGCTATTGATTCCATGGCGATTGAACAAATACTTAGTATGAGTTTAGACTTCTTGAGTTTAAGACTTATTTTGTGACCTAATGTGTGATCTGTCTTAGAAAATGTTCTTTGAGCTTTTATGAGGAATATGTTCATGTTTTTCTCCACTACTGTAACATGGAGGATTAAAAATCTGTCTTTCTGGCTCGGTGCCCATAGCACAGTGGTTATGGTACCACGCCGGCCACATACACCCAGGCTGGAGGGTTCGAACCCGGCCTGGGCCAGCTAAACAACTATGATGACTGCAACAAAAAATAGGCAGGTGTTGTGACGGGCACCTGTAGTCCCAGCTACTTGGGAGGCTGAGGCAAGAGAATCACTTGAGCCCAAGAGTTTGAGGTTGCTGTGAGCTATGATGTTATGGCACTCTACCAAGGGCAACAAAGTGAGACTCTGTCTCCAAAAAAAAAAAAAAAAAAAAAAATCTGTCTTTCTATCCCTTCAATTCTGTCAGTGTTTGCTTCATTGTATTTGGGTATTTTGATGTTAGGTGAATTATATGTTTATAACTATTACATCATCCTGGTGAATTGACTAAACTATCATTATATCATGTGCTTTCTTTTTTTTTTTTTTTTTTGAGACAAGAGTCTCACTATGTTGCCCTTGGTAGAGTGCTGCAGCATCACAGCTCACAGCAACCTCTAACTCTTGGGCTTAAGCGATTCTCTCTCTCTCTCTCTCTCTTTTTTTTTTTCTGTTATGATAAATCCTTTATTGCATGATAATGTTGTGGTCAGACTTTTATTTACTGTATATACTATAAACACTGTGGTTTCCTCTAACTAGTTTCAGCAGTCAAGTTCAATATCGCTACAGAGACATACAAATCTTTACATACATTTGAAGGTAACTGAAGATGCACTCTTAAAAGCCATCAGAATAATATACTCCCTCATCCACATAAAATCAATTTGTCTACTTTTGGACCTCAACAAAATATCAATTAAATACATAGTATATGTTCATTTTGTGTTAGTATATAAACATATTCTACTGTCTACTACATTATAAAAGGGAAGCCATTCGGTTAGGTTTTAAATTTAATTTCTTTTTGCTAGCTTTCAGGTAACAATCTGGCTACCAGAAGAGAAGTAAGTACTGAAGCAGGTCCAGTCTTTTGTTCTTCTGATAGTAACTGGGCTGCATTCACTTGTCTGGGAGCTTCAGGCTACTGTTGTTATCACCATAGAGTATGTATCAGTATGTATCAATTTTTTTGCCTATATAGCAAATGAAATCAGGGAGCTATTCTCCCTCAGTGAATGAAATAAGTGAAGTATTCTCACTCAGAGTAAGAGTCAATTCTTATGTTAAGGACTTCTTTTTTTGTGTGTGTGTGTGGTTTTTTGGCCAGGGCTTGGTTTGAACCCGCCACCTCCGGCATATGGGACCAGCGCCCTACTCCTTGAGCCACAGGCGCCGCCCAATGTTAAGGACTTCTAATACCAACACTAGATTAACAGGTTGAGAGAACTTTACTACACAGAACAGTGAGAAGCATTAAGAAACTGGCATAAATCATTTCATATGAGACATGCTGATGAAATTATAAACATGAAAATAATTTGAAGGGTCAAATAACTTCAAATACCCTTTTAAAGTCAGTCACAGATATAGATAAGAGTCAAAAGAAATTTATTTACAAAATTTCTGACTTGACCAGTGGTGAGAGCCAAAAAAGAACACACCAAAAAAATAATCAGCTAAGACCCCAGTAATAGTTTTTAAGCCAGTAAGGAAATTACCAAAGCAACTCCTGATTGTCAGACTAGAAAGACATCATTTTGGGTGTCCTTCGATTGTATATTCAACCAAAACAGTTTGAGCAAAAAGCACTATGGTACTCGTAGGCTCAGCTGAGTCATAGCTTCTAGAGTGCTACTTACTGTCTACCTTACATAGCTGTTTCACCACTTTTGTTGCTATCTTTGTCAGCTTTTTCTCCTTCTCTGTTGACCCTTTCCTTTTTTCCTCCATTGTCAGCTCCTTTCTCTCCTCCATTGTTGGCTTCATTCTCCCCTTCTTTGTCCTGAACACTGATGGAAATTGCTTTGTTATAGCCTTCCCGGTTCCGAGCAATTTCAATAGCAAAAAATTGTATCCTGGGGGCAAAGATGGTGTTTTTCTCAGTGTAGTCCTGAGAACAGTCTAGTTGCAGCAAAGTACCATAGTTGAAATCTTCTATGATCCCATCAGACTTCAAGCAGAATGGCCTCTATTTCTCTTTAGCTGATTCTGATTTGAGTTATTCTGGGTCCAATATATCTATCCTGAGTTTCTCAAAATTTTCCCGGAATTCAGAATAGATCTGGTCATCCACTTTGGTGAGTTTCAGGAATTGTGGGTCAACTGATGAAATTAGCTTGTAGTAGACTTCAGCATGTTGCATTGCTCTCATGGCCCAACCCATCTCAATATCCGGATCGTTGCCATACGATTCTGCTGAAAGAGAAAGAGCATGTGCCATAGACATCAGCTCCCTGGAAACCAGCTCATCAGTTCCACTGGTAGCCTCCATTGTTTGATTCTCTCTCTCTTTTTTTTTTTTGAGACAGAGCCTCAAGCTGTCGCTCTGGGTGAGGTGCTATGACATCGCAGCTCACAGCAACCTCCAACTCCTGGGCTCAAGTGAGTCTCCTGCCTCTGCCTCCCAAGTAGCTGGGACTACATGCACCCACCACAAGGCCTGGGTATTTTTTGTTACAGCCATCATTGTTGTTTGGCAGGCCCAGGCTGGAATCAAACCCGCCAGCTCAGGTATATGTGGCTGACGCCTTAGCCAGTTGAGCCACAGGCTCTGAGCCTTAAGTGATTCTCTTATCTCAGCCTCCCAAGTAGCTGAGACTACAGGCTCTGTGAGCTGTGATGCTACGGTACTCTACTGAGGGTAACAAAGTGAGATTCTGTCTCAAAAAAAAAAAAAAAAAAAAAAAAAATTTTTTTTCTTCATTACTTTTCCTCATACCCACTTCCTTATAAAGTGCACAAATTATATCTTTAAATATTGTGCAGCCATTAACATAGTTTTATAAATTTTTATTTATTTTTGTATTGTATTTTCTATTTTATTTTTTTTTTTTTTTGAGACAGAGTCTCACTATGTTGTCCTTGCTAGAGTGCCATAGCGTCAAAGCTCACAGCAACCTCAAACTCTTGTTTGGGTTAAGCAGTTCTCTTGCCTCAGCCAAGTAGATGGGACTACAGGCCCCTGCCACAACGCCCGGCTATTTTTTTGGTGTTGTAGTTGTCATTGTTGATTTTTAGCAGGCCTGGGCTGGGTCTAAACCTGCCAGCTTTGGTTTATGTAACTGGCGCCCTACCCACTGAGCCATGGGCGCTGCCATCTATTTTGCATTTAATCCAGAATTAAGAATGTTTTATGGCTTGGCCCCTGTAGCTCAAGTGGCTAGGCTGCCAGCCACATACACCAGAGCTGGCAGGTTGGAATCCAGCTTGGACCTGCCAAACAACAATGACAACTACAACCAAAAACTAGCTGGATGTTGTGGCAGGCACCTGTAGTTCCAGCTACTTGGGAGGCTGAGGCAAGAGAATGGCTTAAACCCAAGAGTTGGAGGTTGCTGTGAGCTATGACAGTATAGCACTCTACCCAGGGCAACAGCTTGAGACTCTTGTCTCAAAGAAAGAAAAAAAAAGAAAAGAATGCTTTATGTGCCACCATTACAGTATCCTTTATTCATTTATGTATTCACCTTTTGTCGCCACTAAGGACACTATGCCTCCCGGTGCCCTGTGAAAGAACCAGGCAGGACACGGATTGAAGTGCTAGCTTGCAAGAGGTGGGCTAACCAGAGGTTCAGGAGAGCCCTGAGCCCCCTCCGCAGTGGCTGTTTTTTAAGGTTATACACAACAGGTGTGGAGAGTTAAAGTAATGACATACAAGGGCTGCATGCTTAAGGATTGCCACATGCTCTTTCCTCACGTGTTCTTTCCCCACAACCCTTATGAAGGAGCACCAAGCATCAATGTTTAAAACCTGCTTGCTAACGAATGACCCATCTTACCTTATTCTGGGACACTGGGTTACTTGGGGGATTGCCCCTAAGTCATATAACATCTCTAGGCTTGCCAGGAGACTGTCCTGTTCTCAGCATTTCCTTTCAATGTGATAAGAATCGGTAACTGTCCTTCCAAGCATGGTGTCTGTTCCTCTACACATACCCCGTTTTTGTTTAAGTCATTCTTGGGTAGGATAAGGGAAAAATATAGCCGTTGTTCCTTTCAATAGCTCTTCTCGTTGAGCAGCTCCTCTTCTTGCTAGGCAAAAGAACAAGAGGGTACATGTAATAATTAACAGAATTATACCATTGGTGCCAGTGAAGGCCTTCACAGAAGAAAAAGGAGAGAGATTAGTAACAATATTGGAAATGCTTTTTAATACCAGTTCCTGTGACAGATTGCAATTATTTAATAAAGGTTTTAGGTGTATTTTATTGTAAATGTATCCAAAAATGATGTTATGTTGTTCTAGTCAGGCTAGGCAAGGGGGAGACATGCCTCCTCCATGCCAAATAATATGGGAATGGTTGGCTATGGTAGTTGTTCTTACAAAGCCAATGCATTTCACCTGTTTGTCTTGGGCTGATGAGAGTGGGGGGGCGTCTCCAATCAATGACTCTTCCATAGGAAGTATTAACTAATGCCCGAGGTTTCTTGCTTCTGTCCATTGTCCATTGCACCCATTATAAATGAGTAGCAACAGGCATAGTGCAGATTGGAATGTTAGGTGGGGAAGGGGTAGTGTCATACCCTTTCCAAGTTGAAGTCTTGAGGAACAGCATGGTTTTTGTTTGATTTTAATACTATATTACGTATAAGAGAAAATCATGCAGTGGGAATGGGTTGAAGGTAACGACTGCCAGGACTTAAATAGAAATAGTAGGGTTACCTGCAGCACAGTGGTTACAGTGCCAGCCGCATACACCTAAGGTGGCGGGTTCAAACCCAGCCCAGGCCAGCTAAAATAACAATTGACAACTGCAACAAAAAATAGCCGGACATTGTGGCAGGCGCCTGTAGTCCCAGCTACTTGGGAGGCTGAGGCAAGAGAATCGCTTAAGCCCAAGAGTTTGAGGTTGCTGTGAGATGTGATGCCATGGCATTCTACTGAGGGTGACATAGTGAGACTCTGTCTCAAAAAAAAAAAAAAAAAAAATGGTAGGGTTAATCTAAGGTATTGTTCTGTGAAGGGGAGGATTAGGGATATAGGCTCAATAAGTGAAATTCTTTGTAGCAGCACTCACTTTTGTCGACACTAGTGCAATTATTGGCAGGAACAAAAAGTCTGCCATTAGAGGTTTACCTTGACGTTTCACTAAATCTTCAGCCGCTGATGACAGCTTTTTGATTTGACCCCAAGAAGGAAAAGTGGAGTTAGTAGTTCTTGGGAGAGGACATCGTCTGTTTATCTGCTTCATGGTCATGTTATTGAAGAAATCATTGAAGGCGGATTTGTCACAGTACTGGCGAGGTCTTTTGCTCATATTGAGGCTTAATCCAGTGGGTGGTTAGGCACTGTTTTTCTTGCTGTTCTGTAATGATATGAGCAAAGCCTTGACCCCAATGTAACACATAACCAGGTTCCCATTCAGACATATCAGGTTTCTTATAGAAAATAGGTTGCTGTTGGCGGCGCCTGTGACTCATTGGGTAGGATGCCAGCCCCATATACCGAAGATGGCGGGTTCGAACCTGGCCCCGGCCAGCTGAAACAGCAGTGGCAACTGCAACAAAAAAATAGCCAGGCATTGTGGCAGGTGCCTGTAGTCTCAGCTACTTGGGAGGCTGAGGCAAGAGAATCACTTGAGCCCAAGAGTTGGAGGTTGCTGTGAGCTGTGATCTAACAGCACTCTACTGTCTCAAAAAAAAAAAGAAAGAAAGAAAATAGGTTGCTGTATTTGAGAAGGTGGTGAATGGGTAAGAGCTGTCCAGTAACGTTCAGCAGATATGTTTCCATCATTGTTGAGATTCAAAAAATTAAGAGTGAACAGAGCTCTAGTAAGAATATATCTAGGACTGTTGTACGAGGGGAGTATACCATCTTCTCCTTTCTGTGTAAATAACATACCTTTTAATGTTTTGTGGTGTCGTTCATTAGTGGCCTGGCCTTGAGAATTACGGGGAATATCATGAGAAAGTTGAATATTCCAAAAAGACAGGTACCTAATTTTTGAGCAGAATAAGAAGCTGCATTGTCAGTTTTAATAATAAGAAGCTGCATTGTCAGTTTTAATAGACTTAGGGAGTTCCATGACATTAAAACATTGTAATAAATGTTGAAGGACATGGTGAGCCCTTTTTCCTTGTAAGGCTGTTGCCCAAGAAAAACGAGAAAAAGTATCTATTTTAGATAGAACATATTTTAATTTACCAAAGGATAAGACGATAGTCACATCCATTTGCCATATTTGGTTTACTATTTCTCCTCTAGGGTTGGTACCTTCATGAAAGGAGAGAACATGTATTTTTGAGCAAGAAGGACAATTAGAAAGAATTTGCTGTGACTGAGTTTTTGTAAGATGACATTTTTTATGAAGCATCTTTGCATTAGCATGTATGTAGGAATGAAATGATGATGTTTCTTGAACAGTACCAACAAGGGCTTGATCTATTTGTGAATTTAGTGAAGTCATAGGACCAGGTAGAATGATTGTGCTCTAATATGAGTAATGTATATAGGATGAATATAGTGTCTAAGGAGTCTCTGGATAGATTGCAAAAGAGAAGAAATTTCATCAGCAGCAGTAATAGCTGTTGTTTCTAGGTGACTAACAGCAAAACATGAATATTGAGAGTCCATGACCACATTCATAGGACAATGAAAGTCTTGGAGTAGAATAAGAATAGCATACAGTTCATTCTTTTGAACAGAATTATAAGGACTTTGAACAACTTTGGAGTTATTACCATCAGTGTATCCAGCCTTGCCATGCTTGTTGGCATCTGTGTACAAAGTGATAGCGTATATAGTTGGTGAGTCTTTGACAATTTGAGGAAGGATCCAGGAAGTACGTTTTAGGAATTGAAATCATTTATCATGAGGATATTCATTGGTAATTAAACCTACATAAGATGCAAGAGCGATTTGCCAAGACATAGGTAATTGAAAATTGAGTTGAATTTGTTTTTCTGTAGAGGGAACAATAATACAGCAAGGATCATAGCCTGTAAGTTGGCGAATTCTGTTTCTGCCTTTAGCAGTTAGTTCATAGATTTTGTCCAAATATTGTTGTAATTTTTGTGAAGTTTTTTAAGGAAGGAATAGCCACTTAAAAGGGTGTTCTCTTGATAAATAACACTAGTTGGAGAGTGAGAAATGGCTATAATTATTAGTCGAATCAGTAATCTAATGTCAACCCAATCTAATTCTTTTGAGGCAAACTCTTTTTCAATTAGTTATAGTTCCTTCTTTGCCTCAGGAGTAAGTGACCAAGGACTATTTAAGTCCAAAGGTCCTTCTAGGATTTGAAAAAGATTAAAGCCTAGGTGGTATCCCTAAAGTTGGATGTAACCAATTAATATGACCTAACAATTTTTGGAAATCATTTAAAGTAGATAAGGAATCTAACCTAAGATTAACATGTTGCTGGAGAATTTGTGTTTGAGTCAATTTGTATCCTAAATAATTATAGGGGGATGTAGTTTGAATTTTTTCTGGAGTAATTTGAAGACCGTACGGTTTTAAGGTAAGTGCAGCTTGTTTAAATATGTCTTGCAAAACAGCTAAACTGTAGTGTGCAAATAACATATCATCCATATAATGATGTAGGCTGTAGGATATTTTTTTCTTTTCTTTTTTTGTGGTTTTTGGCCAGGGCTGGGTTTGAACCCGCCACCTCCGGCATATGGGACCAGCGCCCTACTCCTTGGGCCACAGGCACCGCCCAGGATATTTTTTTCTAATGGGCTGTAACAGCTGATCAATAAAATGCTGACACAAAGTAGGACTATTTTCTTTTTTTTTTTTTTTTTTTGAGACAGAGCCTCAAGCTGTTGCCCTGGGTAGAATGCTGTGGTGTCACAGCTCACAGCAACCTCCAACTCCTGAGCTCAAGTGATTCTCCTGCCTCTGCCTCCCATGTAGCTGGGACTACAGGTGCCCACCACAATGCCCAGCTATTTTTTGTTGCAGCCATCATTTAGTAGGCCCAGGCTGGATTCGAACCTACCAGCTCAAGTGTATGTGGCTGGCACCTTAGCCACTTGAGCCACAGGCGCTGAGCCTAAGTAGGACTGTTTAACAGAACTTGTGGCAGAACTCTCCACTGAAAATGCTGGTAGGGTCTTTGTTGATTACAGGAATATAAAGAAAAGGCAAAATGTGGTCAGTCTTCAGGATGCAAGTATATACTGAAAAAACTATCTTTTAAGTCAATGACATATAAATACCAATTGGAAGGGATCATGGAGGGTAAAGGAAGTCCTGGTAGCAGGGGACCCATGGGAATAATAGTTTCATTAACTTTGGGAAGGTTGGTGAGTATTCTCCACTTGCCTGATTTCTTTTTTACAACAAAAACAGGAGAATTCCAAGGACTGTAAGAGGGCTTAGTGTCTCCTTGCTCTAAGTATTCCTGAATTAAAAATGGTAAGGTGTCCAGTTTTTCTTTAGTTTATGGCTACTGCTCCACCCACACTTGATTATTGCTCTTCCAAGATAGCTTGAGAGCACATTTTTGGACAGTGGCCTTTACATTAAATTTGACATTTGAAAGGAATTAGTTTGAGAGGAAGGTATGTTTATTATAGTTTTCCATTGTTGAAGTAAATCTTGACCCCACAAGTTAATAGCAATATCAGCTATGTATGGCTGAATTTAAGCATTTTGATTATCTGGTCCTAAGCAACTTTGAAAGACTGAATTTAAAGTTCCTATGCCTGTAAAAGTAACATCAACCATCTGTTTTGGCCACTCTTTGGACCAGAGATTTAAAGCCATGACTGAGACATCTGCGCCAGTATTTAACAGGCCAGTAAAGGATTTATCCTTCAACATGAGTGTTAATTGAGGCCTATTCTTATCAATAGATGTTTGCCAAGAAATGCTGTTTGTACTGCTGAGACTAGCAGTACGTTTTTTATTAGTACTTTGTAATTTAATGTGAGGCAGGAATAGCAATTGAGCAATCTTTTGGCTCGAATTTGAGTTGGTTGGTTTACTGAAATCATGATTTATATTTCCCCTAAGAAGTCACTATCAAAACACTTGTGTGGACAAACCCTCCATAAGATGTTAAACTGCCTTTTCCTAATAATAACCCAACAGTATCTGGGGGAATAGGACCATGTTTTTAATTTTTTTACTCCCATGTTGGAAAGCAAAAGAACATTATCACATGCTGGTAAATCTAAAGCAGCAATATCTGGGGTGGTGTGTAAAAGGGATTGGATGGGCTTAAGTTGCTGGTGAGTGGGTAGGTCTCCAGATCCTTATTCTTTGCCTGCGGGCCCCCAGCTGGGCCCGACTGACAGTTTCCCTGCTGTAAAAGTGTTCCATTTTTACCAACTTGAGAGCGGCACTCATTTGCCCAATGAAGCCCTTTTTTTAAGGCTGGGGCATATACCAGGGGTTTTATGGCCTCCTTATATCTTTTGATTATTGGCTGAGAAAATTTTTTTACTATTGGTATTATGATTGTTATTTCTTTTCTGACACACTCTTCTCATATGGCCTAGCTTTCCACTAACAAGATTTGTTTTGAACCCTTCTTTTAAAGCAGTCGTAAGAAGATTAGCCTTATAGAATTCAGTTCCTACATCACCATATGCCCATATGTATTCCTTTAAGGGAGCATTTTGTGCTCTTAGAGGATGCCTTTTTGACACTCAGAGTTAGTATTTTCAAATGCTAAGGTTTAAAAAAGCATGTCTCTGAAGCTCCAGCTGGGCAATGGCTTTATTGACTGAAGTTTTCAGTCAAGCTAAAATGTCAGTGTAAGGTTCATTTCCCAATTGCATTATCTTAATGAAAGATTTTGAGGTATCTCCAGGAGCCTGAACCTTTTCCCAGGCTTGAAGACAACACAGCTTTGTCTGCACTATGGCTGTGTCATGGTACTGGATTTGTCTCAGAACCCCTAGCCACTGACCAGACCCAGTGAGCTGTTCTGATGTTATAGGAACTCCTCTCTGCTGGTTCTGGTGACTCATCAGGTCAGCCTCCTCCTTTCATCACGTTTTAAACTGCAAATACTGTCCAGATTTGAGAATAGTTTTTGCTATCATATCCCAATCATAAGGAATAAGTCTCTGTTCTTGTGCAAGTCCCTGTAATATACCTCTAGAAAATGGGGACTACATGCCATACTTTGTTACAGCCGGTTTTAAATATTTTAGAATTGCAAAAGTAATCATATGGTGATCAAAGCATTGGCCCCCTTGAGGGTACTCTGGACTAGGAGGGATATTAGTAACTGTGACCAGGAAAAGCCCTACAGTATCCTTAAAAGTAAAGTCACTGGTTTGGCGCCCCTCTATTAAAGCCTTCATAACAGACGTTTCAGGCGGATTATCCACATAGGGAGGCACTGAGGGTAACGTTGAGTGATCTATGTTAGCATTTTTTTTTTTTTTTTTTTTTTTTTGTAGAGACAGAGTCTCACTGTACCGCCCTCGGGTAGAGTGCCGTGGCGTCACACGGCTCACAGCAACCTCTTAACTCTCGGGCTTACTCGATTCTCTTGCCTCAGCCTCCCGAGCAGCTGGGACTACAGGCACCCGCCACAACGCCCGGCTATTTTTTGGTTGCAGTTTGGCCGGGGCTGGGTTTGAACCCGCCACCCTCGGCATATGGGGCTGGCGCCCTACTCACTGAGCCACAGGCGCCGCCCTATGTTAGCATTTTTAACTGTGAGACTATTCAACCGATCTTCTGTTTGATCTGGGCTGCCATAATGATCATTGAGGTATTTTCTTGCTTATTCATATTCGTATCACATACTTCCTCCTCTGAGGAAGAGCCAGAAAAACTCTCATAAGCTTTTTGTTCCCTATTCTCCTTAGGGTCAGATTCTAACTGAACATTACTATCCTCCTCAATTTCAAATTGTGCTTGAACATCACCTTCTTCCCCAGTTTCTAATTCTCATGACTTGCCCAACAGAAGTTACCCATAGTTTTCCTGAAATCTCTTTGTTTATTACTTACCAAAGGCCCCACTTATTCCCAGTGGAGTTCCTTTGTTTCCTTTTTTTTTTTTTTTTTTCTTGAGACTGAATCTACTCAAGCTGTCACCCTGGGTAGAGTCCTGGCATCACAGCTCACAGCAGCCTCCAACTCTTGGGCTTAAGCGATTCTCTTGCCTCAGCCTCCCAAGTAGGTAGGACTATAGGCGCCTGCCACAACGCCTGGCTTTTTGTTTATTTGTTTTTTGGTTGTAGTTATCATCGTTGTTTGGCAGGTCTGGGCTGGATTCAAACCTGTCGGCTCCAGTGTATGTGGCTGGAGGCTAAGAGGAAGCTATTTATGAGGCTCTAGTTCCACAACAGACCCTGATATCTGAACTATGCAGTTTTGTTAATACTCCAAATCAGGTAAGGCAGACATTATACCAGTGTCTAATTCTGTCTATCCAGAATGTTGTGTAAATGCTGTATTCGTCCTCTCTAAGTCACCTCCCTAACCTTCCATTTCACAAGGGAAAGACAAGCTGTTCAGGTTTGCGGAAAAGGGCAATGTGAGATAAAGACAGAGGTTCTTCATCCCCTTTTCACTCACCATGTTGCCCTTGGCTCAGCCTTGAAAGTAGCTGGGACTACAGGCGCCTACCACAACACCTGGCTATTTTTGTTGTTGTTGTTGTCATTCTTATTTAGCAAGCCCCGGCTGGGTTAGAGCCCACCAGCCCTGGTGTATGTGGCTGACACCCTAACCACTGAGCTATGGGTGCTGAGCCATGTCTGTTCTCATCTTTATTCATCTGGGGTATTGCAACCTCTTAATTGGTTTCTGAAGATCTCATAAGGTATTCTGATTCTTATATTTTTGTTAATTCAGTGTGTGTGAGATGGAGGAAGATTTTGGGACTTCGTATTTTGCCATCTTATTGATACTCATCTCACTTAATGTCTTTTTTTATTTGTTTGTTTTTTGAGACAGTCTTAGTCTGTCACCCTGGGTAGAGTATCATGGCATCATAGCTTACAGAAACTTCAACCTCTTGGGCTTCAGTGATCCTCTTGCCTCCGTCTCCCAAGTAGCTGGGACAATAGGTGCCTGCCACAACACCTGGCTTGTTTTTCTATTTTTGGTAGAGATGGGGGTCCCATTCTTGCTCAGGCTGATCTTGGACTCCTGAGTTCAGGCAGTTGACCTGCCTCAGCTTCCCAGAGTGCCAGGATTACGGATGTAATCCTATAATCACCTGGCCCAGCTTGTGAATTTCTGAAAAACAAGTTGGGAAGTTGATAGGAATTGTGCTGAATCTTTCAGCTAGTTTGTGTAGTGTTGCCATTTTAGAAGTAGTCTTTAAATCCAAACAGGATGACTTTTTTATCTATTTAGGTCTTATCTTTCAGTGATGTTTTGTAATTCTCAGTGTACACATTGAGCACTTCTTTTATTAAATTTATCTTAACTATTTTATTTTTTCTTTCTTTCTTTTTTTTTTTTGAGGCGGAGTCTCACTTTGTCATCCCCGATACAGCAACCTCAGACTGTTTGGCTCAAGTGATTCTCTAGCCTCAGCCTTTCAAGTAGCTGGGACTACAGGCTCCCACCACAGAGCCTGGCTATTTTTAGAGGCAGGATCTTGTTCTAGCTCAGGCTGGTCTGGAACTTGTGAGCTTAGGCAATCCACCCACCTGGTCCTCCCAGAGTGCGGGGTTTACAGGCATGAGCCACTGCACCTGGCCTATTCCTTCTTGATTCTGTTATAAATGACATTGTTTCTATATACATGGGCATGCCATCTGTAAATAGAGCTGGTTTTTCTTTATCCTTTCTATTTTTTTTTTTTTTTTTCCTCGAGACAGCCTCAAGCTGTCACCCTGGGTAGGGTGCTATGGCATCACAGCTCACAGCAACCTCCAATTCCTGGGCTCAAGCGAGTCTCCTGCCTGTGCCTCCCAAGTAGTTGGGACTACAGGCGCCTGCCATAGCCCCCAGCTATTTTTTGGTTGCAGCCAATTATCAGTCTGTCCTCTTCAAAGTAGGGTGGTTTGCAAGACTTTACAAGTCACTATAAGAAAAAGTAAGTTCAGATGTTTAGAGTTATGTATTTTGAACCTTATATAGCGATGTAACAATAATTTTACATCTTGTAAGTCTAACAATTAAAAATGAGGCCTGTGCATTGTATACACATTTCGTTTTTCTATTAATTTGGTTGGGTGATTTGAGAAGCACTGGTTTAGGACATTGGCTTTCATCCTTGGTTGAAATCTTAGTTTTTTTTCTCTTTTTGTTGTCATAACTATGGGGATTTTCTGTGTGTATCTTGGGCTTTTTCTGTGTGGCTACAGAAAATACGGCTTTTTTTTCTCTATTTGAGTTTCTTTTTCCTTTGGCTATAGGTTTAAACTACTCTCCATTTTATTTAGCCTGATTTCATGTAATTAAAAATTAAAAATAGGCGGCGCCTGTGGCTCAGTGAGTAGGGCGCCGGCCCCATATGCCGAGGGTGGCGGGTTCAAACCCCGCCCCGGCCAAACTGCAACAAAAAATAGCCGGGCGTTGTGGCGGGCGCCTGTAGTCCCAGCTGCTCGGGAGGCTGAGGCAACAGAATCGCGTAAGCCCAAGAGTTAGAGGTTGCTGTGAGCCGTGTGACGCCACGGCACTCTACCCGAGGGTGGTACAGTGAGACTCTGTCTCTACAAAAAAAAAAGAAAAAAAAAATTAAAAATATAAAAAAGAAAATTCAAAAGATACAAAAACATCTACCTTAACCACACTATTATTTTATTTTATGTCTATATCCCAGCTCAGAATATAATCATTAAAAAGAAAATTGTCATAAAGGATATAATTTGGTAAGGGCTTTATAAATATAGCTTTGATTCTAGGAAGTCTCTTAACGTGAATGAAGTTGTGTCTTAAGTCTTAAATTTACATTGGCTATTTGGACTGTATGATGCATTCTTTTAGTTTATAAAAGTCCTGTAAAATTTATAACTGTACGGTAGGGGATGAATAGAGATATTTTTACTGTGTAATTTTTACTAAATAAATAGTTACCTGTGACACAGGTATTTTGTATGTTAAAAAGCCCTTTATGGCATACAGTTCAAGAGATATTTCAAAATAATTTTTATAGAGGGTGGGAGTATTGATGAAAGAAGATTCACCATGAATTTGTAGTTGTTGAATTCAAATTATGGGTATATAGGGTTCATTACACTGGTTTTGTGGAGGTTTAAAATTCTCTGTAAGTGCCTGTAGCTCAGCAGCTAGGGCACCAGCCACATACACTGGAGCTGGTAGGTTTGAACCCAGCCTGGGCCTGCCAAAAGAACAATGACAACTATAACCAAAAAAGTAGCCAGCTGTTGCGGTGGGTGCCTATAATCCCAGCTACTTGGGAGGCTGAGGCAAGAGAATCGCTTAAGCACAGGATTTTGAGGTTGCTGTGAGCTGTGATGCTCGGCAGTCTACCGAGGGAAACATAATGAGACTCTGTTTAAAAAAAATAAATAGCCCGGCGTGGTCACTCACGCCTATAATCCTAGTACTCTGAGTGGATTGCCTCAGTTTACCAGTTTGAGACCAGCCTGAGCAAGAGTGAGACCCTGTCTCTAGAATTAGCCAGGTGTTGAGGCAGGCTCCTGTAGTCCCAGTTACTTGGCTGAAGCAAGAGAATTGCTTGAGCCCAAGAGCTTGAGGTTGTTGTGAGTTATGATGTCACCGAACTCTACTGGGGGAGACAAAGTGAGACTCTGTCTCTTTAAAAAAATTGTCTGTAGCACATCCTTTTTCAGTTGGAATTCAGAGCAAAGAGGTAAATACTTGGTTAAATCTAACAGTGACTATAAAAATAATGCCTATGGATTCCAATAAATATAAAATTAAAATACTTAACAGTACAATACAAGTTGGGATGGAGGCAGCTAGATGTTAGTTTACTCTTTGGAAGGATGATAATGATATTGGTTATTTTTGGATTTTGATGAGTTAAGAATTCATATTTAAAGTTTTAGCGTAAAACATGGAACGGAAAGCAGAAAGTTTTTGTATAATTTATTTGTTAGAAAATTCATCCTGTAAATTTCCCCATAGTGTACATCGTACTGTTTGCATTCATGACTTCTGTACAGTAGTCCTCTCTTATCCATGGTTTCATTCTCCTCAGTTTCAGTTACCCATAGTCACCCGAGGTCCAAAATTAACAGAGTATATAGTTTAGTAAGGTTATTGAGAGACAGTATGAGACTGCATTTACATAACTTTTACTACAACATATTATAATTGTTCTACTTTATCATTAGTTACTGTTGTTAATCCCTTATTTTGTCTCATTTATAAGTTAAGCTTTATTATAGATACCCACACATGTAGGAAGTATCTGGAATCCATAGGGAGTTTAGTCCTCAATTTAAGGTATCTGCTTGGGGTCTTAGAAGATATCCCCTGAGTATAAAAGGGGACTGCTGTATTTTGTGTAGTTTGGTATTTACATCTAAAGTGTGTTCTTGTTTTGGTTTTTGTTTTGTAGAGACAGAGTCTCACTTTATCGCCCTGGGTAGAGTGCCGTGGCCTCACACAACTCACAGCA
This sequence comes from Nycticebus coucang, assembly GCF_027406575.1. Lineage (NCBI taxonomy): Eukaryota > Metazoa > Chordata > Mammalia > Primates > Lorisidae > Nycticebus > Nycticebus coucang. The sequence continues at coordinate 81,249,820 of NC_069796.1, forward strand.
ACCTCCAACTCCTGGGCTTAGGCGATTCTCTTGCCTCAGCCTCCCGAATAGCTGGGACTACAGGCGTCCGCCACAACACCCAGCTATTTTTTTGTTGCAGTTTGGCTGGGGCTGGGCTTGAACCCACCACCCTCAGTATATGGGGCCGGCGCCCTACCCACTGAGCCACAGGTGCTGCCCCTTGTTTTTGTTTTTTGAGATGAGTCTCACTTTGTCACCATGGGTAGAGTGCTTTTCCGTCACAGCTCACAGCAAACTGAAACTCTTGGGCTTACACGATTCTCTTACCTCACCCGCCAGCTTCGGTGTTTGTGGCCGGTGCCCTACTCACTGAGTTACGGGCACCAAGCCACATTTAAAGATTTGACTAGATTGGCTTGGCTCCTGTTGGTCAGTGGTTAGAGTGCCAGCCACATGCACAGGGGCTGCTAAACAACAATGACCAAAACAACAAAAATAGCCAGGTGTGTGGCAGGCACCTGTAGTCCCAGCTACTGGGGAGGCTGATGCAAGAAAATCACTTGAGCCCAAGAATTTGAGGGTGACAAAGGGTGACATAGTGAAAAAAAAGATTTGACTAGATTAAAGTTGGTTTTATTTTTTACTTTTATTTTTTTGAGACAGAGTCTCATTTTGTTGCCTTTGATAGAATGCTGTGGCGTCATAGCTTACAGCAACCTCAAACTCTTGGGCTCAAGCAATCCTGTTGCTTTAAGCCTCCTGAGTACAGGTCCCGTCCACAATGCCCGGCTATTTTTTTTTTTTTTTTTTAATTTGGAACTAAAAAAAGGATTATGTTTATTGAGGGCAAGCGGATGCAAACAATGTAAAAAACAAAAGCTCATCTGCCATTTAATTAACTTTTTCTTCTCTGCTTGACAAATGGGAGTTGGATTTTATTTGTATATATTCTAAGGATCCTGATCTGCTCATGAAATCATTCTATAGGGAGAAGCTGTGGGGCAGATGTTTGAAGCAATGCTTTGAGAGAACACTTTTCAGGGCATAGTAATTGCTCGGTGCTGCCTGCTTCTTTCCCTTCTGCTTCATGTGTACTACAAAATAGTCATTGCACGCGATGGTGAGGCCCGCAATCAGGGAAAAGAAGCTGTGGGAGCCCACTTTGCCATCTCGGCACTGGTCCAGGTCCTTCATTATTTTGTCTAAGGCCAGAGGGTCTTTTTGATTTTCCAAAAATCCCTGGAACTCCTTCTCCATGAGCACTCTGAGGTCCTCCTTTGTTAAGTAGCCTTTATCCCCGGCAAATTTGTGAAATGTGAACATCATGGTTTCCATGGCGTGCTCCATCTGAGATGGCATTTTGGTGAGATCTACTGGGCCGAGAGGTGCGGCGGACGCTAGTTGGCTGGGGCGTGGGCTATTTTTTTTAATTATTATTACTGTTTTGTTTTTTTTTGCAGTTTTTGGCTGAGGCTGGGTTTGAACCCGCCACCTCCAGCATGTGGGGCCGGCACCCTACTCTTTTGAGCCACAGGTGCCACCTTCCCGGCTATTTTTTTTAGAGACAGGGTCTGACTTTTGCTCATTTTGGTGTCGAATCCCTGAGCTCAAGCAGTCCACCCATCTCAGATTCCCAGAATGCTAGGATTACAGCATGAGCTATTTTACCTGGCCTCTTGTGCCCTTTTATTGGAAGGAACAAAACACATATTGCTTGTAAGTTTTCTGACATTAGCACGTAATAATAGGTATAGAAAGTTATAAATGCTGCAGTGAAGAATAGTAAAACAGAATTAGAAGGCTAGGTAATGCTATAGGCAGGAGAATCACTTGAGCTCAGGACTCTTCCAGCCTCTACAGCACAGCAAAGCCCTATTTCAAGAAGCATTATTGTGTGTTTTTTTTTTTGGGAAAATAGATTGGTGACATTATTACTTACTTGACAGGTTAAAGTGGTTAATACCAGAATTAATTACTAGATTTAGGTACTAGAATTAAGTACTAGAATTATTACTTCACATATTTAGACAAAATGCAGATTGTCTCATGTATCATAAACTTTCTTTATTTCCTTTTATTTCTTTGGTGTTTTTTCTGTTGGAAATGTCATTGGTATTTGAAAACTTAGGTGACAGGCCAGGCAAGTGGCTTATACCTATAATACTAGCACTCTGGGATACTGAGGTGTGGTAGATTACTTGAGCCTCAAAACTTGAGACCAGCCTGAGCAAGAGCAAGACCCAGTCTCTACGAATAGCTGGGCGTTATGGTAGGTGCATACTGGCCTAGCTATTCTGAGGCAGGAGGATGGCTTGACCCTAAGAGTTTGGGGTTGCTATGAGCTCTGACATTACAGCATTGTATCCAGGGTGACAGAGTAAGATTTAGTCTCAGAGCTCAATTCCTAATAGCCAAGTCCTGGAAGCAATCTAATTGCCCATCAACCCATGAATGGATCAACAAACTGTGGTACATGTATACTGTGGAATGTTATGCAGCCATTAAAAAAGATGGAGACTTTATATCTTTTACATTTACCTGGATGGAGTTAAAATACGTTCTTTTTAGTAAAGTATCACAAGAATGGAAAGATGATTATCCAGTGTATTTCATACTAATGTATACATACAATTACATGTTCCTAAGAACAAAAAAACACTATTATAGTCCAGTTCGGGAGAAGAGGAAAGTGGGAGGGGGGATGACATATGGCAGAGGGAGGGAGGACATGAGGCAGGATCTCACGTAATGTGCACATTGTGAGGGTGTATAACATACCCCCTGGGTGAGGGGTTTCTACAAATGGAACATTGCTCTGGAAGTGAGAACAATGTAACCTAAATATTGTACCCTCATATTAATTTGAATGAAGTTTAAAAGAAACACAGTCTCAGAAAAGATAGGAAGGTAGTAAGGAAACCTTAGATGACACGCGTAATTGGAATTTATTTATTTATTTTTAGACAGAGCGTCACTGTGTTGTCCTCACAGAACGCTATTACTATTAACTATCATAGGTATAAATGTATGTTTTTATTCTAATATGTGTTTCAATCTTTTCTACCAAGAGGTATTTTTTATTTTTTATTTTTTTATTTGAGACAGAGTCTCACTTTATTGCCCTTGGTAGAGAGCCATGGCATCATATAGCTCACAGCAACCTCAAACTCCTGGGCTCAAGTGATTCTCTTGCCTAAGCCTACTGAGAAGCTGGGACTGCCTGTGCCCGCCACATCTGGCAAGTTTTAGAGATGAGGTCTCGCTCTTGCTCATGCTGGTTCCAAACCCAAAAGCTCAGGCCATCCACCTGCCTCGGCCTCCCAGAGTGCTAGGATTATAGACATTAGCCACTGCGCCTGGCCTCAAGACAAATTTTTTATTTTTTATTATCTCTTTTTTTTGGGTAGTGGAGGTGGAGACAGCCTCAAGCTGTCGGCCTGGGTAGAGTGCTGTGGCATCACAGCTTACAGCAACCTCCAACTCCTGGGCTCAAGCGATTCTCCTGCCTCTGCCTCCCAAGTAGCTGGGACTATAGGCGACTGCCATAACACCTGGCTGTTTTTGGTTGCAGCTGTCATCATTGTTTGGCAGGCCCAGGCTGGATTGGGACCCGCCAGCTCAGGTGTATGTGGGTGGCACCTTAGCCGCTTGAGCCACAGGCGCCAAGCCAAAACAAATTTTTTAGACATTATTATTTGGGGTGATATTTTATATAATTACATGGCTTATGGTATTAATTTTTTTTTAAATAATTGGGAAAACCTGTCTAATTTTTTGGTTATTTCTAAGTTTATTGTCTAATACCAAAAAGTTAAGAAAATTCCAGTGGTTTTGAGGTCTTACATTTGGAACTCTTTAGGTGTATAATTTGAAAACTATTTCAACCTCTAGTATTAATGTTTAAAAGTTTTTTTTTCTGGATCTGCGCCCATACCACAGTGGTTATGGCACCACCGACATAACACGGAGGCTGGCGGATTTGAACCCTGCTGGGGCCAGCTAAACAACAATGACAACTGCAGGCTTGACACCAGCCACATAAATCTGAGCTGGCAGTTCAAATCCAGCCCGGTCCCGCCTGACGACAATGACAGTTGCAACCAAAAAATAGCTAGGTATTGCGGCAGGCGCCTGTAGTCCCAGCTACTCGGGAGGCTGAGGCAGAAGAATCGCCTAAGCCCAGGAGTTGGAGGTTGCTGTGAGCTGTGTGACGCCACGGCACTCTACCGAGGGCAATAAAGTGAAACTCTGTCTCTACAAAAAAAAAAAAAAAGGAGAGCCTTTATGAGGCTTGCATCTGTGACTTTTTTTTGAGACAAAGAGTCTTATTTTGTCACCCTTGATAGAGAGCTGTGGCATCACAGCTCACAGCAACCTCCAACTCTTGGGCTTAACCGATTCTCTTGCCTCAGCCTCCCGAGTAGCTAGGACTACAGGCACCCTCCATAATGCCTGGCTATTTCTTGCTGCAGTTATTACTGCTGTGGTTTTTTAGCTGGCCAGAGTCACATTCCAACCCGCCAACCTTGGTATATGGGGCCAGCCCCCTACCCACTGAGCCACAGGTGCCGCCCAGTACCTGTGACGTTTGTCTTTTTTGTTTCTACTTTTACTTTTCCTGCTTTCCTTTTATTGTGAGAATGTCATTAATGTCACATTCAACTGAGGTAGGGGTGGCTTCCTTGAGGTCATCATGTCATCCAATGCTTCTTGCCACCTGAGCAGACTATATCTTGTACCCTAAAGGTAGTTAGTCTTACTCCTCAAAGAGCTTAGTGCAGTAAAATGAATATAGCACAGTGAGTGCATTAAAAATAGGTCACAGTTTCATAAGGAAATTGTAATACATATTTGTTCCCACAGTTAATTCAATGAGAATTTTTTTTTTTTTTTTTTTTTTTTGAGACAGAGCCTGAAGCTGTCACCCTGGGTAGAGGGCCGTGGCATCACAGCTCACAGAAACCTCCAACTCTTGGGCTCAAGTGATTCTCCTGCCTCCGCCTCCCAAGTAGTTGGGACTACAGGCACCGGCCACAATGCATGGCTATTTTTTGGTTGCAGCCGTCATTATTGTTTGGTGGCCCGGGCTGGATTCGAACCTGCCAACTCAGGTGTATGTGGCTGGCGTCTTAGCTGCTTGAGCCACAGGCTCCAAGCCTTAATGAGAAATTTTATACTTGGAGATTTTGGTCATAAATATGATTAGATTTCTTTTCTTTTCTTTTTTTTTTTTCTTTTTGAGACAAGTCTCACTGTGTCGCCCTCAGTAGGGTACTGTGACATCACAGCTCACAGCAATCTCAAATCTTGAGCTTAAGCAATTCCCTTGCCTCAGCCTCCCAAGTAACTGGGACTACAGTGCCCCGCTATTTTGTTGTTGTTGTTGCAGTTGTCATTGTTGTTTACCTGACCCTGTACCGGATTCCAGCCCGCCAGTCTTAGTGCATGTGGTCAGCGCTGTAAACAACTATGCTATGGGCACCTAGCCAACATGATTAGATTTTTAAAAAGCAAGTGGGCAGAATTCTTTTCAAATGTGAAACTAAATACGACCATGTGATATAAATCAGTGAACTGTTTGTAAACTGCTTTGTGTGTGTGTGTGGGGGGGGATTATATATTTATTTATTTATTTATTTATGTTTTGGCGATACACTCTCACTCCACCTTCACTGGGAGGAGCGGCATGGCGCCATCATAAGTCACAGCAAACTGGAATTCTTGAGCTCCACAGAAGCTTTTGCTTCAGACTCCCGAACAGCTGGGACTGTGGTGGGAAGGCGGGTGGTCGTCTCCGGTCTCCACTGCCTCTGCCTCCCAGAATGCTAGCATTACAGTGGAGATCAACCGCCCCTGGCCCCGTAACTTCTTTGTGTGTGTATGGAGCTGGTCCTTGGAGAACAGATCCGTCCTCTCAAAGCCCAGTGGGGAGGCGGTGCGGGGAAGGGCGGGGACAGATCCTAGGAGTTCTTCCCTTCAACCTCGGCTCCAGTCAGGTCAGGTAAGGTCAGGTCAGTTCAGCGCCTGAGTGTTTGGCTACTTATCTCTCCTCTTGTGAGCCTCCAATTGGCTGCGGAGGGTGCTGGTCCTCTGTTTCTCCATGTTGTTGACTTGCTCTGACTGCCTGGCCGAAGGCATCACGTTTGGGGTTTCATTTTTCTTCTTTTTTCCCTTGTTCCTCTCTTTCCACATCTCACACGTGGAAAACACACGATCATGACGCTTATGAACTGCTAAAGAAGATGCTGTGACATACTTCCCTCCCTCCTTTCCTCCCTCTCCCCTTTCTTTCTCTCCTTCCCTCATAACCCACCCCCCACCCCTCTGCACCTCCATATGAAACAGGGGAGCTAGCTAAGAATGAGCACTCCGGCTTCTCCTGATAGGCAGGCAGGCAGGCAGGCATGCATGACACCCATGTGGAGCACATGTGGGTTTTATGTAACTTCGGTCTCCACAGTGCCCTGCCGATGACCAGACATCCGTTTCCGACTTTAGACTGGGGATCTAGTCACCTTAGCGCCTGTCGGTCGACCAGATGTCCTGTAAACTGCTTTTTAAATTCACATGGTATTGCTGATGGAGTAGTAGTCTCCCTACATGTCTGCCTGATGTTGTGCATAACCCAGACAGATGTTATTTAACATACACCTTGAGCATCCGTAATCTAAATGTCTTACATCCGATGTTCTAAAATCTGAAACAGTTTGGTACTGTCATGATGTAACAAGTGGGAATTCCACTTGTGACCTCATATGTTGGGTCACAGTCAAAGCACAGGCACACAACACAGTTTATTCATCATTCCATAGGGAAAAAAGAATCTTCGAGTTTCACATACCTTTGATAGATATTCTGTGCATGCTCCTATTTCCCCATGCAAGTATGCCCACAAAAGGTAATGAAATTTTTATTGTCTTTAGTGTAGAAAGTCAAGCTATAGAGAAAGGGGACAGTGGCATATATATGAAATATTTTATAGATGAGTATGAGGTTACCATACATGCCCCAAAGAAACGTATGGGTGTGTTTAAGTTCTATGTTGAAAGTGATGAACAGAAGTCAATGAAAAAATAGAAAAATGCAGCATGAAGCTAAAAATGAAGATCTCAATCATGTATTGACATTCCGTCCATTAGCACTGCAGTGAACACCTGCAGCTTACTGTTTGCCAATCATGAAACATGCAGAGATTTGTCATGAACTGAAAACTGAAGGCTCTATGAATTTTAATGAAACTGATTACAGAAATTTAAGAAAAAACATGGCTTTAAAATTTTAAAGGTTTGTGGTGATGAAGCACCCACTGATCACAAAGTAGCAGAGAAATTCATTACTGGAGTTTGCTAGGATCATCACTCATGAAAATCTGATACCAGACAAGTCTGTAATGTTTGTGAAACATCAGTGTTTTGGCATTATTGTCCCAGAAGCACACTGACTACAGCTGATGAGATAGCCCCTAGAGAAATTAAGGATGCTAGGGACAGAATTATATGCTGGGATTTGCTAATGCAGTAGGTATGCCTAAGTGTAAACTTGGTATGGTAAGTGTCACATCCCACTCCTGACACCACTTGTCAGGGCCCAGGCCTGGCCTGGTCTCGGCCCGGCTTAACTAGGTTCCGGATGCAGACCGCTAAGCTACCTTGCTCAGGAACAATTTCTCTTAGGTGCCTTGGGGGCTATCTACTTAGCTGGAGACAGAGAGTCTTAGAGAGAGTAAAGCAGTCTCAGAATAGATAGATCTTAGTCTTTAGTAGAGCTTGGTAATCTTCAGCAGAGAGATGCCATGCTGGTGTTCTGCAGGCAGGAGAGGAGACAGAGTAAGTGGGGGTCCATAATAGAACGCGCATGCTCCCGACTGCCTTCTTCTCCAGCCTAATATAAGGCTGATCTCATGCCATTCAACACCATAGGTGCAGAGACTGCCAATTCACCAGTGCTCTCATCTCCTGAGGTCTCATGTTTGTTAGGAGAGCTAAAGCCCTCTCCATGCCCTTTTCACCAAGGTGTTCCATTATTGAGCTAAACAGATATTTCTTATAACTCTCACTCCTCCTAGCCATAGGCTATATGGGCTGCTGCCAGTAGGCAAGGCTGTTTTTAAGGATTTAATTTCTTACCAGTCCACTATTATGCTAACGAAAAAATGGATCACCAGGGAGGGCTTTTCTGATTAGTTTCACAATTTTTTTTTTTTTGAGACAGAGTATCACTATATGGCCTTCAGTAGAGTACTGTGACATCATAGCTCACAGCAACCTCTAATTTCTGGGGTTAAGCGATTCTTTTGCCTCAGCCTCCCAGTTGCTGGGACTACAGGCACCTGCCACAATGCCCGGCTATTTTTTGTTGTTGATGATGTTGTTGCAGTTGTCATTGTTGTTTAGCTGGCCTGGGCTGGGTTTGAACCTGCCAGCCTCAGTGTATGTGGCTAGGGCTGTAACTACTGTGCTACAGCTGCCAAGCCTAGTTTCACAAATTTTTTGTACCAGCAATTCATGGCTCACTGAAGGAAAGCTGTACTAAATGACTGCTAGATTTTTTGTTCCTTGATCTCTCTTCTGTTTATTTTCCAGCTGATTTTACTAAAAATAATGTTTTTGGTATGTACTTTCCCCCATGTCTTACTTTATTGAGTCAGCCATGTGACTACTCTAGATCATTGGAGTGTAAACTTAATAACAGTTTTTTGAATATCATGCAGTGGAGTTATTTTATTTTATTTTATTTTTTTTGAGGCAGAGTCTCACTATGTCGACATTGGTAGGATTCCAGGGCGTTGCAGCTCACAGCAACCTCAAACTCTTGGGCTTAAGCGATTCTCTTGCCTGAGCCTCTCAAGTATCTGGGATTATAGGCGCCTGCTACAATGCCCAGCTATTTTTTGTTGCAGTTGTCAATGTTGTTTAGTAGGCCTGGGCTGGGTTCGAACCCGCCAACCCCGGTGTATGTGCCTGGCGCCATAGCCACTGTGCTATGGATGTCGAGCACATGCAGTGGAGTTTAATTTGAAGAATGCATGTGCTGTTGTCAGTACATGGAACACATTTGTGCGTGCCTGGCACATCTCTGACCTGCGGCAATGGTTAGTGATGATAAGAAACAAGGTAGTGACTTTGAAATATTATATACACCAAAAATGGTATCTGACCTTGTCATATATACAAAAAATATACCTTCAGAGTCCATCCGTAACCCGGAAGAAGTAGATTGTGAAGAAGTTTTTAGAATTGATAATGAGGCTTCCGTTGTTCATTCATTGACCATGAAATAGCTGAAGTGGTTCTGAATTAAGGTGATTGTGCAAATAGTGATCATGAAGATGGCAGTGTTAATACTGCAAAGTGCCTAGAGATATCATCAAAATGTGTGATGGGCTTATTGATGGATTGGATCAGTGTGCCTTTATAACAGAACAAGAAATCATGTCAGTTTATAAAATGAAAGACATCTTAGACAAAAACTGTTAATAAGGCAAATGACACTGTAGGAAACATTTATAGACGTTTTCCAGCACAGCACTTCCTTATCCCTAGACCCCTATTTCCTGGTCATTCAACTGTTCTGATTTTTCTTCTCACTTAAAGAATTAAAATACAGGTTTGGCACCCTGTAGCATAGTGGTTGCGGTGCCAGCCACATACACTGAGGGTGGCGTGTTCCAGCCCAGCCTGGGCCAGCTAGACAAAAATGACAACTGCAACAAAAAAGTGGCTGGGTGTTGTGGCAGACACTTGTGGTCCCAGCTGCTTGGGAGCCTGAGGCAGGAGACACTATGGCAGTCTTCCGAGGGTGACATGGTGAGACTCTGTCTCAAAGAAAGAAACAAACAAACAAAAAATTAAAATACAGGTGGAAGGGGGAAGGAGGAGACAGGTAAATTCACACCTAACAGGCACAGTGTATACTCTCTGATAGACAAAATTATAACTTTGATTCAAACTGTAAAAAAGTCAAGCATGTAACCAAAACATTTGTACCCCTGTAACATTCTGAAATTTAAAAAATAAAAATTAAGGGTGGCTCCTGTGGCTGAGTGGGTAGGGCGCTGGCCCCATATATTGAGAGTGGCAAGTTCAAACTTGGCCCTGGCCAAACTGCAACAAAAAAATAGCCGGGCATTGTGGCGGGCGCCTGTAGTTTTGGCTACTTGAGAGGCTGAGGCAAGAGAATTGCCTAAGCCCAGGAGTTGTAAGTTGCTGTGAGCTGTGATGCTACGGCACTCTACCAAGGACAATAAGTAAGACTCTGTCTCGTTAAAAATAAATAAATAAAATAAAATAAAAATTAAGAAATGTACTGTAGACAGTAACCTTATGAAAACACAGCATACTAAGCGCTTATCATTGTTGTTTAACAGCTAATTACATGTATTGTAGTGATTCTGCTCTGGTATTTAGTTATCCTAAACATGTTCTTTTTGACAGTCTTTTTAGCAGTATGTCAATGTTTACTATTTTTTTTTTTTTTTTTTTGTAGAGACAGAGTCTCACTTTATGGCCCTTGGTAGAGTGCCGTGGCATCACACAGTTCACAGCAACCTCCAACTCCTGGGCTTAAGCGATTCTCTTGCCTCAGCCTCCCGAGTAGCTGGGACTACAGGCGCCCGCCACAACGCCCAGCTATTTTTTGGTTGCAGTTCAGCCGGGGCCGGGTTTGAACCCGCCACCCTCGGTATATGGGGCCGGCGCCTTACCGACTGAGCCACAGGCACTGCCCCAATTTTTACTATTAAGTTCTTTTATGTGAATAATTGTAAGAAAATGGTTATCAGTAGTATTTAAATTCAATGTTAGGAATGATAATGATGCGAAAAACCCCAGACTGTCCACAGGGTAGCTGAGATAGTGACACCTTTGCTTTCTTTTTAATTTTAATTTTTTTTTAGACAGAGTCTTACTCTGTTGCTCTGGGGTTCAGTGCTGTGATGTCATCATAGCTCTTAGCAACCTCAAATTCTTGGGCTCAGATCGTTCTCCTGCTGCAGCTTTCCAAGTAGCTAGGGTAGCTGGTGCCCAGCTGCAACTTTTTTTCTATTTTTACTAGAGACAGGGTCTCGTTCTTGGTTAGGCTGGTCTCAAACTTGTGAACTCAAGCAATCTGCCTTCACAGTCTTTCAGATTACTAGGATTACAGGTATAAGCCACACCCAGAGGACACGTTTGCTTTTTAATGGTTCAGTGTACAAACACAAGCTTTGTTTCCTGAATAAAATTATTCAAAATGTTTTATAAAATGCTTTTGGGCTATGTGTGTGAGATCCACATTATAAGTTTCATGTCTGGACTTGAGCCCCATTCCCAATGATCTCTTTATGTATATGCAAATATTTCAAAATCTGAAAAACACTTTAATCTGAGACATTTCTGATCCCAAGCATTTTGGATAAGGCATCTCAACCTGTGACTTATGGTATATTTTACCAATTTATCTGAATTATATTCTATTTTTATGCTAGACATATATTAGCTTTATTTGTATTTGTGACAGTTAACATGGGCAGTAGTTTAAATTTAACCTTTTACTTAAGATTGGATGGGCTGTGTGTATGGGTGTGTGCATGTGCACACATGCATGCACAGTAATAAAAGTCCCTCTGTCCACCCTTGCCCTTCTTTTGTGTGTGATACAGCACAGTAAATCATTTGACCACCTTACATCTTTAAGCTAGAGTCTTTTTGCTAGGTAGTTTCCAGTTTGGGTACCTCTGGGAGTGTGAAGGTGGTTTCATGAAACATTGAGTTTTCCTCTAGCTTTTTGGTTAATAACTGAACTTGTTTATCTTCTTTTAGCTATGCGGTCAGAGAAGAAACGCCTTAGGAAGCCAAGCAAGTGGCTTCTGGAATATACAGAAGAATATGATCACATATTTGCTCCCAAGAAAAAACAAAAGAAGGTTCAGGAGCAGGTACACAAGGTGTGTTTCAACATTTTAACAGTCCTTCACTGGTCCTTTTAGGAGACTAATTTGATCTTCAATACCATATTTTCATGAAATAAATTTCCATATGTGGGACCTTGCTTTAATTTTTTAACCTTAGCTTCTTACACAGTACCTAGAATATAGTAGTTATTCAGAAAATGTTAAAAATGTGTCTATTATATGTTTTTGTATATGCAAAGCATGCCAAAAAATGTGTATATATACACATTTTAAGAAAGGAAAAATTATATTAATATTTTAATACTCATATACCTTAACAAAAGATGAATACATTTGACTTGTGTGACTGTAAGAGTACTCAAAGCGGTTACTGTCAGGGTCCAGATACTTCTGATTATAGCCAACTACTGCTTGAGCAGTGTTGACCAGAATGTCCACTTGTATGGCTTGTGCATAATGCATCTCAAACTTAGCATGAATCCATGCAGTTGATAAGCACGTTGGAGGCTCTGTTGGCATATTCACACCTCTTTGTCTGTGTGCTTACGCAACATTCTCAAAATTCAAATTCTACTTTAAAATGGTCTTGCACTCCTCCAACAACTGGGCGTCTGTCTTTTTTTTGCGCTGTCTTGCCTGTGCCATGTGATGCTAGCGTTCATTTGATTAATGCCATCTTTTGAGCGAATGTTATGCTATACATTGGTACCATAATTCAACTTTGAAAAATAATACATAGGGGCGGCGCCTGTGGCTCAGTGAGTAGGGCGCCGGCCCCATATGCCGAGGGTGGCGGGTTTAAACCCAGCCCCGGCCAAACTGCAACAAAAAAAAAAAAAAGAAAAGAAAAGTAATACATAGATAACATCTTTAAAAGTGTGTTTATGGGGGCGGCGCCTGTGGCTCAGTCAGTAGGGCGCCGGCCCCATATACCGAGGGTGGCGGGTTCAAACCCGGCCCCGGCCAAACTGCAACCAAAAAATAGCCGGGCGTTGTGGCGGGCGCCTGTAGTCCCAGCTACTTGGGAAGCTGAGGCAAGAGAATCGCTTAAGCCCAGGAGTTGGAGGTTGCTGTGAGCTGTGTGAGGCCACGGCACTCTACCGAGGGCCATAAAGTGAGACTCTGTCTCTAGAAAAAAAAAAAAAAAAGTTTGTTTATGTGTTTTTAGCATTTCCGCTACATTTTTTCTTTGTTTTCTTAGAATATTTAATAACTTAGGAATATTTTTAACATATAATATAAAGTTAAAAATAATAGGATAAAAATAAAACATACTAGAACCTCTGTAAGTTGACAACTCAAGGGACTATTACAAACTAGTCAACATACAGAGGTGGTCAACATGAGGAAGTAGGCCTACCCTACTGATAAGTACACGTGGTGCGTGTCTGGTCTATGAAAATTAGGTCAACTTGAGGCATTCAATGTAGGGAGATGGTCAACTGTGGAGCTACTGTACATAATGGTATGATCCAAATTTTTAAAATATATATGTTATTTGTCTCTTTAAACTCGGTTTCCTTAAACTGTGGTATTTTTAATATAAAGTCCAGGGGCGGCAGCTCATGCCTGTAATCCTATCACTTTGGAAGGCTGAGATTGGAGAGTCCTTTGAGCTCAGGAGTTCAAAACTAAACCGAGCTACATAGGTAGACACCCCCCTCCCATCTCTACAAAAATAGAAAAATTACCTATAGCCCCAGCTACTTGGGAGACTGAGGCAGGATGATGTCTGGAGCCCAGGAGTTTGAGGTTGCAGTGAGCCATGATGATACCATTGCACTCTAACCCTGGTAACAGGAGTAAAACTTTGTCTCAAATCAATGAATAAATGAATCAATGTAAATTAGAGACATTTTGACAGTCTACCTCTATATAATGTACACCTCTAAAAATACAGTTTATCAAACATTAGCCCATATGCAAATTTCCCCGATTACCTCTTAACCTTTGGTTTATCCACACTAAGATCTAGTCTAGGACTACAACATTATATCTGATTGTTATGGTGCTTAAATCTTTTTAAACCCAGAACAGTCCATATTTTCATTGCCATGTCTATATTAGTAAAGTAGGTAGCCCGCTTTTGACATAGAAAATCTATTTTCTAGATTTGCTTTTTTGTTGAAACATTCTCATTCTGTTACCCTCTGTAGAGTGCTGTGGTTGTAAGCTCACGTAGCAACCTCAAACTCTTGGCCTTGCAGAGTGGTAGGATTCTAGGTGTGAGCCACCGTGCCCAGCCTACTTTCTAGATTTGTGTGAGTCCCTCCTCATAGGTGTTCTCTGTTTGGGGTGAGGTAGAACTTAACCTGTTGAAATTATGTTTTGCCTTCTTTGATCAAGAAGCAGTAAACAGAATGTACGTAATTCCTTTGGTTCAAAAAGAATGTCAGTTTCTCTGATGATTTTTCAAAAATACCAATTGAAATACTTGCCTATAACAATAATTTCAATAGCTTTTATAAAATGAAGACTTTCAGATTGTATTTCTCTTTTTTTTTGAGACAGAGTCTCACTATGTCACCCTCAGTAGAGTGCTTAGCATCTAGCGTCACAGCTCACAGCAACCTCAAACTCTTGGGCTTAAGCGATTCTCTTACCTCACCCTCCCAAGTAGCTGGGACTACAGGCGCCCATCACAAAGCCCAGCTATTTTTTGTTGTAGTTGTCATTGTTGTTTAGCAGCCCCAGTCCGGATTCGAACCCTCCAGCCCCAGTGTATGTGGCGGGCACCGTAACTGCTGAGCTGTAGGCACCGAGCCTTCTCTATTTTTGTTAACTAACAATCTCATTCATTAACTGAACTCTTCGCTGTTCTGTAATACTTGACAGGAAGAATTAATGCTTATTTCTTTTCCATTAATTACTTGAGTTTTTGTTGTTGTTGTTGTTGTTTGTTTTTTGAGATAGGGTCTCACTCTCTTGCCCCAGTTTAGAGTGTGCCCTGGGAACAGCCTAGCTCCCTGCAACCTGAAACTTCTAGTCTTCCTTCTTCAGCCTCCTAGGTAGCTGGGACTGCAGGTGCCTGCTTCTACATGTGACTAACTTTTCTATTTTTATTTTGTTTTTATTTTTTATTTTTTATTTTTGTAGAGACAGAGTCTCACTTTATGGCCCTCTGTAGAGTGCTGTGGCCTCACCCAGCTCACAGCAACCTCCAACTCCTGGGCTTAAGCGATTCTCTTGCCTCAGCCTCACTGAGTAGCTGGGACTACAGGTGCCCACCACAACGCCCGGCTATTTTTTGGTTGCAGTTTGGCTGGGGCCGGGTTTGAACCCGCCACCCTCGGTATATGGGGCCGGCACCTTACCAACTGAGCCACAGGCGCCGCCCTAACTTTTCTATTTTTAATACATGTAGGGTCTTATGGTTTTATCAGGTTGGTCTTGAACTCCTGGGCTCAAGGGAGCCCCCTGTCTCAGCCTCCCAGAGTGCTCACATTACAGGCTTGAGCCACTGCACCTAGCCTAATTACCAATTTTGACAGTAAGGAGTTCATTAGTAGTTCTAATTGGTGACATTTTAGAAAAGCTTTTTTCCCCTCCATTTGTAGGTTATTTTTTTGCACTTAGAAATTTTTATAGCTTCAGTGTATCTCAATTAACTGCATGTTTTTTGTTTTTTTTTTTCCATCATGGAGGATACCAGACTGGGTGTTTTAACCACTTTTTCTTTTTCTTTTTCTTGAGACAGAATCTCAAGCTGCTGCCCTGGGTAGAGTGCTGTGGTATCATAGCTTATAGCAACCTCCAACTCGGTGTCAAGTGATCCTTTTGCCTCAGTTTTTTTATTTTTGGTAGAGACAAGGTCTTGCTTTTGCTTAGGCTAGTCTCAAACTCATGAGCTCAAGCATTCCACCCACCTCAGCCTGCTAGAGGGTTGGGATTACAGGCATGAGCCACTGTGCCCTGCCTTAACCACTTTTTTAAGTGTATAGTTCATTTTGTCTTATGAAGTTTATTTTTCTAGATAACCTCAGATATGTAGAATGATATAATATTTATTCTTTGTGTCTGGCTAATTTCCCTTAAGAGAATGTCTTTAAAGTTTATGCATGTTGCAGCATGTGTTAAGAATTTCATTCCTTTTAAAGTGCATTGTTCTTTTTGACACTCAAATTGTAACAATTTTGGTCTGTGGGTTCTATTTTTATTTTGTTTTTAGGTAAGTTCCCGCTGTGAAGAGGAAAGCCTTGTAGCCCGATGTCGATCTAGTGCTCAGAACAAGCAGGTGGACGAGAATAATTTGATTTCAACCAAAGAAGAGCCCCCAGTTCTTGAGAGGGAGGCTCCGTTTTTGGAGGGGCCCTTGGCTCAGTCGGAACTTGGAGGTGGACATGCTGAGTTGCCACAGCTGACCTTATCTGTGCCTGTGGTTCCGGAAGTCTCTCCACGGCCTGCCCTTGAGTCTGAGGAATTACTAGTTAAAACACCAGGTAAGGTGGGGATTGGGTCTCAGTATTTAAACAGATGTGATTAGAGGAAACAGGAGGTTTTAGTTAATTTTGATGCAAAGCCAGCAATGCATGTATATACATTAAATTACCCACTTTTGCTTGAAAATCCCTTGAATTCTGGGTAATTAGATAAAGTTGCTGCCCATAAATTAATTTTTAGCACACTGTCAAGAAGACATATATCTTGAAACTACTTTCTTTGTTACATTGTTATTCTTCATGATTTTTGATCATCTACGGTGTAAATCTATAATGAGAATAACAAGGTTTAAGGATGGGCACTACTCACTATAAGAATAAGCACTTGAAACCTATGCCTCATGTATTGGCTCCACCAGTCCCTGTTTTACTTGGGAAGTTGTTTAGCCTCTAAAGCAGCTAATCTAAATATTCCCTAGAAGTTAATTACCATTTGAAGTGCCATTACCACTTCATCATTCTTAACATAGAGGTCATGTTGGGAGGGCTGGATCTAAATATAACATCTCTATCTAAGTCACCTTTTTACTATTTCATATTTTCATTAGCCAAAGAATGGGAAGAATCCTTCTCTTCTGTATCCCTTTAAATTTTGCATGAAAATTAAAAGTTTGCTTTGAGTTTTTCTTTTTTTTTTTTTTTACATTTAAAAAAAAAACTTTCAGATTATTAAAAGGGTACATTTAGGTTACCATGTTTGCATTTGTTAGGAAAGTTCCCTAGTGTAGTTGTGCCCAAATTTTGGATATAACTTCCTAACATTCAAAAGAAAAGATACCAATTGTGTTTAATCTAGTAAGGGAGAATGAAAATGATTTTTAAAAGAATAGTGAAATTATTTACTGTTTTAACACCTGTTATGTGCCTAACCCTATTATTAGACTCTTTCACATAATACTTAAGAGTATTCTTATAAAGGAAGTAGTATCTTTTTTAGTTTGTTTGTTTTGTTTTTTGATTGTTTTTAAATGCTACACTTGGTCACCCTGGGTAGAGTTCTGTGGCATCATATAGCTCATAGCAACCTCAAACTCTGGGATTCAAGCGATTTTTTTGCCTCAGCCTCCCAAGTAGCTGAGACTACAGGCGCTCACCACTATCCCCAGCTGTATTTTGAGACAGGGTCTCGTTCATGCTCTGGCTGGTCTCGAACTCCTGAGCTCAGGCAGTTGACCTGCCTCGGCCTTCCAGGGTGCAAGGATTACAGATGTGAGCCACCCCATCCAGCTAAATCAGTATCTTCTATTTATTTAACTTTTTATTTACATAGGGACACAGCAAAAATTATAATCCTGGCTCATTTATACCCAGTCTTTACTTTGAATTTTGTCCTTACCACTTATTAGTTGCAATTGCAATAAAAATAGATTTCCCTCCTTTAATTTCGCCCTTAGTTATTTTGTGATTTAAAACACACAGACATAGCCAGCTGTGGTGGCTCACACTTGCAGTCCCAGCACTGAGCTGAGGCAGGAGGATTGCTTGAAGCCAGGAATTTAAGAAGAGTTTGAAGAACACAGATTCTCCATCTCTACAAAAAATTGTAAGAAATGAGCTGGCACCAGGTTCAGCATGCCTATAGTCTTAGCTACTCCAGAGGCTGATGTGGGAGGCTCTCCTGAGGATTGTTTAAATCTAGGAGGTTTAAACTGTGCACCAGCTTGGGTGACAGACCAGGATCCTGTCTCAAATAAACAAATAGACACACACACACACCAAAAAAAAAAACACACTGATGTAGGAATATTTTCATATTAGTTTATGTATGCATTAAAAATGATTTACTTGTTTTATTTTAGAATAAATAAATTACCGTTCTGCCTCTCTTCATAAGATGACAAGGAAAACATCAAGAATATTTTGTGACTCATTTGATGCGGTCTATAGAATTTTTTCTTAAAGTTGGCTTGTGCCCAGTTTCTTAATTATCTAATGTAAAATACATGCATTTCAGGAAATTATGAAAGTAAGCGTCAAAGAAAACCAACTAAGAAACTTCTTGAATCCAATGATTTAGATCCTGGATTTATGCCCAAGAAGGGTGACCTTGGACTTTCTAAAAAGGTATGTTATATTTGTCAATTCTAAAATAACATTTAAACTCAGGAAATAAGGGACTTTTTTTTTCTTTTTTGGTAGAGACAGAGTCTCACTTTGTCACCCTCAGTAGAGTGCTATAACATCACAGCTCACAGCAACCTCCAGCTCTTGGGCTAAGGCAATTCTCTTGCTTCAGCCTCCTAAGTAGCTGGGATTACAGGCGCCCGCCATAAGGCCCAGCTGTTTTTTTGTTGCAGTTTGGCCAGGCTGGGTTTGAACCCACCACCCGCAGTATATGGGGCCTACGTCCTACTCACTGAGCCACAGGCACCACCCAGTAATAAGAGACTTTTAAAAATAACCTTTTTTGGCTCAGCACCCGTTTTGCTCAGTGGTTAGGGCACTGGCCACATACAACAGGGCTGGTGTGTTCGAACCCAGCCCGGGCCTGCCAAACAATGACAGCTGCAGCAACAACAAAATAAAAAAAAAAAATAGCCAGGTGTTGTAGTGGTTGTCTGTAGTCCCAGCTACCTGGGAGACTGAGGCAAGAGAATTCCTTAAACCCATGCGTTTGAGGTTGCTGTGATGCCACAGCACTCTACCGAGGGTGACATAATGAGACTCTGTCCCCCACCCAATTTTTTTTTTATATTTAATATTTATAACATAGATTTATGTATTTAGAGAAATTAGTGTTGGCGAATGTATGTGATCTGAGATATCCTCTATTAAATGGCTGTTCTATGGTGTGGCCATGTGTTTGAAATCGTCTTAGATTCTGTTTGTAAGTGAAAGTTTTAGAAAGCTTTTAAGATTGCATAAAGTTTGTGTCACAATTTCTTTTCTGGGCTTAAAATCTCTTACCTGACTTCTACTTAACTTCTGTCTTTACAGCCACTAGCCTATACCCATCTTGTTATTCTGGCTTTGTATTAACTCAGAAAAGAACCAGATCTGCTATAATCTAGGCAAAATTGTTTGAATTTAAGTTTATGAGTTTACGGAATTCATGTTTAGTGGCTGAGAAAATATCATTAAACGATGTATGGGAATAGGAAATTACGTTTTAATTCTACATATAATGAATAATGGCTAACTACAAATTCCATAGAAAACATCCTGATCCCCTTATATGTAAAGAGTAAGTCAGGTTATATGTTAGAAATTCCGTTGTAGAATGCATAGGATTCCTATTCAAAATTTTTTTCCTTTAAAGAAAAAATATATTTAAATCATGAATAATTTGAGTTTTGGGGCTTCCATCCATAATTATAGCAGTCTTCTGTCCTTCTCGTATTATTTTAAGGGCCATAGTTTTTGGTTTTGTTAAACACTCCCCATGTAGTTTAGTAAAATTATAAAATTTATTTGTGTTTTATACCTTATTTTTTAACAACAGCATAATTTTTTTTTTTTTTTTTTGTAGAGACGGAGTCTCACTTTATGGCCCTGGGTAGAGTGCCGTGGCCTCACCCAGCTCACAGCAACCTCCAACTCCTGAGCTTAAGTGATTCTCTTACCTCAGCCTCCCGAGTAGCTGGGATTACAGGCGCCCGCCACAACGCCCGGCTATTTTTTGGTTGCAGTTTGGCAGGGGCCGGGTTTGAACCCGCCACCCTCGGTATGTGGGGCCGGCGCCCTACCGACTGAGCCACAGGTGCCGCCCTAACAACAGCATACTTTTTAATTATTTTTCTCAAAGCAGCTGTCTGACTTAGATTTATTAATTATTGTAGACTACATCTCCTGTCCTCTGAACTTCTTTGCAATTTGCATAACCTTCAGTGACAGTCTTAATCTCAACCATTCTTTCATTGAACCCTGTGTTCTTGATAAGCCTATGGTAACTTTCTTCTGTAGCACTTTCCCTCTGTTTTTGTCTTATTCAAACGCCATAGCCATTTAGCAAGCTGGTTGGAAGAGGTAGATGAGATAGAGTGAGATGATGAACTTAATAGTCTTGTGTAAGGTGAGTCACACACAGGAGGCTGCTGCTGAAGATGAGGTGACAAATTACAAGAATGTATGCAAGTGGGGCAGCACCTGTGGCTCAGAGAGCAGGGCGCCGGCCCCATATGCCGAGGGTGGCGGGTTCAAACCCAGCCCCGGCCAAACTGCAACCAAAAAATAGCCGGGCGTTGCGGTGGGCGCCTGTAGTCCCAGCTACTCGGGAGGCTGAGGCAAGAGAATCGCTTAAGCCCAGGAGTTGGAGGTTGCTGTTGAGTGTGTGAGGCCACGGCACTCTACCAAGGGCCATAAAGTGAGACTCTGTCTCCACAAAAAAAATAAAAATAAAAAAAAAAAAAGAATGTATACAAGTGAATGAGTTAAATTGGAATGAAATAAAAGTGAATGAAATAAGGTCAATTCTCGTGGTTTTGAAACTAAATTACTTTAAAAATTGTGTTTATTTGTGTAACCTTTATCACATGCAGTTTAAATCTAAAGTGTGACCTGTCATGTTTGTGGGCTGATTTTTTTTCCGAAGGGGATAAAAAACTGCCATTTAATATATTTACTTAGAAAAAATAGTTTTAATTTATGTATGCAAATATATGCTAGAATTTTTAAATTGATATGTCATTCATATCAATAAAGTACATATATCCTAATTGTTCTGTTCAGTGACTTTAGATAGTATACCATGTCACTACCACCCAAACTCTGTATAATCTATAGTCATCACCCGAGAAAGTTTTTTCTTTTTACCTCTTTTCAGTCCATTCACCACTCTTGTACAAAGGAAATGCTTTCTTCTCTTAACCTTAGATTAGTTTTGATTAATTATAGACATCGGTATGATTTGTTTATTCTGGCTTCTTCTCTATAACACATTTTTGAGATACATACACAGAGCGATGTTTGCTCCTTTTCATTGCTGTTTACTTCTGTGTTTTCATTGCTGTTTACTCATATGTTTTAATTTCTGCGATTCTATCACAATTTGCTTTTCCCTTCTCTTGATGCACCTTTGGTTCTTTTTTCATTTTAGGAGTTTTATTCATAAAGCTGGTGTATTTTTCCAAGTCTCTTGGTTGGGCATTGTTTTAATGCATTTTATCCTCATGTAACAATACCAGAGACTGAGCAATTTGTAAACATAAAAGGTTTTTGCTCACGTATCTGAAACTCTGGAAGTCCAAGGTCAAGCAAGGGGCCCTCATCTAGTGAGATCCTTCTTGCTTTATTATCCCACAGCAGAAAGTGAAAGGGGAAGACAACATGCTCTCCTTATGTCTGAGGTGGCAGGTTCAAACCCAGCCCCGGCCAAAAACCAAAAAACAAACAAACAAACAAAAAAAACATGGGCGGCGCCTGTGGCTCAAGGAGTAGGGCGCGGGTCCCAGATGCCGGAGGTGGTGGGTTCAAACCTAGCCCTAGCCAAAATAATTAAAAAAAAAAAAAAAAAACATGCTCTCTTGAGAGAGGGAAGAGGATCAAACTTATCATTTTTTATATGTATTTACTCTTGCATAAATGACATGAATCCATTCCTGAGGGCAGAGCCCTCGTTACTTCTTAAATGTCCCACCACTCTGCACTGGTGGATTGGGGATTGATTTTCTAACATATAAACTTTATATGAGTACAGAACTCCATAGCATACACATATTTTTATTTTTATTGGTACAAAAGCTTAGGAATGGAATTGCTACTTTTGTATATGTTTAAATTTTAAATTAACTCCAAAGTGGTTTTGCTACTTTATATTCCCCTAGCACTTTATGAGAATTCTGGTTGTTCCACATCTTTACTAACATTTGATTTGTGAGTCATTTTATTTATTTATTTAATTTTGAGACAGAGTCTCACTGTTCCGCCCTCGGGTAGAGTGCCGTGGCGTCACACGGCTCACAGCAACCTCTAACTCTTGGGCTTACGCGATTCTCTTGCCTCAGCCTCCCAAGTAGCTGGGACTACAGGCGCCTGCCACAACGCCCGGCTATTTTTTTTTTTTTTTTTTTGTTGTTGTTGTTGTTGTTGTTGTTGTTGTTGCAGTTTGGCCGGGGCTGGGTTTGAACCCGCCACCCTCTGCATATGGGGCCGGCGCCCTACTCACTGAGCCACAGGCGACGCCCAGAGCATGTTTATTTTTTTAAGACAAGGTCTCACTTTGTCACCCTCATGGAATGCTGTGCTGTCATAGCTCACAGCAGCCTCAAACTCTTGGGCTTAAGTGATTCTCTTCCCTCAGCTTCCTGAGTAGCTGGGACTACAGGCGCCTACCACAAAGCCTGGCTATTTTTAGAGAC
Organism: Nycticebus coucang; assembly: GCF_027406575.1. Lineage (NCBI taxonomy): Eukaryota > Metazoa > Chordata > Mammalia > Primates > Lorisidae > Nycticebus > Nycticebus coucang. The sequence goes on from NC_069796.1 coordinate 81,272,406, forward strand.
GAGATCTGGCTCTGGCTCAGGCTGGTCTGTAACCTGTGAGCTCAGGCTTCCCCTGTCTCTGCCTCCGCCTCCCAAGAGGTAGGTTTACAGGCATGAGCCACCAAGCCCGGCCTCATCAGTCATTTTAAATCTAGCTTTTTTGGTGGATGTGAAATGGTACCACATTCTGATTTCAGTTTGTGTTTCTCTAAAGATTAGTGATGTGCTTGTAGTATGTGCTTACTGGCTATTCTTATATCTTTGTGAATTCAGTTGAAATATATTTTTTAATAGGCTTTATTATTTTGTACTTAATTTTTTTTTTAAGGAGTGCTTTATGTGTATTTGTTTGTGGTTCTGGGTGATAACACACAGGTCTTTGGTCCATCTTGAAATTTGAGATAGAATTTTAGAGTTAATTATTTCCCCCATGTTGCTGTCCAATTGTTCAAGCATCATTTGCTAACAAATCTCTACTATGTATCTCTTCTCTTCCTCTTCCCCTCTCTCAATATTCCTTTTTTTTTTACTACACACAGGGTCTTGCCCTGTCACATTGGTTAGATTGCAGTGGTATGATCATAGCTTACTGCAACTTCTTTTTTTTTTTTTTTTTTATTGTTGGGGATTCATTGAGGGTACAATAAGCCAGCTACACTGATTGCAATTGTTAGGTAAAGTCCCTCTTGCAATCATGTCTTGCCCCCATAAGCTTACTGCAACTTCAAACACCTGAGCTGTGAGCCATCCTCCTCCCTCACCTTCCCATGTAGCTGGGACTATAGACGTGCCCCTCTGTGCCCGACTAAGTTTTCTATTTTTTTACAGAAACAGGGTCTTCCTGTTGCTTACATAACCTCTGGCCTCACCCTCCCAAAATGCTGGGTTTACAGGCATGAGCCTCTGTAGCCAGCCCTTATCTCTTTTTAATTTTTTTTTTGCAGTTTTGTCCAGGGCTGGGTTTGAACCCGCCACCTCCGGCACATGGAGCCAGTGCCCTACCCCTTTGACCCACAGGTGCCGCCCTTTTTTTAAGTTTTTTTGAGACAGAGCCTCAAGCTTTTGCCCTGGGTAGAGTGCAGTGGCATCACAGCTTACAGCAACCTCCAATTCCTGGGCTTAAGCGATTCTCTTGCCTCAACCTCCCAAGTAGCTGGGACTACAGGTGCCCCACACAACGTCCGGCTATTTTTTGGTTCTAGTTGTCATTGTTTGGCAGGCCCCAGCTGGATTCAAAACCCGCCAGCTCTGGTGTATGTGGCTGGTGCCTTAGCCGCTTGAGCTACAGGTGCCGAGCCTCTTTTTAAGTTTTAGATAATATTTAATAACTCTCTGATGCTACTGAATTTTTGTTTTGGGAGGGAAGGTTGGTTTATATTAATCACTAAAGCAAGAGAAAAACCATTGTTGATGGTTAGCACCAGACTGTCCTGGAAAGTGGCTTCCTACCTGTTTTAGAAATTACTCATGCCATCTGACCTATATGTGTCATTGTTGAGGTCCTCCTTACTCTGAGGTATATTTTGTCATAAAATTGAAGCTGTAATTTATTTACTTCCATCTTGGGACTAGATCATGGGTTACCAGGTAGACCACTATCTCTGGATTAATTAATAAATTAGAATAAATTGGGGCGGCGCCTGTGGCTCAGTGAGTAGGGCGCCAGCCCCATATGCCGAGGGTGGTGGGTTCAAACCCAGCCCCAGCCAAACTGCAACAAAAAAATAGCCGGGCGTTGTGGCGGGCACCTGTAGTCCCAGCTGCTCTGGAGGCTAAGGCAAGAGAATCGCGTAAGTCCAAGAGCTAGAGGTTGCTGTGAGCCGTGTGACGCCTCAGCACTCTACCCGAGGGCGGTACAGTGAGACTCTGTCTCTACAAAAAAAAAAAAGAATAAATTAGAAAGGGAGGGATTCACTGTTGAGTTAGTACCTTAATGGTACAGGGGCTTGCATCAAAATGGTGGCCTCATGGATCTGAAGTTGAAAAAGGCCTTCAGAGAGCTTCAAGCCAAAATTATTGACATGTAACAGAAGGTAAAGTGCGCAGACATACAGATTGAACAGCTAAACACAGTGAAAAAGCATGCCCATTTTACAGATAGATTATGACTTCAGTAGATGAAACTAACATGTATGAAGGTATAGGAACGATGTTTATTCTTCAACTGCAAGGTGGTATTCACAACCATCTGTTAGAGAAACAGAGGAAAGCAAAAGAGAAAATTAAAGAACTAGAACAGAAAAAATCCTAACTGGAGTGGAGAGTTGAGAAAACTGAGAACTACATCTTGGAGATGTTAATGGCATGAAGGACCCAGTAGAGAGCCTCCAGGGGAAGCTCTTCCTCCCAACCCCTGCTCAGATGGACATTTTACCTGGATGGCCTAGCAACCTCTTGTACATCATCCTGAGCCCTTTTCAGATCCTAATCCTATAATTGTCATCCTCACTCTGCCCGCCATCCTGCTTAGATGTTCTTCCCTCCTGGGGTGAGTCACAAACTCCCAGGAGAGGGAAGATGGGAGCCAGGAAGCTCTCCCTGAGCCTTCCACTACATACACTGATCAGACCAATAAAAGTCATCTGCCTCCCCCTCCAAAAAGTAAGGTAGTTTAATGCATGTCCGTAGCAGACTATATGTAAAGTAAGTTACTGGCATCTTCCGAGGCATTTAGATAAGGTCATGGCCTTTTTCATTCTAAGCAGAACAGATTTTTTTTTTTTTTTGAGACAGAGCCTCAAGCTGTCGCACTGGGTAGAGTGCTATGGCATCACAGCTCACAGCAACCTCCAACTCCTGGGCTCAAGCAGTTCTGCCTCAGTCTCCCAAGTAGCTTGGACTACAGGCACCTGCCACAGCACCAAGCTATTTTTTGGTTACAGCCAGCATTGTTGTTCGGCTGGCCCCGGCTGGATTTGAACCTGCCAGTTCAGGTATATGTGGCTGGCGCCTTAGCCACTTGAGCCACAGGCGCCGAGCCAGCAGATCAGATTTTTATTCATATAGTATGATGTCTTATCTGCTATTGTTTCTATCTTCGTTTTTTTTTTTTGTTTGTTTGTTTGTTTGTTTTTTTAAGAGACAGAGTCTCACTTTACCACCCTTGGTAGAGTGCTATGACATCACAGCTCACAGCAACCTCCAACTCCTGGGTTTAGGTGGGTGCCTGCCACAATGCCCGGCTATTTTTTTTGTTGTTGTTGTTGCAGTTTGGCTGGGGCTGGGTTTGAACCCACCACCATCAGTATATGGGGCCAGGGCCCTGCTCACTGAGCCACAGGCACCGCCCTATTGTTTCTATCTTATTTTATAAAACTGTCGAGATTAGAAGAGAGAATATTTCCTACATTGTTCTCTGGCTGTCATTGTGAGAACATTTGAGTTCTTTTGTTCCAGTGCTTTTGACAGTTAAAGAATGATATATTTTTAATTAAATTAACCTTATTTTTTCCTTCCTGACATAGAGTATCACTTTGTCACCCAGGCTAGAGTGCAATGACATCATTATAGATTACTGGGCTTTAGTGATCCTTTTGCTTCAGTCCCAGAAGTAACTGAGAGTACAGGTGTTTGCCACCATGTTGGGCTCTTTTTTTCTATTTTTAGTAGAGCTTACTCAGGCTGGCTTGAAGCAATGCTCCTGCCTTAGTCTCCCAAAGTGCTAGGACTACAGGCATGAGCCAACTCCCAGCCTAAGAAATTTTCAACGTTTAAAATTTTTTATTGAAGGTCTTACTTTATTGCCCAGGCTGGAGTGCAGTGGCACTATCATAGCTCAGTGTAACCCTGAATTCCTGGGCTCACGTGATCCTCCTGCCTCAGCCTCCCAAGTAGCTAAGAACACAGGTGAGCATCACCATGCCTGGCTAAATTGGGGGTGGGGGTGGGGCGGCAGAGTCTGGGTAGTAACAGGGTCTCATTCTATTGCCCAGGTTGGTTTCACAATCCTTGTCTCTAGCACCTCCCCCAGTCAGTCTCCTTAAGTTTTGAAATTAATAGTTATGAGCCACCGAAACTAGTCCAGTAAACTATAAAATTGGTTATCTAAAGGATATATATGCTGTTTATCTTTAAATTGTGCAAATCTATCTTGAGACTTTGTCCAGGATTTCCATTTGACTCGCCCCCTAACATTTGCTTCTTCCTTTTATTAGCCATGGGTAAGCCTTTTTTTTTTTTTTTTGAGACAGAGTGCACCCTTGGTATAGTGCAGTGGCGTCACAGTTCACGGCAACTTCAAACTCTTGGGCTCAAGCAATTCTCCTGCCTCTGCCTCCCAAGTAGCTGGGACTACAGGCACTTGCCACAATGCCTGGCTGTTTTTTTTTTTGTTGTTGCAGTTGTCATTTTAGGTCGCCTGGGCCGGGTTCGAAACCCGCCAGCCTTGGTGTATGTGGCCGGAGCCCTACACATCGAGTTTCGGGCACCGCCCCTGATTAGACTCTTTTTTTTTTTTTTTTGAGGCAGCATCTCACTTTGTTGCCCTCTGTATAGTACGTGGCATTACAGCTCACAGCAACCTCTAGCTTTTGGGCTTAGGCGATTCTCTTGCCACAGCCTCCGAAGTAGTTGGGATTACAGGTGCCGCCACAACACCCGGCTATTTTTGTTGTTGGCTTTTGTTGCAGTTTGACCGGGGCCGGGTTTGAACCTGCCACCCTCGGTATATGGGGCCGGCACCCTACTCACTGAGCACAGGCGCCACCTTAATTAGACTCTTGATGTCTGAATGTTATTTAATGTTGCTTTCATTTAGATTTATGTTCAAACCACTTCAGTTAGAAAGACATTCCATGTTTTAGAGTTGTTTAATTCAAAATTCATTAAGTAAATAAGTCTTTTGAATCTAATTGCCATAAATAAGTTTTAGGAAAGTGGATTTTAAATTTCAGGGTGTGGTGGAATAGAACTGACCATGAGTCTTTTGGAGAACTTTTTTTTTTATTTGGTGCCTTTCCTCTTTAAGTTTCTTTTCAACCCTTTGCTATTATCATACTTAAAATATACATTATATTTTATAATGCTTCTCTTTTCTGTGTCATTACAATTTTAGTGTATGTGGTGCTGACTTGAACACAATATACTATTCTTTTAATTGCCACAACCAGCCAGGATTCCTTATTTGTGCTGTAGAAAATAGAAACTTTGGCAAGTAAAGCGTTTATTTTGTATTTCTCTGCAAACCGTGTTTTTTTTTTTTTTTTTTTTTTTACTTATTCATAGTGTTATGAAGCTGGTCGCTTAGAGAATGGCATTGCTGTTGCATCTCGTTCAAAAGAGTTTGGTGGAGGTAAATATTTTTGATTTTTTTAAAATAGATTTAAATAAGGTAATGCAAAAGAAGTTTGAAGTACTTTGTCCATTAACTAGAACAATTATGTGTGTAAACAGTACAAGCACGGTATAAGTACTTAGACGTAATTACTCCAAAGTATGTTTTCTGAAACTAGATGTAACACTACAGAATTTTATTGTTACTTTTAGGCTTTACACTGTAATCCATTAAATGAAATTGTAATTATATTTGAGTAAGGAAGTTTTGGAACAGTTGAGAAAAAAATAAATTCTTTAATTTTCTTACTAGTCTGTTTAGATGACTTTATTAATTTCTTGGTTTGATTTAATTTTTATTTCTATAGGACAGAAAATCAGAAACTGGGTTGAAAGAGAAATGTTATGTCATTTGATCCAGTCCTTTACAGACAGTCTTAGTTTCTTTTATCACACCTATGACCTATAGCCAGTTGGCATATATTTGAAAATCGAGATTACATTTGAGCCTGTTCCATTTTTGTGGGTGGCGCCTGTGGCTCAAGGAGTAGGGAGCCGGTCCCATATGCCAGAGGTGGTGAATTCAAACCCAGCCCCGGCCAAAACCACAAAAAAAAAAAAAAAAAAAAATACCATTTTTGTTGTCTTATAAGGGCTTGGGAGTATATGTCTCCAGTAGAATCTGTCTCCTGGAATTTCTACTTGGTGACCTTGGTTCTATTCCTAGAAAAAGTGGGAGTTTTTTGTTTGTTTGTTTGTTTTGAGACAGAGTCTGTATGTTGTTCTTAGTGCCCGTGGAATCCCTGCTCATAGCAACCTCAAAGTCTTGGGCTTATGGGATTCTTTGTCTCAGCCTCCCCAATAGCTGGGACTACAGGTGCCTGCCACAATGCCCGGCTACTTTTTTGTTGCAGTTGTCGTTGTTTAGCAGGCCTGGGCTGGGTTCGAACCCGCCAGCCCCAGTGTATGGGGCCGGCACCCTAACCACTGAGCTATAGGCACCAAGCCAAAGTGGGAGTTCTTAATTCAATAATAGATACAACATTCATAGATGAAACATTTGCTCTATCAATTCTTTTGGTTGTCTATTACCACTATTTCACCTAAAACACCAAAGAGTTGAGATGTTTTCTACATTATCCCTGTTTTATAGAAAAAAACATGAAAATGACCAAGGTACTAGGGTCAGTGAACTGTGTGTGTGTGTATATATATATATAGCCTTGGCCAAATTTATTGCCACCCTTTCTGTCTTGTTATCCCAGATAACATCCCAGATTTTCTCCATGCCAGTCTATCATTTTGTTCATCTGCAGGTGCCATTTATTGATTCATGGTATTCTTGAAATATTATCTTATATTTCAGTACACTGTATCAGATGTGGTCTGCTAGTAAAGAATATCATGGGAAGGATATTTCTTGTCTTAGCATACTTCTTTTAATGTGACACATGATTATTAAATTTTTTAAGAAGTAAATCTAGCAATGTGTTAGCTTATGTTAACCATGTTGACATTTAAAGTCCTATAGGTTGGTCAGTCTGTTTGCTTTTATTTATTTATTTATTTATTTTGAGATGGAGTTCCATTATGTTGTCCTCGGTAGAGTGCTGTGGCGTCACAGCTCACAGGAACCTCAGACTCTTAGGCTTACGCAATTCTCTTGCCTCAGTCTCCCACATAGCTGGGACTGTAGGCTCCCGTCCCAACGCCCAGCTATTTTTTGTTGCAGTTGTCATTGTACTTTAGCTGGGCCTGGCCGGGTTCAAACCTGCTATCCTTGGTGTGTGTGGCTGGCGCAATAACCGCTGTGCTACGAGTGGAGAGCCTGTTTGCTTGCTTTTTTTTTTTTTGAGACAGAGCCTCAAGCTGTTGCCCTGGGTATGGGCTTAAGTGATTCTCTTGCCTCAGCCTCCCAAGTAGCTGGGACCACAGGCACCCACCACAACGCCCAGCTATGTTTTGATTGCAGCCATCATTGTTGTTTGGCAGGCCTGGGCTGGATTCAAACCCACCAGCTCAGGTGTATGTGGCTGGTGCCTTAGCCGTTTGAGCCACAGGCGCCGACCCCCGTTTGCTTGCTTTTGAAATAAACCACTTTCAAAATAATATCTCTTTTTCCTATGTTTTATATTTCAGTTCTTTTGTAAAATCTACCACAGGATTTTTCTCTTGTAAATTTTATCTCAGTTTTTCCAGCTCATGAGAATTTTGAACCTTTCTGCTACCATCCTATTACCTCTTCTTTTAGTAACTTTGATATTAGAGCTTCTCCATCTTGATTGGGCAGTTAAAAGAGAGATTATTGAGGCAGTCTTCCAAACTGTAGCCTTGCATTGACACTTAGCATAAACATCCTAGAATATTTTATGAAATGCCTCTTTAAATTCCTCTTGGTGTTTCTGTAAGAAAGAGTTGAAATGTGTTAAATTGAAAATGGAGGTGGTGGACTAGAATTTTCTTCTGAATATACCAGATGAGGTAGTACATTCATTTTATTTACTAGATCTTCAGTGACCCCAGTTCATGAATGTCCTTTAAACCACTAAATGTCTTCAAGGATATTCTCCTCCACTCCTATAAGCCAGACTGTATGTATTTTTCAACTCTTCATCTTAATCCGTAATCCTTAAATCATAAGGTAATACATCTTTTTTTTTTTTTTTTTTAAGAGACAGGATCTTACTGTCACTCAAGCTGTAATACAGTGAGGTATCAAACCTTCTGGGTTTAAATTTTTTTCAGCAAGAATGGTTTTTTTGAAATGAAGTCTCACTGTGTTTCCCAGGCTAGGCTAGTCTTGAACTCCTGGCCTCAGCCTCTCAGTGATGCATCTTATTGTCTCTAATCTTGGAATCCAGAGATTATATTTTGACTAGAAAATACATTTCTTCTACATTTATAGGATATTTAATTCCTTTGAAGAACTAGAATGATTGTTAATTCAGTCATATAAATTGACATTGCTTTACTAAGGCATAGAAGGCAGTATTTATACTTACGTAGTCGTTTCCCCAACTAGTTGTGTAGTCCTGGGTAAATTCCCTTTCTTCTTTCTGCTGTCTCCTAATCTACAAAACATGCTTTTTACTCTAATATTTCTTAATTCTGTGAGTGCCCTTTATTTGAGAATAGCAGTTCTTGGATGTCTGTGATTAGCCAGTAGATAACACCTATTTTCCTGTCACAGGCACTACCAAGGTATTTGATAAACCAAGAAAACGAAAACGTCAGAGACATGCTACAACCAAGGTGCAGTGTAAAAGAGTGAAAAGTGACGATTCATCAAAAGAGACTCCAAGTTCAGAGGTACTACTCAGTTCTCGGTCTTTTGGCCTTCTAAAAATAAGGTACTTTTCATTGTTGAGGCCACACCCCTTTCTCCCAGGAGTTTACTTAAGAGAATAGTATTCTATTGAAATGGCTAATAGCAAAAAACAAAACAATAAAACAAACTAAAAAAAAAAAGGAAATGGCTAATAGCGGTAAGGATTCTTGTTGAAAAAACGAGAGCCTGAATACATACTACAACTGTGGGTATGATCTTTAAAAAACAAAAAAAGAGATCACTAGGCGCCAGGTAATATATAACTGTTTCATCATTAAGTAAACTTGTTCTAAAACTAGAGAGTACAATTTCAAATAATAGTATGGTCTGAAGGATAAAGGGTATTGCCCTTTAAATGTTGAGACTGCTGCAATTAGGGGATAATTTTCATTTGCCTATTTTTGAGATCATCAGCTGCCTAATTTTAGGATAATGGTTGTAAACATTGGCTTTAAGGAAACAAAGGTAAATTTCCTTGCACAGCATCAGTGCAATCATTGATGCTATCTCTGACTTTCCAATTCAGGTTAAAAGAGAATTAGTGTAAGTCAGGTCAGCATCACACATTAGGGTATAGAATGTTTCTTTCCAGGACAATTTGAATAGAATGCCCAAGGGGGGCATTTAGGAAACACTGATCTTGGAAGGACAAATAAGTAATCAAATAAACTTAAGAATGTTTTCTCTCCCTTAGTGAAACCTTAAAATGGAACAGCTCAAAAAGTTCCAGTGGAACAGCCTCAGAGCAGTTAGTGGCAGGGCATGAGGCGCCCACTACCCGCCCAATCACAGCAGGGTTAGAACTAACATTGCATGCAGTCCGCCCGCGTGATTGGCTGAACATCTGTAAGTGCTAAATGGCTAGACAAATAGCAGCCCAGAGGGAGGGGGTCAGATGGAGGAGACATCAATATTACAGATTTGGGACATTATTTTTTCTCTGCAAGGGAGAACTAATGACCCACAGAACGACTGGAAGCCCCAAGGAGACTGTCGATGAGGGTGTAGAACACGACTCTGGGATGCCTGCCTCTAAAAAAATGCAGGGTGAACGTGGTGGAGGAGCTGCACTCAAGGAGAATGTTTGCCAGGTAGAGGATGTTTGCCCACTTTGTATTTGCATTGCATGTTTACCTTAGATGGAGAAGCCCTCTCCATCTCTTGATGACCTTACCATGATCAAAATAAAAATCATTTTGGATGATTTCAATGGAATTACTTCCTTTAAGGATTTAGCCCTTTTTCCTCCCCAGGAAAAAAGCAAGGCAGTGAAATAGTTTAGTATTGGTGAACCACCTGCTTTCATAGCCCGTGAATGAATATATTCCCTGAAGTAAGTCTGAGATAGGAGCTGTGAATCTGTGGTTACTTAATCAGATATAATTTTGTGTTTTTCATGGTGTAAGAATCTTTGGGTTTCAAAGGAATTTTTCAAGAGTTTGAGGGGGTGTTTTGCTTGTTTGGTTTGTAGAAAACTTTTTTTTTTTTTTGTAGAGACAGAGTCTCACTGTACCACCCTCGGGTAGAGTGCCGTGGCGTTACATGGCTCACAGCAACCTCTAACTCCTGGGCTTACGCGATTCTCCTGCCTCAGCCTCCCGAGCAGCTGGGACTACAGGCGCCCGCCACAATGCCCGGCTATTTTTTTTGTTGCAGTTTGGCCGGGGCTGGGTTTGAACCCGCCACCCTCGGCATATGGGGCCGGCGCCCTACTCACTGAGCCACAGGCGCCGCCCTGTAGAAAACTTTTTGTTGTTATTGTTTGGGGAGGTTGCTTTAAAGTGGTGAGTTTAGAAAATCTATCATCTATATTTTCTTATTTATTTATTTAAAGAGTCTCACCGTGTTGCACCTGTATTTTTTCATTGATCTATCTATGTATTTTGAGACAGAGTCTGACCTTGTTGTCCTGGATAGAGGGTCATGGCAGCATACCTTATAGCAACCTCTAACTCTTGGGCTGAAGAGATCCTCTTGTCCTCAGTTTTTCATTTTTAGTAGAGATGGGGTCTCAGTCTTGCTTCATCTGGTCTTGAGCTCCTGATCTCAGGTGATCCACCCGCCTCGCCTTCCCAGAGTGCTGAAATTACAGGCCTGAATCACCACTCTTGGTCATTCCCATTATATAGTATTTACTATGTGTCAATTATTATTCCATGCTTATAAGTCATCACAACAGTAATATGGTAAAGTTCTTTTATTTTTCTCATTTTTCAAATGAAGAAACATTGTGAAGCCTGACTCACACCTCTGCAGTCTGGGTTTCAAGTTGTGTCCTATTGTCTTTTTGTAAGATGTGACTCCACTTTATTGTTAAAGATTCTTTGTATAAAACCTTGAGGATATTAGTTCTTGTTATTCTTTAATTGAAACAACTAAAAAAAATTAGCCCCACTCCAGAAGATGTTGTTGTGGCCTATATAATTTCTTTTTAGTTGTTTGCTTTTTCATTTTCACTGTGTTTTATAAAGATTATTGTTCATATTTCAACCACCTCCAAAATAGTTAATCCTCAAAGACAGTTTTGTTTATGCCCAGTTTTTTGTACTAAATGAGACAAGTTTGAGAGTATAAATGTATTTTGTAGGGATTTTTTTCCTACAAAAAGATAAAGGTTGGTTGACCTTGGGGTCCTGGCTTACTTGAATAAGTCTTTCTATAAATCTGTTGCCCTGGCATAATTTATTAATAGCACCTCCTTTCATTCTCAAGTGTCCCAGTTTGAAAGATAAATCATATGGTCATCCCAATTAAAGTGTTCATAACATTTAGTTCATTGCAAAAGCTTATTTTTCAATTTATGTTGTATTGAAATTTTCCTATTTAGAGGATAAAGATAAATTTGTTTACTGTATATGAACACTTACGTCATTGGTACTCTGGCTCGGCAGCCATAGCATAGTAGTTATGGCACCGGCCACATACACTGAGGCTGGCAGGTTTCAACTCAGCTCGGGCCAGCTAAACAATGACAACAACTGCAATAACAAAAAAAGTAGCGGGGTGTTATAGCAGGCGCCTATAGTCCCAGCTACTTGGGAGGCTGAGGCAAGAGAATCGGTTAAGCCCAAGAGTTTGAGGTTGCTGTGAGCTATGATGCCACAGTACTCTACCAAGGGTTACATAGTGAGACTCTGTCTTAAAAAAAAAAAAAAAAAGTCATTGGTACTCTGAATATACAAAGATAAATATAACATTTGTGCCATTTTTCAATTTTATGTGTGAATAGTGGATAAATAGGAGAGTCAATATTTGATAATACATCAGACTTGCCTCTTTGGCCTTGTTTCCTAAAGCTTATTAAAATTTTAGCTTTCGTATCTTTAAGTGACCAGTACCTGTTCTGTTTGAGTTCTTGAAGTTAAAACTTATTTAGTGGTTGTTTCCCATTCGTGCTTTACAGTGTAAGTATAAGGCTTTTAAAAATTTTTAGTATTTTTCTGCTAATTCAAGTGAGGGTCATAACAACTGAATTCAAGTTAGCGTGGTAACAACTAATACACGTTGCGAATTTGCAGAATTCTCATAAATATTGTAATGTTTTTATAGTGACATATACGTGTAGTTAGACTGAGTTCTGTAAGGAGTGAAAAAAAAATTTTTTTTAAAAGGTGCATATGGGCTCCATGCCCATAGCACAGTGGTTACAGTGCCAGCCACATATCCCAAGGGTGGCGGGTTCAAACCCAGCCCAGGACAACAAAAAAATAGCCGGGCGTTGTGGTGGGCGCCTGTAGTCCCAGCTACTTGGAAGGCTAAGGCAAGAGAATTGCTTAAGCCCAAGAGTTGGACATTGCTGTGAGCTGTGATGTTACCTCACTCTACTGAGAGCCAAATAGTGAGACTCTGTCTCAAAAAAAAAAAAAAAAGGTGCATATCATTATTTCCTAAGTCTTTGTCTTAAGTGATGCCCTATCTTAGATGAGATCCTTTGAGAAAGGATCTTTCTGGAGATGGTTCTGGATGTGTCTCAAAGGGCTGTTGAGACCTCAGTGGGGGCTCATTTGGGACTATTAAGACCTGAGATCTGCTGGCTAGCATCTCTTTGTTGAACTTTGTTGAACTAGTGCATTGTCCTCCTGGTTTGTCTCTTTGCTCTATAATCTGCCTTTTCATTTTTAATGTAGCAGTTAGAGGGATAGTGGGATCTTTGTAAAAATGAACACCTGATTTTAGCCTTCCTTTGGCAAAGTACACCAATAGTACATCTTTGCCTCTTTTTCACCTTATTTTTTTGCCATTTCTAAATATTGTTTACTTTATTCCAGTGGCACTGGCTTTTCTTGTGATCCTCATACTTAAGAAAATCATGTTTTGGGGTGGCGCCTGTGGCTCAAGGAGTAGGGCGCCGGTCCCATATGCCGGAGGTGGCGGGTTCAAACCTAGCCCCCGGCCAAAAAAAAAAAAAAAAGAAAATCATGTTTTCCCATTTTTCCATCTATGGACTTTATATACGAGTTGCCTTCCTGGCCCTTTCTTCAGATTTTTTTTTTTGAGACAGAGTCTCACTGTGTCACCCTTGGTAGAATGCTGTGGCGTCACAGCTCACAGCAACATCAAACTCTTGGGCTTAAGCTACAGGCACCCATCACAACTCCTGGCTATTTTTTTTTTTGGCATAGATCTTCTATTTATTCATATTATTAAAAGAGCAATAGTAGAAATAAATGAATGCTACATTAATGAAAAAGGAACTTGGGAATGAGGTCATTAAATATAACTAACTACATTTCAAATATCAATACCATGTATTTCCCTGATTCATATCAGGTAAATACCTAATCTGTCTACCCAGAATTCTGGTCTCAGTGAAAATGGTCAGAGACAATCACAAAGAAGGTGCTTTATATCGTCAGGTCCATTTTAAAAATGACGAAATCCTTTGGGAAAATCACTTAGTCTTTCTTTTTGTCAGAGATTTCTGCTGGTCCTCTTGTTGGTAATCCATTTATGTCTCCACCCTTACAGTCTACTTTGCCTTTACTTTTATCATTGGATTCTTGTACAGCTTTTCTAGGCCATATATGACTAACAAAAGGGGAAATCAGAAGATATATGTAGGGCTCCAGGAATTTTTTGTAGACCCAAAGCAGAATTGGAATGACGATACAAGGAATGCACACCATTGTAGCAGGCTTGAGCTCCTAAACGGTGATCACGGAGCCCAAATGTCAATGTCCGCACTTCCAGAGGGAGGGGCCCGCCTGGCTATTTTTTTATTGCAGTTGTCATTGTTGTTTAGCAGGCCCTGGCTGAGTTCAAACCCGCTTGCCTAGGTGTATGTGGCCAGCTCCCTAACCACTGAGCTACAGGCTCCAAGCCTTTTCTTCACATCCTTGTGTGTCTGACTTGTCAGGGCTAAGCTTAGAACCAAGTCTGAGAAGCCATCCCTCTAGTCAGCCAATCCTAAGTAATTGTTTGAATTTTCTACTTAATACTTACCATTATCTGATACCTTTCCTGTTTATTTAATCATTTACTTGTGTTTTCTATAGCTAGACTTTAAAAAACACAGAGCCAAGGACCTTGTGGTGCCTGGCAGAGGAGGTAATCATTAAATTACTACTTCAGTGAATGGTGAGATTTCTTGTTTCTAGTAAGACTACTTTTTATTTTTTGTTGGATATAGAGTCTCACTCTGTCACCCTGGCTAGAGTACAGTGGAGTCATTATAGCTTACTGCAATCCCAAACTTTCTGGATTCAAACGATCCTCCTACATTAGCCTCTCAAGTAGCTGGTACTATAGGTGCACATAGAGATGGTGTCTTGCTCTTTCTTAGGCTGGTCTTGCACTCCTGTCTACAGACGATTCTCCCAGCTCAGTTTCCCAAATTGCTAGGATTATGGGTATGAGCCACTGTTCCCTGCCCAGTTTTTTCATCTTTCCTTCTAATGAGAGCCTCCTCGTTAGTTTTCTTTCTTTCTTTCTTCTTTTTTCTTTCTTTTTTTTTTTTTTTGAGACAGAGTCTCACTTTGTCTCCCTTGGTAGAGTGTTGTGGCGTCATAGCTCACAGCAACCTCAAACTCTTGGATTGAAGAGACCCTTTGGCCTCAGCCTCCCAGGTAGCTGGGACTACAGGCACCTACCACAACACCTGGTTATTTTTAGAAATGGGGTCTTGCTCTGGCCTAGGCTAGTTTTAAACTACAGACCTCAAGCAATTCCCGTGCCTTGGCCTCCCAGAGTGCTAGGATTACAGGCATGAGCCATTGTGCCCAGCCTATGGCATTGGACTTCTAAAAATCTTTTTTCTATAGACAAATCTTTGTTCTTTCTCTTAATAGAATTGTGAGAAACTGGGTGAACTGCTGTTATGTGAGGCTCAGTGCTGTGGGGCTTTCCACTTGGAGTGCCTTGGATTAACTGAGATGCCAAGAGGAAAATTTATCTGCAATGAATGTCGCACAGGTAAAGTGGATAAAAAAAGTCTTCTTCCCAAAGACACTTGAATTATAAGTTTTTCTCATTTATTTGAGCCACTGTTTTGTAGCAACACTGGGATAGTTGCTACAATGGTGTTACCTCTGCCTTCAGAAAAGCTGCCATTGGAATAATGTCTTGATACCACAATACAGTACAAAATGTGTTGTATGGGAGATACATTCAAAGTGCAGTGTGAGCAGAGATGAGCTAATGCCACATATGATGATATCTGGTTTGGTTTTAAGAGAGAAATAGAAATTTGTATGAGAAGGGGAAGGACACAAGTTTCAATAATGAAAGTGTATGAAATATTTGGAAAACAGATTATAGGTCAGTGTATTTAGAGTTTAAGATATTTTAGTTAAGAGGCATTGGTAATGACTAGAAGGGCTTCTGGGTTACTGGTTATGTTTTGTATTTTTTTTTTTTTTTTTGGTTTTTGGCTGGGGCTGGGTTTGAACCCGCCACCTCCGGCATATGGGCGCCCTACCCCTTGAGCCACAGGCGCCGCCCATGTTTTGTATTTCTTAATTTGGCTACTAATGAGTGTGCTTACTTCTTGATTATCCATGAATTACTATGTATAGGCCGAGGATGGTCTGCACTTTATGTTAATGTGTGTGCATCATACATTAATAAAATGTTTACTAAAAAAGAAGATTCTTTGGAAGAGTTGTTACATAAACATTGGGTCATAAAACCGGAATTTGTAGCTCAGATCAGCTTGTAAAGCACCTCATATGCTGTACGGTGTTCTTTTTTAAAAGCATCATATATAGATGTTACAGCATTTAAGCAATGAAGAAATCAGGGCTGAATGTATAGATCTTATGCTGGTAAGTCATTGAAGCCATGGGTGTGGATTGTGTTGCCGTAAGACAAAGAAAGCATCAGTGAAGTGAGAAGTGGGCCAGTGACACTACCTAGGGACACACTCTTACGAGGAATTAAGTAGAAGGTGAGGAGAAACTAGTCAGTATTTTGTGAAGCTATGGGTGTAGGGTATTATCAGTAGGGGCAGATGTGAGAAAAATAAAGAGGAGGTTCTGTATTAAAAAGAAGCTTCTGTGTTTGGTAATGAGAAAATGCTTTACTTTTTTTTTTCCTTTGGATACAGAGTCTCCTTTTTTTACCCCCAGTGGAGTGCTGTGGCATCATAGCTTATAGTAACCTCAAACTCTTGGGTTTAAATGATTCTCTTGCCTCATCCTCCCCCAAGTAGCTAGGACTATAGGCACCTGTCACAATGTCCAGCTATTTTTAGAGACGGGGTCTGTTTCTAACTCAGGCTGGGCAGGAACTCATGAGTATAGATGATCTGCCCTCCTCGGCCTCCCAGAGTGCCAAGATTACAGGTGTGAACCAAGGCACCCAGTTGAAAATGCTTTAATTATTTATAGAGGATGTCAAACTATATTGAAGGGTGAATGTATAGCGATGTATATTACTTCTTTAAAAAGTTTGACCTCAACAGAAAGGAATGTAATATCTGAAGAGAAGATGTTATGGGGTCAAAAAGAAGATCATATTTAGTGACCATAGGATGGAGGTTAAGAACCAATGTGGAGAAACAAATTTCTGCAAAAAGAAGAGGGGAATAATGTAGAGTACAGTCATGGTAACGAGAGAGGATAGTTTTGAAGAGAAGATGGGAATGTACTTTGCTGTAGTGAGGCAAAAGACAGGAGCTGAAGAAGTTTTTTCTTGGCTTGGTAAGAACGATGGGAAAGGTAGTTGTTTCTCATCTGACAGGTAGAGTATAGCTTTAGAGTGGGAAATGAGGTGGATTTAACTCTTAACTCATGTCTGTAAATTGATAACTGTGTCAAATTGAAGCCCTTATTGGTTGTGACAGTTCTTTTAATTTCTTGGAGCCACTTTCAGCAATTTGGGATCAAAAGTTGGAACATAAGATAGTTACAGGATTATTTCACCTTCTGCTTAGTTGGGCTTTTGATTATTATAGGAAATAATGCCATGAGGCCAAGTAAATAAGGTTTAGTAAAACTTTTGTAGGTGTATTAATCTTTCTTCTCTCCTAATCCTAGAAAGCTCTTCTTGCATTTTGTACTAATAATTTAGTTTTGTTTGTCTTGTTATCTTTACTGTGATATGATGTTCTCTGAACAGGTTGATCTAAGGTGAAGCAATTTTTAAGAAAATCAGTTTTATCGGCTTGGCTTCTATAGCTCAGCAGCTAGGGCGTCAGCCACATACACCAGAGCTAGCCGGTTCGAATCCAGCCTGAAGTTGGCAGACAACAATGACAACTGCAACCAAAAAAAAAAAAAAAGATGTCCGGGTGTTGTGGGCACCAGTAGTTGCAGCTATTTGGGAGGCTGAGGCAAGAGAATCACTTAAGCCCAAGAATTTGAGATTTCTATGAGCTGTGAAGCCACAGCACTCTATCCAGGGCAACACCTTGAGACCCTGTCTCCCCTCTCAAAAAAAAAAAATCAGTTTTACAGATGTATAATTTTCTCATTATAAAATGCACACATTTTAATCATATGCTTTTTTAGATTTTTTTTTTTTTTTTTTGGTGGGTTTTTTTTTTTTTTGGCCGGGGCTGGGTTTGAACCCGCCACCTCCGGCATCCGGGACTGGCGCCCTACTCCTTGAGCCACAGGCGCCGCCCTGCTTTTTTAGATTTTGATGTAATGTATACACCCAAGTAACCATAATCACAATGAACAAAGGACAAAGTTCTCTTATGGTCAGTCCTAGACAGTCCCCACCTCCAATTTAAGGTAACCAGTGATATTTTTCATTTTTAGAGTTTCATATAAAGGAAAAATAGTATGTTGCAATAAAGTTGATTTATTTATTTTGTAATTTAATTTATTTATTTTTGAAACAGAGTCTCACTTTGGTAGAGTTACCCTAGTGTCATAGCTGACAAATAACCTCAGACTCTTGGACACAAGCAAGTCACTTGCCTTAGCCTTCCTGCTAGCTGAGCTCAAGCATTCCACCCTCCTTGGCCCCCCAGAGTGACAGTTGATTTTTTAGAAAACTGGTTTACCTTAGATGAGCCTGTTCACGGAGCATTATACATATCATAATAAAGATAGTAAGACAAACTGAATTATTAGTACAGAAGATAAGAAGTGCCAGGTGAGGTGGCTCACGCCTGTAATCCCAGCACTCTGAGAGGCTGAGGTGGGCGGATCGCCGGAGCTCAGCAGCCTGAGCTAGAGAAGACCCTTCCTGTAAAAATAGCTGTGGCAGGCATCTGTAGTCCCAGCTACATGGGAGGCTGAGACCATAGAATCACTTGAGCCCAAGAAATTGAGGTTGCTATGAGCTATGACACCATGGCCCTCTACCAGGGGCAACAAAGTGAGACTCTGTCTCAAAAAAAAAAAAAAAAATGACAAGAAGACTTTTCTAAGATTAGGATAATAGAAACATTAATATGACTAAAAATATTAATATACCTATTTTGGTGTGTATGTCAGTCATTTCTCTTTCTTTCTTTCTTTTGTTTTTTGAGATAAGAATCTTACTTTGTCTCTTTAGGTAGACTGCTGTGGCATCATAGCTCAACAGCAACCTGTCTCTTGTGCTCGAGTGATCCTCTTGCCTGAGCCTCCCAAGTAGCTGGGACTACAGGCTACTGCTACAAAGCCTGACTATTTTTAGAGATGGGTTCTTGCTCTTGCTGAGGCTAGTTTCAAACTCCTGAGCTCAGGCAATCCACTCACCTTAGCCTCCCAGAAGTTTCTCTTTCTTAGAGGAGCTGTATTCGCAGTGGCTCATGCCTATAATTCTAGCACTCCTGGAGGCCAAGGCAGGTGGATTGCCTGAGCTCAGAAGTCTGAGACCAGCCTGAGTAAGAGTGAGACCCAGTCTTTAGATAATAGACAGGCATTCTAGTGGGACCCTGAAATCTCTGCTATTTGGGAGGCTGAGGCAAGAAAATTGTTTTAGCCTAATTAATAGTTGAGGTTCCTTGAGTTATGATGCCATGGCGCTCAACCCCAGGGCAATTTAGTGAGACTATCTCAAAAAAAAAAAAAGAAAAAGAAAAAAGAAGAGCTTTATTGAGGTTACTTGCACATCTTTTTTTTAGTGACAAGAGTCTCACCTTATCACCCTTGGCATCACAGCTCACAGCAACCTCCAACTCCTGGGTTTAGATGATTCTCTTGCCTCAGCCTCCTGAGTAGCTGGGACTACAGGTGCCCGCCACAATGCCCAGCTATTTTTGTTGTTGTTGTTACATTTTGGCCAGGGCCAGATTTGAACCCATATGGGGCCGGCGTCCTACCTACTGAGCCACAGGCGTAGCCCTAATTGCATATCTTTTAGGGGTATAATTTGTTAAGTTTTGACATATATGCACACACAGATACACACACATATACACACACACACACAAACCTGTGAAATCATTATTCTGAATAATTATTTTGAGCAAACAATATTATTGTTTGTATTGATATTTCGTTTTCTTTTATAGATGAGTAGTATTCCCTTGTGTCCATTTACTGCAGTTTGTTGATTCATTCATGTGTCTGGGCGTATTTGAGGTCTTTGTAGTTGAGGCTCTTATAAATAAAGCTGCTGAGAACATGTAGTTTGAACCAACATTTTCTTTTCATTTGCGTAAATGCCAAGGAGTAGAATGGCCAAATCTTAGGTAGGTATATGTTTGACTTTTTATGAAACTACCAAATTGTTTTTATTTTGCATTCCCACCAGCAACAGATGAGAATTCTAATTCTCTGCATCTTTGTCAACGCTTGGCATTGTTATTATTATTTTTTTTTTATTTTAGCCATTTGATGGGTATGTAGTGGTGTCTCATTGTGGGTTTTATATGCATTTCCCTAATGATTAATGAGCAGTTTTTCATGTGCTTTGATGAAGTAACTGTCAATCTTTTTTTAAACTGGGTTATTTTCTTTTTTTTTTTTTTTTTTTTGTGTAGAGACAGAGTCTCACTGTACCACCCTCGGGTAGAGTGCCGTGGCGTCACACGGCTCACAACAACCTCTAACTCTTGGGCTTACGCGATTCTGGGTTATTTTCATATTGTTGAGTTTTACAGTTTCTTTATTCTGGATACAAGTCCTTTATCAAACAGATACTTTAAAAAATATTATCCTGGGCTTGGCGCCTGTGGCTCAAGTGGCTAAGGTGTCAGCCACATACAGCTGAGCTGGTGGGTTCGAATCCAGCCTGGGCCTGCCAAACAACAATGATGACGGCCGCAACCAAAAAAATAGCCGGGTGTTGTGGCAGGCACCTGTAGTCCCAGCTACTTGGGAAGTGGAGGCAGGAGAATTGCTTGAGCCCAGGAGTTGAAGATTGCTGTGAGCTGTGATGCCATAGCACTCTACCCAGCGCAACAGCTTGAGGCTCTGTCTCCAAAAAAAAAAAATTTTATCTTGGGTGGCGCCTGTGGCTCAAGGAGTAGGGTGCTGATCCCATATGCCGGAGGTGGCAGGTTCAAACCCAGCCCCGGCCAAAAACCACAAAAAAAAAAATAAAAATTTTATGTTGATCTATAGTATCTTGTCTTTCTTTTCTTTCTACTTTCATTTCCTTTTCCTTTGCCAGTCCCCTTTCCTCTTTCCTAACTCTCTCTGTCTCTGTCTCTCCCACCCACTCCTGCTCCTACCACTGCCCCTGCCCCTTTCCCTTTCCTTTTCCTTCCTTTCTTGAAACAGAGTCTTCACTCCATTGCCCAGGCTGATCATCCTCCGTCAGCCTCGCAAGTGGCCAAGACTATAGGCATGTATCACTATACCTGCCCCGTTTTGGGGGGATAGGGTTAGAGAGAGGATCTTGCTGTGTTGCTGAGACTGGTTTCAAATTCCTGGCCTCAAATGATCCTCCTTCCTCAGTCTCTCAAACTGCTAGGATTGTAGATGTGAGCTACCACACCTGACTTCATTTTCTTAATGGTATTTTTGAAAAAGCAGAAGTTAAATCTATTTATCAACTTATTAATTTAATGGACTATGCTTTGGTGTCATATCAAAGAAATCTTGCTTAACCCAGTATCATAAAGATTCTTTTTTGGGGGGGAGGGAGAAAAGTGTCACTTTTTCACCCTCGGTAGAGTACCTTGGTGTCACAGCTCTCAGCAATCTCAAAACTCTTGGACTCAAGTGGTTCTCTTGCCTCAGCCTCCTAAGTAGCTGGGACTATAGGCACCTGCCACAGTGCCCAGCTATTTTTAGAGACAAAGTCTCACACTTGCTCAGGCTGATCTCGAACCTATAAGCTCAGGCAATTCACCCACCTCGGCCTCCCAGAGTGCTGGGATTACAGGCATGAGCCATCGTGCCTGGCCCTCTTCTGTTTTCTTCTGAGAATTGTATGGTTTGAGGTTTCACATTTATATCTGTGATCTATTTTTAATGTTTTGCATATGATGTGAGGTATACAGAAGTAATTATTTTTTGAGAGTAGAAAAATTTTCTCCAGTTTCAGTAAAGGTAAAGAGAGTAAGAAATGGTAATCATTTTTCACTGCTTGTGGCTCACCCTGTTTTCCTGCAATAGGGTAACCTTATCCTTACTTAGATTGTTCCAGTTTAATAATAGCTTTCGCTTATTTGGCATTAGGCTGAATGGTTTCTTTATAAATACATATTTTAATATTTTTTCCTAAATTGTTATTAGCTGGATGATCTCAATGTTTGTAGATAAGATAGGTGATTTGGATGAGCTCCTATTTTCAGCAAGTGCCTATGGCAAGATTCCCATTCATCTCTGCCTCTCAAATCTGAGGTCTTTCCTTTACATTGTACTGATTCTCAGAGAGAAGTTGAATACCTTTTCTTTTTAAATGTTACTATAGAAATCCTCAGCTTTGAGCAGTGGCACTATTGTAGCCAATGAGGTTTATTTGAGATGTAATTATTGCTAGTTGAAAACTTTTTCCAATATCCCACCATGACAACTTGAAATATAGTTGGCATTGGCAACTTTTTTTTTTTTTTTTTTTTGAGACAGAGTCTCACTATGTTGCCCTTGGTAGAGTGCCATGGCGTCACAGCTCACAGCAACCTCCAATTCCTGGGCTTAAGCGATTTTCTTGCCTCAGTCTCCCAAGTAGTTGGGACTACAGTCACCCACCACAATGCCCAGCTATGGTTTTGGTTGCAGTTGTCATTGTTGTTTGGCAGACCCAGGTTGGATTCGAGCCTGCCAGCTCCAGTGTATGTGGTTGGTGCCCTAGCCACTTGACCTACAGGTGCCAAGCCGGCATTGGCAATTTTTGACGGTCTCTATGGAGACTGAAAAAAAAAAAGATAGAAGTCTTTAGCCATACACAGTTGTACAAAGAACAGTGGGTTCAGTGCAGTGGCTCACACCTGTAATCCTAGTAGTCTAGGAGGCTGAGGCATGAAGATTGCTTGAGCTCAGGAGTTTGTAGTTCAGTAAACTACAATGATGCCACTGCAGTCTACCTAGGGCAACAGAGGGAGACTCTGTCAAAAAAAAAAAAAAAAGAAAGAAAGAAAAGATAAACCATGTGAAAAGAATCCCCATGTATTCATCACTTAATTTCAAAGGTTTTCAACTTTGTACCTCATTTTCTCCATGTGTTTCAAGAGGTTTTCTTTCAGATACAGTGTTTTAAAATACATCCAACAGGTAAGAAGAACATACCGTAACTTCTTTGTGTCATCTACCACCTATGGATTTAAAATTTTCTCATCTGGTGGCGCCTGTGGCTCAAGGAGTAGGGCACCGGTCCCATATGCTGGAGGTGGTGGGTTCAAACCCAGCCCTGGCCAAAAACCACACACACAAAAAATAATAATAATAAAATAAAATTTTCTCATCTGTCTTAAAAGATCAAGATCCAAATAACATTCCTGTATTTTATTTTTAAAAATATGCCCCTTGGCTCAGTGCCTGTAGCTCAAGCAGCTAAGGTGCCAGCCACATACACCTGAGCTGGCGGGTTCAAATCCAGCCCAGGCCTGCCAAACAACAATGACAACTACAACTAAAAAATAGCCAGACGTTGTGGCGGGCGCCTGTAGTCCCAGCCACTTGGGAGGCTGAGGCAAGAGAATCCCTTAAGCCCAGGAGTTGGAGGTTGCTGTGACACCACGGCACTCTACCCAGGGCGACAGCTTGAGGCTCTGTCTCAAAAAAAAAAAAAAAAAAGGAAAAAAAAAAAGTCTCTTAATTTTCTATATCTGTAATAATACAGCTACCCTTACCATATTTTTAAATGCCATTTTTTTCTTGAGGCAATTATCATTTTTCCTATAAAATTTTCACATTCTCTGGTTGCATCCTTTGAGGTATCCCTTTCTTTGACTTGTTTCTCTATCTTCCATATTTCCCATAAACTTATATTTAGATTTATGGACTAGATTAGATTCAGTGTCAGTTTTCTTCTTTAGGCAAGATGCCTCAAAGACAGTGTTGTTCCTGTTGTTTTACATCAGCAAGCATATTTTGTCAGATTATTCATTTTTAGTGATGTTGAGATAGTTCAGTGGGTTCTGATGTTGTCAGCCTGATCGGTCCGTTATGAAGTTTCTCACTAAATTTTTACTTAATGGTATCGCATTGTGTGGATCTTGAATTAGTGTTAATTTGTTACTTTCTTTTGGTTTCTCAGGAATTCATACCTGTTTTGTATGTAAGCAAAGCGGGGAAGATGTTAAAAGGTGCCTTCTGCCCTTGTGTGGAAAATTTTACCATGAAGAGTGTGTCCAGAAGTACCCACCCACTGTCATACAAAATAAGGGCTTCCGGTGCTCCCTCCACATCTGTATAACTTGTCATGCTGCTAATCCAGCCAGTGTTTCTGCATCTAAAGGTATGGATTTCTCATATAGCCCAATCTAATTGTAGTACCTTAGTTTCTTTGGCAACAGACTTTTTTTTTTTTTGAGACAGAGTCTTACTTTGTCACCCAATGGTAGAGTGCTATGGTGTCATAGCTCACCAAGAGCTTGAGCTCTTGGGCTCAAGCAATTCTCTTGCCTCAGACTCCCAGGTAGCTGGAACTATAGCTGCCTGCCACAATGCCCTGATATTTTTAGAGACGAGGTCTTGCTCTGGTTCAGGCTTATCTGGAACCTGTGAGCTCAGGCAATCCGCTCTCCTTGGCCTCTCAAGTGCTAGGATACTAGGCGTGAGCCACTGCACCAGGCCAGCAACCCAGCAACAGGTTCGGGGGTTTTTTTGAGACAGAGTCTCAAGTTGTTGCCCTGAGTAGGGTGTTGTGGCATCACAGCTCACAGCAACCTCCAACTCTTGAGCTTAAGCTATTCTCTTGCCTCAGCCTCCCAAGTAGCTGGGACTACAGGCACCCACCACAATGCCTAGCTATTTTTTTGTTGTAGTTGTCATTGTTTTAACTGGCCTGGGCTGGATTTGAACCTGCCAGCCTAGGTGTATGTGACCGGCACCCTACCTACTGAGCTACCAGTGCCACTGGCAACACACATTTTTTTTTTTTGGCCGGGGCTGGGCTTGAACCCGCCACCTCCGGCATATGGGACCGGCGCCCTACCCGTTGAGCCACAGGCGCCGCCAGGCAACACACATTTTTAAATGCAATCTGGCGTGTCTCTTTGTGGCCTCTCTCAAGCTTTTGTCAGTTAGAATACCAGCATTGTAACTGGCTTATTGTACCCTCAATGAATCCCCAACAATAAAAAGAAAAAAAAAAAAAAAAAAGAATACCAACATTGTATGTGGGAGAGTAGAGGGAGTCATGGACAGTTTTAGAAGCTACCACATTATGTTCTATGGAGTCTGGTATTATATGGGTAGTATTAAATAGTAGGAATTTGTGGGAGGTTTGGTTTAAAAAAGGGTTCTTTTGAAGGGTCTTAGAAGACCAAAGTGTATTCTTCCCTTGTGGGTTCTTATATCTCTATGGTATCATTTGGAAATGCATGTCAGGGCAAAATGGGGAGTTTTTGTATGTTTTGGGTTTTTTGGAAATTAGGGTATTGCTCTTTTCCCCGGTGTGTAGTACACTATTGTCATCATAGCTCACTGCAACCTTAGCCTTCTGGGTACCTGGGACTACATGCCTATTCCACAAGGCCAAATTCATTATTTGAATTTTTTTTGGTAGAGTTAGGGTCTCACTGTGTTCCCCAGGTTAGTCTCAAATTTCTGGCCTAAAGCGATCTCCTGCCTCAACCTTCCAAAGTGCTGGAATTACAAGTGTGAACCACTGTGCCTGGCTTGGAATCTCCTGTTTTAGAAACTTATTTCTACTCATAGGTTGAGATTCTGAGTTTTCCAAAACTCCGTATAGATAAATTCAAGTTTTAAAATTTCTTCTTTTTTTTTTTTTTTGTGTGTAGAGACAGAGTCTCACTTTACTGCCCTCGGTAGAGTGCCGTGGCATCACACGGCTCACAGCAACTTCCAGCTCTTGGGCTTATGTGATTTTTTTGCCTCAGCCTCCCGAGCAGCTGGGACTACAGGCACCCGCCACAACGCCCGGCTATTTTTTTTGTTGTAGTTTGGCCGGGGCTGGGTTTGAACCCACCACCCTTGGTATACGGGGCCGGCGCCCTACTCACTGAGCCACAGGCGCCGCCCTTAAAATTTAAAAATGAAAGCCTTTTCTTTCTGTTCAGTAATAGTAGGCGTCTTACTAATTTTTCTAAAAGCCAGTTCCATCTCGGCACCCGTAGTTCAGTGAGTAGGGCGCCAGCCACATACTGGCAGATTTAAGCCCAGCCCAGGCCTGCTAAACAGCAATGACAACTGCAACCAAAAAAATTAAATAAAAATTAAAAAAAAAATGAAAGCCAGTTACCATGTCTGTAGTAGTAAATGCTTATGTGCTGAAAGATTTCCCACAGTATTGAGCGGGCAAAATTTAGCAGTGTTGGCTTCTTTTTTCTTTTTTGGTTTGTTTTACAATAATAGCTCCAAAAAATATCTCTTTTATGTGGGCTAGAGTGGAGAGCTGTCATCATAGCTTGCTATAGCTTTAAACTCCTGTTTCATCTTCCTGGATAGCTGGGACTGTTGGCATTTGGCCACCACACCTGGCTAGTTGTTTTATTTTGACTTTTCTTTTAATCAGACGGTAGTACCTACATAAGAGGATTTCCTGGGCCTATAAGTCTCATCAGTTTAAATATAGTAATTTAAACTGCTGGCTCCAAATGCAGTTTTGCTGGTTTGGTAGCGCATGCCTGTAGTCTCACTTACTTGGGAGGCTTGATTCTAGGAGTTTGAGTTCAAGTTCAGCCTAGGCAATATAGTACCCCATGTCTTTAAAAAAGAAAAAAATATTTTCAGTTTAACTACCAGTTACCTTATCCTTTAGAATTTCTGTTGATGATTGCATTTAAGTAGTTTGATAATCATTTTGAGTTGGTGAAGTAAGTTAAGGAATATATTTCATCTGCAATGGGTAGGGGAGGTTCATCAGAAAAGCTTTAATACTAGGCAGATATTAGTGTCCTGCCAATTTTCCCCATGTAGTTTGGGCCTGATTTCAAGACCCCCCCATGAGTCAGGGCAGTAAGTTTACATTGATCTTTCATTAATAAGTCAGGCTCATTAACATTATGAGATCTGATTCCTTTTGGAGACTTATTACGTAACTCCTGTCTGATCTTTTGTGGTGCATTAGGTGTATAAGATCCATCTCTGGCAGGGTCTTATGGCTAAAGCTTGTAATCTCAGTGCTTAGGAGGCGGAGGTGAGAGTATAGCTTGAGGGCAGGGATTTGAGGTCACAGATAGTAAACTATGATCACACCCCTGTACTCCAGCCTAGGTGACAGAGAAGACCCCATCTCTTCTTTATTTTTTTTAAAAGGGGTGGTGGTGAGATGTGGTGTTTGACACTTGTAATCCTAGTACTCTGGGAGGCTGAGGCTGGAAGGAACCTGGAGACCAGCCTGAGCAAGAGCGAAACCCTGTCTGTAGTAAAGATAGGAGAATGAGTGGGCTTTATATGGCAGTCACCTGTAGTCTAAGCC
Source organism: Nycticebus coucang (assembly GCF_027406575.1). Taxonomy (NCBI): domain Eukaryota; kingdom Metazoa; phylum Chordata; class Mammalia; order Primates; family Lorisidae; genus Nycticebus; species Nycticebus coucang. The sequence continues at coordinate 81,299,359 of NC_069796.1, forward strand.
ACTGAGCCAGTGTGATGCCATGGCATCTAGCCTAAGGCAACAAGGAGAGACTCTCAAAAAAAAAAAGAAATCCATCAATCCTAGTGCTTCTGTTTCTGAATGTCAACAAATAGACTTGAATAACTCAAATTATGTTTGTATTTAATGTCTTTTCATTTGCTCTTTCCTGGTTTTCCTGCTTCTTACATATTTAGGTCGTCTCATGCGCTGTGTCCGCTGCCCTGTGGCATATCATGCCAATGACTTTTGCCTGGCTGCTGGGTCAAAGATCCTTGCATCTAATAGTATCATCTGTCCTAATCACTTTACCCCTAGGCGGGGTTGCCGAAATCACGAACACGTTAATGTTAGCTGGTGCTTTGTTTGCTCAGAAGGTAAGAAATAACTTGTTCTATGAGTAGTCTAAAAGGGATTGATGTAATGTTTCAATTGGAAGAAGAATACTTTTCTTCATGTTGTTACTGGAGAAAATACTAGGAAATGATGTCCCAAATTAATGATAACATAGCAGAACTTTTAAAACTTAGCTTTGATGCCTGATAGGGAGAGGTTTTATTTTTTGTTATTTTGAATATTTGTTATATTTGAATATTCAATAATATTTGTTATGTTTGTTATATTTGAATATTCAAATAATGACTTAATTTTTGTTAAAAGAAACAATTGAAATAGTAAAAAATACATATAGAGAAAAAAAATTTAGCCCAAATTCCACACTTAACATCAAGTGATATTACTCCAAACATTTATGCGTGCCAACAAGTAGAAGGGCAGATATCATAGTGGCTCAGGCCTATAATCTTACTATTTTAGGAGGCTAAGGCAAATGAGTCACTTGAGGCTACAAGTTTAAAGCTAGCCTGAGGAACATAGGGAGACCCTATCTCTGGAAAAAAATAGAAAAATTAGCCATGGTAGCTTTTAGCTTTAGTCCTAGAGGCTCTGGGAGACTCAGGTACGTGAGTTGTGTGAGGTTACAGTGAATTACAGGGACAGCATTGTACCCTAGACCAGACAAGATAGGATTCTTTCTCTAAAGGATGGCTATCTAGATAGAAACAATGCTAGAAAATACTGTCATCATATAATTGTCTTTAAAAATTATTTTATTTATATTTTTATTGGGTACAAGTCTAATTTTGTTATATGCATAGTTGTGAAGTCAGGGCTTTGAGGGTATCCACCGTTTGCTTGTGTGTGTGATTGTGTTTAATTTTGCATTAGTTAAGAGAAGAAAACAATGGGGCGGCGCCCCATATACCCAGGGTGGTGGGTTCAAACCCGGCCCCGGCCAAACTGCAACCAAAAAATAGCCGGGCGTTGTGGCGATGCCTGTAGTCCCAGCTACTCGGGAGGCTGAGGCAAGAGAATCTCTTAAGCCCAGGAGTTGGAGGTTGCTGTGAACTGTGTGAGGCCATGGCACTCTACTGAGGGTCATAAAGTGAGACTCTGTCTCTACAAAAAAAAAAAAAAGAGAGAAGAAAACAATGAAAGTGAATATGAACTTCAGTTAAATTTTTCTTCATTATAAGGGAAGTTAGTTCTTAAGAGTTTGTAAAGTGCAGGAAAAGTAAATTTTATACGTTTATTAAATTTCAGTTTTTACCATATTTCTCTTTTAGATTAGAGATCAATATTAGCCCTCTCACACATTTTCTTTCCGTCTTTCACAGGCTGATTTATGCTAGTAATCCTAAGTAGAGGATTAAGTACTTTTTATCAGTATGTTTACTTTGGTGCTTATAGTTCTGAATTTCTTATTTCAGTTGTTTTCTTATTTGTTTTTCCTCTCTTTTTCTCTCTGTCTCCTGGTGGAATGCAGTGATGTTATCATAGCTCACTGTAACCTTAAACTCCTGAGCTATTATCACCTCCTTTGTCACCCTCCAAAGTAGCTGGGACTACAGGCACTTCATCACACCTAGTTTGAATTTTGGTTTGTATCTTTGACCAAATTGCATTGCAAAGGTTTTGAATGTCTCCATTTGCCCATTTATAAAATAGGAACTCCATTCTTTACCACACAGTCATATTATAATAGTATAAATTAAATTAAAAATAGTGGTTAAGCCAGGTGCTGTGGCTCCGTCTTTAATCCTAGCATTCTGGAAGGCCGAGGCAGGTAGATTGCCTGAGCTCACAGGTTCCAGACCACCTTGAGCCAGAGTGAGACCTCTTCTCTAAAGCCGGCTGTTGTGGCGGACACCTGTAGTCCCAGCTACTTGGGAGGCTTAGGCAAGAGAAGGGCTTGAGCTCAAGACTTAGAGGTTGCTATGAGTTATGATGCCATGGCACTGTACCAACGGCAACAAACTGAGATTCTGTTTCAAAAAAAAAAAAAATGGGGTTAAAGCCCTTAACATAGTGGTAATTAAGGTTTTGAAATTTTTTAAAATTATTATTTGTTTCATTACAGGGACCACTGCAATAGGATTTTGTAGTGTGTGTGGGGGGGGGGGATTGGTCTCAGTTTCCAGAAAATAAGTTTTAATGGTTGTTGGTCTTGTTTTTATTTTGTTTTGTTTTAATTTCTTTATTCTATGTAGGACTTCTTTTCACATCCTGTCTTATTCTGTTTGATTTTCTTCTAAAAGCTTTTTCCATTAGTAATGAACTCTTTTCCTTAAGATGACTTCTAAGAAAACCATACTTCTTTCCTCTTCCTTGAGATACAGATCACTACGAAGATTCTGTAAAAGGAGATTTTCCTTACTTATGAGATGTTCTTCTGTATTTCATTTCATGTACCCAGAAACTGGAGTTTAGTTAATTTTAGAAGTCAAGAAACTAAAGAAATTAGACATTATATTCCTTTTTAGAAATTTGGATATATTAAATAGTGCTAGACCCAAAGGGAAAAAATGGCTGCTTTCTCTATTTGAAGACTCAATTTAAACCTGCGTGTGTGTTTGTGTTCTTAAGATTTATTCACCGTGACAAGAAAAAGATATGCACTGGAGTTTACACCAAGCCATTTACACATTCTCAACCTATAATGCTATTATACAAAAAAATAAAATAAGAGTTTTCAGTGCAGTTATGTCAATTGGAAGTGAAACTTTGGTGAGGGATATTTTAATACAGAAAGAGCAAGTATGTTAGGTATCTATTTTTAGGTATGTTAGCTATGTGATTGTCCTATATAAATTCTATGGAATCATGAATTCTTTTTTGTTCTTCTAATACATATTCCTTATTAAACTGTGTTCTGATGAACCCTTAGGCCCATTTATCATTTTACCATTTTTTGTTTGTTTGGAGTAAAATAGAGGGCTTTTGTACATGTTTAAAGCATTTAAATACAACATTTTGTAGTTCTTTGAATGAAAACAGGGATGTAGATAGTAATGTGCATTTTTCAAAAGTTTTCCATGGCCTGAGTTAGAACGTGACCCTGTCTCTAAAAAATAGCTGGGTGAGGTAGTCCCTGCCTCTCAGGAGGCTGAGGCAAGAGAAATGCTTGAGGCCAAGATCTGAGGTTTCTGTGAGCTATTACACCACGGGAGCGACAAAACTGTCTCAAAAAAAAAGTTTTCCATGCCTTTTTCTTTTCCCCTCATTGGTAAAATAGGATTTTATTAGGAATGCAGAAGGAGTAAAAAGTAATAGAGATTCTGGCCTGGGGAAGACCCAACTGGGAAATCTCCCTAGGTTCTTAGTCTATGGGTACATTTTACACACCTTTACTAATTTAATGAGGATATTAACAAATGAATGAATGCAGTCCCTCCCCTGGGGCAAGGTTTTTGGGTTTTAGCCACTTTTGTCTCAGGGTAGGGATTAGGGTGAATGCTCAAGCTGCTTTGTTCTTGACCTTACTAGGGCCCAGAGGGTGTGGTTTGGAAAAGCAGCCTGTTTGTGCCTATAGACTGGGGTCTGATTTCTGAACTTACCAGGGCCTAGAGAATGGGGGGATTCCTGTCCAACCCTGAGTAGGGGAATCCTGTGTCAATCCCCCCTCTTTGAATAGAAGCTCTAACTGCCATTAGGGGGAAAGAAGTGCTGATTGCTCCCTACTGTTAAGAGGTTCCTCCAAGAAGGGCAATCTAGGGTTCACGGTAAATGGAAATCTGCGTTGATTCCTCTAGCTTGGGGCAAAATGTCAGGATATTTTCTTCCTGAAATTGCCTAGGCCTAGGAAGAAGCTGGGGTCCCTGGTCCAGCCTTTGAATAGGAGAGCCCTGTATCAATAGAAAGGGCCAATTAGGGTTTCTCTGGAGGGAGGGAGAGCTGGGGGTCCGCAACAGTATCAGGTCTTAGACTGGAACCCTTTTTACTGCTTGTGGCCTGATGACACCATTTCTGGAAGATACAAATCTGATTAGCACGTCATCTGACAGCCAAAGTTTGCCTTTTGAATTTAAAATCCAGTCAGGTCATGAGAAGTTTAAGTAATTAGGTCTCTTCCCAAAGTTAGCTTATTTGCCTCTGGAGTTAAGAGGGCTACAGCTGCTAAAACCTATAGACAGAGTGGCCATCCCTTGGCCATGGTGTCAATTTCTTTTTTTTTTTTTTTGAGACAAGAGTCTCATTTTATTGCACTCAGTAGAGTGCTGTGGCGTTTCAGCTCACAGCAACCTCCAACTCCTGAGCTTAGGCAATTCTCTTGTCTTAGCCTCTGGAGTAGCTGGGACAACACACACCCACTACAATGTTGGCCTGGCTATTTTTGTTCCAGTTTGACCGGGCTCGGGTTTGAACCCATCCCCCTTGGTGTATGGGGCCGACACCCTTCCCACTGAGCAACAGGTGCCGCCCTCTTTGTGTCAGTTTCTTTACCAAGCTAGGCTACAGGTTGTAAAACTGAACCCTGGTATTGGGTTAAGACTCCCAGGGCAATTCCAGTCAGCTCTGTAACATACAGATTGTTATCTGGTAGGAACACTTAAAGCAGGAGCTTATAAAAGAGCATTTTACAACTGTTGGAATGCCTTGTCTGCCTGCCTCTGGTTCCACTTTTAGAGTGACTAGGTACTCTTTGAGTACTTTTTGTTTTGTTTTGTTTAGAGACAAGAGTCTCACTTTATCACCCTTGGTGGAGTGCCATGGCGTCACACAGCTCACAGTTTGGTCTCCAACTCCTGGGCTTAGGCAATTAAATTCTCTTGCCTCAGTCTCCTGAGCAGCTGGGACTACAGGCGCCCACCACAATGCCCGGCTATTTTTTTGTAGCAGTTTGACTGGGGCTGGGTTTGAACCCACCACCCTCAGTGTATGGGACCAGCAGCCTACCCACTGAGCCACGGCACCACCCCACTTTTTGAGTATTTTTAATTAAACAATAGGCTGGGCATGGTGGCTCAAGCCTGTAATCCTAGCTCTCTGGGTGCTGAGGCAGTTGGATTGCCTGAGCTCAGGAGTTTGAGAACAAACTGAACTAGAGCCAGACCCTGTTTCTAAAAATAGCTGAGTATTGTGGCAGGCACCTGTGGTCCCAGCTACTTGAGAGGCTGAGGCAATAGAATCACTTAAGCCCAAGAGTTTGAGGTTGCTGTGAGCTTTGAATTTAACAGCACTCTACTGAAGCTGACAAAGTAAGACTGTCAACTGAGTAAAGCAATATTTTTCATAAGATAAATGTATGATTTTTAAAACTTGGTATTTATAAAAGATCCATGCATAGTGCAAGACAGATCAGTGAACTTCAATGGAATAGTAGGAACAGTTAATGACAGATTCGGTTTCTCCATTACAACTAAACTGTTAAAATACTCGTTTCTGACTATTTTTGAGAGACTTCAGTTTCTTCATTCATGTAAACCAAATAAATTTGCAATAAGTACAATTTAAAATATTTGTAAAATGTTAAAAAAACAATGCCTGTAGCGTAAGCTACTTACATGACTGAGACAGGAATTTCATTCACTTGAGCCCAGGAGTTTGTGTCAGCAGTGAGCTATGATCGTGCCACATATACCCCAGCCTCACTGATGCATGAGACCTCATCTCTAAAAATGTTTTTCAAATAAAGAAAAAAAGAAAAGTAAAACAATGGAGTCTTTAAATTTCTCTTAATCCTGAAGAATTAGAGTTATTTGTTCATTGAACTGTTAATTTATGTTAACATTATAGATTTTTATTATTGGCAATGAATAAATACATATTTAAAAAAATTTTAAATTTCCTTTTGGCAAATATATCCTGCATAAACAAAAGCTCTTCAGATTTCACTATGATTTGCAAGAGTATAAACCAGAAACTGAAAAGTTCAAGAATTGCTGGTTCCATTAGACAGCTCCTGTGCTTAGCAGGTAGGGCATTGGCTACATACAATCAGTAGGCTGTGGGTTCGAACCTGGCCCAGCCCAGCTAAAACAACAGTGACAACAACAACAACAACAAAAACTGCTGGGCGTTGTGGCGGGCAACGCAGCTATTTGGGAGGCTAAGACAAGAGAATCACTTAAGCCCAAGTGTTTGAGGTTGCTGTCACCTTTGACAGCACGGCATTCTACCCAGGGCAACAGCTTGAAACTGTCTCAAAAAAAAAAAAAAGAAAGATTATTCTGCTTTTAGAAGATGGAGAAAGAATAGTCTTAGGACTTTTGGGGGGATGGGGGGGCTTGCGTAGGGGAGAAAGAGAACTGATAAGGACGTTATCAAGAGTATTAAGATAAAGCCAGGTATGGTGGCTCATACTTACAATCCTAGCACTCTGGGAGGCCAAGGTAGGAGGATTTCTTGAACTCAAGAGTTTGAGGTTGCTGTGAGCGAGGCTGACACCACAGCCTTCTAGCCTGGGCAGCAGAGTGAGTCTGTGTCCAAAAAAAAAAAAAGTATTACGATAACAACATACTAAATTGCTAAAATGAATGAAATGAAGTTCTGGAATTCAGCAATATTTAAAATTTATTTCGGGCGGTGCCTGTGGCTCCATGAGTAGGGTGCCGGCCCCATATACTGAGGGTGGTGGGTTTGAACCTGGCCCCAGCCGAACTGCAACAAAAAAACAGCCAGGCATTGTGGTGGGTGCCTGTAGTCCCAGCTACTGAGAAGGCTGAGGCAAAGGAATTGCCTAAGCCAAGGAGCTGGAGGTTGCTGTGAGCTGTGATGCACTCTACTGAGGGCGACAAAATGGAGACTCTGTCTCTAAATAAATAAATAAAATTTATTTTATCTTGATTTCCCTCTTTTATTAAATGTCACTTCCATCTTTTGGTTTGTTTTCATTTTTTATGTAGCTTTATTGTCCTGTCTTCCTATCTTTCCCTTTCTCTTCTATATCTCTCCTTACTGCCACTAGACAAACCCTATTGCCTACCTTCTGTCCTTCTACCCAGAATAGTCCTATTTATTTTTTTCCCTCATACTTTTTTTTTTTTGACAACTTCCAGAGAATTTCTTTATTGAAACTATCAACTTTTACCATGAAATTTTATATACATGATAGAAAATGGGAGACACATGCCAATTAAATACCAGGAAAAAATACTTTAATAGTGTTGTTATATAGTGTATTGGCTAATTCCAGTGGATCCTCATCTTTTACTGCTGACATTATCTCCAGTATTTGAATTATATGGCAGGGCTCATTTCTGTCTTTTGAACAGTGCCCATTTTTCCATTTCTTTTTGGTAGGAAACGAAGTTTTTACATATTTTGATCCAGCATGTATACTTTTGACACCACACCAAGGTGCATCTGTCTCAATCGTTAATTTTTCACTAGGTATTGACTTCAAAACTTTCAAATTAGCCTTAGTTTTCAAAGAGCATCCGTTAAACCCTATATAAAGATCCAAGTCAATCAAAGCTGCTGCTGCTTCCTTGGTGCCATCAAATGAATGTACCACTCCCCCTACACACCTATCTCTGTTTCTTTTCATTATGTCCAAAAATTCAGCATGTGAGTTTCGACAGTGAAGAAACATTGGTAATTTTGTTTGTTCTGACAGTTCAAACTGTTTTTCAAAGTATTTGAGCTGAGTATCTTTGGGAAAAAACTGTAGTCGGTCAAAATCAAGTCCACATTCTCCTATTGCCACAACTTTCCCTTTGTAGTTTTCAGCAAGATTTAGCAATTCCATTAAGTAAAGATCCAGGTTATTCTTTTCAAATTCACCACATCTTGTAGGATGACATCCGACTGTACTGAAAAACATATCATTTGTCTGTGCCAAATGCAGTGCATCTTTATTGTCTTGTAGACTTCCACCAGTAATCATAAACTTTCTAACGCCAATCTGGACAGCTCTCCCTATTACATCCTGTAAGTCATCTTAATAAAAGAAACATTTACCTGGATGCTTTTGAACCTCCCTATAAATTCCTCTGAACATAGGATCTGTCAAGTTGATACCAATATCGCTAAACTTGAAGCGAGTCATGACCGCAGACGCAGGGCCTCCCCGACGGAACCCTCATACTTTATCTCATGTTACATTTTAGTGTTCTGTGAAAAATTGAAGTGCTTGCCACTGTTAATCCCCTAATTTCTGACATTTGGCCCTTATTCTCTAGGTGTTTTTCCATCCAAGTTTCATGTTACATCCTTCTTTGGAGGCCTTATTCAAATGCTTTTCTATACATGAAGTACTTCTCATGTATTTTAAATGCCATTTTAATGAAGTAAGATTTTTCTCCTAAAACTATGTACACAGACTGATAGCAACCCAGCTGTGCTTTAGCAGGTAGCTAAGCATAGATAGTAATCTTGTAGAACAAACTTAATCTGCCACTGTGTCAGTTGAATTTATGTGACTTTGTACCACTCTTAATGTCCCATTATAAGATTATTTGATTCATCCACAAAGTGCACAGAAATAGTTAAGAGTTGCTTTTTTTTTTTGTAGAGACAGAGTCTCACTTTATGGCCCTCGGTAGAGTGCCATGGCATCACACAGCAACCTCCAACTCCTGGGCTTAAGCGATTCTCTTGCCTCAGACTCCTGAGGAGCTGGGACTACAGGCGCCCGCCACAATGCCCAGCTATTTTTTGGATGCAGTTCAGCCGGGGCTGGGTTCGAACCCGCCACCCTCGGTATATGGGGCCGGTGCCTTACTGACTGAGCCACAGGCGCCGTCCCCTAGTTAAGAGTTTCAAACTGTATAGTGTTCTTCAGCTTTGGTTTTTAGTGGTAGACATTTTTTCCAAATGAAATCTCACTCAATCTGAGCTCAACTATACAATACAGATAAAAGGTGAGCTTTTCCAATTGAAATAGGAGTCATATCTTAAGTACACACCCTGAAACACAGAAAATAATAAAACTCTACCTCTTAAAAGCCTGCTCTAGGACGGGGTCTATGGCTCAGTGCATAGGGCAGCGGCCCCATATATGGAAGGTGGCAGTTCAAACTCAGCCCTGGCCAAACTGCAACAAAAAATAGCCAGGCGTTGTGGCAAGTGCCTGTAATCCCAGCTACTCGGGAGGCTGAGGCAAAAGAATCGCCTAAGCCCAGGAGTTGGAAGTTGCTATGAGCTGTGATGCCACAGCTCTCTACCAGGGGCCATAAAGTAACACTCTGTCTCTTAAGGAAAAAAAATAAAAGCCTGTTCTAGAGAATTATTGTAAAGGGGCAAAAATTATATGGGGGGAAAATGTATGTGAAAATTGTCACACCTGTATGTTTGTAATAGAATTTTAAGTGCTAAAAGAAGTTTAGTGATAAGATGAACTTGGATATATACTTTGCTAAGGTTTTGTTGCTCAGTGACTCTAGCATGTTTGAAGCATGCTCGTTTCTGGCAGAAGATAAGGCGTATGTTATATTCCTTATATGCATCTTACCTGAAATTTTTTCTAATATCTACAACAATTATGGTGTCAGCTATATAAATTATGAGTCACTTTGTGCAAAGAATTTTTAAGAAGTAAAAATTTATTGTCGCTGTAATCTATAATTAACTCAAACTTACTCTCAAGAGTTTGTATAGGGAGGGGAGATTACAGTGAAATTTTGGTAACAAACCAAAGCCAAGTTGCAAATAATACAGTTGTTACAGAAATCTTTTTTTTTGCAGTTTTTGGCCAGGGCTGGGTTTGACCCGCCACCCCCGGCACATGGGGCCAGCGCCCTACTCCATTGAGCCACAGGCACTGCCCTGTTACAGATATCTTGAAATATCATTTGTAATAATTACTACTACTAGATTTTTCATTTATGCCTTACAAGGAAACATGTAACTGTACTTTTCTTGTTTTGTTCTGACATTTCATTAAATTTTCATGTAATAGGCTCTGTGCTCATAGCTCAGCAATTAGGGCGCTAGCCACATACACCGAGGTTGGTGGGTTTGAAGGGTCTGCTAAACAACAAGGATAGCTGCAACAACAACAAATAGGCGGGCATTGTGACAGGCGCCTGTAGTCTCAGCTACGTAGAGGCTGAGGCAAGAGAATCAATTGCTTGACACCAAGAGTTTGAGGTTGCTGTGAGCTGTGATGCCATGGCGGCACTCTACCGGGGGCTGCAAAGTAAGACTCTGTCTCAAAAAAAATTTTGTTTTCATATAGTAGATGTGCTTTTTTTTTTTTTTTTTTTTAAATTAAATCATAACTGTGTGTATTTATGCAATCATGGGGCACCAAGTAGATGTGCTTTTTATCTTATATGTGTATGAAGTATATTTATTTATAGATAGTATTCGGGATAGGACCTTTAATGTCAAACACTTTGCTTCAGGTGTAGAATTACATAAATAGAAAAGTGCTTTATCATAATAATATTTTTCTTTTTGTCAGCAAAATAAAATTGTAAACCTTTCTTGCTAAAATTGGAAAGTTCTGAAAAGTTAGTAATTTATAAGCGAGAAGGAACTAAACATATGGAAAAGACTATGTGTTTATGTATAACACTACTAGGTGATTTATTAGGTAGGCAGGTCCTCGGACAGATGTGATTATTGTTCATTGTAGAACACAGCTCAGTATTGAGGAAATTATATCTCAGCAAGGAAAGTAAATTCATACAGTGTTAGAAGTGGCATTCCAGGGCGGCGCCTGTGGCTCAGTCGGTCGGGCGCTGGCCCCATATACCAAGGTTGGCGGGTTCAAACCCGGCCCCGGCTGAACTGCAACCAAAAAACAGCCGGGCGTTGTGGCGGGCGCCTGTAGTCCCAGCTACTCCGGAGGCTGAGGCAAGAGAATCGCTTAAGCCCAGGAGTTGGAGGTTGCTGTGAGCTGTGTGAGGCCACGGCACTCTACCGAGGGCCATAAAGTGAGACTCTGTCTCTACAAAAAAAAAAAGTGGAATTCCAAGCTACATGTGATACTAGTTAACGTTTGTGCCCTTTTTACATGTACTCTGGTCATTGGGTATCGTTAATTTGTTGTTTAGTATGTTGTAAAGGAAAATGCATATATGTATATAGATGTATAGATGTACACATACCCGACTTCATTATTGTTTTACTTATGATCTTATCCCATTAACTTAATTTTGCCAGTAAGATAATCATTTATTAATTGTGAATCTAACAAATCTTGGGGTTGGGGGTGGTTTGGGGAATATTGGAGAGGGCTTAGTCTTGCCCAAAAGTCTTTCTCAATAACTAAATTATTAAGCCCTTTGCTGGGAGATAAATAATTGGTTAGGAGCTGACTAAAAGCTGTTTCTACTGGGTTCATATATGTAGCCTTGTGGTTTGATTGCCAGATGTTTTGATTCCACAGGAGGCAGCCTTCTTTGCTGTGATTCTTGCCCTGCTGCTTTTCATCGTGAATGTCTGAACATTGATATCCCTGAAGGAAACTGGTATTGCAATGATTGTAAGGCAGGCAAAAAGCCGCACTACAGGGAGATTGTCTGGGTAAAAGTTGGACGATATAGGTAAGTGTGAAGGAGAATGGCACTCATTTCTTTCACCATCCTGTTTCTTGGGAACTGTCAAAGTGTTTATTTTTTATTTAGTACTCTTCATGATTATGCATGGTACATCTTCCTTTACTGATTTTTCTTTATAATAGCCTCAAAATCTAATTTTCTTTGTAATCATAGGAATAATGTTCTCTGTATGAAATTCACAAATAGAAACAAATCCCTAATCTCACAAAAAAGATACATTCTTAATATTTCAGCATATTTATTTGTAGACAGGCCAAATTACCACCACCACCCCCAAATAATTGTCCTTACAGTTTATACTCAGTTTGGCATAAGTTCTTTGTAAAAATTTTTTTTTTTTTTTTTTGTAGAGACAGAATCTCACTTTATCACCCTCGGTAGAGTTTCATGGTGTCACAGCTCACCGCAACCTCCAACTCCTGGGCTTAGGTGATACTCTTGCCTTAGCCTCCCAAGTAGCTGGGATTACAGGCATCCACCACAATGCCTGGCTATTTTTTGTTGCAGTTTGGCCTGGGCCAGGTTCGAACCACTACCCTTGGTATATGGGGCTGGCGCCCTACCCACTGAGCCACAGGCGCCGCCCCACTCTATTCACTTTTATGCACTGAGATTCATCATAATTAATACAATACTCTGGTTCATTCATTGTTCACTGTTCTCTCATGCTCCTTTATATAGTCTCATGATGTTTTGTGCTTCATTTATCCATTTTCCTGTTAGGACTATGACCATTTTGTTAGTTTCATATACACACACACACACACACACACACAAGGGGATTCTCTAGGTTAAAAAGATTCTCTCATTCTCTAAAGTTAAAAAGATAGGTATGGACTTCCAGCTCTAATAGTTAATGCCACTTGCCTCCCTTTGTTTCTTGGTACCATTTTTCAATATTCCTAGTAATTTTCAGTACTCCTAGTAGTTCAGCAAGTGTAATTATTGAAAGTTTCCTTTTTAAAAACCAAATTGCAGGGCGGCACCTGTGGCTCAGTTGGTAAGGCACCAGCCCCATATACCGAGGGTGGCGGGTTCAAATCCGGCCCCGGCTGAACTGCAACCAAAAAATAGCTGGGCGTTGTAGCGGGCGCCTGTTGTCCCAGATGCTTGGGAGGCTGAGGCAAGAGAATTGCTTAAGCCCAGGAGTTGGAGATTGCTGTGAGCTGTGTGATGCCACGGCACTCTACCCAGGGCCATAAAGTGAAACTCTGTCTCTACAAAAAAAAAAAAAAAACCAAATTGCAGGCCAGGCACGCTGGCTCATACCTGTAATCCTAGCACTCTGGGAGGCCAAGATGGGTGGATTGCTTGAGCTCTCAAGATTAAGACTAGCCTGAGCAAAAGCAAAACTCCATCTCTACTTAAAAAAAAAAAAAAGAAAAGAAAGAAAAACTTAGGGAAGAAGATTGCTTGAGCCCAAGTTGGAGATTGTTGTGAGCTGTCTTGCCATGGCACTCTACCCAGGGCAAGAGCTTGAGACTTCATCTCAAAACAAAAATAAATAAAACTGTATTTCATTATATTGTGTACCACAGACACCGCTGTTGTTCCCTTGATTTCAAGTTTTTTATTCTTAAAAGACGTAATGCTTCAGTGAACATTATAGTCATAAATCTTTGTTCATTTCTCTGATTATTTGCTTTTAATACATTCCTTGAAGTAGAATAATTGAGTCTAAGGGAGTGTGTGCTTGTACAGTGGCATGGGCAGGAGTTTCCATGCTTCCAGCACACATTACTTATTGTTCTCTGATAAGTTGTACAAATGTCCTAGGATGGACTTTAGAATGGACAGACATTTCTATTCCTTATATAGGTTATTTTTATTGTGCCTTGAAGCTTTTTGGAGATTTCTTCCCTTTTTTTCACCTCTTCCAGGTGGTGGCCAGCTGAGATTTGCCATCCTCGAGCTATTCCTTCCAACATCGATAAGATGAAACACGATGTGGGCGAGTTCCCTGTCCTTTTCTTTGGATCTAATGACTATCTGTGGACTCACCAGGCCCGAGTCTTCCCTTACATGGAGGGGGATGTGAGCAGTAAAGATAAGATGGGCAAAGGAGTAGATGGGACATACAAAAAAGGTAATTTTGTCCTTTTTTGTTTCTCAGACCAACAACAACCTCTGTTTCCTGAGTATCTGCTCTATGTGAAAATTGACATATGTTCCATTTAGCAGCTCTATTTTGTCCTCTCGGGGCATTATGTGGCTGTAGGTACTGTATTTTGCAGGAAAGTTGACCCACACATAACTTTTTTTTCTCTTCCAGTTTTTGGCCAGAGGCCAGGGTTGAACCTGCCACCTCTAGTATACATGGGGCCGGAGCCCTACTCCTTTGAGGCATAGGTGCTGCCAACTAAAAAATATTTTTTAATCTAACCTATCCTTAATTGGAATTTGTTTGAGGGAGGTTTTTGAGTTTTTTTTTCTCATCACGTAATAGAGTGCTGGAATTATTTTATAGAAGTAACAATATAGTTTGCTAGGCAAAGGCTTACATCTCTAGCAAAGCCATGTTTGCTCCAAGAAATTTACTTTCGGTTTCTTCATTTTTTCTTTTTCTTTCTTTCTTTCTTTTTTTTTTTTTTCTGTTTTGGTTTATTGGGAAGAAATAAAATTCAGCAATTACAGAGCAAAGTAGTGAAGATCATAGTACAAATGCTATAAGAGAAATTTTTGTAAGCTGATCTAACAGTGAAGCCATTTGGTGATATGAGAGAGTATTCCTTGTCTCAGCAGGACTAGTTTTACCATTTACAAGTTGGCTGAATCAGCTTTGAGCCCTCAGTGTTTTCTTAAAATTTATTGACTAGAGTTTGCTCTTGAACATTCAGTAGGATAATAAAAGTGAACCTGGGTATAATTGGTATCCCCTCTGTGATAATTACTTTTCCTTTTGCTGGCTCTTGAAAGGCAACATATCTGTTGCTGTTTACATATATTCAGACAGTGGTTCTCAACCTTCCTAATGCCATGATTGATTTTTTTTTTTTTAAGAGACAGAATCTCACTCTTAGGTAGAGTGGCATGGCGTCACATAGCTCACAGCAACCTCCAGCTCCTGGGCTTAGGCGATTCTCTTGCTTTCAGCCTCCCGAGTAGCTGGGACTACAGGCGCCTGCCACAACGCCTGGCTATTTTTCTGCTGTGGTTTGGCTGGGGCCAGGTTTGAACCCGCCCAGTATATGGGAACGACACCCTACTCACTGAGCCACAGGCGCCGCCCAATGCTATCTATGACTTTTTTTTTTCTCTTTTCTTTTTTTTTGAGACAGAGCCTCAAGCTGTTGTCCTGGGTAGAGTTCTGTGGATCATATAGCTCACAGCAACCTCAAAAACTCTTGGGCTCAAATGAGTCTCCTGTCTCCGCCTCCCAAGTAGCTGGGACTACAGGCGCCTGCCACAACGCCCGGCTATTTTTTGGTTGCAGCCGTCATTGTTGTTTGGTGGGCCCGGGCTGGATTTGAACCCAGCTCAGGTGTATGTGGCTGGCGCCTTAGCCGCTTGAGCCACAGGTGCCAAGTTGCCATCCATGACTTTTCATACAGTCCAAAGGGGTCGCAACCCACAGGTTGAGAATTACTGATTTAGGCATTAAAGTACGGCGGTCTCCAACTTTTGACTTTCCAATGATGGAAAATGATACACATTCATTATGCCCTTCAGTTTACTATGGCTAAGGTCCCGGAGCATCTGCATAAAATTTTTTCTATAGGGCGAGATAAAAAGAATATCACTTATTTAGAATAGGGAAGGGAAATGTTCTCTATAGGGAACACTCAGTGGCTTGTGCCTGTAATCCTAGAACTCAGGGAGGCCGAGGTGGGTGGATTACTTGAGCTCAGGAGTTTGAGACCAGCCTGAGCAAGAGCGAGACCCTGTCTCCACTAAAAGAAAAAATAGCCAATGTAATGGCATGTTCCTATAGTCCCACCTACTTGGGAGAGTAAGGCAAGAGGATTGCTCAAGCCCAAGAATTCGATGTTGCTTTGAGCTCGGATGAGGCTCTGGCATTCTACCTAGGGCTATAGGGAGAGACTCTGGGTTTTTTTTGAGATAGTCACACTGTATTGCCCTTGGTAGAGTGCTGTGCTATCTCTGCTCACAGCAACCTCAAACTCCTGGGTTTAAGCTATTATCTTGCCTTAGCCTCCCTAGTAACTGGGATTACAGGCAACCACCACAACACCTAGCTATTTTTAGAGATAAGGTCTAGCTCTAGCTCAGGCTGGTCTCTAAACCATGAGCTCAGGTAGTCCACCTGAGCCCAGCCTCCCAGAGTGATAGGATTACAGGCATGAGCCACCATGCCTGGCCTAAAACAAAAGTTCTGTTTGCCATGTGTTATTTTTAGAGGTACTCACTTGTTTGTTATCTAGTTTCTAGGCAAAGATACAGGTTATTAATACTGCTACTAATTAAATAATACATAGTACTGGCTCAGTGCCTGTGGCTCAAGCAGCTAAGGTGCCAGCCACATACACCTGAGCTAGTGGGTTCGAATCCAGCCTGGGCCTGCCAAACAACAATGATGGCTGCAACCAAAAAATAGCCGGGCATTGTGGTGGGTGCCTGTAGTCCCCGCTACTTGGGAGGCAGAGGCAGGAGAATCGCTTGAGCCCAGGAGTTAGAGGTTGCTGTGACCTGTGATGCAAGGGCACTCTACCCAGGGGGACAGCTTGAGGCTCTGTCTCAAAAAAAAAAAAAAAAAGAAAAGAAAAGAAAAATAGTACTAATATTATATGTTATCAGTACAAATATTATAGGAGCTTGGGTCTTGAGTCTTATAGTCTCAAATGGTGGGGGACCAAGTGACCAGCATTTCTGCTTTGAGCTGGCTATAACAGATCCTTAGAGAGAAAATGGAGTTTGAAGAACACCTTGAGTCTGAGCCTGCCATAACTCTGACATTCTACCTTCATAGGACCTATCTAAATCTAAGCAACTCTGCTTTCCAGGAAGACAAATTTTTGTTTTGTAGAGATAGCGTCTCGGTCTGTTGCCCAGACTGGAGAGCAATGGTATAACCATAGCTTATTGCAACCTTGAATTCCTGGGCTCAAGTGATAAGAGCACATGTTTTTAAGTGGGGAATCTGACATAGATACCAGTAATCAGAATACCATTTAGTGAGTGTTGTGGCAAAAGTGTACACAGTGTATGATAAACAAATGAGAGCCTCTTATTCTGTGGGAACAGAGCAAGAGGAACCTTAACTAGGCTCTGTTCAATGTTAGTTTTCCCCTTTAAGTCTTTATGACAACTCTATGAGGTAGATACCATCCTGATTTTGCAGATGTGGATACTGAGGCATATAAACGTTAAAATAACTTGCCTGGGATCCCAGTGCCACTAGGTAATAGACAAATGTTTCTGACTTTGGTAGTTGGGCTCTAAAATTCAAACTATGAATAAAGGAAGGTACTTTAAAATGTATCAAGATTGCCTGCGAAACACAAGGTGAATTAAGAAAAATAACGACTGGCTGGGTGCGGTGACTCATGCCCACAATTCTAGCACTCTGATAGGCTGAGGCTAGCAGATCACTTGAGCTTAGGAGTTCGAGACCAGTCTGAGCAAAGCAAGACTACATCTCTACTAAAAATAGAAAAACTAGCCTGGTGCTATGATGGGCACCTGTAGTCCCAGCTATTCATCAGGCTGAGGCAGGAGGATTGCTGAAGCCCAGGAGTTTTAGATTGCTGTGAGCAATGGCACCACAGCACTTTACCCAGGGCTACTGAGACTCTGTCTCCAAAAAAAAAAAAAGAAAGAAAGAAAGAAAAAGAATTACTTAAATATAATAAATAAAATACATGAAGAAGGTAAGCCAGGCATGTTAGCTCCCTAATGTAATCCCAGCACTTTGGTAGGCTGAGGTGGGAAGATTGCCTGAGGCCGGGAGTTAAAGACTAGCCTGAGCAGCAGCAAGGCCCCATTTCTACAAAAGGAAAAGAAAAACTAGCCAGGCATGGTTGTGTGCACCTATATTCCTAGCCTCTTGAGAGGCCAAGACAGAACAGTTGCTAGAGTCCAGGATTTTGAGGCTATGATCATCACACTGTTGTACTCCAGCCTAGGTGACAGAGCAAGACTCTGTCTCCAAAAAACAAACAAACCAATAAAAGAAAAAACTGCACAGTATGAAAGCATGTGTTGACAAGAATGTGTTGAGTTAGCACCTCCAAATATATTTAGTGTAGTTTAAGAGTTAGGGAGTATTGGCTTGGCGCTCTTAGCTCATTGAGTAGACATGGGCATTGTGGTGGGCACCTGTAGTCCCAGCTACTCGGAAGCTGAGGCAAGAGAATCGCTTAAGCCCAGGTGTTGGAGTTTTGAGGTTGCTGTGAGCTGTGATGGCAACAGCATTCTACCAAGAGGGACATAGGGAGACTCTGTCTCAAGAAAAAAGAAAGAAGTTAGGGAATATGAAAAGAAAGGTAAGTTACATGATCAAAGCAGAGATTTAGAAATCGTGATCTGGATTTGAATGTTGTGATCGTTAAAAGGTGAAAGGGTATAACCAGGAAAATCAGTTATATAGGTTTAATTTTAGATAGAATCGACCAGACAATAACAAGGAATTAATTGTTCATAGACTTGGAGAGGATCTGGTATGCTGGATAGATAATAAGAAGATATACTAGGGCGGCGCCTGTGGTTTAGTGAGTAGGGCGCCGGCCCCATATGCCGAGGGTGGCGGGTTCAAACACAGCCCCGGCCAAACTGCAACAACAACAACAACAAAAATAGCCGGGCGTTGTGGCAGGCGCCTGTAGTCCCAGCGGCTCGGGAGGCTGAGGCAAGAGAATCGCGTAAGCCCAAGAGTTAGAGGTTGCTGTGAGCCGTGTGATGCCACGGCATTCTACCCAAGGGTGGTACAGTGAGACTCTGTCTCTACAAAAAAAAAAAAAAGAAGAAGATATACTAGGTAGGACATGTTGAATAATAGGACAAAAATAATTTCAGGACCATTTAGCAGACTACATGTAACATAAACTCTGCTAGGTTGTAATAAGAAATTGAGAACAGAGGATGGGATCAGAGGGCAAATTTTGGTTAAAAAATTGATAGGAGGCGGCGCCTGTGGCTCAGTGAGTAGGGCGCCGGCCCCATATGCCGAGGGTGGTGGGTTCAAACCCAGCCCCGGCCAAACCACAACAAAAAACTAGCCAGGTGTTGTGGCGGGTGCCTGTAGTCCCAGCTGCTTGGGAGGCTTGAGGCAAGAGAATCGCGTAAGCCCAAGAGTTAGAGGTTGCTGTGAGCCATGTGACGTCATGGCACTCTACCCCAGGGCAGTACAATGAAACTGTCTCTACAAAAAAAAAAAATTGATAGGAAATGGGGAAAACCACAGACAGGACTAAGAGAAGAATTAGAATTCTCAAGGTTTTTAACCTGGCTAAGGAATAATATATTAAGGGCAGTGCCTGTGGCTCAAAAGGGGTAGGGCACCAGCCCCATATGCCGGAAGTGGTAGATTCAAACCCAGCCCCTGCCATAACTGCAAAAAATAAAAATAATAATAATATATTAAAATTGGCTCAGTTCCTGTAGCTCAGTGGCTAGGGTGCCAGCCACATACACCAGAACTGGCGGGTTCGAATCCAGCCTGGCCCTGCCAAACAACAATGACAACTACAACCAAAAAATAGCCAGGTGGTGTGGGGGGCACCTATAGTCCCAGCTACTTGGGAGGCCAAGGCAAGAGAATTGCTTAAGCCCAAGCTTTGGAGGTTGCTATGAGCTGTGATGCTATGGCACTCTACCCAGGGTGATAGCTTGAGACTCTTGTCGCAAAAAAGAGAAAAGAAAAGGAAAAAAAGATATATATATGTATGTACGTATAAAAAAAATTTTGTTTCAAGTGAAGAAGTATAAGAATTTTAAGACTTTGATGGACTTTTCAAATATTACAATGGTTTAACATATTAAAGTACAAGTGTTAAATGTACATTTGATACAAAGATTTGTGTATTATTACAGGTAGTACTTGCTATTTCCATAATGAGTCTTAGCAGAGAGTACAATATGTCCTCTAGGATAGATTGACACCAGGGACTGGTTTCATCGAGGACACTTTTCCACGGGGTAGGGAGTAGGGAGGGTGTTGAGGGTATAGGAGGCAGTGATTCTCTGCAGGTTAGTTCCTAACAGGCCACAAACTGGTCTATGGCTTGGGGCTTGGAGACCACAGCTCTAGGGAATAGACTTAAGAAGTAGAGCAAAACTTCAACTTTATATTTCTGCCAAAGGAGAGTAAGCACATTACTTGGGGCGCCTTGATATATTCCTGGAAGTAGGAGGTTGGGGTTGAAGAATATTTAAGTTTAAGGGCCGTGATTTTTTTTTTTTCTTTTGAGATAGTCTCACCATGTTGCCCTTGGTAAAGTGCTGTGGCGTCATAGCTCACAGCAACCTCAAACTTCTGGGCTTAAGTGATTCTCTGATCTCAGCCTCCCAAGTAGCTGGGACTACAGGCTTCTGCCACAACCCCCCCCCAGCTATTTTTAAAGATGGGGTTCTGCTCTTGTTCAGGCTGGTCTCAAACTCCTGTGCTCAAACAATCTGCCCATCTCGGCCTCCCAAAGTGCTAGGATTACAGGTGGGAGCCACCACACCCTGCCAAGGGCAATGATTTTGATGAGCAAACAGAGTTGTTAGGAGATGGTATCTGCGGGCTTTTTCAAGTCATTTAGCTGGGGTTTTTTTGTTGTTGTTTTTGTTCGTTTGTTTTCCCCCTCTAAGGCAGTGGTTCTCAACCTTCCTAATGCTACAACCCTTTAATACAGTTAAAAGGGGTTGCAGCACACAGGTTGAGAACCACTGCTCTATAACCATTTTGTTATAGATTATGTTTTATTTATTTATTTAATTTTTTTTTTTTTTTTTAGAGACAGTCTCATTTTGTTGTCTTCAGTAGAGTGCTATGGCATCACAGCTCACAGCAATCTCCAGCTCTTGGGCTTAGGCGATTCTCTTGCCTCAGCCTCCCAAGTAGCTGGGACTACAGGTGCCCACCACAACATCTAGCTATTTTTTTGTTGCAGTTTGGCCAGGGCCGGGTTCAAACCCACCACCCTTGGTATATGGGGCTGGCACCCTACTCACTGAGCCATAGGCACTACCCATTTTTTTTTTTTTTTGTTTAAAAGACAGTCTTACTTTGTCATCTTTGATAGAGTGCTGTGGCGTCACAACTCACAGCAACCTCAAACTCAAAATTCCTGGGCTCAAGCAATCCTCTTGCCTCAGCCTTCTGGGACTACAGGTGCCTGCCAGAATAGGCAGCTATTTTTTAGAGATGGGGTCTCGCTCTAACTCAGGCTGGTCTCAAACTCCTGAGCTCAGGAAATCCAAATGGCTTGGCCTCCCAGAGTGCTAGGATTACAGGCATGAGACACTGCGCCTGGACTTATGTTTTGTCTTTATGCCATGTCTTTAATACCCTTGATTTCTTAATCTATGTGAACCATAGGTGTCATATGTATTCTTTTTCATATGGTGTTGGCTGAGTTTTGTCTAAAACATGAGCCTTCTCCAACTGAAGAGAGGGTAATAAAAGCAAAATAACTTCATCCAGAGATTTTTATGTGACTGGTACTGTGTATTTTCTTAGCTCTCCAGGAAGCTGCAGCAAGGTTTGAGGAGTTAAAGGCCCAAAAAGAACTGAGACAGCTGCAAGAAGACCGAAAGAATGATAAGAAGCCACCGCCTTATAAACATATCAAGGTGAGACAAAATCATTGGAGACTATCTCTAGGAGAGACAATATATAGCTTAACCTCTTCTTACTTTCTACATGGTAAGAATAGAAGCGCAAGCACAGCTGCATTTATTTAGGAAGAGGTACGAGCTTAAAAGAAGATAGGATAAAAGTATCGCAGCACCATTCCTAGCACATTGCAGTCTTTTTCTACTGCTTTATAAAGTCCTGTCATATGAGGGGATTAGATTCTATTTACAGAACATCTTGTGTTTTGAAAGTGACCAAAGAGCCATGATGAAAAATTATAAATGGCTTTGAATTAGTGTGAGTAATATGGTAAGTTTTCTTGGTAAAGGATAATGCCAAAGATATTTTAGGTGACCAGATCCAAGGGACTTAATGGGAGGTATATCAGACCTTGGTCTACCTGGCAGAATTGTTATCACCATTTATCATCTGTGTACCAGTGGACCCTTTATATTTTTTAATATTTCTTTTTTTTTTTTTTTTTTGAGACAGAGTCTCAAACTGTCGCCCTGGGTAGAGTGTCGTGGCGTCACAGCTCACAGCAACTTTCAACTCTTGGGCTTAAGGGATTCTCTTGCCTCAGCCTCCCAAGTAGCTGGGATTATAGGCGCCCGCCACAATGCCCGTGTACTTTTTTTTTTTTTTTAGTTGTAGTTTTCATTGTTGTTTGACAGGCCCAGGCTGGATTTGAACCCACTAGCTCCAGTGTATGTGGCTGGCGCCCTAGCCACTGAGCTACAGGTGCCGAGCCGTTTTTTAATATTTCTATGTCATATCAGTAATTTGCAAAAATAATTTGCAGTGAAGAACAAATTTATTAGACCTTTTAGTATTTATAAATACCTTTTTATAAATCACTTTCTATTAAATTTTTTGTAAACCTCTTTTTTTTTTTTTTTCCCCCAATTTTTGGCCAGGGCTGGGTTTGAAACCGCCACCTCTGGCATATGGGGCCAGCGCCCTACTCCTTTGAGCCACAGGCACCACCCTCTTTTTTTTTTTTTTTTCTTTTGAAACAGTGTCTCAGTATGTCCCCCTTAGTAGAGTGCTGTGCCATCACAACTCACAGCAACCTTGAACTCTTAAGGTTCGAGAATCGTCTTAAGCGATTCTCTTGCCTCAGCCTCCCAAGTAGCTGGGACTACAGGTGCCCACCACAACGCCCAGCTATTTTTTGTTGCAATTGTCATTGTTGTTTAGGTGGCCCGGGTTATGTTTGAACCCGCCAGCCTCGGTGTATGTGGCTAGCGCCATAACTGTGCTATGGACGCTGAGCCAATAAGGCTTTATTTTTATATCCAGCTGCCTGAATCTCAGTAGCTCAAAGTCATCTGAAATGTGACATGCATCTCCTGGTAATTTTCCTTCTACTGAGCCTGAATTATCTTATGTTGACTTGGATGATGTACTTTACTGTGTACTTGTTCTCCAGGTAAATCGTCCTATTGGCAGGGTACAGATCTTCACTGCAGACTTGTCCGAAATTCCCCGTTGCAACTGTAAAGCTACTGATGAGAACCCCTGTGGGATAGACTCTGAGTGCATCAACCGCATGCTGCTCTATGAGTGCCACCCTACAGTGTGTCCTGCTGGAGGCCGTTGTCAAAACCAGTGCTTCTCTAAGCGTCAGTATCCAGAGGTGGAAATATTCCGCACATTACAGAGGGGTTGGGGTCTACGGACAAAAACAGATATTAAAAAGGTGAGAAAACCTTCTTTAATGAGCTATTTTTTTTCCTTCTTTTCAGTTGATTAATAGATCGATTCTTCTTGATGAATGTGAGAAAATTCACCACAGTGGAAAATAATATAATTTTGCAATTAAGCTTATCGTGTCATGTCTTGCTATAACTTTTTATAGGCTAAAGGGTTGAGAATACATGGTGTCTTTTATCTCTAAAGTCTTTGATCATGTTCTTTATGTAGGGGGTAGGATAAAAAGAGGAAAATCCATAGAGAATGTATGGTTTATTAACTTTTCTGTGGAAATCCTTGAGTTTGTGGTTAAGATAGGTGGGATAGTAAGCACATTATACAGAAGCATTGACTATCTACTAATAAAATATTCTTAGTGGGCCAAAAATAGGTCTGGTTTCATGGAAAAGGAAGAAGAGGATTAGGCCTTACTGAGTGAAAATGCAGTAACATCTTCATTTTGAGACTTGGCAAGATCTGAAAGTTTCTAATAAATAGATGGTATTGTATTGTTTTTATGTAAAATAAATGTTATTTGACATTTTAATTTAACAAAAGCCTTACTGAAGTTATACTTTCTGAAGGGTTTTATTGAAATTTCTTTCCCATTTCTTTCCAATGGGTTGGTCATTTGGCAACTAGTTATTATATAAGCTACTATGGTGCCAGGCATTGTGCTAAGGGTGCAGTAATCAATAAAGTAGCATGGTCCATGTCTTCATACATTAGCATTTAGAGAGGGTGAGCTATTGAATAAATCATCACCTAATTGTGAGCACAAAGGGCTGTGGAAGTATGTGGCAAGGGACCTGAAACTAATTTGTCTCTGAGGATATTTTGAGAGTTAGACAATTAATTGCTATTGACTCAGGAAGATGAGCACTAAAGCTTTGCAGGTAATGGCACTGTATGTGTGAAAGTCGGTGTTACTATTGGAGGAGGGAGGATGTGGTATGAAACATGCAATGGGTGGTAGGCAGGGCAGCTTAGGGGAAATGACACACTGTAGGGAAACTGATGGCAGGCTCTTGGGCAGGCAGAGGAATTGACCATCCATATCTGCATTATAAAGAAGCTTTAGTTTACTTACTGTTCTCCATTCTATAGGATCTTTAGTGTCTGATTTATCTTAATCTTTATTTTGGTGGCAGAGGTGAGAGTGGGGAGGTGGTTCTCATCATCAAATAGTTGAGGCATCATAAAGTAGCCAATTACATGTAATTATGTGCTTGTAATCTGCTTTGGAGAATCTGGTGTTTCATTAATTTTTTGGCTTGGCGCCTATAGCTCAAGTGGCTAGGGCACCAGCCACATACACTGTACGTAGCTAGCGAGTTTGAATCCAGACTGGGCTCGCCAAACAACAATGACAACTACAACCAAAAAAAATTAGCCAGGCAGTGTGGCGGGTGCCTATAGTCCCAGCTACTTGGGAGGCTAAGGCAAGAGAATTGCTTAAGCCCAAGAGTTTGAGGTTGCTATGAGCTGTGACACCATGGCACTCTGCTCAGGGTGACAGCTTGAGACTCTGTCTCAAATAATAATAATCTCATGAATTTTTTTTAAGTGAAGTGTACATGTGAACACCAATGTGCCTTTCCCATTATGTCAGGAGCTATTTCTTGTTCTAGGGTGAATTCGTGAATGAGTATGTGGGTGAGCTCATAGATGAAGAAGAATGCAGAGCTCGAATCCGTTATGCCCAGGAACATGATATCACTAATTTCTATATGCTCACCTTAGACAAAGTAAGTAATGGAAAGTCTATTTTCACTGTTACAAGATGTGAGATTTGTGCTGTTCCAGACATGGTATTTGTAGGCATTTCATGTGTTGCCCAAAGTAGGGTCTTTTCCTTTATCCATGGGAATGACTTGATCAGTGTTCTGGAGTAGATAAGATTGGTTAATCAATAACCAAAGGCAATAAAAACTGTTTTTAGCATTGTTTCAAATGATTCAGTATAAGTTGGAGATTATATCTTTTAATGTTTTCCTATACGATAAAAGTTGAAGCAAAAGAAGCCAATATTCATTCTTTATACTTTTATGTTGTAGATTGAGAAACATTTGTTAATATTTTGTTACTATGGTAAGTAAATCTTAAAAATTGACTGTAGAATCCAATTTGTGAATGGAAGTCATTTTTCTAATTTTAGGAATTTTTTTTTTTTTTTTGTGGGTTTTGGCCGGGGCTGGGTTTGAACCCGCCACCTCCAGCATATGGGACTTGCACCCTACTCCTTGAGCCACAGGCGCCGCCCTTTTTTTTTTTTAAGAGACAGAGTCTCGGGCGGCGCCTGTGGCTCAGTCGGTAAGGCGCCGGCCCCATATACCGAGGGTTCAAACCCAGCCCTGGCTGAACTGCAACCAAAAAATAGCTGGGCGTTGTGGCGGGCGCCTGTAGTCCCAGCTACTCAGGAGGCTGAGGCAAGAGAATAGCTTGAGCCCAGGAGTTGGAGGTTGCTGTGAGCTGTGTGAGGCCACGGCCGTAAAGTGAGACTCTGTCTCTACAAAAAGAAAAAAAAAAGAGACAGAGTCTCACTTTGTCACCCTGGGTTAGAGTGCTGTGGCGTCACAGCTCACAGCAACCTCCAGCTCTTGGGCTTGGGTGATTCTCTTGCCTCAGACTGAGTAGCTGGGACTACAAGCGCCCACCACAACAACCAGCTATTTTTTGTTGCAGTTTAGCCAGGGCCAGGTCCCAACTTGCCACCCTTGTATATGGGGCCTGCACCCTACTCACTGGACCACAGGTTCTGCCAAATTTTAGGAATCTTCTGAAGAGTTTTATTTCATTGATGCCTCGAATTATATTTGGAACACATTCCTAATTCTTGTGTCCTAGTGTTTTTTTCCAGAATCCTAGTGCATCTGCAATTCCTACTTGTACCTGAATATTAGGGTCCCACCCTTTTCTCACCTATTAGCTTTTTTTTTTTCGTTGCTTATTTTTTATTTCTTTACTTTTTTGTTGTTGTTGAGACAGGGTCCCATCCTAGGCCCCAGAGCAGAGTGCAGTGGGCGTGGTAGCTCACTGCAACCTCCGGCTCGGGCTGCGTGCACCCCACTGCCTCAGCCTCCGGAAGCTGCTGGGATTACCGGTGCTTGGCTCCCAGCTGGGTTTTTTCATTTTTTTCATGAGTCGGGGTCTCACTGTTGCTCAGGCGAGTCTCCCTCCTCAGCCTCTCACAGTGCTGGGATTACAGGCGTGAGCCACCATGCCCGGCTATTAGCTTTTACAACAGAGCATTTCCTGGTATTTGCCTTTGTAAACATTTGTCAAGTTGTACACTTAATGACTTACGACATCCTTACCTCCAGATCTAGCCTGGGTTAGGGACTCTGCCTCTACATTTTTAGGTGATTTTTTTGTGCATCCTGGTTGAAAACTTCCTAATTATAGGATGGGACAAGTTGCCACTTCTTTAATAGTGATCCTCAAATTTCCACGTAAATCTGAGTTATCTGGTGGGCTTGATATAACTCAGATTACTACACTCCACCACAGAGTTTGTGTTTTCGTGTATTTGAAGCATAACCCAAGAATTTGTATTCCTAAGAGCTTGCTGTTAGGAATTGTTCTTCTGATCCATGGATCACACTATTGGGAGATTAAAACCCCACAAATTGAAATTTCAGCTTATTAGAATAGTCAAATTTAATCAATAGCTGAGATGACAAGTTCCTATGAGCTTCTGATAAGCAGCTTCTCTTGGAATTCTAGGATCGAATTATTGATGCTGGTCCCAAAGGAAACTATGCTCGGTTCATGAATCATTGCTGTCAGCCCAATTGTGAAACACAGAAGTGGTCTGTGAATGGAGATACCCGTGTTGGCCTTTTTGCCTTAAGTGATATTAAAGCAGGTAAGAATAATTTAAAGATTCTGGAGCTAAGATGTGAATTTCAGATTTTATCATCTAAAAATCCCTTGTGTTAGATATGCCAATATGTGAAGCTTACAAACTCCTAAGGACACACAAAGACTTTAGGGCACATAATTCTTCTTCTTTTTTTTTTTTCCTGGTGTAATAAAACAGATATTACATAAACTTTTTGATTTTTACTATTTCCATGTGTACAGTTCTCTGGCATTAATATTTAGTTTATTGGCTAGCACAGTGGCTCATACCTATAATCTTAGGATACATTTACAATCTTAGGACTCTGGGATACTGAGGTGGGAGGATCTCTTGAGCTCAGGTGTTCCCGACCATACTGGGCAAGGACTAGATCTGGTCTCTACTAAAAATAGAAAAAATTAGCCAGGCATTGTGGTAGGCTCCTATAGCCCCAGCTACTTAGGAAGCTGAGGCAAGAGGATCGCTTGAGCCCAGCAGTTTGGGCTGGGCTGTTGCCATGGCCTCTATCTATAGTTCATTTACATCGTTATTTAATCTTCCTGTTCCCCAGCAGAAACTCTGTATGTATTAAACACTAAGTCCTCTCTCCACACAGCCCTTGGCAACCACCATTCTACTTTCTGTCTCTGAATTTGAATACTTTAGGTACCTTATGTAAATGAAATGATATATTTGTCCTTTTGTGACTGATTCATTCCTCTTAGTATAATGCTTCAAGGTTGGGCATGGAAAGTTTTGTTGTTTTTTGAGAGAGAGCCTCAAGTGATTCTCCTGCTTCCGCCTCCCAAGAAGCTGGGACCACAGGCACCCGCCGTAGCGTCTGGCTATTTTTGGTTGCAGCCGTCATTGTTTGGCAGGCCCGGGCTGGATTCGAACCCACCAGCTCAGGTGTATGTGGCTGGCGCCTTAGCTGCAACCACAGGTGCCGAGCCTCATGGAAAGTTTTAATGGAATAAATTCCCAGACCTTTAACTTTTATGTGAACTCTCCAATAATTGCTTACCAATAATTGGTCTGCTTAGAAATTCTCTAGATCTGGGCTGCGCCTGTGGCTCAGTGAGCAGGGCGCCAGCCCCATATGCCGAGGGTGGTGGGTTCAAACCTCAGCCCCGGCCAAACTGCAACAACAACAAAAAAAAATAGCCGGGCGTTGTGGCAGGCGCCTGTAGTCCCAGCTACTCGGGAGGCTGAGGCAGGAGAATCGCCTAGGCCCAGGAAGTTGCTGTGAGCTGTGTGACGCCACGGCACTCTACTGAGGGCGATAAAGTGAAACTCTGTCTCTACAAAAAAAAAAAAGAAACTCTCCAGATCTGTTTTCTACAAGTGCTTTTCTCCCACCATATGAACCAAAAGTTCACTTCTTACTTACTGAAATCTTAAGGGTTTTGGACCCAAGGCTATTAAAAACAAAAAACAAAAAAACAAAACAAAAAGTATCCTTCACCTTTAGGGTGCCAAAGAAATAGATGCTGGAGAATTCATTGTTCTGTCATGGCCTACCTGGGTGCATGTGTCTCTAAGAATTAGAATGCTGAAGTGCCTGTAGTCCCAGCTACTCAGGAGGCTGAGGCAAGAGAATCGCTTAAGCCCAGGAGTTGGAGGTTGCTGTGAGCTGTGTGATGCCATGGCACTCTACCGAGGGCCATAAAGTGAGACTCTGTCTCTACAAAAAAAAAAAAAAAGGATGCTGAAGTGACTAAAACCAGATTAAGTAATAAGATGTTTATTTAAAGCGAAAGTAAATATCATATGGTGAGTGGGTTGATAGTAAAATTATACAATGTATATTTTGCATAAATTAAAAGATCTTAATCTATAGCTTCAAGGTTTGGATAAAACTACTGTAATCCCTGGTGGTCTAATGGTTAGAAACAAAACCTATTTTATGTATTGTGTGACTTTTAAAATATTAAGGCCTGTGTAAAACTTGCAAATTTTGAAATGCCCAAGAAATTATATCGTTTTTTGAAATGAGCTTTCTGGAGACAGGAGCAAAACACTTGAAGAGCATTCTCTTATACTTAAATATATACTTAAACTGAGGTGGAACTAGCCTAGGTAGTATGTATGATACATTGAAGCAGAAAGTCCTGTGTGAGCATTCTGGAATAACACCTAAGTTCTCTTTTGCCTAGTGTTGTTGTCCTCAGGAAACATTAATCAAGATAAAATTATTTATTTATTTATTTATTTTTGAGACAGAGCCTCAAGCTGTTGCCCTGGCTAGAGTGCTGTAACATCATAGCTCACAGCAGCCTCGAACTCCTGGGCTCTCTGCCTCCCAAGTAGCTGGGACTACAGGCACCTGCCACAAAGCCCGGCTTTTTTTTTGTTGCAGCCATCATTGTTGTTTGGCGGGCCCGGGCTGGATTTGAACCCTCCAGTCCAGTTGTATGTGGCTGGTACCTTAGCCGCTTGAGCCACAGGCGCCGAGTCTATCAAGATAAAATTATTAAAAAACAATATGGTAAGGCCAGGTATAGTGGCTCACACCTGTAATCCTAGCCCTCTGGGAGGCCGTTGCAAGTGGATTCCCTGAGCTCAGGAATTCGAGACCAGCCTGAGGCCAGCATGAGACCTGGTCCCTAAACAATAGCCAGGTGTAGCCGGGCATTGTGGCGGGCACCTGTAGTCCCAGCTACTTGGGAGGCAGAGATAGGAGACTCGCTTGAGCCCAGGAGTTTGAGGTTGCTGTGAGCTATGATGCCATGGCACTCTACCCAGAGCAACAGTTTGAGGCTCTGTCTCAAAAAAAAAAAAAAATAGCCGGGTGTTGTGGTGGGTGCTTGGGAGGCTGATACAAGAGAATCACTTAAGCCCAAGAGTTTGAGGTTGCTTTGAGCTATGATACCATGGCACTTACTGAGGGCGACAAAATGAGACTCTATCTCAAAAAAAAAAAAGGCAATGTGGTTAGCTCTTGTTCTGTTTTTCTGTGTGTTTTTAAAATGTAGTCTGGTGGGACTTCTCCCTACACTCCCATACCCAGTGTTAAATATGCTGCCCAGGAGTCTTTTAGACTTTTTGGAATTTTCAACGTTTTTACAGTTTTTAGATTTAAAAAAAAAAGTAGTTCCTTTCTCTGTTTTGTATTTGCTTCACTTAAAGTATTAAATAATTAAACAATACTTGAGCACCACTGTGCACTGCTCCGCTGCTTGACTAAATGTTACTGGTTTTTTTTTTTTTTTGGTAGAGACAGAATCTCACTTTACCACCCTCGGTAGAGTACCGTGGCATCACACAGCTCACAGCAACCTTCAACTCCTGAGCTTAGGCGATTCTGTTGCCTCAGCCTCCCATGTAGCTGGGACTACAGGCACCTGCCACAACACTTTTTTGTTGCAGTTTGGCCGAGGCTGGACTCAAACCCGCCACTCTCAGTATATGGGTCAGCGCCCTACCCACTGAACCACAGGCGCTGCCCAAATGTTACTGACTTTTATTTTTATTTTATTTTTTTTTTGTAGAGACAGAGTCTCACTTTATGGCCCTTGGTAGAGTGCCGTGGCCTCACACAGCTCACAGCAACCTCCAACTCCTGGGCTTAAGCGATTCTCTTGCCTCAGCCTCCCAAGTAGCTGGGACTACAGGCGCCTGCCACAACGCCCGGCTATTTTTTGGTTGCAGTTTGGCCGGGGCCGGGTTTGAACCCGCCACCCTCGGTATATGGGGCCAGCGCCTTACCGACTGAGCCACAGGCGCCGCCCATGTTACTGATTTTTAAAATGCTGACTTAGTCTGTTTTTGAATTTATGGTTTCAGAGTATGAAGTGGTTTTGGCTCACTAAGAGAGAGTCTTGGCCATGAGGAATGAAGAGGCTTGACACAAAGTCTTATGTTAGGGGCCTGAGGAACTCTGGGAGGAGCCCTCCTGAGTAAACCTTGGTTCCATATTTATTATCATAAAACAGGAAGAAGTAGACAAAAGCTGCTTGTCCAACATTAGCCCTGATTAGAGAGGACATGGAGAAGGTCAGATATGTCTCTATCTTTGTGTTTGCAAAATCACAGATCATGAGCACAACCTCTGCCTCCAGCATCAAGAGACCTTTGGAATCTAGAGAATCTCTACTATAATTATTGTTGCCACACCTCACACATACATCTTCTCTTGGAGGCCAGTTTTCTGATCTCCTGCATGCACATAACCCACATGCCATTTTTGTGATCCTCCAGGTCTCTCAAGCAGGAAGTTAGTCTTATGCTTAAAGATCAGGGCTCAGTTTCCGCTACAAGAGTAAATTATATAGATTTCTGCTTTGTAATAGGAATAATTTGGTAAATATACTAGATACTATTCTAAACATACGATCTCATTTAATCCTTACAAAAATGATGCTTGTACTCTGACCTGTCAGTCCATTTCCATGGACTTGTCTCTTCTACATACACTCAGCTCAGTAACTTGGTGTCAAAATTGTTCCTATACTCACTTGGCTTCCACACCTGGCCAAGACATGGCAGTTTTGAATATGAATGATTGTCATTTCATACGTTAGCTGTAAGCCAATTACTCCTACCCAGAGGCAACCTCTTTTTATACTTACATAAAATATCCCCATCAGGTTTAGAGATATATGCTTTGAATTTGAATATTTGCATGTTTTACTTGCTCATACAGTTTTGATGAAATTAACCTTTGACAAAAAGGGGACAATTTGTATCTTAATCTGTATACCTCTTTTTTTTTTTTTGTAGAGACAGAGTCTCACTTTATCGCCCTCGGTAGAGTGCATGGCGTCACATAGCTCACACCAACCTCCAGCTCTTGGGCTTAGGCTATTCTCTTGCCTCAGCCTCCTGAGTAGCTGGGACTACAGGGGCCCACCACAACGCCTGGCTGTTTTTTTGTTTTGTTTTGCAGTTCAGCCAGGGCCGGGTTTGAACCTGCCACCCTCGGTATATGGGGCCAGTGCCCTACTCGGTGGGCCACAGGCGCCGCCCTGTATACCTCTTTTTTTAATTTACAAATTATTGCTATGAAATTCTCTTAATCAATTTGTGAGATATGACATGTTTGCTCAATAAACTTGAGAGATTCTTAATTTCTCCATTTAAAAAATGGGCTGTTCCTGGGCGGCGCCTGTGGCTCAGTCAGTAGGGCGCCGGCCCCATATACCGAGTGTGGCGGGTTCAAACCCGGCCCCGGCTGAACTGCAACCAAAAAATAGCCAGGCATTGTGGCGGGTGCCTGTAGTCCCAGCTGCTCGGGAGGCTGAGGCAAGAGAATCGCTTGAGCCCAGGAGTTGGAGGTTGCTGTGAGCTGTGTGAGGCCACGACACTCTACCAAGGGCCATAAAGTGAGACTCTGTCTCTCCAAAAAAAAAAAAAAAAAAAAGGGCTGTTCCAGGCTTGTCTAGAACTCCTGATCTCAACCAGTCATCCTGTCTTGGGCTTCCACTGTGAACCATTGTGACCAACCCATAGTGTTTCACTCTTTGTACTTCTTTGCATGCAATCCAGGAAAAATTTTACACACTTATTTCTTAATCTTTCTAAAACATAAATTTATGTGTGTGTTTGGAGGAGGGAAGAAGAGCTAGCTACTCAAAAGTTCAGATTTCCCCAGGTAGTTTGTGTTATAACTGTGATATACAGCTAGTTTATGGGCTAGAGCTTTCTAGTATTACTCTGCTTTTCTCTTGAGTGCTGCTAGGTAAGGTGGGTTAACCAGGGTGGGACAGACTAACAGGTTTTCTTCATACGTGCATATCTAGTGCTTGACATTCTGTTGTAGAGTAAGTTAGTTTTTTATTTGGAATCTGAATGGTTAGAAAACAAATGAAAAAATAACAGAAAAATAAACACCTGTGGTAAAAGGTATCTTAAATATTACTTGCTAAGCCATTTAAGTGTTTCGTTAAGTTGTCTTAGCTAATTAATAATGTTACAGGATTATAGTTTGTTAATATACTGGGATTAGTTAAATAATCTTTCAAGAATTCTTTTTGAAAAGGGATTTAACTTTTAAAAATTAATCTGTTGTCGGCTCCGCACCTGTGGCTCAAGTGACTAAGGTGCCAGCCACATACATCTGAGCTGGCGGGTTCGAATCCAGCCCGGGCCCGCCAAGCAACAATGATGGCTGCAACTAAAAAATAGCCGGGCGTTTTGTGGTGGGCGCCTGCAGTCCCAGCTACTTGGAAGGCTGAGGCAGGAGAATCGCTTGAGCCCTAGGAGTTGGAGGTTGCTGTGAGCTGTGATGCCATGGTACTCTAGCCAGGGCGACAGTTTGAGGCTCTGTCTCAAAATTAATCTCTTGTCCAGGCATGGTGGCTCACACCTCAATCCTAGCACTGTGGAAGGCCGAGGCAGATGGATCACTTGAGCTCCCGAATTTGAAACCAACCTGAGCAAGAAAGAGACCCCATCTCTACTAAAAAAGTAGAAAAATTAACTGGGCATTGTATCTGGAGTCTACAGTCCCACCTACTGGGAGGCTGAGGTGGGGGTATTGCTTGAGCTCAGAGTCTGAGGTTGTTGTGAGCTGTGATGCCACGGCGCTCTACCCAGGGTGACAGAGTGAGACTCTGTCTCAAAAAAGTAATAATGAAATAGTATTTTAAAAACTTAATCTGTTTCTTGGAGTTTGGTATCCTTTGTAATACAGAAATAATGTAACTAAAACTATAGATATTGATCAACATTTTTACGGGTCTTTTACGCAGGCACTGAACTTACCTTCAACTACAACCTAGAATGTCTTGGGAATGGAAAGACTGTTTGCAAATGTGGAGCCCCGAACTGCAGTGGCTTCTTGGGTGTAAGGCCAAAGGTACCGCCGTTCCAGCCCTTTGCATTGGGAATAGTGGTGCAGTCTTCTGTCTCAGAGTGTTAGGGCTCAGTCTTCCATGTAAGAAGATATTTCACTGGAACAATGACATTGAATAGATATTGATAGGGCCAGTGGCCGTTTATTGGGCAATCTGATAATCAGTTCAGTTACACAGAAGATCTTAGGGAATTGTTAAGTGTTTTAAGGAATCTGACTTTAAGTGATAATACTTTCTAGCTATGAAAGCTATAAAATAGGAACTTCCTTGGTTACTTCTCACCTTATTAGTTTCAGTTTATGTCACTTATATCTTCTAATAAGCTACTTAGATTCTTGGTGTATCTGTACCTACTTGTCTCTTTTTCTAAAGATTTTAAGAAATATGTAATTGAATTTCAGAGTATAAATGTAGTGTAACATCACAGATAAAAGTAGGAGTCTTAATCTCAACATTATAACAAAGTTTATAAACACTGGGTCTTTGTATTTTTGGAGTGCATTTTAACTGAATTGTAATTCTATAATATTCTTTGCCATTACATAATTATCTCAACTATATTTTCAGTGACTGTTTAATTTTATATGTAAGGGATGGGTAGAATGGATGAACATCTGGATGCTCCAAGATTTCTCTCTCATAAGTAACAGGACACTGTAAATTGAAGTTTAATTTTCATGGAAAGTAGACTACACAGTGACTCCAGTTGGTTATTTCCCGTGATGCGTCATTTGATTGTGAAGCTCTGTACTAGGAACTGAGAAAATGTAATTTGTTATCAAAACCAATAAGAAAAATTATTTGAGCAATAATATGAAAATGAAGAACACTCACTAAATATTGTTTTATCTTGTTAAATAGGGAATATCATCTCTATATGAGGTTTCTCTTTTGGGGTTAAGTTGGTTGGTTAAATGGTCTTGTTCTTTAAGATGTTATTTGTTGGGCGGCGCCTGTGGCTCAGTGAGTAGGGCGCTGGCCCCATATGCAGAGGGTGGCGGGTTCAAACCCAGCCCCGACCAAACTGCAACAAAAAAATAGCTGGGCGTTGTGGCGGGCGCCTGTAGTCCCAGCTGCTCGGGAGGCTGAGGCAAGAGAATTGCATAAGCCCAAGAGTTAGAGGTTGCTGTGAGCCGTGTGACACCATGGCACTCTCTACCCAAGGGCGGTACAGTGAGACTCTGTCTCTACAAAAAACAAACAAACAAACAAAAAAAAAAGATGTTATTTGTTTCCTATAAATTGAAACAGTATTTTGAGTTTAACCCATAGTTAAGGATGTTAGGTGCACTAGTCAATTTCTGTATCCTTGAGGTCTGTGTAGGACAGCATTTCACAGATGAATCAGTGGGAGAGAAATGCTGGGACAGAAGATTTGAAATGGGAAATCACTGTAGGCTTTTAATAAATATTGGCCTGTCAGAGTAGGAAGTACCTTTATGAAGCCTTATATATTGGTCTTGTATGTTTCTAAGCTAAACTGAATATTGTAATGAAAGCCACAATGTTTGGGCCAGATGCAGTGGCTCACCACACCTGTAATCGGAAGCTGAGGGAGGTGGATTGCCTGAGCTTAGAAGTTCAAGACCAGTCTGAGCTAGAGCAAGATCCTGTCTCTAAAAAAATAGCTGTGCATTGTAGTGGGCACCTGTAGTCCAAGCTCCTTGGGAGGCTGAGGCAAGAGAATTGCTTGAGCCCAAGTGTTTGAGGTTGCTGTGAGCTATGACGCCACAGCACTCTACCGAAGGCAACAAAGTGAGACTGTCTCAAAAAAAATGAAAAAGGAAGGAGCAAGGCTTGGTAATCAATTGTAGTCTATATGAATACAGAGGTTTGCTGGGTGCACCAAGGTGTATCTTGGCAGTGATGGGTATTTACCTCATTTGACTTAATGTCCTTGATGACAAGGACTATTTATTAATGTTTTGAATCTTCCTATAACAGATAGACTTCATCTTAGCCAAAAGGCTGAGAAGTGATTTCCTAACACAGAAAAGTGTATATGCACACACACAGAGTAGTCTTGTTTAACTTTGAAATTAGACAAACATAAAAAATGAAATTTATAAAGTAGTAGCATTTAACATCAGTCTTGTTGTCAACAAAAACATTTTGTCCTCTATTTTACTTAGGTGGCAGGAGCGGTTGATAGGAAAGTGGTAATGAGTGCTACCATTCATTGGTTATCTATGATGGACCAAGTGTGATCCCCACATTTTATGTTTGTAACAGTCTGTGAGAACTGTGTTTTCCCAGAGAAAAGACTGATGCTCATAGAGGATAGTTAATCTGGTTAAGATTATTACTAATGGCTGAGCCATCGCTACTAAAAATAGAAAAATTAGCTACAATTGGTGGTATGCATCTTTAGTCCCTGCTACTTGGGAGGCTGAGGCAGAAGAATCACTTGAGCCCAGGAATTTGAGGTCTCTGTGATCTAGCCTAAGGTGACAGAGCAAGACTCTGTCTCCACGAAATAAAAAATGTCGACGGAATGCTGACTGCTCAATATCTGACCTCTAGAATCAACCAATTGCCACGGAAGAAAAGTCAAAGAAATTCAAAAAGAAGCAACAGGGGAAGCGCAGAAGCCAAGGTGAAATCACCAAGGAACGAGAGGATGAGTGTTTCAGCTGTGGGGATGCTGGCCAGCTTGTGTCCTGTAAGAAGCCTGGCTGCCCAAAAGTTTATCATGCAGACTGTCTCAATCTGACCAAGCGACCAGCAGGTTAGTGGCATAATCCCACTATATTAACAAATCCATTCTCTTTTTCTCTGCCAGAATATTCACAGTCTCATGCCATTTGCCTCAGTCTGCAAGAAATTGCCCATGCATAGTGTTGAAGGGTGTGGTCCATGTTCTTATTCTGGAAATAAGTGACAACACAGGCTTAAAATCCTTGATTATAAAGAAAGGAACAGGAACTCAACCAACTGTTTGTGCTTTATTTATGTTTGCGTTATTTCATCTTCCCAGCAACCCATAAAGGTCAGTTTTCTTCCATGTGTATGAGGAAATGGTGAATCAGATTGGTGAGATGACTTTTTCACAAATAGATGGATTGAAAGCCAGGTTTTCTGACTCCAAGGCCCCTATATCATGTTTCTTTTCCCAAGAAAGGTTTAGACTGAGTAGAGCCTTTGGGTCATTGTTGTCAGTAAGAGTTGGATTGCCATCCTATTAGCTACTTTCTACCTTGCTCCTTTCCCCCTAGTAAGGTATCTTCCCTTACAAAGTAGACTTTTTTTCTCTGAAGGAGATGTGATATGTCAGTTAACACATGAGAACGTTGCTCAGGTGGATGTACTACCCAGGAATTTATGGTTGGAGAAGTTGCTAACCTGTGAATGGTGATTTGGTGTTAGAAGATTTTAGGGATTTAGATATGCCATTCTATTTTAAAAGACAAAAGAGAGCAACCAGTAGGAATCCATTCCAGGGTGAGATTATACGTTACTAGTGGTCTACTTCCCAGAATTATACAATGTAGAAAACTTTGGGGTAGAAGTGAAAGAATTTTGTCCCTGAATCGGCTTTCCTTCAGTGTGTTTTGGCCATGCAGGTTAAAGAAATGGAACTGAAGTAGGTGGCAGCGCCTGTGCTCAGTGTGTAGGGCGCCAGCCCCATATACCCAGAGTGGCGGGTTCGAATCCAGCCCAGGCCTGCCAAAACAACGACAACTACAACCAAAGAATAGCCAGGAGTTGTGGCAGGTGCCTGTAGTCCCAGCTACTTGGGAGGCTGAGGCAAGAGAATCACCTAAGCCCAGGCGTTGGAGGTTGCTGTGAGCCATGTGACGCCACGGCACTCTACCGAGGGCCGTAAAGTGAGACTCTGTCTCTAAAGAAGAAACTGAAGTAAAATGAGAACAAGGGCATAACTTTGACTTGTCAGTGCAAGGAAATGGAATTGTTTCAGAATAAATTACTAAGAATCATCACTGGCATGGCTATTGTACAGTTGATCCATCCCTATGTGCCAAGAGCAAGGTCAAGTGTAATTTAATTGGGGACAGAAACACTGTCTATGATCAAGACTCTCAGATCTCATGAAATGGGGATAAGTAGGTAAAAGGCTCATTTTGATTTCTTTTCTACTGATACTTTATGGATCACATGGGTAACATTTTATGCTGGTTTCAAGACTTAAAACTGAGCAAAGCATGTGCTGGTTCAGTGCCTGTAGCACAGTAGTTACGGTGCTAGCCACATACACTGAGGCTGGTGGGTTTAAACCCAGCCTGAGCCAGCTAAACAATAGTGACAACTGCAACAAAAAATAGCCGGGAATTATGGCAGGCACCTGTAGTCCCAGCTACTTGGGAGGCCGAGGTAAGAGAATCGCTTAAGCTGAGGTTGCTGTGAGCTGTGACACTATGGTACTCTACCAAGGGTGACATAATGAAACCTTGTCTCAAACAAACAAACAAAAAAACTGAGCAAAGGTAAATCTGCGTCCCTTTATTTATTTATTTTTTAGAGACAGAGTCTCACTTTATCACCCTCAGTAGAATGCTGTGGTGTCACAGCTCACAGCAACCTCCAGCTCTTGGACTTAGGTGATTCTCTTGCCTCAACCTCCCGAGTAGCTGGGACTACAGGTGCCCACCACAACGCCCAACTATTTTTTTGTTGCAGTTTGGCCAGGGCCGGGTTTGAACCTGCTTCCCTCGGTATATAGGGCTGGTGCCCTACTCACTGGCGTCACCCAGTCTTCTTCCATTTTTCACAATTGTATATCTTTCTTATTCCTGTTACTAACCAAGTAAGCAGAAGTCTAGATAGTTGTTTGAATTAAATATTTAAAAGCTATATATGGCCAGGTGTAGTTGCTCACACCTATAATCTCAGCACTTTTAGGAGTCCAAAGGAAGGATCACTTGAGCTCAGGAGTTCAAGACCAGCCTTATCAACATAGCAAGACCCTATGTCTATCCCTCCCACCCTCAAGAAACTATATAGGACAAATGGAGCTTACAAAAAAGTATTAAAAGTAATATCAAAATGTTTCATCTAAGAGGAGCTTTGTGTTGTTTTTGTTTTTCTTGCTAGAAATAGTCATACGGATTTACTCCTCTGTATATTTAGGCTAATTCTAGTTGTTATTTGATACTTTACTATTATTTTATGTATTCTGTGTAGAAGAGAAAGCTAGAGTTTTGTGGCAGGTGAGTGGCGTAAGGACTCTGAAGCAGGGGCATTGTGAAGGAACACCTATATTCTCACCTTTGAACCTTCTCAGAATCATGGCCCTGCTAACATGCATCTTGTTTTCTCAAGCTTTTGTTTCACTATTGTGCTTTCAGGGAAATGGGAGTGTCCTTGGCATCAGTGTGACATCTGTGGGAAGGAAGCAGCCTCCTTCTGTGAGATGTGCCCCAGCTCCTTTTGCAAACAACATCGAGAAGGCATGCTTTTCATTTCCAAACTGGATGGGCGTCTGTCTTGTACTGAGCATGACCCTTGTGGGCCTAACCCCCTGGAACCAGGGGAGATCCGTGAGTACGTGCCTCCCCCCGTACAGCTGCCTACAGGCCCAAGCACTCACTCAGCAGAGCAATCATCAGGAGCGACTGCTCAGGAGCCCAAGATGTCAGATAAGCCACCTGCTGACACTAACCAGATGCTGTCACTCTCCAAAAAAGCTCTGACAGGGACTTGTCAGAGGCCACTGCTACCTGAAAGACTTCTTGAGAGAACTGATTCCAGGACCCAGCCTTTAGATAGGGTCAGAGACCTTGCTGGCTCAGGGACCAAACCCCAATCCTTGATACCCAGCCAGAGGCCACTGGACAGGCCGCCTGCAGTGGCAGGACCAAGACCCCAGCTATCTGACAAGCCCTCTCCAGTGATTGGCCCAAGCTCCTCACCCTCAGTCAGGTCCCAACCACTGGAAAGACCTCTGGGGATGGCCGACCCAAGGCTGGATAAATCCATAGGTGCTGCCAACCCTAGGCCTCAGGCACTGGAGAAAACCCCAGTTCCCACTGGCCTCAGACTTGCGCCGCCAGACAGACTGCTAATTAGCAGCAGTCCCAAACCCCAGACTTCAGACAGGCCCTCTGACAAATCCCATGCCTCTCTGTCCCAGAGACTCCCACCTCCTGAGAAAGTACTATCAGCTGTGGTCCAGACCCTGGTAGCAAAAGAAAAAGCACTGAGACCTGTGGACCAGAATACTCAGTCCAAAAATAGAGCTGCTTTGGTAATGGATCTTATAGACCTAACTCCTCGACAGAAGGAGCGAGCAGCTTCTCCTCATGAGGTCATAGCACAGGCTGATGAGAAGATGCCAGTATTGGAGTCAAGCTCATGGCCTGCCAATAAAGGTCTGGGCCCCATGCCACGAGCTGTTGAGAAAAGCAGCATGTTGGATTCTCGTCTCCAGCCACCGGGGAAAGCATTGGCCCCTTCAGAGCACCCCTGGCAAGCTGTTAAATCACTTACCCAGGCCAGACTGCTTTCTCAGCCTCCTGCCAAGGCCTTTTTATATGAGCCAGCATCCCAGGCCTCAGGAAGAGTTCCTTTAGGGGCTGAGCAGGCCCCAGGGCCTCCAGTTCAATCCTCCGGCCTGGGGAAGCAGGCGAAGCAGATGGTTGGAGGCCAGCAACTATCTGGACTTGCTGCCAAGAGTGGGCAGTCCTATAGGTCTCTGGGGAAGACCTCAGCCTCCCTCCCTACTGAAGAGAAGAAGTTGGCAACCACAGAGCAGAGTCCCTGGGCCCTGGGAAAAACCTCACCAGGGGCAGGGCTCTGGCCCATGGTGGCTGGACAGACACTGGCACAGTCTTGTTGGTCCACTGGGAGTACACAGACATTGGCACAGACTTGCTGGTCTCTTGGAAGAGGGCAAGACCCCAAACCAGAGCAAAATACACTTCCAGCTCTTAACCAGGCTCCTTCCAGTTACAAATGTGCAGAGTCAGAACAGAAGTAATACCAGTAAATATCACATGAACAGACATGCTGCCCCAGGGTACCATTTGGGAAGGGGAAATCTTTTCTTTCTTTTTCCCCCTTAAAAAACAGATCTATCCCACACTTTTCCACTGTTATTCTTTTCCTTATATCCCAACACTCAGAACTCTTAAGACATCCGTCAGTAGGGGGTTGTGGTTGTGTGAACCATGAAAGAAGAGTGGGCCCCAGCCAAGGAGGCAAACAGACTTCGGTCTCTTTTCCCCAACTTTTTTACACATGGTCAATGTGAAATAAAAGTCCACTCTGGAGTTGAACATGGAATTCAGTTCCACTGGTCAGGTTGGAAGGTATAGGGGCTCTCAAAATAGTTTCCCCACCTCAACAAAGCCCTGTTGAGGACACCTTGGATGTTACTGGTCTTCATTCAAATTAGTGGTGATTTACTGAGCATTCATGTATTCTAGGCCAGGTGCCAGTCACTAATGAGAAATACAGGGATAAATAATGCTTAATTTTCATGAGCCTAACATGCCTGCCTGGGTTCTGAGGCTGTTTTTAACAACCTTCGACAAAGAAATAATAGGAAGTTCTGAGGGCCCTGGGGCTCCAGACTCATTTTGAAATGTCCTTTGTGACACCAGAAGTGGCTGTGTTGAGTAAATGCCTCCTGGTTGGGGTGTCCATGGGTGCATGTGTATGCATGCACACTCATACAGAGAGATGTTCTCTGTAGACAGAAGGGTGCTGCATCAAAGCCAAATGGGGCTGCTGGCTGGGCCAGCCACTGTTGGTTCTGTCTAAGCTATGCAGAGTCTGAAGCAGGTGGTTAGCAGGAGCTGGGCTCTATGAGAATATAGTTTTCCAGCATTGGAAGAAAGCAATTGGCAAGCTTATCTTTCTTTTCTACCAGTTTCCTCCTTTTACATGATCCTACCCTATCCCCATCCCTCTAAACACTCAGGTGCTTTCAGATTTCAGTGTCTCGGGCAGTGGACATAGGGAATCTGGCAAGCTCCAAGCTAAACACACCAGCTTAAGGAATAGTCCAGATCCTGATGGGGAATTACTTGCCCCATGATCTTTTGTTCTTCTGAGTGGAGGGTGTCCTCCTCTTTACCTCCCTTAGAATTTTGCTGTGCTCTCTACTGAGATCACCTGCCTGCTGACTTAGCTTAAAGGCAAGCCAGAACCCATCTTCTAAGGGGCAAGACGTGGTGTTTAGAACAATGTCTAGGCCAAGAGGTGACTCCTCGTAACTGCTGATTATCTGTTACTGCTGCCCTGAGCTGGGGCCCAAGGGCTGGGAAATCTGTTGGTGCTACCCTACCCTACCATTCACCCAGCTCACTGCCAACAGGAAGTGCTGTTTGGCTAGTTTCCTCCTACTCACCCGTCCATCCTTTGTCCTTAGACCAACATTTACCTCTGCTTTGCCAACTTAGCCAGCAGCTTTAGCCAACAGGCCATCCCTTGACCCAGAGGTCTTCTGGCTAGTCTGTCTCAATTATGGCTTTTATACCCTCAACAGGATTCTGTATTTGGTCCTGACTTCCTATCCCAAGTTCCTATTGAGGTTACTCCCATCACCTTCCAAGAAAAGAACAACAGTTGTTATAGAAGCATTTGCGCTTTATATAAAGATTAAAAATAGAAACTGCTTTTATTTCCCAAAGTCTGTCTCTGAAGTTGAGACACATGAACTCAGGCAGAGGGACGAGGCTGGGCAGGGTTGTCCCAAGTTTAGGGGCCTCTCCCTGCATTTCACCGAGACCTCGGAATCTCCTCTGTGAATTCCACCTGCCTAGTTCTCCCCTTTCATCCTCCCTTCCCACATCATCAAAGAGGAAAAGCTCTTTGTTCAAAAGGAAGAGAAAACGTAAAGCATCTTATTTTCTTTTAAAAGAATTTTAAACCATGAAAAAGATATTTTTAAATTCACCCAGAACATTAAAGTTCATTATATTAAGTATTTATCATGTGTGAGAATAAGTATATAACTGCAGCTAGTAGGTCCCTTTCCCTAATCTCTTAGGTTGTATGAGTAGGGTTTGCTTGGTGCCAGTCCTGTACCCTTTCTCCTGTCATCTGTAGTTGTGATCAGAAAAAGATTTCTACACTGCACTGTCAGAATCTCCTTTCACTATGTTGTGTGTTAAATTACCGTAGCTCTTTGTTTTCATGAAATAAACTGTGAATTTTTTTAGGGGGTGGGGTCTGTGCAGGCTATGTAAAAATTTTAAGTGGAGAAGTTTGATCCTGGAGTAGCTTCTCTGAAGTAGGCTTTGGTAGGTAATTGACTTGACAATGGTCTAGATATGTCTCACAGGACAAGACAGGGTGAGGGAGAAGGGGCCACAGTTGGTCGCTTTTGTGGTTTCATTTGGTTCTCTTTCCGTTCTCCACCATTCACTGGAGGCTTCATTCCATACCTGCCTAGAAAAGTAGCTTCTGAGCCATCTTTGGTTTGGGGGAGCAGTTTTTTTTATCTGGATGAACAGCCAAGTTTCTTCTGTTCAGGGCCATTGCATGGAAACTAGAAATTCAATGGAAACTAGCAATGTGAGTTATTAGGCCTACGATAGCAGCATCTGGTACTAGATTATTATAATCATAAAAGTAATCACTATCCGATTAGAAGCAGAGTCAGAACTGTTGGGAAATGAGACTCTTGTATGAAAGTAGGGAGGGAGTGATCTTCCCAGCCCTGTGAGACTTCTCTTGAAGCTTGTAATGAGGCCTTTTTTCCAAAGGGGTGTGAATTGCAGTTAAAAGAAAATCTTTTAGATACTTCTGATCATTGTGTAGGATGATATTTGTGTATTTGGATAAGTGCTTGGAAATTGAGATCTCAAGAG
The DNA here is from genome assembly GCF_027406575.1 of Nycticebus coucang. Lineage (NCBI taxonomy): Eukaryota > Metazoa > Chordata > Mammalia > Primates > Lorisidae > Nycticebus > Nycticebus coucang. The sequence continues at coordinate 81,342,996 of NC_069796.1, forward strand.
TCTGCCTCTGAGCCAGCTCACCAGGAAGCCTTTCCAGGGGCAAGCAAAAGGTTGAAATGCTTGTGGGTAGGTATAAAACCAATGCCCCTCCTAACCCTGTTAAGTCAGGGAAAAAAATATGGTTAACTGTTGAAATTTTATTTAGGGCCCCATTTGCATCTCCTGCTGGAACCAACCCAGTCTAAGACAAAAACAACTGTCACTGCTACAAGAGCATCCATGTTTTAAGTGTCTGCCATCCCCTAAAGTTACTAAGTTTGCGTTGATTTAAATCACTGTGTTCATCCTTTTCTGAATTAAATTCACATCTTTAGCATTGGCAAAAATATTTTATTCTTAACATCCTTCACTCAATACTACGGTTTCTAGGATCCTTCATCCAGCTCAGCACCATCTATTCACTGGAGCTGGACTCCCAGGTTACAGTTCCAATGTTGCCTCCAGAGAATAGAATGGCAGGAAAGAAGTGTGGTCCTGGCAGCTTCACCCATGAAGAGCAATCAAGAGAATACGAAACTTAGATGGGTTTTCCCCTTAGCTCCAAGAAGGCAGGTTTCTCTTAAGGCTTTTTTTTTATTCTATATTTTATCCTGTTGGGGTTTGTCAACCAGGTGGTCAGAGGGGCCCAAGTATCCTAATCTCTCTGAGATCATGGCAGGAAAGGAGCTAAAAGCAGCTCCTTTCCCTACTGAGTCACGCTTGAGCTTTTCGGTGTGTTAAGACATTCCAGATCATTTAGAGCTAAGTAGCTGCTGCATGAGACTTTTGTTGCCTATGTCCAGTTAGCTCTCAGCTGAGCTTCCTAGGGCCAGTGCAGCAGGGCCAGAGGTTGCTATAGTGTAAATTGAAATAAGAATAGATCATTGTTTTGTACACAAAAAATGTAATGATGGTGCTAATTTCATGGTATAAATAAAGCACTGCCAAGGGTTGAGGGACTGGTGACTTAAGAAACCCGAGTTTCTGTTACGGAGGAAGAGATTTTACATAGAAAGGTTTCTTTGAGATTGTTGGGAAGAAGGCAAAACCTCAGTGAAACCTTCACCCAGCCCTGGAGTAGCCCAGTGCAATGGTGGGAGAAATCTTCTATCTAGATGAAGGTAGCCATTAAGTTTCTCTGGGCTAGGGTCACCTTGTCCATAGCCTACATCCACACTGCCTGGAACAGGTTGATAGAGAGCTCTGGGCGTTGGGTCTCCCTCAGTTCCCTTCTGCCCCTCTCTACCTCTTCCACTCTCATGGAAGCATCTCTTATGAAGATTAAGGGTAATATTTTCTAAGTAAGTGGAAAGAATTTATTTTAATTAGAAATCTACAACCTCAGAAGTGTTTCTTACATAAGCAAAAACAGCACATGTCCCTTCTCTAGAGCTGCTTTCCTATGACTTTCAAAACATCAGGCTATTGGGAGGCTTCAGGTCTAAGGCCCTGGAAGGTAAGGAAAGCTTGGTGGAAAAGAGATGAACACAGGAAGTAGGAACAGAAACGAATGGTTCTGGTGCTTTAGACTTCCAGAGGCAGTGCACGGCAGGCCATCTCCAGGTCTGAGGTGGGCGCTGCCTATGTGTGCATGTAGGTGAGAATGTGTGGAAGATGGGTGAGTGTAACACACAGGAGCTCGTGGAAGAGCAGCTTCCTAGGTCTTGGCAAAGAAACAAGCTGATTATAGAGATTTATCTTTATATTTTTAAGAAAGGACTGTGGTAGGGGTGGCCAGCCAAGGTCCATCATTAGTTTTTTTGCCCCTGCCCCCAAAGATTGTCAGCTGTAAGTGAAACTCCTAGTGAAAATAAGGGGAGCCCTGTGCTAGGAGTCCCCATAAACATGTACTGTAATTCTTTGTATATAGAAAATACTGTAAAGTAAAGTTTAACTTTACTCATATGGCCCTTGCCCTGTGTTTTTTTTTATTGTCCGTGGGAAGATTTAGCATAATGGAGGGAGGACTGGTTTGGGGTGAGAGCAGAAGTCAGCCCCAGAGATAGTTTGGCGGGGGTATCATGATGGAGCTAAGTCCTTCCTCTAAGCACTCTTTATAGGAGTGGTGTGGGGTTTCCTGCCAGCAGCTACTGGTTGCCTAACCCTTTTTCTTGTGTTGAGAATGGCTGGCATCATTTTCAGTCTCCCTCCACAGGACACCTTCACTCATGAAGGAAGTGTATTTTGAGGTATTGGTTTTTAAAAGGAAGTGGAACCAAAGCACTTTCTATATCTGTGCATGTAAAGTCTGACCATATTGGCTAAGTTTTAAATTCTGCAGAGGCAGGTGGTAGGGGTGATGCAAGAGGGTTCAGCCCAAGCAAGGCTGAAAGCAAGAAAGCAGAGGCAAATACATACATTCCCTTTTGGCTGAAGGGGATGTGCTGACCCTGTTTACAGTAACACCTGATCCTTTAGGAATGTTTCAAGGCCTAACACTTTGGGGAAACCTTGGGAGTTTGCCTCCCCTGCTGACCTAGTCCTGAACTTTGTGCCCTTTCTGCAAAAAGCCTTCGGGAAGAGTGGGAAAACCGTTTAGTACTAGAGTTAAGATCTTTACGATCCTTGGGCTGGGTAGTAGTCAGCTCATTTTATAGATGAGAAACTCAAGCCCCTTTTCCCAATTAGTAGCTGAATTTGACCTAAATTTGGGTCAAGACCTTTCTGACTTGCAGATTTTTTTTTTTTTTTTTAATAGAGACAGAGTTTCACTTTATGGCCCTAGGTAGAGTGCCATGGCATCACATAGCTCACAGCAACCTCCAACTCCTGGGCTTAAGCGATTCTCTTGCCTCAGCCTCCCAAGTAGCTGGGACTACAGGCACCTGCCACAACACCCAGCTATTTTTTTGTTGCAGTTCGGCTGGGGCCGGGTTTGAACCCGCGACCCTCGGTATATGGGGCCGGCACCTTACCGACTGAGCCACAGGTGCCGCCCCAGACTTGCAAAACTATTAAACCACATTGTAGGATGTCACTAGGAGGCTCAGGAGCTGAATCACAGGGCTGACTCATAGGTCCAAACGTGACAGATGTAGAGCCAACCAGATCAACCTGCCTTGAAGTAGGAGTGTTTGACTTGACCCTTTTATTTCTGGACACAACTTTTAAGAATAACTTAAGTGCTATTCTTAGCACCCAAAAGCTTTGAGCTGCTCATCCATAGCCTCTTACCTTGTTTCTCTAATGTCTCAGCTATAGTCCTGGGCTAAAGTTTTATTCGGAAACTAAGGGAGTCTTAATACAAGAAATAAGGCCAGCCAAGTGGCTCCAGAAAAAACTAGGTGTATTAACACCCAATCACACAGCAGGGAAAGGGGCTGAGTGTAATTCACAGTGCATTGATTTTATTTACAGATCAGAAGCCACTTAAATAGTCTGCAGACAAAAGTGCTTTCCAGGGCAGAAGCCTGGGGTCCAAATCAGCCCTTATCCCTCCTCATACCCACAAGTCAGCCCAATGCTGCCTTTGTTCCATGGGCCAGCACAGGCAGGTACCACTTCTCCTGCCAAGGGGACCTGGGGTAGCTCAGACATTTGACCACCCAAACCCAGATAAGCTGGGTCCAGCGCCTCTGGGGAATTCCTTTAAATCTCCCAGGCCAAGTGAGTGGTGATTCAGTGATGACAACAGCTGTAGAAGTAGGGGTTTGCCTTCTGGCCCAAATCAACACCCTTGTCCTCTGTCAAAGAGAGAGGTGGCAGCTTGGCACCATTCTGTTAGGAGGTTCAGGTAACTGGTAAAGAGGGCTAGGTGCTGTGGGCCTACGGGAAGTCTGTAAAGGCTGGGGAAACACACCTGTCATCACCTGGAAGGCAGCCACACTGACGTAATCCTCTGCCACTTTCTGGAAGAGTTCATCTGGCAGAAAAAATGATCCGTGAGGGCCCAATGCCAGTAGCTCTGGGATCTCCCAGTGACCCAGCACTCTAGGCTCTATCCTGCTTGTTCTGGTGCTCCTGCTGTGAAGCCCAAGACATCACTCACCCACACTCTGGCCGGTCTTGCTGGATGTTTCAAAGAGCTGAGCTTTGATGTCTGTAAAGAGAATGACCAAAAGCCTCAGGTAAACAAATACAAAGGGGAAGGCTAGCAGTTTAGGGAGTCTCCTAGACCCCACAGTTCAAGGAGGCCAAAAAGCCCTCCTAGGGCATAATGCCATGATAACTGATCTCCTGTAACCCACCAAAGCAGCCACCCTTCCCTACCCCCCAACAGGCTAAAAAGCAGCTACTGTCTGCATAGTCCTGAACATCATGGAAATCCACCCGCCGCCGCCGCCGATCCTCCTCCAGCAGATCACTCTTGGTGCCACATAGGTAGATTTGACAGCTCTGGGACAGAAGACAAGGCTAGTGTCACCACTGACCAATATAGCCTGAGCCCCTGGGTCTTTGGTGAGGTCTGACCACCTACCTCCTCTAGGCTTTGCAGTTCCTTCACCCAGAACTTTGCTCGCTCAAAACTGCTGCTGTCTGTGAGGTCTTAGTATGAGCCATGCAGGAGACAAACAAGGGTCAGGACTGTTCTCTGAAGCCAACCTGCCACCCAACCCTTCTTGAGGAACAGCCCAAAACCTCCCTTACCATAGCAGACGATGGCAGCCTTAGCACCCCGATAGTATATTCTGCTCATGGCCTCGTAGCGCTCAGAGCCTGCTGTGTCCTAAAGGGCAGGGGGAGGCTCAGTCCTGGCGCTAATCAAACTAAGGCCCAGTCCTCCAAACCCCCGTTTGCCTTTTGAGGAAACGGGTCTAGAGAATAGACATGACGTCTCTGAGGCCACAGGTCAAGCAGTAAGTTTCCCCAACAGTAGATGCCCAGGGGACTTACCCAAATACCCAAAGTCACTGTCCGATCTCCGACAGACATTACCTTGGCCACGAAGGCAGCCCCTATAGTCTGCAAAGACAGGGAAAGGATCAGGGCCGCGAATGTAGGTTGGCCCTTTCCCACCCGTGCCTCGCCCCGGCGGGTGCACTCACGTTCTGATAGGGCCCCACCAAAAAGCGGTCGTGCACGTATCGCTCCACTAGGCTTGTCTTCCCCACGTACTCCTTGCCCAGCATCACCACCTTGACGTCCACGCGCTGCCCGCTCATGCTCCCGGGGCCGCCTCACCCACGTCAGGGTCCTGAGCCGGGCCGGGAGGCAAACCCAGATCTCCGCTCGGCCCCGGCAGCGTCCAAGCAAGCGCGTCGGGCTCGAGGTAGAGCAGTGGCCTCGTACTTTGGCAGCAAACCTTACGCCGCGGTCTTTTGCCCCAGGCACCGATTATCGTTAGATGACCCCAAGACCCAAGGCGGCCTGAAGCGCGCAGAACAGCGTCCTTAATAGCGCTCCACGCCGCCGTGCAGCTCTCTGCTCCGTCACTCGCTCGCCCTTCCGCTCACTCGCTTGTCTGCCGGGCTTGGGCTCTACTCTGGCCGAGCTTCCTAACCGAACCCGGACTCCCCTCCCGCGGGGATCAGACCTGACGCGCCGCGACTCCTGCGGGAAGGGGCGGGGGAGCGGGGCCGCTCGGTCACGTGACTCCGGCGCCGGAAGTGCTGGCTGCAGTGCAGCTGCGCCGGAAGTAGCGCGGGCTCGGACAACTCATGGCGGCTGGGGCGGCTTCCGCGCGTTCCAGTGGTGGTCACTGAGCTGTTAGCCTGGCAGTGGGCGTGCGCCGAACCCGGGCCGGCAACCGCGAGCCCCATCTCGGGCTCCGTACCCCTAATGCTGCGCGGGTGCTGAGCCCGCCCGGCCGGGACGATGGTGAAGTATTTCCTGGGCCAGAGCGTGCTCCGGAGTTCGTGGGACCAAGTGTTCGCTGCCTTCTGGCAGCGGTACCCGAATCCTTATAGGTATGTGGTTCTTGGAAGAGCAGCCCCTCCCACACCTCGCTATTTGGAGATCCAAGTGTGGGTGACTCCCGAGTAATGGGGCCAGGTATGACTTGCCGTCGAATTCGTCGTAGGGTATCGCTGGAACCGTGGCGGTCTTTAGGGCCCAAAGACCCTAAAGATCCAAGTGTGGGTGACCCCCGAGTAATGGGGCAGGTATCACTTGACGTCGAGTTCGTCGTAGGGTATCGCTGGAACCGTGGCGGTCTCTAGGGCCTAAAGACCTGAACAAGGAAGCAGCGAGGCCAGGCCTGCAAGATCCTGGAAGGAAGCTGGGCCTGGGCAGTGGTTTACTTGAGACCGTAGTGTAAATTTCATGTTAGTGAGACAGGAAGACGGCAGTTCAGTTGTTGGGAGGCATCTTGAAGTTGGAAATCTGGGTGCTTGCCTACTTTTTCAGTGGCCTTTCCAATGGTATAATAAATCATGAGGTCCAGCCCTGCTGAAAGGCCCAGGAATCCAGGTCAGCGAGGAGGCGGGAGTTGGAATTTGCCCTGGAATAGGTTTGAGAGACTCTTAGTTCAGATCTGAGCTACATACCTGTCTGCAAGACTGCAGGAAGGCATGGCCTATCTAGGCTGGAAGGGTCCAAACAGGAACCCCAGCAGGCAGTCTCTCAAGGGTAAGCTCCTGAGGGTCACCTTCACTCTGACACCTGCAGCAAACATGTCTTGACGGAAGACATAGTACATCGGGAGGTGACCCCTGACCAGAAGCTCCTGTCACGGCGACTCCTGACCAAGACCAACAGGATGCCCCGCTGGGCTGAGCGACTGTTTCCTGCCAATGTTGCTCACTCAGTGTACATCCTGGAGGACTCTATTGTGGACCCACAGAATCAGACCATGACCACCTTCACCTGGAACATCAACCACGCCCGGCTGATGGTAAGACAACTCCTACCCCACTTTGTTCCCCCAGAAGTACCCTGTTTCCCCGAAAATAAGACAGTGTCTTATTTTAAGGTGTGCTCCCAAAGATGCTCTAGGTCTTATTTTCAGGGGACGTCTTATCTTTCCTGTAAGTAGGTCTTATTTTCAGAGGATGTCTTATTTTCAGGGAAACAGGGTACACATGCCTAGAGAGCCATGAGGGAGTTTCTGTGGTCTGAGGCAGGTCTGGGCTACTGGGGAGTGATAGCTATAGAGTATAACCTCACATTATCTTCTTTTCAACTGGTCAGCCTCTCTGGATCTTGTCTTTGACTCATTAATACAGTGGAGAAAGGGCATCTATCTTCAGAGTTGTTGCACGTACTAAACACAAAGCAGTCACATCAGGTGTAGCACACATATAGATTAGGTCCACAGGAATGATACTGTGGGAGGGGGCAGTGGTCTCCAAACAGGAGTCTTGGATGTGCCTCAGGGAGAGAGGTTTTGGGCCCCTTACCCCACTTGGACTAGAGGAGTTGCACTTTTATTTTGTCTTGCCTAATGGATTTCTGCTGGAGATTTTGGGAAAGGGAGTTCTGGGCGGCGCCTGTGGCTCAGTCGGTAGGGCGCCAGCCCCCATATACTGAGGGTGGCGGGTTCAAACCCGGCCCCGGCCAAACTGCAACCAAAAAATAGCCGGGCGTGTGGCGGGCGTCTGTAGTCCCAGCTACTCGGGAGGCTGAGGCAAGAGAATCGCCTGCGGCACTCTACCGAGGGCCATAGGATGAGACTCTGTCTCTACAAAAAAAAAAAAAAAAAAAGAAAGGGAGTTCTACACACTTTGATCTCTTACTTTTAAAAAAGCTTGAAAACCTGTGGCTTAAAGAACATACTATAGTGTCTTCTTGCATGCGAATACTCTAAAAGCTTTCAGAGAACTCTTTTTTTTGTTTATCTTAACAAAAACCTCTCTGTTAGGGCGGCGCCTATGGCTCAGTGAGTAGGGCGCTGGCCCCATATGCCGAGGGTGGCGGGTTCAAACCCAACACCGGCCCAACTGCAATAAAAAAATAGCTGGGCGTTGTGGCAGGCGCCTGTAGTCCCAGCTGCTTGGGAGGCTGAGGCAAGAGAATTGCATAAGCCCAGGAGTTAGAGGTTGCTGTGAGCTGTGTGACGCCACAGCACTCTACCCGAGAGCAGTACAGTGAGACTCTGTCTCTACAAAAAAAAAAAAAAAACCTCTCTGTTATGCAGAAAGGGAAGTGGGATTCAGAGAGAGGTGTGTCCTGCAAGGTCAGAGTGAGTGGGTATCACACTCTGCCTCAAGCTTTCTTTTTTTTTTTTTTTTTTTTTTGTAGAGACAGAGTTTCACTTTATGGCCCTCGGTAGAGTGCCGTGGCGTCACACAGCTCACAGCAACCTCCAAATTCTTGGGCTTAGGCGATTCTCCTGCCTCAGGCTCCCAAGTAGCTGGGACTACAGGCGCCTGCCACAACGCCCGGCTATTTTTTGGTTGCAGTTTGGCCGGGGCCGGTTTGAACCCACCACCCTCGGTATATGGGGCCGGCGCCCTGCTCACTGAGCCACAGGCGCCGCCCTGCCTCAAGCTTTCTAAAGTCATCTCAGATAGTAACCTGATGGTATTACCTCTGATCAGCTGTGAGAAGTGCCTGTTAGGTGTTTCTCCTGGAAATGTAGTCCACATCTTCTCATGTGATAATGGAAACTGATGATTATCAAACATTCATTTTTATTTGGACTGTCAGGAAGAGCTGCAGTAGATAAATGGCAGGCTAAAAACATTGTACATGTCTAGTTATAAAAGTACAAAACAAAATCTAGGGCCAGGACAGGCTGGAATGCCCTCTACTGATCTTAAGAGATCATGTGCCTTCTAGTTTAAGGGTCCGAAGTGAGGTCTCAGAGAGCAAAATGATGTTTTTTATGGCATTCCTGCTCTCCATCTGTGAATGCCACTTTGGCAATAGGGAAAGAACAGATTTATGTTGTATTACTTCCCCTCATGAGGAAATGGGGTCAAATTTATCTGCAAGTAGGCAAAGTGAAGGACTCCACTGTGATTGTTGCTGGCCTGACTCCCTGCACAGGTGGTGGAGGAACGATGTGTTTACTATGTGAACTCTGACAACAGTGGCTGGACTGAAATCCGTCGAGAAGCCTGGGTCTCCTCTAGCTTATTTGGTGTCTCCAGGGCTGTCCAGGTGAGGATTATTGTGGGGGCTCTGGGGCTTACAGTTTTTGGCACTGAGGCTGGCATGGGGTCAGTCAGTAGCTCAGAATACTTCCCTTTTTTCATCTTTTGCCAGGAATTTGGTCTTGCCCGGTTCAAAAGCAATGTGACCAAGACTATGAAAGGTTTCGAATACATCTTGGCCAAGCTGCAGGGTGAGAGTTTGGATACTGTTTGGGGAGCCTCTTAATGTCATGGGGAAGGGTGATTAGGTGCATCTTTCAGGCATCATCTAAAGCCAGCCCCCTGCCCTGTGCTACAGGTGAGGCCCCTTCCAAAACACTTGTTGAGACAGCCAAGGAAGCCAAAGAGAAGGCAAAGGAGACAGCACTGGCAGCTACAGAGAAGGCCAAGGACCTAGCCAACAAGGCAGCCACCAAGAAGCAACAGCAGCAGCAACAATTTGTGTAGCCAGCCTACAACCACCACAGCACACCAGATTACTGGGCTCAACTGTCTCTGCCCTCTTCCCATTAGTCTGTTATTAAAAATCAACTTCCAGCCCTATTCTCTATCCGGGCGGTGGGTGTCCAGTTTGGCATCTGTAGTACACCAGGCATGTTATCCATGTCTTGAGCCAGGCCTACTAACCCCCTGTTGGGCAGCTGAGGACAGAGATATGGTGACTTACCCCTGGTCACAGACCACATGCAGGTGAAGTGGCAATAAATGCTAGACTGTAAGCTCCATGAGAGCAGGGCTCTTTGTTTTGTTCTCTTATGTGTCCCAAGTACCTGGAACAATATCTAGCACATAATAGGCACTCAATAAATATTTGTTGAATTCAATCAGCCCCAGCTCTGGAGTCAGAAGGTCTTCGTTTGAATCTAGACTCCACTGTTAACTGGCTTTGGACCTCAGACAAGTCAACATCACTTAGCCCTGGTTCCACCTTCTGTGGAGACAGCCTCCAAGTGGGGACTGAATGTGCACTGTCTGCCTGGTAGTGGTGTCAGTGGCTTATTTCTTCTTTCTCAGTTTGTGGTTGAAAGTTCCCCTATTTTCATCAGGCAAGACCATGGGCGGGGAAGTTATGAAAGAGGCTTTTAATGAAAATACTTAAAAGTCTATGTGGGGCAAAGGCCAGGGGATCTTGTCCAGGAAGGGACTAGAGGGATCAAGAGGTTTCCCACTCCCCACGGGGGCAGAAGAGCCATGTGCTAAAAAAAAAAAAAAAAAAAAAATGCCTATAAAGGTGGCTTAGGCTCTAGCTGCTCACCCAGCAGGGCTGGGGGTGGGGGGTAAGCCTGTCTTACCCCCAGTGCCCCTGGAGGGACTGCCTGGCAGCAGCACAGTATGAAAGAAGCACCTGTTCCCACGCAAGGGTCCTTCAGTCCATTTCAACAGGTGACACTTGAGCAGCCCTTGAGGCCTGGAGAGGGCTCCTGCCTGGCAGAATCTGCCCGGCACCAGCAGAGGGTGGTCATGGCAGAGGCCCGCCCTGGGGTGGCACATCAGAGCCAGGCGCCTGTGCTGTGCGAGTAGCTGTGCTCCTGGCCGGTGCTGAAGCCCCGCAGCAGCTCGGCCTCACCCCCAAACACCAGGCTCTCCACGTCCACCTCCAGCTCCTCTGCACAGGGAGGGTCCAGTCAGAAGACGTGGCCCGCCCAGAAGGCCACGCGGCCCCGCCTCAGGTTACTCACCTTGGTCGGAGTCGGAGCGCTCAGAGGAGAGGCCTGAGGAGTCGAGGCTGTCCGTGCGCAGCCGCTCGCGCTCGCCCGCCCCCACCGGCCCCTGGAGCTGCTCTAGCTGCTGCTGCAGGCTCTGCTGCTCGCCGCGCAGCTTCTCCTTGAGCTGCTGGGCCCGCTGCTCCTGCTCCTCTAGCTTCTGCGGATCCGGAAGGAGCAAGGGTCTGGGTCAACTTCTGTGGGCTTGGGCCTTAACCTAGCACCACTGGGCGCCAGATGGGATGGAGGGGTGTTGACTAATCTGGGCCCCAGAGGTTGTCCCCACATCCTCCAGGAAGCCAGCCTCTCTTGCCCTTAACTCACACATGGCCTGTCAGAGCTCTGTCTAGAGCAGGGAGGGGACCTAGCCTAGGAAGGAATGGTGAACCCTGGTATTAAGCAGTAGGGACTGGGAGACCGGCACACCAGTGAGTACACACTCTGGCTCAGGCTGCAGTTGCTGCCACATGGAAACAGGCCCAGTGCTGCCAGTCTCCTCATTTCATTAAGAGAAACCTGAAAAGGGCGGCACCTGTGGCTCAGTGGGTAGGGTGCCGGCCCCATATGCCGTGGTTGGCGGGTTCAAACCTGGCCCTGGCCAAACTGCAAAAAAATAGCCGGGCGTTGTGGCAGGCACCTGTAGTGAGACTGAAGCAAGAGAATTGCCTAAGCCCAGGAGCTGGAGGTTGCTGTGAGCTGTGTGATGCCACGTACTCTACTGAGGCCGATAAAGTGAGACTGTCTCTACAAAAAAAAGAAAAACCTGAAAAGTCAGATTTTTTTTGTAAGGCAGACTCTCACATTGTTGCCCAAGCTAGAGTGCCATGGTGTCCTAGCTCACAACCTTACAATCCAGGGTTCAGGCAAGTCTTCTGCCTCAGCCTCCCAAGTAGCTGGGATTACAGGCACCCTCCACAACACCCAGCTAATTTTTCTATTTTTAGTAAAGACGGGGCCTCACTCTTGCGTAGTCTGGTCTCGAACTCCTGAGCTTAAGCAATCCACCCACCTCAGCCTTGCACAGTGCTAGGATTACAGATGTGAGCCACCGCGCCCAGCTATAAGTCAGATTTTTTTAATGTCAAATGTCCTAAGTGTCGCCAACCAACTTAAATGTCTAGAAAACGACAGATCAGATAAAGTCTACCAGTTTTCTATGTTAATCCACATCCACACCATCCTACCCCAGCTCTGCTAACCTGAAGCTCCAAGAACTAGAAAGCCAAGGCTCTTCCAGGCAGAGCCCTCAGTGGGCCGATACCTACATTCAGTCATTCAACAAGAAGGGGAGAATTGGCCAGGTGCAGTGGCTCACGACTATAATCCTAGTACTCTGGGAGCCTGAAGTGTGTGGATTCCATGAGCTGAGGGGTTCAAGACTAGCCTGAGCAAGATGGAAACCCCCATCTCTACTTAAAAATAGAAAAACTAGCCGGGTGTGGTGGCCGGCACCTGTAGTCCCAGCTACTTGGGAGGTTGAGGCAAGAGGATTACTTAAGAGTTTTGAGGTTGCTGTGAGATATGATGCCACAGCACTCTACCCAGGGTAACAATGAGACTGTCTCAAAAGGGGGAGTAGGGTGAGAATTGGGCTGAGGGGACATTTGGACTGGGCATAGAAGGATGAGTAGGAGCTGCCTGGGCAAAGATGGAGGAGAAACCAGCAAGGCAAGGGGAGGCTGGGAGGAACAGGGAGAGTTCAGCTACTTCTATGGAGAATAGGTTTTTTTGTTTGTTTGTTTGTTTTTTCATTTGCAGTTTTTGGCCAGGGCTGGGTTTGAATTCGCCACCTCCGGCATATGGGGCCAGCGCCCTACTCCTTTGAGTCACAGGCGTGGCCCTGCTTAAGAGGGTTTTTAGCAGGAGGTGGGCTTGGGCAGATCTGTGTACTACAAAGATCATTCTGGCTCGGCACCGATAGCACAGTGGTTACAGCGCCAGCCACATAAACTGAGGCTGGTGAGGTCAAACACGGCCCAGGTCAGCTGAACAATGAAACTACAACAAAAAATAGTTGGGCATCGTGGTGGGCACCTGTAGACCCAGCTACTTGGTACTTGGGAAGCTGAAGCAAGAGAATCGCTTAAGTCCAAAAGTTTGAGGTTGCTGTAATCTGTGATACCACAGAACTCTACTGAGGGCAACATAGTGAGACTCTCCAAAAAAAAAAAACCAGCTCAACCTTCCTTTTTTTTTTGTAGAGACAGAGTGTCACTTTATGGCCCTCAGTAGAGTGCCGTGGCGTCACACAGCTCACAGCAACCTCCAACTCCTGGGCTTAGGCGATTCTCCTGCCTCAGCCTCCCGAGTAGCTGGAACTACAGCCGCCCGCCACAACGCCCGGCTATTTTTTTGTTGCAGTTTGGCCGGGGCTGGGTTTGAACCCGCCACCCTCGGTATATGGGGCCGGCGCCCTGCTCACTAAGCCACAGGCGCCACCCGATTCTCAACCTTCCTAATGCCACGATGCATTTTCATTGTTACAAAGGGGTCATGGCCCACAGGTTGACAATTGCTGTTCTAAGGCAAACTAGAAGACAGCCTAGTGGAGGCAAAACCAGAAGCGAGGAGGCTGGTGGACATCAGTCCAGAACAGGGGTGGTGGAGCTTCAAGAATGGAAACCCCTGGTCTTGCCCCCAGGCCACCCAGCTCATGAAGGGCACAGGCATCCACCCAAGAACCTGGCCAGGCAAGCTCCACATGAGGGGGGCCCATAACCCACCCAGAATGTTATTCACAGTGATGGTATGAACAGGTACCTGAAGGACTGTGACTTATTTGCCGATAGCAAATAGGTCTGTCTCTGCCACGGACTCCAGAATAGGGCCCACAGAGCAGGTACTCAGTAAGTACTTGGAGGAAATAATGCATGTGGAGGGACCTGGGCTTGGGTCCTGAATCTGTCTCCCATCAGCTGTGTGACCTGCCCCTTAGCCCAGCTAAGCTTTCCTCTGTCAAAAGGGCCAGGACCGGAAAAGTTCTGTCGTATCCAAGGCTTCTGTCTTCTCGGTCCTTTCCCTTCCTGGTCTTTGACGCTCCCAAGGCGGCATCAGGACAGACTCCCCTGCACAGGAGGCCTTGAAGAGTAAGGACTAGCCCTCCCTCACATACAGCCTATCACAGCCATCCCCTCTCCCCCAAACAGAGGAGGAAACAGGAGTCCAGACAGGCTGAGTGACTCAATGAAGGTCTCACAGCTGAGATCTAAGTAACAATGGGTGTAATAATATTACAGCCATTATTACATTAATAAGCTGAACTCATTTAAGCCTCAGAACAACCCTCTGAGTTACTGTCTGTTTTTCTTCCATTTAATAGATTTGGGAACTAAAAGCACAGAAAATTGTACCAAGTCATACAGTTAGATTATGATCCCAGGTCTTTTTCTCCAGTTCCACCCAGCCCCTCCATGTTACACCTCTCCACAAATCCTGGCAAGCTGGCTCCATACCTGTATGTGCATCCGGGCACGGCGCAGCAGACTCAGTGTGGTATATCGGGCACAGTCAGTCCCCAGGGGCATCTGCTGCTTCAGCCGCTCCAGGCATCGTTTCAGCTGGGCCCTCCTGCAGGGGAAGGGGTCTGGAGGGCAGTGCTACCCCCACCTTGCTGGCCTGAGGGATGTTAGGGGAGGGAAGGCCAGAGGGAGGTGGTCCATGGGGTCTGATGCTGTCAGGACAGGGCTGGGACTCACCTGCGCTTCTCCAGCTCATTGTGCACAGACCTGCCAATGCCAAAGAGGGGAGGGTGAGGGTGGCCAGCTGCAGCCCCCTAATCCCAGGGCCCTCAGTGGCTCAGGATCCACAACAGTTGTCTACCCCACAAAATTCCACTGTGGGGACCTCATGTTAGCATCACCCCTAGGCAGGGATGGGGGGAGTCAGAGATCCACGCTTAGCCAAAAGATAAGAAAGGCCCGCCTTAGCTGGGCGTTGTGGCGGGCGCCTGTAGTCCCAGCTACTCGGGAGGCTGAGGCAAGAGAATCGCTTAAGCCCAGGAGTTGGAGGTTGCTGTGAGCTGTGTGAGGCCACGGCACTCTACCAAGGGCCATAAAGTGAGACTCTGTCTCTACAAAAAAAAAAATAAAGAAAGAAAGAAAGGCCCACCTAAGTGCTTTGGGGGTCCAAACAAAGCCCCCTGCCAAATAGGAAGAGCTTTGTGGACAGAGGTGACAGCTCAGTGCAGAAACAGAAGTTTCCCAGAGCAGGTGGTGGAGGTAGAGGGGATAGGGTATGCAAGGTAGCAGAGTGGGAAGGCTGTGGGTGGGTGAGGAGTCTGCTGTGTGGAGAATGGGAGGGGGAGCAGGACTCACAACTGTCTTGCTCACATCAGAGATGCTCAAGAGTCCTTGAGTAAGGCTCGGCGCCTGTAGCACAGTGGTTATGGCGCCAGCCACATGCACCGAGTCTAGTGGGTTTGAACCCACCCCGGGCCAGCTAAACAACGACAACTGCAACAACAACAAAAAATTGCTGGGCATGAGGCGGCGCCTGTGGCTCAGCGGGTAGGGTGCTGGCCGCATATGCCGAGGGTGGCGAGTTCAAGCCCAGCCCCGGCCAAAACTGCAACAAAAAATAGCCGGGCGTTGTGGCAGGTGCCTGTAGTCCCAGCTACTTGGGAGGCTGAGTCAAGAGAATCGCCTAAGCCCAAGGATTTGGAGGTTGCTGTGAGCTGTGTGACACCACGACACTCTACCGAGGGCGATAAGGTGAGACTCTGTCTCTACAAAAAAAAAAAAAAATTGCTGAGCATTGTGCCGGGTGCCTGTAGTCCCAGCTTCTTGGGAGGCTGAGGCAAGAGAATGGCTTAAGCCCAACAGTTTGAGGTTGCTGTGAACTGTGACATTCCAGCACTCTACTGAGGGGAACATAGTGAGACTCTGTCTCCAAAAAAAAAAAAAAAAACAGTCCTCCTTGAGTGAACAGCAAGGTGTGTTTAGGGAATGCAGAGATGGGGGGAGTGCTCTGAATGTCTGGTACCTACCCCAAAAGGTGCAAACAACAGGGAGGTAATGGGCAGAGTAAGGGTCCAATCGGTACAGAGTCCATTCCCTCCAGTACCCACAGCCCCTGGGCTTCCTCACCGCCCACTGTCCAGCGCATCAGGAGTTTGGAGGGGTCGCTTCTTCCTTCTGTGGATTGGACCCGGACTGCGGTGTGGGCACAGGGACGCATAACCATGCTCAGCCTCTGCCAGAGAGAGCCCCTGCCGGTGTCAGAGTACAGCTGGACCCAATCCCAGCAGGAGCATCAAGGAAAGGCTTTTGGCGTCAGGAACATTTCCCCAATCCCTCCCAGCCCAACTGCCCACGGACTCCTCTCAAGTTGAGGGCGGAGGCGCCCCAGGACTATTGCTCTAGGGACGTGCATCCTTCAAATTGGGAGCCAAGTTCAGTCCAGGCGCGTGTCACCGAGGTGTCCACCCGGAATCTAGCCAAGGGTTCTTTCTCACCTCTCTCACGGCGCTCCAGGAACTCGGCAGCCTGCAACAGGACCTGGATGTTACTGGTCACGGGTTCCATATCGGCGACAGCTGGCGGAAGGCTGGTCTGGGATGCCGGCTGGAGCAGCGGCTGCACCACTTTTGTTACAATGTAACTGACACGGTGCAACAAACACAGGGCCCGGGCCCCGCCCCCGGGACGCCCCGCCCGCGGGAACGCCCAACCTTTGGCCCCACCCCTCCGGAATGCGCTGGTGAACCACCGTCCTCCCTCTGCGAGCCCCACCCCTCGCCCCCGAGTGGCCTAGGATCTTCCTAAACAGGTACAGGCGCCCGCTCCAGGCCCGGCTGTGGGGCGAACGCCCGGGCTGGAGGGATGCTGCGTCTTGTCCGCTTCGCTCCACCCCACGCCGGTTCCTTGGCGTCTTCGGGCCTCAGTTTCTAGCCCGGCTCTGGTGACAAGCGCCCAGCACACAGAGTGGCGCTTTGGCAGCCAGGTGGTCCTTGAGAGGCCCTGGCCTCAGCCGCCGCACGTGGGCGCCACGGGGCGGGGCCAGCCGGCTGCCGCTCGTTCATTTGCCCATGGCTTGCCTGGACTCACTGTCGTCATCATCGGGGAGAGGCCAGGGAGACCCTGAGGCGCCATTGGCTGCATGGGGCCCCGCCCTCTCCCGCCGCTAGTCCACACGGTCGGGCGGGAAAAGGAGCAGGTTTCAAATTTGAAAACCTGAACGATGGGGCGGAGTCGAACCAGAAACAGAGCCGCAATGCGCAGGCGCAGGCGGAGGGGCGACAGCCTCGGCTCCGGCTCTTGCTATTCTCTCCCTACCCAGGCCTGCCATCAGAGCCCCGAAGGTTCCCCGCTGGGCCTCAGCATCCTATTGTGTGGAATGGGAAGTTACCGTTGCTTTGAAAACGTCAGTGGGGGGGGGCGGCGCCTGTGGCTCAGTCCGTGAGACGCCGGCCCCATGTGCCGAGGGTGGCGGGTTCAAACCCGGCCCCCGGCCAAACTGCAACCAAAAAATAGCCGGGCGTTGTGGCGGGCGCCTGTAGTCCCAGCTACTCGGGAGGCTGAGGCAGGAGAATCGCTTGGGCCCAGGAGTTGGAGGTTGCTGAGACCCGTGTGAGACCACGGCACTCTACCGAGGGCCATAAAGTGAGACTCTGTCTCTACAAAAAAAAAACGTCAGTGGGGTACCAGCTTCCAAGCGAGGCCATCCCCTGGAAGCAGGCGAACTGGCTTTTTAGTAGGCTCTGGAGTCAACGGAGTTCGGTTCTCAACTGTATATTACTCTGCAACTGGGGAGCCCTGCAAAAGCGTTGTTGGAGGAGCAAAGTCAATGAATATGTAGTGCCCAGCAGGAAAGAGCTGCCCTTCTCCAAGGCAGGTGTAGCCAGATTCAGGCTTTTGCCTCCCAGACAATCCTCTGGTGTTTTTATTCAGAGTCCAGGAAACTTATTTAAAAAAAATTTTTTTTTTTTTTTTTTTTCAGTTTTTGGCCGGGGCCGGGTTTGAACCCACCACCCCCCACTCCTTTGAGCCACAGGCGCCGCCCTAAAAATTGTTTTTATTTTCTTTTGAGACAAGAGTTTCACTTTGCCACCCTCAGAATGCGTGGGGTCACAGCTCACAGCAACCTCAAACTCTTGGGCGTAAGCGATCCTCTTCTTTCAGCTTCCCAAATAGCTACAGGCGCCCACCACCGGGCTAGTTGCTCTGGCTCAGACTGGTCTCGAACTTGTGAGCTCAGGCAATCCACCCACCTCAGCCTCCCAGAGTGCTAGCATTACAGGAGAGCCACTGTGCCCAGCCCTTTACAAAAAAAAAATTTTTTTTGAGACAGAGCCTCAAGCTATTGCCCTGGGTAGAGTGCTGTGGCATCACAGTTCACAGCAACCTCTAACTCCTAGGCTCAAGCGATTCTCCTCCCAAGTAGCTGGAACTATAGGCGCCTGCCACAACGCCCAGGTATTTTTTGGTTGCAGCCATCATTGTTGTTTGGCGGGCCCAGGCTGGATTCGAACTCGCCAGCTCAGGTGCATGTGGCTTGCGCCTTAGCCACTTGAGCCACAGGCGCTGAGCCTGCAAAAAAAAATTTTTTTTGAGACAGTGTCTCTGTCGCCCTGGGTAAGTGCCATGGCATCATCATAGCTCACAGCACTTCCAGAGTAGCTGGGACTACAGGTGCCCGCCATGGTGCCTGGCTAGTTTTCTTTTTTTTTTTTTTTTTTGACATAGAATCTAACTTTGTCACTCTTGGTAGAGTGCTGTGATATCATAGCTCATAGCAACCTCAAATTCCTGGGCTTAAGCGATTCTCTTGCCTCAGCCTCCCAAGTAGCTGGAACTACCGGCTCTGGTCACAACGCCCAGCTATTTTTAGAGATGAACCCTCACTCTGGCTCAGGCTGGTATGGAACCTGTGAGCTTAGGCAATCCACCCACATTGGCCTCTCAAGTGCTGGGATTACAGGAGTGAGCCACCACGCCCAGTTTTTCCTTTTTCTTTTTCTTTCTTTCTTTCGTTTTTTTTTTTTTGAGATAGAGTCTCATTTTGTCACCCTCCGTAGCTCACAGCAACCTCCAACTCCTGGGCTTACGCGATTCTCTTGCCTCGGCCTCCCGAGTAGCTGGACTATAGGTGCCTGCCACCATGCCCGGCTATTTTTTGTTGCAGTTTGGCCAGGGTGGGTTCAAACCCGCCACCCTTGGTGTATGGGGCTGAAGCCCTTCCCACTGAGCCACAGGCGCCGCCCCAGTTTTGTTTTTTTTTTGCAGTTTGGGCCAGGCCAGGCTTGAACCCGCCACCCCTGGTATATGGGGCTGGCACCCTACTCCTTGAACCACAGGTGCCGTCCCCCAGTTTTTCTATTTTTAATAGAGATGGGTTTTCGCTCTTGCTCAGGCTGGTCTCAAACTCCTGACTTCTGATCCACCCGCCTCCGCCTCCCAGAGTGGTAGGATTGCTGGCGTCAGCTACCGCACCCACTGGGCTCCTTTTACCCCCATTTAACAAATAAACAAAAACCCTCCTTAGGTGTGATGCAGCACCAGCAGATGTCCCACACCTGCAGGACAAGAAAGTGAAAGCAGCTGAAGCAGGGTGGGGCCCTACTATCCTTCTGTGCCAGTGACTAGGAAGTAGAGAGGGGAGAGAAGGCAGAAGATAGAATCTTTGCAAAGAGAGTTTTGGTAAACACAGGCTCATGTCAGGTAGATCTCAGTTCCTCGCACAAAACCCTGGAGTTTCTCTAAGAGACACTCCCAGTGGATTCACTGACATGTTCAGGCAAGAACTGCTGCCTAGGACAATCCATCTACCTATTCACCTGTCACTTATGAGACTCCAGACATTGTGCTGGAGGCTGCACTGTACAACAATGGACAGAAATAGATAGGGTCCCTGCCTTTGCAGAGCTCAGGCTTGAGGGAAAGAGACCAATATAGTAATCACACAAAGAGTTCCAGCTCTGGCAAGGCACAGTGGCTCATGCCTATAATCCTAGCACTCTGGGAGGCCAAGGTATGTGGATCACCTGAGCTCAGGAGTTGGAGAACAGCCTGAGCAAAAGTGAGACCCCTACTAAAAATAGAAAACTTAGCTGGGTGTTGTAGCCGGTGCCTGTAGGCCCAGCTACTCAGGAGACTGAGGCAAGAGAATTGTTTGAGCACCAGAGGTTGCTGTGAATTACAATGCCATGCACTCTATTCAGGGTGACGGAAAAAGTTCCAGCTCTGATGGGTCATCATAGGAAAAGACACAATGCTGAGAGCGGTGCCTATGGCTCAGTGAGTAGGGCGCCGGCCCCATATGCCGAGGGTGGCTGGTTCAAAAACAGCCCCAGCCAAACTGCAACAACAACAACAACAAAAAATAGCCGGGCGTTGTGGCGGGCGCCTGTAGTCCCAGCTGCTTGGGAGGCTGAGGCAAGAGAATCATGTAAGCCCAAGAGTTAGAGGTTGCTGTGAGCCGTGTGACGCCATGGCACTCTACCCCAGGGCAGTACAGTGAGACTCTGTCTCTACAAAAAAAAAAAAAAAAGACACAATGCTGAGCACACATTCTAAAGAACATATGACCAAATCAAAGGTTTTTCTGGGGAAATGGACAATTAGGTGTTATTTATGTATAAGAGGGACAAAAGAAAATTCTAGGCAAAGGAACAGCATGTGCAAAGGTCCTGAGGCTGAAAAGAATGTGTCAATATGTAGTTTGGCTAACATTGAGAGCAAATAATCTGGTGTAGGCTGACAGTGGAGGGGCTGGCAGAGCTCAGCCAGGTTGATGGCTCCCTCAAACCCCCATCTAAAGTCAGTTTATGACTGAAGAAAGGAGTCATATGGCCTGTGAATGAAATTCCAATTTTATTTTACAAGTCATCATCCAGCTCAGTGCCTGTAGTTCGGCGGCTAGGGTGCCAGCCACATACACGGGAGCTGGTGGGTTCAAATCCAGCCCTGGCCTGCCAAACAGCAATGACAACTATAACCAAAAAATAGCCGGGCATTTTGGCAGGCACCTGTAGTTCCAGCTACTTGGGAGGCTGAGGCAAGAGAATCGCTTAAGCCCAAGACTTTGAGGTTGCTGTGAGCAGTGATGCCATGGCACTCTACCCAGGGCGACCGTATGAGACTGTCTCAAAAAAAATAAATAAATAAAGTCAGCATCCACACAATGCAGACATGAATCTTCTAGTCGGACCTAGGTGGCCTGGCCTTCAAGTCTGTGTAGGATAGAAGCAGGAAGTCTGAAGGAAGGTAGTTCCCAGTAGGAAGAGCGAGCCAGGCATACTTGAGGTGGTTGTGGAAGTGAGGCAGGGTCTGCATGGGGGCTGAGGTACCCATTCCAAGGTGCTATGCAGGGGATTCAAGCTAGGAAAGAGCAAGCAGGCTGGTGTCACCCTGACCCCAGGCCTGCCATGAATATGGATCAGGGTCACTGACCAGAGGCAGACAGGGGCAGTTCCTCCTGAGCAGCAGGGCTGTTGAGAGGAGGCTAGGATTCAGGCTTGGACAAGCAGTGGTCCTGCCTCAAGCCCTCAGATGCCCCTCTGAGAAAATGCAGGTGTTAGTGCCCTCTGAACCCAGGACTGGAAAAGGAGCACTAGTGCCCCTGCTACCTCAGTAGTGATCAGTCTTAGAACCTCTGTCCTAGACCTCCCGGGGTCCTGCATTACCTCTGGGGGCTCCATAGTGCAACCCTGTGACCTCCCTTGGGTCTTGCCTATCCAAGTCATTGTGGCTGCACTTCAGTGCAGGTTCTGCTGGGGACTGGCATCTTCTGGGCTCCAACAGATAGACTCTGATTTGTGCATGGGGTAGCAGGGGTGAAGGGGGGCCCTACCACTCCCTTGCTACAATTAGGACCCCTTGAAGAAGGCAGCCTGCCCTGGGCTCACCATCTTCTCCCACCCTACAGGATGCAGGAGATGGCCCTGCTGTATCCTCAGAACCCTTTCACCTTCTCCTCTGCAGGTGAGAGAGTAGCTGGGGAAGGAGAAGCTGGGGGCCTGTCTCAGACCCTGCATTCCTGCCAGCCTCCTCCCCGAGATCCCAGCTCCCAACCTTTCCCACTTCATTCATTTCCCATCTTCCCACAGAGTGGCACTCCTTAGTCATGATGTTAACCCAACTCCCCATGGCCCTTGGGACAAAATTCAGAATAAGCTATGTCCATGTCATGCCATGAAAGAGACATGCATCCTCTTGCCCATCTCTCTGCCCCTGCCAGCTCATGGCAAATGTCCCTTTCTCCAGGAAATTCCCAGGCCTTCCCCCTTCAGAGCATCCTCCCCAAACAGCAGTTGTCCTGTATCCCTTTCTCCATCAGACTATGACTTCAGTGACAGAGGAAACCAGTGCTGGAAAAAGGGTTTGTCCAAGTCATGGGATAGGAGTGGGAAAGGACCTTGGTGGGCCTGGGCTTCCATGGCCACCAGATGCTGATAGGCGAGCAGTCAGCAGACCCCAACTTAGAGACCACTGGAATGCCACCCCCAAGCTGCTAGAGAAGTACAGTATAATGATTATAGAGTTAGGGGGCCATCTGGTCCCTCACTTGACATTGTAGGTGAATAGGCCATGAGGCCAGGCCTGGCTAGATGTAGTCTCAGAAGTGGCTGAGATTATGATAACTGACAGTCCCACTTATCCTGGGAGGGACTATTGCAGAGAGATCTCCGTAGGATCACTCTCACGTCTGTCCACATTTTAATTCTCTCTTCTCTCTGTTTCTGTTTCTCTCTTTCTCCTCTTGGTAAGTCTTGCTGGCAGACTACCAGACTAGACTTATTAATCTTTTCAAAGAACCAGCTTTGGGTTTAATTTTCTCCTTTGTTCCTAGCCTTGTATGGTAGAAATGTGAATGATTCCCTTCTTTTCTCTGCACTGCTTTTACTGCATTACACAAACCTTGATGTGACTTTGTTCTGATTCAGAGAGCCTTTCAAATTCCTCTCAGAATTTTTTCTTTAACCTATGACCCATAAGTAACTCCGTTTGTTTTTTAATATCCAAATATTTGGGAACTTTCTTTTTTTAACTTTTTTTTTTGTAGAGACAGAGTCTCACTTTATGGCCCTCAGTAGAGTGCTGTGGCATCACACAGCTCACAGCAACCTCCAACTCCTGGGCTTCAGCGATTCTCTTGCCTCAGCCTCCCGAGTAGCTGGGACTACAGGCGCCCGCCACAATGCCCAGCTATTTTTTGGTTGCAGTTCAGCCGGGGCCGGGTTTGAACCCGCCACCCTCGGTATATGGGGCCAGCACCTTACCGACTGAGCCACAGGCGCCTCCCCGGGAACTTTCTTTTTTTTTTTTTTTTTTGAGACAGAGTTTCACTTTGTTGCCCTCAGTAGGGTGCCATAGCATCACAGCTCACAGCAACCTCAAACTCTTAGACTTAAGCGATTCTCTTGCCTCAGCCTCCCGAGTAGCTAAGACTACAGGCGCCAGTCACAACACCCAGCTATTTTTTTGTTGCAGTTGTCATTGTTGTTTAGCAGCCCTGGGCGGGGTTGAACCTACCTACCTTGGTGTATGTGGCCGGCACCCTAACCAGTGAGCTACGGGTGCTGAGCCCATATTTGGGAACTTATCTATTTATCTTTTCGTTATTGGTTTGTAATTTAATTCTAATGAGATCAGAGGATATGCTCTTATAATTTTGATCATCTGAAATTTATCAAGGCCTTTACGATCTTGACAAATGTTCCATATACATGTGAAAATAGCATACATCCTCTAGCAAAAGAAGTTATGTCCGGACTGATTTTTTTTGTCTACTGGTTGTATCGATTACTAGGAGGCAAGTATTACAGTCTCCAACTATAATTGTGAAATTGTCAACTTATCTCTTGAGTTCTATCACATTTTACTTTATGTATTATAGGAGACTCTACATTTGTGATTACTGCATCTTCTTGATGGCTTTATTCTTTAATTTTATAAAATATCACTCTGGGGCGGCGCCTGTGGCTCAGTGAGTAGGGCACCAGCCCCATATGCCGAGGGTGGCGGGTTCAAACCCAGCCCCGGCCAAACTGCAACCAAAAAATAGCCGGGTGTTGTGGCGGGCACCTGTAGTCCCAGCTGCTCCGGAGGCTGAGGCAAGAGAATCGCGTAAGCCCAAGAGTTAGAGGTTGCTGTGAGCCATGTGACGCCACGGCACTCTACCAGAGGGCGGTACAGTGAGACTCTGTCTCTACAAAAAAAAAAAAAAAAAAATCACTCTGTATCTTTGGCAATTTCCTTTTCTTTAAGATTATGTTGGGGCAGCGCCTGTGGCTCAAAGGGGTAGGGCGCTGACCCCATATGCTGGAGGTGGCAGGTTCAAACCCAGCCCCAGCCAAAACCTGCAAAAAAAAAAAAAAAAAAGATTATGTTGTATGGGATGGTGCCTGTGGCTCAAAGGAGTAGGGCGCTGGCCCCATATATCAGAGGTGGTGGGTTCAAACCTGGCCCGGCCAAACACTGCAAAAAAAAAAAAAAGATTATGTTGTATGGGGTGATGACTGTGGCTCAGTATGTTAGGTGCTGGCCCCATATACCAAGGGTGGTGGGATCGAGCCCAGCCCTTGCCAAACTGCAAAAAAACTAGCCAGGCATTGTGGCAGGTGCCTATAGTCCCAGCTACTCGGGAGGCTGAGGCAAGAGAATCACCTATGCCCAGGAGTTGGAGGTTGCTGTGAGCTGTGACACCACGGCATTCTACCAAGGGTGATGAAGTGACACTCTGTCTCCAAAAAGAAAAAAATTATGTTGTCTGATAGTAATATAATCAAAACAGCTTTCTTTTGTTGTTGTTTTGGCTTTGGGGTTTTTTTGTTTGTTTGTTTTTGAGAGAGTCTCACTATGTCATGCCCTCGGTAGAGTGCTGTTATGTCATAGCTCACAGCAACCTCACACTCTTAGGCTTAAGCGATTCTCTTGCCCAGCCTCCCAAGTAACTGAGACTACAGGTGCCCACCATAACACCTGGCTATTTTTTTTTTTTAATTGTAGTTGTCATTGTTTTTCTGGAACCTGCCAGTCCCAGTATATGTGGCTGGCACCATAACCACTGAGATGCAGGCGTCTCCTAAACAATTGACTTTTTAAAAATTACAAATAAATAGTCTTTTCTATTTCACCACGTATGTATCATTTCTAGCATTCTTCATTCTATTTGTAGATCTGGGTTTCATCTGAGGATCACGGATCCTGCAACAACAAATTCTCCTAGCTTTTGCTTATCTAAAAATGTATTTATTTCACCTTCATTTTGGAAGCATATTTACATTGGATTTAGATTCCAGGTTGACAGCCTTTCAGTCCTTTAGTTCTCCTCATTTGCCTTCTAACTTGCATATTTTTGTCTAAATCATTGAAATTTTTATCACTTCCCCACTGTATGTGATGTCTCTTTTTTTCTCTCTCTGCTTTTTTTATTTTGGACGTAAAAATGGTCAAATTTTATTAGTCAATTTTTTTCCACCCAAAAGGTACAAGATGAACATATAATTGGGATGGCAACTCCATTCGACATTCCAATTCACTCTTCTGCTTGTCCCTCATACCGGTTAAGGGGAACAGGCATTAGGTTGCATTAGTCTATCTGCTTTTAATGTCTCTTGGCAGAGCACAGTGGCTCATGCCTACAATCCTAGTATTCTGGGAGGCTGAGGCCAGAGGATCAGTTGAGATTAAGAGTTTGAGCAAGAGGGCAGCGCCTGGGGCTCAGTGGGTAGGGCGCCGGCCCCATATACTGAGGGTAGTGGGTTCGAACCTGGCCCCAGCCAAACTGCAACAAAAAATAGCTGGGCATTGTGGTGGGAGCCTGTAGTCCCAAATACTTGGGAGGCTAAGGCAAGAGAATCGCCTAAGCCCAGGAGTTACAGGTTGCTGTGAGCTGTGACACTATGGAACTCTACCGAGAGTGATAAAATGAGACTGTCTAAAAAAAAAAAAAAGAGAGTTTGAACAAGACTCTGTCTCGACTAAAAATAGAAAAATTAGCTGAGCATGATGGTGGGCACCTGTAGTCCCAGCTACTTGGGAGGCTGAGGCAGGAGGGTCTCTTGAGCCCAGGAGTTTAAGATTGCTGTGAGGGGGCGGCGCCTGTGGCTCAGTGAGCAGGGCCCCGGCTCATATCATCCCCATATACCGAGGATGGTGGGTTCAAACCCAGCCCCGCCCAAAACTGCAACAATAAAATAGCCGGGCATTGTGGCAGGCACCTGTAGTCCCAGCTACTTGGGAGGCGGAGGCAGGAGAATCTCTTGAGCCCAGCAATTGGAGGTTGCTGTGAGCTGTGATGCTACGGCACTCTACCCAGGGCAACAGCTTGAGGCTCTGTCTCAAAAAAAAAAAAAAGATTGCTGTGAGCTATGATGGCACCACTGCACTCTGTCAGCCTGGGTGACACAGTGAGACCCATCCCCAAATAATATGTATATATTATTTTTCTCTGTTTGATTTCCCCCTATTGGCTATGATATACCTGGGTATGGATGGTTTTCTTTGTGCTTGTTGAGCGTTTGGAGTGTTTTTGAGCCCCTGGAATTTTTTGTTGTTGTTGTTTTGTTTTGTTTTGGTTTGTGAAACAGGGTCTTAACTCTTTTTCTTGGGCTAGAGTGCAGTGGTGTCATCCTAGCTCACTGCAACCTCAAATTCCTGGGCTCAAGTGATCCTTCTGCCTCAGTCTCCCAAATAGCAGGGACTACAGGTGTGTGTTACATGCCCAACCAATTTTTCTTGTCTTTTTATAGGGATGAGGTCTCACCAAGTTGCTCAGACTAGTCTTAAACTCCTGGCTTCAAACAATCCCCCCCACCTTGACCTCTTAAAAGTGCTAGGATTATAGGAATGAGTCACCAAGGCTGGCTAGAAACATTTTAAGCTCTTATGTCTTCAATTATTTCCCCTGGCCTCTTTTTTCCTTTCTCTCCTACTCTGAACCCAATTTCTTATATGTTGCTTCTCAGGGTAATTAATGCTGTTACTTTTTTCCATTTTTGTTTTCCAAAAATCTCTCTGCTTCACTTTGGGTAATTTCCTATTTTCACTTTGGACAATTTACTTGTTTTCAAGTTCACTAATTCTTTCTTCCATAGTATCTAATTTGGTGTTTAGCCCATCTGTTGTAGTTTTTTATTCCAGCTATTATCTTTTTCAGATCTCAAATTTCCATTTGGTTCAGTTTTGTTTTTTTTTGTAGAGACAGAGTCTCACTTTACCGCCTTCAGTAGAGTGCCATGATGTCACAGGACTCACAGCAACCTCTAGCTCTTGGGCTTCAGCAATTCTCCTGCCTCAGCCTACCGAGCAGCTGGGACTACAGGCGCCCACCACAACGCCCAGCTATTTTTTTTTGTTGTTGCAGTTTGGCCGGGACTGGGTTTGAACCTGCCACCCTGGGTATATGGGGCTGGCGCCTTACTCACTGAGCCACAGGCGCCACCCCATTTGGTTCAGTTTTTAAAGTTTTATATCCATATCCTGGAATACCCCCATTATCCTGTATGTTAGTTTTCTAGGGCTCTCATAACAAAGTACCATAAACTAAGTGGCTTAAAATAATAGAAATTTATTCTTTCACAGTTCTGGAGGCTAAGAGTCTAAAATCTGGTGTCGGCAGGGCTAGTTTCTTTTGGAATTTCTGGGGGAGAATCTATTCCATGTCTCTCCTCTCCTTACTTCTGCTACTGGCATTCCTTAGCTTATAGACACATCACTCCAGTTTCTACCTCTGTCTTCACATGGCATTCTACCCCATGTTTCTCTGTGTTCAAATTTATCTCTTTTATTTATTTATTTTTTTTGTAGAGACAGAGTCTCACTTTATGGCCCTCGGTAGAGGGTCACAGCAACCTCCAACTCCTGGGCTTAGGCGATTCTCTTGCCTCAGCCTCCCGAGTAGCTGGAACTACAGGCGCCTGCCACAATGCCCGGCTATAAATTTATCTCTTCTTATAAGGACTGCAGCCATTGGATTAGAAACCATCCAAATTGATATGACCTCATTTTTACTAATTGTATTTGCAAGTATCCTATTTTAAATAATGGCACATTCTGAGTTTTTGGACAAACATGAAGTTTTGAGGAACACTATTCAATTTATTATGCCCCTCCCTCCCTAATACCAATTGTTGTTTCTTTCATATATATATATATATTTCTTTTTTTTTTTGAGACAGAGTCTTACTTTGTCACCCTCAGTAGAGTGCTGTGGTGTCACAGCTCACAGCAACCTCCAGCTCTTGGACTTAGGTGATTCTCTTGCCTCAGCCTCCCAAGTTGCTAGAACTTTACAGGTGCCCGCCACAAGGCCCGGCTATTTTTTTGTCGCAGTTTGGCCGGGGCCGGGTTTGAACCTGCCACCCTCGGTATATAGGGCTGGCGCGCTACCCACTGAGTACAGGTGCCGTCCCATTATTTTATATATTTATAATAGTTGTTTAATGTCTTTTATTGTTAATTCTAGTAACTAGGTTTTACTATGGGATTTCTATTGAATACATTTTCTCTTGATTATTAGACACATTTTTCTGTTTCTTCTCATGTCTTAATAGTTTTCTGTTGATTCTAGAAAAGTGAGGAAAATATAATCGAGTATAATTTTAGTAAAGTATATATTTTGTTTTGTTCATTTTCCTTAGAGTACGAGTCTTTAACTGTCCAGCAGTTAGGGTGAGGAGCTTATCATTAAGATTCCTCTTAGAGTCAAGCTGAGCTCTGAAGAGTTTAGCCAACTGTATAGTTAGAGGGAATAGAGGCCACACAAGATGGCTCTCACTTCTGACACCAACTACATATTCAGGGCCTCCCAAAACCACCCCCAGGGATGATAATTCACTAGAAAGACTCATAGAACCCAATGAGAACTCCCCCTTTGGGAGGTTGAGGCCAGGAATTTGAGATCAGCCTGAGCAACGTAGCAAGACTCCATCTCTACCAAAAAAAAAAAAAAAAAAAAAATCAATCAAGGGAAAAAGCGTATAGAGAGTCTGGGAAAGTACAAAACACAGAACTTCCATTGCGGCTGAGCACGGTGGCTCGCTCCTGTAAGCCTAGCACTCTGGGTGGCTGAGGCGAGTAAATCGACTGAGCCCAAGAGTTTGAGGTTGTTATGAGCTATGATCCCAAGCCCAGGGCAATAGTGACACTGTGTCAAAAAAAAAAGGAAAGGGAAAGGAAGGAAGAGAGGGAGGAAGGAAGAGAGGGAGGGAGGGAAAAATTTCCATCGTTCTCTCCTTAGGGAAAACAAATTGTTTTCTCAGCATCAGTGTATAATACTGTCCAAAGTCTTGCTAGTCTGAGCCACAGTGTTCAGTTTGGGGGTTCCATTCTGTAGGGATAATTAATTGGTTGGTTACCTCCATGGTTGATCCCAGTCTACAAGTTGACTGACAGCCTGTGACCCAAAGTTCCACCCTAAATTATATTGTTGGTCGTTCCAGTGTGGTTAGCCTCTAACCTGAATTGCACAGTTACTACCTAGCTAGCCCAAGGCTCCCAGATAAACAGGTACCTCCCCATAGCTGGGGCCAAACGCCATGCCTCTTTGGGGACAAGGTGAAATTCTTGATGACACAGGCCACCCCCTGGTATTTGGCCAAGATTCTCTTACAGCATAATAATCATATATCTAGCAATTGGAGAGGCCAGTATGCAGGTAGGAATAGATTTAAAGAAATAGCTAATCCAGGCCAGGCACACCTCTAATGCTAACACTCTGGGAGGCTGAGGTGAGGTGATCCCTTGATCGGCGTGAGCAAGAGTGAGACCCCATCTCTACTAAATATAGAAAAATTAGCTGGGTGTCGTGTCAGGCGCCTGCAGTCCCAGCTACTGGGGAGGCTGAGGCAGAAGGGGCACTTGAATCCAGGAGTTTGAGGTTGCTGTGAGCTAAGCTGACACCACAGCACTCTAGCCAGAGTGACAGAGGGAGACCCTGTCTCAAAAAAAAAAAAAAAAAGAGGGCAGTGCCTGTGGCTCAAAGGAGTAGGGCGCCAGCCTCATATGCTGGAGGTGGCAGGTTCAAATCCAACCCTGGCCAAAAACTGCAAAAAAACAAAAAGAAAGAAAGAAAGAAAGGAAAGGGGAAAGGAGAAAGAAAAGGGGAAAAGAGAAAGGAACAATTAATCCTTTCCATAAAGCCATCATACTTTCTCAATTTGTTACTAATTAAATTATCATTTCCCCACTTGAGCTACTATTTCTACCTTATGATAAACTTGTGCAGAAGGATGAAGCACAGAAATCAGCTGATGGTTAGGTAAATCCAGTTCATCCTCAAGCCAGCATTTTCATATGTACTACATGTGAATACATACGTATTTTCTTTCTTCATTCTTTCTTTTTCTCTTTTTTGTAGAGACAGAGTCTTACTTTATCACCCTCAGTAGAGTGCGGTGGTGTCACAGCTCACAGCAACCTCCAACTCCTGGGCTTAGGCGATTCTCTTGCCTCAGCCTCCCAGGCAGCTAGAACTATAGGCGCCCGCCACAATCCTCAGCTATTTTTTTGTTGCAGTTTGGCTGGGGCCGGGTTTGAACCCGTCACCCTCGGGATATGGGGCCGGTGCCCTACCCACTGAGCCACAGGCGCCACCCTGAATACATATGTATTTTCATATGTATGACATCCTGAGGAGTAACTTGATTTCCCAATGTATTTGACCCTCAAAAACAGAATTATAACCTTACAACCCTATCACTCCTTACAGCACTAAAAAATAAGAATTGGGTGGCGCCCATAGCTCAGTCGGCAGGGTGCTGGCCACATACAGTGAGGGTGGTGGGCTCATACCCAGCCCGGACCAGCTAAAACAATGATAATTACAACAAAAAAAATAGTTGGGCGTTGTGGTGGGCCCCTATAGTCCCAGCTACTTGGGAGGCTGAGGCAAGAGAATCACTTACGCCCAAGAGTTTTAGGTTGCTGCGAGCTGTGACGCGACAGACCAAGAGTTTGAGGTTACTGTGAGCTGTGACACCATGGCACTCTACCCAGGGCGATAGCTTGAGACTTTGTTTCAAAAAAAAAAAAAAAGAAAAGAAAAGAAAAGAAAGAAAAATAAGAGTCAAAAAGTCCTGGCACATCACCAGGGACCCTTCAATCATTAACAATTAGTATAGTCCAACACCAGGTGCCGTGGCTCACACCTATAATCCTAGCCCTCTGGGACACCAAGGTGAGTAGATCACCTGAGCTCAGGAGCTCAAAACCAGCTTGAGCAAGAGTGAGACCTCATCTCTAAAAATAGCCGGGTGTTGGCTTGGTGCCTGTAGCTCAGTGAGTAAGGCACCAGCCACATATACCGAGGTTGGTGGGTTCAAGCCCAGCCCGGGCCTGCTAAACAACAATGACAACTACAACTAAAAACTAGTCGGGCATTGTGGTAGGTGCCTGTAGTCCCAGCTACTTGGGAGGCTGAGGCAAAAGAATCACTTAAGCCCAAGAGTTTTAGGTTGCTGTGAGCTGTGACGCGACCCGACCCAGAGTTTGAGGTTACTGTGAGCTGTGACGCCACGGCATTCTACCCAGGGCGACAGCTTGAGACTGTCTCAAAAAAAAAAAAAAAAAATAGAAAAACTGAGGCAAGAGGATCGCTTGAGTTGGAGATTGCCCTGAGCTTTGACGCCATGGCACTCTACCAAGGCAACAACTTGAGACTCTGTCTCAAAAAAATAAAAAAAAAAGGAACATTAGGTTTGGCCACTGTGCTAGTCTACATTGCCAGCAGCAATCCTAGTCTGGCAAGTACTTCTCTCTAAACCCATTCATTACAGGGTAAGGTCACCCATGTACACAGCCAGTGGGCTGTCTCACCTAGTAGCAGTCCCTGGAGACCTCAATTTTGGCAAATGTGGTGAAGGCAATACTGACCCATCAGACCCTTAGGATTTCTGACAGAGGTCCAAAGTTGTAGTTACAGTTTCTTAGTTAGGAGTCATCCTGCTTCTGACAACTGCAATGGCAGCCCTGGTCCTGTGACCACTTATCAGATGGGACAAAAGAATTTGAGGTGAAGTGGGGAAAACTTAAAAACGTACCATGATACTAGCATCCTCCCAGCCCTTCTTCCCTAGATCCCCCAGAGGGCCCTACCAAGAGGGCCCTCCCCTGGGATCCTTCATGTTGAGTGTGACCACACACTCATGAAGATGTGTAAGCCAGCCTTCATGCATTTACCTTTCCCGATTTTAGTTAACAAACGTTCCAACTGCCTGTTCCAATTCCTTACCAAACCATCACTCCAAGGACACCTCTTAGCCCATTGTTGGGCATTATGCGCTGTAAAATGTGTTCCTTGGTCTGAAGAAATGCGACCTGGCAGTTTCCAAACGGGTGCAGTGTCTTCTGTTCCCATCCTTGTACTAAACTCTGAGCATTTGCATCCACCAGGGAGAAATTAAGTCCAATTCAGGGTGACTGTCTATTCTTTCCAGGACCTCTCTGTAGCCTCCCTGGGCTACAAGTATCAGTCTGTCCTACTGGACATGTGCGGGCCTTCCCTGGAGAGTCTGCCTTGTAGTCACCTGCAGTCTCCATCACTCTTTTTGCAAGAGAGTCAACTTCTAGCTGCAGCTCCACATGTCCCAAGTGGCTACCTCAAGCGAACATACCAGAATATCCACTCACTGGTTCTAAACATCTTCTGATCCTGGAATAGGGTTCTTCATCGACATGGTCTACTGTGTGTACCCCTCAAGTCCCC
The DNA here is from genome assembly GCF_027406575.1 of Nycticebus coucang. Lineage (NCBI taxonomy): Eukaryota > Metazoa > Chordata > Mammalia > Primates > Lorisidae > Nycticebus > Nycticebus coucang. The sequence continues at coordinate 81,375,298 of NC_069796.1, forward strand.
ACAGTGCTATTCATAGGGCCATGCCCTATGTAGGCATGTGGTGACTAGGTCAGTTTTCCACTTCCTGACCATGCAGGAAGGCCACTGCACTAGCCCCTGCCCATGTGTCAGTAAAAACCCAAACATAGGGGCAAACAGCATACAATTCACCCCACTGAGCTGACTTGACTTACCTTCTTCGACTAGAGTGGCAGCCTTCCAAACAGGAAGCTATCCTGTCACCTTGAAACTTCCATTCCTAACAGCTGTTCTTAGGGTACTTCCTAAGTGGCCCAAATGGCTACAAGCTTCAAAAGCTCTCCATGTGGTTCCAAAGCTGGCCCTAGCAGAAAGGAGGTAGCTGAATGGTAGCATGTTCTGTATAAACCATTCTATCTTATTATGGACTCTTCTGGGCACTTCTCTCCTCATCAGACTATTTCTCCACACCTGAAACATTATAGGTATTTCGGGTTTCAAGGTAATTTTGTGTTCTTAGGTCACAGGGGCAATCTCAAAGTCCAATAGCAAGTTAGTAACTATCTCTCAAAGGGAAATTTTCTGGCCCCGAATTCCAGTGGTTGCCACTAGGTGGCACTCACAAGCTTTTGCCATAAGCTCTTGCCTGCTTTCTCCCAGGAATACAGTGCAAGGAATTATTGTTGTTTTTGTTTGTTTGCAGTTTTTGGCCGGGACTGGGTTTGAACCCGCCACCTCCGGCATATGGGGCTGGCACCCTAACCCTTTGAGCCACAGGCGCTGCCCTGTACAAGGAATTATATATATATGTGGGGTTTTTTTGTTTGTTTTTTTTTTTTGGTAGAGACAGAATCTCACTTTATGGCCCTCGGTAGAGTGCCATGGCATCACACAGCTCACAGCAACCTCCAACTCCTGGGCTTAAGCGATTCTCTTGCCTCAGCCTCCCGAGTAGCTGGGACTACAGGCGCCCGTCACAATGCCTGGCTAATTTTTTGTTGCAGTTTGGTCAGGGCCAGGTTTGAACCTGCCACCCTTGGTATATGGGGCCAGTGCCCTACGCATTGAGCCACAGGTGCTGCCCACTGAACAAGGAATTAACAACTTGCATGGACTTGGACAATTTACTGGTTCCCATACAGCACATCCAATAAATATTGGTGGCTGGGCAGATTTATATGCCTCTGTTTTACCATGTTAGGTAAGGGAAGCTTTCTCCATTCAGATCCAGTATCAACCCACCATAATACATTCAGGTAAAGGAGATGCAACCACTTTCCATAAAGCCTGTTCAAACCTTCCAATTTCCATCCCGTCAAATATTGCATTCCTATATTCTCCCCATCTAACTCTCCCTCCTAGCTGGGCACAGTGGCTCACACCTGTAATCCTAGCTCTCTGAGAGGCTGAGATAGGTGGCTTTCCTGCGCTCAGGGGTTTGAGACCAGCCTAGCAAGAGTGAGACCCCAGTCTCTACTAAAAATAGAAAAGCTAGCTGGGCATCATAGCAGGTGCCTGTAGTCCTGGCTACTCAGGAGACTGAGGCAGGATCGTTTGAGCCCAAGAGTTTGAGGTTGCTGTGACCTATGATGCCATAGCCCTGTACTCTCTTCCCACAGAGTGAGACTCTGTCTCAAAAAACAAACAAACAAAAAAGCAAAACCTGGCTCAGCACCTGTGGCTCAAGCAGCTAAGGTGCCAGCCATATACACCTGAGCTGGTGAGTTCGAATCCAGCCTGGGCCTGCCAAACAAAAATGATGGCTGCAACCAAAAAAATAGCCGGGTATTGTGGCAGGCACCTGTAGTCCCAGCTACTTGGGAGGCAGGGGCAGAGGAATCGCTTGAGCCCAGGAGTTAGAGGTTGCTGTGAGCTGTGACGCCATGGCACTCTACCCAGGGTAACAGCTTGAGGCTCTGTCTCAAAAAAAAAAAAAAGCAAAACCAAAATCGTCTCTCTCCCATGAGGATTTCACAAGTAAGTTTTGGAGTTACATAGTGGGTCCATAGCAAGGAGTCCCAGTGAAGCCTCTTTCACACCCACTCATGCCCATATGGCTTTGGGTTCCCAGTGGGAGCTAGCCATTGTCTTGATTAGATAATGGAACCACTGCCCCAAGTGATTGCAGATCAGCTTTTTCCTTGCCATCTTTGCCTTTTGGATTTTTAAATTCCTCCAACTAGGATAAATAAAGCAGACTTGTTTAGCACCCTTCTATACTGCGGGATCAGTAGAGGCTCCCAACAGTCCACCCAGCTTCCAAAAGTGTTGGATTATAACCTTAGTTTTGACCCCATCAATGTCTGCTTTATTCATCCCTTTTTTTTTTTTTTTTTGTAGAGACAGAGTCTCACTTTATGGCCCTTGGTAGAGTGCCGTGGCCTCACACAGCTCACAGCAACCTCCAACTCCTGGGCTTAAGTGAGTCTCTTGCCTCAGCCTCCCGAGTAGCTGGGACTACAGGTGCCCGCCACAACGCCCGGCTATTTTTTTTTTTGTTGTTGTTGTTGCAGTTCAGCTGAGGCCGGGTTTGAACCCGCCACCCTCAGTATATGGGGCCAGCACCCTACCGACTGAGCCACAGGCGCCGCCCTATTCATCCCATTTCTTAATAACCATTTGAAGATTTTTATATTGCTGGCATGAGTTCTGTACCTTTCCCTTTTGTTTTTCCCCATTCTTCTTTAAATCATTCTAACCATCTTCACTGTTTGTTTCAGCATCATTTTCCCTTCAGAAATGGTCCTGAGACTAGTAGCTTAGGACAGAGCACCTATAATCCAAGCTTGGCCCAAGCTCCTATCTGCCCTAACACTCCGTTGTACTTTCATTGCTACCACAGATACCATTAGAATGGTATATTTAGCTTGTTTCTTGTTACTTTACATTTCCTTAGGTATCCAGTGAACTACTTGGGAGTTGGATCCATCATTACTAAAATGCATTGTTAACTTTTTGCTCTAGTAACTGATCACAGCATTGATGCAGTTTCACACCATGGCAAACCATGGCCCTCCAGGGATCAAAGGCCCATCATACTCCACCCTCTAGGCCAATTCCCAGGACAGTAAATGATTCACCTGCAAGCTTGCCTTTCATAGTCAAACCAACCAATCCAGATCCTGTACCCCAACTACCTCCTTTACTGAGGATCTTACTATCTGAGACACTACTTTCCTGCCCTAATCTCTCCAGGGCCAGAGACCAGACAACTAGGGACACCCTACCCTTCACAGCCACAGAAATTATCCATACTAGGCAGTTCCCTCTGCCTCACTAGATCCTTCCCAAGTAAACACCAGTGCCCCAATCTTCCTTCCCTCTGCCACTAAGTGACCCAGTGCTTCCTGTGTGGCCTCTTGTTGGTGCATGCTGCCTCCTGTTTCTAGGGAAAGCTGGGACTATAAACTTCTTCCTACATGACAGTCATTGCTGAGTCTCAATGTCTTATCATACCTGATGACAGTAAATCCTTGTAACTTTGCAACTGGCATAGCGAGCAGGGTGGTTTGATGACAGATGGACATGTTATGGTTAGGGTTGGGGTAACTGGACCCATTACCTATGAAGGCAGTGCTGGTTATCCGGCCTGCCCCTCGATGGCTGCTACATTGTGTTATTTGTTGTCGGGTATTGCTATGGATTCCAAACCTAAAGGGCAGCACTCCGAAAGCCGAATCCTTCCTAAACTGCCACATAGACTAGAAACGTCCAGGGCCTGGGGATGCTCAACATCTTTCTCCATATCAGTCGTGCTCTCAGGGGCCAGGACAGAGCAGCTGCGGGTGCACGGGAATTGACTGCATCAGTTTCTCAAAAAGATTTTTTTTTTTTTTTGGAAACAGAGTCTCACTTTGTCACCCCTGATAAGACTCCTGTGGCATCACAGTTCACAGCAACTTCAAACTCCTAGGCTCAGGTGATTCTCTTGCCTCAGCCTCCCGAGAAGCTGGGACTATAGGTGCCCATCACAACCCACCTATTTTTTTAGAGACAGGGTCTCACTCTTGCTCAGGATGGTCTTAAACTCATGAGCTCAAGCAATCCACCTGCCTCGGCCCCCCAGAGTGCTAGGTTTACAGGTGTGAACCACCATACCTGGCCTCAAAAAAGATTTATTTAAAGGTGACGAGGATTGACTCATGAGACACTATATTGTCTAGTGCCATGAGACAAGTATATTCCTTTGATCAGGCAAGTGCTGGGATCAACCATGTCATTTATACAAAAGTGCCTAGTGTCTGAGGTGTTGATGGTCCAGGACAAGGGGCTCAAAACCCCACCTCCCCTTTTCCTGCTGAGCTTTGCTGAGTCAAAACTTTCAGCCTGTTGCAGGCAGCAGTGGGAGAGGGCTCTGCCTGAATGCCTCCTCACATACACAGACTGTTCAGCTGTCAGTGTGAGGCATCATCTTAAAGGAATCCTGGCACCCTGCAAATGTTGCTCAGGTTCTACCTTCCCTGCTGTTAGTCCACATACTACTGTCATGATTTGTCCCGGAACTCGTGGGATATAGGAGGTTCCACCTCTGAAGACTAGTGGCTCAATATTTAGTGAAAAGAGGTAAAGGGGGAAAAAAGGGGGGGGGGTAAAGGAAAAGAACACCTGACTCCAGCTCTCTCCAATCCCCCGAGGATGTGGTCCAATTCATTGACAGTTTGGCAGCCCCACCCAGAGAAAGGTGTGATTATCAAGCGTTCAGATCTCTCAGGAATGAAGGTTTGGGTCATACCACCAGGTAGCCACCAAGACCTGGCAGTGGGAGAGCTGAAGGCAAGGGGAAGTTAGAATGGACACTGGCAGAGGGGAGATTGAGAACCACTCCTGGTTCTGAGACAGCAATGGAGACTGTGGGTTTTCTCTCTCACCTTCCTATTTTCTTGACTGAGAGTAGCACTGTAATCTGGCCTTTCCCGTAACAGCACTGTTATCGGTAATCTTGAGTCCTCATTCTCCTTCTCTCCTTCCGCAGGCATCTGACTGGCATCAAGGTCTGAAGATTCAACTGGAGATGGGATACCCCTCTCTTTCTGATGCAGAATTTGGGGGGCTGCCATTGTACTTTTACCTCCACTTGTTTGATATCTGTGGCACCTCACAATTTATTCTGAACTCAGTGTAAAGGCATATTAATTATGGGACTCTCCAACCTCAATTTTTATTTGTTTTTGTTTGTTTGTTTTGGAGACATAGTCTCAAGCTGTCGCTCTGAGTAGAGTAGCGTCACAGTTCCAGCAATCTCTAACTCTTAGGCTTACATGATTCTCTTGCCTCAGCCTCCCAAGTAGCTGGACTATAGGCACCCACCGCAACGCCTGGATTTTTTTTGTTGTTGCAGTTGTCATTGTTATTTAGCTGGCCAGGGCCAGGTTCAAACCCTCTTAATGGTGCATGTGGCCAGTGCCGTAACCACTGTGCTATAAGTGCTGAGCCCAACCTCAATTTTTAAAGAAGTTTAAAATTTTAAATACTTTTTTTCTATAAAGTTCCTGTTCATTTTCTTTGTTAGATGCTTTGATTTTTTTTTTTTTTTTTGAGGCAGAGTCTCATTTCGGCACCCTCAGTAGAGTGCCATGGCATAATAATTCACAGCAACCTCAAATTCTTGGGCTTAAGTGATCCTCTTGCCTCAGCCTCCTGAGTAGTGAGACTGTAGGTGCCCACCACAATGCCCGGCTAGTTTTTCTACTTTTTGTAGAGACGGGGTCTTACTCTAGCTCAGGCTGGTCTGGAACTCCAGAGCTCAGGCAATCCACCCATCTCGGCCTCCCAGAGTACTGGGATTATGGGCATGATCCACCATGCCCAGCCTCCAAAGATAATTCTTAAAACTTTCTAGACAGAGGGCGGGCATGGTGGCTCACACGTGTAATCCTAGCACTCTGGGGGGCTAAGGTGGGTGGAGTGCTTAAGCTCACAGGTTTGAGACCAGCCTGAGCCAGAGCGAGACCCTCATCTCTAAAAAAAGCTGGGCATTGTGGCAGGCACCTGTAGTCTCAGCTACTAGGGAGGCTTAGGCAAGAGAATTGCTTGATAGCCGGGCGTTGTGGCGGGCGCCTGTAGTCCCAGCTACTCGGGAGGCTGAGGCAAGAGAATCGCTTAAGCCCAGGAGTTGGAGGTTGCTGTGAGCTGTGTGAGGCCACGGCACTCTACTGAGGGCCATAAAGTGAGACTCTGTCTCTACAAAAAAAAAAAAGAGAATTGCTTGAGCCCAAGAGTTTGAGGTTGTTGTGAGCTGTGTGATGCCACGGCACTCTGCCAAGGGAGACAGAGTGAGACTCTGTCTCAAAAAAAAAAAAAAAACAAAAAACAGGAAAACCTTTCTAGAAAGAAAAAGAATTCACCTGCAAAGGAATAACTATCAGATGGTATCAGACTTCTAGTTGGCAACACGAAACACAACTACATTTGACCCTTGAAGAACACGGGCACTGGACTCCAGATGCAGTTGAAGATCCATGTGTAACATTTGATTCCCCAAAAGCTAAACTACTAATAGCCTACTGTTGACTGGAAGCCTTACCAATAACATAAGCAGTTGGTTAAGACAGATATAAACTAGTATCTGTATATATTTGTGCATTTGTCACATGCCTAATATTTTCTTAATTTTTTTTCAATATTTCTGGTATACATGGTTTATCTATGAGTTTTTTCAAATTGTCACAAATCTCAAAAAAATATTTATTTTAAAAATCCATGTATCTGGACCCTCTCCTCCACTCCCCTCAAAAATAAATATATAAAAAATAAATAAAAATCCATGTATCCACCTGCACAGTTCAAATGTATGTTGTTCAAGGTCAACTGTACAAGATGTTTTCAGACACAAAGGAGTTCAAGATGATTACTACCCTTGACTTAGTCTGTTTTCTATTGGTTATGACAGAATACCAGGAACTAGGTAATTTATGAAGATTTATTTCCAGGCCGGGTGTGGTGGCTCACGCCTGTAATCCCAGTATTTGGGATTACACAATCCCAGCACCCAGCAGAGGCGGGTGGATTGCCTGAGCTCACAGGTTTGAGACCAGCCTGAGCCAGAGCAAGACCCCGTCTCTAAAAATAGCCAGGCATTGTAGTAGGCACCTATAATCCCAGCTACTTGGGAGGCTGAGGCAAGAGGATCACTTGAACCCAAGAGTTTGAGGTTGCTGTGAGCTAAGATGCCATGGCACTCTACTGAGAGTGAGCAAGTGAAACTCTGTCTCAAAAAAAAAAAAAAAGATTTATTTCTTACAGTTTTGGAGGCTGGGAAGTCGAGGGGTGGAATCTGGCCGGGGTCTTCTTGCTGGTGGGGACTCTGCAGAGTCCCGAGGCAGTGCAGGACATCCCACGGTGGGGGCCGAGTGTGCTCAGGCCTCTCTTCCTCTTCTTACAAAGCTACCAGTCCTCCTCCCATGACAACCCATTAATCCATTACCCCGTTAATCCATCAGTGTGTGAATGGATTAATCCCTGAGGGCAGAGATACAAAAGACTGAATGCTGCCACTTGCAGGATAAGGTTTCAACATGAATTTTGGAGGGGACATTCAAGTCACACAGCAACCTCTGAGACAGTTTCTAAATCACATATACCACAACACCAAAAAATGCAAAAGGAAAGCATAAGGTACAAGAATTAGAGAGTAAAGATGCCAGGAAAGTGTGTAAGTAAATGTATATTTTTTAAAAATTAAAAGCAATTTGGAACCAAAACCCCAAATAACTTCTGTTGATTTCCTGTTCTATCTGTAAACTAAAAATAAAATCCTAAATCCCCCAACCAGAGGTCTCTGAACAAGGGGACCCCAGAAAACACTTAAAAACTCAGCTCGCACCATGCGATGTCCTGCAGTGCCTTGAGACTCTGCAATCCTGGCCATGATAAGAGGAGGTCAGGGATGGGAGGTTAGACATGCCTTATACCCCCTCCCTTTTTTGCTTTAGACACAGCAACTAAACCAGCATTAATTTAAAATAAAGATCATAAGACTGATTCTAAGAGCAAGTTGCAGTGGCTCATGCCTGTAATCCTAGCACTCTGGGAGGATCACTTAAGCTCAGGAGTTTGAGACCAGCCCGAGCAAAAGTGAGACCTCTTCACTACTAAAAATAGAAAATTAGCTGGACATTGTAGTGGGCACCTGTAGTCCCAGATACCTGGGAAGCTGAGGCAAGAGGATGGCTTGAGCCCAAGAGTTTGAGGTTGCTGTGAGCTGTGATGCCATGGCATTCAACCCCAGGGCAACAGAGTGAGATTCTGTTTCAAAAAAAAAGGACCTATAGAATAGATCCTTCCTGACAATAAGATACCAAATTATAAATAGAACCTAAGGTCATGCCAGGCAAAGGTTAAGTCACACACCCCTACACTATGTTCTAACTGCTGTACAGGCTTTTCTTCTTTTCTAGTAGCTAAACAAGCACTACTCTCAAGATAAGCAATACTGAAACTTCAGCTCACCAGCTGTAAGACATTGACTGACTCCGTGTTCCACAGCCACAACTACAGTTTTGACTGGACAAGACACTAATTTCAGTAACTTTCTCTTGATAAGAGACCAGGTGATCATGGACCAGTTCTAGCTGGTTTACAGAGGATGGGCATTGAGTGCCTTTGTGTCCGTGACCTACGTGTCCAGGACTTGTCAACAGCAATGGGAAGAGCCTAATTGTAATATATTTAATGTTAAGTCTCCACTCCAAAGTGAACATGTGTGTCATTTTACCCTCATGAACATTCACACTCTTCCTGTAATCTGTTGAATAGATACACTTGGCCAACACTTTCAGCTTAAATTCGTTTTACCCCTCCTTCCTTTGAAGGCTACATTTCCCAGACTCTCAAAATGGCCAACTTGTAGACTCTAACCTTTTATAAGAAATGAAGCCCCTTTCGGCCGGAGACGCCATCTTCCAGTAATTCACCAAAATGACAAACACAAAGGGAAAGAGGAGTGGCCCCCGATCCATGTTCTCTAGGCCTTTTAGAAAACATGGAGTTGTTCCTTTGGCCACATATATGCGAATCTACAAGAAAGGTGATATTGTAGACATCAAGGGAATGGGTACTGTTCAAAAAGGCATGCCACACAAATGTCACCATGGCAAAACTGGAAAAGTTTACAGTGTTACCCAGCATGCTATTGGCATTGCTGTAAACAAACAAGTTAAGGGCAAGATCCTCGTGAAGAGGATTAATGTTCGAATTGAGCATATTAAGCACTCTAAGAGCTGAGATAGCTTCCTGAAACACGTGAAGGAAATGATCAGAAAAAGAAGGAAGCCAAAGAGAAAGGGACCTGGGTTCAACTGAAGTGCCAGCCTGCGCCACCCAGAGAAGCCCACTTTGTGAGAACTAACGGAAAGGAGCCTGAGCTCCTGGAACCCATTCCCTATGAATTCATGGCATAATAAGCATATAACATAGCACACAGGAGTACCAGTGGACCCTTGTTTTTAGGCGCAAGAACCTATTTATTCCCCATGAGCTCATGGCATAATATGTGTACAGCATAGCACACAGGAAACCAATAGTCCCCATGTAACAGTGATACAAGGTGCTGGGACCTATTTCCCACGAATTCAAAACTCAATCAACACTTTGTCACATTAAATGGCAAGGTACCTCCCTGAGCTGCTGGAACCTCTTCCCCTATGAATTCATGGCATGGAAGATACAAATAATAGCATAAAAATGTTTCTTGTTCATTCACTACAAGTGTGGTTTTTTTTCCCCCCAAAGAAGTATTAAAGCAAATTTTAATGTGTCCAAAAAAAAAAAAGAAATGATGTCATCTCTTTAACTTTGTAAGTTGTGGATTTTTTTCAATTTTGTTTTTGTAGAGATGGGGTCTCACCTAGGCTGGTCTCAAACTCCTGGCCTCAAGTGATCCTCCTGCCCCAGCTTCCCAAGTAGCTGGGATTACATACATGATCCAGGTCCAGGATTCCAGATTTTTGGAGATTTCTGACAAGCAGTACTGCCAAGGAGATAAGCTGTGACGACGAGGAGGTGCCACTTCCTGCCACGTGACCCAGAGTCACCCAATCTATTATATTCAGTCATCCTCACCACCTGACTTCCTGCAAGTTGATCCCAGGTTTGCCTAGTTCTCTCCTAACACCTTCCCTCTCTACAAGATCTGGCCCTTCATAAGTGTGACTGGCTTGGCATGTTTCTCTTCAATTTACTTTTTTTTTTTTTGAGACAGAGCCTCAAGCTGTTGCCTTTGGTAGAGTGCCATGCCATCACAGCTCACAGCAACCTCAAACTCTTGGGCTTAAGCAATTCTCTTGCCTCGACCTCCCAAGTAGCTGGGACTACAGGCACCTGCCACAATGCCCAGCCATTTTTTTGGTTGTAGCTGTCATTGTTGTTTCGAACCCACCAGCTCTGGCGTATGTGGCTGGCACCTTAGCTGCTTGAGCTACAGGTGCCGAACCTCAATTTACTTACTTAACTACGTAATGCTTCTACACAACCAATTTTCTGATCACAATTTTCTCCTTGTATGATTAGGATGAGGCTCAGCTCTGAGTGAAAGCCAACCTGAAACAATGCACACCAGTGGTCAATATCCCTCCCAGGTGAATGCCATCCACAGCAATAGGCCGGGGACCTTGGTGCTCCACCCTCTCAGGCGTCCTCAAACTTTTTAAACAGGGGGCCAGTTCACTGTCCCTCACACCGTTGGAGGGCTGGACTATAGTTTAAAAAAAAAAATCTATGGGGCGGCGCCTGTGGCTCAGTGGGTGAGGCGCCGGCCCCATATACCGAGGGTGGCGGGTTCAAACCTGGCCCCAGCCAAACTGCAACCAAAAAACAGCCGGGCGCTGTGGCAGGCGCCTGTAGTCCCAGCTACTCGGGAGGCTGAGGCAAGAGAATCGCTTGAGCCCAGGAGTTGGAGGTTGCTGTGAGCCGTGTGAGGCCACGGCAGTCTACTGAGGGCCATAAAGTGAGACTCTGTCTCTACAAAAAAAAAAAAAATCTATGAACAAATTCCTATGCACACTGCACATATCTTATTTTGAAGTAAAAAAACAAAACGGGAACAGATATAATCACACCGCCGCATGTGGCCCGCCGGCTGCAGTTTGAGGACCCCTGAGGGCTGTGTCCTGGGTAGCTTGCTACCTGCCTACCTGCCGGTGGCGTACGCATTGTCTCGAAGCCTCAGGCCCCTTCCCTGTACTCCAGGATGCACCTGAAACTGCAAGCTGCACCTCCGGGCTCCTTTGCTCTGCCGCCGGGAGGTACTAGATGCAGACTGGGCAGGGGAGGGAGAAAGGCCTCACTTCCTTCTTCCCAGGGCCGGCAGCAACCCGTTGGCTCCAGCTTCTTCAGAACCGACAGCAGCATAAACCCTGCCTTGTCCCTTAGAGGAGCCTCCTTGACAGCTGAACCCTTGCTGTACAGCTCCCTCTCCACCGGGCCACAGCCCTGGTCACCTAAGCATTGCTGGGATTATGCCTGCTTTAGACGTCCAAGTACCTGCCATGTTCCCCTTCATCTTCAAGATCTGAGCACCAACCATAAGGCATTGCTTCAAGCTCTGGAGTTCTGGTACCATCACTGTACAACCATTTCCCTACACTAAATCCCTCTGTTTGAAATAACTAGAACGGCACGTGTTTTCCAGACTGGATCCTGAATCATAACGTGTCTTCTCTGCCAGATCCAGGAACTGTACCTGTGTATCCTTTGCTTAGTGCCTGCCTAATTCATAGGCAATTAATGAAGATTTGTAGAACTAATTAGAATTTAGTCCACAGTGAAACAAAAATTGAAAATCTAAGTATGATAAAACCATGAGAAATGCCTTACTGCACATACGCATTCTCAATATTGCTGACAAAATCAAGAAATGCCAAATACTCATCGTGAGAGTCTTACAATAAAGCTGCCCTTTTGAAAGGCATACTTTGTTTTCTTTTTTTGAGACAGAGTCTCAGTCACCCTCAGGGCTGAATGCCATGGCATCATAGCTCACAGTAACCTCAAACTCTTGGGCTCAAGTGATCCTGTTGTCTCAGTCTCCCTAGTAGCAGGAACTACTAGGTGCTCCCCACAACACCCAGCTATTTTTAGACACGAGGTCTTGCTCTAGCTCAGGATGGTCTCAGACTCCTGAGTTCAGGCAATCCACCCACCTCGGTCTCCCAGAGTGCTAGGATTACAGGCCTGAGGGATTGCACCCAGCCTTGTATTGTACTAATTGTTAATGACTAAAGGGACCCTGGTAATGTACCAGAACTTTTTTTTTCCTTTATTGAGACAGAGTCTCACTTTGTCACCCTCAGTAGAGTGCTGTGGTGTCACAGCTCACAGAAAGCTCAAACTCTTGGGCTTAAGCAATTCTCTTGCCTCAACCTCCATAGTAGCTGGGACTACAGGTGCCCGCCACAACGCCCAGCTATTTTTGTTTGTTTGTTTAGCAGGCCCAGGCTGGGTTCAAACCCATCAGCCCTAGAGCATGTGGCTGGTATCCTAACCACTGAGCTACAGGCACCCAGCCGTGCCAGAACTTTTTGACTCTTATTTTTTATGATACATCTACTGGTATTCTGCTATAAGGAGTGATGGTGACACTGTAAGGTTATAATTCTGGTTCTAAAGGTCACATACATTGGGAAATCAAGTCAAAGCTTCTTGAGGATGTAATACATATGAAAATACATATGGGGCAGTGCCTATGGCTCAAGGAGTAGGGCGCTGGTCTCATATGCCAGAGGTGGTGGGTTCAAACCTAGCCCCGGCCAAAAACCACAAAAACAAACAAACAAAAAAAAAAAGAAAATACGTATGTATTCATATGTAGTACATATGAAAATGCTGGCTTGAGGATGAACTGGATTTACCTAACCATCAGCTGATTTCTGTGCTTCATCCTTCTGCACAAGTTTATCATAAGGTAGAAATAGAACATCAAGTGGGGAAATGATAATTTAATTAGTAAAAAATTGAGAAAGTATAATGGCTTTTTAGAATGGATTAATTATCCCTTCCCTTCCTTTCTCTTTTTTTTTGGAGACAGGGTCTCTCTCTGTCACACTGGCTAGAGTGCTGTGGTGCTGTGGTGTCAGCTTGGCTCACAACCTCAAACTCCTGGGTTCAAGTGCTCCTCCTGCCTCAGCCTTCCTAGTAGCTGGGATTGCAGGCACTCACTGCAACACCTAGCTAATTTTTCTATTTGGGGGCCTCGCTCTTGCTCAGGCTGATCAAGGGATCCCCTCACCTCAGACTCCTTAGAGTGTTAGCGTGCCCGGCTTGGATTAATTGTTTCTTTAAATCTATTCCTACCTACATACTGGCCTCTCCAATTGCTGTATCCAATCATGATATATGATCATTTTGCTGTAAGAGAATCTAGGCCAAATACCAGGGGGTGGCCTGTGTCATCAAGAATTTCACCTTGTCCCCAAAGAGGCATGGCGTTTGGCCCCAGCTACGGGGAGGTACCTGTTTATCTGGGAGCCTTGGGCTGGCTAGGTAGTAACTGTGCAAGGGTCGGACCTAAGGGTCTGATGGGTCGGTATTGCCTTCACCACATTTGCCAAAATTGAGGTCTCCAGGGACTGCTACTGGGTGAGACAGCCCACTGGCTGTGTACATCGGTGACCTTACCCTGTAATGAATGGGTTTAGAGAGAAGTACTTGCCAGACTAGGATTGCTGCTGGCAGTGTAGACTAGCACAGTGGCCAAACCTAATGTTCCTTTTTTATTATTATTTTTTTGAGACAGAGTCTCAAGTTGTTGCCTTGGTAGAGTGCCATGGCGTCAAAGCTCAGGGCAATCTCCAACTCAAGCGATCCTCTTGCCTCAGTTTTTCTGTTTTTCTTTTTTTTGAGACAGTCTCAAGCTGTCGCCCTGGGTAGAATGCCGTGGCGTCACAGCTCACAGTAACCTCAAACTCTGTGTCGGGTCGCGTCACAGCTCACAGCAACCTAAAACTCTTGGGCTTAAGTGATTCTTTTGCCTCAGCCTCCCAAGTAGCTGGGACTACAGGCACCTATCACAGTGCCCGGCTAGTTTTTAGTTGTAGTTGTCATTGTTTAGCAGGCCCGGGCTGGGCTTGAACCCACCAACCTCGGTATATGTGGCTGGTGCCCTACTCACTGAGCTATAGGCACCAAGCCAACACCCGGCTATTTTTAGAGATGAGGTCTCACTCTTGCTCAAGCTGGTTTTGAGCTCCTGAGCTCAGGTGATCTACTCACCTTGGTGTCCCAGAGGGCTAGGATTATAGGTGTGAGCCACGGCACCTAGTGTTGGACTATACTAATTGTTAATGATTGAAGGGTCCCTGGTGATGTGCCAGGACTTTTTGACTCTTATTTTTCTTTCTTTTCTTTTTTTTTGAGACAAAGTCTCAAGCTATCGCCCTGGGTAGAGTGCCATGGTGTCACAGCTCACAGTAACCTCAAACTCTTGGTCAGTCGCATCATAGCTCACATCAACCTAAAACTCTTGGGCTTAAGCGATTCTCTTGCCTCAGTCTCCCAAGTAGCTGGGACTATAGGGGCCCACCACAACGCCCAACTATTTTTTTTTGTTGCAATTATCATTGTTTTAGCTGGCCCGGGCTGGGTATGAGCCCACCACCCTCACTGTATGTGGCCAGCACCCTGCCGACTGAGCTATGAGCACCGCCCAATTCTTATTTTTTAGTGCTGTAAGGAGTGATAGGGTTGTAAGGTTATAATTCTGTTTTTGAGGGTCAAATACATTGGGAAATCAAGTTACTCCTCAGGATGTCATACATACGAAAATACATATAGGGAGTGGCGCCTGTGGCTCAGTGGGGAGGGCGCTGGCCCCCCATGCTGGCTCAGTGGGGAGGGCGCCAGCCCCGGCCAAACTGCAACCAAAAAATAGCCGGGCGTTGTGGCGGGCGCCTGTAGTCCCAGCTGCTTGGGAGGCTGAGGCAAGAGAATCGCGTAAGCCCAAGAGTTAAGAGGTTGCTGTGAGCCGTATGACGCCACGGCACTCTACCTGAGGGCGGTACAGTGAGACTCTGTCTCTACAAAAAAAAAAAAAAAAAAAAAAGATGGGCGGCGCCTGTGGCTCAAGGAGTAGGGCGCCGGTCCCATATGCCGGAGTTGGCGGGTTCAAACCCAGCCCCGGCCAAAAGTCACAAAAAAAAAAAAAAAAAAAGAAAATATATATGTATTCAGGGTGGCGCCTGTGGCTCAGTGGGTAGGGCACCGGCCCCATATCCCGAGGGTGACGGGTTCAAACCCGGCCCCAGCCAAACTGCAACAAAAAAATAGCTGAGGATTGTGGCGGGCGCCTATAGTTCCAGCTGCCTGGGAGGCTGAGGCAAGAGAATCGCCTAAGCCCAGGAGTTGGAGGTTGCTGTGAGCTGTGACACCACCGCACTCTACTGAGGGTGATAAAGTAAGACTCTGTCTCTACAAAAAAGAGAAAAAGAAAGAATGAAGAAAGAAAATACGTATGTATTCACATGTAGTACATATGAAAATGACTGGCTTGAGGATGAACTGGATTTACCTAACCATCAGCTGATTTCTGTGCTTCATCCTTCTGCACAAGTTTATCATAAGGTAGAAATAGTAGCTCAAGTGGGGAAATGATAATTTAATTAGTAACAAATTGAGAAAGTATGATGGCTTTATGGAAAGGATTAATTGTTCCTTTCTCTTTTCCCCTTTTCTTTCTCCTTTCCCCTTTCCTTTCTTTCTTTCTTTCTTTTTGTTTTTTTGCAGTTTTTGGCCAGGGTTGGATTTGAACCTGCCACCTCCAGCATATGAGGCTGGCGCCCTACTCCTTTGAGCCACAGGCACCGCCCTCTTTTTTTTTTTTTTGAGACAGGGTCTCCCTCTGTCACTCTGGCTAGAGTGCTGTGGTGTCAGCTTAGCTCACAGCAACCTCAAACTCCTGGATTCAAGTGCCCCTTCTGCCTCAGCCTCCCCAGTAGCTGGGACTGCAGGCGCCTGACACGACACCCAGCTAATTTTTCTATATTTAGTAGAGATGGGGTCTCACTCTTGCTCACGCCGATCAAAGGATCACCTCACCTCAGCCTCCCAGAGTGTTAGCATTAGAGGTGTGCCTGGCCTGGATTAGCTATTTCTTTAAATCTATTCCTACCTGCATACTGGCCTCTCCAATTGCTAGATATATGATTATTATGCTGTAAGAGAATCTTGGCCAAATACCAGGGGGTGGCCTGTGTCATCAAGAATTTCACCTTGTCCCCAAAGAGGCATGGCGTTTGGCCCCAGCTACGGGGAGGTACCTGTTTATCTGGGAGCCTTGGGCTAGCTAGGTAGTAACTGTGCAATTCAGGTTAGAGGCTAACCACACTGGAACGACCAACAATATAATTTAGGGTGGAACTTTGGGTCACAGGCTGTCAGTCAACTTGTAGACTGGGATCAACCATGGAGGTAACCAACCAATTAATTATCCCTACAGAATGGAACCCCCAAACTGAACACTGAAGCTCAGATTAGCTTTCCTGATGGGCAAGACTCTATATAGTATCATACACCAATGCTGAAAAAACAAAAAAAAATTTTTTTGAGACAGAGTCCCATTATTGCCCTCAGTAGAGTACCGTGGCATCTCAGCTCATAGCAACCTCAAACTCTTGGGCTTAAGCGATTCCCTTGCCTCAGCCTCCCAAGTAGCTGGGACTCTAGGAGCCCACCACAACGCCCAGCTATTTTTTGTTGCGGTTGTCCTTGTTGTTTAGCTGGCCCTGGCTAGGTTCAAACCCGCCAGCCTCGATATGTGGCTGGTGCCATAATCACTGTGCTATGGGCGCAGAGTCAGGAAAAACAATTTGTTTTGATTCCCTAGGGAGAGAATAATGGAAGTTTTTTCTTTCTTTCTTTTTTTTTTTTTTTTTTGTAGAGACAGAGTCTCACTGTACCGCCCTCGGGTAGAGTGCTGTGGCGTCACACGGCTCACAGCAACCTCCAACTCTTGGGCTTACGCGATTCTCTTGCCTCAGCCTCCCGAGCCGCTGGGACTACAGGCGCCCGCCACAACGCCCGGCTATTTTTTGGTTGCAGTTTGGCCGGGGCTGGGTTTGAACCCGCCACCCTCGGCATATGGGGCTGGCGCCCTACTCACTGAGCCACAGGCGCCGCCCTTCTTTTTCTTTTTTTTTAAGACAGAATCTCAGTCACTGTGGAGTTGAGTGCTGTAGCATTATAGCTCACAGCAACCTCAAACTCTGGGGCTCAAGCAATCCTCTTGCCTCAGTCTCCTGAGTTGCTGGGACTACAGGTGTCTGCCCAACACCTGCCTATTTTTAGAGATGAAGTCTTACTCTTGCTCAGACTGGTCTCAAACTCCTGAGCTCAGGCAATCCACCTGCCTCAGCCTCCCAGAGTGCTAGGATTACAGGCATGAGCCACCGCCCCCAGCCTTTTGAAATGCATATTTTAATATTAATTATACTGACAGCCTGCTTGGGAGCTCATATAGGAAAAAATGCACAAATTTTAAGTGTAGGCTTGGGATTACAGGTGTGAGCCACCACACCCAGCCTCAAATCATGAGTCTTGACACCTTCAGGTGCTGGAGCCTGGACACCCATTAGAACCACCAGGAGCTTTGAAAACTACCCTTGCTCTGGCTCTACCTGACTCACTAAACCAGAATGGAGAAGGCAGCAGGTGTTTTTTAGTCTTCCAGGTTACTCGGAGGAGTCCTCAAACTGCGGCCTGTGGGCACATGAGGCGGTGTGATTGTATTTGTTCCCGTTTTGTTTTTTTACTTCAAAATAAGATATGTGCAGTGTGCATAGGAATTTGTTCATAGTTTTTTTTTTTAAACTATAGTCCGGCCCTCCAAGGGTGTGAGGGACAGTGAACTGGATCCCTGTTTAAAAAGTTTGAGGATGGGCGGTGCCTGTGGCTCAGCGGGTAGGGCGCCAGCCCCATATGCCGAGGGTGGCGGGTTCAAACCCGGCCCCGGCCAAACTGCAACCAAAAAATAGCCGGGCGTTGTGGCGGGCGCCTGTAGTCCCAGCTACTCGGGAGGCTGAGGCAAGAGAATTGCTTAAGCCCAGGAGTTGGAGGTTGCTGTGAGCTGTGTGATGCCACGGCACTGTACCGAGGGCCATATAGTAAGACTCTGTCTCTACAAAAAAAAAAAAAGTTTGAGGACGCCTGCTCTAAAGCAGTGGTTCTCTACCTTCCTAATGCCGTGACCCTTTAATACAGTTCCTCATGTTGTGGTGACCCCCACCATAAAATCATTTTCATTGCTACTTCATAACTGTAATTTTGCTACTGTTATGAATCATAATGTAAATAACTGATATGCAGGATGTATTTTCATTGTTACAAAGGTCACAACCCACAGGTTGAGAACCGTTGCTCTAAAGTGTAGTCAAGGCTGGGAACGACACAGTCCAGGATACCTATTCATCTAATAATTCAAGAATTCATTGCTCGGTGCCTGTACGTAGCTCAGCAGCTAGGGCACTGGCCACATACACCAGGGCTGGCAGGTTCGAACTTGGCCTGGGCCTGCCAAACAACGACAACTACAACAAAAACAAAATAACCGGGCATTATGGCGGGCTCCTGTAGTCCCAGCTACTTGGGAGGCTGAGGCAAGAGAATTGCTTAAGCCCAAGAACTTTTTTTTTTGCAGTTTTTGGCCAGGGCTGGGTTTGAACCCGCCACCTCTAGCATATGGGGCCAGCGCCCTACTCTGTTGAGCCACAGGCGCCACCCTAAGCCCAAGAATTTGAGGTTGCTGTGAGCTGTGATGTCACAGCACTCTATTGAGGGTGACATAATGAGACTCTGTCCCAAAAAAAAAAAAAAAATTCAGGAAGGCCAAGTTAAAGCCAAAAATTAAAGGGCAAGTATGGTGTATTGAGCATTATGCAATCTACACATGTACTGAAACTGCAGTTGTACCCTATACATTTATATAAATATTTTTAAAAGTATGTGGTGAGCTGATAACATGGTTATAGCAGCCATGGAGAGTTCAGACTCCAGGGCTCAACTCTGCACATCAACTTAGAGTCGACTGGACACATACCCACATCTGACTTAACAGATTTCAGCAACCACGTGGGCGCTGTGGAATGAAAGGAGGTAATATGCATTTACCTTTCAGAAGAACAGAGTATGGTAAACATTCAATGTTTGCTACTTTCTCAAGAAAAGAAACTGTTTTGGGAAAAGTATCCAATAAAATATTTCAAAAAAGGATCATGGTTACTCTTAAGGCTGCTCACCAACAGGCTCCCACAGCCGCAAGAAAACACAAGCTCGACCCTCTCTGTAGCTGTGCACAATCTCTTGACATCTAACCTGCTGAAAGGGGATTCTCTGCAGACATAGGAAACATCAAGAAGGCCATGGAGGCAGTTACTAGTGGATCAGTGAAGAGCTCTGGAGAGTGAGATTTAAGGACTCAAGGGAGAAGTAAATTCTCTCACTTCATGTCCTCTTCTCTCTGTATTTTTTGCAATAAAAATCTATTTGATTTTTGATTTCCTACCTGCAGCAGGAAGGTAAGGTTTGCTTTTGCTTTTAAGTGTTAGCAAAGTGTGGGTGGGAAGGGGACGATACAGAGAGCTCCTTGACTCAGCAAGGAGTCCAAGGAGGGCCTGGACCAGGACTGGAGACACATGTGGCTCTGGGCTGGACAGCCACATGCTCTCCATGGTAGGAGGTCTGGGCAGCGGCAGCAGGCTACAGCCCCTGGGAGGTGGCATGGAAAATGTAGGGGCAGTGCCACACTTTCAACTGCTCCTTTCCTCCACTGCCTGTCACCATCTTTGTCCCCCAAGATGCCCCAAAGGGAATGCCACTCATGACCCCAGCCATCTTCCTGACCCAACCTTTGCACATCGTTCCAGAGCTCCTTTCCACAGCACCCACTGCATGGTACCCCCACCAATCCTCTCACCCAAAGGCCACATCATGGGAGATGTACGTTTCCCCACCTGGGAAACAGGGCGAGCCCAGGGCCTCCTCCCAGGCCTCTGCTGCAGGCTAGAGAGCTGTGAAGCACCGACTGCAAGTTATGTGGAGAAAAAGAACAGGAAGTCCCTCAGGACAGTCACACAGCTACGATTGGTTATGTCACTTTATTTAGCAAATGGTCACATCCTGGGCCCCACCAAACTGTTCCCCCAGCCTCACTTGAGTGTTTGCCTTGGGAAGCAGCTCAGGCTGAGTAGGAAGCCCAGGTCCCCCAGCTCAGGCCCCATCCACTGCCACACACATCCCACACCACAGAACAAATTCTCAGGAGCCCACCCCAATGTGGTCCAGGGGCCCTCCAGTGTTCAACAGCTCCCTGTGGGGGCTTCAGCCCAGATCCAGGCACAGGGCCCCCATCCTGAGATGCTGGCCCCAAGACAGCCTCTGCTCCAGCTGTGGGGACACCAGACCCATAGCCCTGGCCCTGCTGCCCATCTGTCCCTGTTGGGCAAGAAGCAAAATGTATGAAAATACTTTAATCATTTCTTTGAAACAGTTAAGAAATAAGGTCATATTGTTGTTCTTTTACAATCCCAGTAAAAAAAGTTCACATTAGTTCCTGGGCCCTAGGTCAGGCCCTTCCTGGCCAGGCACGTCCACTCAGTAAAAGCGCTTGTTCCGCTCCTGCCGCTTCTGGAACACCACGGCCCCCACCACTGCGCAGACGATGATGCCAAGGAGCGCGCATAGCAGCAGCAGAAACACCCGCCACCCCGTCAGGGGCCCGCTTCGGAAGTTCCCCGTGGGGTCATCCACATTGTCTGAGGGAAGAGAAAGGGGGAGCTGAAAGGGTGCAGCAGGCGAGGCCGACCCTGGGCTGAGCTCCAAAGACATGAATCTAATGGGACTGCATGATGACACGGCCCTGGCACCAAGAAGACTGCCTCACTACATCCTGTCTGGCGCTCAGGTCTCCAGTGCCCCGCCCACAGCTATGTGGGAATGCTGGGTGCAGCCAAGTCATCTTCGGAGGCACTCAGCAGCCAGAAACGCTTTGATGGTTTACAAACAACCTGACTCTCACAGAAGCGAGACATCACATAGTACACTGGATTCTGGCTTCTAAAAGGCAGAAAGAGCTGGGCCCCACATTTAGCACGGGGCCCCGAGGCTGGACCAAGGCGTTCAGGGCCTCCACTCACAGGTGCCACCTTCCTCCCATAGAACATCCACTCTGTGAGGATATAGCAGAGGCTAATTAGTGCATGGGAAGAATTAAGGCTGTGGGTTTTGCAGAAATCCGAGTTGAAATCCTGCCTCTTCTCCTTTCTAACTGAGGGATCCATTCTCAGGCCAACAGCAGGACCTTCCTCCAGGCTCACAGGGGGAAGATGTGGGTGCCTGGCACCCTGGCTTTACTGGCCGCTCTCCCCAGCACCAATACAGGAGGAAGCAGACCGCAGGTGCTTATATGTTTGATTAGTTGTCCTGTCTTCGAGAAAAATCACGCAACTGGGGTAGCCCCATGGAAAGACTCTTTGAAGACATCTTTTCTGCTTCATTCACTAGCTTGAGAACTCACTAGAGCCTACCTTACTCAAGAGCGCAGACCACAACCACAACTGGACCAAGTAAGGACCCCAGAGGCCAGCCTTGCCCAGCCACACGCCAGGTCAGCTGGGCCCAGGCAGGGAAGGCCAGTCATACACACACCTTTGGGAGACTTGAGGAAGTTGACACTGGGCTCAATCTTGGTCCAGTCGATGGTCTCCTCATCGGGCGTGTGCTCGACCATCAGCTGGAATAGCTTCATGGAGATGATGTCGTGGTTGTCTGTTGGACCAGGAATTAACGTGTCACAGTCCGAAGCCAGCCTCAGGACATGTGGCCCAATGCCTTTCCGAAAGAGAAGCTGCTGCAGGAGCCACAGAAACTGGCTGGGATCAGGAAGAAAGCTGCTCCTACCCAACCTCCCAGTCCCCCAGCCCCTGAGTGGGCAGCATTCCCAGGGTTAGAATACTTCCGGAACTCAGCAGCAAGAAACCTGGGAGGAGCCAGAGTAGAGAGAAGAGCAGGGGCTTTATAAGCAAAATCATCTGGGTTTAAATCTTGGGTCTGCTGCCCTTGGTGAGGCCCAGTTTCCTCATCTATAAAATGCAGTGACGATCTATCTCTCATGGTTATCATGGCAGGTAAATAAGAACATACACGCAACAGAAGATCTCTTGCCAGACAGGGGATGTACTTAAAAACAGAAACCTGCCTAGGAAGAATATGTCATGTGACAGTACGCCCCCCGCCCCCATGAGTGGTCAGACAGCACACATAGCCATTTCCACCACTCTTCACTGAGCTCTCCAAATAGCCTTTGAGAGCTTCCCCCTGTCACAGAGTGGGTTCTGTTACTATGGGAAGACCACGCTGAAATACTGTCAGATGAAATGCAAGGTAGGCTGGAGAGCCTTGGGAGAAAGGGTTATGGCGGATCCGCAGATGAAATCAGACGGGCCAGGCATGAGCTGGGCAATTCCTGACGCTGGGTGACAGAACACAGAGGCTTATTAAACTGTTCTTTTCCTCTTTGCGACACACAATTGAAATTTCCACATTAAAAACTTTAAAACAGGGTGGCACCTGTGGTTCAGTAGGTAGGGCACCAGCCCCATATACCAAGGGTGGCAGGTTCAAAACCGACCCTGGCCAAACTGCAACAAGAAATAGCCGGGCGCTCTGGCAGGTGCCTATAGTCCCAGCTACTCAGGAGGCCGAGGCAAGAAAATCATCTAAGCCCAGGAGTTGGAGGTTGCTATAAGCTGTGACGCCGCAGCACTCTGCAGAGGGCGATAAAGTGAGACTCTGTCTCTAAAAAAAAAAAAAAAAATTTAAAACAAAATTCCAAACAATAGATATTCTGGGGTCTAAGTGGACCCCAACATTTCTGTGGTGAGGACAGAAACACCGGGAAGAAACACTGGGAAGATTATAGGCCCCGACAAGGTTTATCCTGAGGATAAACTACCCTTCTGTCAGGATCTCCATGCTGTGTGCCAGTTCTGGTCAACAGGAGCTGGACCTGGTGCCAAGGGCCACCACTTGGTGCCACCAGGCCTAGTGACTAGTAACACCTGTGTGGGCTAGAGGACCCCAGTTTCACTGAGCACCCACTGTGGACCAAGTAAGACAGGTCCCTGACTTCACAGAGCTCCACGGGGGGATAGGGACAATAAAATCAATTATATGATAGTTTCAAAAATGGTAAATGTTATGAAGAGAAATGAAGCCAGGAAAGGTAATGGGAATGTGCGGAGGGTTAGAGGAGGGGGTACAATTTTAAATAAGGGAATCGAGGAAGGCCCGACTGAGGTGACATTTCGGCAAGACTCTAGGAGACAAGAGTGAGACAGCTAGTCCAATGGCCTAAGCAGGAAGGCATAGCTGTGTCCTGCATCTGAGGAACAGCTAGCTGGAGGCCACGGAAAGCAGGGGCAGCAGTGAGCAAGGAGTCAGAGATGACGGGGCTGGGGGAAGAATGAACAGAGTGAGGAGAGACAGCACACAGAGCCCCGCAGACCACTGCTGGGAGGTGGCAGCCACACAGTGAGGGGATTCATGTGTGCTAAGCAGGATCATTAGGTTGCTGTGTGGTGAAGAGGCTGTTAGGGGCTGGCATGGAAGGAGGACCACCTGGGAAGCTCCTGTGTCATCCACCTGGGAGACAATAGTGGCTTGGACCTTCCAGGAGGGGCAAGATATGCTGGGACAAACTGTGAAGAGAAAGCCGGCTGCACCTGTTGATGGCTTAAAGGTGACATGTGAGAGAAAAACAAGAGCCCAGAATGATACCAGGGCTTTCTGGCCTGAGCAAACAGAGGTGCCATTGACATCTTGGTCCTCAGCAGTGGCATACTAGGGCTGAGGTGAACGGCTGAGTGGAGATGCCACACAGGCTACAGCTAACATGGGTCTGGAAAGAGAAATCTGAGAGTAAATGCAAAAGGAAGGCTGCCAAGAGACTGCTCAAGGACCAAGGCCCAGACACACCAACATGTACAGGTGGTGATAAGAAGAAAGCCAGCTAAGTGTGGAAACTAAATGAAGGAAGGTGAGCTCCCTACACATCTGGGAAGATGCAGGCTGAAAATGGAATCCCTGCTCAGCCTGAACTCACCAGACAGGTCGCCAGTGCCGGCTGAGGCTCCAAAGTAGTAGCCGGTGGGCAGCCGCACTCCTGTGATGTCAATACAGTTCTTCCACTCATTCTTGTCCTCCAGGTCAGTCATCACCTATGGATGCCAGCACGTCAAGCACCCCACAGGCCTGGCACCTGCCTCCCAGCCCCTGCAGTGGACCCAGCACAGATCTGCCAGCTGCCCCTCCCATCTGCTCACTGTCAGGCGGCCTCGGGAGTAGCGCACAGCCAGGAAGGTGTCATGATCCCGGTTACGGAAGTCAGCCGTGCAGCCGGCCAGCTCAGTCCAGCGCCCATCCTTGCTATGGTCGTAGGACAGGGAGCCATTGTTCACCATCACCGAGATATACGGGAACACGCGCTGGGACCAAGACATGGGTTACTCCACAAACAGCCCTGCCTGTCAGGGGAGCAAGGTGCCCACCACCCCAACGCCAGCAAGTTCCTTTTGCACTGGTGCAAGGGGAAGTCTCGGTCCCCACCCTCTGACAGCCCAGTGCTTCCTTTCCTGCTTGGCAGGAGACAGCAGGGACCTACCTCAGTGGTCTCATCGTTGGGATACGTGTCCAGGAAGATGGCTAAGCCATGGAAGTTGTCTTTGCTTCCAAACACAGGCCCTGGAATTATAAGGAGATGCTCTCACAATGAGAGAAATGGGAGTTGTCCTGCAGATACCTGAAAGGCAAGTAATGCCCATGTGGGAAGGGGACAAGAAAGCCCCCCAGACTAATGGTCACATACCCAGGAGAGAAGGGGCCTCTGAAGGAGAAAGTGAAGGTGGAAGGCAGTCTAGAGGCATGGCAGAGAGGCCAAAAGTTTGAGAACTAAATCATGAGGGGACAGCCACCTAGCCATGTGCAGAGTTGAGTGTCAGGTGCCAAAGGGGTACCCAGTCTAAGAAAATCAGGTGGAGCTGCAGGAAGGACCCCTACAGGGAGGCTCTATCCTCCAGACCAGGGCTGCAAACTTTCTGTCAAGGGCCAGGAGGAAACATCTTGGGCTGTGTGGGCTGCATGTGGTCTCTGCTGCACTGTCTTCATGTTCTTGCTTTTTAAAAAATATAACCCTAGCCAGGCATGGTGGATTGTAATCCTAGCATTCTGGGAGGCAGAGGTAGGTGAATTGCTTGAGCTCCCAAGTTCAAGACCGACCTGAGCAAAAGCAAGACCTAGTCTCTACTAAAAATAGAAAAACTGAGGCAGGCTGTGGCTCAGTGAGTAGGGCGCTGGCCCCATATACTGAGGGTGACGGTTCAAACCCGGCCCTGGCTGAACTGCAACAAAAATATAGCTGGGCGTTGTGGCAGGCACCTGTAGTCCCAGCTAGTTGGGAGGCTGAAGGAAGAGAATCACCTAAGCCCAGGAACTGGGGGTTGCTATAAGCTGTGTGATGCCACACCGAGGGCCATAAAGTGAGACTCTGTCTCTACAAAAAAAAAAAAAAGAAAGAAAGAAAAACTGAGGCAAGAGGATCACTCGAGTCTGAGTTGGAGACTGCTGTGAGCTATGACACCACAGCACTCTACCCAGGATGATAGCTTGAGACTCTGTCTAAAAAAAAAAAAATTTATCTATATATCTATATCTATCTATCTATATATATATGCTGAGCTGCACAACCTAGACGTTCCTTCTCCCTCAGAGGACCCCCTCTCAGGGCCAAGCTCCTCCCAGGGGCAGAGCCTTGTCCATGACAAGCAGCAGTTTCTTACCAGGAGAGCAGAGTGGAAGATCCTTGGGCACACAAGCCAAGGGCAACCCCTTGTCTGCCTGCCCCTCCTCCTTGGTGAGCCAGCAGCCACACCCGTACCCATCTCACCCAGGTCCCCACCCTCCAGGCCCTGAGCAAGAACTGCCCACCTGGCACGAGGCGGTCCCGGGTATACCACAAGGCAATGCCGTCTCCATGGAGGTTCTTCTTCCCTGTGCCATGGACTTTGAAGTGGACGTGCATCTCCCAGTCCTTGAGAAAGCAAGGCTGGAAGGGGAGTAGAGAGAGTTGCTCAGAGCTCCTAGGGCTTTCAAGGAAGCTAGAAGTGACACTAGCACAGTCCCTGCTCCACAGGCCTAAGATGGACACTTCCTGGCACAAAGCCGGCAAGACCAAAGGCATCACTAACCATGGACCCCAGGTGAAGCAGGGAGGCCCCACAGTGTTCCAAGGCTGCCTGAGGCCTAGACTCCACCCCCAGGCCCCAGGCACTCCTGAGCTGGGGCTCTCACTCAACTCACCCTCCTACACACCAGCCAAACCCATCAGCTCTGCTTCCCCTTCATTCCCACTGCTCTATGGAGTCTCGTGCAGGGGCTATTATTCCTATTTGAGTCACTTGCTTTACAGAAAACAAATTCAGAGGCAAAATTACTTGTCCACGACAGGTAACTGGATTGTTTTAACTTCTACCCAGGTCTTCCTGACTCTAAGACCTCTTCTCTGTCCCCCATACTTCCCACACCTCTAGGCCTTGCACATAAATGGCACCAACTCCGTTTCGGCCTCCAACACCCACTGCCCTCATTCCTCGCCAACCTTCCAAAGCAAGGAAAATCAGGATAAGTCAGTACCAGCTAAGACTCAAACTGAGGTCTGGCTGACTCTAAAGCCCAACTCTTACGTGGATTTTTTTTTGGCCAGGGCTGGGTATGAACCCGCCACCTCTGGCATATGGGGCCGGCGCCCTACTCCTTGAGCCACAGGCGCCGCCCACGTGGATTTTTTTTTTTTTTTTTTGCAGTTTTTGGCCCGGGCTGGGTTTGAACCCACTACCTCTGGTATATGGGACCGGCGCCCTACTCACTGAGCCACAGGTACCACCCCAAAGCCCAACTCTTTATCAGTACCCTCCCCACCCTGGCCTAAGCATGGGGCTGACCTGGGTCATGCTCTGGTCATACCACCCAGATGGGGAGAAAGTGGGCTACAAAAATTGAGGTGGAACTCGGCGCATCCTCCCAGGGGAAAGAGCCAGCCCTGCCCATCGGGAGGCCACTGCGGAAGAGTAAGGCATCAGCACAGACTTAGACAAGAATTCCCTTTGGAGGGCGGCACCTGTGGCTCAAGGAGTAGGGCGCCGGTCCCATATGCCGGAGGTGGCGGGTTCAAACCCAGCCCTGGCCAAAAACCAAAAAAAAAAAAAAAAAGAATTCCCTTTGGAGAAGTCTACAGATGGGGACACAAACAAGCCACCAAAGACCTCTCAGAAAGGCAAAGTACAAGAAGATGCTGTTGACCTATCAGAATGTCAACCATTAAAGAGATCATTAACACTCAAAACTACTGATGATGGAGAAAAACAAACCCTCTCAAATGAGCAATGGGACTGTAAATGGTCCCATTTTCTTGGGGTTATTGGGTTGTTGCAGCTTTTTTTTTTTTTTTTTTTAAGAGAAAGAGTCGCACTTTCGCCCTCGGTAGATTCACGGCTCACAGCAACCTCCAACTCCTGAGCTTCGGCGATTCTCCTGCCTCAGCCTCCCAAGTAGCTGGGACTACAGGAGCCCACCACAACGCCTGGCTATGTTTGGTTGCAGTTTGGTCGGGGCTGGGTTCAAACTGAACTACAGGTGCTGCCCAACTTGGGCTGGGTTCGAACTGAACCACAGGCGCTGCCCAAGTTGTTGCAGTTTTTTAACAGAACATGGCAGATCCCACAAGCACTTACTAAGAGAACAAAAGTTTCAAAACAGTATCAGTACTATGTTGCCATTTCTGGAAAAAGAAAAAAAATGCAGTATACCGCCTAGAACAGCAGTTCTCAACCGGTGGGTCACAACCCCTTTGTAACAATGAAAATACATCCTGGCATTAGGAAGGTTGAGAACCACTAGCCTAGAATGACCCAGATGGGAACACAAACCACTGGCAAAGGAATGACCCAGAATTAATGATGGGGAACTCTGGAGGGGAAACTATAGGGAATATTTACTTTCTATGTTTGAATACTGTTTGACAGACGTATGTATTACTTTTATAATCAGAAAAAACTCAATCAAAAATAAAATACATTACATCCCAACATAGGCAATCTGGCTCATGCATTCACTGACTCCTCAGACTCACTGCTGTGGCCCTGGGCACCAGGAGCCCAGATGACAGACCCAGCGTGGCCTGAGAGTGCAGAGCTAGCAAGCACCCGCGCAGCAGTGTGTAGCACAGCCTCTGATTCTGCCCAGGAGGTGGCGCCTATGTGATGCAGGAAGCGTTTGCAGATTCTGGAGGGCAACTGAGAGGAGATAAGGACCCAAGGACAGAAGGTAAACGAATCTGAGTCTGAGGCCTGCTGAAGGTGCTGGAAAACCTAGCTTTGGCCTACAAAGCCGCCAACCCAAAAGAGTAAATTAGATAGACTCTCCAAGGGACTGCAGTACAAATTTAGGTCTTCACCATCCCTGAAAGTAGACTAAGGGGACTCACTCAGACCCCAAATTTTTCTACAAACAATCATACAAATGCTATATCTGGCACACAATCATAAATAACCAGGTACACAAAGAGACAAAATGTTAATAAAACCTAGAAAGAGACAGAAAGAATGAGAGCAAAAAATTAAAAAAAAAAAGCCAATAAGAACTAGATATGAGACTTTCAAATCCTAGTTTACTATATTCAAGGAGATAAAAGACCAAATTAAGAATCTGGGTAGGCTGGGTGTAATGGCTCACATCTGTAATCCTAGCGCTCTAGGAGGCCAAGGTGGATGGCTTACAAGTTTGAGACCAATCTGAGCAAGAGCAAGACCCCCATCTCTAAAACTAGCCAGGTGCCTATAGTCCCAGCTACTCAGGAAGCTGAGGCAAGAGGATCACTTGAGCCCAAGAGTTTGAAGTTGCATGAGCTATGATGCCATGGCACTCTACCCAGGGTGACAAAGTGAGACTCTGTCTCCACTTAAAAAAAAAAATTGGGTAGAGGAAATTTTTTAAAATTGTACTAAAAATTCCAGAACTAAAAAATACAATAACTGAAATTAACAATGTAATGGACAGGTTTAACAACAGATTAAAAAAATAACTGAACAGTCTACAGCCATGTCACCCTGAATGCTCCAGATCTCATCTGATCTCAAAAGCTAAGCAGGGCTGGGTGTGGTAGCTCATGCCTATAATCCTAGTAATCTGGTAGGTCAAGGCAGGAGGATAGCTTAAACTTAGGAGTTTGAGATCAGCCTGAACAAACAGGGAGATCCCATCTCTACAAAAAATAAAAAAATTAGCTAGGTATGGTGAAACACGTCTATAGTCCCAGTTACTCAGGAAGCTCAGGCTGGAAGGATCACTTGAGCCCAGTAGATTGAGGTTGCATTCCAGCCTGGGCAATAGAGCAATATAATATCTATAAAAAAATAAAAACAACAAAAAAAACAGCTGATGACAGAATTAGTGAACTCAATGCCAGTCAGGTAAAAATATCCAGAATGAAGCAGAGAGAACAAAAGAATGATAGATATAGAATTGTGGGTTAGACACAGAAGAAATAGTTTAAGACACATGTAATAGGAATTCCAAAAGAAGATGTGAGAAAATTGGGCAAAGGAATATTTAAACAGATGTCTAAGCATTTACTAAAACTGCATCAAAGACATCATGCCACATTTTAAAAGTCCTGCAAACCAAAGGAGACAAATAAAAAGAAACCCTACTCAGCCACAAAATAAGAAAGGAGGGATTGGAGGAAATAAAGAAAAACAAACAGATTGGACATAGTGGCTCATGTCTGCAATCCTAACACTCTGGATTTCCAAGGCAGGAAGATCACTTGAGGCAACGAGTTTGAGACCAGCCAGAGCAAAATAGCAAGACCCTGCCTCTACAAAAAATATAAAAATTAGCTGGGTGTGGTGGCATCTGCCTACAGACCCAGCTACTCAGGAGGCTAAGGCAAGAGGATGGCTTGAGTGCAGGAGTTTGAGGTTGCAATGAACTAAATGCCACTTCACTCTATCCTGGGCAAGAAAGCAAGATTCTATCCGGGGTGGGGGTGGGTGGGTAGGAAAAAGAATCTTAAAGGCAAGCAGAGGGAAAAAAGACATTACCTTCAAAGGATATGTGATATCTGACTTCCGAACAGAAACACTGTGAGCAGGAAGACAACAGACGGATACGTTTGGAGATGAAAGATGGTAACAGCCAACATGGGATTTTACATCTAGCAAATGCATCCTTTAAGAATGAAGATGAAATTAAAACATTTTCCAATAAAAAAATTTTTAAAGAATTCATTACCAGCAGACTTACACTGTCTTTAATTCTTCATGGAGAAGGAAAATTATCCAGATCCGGATGTAAAGTCAGAAATTCAGGAAGGAATGAAGAACAACGAATACATTAAATATGAGGGTAAAAACTGAAATCTTTGCATAAAGCAACAATGTGTAATTTAAAACAGAAAGGATTATAATAAATGACAACAATGGATAAATGGAGTTAACATGTTCTAAGATCCTTACATTATCCAGAAAGAAGGCAGAAGTTACACATTATCATTAGACTTTGGTAAAACACACATGCATTATTTTAAATTCTAGGGTAACCACTTAAAAGTTGAGAGAACAGCATATAACTTTTAAGCCAACAAGTGAGAAAAAAATAGGATAATAAGAATAAATCAACCCAGAAGAAGTCAAGACTAGAGAGAAAAAAGAATAGAGAGGCCAGGCACAGTGCCTCACACCTGTAATCCCAGCACTCTGGAAGGCCGAGGCAGGTGGACTGCTTGAGTTCATGAGTTCGAGACCAGCCTGAGCAAGAGCAAAAACCCCTTCTCTACTATAAAAAATAGAAAAATTGAGGCAAGAGGATCATGTAAGCCCAAGAGTTGGAGGTTGCTGTGAGCTATGATGACGCCATGGCCCTCTATCCAGGGGACTTGAGACTTCGTCTCAAAAAAAAAAAAAAAAAACCCTGATGAAAAATCATTTCTAACCTATGATGTTATTCACAATCAAATATTAACCTAGTGTGATAGAACAGAAAATTTTTTTTTTGAGACAGAGTCTATGTCGTCCTCAGTAGAGTGCCATAGCATCACAGCTCACAGCAACCTCAAACTCTTGGGCTTAAACGATTCTCTTGCCTCAGCCTCCCAAGTAGCTGGGACTACAGGCGCCCGACTCAATACCCAGCTATTTTTTGGTTGTAGTTGTCATTGTTGTTTGACAGGCCCGAGCTGAGTTCGAACCCATCAGCTCCTGAGTATTTGGCTGGCGCCCTAGCCACTGAGCTTACAGGCGCCCAGCCAGAACAGAAAATATTTTTTAAAACGAATAAAGAGCAGGTGATACATGCAGAAAAATAATAAGTCAGTAGATTAAACCCAAATGTATTAATAATTTTAATAAATGTAAATGAACTAAATGCTAAATAAAAAATATCTAACAGCACCTAGGATCTCTCTATATTATTTCTAAAAACTTATATGAATCTACAATTATCTCAAAATAAAACGCTTCATTTAAAAAGTAATTAAAGGATCAAAGACTTAAACTTAAGAGCTAAAACTATAAAAGTCCTCAAAGAAAACAGGGAAAAACCTTCATGACACTGGATTTAACAATGATTGGATACAATACCAAAAGCACAAACCAAAAAAAAAAGATAGGTTCGGTGCCTGTGGCTCAAGCGGCTAAGGTGCCAGCCACATACACCTGAGCTGGCGGGTTCGAATCCAACCTGGGCCCGCCAAACAACAATGACGGCTGCAACCAAAAAATAGTTCAAGGAAAATTGCTTGAACCCAGGAGTTAGAGGTTGCTGTGAGCTATGATGCCATAGCACTCTACCCAGGGAGAAAGCTTGAGGCTCTGTCTAAAAAAAAAAAAAAAAAAAAGATAGGCCAGGCACAGTGGCTCACACCTATAATCCTAACACTCCGGGAGGCCTAGTCTGGTGGACTGGCCTAAGCTCAAGAGTTCAAGACCACCCTGAGCCAGAGTGAGACCTTGTCTCTACAAAGAAAAAAAAGCCGGGTGTTGTGGCGAGTGCTTGTAGTCCCAGCTACTGGGGATGCTGAGGCAAGAGAATCGCTTGAGTCCAAGAGTTGGAGGTTGCTGTGAGCTATGATGCCATGGCACTCTACCAAGGGCCACAAAGTAAGACTCTGTCTCAATAAAAAAAGAGAAAAAGGCTCAGAAACGTAGCACCATGGTTACGGTAACCACATTGTAATGTGGTTACCGAGGCTGAGGCAAGAGAATAGCTTTAATCCAAGAGCTTGAGGTTGCTGCAAGCTGTGACACTACAGCACTCTACTGAAGGTGACATAGTGGGACTCTGTCTCAAAAAACAAAAAGATAAATCAGACCACCAAAATTAAAAACTTCTGTGCATCAAAGAAAATTATCAAGAGAGTGAAAAAAAAAAAAGAGAGAAGAGAGTGAACACAAGACCTAGAGAATGGGAGAAAATATTTACAAATCACGTATTTGGTAAGGAATTAATATCCACAATATATAAAAAAAAAACTCCTAAAACTGAACAACAAAAACATTCAATTCAAAAACAGGCGAAGAAAAAAAAAAACAGGCAAAGGATTTGATAGACATCTCTCCAAAGAAGACATACAGTCAGTCAATGGGTACATGACAAGATGCTCAACATATTTATAATTAGTGTAATGCAAATCAAAACCACAATTGAGATACCACTTTACAACCATGAAGATGGCTATTTAACAAAAAGCAAAACCAGAAAATAACAAGCATTGGCAAGGATGCAAAGAAGAAATTGGAATCCTTGTGCATTGGTGGTAGGAATGTAAAATGCTACAGTTACTGTGGAAAGTAGTTCTGTGGTTCTCAAAACATCAAAAACAGAGTTATCGCATGACCTAGCAATTCTACATTTTAGGTATACACCCAAAAGAACTGAAAGCAGAGACTCAAACGAAGAGCTGCACCCCAGTGTTCATAGTGGCATTATTCACAATAGCCAAAAGGAAGAAACAATCCAAGTGTCAATTACGAAGCAATGTATGGATAAATAAAATGTGGTCTCCACACACACAAACACAGAGGAGTATTATCCAGCCATAAAAAGGGAAGCACTAGTGACACACACTACAACATGAAAAAGAATAAATCAACCCAAAAGAAGTCAAGACTAGAGAGAAGGCAGGCAATACTGACCCATGCCACAACACAGAGGAATCTTGCAGATACTATACTAAGTAAAAATAAGCCAGACACAAGAGAACAGATACTGTATGGCTCCATTTATATGAGATACTCAGAACAGTCAAATTTACAGACAGAAAGTAGAAGGGTGGTTACCAGGGACTGAAGGGATGTGGAGTTACTGTCTAGTGGGTGTAGGGTTTGGGCTGGATGGTAAAGTTCTGGAGATGGATGGATGGTGGTCACGGCTGCACCAATATGAATGCACTTAATGCCACTGAACCGCACACTAAAATGCTCAGTCAGTCATTAGCTGGGTTTGGAAAAAAATGGTCAAAATGGCAACGTTTGTTATATACATTTTACCACAATAAAAAATGTTTGAGAAATTTAATTTTCCTTTGCCTGTGCAGATACGTAAATACAAAAGTCAAAACTGATTTTTTGTAGATAGCAATCACATTCTTTAAATACCAATGGTTTCCCTCTTTTTGTTTTTGAGATAAAACTTCTCTCTGTTGCCTGAGTTACAGTGTGGTGCCCTCAACAACCTCAAACTCCTGGGTTCAAACGATTGTCCTGTCTCAGCCTCCTGAGTAGCTACAACTACAGGCACTTGCCACCATGCCCAGCTAATTTTTCTATTTTTAGTAGAGATGGAATCTCACTCTTGCTTGGGCTGGTCTTGAATTCATGAGCTCAAGGGATCTTCCCACCTCAGCCTCCCAGAGTGCTAGAATTACAGGCATGAGCCACCGTGCTCAGCCTTAATGCCACTGTTTTAATACCAATGTGTATATTCTATACATTAAATTAATTTATTTAGAGGTTAAAGTGGTAAATTTTATGTTATGTGCCATGGCATCACACAGCTCACAGCAACCTCTAACTCCTGGGCTCAAGCGATTCTCCTGCCTCCGCCTCCCAAGTAGCTGGGACTACATGCGCCCGCCACAACACCTGGCTATCTTTTGTCATAGCCATCATTGTTGTTTGGCAGGCCCAGGCTGGATTTGAACCCCCCAGACCAGGTGTATGTGGCTGGCGCCTTAGCCGCTTGAGCCACGGGCACGGAGCTAAGAGGACTCTTAAAAAGATTCCATTTACCCAGAGATATAACAAATACAAGTTTGTAGGCTGGACAAGGTGGCTCATGCCTGTAATCCTAGCACTCTGGGTGACCGAGATGGGTGGATTGCTTGAGCTTAGGAGTTTGAGACCAGCCTGAGCAAGAGCTAGACCCTGTCTCTACTAAAAATAAAAAACTAGCTAGGCATTGTGGTGGCCGGTGTCTATAGTCCCAACTCCTAGGGAGGCTGAGGCAAGAGGATCACTTGAGCCCAAAGAGTTTAAGTTTGCTGTGAGCTATGACACCACAGCACTCAACGGAGGGCAACAGAGTGAGACTGTGTCTCAAAACAAACAACCAACAACAAAAAACTCTAAAAACAATAGAATATATATGAAAGTTTCTATATGTACCTAATTTGGCCTTAAAATATATAAAACAGAAAGTGATGAAACTACAAAGACAGAGACAAATCCACATATAAAATTTTAATGCACTTCCTTAGTAACTGATAAAAATGAGCAAAAACTTGAGGCAGGATACAGATTTGAAGTCAATCAGCAAATATGACCTAAGGACCTCAATGGCACTCTACAGTTAACAAGTAAAGAATCCACACTCTTCGCAAACACACACAGAACATTTCCCAAAAAACCTAACCATTCCCACATTTTCACAGACCTTCAAGGACCACCAAAATCACAAATTATGCTCCCTGACCATGATGCAATTAAATATCAGTAAGAAAAACACACAAACATATAACTAGAATAGCTTTCATATATATTTGCAAACTTCAAAAAATATCTCGCATACATGAAAGTCCACCCAGAAACCAGATTTCAAATGGTCTCTTTGGTGTCCTGAATTTTTCTGCACCTGGGGACAACACCCTGAAGTAAAGAGGCAGGCTGGTGCAAGGAGTGACTGTGAGCAGAAGGGCACCTGTGAGAGCAAGTAGGAAACGAAAACCTACACCTCATCTCAGCATGTGTGCAGGGAACCAGTTCCAGGAAGGCACAAACTCAACAGTGGAGGAGTACCTGGGAACGGACTCCTCCAAGTAGATCCAGGCCTTAGAAAGCCTCCATGTGCCCAGATTAAGACTGCAGATTAACAGACAGAAATATTACGATACAGGCAATATAAAGCCTCTGAAGGATTTTAAGCAGGAGAGGTACAAGTTGAAAGCAACTTAAAAGCTACTTCCTCTGACTCCATCTCCTATTTGAAGAAACAGTTTCTGAGAAATCACATATATAAAAGCAAAGTAGAATTCGTACTGAAGCTGGTCTTATTCTAACAGTAGTGCCCATCCAGATAGGGATGAAGCTAACATCCCACTGAAATGCATTTTAAAAATTCTTTGCTTTTGTATAATAATTATTCAAAAATGGTATAATGCATTTATTTTGATCAACTATGTATAGATACTTATAATGCCAAAGAAAATCTTAAAACATGGGCAGCGCCTGTGGCTCAGTGAGCAGGGCGCCGGCCCCATATACCGAGGGTGGTAGGTTCAAGCCCAGCCCCTGCCGAACTGCAGCCAAAAAAAAAAAAAAAAAAAATAGCTGGGCGTTGTGGCAGGTGCCTGTAGTCCCAGCTACGCGGGAGGCTGAGGCAGGAGAATCGCCTAAGCCCAGGAGTTGGAGGTTGCTGTGAGCTGTGTGAGGCCACGGCACTCTACCAAGGGCGATAAAGTGAAACTCTGTCTCTACAAAAAAAAAAAAGAAAATCTTAAAACTTACTTTCAAGATCTCAAAAGTTAAAAAACTTATTAAATAACTTATACTTATTTTACTTATAGAGGACATATCACAGGCTAATAGCTAAGAGATTTTCAATCATTAAAAATACTGCATTAAAAATAGCCGGGCGTTGTGGCGGGCGCCTGTAGTCCCAGCTGCTCGGGAGGCTGAGGCAAGAGAATCACGTAAGCCCAAGAGTTAGAGGTTGCTGTGAGCCGTGTGACGCCACCGCACTCTACCCGAGGGCGGTACAGTGAGACTCTGTCTCTACAAAAAAAAAAAAAAAAATACTGCATTAAGATTATACAATTCTGGCTTGGCACCTGTGGCTCAAGTGGCTAAGGCACTAGCCACATACACCTGAGCTGGTGGGTTCGAATCCAGCCTGGGCCTGCCAAACAACAATGACGACTGCAAAAAAAAAAATAGCCAAGCACTGTGACAGACGCCTGTAGTCCCAGCTACTCAGGAGGCAGAGGCAGGAGAATCGCTTGAGCCCAGGAGTTGGAGGTTGCTGTGAACTGTGATGCTATGGCACTCTACCCAGGGTGACAGCTTGAGGCTCTGTCTAAAAAAAAAAAATTCTATGTGGGGGCTGGGTGCAGTGGCTCATGACTGTAATCCCAGCACTCTGGGAGGACAAGGAGGGTGGACTGCTTGAGTTCTCGAGTTCGAGACCAGCTTCAGCAACAGCAAGACCCTGTCTCAAATAGCCAGGTGTTGTGGTGGATGCCTGTAGTCCCAGCTACTTGGGAGGCTGAGGCAAGAGAATAGCTTGAGCCCAAGAGTTTGAGGTTTCTATAAGCTATGATACCATGGCACTCTACCAGGGGGCAAGAAAGTGCGACTCTGTCTTAAATAAATAAAATTCTATGTGGGAAATATTTTTTAAAAGAAATGGGTATCAAATTGCAATGATATCTAGATTTCACTGAATGTTAAGAGTACTGAGCAGTTTTAATTTAAAACATCAATATTAAAATATGCTATAAACTACATCGTTCATAAATATTTAAACTTACAACAATTTGGGGTTTTTTCCAGCAAATATTGCCTGACAATTAACTTATGACAAATTTTGTATCAACTTTTAAAAAATGCAAGAGGATATATAATTTCAGATTGCTACACCAGCAAAAATAGCTTAAAAGACCAATGCTGCAGCTCCCACATAAGACGTCTGAAAAGATGGGTCTCAGCAGCCTCTTCAGCCTCCCATGTCCTGTGCTGCAGCTATCAGGCACTTAGAGTTCTAATTACCTCTTAGCTACTCTCCTTCATCTGAACCACACTATAGTTGCTCTGAAGACAGCAGGAGCTGTCTGAGGGCGAGCCTCCTCCCGATAAAAGAGTGAGTGAAGGAGACAAAAAGGAGAAAAGTTCAGAAAGTATCTCTCCACTTCAGTGACGGAAGAGGTTGTTCTTGGGAAGCACTGGAGACAATATTCTAAGAACTCTAAGTAATCTCTTTCAGAATTATAGGAACCACTCCAGCAGGGCCATAAAGGACGGTCCCTGGAGCTGAATGGGGAAGGCAGGCAAAACGCTTATATTTCATTTTGACTATGAAAATTCAATGAAGTTAAGCACAGAATCCTCTTAATCTTGTGACATCTCTAAGCACTTATAATGTCAACCACCAGCTACCTACAACCTTAATTTAAACCACTGTACTACATGTGTCTGTTATTTGTGCCTAAATCCCATTTCTAAGAATCCTAGCACTATCTGTACCTTGCTTTAAAAAAAAAAAAAAAGAAATTAATACTACTCTGAACTCACTTCCATAAAAAAATAAGGCTGTAAAATAAATCTCAAAGTCCTAAGACAGAAAAATGTAACAGACTCCAACTCAGGGAGACAAGATGGTTAATGAAATACCCTGAGCAGGTGGCAGATGAACTGAGACTTGACAGACAAGAAGGAACCAGGCAGGCATGAAGAGCCAGGAGGCAGTGTCCCAGACAGAAGGAACAACATGTGCAAAGGTCCTGAGGTGAAAAGGCAGCCAGAGATGCTGGAACAAAATTAACAGAATGACTGGAGACACCAGGAAACAGGGACCAGATGGTGTAGACATAATGCATGCTTATGCCCTCACAGGAGACCCCAGGCTCTGATGTTCAAAGTGAAAGCTGAAGAAAATAATCTCAGACGCCAGTAACAGCAGTGTGGGGGCACAGGGCAGGAAGGAGAGGAGAAGCTGAGGAGACAGTCAGATGAGGCAACACAAGGACAGCGTGGGTTCCAAACTAAGTGAGAAAGTCAACCAGAAGGGACCAGAAAGCAGGATGGTGGAGAAAACTAAAGGGCACTGGCCAACAGCTTAAGTGTGGGAAGGGTTGGGATTAGGCAGGCTAGTGCAGAAGCAGGTTCCAACTGTAACCCAGCCCAAATCATCCCTCTTTCACTCCTTTTCTCATCTAGACTTCCTCAGTGTGCAATCTGGGTAGCAGTTGGTATTGGCCTCTGTTTATGCACTATATGCCCCTCTGGGGCAAAGGCCACAGAAATTAAAACTGTCCCCAAGTCCAATCCCTTCAAACCACTGATGACAACACCCTCAAACATGCACTAAGGGGTTCCTCTATTGTCCAAGAGAAAGGAGTCAGGTGTATCAAGTGAATTGTGGGCTTGGAGATCAGATAGATCAGAGTTTAAACCCTGGTTATGCCATTCGCTGGCTATCTCTACATAAAACCATGAAAGCCATCTACTTAAAACAGCTAGTTTGAGATTGAATACAATATAAGGCACAGGAAGGCCATTACCTAATACACAGCAAACAGCCAGTTTGAGATCGAATACAATATAAGGCACAGGAAGGTCATTACCTAATACACAGCAAAATACTCCAAAAAGATCTAGTTTGTTCCATTCTTCCCACTATCGAGAGGGTTCACTTCAACTCAGCCCACAGTTCCACTGCTTCCTGGCTATGTGACTTTGAGTAAGGCATTTTGAACTCTGAACCTTAGCTGCTTAGTAAAACAGAGGCGATACCATCACTTACCTCGCACAGCTTTTTGAGAAATTAAGTGAGGGTGTAAGGTGCCAGGCACGGCACCTGACACAGTAGCTACACAATATCCCTCACTCGCTATTATTAGTGCGACCAAAATCGGGAGAGTATTGAGGAGGAAGGGGCAAGCCTATAAACCAAGGTCCTGGCTACTGGGGCGGCAAAGAGCAGTGTCTTACTGGACAGTATGCTCTTCAGAAACACTCACCTGGTGGTTCCAGATAGAGCCTTCTTTGCTGCGCTCGTCAGGGGTCAGACGTACATACTGGCTTGTGAGCATAGTGCTGCCTTGGAAGTCCCAGAGAGGCATAGAGCTGGAACCGACCCCTGTGGGCAGAGAAATGGGCATGGACAAGTGCGTAAGAGACCCTGACAGTACTGGTCCTGCCACAGACAGAAAACCTCCAGAGCTTCTGTGCTCTAGAAAAAGGGCACGCCTGACCAGCCTCGCCTTCACTCTTCACCTATTCCCTCCCCAAAGGCCTCACCTTGGTAGGGCTTGATGAGTGAATGCTCCCGCTTGAGATGTTCACTGTTGCCGTCAGTTATATCCGCAGCCACAGAACCCAGCAACAGAAGAAGAAGTAGAGGTGTAGTGGGGCCAGGGCCGGGGCCGGGAAGCCCAGGACTTCCCGGGCACCGCCGGCCCCAGCCCCAGAGCCAAAACCAGCCTTCCGCCGCCATTCTCCTCGCCTCTCGGCCACTTCCGCCCCACAACTTCCGCCTTCCGGGTGTCCCATATAATGGTCTCCGGCCGGAAGCCTTCCAAACTTAGCTTCTCCAAGAAGTTAAAAAGTAAAGCGTAGCAGGTGAGAGGGTGGCGGCTTTATTGCTTGACCTCATCTTGGTCAAGCAACTTTCCATCTCCTGGATGGCTCCAAAGCACCTGTCGTCTAGCCTCAGCCACAAGTTCTTACGAGCCACAAGAGCTACAACCAATCATAGAACAGCACGTTAGGCTTGAGAGCCAATAAGGAGCAGAGAGATGGTTTGAGGCAGCGAGCAGCGAGAGGGTGGTTGCGAAGGGAAGCATGCTGGAACTTGTAGTTTTTGTGGGCCGCCCAAGTGAGCTGGACGCCCGAAGTCTACAATAATGTGGGCCTTTCGCCACATGTTGCGTGTCTGGAATAACCGTTCCTAGTCTGGGGAAAAAGGAGGTCAAATTGAAAGCGGAGGTCTGGATTCCAAGTTCCTCGCGGTCTTGGACTCACAGAGTAACGCGAGCGAGCCTTGAAGCCGTCTCGGGCTTCATCCGCCCCACCTCCATGCCTCTGGAGGCTCAGAATTCCCAGTTATTTGAGAACCTCCTTTACCCCCACATCCTCAGGTTGAAGCAAGAGGAGCAACCCAGATCCTGGCCTGGGTCCTCATTGGGATCAAATGAGTGCCGTGCAAACGCAGCAAGAAGCGTCCAGGAAAGGTCCAGGAAAGCTGGCTGTAAATTAGAGGTTGAAAATTGGTTGTCTGCAGCTAAATAGAGCTCAACAGTAGCTGCTAATACTATATAAATAAAATCGGATACTTAGATTAACATTAGAAATCCTAACTTCCGGGGCGGTGCCTGTGGCTCAGTGAGTAGGGCGCCGGCCCCTTGGTGGGTTAGAACCCGGCCCCGGCCAAACTGCAACAAAAAATAACCGGGCATTGAGGCTGGTGCCTGTAGTCCCAGCTAGTCAGGAGGCTGCAGGGGCCCGCAAACTTTTTAAACAGCCAGTTCACTGTCCCTCACACCGTTGGAGGGCCGGACTGTAGTTTAAAAAAAAAAAAAAAAACCTATGAACGAATTCCTATGCACACTGCACATATCTTATTTTGAAGTAAAAAAATAAAACGGGAACAAATACAATCACACCGCCGCATGTGGCCCGCGGGCCATAGTTTGAGGACCCCTGGACTAAGCCCAGGAGTTGGAGGTTGCTGTGAGCTGTGTGACGCCAGGGCACTCTACCGAAGGCGACGAAGTGAGACTCTGTCTCCAAAAAAAAAAAAAAAAGAAGAAGACGGTGGGAATCCCA
This sequence comes from Nycticebus coucang, assembly GCF_027406575.1. Taxonomy (NCBI): domain Eukaryota; kingdom Metazoa; phylum Chordata; class Mammalia; order Primates; family Lorisidae; genus Nycticebus; species Nycticebus coucang. The sequence goes on from NC_069796.1 coordinate 81,416,325, forward strand.
CCTCATGCCACTGGGCAGCGCCTGTGGCTCAAGGAGTATTGCGCGGGCCTCATATACCGGAGGTGGTGGGCTCAAGCCCGGCCCCCAACCCCGAAAAAGAAAGAGAAATCCTAAATCTGGCTCGGCGCCTGTGGCTCAAGTGGCTAAGGCGCCAGTGAGCTGGCGAGTTCGAATCCAGCCCAGGCCCGCCAAACAACAATGATGGCTGCAACCAAAAAATAGCAGGGGTTGTGGCGGGTGCCTGTGGTCCCAGCTACTTGGGAGGCAGAGGCAAAAAAAAAGAAAGAAAGAAATCTTAACTTCCTTTTTTTTTTCAAAAAAGGGAAGATCTAGGCCCTCATTCCACGGGAGAACCAGGGGTTGGAGCTGCATGGGACAGTCCCTCTACAGAGGGCTGCGTCTTCCAAGTTAGTCCCCATGTAGCTACTAATTCACAATACTTGCCTGGCCCCTCTTGACGTTGGAATTAATGACTCCTGTTATAGATCACAGGGTGTGATGTTGCTTGGTTGCTCCTTTATTTTGAGAAGCTACCCTGAAGTGAATGAATTTACTCAGGATTGGGTACTGAGACATCTTTTCTGGGTCATTTTTTGGGGGGGAGTCATTTTTCTTTTATTTCAAATTAATATGAGGGTAGAAATGATTAGGTTATATTTGCATTTGTTAGATGAGGTGCCTGTAAGGAGCTGTGCCATATACCCTTACATTGTGCCCATCGGGTGGTAGCACACCAATTCCCCCTCCCTTCTCCCTGCAAGGGTTATATATTTTTAATTAGCTTTTTCAGTTATTAAATTCCACCAGACCTCCATGAGGGGTGGGATTTTTGTCATCCATGGTCGCTACTGAATACCCAGCATCTAGAACAGTGCTGGGCACATAGGAGATGATTGCTAAGTAATTGGTGGAAGAATGAATGTTATCTTAGAACCTGGAATTGGGTCATGAAGAATGAATAAGAGTTTATTGGGAAAGGGAAAGCCATTCTCAGCAGGGAGAACAAGAGATGCATGACCAGGGAGGGATGCCTGAAAGCACAAGGAATACAAGCAGTTTGGAATGGCTGAGAAATCCAAGAGGCAGAAGATTGGCAGGTGGCTAAGGCCAAGCTTGAAGGGCCTTCAATTCCTAGCTTAGGAATATGGCCTTTTCCCAGGACTGCATAGGAAAATCTTATGCCACTCCCCTCCCAAGCAGCATACTTTTTAAGCATGGGTGTGACTAGTGTGGATTTCTCTAGCTATGTTGAAGAGACAAGATCAGAGGGGCTGCAGGTACAGAAACTGAATTCACTATGACCAGGGGAGAAAGGGCAAGGCCTAAGCCAAGATGAGCTCCACAGAGAGGGAGGGTCAGAAGTACCAGGCAGATAGCCGGGCGTTGTGGCGAGCACCTGTAGTCCCAGCTGCTCGGGAGGCTGAGGCAAGAGAATCGCGTAAGCCCAAGACTTAGAGGTTGCTGTGAGCCGTGTGACGCCACGGCACTCTACCCGAGGGCGGTACAGTGAGACTCTGTCTCTACAAAAAAAAAAAGAAGAAGTACCAGGCAGAGACCAGACATCAGTAACTCATGCCCTGTGAGAAGCCAGGGCAAGAGAAGTTGAGAACAGTGTCGTGTGGACTGGAGGCACAGCAGCACTCTGATGGAGTGCAGAAAACCAGATAAGTCTCAGGGTGAAGATGGGATCAGAGCTAGGGATAGGAATAGGAACTTCCGTGGCAGACAGAAGTGGAGGACGAACTTAGAAGGGAGTCCCAGGCAGAGGCCGTGACTGGGCCTTTAGCAGGGGATGAGCTGCTAGCACCTGAGCTGATGGTGACGCAGGCACATTCACAGCTTAGTAGATCTTTTTTTTTTTTTTTTTTTTTGAGACAGAGTTCCACTATGTCACCCTCAGTAGAGTGCTGTGGCACTACAGATCACAGCAACCTCAAACTCTTGGGCCCAAGAGATTGTCTTGCCTCAGCCTCCCAAATAGTTGGGACTACAGGCCACCACAATGCCCAGCAATTTTTTTGTTGCAGTTGTCATTGTTGTTTAGTTGGCCCGGGCTGGGTTTGAACCCTAAACCATCAGTGCATGTGGCTGGCACCGTAACCACTGTGCTACAGGAGCCAAGCCAACTTAGTAGATCTTTAGCGGGTTGTGTAACCTGGGGCAACTGACTTCTCCCTGAGCCTTAGTTTCCCAAATATGTAAAAATGGGAATAATGACATTTCACAAGTGGTTGTGAGAATCAAATTAAGTCATGTTGGGAGAAGACCCTTCAAACTGTAAAGCACTTTGTGGATCTGTGGCACGGCGGATAGGCAGTCTCTTGTCATGTCACCTACAATCCCTTCATAGGCACACTGACAGTTGCACACCTTATTAAGACAACCACAGCCAATGGGCCAGGCCCCAAAGCAACCCCTAACTTGACCTCTTACGTACACCAAGTCTGACTGAATTCTCCATCTGGGAAGCCTGAAGCAAGGTGTCTGGGAATAGTTGTATTAACCAGGGCAATGCTAGCTTCCATAAGTAGTTGTCCCTAATGTGCTTCATGGCTCAAAGAATTTCATTTCTCACTCACATGACTGTCTCAAACTGGTGACCGGGGTGATGGCTGGCTTGCCTTCATGCACTAATGCGTAGACCTTGGCACCTTCCTTCTTATGGCTCCACAGTCCCCTAGTCTTCCTCATCTTCTGTACCTGCCCAGCTGAAAGAGAAAGAGAGAGGGTGGAGGTCACACACCTACCTCTTCATCTCTATAAAACATTAAAAAAAATTAGCTGGCGGTGCCCGTAGCTCAATGGGTAGGGCACCAGCCACATACGCCGAGGCTGGCAGGCTCGAACCCAGCCCAAGCCAGCTAAAATCAACAATGACAACTGCAACGACAACAAAATAGCCAGACATTGTGGCGAACACCTGTAGTCCCAGCTACTTGGAAGGTTGAGGCAAGAGAATTGCTTAAGCCCACGAGTTAGAGGTTGCTGTGAGCTGTGACACCGTGGCACTCTACCTGGGTGACAGTGAGACTCTGCCTCAAACAAAAAAAAGAAAAATAGCTGAGTGTGGTGGTATGCATCTGTAGTCTCAGCCACTCATGAGGATGAGGCTGGATGAGCACTTGAACCCAGAAGTTAAAGGTGGCAGTGAGCCATGATCACATGACTGTACTCTAGCCTGGGTAACATGGCAAGACCCTGTCTCCAAAAAAAAATTCATTGTGTTAAAACATTAAACCTCAATGTGATAGTATTTGGAGATGGGGCCTTTGGCCGTGAAGGAAACCCATTTCAATAGGATTGGTGTCCTTCTAAGAAGAGACAGGAGAGAGCTGGCTTCCTTTCTCCCTCTCTCTACCATGTGAGGACACCGCATAGAGGGGGCCCTCTGCAAACCAGCAAGAGGGGCTTCACCAAATACCAGATTCATCTGGCACCTTGAATCTGGGCTTTCTAGCCTCCAGAACTCTGAGTAGTGTGAATGCATGTATGTCTTTGGGCATAGCCATACCTGATCTGTTTCTCTCCCCAGGTAGGTAAGCATGTGCATGGTTGCACATGCCACTGGAGTGTCTGAGTACAGATGTGTCTATGTGCAGGTGTGCCTGTCCCACACACTTCTCCAGGCACATGCATATAACTATATACCAACGTGCTCCTTATGAGGGAGAGCTCAGGTGGTTTTATTTATTTATTTTTGAGACAGAGTCTCACTCTGTTACTTTGGGTAGAGTGCTGTGGCATCAGAGCTCACAGCAACTTCAAACTCTTGGGCGCAAGTGATCCTCCTGCCTCAGCTTCCCATGTAGCTGGGACTAGAGGTGCCAGCCACAGTGCCCAGCTAGTTTTTCTATTTTTTAGTAGGGATGGGATTTCGCTCCTGCTCAGGCTGGTCTTGAACTTCTGAGCTCAAAAAATCTATGCATCTTGGCCTCCCAGAGTGCTAGAATTACAGGCTTGAGCCACCACACCTAGCCTATTTATTTATTCTGGAGACAAGGTCTCACTGTGTTGTCCAGGCTGGAGTGCAGTGGTATGATCATAACTCACTGCAGCTTTGAACTCCTGGGCTCAAGCCATCCTCCTTCCTCAGCCTCCCAAGTAGTTAGGATACAGGCACATGCCACCATGCCCCACAAGCCTGTGTGTTTATGACACACACAAGTGGTTTGTGTGTGCTTGGCCATGCATGCAACTTGTCCATCTGTTTGCACACCTGTGCACATACATGGGAAGACAGCCTGTTAGATGTCTGCGGTTAGGGTTGGTAACTCTGCACACACCCAACTGTTGGAAGGAGGGGTACTGAGCATGCACGTGCCCAGCACACAGTAGGTATAAGCATGTGCTGAGTAAAGTCCATGTGTGGAGACACAGGTGATGTGTATGTGTGTTCCCAGGAACATTGCCACAGTGTACAAAAGTTCCTAGGTATGTTTAGTTTACATGCTCTCCTGTGTACCCAGACATGACCTTAGAGCTCCCTGGGCTGGGCCAGAATGGGCTGGCTCCTGGCTGGGCACATGGAGACCTCTGCTGTGTGTTGCTACTTGTGTGGGATGCAGCCAAGGGTGTGTTGGCAGCATGTGTGTGCGAGCGCGAATGTGCGTGTGTGTGTGCACAAATGTGTGTGTGTGTGGGAAGAGGCGTTCGCTCTCTTAGACCTTGCTTCTTTCTGTGGTTTGGTTTCTATAGAGACACTTCCTGTGGCAGAGAAAAGAGGTAGTGAGCTGGTGTTTCAGGATGTGAGGGCCCACAGAAGCTCAGCCGGGATCTCTCTACCGCCTGCCTGCCACTGTGCAGGGTCTGGCCAGCACTGCCCACAGTCCCCATGGTGGGCAGCCCCTGTGACGGGGACCTGTGATCGGAGGCGGCATGCCAGGGAAGCCCAAGCACCTGGGCGTCCCCAACGGGCGCATGGTGAGTGTGGGCTCTGGGCCAGGGCCATGAGGAGGGGGTGGGCACACCCAGGGTGGAGCCCAGGAGGCACAACTGGCAGGGCTGGGCAGTAGCTCACGGGCTGCCAGCAGGCGGGAGAAGTTAGGTACAGACAGCCGGCAGCAAGCAGTAGGACCTAGTGCCCTTACCCAGGCCACTTCCAGATGGCCCTGCTGGGAGCCTGGTGCAACTCTGGGGATGAGACCAGAGCAGAATGGACCCAGGCTTCTGGTCCAGCTCCCACTGCTATCTCACCTGCTACCGGCCTGAGCCTGATCTGGAGCTGCATCCCGTGGTAGCAGGGAGACCTGGTGTGCTCCTTTCTCACCCTCCCCCCATCTACCCCCACAGCAGCCCAAGCTCCCAAACCTCACTTGGCCTCAACCCTTCCCTCCTCGCCCCATGCCCCAGGTGCCTAAGGTCAGGTTAGTGTCAGCCCTTGCTAGGTCACTGCCCTATAGCCAGAATTGCTTGGGAGGCTTCCTGCCAGAACCAGCATTCTTTGGACAGCCTGGGATAGGTCAGCAGGGTCAGATCAGTTTGGTGCAGCTCCTGGCAGTTCCTGAGCTTCCAGGAAGGGCAGAGCACCAGGATGCCCCCACTGCAGCTGCCCCACCCCCTACACCTTCTCCCTTGCTGCTTAACCCCTAATTAGAGCTGCCCTTGGAGGGTCCAGCTCTTCTCATTCATTCAGCAGGTAGAGTGAGCTATGCTGGGCCACCCTTCTCTCTCTAGGGTCTGCCCCCGGGCTTGGCAAAGTCACTCCTAACAACCTCAGAAAGGCCAGAAAGTGTCCTGTCCCCTACCTACCAGGTCCCAGCCTAGTACTGTGGGACAAAGCAAATGGATCCAGAGAGACCAGGGTTCCAGTCCTGGCTCTCTTGTCCCTTGCTGGAGAAGTCCTTTCTGACCCTCAGTTTCCTCATCTGTAAACTAAGGAGCTTGGAATGGAACTCAAAGGCTTGTTGAGATGATCCAGTGGAATAATTTTTTTTTTAAGACAGCCTCAAGCTGTCGCCCTGGGTAGAGTGTTGTGGCATCACAGCTCACAGCAACCTCCAACTCCTGAGCTTAAGCAATTCTTTTGCCTCAGCCTGCCAAGTGGGACTACAGGCACCTGCCATGATGCCTGGCTATTTTTCGGTTGTAGTTGTCATTGTTTGGCAGGCCTGGGCTGGATTTGAACCTGCCAGCTCTTGTGTATATGGCTGATGCCTTAGCCGCTTGAGCTACAGGCGCCAATGCTGATCCAGTGGAATAATTAATGTGAGGCCCTTGACCCATTGTAGAGTCTGCATAAACTTCAGCCTGACGCTCCCCACATTTTCAGCCCCTCTTTAGGGATTTCCTGCCTCACCAAGAAGCTGAGAAACCCTCATCCCTACTCCTGCCTCCTAATTCCCGAGACCTGCTTCTATCTCTCCTTGATGGCCTGGGTCAAGATGGGAGAGAGGCAAATCCTCCAAAGCCCATTCAGCCCCCACCTGACTGTATCTATCACTAGCCCAGCTGTGAAAGTTCAAGAACCCCTCTGGCTTGCACTTCCACCCAGAGGCATTACGATTGCCCCTCTCTGGCTGTCTGGACCAGGAAGCTGAGGAAGAGCAGCCCTGGAGGGCAGCTGGACTGATACTTCTGGAACTGTGTCTAAAACTGCAGGGCAGCTGAGGGGGTCTGGGGAACCCAGCTTCTGCCCCTCCTGTGCCAGTCCGTGACTTCTCCAACCAAAAGTCACTCAGAGTAGGAAGGGTGCCACCAAGCTCTGTCCCCAGTTACATCAAGCCCACGGATGCCCGAGCTCCTGTTGGACCTTCCACATGCAGGTTTACTTTTACCCTTCCTGTGCTCATTCTAAACTCTCTGTGCCATCTCTGTGACTCTTGCAATTCCAAGGGTCACACATTGGCTGCTTGCTGGTCACTAGGCAGCTCTCTGAAGCCATGCTTGGCCAGGGTGGAAAGGGTAGACAGGCACTGGCATCATGGCAGGGTGTGGATGGAGAGCACCTGGGCCCAGCTGTCCAGTCCTTCCATGAGTCACCTGCCGAGAGAGACTCAGAGGAACAAATGATGTGCCAAGTTCAGCCAGTGAGTAGAGGGGTCAGCTTCTGAACCTCCCAGACCTGTTTGCCTCTGCCCCCCATCCCTCTCGTTCCCTGCCAAGGCAGCTTCAGTTGTCACCCTCACTCCTGCCACTCAGCTTGTCAGGCAGTTACAGTGAAACCTGTCACTGAGAGACAGCTCCCAGCTCCCTCCCAGGGATGTCTTCACACAGTCCCAACTGCCACTTCATTTGTTCACTCACACATTCACTCACTCATTCAACAACCCCTCCTTAGGGCCTGCATAGGGCTACCCCTATCCTAGACACTGCAGACCCAGGCCCATCAGCCTTACCCCTGCCCTTGAGCAGCCCCCAGTCTGGCAAAGCACAAAGGACACAGGCGAAAAGACCAGAATAAAATTCAGAGTCAGGTAACAGCCACGCAGGTCAAAGATGGAGAAAGCTTGGCAGGGACTCAGCAAGAGAGAATTAACTTCTTGACTAACTCCACACACCATGGCACAGGAGACAGTCCTCAATGGATGCACAAATCCGGGGGAGGGAAGAGCACGGCCGAGGGAGACCTGGATATGGGAAGACACAGGATGTGTGTGCAGGGAAGTAGCCCAAGGGGAGGCTGCAAAGGGGCAGTTATCCATCCTACCTCTATCAGGGAACCTGGTTAGTCCTCTCCTCCTGGCAAGGAGACCTGCAAGGCAAAGCCAATGTATGTCTCTCATGTTCCTGGTGTCCAGCTTGGGGCCAGGCATTCAAGTTCAAGGTGGCCTTACAGAGGGGCCAAGGTTAGGGGTCAGCTCCACATGTGGCCCAAGTTGAAGGGACCAGACACCCAGGTTCTGTGTGGACATCCTCAGAGATAGTCTCAGCCTCAGTTTCCTCAAGCTAAGGTGAAATCAGATGATGGTTCAGAGAACCCAGCACAGAAGGTGCTCAGTAACTTGGTCCTTCCTTCATAGTCTGTTCCAGAGGGCACAGTTCAAGAGGAGCCCCTAGACTCTTCATACCCAATTAGTCTTGTACACCTGTGCCCCTAGGGCTGAGAGCCTGGTTCTTTAAAGCTTCTCTGGCCCACAAAGGGAGGCACTTTTGTTAGACGACAGGGAGACCTCAAGTTCCAGAGCCAAGCAAACTTGAGTTTTAATTTCAGCTCTGCCACTTCCCAGCTATGTGATTTGAGCTTTGGTTTCCTCATCTGTAAAATGGGGATAATAATACCTGCCATACAAGATAAAGATGTAAGGATGGAGTGAGAACCTGGATGTGTGCTCCCAGAGGGTACCTGTCACACAGACAGAACTTTAGGGCTTTACCCTCACCTTAGTATTCTCAGGTACCAGCCACTCCTCCAGGGACTACTTCCTGAGCAAAAAGTATAGCCGGCTAAGGTCCAACCATGGGTCGGGGGTGTCACTGGCCACCACACCCTTCCTCACACTTTCTTCCCCTTTTCCCCCATTCACTCACCACTTCTGCTCAAACAGGCTAAAGTGGGGCAAGGCCTGCCCTGCTCATCATAACTTCCCCCGGCCTCACAGCCTGGGGAGGTCAGCACAGTAGGGCAGTGGGCATCTCTGCCACTCTGTGCCTGGTGCTTTGAGCCAGGGGGAGGTATTTGACCTTCACTGCAGCCTCCGGAGATTGAGAGTGCTGAGTCCCATGCTACCCAGGGGGAAACTGAGGCTCAGAGAAGTTATTTGTCCTCGAATAGCAGAGCTGAAATTGGACTTCCTCCCATCTCTAGATTCTCACCCTGAAAGAGAGGCTGAGATGGGGAACTGCAGGCGACAGACGAGGGGCATTAAGAGGCTGAGCATCCCTGACATTAGGGCAGGGCCCACGTGGCTGCTGGGGACCACTGGGGCAAAGAGGGTGCTTGTCGAGGAGGGTTTTCAGATGTCATCCCCTCACCAACCAGGTCTGCCATCCAGGCACAATTAGACTGACAAAGGAGAGGGGTCTGGACATGGGTGGGCATGCATGTGGTGGGAAGGGGATTCAGGGGATGGGGTTTGGGGCTAATGTCAATGGGTAGAGACCAGGGAGTCATTCTCTGGGGGAGTGGGAGCAAAAACCCAGGGAGAGACAGTGGCAAGGCCGGAAGCAGGAATGTGCAGGAGTGTGAGGAAAATAGAAAAGTTTGATCAAGTGTGGGGTGGAGGTGAGGGGGAGGTAAATGGGTGAGGCTGAAGGGGTTCATTAGTCAGCCCCAAGTAAGATTTCAGCTGTAACCTGGCAACTGCCACGTGCCTCCTGGGGCAGGGCCCCTCAGGGCCCATCATGATGGGTGGGGCTCAAAGAGGAGGATCTGGACCAACCCCCTAATAACACAATATTCAATTAAATCGAATAGAGAAAATAAAACCTCTGAGGCCCAAACAAAATCAGAATGTGGACTGGCACCAGCCATAGCACCTGGGGCCACCTTTGGGACTCCTGGAGCCAGGAAGGCTCTGAGCACGTGAGAGGCTGATTGGGATTGGCGGGCAGGACAGAGGCTCACTAGGTGCCTATGGAGGACAGAGTCAGGCAGCCACACCAGAGCATGCCAGTCCTGATGATTCTCAGAGCACGGGGTAAGGCTGGTGCCAGCATCCCCAGTCTGGCAGAACAGCGGCCAGGAAGGGCAGGTGTAGCCTGGAAAGAAGACTTGCTCACCACCGGGCCAGGAAGGGCTTCAGCTGCCCCTCTTCTCACCCCGCGGCCAACCCCAGAGTCAGAACATTTTCTGGTGGCCTTGGGAAGCACCACCTCTCTTTGGGGGAAATGACTTTTATGACGAGGTCCCCCAGAGGGGAGGGCAGAGGCCGAGGGCAGCCCCAGCAGGAGGCGAAAAGAGCAAGGTACCAGCGGCTCCCCGCCCAGCCGTGCTCTGCACACATTTTCTCTCCCCAGCAACTTGGTGTCCCAGAACACCAGAGGGGAGGTGACTCAGGGAGGAACCCAAGGTTATAAAGCTAGAAGAAGGCAGGGGTGGGATTTGAATCCAGGCATGATAGACCCCCAACATTTATGCTTTTTCCTCCACAGCAGGGGTGGCAAGTGCCCAGCAGGTCAAGCACCAGCACAAATACAATCACCCCAGGAACAATCGCAAGGTTCTTAGACTGTGTACTGTGCCCCACATAGTGTTATGAGTTCTCTCCATATATTTAACTCACTTAATCTCAGCATTCCTTTGAAGTCAGAACCATTGTGTGCCCCATTTTTAGTGGAAGAAACTGAGGCACAGAAAGTTAAGTGACTTGCCCAAGGTCACAGAGCACAAATTTGATCTCCCAAATTTGAACCGGCCTCCCACTGCCTCCTCAAGTAACAAACATGCATCAAACTGGCCCTAGGGCATCTCAGCAAAGTGTAAGCCTCTTCTAGGAAAAGCAGTGGCTGCTCGGTGCCAGCCTACTTTACCATACTGGGAAGAAGAAGCTGGAGCATCAGAGTCATAATGAGCAGACAGAAAGCTGGAGTTTTATGTAAAATCTCTCGATCTTTAAATGTGGGAAACCTCTTTAAACTTAAAAAGAGTTCTGAGAGTCAAGATAATAGTATCTTGCATATCTGGAGGCCATTCTGGCCCTCAAATGGCTGCTCCGTAACCTGGGTGTTCCCAGGGTAGCAGTGGGAAGCAGAGAAGGAGATTGCAGCCAGAGGGGCAGGGGCTGCTTGCAGAGCAGATGTTTGCAGGCCTGTATCCAAGGGAGATGGAAGGAAGAGGCAGAGCATAGTGAAAAGGGGTGTAGGGGAATGAGCATGACTCAAGCCCTGGTGTGGGGAGCCCTGGTGATGGAAGAAAGGTGGGATATAGGGAAGCTGGCTGGGTACTCTGTTTTGGTGAGACTGGCTGAGTTTGAGGGACTTGTGGGACATTTAGGGGTAAATATTAGCAGGAAGTTAGCTATGTGTTCGTAGCTAGGGATCTGTGGATGGGACAAAGGGACTGGGACAGCTAGGGAGGGGCAGAGGCCACACTGCATGGGTAGGAGGTCATAAGGAAGCTGGAGGAGCTGCTGGGATAGCAGAAAGCCCGGGGAAACCACAGCAAGAGTCATTCTGAGAGGAAGGTTTTTCTGTTTCACTAATGACTGGGATTCCCAGAGAAGTTGGAGTTGGCCTCTGCAGCGATGCTACTTACTGCTTCTTAGAAACAGAGAGCCTTGGGCCCTATCCCAGACCTTCTAACCCTGAATCTCTAGAGGTGGGGTCCTCCCAGTCACTCTATGCTAAAGTTTGAGAGCCACTGCTCTACACTGCAAAATAGCATCAGGTGCCTTGCCTAAGCTGGGGTGGGACCTGTCAGAGACCTTGGATCCCAAGAGGAAACAGTTGCAGTAAGGCATTCATTGGCTACAGGGACACTGCTCCTTCTTCAAAAACAACAGCAAACATTGATATAACCTTACCACATGCTGGCCACTGTTCTAGATACTGTAATTATATTAAACTGATTTGATCCTCACAACAGCCCCCAGAAAGGAAGATTCAATTAATATCAGCATCATCTCCTATTTACAAATAGAGGCAAACAAGTTAACTAACTTGCCCAAAGTCACATAGCTAGTAAGTAACAGAGACAGGCTAAAGTCTGTTCCTACCTACCATGCTATACACACAGGGCTCACCTATCAGGGGCAACTAGAACATACCTGGCATAAGCCCCAACACACAGTGGTTGGCACAGGACAGAAAGGGAGCAAAACCCTGACTAAACAGAGACTGGCTGGAGCTTTGAATTTCCAGATGTGGGGTCCTCCCAGTTACTCTACATTAAAGTTTGAGAGCCCAGCATGGCTCTCCAGGTGGAGGAAAACAGTTGTAGCTCCTAGGTGCTGGGCCCAGAACTGTCCCTTGGGAATCCTCACCGGACCAGGCCAGCTCTGACTTTCTACTTTGGGTCTCATAGGTTCTGGCTGTCTCAGATGGAGGTAAGTAAACAGCTTTTTACACAAAGAGGAGGCCTTGTGAGGGGATGGGAGGAGGGAGGTGGAAATGGATTGGGACATCCCTGTCCCTTGTTATCTTTCCAGGGAACTTATTTGCAGAGCAGATGCCCACCTTGGGGGTGGTGGGGATGGACCAGGGGCTGGGAAAGCCAGCAAGGCTCACCCCCCACTTGTCTATCCACCTGCAGAGCTGAACAACACCGCAGGGGCCCAAGGCCAGGGCCAGGGCCGAGGCAGCTCCCTCAGCATCCACAGCCTTCCCAGTGGCCCCAGCAGCCCCTTCCCTACCGAGGAGCAGCCTGTAGCCAGCTGGGCCCTGTCTTTCGAGCGGCTGCTGCAGGACCCTTTGGGCCTGGCTTACTTCACTGTAAGCCCTGGGATAGGGTGAGGGGTGGAGGCACAGGAGAGGGCGTGGATGAAGCTTCAGGCTGGCCAGAGCGGGATCCTCCGTCACTCCTGTCTGCCCTTCCTCTGGCACCTTCTTCCTCTTCTCCCAGCTGGGAGCTCTTCTTGCTTCTCTCTGTCCTTGTCTCTGCTTATTTTCTCTGTGCCTCCAGAACTGGCTCCATCTGCCTGTCTAGCCCTATCTGTCTGGCTTGGTCTCTTGGCTCTGTCTCAGGTAGATTATCTGTGGTCCCAATTTCTTCGAGCACATCCCCAGATTTCATCTCTGAATTTCTGACTATTCGCCTTCCTCCCCCTCCCAGGAGTTCCTGAAGAAGGAGTTCAGCGCGGAGAACGTGACTTTCTGGAAGGCCTGTGAGCGCTTCCAGCAGATCCCAGCCAGTGACACCCAGCAGGTGAGGGAAAGGGGGAGCTGGAGCAGAGAAGAAGAGGTGAGGACCTGGGTCCTGGGGGCCTGGGTCATGTCCCCGACCTTCTTCTCCCTCCCTGCTCCCTCAGCTAGCTCAGGAGGCCCGCAACATCTACCAGGAGTTCCTGTCCAGCCAGGCACTGAGCCCAGTGAACATCGACCGGCAGGCCTGGCTCGGGGAGGAGGTCTTGGCGGAGCCCCGGCCCGACATGTTTCGGGCACAGCAGCTTCAGGCAAGCGGTCCCAGGGGCCCGGCCTGTGATAAGAGGGCATGACCTTGGATGGGAGAGAAAAGGGGCAGAGACTGGGTCAGATCCTGAGCTCCTTGGGGGTGGGAGGGAACAATATGGATGTGGGGACAGGGACAAACTCAGGGGCAGGGCAGGGTTCAGAGGCTGCAGTGAAAAATCGGTTAGGGGCTCGGCGCCTGTAGATCAGCAGCTAGGGCGCCAGTCACATAAGCTCGCGGATTCCAACCCTGCCCGGGCCTGCCAAACAACAATGACAACCAAAAAATAGCGTTGTGGCGGGCGCCTGTAAGTCCCGGCTATTTGGGAGGCTGAGGCAAGAGAATCGCTTGAGCCCAAGAGTTTGAGGTTGCTGTGAGCTGTGACGCTACAGCACTCTACCCAGGGCAACAAAGTGAGTCTCAAAAAAAAAAAAAGAAAGAAAGAAAATCGGTTGGGGCGGAGCCTCCCTGAGCCTAGAGTGGGGACCCGGCCTCCACTCTGGAGGTGGGGCCGGGGCTCGGGACTCCCCCACCCTAGGCTGAGAGCTGATCCAACCCGGAGGATCTGGCTTGGAACTCCACCCGCCTAGCCGCCAGCCGGTTCATAGTCCTCGCGATCGCCCCGCAGATCTTCAACTTGATGAAGTTCGACAGCTATGCGCGCTTTGTCAAGTCCCCGCTGTACCGCGAGTGCCTCCTCGCCGAGGCTGAGGGGCGCCCCCTGCGGGAACCTGGCTCTTCACACCTAGGCAGCCCCGACTCCACCAGGAAGGTGCGGACGGGGGCGGGGGTGGGCGGTAGGAAGCAAGGGGTTCCGCACACCATGTGCAAAGGGGGACGTCTCCAGGTGCAGATCCGCGGGTGTGTGCCCACGGTCTGCACGTGGACTGTGGCCCAGCCAGGTGCCAGCGCCTTCCCTGTACCCGCAGAAACCGAAGCTGAAGCCCGGGAAGTCGCTGCCGCTGGGCGTAGAGGAGTTGGGGCAGCTGCCGCCTGCTGAGGGTCCTGGGGGCCGCCAGCTCCGCAAGTCCTTCCGCAGGGGTGAGGGCAAGAGCGGGCTACAGAGATGGGGTACGAGAGTTTGGGCAAATTTGGGAAACTCCCACTTACTTCTCAGTCAGTCTAATATGTAAGTCTGTGAAAATCAAAAAGAAGTTCCTTGTGACCACATTTCCTTGGGTGGCTAGACCCCCGAAGTTTTGAAAGTGCCTACGGTAGTGACGATCCCGGGGACAAACCATATTGGGCCCCTGCAGGATGCTCCAAACAAGGTCCGCCAGGTGAGGCAGAGGCTTTAGCAGAGGGATGGGTGAGAGGAGGAGGGGCTGTTCACTGTCATTTGCTTCCTCTTCCCTAGAGCTGGCCGGTGGGGCTGCAAACTCGGCCTTGCGCCGAGAGTCTCAGGGCTCCCTCAACTCCTCTGCCAGTCTGGACCTTGGGTTCCTTGCCTTTGTCAGCAACAAATCTGAGGTGAGCCGACTTCCCAAGGAGGCCAGGTGCCTTGTGTGCCTACTACTCAGGCCCCTTTAGGTAGTTGCCATTATTCCCAGTCTTAGGCCCCACTGCTATCTCCCAGCTTGCTTTGCACAGCCAACCCTTCAGCCTCCTTCCTTTCTTCCTGTCCTCACCCCCTCGGTCGCCATGTGTGTCATGGGTGCATATCCTCAGTCAGCAGGGGTGTGGACATGTGCAGCACGTGTGTGTGTGGTTCTGTGGGTAGACTGTCTCTAGGTGCCCATGTGCCTGGTGTACATATGTGTATTCTTATAGGAGGAAGTACCTTTACCCGCCTACAGGGGTGCCCTTGGGCACGTAAGTGCATGTTTGAGTCCCAGCGAGCTTGCTTATCTCTGTGTATCTGTGCACATGCCCTTACATGTGTACACATAACCTCCCCCCACTTCTGCCCTGAATCAGAGCCACCGGAAAAGCCTTGGGAGTGCAGAAGGTGACAGCGAAAGCCGGCCAGGGAAGTACTGCTGCGTGTATTTGCCGGACGGCACAGCTTCTTTAGCCCTGGCCCGACCTGGCTTCACCATCCGAGACATGCTGGCAGGGATCTGTGAGAAACGAGGCCTCTCGTTACCTGACATCAAGGTCTACCTGGTGGGCAACGAACAGGTGCGAACCTGGCCTGACCCCACCTACAACTTCCTTCCTCATCCTGACCTCAACTTTGTTTCTGTCTCTGCTCAGTCGTGACCCCAACCCCAACTCCATTCCTAATCTCCTAGACCCTAATTCCAACCCTGTCTTCCTAACAACAGCTCCCCATCCCCACACCCAACTCCAAGCCACCTTTAGCATCAATCCCTCACTCAAAACTCAGACACCCACCCAATCCCCCACTTCATACCCATCTCAGTTTCCAGCTTCATCTATCATCCCACTGTGATGGACTCAGGGAGGTAAAACAGGAGAGAGCCTCTTCTGGAGCTAGGCTATTTCCCCATCACTCCCGAGTTCAGACTGCCAGCCTTACAGGCTCATCTATGGGGAGCACTTACCTCCTTAGCTGCTAGGGGCAGCCAACTGCTAACCAATGAAATGCTTTCCTTTTGGGGCATACTAGCATTAAACTTTTTTGTTTGTTTGTTTTGAGACAGAGTCTCATTCTGTCGCCCTTGTTTTAGTTTGAGTGTTGTGCTGTCATAGCTCACAGCAACTTTGCACGCTTGGGTTCAAGTGATCCTCTTGCCTCAGCCTCCTGAGCAGCTGGGACTACAGGCACTCACCACAATGCCCAGCTAGTTTTTATTTGTTTGTTTGTTTATTTATTTATTTAATAGAGATGGCGTCTCTTGCTCAGGCTGATGTGATGCAAGAGAAGTCCTGAGCTCAAGCAGTCCACCTGCATCAGCCTCCCATAGTGCTAGGATTACAGGCATGAGCCACCATGCCCAGCTAGCATTAAACATTAAATAAGAGTCTAGAGGAAAACTGACTTTAAACTTAACCATTCAGTAAGGGAGTTCTAAAAGAAGAGTGCTATATTCCAGGGGACCAGCAGGATTTCATCCATCTAGCAGACAAGTTTTAAGGTCCTGCTAAGTGGGTGGGTGGAAGGCCTCTGACCTGGGGCTGTCATCCAGGTCCACAGGCAAGAGGTGATCGAGGCAGGATATGGTCAAGGAGGAGGAGTGAAACCTCCAGTGAGCATCTCTTGGGGGACAGTAGGCACTTCTAGCTGGTGTCTGGAAGACTTTATGGAAGAAGCAGCAATTGATGTGGAGGGGGAGGAGTTTGCCTGGCAGAGTTTATTTTTTGTTTGTTTGTTTTGAGAGAGTCTCACTTTGTCACCCTTGGTAGAGTGCCATGGTATCACAGCTCACAGCAACCTCAAACTCTTGGGTTCAAGCGACTCTCCTGCCTCAGCCCCCCAAGTAGCTGGGACCACAGTTGCCTGCCACAACAGCTGGCTATTTTTTGGTTGTAGTGTCATTTTTTGGCAGGCCCTGGCTGTATTTGAACCCGTCAGCTCCAGTTTATGTGGCTGGCGCCCTAGCTGCTGAGCTACAGGTGCCATTGCCTGGCAGAGTTTTAAGTGAGGGCCTAGAAGGGGTACCTGCTGGCCATGCTCAGGGACCAGGGGCTTGGAGCTCTGGGTGCAAGGGCAGTAGTAGGGGGTGCTCTTCCCCCTCTCAGGCCACTGGAGCAGCTGCCAGCAGCCCAGATGGGCTTTCATGCCTGATAAATATAACTCCACCTCCCACACTCCACCTGTCCCTGCACACAGCATAGGCCTACTGCTTGGGAAAGGCTGCCCCCATCCTCACTCCTGGGGCCTCAGGCAGTGGGGCTTCTGAAGGTGGTAATCATGTTTACTGTTTATGTGCCTACTGTGTGCCAGATGCTTCACATCCTCTGGCTTCACAGAATTTTGGGAGGGGCTGGGGAACATTTTTGCAGTGAGGAGACAAGAAATGTCCTTAGTAGGAGGGAACTGAGAGAAGTGGACAAATGTCAAAAATGGGATAAAGCCTGGGTGGCTGACCAAAGGTGAGTGGTGAGGAAGGAAATGCAAACAGCTTGTCTGGCCGGGTTTCACATGCCTGAGGGACAAGGGAGCAGCCATCCAGTAGGCATAGTCTGTCCTAAACTGGGAAGTATAGGCCACCATTACCATTTCATGGCATTACCATTTCCCATAACTCCAGTCCTTTTCCAAGAATGTTCAGCATTCTTGCTGCTTTTCTCGCTGGCTTTGGCTTTACCAGGCTCTGACTCCAGCCTGGTGCCTTACCCCTGGTGCTCCCCTATAGCTCTCCCAGCCACCTTCCCTCCCTCTAGCAAGGCCCAGTGGCGGCCATGGAGGAAGCGAAGGTGTTCTCTCAGACCTCTAGGGATAGCTCAGGTTTGGGGGAGGGATGCTTAGACCCTGCCTGGCATCCGCAGAAGGCCCTGGTCCTGGATCAGGAGTGTACTGTGCTGGCGGATCAGGAAGTACGGCTGGAGAACAGGATCACCTTCGAGTAAGCGTTCCCCCCCAAGGCTGGTTCTTGGGTGCCAGTATAGGCTTCGGGCTCTGTTCCGGCTATCACGCCCCTCGTGATAGCCCCGCCCCAAACCAGGCCTCCATTCCCCAGTTCAAACTCCTCCCTCTCGGGCGGCGCCTGTGGCTCAATCGGTAAGGCGCCGGCCCCATATACCGAGGGTTGCGGGTTCAAACCCGGCCCCGGCTGAACTGCAACCAAAAAATAGCCGGGCGTTGTGGCGGGCGCCTGTAGTCCCAGTTACTCGGGAGGCTGAGGCAAGAGAATCGCTTAAGCCCAGGAGTTAGAGGTTGCTGTGAGCTGTGATGCCACGGCACTTTACCGAGAACCATAAAGTGAGACTCTGTCTCTACAAAAAAAAAAAAAAACTCCTTCCCGTCTCGAGCTTGGTCCATTGGGTAGCGGGAGAAGGGTTGGCCCTCCTCCCTTCTACATCCCGAGGGTCCGGTGCAGGCTCGAGCTGGCGGCGCTGGAGCGCGTGGTACGCATCTCGGCTAAGCCCACCAAGAGGCTGCAGGAGGCGCTGCAGCCCATCCTGGAGAAGCACGGTCTGAGTCCCCAACAGGTGGCGCTGCACCGGGTGAGCTGCCGAGCTGCTGGGCTGGGGGCTGGGGTCGGGGGCCGGATGGGGACCCGGCGGCAGGGAGCCGGCTGCATGTCCCGCGGGCTGCTGACCTCTCCCGCAGCCAGGCGAGAAGCAGCCACTGGATCTGGAGAAGCTAGTGAGCTCGGTGGCGGCCCAGAGACTAGTTTTGAACACTTTTCAAGGTAGGGAATGTTGGCCCAGTGGCTTGGTCTCTGGGGGTCCTGCCCACGAGGAAGGGGGTCCAGGCAGGAGGCAAACACTAACGATTTCGCTCTCTGCTGCAGGTGCGAATTCCGAAGCTGGTGACATATCCCCCTGCCGCAGCCAGGTGAGGGAGAGCCTGGGCACCCTCTTCCACTAGATGCTTCTTCCCTCCTGGTTGTGGCTCTGACCCCACATTCTTGCAGGGATGCCTGCCTAGAACCCAGGACAAGGCCACTCATCCTCCTTCAGTGCCCTCCAATTCGGTGGTGAAGGTGTCCAGTAGTGCCACTGGAAAGCGGCAGACCTGTGACATAGAAGGTACACTGAGGCATGGTGGAGGTTGGAGATCAGAAGGAGTAGGACAGTGGGCTTGGGGACCCTTCAGGGTGGCATCAGAGAAGCTTGAGCTGAGGCAGAGGCCTAGGGCTGGGGGACCAGAGGGGTTGAGACAGGTGGCCAAGGGCTGGCCATTGGTGCTGGGGTCAGGAGGCTGTGGCCACAATAAGACAGCAGAACTATGGTGGCTTAGCATGGGCAGGTCTGCCAGGATAGGCCCTCTGATTTTATGGTTTCCCCCAGGCTTGGTGGAGCTGCTGAACCGGGTGCAGAGCAGTGGGGCCCATGACCAGAGGGGCCTTCTACGAAAAGAGGACCTGGTACTTCCAGAATTTCTGCAGCTGCCTGCCCAAGGGCCCAGCTCTCAGGAGACTCCACCACAGACTGAATCAGCAACCCAGCCCACAGGGGGAGCCTCGAATTCCACTGCCCACCCAGCCCTCTGACATCTGCCCTACAGTTCAGGCTGGCTGCATGGCGCCTGGAGGGCCAAGCATGCCATGGGTCCACTCTGCATGCCCTGTCTATGCCATGAGTGTCCCTGGCTCTTCCTGCCATGGGCAGGCCCGCAGGAAGAGCCAGGAGGGGTGAAAACAGGACTCAGGAGCCACACTCTACAGCTGCCACCACCTGGTCCCTCACAGATTCACCCACCCATCCCTTACAGCCAGGCACCTGGGAGAAGGTGAGCCTAACCCTTGGTGCAGGCTTGCCGAACATGGAGGGGTGGCGTTGGCAGTGCCAGCCTCCCTAGCCTATGCCAAGTTTCCGGGCAGGAGGAGGGGCCGGCCCCTCCTTAGGGAGCCATTGAGTAAGGCCTGGGGGTGCAGGTGGGGAGCCCTGTCCTCCATCCACATAGACTCTACTGTACATATGGATTTTGCAGTTGGCTTGGGGCAGCTGGGTTTGTCCTGAATGTATGATACTGTTATTATAATAATTATTATTATTCTGCCATGAGGTGTGTTCCTTGTCTGCCATGTTCCAGTCTGCCCTGTGGCCTCCTCTCCCCCCGCCCCCCGCCAAACTACTGCCTCTGTCACCAAGATCAGTGCCAGGAAGCTCTTAGGGACCTCAGGATGTGCCTTCTGACTTCCTGTTTTCCAAACCTCTCTTCCTGACTGCACAGAATGTGGGAGGAGGTAGGAGAGAGAGGGAGGGAGGGAGAGGTGTGTGTGTGTGTGTGTGTGTGTGTGTGTGTGTGTGTGTGTGTGTGTGTGTAGTTCTTCCCCAGGAAGAACCCTGGGGAGCTGTGCCTCTGCTATCATTGGGCTGTTCCACCCTCTCTGTGGATCTGAGTACATCTGTCTGGTTGTTGTTGTCTGTTTCTATCCAGGACTGTCTCTGCAAACATAACCGGATAGAAGAAGGTCCTTTCAGTATACTGAAGGCCTATGTAGGGGGGAAATTGTTGTGGTGGGGACATGTTCTTGCCTACTTTGGCTGTGTGGTCTTCCCTGTACCCAGGCAGCCAGGGAAGTCCAGACCCCACAAGGAGAAGGACCTCCCAGAAAGAGGCTTCAGCCTGTGGGAAGAGAAGCCAGACTCAGCCCCAGCTGACAGAGGAAGCAAGGGGTACAAGAGTAGCCACCTGAGGGGTGAGGGGATCTCTTGACTGCCTCAAGCAGTTCAAGTTATCTTCCCCATTCCAGTCTTTTGCTTGCTTTCCCATCTGCTGGGAACTTTCCCTGCTCTCCTCCTTCTAACTTAACTGGCTGCTTCTCATCCTTGAAATCTGTGGGAGAAACCATTGGGGTTTGCAAGCCCACACTGGCATCTTATAGGGGATTCGGACCTCGGCCTGCAACTTCCACTTCATCTGATCAGGGTAACCTGGCCCCTGGTAGGCTTGGCCAATCAGAGCACTCCATTTCCCTGGTTAATCAGAGAGCTTCATTCTCCTGGTCAATCAGAGTTAGGTTCAGAAATGATCCTCAGACACCACTTCCAACGAGAATCCCAATCCTGGCATTTTCTACTGTCTGCTGTGGATCTGTAGAAAGGATCTGTAGGAAGAGAACCTGCACTTGAATGCAGCCAACGCATGGGAGCAAGACAGAGATGGAAGGCGATTCCTGACAAAATTCAGCCATACCTGCAATTAACCACTCCTAGGCTTTCTCCTACAATCCAATAAATTCTGTATAGGGTGCTTCATTGAAGAGCTCACCTTAATTAAACACCTTAAAGGATCCTTCCCTTGTCGCCCTACATGACTGGTGAGGGGCTCCCCAACTTTGTTCTCTGTCATTCTAGGCAGTTTTCTTCCTTCTTGGCACTTTCCACACTCTGCAATTACTTTGTTTACTTATTTATACTCGTACCCTGAGAGTAAAAACCTTGTCCATCTTATTTAATGCTCTAGCTCCTTAGCCTAGTGAGCTGACAAATGATGCTACCATCTCAACCTCGGCAAAGTATACAGGGACAGCAGGGCATTTGGGGTCCCGACAGGGTACTACATAGGATCAATGTCACATGTGGGGCCAGGGATGGGAGTAGAAAGATAGACCCATATCCCTTCCCTGACTAGCCACAGAACTTCCTTGAAACCTCTTGGGACTTGGGGATTCTCCCTTGTGGGAGGAGACCACTTCATTGTCCCCCAGGATACAAAGGTAGGGGTGCCAGATGAGAGATGACCTATCTTCACAAAGTTGGCAGATCTTGCAGGCCAAGCCCAAACTTCACCCAATCCTGCACCTCTGCAGACCCAGCAGTGATGCCAATTACTCTTAGGGAACAGCAGAATTGCCCCTGAGAAAAGGGTCATGGGTTACGTGGAAAAGCACCTATGGAGATCAGCTCCTGCAGGGGAAGTACTTCACATTTTCTGAGGTCCCCAAGTTAGACATACTCCACCCTTTATGTCATTTTTGCCTTCACAACAAGACAACTTGGTAGAGATGAACTTGAGCTGCAGGAGGGGAAGTGACTAGCCCAGGATCGTGCAAGGAATTTTTTTTTTTTTTTTTTTTTGCAGTTTTTGGCCGGGCTGGGTTTGAACTCATCACCTCCAGCATATGGGGCCGTTGCCCTACTCCTTTGAGCCACAGGCGCCGCCCGGAATTTTTTTTTTTTTTTTTGAGGCAGAGCCTCAAGCTGTTGCCCTGGGTAGAGTGCTGTGACATCACAGCTCACAGCAACCTCCAACTCCTGGGCTCAAGCAATTCTCCTGCCTCTGACTCCCAAGTAGTTGGGACCACAGACACCTGCCACAACGCCCAGCTATTTTTTGGTTGCAGCCGTCATTGTTTGGCAGGCCTGGGTTGGATTTGAACCCGCCAGCTCAGGTGTATGTGGCTGGCGCCTTAGCCGCTTGAGCCACATGCACCGAGCCCATGCAAGGAATTTTTGCCAGAGAATTTCCACCACTCAGGCTGCCTAATGTGAGGACATACTGTAAGGAGAGCCTGGATACTGTAGAAACCCCTGATGGGGAGCTGCAGCCCTTTCCAGGGAGAGTACTTTGAAATGGCTACTTTGAGGGGCAATTTGGGAGTTTCTGCTAAAAATTAAAAACAGCATGCGATACCAGCAATGCCACTAGAAAATCACTTACTTCCAGGCAAGAGGAGGCCTGTCCCTGCAGGGTTACTGGGACCCCAAAATGCAAATCCACCAAATGTGGCTGGGAATGGGGATAATAAAACACGCTGTGGTGTGTCCGTGCTCTGTAATATCACACACCAGATAAAGAATTGAGTACAGCATGTCCTAATTCTCTAAGATGTGTTATCATTCTGTGAAATAAAGCAGAGTGATACATATGGCATGATACCTTTATATAAACCACAAACACACAGTCATTTAAAAGCATACAGAAAGGAGACAGAATGTTCTAGAAGGATACATGCCAAACTTACAGGGAGACAGGAGGGGACCAGGATAGGGGGTAGTGGTCAAAGGAGGCTTTCACCTTAGCTTTATTTCTTTTTAAAGGATGCTATTTAAAATAATTATAATAAAAAGCAAACAGTGAAATAAATAATTATAATAATACAAACACATATGTACTCACTAATAATTGGGACCTAAATGATGGGCACACGTGGGCACAAAAAGAAGTATAGGACATTAGAAACCAAGAAGGGAGAAGGTTAGGAAGGGAGTAAAGGGGAAAAACCTTACCCACTGGGTACAAGGAGCACTATTCTGGTGAGGGGCACTCTAAAAGCCCCCACTTAAGCATTATACAAGGTATCCATGTAACAAAAACATTTGTACCCTCTTAATATTTTGAAACAAAATCAATGAAATAAAATTATTATAATAATATAAAGAACTCCTCAAGAACCCTTCTTTGTCCCTGCTGACCCACCATCCCTTGGTAGATCCCAATCCTTCCTTTGGCTAGCTGGCTGTGCCTCTCTGCTTTAATCTCCTCTGGAACTCCCACCCCAGCACATCCGCTGAAGCAGCCCCGGGCTCCCTCCTCCCACTTTTACTGTTCCCAGAATCCTTCAAGGCCCTGAGCTGGGCCCTCATCATCCCAGCCTCGCCAGGCCCCATCTGCAGGGAGAGAGGCTCAGGCTCACAGCCTCCCCCTCAGACCTGGGGAAGGGAAAAGGGACATCAGCTGGTCAGCCCATGGGGCTATGTTTAACAGCTACTGCCTGGAGCTGATGCCTAGGTGGTCAGTAGATGGTAGAGCTGCTCCTGCTGTACAAGATGGGAAGCCAGGACGGGCTGGCCCTGTCCGCCCAGCACACAGCATGAACAAAGGGAGAGAACATAGTTATTTGTTGATTGCTCTGAGTCCTCGCAGCACATTTCACAGAGGACACAGGCTCTGAGAGACAATCTTCCTGCCTGTCTCTTGTGCTCCCCACCCTTGCCAACTGTTTTGGGGTTGGGGAGGGGTATTATACAAGCTGGGCTCTGGGTGAGCACAGAGCACACAGTGACCTCCATTCTTGGCCAGGGTAGGGGCATGTGGAGGTGCTGGCTGCTCACGTACAGCCCCTGCTAGAAGTGCTGATGCAGCAGTGGGTCAGTGCACCCTGGGGAAGCAACCCCTACCCCTAGATGAGCACAAGGCGTGCCCTGTGGGGGGTCTGCCCTGGCAGTCAGGTGATCCAGGCTTCTGAGGGGGAATAGGGGCTGGACTTCAGCTTCCACAGGGAAACAAAAGCCCAGGTAGGGAGGAACACACATAGTTGGTTACATTGAGCCTGATGACTCAGGCTAGGCACAGGACTACAGGCTGCACAACTTCAGGGAGCATCATTCCTACCCTCCATGGTTCTAGTGGGGCCCAGGAAGAGCTTGGAGCATGAATGCATCTATCTAACTGTGAAAACTGTACCTATCTCCAGAGATCTGGATTGAGGCTAGATCAGAGACAGAAAGCAAAGTGAGGATTGCCATGGAACCAGCATCCCACCTTCAGGCCAGCCTAGGGTGCTAGCTGTCAGAAGAAGTCCTGCACAGCTAAGATACATGGGTGGGGATTACTCCACTAGCTGGGGAGGACATCATGTTCCTGTCCCATTGCCAAGAGACTGAAAGAACTTGGAACCCAGACTATAACCTGGAGCCTGGATTATGGAACTGGAGTTTGCAGCCTGAAGCCCAAAGCCTGGAACTGGAGTTAGGAGCCCAGAAACCAGAACTTGGAGCCAAAAGCCTAGGGCTCAGAATCTGGAGTTAGGAATCTAGAATTGGAGACTGGAGCGCAGAACCAGAAACCTGGGTCCAGTGCTTAGAACCAGAACCCCAAGCTTGACATCCAAAGCCTATTAACTAGAGCCACGAGACTAGAAGTCTGAGGCTAGCGTCCAGAACCCAGAGCTTAGACCTGAGTTTAGAGTGCAGGGCCTGGAGTGCCCAGTTGCAGATAGACCTAAAGTGTGGCTCCCAGAACCTGAAGATAAGCTCCAGGCCCAGAATATGAGCATGGGACCTCTCAGGCCTGGTCCTTGAGACCAGCATGATGGAAGGGGGCTACATAAGCTGGAGACACATGAAGATGGGAGCTAGGGGGAAAAGATGATTTCTGAGAAAAGCCCAAAGCAGCCTTAGTTCTTTTGGCCACAGACTTTGGATTTATCAGTAAATGAATGACCAGTGCCTGAGCCATCAGAATTAATGATTATACAGGCCACTTATCCCCCAAACAGGAGCAAGGCATTCTCAGGTCAGCAACCTCTGTCCTGGACACACGGGATCTACTTTAGCCTTGGGCTCCCAATCTGGAAAATGGAACTTGGATGAGACCCTCTATGCTGGGTCTGGGCACCTCAGATTGAAGTCCAGCCTCTCCAGCAGAGCAGAAAGTCAAGAGGGTCATGAGGGAAATAGCTCTGTTCCTCAAAGGGAGGTGGCTGGTGGCCCCTGATATTGTCATGAAGCCCACTGGTGAGAACAGCTTCCTTGACCACAGGTACAAAGGGGATGTGTCTGTGGTGTGTACAATGCTCACATCTGTACACACATGCAGCTACCGTGGTCTGAATGCTCAGGTGAAATGTTCACTGCCATAATCCTAGGCCACAGCATCGTGCTGATTTACAGTGGAGCTTACATGTTTGTTTTTGAGACAGAATCTCACTCTGTCAACCTGGCTAGAGTGTAGTGGTGACATCATAGCTCACTGCAACCTCAAACTCTTGGGCTCAAGTGTTCCTTCTTCAGCCTCTCCAGTAGTTGGGACTGCACAATACCATGCCCAGCTAAGTTTTTTATTTTTTGTAGAGATAGAGATCTCACTATGTTGCCCATGATCTCACTATGGTTTCAAACATCTGGCCTCAAGTGATCTGCCCACCTTGTGGGACTACATGCATTAGACATCGTGCCTGACAATGTTTACTAAATAAATAACATGCGTGTCAGAAGAGGCAGGAGTTCTCAAACTATGCTGATGAGAAACCCTGTTGAGGATTTACACAGGTTGTTAGCCAATTTGCCCTTCAACAGTCCAGTTCATGAGCTGGGCACGGTGGCTCATGCCTGTAATCCTAGCAGTCTGGAAGGCCAAGGTGGGAAGATCCTTTTAGCCTTCCCACCTGGAGTTTGAGACTAGCCTGAGCAGGAGCAAAACTCTATCTGTACTAAAAATAGAAAAACTAGCTGGGTGTTATAGCAGGCACCTGTAGTCCCCAGCTGCTTGGGAGGCAGAGGCAGGAGGATCATTTGAACCCAGGAATTTGAGGTTGCTGTGAGCTAGGATGATACAGCATTCTAGCCAGGAGAGCAGAGTGAGACTCTGTCTTAAAAAAAAAAAAAAAAAAAAGGGCGGCGCCTGTGGCTCAGTGAGTAGGGCGCCAGCCCCATATGCCGAGGGTGGCGAGTTCTAAACCCAGCCCCGGCCAAACTGCAACCAAAAAATAGCCGGGCGTTGTGGCGGGCGCCTGTAGGCTGAGGCAAGAGAATTGCTGAAGCCCAAGAGTTAAGAGGTTGCTGTGAGCTGTGTGACGCCACGGCACTATACCCGAGGGCGGTACAGTGAGACTCTGTCTCTACAAAAAAAAAAAAAAAAAAAAAAAAAATCCAGTTCATGGATAGAATGATTTTTTTTTTTTTTTTTTTTAAGACAGAGCCTCAAGCTGTTGCCCTGGGTAGAGTGCCATGGCATCACAGCTCACAGCAATATCCAACTCCTGGGCTTAGAGGATTCTCTTGCCTCAGCCTCAAAAGGAGCTGGGACTATAGGAGCCTGCCACAATGCCCAGCTATTTTTTGGTGGTAGTTGTCATTGTTGTTTGGCAGGCCCGGGCTGGATTCAAACCCGCCAGCTCTGGTGTATGTGGCTGGTGTCTTAGCCACTTGAGCTACAGGCACCAAGCCAGATACAAAACTGTTTTGTTTTTTTTTTTTACAGAATCAGTATAAAAT
This sequence comes from Nycticebus coucang, assembly GCF_027406575.1. Lineage (NCBI taxonomy): Eukaryota > Metazoa > Chordata > Mammalia > Primates > Lorisidae > Nycticebus > Nycticebus coucang. Next base: position 81,442,765 of record NC_069796.1, read on the forward strand.
AGCAGTTGATTTCTCCATAATTATCAGAATTATTTATATTTGAGGTCTTGGCTAAGCGAGGCTGAAATCAACAAAAGGTCTTGGACTGTTGGCTCAGAAATCATCCTAGGAAGCCTGCCTGTTGATATCTGTCATGCTTAGCTCTTATGAGATGACCTGGTCCTTTAAATAAAAATTATCTCTCCTTTTTTTTACTCATTCTTTGGTGGCTTGAAGTGAATTTGGCAGCGTTCATTAAACACCTTCCAGCTCCCGTCATTTACAACTTCTTCAACATTCAATTCTGACTGCAACCATTTCAACTGGAACTTGGCGAACTCCTCACAGTTCACACTGCCACTGAGCACCGCCATATTGGACCCAGAGAGAATGGTCTTACATGTTGATTTTTCTTCCTCTGATTGTCCTTATACTTTATGTTTGGAGGAAAACCCACATGCAGCAAACTGTGCATTTAAGAAGCAAAAGGTTCTTGGCTCAGTGCCCGTAGCTCAGTGAGTAGGGCACCAGCCACATATGCTGAGGCTGGAGGGTTCGAGCCCAAGCCCAGGCCTGCTAAACAACAATGACAACTGCAACCTCAAAATAGCTGGGCATTGTGGTGGGTGCCTGTAGTCCCAGCTACTCGGGAGGCTGAGGCAAGAGAATCGCTTAAGCTCAAGAGGTGGAGGTTGCTGTGAGCTGTGACGCTATAGCATTCTAAGGAGGGCAACATAGTGAGACTATCTCAAAAAAAAAAAAAAAAGAAGCAAATGGTTCTTGACAAGATGACAAGAATTGCAGAAACAGCTGGCTGTGCCAACTCCTACAGCTTGCTCAGTTCCTGGACACGCACACTTGTTCCTAGGATCATTGTCCCCTCGTTCAACAGTGGTGCCACTCCTGATTTCACTGGGGTATTGAAATACAATATTTGTCAGCCTCTCATGTTCATGCTGGCCCTGCTCTCTCCACTTCCTCACCTCCTGCTCCTTCTCAGCCACAGCAAGCTGATTCCTTCTCCCTACATGGCCCTTCCAGGCCACTGGTGGCCCCTTGTGGCTAAATCTGCTCTGTTCCCAGATTATTTGATGTCTCAGCAGGATTCAACCTAGCTGCTCAGAGTGTCTCTCTCCAAACACAGTGGACCCCGTTCCTGGGACTTGGGCTTTTCTGCTATTCCTCCTCATTTCAGGCCCCTGGGCTGGCCTCTCATTCTCTCCCCTCCCTTAAATGTGGGTGCTCCTCTGGGCTTGGCCTGGGGCCCTTCTCTCCTCCCTGTCCAATCTCTTCCCAGGCATGGGCTAAGGCCAGCAAGGTGGGAAAGAAGCCAAGTCCCACTGGCCCTTCCCAGCCAAGGTAGAGTGCTGGTCTTTATGCTAAGTGGTTAGCAGGGGCAGGTTTTTAAAGAGAGAGAGGTGACATGATTGGCTTTGCATTTTATTTTTATTTTTTGGTTATTGGCCAGGGCTGGGTTTGAACCTGCCACTTCTGGCATATGGGACTGGCGCCTACTCCTTGAGCCATAGGCGCCGCCCTGGCTTGGCATTTTAAAAAGACAGCTGGCAGCTTTTTTGGAGCATAGAATGGGGGCACTAAAGACATGGTGCATGGAGCATTGGGTGAGGCTGTGGAGCATTGATGAGGCCATGGCAATGACTCAGGGGAGATGACAGTGGCGTAGTCCAGGGAGGTGGCTGTGGAGATGTCAGACTGGGAAAGGATCAGGGAGCTCCTGAAAAAGTAAAACTGCGGAAATTGGAGAATGGGTTGGAGACATGGAGGTGGAGGAGAAGGAAGCGGCAAGGATGCCTGCTGGGCATCTGGTTCCAATGGATGGGGTGTTGCTCCCCAAAAGGGGAAGGTGGAGGAGACCCAGGTCTGGGGGGAGGAGCACCTTGTGTACTTCAGACTCACAGAGCCAACTGCTCCTGCCAGAGGCCCTCAGACACAGCCTGTGCAAGTGGATCTTGGCATCTTCCCTCCAAAATAGCTCCTCCTCCTCGGTACCTTTTCTCAAGGTGAGACAGCCCCAACTCGCCAAGCTCCAGGCCTAGAGGTCAGAGGAGGGCCATGGTCAGAGCTCAGGTGCACAGACAAGGTACAAGTCACCATCAGATGCACTGGATGGTGCATCTGTCATGGACCAGGGAGAAGGCAAGCAGTGATTAGGGAGGGGTTGAAATGAGCAGAAAGGATGAGACAGATACTTTGTGGCCAGAATGGAGCTGGCTTCTCTGCCATTTTTGAGGATCCAGACATCAGCTCTGGATTTGATCAAAAACTGACCAATTCCTTCACCTGGAGCTCCATGAGAGAAGGGAAGGTAGACTTCAAAACTGTCAAGAAGTAGCCAGGTGAGGTTGCTCATGCCCATAATCCCAGTACTTTGGAAGGCTGAGTCAGATAGTTTGCTTGAGCTTGGGAGTTCAAGACCAGCCTGAACAAGAGTGAGACTATCTCTACTAAAAATAGGAAAACTAGCTGGGCATTGTGGCAGACTTCTGTAGTCTCAGCTACTTGGGAGGCTGAAGCAAGAGAATCGCTTAAGCCCAAGAGTTTGAGGGTGCTGTGAGCTATGATGCCATGGCACTTTACCTGGAGAGACAGAGTGTGAGTCTGTCTCAAAAAAAGTCAGTAAGTAGCCATGTGTAGTGGCTCATACCTGTGATTCTAGCACTTTGAGAGGCCTAGGTAAGAGGACTACTTAAGCCCAGGACAGCCTGGTAAACACAGTGAGACTCTGTCTCTATAAAAGGTTTAAAAATTTGTTAGGCCTGGTGGCACACGCCTATAGTCTCAGCTCCTCAGGAGGCTGAGGCAGGAGAATCACTCAAGCCCAGGAGTTTCAAGCTATAATGATGCCACTGCACTCCAGCCTAGATGACAGAGCAAGATGCAGTCTCTAAAAAAAGAAAAAGAAATAAAAAATCATAACCCTAATAAGAAGGAGAAGTTCATCAGGAGCACATTGGATACAGTTGCTCCTGTCTAGGGTCTGACCCAAGCAAGGAAAGAATAGGCCATGTGGACCAGGGTCTACGGGCCTGCTGGAGTCGGGGGTCAGGGTGCTCGTAGGTGGGTGTGCTCTGGTGTAGACAGCCTGGAAGTCCACCCCTGATGGGACTTTCACAGGTCCTCTGAGCTAAGAATGAGAGATCCTGATAAGAGCTCAGGAACAATTGCATTTTCCTGACTCAGCAATACTCCTCCCACCTGTGCATGAACCCCAACCTTACACAAACCACTCCCTCCAGGTTGAAGAGGTTCTCAGACACCTGAAGGCTCCCTAAGTAAGTTAGGGTTCATGACAGATGTGATGCACCCATTAAAAACAAGACATGTGCCAGGTGTAAAGACACAGGGAAAGGCTTATGATATAATGGTAGGTGAAGAAAGAGCAAGAGGCAGTCTTTATAGACAATAAAATCCTAACTGGATAAAAAGACACAAAGACAAAAGGATGAAAAGCAATGTTCCAAAATTACAGCTGTGTTACAGCTGTGTTTCTAAGAGCCAAAATTGTTTTCATTTTCCTTTTTGCTATTCTGTAAATAGGAGGCTTTTCTAGTAAGCGCTCTGAGGTGGCTAATCTAGTGCAATTCCTCAGATCACCCATGAACAGGCTGAATATAATTGACCCTTGAACGACACCGAGGTTGGAGTACCAACCTTCCGTGTAGCCAAGAATCTGAGTGTAACTTTTGACTGTCCAAAAATTTTTCTCCTAATAGTCTACTGTTGACTGGAAGCCTTGCCAATAACATAAACAGTCAATTAACACATATTTTGTACATTGCATGTGTAATTACTGTATTCTTATAATAAAGTAAGCTGGAGAAAAGAAATTGTTATTAAGAAAATCATAAGGGGGGCAGCGCCTATGGCTCAGTGGGTAGGGCACTGGCCCCATATACCGAGGGTGGCGGGTTCACACCCAGCCCCAGCAACCTGCAACAAAAAATAGCCAGGCATTGTGGCGGGCTCCTGCACTCCCAGCTACTCGGGAGGCTGAGGCAAGAGAGCTCTGTGAGCTGTGTGACGTCACAGCACTCTACCCTGGGTGATAAAGTGAAACTTTGTCTCTACATTAAAAAAAAAAAAAAGAAAAGAAAAGAAAAAAAAATGGTGGGATTACACCTGCGGTGCATTTTACAAGGGTATATGTGAAACTTAGTAAATGTAGAATGTAAATGTCTTAACACAATAACTAAGAAAATGCCAGGGGCGGCGCCTGTGGCTCAAGGAGTAGGGCGCTGGTCCCATATGCCAGAGGTGGTGGGTTCAAACCCAGCCCTGGCCAAAAACCAAAAAAAAAAAAAAAGAAAATGCCAGGAAGGCTATGTTAACCAGTGTGATGAAAATGTGTCAAACGGTCTATAAAACCAGTGTATGGTGCCCCATGATTGCATTAATGTACGCAGCTATGATTTAATAATAAAAATAAATTAATTAATTAATTAAAAAAAAGAAAAAATTATAAGGGGCTGGGTACAGTGGCTCATGCCTGTAATCCTAGCACCCTGGGAGGCCAAAGCAAGAGGATTCCTTGAGCCGAAGAATTTGACACCAGCCTGAGCAAGACCAAAACCCTGTCTTTACTAAAAACAAAAAAAATTAGCCTGGCGTGGTAGCCCATGCATATAGTCCCAGCTATTTGGGAGGCTGAGGCAGGAGGATTGCTTGACCCCTGAAGTTTGAGGTTGCAGTGAGCTATGATGATGCCACTGCACTCTAGCTGGAGTGACAGAGTAAGACTCTATCTCAACATAGAAAGGAAGGAAGGGGGTGGGGGGAGAGAGAGAAAGAGAGAAGGAGAAGAGGGAGAGAAGGAGGAAGGAAGGAAGATATTTACTATTCATTGTGTAGACGTGGATCACCATAAACGTCTTCATCCTCATTGTCTTTACACTGAGTAGGCTGAAGAGGAGGAAGAGGTGGGCTTGGTTTTGCTATCTCAGAGGTGGCAGAGGTGAATGAAAGTCCTTGTTTAGGGCGGCGCCTGTAGCTCAGTCGGTAAGGCACCTGCCCCATATACCGAGGGTGGCGGGTTCAAACCCTGCCCCGGCCAAACTGCAACAAAAAAATAGCCGGGCGTTGTGGCGGGCGCCTGTAGTCCCAGCTACTTTGGAGGCTGAGGCAAGAGAATTGCTTAAGCCCAGGAGTTGGAGGTTGCTGTGAGCTGTGTGAGGCCACGGCACTCTACCGAGGGCCATAAAGTGAGACTCTGTGTGGACCTATGCAGTTCAAACCTGGATTGCTCAAGAGCCGACTGTATATGGTTTATTGTCTGAACCAGGACACTTTTCAGAGTGAACAGGGACTGTGGGACAATTGTCATAAGCCAGGATATGGCCCAATAAACTGTGACTCTTCCCAAAATCAATCCAGCAGCACCTCTGCTTCCTCACCCCATGGGCTTGGTGGGAGGTTCTGGGCCTACACTGACATAGCCAGTTTTGGGGAGCTGGGATTCCAGTTCAGGTTGGACTTGTTCTCTGCTCATAGCCACTTCAACAGAAAGTCAGTGGGCCACTGTTGGTCTCAAGCTAGGAACTAAGTATTGATTAGTTAACCTTTGTCAGATTAAAGAGGGAACTGTGCAGATGTTTTCTTTGGGGGACCCTGACCAATCAAAGGACAGTTAGTAAGCCCAGAGGAGCTGTCAACCAGAGACAGAGCTGGTCAGAGGTTGGGGCTATTCCCTAGAGAGCGAGTAGAGCGTGTGAAGAGAACAACATGCTGAGGGACTCCGTTCTAGGTACTGAGATAGGTCATTTGTCTCATTAAATTCTACCACTCACTGAAAAAGTCTTGCTAATTAATTGCCATTTTATGAAGAGACCAGGGCCCTGGGAGCTGAGGTGACTTGCCTCAGAACCCCAGGCTGAGTCAGGGATTGCCTACACCTTTGCTTAGATCAGATGAGAAGCTGGCCTTGCCAATCTTGGTCCAGCATAGAATAGGAACTCAACCAAAGTACTTAGGAATGGATGGGCAGACATGTGGCTGACTAGATGGCTAGGTGGATGGATGGGTGACTGGACAGATGGATAGATGGTCCAGATGGATAACTGGTAGTGTTGGGCAAATTACTCAGACAATTGCTCAAGCTAGATCTTGAATGCAACCCACCATCGTTGTATTTGATCAAATCTTCAACCCCTTCCAAAAGCTCCCGTCTCGTCTCTCTGTGAATCTGGGCCCCAACTCAGGATCCATAGTCCCATGAAAGAAAACAAGCTTTTCTAAGGCTCTCTATGACCCCCTCTCTGGGTTTCAGGAATTTTGCACAGACATACCATCATTCATTCCCCAATCTAGGGATGTGATAGTCACATTTCCCCTCTCTCCTTTCCTCCCTCCCTATCACCAGTTCTAGTGCCTGAGTATCTCTGGGATGCATCTCCTCATCTCCATCCCTTCTGTTCCCATCTTTGCTCAGACCTCATCATCTCTCTCCCCAAACCATTTCCTCTGCCTCTTTTTTTGTTTTTTTAGACAGACTCACACTCTGTCACTCTGGGTAGAGTGCCATAGCATCGTAGTCACAGCAACCTCAAACTCCTGATCTCAAGTGATTCTCTTGCCTCAGCCTCCCAAGTAGCTGGGACTACAGGCGCCCACCACACCTGGCTAGTTTTTCTATTCTTTTAGTAGAGACAAGGTCTCACTCTTGCTCAGGCTAGTCTCAAACTCCTGAGCTCGAGCAATCCACGTGCCTCAGCCTCCCAGAGTGCTGGGATTACAGGTATGAGCTACCTCTGCCTCTTAACTGCCCTCTCTGCTTCCATATTCACTCCCTTTGACACATCCTGACCTTGCTCCCAGAGCCCATTCTAAAATGCAGAACAGGCCCTTCCCGGGCTAGCTAGTGACCCCCCCCCAACAAGTCAACACTCTGTAGCCCTCCAAATTTTTCTCTGGTGTTCTCTCTATCACATACTCCCTCTCTCCTGAGCTCCTACACCCACACAGACCCCAAGACACCCAGATGCAGGGCAGTGCCATAGGCTGTTTAGGCCACTCCCCAGGGCAAATGTCAAGCCAGGAATGAGGGGAAGGGGACAGCACAAATTCTCTTCTAGGACCCTGGAAACAAAGTGTCTGAGTAGCCTCAGGGTCCCTGGGGCGGTGGGGAGGGGGGTGCAGGGAATGTGTCTGTGCCCTTGCTAGGTCACAGTTGAGGCTGAATGTCTGTGTGGGAGTCTGACCACAGACTCCTCCTGCAGAGCTGACGATTAGCAATTAACAGGGAGGAATCTGGGGGGTGAGGTTAATCAGGGAATAGAGGGAGGGCAACTAGGGTTCTAGGGACTTTGCCCTTGACCCGAAGGCATAAAAGGGTCCCAGTTCCTCCTCAGGGCCCTGAAGACTTCCCCGAGCCACTGAGCAGGAGCTGAAACGCAGAACCCCAAGGTGAGCCCAGTGTCCTCACATTCCAACCCTATCCCCAGCTCTGAGTGGGAAACAGCCCATCCCCCCAGCCCCCTAGTCTGTGTCTTATCTGCTCCCCGCTGCTTTCTGCCCCACCTAGCTCACTCACCACAGTGAAAAACTTGTGCTCTTCCAGAGCTTGGAATTCAGCTCTGCACACTCCTCCACCCCAAGGACCCTTGGGATGATGTGTGGGGGGAGGGTGCTGAGGCAGACCAGGGCACCTTTGCTCCATCAGTCCAGGACTCTTGTGGTGGTGCAGGTGGGTTAAAGCAAGGCCAGTCCTGGTCTGAGCCTCTTTCACGGTAGAAAGACTGTCAGTGTTTATTTATTGCCTCTCCAGGGAGTAGATGGGGAAAGCTCACAGGGATTTGGGGTTCAGGCCACAGAACCCCCCAACACCAACACCACCAGTGTGTGCCTAGTCTGTCCCATGAACAGGCAGGTGTCCATGGCCCCTCTCTGCTCTCTGGCAGGCAAAGCTCCCCCTTCACGGACAGCCTCTGCTGCCTCTGCTGTTTTCACATGTTTCCTCCCCACCACCCCGCCCCACCGCCATCCCCCACAGGGCCTTGCACACTCCCCCCCCACCCCGAGGTAACTCCTACTCACTGTTCATCTCAGCCTGATTATCTTCCCTGCCCCGCCAGCCCATGCTCTGCCACCAGGTGCTCTGTTATTGTAAGCTTCCCTCCATTGCTGCTTTCCATCTATTTCAGGGATTATTTCATTTTTATCCATTCTCCCCATCAGACCTTGAACTTCCTAAGGGCAACAGCTGTGTCTGCTTCTAGCTCCCAGCCTGGGATTGAGCAGAAGCTCAATAATGCTTGCCATATGAGTCAAGGAACAAATGCTCAAGTCTGTACAGGGCACCTGTGTGTGCGCCTTGGGGTGTGTGTGTGGCGGTGATGAGGTTAGAGGGTGTGCTTTGCTGGGTGTGTGTGGGATCACACAGCATGGGGGGTGTGCACACGAGCACGTGAGTGTAAGCACTGGATGCCGCAGGTGTAATTCAATGTTATCGTGACTCCCTGACCTGCAGGCCTCACAGCCCAAGATGATGGCCTACGGAGAGAGGCTGGGGAGTCCAGCTGTCTCCCCGCTCCCAGTCCACAGGGGGCACATGATACGAGGGGCTGCCTTTGCCTACGTGCCCAGTCCGCCGGGTGAGTGCTTGCCCACGGTTGCCCACAGCCTGGGTGGCACTTCTATCCCCTCTGCCTACCCTTCTCCCAGTCCCTGCGGCATCTGGGCCTCCTGAATAGTCTTCCTTCCAAGTCCTGCACAGGGTCCCCGGAAGCTCTGCCTACACCTTCTCCAGCCTGGGCCCTGTGGCCCTCACAGAGCACAGCTGTTCCTATGGGGAGGTCCTGGAGCTCCATGACCCACTGCCTGCCAAGCGAGGCCTGGAGGAGGAGCAGAAGCCAGGTGGGCCTGGGCAGGGGACAGCAGGACTACTGGCAATTGCTGCCCTGGGCTCCTGCCCACTTTGCTTATGGCTGGCCTGCCTCCAGATCCCGGGCTAATCTCAAAGCTGCGCCACGCTGGCACCACGCTGCTCAAGGTGCCACTGATGCTCGCCTTCCTCTACCTCTTTGTCTGCTCCCTGGATGTGCTCAGCTCGGCCTTCCAGCTGGCTGGAGGTAGGGCCAGATGGAGGCCCCAGGGAGGGGATCCTGAGGGACCTCAGACAACACTAGCTCATATTCCGCAGGGAAGGTGGCTGGTGACATCTTCAAGGACAACGCCATTCTGTCCAACCCAGTGGCTGGGCTGGTGGTGGGGATCCTGGTGACAGTGCTAGTGCAGAGCTCTAGCACCTCTACATCCATCATCGTCAGCATGGTATCGTCTGGCTGTGAGTTGGCCCACCAGGGCTGGGGAAAGAGCTTGGGCAGGTGGTGCTGGGTAGTACTGGTGGCATCAGAGGTAGGAGTGCAGAGAAGGGCTGAGGGCAAAGGGGAGGCCTCTGTCTTTCCACTCCCTGCCCTAAAGCATGGCCAAGAGTCTGAGCAGGAAGGGTTCCCCAAGTGCGGAAAGGATGGCAAACGAGCAGCATAGCCCAGGGAAAGTTTTCCTCCACATGGCCACTCAGTCACACCGCTATCAGTCAGGGAAACAAGCCAGAGAAGCCAAACCTGTAGGATATAGATAGGGGCGAGGAACCGATGTACCCAATTGTGGGGCTGGCTGGGTAGGGCCGGAATCCACAGGCTGGGCCATCTGGAAGGGCGGGCTGGAGCTCTCTGTTAGGAGCCATCACTGCCATCCACAGGCAGAATTTCTTCTTCCTCAGGGAAGCCTCAGCTCTTCTTTTTTTTCCTTCTAATTTACCTTTGACCAAAACAGAGAGAAGTGTCGATTCTGCTTGTAAGGATTCATCCTATTGGCTGAGGCCCACTCAGGTTGTCAAGGATAATCTCCTTAAAGTTAAACAACTGTAGATATGAATCACTATAGTAGAGCCAACTTGACACCTAAAACTAATTCTCACACCTGGGTATATGTGTGCACACACAGCACAGATCTGTACTTGCATATAGGCCATGAGCCCTCATAATGTGCACCCACACATGCACCTGTTCACACACTGGCACCATGGACAATGTGAGCACATAAATGCCCAGCACATGCCCACATGAACCTGAGACACCTAGGCTAGGCAATGTCAGCAGCACAGCAGGAATGGCCACCTGGGGCTGGACGTGGATAGTGGGCCTGGAAGGATCTATTGTAGGGCAGGAGCTTGGTGGTGTCCACCCAGTTCGTTAAGAGGCACCCTCTTCTACCAGTGCTGGAGGTGAGCTCTGCCATCCCCATCATCATGGGCTCCAACATTGGAACCTCTGTCACCAACACCATTGTGGCCCTGATGCAGGCAGGGGATCGGACTGACTTCCGGCGGTGAGATGGACGAGGGGGGTGGGGACTGGTGTTTGAGGGAGGGCAGTCCCAGGTGCCAGCATCCCCAGTGTGAGCCCGCCCTGGCTCTGGCCTGCCCCATCACGTGGCTTCCCTGCCTAGGGCCTTCGCGGGAGCTACCGTGCATGACTGCTTTAACTGGCTGTCTGTTCTGGTCCTGCTGCCCCTGGAGGCTACTACAGGCTACCTGTACCATGTCACTGGATTCGTGGTGGCCTCCTTCAACATCCGTGGTGGGCGTGATGCCCCTGATTTGCTCAAAATCATCACGGAGCCCTTCACAAAGCTCATCATTCAGGTGGCAGCAGGGGGGGCTGCAGGGCTGTGGTGGGGGCTGGGTAGTAAGGGCCCCACCCTCCACCCTCCCTCACTCCCTCCACCCACATTTTCCCCACAGCTGGACAAGTCTGTGATCACCAGCATTGCCACTGGGGATGAGTCCCTGAGGAACCACAGTCTTATCCGGATCTGGTGCCACCCAGACCCCATGGAGGTTGAGTCCCAGGCCTGGCCTCAGGTAAGAAGATGCCCTCTTCAGACTGTGGGTTTTGTTGTCTGTTCAAAATGCTCCAGTTAGACGAGTGGTTCTCAATCTTCGTAATGCCATGACCTTTTAATACAGTTCCTCATGTTGTTGCTACAAGTAGCAACGAAAATAATTTTATGGTTAGGGGTCACCACAACATGAGGAACTGTATTAAAGGGTCGTGGCATTAGGAAGGTTGAGAATCACTGAGTTAGACCTTGAAGATCATTTAGCCAGGAGAGGGCAGATACAGAGTGGCACTTTTACTGCTGTGCGTTTTTGTCCCTCCCAACCACGTGGCTTTGGGCAGATATCACCAGGCAATTAGAGCTGGCATATAATTGATCCACCCAGCAGTTCTCAAAGTGCAGTCTGCACCAGCAGCAGCAGTACCTCCTGGGAACCCATTAGACTTCAACAAGCCTCTAGGTGTGCTCCACACTCAGATTTGAGAACCACTGATCTAACTCAACCCTCTGGTTTCACAGGTAGGGACACAGGCCCAGAGGAGCTGAGAAACTTGCCAGAGCTTGTCTTCCTTGTCAGGGCCTGAGTGCCCTTGGGGTGGGGGGGGTAGTGACATAGCTCTGGCATGTTTTGGGGCCTACATAATGTGCAAAGGGGGCAGGAAAAGAGCACTATAAGGATACCCAGGAAGGCAGGATGAACAGGAAGGGACAGGTGGGCTGATTGGAAAATTCCTCGGGGGCACAACAGCCACCCATGCTGGCATTGGGGTCCCTTTTCCTGGAGACTGCCTCAGGTGGAGTCCCTCATCTTTCTGCACTGTTTCTGCTACTTCTGATACCTGGAAGATCTGTTTGGATTGGTTGGACACTCGTGAACAGCCTTTATGCCAGGCTGGTGAAGAAGCGGGCAATTAGCACACTTTCTGATTCAGCCATAAAATGTAAAATGTTTCATCAAAACCCATAATCTGCCATATTTGCTTCCCTTTAATTATTACATATGAGGTGTAACTCCATTTAGAACAGGATATAAGGAAATCCAAAGCCCACATCACAAGCAGGAGCCCTTCCCCCATCCTCTTCACTTGCTACTTGATGCTACTGGACCTTGATCCTGGTGTGGACAGGAAACACTCAACCAACTTTCTGACTTTCCCAGAGATGATGCTCCTTTGCATCTGAAGTGGCTCCAACTCAGCCCTCTGAGTGTTCAAGGCAGCCTGACATCAAAACACCCCTGCAGGCAGCTTTTATGCTGGCTTTGTGACCTCTCTAATACATCAGCCACCTTCTCATGAGTTCTCTGGGCACTCTGAGCTCTCTGAATCACCATAAACCTCTCTACTTCACAGTAAAATATGGAAGAGAGAGAAATTACACACCTGATCTTCACAAAAACAAGCCACGGGATAAGAGCTCCGTTATTCCCTTCCTCTGAGGTCCCCGCTGTCCATCTGCTGCAGCCTCAGGCTAGTCTCAGCTTGCAGCATACACTTCCTCACCTAACATAATCCTCATGCAGTGTGGGCGAGGCGGACACAAGCACCCCATTTTACAGAAGACTGAAACCCACCCAAGTTCACCTTTCTCCATGGCTGCAGCTGCCAATTGCCTAAGCACCAGATTCTCCTCCCTCTACCAGGAAACCTTTTAATAGCAGTGGCAGAGATGGATTTTTTTGCATTGAAAAGTAGCTGTGGGGTGATATTTGAGCTCCCTGCTCCCACCCTTTCCCTAGGACTGTCCCTCATGGGAACATGACTCATGCAGCAATGGATGTACTGTGTCTTGAGAAGTACATGTGGGTCCTCCTGCGCTGAAGACTTGAGTCTGTCCTTTGGCCATGGTGTTTCCCTGTGCTTCCTTCCAACCAGTTCTCATTGTCTCCAGCTTCTCACCTCTCCAGACCAGCTTCCAGGGAACCTATGCCACCAAGGAGAGGATGAGAGTCTGAGGCTCTCCAGATGGGGAAAGAAAAGCCAGAGGCAGTTTAAGTGTTCAAACATTTCTTGACATTCCTGGGGCCTGATACTGTCCTGGGAATTACCTTCTAATGTGGTCACACTGTGGATTTTCAACCATATCTGCTTGGTTTAAACAAGAATATTTTGAGGACTTACAACCTGGACTGATCCCATCCCCATTTTATAGCTGAGGAAGGAAACTGAGCCCCAGAGAGGGGCAGTGGATTCCCTGAGTCCATGTAATTGAGGTAGGATGCAATTTTTTTTTTTTTTTTGTAGAGACAGAGTCTCACTTTATGGCCCTTGGTAGAGTGCCGTGGCCTCACACAGCTCACAGCAACCTCCAACTCCTGGGCTTAAGCAATTCTCTTGCCTCAGCCTCCCGAGCAGCTGGGACTACAGGCGCCCGCCACAACGCCCGGCTATTTTTTTGTTGCAGTTTGGCAGGGGCTGGGCTTGAACCCGCTACCCTCGGTATATGGGGCCGGCACCCTGCTCACTGAGCCACAGGCGCCGCCCAATCCTGGTGGAATTCTAACTCTCCATCTCGCTGCCTCTCCCAGTCTGACATTCCACCACTATGTCCATTTCCCTTTCTACCCATCAGTCCTGAACGCCACAGGTGGTCACAGCCACCTGGAGACACTCCTCCATTGGCAGTGGGTATTGCTCTAATGAGGAGTTGTCCTCTTCACCAACAGATGGCGCTGCTGGCACACACGCTATCTGCCCAGAGAACAAAGGCCCTGGAGATCAGCTCCCCCTCCTCTAGAGGGGGAATCTGGGCTTACCTGCTCTTTATCTAGACTCCAGTTTCCATTTTCTCCCTTTGCCCTATAAAAGAGCCTCAGGGTCTGCTCCCTCTTCTCAGCTCCCTCCCTCATCCTGGTGTTGCAGTCCACCCCTCTCTGCCCATCCTGAGGCCTCTACACTCCTCTCCTGTACTTCAGGGTCTTTGGATTCCCCCTGTGCACTCAGCCAGGACCACATAATCCCAGGCAGGAATCTCAAGGTTCCAAACCCCCAGAAATCTTAGCCCTCAGCCCTGTCCTGCCTCCAACTCTGCCTGCCCTAAGTTGGGACCCCAGCAAAGTTTCTCATTCTCCTCCAACCTCCCCCCAGGTCCCACAGGTCCCTCCTCCCCCAGCAGACCCCTTAGCCCAGCCCAGGGTAGGTCAATGGAGCACAAGTTGGTAAGGACTCCATTAATCTCAAGAGTCATCTGCTTCCAGGGCTCCAAGCTGGGGGCCTCCAGGAAGGTCCAGCAAGCTCTTCCCAAACAGGGCCATCTAAGGAGCCAATGGTCCTGACCTAGGAGGTCAAGCCCACATACACCCTTCCCACCATGTGATCCTGAATGGGCCTGGGGAGATGGAGGGTCTGTTCTTTATTTGAAGATACAATTTACTAAGGCTTGCCACGAGCCAAGCCCCGAAGGAAGCACAACTTTACAATGGCTCTTTTGCTGTCCTGCTTCAGAGGCAAATAGGCTCAGAGAGATGGCATGACTTACCCACAGTAGTTCGTAGGATTTGAACTCAGATCTGCCTGACAGCAAACACCTGGCTCACTCTCTTATTGGCACAGTAGTTATTATCATCACTTTCCCCACTTGCTTCTTGGTTTTGGCACGTCAGAGACTTTTTCCAGGTTTCTTGGCCTGCAGTTCAGGCCCAGGCTTGATGGTGTCTTAAGGCCCTAATGGTGAACTGGGAATACAGACAGGCAAATTGCCCACTCAGGGGCATATTCCACTAATATAAACCCTGATTTTAAAACCAGATGTCACAAACAGTTCTTACCTCTGACATGTATTTTTGAACTAATGCATAATTTAGAACAAAACCTAAAGGAGCTGAACTGGCAACACCTTCCTGAGCCCTGCCCTTAGCACTGGGAGACATCAGAGGGGCCTGGGATGTAGAGGTCTCAGGGAAGGTACAAGTGGGACCAGGGCCCATATCAGCTCCCAGGAGAGGCAGAATATGTTGAATCAGGGGTACCTGTAGCTCTTGCATTTTGCCAGGGGGCCTGGCAGAGTTCAGCAGTGCTGCTGAGTGAGTGGGGGCCCCTGGGAGCTCCTCCTTTCTGAGGCTCAATCCCTCCTCTGTCCAATGGGCTTCTCCCCATCCCAGCCTGGCCCACTTTTTCCTGTCACTGCTGGGTGGTTGCTCAGTTCCTAGGAGAATGGTAAGGGGCCCTGGAGTACATTTGTTAAAAAGAACTACTCTTTAACTTAATGAGGCTACAAATTAGTGACCCACAAGCCAGACTGGACACTACTGCTGGACTTCATTTAATTGTAAAGTATGTCTCAAAGTGGTTGCCAGTGTTTATAGATTGACATTTTATCTAAAACTTCAGAGCTGTGGTTTCTCTCATAGACTTGGGCAATTTGGCCGTGCTGAAATGGTGACAGTGGCCAGGAGCTGAGTAGCTGCTGTCCCCAAGCCCAGTACACACTCTCCCCACCTCTTTTTAGGGTACTTGCTGAGCCCTCTGGCTCCCTGGGGAGCCCCTTCACTTCCCTCACAATAGGTGCTGGAGGGAAGAGACACCTGGGTTGGAGCCTCCCCCTCAGCCTCCCACCTGATCCCCTCTGGGTGAGGAACAGAGCCAGAGAAGAATGGAGCTTGGGCCATCTGTGTCTCAGAGAAGAAGATAGGGCCAGGATGCAGAAGGGGCACCAAGGAAGGGACTGATCATAAAGGAAGGGAAAGGGAGTTTTCAGACAAAGACGATCTTGGTCAGCAGCATCCAATGCCACTGAGAAGAGAGAAAAGGAAGATAAGAAGCCACTGGATGTGGCCCTGGGGAGAACCAGTTCAGAGGAGTGACAGGTTGGAGGATGTAGAGGGGCTACATGGCCTGTGCATGGCCCAAAGCCAGAAGACCCATCTCTATCTCCCACATTACTCCCTTACTCCCTTCTCAATCCCAACCTGAGGCTCCATTTTCCCACATTACCTAAGTCACCTTCCTCTTAATTTAGGTTCCCACCTCCATCTCCATGGCAGAAGCCAATACCAGTCAGAGCCCTGGAAATGCCACCATGGAGAAATGTAAGTGCCTGCAACATGGGAGGTGTCCAACGTGGCAGGAGCAGAGCCTGGTGGTGGCAGGGCCATCCCCCATCTGGCCACTGCTATGTCCAGCCCCAGGAAGCACGGCTGTCAAACAGCCCAGCTCCTGGTGTTGAGGGTAGGGGAGCCTAGATGGGGCCTGGGAGCCAGGTGCAGGGGCAGCCTCAGCAGCCAACATCACCTCCTGCAGGCAACCACATCTTCGTGAACACAGGGCTGCCTGACCTGGCTGTGGGGCTCATCCTGCTAGCTGGCTCCCTGGTGCTCCTGTGCACCTGCCTCATCCTTCTCGTCAAGATGCTCAACTCCCTGCTCAAGGGCCAGGTGGCTAAGGTCATCCAGAAGGTTATCAACACTGGTGAGCTGTGAGCAGTGGCTAAGCAGGGGCAGGACTGGGCAGGGCCCCAGGATGGTAGGGAAACCCCTACCATCTCTGGGGCTTAGTTTCCCCTGTGAACAAAGAAAGTGATTTCTGAGGTCCCTGAGGTGTTGACAGCTGGGGACCTGTGGCTGCCTCTGGCTGTGCCTCCATTCTAGCAGGTGGAGATGCTCAGAGGCCATTGTTCGATTTAGTCAACAAGAAGTCATCAAGTCCCTGCTGAGTGCCAAACGCCAGGGATACACACAGAGGTGATGCAGAGAGATGGATCCTGCTCTCAGGGGGCTTACAGCCCAGCAGGGGGAGAAGGAGAACAAATGTGGGGAGTAAGTTCAGAAAAAGAGAAGCAACTGCCAAGGAGACAGCAAAAAGTGGCAACGCAAGAGTATGGAAGAGGCTGCTTCAGTGGGCAGTCAGAGGCCTCTCTGAGGCAATAGCATTTGAGCAGAGACCTCAGGAGTAGTTGAGATGTGGACGAAGAGCATGCTGGGTGGCGGGAATAGTGAGCACAAAGGCTCACAAGCAGAAGCCCACTTTGCAGGACTGTGGCACAGAAAGGTGGCCAGCAGCTGGCAGGAGCAGCAAGGGGACTGGGATGGGGCCAGAGCATGGAACCTCCAGGCTCTGCTCAGAGCCTGACTTTAATAAAGACAATGGGGACGCTCAGAGGGCTTGGGGCAGAGGGGTATCACCATCTGATTTCCATCTGAAACTTCATTTTGAGCTTTTGGGATACTGCCAGGCACTGGGAGAGGCCTCATGACAAATGCTGCAGTAGGGCAGTGCCTGTGGCTCAAAGGAGTAGGAGGCCGGCCCCATATGCCAGAGGTGGCAGGTTCAAACCCAGCTCTAGCCAAAAACTGCAAACAAACAAACAAACAAACAAAAAAAGAGACAAATCCTGCAGTAAGGGGCAACTGTGGGGCTGAGGGAGCTCTGAGAAGGGAGAAACAAAGTCTGTTCAAGGGCCAGTGGCCAGGGAAGGCTTTTCAGTGACAGCCTTGCTTAGCCTGAGAATGAATATTTAGATGCTGAATGGGATTCGCTGGACAGAGGGAACAGCAGGAGCAAAGGTATAATAATTTGATGGAACCATGGGAGAAAAGCCTTTCATCTAAGGTCAAAGAGGGCAGTGGAAACCACTGCAGTTGAGCAGGCACTGATGAGGTCCTAGTGGAAACTGCATCCAAATGCCCCCTCCCCAGAAGTTCTGTTCTCCTAACACCCCCACTGACCGAGGCCTGCTGGGATGGGATTTCCTTGCAGACTTCCCTGCCCCCTTCACTTGGGTCACGGGCTACTTTGCCATGGTGGTGGGTGCTGGTATGACCTTCGTTGTCCAGAGCAGTTCTGTGTTCACCTCAGCCATCACCCCACTCATCGGTGAGTGCCCATCCTGAGCAGAGGTGGGTGGAGTGGGGTTGGGGCAAAACTGACAGGGAAAGGGCTGAAAGAGGGAGCTGGGGGACCCACACTCTGTCCTTCTGCTCCCCAGGACTGGGCGTGATCAGCATTGAGCGGGCCTACCCCCTCACACTGGGCTCCAACATTGGCACCACCACCACTGCTATCCTGGCAGCACTGGCCAGCCCCAGGGAGAAGCTCTCCAGTTCATTCCAGGTGCGTCTGGAAGAACAGCTCTGCCTGACCCAGGATGGGGCTAGGACTAGCATGTGGTGCCTGACAGAGAGTTTGAACATGTAATGTATTTTTTCACCATCTACTAAAGGGCCACCTACCAAGCTTTATGGAAACCACTATGGCAAAGTATACCTGATACCATCTTCGAGGCCTTAGCATCCAACACGGAGACAGTGTTTAACACACTTGTAAACATGTGCTGTTGAGGGAGAGCTGCTTATGGTGGGACCAAGGATGTGTAGGGCAGGCTGGGGGCAGGCAGCAAAGGGGAGTTGTTCTAGGAGCAAAGGAGGAACTGACAAGCCAGGGCACTGATCGAGTATGACTCCGGAGGTGCTAAGCCAGAAGCCTATAGCAGTCTTTAGCTCTGGCCATTTCTGAGAGAGGGGTCAGTGGGGGAAATGTGGAGACCTCAGGGCAGTAGTTATTTACCAACTGGTCCAGAAGTAGTTTGATATTTTAATAAGCAGCACAGCCACCCCAGGATGATCTGGGGGCACATCAGCCCTAAGTGACAACTTTCCTGCTGCCCAGACCAGGTTGTGGCCCCAGCACCCATCCCCACTGGTCTGATTCAGGGGCTGTGGGGCCTGCCCACCTCAGCCTCCCCACCCTTCCCCTGCAGATTGCCCTCTGCCACTTCTTCTTCAACATCTCGGGCATCCTTCTGTGGTACCCGGTACCCTGCACGCGCCTGCCCATCCGCATGGCCAAGGCGCTGGGCAAACGCACTGCCAAGTACCGCTGGTTTGCTGTCCTCTACCTCCTCGTGTGCTTCCTGCTGCTGCCCTCACTGGTGTTTGGCATTTCCATGGCTGGCTGGCAGGCCATGATAGGTGTGGGTGCACCCTTTGGGGCCCTGCTGGCCTTTGTGGTGCTCATCAGCATCCTGCAGAGTCGGAGTCCTGGGCACTTGCCCAAGTGGCTGCAGACATGGGACTTCCTGCCTCGCTGGATGCACTCCCTGCAGCCCCTGGACCGCCTCATCACCCGTGCCACCTTGTGCTATGCCAGGCCTGAGCCCCTCTCACCCTCACTGCCCACCAGGGTCTTCCTGGAGGAGCTGCCCCCTGCCACACCCTCCCCCCGCCTTGCACTGCCTGCTCACCACAGTGCCACTCGCCTCTAGGTCCAGACCACTACCTGGAGTGGGGAAGGGCCTGTGCATGGAGCCTAGGACAGCAGGGGTGCATGGAGGTGCCCATGTGTCTGTGCCACCCTGGGTGCTAGTCTTACTTTGTGTGGGTCCACAGAGGTCTGGGCATGCATAGGTGTCCACCTACCCCTGTGCCTAAGCTTGTGTTTAGGCACACATACGTACCAGCCTATGTGTGTGCACAGACACACCTATGGGAGGCTGTGTGCAGAGGGCAGGGTATCTGGGTAGGATTTTGGGTCTTCACACGTGTGTGTGGAGGCCTGCGCTGTGTCCTCGTGTACACACGACTATAATGAGCAGGAATGAGAGTGGGTCTGCATGAGTGGCTGTGCAGCTGTGTGCTTGTGCACAGATATGGATGCCCGAGTCACCCTCCCTGCCACCCTCCCCTTCCATAATACCTTCTCATCCTCACCCAGGCCTACAGCACCACCATGATGGCCCCCTTTCCCAACACTGCCTGATTTAAAAAAAGAAGAATTAAACCCTCCTTATGCATTTGGATGTCTTTTTGCTCTCCATCTACGAGGAAAGTCCAGACCAAGGCTTGGGGCCCAACAGCAGCATCGCCCCTCAAAGACTTGTTGCAGTAGCAGGCTCTGCCCAGGCCAGATGCATTCTTGAGAAGCCAGTAGTGCACATTCACTCCAATGATCCACCTAGCCCTGCCTTAGTGAGTCCAACCACAATTCAAACTCCCTAGGAGGCCTTCCTAGGCAAGTGGTGACCCCTAAGGAGGACTCTCTGAACCCCCATCCCCTGCTCCCCACCAGGTTGGTCCTCCTCTGGTCTCTGCCCTCTGCCCTCACCCACCTCAGCCACACCTTCACTCCTCCTTGCTGGGATAAGATCAGGGATCCAGGACAAGTGCCAGGTGGGGTTTGTTAGGGCCTCTGGGGGAGAAGACAAGAAGGGTGGAGGTGGGCAAGAGAGGGCGTGTCCTTGGCCCTAGCACATAGGGTGGCAGGAACAAGACACCTTCCCACCTACCTTTGGCCTCTGTATTTGGCACTAAGCCAGGACTCACTGACGCCCACTCAAGCTTTTCAATTCCTCCTCCTCCATAGGGCACCCTGGAGCTGAGACCTGCAGAGTGAGATCAAGGGTAGGGATGCCAAAGCTCCCCCCTCCAGTCCAGGAGTTCTTCTGGGAGGCAGGAAGGTAAAGGCGGGCAGTAGGGCCTCAGACCCAGCTGTGATGGTCTTGGGCATGTGCCCTCTCAGGGGGCCCACTTTTGGGATTTGTCAGGGAGTTACAGGGGCCTAGGGGCCCCAGAACTGCTCTCCAAGCTACCAGCCCCACCCCCTCACCCACTGACGACCCTTGCTAATGCCTCCCCTGCCAAGTGGAGCGCGGTGAGGGGTACAATGGCCTCCCGCCTGACTCCCCGACTCTAGCTGGTGTGTGCTTGGGGAGAAATGTTGGCAGGATGGGGAGGAGGCTCCCTGTACTGTTTGTCCTACTGAAACGTGTAATTTCTGTTAAAAAGTACACTAAGACCTGAGGTGGAGTTTGAGCAGGCCCCCATCCTTGGACTCTTCATCAGCTGCGGAGTCCCTAGGACCCCGGGAAGGCGCCAAAGAGCAGCAAGACAGCTAGAGGCCTCTGCAGGGCACAGGAGGCTGGGAAGCCTCTACACTCATAATCCCAGCCCCACCTCGTTACCCTTCTGCAAAGACCTTCCCATACACCAGTTTCCTTATTTACAACTGCCCACGTGAAACCGGACAGTGAGCCATCACAGCCAAGTCACGGTTTATTCCAACTGCCGCCGCCCGGGGCGGTCCTGCTGTGCTGCTAGGTGCCCTGAGTGCGAAGCCCGCGGATCAGCTCGTGCACGGTCTTATTGAGGATGCCTCCGTGCACGCCGCGTCGGCCCATGAGCACAAGGAGCGCGCGCGGCGAGTGGCCCACGCATACCGCGCGCCCGTCCAGCCCCTTGGTGCGCGCGTCCAGCACGCCGTCGCCGTCCGCCAAGAGGTAGTCACGGATGATGCAGCAGCGGCGGCCCGCCACGCTCAGGCCAGACTGCAGGAAGGTGCGTCGGTCTGTCCCAATGAGCACGCCCACCTCCTGCGGTGAGATGGCCGCTAGCAGGCCCCCGGGCCGCGATGCCCACACGCAGCGATTGTCCGCGTGGCCCACAATAGCCACGTCGTCGATGCGCTGATCCCTCAGCACCGCACTAATGTAGCCTTTCCAGTCGCCCATCCCGCTCCGGGTCCACCTCTCTGCCTGGCGTTGGGAACTGGCGGGTGCCACTGCTTGCGGTGTTACAACGTGTTTGGGGGCGGAGCGGTGACATGACACGTCCGCGTCACAGAGCGTCTCTTATATGGGAGAACGTGGGGGACGTTCGCAGTTTATGCTGGGGAAGTTCTAAAGTTAGCTTTCAGAAGGGGATCGTGTATGAGTGGAAATGACCCTCGAAAACCAACTTAAATGGCCCTTTGAAATGATGGGTTTAAGAACAAAAAGATGCCATGTCTGGACAGCTGAATCTCTCCACTTGTAAGGGAACCATTCAACTCACTAATGTGGTTCTCAAACGTCAGCTGTAGAACCTTTGAAACTCAGGCGGTTAAACAGATTGTCCGGTGCTACCCTAGACTTTCTGCTTCAGTAGTATGAGATGTAGCCCAAGAATTCGTATGCCTAGCAAGTTTCCTGGAACTTTCACGCCCACTGGTCTAGTGCGAGTTGAAGTGGGGATGAGGGTAGTTCAAGTCGCCACCCATCAGGGTCCACACCACCCGGCCATAGTTCTCAACCTTGGCTGTGCATGGAATTACCTGAGTTTAAAAGAATATAACCACTACTCACGCCCCATCCCTAGAGATAATTGATTTAATTGGCCTGAGGTGGATCTGGGGCACAGATAGGCTGAAAAGCTTTCCAGATGATCTCATGTACAGTCAAGACTAAGAACTGGCTTGGTACCTGTAGCTCAAGTGGCTAAGGTGCCAGCCACATACACCAGAGCTGGCAGGTTCAAATCCAGCTCAAGCCTGCCAAACAACCATGACCACTACAACCTAAAAATAGCTGGGCGTTGTGGTGGGCGCCTGTAGTCCCAGCTACTTGGGAGGCTGAGGCAAGAGAATCACTTAAGGCCAGGAGTTGGAGGTTGCTGTGAGTTGTGATGCCACAGCCCTTTACCCAGGGTGACAGCTTGAGTCTCTGTCTCAAAAAAAAAAAAAAAAAAAAACAGAACTGTAAACACACGTGTGAATTTCTCGTGAAAAATAATATGCAGGGTCACCTTGCACAGTGCATCCTACAGTGAGCCTCAGTAAACGTTGGCTGGACAGGAATCTCAATCTTACAAATTGAGATCTCATCAAGTGTGTTCTCTGAGGTCTGTGGAGAAGCCCTTGTACCAGTTTCTGTCTTGGCATTTCCCAACAGGACCCATCTCTCAGGATTTTGCTTTTGTTGTTTTGTCTTGTTTTTGAGACGGTTCTTACTTTGTTGCCCAGGCTAGAGTGCAGTCTCTCAGTATTTTCAAAGCTTTATTGAGTTTTTGCACCATGCCTTGTGCAGGGATGGTGGTGTTGGGGGGTTGGGGAGACAGAATGGGACGTAATCTTTGCCGTCCATGATCAACCTGGTCACTGTCCCATTCTGGAATCACCGAGGGGGAGAAGACAAGTCCCTGGACAATCATGAAGCAGTGTGCTCCTGGATCCAAGCAAGGTAGTTTGACACATCGGTGTAGACACCTGGCTTATTGCGGTCACCACAGCCTGAGCCCCAGCTGATGATGCCTCGAAGAGTGAGCCGCTGCTCAGCGGCCTCGTCCTCACAAACCAGCGGGCCTCCAGAATCACCCTGGATTGGAAACACGCAGCTCAGCGCCCTTGACCTGGGGTGTGTACCTGATAAGGTTGTGGGAGCATAACATCCGAACCTGAAGGCTCACCTGGCATGCATCCGTGCCGCCCTCGAGGAAGCCAGCGCAGAGCATGCCAGGGAGGATGGAGTCCCCATGAACGTCTGGGGCGGAGCAGCGTTCCAGGGAGATGAAGGGTACCTGCGCCTCCTGCAGGAAGCTGGAATATTCCTCCGCCCCTGTGAAACCAAAGCATCTTCCTCACACCCTCCCAGACAATGGACGGATGAGGCTGCGACAGGCACTCCTAAACCTGGTCACGTCCTTCCTCTCTCATGACAAGCCAGAGAAGGAGGGAGTTGCCATTAACTCCGTTTCACAGGCTGGGAGACTGAGATCCAGAGAAGAGCCGTGTTTGAGTGGGTGGAGTAGAAGCAGGAACCCCACTCTCACCTCCCACCTAGTGTCTCAGAACCTGGCTCCCAAAGAGCCCGCGAGCTGCTGAAGCGAATACCGGGCCAGCATCCTAGTGGCCCTTGCAGCCAAGCTCCCACAGGAAGCCAAGGGAAAGTGCGATTCTCCCTGCACCCCCAGAGATTTGGGGACCCCAACAGTGAATCTCAGACCCTGGGAGGAGCAGACTGCAGGACAAGGGCCTTACATATTCTCACAAACCATCAGGAGAGGCGCCACCTCTCCTACAAGCACCCTGGACGATACCAAAGTTGTGGCATTCTGTGGCCTATCCCTGTAGCTAAAGGTTTTCACCCGCCCAAGCTTGTTGTGCCTACCTTCGAACTGGTGGCCCCAGCCGGCCACTTCGCAGAGCGCGGCCTCGGGTTCGGCGGGTCTAGCGGCACTGCTCGGCAAGCACACCGGCTGAACGTAAGGCGACAGGAACGCGCAGCTGCCGTCCGCGCTCTCCTGTAGGCGCAGAAGAGCTAACCCAGGCAGAGAAGAGCGTAAAGCAGGAACGCTGAGGCCCCGAGCACTTCCTACCCTGTCTTCTCTTCCCCACGGGGGCTCCCTCACGCACCAAGGTCATGCTGGTAGCTGATGGGCGAGAAAGCCTCATGCAGGCTGTAGGAGCGCACGGCCAGCGTCTGGCACTGCTCACAGCTCTGGTTATGGCGGTCCTGGCCAAGCACCACCGTCAGCTCCTCCGGCGCCGGCCTGCAGGCGGGGTGCGGGGGAGGTAGCATGCTTGAAGCCCGCTACAAGTGTTTAGGGGAGTCCTCTGCTCCCGAACCCCTGGGAGCTAGGGCGGGGCGGAGAGAGAGGGATGGGGCGGAATAGGTAGACAACGGGATCGGGTGTGGAAGGGCGTCTTGGAAGCTGAACTGGGAGAATGGAGGAGCTAGGGTCCTGGGAGGGGCGATGGGCGGGCGGGTACTCGCCGGTCCTGCAGGCAGTGCGCTGCCGTCAGCACCCAGCAGGGGGCGATGAGGCTGCCGGCGCAGAAACTGTGGCCCCAGTACAGCGCTGCGATATAAGGGTGCGCCCCAGGAAGCGCCACCAGTCCGCCAACGACTCGTCTCACCGAGGACAGCCGCTTCCGGAGCCGCTGTCCGCAGCCGAGCAGGCGGGTCCTGGTCGGGGAAGACGGCTGCTCCGGCTTTGCGAGGAAACCTGTGGGAGGAACCTAGGCTGAAGCCGGGCATCCACCGCCAGGTGGCTGGAATCTAGTTGGCCCGAGCAACTCTCCGCTCAGACTTCCTCCGCTTCCTAACTACCTGGGGTCGGGGACTGAGGCCGGGTCTGGGTCGTGGGCTGAGGCTTCTGCAATGACGGATGCGAGGGCAAGGGCCGGTCCTGACGCCCCGGGAGAATCCGGATTGGAGGCGCCGCCCCGGCTGGGGGCTGGCACGGTGCCAGGTCGCAATACTCCCAGCTCAGCCGGTGGCCGCTCAACACGAAGCACCACGGACGGGTGTCATTGTCCGGGTTCCTGTAACCACAACAGGTGGCCCTGTTACAGCGACAGGAGCCCCAGAGGGCAGCCAGGGGAGGGGGATGCTCGGCCGGGTCTCATCCCGCGCACCGGCAATAGGCGTGGCCGCCCAGTCCCCACTTCAGCGCTTGTTCCGCAGTCACATTCCTGTAGGTGGCCTCAGAGGTCCACGGCTGACATGGTGCACCTGAGCGTGTGGTCTTGGCCATGCCGCGATAGCTGAGTCCGTGGCCCTGGTAGCATCTCGCCTCAGTGTCTAGAAAGAGAGCAAGCCCTCCGCACTCGAGGAGGTGGGGAGTATGGGGAGGGTGGGTATACTGTCTCGCCTCCGGATCGGGCAGCCACTTTACCCCCTCCCTCCTCCCTCTCCGTGGGGGATGGACCTTTGCTTCCCCTGGGACCCTCACTCACCTATGTCGCAGAAGGGTCCCGTGTAGCCCGTGGGACACTGGCACAGCTGGTGGCCTTCCGCCTCCAGGCAGCGGCCACCGTTGAGGCATGGGTTGGTGAAGCAGGCTGGGGAAGGAGCACACTGAGCTGCCCCAGGGCCCCACGGTGAGCTCCCTTCCACCCACGCACAACCTGGCCTTCCTCCAGCTTCTCCTCCTGACCTCCATCCCTCCTCCCTGGCCAGTTACCAGCGGATCTGCTCACCCTTACTGGCCAACTGCTGGCAGTGGTTGTCAGGCCCCTTGCAATGGCATTTGGCCACACCTCCCAGCTGCGATCTGTACCATGTCTCATCCTCACGGAAGAACCGGAGAAGCTGAGGTTCGAAGCACTTCTCTGGGGGTAAAGGTAAGCAGTGGTCTCAGAGTAGCCCTGGACTGTGCAGAGTCTCTGGGGACCTAAGAACCTCTTCCATAGGCCCAGGGTGGCCCCTGTCCCCAGTGCCCCTTCCCCTAACCTTTGGTATCTCCTTACCTCTTTGGCAGTGCTTCCCAGTGAGGTGTTCTGGACAGAAACAGTGAGGGCCAGTCAGTGTGTTCACACACATCCCTCCTTTCTGGCAGGGGTTGTGTTTGCTGCAGTGGTCTGAGATGGACACAGTGGGAAGAGGAGTGGGGAGCCTGAGTCAGACAGATGGAGGCCAAGTCCCTCCCTGATCCTACTTGGTGAGTATGGCATGTTTCCAAGCCTTAGTTTGCCCACATGCAAAATGGAGCTACCCCCTCCCAGAACTTCCCTCTGGACTTCTAAAGGGTATTGTGGCAGGAGGGACCCCAGGTGTATGCGGTCTTATGATAGCCAGGTGAGTAACTAGGAAGGAAGAGAGGGCCCTGGGCCACCCCAGAGGTTGTGTGCAGCACCTTGCACTTTCCTGGGCTCTAGGCAGTACGTCCATCGCTGGTCCCGATCGAAGTTAGGAGTGGTGGCACACCTGTAGAAAGAGATGAGGTTTCCCTGCTCTGCCCAGGGACCTGGCCCACTAGAACTCCCCCTCTCTAAGCAAAGTTCCTTGGACAGAAGGATGGGTAGAATCCATCTCTCCCAGGCCCATGCCCCAATTCTTACTAGGTAGTCTTACCAGGGCTGGGGGCCTGGCTGGCCCTTGTGGATGCATTTATGGTATAGCCGCCGGCGGTACTGGAAAGGGAAGTGGCAGGGCTCCCCGGTGACAGTGAGAACTGCAGGGATAACACATTCCCTGAGGATTTCTCTGTGCCGAACTTCCCTGGTACCACCCATCAGGGTCTGGTTGGAGAAAGGACAGACCCTCCAAAAGATCATTGTGCATTCAAGACAGCATTTCACTTAAGAAGCTGGGTTTTGGAGTCAGACAGCAAGAGTAGGCTCCTGACTCCACCCCCTGCTCAGTGGGTGACCCTGGGCGATTCTGCAACCTCAAGATCTGGAAGAGTGCTTGCTGCAAAGTAGGTGCTTACTAAATACTTGTTGAACATTGAAGTCACTTAACCACTCTGACCCTTGGCTTCCTCATCTGTAAAATGACAATAATAATAGTATAGTTGATCTCCATTATTCACCAGTTCTATATTTGAGAGTCTGCCTACTTGACTAAATCTGTTTGTAAACCTCAAATTAATACTATGCTTTCGTGGTCATTTGTGGGGATACACAGAACAGTGAAAAATATGGTCACTCCCAGCAAAGATCCAACAAGGACCCAAGTAGTAGATTCTGCTACTGCTTGTATCAGCTTGCATATTATGAACAAAAGTCCTTTCACACTCTAGTGCAACGTTTTTCTTGCTGTTGGATCCTTTCACACTCTAGTGCAACATTCTTCTTGCTGTTGGAAATGGCCCTTGAGCCTATTGCTGAAGAGCTGTCTAGTGCTCCTAAGCCCAGGAAGGCTATGATGTACCTTATAGAGAAAATGTGTGTTACACAAACTTTGTTCAGGCCTGAGTTACAGTGCTGTTGGCTGTAAGTTCAATGTAAATGAACCGACAACACATATATTAAATAAGATGTGATCAGGCAGAATCACACATAATACAAGGTTATATACTGATGGTTGATGAAAATGTTATGACCAGAGGCTCATAGGAACCTAACAGTATTTGCAAATTCATTGTTTACCAAGATTTTATTTATTTATTTTTTGAGACAGAGTCTCACTCTGAGGCCTAGGGTAGAGAGTTGGGGCATCTTCATAGCTCACAGCAACCTCAAATTCTTTGGCTCCAGAGATCCTCTTGCCTCAGCCTCCTGAGTAGCTAGGACTACAGGTGCCTGCCACAATGCTGGCTATTTTTAAAGCTGGGGTCTCACTCTTGCTCAGGCTGGTCTCAATTTCCTTAGCTAAAGCAAGCTACCCACTTCAATCTCCCAGACTGCTGGGATTACAGGTGTGAGCCACCGTGCCCAGCCTACAGGAACTTTATAGAGCACAACTCCTGCAAACAATGAGAATTGCTTGTGTCTACCTCAAAGGAGTATCATGAAACTTAATGAGATGTAAGGCCTGTAAAACACTTTAGCACAGTGTCTGGCACATGGTATGTGCTCAATAATAATTGGCAGCTATTTTGTTGTTCAAGGTACAGTGGGACTTGCTGAGAGTCAAACTAGGGCCAGGACAGTAAAGGGAGATCCTCTTGCTTCAGCCTCCCAAGAGGGATCTGGGATGGACCTTTGAGATGCAAATGGGGTGCACAGAGAGGAGGGGCACCTTAGGTAGGTGATTAGGGTCCCAAGATCAAGTCAAGCATGAAACTGGGTGTGGAGTGAGGGGAAGAGTTGAGGGAGGCCAGAGTTGGATTGTGCTGGGCCTCAATGTCATGCCAAGGAGCTTGATCCCACCAGGCCAGGCCCACCAGAGCAGGGTCCATCCTATTTCATAGGCTCTGTTACATTGCATGCTTTAGGAGCAAATATTTAGTGCTTTGAAGGACAAAGGCAATAGGGAATTATGGCAGGGCTAGAAGAGGGAGATGGCAGGCACCCCTCATCTAAAATAATAAAAGCTAATAGGTTTAAAGCATTTCATTGGTTGTTTTTTTATTTATCATTTATTTATTTATTGAGACAGAGTCTCACTTTAATGCCGTTGGTAGAGTGCTGTGGCATCATAGCTTACAGCAACCTCAAACTCATGGGCTCAAGAGATCGTTTGCCTCAGCCTCCTGAGTAGCTGGGACTATAGGAACCCACTGCAACACCCAGCTAATTTTTTAGAGATGAGGTCTCACTCTTGTTCAGACTGGTCTCACACCTGTGAGCTCAGGCAATCCACCTACCTCAGCCTCTCAGAGTGCTAGGATTACAGGCATGAGCCACCTCCCCAGTCCTTATTTCTTTATTTTTAGACAAAGTGCCTCTCTGTCGCCCTGGTAGAGTGCCCTGGTACCACTGTAGCTCACAGCAACTTCAAACTCTTGGGCTCAAGTGATCCTCCTGCCTCAGCCTCCCAAGTAACTGGGACTACAGGCACCCACCACAACACCCAGCAATTTTTTTTTCTTTTTTTTTTTTTTGTAGAGACAGAGTCTCACTTTATCACCCTTGGTAGAGTGCCGTGGCATCACACAGCTTACAGCAACCTCCAACTCCTGGGCTTAGGCGATTCTCTTGCCTCAGCCTCCCGAGCAGCTGGGACTACAGGCGCCCGCCACAACGCCCGGCTATTTTTTTGTTGCAGTTTGGCCAGGGCCGGGTTTGAACCTGCCACCCTCGGCATATGGGGCCAGCGCCCTAACCGCTGAGCCACAGGTGCCACCCGCAATTTTTTTTTTTTCTATTTTTAGTAGAGATGGGATCTCACTCTTACTCAAGCTGGTCTCAAACTCCTGAACTCAAGCAATCCACCTGCCTCGGCTCCCAGAGTGCTAGGACTATAGGCCTGAGCCACCATATCAGGCCTAAAGCATTTTAAAGCATTTACCATCCACCAAGCTCTGGGCCAGTGGTTCTCAACCTGTAATAATAAAAATACATCCTGCATATCAGATATTTACATTATGATTCATAACAGTAGCAAAATTACAGTTATGAAGTAGCAACAAAAATAATTTTATGGCTGGGGGTCACCACAACATGAGGAACTGTATTAAAGGGTCATGGCATTAGGAGGCATTAGGAAGGTTGAGAACCACTGCTCTGGGCTGAGTGC
The DNA here is from genome assembly GCF_027406575.1 of Nycticebus coucang. Taxonomy (NCBI): domain Eukaryota; kingdom Metazoa; phylum Chordata; class Mammalia; order Primates; family Lorisidae; genus Nycticebus; species Nycticebus coucang. The sequence continues at coordinate 81,472,189 of NC_069796.1, forward strand.
CTCACATGGATTAACAACTCATTTTTCCTTCTCAACAATCCTAAGAGGCTGACTATTACCAGCCTGGTTTGAAGATGGGGAAATTGAAGCTTGGAGAGGTCAAATCATTCACCCAGAGCCACCTAGCTCCTAGGTGATAAAGCCAGGATTCAGAGGCATTTGGACCCCCTTCCCTACGCATCCAGGGCCCTGGCCTCTGCATGGCATGTCTGATGCCCATGAGATATTGAGGAAAGGAAAAGAGAAGAGAATCTTGGGAGACCAAGGTAGGAGCCAGCAGCACACACCTCAAGCACCCACTCCAAGTCAGGCTCTTGGGCACTCAGACACAGCCTGAGCCCTGCCCTCAAGAAGCAAACACCTCACTATCGCTCTGGGTCCCCAGCATACATGGGCACAAGACCTGGGACATAGTGGGCACTCAGGTCTGAAAACCAGCCAGGAAAACCCTGGAGATGAATATGAACAGTGCCCAGGATCCCTCCCATGCTCCAAGGGCCCCAAGACTGCACACTCCTTACCATATTCAGGCACCCACAGGTATCTTAGGAGAAGGAACCAAGCTACTTACCCACTGTGTGCTTATTTGCCTTGTACTTATCCTCCTTGGGGGCTTTCCACGGTGAAGGCTATGTGGGCGAGAAGACAGGGAATTTGCCTAGAAAGTCATTGCCTGTCCCAGATCCCACACTAGTCCCCAGTTTCCTCTCACAGCCCAGAAATGCAGAGATTTCTTCCCAAGACCTGGATCCCTCCCTTCACCTTCCATCATCTCCTAAAGGCTACCTATCCCTCCGAAACACAGTCTCTGCCCTCCTCCCCACCCATTCTGGTTGTCTGTCTCCTCTGCCTGGGCCTTCATCTTTCCATATAGACCTCTTAGTTACATGGACTCAGGTCATAGGCAGAGACCACAACTGTGTTAGGGATTCCCAGGACCCTCCTGACACAATCCTGGTTCCTACAGCACTCACTGAAAGTGTTGGCTCCAGGTTCACCAGCAGGGACCCCAGGAGCAGCAAAGCCCTCATGGTGTCTGTCCATTAGTCTGACTCCCTGTCCAGGAGTCCAGATCGATAGGGCTGATCAAAGGTCTCGGAGGCCTGGGAAGTAGAGATTGGTCAAGCTGCCCCCCTTGGCCTGGTGGGACATAGGCTGTATGTGGAAACCCAAACAGACCTGCTTCCTTTGTAGGCCTGAGGGCCAGGGAACTGGGATTGTTGGGGGGTGATAGAATGATGGAGAGCTGGGCTCCCCTCTCTTGCCTGGACAGTGGGACTGGAAGAGGAGAAGGGACATTATTATGTTCCAGGTCCTTATCTGGGAATGCAGGGGCTAAGGATAGCAAAGAGAAGCTCCCTGGCATAAGGGATTGCCATAAACTTACTAGCTTAAAACAACACCTGTTTCTCTCTCTCTCTCTCTTTTTTTTTTTTGTTAGACACAGTCTTACTATGTCATCCTCGGTAGAGTGCTGTGGCATCACAGCTCACAGCAACCTCAAAATCTTAGGCTTAAGCAATTCTCTTGCCTTAGCCTCCCAAGTAGCTGGGACTACAGGCATCTGCCACAATGCCCGGTTATTTTTTGGTTGTAGTTGTCATTGTAGTTTGGCAGGCCCAGGCTGGATTCGAACCTGCCAGCTCCAGTGTATGTGGCTGGCACCCTCGCTGCTGAGCTACAGGCTCTGAACTAACAACACCTGTTTCTTAGTTCACAAATCTGTAAATCCAAAATCCAGTACTGTGTGACTGATTGGATATTCCAAAGCTGAGATCAAGGCTGAATTCTCTGGAAGCTCTGGGGAAAGATTCCCTTCCAACCTCATTCAGGTGGTTTGCGGAATTCAGTTCCTTGGTAATGTAGACTTTTAGGCTATCAGCCAGCAGCCACCCTCAGCTTCTAGAGGATGCCTGCATTCTAGAGGATCCCTTCCATCTTCTAAGTCAGCAACAAATGATTTCCCCTGTGTTGACTCTGTCACTCTTTGAATTTCCTTTGCCAGGAAGAACCCTGTCCTTTTAAGGGCTTATCTGATTAAGTCAGGCCCACCAAAGATAATCTTCCTATCTTCAGGTCAATTTGATTTGGGACATTAATTACATTTGCAAAATTCTTTCAGAAGCATCTAGATTAGTGTTTGACTGAATAGTTGTGAAAAGGGTATGTGGGTGCCAGGGATAGAGATCTTGGGGGCCATCTTAGAATTCTGTTGAGGCAAGAAAGCAAAAATGCTAAATCAAGGGGCACTAAAGTGTATAGTTGGAGCACAAGAGAGGAAATGAGGTGGACATGTGCTGTTTTTCCTGTTGAGCACTTGTCCTGGTTCAGTAATGATACCTCGATCTTTATTTTAGGAACCACCCCTTCCTCACAGGGCCTCCAGTGCTGCCAATGGTACCCTCAGCTCTAGGGCTGGAGGTGTGGCACTGCTCTGACCACTCAGAGCATGGCACCAACCACTAGACCTCAGTAATTGGCTCAGAGATTAGCATTATACACAAGTTAGGCCAATCTCTTTCCACTGGGGTCACTCACCACTCACTAAGCACATAGAATGTGGGCCCGGAGATGTTGATGATCATCTCTGTCGCTATTTGAGGAGGGCCTGTCTGAGAAGGAAACCAACACACAGGAAAAGCAGAGCAAACGGAAGGAAGGCCAGAAGGATGCCATGGTAGGCAGCCTCCAGGATGGTCTCCATTGATCCTCACTGCTGGTGTTCATGCCTCTTCCACACTGAGTCAGAGCTGTTTTGTGCGTGTATAGAATATGGCAGAAGTGAGGGCATTTGTCTTTCTATAGGCCATAAAAGGCACTGGGTCTTGTCTTATCCCTAGTGGCCTCAAACTCCTAGGCTCAAGTGATCTTCCTGCCTCAGCCTCCAAAGTAGCTGGGACTACAGGTACCCGCCAGCTTTTCTTTCTTTCTTTTTTTTTTTTTAGTAGAGACAGGGATCTCACTTTTGCTCAGTCTGGTCTCAAACTTGTGAGCTCAGGACCCTCATCGGATTCTCAGAGTGCTAGGATTACAGGCATTAGCCACTGCCTGGCTTTCCTTATCAGTTATTGATTGCACCTGCACATAGACCTTGGCCTTAGGGCTAGTCCCATACTGGCTGCTTTTTCCTGGGGAGAAGCCAGCTCCCCTTCTGAATAGATGGGGCCTTTTGAACAAGTCTTCATAATGCCTAGGGATTTGCAAGCGGAGTGAGTGATGCAACTGCACAGAAGCCTGAATGCAGCATGTCAAATGAAGACTGTGGTGAGCACAGGGTAGAGGGAGTATGAGATGAGGCATTAGGTCCATTGGACATTGGGATGTTCAGTACTTATCCCCCCCAATTCTTCCTTTAGTCTCTCAGTTTCTTTTTTGCCGGTCACCACTCCCTAGTTGTATGGTGAACAGGTACTTTCTAGAATTCATTTCCCATTGTGGAAGCCTAATGGACCAGATCAACCTCTTTCTACCATAATGTAGCCAGAAGGATCTAAACCCAGCCAACTGGATGTTCTCTCCCAGGACTCTGAATCTTGACCACACCACACACTATGGCAAAAAAAAGTTGGAGGTTTGATATTGCACCACCTGTGTCCTGAACAGAGTGCCCCTCCCCAAAACAAAGTTTACATAGACAGAAAATTCAAATTCATTATTTCATGTCATAAGAGGTCAGCAGAGGGCCTCCAGGAAAGGGCTTTCAGTGGTTTAACAATTTCATCATGGCTATTAATCCCATTAATGAGTACTGAAGTGGGAACATGAATGGATTTAACCTTTCTAGAAAGCACCTGTCTTTGACTTTGGTGATCTGCATAAATAATCTTGTTTTTTTTTTTTTGAGACAGAGTCTCACTTTGTTGCCCCTGGTAGAGTCCCATTCATCATAGTTCACAGCAACCTCCAACTCTTGAGCTCAAGTGATTCTCTTGCCTCAGCCTCCTGAGTAGCTGGGATTCTAGGCACCGGCTACAATACCCAGCTATTTTTAGAGACAGAGTCTTGCTCTAGCTTAATCTGATCTTGAACTCGTGAGCTTAGGCAGTCTGCCTGCGTTGGCCTCCCAGACTGCTGAGATTTACGCATGAGCCACCACACCCAGCCTGTATAAATAATCTTAATGAAGTTTCTGTCAGTGATTTAAAACCCTGTTGGATTCAAACTCCTTTTTAGTAGCATTTTAAAAAAATACTTGCTTTGCTATATTGAAATGAAACTTATAGATAGTGCATGTATAATCTACCTAAATGCATACAATAAAATGTATTATTCTAAAAAAAAAAAAAAAATTTCATCATGGGCTGGGTGCAGTGGCTCACTCCAGTAATCCTAGCAGTCTGGGAGGCCAAGGTGAGTAGATTGCCCTGAGCTCACAGGTTCGAGACCAGCCTGAGCAAGAGAGAGACCTTGTATCTAAAAATAGCTGAGTGTTGTGGTGGGCACCTATAGTCCCAGCTACTTGGGAGGCTGAGGCAAGAGAATTGCTTAAGCCCAAGAATTTGAGGTTGCTGTGAGCTGCGACACCACAGTACTCTACTGAGGGCCACAAAGTGACACTCTGTCTCAAAACAAAACTAAACTAAACAATTTCATCAAGTACCCAAGTTATTCCTCTTTTTGTCCTCAGCGTGCAAACTTTCAGGAGGACTGCCCTCATGGTCATAGGCTGGCTGCCGTGGCTCCCAGAAATCCCACAAGTTTCCTCACTTGTGTTTAAGTGAAGGAGAGGCATCTTTTCTTCAACTAGCTCCTTCTTAGGAATGAAGAAACCCTCCTTAAAAAATCCTAAGCAGACTTCCCTTCATGGCTCATTGGCCAGAACTAACATGACAATTCTCTGTCTCTGGCAAGGGTAAGAGGCTTAGACAATTAACTCTGGAGCTAGGTCAGAAGTATGTGAGGTAAAGTGGCCACCAGAGCAGAAAGCGACTCTGCAAACAAGGAAGAGGAGTGGCATGGATATTAGGTGGACAACCGCAGCATCTGCTTAAGGAATATCACGTACTTCCTGCTTCCTCATCCTTCTGTGCCCCTTAATTTCTACCCATCTTTAAGCCTATTTCTTCTAGTCGATGCTGTGAACCCCTGAGGGAATTCTCATACATATATTACCTTTTGTTTATGTAACTAGAGTCATTTTCTTTTGCTTGCAGCTAAGAACGCTCTCTTCCTCATGGCTTCCAGCCCAATTAGCCACCCAATTCTGTTCATTCCACTTCCTAAATATTTCTCAAATTTGTCCACCTCTCTCAATTCCTACTGCCTTTCTTTTACTTTCAGAAAATTCAAGGAATTGAATTTTTATATTGCTGTGGAATATAATTTGAGGGACTGTGATGAATGGCTATCATTTCCCCTGCTTAGGGTTCATTCTCCCTTCTTCTAGTAGGGGCTTTCAGTGTTTTCTTTGGGGCATCACCTATCCCCTCTGTCCACCAATATTCACAAAATAAAGCTTACCCTATTCCTTGGCTGAGGAGGGAGTGGGCATATGGTCCAGACCTGGCCTATCAGAAAACCATCTCTCTCTGTCCTCAGTGATTGGTGCAAAATGAACACCTGACCCAAATAAAACCAGTAAGAGGCAGCCCTGGGATTTTTGCTGGCATATCAAGATAGAGGCTTTCTCTCTCTCTTTTATTGCAGTGTTTTTTTTTTGGCCAGGGCTGAGTTTGAACCCGCCACCTCCAGCATATGGGGCTGGTGCCCTACTCCTTGAGCCACAGGCACCGCCCTCTCTGTCTCTTTTAGAGACAAGGGTCTGGGTGGTGCCTGTGGCTCAGTGAGTAGGGTGCCAGCCCCATATACTGAGGGTGGCGGGTTCAAACCCAGCCCCGGCTGAACTGCAACCAAAAAATAGCCGGGCGTTGTGGTGGGTGCCTGTAGTCCCAGCTACTCGGGAGGTTGAGGCAGGAGAATCGCAGAAGCCCAAGAAGTAGAGGTTGCTGTGAGTCCTGTGACATCATGGCACTCTACCGAAGGCGGTAAAGTGAGATTCTGACTCTACAAAAAAAAAAAAAAAATAGAGACAAGGGTCTAACTCTGTATTTTTTGTAGAGACGGTCTTAAACATTTGTTGCCCAGGCTGGTCTTTTTTTTTTTTTTTTTGAGACAGAGTCTCACTTTCTTGCCCCTGGTAGAGTGCCATGGCATCATAGTTCACAGCAACCTCAAACTCTTGGGCTCAAGTGATCCTCTTGCCTCAGCCTCCGAAGTAGCTGCGGCAACGCCTGGCCATTTTTTTTTTTTTAAGAGATGGAGTCTCACTCTTGCTCACGGTGGCCTAGCCTGGTCTTGAACTTCTGGCCTCAAGATCCTCCCACCTCAATTTTCCAAATTGTTGGGATTATAGGTGTGACCCACTGTGCCTAAAGCTTTCTCTTTGTGCCTAAAGCTTTCTTTTTCCACAAATGTTGCCGCATTCCTAACAAATAAGCCTGGAGCTGCTGGCACTCATCTTTAACATCTCAGAGGGAGAACCTGCCTAATAACAAAGATAACACAGATTGAAAGCAAGCCAGGGTATGAGAGAGATTTTGAGTGACGCCATTTGAGATCCAGGATCCAGAGACTCTTGAAGTCTCTAGAACCACCACCAATACTTTTCAGTTACTTGCACCAATAAATTCTCTTGTTTGCCTAAGCCAATTTTAGTTACAACCCAAAGTCCTAATTGATGCAAGAGTGCATACATTAATACCAGGAAATTCCTAAAACAAAATAAATCCCTCATGATCAGCTGTGTAGGACAGTAGCTTAAAGGACAGAAAAAATGAATTTAGGAGCAGCGTAGAGAAGCACTGGACTAGAGTCAGGAAACCTTCCAATCTCATCTTAGCTTCGACCCCCAGTGTGGTGATGGCTAAGGAACTCAGCCTCTCTGGCCCTTAACTGCCACCCCTCTTTGGTGAAGAATGGGCACTTACACTGTCTGGCTCACCTGTTGAGGTTTTTAAATGGGAATGCCTGTGAAAAGGCAGAGCTTGCGGTATAGGTGGAGCTCAATCCATAGAAGGTTACAAAGAAACTTTCCCTTGTGGGCACACTCTTCTCAGCAATTTCTGCACACCTGCCCCAGTTCTCCTCACACATCTGGGTGTCTTCTGTCAACTACTTTAGACAAGAGTAAAAAGGCACCTGGCTTCTTTCTACAGCTGGGCTGTGGGCACATGGGGTGAGAACCATCAAGTTCAGCTCACAGGTGTCTGGATGTACACAGACATACACAAACATAAACCCCATTCCTCTTTAACAGAGACTTGGGGCATAGATTCTAAAAGGTTATAAAACCGCATGTTCAAAGAGAAGTTTGGGCCATCAGAAAGTACCCAGGCCTCCATCCTTCACGCCTTGGCTGTTGGCACCATTGTCCCTCCAGTCACTCAGGCTAACACAATGGCATCTTTACACAAGAGGCTGAGGCAAAAGAATCACTTGAGCCCAAAAGTTTGAGGTTGCTGTGAGCTATGATGCCATGGCACTCTACCAAGTGCGATAAAGTAAGACTCTGTCTCAAAAAAAAATTTATTTTTTAAGTTATCTGGGTGTGGTGGCACACACCTGTAGTCCCAGCTGATGGGGAGGCTGTGATGGGAGGATCAGTTGAGCCCAGGAGTATGAGGCTACAGTGAGCTATGGTTGTGCCATTGTACTCCAGCCTGCTGGGCAACAGAGTAAGACCTGGTCACTGGACAAAAAAGAGGCAAATGGTTATGTTATGGTTTCTGTGGATCAGAAACATGGGCACTATTTCACTGGGTGCCACTGGATCAGAGTCTTTCCCAAGGCTGTATCAGAAGGTCAGCTGGGGCTGCAGGCAATCTTGAGTAGTAGAGAATCCACTGCCAAGCTCACTTGTAAGGTTGTTGTTAGGTCTCAGATCCTTCTTGGCTGCTGGCTGGAGACATCAGTTCTCTGCCACATAGGTCTCTCCCATCTCGCTACATGGCAGCTGGCTTCCCTTAGACTGAGCCAGTGAGGGAGGGAGAGACTACCTACAATAATAGCCATAGTCTTTTAGTCACCTAATCTTGGAAGTGGGATTCCGTCACTTTGGCCTCATTCCTCTCATCAGAATTAGTCCAGCCCATGTTCAAGGGGAGCATAAGGGTGTTAATACCAGGAAGCATAGATCACTGGGTGTCCACCACAGGAAGCCACCAGAGAGTTTGGAGCAAGAGAGTGATGGGGTCAGGTTGATTGTTTTAAAAATAGGGTTGGTGCCTGTGGCTCAAGCGGCTAAGGTGTCAGCTACATACACCTGAGCTGGCGGGTTCAAATCCAGACTGGGCCCACCAAACAACAATGATGCTGCAACCAAAAAATAGCCGGGCGTTGTGACGGGCGCCTGTAGGTGGGAGGCAGAGGCAGGAGAATCGCTTGAGCCCAGGACTTGGAGGTTTCTGTGAGCCGTGATGCCACAGCACTCTACCCAAGGCGACAGCTTGAGGCTCTGTCTCAAAAAAAAAAAATACATATATAGGCTTGGCGCCTGTAGCTCAAGTAGCTAAGACACCAGCCACATGCACCAGAGCTGGCAGGTTCGAAACCAGCCTTGGCCTGCCAAACAACAATGACAACTACAACCAAAAAAAGAAAAATAGCCGGGTGTTGTGGCAGGCGCCTGTAGTCCCAGCTACTTGGGAGGCTGAGGCAAGGGAATCACTTAAGCCCAGGAGTTGGAGGTTTCCGTGAACTGTGATGCTATGGTACTCTACTCAGGGTGACAGCTTGAGGCTCTATCTCAAATTTAAAAAAAAAAAAAATATATATATATATATATATATATAGGCAATCCAGTCACATGATACAAAATTAAAGGTTTAAAAGGATAGAGGATGGAAAACCTCTCTCCCAGCCCTATCCCCAGCCACTTAATTTCCCCTTTCCAGAGATAACCTGCCTTTCTGGTGCCTCACATAGCCTTCCAGAGGCAATCTATGCATATATAAGCAAATTCATCTGTGCCAGTTGGTAGTGTTAGTTCACTCAATAGTTCCAATTCTCTTGACCTTCCAGGCCTATGGTAATTATTACAGGTATCTATTCTGCATAACAAACCACTCCAAGCTTAGAGGCATAAAACACCCATTTTATTATGCTTGCAGATTCTGCAGGTTAGGAAGTCAGGTAGAATTCAGCATGATGACTGGTCTCTGCCCACAATGCCAGAGACCTCAGGTGGAGAAACATGCATGGCCATCGGCTGGAATTACCTGGAGGTTTCTTCACTCATATGTCTAGAGCTTAGGGTAGGATGACTAGAAGGCTGGGCTCGGCTGAGATTGTCACCACAGTGAGTACCCATGGTGTGGCTTCTCCATTTGGTGTGGGTTTCTCATCACAGCAGCTGATTGCAAGGGAATAGCCCAAGAAAAACCTTCTGGAGATCAAGCATTTTAAGAGAACCAAGCAGTGTGACCTTTTCTGACCCAGCCTCAGACCTCATTCTGCATCATTTCTACCATAGTCTACTGATGACAAGAGGGTCAGATCAAATCCAAGGGGAAGAAATTTGACCCTCTCTCCACGTGGCATAGCAAGATCCCCTTGTAGAAGAGCCTATGGGATGGAAGCGTATTGCTACACTTACCTTTAGAAAATACAATTTGTTGGAGTTGTGTTGTACCTCCCCACCCCTTTAAAGTTAGTTGTGGTGATATGATTTGCTTGACCAATGAAAGATGATCAGAAATGACTCGTGTCACTTTTGAGTGCAAGCTTTAAGGTCTATCGTATGGTTACCACATTTTCCATTTTCTTTTGGTGTCTGCCATTGTAAAAGTACAAATTGTAATGAAGCTGTTGTCATCTTGGGGCCCTGAGTGAGTACCATGTCTATTCAGAGCCACCCCACCACCAAAACACCCAGTGTAGGACATGTGGGTATGTGAAAAATAAACTTTTTTTTTTGAGGCAGAGCCTCAAGCTGTTGCCCTGGGTAGAGTGCCGTGGCATCACAACTCACAGCAACCTCCAACTCCTGGGCTGAAGGGATTCTCCTGCCTCAGCCTCCCAAGTAGCTGGGACTATAGGTGCCTGCCATGATGCCTGGCTATTTTTTGGTTGCAGCCGTCGTTGGTTTTTTGGCAGGCCTGGGCTGGATTCGAACCCACCAGCTCAGGTGTATGTGACTGGTGCCTTAGCGGCTTGAGCCACAGGTTCCAAGCCGACTTTTGTTGTTTTTAGTCACTGAAGTTTGGGGATTGTTTGTAATTGCAGCATAACCTGGCCTACCCAGACCCTTCTTACACAAATGGTAGCAAACCTTACATGCTGTTCTGCACTTTGGTATTTTTTATTTAACAATATGTCTTTGAGACTGTTTATATCAGTAAATGAATACCCCCACACTTTTTTTAAAACAACTACATGGTACATGGTATTCTTGTGTGGGAAAGGGCCAAATTTTACTCAACTTGTCTCTATTAAGTGCAATGAGTGCAATCTATCTTTTCAAACAATGTTGCAATGAATCAGCTTGAGCGTTTCTTAGTTTGCTTGAATGCGGTGATGTTAGTAGGATGATGTCCTAGAAGTGCATCTCTCAGATGGTCAGTTGGAGATTTCTCTATTAAAAGAGATCACTTTTCTGTAGTCCCACCTACTCGGGAGGCTGAGGCAAGAGAATCGCTTAAGCCCAGGAGTTGGAGGTTGCTGTGAGCTGTGTGATGCCACGGCACTCTACCGAGGGCCATAAAGTGAGACTCTGTCTCTGCAAAAAAAAGAGATCACTTTGGGGTGGTGCCCGTGGCTCAGTGGGTAAGGCACCGGCCCCATATACCGAGGGTGGTGGGTTCAAACCCCGACCTGGCCAAACTGTGACAAAAAAATAGCCCAGCATTGTGGCGGACGCCTGTAGTCCCAGCTACTCGGGAGGCTGAGGCAAGAGAATTGCTTAAGCCCAGGAGTTGGAGGTTGCTGTGAGCTGTGTGATGTCACGGCACTCTACCAAGGGTGATAAAGTGAGACTCTGTCTTTACATAAAAAAAAAAAAAAGAGAGAGAGAGAGAGAGATCACTTTGGAAGCTAAGCACAGTGATGCACACCTGTAGTCCCAGCTACTCAGGAGGCTGAGGCAGCAGGATTGTTTGAGCCTGGGCAACACAGTAAGATCTGCCTCTTAAAAAAAAAAATAGAGGCTTGGCACCTGTGGCTCAAGCGGCTAAGGCGCCAGCCACATACACCTGAGCTGGTGCATTCGAATCCAGCCTGGGCCGCCAAACAACAATGACAGCTGCAAACGAAAAATAGCCAGGCATTGTGGCGGGCGCCTGCAGTCCCCTACTTGGGAGGCAGAGACAGGAGACTCGCTTGAGCCCAGGAGTTGGAGGTTGCTGTGAGCTGTGAGGCTATGGCACTCTACCCAGGGTGACAGCTTGAGGCTCTGTCTCAAAAAAAAAAAAAAAAAAAAATAGAGATCACTTTGGCTGTAGGCAAAAAACTGAAACCTGAGAGTCATAGATATCACCATTCTCTCTTCATTCCTTACCAATTGCCAAGTAAGGACTGGCAGTTCCCATCCCAGTTCCATAGGACACCCTCATTCCTCTCTCTAATGGTGCTCCTAAAGGGTCTCCCACCTGTCGTCTTTGTTTTTGATTTTTAAGACAGAGTCTCACTCTGTGCCCTAGGGTTGAGTGCTATGGCATCATCTTAGCTCTCAGCAACCTCAAACTCTTGGGCCCAAGCAATCCCTTTGCCTCAGCCTCCCAAGTAGCTGGGACTACAGGTGTCTAACACAATGCCTGGCTAGTTTTTCTTTTCTTTTCTTTCTTTCTTTTTTTTTTTTGTAGAGACAGAGTCTCACTGTACTGCCCTCGGTAGAGTGCCGTGGCGTCACACGGCTCACAGCAACCTCTAAGTCTTGGGCTTACACGATTCTCTTGCCTCAGCCTCCTGAGTAGCTGGGACTACAGGCGCCCACCACAACGCCCAGCTATTTTTTGTTGCAGTTTGGCCGGGGCTGGGTTTGAACCCGCCACCCTTGGCATATGGGGCCGGCGCCCTACTCACTGAGCCACAGGCGCCGCCCTTTCTTTTTTTTTTTTTTTTTTTTTGCAGTTTTTGGCCAGGGCTGGGTTTGAACCCACCACCTCCAGCATATGGGGCTGGCGCCCTATTCCTTTGAGCCACAGGCGCCGCCTAGTTTTTCTAATTTTTAGTAGAGATGGGAGTCTCACTATTGAACTCCTGAGCTCAAGGAATCCACCTGCCTTGGTGTCCCACAGTGCTAGGATTATAGGCATGAACCACATTGCTCTGCCATGTCTTAAGATATTTGGCTGCTGGCTCGGCACCCACACCTCAATGAGTAGGACACCAGCTACATACACCAAGGCTGGTGGGTTCAAGCCTAGCCTGGACCTGCTAAATAACGATGACAGGCTCAGAGCCCGTAGCTCAGTGAGTAGGGCGCTGGCCACATGCACCGAGGCTGGCAGGTTCGAGCCCGGCCCCAGCCTGCTAAACAACAATGACAACTGCAATCAGCCTGAGCCAGAGCAAGACCTCATCTCTAAAAAATGGCCAGGTATTGTGGTGGGCACCTGTTGTCTTAGCTACTAGGGAGGTTGAAGCAAAGGGATTGCTTGAGCCCAAGAGTTTGAGGTTGCTGAGAGCTAAGATGAGATTGTCTCCACAAATAAATAAATAAATAAAATAAAACAAGTCAGTCTCCCAAGCCCTGACCCATAGCTTATCTTTCACAGTGCAGCCCAGAGCTCTCTGTGAAAGCAAATCTGACTTGATCACACTACTCCTTAGCTTAAAACCTCCTTGACAGCTCCCCACTAACTCAAATGGAAGTCCAAACTCCTTACCTCATTTCCAAGGACCTCCCTGATCCAGGCCCCTCCTAAGAACTCATCTTCCCATAAACTGTGGTATATGTACACCATGGAATACTACACAGCCTTAAAGAAAGATGGAGATTTTACCTCTTTCATGTTTACATGGATGGAGCTGGAACATATTCTTCCTAGCAAAGTATCTCAAGAATGGAAGAAAAAGTAGCCAATGTACTCAGCCCTACTATGAAACTAATTTATGGCTTTCACATGAAAGCTATAACCCAGTTATAACCCAAGAATAGGGGGAAGGTGGAAAGGGAGGGGAGGGAGGGGTGAGGTGGGCAGAGGGAGGGTGATTGGTGGGATTACACCTGCGGTGCATCTTCCAAGGGTTATGTGAAACTTAGTAAATGTAGAATGTGAATGTCTTAACACAATAACTAAGAAAATTCCAGGAAGGCTATGTTAACCAGTGTGATGAAAATGTGTCAAACGGTCTATAAAACCAGTGTATGGTGCCCCATGATCGCATTAATATACACAGCTATGATTTAATAAAAAAAAAATAAAAAAGAGTTTTCCCACAAAAAAAAAAAAGAACTCATCTTGCCTTCTTGCCCCTCTTCCACACCCCTTTGTGTGCCTTTAAACTCTTCCAATGTTCTGCCCTCAGGTGCTGAAAGCAGGAACTTTCCTACGTTCCTCTCCAGATCTTTGAGTGTGTAATACCCCTTTCTCCAGAAGGCTCTTCCTCTCCCCATTCCGGTAACCTCAAAACCTGCATATTCTCACTTAACCCTCAGATTTCACTTGGATGCAACAGCCTTCACCAAGTGAAGTATCTGTCCTATATCCCACCAGCCACCGCCTTTACTTTTTTCAAGGTACTTACCTTAACTCTCAAATAGGTTCATTGACTTTTCTCCCTCTCCATGGCCACCTTGCTATAGTTCAAGCCACCATCATCTCTCTCCTGGAACTCTATACCCTCCTGAGTAGTCTCTCTGCTTCCACTCTTGTACCTGGCAAGAGTCCACTAGAGTGATTTTTTTTTTAATTGTTGGGGATTCATTGAGGGTACAAGATACCAGGTTACACTGATCACATTTGTTAGGTAAAGTCCCTCTTACAATTGTGTCTTGCCCCCCAAAAGTGTGTCACATGTGGAGACCCCACCCCCCTTTCCTCTCTCTGCTCTTCCTTCTTCCATCACCTTCCTCTCCCTCCCCCCCATCTTTTTCAAGTATACTTTCAAAAGTTTCCCATTTCACTTAGGAAAGAAGTCTCAAATTCCTGGATATGGTCTATAGAGCCCTCCTTATCCTATCTTTTCTCCTCTGTCTCATTTCAGACCATTTGAATGTACCAAACTTATTCTAGGGCCAGAACCTTTTGCCCTTGCTGCTGCTTCTTCTGGGTCTGCTCAAATACCATACTCTGAGACCATTCCCCTTTCTTTATTTTGTATTAATGTCGTAATAGCACTTATCACCCTCTGAAGCCATCTATTTATTTATTTACAGGACCGTTACCTTTATCTTCCCTACTTGTAGCATGTAAGTGGGGAGCTTGGCTATCTTGCTGCTACCACAGTATTCCCAGAACCTGGCTCAGTGCCTAGCACAAAGCCTGTGCTTTGTAAGTATTTTTGGATGAATGAATGCACAGGGATCAGAGAAGCCTAGCTGAATCAGGCTCTGCCTTACTCTTAGAGTTTGGGCAAGCCTCTACTTCCTGCTGTGTGAAGTAGGAGCGGAAGAAGTGGAGGGCTGAGCTAGCCCTCAGTAAAATTCGGAGCCTTGTAAAATTCTAGCCTTGTTTTCCTCTAGTCTACGGCCTGGAGCCAACTACTTGACGTCCGGGGCCTCAGCTCCCCACCTGTATAATGGGTGTGAGCTCATCCCAACGTTCAAGGACGGTGATGCTGCCTTATAAGGCAGCGAGGCCCAGGGAGGGTGAGGCCGTGTGGGTGGAGAGAAATCACAACATCCTGCTGCGGGGGCGGGGCAGAGGCGCCTGCGGCGCCTGGGCAGAAAGTCGGAAAGCTGCTGAGGAGGCAGCTAGCCTCCTCTGGGCCTCTCCTCGCTTCCAATGTGCACTTTCCACGATGGACAGACCCGAGGGAATTCGGGTGGACAAATTACTAAACAAGGTCGCGGCCGGACACTGGAGGCCCAAAATATTGAGCGCGGGTCCCTAACAAAACCCTAGAAAAGCCATCAGCTAGCCAAAGGGTTCCGAACGGACCACACCCCCAGCTCATGGCCCAATCAGAATGCACTTCTGGAAATGACCGACGTTAGCTTCATCCAATCACACATCCTGTCTCTTGGGCGTGACCCAGAGGACCCACCTTCGCTGTCCAGGAGGAGGGCTCGCCCCTAATTGGCAGTTGGGTATCCTACGAAAGCCTAGAAATTCGAACCTAGGGGCTGAACCCCGCCCTCAGACCAACCGGGAATGGATGACGTAGTAGTCCCGCCCCTATACTCCTTAGACCGAATCCGTGGCTCCAGGGGCGGGGGATGATGAAGAGGCAGGCTAATGGAAAGACGGCGCGGGGAGCGTCCTCCCAGTTATTGGTCCAGTAAGGTAAACAGAGGGCGGGGCCGGGCGGGCCGGCGCCCGGGTGGCCCCGGGAGGGGGCGGAGAGTGCGCGGCGGGTGGCGGCGGCCGGGGAGGCCGGGGAGGCCGCGGCGCGGTCACTGAGAGCCGAGCCGAACCGCGCTGATCGCCATCCGGGCCGGGCCCTCGCGCGCGAACCGGGCCAGCGGCGCAGCCCCGCGGGCCCTGCGGCGCCGTAGCCCATGGAGCTCGAGAACATCGTAGCGAACACGGTGCTACTTAAGGCCCGAGAAGGTGAGGAGACCGGTCTTGAGGTCGGGCCGGGTGCCGGGAGCGCGGGCGCGGGGCCTCTGAGCTCGGCAGGGCGCCCCAGTTGCCTGATCCCCTGGGGTCCCGGGCTCCGCGCCCCGCAACCTATGCAGACACTAAAACCCTTTCGGCCTTTAGTCTTCCTCCTCAGCACCTGCCCTTGGTATCTCAGGCCCAGGAAGGGTTGGGGGTCAGGCCGCCGCCCTCGCGGCGGGGGCGGGGGTGAGGGGATGAGGGAAGGAGAGAGGAAGGAAGAGGGAAGGGTGGGACCTGAGCCGCAGTTGAGCCTCTCTGAGGTGAGAGGTGAGACGATGCCCCACGTGCCCCAGGCCCAGGCTTCAGCTTCCAGCCTGACCCTGCGCAAAGTTGGCGTTAAGTAAAGGCTGGAGAATGAATGAACACAGCCTTTGCGTGCCAGACTTGGGGAAACTTCGGGTCACAAATGCTGCCAGTATGACTGTCACTTCCTTGGTGCCTCAGGACACTGAGGACAGAGGGAAATGGGTCACAATTTCTGTCAGAAAGAATAAGTTCTAGTGGGCTAGGGTCACGGGAGCTGAGCATGTCGGGCTGTCAGGACTATAAGTGCAAAGGCCTGTCTGGGGGAGCCAGTCTGGTGGAGAGCCAGGATGCTGAACTGAGTGTGTGTGGAGCTCCTCATGGCTCCCACCAGATGTTGTCAGGCACCTGCTTCCTCCCACCTGCCCTGGGGATACAGAAGGGCCAAAACTGTTCTTGCTGCCCTGTGGTCAGTTTGTCCCTCACCTGCCACAGCCCATCTAAGTAACATGATCACTGGACATACTCTGCTCTGCCATGTCTGGGTGCTAGGGAACCAGCAGTGAACAATACTCTTCTTTTTGGAACTTTAGAGTAGGGAGATCAAGGCAGCTTTTCTACTCTTTGCTGAGCTTCAAGGCTGAAAGAGGTATCTGCTTCACCTTTCTGCCCCATTTTATAGATGGGATGCTTGGACCAGGGACTAGTGCCAGGTTACACAGCAAGACTGTGGTTGACTCAAGCTAGGACACAGGATGCCCAGTTCAGTCCATAGGAAGCCCAGAGGAGCCCCCAACTGGGTGTCACACCTGATACTTCCTGCCCACCCTGATGAGGTTCTGCTTAGAAATGGGCATGGCAGCCTTGGTCCTTAGTGCTTAGCATGACTGTCTTATCTCCTGTCCCTTATTGAGCCCAGAGGCAAGGCCTTCCTCCCAGCCTCTGGGGGCATCTGCTGATTCTGTTCTGCCTCGTCATCCAGCCAGCCAGGGAGGAGGGGTAGGAAAAGCCCAGCCAGGCCTCCCTCCCTCGGGCTCTAGCCAGTTCAAGCCTCAGGCCTGCTGGGGGCACTGCCTTGCCTGGCCACCTTCAGATGAGCTTTGTGAGGCTACGGGCAAGGCACAGGGTGGTATGGCTAGACTAGGGACTGGTGACTCTGCTAGAGAACCAAACACTTCTCACCTACTTGATTTTAGACAAATCTGTTCTCTCTGATCTTCAGTATCCCTTTTGATGGAATGGTTGGGATGGAGCATGAAGACAAAAGTAAATCCTGATTGGCACTGAGTCCTGAACCAGATCCATGGCTGCATCAGAATCATTTCATGAGCAGGCTAACAGCTTAGGGCGAGGGCTATTGCCACCTTCCTAAGTTATCTAGGCCCTAATTGGTTTGAGAACCCTTGGTATACGTATACAAGTTGGTACCTAATAGATAACAGGCATGTTGGAAATAGGAAAGGAGCTTGGATTGTGAGGAGCTGGGTATGAATCCTGCCACTGTCACTTGCAGGCTGTCTGATCAAATTGATTCTTCACTTCAGGGCTTCAGTTTTATCATGAAATTGGTCCTAATCTGGCAGAGGAAAGAGAGGGACTACACTAGGGATGTGAGCCCCTTGCTCAGTCCTCCTTCCCTTCCAGACACCCAGAGGCAGAGGAGGAGGCCAGCATAGGTTGGAGAGGAGCCCCACTGACTGCAGCCCAGGACAGGATATTTGCATGTGACTCTTTGCTGCTGCCTTGATGTGGCTGGGAGGAGGGGGAGGAGGAAGTAACTGCTGAGGATTTAGGCGGATGGAGGGTTGGGTGAGGGACCTCGGTGGGGGAGGAGTTCCCCTTCTGAGGAAGCCTTGCCCTGGGTTGGGCGTGGGGGTCTGTTGCTCATTGACAGTGAGGCAATGGCTATGGGGTATGCAGGGTGCAAGGGTGCAGGCTGCAGGCTGCCAAAGTCTACTAGTATGTTTCTCAATGGGGCCCTGCAACACTTCCTTCTCCAGGCAGCTTAGGTCAGGAAGCCATCAAGGGAACCAGCCCTGCCCACTCCCTAGAAGGTAGCTCCTCCTCCTGTACCACCTGCCTCCACCCCAGCTAGAGGAAAACAGGGCTGGAAAACCAGAGGGGAACTGAGGCCCAGCAAGGGAAGGTGGTTGCCTGAGGTTGCCACTAAGTTGTTGGAGCTGGGCCTGCCTCTTGCCACAACCTTATTGGGTGTTGGACATAAGTGATGGCCAAAAATGTGAATTGGAGATTCAAACCTGGTCTGTGAGACTCTAAGACTTAGGCCCCTTCCACCATTTCCAACCTGATGGCCCAAGACCATGTCTAGCTAGCTCTCTGATGCATTTCTTTATTTGGCTACAGTGAGGTTTTTTATTTTTATTTTATTTATTTTTTTTGAGACAGAGTCTCACTATGTCTCCCTGGGTAGAGTGCTCACAGTACACAGCAACCTCAAACTCTTGGGCTCAAGCGATTCTCTTGCCTCAGCCTCCCAAGTAGCTGGGACTACAGGCACCCGCCACAATGCTTGGCTATTTTTTGGTTGTAATTGTCATTGTTATTTGGCAGGGCCAGGCTGGATTCGAACCCACCAGCTCTGGTGTATGTGGCTAGCACCCTAGCCATTGAGCTACAGGCACCCAGCTAGTTTTTTATTTTTCATTTAAAAATAAAATAGGAAACATTGTATTTCATGTAACAGTCCAGATTTCCAGCTGCTTTTGAAAAATCAGAACTGCCCACACTGAGCCTGAAACCTACTTAGCGACAATCAAGCAACAATCACCACACTCCCCACCACTCCCTATTGTCTCACATCTGGCCCACATTTACCATACCCGTTGGGCTCTGTAGGCATTTGGACTACTGCTATGATTGCAGCAGCTACAGATAGGGACTCAACTAGGTAAAACAAGGCAGGTGTTGGGACCAGAGAAACCCCTGTGTACAAGGGATGGGCTCCTGAGTGCCAGTCCACCTGCCCACACCTCCCTTGATGCTCTGATAGCTCTAATGTGAGGCCAAAGGCCTGGGAGCCCCCAGTGCCAGGGTGCCCTCTGCCCTGATGTGTCTCACGTGTCCTAGAATCTCTCCCTTCTGGGCCTTGACTTACGTAGTTCCCACTATTATGATGTCCTTCTCTACTTTCTTTACCTGGGCAACTCCTACCTGATGGGAAGTAGCTGAGGTTGGACCCCTTGATCGAGCCACTTGGAACACAATCCTCCCCTCAGTGGCCTCACTGACCATCTTGGCTCTCCTATCCTGAGAGCCCCTAGTAGGAGGTCCCAGGCAGATGTGTGCCCTGGAATGCAGCAAGGGCATGCCAGAGAGTGGAGAGGGAAGGCCTGAGGTACTTCCTGGGGTGAGCTAGAACTTGAAGACCTCTGGACCACAATGAGGTTGGGTGTGGGGGAAGAACAGGACTTAAACCAGTGCCTGATTGCTCCCACAGGTGGTGGTGGGAATCGCAAAGGCAAAAGCAAAAAATGGCGGCAGATGTTACAGTTCCCCCACATCAGCCAGTGCGAAGAGCTACGTCTCAGCCTCGGTGAGACCTGGGCAGAGATTGGGGGTGCTGGGGGCGTCTTCCCTGAGACCATGCCCTCGGGCAAAGGGGCAGGATTAGGGGTCCAGTGAGTAGGAAGATGGAGGCTGCTCCACCCCACCCAGTTTCAGTTCCTGGGCTTGGAATGGGTGGAGGGCAAAGAGCATGCAGGCACTGCTGGGGGCGGCTGAAGTGGGTGTGGAGAGTAGGGCAGGTGTAACTGGGGGGTGGCCTGAGAGAAGCTGAGAAAGGAAAAATCAGTCCTTGCAAAGAGAGCCAGCCCAGGTGACTAGGGCCCATAGGACAGAGGGAGCAGTGGGTGCTGAGCCAAGCCACAGATTGATCACCTTGGGAGCCCACCCCTGGTGTGCCCAGAAGACCCCGGTCTAGGCAGTGTGATGGGGTTACTTCTAAGAGGGGACAGAAGGGCCCAGACTATCTTAGCCAAGGCCCCAGGTCTGAGTAGCACCCAGGGTGGTTCAGGGTCTCTCAGATGGCTTGTGAGCAAAGTACCATGACTACTTCCACCTCCTGGGGAGGAGGCCCAGCTGAGAGCACGCCGGAAGCCACAGCTTCCTCTCATACTTTCGCCAGGCAAGCAGTAGGTGTGGGCCTGGCCCCAGCCGGGTCAGGCCGGAACCTCACAGATCACACCCAACCCCAGCACTGTGACATATGCAAGTCGTGTAATTCGGGAGCCAACGAATGGGGAGCATATGGAAGTTTGGGCTCTGTAGACAGACTTCTGGCTGTGTAACACTGAACTAGTCGGTTAACCTCTCTGGGCCTCACAGCCCTAAGCTCTGTTGGGAATAATGGTAGAGCCTACCTCACAGTTGTGCGGAGGGGTCACAGGAGATCATGGCCACCACACTGCAGGGCTGAAGCTGCTGCTGAGGCCTAGGGCCCAGTGGTGTGGGCAGGAGCACCCAGCCAATGGGCTTCAAGGTTGTGACCCCAGCAGCTCCAATCTCTGTCTGTAGAGCGTGACTACCACAGCCTGTGTGAGCGGCAGCCCATCGGCCGCCTGCTGTTCCGTGAGTTCTGTGCAACAAGGCCCGAGCTGACCCGCTGCATTGCCTTCCTGGATGGGGTGGTGAGTGCAGAGCAGCCCAATACTGAGGGTGGGCAGAGGTTTTGACCCCCACGTGCCCCATCTTTCCAGACCCCAAGCCTCTCTGCCTCCCACCCTGCAGGCTGAGTATGAAGTGACCCCTGATGAGAAGCGGAAGGCATGTGGGCGGCGGTTAATGCAGAATTTTCTGAGCCAAACGGTGAGTGAGCAGTGATTGAGAGATGACAGGCATAGGTAGTGACAAGGAGAAGAGTGACCACAGCTTGGGCAGAGTACTCTGGCGCTGCTCCAGGCAGCATTGCTGACACACAACCTTAGGGGTAGGCCAAGCTTGGGGGTGGGTGGCACCCAGGGGCTCTGCTTCACTCTGCCTCAGAAAGGGTATTCAGCAGACTAGCAGGTTGGCATACCACTGGCCTGAGATATCAGACATCTCTGACCTGGGAGTGGGCAGCCATCCAAGGGAACTCCCTGCACTGACCAGTCTGTGCCTGTCCCCAGGGTCCCGACCTCATCCCTGAGGTCCCTCGGCAGCTAGTGACTAACTGTGCTCAGCAGCTGGAGCAGGGGCCCTGCAAAGACCTCTTCCAGGAACTTACCCGGTAAGCCCCTCATAGCTGGGGAACTGTACCCACAGGAGGGGGCTTCTACGGGCTGGGAAGGCTCTGAACATTGGCTGGTGAGGGAGCTCAGCTTCTCACCCTGGCTTTGGCTCTGCTGAGTGACCTTGACAGGATGCCTCCCATCTCAATAGCCTCCTCAGCTTTGGCATGGGATATGTGTCTCCCTGCTTGGTAGGTTAGCAGGAGGATTGGCTGACGATACTGTCTTGTGGGCTGAGCACACACATAATGGGAGGCCTGGCCCAGCAAGCAAGAGCCTGGGGTGTCAGGGCTGACTGGCAAGCTATGCCTTCCTTCCCTCACAGGCTGACCCACGAGTACCTGAGCGTGGCCCCTTTTGCCGACTACCTCGACAGCATCTACTTCAACCGTTTCCTGCAATGGAAGTGGCTAGAAAGGTGAGCTCTTTAAAGGCTGGGCCCTGATAACTAGGTCACTGGAGTTCTTCGTGGGCCTTGGACTTTTCTCGACCAGCATTTGCTCCCCTACCCTGTACCCACAGGCAGCCAGTGACCAAAAACACCTTCAGGCAGTACCGAGTCCTGGGCAAAGGTGGCTTTGGGGAGGTGAGTGGGAAGGCTGAGTGCACAGGGTAGGGTGGGCCCTGGACCAGCCCCTACACTCCCAGCAAGATATCACTGGCCCCCATTTGTCCCTCTCTACCCTGGCCACAGGTGTGTGCCTGCCAGGTACGGGCAACAGGCAAGATGTACGCCTGCAAGAAGCTGGAGAAGAAGCGGATCAAGAAGCGGAAAGGGGAGGCCATGGCGCTCAACGAAAAGCAGATCCTGGAGAAAGTGAACAGTAGGTTTGTAGTAAGTACAGAAAGGAGACCTCTCCCTTCCCCTCAGCCACGCGGGCTCCTGCTGCCCGCCTGGGTGCTGCTGTGAAGGGCGGTTGGGGTGTTGGCACCAGGCCTGGGAAGCAGGCTGGACCCCAAGGAGTGGCATTGAGAAGAATCTTTTGGGTGGCTGATGTTAGCCCACCACCAGGCAGCCCAATAGCTCCTGCCTGAGGACTCTGGTCCCCTTGGCCACAGGTGAGCTTGGCCTATGCCTATGAGACCAAGGATGCCCTGTGCTTAGTGCTGACCCTGATGAATGGAGGTGACCTCAAGTTCCACATCTACCACATGGGCCAGGCTGGCTTCCCTGAAGCACGTGCTGTCTTCTACGCTGCTGAAATCTGCTGTGGTCTGGAGGACCTGCACCGGGAGCGCATTGTGTACAGGTGGGGGCCTCAGCCCTTCCCTGCCGGGACGGCAGCCAGCCACAGGTGGAGTGGCCGAGGCTGCTGATCAGGCCAGACAGTGAAATATTCCTGGGGCTGTAGCCAGTCATCATGCCAGTGCTGGCAGGGCTGGTGGTGGAGGAATGGGGGACCATCAATACCCACACACTAGGCAGCACAGACTTAGGCTTTGGGATATGGCCTAGGGACTCTCAGCTTGGTCACTGTCTCTGTGTGACTTTGGGCCAGTCAGCTCCCTGCCCCGAGTACTGCTTTTTTTTCTGGATAACAGACCATAATTTCTACCTCCCAGGTTGTTGTAAGGGCCCAGTGAGATAAGGTGGTTAAAATTAAAAGTTCCTGGCACAGAGCCCAGTGCACAGCACTTGGTAGTGGAGAACTCTGGTTATGATTATTGGCAGTGACTTCATTTGAGCCTTACAGCAGCCCCGTGAGAGGATGGATTAGTAGTCCCGGTTGACAGAAAGGAAAGGTAGAGTCAGCCACCAAAGGGCAGAGAGCTCTACACCAGGAGTGAACAAGGCCCTTTCTGGAGAGTTCTAGGAGTCCTAGCTATGAAGGTCCTTCATCCGCTCCCTTGAGTCTAGGCTATCTGTCACCCTGGCAGAAAAAGGGTCATGCATCTCACTCTACACCCAGTCTCACGAGGTGGGTGAGCCGGGGGCTGGCCATGTCTGGCTCCCTGGCAAGCTGAGCTGCATCTGCCCCTGCCCTTCTCTCCTCACAGGGACCTGAAGCCAGAGAACATTCTGCTGGATGACCATGGTGGGTGGGAAGACCCAGGGGAGGGTGGGGTGGGATGTGGAGGTCTGGCCTGCTCACGGGCCCTCCTGTTTCTCCACCTGATTTCAGGCCACATCCGCATCTCTGACCTGGGACTGGCTGTGCATGTGCCCGAGGGCCAGACCATCAAAGGCCGAGTGGGCACTGTGGGCTACATGGGTAAGTCTTCCCCTGCACTGGTCCCCTGGCCTCCCAGATCCCCTCCCTGTCATGGGCCCAATCCTCCCTCCTCCTGTCTGGAAGTCTCCTATACCTCCCTTCCTCCTCCTGTCTGGAAGTCTCCTATGCCTCCCTTCCTCCTCCTGTCTGGAAGTCTCCTGTGCCTCCCTTCCTCAGTAGGCAAGGGCCCATACTGATGTTCCCTTTTAGAGATTAGGAGACCAAGACTCAACCGGGGTCCCACAGAACTGTGGATCCACATCTTTGATTCACTAAATACTTACTAAACCCCTAGTTCACTTGAGTCTTTCTCCATTCACTGGGGGTGGCCACCAGTGATGGAGGAGGGGGACTCAAACTTGTTTTCATGGCCCAGGGCTAGCCCTCCCCAAATTTCCCATGCTTGGAGTAGGTTTGCCCCTATGTAGAGGAGGCCAGTAGCCCCATAGTCCCCTCAGGGACTGGCTCTGCAGGCACCACCTCTTGCCTTTTTTGTGGCCTTGAGCCAAACAGACACTACTTCTCCCAGCCTCACTTTGCTCAACTGTAGAGCTATCATCATACCTGCCTCCCAGGGTTGCCTGGAAGATGAAAAGAGATAGTAGAGGGAAAGCTCCCCACGTGGCTGCCCTGGCAGGTAGGAGGGATTCAGAAAATAGGAGTTTCCTCCTTCTCTCTTCTCTCTGATGTTAAATCCAGAAGTTGCAAACTGGTAGCCACGTGGGCCCAGCTTGGCCTACATTTGTATTTAAATCAAATTGTTTTTAGAACAATTTGAATTGGTTGCCAACATTTAATAAGCCAGACAGTGTATCATAAAAAAATTACGGATTTCTGGCTTCTCTTGAAAAATCTGCTGGCCTGGGCATCCTGGGTGTGGCCTTCTGCAGGGTCACATCCCATCCCTCTGATGGGGCATATGCTGTCCTTCTTGCTGGGGTACCCGCCAAGCTGCCACCACTACCTGCCTGGACAGTGGGGGTTTGAGTGGATCCCCGTCTGAGCAACACTCTTGGGTGTTCCTGGGGCCTGAGGGTCTGCTCCCGCCTCCCGCCTAGCCCTAATCTCATGCCACCCGCCCAGCTCCGGAGGTGGTGAAGAATGAGCGGTACACATTCAGCCCTGACTGGTGGGCGCTAGGCTGCCTCTTGTATGAGATGATCGCTGGTCAGTCGCCCTTCCAGCAGAGAAAAAAGAAGATCAAGAGGGAGGAGGTGGAGCGGCTAGTGAAGGAGGTGCCCGAAGAGTATTCAGAGCGCTTTTCCCTGCAGGCCCGCTCACTCTGTTCCCAGGTATGGCAACCGGCAGAAGGCTGATCAGCCAGGGCTGAAAGTGGGTGGCCTCTCCCACCCACCTACCCACCTCTGCCCTGTCATAGCTCCTCTGTAAGGACCCTGCCGAGCGCCTGGGTTGTCGTGGGGGCAGCGCCCGGGAGGTGAAGGAGCATCCTCTCTTCAAGAAGCTGAACTTCAAACGGCTGGGAGCCGGTATGCTAGAGCCACCCTTCAAGCCTGATGTGAGTGCACTCACCCCTGCTGAGGGTAGGGCCAAGCTGTGGCTGGGACACTTTCAGTGCAAGTGTCAGAAAACCCCACCTAGTGGCTTAACCAACCAAACAAAAAAAAGATAATTCACAAAATTGAAAAGCCCCAGGACAGGTCCAGCTTTTAGCTCCACCAGTATTATAGGAATTCTCTCTTTGTCTCTCTCCCTCTTCCTCCATTCTCCTCTTTTCTCCCCTCACTCCTCCCTCCCCATTGTACTGTCTGGTGTATAGTCTTCGCTTTTGGGCAGCTGTCTCCAGGGTGTACTGGTGGCTATCAGCAACATAGGCCCACATTCTCCAGCTCAGCCACACCAGTTGACAAAGTACCTTTTGCCCAATAATTTCAAAAGAAATCCTAAAAGGGTGTAAAAAAGGGCTGATGGTCATTGCCCTTGATAGCACAGAGGTCCTTCACTGGCCATGCCTGTGTCCTGTCCCTATTTAGACTGCTGCTGATAGGAGAGGTTAGTTCCCCAGAGAAAAGCCAGGCTACTGTTGCCAGCAGGGGGAGGGCTGTTGAGCTGATTGTCCCTCTGTGTGCAGGACACTTGCTCTTAGAGCGTCTCACACATCTATTGAGCATCTCAATGGGTCAGGTACCTAGCAGGCAAGAATGTCCTCTAGTCATTAGATTCCAAGTGGCAGAAACCCAACTCAAACTCACTTGAGCCCAACATGGAGTTTATTGGTTCATTTGGCTAGAAAGTCCCAGAGTAGGGCCAACATCAAGGTTTCATGCTGTGTTGCCAGGCTCTTGTCTCTGTTTCAACCTGTTGACTATTTCCCTCCCACTGAATTTAGATTTCCCTGTGTGTAAAGTCTCAGAGAAATTTCTGATTGGCCGAGATTTAGCTCATGTGCAGATCCCCTCCCATTTCTATAAGGACTGGGTCCTCTGATTGACAGTTCACTAGGAAAACCAAGGAGGCCTGAAGGGGATATGCAGGCCAGGTTGATGGCTGTCAACCACACAGAATTTATTCATTCTACAAATAGTTAAGTGCCTGTATGTGCCAGACTTTGGGGAGAATGAGCTCTGCAGGACTCAGTCCTGCCCTTGTGTTGTAGGGGGGAGACACACCCAAATGAAGCAATAAGCAAAAAAGAATTTCAGGTAACTGTAAGTGTGACAAAGAAAACTACAGCAGGCTAAGACGAAGGCAGAGAATGATGGGGGGTGGTATTTTTGATGAGGGGTAGTTATTTTTAAACAGGGTGGTCTTGAGGAGCTGATGGTTAGGCAGAAACTTAAATACACAAAGGCGAGAGCCATGCCAAGATTTGGGGTGTGAGCATTCCAGGCAGAAGGGACAGCCAGGCATTGCAGTTCTGAGGCAGGCTTGGCCCTGTGAGGTGAACAGCAGCCAGGAGGCCTGTGTGGCTAGAGTGAACGTGTGCAGGTACAGAGGTATGGGCACATTCTAAGTGAGATGGGGCTCTACCAGAGCCTGCACCTCTGAATGACTGGCTCACGTGGGCCTCACTGGGACCGCAAAAGGTGGTTTTCATAGGGACTCGAACCCAGTGAGTCTGACTTTCATCAGCTTCTGTCAGGCTGGCACTGCTGCTCAATTTTATCCCTACTTCCTGTGCACATCGTCTCATTTAATCTTGAAATTCTCCCACTGCCTCTGGATCTGCTGTTCAGAGTTAGAGATAAAATCAGTGCTCCAGAGTTTAACTTTTTAGAAGCAGTAGATGAAAAGCAAGTTGATGATATATTTTTTAACATCTTTATTGAGATTTAATTCACATACCATACAATTCATCCATTGAAAATGTGCATTTCGGGCGGCGCCTGTGGCTCAAGGAGTAGGGCGCCAGTCCCATATGCCGGAGGTGGCAGGTTCAAACCCAGCCCCGGCCAAAAACCACACACACACACAAAAAAAGAACTTAAGTTTGGGCCTGACTTGGTAGCTCACACCTGTAATCCAAGCACTCTGGGAGGCTGAGGTGGGTAGATTGCTTGAGCTCATGAGTTCGAGACCAGCCTGAACAACAACAACAAAGAAAAAGCGAGACCCCCGTCTCTACTAAAAATAGAAAAAAAAAAAAAACTGAGGCAAGAGGATCCCTTGAGCCCAAGTTGGAGGTTGCTGTGAGCTATGACGCCACAGCACTCTACTCAGGGCAACAGCCTGAGACTCTGTCTCAAAAAAAAAAAAAGAAAATGTGCATTTCATTGCCTCTTTTAGTAGCTGAGAGCTGTGTACCATCACCACAATAAATCTTAGAATATTTTGCAGTTTTGGCCGGGGCCAGGTTTGAACCCACTACCTCTGGTATATGGGGCTGATGCCGTACTCCTTTGAGCCACAGGCCATGCCCTTTTTTTTTTTTTTTTTTAAGACAGTCTCACTATGTCGCCCTCGGTAGAGTGCCATGGCATTACAGCTCACAGCGACCTCAAATTCCTGGGCCCAACCGATTCTCTTGCCTTAGCCTCCCTACCTGAGACTAACAGGCGCCTGCCACAACACCCGGCTATTTTTTTTGTTGCAGTTGTTGTTTAGCTGGCCTGGGCCGGGTTTGAACCCGTCACCCTCAGTGTATGTGGCTGGTGCTGTAACCACTCTGCTGTGAGCACCAAGCCTAGAATATTTTCATCACCAGTGCCCTCCCCCAAAAGACTTGTACCCATGTCCTTATTAGTCATTCCCCATTCTTCCCTTCCCTTGGCTCCTGACAGTCACTAACCTACTATCTTGTTTCTATATATTTGCCATTTCTGGATATTCCACATATATGGAATCATATGTGGTCCTCTGTGTCTGACTTATTGCACTTAGCATGATGTTTTTAGGGTTAATTCATGTTGTAGCAGAGATCAGTACTTCTTTTTTTAAAGCTGAATATTCCATTGAATGGATGATATCACATTTTGCTAATTTATTCATAAGTTGATAGACATTAGGGTTGTTTTTGGCTATTATAAATAATGAACATTTATGTACAAGTTTTTGTATGGACAGGTGTCATTTCTTTCAGTATGTACCTAGGAGTAGAATTACCAGGTCATACAGTAACTATGTTAACCTTTTGGGGAACTACCAGACTGTTTTCCAAAGAGGCTGCACCATTTAACATAATGATGATGTTTAAAAAAAATTTTTTTAGGGCGGCTCCTGTGGCTCAGTGGGTGGGGCGCCGGTCCCATGTGCCGGAGGTGGCGGGTTCAAACCCAGCCCCGGCCAAAAAAAAAAAAAAAAAAAATTTTTTTAGGGCGGCGCCTGTGGCTCAAGGAGTAGGGCGCCGGTCCCATATGCCGGAGGTGGCGGGTTCAAACCCAGCCCCGGCCAAAAAACCAAAAAAAAAAAAATTTTTTTAGGGACAGGGTCTTGCTCTATCACTCGGCTACAGTGCAGTGGCGTCATTACAGCTAACTGCAATGTCCAACTCCTGGGCTCAGGCGATCCTCCAACCTCGGCCTCCCAAAATTCTGGGATAACAGGCACAAGCCACAGTGCCTGGCCCATGACGATGACACTTTGACATCCTTAGTAGAGGGATTTGGGAAACAATGTCAAGAGGAGAAAGAAAGTGGCCTCCTGGAGCTGAGGTGGGCTCTCACAGGGGCCTAGGGGGTGGAATGGTAGGAGTCTACCAATTATCTGATTGGGAGAGGAGTCAGAGCAAGACCGGACATCTCGGGGTAGGGACCCAATCAGCTCTAGGCCCTGTATGGCTGTGCCCTGCTGAGGGCCACCTGAGACTCGGCCTACTCTCTGTGCTCCAGTTGTACACCCAGAAGCTGTGCATGTGAGGGGGGACATCCCAGCACCGGCCTTTACACAGCCTCATTCAGTCACTAAGCAGTGAGGGATAATAACAGTCCCGGTTTACAGAGGGGGAGACTGGACTTCAGAGAGAAGCGGCTGCTGTGCTTGGGAAGAGCGCCTATCTCCTAGTTTTTGACTCTAAACCAGAGAGTCACTGGGTATCAAGGCAGCACCAGGCCAAGGCCAGAATAAGACAGGTTTGTTCTGTGTGTGTGTGTGTTTCCCATCTGATCACTGCCTCTGTGCTGCCCTCCCTGCAGCCCCAAGCTATTTATTGCAAGGATGTTCTGGACATTGAACAGTTCTCCACAGTCAAAGGTGTGGAGCTGGAGCCTGCCGACCAGGACTTCTACCAGAAGTTTGCTACAGGCAGTGTGCCCATCCCTTGGCAGAATGAGGTAGGGGCCTACCCTACTGGTGGAGTGGGCTCCAGGGCATAGCCCCTTGGGACAGCCTTCACAGCCGCCTGTTCCCCGACAGATGGTAGAGACGGAGTGCTTCCAAGAGCTGAATGTCTTTGGGCTGGATGGTTCAGTTCCCCCAGACCTGGACTGGAAGGGCCAGCCGCCTGCACCACCCAAGAAGGGGCTGCTGCAAAGACTCTTCAGCCGCCAGGTGAGCCCCTGTCGTAGGCTGCCTGGGCCTCCAGCTGGTTCTGGGAGACAGCGGGTGGGAGGCAGAGCCGGTGCCCGCATGTGTATCCTCCAGCCCTGCCCGCGGTGCCCAGGGTCTCTGGCCTCATTCCCACCTGTCCCCCACCCCTGGCTGGGCTCATGGCCTCTTTTCTCTTTCCAGAGGTGAGCAGTGTGGGCTCCCCGTGGGTTGGCCTCGGGGAGCCACGGGCAGCCCTTCCATGGCAGAGGCAAGATGTGGGAGAAAGAAGTCTGGTGCCCGTCCCCCCCACTCCCACCCACTGCTTCGGTTTCCTGCACCCTGGCCCCTTTGAGCTACCAGCCTTGCTTAGTCTTACGCCATGCTCTGCCTCCACTGGCTTCAGAGAGAGGGCTGGATGAAGGCCTGGCCCTGGCAGACACTGGGATCCACCCAGACCCCCTCAGTCTATTGCCAGCAACTTCTGCCTTGACACCCACCCATGTGTGGCCTGAGCTGCTGCTCCAGGCCCCTCATGGGCAGCCCTTCCCCAGAGCATGACCTTGGGAGCTTCTGGCCTGCCCCAGCAGGGGTGGCCCTACGTGTGGTCCCTGGTGGCTAATGGCACCCGCTCTGCCTCTCTCCCTCCGTGTCTTCCCCTTCCCTACAGGATTGCTGTGGGAACTGCAGTGACAGTGAGGAAGAGCTCCCCACTCGACTCGAGCTCCCCACTCGCCTCTAGCCCCCAGTCTGAGGCGCCCACCAGCGGCTGGCGGTAGCAGCTACTCCGAGCGCTGTTTACAGTTTTGCACAGCGGTCTTCCCTGTTGTCCACTTGAGTTGTGGCCTGGGGAATAGCCGGAGCTGTCCCCAGTGTCCTCTGCCCCTCAGTCTCTGGCCTGGCTGAGTTTGGCAAGGCCTGGGCCTTCCTTGGGACAAAGGTGCGTCCCTTCAGCTCTCCTCCATGGAGCTCGGGACTTTCTGTATTTATGTATTTGTACGAATGTATATAGCAACCAAACGTTCTTAACTCCCACTCTAGACCTGGCAGCCCTGCCTCAGCTCCCTGGGACAGTGGGCCCTGGCTGAGAAAGTGGGAGCTGGCAGAGGAGCCACTGCCAAACTCAAGGCGCCTCAGGCCCAGCTTGGATGGGCCAAGACTGGGCCAGACCCCCAATGTGCTGGCCACCATTGGCCTTCAAGTGAGACTCATGCCTGCCCCTGCCGCCCTGGGCTCAGGCTGCTACTTTCTGGGGCCCATTTTAGTCCCTTCTCAGTGCTTGTCAGAGCTGGATATGGGGCCCATGTCCCCTAGGTCTGTGCCAAAGTGTGAGCAGAGATTGGCTGGCCCAAGGCCCATCAGACCCTGTGCCAGGTGTGTATGCATCTGCCTTCCAGCTCCCAGGCGCCTCATCCTTGATGCTGGGCCCTGTCCTGAAGACGCCTCTTTCAGAAATGCCCCTACCTAGGCCATGGGTGGAGGTGTCCCTGGCTAACCCTGAATCATTCCGGACTCCCTTCATAATAACAGACACATGTGCCCAGCAATAACCTGCCCCTCCCTGTTGTGTGTGTGGGGTAGTGTGTGTGTGTGTGTGTGTCTGTGTGTGTCTGTGTGTCTGTGAGTGTATGAAGAGGGTAGGGTAAGGCTGTGCCTGAGCCCCACGCCCTAGTCGTGGCCCTTCCCAGACTGTGATATACGTCCTGGTCCCGGTGTTAGGGTAGTGTGGGATTTCAGGGCCCTGGTTTTCCGTATTTAAAGCCAATTTTTCTTACTCATTTGTCCAGTATAAGCTGCCACGTGTCTATGTGTGAATACAGTCCAAGCACAAACCTGGCCAGCTGCCCCGCCTGCCTCTTTCTTGCTTCTGGTGCTCCAGGAGTTCTGCTTCCTTGGCCCAGCTGCAAGTGGGAAGGGATTGGAGGTGGGCCTGGTGGGAGGAAGGGTCCTGACCTTCCAAGGCCCAGGAGTCCCTAAGGGTGACTTTGAGGTAGCCTCTCCAGGCATCCAGGCCTTTAGGCTCATCCAGCAGGTTTCTTAATTTCTTAAATGGGATGAATGGAGCCTGAAGACAGAGGCCTTGGGTACCAAATGGGTCCCATCTGTCTCTGTGCTGGAGAGGCAGACCTAGCTGGTATCTTTCCCTTGAAGGCCAAGGTGGCCTGGCTGCCAGATGTTCAGCAGGACCAGCCTGGGGAGTGAGTTGGAAGCTGGGTCAGGACACCTGCCTCAGGTCTGTCTGTCTTAAATGCCAGCCATGCACCTGGCCAGGTTGGGGGACATGTGACAGACCCATCCTTCTTGTTTTGCCCTTGAAGCACTAAATGTGAGTGGGCAAAAACCTAGATGCTGGTGATACTGAGGAGATGGCTTTGGCAGGGGTGAGAAGGACCAGTCTCCTTGGGCATCAGGAACTGTTCTCAGGATAAGCAGTTTATAAGCCAGGAGCAATGGCTCATGCCTATAATCCTAGCACTCTGGGAGACTGAGGCTGGTGGATTGCTTGAGCTCAGAAGTTCAAGACCAGAGCAAGAGCAAGACCCCATCTCTAAAAAATAGCTGAGTGTTGTGGCGTGCGCTTCCCAGCTACTTGGGAAGCTGAGGCAAGAGGATCACTTGAGCCCAAGAGTTTGAGGTTGCTGTGAGCTGTGTGATGCCACAACACTCTACCAAGGGCAGCAAAGTGAGGCTCTGTCTCAAAAAAAAAAGATTAGCAGTTAGGCCAGGCCTTGAAGGAGGCATTTACCTGGGGGAAGGGGACTAGGGAGCATATTCCAGGGACCCTCCTATGCACACACTTGGAGGTGAGAGCTTGTTGACCACATGTCTGACCCAGATTTCCCAAACCCCTTGCTGCTCTGTAGCTTCCCAGGGTCCCCAGCCCCCTCACCCCAAGAATACCCTGTAACTGCCATAAGTACGTCTGTAGTACAGAAGCCACATGAGCTTTGGAGTTGACAGTTCTGGGTTCAACTCCCAGTCTGGCCACTTTTCAAACTGGCTTTGTATAGGCCCTTCCCTTGTGGAAAGATGGTGCCCATTTCCTTGCGGGGCAGTTATGAGAATCCACTGAAACGGCCCCTCAGCCCCCTGGAACCTACGAGTCACCACAAGACTTGATTGCAGGGGGAGGGAGTACTGTGTGCCAAGCTGACTATCTTAAGAGCAGCCAGAAGATGCCTAACCACCAACTTGGCAGAAGTGGCTTTCTGTGCCAGCCCAGTTTTTGTGTGTAATGTTCACTTCCTTTCAACTTCCAGGAAATGGGGTGAGCAGGTGAGGCTCTGCTTCCTTAAGGTCTTCCAGCTAGTTAAATGACTATTGTAAGGTGGGAGGAAGCCACATCCTGCTCTTGTTTCCTAAGGTTGGAGCCTGAGGGCGGCGCCTGTGGCTCAGTGAGCAGGGCGCCGGCCCCATATACTGAGGGTGGCGGGTTCAAACACAGCCCCTGCCAAACAACAACAAAAAATAGCCGGACGTTGTGGCGGGCGCCTGTAGTCCCAGCTACTAGGGAGGCTGAGGCAGGAGAATCGCCTAAGCCCAGGAGTTGGAGGTTGCTATGAGCTGTGTGACGCCATGGCACTCTACTGAGGGCAATAAAGTGAAACTCTGTCTCTACAAAAATAAAAGGTTGCAGCCTGAGATGTGTTTGCCTCAGGCTGTATTTGGGGGAGGAAGGGGGAAGGGTCCTGTTAGGTAGTTATCAGGGCAGGTGTACAAAGGTGAATAGATGCCAGATAGACATGCAGCACCCTGAGGGACTCTGCCTACAAGTGGATCCAGACCTGCTGGCCAAGCTGGCCCTTGGGTTAGGGAGGCATGGGGAACTTGAGTAGGGCTAAACTCAACAGCTCTTACCACAGTGGATCCTTGGCAGAGGAAACTCCCAGAATTCAATTCCCAACAAGTCTTCACTAAGCTCACTTCCCAACCCAGCTCTATGGTGGAAGCTGGGGACCCAGATGGAGACGAGGCCCCTGCCAGCTTGGAGCTCAGTCTGGTAGGGAGGCAGACGTGGGAACAGTGGAGCCCAGTGTGATCAGCACTATACGAGAGAGAACTCCAAAGCTGGTGGGGCTGGGGGAGAGGGCTCTTTGGCAATGAGTTGGTGCCCTCCAGGACACAAAACCAGATGTGCTGGTGGCGCCAGTTGCTTGTTCAGGAGGGCACCGGCCACATACACTGAGGGTGGTGGGTTTGAACCCAGCCCAGGCCACCTAAAAAGATGATGACAACTGCAACAACAAAAGAATAGCTGGAAAAAAAAAAAATAGCTGGGCCTTCTGGGCGCCTGTAGTCCCAGCTACTTGGGAGGCTGAGGCAAGAGAATCGCTTAAGCCCAAGAGTTGGAGGTTGCTGTGAGCTGTGACATGACAGTACTCTACCCACAGAGACAGCTTGAGACTCTGTCTCGAAAACAAAAAAACCCAGATGTGTCCAGGAAAGAAACACATCTGGATGGGCTCTAGTGGTTTAGAGTGGAGATGAGGGTCCCAGTATGTTGCCCAGGCTAGTCTTAAACCCCTGGGGATAAATGGTCTTCCCACCTTAACC
Source organism: Nycticebus coucang (assembly GCF_027406575.1). Taxonomy (NCBI): domain Eukaryota; kingdom Metazoa; phylum Chordata; class Mammalia; order Primates; family Lorisidae; genus Nycticebus; species Nycticebus coucang. The sequence continues at coordinate 81,506,047 of NC_069796.1, forward strand.
TCCTGAGTAGCTGGGATTATAGGTGTGCACCAGCATGCCTGGCAGCAGCCCGCTGTAGAAGCTGTGGCACCCCAAGTTTCCTTTGGGGAGCCACTCATTCTCTGTCCGTGTGGTTTACATGAGGTTGGGCTTGTACTCCCTGCATGTACATACATACACCACGCACACCTAGAATGTGTGGGCCAGGTAGGAAGGTTGCAAGTGACAGAACTGTCCTCCAGCTAACTTAGTGTTAAGAGGATGTAGGGCAGATCTGGGATATTAGTTGTACCTTGTTTCCCCGAAAATGAGACAGTGTCTTATTTTAAGGTGTGCTTCCAAAGATGCGCTAGGTTCTTATTTTCAGGGGACGTCTTATCTTTCCTGTAAGTAGGTCTTATTTTTGGAGGATGTCTTATTTTCAGGGAAACAGGGTAGGTCCCAAACTGATCAGGGCATGACCACCAGAAGCAAGATGCTACAGCCATTTGTGTTTTTGCATTTTGGAGTTTGACTCCAAACCCAAGGAGCCAGAATGGCCAGGTTGGAGCCTGCTCCCTGTGCATAGGGGAGAAGGGCATTTGGGTTCCACCATGATGGCGCCCACAAGGGCAGTAAATTCTTCAATGAAATCAGGGTACTTGTATTCAAAGAAAAGGAAATGAATACTGGGTGGCCATCCACTTTGGCCATATGGAACACAACCCCTCCCCCCAAGTTATGACCATTTGGATTGGTTCACCAACGGACCCCTCAGCCAAGGGTCCAAGAGGAGTAGGATTTTTGCTTTGTTTTTTGCTTGAGCTATTGGGAAAAGAATTGGGGTTCTCTTTCCTCTGGAAATAGATGGCAGTACATGAGCCTAGAGCATTGGGGGCATTCACATCACCATTTGGGGAGAACTTGCCTGAGAATGCTGCAAACCCAGAAGCAAAATGGAAAGAAGCAGATAACATGCTTGATGCTAGAACACCCAAAACCAACTGTGACCAAAGCTAGAATCTACCTCAGGATTTGCCAATTACATGAGCCAATTCCCTTTGAGCTCAAGCCTATTTGGAGTTCTGTCACTTGCAACCCCAATGTCCCAGCTCATATGATGATGGAAAATCACCTTAAGTGTTGGACAAAAATAGAGAACCCAGTTAAGAGGTAGATAGACAGCCAGGTTCAGAGTGGCCTCTGTAAGCCTGGACCTCAGAGTAGACAGCAAGGTCCTCACTAGGGGCAATCTCTGCCCCCTCAGGGGAGCATGTTCATGGAGGCAAGGGTTTTGGATTCAGCATTAGGTCCTCCTCCCTGTGCTCCTTCCCATCATGCCTGCTGGAGACACAGTGAGAGGCGCTGTGATTTGGGAAGGAGCCACACAGGAATGCTTGCATACTCCCCGCTTCAGCCCCTGTCCCCTGTGTGTGTGCAGTGCCTGTCGGGATGAGGCTGGAGTCTGGACGTGTGTGCTCTCTTCAGGCTGAGCTGTGTGCACGTCGAGGTTTCAGACCTTGGCTGCTTGGCTGATCCGTGCACCACACATCAGCCCCAGGTGCCAGCCAGATAGCCTGTCGCCAAGAGCTGAGTGTCATGATGTGCATTCCCTATGCAGGTGCCCTCGGGTGTGAGCCCAGCGTCCTTGAGCGCTGGGTCTCAGCTCGGCAGGTGCGCGCCTCATTCTTCTCCTCCTTCCTTCCTGGGGCAGCCTCTTCCGCGGCGTTTGGCTGGGGGTGGGGGGCGCCCTTTGCTGGCTGCCGCGCGCGCGCACGCCGGGCTCTCCCCGCGTCGTGTACGCGCCCGTGCGCGCGCCCCGCGGCTCTAGCCCGGTGCTCAGAGCCGCTTTCGCTGCCACTGTCTGCTCCCTGGGGCCTCGACCGCCGCCTCCCCCAGGCCGGGGTTCTGTCCGCTGGGCCTGCGCCGCTCGCCCAAGCCAGGAGGACGAGCTAGAGAAGGATGCCTGGGCCCGTGAGTACCTCGGCGGCTGCGGGCCGGGCGGGCATGGAACCTGGGCAGAAGATGGTCCCAGGACTGAGCCTTTCCCGGCGGGCGACTCTGCGCCCTGGCCCGGGGTCGCCGCCTCGGACCCCAGCCCGGGCCTTGGGCAGCCCCTCCCCCAGTCCACACCGGAGGGAGGGAGAGCGCCAGCGAGCTAGGGAGCCAGAGCCGGGCGCGAGCCGCCACAGTTCGCTTGGAAACAGTTGCCACAGCAACGGGGTTGCGCTCCCCGGCAACGCGACTGCGGGGCGGCGACGCCCCCTCCCCCTCCTGCCCCCCACGCGGGGCCACAGCTCAGGAGCTCAGGGGGACAAGGGTGTGCGGTTGGGGGGAGCGTCGCCCCTCCGGCCGGTCTGGGTGTGCCTGCCTCCACAGCACGTCGAGGGTGGGGGTGGGGGTAAACGGCCCGTGGGCACGAGCTGGTTCCCACATGGCTGCAGCCGTCGCAGCAGAGATCCTGGGGTGGCTGCAAACGTGGGGGCGGCCCAGCCCCTGGGCTGGCCGCCGGAGGAGGAGGCCTGGAGGCTCAGTCTGGGGTATCTGCCCGCATTCCCCACTACTCAGGGCTTTCTCCTACCCACCCTCGACATGGCCTGACCCCAGTTGGGTTCCCCAGTGGCGATATTTCTTACCGCGGGAGAGGCAAGAAGCTCTTATCCCTCCTCGTGGCCAGGCATGGACCAGCGGCGAATCTCTGCTCAGCGTTCCTAGCCACCATTCTCCAGGAAAGGGTGGAAGCAGAGTAGGCAGCAGAGGAAAGGGCATTGCTGACCCGGAGAAGCTAAAGCCCAGGCCACATGGGAGCGACCTAGGCCATTGTCTGGATCACAAGTGCCCCTTTCTTGTCTGAGCACAATGCCCCAACTGTGCTGGGTGACATGCAGGTTGGCAGGCTGGGAGGCGAGCACCACATGAAGGTGCCGGATCCTCCAGGGAAGCTCTTCTGGGAGGAGAATGGCCTCTGACTCAGAGGAAATGACCTCTGGCTTCTCTCCCAGCCTCCCCTTAGCGGGCAGTGTGCTGGAGAGAGAAATAGCCCTCCTGCCAGCTCTCCCAGGCCTGACTCAGGAGATGCCAGCCCCAACCGCCAGCTTCAGCCCAGCGCCTCAGAGACCACAACCACACTTGGTTTCCTTTCTCATTCAGGGAGGTATCTTAAGCACCTGAGGTGACCAGTATTTGGGGCATTTGAGGCCCTGGTAAAAGATGCTCTTAGATAGGTGGTGCCCTGGAAGTCAGGTCTGAGTACCCCACAGGCAGGGGTGCCTTTGGAATTATTCACAGCCTCCTTTCATTCAGTTCCTGCTCTGTGTGAGACCTGTATTGAGCACTCTACATCCAGTATCCTAATTTTTGCAACAGTTTTGCAAGGTAAGTTTATCTCCATTTTAGAGATGAAAGCGCTTAGGTTCAGGGAAGTAAAGTGACTTGCCCAAGGTTAGGCATCAGTAAGCGGTTGAGCTAAGTTTCCAGTGCAAGTTTATCTGCTGGCAAAGCCTCTTTCTGTCTGCTATATGACATCTCTTGTAACCCAGGCAGGAAAGAACTGTAGAGCCTTCTAGAGGAGCATTCTTAGCCTTACTTCACATTCCTCCAGGGAGGAAATTCTCTGTGTTTTTCAGACTTTGGTACATTTTTCCTTCCTGCAAAATCAGCTAGATTCTTGCTCCCCCAGATGCTTTAGAGTACTGAGATGGCTTCCTCCCTTACTTTTTTTTTTTTTCTCTCTCCCTCCATTTTCTCTCTCTGGGGGGAGATCAAGCACTGAGGGCTGTCTCAGTCCCTGGTAACTCCCCAACCCCCATTAGTCCTTGGTTCCTGAGCTCTGTGGGCTGATCAGTTTGCAGTCCTGGCCTCAGTAGAGAAAATTGAGCAAAGATGGGCCCATGCTGTGCCAGACTCTGTAGGTGCTTAGTCTAGATTAGAAACCCAAATGCTTCCAGGGGCCAGGGGATAATGGAATGAGGTGGGCCAGGGAGCTACTTGGCCCCAATCTCTTGTCACCATGTGAAATGTGGACTTGGTATAACCAGATTGTCCAATTTTCAAGATGAGCCAGAAATCTAGACCTTTATGTAAAGTCTCCTGGATGTTAAATGTTAGCAACTAATCAGAATATTTTTAAAAGTGGATTGTGAGCCAACAAAACATCTCCATGAACTGTGTCCAACTTGACAGTCATGAATTTCAGACCTCTGGTCCATGGTAAAATGACAGCAGATTTATAAGGTAGCCCCATGGGGTGGTTTAGACATTTGAGCCTCTTGAGGCTGAAGGTGCTGGCATTTGGTTGGTCACTTGCAGGTGTGTAGGCTGGACTTGAAGTGCATCACCTCCCTCATCATTTCTGCTCTCCACTTAGCACTGCCAGGCAGGTCTTGTCATCCCCGCCCTACAGGTGAAGAAAGTTTGGATCAGGTGTGGGAATGGTCAGGATGGGCTCATATGGCTCAGTTAGACCAGAAATCAAATCTGAATCAGGGACCACCCCACAGTGCTCTGTGTGTGACATCAGGCTGCCCTCCACAAGAGGATGTCATCATCTCCACATGTGGCCAACTCCCTTGCAGGGCCTAAGAATTGTTTCCATGCTGGATGAGGGGCTGGAGGCGGAGCCAGAGTAAGGGTAGTAGATGCTGGCCTAAGAAAGATCCACCAGACCACAGGGCCTCAGTCTCTGTTGTCCTATTTGCAGTTTCCCAAGCTCTGGTTGCTAGCCTGGTGTCAGGATTGGGTCAGAGATGCTTGCAAGCAAGGGTGCTGCTCAGTAACCTGGCCTTGGTGGAAATGAGGTTCTGGCCAGCTCCACACCTGGCAGACTGTGGGAGCTGAGACAAGTCCTGTCTGCTCTCTCCGGCCTCAGTTCTTCTGTCATGGTGTGGGAGGAGTGTAGAAATGCCACCAGTGCCTCTCTAAAATGCCCTTCCTGCCAGGACATTGGCCTTTGCAGTTGCCTGGACTTCACAACCACTAGGCTACAACCTCCTGAGCTGGCCCCACTGCTTTCAAGCCTACATTCTCATCTGTAGGATGGGATAGCAATAGCCACCCCCTGGGATGTTAACAAATGTAGAGGTCTGGCATGTGCAATGTATACAGGATAGGCTGATAGTCACCCTCCTTCTCTACCCCACCCTTGCTCAGCACACACCACACCACATTCTTCTTCCTCCTCTGTCTCCTGCTCTGAGCCTCTGTCCCTTCACTTGAGGACAGCCTCATGTCCAGGGCTTCACACCTAAAGGCCCTGCTGCCCGGGTCTTCCTTTCTCTGCCCCAGAGCCCAGTGTTTGCCTCCATGCAGTCTTTTATTCATACAGACATATGGGTTATTAGCTTACTTATAAGCTAATAAGTAATTAGCTTACTTATAAGCCATGATGCCAGGGCCAAGGGCTGGGTGATGACTTCTTTCAGTGACATTTTGGTGAATGGTTGGCATTCCTCAGGAATGATCTGGATGCAGACCCAACTAAAAGACCTAGCAGGTAACTGGACACTTCCAGTCACTCCTTCAACAAGTGGTTCTTGAGCTACTTTGTGCCAACTGATAAGACAGATGCAGCTTCTGATGCTGGACATACACCACCCCAGAACATTCTGATATTGGGCTTCTCATCTCCCCTGGGGGTGAGGTGAGGTGGCACAGGACTGGCTTGTCCAGGGAATGCTAGGTGAGGCCAAGAGGCCTTGGCAGTTCATCCTGGACACCCTGATCTAGGTTGGTGATTTTCATGTGCTTCCTGGGTCAGTAACACCAGCATCTTCTAGGGACTTGTTACAAATGCAAACTCTCAGGCCCCCCCAGCAGCCCTACTGAATCTAGCTCTGTGTTTTAATAAGCTCTGCATGTGGTTCTGATACTTGGGCAAATTTGGGCGGCCCCAATCTAAACTGTGTTAAAGGGTTGGACTGCCTCCGGAAGCAGTGGTGTGGCACTGCAGGGCTCAGGCAGGAAAGGCTTGGGGGAAGTAGCCGATGTGGAGAGTGGCTGAGCTAGGCATGGGCATATTGAGGTAGCAAGCATGGTGATGGGGGCCAGGTAAGGAGCAATGGTGCCCTGGTCAAGGCAGTGGCAGAAGGACCAAAAGAAATGAATAGATGACAACACATTGCAGAGGACAGGAAAAGCAGAGTTTGGTGTATGGAGTGAATGGTTAGGTCCTTTACTGAGATGCAGATCTTGGGGTCTAAGGTTGAGGTACTAGGGTTCTTTGTGCAGAGGGGCAACGTGGGAGGTGCCAATAGTAATGCAGCTAAACCCTAGAATAAGAGATCTATGTGCCCTTGGATGTCCTTTAATTTTTTCGAGCTAAGTGTTCTCATCTGTCAAATGAAAAGAACGCCAACCTGCTTCCTATAACGATTATGAGAATTCTTTGTATTGTCCAAGCCCTCAGGCAGGGAGCACCTTGTTAATGCATACATCTCTGCATCCCCAGCTCAGAAGCCATCATCATAGCCAGTGTTTGTTGGGCATCTCTAAGCTCCCCCCGCCCCCCCGCCTTTTGAGACAGTCTCACTGTCGCCCTGGGTAAAGTGCCATGGCATTGTAGCTCACAGCAACCTCAAACACCTGGGCTCAGGTGATCCTCCTGCCTCAACCTCCAGAGTAGCCGGGACTATAGGTGCCCACCATAACACCCAGCTAGTTTTTTGTTGTAGCAGTTTTTGGCTGTGGCTGGGTTTGAACCCACCACCTCCGGTATATGGGGCCGGCACCCTACTCCTTGAGCCACAGGCGCCACCCTTTTCTTTTTTTTTTGAGACAAGAGTCTCACTTTGTCATCCTCAGTAGAGTGCTGTGGCTTCACAGCTCAAACTCTCGGACTTGAGGGATTCTCTTGCCTTGCCTCAGCCTCCCAAGTAGCTGGGACTACAGGCGCCTGCCCCAACGCCTGGCTATTTTTAGAGACGAGGTCTCGCTCTGGCTCAGGCTGGTTTTGAACTCACGAGCTCAGGCAATCCACCCACCTTGGCCTCCCAGAGTGCTAGAATTATAGACATGAGCCAGCACACCCGGCCCTTGGTTTTCCTATTTTTAGTAGAGATGGAGTCTCAGTCTTGTTCAGACTGGTCTTGAGCTCAAGCAATTACCTGCCTCACCCTCCCAGAGTGCTAGGATTACAGTTGTAAACTACCACACCATCTCTAAGCACCTTCACATGGATCAACTCAATTTTCTCTGCTGAGGAAACTGAGGCAGTTTAGAGGTTAAGAAACTCACCGAGGGTCTTGCTTTTGTTCCCCTCCTGTGCTCCAAGTTAATTTGTGGCCTAAGAAAACCAAAAAGAGCTATACCCTTCAAAAATGCTATAAATAAATCAAGATGTAATCCTAAAAAAATGTTCAAATAACCTGCAAGAAAGGAGGAATAGAAGAAACAGAAAATGAGTAATAAAATGGCAGATGTAGTCCTTCTGAAGGGCAGGCTCCACATGAATGGAACTGGGCAACAAGCTGGTGTTTGGTGTTGTCTGGATGGGGTGGGCAAGGCCAGGGCCTGAGTCTGAAGGCTTCTGGCAACGGCATGGAGCAGGAAAGGGGCATGACTTTTTATGGATGCTTTGAGAAATTTGGCCCGGTCAGGTGAACATTTTGAAAGGTCTGGATGAATCTCTGCATGTTCATATATCAAGCACTTAGGATGATTTAGATGATAATATATTTAGCAACTAGGATGGAGGATTCAGACAGGATTGCAGCCCTGGGCCTGCTGTAGCACCACAGAGGAGAGTGTTTTGTGTTGGAGCCAGGCTCAGGTAGGGGTGGGGGTGGGCCCCAGGTCCAGCTCAGCTGCAAGAGTTTAAGAGATTTCTTCCCGGGCGGCACCTGTGGCTCAGTCGGTAGGGCGCCGGCCCCATATGCCGAGGGTGGCGGGTTCAAACCCGGCCCCTGCCAAACTGCAACCAAAAAATAGCCGGGCGTTGTGGCGGGCGCCTGTAGTCCCAGCTACTCGGGAGGCTGAGGCAGGAGAATCGCCTAAGCCCAGGAGTTGGAGGTTGCTGTGAGCTGTGTGAGGCCACGGCACTCTACCAAGGGCCATAAAGTGAGACTCTGTCTCTACAAAAAAAAAAAAAAAAAAAAGAAGAAAAGAGATTTCTTCCCTTTGGCCCGAAGTTGCCTTGCCTATAAAGTGAAGGAATAATTCCTGCCTCCTGGCTCAGGAGTGGATCTTGGGTGTGGCCTTCCCCGTCTGGCCTAATGCCCAGCTGGCTGAGCAGGGCACCCTCCGGATATGCAGGTTCCCATCCTTTGTCTCACCTGGAGCTGCCATTCCATCGCCCCTTCATCCTGTTCCCTTTTCCCACCCTTGGGCTTTTTCACAGCAGCCAAGTGCTGGTGGTCAGGCACACCAGGGACTGGATGGGAAGTAACAGGAACAAACTTTTTAGCTACTAGCTTGCCATTCTGTCTCCCACCATTGCCAAGTCCTCATGAGCACCAGGCTTTTCATTTATATCTCATTAGTCACATGGGGGAAAGTGTCTTTAAGTGTCTTTAACACTGACTTTGGATTCAGACCCAGGCTAAATCCTAGCTTCTCCACTTACTAGCTTTGTGCCTTGGGACAGGTCATTTCCCTCTCTGAGCCTATCTCATCTTATCACATGGAAACATCCATCAGTGACAAGGTGGTGTTGCAGGGATTCTGCAAAGAAAGGGACTAGAACAAGGCCTAATGGCCCTTGGCAGATATTTCTAACTCAGCTAAATCCTATCATCTTTAGCCCGAGAAGTACCATTTCTGACCCAGAGCTATTCCCACTCTGCAGTCCAGTGGGACCTCTAGTTAGTGCCAGTTTCCTCAGAGCATTCCTGATGGCTCAGGAAAAGGAGAATAACAGATTTAATTAACTCCCAGTGACTGGCAGCATCGTGTTTTTATCTGGGCTGCGTCGCCATGGCAGCCTCATGGCAGGGTTGTGGAGGGGGTGGGCGGAGTTATTGTTCCTGCCATTGTCTGTTCTGGAACGCAGGCCCAGGAGAAGGGGACTGGCACGGGCACCAAGTGGCACATGGCTGAAGGCAGCTGTGGAGTCAGACAAGAGCCATCTGGAGAAAAGTGTGGGGTGGCTTGTGGCCTGGCTTCCCCCCAACTTGGGGCTCAGGCTCACCATGGCCCCAAAGAGGAGTGTGTGTGCCTTGGGCATATCTGGGGTAAGGAGGGTCCACAGGGTCCTTGGAAGAGGACCACAAAGTAGCCCAGGCAGCAGTATGCCCCCACCGCACTCAGATTAGGGTTCTATGGCGAGCCTGTGTTCAAATTATGGCTCTGCCACCTGCCATCTACACAGCCAATTAATGGTTTCCCCATTTCTCATCTGGAAAATAGGAATCATTCCAATTGCCCCAAACGGTTGTGTGGTTGTGTGTTAAAGCCTCTGGGTATAGGGAGGCGCCTGTGGCTCAAAGGAGTAGGGCCCCGGCCCCATATACCGGTGTTGGTGGGTTCAAACCTGGGCTGAACAAAGACTGAAAAAAAAAAAGCCTCTGGGTATAAGGCATTCAAGAAGGGCTCATTTGAGTTCTGTGGGGGTGGTGAGCAGTTGCCTGCCACCCTTTACTCCTCGGTTCCCCTTCTCAGTCCCAGCTGCAGAGAGGAAAAGAAACCAGAGATGCCCATCTGGAGTGAGTGCAGGACCAGATGGGGGCGAAAGACAAGTTTCCTAGAGTCTCATCTAGATTTCCCTGCAGAGAGGAAGCCGGCCGCCTGGAGCTAGGGCGGCAGAGACAAGAGGGGCTGCCCTTGGGTAGGAGGCAGGGAAGCAGAGTTGGAGAAGGCAGAAGTCGGGTGCCTGGAGCGGGCGGGGGGGTGGGGGGTGGGGGGACAGGCCCATACCCGCCAGGCGCGCCAAGCTCAGACAAAGGCAGGGCCCGTGGCACGCAGTAGCACTCAGAGCCACCGGCCAGAGCGCAGTGCTGAGCTGATGTTCCATGCTTTGGCAGCAGGTACTGCCAGGCATATGCACAGAGCGCGGGGGGAGGGGGGTGCTTGTAGGACTCTAGGAGGTGTACCACCCTTTACCCGCCGCAAAGCAACCCCTCTAAGATAACTCTTCAGCGTCCTGGTGCCCATTGGCCTCCGAAATCCTTTGGGAACCCAGGCACCCTGTGCCAGGGAAGAGGGGGTGTGGATGGCGAATCTGTCGCGTGGGCTCAGCCCGAGTCTGGCCTTTGCGCGCCCCCTACTGGCTTGCCTTGGGTCCCCTCGGCAACCGGGCTCAGCAGCAGCGGCCAGGTCTCAGATCCGGGGAAACCCTACTGGGGAAACCTCGGGTCGTGACGTCATCGTACCCGGTGACGTCACCTGCCCCCTGGGGAGCGCGGGGGTTCCCGCCGTGCAGGCTTTCCCCGCACTGCGCAGGGCTCCGGCGCGGACCGCGGAGTCGTCCGGGGCTGCGGCGCGTCTTCACTGAGCATTGTGTCTGCCCCACAGGTCCCGCGCGGCCCCGGGTGAGGCACGCCCGCCGGCGCCATGGGAAGGGAAGGGCGCCGCTGCTGTGCCCCGCCGGCGCACGCACGACTTGAGCCCCGCCACGGGCAGCTCCCCGCCGCGGGTCCCCGAGTGACACTGGCGGCACCTGGGAGCGTGGTGCGGGCCCGGGACCACGCAGAGGAGCCCAGTGTCCAGTGAAGCAGCTGAGGACCCGCCGCCGCCATGGTGATGTCCCAGGGCACCTACACGTTCCTCACGTGCTTCGCCGGCTTCTGGCTCATCTGGGGTCTCATCGTTCTGCTCTGCTGCTTCTGCAGCTTCCTGCGCCGCCGCCTCAAACGGCGCCAGGAGGAGCGACTGCGCGAGCAGAACCTACGCGCCCTAGAGTTGGAGCCCCTCGACCTGGAGGGCAGCCTGGCCGGGAGCCCTCCGGGCCTGGCACCACCGCCACCACCGCACCGCAGCCGTCTGGAGGCACCGGCGCACGCACATCCGCACGTGCACGTGCACCCGCTCCTGCATCCCGGGCCTGCGCAGCCACACGCGCACCCGCACCCACACCACCACGCGCTTCCGCACCCGCCGCCGCCGCCGCACCTCTCGGTGCCGCCGCGGCCCTGGAGCTACCCACGCCAAGGTAAGTACCAACCTCTGCTAGGCGGCTGGGCTGGGCAGGGCCTCGGCAGGGGGCGGGTTCGCTGTGCCCCCGCGGGGCTTCCGTCTTCCACCTCCGGGAGAACCTAGGAGGCTACCGCGGGCTGGGGCTGGCAGCTGACAGCTGGCCGCGGCCTCTGCGGGAGGCTGGGGGGCCAGTGGCCTCACCTCTTGGACCGCTTCCCACTCTGCAGCGGAATCGGACATGTCCAAGCCACCATGTTATGAAGAGGCGGTGCTGATGGCCGAGCCGCCGCCGCCCTACAGCGAGGTGCTCACGGACACGCGCGGCCTCTACCGCAAGATTGTCACGCCGTTTCTGAGCCGCCGCGATAGCGCGGAGAAACAGGAGCAGCCTCCTCCCAGCTACAAGCCGCTTTTCCTGGACCGGGGCTACACCTCGGCGCTGCACCTACCCAGCGCCCCTCGGCCAGCGCCGCCCTGCCCTGCCCTCTGTCTGCAGGCCGACCGAGGCCGCCGGGTCTTCCCCAGCTGGACCGACTCAGAGCTCAGCAGCCGTGAGCCCCTGGAGCACGGAGCCTGGCGCCTGCCGGTCTCCATTCCTTTGTTCGGGAGGACTACAGCCGTATAGAGGCGCGTCCGGCGTCCCGAGCCCCATGGCGGACTCCTGGCCTGACCGCGGGGCTTTTTAAATGCTTCCCCTGGACTGCGGGGAGGGGTGGGGGGAGGGAGGGATTTCTTACCCCGTTTGTTACATTTTGAGGATAATAAAGGTGTGTGATCTGGTTTGGTACAAGCGGAGGGGACACCCGCTGCTTGCGCCCAAGGCTCTGCTAACCAGAGAAGCTGGGGCCGTGATGGAAGAAACGTGAGCGCGCGTTTCCGCTACAAGCTAGCCTGAGTACAAAGCTAAAACTTGAGGTCAGCCGCCTTCCGGGACCAAAGACGGGTTCCCTGGTGAGCCTGAGACCCCTCCTCCCCAAGCCTACCTTTGAGATCACGGTCAGGGCGCCCCCCTGGTGGCAGAAAGACACCGCTCCCTTTGTAGCCAGTGAGGCGGGAGGGGCGGCCCACACCAGATCAGCCCCTGGAGGCCCAGAGCAGCAGGCCCAAAGGGATCTGGATTTCTTTATTAACAGACATGAGCACGACCCGTTACAGAAGTTTGTGCTTTCCAAAAAAACAGTTACTGAATGTGAAAAAGGAGCCCAAGCAAAGAGGAAGGAGTTGGGGAGGGGCCACTAAAGCCCCGGGGCCCCATCCACAGCCCTGACCTGAATCTCGCCTAGGGCCTCCAGCCTGGGACCTGCCCGGCAGGAGAGGGCGGGGTAGCCGAGGGGCCCCAGCTGGACCTGCTACTTCCTTTGGGCCAGGCAGGGAGGAGGTCCCAGGGAGCCAGAGCCCACGAGCCATTTATTGCCATGTTTTAAAATTCGTGCAAAATATCTGAAGCCCTGGACAGAGAATACAAAGTGATATTTTTCCAAGAAACATAAAACTAGGAAAAGAGGTGGGGGTACATTTTCCCACCAGAGCTCCCCCCACGCCAGGCCCCAAGCAGGGTGAGACCTGTGCCCTGGCCAGCTGAGCAAGGAGGACTAAGAGCTATAATCCGGACCGGGCGGGGAGGGGTGGAATTTGCAACAGCGGCTCAACTACCAACGGAAGGAAAACCAGTCAACTGTACAAGTCTCCTATCAACTTTAAAAAAAAAAGAGAGAAAAGCTGTAAAAGTCAGGCCCTGTGGGTAGGGAAGCGGCCAAGTCCCCGGCCAGGGCCGGAATCCAGAGTGGGTGCCAGGCGGAGCTGCAGGTGCGGCGGGCCGTCTGGCCAGAGGCAGCGCAGGTGGGCGGCCTTGGTGAGGGCACCTAGGGCTGGCACCATCACTAATCGCCACCCTCGAACCCCTCCTCCTCTTCTGGTACTGGGTCTGCATCCCAGCAGGTGATGTCGATTTCTATGGTGTTAGGAGGGGAAAGGATTTAAAGAGATGGCCCAGCATATCCCTGATTTTGTCCCCAACCTCTGGGAGCTGTGCCAGCAGTGTGTGTGTGGGGGGAGAAGAGGGGAGAGTGCCAGCCAACATTCAGACCCCTCACCCGAACTCCTTCCCACCATCTCTCCCAGTACTACCTGGAGGCTTATTGTAGAACACAGGAGGTGGAGCCTTTGCGCACAGCTCTTCAGATTGGGCAAACTCCTCCTCCTGTGACTGGCTGAAGTACCCCTCGCTGGCCTGCAGGGGAAAGCACCAGGTCACTGGGCCCCACCCAGCAGGACTAGGGCTGACCTATCAGGCCTGAGCTGGTTTCCTCAGCAACCGATGATTCCATCAGTAGTTGCTAGGGAAACACAGAAGCCTGCACAGGGAACAGGACCGGAGATGGCCCAGAGAAAGGGAGTGGAGTGAGCATCCCCCCAATAATGAGAGAGGTGGGTACAGCTGCAAGCCTGAAGAGAGCCAAACCCCACTTAGCCCAACTACCAGCCCTCCCCTCAACCCACCCACCCCCACTTTCTCCCTGCCCGACCTGGGTCCCTTCCTTCTGGGTGGTCTCGCCATTGGTCAGCAGGTGGGGCTCCTGCTCCAGCTCTGGCTCCTGCTCCAGCTCGAAAGCTGAGGGCAGAGCTGGGGCCTGGGGGGTAGCCAGGGGCTCCCCTTCTGCTTCCTCCTCTGGGTCACAGAAGGTGGCTGGCGGTTCAGGCAGCTCATCAAAATTGAGAAGGTTGGCACAGCCTCCACCTGCAGGTGGCAGGGGCTCCTGAGCCACTTCATCCAGCAGGGGCACCTCTGCCAGGGTGACCTCAGTACCCAAGGATGGCGTGGGGGCCCTGGGTGCAGAGGCCCCTTCCCCATCACCAGGCCATAGGTCGATGAGGCTGGCAGTGGTGGCAGGGACATTGTTGGCAACAGTGGTGTCAGCAGTGATAGTGGCAGATTCAATGGTGTTAGCTGCGTCAGCATCAGCCACTGAGGTGTCTGCCACAGTGGTATCAACCTCAGCAGGCTCCACTGCAGGCTCCATTGGGGCAGTCGGGACAACCTGCTTTGGAGACTCCTCCATGAACATCAAGTCCTCCTCAGGGCTGCCTTGTCCACGGGGAGGCAACTGTGCCTGAGGGGGCTCCTCCCTGGGGCCAGCCCAGGCCTGAGGGGCTGCTGCTCTTGTCTCTTCACTGTCCAGGCTGGGCTCCTGGGTCTCTGTCACAGCAATGGAGGAGACAGATACAATCAGCTCCCTTGGGGAAGGTTGGAGACCTTGGGCAGACACTATACTACCTGCCTACCCAATGAGAGAGGGAGTTGGGGACTTACCTGAAGGGATCATCTCAGCACCAATTGCCTCCACCCGGTATCACTTTACCTAGTATCTTTAAACCCCTCAGCAGCTCCAGTGTAGAGAGGTCCCCTAGCTCACCTTGGGCTGGTGGGGGTGGCGGTGGCAATGGTGGAGGCTGCGAGGATGTGACCTCATCCAGGGCCCGTTCGACCTGCTCAGCGACCGGGGTGGAGGCTGTGCTGGAGTCGGATGGACTCCGGGTGGGGATGGGGATGGGTGCCATTCTCCGGTGGCTGTCCAGGTGACTGCCTGTGGGAAAACCCCAGGTTGGTTAGTAAGGGCAGGGGAGCCAGATGGGACCAGGACTGTGCACCTGGGGCCTGGCCAGCACCTCCTCTCTGGAGTCTGAGTGGGGGCTGGGAGCTTTCCAGGTCCCCCAGGGACCAGACTATAGCTCCAGACCCTATAAGCCAGGCCCCTGGGGGCCAGTGCCCCACAGGGCCAGGGGCAAGAGGCAGGCAGTACCTCCTCTGGGGACAAACACCAGAGATCAGCAGTCAGGCTAGGGAAGTGAGGGTGGGAAGCTGCTGGGAGGCGGGGGCCCTCCTTACCCCCCGCAGAGGCCTGGGGCTGCTACCTACATGGGAGGGAGGAAGAGAGGTTTGGGGTGCGGTGACAGGTGATATAGGGAAAGGGAGTCCTTGGAGGGGAGGAGGAGGAAGAGGAGGAGGAGGAAGGCCCACTGTCCGATGCCTTTATGAAAGGGCAGTACGGACGACCTGCCAAGAGAGAGACAGACAGAGAAAGACAGAGGACAAGAGAGGGTCAGTCTCCCCCACCCCCGCCTGAGGCTTCACCCGCCCCCAGGGCTAGCCCTGGATGTCCAAGCTGCCTCCAGCCAGGGCGCACACTCAGCCAAACCCAGCAGCAAACGCACAGTACAGAGCCTGCTACACACAGCCAGCCTCTGAGCAGCAGCACAACAGGGACAGCAGCACACACAGGGCCAAGCACACTTGGACCAGCAATAGCGAGCATAGGAGAGCGCTGGGCAGTGGGGGCGGGGCAAAGCGCAGGGAGGGGCCAAACGGAGCCCAGGGGCGGGATGCAGGCTCAACCTGAGCCAAGGTGAGAGCCCAACCCACATGCATCCTCAACCCTTCAGGCCAGACCTAATTCGTCCCAGCAGGGCTACTCCCAGAGGCTGGTGCTATATGCCCCAGCCCACGCCAGAGCTGCCCAGTTGGCCCTCGCACTGCCCTTGCTCAGCCAAGGCTCAACATTGACACTGCCCCGGGCCCTTCTGGGTGTTCTGCCACCTGGAAAGCGGTAGGTGGAAGCACGTTGGATGAAGGGCCTCTCCTTCTCCAAGGGGTCGTTGGGCAAGGCTTTCCTTCTAAGAAAGAGTCCCAAAGAGGCTTGGGGCCATGACCTGAGGAGTGGAGGTCAGGTGGGGGTGAGACCTGGGATTGCCTGGGACTACCTGGCCGGTGGTTGAAGGGCGAGGGCACATCACAGCTGCCTGCAGAGGCTGATGCAACTCGTTCCTGTTGCTTGAAGAACTCCCGTGGATTGTCAGGCCGCTGGGCAATAATGGCTGCTGCCTCCTGAGAAAATAAGGAAAGGGTTGGTGCCAGGTTGAGGGAGCCTCCACCCACTTCACCTGTCCCGTGCCCCCAGCTCTCACCTCTACCTCTGATTCTGACTTCTTCATCTGGGTTTCTTCTTCCTCATCACGCTGGTCACCCTGGAAACCAAAGGGACAGTGTCCTGGGCACCCACCCCACAAGGGCTCTTGGCTTTCTTTCTTTTTTTTTTTTTTAATTGTTGGGGATTCATTGAGGGTACAATAAGCCAGTTACACTGATTGCAATTGTTAGGTAAAGTCCCTCTTGCAATCATGTGGCTCTTGGCTTTCTTAAGGCCTGCATGTTTGGTCCACAATCTGGGAGAAAGAATCTCTGAGGCAGCACTGCTGTCTTCACCACTTTGCACACAGACCCTCTCCCCACCCTCCAGGCCCTTGGCCACATAATCGCCAGGCCATGGGCACCTAGATCACTCACCTGCTTGCTCACTTGTCCATCTAAGCAGGCACCCAGGAACATGCCTTTCTTTGTAGCTAACTTTCGTCAGCCCTGCTATGCCAGTACCAGGGTCACCACACTCCCATCATTGCCCCAGCATCATAACCCAGACTCCTCACTGGTCCCAGTTTCCCTGCTCTCCTCATTTAGCTGCTGCCCTCTATAGGCCCTGAAAGGACCTTCCCAAAATCCAGATCATGGTTTTCCCCAGCTTAGAGTCCTCAGGTTTCCCATGAGCCACAGCAAGTGCTGGCTGAATATGACCCACAGATGGCTTTTGTTTTGCTGGTGTGATATTTTTAAACTATGTTAATTAGTTGCCACTACTTAAAAATCAGGAACTCTCAAACTGAAATTGGAATCCAGTTTCTCTTGAAATGCCAGAGGCCCTGGCAATACTACCTGCATGCCCCCGGAGCAGCTGTGGGCCAGGGTTGCACTGCAAGCTGCCTGACACAAGGCATGCATGTACTTGCCACAGCTCCCACTGTGCCCTGCTGGGCTTCACCTGCCCACTTCACACATGTTCTGAAGGGGCACAGGTAGGCAGGACCCCTGACCCAGCCCATATTCCCCTTCCCCCACCTGACCTACCCGTCACCTCTCCAACATGCTCCTGTCCCGCCCCAACTTGCCCACACACTGATGTAGATGTCAAGTCCTCAGCATGATGCAATCATGACTCCTCGAACAGGCATGCCATTGCTCATCTCTGTGCCTTGGCATAGGAGACAACCTCTCTCCATTCAACCTGACCCCTACCCCATGCCCTGACCCTGTAGTTCCAGCCATAGCTTGGGCACTGCCTCCTGGGTGTCCCTGACACCCACCACAGATTATATTATATCATGATTTTCTGTTTCTGGGGTTATCTCCCCCACTCCCTATGAGTGACACAGGATGAGGACTTGGGTCTAAGAGTGGCCAGCACAAGGCTGGTACATGTTTGTGCAACCAACTCACTATACTGAAGGCATCTTATTCAGTGTCCCCTGCTGCTCATGAGGCAGAAGGGGCCAGGTGAACAAGAAGCTACAGCTGAGGTGGTGAAGTAACAGGGCTTATTTTTGAGCACACAGCCTACAGGGGTCCTCAAACTTTTTAAACAGGGGCCCAGTTCACTGTCCCTCAGACAGTTGGAGAGCCAGACTATAGTTAAAAAAAAAAAACTACAGGGCAGCGCCTGTGGCTCAGTGAGCAGGGCACCGGCCCCATATACCAAGGGTGGCGGGTTCAAACCCAGCCCTGGCCAAACTGCAACAAAAAAATAGCCGGGCGTTGTGGCAGGCGCCTGTAGTCCCAGCTACTCGGGAGGCTGAGGCAGGAGAATCGCCTAAGCCCAGGAGTTGGAGGTTGCTGTGAGCCGTGTGACGCCACAGCACTCTACCGAGGGCAATAAAGTGAAACTCTTGTCTCTACAAAAAAAAAAAAAAAAAAAACTATAAACAAATTCCTATGCACACTGCACATATCTTATTTTGAAGTAAAAAAATGAAATGGGAACAAATACAATCACACCGCCTCATGTGGCCCGCGGGCTGTAATTCGAGCACACATACTTGTCTATCAGAATGCATTAGAGGGCCCTTCATGGGGCAGCGCCTGTGGCTCAAGGAGTAGGGCGCCAGTCCCATATGCCGGAGGTGGCGGGTTCAAACCCAGCCCTGGCCAAAAAACCACAAAAAAAAAAAAAAAAAAAGAAGGGCCCTTCATAGTATTTATTCCCCACAAGAAGTCATACAACGATAATTTTTTGTCTTCCAGAATGAAGTGTGAACTCCTCCTCTGACCTTGCTCTCTATTCCCTACCAAATTCCTCCCACTCCTCAGCCCACTGGGTTCCAGTCTGGCCAGGGTCTTTGCCTTCCCAAAAACAAACATACAAACCACCAGCCTTTGCAGCCCCTGCCTAGTGTATGTAATCTCACTAGGCTCCTGTTTTGTTCAAAAAACGGACCAGGCCAGACACAGTGGCTCATGCTTATAATCCCAGCACTCTGTAAGATCAAGGCAGGAGCATCTCCTGAGGCCTGGTGTTCAAGATCAGCCTGGGCAACATGGTGAGACCCCACCCTCTAGCAAAAAAATGTTTATTTTATTAGTTGGGCATGGTGGTACATACCTGTAATCCTTTTTTCTTTTTTTTTTGAGACACAGCCTCAAGCTATTGCCCTGGTAGTGCAGTGGCATCACAGCTCACAGCAACCTCTAACTCCTGGGCTCAAGCGATTCTCCTGCCCCCGCCACCCAAGTAGCTGGGACTACAGGCACCTGCCACAACACCTGGCTATTTTTTGGTTGCAGCCGTCCATGTTGTTTGGTGGGCCTGGCCTGGATGCATACTTGTAATCCTATATACTCTATATCCTAATCCTCTATACTCAAGAGGCTGAGGCAAGAGGATCACTAGAACCCAGGAGTTGGAGTCTGCAGTGAGCTGTGATCCTGCCACTGAACTCCAGCCTGGGCAACAGAGCAAGACCCTATCTCAAAACAAAACAAACAGTGGCAGCTTACCAACAAAGGCTTCACTACCAACCATGTGACCAACACTGAAACAAGGACTGTAGGTAGGAGAGAGATCAATATGCTAACTGTAAGGGTCAAGAGCATTGTGCCTAAGCATTTTCAGATACATGAGAGCTCCCTGGCTGCCCCAGCCAAAAGAGATCCCAGACAAGAAATGCAATTCTTATTAATAACAGAGGAGAGAAAGCAGAACAGCTCCTTAAGCCAAGAGAAAGCATTTTATGGTGTTAAGTTTCAAAGTTTCTCACATGGGATCTTCTTTTTTTTTTTTTTTTTGTAGAGACAGAGTTTCACTTTATTGCCCTCGGTAGAGTGCCGTGGCGTCACACAGCTCACAGCAACCTCCAACTCCTGGGCTTAGGCGATTCTCCTGCCTCAGCCTCCCGAGTAGCTGGGACTACAGGCGCCCGCCACAACGCCCGGCTATTTTTTTGTTGCAGTTTGGCCGGGGCTGGGTTTGAACCCGCCACCCTCGGCATATGGGGCCGGCGCCCTGCTCACTGAGCCACAGGCGCCACCCACATGGGATCTTCTTTAAGAGGACCTGAAGTTACAAGGCCACCATACTGATCTAGAATGTCCACTGTCAGGATGAGTGTGGTAGCTCATGCCTCTAATCCTTGCACTCTGGGAGGACAAGGCGGGTAGACTGCTTGAGCTCACCGGTTTAAAACCAGCCTGAGCGGGCGCCGGCCCCATATGCCGAGGGTGGCGGGTTCAAACCCAGCCCCGGCCAAACTGCAACCAAAAAACAGCCGGGCGTTGTGGCGGGTGCCTGTAGTCCCAGCTACTCGGGAGGCTGAGGCAGGAGAATCGCTTAAGCCCAGGAGTTGGAGGTTGCTGTGAGCTGTGTGACGCCACGGCACTCTACCGAGGGCAATAAAGTGAAACTCTGTCTCTACAAAAAAATAAATAAATAAATAAATAAATAAATAAAATAAACCCAGCCTGAGCGAGGGCGAG
This sequence comes from Nycticebus coucang, assembly GCF_027406575.1. NCBI lineage: Eukaryota > Metazoa > Chordata > Mammalia > Primates > Lorisidae > Nycticebus > Nycticebus coucang. The sequence goes on from NC_069796.1 coordinate 81,525,923, forward strand.
ACCACATCTCTAAAAATAGCCAGGCATTGTGGTGGGTACCTGTAGTCTCAGCTACTTGGGAGGCTAACGAGTTGAGCCCAAGAGTTTGAGCTTGCTATGAGCTGTGATGCCACAGCGCTCTACCGAGGGTGGCAAAGTGAGAGTCTATCTCAAAAATAAATAAATAAATGAAGGAAGGAAATTCTGACAGATACTATAACGTGGATAAATCTCAAGACAACATGCAAAATGAAATAAGCCAGTCACAAAAGGGATAAACATTGTATAATTCTCCTAAGCAAGTATACAGAGTAGTCAAATTCATAGAGACAGAAAGCAGGATGGCTGCTGGGGGGTGAGCATTGGGGAATGGGGAGTTATTGTTTAGTGTGAACGAAGGTTCAGTTTTGCAAGATGGAAAGTTCTAGAGATGGATGGATAGTGGTAATGGCTGCACAGCAATGTGAATGTACTGACCTATACACTTCAAAATGGTTTAAATGGTACATTTTATGTAATGCATATTTTACAATTAAGAACAGACAGAATCAACTAATTAAAAAGAAAGATCATGCCCATCTTGTTCTCCACCTTGTTTCTAACACCTGGCCCATGCAGGTGGAAGGTGTTCACTGAATGGATGACAGAGGCTGCTGCTTACCAACCACTCATGATCTCCACCCATCCAGGGGCTGATGTGACTGGAGTGACCCTCAACAGCCACTTAATGCTAGTGCCTACATGACTTTCTTACTTCCTCCCTCTCAGTCTCCTATGGGTGTGACCCTGAAGCTAGTTTGCACCCCCATGGCCCAAGATCTGGCCTTCACAGTCCTAATCCAGATGAGTATGAGCCCCCACCACCCTTCTTGAACTAAACCATGTTTAGCCCTAAACAACCTTAGCTATTTCTGAAATACTAAATTCAATTCAAAGCACAGAGATTTTGACTGCGTTGTGATTTTCAGGAACTAATACACAGGACCTTTGGGCCATTCGATAGGAATGAAGATTCAGAGACATGGACGGCAGCCCATGAGGAAGGGAGCTGCTCCAAAGGAGACACTGCAAGGCCCAGCATGGTGGCTCACGCCTGTAATCCTAGCACTCTGGGAGGCTGAGGTGGGTGAACTGCCTGAGCTCACAGGTTTGAGACCAGCTTGAGCCAGAGCGAGACCTCGTCTCTAAAAAATGGCCAGGCATTGTGGCGGGTGCCTGTAGTCCCAGCTACTTGGGAGGCTGAAGCAAGAGAATCGCTTGAGCCCAAGAGTTTGAGGTTGTTGTGCGCTATGACACCGCGTCACCCTACCAAGGGTGACAAGTGTGACTCTGTCTCAAAACAAGACAAAAAACAAAGAAGACACTGCACACTCGAGGATAGTTGCTTAAAGCACTGGCCCAGGCTCACACACCACTCTGCAGCACTCTGTGGCAGGAACCAGGCCTTGAGCCTAAATGCAAGAACTGTGTCTAATCTACCCTGAACTCCCCTGGCCTCACTGTGGGGGAAGGAGGAGGCTGGTCAGTGAGGGGGTCAATGTAGATTTTCTCTTCTGAGCAAGATAAACTACCCTGAGCTTCTCCAAATTAGTCTTTTTTCCAGTCAGAGGCCAGAGCCCCATATAATGGGGTGCCAGGCCAGAAGCTCCATGACCCCCGCCATGCTCAGGCAGGCTCCCAGAACGCCTGTGCTGTCCCCAAGCCACTGATCTCCCCACGAGGCCCAGGAACAAAGGGACCATCCTCACTTCTTGGACCAGGAGACCAGGAGTCCTGGCAAAGAACTTACAAAGATGGACTGCTCCTTCAACCTCCTCTTGGCCTCTTCAGCTTCTAAAGTCTGCTGTTTCCTCCTGAAATGATAAATTTAAGCAGGAAGCACTCCTGTGGGCTGCCCTGGACACCTGGAGGACCACCGATGGGTGGGCTCACCTGTGCTCTTCGATCTGCTGCTCCCGCTCCCGGTAGCGCCGCTCACGCTCCTCCTGCTCCTGCCGCTCCTGCTCCATCCGCTCCTGCTCGAACCTGAGCCTCTCATCCAGGGCCTTCTTCCGCTCCTCCTCCTTCCTCAGCTCTTCCTCCTTCTGCAAGCAGCAGAGGAGGGGCAGGCCCTGAGCCTGGGGGCCCGGCCCCTCCAGTCCCTCCCTGCCCCAGGACTGAGGAAGCAGTGGTTCTGGGGAGTCAGGGGAGAGCCATGTGGGCACAAGGTCAAGAGGGCTCTCTGCTGTCCCAATTGAGGGACTCAGAGCTGCCCCATGAGGCCTAGGAGGGACAGCTCAGTCTGAAGGCCACGCTCAGGGTCTCAGACCTTGGCCTGCTCCCAGAACTGCTCGCGGTTAATCCGCTTCATCTCTACAGCTGCATCCGTCTTCTGGTAGGTGGTACCCTGCAGAGTCAAAGCAAAGGGTGAGCCCTAAGAGGGACCCAGCAGGCCAGACTCAGGTGTCAGCACATTTAGGCAAAACCAGGCAGCCCCAGGCACACACTGACCACGGGCTCTGCGTTCTCATCCTCCCGCAGCCGCAGCCGGTGCAGCACAGGGCTAGAGAGCCGCGCCAGCCCGTTGGAGAGCCGCTGCCCAATGGCACCTGCATCGATGTCTTCCACACTGCTGGCGTTTACGATCACATCGACGCCCTTCCACAAGAAGAAGGCAGTGTTCAGGTGGTATCAGGGATCCCTACCATTACTACCCCTGGCACACAGACCAGGACGGCTATCCCCACCCATACACCATAAGCCCTGACCCCATACACACCTGGAAGAACTCAGCCACTTTGGCCACATGGCTGGCACAAGCGCACTTACGGGCATCAGGCACATCTTCACCTACCTACAAAGTACCAAGCAAAGACGGGGTCAGAAAAGGACAACAGGGGCCCCACATATGAGGTGCCAGGCCCTTGACTACCTTCCCCAGGGCTGGTGTTCTCTCCCTCAGCTCCCTTCCCCAGCCTGAAGCTGCATACCCAGTTGATGAGCACGTATTTTGGCAGAGCAGCCAGTGAGTCCTTGACGCTGCAGAAGCCGTACATCACCTTCTGGTTCTCGAAGTGGCCTGAAAGCTCCTGCAAGCCCCCTTCTGGGGGAGTCAGGAAAGGGTCAGGACTCTCCATCTCCTAAACCCTTACCCTAAAAAGGGCCCGGAACCCAAAGGAAAGACTTCTCATGGGCTCTGCAAGCATAGCCAAGGGTCTTCTGGCCTCTGAGATCTGGAGGTCACATTCTGGGCTGGAATGTGGGGGGTAGGGGACAGAGGACCTGGGTTTGCCTTGGAACCTTCCAAGACTGATTTGGGGTAGGTCACACATCATCACATCTCACTAGGTGCTAGTGCCCAGCAAGGCAAAAAAAGCCTTCTAGCTTTGGTGCTAATTCAGGCCATCCCTAGGTCCCCTCCCCCTCAGCTGTGTGACTCCGGGCAAATCATTTTCCCTCTCTGAGGCTCAGTCTTCTCAGAAGTCAAATGTTAAGCAAGGCTCCCTCCATGGATGACTAAAGAAGGAAGAAGAACACCCCTTGGACAAGTGTGGGTCTGTTGGATGCAGGCAGGAAGGTGGCTGGGAGCCAGGTGGGTGGGGAAGAAAACCAGAGGAGGCGAGGAGAGGAAGGCCAAGGAACAGCTGGAATTCTTACCTCCTGAGGCTGCAAGCTTGAGGTCATCTGAGCCATCTTCATATGTGTATAGAGCCCTGGGGAAAGGGGAGGTGTCTCATCTAAATCTCAAGGTCCAGGCTACCAATTTTGAGTGGGGATGGCTCTGGGGAGGGAGAAGGACATGGAGAGAAGGGGACAGGAGCAGGGAGGGCTCCTGCTATTGCCATAACAGGGCCAAGCACCATTTCAGGTGGGAGCCCAGCAGGGTACATACTGGTAGCCCTTTGAGGGCTTGGGTCAAGTGGGGAGCAGGGAATGAGGGAGAAACTGCTGCTTGGTGGAGCTCAGAGTATCCCAGCCCTGGCCCTGCCAGCCTACAACCCAGTGGAGTGGTATGCGATGGAGATTCCAAGGCGACGGTTCCTTGGTTACCGTTCCCTGGCTACCACAATCCTCATCCCCCATTGGCCAGTGCCAGGAACGTACCTGGCACGTGCCTCGGTACCCGCTGCCCCTCCCCCCCATGGGGAGGGAAGGGGAGGAGACAGAACCTGGCACATTCACAGCTATGGGCATCCCCCCGTAACCACAGCAACCTGGCAATTGGCACACAATCAGCCCACCCCAGCTGCATTCTCCAGGAACACAAAGGACCCTGGGGACCCACCCTCAGCCTCAATCTCCGCCTCTCTGAAATGGGGATGAGGTCACTGCAGTCTCTCTGCCTAGACTCTGGCCCCAGGGCAGCCTTGGCTCCTGGCCTTCCACCCACTATGTCCCCTCCACCCAGCTGAGGCCTCTGTCTGCCTCCTGGGAGTGCTGGCCTTTCCTTCCGCCTTAGCTTTGCCAGAAAGCTGACCTAGCAGCCTTCCTCCTTCCTCCTCTTCCCTTGCTTTGTCTGGCCTGGCTCCTTCTCTCCCGGCACATCCATTTCACTGAGGGGTGTGCAGCAAAGAGGGGAGTGCAGAGTCCGGATGCCTCCCACCCACATGCAGGCACAGGCTGAGGACTCTAGGAGGGAGGAAGGGTCCTGCCACCTGCCATTAGCAGGGAGGAAGAGTCCTGCCACCTGGGAAGAGCCTTGTTCCTGAGGTTTAGAAGGGCTCACACCCTTCTCCAAACTAAATCTCAAGTGCCAAGGCAGGAGGCTGTGAGGAGGAAAGACAGGAGAGGAGGGCAATGGAGAAAGAAAACAGGGAGAAAAGGCAGAGAAACTAAGATAGAAGAAAGGAGAGAAATGAAGGAAGAGGAAACGAAGGGGGGTGGGTGGAGGGGATATCTGGCCTAAGCCTGGGGAGGTTGCTGCCAGGGTCAAATGGCCCCCAGCCCCACTCCATCCTGATCCACTCCCCCCCACCTCTAGAAAAGGGCACAAGTGGGCTATGAAGCTGGGAGCTTCTGGTCCAACTGTTGCCCCAGCCTCAGCCCAGCTCCAACAGCTGCTTCCCAGCACAATTGTCCCACCACCTGTCTGACTGCCCTAACCCGTCACTGGGAACAAAGGGTCCTCAGAGAAGCAGGGTCTGCCCCTCTCCATTCACAGAAACTGGGAACAGTTTCCAGGCACTGTTCTAGGTATCATCCCAACCTGGGATGACTTGTCTTCACCTTGCCCAGGCTCTCCAAGGGCTCTTCCATAGTCAGTCCCTGGCTGGCCACCTCCCGCCACCTCTTCCTGCTCCAGCCATAGCACTTCCCCAACAGAAAGCGCACCTCATTTCAAACCTTCAGCAGCCCACCTCCCTCAGCTCCACTTCAGCTGCCTTTCCATCATAACTCCGTATCAGATTACATGTTGGGTCTCTCTGATGGTTCCCATCCCAAGCACAAGGCTGGGTAGGAGTCTTTACCCTGTGTGATCCTCTTCACACGAAACGCCAGATCTGCTTCTCTGCCTCACTCCTATCCCTGACTGAGCCCCTCCATCTTTCAGGGTCCAATGCCAGCACCCCAGGCAATTTCCCCCGAGCCATACCTCCGCAGGGCATTTACCACCCCCACAACCTGAGGCACCCTGGGCCTGGCAGTGAATCTGCTGGACACCCAAATGGGATGGGAGAGTCAGGAATCTACACATCTCTCCATGAACTGGAAGCTTCATGAAGGCAAAAACTCTTGACTCGCTCAATAAAACACATTTTGTCCAGCACAGAGCAGCATCAGTAGGTGTGTGTGATAGTGACACAAACTCTTAGAAACCATCTAGGCCTGAGAAACTGGACAAGGGTGAGATGGGAGCTGGCCTGTGGCAGCTCCAGGGAGATCCAGGGGTCAGCTAGGGGGCTGAGGGCAGGTGGACCCCTCAGGACAATCCCACTCTTAGGATATTAGAGCTGGAAAGGCCTTGGGTAGCCCAAATATGGTTGAGCCTTCTATTCTTTTTGCCAAGAGGTCCAGAGAGGACCAAAGACTTGTTGGTGGTCAATGAGTCATATCCTAACAAGGCAACAGTGGCCTTTCTCACCGCACAACCTGACTTCCTGGGTACCTGCTCTCAGTGCCAGGGCAGTGGTTCATTTCAGATACCCTGCCACCTAGGTGTGGGCTCCCCGCCCCCCAATCACTCTCTCCCTTATTAGAGGCAAGGTAAGGGCGGGTAGACAACAATTATACCTAAGACACCCCTCCCTCTGGGCTAAGTGCAGGGTCTATCCTTGAGTCTTGAGACCCCACTGCATTCTGTGCTGGGTGCTAGGGCACTCATGCCCCCTTCTGCAGAATATGATCCTCATAGCCCTTCTCTAAAATGCTATCTGGGCCTTTGGGAGTGAGCAAATGTGTGCATGTGCGAGGGTGCATGTGTGCATCTGTGTGTGTCCCACACACAACCCAGATGGGGGGTGACGCACACCAGTGATGAATAACTCACTTTGGCCACATGGATGGTGGGAGCTGAGGCCTCTGCTCAGCATGATGTGGGGCAGCAATAGTGTGTGGCCCTGGCACTAGGCCACCAGAGCTCTGCTTTACAGGGGTTAAGAGAAAATAGGGTGATGGTAGACAACATTCCCCAGAGTAGGGGGTGAGGGAGGCTTTCTGGGATGAGTTGGGTCTCTCTCCAGGCAGGGACTTATCCCAAGGCCAGTTCTTTCACCAAGCCAAACCGGCCACTTGCCCAGAACTCCTCCCATGATCTCAGCCCCCCAGGGAAAGGGCTGGGACAATGGGTGGGCCACCTGCCTGCTTAGCCTGTGCTGGCTTCTCCTGTGACTGACCTGCAGGACACAAGAGCTTGTCTCCCTCGTCCATCCCTCCAGGCTGGCTGCCCGCCAGTGCTGCAGTACCATGGCATGGACGCCTGGCCATCTTGTCCCTTTCTCGAGCCCCCAGGTCAGTGTGTCTACCTGGCTGCCCTTTCAGCCTAAGTGGGGTCTCTTGGAGCTGCCCTTACTTAGTGCCTGTTTCCTCAAGGAGAAGAGTCTCTATTTCCTGTCTATAGGGGAGGAGAGGCTTAGGAACAGAATGGGTACCTGCCCCAGAAGAGTATTCTGAGGAGATGATGATTCCTGGATGGGGCAGTGTGGAACCCCATGGTTTTCTATTCCTGCCACACCAGGGGCTCCAGCCCCAGAGCAGGTGGTCCATACCCTCCCCAAGCTAAGGGGGGGAACAACAGAAGGAAGAGCCCCTATCAGGGACCCAGCAGCCATGCTAGGGACCCAGGGGACCTACTCACCCCCAGATCCCTCTTTGGGGGTCCCTCTGCTTGTTTTCCAGAGGTAAAACAAGGTACCAGGGATCTGGACTGGCACCAGAGAAAGGCAGGTCAGTCTCCTTGATATCCCCTAGCCCAGCTGCCTAGCCCCTGCTATCGGCTTCAAGTATTGGAAAGAATTGATCATTCCTGCCTTTTCAGTGACCCGGAGAGGTCTGGGAGTCACTTTGCAGTCACCATGTGGCAGTGAACATCCTTCCATCACACTCCAGCCCAGGTTGGGGGGGGGAGGGCGGCCAACTCGGAGAGGTCCCCAGTGGGCGGGGCGCCCCGGCCCCCAGCCCGCTCCGCTCCTCCCCCGCCCTAGCTTTCCTTTGTGCTGAGGCCGGGCCGGGCCAAGCCAGGCAAGCTGCGCTGGCTTCGCTAGCTCGGTCCCCGCCCCGTCCCCTCTCGGTCCTCACCCGCTGGAAGGTGGCGAAGGTGCCCTTGGCCGCCCCGTGCACACCTGTCCCCGGGGCAGGGGGATGGTGGGAAGTGGGGGATGGGCTCCCGCAGGGCCACGAGGCCCGGAGTCACGCATCGGACCCCGCGTCCACCTGGTGGACCCCGCGTCCATCTGGCCTGCGACCGGCCGCCGCTCCCACTGAGCGTCTGGGGCGCCTCCGGGCGCTAGGGGCCCAGCGCTGCCCCGCCTGGCTCACCCGGCCCCTCCCCCGGCGCGCACAAAGGCAGCCCCTCCCTGACCCTCCCGGCCCGTTGCACCATTTCGGGGTCTTCCCCTCCTTTCCTGGCTGCGGGGCGGCAGGGACGAATGGAAACAAAGGCGCGGCGGCGGCGGCGGCGGCGCGGGGACAAAGGGGCCGGGGCGAGGGCGGGGGGCTCACCAGTCGGCCGCGCTCTCCTCCCGAATCACCTCCTCGTATGCCGCCAGCAGCTCCAGGCGGTGGCCGCTGAAGCTGACGCCGGCCATGCTTCGGGCCGGACCGAGGCCGAACGGACAGACGCACAGACGGACGGACGGACGGAGAAGGAGGGAGGAAAAAAGAGGGAGTCGCGGCCGACGCCTCTGAGCCTCTGCAGCGCTGCGAACCCAGCGAGCCAGCGGCCGGGGGAGGGGAGCCGGCCGGCGGGGGGCGGGGGGCTCTGGCTCCGCCCGGCTCGCTCCCTCCCTGCTCGGTCCTAGCGCCGCCTGGGCCGGCCCAGGGGGAGGCCCGCCCCCCCTTCCCGGCCTGCCCCGGGCGCCCCCACGCCCCTTGCTCACGCGCCTTCCACGCGGCGCCGGGGCCAATGCCTCCCGCACCTCCAACCCTCCCCCGTTCTGGCCCCGTCCCCTGACCCCAACTTAGGCGCTCACCCTCTTCCCAGTCCCAAACTCAGCCCCGTTCCCACCTTTGCCCTCCCAGTCCTTATCTGGTCCAGCCCCACCCATTGTTTAATTTACCTCCACCCTGGTCCAGCCTAATCCCTAGCCCCAAGCGAGTTCACATACCGGACCACTTCTGGCCTGTCTTGCAGCCCAGCTCTGTCCCTGAAAGAAAGGTCCATTCCTAGTCCATACCCATCACTGTCCACTGCCATCTGAGTTCCAACCCCAAATCAATCCCAGGTTTGCCCTCCCAGCTTTGGCCCTGTTCCTGACCCAACGCGTAGCACTACGGGTCGTTCACCATGCCATCCTAACTGTACCCTCCTCAGTCCAACCTTTCCTAGGCCTGTCCTGATCCCAGTTGCTAACAGCACCCCTCCCTCCTGCTCCATAGACTTGTCTCAGGCCAGTCCTACCCCATTACCCCATCTTTGCCAGCCTCTTTCCCCACCCACACCTGTGCTCTTTCAGATGGGCCAGCCTAGGAAATACGTTTCCTTCTCTCCTCACTTCTCCCAGAGGAATCCCAAGTGGCATTCAGGAAGCAGCATCTAACTCCAGACTCCCAGGGCAGCAATCCAAGGACACTTCAGGGTGAGCCTCCTGGCATCTGTATTTCCTAAAGCTCTGAACACAGAGGGGCTGGGGCCCAGAGAAATCTCCTGAAAGGAGTGAATGCCACACCAGAGCCTCCTGGAACATCTCCATTCCTTGCTGGGATGGAACCCTGAAACCCTCTACCTCCTCTCAGAAACCTTTTCTACCATTAAAAAACCTCCCAACCCCATCTCCCCAGGGGAGGTGACACGTTGAGCATATTTCACTTGGTCCCATCTGGGGTAGAGGAGAAAGGGGTTCTAGCTAGGCCTTTGAGTTCTGAGTTGGTAACTGACTGTGCCAGAAGAGCAAGGGAGAGTGGTGTGCATATATGCCCACCAGTGGTTCCCAGCACTTTGGAGCAGGGAGAACCCTTTTAAAACTCAAAACATTTCATAGGCCTCTTCCTTGAGAACTCTTGAAAGTAAGGCCCAGGCAGGGTCAACCCAGGTCCTGTGCCCCAGACCAACTAGCCAGTAGGTGCAGTTGGGGTGCAGTGGAGATCCCTGAGTGGGTGACACAGGGTGGGAAAGGGAAGGGGTGAGGGGTTATGGGGAGGACAGAGCTTCAGCCATCACCCATCTGGGGAAGAAGAGGAGGATTCTGAGGAGGGAGGAGACCCTATAGCCTCTGGGATTCTGGGGAGGGGTGGGCAGATGGCCAAGCATCTGCATCTCTGGCCACAGCCTCTTCCTGCTCCTTTTGACTTGTCCTAGCTTACAGCTCCCCCCTCCCTAAGCTTCCCACACACTCAATTTCACATCCAAAAACCAGAAGCCCCAAGTACACCCTCCTCAAATTCCTGCCTTCCACTAGCCACCTACAAACTCTCTAGACACACCCATTCTCACCTCTTGCCACCAATACTTTAAAATAAACTTTCTATTTTAAAACAGTTTTAGATTTACCAAAAAATTACAAAGATAGTATAGAGTTCCCATACATCCCACACCCAATTTTATGTTTTTTTTCAGGAGAGCAAGGTGGTGTCCTGGTAGTCTTTGCAGCCTGCTCCCTTTCCCATCATCTTCTTCCTATCATTTGTAGATGTATACAGACATCTGTTGCCTGTGATCTGTCTTCTTCTCTCCCCATTTTCCCTGGCATTGCTCTGGCTAAGATCATCAGTGGTTTCCTAAGTTGCCAGATTCAGTGGATCCATAGTTCTCAGTTACCTTGACTGGTGGGAGTTGGTGGCCACTGGTCACTCTGTTTTCTGAGAACCTGCTTCCTTTTAGCCACTGGCTGCCCCAGAAATCCACATACCCAGCCTTCTCAGAGGATGGGTGACTGGTAGGTGCCTCCCATCAGGCTTCATGTCTGCCACCCCCCAGGATTGATCACCCTTCAAGTTACTGACATGTCTCCCCACACACACTGGGAGCCTGGTCCCATGGCTTCTAGCTCCTCTGAGTAGAAAAGATAAGAACAAGGGTGGATTCAGATGCAGAAACTGATCCCTTGCTGTGTGACCTTGGCTAAAACACTTAACCCTGTGTGAGCTTTCTTTGATAACCTTTTGTGTGGATAAAATGTGACTGGTTGGAGGCTTAGAAAAAAGAATCTCCTCCCTTCCTTCTCATGGCCCCACCCTCCTCCCTCCACCCCCACTTTCCTGTTCTGTGCTCCCCCACACCTGTAAGGAAGCTTTCTAGGCTGAGGGGAGCCTGCAAGACTTTTCCAGCACTAGCTGGTAGAACCTTCTCTAGCTCCATCTTGCCCCTGCAAGCACATCTTGAAAAAACGCACAGCACTTCCCAGGTATCTGCCCCTGTCGCTGAGCCAGACGCTTTTTTTTGAGACAGTCTCACTGTCACCCTTAGTAGAGTGCTCTGACATCATAGCTCACAGCAACCTCAAACTCTTGGGCTCAAGCGATTCTCTTGCCTCAGCCTCCCAAGTAGCTGGGACTACAGGCGCCCGTCACAATGCCCAACTATTCTCAGTCTTGCTGAGGCTAGTCTCAAACCGGTGAGCTCAGGAAATCCACCTGCCTCAGCCTCTCAAAGTGCTAGGATTACAGTGGTGAGCTACCACACCCAGCCTTGGGTGAGCCATTTTTTAATTTTTTTAGAGACAAAGTCTCACTGTGTTGCCCTCGGTAGAGTGCCATGGCATCACACAGCTCACAGCAACCTCCAACTTCTGGGCTTAGGCGATTCTCTTGCCTCAGCCTCCCAAGTAGCTGGGACTACAGGCGCCCGCCACAACGCCCAGCTATTTTTTTTGTTGCAGTTTGGCCAGGGCTGGGTTTGAACCTACTACCCTCGGTATATGAGGCTGGCGCCCTACTCACTGAGCCACAGGCACTGCCCTGGTGAGCCATTTTTATTCACATTAGTTATTCTCCCAATAAGCTTATTGCTAATGGTATGCCCTTAGGCTAGTTGCCTGACCTGTCTTGAATCGCTGTCTTCAACTATAAGATGGGGATGGTAATGATGATACCTACCTCCTAGGGTCAGTTTGAGGATATTTTATATTTTATTTTATCTTATTTTTTTTTCTTTGAGACAGAAACTCACTATGTCACCCTCAGTAGAGTGCTGTGACATCACAGCTCACAGCAACCTCAAACTCTTGGGCTTAAGCCATTCTCTTGCCTCAGCCTCCCAAGTAGCTGGGAGAACAGGTGCCCACCACAACGCCTGGCTATATTTTATTTTATTTTTAAGATAGAGTCTCTCTCTGGCGCCCTAACTAGAGCACTGTGGCATTATAGCTCACAGTAACCTCAAATTCTTGGGCTCAAGCAATACTCTTGCCTCAGTTTTTCTATTTTTTTTTTTTTTTTTGAGACAGAGCCTCAAGCTGTCACCCTGGATAGAGTGCTGTGGCATCACAGCTCACAGCAACCTCTAATTTCTGGGCTCAAGCTATTCTCCTGCCTCCGCCTTCCAAGTAGCTGGGACTACAGGCGACCACCACAACACCTGGCTATTTTTTGGTTGCAGCCGTCATTGCTGTTTGGCAGGCCCGGGCTGCATTCAAACCCACCAGCTCAGGCGCCGAGCCAGTTTTTCTATTTTTAGTGAAGACAGGGTCTCACTATCCTCAGGCTGGTCTCAAACTTCTGAACTTCAGTGTTCCACCCACCTCACCCTCCCAGGGTGCTAGGATTATAGGCATGAGCCACCGTGCCTGGCCTGGTGGATTTTCCACAATTGGCTCCAGATGGGAGCATGTGATCCAGGCCTGGTTGGGTCAGATCTAGTGACTACTTCAGGGATGGACTCGTGACCCAAGTCAGTTCAAAGGGTATCAGCACTGGGACTTTTGCTGGAAACATGAAGAAAGTTTCTGTCCACTGCGGGTGCTGAGCTGGCAGGGTATGGGTCTGGTGCTGGGGGGCGCCATAACCTGCCAATAATGGGGAGAGCCTCCTGAGAATAAAGCCAGCGCTGAGAGGAGAGAGAACAAGATTCCCAGTAGCATCCATGGCTACCTGGATCCATCCAGGTCTGGAGCCATTAACTTCCTCAGTTAAATTAGCTCTTTTTACTAGCCTGAACTACAGCTGAAAAAGTCCTTCCTGGGCGGTGCCTGTGGCTCAACGGGGTAGGGCGCCTGTCCCATGTGCCAGAGGTGGCGGGTTCAAGCCCAGCCCTGGCCAAAAACCACAAAAAAAAAAAAAAAAAGAGTCCTTCCTAACCTACCTAGTCCTCAAGTAGTAACCACATTTATCAGTGGCAAGGGACATGGGTGAAACCTTCCAGTGCCCACAACCCTGAGCAGAAGGATTCGGTCTTGTCCTGGGATCCTTGCTGACCACTTTGAAGTGACTCCTGCCTATACAACCTCCCAAGCAGCTGTTCCTGGGCTCCAGACTTCTCCCCAGGCTCCCAGTTAGCAAGCTAACCCTATGACCCCTGCAGCAGTAGTCCCCTGCCTCCTCCCTTTAGGCCCCAGTTGAGAGGGGCCCATCCACACTCAGAGTGAGCTTTGGATTCAGGCCAACTCAGATCCCTGGAGACCTGCTGCCAGCCCTCTAGCCCATCAGCTCCTTCCTGTGGCAGAGCTGGTAGGAGAGTTCTGGGACTGTGTGTGTACCTTCTGTGCGTACCATATCCATGTGGAGCCAGGGCTGAGGAGGCAGTGACAGAATCGCCTTGATACTCTGGTGAAACAGTTCCTCACCCGCCACCGCCTCTCTCCCTGCTGATTCCAAATGAGCTCAAGCCGCTCTGAGCTGGGAAAGGCCTCCCCCCACTCCCAAGCCCTCTGCCTCTCCAGTTGCCCACTCAGCCCCCTGCCATGGGCTCTGCCCCCTCCACTGGGGAAACTGCACTTCCCAAGGGTGCTAATGGCCTCCTTGCCTGACACAAGGGCATTCATTTCCCAGTTCCTACAGCCTCCACCCGCACAGCCTTGCACCCTACCTTTGGAACACTGTGATCCTTGCAGCTCTGTGATGGGGGCACACAAGGGGCTGGGAAGGAAGGGTTGCCTTGGCCTTGGATCCTTGGAGCAGCAGGCCCAGGCCATTCTGGCTGGGTGGCGCTGAATAGGTTCCTTGTCCTCTCAGAGCCTCAGTTTCCTCATCTAAAACACTGTTGCCTTTAATAAAATCTCTCCTAAAGGTGTTATGATGCTGGGGCAGTGCCTGTGGCTCAAGGGGTAGGGCGCTGGTCCCATATGCCGGAGGTGGCGGGTTCAAACCCAGCCCCGGCCAAAAACCAAAAAAAAAAAAAAGGTGTTATGATGCTTAAATAACATTTAAGTGATTTATGTGTCCAGCACCCAGAGTGAGGCAGCCTGCAGAGGAGGTGCCTGCTGATTGCTTTGATGCCCCCACACCAGGGGGATCCTTGCACCCAGGATCCAGCAGCCCCTGCTCTCTGCCCTTCTCCCCCCTCTTCAGCCACCATCCTTGGGCAGACACATTACAGCTCACAGCTCACACTCCCCACCCACATCTTGGCCTCTTAGCTGACCTTGGTGATCCTCTTGGCCCACCCCAGCCAAGGCTCTTAAAAGAGCTGTCTGCACTCTTGTCCCACATCCTCACCACAACCCTCTCCTTGTTCCTCTTTAACCCTGGCAGCTGCCCCAGCTCTCTGCTAAACTGATCTGGCAAATGTCACCTTGTTGCAAAATGCCAAGGGGACCACTTGGCCTTATCTGCCTGATTGACACTGTTGGCAGCATCTTGACACACTCTGAGCCCTGCTCTGGCTCCTCTGTCCCAGAACCCTTGGGAGGCTCTCATCCTAGGTCTCCGGCCGCTTTCTGTTGTCCCTGCCCAGTGCCATGATGCTGGTGTTCCCCATGTCTCTTCTCTTCTCTGTGCTAAGGCCCCAGCCGTCATCATGCTGGATTTGATTCATATTTATTATTTTTTAATAGGATTTTAGAAATTAAATGTAGTTGCCCATACCAGATCTCACATAAAAATTTGAGCCTCTGGATGCTATTGATAAGCCAGATCTGGCGACACTGCTCAGAATTCTCAGGGCAGCCCTCGCTGCAAGCCAGGGGGTGGCTTCCCCCAGATGGGCTCCCCACAGTGACTGCCATCCACCCTGTGCTCTTGCTTGCTTGTATCCATGGAAACCAAGGATGGACTGAGAGGGTTTCGTGGTTCAGGAGAAGTGGGAGAGAGTACATTTCCTTATGGAAGTGAGAGATACTGTTTAATATGCCATGGATGTCTAGGTTGAAAGAAAACCACACCCTACCTGCTTTACTCCTGATGTTAACCTGTGTGGGCCCTGCTGCCCAGCTCTCCCTAGGCATCAGTTATAAACATCTATGTTGACTGCCTGGTCCTGGCCCCCAAGACCCCAGCCCCTCTTCCCCATCTAGCTCCTGCTCACTGCCCTCGGGCTTCTCCTACAACACAAATCTGAACTGGTGCTTCACTTTCTTTTCCTTGGGTTTTTTTTTTTTTTTTTTGGCTTTTTTAAATTTTATTTCGTTGCTTATTTTTTATTTCTTTTTTCTTTTTTTTTTTTTTTTGTAGAGACAGAGTTTCACTTTATTGCCCTCGGTAGAGTGCTGTGGCCTCGCACAGCTCACAGCAACCTCCAACTCCTGGGCTTAGGAGATTTTCCTGCCTCAGCCTCCCGAGCAGCTGGGACTACAGGCACCCGCCACAACGCCCGGCTATTTTGTAGAGACAGAGTCTCACTTTATGGCCCTCGGTAGAGTGCCATGGCCTCACACAGCTCACAGCAACCTCCAACTCCTGGGCTTAAGCGATTCTCTTGCCTCAGCCTCCCGAGTAGCTGGGACTACAGGCCCCAGCCACAATGCCTGGCTATTTTTTGTTGTTGTTGTTGCAGCTGTCATTGTTGTTTGGCGGGCCCAGGCTGGATTCGAACCCGCCAGCTCAAGTGTATGTGGCTGGCGCCTTAGCCGCTTGAGCCACAGGCACCGCGCCATTTTTCTTGTTTTTTTTTGAGACAGAGCCTCACTCTGTTGCCCCAAGCTAGAGTGCCAAGGCATCAGCCTAGCTCACAGCAACATCAAACTCTTGGACTCAAGTGATCCTCCGGCTCAGCCTCCTGAGAAATTGAGACTACAGGCCCCTGCCACAATGCCTGGCTAATTTTTTCGTTTTTGTTTCTTTCTTTTTTTTTTTTTTGAGACAGAGTCTCACTATGTCACCCTTGGTAGAGTGCTGTGTCGTCACAGCTCACAGCAACCTCAAACTCTTGGGTTCAAGTGATTCTCTTGCCTCAGCTTCCCAAGTAGCTGGGACTACAGGTACCCACCATAATGTCCAGCTATTTTTTTGTCATTGTTGTTTAGCAGGCCCAGGCCAGGTTTAAACTCGCCAGCCCTGGTGTATGTGGCCAGAGCCCTAACCATTGAGCGACGGGCACAGAGACTATTTTTCTATTTTTAGTAGAGACAGGCTCTCTTGCTCAGGCTGGACTTGAACTTTTATTTTTTTTTTTTGGCCGGGGCTGGGTTTGAACCCACCACCTTTGGCATATGGGGCCGGCGCCTTACTTCATTGAGCCACAGGCACTGCCCTGGACTTGAACTTCTAAACTCAAGGGATCCTCCTGCCTCAGCCTCCTGGAGTGCTAGGATTATAGCCAGCCATCCCTTCTCTATTTCAACACTTCTGTGCCCTGCCTTTATGAGTCAGTCCCAGCTCCTCACTGGTACTTGTGGCCTTCCAGAACCTGGGGAGTGCCCTGTCCAGCCCTACCTCCTGTTCCCATTCTCAAGTGGTGGCTGGTGGATGGCGGGTGGCAGACAGCCCTTCCAGGTCTCCATGCTCCATTTCTGTAGATCCTCCTCAACTCCTCTAACCTCTAGGCCAGGCCATACTAGACCAGGGGCTCCCCACAGGTCTGTGGGCACTGGGCCCAGCACAGGGGTCCTGCCTGTACCTTCTCCTGCCAACCACACACCCTCCACGTCCCTATCACAAGGACCACCAAGATGACCAACCCTGAAAGAACCATCTTAATCTCTACCCTGCTATATGCCTCAGATTCCACCATTCCTGGTGCATGGGGGCAGGGCACACGGGACACAGCTAGATACAAGTTTATTGTGGCAATGAGGTGAACAGTGGCCGGTGTGGCCAGCACCGATGTAGGATGGTGGTGGGGAGTAGGGGAAGGTGAGAAGGGTGGGGCAGGGCCCAGGGAACCCCAGGCTTGGGCCAGGAGTTGGGGCAACCATTGTCAGATCCCAGAAATAACTCCAGGCCCCTCAGGCCCGGGGAGCCAAGGCAGCAGTGGGTGGCAGGGGCTCACACGTGGGAGAAGGCGTGGCTCTTGCAAAGGGGTTTGTCCTTCTTGGAGTAGAAGGTCTTTCCTTCCAGGTTGATCTGACATATCTGGGGACAGTGAAGGCCCAGTCACGTGGGGTTGGGGACAGAAGGAGAGGCCCTTTCCCAACCTGTCATGTATCCCAGAGGCAGGGGTGGGGCTCTCACCGAGCAAACAAAGCATGTATCGTGCCAGCTGAAGCCCAGTGCCTCCAGGAAGCGGTCCCCGGCATCTATCTTGAAGTCACAGCCACGACATTTTGTGCCAAACATCTTCTCATAGTCTAGGAATGGAGGCAGAGAGGAAAGGGGCCTAAATTTGTACCCGTCCCAAGGCCCATCTCTACTCGCCCTCACAAGGCTGTGCCATACCTCGCTCGCAGTAGGGCGCCCCTTCCTCCATGTAGAAGGCCCTATTCCGAATGGGGGTCTTGCAGGCAGCGCAGGTGAAGCAATGCACATGCCAGGTCATCTTTAGGGCATGCATGATCTCCTGGGAGGAGGAGGCAATCACTCAGCAGCTTGGCCCCCTCCCCTGGAATGCTGGACACAGGAAGGCTGGTCCTGGGCCCTCTTCCTTCTCCTGGTTAATGATACAGGACTCCCACACCTGTCTCTTAAGCTGTAGTCTCCACCAGATGTCCACAGGCCTCTCAGATGTGCCATATCCAAACTCAGTCCAGATCTCCCCAACCCACCCTGCTCCTCCCCCAGCTGCACCCATCTCACTGATGGCAACTCCACCCTCCCATTTGTTGCAGCCAAATTCCCCCCTTTCCCTCACACTCCACATCACGTACAGCTGTACCTTCAAGACACATCCAGATTCAGGCCACCTCTCACAGCCTCCCTGATGTGAGCTGTTGAGCTCTAGCCATCTCTGGCGTGGTGACTGCACAAAACCAGCCTGTGTGCTGTGACCCCGGCAGCCACACTAGGTCTCTTCAACCCAAGCCAGACCATATCCCCTGTTCAAAACCCTGTAGTGCTTCCCATTTCTCTAAGTAAAAGGCAAGCAGGTGTGGCCTTCCCCAGGGGTCCTGCCTTGCTGGCCTCTTGCCCCAAATTGACATGCCATGTGTACTGTCTTGGGGCTTGACACTTGCTGTTCCCTAGGCCTGGATGGTTCTACCCAAGTATCTCAAGCCTCACCCCTCAACCTCCTTCAAGTTTCTGTTCAGATGTCACCTCCTATAGAAAACCCATTGTGACCACACCAGTCCACACTCCAGCCCACCTTCTCCACCCATGCTCCCAGTTCTTCTTACTCTGTAACACTTCTCTTCCTAGCCTGCCCCAGATGATCTACTCACTGTGTCTCTCCCCACTTCTCTCTGATAAAATGTAAAGTCCAGGAGGCATGAAACACCCAGTCTTATTAACTGATCTGCCCTAACAGTGCCTGGCCCTCAGTGGCAAGTTAACTCAGCTCACTGTGGGCAAGAGGTGGGTAGAGTGCTCCGTGGGCTGCCCTAGTCACCTCCAGAGTTCTTGGGCCAAGCAAAGCCAGCAATATTCAGATCTGGATAGGCAGAAGGCAGTGGGGTAGGGAGAGGTTTGAGAGAGGGGTCAGAGATCTGTGGTCCAGACCTTGCTTCTTAGTTGGGTGACTTGCTAACAGCTTTACCTTCTCTTGAGACTTGGTTCCATCCCTTGAGAACTGGGAACTTTAGAGAACCTTGAGACTGGCCCTCTGCTTGAAGTCCCACATCCAGTGCCTTCAAGGGCCAGGCGAGGACTGTGAGGGGGAGCACCTGTTCCGCCTCTAGGGTGGCACTGACCAGTTCACTCAGGAATGCCTACCTAGAAGGCTCAGGTTGAAATGGAAGTATTAACATGGAATCTGATTTTTAACTATTGGCCATTGATTTAAAAATTAAACAGTGTGGCCCTCACGAGACAAAAAGTATGGGTAACATGTAGCTCTCAGATGGCCCATTTCTGCCCTGCGCAGTGTCTGTATCACTTCATGCGTACCTTACAGCCATACTGGCCAGCAGTTAGTGCCACCTCCACTTTAGTGAGGCCCAGAGAGGGTGACTTGCCCCAGTTCAGTCAATTCATGACAGAAATGGGTTTAGTACCCATGTCTGATTGGTTCCAAAACTGCCTGTTTCCCACAGCCTGGTGTTGCCTTTTTTATTTTTTTTGTGGTTTTTGGCCGGGGCTGGGTTTGAACCTGCCACCTCTGGCATATGGGACTGGCGCCCTACTCCTTGAGCCACAGGCGCCGCCCGGTGTTGCCTTTTTTAAAGGAGCAAAGGGTCAAGGTGTTAAGAACTTGGGCTTTTAGCCAGGCGTTGTGGCGGGCGCCTGTAGTCCCAGCTACTCGGGAGGCTGAGGCAAGAGAATCGCTTAAGCCCAAGAGTTGGAGGTTGCTGTGAGCTGTGTGACGCCACGGCACTCTACCAAGGGCAATAAAGTGAAACTCTGTCTCTACAAAAAAAAAAACATCTAAAAAAAAAAAAAAGAACTTGGGCTTTGAGACCAGGCATGGTGGCTCACACCTATAATTCTAGCAATCTGGGAGAACAAGGCAGGAAGATGGCCTGAGCTCACAGGTTCAAGACCAGCCTGAGCCAGAGTGAGACCCTGTCTCTAAAAATACCAGGCATTGTGGTGGGCACCTATAGTCCCAGCTACTTGGGAGGGTGAGGCAAGAGAATGGCTTGAGCCCAAGAATCTGAGGTTGCTGTGAGCTGTGATGCCATAGCACTCTACCAACGGTAGCAAAGTAAGACTCTGCCTCAAAAAAAAAAAAAAAAAGGGCGGCACCCGTGGCTCAGTGAGTAGAGCGCTGGCCCCATATATCGAGGGTGGTGGGTTGGAACCCAGCCCCAGCCAAACTGCAACAACAAAAAAAAGAACTTGGGCTTTGAGTTGGGTGGAGAGGGGTTTGGCAGGCGTGTAGACTGCTGGCGTGGGGGCCAAGCTGGGAAGCAGGTTTGTTGGTTCTGTTGGTACTGGGAAGGACCCAGGGCTCCGATGTCAATTTCTCTTTTACGTGCTGTGGTTTCCTTAGTCCACCCACCTCAGACAGCCCTATTGTGCAAGCCGGTGGCTCCAGTGCCTTGTCTTCCACCTCCGGGAGGAAGCTTTCTGAGGCATATTGGACCTCACCAGCCCCCACCTCCAGATTCCTAACAGCCTCACCAACCTGTCGTCTCATCTCACACCCTTCCCAGGTGTCACCTCATGACACAAGCTATTCCCTCTCCTTGGATCCTTCTCCAGTGCTTCCTACACCTGTTTAACTTCCACTTAGAGGCCACTTTCAGCCACTTATTCAAGTGTTTACTGACCACCTTCTATACAGGGGTGGGTGCTTATGCAGAGGGCCAGCTCTCAACCCATGGGGCTCACACCTGGGAAGTGAGACAGGACAGAGGGCAGGGGCTGTGTGAGCACATTGTGGGGGACCTGGCCTGGGGGCCAGGGTGACAAGTGGGTATCAGGGAAGGTGTTCCTGAGGAAGTGATATTTGAGTCCCAGAAGAGAAGGAAATAAGGAAGGTGCTAAAGAGTGTCCCTGGCAGAGAGGACAGCGTCAGTGAAGGCCCTCCATGTGTCAGAGGGAATAGAGCTCATTAGCAAAAGGGAGAGACTTGTGAGCTGGAGCAAAAATGAGGGCTGGTCATAGGTGATGAGACTTGAGCACAGGACCTCTACACAAGACTGGGTCAGGTCCCCTCTGATATGTCCTCCTACCCAAACTTCTTTCTACCTGTCACAGCACTCCCATCCCCCCATCTTGCTGTCCCTGTGCCCTACCCTGAGCACAGGCATGGCAGAAATGGAGCCAGTGGCACAGACTATCTCCAAGGGACTGCTGTGTAGCAAAGCTCCCACTGCAGTAGCCGCCAGGGAGGGAGGTCAGATTCCTGCCTCCCTAGGGTCTGTCAGGCTCTGGAGTTCCTGCAAGAAGGAAGCTGCCCCCTCTAGAGCACTCACTACATATGCCCCAGGCCTTTCCTTTTATACCTTCTCACTTCTCCATATGTGAACTCCGTGAATTGAGAACAGGGCTATTTGTAGCAAGTACCCAGCCCCAAGGTGGTCATATGACAATAGTTCCAGCCAATGAGATAAAGATGGAAGCATGGGGGCAGCAGGGCCTGCCACCCAACGCTTACTCCAGCCATGAGCCAGCAGGCCCTGTAATCCTCATCTCATCTGTGGCAGGGGCTGATCCACAGGCCTGGTGTAGGGGGTGGGATGAGAGAACAAGTAGAATACAAGCAGAACAGTTGGCCAACAGTAGGGCCTTAATGATACCCATTCTCCTTTTCACGCCTAATGATGGAATCCCCACGTTCTGTTGGGCACATGGTTCCCCAAAATGAAGACCATATTTCCCAGTTTCCCTTGCAGCTCAGTGTGGTCATGTGACTGGGTTCTGACCCATGGGATGGAAGCAGATGACTGGGTGGCAGCATCCTCTAAAGACGGATGCCACGGGGTCCGGAACCCTTTTTCTCTTTACCCTCCTGCTGGCTGGAATGTGGACATTTCGCCTGAGGCCCAGGAGTCATCTTGGACTATGAATGGTAAGAAGGAGGAGATGACAGCCAAGCCACAAGATATAGGAGTCTCAGTCGACCATCCCAGTCCCAGACTGTCCATCCTTGGGCTTTTTTAGGTAAGGAGCCATTATTTTGAGTTTTTCACCACTTGAGGTCAAGTTAACCCTCACTGACATAGAACTATCACAGAGCTCTCTGGCCACATCTGGAAGCCCTGCCTCTAGATCCAGAAATAAGAAAGAAGGGGGAGGAATGGGAGGGCAGAGAGCCCAAAGTGGGAGTCAGGAGGGCCTGGGGCTGCTCCTGGCTCAGCCCCACGCTCTGTGCAGCCCCGGGCATTTTCTGCCCCTCTCTGAGCCTCAACCTCCATGCACGTACAATAGGAACCAAGCTCAGCTTGTCAACCTGATGATTCTGCCCTTTTCCCCCCAGGGTAAAGAACAATGGACAGCTCTGCCCTCAGCCTGTGATACTCTCTGAATCCCCTCCCCCAAAGTGAGCTCCTGGGGGTAGGGCCCACACCTGTTTTGTCCTTATGTTCCTAGTATGGGACACACCACCTGGTATGGTAATGAGTGGGTAGAGACAGACAGACCATTACTTTAGTTCTTTTTAGAGACAAGGTCTGGCTCTGTCTACCCAGGCTAGAGTGCAGTGGCACGATCATAGCCTACTGCAACCTCAAATTCCTGGGCTCAAGCAATTCTCCTATCTCAGCCTCCTGAGTAGCTGGGACTCTATAGGCATGTGCCACCATGCTTGGCTTTTTTTTTAGTTTTTGAAGAGTGGGATCTTATTATTTTGACCAGGCTTGAACTCCTGGCTGGCCTCAAAGAATCCTCCCACCCTGGCCTCCCAAGGGGCTGGAGTTACTGGTGTGAGTCTCCATACACAGCTTACTGCTAGCTCTTAACATGCACTGACCCACGTCCTAAGCCCAGTCCTGAGCGGCAGCAGGTTTCCCCCCAGGAAACCTGGTCAGGCTATGCTCTGTGTTTATCTTTCAGGGAAAAAACAGGAGTTTGAGTCATAAGTTTTTGAGTCTGAATTTATGGCTTTGCCACTCAATAGTTTTGTGAACTTAGCCCATCCAGTTATATCTTCCGGAGTCTCCACTTTCTTATGCATTAGGTGCAGCAGACACTATGAATTAGTCTCTCAAAAACCTTTCACAATTCCTTTCTTTTTTGCCTTCCTCTATTATTGAGGCTGGAGGGCTAAAATCTGAATTCTCCAGCTTCCCTCACAGTCCAGGTGGTCACATGATAACAGTTCCATCCAATGAGATAAAGATGGAAGCTGGTTCCCAGATTTTCTTCCAAAGTACGGAGGTAAAACCTCATTAAAAGAATGTCATTTGCCCCTTCTCTCTCCTTCCAGGAATAAGAACATAGGCCTGGGACTTGAGCAGCCATCTGGCAACGATGATACAAGGTTAGGGAAAAAAGTCTACATGCTCATGATTTTCAAGCACAAAGGTGGGAGAAGCCTTGGTCCTCAAAGGCATCCTGGTGTTACTGGTCCAGCCCTGGAATTTTTATGATTGAAATAACCCTCTCTGTTTAAATCTCTACCATGGGGGGCAGTGCCTGTGGCTCAGTGAGTAGGACGGGGGCCCCATATAACGAGGGTGGCAGGTTCAAACCCAGCCCCGGCCAAACTGCAACAAAAAAGTAGCCGGGCATTGTGGCGGGCGCCTGTAGTCCCAGCTACTTGGGAGGTGGAGGCAAGAGAATTGGCCAAGCCCAAGAGCTGGAGTTGCTGTGAGTTGTGATGCCACGGCACTCTACCAAGGGTGATAAGTGAGACTCTAAAAAAAATACAAAACGACCCCCCCTCCCCCAAATCTCTATCATGGGGTTTTCTGTTGTTGCAGCCAAATGCAATTCCAACTGCTCCAGCAGCCATCTCTTGGCTTGTTTACTTGTTTAGCGCTTCTCTCTTTTTATTTTTCAAGAGTGTTTTTTTCATTTTTTTTTTTTATCTTTTATTTTTTGAGACAGAGTCTCAAGCTGTTGCCCTGGGTAGAGTGCCGTGGCATCAAAGCTCACAGCAACCTCAAATCCCCCGAGCTCAAGCAATTCTCTTGCCTCTGCCTCCCAAGTAGCTGGGACTACAGGCGCCTGCCACAACGCCTGGCTATTTTTTGGTTGCAGTTGTCATTGTTGTTTGGTGGCCCGGGCTGGATTCGAACCCGTCAGCTCAGGTGTATGTGGCTGGCGCCTTAGCCGCTTGAGCCACAGGCACCGAGCCTTTTTTTTTTTTGAGACAGAGTCTCACTCTGATGCCCTGGCATCATAGCTCACAGCAACCTCAAACTCTTGGGCTCAAAAGATTCTCTTGCTTCAGCCTCCTGAGTAGATATGACTATAGGTGCCTGCCACAATGCCCGGCTAGTTTTTCTGTTTTTTGTAGAAATGGGGGTCTCACTCTTGCTCAGGCTGGTCTCAAACTCCTGATCTCAAGCAATTGACCTGCTTCAGCCTCAAAGAGTGCTAGGATTATAGGCGTGAGCCACTGTGGCCACTTCCCTTCTTAAGAGTAATGTCCTGGTTTTATTATAGGGAACTATTTAGCCCTCACTCTCAGTCTGTGGTTCAGACAGGGCCTTCTTACCCGCAGCTCCAGGACTGGGCATAAACTAGGACTGGCTAATCAGAGTCATGGAACTTGGTTCAGGGATGGTCACATGACCCAAGCCAGGTCCAGGAACCCTGGCACTGGGATGTTAAATCCATCACTTGGCACAGGGTGCTCTCTTTTAGTCTGTGGTACTAAGGGGAGCTTGTAATCCTGGAGACATTGCAGCACTATCTTTGCTCTGGTCCAGGGCAAAGTGTGCTGGGGTATGAAGCCACACAGATGATAGGTGAGGCAAGCGACAGAGTCCTGATGACATAAGCACCTGGATTCAGCTGGGCCTGAAGTTAATGTCTTGGGCTTTATAGTCATTTGAGCCAATATACATCTTGTTTTGATTGAGCTGTTTTGTTTTGTTTTGGTTTTTTTTTATTGTGTTTTTTTTTTTTTTGTAGAGACAGAGTTTCACTTTATTGCCCTTAGTAGAGTGCCGTGGCGTCACACAGCTCACAGCAACCTCCAACTCCTGGGCTTAGGCAATTCTCCTGCCTCAGCCTCCCGAGTAGCTGGGACTACAGATGCCCACCACAACGCCCGGCTATTTTTTTATTGCAGTTTGGCTGGGGCTGGGTTTGAACCCGCCACCCTCGGTATATGCGGCCGGGGCCCTGCTCACTGAGCCACAGGCGCCGCCCTTGGTTTGGTTTTTTTGGAGACAGAGTCTCACTATGTTGCCCTCGGTAGAGTGCCATGATGTCCCAGCTCACAGCAACCTCAAACTCTTTTTTTTTTAATATTAGCAACCTCAAACTCTTGGGCTTAAGTGATTCTCTTGCCTTAGCCTCCCAAGTAGCTGGGACTATAGGCACCTGCTACAACACCCAGCTATTTTTTTGTTGTAGTTATCATTGTTGTTTAGCTGGCCTGGGCCAGGTTCAAACACGCCAGCCTTGATGTATGTGGCCGGTGCCCTGCCCACTGAGCTACGAGTGCTGCCAATTAAGGCCTTTTGAATAGGACTTCGGCCACTTGTTAAGAGGACTTCAGCTAATATAAAGTGAGACCAGGCGGGTGGCGCCTGTGGCTCAAGGAGTAGGGCGCCGGTCCCATATGCCGGAGGTGGCGGGTTCAAACCCAGCCCCGGCCAAAAAAACCCACAAAAATAAATAAATAAATAAAGTGAGACCAATATAGCAGCCCATTTATCAGGCTGTTAAGGATGTGAAGGGCTCATGCAGGGTGAGCCCCTGGGCCCAGAAATTGCTCAACACTCCTCCAGGCTGACAGGTGTGGGATTCTCCTTCCCACCCTCCCACAAGCCCCACTCACGCCGGTGATCTTCTTCTTGCACTTGGCACAGCTGGGTGCATAGCGTACATCATAGCAGGGGGGACAGAAGATGGCACCCTTCTCCTCAAAGAAGCCTCCTTCTTCCAAGACCTTCCCGCACTGGTTACACACGAACTCCTCGGGGTGGTAAGCATGGCCCAGTGCCACCAGGTAGCGGCCCCTGAGGGGGAGGTGAGGGCAATCAGAGGGAATACTTGCAAATGTGGCTGGGCTCTTGGCTGGAGCCCAACGGGGTCTACCGACCACCTACGAGGAAGCCTTGGGTCAGAAAGTTCATTCTCCCCACTTTCCAAATAGATTGAAGACAGACTTGGGATGTGATTTGGTAAATGACAGCAAGAGAGATGAAGCTTGAAAAGAGACAGTTGTGTCACACTGTATTGCTTGACGACAGGAGAGGCAGTTTTAGAGTAGGGAGTATTGAGTGGAGGCTGACAACTTCAGCCTGAGGAGACAATGCTGAGGAACTGGCACCCCAGGGCAGGAGGTCCAGAGTGTCAAGGACACCAGGGCAGACCCTGTTGCCCACCGTGTCCTGCCTGCCAGTTCTACCCAGCCTGGGGAGGGACCTGCAGGTCTAAGACCAACTGGGGTATTTGCAGGACATCATTTGCAGAACTGCTGCCTAAAACCTGATGAGAGCACAGAGCAGACCAGGGCCAGGGCTGAGAACTAGGAAGGTTCTAGAATTTAGTAGGGTGATTCCAGAGCTGTGTATGACCCTGCTGAGTCCCAGGGAGCAGTGCATAGAGGGAGGGGCCTCTGGCTTGTCTGCTGTGAGAACAAAGAGAGATTGAATGGGCAGCAGGGGGAGACAGAAGGACTGTGGGAAGGGCCTTTCTTTGCCTGAGCAGCAAGGCCAGAGGTTCACAGGTGTAGCTTCAGTGTGTGATTGGCCCTTTCTGCCATTCTACAAGAGCAGATACTGCCAGTGGTTGATGTGGGTAGGGTGGGTAATTTGGGATCCAGGCCAGGTCCCTATCCCCACACTCCACCTGGGAACTGAATCCTTATTGTCCCCCCAGTGGCAGCTGAAGCAAGAGAAGTGGGCAGACAGGCCAGGCAAGGCCAAGGTAAGAAAGGAAGGGGCCACCCACCGGATGACCTTGTGACACTGATGGCACACGGGAGTCTTGCCATTGCTGCCGCTGCCCGCTCCTGTGCCCCCTCCAGCAGCTGCCTGCACAATGGAGGTGCGGTTCTGCAGAGGCGTGGGCGTGGCTGGCTGGCTGTGCTGGGTCAGCACCGTGCTTGTTTTGTCTGGGGCATAGCGCTCGGCAAAGGCAGGGTCCACAGCCCAGGGTGGGCGGCTGGTAGGGTTAGGGGTGGTAGGGCCTGCCAGGGCCAAGGAAAAGTGGCTTCAGGGGCTGGCCCAGGGACCCCAAAGGACAGGGGGTGGAGCCCAGAGCAGCTTTGAAGAGCCCACCACCCCCATACCCATAGAGATTGCCCACCCTACCACAAGCCCAAGCCCACCCTCTCTCACCAGGCCAGGGCTCCTGGGACGTAGCTGAGGCTGGGGCTGGGGCTTCGGTCCTGGGCACCTGGCTGCAAGATCTGCCATTCAAGCCCTTGCATGGCTGAGGCTCCTGACATGGCCCTTCCCCCCAACCTGGGTCTGGTTGGCCCCACAGGAGATGCCTGGGTGCAGGAGAGCTGCTGGCTAGGAAGGGGAGGGCAGCTTCTCCTAGCCATGTCCAGCTAGCTGGAATGTTATTTGGAGCTGGGAGGTGAAGCAGGATTCCCACTTCTGGGACAGCTCTTGGGGCTCCCCTCATGCCAGAGAGCTGGCTTTGATGGCAGGGCAGGGCCCCTTTTGCCAATATATCCTCCCACGGAGACCCAGAATGGCAGGTCCCACACTGAGCCTGACCCATCAAACACCATACACCCAAAATGCAAACCAGGCCCACCAAGAGAGAAGACAGAGGCAGAGCAGGCAGGCTGAAGATGTTTATTTCCATGCCTGAGGCAGCACAGACCTGGCAGACAGCAGGACCACAGGGCAGAGAGGGGAGCCAGTGGCAGACAAAGCTAGGCCCTGGCCAGGCAGGCTGCCAGGGCCAGGCCAGCAGGAGGCTTAGGCCAGGGGCAGCGGAGGGGTGGTGAGGTAGGCAGAAGCTGGAGGCACCAAAGGGGGTGCCCTGGGCAGGAGGAATAGAAAGAGGGAGGCAGAGAAAGCAGCTGGCCGGAGAGGGCCAGGCTACGATTGCACGTTGAGCACGTGGGCAGAGCGCTGGTGGTGCCAGTCCCGGAGGCGTGTGTAGCGTGGGCTCTGCAGCTCCAGGACATACTTTTCCCTGAGGGGCAGAGAGAGGGAGGAGGAAGTAGAGAGAAGGAGAGATAGAAGAGAGAACAGAAGGAAGGAAGGAGAATGGAGCCCCAGGAGCAGACACTGGGGGGGTGGCTGGAATGGAAGAGGCAGGAGGTGGGAGAGAGGGGCTGGTGCCTGTCCTTTTACCTCGATTTCTTCAGGTTCTCCTCATCCGGGTCTTGCACTGAGAGGACAGAGTCAGTTATTGCCAAAGAGAAACAGAGGGTCAGGGCTAATGTTTGGGCTGGGGCCAGGAGAGTCCACCCTGCCCTGGGCCAGCACTTACTGAACTCGGTGCCAGTAAGGTGAGCAAGGATGCGGAAGGAGCGAGACTGTCCTGTACCTGGCCTTGGCCGCCAGTCCTCTGTGTTCTCCATCAGCCGTTGCTTGCTAGGATCTGGGACCAGTGGACGGAGAGGCTGTCTGTGGGGAGGGTGTGCTCAGAACTTGGTGCTAGAGAGGCCAGGGGGGGCAGCCCCTCCCAGGATCTGGTGCAGGGGGTTATGGTGAAGGGAGGGAGTGGGGAAGGGTAAGGCCAGGGCCCACAAAGTGGCTGGGTGGGAGGACAGGAGGGCAGTCAAAGTGGAGAAGAGGGCAGCCAGGGTGGGGGAAGAGCTGCCCAAAGTGCCAAAAGGAAGGAAGAGAGAGACAGGCAGAGGGGCTCACTGACTTGTCAGGGGTCTGCACCTGTGAAGGAAATAGACAGATGGACAGATAAAAGGACAAAGGGAAGGAAGAAAGATGGAGAGGGGTCAGAGCAGCCCTGTAAGGCAGCACTGACGGTCACAAGTTCCACACCCCAACCTTGGGCCACCAGCGGAGGCGCTGTCTCAATTCAGAGCCCCCCACCCCAGGGCGGTGCCCGGCAGGAGCCACACCCTGAGGAGAGGCCCTGCGACTGCGGCCCCCGCCCGGGCCACCAGGAGTCGTCGCCGCACGGTTCCCCAGGGCAGGACGCAGCGCGCTGAGCAGCAGCAGACAGCGGGTGAGGGGCTGGCCTGGGGTCGTGTGGGCGGGTGGAGCCGACGTACCCATTCTGCTGCGGGGCGCTGTCAGCGGGCAGGGGTGCCCCAAAGGGCCGGGCCGTCTTGTTGAGGGAGGCAGTGGGTGCAAAGGTGTACCGCGGAGGGTCCGCGGCAGGGGCCAGGGCCTGGGCAGAGACAGAGCCAGGCAGGGCGGGTAGGGTGGGGGCTTGGGTGGGAGCTGGGCACCCCCCAGAGGACAGGGCGGCTCCAGTCCGCCCCCACACATCTGGCTAGAGGTGATGGGGAGAGGGAGACTCAGGTTTGAAGGGGCCCATTTGGAAGTAATGTTCTCAGCCCAGTAGGGCTGCAGGGCTGAGGACTGAGGGCGGGTGGGCGCACAGCACAGGCAGGCTGGAGGGAGGCAGGCGGGAGGATAGACAGGCAGACATGCATGGTACCCGTACCGTGCGGCAGCCCCCAACTCAACTCCATGTTCCCTGGACCCTCCCCAGCTCCAGCCCCCAGCCTCTCCCCTCTATTTGCAGCCAGGGAAGGCAAGTCAGCCTCAGCCTCCAAGCCCACCCTGCCCGCTGCCCCGATGTCCCAGCCTGCTGCGTACCTTCTGCGGTTTGCTCTGAACTGGCTGAGCCCTAGGGAAGAAGCAAAAGCTTGATGGCAGGCCTGGCCTGAGAGGGGATCCCCACACACCAGGCAGCAACCACACACCTGCTGAGACCCAGGCTGAGGCACTCCCCACAGGCACGGATTTTGTTCTGGGCTTCAATGTGTGTGAGGCTGCCTGCGTTCTCACCATCTATGCTCAGCACCCAGTCGCCCACCGCCACACCAGCCTGTGCAGCTTTGCCTCCAGGAGTGAGCTATGGAGAGATGAAGAGCAAGGAAGGCCCAGAACTAAGCAGACCAAACTGAGGCCAAGCGTAGCCAAGGGTAGCTGTCCTACCCTAAGCTGTTCCACTTCCACAACTGAGAGCCCTGTTCATTCAAGGTGTTTCTAGGCAGCTGCTAGATACCTGAGCCTCAAAATTACCCCAATCATACTGCTTTTTATATACTCACCTCCACGAGCCTCCCCCACCATCCAGAAATTGTTATGACATCAACAAATAGGAACCCAGGCTAAACCCCAAGCTTCTCAGCTAAGACCACAGCCTTTTGAGGCTTCTGCTGGCCTCATACTTAGGCCATCCATCTACCAAATATGCCCTCTGGCCTGTGCAAATAGCTGTGTCCTCCTGACGCTGCTGGGTGCTCTCACCACCCTGTCCTTGGACCACCTGTAGGGATTGGCCAGGACCCTTTACCAGCCAGAAATAGGTCATGTCATCTCCAGGTTCCCTGTGAACAATGCCTGAATGGGGGCTAAGGTGTCAGCTGGGGCTTCACAGGTTGTAAATGGTGTCACCCTAGGCCCTCAATTGCAACATAACCACACCCCCCACCACGGCCCCATCCTCCAGGCTCTGAATTGGGAATTTTTGGTTCTGTGGGAAATGAAGGGAAATAATAGGCTGGGAGGAATGGTCACCACCAGCATTAGTCGAGACCAACAGGGATGACTTCTGTGGAGACAGTGGACCTTGGCAAAAGAGAAAGAGGTGTGCTGCCTAGGGAGTAGATAGTCAATTCATGATGGCTTTGAATGCCAGGGGAAGGGACCAAGACTTGGCCTTGAGAATGGAGGGGCCATTCACAGTTTTAAAGCTCTTGATAGAGGTGACTCTAACAAACTCCACTGGGCCCTTCAGGTCCTTTAGCCTATCTCTATCAAAACAGGCAGAAGTGGCTGTCTATGGGTCTGAGCCCAGGGAACTACCCAGCCATCTAGCAAGGCGCCTGGCATTACATTGAGCAGGCTTCTGCCCAAGAGGCTCCTCAGGTAGGCCAGTATACAGACTGAGCAAAGGCAGGGAGAGGGGAGGTGAGAGGTACCAGAGAGATGTCAGAGGGCACACCACTGGGACAAGAAGGGAAGCCGACTTTGATGACTATTTCACGCTTGCATGGGAGGTTGGAAGTGTAAGAGAGCCCCCTTTCACTCACTAAACACTAATATTTATTAGTATATCGAGAATGACAGCTTATATTTAGTGAGTACTTAGTACTGCCACTGAATCCTCCAACAACCCTGAGTAGTAGTCCTGGGATTATACTCATTTTACACTTGGGAAAACACACAGAGAGGTTTAGCAACTTACCTCAAGTTACCCAGACATTAAGAGGCAGAGGCAGGATTTGACCCTGACCCTGAGGCTCCACCCCTCTTCACTGCTGCAGCTGAGCATGAGGCCCCAAGTGAGGAGTCAGCCCCAACTGGAAAGACTCCCTGATCCCCTGGCTGGGTTTGGGGCCTGGATTTCCTATTTTACCTTAAGTTCAATCCAGCCCCTTCTAATGGGCATGAGGAAGTGACACCCTCAAGGGGAAGTAACTTACTCAAGGCCACCGTGAGTCAGTAGAAGGGAAACCTGGTCCAGCCACTCCTTACCCACAAGGGCTGGCTCCTGGTAGGTATGGGCTGAGCCTGAGGTGGGGGTCTTGGGGTGGACAGGAGCAGC
Organism: Nycticebus coucang; assembly: GCF_027406575.1. Classification (NCBI taxonomy): domain Eukaryota; kingdom Metazoa; phylum Chordata; class Mammalia; order Primates; family Lorisidae; genus Nycticebus; species Nycticebus coucang. Next base: position 81,557,156 of record NC_069796.1, read on the forward strand.
TGACTCTTAGAAGGGGTGGGAGAGACTACTTTCTTCCTTGGAGAGAGGAGAGCAGGAAGCAGTCAGGGTGAGGGGAGTGGTCACAGCAGTGGAGAATAAAGCAGGAGTCTTGAGGTCTGGGGAGGTGGCTGGAGAGAGAAGCAGGAAGGTGGGCAGGCCAGGGGCAGGGTGAGACCAAAAGGCCCAAGGAGAGGAAAAGCCATGGGGCTGGACACTGCACGGGGTGGGGGTGAGTCAGCCTGAGCAGCCCAACCCCCCAGGCCCAGACATTACCTCATCTCTCAGGCCCAGGCCCATAGCCAGTCCCATCCCTTCCCTCCTCCCTTCCTCCTTCCCTTCCAGGGCAGGGGAGGGGGAGAGGGCCAGCCTAGCTCTGAAAAGACCACTCCACCCAGACCTAGGTCCAATTGTAGGGCTGGCTCATATGGTGGCTCCACTCACATGCTGGGGCTGTTAACATGGGAGCCTGGGCCCAGAGTGCCCCCAACAGGCCACATCTGAAAGTCATTCTAATCAATGAAGAAACGGAGTAGCCAAGGCCTATGGCTCCCCACCTACACTGGCCAGCACCTGCCCAGGGCAGGGGATGTAAGATAGGTTTTCAGGGTTGACAAGGCTTGAGGATTGTGTAGGGGGCTGGGGATGTGGTGGTGGTAGAGAGAACACTGCCCTTACTATCCTGCTGGTAGGACAGGTTCCAGAAGAACCCCACAGAAAGATCCCCGAGAAGAACAGTGCCTGCCTGCCTGAGCCTCTGAGCCCAATACCCACAGACAGACTGCCTTGAGGCCCCTCTTAGGCTGGGCAGTGCCTGGACAATACTCCAGCCCACTTCAGGCTGGGCTTGCTCTGGGCTTCCTGCCAACAGCTGCCTGTCCACTGGGTGCCTGGGTGGGTCTCTGTAGGTAGGCAGATGTAGAGGCAGGAAGTCCCCACCCCCAGCTGATCCCCAGGCCACAGTCAGAGATAACAGCCCCAGGGATGGGCTCACTCACTCTGGGTAGGCAGTTTGCTCTGTGTCCCACAAATGGACCCTACAGCTGGAGTTGCAGTCTGGTGACCAGCTGAGGGGCCCACTGATGGGTATAGGGGACCAGACCTAGGCCAGTCCTTTTAGGCTAGCCACTGTTGACCATCCCAGCATGGGGCTGCATTCTTGGGCTTATAAGGCAATCCCCCTGGTAAAGGGAGGGGCCAGCCCCCAGGCCCGCCCCCACCAGGGCAGGCTTTTAGGAGCTGAAGTCAGGGCCCTAGCACTGAGCCCTCTCCCAACTTCTGCTTGGGGCCAACAGCCACCATTTCTGGAACGTGGGTGAGGATGCAGGTCCTCACATAAGGCTGGGGAGAGACCTCCTTCTCCTACCCACAAAAAGTGCAGGCCACCCTGTACCTCAAATCAAATCCCACTGAATGAGTCCCTCCACCTTTCTATATCTCCAAGTTCCCTCACCTGGATAAACAAGATGAAGATTGCTATTCCTGGAGTGCTCTGCCTGGAGCCTGGAGCCTGGAGACTGGCTCCAAGCATTGCTCTCTCAAGCTTAGACATTTCCTGGAGAGCATGGATTCCCATCATGCAGAATGCTCACTGGCCCTCCCACTTGGCCCTCAGAGGTGGCCACAGGAGCTTGGTGGAATGGCATAGGTACAATGCAGTGCTAGAGAAGCTTGAGGGCTCCTCTCCCAATATCCACATAGTCCTTGCAGCAGGTACCCACCACATCTCTGGGCTTGGACAGCTCTGACTTGCTCATGTTCAGACTCCTGCCATCACCCACTGGACATGTCAACAGGATGGCCTATGAGAGAGCCCCTCCCCCCATCTGGGCTCACCCGAGATATGGAGAGGGGCACATTGAAGTCCTTGCCCCCTTGCAGCCGGAAGCCCCAAGGTGCTGGCCCCTCCAGCACTACCTTGAAGGAATCCATGGTGCCAGTTCCTGAGGAGAGATGAGAAGGTGAACAGCAGGGATGGTGGGGATGCAAGCCCAGCACTGGACCCTAGCCCTGGACAGGTGCCAAGCAGGCACTAGTAAATGCGGAGCACACCCAAGACACAAGTAAGCAGGCATGTTGTCAGCCTTGGCTGGGCTTCGGGCTGCCAGACCTTACTTTGGAAAGACAGGAGCAAGCTCCCTCCTCCAGGGACTGGGGCGGTTTGGGGTGCCCGCCTCCAGGCTTGGGTCTGTTCTCATCCAGCCCCACGGGACTAATTTCGCGCGGCCTTTCCCCAAGCCAGCTTGGAGCTTTGGGCGGCGGGGTGAGTCAGGGGCCGGCTCTCCTCTCCCCCGCCCCCAGGTCCCCGCAGGCAGGCCGCGGCTGGAGCCTGCTCGGACTATATAAGGCTTGTAAGCTGACACTGTGCGGAGAGCCAGCGTAGGGAGCACACGGGGGCTAGAGACGCGAGGGGGAGGGGCGGAGAGGGGTGGGAAGGGAGGCGGCTGGAGTGGTCCTAGCCATTCCAGGACGAGTTTAGGTTGCTGGGAGCCACGCCGGGACCCCAGGGTGCTGAAGGAGGAGGAGGTGGGAGTGGGGTGAGACCCCTGAGATCAGTGGGGCCGGTACCCCAAAGCATGACCAGGAAGAGGCTCCATCCTGAAGCCCAGTGGGGGTGGTGCATCCCACACAGGACCAATCCACATCGATGTGACTCAGTTTCCCTCTCGTCCTCCGCCCGGGCCCCATGCATTGGCCGGTCCCGGCCCCAGGAAGCGGCGCAGGCGCCAATCGGCCCCGCGGCGGCCGGCTTCGCGGCAGGAAGGCGGGGGCGGAGGCAGGGGCAGGGGCCCGGGCCTGGGCTTGGGCCCGCGGGAGGAAACACAGCACTGGCCACGAACCCCAATACCCTTTGTGGTCCTCAGCGGGCCCCGGGCCCCCGCCTGGCCCAGCCCAAGATGCCCCGTATGTGGTCAGTACCTGCTCGGCCCCGCCGGGGCGCTGCTCAGCCGCAAACTCTTAGGAGCGGAGCTAGGATCTGCCTCTCGTGTTCTGACCCCGCCCCGCGGCCACCGTCCCCTTTGAGCCCATGGAAAGGGGGCGGGGGAAGAGGCCACGCCTATGCTATGACCACGCCCACTAGGACCTCTCAGGGGGTGGGAAGCCCCACCCAATTTTTCTGCCCCCATGTCAGAAGTCACATCTCCTTGGGAGCTGGAGGTTGCTGTCTGCTTGGTCCCCTGAAGCCGGGAGGCCCCGGGCCACGCCTAAGTTGCGGACTCCCTGCCGGCGAGGCGCTGCCTCGTTCAGTCTCCTGCGCGTCCCTCTGGCGGAGTGAAAGGAAAGAGGCCTTTAAAACCTCGTTCTCTCTGAACCTTAGTTTCCTCCTTGGAAAAATGGGACAATAATACCCGCCTCGCAGGGCAGCAGCCAGAGTCGGTTTTGTAGTTACAGCAATTGGCGGCTTCAGAATTTCTAAATCGAGGGGATTGGAGGGAGGACAAGTCGAGGTAGGGAAAGTTGAGGGGAGACAGAGCTTAAAGCTAGATTTACTGCCATGCATGGCGGTCCCCGCCTGTAATCTCAGCTACTTGGGAGGCAGAGGCGGGAGGATCTCCTGAGCACCTGGAATTCTGGAATTGGAGACCAGCTTGGGCATCTTAAGGAGTCCCCTGTATTAAAAAAAAAAAAGGAGGAAGGGAACTGGAGACGGTCCTTAACTCTGCCCTGAGCCTCACTTCCATCTCCTAACTCCTGGCAATCAGCAGCCCCCAGCCCTGTGACGCCCCTCCCCCACCTACTTAGCACCCACTATACAGCATAGGAGACGGTAGTGTCCTGTTACATCCCACTCCAGAGCAGGCTGCATCTCTGGTGAGGGTGTCCTGAGTCCTCACTTTGCCCCCAGCACTCAGCCTAGGCAGCTACAGCAGGCAGTGAGGAAAACGGAGCATCTGTGAGTGTTGGGGTGAAGGAACAGGCATCCACCCTCCTTTTGATTGCTGGTCCTGTCTTCTCAGCTTCTTCAAGAACACAGGTGCTGTCCCCTCCCCCTTGCCATCATCACATCCTCCCTCTTCTGCATCAGTCCTCTCACAAACTGCTGGAAGAGTTCTCACTGTTAAGGACGTCCTCCCTTGATCCTGTGTCCCTCTCTAGCTGCTCCCCTTTCTTTTCTTTCTTTCTTTCTTTCTTTTTTTTTTTTTTGAGACAGAGTCTCACTTTGTCGCCCTCAATAGACTGTAGTGGCGATACTGTGCTTGAAGTAGTAGGTGCACCAAAATGTCCCGTGGATCCAGCGCGGGTTTTGACCGCCACATTACCATTTTTTCGCCCGAAGGTCGGCTCTACCAAGTAGAATATGCTTTTAAAGCTATTAACCAAGGTGGCCTTACATCAGTAGCTGTCAGAGGGAAAGATTGTGCAGTAATTGTCACACAGAAGAAAGTACCTGATAAATTATTGGATTCCAGCACAGTGACTCACTTATTCAAGATAACTGAAAACATTGGCTGTGTGATGACAGGAATGACAGCTGACAGCAGATCCCAGGTACAGAGGGCTCGCTATGAGGCAGCTAATTGGAAATACAAGTATGGCTATGAGATTCCCGTGGACATGCTGTGTAAAAGAATTGCTGACATTTCTCAGGTCTACACACAGAATGCTGAAATGAGGCCTCTTGGTTGTTGTATGATTTTAATTGGTATAGATGAAGAACAAGGCCCTCAGGTGTACAAGTGTGATCCTGCGGGTTACTACTGTGGGTTTAAAGCCACTGCAGCAGGAGTTAAACAAACTGAGTCAACCAGCTTCCTTGAAAAAAAAGTGAAAAAGAAATTTGATTGGACATTTGAACAGACAGTGGAAACTGCTATTACATGCCTGTCTACTGTTCTGTCAATTGATTTCAAACCTTCAGAAATAGAAGTTGGAGTAGTTACAGTTGAAAATCCTAAATTCAGGATTCTTACAGAAGCAGAGATTGATGCTCACCTTGTTGCTCTAGCAGAGAGAGATTAAGCATTGTTAGTTTACCAAATCTGTGATGCCACCTGTCTACGTGTTTGGAACCAACAGACCAACATTGTGGAGGCCCTTGGACTGAGAAAGGAACCTCTCCCAATCCTCCTCCTGCTAGGAAGTGGTTAGGGGTCACTATCACTTGCTGGATAAATAAAAGCAATCCTTTTGGAAAAAAAAAAAAAAAAAAAAAAAATAGACTGTAGTGGCGTCACAGCTCACAGCAACTTCCAGCTCTTGGGCTAGGGTGATTCTCTTGTCTCAGCCTCCCAAGTACCTGGGAGTACAGGCACCCGCCACAACACCCGGCTATTTTTGTTGCAGTTGCCACTGCTGTTTTAGCTGGTCGGGGGCCCCGCCACCTTCGGTATATGGGGCCCGTGCCTACCCACTGAGCCACAGGCACACCCTTCTTTTCTTTCCTTTCCTTTTCTTTCTTTCGAGATAGAGTCTCACTTTGTCACCCTTGGTAAGTACCGTGGGGTCATAGCTCACAACAACCTCAAACTCCTGGACTTAAGCGATTCTCTTGCCTCAGCCTCCCAAATAGCTGGGACTACAGGCACCTGGTACAACGCCCGGCTATTTTTAGAGATGAGGTTTTGCTCTGGCTCAGGCTGGTCTTGAACCTGTGAGCTCAGGCAATCCACCTGCCTTGACCTCCCAAGTGCTGGGATTATAGGTGTGAGCCACTGCTCCCGGCTCTGCTGCCCTTTCATTCTACATCCTTGAGAGCAATATTCTACTCTAAGGAGTTCTCTGTTTATCCCCCTGTCTCCACTTGCTTTTCTCTGGTTCTCTCCACTTGTTCCTACCTTTAGGTCTCCCTTCTCAAGGTTTCCAGTGACCTCCAGATCATCAAATTAGTGGTGGCTCTCAGCTTTCCTTCTACCCTGCCTAGGGGCAGCACTGGTCCAAGTTCATCACTCCCTCTTCCTAAACATCCCTTTCCCCTGGCTCACAGCGTCCTCTTAAGTGGCCTCTCCTTTGCCACCCCCCTCTGGAAGTTCCCCCTTTGCCTCCTGCCTTGGCCATCTGACCTCTCCTCTCTCTGCTTACTCCCTGAGACCCCATGCTGTTAGTGTGGTCACACTAACATCTTATGCCAGGGACTCCCAAGCTATATGGCCAGCCCTGATCTCTCCCCAAGAACCGCAGACTCCAATACCTAATGGCCTATCTAGAAGTCTACTATTCATAGAGATCTCAAATCCATCATGCCCCAATTCAAATGTGTGATTTTCCCACCTCCCCAACTTCTTCCTCACCTCAGCAAATGCCATCACCGCTCATCCAACTGGTTTAGCAGAAGATATGAAGTTATCCTTCCTTTCTTTTCCCTCTGTCATCCCCCAGATTCTGCAAGTTCCACCTTCAAGAGGTTTTGTAACCTAATCCCTGCTGCCACCATTATCCCAGCCACTGTCATCTTGTGCCTGGGCCCCTGTGCTAGTCTCCTCACAATGCTCCCTGCTTTCATCCTCCTGCCCAGTTTCTCCATGCAGCAGCCAAAGTAGTATTTTTTTTTTTTTTGAGACAGTCTCACTATGTCACCTTCAGTAGAGTGCTGTGGTGTCACAGCTCACAGTAACCTCAAACTCTTGGGCTTAAGTGACTCTCTTGCCTCAGCCTCCCAAGTAGCTGGGACTACAGGCGCCTGCCACAATGCCCGGTTATTTGTTGTTGTTGTTGTTGTAATTTTCATTGTTGTTTGGCAGGCCTGGGCTGGGTTCGAACCTGCTAGCTATGGTGTATGTGGCTAATGCCCTAACCACTGAACTACAGGTGCTGAGCCCAAAGTGGCATTTTTAAAGCAGAAATTGCACTGTATAACCCTTAGCTTTGAGCATTCCAGTGGGCTCACCTTGTGCTTAAATAAAACTGGGTCCTACTCCCACTGCTTGCTCACTCCATTGTGGCTTCCAACATGCCAAGCATATTCCTACCTTGGGACAGATTGAGGGGTAGACTTTCTCCCTTTGTTCAGGTCTCTGCTCAGATGTTGCCTCCTCTGAGGACTTTCCCTGATCATGCTCTCTGGAGCAGCAGTCCTCTGGCAGCTCACCTGCATCACATGCTAGGCCCTAGCCCTGCTTTATTGTTTCCCATAGCACTTTCCACTATCTGACATTATAGTTGCGTTTCTTATCCGCATTAGAGGGTCAGTCCCATAAGAGCAGACTTGCATGTCTTGCCCACTAACATTTCCCAGTGCCCGCACACCGTGAATATGAATGAACAAATGAAGGAAGAATTGAGAAAGTGAAATAGGGTGGCACCTGTGGCTCAAAGGAGTAGGTCACTGGCCCCATATGTCGGAGGTGGTGGGTTCAAACCCAGCCCTGGCCAAAAAAAAAAAACTGCAAAAAAAAAAAAAAGAGAGAAAGTGAAACAGCAAGTGAGCAAAGGAAGAAGTAACAGCCTGCAGTCCTCCAGCAGACACCTACCTACTTGGGCTTCCATTCCTGGGTCATATATGGCCTAGATGGAGCCAGGGGCCTCCCAGCGCAGGTATGCTGGGCAGGAACGGAACCTGGATTAGGACACAGTGCCCCCTGGTGGCCAGGGCTCCTGCAGCTTCCACTGCCTGTTTGGACCCACACAGAAATCGCTAGCAAACAGAGAAGCTTAGATTTGTAATGAAGGAAAGGACATCATGCCGGGTATAATGTTCCAGTTCTGGCCATGACCCTGACTTTCTGGGTAACCTTCAGTATGTCCTGGGGCCTGCCAAGCTGGTAAAGAACGAGTGTGGGGCTTGTCACTACGGAGAGGATGGGTCCCTGGTGCAGCCACCCTGACTGGGAGCTTCTTTTTTTTTTGTAGAGACAGAGTCTCACTTTATGGCCCTCGGTAGAGTGCCGTGGCCTCACACAGCTCACAGCAACCTCCAACTCCTGGGCTTAAGCGATTCTCTTGCCTCAGCCTCCGGAGTAGCTGGGACTACAGGTGCCCGCCACAACACCCGGCTATTTTTTGGTTGCAGTTTGGCCGGGGCCGGGTTTGAACCCGCCATCCTCGGTATATGGGGCCGGCGCCTTACCGACTGAGCCACAGACACCGCCCGGGAGCTTCTTTTTTATTTTTTGAGACAGAGCCTCAAGCTGTCACCCTGGGTAGAAGTGCCCTGGCATCACAGTTCACAGCAACCTCCAACTCCTGGGCTCAAGCGGTTCTCCTGCCTCCACCTCCCAAATAGCTGGGACTATGCAGGCACCCGCCGCAACGCCCGGCTATTTTTTTTTTTTTGGTTGCAGACATCATTGTTGTTTGGTGAGCCCAGGCTGGATTCGAACCCGGCAGCTCAGGTGTATGTGGCTGGCGCCTTAGCTGCTTGAGCCACAGGCACCGAGCCGATTGGGAGCTTCTTTGTCTTAACTTGCTCTAAGACATTACCCGTCAGGAATGCCTGTGCGAGTGAGGCCAAAATCCTCTTCCCCGTGTCTCTAATATCCTTCCAGGCTTTGCCTACGGTAGCCATACACAGTCTGGAAGAGCACCACAGAGGTGCCCCTTCCCCCAACCTCCCTTCACGCATGGAAATTTGAGATGCCTTTCAAACACCCAGATGTCTAATATGCAGTTGGATTTCTAAATGTGGAGCTCTGGGGAGAAGTTTGCACTGAAGCTACATCTTTGGAGTCAGTATTTAGATCATCTATGAAACCTGGAGACAGACTGTCTTACTTAGGCCAATGGTTGTCAACCTTGGATACATACTACAATTGTCTGGAAATTGAAAAAACAGACTGATGCCCAGGCCCCACCTAACTACACGGATGAAATCAGATCCCTGGGCGTAGGCCTAGGCATGGGCATTTTATAAAGGTTTTCAGGTGATTCTTTGTGTAGCCAGGGTTAAATTACACTGTGTCTGAGACTAGAACCCCAGGAAGAGATCCCACAGAGAAGACAGGAAGAAACTGGGAAGAGAGATCTGTGAGGTAGGAAGGGAAACCAGGTAAAGACCGTGTCTCCAGAAGAGATGTCAGATGCTGCTGAGAAGTAGAGGGAGTCCAGGTCACTTTTGTTTGGGTGGAACAGGAGGTTAGTGACTCTGTTTTTTTTGTTTTTGGGGGGTTTTTTTGCAATTTTTTAATTTTTAATTTTTAATTTTTTTTTTTTGTAGAGACAGTCTCACTTTACTGCCCTTGGTAGAGTGCCGTGGCGTCACACGGCTCACAGCAACCTCCAGCTCTTGGGCTTATGTGATTCTCTTGCCTCAGCCTCCAGAGCAGCTGGGACTACAGGCGCCCGCCACAACGCCTGGCTATTTTTTTGTTGCAGTTTGGCCGGGGCTGGGTTTGAACCCGCCACCCTCGGCATATGGGGCCGGCGCCCTACTCACTGAGCCACAGGCACCGCCCTGCAATTTTATTTTATCTTATTTTTTTATTGTTGCAATTTGGCCGGGGTCGGGTTTGAACTCACCACCCTCAGTATATGGGGCCAGCACCCTACTCACTGAGCCACAGGCGCCACCCGTGACTCTGATAAGAGTCATGCGAAGGGAGATTGGAGTTCGCGAGGGAAGAATGGGAGGTGAGAAAAGTAGAAATGAGAGTAATCAACAACTCTTGAGGAGTTTCATTGTGAAGAGGAACAGAGAAACTGGGAGGTGGCTAAAGGGAAATATGAGGTCAAGGGAAGGTTTCTTTCTTTCTTTTCCTACAGGTGCATGTCACCACACCCAGATCATTAAAAAAAATTTTTTTTTTTTTGTAGAGTCAGAGTCTCACTGTGTTGCCCAGGCTGGTCTCAAACTCCTGGGCTCAAGCAATCCTCCCCCTACGGCCTCCCAAACTCCAAAAATGCTGGGATTAGAGGCATGAATCACTGAGCTCTGGGAAGTTTTCTTTTTTTTTCTCTCTCCCTCCCCCTCCCTCCCTCCCTCCCTCCCTTCCTTCCTTTCTTCCTTCCTTTTTGGCAAAGTCTCACTCTGCTGCCCAGTCTACTGTGCCATGGCATCAGCCTAGCTCATAGCAACCTCAAACTCCTGAGTTCAACCTATCCTCCTGCCTCAGCCTCCCAAGTAGCTGGGACTACAGGCATCTGCCACAACACCTGGATAATTTTTCTATTTTTAGTAAAGACGGGATCTTGCTTTTGGTCAGGCTGGTCTGGAACTCCTGAGCTCAAGGGATCTTCCCACATCAGCCTCCCAGAGTGCTCGGATTATAGGTGTGAACCACTGCACCCAGCCAAGGGAAGGTTTAGGATGTGAAATTATAGAGAACGTTTGTGTGTAGAAATGATGATGATGATGATGGTGGTGGTGGTGGTGATGGGGATGGAATGAATGGGTCCAGGAGGAGCGACAGCTCAGTTTGCCAAGCTCTGAGGAGGTGAGAGAAGACAGGATCTGAGCACATGTTGGGGACAGACATTTCTTCCACCGTAGGGGAAGATGCTGGCACACTAGTAGATGTGGTAGTGGGAGGTTGAAGGTGTACACTATTTTTTTTGTTTTGTTTTGAGACAGAGTCTCACTATGTCACCCTTGGTAGAGTGCCATAGCATCACAGCTCACAGCAACCTCAAACTCTTGAGCTTAAGAGATTCTCTGCCTCAGCCTCCCAAGTAGCTGTGACTACAGGTGCCCGCCACAAAGTCCAGCTATTTTTTTTTTTTTTTTAGCAGTTTTTTTGGCTGGAGCTGGATTTGAACCTGCCACCTCCGGCATATGGGGCCAGCGCCCTACCCCTTTGAGCCACAGGCACCGCCCCAAGTCCAGCTATTTTTTGTTGCAGATGTCATTGTTGTTTAGCTGGCCTGGGCCAGGTTTGAACCTGCTACCCTTGGTGTATGTGGCTGGCACTGTAACCATTGTGCTATGGGTGCCAAGCCTGCTTTATTTTTTGAGACTGAGTCTCATTTTGTCACCCTAGGTAGAGTGCCATGGTCAGGCCTGGGTCATCTGTGTCCCTGGAGCCCACCACAGGGAACCAGTGTTTGTGGCAGTGAACCTGAGTGAACATCTGTGTGCCCATGTAGAGCTAGGAGATGAAGCCAGGAGGTGTAGGCTCTAGCCACAAGGAGGACCCGGGGAGGGCAGGCTGAAGCTGTGGACTTTATTAGCAGCAAGTATGTACACTGTACACTGGGGGAGGGAATGGCAGGGTATGGGGTCCTCCCAGGCTGCCTGCTGTGTCTTGTAGGCCAGAGTAGACACAGGGCTGTGTTGCAGTGCAGGCCCACTGTTTGCCAGCTGGCCCACCCTCCTGTCCCAGGCAGAACACCCCTCTCATCCAGACACAACTCCGCATAGTGTTCAGGGCCGCTCACAGGGGGCAGGGCCCTTCTTCCGCTCTCGACTCAACAGCGTCACCAGCTTGGCCTTGAAGCCTGCCTGAGTGCCAGGGCGGCTGGGGGCTTCCCCATCGTCCAGCTCCAGCTCCAGCAGCCGCCGGTACTGGGCCTCCAGGCTGCTGTCGTTGGCCGGGCTGGGCCTGCTCAGGTCCTCACTGTTGTGGTAGATGGGACTGGCCAACGGGCTGCGGCGGCTGGGACTTTCCTGAGGCTCAGGGACTGCATCAGATGGCAAGGGACCGGCCTCAGGAACACTCAGGTTCTCATAGAGGTGCTCTGCAGCAGCGGGGGGCCCACTGGCTCGCTTGCACACCGCCGCGTACAGTGCAGCTGGCTCATCCAGAGCAGGGCCCAGCAGTGGCGGCAAGCTCTGGGGTCCAGGCTCAGCCAGGTGTACCTTCCTGGAGGTGGGTGGCCCAGGCCCCAGTGGCACCTCCCGCAGCTCTCCTGGGGGGTCCAGCGAGGGTAAGGAGGTGGCTCGAGGTAGGGGACAGGGCCGGGGCCCGGTCAGCTCCGGCAGCCGCTCTCGCTGGCGGGCTATGGCAGCGGCCACATGTCCACACAGGTCGGGGGCCTGGGGGCTGCTGAAGGCAAAGAGGCCCTCACCTGAATCACAGCGGCGGCCAGCCTCAAAAGAGAACACACCCTGGGCACAGGCGACAGCATGGATCAGTCACAGAAGGGCCAAGGCGCCACCACCCCCTCCCCACAGGGACCAGTACCTCACCTTGTCTGAGCCAAACTTGCGTAGGAAGCAGTAGGGCCAGCTGTAGAGGGCCTGAGGGCCAGGAGCCCCCTTTAGCTGGATGGCATCCTTGCCCAGCAACAAGAGGTAGGACCCCTTCAGCTGGCAGCGGGCAGCAGCCTCTGTCCTCTGCACCACCACTCGAAACTCTCCCACTGCATAGCCAGTGAGAGAGTCAGCCAGTGGCTGTCAGTCCCCCAAAGCTCCTAACCAGGGGTATAGTGGGGCCGAGGCTGCCAGGCACCCCCTTGACTCACCTTCCTGCCATGTGGAGTAGATGGAGTTTTCCTCCATGGGTACGAGGCCCCTCTTGGGAGACCCAGTCTCCCCTGATCCCGAGGAGGACTCCCCTGTGCCCTGGGGAATGAGACCAAGTAAGAGGTTGCAGGCCACCCCATTTCTTGTCTGCACCCCTTCCCCTGGGACTCCATGGCAAGCAAGGGCTTCCAAGGACCTGGGTGCCAGTCTCAGCTCTGCCCTGACACGCTCATGAGCTCAGGCCACTCTGAGATGTTCCCCCACCTGCCAAATGAGATGGCAATCCCCACCCGGTACCACTTGAGGGTGCTGAGCAGAAAGGAGGTGCTGTGTTTGAGGGTGTCTGAGAGCTGCAAATCCTGGGCATATGAGAGCTGTCCCCCATAGCCCTTGAGCTTGGCCAGGGACAGGTTTTGCCAGGGACAGGTTTTCTGACAGCTGGGAACAGAGAAGAGGCAGCAGAAGTAGGAGTGAGCAACACTCCCAGACTTCTTCCTCCAAGTCACTGCAACCACCTGCCCTGGCCTGCTTCCTTGACTCCTCCCTCCACCCTTTTGTTCCTTCATCTCTAGTCCTGTAGCATGTCCTGACTCTCTCTGACTCTTAGCACCTCCAGCGTGACCATCTTTGCCCACAGCAGCAAGACCAGGGGCAAAAGCAGCAATGCAAGAGCTTTCTCACTGGTCTCCTTATTTTTGTTCGTTTACTTTAAAATTTTTTTCTTTTTCTTTTTTTTTTTTTTTAGAGACAGAGTCTCACTTTGTTGCCCTTGGTAGACTGCCGTGGCGTCACAGCTCACAACAACAGCAACCTTCAGCTCTTGGGCTTAGGCAATTCTCTTGCCTCAGCCTCCTGAGTAGCTGGGACTACAGGTGCCCACCACAAAGCCTGGCTATTTTTTGTTGCAGTTTGTCTGGGGCTGGGTTCAAACCCACCACCCTCAGTATATGGGGCCGGTGCCCTACTCACTGAGCCACAGGAGCTGCCCTACTTTTTTTAATGAGATAAAATATACAGAACATAAAAATTGACCTTTTCAGCCATCTTAAGGTATATAATTCAGTGCTCACAGGTTGTGTAGCTATCACCACTATCAAGTTCCAGAAAGTTTTCATCATCCAAATGGAAACCCTGTACCCATTAGCACTAACCCCCTGGCAACCATATTCTATACATTTCATATAAATAGAATCATATAAAATGTGACTTTCTGGCTTGGCGCCTGTGGCTAAAGCAGCTAAGGTGCCAGCCACATACACCTAAGCTGGCGGGTTCAAATCCAGCCGGAGCCTGCCAAACAATAATGATGGCTGCAACCAAAAAAAAAAAAATAGCCGGGCTTTGTGGCAGGCACCTGTAGTCCCAGCTACTTGGGAGGCAGAGGCAGGAGAATCACTTGAGCCCAGGAGTTGGAAGTTGCTGTGAGCTGGGATGCCACAGCATTCTACCCAGGGTGATAGCTTGAGGCTCTGTCTCAAAAAAAAAAGTGATCTTCTGTGGCTGGCTTCTTTGACTTAGCCTTATGTGTTCAAAGTTTATCCTTGTTGCATAGGTCAGTACTTTATCCCTGTTTGTGGTTGAATAATATTTCAGTGTGTGGACAGATCACATTTGTTTACTCATTTGCCAGCCGATAGCCATCTGGGTTGTTTCCACCTTCTGTCAATTGTGAATAGTGCTGCTGTGAACATGGTTGTGCAAGTTTTTTTTTTTTTTTTTTTTTTTATGAGACAGAGTCTCATTTTGTCATGCTGGGTAGAGTGCTATGGTGTCATAGTTCACAGCAACCTCAAACTCTTGGGCTCAAAAGATTCTCTTGCTTTGGCCTCCCAAGTAGCTGGACTACAGGCACCTGCCACAACGCCTGGCTATCTTTTTTTTTTTGAGACAGTCTCAAGCTGTCACCCTGGGTAGAGTGCTGTGACCTCATAGCTCACAGCAAACTCAAACTCCTGGGCTTAAGTGATTCTCTTGCCTCAGCCTCCCAAGGGGGTGGGACCACAGGCCCACGCCACAACACCTGGCTATTTTTTTTTTTTTTGGGCGGTTTTTTGGCCAGGGCTGGTTTGAACCCACCTTTGGCATATGGGGCCAGTGCCCTACCCCTTTGAGCCACAGGCACCGCCACAATACCTGGCTATTTTTGTTGTTGTTGCAGTTGTCATTGTTATTTTAGTGGGCCTGGGCCAGGTTCAAACCTGCCAGCCTAGGTGTATGTGGCCAGAGCCCTGCCCACTGAGCTATGGGCGCCACCCACGCCTGGCTATTTTTTAGAGATGGAGTTTCCCTCTTGCTCAGGCTGGTTTCGAACTCCTGAGCTCAGGAGATCCACCTGCCTTGGCCTCCCAAAATGCTAGGATTACAGGCATGAGCCACCATGCCCCGCTGGTGTGCAAGTTTTGTTTGAACCGCTGTTCCAATTCTCTTAGGTACATACCTAGGAGTTGAACTGCCGGGTCATGTGGTAACTGACTTTTTGAGGAACTGCCAGACTCATTTCCTTTTAGTCCATCACAGACCCTGTGAGGCTTTATACCTATCAGTCCCTGGCTTAAATCCTCCAAAAGTCTTCTCCTCTCACTCAGAATAAAATCCCAAACCTTGCATGTGGCCTGAAGTGGTTCCAGCCAGCTCCTGCCAAGCTGCTGCCCACACCCGTCCGTCCAGCCATGCCAGTCTTCTGCCCCTAAATAACCCACACTTTATCCTGGCCCCAAACCTTTGCCCACACTACGACTTCTGTTCATGACTTCTCAGACAACCTCGGTGTCTGGGATACTCTCTCCTCAGACCTGCCTTATATGCTGTCTGTGTCTTTAGGCCCATCGTCCCCTCCTCTGAGAGGCCTTCCATGACCACCCGCTCTTCACTTTCTCTACAGCACCTGCTTCAGGCCATCCAAGAATCATTATATGGGTTCCTGGGTTGTGTCCCAGTTGTACAGTTGTGGGATGCTCAGCAGTACTTGCAGAGTGACAGGGTATGTATGAGCATGAACAAGGGGCCTCCAGCCTAACGGCCCTGCCCACCCCATGCTTACCGGGAAGGCCAGCTGACAGATGGGACCTATCCATGCCTGGCGGTGCTGTGCAGCTAGCAGGTGGCTTCGCTCAGTGGTGGTGAGCATGAAGGCACCAGTGTCCCGGGGACAACTCTCACCATCAGCCGGCAGCACAGAAACACAGTCAGCCAGGCGGATGACCCGCCGCTCTCCACGACGGCCAGGCCCTGCAGGCCTGTCACCTGCTGGCCCCAGGCCACCATCCCGGACCTCCCAGCTCTCTAGCCGTGCCACGCCTGATGGGCCTCCTGCATACAGCAGAGCCCACACTTTCCGCCAGGACTTCTGCAGGAAAGGAGGGTGGGAGAGGAGACCTTCGGGTGATGTATTTTCCCTGTGGCTAAGCTCAGCACAAGCTGCTCAGCAAACACTCCCAACCTCCCAAGGGTCCTCTGTTTCCCCAACTCCTCAGGGTGCCAGGGTAGGAGGCCTTGCCAGGGCCGGTTGGGAGGGGGAAGAGTTAGTGTCTGGAGTGGGTCAGTTATAGGTTCAAATCCCACCTCCACCCTTTCCTGTGACCCCCATGAGCACTAGTGTAGTGGTTCTCAACCTTCCTAATGCTGCGGCCCTTTCGTATGGTTCCTGTGGGTCACGACCCACAGGTTGAGAACCGCTGCACTAGTGTCTTCACCTCTCAAGTCTGTGAGAGTATAAGGCCGGGGCTGCTACTGGATTATGTCTCTAACAAATCTAGTGGCTGGGACCAACCACTTGCCACTGCCATTATGCTTGTGCTCCCTCACTCAGCAAAAAGAGATGCTGGGGCCATTGGGTGGGGTGGGAGGGAGGCCTGAGCCTCATATTGGCAAAGAAGGAAACATGCAAATAGCTTTGAGCAGAGGAAACTGGCCGACCGTTTATCTGCCTGGGCAGCAGTTGCAGCTGAGTTGTGGGGGTGCTATCCAGGAGAGGTGACCTCCCCCACCTTCTCACTCCCAGCACTAGGGGCCAAGACCTCTGCCGCACGTGGGGGCCCCTTTCTGAAGGCTCCTCCAGTTCAAGTCCCGGCCCTCTCTAGGGGATTTGATGCCGCTTTTAGAAGGGTCAGAAGGCTGTTGGGCTTTCCCAGCTCAGAGGGTTTGCTTCTTGGGCCCTACCCAATCCTGTATTTCTTGTCTTTAAATGAGGCCCCCTCGACCCTCCCAGGCAGAGAACCAGGCTCTGCTCCACTCCCTGACCCAGGTTGGCTCCCCAACCCAGTGCTCTTCCCGAGACTCCTAAGGGTGGCCTTTGGGTGGGCTACCAAAGGCCCGGCCATAGGCCTCTGACTCTGCCCCACACCGTTTGTCCTGGGTAACTGCCTGCAGCCAGGTCTCCTTACCTTGCCAAACTTGATGTGCTGCTGGTAGAGGATGCCATCCTTGACAGGGGTCTCCAGAGACTCCATGACCACAGCCAGGCCACAGGGCTGCCACTTTGAAGATGTGAGGGGACTGGTGACAGTCTGGACGGGAACTCCTCACACTTCCCCTTCTGGCCACTTCCCCTCCCTCCGTCCAGAGGCAGCTATGGGGTGGGGGGAGGGCAGCCCAGGCTTCATCTAAAGGGTTGAGGAGTGGCACATGTTTCTTCCACGGGGCTCTGGCTGTTCCAAGGTGCCCATATCTGCCTGGAGGGATTCTCAGAGCTCCTGAAGGCAATGACCCAAGCCTGCACATGGGTCAGCTGGGTGTGAGCATCTGACCACAGGCTGGCTGCCTTGAGTCATGGGCTCTGACCCTCCCCCATCCTACCCAGAGCAGCCTGCAACCCTGCTTCCCTGCACCACCCCCACCAGGACCCTCCTCTAGCCAGGCTCCAAAGCCCCTGGCTTCCTGGCTGAGTCCTGTTTGAGAGTCACCAGCCCTGCTCTGTTCTTTCTCTCTCTCTCGCATTTATTCTTTCTCTCCAAGAGAGAGAGAAACCCTCTCTCATGTTCATTTGTTCCTCATCCTCATACTTGCTGCCTACTTCAGCATCTTCTCCTGAACACTGCCCACGTGGGCCTACTGGGGCTCTCTCCATCACCCCCAAATCAGCCCCTCCCTCAGGCCCAGCCTGGGTTTCTCAGCCCAGTACTCAGGGACTTGTGTTCTGGCCTCCACCTGCCCTAGTCCCATTTCCCCGGACCAGCCCCTCTCAGGCACCCCTCACCACTATGTCACTCTGGGTTGCCTCTTCCCCTGGAGACCCTCACTGACTACTCCACACTGCCTGAGAGCACAAACGCCCTTGCAGTACACACACACAGGGCAGCCAGCCACGTGAGGACCATACTCCTGAATGGTCTTGGCCGTGTCAGTATGGGTGACATACCCCCAGTGGGCCCCTTGGGAAGTCACATGCTTTTTTAAAGATTTGCTTCCTGCCAAGGGCCCCATTTTTTTTTTTTGCCTTGCTTTGCAGGAGGCTGGTTTCAGGGCTGCACGTGTGAATCAGAATTTTTTTTTGTTTGAGACATAGCCTCAAGCTGTTGCCCTAGGTAGAGTGCTGTAGCGTCACAGCTCAAGCAACCTCCAACTCCTGGGCTTAAGCGATTCTCTTGCCTCAGCCTCCCAAGGAGCTGGGACTTACAGGCACCCACCACAATGCCTGGCTATTTTTGGTTGTAGTTGTCATTGTTTGGCAGGCTGGGGCTGGATTCAAACCCACCAGCTCTAGTTATGTGGTTGGCACCTTAGCTGCTTGAGCTACAGGCGCCAAGCTGTGAATCAGAATTCTAAAAAAAGTCTTAGGTGGTGCTGGCTCCATATGCCGGAGGTGGTGGGGTCAAACCCAGCCCCAGCCAAAACTGCCAAAAAAAAAGTCTGGTATCATTCATTCAATGCCAACCCTGGGAAAGAACATGTGTAACCATTTGGGGGTCACGTATTTGGCCAGGAAATATTTTTTTGTTTGTATGAGGAGATGGAGTCTCCCTAACAGTGCTCAAGACGGGCTCAAGTGATTCTCCTGTCTCCTGAGTACCTGGGACTACAGGTATGTCATCACATCCATCCGTGACCAGGAAATACTTTCTAAGGGCCTCTTGGCACCTGTTTCCAGGACAGCCCAGGTAGCACTAAGTGCCAATAGTCCCAGATACTAGGCTCTCTGCATTCTCATTGCCATTTCCATGAGGAAATCAGGGCTCATAAAAATTAAGTAACTTGCCCAAGGCCACACACCAAGTGACAAACATGGCTTAAGCAACCCCTGTCCCACTGGGATAAGCCTGTGGTCTTACACATGAAGTGCCTGGCACAGAGAAGCTGTGTGAACATGGCCTCTGTATCTTGCCAGATGTTAAAGTCCCGGTTCATCTGCTAGTGAGTGGTCTTGTGACTACCATTCACATTTATTTGAGTCTGAGTCTGTCTCTGTCACTCATCTGGCTCGCCTGGGTCCTTGTAGCCCAGAAGAGCACTGGGTAGAGCAGGGTCTGTGGGTGCTGTGGCCTGAATGGCAGTTCTGTGGCATCTGCTGCCTCCTCAGTCAGCGGAGCTGAGTGTTCCTATGGGGAGCCTCAGGTTGGGGTGCCCTAGGCAGGAAACAGCCTCCCAAGGAATTGCAGGAGTAGCCTCTGAAGCATTACACAAGTGACAGGAAAATCAAAGCTGGGGGTTACAATAGCTAGCAAGTAGACAAGAGAATGCAACCATTTCTCCTTGGACCACCAATGTGGTCCCTCCTGCAGTCTCAAATCGAGGAAACCCAGTGGAGACACCAAGTCCTCAAAGGAACGGAGGCTAGGAGGCTCCTTCCATAGCCAATCCCAGCAGGCAAGGTGGTGACAACAGTGGTGGGATGCCTTGCCTCACCTCCAGGGGTGAGGTCTACCCAGAAGCCAGGGGGCAGATGAAGTAAAACACAGAGGAAGGCCTGGGGCTGAGATAGAGGAGCTTTAATGGCAGCTGGGGAGAAGGGGAACAAAAAATAGTAATTCTGGAGGGCATGGGGAATAGCAGCCAGGCTCAGCCTGGCCCAGCCCAGGCCAGCTGGGCCCAAAGGATACTGGCTTCTTGCCCAGGGAGCTGGTGTGTGTGTATAGGTGGCTGGAATCCTGGAGCCTGAGGCCTCTTGGTGGAGCAGGAAGACAGTCGGGTCAGAAGTCCATGGAGCTGTGGGCCAGGTAGTCCTTGCGGCCAATGTTGCTGACCTGCTTGGTTTGCATAGCCTCGAGTTTGGGGCAGTCAGTGATCCGATGGCCCAGGCCCCCGCAGAAGGCACAGCCACGCTCTCCTGGGGAATGGGGGATAGGTATCAGCAAGGTCACAGGCTATATCCTTGCCCTGATCTTGGGCCTCCCACTACTCCACTGATGCACAGCATCAGCCCCCATTGCCGCCCCCTACCCCCACCCCCCATGCCTTGGGTGCTGCAGTCACCTCCAATGTCCAGCATGGATTCATCCCCACAGTGCAGCACTTGCAGAACAGGTGGCACTTTCTGCTTGGCTTCCAGCAGCAGGGCTTTGAGATCCATCAGGACTGACTCGTCTGGGGAGGTAGGGAATCATCAGGCCCCACCCTGGGCCCTTCAGCCAGAACCTGGGTGGCCATAGGCAGAGGACCCAAGGGACAGCTGAGGAAGCTCTGGTGACAGACTCACCACAGGCCTTGTTGATGAAGGTGGTGGCGATGCCTGTGTTTCCTGAGCGCCCAGTGCGGCCAATCCGATGCACTGTGGAGAGAGGGACCCAGGGGCTGGAGACCTGGCCTGGCCCTTCCCCTGCCTGGTCCACATGCTGAGCCCCCCAGCTCCTACCATAGTTCTCAATCTCCTCAGGCATGTCATAATTGATCACATGCTGGATGGCAGGGAAGTCCAGGCCCTTGGAGGCTACATCTGTGGCCACTAAGACATCCTTCTTGCCTTCCCGGAATGCCTCGATGGCCTTGGTTCTTTCCTCCTGATCTGGGGAAGGCCAGGTAGAAGCCATTAGAGCTACAGTTGGCGTTTGCTGAGTAGTGCTACACCAGCCAATCATGGGAAGGGACTGGATGAGGGGCTGCTATGGTAGCATGGTCCATGCCAATGCTTAGGCCACCCTGACCTTTGCCCCCATGGATGGCCACGGCCTCAACCCCCTTGAGCAGCAGGTACTCATGGATGGCATCCACGTCTGCCTTCTTCTCTGCAAAGATGAGCACCTGTCCGGGAAGGTCAAATCCAGTCAGGGTGGCTGACACTGCCTGGGCTTCCACCCAACTCTCTCTAATATGCTGTCCCTCTACCCTCTCCCTTGTCCTGGGGACCTTGGGACCAGCCTGGCTGGTAGCACTCACAGGTGGAGGTGTCTTTTGCAGGCACTCAAGCAGGTACACCATCTTAGCCTCCTCCTTCACATATTCTACCTCCTGCCAACATAGGGACCAGGTCAGGTGATCCTGAGGTTAGGCTCATCAGCCACAATACTACCACAGGTCAGGCACCAATAGGAGCCAGGAGGTGACCAAAAACCTCTTGCCACTGATGTATGGGCACCCTAAAAATGGCCCTAAGGGCCAGAGGCTTTGAATGAAACCCCCAGTGCCCACAAAGTGGATCCCTTGCTCTCATCAGCTTCCAGGGAGCATAGCCAGATGCAGCCCTTACAGGGAGACCAGCCATCAGGAGTGCCTGCCCACCTGTATAACATCCAGGCTGGCCGCCCCAGCACGACCCACGTTAATGGTGACAGGCTTTACGAGGGCACTCTTGGCAAAGTTCTGAATCTTCTTGGGCATGGTGGCACTGAAGAGTAGGGTCTGCCGCTGGCCCTGGGGAAGGTGAGGGCTAGTGCTGAAGGCATGCAGGGCTTGGTGTGGCTGGGCCAAGAGCATGTGGGAGATGGGGTGTGGGGAAGCTTAACAGCTAGGAGTAAGAGCAGAAGAGTGAGGCACTGCAGCGGGTAGTAGGAGCAGAGGGTGAGGCACTGCAGGGGTACAGGGCTCTCTGCACTTAAATGTGTTATGAGAGGGGGTAGGGTGATACAAGGCTGCCTAGTCAGGTGGGGGAAGGCACCTTGAAGTAGGAGAAAATGGTGCGGATGTCTCCCTCAAAACCCATGTCAATCATGCGGTCAGCCTCATCAAGGGCCAGGTAGCGACAGATGTCTAGGCTGACCATCTTCTTTTGCAGCAGATCCATGAGGCGCCCAGGGGTGGCCACCATCATGTGCACACCACTAGGGACCAAGGAGAGACCCTGAGGTCAGGGCCACCTGCTGTCCTCTATCTAGAGGCCAGCAAACACCCTGCCTCTGTTCTCGCTTCTGCCTTCCTTCCTGTCCTTCTCATGTGTGCCCTCATCACTCCTACCACCCTGCCCCACGTACAGCACACCTCTCCTAGAAGGCACTGCAGTCTTCTTGGCCACTGCTCAGCCCAGTATACTCTTCCCTCTTCTTCTGGGTGATTTCTCTCACCCAGGATGACTGTCCTGAATCTTTAGCAATGCTTCATTTTATGCTTCCATAGTCCCTTTGTAGGCCTCAGTGGGCTCCCTTTTCTGGTACAATAACTTCATCTTTTTTGTGCCCATGTCTTCCCTGAGACTGCTAGGTTTGGCTTGTGAGCCCAGGGCCTGATCCAGAGCAGAGCCTTTGGTGACATCTGTACTGCATGGGATGGACACAGGTATCACTGTGATCCAGCCCTGCCCAGAACTCAGCTTCCTTGACTGACCACTACACTACCCTGACCTTCTTGGGCTCTCTACTTCTGTGCTTTTTGCCTAGATTGCCTGTCTTCAAAATTCAGATGTCACTTCTACAAAATCTTCTCTGAGCAGCCACCTCTCCAATGCCCCCAGCAAGGTAGGCCATTCTTTTTTTTTTTGGTTGCAGTTCAGCCGGGGCTGGGTTTGAACCCGCCACCCTCGGTATATGGGGCCGGCACCCTACTCACTGAGCCACAGGCGCCACCCAAGGTAGGCCATTCTATCTGCTGTGTTCCCACAGTATCTGGCTACACTCCTCTGTCCTACCCTAGGAAACCTCCCCATCAGACTAGGAGCTCCATGAAGCTTGGGCCCATAGCAGACATGAGCAAACATCTGTGGAATGGTTAGAGTCCTTTAGCTTTCCGTCTCCCAACTGCCAGCCATATGTAATCCTCTAGATTTATGACTCTTAGATAAAAGGAGTCTCCACGTGGAGACTCCTGAGTGAGTTCTTCAGTTCTTTCCTCCTTCTAGAAGCTCTGGTGCTTTTTATTTCCTCTGTATTCCTTTCTAACTTCTTTTTTTTTTTTTTTTAATTTATTTTTTATTTTTTTGTAGAGACAGAGTCTCACTGTACCGCCCTTGGTAGAGTGCCGTGGTGTCACACGGCTCACAGCAACCTCTAAGTCTTGGGCTTACGCGATTCTCTTGCCTCAGCCTCCCAAGTAGCTGGGACTACAGGCACCCGCCACAATGCCCAGCTATTTTTTGGTTGCAGTTTGGCCGGGGCTGGGTTTGAACCCGCCACCCTCGGTATATGGGGCCGGCGCCCTACTCACTGAGCCACAGGCGCCGCCCTCCTTTCTAACTTCTAATAAAAGTCCTATCTTACCACTGGTTAAAAAAAAAAAAAAAAAAGGGTCCTTTAGCTTCTCTTGGGCTCTGTGGTAGCGTGGGAGGCAGAGGTGCCAGAACTCACTGTCGGATGGTCTCCATCTGCTCTTTGACAGACATGCCCCCAATGCAGAGAGCACAGCGCAAGAGCGGTGAGCTGTCTTCCTGCAGCAGGCGGCAGTAGTACTCCAGGATGCCATGGGTCTGGCGGGCTAGCTCCCGCTGCAGCACAAAAACAAAAGCTAGCACCAGATGGTGGCCCCAGTTTCTGCCCTGTTCTCAGGCTAGCCTATCTTACCGAGGGGCAAATGATGAGTCCATAGGGCCCTTCACGCTTGGAGAAAGGTAACCTTTTCTCTTGCTCTAGGCAGAACATGATGACAGGCAGTGTGAACACCAGCGTCTTGCCTGAACCCGTGAAGGCAATGCCAATCATATCACGGCCAGATAGACTGTTGGGAGAGGGCAGCTTGAGTGTCAAGTTCTGCAGAAGACAGGGACTGCTTTTTGGTTGGACACCTAGTCATTCCTCCTGTCAACACCCTTCTCAGGGAACCCAGGTCCATAGTCCATACTCACATGGTCGGGATGCCTTGGATCTGAATGGGCGTTGGGTGGTGGATGCCTTTTTTCTTCAGGCCCCTCAAGATGGCTATGGAAAACAAGCCAAGCATCATTCTCATGACTTGCATATACTTTTTCAGAGCCCCAAAGCCTATAAAATTGGCACTATTCCTGTAAGTTGCAAAGGACGAAATCAAAACTCAGAAAGAGAAACAGAGAGAGGAAGAGATAAAAAAAGATTTGTCCAACACCCATGGGCTAGGTGGAGCCATGATTTGCACGCAGATCTGTTTAAACTTAGTATCATTCTTACACTGAAGCTCCATAACAACAGATAATAAACATGGAAATCTGGGGCAACTGAAAAAGGAACCTAAAGAAACCTCTCTTCAAATCCCTCTCTCCGGTGACTGGACCCAATGCTGATATGGCTAAACTCAGTAGGGTGTAGGGCACAACCACACAGGTGCTTGATTATAAAAAGTGTGATGTCTCTACCCATTCCTAAGCACCTGCAGGAAACTTCATTTCCTTGAAGCTTTTGATAGGTGGTGGGATACCATCTCCCTCCACCAAGATGTGGTATTTCTTCCGTACACGCTCATGCCGCTCTTCAGACATGCTCAGGACATAACGGGGCGGTGTCCAGCTATGGATGGATGACAGGGATCAAGGGAGACCTTGAGCACAGCTGGCCTCATGATTTTCCTGCTAGTCCCAGCCCCTTACCATCCTAAATAAAAGACAGCTGTATAAACTGGAAAGACATACCTGGTTTTGATTGGGTCATCATAAGTGATGCCCTTAGCCATCTCCTTCACTGACATCAAAGCTGAAGGGAGAGACATACCTCAGGCTCCTGCTTCTGGGAGGCCAGAGCCCTTGATGTATAACATGTCTAGTGTTGGGGAGAAGAGGCTCAGCTCACCTCCTCACCACCCTGGCCACAACCATACCTCGGCCCTCAGCCACACTCTCCAGGATTTTCTCTTCTTCTTTCAGCTGTTTCTCCTTGGCTGACTCCTTGCGGGCTGCGATAAGAAACATGTTATAGAGACACTAACAGCTTCCCAGGCTTAGTGTCTCCCTTCCCGCCTAGGCAAGGCTGCCCAGCCTACCTTCAGCCTTCTCTTTGAGGTGCTGGTGCTGATCCAAGAGGCTGACGTTGGACTGAGGGCCCAGTGGGATGTCGTCCTCATCTCCTCGGGGCTCACTGCCGCTGTCGGGCTGCTCTTCTTCTGCAGCTCCCTTGCGTCTTCGTTGCAGAAGTTTCTGAAGCTGAGGTTCCACCAGTACCCCCCGAGTCAAGCCCAAGACAGGGCCTGCGTCAGGATCCTGGCTTTTGGGCAAGGTTTCTGTGCCCGAGACTCAGAGCCGCCTTACCCCTCAGATCAGGCTGTCACTCCCTTGTTTGCCTAGGGGCCACGCTCGCATGTACAGACACACCTCAGTCACGCCTGCTCCATCCCATTGCTACCCGGTAGTCACGCCCCATTCCCCATCTGACGTGGCCCCCTCACCAGTAGTTGCCGTCGCTGTCGTAACGGCACATAAGGTACGTAGTCTTCGCCGTCCTCATCTTCCACCTCGGAGCGGCTTCCTCCAGCAGTCGCCTCGTCGGTGCGAGCTCGCTGCAAATACACACGCGTCAGGCCAAGCTCGCTTCCCCGTCTTCATTCCAGCTTCACACCCACGCGGACCCCGAGCCCCGCTCCCACCTTCCGCTCAGGTTCCGACTCCTCCATCCTTTGCCACACGCAGGCGCGCCACGGCAAAACCCCGCCTCATCTTTGAGTGAGAGCCAATCAGGTGTGAAGAAGCAGACGTCGGCGCCTAGCAACGACCTCGGAATTCCGGATCGCGCAGAGGGACAAACTTGTCTCCGAGTTGTAGTGAGGCGCGGTGTCGACGCCTTTGTCTTTTCGTGGCTGTTGCCAGAGTTAAGAGAGAAAGCGTCAAAGCATTGTGGGACATTGGAGGACTCGGTGCATGCACTAAAGGCTCAAGCCAGCCCAATCGAAGATGTCGCCCGCTGTCAGCGGAGGTAGCTGCTGCACAACTGGGCGACCTGCCATGAGCCCCGCCTTGCCCCGAGCGTGACGCCACCGGCACGCCCCTGCCGGCGTGCGCCGCGCCCTTGAGTGGCAGAGCTCGATCCCCACGCCGGGCCTCGGAGGCAGGGCGGGGCTCAAAGTCCCTGAGCTCCGGATGGTGTTCTTGTCTGCTCACCGTGGTGAGGGATAAGTAAAACACCGATGACAGTGGCTTTTAACTATAAGGCCCTGTATAAATGTAAGCGATTATTTTTGTAAGTGCTGTAATAGAACTCGGAGTGATTAGCTGCCTGGGGAACCAGAGGCGGAGTCTCTGGATCTGAGCTTCCAGGGAAGTGCGGGGATCTTTTGGGCGAAGGGGCAGTAGGAATAAAGGTCTGGTGATGTGCAAGTAAGATTCCTCAGGAAGCAGAGATCATTGCGGTTGGGGTGGCCAGACCTGAGGCCAGAAAAGGTGATTGGGGCCAGAGCATGTCAGCGTAATTTCAACTTCATTAAAGACTTAACGCAGAATGACTTGATCAGTGTTTTACTTCTCTTCGCATGAGTTTAATACGAGTATCTGCTGGCATTACGCACAGTGCAGAAGCAGATAAAGGATGAACACACACCTGGTGTGGGAGGGCCTTACAGGATTGGTTGAGGAGACAAATGCAGTTAATTAGTCTTGACATTAAGGAGACGGATTCTCAGACAGGTAAAGTAAGGTAGTGTCACAAAAGCAGGGCAAACACTCATGGTTTTTTATTTTATTATATTTTATTTTGAGAAAGTCTATCTATGTCACCCTTGGCAGAGTGCTGTGGCGTCACAGCTCACAGCAACCTCAAACTCTTGGGCTCAAGCCATTCTCTTGCCTCAGCCTCCCAAGTAGCTGGGATCACAGGCGCCCCACAACGCCAGAATATTTACTTACCTGTCTGTCTCGGTGTATGTGGCTGGCGCCCTAACCACTGGGCTATGGGCGCTAAGCCAGACTCATGGTTTTCAACGTAAAATGGCCTCTCAGCTGGGACATTATGAATAAGCATAAATTTATCAAAGAAGAGTAATCTGGGATGAGGTAAATATGTGAGCAAAAGTCAGGAGACCTGAGAATGCAGGGCCTAACTGAGACAAGTTGTCCGACACACAGCAAATACTGGAGGCAGGGGCACAGGAACAAAGGCCCCTGAATCAGACTTGCAAGATGATGGATGAAGCAGTATTTTAGATAGCTGTGTCAATTCCAGCTGCAGGGCAGGGGCATACATAGTGCAAGAGCTCAAGAGAGAGAACAGAGCTAATATATTTACACAGAAAGATTTCACAGGAAGTGTCCACACCACCTTGGGGACTAAGAAAGGCCAGGGACCAGGAATTGTGAGGCTGTGGTCAGTGCTATTTGTTTCCCTTCTTTTATTTATTTTTTAGAGACACTCTCACTTTATTGCCCTTGGTAGAGTGCTGTGGTGTCACAACTCACAGCAACCTCCAACTCCTGGGCTTAGGCGATTCCCTTGCCTCAGCCTCCCAAGTAGCTGGGACTACAGGTGCCTGCCACAATGCCTGGCTATTTTTTTGTTGTTGCAGTTTGGCCAGGGCCGGGTTTGAACCCGCCACCCTTGGTATATGGGGCTGGTGCCCTACCCGCTGAGCCACAGGTGCCACCCACTTTCCCTTTATTATTTTTTTAAATTTTGCTTTCAATTTCAGCTGGCTTTCACTCATCTTAGTTGGAAGTTTTTTTTTTTTAAGTTTTGTTTCTTTCTTCCTTTAGTGATTCTCTTGCCCTTTGCCTCCCAACTAGCTGGGATTACAGGCGGCTGCCACAATGCCCTGCTTTTTTTTTTTGGTAGAGATGGGGTCTCACTCTGGCTCATGCTGGTCTCCAACCTCTGAGCTCAGGCAATCCACCCACCTTGGCCTCCCACAGCACTAGGACTACAGGTGTGAGCCACCACACCCAGCCTGTTTCCCTTCTTTAGAAAAGAAAGCTAGCACCCACCACCAGTCCCACGGTAGGTCTCAACCTGGCAGAGGAAGGAATCAGGAAAGAGAGCATGGTTTTTGCTCCTGCTCACTATACTCCATATGACTCATTATTAATAACTATGTGGCCACTGTCTCTCCACAGGGTGCTCCTCACATAAGCTCAAGTTAAGAGTTGGGTTTAGTAGAGAAAACTACATTGGGAGCAAGGAATTTGGAACAGTTATGTGTGGAGTATTTTTAGCAAACCCTTTCTATCAAAAAATTTACAAAACAGGCTCGGCGCCTGTAGCTCAGTTGCTAGGGCACCAGCCACATACACAGAGGCTGGTGGGTATGAATCCAGCCTGGGTCTGCCAAACAACGACAACCACAACCAAAAAACAGCTGAACGTTGTGGCGGGCACCTGTAGTCCCAGCTACTTGGGAGGCTGAGGCAAGAGAATCGCTTAAGCCCAAGAGTTTGAGGTTGCTGTCAGCTGTCATGCCATGGCACTCTACCAAGAGTGACATAGTGAGACTCGTCTCAAGGAAAAAGAAAATTTACAAAACAGGGCGGCGCCTGTGGCTCAGTCGGTAAGGCGCCGGCCCCATATACCGAGGGTGGCAGGTTCAAACCTGGCCCCGGCCAAACTGCAACCAAAAAATAGCCAGGCGTTGTGGTGGGCGCCTGTAGTTCCAGCTACTCGGGAGGCTGAGGCAAGAGAATCACTTAAGCCCAGGAGTTGGAGGTTGCTGTGAGCTGTGTGAGGCCACGGCACTCTACCGAGGGCCATAAAGTGAGACTCTGTCTCTACAAAAAGAAAAGGAAAAAGAAAAAAAATAAAAGAAAATTTACAAAACAGATCTATTGGGCAGGATGAGGTAGTTTGCTTTACTTTACAGGTTTCATTATCCTATTAACTTTCAGGTCTTAGGCTATATGTCCCATTCCCATTGGAAAATAAGATGATTTATAAAAACTCAATTTGCCCCAACTTCCCCTAACTACATTATCACATTGTCAGTGTGAGGAACTCAGTAGCTTGGGCTCCAGCTGTACAGTCTATAGAGGCCTCACAGCTTCCGTAGGCTCTTCTCACATCCAGGGGCACAGAGACCAAGTCCAACCCCTCCAACTTGGCCATCTTACAAGGGGGAAAGAGAGCAGGGTAGGGGCTGTTCCAGGCTCACAACCAGAGTCCTCCTAATGGGCGGAAGGGGAACAGATGTCAGAGTCATACAGGTCTGTGTTCAACCCTAATTGGCAGACTGAGTTCAGTTGAGTTTTTCCTGTCTTAATTTACAATTCCTCAACTATAAAATGGGATTAATACCACTGAGGATTGCTGTGAGGAATAAGTGGAAATGATGCCAAACTGCCAAGCATGGTACATGCTCAGTGAGGTTAGTGACTGAGGCAGATGACATGCTTCTGAGTACATCCTTCACCTTATTCCCCACCCAGACCAGCAAATCACCAACACACCGACTCTGTGTCCAAATGTTACTTTATCCTTCGGCATGAAAGATCTTCACAGTATCAAAAGAACTGGAAAAAAAAAAAAAAAAAACGAACACAAAGAGAGCAGTGTTGGGCCAGCAGTACCATCAGCCCCGGGCCCACAGGCCAGCCCAATCCCTGGGCTCTGAGTGTGGAGGCTGCGTAGCACCAGGAAGTGGCTCTGCCAAGGTCCTAAAGGGCCCCAGCATAGTGTGCCATCTGTTCAGCTTTTAGTTGGTCAAGGACGGCAGAGAGCAGGGAGGGTCTTGGTTGAACAGGTAGGGCAGATGGAGGGAGAAAGTGTAGACTTTTGGCTGGCAGTCGTACCCTGAAAAAGCTCATTCTGGGCAGGACCTGAGAAAGAATAGGATCCCAGTTAGCAGTGGCCCATGCCCCAGCCTCCCCATACTGACTCCAGATCCCCGTGGGTCCCTGTGGAGGCACAATAGCTGGTTATTTTTGTTCCCTGGGTTGAAAATACTGAACAGATTGCCCAGATCACCTCTAGCAAAGGATGAAAGTTAAGACCCTGTTGGAGGACAGAGCCCTGGTTCTGGGGTTTGACACATGGAACCACATCCAGCCTCTGGCACTGGCTTTCTACTGGCAGGTACCAGAGGAGGCCAGCTGTACACTCACACTCTTACCCCAGACTCTGTATGCACTGCCCAGAGGAGGGTAGAGAGGGTCAAAGAGAATACTTACTGGAGGGGAGAAAAGGACATCTCTGCTTTGCAAAAGAGATCAGCAAAGGTGGGAAAGGATCAAGAGGAGGAAGAGGGAGAAGATGGCTAAATTTGTTTCCTGGACATCAGTGGTACTGAAGGAGGAGATTCCACCCTTTTCTCTCTGTAGCAACAAGAGATGAAAGTGCCTAGGGTCCCTACTACTCCTAGTTCCTGAGGTGGTAGAGGCAGGAAGACACTTAGACTCTAGAAGATGCCCCTGGAGCTATAGATGGCTCAGTTTGGTAAAAGTTCAGGGAGCCCCCCACCCCCCGCCTCTAGTAGAGAAGGAGCTGAGATGAGTCTGAAGAAGACAGTCCTAGCTCCAGAAGAGAGCCCCAGCCTTGAAAGCTGCCCTAACTTCAGGCTCTCTGGACTGACCCTGGGAAGTTATAGGTCCAGAAGTCTGCTGCCTCAGCCTAGAGAGGAGCTTCCCTGGCACTGGAAAAAGGAAGAAAACAACAGGTGGGCGACACTGTTGAATGGAGAGCATTCATGAGCTCAGTCCACCTGGCCCAGCCTCCCACTGCCTTGGGGGCAGCTGCGTGGTGGCCAGCCAGAAGCCTGGCCCTGGGATGTAGGTCAGGGTTAAGATATGGAACTGCACAGCCATTAGACCCCAGCTCAGCATAAGGCCTGCTTGCTAGATTCCCTTCTTTTTTGCATCAGGATTTCTGGCCCAATGCCTTCTCCATTCTTCTGTTCCTAGTCCAGAACATCACTCGATACATCAATATTTCTGTCAAAAAGACCTGTGCAGGTGGCTGGGAGGGGAGACCAGAGGCACCTATCTCTTCTTTTTTTTTTTTGTAGAGACAGAGTCCCACTGTACCGCCCTCGGGTAGAGTGCCGTGGCGTCACACGGCTCACAGCAACCTCTTAACTCTTGGGCTTACGCGATTCTCTTGCCTCAGCCTCCCAAGCAGCTGGGACTACAGGCGCCCTCCACAACGCCCGGCTATTTTTTGGTTGCAGTTTGGCCGGGGCTGGGTTTGAACCCGCCACCCTCGGCATATGGGGCTGGCGCCCTACTCACTGAGCCACAGGCGCCGCCCAGCACCTATCTCTTCTTCCAGGGGGTAGCTTGGCTACCAATTTCCTCATGGAAGTCATCCTATTTGGGAGAGCCCCCACTAATACCTAAATGACCTACAAGGTCTTTGTCTAGCTCACCTGCCCCCTCACTGTTCCCTCAAGGCTGGCTCCTTCTCACATTACTTCTGCTGGGAGGCACCCTGGTAGTCTGCATTGAGAAGCTACACCAGGCAAGTAGCATTCTATCTCAAGGCCTGATAACGTCAGGGTAGGGGCAGCCCCAAGGGGCCTGCCACTAACTGGGCACCTTAGAAAGCAGGTGGTAACAGAGGCAGACCCCTCATGGTGATACCATAGGAGATGGTAGTCCAGAAAGGGGCACTTCAGGAATATGGGCAGGAGGGGTCAGGGAGGGCCAGAGCCAGGCCCAGGGAGTAGTAGTGAAAGAACAGAGGCCTATGGCAGTGGCCACAGGAGAGAGATGGGGCCTAGACTTTTGGGAATTATATCCTCTGTGTGGTCACCTTAGAGGTGCAGGGGTCAGGGGTGCCAAGCCCGAAGTCCAATTCCCTGTGTCTTAGAATCGAAAATGGTCTGGCAGGGACACAGAAAGGGGCAGAGCACAGTGAGTG
Organism: Nycticebus coucang; assembly: GCF_027406575.1. Taxonomy (NCBI): domain Eukaryota; kingdom Metazoa; phylum Chordata; class Mammalia; order Primates; family Lorisidae; genus Nycticebus; species Nycticebus coucang. The sequence goes on from NC_069796.1 coordinate 81,588,449, forward strand.
GGGTACATGCAACAACTGGGGTCTCTATACCTCACTGAGCCGTGCTGGGAGTGGTTTTCTTGAGGCTAAAGTTGGTCCAGTTCACAGCAACTTTCTGACGAGTTTGCTTTGCAGAATCCAAACAGAACCTGTTGGATTTGGGAGACGTGGAAGAAGGCACAATCAGAGGTTTCTTCTCTTCCTCCCTGGACCCCTCTTCTAGACCCTATGTCCCAATTGCTAAGAAAACAGGTTGGCTCTGTACCCTCTCTAGTTCCTAGAAACCAGCACCTGTGAGCCCAGAGGACAATGTATGAAGGACAGCATGATTGCTTTGGGACACAAATCCCTTCTTTATCTCTGATTTTATTCTCTAGCTGTACTCAACTGGCTTCTGTTTCCCTAAGGACAGCCATCCCTTGATATCTGCAGGGGACTAGTTCTAGGACCTCCTCCACAGATATAAAAATCCATTAATTCAGCCTCTATTCTTCAAACCATCTCTAGATTGCTTATAATACTAATACAATGTAAATGCTGTGTAAATAGTTATAAATGCATTTTAATTTTTATTTTTTGTGTACTGTTATTTTTAATTATTCATTGCTTTTTTTTTTTTTTTTGGTTTTTGGCCGGGGCTGGGTTTGAACCCGCCACCTCCGGCATATGGGACCGGCACCCTACCCCTTGAGCCACAGGCGCCACCCTGCTTTTTGTTTTTTAATATTTTTATCCAAGATTGCCTGAATTCATGCAGATGCAGAACCTGTGGATACAAAGGGCCAAGAGTTTGCTATGTTTCTTTCACCCTCACAGGCCCCACTGTCACAAACACCTTTTGTTTTACTTAGCCAATTTTCTTTTTTTTTTTTTTTTTGTAGAGACAAGAGTCTCACTTTATGGCCCTCGGTAGAGTGCCGTGGCCTCACACAGCTCACAGCAACCTCCAATTCCTGGGCTTAAGCGATTCTCTTGCCTCAGTCTCCCGAGTAGCTGGAACTACAGGCGCCCGCCACAACGCCTGGCTATTTTTTGGTTGCAGTTTGGCCAGGGCCGGGTTTGAACCTGCCACCCTCGGTATATGGGGCCGGCGCCCTACTGACTGAGCCACAGGCGCTGCCCTTAGCCAACTTTCTTATTCTTCAGGTTTAGCTCTGTTACCACTCCCACTGGGAAGGCCTCTTGGCCTGCCCCCACCCCTAATACCATCGTGCCATCACTCCTCTAACAGCATTTAACACCTGGCTGTACCTTTATGGCTATCTTGTCTCCCCATCTAGACTCTGCTTGATTTGCCTTGGCCCCCAGAGTTTAACCCAGACAGAGGAAGAAGTCCAAGTGAATAAACAAGGCAAACAAAACTGGAAAAAGCCCTGGATCTTGGGGCCAGAAATGCCTCTTTCTCCCTGTCTTTTGTGGCACTCTGGGTTCCAGCAGACAGGCCAATGGGACAGGGCCTGGAGGAGTAGTGAGGCTTCCAAAGGGGCCAGGGCTAAGAGAGCAGGCCTTTCTGAGGCCTAGAATACAACATAGGCTCAAGCGTGGGCAGGACCTGGAGTCCCCTGCAAAGTGAGAGAGCAGGCAGCCCACACCTACCTCTTAAAGTACTCCACCTCACGGTCAGTCTCATCCATCTCCACCCCATCCATGTCCTTGGGCAGGAACACATCGTCTAGGAAGACACAGCCAGGAGGGCTCAGTGCTGATGGCCAGGCCTCTGGGGTCATGCTGTGGGGGCAGTGCTGCCCACACTCGAGGACTGCCCTCCACCCCATGGCCTGGCTGGGGTGAGGGGTCAGTCACTCGGTTCCTGGTGCACTCACCCAAGGAGGAGGCCGGCTTCTCCTGCTTGCTGCGGTTGCGGCGGCTGCGGCCCTTGCCCTGAGGCAAGCTCTGTGGCCTTGTTGGACCTGGGGTCTGCACAGACTCCTGCTCCAAAGGCCGTGCCTTGGCCTCGTCTGGCCAGTTTTGCCAGGGGCTGCCCTTCTCCTTCTCAGTATTGGGGCTTCCGGACCAACCTGGTCCTGGCTGGCACCCTTGGCTCCCCACTCCAGCCTCGGCACAGCTGCCCACTTTGGAAGGTTCTGGCACCTTGCCTGGCTGCTTGGGACCAGTGGTCTGGCCCTTAGCACTGAGAACTTCTAGGTTGGTCAGGGCCCGGTGGGTCAGGCTCATCTCACTCTTCTTGGCCCGACTACTCTGTCTTTTGCCCTTCCGTGGCTTCCCACCTGAGGCCACAGGTTCAAGTAGCTCCTGGTTGCAACTAGGGACCTCCTTTGAACTTGGCTTCTCACAGCTAGGGTCTGGCTTAGGTGTCTTGACCCAGATCACCCGGGATAGGTTGGGCACTGTGTTGAGTCTCCTCACTAGCCCATTCTCGGGGATGATACCAGGAGGGGGGCCCCTCACCTCTGTCCACGGTGGGTGGGGGCCTCTCATTTCTGCCCACGGTGGGGCTAGTTCGCCTGAAGCTTGTAACGTGTGGTTCTGGGGGGAGCCCAAAGTCAAAGGGGACAGGTCAAGGTTGATGTCAGGCTGTTGCTCTGAGGAGCCACTGAGTTTTGAGGGGGGTAGACTACGAGGCTCAGGCTCAGCAGCCCCCTCCTTAGAGAAGCCATTGCTGTCCATGCTGAGCTCACACACACTGAAGCTGGCACGGATGGAGTCCTTTACAGTGTTCTTGATCTCCTGCAGACGACTGCTCAGGAAGCTGTTGACTCGATCCAGTTCCTGGTCAGGCCACTCCAAGAGCTGCTCCCTGACAGGCCTTGGCTCCCCGCTTCCAGAAACAGGATTCACCTGCTTTAGAGCATCTGCTGCCACCTGGGTCTTCTCCTTTTCCTGCCAGTACAAGAGGCAATTTCATCAGGGGCTTGTCAGCTACCAGGCACAATGTGATACCTGACACATCAGTCTGGGCCCAGCTTTGTCACTAACATGCTGGAGGCAAAGCCTCACAATCTTGCCCTGCTCACCCACCCTACAGGAGTGAGAATGAAATGCAATCAGACAGGTACATGCTCTGGGGGTGAAGGGACAGTTATACCCACAGAATGTTTTTATAATTTGTCCATCTTAGGGGACTCATCTGCAAACGGGGACAGTAATTCTGGAGTGAAGACAAAAGGGGGGACAGATGTGAGGAAGAATTAGAGACATTCCCTCTAATTCTGTAGGTGGGTAGGGGAAAAGCATGGTATCATAGGAGTCTCACAGGAAGGATTTGGGGGCCATGAGATTACCATAATAGATGAGGTTGCTCTGGGTGGCTGGGACTTATGTGTTCTCCTGACACTGGGTCCAGGCATTACCAAAGAGGGCAACATTCCCATAGAAAGGCCACACCTAAAGTGTATCCAATGGCATACCACGGATAGCCACATTGGGCCCTCACAGCAAAATGTAAAAGAGGCCCCTTTGCCCAGGTGAGGATGGGAAGGCTCACAGAGGCTAGACCCTGCTAGTCAACTTTGACAGACTTGGATCTAGAGAATCAAAATGAAGGTCTGTGGGCTGAGTCACACCCACCTCTCCGCCCAACCCCAAGGCAACAGCAGGCTAACAAGGCCTTTGCCGGGGAGACGAGACAGACGCTGAAACCTAGAGAAGGAGATGGTGATGGTGGGCCAGGTGCTGGATGACACCCACCATTTCATGTATTTACAGTTAATTTGGGTGTGGAAGAGGAAAATCAGGAAAAGGAAACTAATGAAAGAAATAAGCGCTTGACAGTATCTCAATCAACTCAGAATGACCCCGTGCCCTTGCAGGCAGGCATTTATTCTCCTATCTTTTGTGAACACTGGCTCCACGAATGAGTAAGATCAGTTGTTCCTGTGGGACCTTAGACAAATCACTTATTCTCTCTGAACCTTACTTTCCCTGTTTGTAAATTAGGGAGAAAAGTGCCTATACCTCACAGGGTTGCTATGATAGCTGACACAGGGGTCCTCAAACTACGTCCCGCGGGCCACATGCGGCGGTGTGATTGTATTTGTTCCCGTTTTTTTTTTGTGGTTTTTGGCTGGGGCTGGGTTTGAACCCACCACCTCTGGCACATGGGACTGGCGCCCCACTCCTTGAGCCACAGGTGCCACCCCCGTTTTGTTTTGTTTTTTTACTTCAAAATAAGATATGTGCAGTGTGCATAGGAATTTGTTCATAGCTTTTTTTTTTTTTTTTTGGTGGTTTTTGGCCGGGGCTGGGTTTGAACCCGCCACCTCCCGCATATGGGACCAGCGCCCTACTCCTTGAGCCACAGGCGCCGCCCTAGCTTTTTTTTTTTTATAGTCCGGCCCCCCAACAGTCTGAGGGACAGTGAACTGGCCCCCTGTTTAAAAAGTTTGAGGACCCCTGTGGGTCTGTGTAAAGTCTCTTTCCCTGTGCTCATGGGAAAAGCAGCTCAGTTCAGTCTGAAGCAGTGTTTCCAGCTGTGCATGGGGCTTGGAGGCTACACGGATGGGCGAGAACTGGAGGGCTCTTTACCTCACTCCACCCCTGTGCCTGCACAGCTTTGCTTCTTCTATTTGTTATAGACTGGGGTTTCATGGAAGATTTCAGAAGTCTTGTGACTAAACACAAAAAGTCTGGAAACTACTAGTGGGGAGGGAGTGACGTGAGACCACATATACTTTGGTAGCGAGAGAAGGAGAAAGCATATTTTCTACTGTGTACAATGAGCCTGACACTTTCCATAGCTTGTCTCATTTAATCTTCACAGCTGTCCTTGTTGCATTATAATCTGCAACTTAAAAATGAAGAATGTTAACTTTAGGAAGAATAAGGAACCGGTTCAAGGTTACATGGCTAGTAAGTAGCAGCACTCCCAGATATGATCTCCAGACGTTCTCATGTTTTTCAACTGTTTGACAACAATTTTCTGACTGACCAACTGTGTGAGGCAGTAGGCTAGGCTCTGGGAGTTCTGCCAAGCATGAAATATAGTATCTGCTTCACTGACATTAGTATGCTGGGGGAGACAGACGTGCCAAAAGGCTGTTTAATTCAGAGTGACAGTGACAAGTGCTATAGGGAAGAATGCACAGGGCACTCCAGGAACTGAGAGGAAGTATTCCTAACCAGACAGGGTCATCAGGGAATGCTTCCAGAGGAGGCAGTATCAGCCCTAAGCAGCGAAGTGTGAGACTGTTGTAGAGAAAGTGAGATAAGCACTATCTAGACAGGAGGAAGAGCAAGTGTAAGGCCTGGGAGGTGGGAAAGCCTAGTACCTCCAGGGAATGAAAATCATTCAGAGGTACAGCTGGAGCCCAGACCAGGGAAGGGGCGCAGAGGGGAGGGGAAGGGAGGGTAGATGGGGAGAAAGGCCAGAAAGGAAAGGCAGAGAGATGAAGGCCTAAGCAGGGGCTGGATGATGAAGGCTAGAGTCTGGGACTGACCCTGAGAACAATATTCACACACTGAAAGCCTAGTAGTGGCAGCTATCAGGGAAGTGTCATGGATAGGACTTTAGATGATGGGAGGGGAAAAAGAATGAGGTGAGTCAGGAAAACACCACCAACTACCATGAAGGCTCCCACAGCAGCTACCACTGACCGAATGTTCAAATGTGCTGGGTACTCTGCTCAACCTTTCCATACAGTATCCACTTCATTTCATCCTCACAATAATCCATGATTTAGGTTCTGTTGCTCTCATTTTGTGGATGAAGAAATTGAGGCTTAGAGGTTAAGTGATTTGCCCAAAGTCATACAGCAAATGTGGCAGAGCTGAGCTTCAAATTGAGGTCCAATTCCAAGGTCTACTGCTCTTAGTCACAGTGATGCATACTCCCAGCATGGTACCCACAGTTCTGGTTCAGGAAACAGGGTGCACGGTGATGCCATTAACTAGACAACGGAGAAGGAAGAGCAAGGCTCTTTGGGGAAAGATAACAAGCTCAGTTTGGGAGGTGGTGAGTTTGAGTTGCCTCCAGGACATCTGCAAGGAGATACCCAGCAGCCATGGAAGACATCAACGTGAAGTAAAGAGAGGAAACACTATCTTGACGTTTCTAGGTAACCTCTCTCTTTCCCAGGAGATGTCCTCAAAGTGGAAGGATTAGGGAGAGGAAAAGGGGCTCATCAGGAGACAAAAAAGAGGTCAGAGACGCAGGTGAGAAATCTGGAGGACATGGCATTCCCACTGCCCCTTCCCTGCCCCTGCCTGGCTAAGGATAGAACAGCCAAAGACAACATTTGAAAAGGAGGACAAGGGCAGTCCCTGTGGCTCAGTGAGTGGGGCGCTGGCCCCATATACCGAGGGTGGTGGGTTTGAACCCGGCCCCGGCCAAACTGCAACAACAACAACAACAACAGCAAAAATGGCTGGGCATTCTGGCAGGTGCCCGTAGTCTGAGCTACTCGGGAGGCTGAGGCAAGAGAATCGCTTAAGCCCAGTAGTTGGGGGTTTCTGTGAGCTGTGATGCCACAGCACTCTACAGAGGGCAATGAAGTGAGACCCTGTCTCAAAAAAAAAAAGAAAGAAAAGGAGGACAAACAAAATGTCAATGTTTTTAGTAAACAAATAAGGAAATAAGATAGTATCTTTGGATTTGGCAACAAAGAAGTCCTTGGTGACTCTGTGAAGGGGGTGTAGGTAGAAAGTTTGCAGTGAGTTGGCAAGAAGGAAAGTGAAAACAATGGGGATGGTGCCTGTGGCTCAGTGGGTAGGGTGCTGGCCCCATATATCAAGGGTGATGGGTTTGAACCCGGTCCTGGCCAGCTAAAACAGCAATGACAATAGCAACACACACACACAAAGCCAGGCGTTGTGGCAGGCATCTGTAGTCCCAGCTACTCGGGAGGCTGAGGCAAGAGAATAGCTTAAACCCAAGAGTTGGAGGTTGCTGTGAGCTGTGATGCCATAGCTCTCTACTGAGGGAGACAAAGTGAGACTCTGTCTCAAAAAAAAAAAAGAAAGAAAGAGAAAGAAAGTGAACACAATGAACACAGATACCACTTTTCAAGAATCTTGGCTGTGATAAGAGGAAAGGGATTAAAGGGGATATAAGTTGAAGAGTTTGCTTTCAAAAAAGAAAAGTAGTAGTGTGATGGGAAACAGCCAGGAGAAGCCAAGCTGCAGAGCATGAAGCCTAATGCTGGAAGGAGGTAGCAAGAGGGGCTGTGTAGCATGATGGCTCATGCCTATTATCCTAGCACTGCAGGAGGTCAAGGCAGGAGGATTGCTTGAGGCCTGGAATTCAAGATCTGCCTGAGCAAGAGTAAGACCAGGCATCCTCAAACTTTTTAAACAGGGGGCCAGTTCACTGTCCCTCAGACCGTTGGAGGGCCGGACTATAGTTTAAAAAAACAACAACAACAAAACTATGAACAAATTCCTATGCATACCGCACATATCTTATTTTGAAGTAAAAAAACAAAACGGGAACAAATATAATCACACCGCCTCATGTGGCCCGCGGGCCGCAGTTTGAGAACCCCTGAGTAAGACCCATCTCTACAACAAATACAAAAATTGGCTCGGCATTATGATGCAAGCTTGTAGTCCCAGCTTTCAGGAGGCTGAGGCAGGAGGATCATTTGAGACCAGGAGTAAGCTATGATGACACCACTGTACTCTACTCCGGACAATAGAGCAAGATTAGCTCAAAGGAAAAAAAGTCTGTCCAATGGCTTTTTTCCTCATTGAAATAGGAAGTAAGATTTGCCAAAAAAATAAGATGGAGCTAGGAAGGCCTGGAGGTTTGAGAAGAATGAACGGCAACAAAGGGGCTGTGGTGAGTGGAAGTAATAAGGCCCGCTAGGCAAGGCAAGAGGGCTCACACAGTCGAGTGCCACAGAGTGAGTCATGTGCTTCCTATGAAATGTAGAAGGGAAGAGGTGGGTTGGGGTAGAAACCAGGGATGTGGTTTTTGAGAGGGTATGAAGGGCGGGCAATGAGGCAGGGAAAAGAAATTGAATGATAGGTCAATTTGCACATTCTATTATCAATTCTTAGCAATGCCTACTCAGTTTAAGCAAGGGAATGAGGGGCTGACCTGGGAAGAAAAGAAAGGGACAGGTGACAGCCTTCAGTGGGTGCAAAGGTATGGCAGACGACAGAGAAGAGGTTGCTACAAGAAGGGAAGAGAGGGCTGGGCGCCTGTAGCTCAGCACATAGGGCACTGGCACATACACTGAGGCTGGTGGGTTTGAGCCTGGTCCGGGCCTGCTAAACATCAGTGACAACTGCAACCAACAAAACAGCCAGGCTTTGTGGCGGGCACCTGTAGTCCCAGCTACTCAGGAGGCTGAGGCAAGAGAATCGCTTCAGCCCAAGAGTTTTAGGTTGCTGTGATGCCATGACACTCTACTGAGGGCAACATAATGAGACTCTTTCTCAAAAAAAAAAAAAAAGGGGTGGGGGGAGTCATAGTCTGGTAGTAGGATAAAGGAGCAGAAAGACAATGTGGCTCTATTTACCTCCTGAGGTAGGACACCATGAGCAGCCATCACTGGATAGCTACTGGGGGATGCTAGATTTGGTGAATAGCAAGACTGTGGTTGGGTCCAGGAAGTAGGACATCAAGGAGAAGTCTGCTGTGTAAATAGTGACCACGATCATCTATCACAGGACACTGCAAGTGCCTATGTATGTCTTTCCCTGTCTGCAGACTCATAACTAACTCTGGAAAGGCAGGGCTATTTGATTCCACTTACACCCTGGTCTCTAGCCTGGGCCTGGCAGACAGGAGCCATGTAATGAGCTGTGGGATGGATAAGCAGAGAATGGTCAGTGGCAACCCACAGGGACATGCCAGGTATGGTGGGAGTGCAGTGGAAGAAGTTAGTCAAGGCCATCTGCAAAGGAGGCAACAGCTGAATTGAGCATAGGTAGTAAGTTTGTAAGGAAAAAAAGGAGAGCAAAGCATTATCAGTAAAGGAGAGGGGACATCTAAGCACACTAGGCTGGAGACTGTCAAGTGTGCTCTCTGTGAACTTAACTGAGAATCACTGCCCTGAGAGGCCAGGGAAGAACAGAGAACTCCTATAGCCCACTGAACACTCTGGCTGGGAGAGAGAAAGTCCCCATTTTTTTTTTTTTTTTGTAGAGACAGAGTCTCACTTTATTGCCCTCTGTAGAATGCTGTGGTGTCACACAGCTCACAGCAACCTCCAACTCCTGGGCTTAGGCCATTCTCTTGCCTCAGGCTCCCGAGTAACTGGGACTACAGGCACCTGCCACAATGCCTGGCTATTTTTTTGTTGCAGTTTGGCTGGGGCCAGGTTTGAACCCGTCACGCTTGGTATATTGGGCCGGCGCCTTACCCACTGAGCCACAGGTGCTGCCCAGAAAGTCCTAATTTTTTTTTTTTTTTTTTGAGACAGAGTCTCACTTTGTTGTCCTGGGTAGAATGCCTAGGCATTGTAGCTCACGGCAACCTCAAATTCCTGGACCCAAGCGATCCTCTTGCCTCAGCCTCCCAAGTAGCAGGAACTACAGGCGTGTGCCACAATGCCTGGCTAACTTTTATATTTTTAGTAGAGATGGGGTCTCGCTCTTGCTCAGGCTGGTGTCCAACTCCTAAGATCAAGCGATCCACCCGCCATGGCCTCCCAGAGTGCTAGGATTACAGGTACCCTGCTGTGCTGACCATTTTCTGAAGGCAGTGGTGGAACTCCCTGGCTCACTACTCCAGGCTGCAGAAGGATCCTTGTTATTTGGGCTGGAAAAAGATGAAAAATCACTTCTGCTTTCCAGAGTACTATGGCTGTTTGACCACTTAGGAACTGGAGTTAGCTGGTTGTTAAACCCAAATCTCTTCGAATGCTGGGCTCTCAAGTGTGTTTCACTGTGCAGATGCAGTTGGGGAGCAGGCAGGCAAAGAGGTGATGAAGTCCCCAGGGACAAGCCATCAAGCTCTGGGGCTCATTTGGCAGGAAGGCTGCCTGGAAACAGCTAACTGGGTTTTACTCTCAGCTGGAGGACTGGTTTATCCCCATAGCTTCAATTACATCTCTGTGCTGGCAATTAAACCGTACACCTCCATCTCCTCTTGGATGTCTCATGGGAACTTTTGCCTAAACTGAGTTTGCTGTCTTCTGAAAATCCCATCCTGGTTCAGTGAAAGCACCAACATCTTGCTGGTCTCCAAGCAACATCTGGGACACATCCCTGACTCCATCTCCCTGTCCTGCCATCAGCTCACCAAGGCCTGTCACTTCAATGTCCTCTGAAAATGTCTCTCTTCTGCTCTGATTGCCCCAACATCAATCATCTCTCCCACCATTTCCTGCTTGAGATACCAACTCAAGGTTTTCCTGCCTGGAGTATCACACCTAAAGCCTACCTTTCACGGCACCACACCATGGTCTTAGAGTATTCTTTAATTACAACCCTCCAGTGACTTCCCCTCACCAGTAGGATAAAGCCAAGCTCTTTAGTAGGCCTTCAAGGCCTCCCTCAATCCCACTGTCCATCTTGTTACTCTTCCACTCTGTTTTGACTCTATCAAGCTGCTGGGGAATGTGCTGTACTTGCTGAGGGCCCTTCTGCTGAATTTCTACTTACTACCTATGACTCAGCCCACAAGTTGGCCATTTCCAGGCAGGATGGCAGACTTTCCTCATCCTGGAACTTCTTATGTGCTAACATGCTTGTCCGGTTTTGTGTCAGTCTCACAACTGGACTGAGTTTCTCCTGGGTGAGCACTTAACTGCGTCATACTTTGGCTGCCAGTACTTGTAGAAGCATTTCCTGAACAAATAAATGACTGAATGAAGCAAGTCTTCATCTTGGAGGAATCCAGCAAGCAGCTTCTGAGGCCAGGTCACATGTTTCCTCCAATCATTTGCCCCAGGCTCCCTGACCCTGATGCTTCCCAAACGCCTTCAGACTTTCCCAGAACAGTGAGCAGAGCTGAGGACTGTGACAGCCAGCATCATTCATGCCCCAGAAATCTTGGGGTTTGGAGTGAGGGGATCCTGAAGGAGAGGTGGCAGAGCTGGGCTCCCCCCCACACCCACCTTCTTTTTCAGCTTGTGCCGGGCCCGCTTGGCGGCCCTGGCGCTGTTGGGGACTTTGGGCTCCGTGCTGTTGATGAATTCCAGCAGCTCATCCACATCTCGGTGGTCCACGGCAGGCTCCCCAGGGATCCCGCCCAGGGCGCCCCCCTTCACAGGCAGCTCCTCTTTCCGCCTGGTCAGCCTTGAGCGGAGCTTCTCCCGGATCTCAGTATAATTCCGACTCGTCGGGGCAGCGGGTGGCTAGGGGAGGGGGAGGTGCTGACATTACACCCTGGACCTGGGGGTCCCACAGTATTCCCACCCGCTGGCACCAAGTACGTGGTGAGAAGCAAGGTAACTGTTTTTCCTACCATCAGCCACCAAGGCTGAGTGGCTTCACCCTCAAGCCAGGCTCTGAACCAGTGGGTGAAGGAAGCGGGAGGGAATAGGGCAGAGCTGGGCAAACGCTCACTAGGGAGCCAGGAAAGGTTTGAGCCTGGGCCTCATCACTGGGAAGCTGTATGACCTTGGGCAAGTTACCAAGTCTTTGTGAGCCTCAATTTTGTCATCTATAAAATGAAGATAATAACCCTTAGCTTAAAGGCGACTAGCAATTTAATTGCTTTCATTTCTTCTATCCTCAACTGCTCTGCCCTAACCGGCAGTCCTTTCCTCTTCACCTTATGAGACTTCTGAACTGCTTTCTCCCCCTGTCCAGAGACAGCATGTACTCTGATCTGAGCCTCCTTCCTGGCGCCATCTGTGCTCACGGCCTGTCCCTCGGCTGGCTGTCACACTTGGGGAAATGAGAGCCTTTCTGCTTCCACTCTGCTTTCATCACGCCCAAGCGTTCACTTCTCTGGGATTACACACGTATACATACTCATCAGAATCATAGCTTTCTCTCTGCCACTTCCTTTCCTAAGGAAAAAAAGTCAGTCTTAAGAGAAACCACAAGAAGAGCAAGAGTAGCAAAATGTTAAAAAAAAAAACCTCTACCTCACAAACATGCTGTGAGGATCAGGTGAGCGGACGCAGGTGTGAGGACTCACCCAGTCCCAGCGAGGGGATCAGCACCGTGAGCAGGTCTCTGGGCGGAGCAGGGCATACCTTCTGCTCACCTTGGCTGACCCCCAACCTTCTCTAGCCTGGCAGGCTCACTCACCGCATTGTGGCCGAAGAACTCACAGTAGCAGCAGTCACAGAACTTCCCATCTCTCTGGTGGGTGGAGGATGAGGTACAGGAACTTCGCTCAGAGCTGCTATCCTCTTCCTCACCCAGCCCCTCGTCTGCCTCACAGGACTGGGGCAGCTGACAGGCCACGCCACTGTGTGCAAATCTGTGCCCCTTGCACCCAGGGTCTCTGCTGAGGGGGAGAGACAGGCCCAGAGGTGAGGCAGGCCGATGCAGGAGCAGGTTGTAGCAGGAAGCATCCTGCATCTGCCATCCCAACTGCCCACCACCCGCCTCACTCCACAGAGGTCTGAGGCAGGCTTATCAGTGCCTCTTCCAAGAGTGGGTTGACACCTGTTGCCCACAATGGTCAGGGCCCATCATGACCACAAATGCTGCACTTGCAGAAAGGTATCCTTAGGGCTCCCCTGCTTGTGCCCACTGTGTGCCCGTCTCAGGGCACTGTGTACACCTCTCTCCCTTCTCCCACTTCCTGTTTGTTAAGTTGGGGACTGTGTCTCTTCTATTTTGGGGTTCCAGGGTATAACATAACCACCATGCACACAACATGCTTCATAAATAGGTCTGAACTAATCAGTGGGCTGTTGGCTCCCCTGAACACTCAAGGTGGTCAATGAGGTCAGTCTCTTTTCACTTTCTAAAGTCCTTATGACCAAGTCATGCTCTGCAGCAGTGGGAGCTGCTTTAACCACAGGGCATTGAGCTGAGGGAAAGCAAGTGTGTTTTTTGGGCCAGACTATAATAGCTACTGCTTGTGCCAGACTGGATTCAGCATACTATTTCTTTTTTCTTTTCTTTTTTTTTTTATAGACACAGAGTCTCACTTTATGGCCCTTGGTAGAGTGCCGTGGCATCACACAGCTCACAGCAACCTCCAGCTCCTGGGCTTAAGTGATTCTCTTGCCTCAGCCTCCCAAGTAGCTGGGACTACAGGCGCCCGCCACAGCACCCGGCTATTTTTTTGTTGCAGTTTGGCCGGGGCTGGGTTTGAACCTGCCACCCTTGGCATATGGGGCCGGCGCCCTACTCACTGAGCCACAGGCACCGCCCTCAGCATACTATTTCTAACCAAGCCCCAGGTCCTGCTAATTAAGTATCATCATTCCCATTTTGCAGTGGTGAAGACTGAGGTTCAAGGTGCCTTTTTGCCTCTGCCCAACAGAAGGCCAGGACTCAAACCCATGTCTCTGTGTGCAAAAGCTCATTCTCTCTCCCTTTAACTATTCTGCCTCTGGACTCTGGGAAGCACCGAGGGCAGCCTGTGATACAGAATATTTTGCTGAGGTCAGGATGACACATTGGCCCAGAACATTCCACAACTGGAGCTGGGAAGAACCACAGCTCTTAGCTAAGCCAAGAGGAGACGGAATGCTACACGGTCTGGTCCCAATGCTGTGGCTCAGGTGGCATGGGAGCTGAGAGCAAGAACGAAGTGCCAGGAGCTGTGTGGACAACCAGTTCCCAGGGCAATCCAACATAGCCCATCTCTGTTGTTAGAAAGGGCAGTAAGCACATGGCAAGGATTCAAAAAGAGGGTGGCAGGAAACATTATCAGTGATGCTTACAGAAGTTTATTCCAAGTTGCCTATTCTTTATTACATTAGCAAAACTGATTCTAAAAAAATTAAAATACCCAAATGCTCTGAAGGATATGAAAAAATTAGCACTCATTATTGGTAGTTACATTAGAGAGCCCTCCTCAAAATAAAATAAAACACGAAAACACAAACACCCTTAACTGAGAACATTTTTTTATTCTGAGGAATCTATTCCAAAAAGAAAAATCCAAAAGCGGGGGAGGGGAAGCCTTACGCACAGACATCTTTAGAGATGCTTTTTATAACAAAATGTTGGAATGATTAAGTGTTCAGCAACTGAAGTACAGTGAAGTGAACTATGATCAATGTTCCCCACTTTTAAAATTGTGAGCTAAGAACACCACATAGGAACACAACATGCTGAAGAGGTAATGCTAAATAAGAATCAGAGCGACCTGGTTAGTACTTGGATGGGAACTAGGCCTACTGTGCCAATACGTATATGTGGTTGTATATCTAGTCTTTGAAAATTAGGTCAGCTTAAGGAAGTGGTCAGTGTAAAGAGGCGGTCAACTATGGAAGTTCTACTGTATTAATATAACCTTTCTTAGCACTTAGAGCTATTTCTAGGCGACTCCCCAAAGGACATAAGTTCTCATTCAAAAATAAATTCAGGGGTTGAGGATGCTTATTACATCCTCATTTATTATGGTTAAAAATCTGGAAATGCCTAAATGTCTAGGAATAGGGAAAGGATAAAATAAATTATACTAGAGCTATATAGTAAGACATTATTTGGCTTACTAAAAAGGTTTTTGAAGAATTTTTACTGGGGAAATGATATGATAAAAAATAATCACTACACAAAAAAGTATACTAAATAGGGACCTAATTGTGTTATTTATATAAAGAAATATGAAGAAAATACATCACAGTGGTAGAAATTTAGGTTGTGAGGACATTTTTTCTTTATATATTCTGAATTGTTCCAAATTAAAAAAAAAACCACATACTTCTTTTATAATTGAACAATCTATTTATTTATTTGTTTGTTTGTTTTTTTGAGACAAGAGTCTCACTCTGCCACCCTGGGTAGAGAGCCATGGCAGCATCATAGCTCACCGCCAACCTCAAACTCTTAGGCTCAAACGATCCTCTTGCCTCAGCCTTCCAAGTAGGTGGGACTACAGGTGCCTGCCACACCACCTGGCTATTTTTTGTTCTCAAACCTGTGAACTCAGGCAATCCACCTGCCTTGGCCTCCCCAAGTGCTAGGATTACAGGCATGAGCCACCATGCCCAGCCTGAATAATCAATTTAAAAAACCATAGTCTAGGCTGGGCATGGTGGTTCATGCCTGTAATCCTAGCATTTGGGGAGGCTGAGGTGGGAAGATCACTTGAGGCCAGGAGTTCAAGACAAGCTGAACAATGACGAGACCCCATCTCTATTTAAAAAAAAAAAAAAAAAGGGCGGCGCCTGTGGCTCAGTCGGTAAGGCACCGGCCCCATATACCGAGGGTGGTGGGATCAAACCCGGCCCCAGCCAAACTGCAACCAAAAAATAGCCGGGCATTGTGGCGGGCGCCTGTAGTCCCAGCTACTCTGGAGGCTGAGGCAAGAGAATCGCTTAAGCCCAGGAGTTGGAGGTTGCTGTGAGCTATGTGAGGCCACGGCACTCTACCGAGGGCCATAAAGTGAGACTCTGTCTCTACAAAAAAAAATAAAAAATGCAGTAAAAAGAAAAAAAAAAAAGAAGAAGAAAAAAAAAATTAGCTATGCATAGTGGCTTGCACCTGTAGTCCCAATGACTCAAGAGGCTAAGGCAAGAAGACTGCTTGAGCCCAGGAGTTTATGATTGCAGTGAGCTATGATGATACCACTGCACTCTACTCTAGGCAACAGAACAAGATTCTGTCTCACAGAAAAAACAAAATTAACAAAAATAGTCTACCCTTTAATTTCCATCCCAAAGATATCCTCATCAAGGTCTTCTAAAATTCTAAGTTCAAGTAAGCAGGAGTTTGCCCTTCACATTGCACACTTACCTGTGAGTGCTAGGGACTGGCTGAGAGCTTGATGGTGGGAGGACAGGCCCACTGCAGTGCTCACCACAGTGCCCGCTGCAGGGATGGCCACACCCTGAGAATGGTGGAGGCATCTTCAGGAGCGGCATGCTGGTGGAGGGCAGGTAGGAACTCTGACATGGCCCTGGGGTGTGGGGGGCGGCAGCAGCAACTGGGCACTCTGAAGCCTGGGCAGGAAAAGGTGCTGCTGGGGTGGTAGGCAGCAGGTGTGGGTGAGGTGGGGAGGCGAAGGAGCCAGAGTGAGACGGGACCAGAGATGCTGGCTGGGGGTGGTGGCCAGTGGGGCTGTTAGGGGGAGCAGTGAGGTCTGAGTGCTGGTGGTACTCCGAGATGGGGAAAGCCTCACCTGTGGGTGGAGGGAGCAGAAAGGGATCAGAATGGGAGCCTGGACCTGAGAAGGAAAGCCCGGAGGCTCACTGCCACCACATCCCATTTGCTGTGACCAGAAAGCAAAGCCACTGAGCACAGGGGACCCTGAAGCTGGAGAGGATTCTGTGGGCAGCTTGGCTAGTTAGTTTCCAGAAGAATCCAGGCTCAAGGAAAAAGGTACCATGAATATTGGCGGGAAGGTCCCACCCCTCTGCTATGGCATGAACAGAGGATGTATATTCTTTCAGGGTCTCTCCAGGATCCGCCTGTTCAGAGGTATTCCTCAGGCCTGGGGCAGGTCTGTGAAGCCAAGGAGCAACCAAGGCTCTATCGCTGGGCCATGGAGACTAAAGTAGTCAGGGTATGCCAGAATTCTGTGGGGGAGGGGGGGAGTGTCCCAGATTTCAAAGAAGTGGAAAAGGCTTGACAACTTTCTCTGCACCGAAATAAATGGAGTTATGTAGTGCTCAACTCTCATAATTCTGGGGGCAACACCACTTTGAAGAACTAAGCCTCTCCATTTAGAAGTGCTACAGTAACATATTTATATAATAAACCAAGAGCCCACAGGTTTTTTTTTTCTGGGTCTGAGAATTATCTGAGTCTAAAGAAGACTTACACAGCTACTAAATTGGCTAATGACCATTACAGCTTGCATTGACAATCTTGTGTAGACATCAGTGCTTTTATATCTATCTCTCAGGTACAGAAATCAAGACGTAGGAAGACAAGGTCACTTAGGTCCTCTAAGTCTTACTTCTCTGAGGGCCGTCCCAGACTCTACTTTCTACTCAGAGAGTGCCCACCAGGTTCCCTCTTAGATCCAATGTGAAAGCCAATAACAGCTTTGAGAGGAAATTTTTCTCTATCAGCAGAGAGAGTCCTAAGGAAAGGAGTTCCATAGAGTCTAGGATGTCTTTGCTTCCATGAAAACAGTTCCACTTTTACTTATTTTGGTAACTGATCTTATGATCTGTTTGAACAAAGTGGAGAGGAAAACATAGCTATCTACATTTATGGGGCTGGCTATCTCCCGATCTTGGGAGACTCACCGGCAATGGTAGGAGGATTCCCAAGTGAGCTGCCTGGCACAGCTCCACTGGAGTGTGGGGAGTTCCAGAGGCCCAAGAGCTTATGTGCTGACAGGAATGAGCTGGGATCCCAGTCTCCCGAGTTCCCATGGCAGGAGGAAGAGGACGAGGATGAGGATGATGAAGAGGAAGACGAGGACGAATGTGAGTCACCCCCACAAGACTGCGATTTGCAGGATGTATGTGACAAGGAGATCTGAAGAAGGGGGAAGAAAAAGGCTCACGGTCAAATAGCAAACATCAGAGCTGACCCTCTGCTACATCAGCTACCCTAAAGAGCCCTCCCTCCTCCAGGCCCCTGTGCCGCCAATCAGTCCAGCTCCAGGTGCAGGGACAATGAGGGCTAGGCAGCGGCTGTGATGCTCCCAGCTACATGAAGTGTGTGGGGACTGGGGAGTCTGTGACAAGGGCAGACTGCAAACTGTGGACCTATGGAGAGTAGTAAAAGCTGCCAGAGAGAGGACGGGCCCTTCAGTCATAAGTCTGGAAGCTAAACTGAGCCTTGGTCAAAGAGAGGATCTTGGGGGGTGGGGGAAGAGGGCGGGGGCTAGGCTGCCAGAATGCTGAAGGCAGCAGCTCATATGAAGGGGCAGAATCACAACCTACCAGCATCTATGAGCAGGCCCTCGTCCTGTGCACAAACTATCCAGCGAGGCCAGTGGGCTGCCAGAAGCTTCTTTCTTCCCCCCAATCTGAACCTGAGCTGTTAAGGCTGTGGCAGTGCACCCCAGCAGCCTCAGTGCCTGGGCATAGAGGCTACCTGAGGAGAGCCACCTGAGAGAAGGAGCAGGCTGACTTCTTTAGGGAGCTAGCCCTCTTGCATTCAGACACCTGCCTTCAGTGGTTACCTACCGCCACTGCGTGTTCTTGGTCTGTCTGTCTTTCATCTTCCTCCATGCTCTTTCGGCAACTCTGGCAGACCCATAGAGGCATCTCGCCTAGAAGATTCTTGACGAGCTTTGGCATGAAGTCAGGGGGCAACTTCTCACCCTGCAACACCAGTCCGTTTTGAGAAGGGCCTTCTTCCCAGCCTTTGCGTTCCCGGTGACATAGCAGGCAGCAAGTCTGCATAGAGTGGCTGGAGGCCAGGGGGACCTGTCCAACAGACAGAAACAGGGTTTCCCAGGAGGGGAAAGACTCTCCTTAGAAATAATGGTAACGGTATTAGTAATGTCACTTATTACGTGCCAGGCACTGAGTTAGGCACTTCATATACATGACTTAATTTTAGTCCTTGTAACAGCTCTGCAGAGGAGGTGTTCTAATTCCCATTTTTTTTAAGATGAAGAAACAGATTTCAAGAAGTTAAATGAGTTGCCCAAGGTTATAGAGCTAGTGAGTGGTTGAACCCCAGTGAGTCTAACTTCAAAGCTCATGCTCAAACATTCTAATGCCCTGGTGCCCCCAAATCTTAAAGAGAAGATGCCTTTTCCCTCTCTAGCATGTATGGGAGGGGCCACAATTCTTGGCTGCTTGTACAGCCTACAGCCTAATCCCCATCTGGAAGGAAAGTATGCTTTCAGCCAGTGGAGAGTTTAGGAAAACATGTGGGTTTTCTGAAGAGCTGCACAACTCCTTGAGGATCAGTGACATTTTGGAGGAGGGGTTTGTATAGAAAACTCTATTGAAACGTGTGCCAGAGGGAAGGTAAGGCTCTGGTTGGAGCTCTTGAAAGGCAGTGAGTATGGCGTAAAGAACCTGGGCTCTGGAGGGTCAGATGGATATGCATTCCAATCCCTGCCTGACCACGGATTAGCCAGGAGACCTTGAGCAAGTTATTTAACTTCTCTGAGTTCCAATTCCTACCTATCTTGCAGAGTTGTTGTGAGGATCACTGCATAAGCAGATACAATGCCTGTCCCTGGGCATGCCCACAGCATGGGCCCAAAATAGTCATTTCTTGGAAAACTTTTCTTTCTAAGTCAATAGGTTTTCTTCCATACTGAAGGGTCCTGACTGGGAGACTGATTACATTTAATGACCCCAATTAATGGCTTTCTTATATTCTGCAACTTAGTCTTCCCTCCCACTCTGACACTGGGCTTAGCTATGTCACTTTCTTTGGCAAACAGGATGTGAGGAAACAGGCTGCCTGTCATAAACTTTAAAAGCTGGTATGCATTTCCACTTGCTTCACTGCATGGCTGGGCTTGCTCACTTTTGCACCTCTGCCATGCCATGAGGGTGTGACCAGGCTAGATATGTACGGAGAAAGCAGAGATTTCCACGCTGATCAGCCAGCTTATCAGAGATAAATGAGCGAGCCCAGGTGAGATCAGCTGAGATCAGCCAAACCTGTTCAGTTCAGCAGAAACACCCAGTCAAGCAGTGGACTCCGGAGAAATAGTAAAATGGCATTGCTTTAAGCCACTGGGTTTTTGGGCAGTTTGTTATGCAACAATAGTTAACTGACATACCATCCAAACTTACCCACCACTAGGTAACATGTGTTTGCAGAAACCTTAAGGAATAAAAAGGGTATCACCCTCATCCTACCAATAAAACAATGCCATCATCTTTCTTTCTTTCTTTTTTTTTTGGAGACAGAGCCTTATTCTGTTGCCCTGGCTAGAGTGCAGAGGCATCATTATAGCCTGCTGCAAACACAAAATCTGGGCTCAAGCAATCCTCCTGCCTCAGCCTCACGAGTAGCTGGGACTACAGGCATGTGCCACTGCATCTAGCTAATTGTTGTTCTGTTTTGTTTTCTTTCTGTAGAGATGGGGGGTCTCACTATGTCACTCTTGGGAGAGTGCCATGGTGTCACAGCTCACGGCAATCTCAAACTCTTGGGCTTAAGTGATTCTCTTGCCTCAGCCTTCCAAGTAGCTGGAACCACAGGTGCCTGCCACACCACCTGGCTGTTTTTTTTTTTTTTTTGGTTGTTGTTGTTGTAGTTGTCATTGTTGTTTTAAGCTGCTCTGGGCTGAGTTCGAACCCGCCAGCCTCGGTGTATGTGGCTGGCGCCTTACCCACTGACCTACAGACACTGCCTATTTTTGTTGATGCTGTTATTGTCATTGTTAGTAGGCTCAGGCTGGGTTCGAACCTGCCAGCCCCAGGGTATGTGGCTGGTGCCCTAACCCCTGAGCTATGGGTGCCGAGCCTGTGGTCTCACTCTTACTCAGGCTGGTCTCAAACTACAGACTTCAAGTGATCCTCATGCTTCAGCCTCCCAGAGTGCTAGGATTACACACATGAGCCACCCCATTCATCCATCTTTCTTGCATGAAATCACCTTTCTCACAATGAGTTGGCAACAGGGTATCTTAAATCTGTAATGTACAATTACACTGACTTGGGTCCCTGGTTTCTTGAAAAAGAAGGAAACCCAACAGTAGTACCAGGAACATAATGAAACATTTGGGGGAAGTACAAAGAACTCAAAAGAGTACCAGAAAGATAGAAATTTAACATGTGCAACTCACAAAAAATACTGCCTAATTAGTCTCTGCCAAGGAAACATTTCATTGAAGCAAGGCAATTGCTTAATGGCAACTACAAAAGAAACCCATTGATGGTGAGTAACTTCTTATGCAAAGGGATAAAAAGTTGATAGAGAAAGATACTGTTCAGAGAAATTAAGGGAAAAGAGGCCTTTCTGATAACTGTACCCAGGAGACTTTCCACAGCTACAAGACGCCATAGAAATTCTAGGTAAAGGACATGAGGACAAGTTCCTTTCCCTGTCGTTGATGTTGAACACATTTTAAGGCAAACACTATGACATTTAATTTTACAAAACGGTTTCACTTGAGTGCTAGGTTACATAAGCTGAAAATCTTGTACAAGTAAAACTATTCTTGAAATTCTTTTTATGGCCTATAAAGTACAATATCCAGTCATCTCTTGGTACCTGTGGAACCAACCCCCATAGACACTAAAATCTACAAATGTTCAAGTCTGTGATACAAAACATTATGATATTTAAGCCGGGTGAGGTGGCTCACACCTGTAATCCTAGTATCTGAGAAGTGAGGTGGGCAGCTCACTTCAGCCCAAAAGTGTGAGACCAGCCTGAGCAAGAGCAAGACCCTGTCTCTAAAAATATCCAGGTGTTATGGCGGGTACCTGTAGTCCCAGCTACTCCAGAGGCTGAGGCAAGAGAATTACTTGAGCTCAACAGTTTGAAGCTGCTGTGAGCTATGATGACACAGCACTCTACCAAGGGCAACAAAGTGATACTGTCTCAAAAAAAAAAAAAAAAAGTATGATATTTGCACATAACCTAGTACATCTTCTCATAATCTCTAGATTACTTATACTAGCTAATATAATGTAAATGCTCCATAAAGAGTTGTTTTTACTGCCTTTAGGAAATAATGAAAAGTCTGTTCATGTTCAGTACAGATGCAGCCAGCCAGGTGTTTTCTGAGTAATTTCCATCCACAACTGGTTGAATCCACAGATGCAGAAAGTTGTACGATGAAGAACTCAAATATCTTAAGCGCTTCTTGTTTTTTTTCTTTTTGAGATAGAGTGTCACTATGTCGCCCTGGGTAGAGTGCTGTGGCATCACAGCTCACAGCAACCTCTTAGGCTTAATAATTCTCTTGCCTCAGCCTCCCAACTAGCTGGGACTACAGGCACCCACCATAACACCCAGCTATTTTTTGGTTGTAGTTGTCAATATTTGGCAGGCTGGACCTAGATTCGAACCCGCCAGTTCCGGTGTATGTGACTGGTACCCTAGCCGCTGGGCTATAGGTGCTGAGCCACTTTTTTTTTTTTTTTTTGTGGTTTTTGGCCAGGGCTGGGTTTGAACCCGCCACCTCCGGCACATGGGACTGGCGCCCTACTCCCTGAGCCACAGACGCCACCCCACTTTTTGTTTTCTTAAGCAAATATATAATTCTTTCAAGTTAACCATGTAACTAAACTAATGTGACTCTACCTAGTGCCAAAGTACTTGTTGGGAAGTGTTGGGGCACAGTGAGATTAACACTGGCTTTGCCGTTAACCTGGGCCTCCATAACTTACCAGCTATATGATGCTAAGCAAGTTCTACTTATCCTCTCTGTTTGCTCATGTGTAAAATGGTATTAAGTCCTAAATTGCGCAGTTGGTTGTGAGAATTAAATGCAATAAAGCCCCTAGTCTAGTGCCAGGCACAAATACACTGCTCAACATAAGGTATTAATTAATAACATCATGGGAGCAATGACAAACAAAGAAAGGGCCCTATATTTTATAAGAATGCAAGAGTCTCTCACATGTGATGAATCTAAGGTGACTAATTAGAAATCTTAACCTCTGTCCTTAACCCTATGAAGCCATTCTTTAAGTTTCACATATTCTGTACTTTCCTATCTCATGCTTTTGCTAAAGGGGCTCTACTGCTTAAAATCCCCTTCTGCCCACATTTACTAATAAGTAGCTCAGCAGGGTTCAAAGACCCAGCTTAAACTCATTCTCTTCTAAGCTTTCTCTTACAATTCACCTCTCCTCCCCCATATCCTGCTACGTTATACTTTGGTTGCAGTAATTGTGCCTTCTATTTAATTTATTTACCTGTGTCTTCTACTAGGTTGTGTTCCCAGAAGGCGGGCACCAGGTCAGATTCCAGTCTGGATCCCTCGCAGGGCATAGGCTCTGCTGGGCATGTAGTAGCTAAATCAGATTTGTTTGGTGTCCCCTTTGCAATGGAGCTGGCAGGCAGCTTAGGGAGACAATGCTTGAAATTATTGCTTTCTATGGAGAAAGGCCCATCTCTTCACTGTTGACCTCTACCAGAATGATTCCAATTTAAAGTGTGGAAGAGTGGAAGACTACATTCTTCACAGATGACAATGAGATGCCCCTCATTAATGGAAATAATATGATTCTCCCTAGAGCCAAACTGGTACACCAAATAAATGAGACTAGCCATCAGTGAAAGCAACTTTACAGGACAGGCTGTCTTTCCAATTAAAGGAAGAAATACAAGGCCTGAAAAGATAAATAAGACCTGAAAAGCTACATTGCATAAAGATGCCCATAGGATTATATGAAATCAGAGATACAAAGCACTTAAAGGAATTCAGGCAGTAGGCACTCAAGCTATTACCTAGGCCCCTTGGTTCTGTTCTTAATAAGTCTACACTGGAAATTAGCTTATCCATTGTCTTCTCTGAGTTTAGTATACTTGAGTTCTTCTTTCAGGCCCAGGCAGTTTGCAGCCACTACTAGGGCTGATGTCTTAAAACCCTAAGCCCTGATGCCTGTCCCTGGGTACAATGCCTTGTGGAACTGGGAACTTTTCTTTCTTTCTTTTTTTTTTTTTTTTTGTAGAGACAGGGTCTCACTGTACCGCCCTCGGGTAGAGTGCTGTGGCGTCACACGGCTCACAGCAACTTCTAACTCTTGGGCTTACGCGAGTCTCCTGCCTCAGCCTCCCAAGCAGCTGGGACCACAGGCGCCCGCCACAACGCCCAGCTATTTTTTTGTTGCAGTTTGGCCAGGGCTGGGTTTGAACCCGCCACCCTCGGCATATGGGGCCGGCGCCCTACTCACTGAGCTACAGGCACCGCCCAGAACTGGGAACTTTTCTTTCTGACATTTTCACCTCTGCTTTAACTGCCAGAGGTTGATAAAAATCCCAAACCCAGCTGGTGTTATATTCTGTCAGTAATAACATTCTTCCTTCTAATTTTTGCTTTGGCAGAGAAAAGCTTATGGATCAGAGTTCCCTTTGACTGTGATCTCTTGCCATTTTCCAAATTCTGACAACTATGACCCCCTTATGCCCTGAAAAGTCATTCAACCCTGACTTTCAAATAACTATTCACAAGCTGTATTTTTAGCACCTGGCACAGTATTCCCATACTAAGAACATGATCAGTAAATGTTCATCAAAAGAATGAAACATTCAACCATTTTTTCATCATCACAAAGGCTGACGGAACTGATTCTTAAACCCAGCAGCTCTGGGCAACAACTAATTGTTCCTGCTCACCTCAGTTTAAATTTCAGAGCCTCTGAAGGTACAGGTCCAGCCTTGGCCAAAATATGGGGGAAAAGGAAGAAGTTCTAAGAGTTTTTTGAGCAGATTTTGGATCTGCTCCAAAAAGGTCCAAGATAATTTTGCTTCACTCTGACTAGAACTAGAATCTCTGGAGAGGGTGAGACTACTCACATGGGATTATGATATAGTGTGCCCAGCCCCACAGAGAGCCAGTGAACTCTAAACCACTGCAGGGCCCAGGGACTGGCATGTGTAGCCAATTGAAATCAGTGTTTCTATTCTCTATTTCTATTTCTATACCTGACAAGACGTAAGACTTTTCTGATTTAGGGCATTCTAGTTCTTCTTGGATACAAGAGAGATAAAAATTAAAGAAACGGAAGGTCATTCTTTTCATGGAACACCATTTTTCACCTGAAAGAATGACTGACTTGTTATTCAGACTTGGGTACTGGCAGACATTTTGTCAAAAAATAAACAAATGGGGCGGCGCCTATGGCTCAGTCGGTAAGGCGCCGGCCCCATATACTGAGGGTGGCGGGTTCAAACCCGGCCCCGGCCAAACTGCAACCAAAAAATAGCTGGGCGTTGTGGTGGGCGCCTGTAGTCCCAGCTACTCGGGAGGCTGAGGCAAGAGAATCGCCTTAAGCCCAGGAGTTGGAGGTTGCTGTGAGCTGTGTGAGGCCACGGCACTCTACCGAGGGCCATAAAGTGGGACTCTGTCTCTACAAAAAAAAAAAAATAAATAAACAAATGAACAAAATGAGCTTGGCACTTCAAGGAAAACTGATAGTATTTGTGGTCAATGATAAAATTTAGCCTTTCAAGTAAAAATTAAAACTATAGAAAACTTGTATCCACCACCATGAGCTTGACAGCTTCCTAATACTTAAAGACTTTTCTGATGAAGTTGGTGGTGGTATTAACAAATGTTACCTTTTGATATTATAAAGAAATGGGAAAACACTTGGAAGAGCTGCAAGAGTCAGTGACTCTACTTTCCAAATGATCAGAGCATCATGTTATAGAACCAACACCCTAGTAAAAGCTCCATTCAAAGTACTGGGCTGAATGGACTAATGGATTTCTTTTTTTGTTTTTTGAGACAGTCTCAAGCTATTGCCCTAGGTAGAGTGCTGTAGTGTCATAGCTCACAGCAACTTCCAACTCTTGGGCTCAAAATGATCCTCTTGCCTAAGTTTTTCTATTTTTAGTACAGATGTGGTCTTGCTTTTGCTCAGGCTGGTCTTGAACTCATGAGCTCAAACAATCCACTTGCCTTGGCCTCTCAGAGTGCTAGGATTATAGGTGTGAGCCTAGTTTTTTTTGAGACAGAGTCTTACTTTGTTACCCTCAGTAGAATGCCATAGTGTCACAGCTCACAGCAACCTCAAACTCTTGGGCTCAAGTGATTCTCCTGCCTTAGCCTCCCCAGTAGCTTGGACTACAGGTGCCGGCTACAATGCCCAGCTATTTTTTTTAGAGATGGGGTCTAGATCTTACTCGGGGTTTTTTTTTTTTTTTTTTTTTTGAGACAGAGCCTTAAGCTGTCGCCCTGGGTAGAGTGCCGTGGCATCACAGCCCACAGCAACCTCCAACTCCTGGGCTTAAGCGATTCTCTTGCCTCAGCCTCCCACGTAACTGGGACCACAGGCACCCGCCACAATGCCTGGCTATTTTTTGGTTGCAGTTGTTATTGTTGTTTGGCAGGCCGGGGCTGGATTTGAACCCACCCAGCTCTGGTGTATGTGGCTGGCGCATTAGTCGCTTGAGCCACAGGCGCCAAGCCCTTGCTTAGTTTTTTTTTTTTTTTGTAGAGACAGAGTCTCACTTTATGGCCCTTGGTAGAGTGCCATGGCATCACACAGCTCACAGCAACCTCCAACTCCTGGGCTTAAGCGATTCTCTTGCCTCAGCCTCCAGAGTAGCTGGGACTACAGGCGCCTGCCACAACGCCCAGCTATTTTTTGGTTGCAGTTCAGCCAGGGCCGGGTTTGAACCCGCCACCCTCGGTATATGGGGCCGGCGCCTTACCAACTGAGCCACAGGCGCCACCCCCTTGCTTAGGTTTTTATGAATTAAAATCATTAATGGATTTAATGTAAATGAGTATAAAGACATCTTTTATACAGTCTCTAATTTCATATTACAAATTATATGACAATCATCTTTAAGGCTACTAAAACATGCCTCCTTTTTCCACTTATACATCTGGGAGAAGCTGGGTTTTTTTTCATACGCTTCAACCAAAACAGCATATATGAGAATCCAGTTTTATTAATACGGATGAAAAGAAATGTACAAAAATGAAAACAAGACTATTCTTCTAATTTTGTTTTTTTTCTGGAAAATACAGTTTTCCTTTAAAAAATTGTTACTTATGTTAATGTGACAGCTTTATTTATTTATTTTTTGAGACAAGTCTCAAGCTGTTGCCCCGGGTAGAGTGCCGTGTGTTACAGCTCACAGCAACCTCCAACTCTTGGGCTTAAGCGATTCTCTTGCCTCAGCCTCCCAAGTAGCTGGGACTACAGGCGCCCAGCCATTTTTTTTTTTTTTGGTTGTAGTTACCATCATTGTTGTTTGGCGGGCTGGGTTGGATTTGAACCTGCCAGCTCTGGTGTTATGTGGCTGGCGCCCTAGCCGCTTGAGCTACAGGCGCCAAGCTAATGTGACAGCTTTAATATTGTTATTCTTTTTTTAGAGACAGAGTTTCACTTTGTCGCCCTCGGTAGAGTGCTATAGCGTCACAGCTCACAGCAACCTCCAACTACTGGGCTTCGGTGATTTTCTTGCCTCAGCCTCCTGAGTAGCTGAGACCATAGGCACCCGCCACAATGCCCAGCTATTTTTTGTTGCAGGTTGGCTGGGGCTGGGTTTGAACTCGCCACCCTGGGTATATGGGGCCAGTGTCCTACTCAAGGAGCCACAGGTGCCGCCCAATATTGTTATTCTTAAATGAATTAGTAACTAAATATTTTTAAGCTTTCTCAGCTTTAATACTTAATTTGGTAAATATCAATAGATATAACTAACATAAAACAAAAGCTCGCTTGGGTTCTCAATAATTTTTAGGAGTGTAAAAGGGTCCTGAAACCAAACATTTTGGAAGCTGCTGATGCAAAGTCTTCATGGTACCTGCCATGGTGCGTATGTTATGGGCAATAGTGGTCATTAACAATTATACATTTTACAGCATATCAGAGTAGCTCTTTAAGGGCATGATAATTTTCCACCTTGGCCCCTCTGTCCACAATTTGAGAATAATACTAGTTACCAGACTGGGCAACTATTAAGGAGGGCTCTGAAGCTGGATTAAATTTCTAGCACTCAACCTGGTCTCATTTCTTCTATGGTTTTCTTTTAGTATCCAGAGTTTATGTATGTTTGTACAGGATTTTCCCAAGACACATGCTGTATCTAACCAGCTACCCTGCAACAACTTTCAAACTCTATTCTGAAATGGCCTATTAGAGTACTCTACTCTCAAGGTACCCAACTCCCAGAGCTTCACTGTCACCAAGGCAGGCAGAGGACAACAATAGCTGCTAAAATTCCCTTTCAGAAGCAGAGAAAATAATTAATCCCCAGTCTAGAAAAACTCATCAGCCCAGTTATCATCACTCACTTTTCCACTCACCCATACATTCCCTGATTCAACATTCTCAGAGCCCCTATCCCCTACCAACCATTGTGCTGTGTGCTGAGAAACATCTACTTTTTGGCAAATTCTTACTCATCACCTAAGATCCTAGTTATAGGACAAGGAAATTTTGCTGGCCCAGACTAAGTAGAACTAATTCTTTTTAGTATAGCCTCTATCACACTGTCTCACAGAGGTATTCTCTTTCTGCACCTCATCCCCTGATAGAATGTGAGCTCTCTGGGGGTAGGGTATAGATTTTGGTCATTTAAGTATGCCCGGGAACTTAAGACTGGCTTGGGCCTAGCACACTGCAGACATTCATTGTAATAAATGGATGAATGCTTAAAGCCCATCTGGTTCATGTCTCAGCTGCCTCACACAAAGGACAGAATTTAAAACAGTTGGTTAGGTGTGGTGGCACATGCCTCTAATCCCAGCACTCTGGAAGGCTGAGGTGGGAGGATCACTTGAGGCCAGGAGTTGAACTGCCTGGGCAACATAGTGAGACCCATCCCTACAAAAACTTCCCAAATGAGCTGGGCACAGCGTTACATGCCCGTAGCCCTAGCTACTCAAGAGGCTGAGGCAGATGGATCACTTAAGCCCAGGAGTTCAAGGGGACAGTGAGCTATATAATCAATCTTGCCATTGCACTCCAGCCTAAACGACCATGTGAGACCATGTCTCTAAAAAACAAAACACAGTCAAACCAGCCTCTTTTCTAACATGCTATGCTAAAGGCATAGCTACATCACTAAGCCACTGGCAATCACTGCTAAGAATTTCAAACCTAACAATCAGAGCTGTAGTAATTCTCAGAGAGCTGACACAACCCTCCCTTAGTGCCCTGAAGCTTTACCAAACTTCCCCACAGAGTTCCTTCCAGGAAAACAGAACATCTGTTTGATATCCTCAGGCCAGGTTGTGGAGAATCCTCTCTGGTTATATAAACTGAGTTGAGGATCTGATACACGTATCTGACTCTAGTGATTCCTTACCCCTATAAGGCTAGCTCATCCATTAAACTTGCTTCCTGAGTGCCATTAACCACCAGGAAGGCCCAAGCTGCAGATTTACCTGGATGCTCAGGCCAAACTGCTACTTTAAAACCAGCCCCAGCATGGGATTCTCATACAAGAGTTGTGAGTTCAACTCTCAATATACTGTTATTCAATACAGCTGAGCTTCAACTTCCTCATTTATGATATGGGAATAAAACCATTTTTTCACAGAGTTGTGAGGACAGAAGGAAAAAAATTATGTAAAGTACCTGGCCTGGGCCTGGCACACAGTAGGTGCTCAACACCCGTTAAGTTTCTTTCCTCTTCTGTCCTGAAAGAAATGACAGGGAAACTAAGTGAGACTTGCCCAAATCAAATTTATTACTTGAAGCATAGGACAGAGGACTAGATAAGTGACCTTCAAGGCTTCTTTGAACCCCAAAATCCATCTTTTCTAGCTATAATTTCCTAGTAAGAACCTTCAGTGTTTGCACTCCCTCCAGCCCCTTCTTTCTACTTCAGTTTCTCTGAATCTTTTTTTTAAGAGTAGATAGATAACTCACCACTTTAGAATGGAGGGGAAATCATAAAAAGAGGTAAGACCCTGGGGTAGGAAATAAAGGGGAGATGGCCTATACGCCTGCAGTATGTTCACCCACAGGCTGCATAAGCTCAAACCATCCAGAGTTCGAAGGATGAGGGTAGAAGGGCACAAAACCAAGATGGCTATTCCTGGGATATAAGCATATATGACTGACTCTGCTTAGTTCTTTTCTGTTTCTGCACATCCTACCATGAAGGACCAGTAAACATTCTTTTCCCCCCAATATATAAAGCACAAAGCCTTCATGCATGCTCTTCCCTCTCCCTCTTTTTTTTTTTTTTGGCTTAGTCTGAGTGTTATATTCTGGTTAAGTCCACAAGCAGAAGATGAATTCAGCTTTGCTCTGGGAGGTCCTAACACTTTTTAAAAATCTCTAGAACACAGCTTATCATATACATCCTACCTAGTGGTTGAAATCTTTCTTCTCTACAATACTGTGAACTTTTCAAGGACATAGCCTCCGTCCCACAAGTCACTGTATTGCAGTCATTCAGAAAAGGCTGTAGCATGCAGTAGGCACGGGGAAGCATTTTGATAAAGGGAAACTAGCAGTTGGGGAATATTAATAAGGCAGACCTGAAGGAAGGTTTTTGTTTTGTTTTTAATCTAAGATTGTTTTTATTTCTGTTCGTGGAAAGGCTCCTCTTTGGGAAGAGTCACTCTGTGAAGAATACCTTAGTTTTCCTCAAAGATCCCCATGGCACAATTTAGCAATTCCCAGATTCAGCCAGATGTCACAATAACCTGGGGCAATTCAACAGTAGATTTCTGGGATCTAGACCTGGAGACTCTCTTGTAGGTCTGGGATAGGATCCAGCAAAGCACAAGGAATCTTATGATTAGCTAGGCTGGGAGGAGGGAGGAGGAATCAAGCAACCACAGCTGCCTTTCCTATTGAGAATTACTTCCTCACACATTATAAAAGAGAATTTGCTGTTCATTTTTCTATTTAAAACCTTTCATTGATTCCTCACTGCCTGTAGGATAAAACTCAAACCTCTTTGTTTTCAAGAATCTTGCTAACTCCTCCAGCCTGATCTCTCCCCACTCTGCAAATGAGTTGGGTAACTTTCATCTCTGGGTCTCTGTATATGCTACTTCCTTTGTTTAGATCCCTTTCTCCCATCATGTCCTCTGCAGAATAGCTACTCCCATCATGTCCTCTGGAGAACTGTTACTTAATCTTGAAGATTCAGTTCTGAGAAACCTTCTCTTCCTCATCCTTCCCTAGGCTGTCATGTTTTGGGTAACCTCAGTACTAAGTATCTAAAATTTACTCATAGCTACCACTTGTGCTAAGCATGCAGGACTTATCGGACCCTAACATTAACCCTATAAGCCTGGACTCACTTTTATTTTTTACACAAGAAAACAAACCAAGAGGCTGAAACATTTCCAAAGGCCACTTAATAGAAGCTAGGATTTGAATCTTTACTCAGAGGAAGCAGATTCTATACCTTCCTCTAACATTATTGCAATTACTATACACATATTCTTTAGACCAGTGATTTTCAACCGATGTGCCAGGAGAGGACCTTAGCTGTGCTGCAAAAAGTTTAAAAAAATCATTAGTTAAGGCTGGGCATGGTGGCTCATGCCTGTAATCCTAACACTCTGGGAGGCTGAGGTGGGTGGATCACCTGAGCTCAGGAGTTCAAGACCAGCCTGAACAAAAGCCAAGACCCCATCTCTAAAAATAGCTGGGCGTTGTGATGAGCATCTGTAGTACAGCCACTTGGGAGGCTGAGGGAAGAGAATTGCTTGAGTGCAGCAGTTTGAGGTTGCTGTGAGACATGATGCCCTGGCACTCTCCCAAGGTAACAAAGCCAGGCTCTCTCTCCAAAAAAAAGAAAGAAAGAAAAATCATTCAGGTTAATGTGAAGGTACAAACAACTAGGTTTAATATTTGCAATTAAATTATTTTTTAAAGACATTCAAAGCATAGTAAGTATGTTCTTTTTTACTTTTTTTTTGAGCAACATAATTTAAGTATGCCAAGGAAGTTTAACTATAGGTTCAAGTGTGCTTGAAATAAAAAAGGTTGAAAAACACTGCTCTAGACCATGCGTTCTCAAACTTTTAAAACAGGAGTCCAATTCACTGTCCCTCAGACCATTGGAGGGCCGGACTACAGTTTAAAAAAAAACAAAACTATGAACAAATTCCTATGCACACTGCACATATCTTATTTTGAAGTAAAAAAACAAAACGGGAACAAATACCATCGCACTGCCTCATGTGGCCCGCTGGCCGCAGTTTGAGGACCCCTGCTTTAGACTATTAACTCCTCATGGGTAGGGACCATGTCTGATTCTCTTCTGCATTCACAGCTAGCCAAGGTTCTGGCATAGATCTGGGATTAGTCAATGTTTGAGGAATAAAGGTTAGGTGGGAGGAAGACCGGGCATCACAGCATGTGTGCAACAGCTGGCCTAAATGAATGAATGACTGGCCCAGGAGTAGGGGCAGGTTAACAATAAAAATGGTAGAAACGTAACATTTTTTAATTAAAATTGAGTGTAACAGCCATGCATTGAACAATAAGGACAATGTGCAATACATAACCCCGAGATGAATTAAAACATACACCTTGTTCTCAAAAGTTCTATATACAGTAAGTAAAGGTGTTAGGACCATCCATCTGATACCAGACATACCAGCTCTAGGACATTTTAAGGAAATTAAAAATTTTAAACCCTGAATGGATAAGTCTTATTCATCAAAGGGCTTTTGCTATTTTACCTGGCAAGTCTCCACTAGTTTACAAAGAGCCACCAGAGGTGGCAGGGATTCCCCAGTGTCATCTTCTTCCACTGGCAAGGGAAGTAGTACAGTCTGGGTGGGCAGTGACTCTAAAGAGGGAAGTTCCAGAGTACAGGGACTATCTCGCTCATCTGTGTATCCCAAATAAAGGCCCTAGTACAGAGGTTGTTTTGATGCTTGCTGAGTGAATTAAATATAATGAGATGGTTTTATTAGAGATATTGACTGATCATCTGCTCCAATTCCTTGAGGGAGCTCTAGGAGAACCATGGCTCTATAGTCCTTTTAAGCTAGACTGGGCATAGTCTCAGGATGCTGAAGAGACATCAGGGGTAGGAACAAGAGGTAGGAAAGGTTGAGATGACCTCATTCCCCAGCCTCCATCAACTGCTGGTTTACCTGTTAGCAAGACTCCTGGTGCCTTACTGAGTGCACACCTGGACTACATGCTGAATGGTCTGAGAGGCCAAAGAGAGTAAGCAAAAACTAGCAAGTGAGAACACTGAGGCTTTGGATGGCCACCTGGCATAGCTCCTGCCACAATCCACTCCTACTCTTAGGTGAGGGGCTTCTGCATACCAGGTGCTACATGGGTTGCTTCACATTCTTTTATGACGCTGTTGATGAGGCTGAGAGGGGAAAAAAATGTGTCTAGAGTCACAAAGCTAGAAGGAAGCTGAGTCAGAAGTTCAACCGAAGTTCACCCCAAGTCTGTAAACATTATTTCCCACTACTTTCTTCAATTGTTTTTTGAGTTTTTTTTCTTTGCTAATAAGATAGTAACTGTTTTAGTCTTCTTGTGAAATAAAAAGGATTTGGACTCTTAGGGAACAGATCAATGTGGTTTAGTGGCCTGAAACAAATGGGAGTAAGGACTTCTGGAATCCCAATTAAATTCCTGCATTTGAATGTAAGTTATAGAAGTGAGTGAAGGGGCCTGGTGAGAACCAGAGAGGCCTTAACAGCCCAGGGGTCCTCACACTGCGGGCTGCAGGCCACATGAGGCACTGATTGTATTTGTTCCCGTTTTGTTTTTTTACTTCAAAATAAAGTATGTGCAGTGTGCGTAGGAATTTGTTCATATTTTTTTTTTTAAACTATAGTCCGGCCTTCCAATGGTCTGAGGGACAGTGAACTGGCTCCCTGTTTAAAAAGTTTGAGGACTCCTGAATTGCTACAGAGACTATAGATTTCCATAGATTACTGCCTTATGGAAATGTGGGCCCAGCATCACCAGATCTTTAGAGTTTTGAGAAGAGGCACAGATCCAGATTTATAGAAAATCTTTTGAGGTTTTTTTTGAGACAGCATCTTAAGTGCTGTGCTGTCACAGCTCACAGCAACCTCAAACTCTTGGGCTTAAGAGATTCTCTTGCCTCAGCCTCCCAAGTAGCTGGGACTACAGGCATCCGCCACAACACCTGGCTATTTTTTTTTTTTTTTGCAGTTGTCATTGTTGTTTAGCTGGCCCTGGCTGGGTTTGAATCCACCAGCTTAGGTGTATGTGGCCAACGTCCTACCCACTGAGCTATGGGCGCTGCCTGGAAATGTTCTGAGCTTTAAAATACTGGCTCAAAGTAGACAGGGTTTAGAACAGCAGTGGAAGCCAGATCGCCTCACCAAAGGACGCCCAGAGGCAGAGGAATGACTAAACCCTACCCTTTTACCAGGTACTTCTCATTAGGGCACAAAAGCCTGCTTCTGGCATCCAGACCCCACCCCCAGCTAAGAGTAGGGCATAATCAGAACAGAGTTTTGTCAGTTTATTTCACCTATTTGTAGGTGTAGTAAAAAATAAAAAGTTTTGTTAAAAATCTCCCAAAGCACATCAGAATGTCCCCTCCTCCTCTTTTTTTTTTTTTTGGCCTAACAACTCTAGTAGGAGTCACTTGGGCAAATGTTTAGTTGCTCAGAGTTTCTGTTTCTTCATCCGAAAAACAGGGTAATAATACTTATATTTTTCAGTTCATCCATTAACATTTGTTAATTATGAGGCACAGGGGTACAATGGTGACTGTCATGGCTCCTGCACTCTCAGAGTTTATATATAAAAATAGACAAATAATTACATCAATAGTTAACTAATCATATTTGTGCTAATGCTTAGAAGAAATACAGGGGTAGGGTGGAAAGATAAAAAGGCATGTGAAGTGCCTGGCACGAATAAATGAATGAATTGGCAGATGAATTGGCAGGTCAAGCAGTGGAGAAGACAAGAACAAGGTAGGAACCTAGATATCAGAGGAGTTAATGATGCTTATAGCTCTTGGGAAAGCTGTGTCCTCAAAATCTTAATAGTTATCACCCAAGCTTTCTGGCACTTCCAAGTGGCAAGGACCCTAACATATTGCATGGTCTGAATGGGAAGGAGGTAGACAACAGCTTCCTGGCTCTCCCCTCTCCTTTTTTGGATAATGGCACTCCCAGGAGGACCTAGGGTAGGCTAGAGGGAGAAGCAGCCTCAGGGTTGAAAGCCAGACCCAGTGAGGGTGCATTTCAAACCTGGGGAGTCTCCTTTGTAACCTGTATCAGCCCAGGGTAGAAGGTTGGGATTGGAGGTGAAGGTAGGGCTTCTGACACTCAATAAAAGGTGGTATTTTCATTAATTAAAAACCTTCTTATTGCGATCTGAGGTACAAAGACGACCAGCATCAAAATTGGTTTGCAATAAGCAGTTTCTGAACTGAATCATGCTCTCGTTTACCTAATTATTTCTACCCTATATCAGCAAGGCCCTGGGCTAGGTGTGGAGGATCAGAGATAGATGACATAGTCTGTGCCCCTGTGGAGTTCACAGTTCAGTGCGGAGAACAGACACATCAACAGAACAGTTTCATCATAGAAGGGGGAATGCTCCCAGAGGGAGGAACAGAGGGGGCACCTGATGCAATGGGGGAAGTCAGGGAAGGCTTTCTGGGAATGATACCCCAAACAGCATCCCCACTCACATGCACAATTCCAGAGATTCTACTAGAAGGCTGTCAAGAGCCATGCCTTCTGGCTGCACCAGCCTCCCAGAGTCCCCTGCTGCCCGATGCAGTGTCTGCAGAGCCAAACGCATCTTCCGCCACGCCTCATCCTCATCCGGCGCTGTATCCGACCCTCCAAGACTCCTGCAGGAGCCTGCCTTCCTCGGCAGGCTCAGCCAAAAGACCAACTCAAAACTCTTTTGTCAGAGCAAGCTTAGGGAGAGCCACCCAGCCCCAGCTGCCACAACCCTCCCAGCGCAACTGTAGCCCACGCCACCCTCCGCCTCTCAGTGAACACTGGCAGGGTACCTTCCATTATCTCCTTTGCTCCAAAGAAAGTGACCTTCTTCCAGGTGGCAAACTGGAAGCTTTGGAAAATCCTCCTACTGCTCACTATTGGCAGGATTCTCCAAACCAGGGATCTGAGGGTCGGGATGGGCTGCCTTGCGGACTAGGGGTATTGAGCGGAGAAAGGGCAGGTTTTGCTGGGCTTCCACCTCAGCGCAGGAGCCAGTGCAAAAAGTCTTTCGGGCAGCCTGGCTGTCTGCTCCAAGTGCTCTGCGGGGCAAGGAGAGGAGGGAGGACCCAGGAGACAGATGCTGGGGACGCAGCTGCTGAAGGGGCAGTGGCTGCGAACAGTGCAGGGGAAGAGTGGAGCCGTTCCCAGCAGAGAGGGAAAAGGCTCCAGCCTTCCAGGCTCTGGCGCCCTGAGATGGCCCGGGGTGGGTGAGGGAGCAGGTGAGCCCAAAAGGAGCTGTGACCTAATGGATCAGAGCCCCGTCCCAGTGTGGGTGTGTGTGACCAGAACGCTCAGCCTCCGCTCCAGGCCAGAGGCGGCGGGGAGAGGGGAGAAGTTGCAGCTTGGTCGCAGATGGACCGGCCGAATCTCGGCTTTGGAGACAGGGATCCAGCCTCTATTCTCGCCCCTGGGAGAAAGCCTCAGCCCCGGACCTCAGAAGAAGGCTCCAACCACAGCTGGGGCAGGTCCAGGGTGGAGGAGAAAACGACCTAGGAGCCGAAGTCGCCTCGCTCGCTCCTACCTGCGGGCCCGGCGCCAGGTTGGGCTCGTCTTCCTCCTTGGAGCCGTCAAGGTCGGGCTCCGGCAGCGCCTCCGGGGCCCCTGCACCCGCTCCCGCCTCCAAGCACGGCGGCGGCGGCGGCGGGGGCTCGGGCGACTGCGGCTTCTGCGGTCCCACAGCCCGAGCCCGCTCACGCCGGCCCGCGCCGCCGCTCGGCCTGCTCCGCCTACGAGTCATGCTGCAGCTCGCGCCGCTCCCTCGCAGC
Organism: Nycticebus coucang; assembly: GCF_027406575.1. Taxonomy (NCBI): domain Eukaryota; kingdom Metazoa; phylum Chordata; class Mammalia; order Primates; family Lorisidae; genus Nycticebus; species Nycticebus coucang. Next base: position 81,624,860 of record NC_069796.1, read on the forward strand.
ACTGCCTCAGCAGCAGCCGCAGCCGCCGCAGCAGGCGCCGCCACCGCGCCGCCGCTCCCCTCACAGGACAACAGCCAATATGGCGGCGCCCAGCTCCCCCTCCGCCCGCTGCCAGCAGGTCAGAGGGCACGCGGGTCCGCGCCGCCGCACTAGCCACCGAGGCTGCCTGCGCCATTTTTAAAAAGGACACCACCTGGAGTTCAGTGGGCGAAAACCTAGTGGGAACACCCCCTGCGCTCGCACCCCCAACAGGAAGGATGCGACCTACGGGAGGAACGCGTGTGATCGCGCTCCTCGGCTCTGGGAGCTTTAATTTCTGTAGTGCTACGGTACTTCGCCGGACTACTGTCAACCGCACGGCGAAGCAGCGACAGATCATTCCCATTTTGCAGCGGAGAAAAACTGAGGCAACAGAGGGATTACGAAAGATTGCTCCTGGCATCCAGTCAGAATTCGTGGGCTTGGGGACCGCCAGAGCTGACAGTGATGAAGAGATCGTTAGGTCTTTATCTGCAATTTATGGTCCACTAGGAGTCGAGCGTTCTGCACTTGGAACAGCGGGACTAAGACCTGGCACCTGTTCCAGAGTCTGGTAGAGAAGATGGAATTGTGAATACGTAGTTACAACCAATTTGATAAAGACGAGATAACTAGGGCACGTACTACGCCGGTGTTTCCAAAATGTAGTATGTGCAGGAGAGGATTTTAAAAACTCAACAATTCCATATTGTTTTAAAATGAGATTTTCCTTCCTTCTTTTTTTGAATATACTGTATACTACATGCACGTGGTACAAATTAAAAAAAAATGTTTTGAGTGCAGTTGGCTTATGCTTGGTTTGGCTATGGCCACTCTGAAACCTTATGGTGGTTATATGGAGAATTGCTATTGATGTAATTAACAGGAACAGAATCTTGACATTGGCTTCCTACCCATGCAGCAAAGGCTATTTAGAGAGGAAGAGCAAATTGGAAGGTCCTGGAGCTCTCCTTAACTACCAAGAACATAAATCAAAAGGAGTACTGTAGCTCATCACAGGGATTTGAAAGATACAGGTGATTCCTATCGCATCAGTTTTGGCAGAATAGAAGATAGATGGCCTTAAAAGATAACAGAGCATTATGATAGACTTATTTTGGCAAGGACCCCAGGAACTCTTCTAGATATGGGTCCTTTTTGGAGCATATTGACACAGTTGACCTATAGCGGGCAACCAGCAGTCTAGTCAATTCTTACTCTTCTAAACTAAACATTAGGAGTAGGTTGCATTCATCTGGCAGAGGCAACAGTAAACCTTCACTGTCATGCTTCAGGGGTATGTCATTCTCTGGACACAGTTTACAGGGATTTTTGAGCAAATTGCCATTTTAATGAGTATCAGGCTAATCTACTGTGGCACCAAGGACATTATCCTGATGGATCTTGAGAGCAAGAAGTAACAGCTATCCTAGATGACTTAGTAAGGCATAATGTGGATAAGAGGATGGATAATAAATCCCACAGATATACAGGGGCCTATCTATTCAGTGAACTGTCTAGGGGGTTGGAGTGTGTTGAGATATTCCCTACAAATGAAAGATAAGCTGCTATGTACATCACACTCCCTACTAAGAAAGAGGTTCAATACTTGCTGGGCTTCTTTAGATTTGAGAGGTGAGAAATATATTTAGGTACATTATTTTGACCAGTTACTGGGTCACTTGAAAGCTGCTGACTTTAGGGGAGGATTATATAAGGAGAGGTTTTCTTACCGGGCTGCAGAGTAAGTAGTTCTAGCTTTGGCCTTAACGCTCAAGCATTGGATTTTGGAGCAAAGCTATATTTTTCTTCAGCAATGACTATTCGCCTTTTGAAAAACAGCTCCTGGCTTGCTTTGGGGGTCTGGTGAGATTGGATACCTGATCATGGTATACTAGGTGACCATGTGACCTGAGCTTAATGTTATTTGATCTACCCAGCCATAAAATCAGGTGGCTACTACACCCCATCATCAGGAGGAAGTGACACATCTGGGCTGGGTCCAAGCAAGTCCTAAAAGCACAAGTAGGTTGCCTGAGCAAGTTGCTTACATTCCCCTCCTTCCCTCTGCCCCATCTTGTAGTAATGGTCTTATGGACAGTTGCTATTGATAAGTTGACTGAGGAAGAAAAAATCTAAAGCCTAGTGGTATGCTAGCTTCAGCCAGAAGTAGATTGCTAGGGTGTTCCAGTTTTCCTCAGAGAGGGCCTCAGGGTATAGAAAAGGGAAGTCAGTTCAGAGATCTTGAAATAAAGGCATACCAATTCCTGGGCATTGCCTTATGGTTTAATTCAGTGGTCAGAGACTTGGAAGGAAGAAAACTGCAGGCTTAGCAACAGAAAGTTTTGGAGAAGACAAATGTGGATAGACTGCCCAGAATGGCTTCAGAACAGAAAGTTGGTTGTGTCCCAGATGAACATTCAGTATAAGAACTCTTAAAAGCCCAGTAGGCATTAGGGCCCCTTCTGCGGCTACCAGACTATCTTTTACTCCAGCCATTTCGAGGATTGCTCAATGGCTTCATGAGAAAACTGGCCCTGCAGTATGGACTATCCCCTCCACAAGACTGACCTACCAACTCTCAGTACTGAGCCCAGTTTGCAAACCTCAGCGAACCAGCCTGAGCTCTTATGGGGAGCCTAACTTTGAGGCCCCAGCCAGCTCTTTTCTATCAGGGTGATTGCATTGGACTATGTATTAGTCAGGGTTGGTTAGCTGCTGTAACAAACCACACGTGGCAAGGGCTGAGCACATTAGACATTGTTCATGTCACAGGCCACTGCCAATGGAAGGAATTTGGCAAACCCTCAGAGATTCCGTCTCCCCACTTGTGGCTCTCCCCTTACCTACGCTCACAAAGTCCTCTTCATTCAGCTGGAAGATGGGAAAGGAGATAGTGTTAAGGTGTTGGATATTTTTATATCATTTTCATTCATAAGCCATTGGGGAGAATTCTGCCACATGGCTTCCTGACTATATGTAACCCTTTTCTCCCACTCTTTCCCTTCTCCCCAGGCAATCACTGATCTGCTTTCTTTTGCATTTTGATACAGTATATGCTCTGTTTAACCTGGCTTCTTTTCCTCTACATAATTACTAATCTAGGTTGTATATCCATCGCTTGGTTTTTATTGCTGAGTGGTATTCCATTGTATGGAAGTACCACAAATGGCTTATCTATTCAAGTGTGGATGAGCAGCTAAACATTTTCTCATGCCTTAAATTAGCTCTGAGAACTGGAGGAAAATTATATTTAAAGCAAGTATACAATGTACAGTATAATGAAATTGCATCTTTTGCAACTGTTTAAATGTATTTTTTTGTGGTAGAGTAGTAATTTTTTTTATTAACTCATAGCTGTGTACATTGATATAATCATGGGGCATCATTCACTAGCTTCACAGACCGTTTACCAAGTTTCACATATTGTATTTTTTTTTTATGCATGTTAATGTGTGAGAGCAGGCTTGGCTTCATAGGCGTAGAACTACGCAGCCCCAGTGGACCCCATGCTTTGAAGGGCTCTGTGCTTAGCTTACTACCATGCAGTTGCCTTCTTGAAATTCTTAAATGTTTGAACAAGTGGTCCACGTTTTCATTGTCACTGGATGCTACAATTTATGTAGTTGTTCTCACATGAGAGGGTGTGTAATTTTTTCAACTGATTTTAGTGGGGGATGCAAGCAAACATTTGAAGGTTGCTGGCCTAAGCCCTCAGGTCTGTAAGTGCCTGGGCTTTTGTAACCCCAAATCCAAGAAGGTTTTCAAGTTCTTCTACATTCTACACTGTGATTTACTCTCCCCTCCTGCCCAAGGCAACAGGCACAGAACTAATTGCTAGATCAGAGAGGAAGGAAGGGGAAATTATAACAGCAGTGCAAACTAGATCACCATCTCTCCGCACAGGTGGTGGTTGGCACCGATGGGCCATACAACAGGTATGTGTTGCAGCTGGCTTCCTTACTCTCATCCTAGGTTGGCATCTGTGAAGTCATTATTCCACCAAAACAAACCAGGTCAGAGGCCCTTCCTTGAGTCCTGGAGTTGGACTTCCACCAAACAACAGTATTTCTTAGCACTTTTTGAGGGAGGCAATCAACTTTCCTCTACTTTCCCCCTAACCTTGAGAATGGACTCGCACCTTTGGGCAAGAAGGCCTAAAGTGGACCCTCCCAACCTCAACGGAGAGGGAGAGGGGGTTTAGAGGAGAAGAAATAAGGTTGAAGAAAGTGAAAGGTGGGCTCAGGTGTGAAGGATCTTGAATCTCAGGGTGAAATTTGGAACTTCCTCGAGGGTGAGGGAGCCAGGACACAGAGAAATGAAGAAATGGGGATGGGCACTCTGGGAGGGTGAGGCAGGTGGATTGCCTGAGCTCACAGGTTCAAGACCAGCCTGAGCCAGAGGGAGACCTCATCTGTAAAAATAGCCAGGCATTGTGGCAGGCGCCTATAGTCCCAGCTACTTGGGAGGCTAAGGCAAGAGAATAGCTTAAGCCCAAGAGTTTGAGGTTGCTGTGAGCTGTGACGCTATGGCACTCTACTAAGGGCAACAAAATGAGACTCTGTCTCAAAACAAAACAAACAAAAAAAAGAAATAGGAATGGGGAACTTTGGATAAGGCCCTCTTGGTGGGGGGGTGTGAAGCTGCTGGACTTTGTCCTGACTTCTTTGAAGTCCTATGACCTAACTGTTGGAGTAACTATTATATGTTAGCTTTTTTTTGATGTTAGTTTTTTTTAAAACAGAAATTTTAATTTGCATGAGGTCCCCAATGGATCTTTTTTTTTTTTTTTTTAGACAGAGTCTCGCTTTGTAGCCCTTGGTAGAGTACTGTGATATCACAGCTCACAGAAACTCAAACTCTTGGGCTTAAGTGATTCTCTTGCCTCAGCCTCCCAAGTAGCTGGGATGACAGGTGCCCACCACAATGCCTGGCTATTTTTTTGTTGCAGTTTGGCTGAGGGTTCGAATTTTTATGTTAGTTTTCATGGCATATTTTTTTAGCAGATATTCTTTTCCTAGGAGATAAATAGTAAATTGTTGGTAGAATAAATTGGTTCATTAGAGTAAGCGGTAATTACTCCCAGTCACTAAACTGGACAAGAACAATTGAACCTATGTTGAGGGACCCTTGAGGGAAGAACATCGTGGGAAGGAAGAAAGCACCGTGGACAGTGTGAGTCAGCCTACCTTCGCAGGGCTGTTTAGGAAACAAACCCCCACAAAGGAAGGTGAAACTTCCTTTTTTCCCCCATTCCATCATTCATCTGCCTCCAAAATATTTACTCCAGCTAGGATGAGTCTCTGTTCAAAACCTATGTGTGCAAGAAATAGGATTAATGTTTTCTACACTCTATTTCTATTTTGAACTCCCATTCTGCTGGAGTGGCAGAAACTTAATCTCAGCTAATTTAGAGTTTGCTGGGGTTGTGTGGGATAAACCTTGAGGATATTATGCTAAGTGAAACAGTCACATTTATTCAGACAGAAAGTAAAATGGTGATTGCTAGGGATTGGGGGGAGATGGGGAGATGCTTTTTAATGAGTACCCAGTTTCAGTTTGGGAAGATGGAAAAAGTTTTTGAGGTGGATTATATAACAATATAGATACTTAATATCACTGAACTCTACAATAGGGATGCTTAAGTGGTAAATATTATATCTATTTTACCACAATTGATTTTTTTTTTGAGACAGAGCCTCACTATGTCACCCTTGGTAGAGAGTGCTGTGCCATCACCGCTCGCAGCAACCTCAAACTCTTGGGCTTAAGCGATTCTCGTGCCTTAGCCTCACAAGTAGCTGGGATTACAGGCGCCCACACAAAGCCTGGCTATTTTTTGGTTGCAGTTGTCATTGTTGTTTAGCTGGCCTGGGCCAGGTCCAAACCCGCCAGCCTCGGTGTATGTGGCTGGCGCCGTAACCACTGTGCTACGGGTGCTGAGCCAACAATTGATTTTTTTTTATTTTATTTATTTATTTATTTTTATTATTAAATCATAGCTGTGTATATTAATGCAATCATGGGGCACCATACACTGGTTTTATAGACCGTTTGACACATTTTCATAACACTGGTTAACATGGCCTTCCTGGCATTTTCTTAGTTATTGTGTTAAGACATTTATATTCTACATTTACTAAGTTTCACATGTACCCTTGTAAGATGCACCTCTCCAATCCCTCCCTCCACCTATCCTCCCCCCTCCCTCCACTTCCTCTCCCCCTTTCTCCTATTCTTAGGTTATAACTGGGTTATAGCTTTCAGGTGATAGCCATAAATTAGTTTCATAGTAGGGCTGAGTACATTGGATACTTTTTCTTCCATTCTTGAGATACTTTACTAAGAAGAATATGTTCCAGCTCCATCCATGTAAACATGAAAGAGGTAAAGTCTCCATCTTTATTTAAGGCTGCATAATATTCCATGGTGTACATATATCACAATTTATTAATCCATTCGTGGATCGATGGGCACTTGGGCTTTTTCCATGACTTAGCAATTATGAATTGGGCTGCAATAAACATTCTGGTACAAATATCTTTGTTATGATGTGATTTTTGGTCTTCTGGGTATATACCTACTAGAGAAATTATAGGATTGAATGGCAGATCTATTTTTAGATCTCTACGTGTTCTCCAAACATTCTCCCAAAAGGAATGTATTAATTTGCATTCCCACCAGCAGTGTAGAAGTGTTCCCTTTTCTCCACATCCATGCCAACATCTCTGGTCTTGGGATTTTGTGATATGGGCTAATCTTACTGGAGTTAGATAATGTCTCAAAGTAGTTTTGATTTGCATTTCTCTGATGATTAAAGATGATGAGCATTTTTTCATATGTCTGTAGGCCGTGCAACTGTCTTCTTCAGAGAAGTTTCTCCTCAAGTCCCTTGCTCAACCTGCGATGGGATCACTTGTTCTTTTTTTGATTATACGTTTGAGTTCTCTGTGGATTCTGGTTATTAAACCTTTGTCAGAGACATAACCTGCAAATAACTTCTCGCATTCTGAGTGCTGTTTGCTTGTTTTACTTACTGTGTTCTTGGCTGTGCAGAAGCTTTTTAGTTTGATCAGGTCCCAGTCGTGTATTTTTGAAGCTGCTTCAATTGCCTGGGGGGTTGTCCTCATAAAATACTCGCCCAGACCAATTTCTTCAAGGATTTTCCCTGCACTCTCTTCTAGTATTTTTATAGTTTTGTGTCTTAAGTTTAAATCTTTAATCCAGTGAGAGTCTATCTTAGTTAATAGTGAAAGGTGTGGGTCCAGTTTCAGTCTTCTACAGGATGCCAGCCAGTTCACCCAGCACCATTTGTTAAATAGGGAATCTTTTCCCCACTGAATGTTTTTAATTGGCTTGTCAAAGATCAAATAACGGTAAGTAGCTGGATTCATCTCTTGGTTCTCTATTCTGTTCCAGACATCTAATTCTCTGTTTTTGTGCCAGTACCATGCTGTTTGATTACTATCGATTTATAGTATAGTCTGAGGTCTGGTAGCGTGATTCTTCCTGCTTTGTTTTTATTTCTGAGTAATGTCTGGGCTATTTGAGGTTTTTTTTCTGATTCCATATAAAACGAAGTATTATTTTTTCAAGATCTTTAAAGTATGACAGTGGAGCTTTAATAGGGATTGCATTAAAATTGTATATTGCTTTGGGTAGTATGGACATTTTAACAATGTTGATTCTTCCCAGCCATGAGCATGGTATGTTTTTCCATTTGTTAACATTTTCAGCTATTTCTTTTCTTAGAGTTTCATAGTTCTCTTTATAGAGATCTTTCACGTCCTTTGTTAGATAAACTCCCAAATATTTCATCTTCTTTGGCACTACTGTGAATGGAATAGAGTCCTTAACTGTTTTTTCAGCTTGACTATTGGTGGTATATATAAAGGCTACCGATTTATGAATGTTGATTTTGTAACCTGAGACGCTGCTGTATTCCTTGATCACTTCTAAGAGTTTTGTAGTAGAATCCCTGATGTTTTCCAGGTATACAATCATATCAACTGCGAAGAGCGAAAGTTTGATCTCTTCTGACCCTATATGGATACCCTTGATTGCCTTTTCTTCCCTGATTGTGATGGCTGAAACTTCCATTACAATGTTAAAGAGCAGTGGAGAAAATGGGCAGCCTTGTCTGTTTCCTGATCTGAGTGGAAATGATTTCAGTTTAACTCCATTCAATAAGATATTGGCTGTGGGTTTGCTGTAGATGGCCTCTATCAGTTTAAGAAATGTCCCTTCTATACTAATTTTCTTAAGTGTTCCGATCATGAAGGGATGCTGGGTATTATCAAAAGCTTTTTCTGCATCAATTGAGAGAATCGTATGGTCTTTGTTTTTTAATTTGTTTATGTGCTGAATTATACTTATAGATTTACGTATATTGAACCAGCCTTGAGACCCTGGGATAAAACCAACTTGGTCATGATGTATAATTTGTTTGATGTTTTGCTGGATTCTGTTTGTTAGGATCTTGTTGAATATTTTTGCATCTATATTCATTAGTGATATTGGTCTATAATTTTCTTTTCTTTTTGGGTCTTTTCCTGTTTTGGGGATCAGGGTGATGTTTGCTTCATAGAATGTGTTGGGTAGTCTTCCTTCTTTTTCTACATTTTGGAACACGTTGAGTAATATAGGTACTAGTTCCTCTTTAAAGGTTTGGTAGAATTCTGACATGAAGCCATGTGGTCCTGGGCTTTTCTTTTTAGGGAGATTTTGTGTGGTTGATGCTATTTCAGAACTTGATATTGGCCTGTTCAACATTTCCACTTGATTCTGGCTAAGTCTTGGAAGGTGACGTGCTTCCAAGTATTGGTCAATTTCCTTCAGATTTTCATATTTCTGAGAATAAAGTTTCTTGTAATATTCATTGAGGATTTTTTTAATTTCTGAGGAGTCTGTTGTTATTTCGTCTTTGTTGTTTTGGATTGATGAGATTACAGATTTTACTCTTTTTTTCCTGGTTAGGTTAGCCAAAGCTTTTATTTGGCTATTTTATTGACCTTTTCAGAAAACCAACTTTTTGATTTATTGATCTGTTGTATAATTCTTTTGTTTTCAATTTCATTTAATTCTGCTCTAATTTTGGTTATTTCTTTTCTTCTGCTGGGTTTGGGGTTGGAATGTTCTTCCTTTTCCAGTTGCTTGAGATGTCCCATTAAGTTGTTCACTTCCTCTCTTTCCGTTCTCTTGAGGAAGGCTTGCAGTGCTATAAATTTCCCTCTTAGGACTGCCTTTGCAGTATCCCAGAGGTTCTGATAATTCCTCTCTTCATTGTCATTTTGTTCCAAAAAATTGGCAATTTCCTTCTTAATCTCATCTCTGACCCAGCTATCATTTAGCATAAGGTTATTTAACTTCCATGGTTTTATGTGAGTATGCAGATTCCTGTTGTTACTGAGTTCAACTTTTATTCCATGGTGGTCTGAGAAGATGCAAGGAATAATTTCTATTCCTTTAAATTTACTGAGGTTAGACTGGTGACCTAAGATGTGATCGATTTTAGAGTATGTTCCATGGGCTGATGAGAAGTATGTGTATTCAGTTTTGTTGGGATGAAATGTTCTGTAGATGTCTGCTACATCCAAATGTTGGATGGTTAGGTTTAAATCTAAAATTTCTTTGCTCAGCTTCTTATTGGAGGATCAATCCAACACTGCCAAAGGAGTGTTGAAATCTCCGACTATTACGGAGCTGGAGGAAATCAAGTTGCTCATGTCTGTTAGAGTTTCTCTTATAAATTGAGGTGCATTCTGGTTGGGTGCATAAATATTAATAATTGAAATCTCATCACATTGAGTATTACCCTTAACAAATATGAAGTGACCATTCTTATCCTTCCTTACTTTTGTTGGTTTAAAGCCTATTGTGTCTGCGAAAAGAATTGCAACACCTGCTTTTTTCTGATTACCATTTGCCTGAAATATGGACGACCAGCCTTTCACCCTGAGTCTATATTTATCTTTTAAGGTAAGATGTGACTCTTGTATGCAGCAAATATCTGTTCTGAGTTTTTGTATCTAGTCAGCTAACCTGTGCCTCTTTAGAGGACAGTTTAAGCTGTTCACATTAATGGAGAATATTGATAATAAGTCTGGTAAAAATTTGGGTATCAAAAGTTTTTCGAAAGTCCAGTAGACATTTTTAATCCTTTCACCACTGTGGAAGTTGGAGTTTGATCAAAAGTTTCTGAGTGAGTTTACTTTTGTGGTAGAGGATTGGGCTGGTCATTATGGAGGATAGGTCTGAGAATATCCTGAAGAGCTGGTTTGGTTATGGCAAATTTCTTCAACATATGAATGTCATTGAAGTATTTAATTTCTCCATCATAAATGAAACTCAGTTTAGCTGGCTACAGGATCCGGGGTTGAAAGTTATTTTGCTTTAGGAGATTAAAAGTCGATGACCACTCTCTTCTGGCTTGAAAAGTTTCAGCAGAGAGATCTGCAGTCATTCTAATATTCTTCCCTTTGTAGGTAATGGATTTCTTACGTCTGGCTGCTTTCAGAATTTTCTCCTTCATATTAACTTTAGTGAAGTTAATTATGATATGCCTGGGGGATGTCTTATTCAGATTGAGTCATGCTGGGGTTCTGAAACTGTCTGCTATCTGAATTTCAGAATCTCTTGGCATATCTGGAAAATTCTCTTTCCTAATTTCATGGCAGGGCCTCTGTGCCTTGCAAGGCCACTTTATCATTTTCAGGGATTCCAATGAGGCGGATATTAGCCTTCTTTGAATTATCCCAGAGCTCTCTGAGAGAATGATCCATTTTTGCTCTCCATTTCCTTTCCTCTTTGAGAGTTTGGGAGCGTTCCAAGGCTTTGTCTTCAATGTCAGAAATCCTTTCTTCTGCTTACTCCACTCTGTTACTGAGGGATTCTACTGTATTTTTCAGATCTTTGAGGGCTGCAAATTCTTGCTTCAGTGCTTCAAAATCTTTGGTGGTTTTGTCTTTAAATTCATTAAATTCTTGAGATGACTTTGGAATTTCTCCTCGAATTTCTAATTCCGACTTTTGAATTGCTCCTCGAATTTCTAATTCCAAATTTTCCTCCATTCTATTAATCTTGTTTGCAATCCAAATTCTGAATTCGATTTCTGACATCTCGGCCAGCTGTTTATGAACGGGATCTTCAGTTACATCTGCCATAGCTTTCCTAAGGGGAAAGATCTGTTCTGGTTATTCATATTACCAAAGTTTTTCCACTGATTCTGCCCCATGATTGTTTTACACTGCTTGATTTTTCTTCTGGAGCTTTGTCGAGGACCTGTACAGTGCTATGGCCTGAGAAACTGGGGACCTGTTTGGTGTGGTGGGGCTAAGTGGTTCTGTCTTGTTTTTAGCTGGTCTCTGTCTGACCCTAGTGAAACAGTTACTCTGGGTTGAAGTCTCAGCTGTGGAGAAATACCAGCAATTAAATCACCCTGCCCCCCACAGGCAACAATTGGAAAAGGAAAATCAAACCTTCCTACAACCACACACCTAGGGCACTACTTGAATAGTCCTTGGGAGATTGGCTCATTTCAAAAGGTCCAAATCAATTGTCTCAGTCAGCACCTGTCTCAGGTGGGACAGTTTAAAAGGTCTCTGGCAACTGGATCACAGGGGTCTGGTGACTACTCAGATATGGCTTGCTCCGGTGCTCCATGGAGTCCGGAGGACCCACCCAGCAAATAGATTAGTCTGGGAAGGTTAATGCCTCCTTCCCCACTTTGCACCTCTGTCACACCCAGTCACTGATAGCCCCACAGGGCTGTGACTCAGTTGCCTCTAGTGAACAGATAATCCAGGGGTTTGCAACTGCCTGAATCATAAGGAAATCTATTTCTGCTCAGCCTGGCTGCTGCGCTCGGCCTCTATCCAGTAGGGGGAGGTGAGGCCTGACAACCTTGGGTGTTCGATGGAGGCTGGGGGTGTTCACTCAGTTCCAGCCCCGCCCCTGATTGATGTTACTGATAGAACAGAACAGAACAACTTTGCGGGAATTTGTTTCTGTCCCTGCTAAATTCCCCTGCAGAAGATAAGCTGTTTTGAGTTCCCAGAGCCTGTGCCTCTGGCCCTGTCTTTGCTCCTGCAGGTTTGTATTCGGTTAGCTGTCAGTTCTAGCCTCATGCCTTCCTTTATCTATAGGCTGACGATCCCCTGAGGGCCGGGTGCTTATTAGGCTCAGTAAAGTAGTCCTCTGGGTCAGCCCCGCCCTGGGAACTTATGGGCTCTGCATGTACATTTCTAGTCCCTGTGCTCCACCCAGGCCAGGACTGCCTCAGGCAAACCCTTTACTCATGGGGCCTGCGTTTCTGTCCCAGATCTGTTCGGCAGTGGTTGCCACCTGAGAAGATGCCCAGCCTCCTCTGGTTGCCCAGGGAGACAGGGGGTGTGGCTTCAGAATATTCAGGAATGAGCCCTATTGTTGCCAAAAACGGCTGCTGCTCCGCACCTTGGGGCACTGCCGCTCCAGTATGGTTCCCTCTCAGCCGACCATCCTCTCCTCACTCCTGTGCTGCAGAGTCAGCACTGACCAGCTGCAGTCTAGGCCCTGTCCACACCCCTTGAGAAATCACCCAAGAATCTGGACTCCTGGGGGACAGGCCTCCAGACCTCAGAGTGAGAGTGGAGGGGAGCGCTGGGAGCTCAGAATTGCAGGTAGAGAATATATACAGTTCTATACAGTTTTATGCCTGGCAGGAGAACGCCGTGGCACCCTAGTAGGGGAGGTAGGTCCAGTTTTTAGAGGGTCTCTCCCATGGATTGTAGCAGGAGGACCTTTGAACTCTGCTTGTTTTTTTGTGGGGCACTCCAAGCCATTCTCATGGGGGAGGGGACTCCCATCTGCTTGGTGATGGATTTTGTACCTTTTGTTTGTATCCTTGGGGTTGCAGCTCGCCTTAGCAGGGTTGATGTGTGTTCTTCAACCTTCTCTCTTGGTGCAGCTCTAATCCACCAGGTTACTTGCTGAATTTCTGTCCTTTAACTCTCCCTGGATGGAAGCCTCTTGTTTTCCAGCATTCATGAGGGATGTCATGTGGTCAGTTGGTATTTTTGCAGCTGAACAGCTGGAGTTTAGGCACTGGGAAAGGCTGAAGCTGAGAGCTGGGACAGTGAAAAGCTGTTTGGCCATACACTGTCATATCCATGCATCTTGATCATAGTGGGTGTCCAAGCCAACCTGTCATAGGCCAGAGACCTTTGGGTCCTCGTTCAGTCAGTTGGGAGTGAATCTTGCTACCACATAGATTCAGAAAAAGGAAGCACTGGGTGCTGGGTGGTCAACATGAGCTTCTTCAATTGATTTTTTTTTTTAAAGGAAAGATAATACATTACTGAAGTAGGTGGGAGAGTGAGGCCAAAATGACAAGATGGGGAACCAAGGAAAGATAACCTCAGAGCAGCACACACAAACTCACAATGTTAACTCAAACATGTCAACACAAAGCAATAGCCCCACCTACAGTGGGATGAAATCTTTTCCTCCTAGTGTTTGGTGATAATAGATGTTCATTAGCTTATTCAGCAACATTTAACACACATCAAAAAACCTTAGTAAAACTTGCCCAAGGTGGCCGGGTGTGGTGGCTCACGCCTGTAGTCCCAGCACTGTGGGAGGCCAAGGCGGGTGGATTGCCTGAGCTCAGAGGTTCAAAACCCATATGAGCAGCAGTCAGCCAGAATAAGACCCCGTCTCTACCAACAATCAAAAACAGCCAGCACCACAGGAGAAAGAAGAAAATCAACAAAAAAGGAGTACTTCAAACAAAGAAGAATGAACAAGCACACTGAAATTAAAAATAAAAATAAAAAAATTAAAAAAATAAAAAACTTGCCCAAGCTGATATAGCTGATAAGTGGCATGCATTTACTCACACAATCTCTGAGTCAGACCTTATTGTATAAGTTGGACACAAAAATGAGTAAAGAGTATCTCCTACCCTCTGTGAACCCACTAGAAAGTAAATGGATGATGTCGATGTGGTTTTTTTTTTTTTTTTTTTTGAGACACAGTCTCTGTCACCCCAGTTAGAGTACAGTGGTGTCATCATAGCTCACTGCAAACTCAAAACTCAAACTCTGGGGCTCAAGTGATCCTCCTGCCTCAGCCTCCAGAGTATCTGGGACTACCTGCAGGTGCATGCCACCACCCCTGCCTACTTTTTTCTATTTTTTTGTAGAGACCAGGTCTTGCTCATTCTCAGGCTGGTCTCAAACTCCCAACCTCAAGCAATTCTCCCTCCTCAGCTTCCCAGAGTGCTAGGATTACAAGTTTGAGCCACCATGTCCAACCCTGTGTTTTAAGATTAATAATATGGGCCTGTCACAGTGGCTCACACCAGAGCTCTGGGAAGCTCACGTGCATGGATTGCTTGAGCTTAGGAGTTCAAGACCATCCTGAGCAGGAGCAAGAACCCATCTTTACTAAAAATACAAAAATTAACTAGGCCTTGTGGTGGGTACCTGTAGTCCCAGATACTTGGGAGGCTGAGGCAGGAGGGTCACCTAAACCCAGGAGTCTGAGGTTGCTGTGAGCTATGATGATACCACGGCACTCTAGCCTGTGCAACAGAGTGAGATTCTTTCACAAAAACAAAAAGGCCCCCAAACCATTAATAAGATGTTCCAGCTACCAAGAATTGCCCTCCGTTTCTAGTGGTATGTACCATTGATAATCCTAGAGGAACCTGTTTTATTCCTTCATTGGAAATGATTTTTAAACAAAATGACAGGTGCATGTGTTAATACAAGGCAGACATTTTAGAAAGGTCAATTAAGATAAGGGCTGAAGTGGTGACTTTGGCATCACATATACTAAAATTGGAACAATACAGAGATTAGCATGGTTCCTGCGCAAGGAAGACATGGAAATTTGTGAAGCGTTCCATATTTTTATCAATTCAATGTGGGGACGGGGGAAATGAGGGAGTGCTTCTACTTAATGGGCATAATGTTAGGATGTATGGCACACCTCTTGGGGGAGGAACATAATTATAAGAGGAACTTTACCTAACAAATGCAAACCTTGTAACCTGATTCTTTGTACCCTCAAATACCCCGAAACAATAAAAATAAATAAATAGGTAAATAAAAGATAAGGTCTGAAAAGCACCCATTGGATTTGGGAGCCAGGAGTTTATCAGGGACATTCACTGGAGCTGGAAGCAAAGGCAGAGAGGCGATGATACAGGTTTGGAAGGTAGAATGAAGTGCTGTCCACAATACCAAATTGTTCTAGTCCAGTGCTAGTAACTGTAGTAAAGGACTGGTTTGTGTGTGTGTGTGTGTGGGGGGGAGTTGTTGTTTTAATTCCCAATGTCTCATGAACCAATATTTTTGTAAAATAAAATAAAAAGTGAAACTGCTCATGTGCTTGGATGTCATACCAAGGTCAAATGTCTATAAAAAGTTCCCACTTTTTATGCTTATCTCAGTGCAGACCTGTAGCAAACACAGGGACCAGCACTGGCCTGCAATCACACTGTATATTACACATTTCTATGGCAATGCCCACAGAAATCCCCTAAAGGAACGAATTAGAAAATCCTTAGGGCCTGCAGTGACATGCCTGTGAGGAGGTTGTGCACCAAATGCTTCACAGCAATATTTCAAAGCCCATAACCCAGACTTTAGGAAGGGTGATGTAGCAAACATATTGTATTGATGATGGAATTCCTTGTTTCTGTGCATTGACAGTGATACAGATACAGTTGCATGCTAGTCCCCTCTAAATCTCATGTTGGAATTTGATCCCCAGTGTTGTATTTGGGGGCTGGTGTGAGGTGTTTGCATCATGGGGGCAGATCCGTAATGAATGGATTGGTGCCTTTCTCCAGGGAGTGAGTGGGTTCTCACTCTTAGTTCCCAGGAAAACTGGTTGTTGAAAACAGCCTGGCACCTCCTCCTGTGTCTTTTGCTTCACTCCTCTCACTGTATGACCTGCCTGTTCCCCCTTTTGCCTTCTGCCTTGACTGGAAGTTCCCTGAAGTCCTCACCAGAAGCAGATGCTGGTGCCATGCTTCTTATGCAGCTTGCCGAACGATGAGCCAAATAAACCTCTATTCTTTATAAATTACTGGGCCTTAGGCATTCCTTTATGGCAGCACAAATGGGCTAAGACAACAGGGATGGGAATGTAAGAGGGGTAATTGCACCATTCTGGAGTCCTCCTACATGACATTGATCTCACACCATGCTGGCTGTCAAACCACTGACCTTGGGTGCCATTTGTGAGATTCAAAGGAAACATTGGGGAATTATGTCATTTTCCTCAGCTGTGGTTCCCCTAGGTCCCTGGCTGGCCTCAACTAAATGCCTTGCCTTTTCTGAAGGATGTTGTCAATTCGCATTCTTAGTCACCTGCCTAATTCCTATTCATTCTTCAAGAACCAAGTCTGGTAGTACTCACTTACAAGTGTCCATCTCGGGGCTCCTCAGGGCCTCGTGAATCCTTCTATCACAGTGTTAACTGTGTTCTATTGTAATTTGTAATTGTCAATTTACAAGCAAGTCCTGTGGGGGCTCAGAGGTGGGAGGGACACAGATGCGGGATTCTGCCCCATGTCCATGTCTGTGCTCCCCAAAGCCCAGCACAGAACCAGGAAGAGGAGGATGTACAGTGGATGTTTGGTTCAAGAAGGGGAAGAGAAACAAAGGAATGAGAGAAAGGAGAAAGAGAATAGGGAAGAAAATTCAGGGGGGGAGAGGGAAGAAGAAAAGAATGAAAAGATGGAGAAAGAAGGAGAATGAGAGAGGGAAGGAAGGAGGACAGAGAGAAGGAAGAAGACATGTAATTACAGGAAAAGCCAAAAGTTTCATATCCTTAGTTTGGATTTTCTTGTGATGCACCCCCCCACCGTTACTCCCATCAGTCACCTTGAACTGGGGACAGTATGGGTGGGGATGCAGCAGGGATAGAATATTCTGCACATAAAATCAGAGCTTCTGAGTGCAGTCTCCCTGCTCTCGTGCTGGGCGGATCTGCTGGCATGTTGGTGACCTCCACACCACCCCAGCACACCCACTGCCCCTTCCTTGGGACCACTGACCTCTATGCTTATCTTCTTCCTTGGCCTATGGAAAAATACTTTCTGTTCTTTTTTTTTTTTTTTTTTTGCCTTTTAAAAAAAAAGATCTAGCCTGGATAATAGAACCATCAGTGATGGTGTGTTCACACTTCAGCCTCAAACTCCTGGGCTCAAGCAATCCTCTCATCTCAGTCTCCTGAGTAGATGCAACTACCAGTGTGCCAGTCTGCCTGGCCATTTTTTTTTTTTACTTTTTGTAGAGATAGGTGTGTCACTATATTGCCCAGGTTGGTCTTGAATTCCTGGTCTCAAATGATCTTCCTGCCTCAGTTTCCCAAAGTTCTGGGATTACAGGTATGAGCCCCTACCCTCGGCTCACCATACTTGTCTTTTAATTTCTCTTAGCATAATGTCCTCAAGGTCCATCCATGTTATCGTATGCTACACCCTTTTCTTCTTTTATAAGGCTGAAGAATATTCTAGTGTATATACCACATTTTGTTTATCCATTCTTCTGTCAATGGACATTTGGGTTGCTTCCACCTCTTGGCTATTGTCAATAGTGCCGCTAGGAACATGGTGCTCAAATATCTCTTCAAGATCCTGCTTCCAATTTGGTATAAGTGGGACTATCATAGTTCCATTTTTAACTTTTTTGAGGTACCACCATACTCTTTTCCATATGATTATACCATTTTACAGATCTGCACAATAGTTCCATTTTCTTTTTTTTTGTTTTTTGGCCGGGGCTGGGTCTGAACCTGCCACCTCCAGCATATGGGACCGGCGCCCTACTCCTTGAGCCACAGGCGCCGCCCACAATAGTTCCATTTTCAAAGTGGTGTGTTTTTATCTTGCATTTGTTTGATGATGAAGGATGTCGTATACTTGTTCACATGTTTCTTGTTCATTTAGATCTCCATTTTTATAAGGTGTCTTTCTGGTCTTTTGTCAATTTTTCTAATAGCTTGCCTGGAAGTGTTCTTTATACATTCTAGATATGAGCTCTTTATTGGTTATATTTGTTCCAAACGTCTCCTACTCTATAGTTTCCTGACTTGGACTCACCAGGCTTTCCATTGGCCACAAGGGGAGGGCCCAGAGAAGGCTGGGTGGTCTGACGGGACTCCCATCCTCCTCGTCTGCAGTCTCTTCCCTTTGGGGCACTGGGGGCTGCTGGAAGTGGCGCTGGTTCTGCTTCTTCCATTTCAACGTTGTGGCTGCAGCCATCTTTCTATTCTTTTTCTTTTTTTTTTGAGACAGTGTCTCATTGTGTGGCCCTGGGAAGATTGCTGTAGTGTCATAGCTAACAGCAACCTCAAACTCTTGGGCTTGAGCAATCCTCTTATCTCCCAAGTACCTGGGAAAAGGCGCCTGGCGCATTAATGCCTGGCTAGATTTTCTGTTTTCAGTAGAGATGGGGTCTCGCTTTTGCTCAGGCAGTCCACCCACCTCGGCCTCCCAAAGTGCTAGGATTACAGGTGTAAGCCACCTCACCTGGCCTCTTTCTATTCTTTATAAGCCTGTCTCCAAAGGGGTTTCCTATCAGTTTCTTTCCCTGTGCTCTCAGTCTCCAACGCCCAGGCACTGAAAGAGACAGGCAGTGCTGAATCCAAAAACATCAAAAACAGTTTCCAACCTGACCTGGAACCAACCACTGAACCTGCCTCACCCAGCCACTGAGCTCTGTTGCTCACACTGGCCCCACAACAGGTTCCATCCTGTCCTGGTGAATTTCCTCAGAGGCCTCACTGTCTCTCCTTCCAGTCCATCCCACAGGTCTGTGTGTGATTAAATCCTAACTGAAGGTGTGGTGCTCTCTCCGTCCTCTGTGGGGGATTCCATAGGTAGAGCAGATAAGGGGAATGGCTGGGCTGGGCCTGAGTCAGGAAGCTGCTGATCCTGGCACCCAGAGGCAAACTTCTAGGGGTGTGTGTTCAAAAGCCACATTCTCGCCGCCCCCACCAAGACTCTGCTGTATTCCAGCCAAGAAACCATTACACTCCCCCCAGGAAAATGTCTACAATCTTCTTAAAGGTCTCCACCATCTTCCAAAAATCTCTGCTAAAAGGATAAAGAAGTGCACAGACTTGGCCGAAGCACAAGGATACTTCTCTGGGTTTAGCTCCTCCCACCCAAGGAAAAAAAATCCTTTCCCTGCTTCCCTAAATTTTGAGAGATAAAACTAGACTGGGATGCAGATATCGCAGACCTTCTGTTAATCACCATCCTAACTGATAACCTCTCCCCCTTTCCAGGCTTTCCTGCATCTGGGAGGTCGAATTCTTTAGGTTCAAAGTTGAATCATTGCCTAGAATGAGATCAAACTCAGGGTGGGGGAGGGAAGGGGACACGGGGGGGTGGTGGTGGTGGTGGCAAATGCAGAAAGTGTTATAGGTGACCCCTACTCCCTGTTCCTTGCCCTTCCTCTCTACCTTTGTCCTACCTGCCTCTGCCACACCCCACACTGCTTTCCTCCTCTTCCCCTACTTTAGAGTGTAGGTTTTCACGGTGTATGGCACAACTCTTGGGGTTGGGACACAATTATAAGAGGGACTTTACATAACAAATGCAATCAGTATAACCTAAGTCTTTGTACCTCAATGAATCCCAAATGATAAAATTAAAAAAAAAAGTTTAGTTTTTTTTTATTATTATCCAGGTATGTTGAGGCCAAAAGGTCATGAGATGACGGCTGTTGAAAAGATAGTTTATTATTCACACTTACCAAAAGGTGGGTACCCACCATGCCGTGCCACACAGAGTCACACAGGGCAGCACCAGGGTCAGCCAGGAGGCAAAAGGAATAATGGTGGCCACTGTTATCCTAAATAACTATTACAGTGTTGCTGGACAGGCCCTGGCAGGGCCAGATGAGCCCATGTGCCACCATCTGGAGTTACAAAGATAAAGTTAGAGGACTGGACACTTTAAGGACCCTGGTCACGGTTAAGAACCCAGTGTACTTGGTGCACTTAGTTGACTGTAAATTTAGGCTAGAGTAGAAATGTTTAGATGATATAACCACTTTAAGAAAGGGGAAATATTTTATAACCTTGTAACCTATGAGGGGGAATCTGTTTAGTGTATACTATGGGCAGGTGGATTGCCTGAGCTCGTGGGTTCGAGACCACCTGAGCCAGAGTGAGACCTCCTGAAAAATAGCTGGGTGCTGTGGTGGGCACCTGTAGTCCCAGCTACTAAGAAGGCTGAGGCAAGAGACTCACTTGAGCTCAAGAGTCTGAGGTTAATGTTGAGCTATGATGCCACAGCACTCTACCAAGTGTGACAAAGTGAAACTCTGTTTAAAAAAAAAGTATACTGTGATGATTAATAATGTTACAATGTTTACTCTTACTATGAGAGTAAAAATAACGAAAGGAAACAGGAGAACAGAACAGTTATTTGAATAGATACCCTTGCTGCTGGGTGGAATTGCTGGCATTTCTGTAAATAAAGTGAAACTGTGGCTCTCTCATCAGCTTCTCCTTTAATTGGCTTGGATGACAGATGGATGGACTCCTTAGCCCGGAAACAGGAACTAGGGAGATGAGGGCAGAAGACTTCATAGTGGTTTTCACAGTAAGGAATAGGCAAGACAAGGTAAGCAGACTCAAAAGAGGCTGGTTTGAAATAATTTCAGTGGGCTGTGGGGTGTAGGGGCTGCCCTGAGTTGTCAGATACCTGGCTCTGGGTTGATTAGGGCAGGGAATGTTGGCTTGGCGTATGAGAGTTCAGAATTCAGTAAAGGAGGTGGTTGGAGGGCAGCACCTGTGGCTCAAGGAGTAGGACGCAGCCCCATATACCGGAGGTGTGGGTTCGAACCCAGCACTGGCCAAAAACTGTGGGGTGGGGGTGGTGGCGGGGAGGGGAAAGGAAGGTGGTTGGAGGTATGAGCTTTGAACTAACGTGAAATCTGAAGTCCCCCAGCTGACTGAATGGACCCTTTCTTCCTTGGCCAAGTGGACCCCAGAAAACCCTAACGCTGAGTTGCTGGCCATGAGAAGGGAGGTCAGATACACCTTGTCATGTCCCAGCCCTTCTTGGAGATTTCCTTTCTAGCTCATTAACAGATCTAAGGCTATATAAGACAAGCCTCAAACCACACCTGCAGGCCATCAATTTACTCAACAGTCCCATGGCTGTCTCTGCTTAACAGACATCCTAATCTTAAATTAAAACACTTCAAGCCTTTAGACAAAGCTTCATTTCTTTAACCAATTACAAATCAAAGAATCAGCTGGGTGTGGTGGCGCATGCCTGTAATCTTAGCACGCTGGGAGGCTGAGGCAGGTGTATCACCTGAGCTCAGGAGTTCGAGATCAGCCTGAGCAAGAGCCACACCACCCCCATCTCCACCAAAAAAAAAAAGAAAGAAAGAAAGAAAGAAAGAAAAACTATCCCGGCATTGTGGTGGGTGCCTGTAGTCCCAGCTACTCAGGAGGCTGAGACAAGAGGATCACTAGAGCCCAAGAATTTGAAGTTGCTATGAGCCACTACACTCAACACCAGGGTGACTGAGGTGGATGCTGTCTCGAAAAACAAACAAATGAAAAAATCCGGTGGGATTACACCAGTGGTACATCTTACAAGGGTATATGTGAAACTTGGTAAACGGTCTGTGAAGCTAGTGAATGATGCCCCATGATCATATCAATGTACACAGCTATGATTTAATAAAAAAAAAAAAAGAAAAAATCCTTAAACTCTCCTATAACTTGTATGCATGCCAGTGCCCCTTTGAGATGTCCTGCATTTTCAGGCCAAACCAATGCATGCCCTTTGTTTATGTGTAGTTCTTTTGCTGGACCAAGGAGTCCAACTGCCCATCACCCAAGCCAATTAATGGAGAAGCAGGTGAGAGATGAACAATTTCACTTTTATTTACAGAAAAGCCAGCAGTTCTGGAGAGCAGCGGGGATATCTCCCCGAAGAACTTCTCTGCCCTCCTCTTTCCTTTGGTTACTTTTATATTCTCACAGTAAGCATTAGTAGGATTATTACTCATCATAATATATGTCAAACAGATCCCTCCTCATAGATTACAAAGTTACACAGTATCTTCCTATCTTATAATAGTTATATCTTCAAAGCATTTCTACTGTAGCCTAAATTTAAAGTTAGTCAACACTTCACTGGGAGCAAAGAGTGTCCTGAGTCCTTGACTGGTACCGTGGATTCCAGTTCCCCAACTTATCTATGACAGCAGGCCTTGGAAGTGAATAAACAATCTCCAGATGTCAGCTTGTAGGCTCCTCGGGCCTTGTGAGGGCCTGACCAGCAGTGCCCTGTATGAAATGGCCATTCAGGTTAACAGTGGCTGGTAACAGTACCTTTCTCTGTGAATGTATAAAACTGTCACCCAGCTACCTCAGGCACACTTTTCTCGGGATTCTCTTGAGCTGGTCACACACATTCAGCTCAGAATAAACCTCTGTAAATTATTTTACAGAATTTGTTTTTTTCCCCCAATAACAGAGCTTTGGAAAGAATCCTCCCTCTTTTTTTTGAGACAGAGTCTCATTATGTCACCCTCAGTAGAGTGCTGTGGCATTACAGCTCACAGTAACCTCAAACTCTTGGGCTTAAGCAATTCTCTTGCCTCAGCCTCCCAAGTAGCTGGGACTTGGAAAGAATCCCTTGGTATCTAGGAATTAGCTAATCTTGGGGTGTGTGTGTGTGTGTGTGCAATCCCTCCAAGTCAGGGAAGCCCTAGATGCTAAGCATTAAGAATACAGAAAAGGAAAAAAGTAGCACCTCCGAACCAGAGTTCACACAACTGAGTCTCTAAAGGACCACATCAGAATCTCCCACCTACACTGAGGACTTTACAAGCCAAGCTGGGGGCAGAGTTGGGGAGAAGCAAGGTGTAAGGCAGCCATGCCTCCTCCCAGTCTGGGGTAAAGCAGGATCTTGCCCTCAGGGTAGCTCAGGTTAAGAGCAAAGAATGACAATTGAACTTCCACTGTTGTGGCTTCCAGGATAGGCCGTGCCCAGTCCCATACAGCCCCAACCTTGTTTCAGGCTTTGAAGAACAAATTGTAACTGCTCAATTGTGGGTCCTGGTTCCTGTCCCTCCCTGTCCCTGTCCTGGAAACCAAGATCTGGAATTCTGGCCTGGTTTTGCCATTAATTGGTTGTGTGAACTAGGGCTGCTCAAGGTGAGGGTTCAGCTCCCTTTTCTCAGGGGGCCGTGTCAATCAGGTCTTGCCATGGATGCTGGTGGGTTTAATGGTGGATCACCACAAGAAAGGAAGAAAGGAGCCCCATGATTGTTCCCTGGGTGTGGGAGAGGTGGAGCTGGTGCTTGCCTTCTGAGGTTGAGTTCTCCTCCTAGGGAGCGGCTGCCTGAAGGACAGGTGGGTGGAATCAAAATAAAACTGTGATCCTTGTCTTTTTTAAAAAGATTTTTTTTTTTTTTTTTTGAGACAGAGTCTCACTCTGTCACCCTGGTAGAGTGTTGTGACAGTAACCTCAAACTCTTGGGCTCAAGCAATCTTCTTATGTCAGCCTTCTGGGTAGCTGAGACTACAAGTGCATGCCACCAGACTTGGCTAACTTTTTTGCAGTTTTTGGCCTGGACTGGGTTTGAACCTGCCACCTCCGACATATGGGGCTGGCGCCCTACTCCATTAAGCCACAGGCGCCAACCGCATACTTGGCTAATTTTTATGTTTTTAGTACAGACAAGTGATCCTGCCTTGGTCTCCCAAAGTGTCAGGATTAGCCAATTTGGCCAGCCTAAGACCCTAGTCTTTTAACAGATCAGGGGCGAGTTATCAAGCTTTTCCTGAAAAGGGTCAAGTAGTAAATATTTTAGATATTGTGAACCAAGAAATAAAATCAAGGATAACATCTAGGTACTTATAATAAGAAAGAAAAAATTTTTATAAATTTAAAACTTTAAAATTCAAAAGACGATGACAATTGAGTTTTTTTAAAATACAGACCTCCTAATGACATGAATATCTTATTTGGGAGAGAAGATCATATTTACTTAATTGGTTAATGTTCTCTGCCATCAAAATCGACTGCAAATGTTTTTCAGTTAATAATGATCTGTAATGACTATATTATTACAGTCTGGAAATGTCTTTTCACACAATACTGCCAAATAAAATTGTCAACCCACGACCAGCATATTAGTTGCTTGGAAGGCGTCTACATTACAAAATTTTACAAAGAAGTGGCCAACATGAAGATAATATTTTGTAAATATTCTGTAAAATTTTATGACCAATATTTTGTAAATAAAGGTATGTTTAACAACAATCTCCATATCCCCAATGCATGGTGACTTTTGGGACACCTTGTATATTAGAATTCTGTTAGCTTTCTTCAGTTATTTGCCTTTAGCATATGATTACATTATAGATTAATCATTTCCTATTGAAAATTAGGTGGAAGTTCCTCAATTACACAGTTAAATAGATTTAGAAATATGGAAATTTCCTTTGCACTTTCATCAAGATCCAAAAAATGCTGCTGGTACTATGGTTTGAACTTAAAAACAATATAACCCCTAAAAATGTGTATGGGAATAAAAATCTTACTTCATTAACTTTTGACTCCGGGGGAAATGTACAAAGCAGCTTGACGCTACTTGTGATTCAAACAATGTTAGTTGTCATAGAAATGAGTCTGCTGTGGTATAAGTTTCTGTGCAGTAAAGGGTTAACTCAGCAAGTCTGGTGCGTTTCAAACCGTGCATATTTCAGAGTAACCTGGCTCCTAACCAGCTCCTGGGAGACACAATCTCCAAGCCCTTGGAACAGGCATCCTCACACTTTTTAAACAGGGGGCCAATTCACTGTCCCTCAGACTGTTGGAGGGCTGGACTATAGTTTAAAAAAAAAAACTATGAACAAATTCCTATGCACACTGCACATATCTTATTTTGAAGTAAAAAACAAAATGGGAACAAATACAATTCACACCGCTTCATGTGGCCCGCGGACCGCAGTTTGAGGACGCCTGCCTTGGAATATCCTGCTAGATAAATGTGTAAACCTGGGGCATTGGGCAATGCCAGATAGTTTATGCTCCTAATCTAATTTATGGCAGGGGTCTTAGGCCCCACTGTATCAGTTTTGACCTCTGGAGGGTCAGCCATGTGGGCACTCTATGACCGAAGGCTTGAGTGAGCTTCCCTGACAGAAATCATTACTAAAAGAATTTCGTGTTGCCTATACAACTCCAGTGGGAGAGACCAACTGGAAGCTTGCACACAGGGTGTCCTGTACTCTGATTTATATGCCTTTTTCTTGATTTTAATCTGTATCCTTTTGCTGTAATAAACCATAACCATGGGCGGCGTCTGTGGCTCAAAGGAGTAGGGCGCTGGCCCCATATGCTGGAGGAGGCGGGTTCAAACCCAGCCCTGGCCAAAAACTGCAAAAAAAAAACAAGAAAACCCATAACCATGAGCATAACATAACCATGAGCATAACAGCTTTTCTCAGTTCTTTTTTTTTTTTTTTTTTGTAGAGACAGAGTCTCACTGTACCGCCCTCGGTAGAGTGCCGTGGCGTCACACGGCTCACAGCAACCTCTAACTCTTGGGCTTACGCGATTCTCTTGCCTCAGCCTCCCGAGCAGCTGGGACTACAGGCGCCCGCCACAACGCCCGGCTATTTTTTTGTTGCAGTTTGGCCGGGGCTGGGTTTGAACCCGCCACCCTCGGCATATGGGGCCGGCGCCCTACTCACTGAGCCACAGGCGCCGCCCGCTTTTCTCAGTTCTTTAACCACTTCCAGTGAATCACTGAACCTGAAGTGGTCTTGGGGACTCACATAGAAGATGTTTTGCCCTGTCATTTTAGGTTAATTAATAATAAAACATGGGCTGGGCACAGTGGCTCAGGCCTGTAATCCTAGCACTCTGGGAGGCTGAAGCGGATGGATTGCCTGAACAAGAATGCGACTCCATCTCTAAAAATAGCTGAGCACTGTGGCCGGTACCCGTAGTCCCAGCTACTTGGGAGGCTGAGGCAAGAGGAAAAATTTGAGGTTGCTGTGAGCTATGACACCATGGCCTTCTACCAAGGGTGAAGGAGTGAGACTCTGTCTCAAAGACAAAAATAAAAAAGAGAGAGAGTGAAAGATGGAAAGAAAGGAAGGAAGGGAAGGGAAGGGAAGGGGAGGTGAGGGGAGGGGAGGAAGTGGAAAGAAGGAAGGAAGATGATTAAGTATGCAACAAAAACTAATTTCCAAAGACATTCAGTATTTAATAAAAGTGGTTTAAGTCAGTTCGTCTCATTCATAACTATTTTAATCTCATATCTGAGCTCAAAAAGTCATAATTTAATGTTATTAGGCATCAACCTGTGGTGTAGTAGGGCAAGTTGGGACATTGAGCTCAGCCTGGAATATAGTTGTACAATCTTAAGTCACTGCAGTCTGGAACTCCTGGGCTCATGCAATTGTCCTGCCTCAGTCCCTTGAATAGCTAGGACCATAGGCATGTGCTACCATGCCCTGTTAATTTAAATTTTTTTTTGTAAATATGGGGTATTTTTATTTTTCTTTGAGACAGAGTCTATGTTGCCCTGGGTAGAGTGCCTTTGTATTATAGCTCACAGCAACCTCCAACTTCTGGGCTCAAGCCATCCTCTTGTCTCAGACCCCCAAGTAGCTGGGACAACAGGGGCCCACTGCAATGCCTGGCTAGTTTTGATTTTTTTGCAGTTTTTGGTCAGGGCCAGGTTTGAACCCACCACCTCCAGCATCTAGGGCCAGTGCCCTACACCTTTGAGCCACAGATGCCACCCCCTGGCTAGTTTTTAGAGACTGGGTCTTGCTCTTGCTCAGGCCGGTCTGAACTCCTGACTTCCAGCAATCCTGACCTCCTGACCTCCCGGCCAAAATATGGGGTCTTGATATGTTGCCCAAGCTGGTCTTGAACTCCTAGCCTCAAATAATCATCCTGCTTCAGCCTCCCAAAGGACTGGGATTTAGAAGTTTTTTTTTTTTTTTTTTTTACCCTTCCCTCAAAGGACTGGGATTACAGGCATGAGCCACCATGCTGGCCACTGGTCTGCACTTTTTTCAAAAATTTTTTTCCGGGTGGCACCTGTGGCTCAGTAAGTAGGGCACCGGCCCCATATGCCAAGGGTGGCGGGTTCATACCCAGCCCCAGCCAAACTGCAACAAAAAAAAAAAAAGAAAAAAAATTTATTTTCCTTTTTTATTGTTTGGGATTCAGTAAGGGTACAAAGAATTAGGTTATACTGATTCCATTTGTTAGGTAAATTCCATTTTTTTTTTTTTTTGTAGAGACAGAGTCTCACTGTACCACCCTCGGGTAGAGTGCCGTGGCCTCACACGGCTCACAGCAACCTCTTAACTCTTGCGTTTACGCGATTCTCCTGCCTCAGCCTCCCGAGCAGCTGGGACCACAGGCGCCCGCCACAACGCCCAGCTATTTTTTGGTTGCAGTTTGGCCGGGGCTGGGTTTGAACCCGCCACCCTCGGCATATGGGGCCGGCGCCCTACTCACTGAGCCACAGGCGCCGCCCCCTTTTTTTTTTTTTTTTAAGAGACAGAGTCTCACTTTGTCATCCTGGGTAGAGTGCTGTGGCATCACAGCTCACAGCAACCTCCAGCTCTTGGACTTATGCGATCCTCCTGCCTCAGCCTCCCAAGTAGCTGGGACTACAGCTACAATGCATTCCACAACGCCAGCTATTTTTTGTTGCAGTTTGGCCAGGGCAGGGTTTGAACCTGCCACCCTAGGTATATCGGGCCAGGGCCCTACTCACTGAGCCACAGGTGCCACCCAATTCCTTCTTATAATTGTGTCCCACCCCCAAGAGGTATGCCATACACCATAAACTCCCTTATACTCGTTCCCTCCTTCCCCTACCCCCGACCTCATATTAGATCATCTACTGCATTTGTATTAGTGGTCCGTACATTTTACAAGAGCCTTTGATAACTTGATTCTTTTTAAATTAACTGCTTTTCATTGAAAATGTGATAGATGCTTGTGGCAAAAAAAAAAAAAAATTAAAATCCTTGAATAGCAAAAAAAGAATATGTATTTATATATTTGATCTGGTGTCATATTTTCCTCTAATTTGGTCTTGAGATCTCTCTCTGGAGAATCATTAGTAATTCTAGCCCTGCCCTGTATGGTTTTGAGAAGTGTTTACAACATACCTTTCATGACAGACGTTTTAATCCTGCTGGGTGGCCTAATACCTAAGTGTCCAGCCTGTAGCCAGGTGTCCTTCTCACAGGAAGCTTGCTTATACAGGCAGACATGCTCATGGCTTTGGCAGGTACCCCTGTGGCTCTTACATGACCTATTTCCAGTTTATTCCTACCAGAAAACCATTTCAAGGAAAGCCCTGACCGGGAGGAGTGTTCAGTTCAGTGTGTTGGCCAGGTAAGACGCAGAGGAGGCAGCACAAGAAAACATGTGAAATAAGAGTAACAGTTTATTACTCACAGATCCCACAGAGTAGTGGGGTGTCCACGTGGACCTATGGGAAGTCCAAAGACAGCAGGGTGCTTGACCAGTGGGTGGGGAAGACTGCCTTCATTAAGGGCTGTAGGTGTTATCTCTTGGGCTTTCCCTCAGTTGTGGAGGTAGTGGTGTGTGAACAAACTACTTTAAAGAACATGTGCATAAAAAGGGAAAACTTATTTACATGATTGTGGTATTGACCATTATGGTTTTAGGTTTTACTGGGGTAAGCACTGTGAGATTTGTTGGGTCAGGCTATATGGTAAACAACCACATGAGAAGGGGAAGTTTTCACCAGGCCAAAGGTGTGTGACAGAGTGTCAAACAAATTGTGTTACACCTAAAAATAGATGTCAAAGCAAGGCTATTACATATTAAACAAATTTATGACACCTGGTGTTAGTTACTCGGGTGTATTTTTTGTAAAAGTTCACTGAGATAGGTGGTGCCTGTGGCTCAGTGAGTGGGGTGCTGGCCCCATATACTGAGGGTGGTGAGTTTGAACCCAACCCCGGCCAAACTGCAACAATAAAATAAAAAAAGAAAAGTTCACTGAGATAGAAACATTTGACATGTACACTTTTCTGTATGTGTTTTATGCTTCACTAAAATATTTACAAAACAAGTTTCTCTCCCACAAAAGATCCCCAGCCCCTCATTCCTCTTCGGTATAAGCAAGCATGGGTCTCAGTTTCTTATATAAATTCCAGAACTATTCTCTCTATATACAAGTATGTTTACATACATATATCTGTCCTTTTTTTTATTTTTACATAAATGGAACTGTATTATGCCAATGATATACATATGTGTGTATTTATATCTTTTTAATGTAATAATAATGTATTATGAGGATCTGCCAAATTAGCACCTATAGATCTGCATCATTTTTTTTCATGGCTATGTAATATTTAGTTATAGGAATATACTATATTTATTTTTAAACCCGTATTAATGGGCTAAAAATAAATCAGAGTTACAGTAGCTGCATCTGGGTGGGAGGAGGAAGGAATGAGGATTGAATTTTATCTGTAATAATTTTGGTTTTGGAGAGGGTTTTTGGTTCGGGTGGGGGGATTTGGAGACAAGTTCTCAATCTGTTACCCAGGCTAGAGTACAGTACAGTAATGTCATCATAGCTGACGCCAACCTCAAACTCCTGGGCTCCAGAGAGCTTCCTGCCTCAGCCTCCCAAGTCCAACCAATAATTTTGTTGAAGCTGGACATGGTGGCTCATGCCTATAATCCTAGCACTTTGGAAGGCCCAGGCATGGGTGAAGATTGCATGAGGGCAGGAGTTTGAGGTTGCAGTGAACTAAGATGATGCCACTGCACGTTAGTCTTGGAGACAGAGGAGAATGTAAAAGAGGACATCAATGTAAAAGAATGTAAAAGACCCTACCCATATCTTAAGGGTCATAAAAGACAACTTCACATACATAAATTTGACAACTTAGACAAAATGGATCAATTACTCAAAAAGCACAGTATATTACAACTCACCAATGGGAAATTGATACTTTGAATAGCCCTGTAACTATTAAGAAAGCTTAACTCAGAATTAAAATGTTCCCTAGAGTTTTTCACTGGACAATTTTGTTTATTTTTTAAAATAAAATTGACATCAATTGGCTTGACGCCTGTAGCTCAGCGGTGAGGGCGCCAGCCACATACACTGGAACTGGCAGGTCCGAATCTAGCCCTGCCCTGCCAAACAACAATGACAATTATAACCAAAAAATAGCTGAGCATTTTGGTAGGCACCTGTAGTCCCAGCTACTTGGGAGGCTGAGGCAAGAGAATCGCTTAAGCCCAACAGTTTGAAGTTGCTGTGAGCTGTGACGCCACAGCACTCTACTCGCCAGGGCAACAGCTTGAGACTCTGTCTCAAAAAAACAAACAAAAAAAAATTGACATCGATTTTACACAATATCTTCCAGAAAATAAAAGAGAAGAGAGCACTTCCCAATTTGTTTTATGAAGCTAGTGTTACCTTGATACCCAAACCAAAGATACCACAAAAAAAGAAAACTGAAGACCAGTATTCTTTATAAATTTAGATGCAAGAATCCTTAACAAATATTAGTGAATAGAATCCAGTAATACATAAAAAAAAATTATACGCCATCACTAAGGGGTATTTATTCCAGGAATGCAAGGCTATTTTAGTATTCAAAGATTAGTCAATGTAACCCACCACATTAATAGGTAAGGAATAAAATCACATGGTCATATAAATCAATCAAAAGGGAAAAAAAAAGAAATAGAACTTCCTCTACTTGAAAAAGAGTATCTACAGGGCGGCGCCTGTGGCTCAGTGGATAGGGCGCCAGCCCCATATACCGAGGGTGGTGGGTTCAAACACGGACCTGGCCAAACTGCAACAAAAAAGTAGCCGGGCATTGTGGCGGGCGCCTGTAGTCCCAGCTACTTGGGAGGCTGAGGCAAGAGAATCGCCTAAGCCCAGGAGTTGGAGGTTGCTGTGAGTTGTGTGACGCCACCGCACTCTACCGAGGGTGATAAAGTGAGACTCTGTCTCTACAAAAAACAAACAAACAAACAAAAAAAAACATAGCTCACATTATTCTTAATGATGAAAGACTGAGTACTTCCCTCCTAAGATTGAGATAAAGTCAAAAAAATCTGCTCTCACTACCTCCATCCAACATAGTACTGGAAGTTATTGCCAGTGCAATAGCACAGTAAAAGGAAATAATACATATACGAATCAGAAAGGAAAACATAAAACTGTCCCTATTTGCTCATGTCATAATTGTCTACTTAGAAAACCCCAAGAAATTATAAAAATTAATAGAACTAATAAATGAGTTTAATAATGTCACAATATATAATATAAACAGAAAAACCAATTGTATGTCTATATACTAGCAATCTACACAGGAACACAGAAATTAAAAATACAATACCAGGGGCTGGCCACTGTGGCTCACATCTATAATCTTAGCACTCAGGGAAGCCAAGGTGGGGCCAATTGCTTGAGCTCAGCAGTTTGAGATCAGCCTGAACAAGAGTGAGATCCATCTCTGCTAAATAAAAATAAAAGAAACTAGCTGGGCATTGTGATGGGTGCCTGTAGTCCCAGATACTCAAGAGGTTGAGGCAAGAAGATCAGTTGAGCCCTAAGTTTGAGATTACTGAGCTATGATGCCATGGCACTCTACCCAGAGTGACAAAGTGAGACTGTCTAAAAAAAAAAAAAAGAGAGAGAAAAAGATAAAGAAATGAAGGCATAAAGGCATGTGGATTGTACACAGAAAAATGAAACAGTTCCTATTTGTAGAGGACATGATGGTCTATACAGAAAGTCCCAAGGATTCTAGAAAAACCTCTTAGAATAAGTGAGTGAAGAAACCAAAATAAAAAACAATACCACTTACAATCACCCCAAAGAAAATGAATTACTTACATAAAACATTAACAAAACATTTATAGGATCTATGAGCTAAAAATTTCAAGATTCTTCTCCAGAAGTGATTGAAGGTAGCAAAATTAAAAAAAAAAATTAATGGGGTGGCGCCTGTGGCTCACTCAGTGAGTAGGGCGCCGGCCCCATATACCGAGGGTAGTAGGTTCAAACCCAGCCCTGGCTGAACTGCAACCAAAAAAAAAACCGGGCGTTGTGGCGGGCGTCTGTAGTCCCAGCTGTTTGGGAGGCTGAGGCAGGAGAATCGCGGAAGCCCAAGAGCTAGAGGTTGCTGTGAGTCCTGTGACATCATGGCACTCTACCGAAGGCAGTAAAGTGAGACTCAGTCTCTATACAAAAAAAAAAAAAAAATAATGAAAAATTTAAGATTCTGATGAAAGAAATCAAAGAGGATTCAAATAAATTCAAAGACATACTTTATTCGTGGATTAGAAAATTTAACATAGTAAAGATAATTTTTTCCAAACCAACATACAAATTTAACACAATTCCTGTCGAAATCCCAGAAGGATGAACCTGGAGGATATTATGCTAAGTAAAAAATGAAAAAACAAAAAAAAAAAATCCCAGAAAAACTTTTTTCTTTTTTTCTTTTTTAACAACTAGAAGTTGTCAGGTACAGAAAGAATTTTTATAGATATATAAATAAGATTATTCTAAAATTTATATGGAAAGGCAAAAGAACAACCATAACGAAAACATTTTCTTTTCTTCTCTTTCTCTCTTTTTGAGACAAGGTCTTGCTATGTTGCCTGGGCTGGAGTACAATATAGAGAGGCTATTCATAGGCCTGATCATAGCTCACTGCACTTACTGCAACTCAAGTGATCCTCCTGCTTTAGCCTCCTGAGTAGCTGGGACAAGCATACCATCCTATCTGGCTGTAACTAAACATTTTTTTTTTCCTGAGACATTGTCTCATTATGTCACTTTGGGTAGAGTGCTGTGGCATCACAGCTCATAGCAACCTCCAACTCTTGGGCTTAAGCGATTCTCTTGCCTCAGCCTCCCAAGTAGTTGGGCCTTTTTGGTTGTAGTTGTCATTGTCGTTTGGCAGGCCCGGGTTGGATTTGAACCCTCCAGCTCTGGTGTATGTGGCTGGCACACTAGCCTCTGAGCTACAGGCACCGAGCCTAACTAAACATTTTTGAGAAAGAAGAATAAAGTGGGAGAAATAAGTTTGCTGAATTTCAAGACATTGCATAACTACAGTAATCAAGACCATGTGGCCCTGGCAGAAGGATAAACATGTACATAGATCAATGGGACAAAACAGAGAGCCCAGAAATACACCCACATAAATATACCCCATTTGATTTTTACAAGTTCAAAAGGAGTTTAATGGAGGGAAGATGGCCTTTTTTGTTTGTTTGTTTGAGACAGTTTCATTATATCGCCTGGGTAGAGTGCCACGACCTTATCATAGTTCACAGCAACCTCGAACTCCTGGGCTCAAGCAATCCTTCTGCCTGAGTTTTACTATTTTCTATTTTTTGAGACAGAGTCTCACTATGTCACACTCAGTAGAGGCTGTGACATCACAGCTCACAGCAACCTCAAACTCTTGGGCTTAAGGGAGTCTCTTGCCTCAGTCTCCTGAGTAGCTGGGACTACAGGCACCCGCCACAATGCCTAGCTATTTTTTGGTTGCAGTTGTCATTGTTTAGCAGGCCAGAGCCAGGCTTGAACTCGCCCCCCTCAGTGTATGTGGCAGGCACCCTACTCACTGAGCTACAGGTGCCGAGCCAGTTTTTCTATTTTTAGTAGAGATAGGGATCTTGGCTCTTGCTCAGGTTGGTCTCAAACTCCTGAGCTTAAGCAATCTGCTAGCCTTTGCCTCCCAGAGTGCTAGGATTACAGGTATGAGCCACCATGACTGGCCTGATCTTTTTTACTATCTCTATAGTTTTGCCTTTTTCACAATGTCGTCCAGTTGGAATCATACACTGTGTAGCTTTTTCAGATAGGCTTTTCCCACATAGTAATATGCATTAAAGTTTTCTCCACTTTATAGCTTATTTCTGTTCGGTGCTGAATAACATACCATTGTCTGAATGTACCACAGTTTATTTATTTATTTATCTTCACTTTAGCAAAAGGACATTTCAGTTGCTTCCACATTTTAGCAATTATGAATAACGCTGCTATAAGCATCTGTGTGCAGGTTTTTGTGTGGACATAACTTTTAATTCATTAAAAAGTAGTGCTAATACTAAAGAGTGCAATCACTGGAGGTAACAGTATGTTTAGCTTTGTAAGAAACTTCCAAACTATCTTCCAAAGTGGCTGTATCGCTTTACGTTCCCATCAGCAGTGAATGAGAGTTCTTGTTGCTCTGCATCCACATCCTTGCCAGCATTTGGTGTTGTCAGTCTTTGGGAGTCTGGCCATTCTAATAGAAGTAGTATAAGGTGTAGTATATACCTTAATAGAAGTAGTATAAGGTGTCCCAAAAGTTGCCCCTAAAGTCGCCATACATAGGGAAAATGGGTAATTGTAGCTAAATAAATGTATCTTTGTTTACAAAATATTCATTACAAATTTTACAAAATAGTTACAAATTATTCTCCACATATTGGCCACCACTTAGTAAAATTTTATGAACAAAGGTATATGTAGTTACAATTTTCCATTTCCCCTATGTATGGTGACATTAGGGGCAACTTTTGGGACACATTGTATTTCATTATTGTATCAATTACAATTCTCTAATGAGTTTGGACATGGGGGCTCATGTCTGTAATCCTAGCTCTCTGGGAGGCCCAGAGGGAAAGATCACTTGAGCTCAGGAGTTCAATCAGCCTGAGTATGAGTGAGGCCCTGTCTCTACTAAAAAACAGAAAAATTAGCTTGGCCTTTTGGCAAGAGCCTGTAGTCCCAGCTACTCAGAAGGCTGAGGCAGGAGGATCATTTGAACCAGGAGTTTGAGGTTGCTGTGAGCTAGATTGACACCACAGCACTCTAGCCTGGGCAATAGAGTGAGACTCTATCAAAAACAAAAGAACAACCTACAATTGTCTAGACATATGATGATGAACATATTTTCACAGGCTTTTTTGTCATTGTATATTCTCTTTGATGAAGTGTCTGTTCAGGTCTTTCGGCCTTTTTTTTTTTTTTTTTTTTTGAGACAGAGCCTCAAGCTGTCACCCTGGGTAGAGTGCTGTGCATTACAGCTCACAGCAACCTCCAACTCCTGGGCTCAAACGATTCTCCTGCCTTTGCCTCCCAAGTAGCTGAGATTACAGGTGCCTGCCACAGTGCCCGGCTATTTTTTTGGTTGCAGCCATCATTGTTGTTTGTCGGGCCCAGGCTGAATTCGAACCCACCAGCTCAGGTGTATGTGGCTGGCGTCTCAGCTGCTTGAGCCACAGGCGCTGAGCCTTTTGGCCATTTTTTATACCGGGTTGTATGTTTTCTTTTCTTTTCTTTTTTTTTTTTGAGACAGAGTCTTACTTTGTTGCCCTTAGTAGAATGCCATGGCATCATAGCTCTTAGCAACCTCAAACTCTTGGGCTCAAGTGATTCTCTTTCTTCAGCCTCCCAAATAGCTGGGATTACAGGAGCCCACCACAATGCTTGGCTATTTTTTAGAGATAGGGTCTCGCTCTTCCTCTGGCTGGTCTTGAACTTGTGAACTCAAGCAATCCACTTGCTTTGGCTCCCAGAGAG
This sequence comes from Nycticebus coucang, assembly GCF_027406575.1. NCBI lineage: Eukaryota > Metazoa > Chordata > Mammalia > Primates > Lorisidae > Nycticebus > Nycticebus coucang. The sequence continues at coordinate 81,660,490 of NC_069796.1, forward strand.
CTAGAATTACAGGTGTGAGCCACCACACCCTGCTATATGTTTTCTTGTTGTTGAGTTTTAACTATCTTTGTATATTTTGGATAACAGTTTTTAACCATGTGACTTTTGCAAATGCTTCTCTTAGCTTTTTGTGGCTTGTCTTCTTATATTCTTTTTTTTTAGAGACAGAGTCTCACTCTGTCACCCTCGGTAGAGTGCTGTGGCGTCACAGCTCACAGCGACCTCCAGCTTTTGGGCTTAGGTGATTCTCTTGCCTCAGCCTCCCGAGTAGCTGGGACTACAGGTGCCCGCCACAGCGCCCAGCTATTTTTTTGTTGCCGTTTGGCCAAGGCCGGGTTTGAACCCATCACTCTTGACACTCTTGATATATGGGGCTGATGCCCTCTTCACTGAGCCACAGGCGCCACCCATCTTCTCATATTCTTGAAGATAGCTTTCAACAGGTGATGCTACTGCAACTCGCCATCAGTAGACCCAAAACAAAAAGCCTTAAGTCTCATACCTTTCACAAAAATTAATTCCAAATGAATTACAGACTTAAATATAAAATATAAAACAGGGCGGCGCCTGTGGCTCAAAGAAGTAGGGCACAGCCCCATATGCCAGAGGTGGCGGGTTCAAACCCAGCCCTGGCCAAAAACTAAAAAAAAAAAAAAAAAAAAAGTAAAACTATAAAACTTTTTAGAAAAAAACATATGAGAAAATCAGGATCTAAGCTAGGCAAAGAGTTCTTAGACTTAACACCAAAAGCGTGACTCACAAATTGGACTCACAAAATTTAAACATTTTGTTCTATAAAAGATATTATTAAGGCAATGATAAAAGAAGCCACAGATAGGAGAAAATATTTCAAACTATGTACCCAACAAAGGACCAGGATCTAAAATGCATAAAGAACTTCCAAAACTCAAAAGTTAAAAAAATGTCAAGTAGAAAATGGACAAAGGACATGATGACATATTTCAGTAAAGAGCATATAAAGATGGCAAATAATTGCAGGAAAAATATTTAACATCAGGCAAGATGGAAATGCAACTTAAAGCCACAATGAGCTATCATCATGAACCTATCAGAAAGGCTAAAGTAAAATGTACTCTAAATGCTAGAGATGATGCAGAGAAACTGGATCAAATACATTGCTGATGAGAATGTAAAATGGCACAGCCGCTTGAGAAAACAGTTTATCAGTTCCTTTAAAAACTAAGCATTTGGGGCTTGGTGCCCGTAGCTCAGTGGGTAGGGTGCCAGCCACATACACTGAGGCTGGTGGGTTCGAGCCCAGCCTGGATCTGTTAAACAACAATGAAAATTGCAGGGCGGCGCCTGTGGCTCAGTGAGCAGAGCGCTGGCCCCATATGCCGAGGGTGGCAGGTTCAAACCCAGCCCCGGCCAAACTGCAACAACAAAATAGCCGGGCGTTGTGGCGGGCGCCTGTAGTCCCAGCTGCTTGGGAGGCTGAGGCAAGAGAATTGCTGAAGCCCAAGAGTTAGAGGTTGCTGTGAGCCGTGTGACGCCACGGCACTCTTCCCGAGGGCAGTATAGTGAGACTCTGTCTCTACAAAAAAAAAAAAAAAAAGAAAATTGCAACAAAAAAATAGCCAGGCATTGTGGTGGGCGTCTGTAGTCACAGCTACTTGGGAGGCTGAGACAAGAGTATCGCTTAAGCCCAAGTGTTTGAAGTTGCTGTGAGCTGTGATGCTACAACCCTCTACCGAGAGCAGCATAATGAGACTCTGTCTCAAAACAAACAAAAAAACAAAAAAACTAAGCATTTGGGCTAACATATGACACAACAATTGCTCTCCTAAGCATATATCATAGAGAAAAAATATATATATATTTTTTGAGACAGAGTCCACTATGTCACCTCGGTAGAGGGCTATGGCGTCACAGCTCACAGCAACCTCAAACTCTTGGGCTTAAGCAATTCTCTTGCCTTAGCCTCCCAAGTAGCTGGGACTATAGGCACCCACCACAACGGCCGGCTATTTTTTGTTGTTGCAGTTGTCATTGTTGTTTGACAGGCCTGGGCTGGGCTCGAACACGCCAGCCTCAGCGTATGTAGCTGGTTCCCTACTCACTGAGCTATGGGCACTGAGCTGAGAAAATATATTTTGTTAATCATACAAAAACCTGTACTCAAATGTTTGTTGCACCTTTATTTGTAATAGCGCCCAAACTCAAAACAACTGATGTCCTTCAGTGGTTAAACAGTGTGTGGCACATTACGCAAAGGTTATTACTTAATAGTTACTTTTTTTTCCTTTGAGACAGAGTCTGACTCTGTCACCCAAGCTAAAGTGCTGTAGTGTCAACCTAGCTTACAGCAACCTCAAACTCCTGTGTCCAAGTGATTCTCCTGCCTCAGGCTACCAAGTAGCTGGGACTATGCCTGGCTAATTTTTCTACTTTTAGTAGAGGTGGGTCTCAAACTCCTGTACTAGAATGATCCTCCCCGCCTCAGCCTCCCAAAGTGCTAAGATTACGGGTATGAGCCACCATACCCAGCCCCTTCCGCTATTTTTTTAAATATATAAATAAAAATACGTTTCTCATTTCCTTTTGTGGTTTTTTTTTGTTTGTTTGTTTTTGAGACAGAGCCTCAAGCTGTCACCCTGGGTAGAGTGCCATGGCATCACAGCTCACAGCAACCTCCAACATCTGGGCTCAAGCAATTCACCTGCCTCTGCCTCCCAAGTAGCTGGGACTACAGGCGCCGGCCACAACACCCAGCTATTTTTTGGTTGCAGCCGTCATTGTTTGGTGGGCCTGAGCTAGATTCGAACCCGCCAGTTCAGGTGGGTCAGTCAATCCTTAATAGTTACATATTGTCTGACTCCATTTACATAACATTCTTGAGATGACAAAATTATAGAAATGGAAAAAGGTTAGTAGTTGCCCGGGTTGGGGGGGTGAGGGTGTAGAGAAATAGGTGTAGCTATGAAAGGACCACGTTAGGATCTTGCAATGATGGCAATGTTCTGTGTCCTGACTGAATTAGTGTCAGCATCCTGGGTGTGATATTGTACTACATTTCCACAGATCTTACCGACTGGGGGAAACTGGGTGAGGGGATACACTGGATCTCTCTGTATTATTTCTTACAACTGCATGCATGTGACTATCTCAATACGAAAATGAATTTAAAAAATACTCAAAATTTATATTACAAAATGTTATTAGTTACAGATGTGATTACTGTAATTAGTAATTATTATGTTAATGGTATGAATTCTAAATGGCAGTTACATCTGCCATAACAGTACATAGCTATAATAGCACTAAGAAAAACAAACTGGCAATTCACTGAATAAAAAAAAAAAAAAAATGAAAAAAATAAATGTTCAGCTTTCCATGCTGCTTAGGAAGAGCCCAGACGGTGTTGTTCTGGATTCCCACTTAGAGGAAAATTTTCATAATGTCTGGAGCCCTTGATGTCCTGCAAATGAAGGAGGAGAATGTCCTCAAATTCCTTGCACCAAGAACCCACTTAGGTGGCACCAAGTTTGACTTCCAAATGGAACAGTACATTTACAAAAGGAAAAGCAATGGTATCTACATCATAAATCTGAACCTCTTCAGAAGGGAAAAACTTCTGTTGGCAGCTCAGGCCATTGTTGCCATCAAAAACCCTGCTGTCAGTGTCATATCCTCCAGGAATACTGGCCAGGGAGCTGTGCTGAAGTTTGCTGCTGCCACTGGAGTCACTCCTATTGCTGGCCGCTTCACTCCCGGAACCTTCACCGACCAGATCCAGGCAGCCTTCTGGGAGCCTCATCTTCCAGTGGTTACTGATCCTAGGGCTGACCACCAGCCTCTCACAGAGGCATCTTATGTTAACCTGCCTACCATTGCTCTGTGTAACACAGATTGTCCTCTGTGTTATGTGGACCGATCGCCATACCGTGCAACAACAAGGGAGCTCACTCAGTAGGTCTGATGTGGCAGATGCTGGTCTGGGAAGTTCTCCGCATGCATGGCACCATCTCCCATGAACCTCCACGGGAGGTCATGCCTGATCTCTACTTCTACAGAGATCCTAAAGAGATTGAAAAGGAAGAGCAGGCTGCTGCTGAGAAAGTTGTGACCAAGGAAGAATTTCAGGGTGAATGGACTGCTCCAGCTCCTGAGATTACTGCTACGTAACCAGAGGTTGCAGACTGGTCAGAAGGCTGCAGGTGCCCTCTGTGCTTACCCAGCAGTTTCCCACTGAAGACTGGAGTGCCCAGCCTGCCAATGAAGACTGGTCTGCAGCTCCCACCGCTCAGGCCACTGAATGGGTAGGAACAACCACTGAGTGGTCTTAAGCTGTTCTTCCACAAGCTCTTAAACAAGATGGAAATAAGGTTGGAGGGGTTGCAGCGCCAGCCACATACACCGGGGCTGGTGGGTTCGAGCCTGGCCTGGGCCTGCTAAACAGCAATGAGAACTACAACAATAACAAAAAAATAGCAGGGCATTGTGGCGGGCACCTATAGTCCCAGCTACTTGAGGGGCTTAAGCCCAAGAGATTGATGTTTCTGTGAGCTGTGACATAGTGAGATCCTGTTTCAAAAGAAAAACTAATAAGGTTGGAGGAAAATAAACATCAGTTTTTTAAAAAATAAATGTTCAGTAACCGAAGAAATAAAAATTAAAAGGATCATGAAACAATTTCTCATCTGCCGATTTTACAAAATTTAAGCGTTGAGAACATTTGACCAAAGTATGGAGAAGCAAACACTCTGAATACTTCTGGTGGGACTGTAAATTTGTTTTAATTTTTTTTTTGAAATCATCTCACCATGTTACCCTCCGTAGAGTGCCTGTGGCTTTCAGCTCACAGCAACCTCAAACTCTTGGGCTTAGGCGATTCTCTTGCCTCAGTCTCCCAAGAAACTGGGACTTCAGGTGCCTGCTACAATGACTTTTGGTTGCAGTTATCATTGTTGTTTAGCAGGCCCGGGATGGGCTCCAACCCCACAGTCTCGGTGCATGTGGCAGGCGCCCTACTCATTGAGCCACCGGGGCCAAGCCAGTTTTAATGTTTTTGTTTTTGTTATGAGACAGAGTCTCACTCTGTCACCCTGGGTAGAGTGCCATGGTGTCATTGTAGCTCACAGCAACCTCAAACTCTTGGGCTCAAGAGATCCTCTTGCTCAGCCTCCCAAATTGCTGGGACTACAGGTACCAGCCAGGATGGCCACCTAGTTTTTCTATTTTTAGTAGAGACAGCATCTTGCTCTTGCTCAGGTTGGTCTCAAGCTGCTGAGCTCAAGCGATTTATCCACCTTGGCCTTCTAGAGTGCTGGGACTGTAAATTGCTACGAAGTTTATGGAAGGGTAATTTTATGATTTCTTATCAACAAAACTATGTCCTACAAGTACAGATTTTTGGAAAATGAACAAAAACTTTTACTGCAGCATTATTCATAACAGCAAACAGGGGTAGAGGAACCTTAATCATCTTCCTTAAGAGGAATAGTTTTTATGAAGGACATCCGTACTACAGAATATCATCATTGTTAAGAAAAATGAGGTAAAAACTTTTCGGTGAAAAGGAAATATATTTCCACTATACTTCCCTCCGTAGGTCCAAAGGAAACAACAAAGAGTGCCAAAAAATAGAACACTTCCATCTTTTGTGAAACTGCGAGGCAAACAGTCACAAGCTGCTAACCCAGAAGAATTGCCAAAATACGCTGAATTTTGGATAAAATCCAGGAAGGACACGAAGGGCAGACCCAGACCTCTGTGCAACTCAAGCTAAGTGCAGAGTTCTTCAAACCTGGGCGGCTTCATGCGCGTTTCGCATCAAAACCTTTCACCAGCCTCCAGATCCAGATCCAGATCCAGATCCAGATCCAGATCCAGATCCAGATCCAGATCCGCCCCTGCGGCTGGATCCGGTCGTAGCGCTGCACAGACGGGTGTGGTGGCAGTCGGGGGACCCCAGACAGCACACACACCAGATTTAGGAGTGGATGGGGCTTGAGGAACAAAGACGTGGTAAAAGGAGAGTTTGGGTTTTACTTATTTTTATGTTTGGGTTTTTTTTTTTTTTTTTTGAGACAGAGTCTCAGTCGCCCTGAGGTTGAAGGCCATGGCTCGCAGCTATCTCGAACTCCTGGGCTCAAGCGATCCTCTTGCCTCGACCTCCCGAGTAGCTGGGACTACAAGCGCCCCAACGTCCTGGGAGTTAGAGACAGGGGTCTCGCTTTAGTTCAGGCTGGCCTCGAACTCCTGAGTTCAAGTAATACGCCCGCCTCGGCCTCCCAGGGTGTTAGGCCTGCAGGCGTGAGCCACCGCGCCCGGCCCTAGAGTTTGGCTTTTAAAAAGTTGATTTTTTCAAGAACAAATTAGTGCATTGTTTGTATTTTTTATTTTATTTTTTAATTAATTTTTGTTTTTAACATAGAAGCAAACCAAGAGTGGCGGATGCTCTCTGCCAAGGAAAGTCAGAGATCCTGCTTGTAATTCGCTCTGGGACCTCAAACTAACAGCCTCGGTTTCCTCTTTTATAAAAGCTGATGGCCATCGCCAGCTGCCCGGCCACGACGAGGGTCAACGGAAAGAACTTTTCTATCCTGGGTCCCCAGTTACCACCAAGCAGCAGCCGCGCCCCAATGAGGCACTGCCGCGCGGAGGCGCGGGACATCGCGGAGCATCGCGGCACTTGTAGTCCGCCTGGCGGGCTCGCGGTCCCGGCAGGCTCCGCGCGGCAGCTGCAGGGCTACGTGGCTCGGCCAGCTGCGGCTGCGCTGGCAGGAGGGGCAAGATGGCCGCGGAGCAGGGCGTGAGGGGCGCCCGGCCCCCTCCCGGCGCGGGGCTGGGCAGAGCGGTGCGGATCCTCCTGCTCCTGCTATGCTTTGCGGCCCGCGGAAGCGCGCTCTACTTTCACATCGGAGAGACGGAGAAGAAATGCTTCATTGAGGAAATCCCAGACGAGACAATGGTCATAGGTGCGGGGGGGAAGGGAAGATTTTGGGACGAGACCGTGGTTTGGGGCCGGGGATGCGGGGTCAGTAGCTCTCTAGAGCCGGGAGGAGACTGCTTCGCCGTGCCCTGGTGGTTGCAAACCCAACGCCACCTTGCGCATCTCGGACCTGGGCTCGCCTTCCTTTCCTCCAGGAAACTACCGGACTCAGCTGTATGACAAGCAGCGGGAGGAGTACCAGCCGGCCACCCCCGGGCTCGGCATGTTCGTGGAGGTGAAGGACCCAGAGGACAAGGTGAGCTGGCCCCACACCCCAGTCCAGCCCTCAGCCAAGTAGGTTCTGATACTTCCCTCCTCTAGTTTGTAGTGTTTCTAGTTGGTGAAGATCCCGGATTTTCTCTGCAGGCCTAACTTGGGCTGCTGCAGTGCTAGCTGCCTCATCTCAACTTCTTACTGACTTCTGCATGACCCTGCCAAGTCAGTTACTTTCCCTGAGCCATTTTCTGCCCTGAAATGGGAATTTACCTATCTTACGGGTGCGACGGGTGTATTAATTGTCGTGATGGAAATCAAAAAGTTTGTCAGCTGTTAAGCTGTGGTATCTAGACTTTAGGATTTCACAGAACACAGTACTTTACAAAAAAAAAGAACAGCTTTTAATTTTGACAAATTGGGACATTAAAATGAAAAACGAAACTCTTTATCTCTCACCTTTCATTAGAAAAAAAATTGAAAGGGCATGATAAAGGAAGGCCCTTCCCAAGAACAGTAACTTGCCAGCCTGATGTTACTCTTCACCCCAGCCCTAAATAGTTCTCAGTCAAGCATTTAGGAATTGCTTCTGAGCAGCTTTGATCTTTTAGTGTTGTGAGGTACCTAAGCCTCTGCTAGTCAACTTTTGTGGTATTGGAGCCTTAAGCACCATTTTCTTCCAGCTCCATACCTACTGTAACAGTGACTGTAAAGTAACATTCCCTTCCTCCAGGTCATCCTCGCCCGGCAGTATGGCTCTGAGGGCAGGTTCACTTTCACCTCCCATACCCCTGGTGAACACCAGATCTGTCTTCACTCCAATTCCACCAAGTTCTCCCTCTTTGCTGGAGGCATGCTGGTAAGTGGATGCATATGGAACTTGCAACTTTCAGTTTCTGTCCCTTGGTCCATGAATTGGGACTGATGGTAATGTGAGTGTGAGATGAGTATGTCAGATTTTATGTCTTCAAAGAACCTGGGTTTCCAGTGGACACCCAAGTTGCAGTAGCTGAGCCCTTTGTATGGCTCAGTTACAGTATTAGCTTAATGTTCTTAACTTGGGTGCCCCTAGCCTCATAGTGCTAGACATTGACAAGGCTTTAGTCTGTTGGCTAAATGGACAATTGAAGGAACATGGGGGATCAGTCTCTGACAGGAAGATGGAGCAGAGCTGCCTCATTCTTCTTGTCTCCCTGTCTGTCCCCAGAGAGTTCATCTGGACATCCAGGTGGGTGAACATGCCAATGACTATGCCGAAATTGCTGCCAAAGACAAGTTGAGTGAATTGCAGCTACGAGTGCGGCAGCTGGTGGAACAAGTGGAGCAGATCCAGAAAGAGCAGAACTACCAGCGGGTGAGGGACTGGGCTGGGAGTAGTGGGCTTCCTCCTAGAAGCTGCCCACTGCTCAGCCAGGACTTGCATGTCAGATTCATTGTGAGATCCCTGAACTTACCTGTGTAGGTCTAAAAGGGGGTGGGGGCAGGTATTTCTAACTCTACCTTGTAGTTGAGGACACTCATGCTTAACAGAGGCTGTCATTGCCCTAAATAACAGTTACACACAGAATGGCAGAGTGGGATACTGTTTCAGTGGCTCCGAGTGCTCCCAGGACCTGGGATCTCAAACTCATCTGTGAATGTAATAAGGACTAGTAAGGCAGTGACCCATCTAAACAGAAACAACTACTATTTGGCATTAGCTGAGGACCTTGCAGAAATGCCAGCCACAAGTGTTTGGATGTTAAATTTTTTCTTTTCTTTTTTTTGGAGACAGAGTCTCAAGCTATTGCCTTGGGTAGAGTGCCATGGCGTCACAGCTCACAGCAACCTCGAAGTCCTGGGCTTAAGCAATTCTCTTGCCTCAGTCTCCCAAGTAGCTGGGACTATAGGTGCCTGCCACAACACCGGGCTATTTTTGGTTATAGTTGTCATTGTTGTTTGGCAGGCCCGGGCTGGATTCGAACCTGCCAGCTCCTGTGTATGTGGCTGGTGCCCTAGCTGCTGAGCTACAGGCACTGAGCCTGGATGTTAAGTTTTTTAAGAGGAGACAGAGAAATTTTCTTGGGTTTTAAATGGCAAAACTGTGTGTAAGCCAAACCACACTTAAAGGCCAGATCCAGCTGCTGGTCACCAGTTTGCAACCTGTCCCTATGATCTGCAAGGAAGACTTGGGCAGAGGGCTTAGAGAAATTCCACTCCTGTGTGCTCCAAGACAGCTCTGTCCCATGGGGTGACACCACAACTACTCCCTCACCCCTGCCCCACCAGTCACCGGACTAGGTGAGGACTATACTTGACAAATGAAGAAATGGACTTAGGAGAAATGAGTAGGTTGCCTGATGTCATCTGGCTGAAGAGGGTGAAGACAGTTCCTAGGTGGAGTGACTCTTTGTAGGTGCTCAGGTGGAACCTGGCCAATGCTGGTCAGCTCTGGAGCAGCCCTGTAGGCTAGGACCCCTGCAGTTCTAGTGGCCTCAGACAACCCAGGCTCACCTTCCATTCTTCTACACAGTGGCGAGAGGAGCGCTTCCGACAGACCAGTGAGAGCACCAACCAGCGAGTGTTGTGGTGGTCCATCCTGCAGACCCTCATCCTCGTGGCCATCGGTGTCTGGCAGATGCGGCACCTCAAGAGCTTTTTTGAAGCCAAGAAACTGGTGTAGCCATCTTAGGCCAGGCTATCTTCCCAGGCTGGGGGAGAAAGGACCTCCTGGAACTGACTTCTCTGGCAGGAGGACCACTTCCCAATCACACATGTTTTGGAGGGAAGGGGGACTGCAGGCACACCCAGGCACAAGCTGAGGGTAGTACCTTGGCTGGCTGATACTGAGCAGGTGATGGGACAGATGTCTTCCCCTTTCCCCTGGCGTGTGGGCCCTTTGCAGTAATCTTCCAGGGCTGGTGAAGCCACTGGGAGTTCCATTGGCACCTCAGAATCACAGTGTTACTGATCAGGGATGCTCTCTGGTGGATAGGGGAGGAGGGTGGGTGGGCAAGCCAGTTTTCCTTCTGTCTTCCTTTACTAACTTGGGATTTTGAGGAGGTTGGGGTATGGCTATGATTCCCTGCCACCCTGGGAACTTTACTGTTCTCTCTTTTAGCCTTGACCTGCTGATCCAGGGTCCAGTGAGGGTGGGGTGAGGGAGAGGGGAGTGTGGCTCTGTGCTTGACTCTGGCTTCAACACATGGGCATTCATTCTGGGGCTTGAGGAATAGGGGTAAGGCCAAGGAGGCTTTGATGCTGGTTGGGGTTGGGGCCTGCAAAGTCTTAGTTACTGATTTCATTTTCAATAAGTCTAGGTTTGTTACATTGGTTTCCCAATAAAAAATATTGACTTCTTGTCCAGTGTAAAGTTACTTAACTATCAGTGGGTGTAACACTGTAAGGTGCTTCAGAGTATATCAGTTTTTCCAATGGGCAAAGCACTTAACATTCTAAAATGAATTCCTACTCCTCAACTTGATTCTTTTCATCCTCTCCAGGCCTATCGCCTGTGGCAGCTGATAGTGTATTTGAACAAGGCTGTCCAGCAAGTAAATTGTGGGATTGGGCTCAAATTCACACCATTTCCTCTGTGTCAGCTTCCTTGCAAAATGTCTTCCCTTTCCAGAGTCAGTGGATAGAATTGTCATGGATGCTGTAAAAAGGTATCTGGTAAGGAAGATGCATTGAGCATTGGTGCTTCAGGTGTGGGAAGGACAGGATCCCTGCCTGGTGGGGATGAGGATGTTGATGGGTATAAGAACAAAGGATTTCAGCAAGGACCACTACAGAGGAAGGATTCTGATGAAATGGCAGGGCAGAGGGAGCTGGGGAAAACAGAGGCAAAGGACTGGTATGGTGGTGGACGTTCTTTCATCAGGTAGGAGGCTTGGAGGAAGTTGGAAAGGAAGGTTGGATTAGAGTCCCAGACAGGAGATTTGGACATAACCACCTGTTGACTGAAAGTTTTGAGAAGAACCAAAAGATAAATTCGAAAAAGGTTAATCCAGCAGTGTGTGAGAAAGTGAAGACAAGGAGACAAATTTTAAAGCTGTTTGACCTACTGGGAGGATATACTCTGCCACGTAGGCCTTTTTCACATTACCAAAAAAAAAAACAAAAACAAAAACCAATTTTTTTTTTTTTTTAGGTTTAGAATTACAGAAAGATTGTGAAGATAGTTTTCCCTATTCTTACTTGGGTTAATGGAAAAAAAAACCCAAACTCTGTAAAATAAAACTGAAGAGTTTTATTCTGAGCTAATGTGTATGACAGGGGTCATACACATTGGAGCCACACCTAAGAAATCTTAAGTGGTCAGGTTACAGTTTGGTTTTATGCATTTTAGGGAGACAGGAATTATAGGTAAATACGATAAAAAGTGGAAGGTGTACGTTGATTTGTCCTGAAAACTCAAAGCAGAAGTTTATAGGTGTGTTCAGAGATTCTTTGATTTGTAATTGGTGAAAGACATAAAGCTTTGTCTAAAGGCTTGGAATGTTTCAAATTACATAAAGAAGTACAGCCTCCAGTGATCTGTTTAGCAAACTGATGGCCTGCAGGTGTGATTTAAACTTTGCTTTGCAGGGCCTTAGATCCTGTTAATAGTTTAGTATTTTGTTGTCAGGGTCTTTTTTGTCAGTTTATAATCTCTGTTTTAACACTAATGCTGGTCAATTGCAGTATCTAAATTCCAAAAGGGAAGGGGTATAATGAAGTGTCAAACCTCCCTTCCCTTTGTGGCCAGGAACTCAGTTTTAGCTCTGAGATTCTTCTACCTAGTCTGGCCTATTGTTAATGCTTTCTCCTGTGTTTTGTATTTTCTTGAATGAATTTTTCATTTCCAGAAGCTCTGTTTGATTTTTTTGTTCTTTAGGATGTGAAAGTATAAAATTTATTTTATCTTAGAAGGAAAAAGGAAGTAAAGAGTGAAAGCGAGTGGGAAGAGAGAAGAACCTGCTTGATTTAAAAAAAAATAATTTCTTTATTCATTTCTTGCGTTGTTTTTGTGGTTTGTATTTGGTTTCTTTTCTTTTTTGAGGGGCGGGGGGGCACAGAATCTCACTATGTTGCCCTTGGTAGAGTGCCATGGCGTCACAGCTTACAGCAACCTCAAACTCTTAGGCTTAAGCGATTCTCTTGCTTCAGCCTCCCAGTAGCTGGGACTACAGGCGCCCGCCACAACACCTGGCTATTTTTTTTTTTTTTTGGTTGTAGTTGTCATTGTTGTTTTGCAGGCCTGGGCTGGATTCGAACCTGCCAGCTGTGGTGTATGTGGCTGGCACCCTGGCCACTGAGCTACAGATGCTGAGCCTGTGTTGGGTTTCTATTATTGTATTTAATTGAGCTTTCTTAGAATGCATATTTGAAATTCTTTTATCAGTCATTTCAATATTTTGTATTGGTTTTCCATTGGTATAGAGTTATTGTTTTCTTTTGGGGGTGTTCTTTCACTCTGATTTTTCATGTATCCAGAGATCTTTCACTGTTCTCTCCTTATCTGGAATAGCTTTTGCTTCTTATTTTTGGATTTTCTTTTTTTTTTTTTTTTGTAGAGACAGAGTCTCACTTTACCGCCCTCAGTAGAGTGCCATGACGTCACAGGACTCATAGCAACCTCCAGCTCTTGGGCTTCCGCGATTCTCCTGCCTCAGCCTCCCAAGCAGCTGGGACTACAGGCGCCCGCCACAATGCCTGGCTATTTTTTGGATTTTCTTTTTTTAAGGAACTCGGTTTTAAAGTTTTTCTGAGGTTCTATTGGCCAAGAAGGGATCTGTTCTGTCAGTGAAGATTTAGGATTTTATTTTTGTTTATACTGTTATGAACATCATGTTAAAATTAGTGAACTGATGGGGATACTTTTTTTTTTTTTTAAAGACAGAGTCTCACTCTGTTGCCCTGGGTAGAGTGCTAGGGCATCATAGCTCACAGCAAGGGCTTGAGCAATCCTCTTGCCTCAGCCTCCTGAGTAGCTGGTACTACAGGTGTGGGCTACTATGCGGGGCTAGTTTTATATATATATATACACACACACCTTTTTTTTTTTTTTTAAGTAGAGATGGGGTCTTGCTCTTGCTCAGGCTGGTCTCTAACTCTTGAGCTCAAGCAATTTACCCACCTCAGCCTCCCTGAGTGCTTAGATTATAGGCATGAGCCACTGCACCTGGTCTTGATACATTATTTTTAACTAGATAAGTCCATACTTTATCTAGATTTCCTTAGTTTTTATCCAACGTCCTTGTTCTGTTCCAAAATTCTACATCACATTTAGTCACTGTGTCTCTGTAGACTCCTCTTGGCTCTGACAGTTTTGAGGAGTACAGGTCAGGTATTTTATAGAATTTCTCTGTGCTGAGATTTGTCTGTTGTTTTTCTCATGGTTAGACCAAGGTTAATGGATTTTTGAAAAAAGACCATAGATGTGAAGTACCCTTTTCATCTTGTTATATTAAGGGTACTTATTATCAATATGATTTATACCTAGAAGTCATTTTAGAATTTGGATTTTTATGTGAAATCTTATTTCTTGAGACAGTGAGATGTGACTTTGGTGGGGCTTCATCCTGATATGGCAAAAACTAGGATGGAGTCATAGCTGTGCTCTTGAGAGGGATTTGGGCTTCCAGGCCACACAGTCCCACATCCCTGCTACCATCACTGGCTTTTCCTGACTGGCTTCTGCAGGAGGCCAGCCTTGCCTTTGTTGTCAGCAAATCTAGGCTTAATTTGCCAAGGTTCTGGTATAGGGTGCAGTGTACTGGGAGAGTCAACAAGAAAGGGAATGGCTGGGTTTAAGGAGTAAAGAGGTTGCTGGGAATGATAAATTTTCCACCCATAGTGAAGTTCTCTCTGAAGAACAGTGATTCAGATTATAGACTGTTGTTCTGGTATCTCCTACAACCACAGCTGCCACTGCTGTTCCCTCCAGCACTGGGGATCCCTTGTCCCTGGACGAATTGCTCCTGAAATGTGATATGGAGAAGACTGAAGAGGAGCTGGAAGAGGATGACGACAAGCTAGATGAGACCCTGTCGGAGAGACCATGGGGTCTTGACAGAGATGTTCCTGGAGAGGGTTCTTTCCATGGCCAGAGCCACTTTTGATCTCTCCCTTTTTATGGCTCAAAACATGTACAGGTTTTCCAGGGTATCCTTATGGATTGGGACCACTTCCTTTATGATCCTGGTTCTTCTTGTTTTTGAGACCAGGAAGTTGTCTTTGAGCAATAGCAACAACTGCAGCAGCAGCAGTTATGTCTAGGGCCTAACACTAGACTATCTGGAGGAATGCCAGGGGCTCTACCTTCACTTTCTGGGAAGATCGAGATTGTTACTGCTATATTGGTGGGAGAAGTTTGGAATTCAATAGTATTTGAAGTGCTCATTATTTGGATTTTTCTTTTGAGACAGAGTCTCACTATGTTGCCCTCTGTTGAGTGCCGTAGCATCATAGCTCATAGCAACCTCAAACTCCTAGGTTCAAGCGATTGTCTGGTCTCAGCCTCCCAAGTAGCTGGGACTACAAGCACCTACCCCAATGCCCAGCTATTTTTAGAGATGGGGTCTTGCTCTTGCTCAGGATGGTCTCAAACTCTTGAGCTCAAGCAATCTGCCCATCTTGGCTTCCCAAAGCGCTGGGATTACAGATGTGAGCCACCATGCACATATTTGGATTTTTTCCTTTTTTTTGCAGTTTTTGGCCGGGGCAGGGTTTGAACCTGCCACCTCTGGTATATGGGGCCGGTGCCCTACTCCTTTGAGCCACAGGCCCTGCCCTATTTGGATTTTTTTTTTTAACATTGGCACATTGATCTATCTAAATCTGGGGGTAGGGAAATTCATCCCACATTGTCTCATAGATAAATTATCAACTTGCAACTGTACACTCCAAGACATCCTGACTTATTTCTTCTGTACTCACTCTGATACCAGAGTGCCTTAGGCAGATGTTTATTCCAGCTTTGGCCACTCCACCCCTTTCACTAAATTGCTTTCTAACCAGAAGATCTTACTATCCCATTGGGGATAGGAACTAATGCCAGTGGGAGGGATGGATTCCTGACCATTAATGACTTTTTTCTTTTTAAAAGAATGGTGATGTCTGGGAGGGACATGCATACAATATCAAACAGGTAGAACACATTACAACTGTTGTGTACAGCGGCCACTATGAATCCTGAGGAAGGCTGGCTGCCTTGAGCCACAGGATGGGGACTGTGGAGGATGGAGAAGGAGCTCATTTCTCTGCACATTTTGGCTGTTAGACCTCTGTGAAAAACCCCAAACAGTGCTCGCTTTTTGTATTTAAATATTAAAAGTGATTACAATAAAAGATCATAGATTGTGCAACCAAAACATCTTATTTACCTCTCCGTGCCTCAGTTCCCTTAAAGTGGGGATAGTGGCCAGGCACAGGGGCTCACGCCTGTAATTCTAGCACTTTGGGAGGCCGAGGTGGGTGGATCGCCTGAATTCAGGAGTTTCAGACCAGCCTGAGTAAGAGCAAGACCAGGTCTCTACTAAAAAGTAGTTGGGTGTTGTAGCGGGTGCCTGTAGTCTCAGCTACTTGGGAGGCTGAGGTAAAAGGGTAAGCTTGAACCCAGGAGTTTGAGGTTGCTGTGGCAGAGTGAGACTCTGTCTCAAAGAAAGCAAGGAGGGGAAAGGAAAGGAAGAAAGAAAGTACCTGTTCATAAGGATCAAATAAGATAAAAAAAAAGTGAAGAACTGTAAGGCATCTGTGGCTCAAAGGAGTAGGGCACTGGCCTCATATACCAGAGGTGGTGGGTTCTAAACCCAGCCCCAGCAAAAAAAAAAAAACAAAACTGTAAAAAAATTTGTTTAAAAAGTGAAGAACTTAGAAAAATGGCCGGCACACAATATTAATAGATGTCAGCTATTCATTAGGTAACTAATAAAAATAGTTTACTTGGAAGAGCAGAGGTGATCAAGCCTAACAACCTTGCTGCTCTCTGTTCCCAGATGGTGAGCTGGAGATAGAGGGTCGGCTCAATTCCCATGGTGACAGAGCAGTTATGGGAACTCAGTTCTCACATCAACTCCACCAAAGCACCCTCTTCCTGGATGATAGCTGTCATTTATATAGCTTTGACTGGCAGGTGTGTTTGCATTTTTTCATTTAATTGTCACAGCAACTATCTAGAATAGGAACCATTGACTGGACGCGGTGGCTCATGCCAGTAAACGTAACACTCTGGAAGGCCTAGCCGGAGGATCAGTTGAGCTCAGAGTTCCAGACCCGCTTGAGCAAGTGGGAGACACTGTCTGCCGGCTTTGCGGAGGGCGCCTATAGTCCCTCCTCCCAAGGAAACAGGAAGATCGGTTGAAACCAGGAGTTGGAGTTTGAGGATGCTGTGAGATAGGCTGACACCACGGAACTCTAGCCTGCGCAACAGAGTGGGACTTTGTCTCAAAAAAAAGAAAGAAATAAAGAAAAGAACCTTTTATATACCCAGGTAAAGAAACAGATGCAGAGAGAGGTGGTTTGTTTCCAAATACAGTTGATTTGGCAAAGGCGAGTTTCAAACCCCGTGAATCGATCTTCAGACCTTGGCTCCCAACTCCTACTTGGGCTTTAGGCCAGACCCAACACTGAGCCCTTGTTCCTTTATGTTTGTGGGGAAGAATGCCCAGTCTGGGCTGACAGCAGGGACGCCAGCACGTTCCTGCCTGCCCTAGGGAAAAGGAGGAAGATGTAGATTATCCCTAGCGCTGGCTTTGAAGCTTGGAGTCTAAATCCATTTCCAGCTCAGTGAGGAGTTGTGTGACCTTCGGCTTGTGAGGCTCCAGTTTTTCGGGATATCAAGTAGGTACCGGAGGCAGTCAGGAAGCAGGCAGGCGGTAGGAGCATGCACACGTCTCCGCCAGCAGAACCTTGGATGCGGTGACTCGGGAAACAGACTGCCCGGCCGGAGCCGAGGACCTGACGGACCGAGGGGCGGGGCAGACGGGCCGGGGCGGGGCGGGAGGCGGAGGCGCCGCGTAGGCCGGGGAGGCCGGGCTGGCGCGGCTGGGAGCTCAGGCCCCATGCGCCGCCGCCTCCCCCCACGATGTTCCCCTCGCGGAGGAAAGCGGCGCAGTTGCCCTGGGAGGACGGCAGGTGAGCGGAGGCGGCTGGTCCAGGCCCTGTCCTCCTGGGTGCTGCTCCTTTCCGGGCCGCCAGCGGAATCTGTTTCTGCGGGTCTCGGTCAGGGTCTGTGGTTCTCTCTGTGGGTCACTGGCGCTGTCTGTTTGGGTCTCTGTTTCTACCAGTCTCCATCACTCCGCGCGTCTCTCCCTCTCCATCTCTGTCTTTCTTTATCCGGTCACCTCCCTTGGTGATTTTCTGTTCCTCTCTTTGCCGGTTTCTCGTGCATTTCCTTGTGTTTCTTTACCGTTCTCTATCTTCATGCTGGTCTGACTCTCCTGACCTCTTACAGTTGGATCTCTATCTTTCTGTCTGTCCCTGGTCTCTAAAACTCTTTATTCCGTATCTCTATTTTCTGTGTCTCCCATCACATCCATGTAACCTTAGACCTTGACCTCCCCCTTTTGCTTCCCCATCCTTCGCATACCACCCGGAAGAATCCACCAGATAGAAACTCCGTAGGCTCTGCCTGGCTGGCCACTGCCAGTCACGCACTTGGCACTTGTCATACATGCAGTAGTTCATTTCCTGTGCAGCTGTGTTTGTTCTATGTGTAAGGTGTGGGCTATGCCCAGACCTTAGCTAAGTGTATTTCCCGTTAAAACGGAATGGGGGAAGCAATTTGGCTGTCTGGATTTGGGAGAAACACCAACACTCTAGGCTTGAGATGTGCCTCCCAAAGTCTGACCCAGAACACATGACAGTGGACCTCCACCCAGTGAATGATGCCTCATTTCCATTTTATCTTGTTAAATTTGCCAGGTTCCATAAGATTCTGGAATTAATGGGCATAACTCTTTACTTCTGGGGACTTTTCAGAGTGGTGTTGAAATAAGAAGACAGAAATGTAATAGAAAGCACAGACTATGGAGTCAGGCTTGGGCAGGAATCCTCTTTAATAATGTAACCAGAAACAGATCACTTAATCTTTCTGACCTCAGCCTTTCCATCTTTGTAATGGTGATCATGCTATCAACTCTGCAGAGCTGTATGAGGATTAATGGAGAACATTATATGTAAAATCCTTGCCACTGTGCCTGGCGCAGAAAAGGTAGTAGTTTTTAGGTGCTAGAACCACAACAGCTGAGTTTTCAAACTTTGTATTATTAAGGTTTATATGAGAGAAGAAAGGAAAGGTAATAGAGGTAGATTTCTATTTCCTGATCTCTTTCAATGACTTTGTTCCCAGAAAAATTTACTGATGTGACTTCTGTGATTTTGACACAGATACAAGCTAGCAATTATGTGCAAGCTCTGGAGCCAGCTTGCCTGGTTTGAATCCACCTCTAACTAGCATTGATCAATAATTGATGCCAGAGACAAAGCCTTCTCTGGACTACTCAGAGCCAGGTTGGCTTGGGAGCAACTAGATTGCAGATATGGAGTTTGCCACCAGGTGGCACCAGGAGTAACTGTTCACTGTCCTGAGGAATTGGGACTTGGCTTAATTCAGTTGCTTAGTGATTTGTGCCTGGAGAACACAGGATGAGAATGCTCCTGGGGACATGGCCCTGGTAGGAAGGGTAAGAAGGCCCAGGAAAATAGCATGGGAAAGTATGTGGAATGCCAATCCACTCTGTACCCCTGGATAACAGTCACTGCTTCTTTTCCCAAAGGTGGGACATTGCCCTTTGTCCATCTCCCCAGTCTCTATCCTATACCCAGAAAGAGCCCAGAGAGCTAGGGAGAATCTGGAGAGGTTGCATCTTTCCTAGGCCACTTGCAAGACTGGGCTCTGCTCCTCCCCTGCAGAAACCACGACCCCAGGATAGTAGGGGGTAAGTCAGAAGCACTATGAGGGTGTCCTGCTATGCCACCTCTCAGCTGCGTGTGGAAACTGGGCCTGGCTTTAGGGCTTCTGGCTTCCAGGTTGGCAGTTGTGTCTCTAGAGAAAGGTAGGAGTTGGTTTGGCCCTAGCGTGTGACTTAAAGCATGCCCTGAATGCTTTAACCCTTCCCTTCACTCATTTAGCCAACCCTCTGCTGTCTGACCTGTGCTGGGGCCATAGATGTGAATCTGATGTGGTATGGCATGCCTTAGAAATAAATGCTTAGGACAAGGAAGTAAGATGCCATGGAAACACAAAGGAGGGGACCTGGTAGAGGCAAGGGACAATGCTGGCTGTGATATTGGAGTTTTTTATTTTTATTTATTTATTTTATTATTGGGGATTCATTGAGGGTACAAGAAACCAGGTGTGTGATATTGGAATTTGACCCTGAAGGATCAACAGGGGGCTTCCAGGCAGAAAAAATAAAGGACATTTCAGGCAGAAGGAGCAGGCTGTGTGAGGGCTGGAATAGGAAGGAATATAGTGAGTGGAGAAGCTCTGAGTCTCCCAGTGTGACTTGGGAGCTTGGGAGCAACTGGAGATGGGGGGTTTTAGAGTTTGGCCTTTACCTTGTAAACTGAGGGTGATCATTTAGAAGGCTGAGGCAGTCTGAGCAGGGCAAGGAACAGAGAGTGAGGAAAGTTCAAAGGGAGACTTAGGAGAATGAATCTGTAAGTCCTAGTAGCTAATGCTGACTTAGAGGTCGTGAAGTAGATTACTTTGCAGATTATTTCAGGGAGCGGCTGCGAGGGGAGAACAGAGGAGGCTTCTTTCTTCTTGGATTCCTCTGCTTCTCTCTCACCATAGGCATAGAGGCATCCGGTGAATTCCACCCATTTCTTTGTATATGCCAATCAAATGGGCATTCTCCCATTATCATCCCAGTGCCTAAGATGTTCAGCTGTTTTTCCAGTCTCCAAAATGAGCTCAATTGCTGTACCCAGCCATCATCTTTCTCTCTTGTGTCTTTCATTGCATCACATGGGCTGCCTTGAGACTCATTAGTGAACTGGTACTGTCAGTTTAGGCCTTGCTTTGGGGCAGCTCTGACCGTCCCAGAGTAACACTGATTCCTCAGAGAATCAGTTTTTGCCTGGGACCAATGGCAGGAACCATCCCTATCTGCTCAGCCTCAGAAGCAGGAAGCAGGATGAAGTCAAAGTTACTGCTGTAGTGGCTCTACAGGGGAGCAGGTTGGAGCTGTAAGGTGGGGCTCCTGCCATTGGATTAGGACATGGAGCCACTGTTTTGAGGAGTGCAAGTGCAAGGCCCTCCCTTGAGCGCCTCGCTGTCTACCAGGATTTACTCACAGAAAGTAAGAGAACAGAGGCACTGGGGTAGCTCAGTGACTAGGAAAGATCAGAAGGGTGCCAGAGTGTGGATGGTATGAGTGGATCCCGAGAGTAGGCAGGGTTCTGATGTGTTGGCATGAGCAAAAACATTAAAGTTGCTTCTGCACTAATTTCCAGGTGCTTGGGGTAAACCAGTTGTGTGTACGCTACCTGTGGGGAGGCTAGAGAAGGGGTCTGTCAAGGGCAGTTCAGCCTGCCCTTCTGACCTGGTACCTGCTCTCGCCCCAGGTCCAAGTTGCTCCCCGGCGGCCTCCCCCGGAAATGCTCCGTCTTCCACCTCTTCGTTGCCTGTCTCTTATTGGGCTTCTTCTCCCTACTCTGGCTGCAGCTCAGCTGCTCTGGTGATATGGCCCAGGCAGCCAGGGGACAAGGGCAGGAAACCTCAGGGCCACCCCGGGCTTGCCCCCCAGAGCCACCGCCTGAGCACTGGGAAGAAGACGCGTCATGGGGACCCCACCGCCTGGCAGTGCTGGTGCCCTTCCGTGAGCGCTTCGAGGAGCTGCTGGTGTTTGTGCCCCACATGCACCACTTCCTGAGCAGGAAGAAGATCCAGCACCACATCTACGTGCTCAACCAGGTGGATCATTTCAGGTTGGGATACGCCTGCCCCTCCCCCGACCTAGCCCCTGCCCAGGCCCCTTAGGGCCTGCTTCCTTTCCTGCCCCAGAGGCCTGTGAGGGGCCACCGGGGCAGTGGCAGGAAGGCAGGAGGTGGTAGAAACTCCTGCTGAATGTGGTGGGAACCTTGGGGCGGCGGGGGGGGGGGGGTATTGATCTAATTTCCATTTTATAAAACCACTGTGGTTGCTAGATGTGAAATAGGTTATAGGTGTTATGGCAGTTATCTGAGGAGACAGTAGAAGCCAGTGGAGAGAAGTGATGGGATGGAAGCATGGACAGGCCTCGCTGGGGATTGCCCAGGGGTTGGGAAAAGGAAAAGTTGAGGCTATGGCTTAAGGTCACCCACAGCCTAATGTTATCCTAAAATCCTCGCCCTTACTCCAAACTGCTCCCCTCAGTGACCACAATCTAAGCACTTTACCCTTCAGCCTACTCTTCTTTTCCCCTTTCCCTTCAACCCTTTCTGTTGGTAGATGACTCCAGCAATTAATTCCCAGCCATGCCTGCCCCCTGCCCCCAGTCCTCACACCTTTTTGCCATCACCTTTCTGTCCTTTTTTTCCTTCTCACCCAACCAGGAGTCCTGGTCTGTCATTGAAATCACTCCCTTGTGTATACCCTCAGGTTTGGCCCCCGTTGTGGCTGGCATAGATCTGACTCCGTCTGCTCCACACCGCACCAGAATAGCCACACCGCCCACCTCCCTGTAATGAGCCCCCCTGGGCAGGTCCTCGTCCTGCTGGAGGCCTTGCATTCCTCAGTCTGTCCATGGCAGTCTTTAAACCTTCTCCTCTTCTCATCCCTCCCTGTCCTCTGAACCAATGACTTTGCTTCTGATTGGAGAAAATGGCAGAGAACTTTTTCCAGTCCCCACATCTCCACCTATCTCCCAGCTTCTGTGTGTGGGGATTGAGCTGTCCCAGCTCCTCTCTGGCTGACTCTCCTACTCTGGCTGTAGGCCTCTCCCCCTCCCTCCCACAGCACATACCATACTGAGATGGCTTCCCTCTAAAAAGATCCGTTGAGCCCACCTATCCCACAGCTATTACTGCACTTCCCCATTCTCTTTTGTGGCAGAATTCCTTCCCTGTCTCTCCCCTTGTTTTCTCTTGAACCTCGTCCACTCAGATGCCTACCCCCATCATGACACTGAAACAGCTCTCATTGAAGTCACTGAGTCCCCACTTCATTATCAAAAAGCCAGTCTCAGCCTTCATCTTGTGGACTTGTCTGTGGCGTTTACTTCTTCCTTCTTAAAGCACCCCACTTGATGTCTAGAACAGCACTGTCCACATTAGCCACCCCCTCTTGTCTCCTCTGTTGGTTCTGCCTCATTTCCCTGATCTCCCACCATTGTCACCTTTCCCTTTCTAGCTACAGTCGCTCCCTGGGGGAGCTCGTCTCATCCTGTGGCACTGAGTCCTGTCTCTATTGTGATGACTCCGGGTCTGTGTTCCTAGCCTGGGCCTCTCTCCTGAACTCGGGCTGTCCAGCCCAGCCTCCTATGGAGCCCTCCATGGGTGGCCTCAAAGCCTTTGTGAACTTGCTGGGATCATAGCTGAGGGTCTGCATCCCCCAAACCTGCTGTCCTGCCCTGTTGCCCATCTCAGGAATGAAAGCCCCAGGCTTCTAGTTGCTCAGGCCCAAAAGCCCTGTAGTTGTCTTCAACTGCTCTTCTTTGTCACACACACGTCCAGTCCTTCAGCAGACTGCTTCTAGAATTTGCCAACTTTTTACCTTTGCCACTGCTACCTCACATGCTGGGCCACCATCATCTCTTGCCTAAATCATTATCCTGGCCTCCCACCAGTGTCCATGCTTGTAACCCTGCCCTGACACTGATTAGTATGGTTCTGTTCATACTTAAGTCCCAGCACATTCTGCCCCTGCTCAGAGTGCTGCAGAGCTCACCCAGGGTCAGCCCAGGCCTCCAGTGGCCCAGTGGCTTGGAGCAGTCACCAGTCACCCTGACTTGATCCCCTCTGGCCCCTCGCTCTGTCCGGCCGCATGTTATCTGCTACTTCCTCAGATTGTGCAGTGCTGCTTCTGCTGCTTGGAGTCTTGTGCTCATTTCATCAGGCCTTCATGTTACTGCCTGGATGTCCCATTACCTTGGACCTCCCTGATAGCCCTGTCTAGTGGCATAGCTGCCCCAACCCCAGCAGTGTCCTCCTCCCCCCTTGCTTTACTTTTCTTCACAGCACTGACCACCACCTGCCTTACTCTGTGTTTACTTGTGTTTTTGTTTCCTTTTACACCTGGTAGAATGCCAGCTCCTGAGAGCAGTGCCTGGTTGCTTCACTACTGTATCTGCAGTGCTTTGGGAGGTTCTGGCACACAGAAGGTGCTCAGTAAACATTTGTACAATGAGTGGAGGGGACAGGCTTACACAGTGAAGTCTGAGCTGGGCTGGAGGGTAGCAGAGGCACCACGGGGCCTCAGGGTGGGTGGTGTGGAGGAGAGGCACCCATGCAGGGCTCGGCGCCCCTGCTCAGCCTTGGCTGCCTTGCACAGGTTCAACCGGGCGGCACTCATCAACGTGGGCTTCCTGGAGAGCAACAACAGTACAGACTACATTGCCATGCACGATGTGGATCTGCTCCCTCTCAATGAGGAGCTGGACTATGGCTTCCCTGAGGCTGGGCCCTTTCATGTGGCCTCCCCTGAGCTCCATCCACTCTACCACTACAAGACCTACGTTGGCGGCATCCTGTTGCTCTCTAAGCAGCACTACCAGCTGGTGAGCCCTGGCCCAGCCATGTCTGCTCAGCCTGGGAGGTGGTTGACAGATGGAGCTGTTTCTGGGGTCCAGGAAGGGGATCCTTGCCTTGCCCTAGCAAGAGCAGCCAGAGACCAGAGAGGAGCAGGAGCGACAAGCCAGAGCAGTAGCAGAGCCCTGTGCAGGCTGGCTCCAGAAAACTGGAGATTAATGGCCCTGAGCATGGTAGGGGGAGAGTTTGGCCCCAGGTCCGACTTGCTCACCTCTCAGACAGTGTCACCGGGACTCTATTTCTCTGTCTACCTCTCAGCTCTGCCTTCCCTGTATTAGGTTTATTTTCAGATGTACAGGATACAAGGTGTATCTATCTGGGCTCCAATTTGGTGGAAGATGGAACCCCCTTCCATAGCAGCCCAGATGGGACTACCAAGATTGATCTCTACTGGATCTTAATCAGTCCAGCTTGAGTCCTGGGCCCATCACTGAATTAATCAGTGGCTGGGGGGATCAGTGGAAGGGAAGAACCAGGTGGCACAGGCCCCTCCTCTCTTCAAGTTGTATTAGAAGCCAGCCCTATGTAAGTGAAGCCTTTGAGCTGTCTGCCATAGGCCCAGCTATCCCCTCACACACAGCAAGAGACTAGGGCAGCCTACCTAGGAGTATCGGGAAGGCAGAAATAAATTGGGAGTCAGTGCTTTTGCCCATTGACAGTTCCTGAAAGAGGTATTCTCTGGCCAGTGAGACACTTTTGAGGTGATCATCTCATACCAGTCCAAGACCCCATTAGAACATAGAGAGAAATGTGTGTGCTAATCCCCTCCTGTCCTGTAGTGCTGCAGAGGCTGAGAGAGGTGCAGGCACTAGGTGTGCATTCAGAACAGCCTGGGGAGGAGGAAGATGGTCTGGGCACAGCCGAGAGGTAGGAGACCAAAAAGGCACCCCTGGGGGGATGGGGCCAATGACACTGCCTGTCTCTGTGTCAGTGCAATGGGATGTCCAACCGTTTCTGGGGCTGGGGCCGCGAGGATGATGAGTTCTACCGGCGCATTAAAGGATCTGGGCTCCAGGTAAGGCTCCCCCAGGGCCCTGCTACTACCTCAGCCACCATGGCTGCCCTGAGGGTCTCTTCCTGTTCCTCACATGAAGATCCTGGGATTGTGGAGATTTCACCCCTGGTTCTGATCACTGCTCCAACCCTGACTTGCAGTGGTCTAGTTCCAGCCCTCTGGACCTCAGTGTCCTGTAATGCAGGGTGGGAACACAGGTCTCTGCCTATGGCTTCCTGACAGGGAGTGGAATCTTAAGAGAACTAGTGGTAAGGGCCAGGGCTCCAGGAGGGGTAACCTGAACCCATCTGCCTTTGGCCTCCTTAGCTTTTCCGTCCCTCGGGAATCACAACTGGATACAAGACATTTCGTCACCTGCATGACCCAGCCTGGCGGAAGAGGGACCAGAAGCGCATTGCAGCTCAAAAACAGGTGCTGGCTGGTCTCCTCATCGGGGACGGATAGGTGGTGATGTGGGGAACGAACAGGCCCGAGCATTTCACCAAGTTCTCCTTGGGCCCAGGCGGCTCCGTCCTCCCCTCCTTGGCCCAGGTCAGTCAATGGGCATTGTGCTTGGGCACTGTGCCCTGCTCTGGTGGTTGCCACAGGCACCTTGGGCACTGTGGGTCAGCCCAGGCCCCAGGGTCCATGCAGGCTGGCAGGGTAGGGTGGGGGAAGCACAGCTGAACCTGCCAGAATTCCAGTCGCACTGTGATGCAGGGACCCCTGTCCTTCCAACAGCTTCTCCAGGAGGCATGTCATCCGGCAGAAAGCTCCCTGTCCTCCTGCTTACTGATAGGCCGGGGCCCTGAGTAGGAGACTTCACTTCCCTGAGCTTTGGGTTGAGACCACATGCCTGTGATGGCAAAGTTGTGTGGCTCAGTGACAGTGGGGTCCCATGGAGCCCTGAGTACATGCGTTCTCCTTTCATTCCCAGGAACAATTCAAGGTGGACCGGGAGGGCGGCCTGAGCACTGTGAAGTACCGTGTGGATTCCCGCACCACTCTGTCTGTGGGCGGGGCCCCCTGCACTGTTCTCAACATCATGCTGGACTGTGACAAAGCAGCCACTCCCTGGTGCACATTTGGCTGAGTTGGCTAGACAGTGAGGAAGCCTGTGCCTTCAGGCCACACTGCTGCTCAGGCTCAGAACATAGCCTCCAGCCCCGGGCCCAGCTCCTATGGGATGTGGAGTGGCCAGAGCAAAATAGTAAGCTATGCATTTGCAGCAGCCCAGCCCTAGAGGACCCATGGGTTGCTTAGGACGCTGCTAGCAATGAACAGTGATCCAATAGGCTGGGGAGTGATTCCCAGGTGGGACGCTCCCCCTGCCTTCCCACTTGCCCTACTCTGCCTACAGAGATCTGCGGGCAATGGAGAGGTTTGGACAGGACAACCAACCAACCTCCTTTTTGTTCCTTCTCACTAGACCGCCTCAGAGATGCAGTTTAGGAGCCCTGCAGCTGATGTAGATGGCAGATGTGATTGGGAGCATTAGAATTCCAGAAACCAGAGCACAAGTCCCATGGAAGAAAGATAGCCAGTCCCAATTCTAGCTGGTTGTCACCATGCAGGAATCTGGGTCTTGTATTGCCAGATCTTCTGATTTTGTGAAAGAAAGTAGGATGCTGGATTCTTAAGTGAAATCTTCCGATTTTCAACTCAATGAAACTTTCAAAAAGTATGGCAGGCCAAACAAATGTGTTATGGTCTACTGCTTTATTACTCTTGGCAAAGAGTAAGGGGCAAGGGCAAAAGGTGATACCTCTCTTAGTTACGAGCTGGCAAGGAGTTGTGGAAGGGGAAGCCAAAGGCATTAGGTCTTGTACCCCTCAACTTCCCCAGGCTTCTGGCCAGCTTCCTTGGTGCCCCTCTGGGCCCGCTGACGACCTTCTGCTCCACCCTGGGCTGGGCACTACATTCTGCCTCACTGAGATAGAGGCAGGAAGGAGAGCTGCTGAAGAAATGGATCTGCAGGCCTGGACTTCGGGTAGACAGGATGAGTAGGTGATGCGTCCGGCTCAGTGGGGGTAGTGGTGGTTCTTTGTTCTGAGGTGCAAGGATGAAGATGGAAAAGCAGGAGAATCCCTGAATGTTCCCAAAGCATGAGGGCAGGTTCCTGGTGATCACTGGTTGCTGGGAGAGGTGAAGGAGGAGCAGCTGAAGGGAGCATGGAAGTGCGGAGTACTCCTGGAAGAATCACTCGGAGGAAAGCCCAGGACCCATGGAGTGGGGATGAGGGCCCTGCAAGGCAGACCAGTCCTTCAAGGTGTTTGGCTGCCAATGATTTGGAGTGGAAGTCAGAGGAAACTCTCTGGGTCAGTTAGGGTTGGCTGGTTTAGCATTGCGTTTAGCACCTGTAGTGCTGGGGAAGGAAAGGATTGTGGTCCTAGAGTGCACGAGGCCAGGAGCGACAGCTGTGGTCCAAAAGACTCCTCTGAAAGTGAGCTCAGGGCTGCTATGTGCAGTTGTGTGGGTTGTGTACTGTATAATCTGTGTATAAGCTGAGAGATTTAAGCAGAGATGATGCAGGTAATTCTTCAGGCTCACCCACTATAATGAGAGGTACACAGGCCTTGATTACATCGCAGGGTGCTGGGGATGGGAGTGATGTTTTCTGTGTCCCAGTCTCCTGGGTGACCCAGCTGCCTCATCATGGACTTACACATAACACAGGGCAATAACACCAGCTTCTTGATGTTGGTGGGAGTGGATGTAATTTCAAAGTCCCCAGCTCTGTAAGCTCCTGGCACACAGGAAGACCTGAAAAAAATGGGTGGTTCTTTCCTCTCCCGCTGCACTGGGGGAGTGGGACAAGCAGAAGAAAAGTGAAGATCCCTTTACCTTACAGAGCTCAGCTGGTAGCTTAGCCTCAGGTGCATGCTCCATCCTGTGTCCCTGTGCTCCCCCTGGCCCCGCCTGGCCCCGCCCTGCCCATCTCTGAGGCTGCACTGGATGCTCTCCAGTCCAGGCCTGATGCAGCCCAGATCTGTGCCCCCACCCTCCATCCTGGGCCTCTGCTGCTGTCCTGGAGAGAGAGAAGTGGGCAGCCCACTGCTTCCTCAGTGCCTCTGCCTCCCACCATGGAATAGAACTAACATCCCCACCCGGCTGGCCACGGTGTAAATCAAGGGAAGCCAGAATATAGGCACACCTAGCACAGTACTTGGCCAGTGTGGTGGGTGTGATAATAATAACGATCACTTGTTGAGCATTCCCCACATAGAAAATTCTTTACATTGCATCATTTCACTGAGGCCTCCCTTCCCAAGAACCAGGTCCTATTTCCTAACCTGCTCTATAGATGAGGAGGCAACTCCCTGAGAGGTAAGTAGCTTGCTTCAGGCCACAGAGCAGGTAAAAGGTAGAGCTTGATCAGAGCCAGATCCCTTCCCTCTTGCACAGCCACTCCTCCATCAAGCCTTCCTTCTTTCCCCAGCCAGAGAGGGCCAATGGGGAGGGCCAGGAAGAAAAAGGGCCACAGGGAAGTTGCAAAGTATTTGTCTCTTGATTCCTCTTTCTTGAAGAAGACAGGGATCTGGCTACTGGAGAGGTCATTGGGGGCTGACAAACACTGACCAGGGCATCAGTGGGACCCAGAGCACAACACTGATGGAAGGATGCATGTAATGTTTGAGAGAAGCTGCCCTAAGGAGACAAAGCCTTCCTGGTGGGGGAGAGTTTTCCAGTCAGAATGGGAAGGGCTTCCAGAGGGACCAGCACATGCAAAGGCAGAGAGAGCATGTTGTGCTCAGGACTTGGGAGTTACTGTTCAGGGTGATCCTGGCACCCTGGTACTGTGCAGGAGCAGTGGGCTGGGCAGCTGAGGGAAGGTTGGAAGGAATCCTGAGATCTGTGAATGCCACTCTAAGCAACTGGTACTTTATTCTAGTGATGCAGGGTTTTTTGAGGGTTTTCAAGCAGGGGAAAATTTTTGAGCTGGGTTAGATCTGTTCTAGAAAGATCCTTTTGGGGCAGGATCTGGAGTGGACTGTAGGATGGAATCTTAGGAGAGGAGAGCCCAAATGCGAGATGATAAAGCCAGAATGGGGCAGCTAAGTGGGTATGGCAGGACGGAGGTCTGCTAAGCCCCCAGAGTCTATGGAGCCGTCAGCTTCCAGCCCTCCCTGGCCAGGATGAGTGCTACACCGTTAGGCAGCAGGTTGGTGCCACTGCAGGCTGTTTCCCAAATGGATGTGACATCTCAGCCCTTGTGCCTTGAGAACATTTTTTTACAAAACAAAGGGAAAAGCAATTTTCATTTTCGGCATCAACATATAAAGATCTTGTAAGTCATCATTCCCATCCTTACAAGAAAACCACCACACACCTGGCCTCCATAATAGGCCTACTCCCCAGGAAAAGAGACTATCAAAGTCCATCTCACCTAGGGGTTAAAATAAATACCCAACTCTGGCCACCTCTAGCCTTCATAACTTACCTGGAGGTGAGGATAAAGGTAAGACACCTGTGAAGGTCATAAGCCAGGGACAGAGACCTGCTGAAAGACTGAGATTTAATTATAACATTAGAAAATGGTTCCCCTAAAACTTACCACATCAAGGCTCTAGTGTAACTGGTAGATTACAGCTGAAAAAACTTCTAGGTGCAGACTGTATTTAAGAGAGTCTTAGGAAAACCCAAAGACAACAGGGAGACAAAACTAAGGACTGTAGAGGAATTTAAAGCCTCTGGCACTTAAATTTGTAGTAAACGTTAAAACTAACCCAACTCCTATACTGGGCGCTATGGCTCACTGCTGTGATCCTAGCACTGCAAAGCCAAGGTGGGTAGATTGCTTGAGCTCAGGAGTTGGAGACCAGCCTGACCAAAAGGAAGACTCGTCTCTAAAAAATAAATAAATAAATAAATAAATAAAATAAAACCAAACCCAACTCCTAATCAGATTAACATCAAACCTTACACTAAGGGTCTGTTTATATCAGATTTACCCAATAAGTCATGCATTGCAAGGCATGCTAAAAGGCAAGGAAAAACACAGAAGACAAAAAAACAAGCATTCCTTCTCTGCCAGCAACGTTTTAAATTTCTTTTTCCTTCTCAAGTTGATTTCCCCCCATTTTCCTGATGCCTCAGATATAAGTGCCTGTCTTTTGATAACAAATTTTGGCATCCTTGGTAGGCCCATTGGTCCCCCAGTGGAGTGGCACCTAGCAATTGCTGGAAGAGGCAGGGAGCAGCCCTCGGTCAAAAGCTGTGGGTCTTCCTGGGTCAGAGCAACTTCTTTGTGAGGTGAGAGAGCAAGGGACAACCTCAGCCGTTGCTGGAGCCTGTTTAACTCTGGGGACTCCCATCTCTTTCTCCCTGAAATAGATGAACTCGCACAACTTGAACTGAGTTGAGGAGAAGGAAACAGATTTGGAAAGTGTCTGGATACCAGGCCTTTTGTTGGATCTAGAAAGATACAGTTTTATGCTTCATATGGAACCAGAAAAGACCCAGAATAGCTAAGCCAGCCTTATGTAATAAGAACAAAGCAGGAGGCATCACTTTATCAGACCTCAAGCTATACTATAAGGCTGTAGTAACCAAAACAGCATGGTACTGGCACAAAAACAGAGACATACTACTATGGACCAGAACAGAGAACCCAGAAATAAAATCACTCTCATATTCCCATCTGATTTTTGACAAAACAAATAAAAACATACATTGGGGATAATCTATATTCAATAAATGGTTCTGGAAAAACTGGATTGCCACATGTAATAGACTAAAATTGGATCCACACCTCTCACCACTCTCAAAAATTAACTCATAATGAATAAAAGACTTAAGCCTAAGACAGCAAATTACAAGAATCCTAGAAAGAAATGTTGGAAAAACTCTTATAGATATCTGCCTAGGCAAATTATTCATGAAGAAGACCCCAAAAGCAATCATATCAGCAACAGAAATAAATAAATGGGACCTCCTTAAATTAAAAAGCTTCTTCACAGCTACGGGCACAATCAAAATAGCAAATAGACAACCGATAGAATGGGAGAAAATATCTGCATGCTAATATCTGACAAAAGACTGATAACCAGACTCTACAAAGAACTCAAGCAAATCAGTGAGAAACAACCTAACACCTTAATTAAAAAGTAGGCAAAAGGCTGGGTGCACTGGCTCACGCCTGTAATCTTAGCACTCTGGGAGGCTGAGGCGGGCGGATTGCTTGAGCTCAGGAGTTTGAGACCAGCCTGAGCAAGAGTGAGACCCCGTGGCTACTGAAAATAGAAAAACTAGCTGGGTTTTGTGGTGGGTGCCTGTAATCCCACTACTTGGGAGGCTGAGGCAAGAGGATTGTTTGAGCCCAAGAGTTGGAGGTTGCTGTGAGCTATGATGACACCACAACACTCTGAGACTCTGTCTTAAAAAAAAAAAAAAAAGAAAGAAAGGAAAAGAAAATTATATGGAGATACCTCGAAAACTTAAAGTAGACCTAACATTTGATTTGGCAATCTCACTGCGGAGTATACACCAAAAGGAAAAAAGATCATTTTATTTAAAGGACCCCTGCATGCAAATGTACAGCAGCACAATTCCCAATTGCAAAGATGTGGAAACAACCCAAATGCCCACCCATACATGAATGGTTTAATAAAATGTGGTATTATGCATACTGTGGAGTACATAGTATAAAAAAATGGCCATCTATATCTTTTGTGACAAGCTGGATGGAACTGGAAACCATTCTTCAAAGTGAAACATCGGAAGAATGAAGAAACAAACACATGTCATGTACTCAACACCAAACTGTAATTAATTTTTTTTATTTGACCTAAAAGGGACCCTCATAGTTGAAAACCTCCCTGATCTTTTTTCTTCTCTTTTTATTTTATTTTATTTTATTTTTTATTGTTAAATCATAGCTGTGTACATTAGTGCAGTCAAGGGTTACAATGTGCTAGTTTCATGTATAATCTGAAATATTCTCATCAAACTGTTCAACGTAGCCTTCATGGCATTTTCTTAGTTATTGTATGTAGACATTTGTATTCTGCATTTAGTAAGTTTCGCCTGTACCCATTCTAAGATGCACCGTAGGTCTGGCCCCAGCCATAACCCTCCCTCCACCCTAATCTCCCCTGTCCCTTCCCCTTCCTTGGCCCTTTCCCCATAGTCTTGTGCTATAGTTGGGTTATAGCCTTCATGTGAAAGCTACAATTTAGCTTCATAGTAGGGCTGAGTACACTGGGTACTTTTTCTTCCATTCCTGAGATACTTTGCCAAGAAGAATATGTTCCAGCTCCATCCATGTAAACATGAAAGAGGTAAAGTCTCCATCTTTCTTTAAGGCTGCATAATATTCCATGGTATACATGTACCACAATTTGCTAGTCCATTTGTGGGTAGATGGGCACTTGGGCTTCTTCCATGACTTAGCAATTATGAATTGGGCTGCAATGAACATTCTGGTACAGATATCTTTGTTATATTGTGATTTTTGGTCTTCTGGGTATAAACCTAGTAAAGGAATTTATAGGATCAAATGGCAGGTCTATTTTTAGGTCTCTAAGTATTCTCCAAACATCCTTCCAGAAGGAACGTATTAGTGGGTATTCCCACCAGCAGTGTAGAAGTGTGCCCTTTTCTTTTTTTCTTTTTTTTATTGTTGGGGATTCATTGAGGGTACAATAAGCCAGGTTACACTGATTGAATTTGTTAGGTAAAGTCCCTCTTGTAATCATGTCTTGCCCCCAGAAGAGAAGTGTGCCCTTTTCTCCACATCCACACCAACATCTCTGGTTTTGGGATTTTGTTAGGTGGGCTATTCTTACTGGGGTTAGGTGATACCTGAAAGTAGTTTTGATTTGCATTTCTCTGATGGTTAAGGATGATGAGCTTTTTTTCATGTGTTTGTAGATTGTGTGTCTGTCTTCTTTAGAGAAGTTTCTCTTCAAGTCCCTTGCCCACCCTGAGATGGGATCATGTGTTCTTTTCTTGCTAATACGTTTGAGTTCTCTGTGGATTCTGATTATTAGACCTTCATTGGAGGTATAACCTGCAAATATTTTCTCCCGTTCTGAGGGCTGTTTGCTTGCTTTACTTACTATGTTCTTGGCTGTGCAGAAGCTTTTTAGTTTGATCAGGTCCCAGTAGTGTATTTCTGATACTGCTTCAATTGCCTGGGGAGTCCTCCTCATAAAATATTCATCCAGGCCGATTCCTTCAAGAGTTTTCCCTGCACTTTCTTCTGGTATTTTTATAGTTTCATGTCTTAAGTTTAAATCTTTTATCCAGTGAGAGTCTATCTTAGTTAATGGTGAAAGGTATGGGTCCAGTTTCAATCTTCTACAGGTTGCCAGCCAGTTCACCCAGCACCATTTGTTAAATAGGGAATCTTTTCCCCACTGAATGTTTTTAATTGGCTTGTCAAAGATCAAATAACGGTAAGTAGCTGGATTCATCTCTTGGTTCTCTATTCTGTTCCAGACATCTACTTCTCTGTTTTTGTGCCAGTACCATGCTGTTTTGATCACTATTGATTTATAGTACAGTCTCAGATCTGGTAGCGTGATTCCTCCTGCTGTGTTTTTATTGCTGAGTAATGTTTTGGCTAGTCAAGGTTTTTTCTGATTCCATATAGAATGAAGTATTATTTTTTCAAGATCTTTTTTCAAAAGATGACAATGGAGCTTTAATAGGAATTGCATTAAAATTATATATTGCTTTGGGTAGTATGGACATTTTAACAATGTTGATTCTTCCCAGCCATGAGCATGGTATGTTTTTCCATTTGTTAACATCTTCAGATTTCTTTTCTTAAAGTTTCATAGTTCTCTTTGTAGAGATCTTTCACGTCCTTTGTTAGGTATACTCCCAAATATTTCATCTTCTTTGGCACTACTGTGAAAGGGATAGAGTCCTTGACTGTTTTTTCAGCTTGGTTATTGTTGGTATATATAAACACAGATTTATGGGTGTTGATTTTGTAGCCTGAGACATTGCTGTATTCCTTGATCACTTCTAAAAGTTTTGTAGTAGAATCCCTAGTGTTTTCCAGATGTACAATCATATCATCTGCGAAGAGTGAAAGTTTGATCTCTTCTGACCCTATGTGGATACCCTTGATCGCCTTTTCTTCCCTAATTGCAATGGCTAAAACTTCCATTACAATGTTAAAGAGCAATGGAGACAATGGGCAACCTTTCCTGGTTCCTGATCTAAGTGGAAATGATTTCAATTTAACTTCATTCAATATGATATTGGCTGTGGGTTTGCTGTAGACGGTCTTTATTAGTTTAAGAAATGTCCCTTCTATACCAATTTTCTTAAGTGTTCTGATCATGAAGGGATGCTGGATATTATCAAAAGCTTTTTCTGCATCAATTGAAAGAATCATATGGTCCTTACTTTTTAGTTTGTTTATGTGCTGAATTACATTTATAGATTTACATATATTGAACCAGCCTTGAGACCCTGGGATAAATCCCACTTGGTCATGGTAATAATTTTTTTGATGTGTTGTTGGATTCTGTTTGTTAGAATCTTATTGAGTATTTTAGCATCAATATTCATTAGTGATATTGGTCTATAATTTTCTTTTCTTTTTGGGTATTTCCCTGGTTTGGGGATCAAGGTGATATTTGCTTCGTAGAATTTGTTGGGTAATATTCCTTCTTTTTCTGTATTTTGGAAGAGGTTTAATAATATAGGTACTAGTTGTTCTTTAAAGGTTTGGTAGAATTCTGACGTAAAGCCATCTGGTCCTGGGCTTTTTTTTAAGGGAGATTTTGTATATTTGATGCTATTTCAGAACTTTATATAGGCCTGTTCAACATTTCCACTTCTTTCTGGCTAAGTCTTCGTAGTTGGCATACTTCCAGGTATTGGTCGATTTCTTTCAGATTTTCATATTTCTGAGAGTAGAGTTTCTTGTAGTATTCGTTAAGGATTTTTTGAATTTCTGAGGGGTCTGTTGTTATTTCATCATTACCATTTCTGATTGATGAAATTAGAGATTTTACTCTTTTTTTTCCTGGTTAGGCTGGCCAAAGTTTATCTAGTTTATTGATCTTTTCAAAAAACCAACTTTTGGATTTATTGATCTGTTGTATAATTCTTTTGTTTTCAATTTCATTTAATTCTGCTCTGATTTTGGTTATTTCTTTTCTTCTGCTGGGTTTGGGGTTGGAATGTTCTTCCTTCTCCAGTTGCTTGAGATGTCCCATTAAGTTATTAACTTCCTCTTTTTCCATTTTCTTGAGGAAGGCTTGCAGTGCTATAAATTTCCCTCTTAGGACTGCCTTTGTAGTATCCCAGAGATTCTGATGATTCGTGTCTTCATTGTTGTTTTGTTCCAAAAATTTGGTAATTTCCTTCTTAATCTCGTCTATAAGCCATCTATCCTTCAGCATAAGGTTATTTAGCTTTCATGTTCTTGTATGGGTATGCATATTCCTATTGTTATTGAGTTCAATTTTCATTCCATGATGCTCTGAGAAGATGTAAGGAATAATTTCTATTTTTTAAAATTTTCTGAGGTTAGACTTGTGGCCTAGGATGTGGCTGATTTTGGAGTATGATCCGTGGGTTGATGAGAAGAATGTGTATTCAGTTTTGTTGGGATGAAATGTTCTGTAGATGTCTGTTAAGTCCAGATGTTGAATGGTTAAGTTTAAATCTAAAATTTCTTTGCTTAGCTTCTTTTTGGAGGATCTATCCAGCACTGCTAAGGGGTGTTAAAATCTCCAACTTACTATGGAACTGGAGGAAATCAAGTTGCCCATGTCTGTTAGAGTTTCTCTTATAAATTGAGGTGCATTCTGGTTGGGTGCATAAATATTAATAATTGAGATCTCATCATATTGAGTATTGCCTTTAACAAATATGAAGTGTCCATCCTTATCCTTCCTTATTTTGGTTGGTTTAAAGCCTATTGCATCTGCAAATAGGATTGCAATGCCTGCTTTTTTCTGCTTTCCATTTGCCTGGAGTATAGATGACCATCCCTTCACCTTGAGTCTATATTTGTCTTTTAATGTAAGACGCGATTCTTGTATGCAGCAGATATCTGGCTTGAGTTTTTGTATCCAGTCAGCCAACCTGTGCCTCTTTAGAGGACAGTTTAAACCATTCACATTAATTGAGAATATTGATAAGCCTTTTGAAGAGTCCAGTGGACATTTTTAATCCTTTTGCGACTGTTGAAGTTGGAATTTGATCAAAATTTTCTGGGTGGGTTTACTGTTGTGGTGGAGGATTATGCTGGTCTTTATGGAGGCTAGGTCTAAGAATATCCTGGAGAGCTGGTTTAGTTATGGCAAATTTCTTCAACATGTGAATGTCATCGAAGTATTTAATTTCTCCGTCATAAATGAAACTCAGTTTAACTGGGTACAGGATCCTGGGTAGAAAGTTTTTTTGTTTTAGGAGATTAAAAGTCGATGACCATCCTCTTCTAGCTTGAAAGGTTTCAGCAGAGAGATCTGCAGTTATTCTAATATTCTTCCCCTTGTAGGTGATGGTTTTCTTTCGTCTGGCTGCTTTCAGAATTTTCTCCTTCATATTAACTTTAGTGAAATTGATTGTGATGTGTCTGGGGGATTTCTTATTTGGGTTGAGTCATGCTGGAGTTCTGAAACGGTCTGCTATCTGAATTTCAGAATCTCTTGGCATATCTGGAAAGTTCTCTTTCATAATCTCATGGAGAAGAGACTCTGCCTTGTGAAGCCACTTGGTTGCTTTCGGGGATCCCTATAAGACGAATATTGGTTTTCTTCGAATTATCCCAGAGCTCTCTGAGAGAGTGATCTATTTTTGCCCTCCATTTCTCTTCCTCTTTGAGTGTTTGGGAGCATTCAAAAGCTTTGTCTTCAATATCAGAAATCCTTTCTTCTGCTTGCTCCATTCTGTTACTGAGAGATTCTACTGTGTTTCTCAGATCTTTGAGGGCTGCAATTTCTTGTCTCAAGGTGTCAAAATCTTTGGTCATTTGGTCTTTGAATTCATTGAATTCTTGAGATATCTTTTGGGTTACTGCTTGGAATTGTAATTCGATCTTATTTGCTATGCAGATTCTGAATTCGATTTCTGCATCTCAGCTATTTGTTTGTGCATGGGATCTTGTGCTGTGTCTGCCCCATTGATCCTTGGGGGAGTTGATCTGCTCTGATTATTCATATTGCCAGAGTTGTTCTGTTGATTTCACCTCATGATTGTTTTTCACCTTTGCCTCTGGCTGTCCTCAGAGTTGGGGGGGGGTGTCTCTCCAAGATTAGACCCCAGGGGGATCACTCTATTGTTGCTGGATCTTTGTAGGGAGTCACCCTGTGTAGTTCCTCTGGGGCTGCC
Organism: Nycticebus coucang; assembly: GCF_027406575.1. Lineage (NCBI taxonomy): Eukaryota > Metazoa > Chordata > Mammalia > Primates > Lorisidae > Nycticebus > Nycticebus coucang. Next base: position 81,697,653 of record NC_069796.1, read on the forward strand.
CCAGCTAGGGAGTTCTGGTTGTGGAAGCAGCTCCGGAGTGTGACACACCTGGATCTAGCTACAGAGCGGGAGGTGGTGTGCAGGGTTCTGGGAGTGCCAGGCACCCAGTGACTTTGGCACAGAGAGCCCAAGGCTCCAGAAGTTTCTGGCCAGGAGAAGGGCTCTGTGCAGAGGCAGAGAGGGCTCCGGATGGCACGCGACTACCAGTGTCCCTGGCCAGACGAGCAGGCCACTGTGGAGGCAGGGAGGGTACAGGAGGGAAGACGCAGGGTTGCATGGCTCCCGCAGTTCCTGGTCAAGACATGCAGAGGCCTGGTGGGTGCGAGTCGCAGGTCGCGGGTAGCGGCACAGCTCTTATGGAGGTCCGGGTGGTGCTAAGCCCAGGAGTTTGAGGTTGCTATGAGCTGTGACGCCATGGCACTCTACCCAGGGCAACAGCCCGAGGCTCCAGTGTGCCAAAACCAGTCTCATTCTGCCCCTGAGGGTTAAGTCTGTAACGCAGCTCAGTCCCTGCCTTTAGGCTGCTCAGTCACTAGGTTACTAGCTCCCACCCAATCCTTCCTCTGCGACCCTGAATCGCCAGGGCAGTTCTCTCACAATGGCTCCCTGCCGCCCACAGCTGAATACTATTAGCTCTGTCCAGTTCAGGGGCTCAGTCTGGGGCCCTAGACAATGCCCAAAGTTCTCCGCACTCCTGCTCAAGCTCTCCCCAAGGTAGTTCAACTGAGTGCCAAGTTCAAAAACACTGAAGCAGTTCACAGGTAAGGCCTTTCTGATTTGCAGTCTCACTGCTGCTTGTACTTACGGTTGCTGGCGGGATTAGGTCAATCGAACACACACAACCACTTGCCAGTTTTCCATTCTTTTTGTCCTCCTCTTGGGGTCCAGAAGTCCCTTGCTGACTCCCTGTATCCTCAAAGGGATGATTACAGGCAGATCCCACCAACCAGAGATGCCTGGAGTCTTTTTTTTTTTTTTTTGTAGAGACAGAGTGTCACTTTATGCCCCTCGGGTTGAGTGCTGTGGCATCACACAGCTCACAGTAACCTCCAACTCCTGGGCTTAAGCAATTCTCTTGCCTCAGCCTCCCGAGTAGCTGGGACTACAGGCGCCCGCCACAACACCCAGCTATTTTTTGGTTGCAGTTCAGCCGGGGCCGGGTTTGAACCCGCCACCCTCGGTATATGGGGCCGGTGCCTTACCGACTGAGCCACAGCTGCCACCCGATGCCTGGAGTCTTATCTCCTCAGACTCACCTTGCCCAGTTGCAGGGAAGCTGTTACTTGACCGCCATCTTGCTCCTAGCTCTGGAAACTGGAACTAATTGATCAACACTTATGTCTACATATGGAAGTAAATCTCGGTGAAAATCAAGCTACACATTTATGAGCCAGGCCCTGTCACTCACAAATAGGACTTAGTTGTGGTATCTGCAGGCTGTGATACTGGATTAGAAAGAAGTACTGTTTTCTCAAATAGGAGAGGTAACTATGTTGTTACCTGGTAGCTCAGCACTGGGTATTTCCTCCACTTAGAAAGGGAAGAAGATGACTTCCCTCAACCCCTTCCCCTGTCATGACCACCTATTGTGTCCCTTCCTTCACTGAGTCTCACTGACCATTCCTACTGACCATTCCAAAAAGTGTGTGTGTGTACACATACACTGTTTCACTGCTCTCACAACCATTAACTAGAATCTTTCTCTCCCTGCCCCATCCTAATAGAATACCAGCCCACCAAGCTCAGGACCTGGGGACTGGTTCACTGTCACATCCCAGCACCCAGACCAGTACCTGCTGCCTACAAGGTACCGAGGTGTCATGGAATTGAGTTGAGGTTGCCCTGGTGGCACGTTCTAGCCCTAGCTTTGCTGCTGATGCTCAGGCCTCCTCTGCCCTAAAGGCTGCCACTCTTCTTTCTGTCCTGCCCTGAGGATCTGGCACCCCCCACCCACACACAGTCCTGGCTCCACTCCCCCTTGCCTACCGTCTGCCAGCAGCTGCCATGCTTTCTGCCAACCTTAATTCTGTCTCAAGTGCACTGATTTGCATCAGTTTCCTTTGTAAGAAAAACCATTGTAGCAGCTGGGTCTCCCTTTCCCTGGTTGCCACAGTGTCACACAGAGAAGGTGCTCCCTAGATGGCAGTTCCCACTCCTCTGGGGCCTTGCTATAGCAGAGACCTGTTTGCAGGCCCCATAGCAGGTATTTCCTGGAAAGCCCCTTCGCCAGGAGGAGGCTTAGAGCAACTCGGGGATGCTCAGTTCTTTTGGGGCTGGAGGTCAATAAAACATATAAAAATTCTGGGGCGGCGCCTGTGGCTCAAGGAGTAGGGCGCCGGTCCCGTATGCCAGAGGTGGCAGGATCAAACCTAGCCCTGGCCAAAATAAAAAAAAAAAAAAAAACATATAAAAATTCTGAATTTTATTTATATATTCATTTGTTTATTTAGTTATTTATTTAGAGTCAGAGTCTTACTCTGTCTCCCTGGGTAGAGTACTACAGCATCACAGCTCACAGTCATCTCAAACTAGTGGGTTCAAGTAATCCTCTTGCTTCAATCTCCCAAGTAGCTGGGACTACAGCCACCTACCACCAGGCCTGGCTAGTTTTTTTTTATATTTTTAGTAGAGATGAGGCCTCAATCTTGCTCAGCCTGTTCTTGAACTGCTGAGCTCAGGCAATCCACCCACCTTGTCTTCCTAGAGTGCTAGGATTATAGGCATGAGCCACTCTGCATGGCCAAAATTTGGAATTTTAAAAGGTTATGAAGCCCAAGTGCTTTAAGGGCAGACCTGCCTCCCTAAGTGACTTATCCTCCCTCCCAGCTGTGATCCACCCTCTCTCCTGGTAACAGGGATTTTATAGCTCAGTCCAATCCTGGAGGCCACAGCCCAGGAGGAGAGGTCCTGGAAATTAAAACAAGAAAGAGGTTTAAGAACAGTGTTCTTGATCCCAAGGAGTATTTTCCTTTTACTCTCACAGTCGAAAAACCAAAAGGTAGTGTCAGAACATATTTTTGCCCAACCACAGCTGCTCTTTCTGTGTAGTGGCCTAGAGTCCCACCCTAGAACAGGGAAACACAGACTTCCTAACACATTGTCACATCCACCTCTCACTTTCTGCTGCCGCAGGAGACAAACCCACACAGAATGATGTCATCGTGCTTTTCATAGACATGAAGAAGGCAGAAGTAAAGGAGGCAGGAATTGAAGGGCCGGTGACACTTACCTGGGAGGGAGAGATTCCCAGGGCTGGGCTCTGGAACGGGAATGTTTTTTTTTTTTTTTTTGAGACAGTCTCTAGCTGTTGCCCTGGGTAGAGTGCTGTGGCATCACAGCTCACAGCAACCTCAAGTTCTTGCCTTAGCCTCCCAAGTAGCTGGGACTACAGGTGCCCTCCACAACACCTGGCTTTTTTTTTTTTGAGACAGAGCCTGAAGCTATGGCTCTGGGTAGAGTGCTGTGGCATCACAGCTCACAGCAACCTCCAACTCCTGGGCTCAAGCGATTCTCCTGCCTCCCCCTCCCAAGTAGCTGGGACTACAAGCGCCAGCCACAATGCCCAGCTATTTTTTGGTTGCAGCCATCATTGTTGTTTGGCGGCCCGGGCTGGATTCAAACCCGCCACTTCAGGTGTAAGTGGCTGGCTCCTTAGCCGCTTGAACCACAGGCACCAAACCCTGGCTATTTTTTTGTTGTAGTTGTCATTGTTGTTTAGCAGGCCTGGGCCAGGTTCGAACCGTCTAGTTTCGGTGTATGTGGCTGGTACCCTACCCATTGAACTACGGGCACTTCCTGGAACTTTTTTTTTCTTTTAAATCATTCTATTTTTTTAATTTCAGAATACTATGCGGGTACAAATGTTTTGGTTACATGAATTGCTTTTGTACAGTTTGAGTCAGGGTTGCAAGTGTGGCCCTCACCTGGATAGTGGGCACTGTGCCCATTAGATGTAATTTACCCCTCTTTTCCTGCCCCCCTCCCACCTGCTTGTTTTCCATTGAGTTTTACTACCAAATACACACATGATGTTGGTCAATTAGTTCCAATTTAATAGTGAGCACATGTGGTATTTGTTTTTCCATTCTTATGAAACTTCACTTAAAAGAATCATCTGGAGTTTCATCCAAGTTGTTACAAAAAGCATTCACCATTTTTTAAAAAATATATCACTGAGAAGTACTACATTGAACTGGAACTTGGGAAGTCCAGCGTGCTATCCACTGTGCTATAGAGCCAGCCCAGGAACTGAAACTTTTGATTTTGTTTTTTGAGAGTCTCACTCTGTCTCCCAGGCTAGAGTGGCATCAGCCTAGCCCACAGCAACCTCAAACTCCTGGGCTCCAAGCGATCCTCCTGCCTCAGCCTCCTGAGTAGTTGGAACTACAGGTGCCCACTATAATACCCAGCCAATTTTCTCGGCTTTTAGTAGAGATGAGGTCTCGTTCTTCCTTAGGCTGGTCTCTAATTTCCTGAGCTCAAGTGATCCTCCTGCCTCGGCCTCCCAGAGTGCTAGGATTACAGGTGTGAGCCACCTCTCCCAGCCAGGAACTGAAACTTTGGATCCAGCAAGACCAGGTGTGAATCCATTAATTAATCCCATTAATTCACTGTGCAACCTGAGGCAAGTCACTAAACTTCTCTGAGCTTGGGTTTCCACATCTCTAAAGTAGAATTATTAACACCTGTTTACCTTGCATAGCTGCTAAGAAATGAAATAATGTAACAAGAGCATATTTGATATAGTGTATGGCATCTTACACATAAGGAGTGTCCAGTAAGTAGCAGCTTTTATTACCATTAAAGGCTCCAAATAAATGAGGCCTATGTTTCTTAGAATCACATTACCTCATGTCAAAAATTCTAGGCTAAAAGTCCTCTGGAGCTTGCTGAGGATTTGCCCTGCAGAAAGACGTGGGCCATTTCCACAATGACAGGTGAGAGAGTTGGCCTAAGATCTTGAATTCACAGACTTTTAAAAGTAATTTCTGTTAGCTAGATTGCTCAAGAAAACAAAATCAAAACAAACCTACAACAACAGAGAAAGAAATGGGTATTTTCTGGGCTCTATGAGTGACCTGGAGAACTGGGATCTATCTTCCTATGCAGGCCCTGCATGAGTGGCTAGTCTTTTGATGAGGGGGCAGCCCTCTGCTGGCAAAGGGAAGTTGCTGACAAGATGTTAAGTTTCAAATTACATAATACATTAAGAAAATGAGTTATGTCCAAGGAGAATAAATTCAGTTATGATCTGGGATCTGCAGGTATGCCAATGATTCGCAATCCTGCCTGTGCACCTGGGTCTAACAAAAAACTCTATAAAAACAATGATTTCCTGAACTCATCCCCAACTAGCTAAATTAGTCTGGGGTGGGGCCCAGGCAACTTGATGTTTTAAAACTTGGGAACCATGGGCCGGGCACAGTGACTCAGCCTTTAAGTCTAGCACTCCGGGAGGCTGAGGCAGGAGGATCGCCTGAACTTGGGACTTCAAGGCCAGCCTGAGCAACAGAGTGAGACTGTATCTACTAGAAATAGAAAAATTAGCCAGGCATTGTGGTGGGCACCTGTAGTCCCAGCAACTCATGAGGCAGAGGCAGAAGGATCACTTGAGCCCAAGAGTTTGAGGTTGCTGTGAGCTAGGCTGACACCATGACACTCTAGCTTGGGCAGCATAGTGAGACTCTATCTTGAAACAAACAAACAAACAAACAGATAAATAACTTGGTATATCACTTGGCAAGGGCGAAGTTGGAAGGCCAAAGAATTCTTTTCTGGCGCTCCAGGATGTGTTCTCATATGTATTTCAGAATCCGCCACAACTGATAATGTTGATTAGTTAAAGAAGAAAAATTCCAAGTGGGAATCAGTGGGTTAGGCTAGAACAGAACTCTCATAAAAACTCAGGAAATGATCAATGATCAAGTGTGGTAAAATCCATTAAGACCTAAATAATGATTTGGACTGAGGAGGGCTACAAGAATTAGCTGATTCATTTCTAGTTACTCTTTTCTGTTGTGACAAGGGAAGGAGAAAATGGGCAGCAACAGCTGCCACTTACAGCAGTAAAAGACAGCATTAGAAAGGGGCTTCCCACAGGGCAGGTAGAAACCCCCCAATTGCAGATATTTATAAAACAGGGGCTGCTTAACTGATGCAGAGTGGGTACTGGGAGGATTCATAGACCACTGGCAAAAGCATAAGTGAAATATGGAGAGTAAACCTAAGCCCTGTAGCCAGGTTTCTCTCTGAACTATAATATAAAAAAAAAAAAAAAAAAAAAAAACTCAAACCAAAAACAACCCCCCAAATCATCAAGTATGTTCAAATTTTTCAAGCTGGGCGTGGAGGCTCACGGGGGGTAATCCTAGCACTCTGGGAGGCTGAGGCAGTGGATTGCCTTAGCTGAGGAATTCAAGACCACCCTGAGCAAAATCAAGACCCAGTCTCTACTAAAAATAGAAAAACCAGCTGGGCATTGTGGTGGGCGCCTATAGGTTCCAGCTACTTGAGAAGAGTTTGTATAAATAAGAATTATTTCTTTCTTGAATTTTAGTAACAGTCATTAGCCAAGTCATCTGAGCCTAGGGTTCTTTGTAGGGAGATTTTTAGTACTGAACCAGTATCTTTTTCTTTTTTTTAGACAGGGTCTTGCTCTGTAACCCGGACTGGAGTACATGAGTGTCATCATACTTCACGCCACCTCGAACTCCAGCAATTCTCTTGCTGCAGCCTCCTGGGTAGGTGGGACTACAGGCGCATGCCACTGTGCCCAGCTAATTTTTCTTTTCTTTCTTTTTTTTGAGAGACAGTGTCTTGCTCTTACTCAGGCTGGTCTCAAATTCCTGTCCTCAAGCAATCCTCCTGCCACAGCTTCCCAAAGTGCTAGGATTACAGGCATAAGCCCCAGTACCCGGCCTCAGCTTCTCTTTGAAAGCACTTGTATAACCCACTAAAGATGGTAGCTTGCCTTGTAGAACTGTGGTTCTTAGACTGAGGTGATTTTGTTCCCCGGGGACACTTTTGTCATAACCGAGAGGATGCTGCTGCCATCTAGCGGGCATATATGACAGGGACGCTGGTTAACACATCCTGTAATGCACACAGGGCACAGCCCCCAGAGCAAATAACCAGATCCCAGGTAGGTAGTGCTAAGACAGAGAAATACTGGCAGAGACCCATGGCCTTACTGTTCATTAGATGTATGACTTTGGGAAGTTACTTTTCCCTCTCTGGGCTTAGGTTCTCTCATCTGTAAAATTAAATGACATAATATAGCTATGAAGTACGTAGCACAGATTATTAGGTGCTCAAATTGAATTACTCTTGACATACTCTGGGCTTAAGGGGTCTTGTTACAGAAGAGTGAGAGAGCATGTTTTTGGAGATGCTTTTTCTGTTGTCTATCCACAACTTCCATCAGTCCAGGTACTATCACAGCTGTTGAGAATAAGATGTGTTGACACTTTTTTTGTTCTTGCCCCAAATAGCTCAGAGCCAGCACACCCCTAGACTGCTCCTTAATGACTTGTACAGTTTGGATGCGCTAAGCACAAAGGGAAGACATTGCTAAGTTTGGTTCATATGACTAAGATAGATTCTGAGATTAGAACGTAAGATATTTCTGGCTTTTCGGTCTGAATGCAGACTTCTACTTTTAGGGTGTTTTTCTCACATTGCATATTCTCATGAGTGAAAAATAAAACTACCACATTTCACTTACTGGATGCCAGGAAAACCCCCACTCTGCAGATGGGAAAACTGGTTCAGAGAGGATAAGATCCTTGCTCGAGGTCTCTACCAATAGTAGGAGGCTGGATTCCAACCCAGTCTGTCTGAAATTTTTCTCCAGTTCTGTTACATGTCTTTATAGAAAACTTAAACCCTAACTCATTATAGTCGGGAGACTTCCCTCTCTCATGGGGACCTGTGGTATTTTCTCTGTCTGAGCCTTCCTCAGTTTGGCTTTTCTTTTTACAGTCTCTACTCCTTTCCCAGAAGGGGAAGATTATGATGGTGTAGATTATGTTCCCAACAGAAAGAACTCTAGGGAGAGTTTATCTTTCTGGAACAAATGGTAAGCATTCTAGGATAGGTCAGTAAAAATTCATTCTACTTAGCCGGGCGTTGTGGCGGGCGCCTGTAGTCCCAGCTACTCTGGAGGCTGAGGCAAGAGAATCGCTTAAGCCCAAGAGTTAGAGGTTGCTGTGAGCTGTGTGATGCCATGGCACTCTACCGAGGGCCATAAAGGGAGACTCTGTCTCTACAAAAAAAAAAAAAAAAAAAAAATTCATTCTACTTACTGAGCCCTAGAATCCAGGCTCCCCACCCCCACCCCAAGTGTAACTAGACCATGGAGAGGGTAGAGAGATTGAACGACAGTATATACTAGAGGAAAATGGTGTCCCCCAGATATTTTATACGGCCATGTGGGTTTTGTTTTTAATTGAATTTGAATGTCCTTCTGCAAGGCACTGCCATTCACTATTATAACCCAGCTGCTTACATTTTTGTCAAGGCATTTGCGCTTTCTAACCCAGTTTTCTGAGAAAGCATTAAACAGGCCCTGCTTCATTTCTAGAAGAGAGTCAAAGCTGCACTTTTTAATTCTAGCAATTTTTCTTGCAAAGGTGCACTTTGATTGATCTTAAGCATGAGACTCTGGGGAACACCGACATGTTTTCTAGCTGTGTATTATGGAAAAAATAGTTTGTTTTGTAGAATATCTGCCCATGTCCACCATCTAACTTGAATATCTCCAGAGAGTAAGTCTGTGCGACTCTAAGCCTTCTCCAGGAAGAACAAAAGGAGGCAGCCTTTTGTTCTTTCTGGGGCCTTCTTACGGCTGTCTCCTGGATGAATGGTGTGCAAGGACACCCTTAAAGTACTGTGTATTCCCTTCTGTGGTTTAATTGAGACATGGTTCTTTGAATGCAGTAGAGACCACCCAGAGATAAGAGACTACAGAAAAGTGAATAAGACCTCAATAGGACCCAAAGTTAGTCTTTTTAGAAGAAAGCAGAAGTTTTAAATGAGGAAAGAAAAGTGTACTGTTCTTTGATCCATTGTATTAATCCAGGCGGTGCCTGTGAATCAGTGGGTAGGGTGCTGGCCCCATATACCGAGGGTGGCAGGTTCGAGCCCAGCCCCAGCCAAACTGCAACAAATAGCTGGGTGTTGTGACGGGTGCCTATAGTCCCAGGTACTCAGGAGGCTGAGGCAAGAGAATCACCTAAGCCCAGGAGTTGGAGGTTGCTGTGATGCCATGGCACTCTACCTAGGACAATAAAGTGAGATTCTGTCTCTTAAAAAAAAAAAAAAGTGTACTGTTTGGGACAGGTCCTTGTATGGAACTAACACAAGAGCAGGAAGTTCTGAATTGGCAAGCCAATAAAAACCCAATACTTTCCCCCTTTTTAAATGATACAGAACCACTCTCAGGCATCCCTGTGACACTGTACCTTTCAACCAACCCACATGCTTTAGTAAAGTACACCCAGCCACAAAAGATAGCAAGTGGCAGATTCTCTCAGGTGTGGGCAGCGGGTATCTCAAAACTGCTCAAGACCTGTCTGCTCCAGCTCTGATCCTGATTGGCTTCTGACTCTTGATCTATTTCCATGATGCCCCTCGTGTCCTCTGTAGGATTCCTATAAGTATACGGACTTCCTGAATCTCCTTCAACGACTTGCCCTCCTGCTTCAAACCCCTCCAGTAGAATACTGCTCCGCCAATGACACCACTGTAGGCTGATGCCCTGACTGTGTCTGCTTAGCCCCTCACAGGAAGGAAGATTCCAAAACCAGACCCTTCTCAAGGTCAGGGCTGCTGGGCTCCATTTTGCTCAAGGAGAGTAAGAGAAGCAGGCAGTGGTCATTCAGCAAATACTTGAACCAAGCACTGCACGTGGCCCTGGAGGAGTGGAGTGGCTCTGACTCACCTCACGGCAAGGACAGCTGCTGAGGACAATGAGCATCAAACCCGTTAAACAAGGGTGCAGTGGTTATGAAAGGGAGGTAGTGGGAGCCCATGTAGTCCACAGTGTATGGTGAAGAAGCTAGTCTCTGCGACTGCAGCCTGTCCTTCCTTGTCCCTGAAATTTCCTTATAGAGAGCAGATTGGTGAGGAACCCAAGCTGAACCTGAAGCAAGAGCATAACTCAGTTCATCTAAATGGTTAAGATGTAGTAAAGTTCATGTTTGGGAACCTAAAGTATGTCAAAATTATTTATATTATATTATGTTATATTATATTTTTGGGGTGCGGTGGCTCATGACTGTAATCCTAGCACTTTGGGAGGCCAAGGAGGGTGGACTGCTGGAGCTCAGGAGACTAAGATCAGCTTAAGCTGACCGACTGTGCATTAGTTCATCAGTCTTTAAAAAATGGCTGTAAAATCAGAAAACTTCTTGTCATTTACATGAATCAATACCAGTATTTTTTTCTAAGACCCTGTCTCTACTAAAAATAGAAAAAGTAGCCAGGCATGATGGCAGATGCCTGAGGTCTTAGCTACTCAGGAGGCTTGAGCCCAGGAGTTTGAGGTTGCTGTGAGCTAAGCTGATACCATAGCACTCCAGCCTCCATCCTGGAGACCAAGTGAGACCCTGTCTCAAAAAAAAGTTTGTTGCGATGGCAGGGGATGTTTGTTATGTATGGATGTTTAATGATTGTAAGGGTGGTTTTTGGGAAAAAGGAATTGTATCCATTCCCATGGCTTCAAATATTATCCATAAGATGAGGTCTCTCATGTGGTTCTACAGCCCAACCCTCTCCCCTGAGCTCCACACCCACACATCCAACAGCTTGCTTGGAATCTCCACTTTGGGACCTAACAGGCATCCTAAATTCAGTATGTCCAAACTTGAACTCATAATCATCTCTCAAAAATCTTCTGCATCCAAGCCAGCAGTATCTGGCAGAGTGACTTGTGCCTCTCCTGCCTCATCACCCAGGCAGACCCTCCCCGCCAAAACTCTCTCCCCGGCCTCCCACGTGCAACAAGCTCTGACTCTTAAACTTCAGTTCCATCCACCTCTCAGTTGCCATGTCCTGAATTCTATTTTGAGTCCCCTCACTGGTTTCAGTTTAGTCTCCCCACACTTACCCCACCTCTACATAACAAGTAAAGGGATCTTCTAATAAAGACTGAAAATCCAATTCTTTTCTTTTTTTTTTTTAGTTTAGTACCATTTATTAAGTGATCTCAGATGATGTTGTAGCTGCTGTGTGTCAGCCTTTTATTAAAACATAAAATGCTCTTCCAATTCCTCTTGTCCAGGACAGAAGGATCTTCCAGGTAGCACGCCAACAGAACAAGAGACTCTGATGATGCCAGTTTCAGTGATGGTGCTATCCAGAGAGGGATACATGCCCGTGTATCCAGATTTGGGATGTGGTCACTTGGTTGCTTGCAGTCTTATTCCATATTGAAATAATGTCCTCCTGAAAGTGGACAGAGACCACAGCCCCGCAGATCTCCTCTCCCACCATGAACTGTTCCCCCAACATGGCCAAGATGAGATTCTCCCAGCAACAGGAGGCCAAGCCCTTTCTCAACCACTTGCCACCATTTTTATTTGCATCATTCTTCCACGTGGGTTTAATTCCTCTTTGACAAGACGGAAGTCACTGTGGCCTGTCAGGTCCCCGGGTCCCTGGGACATATCATGTGGCTATAAAACCTCCAGAACTGCTCAACAAAGGCAAAGGTGTCAATCTGTTTGATATTCTGGTCATAGCTCTGTGAGCTGGTGGGACGGCCGGGAGTTCTCCTGGAGTAGCAGAAAGTGTAGTTGTTCTGCCCGGGTGCTCTGCTGCTCCAGGGACAACAGCCTTCCTTTTGCTGCTGTTCGGATTGTCTCATTCCGTTTTTTCCTTCTCACCATCTTTCTGTGCGCTGTTTTCTTCATTCTGATCATGGTCCCCACTGTCATCATCTTTTAAGGTGTCGACCTTGTTCATCCTCTCGCCGCTGCTGTCGCTACTGCCTCATGGAATGACTTCAGCTCCACCAGGTGAAAATCCAATTCTATCATTTCCCTGCTCACACCCCTTCATACATTCCTACTGCATCTAGGATAAAATCCCAAATCCTTTATTAAGGTCCTTGTGAGGCACTGCATGGTCTGGCCCCTGCCTCTGTCTGCAGCCTCCTCTTACTCCAGGTGGCTTCATCTCACTAAGCTTCTTCCCGTCTCTTCCTTCTGCTTGAAGTCTTGTTCTTTGACAAGTGACCCCGATCATCCTTGAGACTCAGCTTTACTACAGTCACTTCTTCAGGGAAGCCTCCCTGGCACCCTCCACCTCTCAGACTAGATCTAGTCTCTCTTTCTTAAACTTTTAAAATAGCTCCCACTTTTCCTCAGGGACGCGTATCACAATTGTATTTAATTATCACATGTCCCTCTTCCTCTGGAGGCCCTAAGCTCCCGAGAGAAAGTTATTTATCTCTGGTTTCTGGGACTGTGCCAGGCACATGGAAGAAGGTTCATATTTTCTGAATGAATGAATTCATTAGAAGAGTACTTCCAAAAGCGGGAAAAAATTGTATCCATTTATTGGGGTAATTGCTTTGCTTGTAAGCTCACAACTGATAAGGCACATTGTTGACAAACTGTGGGGGTGGAAGGAGGGAGACGAATCTAAGGATCCTGAAAAAGGGCAAAGAACACACAATCGTAGCATGTGGAAAAGGTCCTTGTCTCCTTCCCTCCACTCAAAACAGAACACCAAGATCACCGTTTTCACAATCAGCCTCCTCCTCAGGCCCACTCTCATTAGCAAGGTTTCTTTTAAAAAAACACATTTTAAAAAGTGAAATCCTTGGTGTGAAAGGATCATATTATGTCCAAAAAACACTGTTTGGAAATCTGTTCTTCTTATGGAACTTGAGTATTCCCAGGGGTTCAAGTAGAACAGACCTAGATTAAAACCTTGAGAAGAGCCTTGGCCAACCTGAAACATAAACCAAGCAAATGATCCAGGAGCAACAGTTCTGGTAAGTTGAGGCAAATTATTCCTACAGAGCACAGGACCATGGAGCTGGTTAGTTTAGGGGCCACGTTCCCTCTGCTTTGAAACATTAACCCAGGTCTGTGCCAATCCAGTACCGCAGCTGTAGGGAGAAACTGCAGCTATAGGTGATGAAGATACAACACAGCAAAGTAATCAGAACCAAGTTCTCCTTCCTGAATTAAAAGATAAAATACTATTATTCCTCAGTTATTCTCAGCAAACAAAAAGTGAAAGCCATTCGGAGGGTACACTGGTTCATAGCCTAGTCTACCCAATCTGTTCTCCCTGAGGAATAGAAGGGATTCTTCCATGCAGAAAGGAAGGGTAAGAAAATGGATGGATGTTCATTTGATTCAAGTGAGTCAAGAGCCCTGCCCCAACCCAGATGGATGAGAATTTCTCCATAAAACATATAGGGCTGAGTCCATTTATATTTAATAGTCTGTCAGCTTAACTGTCAAGGTATTCAACCATGAGATTTGACATTCATGGTAATAATACAGGGTTCCCCCATTCAAGGCTGGACAGGGATCCCCAGTTTTCTTTTCTTTACTTTTTTTTTTTTTTGTGGTTTTTGGCCAGGGCTGGGTTTGAACCCGCCACCTCCAGCATATGGGACCAGCGCCCTACACCTTTGAGCCACAGGCTCCGCACGGGTCCCACTTTTCTTAGGCCTGAGCAATTTCAAGAAGGGGAGGCCCCTGATATTTTGCCCTGAGCTGGGAGGAGTGCATTCATTCATTTGTCATTAACACTCATTAACATCGAAAAAGTGTTTCCATCTACGAAGTCATGGCCAAATGTAATTCTCAAGACCTTTATACTCCTAGACAAAGGACACGTGGGGACTTCCCACTTGGTTCTTTCCCTCTGCCAGAAGCTCTGTGTTTTTTTAGTCCTTCTGTCCAGAAGCTCTGGTGCTTTTTATTCCTTTGTATTCCTTTCTGTCTAATAAATCATATCTTACCACTGATCTGTGGTTCATGGGTTCATTCTTCGAATCCCCAAGACCAAGGACCTGATGAAGAAAGAAATTCCAGTAACAGTAACATCAGTGTGTCTGAATAAAAGAGCATCACAGAACTCATTGAGTTGAGTTCTACATGGAAGTCCTAGGCAGTTGGTCAGCTTGTTTCCCTTGACTTATGGAAGAGGTCAGTCATCAGCAAAAAAGCACAAAAGAAATGCTCTTCAAGGGTGGCACCTGTGGCTCAGTGGGTAGAGCACCAGCCCCATATACTGAGGGTGGTGGGTTCGAACCCGTCCCCTGCCAAACTGCAACAAAAAAAATAGCCGGGCGTTGTGGTGGGCGCCTGTAGTCCCAGCTACTCGGGAGACTAAGGCAGGAGAATCGCCTAAGACCAGGAGTTGGAGATTGCTGTGAGCTGTAACGCCATGGCACTCTATCCAGGGCAATAAAGTGAGAGTCTATCTCTAAAATAAAATAAAAAATAAAAAATAGGGCGGCGCCTGTGGCTCAAAGGAGTAGGGTGCCGGGCCCATATACTGGAGGTGGCAGGTTCAAACCCGGCCCCGGCCAAAAACTGCAAAAAAAAAAAAAAAACAAATAAATAAAATAAAATAAAAAGAAATGCTTTTCAAGAGACTAATGAAAGATGAAGAGCAATGTCAGCAATGTCATTATTTATGCTAATCACATCCACAGGGACTTAACAAGCGCACACCTGACACAACAGCCTATCACTTTGCAAAAGAGGGACACTGGATAAGAAGAGTCAGCATCTTCTCCTGAGGCAGCTCAGAGGCTGGCATGAGTCAAATACAATGGGCTGTCCTGAGCTCCTTGTTAGACAAGAAAATATAAATGGGATTTTCTAGGAGGCCATCCATTTTGCAGAGTGTCCTGCTAAACCAGGGATGGTTTGAAAATTTCATATAATTTACTTTCAAGAGCAGAGTATCCTTTATGACAAGACACCGCACACAGACGAACAGAGCGTCCAGACCCCCTTTGAAGATAATTAAAAACCAGTGTGAGTTTTCATGTTTACATGGATGGAGCTGGAACATATTCTTAGCAAAGTATCTCAAGAATGGAAGAAAAAGTATCCAATGTACTCAGCCCTACTCTGAAACCAATTTATAGCTTTCATATGAAAGCTATAACTCAATTATAGCCCCAAAAGAAGGGGTAAGGGGAGAGGGAGGGGAGGGCAGTGGGGAGGATGGGTGGAGGAAGGGTGATTGGTGGGATTACACCTACAGTGCATCTTACAAGGGTACATGTGAAATTTACTAGGTGTAGAATATAAATGTCTTAACACAATAACTCAGAAAATGCCGTGAAGGCTATGTTAATCAGTTTGATGAAAATATTTATTTATTTATTTTTTATTAAATCACAGGATGAAAATATTTCAAATTGTATATAAAACCAACACACTGCACCCCCCCCCCCACAAAAAAGAGAATTTGAGGTCGGTGCGAGCTATGACTCCATGGCACTCTACCTAGGGTGATGGAGTGAGGCTCTGTCTCCAAAAAAAAAAGTTTTGAAGCAACTTTGGTGAAAAATACAACAAACACATCCAGAGGAATTGAATAAAACTTATTTTTTCAAATGTCGACATTTCCAACTAGATTACTATCTGGAAATTTCAAACTCAAAAATCAAAGATTTAAGAGAAAAGTTCTTATTCAGGAATTCTTTTTTTTTTTTTTTTGTAGAGACGGAGTCTCACTGTACCGCCCTCAGGTAGAGTGTCGTGGTGTCACACGGCTCACAGCAACCTCTAACTCTTGGGCTTACGCGATTCTCTTGCCTCAGCCTCTCGAGCAGCTGGGACTACAGGCGCCCGCCACAACGCCCAGCTATTTTTTTGTTGCAGTTTGGCTGGGGCTGGGTTTGAACCCGCCACCCTCGGCATATGGGGCCGGCGCCCTACTCACTGAGCCACAGGCCCCGCCCTTATTCAGGAATTCTTATATGCATGTATCTTCCTCTGGAGTGGAAAAAAAAAAAAACAGTGTGAGCCTTTAGAGGACCACACCCATTACACAAATAAACAATAAAGTCCAGGAACACAGGAAACAGAAAATCCACATCAAGTGTCTTTTCTACTATTTATATGATTAGTGTTGCTTGTTTCATTCAATTGCAGGTGTTTCCGGCTATTTCTGCAGGAACCAACACCACCAGGGCAATGACAACAGCTGAAGGACAGTTTCCTATGAGAAAAGAGCATCCAGAGAGGTCAGAGTGGAGCCTGTCTGCACTCAGATGAAAGCCTAGGGTGCCAAACCCAGGAGAAGTGCACAATGGAGCTGTTCAGAATTGGGGCCCAAAGGTTTAAGACCAGTTTGATGTTGTGTCTCAAACACAATAAGAAAAAATCACCAAGCTGTGTCTGTTCAACTCCACCTTCCTCTGCAGCAGGCCCATTTTATCAGGAAAAGTAGGAGACCACCAGCTGGAGAGGAAGCAGCTTGTGGCGCTGAGATTGGTCAGCACACAGCACAGCAGAGGCCCTAGCCATGGCCTTTAAGAAGGGCCTGGACGGGGCTCAATGTCCTGTGTGTGCAGAAAGGCGCTGCAGAGGAGCAGGAGCATGATTCTCTCCAAGGACCTCGTAGAGCTCCAACAGCTCTGCCAGGTTTGGGGAAACCGCAGGGAGGCGTCTCCAGTCTCCCTGGTGGAGCAGTCGTGTGGGCAGTAGGCACAAGGCGCAGGTGCAGTCCACGTAGACCAGCAGGACCGAGCAGTGCACACACGGCATTGCTGTACCCAGGCCTGTGGGGCTGCCAAGGAGCTTCCAAAAGAGGAAGAATACAGTGTTAAACTGATTTTAAGAAAAAAGGGCCAGTGAGACCAGTGTTTATAACCTTCCCAAGGATTGGGAAGGCTGATGGGGGGGTGGGGGGAGGAGAATTGCTTGAGCTCAGGAGATGGAGATTAGACTGGGCAACATAGCAAAACCCCATCTCTACAAAAATAAAAATAAAAAATCACCTTAGTCCAGGAGTTCAAGGCTGTGGTGAGCTATTATTGTTCCAGTGCACTTCAGCCTGGGCAACACAATGAGACCTTGTTATTAAAAAAACAGAAAAAAGGGCGGCACCTGTGGTTCAAAGGAGTAGGGTGCCAGCCCCATAGGCCAGAGGTGGCAGGTTTAAACCCAGCCCCGGCCAAAACTGCAAAAACAAGAACAAACAAACAAAACAGAAAAATGGCTGAGTGCAGATCATGCCTGTAATCCTGAGAGGCATAGGTGGGTGGATTGCCTGAGCTCAGAAGATTGAGACCATCCTGAGCAAGAGGGAGACCCAGTAGAATAGAAGAATTAGCCAGGCATTTTGTCTGGCACCTATAGTCCCAGCTACTCAGGAGTCTGAGACAAGAGGATCACTTAAGCCCAAGTTTGAGGTTGCTATGAGCTGTGATGCCATGGCACTCTACCTAGGGTGACACGTCCTGTGTGTGCAGAAAGGCGCTGCAGAGGAGCGGGAGCATGATTCTCTCCAAGGACCTCGTAGAGCTCCAACAGCTCTGCCAGGTTTGGGGAAACTTAAAAAAAAGCCATAACAAAAAACTAAACCATACATCCCCATTTTCAGAGAAAAGAAAGAAAGAGAAGAAAAAAGAAAGGGGAGGGCACTGGGCAGATAAGAAAGATATTGCTCCAATTGTATCCTACGACTCCACGAGAATGCTTAGGTGTCTGCTTGCTGTAGCTGTGGGTTCACAGCTATTGCTCTTTGTATACATCATGCCAGGTACAAATCCAAAATCTAGAATAAAAACCCTTTGTTGTGTTTAAGGTGTGAGTTCTGAAGTGTGAATTCTCCTTAGATGGAGAGTTTTTTGTTTTTGTTTTTTAGAGACAGAGTCTCATTTTGTTGCCCTCGGTAGAGTGCCGTAGCATCAAAGCTCACAACAACCTCCAGCTGCTGGGCTTAGGCGGTTCTCTTGCCTCAGCCTCCTGAGTACCTTGTACCACAGGCACCGGCCACAACGCCCAGCTATTTTTTGTTGCAGTTTGGCTGGGGCTTGATTCAAACCCACCACCCTTGGTATAAGGGGCTGGCACCCTATTCGCTGAGCCACAGGCACTGCCCAGATGGAGAGTTTTTAACAGCCACTTACTACAGAGCATGACCCTGGTCAGGTTTCTTATTTCCTTTGCACTTTAGGTTCTTCTTTTATGACAGATAGTTTCCATCCTGCAGGTTAGTTGCGAAGGTTATAAACAAACTATCTGGCACATGGTAGACATTGAATAAATATTTTCATCATTGCCACCATGATTATTATTTTATAGGCCTGTTTCTACTCACAGTACAGGATTGTCCAGGTAAACACGGTGTTGCTTTCCTTTGTGTATAAACAACATAACCAAAAATGAGACACATTGAATGGAAGACAAATGCTTTATCCCACATCTGACTATAAATTAAGGGCTGCCCAGCAATTTACATATAATGCTAAGGTATGTGAGAAACTGTGTTATGACTTAGGTGAGCTTGGGTACAGAGGCATGTGCATGGGGGACAGAACAAAGTAATCTATGCAGTGGTTCCTTTGCACATTCATTCAGCAGATATTTTCTGACCCTTTCTCTGTGCCAGGCATTTTTTTCTTTCTTTTCTTTCTTTTTATTGAGACAGAGCCTCACTTTGTCACCCTTGGTGGAGTGCTGTGGCATCACAGCTCACAGCAACTCTTAACTCTTGGGCTCAAGCAATTCTCTTGCCTCAGCCTCCCAAGGAGTACAGGCGCCTGCCACAATGCCTGACATTTTTTTTTTTCCAGTAGGCCGAGACTGGGTTCAAACCCACCAGCCCTGGTGCATGTGGCTGGCACTCTACTGACTGAGTTATGGGCGCTGCCTGTGCCAGGTATTTTCTTAGGACAGTAGATACAAGGATGAATGAGACAGTTCCCACTTTCAGGGAGTTCACGGTCTAAAAGGGAAAGGGCAGAGCATTGTAACCCGCTTACTGGTGGACTGTTAAGAGTAAACACCAGGTCAGTGGAGTCTGTTGTTACTTCACAGTTTCTTTGCATCCTTGGCTTCACACAGGCTGGTCTTCCCTGAACACTTTCCCTCCCCTGTTAACCTGGCCACTGGTGCTTCAAGGCTCAGTTCAGGTGTCACCTTTTCTTCTGAAGCATTTCCTGATTTCCTACCCACTGTGTGAGGCTGGGTTACATGCTCTCTGCACCCCTCATGCTTCTAGCATCTGGGTACTTTCAGACTTCGTAATTGTGTGTTTAGATATCTGTCTGCCTCCTATACTAGTGGTTTCTCAGGTGCCAGGAAGGTGTTTTAGGAAGGTTGCCCCTAAGCTTTCCAAACTTCAGAAATCACTTTTTTCTTTTAAAACCCCACCAGCAGGCTCGGCGCCTGTAGCTCAGTGGCTAGGGCGCTGGCCACATACACCGGGGCTGGTGGGTTTGAACCCGGCCCAGGCCTGCCAAACAACAATGACAACTACAACAAAAAAATAGCTAGCTGTTGGGGTGGGCACCTGTAGACCCAGCTACTTGGGAGACTGAGGCAAGAGAATTGCTTAAGCCCAAGAGTTTGAGGTTCATGTGAGATGGGATGCCATGGCCCTCTACCAAGGGTAACATGGTGAGACTCTGTCTCAAAAAAAAAAAAAAAAAATCCGTTCGTACCTCAGAGAGGGCACCAAAACAACAACAAAAACCAAAACCAACCAAACCAAAAAAAGAGCCAAAACCACTAACAACCATTCAGACCCCAAGGAATTACTAGTTGCCAGCCACTCCCTGAAGGTCACTTTGCAAAGCTGCCACTGCTTTCCCATCCCACTTTGCCTGAATGTGGACATGAGATCCTCTGTTAATTCCCCCCGGTATAGATCAGAACAGGACATAATATGAAATCAAACTTTGTTGAGGACTTCAGGATAACAGGAGGGACTTGCAGTGCAGAAAAGGGAAACAAAAATAATAGATATCCATTGTTTCATTTTGCACATATTTTTAAAACATCTGTGCCAGGCACTGTTCCACACCTTGGGAATACAGCTGTAAATAAGACAAGTTCCTGCTTTCAGGTGCTATGTTCTTGTGAGTGATGGGACAGAGAGAATGGAGATATGACCTGATTGGAGAGAGTGATGAGAGGTACAGTTGTGATGAAACACAGGCTGATGAAACAGAGTCACAGGAATGGGCTTCAGCAGGGTGGGAGGAAGCATCTCTGGCCAGATTTCCTCTTTCTCCTGGGTTTGAAGACTGCTTTGCCAGACAGTAGTAGCTTTGAGGTAGGCATGTGGTTAAACTCCTAGGGTGGGTAGGAAGCAAATGCTGGGGAAGAAGAGGTGTGGGTGTGGAATTCTCACCCCAGCTGCTACCCAGATGGGTGTACAGGATGGTATGGGTGCCACTTGGTAATGGGCCAGGCCTCTTACAGACACTGGCTCTTGGGGGTCGGACTCATCCCTCTTGATTCACATTTCCTGCCAAGGTGCACAGAATACCTTTGAAAAAAGCAGCCAGCTAGTTCCTCTCCATCTCCCTAGAGAAGTCAGTGAAGGTTTTTTTAGAAGTGACAGGAGGAGATCTTGCCGTAAGTACCAGCCCTCTGTTAATTATAATTCTGGTTCTCCAGGAATACGAGATGGAGGGAGAGAAATGGGCTGGTTGTTTCTGCTCTCTTTGTGTGCAGTCCCACTTATGGCAAATTGCAACGATTCTGCTTACACGTATAAAAATAACTTAATTATTCTTCTGATGTCTTAAAAAATGATGCTGTCAACATTTTGCAAGATGATATGCCTCACACACTCAAGTCAGTGGTCCACCTCTGACTGTTTTTTTTTTTCTAATTCCAAAATAACTTTACCTTTAATTTCTATTCTTTGGTTCTGTGGGTTCCAGTCCCATTTTTGGTTAAATACCATCCTAAGCTGGGGCTAGTGGCACATGCCTATAAACCCAGCTACTGAGGAGGCTGAGGTGGGAGGATAGCTTGAGTCCAGGAGTTTGAAACCAATGTGGGCAAAAAAACAAAACCCTATCTCTAGAAAAATAAAATAAAATAAAAAAATCAAGCCATCCTGGACTGTAATAGGGGATGAACCTTTGAGATTCAACCTGTAATCTGGAGCTGTGGAGACGGCCAGGCAAGTTTCTGCTCCAGGTTGGCAGGCTGCAGCAGCAACCAGCCCCCACACCCTATGGAGGATTACAATTCTCAGTTCATGGGGAAACTAGGTGTTGTGTGTAAAGATTGGTGAAGTGTGGAGTCCTGAGTGGCATTTTGTGGCCAGAGTGTGGTGCTGTGTCTGGAGTAGTAGCTCCCTGCAGTTAGGGAGCAGGACAGACATTGAAATGGGGGAAAATCTCAGATAGGATGTGGCCATTGTTTTAAAACTCACGAGACAGTGGTCACTACAGACATCTTTTCACACAGGCCATGCACATTGATTTGAGTTTCACCTGCAGGCAGTCATCCTACACTTGGAACAGGCCCAGGATATCCTGCCCTTCATGGGAACAGTTGCAAGGAGAATTTGTGAAACCTGCCTGTGATGATATTTTGAGATCTGTGGAGTCAACGGTTTGGCAGGTTCTAAGCACCAAGTGAGTAATCAGGCAACCACCAAAAACAATCTAAATTGGGAAACAGGTATAAGCCTGGGAACCACTCATATCGTCACCTGGTGTCCAGAAAGTATATTGCAACATAAATATATTCCTAGTAAAGTTGATCCCTATGGAATAAAATAGGTATATGTATTTATGTAAAAATAAAAATCAACTTCAGAGCGACGTGGCTTTTCTTTTGCATGCCAAGAAGCGGTATATTGGCACTGACAGAAACCGTGGTGGTGGCCCAAGGAAGAGTGTGCCCATGGATAGTGTGTGGCTCAAGTTTCTCAGGCTACTAAGCTAATGTTCCCACTGGTTGAAGTGGTGACCATAATAGCCTTCTTAAAATTTTAAAATATTTATATCACTTGTATGGGTAGGGTGCTGGCCACATGCACCAGGGCTGGTGGGTTTGAACCCAGTCCCGGCCTGCTAAAAACAAACAAACAAACAAAAAAATAGCCAGGCATTGTGGCAGGTACCTGTATTCCCAGCTACTCGGGAGGTTGAGACAAGGGAATCGCTTTAAGCCCAAGAGTTTGAGGTTGCTGTGAGCTGTGATGCCATAGCACACAAAGGGCAACAAAGTGAGACTCTGTCTCAAGAAAAAAAAAGCAGATAATGACCTTAAAGATAGTAATAGAAGGGATACACTTGAAGAAGGCAACCAGGATGAAGCTGACCTGAAGGTTTTAAAAGGATTAGAGAGGGCTGGGGTGATGGCTCATGCTTGTAATCCTAGCATCCTGTGAAGCCAAGATGAGTGAATTGCTTGAGCTCAGGAATTAAGACCATCCTGAGCAAGTGTGGGACCCCGTCTCTACTAAAAGTAGAAAAACTTAGCCAGGTATTGTGGTGGGCACCTGTAGTCCCAGCTACTTGGGAGGCTGAGGCAAGAGGATTGATTGAGCTATGCACGAGTTTGAGGTTGCTATGAGCTTTGATGCCATGGCGCTCTACTGAGGGCAAAAACGTGATACTCTGTCTTAAAAAAAAATTAAAATACAATAAAAATAGAAAAACTAGCTGGCTATCGTGGCAGGTGCCTATAGTCCTAGATACTTGGAAGGCTGAATCAAAAGGATCGCAAAGAATTTGAGGTTGTTGTGAGCTATGATGAGGCCATGGCACTGTACCCAGCATGGCAGAGCAAGACTCTGTCACAAAACAACTTAGCAATTGATTGAAACATATCACATACATAAAAATATATGAGTTCATGCTCTGATAGAAAAAGAGAGAAAAAGAGAGAGGGAGAGATATCACTGGTTACCACTGGTGATAACCAGAAAAGGCACCAAATCTTTTTTTTTTTTTGGTAAAAGAATCCGTTTTATTCCTCTTTGTACACAGTAATGTATGAGGGTGGTGATCTCCTGACTCCATACATCTCTTACACAAAGATGCCCCCTTAAATATGCCCAGCTGTCTGCCCCATTTCAGTGGTAAAGAACGGGCAGTTAGTGGGTAGGGCAGAATGCCTAAATCTCAGAAAGGTTTTGTTAAGACATTTTTGTGGGGAGGAAGTTTTGGTCAAGGGGCAGATTAGATGCAAGTGTGGGTGTTCCATTCTCCATCTTCCTGGGGAAATCCGAGTCCCAAAGGTTTTATGAAGAAAGGCACCTCTCTCAGCAACCAAGGGAGAAAAGCCCAGACTTACTACTTGAAAGTGAGGCTGAGGCAGAGAGAGGACAGGGTTAAGCAGCAGATTGCAGACCCAAGGCAGAGGAGGGAACACATGTGGGGGAGTTGAGGGGACCAAGAGAGCCTTGAGGCCCAAGTCATAAATTCTACTCCTCCATTTCTGAGCAGAAATTCTTCTTCCCAATATTAAAATGGAGTTTTAGTCCCAGGGAGTGGCTGTGCTCCAGGGCACAGTGAGGACAAACCATGCAAAGATCCCATGGATAGTAAAGAGTAAGGTAGGTAGCTGACCAAGGGATGGACACTCATCATAGCAGTTTTGAAGCTATATGCCAGGATGGGGTAGAGAATGAATTTTTTAAGTTCTATCCAATAATACGTAAATCACTGTTTCTTATACTCTGTCCCATCACTAGGAGCTATTCCCAATCTCTTTCCCAAGGTGGAAGACAGGATAGTAAGAAAGAATGAGAGAAAATGCTGAGGCCAAGTGGGGCTGTGGCTGAGATTGGATACATCCTCACCCACCCCACCCCCACTCATTCTATAAAAAAGAATTCTCTCTTCTTCCCCTTCCTGGACATATAGGCTGTTGGGATAAGGCTGGGCAGAGGCAACAGGAGGAAAATACTCAGCACATTCTTTCTCCTGCTTTGATCTGAAGTGTAGCTACAGCAAAGGGCATAGAAGTCAAGGAGAAAATAAAGGGGGTAGGAGAGCATGGGAGCATAATCCAGTCTAGATAGGAACAGGATACTTCCCCAGCCCTGTATCCAAATCTGCTGGGAGCTTTACTCCCAGAACTGAAAACAGTAAGAAGGAATAGAAGTGTGCACGGGGCTTGGGGGCTGTGCGTATGGGGGAACCACCATAGACAGGATGGAGATTTAAGGATCCTTGTGATCCCCTAGATGAATTCACAGCAGACGTGGATTTTTTTTAGGGTGCTGAGGAGCCAGGAACATTGAGGTCTTCACCAAAGAAGTGACCACTTGATCTGTTCTTCGGCTGACTGCAACACCTGGGACACTGCTCTGTGAGGGGCACATCTTCAGCCCTTAGTGCCATCCGGTGTACCACTTGCTGGGGATCACTCTCTAGGATCACTCCTCCATCTACGATTTCATCCACAGCCAAGAAGAGCCCCTCCATGTTCTCTAGCAGAGCTCGCTTTTCTACATTTTTCCCCCAGCTCAGTGAGTCAAAGAGGCAGTTCAGAACAGCCATAAGCATCAGCTCATTTTCACAGGAGCTGCCAATTACATAGAAATAGAGATCGACGCTGCTTTTGTAGTCCAATTTTATCCCATAAAGTTTTCTGTTTGCTTGTTTTGGTTTGATTTATAGCATTTTTGTCCTTCCTCTCTACCTGGTAGAGGTGGGGTACTGTGTCTGATCAGGTTAGCAAAGAGCTGCTGACCTCAAGGGACCCACCCAACTGGGCACCCCCAGAGGTTGGGTTTTTTTTTAAGGTTGTGTCAAAGTACCCTACTGTACACCTATATTGTTCTGTCTCCTTTCTGTGCTTCTCTTCTTTTTGTCAATATTCCCTTTTACCCACTCCCTCTCCTTTCTCTATTTTCTTTTCTTTCATTCATTCTTTTTTCTTTCTTTCTTTTATTCTCTTCTTGCTCTTCAACCTTCTCATCCTTCTGGTCCTGTACCAAAAAGACTCATCGAAATCTTAGTCCACAGGCATGGGAACTTAAAGAGCAAGAGAAAGTGAAAGGAAAATTAGGGCAAGGAAACAGATAAAAGAAATCACTCATGAGGAAGAATCAGCAGAAAATTCCTGGCAACATGAAGAACCACTCCAGAGCAACCCCTCCAAGGGACCATGAAGTAGCTACTGCAGAGGATTCCACCTATAAAAAAAATGTTAGGAATGACAGAAAGGGAATTTAGAATACACATGATGAAAACAATGAAGGAAATGATGGAAACAATGAAGGAAACTGCTAATAAAGTGGAAAATAACCAAAAGGAAATCCAAAAAACAGAATCTAATAAGATATGAACGATATGAAGAATATAGAAAGGATATAGTGGAGCCAAAGGAACTGAAGCAGTCTATTAGGGAACTTAAAGATGCAATAGAAAGTATCAGCAACAGTTTAGACCATGCAGGAGAAAGAATTTTGGAGGTAGAGGACAAAGTTCTTGAGATAACGCAGATAGTTAAAGAGGCAGAAAAGAAGAGAGAGAAAGTAGAATGTTCACTGACAGAATTATGGGACTTTATGAGGCATTCCAACATAGAGTTATAGGAATCCCAGAAGGGAAAGAAGAATGCCCCAGGAGAATGGAAGCCATACTAGAGAATATTATAAATGAAAATTTCCCAAATATCACCAAAGATTCTGACACACTGCTTTCAGAGGGATATCAGACCCCAGGTTGCCTCAACTCTAACTGAGCTTCTCCAAGACACATTGTGATGAAACTGTCCAAAGTCAAGACAAAACAAAAGATTCTGCAAGCTGCCAAGAGTAAGCACCAATTGACCTACAGGGGTAAATCTATCAGAGTGACTGCAGACTTCTCTAATGAAACTTTCCAAGCAAGAAGACAATGGTTATCTATCTTTAATTTACTTAAACAGAACAATTTTCAGCCCAGAATTCTATATCCTGCTAAGCAAAGCTTTAAAATTGATGGAGGAAATAAAATCATTTACGGATATACAAACATTGAGGAAATTTGCCACAATAAGACCAGCTCTACAGGAAATACTTCAACCTGTTCTACCCACTGACCATCACAATGGATCAGCAGCAAAGTAAGAACTCAGAAATTAAAGGACAGAACCTAACTTCCACACTTATGCAAAAGATAAAACTAAGCAATAGACTCTCACAAAATAAGATGAATAGAACACTATCACACTTATCAATTATCTTAATAAATGTTAATGGCTTGAATTCCCCACTGAAGAGACACAGATTGGCTGACTGGATTAAAAAACACAAGCCATCCATTTGCTGTCTGCAAGAAACATACCTGGTTTCAAAAGATAAGTTAAAACTCTGAGTCAAGGGTTGGAAGACAAATTTTCAGGCAAATGGAATTCGGAAGAAAAGAGGAGTTGCAATCTTATTTTCAGATACATGTGGATTTAAAGCAACTAAAGTCAAAAAAGACAAAGATAGTCACTTTATATTCGTTAAGGGAAAAATAAAACAAGAAGACATCTCAATTCTAAATATTTATGCACCCAATTTAAATGCTCCCAGATTCTTGAAACAGACCTTACTCAGTCTGAGCAATATGATATTCGATAATATCATAATAACAGGGGACTTTAACACTCCTCTTACAGAGCTGGACAGATCCGCTAAACAGAAATTAAACAAAGATATAAATAAATTAAACAAAGATAAAGATTTAAATGAGACCCTAGAACAACTGTGCTTGATAGATGCATATAGAACACTCCATCCCAAAGGTAAAGAATATACATTCTTCTCATTACCCCATGGAACATTCTCCAAAACTGATCATATCCTGGGACACAAAACAAATATCAACAGAATCAAAGAATTGAAATTTTACTTTCTATCTTTTCAAACCATAAGGCACTAAAGGTGGAACTCAACTCTAAAAAAAAACGTTCAACCCCACACAAAGGCATGGAAATTAAAAAACCTTCTGTTGAGTACAGATGGGTGCAGGAAGAAATAAAACAGGAAATCATTAACTTCTTTGAGCATAACAACAATGAAGACACAAGCTACCAAAACCTGTGAGATACTGCAAAAGCACTTTTGAGAGGAAAATTTATCACTTTAGATGCCTACATTCGAAAAACAGAAAGAGAGCACATTAACAAACTCACAAGACATCTTAGGGAATTGGAAAAAGAAGAACAATCTAAGCCTAAACTCAGTAGAAGAAAAGAAATATCCAAAATCAAATCACAGATCAATGAAATTGAAAACAAAAGAATCATTCAGAAAATCAATGAAACAAGGAGTTGGTTTTTTGAAAAAATAAATAAAATAGATGAACCATTGGCCAGACTAACTAGAAACAGAAAAGTAAAAAATCTCTAGTAACCTCAATCAGAAATGATAAAGAGGAAAATAACAACTGATCCCACAGAGATACAAGAGATCATCTGAATACTACCAGAAACTCTATGCCCAGAAATTTGACAATGTGAAGGAAATGGATCAATATTTGGAATCACATCCTCTCCCTAGACTTAGCCAGGAAGATATACAGCTCCTGAACAGACCAATTTCAAACACTGAGATTAAAGAAACAATAAAAAATCTTCCAACCAAAAAATGCCCTGGTCCAGATGGCTTCACACCAGAATTCTATCAAACCTTCAAGGAAGAGCTTATTCCCATACTGCAGAAATTATTGCAAAAATTGAGGAGGAAGGAATCTTTCCCAATACGTTCTATGAACCAAACATCACCCTGATACCAAAAACCAGGAAAAGACCCAAACAAAAAGGAGAATTTCAGATCAATTTCACTCATGAATATAGATGCAAAAATTCTCAACAAAATCCTAGCCAATAGATTACAGCTTATCATCAAAAAAGTCATACATCATGATCAAGTAGGTTTCATCCCAGGGATGCAAGGCTGGTTTAACACATGCAAGTCCATAAACGTTATCCACCGTATTAACAGAGGCAAAAATAAAGATCATATGATCCTCTCAATAGATGCGGAAAAAGCATTTGATAAAATCCAGCATCCTTTTCTAATTAGAACACTGAAGAGTATAGGCATAGGTGGCACATTTCTGAAACTGATTGAAGCTATCTATGACAAACCCACAGCTAATATTTTACTGAATGGAGTAAAACTGAAAGCTTTTCCCCTCAGAACTGGAACCAGACAAGGTTGTCCTCTTTCATCTTTACCATTCAACATAGTGCTGGAAGTTCTAGCCAATACAATTAGGCAAGACAAGGAAATAAAGGGAATCCAAATGGGAGCAGAGGAGATCAAACTCTCCCTCTTTGCTGATGATATGATCTTATACTTAGAGAACCCCAAAGACTCAACCACAAGACTCCTAGAAGTCATCAAAAAATACAGTAATGTTTCAGGATATAAAATCAATGTCCACAAGTCAGTAGCCTTTGTATACACCAATAACAGTAAAGATGAGAAGCTAATTAAGGACACAACTCCCTTCACCATAGTTTCAAAGAAAATGAAATACCTAGGAATATACCTAATGAAGGAGGTAAAGGACTTCTATAAAGAAAATTATGAAATCCTCAGAAAGGAAATAGCAGAGGATATTAACAAATGGAAGGGCATACCATGCTCATGGATGGGAAGAATCAACATTGTTAAAATGTCTATGCTTCTCAAAGTATCTACCTATTCAATGCCATTCCTATTAAAACACCAACATCATACTTTCAAGATTTGAAAAAAATGATTCTGCATTTTGTATGGAACCAGAAAAAAACCCGTATAGCTAAGGCAGTTCTTAGTAATAAAAATAAAGCTGGGGGCATCATCATACCAGATTTTAGGCTGTACTACCAAGCCAAAGTGGTCAAGACAGCATGGTACTGGCACAAAAATAGAAAATAGAGACATGGACACTTGGAATCAAATAGAAAACCAGGAAATGAAACTAACATCTTACAACCACCTAATCTTCAATAAACCAAACAAGAACATATTGGCACAAAAATAGAAAATAGAGACATGGACACTTGGAATCAAATAGAAAACCAGGAAATGAAACTAACATCTTACAACCACCTAATCTTCAATAAACCAAACAAGAACATACAATAGGAAGACTCCCTATTCAATAAATGCTGTTTGGAGAACTGGATATCCACATGTAAAAGACTGAAACTGGACCCACACCTTTCCCCACTCACAAAAATTGATTCAAGATGGATAAAGGACTTAAATTTAAGGCACGAAACAATAAAAATCCTCAAAGAAAGCATAGGAAAAACACTGGAAGATATTGGCCTGGGGAAAGCCTTCATGAAGAAGACTGCCATGGCAATTGCAACAACAACAAAAATAAACAAATGGGACTTCATTAAACTGAAAAGCTTCTGTACAGCTAAGGAGACAATAACCAAAGCAAAGAGACAACCTACACAATGTGAAAGGATATTTGCATATTTTGAATCAGACAAAAGCTTGATAACTAGGATCTATAGAGAACTCACATTAATCCACATGAAAAAAGCCAACAATCCCATATATCAATGGGCAAGAGACATGAATAGAACCTTCTCTAAAGATGACAGACGAATGGCTAAGAAACATGAAAAATTGTTCATTATCCCTATCTATTAGAGAAATGCAAATCAAAACCACCCCGAGATACCATCTAACCCCAGCGAGAATGGCCCACATCACAAAATCTCAAAACTGCAGATGCTGGCGTGGATGTGGAGAGAAGGGAACATTTTTACACTGCTGGTGGGACTGCAAACTAGTACAAACTTTTTGGAAGGAAGTATGGAGAAACCTCAAAGCACTCAAGCTACACCTCCCATTTGATCCTGCAATCCCAATACTGGGCATCTACCCAGAAGGAAAAAAATCCTTTTATCAGGACACTTGTACTAGACTGTTTATTGCAGCTCAATTTACAATCACCAAAATGTGGAAACAACCTAAATGCCCACCAACCCAGGAATGGATTAACAAGCTGTGGTATATGTATACCATGGAATACTATTCAGCCATTAAAAAAAATGGAGACTTTACATCCTTCGTATTAACCTGGATGGAAGTGGAAGACATTATTCTTAGTAAAGCATCACAAGAATGGAAAAAAAAGAATGTAGAAGCATGAATCCTATGTACTCAATTTTGATATGAGGACAATTAATGACAATTAAGGTCACGGTGGGGGTGGGGACAGGAAGAGCAGAGAGAGGGAATGAGGGAGGGAGGTGGGGCCTTGGTGTATGCCACACCTTTTGGGGGCAAGACACCATTGCAAGAGGGACTTTACCTAACAAATGCAATCAGTGTAACCTGGCTTATTGTACTCTCAATGAATCCACAACAATAAAAAAAAAAAAAAAAGACTTTAAATTAGCACCTCATTCTTTTCTGAGTTCCTTTCAAAGTATTAACTAATCTGCAAAAGGAGATTTTCCCTAGGTTCAGTTGCTCCCTGCACAGAAAGCCAATTACTGAGACAATGGAGATTGTCAAGGAAGAAAGGAAATTTACTGTGGAGAACAACCAGGAGGTAGGAGGCCTGCCTCAAATCTGCCTCTTGACCAGCTGAGCGGTTTTGCTAGAGGTCAAATGAATAATGCATAAAGTGAGTGAGCATCATTACATGTTGGGGTGGAACGTGGGGAATGCAAGTGTAGTGAGAAATTGAAATGGCACGCGCATCCAAGGATCAAAACACGGCAGCTAGAGCCCCCCCCCACGCCCAGTGGAGATTTTAGTAGTATAATGTGCTGGGGGGCAGTACTGGTCATCTTTTCTGTCTTGTGCACACACTGGTGGTGGGAGTAGTGCTCAGATGCTCCTTGGGCAAGTTGTGGAATGCCACTGACCTTGACGTCTCTGAGCAATGGGGTAATAAAGCCTTGTGACTACCTCATTACTACAGGAAGCGTCCACCACTTCTGAAAACATCTCAAAGGTGAGGGAATCAGTGAAACAGAAAATTACAAAGTCCTGGTCAGCAAATCTTACTGGCCTGGGAAGTTGAAACCTAGAGAATTGCAAAAAGGCATTTTTGTTCAAGGAGCCGGCTACAAAAGTTCAACTCTGAAAACAGAAATGGTATAAATAGTCTCTTTTGAAGGACAGCGTCTTTCAGATGAGTGTTCTATCATTCAGATGGAAGTGACATTGGACCTCCCCCCGTGTCCCTGTCTGAAATGGTACCTGGGTACATGAATATGTGTGTGTGTGTGAGGGGTGGGGGGGTGGTACTTAGGCGACCTGTGTGAGGAGAGAAGGGCCAGGGACCCACTGAGGTACACACTGTCCTCTGCAGTGGACGGTCTGGTTTGGTCTGGCCTGGCCTTGGACAAATGACTGCCATGGGGTGACTGGTCCCATCTGGCCTCTGGGTCACTGCTGGAGTCTCTGGTCCTCCCCGTTTGCCTGTGACCATGAAGGCCATGCATCTTGTGGCCCGGGTGTCTTCACCCTGGCCTCTGCTGGTCTCTCAGCAACTCCGTGTCCTCCCCGGGGCCTGTGGGCACTTCTGGATGCCTGCGTGCCTCACCCAGGCCACAGGCCGCAGACAGCCCTGCCTCAGGCCCATGTGCCTGCTGCTTCCTTCCGCACTTGCTGCTGCCGCTCCTGCACCACGTTGCAAACTCTTCTACGTATGTATCTGTAGATCTTGGGGTCTCAGGGCTCCCCTGAATTTCTCTGAATCCATCAGGCCTCCCCCTGCTGACTGTGCTTTTACCCTGTAAAGGACGCCACCCCTGGACACGCACCCCAGACTTCCCTGCTCTCTGCCTCTGCCTCACTCCTCCCCTCACCGGTGGGGACAGAAGGGGACAGGAGGAAGAGCCGCCCCGGACCTCCCTCTGTCACATTGCCTTCTTCCTAGGAGCCTTAGTGGGGCCTCTCTACAGCATGGAAGAGACTTTGTGGTCTAGCCAAATGGTCTTCAAGCGTTGTGCTCCCTGTGGGAGTGCACAGAGGCAGCTCACCGTGTATCTCCACCCTCCACATTTCTCTGGACACAGGGGGGATTTTACTCCCTGCCCTCTTGTGGCTGGGTGGGCCTTGTGACCAGCCTGGCACGTGTAGCTTCCGGTAAATGTGTCTTGAAATTTTTGGTATTCCCAGAGAACGGCTAGCACCACGGGAAGGTTTGCACCATTCCCCTCTGCCGTTCCTGCCGCTCTGCGGCTTGTCTCCACTCCTGCCAGGTCCCGGGAAGGGTGCCGAGAACAGGACAGGAGCTCCTCGCTAAGGGGTGGTATTTCCCTCCTGTGCTCTCTTTGCTTTGTTGCTGGGGAATGTCCTCAAGAGGGACGCCTTTCTAGACAAAAGGGGAGGTAGAAATGGCAAAGCAGTTAACTCCATAAAAACCGCTGTCATGGCTTGGCACTCGGAGCACAGCGTCAAGCCACTTACACTGAGGCTGGCAGGTTCGAATCCCGCCTGGGCCAGCTAAACAACAATGACAACTGCAACAAAAAATAGACAGGCGCTATGGCCGGTGCCTGTAGTCCCAGCTACCGCGAGGCTGAGGCAAGAGAATCCCTTAAGCCTGGGAATTTGATGTTATGGTGAGCTGTGATGCCACAGCACTATACCGAGGGCGACACAGTGAGACTCTGTCTCAAAAAAAAAAAAACAAAACTGCTGTCGTCCCCAGCCCCTGCTCCCACATCTCTGCCCTCAGAACTCCCCACAGGTCAGAGCTCCTGACTCGCCCTGTAAGGAGCGTGTGCAAGAGAGGAAAGCAGCAGAAGCACTGTGGAACCCCGCAGTGGCCATCGAAGGAAGGACAGTCCCACATGGATCGTCCTGGGGTGGGAGGCATGTGGGAAGGGAGCCTGTCACCTCAGACGCAGTTCCAGGCCCATCAATTTAAGGCAAGAAGACATAGAGGGCCAGGCACGGTGGCTCACACCTGTAATCCTAGCACTGGGGGAGGCTGAGGAGGGAGGATCCCTTGAGCTCAGGAGTTGTGAGCATCCTGAGGAAAAGGAAGACCCCATCTGGACTAAAAATAGAAAAATCACCTGGGCATTGTGGTGGGCACTTATAGTCCTGCCTACTCAGGAAGCTGAGGCAGGAAGATTACTTGAACCCAGGAGTTTGAGATTGCTGTGAGCTAGGCTGATGCCACTGCATTCTAGCCTCGGGCGAAGGAGTGAGACTCTGTCTAAAAAAAAAAAGACATACAGAAGTTGAGATTCTGGAAAATGTTTCCCTTAAACTACCCACATAACCTGAGTGTAAACCTAACATTCAGTTACAGTGGGATATTTTCTGGCACTTCCAAAATTTCAATATACATCTTTTATAATATTTTTTCCAAATTCTATGCATTAGTCAATAAAGCATCAAAGTCTATTTTCTTTGCCTCACCCCCCCACTGAAAGACTTTGTGTACCTTAGGAATTTGTGTTCCCTCAGTTTAAAGATCTCTGAGCTTGTCCTCAGAGCTGAGAACTAATGAAATTCACACAATCTCTTTCCCTGTCAACCTGGCTGGCTCTCGGCTCATGTCCCAAGTGAAAAGCTTTTAGTTCCAGCTGTGGCACCAAGGCAAAATTGTCTTTGCCAGGAGGTCACATATAAAGGAATGCAACAGAAAATAAATTCACAACAATACAATTGAAAACTCTTGTCCCCATTGCACCTATAAAGCACAATGACTACCGAGTGGTGAGCACCAAGACAAGGGCCGTGAAATAGCCACATTTCACAAGCAAGAACCTCAGCCAGGCAGGGCTTTGAGGCTCAAATGCCACTGCAGAGATTTAGCAAGTTGGTGCTGGGTTCCGGCTCCTGCGCCAGCAAGGTGAGGCTCTGAACTAAAGTCTGCAGGCTGCCCAGATGTGAAACGTGTGCTCAACCTGTCTCTCACTGCTCAGGGATGGACGCCACTGTGGGTTCAGGCTCTGTGAGGTGGAGATGGAGGGTCCATGGCTGATGGGTAGGGAAACTGCCAAGTCATCCATCCTAGGTGGTCACCAAGCCCCCCATTCCAGACGGGAAGCTGAGAGCTTTGAAGAAATCACAGAGCTGAGGACCAGGCTGGGCAGATTCTACCCTGGACCCTGCCTGACCTGCCTGGAAGTCCCTGGAGAGTGGACCTCTATTTGTAAACCCACGAAGATTGGCCGGCAGGGGAAGAACACAAGATTTGGAGTCAAGCAGACCTGGGGACCCTGCCCTGAGTTACTAAGGGATCTAGGCCAGTCACGGAACCATTCCCCCTTCCCGAGTCCTCAGAGTGTAGCTCAGACCTGCCAGGCCCGGTTATCACAGCCATGAACCGGGGCGCCCCTGAAGAGCCCGACCCTGCACATCCTGCCACCTCTGATCTGTCCTCCCGTTGGCTCCCACACGCCTCTCCTTCGGCATCATAACCCAGCTCACACTGGGACTGCCTGCCCGTCCCACTTGTGGTTTCATCCTCACCACCATCCTGAGAGCTCCCTTTCATTATCTCCACCCGATGGACGTAGTGAACTCTCCCTGGTTAATGTCCGTGGACTATTGAAAGGGCAACGCCAGGACTCGTTCTCTCTGACAGCCCACAACTGTGAATCATAGAAAATACACGGACTGTATGAATGTAGACATCTCTTCCAGTAAAACTGGTGGCGGAGGGAGAGAGGAAAGGTACAACTTTTGGTGTTAGAAAACTTGCAATTTGTGATAAACGTGCTATGACAAGATCTGATTCCGCCGCTTGTCAAGAGTTCTCCTGCAGGAGGCGCTGTGCACCCACAGAACCACAGCGACTGCCTCGGCTGGGGGCGGGGCTGGAAGGCGGGGCTGTTTTCACTGTAGGACTCTGCCCAAACGCGGAGGGGTTCTTTGGGGTGGGTCTACTCATCCAAACGCTCACTTTGCTTTGCAGTTCCAGCCAGCTGAGGCAAACACTCTTCTTTAAGATTATGAAAATGTAAGTATCGTGCAATAAACAGACGATTGTTTCAAAACACTCCACCAAACCACTTCTATGATAAACCTACCAACCAACTGTCAAGATTTCTGGACAGTTCTATTTCAGCCTTAGAAAACGTCCAGTTACTGGTGTGAAGTTAGAGTGGTGGATTCAAAGTTATGATTCAAAGTTTGTTATTAATTTGATATATAATTCATTTATTTTGTGTTTTATTGTTACAGGTTTGCTTTTCCTTTTTTTTTTTTTGTTTGTTTTAAGTTTATGTGGTTTTGTGTTGTTTTGAGATAGTGTCTCACTCTGTTGCTCCAGGCCAGAGTGCTTTGCCATCAACCTAGCTCACAGCAACCTCAGACTCCAGGGCTCAAGTGATCCTCCTGCCTTAGCCTCCCAAGTAGCCGGGAACTACAGGCACCTGCTACAACACCCAGTTAATTTTTCTGTTTTTGGTAGGGACAGTGTCTTGCTCTTGCTCAGGCTGATTTTATTTTATTTTTTTAATTGTTAGGGATTCATTGAGGATACAAAGAACCAAGTTACATTGATTCCATTTGTTAGGTAAAGTCCCTCTTATAATTGTGTCCTGCCCCCAAAAGGTGTGTCACACGCTATGACCACACTCCCCTCCCTGCTTCCCTCTCTCTGCTCTCCCTTTCCCTCTCCCACTGTGTACTGGATCATTAACTGTCCTCCTATCAGAATTGAGTACATAGGATTCTTGCTTCTCCATTCTTGTGATGCTTTACTAAGAATGATGTGTTCCGCTTCTATCCAGGTTAATACAAAAGATGTAAAGTCTCCATCTTTTTTAATGGCTCAATAGTATTCCATGGTATACATACATTACAACTTGTTAATCCATTCCTGGGTTGGTGAACATTTAGGCTGTTTCCACATTTTGGCGATTGTAAATTGAGCTGCAATAAATAATCTAGCGCAAGTGTCCTTATGGTAAAAGGATTTTTTTCTTCTGGGTAGATGCCCAGTAATGGGATGTGGGATCAAATGGGAAGTCTAGTTTGAGTTATTTGAGGATTCTCCATACATCCTTCTAAAAAGGTTGGAATAGTTTGTAGTCCCACTAGCAGTGTAAAAGAGTTCCCTTCTCCCCACATCCACGCCAACATCTGCAGTTTTGAGATTTTGTGATGTGGGCCATTCTCACTGGGGTTAGGTGATATCTCAGGGTGGTTTTGATTTGCATTTCTCTAATAATTAGGGACCATGAGCATTTTTTTTTGCAGTTTTTGGCCAGGGCTGGGTTTGAACCTGCCACCTCCGGCATATGGGGCCAGCGCCCTACTCCTTTGAGCCACAGGCACTGCCCAGCATTTTTTCATGTTTGTTAGCCATTCATCTGTCTTCTTTAGATAAGGTTCTATTCATCTCTCTTTGATATAAGGTACTGTTGGCTTTTTTATGTTGATTAATTTGAGTTCTCTATAGATCCTAGTTATCAAGTTTTTATCTGATTCAAAATATGCAAATATCCTTTCCCATTTCAACATTGTGTAGGTTGTCTATTTGCTTTGCTTGTTGTCTCCTCAGCCATACAAAGATTTTCAGTTTAATTAAGTCCCATTTGTTTATTTTTGTTTTTGCAATTGCCACGGAAGTCTTCTTCATAAAGTCTTTAAGATATCAGTTTTTCCCATGCTTTCTTTTAGGATTTTTATCATTTTATGCCTTAAATTTAGGTCTTTTATCCATCTTGAATCAATTTTAGTAAATGTAGAAAGGTGCAGTTCCAATTTCAGTCTTTTACATGTGAATATCCAGTTCTCCCAGCACCATTTATTGAATAGGGAGTCTTTCCCCCAAGGTATGTTTTTGTTTGGTTTATCGAAGATTAGGTGGTTGTAAGATCTTAGTTTCATTTCCTGGTTTTCTAGTCGATTTCAAATGTCTATGTCTCTATTTTTGTGCCAGTACCTTGCTGTCTTGACCACTATGGCTTTGTAGTACAGCCTAAAATCTGGTATGGTGATGCCCCCACTTTGTTTTTATTACTAAGAACTGCCTTAGCTATACGGGTTTTTTTCTGGTTCCACACAAAATGCAGAATCATTTTTTCGAATTGTTGGTATCTTAATAGAGATGGCACTGAATAAGTAGATTGCTTTGGGAAGTATAGACATTTTAACAATGTCAATTCTTCCCAGCCATGAGCATGGTATGTTCTTCCATTTGTTAATATCCTCTATTTCTTTTCTTAGGATTTCATAATTTTCTTTATACAGGTCCTTCACCTCTTTTGTTAAGTATATTCCTAGGTATTTCATTTTCTTTGAAGCAATGGTGAAGGGAGTTGTGTCCTTAATTAGCCTCTCATCTTGACTGTTATTGGCATATACAAAGGCAATTGACTTGTGGACATTGATTTTACATCCTGAGACATTACTGTATTTTTTGATGGCTTCCAGGAGTCTTGTGGTTGAGTCTTTGGGGTTCTCTAAGTATAAGATCATATCATCAACAAAGAGGGAGAGTTTGACCTCCTCTGCTCACATTTGGATGCCCTTTATTTCCTTGTCTTGCCTAATTGTATTGGCTAGAACTTCCAGCACTATGTTGAATAGTAATGGTGACAGAGGACAACCTTGTCTGGTTGCAGTTCTGAGGGGAAAAGCTTTCAGTAAAATATTAGCTGTGGGTTTGTCATAGATAGCTTCAATCTGTTTCAGAAATGTGCCACCTATGCCTATACTCTTCAGTGTTCTAATTAGAAAAGGATGCTGGATTTTATCAAATGCTTTTTCTGCATTTATTGAGAGGATCATATGATCTTTATTTTTGCCTCTGTTAATACGGTGGATAACGTTTATGGACTTGCATGTGTTAAACCAGCCTTGCATCCCTGGGATGAAACCTACTTGATCATGATGTGTGACTTTTTAAATGATAAGCTGTAATCTATTGGCTAAGATTTTGTTGAGAATTTTTGCATCTATATTCATGAGTGAAATTGGCCTGAAATTCTCCTTTTTAGTTGGGTCTTTTCCTGGTCTTGGTATCAGGGTGATGTTTGTTTCATGGAACATGTTGGGGAAGGTTCCTTCCTCCTCAATTTTTGGAATAATTTCTGCAGTACGGGAATAAGCTCTTCCTTGAAGGTTTGATAGAATTCTGGTGTGAAGCCATCTGGACCAGGGCATTTTTTTGTTGGAAGATTTTTTTATTGTTTCTTTAATCTCAGTGCTTGAAATTGGTCTGTTCAGGAGCTCTATTTCTTCCTGGTTAAGTCTAGGGAGAGGGTGTGATTCCAAATATTGATCCATTTCCTTCACATTGTCAAATTTCTGGGCATAGAGTTTTTGGTAGTATTCACAGATGATCTCTTGTATCTCTGTGGGATCAGTTGTAATTTTCTCTTTATCATTTCTGATTGAGGTTACTAGAGATTTTACTTTTCTATTTCTAGTTAGTCTGGCCAAAGGTTTATCTATTTTATTTTTTTTAAGAACCAACTCCTTGTTTCATTGATTTTCTGAATGATTCTTTTGTTTTCAATTTAATTCATCTCTGATTTAATGTTGGATATTTCTTTTCTTCTGCTGGGTTTAGGCTTAGATTGTTCTTCTTTTTCCAATTCCCTAAGATGTCTTGTGAGTTTGTTAATGTGCTCTCTTTCTATTTTTCGAATATAGGCATCTAAAGTGATAAATATTCCTCTCAAAACTGCTTTTGCAGTATCCCACAGGTTTTGATAGCTTGTGCCTTCATTGTTGTTATGCTCAAAGAAGTTAATGATTTCCTGTTTTATTTTTTCCTGCACCCAACTGTCATTCAACAGAAGGTTGTTTAATTTCCATGCCTTTGTGTATGTGGGGTTGAACCTTTTTTTTGGAGTTGAGTTCCACCTTTAGTGCCTTGTGGTCTGAGAAAATACATGGTAAAATGTCAATTCTTTTGATTCTGTTGAGGTTTATTTTGTGTCCTAGGATGTGATCAATTTTGGAGAATGTTCCATGGGGTGATGAGAAGAATGTATATTCTTTATCTTTGGGATGGAGTGTTCTATATGCGTCTATCAAGCACAGTTGTTCTAGGGTCTCATTTAAGTCCCTTATATCTTTGTTTAATTTCTGTTTAGAGGATCTGTCCAGCTCTGTAAGAGGAATATTAAAGTCCGCTGTTATTATGATATTATAGGATATCATATTGCTCAGACTAAGGTCTGTTTCAAAAATCTGGGAGCATTTAAATTGGGTGCATAAATATTTAGATTGAGATGCCTTCTTCTTGTACTTTTCCCTTGACCAATATAAAATGACCATCTTTGTCTTTTTTTTTGTGTGTGTGTTTTTTTTTTTGGCCAGGGCTGGGTTTGAACCCGCCATCTACAGCATATGGGACCGGTGCCCTACTCCTTGAGCCACAGGCGCCACCCCATCTTTGTCTTTTTTTTAACTTTAGTTGCTTTAAATCCACATGTATCTGAAAATAAGGTTGTAACTCCTCTTTTCTTCTGAATTCCATTTGCCTGAAAAATTGTCTTCCAACCCTTAATTTGGAATTTTGTCTTTTGAAGCTAGGTGTGTTTCCTGCAGACAGCAAATGGATGACTTGTGTTTTTTAATCCAGTCAGCCAATCTATGTCTCCTCAGTGGGGAATTCAAGCCATTAACATTTTTTGAGATAATTGGTAAGTGTGGTAATGTTCTATTCATCTTATTTTGTGAGAGTCCATTGCTTAGTTTTATCTTTTGCATAAGTGTGGAAGTTAGGTTCTGTCCTTTAATTTCTGAGTTCTTACTTTGCTGCTGATCCATTGATGGTCAGTGTGTAGAACAGGTTGATGTATTTCCTATAGAGCTGGTCTTATTGTGGCAAATTTCCTCAATGTTTGTATGTCTGTAAATGATTTGATTTCTCCATCAATTTTAAAGGTTCGCTTAGCAGGGTATAGAATTCTGGGCTGGAAATTGTTCTGTTTAAGTAGATTAAAGGTAGATGACCATTGTCTTCTTGCTTGAAAAGTTTCATTAGAGAAGTCTGCGGTCACTCTGATGGATTTACCCCTGTAGGTCAACTGGTGCTTACTCCTGGCAGCTTGCATAATCTTTTCTTTTGTCTTGACTTTGGACAGTTTCATCACAATGTGTCTTGGAGAAGCTCAGTTAGAGTTGAGGCAACCTGGGGTCTGATATCTCTCTTAAAGGAGTGTGTCAGAATCTTTGGTGACATTTGGGAAATTTTCATTTATAATATTCTCTAGTATGGCTTCCATTCTAGAAGCGTGGAAGGGCATTTTTTTTTTCCTTCTGAGATACCTATAACTAATATGTTTGAATGCTTCATAAAGTCCCATAATTCTGTCAGTGAACGTTCTGCTTTCTCTCTCTTCTGCCTCTTTACCTATCTGAGTTATCTCAAGAGCTTTGTCCTCTACCTCTGAGATTCTTTCTTCTGCATGGTCTAATCTGTTGTTGATACATTCTATTGCATCTTTAAGTTCCCTAATTGACTGCTTCAGTTCCTTCAGCTCTGCTATATCCTTTCTAAATTCTTCATATTGTTCATCTCTTATTTGATTCTGTTTTTGGATTTCCTTTTGGTTATTTTCCACTTTATCAGCAATTTCCTTCATTGTTTCCATCATTTCCTTCATTGTTTTCATCATCTGTATTCTAAATTCCCTTTCTGTCATTTCTAACATTTCTTTATAGGTGGAATCCTCTGCAGTAGTTACTTCATGGTCCCTTGGAGAAGGGAGGTTGCTCTGAACTGTTTTTTCATGTTGCCAGGATTTTTCTGCTGATTCTTCCTCATGAGTGATTTCTTTCATCTATTTCCTTGCCCTAATTTTCCTTTCACTTCCTCTTGCTCTTTAAGTTGCCATGCCTGTGGACTAGGGTTTCGACGAGTCTTTTTGGTACAGGACCAATAGGATGAGAAGATTGAAGAGCAAGAAGAGAAAAAAGAAAGAAAAAAAGAAAAGAAAAAAGAGAAAGGAGGGGGAGTGGGTAAAATTCTTTGTACTGTTTTTTGGTTTTGTTTTTTGTAACTTTTACCTCTGAGAGTGAAATAAAAAGCTTTTCAGAAAATACTCTATGACGAAGGCCAGAAGAGGAAACAGGGGCACGCACGGGTTCAGGAACACCCCCAAGGCACGGCAAGTAAGTGGCAGACCTGAGATTCCAACCCAGGGGTTCTGGCTTGCCAGATCCCAGCTCTTGGCCACTTGGCCATCCTGATTCTAAAACTCCTGGCGTCCACCTCTGCCAGGGTCCTCCGCCTTACCTCCCTCTCTTCCGGCTCCTCTTGGGAGGTGTTTAGCATGGCAGGCAGCATCTTCTGTACCAGTTTCAGATTCCTTGAGGTCCGCAGGGTGAAGCCAAATAATCTGTGCAGGAAAGCCTAGGACGGTGGGAGGGCAAGGTCAGCCACAGTGTGCGGTGAGTCCGGGGAAGCTGAGGGGGGCCCCTCAGAGACCACACTGGTCAGCGTCCCCTTCCCAGCATCCCCCTCTAAACCAGGCACCCCGGTCTCTGAGGACTGGATCAGGCACAATCTGACAGGGCAGGGGCTCACTCCAAAGGGAGGGAAACACTGCATTCCTGCCTCCTCAGCCTCTTTGGGAGAGGCCTCCTAGCCTTAGGAAGCTTCCCTGATCTATACGCTGCCCACTTCCTGCCATAAATAGAAACAGGTCCTCACATCTGCATAATGTGAAAATCAGAACTGTGTGGTCCCACAGGTACATCTCTCTCCTCTTCCTCTCTCCGTCCCCTCAGTGACATGGCCTCTGTCCTTGCTGAGATGCTGGGGCCCTGCCTATCTCCTACTACTCAGAGGGATGTGCTGGTCCAGGCTCGCACCTTGGGGCCCAGCATTTCCTGAATTCTCCACGTGATTCCCTCTCCCTGAACTCTGCAAGACGCCGTGTCACTCACAGGTCAGATGCTGCCTCGTGAGCCTTCCCTGAGCTCCTAAGTTACTCTCGGGTGCACCACACTATTCTGTCCCTCAGATCTCATCACTGGCGCTGAGATCTTGTTTCTGTGCCTGCCGGGGGGGTTCCTGGCTCTCCCCACCCCTGCATCTCTGAGCAGATAAGAGCTCAGAGTAGCTTCTCAGAGCCACCTAGAGCAGGCCTGACATAGCAAGCACACAGAATGTCCCAAGGGGTGGACAGATGTCTGACTTCTCTCCGTTCACCCCCAAACCCCTGAGAGTACAATTCCCCCTCACTGGCAGACACCCTTGGTGCTGCGCCCAAGGCTCCCTTCCTTCTGGCTGGCTGCTGCTTCTACAGCACGGCTCCAGCTTCATCGCAGCCTCCTTGTCTGGAGGTGCCTGGGAGCTACCCTCTCCTTTCCGCCCTCTCCCCTCCTTTCCCCAGACCAACCATGGACAGCAGGGACAGGCAGGTCGGGGTGAGGGTGGTATAAAAGCTCCCTCACTAGGCTCAGGTCAGGAGAGGCTGGGGTGCAATTGACCCCTGGACTCAGATCACAGCCTGGCTGAGCTTCTCCCCTTCCCTGCGTCCTTCACACTCCAGCTTCTCTGAGGGTGCTCGCATCTCCACCTCAGCCTCTGAAGCTACAATATCTGACCTGAAGTAACTACTTTTCTGCTTGGCTGGCAAGTTACTGTTCATCTTCCCAGATGGATTCACTCCTGCCCAGGGGGATCCGTCTCCCCAGTGTGCCCTGGGTGGCGGAGTTTCCCAGAACCCTAGAGTTTCAAGGCTAAAGCTGGGGGCAACTTGAGTAAACCAAGGTGGCTGAGCAAAAACCTCTGTGAAAGCTGCTCTGTCCAGCCCCATGGAGAGGCAAGGGACAGCTCCCTGTGGCTTTGACTTGTCTATTCCCATAGGCAGACAAGGGCCAGGGCAGGGTCTGGCCTTTTTGTGATGCCCAGAGCCCAGCACAGGGCCTGCTGAGCTGTGGGTGCTCAGTGCACATTTCCAGCCATGGAGTTGTGGGTGATGATCCCTGTTTATCTTCCTAACCCCAGATAAAGTGCTGCTCAGTGACTGATAAACAAGATTAGCAAAGGAGAAACCCAGATTCAAGTGCCAGTCCTACCACACACCTGTTCAAGACACTAACTTCCCCTGGATTCTGTTTTCTCACCATTGACATAAGGATAGTAGCAGCAACAGGTGCATTTAGCTTCCTGAGTTTACAAAGTGCCCGCACAGGGATCCTCCTGCTCTATCCTTGTTAGCTCCCTTGGGATGTATGGCCATTTTTGCCTCTTCCCGAGTTAGGGAACTGAGACATTAGGACACTTGCCACACGCAGCACTTGGAACAGCTGGAGGGGGCCCAGGCCTTCCCTCCACAGCCCATGAGCTTTGAGAGAGAAGCTCCCAAGCTTCTGACTCAGCCCTGGACTCCGAAACAAAGCATGGGCCTAAGCTACGGGAGGCCCCAACTACTGTGGGAACGAACCTGCTCAGATCTGACTTGGACCACAATCTTTTCACAGCAACCAAGCGCCAGCTCCCCTCTGTTACATGCTAGTTGGGGAACCAGTTAGGACAAAAGATAGGGAGTGCTTGAAGAAGCCTGAATACCACCCATCTGACACTCTCCATCTTACTTTGGTTCCTGGTGAGCCTCCCAGCTCGCTGTCCTCCCATCCCTCAATTCCTCATGGTATAGGGACACTAGTGTGCTCTTCCCTCATGGCCTGTCCTCATGATCACATCCCAAGCCCTTCTCCCCAGCACCCTCCACCACCCTCTACTCCAGCATCCCTTCTCCCCAGCCACACGCTCAGACCCACCTTCTGCTCTTCCTCGTCCCTGCCATCCTGTATCCTCTCCAGGATGGTCAGTGTGAATTCCTCCAGCCAGTGGACATCCTCGATGGCCAGCAATGACTGACTGGAAAACTGAGAAAGATGAAGGGAGAAGGGATCACACACAACAGCAGAGGGCTTTCTGTCCACAGAAGTGGGACATGAGACCAGCGAGTGGCAGGGTTGTTATCTGGAAAGAGGAGCAAAGAGCTCCAGAAATGGGGAAGAGCTGAAATACACAGGGGACAGGGGCTGGTCAGGACAGAGAATGACAGCTCAGTGACAAGGAAGGTAATGTCACCTGATGTGGACCAACAACCCTTTCCCTTTTAAGCCCCTCCCTTATTCTCCCGTTTGCTTCTGGATGATAGGAGTAAATATTCCCATTTTAAAAATGGGGAAGCTGAGATGTGGAAGGGCAAAATTGCTTGTCCAAGGACACCCATGAGGCGAGGCCTGAGTCCAAGGGCTAGCCTTCCCAAAGATTTCCTCTCTGCTGCAGGCATCAGGAGGCCAGGGTGCCCAGAGGGAGGTCCCCAGGCTCAAAGAGGTCCCTTGACTGTGGCCTCTTGCACTGGGGTCCCA
The DNA here is from genome assembly GCF_027406575.1 of Nycticebus coucang. Taxonomy (NCBI): domain Eukaryota; kingdom Metazoa; phylum Chordata; class Mammalia; order Primates; family Lorisidae; genus Nycticebus; species Nycticebus coucang. The sequence goes on from NC_069796.1 coordinate 81,741,831, forward strand.
GAACCTTTCTTCCCTCAGGAGCCTAAAAAGGGTGCCACATGGGGGGTGATGGATCTCAGGGATGACTCACCAGGAGCAGCCTGGCCTACCACACATCCTGATCCAGACATCTGTGTGCTTTGTGACAGGAGAAAGAGCTTGGGGACCACCAGGCCTGAGGGCCCAGCAAGGAAAGAGCCCACCCTGGACACGCGGCTGGGGCCCACAGCCCAGCGTCTTGTCTCCTTCTCCACAGTCCTGCATCACAACTGCGGTCCCCTCTCAGAGGCACCAAGGGGTGAGCAGCCGTCACAGACCAAACACACACAGCTAGCCAGTGTCCAAGTGAGGATTCCTCATTGGGATCCTTCCTGTCTGGTCCCGACACCCACACTCCACCCTGGTGGTCTGGAAACTCTGGAGCCACAGAACTCTGGCCTGGGTGTGAGCCCAGCGTACAGCAGGCCCCGTCAAGACAGCACCCAGAGGGACAGAGGGGTGGTCTCAGTGCTGCTCACCTCTGTAAGTTGCACCCCACTCCTCAGGACTCCCACCTTCTGGAGTCGGCCCCACTGCCCAGCTCTGTCCCTCCACCTGCCAGGATGCCCTCACCATACAGCATCTCCAGCATCTCGGGGATCTCCTTCTCCCACAGTGGGCCCACACTTTCGTGCATGGCAGTATTCAGGGTGAGGAGGAGCCTCAGGGCACTGACTCCAAACCCATCTCCCCTGTAGGGCTTCAGGGCGCACAGCTGGGAAACAGCAGCACACAGGAGTGGAGGGAGGGATTTGAGGGAAGGAATGAAGAACATTAGAAGAAACCCACAGAGCGGTGCAGCTGACGCTCAGCCCTCCCGTTCTTTTCCACCTGTAGAACATGTTCTCTCAGATGCCCTCAGCTGCCACCTCATCTGTGATGCCGTCCATGGTGTGGGAGGCCGGGAAGCCATTGCGCTGCTGAGACTCCACTTTCCCCCATGGGTTTCTCCGTGAGTGTGCTCTTCACACTTTACTCTGGGTGGTGAGATCATCCCCAGGGTCACCTCCCTCACTGACACTGAGGACATCTCAAAGGCATTTACAAGGGTGGTCTATGCCTTCCCTGTCCATGTGCTCATAATGTCTATGACAGGAACTGAAAAAGGACTTGCTGGGAAAAGGAGGTCCAGAAAGGCATGGGGACTTGTTTACAGAGATGCTGACAGGGAGGCCACACAGGAGATGGCCAGGCCTTCCAGTCTCCCATTTCTCCCTGATCCTAGTCCAACCCTGGTGCCCAGTGCTTTCCTCTAAGCCCTTTGGAAGTCCTTGCCCCAGCACCTTCTTCTACACCCAGGGTAACGAGCAGGACTCAGCTGATGTGGAATGATCCGGAGTTGGACGGACAGATGGAGATGTCTATCCCAGCATCACTTACCACAAGATGGATGAGGAGGCCCTGTGGGGAGATGAGCTCAAATGCTACAACAAAGAGAGGATAAAAGAACAGGACAGGGTCAGGGCAAGCTCTGGGGCCACCTCCAGCCCCCCACCACAGCCCCAGCTCAGGACTTCCGAGGAGGAGAAAAGGCAAGATGGAGAAGGCGCTGCTGTGCCAGGGCCTGGAATTTATCCACTCAGCCTAAAACACAAACCACTGCCATTGCAGCTTATAGAATAAACAAACACCAAGTTGGAATGGACACCCTCACCTCATCCGTCAACCCCCGGGATGAGAGGTCAGGGTGGGTGTGTGAAGAGTGAGGCGGAACTGAGGCAGAGGAGGAACAAGAAGAGGGAGGTCTGTGTGCCCATGACGGTGTGTTTACCACCCCTGGGCTCTGGGCTTTGAAAATGGGGAGCAAAGGGCAGAGGACCTTGTGTGTGGCTGCTGTCTTCATGACAAGGCTGCTTTCTAGCCCTGGTGAGGGCAGATGGGCTCAGGCTTTGACCCTAACCTTTCATCTTCCTCCCCAATCTAGGACCAGATGTCGTCTTTAGCCTCACTACACCACTGACCCTCACTTTAGCCTCACTACACCACTACATACATCACAAGGTCTCAGACTGTGCTCACCCCCATACCTGGAGCCTGGAGCTTAAAAGGCCACCGCCCCATGAATGTTCCCCCTGCACTCACTTCTGTGGTGGATTCTGCTGATGTCAGGGGTCTTGCCCTGGGCCTGGGCCCTCAGAGCCACCTCCGTGGCACTCTCACTCAGCACCACGAAGGCCGAGGTGTGGTCGGGCTCACATATCAGGCTGAGCAGCTCAGGCAAGGGCACCTGGAAGGGGACATGCCAGGGCTTCAGTGACAACCCCTCATCAGCCCCATCACCTGTCCTCCAACCCATGGCATAGATGCCTTTTGTGGCGGGGCCTGTGAGGCCTGTAGACAAGGCTGCTCTCCCCCAGGCCTTCCCATTGTCTCTGTTTGTGTCTCAGCCTCTCTCTCCTGTCACCCATATTGGTAAAATGTCACCACAGTCCTTGTTAAAATGACATCAGAAAGGATTCAGTAAGATAGAGGGCCTTCCTGAAATTTGGAATTGTGTTCACTGGAGAACATTCCAGAGGCAGAGGAAAGGTGAGAGATCTGGAGACAGAAGTTGCTGAGAGGGAATGGGGATGCTGCAGGGAGGAGGGGCCCTCCCCGCTGTACCCTTATGGCCCTCTTGCCCACATGTCCACTGCCCGGCAGTCAGCTCCCAGGAGCCCTCAGGAATACTTGGAGGCTGCTGTGAGCACCTTCCCCTTTCACACAGAAGGAGGAAGTGCAGCCCTCAGAGCAACTCGCTCAAGATGTCACAGCCAGACCCCTACAGAGGGACTGAGACTTGGGACATCGGGTCTTCAGACTTACACAAGGAGACGGAGATGGGCAGATGGAGGGAAGGGAGAGGAAGGCAGTCTGGGGGTTAGAGGAGTGGGCTGGGAGACAGGGGAGCAGGACATGGGCGGCCTCTTTGACCCCAGCTGTTTGTACCATCTGCAGGATCTTTAAACACATGCTTCGGCAGCATATGTCCTCTTCATTCTGGAGAAAGGACGAAAGAACAAAGATCCGAAAGCAAGGCCAGCTGACTCTCCTGGGTCAAGGCCAACCCCTCCCATCCTGCCAGCCCAGCCCTTGGCACTCTGTTCCTCACCCTGCCCTTTCTCTCTGCCCTCCCCCGAGGCTGGCTCCCTCCCTTGACCCTCAGGGCTGGCCCCACTCACTGATGGGTCTGCCATGATGATACTGAGGACATAGTCCATAACGACGCCACCTTGAGGAAGGTCCAGGTATCGATGGTGGCCCAGCACCTCAAGGAATCCCAGGAGAGCCACACGCACCTGTGGGGTCACAGACTGTCATATGCAAGACAGCAAGGGACCTCAGGGAGGCCATCTGACCTCTCGGGCTGCAAGTGAGGACACGGAGCACCTCAGCAGCTTAGAGAGGTCTTTGGGGGGAACATGGTCTCGCCGTTCCAAGTCCACTATGACTCTTCAGTGAACCCTGGGGCCACGCCAGGGCTCCATCACTGAACCTGACCACTTCTGGAGTTCTGACTGACATCAGCTCCCAATATCCTCCTGGAGAACTCCTAGCACTGAGCTTACCCACCCTATGTGTCCTCAGAGATACCTGGGCAGGGGAAAACCTGAGTCCAGGAAAGCACCTTCTTCTGGGCTTTGTTAATTAAGCCAGGAACAAATCCTGCAACTCCTGAGGGCCCACTCTCTACATGAGCCTTCTGTGGACTGGGGCCGTGTCTTTCAGGATGACACCACTCCCTTACATTTAGTGCTCAATCCCACTGTGCCCTATTCTTACTCTCCCAACACTCTGTCTTGCACCATCCAAGCTAGGAGTCTCTGCTGCCTCCAACCCTGGCTGTGGAGCTTGTACAAAATACAGCTACCCAGACCCCACCCCAGGACGTGATGCTGAGGCTTTTGCTCCCTCAACAACTGTTGAGTTCTCAGGGCACGGATCGGTGCTATGTGGAGCTCCATGACTCCCGGAAGATAGTGCAGCGCTGCCCTGAGGAAAGGCTTCATAGGAGGCACATAGGAGGCACCTGTCTGCTTCTCCAACTCTTCCTGGGCTTTGAAAACCCAGATGTATCCCAAGGGCAGGGTCCTGAGGCCGGAATTGGCTTGGCAGGGTGCTCTCCTCTCCTCTTCCTTTACCAGTCCCCTCCCCCTCCATGAGCTGGACCTCAAGGTCTCAGAAAGCAATGGCACTCCCAGTGCAAACACACAGCCCCCGGCTCACTGGTCTTTGGTCCTTCTCAATCACTGATAGGATGGAGTCCATCACCTCCATCTTCAGCTCCTGTGTCAGGGGCACTAGAGAAAACACAGATGTGAAGCAGGAGGGCAGCTTCCTCTGTCCTGCTCTCTTGTTTCAGGAGACATAGGAGGATGGACAGGTGGGAGATCCAGGCGCAGCCCTGGTTTTCAAAGGCCAGGTTGCATCTTCAGAGGTGTCAGCCACCCTTCCTCCTTCCAACTGCATGGAGATTGACCAGCTGAGATGGAGAAGTGCCCTGAGACAGTCCTTTCACCAAGCTGGCCCTGGAGCCCCAGCATGCCAGTCTCCATGACTACCCACATAAACGTCCTCTCAGGCAATCTGCCCTCCCACCCTCTGTGCACGTCAGCCTGTAGGACGTGGCCTTGCCCTTCTTCACTGTCAGCTCCCTATTCTAGCCCATGGGGACGGCCTCCTTCCCTGTCTTTGTTCCACCCCCTCCATGAAGCCCATCCCAACCTCTGATTGACCCCTTTCTGTGTTCCTGCCCAGAGTCACTGGGTACCTGTTGCAGCAATCTGGGCTCTTCAGGGCTCCTGTATATGTGATAAAACATGGCTGTGACAGGGCCCAGTGGCTTACACCTGTAATCCCAGCACTCTGCGAGGCCAAGGCAGGAGGATTCCTTGAGTTCAGGAGCTCAAGACCAGCCTGAGCAAGAGCAAGACACTGTCTCAACAAAAAATTGAAAAATGAGCTGGGCCTGGGTGCTTATAGTCCCAGCTACTTGGGAGGCTAAGGCAGGAAGATTGCTTGAGCCCAGAAATGTTAGGTTATGAACTGAGCTAAGGCCACTACATCCTAGTTTGGGCAGCAGAATGTGACTCCATCTACTCCTCTCCAAAATAATGTCCAGTCCCTGGGCTGCAGTCATCACAGACCGTGCAGGAACTGGCAAAAGCAAGAATCCAAGACACATGAAGATGCTCCATTCATGGGCAAATTTCCAGGACTTTGCTCTTTGGTCTCACTCATGGGAACCAGTCCCTTCCCACATGTCCCCAAGCTTATCTGAGCACTGGACCTCAATGCTCTCACTGCCCCCTTTCCATTCAACCCCTCCTGACTCAGTCTGCCTCCCTTTATTTGACAAATCATAATCTTATGTTTGTGTGGCATGCAACATGACATTTGGAAATAGGGGTATACATGGACTGGATAAAGTTTGGGCTAATAAACATACACATCATCTCATACCCTCATCATTTTATGTGCTTAGAGCACTGAAAACCTACGCACCAATTTTCATGGATACCGTAGATGTTATTAGTTCAACTGTTTGTGTCCACACGGAAGTGACGTCACGTGCTGTTTGCCTTTCTCTGCCTGCTTTCTTTGACTTAGCACAATGCCCTCCAGTTTCAGTGTCATGTTGTCACGAGTGACAGGAGGTCTGCCTGTGGAAAGGCACAATTGCATTGCATTGCGCACATACGCCACATTGTTTTAACTGCTCATTCTAGATGGATACTTAGACGGACTCCACACCTTGGCTATTGTGAATAAGGCTGCAGTGGGAAGCCAGGGAAAGCTTCCCGTGTCTGTCCACTGAGAGTGAGGTTAGCTTTGGGCTTCTCACATGTTCTCCTTACCGTGTTGTGGCACATTCCATCTACACCTCACTGTTGAGGTATTTTCATCATGAAAAGGTGTTGAATTTTATCAAATGATATTTCTGCCTTTCTCTAAATAATCATGTTTTTTTTCTTCATTCTCCAAATGTGTTGTATCATATTGAAGGGAAAGTTCCATGTGGGGAGTCAGCACCGCACACAAACCCCAGCAGCTGCCACCACCTGCACACACACCTCCTTTCAGCAACATGTGTCTAACCTCAATGTGAGAGCATTTGACCTAATTGGGTTGGGAGACACATTTCCAGCCTCTGCTGCTGTGTCCCCTGGCCTTACCACAGAGCCCAGCCCTTGTGCTTTGTCCTTTGGACCCTGATACCCAAGAAGCCAATGGTCTCCCCAGCCTCTCTTTGGGCCCCTCTCCAAGTGATCAACAAATGGCAGGGACTGTCATTTTCCCAGGGATTTGGTTGGTATTTGAGGGAGACGAATGGAATGGGTAAGAGAACCACTGCTGTCCCCAGGTGCCACAGGGACAGCATGGGGGATGCAGATTATGTGGTGGCTCTCTACCTCATCCTGCCACATGATTGCCCTTCCAAGCCTCTCATCCTACCCACAGCCCAAGCCCCTCCCCACCACTACTGAATGGGCTTTCTCTTCTGCCATCTCCTCCATCTTTGTTCCTCAGCCTTCTCCCCAGCCCCAGTCTCTCATGCCCTAACACTCTTCCTTCCGAACCATCCCTGGTCCCCAGGAGCTCCTCCTGAGTTCCTACCAGCCCCACATGAATCCTCGTTTGTCCTCTCTTCCCCTCACACCCCCATAATGGCCCAAGTGGAGCTGTCCCATGAGAAGAATTGGGAGATTAGAGTCCACACAGTGCCCCTCCCCTGCTGCCATGTCCTCTCCCCACACAATCTCTCCCCTCACAGGGGTGTGGACCTGGCTGGAGGCTGAGTCTCCCCACTGCCACCAGAAGGCTCCTTGGAGGCATTGTCTTGCCATAGGAGTCATCTACCATATCAGGGATCATGTCTAAGTGGTGGGATCCCAGAGCCACTACCATGGAGGTACACATGTCCTCCAGTTCTCCCTGAGGCTCCTGGAAAGAGAAGGACTAACTGTATTCAGGCTAATCCCCAAGACAAGCTTCCAGGTTTCTGAGAATCAGCTTTAGTCAATAAGTGAGTCTGTTCTCTCAAAAGGTCAGGAACTCACTCACCTCAACCTCCCAACATTCACCTTCCCAGGGGTGGAGTGCAAGAGTTTCCTCAAATATACAAGAGGACAAGAAGACAAGAAGAGACAAGTTCTCAGCCTGAAGGATGGTTGGATTGTGTGTTGGGGTGAGGGTGGGGACTGGATACTCCAGAGTCCACTGTCCTCTGCAGCTGTGAGTGAACCATCAGGAAGGTGGGCGGAAGTTGTGGGAGCAACTTTGGAAAGTCCCTGGGAAGTCAGAGATCTAGGGCACAAGACAACTGTGCCAAAGGAAGGCAGGTAAACTGGAAGAAGGATGCCTTCTAGGTAGTAGTTCACCAAGAAAATAAGACAGCAGCTTAACCCAGTGTTAGGAAACTCAGTACAAAAGCATGTGGATGGATAGAGAGGTCGATGTCATGAGCATTCAGTGTAGAGGTGGTGTACAAGACAGCTGAGTGGGTTGAAATAGGTTACCAGGATGACTGAGTCACAATAACAAAGGTGTCTGCCTGTGGTATCCCAGAAGGAGGTTTAGGACACAGTTTGAAAACCAGATCTGATGCTGAGATAGCCCAAATCCTTCCGCGTTTCCTTCTCAGTTCTCTTGCCTCACCCCTTAACTCCATTCGTTTCTTCCATTCTGCATGGGTCCCATTTCTTGAGGTGTGTTCAGGGTACAAAGGCCCCATCACACTGTTGAGAAACCTGAGCTCATCATATCTCAGGTCCCCTTGGCTTCCAAATGTCATCATCTATCCAAAGAGAACTCCAGAGCTCACACTTGGGGATCTTCCTTTCCTTTCCCCAAAACTAGAGGCAGGGGCTCCTTACCATTGCCTGCCAGTAGCTGACAATTATGTCTGCCACTTTCTCCCATTGCTTACATGGCAGCTGATTCATCAAGATTTTAGCTTCTATCAACTTGAGAAGCTTGGTGTTTGTGGAAGCCTAGAGGAGAAAGGGATACTCACGAAGAAAGGAAGTTCAGAGGATGGAAACAATAAAGAGAATGGAAATCTCTGGTAGAGAAAGAGGAGGAGTGAGTGTAGAGAGAGAAGTGACACTGGACCAGGGGTTGCAGGAGTGGACAGGTTATGAGTCACACTAGGGACATGGGAACCAGATCTGGAGTGGTGGATGAATTGGACCACCAAGTCATGTTCTGCTCACAGGAAATTTTGCTGAGTTGGTGCCCAACCAGCTATGTGGATGGAAGTGTTTCTACCTTGGACCAGAAAGGCATCTGAGATGTCCTTACCTTACCAGCTGCCTGTAGCACCCCTGCAAAGCTGTTCTGGGGTGGTGTTGGGGTGCTACACTTCAGGGCCTTTCCAGAGGAGGCTGAGGCACCCATGATGCCAAATATTTCTGTAAGGAACAAAGAGGGGGATGTTTCTTTTCTGCTGGAGGTGGTTATTTTCTTAGGGGTATTTCATTGTGGATGGCGCAAACATGCAAAGATTAATGTTTAAGAATCAGAAGGTGGGCAGCGCCTGTGGCTCGAAGGAGTAGGGCGCCAGCCCCATGTACCGGAGGTGGTGGGTTCAAACCCAGCCCTGGCCAAAAACTACAAAAAAAAAAAAAAAAAGAATCAGAAGGTGTAAATTTGCCTCCAGACACAGACTTTGCTCTCTGCTAGCAGCATTTCCTTGGGCGATTTGTGTTAACTCCTAGGACCTTTATTACATCACATGTAAAGTATGTATAATAAAACTTAACAGGAGAATCAAAAGCGATGGGATCATGCACTATTGGGTGCCAAATTTCAGGATCTCAGCCTGTCCTTTGGATCACATCCTTTCCCTGGAGCTGTAGGGGTGAGGGCTGCTTGTCCACAGGACTGTGAAACATTGATTCCTATCCACTACAAACTTAGACTACTGGCACATACACCCATGGTCTTAGTTAACAGGGGCAGTAAAGAGAAAAGCACAGTAAATTAACTTAGGCAGGCTCAGTGTACTACCAGCAAGGATGGTTGGTGTGCTTATTTATTTATTTAAATGTCTTCTTTTACCCGTTTGTAAAATGGACATTGTGGTTCTCCTCAGAGGATAACAGAGCCCAAGGGAACTGAGTCCCTGGGAGTTTCTGCCTCCTAGGTCAACAAGCCACACGGCCCAGTCAGGACCCCCAGACAGTCCCACTATGAGAAAGCTGTGAGGGCACAGCCGCATACTCGCTCCCACAGCGAGCCTCAGGCCTTTTGAACCCTCCTAAAGCCACATCCCTCCACTGTCCAGCTCGTCATGGTTAATGTCAGAGTTACCAGATGGACCTTGTGTCTCCCATTTTTCCTTTCCATTTCTTCTTGTTCAGAGGCCTGATGCCGTCACAGTTTCCAACAAGTGGCCACCTCTGAAACATTTCTGTAGCCCTAACAGGATGGGCTCTGGGGTCCCACCGCCCAGACTAGGATCCCGGCTGCGCCCTCGCTTAGGTCGGCGTCTCTAAGCCTCAGTTGGCGCATCTGTAAAGTAAATGTGGGTTGCAGTGCTCACCAAAGTGTCTTAGAAGTCTCTAGAGAAGAGAAGGTATGAAAAGCACTGCCCAGCTGAGCCAAAAAACATGCCTGAAAAGAGATCCGGCTAGAATTCCAACTGAAGTTCAACCGCCGCTGGCGCCCAGATCCGGCTGCCCTTCCTTGTCTTATTGGTCTCTCGACTGCCAATCAGACTCCGTCGCTCAGCTACCGCCTGTTTTTCTCCCCTAGAGCTGCCCTTCCTTCTCTCATTGGTTTCTCAACTGCCAGTCAGATACTGGCTCCGCCCCTTAGTTACTGCCCATTTTTCCATCTTGGTTCGCCCCGCCCCTTTGCAAACCTTGTCCTGGGGCTGTGTTTAGTGCTAGCTACCCTGGACTTGGAGGGTCTTCTAGGCTGTGGTCAGGAATCTGACGGTTTTGAACTGAAAAACATAAACGCATGTTTTCATAGACAGTATATATGGGGGGTTCAGGTATGATTTGGTTGTGTTTAAGCTTTGGAGTAGGGGTGACAAAACAGAGGAAAAAGCTAATTACTATATAGACAATGTTAAAATTTGATTGAAAAGGAAAAACAGCTTTGATGCCAGAAAAATCTGTGAAGTAAAACAATGAAACAAACTCCCAAGGTAATTGGAAATATATTCATGTCAGGTCTGTGTTGAATGTGGAATTATTGAACAAGCACTGACATTTCTGCAGCTCTCGTTTCCTTTCTGCTTTAGGTGAACTGATTGGCAGGTGACTGTTTTTGACAAAAACGGGAAATACTTTTTATTTTGAATTAGAATGCTTATGTACATATTTGTCTTTATATCTAAATTTGCTTTTGACTACCAATATAGGTTAGAAGTGTTTTGTAAACTGAAAAAGCAATATATCAACATTAAATTTTCTGACTTGGGTTGTGAAATGGAAAGAAAATCTGGATCACTCAAATAGCACTAATTTTCTAAAATATTAATTTATGTAATTATGGATATAAATAAAAGCAAAATGGCATCTTTATGCATTTCAAATGAGATCATTCTAGGAGAGTCTTTTAGGGAGAGGGGGTGCATGCAGTGAAAGAAAAATAGGGAAGAAGCAGCAGCTCAAAAATACAGAAGAAAATGAGCCTTAGAAGAGAAAGGCTCACATATAATCCTAGCACTCTGGGAAGCCTAAGTGCGTGGCTCCCTTGAGTTCATTAGTTCAAGACCAGCCTGAGCAAGAGTGAGACCCTGTCTCGAGGGTGGCGCCTGTGGCTCAGCGAGTAGGGTGCCGGCCCCATATACCAAGAGTGTCGGGTTCAAACCCAGCCCCGGACAAATTGTAACCAAAAAATAGCTGGGCGTTGTGGCGGGCACCTGTAGTCCCAGCTACTTGGGAGGCTGAGGCAAGAGAATGGTCTAAGCCCAAGAGCTGGAGGTTGCTGTAAGCTGTGACGCCACAGCACTCTAGCAAGGGTGACAAAGTAAGACTCTGTCTCAAAAAAAAAAAAAAAAAGAGTGAGACACTGTCTTTACTAAAAATACAAAAAAAAATTTAGCTGGGCATGGTGGCAGGCACTTGTAGTTCCAGGTACTCGGGAGGCCGTGGCAGTAGGATGGCTTGAACTCAAGAGTTTGAGGTTGCTGTAAGCTAGGCTGACATCACGGCACTCTAGCTGGGGCAATCGAGGGAGACTCTGTCTCAAAATAATAATAATAATAATGATGATCTAGATCCCTCATCTGTAAACCAGAATATTCTTACTTGAACTGTGTCCCTTGGTGTGGAACTTATAAATAATGTAAGATAGAAAACTATAATGACTTCCTTTTTCAGGTTGCAGAAAGCAGAAGCTGCTGGAAAAAAATGGCCGAGAGGCAGACCTAGGAAATGGGTGAATAATTAAGCATAATTTGTTCCTTTTGTAAAGAAAAATGTGTTTCTTTAATAAGAAAAATTGTGTTTCATTAATTACATGAACGTCTGTCTTCTGGTTTGATGAGTCTTTGAAAGGGTTCAGGCAGGTGACAAAGTATTACCATGCCCAACTGTATTAAAGAAAAAAATCAATCTGAAGATACTGAGATTGACCTAAGGCCCAGATGCTGCAACTTAATTTCTGTTGGTCACTAGAAAGTTACTAATAATCCCTAACTAGTTTCCTAGGCTGCTGACTGTCTTTATTTGGTAATGGAATGTGTGCAGTACATCGATTTAAAAATATGCATTTCCAGTCTCTTTGGAGGGGGGCAGACATCTTTCTTTTACTGAAGAGCTTGCAATATTTCATTTTCATTTGAAGCTACTATGAAGAGTATTGCGTTTTTTAGTTAATTGTCAGCTTGACTTTTATTGGAGTATATGAAGGCTACAGGTTCATGGACGTTGATTTTGTATCTGTTTCTTAATCACCTCCAGGAGCATTATGGTTGAGTCTCTGGAATTTTCTTTTTTTTTTGAGACAGAGCCTCAAGCTGTCACCCTGGGTAGAGTGCTGTAATGTCACAGCTCACAGCAACCTCCAACTCCTGAGCTCAAGCGATTCTCCTGCCTCCGCCTCCCAAGTAGCTGGGACTACAGGCGCCTGACACAGTGCCGGGCTATTTTTTGGTTGCAGCCATCATTGTCGTTTGCCAGGCCTGGCTGGATTCGAACCTGCCAGCTCAGGTGTATGTGGTTAGCACCTTAGCCACTTGAGCCATAGGCGGCGAGCCTGGAGTTTTCTAAGTATAAGATCATGTCGTCAGCAAAAAGGAGAGTTTGACTCCATTTGAATACCTTTGATCTTCTCTTGGCTGATTGCACTCGCTAGAACTTCCAGCACTATGTTGAATATCAGTGGCAAAAGTGAACAACCTTGTCTTATTCCAGTTCTAAGTGGAAAAGATGAATAAAGTTTTACTATATTTAGTCTGATATTGGCTGTAGATGGTCTCTATGAGTTTAAGAAATGTCCCATCCATGCTTATTTTTGTACATTCTTGTCAGAAAAGACGCTGACTATTGTCAAATGCTTTTTCCGCCTCTTTTGAGAAGATTGCATAGTTTTTGGTTTTGCTGCTATTTATGTGGTGAATTACAATTATGGATTTGCATATGTTGCACCAACTTTTAGAATGGGAAAAGATATTTGCATGTTATGAATCTAACAAAGGGTTGATAACCAGAATCCACAGAGAACTAAAATTAGTCTATTAAAAAAAGAACAAACAATCCCATCCATAAGTGGGCAAGAGATATAAACAGAACCTTCTCTGGTACTAAGATCAGGTTTTGCAGATTGAAGTTATCTCAAGATAGTCTGTTATTTTCAAGTCAATTGTAAAATTTGCTGAGAGCAGGTTCACCAGTGGTCAGTTTTATGTTGTGGTTTTGGGTGATTGTATGCATTTCTTAGGGAATCCAAGAGAAAATTTCCTGCAATTTTTGTGAACAAGAAAGAAGAAAGAAGGAAGGAAGGGAGATGGAGGTGGGGTTGTTGGCTTGAGAGGATGCACACAGCAAGTCAGACTAGACAGGGTAAAAAATGTCCGACTTTAGTCCTCAGTGTATCGATGGTCACGGAGGCCCTGGACAAGGAGGATATCATCTGGAGAATGGAGGACAGGGTTCAAAGTCACAGTGGAAGGGACTCCTAGATAGGAAGGCAGGTAAAGGGGGACTCTGGGAAGGAGCTGGCAGAAGGGAGGAGGAAACTAGGCACCTACCCGCACTCTGACCACCCATCGACCCCATGCTGCCTGAGCCAGGTTCCTGTGGGTGGGGCCAGGATCCAGCAGCTGCAAGATCCTGCACTGCGTGGTCCAGGAGATGCAGCAAGCTGAGCACAGCGGATGGAGAAGACAGGAGCAGCGCCTGTTGAGCTGTGCTGGTGAGGACAGCCCAGAAAAGGACAGGATTCCTCGCATCTCCAGGCTCTCCGGGTCTCCTTATTGTCCTTGAGCCCAGCCTGAGGGTCACCCTGTAGAGCCTGGACTGGGGGAGGAAGCAGGATGGAAGCTTATGGATAAAACAGGCTTTTTCATGCTGCTCAGAGGCTTTTTGGGTCCCGGCTGCCCTGCCCAGGTGTCCCCAGGAGACAGGGACTGACAGACTGAGGGACTGTGAGCCCCACCACCCACGTGTTCACATCCTTGTCAAGTGCTCTCAGCTCCACGTATGATCCCTCTCTAGGGTCACTAGATTTAGCAAATAAAAACAGAAGACACCAGGTAAATTGCAACTTGAGATAAACCACCAATTATGTTTATATCATTTTTAATACTTAAAAAACTTGTCGTTTATCTGAAATTCAAATTTAACTAGGGGTCCTGTAATTTGTCTGGCAACTTTACCCCCTCCGAGCCCTGCCCACTGGTGTCTCAGGCCCGTCTGAACAGCTGAGCCCCACCGGATGATGCTCTGGCTGCTCCCAGGGCTCACTCCTTGTTGTTTCCACACCAGTCACCAGTTATCATCAGGCCCAGGCACATCTCTGGCCTTGCCCCTAAACCCCGCATGCAGAAGTGCAAACTGATAGAGTCAAATGGAGAGACCCGCCCAGGAAGAAATGAATGCATAGACTGTGCCACCCAGAGAAAAGGGAGTGTGCCAACCCCTACCCTTCTGACCCTTTAAAATCCCCATCCACCTTAACCCACGTGCCGACTTCCTTCTTGAGCTCAGCTCACCTGCACCCGGGTGGATTAAAGGCCGATGTTCCCCACACAGATCCTGAACTCCGTTTCTTTTCGTTTCACCTTTCAGAATAATCTTTTATTTTCGGTCTTTGACCTCTCACAACCAAAGACCTTAAAGCATGTTTAGTGGTGTATTTCATTGAGGATTCTGGCTATAAAGACTGGATTTATAGCTTCTCTTTTGAAGAAATGTGGAGCTATGGCTGACTGCCCAAGCCCAATTTCTCTCATGACCTCATCATTAAAATCTAAGAATGCCTCTCCTTAGGCTGGGTGAAATGGCACACACACCTGTAATTCTAGCACTCTGGGAGGCAGAGGCAGATGGATCACCTGAGTTCAGGAGTTCAAGACCAGCCTGAGCAAGAGCAAGACCTTGTCTCTACGAAAAATAGAAAAACTAGCCCAATGTTGTGGTGGCCACCTGTAGGTCGAGCTACTTGGGAGGCTGAGATAAGAGGATCACATGAGCCAAAAATTTTGAGGTGGCTATGAGTACGTCAACAAAGCACTCTACCCAAGGTGACAGAATGACTGTCTTAAAAAAAAAAAAAAGAAAAAAAGAAACAAAAAGAATGCCTCTCCTTTTTAGAAAGGTCATAATCTCCACTTCTCCTAGGTAAGGTGACCTGGGCCTCATTCATCTCCTTTGCTGCCCTTGTCTTGTCTGAGCTTTTGGCACCTGACCACTGGGGGTCAGATTCCTTAGCTTGACAATTGAGGCCTTTCCCACTCACAGGACAGCTCCTCTCAGCCACTTTCTTTCCCTGTTCCTTTCCTCTTCTTACTTTCCTCTCCTGGCCTGGGAAACACTGGACTCCGTAGTGTGACCCATGCTTCTGGGCTCCCTCTCTCTGCCCCACTGACTCCTCCGTCCAACAGGTGGTCCTCCTTCCTCTGGTTACATCCAATCCATTTATCCCCCAGGAGACCCTCTGTCTTACTCCCTGCTGGCAAATGCTCCCTGCTTCTCTTCTCCAGCCATGCAGCTTGAGGCTCTGTCAAAACAAAAAAAAGAAAAAAGAAAGAAAGAGAGAAAGGAACAAAATGAAAATGTGAGTCAGTGATATTTGTTAAAGTGGGGTAAGGCACTCTATTCTGGACCATCAAGAATTTTGCAGGGGGTGAGAGAATACAGCATAGGCAAATGGAAATTTATAGCCAAGGAGCAGGGTGGAGGAGACTGGTGGATAGAAAATGACTAAGAGGAATCATCAAGGGCGAGAGAAATTGTGGCTAAACCCACCCATCAGGATTCCTGTTGAAGACAGGACAGGGTGACCAGAAGTCAGGGATGGAAGAGGGAGAAGATGAGGGACCCAATCAGATATCAAGAGGGGAGTATTCCTACTAAAACAGAATTTTACAGAGAAGTGCACAGGTGGGCTTAGGAGAAGGCTCAAGAGTATGACTAAAGTTTGGTCAATCAAATAGTGTTTATTTATCATGAGCCCCCAGGTGAGTGTTGAATGTCTGTCGGCAGAGCTCCTGGGGATGAGAGGCCTCTGACCTGCTGCAGGGCTGGGCTGGGAGCAGGCTGCTTTATGTAGAAAACATTTAGCTGTCTCTAACTTGGAAGAGGAGTTTCCAGGCTAAGAAGACAAGCTCGGCAAGCCCCTTGCATCTGAGGGGCATGTCACACCTAGAGCCCAGGGAGCCCTCCCTCTGGGAGAGAGAGGAGGGGTCTGAGAGGGGCTGAAGCCTGACAAGGAACTGTCCTGGAGGATATGCTCAAGATCCTTGACCTGGGGCGGCGCCTGTGGCTCAGTGAGCAGGGCACCGGCCCCATATACCCAGGGTGGCGGGTTCAAACCCAGCCCCGGCCAAACTGCAACAACAACAAAAAAAAAATAGCCGGGTGTTGTGGCAGGCGCCTGTAGTCCCAGCTACTCGGGAGGCTGAGGCAGGAGAATCGCCTAAGCCCAGGAGTTGGAGGTTGCTGTGAGCTGTGTGACGCCACAGCACTCTACCAAGGGCAATAAAGTGAAACTCTGTCTCTACAAAAAAAAAAAAAAAAGAAAAAAGATCCTTGACCTGGAAAACACTAGAATTTTTAAAGCAAAGAGGCCTAATAAAGTCTGTTTTATTTTACTAAATGTAAAACCCATGGGGGCAGGGATTTTGGTCTGTTTTATTTCCAAAACACCTGGCAGTAACTGAGTAAATAATTGCAAAGGCATGGATGAGCGAATGAAAGAAATGTGTTGCAGGAAGGCAGATCCTGCAGGGGACACTGAGGAAGACTGGGGTGGGCGGAGTCTGGGAATCCCAGGTGAGGGTGAGAAGGGCCCACCTGCATGGGCAGCGCCCAGGGACAAGTCAAGGACAGGGAGGGCCACAGAAGAGGTTAGAGGTTACTTTACTAATGTCCTTTACCACCATTACTTCTAGGACTAGGGCTTCATCTCTCCAATAACTGCATGACATCTGACACAGGGTAGCTGCTCCAGAATTATCTGGGGAATGTTCCATAAATGAACATTCTATTTCTGATCAAAGGCAAGGCCACGTGGCCCTTGACTCCAGCAACACAGTGCTGGTCAGAATTTTCTCCTCCAGAAACTCATTGTAAAGTGTTTCTGAAAGGGGGGGCACTCGACCGGCAAAGATCTCACAGACCACCAAGGCTTGTAAGAAAGGTTTTTATTGGCGAGGGAGGGATGCTGCAGAGCTCCATGAAGGAGGAGAGAAAAGAAGGGGTGGGGGAGAAATGAGAGAGAGAGAGAGAGAGAGAAAGAGAGGAAAGGGGGGAGATGGGGAAAGAGAGAGGGGAGAAAGAGAGGGGAGAGAGAGCACGCGTGTGTGTGAGAGAGTTATATAGGTTCGGTTAGGGGACGTCTTAGAATGGTGATGGGAGGATAGAATAGCCAATAAGGAGTTACTGCTCTGGCCGGAAGAGGCATTAGGGACAGGCCGTAAGTTTGAAATTTTCAGTTTGAAATTTTCATCAGGTAGCCGTAACTTTAAGTGTGAGACAGCTAATCTCAGTCTGTAGAAAGCAGGAGGGGCTTTTCTGGGGGAGGGGTTTTCTCTGGGGCAATTACCTAACTGTTTCTCCGAAGTTTGCTTTAACTTTTACAGACATTGCCTCATCTGGTCCTTATCACTGCCCTGAGAAGAGGAAATCACTAGCTCCATTTTACAGACATAAAAACTGAGGTCAAGAGAGATTATGTGACTTCCCCAGGGTTAAACATGGAAAAAGTGGAATTCAGATCCAGGCTGCCAGTCTCCACATTGAAAGGTTCTGGACCCAAGCATAAAATCATTCTGAGATGCGAGTCGAAAGGAAAATGGAGATCCAATTCATCCAGTTAAAGTGGCCTTTATTCCAGCTAGAGTACAGGTGGGGTGAGATTCCTAACCAGGGAAAAATCCACATGTGGCCTATCACAGACAGGGATTTAAAGGGTTAGGGCAGTCAGGATTGGTGGCATTCCTATTTCCTGGGGGGCACATGGGTCTGACCCTCTCTGGGTGGGCCATGAACTTGACCCTGTCTGGGCGGGGCAAGTTTATTTGGGCAGGAACACCTGATCTATCACACATCCAGGGTCTTTTCTGCCTCATCACTTAGTTGGAAAGATGTGATTAGAAATGTGAAAGAGAGAAGCCGGCCACAGTGGCTCACACCTGCAATCCTAGCACTCTGGGTGGCCAAGGCAGATATATTGCTTGAGTTTAGGAGTTCGAGAGCAGCCTAAGAGTGAGACCCCATGTCTAGTAAACACAGAAAAAACTAGGGCAGGGCCTGTAGCTCAGTGGTTTGGGCACTGGTCACATACACCGAGGCTGGCAGGTTCGAGCCTGGCCCCAAGCCTGCTAAATAACAATGACAGCTGCAACAACGACAAAAAAAATAACTGGGCGTTGGGGCAGGCACCTGTAGTCCCAGCTACTTGAGAATGTGAGGCTGGAGAATCACTTAAGCCCAAGAGTCTGAGGTTGCTGTGACCTGTGACGCCACAACACTCTACCAAGAGTGACACAGTGAGACTGTTTCAAAAAAAAAAAAAAAAAAAGGAAAGAAAAAGAAAAACCTAGCCTGGCCAGTGGCACATGCCTCCAATCCCAATACTTGGGGGCCTGAGACAAGAGGATTGCTTAAGCCTGAGAGTTTGAGGTTGCTGTGAACTATGATGACATGGCATTCTACCATGAGTGAAAGAGTGAGACTCTGTCTCAAAGAAAAAAAAAAAAAAAGAAACGTGAAAGAAAAGGTTGGGCATGGTGGCTCACACCTGTAATCCCAGCACTTTGGGAGGCCGGGACAGGAGGATCACTTGAGGCCAGAAGTTGGAGAGCAACTGGGTAACATGGCCAGCCCCCATCTCTACAAAAAAGTAAAAATTGAAACATAAACCCAGTACGGTGTTCATGAACACTTCCTGTGTACCAGGTTCTGCTTCACACACTTGGCACAAGTCACCTAATTTATCCCTCAGTCACTCTGTGAACTGGTCTGTCCTTCTCCCTGTTTTACAGACATAGTCCTGGCTGAGTACAAAGGGAGATGGCACTGCCAGCTGATGCTGCCAGGGAAGGCCTCAGGGAGGAGGTAAGAGAAAGGCACCCGAGAGGGAGGCTCGGCTTGAGCAAAAGCATGGAGGAGTGGGCAAGAAATGAGGGGCCCCACTCCTATCAGAGGGGCTGTGTTAACCAGGGCCCTGCCCCACCTGCTGTCCAGGAAGGTTGAGGTCTGGTCACAGTAGGTCTCTAGGGTGGGGCTTGGTGATGAGGTGCATGGGGCCACAGTGAGGAGGAGGGCTGGCTGGTCAGGTCACTGCAGGCCTGGGCCTGGTGAGAGACAGGGCGTGAAATTGTGGACATCAGGTAGGAGGGATTAGGACTTTGGGAAAACCTAATCTAGGGATGTCCAAACTTTTTTCTTTTCTGCTGCACATTGGAAGAATAAGAGTTGTCTTGGGCCACACAGTAAATACACAAACACACACACACACACACACACACACACACAAAGAGGTCTCTGCATACTTTTTGTGATATCTGACACCACAGATAAGCAAAAAAAGTTCTCACAAAATCAGCTTGTGGCTGAGCCCCACCGTTTGCACACCCCTGGATTAGGTTTTCCCAAGGGAGGATTGATGGGACAGGTCAGCCACCACATCCGAGTGTCATATCAGCTTTAGGTATTTTAAGATGCCTGTAAATTGGAGGTTGCATCCTGGTGCCCATAGGTTTTTGCACAGTCTTGATTCATGTAGTGTTGGTTTTTATAAAGTTGCCAACTTAGGCTCGGCGCCCGTAGCACAGTGGTTACAGCACCAGCCACATACACTGAGGCTGGTGGGTTCGAACCCAGCCCCGGCCAACTAAGCAACAATGACAACTGCAACAGAAAAATAGCGGGTGTTGTGGTGGTCACCTGTAGTCTCAGCTACTTAGGAGGCTGAGGCAAGAGAATCGCTTAAGCTCAAAAGTTTGAGGTTGCAGTGTACTCTGATGCCATGGCGCTCTACCGAGAGTGACATAGTGAGACTGTGTATCAAAAATAAATAAATAAATAAATAAATAGTTACCAACTTAAAAACTCAGGACATTTCAAATCCAAATCCTACTTTCCTGTTTCTGCTGAAAAATGAGAAGCTTTGGCAATGGTGGGGCCTCACTTCTGCGATTGCCTGAAACTCCTCTTGGCCACAGTCCCCACCATTCCCTGTTGTGGGTCCACCCACCTCACTCACAGATGTCATTTATGTAGCCCCCGTAGGCATTGGAGTATGTAACACCTGATTTAGATAAACTGCATTGTGTTTGGAGAAGGGGGCAGACCAGCCAGTGACTTGAAACCACATTATACGAAGACAAATGGAGCAATGGAGGATGTTTACGCTCAGGGGGGGCCTGATCAGAGCCTTCACATTTAAAGGACTAAGATGGAGAGAAGGGCAGGTCTGTTCTGTGTACCCTCTCACCCCTGAAAATAACCCAGACAAGTGGAAATGCCTGGAGGATGGGAGGCAGAGAAGGGAGGCAGCAGAGAGGCAGATCTCATCTCAACCTGAGCAGACTTTTGGACATCATAACTGTTTCAAGACATAACAGGTAATGCCAAGAAGTGGTGAGCTCCCTGGCATGGAGAGGTGGGGCCATGTTTAGGTTGAGCCTGGGCAGCAGCTTCACCACAACCATATAGGGGAACTCCAAGTATTGCGTGGGCAGCCAAACTGGGTGCCCTTTACTGTTTCTGTGCCCACAGATGGGACCCCAGAGCTAAGGAGAAGGAAGAGCTAAAAATGGCGCCCACGCTGCTGGTCTGGAAGTTTTGAGGGACTGCTGCTGCTGCTTCTGCTGCTGATGTAGGAATTTAGGGTGAAACTGACAAGTGGCAGGGGCAAGAGAATACATTTTTTGTTATGCTGTGTAAAAACAAACAAACAAAGGTTTTGAGTTAGACCAGTCAGTACTTTTAACATTTTCCTCTCTTCATGTCTCTCTCGTTAAAGTATCTCCCAGAGTGGGTAGGAGGAGTTAGATGAAAACAGTCACCCGCCAGCGGCTGGATAAAACTGAGCATCCCCACCCCATGTTATAGTTGGAGCGGCCTTAGCATCCTGCGTGCAGTGGTGCACACAGTGGGTTCCGCTTCTGTGGTCAGAAGTCTGATATCCTGGCTTCTGTCTTCTCGGAGGGAGAGGCATGTTGGGTGACCTCTAGGGTCCCTGCTGCCTCTGGGGAACAGAACCCGGATGGCCTGAGCTCCCTTATCCAAGAGGGACAGGTTAGAGGCAGGAGCAGTGGACATAGGAGCTCCTGGACATGTTCTTCTATGATGGGAAAGGGTGAAATATTCTAGTTCACCTTTTGATATGGTTTTGACTTTTGAATTATGAACATGTTTTATGTTCTCTAAACATAAACTTAGGAAGCTGGGCACAGTAGCTCATGCCTGTAATCCTGCACTCTGGGTCTCCAAGGCAGGTGGATGGCCTGAACTGAGGAGTTTGAGACCAGACTGAGCAAGAGTGAGAACCCTTTTCTACGAAAAATAGCAAAACTAGCCGGGCATCGTGGTAGGTACCTATATTCCCAGCTACTTGGGAGACTAAAGCAAGAGAATTGCCTGAACTCAAGAATCAGAGGTTTCTGTGAGCTATTTTATCACAGCACTCAGCCTGGGGCAACAGAATAAGACTCTGTCTCATATAAATAAATAAACCAACAAACAAACTTAGGGCTGGTTCAGTGGCTCACAACTGTAATCCTAGCACTCTGGGAGGCCAAGGTAGGAGGGTCCCTTAAGCTCAGGAGTTCAAGACCAGCCTAGCAAGAGCAAGATACCATCTCTATTAAAAATAGAAAAATTAGGCCTGGCACATCCTAATTTGGCTCACACCTGTAATGCTAGCACTCTGGGAGGCCAAGGTGGGTGGATTGCCTCAGCTTATGGGTTCGAGACAAGCCTGAGCCAGAGAGAGACCTCAGCGTTGTGCCGGGCTTTGTACTGCACGCCTGTAGTCCCAGCTACTTGGGAGGCTGAGGCAACAGAATCACTTCAGCTTAAGAATTTGAGGTTTCTGTGAGTTATGATGCCACAGCACACTATTGAGGGCAACAAAGTAAGACTCTGTAAGAAAGAAAGAGAGAGAGGGCGGTGCCTGTGGCTCAGAGGAGTAGAGCGCTGGCCCCATATACCAGAGGTGGTGGGTTCAAACCCAGCCCCAGCCAAAACCTGCGAGAGGAAAAAAAAAAAAAAAGAAAGAGAAAACAAGGAAGGGAAGGAAAGAAAGAAAGAAAGAAAAGCTCGGCATTGTAGAAGGTGCCTGTAGTCCCACCTACTTGGGAGGCTGAGGCAAGAGGATTGCTTGACCCAGGAGTTTGAGACCACTGTGAGCCAGGCCGATGCCGCAGCACTCTGGCCGGGAGCAAGAGAGTGAGACACTATCTCAAAACCAAACCAAACCATACAAACATAAACATAAACTAAAAAAAAAGGAAAAGAAAACCTGTAACAGAATAAAATAACGAGAAAATGAACTTAATTATATGTCAAATTAATAACAAAACTACACTCATTTAAATAACTTTGAAACCACCACTCCAGCTTTACACCATTAAAAGGAGCTTTATCCCCGACCCTTGCTTGGTAGGTTTGTCGTAGAAGCGGTCTGGTGGCGTGTTTTGAAACAACTGTCTGTGTATTGCACGATACGTATATTTTCATAATTTTAAAGAAGAGTGTTATTTGCGTGAGCTGGCTGGAACCGCTGAGCAAAGCCAGCACCTCAAAGAGTAGACCGACACCAAAGAACCCCTCCGCTTTTGGGCCCAGTCCGGCAATGGAAGCAGCCCCGCCTCGCAGCCCCGCCCGCGGCCGAGGGCGCTGTGCTTCGCTGAGTGCACAGCGCCTCCTGCAGGAGAACTCTTGACAAGCAGTGGAACTGTCTTGCCAGTACGTTTATTACAAATTGCAAGTTTTCTAACACCAAAAGTTGTACCCTTCCTCTCTCCCCCCGCCACCAGTTTTATTGGAAGAGATGTCTACATTCGTACAGTCGTGTATTTTCTATGATTCACAGTTGTGGGCTGTCAGAGAGAACGAGTCCTGGCGTTGCCCTTTCAATAGTCCACGGACATTAACCAGGGAGAGTTCACTACGTCCATCGGGTGGAGATAATGAAAGGGAGCTCTCAGGATGGTGGTGAGGATGAAACCACAAGTGGGACGGGCAGGCAGTCCCAGTGTGAGCTGGGTTATGATGCCGAGGGAGAGGCGTGTGGGAGCCAACGGGAGGACAGATCAGAGGTGGCAGGATGTGCAGGGTCGGGCTCTTCAGGGGCGCCCCGGTTCATGGCTGTGATAACCGGGCCTGGGAGGTCTGAGCTACACTCTGAGGACTCGGGAAGGCGGAATGGTTCCGTGACTGGCCTAGATCCCTTAGTGACTCAGGGCAGGGTCCCCAGGTCTGCTTGACTCCAAATCTTGTGTTCTTCCCCTGCCGGCCAATCTTCGTGGGTTTACAAATAGAGGTCCACTCTCCAGGGACTTCCAGGCAGGTCAGGCAGGGCCAGGGTAGAATCTGCCCAGCCTGGTCCTCAGCTCTCTGATTTCTTCAAAGCTCTCAGCTTCCCGTCTGGAATTGGGGGGCTTGGTGACCACCTAGGACGGATGACTGGCAGCCTCCCTACCCATCAGCCATGGACCCTCCATCTCCACCTCACAGAGCCTGAACCCACAGTGGCGTCCATCCCTGAGCAGTGAGAGACAGGTCCAGCACACGTTTCATATCTGGGCAGCCTGCAGACTTTAGTTCAGAGCCTCACCTTGCTGGCGCAGGAGCCGGAACCCAGCACCAACTTGCTAAATTTCTGCAGTGGCATTTGAGCCTCAAAGCCCTGCCTGGCTGAGGTTCTTGCTTGTGAAATGTGGCTATTTCACTGCCCTTGTCTTGGTGCTCACCACTCGGTAGTCATTGTGCTTTATAGGTGCAATGGGGACAAGAGTTTTCAATTGTATTGTTGTGAATTTATTTTCTGTTGCATTCCTTTATATGTGACCTCCTGGCAAAGACAATTTTGCCTTGGTGCTACAGCTGGAACTAAAAGCTTTCACTTGGGACAAGAGCCGAGAGCCAGCAAGGTTGACAGGGAAAAGGATCGTGTGAATTTCTTTCTTTCTTTTTTTTAAGAGATAGAATCTCACTTTAATGCCCTTGGTATAGTGCTGTGCCATCACAGCTCACAGAAACCTCCAACTTACGGGCTTAGGCAATTCTCTTGCCTCAGCCTCCCAAGTAGCTGGGACTACAGGCGCCCATTTTTGTTGTTGTTGTTG
The DNA here is from genome assembly GCF_027406575.1 of Nycticebus coucang. NCBI lineage: Eukaryota > Metazoa > Chordata > Mammalia > Primates > Lorisidae > Nycticebus > Nycticebus coucang. The sequence goes on from NC_069796.1 coordinate 81,765,808, forward strand.
CAGTTTGGCCAGAGCCGAGTTTGAACCTACCACCCTTGGTATATGGGGCCGGCGCCCTACTCACTGAGCCACAGCAGCCACCCAGGTTAATTTCTTTGGTTCTCAGGTCTGAGGACAAGCTCAGAGATCTTTAAACTGAGGGAACACAAACTCCTAAGGTACACAAAGTCTCTCAGTGGGGGGGTGAGGCAAAGAAAATAGACTTTGATGCTTTATTGACTAATACATACAATTTGAAAAAATCTTATAAAAGATGTATATTGAAAATTTAGATAGTGCCAGAAATATCCCAGTGTTACTAGATGTTAGGTTTATATTCAAGTTATGTGGGTAGTTTAAGGGAAACATTTTCCAGAATCTCAACTTCTGTATGTCTTTTTTTTTTTAGACAGAGTCTCACTCTTTTGCCCAAGGCTAGAATGCAGTGGCATCAGCCTAGCTCACAGCAATCTCAAACTCCTGGGTTCAAGTAATCTTCCTGCCTCAGCCTCCTGAGTAGGCGGGACTATAAGTGCCCACCACAATGCCCAGGTGATTTTTCTATTTTTAGTCCAGATGGGGTCTTCCTTTTCCTCAGGATGCTCACAACTCCTGAGCTCAAGGGATCCTCCCTCCTCAGCCTCCCCCAGTGCTAGGATTACAGGTGTGAGCCACCGTGCCTGGCCCTCTATGTCTTCTTGCCTTAAATTGATGGGCCTGGAACTGCGTCTGAGGTGACAGGCTCCCTTCCCACATGCCTCCCACCCCAGGACGATCCATGTGGGACTGTCCTTCCTTCGATGGCCACTGCGGGGTTCCACAGTGCTTCTGCTGCTTTCCTCTCTTGCACACGCTCCTTACAGGGCGAGTCAGGAGCTCTGACCTGTGGGGAGTTCTGAGGGCAGAGATGTGGGAGCAGGAGCTGGGGACGACAGCAGTTTTTTTTTTTTTTTTTTTTGAGACAGAGTCTCACTGTGTCGCCCTCAGTATAGTGCTGTGGCATCACAGCTCACCATAACATCAAATTCCCAGGCTTAAGGGATTCTCCTGCCTCAGCCTCCCAATAGCTGGGACTACAGGCACCGGCCATAGCGCCTGTCTATTTTTTGTTGCAGTTGTCATTGTTGTTTAGCTGGCCCAGGCGGGATTCGAACCTGCCAGCCTCAGTGTAGGTGGCTTGGCGCTGTGCTCCGAGTGCCAAGCCATGACAGCGGTTTTTATGGAGTTAACTGCTTTGCCATTTCTACCTCCCCTTTTGTCTAGAAAGGCGTCCCTCTTGAGGACATTCCCCAGCAACAAAGCAAAGAGAGCACAGGAGGGAAATACCACCCCTTAGCGAGGAGCTCCTGTCCTGTTCTCGGCACCCTTCCCGGGACCTGGCAGGAGTGGAGACAAGCCGCAGAGCGGCAGGAACGGCAGAGGGGAATGGTGCAAACCTTCCCGTGGTGCTAGCCGTTCTCTGGGAATACCAAAAATTTCAAGACACATTTACCGGAAGCTACACGTGCCAGGCTGGTCACAAAGCCCACCCAGCCACAAGAGGGCAGGGAGTAAAATCCCCCCTGTGTCCAGAGAAATGTGGAGGGTGGAGATACACGGTGAGCTGCCTCTGTGCACTCCCACAGGGAGCACAACGCTTGAAGACCATTTGGCTAGACCACAAAGTCTCTTCCATGCTGTAGAGAGGCCCCACTAAGGCTCCTAGGAAGAAGGCAATGTGACAGAGGGAGGTCCGGGGCGGCTCTTCCTCCTGTCCCCTTCTGTCCCCACCGGTGAGGGGAGGAGTGAGGCAGAGGCAGAGAGCAGGGAAGTCTGGGGTGCGTGTCCAGGGGTGGCGTCCTTTACAGGGTAAAAGCACAGTCAGCAGGGGGAGGCCTGATGGATTCAGAGAAATTCAGGGGAGCCCTGAGACCCCAAGATCTACAGATACATACGTAGAAGAGTTTGCAACGTGGTGCAGGAGCGGCAGCAGCAAGTGCGGAAGGAAGCAGCAGGCACATGGGCCTGAGGCAGGGCTGTCTGCGGCCTGTGGCCTGGGTGAGGCACGCAGGCATCCAGAAGTGCCCACAGGCCCCGGGGAGGACACGGAGTTGCTGAGAGACCAGCAGAGGCCAGGGTGAAGACACCCGGGCCACAAGATGCATGGCCTTCATGGTCACAGGCAAACGGGGAGGACCAGAGACTCCAGCAGTGACCCAGAGGCCAGATGGGACCAGTCACCCCATGGCAGTCATTTGTCCAAGGCCAGACCAAACCAGACCGTCCACTGCAGAGGACAGTGTGTACCTCAGTGGGTCCCTGGCCCTTCTCTCCTCACACAGGTCGCCTAAGTACCACCCCCCCCACCCCTCACACACACACACATATTCATGTACCCAGGTACCATTTCAGACAGGGACACAGGGGGGAGGTCCAATGTCACTTCCATCTGAATGATAGAACACTCATCTGAAAGACGCTGTCCTTCAAAAGAGACTATTTATACCATTTCTGTTTTCAGAGTTGAACTTTTGTAGCCGGCTCCTTGAACAAAAATGCCTTTTTGCGGTTCTCTAGGTTTCAACTTCCCAGGCCAGTAAGATTTGCTGCCCAGGACTTTGTAATTTTCTGTTTCACTGATTCCCTCACCTTTGAGTTGTTTTTCAGAAGTGGTGGACGCTTCCTGTAGTAATGAGGTAGTCACAAGGCTTTATTACCCCATTGCTCAGAGACGTCAAGGTCAGTGGCATTCCACAACTTGCCCAAGGAGCATCTGAGCACTACTCCCACCACCCGCATGTGCACAAGACAGAAAAGATGACCAGTACTGCCCCCCAGCACGTTATACTACTAAAATCTGCACTGGGGGTGGGGGGGGCTCTAGCTGCCGTGTTTTGATCCTTGGATGCGTGTGCCATTTCAATTTCTCACTACACTTGCGTGTCCCACGTTCCATCCCAACATGTAATGATGCTCACTCACTTTATGCATTATTCATTTGACCTCTAGCGAAACCGCTCAGCTGGTCAAGAGGCAGATTTGAGGCAGGCCTCCTACCTCCTGGTTGATGTCCTCCACAGTAAATTTCCTTTCTTCCTTGACAATCTCCATTGTCTCAGTAATTGGCTTTCTGTGCAGGGAGCAACTGAACCTAGGGAAAATCTCCTTTTGCAGGTTAGTTAATACTTTGAAAGGAACTCAGAAGAGAATGAGGTGCTAATTAAAGTTTTGGTACTCACCCCTCACCATATGATGTATGAAGAAGATTCACTTTGTCACATTTCCTTTGCACATATAAGTAATGTTGCCAGCAAGTCCCCACCATCCTAGCACTCAGGGAGGCCAAGGCGGGTGGACTGCTTGAACTCAGAAGTTGGAGCAAGAGCGAGACACTGTCTCTACTAAAAATAGAAAAACTGGCTAAGCACCTATAGTACCAGCTACTCAGAAGGCTGAGGCAAGAGGATTGTTTAAGTCCAGGAGTTTGAGGTTGCTGTGAGCTATGGCTCCACAGCACTTTATCCAGAGCAACAGAGTGAGATTCTTTTTCAAAAAACAGGAAAAAAAAAAAAAAAAAACCCGCATGCTACCTGATATGGCTGTGGTATTCTTTGTCTTTCCAACGTGAGGAATGTCCGTTTCCCAAGGACCTGTGATTATTTTCAGAGCTGGAGCTTGAATCTGGAGCTCTCCAGCTCCCAGCCCGAGTGCCTCTCCCAGGGGTATTAATCTCTCTGGGCTTTTCTCGCAGAGATGGTTGTGGCAAAGCCAAGGTCAGAAAGGCAAGGCCTCCTCCAGATCATGCTGGGAAAACACTGACCACCAGTCTGCTTCTTCTGGGACCACCAAAACCTGCTTCTTCTGGACCACCAAAACCTGCAGAGGTTGCTCTACTTGATGTTGTCTCACAGGGCCCTTAGGCTCTGTTCACCTTTCTTCAATCTTTTCCCCTCTGTTCCTCAGATTCAATAGTTTCCACTGTGCATTCTTCAAGAATGCCAGTTCTTCTGCCTACTCAAATCTCCTTTGAATCTCTCTAGGAGTTTTTCATTACAGTTATTGTACTTTTTGGCTCCACTATTTCTTTCTGGTTTTCTCTTTGTTGATATTTCTGTTTCATTAAGACCTTTTCTTTGTTCTTTTTTTTTTTTTTTCTAGACAGAGTCTCGCTCTGTTTCCCAGGCTAGAGTGTCAACGGCCTCAGCCTAGCTCATAGCAACCTCAAACTCCTGGGTTCAAGTGATCCTCCTGCTTTCAGCTTCCTGAGTAGCCTGGACAATGCCCACCTAGTTTTTCTATTTTTAGTAGAGAGAGGGTTTTGCTTTTGTTCAGGCTAGTCTTGAACTCCTGAATTCAAGTGATCATCCTGCCTTGGCTTCCCAGAGGGCCAGGATTACAGGCATGAGACACCATGCCCGGCTCATTCATTTTCTTGACTTTCTCCATGGCTTCTTTTAGTTGTATGTATGTGTGTATTTTAGAAACAGAATTTCACTTTGTCACCTAGGCTGGAGTGCAGTGGTGCAATCAATCATAGCTCACTGCAGCCTCCAACTCCTGCGCTCTAGAAATCCTCCCACCTTAGCCTCTTAAGTGGCTAAGACTATAGGCATAAGCCACCATACCTGGCTAGTGTGTAAAATTATTTTTTGTAGGGCGGCGCCTGTGGCTCAAAGGAGTAGGCCGCCGGCCCCATATGCTGGAGGTGGTGGGTTCAAACCCAGCCCCAGCCAAAAACTGCAATAAATAAATAAATAAAAATTATTTTTTGTAAAGATGAGGTCTTGTTACGTTGCCCAGTCTGGTTTTGAACTTCCGGCCTCAAGTGATCCTCCTGCCTCAGCCTCCTTAAGTTCTGGGATTACAGATGTGAATGCCAGGCCTATATACATTTACACATTCCTTTTCAGGTGAAAGAAGTCTCCCTTTTACATTTTTTTTCTTTTTTTTTTTTTTTATTGTTGGGGATTCATTGAGGGTACAATAAGCCAGTTACACTGATTGCCCTTTTACATTTTAAATTTTAAGTATTTATTTATTTAAAGTTCTCATCTTTAAAAATTTGTATTTTCTTATGTTTTTGTTTTTGTTGTTGTTTATTTGTTTGTTTGGATGTTTTGGAGACAGAGTCTCACTCAGTTGCCTTGGGGTTGAGTGCTATGGCATCATAGCTCACAGAAACCTCAAACTCTTGGACTCAAGTGATTCTCTTGCCTCAGCCTCCTGAGTGGCTGGGACTACAGGTGCCCACCACAACACCCAGCTATTTTTTGGTTGCAGTTGTCATTGTTGTTTGGCAGGCCCAGGGCAGACTCGAACCTGCCAGCTTTGGTGTATGTGGCCAGCACCCTACTCATTGAGCTAAAGGTGCCGAACCAAGTTCTATAATTCTTTTGTAAGGAAAATATTTCCCTCATCAGGTAAGGTTATTTGATTACTGTATTGTATAAGTCACAGTGGATAAATAGAATAAATGCTTAATTCCTTCCCTGTACTTGCCAATTTTTCAAAAAAGATTTGGTGCCTTTTCTGGTTATCGCCCTCTCTTTTTCTATCAGAGTAGAACTCACACAGTTTTATATATGTGATATGTTTCAATCAATTGCTGAGTTTTTGTTTTGTCTTGTTTTGTGTGACAGAATCTCACTGTGTCACTCTAGGTAGAGTGCTGTGGTGTCATCATAGCTCACAGCCAACCTCAATCTATTGGGCTCAAGAGATTCCCTTGTCTCAGCTACCTGAGGAGCTGGGGCTACAGGCGCTAATTTTTTTTTTTTTTCTATGTTTAGTAGAGACTTGGACCCGCTCTTGCTCAGGCTGGTCTCGAATTCTTGAGTTCAGCAATCTGCCCATCTTGGACTCCCAGAGTGCTAGGGAAAAATTCTAATTAAAATATTTCTAATGGCCGGCGCAGCGGCTCCCGCCTGTAATCCCAGCACTCTGGGAGGCCGAGGCGGGTGGATTGCCTGAGCTCACAGGTTCAAGACCAGCCTAAGCGGCCAGGACGCAGCCCCTCCCTGAAGCTCCCCATCAGCAGCCGCCGGGACCCGACTGTCGTCTTCCTCACTGCCTGCTCTTCAGCCTGTGCTCTCCTAACTCTCCATCGGGCACGGACACCGTAGCAGCAACCCCAGCAGCGACGGGACAAAATGAGAGAGTGAGGCTTCCTCGCGGGGACCAGCTTTTGGCCAAGACGGATCGGTGCGTCGGGCCGGGCCAATTAGAGCCGGGATGCGGGGCTGGACCGCCTACAGCGCCTCCGAGCGGGGCGGCCCGGCCGGCGGCTGCAGCTGGCTCGGCTCCTCCTCCGCCCTTCGCCATCCCCTGGTGCCCGGAGGAGTCTCCATCCTGCTTCTCTTTCTCTGCCCTCTCCTGCCCACGTCGGGACGGCGGCGGGGGCCCGCTGGGCTGAAGCACTCTCGGGAGCGACCAGGCTAGCAGCCATGGCGCTGTCGGCTGTCGGGAAGGGCTGCCAGGTGGGAAGCGACTTTGGGCATCCGAGCCGCTGTGGGTCGCTGTTGCCCCCAGCCGGGGGTCCGGAAAGCCGAGGTCCCCTCAGTGACAGGGAGAAGGGGAGCTGGGAGCACCTCGTGACCCTGAAGTTCCGGCTCCTCAGTCCCGCGGCTCCGAACCCACCGCGGAGGAAGTTGGTTGAAATTGCTTTCCCGGCTGGTGCTGGTACAAGGGTATTGTCACTCTAGCAGCAACATGTCGGCTGGGGACGGTTTTGAGACCCGATTTGAAAAAAAATCACTAACCTGCTGCGAGATGCCAGGTGGGAAGTGAATTCGGTTTGCTGGTGAAGAAAAAATTCGTTGGGGGCCTGATCAGGATGGATTGGATGCTTTGGTATATGATTTGGATTTTCCTGCCTTAAGAAAAAACAAAAATATTGACAACTTTTTAAGCAAATATAAAGACACAATAAATAAAATTAAGAGATTTATGAATGAAAGTTGAAGATTATGAAGTACTGAAGGTGATTGGTAGAGGTGCATTTGGAGAAGTTCAATTGGTAAGGCATAAATCCACCAGGAAGGTATATGCTATGAAGCTTCTCAGCAAATTTGAAATGATTAAGAGATCTGATTCTGTTTTTTTCTGGGAAGAAAGAGACATCATGACTTTTGCTAATAGTTCCTGGGTTGTTCAGCTTTTCTATGCATTCCAAGATGATTGTTACCTCTACGTGGTGATGGAATACATGCCTGGTGAAGATCTTGTAAACTTAGTGAACAACTATGATGTACCTGAAAAATGGACACGTTTCTATACTGCAGTAGTTTTTGCATTGGATGCAATTCCATAGAGATTTGAAGCCTGATAACATGCTGCTGGATAAATCTGGATATTTGAAGTCAGCAGATTTTAGTACTTGTATGAAGATGAATAAGGAAGGCTTGGCACCTGTAGCTCCAGCCACATACACTGGCGCTGGCGGGTTCAAACCAGCCCAACCTACCAAACAACACTGACAACTGCAACAAAAAAGCAGGGTGTTGTGATGGGCGTCTATAGTCCCAGCTATTTGGGAGGCTGAGGCAAGAGAATTACTTAAGCCCAAGAGTGCTGTGAGCTGTGATGCCACACGCTCTACCAAGGGTGACATAGTAAGACTCTGTCTCAAACAAAAAAAAAAGATGAATAAGGAAGGTATGGTACAATGGATACAGCAGTTGGAACACTTGATTATATTTCTCCAGAAGTATTAAAATTCCAAGGTGGTGATGGTTATTATGGATGAGAATGTGACTGGTGGTCTTTGGGGGGTATTTTTATATGAAATGCTTGTAGGTGATACACCTTTTTATGCAGATTCTCTGGTTGGGACTTACAGTAAGATGATAAACCATAAAAATTCACTGGCTTGGTGCCTGTGGCTCAAGCGGCTAAGGAGCCAGCCACACACACCTGAGCTGGCGGGTTCAAATCTAGCCCAGCCACCAAACAACAATGATGCTGCAACCAAAAAATAGCCGGGCATTGTGGTGGGTGCCTGTAGTCCTAGCTACTTGGGAGGTGGAGGCAGGAGAATCGCTTGAGTCCAGGAGTTGGAGGTTGCTGTGAGCTGTGATGCCACAGCACTCTACCCAGGGTGACAGCTTGAGGCTCTGTCTCAAAAAAAAAAAGAAAAAAATCACTTACCTTCTCTGGTGACAATAACATATCAGAAGAAGAAAAAAAATCTTATTCGTGCCTTCCTTACTGACAGAGAAGTGAAATTAGGGTGAAATGGTGTAGAAGAAATCAACATCTGTTCTTCAAAAATGCTCAGTGGGTTTGGGAAACACTTTGAGACACTGTAGCACCAGTTGTACCTGATTTAAGTAGTGATATTGATAACAGTAATTTTGATGAGTTAGAAGAAGATAAAGGAGATAAAGAAACATTCTCTATTTCTAAAGATTTTGTTGGCAATCATTCCTTTTGTAGGATTTACATATTATAGCAATCATAGATATTTATCTTCAGCAAACCCTAATTATAACAGAACTAGCTCCAACATGGATAAAAGCTTATAGGAAAGTTTGCAAAAACAATCTATAAGCTGGAAGAACATCATTGCATAATGAAATGCAATTAAAAGATGAAATGAAGGCTTGGTGCCAGTACCACAGTGGCTACGGTGCCAGCCACATACACCAAGGCTGGCATATTTGAAATTGGCCAGGGCCAGCTAAACAACAAAGACAACTGCAACAAAAAATAGCTAGGTGTTGTGGTGGGCACCTATAGTCCCAGCTACTTGGGAGGGTGAGGCAAGAGAATCGCTTAAGCCCAAGAGTTTGAGGTTGCTGTGAGCCGTGACACCACTGCACTCTACAGAGGGTGACATAGTGAGACTCTGTCTCAAAAAAAAAAAAAAAAAACCGAAATGGAGCAGAAGTGCAGAACATCAAGCATAAAAGTAGACAAGATAATGAAAGAATTGGATGAAGAGGGAAGTCAAAGAAGAAATCCAGAATCTATAGTGTCCCAAATAGAGATGGAAAAAAATGTTGCTACAACATAGATTTAATGAATACAAAAGAAAAGCTGAGGGTGGCGCCTGAGGCTCAGTGAGTAGGGCGCTGGCCCCATATGCTGAGGGTGGCCGGTTCAAACCCAGCCCTGGCCAAACTGCAACAAAAAAATAGCCAGGCATTGTGGCGGGCGCCTGTAGTCCCAGCTGCTTGGGAGGCTGAGGCAAGAGAATAGCGTAAGCCCAAGAGTTAGAGGTTGCTGTGAGCCGTGTGACGCCACGGCACTCTACCCAAGGGTGGTACGTGAGACTCTGTCTCTACAAAAAAATGAAAAAGAAAGAAAAGCTGAGCAGGAAAATGAAAAGAGAAGAAATGTAGAAAATGAAGTTTCTACTTTAAAGGATCAATTGGAAGACTTAAAGAAAGTAAGTCCGAATTCACAGCCTGGCACAATTACGAAAACAGCTAGAAGAAGCCAATGACTTACATAGAACAGAATCAGACACAACTTACTATAAGTCCCAACAAGACACAGTAGTAAGATTAAGGAAAAATCACACAGAGAAGAGCAAGTCAATTATTCATCTAGAGTCCCTGAACAGAGAATTGCAAGACAGAAATAGAATTTTAGAGAATTCAAAATCACAAATGGACAAGGATTATTACCAGCTACAAGCTGTATTAGAAGCTGAACAAAAAGACAGGGGTCATGATTCTGAGACGATTGGAGACCTTCAAGTTCAAATTACATCTTTGCAAGAGGAGGTGAAGCATCTCAAACATAATCTTGAAAGAGTGGAGAGAGAAAGAAAAGATATGCAAGACATGCTTAATCATTCAGAAAAGGAAAAGAATAATTTAGAGGCTCAGTGCCTGTGGCTCAAGCGGCTAAGGCGCCAGCCACATTCACCTGAGCTGGCGGGTTCAAATCCAGCCCAGGCCTGCCAAACAACAATGACAGCTGCAACCAAAAAAATAGCCGGTATTGTGGCGGGTGCCTGTAATCCCAGCTACTTGGGAGGCAGAGGCAGGAGAAATGCTTGAGCCCAGGAGTTGGAGGTTGCTGTGAGCTGTGATGCCACAGCACTCCACCCAGGGCGACAGCTTGAGGCTCTGTCTCAAAAAAAAAGAAAAAGAAAGAAAACAAAAGAATAATTTAGAGATAGATTTAAACTATAAACTTAAATCATTACAATAGGGGTTAGAACAAGAGGTAAATGAACACAAAGTAACCAAATCTTTTTTAACTGACAAACATCAATCTATTGAAAAGGGAAAGTCTGTTGCAATGTGTGAGATGGAAGAAAAGTGGAAGGAGAGAGAAGCTGGAGAGAAGGCTGAAGATAGGTTTGTTCAGATTGAGAAACAATATTCCATGTTAGATGTTGATCTGAAACAATCTCAGCAGAAGCTATAGCATATAACTGAAAATAAAGGATGGAGGATGGAGTTAAGAATCTAACCCTGCAACTGGAGCAGGAATCAAATAAGCAACTGTTGTTATAAAATGAGTTGAAGACTCAAGCATTTGAGGCAGACAGTTTAAAGGTTTTAGAAAAGGAGATGAAACAGGAAATAAATACTTTATTGGAAGCAAAGAGGTTGTTAGAATTTGAGTTAGCTCAGCTTAAAAACAATATAGAGGAAAAGAAAGACAAATGTGAGAACTACAGGATCAGCTTGAAGCACAGCAGTATTTCTCAACACTTTATAAAACCCAGGTAAAAGAACTTAAAGAAGAAATCGAAGAAAAAAACAGAGAAAACTTAAAGAAAATACAGGAACTGGCTTAGCGCCTATAGTTCAGTGGCTAGGGTGCCAGCCACGTACACTGGAACTGGCAATTTTGAATCCAGCCCGGGCCAACTACAACCAAAAAATAGCCGAGCATTGTGGCAGGCACCTGTAGTCCCAGCTACTTGGGAGACTGAGGCAAGAGAATTGCTTAAGCCGAAGAGTTTGAGGTTGCTGTGAGCTGTGACACCACGGCACTTTACTGAGGGCGACATAGTGAGACTCTGTCTCAAAAATAAAATAAAATAAAATACAGGAACTGCAAAATGAAAAAGAAACTCTTGCAACTCAGTTGGATCTGGCAGAAACAAAAGCCAAGTCTGAGCAGTTGGCTCAAGAGCTTCTAGAAGAGCAGTATTTTGAATTGACCCAAGAGAGCAAGAAAACTGCTTTAAGAAATAGGCAAGAGATTACAGATAAAGACCACACTGTTAATTGGCTTGAAGAAACGAACAGCATGCTAACCAAAGATATTGAATTATTAAGAAAAGAAAATGAAGCTCAGCTCCCGTAGCACAGTGGTTATGGCGCCAGCCATGTGCACTGAGTGTGGCAGGTTCAAACCTGACCCACACCAGCCAAAACAACGACAACTGCAGCAAAATAATAGCTGGGCATTGTGGTGGGTACTTGTAGTCCCAGCTACTTGGGAGGATGAGGCAAGAGAATCGCTAAGCCCAAGAGTTTGAGGTTGCTGTGAGCTGTGACACCATGGCACTCTACCCAGGGCAACAGCTTGAGACTCTGTCTCACAAAAAATAAAGAAAGAAAGAAGAGAAAATGAAAAGCTAACTGAGAAAATGAAGAGGGCAGAGGAAGAGTATAAGTTGAAGAAGGAGGAAGAGATCAGTAATCTTAAAGCTGCCTTTGAAAAGAATATCAATACTGAACAAACCCTTAAAACCCAGGTTGTTAATAAGCTGGAAGAAATAATGAACCAAAAAGATTTTCAAATTGATAGAAAGAAAGCTAATACACAAGATTTGAGAAAGATAAAAAGGAAAGTCGAAAGCTACAACTGGAACTCAACAAAGAAAGAGAAAAATTCAACCAGATGGTAGTGGAATATCAGAAGGAACCAAATGATAGGCAAGCCCAATTGGTGAAAGAATGTACACATAGTAATGAGCTTCAGATGCAGTTGGCTAGCCAAGGGACTGATAGCGAGCAATTACGAGCTCAACTTCTGGACCTTCCAGATTCTACAAGTGTTGCTAGTTTTCCTAGTGCTGATGAAACTGATGGAAACCTTCCAGAATCAAGAATTGAAGGTTGGTTTTCCTGACCAAATAGAGGAAATATCAAATGATATGGCTGGAAAAACAGTATGTTGTAGTTAGCAGCAAAAAAAAATTTGTTCTACAATGATGAACAAGATAAGGAACAATCCCATCCATCTATGATATTGGACATAGATAAATTGTCTCATGTTCGACCTGTAACCCAAGGAGATGTGTATAGACCTGAAACTGAAGAAATTTGTAAAATATTCCAGATACTATATGCAGATGAAAGTAAGTGTAGAAAAGATGTAGAGATGGAACCAGTACAACAAGCAGAGAAAACTAATTTCCAAAATTACAAAGGCCATGAGTTCATTCCTACCCTCTATTACTTTACTTCCAATTGGAGGCCTGTGCCAAAGCTCTCTGGCATGTTTTTAAGCCACCTCTAGCCCTAGAGTATCAAAGATGCCATGTTAAGTGCCACGGAGATCACTTAGATAAAAAAGAAGACTTAATTTCTTCATGTAAAGTAAGTTATGTCATAACATCAGCAAGAGATATGCTGCTGTAAGCATGTTCTTGGATGAACCAAAAAAAAAAAAAAATGGCTAACTCATTTAGTAAAGAAAATCCCTAAGAATCCACCATCTGGTTTTGTTCGTGCCTCCCCTTGAACTCTTTCTCCAAGATCCACTGTAAATCGGTCTTTCCAGAATGTGGTCAAAACTACATCTGGAAAAACTAGCAGTGAACCAGGCAACTTAGTGCTTATGGAATCATGTGGAAAGCTACCTGAAAAAGCAGGCTTCTTTAACCATGCAGAGCAGTCAGGCTATTTCTCTGACACAAATATCACAGGCTTCAGGGTTAGAATTGCTGTTACTGTGTTTTTACTTGGTACAACACTGAGGGTTTTTTTTTTATTGCAGGTACACACACACACACACACACACACTCTCTCTGTCTCTCTCTTAAAAACATCAAGAGCTAACAAAATAATGAGGAATTGCTGTGGTGAGGTTTAAGCATGGACATGATTTTTTTTTTTTTTTTTTTTGGCCAGGGCTGGGTTTGAACCCACCACCTCCAGCATATGGGGCTGGCGCCTTACTCCGTTGAGCCACAGGTGCCGCCCAGCATGGACATGATTTTAAGGAGATGACCCAGATACTAGACTGCGGTTGCCCTGGAAGCTTTTGCAAATTGGAACACAGCTGAGAAACCAAGCTCACTTTTGGTGGCTTTGCATAGCTGGAGACAAAAATCAGAGTCCAGGGCCTACCCAGGATGGATAAACCCCTCCCACACTGGGCTCAGCCCCCAAGCCTGCACTTCAGAAGGAAAGATGAACTGAAAGTCAACCAGTTCATACCAGAATGATAGTTCAGCTTTGAGTCATCTAGGGGCCTCAGAAAACATTATGCCCTAAGTATGATCTAAGATGATCTCAGTCTGCTTATCCCTCTAGGCACCTGGCAGAAACAATAGAAAATTCCCTTTGGCAAATGAGAAAATCACCCCACTTCAAATTATTTCCACAGATAATTTCAGAAACACAGTAATTAACATACAAAAACAACCAGACAGATGAGGAAGAAAAGATTCCTTCAGCTAAAACCATCAGAAGTAACAGTCAACAGAAATAAAGCCAAAGGAACTCCAGACTGTAAGTTATATCTGCTATGTAAGGTTAAATGCCAAAATTGAAAATTTCACATTTCAATTTTTTCTAGGGAACTAGAAACTCCATAAATTATATAGTATATGTCAAAAAGGAATAAGTAGAAATTCTGTGACTCAAAATTCAAACTAGCTCTATTCCATGGCACCTCAGAGGTATTCAGATACTTCAGGATGAAGCTGAACATCTCCTTTCCAGCTACTGGCTTCTGGAAATTCATTGAAATGGACGATGAATGCAAACTTCATATTTTCTATGAGAATTATATGGCCACAAAAGTTGCTACTGACACACTGGGTGAAGAACGGAAAGGTTATGTGGTCTGAATCAGTGTTGGAAATGACAAACAAGATTTCCCCATGAAGTGGGATATCTTGACCGATGGCCGGGTCTGCCTGCTACTGAGTAAGGAGCATTGCTTTTATAGTCCAAGGAGAACTGGAGAAAGGAAGTACATTTCTGTTCAGGGTTGCATTGTGGATGCCAATCTGAGCGTTCTCAACTTGGGTATTGTAAAAAAAAAAAAAAAGGAGAAGAGGATGTCCCTGGACTGACTGATACTACAGTACCTCAGCATCTGGGGCCCAAACAAGCAAGCAGAATCTGCAAACTTTTCAATCTGTCTAAAGAAGATGATGTTCGCCAATATGTTGTAAGAAACTAAGAAGAGAAGAAACCTAGGACCAAAGCACCCAAGATTCAGAGTCTTGTAACTCCACGTGTCTTGCAACATAAATGCCGACATATTGCTCTGAAGAAACAGTGCACTAAGAAAAATAAGAAAGAGGCTGCCAAATATGCTAAACTTTTGGCCAAGAGAATGAAGGAGGCCAAAGAAAAGTGCCAGGAACAGATTGCCAAGAGATGCAGGCTGTCCTCTCTGAGAGCTTACACTTCTAAGTCTGAATCCAGTCAAAAATAAGATTTTTTGAGTAATGAATAAATGGGATCATATCTCAAAAAAAAAAAAAAAATTCAAGGCTCAGCGCCTGTGGCTTAAGCAGCTCAACACACCTGAGCTGGTGGGTTCAAATCCAGCCAGGGCCCGCTAAACAACAACGATGGCTGCAACTAAAAAAAAAAAAATAGTTGAGTGTTGTGGCGGGCACCTGTAGTCCCAGCCACTTAGGAGGTGGAGGCAGAGAATCACTTGAGCTCAGGAGTTGAGGTTGCTGTGAGCTGTGATGCCACATCACTCTACCCAGGGTGACAGCTTGAGGCTTTGTCTCAAAAAAAAAAAAATTTCAAACCAAAATTATAAACTCAATGGATAGGTTTAACAGCAGATTTGACATGGCTGAAAAATGTACCAGAGAACTGGAAAACTGGAAGAAATGATCCAGAAAGAAAAAAATATATTAGCCAGGCATGGTGATGCATGCCTATAGTCCTTGCTACTTGCGAGGCTGAGGCAAGAGAATGTCTTGAGGCCAGGAGTCTGAGGTTGGTGTGATCTGTTTTTTTTTTTTTTTTGAGACATAGTCTCATTTTGTCGCCCTCGGTAGAGTGCCCTAGCGTCATAGCTCACAGCAACCTCAAACTCTTGGGCTTAAGTGATTCTCTTGCCTCAGCTTCCCAAGTAGCTGGGACTACAGGCGCCCGCCTCAAAACCTGGCTATTATTTTTGGAGACAGGGGGTCTCGCTCTGGCTCAGGCTGGTCTCGAACCTGTGAGCTCAGGCAATCCACCTGCCTTGGCCTCCCAGAGTGCTGGGATTACAGGCATGAGCTACTGCGCCAACCTGGTGTGAGCTATTATAACACCACAGCACTCTAGCCAGGGTGACACAGTGAGGCCCTGTTTCCAAAAAAAGAAAAGAAATGATTCAGAAAGTACAGAGAAACAAAAGGACGGGAAATGCAGAAGAAAAGGTTACAGATATGGAAGTTACAATGGGAAGATCTTACATATGTTTAGTTGCAATCTCCGAAGAGGAGAAAGAGAGACTAGACCAGGGAATATATTTTAATTTACAATTGAGAATTTTCCAGAATAGATGGAAGATATCAATCTATAGATTTAAGACTCAAATGATTAGGCCAGGCACAGTGGCTCATGCCTGTAATCCTAGCACTCTGGGAGGCCGAGGTGGGTGGATAGCTTGAGCTCATGACTTCAAGATGAGCCTGAGCAAAAGCGAGACCTCATCTCTGCTAAAAAATAGAAAAACTGAAGCAAGAGGGTCACTTGAGCCCAAGAGTTGGAGGTTGCTGTGAGCTATGACACCATAGCACTCAACCTAGGGCGACAGCTTGAGACTCTGCCTCAAAAAAAAAAAAAGTGTCAAGAAGAACGAATAAAAAGAAATCTGTATCTTGACCCATCATGGTGAAAATGCGGAAAATCAAAAACAAAGAGAAAACTCATAAAAGCAGCCAAAGGAAAACAACGATGATAATGCTGGTTATTTGCCTCTTGTCTAAGTTCTAAGCCACTGCTCTTTATTGCAGGAGGATGGGATTTTTTCCTGTCCCCCTTTCGGTTAGCTTCACTTCAGGAGTCTCCAGCTCCTTTCAACACTCCAGTGCCAGCCATAATGAATAACCTAAGAGGTTGAGGGGGACCGCCCTGGTGGTGGAACCCCAGCTGGGGGTTCTTTTCCAAGATCCTAGGCCCTGTTAACTCTCTTGCCTTTTATCCTCTAGCCTAGGGTTGGTAGTCACTTCCTGTAATTACTAAGGTAATTACTATTATCTAGGTTACTTCAGCATCCTCTTTGGCACTTTCAGCTTCCCAAATCTATCCGAACAATCCACCTTGTGAATTATATCCCCTCTATTTGAAAAAGCTAGCATAGTTCATCTTTCCTTGAGTGGACCCTAAGTGATATAGAGCTCTTCAAGGGAGCCACAGTGCTGTCAGCTGCTTTATTATTTATAATCATTTGTTGCCAATGCCTGTGAGAGGTTGGTTCTTTCCCACCCCGCTGACATCAGGCTTTAGCCAAAGCATTTCATGGGTAAGTAATGTCTGCTGCTTCTCAGAAAAAGCTTTAAGAATTGTCACATGGGCTCAGTGCCTGTGGCTCAAGCGGCTAAGGAGCCAGCCACATACACCTGAGCTGGCAGGTTCGAATCCAGCCCGGGCCCGCCAAACAACGATGGCTACAACTAAAAATAGCCGGGCGTTGTGGCGGGCGCCTGTAGTCCCAGCTACTTGGGAGGCAGAGACAGGAGACTCGCTTGAGCCCAGGAGTCTGAGGTTGCTGTGAGCTATGATGCCATAGCACTCTAA
Source organism: Nycticebus coucang (assembly GCF_027406575.1). Lineage (NCBI taxonomy): Eukaryota > Metazoa > Chordata > Mammalia > Primates > Lorisidae > Nycticebus > Nycticebus coucang. The sequence continues at coordinate 81,782,664 of NC_069796.1, forward strand.
CCAGGGCGACAGCTTGAGGCTCTGTCTCAAAAAAAAAAAAAAAGAATTGTCACATGATTTTGCTGTTGCTCTTTTCTTTTGCCAAGGGACTCATGTCCCCAGTAGGAGCTGCAACTGACCCACACAGGAGGTGGAAAGTGAGCTAAAAATAAACCTTTCTTGCTTCAAGCCAAAGTGATTTAGGGGATGTTTGTTGAGAACCATAATATAATGAATCTGACTGATTCACAAAATTAGACTTCATCTGACTCCTTAGCAAAAAACAGGGACCAGCCGACAGCTGAACAAAAAGCTTCAATGCATTAAACAAAAATTACTGCCATTCAGGAATTCTATACTCAGAGAACATATCTTTCAGGATGAAAAGCAAAAGACATTTTTCAAACCAAAATTGAGAGAGTATGCCATCAGCAGACCCTTACACTGTAAAGGAAATTCTAAAGACAGAGTGAAGGGGCTGGGTGAGGTGGCTCATGCCTGAATGTGCACTCTGGCCAAGGCAGGTAGATTGCTTGAGCTCAGGAGTTCCAGACCAATCTAAGCACCAGAGAGACCCAGTCTTTACTAAAATAGAAAAACTAGCTGGGCATGGTGGCGGACAACTATAGTCCCAGCTACTCAGAAGACTGAGGCAAGTGGATCACTTGAGTCCAAAAGTTTAAGGTTGCTGTGAGCTATGATGATGCCATGGCGCTGTACCCAAGGAGACTGAGTGTGACTCTGTCTCAAGAAATAAATAGAGTGAAGGAAAATCACCAGAGATGGAAGATCATGGATGCAGTAAGGAATGAAGAGCAAAACTACTCCTTGCTCCTCTGTGGCTGCTCTCTGGACACCGGAGGCAAAGGTGTCTTACCTCCAACCCACACTCTGGCTGCCTAAGCAGCAGTGAATCCCTTTCCCCTTTTCTCGCTGGACATGTCTAGGCCCCTCACTATCTTATTCTGATCCTTATTTTCTGAGCCTTTTATAGTTGGAAGACATCTATCTGGGTCTACCCAGAACACAGAAGGGATTCTCATTTAACTGAACCAGCATGTATAAGTGTGTTGACCTCTTTTCTCACCTTCCCACCATTTCATCACCCCCAATAACCACCATCCCATACCAGGCTGAGTTCCGGCACTATGCATACCCATTTCACCGACACCTCATCACCTTATGAGTTAAAACTTACCATCTCCATTCAGAGGTGAGTAAACTGAGGCTGAGGTTCATAAGCGACATATAAATTTCACAGCTGGGATCTGCACGCAGAGCAAACAAACCTAAAGAGCTCCTGAGCTTCTCACTCTGTCCCACTCCATATTCATGCTCCATCCCTTTGGTTCTAACATTTACCTGTGCGTTCTTTCAGGATCTCAAACCTGAGGAATCTTCCCATCGGATGCAAGGAAGTCTTGCAAAGTTGTCCAGCTACATGTGACCCCTGATCAAGTTTCCAGAAGGACAGGGTAGGAAACATAAGCTATAACTGGAAAGAGCTGTTGTTGCCCATGTTGAGGAGTGGGCCAGACCTGTGCAATTTCAGAGGCAGCATGGGGACAGAACCAGAGATGGAACAGGCTGAACCTCGGGCCCACGTTTCCACAGATGGTCTCTCTTGGTTCTCTGGCAGGACAGCAGGTGGACTTAATAGGTCCATATGCAGCAGAACCACTGATCTCTCCAAGCACATTGTCTTGCTGTGGCAGGGTGCCCTTCACAAGGGCTTGTCAAAGTGGTATGTTGCTACATGATGCTTGTCAACACATAAGGAGGTAGGACCACGAACAGGAGGAAGCAATGCCACAGGAGGGCTGTCACCAGTGAGGGCCTCTCTGCCCTAGGCTCCTGCTCCGATCATCAGATACTCAGCCTTGTGGGAGCTTCAGGCCTAAGGGACGGCCCAGAGTGGACTGGAGGGTAACCAGCCTTTCTCCCCGTGCTTCTCCTCCCCACCCCAACTAAAGGGCATGATTTTGATGTTGTTTTAACTTGAATTTTTATTGAGTTTTAAAAAACTTTTTATGGAAGTACAACATACACACAGAAAAGTGCCCAAAACACACTTATACGTAAGTGTATGGCTCAAGGAGTTACCACACACTGAACACTCCCCTGTAGTCAGTCTTCAGAACAAACTCCCACTTAAACTGTTGTCACCCATGGCTGCTAGGAATGTAAATTTGGGTCACCTTTGTGGAGGTTTGATAGCAATTGCTACCCAAATTATAAATCCACATAGCTTCTAACTCAGTTAGATCCTCATGTGTGAAATGGCATATGTACAAAGTTTTCTTTGCAGCAATATTTATTTATTTATTTTTTTTTTTTTGTAGAGACAGAGTCTCACTTTACCGCCTTCAGTAGAGTGCCATGATGTCACAGGACTCACAGCAACCCCTAGCTCTTGGGCTTCCACGATTCTTCTGCCTCAGCCTCCCCAGCAGCTGGGATTACAGGCGCCCGCCACAACGCCCAGCTATTTTTTGGTTGCAGTTCAGCCGGGGCTGGGTTTGAACCCGCCACCCTCGGTACATGGGGCCGGCGCCCTACTCACTGAGCCACAGGCGCCACCCTGTAGCAATATTTATTAAAGTGTAATTCTATCAGTAGGGGAATAGGTAAATTATTGTGTGTCCACATACTGGGATACAATGTAGCAGCCCTTAGAAAAAGGACACTTTTGGCTTGGCGCCTGTGGCTCAAGTGGCTAAGGCGCCAGCCACATACACCTGAGCTGGTGGGTGGGAATCCAGGCCTGGCCCACCAAACAACAATGACAGCTGCAACCAAAAAAATAGCCAGGTGTTGTGGCAAGTGCCTGTAGTCCCAACTACTTGCTAGGCTGAGGCAAAAGAATCATTTAAGCCCAGGACTTTGAGGTTGCTGTCAGCTGTGATGCCATAGCACTCTACCGAGGGTGACATAGTGAGACTCTGTCTCAAAAAAAAAAAAAAAAACCCAAAACAGGCTTGATGCCAGTAGCACAGTGGTTACGCCAGCCACATGCACTAAGACCGGTGGGTTTGAGCCCGGCCTGGGCCAGCTAACCAACAATGACAACTACAACAATAAAAAAATAGCCGGGCATTGTGGTGGGCACCTGTAGTCCCAGCTACTTGGGAGACTGAGGCAAGAGAATTGCTTAAGCCCAAGAGTTGGAGATTGCTGTGAGCTGTGACGCCATGGCACTCTACCCAGGGCAACAGCTTGAGGCTCTGTCTCAAAAAAAAAAAAAAAAAGGTACAGAGGATGGCGCCTGTGGCTCAAAGGAGTAGGGCACCGGCCCTGTATGCCAGAGGTGGTGGGTTCAAACCCAGCCCCGGCCAAAAACTGAAAAAAAAAAAGGTACACAAACCCGGCCTATGGTATACTTCTCTCTGTCTACAAGGTAAGTGAGTGGAGAGCAGATATATCTGTTTGCTACAACCATGAAAAATATCTCAGGAAGGACACAGAAGAAACCAGTAACATTTGTTCCTCCAGAGAGAGGAACAAGGGACTGGGGAATGACATTTCACCATATGCCCTTCAGCACCTTTTCCATTGTAAACAGTACAAATATATTCTAATGCAGAAGTTAACACAAAAATTAGGTTTTAGGAAACAAAAATAGTACATGTTCATTAAAGAAAAAAGTTGGGGCTGGACACGGTGGCTCATGTACTCTGGGAGGCTGGGGCACAATGATTCCTTCAGTTCAGGAGTTCAAGACCAGCCTGAGCAAGAATGAGATCCCATCTCTACTAAAAATAGAAAAACTAGCTGGGCATGGTGATGCATGCCTGTTGTCCCAGCTACTCAGGAGGCTAAGGCAAGAGGATCACTTCAGCCTGGGAGTTTGAGGTTGCTATGAGCTAGGCTGATGCCATGGCTCTAGCCTGGGCAAGAGAGTGAGACTCTATCAATAAATAAACAAATTAAAAAAAATTTTTTTTTTGAGAGAATCTTACTTTATCACCCTCAATAGAATGCTGTGGCATCACAGCTCACAGCAACCTCAAACTCCTGGGTTCAAGTGATTCTCTTCTCTCAGCCTCCCGTGTAGCTGGGACTATAGGTACCCACCACAACGCCTGGCTATTTTTAGAGACAGGGTCTCGCTCTTGCTCAGGCTGGTCTCGAACCTGTAGGCTCAGGCAATCCACCCACCACAGCCTCCCAAAGTGCAATGCCCAGTCCTCAAATAAAAATTTATAGGTTTGGCGCCTCAAGCGGCTAAGGCACCAGACACATACACCTGAGCTGGTGGGTTCAAATCCAGCCCGGGCCCACCAAACAACAACAGCTGCAACCAAAAAATAGCCAGGTGTTGTGGCAGGCACCTGTAGTCCCAGCTACTTGGGAGGCTGAGGCAGGAGAATCATTTGAGCCCAGGAGTTGGAGGTTGCTGCGAACTGTGACATCATAGCACTCTACTGAGGATGACAAAGTGAGACTCTGTCTCCAATAAATAAATAAGTTAATTAATTAAATAAAAATCACCCAGAGCTCTTTATTGGGACTAGAGTGATGGATACACAATTCTCTTCATTTGTGGAAACCATCAGAACTGTATACCACGAAGAATGTACTTTATTATTTGTGAAATTTTAAAATAATGTTCATATTGGATTATGACCCATAGAAGAAATACACGAGTCCACACTAATAAAAGCAAATGACTAAATAACGAAATAAATGAGGAAAAAGGGACAGCCTTTCTACACAGAATTCTAATTACTATATTAAATGTAAAAGGAATGAGAGAAAGGGGCGGTGCCTATGGCTCAAAGGAGTAGGACGCAGGCCCCATATGCTGGAGGTGGCGGGTTCAAGCCCAGCCCCAGCCAAAAACTGCAAAAAAAAAAAAAAACCCCAAACAAAAAGGAATGACAGAAATAGAAAAGTCACCATCACAACAGCAGAATAATAACTGTTGCACCAATGGATGCCAAAGAGTGGACTGGGTAAAAGTTTGAGCTGAGAAAAGATAATAGTCTCAAAGCATCTCTCCTCTTCCCTCACCAAGGTATTTATTAATTTAAAAGAATAAAGTAGGCTCAGTGTCTGTAGCTCAAGTGGCTAAGGCACCAGCCACATACACCAGAGCTGGCAGCCCGGGCCTGCCAAACAACAATGACAACTACAACCAAAAAATAGCCAGGCGGGCGGTGCCTGTGGCTCAGTGAGTAGGGCGCCAGCCCCATATACTGAGGGTGGTGGGTTCAAACCCAGCCCCAGCCAAACTGCAATAACAACAACAAAAATAGCCGGGCGTTGTGGCGGGTGCCTGTAGTCCCAGCTACTCGGGAGACTGAGGCAAGAGAATTACCTAAGCCCAAGAGCTGGAGGTTGCTGTGAACTGTGACGCCAGGGCACTCTACTGAGGGTGACAAAATGAGACTCCGTCTCTAAAAACAAACAAACAAACAAAAAGAAAACTAGCCAGGCGTTGTGGCAGACACCTGTAGTCCCAGTTACTTGGGAGGCTGAGGCAAGAGAATTGCTTAAGCCCAGGAGTTGGAAGTTGCTGTGAGCTGTGGTGCTACTGCACTCTAACCAGGGCCACAGCTTGAGGCTCTGTCTCAAAAAAATAAATAAATAAAAGAAGAAAGTAGCAATTTTATAGTGGAGAAACCTGGCAGACACCACCTTAACCAAAGGACTGAGGTGCCCATCACCAGTCCTAATGAAGGCATGCACGCACAAACAAGTGGATGAAATTAACCCCGAAGAGCTGGGTGTTGTGAGATTCTGGAATTTGGCATCAGGGGACCTACATTCACATTTACTCCTGGCCCTTATCAGTGTGATCTTCGATCTCCTTTAGACATTAATTTTCCTTAATTGGTGAAAGGAGAGCGAGGCCTGTCATGATATTTAAGTATAGTGATATGAAATCATGTGTTCACCCTATGTAAGAAATGGGACCAGAAGAAAATATGATACCTAAGAGCATATGAAATCCATTTGTACTATGTAGCCCAGATATGCATGAAGGGTACATGGCTGCAGTGTCCTTCCCCTTACTGCATGGCCTCTCAGCTGAGGGGTGCCCTACAAACTACCCGACCAGTACTCCTCAAAAAATGAGTCACGAGTTGTGATGGGCGCTTGTAGTCCCAGCTACTAGAGAGGCTGAAGCAAGAGAATTGCTCAAGCCCAAGAGTTTGAGCTGGGACACCACAGCACTCTACCAAAAGTGACATAGTGAGACTGTCTCAAAAAAAAAAAAAAAAAAGTGAGTTATGAAAGACAAGAAGACTGAAGAGCCGTGAGAACCAAATGCAATGTGGGATGCCCGGTTGCATCCTGGGCCAGAAAATGGACCTTAGTGGAAAAACTGGTCAAATCCAAATAAAGCCTGGAATTTACAGTCTTGTACTAATGTTAATTTCTTTGTTTTGATCATTGTGCTATCATTACGTAAGATGTTAACACTGGATGAGGCCGAGTGAAGGGCAACTTTTCACTAAAGCTATGTCTACATAAAATTTAAAACAAAAAATCCACCCAGAGACATTGTTAACATTCCTGGCATATTTTCTGGTCCCTTTTCTTGCACAGGGTGACATTTTATGCTCCACTTAAGGAGGGGCCAAAGAGGACCCATGCTAAAGGTTTTACCTCTGCAGCCCAAGGCACCTGACATACAGCCTGGCCCAGCATGACTGGTTGGGGCAAGGTTACATGACCCTTCAAAAAAGGACTCATTCGGCTTAGCACCCATAACGCAGTGGTTATGGTGCCAGCCACATACACTAAAGGTGGTTCGAACCTGGCCCAGGCCAGCTAAACAACAATGACAACGGCAACAAAAAATAGCCGGGCATTGTGGTAGGCTGTATCCCAGCTACTTGGGAGGCTGAGACAAGAGAATCACTTAAGCCCAAGAATTGGAGGTTGCTATGAGCTGTGATGCCATGGCATTACCAAGGGCAATATAGTGAGAGTCTGTCTCAAAACTAAACAAAAAAAGGGACTCATTCTTGCCAGGGTCCTTGAAAGTTGTGGCAGGTGCTTGCAGTCCCAGCTACTTAGGAGGTTGAGGCAAGAGAATCACTTGAACCCAGGAGTCTGAGGTTACTATGAGCTAGGATGATGCCACCACATTCTAGCCTGGACAACAGAGTGAGATTCTGTCTCAAAAAAGAAAAAAACAGGGAGGTACCTGAGTGAGTAGGGCGCCAGTCCCATATACTGAGGGTGGCAGGTTCAAACCCGGCTCCAGCCAAACTGCAACCAAAAAAAATAGCCATGCGTTGTGGTGGATGCCTATAGTCCCCAGCTACTTGGGAGGCTGAGGCAAGAGAATCACCTAAGCCCAAGAGCTGGAGGTTGCTGTGACGCCACAGCACTCTATGGAGGGCAACAAAGTGAGACTGTCTCTTAAAAAAAGAAAAAAAACAAAGGACTTACAGGACAGTGCCCATCTGTTAGTAATACCTTCAAGGTTCCCTCAGCAGCTTTCAGAACAAGGTCACCGTCCTCTCTGGTGGCCAGTGGCTGAACAAGACAGTAGGATTAGGACTATTCTGTCCAACAAGGTTCTCTTCTGACAGGCAGTTGGACCCAGAGCTCTGCTGATGGTGCCCTCTGTCCAATCCCACCCACCTCCCTTGCCCTCCTAACTCCATCTCAGTATCTGCTCCCCAGAGGACCCACACAGCAAGGTATTCACTAAGTCTGCATGAATTGGTCACCAGTTATGGGTGACTAATCCAGGGATAATGTCTCTGTCCCCTCTGGTGCCTTTTTGTCCCCATTAGCTTGGTAAGCTCCTGCTCAGGGGCTGGTAGCTGGTGCAGGGCAGAAGGCTGCTCCGGGATGTTCCTAGACCTTTCTATACTGTGCACACGGTCCTGTGCCCAGCCTCCCATTGGTCCTAGCATGACAAACGCAGGCTTCAAGGACCACGAGGACTGCATGAGAATCCGTGTGTGGCCTGATTCTTGAAGGAGGAGGTGGAGCTACCACCCTGAAGGTTGCAGGGGGTGAGGAGAGCGTGACAGTGGAAATGAGGGTATCTGGTGTAAAGGGTGGGGATGAATGAATGTTTGGGTACAGGCAGTGACTGTCATGTGGCCTGGCTGCGGGTTTGGGATGGAAGCCAGGTAGGCAGGCTATGTCAGGCACATCTATCTACCCACTGGGCCAAGGAAGTGGAGCAGCAGCCCAGGGAAACCCCTGTCTTGGCAGAGAATACTGCGAAGACGGGTCTGATAGTTGGAAGTCTTCCGGTACTTCATGGAGCCAGGGCCCAGGGTAGAGAGGCTATGGCCCTGGTTTGGCTGACTGGCTGGACACGGAGAGATGGAAGGGGAGGTGAGAAAGCCACTGGATAGTCACCTAAGGGAGGGTGGGAATGGGTAGCCAGGTGGCTGAGACCCCAAGACCAAGCCTGTCACTCCCATATGCCAGTGGGAAGTGTCCCCTTTGGGTGCTAAGATCATCAGCTGTATCACAGCCATCTTTTCCAAACAGGCAGGAGTTCCTAAGTAACCTCAAGGGTCACTTCTCCTGGCCTTCCTTGGAGGGGCAAGGCAAGGAGTACCAGTGGGAAGGTGGCCTCCAGGCGCTGGTGGAGGGCACAGAAGAGACACTGCCTGCATAGGGAAGCCCCAAGCGGACCCTGTCCAGTCTTGAGCAGTCAGCCTTGTTGCAGCCAATAGGATCTGTGAAACCATCCCCTGCAAGATAAATGTATAGTTAATACAATTTTAAATATATGCTATACTGAAATATCTATGAATGAAATATCTCAATGTCTGGAATTTGCTTTAAAATAACCCTGGAGGGGGAGGGTTTATGTGGAGGTGAATAAAACCAGTCTCCAGTGGGTAACTTTTTTTTTCTTTTTTTTTTTAGACAGAGTCTCAAGCTGTCACCCTGGGTAGAGTGTCATGGCCTCACAGCTCACAGCAACCTCAAACTCGTGGGCTTAAGTGATTCTCTTGCCTCAGCCTCCCAAGTAGCTGGGACTACAGGTACCTGCCACAATGCCCAAATATTTTTTTGGTTGCAATTGTCATTGTTGTTTAGCAGGCCCAGGACTGGTTCGAACCCGCCACCCTAGGTGTATGTGGCTGGCACACTGCCAACTGAGCTACAGGCGCTGCCTCCAGGGGTAACTATTAATGACAGGCAATGGGCCAGGCAACACGGCTCATGCCTATAATCCTAACACTCTGGAGGCTAAGGTAGAAGAATTGATTGTGCTTAGGAGTTCAAGACCAGACTGAGCAAAACGCTGTCTTTACTAAAAATAGAAAAATTACCCAGACATTGTGGTGAGCACCTGCAGTCCCAGCTACTCAGGAGACTGAGAGAGGATTGCTTAAACCCAGGAATTTCAGGTTGCTGTGAGCTATGATGACACCATGGCACTCTAACCTGGGGCAAGAGACTATGTCTATAAATAAATATATATATATATTTTTTTTTCTTTTTCTTTTCCTGTTTTTGTTTTTGTTTTTGCAGTTTTTGGCTGGGTTTGAACCTGCCACCTCCGGCACATGGGGCCAGTGCCCTACCCCTTTGAGCCACAGACGCCACCCTAATTTTTCTTTTTATAGAGACAGAGTCTCACTTTATCATCCTAGGTAGAGTGCTGTGGCGTCACACAGCTCACAACAACCTCCAGTTCTTGGGCTTAGGCGATTCTCTTGCTTCAGCCTCCCAAGTAGCCGGGACTACAGGCGCCCGCCACAACACCCGGCTATTTTTTGTTGCAGTTTGGCCAAGGCTGGGTTTGAACCCACCACCCTTGGTATATGGGGCTGGCCACCTACCCACTGAGCCACAGGCGCCACCCATAAATAAATAAATATTTTAAAAACTAAAAACAAAAAATAAAAAAAAATTAAAAATTAAAAACAAACAAAAAAAACAAACAAAAAATAAAGGCACATGATGGGTACATGGGAAGCTTTTTAAAATTCTATCTTTTTGTACATTTGAAATATTCCTTTGTTTAATAAAATGAATATCCCCATTATCAGTGCCTTTTGAATATCTCTGGAATATGACAAGCCAGGCTCACATTTTTTTTTGAGACAGAATCTCACTATGTTGCCCTCGGTAGAGTGCCGTGGCATCACAGCTCATAGCAACCTCAAACTCTTAGGCTTAAGTGATTCTCTTGCCTCAGCCTCCCAAGTAGCTGGGAGTATAGGTGCCCGCCACAATGCCCAGCTATGTTTTTTGTTGCAGTTGTCATTGTTTTAGCAGGCGCAGTCTGGGTTCAAACCCACCAGCCTCAGTGTATGTGGCTGGCACCCGACCCACTGAGCTACAGGGACCACCATGGGCTCACTTTATTTTACAGAATTTCTTTCTCTTTGTAAATTATTTTATATTTTATTGTTTTATTTTTTGATTTCATTTCATTTCATCATCATTTCACTTCACTTTACTTCACTTCATTTCTTTTCGAGATAGAATTACTTTATTGCCCAGGCTAGAGTGCTGTGGTGTCAAGCCTAGCTCACAGCAACCTCAAACTCCTGGATGCAAGTGATCCTCCTGCCTCAGCCTCCCAAGTAGTTGGGAATACAGGCTCATGCCTCCATGTCTGGCTAATTTTTCTATTTTTAGTAGAGACAGGGTCTGGCTCTTGCTCAGGATGGTCTGGATCTACTGAGCTCAAGTGATTCTCCCACCTCAGCCTCCCAGAGTGCTAGGATTACAAGCATGAGCCACCACACCCAGCCTGTCTTTAAAACATTTTCAATTGTGGTAATATACAAATCCAAAACTTACTACCTCCACCATTTTTAGGTGTACAGTTCAGTAGTTTTAAGCACACTCACATTGTCGTGCAACCAGTCTTTTGAGCGAGCTCTTTTTATCTCATCCCTATAGTTTGCAGTGACTTCCCCAGGCTTGTCCCTTCTGCCACCCTGCCATTAATCACTACAACTAAGGGATTAGAGCCCAGGAAGTCTACAGCCAAGTATCCTGTTACCAACTGGAGTGGCTCGGCCTAGACTTGGCTATGTGGCTGGTCCAGGTTTCTAGTGACCCATGATTGGGCCACTGGGGCTGTTCAGACTTCTGGGGCCTGAGCAAGTCCTGGCTGCTTTATGGTTCCACCCCCACCGCCTGCCTGGGGCTGCCTTGGTCACCCCAGGAGACAGAACAGAGAAGAGAGGGGCGGAAGGGGTAAACAAGGGCTCCCCCAAGCTCTGCTGATTCAGGGAGGGCAATCCAGGTCCTGAGTCCACTTTCACCCCAGTTATGAGGTCAGGGGATGCCAGGTTGGTGCAGGGTCCTACAGCTCCAACTGTACCCATAATGTCCCTTCTGAGACACAGGTTAGAAAAATCTTGGAGGAATTGGCTGGAGCTAGGGTAGTTACCTGTTGGCCTGCTCTTTGCAAGGTCTGAAATCCTCAGATACTGCCTATCTATGAATGCCCAGCTCCAGACGAGAGAGGACAAGGAGTAAAGGGCCCTGGGGGACACTCAGCTGTCAAGTCCCTAGACATGCCCAAGGGATCTTTCCATTTCACAAATGAAGAATCCAAGGCTTGAAAGCCAGGCATGGTGGCTCATGCCTGTAATCCTAGCAGTCTGGGAAGCTGAGGTGGGAGGATCCTTTGAGTTCAGGAGTTCAAGATCAGCCTGAGCAAGAGAGAGAAAAATAGAAAAAAACAGCCAGGGGTTATAGCTGGCACCTGTAGTCCCAGCTACTAGACAGGCTGAAGCAGGAGGATTGCTTGAGCCCAGGAATTTGAGGTTGCCAGGAGCAAGGCTGACACCATAGCACTCTAGTGTAGGGTGAGACTTTGTCTCAAGAAAAGAAAAAAGGATTCCAGGCTCAGAAAGGTCACCAGGAAGTTACTGAATGGACTTAGAGCTGGACCAACTTCCATCTTTCTTCATTCCCTCTTTCCTTAATTAATTAGATAATGGCCATAGAACTGCTTTTTGAGCTTGGATTGAGTATAGCCAACTGCTAGGCTCTGGAAGAGGCACAGTGGGGAGAGTCTGGACATGGGTTGGCCACTACCTGTATACTCAGGTCTTACTGTCTCCTGGGGGTGACAGACAGGTGACCCACAGACAACAATGCCCTAGACAAGTGCCACCACAGTGAGGAAATGGAAAAAGCCTGGAGCAGCAGTGACAGTGGACGGGGTGATTAATTTTGCCTTGAGGGTGGAAGGAAGGTCCTGAGAGCGCTGGGTGCTCTTAATGGACGACCAGCCAACGACCAGCCACTTACAGACGAGGACATAGGAGCAAAGGTGCAGGGAAGAAACTACAGTGCCTGAGCCCGAAGGAGTCACAGGACCAATCTTGAAGCTGGGACTCAACCTCTCAGGCAGAGGACTATGGGGCCAGTTTGTAGGCTTCAAGGCTCCCTCTAGGGCAGAGTGGGGGCAGCTGAGCAGTAGGGAGTCCAGGCAGGCTGTTATATAGTCAGGAAGAAAGGTCATGAGGCGAGAGGTGATGGCCCAAGAGGTGGGGGAACTTCCTATTCAAGTGGGTGGCTGCAGGATTTTACAGTCTGGGCCACTCACAGGCACCACAGACCAGAGAGATACACCTGCAACAATGATGGAGGAGCTGGTGCAGGCAGCACAAGCTCTCCCCAGCCACCTGAAGCAGGTTCCTCAGCAAGAATTCTGTCCTTCTGATAAACTTTCCCCACCAGGAAAAGAAGGGCCAATTAATATTTACAGACGCCTACCACTTGCCAGGCACTGTGCCGTGTGCTTTACTTTATAGATGCTAGATTATTTAATCCTCCCCTTTTAGAGATGAGGAAACTGAGGTCAGGAGAGAGAAATTAAATTGTCCAAAGTCAGCCAATTCAGGAAGTAGGTGCATCCAGGGAGCTTGGTTTCACTTCCCCTGGCCTGGTGCCCTAAGTGCCTCACCCCTTGGCATCTGGGTGGTGTGGCTCTCATGCCAACTCCACAAGAATGTCAAGTCCGGGGGCAAGCAGCCCCAGGCAGTGGTGTCTGCCCCTGCAAGCCCAGCCATGCGCATAAAGTTCACTGAATACAAGTCATGCACCCTCCTAATGCCCCTAACCCCACCCAATGCCCCAGGAGTCTGGCCTCTCTCATGCTGTCCTGGCAAACATGGGGAAGGAAGAAAGAGGCCTGGCCTCCTCCTAGCTTCTGACTCGCAGCCTCTGTCCAGCCCATCTTCTTCTATCAACAGCCTCAGGGAGGCGGATGCAAGGGCAGGGTCAAGGAGTGCAGCTGACAGACTGAGCACTGGACTAGGCAGCAAGAGACCTAGCTTCCAAGCCCACCTCGCCAGGAACCAGCTCTGAGCTGTGTCTGTACCTGTTACTCCATCAGAGGAGGCTGCACCAAGGGCACCCAAGGGTCCAGTGTACAGCTCCATGGTTCATGCAAGACAATGAGCAGAGGAAGGCAGGAGGTGGCACTCTCTGGATTAGGGCTGAAGCCGCCCTCCCTGGGGCAGCTGGTCCCCCGAGCCTTGCCACTCCCCATCCAGGCAACCAGAGCAACCTCAAAGGGCTCAGAGAAGCCAAACAGGAAGGGTATCTGCCAGGGCAGTGCCCCAGGGAGACAGGCAGCCTGCCCAAGGCCAAAGGGGCTGGGCACCTGGGTTTTGTTTTGCTGAATGACATTTCTGTTAGAAGGATTGAGTGGAAAAAACACTGCTCTTACCCCACGATCAACATGGAAGACTTCTGTGACCTTGCGTGTGGGGAGTTTTCCTTACACACCAGCTGAGTGTCCTCTCTTTCAATTCCAATTATCTACACAGATATGGTGTCAGATTTCACAGGGTGAGGGCCCCCACTTCTGATGACCATTACAAGCCCCAGAGTATTTCACCTGTGCTTCTGAAATGGAGTTCCTGGGCGATGCCTGTGGCTCAGTGAGTAGGGCACCGGCCCCATATACCAAGGGTAGTGGGTTCAAACTCGCCCCAGCCAAACTGCAACAAAAAAATAGCTGGGCATTGTGGTAGGTGCCTGTAGTCCCAGCTACTAGGGAGGCTGAAGCAAGAGAATAACCTAAGACCAAGAGCTGGAGGTTGGCTCGGCGCCTGTGGCTCAAGTGGCTAAGGCGCCAGCCACATACACCTGAGCTGGCAGGTTCAAATCCAGCCCGGGCCCGCCAAACAACAATAACAGTTGCAACCAAAAAATAGCTGGGCGTTGTGGCAGGCGTCTGTAGTCCCAGCTACTTTGGAGGTGGAGGCAGGAGAATCGCTTGAGTCCAGGAGTTGGAGGTTGCTGTGAGTTGTAATGCCACAGCACTCTACCCAGAGCCTCAGCTTGAGGCTCTGCCTTAAAAAAAAAAAAAAGAGCTGGAGGTTGCTGTGAGCTGTAATGCCATGGCACTCTACTGAGGGTGACAAAGTGAGACTCTGTCTCTAAAAAAAAAAAAATGAAATTGGAGTTCCCAAGCCCTGCTCCTCCAGTTTGATTACTTTGCTAGAGCAGCTCCTAGAACTAAGGGAAACACTCACTTATGCTCACGGATTTTTTATGAAGGATATTCCAAAGAATATGGGTGAAGAGATCCATAGGGTGAGATTTGGTAGATGGGCAGAGCTTCCAAGCCCTCCCTGGAAGCTGGCACCTCCAGGAACATCCACATGTCCAGCTGTGCAGAGGCTCTCCAAACCCTGCCCTTCTGGGTTTTTATGAGGGCTTCATGACATGGGCATGACGGATTAAGCCACTGGCCACTGGCCATCAACTTAACTTTTAGCCCCTGCCCTTGGTGAGACTGGGGAGTGGGGCTGGAAGTCCTAACCTTCTACACTAGCATTGGTCTTTTGGGTGACCAGTCCCTATCCTGAAGCTGCCTTGTGGCTGCCAGCTACCAATCAACTAATTAACATACAAAAGACACTGCTATGGAGATTATAAAGGATTTTAGGAGTTTGTGTGCCAGGAAAGTGGGATGAAGACTAAACTTATACTTCACATTATTGCTAGGATGGAGCCAGGCTGTTCTCACCCTGCCCGAGCCCCCTGAGTGCCACAGCCACTTTCTCTCTCTCTTTTCTTTTTTTTTTTTTTTCTTTGAGAGGATCCTTGCTAGAGTGCCATAGCCTCAGCCTAGCTCATAGCAACCTCGAACTCCTGGGTTCAGGTGATCCTCTTGCCTCTGTCTCCCAAGTAGCTGGGACTACAGGCCCCCATTGCCACACCCAGCTAATTATTTCTATTTTTAGTAGAGACAGTCTTACTCTTGCTCAAGCTGGTCTAGAACTCCGGAGCTCAAGCAATCCTCCTGTCAGCCTCCCAGAGTGCTAGGATTATAGGCGTGAGCCACACTGCCCAGCCTCAGCCACCTTCTAGGTGTTTGGTTCAGTCACAGCAACCCTCCCAGGAAGTGGAAGGAACTAGGGCTGTGGCCCCTGAATCTGAGTTTGCATCAGAATTTAGCTACCACCCACTCCTTTGTCTTTTCCTGCAATTTCTTGCAAGTCAATTCTTACGAGTACCTTCTTCTCACAAGCCATCCCATGAACATCTCCATCTCTTCCTCTCCCTGCTGTCCTTGCCCTCCTTGGCCTCGTTTCTTTCAGGAGACTCCTGCAACCTGGCCACCCAGCCTGCACCACTTCAGAGGCCTCCACACCTAGCTGGGCATTCAAGCTCCCCTCTCTTGACACCTCAGCGGGCCCCAGTGCTTATTTCTCTTGAAATGGTTTTCTCTCATGTGCCACCTTCACACCTACTCCCTCACTGCCCTTTGCCACCCCATAGTAAGCTGATCTTCATCTGGATGTGTGTTGCCTTCTCAAGCCCTGCAACTGCTCCCCAGGCAGCACTGGCCTCTGTGGAAATGTTTCAAGGACCATCTCAAAAGCTACTTCTCCAGTGAGGCCCTTCCTTAGGTCTCCAAAATGGTCAAATGCTATCTCAGTGGGTATCCCAACTAGACTCAGGGCTCCTAAGGGGCTGAGACGTGGGGTAACTATTAATGAGTTTTTATAGACACATCCTCTGAAGTCTGCCACTTGGGTTGTTAGGAAATTGGTAAGGATAGCACAAAAGACAAAGGGTTGCAAACTGGTGGCCCCTGGTCCACAAGTGGCATGATTTTTTTGAGGTAAAATTTGCATAACATGGCTTGGTGCCTGTAGCACAGTGGTTACGGTGCCAGCCACATACACAGAGGCTGGTGGCTTCAAACCCGGCTAGCTTAAGCAACAATGACAACTGCAATAAAAAAAAAGAAAGAAAGAAAGAAAGAAAAAGAAATAGCCAGGCATTGTGGCGGGCACCTGTAGTCCCAGCTACTTGGGAGGCTGAGGCAAGAGAATCGCTTAAGCCCAAGAGTTTGAGATTGCTGTGAGCTGTGATTTTTTTTTTTTTTATTTTTGTTTGTTTGTTTTTACATTCACTAGAACCTGTTTCACGGGCTTGGTGTTCCTGAATGAACAATAACCTCAGACCCTGGCCAAAATGATCTCTTGAGGGCAGAATCAAAAACACACCTGGAAAGTGTCTCCACCATCCACCATCAAGATACTTTTTTTTTTTTTAGAGATAGAGTCTCATTTTGTCACCCTGCTGTGAGCTGTGATACCGTGGCACTCTACTGAGGGTGACATACTGAAACTGTCTCAAAAAAAATTGCATGACAAAATTAGTTATTTTAAAGCATACAATTTAATGGTATTTGGTACATTCACAACGGTGTACAACCACCACCTTTACCTGGTTCCAAAACATTTTCCCCATCCCAAAAGGAAATCCCACATCCATTAAGCAATTACTCCTCATTTCTCCCTCCCCACAGTCTCCAGCACTAATCTGCTTTCTGTCTATATGAATTTATTTATTTCCTACAAGTGGAATTATAACATGTGGCCGTTGTGTCTGATTTATTTGGCATGTTTTGGAGGTTCTTACTTGTACTATGTGTCAACATTTCACCCCTTTTATGGCTGAATAATATTTCACTGTGCGGACAGACCACATTTTGTTTATCCATTCATTGTTAGTTTGGGCTGTCTGCACCATTTGGTTGGTTGACTGCTGTGACCAGTACTCCTACGAACATTTGTTTGCTTGTTTGATACTTGTTTTAAATCCTTTTGGGTATATACCGAGGAATAGAACTGCTGGGTCATATGGTAACTCTACGTTTAACTTTTCAAGGAAGAAAGGATGCTTTAATTTTTTGAATGTGAATACCTTTAGGTGTCTCTCTGTCTCCTCTCTCAGTTTCCAACTTTTCTGTTTGGTTCATTTACATTATTTTTCTGGCCCCTGAAGGCACCTGAATCCCTAGAAGGCTCCTTTGGCAAAAAACACAAACAAAAAAACAACCTTAGCGCCCAATTCCGCTGCTAACTAGCCAGAGACTTCAGGTAAACTCTTCACTTCTCACTACTTTGGCTCAGTCTCAAAAGGGAAATAATGCGTACCTGAGAGGAGGCAGCGACGATCGGGGGGTGGGGTGGGGCAGATGAACCCAACAAGCCCCTTTGGACGCTGTTCAATTCTGGAAACAGAGGCGGGCGAGGTCGGAGGAGGAGGAGGAGGAAGAGGAAGCAAAGGAGGCGGCGGCGGCGGTGATCTGTCAGCCCTCTGGAGGTTCGGCCGCGCTCTGGGCTGCAGACCCCCGGGTCTGAGCCGGCGCGCACAGGTTGGCCGCCCGGCTGGGCGCAACCAGCAGGGGGCTCGGGCTCAGGGACCTCGAGTCCGGACTTGGCGGCGCGCCCCGCGCTCTGGAGGAGCTCAGGTTGACTTGCCGGTGGGTGGGGGCGCCCCGGGCCGCACCCCCGGCCCCGCCCCCTACATCCGGGGGCCGGGGCCGGGCTCTGGGCTCGCCGCGCGCCAGTGAGTCAGGCCGGGTTTTCCCTCCGCCTCTGGGGCAGGCGAGCGAGCGCCACCGAGTGCGTCTCTCCCTCGCTAATCCGGCTCCGGCGCCCGCCCGCCCGCGTTTTCCCGGCGCCTGCCGCACGGCAGCTCCGATCCGGCTCGCAGTCTCGGCCGGAGTTGGCGTCTCGAAGGAGGGTTCAAATCCGCACGAGGGAACTGCAGCGCGCGAGGGGTGCGGCTCCGCAGGCCGGCAAGCGCAACGCCAGCATGGTAAGTGGGGCGCCGCTGGGGTCCAGGGGTCGGGGACTGGACTTGGGAGATGGAGAAGGTTGCTGAGGTCTGTCTTTCCGGCGTCCTTGGCCAAGCCACAGCCCCTGCTGACCTAGGCTCAGGTCTGAGTGAGAAATGGGCGGGGGTGGCATGGTGCGGTGTGCGCCCAGGTGCTCCTGCTCCTGGACACCGAGGCACCAAGGCGACGGATCGGGAACTGACCCCGACTCTCCGCTAGTGTGGCAGTCCGCAGGTTACCTTCCTCCCCGCAACCCCTGCAGATGCGCTTTCCTAGGAGCAGCGCGCGGGACTCCAGCGCCACGGCTGGGTGGGGCAGGCGTCCTTGGCGCGACAGTCTGACCTCGGCCTCCGCCCCCCTGCTCAGTGCTCCCTGGGGAGGGATCTGGAGGAAACGCTCCCCTACCCAGTCCCCCAGATAGCTCACGGACCTCTCGCAGTTCTGGGGAATCCTCGCCCCGACTTCTGCCTACCTGGGGGCAATTCTGTAGGGATGCCGATCTCATCTGCCCTGCCGCCTCCTCTTCCTACTAGACCTCCCGCCTGTCCTTTCTCGCCCCACTCCACTCCTTTCCTCCCCCAACCCCCTGCTCAGTCTGAACTGCAGCTGAGGACCTGAGGACAGGAGACATTCCCAGATCTTGGCCACAGCCTTTAACCAAGGGGCTTGGGGCCAGGCCGAAATCAGGGCCCTGGTGTTGTCCAGAAAGGGGACTGGGATTTGTCTCCCACTAGGCACCTACCCCCACCCCAAACACATAGGAACAGATCTGCCTGGGAGCAGAGGCAGCCAGCTGTCCTGGGCCCAGTGATCAGCCTCCTCCCAGGGCCCTCCCAGGCAGGGCTCCTCTACCAACTGGTTGTGTGGGTGTGTATGTGCGAGACTGTGAATGCATGCGGCCAGCCTGCTCCTGACACCGCCTCTAGAGCTGGAGCTGGCATGGGGCCCTTCCTCTCTTTCTTCCTGACCTGGGGGACAGGCAGGAGGGATTCTAGGCTCAGAGGACTGCAGTCCAAGCCAGCCTGGTTGCAGATGCCCTTGGGAGAAATGTGTCAAGGGCTGGGCAGACATTCATACACAGCAATGTGTGCCCCTGGAGGGGAACCTGTGACCTTTGGCTGGAACAGCCTGGTGCAGCAGGGAGGACCATGCCCAGGGAGTTGAGATTGCTCCTCATTGTGGAGTCCAGGCCTCAGTTTCCCTGTTTGTAAATGTGTTGAGGATAACTGTCCTGTTAGCCCCTTATAAAGCTATTGTGGAGATGAAATGAGGTAATGAAAAGGAAAGGCTGAGAAAAAACTATAGAATTCTGTGTGATTGTGAATGACTGTATAGTGATACTAAGAACCACTCCTCAAGTCACTGTGGGAGTCAGGTATGCCAGCCCCCTCTGGGCCCTCTAGCCCACTACCCCTTTTTCTAGAGCTGGGACATTCCAGTCTCATTCCTCAGGGGCAGCTGCAGACACACCCCTCAGCAAAGCTGATCTCCAGCAAGTGGCAGGACCCTCCCCTGGGGCCAGCCTGGGGCAGTTGAGAATCCCGTCCATGTGGGGGCTGGGGTATCCCACTCCAGAGGAGATGCAGAGTGGGGTCAGAGGAGACTTCTAAGCTTGGAGAGCCTGTGTTTTCCCACCCAGCTGAACATGACCTTCGCTTCCTGGACCTCAGTTTCCTCTTCTGAAGTGGGGAATAACAAAACTCACGTGTGTGCGTTGTGTGAGGCAGGCACACTACTAGTAGAGCCCCACTAACAGCAATGGAGATGCCTCTGCATGTTCTCTTTTTCTTTGCTTCATGGTGAGAGCAACCTATTCTCCCTCTGGACCCAAGGGTTGGTCCAAAAGAGATGGACCTCCCGTGTTTTCAGTCTGCTGCTAGTCGTGGGCATGAGGGGACAGCAGGAGTGAAGGGACCGTATTAAGGCCAGTTGGAACCTGTGGAGAATGTAGCTCATGTGGCCCATCCCAGACCTAGCCAATTGGGTGGTGATGGTGCTTTCAGCTATGGACAGGGAAGCCCAGGCACTCAGAGAAGACCTTGGCTTCTTGCTCTGACCTACTAGTGAGGCTGTAAGGCACTTGCTTCCCCCTCCCCCAAATTCTCTTCATCCCACCCTGCACAGCTGCCCTGGCCTGAACAAGCAGTCCCTGGGCTTCCAAGCAACGGGAAGGAATGTGTATGTTGGGGAAGAGGGGTAGGGACCCCTTTAATAAAGGGGACTATCCCCAGACTCAGACCTGGGCAGGAAGGAACCTTCTGAAAGCTAACTCCCTTGGCTCTGCTGACAATACAGTCAGAGAAGTTACTGGGAGGGACAGAGGGAGCAGGAAGGGGCCTCAGGAAAGACAAAGGGAAGGGGCTGACGGCTCCCCCTTCCTTAAGCCTCCTAGCTGTTTGTGATGGTCAATGCCACACTGCATTCACCACTAGCCACAGGCACACTTGCACAGGTCTGCATCTAGCCTGGGACTGGGGAGGACCCTTGGGTCTTCATGGTGGGGAACTCCTGTGTTTTGTCTGTGTATCCTGGAAGGTGCTCAGTGCTGTGTGTGTGACCTTGTGCATGACTGTGTCTGCTGTTGGACATAATCGTCAGTGTTTCTGTGCTGCTGGGTGGGACTGACAGGTAACACATTGTTGTGGCCCATGCCACCTCTAGTTCAGGAACTCTCCCCTGGACCTGAGATGCCTGGTGGAATCCTGAGATGGGAAAATGAGAATTTGCCAAGGGGAATGTGGGGGCGGAGTGGGGTGGTGTGTGTTGGAGATGATGTGGGTGCTTTTTAGCACCACTGCTGATATCGTCCCCTCCTTGGTCATACAGCACTTAACAGTTCACAAGCCCTTTTGCTGGCATGGTCTCTGATGATCTAGCTCAGCGGTTCTCAACCCACAGGAACTGTATTAAAGGGTTGCGGCATTAGGAAGGTTGAGAATGACTGCTCTAGCTAATCCCATGAGGAAGGCAGGGCAGGCAGAGCTTTTCTCATCTCTGAGATGTGGAAGCCGAGGCTTGGCGAAGGGGAGTCCAGCAGAGAGAGTGTGAGGGTGGGCTGGAGACCAGGTCTCTGCAGTCTTCTGCACCAGAAGTACCGATAGGAGTTGAGTGCACTCTTGGACAGAGCAAGGTCTCTTGGAGTGTGGTCTTCTTGGTGAGAAGGTGTCTGGTGGAGAGGCAGGATGATTCAATTCCAATTCTTTTGGCTATGGGTGATGACATCCTGTCCCCTTGCCCCGGTAACATTGAGCAGCCATGGGCTGGGATTCCTGACCAGCTCTGTGACCTTATCTTTAAAAAGGGATAGTTATGATATCACAGTATGAGACTGCTGTGCAGGGCTGCATAGCCAGAGGGGCCCAGCTCCTGTGATTCCCTACCTGGATGAATCCCCCAAGCCTGTGTAGCCTGTGATGCCTATTCACATTGGGCTGGGGGACAGGGGTATACAAACTCCCCTCCCATGGCAGGGCTGGGAGGGGAGGCTGGAAAGCTTATTTTTGCCCAGGATGAGACTGTGGGCCACAGTGTGGAGCAAGACCTGCTCTTCCTCCCCCTTCCTGGAGAGCTTAGTTTTCTACAAACACAAAACCTGGAAATGGTGGAGGAAGATGGAACCTCCTAACGACCATTGTTTGGGGTGGGAGTGGGTGTCCCTAAAGCATATTGAGTAGGCGGTAGGGATCACAGCTGCAATCTGTCTGTTGGGCTTCTGCTCCAGAATGTTTGTGGGTGGGAGACAGAACCCGTGACATTCATTCACTCAGCAGAACCTTTCTGAGCGCCTATATTGTGCTGACCATGAGGCTGTGCACGGGATCCCTGGGGACTGGATGCCAGCCCCACCTTCCAGAGTGGGGCCCAGCCCAGGTGGGAGCTGATGCATCAACCTGGTCTTTCGGTGGTGGTTGTGTGTCTGATTGAGTTCAGCTTTGGCCAGCCTGTCTTAACCCTGGCATTGGGCCAGGCCTGGACTGGGAGCTTTGTCATGTTATGTCATCGGTCCTTACAGCATCCTGGAGTGATAAGTGTTATCATTGCCATTGTACCCGTGAGAAAGCCAAGGCTTGCTGATGTTAGTGGCTTTGCTGAGGTCAAATACCAATTGGCTCTGCCAGAGTCAGGATTTGGGGCCCACCCTGCCTGGTGGTGGGCTTTAAAGTAATGGTGTATATGAGGGCTGGCAGGGGCCCACCTACTCCCTCCCTCCCCACCTCCTTTCCCAGACTAGAACACCTGTTCCGGAAACTGGCCATTGTTGACACCATCCTTCCTCCCCTTGGCCCTTCCTGTTTGTGTCCCTCCTCCTGTAGCTGCCACCCCACCTCCACTCCCACCACAACCCCACCCCAGATGTTTCCCTGGAAGAGCTCTGTTTGTTTGCAGGAAGAGGGGCTGAATGGATTATCCCCACCCTCCAAATGTGGGGAACGTGGCAGGAGAGTAGGCAAAGTCAGGGTCAGACAGCCTGAGTCCATCTTCACTAGCCCTTTACTAGCCTAGTCCTGTAGCTGAGGGGACTCCCCCATACCTCTCAATCACACACAGGCCCCCAGCTGGAGCACCACTGCTTTTCCTTAGACTTACTCAGACCAATAAGAGTGATAGAGGGACGGGGGCTTCGGAGCCTATACCCCTTTCTCTTGGCAGCCTAGGAATCCTGTCCTGGGATTCCTCTGGGCCAAGTGTGGGAGCTACAGAGAGCAAGCACCTGGCTGTAGGGTGCGAGGGGAGCTAGACAGCAAGTGCCTGCCTGCCCCCAATGGAGCCTCCCAATTCCCAGAAGCAGCTGCCTGTGCCCTGTTGAAACTTCATGGCCACAGCCCCCGACCCTGCTGACATTGCCATGGGCAGCGTGGGCAGCCTGTTGGAACGTCAGGACTTCTCCCCTGAAGAGCTACGTGCAGCACTTGCTGGGTCCCGGAGCACCCGCCAGCCTGATGGGCTCCTCCGGAAGGGCTTGGGCCAGCGTGAACTCCTCAGCTACCTGCACCTCCCCAAGAAGGATGGCAAGACCACCAAGCGGGCCCCTCGGAATGACCCTGCTGACTATGCCACCCTCTACTACCGGGAACATCCTCGAGCCGGAGACTTCAGCAAGACTTCTCTGCCTGAGCGGGGTCGCTTTGACAAGGTGTGCCTCTGCCCATGCCCTTTACCTGCAATGGGAGATGGGCCTCCCTTGGAGACCCTGATGGGGGTGGGGGTGGGGATGGGGCGGGCTGAAATGTGAAAGTCCTGCTAGGGCTTGGTCACTGCCTCCAGTGGCCTGCACCCATGTTCTCAGAGAGGATTCCCCCAGGGGCCTCACACCTGCCCTTTCTTCCTAGCAGTGCCGCATTCGCCCATCAGTGTTCAAGTCTGCAGCAGGCAATGGGAAGGGTGTCCTGTCCATGCAGAGCCTGGCAGCCCATAAGGGTCAGAAGCTGTGGCGCAGCAATGGCAGCCTGCACACACTGGCCTGCCACCCGCCCCTGAGCCCAGGGCCCTGGGCCACCCAGGCCCGGGCACAACTGCTGCATGCCCTCAGCCTAGATGAGGGTGGCCCAGAGCCCGAGCCCAGCCTGTCTGACTCCTCCAGTGGGGGTAGTTTTGGCCGTAGCCCCGGCACTGGCCCTAGCCCCTTCAGCTCCTCTCTGGGCCACATTAACCACCTTGGTGGCTCCCTGGACCGGGCCTCGAGAAGCCCCAAGGAGGCTGGGCCACTGGCTATGATGAGCTGCCTGCCAGAGCCACCACCCCCCTACGAGTTCTCCTGCCCCACCACTGAAGAGATGGTGGCCATTCCGCCTGACACCTGTGAGGACCTGAAGCGAGTCCTCGGCGATGAGGATGGCTCCAACCCCTTCACACAGGTGAGCGAGCCCCTGCCCTGGAGTCCTATTCTGTGCCTTGGCATCGGGGTACAGTCAAGACAGAGGCCCCAACTAGCTCATCCACACGGCTCTGGACACGAGAGTAAGAAAGTTGAAGATGTCTCTGTTCCTTTCCCCCATATCCCATGTGGAGAGGATGTCATGTCCTTGTGGTTCTTGCCTGGGAGTTGCGTGGGAAGGGGAGACAGAGGCTCCCATGGAGGGCCTTGTGTTGGGGACACTTCACCTCTGGAGGGCATCTGGGTTAGGACATCTGTGTGGCTGGGTGCTGGGTCCTGGCCCTGTGGTGTAGGGAAACAGGACCTTAGCTATGGGAGTGGGGGCAGGGCCACATGTACACCTGGGCGTGGCTGTGCTGGTCCTATTGGGTGCCTCTTCCCCTTGGCAGGTGCTGGAGGAGCGCCAGCACCTGTGGCTGTCTGAGCTGAAGCGCCTGTATGTGGAGCGGCTGCATGAGGTGGCCCAGAAGGCTGAGCGTAGCGAGCGCAACCTCCAGCTGCAGCTGTTCATGGCCCAGCAGGAGCAGCGGCGCCTACGCAAGGAGCTGCAGGCTCAGCAGGGCCTGGCCCTGGAGCCTCGGCCCCCTGGCACTCTCCCAGAGGCTGACCCCAGTGCACGACCAGAGGAGGAAGCACGATGGGAGGTGAGAGACAACCGGGGGCTCAGAAACCTCTGTTGCTGTGGTCCCATCCTCTGTCCGACCCCACGACCAGCTCCCCTCACCCTGGTTTGCTTGTGTCTCCACTCCAGGTGTGCCAGAAGACAGCGGAGATTAGCCTCTTGAAGCAGCAGCTGCGGGAAGCCCAAGCGGAACTGACCCAGAAGCTGGCTGAGATCTTCAGTCTGAAGACGCAACTTCGGGGCTGCCGGGCACAAGCCCAGGCTCAGAGTGCAGAACTGGCCCAGCTGCGTGAGGCTGTGCGCAGCCTTCAGGAGCAGGCCCCTCGGGAGGAGGCCCCAGGCAGCTGTGAGACTGATGACTGTAAGAGCAGGGGGCTGCTGGGGCAGGCAGGAGGAAGTGAGGCCAGAGATAGTGCTGAGCAGCTGCGAGCTGAGCTGCTACAAGAACGGCTCCGGGGCCAGGAGCAGGCTCTGCGCTTTGAGCAGGAACGGAGGACTTGGCAGGAGGAAAAGGAGCGTGTGCTGCGCTACCAGCGGGAGATCCAGGGGGGCTACATGGACATGTACCACCGCAACCAGGCACTGGAGCAGGAACTGCGGGCACTGAGGGAGCCCCCCACGCCCTGGAGTCCTCGGCTGGAGTCCTCTAAGATCTGAGGCCAGCAGAGTGAGCTGACAGCAGACACACTGTCAAAAGGCACCCTGAGAGTTGGCTCAGCTCTCCCTGACACTGGTCTGGGGTGGAATCTGCAGAGGCCAGCCCAGGGCCAGGCAGGCCCACAGAGAGAAGGGATCTAGGGGGGCTGTGGGCTGGGCAGGGTGCCTGCAACAAGAGCAAGGGCAAGTCTCTCCTGGTAGAAGAGCACCCAGGCAGGACCCAGCCCTGCTCCCTGGTATGGGTGTGGTCCAGGGCAGGAGGCTGGGGAGTTGAGCCTGGTGGTGCAGAAGGGCAGGCATGAAGGCGTGAGGGAGGGAGGCTGCAGATCCAGGCTAAGGCTGTCTCCACAGAAGGAGGCTACGATGGGAACATTGGCCTCCTTCAGAATAAAACCATGATTTTTACCAAGAGGCCCCAGGGAATATGTTGAGCCTGTCCCTGGCCTGATTCCAGTGGATTATGGATGGAGTTGGGGGACTGACTGAGGCTGTGGCTCGTCCTATGGTCATGGTCAGTGGCAGAGTGTTCCCTGTACCTGGCTGGGCATCTGCTGGGCATGTGTGTTGGGTGGAGGGATCTTGCTCTTTGCCTCAGCACCACACAGTTCCTTAGCTTCTGTGTGGGCTGAAATTCCTTTCTTTAGCACCAGTGGATTTTTCAGAAGGAACAATACCAGGGAGCTCCAGAAAAATAAAAGGGCAAGTCAACCAAGGCGCTTTGAGAACGTGAAATGTTTTGGTGGGAAGTCTGGGCCCTGGGTGCCTAGGTCCCTACTGGTTTGGGGGCCAGCCTAAGACAGCCTCGGCCAGAGCATCCAAAAGATCTAGCCCTCCTTTCCCAGAACCCACCTCCATCTTTCTGTTTGGCTGTGCTGTGCTCCTCCCTCCAGAGGGGTAGGGGGCCCTAGGAAGGTGCAAGAGAAGAAGTGGGGAAGCTTGTGGGCACTTGGTAAGGAGCCTTTACCACAACAGGGAATGGGAACATTTCCCCATAGGCAGTGGGGCTGGGAGATATTTTTAACCAGAGATGAAATATGATTGATTTGTATTCTGGAAAGCTCTCTCCCAGGAGGAAGCACTCTGCTTTATCCTTAACAGGTTCCAGGACTATCAGTCATTTCTGATCCCTGCCCTCAGCTGAGGCTAGTTGCATCTTCTCTAAAAACCACACTCACCTCTGGCCTCTCAGAGGTCTGGTTATGTGTCTACGCCTTTGCTTCACTCCAAGATTGGGGGGCTTGCAGCACAGCCCCAGAATGGCTATGCAAGTGGTGTATCCCTGCTCTGGGGGGAAGTTCATCTTCCCTATAGATATGTTATTGGACCAACTGCTGTGCATCGAGTATTTACTGTCTGCCAGGTGCTGTGTTGGGACCTTGTGGGCATGGGGGTGCAGGTTGAGTTAGATGTGCTTCCTACCCTGGGGGAGTCAACACACAGCTGTCTGCCACCTAGTCCCTTTCCTAATAGGGCAGCTGAGGGAAACTCTGAGTTGACTTCAGAGAACCCTGGTCACTCCCGTTCACTGCATTTGGTCCTCCAGGGCCATGCCTGACAGCTCCTCAGGCCCAGCAGTGGGTCCTGGCTATAGAGTGGAGCCATTGTGCTGGGATGTGGATGGCCAGTTGTGAGCTGAGGGAGCCTACCTTCTTAGGGCAGAGAGCAGTGTGTGTGAGCTGTCTGCTGTGGGGATGGTTTGTTTATGGCAGGTGTGTGTAGAGATGTGCTTGCGGGTAGTGGGTGTGTCCTAGGGGTGTGTTTAGAACACTAGCTGTCCTCTGCCTGACAAGGGAAGGGGAGCACCCAGGGTAAGCAGGTCAGTCCCGCACAGGCCTTGGTACCCATTCGCACTTCACAGGCCCCTTCAGAGTCAGGTCTCTAGGCCAGGGGCTCCAGAGGACCCCCAGAGCTGGGTGCTGGCCTGAAGTCTGGATCATGCCCTTCCCATAACTAGGTGCTGGTCAGACTATGTCCATGTGCCCCCAAGTGGCTGGGGTCCACCTCAGTATACCAGCTCTGCAGAATAGTTCCCCACCCAGCAATTAGGGAGCTGTGCTGGCCAGTACAGCCAGCAAGGAAAGGGTGGGCGGTACCAAAACTTGGCAGCTGTGCCAGAAACCAAAGCCAGGCCCAGATGGAGGGGGAGGGCACCAGAGCCGAACCTGGGGCGTCTCAGAGGGAACCGGATCCCTGTTAGCTCATCCGTGCTGGGCAAACCAGTTCTT
This sequence comes from Nycticebus coucang, assembly GCF_027406575.1. Taxonomy (NCBI): domain Eukaryota; kingdom Metazoa; phylum Chordata; class Mammalia; order Primates; family Lorisidae; genus Nycticebus; species Nycticebus coucang. The sequence goes on from NC_069796.1 coordinate 81,810,083, forward strand.
TGGTCCCCAAGCCGGCTGGGTGGCTCTGAGGCCAGCTGATCACAGGTGTCACTGTAGTGGCTACTGCTTCAGGGCAGCCCCTCCCTCCTGCCCTCAGACTCACTCAGCCATCCCCTTCAGCCCCCTCCTCCAGCAGACTAGGCCCCAGCAGCCAGTTCTGTCCTGAAATGTGGCACCTTTTCTGCCTGATACCTCCTTTCTCTGCTCAGATAGTGTCATACCTTCCTGCGATTCTCTGGGCCCCTTTGCTTATCACTTAAGGATTCCAACACTGGCCTCCAGGGTCACTGATAGTCGTAGCCCCTTCCATCCTGGGTACCCCTCCTAACCCTCTAGGCAGAGCCCCTCAGGGTGCTCACATCTTGCCTGCTTGGGGAAGCTTTTCCTGAAATCATTCCCACTGTGCCCACAGCTCTCCCCCACCCGCCCCCACCCCCCATCTCCCCGCCCTGTCAGAGCTTTCCATGCTGCCATAATTGTTGGTTTGCATCATCTCCTTTGGACTGAATGAGAATCTGTTCTCATCCCCAATCCTGTGGCTATAACCCCCAAAGGCACTATGGGGATGTGGAGTCAAGAGTAACAGACCCTCTGTCTTGGCTAGAACCGGTTTGGTAGGGGTTGGGGTAAGAGGCTCCAACTCTGAATGTTTGTTCACAATTCATGGGCACCTGGTCGTGACAGGTCTGTGCCAAGCACAGGCCCCCCAGGGCCAAGTGCTATTCGTTCCACAGTCACCATACTGAGGGCCTTCCTCAAATTCTCCAGTGAGGAAGCCAGGGTGGCCAAGGCCTTTGGGCTTTTGCCTTTGTGGGACTTATCTGTGGGTGGGGGAGGGAGATAACCCACATCCATGGTAGTGAACCAGATAGTGACCAGGGCAAGGCAGAAGATGAAGGGAATAGGGAAGAATCCAGACAGCTCAGACATACAGACCTGCAGACGACAGAGGGGCCTCCGTGGTGCTGAGCACATCAGCAGAGCACAAGGAGGGCACAGGGGCTTATCTGGGAGCCGAAAAGTAAGTTTCTCTGAGATGGGCCTTTCTCCAAAGGGAGTAGACCCCAGTGACAATTCAGATAACCCATCACCCTAGGAGTTGGGGGCTTAGACCTACATGTGGGGCTCAAAAAAGAGTGTGATGTTTCTTGGAGTAAAACCAAAAGTGATATATGTCACAAGGGAGGTGAAGTTGAGGGTCATTGGAGTTCAGAGGAGAGCTGGCTCTTTGGCCCAGGTGGTGGGGTGTGAGGTGAACTTCCCTGAGGAGAGGAAGGCTAGGATGGCTTTCACAGAGGTTGGAAGGATTTCCCTAGGAGCAGCATGAGATGAAGCCATCCCAAGGTGGGCCGGGGCTTGGGCTGAGACACAGGAAGTGTGGGGCAGATCCGAGAAAGGGGTTCTGCCTGGAAGAAGGTGAGGGAGGTAAGGCAGTTCCTGGGCAGCCTGAAACTTTAGGTACAGGAGCCTATGAGGCAGCTGAGGGGAAGGCTGGACCAACTTTATTTATTTGAGATAGTCTCACTCTGTCACCCTTGGCAGAGTGTTGTGGCTTCACAGCTCACAGCAACCTCAAATTCTTTGGCTTAAGTGATTCTCTTGCCTCAGCCTCCTGAGTAGCTGGGACTACAGGCAACCGCCACAATGCCCGGCTCTTTTTTTGTTGCAGTTGTCATTGCTGTTTTAGCTGCTTGGGGCTGGGTTTGAACCTGCCACTCTCAGTATATAGGGCCAGTGCCCTACCCACTGAACCACAGGCGCTGCCCCTATTTATTTATTTTTGAGACAGAGTCTCACTTTGTCACCCTTGATAGAGGGCTGTGGCATCATAGCACACAGCAACCTCAAACTCATGGGCTCAAGTGATCCTGTTGCCTCAGCCTCCTGAGTAGCTGGGATTACAGGTGCCCACTGCAACGCCCAGCTATTTTTAGAGATGGGGTCTCACTCACTCTTGCTCAAGCTGGTCTCGAACCAGTGAGCTCAGGCAATCCACCTGCCTCAGCCTCCCAGAGGATTACAGGCATGAGCCACTGCGCCCAGCCTTAGACCAGCTTTTTGTGTGTGTGACCTGTACAGTCATGCCAGGCTCTCGCCATCCTGAGATTCTTAAGACTTTGAACAAAGGTCCTCTCATTTTCATTTTGCCCTGGACCCTGCAAATTACATAGGTGGTCCTGGCCTGGATCAAAGATTTACAAGAAGGGACAGAACAGGGAGATGAGGCAGGAGACTTTCAGAGGTGCCTGGAAGGTGAGAGAAAGATGTCAGGGTCTGAGCAGGTCCTAGGCTTGGCCAGGGAAGCAGAGAGGGCAGCTGTGGCTGGCTGAGCTCTGGTGTCCCTACATTCTGCAGAGGCTGCATTTCCCACTGCTGCCCCTCCCCCAATAGAGCTAGCAGGGATGGTCCGTCTTCTAGCTCAGCATTCCAGACTGGCTCTGGGAGGCCAGGAGCTTATATTTTCAGAACACTTGACCCTAGAAGGCTTGTCCTCTCTGTGCAAGAACTGCTATTTTTACTTTTGGGGTTTTGTTTATTTGGTTTAAAGATTTATGTAGTAGGGTGGCACCTGTGGCTCAAGGAGTAGGGCGCTGGCCCCATATACTGGAGGTGGTGGGTTAAAACCCGGCCCGGGCCAAAAAACTGCAAAAAAACAAAAAGATTTATGTACTGGCTCAGCACCGGTAGCCAGTGGTTAGGGTACCAACCACATACACTGAGGGTGGTGGGTATGAACCTGGCCTGGGCCTACTAAACAACAACTACAACCAAAAAATAGCTGGGTATTGTGGCAGGCACCTATAGTCAGCTACTTGGGAGGCTGATCAAGAGAATTGCTTAAGCCCAAGAGTTTGAGGTTGCTGTGAGCTGTGATGCTACAGCACTCTACCAAGGGCAACATAGTGAGACTCTGTCTCAAAGAAAAAAAGATTTATGCAGTATGCTAGGTGTACCTGTTCTGCCCCGCCCCAATTTTTAAAGGTATAATTTACATACAGGGAAAATTCACCCGTTTTAGGGTACAGTTTTTAAAATTTTGACAAATGGGGCGGCGCCTGTGGCTCAGCGGGTAGGGCGTCAGCCCCATATGCCGAGGGTGGCAGGTTCAAACCCAGCCCCGGCCAAACTGCAACAAAAAAATAGCCGGGCGTTGTGGCTGGCGCCTGTAGTCCCAGCTACTTGGGAGGCTGAGTCAAGAGAATCGCCTAAGCCCAAGGATTTGGAGGTTGCTGTGAGCTGTGTGACGCCACGGCACTCTACCGAGGGGGATCAGGTGAGACTCTGTCTCTACAAAAAAAATAAAATAAAAAATAAAATAAAATTTTGACAAATGTAGAGTTGTATAACTCTACGAATCAAGATAGAGAATAGTTCCAAAGCCCCCTGTGCTCCTCTATTGTCAAGCCCTCTCCCCAGTCCCTGGCAACCATTATCTTAACAATCCTGTGGTGTTTTTTTCTTTTCCTTTTTTGCGAGTGATGTTTAATCCCTTTGCTCTAATATGTAATATTAGAACATATTACAAGGTAGCAAGAAAAACAGTATGACAGTGATATAAAAATAAATCTACACCTCCATGGAAAGAGTCAAGAACCAGCAATAGATTCTACTCTGTCGAAGAGCTTATACAATAAAGGGTCTCAAAACAAGAGAGTAAGAAAAGAGTACATGAGCTGCTAGGACAACTGGACAAAACTATGGGAAAAAATAGGTCATATTTTGCACCACCCCCATCATTTTAAAAACCAAATCCTAGGCCGGGCACCGTGGCTCGTGCCTATAATCCCAGCACTTGGGAGGCCAAGGTGGGTGGATTGCCTGAGTTCACAGGTTCGAGGCCAGCCTGAGCAACAGCAAGACCCCCATCTCTAAAAAATACCTGGGCGTTGTGTCAGGCGTCTGTAGTCCCAGCTACTTGGGAGGCTGAGGCAAGAGAATCGCTTAAATCCAAGAGTTTGAGGTTGCTGTGAGCTGTGATGCCATAGCACTCTACCCCAGGGCAACAAAGTTAGACTCTGTCTCAAAAAAAAAAAAAAAAAAAAAACCTCTGAAAAAACAAATCCTAGGAAATTGGTGTTGGGGCTCAGAGAATGACACCCTACAATATGGCACTTTGAAGGTTTCTGACCATTTCTCACCTCTGATGCCCTCTGAAGGACAGGGAGAAGCTGTTCTCTAAAGTTCCTTTAGTTAACTAGGGGAGGTTCCAGCAAAAGGAATGCAATTATCTCCACCACCACCACTACCCCTAAAAACTCAAAACTGCAGGGTGGCGCCTGTGGCTCAGTCGGTAAGGCGCCGGCCCCATATACCGAGGGTGGCGGGTTCAAACCCGGCCCCGGCCAAACTGCAACCAAAAAATAGCCGGGCGTTGTGGCGGGCGCCTGTAGTCCCAGCTACTCGGGAGGCTGAGGCAAGAGAATCGCTTAAGCCCAGGAGTTGGAGGTTGCTGTGAGCTGTGTGATGCCATGGCACTCTACCGAAGGCCATAAAGTGAGACTCTGTCTCTACAAAAAAAAAAAAAAACTCAAAACTGCAAAGATTAACTGGAGGGAAAGGAGAATAAAGACAGGCTACTACCTGAGAGACTTTATCTACTTAAGACAGCCTTTGTTCACCATGAGTTTCCTCTCCTCAAAACCTCCCAGAACCTGTTTCCACCTCCCCCAGAAGCCCTAGCCCTTCTTTGTTGCTTAAATGCTTTTAAACTGCAATCATCTGCTCCTTATTTGAGTTTCATTTTGTGGGACTCCCGTGCACATGCCTGGTAGCAAATTTGTATGTCTTTTCTTCTTTGAATCTGTCTACTGTCAAGTTTATTCCAGAGACCCAAATTATTGAACCTTCAGAAAATAAAGGGAATGTTTAAAATCCCTCACCTCTGCTTTTTTTTTTTTTTTTGAAACAGAATTTCACTATCTTGCCCTCTGCAGTGCCATGGCCTCACAGCTCCCAGCAACCTCTAACTCTTGGGCTTAAGCAATTCTCTTGCCTCAGCCTCCCAAGTAGATGGGACTACAGGCACCTGCCACAATGCCTGGCTATTTTTTTGTTGCAATTGTCATTGTTGTATAGCAGGCCTGTGCCGGTGATACCACCAGCCTCAGTGTATGTGGCCGGTGCCCTAACCACTGAGCTACAAGCACCAAGCCCCCCCACCCCCCTTTTTAGACAGTCTCACTTCGTCACCCTTGGTAGAGTGCTGTGGCATCAAAGCTCACACCAACCTCAAACTCTTGAGATCAAGTGATTCTCTTGTCTCCCAAGTAGCTGGCATTACAGTTGCCCATGAGATGGGGTCTCACACTTGCTCAGGCTGGTTTTGAACTTGTGAGCTCAGGCAATCCACCCGCCTATGCCTCCCATAGTGCTAGGAATACAGGCGAGATAAAATTCCCCTTAGACTGGCAAAAAGTTAAATAGATTATCACTGAACTAGTGGAGAATAGCTAAATTTCCTCTGCTTTGAAGTAACCTCCCCACCCCACCCCCGCAAATGTTTGTCAATCCCACTGACAAAATCAACTATGTCATAAAACTTAGTGCACATCCTGTGGTACAAAGATAGGCACGTGGGGGGGGGGGACGGCAAAGACAGAGGTTAAAAGGCTCCTGAGGTGGGAGTTCTTGGAGAAGCTCAGCTTCACTCACACCCAGGCCATGGCTCCCAGAGAGGAAGTGGGGAAGTCTGTGGCACCTGTGAGGTCCAGTCTGGAGGTGTCTGGGAGGAGGCCTGAGCCCCTAGGCCCCAGGCAAGGTTCATTCAACTCTCCGCCCCCGCAGCTTCCGTCTAGCCCTGGCCACCCAGGCTCCCAGTGCCTGCCTGTGTCTCAGGGATGCTCCTTTCCAACGCCCTTGCCCGCTCACAGTCCCACTGTGGACAGCCCTCTTCCATGCTGTATTTCATAAGGTTTTTGATCTACGGTTTTGTAGTTTATAAGTGGAAAATACTGGCATCCTCAGAGTATCTCCTAGTACCCACTGTGTTTCCAAATACATGGTGTTGGGGATCAACAGTTAGCTTTTGTCCTAAAAGTGATGCTGGTGGGGTTAAGGGCCTGAGGCAGAATCCACAAATAAACACATGAGATAATTTGAGTAAAGCGCTATTAAAAAAAAAAAAAAGCGGGATTGTGCAAGTGCTATAAAGGAAACAACAAAAAAAAATGTGCAAGGGCAGGGAGTGGGGGAGAGGAGAAGGGGAGGCATGGAGAGTTCCAGGGAAGAGTGGCCAGGAATGAGACCACCCAGAAAAGGGAGCCAAGAGGGGTCTGTTTCTAGTCCTAGTCTGATTCCTGTGGAGGGGCTGGGGGCTCAGTCCAGCTGAGTTTGGGGTCACTGCCTCTTATCTCCTTTGTAGCCCTCACCTTCCCTCCTTAATGTAAATGTACAACCCCCTACTCCCACCTCCTTGCTCCCCAAGAATGACCTACCCAGGGAGCAGGGGGGCAGGGTAGGGTCTCCCCCAACACCAAGCATCTAATTCTGTTGATTATCCAGTAGGCAGACTAAGTATGGGCTTAGAGGCCCAACTGGTCATTTGATAGTCAAAAGAGCATCACGAAGCCATTGCAGTAAAAGTCTTAGTTCCATGCATAGAGCTGTTCCGTGTTGTCTTTACTTGGAACCAGGAGGGGAGCAGGGGCAGCATAATTATCTGAAGTTGGGGGCTTCTGAGCTGGAAGCTGCTGTTACCCCACTTAGAGGATCTGGCCGCCTGTCACTGTCCAGCCAATATGCAGAGACAAGGTTTAGGTTGAAATAAGCTTTATTTTCAGAAGGCCAGCGATTCTGGAGAACACCGAGAGTAACCTCTCAATTCTGTCCTGCCTCAGTTACGATTCTAATAGTTTTCATAATGAGAATACAACCTAGAAAATTTTAACTTAATCTGATAGGAAGTAATATCAAAGCAGTCTTCATTCTAGCAATGCAAAATGTTTAAACAACAGAAAGGTAATTTGCGTTCTAACAAAATAAACGAATCATCCAAGAAAAGATCATCACAGTAACCTTTACCAGTTATCACACATAATTGTCTCTGTGTGACTCCTGAGACACACATGTTCACAATCTTACAACCTTCACTTGATAATCACGGCAGGTGTGCCGGAAGGCTGAGCAGACTAGGTCTAACTGTACTGCTTTGGCTCAGTTTCTCAGACTCTTATCTTGCAGGTCACTTTTCTTGCTTCACCAGGAGGCTGGGCCCCGACTGGACCACCAAGTGGCCAGGCCACCTACCAGAAAAGGAACCCCTGCCAGCCGCGAGCGAAGGGTCCAGTCCTATTGCTTCGAGCCCACAGTGGGCGGGAGGGGGGCTGGGGTCCGGCAGGAACCCAGGGGCGCAGCTTCTGTGGGCGATTCCACTGTAGCCGCACGCAGGAGGGGTAAGGCTCGTGGGACGGCCACCCCTCGGTGAACCGCGAGTGGGTGAGTCCGCACCCACGGTGCCCCCGCCGCGGCTTCCGGTTTGGATGACGTCAGCTCCGGAAGTCGGGGCTGGGGCTGCGGGACTAGGTGAGGCGGAGGAGTGCGGTGGAGGGCGGGGCGCGGCGGCCGGCCCAGGTTGGGGGGAGGCAGTTCGGCCGGCCTCCCCGGCCCTTGCCTTCTCCGGAAGCCCCACCCCCAGACCGACAGAGCCCCGCACCAGTCCGCCCCTGCGCTGTTCTTTTCGCAGTCGTCGGCCCCGGTCCGGGTCGGGAGCTGGAGTTCCACGGACTCACAGGACCCGGACCCAGCCCACCCAGCCCTCGAAAAGGCGCCTCAGCTGAAGGAGTCGCTCGAACTCAGACGTCCTCTCCTAGTGTGACCCGCCGGGGTCAGAGGTAACCAGCTGCGGGCCGGGGGCAGGGCAGGGCGTTTGAACAGGGTCTTTTGAAGGAGAAGTAGTTTTTCAGTCATTTATTTGCACGCTGATGAAACTCCCAGTAGGGGCTGCTGTCCAGGGAGAACGATGTACTTATTCCTCCCTCTGGTTTTGGTTAACGAGAGAAGCAAGATTAGAAACTTCAGAGGTGTATAATAAAAAAGAATAGGGCAACACAATAGGGTAACTGTGTAAGGTGGGACAGAGGCGTCAGCAGCAGATACTATGGTCTAGGAGAGCATCTCTGAAGATACGACATATGCGTCGACACCTGAATAAGGAGCCAGCCATCGGAAGGTACAGGGAAAGAATGTTCCAGGCAGAGGGGACAGCAGTGCAAAGGCCCTGAGGTAGAAATACAATGGTTGTAGTCAAGGGACAGAAAAAAGGCTACTGTGGTTGGAGTATGGCAATTGAGGGGGAGAGCGATAGGAAATGAGGTTGGGGATGGTGCCTGTGGCTCAGAGGAGTAGGGCGCCAGCCCCATATGCCGGAGGTGGCGGGTTCAAGCCCAGCCCCGGCCAAAAACGGCAAAAAAAAAAAAAGGAAATGAGGTTGGGGAAATAGTTGGAGAATACCTCTTATAGAGCCTAAAGGTCATAGAAAGGAGCATGGAGTTTAGAAATATATTGGTGTTGGCGGCGCCTGTGGCTCAAAGGAGTAGGGCGTCGGCCCCATATGCTGAAGGTGGCGGGTTCAAACCCAGCCCCAGCCAGAAACTGCAAAAAAAAAAAAAAAATAAATAAATAAATAAAAGAAAAAAGAAATATATTGGTGTTAAGCAAAGGACTGGTATGTAGAGTGGAGGAGAAGGTGGGTGTTGCAAATGTGTAAGAATTTCATCAGTGAGGGCTGTCCAATTCCCTGTCAGGCAAAGGAGACCTTTCCATGATTTGCACAAACTTCTCTTCTCCCTGCCTGATAAGCCCTCTTGTTTCAGAAAGCTAAAGACTGGGGATAAAATCTACATGCAAGCCTTGGAGGGATTTTTTTTTTTTTTTTGAGACAGAGCCTTAAGCTGTTGCCCTGGGTAGTAGAGTGCTGTGACATCACAGCTCACAGCAACCTCCAGCTCCGGGGCCCAAGCGATTCTCTTGTCTCAGCCTTCCAAATAGCTGGGACTACAGGCACCCTTCACAACGCCCTACCATTTTTTTGGTCAATGTTGTCTTGCTGTTTGGCAGGCCCGGGCTCGATTGGAACCTGCCAGGTCTGGTGTATGTGGCTGATGCCTTAGCCAATTGAGCTATAGTTGCCCAGCCGCCTTGGAGGGATTTTTATATATCACTAACCACTCTTTCTCTCCATCACCAACAGCCCCCTACACCCCTATTTGAACTCAAGCCCTCTAAGCTAAAGGTTAGGAAACACATGCACTGTTTAACCAGCAAATGCGTACTGAGCACCCACTTTGGACCAGGCCTGGGACTGGGGACTGAGGGGCAAGAGATGATGAAAGTAGACTCAGCCCTTGAGCAGCTCACAGACCAATGCAGGGAGACAGTTACTGTGCTGCAGTAGTGAGGACTCAGATGTGTGTGGTATGGGCACCCTTAACAAGTTTGTGAAGCAGAAAAGGAAGCAAGGAGTTTTCATTGAGGGCATCACTGGGAGCTGGGGATTAAACTACAGCTTATGTTCTCCCCATGAAGAAGTGCAGAGCACTCTAGAAATAAGAACTTGTGCAAAAGGAGTGAATGTATAATTGCAAAGGGGTTGTCTGTCAACCTTGGCAGTGTTGAGCAAAAGAGTGACAGGATCTGATGCATGTTTTGGAGAAATCACCCTGGTGGATAATTTCTATACCTTTGAGACCTTGGGGAGGAAGGCTTAGGACCAGTGCACATGAAATCCCAATCATTAGCACTTGTAATTAATCATGTAGTTTGTCAATGACAAACACACTCACACATCCTTGCACCAGGTGAAGATGATCCACTGTGATTCAGGCAGAATGGCTTGCCCAAATTAGCCTCTTGGGCTCTTTGAATATCCAGCTCATTGATTTTATCTTTAATTTTTTTATTGAGCTAATCACATTCCTCAGTTCATGATACATTTGATTGGTCCATGCAAGGTCTTTTTCTCCTTTGTATTATGTATTTCATCTCCATCCCTCCCTTCTCTCCTCAGAGAGGAAACCACTCTGATGTATTTAGTGTATGTCTTTTATTAGCCTTGGTTGTATGTGTATCTTTTAAATTTACGTAAATGGCATTTTGCCTAGATTTCATTTTATTTCTTTTTTCCTCCTCAGTACCATGTTTTGGGATCTTATTGATACTGCTGTGGATATAACCGGAACATAGTTTTGTTTTGTTTTTCTGAGACAGTCTCAAGCTGTCACCCTGGGTAGAGTGCTGTGGCATCATAGCTCAACAGCAACCTCCAATTCTTGGCCTCAAGCAATCCTCTTGTCTCAGTTTTTCTAATTTTAGTAGAGATGGGGTTGCGCTTGTGCTCAGACTGGTCTTGAACTTGTGAGCTCAAGCTATCCACCTGCCTCAGCCTCCCAGAGTGCTACGATTACTTACAGGTGAGCCACCTCACCCGGCCTGGAACATAGTTTCTAAATACTATATAGGTTTCTATAGATGCATCTCCTACAGTTTATTTACTTAACTGAATGGCTCCTCTACTGACAAGGCCCCTAGATTGTTTCCAACTCCTTACCACAACAAACTGTGCCGAGATGAAAATCCTGTATTACTCTCCTTCCTCAGCTTCTTAAATACAATATCGAGATGCCTTTGATAACCTTTGATAACCATGATATCTGTTGGCATCTGACAGGGCCAGACTGTTTGACCTTGCTAAGGTCCAGACCTTTTGTGAGCCATGTTTATTTTTGGTAAATTGAGATTCTAGTTTCCACACACTCTTAGTAAACATTCTTTTCTCTTCTTCTCTTCCCCAGTTGATTGTTCTCACAAGCTCTATGGTTCATTTATTTTTTCTTGTTGTCATTAATGGTTGCTGTACCCTCACTCCAACACAGATATTTGCTGCATGGCTTTCCTGATGAAATTGTGGCCTGTTAAACTAGTCCTTGGCCAGGTGAGGTGGCTCACATCTGTAATCCTACCACTCTGGGAGGCCGAGGCTGAGTTCAGAAGTTCAAAAGCAGCCTGAGCATGAGTGAGACATTCATGTCTACTAAAAATAGAAAAACTAGCCAGGAGCACCTGTAGTCTCACCTACTTGGGAGGCTGAGGCAAGAGAATTGCTCAAGCCTAAGAATTTGAGGTTGCTGTGATCTACAGTGCCATACCCAGGGCAATGGAATGAGATGCTCAAAAAGCAAAAACAAAAAAATTGTACCTGACAGTGCCAATTGCTTGGGAGATGAGGAAGAAGATTAGTGAATGGCTCAGTGTTTGTAGCTCAGTGGCTAGGGCACCAGCCACATACACTGGAGCTGGCAGGTTTGAACCCAGCCCAGGCCTGCCAAACAGTGACAACTACAACCAAAAAGTAGGTGGGCATTGTGGCGGGCACCTGTAATCCTAGTTACTTGGGGGCTGAGGCAAGAGAATCGCTTAAGCCCGAGAGTTTGAGGTTGCTGTGAGCTGTGACGCCACAGCACTGTATTGAGGGCAACATAGTAAGACTCTGTCTCAAAAAAAAAATAAAAAGAAGAGTGGTGAAGTGGGGAGGATCTCAATGGTCACCTTGGACAGAAAGTTCTCTTTATGTTATTGCTCTCTACCCTTCTTTGAGAGACTGCACAACAGGTTAGATGCAGACACTTCAGGACATGGGAAAGCCTGCTCATACCAAATCCTGTAGATGGAAGGATGGCAAGGGCAGTCAACTCTCACCAGCATTTGGGGATTGTCCATGCATTTGGCACCAGAGGCTGCTCTGAAATGGAGGGGATCAGTGCTCAGGGTGGAATTAGACGGGGGCCTCAGTAGTAGGGAGATAGGGCAAGAATCAACTTTCTTTCGGTGGCATAGTGAAGAGGGAAGTTTATGTCACAAGAGAGGTTCTAATCTGGTGGGGGTGGGAGGGCCTCAGACAGATCATTACCCAGTGATCAAAACTGACTTCAGAGGGTGCAAAGTGAGAGGGAGCCAGGTAGAAGCAGGTGCAGGACAGCAGCTAAAGGAGACAACCTCTGAGCTACCTCAGAAGGGATGGGCCAGCTTCTAGAATAGCTTTGGGAGATGAGGGTGATGAAAAGCAGCCCAGGGCGAGGAACCAAGCACAAAGCTATAGAGCAGGCATCTTCAAACTTTTTAAACAGGGGGCCAATTCACTGTCCCTCAGACCGTTGGAGGGCCAGACTATAGTTTTAAAAAAAAAAACTATGGGGCGGCACCTGTGGCTCAAGGAGTAGGGCGCGGGTCCCATATGCCAGAGGTGGCGGGTTCAAACCCAGCCCCGGCCAAAAAAACCAAAAAAAAAAAAAAAAACTATGAACAAATTCCTATGCACACTGCACGTTATCTTATTTTGAAGTAAAAAGCAAAACGGGAACAAATACAATTCACACGGCTTCATGTGGCCCACGGGCCACAGTTTGAGGACGCCTGCTATAGAGAGCAAGGGTTCAGGCTGGCTATAGACACGAAGTGCCATCCATGAGTATGCAGTTTGGGAGGCTGAGACTGGAGCAGTGAGAAGGCCAGTTGGGTCAGCATGGTTGGCAGTTATTCCCTAAGCTGCATTTCCAAATATCAGCCATTCCAGGACTGCCTTCATGGCACATTTCATGGAAGTACCTGGGAAAGTAATTCCACTAAGAGAATGTATATGGAAAATGACCATGTACAATATATGGATTTCTAGTCATTGCCTGTGAGGGCTGTGCGAAGCCTGCTCTCCCTTTTGATTAAAAAGTGAGATGAAGTGAGTAGGGCGCTGGCCCCATATGCCGAGGGTGGCGGGTTCAAACCCAGCCCCGGCCAAACTGCAACAAAAAAAATAGCTGGGCGTTGTGGCGGGCGCCTGTAGTCCCAGCTACTCGGGAGGCTGAGGCAGGAGAATCGCCTAAGCCCAGGAGTTGGAGGTTGCTGTGAGCTGTGTGATGCCACGGCACTCTACCGAGGGCAATAAAGTGAAACTCTGTCTCTACAAAAAAAAAAAAAACCTTTGGGACGGCGCCTGTGGCTCAGTGAGTAGGGCGCCAGCCCCATATGCTGAGGGTGGTGGGTTCAAACCCAGCCCCGGCCAAGCTGCAACAAAAAAATAGCTGGGCGTTGTGGCGGGCGCCTGTAGTCCCAGCTGCTCGGGAGGCTGAGGCAGGAGAATTGCCTAAGCCCAGGAGTTGGAGGTTGCTGTGAGCCATGTGACGCCACGGCACTCTACCGAGGGCAATAAAGTGAAACTCTGTCTACAAAAAAAAAAAAAGTGAGATGAGGCCAGGCATCATGGTTCATGCCTATAATCCTGGCACTCTGGGAGGCTGAGGCAGGAGGACCTCTTGAGTTTAGGAGTTTGAGACCAGCCTGAGCAAGAACAAGGCCCTGTCTCTACTAAAAATAGAAAGATTAGACAGGTGTTGTGACAGACACCTGTAGTCCCAGCCACTTGGAGGCTGAAGCAGGAGGATTGCTTGAGTCCAGGAGTCTGAGGTTGTTGGAAGCTAGGCTGACACCATGGCACTCTAGCCTGGGCAACAGAGTGTGAGACTCTGTCTTTTAATAAATAAATAGGGAGATGAACAAGGATAATAATGAAAAGAGTTTAAAAGAGTAGTTTTCTTGGGCAGCACCTGTGGCTCAGTGAGTAGGGTGCCAGCCCCATATACGGAGGGTGGCAGGTTCAAACCCAGCCCCGGCCAAACTGCAACAAAAAAAATAGCTGGGCGTTGTGGTGGACGCCTGTAGTCCCAGCTGCTCGGGAGGCTGAGGCAAGAGAATAGCGTAAGCCCAGGAGTTGGAGGTTGCTGTGAGCTGTGACGCCACGCCACTCTACCTGAGGGGGGAAAAAAAAAGAGTAGTTTTCTTATCATGGTTCAAAAACTGCCCTCATACCAGCCTGCATCCTCCACTGTGCACCCTAGCTGAAGGAGATGGGAGGCTGTGCACTGCTATGTTAGGGTAAGCAGGGAATTTCTGAGTGTTGGTGTATGACATGGGAATGGTGAGAGGTTGTGGTCCAGGTACCCTCCCCACTCTGTCATCTTGGCTCAGATGGGGCCTAACCCAGCTGACCCTTTCACCAGGCTGAGACCACCATGGAACAGTGTGCATGCGTGGAAAGAGAGCTGGACAAGGTCCTGCAGAAGTTCCTGACCTATGGGCAGCACTGTGAGCAGAGCCTGGAGGAGCTGCTGCACTACGTAGGGCAGCTGCGGGCCGAGCTGGCCAGTGCAGGTGGGTATGCACCCTCACAACTGCCCCACACCAGCTGCCCTGCAGACATTGGAGACCCAAGGCTATATACTGAAAAGGTTCCAGAAGGGTGATGGTCATGGTCAGGATATTGGCACATGCCTCTCTAGGCCTCCTTGAAGGGGAGTAATGGCAACCTAAGCTTTTTTTTTTTTTTTTTGAGACAAACTCTCAAGCTGTCACCCTGGGTAGAGTGCCATGGCATCATAGCTCACAGCAACCTCCAACTCTTGAGCTTAAGTGATCTTCTTGCCACAATTTTTTCTATTTTTAGTAGAGATGGGGATCTTGCTTTTTGCTCAGGCTAGTCTCGAACTTGTGAGCTCAAGCTATCCATTTGCCTCAGCCTTCCAGAGTGCTAGGATTATAGGAATAAGCCATCGTGCCCAGCCTCTAAGCTATTATTTTTATTTTTTTTTTGAGACCAGAGTCCCATTTTGTTGTCCTGAGTAGAGTGCTAGGGCATCACAGCTCACAGCACCCTCAAACTCTTGGGCTTAAGTGATCCTCTTGCCTCGGCCTCCCTAGTAGCTGAGACTACAGGAGCCCACCACAACACCTGCTATTTTTAGAGATGGGGGTCTCGCTCTTGCTCAGGCTGGTCTCAAACCCGTGAGCTCAGGCAGTCCACCAGCCTCAGCCTCCTAGAGTGCTAGTATTACAGGCATGAACCACAACTCCTGGCCCCTCTAAGCTGTTTCTAAAAGCCCAGCAGAAGTTATTAATTTAGGGAGGTGGAGATGAAAGGATCACTTGAGGTCAAGAGTTCAAGGTCAGCCTGGGCAACAAAGCAAGACCCCATCTCTACAAAAAATTTAAAAATTAGCCAGGTGGGCGGTGCCTGTGGCTCAGTGAGTAAGGTGCCGGCCCCATATACCAAGAGTGGCGGGTTCAAACACAGCCCCAGCCAAACTGCAACAAAAAAATAGCTGGTGTTGTGGTGGGCGCCTGTAGTCCCAGCTACTCGGGAGGCTGAGGCAAGAGAATCGCCTAAGCCCAGGAGCTGGAGGTTGCTGTGAGCTGTGATGCCATCGCACTCTACTGAGCATGACAAAATGAGACCTTTTCTCTAAAAAAAAACAAAGGAAAAATAAAATAGGACGGCACCTGTGGCTCAAAGGAGTAAGGCACCAGCCCCATATGCCAGAGGTGGCGGGTTCAAACCCAGCCCCGGCCAAAAATTAAAAAAATAATATAAAATAAAAATTAGCTAGGTGTGGTGGCTTACACTTATAGTCCCAACTACTAACAAGGCTGAGGCAGCAGGAACATTTGAGCCCAGGAGTTTGAGATTGACCTAGGATAAAGCCACTACAGTCCATCCTGGGCAACACAATGAAACCCTGTCTCAAAAATATATGTACATAAAAACTAAAAAAAAAAAAACAAAAACTGGGGGAGGTGAGGTGTGGCACCTGTGGGTCAGTGAGTAGGGCGCCGGCCCCATATACCGAGAGTGGCAAGTTTGAACCCGGCTCCGGCCAAACTGCAACAAAAAATAGCCAGGCATGTAATGGAAGTTTTAGCCACCGCAATTAGGGAAGAAAAGGCGATCAAGGGTATCCATATAGGGTCAGAAGAGATCAAACTCTCGCTCTTCGCAGATGATATGATTGTGTATCTGGAAAACACTAGGGACTCTACTACAAAACTCCTAGAAGTGATCAAGGAATACAGCAGCGTCTCAGGTTACAAAATCAACATTCATAAATCGGTAGCCTTTATATACACCAACAACAGTCAAATTGAAAAAGCAGTTAAGGACTCTATCCCATTCACAGTAGTGCCAAAGAAGATGAAATATTTGGGAATTTACCTAACAAAAGACGTGAAAGATCTCTATAAAGAGAACTATGAAACTCTAAGAAAAGAAATAGCTGAAAATGTTAACAAATGGAAAAACATACCATGCTCATGGCTAGGAAGAATCAACATTATCAAAATGTCCATACTACCCAAAGCAATATATACTTTCAATGCACTCCCTATTAAAGCTCCACTGTCATATTTTAAAGATCTTGAAAAAACATTACTTCGTTTTATATGGAATCAGAAAAAACCTCGAATAGCCAAGACATTACTCAGAAATAAAAACAAAACAGGAGGAATCACACTACCAGACCTCAGACTTTACTACAAATCGATAGTGATCAAAACAGCATGGTATTGGCACAAAAACAGAGAAGTAGATATCTGGAATAGAATAGAGAACCAAGAGATGAATCCAGCTACTTACCGCTATTTGATTTTTGACAAGCCAATTAAAAACATTCAGTGGGGAAAAGATTCCCTATTTAACAAATGGTGCTGGGTGAACTGGCTGGCAACCTGCAGAAGACTGAAATTGGACCCACACCTTTCACCATTAACTAAGATAGACTCTCATTGGATTAAAGATTTAAACTTAAGACATGAAACTATAAAAATACTAGAGGAGAATGCAGGGAAAACCCTTGAAGAAATTGGTCTGGGTGAGTATTTCATGAGGAGAACCCCCCGGGCAATTGAAGCAGCTTCAAAAATACACTACTGGGACTTGATCAAACTAAAAAGCTTCTGCACAGCTAAGAACACAGTAAGCAGAGCAAGCAGACAGCCCTCAGAATGGGAGAAAATATTTGCAGGGTATAACTCTGACAAAGGTTTAATAACCAGAATCCACAGAGAACTCAAACGCATCAGCAAGAAAAAAACAAGGGATCCCATCGCAGGCTGGGCAAGGGATTTGAAGAGAAACTTCTCTGAAGAAGACAGGCGCACGGCCTTCAGACATATGAAAAAATGCTCATCATCTTTAATCATCAGAGAAATGCAAATCAAAACTACTTTGAGATATCATCTAACTCCAATGAGACTAGCCTATATCACAAAATCTCAAGACCAGAGATGTTGGCGTGGATGCGGAGAAAAGGGAACACTTCTGCACTGCTGGTGGGAATGCAAATTAATACATTCCTTTTGGAGGGATATATGGAGAACACTCAGAGATCTAAAAATAGATCTGCCATTCAATCCTGTAATTCCTCTGCTGGGCATATACCCAGAAGACCAAAAATCACAACATAACAAAGATATTTGTACCAGAATGTTTATTGCAGCCCAATTCATAATTGCTAAGTCATGGAAAAAGCCGAAGTGCCCATCGATCCACGAATGGATTAATAAATTGTGGTATATGTATACCATGGAATACTATGCAGCCTTAAAGAAAGATGGAGACTTTACCTCTTTCATGTTTACATGGATGGAGCTGGAACATATTCTTCTTAGTAAAGTATCCCAAGAATGGAAGAAAAAATATCCAATGTACACAGCCCTACTATGAAACTAATTTGGGACTCTCACATGAAAGCTATAACCCAACTACAACTTAACAATAGGGGGAAGTGGGAAAGGGGGGGGTGGGTAGAGGGAGGGGAATCGGTGGGATCACACCTGTGGTGCATATTACAGGGGTATTTGCGAAACTTGGTAAATGTAGAATATAAATGTTTTGGCACAGTAACTGAGACAACGCCGGAAAGGCTATGTTAACCACTGTGATAAAAATGTGTCAAATGGTTTATGAAGTGAGTGTATGATGCCCCATAATCATATCATTGTATACACTTATGATTTAATAAAAAAATTAAAAAAAAAAAAAAAAAAAAAAATAGCCAGGCATTGTGGCAGGCGCCTATAGTCCCAGCTACTCGGGAGGCTGAGGCAAAAGAATCACCTAAGCCCAAGAGCTGAAGGTTGCTGTGAGCTGTGATGCCACAGCACTCCACCGAGGGCCACAGAGTGAGACTCTATCTCTAAAAAAGGAAAAAAAAACAACCAAACCTTCACATAGGCAGCACATACATTAAAATTTGCAAGAATGGCATGCAAATTCATGAAGTGTTCCATGTTTAACAGCCCAAAAAACCCCTTCACCCAGATTTACCCATCTGCTAACACGTTACCATATTTGCTTTATTATTCTCTTGGAAGTTGATGTTACTTCTTAACCATTTGAAAATAAAGACTGGTGGTGCCTGTGCCTCAGTGAGTAGGGCCCCGGCCCCATATACCAAGAGTGGCAGGTTCCAACCCGGCCCGGCCAAACTGCAACAACAAAAAAAAATGGCTGGCGTTGTGTGACCCCCATGGCACTGTACCCGGCACTCCACCAAGGGCAATAAAGTGAGACTCTGTCTCTACAAAAAAAAAAAAGGGAAGAATAAAATAGGTTGCAGATAATGTACACCTTTGCCCTTAAGCCTTCAGTGTGCATTTCCTAAAATCAAAGTATTCTCTTACTTAAGTACAGTATATAATTATTAAAACCAAAAAATGAAACACTGATACAGTATCACCTAATGACTATAATTCACATTCCAATTTTGCCATCATTCCAGAAATTTTAATGAAGCACTTTATTTTGCAGCCTAGCATCCAGTCCAGGTTCACACATTACATTTCATTGCTCATATTTAATCTTTAGTTTTTTGATCTGGGATATTTCCTCCACCTTCATTTTTTATGACATTGACATTTTTGCAGTATTAAGGCCAATAATTTTGCAGAGCATCTCTCAATTTGGATTTGTCTGATGTTTCCTCATCATTCAGCTTTTGTATCTTTGGCAGGATACTTCAGAAATGATGTGTTTCTCAGTGCATCATACAGGGAGACCCAAGATGTCAGTACACTGCATTATTGGTGATGTTCACTTTGATCACTTGGTTAAGACGGCATCTCCTAGGTTCCTCCACTGAAAGTTCCAATTTTTTCTTTGTAATTAATTAATATTTTCATACTATATAAATAAATGTTCCTTTTTTTCTTTTGATAGAGTCTCACTATTGTCGCCCTTGGTAGAGGACTATGGCGTCACAGCTCACAGTAACCTCAAACTCTTGGGCTTAAGCGATTCTCTTGCCTCAGCCTCACAAGGACCTGGGACTAAAGGCGCCCGCCACAACACCTGGCTTTGTTGTTATTGCTCTGTCATTGTTGTTTAGCTAGCCCTGGCCAGGTTTGAACCCGCCAGCCTCAGTGTATGTGGCCAGCACCGTAACCACTGTGCTATGGGTGCCGAGCCAAATGGTCTATCCTTTACCAGATTTCACTCACCAGTTTTAGTATCCATTCGATGATTTTTGCCTGATTCAGTTATACTAAGCTGGGTGATTTTTCCAGCTCTACCTTTTTCTCTGTCATTCTTTATACATTTATTAGTTGGCATTCTACTGTAAAGAAGTTTTCCCTTCTCCTTTTTTTAATCAGTTCACCCTTACATCTGTTCTTATTTTAAGAGTCTTGTGGGTGGCCCCTGTGGCTCAAGGAGTAGGGCGCCAGTCCCATATGCCAGAGGTGGCGGGTTCAAACCTAGCCCCGGCCAAAAATCCAAAAAAAAAAAAAAAAAAAAAGAGTCTTGTGCTTTACCAGCTGGACTAGGCAGGCAAGTACTCAATTCTTATTTTATTCAATAGGTTATATATATATATATATATATTTTTTTTTTTTTTTTGGTAGAGACAGAGTCTCACTGTACTGCCCTCAGGTAGAGTGCCGTGGCATCACACGGCTCACAGCAACCTCTAACTCTTGGGCTTACGCGATTCTCTTGCCTCAGCCTCCTGAGCAGCTGGGACTACAGGCGCCCACCACAACACCCAGCTATTTTTTTTGTTGTTGCAGTTTGGCCGGGGCTGGGTTTGAACCCGCCACCCTTGGCATATGGGGCCGGCACCCTACTCACTGAGCCACAGGAGCCGCCCTCAATAGGTTATATTTTTATTTATTTATTTTTTTGAAATAGAGTCTCACTGTGTCACCCTTGGTAGAGGGCCATGGCGTCACAGCAAACTCAAATTCCTGGGCTTAAGTGATTCTCTTGTCTCAGCCTCCCAGTAGCTGGGACTACAAGCACCCACCACAATACCTGGCTATTTTTTGTTGCAGTTGTCATTGTTGTGTATCTGGCCCAGACTGGGTTCAAACCCACCAGCCTCAATGTACGTGGCTGGCACTGTAACCACTGTGCTATAGGCGTCGAGCCTATTCAATAGGTTATAGTCCTTACATTTAACCAGAAGGAACCCCTTTTTTCCTATGTTTTCTTTTTTTACTTGTGCTGTAATTCACACTCCACTAAGCTCACCCTCTTAAAGTGCAAGTCAGTGGTTTCCAGTATCATTTACAGAGTTGTAGACATGCAACTACCTAATTTCAGATCATTTCCATTACCCCCCCAAAGAAGCCCAACCTATCAACAGTCTCTCATTCTTCCCTCTCAGCCTCTGGCAACTAATAATTTGTCTCTATAGATTTGCTTATTCTGGACACTGTGTGTAAATGGAATGACACAATTATGTGGCCTTTTGTGGCTGTCTCCTTTCATTACACATTTTTATGGTTCATCCATAATAAAGGAGTCAGTATTTCATTCCTTTGTATGGCTGAAAAATATTCCATTGTATGGATGTACTACATTTTGTTTATCTGTAATAGACATAAGAGTTGTTTCTACCTTTTGGCTTTTATGAATAATGCTACTATGAATATTCACTTAAAAGTTTTTGTGTGGGCATCTGTTTTCTATATACCTAGGAGTAGAACTGCTGGATCACATAGTAACTGCATAGTTACACCAAATTTGATGTATCATACAGCACATAAGCTAAAATACTTAATCTACAGTAAGTGCCCAATCATCTTCATTTCATAGCAACCTTCAGTTTTACAGGTGAGGAAATGAAGGCACCAAGAGGGAAAATGGCTTATCCCCCTGGACCAGTTTCACATTATGCAGTTAAAAGTGGTAGGACCTAGAATAGAAACAAGGTATTTTACTCCAGAGTTCAGGGCTACTTCCTGGGCTGTGGGGCTGACATGCAGAATAGATGACACAGACTTAGGTCCACTGCTGAAGCAAGTGCTCAGGCCTGCCTCCTCTGTGTCCTAAGTCATTCCATTTCTCTGCAGCCCTCCAGGGGACCCCTCTCTCAGCCACCCTCTCTCTGGTGATGTCACAGTGCTGCCGGAAAATAAAAGACACTGTGCAGAAATTGGCTTCAGACCACAAGGACATTCATAGCAGCGTGTCCCGAGTAGGCAAAGCCATTGACAGGGTGAGCATGTGGACGAACCCAGGCCCAGGGACAGGAGTACCTTGGAGCTGGTATGTATAAAAAGACTCAGTAGGAGAGCAAGTGAGGGTGCCCGTGTCACAGGGCCCTGTCTCTCCTCTTGCCAGAACTTTGACTCTGAAATTTGCGGTGTAGTCTCCGATGCAGTGTGGGACTCACGGGAGAAGCAGCAGCAGATCCTGCAGATGGCCATCGTGGAGCACCTGTACCAGCAGGGCATGCTCAGTGTTGCTGAGGAGCTGTGCCAGGTACAAGCCAGGCAGGACCTGCCTACTCTTTTTACCTAGTAGATTTTCTAATATTAAGTCCCTGCCATTCTTTTTTTTTTTTTTGTAGAGACAGGTTCTCACTTTATTGCCCTCAGTAGAGTGCCATGGCATCACACAGCTTACAGCAACCTCCAACTCCTGGGCCCAGGCGATTCTCTTGCCTCAGCCTCCCAAGTAGCTGGGACTACAGGCACGCGCCACAATGCCCGGCTATTTTTGTTTGTTTGTTTTAGAAACAGTCTCACTTTGTCACCCTTGGTAGAGTGCCGTGGCGTTACAGCTCACAGCAACCTCCAGCTCTTGGGCTAAGGTGATTCTCTTGCCTCAGCTTCCCGAGTAGCTGGGACTACAGGCACCCGCCACAACACCCAGCTCTTTTTTTTTTTTTTTGAGACAGAGTCTCAAGCTGTCACCCTGGTAGAGTGCTGTGGTGTCACAGCTCAAGCTGTGGTTTCAAGCAACCTCAAACTCTTGGGCTTAAGTAATTCTCTTGCCTCAGCCTCCCAAGTAGCTGGGACTACAGGTGCCTGCCACAACTCCTGGCTATTTTTTGGTTGTAGTTGTCATTGTTGTTTGGCAGTCCCAGGCTGGATTCAAATCCACCAGCTCCAGTGTATGTGGCTGGGGCCCTAGCCACTTGAGCTACCGGCGCCGAGCCTACGTCCCTGCCATTTTTTTTTTTTTTTTTTTAAAGACAGAGTTTCACTTTATGACCCTCTGTAGAGTGCTGTGGCGTCACACTGCTCACAGCAACCTGCAACTCCTGGGCTTAGGTGGATTCTCTTGCCTCAGCCTCCCAAGTAGCTGGGACTACAGGCGCCCACCACAGTGACTGGCTATTTTTTTGTTGCAGTTTGGCTGGAGCCAGGTTTGAACCCACCACGCTCAGTATATGAGGCTGGCGCCTTACCGATGGAGCCACAGGCACGGCCCAGTCCCTGCCATTCTTTATTTATTTATTTATGTATTTTTTATTAAGAGAAATACACATAGAATAGAGACATTTTCTTTCTTTCTTTTTTTTTTTTTTTTTTTAAGAGATAGAGTCTCACTTTGTCATCCTTGGTAGAGTGCTGTGGCATCACAGCTCACAGCAACCTCCATCTCTTGGGCTTAGGCGATTCTCTTGCCTCAGCCTCCCAAGTAGCTGGGACTATAGGCGCCCACCACAACGCCCACACTATTTTTTGTTACAGTTTGGCCAGGGCCAGGTTTGAACCCACCACCCTCAGTATATGGGGCTGGCACCCTACTCACTGAGCCATAGGCATTGCTCCCATGCCATTCTTTTAATAAATTTATTTCAGAAAGGAAATCAATGCCCCTGCTATAAGTAAAAAGTAACTCCAAGAACATACCTGATGAAAAGTGAAGTTACTCATTTCTAGTAAGAGGTGGTTGCCAGCTGGGGTTTGAGCTAAAGTAGCACTTGTTAGGTATTAGATACATAGTGGCAGTAAAAGTAAAGGAGACTTTCCCTAATGTAATTAGGCGGATAGAAAAGGAACAATTCTCTCACTATGCCACTGAGCAGGAGCCTGAGGACTATCTCCAGTGCTCTGTGGTGGGGTGGTTTGCAGTCTGCACTCCAAGGAACTGAGATGGGACTAAGGGGCCAAGTGGCTGGCAGGAGACCACAGCACCTCACACAAAGCCTGGCACTCTCCAGCCTGTCTTTGGTGGGTGAGGTCTTATGTGCATAACAGAACATTAGAAACACTATCTCTAGTGGTGAGATCTCTCTCTCTCTCTCTCTTTCCTTACAGGAATCAACACTGAATGTGGACCTGGATTTCAAGCAGCCTTTCCTGGAGTTGAATCGAATCCTGGAAGCTCTGCATGAACAAGACCTGGGGCCTGCGTTGGAGTAAGCAGGCCCTTAGGTGGGCCAGCGGTGCTCTGCTCACACCTCCTAGTGCATAGGGCTTGTCTGTGGTCTTCAGTTTCCCCAGATGTACTTGATGTACCTCCAGCGACCCAAGGGCCTGATAACAGGCCTCGGGGCCCTCCTCTTAGGTCCTGGTTCTGCCAACATCTTTCCTTAGCCTCCACCAGCTCCACACTAAACTGGCCCTTTTCTTCCCAGATGGGCTGTCTCCCACCGGCAACACCTGCTGGAACTCAACAGCTCTCTGGAGTTCAAGCTGCATCGATTGCACTTCATCCGCCTCCTGGCAGGTGGACCTGAGAAACAGCTGGAGGCTCTCAGCTATGCCCGGCACTTTCAGCCCTTTGCTCGGCTGCACCAGCGGGGTGAGTGCCTAGGGTACCAGGGTTGGTGCTGGTTGGCCCATCAGATGTCTGGATGTGGCAGGTTGTATCAGGTTGCCAGTTACTGTGCCCAGGTGGGACTTTTACTCTAATGTGTCTCTCCACTCTAAACACCTCTGTGATTCCACATTGTGTCCCCAAGTACCCCCAAACTCAAAGCTCTAAATCTTTCACCTCTGCCATACCTTTTTATCTCCACCTCAGACCACCATGGGTCCCCAGTGCCTGCTGTGTACCACACCACACTCAAACATGCCATGCCTACTCACACTGTGCTGCCTCCCACATGCCTTCTCCACCTGGACACCTCTAGAGCGTCCTTCTTAGCCCTTTCTTCACACTAGGATTTTCAGACCTATAATTTGAGTCTCATCTTTGAGATACTCACCATTAGTAACTCATATTGTTACTAACTTCATATAAATATATATGAAAGGCCGGTCGTCATGGCTCATGCCTATAATCCTAGCACTCTGGGAAGCTAAGGCTGGTGGATTGCTTGAGCTCAGGAGTTCAAGACCAGCCTGAGCAAGAGCAAGACCCCATCTCTACTAAAAACAGAAAAACTGGCCTGCCTGTAGCTCAAGCGGCTAAGGCGCCAGCCACATACACCAGAGCTGGCAGGTTTGAATCTAGCCTGGGCCTACCAAACAAGCAGCTATAACCAAAAATGGCTGGGTGTTGTGGCGGGCGCCTGTAATCCCAGCTACTTGGGAAACTGAGGCAAGAGAATCACTTGAGCCCAGGAGTTTGAGGTTGCTGTGAGCTGTGATGCTACGGCACTCTACCCAGGGCAACAGCTTGAGGCTGTGTCTCAATAAATAAATAAATAAATAAAAATAGAAAAACTAGCTGGCCGTTGTGACAAACACCTGTATAGTCTCAGCTACTCGGGAGGCTGAGACAGGCAAGAGGGTCTCTTAAGCCTACGAGTTTGAGGCTGCTGTGAGCTATGACGCAACAGCACTTAACCCCAGGGTGACTGAGTGAGACTATCTCAAATAAATATGAAAACCATGCAGTTTTTTTTTTTCATTCACTCTTTTTAAGTTTTATTTATTTTTTGGTTGCAGTTTGGCCGGGGCTGGGTTTGAACCCGCCACCCTCGGCATATGGGGCCGGCGCCCTACTCACTGAGCCACAGGCGCCGCCCCACAGTTTTTTTTTTTTTAATAAGACAAAGTCTCACTATGTCGTCCTTGTAGAGTGCCATGACGTCACAGCTCACAGCAACCTCAAACTAATCGGCTTAAGCAATTCTCTTGCTTTAGCCTCGCAAGTAGCTGGGACTACAGGCACCTGCCACAATGTCCGGCTATTTCTTTGTTGCAGTTGTCATTGTTTAGCTGGCCTGGGCCAGGTTCGAACCTGCCAGCCTGGGTGTATGTGGCCGTTGCCCTACCCACTGAGCTACAGGCACTGCCCAAGCAGTGTTTTCAAGGTTTAACTAGATAGTGCTGCCTCCTAAATGCTTTGAACCTGGGATCTGCTCTGAAGGGGACATTAGCTACCATGAGAGAACATAGAGATTAGTGCCAACTTGAGTATTAATTGCTCCTTGATGCAGTGGGAAGGATTCAAAGAAAACCAAAAAAAAAAGAAATCACCTTCCTATGCCATTCTGGGTCGATGATGCCTATACTTGTCACGGCATTACCCAGTCTGGAGACTTCACCTCCCCACTGGATTTTAGAGAATCAGTTTTGCCTGAGGGCATTTCACTCCCTGCACAATCTGGGCCAGGGCCCTGGGGCTCAGCCTGTTTCATAATACCGTGCTTTGCAGTCCTGCTGCCCCTTCGGGGATGGACCCAGAGCCCCTGCACCCCCTGAGCTGCCGCCCTGGTTGCCTTATAGAGATCCAGGTGATGATGGGCAGTCTGGTATACCTGCGGCTGGGCTTAGAGAAGTCACCCTACTGCCACCTCTTGGACAACAGCCACTGGGAAGAGATCTGTGAGACCTTTACCAGAGATGCATGTTCCCTGCTGGGACTTTCCGTGGAGTCCCCCCTCAGCATCAGGTACAACCCAGTCCAGTGAGAGCAACACAGGTGGGAGAGTAGAGAGGGAAATATTCTCCCAGGGCTCTACCACATGCCAGGAACAGTGCTCAGTGCTTTCACAGACCTAACCTGTTTCTGAGGTTGAAGGAACAGATTAGGAAGAGTCATGGCCTGAGGTCACTACACAATGGCAGGGCCATGGTTGCCATTTTGTTGAAAGGTCTGTTAGATGAGGTCCCTGCCTCTCCTGTATGTCACTCCAGATCCCTGCAAGACCTTCCCACCTAACCTCTGCAACACACCTTCCTCCCAGGCTTGTCTCTCAAACACTACTTCCCTTCAGGGAGATGTGTGTCACTGAGTACCAAGTATTTTTTTTTTTTTTTGTAGAGACAGAGTCTCACTTTACCACCCTCGGTAGAGTGCCATGGCCTCACACAGCTCACAGCAACCTCCAACTCCTGGGCTTAAGGCGATTCTCTTGCCTCAGTCTCCCGAGTAGCTGGGACTACAGGCGCCCGCCACGACGCCCGGCTATTTTTTGGTTGCAGTTTGGCCAGGGCCGGGTTTGAACCCGCCACCCTCGGTATATGGGGCCGGCGCCTTACCGACTGAGCCACAGGCGCCGCCCTGAGTACCAAGTATTTAGCATTATTGTTTGGCCATCTTCCTCACAGGAATGTTCTCTCTCAACTTCACAGCACCCCCGGGAGTCAGAGGTACTGGTATCCTCATTTTACAGAAGAAAAAATGGAGGTTCAGGATGTGAACTCACTTGAGCCTAGGACCTCAAGGAATAAAGGGCACACTTGGACCTGACCTCAGAGCCACACACTCTATCACAGTGCATATTTGTCATAGTATATTTTACATAGACTGGTTATGGGGGTCTCACATTCTACCCCAGTATGTATTTTTTGGGGGTTTTTTTGTTTGTTTGTTTGTTTTTTGCATTTTTTTGGCCAGGGCCGGTTTTGACCCACCACCTCCGGCATTATGGGGCTGGTGCCCTACTCCTTTGAGCCACAGGTGCTGCCTCCCCAGTATGTATTTTAGATACCAAATTAAGAACGGTACTTCTGGCTCGGTGCCTGTGGCTCAAATGGCTAAGGCGCCAGCCACATACACCTGAGCTGGCGGGTTCGAATCCAGTGCCAAACAACAATGACGGCTGCAACCAAAAAAAATAGCCAGGCGTAGTGGCGGGCGCCTGTAATCCCAGCTACTTGGGAGGCTGAGGCAAGAGAATCACTTAAGCCCAGGAGTTGGAGGTTTCTGTGAGCTAAGATGCCATAGCACTCTACCCAGGGTGACAGCTTAAGGCTCTGTCTCAAAAAAAAAAAAAAAGAACGGTACTTCTCAGCAAGAACACCATCAGAACTTTAGATAGATGATGGTGTTGTGCAGGACTGCCCTGTGCAATGTAGGATATTGACCACTGGAGGCTCCCTACCCTTAAGCAATCATTCTTCTCTTTCAAGAGAACTGATCTTCCCCCCTACTTGTTTTTTTTAAGATGAGTATCACTCTGTTGTTCCCAACAGAGCCTCCCAAAGTGATGTGATTACAGATGTAAACCACCGTGCACAACCCTCCTTCCATTTTTAAATGTTCTACTTGATAGCCACTGTTGTAGCTAACAGAGCAGGATAGAGCCCTTTAGAGCTGACTGCTGTCTTCCAGTCACACCAATGACTGTTCAGTAGTTTGGATGAGCAGACATCTGCCCCTGGAATGTGCTTTTGTCTTTTCCATAAGTTCTCAAATTTGGGGGTACATGAGAATGACTCTTTAGAGTTGGACATATGTATGTGGCATCTTATGAACAGTGAGGGATTTTTCTAGGGCTGATTTGACCTTATGCCACTTTAGAATCCCATCTGAAGTCCCATGCTGTGATATGAGCCACTCCAGCCTCTGTACTTTGTTTGGCAGTTTTGCCTCTGGCTGTGTGGCGCTGCCCGTGCTGATGAACATCAAAGCTGTGATCGAGCAGAGGCAGTGCACTGGGGTCTGGAGTCATAAGGATGAGTTACCGGTAAGACATGACAGAGGGAGGTGCAGGCAGAAGACACTGAGGACAGCCATGACAGGAAGTGGAACTGACCCCTTTGCTGGCCTCCTAGATTGAGATCGAACTGGGCATGAAGTGCTGGTACCACTCGGTGTTTGCTTGCCCCATCCTCCGCCAGCAGACGTCGGATTCCAACCCTCCTATCAAGCTCATCTGCGGCCATGTTATCTCCAGAGATGCACTAAACAAGCTCATTAATGGAGGAAAGTAAGTTCCCTGTGCTCTGCTCCATCTTGGTTGGGCTCTCCTGCTCCCAGCCTTAAGATGTTCTTGGTTCTCCTCCCTTTACAGGCTGAAGTGTCCCTACTGTCCCATGGAGCAGAACCCAGCAGATGGGAAACGCATCATATTCTAATTTTTGCCTGGAACTTTGTTAGAAGGGGTTTTTCACCCACCAGCCTTGGTCTGTCTTGGTAAGGTGGGTGGCTCCAGTGGACTTGGTTCATTTTAGGGCACCTGGCTGATGAGTGCTACCATGGCAGAGCCTGAGGAGGGAGATGACCCAGCCCACATCTGGCAGCTGGCTCCTTGGCTGTAAGGAAGGGGAGATGCTGGTTCTGTGTTCCTGCTCAGTCTCTTCCTGTTTATATTTGCCCTTGACTTAGTAGCAAATGATGGAGTACCAAAGTATTTGGCCTTTCTGCCCCTTCCCTCAGCCGTGCCTCTTATTGCCATGCCAATGCTTGTCCACTCCTGCCCAAGAATGTCAGCTGTGACCCTCTTCCTTCCCCTATATGGCCCCAACTGTATGTATCCATTTCCCACTGTAAATAGCTAGTTAGAACCAAATGCCATTGTTTCATAACTTTGAGCAACAAATATATTCACTGTCCTTCTCCTAGCCAGCCATTATCTTCACTGTGACAAATCATTACTACACATCTACTGCACACAGGTACTGGGCATGGCCAGGCAGAGGCTGCAGGCAAGAATGTAGCTGGCCAACAACACCCAGGCAGAAAGAACCTAACTTGCAACCCTGATTGGAGGAAAAACTTGGAAAATGTCGGGTCCCAGGCGAAATGCTTTTACAGATACATTACAGAGATCAGTATAAGGGGATTTAGGAAGATGAAAGCCCCTGCAAAACAGGACTTACAGCTTGGAAAGAAAACAGCTTGGAATTTACACCAGATCTACCTCTCAAGCCTAGGGCCTCTCCAGTTTATTCCAGGGTGCTTGAAGCTTAAATGTTATGTTTCATAAGTCTTGTCTGGGGCCTATGATAGTAGGAAAGGACCTCAAGTCTAAAATATTTGAAGGGCTAGGTACAGTGGCTCATGCCTGTAATCCTAGCACTCTGAGAGGCCGAAGTGGGTGGACTGCCTGAACTCACAGGTTTGAAACCAGCCTGAGCCAGATTGAGACCTCGTCTCTAAAAAACAGCCGGGCATTGCGGCAGGCACCTGTAGTCCCAGCTGTTTGGGAGGCTGAGGCAAGAGAATTGCTTGACCCCAAGAGTTTGAGGTTGCTGTGAGCTATGACATCAGGGCACTCTATCAAGGACAACAAAGTCTCAAAAAAAGGGTGGGTGGGTGGGTGTCAGGCTCACACCTGTAATCCTAGAACTCTGGGAGGCTAAGGTGGTGGATTGTCAGAGCTCATGAGTTTGAGACCAGCCTGACCCAGAGGGAGACCCTATCTCTACTAAAAATGGGGGGGGGGGGAAGGGGGACTGAAGCAAGAGGATCACTTGAACCCCAGAGTTGGGGTTTGTTGTAAGCAATGATGCCACGGCACTCTATCCAGGGCAACAACATGAGACTCTCAAATAAATAAATAAATAAATAAATGTTTGAAGGGACCAGGTTACCAGGACAATTTTGTTAAGCAAGAGAGATGGCCAAGGGGCTCATGTTTAGCTTCTTGTTCCTATTTAAAATTTAATATGGTGGGCGGCGCCTGTGGCTCAGTCCGTAAGGCGCTGGCCGCATATACCGAGGGTGGCGGGTTCAAACCCGGCCCTGGCTGAACTGCTGGGCATTGTGGCGGGCGCCTGTAGTCCCAGCTACTCGGGAGACTGAGGCAAGAGAATTGCTTAAGCCCAGGAGTTGGAGGTTGCTGTGAGCTGCGTGATGCCATGGCACTCTACCGAGGGCCATAAAGTAAGACTCTGTCTCTACAAAAATAAAAATAAAAAATAAAAATAAAATTTAATATGGGGCGGTGCCTGTGGCTCAGTGAGTAGGGCAGCAGCCCCATATACCGAGGGTGGTGGGTTCAAACCCGGCCCTGGCCAAATTGCAACAAAAAAATAGCCGAGTGCTGTGGTGGGCGCCTATAGTCCCAGCTACTCAGGATGCTGAAGCAAGAGAATTGCTTAAGCCGAAGAGTTTGAGGTTGCTGTGAGTTGTGATACCACAGCACTCTACCAAGGGTGACAAAGTGAGACTCTGTCTCTAAAAAAATAAATTAAAAAATAAAATTTAGGTTCAGTGCCCGTGGCTCAAGTGGCTAAAGCGCCAGCCACATACACCTGAGCTGGCGGGTTCGAATCTAGCCCCAGCCCACCAAACAACAACGACGGCTGCAACCAAAAAATAGCCAGATGTTGTGGCAGGCACCTGTAGTCCCAGCTACTCGGGAGGCGGAGGCAGGAGAATCGCTTGAGCCCAGGAGTTGGAGGTTGCTGTGAGCTGTGATACCACAGTACTCTACCCAGGGCGACAGCTCCATAGTGGTATTTAAGGCCTCTGGGGGAAGAAAAAAAGACCTGGGGATTACAGGCTTCCATGAAGTGGGTTTGGGCCCTGCTAACTTTATCTGACAGCCCCCACCTAACCCCAAAGCGGGAGTTGAAAGCCCTGGGGTAAGCAGGAGAATTAGTTCTCAGCTGGAGCCCAAGCACGACCCTGGATGGCACAGCATTAGCACTGCACACTACAGTCCTTCAGGTTCTCCCAGTGAGAAAGCTTACTTCTATTCTTCCTGCACACCAACTCCTTGGCCCCATCAGCAGCTGCTGCTGCTTAAAAAAAAACCACAGACTCACCACATTTAGACTTAGTGTTTACTTCCTCACTCCACATTCTTGGAACTGTCTTCACTTAAGCTCAACAGGAAACAGCACTGATGGAGAAATGCTGTGTTACCTTCATGAAAGAACTGCTGGAGCTGCCTGAGAACATCATGTGCCTCGGAGAGCCAGGGAGATGCTGCCAGTGTGGGCAACGGGAGGGCAGCCAGTCAGCCTGCCACCAGCCTAGCAGCTTCCGAAGCAGGTGCCCAGGGTGCTGCCTAAGTCCCTCACAGGGGTGAGGGCAGGGCCTGCACCTCCTCCAGGCACTCATCATAGGCCTCCTGGTATTCCTCGTGGGGCTTGACCATTATTACACAGGTGGGGCGCTTGGAGCCTGCAGCTGCACCCAGGTCCTACAGAGAGGGAAGAAGAAGGGCTGTTTGAGGAAAAAACCTTCATAACATGCATGCCAAGGACTCAAAAACTGATAACCCACCAGCCTGATCTGGCCCCCAGTCATGTTCTCTTGGGTCCACATTTTATTGAAAAACATTTTGAATTGGTTGCTGTCATTTAAACAGAAGCAAACGTTCGAGCCATCCTCCAGCAACATGGGACCTATGTTTCCGTATGCAAACTATGAAAGGGCTCCAGCCCAGGAGGGGCTGACATAGGTAGTGTTTATGCTCTCCAGGTCCCTGCCATCTTTTACTCCCTGTGACTCAGACCTAGCCCCTGCAATGTAAAGGAAAAGGACAGCTAAAGGATAGCTATAGAACCCTGTGAGCATGAACCCACCTAATGGAACTAATGAAAGTAAAGCACCTTAATTTACAAAGCATGTTCACATATGGCTTCTATTTCATAGTCCACAGAGAAGGGGATTCCCATTTTACAAAAAGGAAACCAAATTTTAGAGACAACTTCTACACAGTCCCACAACTAGGAAGTAGTGGAGCTGAGGCTCCATCCAGGCCTGTTTTAACTTCAATACATACGTTATTTCCCACTGGCCCGCTGCCACAAACTAACCTAGACCCCTCCCTAGTGCCATGTGCTCCTTACCGTTTTGGAGGGGATGTAGATATAGGGCAAATTCCGGTCCTCACACATGACTGGGAGATGGCAGTATACTTCAATGGGCAATGTGTCTCCTGCCAAAACCATGATCCTGAAATGACATGCATTCCTCGTTTGTTTCTTCATTCTTTCAATTGTAAATACCACCTCTGGGCTGGGTCTTGAATAAGATGCCCCCACCTCAAAGAAACTTGGTTATTAATGTGGGTCTGCCAATCTGTCAAGGGGGTGCAAAATTGTGTTTAATGGAGTACATTCTTTTGGAGATGTGATCACTATTTCTTGACAACATGTAAATGCCACCATGTGCGACAAATGGCATAATGCTGGAACAGATGAGGGATGGGAAGGGGTGCCGAGGAGTAAGAGCTTAGCTCTCCTTGGAGAATCAGAAAGGCTTCAATTAGGATGTGAAACTTGAATGGCTAGTGAATGTCTGTCAGGCAGCCTGTGGAGGGGCTAGGGGCAGGAAAAGCTAGCGGTACGAGAAGAATGGCACCAGATATAGAGGCACTGGCTGTTGGGAGTCTGGGATGGTTCTGGAATCCGGGAGGGGGGAGCAGACAAAAAAGCTGGGAAGACTGGCAGAGGACACATCCAAGGACTTTTGAGTGCTTAAGAAGTGGGAGCTCTGTCCTAAGAGTGACAGGAACCTGGAAAGCTTGCCAAAGAATCCTTAGCTAGGGTTCTGGATGGCAAGGTATCAGAGATGTGGAGCAGGCAGGCCTCATGAGCCTGAAAACCTGAAAAACTCCTATCATTTAAAATGTCAAGGTACCACTCTCTCCTAGTGCTCTTCTAGCTTCTGGGTTCCCCTGCACAGGTTCCTCTTCCTCTGAGGAATTATTATAACTATTATAATATTAGGGGAACTATTATAACTATTCGTGGTCTCACAGCTGACCCTGGACTCCCCTCCCCCTCAGCACATTCCTAGCTGACATATCCCCCACCTCAAGTGTCACTTACATGCTGACAGCTCCCAAAACTCTAGCCTGGCCCTCTCTTCCAAGCTCCAAATCCATACAGCCACCTGTCACCACAGCACCCAAAACAATCCTCTAAAACTTAACTTGGGATCTTTCCACATACACCTGGTTGTCCTCCACTGTTCACAACCTCAGAATGGGTCCTCTGCCCATTTGGCTAGGCTACAAGATAAAAGTCATGTATACCTCCTCATTCTCCAATCCTTTCAAATCTACCCACTTTAATCCTATCTCCACCATCGCCTCTCCTGTACTACAGAGGTATCCCATCTGCCTTCCCAAATCACTCTTGCCTGTCCAATCCTTTACTGAATTGACAAAAAAATCTAAAGTTTTAAACATAATTATGTCACTTCCTGGATTTAACTCTCCACGGCCTCCCAAAGCTCTGAGTACAAAAACTATGGTTTACAAGGCCTCATGAGAGGTACCTCCCCTGCCCAGCACTACCCTCTCTCAGACCATAGGGTCCACCCACTCTTCTGGCAGGATACCCCCTACTAATCCCTGTCTTCAAATCTCATCTCCAATGAGACTGCTCAGGGAAGCTTTCCTTGATGCACCCCCTAACTAGGCCAGAGTCCACTGAGAAATCAAATCCCCCCAACGTATGTCTCTATCTACCAGACAGTTCTGGGGATGAAGCTATGAGAAGTTCTCAAGAAGCTTACTGTCCAGCCTGCGTAACTGATACAAATAATAAAAACGTAAATAAGCTTCAGATTCTGATAAATGCCATTAAGGAAATTAGTGGGGTTATGAAGTCATTACCTCTGCGCAGATTCTGAAGAAATGGTCGCTGAATAAATGAAGCTGGAGTTCATCTTATACAACTCACTTCCCTCTGGAACTGACTGAGCTTATGGAAGTTATGTATTGGTATCTATACTGAAGGGATTTTACCGGCTGGTTGATTATTTTCTACATGACGGGGCTGGGTCAGAGTCAACGTTTTACCGAGCACCTACTGAAGAAAACAGTAGAGATTTTCTTCGTTACTGTGAAATGCAAACTCCCGAGATAGCAGGGTTCTTACCCCTTCTCGCCTTTGTTGACAAACTTCTGAACCTCCTTCACCCCGCGCCGAATCTGCTTCTGCTTCACGGCTACGACGACAGAAGAGTCAATCGGCGGCCTTGCCCCGCCACCCACGTGGCGTCCCGACCCCTGGCATGACGAATAACGCCTCACCTTTCTTGATGCATTTGTAGAGCTTCCGCGTGAGGCGGCGAGAAGCCAGGGGTTGCGCGATGGGGTTAAGATTCACCAGCAGCTCCTGGTAAGTGCGCTCCCCGCAACATGCCTCTGCCGGAGCCTCCTGCCCGTCTAGTTCTGCCTTTATTTTGGTCATTACAGTGGCCGCGGCAAGCAAGCCCCCGAGAGGTAAGTCCACGCGACCGGCCGCTTTTGGAACTACTTCCGGGTCCTCAGCTGAGACGCTGCCGCACATCGCGACCAATTAGGAAACGAGGTCTCCGACTTTCAGACCAATCGTCGACGCGCAGCTCCTTAAATCTAGAGCCGCGGCGGGTCAGAGTCCTGGTCTAGGGGCGGGGTCACTCGCAGGACTGAGCCAACGAGCGCGGAGGGGGCGGGGCGCTGAGGGTCTGGGGAGGCGGGGCCCGGAAGGCGGGTTCTGAGGGAGGCGGCTGGGGAATGGGGCGCTGTTCCGAGTTGCACCGCTATGGTGGGTGGGGACAGAGGAGCAGGCTATACCGGTATAAGGCGGTATCTTGTCTAAAGCTGGCTGTGCGACGCAGGTGGAAGAAGGTGAAGTCTGTGCTCAGTTTAATTACAAACCTCCTTCGAATCTCATCCTTCTGGTGGTCCATGAGGCCCCCGAATCAGACCCTGAGGCCTGAGCTGGTCCTGGATGGTGTGCCCTAGGTACTGAAGGTTAAGGTAAAGTCTGACATTGCTAAAAGTTTCTTTAGTGCTTGCGTAATTTTTCATACTTTGTTCTCTTTCCTGGACCCTGCTGCATGGTAGGAGTAAGCCCACTCTTTGAGTCCCCTGGTCTGCACTACTTTTCCCTGCTCACTCCTTTTCTTTCTACAGGGATCTGCTCAAATGTTTCTTTTCTTTTCTTTTCTTTTTTTTTTTGAGACAGGAGTCTCATTCCATCACCCTTGGTAGAGCTCAAAGCAACCTCAAACTCTTGAGCTCAAGTGATCCTCTTGCCTTGGTTTTTCATATTCTGGAGACGGGGGTTCTCACTCTCGCTCGGGCTGAAACAATCCACCCGCCTCAGCCTCCCAGAGTGCTAGGGTTACAGGCGTGAGCCACCGCGTCTAGCTTGTTCACATGTTTATGGGAGAGGGGTTCCCTTGACCACTTTATATAAAATTCCTGTAGATGGGCCCAGTGGCCCATACCTGTAATCCCAGCACTCTGGGAGGTCAAGGCAGGTAGATTGCTTGAGCAAGAGTGAGACTCTGTCTCTACTAAAAACTAGCCAGGCGTTGTGGCAGGCGCCTGTAGTCCCAGCTCCTAGGGAGGCTGGAGCAAGAGAATCACTTGAGCCCAAGAATTTGAGATTGCTGTGAGCCATGATGCCACAGCACTCTAGCCCAGGGCAACTAAGTGAGGCTCCCTCTCAAAAAAAAAGGCTAGGCATGGTGGCTCATGCCTGTAATCCTAGCACTCTGAGAGGCGGAGGTGGGTAGATTGCCCGAGTTTACCCGTTGGGAGACCAGCCTGACCCAGAGCCAGACCCCATCTCTAAAAATAGCCAGGTGTTTGTGGCAGATGCCTGTAGTCCCAACTACTTGGGAGGCTGAGGCAAGAGAATCACTTAAGCCCAAGAATTTGAGGTTGCTGTGAGCTGTGATGATACAGCACTCTACCGAGGGCAACATAGCTGAGATTATAGGCATGAGCCACCATACCTGGCTGTATCTCAAGGTTTTGATAGAGTTTCCCTGATGGCTAATATTAATCTTTTTATGTGCTATTGTTGCAGAAAGACAAGGTCCAATGGAGAGAAAGAGCACCCAAACACCATGTTTATAAGAGGAAGGGCTATATTGCAGCCAACAGAGCAAATGGTATAGAAGAATTTGAAATGGCCACGCTCTCAGACTGGCTTGGTCTTTCCCTTTTTTATTTATTTTTATTTTTTTATTATTATTTTTTAATTTTTACTTTCAGCCTCCTTGTTTATTCTTCATTTGAAGTACTTCTTTTTGTTGTTGTTGTTCATTTTCTTCTTCTTCTTCTTTTTTTTAATGTTTTTCCTTTGGCGATTCTCTTTCCCGTTGCTTCTCCAGTAGCTGGGATTACAGATGCCCACCACAACGTCCGGCTATTTTTGATGTTAGTAGAGACGGAGTCTTACTCTGGCTCACTGCTGCTCATACTGGTCTCGAACCTCTGAGCTCAGGCAGTCCACCCGCCTCGGCCTCCCACAGTGCTGGGACTACAGGCGTGAGCCACCACGCCCGGCCTATTTTTTTTTTATTTTTTTGAGACAGAGTCTCAAGCTGTTGCCCTGGGTAGTGTGCCATGGTGTCACAGTTCACAGCAACCTCAGACTCTTGGGCTCAAGCAATTCTCTTGCCTCAGCCTCCCAAGTAGGTGGGCTACAGGCGCCCGCCACAACATCCAACTATTTTGTTGTTGTTGTTATAGTTGTCATCATTTTAGCTGGCCCAGGCCAGGTTCAAACCCTCTAGCCTCCATGTATGTGGCCGTTGCCGTTCCCATTGAACTAGGGGCGCTGCCCAGTCTTTCCCTTTTTATCTCCAAAAAAGTTCCAACCCACAGGTACCCTTTTCACTGTCAGTTTGAATCAAGCAGGAGATGCTGTTCCAGCCCCCACAGAACTACAAGATTTCACAGAAGTGGAAATTTCCAGGTTCCGGGAAGTTAAGTCTACAAATTCCTAAGAGCTGAGTCACCATGGAGAGGACCTTGCAGGTGTATCCTGTGGTCTCTTTGAGAAGACTTCTGTTTTCCTAGACCTCGCCCTTCCCGGGTATCCTCTCTCACTATGAGCCATTTGTATATCTTCTCCAGAGAAATGTTTATTCAGATCCTTTGCCCAATTTTAAGTTGAGGACAACTTTTTAGTTGACTTTTTAAAAATAGACATTTTTTATTTATTTTTTTATTTGAGACAGAACCTCAAGCTGTCATCCTGGGTAGAGTTCTGTGGCATCACAGCTCACAGCAACCTCCAACTCCTGGGCTTAAGCGATTCTTCTGCCTCTGCCTCCCAAGTAGCCAGGACTACAGGCGCCGGCCACAATGCCCGGCTATTTTTTGATTGCAGCTGTCATTATTGTTTGGCAGGCCCGGGCTAGATTTGAACCCGTCAGCTCAGGTGTATGTGGCTGGCGCCTTAGCCGCTTGAGCCACAGGCACGGAGCCAATAGACTTTATTTTTTATAGGAGTTTTAGGTTCATAGCAAAATTTAGTGGAAGGTATGAAAATGTCCCATATTCCCCCTCCACCCCACATTGTCCACCATAGGGTACATTCACAATTGATCGACCTACATAGTCACATCCTTATCCCTCAAAGTCTATATTTAGGGTTTCCACTTGGTGTTGTACGTTCTATGGGGCTAGATAAATTTATAAGAACATGTATCCACCATTATAGTATCATACACAGTAGTTTTATGGCCCTAAAAATTACTCCCTCCCTTGGGCGGTGCCTGTGGCTCAGTGAGTAGGGTGCCGGCCCCATATGCCGAGGGTGGTGGGTTCAAACCCAGCCCCAGCCAAACTGCAACAAAAAAAAATAGCCGGGCGTTGTGGCGGGCGCCTGTAGTCCCAGCTGCTCGGGAGGCTGAGGCAAGAGAATCGGGTAAGCCCAAGAGTTGGAGGTTGCTGTGAGCCGTGTGACACCACGGCACTCTACCCGAGGGCGGTACAGTGAGACTCTGTCTCTACAAAAAAAAAAAAAAAAAAGAAAAAAATTACTCCCTCCCACTAACCCTTGACAACAGCTAATTTGTTTACTTTCTACACAGTTTTGCCTTTCCCAGAATGTCACCTATTTGGAATTATGCAATCTTTAGCCTTACCAGACTGCCTTCTTTCACTTAGTAATATGCATTTAAGGTTACTGCATGTGTTTTCATGGCTGGGTAGATTATTTAATATTTTGTTTTCCAGATATACCAGTTTATGTACCCATTCACTCTGTCACTGAAGGACATCTTGGTTGCCTTCAAGTTTTGAAGTTATGAGTTAGTATCTATAATCATCTATGTGCAGGTTTTTATGTCAGTACAACTTTTCAGCTTCTTTGGGTAAATACCAAGGAACCTGACTGCTAGGTCTGTGATACAATTTGTTTAAGATTATGTTTAAGCATTCTAGGAGACTGAGGCGGGTGGATTGATTGAGCTCAGGAGTTTGAGACCAGCCTGAGCAAGAGAGAGACCCCTGTCTCTACTAGAAATAGAAAAACTGAGGCAAGAAGATCACTTGAGCTCAGGAGTTTGAGGTTGCTGTGAGCTATGACGCCATGACACTCTACCCAGGGCAACAATATGAGACTCTATCTCACCAAAAAAACAAAAAAGATTATGTTTAAGAAATCACGGGCGGCGCCTGTGGCTCAGTGAGTAGGGCGCCGGCCCCATATACCGAGGGTGGCGGGTTCAAACCCGGCCCCGGCCAAACTGCAACAAAAAAATAGCCGGGCGTTGTGGCGGGCGTCTGTAGTCCCAGCTACTCGGGAGGCTGAGGCAAGAGAATCGCTTAAGCCCAAAAGCTGGAGGTTGCTGTGAGCTGTGTGATGCCACGGCACTCTACTGAGGGCAGTAAAGTGAGACTCTGTCTCTAAAAAAAAAAAAAAAAAAGAGAGAAATCACCATCTCAGGCAAATGGTGTGGCTCAAAGGGGTAGGGTGCTGGCCCCATATGCCAGAGGTGGCGGGTTCAAACCCAGCCCTGGCCAAAAACTGCAAAAAAAAAAAAAAAAAACAAAAAAGAAATCACCATCTTCTTCTGCCACATGAGGACAGAGCAAGAAGGCACTGTCTTTGAAGCAGAGAGTTGGCCCTCACCAGACCTGGAATTTGTTGGTGCCTTGATCTTGGACTTCCCAGCCTCCCAAACTACCAAAGCTCTGACATTCTTGCAACAACACACAGAAACATGCAACGATCATGACCACCGCTCAGGAAGAGACGGCCACGTGACGACATGAACACAGCTGTGAGATGCTGACATGCCACGGTTAGGAAACCTTATGGAGGACGGTGCCTGTGGCTCAAGGAGTAGGGCGCCGGTCCCATATGCCGGAGGTGGCGGGTTCAAACCCAGCCCCGGCCAAAAACCACAAAAAAAAAAAATAGAAGAGGAAACCTTATGGAGCCAGTGTACATGCACGGTGGCAAATTTGCAAACTTAATTGTTAGACCTCATATAATCTCCACCAGCGTACAGACTAAGAACATAGAAGCTGCTGGTAGAGAACATGTGCGTTGTGACTAGGATGTTCTGAGTATAGATTCTAAAATGATCTGTGCACATCTGATTCAATGTTTTCCTTGATAATTTCAAAAGATAAAGACCATACCTTTGAGTTAGAAAAAAGAAAATCACCATCTATCTTCTAAAGTGGCTGTACCGCTTTACATTCCCATCTGCAGTGAATGAGAGTCCTTGTTGTTCTCCATCCTCACCAACATTTGGTGTTGTCAGTGTTTTGCATTTTGGCCATTCTGTCAGTGTGTGGTAGTTTAATTGAGTATTTATCAAGCCAGATGCTTACTGTAGGAGCTGTAGTCAAGTAGAAAAGAAAAAA
The DNA here is from genome assembly GCF_027406575.1 of Nycticebus coucang. Classification (NCBI taxonomy): domain Eukaryota; kingdom Metazoa; phylum Chordata; class Mammalia; order Primates; family Lorisidae; genus Nycticebus; species Nycticebus coucang. Next base: position 81,849,823 of record NC_069796.1, read on the forward strand.
GAAACTATACAATTTTAGAAATAGATTTAAAATCTATTTTAATTGTTTTACGGGCTAGTTATGTCAGGTATTAGTCAAGATGACTGATGGAGGCTCATGGAGAGTAATGATAATACTTACAGCAGTTACTAGTTTCCCCTAGAAATGAATGCTGAGGACTTTTACAGGGGCCATCCAGGCAGGGCCTGAAGAGAGGGGGTGGTCAGGACATGTCCTCAGACACAACTGCATGGAACACACTTTCCTGTGTAAAGCTGAGAGCTTGGCTGGGCGCCGTGGCTCACAACTATAATCCTAGCACTCTGGGAGGCTGAGGCTGGCAGATCCAGTGAGCTCACAAGTGTGAGACCAGCCTGAGCTAGAGTAAGACCTGGCCTCTAAAAATAGCTGGGCATTGTGGAGGGCACCTGTAGTCCCAGCTACTTTGGAAGCTGAGGCAAGAGAATCACTTGAGCCCAGGAGTCTGAGGTTGCTGTGAGCTATGTGCCATGGCACTCTACCGAGGGTGACAAAGCAAGACTGTCTCAAAAAAATCCTAAGAGCTTGGAAAATTCAGCTTGGCACTTTAGTAAGAGGGTTTCTTCAGAGTCCAGATTTTGATTAGAAATTTTGCCTTTGAAAGTGACTCATACTTTTTTGTTGTTTTGAGACAGAGACTCACTATGTCACCCTTGGTAAAGTGCCCTGGTGTCACAGCTCACAGCAACCTCAAACTCTTGGGCTTAAGCGATTCTCTTGTCTCAGCCTCCAAAGTAGCTGGGACTACGGGTGCCTGCCACAATTCCTAGCTATTTTTTTGTTGCAGTTGTCATAGTTGTTTGGCAGGCCCTGGCTGGATTTGAACCTGCCAGCCCTGGTGTATGTGGCTGGCGCTCTAGCCACTGAGTTATAGGCACCAAGCCAAGACACCATCTCTTAAAAAAAAAAAAAAAATGGCTAGGCATTGTGGTGGGTACCTGTAGTCTCAGCTACTTGGGAGGCTGAGGCAAGACGATCACTTGAGCCCAAGAGTTTGAGGTTGCTATGAGCTATGATGTTACTGCACTCTACGAAGGGTGACAAAGTGAGATTCTGTCTCAAAAAAATACGTGTGTGTATGTGTGTGTGTGTATATATATATATATAAAACCATTTTTTTTTTGTGCTTTTTTCTTTGAGACAGAGTCTCACTTTGTCACCCTCGGTAGAGTGCCAGAGCGTCACAGCTCACAGCAACCTCAAGCTCTTGGGCTCAAGTGATTCTCTTGCCTCAACCTCCCAAGTAGTTGAAACTACATTGCCCCCCACAACACCCAGCTATTTTTAGATGCAGGGTCTCACTTTAACTCAGGGTGGTCTCGAACTCATGAGCTCAGTCAATCTGCCTACCTTGGCCTCCTCAGTTGTTTCCCCTTCTTACAAGGACAGCAGTCTATTGGATTAGAGCCCATCACAGTGACCTCATCTTAATTTGATTTCATCTAGAGAAAATCTACTTCCAAATAAGGTCACATGACAGGTAGCAGGGGTTAGGACTCTGGCATATCTCTGGGGAGACAACCTTTGGGCAATGGATGGCTAAAGGAGTAACAGGGCTGAGGACTGGACCTAGAGTACCTTGTGTCACCAGGAAGTTTCTTTTTTCTTTTTTTTGAGGAAGAGTGTCACTCTTGTTGCCATGGATAGAGTGATATGGCATCATAGCTCACAGCAACCTCAAACTCTCGAGCCCAAGCGCTCCTCTGTTCTCAGCCTCCCAAGTAGCTGGGACTATAGCACCTACCACAATGCCTGGCTAGTTTTCTATTTTTAGTAAAGACAGGGTCTTGCTCTTCCTCAGGCTGCTTTCCAACTCCTGAGCTCAAACAGTCCACCCACTCTGCCCTCCCAGAGTACTAGGATTACAGGCATGCCACCCCACTCTGGGCTACCAACCAAAAGCCTGAGCTTTTTCCAGATGGTTTTTTTTTGTTTGTTTTTAAGACAGTCTCAAACTGTTGCCCTAGGTAGAGCTCACAGCAACCTCTAACCCTTGGGCTTAAGGGATTCTCTTGCCTCAATTTCCCAAGTAGCTAGAACTACAGGCACCCGCCACAATGCCTGGCTATTTTTTGTTGTTGCAGTTGTCGTTGTTTTAGCTGGCCCGGGCTGGTTCAGCTTTGGTGTATGTGGCTGGCACCTACCCACTGAGCTACAGGTACTGCCCTGTCTGGGGCTTTCTGGAGGAGGAGGTGGCAGGGATACTAAGTGTGGCAGCTGTTGCCTTCTGACTCAGTTCCACCTTCCTGGTCCCTAGGGCTCCACAGGCTGGGTGTCCGCTGCCGTCTCCTTGCAGCCTCTCCTAGGCTGCAGCTCTCTCCCCCGTTCCATCTGTTACCCTCTTCCAGGGGAATGTTTCCTGTGTTGGAGACTCTCCCTCCCACTTTCTTTGCTGTTTTGGTAAAGGTCGGTGGGGTTTTGTTGAGGGGTGCACGCGTATATGTGTGTACCTGCCCCCCTCCACAACACCACACGGCATCCCACTGTTCAACAAATTCTTGAGCAAGTTCTCCATGGCCACATTTTTTGTTCTTGTGCCCAGGAGATGTCTTCCTTTTTCGTAGGCCTTTTGGCATTAACATCAGCAGTCCCGCCAGTCTTCGTGTCATGGAGCTAGCTCTGTTCCTTAAATAGATGATTCTCAGGCAGCAACATCTTGGGACTCTGGCTGCAATTTACATACAAGGCCAGTGGATAGAGTGCTGGTGTGGCACCCACAGGCTAGAACACTGAACAGCGGAAATTTGTACTGCAGCAGTTTCTTCAGAGTTGTGAAGAATCTGCACTGTCCCATGGTGGACTTTCCATTCATTTAAAACAATTTACTGGCTCGGCGCCTGTAGCTCAAGTGGCTAAGGCGCCAGCCACATATACCAGAGCTGGCGGGTTCGAATCCAGCCCAGGCCTGTCAAATAACAATGACAACTACAACCAAAAAAAAAAAATAGCCAGGTGTTGTGGTGGACACCTATAGTCCCAGCTATTTGGGAGGCTGAGGCAAGAGAATTGCTTAAGCCCAGGAGTTGGAGGTTGCTGTGAGCTGTGATGCCACAGCACTCTACCCAGGGTGACAGCTTGAGGCTCTGTCTCAGAAAAAACAAACAATTTACTGAGGATCTGTTAATGTGCCTAGCACTAGGCACTGGATGGGGTAATGGTGAGCTAGAGATTGAAAGTCCTGGCCTCCCGGGGGTTCCATATGGAATCTGGTCTTGTGTTCCACGATGGGGAAGTGTCAGGAGTTGTAGGAACATAGAATTGGAAGCCAGGAAGAGATCTGAGAAAAACCGGCTTCCTAGATCTGTTGGATAGGGAGGGGCAGAGGAAGAGGGTGCTGGGAAGTCCTGGAAGTGAGGAGGGTACTGGGGCATGGCTGAGATGGCAGGTAGCAGGGGCCACTGGGATGGCCACCCTAGGGCTTCCCACAGCCATCCTCATTCCACAGCACAGAAAGCTGCAGGAGGCAGGACCTGGGGGATTTCAGCCCTTGGTGCGGAGTCAGTGCTGAGAAAACATTTGAGCAAATGAACTTCATGAGGTTCTGTTTATCTCCTGAGGCTACCAGTCGGGGAGTAACATGGTTGGTTATTTGCTTTGTAGTTTTTTGAATATCATTTAGGCTATGGTGGGGGAAGCAGAGGGGTGGGCGAGACTCCTGGGAAAGGGGAGAAAGATATCAGCAGCAGAGCCACTGTGGAGAACCGGGTGAGCCGTAAACATGGTCTGGTCTGGGGTGGCCGCCATGGGGTGAGTTGAGGGAATCAGTGTGAGCAATACACAGGTCGTGACAGGACTTTGAGATATGGCGGTGGAAAAGGGGGATGGGTAGGCAGAATTTTTTTTTTTTTTTTTTTTTTTGTGGTTTTTGGCCGGAGCTGGGTTTGAACCCGCCACCTCCGGCATATGGGACCAGCGCCCTACTCCTTGAGCCACAGGCGCCGCCCCAGAATTTTTTTTTTTTTAAGAGACAGAGTCTCACTCTGTCGCCTTTGGTAGAGTGTCATGGCGTCACACAGCTCACAGCAACTTCCAGTACTTGGGCTTAGGCAATTCTCTTGCCTCAGCCTCCCAAGTAGCTGGGACTACAGGTGCCCACCATCACACCCGGCTATTTATTTTCTTGTTGCAGTTTGGCCGGGGCTGGGTTTGAACTTGCCACCCTCAGTATATGGGGCCAGCGCCCTACTCACTGAGCCACAGGCACCGCCCCAGAATTTCTAAAATAGACCCCCAAAGATGCCCTTCCCTAATCCCCAAAACCTGTAAGGATGGGAGGGGGGAGGGAGGGGGACTAATGGGATTACACCTGCGGTGCATCTTACAAGGGTATATGTGAATCCTAGTAAGTGTGGAATGTAAAGGTCTTAGCAAAATAACTAAGAAAATGCTACAAAAGCTATGTTAACTAATGTGATGAAAATGTGTCAAACGATATATAAACCAAGTGTATGGTGCCCCACGATCATACTAATGTACACAGCTATGGTTTAATAAAAAAAAAAAAAAAAAAAAACCTGTAAGGATGATGGGATGCCTGTCCTGGGAGTAGGTCATATTATATTTGGCATAACTGGATTGTCTCTGTTAACCCAGTGGAATCACATGAGTCCTTACAAGCAGAGAGCTTTCTCTTGCTGGTGGCAGAGGGGAAGTCAGGGACAGCCAAAGGGTAAGACAGATTTAATTGCTGCTGTGAGAATGGAGGGGTCACATGCAAAGACCAGAGAGTAGCCACAGCAGCTGAGGCAGCCTGGCTGACAGGAGGCACTGACCCCAGCTCTACGTCCTAGGGAACTGAATCCTGCCAGCAGTGGAAGTGAATTTGGAAGAGGAGCTGCCTGAGCACCAGGTGAGATCACAGGAGATGGACAGTTTGATTTGTGAGAACCCACCCATGCCATCCTGGACTTATGATCTATAAACCTATGAGATAAAAAGTGGGTAGTGGTCTCACCACTAAGGGGGCATTTGTTACAGCAGCAATTGGAAACAAATACATGGATTTCTGGATAATTTCATTGCTTTGAAAATGAAGGTAGAGGGCCAGGGCAGGGCAGGATGGCAAAGAATAGAGGTCCAGGAGGACTTGGACAAATGGCCCCTGCCTTATCTTGGTGTTGGGAGGACCAAGTGCATATACAGGAAGCGTTTAATAAGCACTGGCTACTGTGGTCATAGCTGAAGGAGACCTGGGTGGAGATGTGACCTGGGAATCACTGCAGAAGGGCCCCTGCCACCCACTAAGCTGTGCATATAAGTAGGATTCCCTAGAAGTGATGGGCTGGGAAAGCAGGTGGCATTGGCACTGTGGAGCTCCCATGCAGGACCACCCCAGGCTAGTGGGGGCTGAGGGTCTGTCCATTGGCCCCCACTCACCCCACTCTGGCCTCCTTTCCCTCGCCTGTACCCCCACCTTGTGGAGAAGTATGGAATTACCAGCTAGCCAGGTGGCTAGCTCTGCCTTATAGAAGTTCTGTTCTTGTTTACCTCTTTTTTATTTGAGACAGAGTCTCACTTTGTTGCCTCCAGTAGAGTGCCATGGCGTCATAATTCACAGCAACCTCAAACTCTTGGGCTCAAGCGATCCTCTTGCCTCAGCTTCCCAAGTAGTTGGGACTATAGGCGCCCACCACAATACCTGGCTTTTTGTTTTTTTTGTTTTTTTTTTGTAGAGACAGAATTTCATTTTATCACCCACGGTAGAGTGCTGTAGTGTCACAGCTCACAACAATCTCCAACTCCTGGGCTTAGGCGATTCCCTTGCCTCAGCCTCCCAAGTAGCTGAGACTACAGGCGCCTGCCACAACACCCGGCTGTTTTTTTGTTGTAGTTTGGCTGGGGCTGGGTTTGAACCTGCCACCCTCGGTATATGAGGCTAGCATCCTGCCCATTGAGCCACAGGCGTTGCCCTTTTTTTTGAGACAGCGTCTCAAGCTGTTGCCCTGGGTAGAGTGCTGTGCCATCATAGCTCATGGCAACCTCGAACTCTTGGGCTCAAGTGATCCTCCTGCCTCAATTTTTCTATTTTTAGTAGAGATGGGGTCTCACTTTTGTTCAGGTTTGTCTCAACTCCTGAGTTTAAACTATCCACCACCTCAGCCTCCCACGTGCTAGAATTACAGGCATGAGCACCATGCCTGGCCTGTTCTTGTGTACTTTTTTTTTTTTTTGTAGAGACAGAGTCTCACTTTATCGCCCTCTGTAGAGTGCCGTGGCGTCACACAGCTCATAGCAACCTCTACTCTTGGGCTCACGCGATTCTCTTGCCTCAGCCTCCCGAGCAGCTGGGACTACAGGCGCTCACCACAACGCCCGGCTATTTTTTTGTTGCAGTTTGGCCGGGGCTGGGTTTGAACCCTCCACCCTCAGCATATGGGGCCGGCGCCCTACTCACTGAGCCACAGGCGCCGCCCTTCTTGTGTATTTTTTAATGTCTGTGCTCAATTGACAGCTGGTCTCTTGCTCTGCCTTTGGAAAGGGCAGAGAGCTCATGGTCTTACCCCTAGAATGTGAGAACTGGATGCCTCTTTAGGTCCATCTTTTCCCTTTTCTGTTACAGGGGGAATGATGAGGGTGGCCCAAGCCAGGGAGCAAATCAGGCTCAGAGGTGGGAGAACCCAGGTCCCCCCATTCATTCATTAGCCAGGCACATGTTCACTTCTCTGGCTTCCACCTGGACATGCAGAAAGGAGGAAACTTCAAGGAGAAGTGGGTCTTCCCCTTCCTCGTCCTGTGCTCTTTGTCCACACACCTATGTCCTGCTGAGGAACAGCAACCTGGTGCTGCCCCCTTTCTGTCCTTGCCTTCCTTTCCTGCGGGTGATGAGGCATTGATTTTTCTCTTTTTTCATGAGGGACAGAGAGGACCAGCTAGGCTAGAGTGGAGAGAAACTGGGACTTGATAGACAAAGAGGGGCCTGGGTATCAGTCCACTTGATTTGGGTCAGGAGTTAGCAGATGTTTTCCTCTAAGGTCCACACATTAAATATTTTAGGTTCTGTGGTCTATATTGTCTCTGTTGCAACTATTCAGCTATGCTGTAGGACAAAAGCAGTGTCTACAGAAAAGAACCCAATCTCTGTAAAATAAGGAGGACCAAGTTTGAGGATCATGGCCCAGAGCCGCGTCCAAGAGGCCTTGAGCAAGTGGACTCACCATGGTTGCGTTATGGTTTGATTTTATACATTTCAGAGAGACAGAAACCATAAGTACAGTCGTAAATCAATGCATGGAAGGCCTACATCGGCTTAGCCCCAAAAGGCAGATCTCAAAGTGGGGGGAGGGCAGGCTTACAGGTTATAGGTGGGTTTAAAGATTTTTTTTATTTGGCTCGGTGCCTGTGGCTTAAGCGGCTAAGTACCAGCCACATACATCTGAGCTGACGGGTTCGAATCCAGCCCGGGCCCACCAAACAACAATGACGGCTGCAACCAAAAAATAGCCGGGCGTGTGGCGGGTGCCTGTAGTCCCCACTACTTGAGAGGTGGAGGCAGGAGAATCGCTTGAGCCCAGGAGTTGGAGGTTGCTGTGAGCTATGATGCAACAGCACTCTACCGAGGGTGACAAAGTGAGTGTCTCAAAAAAAAAAAAAAAAGAAAAGAAAAGAAAAAAAGAGATACTGTCTCACTCTGTAGTCCTGGCCAGTCTTGAACTCCTACTCTCAAGCAATCCCTGTCCCCTGCGCTCCCAACATTCTGGGATTACTGATGTGAGCCATCACACTGAGATCCGGTTTTTATGGCGAATTCATTGTGTAGGCAATTGATTAAACTGGCCCTTGACAATGAATTTAACCTGCAGCCCCTCTCCTGCTCCCTAGAAGTTGGGGGTGGGGCTGAAAGTCCCAACCCTCCAAAGCCTTCTCAGTCTTTCCTGTGACCAACCCCCATTCTGAAGCTACCCAGGGGCTGAGACCCCGCATTCAGTCATTTGTGTACAAAAAACACTCTTACCTCCCTGGAGTGTCCCAGAGTTTCTGGAGTTATCTTTTTCTTTTTCTTTTTTTTTTTGAGACAGAGCCTCAAGCTGTCACCCTGGGTAGAGTGCCAGGGCATCACAGCTCACATCAACCTCCAACTCCTGGGCTTGGGCGATTCTCTTGCCTCAGCCTCCCGAGTAGTGGGGCTACAGGCACCTGCCACAACGCCCGGCTATTTTTTTTGTTACAGTTTGGCCGGAGCCGGGTTTGAACCCGCCACCCTCAGTATATAAGGCTGGCGCCATATTCACTGAGCCACAGGCACTGCCCTACATTTTTTGCTTTATTTCAGGTCTTTGCCACTGTTACAGAAGGATATTCTCCTGACTGTGGCATCCTAGTTGCTTTCACTCTAGGTCAGGGCCTCACCAGCCAGATGCTAGTTCTCATCTCTTTGGCAAAATGGAAGAACATCAACTGAGGAGAAGCCAGTTGCCTCAGCCTCCTGGAAAACCAGTTCTTGGACATCATTCTTTTTTTTTTTTTTTTTTGTAAAGACAGAGTCTCATTTTATGGCCCTCGGTAGAGTGCTGTGGCATCACACAGCTCACAGCAACCTCCAACTACTGGGCTTAGGCGATTCTCCTGCCTCAGCCTCCCGAGTAGCTGGAACTACAGGCGCCTGCCACAACGCCCAGCTATTTTTCGGTTGCAGTTCAGCCGGGGCCGGGTTTGAACCCGCCACCCTCAGTATATGGGGCCGGCGCCTTACCGACTGAGCCACAGGCGCCGCCCTCTTGGACATCATTCTTCATTGCTGAAAGTAGTTCCGATCTGGCAGCCAAAAAGAGGGTTAATCCATTTTGAAAAGTTCTAGACCCAAAGATAAAAATCATTCTGAGAGGCGAGACAAAGGAAGACGGAGATCCAATTCATGCAATTAAAGTGGCTTTTATTCCACCTGGACTTCAAGTGAGGTGAGAGTCCCTGACTAGGGAGAAATCCACACGTGGGCTATGGCAGACAGGAATTTAAAGGGTTAGGGCAGCCAGGATTGGTGGCATTCCTATTTCCTAGGAGGGACATGAGTCTGACCCTTCCTGGGTGGGCCATGAACCTGAGCCTGCCTGGGTGAGGCAAGTTTATTTGGGCAGGTACACCTGATTCTCTCATACCAGCCTCTTTAGTTTATTATAAGGATGTAGGGTAATGGGTGGGCATCTCTTTAACTGCTTCTCACTGGGGGGAGGGGCTTCATGGGCTGCCTGTAAAAAGAATGGGAGGAGAGAAAATGGGAAGGGGAATGGTGTTTTCAGGAATTCTTTGTTTTTTTCAGCCTGAGGTGGTTGGTATCCAGTAGGGTGAGGATATGAGCAGTTTTCCTCCAAGGTGACTGTCTGCTCAATAAATTGAGAGATGAAGCAAAGAATTGCTGGTCTGTAACTGAGAATGAGAAGGATTATAATTAGTGACTTTATCATCAATTGACGTCGATGGGTAGGGGAGTAAGGCCAGAATTGACAGGAAGGTAGCCAGAAGGAAAAAAAAGAAGGAAGAAGAAAATTTGGTTTCTTTGGAGAGAAAGTCTTGGAAGGTGCCCTGTAGCCACAGATTTTAGAGGCTTCAAGGAGGTCATTACAACCTTGAACTGTTATGGGGCAAGATAAGGACCTCTGTTGCCTGGGAGGCGGGGGTGGTAAAAAAAAAGAAAAAAACCTAAGTATCTCGCTGGGGCCTCCAAAAAATGTTATGGAGCAAGATGAGGACCACGGACTTAAATTAGAATTTCAAAAAGGAGTCTTTTGGGCAGCGCCTATGGCTCAGTTGGTAGGGCGCCGGCCCCATATACCGAGGGTGGTGGGTTCAGACCCAGCCCCGGCCAAACTGCAACAAAAAAATAGCTGGGCGTTGTGGTGGGCGCCTGTAGTCCCAGCTACTTGGGAGGCTGAGACAAGAGAATCGCTTAAGCCCAGGAGTTGGAGGTTGCTGTGAGCTGTGTGAGGCCATGGCACTCTACCGAGGGCCATAAAGTGAGACTCTGTCTCTACAAAAAAAAAAAAAAGGAGTCTTTTATTAACTGTAGGGCTGTCTCAGCAAAGTCTGATGCAAAAAGTAAGAGAGCATTGAGGGGTTTTTCTAGTCTAAAAGTTGGCAAAGGGTCAAACAGGTGGGCTGAAAGTTAGCAATTAGAAGCAAAAAGAAAGTTGGCAAAAGAAGCAAAAAGCAAGCTCAGGGTTACAATAACCCCTTTTACAGAAGCAAATTTTGCAATTTAGCGGATTAGCAGATAGGTAACATAAAGGTCACATAAAGCCAATCTGGCAATTAGCGAATAAGTAAAACAATTTGTCACAGCACTTAGCTTGCTAAGTCTTCTCATGAGAGCTCAGCTCATTAGTTCTTATCTTGTTCTGTTCTGGCCCAATCTGGACCAATCTAAGAGTAATGGTACTTGGCATCATTTCATTTACCTCTTTTTCCCTTTTCTCCTACCCAGGGGGTGGTGTGAGGCCACCAGCATCTATCTTATGGGGGTGACGAGGCAGCTGGCACCCATCTCAGAATGTGTGAGAGTAGCCATGCATTCTGAGAAAAGTTATGGAGAAAAGGAAAAAAATGGGGAGGAATTTTACACATTTATTAGAAAGTGGATTCTTCAGGGATCTTGGTGAGTTTAAGGTGGCAGGGTATAGTACTTGCGACTTCCAGTGATAGTTCTTCAGCACTGGAAGTTTTTCTGTAGGACACAGTTTTATTTGGGATTGGTGAATCCAAACTGGGAGTCCACAAGGTGAAGAGCTGTGAGGGATGCTGGAAAGAACTGTGTGAGGGCCTGTCCAATGAGGAGATAAAGTCTTGCAGGGCAAGGGAGATTTGAGAAGAACTTGTTGCCCTGCCAATGGGTCTGTGACTTTCTCTGCTGAGGGTTGGGGTTGATTGATTGTTTTTCTGTTGTTTTTTTTGGCTGGGGCTGGGTTTGAACCCGCCACCGCCGGCATATGGGACCAGCTCCTACTCCTTGAGCCACAGGCGCTGCCCGATTGATTGTTTTTCTAAGTTCGTCTCTAGTTTCCTGGAGGATGGGAAAATAGTCTCCTATGATAGAGTCTGGGGGAGGGCCAGGGTCTAGAATTATAATTCTGCTATACATTATTTCAAAAGGGTTATAAAAGAGGGGTTTGAGAGGGGTGGAGTGAATGCCGAGTAAGGCGATGGGGAGGAGCTTAATCCAATCTTGTTTGTGTTGGAGAACTAATTTTGTGAGATGTTGTTTAAGGATGCTACTTGTCTGTTCTACTTTTCCTGATGATTGGGGTCTGTAAGGCATATGTAGATGCCACTGAATTCCTAGGGCTTGGGAGATTTGGGAGGTGATGTGGCTAATGAAAGCTGGGCTGTGGTCACTCTGAATAGAGCTGGGGAGACAGAATCTAGGAATAATGTGGTGACCTTTACAGTGAATAATGGCAATTTCCTTTGGAAATGTAGCTTAATTTAGTGTGGCATTGATGCTAGAGGAGCCTTCGGGTGGTAATGAATCCCCTTTCTTGTCATATGGCTGCCTGGTGGAGTTGTCAGGCTTTAGTGAGGCTACGAGTTCTGCTTGTTGCAAGGAAGTTCCTGGGGGCAAAGTAATAGAGGTGGTAATGTGAGAAGAAGACACAACAGCAGAACCTGCCTTGGCAATGGAGTGAGCAGTGGGCTTAAAAGAACTGCCATTAATAAACCAGGTGTCTCGGGAGGCTGAGGCAAGAGAATCGCTTAAGCCCAGGAGTTGGAGGTTGCTGTGAGCTGTGTGAGGCCACGGCACTCTACCAAGGGCCATAAAGTGAGACTCTGTCTGTACAAAAAAAAAAATAAATAAAAAATAAACCAGGTGTCTTTAAGATTAGGTAAGGGAAAAAGAAATATTTGGAAAAGGGTATAGTGTTACAATAGGATCTACGGGAGGTCAGATTGAGAGAATAGAGGGGTTGTCGGGAGAGGTTGGAGAGGAGCAGGATGGGTAGCGAGAGGTTGGGATCAGCGGGAATCATCAAGGTTAGGTACAATTTTGAGAGTATCTCTATCTAGTAGGGGAACATTGCATGAGGGAATAATAAGGAACGAATGCGAGAAATGATGTCCAGAAAGTGTGCACCATAAAGGTGGAGTAGCATGGGGGTGGATTACATTACCATCAATACCCATCATTGAGATCTGTCTGTTCTTAAGGACCTTTATAAATGGCGGCGTGGAAAAGGTTGCTCCCATGTCTATTAAAAAAGAAATTGGCGGGCGGTGCCTGTGGCTCAGTGAGTAGGGCGCCGGCCCCATATGCCAAGGGTGGCGGGTTCAAACCCAGCCCTGGCCAAACTGCAACCAAAAAAATAGCCGACGTTGTGGCGGGCGCCTGTAGTCCCAGCTACTCGGGAGGCTGAGGCAAGAGAATCGCGTAAGCCCAAGAGTTAGAGGTTGCTGTGAGCCGTGTGACGCCATGGCACTCTACCCGAGGGCGGTACAGTGAGACTCTGTCTCTACAAAAAAAAAAAGAAATTGGCTTACCTTCCACTAGCAAAATCCCCCAGAATTTAGACTTTGTAATTATCCAGGGGGCACTCTGATCTTCGAGAACCATGAATCTTCAACAGCTAGGCCCAGAAGGTCAGGAAATTCAGGCATGTTTCAGGTGCCACCTGAACCAGGTTCCCAGGAGAACCTGGGCAGAATTTGCCCCATTCTGGGAGTGTCTGTGAACCAAATTCTCAGAGGAACTTAGGCAGTTAAACTTCCATTGAGGCCTTCTGTAGGCTGGTTTGTGGGGAGGGTTTGGCTTTGGGCATAGTTTTGCCCACTGACCTGGCCTGCCGCATTTAAAACACAATGCCCGGGGAAATATCCCTGTTGTTGTTTGTTTGTTTGTTTGTTTTTGTTTTTAGAGTACCCTGAGGAATTCTGAGAAACTGCCAGGTTTTGTATAATGGCAGAAGCCAATAACTGGAATTTTGAGAGTTGCTGCCTTTTTTTTTTTGTAGAGACAGAGTCTTACTTTATCGCCCTTGGTAGAGTGCCATGGCGTCACACAGCTCACAGCAACCTCCAACTCCTGGGCTTAGATGATTCTCTGCTTCAGCCTCTCAAGTAGCTGGGACTACAGGTGCCCACCACAACGCCCGGCTATTTTTTTGTTGCAGTTTGACCAGGGCTGGGTTTGAAGCCACCACCCTCAGTATATAGGGCCGGCGCCCTACCCACTGAGCCACAGGCGCCACCCAGTTGCTGCCTTTTAAAAGCATCCTCACGGTTATTAAAAACTTTAAAAGCCCGGTTAATAAAATCTCGCTGAGAGGTTTGAGGGCCCTGGGGGGATTTCTTTGAGTTTTTTCTGGATGTCAGGTGCAGACTGAGCTATAAAATACATGTTAACCATGAGTCTGCCTTCGTAGCTCTCCGGGGATAGGGTAGTATATATCCTGGAGAGCTTCGTTAAAATGAGCTAAAAACTGGGCAGAATTTTCATCCCATTTTTTGGTAATTTCTCTTAACTTATCATAATTGACAGCCTTATGGGCTGCTTTCTTAAGTCCCTCTAAGAGACACTGGACCATGTGGTTACAGAGGTGGATCCTAGCAGCATTAGTTTGGTAATTCCAATTGGGGTTCTCCTGGCGAACAGCCCTAGCGCCCTCTGGCAGATTTTGATCTATTCTGCGTAGGTCTTCAGCATAAATTTGGGCTTGAGTCCAGACTTGCTCTCTTTCCTCTGAAGTTAGAGTGGAGGTGAGAATGACACATAAATCATGCCAGGTTAAATGATATGATTGAGTTAGATATATAAATTCTTGAGAGTATTTTGTGGGATCTGTAGAGAATGAACCTAATCTTTGACTTATGTGTGGGAGGTCTGAGAGAGAGAATGGGACATGAATCCTGACAATGCCTTCTGTTCCCACAACCTCTCTTTCAGTCGGGGTATGGTTGTGGTATTTTGGAAATGGAAGGTGCAAAGGTGTGGCCAGACCTAGTATGGGGCGGGGAAACTGGATCTGGCACGTTTTTTACGTCCCAGGTTCACCATTTTTTTTCTCTTACCATGTGTTGGGGAATTGGAGAAGGGGGGGAGGGGTGGAAGTTTGCCCGTTGGGAGGAAGTCGAGGCGGGGTGGTTATCTGCAGGATGGAAAGAAGACAATGGAGAGTCAGATGAGTCTGAAAAATTCAGAGGTATTTAAGCAAGGAACGTTTGAAAGAGTTCACAGGACAAACACAGGGAAGGAATATTTTGGAGTGTGAGAAATGCATGGATGTAAGGAATCTCCAACCATTTGGCTCATTTGTGACAGTAATTTTCGAGATCAGTGAGAACAGAGATATGGAAGGTGCCATGTTTAGGCCAAGTTTGTACATAGGCCAAGTAATTTTACACAGAAAAATGAGGCGTTTAGGTTTGAGATCAGGGTAAAGACATAGAGGTTTGAGATTAGTTAGAAGACAGCTTAGAGGTGAAGAAGGGGGAATCCGTGACTGAGTGGTACCCATTGTAAAAACTGGACGAAGAAAGTAAATGAGGTTAAAGCTAACACGAAGAGGCTGTGAGCAGAAAATAAAGGGAACTATAAACAAAAAAAAAAAAAAAAAAGAAAATAAAGGGAACTTTACAAGGGAAAAAAAAAGAGAGAATAAAAGGACCAATAAGAGGACCGAAACCGCAACCAGAGAGGGCTCCCTCTGTGTATGGTTGTTAGCCAAATCTAGACTTCCAGGAAGATTCTAGATGAGTGAACCCAGTTCACTGAATAGAACAACCGAAAGCAATCCAGACGCACAGAAGGGCTGGTGAGGCTGGCATCGGGAGATTGCCCAGACTCTCCACTTATGACTTCGGTCAAAAGAGGGGTTAGCCTCTGTATGTACATGACCTTAACCAGCCAGAGATTGCTGTGAGCTATGACACCATGACTCTACTGGGGGCAACAAAGTGAGACTCTGTCTCAAAAAAAAAAAAAAAAAAAGCCAGATCAGAATGGCTTGTGCCTGTAGTCCCAACTACATGGGAGGCTGAGACAGAAGGATCACTTGAACCCAGGATTTGGCACCCGTAATCCTAGCACTCTGAGAGACTGAGGTGGGTGGATTGCCTGAGCTCACGGGTTCAAGACAAACCTGAGCAAGAGCAAGACCCCATCTCTCTTTTTTTTTAATTTTTTATTTGTATTTATTTATTTATTTTGTTTTTATTTTTTGAGACAGAGCCTCAAGCTGTCACGCAATTCTCCTGCCTCTCCCTCCCAAGTAGGTAGCTGGGACTACAGGCGCCCGCCACAACGCCTGGCTATTTTTTGATTGCAGCCGTCATTGTTGTTTGGCGGGCCCAAGCTGGATTTGAACCCACCAGCTCAGGTGTATGTGGCTGGCGCCTTAGCTGCTTGAGCCACAGGCACCAAGCCTATTTATTTATTTTTTGGGACAGTCTCACTATGTCGGCCTCTGTAGAGTAATGTGACATCACAGCTCACAGCAACCTCTTAGGCTTAAGCGATTCTCTTGTCTCAGCCTCCTAAGTAGCTGGGACTACAGGCACCTGCCACAATGCCCGGCTATTTTTTGTTGCAGTTGTCATTGTTGTTTAGCTGGCCCAGGCTGGGTTCAAACCCTCCAGCCTTGGTGTATGTGGCCAGTGCCCTACCCACTGAGCTACAGGCGCCTCAAGACCCCATCTCTTAAAAAAAAAAAAAATAGTTGGCTCAGTGCCTGTGGCTCAAGCAGCTAAGGCACCAGCCACATATACCTGAGCTGGCTGGTTTGAATCCAGCCCAGGCCCGCCAAACAACAATGATGGCTGCAACCAAAAAATAGCTGGGTGTTGTGTTGGGCACCTATAGTCCCAGATACTTAGGAGGCACAGGCAGGAGACTCACTTGAGCCCAGGAGTTGGAGATTGCTGTGAGCTGTGATGCCACAACACTCTACCCAGGGTGACAGCTTGAGGCTCTGTCTCAAGAAAAAAAATAGTTGGGCCTTGTGATGGGCACCTGTAGTCCCAGCTACTTGGGAGGCTGAGACAAGAGAATTACTTTGAGTCCAGGAGTTTGAGATTGCTGTGAGCTATGACGCCATGGCACTTTACCAAGGGAAACAAAATGAGACTCTGTCTCAAAAATAAATAAATAAAACCTGCAGCCAGGCCAAGCTTGGCTGGGTAAGGTGGTAAGTGGGTCTGAAGGGGCAAAAGCCAGCAGGTCAGTGTAGTCTGGCAAGGATTTGTGAGTAGTAGGATCTGTGGAGACAGGGCAGGCAGGATTAGATGCCATAATTGAGGTGGTTTTTGTCACTGGGAGATGGAGTGGTGCATGGTCCTGGAAATTTGGCCAGGGCCTCACCAGGCATTCAGACACTATTTGCTGGGAATCCTGTGTGTGTAAAGGGGTGGCGGTGGCCCAGGCCCAGGCGTAGACCCCCACCTGGGGGACTGGAGGCAGGACATGCCCAGACCACCTGCCAGAAGTGCTGTGGTCAAGGGAGTAAACAGGTGTTGGTGAGGAAGGTAGGAGGCTATTCCAGGCAGGTGGGAGTTTGCCCTGCCAGAGTAGTATGGTAGTCACAATCATGGGGCTCTGGCTTTTGGTGCAGTCAAGGCAAAGCTTACCAAGGATATTGGGGCCAGGAGAGGCGTCAGGTCCAGATAGTCCCTGTGGAGAAGGCTTGGGAGCCAGGTGTTAGGGGAGGGGGATATGGTACAAAGTGGGGTGGGACACTGGAGTCTAGAGAATAAGTGAGCAGCTCTGATGGCCTGCTCTGGATTTTCACCCTTCCTCACACCCTTCATCTTTATTTCCAGATGAAGAAAATTGAGGTTTGAATAGGGTAAATGACTTGTTTTGAATCCCAGATCTGGGAGATGCTGCAGCTGACCCTCCTGATTCCAAAGGCAAACCTGAAGTTTCTGTGTTGGAATTAAGGGGGCAGGTAAATGGTCTAGAATAGAGGTGGGCAAACTTTTCCCATAAAGGATCAGAGAGTAAAGTCAGGCCCAGTGGCTCATGCCTATAATCCCAGCACTTGGGAAGCCAAGGTGGGTGGATTACTTGAGCTCACAGGTTCGACATCAGCCTGAGCCAGAGCGAAACCTCGTCTCTAAAAATAGCCTGGTTTTGTGGTGGACGCCTGTAGTCCCAGCTACTTGGGAGGCTGAGAGAAGAGAATCACTTGAACCCAAGAGTTTGAGGTTGCTGTGAGCTGTGACGCCATGGCACGCTACCCAGGGCGACAGCTTGAGGCTCTGTCTCAAAAAAAAAAAAAAAAGAAAGAAAAGAAAAAGAGAGTAGAGATTTTGTGCTTTGTAGGCCAAAAGACAAAATCAAGGGTTTTATGTAGGTAAGTACATAATAGAACAAGAGATAAATGTCCATAATTTTTGGACTTTTTTTTTTTTTTTTTTTGGCCGGGGCTGGGTTTGAACCCGCCACCTCAGGCATATGGGACCGGCACCCTATCCCTTGAGCTACAGGTGCCACCCAATTTTTGGACATTTTGTTTGTTTTGAGACAGAGTCCTGTTCTGTTGCCCAGGCTGGAGTGCAAGGGCCCAATCATAGCTCATAGATCACTGTGACCTCCAATCATAATCATAGCTCACTGTAACCTCCAATTCCTGAGTTCAAGTGATCCTTCTGCCTCAGCCTCCCAAATAGTTGGGACTACAGGCACAAGCCATCAGGTCTTGTTTTGTTTTTTTGTTTTTTTTTTTTGAGACAGAGTCTCACTTTGTTGCCCCCTGGTAGAGAGTCATGGTGTCATAGCTCGCAGCAACCTCAGACTCTTGGGGTCAAATGATTCTCTTTCCTCACCCTCCCGAGTAGCTGGGACTACAGGCACCTGCCAGAACACCCAGCTGTTTTTTAGAGATGGGGGAGGGGTCTTGCTCTAGCTCAGGCTGGTATCGAACCTCTAAGCTCAGGTGATCCTCCTTGGTCTCCCTTGGTCTCTCCTCGGCCTCCCAGAGTGCTGGGATTTTTTTTTTTTTTTTAAGAGACAGAGTTTCACTTTGTTGCTCGTGGTAGAGTGCTATATAGCATCACAGCTCACAGCTCACAACTCATAGCAACCTCCAGCTCTTGGGCTTAGGCGATTCTCTTGCCTCAGCCTCCTGAGTAGCTGGGACTACAGGTGCCCGCCACAACGCCCGGCTATTTTGTTGGTTTGGCCTGGGGCTGGGTTCGAACCCGCCACCCTCGGTATATGAGGCCAGTGCCCTACTCACTGAGCCACAGGCACCGCCCAGAGTGCTGGGATTACAAGCATGAGCTAGGGTGCCTGGCCCCACTTTTCTACTTCTTATAGAGGTAGGATTCTGTGTTTCCCAGGTTGTTTTCTTTTCTTTAGCTTTCTTTCTTTCTTTCTTTCTTTTTTTTTGAGACAGCGTCTTGTAAGGATGGTCAGTTTTTATACTGAAATAATGGTAAAATTACTAACTCATAGTTTTCAGTAAGGACTAAAATCTGACTTCTTTCTCTTTCTCTTGCCGTCCCTCCTACCTCTATGGATTTCTGTTTTCACAAACCATTGAGGAACCCAACAGACCTAAACGAATGTAAATTCTTTCTCTTTGCCTTTCCCCAGTTCCTTTGTCTTTTAGAATTTATTTCCTTTAAGCCTCACTGTGATTCCTGAGTGTCCTGGATGGAACAATGGAATACATGGCTGGCACCATAACCATTGTGCTACGGGTACTGAGCTTGTCATAGTTTTTTTTTTTTTGGTTTTTGGCCGGGGCTGGGTTTGAACCCGCCACCTCTGGCATATGGGACCGGCGCCCTACCCCTTGAGCCACAGGCGCCGCCATTGTCATAGTTTTTTAATGTGCTCCTTTTTCTTTTCTTTTTTTGTTCTTGGCCGGGCCTGGGTTTGAACCTGCCACCTCTGGCATATGGGACCGGTGCCCTACTCCTTGAGCCACAGGCGCCACTCTAGTTTTTTAATGTGGCCATTAAAAATGTTTCAATTAGGGCGGCGCCTGTGGCTCTTTGGGTAGGGCGCTGCCCCCATATACTGAGGGTGGTGGGTTCAAACTTGGCTCCAGCCGAACTGCAACAACAACAACAAAATAACCGGGTGTAGTGGTGGGCACCTGTAGTCCCAGCTACTTGGGAGGCTGAGGCAACAGAATCGCCTAAGCCCAGGAGTTGGAGGTTGCTGTGAGCTGTGTGACACCATTATACTCTACCGAGGGTGATAAACTGAGACTCTGTCTCTACAAAAAAAAAAAAAAAAGTTTTAATTAGGTTCAACGCCCATAGCTCAGTGAATAGGGTGCTGGCCACATAATACACTGAGGCTGGCAGTTCGAGCCCGGCCCACGCCTGCTAAACAATGACAACTGCAACCAAAAAAATAGCCAGGCGTTGTGGTGGGTGCCTATAGTCCCAGCTATGTGGGAGGCTGAGGCAAGAGAATCGCTTAAGCCCAAGAGTGTGAGATTGCTATGAGCTGTGATGCTACAGCACTCTACCGAGGGCGAAATAGCGAGACTTTGTCTCAAAAAAAAAAAATTTTTTTTTAAATTAGATATGTTTCTGCACTTGGGGTTTGCATCATATTTCTGTTGTATAGTGCTGCTCTAAGAATGAGGCTGGAGTGCCTAGAGTGAGATGACCTCCCCCCACCCCCCAGTTCGTGTTGGGAAAGATGGTTCAGCAGTAGAGTGTAGGGTCATCTAGGGTCATTAGGATTTCATTAGGGAAGGTGGAAGGGCAGAGGGAGTAGAGGCACACACACACCTCCCAAGGTGCTTCCACAGGACGGACAAGAGGGGGTGGCAGGGTTTTGGAGAGTAGAGGGGATTGAGCTGTTTCGGGAGGGTAGCCTGGAGAGGCTGTGGAGCCAGGCAGTTGGCAAGAAGGAAGAGGCTGCTGAGCAATTGGCCAGGTAAGTGAGTACAAATGAGAGGACCCTGTCCTGAGGACTTTCTCTCACCCACCTGGATCAGGAGACAGTACATATCTGTCTTCTAGTCTAAGCCTGGATCCTGCCGCCTAGTTAGTGAAGTGGTTTGATCAGTTCACTGGCAGAATGTGGAAATAGAACGTTAAGCCCCAAGAATAACAGGAGAAATCTTCTGGCTGTTACTCCTTTTCAATAGAGATCGTGTCTCCGCCCTCAACGACCACCTGTGTCCCTCTCATCTCCTCTGCTCTGCCTGGAGACCCCTGTCTGGTCTAGCCTTAGGGTGGGAACAGCCAGAGCTGTGTCTCCTCCTCGGTGCCTGCTGTTTACACCCCAGAGCCAGCTTTGCCTTCCCTTTCACTGTGTAGGGAGGAGGCGGTGGGAGGTGCCAAGGGCATGGTCCCTGCCTGTAGCTTCCTGTCTCTAGGCCAGTAAGAGAAAGGTGGAGTTTGTGTCTTTATTTCTGTGGTCTTTCAGACTCAGCCTTGGGTGAGAAGATGAAAACCTCCGATGTCTCCTGTCTTTTTCTCTTGAGTCTCATCAGACCCACAGGCCTGTGCTTAGAGCCAGCTAAAGGGATGTGGTCAGTTGGTCTGGAGCCCAATGCCCATCTGAACCCTTTGTCGTGCACCTGCCCAGCTGTCCAGTCTCAGCTCCTCTCTGTCACACAGGGCAACATGCAGTTCTCCAGCAGTGTGTGTTTTTCAAGGGCACTTGGTGGAAGTCCTCCAAGGCCACCTGACTGAGTGAAAGCTTTCCTCAGCTATCTGCCTTCACTGTCATTAGCATACTCTTACTGAAAGCCTACTGTGGTGAAGACCATGCTCCAATCTGTCCTTGCCTTCCTTAATGCAAGCAGCTGGTCTCATTCTCAGTGTCCCTTGCAGTCAGGTGAGGCCATAGTACAGAGCTATAGCTAATAGAATGCCAGTGGAAGTGATAAGTGTGGCTTGTAGGCCTGGGCCATAAAAATTCCTGCATCTAGGCGGGGCACTGTGGCTCACACCTGTAATCCCAGCACTCTAGGAGGCCAAGGGAGGTGGATCTCCTGAACTCACAAGTTGGAGACCAGCCTGACGTAGAGCAAGACCTTGTCTCTAAAAATAGCAGGGTGTCATGGTGGGCACCTGTAATCCCAGCTACCTGGGAGGCTGAGGCAAGAGAATCACTTGAGCCTGAGAGTTGAAGTTGCTATGAGCTGTGACACCATGGCATTCTACCAGGGGTGACAAAGTGAGACTCTGTCTCAAAAAAAAAATTTGTTTTAAATTCCTGCACCTGCTCCTCCGGGCTTGCCCATTGCTCTTCTGCTACCTACATGCGTGTGCATCGGCCCAAAGGACGGTAGAGCCGCAAGATGGAAGGGGCTTGAGTCCTTGAGAGGCATGGAAGAGAGCTGCTTCTCTGGCCTGAATACCTACCCAGAGTGCAAAAAACACTCTTCCATTTTGCTGTGTGACTACACGTGTAGATCTATTTCTTTTTTTTTTTTTTTGAAACAGAATCTCACTTTGTCACCCCGAGTAGAGTGCTGTGGTGTCATCATAGCTCACAGCAACCCCAAACTCTTGGCTCAAGTGATCCTCTTGCCTCAGCTTCCCAAGTAGCTGAGACTACAGGCACCCACCCCAATGCCCAGCTACTTTTTAGAGATGGGGTCGTGCTCTAGGCTCAGGCTGGTCTTGAACTCCTGAGCTCAGGCAATCCAGTCACCTTGGCCTCCCCAAGTGCTAGGATTGCAGGTGTGAGCTACTGTGCCTGGCCGCGTGTAGATCTGTTTCATGCCACAGTGTAGGGTACCCTGACTAATATTCTGACAGAGCCCAAATCTGAGTGCGGGTGACAGAGTAATAAAGGCACTCAGGCCTATGTGGCAGAATGGATATGGAAAAGGTGAGGGAGAGTGGGGTGTCAAGGCTGACTCTCCCATGTTCCTGGCTTGCATGGGTGGTTAAATGGTAGAAGCATTTCTTCGGCTAAGAGCCCCAGCAGAGGATCTAGATTTGGGGGAACATTACATGTTCACATTTGAACATGCAGAGATTGAGGTGCCTTGGAGACAACTCAGTAGAGATGTTGAGGGATAGTTGTACATGAGAGTTTAGAGTTGAGAAAATAGATCTGTCCTGGGGATTGTGGGCATGTTGTTGATAAATGAAGCCCCAACAATTCGATTGAGTGAACAAACAAGTGAACAGATGAATTGTTACAGAATCACAAACTGAGGCTCAAAGAAAAAGTCCCCCAGGTCTACACTGACCTAATGGCAGTGCTAATGCATAAACCAAAGCAAAAGAGCCTCTTTTTAGGAAGTGCTACTATTTCTCAGAGGGGAGATGCCTGTTTTCCATTTTCATAGGCTTCCCCACCCAGTACGCAATAGCGAGTCCTAAAATCTCTCATTGTCCCAATACCTGCTGCCCAGAATACTTTATAAAAGTTGAGAGTCCAGTCTCAGAGGCCTGGGAGTCTGAAATTTTTTTTTTTTTTTTTTTGATTTTTTTTGTAGAGACAGAGTCTCACTTTATGGCCCTCGGTAGAGTGCGGTGGTGTCACACAGCTCACAGCAACCTCCAGCTCTTGGGCTTAAGTGATTCTCTTGCCTCAGCCTCCCGAGCAGCTGGGACTACAGGCGCCCGCCACAACGCCCGGCTATTTTTTTTTGTTGCAGTTTGGCCGGGGCTGGGTTTGAACCCACCACCCTTGGCATATGGGGCTGGCGCCCTACTCAGTGAGCCACAGGCGCTGCCCGGGAGTCTGAAATTTTAAAAGCTGTGCAGGGGATTGTGATGCGAAGCTGGGCAGTGCACCGTGCCCACTGTATGCAGCCTGTGAGCTCCCAAGGAAACTGGCAGGATTGGGGTTATGTATGTGAATCACATTTACCAGTGAGGTCTGATTCTATTTTTTTTTTTTTTTTTTTTTTTGACACAGAGCCTCAAGCTGTCACCCTGGGTAGAGTGCTGTGGCATCACAGCTCACAGCAACCTCCAACTCCTTAAGCGATTCTCTTGCTTCAGCCTCCCAAGTAGCTGGGAGTACAGGCACCCGCCACACCACCTGGCTATATTTGGGTTGTAGTTGTCATTGTTGTTTGGCAGGCCTGGGCTGGATTCGAACTGGCCAGCTCTAGTGTATGTGGCTGGAGCCTGAGCCGCTTGAGCTACAGGTGCCGAGCCATGAGGTCTGATTCTAAAAAACATTCTTGCCATTTCTGATTGGCTTCTGGTGGGCAGAAGCTGCCTCTGTGCCTCAAACTGGGTGTGGGGTACGTCTTTTCAGATCTTACTCATCTGTTTTAAAGATTCTATTTGAGACACGGTGGGGAGCTCAGCAGGCAAAGGAATCTTCCCTTCCATGCTTCTATTGTGATTATTGTTGTTAGTGGTAATAGCAGCTGTCTCATTTATACCAGGCATTGTGCTGAACCCTTGGTGGCTGTTCTCTCTGATCCCTGCAAGACTACTGAGAAACAGGTGTTATCAAAGGCAAAGAAGCTCATAGTGGTCTGCTTAGGGATTGACATCTCAGATGCTTCCAGGCCAGGTGATGAGAATGGGTTTAGCAGGCTTGGGAGCACATCAGAACATGGTGGGACTGGGTTTCACTAGACAGCACCTGCCTCCTCTGCTGGGGGACAGCGTGACACAGCGAGGCTCAGCTCCTGGATACATGAGATTTGTCTAATGTGCCTTCATCCAAAAATTTTCCAAAATTATTGAGAAATATAACATTTTGTAGAAAAGTCATAATTGGTAAATGTTGGCAAATAATTTTTTCTTTTTTTTGGCTGGGGCTGGGTTTGAACCCACCACCTCCGGCATATGGGACCGGCGCCCTACTCCTTGAGCCACAGGCGCCGCCCGGCAAATAATTTTTTCAAACAATCACAACACTGTGTAGGGCAAGCAGGCATGTGTAAGAGTCAGCTTTGGTCCAGAAGGTACTGGCTTGTAACCCTAGGAGATCTTTTATTCATTCTGCAGGTACTGGCAAGCCCTTGGACCTCTTGGAGTTTATAGTCAGCTTCAGTGCTGTGTGGTCTTGCTCTGAGAGTGGTCTTTCCTTGGGGTAAGTCTGCTGGAGAAGTCTGCTGGATGTCGTACTAGTTTGTTAGGGCTGCTTTAATCAAGTACCACAAGTTGAGTGACTTGCAACAACAAAAATTTATTCTTTCACAGTTCTGGAGGCCAAAGTCCAAAATCCAAGTGTTGACAGGACCACACTTCCCTTGAACACTCAGTCTAGGGGCATCTTCCCTTGCCTCTCTCCCAGCTTCCAGTGATGCTGGCAATCCCTGGTGTTCCTTCTCTTGTAGATGCATCATTCCAATCTCTGCCTGTGTGGAATTTTCTCTGTGCATCCCTGTCTCTGTTTCTCTCTCTCTTTCTTTCTTTCTTTCTTTTTTTTTTTTTTTTGAGAAAGAGTCTGACTTTGTCACCCCTGGAAGAGTGCCATGGCATCATAGCTCACAGCAACCTCAGACTCTTGGGCTCAAGCAGTTCTCTTGCCTCAGCCTCCCCAAGTAGCTGGGACGACTGGTGCCCGCCACAATGCCTGGCTATTTTTAGAGACAAGGTCTCACTCTAGCTCAGGCTTGTCTCGAACTTGTGAGCTAATGCTATTCATTTGCCTCAGCCTCCCAGAGTGCTGGGATTACAGGCATGAGCCACCTCACCCAGCCCTTTCCTTCTCTTCTTGTAAGATCAATAGTCAAATTGGATGCAGGCCTACCCTACTCCAGTATGGCCTTGTCTTAGCTTGATTACATCTGCAAAGACTCTATGTCCAAATCAGGTTACAGTCAGAGGTACGGGGAATTAGAATTTGTATATATCTTTTAGAGCAGTGGTTTTCAACCTTCCTAATGCCTCAGCCCTTTAATACAGTTCTTGTGGGTTGCGACCCACAGGTTGAGAACCGCTGTTTTAGAGGGACACAATTCAACCCACAACAGATGTGTAAGTAGGCAGGTGAAATTTGGACATGATAGAACAGGAAGAGGAAATAGCAGATGCAAAGGCCCAGAGGCAGGAGGGTGCTATTGAGTTCCAGGAAATAAAAGAAAATCGGGCTGGGCGTGGTGGCTCACACCTGTAATCCTAGCAACTCTGGGAAGCTGACACTGGTGGATTGCTTGAGCTCAGAAGTTCAAGACCAAACTGAGCAAGAATGAGACCCCTAAAATAGCCGGGCGTTGTGGCGGGCGCCTGTAGTCCCAGCTGCTCGGGAGGCTGAGGCAAGAGAATCGCGTAAGCCCAAGAGTTAAGAGGTTGCTGTGAGCTGTGTGACGCCACGGCACTCTACCTGAGGGCAGTACAGTGAGACTCTGTCTCTACAAAAAAAAAAAAAAAAAAAAAAAGAATGAGACCCCTGTCTCTACTAAAATAGAAAAATTAGCCAGACATTGTGGTGGGCACTAACTACTTGGGAGGCTGAGGCAGGAGTATCACTTAGGCCCAGCAGTTTGAGGTTGCTGTGAACTAGGCTAACACCAAGGCACTCCAGCCTGGGCATTGAAAGTGGCAGTGAGATGTGGTGAGGTGTCTCGTGTTGGGGAGGGCCAGGCTAGGCTAGGCTGCAGTTAAGAGAAAAAAAAAAAGTCTCTGTACTGGGCACAATATAGGTTCATTTCTAGCTCATATCAAGTCTGACATGGGTAGAATAGCTCTTCTCCATTAGGTAGCTCTGCCATGCAGAGCACCTGGTCTCCAGGGAAAAAGAGGACTGGAGGCGGCCCCCAGTCTGTCAGCCCAGGCTGTGATTCTTCCACTCACAGACTACACAGCAAGGGAGGCTGGCAAGGGCAGGCCCGGATTACTGAGAGCCCTAACTGTCTCATGTGAAGTCAGGGCTAGGTCTTCATCCTCGGACCACTGGAAGTTAGCCAGAGCTTTTACACAAAGGTAGTGACAAGATCTGACTTGCATTTTAGAAAGATTCCTCTGGCTAGAGTAAGAAGCAAGGGAGCTAAAGCTGGTGTGGTAGAGTGTGGGAAGGGAGCCACAGCAGAGGCAGTGATATCTTTTTTTTTTTTTGAGAGAGTTTCATTTTATCGCCCTCAGTAGAGTGCTGTGGTGTCACAGCTCACAGCAAACTCCAACTCCTGGGCTTAGGCGATTCTCTTGCCTCAGCCTCCTGAGTAGCTGGGACTATAGGTGCCTGCCACAATGCCGGGCTATTTTTTTGTTGTTGTTGAACCCACCACCCTCGGTATATGGGGCTGGCGCCCTACCCACTAAGCCATGGGCGCTGTCCATGAGGCACAATATATATATATTTTTTGCAGTTTTTGGCTAGGGCTGGGTTCAAATCCACCACCTCTGGCATATGGGGCCGGTGCCCCACTCCTTTGAGCCACAGGCACCACCGAGGCACAGTATCTTAACTTGCAAAACTTCCACCTCGCAGGCTCAGCCAGAAAAAAAAGAGAGAACATGAGAAAAATTCATGTAATTAAAAAACTATCAAAATACATTGTGTGGGACTTTACCTAACAAATGCAATCAGTATAACCTGGTTCTCTGTACTCTCATGAACCGTCAACAACAACAACAAAAAATGTATTGTGTGTATGTCCTCTTCTAGACTGGAGACAATACAATACACATTTTATGGATATATTGCTAGATAGCCTGAATCCCCAAAGCCAGGGTACTGTACTCTATGAGCCTCTTAAAGGGTTTTCAGTAGTTACTGAGCTCCTTGCTGACTTGAGAACCTTCCTGTCACAGAAGATGCTCTCTATTCAGAGACCCATTTATAAGATTCTGTGTCAAAGGAACTTCTTACTGTTTCCAAACAGTAAGAAACACCTGTGGCAGAAACACCTTATATTATATGCATTCTGTTCCAGGGCTTACCCCTACATATCTGAAGTTCTTTTTTTTTTTTTGTAGAGACAGAGTCTCACTGTACTGCCCTCGGGGAGAGTGCTGTGGCGTCACACAGCTCACAGCAACCTCTAACTCTTGGGCTTACGCGATTCTCTTGCCTCAGCCTCCCGAGCAGCTGGGACTACAGGCGCCCGCCACAACGCCTGGCTATTTTTTGGTTGCAGTTTGGCCGGGGCTGGGTCCGAACCCGCCACCCTCAGCATATGGGGCCGGCGCCCTACTCACTGAGCCACAGGCGCCGCCCATATCTGAAGTTCTTTATAAAGTATTTTCTAAGCTGTTGCTTGCTTTGAGCCTCACAATAATTTAATCCCATAGGAGATATAATTTAGACCAAGAAACTCAGATGCTCAGAGATACCTTATTCAACAATAGCCAGGAGCCCTGAAAACAATCCCCAATGTGGAGGTGAAAAGTGCTGCCTCTGTGGCCACAACTTTAGCCAGGCCT
This sequence comes from Nycticebus coucang, assembly GCF_027406575.1. Classification (NCBI taxonomy): domain Eukaryota; kingdom Metazoa; phylum Chordata; class Mammalia; order Primates; family Lorisidae; genus Nycticebus; species Nycticebus coucang. The sequence continues at coordinate 81,877,024 of NC_069796.1, forward strand.
TATCAGTGTTCTTCGGTATAAAATGTAGGTAACTACACAAAAGATATTCTGAAGCTCCAATAAGGCAGTGTGGGTGAATGCATATTGCAAACTGTGAACTAGTGACCAAATATTATTCTTCAACTTTGTGTATCATTGAAGGTGCTTCTGAATTGTGCAAAAGAAAACCATGTGGACAATTAAGTGAATTTAGGTCTTCAGTAATATCTTGGAGCAGCACTTAACACTGTTTGATTTTGAACTTAATTTCCTGAATGATCTTCATTGCTTGAGGAGCTGTGCCCATCACCTCCGGCCAGCCACAGCCTGAGAAATGCAGTGTAGTGTGGCTAAATCTTCACATTTTTCTAGAAAAGCCTGAAGACAGTATTTTTGAAATGTGAAACTCATATTTTTCATCGGCAGGGCAACTCCGCTGGCCAGATGTAGTTGCTTGAGTCTGTCATGTAGTCTCGGGTTTCAGTTTTGTCACTTAAAACTGGTGGTGGTACTATCTTCTAAGCCAGGGGTTGTTAGGCTATAAGAAGAGAAAACAGAAGGCCAGCTTGCCACACGGGGCCTGGGTAGGAAGCCAGCCAGGAATGTCAGTTACTACATTCTGGGATATTTGATAGTGCCCAGGCTTCAGAGGTTGTAATCCTTGTCCGTTTGGGGCTGCCACCGTATGATTAAAAGGAATCACGGAGACTATCCAAGTCTTTCAAGTTCGGTGGTCAAGGATACAATATATAAAGGGGGTTTGTATTTTTGTGAATTAGTTAAAAGAACTAGCCACCCTTCCTGCCACACTCTCCAAAAATCTCATGATTACACAAGTAGTATATTTTGGTTAAAAATAAGGTTCAACAAAAATAATTCAAAGGAACATTAGCATTAACATTCAAGGTGGTGCCAGGCAACTTAAGATTGGTGAACACTGTTGGTGCCAGAACCCAAGAGGTCCTCCACTCCGGGCCTCCGGAGGCAACGAAAAGGGCAGGTGCGCGAGTCTTCTGAGGACAAGGTTAAAGAGGAGGGAGGATTCCATTTCGATCACTCCGACTCCCGCCGAGGGCCTTGGAGGGGACCTGGAAACCCGGGTTCTGCCACTTCCAGCCAGGCGACCTCGGGCTGCGAGACTTTCCTCAGGCTGAGTTTCCTCTTGTGGGAAATGGAGACGCAAAGGCTGCCAGGGGTGGGATGGGGTGTGCAAGAAGGCGAGAGGCTACTGCCTCAGTGAGTGGAGGGGTCAGACTCGCCCACCGGCCGCTCAGGGACACACCGCCAAACCACCTGGCTTCGGGAACCCTCCGCAGGGCCCTGACTCGCGCGGGTTCTAAAATGAGGACAAAGCCCGCCCGGATCTAGAGCGCGGGCGCCATCACGACCAATAGGATGCCGACGCAAGGCTGAGCGACGGGCTGGCGCAGCCAATGAACATGCGCTTTGTTGCGAGGTGTCTCCCGGCCCCCGGCATTATAAAGAGCGCCACGAGTCGGCATTGTCAGGCGGCGGCACCGCGCGGGCCGGACCTAGGCTTTGGGTCAGTGGGTTCTGTTCGGAAGCTACCGGGGAGGCGGGAGCGCTGTGGGAGCGGCTCCGTCGGCGGACGGAGGCGAGGCCCCAGCAGCGCGAGCCTGAGCGCAGCGGAGCCCGCGAGGCGCCTTCCCCGGCGGGTGGGGACGAGCGGGCCCCGCGTCGTCATCGGCGGCGAGGTGAGCGAGCGAGGTGAGCGGGCGGCGGGCGGGAGCTCCGGCGAGAGCCTCGCTGTCCTGACGCGCTGTCGCCGCTCGTTACAGGAGTCGCCGCGTCTCGGCCTACCATGTCGGAAGCGAGTGAGGAACAGCCCATGGAGACGACGGGCGCCACCGAGAACGGACATGAGGCAGCCCCGGAAAGCGAGTCGCCGGCTGGGGCTGGCACCGGGGCCGCAGCGGGGGCTGGAGGCGGGACCGCAGCGCCCCCGAGCGGGAATCAGAACGGCGCCGAGGGTGACCAGATCAACGCCAGCAAGAACGAGGAGGACGCGGGGTAGGTGGGGCCGCGGGAGGACAGGGGTGAAGCCTTTGTTCGGGGCCGCCTTTTGTTGGCGCCACGCGGCGGGGGGAGGGGCGGCGGCCCGGCCGGGGCCTGCGGGCGGCCCGCGAACTGGTCCCCGCCGCGCCCGTGCGCCTGCTCGGGCGCCGCCGCTCGCTGGAGTTTGCTGGAGTTTGTTGGGTCGACTTTGGCGCCGCCCCGGGGCCGCTCGCGCGCTGCTGGGACCCGGGCAGGCGCAGGGGCGGGCAGCCCGGAAGAGGAGCGGGTCAGACCCGGGGCCCAGCGAGTCTGGGGCTGCGCCGGGTTCCGTGGGCGGAGTTGGCGCGCGCCCTGCTCGGGCCTCCCGCCGCTCGTCGAGGGCGGAGTCAGGGTCTGAACCGGCGGCGGTCTTGGCTCCAGGAAGCCTTGAGTTTCTTGCAGTGAGTTCTCGGGAGGCGGGGAAACGCCGGCCTTTTGATATGAGGTTGTGGCCCGCAATGAATTCCCAGTTGTGAGCAGGGAGCCCATAACCCAGGCTAGGTTGTCCTCCCTTTTCCTCTCCCAGCATGGGGCTGCAGTGTTGTCAAGCTTGCTTTCTTAGCGTCCAGGTTGAGTTGAGTTTGGAAGGTAGTGGAGACTTAACATTCTTCAGAGATGCAGACTCTAAGGGTGGTTGTAGACCTTGTCTACAAAGGTGGTGGCTTCCTGAAGTCGCAGCTTTCTCAAAGGACTTGTTGCCGTGTGTCTCTTCCTACCATTTCAGGAAAATGTTTGTCGGTGGCCTGAGTTGGGATACCAGTAAAAAAGATTTAAAAGACTATTTTACTAAATTTGGAGAGGTCGTTGACTGTACAATAAAAATGGATCCCAACACTGGACGGTCAAGAGGGTTTGGGTTTATCCTCTTCAAAGATGCAGCCAGTGTGGAGAAGGTAAGCTGGATACTGTACTAAGCTGTCTCAGTGGATAGTATTGGAATTTCAACATAACATATGATTGGTTTGGGTGCTTTGTGTGTGGTTGAGCGCTTTGGGAAAAGCAGACTGGTTAGGAACGAAAGTTCCTGGTGTTGAGGGGATAAAAACATGAAGTTGTGAATGAAAGTATCTACCTGGGGTGGTTCAGGAAAGTCATGGTTGGCATCTGTTACTTTTTTGATGTGCCAGTTCCAGGAGCTGTATTAAGTGTTAATGTAAAGATTAGAAAAGAATTCCAAGATTGCTGTGGGATAGGCATTTAGCCCCATTTTATAGGAAAACAAAAAACCTAAGGCCCAGAGAAGCTTAAGTAGAAGAGATCACATAGTTAGAAGGATGGAGTAAGAGCTCCATCCCTGGCGGTGTCTCCAGCCTGCGTCCTGAATCAGTGCACCTTTGCTTCTGGAGGTGAATGGGCCTTAAGCTGGGACTGCTTTGGCAGAGAAGGGCACACTGCATGGGCGAAGGTTGAGGGGCAAGGATTGATGTATACATTGTTGAGGAGAAGCAGCTGCACTTGTGAGGCTTCAAGAAAATTGGGCTGTGAGATCAACCCAATAGTAGAAATTTGGGGGGATGAAATGCATTTGTGTTTCTGTGCTGGTGTCTTGGCTCACAGAGAAGGGTCTTGTCAGTCATGTTGCCGAATTAGAACGCCTTCTGTTGGAACAGGTCCTAGACCAGAAGGAGCACAGGCTGGATGGCCGTGTCATTGATCCTAAAAAGGCAATGGCTATGAAGAAGGACCCGGTAAAGAAAATCTTTGTAGGGGGTCTGAATCCTGAAGCTACTGAGGAAAAGATCAGGGAGTACTTCGGAGACTTTGGGGAGGTAAGTGTGTAGCTCTACAAGTGACTTGCCAGCTGCCCCAGCGGCTGGCTTCCTGGTTGTTGGTAGCTTTGGCCAGCAGGAGCTTTCTTTTTCAGTCTGTGGCCTTCAGTAGGTTTTTTCTCCTGTGAATTTTCTGCATGCTCTGGGCTTGGGAGTGGGGTAGTGGTCCTCAGGTTTGCCTATACTTTTTGCAGATTGAAGCCATTGAGCTTCCAATGGATCCAAAGTTGAACAAGAGACGAGGTTTTGTCTTTATCACCTTTAAAGAAGAAGAACCTGTGAAGAAGGTTCTGGAAAAAAAGTTCCATACTATCAGTGGAAGCAAGGTAAGGTTTGTGTGCTTGGTCTTCTGCTGCAGAGCTGGGCCCTGCTGATGTGGGTTAGGGATGCCTGTGAGAGCTCTCCAGGTTAGCCAGACCTTACTGTTTCTCTGCAGCATATGCTGTCCTGTAAACAGTTCCCGTCCTTTGTAGTGCTCCCAGAGTGGGAGATTGCCAGGAAATATACAGGATGTGAGGGGGAGATAGGAGAGGAAAGATGGCTTCTGTGGCTAGAGCATGCTGGGTGGCCTCCTTGCTTCCTGATTTAAAGCTAGAGATGACAGTGTTCTAGATTTTAGAGTCCAGGGTGTATTACACCTACACTTAAGGTCTCAGAAGATTCTAGAACTTTGCAGCTCACCGATTTTCCTCTGGTTTTTCTTGCTCCAGGGTTTTTCTGCCTCTTTATACTACGTTTTTGTTCACTTCCATTCCCTTGGGCACTGCTTAATCAATCTTAGTCTCAGGTCCAGATTCTTCCCAGAGAGCTTCCAGGGTCCTAGCAAGCATAAATCCCTGGCCATTTCTGCTTTCTGATTAGTGGAGTCATGTACAGTGAGAAGTATAGTTCTTTCCTGGACTCTGGTCAGGGAGAAGGTAGTTAAGGCTTTAAGTTGGCAGTTGGAGTTGAGGGTGTGGCCTGCTGTGGCAGGGTGTGGCAGACACTGCTTCTTAGCTAGAGTTGGCAGCCAGATAAGGTGGGATAGGTAGGGTGGGACTCCTAGAAGTCTCCATCCAGGTTGAGAATTTGGAAAGATTGGATTAGGATTAGACTCTTAAGTTTTTTTTTTTTTTGAGATAGTCTTAAGCTGTCACCTTTGGTAGAGTGCTGTGACATCACAGCTCACAGCAACCTCAAACTCTTGGGCTTAAGTGATTCTCTTGCCTTAAGCCTCCAAAGTAGCTGGGACTACAGGCCCCCTGCCCGCCACAACCCTGGGCTATTTTTTTGTTGTAGTTGTCATTATTGCTTAGCTGGCCTGGGTTGGGTTTAAACTAGCCAGCCTGGGTGTATGTGGCCGGTGCTGTAACCACTGTGCTACAGGCGCCAAGCCCAGACCCTTAAGTTTAATGGGTTAAGTTTAATGAGTGAGGAATTAGTTGTTACTGTAATAGACAGTGATACAAAGAAGCCTTTTTATGTGAAGTAATAAGAAATAGGAAGAGCCTGGAAGGTGGGGGTGTGGGGGTTGGGTAAATGCAATTTAGTTGGTTGTATTTGGTTTTTAATTCAGTGGTATAGAAAACATCAAACTTCATTACTTGGTAAGGATAATGTGCCAGTTAAGCTTGTATGGGGACACAATGTAAAATGTACTTTATTCAATGGGTGTATGTATCGGGGGACTTCCCTTTAAAAATACAGTGTTCTGATTTATTTAAATAGGTGCCCTGACGTCCCCAATCCCACTCTACCCTAGCGGGTGGTGTTTTGGGCAAAAAAGAACGGACTTTTTGGGACCTGAGGAGATACAGCCATTTGGCCTATCCCAATAACAGACTAGTGGTTAGAGGAGGGCATGGATCAGCTCACATGTCCTAAGCCTCAGCTTTATCTGCAAGATGGAAGTCACCTTCTTAACAGATGAGTTTCTGTAAGAAAAAGAAAAATGTTGTAATAATTACCTTCTTATCCAAGGCTCCTCATTTGGGCAGTCTTATCTGACTCTGGCCCAGTAAGACCAACGTGGTGCCAGCTCTGCAGCCTGTCTTCCCTTCAGTTGAAGTTGGCCCAGTTTCCTCTCTCTCATAGACATAGAGTTGCCTTGGGGCTGAGATCATCCATATCCAGTGCATTCCTGGAAAGGTTCTCATCAGAAGGGCCCTTGATTTCATTTTGTTTTATTTTGAGACAGTCTCCCTATGCTGCCCTCAGTAGTGTGCTGTGGTGTCACAGCTCACAGCAACCTTAAAATCTTGGGCTTATGCAATTCTCTTGCCTCAACCTCCCAAGTAGCTGGAACTACAGGTGCCCGCCACAACACCTGGCTATTTTTTGTTGTTGTAGTTGTCGTCGTTTGGCAGGCCTGGGCTGGATATGAACCTGCCAGCTCTTGTGCATGTGGCTGGCGCCCGAGCTGCTGAGTTCAGGTGCCCAGCTGGGCCCTTGGTTTTGGTTGTGGTTCCAAGAACTTTTAGCTCAGATGTGGTCTCTCACTTCAGCATGTTTTTGAGCAAATGGACCTTATCTAGTGCCTGACTGTTGCAGTGCATGTCTTTGTCTTGAGTTTACCCCACTGGCCTGACCTGCTGTCCTCTTGGCTTTTAGTGTGAAATCAAGGTGGCCCAGCCCAAAGAGGTCTATCAGCAGCAGCAGTATGGTTCTGGGGGGCGTGGAAACCGCAACCGGGGGAACCGAGGCAGCGGCGGTGGTGGTGGAGGTGAGTGGAGCCTGAATAAAGATGGGTCCCATTTCCCTGCCTCCATGGAGCCTTTCTATGCCTGTCTTGGGGCTCCCTCTGGTGCTATGTAGCAGTGGGGTGGGAAGGCAGGAATGGGCATGGTTCTCCTGGGCTAAGGCTGTGTGCTTGAGGCTGTGCTGCTGCTGCCGCCCCTCAGAATGGAAGAACACTGTCTTTCAGTGGCTTGAGGGCCCAGGGCAAGAGGGAGCATTTGCATTGCACTCTAGGCACTGGATATGATAGGGTGTTTTGGCTCTATGGGTGTTGTCTGAGTCTGGCACACCCATGGGCAGTAGGCAGAACCATAGGGCAGAGCTGTGCCAGGCGCTTACCTTCTTCCATTCCAGGCCCCTCTGACTCCAAAGCCTGAACTGCATCTTTTTGAAGGCCAAGCTGCCAGGGAGGGTGGGGTTCACCAGAGGGTGATTTAAGTGAGTGAGCTGCCTTGTTTGCCCCAGTGAAGTTAGCCTCTGATCATCTGCTTGGGTCTCAGATGCAGGGCCGGGCCCAGAGCCCTCTACATCAGAACAGCAGTCCCTGGCTTCTGCCTGAGCTGCCATAGTAACCCCGCCACCCAAAGGGCAGGATTTCCTCCATCCTAGCTCCTGCGTGTGCTAAATGGTCCGTGGGCCCCTGTGCCCTGCTCCCCCCACAGGTCAGAGTCAGAGTTGGAATCAGGGCTACGGCAACTACTGGAACCAGGGCTACGGCTACCAGCAGGGCTACGGGCCCGGCTATGGCGGCTACGACTACTCGCCCTATGGCTATTACGGCTACGGCCCCGGCTACGACTACAGTAAGTAGGAGAGAGGGAGGTCCCATCTGCTCATCCACCCAGGGGAGGCAGGACAGAGAAGAGAGTATAGGAGCTACTGGCAGCAGGGTCTTTGGAGTCAGACAGGCCTGGCTCAGCCACTGGAGCTACCTGATTTTGAGCTCTAGCTTATAGGCCTTAGTAAGGTGGGGAAGGTAATCCCTGCCAGACCAGGGCAGTGAGGATCCTGTGAGATGCATGTCAAGCGCCTGGCACAGGGTGGATTGTCAGTATTAGCTCCTACCATTGTTCTTGTCCCTAGGTCAGGGCAGTACAAACTACGGCAAGAGCCAGCGACGTGGTGGCCATCAGAATAATTACAAGCCATACTGAGGCAGCGGCAGAAGTGAGCGACTGACTGACCGCACAGGCTTTGTTTGGATATGGAGTGAACACAAACAATTATGTACCAAATTTAACTTGGCAAACTTTCTATGGCCTGTCCCATGTGCATCTTATTTAAAATTTCCCCCCGGAAATCACTCTCCTGTTTACTATTTCCAGAGCTCTAGTTGTTTTAGGCAGCGTGTGGTGTCTCAGAGGCCAGAGCGGCATTATGGGCTGATTTTATAACCAGGTTACCCAGAACCAAATTGGAGGGTCTGCTTCCCGCTGCCGCTCTGCAGCCTGGACCTATGGACCCTGGTTGTAAAGAGTAAACTGTATCTTAGGAAACCAGTGTCACCTTTTTTTCACCTTTTAATTTTATATTATTTGTGTCATACATTTCCTGTAATGGAAGTGTTAATTTTACTGTACTTTTTGGTACCTTTTGGGAATCTAATGTATTGTAAGGTATTTTACACGTGTCCTGATTTTGCCACGACCTGGATATTGAAGCTATCCAAGCTTTTGAAATAAAAATTAAAAAACCCCCAAGGTTGGGTGAGTGTGGGATCTACTGTGTGAGACCTCTTGCCCAGTGGGGAGTGCTGGGTGTCCTGGGGCTGGGGCCTTTCCCACAGCAGGCTTTTTCAGCTGCAGGCCCAGTTGTGGGGGTGCAGCTTTGATAGAAGGACCTGGCCACTGATCTTTTTGAGCTACTACTTACTGCTCTGAGTCTATATCCTTTATGATCTTTTTACAGCATCGTGTCAGGCATAAACACATTCTACATCCTTGCTTAGCCTCCTTCAATGACTGCCCTGCCCAGGACATGGGTCCCTTTAAAGAAAGGGAATAGCTCCTAAAAGGCAGCTGTTGAGGGGTGAAGGCATTATGGTGGGGGCTGTAATTCCCCAGTATGCATGCCTTCCTTGTTGCAGTGTGTCTCTGCAAAAAATGAGATTTATTTATTTGATCTCTTCCAATAAGGACAATGTGAACTCTACTAGAGCAAATGTCAGGGGCCAGCTGAATAGGGACATGACAGTACTTGTCTTGGCTGGCACATACCAGACTGCTCTGGCAGTCTGGTGGCTCAAGTAGAGCCTCTCAAATTTTGTTTATTCCCACCCTTAGGAGTTAGGGAGGAAATAGCTGCTTCTGTTACAACATGCAAGCTGAGTATTCTGAGGGGGTGGGTGAGTGGATCGCTGTCAATCAGGGAAGAAGTCTTTTGAGGTGGAGTTTGCTGAGGGTGCTGATGGTAAAAGAACTAGCTCTGTGTTCCTCAACAGCAGGAAGCGTGGCCCACTCACCTGGGGACACCTGACTGAGCAGGGGTGGCTCAGGGCTGGAGCCTCAGCGTTTCACAACTTTTCACCTTCTTTTCCATATCTGGAAAAGACCACAAAGAACTACTCACCTTTCTCTGCTGCCTCTAGTCCCACCCTGCCCCTTATCTGCAGATAACTTCCTGAGAGCTCCACACACTGGCTGGCCTTTGGTCCCCACTACCCCCTGAGGTGTCTGGCAGGGATTGAGTCAACTCCCAACTCCACAGCCCTAGGCTTAAGTCCACCCATGGGCAGCAGTGAAGTACCTATAAGTGGGAGGGAAATCTGGTCCCTGCCACAATATGAATTTGCCTTTTTGGAGTTGGACTGAATTCTATTTATTTATTTTGTTGCAGTTTGGCCAGGGCCGGGTTCGAACCCACCACTCTCAGTATATGGGGCTGGCACCCTACTCACTGAACCACAGGAGCCACCCAGTCTCACTGAATTTTTTTTTTTTTTTTTTTTTGTAGAGACAGTGTCTCACTTTATGGCCCTCCGTAGAGTGCCATGGCCTCACACAGCTCATAGCAACCTCCAACTCCTGGGCTTAAGTGATTCTCTTGCCTCAGCCTCCCGAGTAGCTGGGACTACAGGCGCCCGCCACAACGCCCGGCTATTTTTTGGTTGCAGTTTGGCCGGGGCCGGGTTTGAACCCACCACCCTCGGTATATGGGGCTGGCGCCTTACCGACTGAGCCACAGGTGCCGCCCCTCACTGAACACTATGTCAGCACATGGCCATATCAAGTTTGATGATTAAAGATTCCCTTAAAAGTAGATTTAGGGAGACCCTGGGCTGACCACGGTCATCTCAGGTGACTGATAAGAACATGGAGAGGAATTTTATCTTGTATTCTGTCTGTCCTTGCTGCTGGCAATTTTATTTCAGCCACTTAGCAGCCATAGCCTCATGTAAAGTTATCCTAGGGTGGCTATGTGCACAGCCATGGGGGTCTCCATTGCCCTTGTCCTGGGTCCCACGCTGTCTGCTCCCTGCTCCCTGCCCAGGCAACCTAGGTAGTAGATGAGCAATACATAATGTCCAGGCCAGGCAGGGCCCACTCCCAATTCCCCTGTACTGTTGGGGATGCCCTCACCAGCTGCTGGGCTCTCAGTTCCCCATGTTCTTCCTTATGTACTGGGAGGTTATGGAGACATGGGAAATTGCTCCTCAGGTTCCCAGCTTACCAGTCAGAATGGCATCCAGCTTGGCCACCACATGTTGTGCATTGTCCAGGCTGAAGCACATGGGGGGCTTAAACTTCAGGACGTTCCTCCCAGGGCCATCTGTGCTCAGCAAAATGTAGTTCTCCTTCAGCCTATGAGGACAAGACACCCCTTCACATGGCCCTCAGGGCCTTACCTCAGCCTGGCCTTTGACCTTGGGGCTCCAGCCACACTGCACTCGCTCATCACAGCCTACTTCTGCCAGGATGCTGCACTGGCCATCCCTGTTGAAGTCTTGCTCATCCTGCAGCCCAGTACCAGTGGCTCTGCCTGGGTTGCACTGTATCTGCCCCCCAGATCATGTGTCCCTGGAGCCCCCTCAGCCAAGCCAAGAATGGCCACAGGGGCACACTAGACTGCATTTCCCATTTTTACATGTGGTTGATGCGAAGTCTATTTCTTTCTTTTTTTTTGTCTGTAGAGGCAGAGTCTCACTTTAACGCCCTCGTGGCGTCATACGCCTCACAGCAACCTCCAGCTCTTGGGCTTATGCTATTCTCTTGCCTCAGCCTCCCGAGCAGCTGGGATTACAGGTGCCCGCCACAACGCCCAGCTATTTTTTGTTGCAGTTTGGCTGGGGCTGGGTTTGAACCTACCACCCTCGGTATATGGGGCCGGCGCCCTACTCACTGAGCCACAGGTGCCGCCTGATCTGAAGTCTATTTCTTTTTACATGGAAAATGTTCCACATTTCAAACAGGATGATGAACACCATGTAGTCCCCATTGGCTTCAATAACTTACAACACCCCTGCTCCCAGGTTATTTTGCAATCCCAGACAGCTGCGTCACAGCTTACAGCAACCTCCAACTCTTGGGCTTAAGCGATTCTCTTGCCTCAGCCTCCCAGTAGCTGGGACTACAGGCACCTGCCACAATACCTGGTTATTTTTTGGTTGCAGTTGTCATTGTTTAGCAGGCCTGGGCCTGGTTTGAACCTGCCACTCCTGGTGTATTGGGCCGGCACCCTGCCGCTATGGCCTGGCCCGCCCCACATTTACATCTTTAACATAGTAACTTACTTTGGCCACTGAGGAGCCTGCTGTGACTGTGTATACATTCTCTTTGACTCCTGCTCCTGTTAATTTGCTTATCAGGGCTAGGGGCTAGGGCAGTGGTTCTCAACCTTCCTAATGCCATGGCCCTTTAATACAGTTCCTATGGGTCGGGACCCACAGGTTGAGAACTGCTGGGCTGGGGGATTGTCCTTAGTCTGTCTCTGGCTCTTGTCCAACACTGACCAGGGCCGTGCCAGAAAGAAGTTTGTGGAGTCTGCTCTGGGGCTATATCCAGCTCTGCCATATAACATGGAGACTGCAGGTGTTAATACTTGCCCTGAGTTCCATTTCTTCACTGAACTGCAGTAATAAGTCCTGAGTGCTATGAGGTGAGCGATGAGGTTTAGCCCAGGGTCCGTCTCCTTCCATGCCACCCTACCATCTAGAATCCCTTAAGTTCCTGCAAGTGGTGGGAAAGCTGGTACACCTGTCATTGACCAGCAGAGAGAAGGCCACTGAGGATGGGCCAACCTCAGGTCTACATCAGTGCCATTGATGTGAATTATAAAAACAAGAAAATGCATGTTTCACAATTTGAATAAGGATAAAATGTCAAACACCAGAAGTTTTCCTGGTGGGGGAGGGAACAGGCATAGGAAGTGTAGGTAAAGAGATTAGAAGGATCTCTAATATGCTAATTCATCTAGATCAGGAGGAGTGCCACCTCTCAGCTCTAGAAATGGGAATCCTGAGTGGCGCAGCCACAGCTCCCAGCTGTGATTCTTTCACCTTAGCCTATGAAAGGTGGTGTTAGGGCTGCCTGGGTGTGAGTGCCTGCTAAGCTTAGGCCTTCTCAGCAGAGGAGTCCCCTCTGGGCTGGGCACAGCCACACCTCATTTGAAGCCTTTGTGGCCAGGTACTAGATACAGAACTGCCACATCCACTGATGAACTGCCCCTCATCAGGCCCAGAGTGCATGACAAGAGGGTGGACAGATGGGAGGTAGGAGAGAGGTTCCTTCTTATTCCTCAGGGTCCAGGCTTTCAAAGAGGCACCTATAGTGACTCCTAATCTAGAAAGCAACTTGTTTCAAGAAAGAAAAAAAAAAATACCTGGATACCAAGAAGTCAGCTTCTTCAGTTGCTGGTGTTCTTGTGGCCTCATCTTTGATCAGATCCACGCCAATGAAGAGCCCAACACCCCTGGAGGGAAAGGTGATGCTATCTCAAAAGGCCAAGCCTGAGGGACCGTGGTCCTCACTCTCACCCTCTGCTGAGCCTTGGCCAAACCATCCATTGGAAAGCCTACTAGGGCTCTGACTTGTGTCTCCTGAGGAAACTGAGTGCAGGAAAAACTCAGGGTAGTGAAAACAGTTTGAGAAAGGAGCTGGAATATAGAGAGGTCCTTGGTATAGAGTATACTATAGACCAGGCATCCTCAAACTTTTTAAACTTTTTAAACTTGGGGGGCCAATTCACTGTCTGTCCCTCAGACTGTTGGAGGGCCGGACTATAGTTTAAAAAAAAAAAAAAACTATGAACAAATTCCTATGCACACTGCACATATGTTATTTTGAAGTAAAAAAACAAAACGGGAACAAATCACACTGCCTCATGTGGCCCGCGGCTGCAGTTTGAAGGCCTCTGCTATAGACAGAGGAAGGGAGTTGGGAGTCAGAGCTCAGGTTGTATTCTGGCTTTTCCCCTCCCTAAGTGCAAAAGCACCTCAGTATTTCAGTTCCCCTTGAATATAAAAGTTACCAACTGATGTCCCAGGTTGTTAGAGGTGAGGGAAGAAAATGACACATGGCAGGTAGGTGGTGACAACTGCCCCCAGAGCCTCACCTGATGTCCCCGATGATGGGATGTTTGGCTTTTTGCTGTCTGAGGAGCTCCATCAGGAAGCTACCCACACAGGTGGCATGAGCTTGGAGTTGCTCCTTCTCTAAGACATCCAGGACAGCCAGCCCCACAGCACAGGACACTGGGCTTCCCCCAAACTGAGCCAGGGACAAAGGACATGTCAGACACCCAGCAGACTAAGCCAAGTCCCAGGAAGGAGGAGGGCGGAACTGCCACACATAGTCTAAGGGCAGTGATGAGCATAGGGCTCATCAGTGGCAGTAAGTGGGGTTTTCCTAGGGCCCCTCAGCTTTCAAGGTGCTAATGGGACTGTAACACATGTCTCCGGGGTGCAGTTGGGGTACCAAGAAGATGCAGAATCTGAGAAGAGGGTGTACTGTGCATTCCTGCAGAACTAGCCTTTGCCAAGAGAGAGGCTTTAGGGCCCCATCTTGCTGTCGAGCTTAGACCCATAGTAATGAACGAGTTATCCCTTAAAGGAGGGTCAGAGGCATGCCAGAGCCCTCTGGGGAAGCCACTCTGATATGAGTTCACAGTTTGGCTGGCTGAGCCCTGGGCAGATATAGGATATAGACACAAGCAGGCTGGGAGCCACATCTGGCTTCTGGACTCATTCAGCTTATAGGTCATTATTATTATTATTTTTTTTTGTTGTTGTTGCAGTTTGGCCGGGGCTGGGTTTGAACCCGCCACCCTTGGTATATGGGGCCAGTGCCCTGCTCACTGAGCCACAGGCGCCACCCTATAGGTCATTATTTTAGTTTTAAAATGTCCACCTTATTCTATATAAATAACACTTAGCCACAAATCATTTGCATCTGAGGAAGAGATGGCCCATGAGATTGATCAATAAAACATTAAGAAATTTTATACATTTTTAGGCATCCCTAGACAAGTATATCACAATCCAGAAATACGGGTATCACTACTACGTATCACATAAGATAAAAAGGAACTATCAGGAGACTTCAAAAATAGTAAATTTACCTGTCCCTTAGCCTATGTGGTATTATTAAAAGTTATAAATTAGATGCTACCAATTTAAAATGATAGACTTCAGGCTCAGTGCCTGTAGCTCAGCAGCTAGGGCGCTAGCCACGTACACCAGAGCTGGTGGGTGTACACCAGATTCTGCCTGGGCCTGCCAAACAATGACAGCTACATCCGAAAAATAGCTGGGTGTTGTGGCGGGCACCTATAGTCCCAGCTACTTGGGAGGCTGAGGTAAGAGAAGCTTAAGCCCAAGAGTTTGAGGTTGCTGTGAGCTGTGATGCCACACCACTCTACACAGGATGACAGCTTGAGACTGTCTCAAAAAAAACCCAAAAAAACCAGAGATATATTTCTGACCTACCAAACTGTGCCTGCCTGGCTACCTGGGCCCAGCAAGGGTGGTTCCCTTCAGGTATCCTCTCCCAGACCCTGCAAGCATCTGTCCTATAAATTAGATTTTTTGTTTCTAAACTATATTTAAAAAAAAATTAGCCAGGCATGGGGGCTCACACCTAGTACTCTGGGAGGCTGAGGAAGGTTGAGCTCAGGAGTTTGAGACCAAACTGAGCAACAGTGAGACCTTGTCACTACTAAAAATAGGAAAATTAGCCAGGTGCCTGTAGTCCTAGCTACTGGGGAGGCTGAGGCAAGAGGAATGCTTAAATCCAAGTGTTTGAGGTTGCTGTGAGCAAGGATACTATGGCACTCTACTCAGGACACCGAATGAGAAACTGCCTCAGGAAAAAAAAAATCAACTTTAGCAAGGTTTAATTTACATATAATAAACTATGTTATTCATCTCCGTAATGTCTAAGCCAAAAAAGAAGAAAAAACCCAAGGCCGAGGCAGGTGGATAGCTTGAGCTCACGAGTTGGAGACCAGCCTGAGCAAAAAGTGAGACCCTGTCTCTACTAAAAATTGAAAAACTGAGGCAGGATTGCTTGAGCCCAAGAGTTGGTTGCTATGAGCTATGACACCACTGACAGCTTGAGACTGTCTCAAAAAAAAAAAAAAAAAAAAAAAACAACAAAATTGTCTATGTGTAAAGCATGAAGTTAATTACTATGTGACAAATGTATATATACCTGTGGAACCTCCCTCTCAATGAAAACTACAAAATGTAGTTCCTTGTGCACCCAGTTGACTACTGGCTCCATGCAACCACTGACCTTTGTGTCACTATGAGATGTCTACAGGGGCTTTGAAAGGCTCAGATGTATATGCCTGGGAATCTAGAAGGCCTTTGCTATGCAGAAGCATATGCTCATGCCCAGTGCTGTACATGTGTTCAGGAAAGACCTGAAAAGCCCTGAGCTCTCACTACTGGCTATCTTGAAGCTCTGGGGTAAAAGGAATCAAAGGTTAAGGTAAAATTATAAACTCTAGGGCGAGGGATTTATTGGTTCAAAGTAATTTTTTTTTTTTTTTTTTTTGAGACAGAGTCTCAAGCTGTCGCCCTGGGTAAAGTATTGTGGGATCACATCTCACAGCAACCTCAAACTCTTCAGCTTAAGTGATTCTCTTGCCTCAGCCTCCCAAGTAGCTGGGACCACAGGTGCTCGCCACAACACCTAGCTATTTTTTGGTTGTAGTTGTCATTGTTCTTTGGCGGGCCCGGGCTGGATTTGAACCCACCACTTCTGGTGTATGTGGCTGGCGCCCTAGCTGCTTGAGCTACAGGTACTGAGCCTGGTTCAACGTAATTAAGGAGTTTACTATCCAGGGCGGTGCCAGTGGCTCAGTGGGTAGGGCGCTGGCCACATACACTGAGGCTGGTGGTTTCAAACCTGGACTGGGCTAGCTAAAACAACAATGGCAACAACAACAAAAATAGCAGGGCGTTGTGGCGGGCCTCGGTAGTCCCAGCTACTTTGGAGGCTGAGGCAAGAGAATTGCTCAAGCCCAAGAGTTTGAGGTTGCTGTGAGGTGTGATGCCATGGCACTCAACCCAGGGAGACAGCTTGAGACTCTTTTCAAAAAAAAAAAGGGGGGGGGGGGCTTGCTGTCCAATCATTAGATGACCACTAAGCTAACCAAGTAGATGAGATCAGTGATGTTCACCCTGTGTGCTGTGAGAGGATCTTAGGAGTGCTGCCAAAATTTTGAAGACCACTAATTATTATTTTTCTTGAGACAGTTCTCATGATGTCACCCTTGGTAGAGTGCTGTAGCATCACAGCTCACAAGAACCTCAAACTATTGGGCTTAAGTGATTCTCTTGCCTCAGACTCCCAAGTAGCTGGGACTACAGGTGCTTGCCACAACTCTCAGGTGTTTTTTTTTTTTTTTTTTCAGTTTTTGGCCAGGGCCGGGTTTGAATCCACCACCTCCAGTATATGGGGCTGGGGCCCTACTCCTTGAGCCACAGGTGCCACCCTCAACTCCTGGGCCTTTTAAGCAAGTCTCTTGCCTCAGCCTCCCAAGTAGATGGGACTATGGGCGTACACCACAATGCCCGGCTACTTTTTGGTTGTAGTTGTCATTGTTGTTTGGCAGGACCGGGCTGGATTTGAACCCACCAGCTCTGGTGTATGTGGCTGGTGCCTTAGCCACTTGAGCCACAGGCGCCGAGTCTGCCAAGGTGTTATTTTTGTTGTTGTTGTTCAGCAGGCCTGGGCCAGGTTGGAACCTGCAACCTCTGGTATATGTGGCCAGCGCCCTAACCACTGAGCTACAGGCACTGAGCCTAATTAAATTATTTTTGAAAGAAGTTTAAAGCACAGTGAGTATATTCTTTTCTTTTTTTTTTTTTTTACCTCTTTTTTTGGATCAGCATAATTTAAGTGTGCTGTGGAAGTTAAACTATAGGTTCAAGTGTGCCATGAGATAAAAAAAGGTTGAAAAACACTGGGCTAGTTTGTGTGGTGGCTCGCACCTGTAATCCTAGGTGGGAGCCTCTGGGAGGCTGAGGCAGGTGGATTGCATGAGCCCAGGAGTTGGAGACCAGCTTGATCAACAGTGAGACCCTGTCTCTCTAAAAAAAAAAAAAAAAAAGAAATAGCCAGGTACTGTGGCGGACGCTTTTCGTCCTAGCTATTCAGGAGGGTGAGGCAAGAAGGTCACTTGAGCCCAGGAGTTTGGGGTTGCTGAGAGCTATGATGTCATAGCACTCTACTAAGGGGCAACGAAATGAGACTCTGTGTCCAAAAAATAAAAATTAAAAATATTTCTATTCTATTAAAAAGAAAAACACTGGACTATGTTGGGTGTGGTGATGCATGCCTGTAATCCTAGCACTGTGGGAGGCTGAGGTGGATGGATCTTTTGAGCTCAGAAGTTTAAGACTAGCGTGAACAAGAGTGAGACCCCCATCTCTTAAAAATAAAAAATAGCAAGGCATGGTGGCTCACACCTGTAATCCTAGCACTCTGGGAGGAGGAGGCTGGTGGATTGCTTGAGCTCAGGAGTTCAAGACCAGCCTGAGCAAGAGTGAGACCCCATCTCTACTAAGAACAGAAAAACTCGGCTTGGTGTCTGTAGTTCAGTGTGTAGGGCACCAGCCAGATACACCGAAAATGGCGGGTTTGAACCCTGCCCGGGCTTGGTAAACAACAATGACAACTGCAAACAAACAACAACAACAACAAAAATAGCTGGGTCTTGTGGTGGGTGCCTGTAGTCCCAGCTATTGGAGAGGCTGAGGCAAGAGAATTGCTTAAGCCCAAAAGTTTGAGGTTGCTGTGAGCTACAAGGCCATGGCATTGTACCCAGGGTGACATAGTGAGACTCTATCTTTTTTTTTTTTTTGTAGAGATAGAGTTTCACTTTATGGCCCTCGGTAGAGTGCCATGGCATCACACAGCTCACAGCAACCTCCAACTCCTGGGCTCAAGCGACTCTCCTGCCTTAGCCTCCCGAGTAGCTGGGACTACAGGCGCCCGCCACAACGCCCGGCTATTTTTTTGTTGCAGTTCGGCTGGGGCCGGGATTGAACCCGCCACCCTGGGTATATGGGGCCGGTGCCTCACCGACTGAGCCACAGGCACTGCCCCGTGAGACTCTATCTTAAAAAACAAAACAAAACAAAAAAAACCCCCACTAGCCAGGCATTATGGTGGGTGACTGTAGTCTCAGCTACTCAGGAGGCTGAGGCAAGAAGATCACTTGAACCCAGGAGTTTGAGGTTGCTGTGAGCTGTGATGCTATGGCATTCAACCCCAGGGCAACAGAGTGACACTGTCTCAAAAAGAAGAAAAAAAAAAAAACAGGTGGACTAGAGTGATCACATATAAACACCGACTTTACAGAATTATAGAATTAATTTGAAATGGCACTAAACAACAAATCGTGGACAGGGAGGAGAATATGATTTCCAAAGTTGCCACATTTTATATTTATATATATATCAAGCTGTTGACCTGGTTAGAGTGCCATGGCATCATAGCTCATAGCAACCTCCAACTCTTGGGCTCAAGTGATCCTCTTGCCTCAGTTTTTCTATTTTTAGGAAAGATGGGGTCTTGCTTTTTGCTCAGGCTGGTCTTGAACTAGTGAGCTCAAGCTATCCACCCACCTCCGTCTCCCAGAGTGCTAGGATTACAGGTGTGAGCCACCATGCCTGGCCTATTTATTTATATTTTTGTTGAGACAGAGTCTTACTTCGTCACCCTCGGTAGAGTGTTGTGGTATCATAGCTCACAGCAAACTCAAACTCTTGGGCTCAGGCAGTTCTCTTGCCTCAGCCTCTCGAGTAGCTGAGACTACAGGTACCTGCCACAATGCCTGGCTATTTTTCTGTTTGTCTGTTTAGCAGGCCTGGGCAGGGATTGAACTCACCAGCCCTGGAGCATATGGCTGGCACCCTAACCACTAAGCTATGGGTGCCCAGCCATACACATTATATTATTTAAACTTTCTAGGTTTTTTAAAATTTATTTTAAATTTTTTTTTTTTTTAATTATTTTTTATTTTTATTTTTTTTGTGGTTTTTGGCCGAGGCTGGCTTTGAACCCACCACCTCCAGCATATGGGACTGGCGTCCTATCCCTTTGAGCCACAGGCGCCACCCTATTTTAAAATTTTTTTTATGAGACAGAGTCTCACTATGTTGCCCTCAGTAGAGTGCTGTGTTGTCTCAGCTCACAGCAACCTCAGACTATTGGGCTCAAGTGATTTTCTTGCCTTAGCCTCCCAAGGCGCAGGGACTACAGGTGCCTGCCACAACGCCTGGCTATTTTTTTTGTTGTTGCAGTTGTTGTTTTAGCAGGCTTGTGCAGGGTTTGAACCCGCCTGCCTTGGTGTATGTGGCTGGCATCCTAACCACTGAACTACGGGCACCAAGCCTAAACTTTCTAGTTTTTTTTGTGTTTTGTAGACAGAGTCTCACTTTATGGCCCTTGGTAGAGTGCCGTGGCCTCACACAGCTCACAGCAACCTCCAACTCCTGGGCTTAAGCGATTCTCTTGCCTCAGCCTCCTGAGTAGCTGAGACTACAGGCGCCCGCCACAACGCCCGGCTATTTTTTGGTTGCAGTTTGGCCGGGGCCGGGTTTGAACCCGCCACCCTTGGTATATGGGGCCGGCGCCTTATCGACTGAGCCACAGGCGCCGCCCTAAACTTTCTAGTTTTTAACAGGAAATTATAAAACATACAAAGAAAGAAGTATGGCTCACATACAGGAGAAAAAAAGCAATTAATGCAGTCTGTCCCAGAGGAAGCCTAGAAGTGGACCTTGGACAAAGACTTTAAATCAGATGTTATAAACATATTAATAGAACTAAAGGGCTGGGTGTGTTGGCCCACGCCTATAATCCTGGTACCCTAGGAGGCTGAGGCTGTTAGATTGTATTTAATACCACAGCCTGAGCAAGAGTGAGATGCTGTCTCTACTAAAAACAGAAAAACTAGGTGGTGGTGGCAGATACCAGTAGTGTCAGCTCTTTGGGAGGCTGAGGCAAGAGGATTATTGGAGCCAGGAAGTTGAACTTGCTGTGAGCTAGGCTGAGGATATTGCACTCTAGCCTGGGGCAACAGAGTGAGACTGTCTCAAAAAAAGAACAAATAAAAAGAACTAAAGGAAACTGTTTTATCTAAAGAATTAAAAGCAAATTACAAAAAATGATGTCTCACAAAATAGAAACTAATGATAGAAATTATTAAAATGAACCAAATCGGGAAATCTGGAATTGAAAAAAGTGCAATAACTGAAAGGAGAAATTCACTAGAGAGGGTCAACAGCAGATTTGAGCTGGCAGATGAATCAGCAAATTTGAAGGTATATCAATTGAGTTGAACACCAGAAAGAAAAGAGAATAAGCTGATGCAGTGGCACGTACTTATAGTCTCAGACATTTGGGAGACTGGGTGGAAGGATCCCTTGAACCCAAGAGTTTAAGGCTGTACCGTGCTATGATTAAGCCTATACTCCAGGTGCTCACGACTGTAATCCTAGCACTCTGGGAGGCTGAGGCTGGGGCATTGCTTGAGCTCAGGAGTTCAAGACCAGCCTGAACAAGAATGAGACCCCCATCTCTACTAAAAATGGTGAGACTAGCTGGGTGTTGTGGCAGGTGCCTATAGTCCCAGCTACTTGGTAGCCTGAGGCAAGAGGATCACTCTACATAGGAGTTTGAAGTTGGTAAGAGCTATGATGATAGCGTGACAGTCAACCCTGAGTAAGACCCTGTCTCAAAAAAAAAAAAAAAAAAAAAAAAGCCTATACTCCAGCCTGGGCAACACAGCAAAATTCTGTCTTTAAAAAGAAAAAAAAGACAGCGCTTGTAGCTCAGTGGGTAGGGCGCCAGCCACATACACTGAGGCTGGCAGGTTCAAACCCAGCCCGGGCCAGCTAAACAACAACTGCAACAAAAAAAAAACGCCGGGCATTGTGTTGGGCACCTGTAGTCCCAGCTACTTGAGAGGCTGAGACAAGAGAATTGCTTGAGCTCAAGAGGTTGCTGTGAGCTCTGATGCCACTGCACTCTAACGAGGGCTACACAGTGAGACTCTGTCTCAAAAAATAAAGTTTTAGAGACTGGGTACACTAACATACCAACATAGGTACTCCATAGGCAAATGGAGTCCTTAAAGAAGACAGAGGCAGAAAAAAAATATAATGAAAACTTTGGCTCAGTGTCCGTTGCCTAGTGGTTACGGCACCAGCCACATAAACTGAGGGTGGTGGGTTAGAACCCGGCCTGGGTCAGCTAAACAACAATGACAACAACAACAGTGAGGCGTTTAAAAAAAAAAAAAAAGCAAGAAAATTTTAAGTGTCCTATATAACTTGTAATGGATTGAATGTTTGTGTGCCTTCAAAACTGATATGTTGTGGGAGGCTGAGGCAAGAGAATCGCTTAAGCCCAGTAGTTGGAGGTTGCTGTGAGTTTGTGAGCTGTGTGATGCCATGGCACCTAGGGCCATAAAGTGAAACTCTGTCTCTACAAAAAAAAAAGAAAAAAAAAAAAAAATGATATGTTGAAAGCCTAATCTCTAAAGTGATGGTGTTAAGAGGAAGGGCCTTAGGCTGGGTGCAGTGGCTAAGGCCTATAATCCTAGCACTCTATAGAGTGTATAATATTAGAAAATCCATAAAAAGAATTAACCATTTTTTTTTTGAGACAGAGTCTCACTTTGTTGCCCTTTACAGTAGAGTGCTGTAGTATCAAAGCTCACAGCAACCTCAAACACTTGGGCGTAAGCAATTCTCTTGCCTCAGCCTCCCAAGTAGCTGGGATTTACAGGCGCCTGTCAAAATTCCTGGCTATTTTTAGAGACGATATCTGCCTCAGCCTCCCAAAGTGCTAGGATTACAGGCGTGAACCACTGTGCCCGGCCTAGAATTAACCATATTAACAAATTAGAAGAGGAACAGATATTAGTAGATTCATGAAGAACAGGATAAAATTCAACTTCAATTAATACTAAAATAATTTAGTACATTAAGAACAGAGGGACATTTTCTTTTTTTCTTTTTTTTGTAGAGACAGAGTCTCACTTTATGGCCCTCCGTAGAGTGCTGTGGCCTCACACAGCTCACAGCAACCTCCAACTCCTGGGCTTACGCGATTCTCTTGCCTCAGCCTCCCAAGTAGTTGGGATTACAGGCACCCGCCACAACACCCAGCTATTTTTTGGTTGCAGTTTGGCCGGGGCCAGGTTTGAACCCGCCACCCTTGGTATATGGGGCCGGCGCCTTACCGAATGAGCCACAGGTGCCGCCCTAGAAGGACATTTTCTTAACCTGATAAATAACATCTAGTAAGAACCTAGAATAAAATCATCTAAATGGACAAATACGACAAGCATTCCCATAAAGTGGACAACTATGCCCACTGTTAAATATGTGTATTCTGCTGTGTACTTAAGTATCACACACCCAGTAGTAAGACAGCTGCCATTATTTGGAGATGGTATGACTGCCTGCATAGACCAAAGCAACCAAACTATGTCTGCCTATAAATTATTAGAAACAACAGAAGAATTTAGCAAGGCGGTGAATATAAGATTAATATACAAAGGTTCATATTTTATATACCAGCAGCAAATAACAGATATGAAGATATATCAGTATGATAGAGAATATTAAATATCTAGGAATAAATGTAATCATGTGAGATCTTTATAGGAAAAATTAGGAAGCATGGGGAGATATATTACATTCATGGAGAGGAAGATTTAGTACTTATAAATCAATTCTCAAATGCTTTATAGAACAAGCAATTTCCCTATCAAAAATTCCAGTAAGATTTTTTTGCTGTTGTTGAGACAGAGTCTCACTTTGTCATCCTTGGTAGAGTGCTGTGGCATAATAGCTCACAGCAACTTCAAACTCCTGGGCTCAAGTGATCCTCTTGTCTCAGTCTCCCAAGTAGCTGAGACTATAGGTGCCTGCCACTATGCCTGGCTGGTTTTTAGAGATGGGGTCTCGCTCTTGCTCACGTTAGTCTCAAATTCCTGAGCTCAAGGAATCTGCCCTCTTGGCCTTCCAGAGTGCTAGGATTATAGGCATGAGCTACCTTTATATAAAAGATTCTTTTTATAGAGACAGAGTCCCATTTTATTGCCCTCAGTAGAGGGTGGTGGCGTCACAGCTCACAGTAACCTCCAACTCTTGGGCTTAGGCGATTCTCTTGCCTCAGCCTCCCAAGTAGCTGTACGTATAGGTATATGCATATAAAGAAATACACACACACACAAAACTCACAAGTAGGTTGGGCACAGTGACTCACACCTGTAATCCTAGCACTCTGGGAGGCTGAGGCAGGTGGATTGCTTAAACTCAGGAGTTCAGGACCAGCCTGAACAAGAATGAGACCCTAGGGCGGTACCTGTGGCTCAGTGGGTAGGGCATCGGCCCCATATACACCGAGGGTGGTGCCCTGACAAGCTGCAACAAAAAAATAGCTGGGTGTTGTGGCAGGCGCCTGTAGTCCCAGCTACTCGGGAGGCTGAGGCAAGAGAATCGTCTAAGCGCAGGAGTTGGAGGTTGCTGTGAGCCGTGTGACGCCACAGCACTGTACCGAGGGAGACAAAGTGAGACTCTGTCTCTAAAAAAAAATAAAAATAAAAGAATGTGGGGTGGTGCCTGTGGCTCAAAGGAGTGGGGCGCCAGCCCCATATGCTGGAGGTGGCGGGTTCAAACCCAGCCCTAGCCAAAAACTGCAAAAAAAAAAAAAAAAAAAAAACAATTAAAAAAAAATAAAAGAATGAGACCCTGTCTCTACTAAAAATAGAAAAACTAGCCAGGAGCTATGGCAGGTGCCTGTAGTTCCAGCTATGTGGGAGGCTGAGGCAGGAGGATTGCTGGAATCCAGGAGTTTGAGGTTGGTTATAAGCCATATGATGACACCCCAGGTCAACCAAGTGAGACTTCAAAAACCAAAAATCAACAAAAAACCTCTCACAAATAAATTAAGAAAAGCACTTGTAAAAATCCAAAAATGGGCAAAAGACACAAACAGGCATTTCATAGAAGAGGAAACATGGCCAATAAACAGATGAAGAGATGCTTCATATATTTGAAGCCAGGGAATGGCACATGAGCTACTATTTTACACTTCATTGGACTGGCAAAAATTAAAAGGTATTGGGCGGCGCCTGTGGCTCAGTGGGTAGGGCGCTGGCCCCATATACCAAGGGTGGCAGGTTCAAACCAGGCCCCGGTCAAATTGCAACAAAAAAATAGCTGGGCATTGCGGCCGGTGCCTGTAATCCCAGCTACTCTGGAGGCTGAGGCAAGAGAATTGCCTAAGCCCAAGACTTGGAGGTTGCTATGAGCTGTGATGGCACCGCACTCTACAGAGGGTGATAAAGTGAGACTATCTCTACACACACAAAAAAAATTAAAAGGTGTTATAGAGGATACACACTGTTGGTGAGGGGTGTTAATTTGTGAACTCCTTTGGAATACACGTTATTACCTCTTAAATTTAAGGGTAAATGCACCACAGGAGCCAGCCACTGCACTCTTAGATACAATCCTAAGAAAAACTCTTGCACATACACAACAATGACTTATAAAAATTGTTAATAGCAGCACTATTCATAATTACAAAAAATATGGAGCCACCTCAGAACACAGTAACAGGAATGGACGAGTAGACTGTAGAATATTTATATAATGGAATGTTATAAAGCAGTCAAGGCAAATGGACTTCAGTGACAAGCAATGTGAATGATTATTAGTAATGTTAGGTGAAAAAAAATTTCCAAAAAGTACATGTAGCATGATAGACTTCCTATAAATTTTAAACACAAGCAAAATAAAGAACATGGGGGGCTGGGCACAGTGGCTCACACCTTTACTAACACTTTGGGAGGCCAAGGCAGGAGGATGGTTTGAGGCCAGGAGTTTAAGACTAGCCCGAACAAAAGAAAGATGCATATTTACTAAAAACAGAAAAACTAGCCAGGCGTTGTGGCAGGTACCTAATAGTCTCAGCTACTCTGAAGACTGAGGCAGGAGTGTCACTTAAGCCCAGGTGTTTGAGGTTGCCGTGAGGTAGGCTGTTGACACAGCACTCTACCCTGGGCAACAGAGTGAGACTCTGTCTTAAAGAAGAAAAAAATGGGACTCAGAGTGTTAAGTTACCTGGGAGACAGAGGCACTGAGAGTGGGGCAAACATAAGGATACCTGCAGGTTTTTGTCAAGATCTGAACTTTTTTTTTTTTTTGAGACAGAGTCTCAGTCACCCTGGGGTTGAGTGCTGTGGCATCAAAGCTCACAGCAACCTCAAACTTTTGGGAGGTGATCCTCTTGCCTCAGCCTCCCTAGTATGATAGGGCTGAACGTAGGGACTTGGCCAAATAAAACTGTCTCACTCAAGAAAGAACATCTTGCCCAGGAAGGAATAAATGTGCCAGTCCCTACCCCGGCAACTCATTATATTCCTACCTGCCTTAACCCATGTGTTGACTACTTTTTTGGACTCAGCCCACTTGCACCTGAGTGAAATAAAGGCCACGGTGCCCACACAGAACCTGGACTCTGTTTCCTTTCCTTCCTGTCTTGGAATAATCTCTCATTTTTGGTCCTTAACCTCTTATTTTGGTGTCAAGAACCGGATGGGGAGAAGCCTGTTTGGGGGGTGAACATACACCGGTTGTCAGAATAATACCTCATTTTCAGTCCTTAACCTCTTAGAGTACTTGGGACTACAGGTGCCTGGCACGAGGCCCAGGTAGTTTTTCTATTTTTAGTAGAGACGAGGTCTCACTCTTGCTCAGGCTGGTCTTGACCTCCTGAGCTCAAGCAATCCACCTGCCTTGGCCTCCCAGAGTGCTAAGATTACAGGCATGAGCCACCACACCGGCCCAAGGTCTGAACTTTTACCTTGAATGATGGCTTCCCGGGTGTTTTTAATATTCATAAAAGTTAATCAACTGATTAACTGTCTCTATGCAGAGATAGCTGATGAGAGATTAGTAAATTTATGTACACTTGCAGGTCAAGTAAAACACAAGTTCAGGATCATACTCCACTAGGTCATTTGTCTCTCACCTGACACAACACATTCCTTCCTCTTCATGTGGCTAATTCCTGCTAACCCTTCAGCTCAGCTCTAGTCTCCCCCTCTGCATGAAGCCTCCACTGCTTGTTGTGCACTGCTTCATCCCCCTCCTGCCTGGGGTGTCCCTCGTGTTCTCACGGAACCCTGCACACACCACTTTCTATAGTCATCCCTTACGCTATGGTGACCATGCATCTGTGAGCCTAGGGCTCTGTGACCTGGGCAAAGAGTGACAGTTTGCAGAAAGCACCAGCCAAAGTCTCACTACTCTCACCTTTTAACAACCTTCTCTATCCATCTTGCCAAATCCTGACATGTTTCAGTCTGTAAATCAAACTGGCTCTTTTTTGGGAAGACAGTGAGTTTCCAGCCCTATGTCCTCCTCCTCTCCTGCCTGAACCAGTTTCCCAACCTCCATTTCTTTCTCCACACTGAGCACCAGAGATCCTCTCAAAGGAGACTTCTCTTCACCATTACAGCCCTTCTATAGTTCCTCCTGGCCTTCAGGATCACTATAGACCCCTTTGCTGCCTACACTAAGGTTCTTGCTGGCTGCCATGGTCTCTCACCCACCTACAGCTGCTATCTCAGGGCCCCTGAATATTCTGTTGTCATCGCCACTCAGGGAAAGCTCTCAACCCTGCACCCCAAAGACAGAGAACCACTATAGTGTAATGTGCTCCTGGACCATGTGCTGCACAAACAGCCCAAGCTCCTGAGGCACCCTAACCAGCTTAAGGGTCCCCAGCTCTGGGGTCTGCACAGAGTGGGCAGCTTCTGTTGGAAGGAGGACTCTTGTATTCTTTTATATTTTACAAGATATGGTCTTTTGTGACAACTTTTGGTTTGACACTAATTTTTTTTTTTTTTTGAGAGGGAGTCTCACTTTGTCACCCTCAGTAGAGTGCTGTGGCATCATAGTTCACAGCAACTTCCAACTCCTGGGCTCAACTGATTCTCTTGCCTCAGCCTCCCAAGTAGCTGGAGGCACCCCCACAAGGCCCAGCCAGCTATTTTTAGGGATGGGGTCTTGCTCTTGCTTAGGCTGGTCTTGAACTCATGAGCTCAGGTAATCTACCCACCTCAGCCTCCCAGAGTGCTAGGATTACAGGAGTGTTTCATTGTGCCCTGCTGGATCGACACTAATATTTTTTTGTTTTTTGAGACATCGTCTCACTCAGCCACCCTGAGGTTGAGTGCTGTGGCATCATAGTTCACAGCAACTTCAAACTCCTGAGTTCAAGCAGTCCTCTTGCCTCAGTCTCCTCAGTAGCTGCTTGGCTAATTTTTCTATTTTTAGTAGAGATGGGGTTTTGCTGTTGCTCGGGCTGGTCTTGACTTCTGAGCTCAGGTAACGATGCTATATGTTTTTTATCTGACCTGGCTGTAACTTCTTCAAGGACGGCATTTTGGGTCTTTGTGCTGGGCACAGTGCTGACTGAGGACAGGTGAGCTCCTAAGGCTATTAGAACCCTTACCCTGTAGCCTTCACTCACCGTGTTGAAGTACTCGACACCAGTGGCTTCAAAGGCCCTTGCCACAGGCTGGGTTGTGGCCACACAGGCAACAGGGTGGCCGTTGCCAATGGACTTGCCCATGGTAACAATATCAGGGACAAAGTCTTCCCCCTGCAGCTGGAAGGCCCAGAAGTGCTTGCCCACTCGGCCAAAACCAACTTGGTTCTCATCCGCGACAAAGACTCCTCCGGCCTTGTGAATGTGCCTGTGGCAGAGGACAGATGGCTGACAGGGAGCTGTGAGGAGGGAGGTCAGACCAGGAGTCAGGAGGTTTGGGGGCTTTGAATCCTGGCTCTGCTAGCAGTAAGGTGGAGGTGGGGGGGGGAGTGGGGAGTCTTGGGCAAATGGCTGGCCTTCTCTGTGCCATTATTTCTGTAAGGGCTTTGTCTCAAAATTCTGGCGAGAAGGCCAGAATGAGTTGGGATTTGGATTGGAAGAGGTTGGGAGACCCCACTACAGCCTTGCCTTCCCTAGGGCAGACCATCTACTCACTCTGCCACTTGGGAGAAGTAGCCAGCAGGGGGGATGATCTGCCCTCCCACACTGGGCAGAGACTCAGCAAAGAAGGCTGCGATCTGTGGACGAGATGGATTTGGGAACGTCACCATGGAGGTGCTAAGTCATCAGCTCAGCACACCATACTACTCCTGGCTCAGTATGGGTCTAAGCAGGACAAGCCATCATCATTGCTATGTCCCTACTTTGGGCTCCATGTCCCATCTGAGGGTTTGTGATTCAGTTTTCTTTCAGGTTTCAAACCAAGTCTTACCACCTGGTTGCCTCCAGACTGCTTGTGTTTACTTGGCATGCCCCAAAATGAATTTGCTGATTTCTCTGCCATAAGCCTTCCCTGTCCCCTTTCTGGTGACCAGCACCACATCCCTCCTTCCTGTGCCCTACTGGTCAGCATAGCCCACTTCTCTGAACCCACTCTTTCCCCTCTGCCTGGACACACATGCCTCCTGGCAGACCTGCTTGTCTTGCCTCCTGCAGATGCCTTTGAACTGGATACTTCTTCCATCCCATCTGTCATGAGGCAGTCAGGGTAAATCTCTGCTCTGTTTAAAACCCTCCATCAACCCCTTTTGCTTACAGATGACTTTCCAACTGTGTTCTGCCTTAGAGCTGCTTCAGAGGCCATTGCTGAGGTGAGGGAAGGGCTGATAGGATGGGAAACTGGTCCCTTATCTCTGTTGCAACCAGAGAAATTTTAGGGTTTTGTTTTTTGAGACAGTCTTACTTTGTTGTCCTCAGTACAGTGTGGTGGCATCACAGCTCACAGTAACCTGAAACTCTTGGGCTCAAGTGATCCCCTTGCCTCACCCTTGCACATAGCTGGGACTACAGGTGCCCACCACAACGTTGGCTAATTTTTTTTTTTTTTTTGAGACAGAGCTCAAGCTATCACCTGGGTAGAGTGTTGTCGTATCACAGCTCACAGCAACCTCCAACGCCTGGGCTCAAGTGATTCTCCTGCCTCTGCCTCCCAAGTAACTGGGACTACGGTTGCCCGCCACAACGCCCGGCTATTTTTTTTTTTGGTTGCAGCTGTCATTGTTGCTTGGCGGGCTCGGGCTGGATTCAAACCCACCAGCTCAGGAGTATGTGGCTGGCGCCTTAGCCTCTTGAGCCACAAGCGCAGAGCCAATGTCGGCTATTTTTAAAGATGAGGTTTCGCAGGGCGGCGCCTGTGGCTCAGTGAGTAGGGCGCCAGCCCCATATACCGAGGGTGGCGGGTTCAAACCCAGCCCCGGCCAAACTGCAACAAAAAAATAGCCGGGCGTTGTGGCGGGCGCCTGTAGTCCCAGCTGCTCGGGAAGCTGAGGCAAGAGAATCGCGTAAGCCCAAGAGTTAGAGGTTGCTGTGAGCCGTGTGACGCCACGGCACTCTACCAAGGGCGGTACAGTGAGACTCTGTTTCTACAAAAAAAAAAAAAAAAAAAAAAAGATGAAGTTTCGCTCTGGCTCAGGCTGGTCCTGAACCTGTGAGCTGAGGCAATCCACTTGTCTCGGCCTCCCAGAGTGTTAGGATTATAGGCGTGAGCCACTGCGCCTGTCCAAAATTTTAGGTTTTTATGAAGTGGCTGGAGAACCTCTGAAATACATGGGCTGGGCTTCTCTGGCCCTGCCCCCTGTCCTTCCTTGCCACACACCCTGTGTTTGGCTCTGCCACTCTTTCAGTGAAGCCTTCCACTACTCACCAATAGCCTCCCTTTACTGTCACAATAGGTGACTTCTCTCCTGCCTCTGCCCCTCCAACACACTGCCCCACGAGGTCTCACTAGGGCCCTAACAGCCTCCTCCTTGTTACCTACCCTCAGGATGCCTTGTTCAATCCATTGTCCACACAGCACCCCACAGCCCACAGTGAGAGAACAGCCCAGCCCCTTGGGTCTTAAGACCTGCAGTGGTTCCTGTGGCCTTAAGCACATCATTGGGTCTTCTGGCCTCTGGTCCTGCCGGCCTCCAGGCTCATCTCCACCTTGGCCTGACCCTACACTCCAGCTCCTCACTCTGTGCAGGCCGCCTGCTCGGCAGGCCTTTTCTCTGCTTCTCCCCAACTCCTTGGGAGCAGTCAGGTGGCACCTCCACACCCACACCAGTCCATCCCTGGGCACAGACAGCACTTCACTCTCTCCTACCCCGACCCCATACTACAGTCCTAGAGGGCAGGGCCTTGCTGCATTTTCCCTTTGGGTTATCTGCGTCTAGCACACCAGAAGTAACAACAATGGAGGTGACATTCACTCTTTGTTGGACTGCACAGGTGTGGCTGTGGTTACCTTCCTGCCCTTCTCCTGTGCACGGCTGACAACATGTTTCACCTCATTGGCATAGGCCATAGCTGGGTTGGGGTGGTCCTCCCGGTAGGGGCCTCGGTAGGTGTCTGGGAGAGGTGCCTGTGGGGAGGGACAGCACTGTGTCATCCAGGCTTGGGTGTGGGCACCGACCTTTTGCTGATTTGTTAAGTGCATACCACATGGACCCACTCCTTCTGGCCATCCAGGTGGCGGAACTTGTAGGGACTGATGTCAATCAGGGAGCTCAGATGACCATGGTAAGCACTGGGAAGGAGCAAAGGTGGGCTCAGGCCCAGGCGGCACACATGTCCTGGCCTGGCCCTGACCACTGTTGACCCACCTCTGAAGACACAGGGGGAGGCCAACTCTTCCTGCAAAGCTGCTTGCTGGCTGCAGAACAGAGGCTAATCATTCAACCTCTTTGGGTTCAATTTTCTCCACTATAAAATGGGGGGATTTCTCCTTCAAGGATATAATGCATTGCAGATGTGATGATGCTCCAAGTCTGGGCCTGTGTCTTGTGCACATCATGTACTCAGTACATGGAAACCACCGTTGGAACACTTTGGGTATCTAAAGGTTGTGGGACCTCTGGCTCCCTTAAGAAGCATTCTCTGCTACCAGAAGCCGCCCTCCCTTCCCAGTGGTGGACAACAGAGCCTCCAGGGAGGTGTCTCTGGGGTCTCCTACTTGCCATGTTCCCCTCCAGTGGCCCTGGCCCCTCAGCACTCACTGACCCCCCCATAAGCCCATGGCCCAGAAGTGGCAGGGCTGTGAGTTGCACTTACTGGTCTAACACTACCACGTCCTGGTGTCCTGTGTAGCAGCGAGCCAGCCTCAGGGCCAAGTCATTGGCTTCTGACCTACGACCAGAAGGTGGGCACGGCTCAGACAGTTGTTCAGCAGCTTCCCACAGAGACACCCTGAGGGCAGAAGATCCTCAGACATTATTCAGACAGCCACTTACTTATTCATTTGGTAAATATCAAACACCTCCTATGTGCTAGGAGCTGGGGACAAAAACAGTAGATAAAGAAGAGGGCTCTGGCCCTCCTAAAACTTTGTTGTAATACGCGTCATGAAAACCAAAAACAAAGAAGAGTGATCGTTTCAATACTACTACAATGGATACACAGTGCTAAGGGAGATGAACCAGAGGGGGCCTACTTTAGACAGGGGGTTGTTATGGGCTGAACCATGTTTCCCCAAAACATTATGTTGAAGCCCTAACCTCCAGTACCTCAGAATGGCCTGTGTGTGTGTGACTGTATTTGAAGATAAGGGCTTTAAAGAAGTGATAAAAGTTAAAATGAGGTCGTTAACGTGGGCCTTAATCCAAGCTGACTCATGTTCTTATAAGAGAAGGAGATCTGGACACAGAAACACCAGGGGTGGGTGCGTGCAAAAGACAGACCATGTGGAGACACAGCAAGAAGGCGGCCGTTTGTAAGACAAAGAGTGAGGCCTTAAGAAACCCAACCTGCCAACACCTTGATCTTGGACTTCTAGCTTCTAAACTGTGAAAAATAAAGTTCTGTTGTTTAGTCACTCAGACTGTAGAATTTTGTTACAGCAGCCCTGGCAGACCAATGCAGGAGTTAGGGAAGACCTCTATGAGGAGATGGCACCTGCCCTGAGTCCTGAGAAGTTTCCGGGCAGAGGAAGCAGTATGCACAAAGGCCCTGTGAAGGAAAAGAACTCAATGTGCTCAGGAAAACAAGAGAAGACATGCAAGGCCATGGCCCAAGGAGGGCAGGGCAGGAAGAAGGGGGACATGCAGGGGCCACAGTCACAGGGCTGGGAAGGAAACTGGCTTTTCTTCTCAGTGCCATGTGATGCCACAGCAGAGTGTTAATCAGGAAGGGGACATGGCTCAACTGCCATTTTAGGAGGCAGCCTCTGGCTGTATCCAATGGAGTAGAAGGGAATAAAAGTGGAAGTGAGAAGACTTGAGGGGAATGCCCAGGTGAGAGTGGTGGCCGTGGAGATGGGGAGAGGTGGATGGAGTTAAGAGATGTCCTAGAGATGGACAAGGCAGGACTGATGCAAGACCTTGTGCCTTGAGCAGATTGAGATGGTGTGTGTATGGAGTGGGGGCTTGTGCCTTGAGCAGAGATTCAGATGGTGTGTGTATGGAGTGGGGGCTTGTGCCTTGAGCAGAGATTGAGATGGTGTGTGTATGGAGTGGGGGCTTGTGCCTTGAGCAGAGATTGAGATGGTGTGTGTATGGAGTGGGGGCTTGTGCCTTGAGCAGAGATTCAGATGGTGTGTGTATGGAGTGGGGGCTTGTGCCTTGAGCAGAGATTGAGATGGTGTGTGTATGGAGTGGGGGCTTGTGCCTTGAGCAGAGATTCAGATGGTGTGTGTATGGAGTTGGGGCTTGTGCCTTGAGCAGAGATTGAGATGGTGTGTGTATGGAGTGGGGGCTTGTGCCTTGAGCAGAGATTCAGATGGTGTGTGTATGGAGTGGGGGCTTGTGCCTTGAGCAGAGATTTAGATGGTGTGTGTATGGAGTGGAGGCTTGTGCCTTGAGCAGAGATTTAGATGGTGATGCCTTTTATGAGGCAGGATGGGGTGGGGATGGATGGTCTTTTCAGGCAACTCTGGGGTAGGTGCCTGGGAATGTCAGGGAGAACAGGGCTATTATCCCACACTGGTGTTAGTGGAAGACCATCATCTCTTGATTGTCTTTTGGACTTGTGAAATTAGAGACTTTTGTCAGATGTCACGTGGGCAGTTAGAACCTTGAGTCTTGAACACATGGAAGTGTGTGGGCTTAAGACATAAATTTGGGAGTCACCAGTACATGGTGACTTAACAGTACTAAGGGAATGGATGGGCTCACCTACAAAGAGGGCTCAGAAAGAAAATGGCCCAGGCTTGGCGCCTGTAGCTCAGTGGTTAGGGTGCCGGCCACATACACTAGGGCTGGCAGGTTCACACCTGGCCCCCAGCCTGCTAAACAACAACAACAAAAATAGCTGGGTGTTGTGGCGGGTACCTGTAGTTCCAGCTGCTTGAGAGATTGAGGCAAGAGAATTGCTTAAGCCCAGAAGTTTGAGGTTGCTGTGAGCTGTGACGCCATGGCACTCTACCAAGGGCGACATAGTGAGACTGTCTCAAAAAAAAAAAAAAAAAAAAGAAAGAAAAATGACCCAGGACCATCCCCAAGGAACAGAGGCGGCGGAATCTGCAAAGAAGACTGAGAAAGAGTTGGGGAGAACCAGAAGAACATGGTGCCCTGGGAGCAAGAGTTCTCAAAAAGCATTCCCAGAGAGTGGTGACTTTTTCAATTTTGCTGAGGGACAGAGTATGACAAGGCAGCAAAGAGATTCCTGGATTTGATAACATGGAAGTCACTGGAATCCACAGAGGATAAACATGGCGGAGCCAGCCAGCAAGCATGCCCTTTCCCCACTGCAGAGGAAGCTGTGGCTCCCGCACCCTGCTCCCCACTCTTCCCAGAGAGGTTACAGTTCTGGTTCCACCATTTCCTAGGCGGGTGACCCTGGACAAGTTAGTTCCTTCCTTTTAACTGCTGTTTCCTTATCTGTAAAATGAAGACAGTAAATTCCACTTCCTAGGAATGATTTGGGGGAACTGATCAAAGCACTATGCAAATGGCAATGAGAATAATGATTTGTTGGAATGTTCTTTCCCAGATACGCTATGATCATCTGCCCATTTCTGTGTCCACTGCTACTCCCAATGTGACCATCACCTTTGACTTGGCTGCTAAATTGGCACCTAAGTGACTATTCTTGCTGTCTACCAGCCCGTATCACCTCCCTGATTGAAGCCCTCCAGTGGTGTCCCAATGCTCTTAGGATAAAGACAGCCTCCTCACCTGGCAATGAGGCCATGGGTGACAGGTCCTGCTTCCTTCCCCAGTGTCAACTCACATCCCCACTCCCTCACTGGCCTTTTTTCAGTTCAAGTGTGCCAGAGTATCATGCCCCATTCTGCTGCGGGGCCTTCGCACAGGCTATTCTGTGTGGTGATCAACCTTGACAAGAGTATGTCTGACGGAGTGGGCAGCACCTTTCCTTCTTCCTCTCCTAGTTATCTCCTCTTCAGCTCTTAACATTACTTCTTCAGGGAAGGCTTCCCTGATGCTGCCAGAACAGGTCAGTCCCCCCAGTCCCCATCTTTAGGCCTTACCATTCCCTGTAATCTTCCTCTAGACAACAGCCCTTCTTTGTAATTTTGTTTTGTTTTGTTTTTCTTTTTTGTTATTTTGTATTTCTTGGAAGAATCACTTGATGTTTTTGCTCCGTACTGAGCAACCTGAGAGCAGGGATTCTGACTGTATCTATAAGGCAGATATTACCTCATTAAGCCTCAACAAAGATTCTGGAAGGCAGGTAATGGCATGCTTTACTAAAAGACAAGGAAACTGAATCTTTTGGGAAAAGTACCAGGTCTGCGGCTAGGAAGAGCAGGAGCCTGGTGCAGTGAGGGCTGTCTCTTCCTGAAGTCCATACTTGGTCAGCTATACTCTGCTGGGCCCAAGTGATAACTCTCTTCCCTGTCATCTCACCCTTTTGCTGGGGGCTGGCAGCAGTCCACTTACCCAGAATTCAGGAAATAAAACACACAGAGCTTCTCTGGCAGGGTCTCTGACAGCCTCTGCGCGTAATCCACGATGTTGTCATGCAGGTATCGGCTGTTGGTGTTGAGCACCTGGTTCTGTTCATGTGCTGCTTGGACCACGAGAGGGTGGCAGTGCCCAACTGGAAGAGGGCCACCTCCATCACATGGCCGACTCTGATCAGCCAGTCCCACCAAGCCTCCCCCAACTCCAAACTGTAAACCCAGCCAGAGGAGATAGGGAGGGAGAGAGAGGTAGAAAGAAGAGTCTGAAAATGGGTGGGTGGGGGGATGCAAGTTTGGAAAGGGAGATCTAGAAAGGTGCCCCTGAGGAAGCCCATGTCATTAAGAATGACATGTCCAGAATTCTGCTTGACAAATGGAGATGGGTGGGAGGTGATTATCAATGGGTTTGACTTCACCAGTCAGTGGGAGCCAGAGGTAACACGGAGTGCCAGAGGCCAAGCATAACAGTCAGTGACATGGATTCAGAGCTCACCATGTGCCAGGCACATTCAAAACAAGTTAGGTACATGAAATAACACAATTCTCCAAAACACCTTGAGGTAGGTACCTAACATTATCATGTCTATTTTACAGACGAACAAACTGAGGTACAGAGAATTAAGCAACTTGTCTAAGACCACAAAGTCACTAAGTGGTTGGGCATCTGAGCCCAAGCAGTCTGGGACTAGAGTCCCTGCTTTGAACCTTTGCTGAGTCACGGCCCCCTTTCTTTCGCAGCTCCACCCAGATGACGGAGTTCCTACCTCAGTTTCCTTGCCCAGTGCCTGAGATGGGTCAGTGGGGTTAAAGCCTGCCATGACACTGACATCATGCTGCGTTGTTGGTCATAGCTGGGCTGTTTGCCACCCTCTGAGCACATCATCAGTCCCAAGTGGAACTGGCTCCACAGACCTAGATCTCTGACTTATGCCTGAATTAGCACAGCCTCTGGCTTTGAGGTTTCTACATCACAAATATCAGGCCTCCTGTGCACACAGATAACGCCTCAGCTCAACTGAACTTCTCTATACTTCTCTGCAACCTCAAGAACACCCTGGGTCCAGGTTCACAGCTTCAGCCTTCTCTCCTACCCTGCCAGCCTGAAGTATGATACTGACCGTGAGCCACATTGTTGATGCAATCGATGTATTCTGCCCCCTCTTCATCGTACATGTACTGCCCGTGGCCCCAGACAATCTTAACAGGATCCTCAGGGAAAAAGAGTCTGCAGGAAGAGCTGTGGGACGGGCAAGGAGGAGACAGCCATGTCTGAAAGCCTGAAGGAAGAAGTCTACCTGTTACAGACCTCTCCCACCCCTTCCTAGTTTGTGGAAAGGACAAAAGCTTGAAGGGCAAGGTGCTGCTTCCCTGCCTCCAGTCTCTCTTCTCCCCAGGTGGCTGTGAATGTGGAAACAGATGAGCTTAAGAAGTTGCTGAAGGGCGGTGCCTGTAGCTCAGTGGGTAGGGCGCCGACCCCATATACCGAAGGCAACAAAGTGAGACTGTCTCTAAAATAAATAAATAAAATAAATAAAACAAAAAATAAAAATAGAAAAAAAAGAAGTTACTTAAACTTAAAATCATTTCTTAAGTCATTTTATGCCTCTGTGGCCTTGTTCATTTCTGAGCATACCTGCCATCAAGCCCTTGGAGCCTGGGAAAAGGTCTTTGCCCCAGACCCGCGTGGGTTCTGTAAGGCCACATTTGCTTGCTGGGATGGGTGGGACGGAAGGCACCCACGTTAGGTGGCTGACGCTCAGCCTTAAAGGCTTCTGACCAGCTGTCCCCACGAGGGGCCCGCCCTGAGTTCTGGTGGGGGAGGCCGCCTCACAGGCCCACCCAGGGCCGCTCGTGGAGACTTTCTCTAAAGCTGCCCTGAAATGACTACCCCACGCCCAATCTTGCTCTGAACTTTCAGCCCCTTTCCGGTAACTCCCAAGCCAGGCACAGGTCCTGCTGACTGGCCACCACCCTCCCAGGTGCCAGGGCAAAGTGCTTCTGCCACAGGCAAAGGCGGCCCAGCGAGCCTGCGAGAGCCAGAAGAGCGGCGCGGGCGGGGTCCTGAGACGCAGGGGGCCAAGACCCTGCGTCGAGGGGCAGGCCGCGGAGCCCGGCTGCCCAGCCACGCGCCCCGCTTCCGGGCGCCGGCGGAGTTCTAGCCTGGCCAAGCCAGGGCGGGGCTGGGGCTCCGAGGGCTCCGCGACGAACGCGCGTGCGCTGTGCGTGCGCGCCCCGCCCCGCGCCGCGCACCCGTGTACCTGAGCAGCCGCCGCCGCAGGGCCAGGGTGTCGGCTTTTCCGCGTCGTTCCGCTGCCATACCGTCGCCGCCCGTGGGTACTGACTAGCCGCGCAGAGACACCGCCGCGCGGGTTAGGCCACAAGCCCCGCCCTAGGCCCCGCCCCGGCTTAGATCGCGACTTAGGCCGCCCGCTTGCACTTCGGGCCCCGCCCCACGTGGCCCATTTGCTTTGGTTCATTTATTCATTTGGCAAATGAGCCTGGCAGTCTGCCAGCTTCAGAGCGTAACCTGGCAGTCGCGTGCAGGAGTAGGGTTTGTGTTCGCCTTGCCATGGGCTGCCCTGGCTTTGGTGCCGGGACGCATCTCACCCCACCAGGCCTCTCTTGTTTTTTTTTCTAGGGAATGGTCCCCACGTAACCTCGCCGCTGCTCTCGGCACCGAAGCGCGTTTCTGAACTCGCTCAGGCTTTGCCTGCTGGGGCTGGCTAAGGAGACTACCGCAGGCTCGACCTTCAGGGCACCAGGGTTTCTTCTAGAATCCAGGCAGGGTGAAAATGAGATACCAATGCTAAGGGAATCACGTAGTGTTTAGGCAGGAAGAGAGTTGGGAAGCCTCCTGATTCCTATTGCACATGTCCAGGACATTGAGGCCCAGAAAAGGAAAGGGCTTTTCTGCCAGACAGAGCAAGTCTGCTGCAGAGACTGGACTTCCAACTGATGACTGCTTCAGCCCAGGAAGTGAGGAGAAAAGCCCTCCAAAGGGCTAGGAGCTGGGGTATCAGAGAGACACCCCTCCTGGGGTGGGACACTGGGACTTTCTGGCCTGATGAATGCTAGAGCTGCTGGTGGCAAGGGGGTGGGAGTGGGGGGAGAGAAGCTCCTACTTGTCTCTCCCTTTCTGTCTACCTCCTTGATTCCCAGGCCTCTTTGGCTTTCCCTCATCGCTGATTTCTTCAGTAAAATTGCAAAATGCTTAAGCATTTATTAAACAACATTTGGAGTTTCTTAATTTTTTTTATTGTGGTAAAATACATATGACAGAATTTACCGTTTTAGCCATTTTTAAATATACAATTCAGAGGCAAAAATACATTCACATGATGTGACCATCCATGCAACAGAACTTTTTAATCTTCCTGAATTGAGTGGAATTTCAATTGTAAAGCTGAACTGAACCTTTTAGATGATTGTTGAAAACATTGCTCCCAAATTAACAGAGAGGTTAATTGCTTAATTGCTTGTGGCCTTCTTTTCTGAGGATCAATGTCACACCGATCCTGTGTATGGGATGGTGGTTACTACCTTCTCAGTGTGTTGGCTTCTCTTTGGTGAAGAGACCCACGGTGCTTCTATGCTCTGTGGTCCAGCTTTAATGTAACATAGTGTGTGGTGGGGTGTGTGTGTGTGTATAGGGGAATCTGAGTCTTGGATGGGGCCTATCTTCACCCTAGTCTGCAAACCAGACTCCAGCCGAAGCTGCAGCTCAAGGCAGCTCACATTAGAGTATTTATGTTGGCTCAGGGGTTTTTCCTGCCTTGGGATGGAGCAGTGGTTCTCAACCTTCCTAATGCCGCAGCCCTTTAATATAGTTCCTGTGGATCGCGACCCACAGCTTGAGAACTGCTGGGATAGAGGGTGAAAAGGATGTAGTGGGTCCCACTAATATCTCACTTGCTCCTGGGGTGTCTGGGGCAATATAATCTAGTTTGAATGCAGAACAGGCTGGGACAAGAATATCTAAAGCTGGGAGCAGTATAACACCAGGAGGCCTTATCTCCCTCCTGCTCAGAAAAGTCCACTCCTTGTTGTTCTGCCCTGTGCTAAGGACTTCTCTATCCATGGTCTCCTACCCAGCCCTTAAGACAACACTGGAGGCCAAGGGGGTGGGAGATGGTTGGAGGACTGAGCCAAGATTTGAACCCAGGACACAGTGTTTTGGGGGGCAGGTGGCACTGGCATTGTTTTTGAGTTGATTCATTAATGGGTAGGACTGTCATGCATATTAGATGTTTGTCCCTCACCCCATCTACTGAATGCCAGGAGTGTTCCCCAGTTGTGACAACCAAATGTGTCCTGTGCATTTCTAGCAACCTGGGTAAGCCTACTTTTGTCAGACCTCAGATTCGTCTGTAAAAGGGGCTAGTTATCCCTATGACTAGTTCAGCTGTCATGGCACACAGGAAGGCCCAATTTCTCTCTTTTTTTTTTTTTTTTTGAGACAGAGTCTTACTTTGTCACCCTCAGTAGAGTGCTGTAGTATCATAGCTCACAGCAACCTCAAACTCTTGGGCTTAATTCTCTTGCCTCAGCCTCCCAAGTAGCTGGGACTATAGGCACCTGCCACAGTGCCTGGGTATTTTTAGAGATGGGGTCTCGCTCTGGCTATGGATGGTCTCAAATCTGTGAGCTCAGGCAATCCACCCACCTCGGCTTCCCAAGTGCTGGATTACAGGTATGCAATTTCTCTCTTCTTGAAGCAGGTAGTTTGAGGCTGAGCTGCCCTTTTTGGGTGGAGACCTAGGCCCCCCCTAGTCCTTGAGGCTCAGCTGTGAGGCAGGGTGCTCCCCAGTGTGTCAGGTGGACCTTGAACAAATCATTGAGTGTTTGTTTCTCTGTCCTTATCTCAGGCTCTTTTGAGGACTCAGCAGCCTTTAAATTTTAAAATTTGCAGTTGGCAAGAGGGACTTTACCTAACAATTGCAATCAGTGTAACTGGCTTATTGTACCCTCAATGAATCCCCAACAATAAAAAAAAAAAAAAAAAAAATTTGCAGTTGAAATGTTTGCAGGCCTAAAGATACCAGTTATGACGCCATAGGGGGCAGCATTGGGTCAAGAACAACCCATCTTGCCCAAAGGAGCAGGGCAAGGATCTCTCAGATGAGGAAGGGGGACATGTGGCTTATATCCCCTCGAGGATCTGCCTGAGAGTCATTCAGCATCACAGGGCTCCATTATCAGGTTCCATGTCCTGCCAAACCATTTTGGAAAGACAAATTAGAGAACATCCAAGATCCAGGGTCTGTTCACTGGGTCAAGCCCGGCACTACATTCTGGCTGTGTATCCCTGGGCAGGAAACTACCCCCTGTGAGCCTCAGTTTTCCCATTTGTAGAAAGGAAATAGTGAAACCTGTCACATAGGCCCCAGCCTGTGGGGATTAGGTGGGGTTCCTGGATGGAGGGAGGAGGGAATTGCAAACTGTAGGGACCATAGATTTGTGAGGTTATGCTGACACTCTACAGGAGGTATTGACACAGAATGATCTCTATCAGTCATCACAGCCCCACTGTGTTTCTCTTCCTTTTTCTTTTTTCCAGTTTTTGGCCAGGGCTGGGTTCGAACCCACCACCTCCGGCATACGGTGCCGGGGCCCTACTACTTTGAGCCATAGGCACCACCCCTCTTCTTCCTTTTTCTACTACTGGCTTCCCTGGTGATCCACATGACTGGCCAAGCAACATGGCCTGCCAATTATTGCCAGCTGCTTAGGGAGACAGAAGAAGGGCTTGATGTCTTCCTCCTACCTTAGCCAGTGTGTGGCTGAGCCTCTTCTGCTTAGCAAAGGGGCCATGTACAGAGGTCTGGGCGAGGAACTACACTTACTGTGGCCCTCCTTAGGCCTCAGTCCTTGGAGACGGAGACACTGTAAGTGCAATGCATGGTTACTGCAAGTGACACCGTCACTACAAGCCCTTTCTTGTCTACACCACCCTGGATGTGCTTGTTTTGTCATTATGAAATAGGGCCATCTCTTAGGGTTATAAGGACCAGCTGTGATGGGAGATGTGGAAATGCTTTGAAAGACTGTGACCCTT
Organism: Nycticebus coucang; assembly: GCF_027406575.1. Taxonomy (NCBI): domain Eukaryota; kingdom Metazoa; phylum Chordata; class Mammalia; order Primates; family Lorisidae; genus Nycticebus; species Nycticebus coucang. The sequence goes on from NC_069796.1 coordinate 81,918,022, forward strand.
GCTTCGTCTTGGAGTCGGGAGGAGAGGGAAAAATCAGAATCGTGGGCATTTGTGGGTGCTATCCTTCACATATTTCATGTAGTTGACTCTCACTGAACCACAGTCTGAGGGGTAAGTACTGCCATCCCATTTCACAGATGAGGTGGCACACTGCATCTTCTAAGATGGCTACAGCAAGATCTACTATTCCACATTTTCTCCTTAAAATATGATGCTGACACTTTTCCCATTCAGAGGTAGGGTCTCTCTCTCTCTCCCCTTTTTTTTTTTGTAGAGACAGAGTCTCACCTTACCGCCTTCAGTAGAGTGCCATGATGTACACAGGACTCACAGCAACCTCTAGCTCTTGGGCTTCCGTAATTCTCCTGCCTCAGCCTCCCCAGCAGCTGGGATTACAGGCGCCCGCCACAACGCCCGGCTATTTTTTGGTTGCAGTTCAGCCGGGGCTGGGTTTGAACCCGCCACCCTCGGTATATGGGGCTGGCACCTTACTCATTGAGCCACAGGCACCACCCTCTCTCTCCCTTTTAATCTGGCAGAAAGGGACACTAGATGACTTCTGAGGCTTGGCCATAACCGGTGCCATAGCTTGTGCCTGGTTCACCTGGAATATTCACCCTTAGAATCCAGCCACCATTCTGTGAGGAAGCCCAGGCCATGTGACAAGGCCACAGGTAGGTGTTCTGGCCATCTGAGGCCCTAGCTACAGCCAGCATCAACCAACATACATGGGAGAACTTAAGCCTGTTAACCCCCACATCTGTAATAAACAGAAATTATCATTGTTTTTAGATGAAAAGTTTTGGGATGATTTGTTACAGTCTGGTAATCATCATAAAGGAGCATGCGGGGACTTAGTGACATGATGTGACTGGCCAGAGTATTCAGCTGCTGTGTGTCCTTGAATCTGCATCTTCCTAACTTCGAATCCTGAACTACCTCCTCTGGTTTCTGGGATGGCTCTGATGCAGGGAGAGCTTCCTTCTCTCTCCCTACCCGGCAATGGCCAGAATGAAAACCTTAGCAGAGACGCTGCAGTGGCAATCCACAAGGACAGGCACACCCAGACACACATTTGTGGTTTATTACACACAGCAATATCCATCAATGCAGAAATGGCAGGCAGATAGCTGGACAGAGCTGGTTGCTGGGAATGCTTTCTAGAGGTGGAGAAGCCTCTTGTCACAGCATAGGTGGCTCTGGTCGCAACCCCCTGCTTAGGCCAGCTGGGAACCAGCCTGAGGTTCACTTTCTCTGCAGGACTCCCCAGAAGGACCATTTTTGCAGGCTGACCAGGGTTCTGGGAGGGAGACTTGGGGCCAGTGAGACCGAAACTCTGAGCTGGAGGCCAGCCTGCTCAGGCCAGGCCAGGTCCCATCCTGTCTCTGCTCAGGGTGATGTGGACACAGAGGCAGGAATTAGCAGCCAATCCAGACTGGGACCCTCTGTTCCCAACACTTGGGGACCACTGCAGCTGGGTACACATTGGAGCAATCACAGAGCTTGACCACTACTCCTGGCCAGAGGATGTGTGTTCTCATGGCAGGGTGGCTTCCTGAGGCCTACTGAACGTGGCAGGAGCTGGAGCCTCCATGATGCTATCTCCTGACTGTCTCCTGGGTCCAGCTGCAAGTGCTTGGTGGGAGTCTAGTCCAGGGGGACCAGAGGGCATGGGCAGCTGGTTGTAGCTGGGTCCAAGCCCTGGACCTTCTTGGCTGGAGTGTGTCCCAGAGGCTCCGGAGCTTTAAGGAGTGGCTCTTGCAGGGCAGCGCCACAGCTGTGAGTCCCTCCACTAATCAGCTGTCTGAAGGCCCAACCCGGGGTCTTTCCAGCCTCACCTGAGTGGGTGCTTTCGCCCTTGTCTCCTTCCTGAGAAAGCCAAGTCCGGTGGGTGCCCCTCAGGTGCACATTTGCCCCAGATCAGCCTGTCCACTTCCCTGCAGTTTCACGTGCTGATTCTGGGGCTGGGTAGGCACGCTTTCAAATGTTAAAAGGCCACAGGTGGCACATCCCATGAAAAAAGATCAATATATTACTGTTTTGTTTTTATAAAAATTAAAAATGTCCACACAGATCTGTACAGGTGTGAGCTGCGCTGGAGGGTCACTGGAAAAGGAGGAGAGACTGAAGGTGATGGGGGGCCCAAGAGGCCCGGAGGCCCCGCTCCCCCCTGGGCCACTCTGCTCTGGCAGTCCCCATCTGCTCATTTCCTCAGGAACTCCTGCTGCCCCTCCTTTTCCCTCTTTTCTCCATCACCATTCCCTCTCAGGTGGGCCACTTGGACAAAATCCCAGGAGGCACTGATGGCTTTACACCAGCTGGGCCAGGCATCAACTGAGTTCCATGTGGCCAACAAGTGGGTTACAGACAAATCACCCAGGAACTCAGGCCCAGGCTTCAGCCACCAAACAGGAGAGTCAAAATCAGGGTAAAGAAAGGAAAACCTGGCCAGATGTGGTAGCTCATGCTTGTGATCCTAGCACTCTTGAGGCTGAGGCAGGAGGATCACCTTAGCTCAGGAGTTTGAGACCAGCCTGAGCAAGAGTCAGACTCTGTCTCTGCTAGAAATAGAAAAATTAACTGGGTCATGTGACGGGCACCTGTGGTCCCAGCTGCTTGGGAGGCTGAGGCAGGAGGATCACTTGAACCCAGGAGTTTGAGATTGCTGTGAGCTAGGCTAATACTCTAGCCGGGGCAAAAACAAAGTGAGACTCTGTCTAAAAAAAAGAAGGGGCAGGGCACAGTGGCTCACACCTGTGATCTAGCACTCTGGGAGGCTAAGGCAGATGCATTGCCTGAGCTCACAGGTTCGAGACCAGCCTGAGTAAGAGGAAGACTCCGTCTCTAAAAATAGCCAGGCATTAGAGCAGGCGCCTATAGTCCCAGCTACACGGGAGGCTGAGGCAAGAGAATGGCTTGAGCCCAAGAGTATGAGGTTGCTTTGAGCTATGACCCCACGGCATTCTATCAGGGTGACAAAGTAAGATTCTGTCTCACAATAAATAAATAAATAAATAAAATAAAAAATAAAAAAAGAAGAATGCAAGAGGCTGCTGTAGATACCCAGAACTCTGAGTGAGCCCTTCCACCCCTGTGTTCCCTCCACTCCCCTGAGCCTGACTGAGAGACTCTTCCCTTCAAGGTACCTTATGCCAGCAGCCAGGCACCGGCAGCCCATCGGGACCCTGGAAAGAAAAAGGTTTCAGTGGCAGGGACTGGGGTCTGGCCAGCTCCCTACATGCCACATACCCCTCTGGTCTATGGGGAGATGCAGTCCAGGGAATGCCACATCTGTCCACCCAGGCAGCAGAGCCACTGGTAATGATGGCCTCTCACTGATTCTGTCCCGAGCGCATCCCCCTGTGTGCTTTGTTGGGCCCCCTGTGCAGGGTGCAGAAACAGAGGGCACTAGGGAAGAATAGGTGTTATGTCAGACACTTACTAGCCAGGAGGGGGCCCTGGCTATGTGGCCTTTTCCTGGCAGCAGTGCCAGTGGCTTGGACCCCTCACCCCGAGAGCTTTCAGGCTTTGGGCAGTAATGCCTCCAAGAGGTGTATCCCGCACTGCCTGCCCTGCCCCTGGGAAGGGATCTGAGCAGAGGACAGGGCAGGCTATGGTTATCAGAGTAGAAATGAGCAGGGGGATGGGGCTGTCTCGCAGCATTGCCCATGCCCACTCAGCAATGGAGCATAAGCAGGGGCAGGCTTCTGCAGGCAACCTGGAGGGTGGGGAAACTAGAGAGGGACAAAGACTAGCCCATCAGCCTGGGGCCTTGAGAGACCTGGGGCAGGAAACACTTCATGCCGTTCCAAAGCACAGACACAGACACGGGCCTCAGCATACTTCCTGGAACATTCCCATATGTATGCTGGGGCACAGGCTGGGGACCAAAGGGACGGGATGGAGGAGGGCAGAATGGGGAGGAAGGCTGAAGACAGGGAGGGCAGGGGCAGAGCAGAGGCCCTGGCCACCCAGAAGGCCTCACAGCACACAGCACACAGCACACAGCACACAGCAGGCCAGACAGCCTACCGCAGGGCAGGGCCCAGTGCCCCTTGCCGGGCTGCGCCAGCCTGGAGGCCCTCGCTGGCCCCTGCATGTAGGATTCTCCTGTTTCAAAGGAGACAAAGGTTTACTGACTTGGAGGGAGGTCCTGGCCCAGGTCCTAGCTGTGGGGCTGGGCTAACCTGCCCTGCTGCCCCAGCGCTTTCTATGTGCTGCCCACGCTGCTCTCCATGTTTTTTTTTCTCATTTACTGTTTAAAACCTCCTGAGGGAGGGGTTCCCATGCCACTGCATGGATGAGGAAACTGAGGAACAGTGGGCTAATATGACTCATTGGGAGCAATTGGGCAGGGTCCCTGGCCCTGACCCTCCAGAGGATGAGGGCAGTTTGCTCATGCTGCAGCTGGAGTCCCCCTCCCCCTGGGCCCCCAGCCAAGGTGGCTGAGTATGGACATCTGGCTACTTTTAGTATGAAAACCCAGAAGTTTTGCTTTTTTCTTCTCTCAGCTCCACTGGGAGAACATGACGTGTAAACCCTCCCTGACTTCTAGAAAAAGAAGGTGAAGTTTGGTTGCTCCAGGCTCTGGTTTTGATGGGCTACAGAGGGCTCCCAGGAGAGGGCAGCAGGAAGGGGCCCAGAGCAGATGTGGGGTATGGGGAAGGGCCTGGGACTTCCCCAGCCAAGAGAAAGGCTCTTTTGGGAAGTGGGAAGGGAGAGAAGGGAAACATCCAGAGAGGTCAGTGGGTCCCACCCCTCCACGGTGGGGAAGCTGAGTTCTAGCCCTGCCTGGCCTCGAGCCCAGAGGGGGTTGGACCCAGACTATGGACCTGGGAAACAAGGATGACAGGGCAGGCACTCACTGTCCCTGAACCCAGCAGCCTGCCTATGCCAACTGGACTTCCCTCCCTAGGGCCTAGCACCCTCTTGGGTGCCCCTGATATTACAATTCCAAGGAAAGCCAGCTCCCAGTCTGGTCTAGCCCCTCTCCATGCCCCACCCAAGAAGTCTAAGGAAGGGTCTCCACTCAAGCCAGACCTGCCCTGGGGCTGAGTAATGACCAAATAATAAGAGGCAGTGACTCTGCCCCTGGCCAGGCCTCCTGCTCTACAGAGGGGCTGGGGCCCTGAACCATGCCTATGGTGGGCAGTCAGGTCCAGAGCCAGAGGAGCAGGGATGGTGGTGGCAGCAGCAGTAGCAGCAGCAGTGGCCCTGGCAGTGTGGGTGTGCTGGTGCAGGGCCGGTGGTGCCTGAGAATTGCAGCTGAGCTCTGAGGACTGGGAAGATGTTGGCCTGACCCTGGCCAGGGGCTGAAAAGACATGGGGTGGGGCCGCCATCCAGCTCCAACACATACCACAGGACACGGCTGGTCCAGGCCTGGAGGTCCCGGCTCGCCCTTCTGGCCCTTCACTCCTTTACGGCCGGGGACGCCTCGTTCTCCCTGCATTAAGAGGAGAGATGGTGGTATAACCCCTCCAACATTTCAACACCCGTGCAAGCCACCTGGCCCTGATGCTTCAGTGCAAGCCTCCCCCCACCTCCTCCCTGGGCAACTCGCTTCTCTCCACCTGCTTCCTCCTCCTGTCCTCCCCCCACCTTCTGTCCCCTCTCCCTGCCTCCCTCCTCCTATCTCCCAACCTCTGGCCCCTGTCCTCCTGGCCTTACCTTCTCTCCACGTTCGCTCCGGTCACCTTTTTCACCTCGGGGTCCAGGGAAACCCTGACAAAATGATTCAAGGTTAAGGCTGAACATGAGGTTAGAGATTTGCACCTGCTCATCCCTGCTGCTCTTCCATCTATCCCACCTCCTCCCTCCATGCATTTTTGTGAAATAAGTTGGTCTGGCCCCTATTGCTAGGTGACACATGTGCTGATACAGAGAAGAGCATACAGTTACGACACCAGGCTCCATTCTGTTCAAAGTAGAAGGGAATGGACACTGTCAGTGTCTGGATGGGAGCCCTCAGGCAGAGCTGCTAGCCCATCACAGTCAGATCCCGCAGCACTGGCCTAGGCTTGGCTGGGCCCACAGACCCCAGAAACCCATGGAAGTGAGTTATGTCACCATCTTTGACAGAATGAAAAATAGTGCCCTCTATTCTGTGCCCTTGGCTCAATTTCTTGTCACTTATCTATCTGTCCATTCATCCAACCATCTGTCCAGCATCCACTAGGAACTAGGCTGGACACTGGGAACAGAGAAAGGGTTGACATGTTCACTCCCTCATGTCAACAGGGCAGGCAAGAGTGCTGATGGTAGTCAGTGCTCATCATCGTGACAGTGGCATGAAACAAAGGTGGCAGGGTGGTGGAGGGAAGGGCTGTTTTATTCAGGGCTGGAGGTTAAAAGGAAGCTTGCTTCTGATCAGAGGAGGGCCCAGTGGAGCTGAGGAGGGTCCTAGGGTTTGCCAGGCAGAGCAGGTGGGAATGACTTTGTGACAGCGCTCTGAGCTGCTAGCTTCCTAGCAGGCAGCTGTGGCCATATTCATGGAAACATGGGTCTCTTTAGCTCAACTCCCAAATGCATCCTGAACTGGATTCAGGCTTGTCTTCTCCTGCCCCGTCTCAGTAATGGAATGAACACAGCCTTCCATGTCAGAAACCCAGCCTCTTCCTTTTCCTTGTCCACAGTTGCTCTTGAAGGCAACATTCTCTTTTTAAAGTCAAGAGTCCTTGCAGCCCTGCATCTGTTGCTGTGTCCCTCGAAATAGCTACTGATTTTCCTGGGATCCACCTCCCTTCTCATAAGCCATTGGCTCCACCTCCAGGGCTGAGCATGTGGTCAGGTCTTGCATTCCTGTGGCCAAGTGATGGTTTAGAGTTGACCTCTATGGGGCCAATGAGACTCCATGAGACTTTCTCTAGAATGCTTGAGTGAGGCAAATATTCTTTCTTTTGGGTTTGGGTCTAGGAGGATGCAGGTTTGGAGCTGTTGGCTTCACCTTGGAGTTTGGGAATGATTCCCACCAAGGAAAGCACAGACAAAAGATCCAAGTGTTGAACCTCTGTACTTTTCAGTTCTATAGGTAAATTTAGGCCAGTTTAATATGTTTTCTACCTATGTTATCAAAAGAGACTTGATACAGTCAACGTTGGGCTAACACTTCCCTTTCTTTCCTTCTCATTATACTGTTCTAGCCTTATCATGTGTCACCATGATATTGCAATAGGCTCCTGACTGAAATCCCCAATGCCTTGCTACAAAGCATCATCCATTCATCCATCCATCCATCCTTCCTTCCTTCTATCCATTATCCATCCCTCCACCATTCATTATCCATTTATCCATCCATCAATCCTCCATCCATCAATAATCCATTCATCCGGGCGGCGCCTGTGGCTCAGTGAGTAGGGCGCCGGCCCCATATGCTGAGGGTGGCGGGTTCAAACCCAGCCCCGGCCAAACTGCAACAACAAAAAAAAATAATCCATTCATCCTTCCCTAAAGCACCCACTGTGGGCTGTGCACTGCACTTGGCACTGCAAACACAATGGGAATGAGGAAAGTTCCAGTCCCAGCCCTGGAAGGTGGGTCATGCTTGAGCTAGCCAGATAAGGTTATGTATAAGAGATACACACAGGAGGTACCAGAGCACGAAAAGTTGAGACACTTACATCTAGTCCTGGCTCCCCAGGTCTGCCCTGAGGAGAGACACAGAGGGGTGAGAGGTACTGGGGGGGAGGGGATACTGGGAGCAGAGCTGCTGGGAAGTTCAACCCTGTGGGATGGCCAAAGACACGGGGTAGGGAGACCCACCAACCATGCAGGCACAGAGGACAGAGCAGACATTGCATCCACAGAGCCTGAACTCTGGCCCTGTGAGGTGCAGCGACCCCTGAGGTACAGGGTTGAGCACCCAGACCCGAGCGACACTGTGGACATGTGGCCATAGTTGGGGAGGGGGTTCGAGCAAGGTGGTTACCTTCTCTCCTTTGGTTCCTGGCAGCCCAATAAGGCCCGGTGGGCCAACAGGCCCCTGGACACAAAAGGACTGGGTCAAAAGGCAAGCCAGTTATAGGAGTAAACCTCTAGGGGCAAATAAGGTGGTGACACTCACAGGCAGGCCGCTGGGGCCTCTCTCACCCGATGTGCCCTTCTCTCCTTTTGCTCCATCTGAGCCCTGGAAGCAAAGGGTATAATTAGGGGGAAAGGGTTGGACAGACAGCAGGACAGGTTTAGGGCCTGCATGGGAGCTGGTGTGCACGGCAGAGGGAGAGATTCTGGCTCCCACGGCCTGGGCCCAGCTCCGTCCATGGAGAGGACAATCAGAATGAAGTCTGGGCATGCACGTTTCACCTGCCCAACTCTGGCTCCTTCAGTAATCATGGAAGGTGGTTGTGGTCACCCCATTGCACAGATGAAGAAAGGAAGTGCAGAGAGGGACAGGGATGGGGTCCCTACACAACTGAGAAGGGAGGTGGCAGGGTTGAGTACCAATCAGGTTCTGAGCTCTAACCTCAGACCTGTTCCTGACAACACCTGCCTCTTCTAAATACTGGGGAGGCCTTGGGAGAAAACAGAAGCAGAAGCAGTGCCCCTGCTTGGGGCACATGCCAGAGCCCACTCAGGCCTGGGATCCCCTGACTCAGAGTTCCCCATCCTGCCTGTAAGCTGGGGAAGCAGAAATATGCTCCTCCTTAGGGTGAGGCCCGGTGCACCAAGGTGCAAGGCCAGATGGCCTCCCTTTCTGTGGCTGCCTCCTTGGGGCAGGGGGCACAGGCAGGCCACACTTGCAGTTTTAATTTAAGGGCAGAGAACAGGACATTATGTAATGAACACCAACTCTAAGATGAGACTTCATGTTTAGGCTGTGGGCAGTTGGGAGACAGATGTGCGTGGGGGATGTGGGGGGAGAGGCAGAGAAAGGTGGAAAAGGTGAGGAGGTAGAAACAGTGGGCGATGGACCAGAGGAGGAGAGGGACAGACTGGGTCTGAGGCGAAGGGCAAAGTAAAAGAGCCCCATGTGGCGGTGGGGGCAGCATCAGGCCTGAGGACATCAGGGAGGTTACACTCCTGAGATTTGGGATGTTCAGGCACTGGGAAGACCCAGGGCTGGGGCTCAGGCTGGGCATTGGTCCCTCAATTGGCCGATCAGAAAGGCTTTTGATGCTCCCCAGGCTGTGAGTCTGAGGTGAGTAGGGGGTTTATACCCACTCACCTTGGGACCCTGAACTCCCTGAAGGCCCTGGAGGAGAAAGGAGAGAACAGATCAGAAAGTGTCCAGCTGGGTTCAGACCTCAAGGTCAGGGCATGATTATAGTGGCTACAAAAGATTCGGGCCATTCTCTGGCCCCTGTAGCCATGATCTGGGCTCTGGCCTTTTTTACAGTTTTTGGCTGGGGCTGGGTTTGAACCTGCCACCTCTGGCATATGGGGCCGGCGCCCTATTCCTTTGAGCCACAGGCACCGCCTTGGCTCTGGCCTTTTTGCTGGACATGCCGGGCTACCCCCATGAGGACACTTGTCCTCCCCTGGATCGTGGCTCTGGGACCTGGGTCCCCCACCCTCTTGGTATCCTGGCTGCTTCAAGCCACCCCATACTTACCATGGGGCCTGGGGGCCCAGGAGGGCCAGGGGGCCCTGGCTCCACTATGATCTGGGCCTAGGAAAGTTCAGAGATGGGTTAGTCACCCACTGTCCCATCATCCCTCATCCACCCACACTCTCATGCCCATCACACACTGGCTGAGCACTCTTAGGGTACTGGGCTCTAGGTCCTTCCTGCCCCAGGCAGGCACACAGTCTGAAGCTCCCTTGTTTCTTTCCCCCACCGCTCTGGGCTTTGGGGGAAAGGCCAGGTGGCCTTTCTCTCTCTCTCTTTTTTTTTGAAGACAGAGTCTCACTATGTTGCCCATGGTAGGGTGCAATGGCGTCACAGCTCACAGCAACCTCAAACTCTTGGGCTTAAGTGATTCTCTTGCCTCAGCATCCAAGTAGCTGGGGCTACAGGTGTCCGCCACAATGCCAGGCTATTTTTTTTTTGTTGCAGTTGTCATTGTTGTTTTTGCTGGCCCAGGCCGGGTGTGAACCTGCCTGCCTCAGTGTATGTGGCCGGTGCCCTAACCACTGAACTACAGGTGCCAAGCCCTAGGTGTCCCAAGGCTTGAGCCCTCACTCAGGCTGGGCTGGGTGCTTGGGGGAAGCCCTGACCCCCTTACCAGGCTCTCCTGTAGGCTGTCAGATGCTGACTCTCCCTTCTCCCCTTTGGGGCCATCGGCACCCTGCAGGACAAGAAGGTCCATGAGCGCTTTCTGTCCAGTACCAAAGTCATACCCATGGCTCTCAGCCACTTCCCTTCTCTTCCCCATACAACTTCCATGCAGCAGTGATAAACTGGACTTGACAGCTGAAAAAAATTGGCCTTAAACCAGTGTAACACGCTCCAGTGGTGAGCACAGTGGGTCAATATACACTGCTTTCCTGTGGTGCAGGGGGCGAATCCCAGTAGCTGCAGGACACCTGGTAGCTCTTCCAGTCTGGCCACATGAGCAGCAATAAAAATGACTATGATGACAACGGTGGGTATCTCCTGAGTGCTAGCCACCACGCTCAGCCCTGTCCATACGTTCCCTCCTGTGGGTGGAAAGGTATCATCCCCTCCTAGAGGTGAGGCAACCCCGCCAAGGAGTCCAGACTCAGGATGGGCTAGATGCAAACCTGGGCAGTTTAGGGCAGAGCACATAGTATAACCACCCTGCCAACTCACACTTGCCAGGCTGCGCCCTCCATTACATCTTTAGGGAGGCCTCTTGAGGTAGGGGAAAGTCCTTTTACAGATGAGGACTGGAAGCTCAGAGCGAGTCAGGGCAGCTGGGCTAGGAGCTCAGAGTGGCTCCAGGCTGGGTGCTGAGGCCACAGGGCCTGTGCTTGGGCACGTCCGGCCCTTCTATGTGCCTCCCTGCTTCCTCATGGACCCCAGCAGCTGCCCATGGTGGGTGCACATTCACCTTGGGACTGCCACATGGGCCACATAGTGTGGCCCAGCCCAGACACGTACCGGGAGGCCAGACAAGCCCATCTCGCCCGCTTCCCCTTTGAGTCCAACTGGCCCAGGTTCTCCTGGGTCTCCTTTTGGTCCTCTGGGACCCTGAAAACCACAAGAACAAGGGATCAGTGGGGCTCAGCAGGCATCTTCTCTACCCCACACTGGCAGATCATGAGAGCTTATTCCACGCCAGACCCCTACTTCCTTTTTGTGGGTCCCTACCTCCAGCTCAGGTGGCCTGGGAGCCTCAGCAGAATACTGGGGGGTGGCTGGATGGAGACAGGGAGGGGACACCCCGCTCCTGTCTCACTGCATGCTGGGGTTCAAGCAGTTGGGGTGGGGGTGTACAGGGCAAGGGCACGTGGGCCTGGAGCTGCCACCTTGCGGGTGCTTGTGGGGTCAACTCTGTGCTCATAACTCAGGAGCCTGTGGGGGGAACTCCTGACCCCACAGACCCTTCCAACCACTGCATTTCCATGCAACCACTCGCTTAGTGTTCAGGATGTGCCACATCCTGGGGGCCTGGGCAGCACATGCCCTCCAATAGGAAATGACCAACCTCTTGCATACTCTCATATCTGAATAGGAGTACATACCATGCACACACACGTACAGTTACCATAACACAACAGTGGCAGTGATTCCGTCACCTGACATATGTGAATTCTTTGCTGCCCCAGGCCAGGCACTGTCCTGAGTGTCTTACATGCACATTTAGCCTCGTAACAGCCCTGGGGCCTTGCACTTGCCTAAGAGTGAGCAATTTGCCTGAGGCTGGAGGGCAGCCAGCACCTGCACCCTGGCCCCAGATGCCATGCTTTATGCCACTATATCCTGTTGCCTCTCTCACACAGTGGCCTCTCTCACACTCTGATGCGCATGCACACACATGCAAACACCCATGGCCCATCACCAAGAAAACGAAGGGCCCAGAGACCTTTTCTCCATCGATTCCTGGGGCACCAGGCAGTCCAAGCTCGCCCTAGAAAGGAACAGATGGTGAGAGGGGCTATGTCTCCCTCAGCCAGAGAGGAGTTGGTGGTATAAGGACAGGGCCAGGCACCTCAGCTGCACCACACCTGGGTGGGGTCCCTGTAGTTGGACCTCCAGGAAGGAGACCATGGGTGCTGAGCATTGGGCCAGGTGCCTACTACCCCTTTCCCCTGAAGGGCAGTTTCAGCCTGTGGCTGTGATCTGCAAGCTGGTGGCACAGACCGGGAAGCTGAGGCTTGCAGGGTTAAGTGACTTACTCGAGGCCACTGAGCCCAGGAGCAAGTCAGACCCGCCTGACTTCAAAGTCTTAGGCTCTTTCCAGCGGGACAAATGGGCAGGCTGCAAACAATGGATAATAGCCACAGAACTGGCTATGGGGCTGATTTTTCAGTTTAAGCACATGAATGAGGTCCCCAGGGAAACCTCCCAGAGTAAGTGGGGCCCAGGACGAGGCATTGCAACTTGTTTCAGAAGGTGAAGAGGTCCTTCCTCTGAGCCCCCCTGGAAGTCAGGATCCCACAGGGCAGTGGAAGGGCACATGTAGAGAGGAGGAGGAGTGGGGCCCTGGAGACAAGGCCTGGGGACCCTGTAGCTCCATCTGCACTGACCTTGGCTCCAGGGATCCCTGGCGGCCCTGGGGGTCCCTGTGGCCCTGGAGGACCCTGTGTATGAAAGTTGAGCCAGTCAGTGTTAGGCAGAACCTCCCCCACTGCCTACCCAGCCCCCCACCATAGGCCAAGTCCCTCCCCTATTGCCTTGTCCTCCACCCCATGGGCCAAGTCCCTGTCTAGCTGAGCTACAGGGGTTAAGGGACATTGGAGCCCACTTCTCCCCCAGTTAGGTCAGGCCACACTGTACATGGCTGTATCTGGTCCCTAAGTCTTGGGGAAGGCCAGAAGGCAGACCCTGGCAATGGACAAGATACCCAAATGTCCATCACTACAGAGGGCCGAGTCCCTCTGGCTTCAGAGCCAGTCTGCCCCAAATATAGATTTCTTCTCAGCACTCCCTGCTCAAGATCCCACGATGGCTCCCTATTGTTTCAAGTTCCCTCTTGAAGCAAACTTAAATCCTCTGCTGGTGTTCAAGGCCAAGGCCCAAACTACATCCCCCAGAGTGGCCTGGCACTGCCTTCTCTGTCTGTTCAGGGACCTCTTGGACCATCTGGCCCTGTTTCCTACTATCTGCTGGTCCTGGGGACTTCCTTCCTTCCTCAGAGTAGGGCGTGGGGTCTTCAGCCTTTCTAAGTCGGCCTTGACTCCCAAGCTCCTGTCCTGACCTGTCCTTCCTGCAGGCCCCTCCTGACAAGTTCTGTTCCTGCCCCCTTCTTGTTGGCATATGCATTGAGGTGTCCTTGGTCTTCCCTCACTCCCTCCACCCTACCCACCTTCCTTTGGGCCCAGGCCCAGAGCCTCCCTGCCTAGGATTACCAGCTCTCCCCTCTACATCATTCCCCAGACAGCTTCCCTCAATACGTTTTTATTTTTTTAGCATCATCCCCCTGCTTAAGAACTGACTATGGCTATCCACTGCCCATAAAATCATCATCCCAGTCTGATATCCAGAGTCCACCACCCAACTCCCACATGGCCTGCTGGCTGGGACATGCACATGCACGCCCTGGGGACCCCATCACACCACACTACACACCGAGCAGGCCTGGGGTGGGCCACAGTTACCATTACTTTTCTTGAGGCCTGTGGAAATAACTGGAATTGAAGCTCTGGTGGGGTTAGGTGCCAATGCCAAGTTTGGTCTCTGATGACCACCCCTCTCCTACTTCATGAGAACCTTCTGGGGTACTGTGAGCAGTTGGCACGTAACTTCTCTCTATTGGAGGTGGGTCCCAAGTTGGCCAGTGACTGGGAAGGGCTCAGAGGCAACGTATCCCTGAAGCTCCTGGTCCAGGCCTTGCCACTCTCATCCTCCCCCATAGCACTCATTAGAAGACCTAGCCATCCAGCCAGTGTTTCCTGGGACGGTCCTAGGGGACACTGCTGGGACTAGACACCAGGAAATGTTCTGCCTCTTGTCCTTGAGTGGAGGAGTTTCCCTTTTTGCCTTTGCCTCTGGGGAGCTCAGGGCCACATAGCCACATTCACAGCAGGTTTCTCAGCATTATGTGGGTTTTAGCACAGTATTAATTTCCATATCAGGAACTCAATGAAGTTTTTTTTTTTGAGACAGAGTCTTACTATGTTGTCCAAGATGGTCTTGAACTTCTGGCTTCAAGCAATCCTCCTGCCTTGGCCCTTCAAAGTGCTATTTAGGCTTGAGCCACCATGCCTGGCCAATTTGAGGTCTTTTACTAAGCTACCTCTGGTCCCTTGTGTAAAGAAGTGCAGGATTAATACACAAAGTGAGCAATTATTCTCTAAGAAAATAAACATCTAGAGAGCTTCCTGGGAAACTACCTTGAGGGCATCCAAGATTCTGCCATCATAGTCGATCACCACTGTGTCTCCTTGCTCGCCCTTGAGGCCTGGGGAACCCTAAGGAAGAAGTGTGAGAATGTCAGGAAAGGGCCTATGGGTGGGTAAAGCAGTAGCTGTCTCTGCGTTACACCCAGGGTAAATGTTAGAGCCTTGTCACCAGGCCCACACCCATGCCCACTGTGTGCCAGAGGAGCGTGTCCCTGCCTGGTCTGAGGATGGTTTTGATCTGCCTTCCTGCAAACATTCCAGCCTACCCCTGAGTTTTCAAGGGAAAATGGAAAGTCTAATTTTGATGTGAAGGTCTTAGGATTTTTAAATGTCGACAAAAACAAACAGAAAACCCCCAGGCTCTCCAAAACACTGTGTAGGCCAATAGAAGACACGTGAAGTGTGGGGCTGGCTTCCAGTAGGGAATGTACACACCGTGCACTAATATCCATTCATTCCCAGTTACCAGCACACGTCTGCGGTCACCCATGTCAGATGTACACGTGCACACACCCGCACACGTATCTACCGCCACAGGCCTGATCCTTCCCTTCTGAATCTCAGTTCTCCTCCCAGGCTGTTCGATTCTAGAACAGTGCAGGGTGGTGAGCACTTTGGTTCAGGCCTGGAACTAGCCTCTTGCAAAGGGTGGAGAGACCCAGCCCTGGGTGGGGCTTATTTGCCATTTGGTCCAATGTGAAGTCTCCCATGCTCACTGCCCAATCCAGTCTCCTGACTACCTACACAGCCAGATCCATTTTTTGGAGGAGGAAGCCAGCCTAGTGACAGAGCTGAGGATAAGATCCCGGATGTCAACATAAAAGTGTGATGATAGGGTCTGGTCATAGAGGATCCAGGGCTGGCTGGGGTGGCTGTGCTCCTGGTGGTAGGGGATGAACTTCCATGTTGGACTAGGAAATGCCAGGACCAGTCCACTGTGGGCAGGGTCATGCCATATGGCAAACCAGGGCTCTCCCTTTGAAGGCGTAATGAAAAGAGTTCAGAAAGGCATGCACTCACTTCTTATTTAGTCAGAACTAAATAAGGACTCTTATTTTTGTGCATCCATACTTGAAAATTTTACCAAATGTATGTATTATGAAATTTAAAAAAAATTAGTAATAAATTAAAAAGAAATTTAAAAAGACTCTCAGTTGTTGTAGCTCCGCTGCTTCTCTGGGGTCTCTGTGAAGGCAGGAGCTTTGGAAGCCACTGTGACCCTTGGAGTCCATCGGTGTGATATGGCTGAGAGGCAGCTGCTTACCCGGGGCCCTACTGCTCCCTCCATTCCTCGGTGGCCAGCCTCTCCCTGGGGAGACACACAGGTGCAGCAGTGGTGCAGATGTGAAGCCCAAGAATCCCCCCCCACCCCACCTGCCTCTGGGTCCCCTTTCCCACCAGGCTGGAGCCTCAAGCCTGACGTATGACAGTGGCACTTAGGACCAGGGCCCTTCCCTGACCCTGTATTGTATAGACAAGGGGACATTGAGGCCTGGGAGCTCACTCACATGCACTGCCACCCACCCCCAGGCCAGCTTCTGACCGAAAGTCCAAGGTGGCTCCTGGCCCCAGGAGTTCTAGGGATTCCCAACTAAAAGGGCAAATTAGAGGTGAAACCTCATCACTGATTATGTGATAGTCTCAATGGGGTCTGTCGGTGCTGGGGCAGTGCACTCTAAAGTTACCTTTGGTCCTGGGGCACCGTCCATGCCGTCCTCTCCTCGGGGCCCCACACTCCCTGGCTCACCCTGAAATAGGAACATTTGCTCTCAGAATGGGGGCAAGTGGGGGCTGTGGGGGCTGTGGGGGCCATGGGGCCTGGTGAATGGGCCTCCTGGTGTATGTGCCTGAGTCCACCCAGGGGCAGGCATGGGCCCAGGGCCTCTCCCCAGCTCAGGGGACATGGGACCATAGTCACCACTTGCTGTTTTGGATCTTGGCACAAGCTTGGGGCAGAGACATTTCAGAGGACAGCTGGCCAGGATTTGATGGCTATTGTGAAGGGTTAGGGGAGTGAGGCTTGAGGATGACCTGCAGTTCCTGGCTTGGGGAGAGGGGGCAGAGTGGGGTACCCTGACATGAGAAACAAGAGGATTTGAAGGGAGTGAAGGGAGGGAAATGGCCTAGATGAGATGCCAGGTCTGTTGTCAACAAGGGTCCAAGGCCCTGCTGCTGCCTGTTTCTGGTCCCTGAGTGTGAAGGGTCTAGGACAAGACACACTGTGCAGATACAAACTGTGGGAGGTGGCAGGCAGGGGACTTCTGGGGAGGGCAGACACCCACCTTGGGCCCTGGGGGTCCAGGGAGCCCTGGCTGGCTTGGCATCCCGTCATCCCCCTGAGGAGAAAAGAGCTGAGGCATGCTGGCCAGATGCTCTGGCACACCCTTCCTCACTAGCCCCCTCCTGGCCCCAGCACTGGGTAGGGCAGTTCTCCGCCTGTCAAAGGCAGTGTTGGGGTCAGATCCATCTTTGTCCTCTGTGCCTACCAGCCCAGTACCAGCCCAGCTCTCAGCAGACATTTGCAGAAAGAATGGAAGGGCACAGGAATGAGTGAATTCATTCATTCATTCAACAAATATTGAGTAAGCATCCCCTGCAGGCCGGACAGACGAGATTCCTGCTCATGCAGAGTCAGAGGTGGCAGAGGGAGAAAAGATGCTCAAACCAGTAAAGGCACCACGTCAAGGAGTAGAAAAGTGTTGGGAAGAGACTAAAAGAGGACAGTGCGACAGAGAGGGACTCCAGGGGAAGATCACTCTTGTTCAGTGGTTCTCAAGCTTGAGCTCACAGCAGTGTCACCTGGGGGGCTAGTTAAAGATCCTCAGAGTCTCTGATTCACTGGGTCTGGCTTGGCCCCAGAGTTTGCATTCCCAATAAGCCCCCAGGTGATGCTGATTCTGCTGATGCCAGGGCCACACGTTGAGAACTACTGTCCCACCCTGAAGTGGGCATGAATTTGATGTGTTTGAGGAAGGGAAAGAATGAGGGGGTGAGATTCTGGCTCCATTGAAATCTAGGCCAGGGCAGCCACTCACTGTGAGGGGTCAGGTCTGGTTGGGGGGGTCAGGTCTGCTAGGGGACACGGGGGCTCCCATCCCCACCCTGTCCAAGCCTCTGCCCTTCTCCCCAGCCCCCTCCTCCTCTGGGCTCCCTCACCTTCTTTCCAGGCACACCAGGCTCACCCTGAGTGGGAGGCAATTGGGGGTTTAAGAGAGAGATCAGAGTCATAGGACTGTGGCCTGGACACAGGCCTCTTGTCCCTCTGGTTGAAGTGGCATCCATGGCCCATGCCTAGGGCCAGCCCAGAGACCCCTGGATCCCTCAGAGAAGTGCTCATGGGCAATAGATTGACACTCCTGAACTGGTCACCTACAAGCTGAATGATCCTGGGCAAGTCATTGCTCTTGACTGTGGAGAGGTGGGTCCTCAGCCTCAGAAGGTGCACACTAAGGGCGTTCTTTTCCATCCTCTCCTCCCTGGGCAGGGGGACCACAGCCTTCCTTTCCACCCAGGCACTGCCCAAGGTGGGGAGAAAAGAGAGGGCTGACATCTGGAGAGGGTGTTGAGAGCTGATGTGGTGGAAAATGTATGTCCACACAAAAAACATACACAGGGGTGTTGATAGCTTTTTCCATAACTGCCCAAACTTGGAAGCAACCGGGATGACATCAGTGGGTAAGTGGGTAAACACACTCTGGTCCACCTGGACAATGGAACATTATTCAGCTCTAAAAAGAAATGAGCTATGTAGCCATGAAAGGATGTGGAGAAATGTAAATGTATAATGTGAAGTGGAAGAAACCTGTCTGTAAAGGCTATGTCCAGTAAGATTCCAACTGTACAACATTCTGGAAAAGGCACAATGATAGACAGCAAAAGATCAGTGGTTGCCAAGGGTTGGGGGAAGGGAGAGAAGAATAGGTGGAGCACAGAGAATTATTGGGCGGTGAGGATACTATAATGACGGATACTTGTCCATATACATTTGTCCAGCCTCCTGGGATGGGCAGCACCAGTGACTCCTAATGTAAGCTGTGGACTTTGGGTGACGATGATGTGTCAGTGCAAGTTCATCAGCTGTAACAAATGCACCACTCGGGTGGGGGACAGACAGTGGGGGAGGCCGTGGATGTGTGGGGACTGGGGTGATATGGGAAGTCTCTGTACTTTCCATTCAATTTTGTTGTGAATCAAAAATTGTTCTAGGCCAGGCGAGGTGACTCACACCTATAATCCCAGCACTTTGACAGGCCAAGGTGGGAGGAATGCTTGAGGCCAGGAGTTGAAGACCAGCCTGGGAAACAGAGTGAGACTCTGTCTGCACAAAAAATGTAAAAATTAGCTGGGTGTGGTGGTATGTACTGTTCGTCCCAGCTACATGAGGAGCTGAGGCAGGAGGATCACTTGAGCCCAGGTTGTTCAAGGCTGCAGTGAGCTATGCACCACTGCACTCCAGCCTGTCTCCAAAAAAACAAAAAACTGTTCTAAAAATAAGGTCTACTAAAAACCGAAAAGCTAATGTGTTTTTTATGACTCAATCCTCACAATTTAGTGCGAAGAAGGCGGGAAAGGTTTATCATGTCCCCATGTAATAGATGAGTAAACTGAGGTCCAGAGACACACAGTAACCTGCCCACAGTCGCAGGATTTGGTCTCCTGGCTCTACTGCTCTGGCTTCAAGGAGGAGGAGATGTTGGTGCAGGAGGCACGTAGGATGGGGCTCAGGAGTGAAGCGACTCACCTTGGTCCCTGGTAGTCCCTTGGGGCCCTGGAACAGGAGAAGGGACGGTGTTAGATATCATGCTGGAGGCTGCCCTTGTTCCTGTCTTCCGCACACCAAGTCCCAGAGACGAGAAGGCAGGGCTGCCACTAGGACCGGGACTGTGCCTCCCACTCCAGGCCTGACTCTGCTTGCTTGGACAGCTTCTGCGCTAGGGATCAGGTGGTGACAGGTGGACTGCAGGTTCCACACAGGAATGTGGGGCTAATGGGACTCTTCCCCAGGTTGGGAACCTCGCCCCTCCAGAGGCAGGAGCACAGCTGTGCCCATGTATATGGCCACCTGCACTCACACATGCCTGTCACATGCATGCAAGCACATGCACACACGATTCTGCTGTTGGTGAGTGTGGGAATGGGCTTCTGGGAACCATGGTCCTGTCTGTCCAGTCCTCTGAAATGCCCTGGATACTGACCATCTCGCCGTCTTGTCCAGGCTCTCCTTTGGGGCCCTGAGAGGACAGCAATGAGGGGTGCAGAAAGTCACATTTGACTGAACCAAAACTACATGCCAGACCCCGGCTGAGGCTCTGAGTACATTATCTCATCTCATCCTCATCAAACCCTAAGCAGCAGGTGCCACCGTCCCCACTCACAGATGAGAAAGCCAGGCTGACGTTACCACTTGCAGGTGGGACAAAGATGCACCAACTGTTTGGTGGGGGCACTCCTGGTATAGGGGAGGGGTGACGGAGTGTGGGATGGGGACTGAGGTGGCAACCAAGGTCAAGGTTAGGTCTCTGGTCTATTGGGGGTTAGAATTGGTCATAGGCTGGAGGGGTAAGGGTTAGGGTTTAGTTAATTATCTGAATTGGGGGTATGGGTCACGATTTGAGAATGAGTTTGGGGTCAAGATGTTGGTTAGGATTAGGGACTGTGTTAGTGTTAGATTTGAGGCCTGATTGGGGCAGGAGTCTGGGCTGGCGCTAGGGATAGGTTTAAGTCTACGTCAGCTACAGGATCAGAACTGGGGTTGAGGCTGGGTCTGGGTCTGGGTTGGAGTTGAGGTTGGGCCCAGGTTCAGTGTTGGATTAGGGTTAAGGTTGTGTTGGGGCTGCAGAGGGATGGGGCTGCAAGTGGGCTTGGCTCTAGGATCAGGCTTTGGGGTTTTGGTCTGTATAGGACAGGTCCTGGGTGGGCCAGTTCTATACCCGTTCTTACCGCTGGGCCTTGTATTCCCCTGGGGCCATCCTTCCCAGTGTCTCCAGGAGGGCCCCGGGCTCCAGGAGGTCCAGGGGGCCCTGGAGGTCCAGCAGCTCCATCTTGCCCTTGGTCTCCCTAAAAAAAAAAATGAAGCTTGGCATGACTCTGAGGTGGGGAAGGAGTTCTAGCCTACAGAGAGGCTCCCTCAGCTGGGCAGCCCCCGTGACTGTCCCTTTCCCAGCTCAGGGCTCGGCTCTAAGGGAAGAGCTTTGTTATTGGGCCTCTTGCCACTTCTTGATGGCTGCATGAAGGGACAGGTCTCTGTACCTTGTAAGAGGCCCAACAAGATCTTTCACATTCCAAGGAATGTGCCAACTCTCCAGAGCCTAAAGCCCAGATCTGGTGTTTAGGTGAGTGCTGACACATGCCGGGTGTGGGAGGACACTTGTGTCCCCATTCAAGCCCCTGCTTTCCAGAAAGGGGACTGAGTGTCTCCTGAAAGACTTTCTTGGTTGGTCAACTCCAGTTTCAGTAAAAGTGATGGAACTGCACTCTTGGGCATTTATCCCAGAGTAATGACAACTTAGGTTCATGCAAAAACCTGGCATGTTCATAGCAATTTATTAGTAACAACTCTGCACTGGAAACCATCCTTCATTAGGTAAATGGTTAATCATCTGTGGCACATCCAGATTATAGAACATTATTCAGCAATAAATGGAAAAGGAACAAGCCACTGACATAGGTGCCAACTCGGATGCATCTCAGGGGAATCATGCTGAGCGAAAAAAGCCCATCTCAAAAGATTAGTGCTGTACGACTGCATCCAATAACAGTCTTGAAATGGCAAAATTATAGAGATGAAGAACAAATTAATAGTTGCCAGGAGTTTGGAATGAGGGAGACGATTTTAGATCTTTATGTGGTGGTTACACGAATCTACAAGTATGACAAAATTGCACAAAACTAAACACATACACAAATAGTGTATGTAAAACTGGGAATCTTAATAAGGTTGGTGGATTTTATCAATGTCAAATGTCAATGTCTTCCCGGTGGTGAGATTGAGCTATATGATACAAGATGCCATTATCGGGGGAAGCTGGATGAAGGGTATATGGGGTATTACATAGCACCAGTGTGTGTGAATCTACAATTATCTCAAAAGTTAAAAAAAAAAAAAAAGGCAAGGAAGGGACACACAGTCTCATGCTACACTAAATCCCCAACTTTTGGACTTAATTTAGTACTAGATCAGACCTCAGGCATCCAGAGCCCTCACCTTCTAGCCCAACTTTCGAGAAAGGAAGTCCACAGCGTGACTGGCACCTTTCTGCTGCCCTATCAGGGGCTGCCCAGTCCTGGCACAGGGCAAAAGAATCAGGCAAGCCAAAGTCATGGTGCCAGTACCTCCCAAACTTCTTGTAACCAAGAAAGAAAGAAGCCTTTGTGGACCCAGCACAGAGCAAGGGAAGACGTGCTAAAGATTATCTTACTCTACGATTCTTCCTGTATCTATTCCATGAACTGGCCAGGGCACTGTTATTGTCTGGCTGGGGGGCCAGACAGGGGAAGCATTTACCTAATGTGACAGAGCCAGGAAAGGCTGAGGCTCCTGCTCTGACCATTAAGGCACGTGATCCCTTTCTAGACACTTTTTTTCATGCATGGATTCCATGATCTGAAAGAGCTCACCTCTGTAGCAAACTGCATTTAACATATAATTAGTTTGTTTTCCCAATTAAAAAAAAAAATCTATGGGCTCGGCGCCCTTAGCTCAGCATTGTTAGGCTGCTGGCCACATACACTGGGACTGGCAGGTTCAAACCCAGCCCGGGACTGCTAAACAAAATGACAATTACAACAACAACAAAAAAGTAGCTGGGTGTTGTGGCGGGCGCCTGTAGTCCCAGCTACTTGGGAGGCTGAGGCAAGAGAATGGCTTGAGCCCAAGAGTTTGAGGTTGCTGTGAGCTGTGACATCACAGCCCTCTACCGAGGGTAACATAAACTTATGACTAAGGAAAATAACAATTTGGGGTGATGCCTGAATCTTCACTGCTTATGTGAGATGAATTTTTGAGCAGATAAATGTTGCCCCCCTCCACAAAAAAAAAAATAAATAAATGGAAGCTCACTGTCTACCACACAGAACTTCTGATTTGTCTGGTGCAGCCAAAAGGTTATAAAAAGGAATAAAACCTGACTTTGGTCAGATCACCCAGCTGTGGGTGGTGATAGTGGCCGGTAATTCCTGTTTCATTTTGTGCTGTACCAGGAAGCATGTGGAGACATTCCTCTCACCTTTCCACTGGGCCTTTCACAGTCAAGGGTCTCAGGCTGGGAACCACTGCCTGGCCTCTACTAATTAAGGTGGAAAATGTATTTAGGCCAGTGATTTTCTTTTTCTTTTTTTGTAGAGACAGAGTCTCACTTTATCGCCCTCGGTAGAGTGCCGTGGCCTCACACAGCTCACAGCAACCTCCAACTCCTGGGCTTAGGCGATTCTCCTGCTCAGCCTCCCAAGTAGCTGGGACTACAGGTGCCCGCCACAACGCCCGGCTATTTTTTTGTTGCAGTTTGGCCGGGGCCGGGTTTGAACCCGCCACCCTTGGTATATGGGGCCGGTGCCCTACTCACTGAGCCACAGGCGCCGCCCATAAGCCAGTGATTTTCAAATGATGTGCCGCAAGAAGATCTTAAATGTGATGGCACTCTACCAAAGGCAACAAACTGAAACTCTGTCTCAAAGAAAAAAAAAGGGTGGTGCCCGTAGCTTAGTGGGTAGGGCGCTGGCCACATACACTGAGGCTGGAGGGTTGGAACTCAGACCACGCCAGCTAAAACAACAATGACAACTGCAACAAAAAAACAGGCGTTGTGGCCGGCGCCTATAGTCCCATCTACTTGGGAGACTGAGGCAAGAGAATCTCTTGAGCCCAAGAGTTTGAGGTTGCTATGAGCTGTGACTCCACAGTACTCTACCAAGGGCGACAAGGAGAGATTCTGTTGCTCCCCCCAAAATTAATTAAATTATTATTAAAAGAAATTCAAAGCATAGTAAGTATATTCCTTTTTTTCTTTTTTTTTTTTTTGGTTTTTGGCCGGGGCTAGGTTTGAACCCGCCACCTCCAGCATATGGGACCAGCGCCCTACTCCTTGAGCCACAGGCACTGCCCAGTATATTCCTTTTTTTACTTTTTTTTTTTGAGACAGAGCCTCAAGCTGTCACCCTGGGTAGAGTGCCGTGGCGTCACAGCTCACAGCAACCTCAACTCCTGGGCTCAAACGATTCTCCTGCCTCTGCCTCCCAAGTAGCTGGGACTACAGGCGCCCACCACAGCGCCCGGCTATTTTTTTTCTTGATTGCAGCCATCATTGTTTAGCGGCCCGGGCTGGATTTGAACCCGCCAGTTCAGGTGTACGTGGCTGGCACCTTAGCTGCTTAAGCCACAGGTGCCAAGCCTTTACTCTTTTTTTTGATCAACATAATCTAAGTGTGCTGCAAAAGTTTAGGTTTAACTATAGGTTCAAGTGTGAGATAAAAAAGGTTGTAAAACATTTAGGCACTCCAGCAGGTTCTAGGGGAACCTAGCAGGTTCTTAGGCTCTTCCCCAGACACTCCCTCCTCCCTCACATTGGATGGCTGAGGCCTAACCCTGGAAATGTGGGGTGAGTCAAGAGAAGCATAGCAAAGCAGTGGGCCCAGACCTCCCCTCGGTCAGTCTACCTTGAAGACGTGGAGGTTGTATGCATGGCAGTCTCTATTTATAAAGCCTGGATTGAGCCGTGGGAAAACCATCTAGTCAGCAAACAGGTTGTGTGGTCAGAAAGGCAGGAGGGTGATTTCAAACACCACAGGGCTTTCCACATCTGGGGGCAAAGCCACTAAACTCAGCCCAGAGGAAGGCAGCGTGGTCACTGGGTGCACAGATGCCTTCTCTAAAGAGGGTCCCTGCACCTGCTCCTGTCCTGCAGGCTTTCCTGCTCTGCAACCTTGCTGCTCTTGCCTATTTCTCCACTTCCTTGATTCTGGATGGCCCCTCGAACCAGTGGAACACAGTTCCATTCTGAATATAGCTCTTAACATGACTCTGGCAGCTCCAGCTTCCTGGAGTCCGTGAGGAGGAGCCAGAGCCACAGGGAGAGCCACGTGTGGGCGCCCCCAGGAGGGGCCGCAGCTGCTGCATTGCCCATGGTCACATGAGGGCGCCATCACCTTGGGCTCCCGGTCCAGCCCAGGGACCACCAGAGAAAATGACACATTGTGGTTTTAAGCCACTATTAAACTTTTCTTTTTTTTTCCCAGCGGGGGAGGGGTTTGTCTGTCAGATGATTGAAACAGACCACAGGGCAGAGGTGAGGGCCTTATGGAAATCTGCTCTTCCGTAGCCATGGGCCTGGGGAGTCTAGTCCGCTGGAGTGTGGACATCCCCGCTTTGGAAGATCAGCTTCCATACATCCACCGGGCAGCAAGCAGAAGGATTTTTCTTAGCAATCAACGCTAAGCACGAGCACCCTTTAGAGGTGACCCTGGGCCTCAGTCTGCCTAGCGCCTGCCCTACTCCAGCTCATGGCTCAGGGCCACCATCACATTGTGGGCAGGGACCCAGCCCAGCCTGACCACAAAGCTCCAGCTCTCTGCATCCGCCACCTTCTCATCTCCCATCTGCCTTCCTCTGGGACCAGTAGCTCTCTCACCCTCCATCCACTTCCACCTCCAGGCTTTGCAGCTGCTCGTCCTGGGTGACTAGTCCACCAGCTTTAGTTTCCATCCCACAGTCTGCTTAAAAACGCCCGGGTGTTACAACTCTCCGGCTCTCCTCTGGGCGGCTGACGCCCACCTCTCAACGTTCCGTGGTCAGTACTCCTGTTGCTTCCCGCCTGCTCTGTGCCCGAAACGGCAAGGGCACCTGTTTAGGGCCAGCCATTCAAGTGTCTGCTTTGTGGGGCCCACCTCAGGAGGCTCCACTGTGCTTCAGCTTCTGTTTAGGAGACCCTGGGTTCAGGGTGAAGCATGTCTGTGTCCCTGGGCTCAGGGGACATAGAGGGGCAGGGTTGGCTGGGAGGAGACTGATCCACTGAAGGGCACTGGGTTGTGTGATGCAATGAATCTTCAAAACAACTGCTGGGGTCGGGGCTGTCACCCCATGCCGGGTGGTATAAGCAGTCTCAGAAGTGAAAGTGGCTCATTCAAGGCTACTTGGCTGGTAAGTGGCAGAGCTGAGCTTTGGGCTCAGGTCTGTTGGCCCATGGCCTTCCCTCTTTCTGGGGTGCCACCTGCCCTCAGTATGGTCAGTTTTGGATCTGGGACAGTGCCAGCCCCACTGTCCACAGCTTATCCACAGTGATAAGCCCGGGACCCGGACATCTGCCGGACATTCTCCATCTGTGCAGGGGATGGCCATGGGTGGGGGAGGGGCCGCCTCACACACCTCTTTCTGTGATGAGCTAAAGAGTGAGGACCCAGGGAAGCGTTGGGTGCACCTTAGTATTACAGAAAGCCACGTGGTGTGGGCAGGTGAGGGAGGTTGTGCTTAGTCCTTACCCGGGGGCCAAAGTCTCCTGGTACACCCTACGGACAAAAAACAGGGAGATATATCACTGCTGCTTTCTTTTACTTTTTTTCAAATTATTTTTTATTAAATCATAACTTTGTACACTGATGCATTTATGGGGTTCAGGGTACTGCTGCTTTCATTATTTCTTCACATTTCCCACGGAGTGGTTACTCTGTGATCAGTGCTCCACAGATGTGGTCTGACTTAATTCTAACAAAAATAACATGCAACTCTATTTTCATCTCCAGTTCCAACGAGGAAGCTGAGACATGGAGAGGCCATGTAATCCACCCCTAGCGGCTAGCAGACCCAGGGCTTGAAACCAGGTGTTTCTTCCTCTGTGGCCAGCCCTCAGGCACCTGGGGGCACAGACAGCAGCCCCCACCTGTTCTCTCAGAGGGATGACAATGACGAATTGTATCCGGGCAGTTCATATTGCAGCAATAGATTTCAAGACACTGGTTCCTCTCTGGCTACAAAGCCCCTACTGAATCACGTCTGTGCCCCAGTGGCATCAGTCAGATCCAGTGGGAAGTCACCAGAGGGTAATCACAACACCTACCAATGTGCTAGTCTCTTATTATTGATGAACATTCGGACCATGACCTCATGCAACATCCCCCATGGCTCTGTGAAGTTGGTTTTAATTTACAGCTGGGGAAACTGAGGCCTACAGAGCCAAACAACTTGTCCAAGGCTACACAATTGGTGATGCTGTCAGAAGGCAAAGCTGAGGCCCTGAACACCAAATCCCGTGGCTTTCCACTGCATTACTGATGGTGGGCTGGATCCTCGCCCTGCTCTGGACCTGGGCTGCCACTTCACGGTAGGTCCTCTGCAGTTCCCACTTCCCCATTGCCAAATTCTGGGTTGGGGGTGGATGTGGCCCAGTCCTTCCCTGGAAGTACACATCAGTGTGTTCTGGCCACCCATTCTCCTGATCCCATGGTGGGACACATAGGTCTCCTGTTCCCTTCCAAGGCTCTTGGAGATCCCCACCCTCCAGGGGGGCAGTGTATGATTTTTAGTACCAAATGCCAGGCCTTTCTCACAGGGGCTGCAAAGATAACCCTTTGCCATCTGATGGGTGTCCTCCTCAGAGACAATACCACTAACCATCATTGTTTGATTCCCCAAGCCCTCCTGGTACCCCCTCTTCATGATTAATTACTTTGGAAACTCAACATTTTGGATGGACTGTGCCTTTGAGTTTTGTACCTTATGCCCCAGTGCCAGGAGAACTCAGACTCCATCCTCAGCAGGTTAAATTATGTAATGTAAGTCTGGTAACTGTTTTAAGAGACAGGCACTGTTGGGCAGCAGCTGTGGCTCAAGGAGTAGGATGCCGGCCCCATATACCAGAGGTGGTGGGTTCAAACCCAGCCCTGGCCAAAAAAAAAAAAAAAGAGACAGGCACTGCTAGCCCTGCTTTGTAGATGGGGAAACTGAGACTCTAGGAGGGGCTATGAGGCGCCGAAGGTCACACTCTGGAACTGAGTTTTGGAGGCAGGTTTCGGCATCCTTCATCAGCCCACCACACCTGGACAGCTTCCAGCATCACTTACCTTTTCCCCTTTAGGGCCTGGGAGTCCCTGGAGAAGGAGAGTAGGGAAAGAACAGGCCTGAGTGAGGAGGCCTAGGTTGGCCCCCCTCCCCCCGACTCCTTTCGGCTCTGAGGGCAGGAGGGCCTGTGATGCTGAGCAGAGCTGTGGGGAGCTGAGTGGAAAATTGCACACTCAGTGGAAAAAGCTGTCAGTGGAGAGCTGCCCTTGCTAGCCCAAGGAAGTGCCACAGCTCAGTCCTCAGTATGTGTGAGGTGGGGGATTTGGGGTCATCAGCAAGGGCCTGCTGGCATTTTCTTAGCAGGGAAGGGGCACATGTGTTTGTCAGTCCTCCCAGAGAGCATAGTCCCTCTCTGCCCAGCACCTGCCTGTGCCTGCTGCTAGTGAAGAGACCACTGCCCTAGGCCATCTGTCTAGAATCTGCAAGGCAGTCATGAAGGGCAGAAATGCCCTTTCCTTTCAGAGTCTGAGCCCCATCCATCAGAGTCATCCACCCATCCACCACCCCCCACCCATCATCCACCCATCTCTCTGTCCATCTGTTAATTTGTTCACCCATCCACTCATCGCCTCACCCATCCTTCCACTTATCGATCAATCCATCCATTCATCTACTCATCCTCCATCCATCTACTCATCTACCTACCCACCCACCCACCCAGCCATCCATCCATCTATCCACATCCAATGATTCACTTAATTGTGCTCACGTCTCCCCATGCATCTCATTGATTTCCTGAGGTTGCCTGTGGACTACAGGCTCCTGGCCCAGGTGTTGAGAACTCAGCCCTATGCCTGCCAATGGAAGTCTTGAGAATATATCCAGAGCCACTCTCTGCCTGGAGCCTGCTGGGAGGGGCATGCAGGCTTTGAGGGCTGACTAGACACCAGGGAATGTGCTGCTCACAGTTCCCCTGAATGCCACAACATCTTTGTGAGGGAGGGATTAATACACCATTTCACAGATGAGAAGCCTCAGGTGTGGAAGGTGGAGAGGGCTCTGCATGGGTGTCAGCAGGTGGAGAACTGGATTTGAACTCAAATCTAGCACCCAAATGGCTTCTCCCTGTGATGAACCAGGTTCCCTCTGGTGCCCTGTGGTCATTCCCAGCCCCACAGAGGTAGCCCCAACCCAGGACCACCTACATTCTCCCTGTTATCACTTACAGGCTTGCCATCCAGACCCAGGGGTCCCTGGAAAGAAAGAGAGAGAGAGAAAAGGTTATACATGGGCATGGCATTTCCTCTTTGTCTTACGACCCAGGTCAGCAACGAGAATGCAAAGCCTGTCCTGAGCCCAGGGGTCTGGGTACATTCCATGTGGACTGGGGCCAGGATGGGGGGAGGCATCTGCCGCCCAGAATCCCCTCCCCTGACAACAGAGTCCAGCTCTTCTCTAAAGACAACCTCGTCTCAACCCATGAAGTTTGGTGACTGCTGGGGTGGGCATGTGACTGCTTTCCCTCTGCCAGGGTGCCGGCAGCTGGGAGGAACCTGGGACGCAAGCTGAGCTGTAAGTGCCTTGTTTGGGACTTCAGATAGTGGTGCTTTAGGGGAGAGAGGACTCCTTCTCCTGATGGGGCTCAGCCTGCAACTTCCACAGCCACTGTGTGGCTTGAGAAAAAGCCAACAGAGAAGAAGGTGGAGCTGAGAGACAGAGAGAAAGACAGGGCTGAGGGCTGGAAGCCACAGCTACCCCTTCATGCTTCAATGCACAGGCTAACACTTCTGGACTTCCCTTAAGGGAGCCTGAATTGAGTTTCTGTCACTTGGAGCTGGATGAGTCTCGAAGGCTCTTCGAGCTTTCTGCATTGCTGTGGGCTTTTCGGAAAAAAGTAAAGGCTGAGAGAAGCCAAATCACACCAGGGCAGGCTCTGAGAGCCAGAGCATCTCAGGGACCTTCAGGGCCTCCATGGAGTCTGCAGAGGGCCAGTGACCACTGCACTGCCATGTGGGGGTTGAGAGGAATCTGACCTGCTCTCTGCCACCCCTACCCACCTCCCACAATTCTCCCCTCATTTCCATATACACTTAACCCTTGAGTCCAGCAATGCTCCACCAAGCTCCACACCTCCAGCCTTTGCACACACTTGCCAACCACTACACACCCTCACCTCCTTTGTACATCTTCAGCTCAGTTACCTCCTCTTCCATGAAGCCCCCCAGGCTTCTCTACTTCGCAGCACCAGGCCATCTTTCCCTGTTCCCTCAACATGTATTCTAACTGTTGCACATTACATCGAGGTATTGTTAACGTGTGGTCTACACAAGCCTTCCTTGATAGAGTCAGGGAAGAGTCTGATCCTCTGTGCTTGGATGAGGCCTAGAACGGAACACGTGCCCAGAAAATGCATGCTAGGTCACACCAGGGAAATCCAGCAAGAAAGATAATGTGTGTGCAAATACATATAATTCCACATGGAAAGGGGGAAGGCGGGACGGATAGAGTTCTGCCCGTTCGGAGCCATAGAGAGCATTCTGAGGGCTGGAATACTAGAGAACTACTGAGAGACAGAAACATTTAGGGGTTTGGCTTTAACAAGCCTGAGGGAGGAGGGACCCTGCAGGGGGTTGAGGAGGAAGGGCAGCTCAGACTTCAGCGTCTTGCATTCCCCAACTTGAACACTCCCACAGCCTTTGTTCAGGTTTGTCCCTGCCTGTCTGGGCTTTCACTAGCTGGGGACAGACTTCCTGGCCCACCATAGGTACTTTGTGGCTAGGCACAGCTCCTGCCATTTGGTCACTCTGCATCCCTGCCACCCCCTGAGCTCTTTCCCATCTTCATGCCTTGGCCTGGGCTGTTCTCTCTGCTTGGAATGCTCTTCCTTGCCATCTCTGCCTAGTGAGAGCTGACTCTTCCTCAGGGACAATCTCCTATTCTGGGAAGACTTTCCTGGTTTCCAGCAGAACTGGTCTCTCCTTCCCTAGCTCTGGATGTAGCTGGGAGTTGGCGACCTGCCTGCAGGGTCAGGAGATAAACTGCTGGTTTCCCTGGCTCAGCCTCCAGCCTGCCCCGAGTGGAGACAGCCAATCTGCCAATTCCCCAGATGACGTGAGAGCAGCCACTCTGCGGAGGGCTCATGGCCAGGGCCTCGCTGGTGGCAGGAAACCAGGGCAGTCTCTCCCACACACTGCCCTGAAGGTTTGAGTAACAGGAAGCTAGGGCCCC
This sequence comes from Nycticebus coucang, assembly GCF_027406575.1. Classification (NCBI taxonomy): domain Eukaryota; kingdom Metazoa; phylum Chordata; class Mammalia; order Primates; family Lorisidae; genus Nycticebus; species Nycticebus coucang. The sequence continues at coordinate 81,948,639 of NC_069796.1, forward strand.
AAGAGAGGGGAAGTGGGATCATTCCAAAGTCTTGGGGGTTCAGGCCCCAAAGAATCCTGGTAAAGATTTCCTGTCCTTGCCTCCCCAGGAGCTGCCCAAACTCCCCGTCTCCTGCCGGCTCCTGGCTGTCCTGCTCCCTGGATCTTCATGCACAAGACCATCTGCCCTTGGCAGCCCACCCGCCACCCATAGGCTCTTATGACCTCTTCAGGGCCATATCCTGCTGGGTGTCTCCACCCTATACCCAACCCCAGGGCCAGCTCCATTCTGGGTCTCTTCTGGGCGCTCTTTGTGGCCCCTGTGCTCAGTCTTATTTTATTTTTTTTAGAGTCATAGTCTCACTTTGTCACCCTCGGTAGAGTGCCGTGGCATCACAGCTCACAGCAACCTCCAGCTCCTTGGCGTAGGCGATTCTCTTGCCTCAGCCTCCCGAGTAGCTGGGACTACAGGCACCCACCACAATGCCTGGCTATATTTTTTAATTTTTAAATGATTTTATTATTATTATTATTTTTTGAGACAGAGTCTCACTGTTGCTCCAGGCTAGGGCACTGTGGTGTCATAGCTCATAGTGACCTCAAATTCCTGGGCTCAAACGATCCTCTTGTTTCAGCCTCCCAAGTAGCTAGGACTACAGGGGTACGCCAGCATGCCCGGCTAATTTTTCTACTTTTAGTAGAGACAGGGGTCTCACTCTTGCTCAGAGTGGTCTCCAACTCCTGAGCTCAGGAGATCTACCCAGTTTGGTCTCCCAGAGTGCTAAGGATTACAGGCATGAGCCACTGTGCTCAGCCACACACTCAGTCTTAATCACAGGACAACCCTGTAAGGTAGGGAGTAGTGTCCTTGTCTTATAGAGGAGGAAACTGAGGCTGAGTGAGGGGGAGACCTTGCTCAGAGTCATGCTGCTAACGGGCAGGGCTGAAGCCCAAGCCTGAGGCTGCAGGTCTCTATCCTCTCTGCCCTCCGGCTCCCTGTAGAGGACTTACCTGACTTCCAGGCCATTCCTTCCTGCTCAAGACTATCCTTGAATGTCTTTGCCGAAGCCCCTCTGTCTCCACTGCCCACAGCGTCTGGGTGCCTCTTCCAGCATGGCAGTACCCACAGACCCCGCACCCAGGCCCTGGTGCACTCTGGGGTCCTACTGAGCTGAGCCTAAACACAGGGCAAACCCCACCCTATACATCTGCATGGATTAAAAAAAAAAACATAATGCAAACCAAAGTCAAAAAGAGATTAAGGTACAGAAAGGTACAGCTTAGAACGAAATAAAGGTCATCTTTCTTGACAAGCAGGAAGGAAGTTAGCAGACTGCCGAGGGCAGAAGGCCTTGGGGATATGGACTATGGGGTCAGGACAGCCAGGGGCTGGCAGGAGGAGACAGGTAGATCAAGTGAGCCTGCAGCTAAGCCACCCGGCATCATCCCCATGCCCTACCCTGGACTGACAGCGCAGTCCCTCCCACACACTGCTCTGAGGAACTTTCTAGAATGCAAATGTGCACTACTCTCCTACTTAAGGCCCTCTGTGGAGCCTTACTCCCAAAGGATGAGGCCCACAGCCCTTGCCCCAGGCGTGGGCATGCATCTCCCCGGGGCAGATGTCCTGGTTCAGCCCTTCCCCTTCGGGGACTACGCTGGTCCATCGTTGGGCCTCAGGCCCGGTCCCAGGGATGTATGCAGGGGCTCAGGATGTTCCCCAGTGGAAGGGTCTCTGTGCTGCGGCTATCTCTGCAAAGTGTCCCGATGGCAGACCCCTGGTCACCCCCTCCTCACAGTGACTGCATGCCTCCTGCCTTTTCAGGCTGGATGCTGCCCTCTGCCAACTCTGAGTGTCCCTGGTGGGTCATGGATGGTACAGCCTTGGTCCCCAAGGCCTCTTTCTGATATGTGAGAAACCTGGTAAGTGACAGAAAACCAATTTTCCCACCAAGGGCTCTGCTTATATCTGGGATCACAGAGTTCTTGACTTTCAGGGCTCAGAGTTTTAAGAAAGTAAATAAACTTTATAGCTTCCAAGTAAAGGCAGAGGGTGCAGCATGCCTGGTGCTTCTGGAAACACCCACATGGGGCTAAAGGAAAGTCAATTCCCTGGGAACCAGGGCCCAGAGCTGATGGTGAGCAGATGAAACTGTGCGTGAATATTGACAGAGCAGACAGTGTGAGGTCTGACCTGGGGATGGACCTGACCCACAGTCATGATGACAGTTGGGCAAGAAAGTGGTTCCCAGACCCCTGAGTTCTCTGTCTGGGTAAGCGGCTGACACTCGGGAGGCTGCTGGGTAGGGAGAGGTCATTGGGAACCATTGAAGAGGGGCCTATAGGTGGCAGAAGAAGGGACAGCCTGGCTCTGGAGTCAGATGGAACTGCCTGGCTTGGGGGCATGATGCTTTTTTTTGAGAGACAGAGTTTCACTCTCTGCCCTGGGTAGAGTGCCATGGCGTCATATCTCACAGCAACTTCAAACTCTCGGGCTTAAGTGATCTTCTTGCCTCAGCCTCCCGAGTAGCTGTGACTACAGGCTCTTGCTATGACTGATGGCTAGTTTTTCTATTTTTTAGTGGAGATGAGGTCTTGCTCTTGCTCAGGCTGGTCTTGAACTCATGAGCTCAAGCCATCCATCTGCCTTAGCCTCCCAGAATTCTAGGATTACTGGGTTAAGCCACTTTATCTGGCCATGGGGCATGATTCTAACCTTTGCTCCTGTCCCAGGGGAGGCTGGCCTGCCCTCTGGGCTGGGGGAACTAGGCTATGAGCCTCCAGAGGATGGACCCTGTCCCTTGTTACCTACGTACTGCCTTTCTCAAATGGGAGCCTCACAGCACACCGTCCAGCGCGGTGTCAACAGGCTTGCCTGAAGAAAGGGGTTCTGTAGCCAAGTAAGTTCGCAAACACAGAGTTATACCCTGTGAAACAGGCTTTTATCCTGAAAGCTTTTTCTGTACCATTATTCTGCTTTGTGAGCCTCTAAGAGAACAGTGCTTCCAGCCTCCGTGGGCACCCCCAACACCCCTTAATGGCCTCAGGACCTGGCTGAGTCTTAGCAAAGCAACAGAGGTGTGAGGTATGAGGACCACCTACAAATCAAGTGCTTCCACAGGCTGAGGCTGGCTCTGGGTCCACTTCAGAGGAGGACAAACACTTCAAGGAAGGGCCAGGGGCTGGTCTGAAGGGAGCCAAAAATATGGGGCAGGAGAATGTGGTCAGGCTGAGTGTCTAAGCCAGTGACAAGTTGTTCTGAGCAGGGGGACGGTCTGGAAGGGCAGAACCCCACGGAGGCATGTCCATAGCAGTGCTGGTGGTGAGGTCTGTCCTCTCAAGGCAGCCCTGGCCTGCCCCAGACAATGATGCTCTCAGCTGCCCCTTACTGCTCTCGCTGCATCTCCCGCAGGAGGAACAGGAAGGAAGATGGCTTGGGCAGGTGCACCAACAGCTCCCAGAGGCAGGCTTGGGGCCTTGCCAGGCCTGGGTTCATATCCTCGCTCTGAGCCCTAGCTCCACAGATGCCATAGCACCATTCCTGGAGACGCCTGATCCCCTCCAGTTCCCTCCCCTGCCTGATCAAAGCTGTGGAATCCACCAGAGGTTTTCAGCGCCTTCTGCCTTCCATGAAACCCCACAGCTGTTTACAAGCCTCGGTTCTGCTTTAAATTACTCTTTTCCCGTGGAGATCAGCTGGGCTCCAGGATGTTTCCGGATGTGTGAGGAGCAAACAAAGCCCTAGGCTGCACGTGAAAAGCAAGCCAGGCGGCCAGTGGCTGGCCACGGACACCGGACAGGACAGGCAGACTCTCTGAGCTGGCTGAGTCCCTTGCCTCACTCAGGAATAGGGAGTTCCAAGGCCTTAGTTTCCCCAACTGTAAAATGCAGATCATGCCATTCTCCTCTTAAATGACACCTGCAAGTTGAGTCCCAGGTCAGTCTCCTTTGTTTCTACCTCTCCCAGACCAACTCAAGTCACAAGGCCTTATATGTGAGCCAACCCGCTGGCCCTAGGTGGACAGTGCTGGGAGTGACCTTTGTATGTCCTTCCGAGAGGCTTGTAGCTGGGTGCAGGGCTGGCAGCCAGGTGTAGGGCTGTGCTGTTTGCTGCCACCTGTTACCTTGCGGGTTTTCTCCTTCACTCTTTCCCCTTGTGGAGTGTTTCCTAAGCATAGTTCTAGAGAGCCACCTTCTGAGAAATATTAACAATGTGGCAAAGAGGGAGGTTTCTTGGTGAAATAAGTTTAGAGTGCAGCTCCATCCTGGGACCTTCTCAGCACTTATCAGCCAGTGACAGCTTGTGATGACCCCTGCACCCTGGTCTGCTGCATCAGTCCTCTTGATGGTGGTCCAGTCCTCCCAAGGATCAGCTCCAGCATCTGTCAGACTGGACTAAATCAATAAACTGGCTCTGTTTAGATGCAGACAAGAGTAAATGCTCAAATCAGAGCTGAGTGTTTTGCTTTCTGGTTGTAATTAATGCTGACGGCTCCTGTCAGGGAATGGAGCCCTCAAAATGTACCAGGATGGGGCCCCTGGATAAGGGCTTACCAGGATTATTAGGCCAGGGCCTAATAATTATTTCCCAGATGTTGACAATTCATCAAATTACAAGGCTATTGGGGTCTGAGGTTCAGCCCGGGACGCAAATTCCTGTGCGAAGGTTCTCTGTGCCCCCTCCCAGCCCTCATTAGGGCTGGCCAGCAGGTGAGGGGGTGGGTGGGCAGTCCCCGCAGGGCAGGTCAGTATCATATGGTTCTGATTTCCAACCCAGGCTGTTTGCGCACACAGAGGCTGCAGCAAGACTGTCCCAAGTGTAGCAATTTCCCAAACTTGAATTCCACGCTCCAGGGCAAGAGAAGAAAGGGCCTTGACGTGTAGGTCCAGCACAGACACTACTCATGCCCTGCTGGTGGCACAGAATCCTTCCAGAGAACATCTTTCTGGGATCTGGAGTACTTTGCAGAGTGGGCTCAGCAGTGAACTATTGCACCCCCATGCACAGCAAGCTGTGGGGAGGTTAGCTGGGTGGGGTCACAAGAGCCTGTACCTGGGCTGTACCTTGGCCAGCCCAGGCTGCCTCCTTGTGGGCTCTGTGTCTGTGAAGTGCAGGGCTGGGCTCAGGCAGTGTCTGTCCTGAAGCCAATTCTATTTGGTCTGTGCAGTTCATAAAAAGGAAACTACCACCCTAAACCAACGGAATTAAGGACAACATTAAAAAATTGTGGTCTCTTACATAAACATCCAGAGTTTAAACTTTTCTTGAGAGCTTAGAAGCAGACAGCCCTCAGAATGGGAGAAGATATTTGCAGATTATGACTCGGACAAAGATTTAATAACCAGAATCCACAGAGAACTCAAACGTATAAGAAAGAAAAGAACAAGGGATCCCATCGCAGGCTGAGCAAGGGACTTGAAGAGAAACTTCTCTGAAGAAGACAAGTGCACGGTCTACAGACATATGAAAAAATGCTCATCATCCTTAATCATCAGAGAAATGCAAATCAAAACTACTTTGAGATATCATCTAACTCCAGTACGATTAGCCCATATCACAAAATCCCAAGACCAGAGGTGTTGGTGTGGATGTGGAGAAAAGGGAACACTTCTACACTGCTGGTGGGAATGCAAATTAATACATTCCTTTTGGAAAGATGTTTGGAGAACACTTGGAGATCTAAAAATAGATCTGCCATTCAATCCTATAATTCCTCTACTAGGTATATACCCAGAAGACCAAAAATCACATTATAACAAAGATATTTGTACCAGAATATTTATTGCAGCCCAATTCATAATTGCTAAGTCATGGAAAAAGCCCAAGTGCCCATCGATCCACAAATGGATTAATAAACTGTGGTATATGTACACCATGGAATATTATGCAGTCTTAAAGAAAGATGGAGACTTTACCTCTTTCATGTTTACATGGATGGAGCTGGAACATATTCTTCTTCTTCTTTTTTTTTTGTAGAGACAGAGTCTCACTTTACCGCCCTCGGTAGAGTGCCATGGCGTCACACGGCTCACAGCAACCTCCAGCTCTTGGGCTTACATGATTCTCTTGCCTCAGCCTCCCGAGTAGCTGGGACTACAGGCGCCCGCCACAACGTCCGGCTATTTTTTTGTTGCAGTTTGGCCGGGGCTGGGTTTGAACCCACCACCCTCGGTATATGGGGCCGGCGCCCTACTCACTGAGCCACAGGCGCCGCCCTGGAACATATTCTTCTTAGTAAAGTATCTCAAGAATGGAAGAAAAAGTATCCAATGTACTCAGCCCTACTATGAAACTAATTTATGGCTTTCATATGAAAGCTATAACCCAGTTATAACCTAAGAATATGGGGAAGGGGGAGAGGGAGGGGAGGGAGGGGGGAAGATGGGCGGAGGGAGGATGATTGGTGGGATTACACCTGCGGTGCATCTTACAAGGGTACATGTGAAACTTAGTAAATGTAGAATATAAATGTCTTAACACAATAACTAAGAAAATGCCAGGAAGGCTATGTTAACCAGTGTGATGAAAATGTGTCAAACGGTCTATAAAACCAGTGTATGGTGCCCCATGATCGCATTAATGTACACAGCTATGACTTAATAATTAAAAAAAATTCAAATGACAAATCATAAATGTAATACTTGCAAATTAAATCTGATAGAATATTAAAAGAATCATATATCAAAAAAAAGAATGCCAGGAAGGCTATGTTAACTAGGGTGATGAAAATATGTCAAATGGTATATAAAACCAGTGTATGGTGCCCCATGATCACATTAATGTACACAGCTATGATTTAATAATAAAAAAAAAAAAAGAAAGAAAGCTTAGGAGATCTCGCAGCTCCTGGCCCATGCTCCTGCCTGGTGATACCGGCCCCGGGGCCACAGACTCCGCCCCCACCCCCCAGTGCCTCACACCTGGCCCACTGTCCCCAGTGAGGTGACCTGCCAGCTCTGTGGGAATATCTGAGTTTGTAACTCGTAGCCTAAAAAGCCTCCTGGGTATTTTGAGGTCTACAACACTGTGAGGCCATGAAACCAGCTGGTTTCTATTTGGGGGGAGGGTATGCTCAGAGGCAGCCCATGTGCACTGGAAGCAATTACATGTATGTCCGCTTACATGTCGTGGCTAGAGGAGGTAGTGTTTATAGCACTGTGCCTTTGAACCAATCCCAAGATACCTGCCCAAATTACACATTTGCCCGTTACTGATATTGGTGGGGAGAGACGTGATTACACTGTCAGATATCAGGAAGGACAGTTCCTAGCTGGGGTGCAGGGGAGTAAAGGGCCTCACTGCTCCCAAGTGTGGGAGGATGGGGGATGGGGCCAGGGAGTAGGGCTGTGTCTGCCTAAATCGCCTTAGGCCAGACATCACCAACTGAGGCAAAAGGAAGGCACTGGGAATAGCAGACAGGCTGGGGCACCCACTGTCAGTTTGATTTGGTGCCAGCCTGGGATGAGGTGGCGATCTAGAGAACGGAGCTGCGGCTGACATGGTGGAGTCAGTCTAAAGGGAGGCACATAGCTGAGATGCAGCTAGATGGGGTGCTTAGGGCAGCCTGCCTGGACAGTAAGCTCAGGAGATTCAACCAAGACCCACTTGGCCAGGACACCAGCAACTGAGACAGCTTGGCAGGAATGAGGATGTGCGCCTCTGCCTCCCCCTACCCACCAGCAGGGGTCCCCGCAATCCTGGGCCCAGGTCTGCCATCTTGCCCTTGGTGGGAACACTGCTTCCTTGCCAGCCTCCCTGACAGCTGCTCCCTGGGTTGCAGGGGGGCCGCTTTTGTTTTCGCAGACAACAGAGGCTGGACAATTGTCACCCACCAGTAAAGAATGGGTCAGAACTCTTAAGAATCCAAAGGTTTTGGCCAGCCTCCACCAGCCTCCCTGCCTCTTGCTCCTAAGCCTGTCCTTCCTGTACCATGTCCCTGCCCTATCTACCTTGAATGAGCTGTTTAATATGCGCAGCTGGAAACTGAATGTGGTGAATGTGGAAAGTGAGTGTGGTTAGGTGGAATGGCTCCCCCAGAGCTCAGCATGTGGTGGGCACCAGAAGAAGGGAGATTGAGTGAGGGTCCCATGCTGGACCAGGTGAATCCAGGAGACAGAGTAGAGCTCGAAAAGCTTTGCCTTCTTCTCCAGCCATTGCCGATCATGACCATAGCCCTGTCAGGCAGGCACCCTTATTGTCGCCATTTTACAGATGAGGAACTGAAGCTTAGAGAGGTTAGGAATGGTCAGATCAGCCTGGGACGCATTGTGTTCCAAGTCCGTGTGCTTCCCGCTTGACTGTCCCTCCTGTGGCAACAGCAGCACCTACCTTCCCCTTCCCCCCTGCCCTTATGGCATGGCCATGCCCCTTGGCTTGGCATCTCAGGAGGACCTCTGCCTCCCAGGCCCTCCTTCTACACTCACCTCCTCTGAGGAGCTCCCTCAGCTGGCTCAACTCCACTAGTAACAGTTTCTCAGTTACTGACTCCTTGCCCTGTCTTCCTGCTATCTCTCCTCCCGTAGTGACCGTCCCTGTGGCCGCAGTGCCCACCATAGGCTTGGCTCTGAGGCATGTCTGCGAATCTTTCAAGTGCCTTGAAGCTGGGCTTGTGCTCTGCAGTCCCACTGTTTGGGTTTTATTGGGCCCTACAGTGCAATGACCACCCTATATGGGTATAAGAGATGACCACTGGGGCCAATCTCTCTTGACATACCCTTCCTGACAAGTGTGTGTGGAGACTTGGCTTTTACACCTCCAGTGATGAGGAGGTCATTGATTCCTGGGCAGTTTGGTGGGTTTGCAGTTTTTGTGTAAGCCTGGCACTTACCAGGTTAGACTCTCCACCTTATATTGTCTGGTTCAATTGTGCCCAGAACCTCCACATGACCAGGAAGATAGGGCCCAGGGGCGAGGTGTGGCTCGCTGGGTGTGGCTGTAGATCCTTCCTCATCTACCAGAGGGAACAAGTGGCAGCGAACTCCTCATCAATGGGATGAGGATGGGTGCTCTGGGGTCACCAGCTTCCCCCCTCCACGCACCCTTACCAGCTTGGACCATCTTGGGGGTACACTCTATCTGATGTTCACCATGAAGGTCTCCAGTTACCAGCACACACTTAGATTTCTGACCTCGACTCACATCTCCCTTACTCGGTCTGCACCCTTGACCCCCAGCAGACCAGCTCTGGGTTACAGGTGCTCACAGCAACCTGCGCCTTCCCAGTCCTGACTGTGGTGCACAGGGAGGCTGGAATCTGCCCGAGGTTAGATTCTCTCTCCCACTCAACCACAGGCTCCAAGGGGGTAGGATCCATGATGTGTTTCTTGCTACTGTATCCAAGATGCCAGAGTGTCCCATACATAGTGAGAACATGATAAACACAATGAATATTTGTTGACTTAACCTACCGCCCAGGGAAGGACTCTGAATGCATGTCCAATTTCTTACAGCCACTGGTGGCTGGCCTGGGAGCACTAGAGGGTGCTCCTGACCCACCAAAACCTGCCTCCAAGCCCTGGCTGACTCCAGCCCTTACTCCTGCCCTCTGGCCACAGCCTGCGAAGTCAGCCAGCAGGGCACAGCTGAAAGGGGCTCCTTGAGTCTCATGTGCTTCCCCTGCTGCGGACAGTAACCATCCTGGCAACAGGAAATGTCCCTGAACCCAGTCCACATGCATAGCACTCAGGCTCTCATGGAGTCCATCTTCCTGGTTCCCACAACGGCTGAGGGGCCTGAAGTTCAAAGGGGTTGGGACACCCAGTCTATGGAGCCCCAGAGCCCATTCTCTATTCACTGCACAGGTGGACATGGGGCCAGCCCCTGATTTCAGGAGAAGCTGGATGGGGCAGCTTCATACCCAAATAACTCTTTTCTTCAAGTCTTCTGACTGTGAACCCCTGAGGTTGGCTCAGTTACCTTGGCATGTTCTTCCACACAAGGCGAGGAAGAACAGATTCTGCTGCCTGGGGGAGATGGGAAGAGATTACGGACAGTAGCCACTCTGGCCACTGCCAGGAGGATGCAAAGAGCTGCAGAGAGCAAAGAAAGGATCTGGGAACTGAAGGAAGGAGCAGCAGCTCAGGCCTCCCTGTATGGGTGTGGCCACCTCGGGTCCCTTGGCTGCCCCCATGGGACACTCATGGGGACACTGGAGACACAATGATGGACTTAGATGAGGGGCTAGACTCAAGAAGCACCTGCTACGTACTGGCTCAAGGCCCTGGGGAGAAAGGCCAGCGCGGTGGTCCTTTCCTGCAGCCTGGGTGTACCCCCTGAGCTTCCAATCTGGGCCCTATTATGGGGACATAGAAAGTCTACTTTCATCCCATCCCTGCTTTGCTGGAATCTGGGAGGCTGGGGGGCAGCACTGTAGGGGTCAGATGAAAATGAGATGAAGGATGTTGAAATCTCCAACATTTGGGATATTACAGTTGAATCATTTAACTAATTACATTTTTACAATCAGAGCTGTTTTTGAACTACGAGAGTGCAAGAAAGCATATGAATGTGTGGTGCTCTGTGGGCCTTTTTGTTCACTTGATTAATTCCAAACAGTCCGACTGAATTATTCATTTCAAAATTGGTCCCAGGCTGAGGCCCTGTCTCCAGACCACATACGGCCCAGCACTCACGCTGTCCCTTGGGCTTGGCTGGTGACGCTCCAAGGGCTGCTGCTGGAGACAACGTACAGCCCCTGCTCCTGCAACTCCTAGGATTTGGCAGATGGGACCTGGGCATGGTACTCTGGGGCCTAGGAGGTGACAGTGTGAGCATCTCTGCTTCTGGTCAGACCTGGCCTATGATTTCCAACAGCTCTCGTTTCTCAATTCTTGACTCAGGCTTCATCAGCAAATTATTGGAACCACCTCCTATCAGACTCCCTTCCTTCAGCCTTTGCCCTGTAGCCAGGGAGCCCTTTTCAATATACAGATCGGTCCAAGTCATTCAGGGGCTTCTGTGGCCTTCAAATTCTTCTGCTGGGCGAGGGGTGCTCTTCATTCTCTGGGCCATCCCGCATCACCTTTGCTGCACACCCCTCAGAATCACCTGCCCCACAAAACTCCACAGAACACTTACAAGAACCCATGCTTGTGTTGCAAGGAATGTCTTCCCATCTTGTCTGAACTCCTACTCATCCCTCAAGACACCTCAAATGCCCCTCTTTTCTGGGGCCTCCCGGGTCCCAGGCAGAGTTAACCATCCCTTCCTGCAGGAGTTCCAAAACCTGTGTGTATTACAGCTCTACCCACTGTCCTGAAAAGATCTCTGAGTGGGGTATTTTCATGCTCAACTGGGGGACAGGATGAGTGGGTGACAGGTGGTGAGGCCTAGAAAGCAGTGAGAATAAGCAGCTCGGGGACAAATCAGTAGGAACTTACACATAACTGCTGAGTGGGGCATGTGGTTCCAAGGGCCTTACAGACCTTATCTCCTTCCCTTGAATACCATGTGTGTGAGATAGAGCCTCCAGCTATTTTGTGCATGGGGAACAGGAGATATTCAGAGGCCAAATGGTTTGCCTTAATTAGCATAGGTCTTTGGAACTGGCACCACCCACAGGTGGGAGGATTGAAGTGATACCAGAAGTCAGCCAGGTACAGTGGCATACAGAGAGGGATGGCAGGGCCCTGGGGCGTCTCCAGGGGTGCAGTCTACTCCACATGCTTGCCATTGCAAGGTCTGGCCACTCTGTGCTTCAGCTTGTCCATTTGCAGAACAGGCATGGACCACAATGCACAAGGCGGGGACACACTTTGAGACTGAGAAGTGCTGCACACATCTGGTTCCTGAGGTTTTCATCTGAACCAAGCCTTACGCTTTGCAAATGGGACTGAGAAGCACAGACTCGCCCAAGGGCTGGCAGAGCTGTGCTCATGCTGGTCCTGGGCAGCAGTCCCTCTGGCTGTGCCCTATTCCCTTCAGCTGCAACTAGACAGGCACAGCACCTGGCCAGTGAAAGGGATCTGGGCATACTCAACACCAGGGGCGTTTCTCTTCCTAATTCTAATAATGGCAATGACACAGAGGTCATTTAATTAAAATGAGGAACGGGAGAGGAGGCGAAATGGAGAAAAGGACTTCTTTATTTAAATTAGAGTTGGGTTTTGTTTTGTTTTAGAAATAAGAAAAATGTGGTTTATTGAGTTTTGAGAAATAAATAGAGCCATGTAACTACCACTATGATCTAGATCTCATAAAAAAAAAGAGAAAAAAAAAGAAATAAGAAAAATGTCTTAATGATTTGCTAATGTGGGTGGACGGTATTGGGAAGAGAGCTCTAGGGCTGGATAAAAACAGGGATGAGCAAGAAAAACCAAACATTCACTCTAATGATCTGTTTCTCTGGGTGGTAAGAGGAGAAGGCCCCTCCCACCAAAGCCCCAGCCCCCCTCTGCTGCAGCAGCAAGCTTCCTGATGCGCTGGCCGGCTGGTGTGATGGAGTGAGATCTTACAGCCTGGGTGCTAATCCAGGCACTGGCATGCAGGCAGGTGCATTGTCTCAGAGTGTCCCTTCACTCTCTGAGCTCAGATTTCTCATCTTTCAGGTAGGGCCAAGATCTTTGGCCTCCTGTGGTGAGATAGCATATAAGAGTGTGCACCCAGCAAACACTCAATACTTGCACTTCCTTCCCTGGCATGTCTTCTCTGTTTCAAACGAAGCATCAGGAGTGGGAATCTCTTGGTAGTCTGTCTCTGGGGACAAGTGGTTTCAATAAGCATGGAGTCACATTCCACTCACCTCCCCCACATCAACCTCTCCCTGTGCCTACCAGGTCCCCTCAGTGCAGTCCCAGACCACTACTTTGGCTTCTCACCTTCTACCACTTCTCTGTCACTTGCTCGCTCCCTCTCACTCCTGCCACATTGGACTCCCATGTATCTGGACACACAAAGCTTCTCTGACTTCATGTGCACAGAGTCATGACCTGTGCACTTGCTTTCTCCTCTGATGGGAGCACATCTCCTCCAAGATCTTTGCTCTTTCTTCATCATTTAAATCTCAGTTCAAATGTCACATTCACTAAGAGCCTTCTGATTATTTAATCCAAATTATACCCATTCAGCCACCCAGCTAGCACTCTCCACACAACCCTGCTTTATTCTCTTTTAGGCACATTTCTACTATATCCAAGAAATGTTTCAATTACCTTCTGAATGTGTAAAACAAACCAACTAGAAAGGCACTGATGCTTAATGATTAGAGTTAAGAAATACCAAAGAAGAGAAAAAGCAAAAGTTTTGATACTATAAATAGGAGTGATGAGAAAAATCTAATGTTTTTGTGCAAAGTCAAGGTATAGGCAAGATTAAGCCTTGTGTGAGAGCCAAATCTTCTCATCCTAGATAGAAGCCACAATATAGAGAAGAAAAAGGGGTCGAGATAAATAAGGTACTCCTGGGAAGATCTTTCTGCATTCCTAATTATTCGTTCCTCTCTTTCCAATGGCAAATCCCCGCTTCCACATGGCTCTGATCAAAGACTGTGACTGGGCCTGATCCATCTGTGTCCAGCACAGGGAATGACACCATCCAAATTTCTTCAACACTGCCAAGATTTCTATTTATGAGATGACAAAATCACTTTATCAACATAAATGCTAACTACTACCCCAAAATGTGAGTGCCATGTCCGGGGTTCTTTTATAGGTCCAAACTTTGATTCACAATGTTCCAAGCTCACAATTATTCATGTGGTATTGATTCCATGATGTCTGCAGTCCCTGGACCCATTGGAATCTGACAGCTCTTGTTTGGTGAATTCCTCTTTAAACCTTATGCTTACAATAGCAAAGTATCTCAAGAATGGAAGAAAAAGTATCCAATGTACTCAGCCCTACTAGGAAACTAATTTATGGCTTTCATATGAAAGCTATAACCCAGTTATAACTTAAGAATATGGGGAAGGGGGAGAGGGAGGGAAAGGAGTGGGGAGGATGGACAGAGGGAGTGTGATTGGTGGGACCACACCTATGGTACATCTTACAAGGGTACAGGTGAAACTTAACTAAATGTAGAATATAAATGTCTTAACACAATAACTAAGAAAATTCCAGGAAGGCTATGTTAACCAGTTTGATGAAAATATTTCAAATTGTATATAAAACCAGTGCATGGTGCCCCATGATCGCATTACACAGCTATGATTTAATAAAAAGAAAAAAAAGAAAAAAACAAACCTTATGCTTACAATTCTAACTTCTACCACTAGGTGGCAGTTAGGATGACACAAACTTCCCTATCAAACCACTGGTAATTTAATCTCTAAGACTATACTTTTAATTAAAATACACCATAAATTAAAACAATATACATATTTAGACACATATTTTAAAACTTACATTGGCATAGATTTAAAGGTAGTATAATACCCAGAGTTGGCCAGAGTTTGGAGGAACATGCAATATGCATTCACTGTTGGTGGGAATGTAAATTAGTACAGCTTCCTGGAGGGCAATTTGGCAACAGACATCAAACCCCGAAACATGTGCAAAGCTTCTGGTGCAGCAATGCAACTTCTAGATATTTATTTTAAGGAGATAATCATGGAAATAAACCTACACTTCTTCCCAGGATGCTGACTATAAGGGTGAAAAATTGTCAATATAAATAATATAACTTGGAAACTAGTTAGATAAATTATATATATGATCAAATTCTATGTAGTTATTACATTCTACGAGAGTTTTTAACAATATGGAAAAGTCTCACGATACAGTAAGTGAAAAAATAGGCAATAAAAAGTATGTCTAATGTAATCCCATGTTTATAACAATAAGTATGTAACAAATTTGCATATAAGAATGTTAGGAGAACAGTGAGCAAAATATGGAGAAGTCTTGTCTGCGGGTGGTATTATTATGGATTTCTTCTTCTTTGTGCTTTTCTCTATTGTCTGAATGTTTTACCATAAACATGCTTTTGTTGTCATCAGAAGAGTTCTATTAAGGAATGCTTGGGAGTAGAGAGGACTGGCCAGCCGGTGCACGAAGGGGCATGGACAAGGTGACCGTCACCCAATTCCTTCTTAGAAAGCTCCCGGCTCTGTGCCTGACAGACACCACCACCCCCTGCCCCAGCCCACACAGAGCCCTTCCCAGGCTGGGACTGAGGGGGCTGAACATCCCACGTACTCTGAACGTTTAATGAATTCCCTATAGTCCTGTAACACCCTGCAAGAGCAACCCAGGTTTGCCCTGACTTGATGTATCACAGGTGCTCTCAGCCAGGGGCAAGTGGGCGAGTGAAAGTGGGCAGCGGGCGAGTGACAAAGGTGAAAATCAGCTCCAGCTACGTAATGCAACATCTAGTTTGTCACCCACAGTGCCACCATCCCTACCCCCTGCCCTGTCCTGGGAGGGAGAAGGTGGCTGAGAACAAGCCCTTTACCTGGAGGAGTGACTCCAGGGTCACCAGGACACAGCAATGAAGGAAGAGGGGAGAAAGCTTCTCCCCCGGTTACCACCCACTCCCCTCTGGACCAGGAAAAATACAGAAAGGAGTAACCTGAGGGTAAAAATTAACAATGAGGCCATGCCAGGAGCGGTTCTGTTAAAAAGTCCCAGTCCTTCCGAGCTGGTAAAACCAGGAGTCCTGAGGCTGAACTATTCCAATGAGCTGGTGGCTCCCCCAGGATGTTGATGTCCAGAGCCTGGGGCTGCCCTGTCTAGGAATTTGGACCCTGAGTCCTGGCTCATCAGGACATGGAGCTGGGGACACTGCAGGGGCCCTGACCCAGGATGCTCCTGGGGATGAAGGTGGCCATGGCTGCATTTCACGCTTATTTCTATGTCTCACAGGGCTGCTGCTTCCCATGCTACCATTGCTGGGGGAGCTGCACAAGATGTGTGTCCCCCAAGTCCTGAAGGGCCGGGCTCAGGCACGTTTTGTGCTTTCTGTGCAGCTGTCGCTTCCTCAGCCTCCTTTAATCCTAATTCTGAAGCTGTGGGGGATGACTTCATCACCCCATTCACAGAGCAGGAAGGAGGGCGAGTGCCTTCCCTGGGGCCACCCAGCCAGGAGGCAGCAGAGTGCTCAGGGCTGCACGCCTCTCCTCAGCCTCCCAGAGGGCGCCTCCTGCAGGTCTGCGGCCTCCCTGACCCTGAGCAGACCTGGTCATTGAAAGGCTCCTAAACTGCCAGCATTTCCCTTCCTGCAGCGTCCTGCCCTGCAGGAGTGGAACAAACCTGCCCCCTCACGTGCCAAACTCTCCTTCCTCCGGGCTCACCTGGCTCTTTCTGATGTCATCCCAGGATGACAGCACTGCCCTCAACCTCCCACAGGTCTCGCCCGTGGCACAGCCGCATCTGTTTTGATGTGGATGTGGTGCTCTCGCGTCCCGGGCTGGGGACATCCACACCAAGTGGATGAGCTAATTTTTGGTTAAATTGGCAAAGATCTGTGAAGGGATGACACTGTGAAGGCCAGTCTGGAGCCAGCCAGTCTCCTGTTCCTGAGTGGTGACATGACATGGTAGCTGGGATAGGAGCCCCTGTCCCGCCTGCCCAGCAGGCCCCCACAGCCACTGCTGACCCTCTGCTCACTGATCCCTGTCAGGAAGTGGCAGTGTTGGTCTTGGGGCTATTTGCTCTGCCTTGAGGGCAGCCCTAGAGGCCTGGGCAGTCTTGTCTTCAGGGAGCTCATGCTAATCCTGCCACAGAAAGGCCACAGCTCTGAAGACAGAAGAGGCAGGAGCACAGAGAGAGTGGGGTCAAGGCTCAGGAAAAGAATATTGGCTTCAGAGGAAAGGACAGATAGAGCAAAATATAAATGACAAATTACCGGGTAGCCATCTCGTCCTGATTGCCCCTGTGGTAATTAATACGTCATTAATAATCAGACTTTCGGTAGAAAACCATATGGCAACACTTAGAACTCAATCAGGGCCCCGGATGCCCCCCACGTTCTGTGTGGTTTGCAGCAGAGGCTGCTGGCTGGGAACTCACTGTTTAGCAGGAGAACACAGGGCTTTGGTGGGTCCGGGGGACACAGCCCCCTTTTCCTGCCTCAGAGGGACAAGCTGGTGGGGCTCCCAGGCACACACCCATGTCGTCCTCCCACTGTCACCGGGGCACAGACAAACACCACCTGGGGAAGTGGGTCTGCAGGGCGGAGTTACAGCCACAGGATCAGACCAAGAACTGAGATGTTCCTTAAATCGGGCCTGCACAGGGCCCTGGACAAGATCCTCGTTCCCTCCCAGTTGTCACTGGGACGGGATGAACAGAGAAAGAAGTTGGAGCTAAGGGGACATTTCTTGCTACTGGATGTTTCTGGCCCCCTTGCATGGACCCTGCTCAGGCTGAAGATTGAGAACGTCTGTGTTTGTTTAATATCTTTAAAATACCTTTAATTTTTTCACAGGTAAGTTAAAAAACATACACTCCACAGCCCTCTGTGTTACATACTTTAGCAAGTTCACACAAGCTAGCCTCCCAGGGATCACCAGGGATAGCTTGGCAGAGAAACGTTGCTGGGGCCAATAAATCGCACATTTCTGTTGGATTGCCTTTTGGCTCAGTGTGGGGCTACATGCACCAAGCAGCCCAGATTCCGGAAGGTACTGATCGGGAAATGAATCATGGTAAGTGGAAGTCAAAAATAAAATGGCTCATCTGAAAGGAATTCCTTGAGAAGGTTGATTTTGGCTCAGGTCAACTGTCAATGTGCTTTTTGAATGGATTCATTGGGATTTATTGGGCTCTGAAAAACTGCCAAGGTGAATCAAAGGCAGATGCTTCCTGTGCCCTGGGGAACGAATGGGATTTCCAGGGCCACTTGAAATTTTCCCGCATTCAAAATTCTGCCTCTGGCCAGCCAAGAGAAGTTCAGGGGAGCTGCCCAGGGCTTCCCCTCACACCTTTTGAAAGCAAATGCATGGGAGTTTTCTTTCTGTACCATTGCAAACCCCTCACCAGCCAGGTAAACTCAAGAGGTCTCAGCTGTCGAATCCATATTCTGGCAAAGAAGAAAAAGGGACCCTCGGGGTCCCAACTTATTCCTTACCCTAGAGTCCTTTCTGCCAACATACACGAGACAAAACCACTTAAAAATATCAATTGCCACAGAGCATTTCAAAACCACAGCATGGTGCCTGCATCTCTGCCCACCAAGTTGAGCCAAAGCTTTGGTGAGGCGCAGCCAGCTCTCTTGGAAGGAAAATGGTCACAGAATGTTTCAGGGCAAGTTAGGCCTGTGGAAATCAGTGATTGATTCATCTACAAATTGAAAAAATATTAATAATATGGCCTCTGTCTAGGACTGATTTTTTTTTTAAGGACGTACCCCTCTAACCAAAAATTATTTTCACAAACTGCTACAGAGAAAATACCAAATGTCTTATCTTTCAGGAGCAGAGAGGATAGTCCAGGACACTTACTGGAGGACCTGCAAAACACAAGCAGAGAAGTCACGGTCAGCATCGAAGGAACAGTGGGTCACCTCACCTGTCTTCACCAGCTCTTGGCCACCTCTCCTCACAAGGCTTTGATGCCCTCACGGCTGTCTCCTGCCACAGCCTTGCAAATAAGTGTCAGCCCCAAAGCCAAGGGCAGAGAAGAAGGAGCTCCTTTGCCCTTGGAGGGGCCAGGGGTCATGTGGGTGGCAATGACAATTCCCACATGTATTGGCTCATGCACCTATTTTACCAGAGTGTGTGGTGTTCACCCATTTTGGGTTCTGGCAACTCAGATAAATATCAGACCTCATTCTTGCTTGAAGAACAAGTTCTGGTGCTCATCAGGGGTTGGTCCATTTCCAAAGAGGGGGAGAGACTTAGGGGAGCAAATATTTTGGGCAGAGGGAAGAATGCAAGTAAGGGCACGCAGACATGTGTGGCCGAGCAGATATGGGGGGGTGCCCGAGGCCCAGTCCGGGGTTAGGTGTGCATGGGAAGTCGAAGAGGAGAATTGGGAGGAACCAATGGAGCTGCCACTGAGACTGTCCCACCAGATGAGGGTTTTCAGAAAACACTTACAAGAAACCCACAGGGGCTTCACCTTGCAGTTTGCAAAGTATGTTGCACACCCATTATTGCATTTGACCTTCCCAACAATCTTTTGTAAGAGGTATGATGAACATCTCCATTCAACAGCTGACAACACAGAGGTACAGGGAGAAGTGATTTGTCCATGGCCACATCATTGGTTAGGGGTGGAGCTCACCCTGGAATGGGCTCTCCCATCTCTCCCACCCAGTGCACTTAGCCTAAGCCATGTCACTGTCAACCAGTGACTGCTGTGGCTCATTTTGACCCCAAACCTCGCTCTGGAGGATGAGGCCAGCATTGAGAGGCAGCACTCAGCCCTCAGTCAGCCAGTAGGTATTTATGGATTGCCAGCTGGGACCTGGGGGCAGGTAAGGTAAACCAGTAGTGAGTACAAGTGGCAAGATCCCTGACTCATAGAATGTCTGTTAAGCAGATAGATATAGAAGAAAACAATCACAGCGGGGGAAGAAGCATGGGACGCTCCAAGGACATTTTGAGGGACTTGACCCAGGCTGGGCTGATACAGGAAGAGAGGCCAGGCCAAGTCTGGCAGGGGAGAGAGAACTAATGTCTGGGGAGGAATACTGGAGATGGAAAGCTCAGGACATGCCAAAATCAAGTGCTCTTGAGCAGCTAGGATTTGTATGGCAAAAGGGAGGGCCAGCCAGGCCCAGGGCCTTGTCTCTCTTTATGGTCTGCAGGGCTTGCTTGGTCCTAAGGACCATGGGAGTTGATTTGTGGAAGGGCAAGAGAGGACTCAGAGAATGCACTGTCGGTGTCCCCATGCAGGTGGGGGTGTCCTGGGTGGGGGTGATGGTGTTGCCTGGGTGGGCATATGGGAGAGTCAGGAGAGGCTGGTCAGAGAGGAGAGACGGGGCTTGCTGATAATTTAATGGGGGCGAGGGACCTACGGGAAGGAGAGAGATGAGAAAGATTTTTGGCTTAAAACACTGATGTAATCATATCCAGGAATGGTGACACGGGAGGACAGTGGTTTCTCTACTACATTAGTCTAGGGCACAGAGGAGGGTGTTGGCAACTTGGAGACCCCACACAGCTGACTCCTCAATTTCAGCCAAGGACCTTGATCTCTATTTTCCAAAGAAAACAAATGCCATCTGACAGACTCACCACCATCTTTCCAATGCTAGTCATAGGACCTGTCCCTGTGTCCACACCCATCCTTCTTCTCTGCGTGATCCTCTGGTTAACTCAGAGGGATTGACCCACTTCCAAGTAAGCCTGCCTCCCTGGACCTTTGCTGGAGCCCCACCCTGCCCTCCATTCCCTCTCTGTCCGTCATGGTGAAGCTCTCTCTTACGGGCTCCTTCCTTCCCAATGGCTCTGAAATGTGCTCTACTTGCTCTGATGACAAAGCCATTCCTCGGTCCCATGCCCCTTGTAATATCACCCTGTCTCTGCTCTCTCCCTCACTGCCAGAAAGAGGTGTCTCCTCTCCCAGTCCCTGATCCCTCATCTCCCACAGTGCCTTTTTTTGAACCCCATCCCTGTCGCTCCATCCAGACATCTCCCTCCAAGGTCTCCACGACCTGCCTCCAGGTAAGAAACCCAACTGGTCATTTTACTCGCTCTCCTGGCAGCGTCCTTGCTGCTGACCAGGCCCTCCTTTTGAAGTGCTTCCTTTGGCTTCCCAACAACACGCCACACTCTTCTCGCCTTCCGGGCCTTTCTTCTCCCCTGCCAGTCTTGCATGCAGAGGCTCCTCAAGGCTCGCGTCTGGGCTCTCATCTCTTCAATTTTCTTCTTGTCCATCTGTGCTCTGCTCCTGTCTTCCTGAGGACCTCATCCCTGCTCAGAGCTACGCCATGCAGAAGAGTCCCCTCTGCTTCCTTTCCCAACTGCCTCCTTGGCATTCCCTTGGAATAATTCCAATACCCCTCCAATGAAGTCCACAGCTGCATGTATGATCTTCTGCCCATAAACTTGCTCCTCTCCCCTAGGTTCTTGTCTCTGCGAATGATTTCGCCTTCCATCCAGCTGTGTGAATCAGAAAATGAGGAGCCATCCTCGACGTACTGACACCCCTTCCCCCATCTATTAGTGCATCCATCTCACTGCTTACTCTGAAATCCCCCCATTTCTCCCTCTCCAATACCACAGCCCTAGTCTGTGTTAGTGCCATCTCTAGGCTGCTGCAACAACTTCCTGGCTTGCCTGTCCCCTCTTCACTATCTCACAGATACTCTTTGAGTACTCGCCCTCTGCCAGACACTGTTCTAGGCACTTGGGGTACATCAGTGAAAATAACAAAGATCCCTGTCTTGACAGAGGCCACCTTCTAGAGAGAAAGACAGATGATCTACAGTAAGTGTAATAAGTCCACAAGTCACCTGGCAAGTGACTAGAGTCACAGACAGAGGAGAGGAGCTGTGAGTGCTGGACTGGAACATTCAACAGGGCAGTCAGGGTAGATGCCACTGACATGACATTTGAAAAAAGGCTCAAAAGAAATGTAGGGCTTGGCTGTGCAGATTTCTGGGACAACTACTACTGGGCAGAGGGAAACACCCAGGGCAAAGACCCTGGGGCAGAAGGGTGCTGGTGTGTAAAGGACAGCAACATGCCAGAGAAACGTGGGAGGTGCCTTTAGAAAGGCAATGGTGGGACCTCGCTGGCCATCCTTCTTTTTGATACAGAATCTCATTACATTGCCCTTGGTAGAGTGTTGTGGCATCACAGCTCATAGCAACCTCAAACTCTTGGGCTTAAGCGGTTCTCTTGCCTCAGCCTCCCAAGTAGCTGGGACTAAAGGCGCCCGCCACAACGACCGGCTATTTTTCTGTTGCAGTTGTCATTACTGCTTAGCTGGGCCGGGCCAGGTTCAAACCCACCAGCCTCAGTATATGTGGCCAACGCTGTAAACACTATGCTATGGGTGCTCGTTGGCCATTCTTGTCACTGTATCTTTTCTTTGAGATGGGAGCCCTTGTAGGGATTTGAGCTGAGAGAGGATATGACCTGGCTCAGGTTTCAAGGGTCCTGCAGGTGATAGTGGCTCAGAGTGGGTGGGCAAGGGTGGTGGGAATGGTCAGATTCTGGGTTGATTCTGATGGTAGAGCCAAGAGGATTTCTGCTGACAGCACGTGGGATGTGAGAGTGGTGGGTCTCTGAGATGTTCTGTCACAAAGGGGAGCAAAGGAACAGGGCAGTTGCTTTGGGTGGCATGGGGTGGGTGTTTCTGTGAGAGGAGAGGTGCCAGAGCACGTTTGCAGAATGGAGTCTTCCCACAGGGAGGGGAGACAGAGCCACCAGAGAAGGGGATTCCTGGCGCAGCATTCCACGGGAGCAGATAGCGACTGGGACCTGGTGAAGAGGAAGCACTGGCACAGGTGGACTGGGCAGGAGCCGGGGGCACAGAGCTGCTGTGTGTGTGCCCACGGAGGGGGCTCTGGGAAGTTCTCTTCTGATTGTGCTAACACTTCCTGTGAAGTGGAGTGCGAGGCCTTTGGCCACAGGTGGGGGCAGACCGACCAGGTGGGGAATGTGGCCTCAGGGAGTGGGGTCTGGAATTTAAGGTGACATGCCCGGGTGTGCTTCTGTCCAGTCACACTGACCTGTGCATGCTGGAGTGGGGTATGTGGAGGGCTACAGAGGTGAGTTTGGTGAGGGGTGGCTAAAGGGAGGAAGGGTGAAGGGCTGAGTCTCTGGATCTCAAGGCTGGTGAGATCAGAAAACTATGCTAGTGGGCTGGTGTGTGTGAGTTGAGATTTGGTCAATGCTATATTTATTGGTAGCGACGTGGTGTTGGGCAGGAGCACACGAGGCAGAGGCCTTGGTGAGTGGAGGCCACAGAATCCAGAGGTCTATTGAGATTCATAAGATTTCACCCAGAAGTAGCATTGGAGAGAGGGCTGGTGACCCAGGGCCTGAAATCCACTAGCAATGAGCTGAGTATGCCTAGGATCAGAGACGGCTTCAACTATGTGGCCCCATGGCCACTGCAGTCTCCATTCTGAGGCCAGAGGCATGTTAATACAGATCTAATCATGATGCCTCCCCCTCACTGTTTCATTGTGCCTAGAACAAAGGCCCAAATCCCGTGTGTCTTCCACAAAGTGATGTGGATTCCACACATCCCACCACCACAGCCTGGCTCCCTCCCCGGTCTCTCCACCCCTACCTGAATCCCTCAGAACAGCAGGAAGGGACGTGTTAGTGACAGAATACGGTAGGCAAAGCAGTAGATTTCAGAAAAAATTGAAATTGGATCTGTGCCTCCCCATAAACCAGGATAAATTCCGAAAGGATCAAAGATTTACATGCTGAAAAAAAAAAATGCAGAAATCCTAGAGAAAAATCTGAGAAATTTCCTTTCTAACCTTGGAGAGGGGCAGGGTCTTCTAACTATAGTTCATAACCCAAAAGACATAAAAGAAAAGTCTGATCCAATCATAGAAACCCCCAAAATGTCTGCATCGTAGAAAGTCCTGAAAGCAAAGTCAAAAGCCAAACCAGAAAAAAAAAAAAAATCTACCTCACATCACAAAGGCTAGATTCTTTGATATAAAAATGCCAGTACAAACCAACTCTCAAAGCATTAGCCACCTAATAGAAAAATGGCCCAAAGATATGAATAGAGAGTTCATAGAGCAGAAAGTATAAATAGCCCTTAAATAAAAAAAAGGATTATGCCGGATGTTTGACTTTTGTAGCTACAAATGCTAATTCTCATTCGTAATAAAAGAAATGAATGTTAAAATTACAATCATATCAGTTTAGAAAAATGGCAAAAATTCAACAACCTACTGTGTGAAGGGCAATGAAAACTGGTAAGAGGATGAATCAGACCCTTCTCCATAGAGAGATTTGGCAACACTTCCTAAGCTTTAAAATGTATGTGCCAATTGCTACAGCAATTATCCTTCCTAGAAATTTATTCTGTGGCCACATTAACATATATGTAAAAGGGCAGGTGTATAAGAATTCATTGTAGAACTGTTGAGACAGCAAGATATTAGAAATGGCACAAATGGAGCTGATTAAGTAAAAGACGGTACATCTGTGCATGGGATTCTATGTAAGTGTGAAAAAGATGAAGGTTTTTCACAATGAACAAACTCTTAGGTATATTGCTACATTTAAAAAAAGGTATAGAATGATACGTATGTGTAGCCATTTGTGCTAAAGTAATCTGTAGACATTTTTTTTTTGCAGTTTTTGGCCGGGGCTGGATTTGAACCCCCACCTCTGGCATATGGGGCCTGCGCTCTACTCCTTTGAGCCACAGGTGCCACCCTAGACTTTTGTTTGTATAAACACAGAACATCAGTAGTTGTGGATGCTAGAAGGTGGTCATCAGGGTGCCTCCTAAAGTAGGAACAGAATGGCCAGAGGACAGGGTGGCAGGGACACTGACTTTCCACCCTGAGCTCTTTCCCATCACTGGACACACGTACAGCTTACTAACCAGGAGTGTCCACACACTGTAACAAAGGCTGGAGAAAGCTCTGTATCTTTGGACACTTCCCTCAACTTTTGCTACCTTTCGGCATGTTTACCTCTAAGCTCTCTTCAAGGAAGCTTGGACTGGGATTACCATTCCTAGAACCCGGGGGCCTGAGAGCACAGCCTTGGGGCCCGGCGTGAGGTGGAGCCCAGAGGAGATGGAGGGGAGCTGTGAGCATTAAGCACCACTCCCTCACTGCGTGCTTGTCGGCATTGGGAACCCCACCTTCTGCCTTACCCGAACCTCTCATGTAACCCCTGCTGCAGCCTCACTAGGTGCATTTTATAGATGAGCAAACTGAAGCTCAGGCCCATGTTCTGCTCTGACCTGGGAAGAACCCAGGCAGTCTGACTTCAAGCCTAACAAACAGGGGCAGAGAGAGACTGTTTTGGCAGAAACAGCCCTGGAGGTCCTGGGAGGGTGTGTAGTGTGGGGCAGTCTAGGCTGGAAGCAGCCCTGTGGGACCTTAAACACATGGCATCATCCAGTTTTCAGAGGGGTGGCCAGAGTGGGAATGGCAGCATTCCAGAGACTGATCCTGTTGCTGGTGGGATAGGTCACCTCTAGCGCATTTGGAAGACTCCAAAACACACTGATCACCACCAGTCTTGGGCCCCATGTCCCCAGGCTACCATCGCTTCACACCAGCACCACTGTGACAGACTCCTAACTGGACTCCTTCTGGACACTCAACCTCACCAGCCAGAGGGGCCTTTAAAGAATGTCTGCCCCCCTCCTAGGACTTCCCATGGCTCATGGAGTAAAATCCGAACTCCTGGCACAGCCTTCCTGTGTGGCCTGATCCTCACTGATCTCTGAGGCCTTCAGCCACCACCTTCTGCTCTGTTCATCCATCTTGGTTCTTTAAGGTGGCAGCTCTCTTTGGCCTTAGGACACTCACAGCTGCCATGTTCCTGTGGCCAGACCAGGCTTCATTGTTACTACTTTGGACAAGCCTTCCACAACTATGACATCCATCTCCTCACCCTTTGCTCATTGGTTTCTATCGTGCCTCCCTGTTATTTCCTTCCCAGCACTTGTAGCATCTGCTGTGATGATTAAATCCATTTATTTGAGTGTTGATGATCATCTGTCAGCTCCCCCAGCAAGGCCACACCCTGTGAGCTGGGACCACATCTGCTGGGTTCATACTGTTTTCCTGATGCCCTGATCTGGACCTGGCAGGCACAAATACTTGACACTATGCGCTGAGTGCATGAGGGGTGAGAAGGACAGGGACCACCTGGCAGGCTGTCACCTCTTCCAAGCCCCCTGAACTTGACTTCACAGTACAGGGTTTGTGGAGAAGAACTTACTGCTGGGCTGCGAGAGTGATGGGCGGGGCGGAGGGCATGTTCTATGCTCTCCCTGGGTCTCTGCTGAGAGAGGGAGCAGCCTGCAGGCCCTCCAGCTGAGCACAGGGCAAAGGCGGTGCCCCTGCAGGCCAGCCCCCTGCACACAGCTTTCAAACAGTGCTGTGGGCATCGGCTGGATCCCTCGACTTTGCTGTCAGGAACGTGGGAACAATTCAAAAAGAGGCAGATGACTTGGGAAATAAGTAAAACAGGCCTGAGGATGTAGACAAGTCAGTGATGCTGGGGCCTCGTTAGCTGAATGGATGTGGCCTGACAGAGTTTCCCAAAGTGGGAGCTGTGCCCCTTTATAGCTTGAGGTTAGGAGAGAGGGCTTGGGTGGGTGAGCTGCTGGCTTGGTGTTAACAGGTAAGTAGAGATGGGTGGTGGGCCAGGCCACCCACAAGGCCACTTTGATTCCTTAGCTCCTCCAGGGACAATCATTTTGTCAGTGTTTTCCAAAGGGTATGTCTAGCGTCCCTGTAAGACAAGCTGGAAAGAGTATTTTCTGTAGCCTGGCAGGAACCCAGCCCCCATACAAGGAGATGAAGGCCGACTTTGATGGCCTGAGGCTGCTGAGGTTATTGTTCCTGCTCTTAGCCCCACACCTGCTTCTCCCTGTTGTCCCCGGACTCTAATTTCCCCTTCTGCCTGTGACTAGTCTCCCCGACAGAGCCTTTTGCTCTCCCATTCAGCCAGCTCAGGCAAGACTCTCAACTCTTGGAAACCCAGACCTACCCCCACTATGAGGACAATAACCTTTGGCCATGCTTCTCAGAGACCTTTCCCCAGAGGATCATAGTGGGCTAAGAACTTTTAAAACAAGTTTTCAGGCAGATGAAATGAAGGTTAGAGGTTGATAAATCCAGGCAGTAATGAGTTAGTGAGCCAGGATATTGAGTTAGGACTTTGTCCCTGTGAAATGTGGGAAATAAACGTCTCTGCCTTTCTAGGTTGCTACAAGGATCGAATGAGATAGATACTGTAGTACAGCACTGACACAGAGTATGCAACGAAAAACAAGTGCAGGCTGAATTTATATCATCTTTCTCTAGTGGGTATGTGCGCGCGCGCATACACACACGTATCTTAGATCTTAGGGAGAAGAGAAACATAGCTGGTATTTTTCTGTTAAGTTCATGTTGTAGAACTAGCCCCGACTGTAGAACAGATTTAAAGAAGCTCCTATGTAAGTGGTATCTCAGATGGGCCTCCGGCATTTTGGGTACAATGGGATTGTCATGCTGCATCTTTAGAATTCAGTGTCAAGCAGGCCAGCCTGGGTGTGAAGGTTGGCTCGGGTAATTACCCTGCTCTGACCCTGTGTAGGGCAGGCAGTAGTGTTGATTAGAAATCTGGGTGGAAAGTAAACTAAAAAAAAAAGTCTTTATTGAGGTATAATTCATATGCCATAAAAGTCATTCTTTTGACACTTCAGTGGATTTTAGTGTATTCACAACATTGTGCAACCATCACCACTATATAAGTTTATTTATTCTTCATTTTTGAATGGCAGTTTGGTTGGATATACAATTCTTAGTTGACAGATTTTTGATTTATTTTCTCCTCCCCTTGACTATGTCATATTATCCCATGCTTTCTGGATGCCATTGTTTCTGATGAGTCACATGTTAATTTTACTGAGGTTCCCTTGTATGAACGAGCCACTTTTCTTTTGCTGCTTTCAAGATTTTCTCTATCTTTGACTTTTAGCATTTTTACCATGATGTATCTGGTTCTATATCTCTTAGATATGTCTTTTTTTTTTTTTTTTTTTGCAGTTTTTGGCCGGGGCCGGATTTGAACCTGCCACCTCTGGTATATGGGGCTGGCGCTCTACTCCTTTGAGCCACAGGCACCGTCCAATATCTTTATCCTACTTAGAGTTCATTAAGGTTCTTGGATATATACTTATTTTTCAGCAAATTTGGGAAGCTCTGATACATATCTTCTCAAATATTTTTCCCTGCTCTTGTCTCTTTTTCTGTCCTTCCAGTATTCCCATTGCTTGTATGTTGGTGCACTTAACAGTCTACTGCATTTGCATTGGGCTGTTGACGTGTCTTCATTTTCTCTCTGTCCTTTATATTGCATAATCCCTATCAGCCTATCTTTAAGTTATCTGCTTTTTTCTTCTTCTTCTTCTCTTCAGATCGTATAAATCTTTCGCCTTTTCTTCTTCTTATTTTTAAAATGAAATCATAGATGTGCACACTAATGCAATCATGGGGTACAATTTGCTGGTTTTATATACCATTTGAAATATATATATATATATATTTTTGTTTGTTTGTTTGTTTGTTTGTTTTTTTGTGGTTGTTTTGGCCGGGGCTGGGCATGAACCTGCCACCTCCAGCATATGGGACCAGCACCCTACTCCTTTGAGCCACAGGCACCGCCCCATTTAAAATATTTTCACCAAACTGGTTAACACAGCCTTCACCACATTTCGTAGTTATTGTGTTAAGACATTTATATTCTACACTTAATAAATTTAACATGTACCCTTGTAAAATGCATTGTAGGTGTGGTCCCACCAATTACTCTCTCTCCACCCATCCTCCCCCTCCCCTCCCCTCCCCTCCTTCTCCTCTTTCCCCTTCTTCTTGCGCTATAGTTGGGTTATAGCTTTCATATGCAAGTACATAGTACAGCTGAGTACATTGGATACTTTTTCTTCCATTCTTGAGATACTTTGCTAAGAAGAATATGTTCCAGCTCCATCCATGTAAACATGTAAGAGGTAAAGTCTCCATCTTTCTTTAAGGCGGCATAATATTCCATGGTATACATATACCACAATTTATGAATCCATTCATGGGTCGATGGGCACTTGGGCTTCTTCCATGACTTAGCAATTATGAATTGGGCTAGAATAAACATTCTGGTACAAATATCTTTGTTATAAAGTGATTTTCGGTCTTCTGGATATATACCCTAGTAGAGAAAGGATTGAATGGCAGGTCTATTTTTAAATCCCTAAGTGATCTCCAAACATCTTTCCAAAAGAAATGAATTAGTTTGCATTCCCACCAGCAGTGTAGAAGTGTTTTCTTTTTTCCACATCCATGCCAACATCTCTGGTTTTGGGATTTTGTGATGTGGGCTAATCTTACTGGAGTTAGATGATATCTCAAAGTGGTTTTGATTTGCATTTCTCTGATGATTAGGGATGATGAGCATTTTTTCATGCGTCTATAGGCCGTGTGCCTGTCTTCTTCAGAGAAGTTTGTCTTCAAGACCCTTGCTCACCCTGTGATGGGATCACTTGCTCTTTTCTTGCTAATATGTTTGAGTTCTCTATGGATTCTGGTTATCAAACCTTTGTCGGAGACATAACCTGCAAATATTTTCTTCCATTCTGAGGGCTGTCTGCTTCCCTTACTTACTGTGTTTTTGGCTGTGCAGAAGCTTTTTAGTTTGATCAGGTCCCAGTAGTGTATTTTTGATGCTGCTTCAATTGCCTGGGGGGTCCTCCTCATAAAATATTCACCCAGGCTGATTTCTTCAAGTGTTTCCCCTGCACTTTCTTCTAGTATTTTTATAGTTTCATGTCTTAAGTTTAAATCTTTAATCCAGTGAGAGTCTATCTTAGTTAATGGTGAAAGGTGTGGGTCCAGTTTCAGTCTTCTACAGGTCACCAGCCAGTTCACCCAGCACCATTTGTTACATAGGGAATCTTTTCCCCATTGAATGTTTTTAATTGGCTTATCGAAGATCAAATAACAGTAAGAAGCTGGGTTAATCTCTTGGTTCTCTATTCTGTTCCATACATCTACCTCTCTGTTTTTGTTCCAGTACCATGCAGTTATGATGACTATGGATTTATAGTATAATTTGAGGTCTGGTAGCATGATTCCTGCTGCTTTGTTTTTCTTTCTTTCTTTCTTTTTTTTTTTTTTTTTTGCAGTTTTTGGCTGGGGCTGGGTTTGAACCCGCCATCTCCAGCATATGGGGCTGGTGCCCTACTCCTATGAGCCACAGGGGCTGTCCTTTGTTTTAATTTCTGAGTAATGTCTTGGCTATTTGAGATTTTTTTCTGATTCCATATAAAATGAAGTATTTTTTTTGAGATCTTTAAAATATGACAGTGGAGCTTTAATAGAGATTGCATTAAAATTGTATATTGCTTTGGGTAACATGAACATTTTAACAATGTTGATTCGTCCCAGTTATGAGCACGGTATGTTTTTCCATTTGTTAACATCTTCAGCTATTTCTTTTCTCAGAGTTTCATAGTTCTCTTTATAGAGATCTTTCACGTCCTTTGTTAGGTAAACTCCCAAATATTTCATCTTCTTTGGCACTACTGTGAAAGGAATAGAGTCCTTGACTGTTTTTTCAGCTTGACTATTGTTGATATATATAAAGGCTACAGATTTATGAGTATTGATTTTGTGACCTGAGACACTGCTATATTCCTTGATCATTTCTAAGAGTTTTGCAGTAGAATCCCTGGTGTTTTCCAGATATACAATCATATCATCTGTGAAGAGTGAAAGTTTGATCTCTTCTGACCCTATATGGATATCCTTGGTCACCTTTTCTTGCCTAATTGCGATGGCTAAGACTTCCATTACAATGTTGAAAAGCAGTGGAGACAATGGGCAAACTTGCCTGGTTCCTGATCTGAGTGGAAATGATTTTAATTTAACTCTATTCAATATGATATTGGCTGTGGGTTTGCTGTAGATGGCCTCTATCAGTTTAAGAAATGTCCCTTCTATACCAATTTTCTTAAGTGTTCTGATCATGAAAGGATGCTGGATGTTATCAAAAGATTTTTCTGTGTCAATTGAGAGAATCATATGGTCTTTGTTTTTTAATTTGTTTATGTGCTGAATTATATTTATAGATTTACGTATATAGAACCAGCCTTGAGACCTTGGGATAAATCCCACTTGGTTGTGGTGTATAATTTTTTTGATGTGTTGCTGGATTCTTTTTGCTAGGGTCTTTTTGAATATTTTTGCATCAATATTCATTAATGATGTTGTTCTATAATTTTCTTTTCTTCTTGGGTCTTTTCCTGGTTTGGGGATTAAGGTGATAGTTGCTTCATAGAATGTGTTTGGAAAAGGTTAAGTAATATAGGTACTTGTTCCTCTTTAAAGATCTGGTAGAATTCTGATGTAAACCATTTGGTCTCAGGTAGAGTTGATGCTATTTCAGAACTTGATATAAGCCTGGTCAACTTTTCCACTTCATTCTGGCTAAGTCTAGGAAGGTGGTGTGCTTCTAAGTATTGGTCTATTTCCTTCAAATTTTCGTATTTCTGAGAATAGAGTTTTTTATAATATTCATTAAGGATTTTTTGAATTTCTTTTTTTATTGTTAAATCATAGCTGTGTATATTAGTGCAATCAAGGGGTACAATGTGCTGGTTTCATATATAATCTGAAATATTCTCATCAAACTTTTCAATGTAGCCTTCATGGCATTTTCTTAGTTATTGTATGTAGACATTTGTATTCTGCATTTAGTAAGTTTCGCCTGTACCCATTCTAAGATGCACCGTAGGTGTGGCCCCACCCATTACCCTCCCTTCTCCCTAACCTCCCCCCTCCCTTCCCTTTACTTGGCCCTTTCCCCATATTCTTGTGCTATAGTTGGATTATAGTCTTCATGTGAAAGCTATAAATTAACTTCATAGTAGGCCTGAGTACATTGGATACTTTTTCTTCCATTCCTGAGATACTTTGCTAAGAAGAATATGTCCCAGCTCCATCATGTAAACATGAAAGAGGTAAAGTCTCCATCTTTCTTTAAGGCTGCATAATATTCCATTGTATACATGTACCACAATTTGCTAGTCCATTCGTGGGTCGATGGGCACTTGGGCTTCTTCCATGACTTAGCAATTATGAATTAGGCTGACATAAACATTCTGATACAGATGTCTTTGTTATATTGTGATTTTTGGTCTTCTGGGTATAAACCTAGTAAAGGAATTATAGGATCGAATGGCAGGTCTATTTTTAGGTCTCTAAGTATTCTCCAAACATCCTTCCAGAAGGAACACATTCCCACCAGCAGTGTAGAAGTGTGCTCTTTTCTCCATATCCATGCTAACATCTCTGGTATTGGGATTTTGTTAGGTGGGCTATTCTTACTGGGGTTAGGTGATATCTCCAAGTAGTTTTGATTTGCATTTCTCTGATGGTTAAGGATGATGAGCTTTTTTTCATGTGTTTGTAGATTGTGCATCTGTCTTCTTCAGAGAAGTTTCTCTTCAAGTCCCTTGCTCACCCTGAGATGGGATCACTTGTTCTTTTCTTGCTAATACGTTTGAGTTCTCTGTGGATTCTGGTTATTAGACCTTTATTGGAGGTAAATATTTTCTCCCATTCAGAGGGCTGTCTGCTTGCTTTACTTACTATGTTCTTCGCTGTGCAGAAGCTTTTTAGTTTGATCAGGTCCCAGTAGTGTATTTTTGATACTGCTTCAATTGCCTGGGGAGTCCTCCTCATAAAATATTCACCCAGGCTAATTCCTTCAAGAGTTTTCCCTGCACTTTCTTCAAGTATTTTTATAGTTTCATGTCTTAAGTTTAAATCTTTTATCCAGTGAGAGTCTATCTTAGTTAATGGTGAAAGGTGTGGGTCCAATTTCAGTCTTTTACAGATCTCCAACCAGTTCACCCAGCACCATTTGTTAAATAGGGAATCTTTTCCCCACTGAATGTTTTTAATTGGCTTGTCAAAGATCAAATCATGGTTAAGTAGCTGGATTCATCTCTTGGTTCTCTATTCTGTTTCAGGCATCTACTTCTCTGGTTTGTGCCAGTACCATGCTGTTTTGATCACTATCGATTTATAGTACAGTCTCAGGTCTGGTAGCATGATTCCTCCTGCTGTGTTTTTATTGCTGAGTAATGTTTTGGCTATTAGAGTTTTTTTCTGATTGCATATAAAATGAAGTATTATTTTTTCAAGATCTTTAAAATATGACAATGGAGCTTTAATGGGAATTGCATTAAAATTATATATTGCTTTGGGTAGTATAGACATTTTAACAATGTTGAGTCTTCCCAGCCATGAGCATGGTATGTTTTTCCATTTGTTAACATCTCCAGCTATTTCTTTTCTTAAAGTTTCATAGTTCTCTTTGTAGAGATCTTTCACGTCCTTTGTTAGGTATACTCCCAAATATTTCATCTTCTTTGGCACTACTGTGAAAGGAATAGAGTCCTTGACTGTTTTCTCAGCTTGGTTATTGTTGGTATATATAAAGGCTACAGGTTTATGGGTGTTGATTTTATAGCCTGAGACATTGCTGTATTCCTTGATCACTTCTAAAAGTTTTGTAGTAGAATCCCTAGTGTTTTCCAGATATACGATCATATCATCTGTGAAGAGTGAAAGTTTGATCTCTTCTGACCCTATGTGGATACCCTTGATCACCTTTCCTTCCCTAATTTCAATGGCTAGAACTTCCATTACAATGTTAAAGAGCAATGGAGACAATGGGCAACCTTGCCTGGTTCCTGATCTAAGTGGAAATGATTTCAATTTAACTCCATTCAGTACGATATTGGCTGTGGGTTTGCCGTAGATGGCCTCTATTAGTTTAAGAAATGTCCCTTCTATACCAGTTTTCTGAAGTGTTCTGATCATGAAGGGATGCTGGATATTATCAAAAGCTTTTCCTGCATCAATTGAGAGAATCGTATGGTCTTTATTTTTTAGTTTGTTTATGGGCTGAATTACATTTATAGATTTACATATATTGAACCAGCCTTGAGACCCTGGGATAAATCCCACTTGGTTGTGGTGTATAATTTTTTTGATGTGTTGTTGGATTCTGTTTGTTAGAATCTTATTGAGTATTTTTGCATCAATATTCATTAATGATATTGGTCTATAATTTTCTTTTCTGGTTGGGTCTTTTGCTGGTTTGGGGATCAAGGTGATGTTTGCTTTGTAGAATGTGTTGGGTAATATTCCTTCTTTTTCTATATTTTGTAAGAGGTTTAGTAATATAGGTACTAGTTCTTTAAAGGTTTTGTAGAATTCTGATGTAAAGCCATCAGGTCCTGGGCTTTTCTTTTTAGGGAGATTTTGTATAGTTGATGCTATTTCAGAACTTGATATAGGCCTGTTCAACATTTCCACTTCATTCTGGCTAAGTCTTGGTAGGTGGCGTACTTCCAGCTATTGGTCGATTTCTTTCAGATTTTCATATTTCTGTGAGTAGAGTTTCTGTAGTATTTGTTAAGAATTTTTTGACTTTCTGAGGGGTCTGTTGTTATTTCATCATTACCATTTCTAATAGATGAAATTAGAGATTTTACTCTTTTTTTCCTGGTTAGCTTGGCCAAAGGTTTATCTATTTTATTGATCTTTTCAAAAAACCAACTTTTGGATTTATTGATCTGTTGTATAATTATTTTGTTTTCAATTTCATTTAATTCTGCTCTGATTTTGGTTATTTATTTTCTTCTGCTGGGTTTGGTGTGGGAATGTTCTTCCTTCTCCAATTGCTTGAGATGTCCCATTAAGTTATTAACTTCCTCTCTTTCTGTTCTCTGGAGGAAGGCTTGCAGTGCTATAAATTTTCCTCTTATGACTGCCTTTGCAGTATCCCAGAGGTACTGGTAATTCGTGTCTTGATTGTTGTTTTGTTCCAAAAATTTGGTGATTCCTTCTTAATCTCGTCTATCACCCATCTATCCTTCAGCATATGATTGTTTAGCTTTCATGTTCTTGTATGGGTTTGCAGATTCCTGTTGTTATTGAGTTCAACTTTTATTCCATGATGGTCTGAGAAGATGCAAGGAATCTTTTCTATTCTTTTAAATTTGCTGAGGTTAGAATTGTGGCATAGGATGTGGTCAATTTTAGAGTATGTTCCATGGGCTGATGAGAAGAATGTGTATTCAGTTTTGTTGGGATGAAATGTTCTGTAGATGTCTGTTAAGTCCAGATGTTGAATGGTTAAGTTTAAATCTTAAAATTTCTTTGCTTAGCTTCTTTTTGGAGGATCTATCCAGCACTGCTAAAGGGGTGTTAAAATCTCCAACTACTATGGAACTGGAGGAAATCAAGTTGCTCATGTCTGTTAGAGTTTCTCTTATAAATTGAGGTGCGTTCTGGTTGGATGCATAAATATTAATAATTGAAATCTCATCATATTGAGTCTTACCTTTAACAAATATGAAGTGTCCATCCTTATCCTTCCTTATTTTTGTTGGTTTATACCCTATTGCGTCTGCGAATAGGATTGCACCCCTGCTTTTTTCTGCTTTCCGTTTGCCTGGAATATAGATGATCATCTCTTCACCTTGAGTCTATATTTGTCTTTTAATGTAAGATGAGATTCTTGTATCCAGCAGATATCTGGCTTGAGTTTTTGTATCCAGTCAGCCAACCTGTGGCTCTTTAGAGGACAATTTAAACCATTCACATTAATTGAGAATACTGATAAGACTTTTGAGAGTCCGGTGGACATTTTTAATCCGTTTGTGACTGTGGAAGTTGGAATTTGATCAAAATTTTCTGGGTGGGTTTACTTTTGTGGTGGAGGATTATGCTGGTCTTTATGAAGGATAGGTCTGAGAATATTCTGGAGAGCTGGTTTAGTTATGGCAAATTTCTTCAACATGTGAATGTCATTGAAGTATTTAATTTCTCTGTCATAAATGAAACTCAGTTTAGCTGGGTACAGGATCCTGGGTTGAAAGTTATTTTATTTTAGGAGATTAAAAGTCAATGACCATCCTCTTCTAGCTTGAAAGGTTTCGGCAGAGAGATCTGCAGTTATTCTAATATTCTAGCCCTTGTAGGTGATGGTTTTCTTTCGTCTGGCTGCTTTCAGAATTTTCTCCTTCATATTGACTTTAGTGAAATTGATTATGATGTGTCTGGGGGATGTCTTATTTGGGTTGAGTCATGCTGGAGTTCTGAAACTGTCTTCTATCTGAATTTCAGAATCTCTTGGCATGTCTGGAAAGTTCTCCTTCATAATCTCATGGAGAAGAGACTCTGTGCCTTGTGAAGCCACATCATCGCTTTTGGGGATCCCTATAAGATGAATATTGGTTTTCTTCAAATTATCCCAGAGCTCTCTGAGAGAGTGATCTGTTTTTGCCCTCCATTTCTCTTCCTCTTTGAGAGTTTGGGAGCGTTGGAAAGCTTTGTCTTCAATGTCAGAAATCCTTTCTTCTGCTTGCTCCATTCTGTTACTGAGGGATTCTACTGTGTTTCTCAGATCTTTGAGGGCTACAACTTCTTGTCTCAATTGTAAAAATCTTTGGTCATTTGGTCTTTGAATTCATTGAATTCTTGAGATATCTTTTGGGTTACTGCTTGGAATTCTAATTCGATCTTATTTGCTATCCAGATTCTGAATTCAATTTCTGACATCTGAGCTATTTGTTTGTGCATGAGATCTTGTGCTGTGTCTGCCCCATTGATCCTTGGGGGAGTTGATCTACTCTGATTCATATTGCCAGAGTGTTTCTGTTGATTTCGCCTCATGATTGTTTTTCACCGTTGCCTGTGGCCGTCCTCAGAGTTGGGGAGGTGTCTCTCCAAGATTAGACCCCAGTGGGATCACTCTATTGTTGCTGGAGTGACCCTGTGTAGTTCCTCTGGGGCTGCTCTAGCTAGGGAGTTCTGGTTGTGGAAGCAGCTCCGGAGTGTAACACACCCGGATCCAGCAACAGGGCAGTGGGTGGTGCACATGGTTCTGGGAATGCCTGGCACCCAGTGACTTTGGCACCGAGATTCCAAGGCTCAAGCAGTCTCTGGCCAGGAGAAGGGCTCTGCACAGAGGTAGGGAGGGCTCCAGAGGGCATGCGGCTCCCAGAGTCCCTGGCCAGTCAAGTGGAGGCAGGGAGGGTACAGGAGGGAGGACGTGGGGTTGTGCAGCTCCCACAGTTCCTGGTCAGGGAATGCAGAGGCCTGAAGGGCACAGGTCGTGGGTTGGGAGTTGCGGGGCAGCTCTTACCGAAGTCTGGGCAGGCGCCGATTGTGGTAGTGGCACAGCTCTTATGGAGGTCCTGGAGGGCACTGATCGGATTTTTTGAATTTCTGAGGAGTCTGTTGTTATTTCATCTTTGCCATTTCTGACCGATGAAATTAGAGATTTTACTCTTTTTATCTTTGTTTTTTTTTTTTTTTTTTTTGGTTTTTGGCCGGGACCAGCGCCCTACTCCTTGAGCTACAGGTGCCGCCGTCTTTTTATCTTTGTTATGTTAGCCAAAAATTTATCTATTTTATTGACCTTTTAAAAAAAACAAAATTTTTGATTTATTGTTCTGTTGTATAATCCTTTTGTTTTCAGTTTCATTTAATTCTGCTCTACTTTTGGTTATTTCTTTTCTTCTGCTGGGTTTGGGATTGGAAAGCTCTTCCTTTTCCAAGGGTTGTTTGAGATATCCCATTAAGTTGTTAACTTCCTCTCTTTCCCTTCTCTTGAGGAAGGCTTGCAGTGCCATAAACTTCCCTCTTAGGACTGATTGCCTTGGTGGTATCCGAGTGGTTCTGATAATTCTTGTCTTCATTGTCATTTGTTCCAAAAATTTGGTAATTTCCTTCTTAATCTCATCTATGACCCAGCTATTATTCAGCATAAGGTTATTTAATTTCCATGTTTTTGTATGAGAATGAAGATTCCTGTTATTATGGAGTTCAACTTTTATTCCATGATGGTCTGAGAAGATGCAAGGAATAATTTCTATTCTTTTAAATTTGCTGAGGTTATACTTGTGACCTCAGATGTGATCAATTTTGGAGTATGTTCTATGGGCTGATGAGAAGAATGTGTATTCACATTCAGTGAATAACTGAATGTGTTTTCAGTTTTGTTAGGATGAAATGTTCTGTAGATGTCTGTTAAATCCAACTGTTGGATGGTTAAGTTTGAGTCTAAAATTTCTTTGCTTAGCTTCTTATTGGAGGATCTATCAAACACTGCCAAAGGAGTGTTAAAATCTCCGACTATTATGGTGCTGGAGGAAATCAAGTTGGTCATGTCTGTCAGAGTCTCTGTTATAAATTGAGGCGCATTCTGGTTGGGTGCATTAATGTTAATATTTGAAATCTCATCATGTTGAGTGTTCTCTTTAACAAATATGAAGTGACCATCCTTATCTTTCCTTACTTTTGTTGGTTTAAAGCCTATTGTATCTGTGAATAAAATTGCAACACCTGCTTTTTTCTGATTTCCATTTGCCTGATATATAGATGATCATCCCTTCACCCTGAGTCTATATTTGTCCTTTAAGGTAAGATGAGATTTTTGTATGAAGCAGATATCTGGCCTGAGTTTCTGTATCCAGTCAGCCAACCTTTGTCTCTTTAGAGGACAATTTAAGCCATTCACCTTAATTGAGAATATTTATAAGCCTGGTAGAATTTTGGTATCGAGTTTCTCAAAAGTCCAGTGAACATTTTTAATCCTTTCGCCACTGTGGAAGTTGGAATTTGATCAAAAGTTTCTGAGTTACTTTACTTAGGTGGTAAAGAATTGCGCTGGTCATTATGGAGGATAGATCTGAGAATATCCTGGAGAGCTGGTTTAGTTATGGCAAATTTCTTCAACATATGAATGCCATTAAAGTATTTAATTTCTCCATCATAAATGAAACTCAGTTTATCTGGATACAGGATCCTGGGTTGAAAATTGTTTTGTTTTAGGAGATGAAAAGTCAATGACCACCCTCTTCTAGCTTGAAAGGTTTCAGCAGAGAGATCTGCAGTCATTCTAATATTCTTCCCTTTGTAGGTTATGGTTTTCTTACATCTGTCTGCTTTCAGAATTTTCTCCTTCATATTAACTTTGCTGAAGTTAATTATAAAGTGTCTGGGAGTTGCCTTTGCTTTCTTCCTTCTGACAGTTCAAATCCTCTGCTGAATCTCTCTTAGGGATTTTTAATTTCTGTTAAGTCCAATTCCCCAATTTTTTCTTTTGTAATTTGTGACTTGCCTTTGGTGTCATAGTTAATAATCCATTGCCCAACTCAAGGCCATGAAGATCTACTCCTATGTTTTATTGTAAGGATTTTATAGTTTTGCCTCTTGCATTTAAGTTTATGATATATTTTGAGTTAATTTTTTTTTGTGTGGTGTGAGAAAGAAGTCCAGCTTCATTCTTTTGCATTTAGCTGTCCTAGCACCACTGAATTATTTCAGCATGCTTATAAAAAATAAATTCATTATGGTTGGGTGTGGTCACTCATGCCTATATTCCCAGCATTTTGGGAGACTAGGGCAGGAAGACTGCTTGAGACCAGGAATTTGAGACCAGCCTGGACAACATAGCAAGACACTGTTTCTAAGAAAAAAAAAAAAAAGGAAAAAAATTAGCCAGGCATGATGGCATCTGTAGTACTATATACTTGGGAGGCTGAAGCATAAGGATCAGCTTGAGCTCCGGAGTTTGATGCTACAGTCAACTATGAGTGCATCACTGCACTCCAGCCTGGGTAACATAGTGAGATGCTGTCTGTAAAAATAAACAAATAAATAAATAAATAAAATAAATTGAAAGTAAACATAAAGATGTATTTGTGGGATCTCAGTACTGTTCCATTAACCAAATGTCTGTCCTTATGCCAGTACCACACTACCTTTATTACTGTAACTTTATATTAAGTTTTAACATTAGAAAGTGTGAGTCCTTTGCTTTTCTTTTTCAAGTGGTTTTTCTATGATGGATTACTTGCATTTCCACATGCATTTTAGGATCAGATTGTCAATTTCTGGAAAAAAAAAAAAAAACCAGCTCGGATTTTGGTATGGATTGCACTGTATGTGTAGATCAATTTGTGGAGTACTGTCATCTTGTATTATATTAAGCCTTGCAATCCAGGAACATGAGATGTTTCCCCAGTATTTAGGTATTCTTTAATTTCTTTTTTTTTTTTTTTTGTGGTTTTTGGCCGGGGCTGGGTTTGAACCCGCCACCTCTGGCATATGGGACCGGCGCCCTACTCCTTGAGCCACAGGCGCCACCCAGGTATTCTTTAATTTCATTCAATAATGTTTTATAGATTTCAGTATATAAAGTTTTACACTTCTTTAGTTAAATTAATTTCTAAATATTTTATTCTTTATGTCTTTGTTCTTCATTTCATTTTAAATTCTTCACTGCTAAAATATAGAAATACAATTGATTTTTGTATATTGATCTTGTACCATGCAACCTTGCTAATGTATATACTTTTTTGTGTGTATTTTTTTGAATTTTCCATATACAAGATTATGCCATTTGCAGATATAGTTTTACTTCTTTTCCCATTGTAATGCCTTTTATGTCACTTTTTTACCTAACTGCCCTGGCTAGAAACTTTTTTTTTTTTGTAGAGACAGAGTCTCATTTTATGGCCCTCAGTAGAGTGCCGTGGCCTCACACAGCTCACAGCAACCTCCAACTCCTGGGCTTAAGCAATTCTCTTGCCTCAGCCTCCCAAGTAGCTGGGACTACAGGCTGGCTAGAAACTTTAATACAATATTGAATAGAAGTAGCAAGAGTGAGCATCCTTGGTTCCTGATCTCAGGGGGAAATCATTCAGTCTTTCACCATTAAATATGATATTAGCTGTTGGTTTTTCATAGGTGCCCTTTATCAAGTTAAGAAAGTTTCATTTTGTGTGGTGCCTGTGGCTCAGTGAGCAGGGTGCCGGGCCTGGCCAAAAAAATAGCTGGGCGTTGTGGCAGGCACCAGTAGTCCCAGTTACCCAGGAGGCTGAGGCAAGAGAATTGCCTAAGCCCAAGAACTGGAGGTTTCTGTGAGCTGTGATGCCACAGTACTCTACCGAGGGTGACAAAGTGAAACTGTCTCTAAAAAAACAAAAAAACAAAAAAAAGAAAGTTTTCTTTGATCTTAATTTGTTCAGTAATGTTTTTTAAATCATGAAAAGCTGTGGATTTGGTCAAATGCTTTATTGAGCTGCTCATGTGGTTTAATCTTTTCATCTAATAATATGCTGTATTATAGGCTCAGCGCCCATAACACAGTGGTTAGGGCGCCAGCCACATACACCAAGGCTAGAGGGTTTGGGTTCAAACACAGCCTGGGCCTGCTAAACAATGACAACTGCAACAACAACAAAAAAATAATTGGGCATTGTGGTGGGTGCCTGTAGTCCCAGCTACTTGGGAGGCTGAGGCAAGAGAATCACTTAAGCACAAGAGTGTGAGCTTGCTGTGAGCTGTGACAACATGCCACTCTACCAAGGGTGACACAGTGAGACTTTGTCTCAAAAAATATGACGTATTATATTGATTTTGCATGTTAAACCAACCTTGCATTTCTATGACAAATCTCTCTTGGTGTACAATCTTTTGATATATTGCTAGATTCATTTGCTTGTGTTGTTGAAGATTTTTCTGTTTATATTCATAAGAGATATTGGTCTGTAATTTAGTTCCTTGCAATGTCTTTGTCTAGTTTTGGTATCTGAATAAATCTGGCCTTAAGATGAGTAGGAAAGTGCCCCTTCCACTTCTATCTTTTGTTAAGAGTTTGTGAAGTATTGTTATGAATTCTTCATTGAGTGTTAGAAGCCATCTGATTCTGGGTTTTTCTTTGTAAGAAGTTTTTTGGTCATTGATTCAATCTCTCTACTTGTTATAGGTCTACTCAATTTTTCTATTTCTTCTTGAGTTAGTTTTATTTTAATATATTTAATTTAAAAAATTTTTAGCAGTTTATGTGTTTCTGGAAATTTGCCCATTTCACCTAGGTTATCTAATTTGTTGGCATACAGTTGTTCATAATATTCCTTTGTAATTCTCTTCCTTTGTTTGTAAGGTTGCTAATGATATCACTTCTTATTCCAGATTTTAGTAACTGGGAACTTCACTCTTTTTTCCTTGGTCAGTTTACTTAAATGTTTGTCAGTTTTGTTGATCTTTTCAAAGAATCGACATTTGGTTGGTTTCACTGATTTTCTCTACTTTCCCTCCTAATTTCATATTTATTTATTTATTAAGACAGAGTCTCAAGCTGTTGCCCTGGGTAGAGTGCTGTGGTGTCACAGCTCACCGCAATCTCAAACTCTTGGGCTTAAGCAATTCTCTTAAGCCTTAGCCTCCCAAGTAGTTGGGACTATAGGTGCCCGCCACAACACCTGGCAATTTTTGTTGTTGTTGTTGCAGTTGTCATTGTTGTTTCAGTTGGCCTGGGCCGTGTTCAAACCTGCTGGCCTTGGTGTTTGTGGCCGGCACTGTAACCACAGTACTATGGGTGCCAAGCCCATACACAGTATTTTAACCTGAGTCTGACTGGTTCCAAAACCTGTGTTCTCAGGTTGCCATTATTAGGTAAAGTTCTCCCTAATTTCTATTCATTTCTTTCTACTCTAATTTTGTGATTTTCTTCCTTTTGCTTGCTTGGTTTCAGTTTGTTTTTATTTTTCTAGTTTCTTTTTCTTTCTTTCTTTCTTTTTTTTTTTTTTTGGAGATAGAGTCTTGGTGAAGTGCTGTGACACCATAGGTCACAGCAACCTCAAAGTCTTGGGCTCAAGGGATCCTCTTTCCTCAGCCTCCCGAGTAGCTGGGACTATAGGTGCCTGCCACAACACCTGGATATTTTTATAGATGGGGGTCTCACTCTGGTTCAGGTTAGTCTTGAACTCCTGAGCTCAGGAAATCCACCTGCCATGGCCTCTAAGACTGTTAGAATTGCAGGTGTGAATCACTGCACCCAGCCCTTGTCTTACCATTTTACATTATAATTTC
Source organism: Nycticebus coucang (assembly GCF_027406575.1). Taxonomy (NCBI): domain Eukaryota; kingdom Metazoa; phylum Chordata; class Mammalia; order Primates; family Lorisidae; genus Nycticebus; species Nycticebus coucang. The sequence goes on from NC_069796.1 coordinate 81,991,110, forward strand.
TCTCTGTCTCTATTTTCTTCTATCTCTTTCACAGGTCTTTCTCTGTCATTCAGGCTAGAGTGCAATGGCATCATCATAGCTCACTGCAACTTCAAACTCAGCAATCCTCCTGCCTCAGCCTCCCAAGTATCTGGGACTTCAGTCACATGCAACTTTGCCTGGCTTAATTTTCTATTTCTTGTAGAAATCAGGTATTGCTATATTTCTCAGGCTGGTCTTGGACTCCTGGCCTTAAGCAATCCTCCCACCTCAGCTTTTCAAAGTGTTATAATTACAGAAGTGAGCCACAGCACCCAGCCAAGTATGACAAACTTAAAGAGGTACACACCTAAGCACATCATAGTCACATTGCCAAAAATATTCTTGGAAGCAGCAAGAGAAAAATGACCTATCACAGAAAAGGATCCTCAATAAGATTAACAGTTGATTTGTCATCAGAAAAGATGAAAGCCACCAGGCAATGGGATAACATGTTCAAAGTAATGAAAAGAAAAAAAAAAACTATCAACAAAGAAATCTATAACCAGTAAAACTATCTTTGAAAAATGAAGGAGAAATTAAAATAAAATAAGCAAGATGAATAAACAAAAATGAAGAGAAATTATCACTAGCAGACCTACCCTAAGAAATAGTAAAAAAAGTCCTTCTGTCTAAAATGAAAAAGCACTAGACAATAATTTAAATCACACAAAGAAATAGAGTACCTGTGAAGATAACTACTTAGGTAAATATGAAAGATACTATAAATGTACTTTTATTTTATTCTCTATTCTGATTTAAAAGACAACTGCATAAAACAGTAATGATAAAACTGTGTCAATGGGCTTATAATGTTTAAAGTAGTAATTTCATGACAATGATAGTACAAAGGAATGAGCAATATTGAAGTAAATTATTTGAATACAATTGGAAGTGAGTTGCTATTAGTGAGTTGCTATTATTCTGGCTTGAGGCCAGAAATTTGAGAACAGCCTGGGCAACAAAGTAAGACATCTATTAAAAAAAAAAAAAGCTTATCATACTTGGAGTTTATGGAGCTTCTTAGATATACAGATTTTTTTCCTTTAAATTAAGAAAGTTTAGCCATCTTTCCCCCCACCCCACCACTCCACCTTCTGCCAGTTTAGCCATCTTTTCAAATATTCCTCTGGTTATTTCTCTCTCTTCTCTCATTCTGGGACAATTATGTGTATGTTGGAACACTTGACAATTTCTTACAGGCCTCTGAGGCTCTGGTCATTTTTCTTTATTCCTGTGGTTCTCAACCTGTGGCTCGCAACCCACAGGAACTGTATTAAAGGTCCTCGGCATTAGGAAGGTTGAGAACCACTGCTTTATCCTTTCTGTTTCTTAGGCTGGATAATATCAATTGACCTATCTGCAGGTTTGTTGAGTATTTCTTCTTCTAGCCCAAATTTACTGTTGGGCCACTCTCATGAACTTTTCACTCCAGTGAATATTTCAGTTATGTACTTTATAGCTCCAAAATTTCTATTTTTTTAAAATGATTTCTATCTTTTTATTGATATCCTTTATTCAGTGAGACATAATTCTCATGGGTTCCTTCATTTCTTTAGACATGGTTTCCTTTAGTTCTATGAGCATATTTTTTAGTAGCCAATACAACATCTTTGTTTAGTAAATATATCTGGGCTTCCTCAGAGACAATTTCTATTGACTTCTTCTTTTTCCTTTTTTATTGCCATACTTTCTTCTGTCTGTGCATGACTTGTGATTTTTTGTTAAAAGCTGGACATTTAACATAATATAATGTGCCTCCTCTGGAAATGATATTTCTTTTTTCCTTTCTAAGATTTGTTGTTGCTTTTCCTTTGTTTAGGGGCCTTCCTGGATTAATTATTTAAAGGGTGTATTTTTTTTGTCATGTGCAGCTATTGGATTCTGAATAATGCTTGTTTAGTTTAGTGGTCAGGTTAGACAGAGATTTCCTTTAATACCTTGATCCAGTAAGTCTCCCACTTTGTGCTGGTGGCTCTTTGTGTGTGTTGGAACACAGCTTCAATGCTCCATGAGGTTATAACTCTGCCTTCACCTGCATTTCCTGTTTGAGCAGAGTCTCAAGGTTGGCCAAAGGTAAGAGAGTGGGGCTTTCTCAGATTTCTGAACATTTACATAGTCCTGCTTATGCACATGCCCTCTAGATCCCCAAGAGTATGCTGTAGCTTTTCAAAGCCCCTCCGGACATTTTGTGCCCTAGGTTTTCAATGTAAGTTTTTGAGTCTTCTGTTGGTATCATTACTTCAGGCAGATGAGATGTTATTTTCGCTAAGCACTCTGTGGATAGGGCTCTGCATCAATCCCAACAAAGATAAGCTTTGTATACAGTGCCTTTTTTTTTTTTTTTTTTAAGAGACAGAGTCTCACTTTGTTGCCCTTGGTAGAGTGCCGTGGCGTTACAGCTCACAGTAACCTCCAGCTCTTGGGCTTAGGTGATTCTCTTGCCTCAGCCTCCTGAGTAGGTGGGATCACAGGTACCTGCCACAATGCCCAGCTGTTTTTTGTTGCAGTTTGGCTGGGGCCAGGTTTGAACCCGCCACCCTCAGTATATGGGGCTGGTGCCCTACTCATTGAGCCACAGGTGCTGCCCAGTGTGTCTTTTCCAAGGAGCAGACAGATCATTCTTTTGAATGAATTTTTGAGAAGCTTCAAACCTGTCCTACCTCCTTCAGTGGCTGCTAGTTTTAACAAGTACTGTAGTTGTGACACTGCTGGTATTTTTTTTTCTTTCTTTTTTTTTTTTGAGACAGAACCTCAAGCTGTCACCCTGGGTAGAGTGCGGTGGCATCACAGCTCACAGCAACCTCCAACTCCTGGCCTCATGCGATTCTCCTGCCTCCGCCTCCCAAGTAGCTGGGACTACAGGTGCCCACTGCAATGCCAGGCTATTTTTTGATTGCAGCCATCATTGTTGTTTGGCGGGCTTGGGCTGGATTTGAACTTGCCAGCTCAGGTGTATGCGGCTGGTGCCTTAGCCGCTTGTGTCACAGGTGCCAAACTGGTTTTTAAGGCCACCATGGAGCTATGGGGGAGGAGCAAATTAAAACACTATAAACTTCACTATTTTTAGCAAGATTCAGATATTTTCCCCAAATAAACATTTCTTAGGTTGTTGTGGAAATTTTGCTAATTCCTGGAGTTTGGAAAGGTCAATTTTCCCACTGTCCTTGCTGCTTTTATGAAGGAGCAGATTTTTGGAGGTCCTTGCTCCACCTTTTCAGAAGTGCTTCTTACATTGCATTTTTCACAAAGTTTCTTAGGGCCAGTGCAGATAAAAAAAAAACTCTAGCACTAAAGCCATTGATGTAGGGCTGGCGGTTGCAGGAGATCTGCTGAGCGCCTCTGTCTCCGCAGGTGTCGTACAGACCTCAGCCAAGCGCCCCGTCCTTGCTTCATCCTTGCCGTCTCCCGCCTCCCACCTCTTTGTTCTTCATTTGCCCTCCAGGCCCTCTTTCTCTAGCCTTCCTTTCCTTCTTCCTGTCAATAGGCTCTTACAGACCATCTCCTGAGTACCTGGGGGTCCTTTCCAGTCCCTGCCCTGAGAAGTTCATGCTTTGGTGGAGAGGCAGGATGCCTTTGTAGACCAGCTCACCACAACCAGGTGTGGGAAGTGCCGAGACCGAGGGCGGCATCTAGGTCAGAGGAGAATGATGGACACTTTGGGGGAAAGGAGGATCTGGGAGGAGAAAAGATCCTTCCCAAGGCTCCTAGAAAGTGGACTCAGAGTGCAGGGGCAATTCTGGGCTTCTCCAGTTAAGGAAACAGCTCACACCTGTAATCCTAGAACTCTGGGAGATCACGGTGGGTGGATTGCTTATGCTAGTGAGTTTGAGAGCAGCCTGAGCAAAAAGCGAGACCCCCATCTCCACTAAAAGTAGAAAAACTGAGGCAAGAGGATTGCTTAAGCCCAAGAGTTGGAGGTTGCTGTGAGCTATGACACCATGGCAGTCAACCCAGAATGACAGCCTGAGACTCTGACTCAAAAAAAAAAAAAAAAAAAAAAGTGGTGGTCTTGGTCAAAGTCCAGGGGGTGGCAAATATATTCCATATCAGAGACATACACAAGCTGCATGACCACAGGTATCTGTGTCACAAGTAAAGGCTTCTATTCGGAGCTGGAGAGGCCTCTGCCCTCCAGGGAGGCAGGATCCCCCCATCTGTAGGTCTGCAGCTATGGCAGGAAGGCCTCCTAGGCAAAGAGCATTTTTTCCCAGGGACACAGGAAGAGGCCTGTTTTGTACAAGGGAAGGTGTCAAAGCCAGGATGTACATATGTGTGAAACTATCTAGAAATAAACACTAGGTATCATCAAGGCCAATCAGAGAGGGATATCCACTCTGTGCAGCTCACCCTGTTTTCTGATAGGCAGAGAATTAGGACACCGCAAAGGAAAAGGAAGGAGGTGCTGCCTTAGACAAGATACCTCTCCCCTTGGAGTTTTAGTTTCCTCATCTGCAAAATGGGGATAATAACATATTCTTATCTTGCAATGTTCTGAAGATCCCATGAGATAAAGGATGTGAAAAGACTCAGCATAGTGTCAGGACCAAGGAAGTCCTTTTCTTTCTTTGACTTTTAGATTGTGGTCAACTGGAGTTATAATTCTAACAGATTTTTGAATACACTGAATAATATTACTCTTTGTCATAAAAAAAGTGACTATATATTCCTCATTTCTTTCCAAAAAACATGTTAGGAGCTTACAACAAAAGTCAATAACCCCTTTCATGAGGATGGAAGACAAGAACTAAGTAATGAAGTGAGCATTTGATGGGGTGGGGTGTAACGGTGACTACACACAAAATCCAGACTAAAGGAAACTCTAGCAGTAGAACACAAAACAGCCTTCAGCTTCTGGAGGTCAAGGCAAAAAGAGAGACTTGGAGAGTGTTTCCTGTCAGTGGGGGTCTAAGGCGTTTTTATGGAGGCCTCTGTGTGAGGAACATGGCGCTATAGACACACAGCCCTGCCCGGCTCCAGGGAGGACTCCAAGGCTTGGGGAGAACCTGCCCCTGCATCCCTTGGGTCCAATCAGCTCTTGGGGGTGGGTCCCTCTGGCCTCACTATTGCACCCTCCCTGTGAAGCTGCCTAGGGACTAGACATTCATTCATTCACTGTGCCATGCATTTATATGCCTAGGGCCTGTTCTGTGGTGGGTGTGGGGTAGCACCCCTCAGCCAGAGGGTTAGAGAAGGCTTTCTAGTGGAGATACTTGAGCTGGACTTGAAGGACTGAGAGTAATGAACTTGGTCAAAGTCCAGGAGGGGCTCCTCTGAACAGGGGAGGATACAGTGTGGAGGCTCAGAAGGTAGAAGGCCCTGGACACTCACAGTGAGGCTGGAGAAAGGAGACGTGGAGTGGTGGTGAGGAGGACTGAAAGAGGCCATAGCAGTGAGGACACAGTGCCTGTATCTGAGGCATCCTAGGAGGAGGCTGATGAGGACTTGGGGTGGGAGGGTAGGAATTGAGGATGATGCTGGGTGTCTGCACAGGGAAGCAGATGACTGTATGCTTTTTCCTGCAATGTGGAAGCTGGAGGAGAGCCGGCTGGGGAGATGCTGGCTTCAGCGGGACAAGGTGCAACTGCCCAGAGGAGAGGGGCTGGTTGGAGATGGGGAGGGGGTGTTGCCAGTGTCACAAGGGAGCTGAGGCCACAGGAGTAGAAGGTTGTGGAGAGAGGGAAGAGAAGAGGGCCAAGGAGATGAATTCAATAGGCAAGTGGGGTCCTAGGAAAAAGGCTTAGAAGCAGGGGTCAGAGGGTGAGACAGGAAATGAAGTCCCGAGTCAAACCACAAGTGCCCGGGGCAGGGACAGTGGCCCTCAGTAAGGGACAAAAGATATAAAGACACAGGAAGCTGTCTGCCAGTGTGGCCATCGGAGGTCCGCGGTGACTGTGGCCAAGGCAATGTCAGAGGGGCTGTGGACAACCGGAAGTCAAGGCGGAAGGGGAAGTGCCTCTCGGGAAGAGTCACTGCGGGGGGCGGGGCAGGGGCAGATCCCTGGGTGAAGCCAGAGGGAAGGGCGGTGAGCACATGTGCGCCTGGAGATTGTGTGGAAAGAAGGTGGAGTCTCTTCCTGGTGGGTCTGCCAGGAAAGGACAGGCCAAGTCTGGGGGTGGAGAGTGGAGACAAACAGGAGAACTGTCATGTCACATTGAAGGACCCACGGTAGAGAACTGACTGTGGAGTCATCACCTGCTGCCTCAGAGAGGAGACCATCGCAGAGTAGAAGACCAGGGACTGACGCATCCCAAGGATGGCAGTGAGATTCAGGGGTGGCCAAGGCAGGAGGGACAGTTCTGGAATTGTAGTCAAGAAGCCAAGAAGCCAAGAAAAGGCAGTGCTGGGCAATACTGTGGCCTCTGGAAACATCAGGTGGACTCGGGAGGGAGGGGAAGCCTGGCCAGATTGAGGGCTGTGACTGAGGGTGAGGAGCATGTGGTCAGGACGGGTCCTGAGCAAGTTCCAAGGCTGGACCAGGAACTGGGAAAACTGGGACTCACCAGGGTCGCCTCTTCTCCCAGGCTTGCCACGCCGTCCAGGGACCCCTAAAAAAGAAGGATGGATTTGTTGAGAAGGGAAGCCAGTGGGCTTGGGCACAGCCTGCATGGGGCTTACCCAGCCCACACTCTCCCAGTACCCACAATAGGCTTTCTGGGAGCAGGCTGCCTGAGGCTGGTCTGCTGGCTGAGGAGGGGAGACAGGTGGGAGAAAACCTTTCCTTCTGTGCCACCTTAGCCCTGTCCCTCCATACTCTCCTGGCGCATTCCTCACCCCTCACACACTCACTCATCACCTGTTCACGTATTCACCCTCAGGCCCTCCCCCCAGTCAAAAAACTTCACTGTGGGAGACTCTTGAGGCAGAAGGGTTTGCAGAGAAAAGTGAAGGTGACAGTTACCTTTTGAAAGCCTGACAAGTGCTTTTTCATATTCACTAAACTGAAACAACAAAGCCAATGCAAAGTCATGGCATCTCAAATGCTACAGTTGCTTCATGACGGGCGCAGTGTGACCCATCTGCCAGTCTGGAGACTTCAGCACTCCTTCCCCACTGCTTGGAGCTGCTCAGAGGCCTGCAGGTCACTGCATGCCACCGTGAGTTCTTTTCCATGTCCCTCCTCCACCCACACATTTGAGCCTTTCTGAATTTATGATGCAGACTATCCTGCCTCCTGCATGTCGGTCCCCGAGATCTGAGTGACTGAGACACTGAAGAGGAAGAGGGCTCTGGGTCAGAGGTCCAAGCCTTTGCTTGCACCATGAAAGTGGAGGTCTGAGGCCCAGAGGCAACAGAGGAACAGCCTGTGTCCATACTACAAAGCACTGCCATTTCCTGTAAAATTCAACCTAAAAACCCCTCAAGGATTCCCAGAGCAACCACGGAGGAGGCGCAGGAGACCGACCCGAGGCAGGTCTGGGCAGGACGGTCATGGAGAACTTAGCATGTTTGTGTTTCCCTGTTTCCTCCTCCACATTTCCAGGGTAGTCATGCCCACTGGTGCACCCTGCCCAGGGATGAGACCAGGCGGAAAAACAGACGCACCCAGGGTCAGAGGTGCTTCCTGACTTTTGTTAAGGGGTGCCCTGGATGGGGAGCGGGCCCCTCATGCTACATCAGACCCTGAAACCTTTTCAGGCCCAGGGTGAGGTGAGAATAAATTTCTTTCTTTTTTTTTTTTTTTGAGACAGAGTCTCACTATGTCGTCCTGGGGAGAGTGCTGTAGCATCACAACTCACAGCAACCTCCAACTCTTGGGCTTAAGCCAGTGGTTCTCAACCTTCCTAATGCCTCCTAATGCCGTGACCCTTTAATACAGTTCCTTATGTTGTGGTGATACCTAACCATAAAATTATTTTCATTGCTACTTCATAACTGTAATTTTGCTACTGTTACGAATCGTAATGGAAATATCTGATATGCAGGATGTAATGTTACAAAGGGGTCTTCGCCCACAGGTTGAGAACCGCTGGCTTACGCAATTCTCTTGCCTCAGTCTCTCAAGTAGCAGGGACTACAAGGCACCTGTCACAACGCCCAGCTATTTTTTATTTGTAGTTGTCATTGTTGTTTGGCAGGCCCAGGCTGGATTCAAACTCGCCAGCTCTGGTGTATATGGCTGGCGCCATAGCCGCTGAGCTACAGGTGCTGAGCCGAGAATAAATTTCTTGCCAGACTCATGGACTGGGGGCTTTAATTTTTTAACAAAAAATAAAAAATTAAAAAAACTAAAAATGTTACTTGCACCCTTGAGTTTTGCCAGTGACACAGCGCTTCATTTTCTATGTCCCAGATACGAACACTGAGTTTGGCGTTTGAGCTGGAATTGCTGAGGGGCTGTGTGGACTTGGCAAGGCCAAGATTCCGGTACCCCCATACCACATGATGGGTCCTCATGCCTGCATTGCACTTACAGCTTATGCAGCACCTCCGGGCCCACCTTCTTAGTCAAAGTCTGTGACAATCACATGTGAAGCCAACTATCTCAATATCTCCACATGGTGCTTCACCAGCATCTCAGGTCCTTCATGGCCAAAATACCTGCTTTCATCTCCTCCCCTGCACCCTGTGTGGGGCTGATGGTGCTTCAGAGCCTCCTGAGCTAGTCACACTGGAGAACTAATCCCTTGGGTCTGCGGGGCTGGTCAGTACCCTTGGGTGGCCTTTTCTCCTCTGTGGGTACATCTGTTCAGGGTGAGCAAGGGTGTTGGTGCAGGAACGTGCTCCTCCCGCTGTAGCAGGGAAGCTCCACAGAAGGCTTGTGGTTGGCTCAGCATGGCTGCTTGTTTGGGGCTTCAGGCTGAGCAGTGGGACAGGGCAGGAAAGGGGCCATGAGTGGGAGAGTTAGTCAGGCTCTGCTGGACCCAAAGCTATACCAGATTTCCTGATGGCCACTGTCAGCTATGACAATAAAATTCTCAGTCTAGGTAACTTGGCCATATGAAGGCATTTGCCTTCGCTGAGGTGGCTGAACTAATGGATTTATCTGGGTGGTTGTCCTGGGTGGCAAGGGTAGGCAGAAGGCCTCACGGGGCAGAGTGCTAGCAGGGATCTTTGGGGGAAGCTCCTGCAGGCCTGGAGCTGGGCAGGGCTGGGGTATTCGGAGGACACAGGGCCTGTGGGACTGCAGGCCTGGTGCGCTGGATGTGACTGTTACTGAAAGGGCCCACGTAAAGACAGGGAATGTGGCTGCTCCTGAACACCCTCCCCCAGGGCCAGTCCAAACCAGGCACAATGATCAGACTTCTGTGACTAGTTCAAAGACAACTGGTCTACCCTTGCTTCTGAGCTTCACTTTCAGTCTTCAGCTCCATGCCCAAACCAAACTCACCTTCCAATTTCCCATATGTCCCTCACTTCCTGGAAGTTTCTCTTGCACCTATGTGCCAGTACCACTAGTACCCAGGTAGCCAAGGCAGATGCTGCCTGGGAGATCCTCCTGCCCTATTATCCCTAGCCTATATCCCGTCTTCCCCAGCATCCTGCAGATGCCCACCACACCCTGTCTCTCCCTCTACCGTCCACCCTTCCTCCAAGCTCCATTCTTCCTCCCTGCAGAGGGCGGCTCTCTGGACAGCACAATCTGCATTTCATGCAGCAGAGTCCCAGTTCCCACTAGGGGATATCTGCTAAGGAAATAAAAGAGGTATGTGTGGCCAAGGAGGCTGGGGTCTCCTCACCATTTCCTGGCATTCTTTGAAAAGACTGTCAAGTCAAACAAGATCCAGGGCTTAGAAGAGAGGTAGGGCCAGGTGGTTTGACGAGCATGGGCTGTTGAGACAGGGAATGTGGTCCACACTTTTCTCACCCTGCTGCAGGAACATGTGCCAGACCTGGGCTCCACACTGACGGCGGGGATCCCACACAGCTACTTTTACAAACAGGGAGGCCAGGCACACAGGAGGTTGAGGTTGTGGGAGCTGCAGGTGGGGAGGGCAGGAAAGATGGCCCTTCACGTGTTTCTGGATCACCAGGTGCCGAGAGCTTGCTGTGGGTAGCAGCTGGGGCTTAGCAACTACTGACTCATCCAGTGAACATGAACTCAGGTCTCCCACTGCTCACCTAACAGGCTCATCTTCTCCCCCGACAGTCCTTTGAATAAGGTGCTAGTGTCTCCTGTACAGAGGAGAACTTGGAGGGTGAACTAGGTGAAAAGACCTGCTTGAGGCCATATTGCTGATGCCTCTGGGAGCCTTTCACAATCCGTGTGTGGTTCTTGAGATTTGGGGCAGGTGTGCCCCAAATGCTGACCCACATGCAGGCAGCCTTGACTCCTGGGAAAGGTGTTACCTTGGGGCTGGGCCCCTTCTCCCAGGCTGGTTCTGTTCCAGGACATTTGGGCCAGGCCTGGAGCAGACTGCCCCAGCCTCCCAGGGAGAGTGAGGCCAGCTTGGCGGCAGTGAAAACCTGGCTCCAAACCATTAAAACCCTGCTCCAGAGTTTTCTCCTTTTCTCTCCTTTCTTCAAGTAGGAATTCTCCTGCCACTGCCATAGACTCAGATGCTCAAGAAGGCACTTGACAGTCTGTGTTCATTGGCTGTTCATGCAGAGATGGGAAAACTGAGGCTGCGAGGGGTAGGGTAGGTCTTGCCCAAGGATGCTGCTGGAAAAACCGTTATATGTCAGCAGAAAACTCTGGTGATGAAGACCAGCATGGGCTAGGAGAAGGCCATTGTCCCCAACTCTGTGTGGGACCCACACAACTCTGGGTTAGGGGTTGGCTACTATAAGAACACTTATATTTCAGAGTGAGCACCACTACAGTGGCTCCTGTAAAGCTTCCTTCCAGAGGCTGTAAACAACAAGGTGGTGCAGGAGTGGTCAAGGAAAAGACCTGATGGGGAAAATGTTTACTCTGAGCAAGTTACTCAACCTCTCTGAACAGCAGATTCCCAACCCATAAAGCTTTGGGGGTGTTGGCAACGATGCCTGTCTTGTAGAGCTGTTAAACCGACGAGCTGGCAGTAGACACAGCAGCTTGGGAGCACAAAAGGGGTGCCTATTTGGGACCCCAAGAAATAACTGGCTGAAGGGGCCCCTGGGCCATTATAATCTGGGGCCTTGATGTAAATTCAGTAACTCTGAGGGCAGGGTTTGAGGTCCAGATGCTGACACAGTCTTCAACTTTGCCCTGATGCTGAGCAGACAAGTGCAAGGTCAGCCCCATGGAAAGTCTGGGGCTTTTTCCTGTCCTAATCTCTGCCCATCTGCAAACCTTGGGATCATAGGCAAACCTTTCTAGGAAAGGGATTTCTTAATGAAAGCCTGAGGTTTCAGGCACAGCATGGACCAGCGAGGGTTCCAGCTTGTTGCCAAATGACTCTGGATACCTGTGACTACCACCTGCACATTAATCACTCCAGCGAGGATTATAGTTTTCTTTTTTTTTTTTTGTGGTTTTTGGCCGGGGCTGGGTATGAACCTGCTACCTCCGGCATATGGGACAGGCGCCCTACTCCTTGAGCCACAGGTGCCGCCCGGATTATAGTTTTCTAAAGCTCTGTTTGAGGCCAGACGAAACAGGACCATTTCTAACTTACAAAAATCTCATCTGTGTTTGTGGTGGAGAACTCATACCATTGACCAACTGCAAAGCTGGAATCCTGACAGGCTTCCCCTGAGTTCTGAGTGGTGAGGAGTTGGCTCTTGAGGTAGCGGTCTCCCGTAACCCCTCCTGGAAACTTCCTCCCCTGAGGACATCCCCTCCAGCAATGCCTGCCCCCATTGCAGCCCACTCACAAATCAGGGCCACCTACCCCAGCTGGTCGTGCAAGCACAGCCTGCCAGGTGCCCCTTCTCTCTGCTGTCTGACTGCTTCCTGTGGGCTCCTGTCTTCTAGCTCAGTCCTCAGCCTGGTCCCAGTCCTCCCTCCTCCCAGCCCCTGACTGGGGGGACTTTGCTGCAATTTATCTAATGGAATCTACCAACAGTTCTGTAAAAGAACAATCTTTCTCTATGTTTTTCTCCCTATATATTGGGGGAAATGAAATTCAGAGAAGTCAAGAAATGCTCCCAGAGGTGGGAGGAACCCAAGTGTCCACTGACAGACGATAGAATAAACAAGATGTGGTGTATATACGCAATGGGAAATGATTCAGCCTTGAAAAGGAAGGAAATTTTGATCCACGCTACAACATAATTAAACCCTCAGGGCGTTATGCTAAGTGAAATAAGCCAGACACAAAAAGGCAAATACTGAATGATCCCACTTGTATGAGGTCCCTAGGGTGGTCAAATCACTGAGACAGAGGTAGAATGGGGGTTGGAGGGGCTGGGGAGTGGGGGAGGGGACTGCAGGAGTGGGAGGAGTCACTGTTTAACAGGGACAGAGTTTCAGTTTTGTGATGTGGAAAGAGCTCTGTGCATGGATGGTGGTGACGGTTGCACAACGTGAACATACTTAATACATTAATTGTACCTTTAAAAATGGTTAAGATGTAAATTTTATGTTATGTATATTTTATCACAATTAAAAAAAAAAATCAAAACACTCCCAGTGTTCTCAGCTACCAAGGGCCAGAGGCAGGCTGTGAGCCTGGATTGGTTTGATGGAAACTGTGGTGATGCTGTCCCTGGGAATTAAAATTGTGACCTCTTGCCCAGCAAATGTCGTTCATTCCAAAGTTGTTTGTCCCCACGGACTGTCTTCCACCGTCTGCCACAACTCTAGGGAGCTAAGCCTGCTGCTGGCTGGACAGTCCTGGAGTGGTCTGGAAGGCCAGCACCACAGGCTGCTGAGGCTTTACAGCATCCCCACAGACTCCATAAGGTTCGTTTGGCACCAGGATTGTTGTGCAGGCTGGTGACAGACCCTGACTGCCCCAGGGACCAGACTGGGGAGTTCTCTTTTTGTTGTCAGGTGAACAAATGAACAGAGCTCATGTCAGGAGGGGCTGGGCCCAATCTCACAATCACAAAGGGCCTCAGACATGGACATTGAGCTTCTGGCCAAAGGAGCTGACAGTATCAGATAGCCAGTGGCCCCTGACTGTATTTAACACAAGCAAAGACTTAATTGGGACCACTCACTGAGTGGGCTTTATGCTTGACATGAATCTTGATTCTGTGCTATTAACTCACATATCTCTCATGTTAAACCTATAAGGAAAGCTACTATTATTTTTTAAAATAATTTTTTATTAAATCATAACTTTGCACATTGATGCATTTATGGGATTCGGGATACTGCTTCGATATACAATGTGAAATGCTTACATTGAACTAAGTAACACATCCATACCAATTATACTCATTTCTAAAAAGTTTTGAAATGGAAAGCTACTATAATCTCCACTGTGTAGATGAAGAAGTTGAGGCACAGACAGATTAACTGGCCTCAGCAGCCACAGCTAGCAGTTGTGGCGGAGCCATGCAGCCTAGGTAGCCAGCCAGGCTTCTAAACCTGGGCCGGCTCCTCCCTCTAGAGAAGATGCTTGTTAATGGTGAGTGGTTAAAACAGTGCATGATTTTATATCCAGTACTTGATATTTGTTATTTATTTTTTGTAACATGCTGAGAGCCAAACAAAATACAAGCTGCCCAGGGACAGCTCTCAGAGGTAGGTGAATTAATAGCTAATTAATTTGAGAGGCCCAAATGACTCCAGCCTCTCCTTAGGCCATCTGGAGCAGGCAACCTCCTGTTTCCTGGTTCTTGAGTCAGGAGCAGCTTTAATACAGCATTTAAAGTGGGATTAAGGAGTCCAGACCCACTACTCACACTGTACCACACCAGCTTTGTCACAGTCCAACCACATCATGTTCTCTGGAAACTCGAGAGCCAACTCCCAAGGGGCCCTGGTGGGGGACTCATGTGAGGAGGTGCTCAGCCAGTGGGGAGTGGGGGAGACCCACTGTCATGTGCTGACCCCCTGCCATGTGCCGGGGGTTTTTGCTCTCTCTTTAATCCTCCCAGTAACTCTGAGATATAGATGACTGGCCCCATTTACAGATAGGAAAACTGAGGTCCAAAGGTTACTCTGAGTCTCAGAGCTAGTCAGGAGCCAGGGCTTTCACCTGCACCACAGTGCTGTGGTGTAGGCAGCAGAGATAAAAATGAATGTCCCATCTGAGGATACAGCAAGAAGGAGCTGGAAAGAACCAGAACGTGGGCGAAGGGGATGAGGGCCAGGGTGGTTCCAGATCAGAGTGGCTGGGTTCCTGCTGGTCCTGCCTGGCAGGGTGTGTGGAGCGCCCAGGGAGGCAGAGCATTCATACTTCTCAGAAGTCTCCTTTTCGAAAGCCCCCAGCCTTCCTGTGTCTCTCTCACAGCAGAGACTTAAAGGGAGAGGAAATTCCTAAGGTGTCCTTTTTGTTTTGTTGTTTTTTCTTCTTGAGATAGAGTCTCACTCTGCTGCCCCAGGTAGAGTGCCGTGGCATCAGCCTACCTCACAGAAACCTCCAGCTCCTGGGCTCAAGCAATCCTCCTGCCTCAGCCTCCCGAGTAGCTGGGACTACATGTACCTGCCACAATGCCCGGCTAGTTCTTCTACTTTTAGTAGAGACAGGGTCTCATTCTTGTTCAAGCTGGCCTTGGACTCCTGGGCTCAAGGGATCCTCCCACCTAAGCCTCCTAGAGTGCTAGGCCAAGGTGTCCTTTTGATTGGCAGACATAAGCTCATGGATGCTCCACCCTGGAGCAGCCAAGTGACAGGCCGTTTCCCAGGCTTGAGAGTGCTCCCTACCCACTCGCTTCAGCTTAGGTAGCTGAAATCTACCTAAGGTAGACCTAATCTACCTTAGGTAGCTTAGGTCTGAGAAATCTGATGTGAAGAGTGAAAAGCCCCTTGGAATGCCCCAGATACCATGACTCTGCCCTCCCACGGGGCCTCACGGCCATCTCTAAAGGGCTGATGAGGCCTGATCTGCCAGCAGGCCTGGTTGAGAAGTCGTGGTGTTGGGGGACTCCAGAAAGGGGTTCTGAAGCATCAAATTAACCCCGATGTCTAAAAGAGTTTGGACCCAGCAGAAGGAAGATATTGGCTACAAAGAAAGTGAGGTGCCAATGCTGACGGTGGGTCTGCTGGGACCCGCATAGCTGGCAGGTACAGGCCGTGCGTCATAGTGCATGGCAGTTGTGGTGGGAGGGCTTGGGGTGCTGGGTTCTGTGCGGGGGGCAGGCAGGCTGTGGCTCTGGGCTTGGTCCACCCTAGATCTGTGCTGTGCAAATGAGCTTCTCCCCAGAGCTGTAGTCATCTCCTGGGATTCTGTTTCCTGTTGTAAAACAGGCCCCAGGGAGGTGCATGTAGAGCAGTACACCCCAAAGATACCAAATTCCTCAACTCTCTGTTCACCCCAAACCTTAATCACTGACACATGGGACAATGAACTTAACAAAGGCCGGGATTTATTGTTTTCAGAGAATGAAAAGCTTTTTATTTTTATTTCTTTTAAACTTAAAAGGTCATTCATTTGAGCTTTGATTTTCATGAGAATTCCTCACAACCTGAAGGCTAAAAGCCCCACCCTGCCCTGCTCAGAAGGTTCTAGAATGGGCAGGTGAGGCTGGGCAGCTAAGGCTGGAGGTGTGGCCACTGTAGTTGTGGGAATGGATTGAGGGACGTACCTGCTTTGAGTTGACCTTTTCAGGCCTGGACTTGGAATTCTTGGCTCCTTGGGACAGGAGAAGAGCGTTCTCCCAGGGAGGACCCCACCCCCACCCCCGCCTCCCACCGTGGGCCCGGTGCACTTTAACTTCTACATCCCAGGAACCCTGGGGAGCTTGAGTGGGCACTAGAGTAACCAATTATCCCGAGCTGGCCAGGACTGAGGGGTATCCTGAGGCTCACAGTACTGAAACCAGGATGGCCTCAGGCTAACTGAGAACTGCTAGTCACCCTGTGGGCAGCTGTTAGGAAGGAGGCTCTCAACACCCCATCCCCCTTGCTCTCCATCCTCCCCACCCAGCCACAGGCCCTTCCTTCTGCTCAAACTGGCCAGGCTAGCCTCACCTCAGGGCCTGTGCCATCCCCTCCGCCTGGGACAGGCTGAAACCTCTTGGTCACTTCCTCCACCACCCAGTCTTGGTGACCTGCCCACAGGGACTCTGGCACATTTTCCTGTTTCTTTTTCTTCCAGCCTCTTATTGCTACCCAAATTATCGAGTTTATTTATTTTATTTGCTTTTTGGCATTTATGGTTCCCCTCTTCTCCCTGGAATGTCAGCTCCCTGTGGGCAGGGCTCCTGCCTGCTGGTCTGCGGCTACAGTCCCCAGGTGGGGCTGGTGCCGGTTACCTCACTGGTGCAGGGCAGTGTGCAATGCCAGACGCTCTCATGTGTCACCTCACAGCATTCTCAGAGCAGATTCCTGAGGTAAGGACAGCAGAACCCCTCGTAATGAATCCTCTGATGGGGGTTTAGGGTGGGGAAGAGGCCGCTCAAGGTCACATGTCAGGGGTACGGGTGGGGGACAGCCTGCAGGCCCTCAGCTGTGCAGCTCTGTAGACCATAGCCTCAGACGGGCCAGAAGCTAAGGGGAAAATTCTGGGGTTCCAGAGTGGCTGCTCCAGGTGCCAGCCTGTGAGGCTATCAGGCCCTGCTCAGTTCCTCTGTGCTGTGGACGTGCACCCCTGGGGGCCCCCAGTGATCCATGACTTGTTTTTCTTGACCCTTAGAGCCAGCACTGAGGACCAGGCTTCCACTGGACAGCTTTAGCTGTCAGGCTGGGTCTGAGCTACCGGGCCTCTGCCTGCTGCAGCCCAGCCGCTCAGAGGGTGGACGGCCATCTCCTCACATCCCTTTTCCTCTAGAGCATCCCGGAGGTCACATGCCCAGAGGGATGGTGGCTGGGGGGCAGGCACATGTGGCCACCATCTGCAGCTCCTCACCATGCCCTGGGAGGGCTGGCCACCGCACGTCCAGCTGTGTTTAGGGCAGCATTATCTTTTAAACAGCTTAAGGATTCACATACCATACAGTTCACCCAATGGTTTTTGGTATATTATATTATATTTTAAACTTCTAAAATTATTTTTAAAAGAATTATGGTGAAATACATAAAATGCAGAGTCGTCACCATTTTTAAGTGTATATTTCAGTAGTTTTACGTACTGCACGTTCACACTGTTATGCAATCACTACCACCATCCAGCTGCAGAGCTTTCCTTATCTTGCAAAACTGAAATTCTGTACTCACTAAACTACACCTTCCCATCCCCTCTCCCTACAGTCCCTGCAGCCACCATTTTTATTTTCTGTTTTATTAGTTTCAGTACTTCAGATACATCATGGAAGTGGAATCATGCAGTATATGTCTTTTTGTGACAGGTTATTTCACTTAGTATCCTGTCCTCAAGGTCCATCCATGTTGTGGCATGTGTCAGGATTTCCTTCCCTTTTAAGGAAGAATAATATATTATGTGTATATGTCACATTTTATTATATGCCTTTTAAGGGGTGATAAAATTTTTTTTTTTTTTTTGAGACAGAGTCTCCCTTTGCAGCCCTTGGTAGAGTGCTGTGAAGTCATAGCTCACAGCAACCTCAAACTCTTGGGCTCAAGTGATCCTCTTGCCTCAGCATCTCGAGTAGCTGGGACTACAAGTGCCCACCACAAGACCTGGCCATTTTTGGAGATGAGGGTCTCATGCTTGCTCAGGCTGCTGTCAAACTCCTGAGCTTAGGCAATCCACCTGCCTCAGCCTCCCAGAGGGCTGGAATTACAGGTGTGAGACACTGCGCCTGCCCAAAATTTGTCATTTTAACCATTTTTCACTGTACAGTTCAGTAGCATTAAGACTATTCACAAAAGGTACATGTATAACCATCTCCACTATCTAGTTCCAAAAGTTTCTTATCATCCCAAACAGAAATTCTGTCAATAATGTATCCATTAAGCAATACCCAACTCTGCCCAAGTCCTTGGTAATGCTCTTTTACTTTTTATTAATTTGCCTCTTCTAGAGACCCAGATGTAGACTCCTATAGCACCTGTCCTTTCTACTGGCTTCCTCCACTCAGCATGGTGTCTTCAAGGCGCACCGTGGGCAGCATGCGTCAGCACCTCATTCCTTTTTCTGGCTGAACAGCATCCATCATACGGAGGACCATGTGCTGTCTATCCATCATCTGCTGGTGGACATGTGCTCTGCTTCTACCTTTTTGCTAGTGCCGCAGTGGACACTGGTGGGCAAGAATCTGTTTGAATCTCTCCTTTCAACTCTTTGGGGTGTATCTCTAGGAAAGGGTTGCTGGCTCATAGTTTGTGGTTAGCAGGGCAGTGTTTTTTCTTCCTAGCAGAGAAAAGGCTTTTCTTGTGTCTGGGATCACTCATCATTCCTGGTGCCCCCTGGGAGAAGCTGACCCTCCTCCCCTTCCTCTCAGTGTTTCTGAGGTCAGGGACCCCACCTGGCAGGACCGTTCCTTCTGAGCTGCTGAGGAAGGGCACAGAGGTCATTTTCATTTGAACCTATACAGAATCCCTATTGTCACGAAGCCTGTCTCCAAAAGGAAAGAGCCATAATTGTGTACTGGAAATTCTGCTTCTAGTAGTGCAGGCCTGGGAGCCTCTGCCTCCTCACACACAGATGGGGACACTAACACCATTTCTCAGGGTCACATGAGCAGGACTTGAGACAACCTGGGACATTTAACTTCTCACACCTTCAGTTTCCTCAGCCTCAGAATGGGAATCTGAATACCCAACCCCTAGGTCTGTTGCTCACGTGGTCATTCCAGGGACACATACTGGAGGCTCTGCGGGCACTAGGAACCCTGAGCTAGGTCAGCTTTGTCCCAAAGGCCAGGAACATCCAGCCACTGGGGACACGAACCATGTTGCAGCATGGGGAGGTGGGGACAGGCTGATAGCTTGGTGGGTCCCCATTCCTGACAGCTCAGGGTGCTCGTGCCTTGCCAGGCTACTCTCGGTCTGCAGAACACTTCTCAGTCCCTAGAAACTGGCCTCTTCCAGAGTGGAGGACACAGGATGACGTGTGATGCTGCCAGAGTAGGGGAGGTGCTGGTGGGCAGAGGTGTGTGCTGGGGCCTTGGAAAGGGTGTGGGCAGGCCAGCTATGCGTGGTCACCAGGATACCCCACATTCAACCAGTCTCCATGGTACTGGAGGACAGGGCCCTTGCTGGCCCATTTCTGGGGATTGGCAGATGGTGGATGATCAGGGATTGTCTATGGTCCTGAGCTCTTTTCTGTTCCAGACATATTTCCCTTTCCCACAAGGGACCCCATGGCAACTGATCCCTGCTCTGTTCTCCAGCCCCAGAAGGGCCCTGCTCTGAGGTGACCCGGGGAACTGCCTGGGGCTGTCTCCCATCTATTTAGATACTATAGTCTTCAGAGATGCTGTAATAGTCCAGACACAGGTGGCTCCTTTTTTTCCCATCCCTAGGGCTGGGCTAACTCTGTTTCCTGGCAGGGGCTGCAGGGCATTGCCCAGAAAGCTGGGAATCCCCTGCAGAGAGGTGAGGCTTCTGTAATAGGGAGATATCACGGATACCTGGGCCATTTCTGGAGCCCTTGGGAAACCTTTCTTCCTGGAGCAGGGCACTGGAGTGCTACAGGAAGCAAGGAAGGTGGCACCCACTTGGGTCTTCCACGTGCCCTGCACTGTGCTGGGGCTTTTCCAGGTATCTGCTCACCTAAGCTGCTTGCAACCCTGCCAGGGGGAGGTGGCAGCAACCCTACTTTGCAGATGTCGCAAAAGAGTCTCACAAAGAAGTGACATGTCCCAAATCACAAGCTCGTGTGTGGTAGAGGTGGGCTTCAAACCTGGCTGTGTCCAATTCCAAAGCTCTTTTCTTTTTCTTAAAAAAAGAGAGAGAGAGAGAGAGAGAGAGAGAAATGGGAACAGCCTGAGGTCTCTCTATCTGTTCTATTCGGAAGCCACTGTCTGGTCAGAGATCTCTAGGTGGCCCCAGACACGAGCAGCTCCTTTCCCTTCTGAGGTGGGGGGCTTTGGGGGTGTGGGTGGGCCAAGGCCCCACGTGGCAGGAGGGCTGGGGTTACTTTAGAGAGTGCTGGGGGTACTTGGTTTGGTGGGGCTGAAGGGTCTGAATGTTTAACAAGTTCCCACCATATGCCACTGCTGTTGGTCTGTGAAACACTTTGAAAACCAATTGGTTTCTTTTTTATTTTCTCTTTAAATCCTATTTTCTTTCTTATAAAGTATTTCAAGCCTGGTGCACTTTTCACTACGCCACGGTGTCTTCTGTGTTCTCAGGAAGGCTAGGGTCAAGTTGTGAGTTTGCAAAACCCAGAGACACCAGTTGTGGGTTCATAAACTGCCCGTGATTATTCCTACTACTGCGGCTACTGCAGCGCATGCGCTTTCCGAGCAGTGCCCAGGGCCGAACAGACCACTGTCCTGTAAACTGCTCATTTAATTTCCACAGCCTTCCACAGATGCCCTCCCAGGCGCAAGCCACCACAACTCTTTCTACCAAGGAGGAAACTGCACTCAGTAAGGGCAAGCACACACATGGCAAAGCTGGGGGTCCGGAGCTTACGTTGTGGGCCGCCCCACTGTCCTGACTCAGGAATGGGCGAGATGGACAGAAGCTCCTCCCCAGTTCTGGGGGATGGTGGTGAATGGCCTGAACCACGGTCTTCTCCCAGCCCTTCCCCTCACGTCTCTGAGTTCCATTTTCTGTAAGCAGCATCACCATCTACTTAGCAGTGCAGCAGGGATGTGGCTGGCCACACCCCGATCATGATGCCTGATCGACACCCCCAAATTTGAAGAGCGGCACAGCGGCTGCTCTATATCACTGTCTGTGTGTTAGCCATGCCCGGGGATTGTGGGTGTATTGACTGTGAACCTCACAACAGCCCCATTAAGTTGGCACTAATAGTATTCCCACTTTCACAGACGGGGGGACCGCACCACAAGAGGACCAGCACCATGTTCAAAGCCACACAGGAAGAGAAAGAACCAGATTTCTCGCCTATGTTCCCTCTAGGTCTGGCTCCAACATCTCTCTATGGTAGGCCTGCTTGCTGTTTCCTCTGTTGCCTCCTTTCTTTCAGTCTTTACCCTATAGTTTGGGCAGTCCTTCTAGACCACAAATCAGGTCATGCCATTTCCCGTTAAAGGCATCCGCAGGTTCCCACTGTCCTCAGAGCACAGCTCCCTGGGCAAGGCGTTCCCTCTCAGCCAACTCTTCCCACCCCTTCTTGCCTTCTATGAGTCACTCCTGGACCATGTTTTGCCAGAACACCTGGCTGGGGCACACCACACCCCCCTGAGCTGTGCTACTGATATTTCCAATACCCTTTCTGCCATTTCTTTCCAGGAAAACTCCTACTCATCCTATAAGACCCTTGTAAGACATGGACTTACATCTTAGCTTTCTTGGCTGCTCACTGTTGCTTCAGGGATATCTTGCTGCAGGCAGCACTTTCTGCAGGGATGGGCCATGCTAGACCATGCTAGACCAGGAGCTCCACGAACAGAGACCACACAGGATTTGTCTCTGTCCTCCAAGTGGCCCAGTCCTGGGAAGAATCTATCTAAAACTGGACCAAGGTGGACAGTCACCAATGGCCATACAAAGAGGCACTGGATTCTAGGGTGTCCATCCGTAGCTTGCGTCTGGCTGATCTTTACGGGGCCCTGGGAAAAGAAGGCCTGAAATCATTCCTTCTCTTTATTGCTTAGCATCTGTGCCTGCCCCTCTGCCTACTGGGGCGGGAAATGCCACTTTATGAACCCAGGGCAAGCTGCCATGCTCCTTCTAGCCCTGGCTGTTGGAAACCACTCGAGTGGATCAAGCCCCAGTAAACTGCTTTTAACCACTCCCCAGGGAGAGCCCTGAGACCCCAGATAATTAGCCGCATGTGTGTGGGAGACAGGCCCATTTTTTTCCCAAGGATTTATGATCAGGGGGAACATTCTCATTGACCTCCATTTCGGGAAAGGCCTCTTTCTGGAACACTTGCCGAATATTCCATCAACAGTAAAGCACATATGCTCACAGTGAGCCTGGCTGACAGCGTCATACCCAGCATATGTTTCTTGTCTCCTGTGTGTTTTAGCACAGACCCCAGGGAAGGCATGTATTTCTGAACGTCCTGAAATACAGCTCCGAGCGAAGCACTTATAATTTACCCTTTATGAAAGCCATCACTGCTCTTTCTAAACATACTTGGAAGTGGATTCAAAGTTTATTTAGAAAGAACATTTCTTTTAAGAAACAGACTGAAAGAGAGTGGTGGTGGATTTTCTCCCTAGCCCTGGCTCGTTGGGACTCTGGGAACAGCTCCTTCTGCTCACAGCCCTGACACCTCAGATGAGACCATGCATGTGTGAACGTGGGCCATTGGTCCATGTGGCATCTCTCCAGTTTGTCCTCTCTCTAGTTATTCACCTGTTATTCTTCTTTTTTACCTCAGACTTCTTTTTCCTCCGCTTCCACACATGTTCCCTTACCTTATCACTAAGTGTCATTGTCATCAGGTGGATGAATTAGTCATTTATCCATCCATTTATCCCATATAGAAAAGCTACTTGATATTTATTTTTGGGTGAATTTAATGACTTTATTCATCCAAGCCATCAAATATCAATCTGCATACCGGTTCACCCATTCATCCGTCTGCTAAGTTATCCATCTTCGTTCATTCATCCTTTTGACCACCCACCCATCCATTCATCCAGGAAGAAACACTAGTAACCCTCATCATGTGAGGTGCTGTGCCAGACACAGGAGACACACAAGTGAGTACAGACCAGTTGTATCAATGAGGAGCTAGGAGATAATGAGCAAATGAGAGATTAGAGAGAGGCGTGCAGGCGTCGTGGGGGCCAGGGATGGGGTACTGATTGGTACCTGGGAACAACTGTGGATACAGACAGGGAAATGGGAAACCACAGGTGGAAAACCTGCCCACCTCTCCCTATCCCCAGGGCCCAAGGAGCAGCAGCTAGGGCAGAGAAGACCTGACGGCTGCTGCGAGGTCTTACAGACATTTTCTATCAGAAACCGCTTCTGGACTGGGCCAGCTCAGATTTGTCACTCTCTTAGTGATTCTTGCAGCAGTTCTGTGAGGCCTGTGCTATGATCAGGGGGAACATTCTCACTGACATCCATTTCGGGAAAGGCCTCTTTTGGAACACTTGCTGAATGTTCCATCAACAGTAAAGCACATATGCTCACAGTGAGCCTGCCTGACAGCGTCATTTCCACTCTGCTGAGGAGGGCACTGGGCTTGGGACAGTGGGGCCGGGTGGCTAAGAAGCAGCATAGCCCATGTGGTGGAGTCCAAGGACGGGCAGGGAATGCATGTGGTCCCGTGCAGCCTCTGCCTAGCGGGTGGCCCTCAGGACAGCCCCAGCTGCTGACCCATCTGCTCAGGACCCAGGTCCAGTTGTTTGGGGGTCTGGGTTCCCCTGCATCCCCCATATCCAGAGCTGTTCAGTGAGCCATGCAGACAAGCGGTTCACCCTCTGCAGAAGGCCAAGTTCCCTGAGGACCCCAGCAAGCCCTGGGTGTCTCAGCCTCCCACCTCCTGGCCCAGGACCTGAGGGCTGAGGACGAGGACCTTGCCTGCTGAGCAGGGACCACTCATGCCCGGTTTCAGGCTCTGACCCCTGTGGAGGAAGCAGCATGATACAACCCAGAGCCTGGTCCACCCCTGCCCTTCCTGGGTGGGACGGCTGGGGTCAGGCAGCCCATCCTGCCCCAAGACCAGGGGTTCCTTCTCTGGCCCTGGGAACATCTGGGGTCATCCTTCATGCCTCCATTTCCCAGTGTCCCCACTGAATTACAAGTCCTGCCCATTGTCTCCTTAGTCCCCATTAAACGCCGCTGTGCTTGGCTGTGGTGGCCTCTCAGGCCTCCTTCCCTGAGGCTCTTCTCCTACTATTCAAGGTACCTTTCTAACTCTGGCCAGGTCACTCTTTGCTAAAAGAACAAAACCAAGCCTGTGGCTTAGCACAGACATAGGATGGTAAAGAGAGGCCTGGGTTCAAATCCTGGCTCTCTCACATACCATCCATGTGCATTTGGGTAACTCAGTAGCTCTGGGCCTCAGGTTCCCCATCAGTGAGATGCACATATTAATAATTTTCTCACAGAGCAGTTGTTGTTAGCATTATGGCTGAATATAAAGAAAGGTTTTTCTTCAAAACTATTCCTTAGAAAGGAAGGAATCACCTTATGTTTAAGTCTTTACAGAAGTCTTTCATTTTATGGGGTGCATACTCACATTTATTTTAAAAAACGGCAACCATGTATTGTTTGGTAAAGACACAGAACCTAAACCAACCTGATGGATGTTAGTTCCAGAGGTGACCCAAAGGAACTATTAAAAATAAATAAATAAAAGGAACCTGTCCTTTCAGGATGGGAGAGTGAATGTTCACCTTTATCTCTACTACTTCCAGAAGCCTGAGATCCAAGGGCAGTGAGCTCAGAAAAGGAAACACCCACAACAATCAGGACACTGGGAAGTAGACAAATAAGTGGAAGTGGGATAGCCAAAATTTTAAGCCAGCAATAGAGAACATTCAAGAGCATTCCAATACATAAGGCAAAACTGTTCACAAGCTCAGGAATCACCAGCACCAGTTACCTGATGAATGGGAATCTAGACAAGCCACTTCAAATCATGGCCTGTGAGCTAAATCTGACTCACCACGTATTTCTGTAAAGAAAGTTTTATTAGGACACAGGCATACCCCCTCATTAATGGGTTGTCTAAGGCTGCTTTTGTTCTACAATGGCCGAGTTGAGTAGTTGTGAGAAAAGGTACAATATTTACTTTGGTCTCTAATATGGATAGTTGTCTTTCCTCAAGCTGGGCAGAAGCCTGAGAGTTTATTCTCTGGAGAGAGGAAAATAAAATCTCTAGGCTGCAGGATGAGGAAGAAGTACCATTAAATGAAAGTTTACACATGGACTGTGGAGGCCCCACCTCTCTCCTTCCTCAGCGTGGCTCCCAGAATGCAGACAGCCAGGCCTGGAGACAGGCAGGCTATTCTTGGGGAACCTGATGAGGTCAAGAGAAAAGACCCAGCCCGATCATGTTCCTATGAACCCGCAGCCAAAGAGCTCTGTCCATGTCTCTGAAGCTGCAAGTCAGCTTTTTAGTTTTCCACCCTGAAAAATGAGCCAAAGGTGCCAGACAGATGAGGACATGAGAGACAGAGGCAAAATAGAGAAAAATCACTCAGAGGAGACAGGTTTTCCAAAAAGAGAAAACTTGGGAAAAAAGAACTAATTAGATAGATAATTAATTATCTATCTAACAGATAAATAGGAAAGAAGAGGTAAGAAAGTCAGCTCAGGAAGTCAGGATCAGATCAGAAACTGTGCCCCTCTCCCCTTAATAACAAAAAAAGAGAGAACAGAGAAATTTGAAGGGGAAGTCATTAAAGAAATAATTCAAGAAATCTGGTCTCTTGAGTATCCAGCTCCGTGAAAGAAAACAGATGCCAATAAGGTACTTCATCTTGAAATTTCAGAACACAGGGGTTAAAAAGAAGATCCTAAAACTTCCAGAAAGAAAATAGCAGATTTCATGCAAAGGACTGAGAAAAAAAGGAAGGCTTTGAACTTCTACTAAATAGTATCTAAAATGGAAAAGTTGAGAAGTTGCAGGATATTCATGTTATTTGGAGAAGGGGATAGTTACCAACAGAACCCCCTCTATTTAGCAAGGGCTGTGCCAGGGACTGGGGACATAATGGGAATGAGATAGATGTAATACGGAGCCAGCCTCAGTGGCTCCTGCCTATAGTCATAGCTACTTAGGAGGCCAAGGTGGGAGGATCACTTGAGGCCAAGACTTTAAGACCAGCCTGGGCCCCTATCTCTCAAAACATATTTTTCCGGCTCGGTGCCTGTAGCTCAGCAGCTAGGATGCCAGCCACATACGCTGGAGCTGGCAAGTTCGAATCCAGCCCGGTCCTCCCAAACAACAATGACAACTACAACCAAAAAATAGCTGGGTTTTGTGGTGGGCACCTGTAGTCCCAGCTACTTGGGAGGCTGAGGCAAGAGAATGGCTTAAGCCCAAGAGTTTGAAGTTTCTGTAAGCTATGACGCCATGGCACTCTACCTAGGGCCACAGCTTGAGACTCTGTCTCAAAATAATAAAACAAAACCAAAAAAAAGCATATTTTCCCCCCAAGCAAAACAAAATCAAATTTAATGGTCTTATAGGCAAAAATAAAAGCAAACAACAAACGCAAATAAGCAAAAGAAAATTAACAGAACAACCCCAAATGTTAAGGCAGTCATGAAGAGAACTTTTGAGGATTAATGTTTAAAACTATAAATCAAAGGTTTTTGTTAATAGATAACTGGCAAGTGGTTAAGTGCTTTTCTGCTGACTGTTCATATAAAAGCGAAACTCCAAAACAAAATCCAACTAAAACCGAAAAAATTCTAATGCTCACAAGAAAGGATGTGAGAAATACAATGCTCAAATGTTCATGTGTTATTAAAAATTAGGGCTATCTTACACATTCAAGGTATGTTAAAATCTCTTGGAAACCAAAGAGAGAAGTTATTGTGAACAATAGTATCCAATGTGTGCAGCACCATGATTGCAATGTAAAGAATTTTTTAAAAAAAAATTAGCTAGGTGTGGTGGCAGGCACCCAGCCACTCAGGAGGCTGAGGCAGGAGGATCACTTGAGCCCAGGAGTTAGAGGTTATAGTGAGCTATGATCGTGCTATTACACTCCAGCTTGGGCAACAGAGTGAGACCCCGTCTCTTAAAAAAAAAAACAAAACAAAGGCTTGGCACCTGTAGCTCAGTGGCTGAGGCGCCAGCCACATACATTAGAGCTGGCGGGTTTGAATCCAGCCCAGGCCTGCCAAATAGCAATGATAACTACAACCAAAAAATAGCTGGGCATTGTGGCGGGCGCCTGTAGTCCCAGCTACTTGGGAGACTGAGGCAAGAGAATCGCTTAAGCCTAGGAGTTGGAGGTTGCTGTGAGCTGTGATGCCAGGGCATTCTACCCAGGGCGACAGCTTGAGGTGCTCTGTCTCACACACACACACACAAAATAAACAACAAAATAAAAATTTAAAAAGGTGCTACAATATTTTCTTAAAATAAAATAAATTAATTTACAATAAAATCAAATTTTAAAGATAGGGCTAGCTCTTCCCCATCATTTATTGTGGGGAAGACAGACATTATACCAGTGATGTACAAACCTCTTCCAGTACATGATAGGTGGACACGACCTGGCCTGGAGACGCAGGGTTTCTCTAAGAAACTTATGCTTAAGCTGAGGCCAGGCAGATGACAGGAGCTGGCTGGGGAAAGAGAGGGAACAGCCTGTAGGCAGGAGGAATGGCATGTGTGCAAAAGCCCTCCAATGAGTGGTATAGGCCTTGAACTTGCCCCATCAGTACCACCTGAAGGGACATCAGGACAGACTGCTCAGCCTCATTCCCAGAACTTCTGAGACTTCCTGGAGCTCGAGAATTTGTAATTCTAATAATTCTCAGATGATGTTGATATTGCTGGTCCCAGAACCACAGCTTGGGAAACACTGTCCTCAATATCTGCAAAGCCCAAGCCTAACAAACCTCTATTCTATCCTTCAAGCCAGAGGTTCTCGAATGAGAGTCTTTTAGGCATTTGTTAAACGTGCAATTCCCAAGTCACTCCCAGGGTTTCTGATTGACTGGGAGGGCACCCCCGGCCTGGGAGGAGGCACCAGGCAGGCATCTCGGTAAGACAGGAAGATGCTGATGAGGCCTCACTGCCTGGGTTAGGCAGGGACTGGCGGTGGGAAACACGGGATGGATTTGAGAGGTGGCTAGAGAGGGCTGAAGGTGGCTCGAGGACACTGAAGACCCAGCCTCGAGGTCCCTGATCAGACCACCTGCTTCCCAGCCACAAGCTGTAAGCTCCTATGGCTCAACGCCTCCCCCTGTCCCCTCTCAGGCTAAGGCCCTCCTCCAGGTGGCAAACTTCAGGCTTCAAGTGTCAACAAAGTTCACTGACAAACTAATTTCCAAATTTTGTGAAATAAATGTATTCCTAGTCATTGAAAACTACAGTATCTGATTTCTTCGGCAGATGGCCCAGCCAACATGGAAACGCTGACTTCAGAATGCACCAGAGTCAGCTTGCATTTCTCAGACAACTGGATGGAGCCCCAGTTCCCAACACATCCTGGCAGATGAAGCAGACTGGCTCTGAGTCCTCTCTAGCCCTAAACCCTCAACACCCCCGGCCCCAGGGTCCCCCTGCCAGCCAGAAGGGCAGGAGAGAGCCAGTTTACAGATCCTGAAAAGCATTCAGGCCTCCCCACCCCCACCAGGACAGACAACCCCCCAATCCTTGGCCAGAACAACAGCCAATAGAAGTCCCCAAAACGCCACACTCATCAGCCTTTTAGCAACTCTGAGTCACATGGTCCTCCTTGGGCTATCGCATATATCTGCAGGACCAAAAGCTCAAAGGAAGGCTATCAACAGCTTGCTCCATGAGGCCTGGACCGTGGACCCATCAGTAGAAAGTTCCAGGGAGTGAAGGCCTGTGCAACTTCCCCTGGCTCGCGGGCCCCAGGAGGGAGTATGTTCCGAAGAAAGAGGTGGTCCCTGGGAAGCTTTCAGGGGGACCCTGTTCCTGTTTCCAGGCCTGTGGGAGAAGGGCCTGGATACTCCCGCCCATTTTCCAAAGGTCCCCACCCATTTATGAAGGCTGACCCATGCACATACTGCATCTGTTGGTTTTGACCTCCTTCGATGTGTTTATTCAACCCTCAGACCTCGCAGCAACCCTGTATTATTCACCCCTCTCTAGGTCAGCCCTCTGCAGCCTCCCCCTGCACAGGGAGATCTGTCCCTTGGCTACTTCTCCAGCTTCATTTCGGATCCCCCTGCCCCAGTGCAGCACATGCGTCTTCTCTCTGTTCTTCCACCCCAGCCCCCAAACCCCCATGTCAGCCCTGCCGCCTCCCTAGGCTGGCTCCTTCTTGTCATCCAGGTCTCAGCTCAAATGCCACCTCATCAGGGAGGCCTCCCCAGTAGCCCTCTGGGACTGGCTCCCCAGTGATGGCACACCCTGTGTTACTTGCCTATTGTATGTCTCCCTCCTGCTAGAACGTCGGCTTCTGTGTTATTTCCTAGTGCCTGGATACAGCGGGAGCTCATACATATCCATGGAATAAATGAAATGAGAACCTGAAGGCCCAACAGAAGAGGAGTGATTTGCCCAAAGTTTCAAGCTAGCAGGGCCTGCCAGGTCCAGCCACTGCAGCTATCACACTGCATTTGTTCCCTGCTGTTTCCTTCTCCCTAGTGAGGTACTGGCTTGGGCAATTTGGGGGTGGCTTTGTGTCAAAGGAAGCTCCTGGAAGGCACGCTTCTGGGCTTATCAGATAGAGAGAATTGCACAGCCTGCAAACTAGATAGGAAAGTATAGTCATTGGCAGCTTTGAAGCCAAACAGACCTGGGCTGACTCCCAGCTCTGCCACTCAGATGCTGCATGGCCCTGAGTGAACCATCTGAACTCCTGGAGTCTCAGTTTCCCCATCTGTAGACTGGGCATAACATGACACGCACCTTCTCGAGCTGTTGGGAGGCTTACGGGAGACCTGGCATATCCAGTTTCTGGCCACATGCCTTGTAACTGAAGGGTCACCAAAGAATCAGTGCTGGTCCCCTTTGGGCAGGTCTTTAATGGGGAGTGACTCTGAGTTCAGACTGACCCACGTCAGGAGGGTGCGGTGGGCACAAGCCACAG
Source organism: Nycticebus coucang (assembly GCF_027406575.1). NCBI lineage: Eukaryota > Metazoa > Chordata > Mammalia > Primates > Lorisidae > Nycticebus > Nycticebus coucang. The sequence continues at coordinate 82,020,801 of NC_069796.1, forward strand.
GGCACACGAGTCTGGACACAGACACTAGGCTTCTCCATTTCAGGCCGAGCTGGGCCAGCTGCAGGGCTTTCATCTTTTAATCCCAGCTGTTATCAGGGCTGGGAAATAGTTGAGCCCTGTCTCCAAGCTGGCAGAGGCTTTTTCTGAATTCCACGCAGGGAACAAAGAGTTCTGAAATAGTGACACAGCTGTCCTGACTGGCAGCCTGAGCAGTCAGCTGGCAAGACCAGGCCAGAAGGTAGGCACGAAAGGCCAAGCCAAGCCACTTGGCCAGTGGGTGGGCATAGCTGCAGGAACCCTGGCTGACCGGCCACCCACCAGGAACCATCCTGGGCACTGGGGCTGTGGGGAGGCTGGGGGCCATTTTCTTTTTGAGCCACACCTTTTACTGTTTGGGAGCTCAGGCGTCTACTAAGGAGGTCAAGTCTTTGTTCCAGGACTGTCCCAGGTATAAGATAAGGTGGCACTGACCAGAGATCTCCCTGCTTTCTTGCCGCTTGGTATAGGTGTGATTTACATTTCACCAATAAGATGCATCTGAGTGATCCTCCATTCAGAGCAGAGTCAGGTGGGGTGGAGGTGGGGCTCAGAACGTCTGCATGTTTTGGTGGAGATCTCAAGATTCAGCGCCAGCAGCCCCTAGGAAGCTTCCTGATTTGGCAGTAGTACTCCCCACAGGCTGGCTCCATCTTCAAACCCGTTCATTACCCCCCCTTACCCACCTACTTTCTGGTTGTGAGTATGAGTCGGTCTGCACTAAATGGTGACTGACACGCAATTTCAGGGCCAGAGAGATTGGCACATGGGAACAAGACCCTCTCAACAGGGAGCAGCTGCTATCAGGTATAACTGACTACTTCCAGATCTTTCCATTTTTCAAGAGAAGCCAGTAATTGGGATTTTTATGTGAAACTTTATTTTTAATTGTTGACTCATGTTTCAAAAATAGTATGCAGGCCAAAAGAAATCCCAGAGGCCCAACAGCTGTAAATCTGGATTTGGCTTGTGTCTGCCCCTTGGTGACCACAGCCTTCAGGGGCAAGTCCCAGCTCTCACGATGGCATTTTAGGCCACCTGCCATCCCTGCGTGCATGGCCCCACAGTCCTTATCTCTGTCCCTGATCCAGGCTGCTTACTTGCCCAAACACACCCTCTCATTTCCTGATTCCCCTCCCTGGCAGAATACCAGGGCATCCTCTAAGGCTGTCCCAGTGATCAAGTCCTTTGTGAAATGTATTCCCTGTCTCCTGGATCTGAGGCACCCCATCTTCGGGTCCCCATATTCCTCTGTACCCACTTCTGTCCTGCTTCTCACCCTAGGTTATAATCATCAGGGCCTCTGTGTCCCTAGCCCCAGGCCAGGAGGATGTCCATCCGTAGAGGAAGCCTGGGCCTCGGGTCGGCCCTCTGAGGAAGTGGGCTGCTCCTGGGGTCTCAGAGAGCTTCTGTCCTAGTGGAACAGGATGTGTACAGGCAAGTTTAGGGAACCCAGGGTGGAGAAGGACTCAAATCCTGGTACCCTGCTTCCTCCTGCCTCAGTGACATAGGCAGGACCATGAGGGTGGGCATAGGGCAGCTGGACTCACTGTCCAGTAAGTGAGCCCCTGGCCAGTCCTCTTTTCAGAGTTTGGAAATACCTGTACACCTTCAGTGAGACATTTTCCCTTTCTCCTTAGGGGAGTAGCTGGGAAGCTTGTGACCTTGTCCCTTATCCTCTATCTCATGCCCTGGGGGTGGCTGGGGTCCTCAGCTTGCAGGCCCAGCAGCCAGACGTCCTCTCTGCCCCCCATCTGTAATTGCAGTTTGCCAACACTGACCCCTGGAGTGGGGCTGTGACGTATCTCACTTCTCTCATCTCCGACCTGACTCACCTCACCTTTATTAAGCTCCCACTGTGTGCCTGACACAGTGCTGGGTGTGCTCATATCACCAAGAAGCCTCATACAACAATCTGAGGTCTGCCTTATCCCTATTTTAAAGACAGGAAAGCCTGGGCTCTGAGTGGGGAAGTGGTGTATCCCGGGGCCGGCCTGACGAGAGACCATTCCCCCAGGCCAACCTTGCCCTTTGCCAAAAGAAACGCGATTCCCAACTTTACAGCAGGAAAAGAACCACCACTAGGCACTAGCCAACCTCTCCCTACCTCCAACTCCCCAACAGAAGTGAGCTGACAGGCACATGCCCACGTTAGCATTTCAAGGAGGACCACAGCCCAGGGATTGCTGTGCCCACATGTGAGGCCTTCTGGCTCAGCATAACCTAGCAGCACCTGTGGTTTGATTTCCCCAAGTTGTGGTTTCTCTTATATGTGGGGAATCCCAAGGGAGAGACCCTTCCCTAGACGATCACCTTCGTGGGTCTTGTCATCAACCTGCCTTCCGCATTGAAAGATGGCGACATTAAACCCCAGCAGGTGACATGAACCAAGTGCCTACTGTAGTCTGATTTGCACATATGCCGTCTCATGTCATCCTGTAGAGTTTCAGGAAGTGGGGGTATCATCAGTAATTTGACAGATAAGATGACAGAGCTCAAAGAGGTGGCTTTCTTGAGGTCACACAGTAAGTAATAGAGCCGAAGGGACTCAAATCCTGGCAGCTGACCTCAAAGCCTGAGGGCCTGCCAGGAAACCAAGGGAGGTTTTCAGAAGCTAAAAGTTTCCTAATTAAAAGGAAAGGAGGCCTCTCACAGGAATGCTACATTTTGATCCCTCTAACCACTGACTGTTGAATGCAAATGATGTGTTCATCGTTATTTTGGAGTAGACAACATAATTTACAAATCAGGATTGTGTTTTGGACTTTAAGTGGTAGAAGGATCTTTTGTTATCTCGTGGTAACTAGCACTCTCGAGGGGGCATAACTGAGTTGTCATTAGTGCCATAGGAAGAATGTCCCCTATCAGGCAGAAGGAACAGGAAGAGAAAAAGAAAGATGCTGTCTGCTCGGATCACATGACTTCCTGTTTATCCCACGAATTGGATGTGCAGTACTTGGACACTAGATATTCCTTCCTGAAACTCTGAGCCAGGGACGAAGAGGGACTGGCCACCTGTCACTGTTTAGCCAATAGGCAAAGATGGAGATTAGGTCTAAAAAACTATTTTCAGAAGGCCAACAATTCTGGAGAATGAGAGTGGTGTCAGCTCTGTTCTGCCTCAGTTACAATGCTAGTAGTTTTTTTTTTTGTAGTGACAGAGTCTCACTCTATGGCCCTTGGTAGAGTGCTATGGCCTCACACAGCTCACGGCAACCTCCAACTCCTGGGCTTAAGCGATTCTCTTGCCTCAGTCTCCAGAGCAGCTGGGACTACAGGCGCCCGCCACAACGCCCAGCCATTTTTTGGTTGCAGTTCAGCCGGGGCTGGGTTTGAACCCGCCACCCTCGGTATATGGGGCCGGCGCCTTACCGACTGAGCCACAGGCGCCGCCCAATGCTAGTAATTTTTATGAAGGGAATACAGGGGCACAAACCTAAAAAATTTTAACTTTATCTGATAGACAGTAACATCAAAGTCATCTTCACTCTGACAATGTATAATGTATAAACAATAGGAAGGTAATTTTCACTTAAAATATCTAAGAAAATCATTAAAGAAAGCATCTTATCATCAAAGTAATCTTTGCCAGTATCACAACTCCTTTTGTCTGTGTGACTGCTTCCTCAAGTGTCCTGAGGTAAACATCCTCGCGATCATGGACAAACCTTAACTAGATAACCATGGCAGGTGTGTGCGGAAGGCTGCGCACAGTAAGTCAGGTGCACTGCTTCAGCTCAGCTTCTCAGACTCCATCTTGCAGGCCACTTTCCTGCACCTCAAAGGCAAGGGGCCTGGCCCACATATAATATCTGGAGACCCTCATGCTAGAATTTTCCAGTCCTTCCAGCCATATAGAGATTGCAGTTTCAGTATTTCTCTAAAGAGGAGAAGAGAGATCAAAAAGAAGGGGCTGGCTAGCCTGTTGTCAGCACAGATTGAGAGATCAAGGTGGAAGGGCTACAACAAGCCCAGACAGAAGCCTAGGAACTACCATTTGGACACTGTGACCATTTGCAAAGTTATTGCAAAATGCCACTTTTGAGCTACTATATTTGAGCTACAATTAATCTACCAAGTCTTTGCAAAGAGTCCCAAATGACTCACAAATGATTGTATACAAATGGTGCAGCCCTGCTCTCTCACCAACTTTTAGGTAGCCAGGTTTGGTGTCTGCATCTGAGGTTTTCAAGCTGCAACGTGCAAGCTGGCACGTTAAAGAGGAAAAGACCTTGGTGGTGTGAGCAGAATAAGTGAAATACACACAAGAGGCACAGAGTTTGGGGGCTCTGAAGAGGGGAAGGTGAAGTCAGGACTCAGCATAGCCTGGTACACACACCAGGTGTTCAATAACATCTAAAAGAATCAGCTATTTCTCAAAAAGCTAAACATAGACTTACCGTATAACCCACCAGTCCCACTCTTAGGAATATTCCCCAGATATTTGAAAACAAATGTTCTTGTACATGGATGTTCACAGCAGTGACATTCACAATTGCCAAAAAGTAGAAACAACACAAACGGCCATCAGATAAAATGTGGTCTGTCCACACAATGGAGTATTATTCAACCATAAAGAGAGATTAGGTACAGACACATAATATGACATGGATGAGCCCCCAAAACATTGTGTTACGTGAAAGAAGCCAGTGACAAGGACCATAGAATGTTTGAGTTCATTTATATGAAATATGCAGAACAGAGAAATCCACAGAGGCACAGGTTGGTGGCTGCTGGGGAGAGAGAGAAAAGGAGAGCACATAAAAGCTCATTGGGTCTGGAGTATTCTTTTAGGGTGCTGAAAAGTCTCTGGAACGAGATAGGGGTGAAGGTTGCACACATTGTGAATGTACTAAATCCCACTGAATTGTTCCATTAAACTGGTTAATTTCATGTTATGTGAATTTCACTTCAATAATTTAAAAAAGGATCCAGCTAATAGTTCATTTCCCTTGTGGCAGAGCAATCTGTTTCATCTCTGACTTAATGGTGCTTTTAAATACAAACAAAAATTAAAATGGGGGAAAACTGGCTCTCCTAAGAGGGTGGAAGGGGGGTCGGGGGAAGCAACTCTGAAACAAGTGCAGCTTTCGTGCAGCTGGTTTTCCAAGCCCTCTGTTTTACGGAAGGGTGGGTCTGTGCTTGCAAAGAATAAAAATACTCCAGCCACGCCAGACGCTCAAAGCTGCAAAAAGGGAAATCACGCACATCTCTCCTCTGTGTCCCCGCCCCCTGCCCCATCGGAATTTGATTTCCCATGGGAAGGAAGCCCTATAGGACATCAGGGAACGTGAGCCACATGTGGACAGCGACGGAGGGTCCGCACGTGGAGCCCTCTGCCACTGCCTGCCCGTACTCTTGGAGTGTGGTGACCACCATGCACCAGGACACTCGGGTAACACATGTCTGTCTTAGTAAACGCAGCCAGCCCCCAGGAAGGAGCAGCGATTCCCACGGGAGGTGGTGCGTTTTGCTCACCAACAGATATCACTGGCTTTTCCGCTCTGGAGACAAGCTCTGGATGGCAAAGTTCAGACGTCACCTCTCCTCACTTTTAAAATTGGTTCCATAAATTGGAGTGAATTCAAACACATGAGACCCCTCCATAGACTGGGCTGACTGCCAGACTCTCCACAGATCCAGAGTGGGCGGAAAGGCAGAGAGAGGCAGTGGGGCGCAGGGTTAGCGGGCTGCAAGCATCCTTCCAGACATCCTTAAGGCAGGCCCTGCACAGGGACCACAGGCTTCCTCTCTACCCAGGTGCTGAGGCTGCTCCCCAAGGTTCTCTTGGCACAAAAGCATCTGTTGATGAAAACAGGTTCATGGGGTCATGCAGGAGTCAAAATAATAATGATAATTTTGATCATTATTTTATTTTATGATATTAATAAAGTATATTTATTTATATTTTACCATCAATTTTTTTTTTTTTGAGACAGAGACTCAAGCTGTTGCACTGGGTAGAGTATTATGGCGTCACAGCTCACAGCAACCTCCAATTCCTGGGCTAAAGCGATTCTCCTGCTTCCGCCTCCCAAGTAGCTGGGACTACAGGTGCCTGCCACAATGCCCGGCTATTTTTTGGTTGCATCCGTCATTGTTGTTTGGCGGGCCCAGGCTGGATTCGAACCCGCCAGCTCAGGTGTATGTGGCTGGCACCTTAGCTGCTCGAGCCACAGGCGCCATGCCTTTACCATCAATTTTTAAATTATTTATTTATTTTTAGAGGCAGGGTCTTCATCTGTTGTCCAGGCTGGAGTACAGTGCTGGGAGGCCTGCTCTAGTTGACTACAGCCTTGAACTTCTAGGCTAGGCTCAAGCAATCCTCCCACCTTAGCTCCCTAGAAGCTAGGGCTACAGCATGTGCCACCATGCCACCACGCCTGGCTGATTTCCTCCCTCTCTCCCTTTCTTTCTCGGTAGAAATGAGATCTTGCTATGTTGCCCATGCTGGTCTTGAATTCCTGAACCCAGTGATCCTCCTGCCTCAGCCTACCAAAGGGTTGGGATTATAGGTGCCCAGCCTATCATTAATACTAACAGTATTGTTAGAAGTACAGTTCCTGACATTTATTGACATGCCCGGGCACTGTGCTTTGACCATCCTTACCTCCAGGGTCTGGCAGTGCAAGGAAGTAGGAGCCATTGCCACCCCCATGTTAGCACTGAGAAACCTGAGGTGTGTCATGTGGGCCACATACCTCTGGAGCATGGGTGAGGGACTGACCCAGACAGCCTGACTTGAGGGCCCATGCTCTGAACTGAGTATGACTTTCTACACCAGTGGTTCTCAACCTTCCTCAGTTCCACAGCATGAGGAACTGTATTAAAGGGTCATGGCATTAGGAAGGTTGAGAACCACCGTTCTACACCCAGAATGCTTGGGATCATAGTCTGGTGTTTCTCGAAGATTTATGGGCTTTACCTGGGAAGGAGCAGGGATGATAGGGAGAGTGATGTGCACCCACCTCAGGGCACCAGCCTGGCCGGAGGGTGATGGTGTTAGTCTTTGAGCCTAATTCCTAGCAAATCCGAAGTCCTCTGCAGGGCATGGGGCGATAACAAAGGCCCATCAAGGATCTAGGACACCCCCGGCACAGAGTTAGCAAAGACAGTAGCCTAATGAGAGTAGCAGGGCAGGGTGCTCCCCCAGGACTCAGGGGCTCCCCGGTCTTTGGCTGGCAGATGAAGAAGTCAGCTTGTGTTCGGTGAGAACCAAGTATTTAAACCCCACACACTTTCTTTAGGGGATTTATGGGGAACAGAGACCTCCAAGAACATGTAGATCCTGGGGGCCTGGTACAGAGGTGGACCAAGTGCCCCTGTAATGGGGACCCTCTGTCATTTTCTCCTTTTGACTAAACTTGAATTTGCTTGAATTATGTGTACATTTGATGTGACTATATGACAGCAAACTGGTGCAAAGTCCAGAGACTAGGTTAAGTCTTGGCTCTATTAACAACTTGTCCTGGGACTTGGAAGCAGGACCTTAGGGCTGAGCCTAAGGGCAATGAATCCACAGCTCCTGCTTTAGACAGGAATTTCTTCCCTGCCTCCAGCAGAGTGCTCATCCACTCTCCACAGTAACACCTCCGCTGACTGGGAGCTCACTATCTCCCTGTCCAAAGATGGTGAGCCAAGGCCCATTGCTTAATGTTCCACAGTCAGCACTAGCATGGATCCTTGAAGCCATATAGGACAAAACCAATCTCTCCTCACTAAAGCTCCTAAGAGATGGACAAAGTCACAGTCCTAGCTCCCCAAAGCACCTCTGTGGGGTGTGTGTTCCTTACCCTCTGCCATCCTGAAAACCTCTAGCTGTGCCCTATCCAGTATGTCCCTGCACTCTGCACTGCTGCTCTCAGAATCAAGGGTAGCAAGCTTCAGTGCAGAGCAGGGTAATCACCTCCTTGTTCAAGACGTTATTCTCCTGTTACTACAGCCTCAGTACACACGTGATGGGTGGTGCTGGATGTGGGAGTGAGTCCAGCTGTGCAGAGAGATGTGTTCTCACTGATCCATAGCCAGCAATGTGTGTTTGGGGGAAAATAAGAGAAAGATGACTTAAATACCAAGAATATGTTCCCTTATGCTCTGGAGTAAACGTGAGCTGGGGACGTGAATCTGCTGGCCCCTTAGTGGGCCTCTGGTCCCACTGAAAACGTGCTGGAACTTTAAACAGCTGGTTCTTGGCTGGTTAGAGAAAGAATCGAAAGACACACCATTAACAAACACAGAGCCACAGAAACAGACGAGGATGGGCCAGCAGAAGCTCCCAGGGTTAGAACCTCTCTCACTACAGAAGCAGCTGTTCCCTGTGAAAACAGAGCCAGCGAAAAGCCTGCTTGCCACCCTCACGGGCAATCCATCCACGTACCTTCCAGGAGGCCTTCAAACCACACCAGGCAGTATCCTGACCACAGGCTGCCAGTTGACACACCCCTTCCCAGTGGAGGGGACAACCAGGATGAAAATAAGAGTACACGCCACATGTCACAGAGTACTCAGAGTTTACTGAAAGATACAAAATGCTCTACAAAGACAAGGCTCAAGGGCAGAGGGGTGGCTGAAATGGTTCACCACCCCCTGCTCAGATTCTACTTCTTATACACCTTAAAGCTACATTTATCTAGTGTGATTTTCTTTCTTAATCTTTATTTCTCATCTTTACTGCTCCCCATGGGGTGGAAAGCAGGCCAGAAACCAAACTGCATTGTCACAGCTATCCCCGTTCCAACCTCCGTAAATCCTTCAAAGTTGGGGTTCCTGGGAGCATCAGAGTCTCCCACCCTGGTCTTGGCGGGCACTAGAGATAAGGTCCTGGTGCAACGATTAACACCTGTTGTGGAAGACGGCCATTCTAAAATCAGACACAGCATCCTTCACTCTGCAGGAAGGATGATTTCCCCCACCTTCTCATGACCCTCTCTCAGTCAGCAGCCCCCTCTCCACTCTGCGGCTCTGCCTGCCTTTAGATTAAGCTCATTCCTATGTTAATCTTCTCTGGCCCTAGGTTTCGTTTGTTAATTTCTAACTGTTTCCCTCTTGGCTGTCCTTGCTTTTCAGAGACTCCCTCTGAATAATAGGGGCTGCTTTTTGCTTTACGGAGACCCCCTTCCCCACGGACTTTGTGTGTGGGGTGGGAGCCTCCAGTGAGCTTCTGGAGTTTGGAGATGAGGACTTGCTTGAACTTAAGGGCTCCTGAATGCTGGTCCAAACTGTTTTTCCCAGCACTGGAGCAAACGCTGGCTCTGTGTGGCTCATGCTCATGATAGCTGAGCATGCAAGATTTTTGCCTTACGCGATCACTTCAGAATAAAAATCGCACCTACTACGACAATTACTCATTATCAGGTATAGGGGGTTGGGGGTAGAAGGGGGCATGTGAATGAAGGTGGGTGAGGAATGAATGGATGGGTTCAGGATGAAATTCTGGTGTTGCCTATTACTAGCTGACTTTGGGCCTATCACACGTTTAGCTATAAAATAGCCACTATACTTCCTTCTGGGCAGAGTTCTTATGAGGAGTGTATGTGTTCCTAAAAGTTCCTAAGCATGGAGCCGGAGGCCAGGATGGGCCTGGCTGAGAACAAGGACACCTCTCTGACAGGCAAGGAGCATTACCGAAAACTGCACTCATAGACGAGTACCAGGCAATTTTCAAAGGGCACATGTCAGGACAGCTTTACTGGTGTCCTCAGGCAAGGAGTCCCAGAACCAGTGATAGAGGCTGGTCTACCTGGAAATTAACTTTCTCTTCCACCATTGCCTGGCTGTGAAGGGGGTCTGAGACCCAGGTGGGGCCGCTCCTCCTCAACTATCCCTCGCCTTTCAGTCAGGGCTTCTCAAACCTCACAGGCATGCATGTCGTCTGGGAATCTTGCTAAACTGTAGGGCTGATGCAGACGTCTGAGGAGTGGTCTCAAGATCTCTGGGAAAAAGCAGGTGCTGTGGTCCTGGGGCATCCGGGGAGTCCCTCTCAAAGCTTTGCATGTGCTTTTGGCTGGTGGCCACTGAGACACCAGGCTGCCATTCCTCAGCCCTTCCAGGTGCCGTAAGAAAGTCTAGTTGCCGGAATGGAGGCAGAGAGGGGCAAGGCCCAGTTTTTCTTCAGTGATGCTCCCACTTTCCATCCAGAAAATCACACCACTGTTCCTGTTTCAAGATGAACCATTATGGCTGACTATGCATGTGTTGGGGGAGCCGAGAGGGAAATCTAGATTCAAGGCCAGATACTCAGCAGTGGCAGCCATCCTGCCAGGCTGAGGTCACTGGGTTTAGACACATCAGCCATACCAGCTGGCTCCACTGCCTTCATTCTGAAGATGGGAGAACTGAGTCTCTCCTCCAGGCCACATGGCTTCTGATGGTGGGGCAGAGCTCAGTTGCCTCTTCAGACTCCTAGCCCAGCACCCTCCCCATTTAGTCTTTACAAGGAAAATATAACCCTTGGCCAGGTAACTCAAGACAGTTCCAGGTCATTGCTTCCTCTGACTGCCCTGAGCTGAGCCCTCCGGGGCAGCTTGACATCCCCCCACCCACGGCCCCTTGGGCCCCTGGCAGTCTTTCTCCCAGAGTCCAGCTCACATTGGGTGCCCCAAAGCAAAGGGCCTGTCCAATCTAGTTCTTATGCCTTGAGCAAAAGAGCCCACATTTTGTTTCTAATATCTATAAGAGAGCATGACCAGGGCAGGAGTCAACCATTCCCATGTACTGTACCTCCAGCTTTGCTCTGGGCCTTGTGTGGGCAGGGCAGAAGAGACAGAGGAATGCGCGGGGCCACAAAGTGCACCTTGGGTCTCAGGCATGGCCTGTCTGTGTGATTGCAGGCTGGCCCCTCTCCTCTGAGCCGCCAGGTGATCTGGGCCTGTCATTACCCACTTGGTCTCCCATCACTTGCCACTGGCCACCCCCTCCCTCAGCCCACTGCAGCCATCTCAGTCTGTGTGTCTGGCTCAGGACCTTGCCACCTGCTGTTCCCAATGCCGGAAACACTCTTCTTCCAGGTGGTCACCTGGTGAACTACATGGCTTCCTTCGCTTTGCTCAAATATCATTTAAAACTGTGACCTCCACCCCCACCCAGCACTTGAGATTGCCCTCGCTTGCTTTATTTTCCCCCATAATATGCTAACCTTCTAACACAGGACACCTTCATTTACCACCTACCTTCTCTAGCCAGGATGTAAGGTCAGGGGTGGGGAGGGGCACTGCTATTGATTATTTTTTTTTGCAGTTTTTGGCCGGGGCTGGGTTTGAACCCACCACCTCCAGCATATGGGGCTGGTGCCCTACTCCTTTGAGCCACAGGCGCCGCCCACGGCTGTTGATTTTGTTACGTCTCCCCAGTGCTCAGCCCTAAGTATTTGTCAACAATCCCTGCCTGATCATGTTTCTGGGGTTGCTTTAAGGGTCTGAGGTCTGTGCCCAGATTTATGGACCAGAAGGTGGAGAGCATGTGACATGCCCGGGGCGACACGGGTGTAGTTACAAGCGCATCCTGAATGAGTAGCTGCATCTGGTACAGGAACTGGGGAGCTCCTATCTCTGAAAAACTAAATTTGCAGTTTCATTAAATTTGTGTCTCCCACGTGCTGCAGTCTGGATGAAGTGAAGCTGCCAAATCTAGCAGGTGGCCTCAGGTGCTGCAGTGTGGGGCCTGGGCAATGGGGGCTTGCTCAGCCTAGAGCACCTGCAGGCATGAAGGCTGCCTCTGAGCTCTCGCGTGGGCTGCCCCGCCATGCTGCCAGGGACCTGGGCTAGCATGGCCAGGGACAGGAGGTAACCTGTCCTCCTGAGGCTACCTTTGAGCCAGTGGGGACGGGATGGGTAAAGACAAAGAGCAAACAGACTTGGGATGATAAGTGCAGGAGAAGCACCGTGGCCCCAGGAGAAGGATGCCCGGGAACAAGCTTCGTGTTAGAGATTCCACAAACTGAGCTGGAACCAACTAGAACCTGGCCAAAGGGCAGTCCCCATCCCAGACCTAACCTGCTGTAGGTACCGGGGAGAGACACTTCAACGTGCAAATGCTCCTGCTTCTTGGGCCATGTGGGAATCAGAGCTCTGCTCAGCAACTGTCCACAGAAGCAGCTTAGCAATGGATTTGGAGACCTTCTTCCCCACGCACAAGTCCCCTGCCTATTAAGAAGCCCTGCTGACGGAGATAGGAGGACTGAGGTGCAATCTCCATCACTGCCCACATCCTGCTGAGTGTCCTTGGGCAGGCTCTTGTCCTCTAGACCCTGTATCCACAAAGCAGGACTTACTTTGCAGGGCTGATGTGAGTGGTAGAGAGACAAACCAGCCAGCATCGGGCCTGGACAGGGTAGGATATCAGGGGCAGTGAATTTATTAAAAAAAAGAAGATGTCTTGTGATATGCCAATAACCTCAACTCTCTCTTTCATGAGGGCCCCATTTTTCTATTAATATGTATTTTTATTCAATAAGAAATCAGGCTTTATTATTATTGACCAGGTAGACTATTGATAGTACCTACAGGAGAAAAGAACAACACTGGAGGGAAGGTCATAGATAGATTTCTAGAATTAAAGAAAGATGAAAGATCTCAGACCAAGCCCATAAAACTCCAAATAAAATTAAGGAAAAAATTCTTACTATAATAGATCAGAGTGAAATTAAAGATGGAGAGAGAGAGACAGAGAGACTGACTAAAGGTCCCCAGGCAGCAGAGAACGTGATGAAGAAACAAGATCCAGATGGACCTCACTTTGCAACAGCAGCCCTGGCTGTAAGAAGACAAGGAGGAAGAGCTTTGAGCATGGATGTAAGCACCGAAGTCTTGAGTATTGAACTTTGAACCTGATTTTTACATCTAGCTAACTGTCATCCAAGTGTGAGGGCATGACCAAAACATTCGCTAACACAGAAAGCCTAGAAGTCTGCCACATAAAGACCCACATGGGAAACACTCAAGAACTCAAAAGAGAGGAGAAACAAAGACAGGACATGGTCCAAGACACATGTAGATCAAAGGATGATCGAATTTTGTAGCAAAGACTGCTGTCCTCTGTGCCCCAACCCCTCAAACTAGCTAAGGCCCAGCAAAGGAAGGGAAGGCACGTGTCCATAATAATAGGATGGGATTGGGTGGAGGGAGACGGGGAGGCGAGGGTGCAGCACGGTTCTCGTCTTGACCGAGGAACATATGGAGAACAGTTTTATTTATAAAAAGAAAGGATTAACCAAGAAGCACAGAAAAAGCAGAAGACAAGTTGAAACCATAAACTTGTCAGTAAAAAGGCAAAGACTGTTGATTGGATGAAACCCAAAATCCAGCTATAGGCTTTTTACAAGAAAGACAACTAAGACATAAATCAGTAACGAAGGGGGACGGGTAGAGGGGAGAGCTAAAATTTGTTGAAGCTGGGTGTGGGTCCATCTGCGGGAGTTTGCTACACTATCCTGCCTACGGTAGCAAATGTCTGAATGTTCTCATTTTAAAATGCTTTTTAGGAAAGCATGTCTTCTGACCAAGATTTCTCTCTTGTCCAAAAGTCCAAGACAGCTGTTATACTGCTAATATTAAATTGTGCCCATCACTTGAACTTTCAAAAAAGAAAATGGCTAAGTAGAAATGAGCATGTAGAAGCTGGTTTTATTAGGTAGCGAAGTAAGCCCCGTTGTCCCTTGGTATCTGTAGGGGACTGGTTCCAGGAACCCCTCCGGATATCAAAATCCACAGATGCCCAGGTCCCTGCTATAAGATGGTATGGTATCCGCATATGACCTGCACACACCTCTGGGGATACTTTAAATCATCTCTAGATTACTTATTATACCTAATACAATGTACATTGCTATGTAAACAGTTGTTATTGTCTATTGTTTAGGAAATGACATGAAAAAGTCTGTTTGTGCTCATTACAGACAAAACCATCCATTTCTTCCCCTAATATTTTCGATACTGAATGAAGACTCCAGGGAGTCCAGGGATAAGGAGGGTCAACTGTGTGCCCACTGCCTCCAGAATTTCCTGAATTCCCCTTTAGGAAAATCATTGTAAATTGTCAGGAATGAAGAAAAAAATTGTGTGTTTAGATCGATCTTTTACAATTAAACACAAATATATACGTGGATTTTAATGTCAGACATACCTCCAACCTTAACCTTGAAGTCTATCAGCAAGAATGCTAATAACGGTCAGTTCTGGATGGTGAAATCGCACAAGGGCCCTTTTTATAATAATATTATTTTCTTTCCCCTTGAAAAGATCATGTGTCCCATGCTCATTTATATAGTACCAGACAACTTGTTTTCTTGTCATTATTAATCAGAGTCACACACAGTGGCCAGTAGGAGCCTCTGATGGCTGCAGATAGGCAAGAATCTCACACTGGGCTGGGAGAACACCGGAGGAAATCGGAGAAACCCAGCACTGGCCTGGCATAGGAGGCTGGTCCCAAGACAGGGTGTGATTTTCATCAGAGGGTTTGAAATAGCAAAAATTGTTAGTGGATCCCATTATGGCCTCTTGGCACCCAATAAGGGGACCATGAGCCCAGGCCTATCTGGAGTGGGCCCAGCAGGGTCTGGCGGCCTCCTGCTGGTGGCCGCATCTCTCCCTGTCTTCACAGCGCACGCAAGCTCCCAATCAGAGATTCCTCTGCCATGAGCTGTCCTATATGGAAGGTAAAAGCCACAGGTGGCTGGGTCTACCTGAAATGTGACCAGTGTGACTAGAGAACTAAAATTGAAATTTCATTAAATTTAAATTTAGCCACAAATGAGCCTTGGACATATTATGCTAAGTCAAAGAAGCTGCACAAGAAAAGGCTGTACACTGTACGCTTCCATTTGTATGAAAAGACCAGAATAGGCAAATCTAGAAAGACAGAAAGGAGATGTGTGGTTGCCAGGGGCTGGGGTAGGGGCAAGACAAGAGACCAAAAATCACTGCAAACGGTGAGTTTTACGGGAACTGTATCTCAATTAAAAAACAACACAAACCACACCCACGGCGCATCTTACAAGGGTACATGTGAAACTTACTAAATGTAGAATATAAATGTTTTAACACAATTAACTAAGAAAAAGCCAGAAAGGCGATGTTAACTAGTGTGATGAAAATATTTCAAATTGTATATAAAACCAGTGCATGGTACCCCATGATTGCATGAATGTACACAGCTATGATTTAATAAAAATAAATAAATAAATAAATAAATAAACCCACAAAACAAATTCAAATATCCACGTGGGCTATTGGCTACCACATAGGACAGCACAGACCAAGAAGCTTGGAGGAGCTGCTCAGGCCTTTGATCCCCCCCCACTCCCCTGAATTCAAGTCTCCCAGCCCCTGCAGTGCCCCCAGGGGTTTCCCTTGCCCTGCACATGCTTCCTGCTGCCTTGTGCCTTCACCCCCAGCTTGTGTTCCTGCTGCACTGACACTCACCCCAACCTTGCCCTGGGCTCCTCCCACCTGCTCTGCCTCAGCTTCAGGGACAGCAGGGACAGCAATGTGCTCCTGTGCACTTGGTACGACCCTCAGATACCATCCCCTGCTTCTTATTTTGCTCAAATTATCCCCTCCCTGCCCTCAGGGCTGGTGGGTATCTTCCCTTTGGGCTTACTGAGGAGGGGAGGCCTCAGGCAGGAGACCAGACCCCAGTCCGGTGTCCCCTACCCCGGCCGCAGCCCTGTCTTGTGGCATTCTGATCCCAGCCCTCTGTTTTTAAGGCTTTCTCCCTCACCAGTAAGGCCTGGCAGTGTGGCCTCAGTGCTCTGCACAGGGGTGGGCCAGTGAGGCTCGTGTCTGACACATGGATAAATGGACAACAGTGATATCACCGGTCATGGCTACTTAGTTCACATAGCACCTTCGTGCCCGTTCACTACCTGGCTTCTTTCTGGGCTGTGCTCCCTGCTTGGGCACAGAGCATTCTGCCTCAGCAGGGGAAGGTGGGGGTCTGGAGGACCAGCCCCCACTATGGGTGCCTGAGGGCTCCAGAGCCTCAGCCTTCCTGAGTCTGATTTAAGGAGGGGCTTCCAGGAGGTCCCGGCTCCTGCTTACCACCTGCTCTGGATCCAGCACTTCCCCTCTGAGACTCCAGCCATGCACTGCACACAGCCCAGGAGGGACCATGGGGACCTGCAGGGAATGAGCCCAATTCAGGGATGCTGCTGGCCCTACCTGCATTGGTAGGACAGGCTGAACCCCAAATCCCACCCAAATCCAAGCAGGAGTGGGGTGACCTCATGTGAAAAGGTGTTTTGCTAAACTCACAGAAGGCGGCATTGTTTCCCTGCATCTGGTCAGGGTAAGAGCACAGACCAGGGCTTACCAAATTCTCAGCACAGCAAGGATGCGGGTGATTGATACCGAGAAAAACATTCGCACCAGCTCCTCATCTGGTTTGTATTAAGAGATTTCCATGCTTGAGCTTTCCCCCCCCCAAAGGTAAAACCAACAATGAGTTGGGACCAGAGAAAGAACAGGGGGCACAGGCAGCTGGGTGGGGGCTGTTATGGGGGAGCCAGGTTGAAAGATGTGACTGAGGCTGGGGAGGAAGCCCCTTCCTGGGGGGTGCCTGGGGATAATCGCACTGCTGTTGATAACCTGGGTGACGTAGTGACTGGCTTCCTTTCTCGCTTTGTGAAAGTCACATGGATTTGGTGGCAGATGAATGTGGCTGGTTCCTACAGGCCCTGCCCCCATGCAAGGCCACCCTATCCCACGCCTGGCCCCCCACTGCCCCATCGTCCTTCGCGTACTGTCACCACGTTCTCTTCTTGTTTGTCTTCTGTCTCGCTGCCGAGGCACAAAAGCCCGGAGAAGACCTGACTCCACACTCCACTGTTGGTCTCCTGAATAAATGAGGACAAACCAGGTCCTACTGCTGCCACCCCGCCCCACCTGGACCCCAGGCTCCTCCTTAGGGGGTCTCGGGTCTGTGTGGCTTCAGTCCCACTAGTGAGTGTGGAGGCTTTCCCCTCCCCGCCCCCATTCTCCCCTCCCTCCCAGCCCTGGAGTGGTGGCAGGAGTGGGGAAGCTCCCGCCCTCTAGTGACACACTCACTTTGGGACCTGGCTCTGATCCACGGCTACAGCCCTATGATTGGGCTGTAAAATAGAGACACACAGACACGAGGCCTGTGGTGTGATGCTCTCCTGCCTAGAATGACCTTAAACGTTTTTCCTTAGCCTCAGGACCAAGTGCCATGTCACCTCCTCAGGGAGGCCTTTGGGCCTGCTGCTCTGTCCCTCTTTGCTCTCATCTTGCCTGGCTCTGAAGCTCCTATTTCCCCGCCACAGGCTTTGGTTTTTGGATATCATTGGCTCACCTGGAAGGGCTCTTTTAGGGACCCAGTACCCATCACAGTGCCTGGGACACAGCAAGTGTGCTGGGTAGATGTGTGAGGACAGGAAGTGGTCAGCACGGTATTCCAGCCCCCATGCTGCAGCAGGACAGGAAACATGGCTAGAAGAAAGGAGGGAGGAATGGGCCGAGAGTCACGGATGTGGGGAAGAATTTGGCACAGGTAGCTCCTGGCTGCTCCAGGGATCCCATGCAAGACAACTCTAACCCAGGTTTCCTAGAGCCCCCAAGGAAGTGTGAATGGGTCCCAATGACAGCATTGAAGACAGAGTGATTACTTGGGAGGGAGTTTATAATCTGTCAATCATGTGGCCTGCCTGCTCTGCTCCCTTGGCCTTGACTGAGGCCAGCTCACTTTCATTGTCAAGGGCTTTCCCTCCAGCATGTCGGCATCTCCCCCTGCCCTGGGCTCAGCCACATTGCTCTCTGCTTTTAACAAACAGAAGTGAGATTCTACAATCATACCACAAGGCCAGAATCCTCCTGACTGAGAGTAAGGCCAAATCCCCCTGGAGCACAGGAAACCCTGCCAGCCCTGAGAGGGCCCAAGCCCCAGGGCTGACTGTTCAGGCAGGAAGCTGCACTTGGAAGCTCCAGTGACTGCATGGCATGCACCGCAGGGGACACATCTCACCGCTGCTGCCCAGGGAATTTGGTGCTCAGGGGGAAGGGCCAACATGGCAAAAGATCCCTTGGGGGTAAGGAGTGCGGGAGGGGGTACGGGGGGCTGTGAGGGTGGGTGTAGGGGCCTGACCTGGTCTGGCTGGGATCTGAAGGACTGTGGGGTGGGGTGAGGAGAGAGGATGCTTATGGAGGGATGTCCGGAGCCCTGAGGCAGGGGAGGGTACAGCCTGAGGGATGCCAGACCAAACTCTTGTCAGATTTCAGGATGCCTGCTCTTAAAATGTTTATAAAGAGCAATAATTCACTATAGAAAGGATTGTCATGAACAGGCAAATATGGAAATGCAGATCTTCTCTGTCTCTTTTTAACACCCAACTAAAAGATAAGGGGCATCGGTTTCTCGTGGCCTATAGATGGTTCATTCTATAAAGTTTGAAAGATGCATTCTATTTTGGAGAATGCCACTTTGAAGGTGGTGGCTCACCTGCTCGCCCAGCGTCAGTGTGAGATAAACATAATTGCTAGCCCGAGAATTAGACTCCACACAGCCTCTCGTCCATCTCCCTCACGTTGGATACTTTGGGAAGAGAATAAAGAAAGATGCTTCCCACTTGAGAAAAAGAGGGCTGGTAAAGCATTCTCAAATACCACAGAAGGGGGTACTGCAGGGCAACCTCTTGGGAAAGTAATCAGCAATATATTTAATACTTCGCGATCTAAAATGCACATAACTCTTTGATCTGGCAATTCCACTTTCAGGGATTCATCCTCAGACAGCCTTCCACATGTGCACAAAGGTATGATGTACGAGAGGAATCACAGCAGCAGCACGTTTAATAGAAAAAGACTGGAAACAACCCAAGCGCCCAATAATGGTGACCGGGGAAGTGAATTACAGCATACTCCTGCCACGAAACTCTATGCAGCCTTTAAAAAGAACGGAGTAAAATGAAGCTATAAAAGTACTAAAAGGAGCCATAAATCTCTTTTATAATGTCTGATCTGAAAAGGCCCCTTTTATATATGACACAGACCTCAGCAGCCATAAAAGACTGATAAATGGGAATACGTAAAAAAAAATTTTTATGACTCAAAACACAAAACAACCCCCCCCAAAGTAGTTAAAAGTATAAAACGACGAGAAAACATTTTCAACTTATATGAAAATTTCCTTAATGCAATTCCTACAAACCAATGAGGAAAAGATGAACAACCCAACAGCAGAATGGACCAAAGATCTGACGGGGCTGTTCACCAGAAGATGACAGAAGTTTCTCTGGAACATATGAAAGGAAAAAACTCACCCTTAGTACTAGGAGAGCTGCAGATGAAAACTCTCCTGGGATGTTGCTTCTCTTCTCTGAGAATGAAATGTTAACATGAACTAGTAACTACTTGAAACAACAGTAACTTGCAGCTTAGCCTCAGGTGCCTGTCTGTGAGGCCCATGTGGGAGCCACGTTAGTTGTTAGTCAGTGGGTGGATCAGGGCTGACTCACACTGGGACTCCAGCAAGTCCTGGTTAAGGAGCTGATCACCCAAATGCCATTGAATGGTGCAGCCAAAAGGACGAGGAAGCTCCGTTTGAGAGAGAAACATATCTGAGGCATCAGCTCCTAGTCTATTTCATACAATTGTGTGTGTTACAAATGAGTTAAAAAAAAAAAAAAGAGGGGGAAAAGACTGTGTTGATGTGTTACACAAGCCTGACACACCCTTCCCAGGATGCAGGCGTAGTTGGCAACTCCGGTTCTATCGGGGGTGGGGCAGCTTGGTTGCTGAAGGACTGGGTGGGAAGGACTTTTCTCACTGAGTACAGTTTTATACCATTTGAATCTTTTTTTTTTTTTTTAGTAGTAAAATTCTTTCCCTCATCTTTATTGAAGCATAATTGAACAATAAAAATTGTATATTTTAAGGTGTACAACATAATGTTTTGATATATGTAAACAGTCATCCCTTGGTGTTGGAGGGGAGGATTCCTCCTGTGGATACCAAAGTCCCTGATATAAAATCCTTAGTATTTTCGTATAACCTATATAACTCTTCCTGTGTACTTTACATCCTATCTAGATTATTTAAAATACCTAATATGTTATAAGTGTTCTGTAAATAGCTGTTGTACTATATGTTTTAAATTTGTATTTTTTTTTTTTAGACAGAGTCTCACTTTGTTACCCCTGATAGGGTGTCATGGCATCATAGCTCACAGCAATCTCAAATTCCTGGGCTCAAGCAATTCTCTTGTCTCAGCCTCCCGAGTAGCTGGGACTACAGGAACTCATCACAATGCCTGGCTATTTTTAGAGATGGGGTCTTGCTTTTGCTCAGGCTGGTCTCAAACTCCTGAGCTTAAGCAATCCACCCACCCAGAGTGCTAGGATTACAGGCATGAGCCACCACACCTGGCCAAATTTGTATTATTATTTGTTATTTATTAAAAAAAATATTTTTTCTATCTGTGGTCAGTTGACTCCATAGGTGTGGAATCCTGGATACCAAGGGCCAGCTGTATATTGGGAAATGATTGCCACAATCAAACTAGTTAAGATACACACCAACTTGCACAGTTACTAAACCATGTGAATCTTGAATTTTTTTTTTTGAGACAGAGTCTCACTATGTCGCCCACGGTAGAGTGCTGTGGCATCATAGCTCACAGCAAACATCAATTCCTGGGCTTAAGCGATTCTCTTGCTTCAGCCTCCCAAGTAGCTGGGACTACAGGTGCCTGCCACAAAGTCAAGCTTTTTTTTTTTTTTTTTGGTTGTAGTTAGTTGTCATTGTTATTTTAGCTGGCCCAGGCCAGGCTTGAACCTGCCAGCTTCGGTGTATGTGGCTTCACCCTACTCACTGAGCTACGGGTGCCAAGCCTGAATCTTGAATTATTAAATATCTTATCTATTAAAATTACTAGAGTAAAATCGAAAGAGTGAGGCAGATTTACATGTCCTCATATGGGGTGATTTCTAAGATTTCTTGAGGTATAAAAAGCGAGGTGCAGAGCACGTTACACCAGGGATTAACTCTGAAAACACCATGCTCAGTGAGAGAACACCACAGATTATAGGACCCACCTATATGAAATGCCTAAAATAGGCAAATCTAGAGAGATGGGAAGCAGGTGAATGGTTGCCCAGGGCTGGGATGGGGGATGAGGAGTGACAGCTAATGGGGCAGGACTTCTTTGTGGGGTGATGATCATGATCTAAAATGGACTGTGAGCTCGGATGGTGGCACATGCCTGTGATCCCAGCTAGTCAGGAAGTTGATGTGGGAGGATCACTTGAGGCCAGTAGTTCAAGATGAGCCTGGGCAAGATCTCGTCTCAAGAAAAAAAAAATTTGATTGTGCATAACTCTGTGCATGTACTAAAAACCATGGAATTACATACTTTATATGGGTAGGTTTTATGGTATGGTGTGAATTACATTTCAATAAAACTGTTATTTAAAAATTGTAAGGTGCAGGGTGGTACCTATGGCTCAGTGAGTAGGGCGCTGGCCCCATATACCCAGGGTAGCGGGTTCAAACCCAGCCCCGGCCAAACTGCAACAAAAAAATAGCTGGGCGTTGTGGTGGGCTCCTGTAGTCCCTGCTGCTCGGGAGGCTGAAGCAAGAGAATCGCCTAAGCCCAAGATCTGGAAGTTGCTGTGAGCTATGACGCCACTCTGTTGCACTCTACCGAGGGCAACAGAGTGAGACTCTGTCTCCACACACACACACACACACACAAAGGAAAAATGGCAAGGTGCAGAATGGTATGTAAAGTATCCCATGGCTTGTTCAAAAAAGGAGGCATTTGCTTGTGGTGTCTCTGGGAAGATGCAAAAAGTCACCAGTCCAGCCACCTGAGGAAAGGGGAACTGGTGTCTGGAGCCAGGGAGTGGGAGATGAAGACCTTTTTCTTCCTATGTGCTCATTCACAGAAAGAGGAAGGGAGGGAAAAATAGGTAAAGGAAAAGAAGGGAGAGACAGAAAAAAAAAGCAAAAATAAAAGTAAAGAAATTTAGTTCCTCCCCTGAACATTTTCCTGTTAAAGCAGTTGTGTGGCTGCCCAGGCGGAGCTGGCGGAGCTGAGAAGGCAGTGAAGGGTTAAACGGGAGCAGAGTGATGCCCACACAGGAGCCACCAGCCCCAAACCCCTTTTTTCATTAAATGAGGTATAATCAACAAGTTAAAATTGCACATATATATTCAAGGTGTACCATGTGATGTTTTGATACAGGCATATATTGTGAAAAGATAATCACAATTAAGATAGTTAACATAACCATCAGCTCACGTAGTTGTATTTTTTGTGTGTGATGAGAATACTTGAGATCTGCTCTCTTAGCAAGTTTTGAGTATACAGTACAGTGTTAGCTACTATAGTCACCTGCTCTATGCTCTATCCCCCAGGCATCATCGAAGCTCACTGTAGCCTTACACTCCTGGGCTCACATGGTATTTCCACCCAGCCTCTCAAGCAGCTGAGATTACAGAGGTGCACTATCATGCCTGGCTAATTTTTAAATTTTTGGTAATGATGGAGCCTCACCATGTTGCCCAGGCTGGCAACTTAAAACTCCTAGGTTCAAGGAATCCTCCTGCCTCAGCCTCCCTGAATGCTCACAGGTGTGAGCCACCGTGCCCAGCCCTTTTATTGGTCTTATAATTACAAGTTTGTACCTTGTAACCAACATTGCCCCATTTCTCCTGTCCTCTAATAACCACCTTTTTATTCACTGCTTCTATGAATTCGACTTTTTCATGTTCCTCATAGAAGCAAGACCTTTCTGTGCCTGGCTTATTTTACTTGGCTTAATGTCCTCTAGGTTTGCCCATGTCGTAAGCAGTGGGTTTCCTTCTATTTTAAGGCTGAATAATATTCAATGTGTACACACACACACCATTTTCTTTATCCATTTATCTGTTGTTGGACATTAGGGTGTTTCCCTGTCTTGGCTCTGGTGAATGATGCTGCCATGAACAGAGAGCAAAATCAAGATCCCAAATTCCTCTCCTTTGGATATAGACCCAGAAGTGGGATTCCTGGATCAGATGGTAGTTCTATTTTTAACTTTTTGAGGAACCTGTACACTGTTTCTGTAATGGCTATACCATTTACATTTCCACCAACAATGTATAAGGGTTTCCTTTTGTCCAAATCCTCACCAAGACTAGTTATCTTTTGACTTTTTGATAACAGCCATCCTAACAGGTATGAGATGCTATCTCACAGGGGTTCTGATATGCACTTCCCTGACGATTAGTGATCCTGAGTTCCATTCCTCGTACCTGTTGGCCACTTGTATGTCTTCTTTGGAAAAATGTCTGTTCAAGTCCTTTGCTCATTGTTTCTACAAAGGTGCCAAGAAGACCCAGTAGGGGAAAGGACAGTCTTTTCAACAAATGGTGTTGGGAAAACTGTTTATCCACCGGCAAAAATTGAATGTGGATCCTTCTCTTACACCATACACAAAAACTAACTCAAAATGCTTTGAAAATTTGAATGTAAGACCTGAAACCATAAAACTTCTAGAAGAAAATAGAGAGGAAAACTATGACATTAGTCTTGGCAACGACTAAAATTAAAATGTTTCTGCACAGCAAAGGAAACAACAAAATGAAAAGGCAACTCACAGAATGGGAGAATTATATTTGCAAATCATATATCGAGGAAGAAGCTAATATCCAAAATATACAAGGGACTCACACAACTCAATTGCAAAAACAAAACAAATAACCTAGCTTACCCTCTTAGCCCAGCCTCTGCCCACACCCCTGAGAGTGGAGGAGGAGTGAGACTGTGGGGCCCCTGGGTGGCAACAGGCTTCTAATCTTCAAGTCCAGAGCCAGAGCTGGCTGGATCCCCATCAAGCACCTTGAACAGGGAAGCCTTGTTAGTCGGTGCTTCCTCTCACAGCTGCTCTAAGCTCCACAGACCCTGCCCTCTGGATACGAGTTGGAACTCAAGGCTTATGGTGCTTCCTCCCTTTGTGCTGTGGGGTGGCCCCGCATCATCTACATGCCTCTGGGGGCTTGGAGCTCAGCAGGTGCTCAGTTCACGTTGGCCCAAGGACTGCAGGACTGAACTGAGGGCAGGGGAGGGAGCAATGGCAGAGGAGGTTCTGGGTAGGACAGTGAGCAGCTCCTCTGGGCCACCGTTCATAGGAGGACAAGTGCCCTGGTCCAGGAAGTCTGCTCACAGGACTGACCATGACACAGGGGTGGTGGATCTCCATCCCCACCCCCTGTATCTAAATGTGAAGGGATGAGGGCAGTGGGGCAAATACACACAGCAGCCCAGATTTGAGCTGACAGCTGTGGCAGAGCCACAGCAGAGAAACTACGAGAATGTGGCTGACAGTGACTTTGTCCACTGTTGTCGTGTGCCCACAGGTGCTGAGGGCCCCTCAGGGGAGCCCAGTCCTCCTGTGAACATAGTAAGGAGAAAGTGCTAGCACCCACCTTTTCATGAGCCTGTGAGAGTCCCCCAACCTGAGTGCAAAGGCCGACCATGAAGACGGGAGGCATGGAGGGAAAGCGTGTTCATTTAAGATTCAGAATAATGACTTTTTCCATGGAGGGAAAGCGTGTTCATTTAAGATTCAGAATAATGACGACTTTTTCCATGGAGGGAAAGCGTGTTCATTTAAGGTTCAGAATGATGATGACTTTTTCCAGCAGTGTTGGAGGCAGGATGGGGGTTTTGCTTGCCATCCCCGGCATGGCATAATGTGTGGTCTACAGTTGTAGGCCTCCCCTTTAAGAGGCTGGTGAGGACAAGGTGCAGGCAAGGAAATGGATGTCTAGAAGGATTAAATGACTTGCCCAAGTCACACCAAAAAGGCAGCTCTGACCAACACATGGTGCATGTGTACAGATTGCCTGGTTTTTTTTTTTTTTTTGAGACAGAGCCTCAAGCTGTTGCCCTTGGTAGAGTGCCGTAGCATTACAGCTCACAGCAACCTCCAACTCCTGGGCTTAAGCGATTCTCTTCCCTCAGCCTCCCAAGTAGCTGGGACTACAGGTGCCCGCCACAATGCCTGGCTATTTTTTGGTTTTAGTTGTCATATTGTTTGGCAGGCCCAGGCTGGATTCAAACCCGCCAGCTCTGGTGTATGAGGCTGGCACCTTAGACACTTGAGCTACAGGCGCTGAGCCCAGTCTGCAGAAGTTAATGGCACAGCAGAGTGATGGAGCAGCCACTGGACTGAGTCCCTCCCCATCATCACCCCCATCTATGTTCCCGCCACCTCCTGTAATAAGGGCAGTGGCGATGGTTAACCTTTCCCAGCTCTCCTTATGTGCCAGGCCCTGGGAATCTGTTGCCTCACGTGGTCTTCAGGAGGTTCACCTCCAAGCTTCATGACAGGCTTTGTGAACACCCATGCAGAGCCTGAGGCTTTCAGTCAAAGTCCTACCTCCTAGGGGAAGTATCAGAAGGAGCTGTGTGAGTCAGGAATTCTGGGAGAATGGCAAGATAGTCAGGGCTGTCTGGTGGGGAGAACCACATTCCTCTAGCTCAACTGTCTCCCCAGCACAGAAGTGTGTCCATCCATCCATCGATCCATCCATCGATCCATCCATCCATCCACTCATCCATCCATCCATCCATCCATCCATCCATCCATCCATCCATCCATCCACTCATCCATCCATCCATCTATCCATTCATCCATCCATCGATCCATCCATCCATCCATCCATCCATCCATCCATCCATCCATCCATCCATCCATCCATCCATCCACTCATCCATCCATCCATCTATCCATTCATCCATCCATCGATCCATCCATCCATCCATCCATCCATCCATCCATCCATCCATCCATCCATCCATCATTTACTTAGCATCTACCATCTACCACGTTGTCCAGCAGAGGATCCTGCCCGACTCCAACTTGGCCAGGCTCACAGTCTAACAAGGTCAAAACTTCAGCATTCTTTCCCTGCCAGCCTTTCAACCTGTTGTGGCTTTCTTCTTACACTGGGAACCCAGTACCTGGCAAAGGATCTCATTCTATTTCATGGCACACATGGCCTATTCGCCTCCTTCATTTTCTAGTAAGGGAAACTGAGACCCAGGGGAAGGAATAATGTGACGGAGCTTACACTGCAGCCCAGTGCTGTAAGTGCGTACCAGTCTCAGGGCTGTTTCTTCCAGCTTTCAGCTTTCTAAGCTGCGGCATGTTGCCTGCAGGTACGGGTTGAGATACTAAAGAATTAAAAATTCATAAAAGTTTGTATCGGTGACCAAAATGTCTATGTGGCATCTCAAAGGCACAGTGTTCTAATGGCTGACTATGTAAAATGAAAGTCCAATAAAATCAATCTGTTATTGTCTTTAAAATATTTTCTTTTTAAGATTGCTTCTTTCCCCCCAGTGGGATGGGGCTATAACAGACTGAACTGGTGTATTGTGGGCAACTCCTTCATCTTGAGGTTCTGGATCTGGCACCAGGGCTGACACAGACAAGAGCTGTGAGGGGTTTGGGCTTCAAGCCTCTGGCACTGGGTGCTGGGCCCAGCCCAGCCCCAGGCTTCTGCCCAAGAGGCCTCTTCAACCCAGATTCTTGTGCCCACCTCTCCAGATAACTTGAAATACTGTGTGTAAATAAAAAAAAAAATCAAACATAGAGCTTGGCATAAGTGAAAAGTTAGGTTGGGTTTTTCAAAAAAGATTTCAATCATGTGAAAGTATTGCTTGAATTCGGTAGAAGAATGGAACAATAACTGAAGAGAAAGATTGAACTCCCTACATGATGCTGCCTGTTTTCCTGTTCCCTTCCGTTCTTTCAGTCCCTAATTGCATTAAGCACGGGTTGGTTAAGCACCAGCTGGCTCCCTCCCTGGTGACCTGGCTTCCCAGCAGGAAGTGACCTTTAGGCTGCCTGCCCAGTGATCTGCTCTCTGAAGTCCTGCTAATACATCCCCTTAGATAGTGACCTTCCCCTTTCACAGGCTTCCTGGTCTGGCCTGGCCTTCAGGAGAATGCCTTTTCTGTGCTTTTATAAAAGACTGACCACTTCTATAAACCCGGGGTAGGTGGCAGCAATAGGCCTCGGCCCCCAGGAGCCGGCCAGCAAGGCCACAGGGCTGGTGCTGGCAGCCTCAGCTCTCAGGGCACTTAGAGGGAAATGAGGTTAGGCATGTGGGGGCTTTCTGCAAACAACACACTGGGGAATTGTGTGCCTTTGAGGTTTTAGCTGTCTGCTGGGGAAACTCCATAGTGAGTTCTCTAAAGGAAACATTTTGGAATTTGGTCTGACGGATACCACAGGGGCAGGTGGCTGAGAACCTAGCCTTTGACTCTAGACTGGAGTCATGCTAATGATGACTAGGGCACTCGGTTTCAAAAGGTTTGTCCCAAATCCTACGAACACATGAAAAACGGGCACCCATAGTCCCAGCTACTCGGGAGGCTGAGGCAAGAGAATCGCTTAAGCCCAAGAGTTTGAGGTTGCTTTGAGCTGTGATAAAAAGATTCCTGAGAAGATGAGAGAAGATTTGGAAGGGGGCTGGCAAGTTCACACCCTGGCTCTGTTTCTCTCTTGCCGTGTGCTGGCTCTGTAACCCCCGCAAATGTTCACATACTCAAGTAGCTGAGAAGTGCGGGCTCGTGGGCAGAGCCCAAGCTGTAGGGGACCCGAGTGACTTTGCCTGAAGGGAAAGGAGGACCTAGCTGGACTTCTGGGGAGAAGACAGAGCAAAGCTGTCATGATTCACAGAAACCAAGCTCCTTTCTGATGGGGGAAGGAGAGGGAGCAGGGGAGCTGGGTGGAGAAGGAGAGGGCTCCCAGGAGCAGGGGGTTGGAGTGGGCCTAGGGAGGCAGAAAAGCTTCTCCCGTGGCCAGCGCAACATGTGAGGCCTGCAGTTGTCCGTGTCATAAGCCTTAGGGACAGTGCCAACCCCGAAATTCTCCTCTGTGGTCCCCACAAACTGCCCAAATGTCTGGAGAAGCCAGCCCTCTGACAGCCCCTTCTGCTCAGGAATGGCCTCAACGAATTCTTTGTCAGACAAAGCATAGAGATTTCTTGTTGGGAAAATGCGGTCACTGAAGAAATAAAAATAAAACCTGCTAAATTATTTTCAAGGAAGGTTAAGTTTCTTTATCAGATCACAAAATCTTTTCCCAGTGGACAAAGCTCCATTAAAGCGGTGACATCAATTAAGAGGTGATGCACGCCTCTAGAGAGAAGTTGCCCACATGAAGCACGTGCTCCTGGGGGGCCAGGCAGGGCCCGAGAGGGGACACAGAGGTGGGGTCCTGCATGGGCGCTAACGCTGGCTCAGGCAGAGGCCATGCATTGCCAGGTGAAGAACATGAGCCCTACCTCATGCAGGTCTGGGTCTGAATCCCTCCACAGAGTGCAAGCCTCCCAGCCTCAGTTTCCCTACCTTAAGAATGAGCATAATATCTCCTCCGTTGGGCCATAGAGAGGATCAAATGAAAAACATATTAGAAACTCGCACACAATGCCTGGCCATGGAAGGTTCAGGAAGTACTGTGTTTGTACTACACATCTGCTGCTGTGATTCTATAGCAAAATTCTTTGGGGAACCAGAGACCCCAAAGAGCTATGTTTGTTCCATGTCCCTGGCTGGAAACTGTCCAGTGATGTGAATATGATGGAAGAGAAACGTTATGAACTTGTGGGTGAGTTGTGTGGTCTTTCTCAGGTCGACAGGATAGTGAAGAGCAATGGAAGGGGTTTTTGCCATTTAGCTTCAGAGCCAGCAGACAAGGCTGGACTGAATGCTGCCCAGGGACACGCTTTGGCCCTGACTTTGCTACATCTAAGTACAGGCTGCCTGGAGTTGCTGCCAGCGTCTGTTTCTGGGTCTCCATTCTTGTGTCATCTGTACCATTAAAAAAAGGACCAAAAGTTTTTCTTCTTTAAATTCACTTTACTTTCTTAAATAAAATATATTTGAAAATGGAAGGTATATTACTGTGAAAAATGGAAAACAAGCCTTCCATGCCATAAGATGGTTCCTGTTATATAGTTATATATAGGATGTAACAAAGCTCTCTCTGACTAAAACCCTTGCCTGAAAGGAGTGTTAAAGACACACTAGGGTCCAAGGTTGCCCATTGTCTCCACTGCTTTTTAACATCGCAATTAGGCAAGAAAAGGTGATCAAGGGTATCCACATAGGGTCAGAGGAGATCAAACTTTCACTCTTCACAGATGATATAATTGTATTATCTTGAAAACACCAGGGATTCTTCTACAAAACTCTTAGAAGTGATCAAGGAAGACAGCAGTGTCTCAGGTCACAAAATCAACCCTCATAAATCTGTAGCCTTTATATATACCAACAATAACCAAGCTGAAAAAACAGTCAAGGACTCTATTCCATTCACAGTAGTGCCAAAGAAGATGAAGTATTTGGGAGTTTACCTAACAAAGGACGTTAAAGATCTCTATAAAGAGAACTATGAAACTCTAAGAGAAGAAATAGCTGAAAATGTTAACAAATGGAAAAACATACCATGCTCATGGCTGGGAAGAATCAACGTTGTTAAAATGTCTATACTACCCAAAGCAATATACAATTTTAATGCAATCTCTATTAAAGTGCCACTGTCAAACTTTAAAGATCTTGAAAAAATAATACTTTGTTTTATATGGAATCAGAAAAAAACCTCGGATAACCAAGATATTGCTCAGAAATAAAAACAAAGCAGGAGGAATCACACTACCAGACCTCAGACTATACTATAAATTGATAGTGATCAAAACAGCATGGTACTGGCACAAAAACAGAGAGGTAGATGTATGGAACAGAATAGAGAACCAAGAGATGAACCCAGCTACTTGTCATTATTTGATCTTTGACAAGCCAATTAAAAACATTCAGCGGGGAAAAGATTCCCTATTTAACAAATGGTGCTGGGTGAACTGGCTGGTGACCTGTAGAAGACTGAAACTGGACCCACACCTTTCACCATTAACTAAGATAGACTCTCACTGGATTAAAGATTTAAACTTAAGACATGAAACTATAAAAATACTAGAAGAAAGTGCAGGGAAAACACTTGAAGAAATTGGCCTGGGTGAATATTTTATGAGGAGGACCCTCCGGGCAATTGAAGCAACACCAAAAAACTAAAAAGCTTCTGCACAGCCAAGAACACAGTAAGTAAAGCAAGCAGACAGCCCTCAGAATGGGAGAAGATATTTTTCAGGTTATGTCTCTGACAAAAGTTTAATAACTAGAATCCACAGAGAACTCAAATGTATTAGCAAGAAAAGAACAAGTGATGCCATCTCAGGCTGGGCAAGGGACTTGAAGAGAAACTTCTCTGAAGAAGACAGGCGCACGGCCTACAGACATATGAAAAAATGATCATCATCCTTAATCATCAGAGAAATGCAAATCAAAACTACTTTGAGATATCATCTAACTCCAGTAAGATTAGCCCACATCACAAAATCCCCAAACCAGAGATGCTGGTGCGGCTGTGGAGAAAAGGGAACACTTCTACACTGCTGGTGGGAATGCAAACTAATATGTTCCTTTTGGGAAGATGGTTTGGAGAACACTTAGGGATCTAAAAATAGACCTGCCATTCAATTCCTCTACTAGGTATATATCCAGAAGACCAAAAATCACATTGTAACAAAGTATTTGTACCATAATGTTTATTACAGCCCAATTCATAATTGCTAAGTCATGGAAGAAGCCCAAGTGCCCATTGACCCACAAATGGATTCATAAATTGTGGTATATGTACACCATGGAATATTATGCAGCCTTAGAAAAGATGGAGATTTTACCTCTTTCATGGTTACATGGATGGAGCTGGAACATATTCTTCTTAGCAAAGTATCTCAAGAATGGAAGAAAAAGTATCCAATGTACTCAGCCCTACTATGAAACCAAGTCATAGCTTTCATATGAAACCCAATTATAGCCCACAAATATGGGGAAAGAGGAAAGGGAGGGGAGGGGAGGGAGGAGGATGGGGGGAGGGAAGGTAATTGGTGGGACTGCACCTATGGTGCATCTCACAAGGGTACACGTGAAATTTACTAAATGTAGAATATCAATGTCTTAACACAATAACTAAGAAAATACCATGAAGGCTATGTTAACCAGTTAGTTGAAAATATTTCGAATTGTATATAAAACCAGCACATTGTACCCCACAATTGCATTAATGTACACAGCTATGATTTAATAAAAAAAAAAAAAAAAGACACACTAGGGCCAAAGTGAGCAA
This sequence comes from Nycticebus coucang, assembly GCF_027406575.1. Lineage (NCBI taxonomy): Eukaryota > Metazoa > Chordata > Mammalia > Primates > Lorisidae > Nycticebus > Nycticebus coucang. The sequence continues at coordinate 82,052,026 of NC_069796.1, forward strand.
TCTCTTGAGCCATTTGGAAGGATATTAGAAGGGATTTGAAGACCTTTCTACCTTTCTCATGTGGAGTCAATGTCTTGACACTGAGTTAATGCTCCCATGCCTTCACTCTGAGAAACTGCCATGGTTAACTACACGAGGCCTAAGGAACAGTAAACTGATGCTCTGGGATTCTCACTCTCCCCCTGCAATCTAGCCCTGGCTCCCAGGCTTGGTCTCCTCCTGCAGCTACCACCTCTGCACAGAGCATTCCTGTTTCCCTACATATCCAACCCTAACCATCTCCAACTGCACTCCTGGGGTCACCCACTCTGTGCTGGGCCCTTGTCTCTTTTGATAACTTCAGCCACTCCAAAGACTTCACACCTATGTGCTCACTCCTGGACACAAGCTGGTACTGTCTGCATCTGCAGAAGAGAACAGAGGCCCAGCGGCCAGTCTCCTCCTCCTGACATTCCTGCCTCCCCTCCAGGGATCTTCCCACCAACTCACTCTGGAACTTTCTCTGCAAGCTACAAGCTGAAATAACATAAGGAGCCACAGGCATTATCAATACTGAGTGGGAGGTAAAGGGGCTGAGATGTTTGTATGATGGCTTCTCTCTTCCTCCCCTGCAGAGATGGGGCCGTTATTACAGGCAACAAGGAGACATCCTAGTCCAACTCCAGCTGACCTTACTGTAGATGTGGCAGGGACACTGAGATATGAAACACATCCGAGCATTTCTCTCTGCAACTGATAGCTTGCTGGCAGATGATGGTCTTCAGACTGACCCTTCCTGTTCCTGTCCTGTCCTTGCCTGGAGGCTGGCAACGGAGGTGCCATTCAGATTTCTACCCAGTGCTCAAGGGAAGGGAGGGAGAGTGAATTTGGAGCTAGGGGCATGTGGGTTTGAATGACAGCTCGAACATGGACCCCAGTGGTGGTGGAGGCAGATCTCACCGAGCCCTGGCCAGCTGTGCATGTCAGTGGGACCACAGAGCATGACACTGTCTGCTGGGCTCACATCAAATCCAGACCGAACTGCTCTTAACTTCAGCCTTCTTGCTTCCTTTGCCATCAACACTCAGTTCTCCTCTGGGGACCCCCCCACCCCCAGCAGTCCACATGCATTTGTCACATCTGTATCACTCCCACCCACCGTAGCTGACAGCAGGTGACTTTGGCCTGGCCCATGGATGCTCTCGTGTTTTTCTGGCTGCATGGCTGGCTCAGAGTTGTACATGTCCGAAAAGGAGACATTTGAACCAAAGTCCAGCTGATAGTAGCTGGTTGGTTACTAGTCACACCATGGGACATCAATTAGAGCTACTAGCAAAGGGAGGGTCTCTTTTGTGAAAATTCAAGAAAGGAGAGAGGCTAGAGATTCGAAGACTCCACTTCAAGAAAATGAAGCTGGCGTGGAGAAGACTGCTTTTCCCAGCTGGAAGAGGTAACCTCAGTGCCACACATGAGCACCCAGATCCATCTTGCTAAAGTCAAGTCAACTGCATGCCCATTTTTTTCGTTTTGTTTTTTTTTGGGGGGGGGGGTTTAAATTTTTGGCTTTAAGCCAGTTCGCATCAAAAACTTTAAGCCAGTTTTTGTTGACAGGCAACAAAACAGTGCCCTACAATGTGTAAATGGCATTTTCTGGAGTCATACAACATAACTCCCACACACTGAGCACCAGTCTATGACCCATGGTTATAGCTTATCCAAGGTTTTATCACATTTTAATTCTGTCCTCTGATATGGTGACCTACCATCCTCTTCTCATCTGTGAATCTGATTACTGTATACATTTTATGTCCTCAAGTTGTTGAAAACAACTGACTTAGGATTAAGTATAAAACCATAGTCCAAAAGAAGGAAATTGGAAATTATCTCTTGGCTGATGCAGCCCACTCACTCATTCATTCATTTGCTCACACAGTCATTCAATATTTACTGAGCCACTATGAGCTAGTCATTGTTCTGATTAGACTGGTGTGACTAGTAACCAACCAGCTACACTTCCAGCCAGACTCTGGTCCAAATGTCTCCTCTACAGACAAGAAATTTGAGGACATTTTTGTCAACACCCATCTGAAGTCCCAATGTACTGGGATTACACGTTCCCCGGACCTGATCAGTGGAGAGCTTGGATCTGTCAGGGCTTGGACCTGAGGCCCTGGAGCTCACTGCCCCCTGGTCAGAGCTCATGCACACTTTGCCTCCTTATCTGCTGTAGGTGGCAGCTGCAGGTGTGCCTCCGGCTCACCCCGTTAGTGTTTCTAGAATCCATCCCTCTGAAAACTGGACGGGTAATGGTGTTATTACATCCATCATCCTCTGTTCTTCCTCAAAGACACAGCAATACTTCTATGATTTATTAGCAAGCTCTTTCCACACTCTAGGCACACCCCACCTGGGTCTAGACCAAAGGTTCTCAACCTTCCTAATGCTGCGACCCTTTAATACAGTTGTGGTGACCTCCAACCATAAAATTATTTTCGTTGCTACTTCATAACTGTAATTTTGTTACTGTTACGAATCGTAATGTAAATATATGATATGCAGGAGACCCCCAAAGGGGTCGCAACCCACAGGTTGAGAACTGCTGGTCTAGACGCTCCAGTTCGCATAACGGGATTTATAAAATGCTTGCAGCATCTGCACTGTGAAAGCCCCTCCCCACCACACCCTTCCTGGTCCTCCCACAGTCCCTGTCAGACCTCTCTACCTAGAACAGGAGCTTGGACCCAGCACGCCGGGCATCCTTGGTTCTGCCCGCTGCCGGTTAACCTTACGCCTCAGGGTCCCTGGCCACATTTGTGTCTCTTCGTCCTTGTGCCGAACAAACTTTTAAAAGCTGAGCGTGCTTTTCTGCATGTGTTAGCCACCCCGGGCCTGTTCTCTGTTGGGCTCCTCTCCTCCTCTCCCTGCCACCTCAGCACAAACCCCCTCGAAGTCTGAGTTCCCCGCCCAGGCCCCACCCATGAAAGGAACCCTTGCTTGTTGTGGAACCTCCTGACATCTGCTTTCCTAATTTCCAGAATACGAATCTCTTGGTTTATGGGATGGCAGCTCCAGGGCCCCAGGAGGGTAAGTTGAAGGAGGAATAGCCCATAAGTGGGGGCCACCCAGGCCCCCTGAAATGCAGGAACTTGTTCACCTTGCAGAACCAGGGGTTACGGCCACTCCTGACGGCTGTCTCTCTGATCCTGACTCTCCCATCTCCAGCATCAAGAGACTCTGAATTATGGTTCTAGAAGGGTGGGAGGGGAGGACCTTGGAACTGGTCCAGCAATTGAACCTTTAATCAGCAGAATCCCTTGGACAGCTTTTCCTATCCCCACCCCTAGAGGCTCTGGGGTCGGCCTAAGTCACCTGGATCTACAAAAAGTGCCCCCATCTCCTGTGACTCTGCTGGCGAACCCTGCTGGGAGCCCCCTCACCTCATGCCTGCTGCCCAGGACCCCAGTTTCAGTGAGCTCTGTCAGTATTCCCGTCACCTCACGCTGACCGCCAGCCTGGGGCCTGGGCTCCCGCTGCTGCTTTTCACAGCCCTCATCAGTCCAGCCTGAGCTCATTAAGCGATGGGGACCATCCTGTTGGGCCAATAAACAGATGCACAAACAGATAACTCAATGAAGAAATAAACCATAGGGGCCATCACAGTATCTTTATAACTTCTCTTAAGGGTGGGCTTTATGATGTTGCTTTGTGTTTTCTTTTTTTTTAATAGGCAAAATTGTTTTCTTGGGATTCTATCCAAGAACATTAGATAAATAACTGCAGCTCAGCTCCAGCTGCTCACAGGAATCCCGTCCAGGCAGAGTGTGGGAAAGCATGGCTGCGCTTTTATGCACGGGGAGAGGATGTCCCAGGCTCTGCCATCTCTGCATATGGCCTCAGGCAGACCACGGCTCTGCTTCCCACTGGCCTTCTTCTCTCCACCGGCTCACACACGTTAGATCTGACCAGCGCCCCCTTTCTTCTTGGTATTGAAGAGAACCACCAGCACTAGCCTTCTGGGCAGCCATCAAGCGCCCCTGGAGCCCACCTGGGCCCACCTGCTTACTCCCACACCACGCCACCACCTGCTCAGCATCTACCCCGGGGCTGTGATGCCCCTTTTTTCTCCTTAACAGTTGTGTGTTGTGTTTGCTTTTTTGGGCAGACCTGTGTGATTGCTATTCTGTGCCTAAAAAGCCAGGCCTCATCTGTCAAACCCAGTTCTGATGTCACCTTCCTCACACCCAGAAGTCTTCCCTGGCTCAGGGTGGGGGATCCCTGGGGTATGCGCCTCTGGGGTCAACTCTCCCTATTATCAGCCTGTGATGTTCTCCCTGCCTCATCGGGAGCTTCTTCAGGGCAAAGCCTGGGTCATGCAGGGCTGGGCACACACCTGGAGTCCATGATCAAGGCAGGAAGGGGTTGTGGTCAGGAGTACCAAGGACTTTGGAGGCAAACACACTGAGTTCAAATCCCTCTCAAGCTGAGTCACTCCTTATGGCATGCAAGAACCTCCTCTGACAGCCAAACTCAGCTCAGATGACCCCCTCAATGACAGTGGTCACCTGTGGTGTGTGTCCTCACAAGTATTGCATCTATTAAAGCCCCAGCTCCCCTACCAGATGGTGAATCCCCAAGAGGAGGGCTGAGTCCTCAAGGGCAGGGCTATGTTTGATTCATCTCTTCTTCCCCAGAGCCCAGCCTAGGCCAGGCCCGGAGGGTCAATGTGCAACTGTCTGCTGGCTGAAGGGGCCGCTCCTAGCCCTACTTGGCTAGACAATGGAGAGGGAAGGCCCTGCCTATGCCCGAGGTTCCCTCAGGACTCACCTCCTCCATCCTCTGAGCACTGGGTGGCCTCTGTCCTCCTGGGCTGGCATCCATTTGGGCCCCATCATCTCTCACACCTGTCTGTGTTCACAGCCCCTTCTGTGTCTGCACAGCCAATGGACCCTTCCAGGCTGTTTTCTACCCTGCTCCCGACAGAGCACTTTCAGTTCATCCCCCTTAAAAATACATCACTGCAACTAGAAAAACTCCCCGTGGTTTTCTGTCCAACCCCAATCTATATCCCAGCTTCCTCTAGTGCCCAAACAACATCGTGCCCCTAAACTTACTGGGAGCACCCGCCCCCACCCTGCCTGTTCCCGTGCCTGTCACAATCATATGTAAGGTTTGGATTCTGAGCAGATGTCTCCTTTTCCTCCCTTCTTCCCCCATGCAGTGGGGGCTCACTCACCTCTGAGGCCCCAAGTAACCCATTTTGCATGTGTGTCTGGTTCACTGGCCTCCCTGGCCACACTGGCTGGGCTCTGCTCTCTCTGCCTCTGCACTGCAGGCAGCTTGTACAGGGTGGGCACTGGTGAATGTTTGTTGACACTCAGTTTTACACGGTATGGGTTTGAGACCCTTCTATGCATGGGTTTTGGTCTGTCTGTTAAGCAGTCCATTTGCTATCAGGCAAAATTCAGTTGTGGTCACGTCAAAAATTTCCCTGTGGCTAAATCATTATCTCAGGGTATCGCTGGAATATAAATCAGCACTAGCTTGATCTGCTTGGAAACAACCGATGGCATTTGTTCCAAGTTGTCTGATGATGTCCAGATGTGGGCTGCTGCGCTGACGTGCATTTTCTATAATTAAACTGACAGGAGCCCCAAGCTTGATAGGGGCATTTGGCCCCAAGCAGGTCACCTCTCTCTGAGCGCCTGCTTCTCCTTGGGAGCAGGCAGGAAGTACCACAAGTTTGCAGCAACTTGGCAAGTTCACATGGAGGCGGAATGAGCGCCATTTTTCTGACTTGGTGTACACTTGGAAATCAAGTATTCTTCCTGCACATTGATACAGAACCATGAGCCCACTGCAGCAGAGCGTAGGAAGCGAGGCTGCTGGTCCATAGACCTTGGGCGTGCCTTTTTACCTCGTGTTTAAAATGTCAAAGGAATAAAGGAGATGAAGTAAATGTACACAAGGGAATAGTATTCAGCCTTAAAAAAGAAGAAAATCATATCATTTGAGAGAATGTGGATGAACCTGGAGGACTTTATGCTTAGTGAAAACAGCCAGACACAGAAACACAAACAGCCGTGTGATGTGGCTGATACGTGGAAGCTAAAAAAGTGAAAGAGAAGCAGAGAGGCTTCAGGGGCTGGGTGGTTGGTTGGGAGACGGGGCAGACATTGGCCAAAGGATGCAAAGTTTCAGTGAGACAAGAGGACTAAGTTTAAGAGATCCTTTGTACAACACTGGAAAGAGTTAGTAACAATGTATGATACAGATACTTCAAAATTGCTGAGAAGATTTTGTGTTCTCAACACACAAGCACAGAGGAAGTGCTTATGTGCGATCATGCACACGTGTTTGAGAGCTGGATTCAGCCCAACAATGTATCCATCCATTAAAACATGTTGTATACTAGAAGCAGATACAATTTTTGTGTTGATTAAAAAGAAATGAATTAAAAAAATAAAACTGTCAAAGGAAAAACATTCTGTGTAGAATTGATAAAGAATTCTATTTCCTTATTCTAAATAGATTTGACCGTTGTCAGCAAGGCAGCACCCCCAAAACAAGATAGGGGCTGGAACCCCTTGTTGATGTTGATAGGCTAGGAGGGATAAAATGATGTGTGCACATTCAGACGATGGTTAGATCCATTGTAGTCTGAAATCTTTATACTTAGGATGGCACAGCAAGGAGAAAAGCTGAAAGAAGGGCAGCTGCAGGTCCAGGGTCAGTGTGTCCAGGGTCACACTCCAAGTCCCCAGTGCCCCTCTGCAGAGCTGGCCCAGGCCTCCCACTGGGGCACTCCCTGGACTGACGGACTTAGCATCTGCCTGGACCTGGCTCCCAGTTCCCTATCTCACATGCACTGGGCTGCTTTTGATTGTCCTTGCCCTGATGACGGAGCCCTGAACTCGTGGTCTCTTCTGCATGGCAGGCTTCCCACCCGGACTTCCCCTTCTTCTCCTCTGGCCACCTGGCTGAACCTCTCTGTTCTCTTCACTCAGAGTCCAGCCCCCACCTTGCCCCACTGCCCCAGAGTGTTCCCTGAAGTCCCACTGTGAATCCCAGGGTAGAAATGTTTCTGAGCATTAATTGTATTGCTATTACTACCTAGAGTTAAATCCTTCCAATTCTGCTTTGAACCCTAGAACCATATCTGAAGGTCTAGGAAATTGGTTAAGAAGAATCTTAGAAAAAAATAAATAAAGAAACCTGACCAAGTCTCTGAGAGCAAACCCAGTACCATTTTTAGATCAGAGGTTGCACAATGGCAGCTGTGGGCCAGAGCTGCCCTCAGACGTGCTTTGTCTGGCCTGCAGAATGTTTACGAAACACATGGATTTGTTGCTCAGAGTTAAAAATCAGGTGATTTCACACACAGCTCTGATTTCTTGAAGAAATGAGGTGACTGGGTACCAGGGACTAACCCTCCAAAGACAGGGACTGACTTGGGGTGGAGGGGCCTGTGAGGCAGGCTGGGGGGCATCTGGGGAGAGTGTTGCTCAGGAGAGGGGACAGCAGTGGACGGACCCTGCTCTGCTGGAAGCGCTGGCACAATCTACAGGCTTGGCGGGAAAGCAGCTTCCTCCAGGGTTCTGTTTCTCATTAGAGCTTTTAGGCAAAGGGCTTAGTTGCTGACTGTGGTGCTGGGGTCGGCCCCAGCCTTATTAGGCAAAAATCCACAGCCAAGAGGAAATGAAGAAGGAAGGACAAACAAAGCCAAAGGGGGAAAATGGGGCTGAAAAACCAGAGCAGGCGGCACAGGAGGAAAGCGCTGGGGGGCTGGGAGTGGGGGGGTTCAATCCCTCCCTGGGAGGGGCAAGCTGGAGGTGGGAGCCCCGCCTCAGGTTTCTCAGGAGAAGCCAGTGCTGGGAGTGCTGCTGGAGTGAGAAATCACCCTTCTTAGCAAAAAGCAAAGGCCTCAAATCTCTCCTGTGCACTTGAGCTCCACACACCGGCTGGTTCCGTGCCCTTAGGCCCCAGCAGGTTTGGCACCTCTCCTGGTCTCTGTTTTCTCAGCTATAAACGTGCACAGCAACAACAGCAAGACAGAGTGGCTGTGGGGATGAGATGAGCGCAGGATCGGCCTGCGACCCCTGCTTGGCGGTGCTACAGAAATGACCCCACAGTTCCCATTCCAGCAGCCACCCTCCAGGTGTCCCGGCCCACGTTTCAGTCCTATGAGACCAGTCTGGACAGAACCCACTGCTGGCATAATCCTGACAAATACCTCTCACCCTGCTTCCTGCCATCCTTGGCTTGGAGGGGCCGCCTCCCTCGGGACGGGTGGGTGCCAAGGTCAGAGCAGGGCACCTTGTGACAAACCAGAGAGGAAGTATTACCTTTAGACACACCTCAGCAGGACTGTCACCTGAGGAGAGGCAGGATGGGCGGAGCGGGAAGAGAGGGCAGGAGAAGAGTTCTTGAAGGGTACCCAGCCTGTCCATCTTCCATATCCAGAAGGCTCCCCAGTAACTTGTCAGCCCACGTTAATCAAGTGGACCCTCTAGGGTATAATTCTCAGCACCCACTGGCTTCTACAAGAACTGAGATAAGTGACCTAAAATATTCTGCTGAAGTGAATAACAGAATAGTAAATGTATTAACAGAGGAGTGGCACGGGTATGGCCAATTTCTCCTGTGATAACTGCAGCCAGACTTTTGTTTTTCCCAGCCTCTGCACACCACCCCCCCTGCACACCCTTCCATCCCTGAAGTACCTTTCCATCCATCTCCGTCAAACTTGACAAACTCTTGCTCACCCTTCCAAGCCAGTTCAATGGGCACTTCCCTTACACCTCATAGTTGCTACCACACTTTCTGATCACTACCCACCTCCTATCATGTTGGTTTGCGGACCCTAGTTTATAAGCATGCCCTCCACCCCTCTGTGAAGTTTTAAATGTAAAAATCATGGGCTCAGGAATCAGACTGCCTGGGTTTGCATCCCAGCTCTTCCAATTCTGTGCCTCAGTTTCCTCATCTATAAAATGGGATCAACACCCACTTCATGGGCCCTGGTAAGAATTTAGATGAGAGAATGCATGTGAAGGTGTCAGACCTTATAAATCACTGAAAACCTGTTAGCTAACACCACTTCACACCTGCTAGGATGGCTAGAATCAAAAGTCAGATAACAACAAGTTTTAGGGAGATGTCCAGAGATTGGAACCCTTGTCCACTGCTGGGGGAAATGGAAAATGGTGCAGCCACTCTGGAAGACAGCCTCACGGTTTCTCAAACAATTAAACATAGAGCTGTCTTATGACTCTGAAATTCCACTCCTAGAGGAATCAGAGGTCAAAATAACCCAGTAACCCAAATACCCAATAACCCACTAACAAATAACCAAAGAGAAAGGAAAACATACACCCACAAGAAAAACCTGTACACAAACATTCACAGAAGTATTACTTATAATAGCCCAAAGTTGGAAACAACCCAATGGCCATCAGCTGATGAATGGAGCGAGAAAATGCGGTCTCTGCACACCCTGGAATATCATTCAGCCACAAAAAGGAATAAAGCACTGCTACCTGCACCAACAAAGATGAGCTTGAAAGAAGCCAGGCCTAGACGGCCATACACGATGTGATTCCATTTATATGAAGTGTCCAGAAGAAGGAAACCCACAGGGACAGACAACAGGTTGATGGTGGTCGGGCTGGGGAGGGGCTGGGAAGGTGATGGCTAAGGAGACAGGATTTCTTTTTTTTTTTGTATAGTTTCTGGCCAGGGCTGGGTTTGAACCTGCCACCTCTGGCATATGGGGCCTGTGCCTTACCCCTTTGAGCCACAGGCGCCACCCAAGAGACAGGATTTCTTCATCAGGTGATGAAGATGTTCTAACACGGACTGTGGCAATACACCTATCTATGACTATATTAAAACTGCTGGATCATACCATTTAAATGGGTGAACTGTGTGACATGTGAATCACCCCACAATAAAGCTACGTGCAAAAACCTCAGTTACTCAGGGCAGGAAAACAAAGAAGCCTGCAGGTTGCTATAATGGTCTAGCCCTGAGCAGGTCCCTGGTAAAGTTTGGGGAAGAAATAAATTAAATCAAATCTGCAGCACTGACTATGGCCGTAGGGCTCTGTCACAAAGCTTGCTCAGCCTCAAGTGGGCCTAGAGCAATTCTCAGCCCCTTCTTCTCCTACCGCCTCCAGCCAGTCTGCTGGCAGGTCCTGTTGGCCCCTACGGATATATCCAGAATCTGACCACATCACAGCCCCTCCACTGTCACCCCCAGTCTGAGATTCTGCGGCCCCAGCCACCCACCTGCAGCACCCACCCTGGCCAGCAGTGTCCTCAGCCCAGCAGGCAGGGGAGATTCTGCCATGTCAGAACTCAGCCTTTTTCTCAGAGAACTCTACAGCGACTTCCTGTCTTACTCAGTGTGGAAGCCACATCTCAAAGGGCCCACGGAAAACCCTGACCTGGCGTGTCCTGCTGTCCCCGCCCTGTTCCTCTCTATCCCACTGACTTTAACCATGCCAGGCTACCACTTCCCTGAGGGTCTCACTGAGGCAGCCCTTTTGTCTGACCTTGTCTCCCCAGAAATCCACGTGATCACCACTTTTAAGCTTTAAGTCTCTGCTCAAATATTCTGTTCCCTCGACCCATCTCCTCACTCTATTTAACAATTCAACCTGCACACTCCACATCCCAGTTATTTGCCTTCATCTGCCATTCCTCTTTCCCGTGGCTTTATCTTCTCAAAAACCATACGCTATACTTTATTCTATTTATCGTTCATTGTCTGTCCACCTCGATAAATGGGAGCCCCATCCGATCAAGAATTTTTGTCTGCTTCAGTATTTAGGAGTTCTCTCATTGTACTGGTAGGTGCCACTCAACAAAGGTTTGTTGGAAAACTGTCTTCATAACATCTCTGAGAAGTGGGTATTATCGTTTCCATTTCTCAGATGGAAAATGCCGGCTCAGAGAGGTTAAGTAACTGGCCCAAGGAACCCCAGCTGGAACACAAGAGTGAAGCCCAGCAGGGCCTGGTGCCAGTGCCCTTTGTGCTACATAGGTGACTGCAGGCTTCTAACCACAGGATGGCAAATGACCACAGCTGCTGTTTGTGAACCACGTGCTGAGTTATAAACCTTAAATACACCACCTCTAATTCTCCAGCAATCCTGCAAGATAGGCCCCTTGAGCTCAGTAAGGTTAAGGGACTTGCCCGAGGCCACACAGCTAGTAGACGGCAGGGCTGAATATTTGTATAAAGGGTGGCGAGCCGTCTAAATGCACCTGTGAATCTCCCAGCTCCCCCCACATGTAAGTCATGTCCTGTTTACATCTAGAGATAAGCACAATTTGTGGATAAACTAGGACTTAGCAGGACCAGGAGTGGAAGGCAAACATCAGCAGGACGCCTCTCGTGACATAATCATGAAAGGCCTTATGCTCCTAAAGGGCCCCCTCCATTTGTCACACCAAGAGCCACAGGACACAGACTATCTTCTAATCACCTCTCGAATGAGGTCCCCACAAACGTGACCACCCCACAGTCTATTCTGCCAGGAATCTGGGCACATGAAACTGATGGTAACGCATAGGAAAATGCCAGAGTCAGTGTCTGGCAGAGGGTAGGAACGACTTATTTGTCAGTAGGACTACTATTAAATAATTTGAACAGAAGTCTCCGTACTGGGCTGAAGTTTCACATCTGTCAGATACAGAACTGCCTGCCTTGAACACAGGATACCTTGCCTTCCCTGCCTGTGCAAAAGGAAATATGTTCCTCCCTGCTCCTAGTGAGGGAAGGGTTGGACTACATGGCATTTAAGAAGTGAAATTCTGGCCCCTATCTCCAGAAGACTAAGTTACCTCATGGCTTCTGGAGACAAGCTTCATAGATGGGGTAAACCCACTAATTCTGACGTGGGTTCAACCAGCTTGCTTATGGAAAGTCACAGCCAAGCCAGAAATCTCAGTCTTTAGACTCTTGTCTTTTCTTCAGCCCCTGCACCCAACCATCTGGTCCCATGGTTCTCCCACCTTGCTTCCCTGGACACAGTCCCCCCTCCCCCCACCCCACCTAGATCCATGGTGGCTCCACCCTCCACTGGGTGAGGCCACCAGCCTCCCACCTCCAGCACATTCCACCCTTTGGCTGGCCTGGCTGCGGAAGACTGGGAAGTCATGGAGAGTGTTCCAGGTGAGGGAATGTGGAAGATGGTGTGCACAAGTCATAGGTACAGCTCGGCGCTGGGGAGGCCATTGACAGGGGATGAGGTGGGAGACTGGGAAGAGCAGGAGGCCAGGCCAGGCAGAGGACAGTCCAGTGCAGCTGTGATCCTGTGTGTGTGGCAGGAGCCTGGGGCCCACAACAAAGGGCACAGAAAATGCCAGAGAGGCAGACAGGGGTCCCTGGGGAAGGGCTTTATTCAAGAACCACCATGGTAGCCTTCCAAGGGTTATAGACTCAGGAGCCCTTGGAAAATGCACAAGTGTGCACAGACATCCAGTCCACCTCCACTTCAGGGTTTCCCACAGCCCCTGAGGTTGGTGGTCCCTGTCCCTGGCAAGTGGGCCTCCTTAAGTAGGAAGACACCTGCGTGGGACCCAAGCTTCAGAAAGGCAGGGATGTTTGTGGGATGGAGCAGCCTCACATGCCTAAGGTCTGCAGCCTCCCAGGAAAAGCCACGCGTCCCATGGTGAGGAAAGAACCCTCATTGCCAAATCTCAAGGGCAGAGATGGTGAACGAGTGGTAGCGACGGGGTGACACAGAGGAAAACCCAGACTTGGCCAAGTTTGCCCAACAGGTAGGAATGTTTGCACAGACTTCACACAGAGTCCTACACCCTTCTCTCACCCACAGTCCAGAAAGTTCTAAGCCCCAAAAGTTTATGTTAAATTATGGCAGTTCTCATCTGGAGGCCAGCCAGACCGATGTGAGGCTGTTTATAGACTTTATTTATCCTACTTAGGGGCATATTTATACATTTCACTGCAGGAACACCAGCCTGTCTGGTTTCGGGGGCTTCCCTTCTGAAATCTGCATGTATCAAGCTCAAAGGGTTTGGAGAATATTGTGAACGTGCACCAGAGAAGTTTGATTAAATTTCTGTATATTTATGGGGCAGTTAAAAACGAACAGATCTTTACGACACAGCGTTCAGCTAAAAACAAAACAAAACTTATTCATTTAACCATGCAACAACAAAAACTTGAGAAGTATCTAATGAGCCAAGCCCTGTTCTAGACACTGGAATCAGAAGAGTGAAACAGATGTAAAAATATTTGCAACATGCACTATGTATAGGCAAATGCATAGAGAAAATCCTGGACGGACCCACACCCATCTAGTAAGAGCGGGACCTCTGGAGAGAGGGATTTCGTAGGGATGAAGGTAGATTTTGACTTATTCTCGTATTTAATTCTTCGTATTTTTTAAAATAAGCAATAATTCATATATTATTCCTATAATTAATACAGCAAAGATAAGAACTATAAAAACAAAAGCAAGTAAAAATAAAACAAGGAGAAAGAAACCACCCATCTAGATTAATCTGGTTATTTTATAGATGAAGAAACTGAAGGTCAGGGAGGCCCCATGGCTTCAGGTCAGAATGGGAACGAGGCTCCACGGACTCAGGGCTCCTTTCTCTGCTGCCTCCGCACAAACCCCACAAGGACACAAGTGATGGGTACAGTGTGAACTGCGGTGAACTATGCACGCATGCCCCCTTTTGATGGACATTACTTTCTGTATTTGGCCTGTTTTCCCAAAGCCCTTTTTACCACTGAGAAACCATTCTATTTATCTGTAGAAGCCACAGAAAGCAGGGTTCCAAATGCTTGTGGAACTGCAACTCTGTGTCCCACAGGTGACCCTAGTGAGGGGATGAGCATAACTGTGCAAAACTTAACATCCTTGAATTTCCAGTGTATGTGCTATTTTTTGTGGGTTTCTTTTTGCTGTTTTTGTATTTCTTTCATATTTTCCTTCCTCCTTTCCTTCCTTTCTCCTTCCCTCGCTCCCTCCTTCTCCCCCTTCATTAAAGGGGAAAAAGCACTGTCATCCACAGCATCTGATCGAGAGTTCCAAGTTTTGATTGTTCAATTGCAGTTGATTTCATTTATTATTCATCATCTTAAATGTATTAATTTCTACAATGAAATGGTTTACAACATTTTGAAAACCAGACCAAATGAGTGAAAAGTGACATTGAACTAGGCCTTACAGGATGCACTGGGGGATGGGGGTGACAGCATAGCCCTGGTGGGGAGGACAGTCTGGATAGAGGCACAGAGGACCAAGTCTGCAGCCAGTTTGGGGACTAGCCACAGTGGGAGGGAGGAGAAGAGAGAGAAGGGCCTGGAGCTGCAGGTGCAAAGGTATAGACTCCTTTGACTGTAGCTCCTCACATGTCATTAGGGCCAGGGCTGTGGTGTGGGCAGACAGCTTCCCAGGTATACACTGGTCCCCACTGTGAACCCAGGGAGCATGACTTGGTTGGAACCCACCAATGGTTTATACATTAGAGCCATGAGGAACAGGCCTGGATAGAGGGGATGTCAGGACCAAACTCATCCAAGTATCAACAATGTAAGAACAGGGCTCCAGGGATCTGCTCCATGTTGGATTGTTTGGTCGCGAATTATCCTGAGCTTGGCTCCTGGAAGGGATTCTGAGAAATTAGTGATCAAGATGCCTGATAAGCCACATGTTTCCAAGAAAAAGTCTCAACAGTTAAAAAGAAATTCAAAAAGAAAAACTGATGATGATGAAGAGTTGTCAGAGAAAAAGGTTAGAAACACAGGAAAAAGAAATAAAAGTCGGGCGGTGCCTGTGGCTCAGTCGGTAAGGCGCCGGCCCCATATACCGAGGGTGGTGGGTTCAAACCGGCCCCGGCTGAACTGCAACCAAAAAATAGCCGGGTGTTGTGGCGGGCGCCTGTAGTCCCAGCTACTTGGGAGGCTGAGGCAAGAGAATCGCTTAAGCCCAGGAGTTGGAGGTTGCTGTGAGCTGTGTGACGCCACGGCACTCTACCGAGGGCCATAAAGTGAGACTCTGTCTCTACAAAAAAAAAAAAAAAAAGAAATAAAAATCATTCAAACCATCTGTCTTCTAAAGGACAAACAAAGCATACTAATATAAAACAGATAAAGATAGCACCCAACAAAAGGAAAACCTGGCAACCAGTTTCAAAGAGTAGCAGAGAGCGTTTGCAAACAATAATGGAATCAGTAATAATAACAATTTTGAGTAATAGTAGTCGAGAAAAAGAAGAAATACAGTATCATCTCAACTTACTGAAAAAAAGATTGCTACAATCTGTGAAACCCTGAAAGTCCCTCCTGAAAAGCTGAAGGGTTTAACTCAGGTGTCAAGTCTACTGGATGTGGAAAGGGCACGGGAGCAAGCTAAGAAAGAAGGTCTGGTGTTATTGCAGGAAGAAATAGAAAAAAAGGTAGAGACTGCAGAACTGATGACTGAGGATATTCAGAGCCTAAAGAACAAAATGGAAATTCTGCAAAGTGGGGTAGAAGAGGAAAAGAAGACACTAAAACAAGTGCTTCAAATGGGTATTAGTGGACTCTCTCTTCCAGAATTTTTTCAGAAAAGTCTCAAAGCACCCACACTTCAGAAAGAAATTTTGACACTAATTCCAAACCAGAATGCTCTTCTAAAGGACTTGGATGTTCTTTGTAATTCCTCCCAGATTAAGAACATGTTAACGCTCATTGAAGAAGCCTACCTGTTTTTTCCGAAAATAAGACATCCTCCGAAATTAAGACCTACTTACAGGAAAGATAAGACGTCCCCTGAAAATAAGACCTAGTGCATCTTTGGGAGCACACCTTAAAATAAGACACTGTCTTACTTTCGGGGAAACAGGGTATAAGAAACTGGATGCCACCTGAACAGTTTTTTTCTTAGATTGTCCCATATTAATGTTTATGATTTGTTTTTTTTTCAGAGTTTATGATTTGTCAAGCTATTAACCTATGATGATATTGCAGAGGCTGAGGCTTCTGCAGGATTTATTATGCCCTGATAGGCACTTTAAAATTAGCCTCTGTAGGTCTGTCATTAGTATCTAATGTAATTCTGAAAACTCTTTTTAGCACTTGTCACATCTAGGAAATCAGCATTTATATTGTTATATCTGCAATTACTTGCCTAAAGCCATTAAAAAGTATAGTAGGCATCACCTCATAGTTTATAAGGGTTAAATGGAACTCATTTATTGGTTAAATGTGGAATTGTGGTGTGTAAATTATGTACAGTACCTAGTATGGAAAAGCATTGGGGTTTGCGATTACTAATTCTGTAGCTGATGGGTTGTATTTTCTGCCTGATCATTTGGAAGATGGAAAATCCACACTTTTTTACCTCGCTCCTTAGTCTTTTTGGAAAGTAGTTAAGAATTGCCAGGTATGTTTAACTTAGGAGGTAACATCAATATTTTATTTCTTTGGTAGGTAACTGAATCGATTTATTTTCTACTGTCATGAAAACATATCTTTACCTAAGAAAATTATTTTAAAAGGAACCGTTGCACATTCATTTCCCCTACAATAAAAAACAACCAAAAAAAAAAAAACCCTTTCTTATAAATCTTTTGCAATGTATAATTAGCTTTTATATATATGTGTGTGTGAATAAAGTGTCACTTAAATATATCAAAAATCTTTTCAAAAAAAAAAAAAAAAGAACAGGGCTCCACTCACCAACCCTGCCGCCTCGGGCAATTTAATCTTTTTGTGACTCAGTTTTCTCATCTATACAATGGAGATCCCTATAGGACCAACCTCATAGAGTTCCCTGAAGATAAAATATGTAAATCCATTTAGTGCTCAATGAATCAAATAAATGTTATTATTTAAAAGAATAAACCAAAAAGAAAAACTCATACAGGAATGTTCACAGCAGCGTTATTCACAATCATCAAAAGGTAGAAACAATCCAAACGGCCACCAACTGATGTACGGATTAACAAATAGCGGTCTGTCCACACAATGGAATTTTTTTTTTTTTTTTTTTTTGCAGTTTTTGGCCGGGGCTGGGTTTGAACCCACCACCTCCAGCCTATGGGGCCGGCGCCCTACTCCTTTGAGCCACAGGCGCTGCCCCACATGGTGGAATATTATTCAGCTATAAGAAGGAACGGGGCGGCACCTGTGGCTCAAGGAGTAGGGCGCCGGTCCCATATGCCGGAGGTAGTGGGTTCAAACCCAGCCCCGGCCAAAAATCACACACAAAAAAACAAAAAACAAACAAACAAAAAAAAAAAAAGAAGGAACGAAGGGCTGATCTGTGTGACAACGTGAACGAACCTTGACAACACCACACGAAGTGAGCAATGCCAGCCACAGAACGCCTGATACTGCACAGTCTTCACTTATAGGAGACGTCCAGAATAGGCAAACCCACAGAGACATAAAGTGAATTTGTAGGGCAAGCGGAGGGATGGAGAGTGACTGGAAGTGTCATGGAACTAGACAGTGGTGGCAGCTGCACGACACTGTGATGGACCGGGCATCACTGCATCGTATACTTCAAAATAGTTAGAAGGGTAAATTTTATGTTATGTGTATTTTACCACAACAACGACATTAATAATCCAAGGGTATCATCGGCGTGAGCAGTCAGGTCCTGAAGAGTGTTAGTGGGGCCTCCTGGGGTGAGCGTGGGGGGTGTCTCAACGCCTGCCTGAGTCTCCAGGAAAACCCAGGACATAAAGGTTCCCTAGGGCCTCATGCTGGACACAGTAAAAGCAAACCCTAAGAGAGAAATTGAAAAGAAAACAGAGACAAAAAGAACATCAGAAAAGATAGTAACAAATGCAGTGAAAGCAAGAGAAGAAGGTCAAGTGGACAGCTGGTCGGTGCAGCAGGACTGTCACCCATCCCGCCAGTGAAAGAGCCCACACCATGTGTGACACAAGGAACCAAAACTTCACTGTGTGGCTTCTGTGCAAACCTCAGCCACATCTTGTGCCAGAAGGCTGCCAGGCAGCCCTCGGCAGCGACCCCTCATCTCCAGAAGGGGTGACGGTAAAAGAGGCTGATCAGGGAGAAGAGTGAGAGGCAGGGTTAGGGGATGGCACCGTTTAAAAGGAAAAGTTATTCATGATGACAGCAGTGTCAAGCCAGACTGGAGCTGAGACAAGCATGCTGGGCTAGTGATCACATTGTACAGAGAGTTCACCAACTACAGCTGTTTCCCAAACCCGGATCCAGCTATGGAAACCCAGGCCCACGGATGCCTCCACCTGGGCTGGCTGTGTTCTCATAAACCAGTTTTCACGAGGTGTCAGCTCTTCAGTCCTGATGTGAGGGGAAGCCTCAGGAAATCCCCTAGATGTTCATCCGGGTCTTAGACAAGGCACAGCTCTCTAAGCCAGACTCCTCCTCTCTGCCCCCAGAGCCCTCAGCCTTATGGGGAACACATGGAAGGCCCTCAGGACCGCGCCTGGGACGGAGTCCCTCTGCCAGGCGCTGTGCAGGGCCAGCGTGCCTTACTCCCTTCCTTTCTCCTGAGCTGATTTTGCACCTGTTTCTCAAGTCAGGGTTTGCAGATGGGAAAAATTAAGGCTCAGAGAAGGCAGAGCCAGGATTCAGACTCAAATGTGTCCCATTTCAGACTTCGGAGCCTCCTGGGGCTGTGACTGTCGGAGTCAGAGTGGGCGCTTCTGGGGGTGCTCACCTGACAGTGCCCAGACCTGCACTCTGCACTGGGAATGTCCCAGAACAGCCTGGGGTTTGGAATCTCCCCAGAGAGGAACAGCTGTGCCTTGTCCTACAGTGTTAAGAAAATTAACAGGAGACCTGGGAAAAGTCTATTAGGAGGAGGAGACCAGTAGGTTAGAGGGTAATGGGTAGAGAGGCTTGGGTTCCTTTGGCGTGTCCACTTAACAGCTAGACCGCCTGGCTGTCCAGCCTAGCCCACACCACAGGCTCTGACTCTGCAGCCTGAGCAGGTTCTGACAGGTATCTCCTCTGTGGCACTTACTGGTGGCTGGGCTGGTGCTGTCACAGGTGGGGAATAAGTACTGCGGGGCATGCCCAGGGGTCTTCACACCAGGCAGGGCTATGTCCCCCCCTCCTAGGAGCCAGGTCTTGTGAACTGCGGGGGTGGGGAGTTTAGGGAGGGAAACAAGCCCCACTTTGTCAAACATTTTTTCCCCACATGCCCACACGTCTTCACGTCAGTAGGCTGGGAGAAAATGACCCCAAATGGCTAAGTTTCTGCTAAGTCTTGACTCAGTTTTTTTGCCAAGGAGAGGAGCCCATCCCATCCCCAGGATCTCCGAGGTCTGGGAACCTCGCCCACCTCCTCTCTGCAGGTGGACGGGCACAGAGCCTGGAGAGCCACGTTCTCCCTGTGACCCTGGCCAGGTGTACATTAGGAAGTTACTTCTGTGTCCTTGGGAGGATTTGCTATCTGTGGGCACTAGCCAAATAATCTGCCACATCTTGGTCTGATGTTGACCCATACCCTGGTTCACAGAGCAAACTGACATAGGAAACATTAAACCCAACGTGGCCGCTCCCTGGAGGCAAGAGCTAAGTTCACCCACACTCGTCTTCAAAGGCATCTGATAATAAAACCGGGACCTCCGGGATCAGAAAGTTCCCATGTCAGCTGCCAGGGTTTGTAAGAGATGTATTGAATCCATTTTAGCCTGGATTTCATTCAGTATTTTACTGATTTTCCCTACATTCATAAGAAAGCTGACATTTCTTGGGAAATGAAAATTCATGTGTCCTGATCATCTAGTATCAAAGCACACAAAAGCAGGGTGCATGGAATTTACAAGTTCATAGCTGCATTAATTGGCAGCTGCAAAAACGAAAGCTCATGTTCCATCCAGAGCTCTCTGTGCGTGTGGGTGTGTTTTTTCAATATTATTATTAAAAAGGCAATATGCTATTCCAGGAAATTTTAGGAATAAGACCCACCCACAATCCCACCAACCTAGCACAAATATTTCCATTTTTGGCCATTTGCCTCCAGCCTGCTGACCCAGAGACATGTGGGCATGTGTGGGAGGATGACTGACAAGGTGGGGCTTCTCCCTCCTCGGATGCCCCTACCTCCACAGCTTGCTGGCTCAGGGGCAGGGAAGTGTCAGCAGCACAGATGGCCTAGGAGACACCCTGGGCTCTAGGAGTGGAAAGGGCTAAGCGTCAGCTCCTGGGTGTTGAGAGCCCAGGGGACCGTGAGACCCATGTCCTGGCTGTGGGTGAGGCAGCCTTCTGCCGTAATGCTGAGTGGCTCACTACTATGCCCCTGCAGTAACTCTTGGTAACTTACTTGGCCATTACCCGTTATCATCAGACACCTGCGTGGCTTCCAAACAGAAGTCCTCAAACTTTTTAAACAGGGGGCCAGTTCACTGTCCCTCAGACCGTTGGAGGGCTGGACTATAGTTAAAAAAAAAAAACAACAACAACAAAACTATGAACAAATTCCTATGCACACTGCACATATCTTATTTCGAAGTACAAAAACAAAATGGGAACAAATACAATCACACTGCCTCATGTGGCCCGTGGGCTGTAGTTTGAGGACCCGGTAAGGTGTTGTAAGTGTCCACATCCTGACCTCAGCTTTGCTCTTGGACTTCAGCTCTGGCCTTCATCTCTTGATCAAGCCTTCCTCCTATCTGACCTGCTTGTCAACACCTTCATTTTCTTTTCTCACTGTGGCAGCTTCTCCTCACACGTTCTGAAGCAAATCACCCTCTTTTCTCTTTTGTTTTATCTGTCTTGCTGCTGACAGCTCACAATGACCCTAAGAACATTCAAAGGCTCCCCACAACCAGCCTCTCCGAGGAAAGCCACACTTTTTATCCCAGTGATCAAGCCCCCACCCCTGTTCCACGGGCCTGGACCCCCCCACCTGTCTGCCTCACGTCCGACCACCTGCCCTTCAAATTTCCAGCTCTGGTCAAACTGATCCACTTGCAGGTCCTGAAGATGCTGCTGGGTCAAGCCTCTATGTTTGCACGAGGGGGCCCCTCCATTAGAGTGTCCTTCCCCAAACCGCCCACCCAGCTTGTTCCTACTGCTCTCCTGTCCCCTGCTCAGCCTCCCACCCACACGGCCCCCCAGGCAGGGCTGGGAACTGCAGACACAGCAGAGTGTACTTCAGGGTTTGCTTAGCCGCCTCCCCTTTGGACCGATAACTCCTTTCCTTTCATCCCCAACATGAATATAAAGATAAGGTCCAAGAAATGCTCGGAGTGAATGAATGAATGAATGAATGAATGAGTGAACAAGTCCAAGTTCTCCCAACCCGTAGTGCTGGTCATCCTAGCTCTGCGCCATCCTCCTGACTTTCCCACTCCTCTCTCCCCCAGCTTTTACACCTGGGGTGGAAGAGCGTCCTTGGAGGCCCCAGTGGCCTTGCAGAAAAGGCCTGCTGGCAAGGCCTTTTGCCAAGACTTGGGAGTAGAGCCATATTGACAAGAATTGATACATCACTGAGTGGGAAGAGAAAGAGGCAGAAGCCATGGCCGCCCACCCACCCCAATACTTCTCTGCGTGTCCACCAAACGTGCTGTCTTCCTAGTGTAATTTTTTTTTTTTTTTGGAGACAGGGTCTCACTCTGTCACCCAGGCTACAGTGCAAGGGCATCATCGCAGCTCATTGCAACCTCAAACTCCTAGGCTCCAGCAATGCTTTGCCTCTGGCTGATTTTTGCTTTTTGTAGAGATAGGGGTTCTGCTTTTGCTCAGGCTGGTCTCGAAATCCTGACCTCAAGTGATCCTCCTGCCTTGGCCTCACAGAGTGCTAGGATTATAGGCGTGAGCCACCACGCCCAGCTGGTTTAAGCATTTTGTTAGGCTCACCTGCCAGAGTCTTTATGTTTTTGTGTTCCGAGCCTCAGAATCTCTGATACTGACCCGAAACACCTTTTACAGATATTTTTTTAAGAGATCCCTGAAATGTAAGTCCCCTGCCAATAAGCAGGTCATCTAAAATGTAAGGGCTTTTATTAGTGCTAGTCACGACTCTGTTTAAGAATTTAGGGGCTAGGATGGCAAAGGGCGTATTGGATTTAATCTTCCGTTCCCTCATCTCAAAAGGTGAAGAACGGCCAGAAGTGCCCTACTGGAAGCAGGTGACACCTGCAGCCTTCAGGGTTAGCTCAGGCACTTACTGAACATAAGCACGTTCTGGCTCTTCAATTGCTCTTTCCAAGTGCTAGAAAGAAGCCCAGGGAGCATGGCTGCCGACAGCCTCGGAGGAGGGAGTCTGTGGGTCGCAACAGCAGCAGCAGGAGCACCTGTACAAGCAGCTGCTGCCCCGCTGCCCTCTTGCTTGCCTCTCTCACCCTCTGGCAGACTCCTTCCTTCTCTGGTGATTTTGCTGGGCCCTTCCCAGACTTGTAGGTACCTGCTCAGGCAGACCCTCTGACTTGGGCAGTGGCTGGGCCCCCTCCAGCATGCCACCGCCACTCTATCCCCCATCACTGGCTTACAATTTCATCACTTCCTCTCACTGAAGCCTGCGCTGGCTCCTGCTGCATACTCTGTGCTTCCCAAAGGACATCAAGGCCGCAGTGTGGGTCAAGGGAAGTGCTGAGTAATCAGAGTCAAACTTGAGTCAGGACTTCTCAGGCCCTTTAGTAAGCTAACATCTTTGCAACTCTCTAAGGCGGGGCTTGGAGGGGATGGTACAGGAGGTTTCCCAAACTTCTGTGACTCTGAAATTCTTTGTCCCCAGACATCTCAGGAATCAGGTGCTCCAGGGACACTGATTTGGGGATCACTAGCTAAAGGCTAAAATTCACATCCCTTACCAGGGCAATCGAAACGTCATGACTCGGACTTACTTTATTTCCCAAGCCTGGCTGCCACGTCTCCACCACCTCAGTACTTTGCTTTATATCGAGTTTGTAAGCCCATTCCTTCTAACATAGCTTCCTGGCCACCTCCTTGGGGAAGCCCTCTCTCCTTTCCTTTCCATGAGGGAATTTTGTCACAATGTGACAGTTACAGAAAAGATCAGAGCAAATAGTAACATTTGCATTTAGTCAAAGTGATTGTTCAGTTGCATTTAAAGGATAAACTGCTTGAAAAGTTCAGACCTCATTCATGCCGCTGGACTTTCACACAGGTCTGCAGGGTAGAGTGCCCACCTTGGGTGGGGGCTGCATGGTCGCACCCTCCCCACAGACCGCACCTGCTGGTGCTGCTTAAATGAGTTCTCTCTTTGCTCTACTCTTCTGCTGCCTGGATGTTCTTTTCTTTCTCTTTTTCTTTCCTTTCTTTTTTTTCTTTCTTTCCTCTTTCTCTCTCTCTCTTCCTCCCTCTCTGCTCCCTCCTTTCTTTCATCTTTTTTTCTTTTGCTAATTGTAGACTAGATTTGCATCCATCATATGTTTAAGTATCTTTCCCCTCCTGTCTGTGGGCTCCTCCAGAGGGCAGAGACGGGAGAGTGGCAAGGGCTCCACATCACATGGCTTCTCCTG
The DNA here is from genome assembly GCF_027406575.1 of Nycticebus coucang. Lineage (NCBI taxonomy): Eukaryota > Metazoa > Chordata > Mammalia > Primates > Lorisidae > Nycticebus > Nycticebus coucang. The sequence continues at coordinate 82,075,461 of NC_069796.1, forward strand.
GCCTCGGTGAGCCTAAGGCAGATGTGAAAATGCAAAGCTGGATGCCTGGGACGGGCACACATAAGTGGCTTGGGCAGGGACAGCCACATCTGGCCCTCCTGACCCTTTCTGAAGTGAAGCCAGGACACCGGTAAGCTCTCCATTGCTGCTGCTCCCACAGGCTTACCAGGGAGGCAGCTGCGCTGAAGGGCCAGCAGCATGGCGGGCAGAGGCTTCGTGCTCTGCTCAGCCTGCTTCTGTGTGAACCCAACCACCCTGCAGAAGCTTTGAGGACTTTGTTGTGAGAGTTTCCTTCTCCCTCTCAAAGCTCCTGGAGGCCACAAAGGCTGGCCTGGGACTCATGGTTGGATGTCATTGCCACCTCAGGCCTTGCTCGATGACAAGGGTGACATATATATAATTTGTCATTCAGACTAAGACATTTTAAAAGAGGAAGGGGTTGACTAATTTGTGGGAAGACAGGCATAAATGGGAATATCCTGATAATGTGGGACACACAAAGTCTGACAATGAAGTTCTCAAGCTCATCCCAGAAAAAGTGCCATATACCTCATTACTGAATAGGCGCCTTCCAAGTACTCCCCTTGGGGAGCTAGGGCCTAGTCCACCTTTCAAAACAATTCTGGAACTCTTTTACTGGAATGGCCATCAGAACTGCTGTCCTGTTACCCTTTATGTACTCAATGTCATCAAAATTTCTTCCTTTCAATATTTCCTTTATCTTTGTGTAAAGGAAAAATCACCGGGGGCCAGATGAGGTTAGTAGGGAGGCTATTCCAATACAGTTATTTGTTTCCTGGCTAAACCCTCCCTCACAGACAGTGTGACAGTGTGAGCTGGTCCATTGTTGTCATACAAGAGCCACACATTTTTCATGTCAAGATTTTCAGTTAAGATTTTTCTAACTGTTTCTCTGTTGTTGTTTACTTGGTCTGATATGCTTCTCACACTCAGGTGATGGTTTTGATGTATAATTTGATGAATTTTTGCAATATTTCCATCATTTACCCTCATCACTGACTGCCTTGACTTCTCTTCATCAGTGAGGTGTTCTCTCCCCTCAGAAAAACATTTAATCTGTTTGTACACTGCTGTTTTCTTCATGGCATTATTCCCATAAACTTGATTTCTTGCCAAGTTTAAAAAGAAATTTAAGGTTTGTTCATTGCTCTAATTCAAGTTCTGACATTCTCACAATGGCACACAAAAACATGCAACAACAATAATGCACACCACTCAGCAAGACTCTTCCACATGGTGACATGAACACAACTGTGAGACGCTGATATACCAAGTTTATGAACTCAGTAAGGACTGCGTTTTCTGTGCAGTTCTGCCAACAGAAGCTTATGTTGGCAAGTTCATGAACTTAATTGTCATACCTCATCTGGTCATTTTACCCAAGACCAGCTTAGAGAAGGCAGCAAGGAGCACTCAGGCTCATGGCTGTGAAGCAGGGCAGCTGCCTGTGCACACCAGGCTCACTGAGGAGAGAGGTATGGCAACGTAAAAGGTTTGACCCATTTCTAACCATCTGCCCTCCAGAGGGTTCTCTGGAGCAGACACCACTCCCATCCTCACCCAAAAATACACAGGACAGTGAGGGGCAGAGATAGCTCAATAAAAAGTCCTGCAAGGCCTCCCAATGCTATGGGCAGCTGGGCCACCAAAGACTATGTCATGGCAGCTGCAATCAATAAAGTGTTTAAATCCTGTTTGTTCCAATGGGGGCTCCAAGACCATTCAATGGGGATAAATAGTCTTTTCAAAAAATGATGCTGGGACAACTTGATATTCACACACAGAGGCATAAAGGCGGACCTCTACCTCACTGTGTATGTAGAAATTAACTCAAAGTGGATCAGAGACCTAAATATAAGACCTAAAACGATAAAACTCCTAGAAGATGACATAGGTGTAAATCTTCATGATCTTGGACTAGGCAATAGTTTCTTAGATATGATGCCAAAGGCATAAGCAACCAAGGAAAGAATAGATGAACTGGACTTCACCAACACAAACGTCAGGGCTATAAAAGATACCATCGAGAAAGTGTGAAGACAAACCACAGAATGGACGGAAATATTTGCCAATCATATACCTGACAAAGGACTTGTATTTAGAATGTGAAATAGACTTTTACAAATCAATTATAAAAAGACAGATCAATTAAAAAATAGGCGGAAGATGTGAATAAATCTTTCTCTGAGGAAGATAAACAAATAGCCAATAAGCAGATGAGGAGACATGCAGCATCATTGGACATCAGGGAAATGCAAACTAAACCATGATAAACCACCACTTCTCACAGGGTGGCGTGGTTAGAATAAAAAGTCAGATGATGACAAACGGTGAGGATGTGAAGAAACTGCAACTGTCATACGCTGCTGTTGGTGGGAATGGAAAATGGTGCAACGACTTAGGAAAACAGTCTGGCAGTTCCTCAAATGGTTCACTTCCATAGGATCCAGTAATTCCAGTCCTAGGTATTTACCCAAGAGAAATGAAACATTTGTCCACACATACACTTGTAAACCAATAATGTTCACAGCAACTTTACTCATAATAGCCAAAAAGTTAAAATGACCCAAATGCCCAACAACTGATGAATGGATAAATAAAATGTGGTATATCCATACAATGGAACATTATTTGGCAATAAAATGGAATAAAGTATTGACACATCCTACAACCTGGATAAACCTTGAAAACATGCTAAGTGACAGAAGCCAGGCTCTGAAATCCACACATCATGCTACCCATGTATATGAAATACCTGGGATAAGCAAATCTATACAGACAGAAAAAGTATATCAGTGGTTTCTTGAGGCTAGAGTTTGAAGAGAAATGATGGGTGACTAGTAAAGATTGTTCTAAAATGTATATGTGGTTATCCAGTTATCCCAGCACCACTTATTGAACAGGGATTCTTTCTCCAGTGTATGCTTTTTGTTTGCTTTGTCAAAGATTAAATGGCAATATGAGGATGGTTTAATCTCTAGAGTCTCTGTTCTGTTCCATAAATCTATGTCTCTATTTTTATGCCAATACCATCCATGCTGTTTGATCACTATAGCTTTGTGGTATAGCCTGAAGTCTGGTAAAGTGATGCTTCCAGATTTGTTCTTATTTTGTACGATTGCATTGGCTCTTTGAGGTCTTTTCTGTTTCTATATGAAGTGTAGAACTAATTGTCCAGATCTGGTTGTGAAACAGGGCCCATACCTCTCACCACTCACAAAAATTAACTCATACTGGATAAAAGCTTTAAAGCCCAGTGATGAAACTATAAAAATCCTAGAAGAAAGTATGGGGAAAACTCTTAAAGATAATGGTGTAGGGAAAGAATTTATGAAGAAGACATTTAAGTGGCAGTTAAGTTGCAGCAACAACTAAAATAAATAAATGAGACTTGATCAAGTTAAAAAGTTTCTGTCCAGCCAAGGGCACAATCAACAAAGCAAACAGACATGGGAGAAGACGTCTGCATGCTACGCATCCGATAAAGGGCTGATAACCACAGTCTGCAAAGAACTCAGACAAATAAACAAGAAAAGATCAAGCAACCCCATTAAAAATTGGGCAAGAGACATGAACAGAAACTTTTCTTACAAAGTTAGACAAATGGCCAACAAACACATGAAAAAATGCTCGTCATCTCTAATCACTGGGAAAGTGCAAACCATATTGAAATATCACCTAACCCCAGGGAGAATGGCCCACATCATAAGGTCCCAAAGCCACCAGATGCTGGTGTGGATGCGAAGAGACAGAAACACTCATCCATTGTTGTGAGGACTGCAAACTAGTGCGACCTCCATAGAAAGTAGTATGGAATTCCTTGAAGAACTTAAAGTCAACCTACCATTTGATTCTACAATCCCGCTATTAGATATTGATCCAAAGGGAAAAAAGGACATTGTATCATAAAGATGCTTGTATTCACATGTTTATGGCAGCGCAATTCACAATCACAAAGATGTGGAAACAATCCACATGAATGGATTAATAAATTGTGTCAGACATACGCCATGGGATTTTTTTTTTTTTTATGAGACAGAGTCTCACTATGTTGCCTCGGTAGAGTGCCATGGTGTCACAGCTCACAGCAACCTCAAATTCTTGGGCTTAAGCGATTCTCTTGTCTCAGCCTCCCAAGTAGCCGGGACTACAGGTGCCCACCACAATGCCCGGCTATTTTTCTGTTGCAGTTGTCATTGTTGCTTGGCTGGCCTGGGCTGGGTTTGAACCTGCCAGCCTCGGTGTATGTGGCTGATGCCATAACCACTGTGCTATGGGCGCCGAGCCTTACCATGAAATATTATTCAACCATAAAATGATGGAGATCTATCGAGTCACATCTTCTGGAACTACCTGGATAGAATTGAGGACCATTCTCTTAAGAATTGCAAAAATAGGAAAATAGGGCGGCGCCTGTGGCTCAGTCGGTAGGGCGCCGGCCCCATATACCGAGGGTGGCGGGTTCAAACCCGGCCCCGGCCAAACTGCAACCAAAAAATAGCCGGGCGTTGTGGCGGCCGCCTGTAGTCCCAGCTACTCGGGAGGCTGAGGCAGGAGAATCGCTTAAGCCCAGGAGTTGGAGGTTGCTGTGAGCTGTGTGAGGCCACGGCACTCTACCGAGGGCCATAAAGTGAGACTCTGTCTCTACAAAAAAAAAAAAAAGGAAAATAAATACCACGTGTACTCAATGCTAAACTAGAACTAATAGATCAACATCTATATGCAAACTCATATGGAAGCAAAACTCATTGAAATTCAAGTTGGGAGGAGGGAGAGAGGGGATGGGTAAACTCCTGCCCAACATTGCACAGGTACATAGCACACTTTCTGCTATAACTCTGACTTGAAACATACGAAAACAAATTATGTAACCAAAACATATGTGCCCCCGTAATAATCTGAAATTAAAAAAATTTTCTAAAATTTATTGTGGTGTTGGTTGCACAACTTTGTGAGTATAATAAAAACCATTGAATTGTACATTTTTGGGGGGGGGAGGGAGTCTCACTCATTGCCCTGGGTAGAGTGCTGTGAGGTTGTGGCTCACAGCAAAATCAAACTCTTGGGCTCAAGAGATCCTCTTGCCTCAGCCTCCCAAGTAGCTGGGACTATAGATGCCTGCTACCCAACTACTTAATTTTTCTATTTTTAGTAGAGATGGGGGTCGTGCTCTAGCTCAGCCTGGTTTCAAACTTGTGAGCTCAGGCGATCCACCCTATGTACCTCCCAGAGGGCTAGGATTACAGGCCTGAGCCACTGCTCCTGCCCACATTGTACATTTAAATGGAAAGTCTGCTTAGTACGTAAATCATATCTGATAGGGCTGTTGGAGAGGAAGAGCAGTTTGAATGGCTGAGTGAGCACTGATGCAACATCACAACCTGCCCTCAAGATTCTCAGACCAACACTCCTGATGCATTTCCATCTTTTTTCTAGAACATGAATGAAACTGCATCTACAGGACACATCTTCAAAAACAAGAACTACAACTTCACAACAGAACAGGACTGTCCACAAGCCCACGCCACCAGCAGAACCATCCTAAGTAACTGACGGGATGCCAGCAACTTTGTACATGGGCAGCAGCACAAAGGGACAGAACCGGTGAGTTCTCTGCCTTCTCACTACCGCACAAGGCCACAGGACATGGTGGCACAAGCTGGACCTCTCAGCTGCTGCTCATTACAGACAGCAGGGCCAGTGGCCCTCAGCCCCCACTGCCATCCAGTCTGCTGCCACCTCAGCCTAAAATAGCCTTTCCAATGTGGCATGCTACCCAGTAGCCAGCTTGGCTCTGTGCCACCTGCAAATTTATTAGTGAGGCCTCTCCCACAAGTAGCCACATTGTTATCTGAAGGTGACAGTTCAATAGAAAATGCCACCATGGAAGAGGAAGCCTCAGGAAGAGCAAGACCCAATGATGTGTCCATGCAAGAACAGGAAAAAAAATGTAAGACTCTGCTAGCAGTGTCTGGGCACAAGATGAACAATTTCATGGAGTCTCAGAGCAATGCTGCTGTTACTACAATTCCTTATCCAAACAGAACATTTGCAAGTGTTCATCCTCCCTCACCTTGCTGGGCAGTGCTCAAAATCACTTGCTGAGGCATCTGCATTTTGCAGAGAGGCTCAGAGAGGCTCAGAGCTGAAACAGCCCACAGTGGACTATGAGGGGGAAGCAGTGAGGCTCCCAGTGCTGCACAGTGAGTCTGAGTCCCACCCCACGACTGCCTCGCCTGCCCTCTCCCAGATCACTCTCAGAGGTCTCCAACTAAGATTACTGTTGATAGCACTGGTTACTTTTCATGCTCCAGAAATTGATTCATCTCAGAAGCTGTGATGTTCTGGCCTCAACATGGTGTTCAGGGCTGTTCAAAGGACCATGTGGCCTGAGGGTTCACATCTCCAGACAAACAGTAAATAACCATCAACTAGCGTCCCAGCTCAGTTGCCTGATTCCTGTGCCAATCCTGCCATGCAGCAGGGATGGTGGCAATCTGACGGCTCCTGCTACACACGGGGAAACTGAGGCCTGGAGTGATAAAGTGACTCCCTAAGGTTATGAGCGGGACATAGCAGGGCTGGAATTACAAGGCCCTGGGTCTCAGGCAAGGGCTGAGGGGAATTAGATGAGCTGAAGTCCTGTTAAGTGGCATTCAGCCCTTTGCCCCTCATGTCCAGGCTGTGGCTACAGCTGCAGCTGTCCTCAGAGAGGCTCTATCCTTACTGGCAGGCATTCTGGGTTCTTGCCCAGGTCTGTTTGGCTTGGACTTCAAAGGAACAGAACAGCTGAGCATCTGGGACTTCCCTGATGTCCAGGGAGCAAACATCAAAGATTTGCCAATGAGAGGCCACCTGTCCCATAGGCAGAGGCTTTCTGGGACCAGGCCTACTTTGTACCTGGCTAAGCACACACAGTCTCCAGGAAGGGAAGGGGTGGGCTGTGTGGCAGTGGCAGCAGGACCAGGCAGCAGGCCCACCGAGGGACTAGCCATGGAGTTCAAGATCTGGCTGATCTGGCTTAGAAACCTGGCCAGAGTCAATGACTCTCTCTTTGAGCCTCAGTTTCCTCATCTGTAAAATGGGAACAATAATACTGCCACTCCGGGGCTATTTGTAGGAATTAAATCAGGTGACACAAATGAAAGTGCCTGGAATAAAGGAGGGATTAATAATTGTCACCTCACTCCTTCCCTGGTCACTCTTACCCTTTGGCCTGTGGTTTGTGTTGAACTGGGACCAGAGAGGGATGAGGGAAGGAAACACCCTTAGGGGTCCAGAGTGAGGCAGAGCCTTACTGGCCAGGTCTAGCTTTAGGTTTAAGAAACAGGTCAGGATGCAGCTTTGCTGAACCTGGGTTCAGGCCCAGCTTTGCTGGTAGTGACCAGCCATGGAAACAGACAAGTCGGCGCCCCTCTCTGTGCCTTTGTTTCCTGGGCTATTAAGTAAATTCAGCTGTACCTGTTTCACCTACTGTGTGATGATTAATGTGGGAGGCAGAATAACGGCCCCCAAAGATGTCCAAGTCCTCAGGCCCTGAACTGTGAGTGTGCTACCTCGCAGTGTCCTGGGTTGTACGGTGTCTTTCTAGAGTTCATGTCTACTTGTCTTCCAAAATGTGACCTTATTTGGAAATAGGGTCTTTGCAGTGTAATTAGTTAAGATGAGGTCATAGTGGATGGGCACTAACCCCAATTTGACTGATGTCCTTATCAGAAGATGACGCATAGACACACGTAGAGGGAAGAAGCCACACGGGAGGGAGGGACTGGAGTGCCACTTCCATGAGCAGACGAACCCAGGGATGGTTGCAACCACCAGAAACCGGAAGAAGCAGGAAGGATCCTTCTCTACAGCCTTTGGAGGGAGCATGGCCCTGCCAACACCTTGATTTTGGACTCTTGGCCTCCAGAACTGAGAAATGTCTGTTGTTTTATGCCATCCCAATTTGTGGTGCTTACAGCAGCAGCCACCAGAAGCTAATGTATTCAGCAAAGGGGACTTTGCCGAGTGATTAAGTTCAGAACGTCACATGGGGAGATGACCCTGGGTTATCCAGGTGGGCCTGGTATCCTCACAGGGTCCTTATAGAAGGGAGGTGAGAAGTCAGACAGGACAAGATGACGTGGTGACGGAGAATGCTCAGAGTGATGCGGCCCCACCTGCACTCTGATGTTTGCTCCTTAAGACCCATTTTGGACTTCGGACCCCAGAACTGCAAAGAATAAATCTGTGTTGTTTTCAGGCACAGAGTTTGCAGTGATTTGTTGCAGCAGCTGCAGAAAATGAAAACAATCAAATGAAGCCATGTTACTGAGCTGGTGGGCTGTAGTCACCTCATGCTACCTTGCTCAGGCTGCCCCAGGCCCCCGGCCAGGCAGCACCACCAGCTAGGCAGTTTGTTAAGAAACACAGATTCCTGAGCCCAGTGCCAGAGGGGAATCTGCAGGGCAGTGCCCAGGGGCATGTGTCTGTGCCTGCACCTGGTGACTCTTATGAGCACACAAGTTTGGGTCACCCTGGGCCTGAAACTGTGACATCCATGGGGGCAAAGGGGACCTGTGACTCTCACTGCTCTGGCCACTATGAGCTTGGGGGAAACTTTAGGCTCAAGTGCTACACTTTCCTTGGACAAAAAAAATTGTGATTTTTTTTTTTCTTTCTGTCTTATTTTTATTGAAGTACTTCTTCAATTCTCTGGGTTTGGCCCTGGGGACAAGACAAGGAGCTAGGGAAGAGGCAGGTGCAGTCAGTGGGGCTTGCTGGGTCTCCATAAGAGTAGTGGCCAAAAGAGGGTCTGTGGGGCCTCAGGAAGGAGAAGATAGATGACTGCTAGGAATCAAGGGCAGGAGGGTGTGCGATGTGAACCAGCAGGCCCGAGTGGGGAAACACAGGTACGACAAGGGCGGGCCAGGCAGGGAGCTCAGGGGCTGTGTAAGGAGCTTGGGCATCAGCTGGGGGATCCCACTGCACGGACCTCCAAGGGTTGAGGATGGGTAGGGATTTGAGGAGTCAAGGCTGCAATGGATCAGATGTATATTTCAGGAGAAAAACCAGTCGACTACAGTGACAATTCAGTATCTGAGACTTCACAGAGAAGCCACAGTCATCATGACACAGAAATCATAACTTACACTGACCCTTTTTAAAATCAATCCTCTCAGCACACCTGCCTGTTAGCACCAGCGTCCACCCCACTCATGGTGCCACTGTCTTTGTCAGGCAGTGTCCAGATGACCCACATGTATTATAAATGCAAAATGTGGAAAGAGCCTGAATGCCCACCAACCCAGGAATGGATTAACAAGCTGTGGTATATGTATACCATGGAATACTATTCAGCCATTAAAAAAGATGGAGACTTTACATCCTTTGTAAAGGATGGAAGTGGAACACATTATTCTTAATAAAGCACCACAAGAATGGAAAAGCAAGAATCCTATGTACTCAATTTTGATATGAAGACAATTAATGACCTAGTACATGGTGGGGAGTGGAGGAAGGGGATTACAGAGAGAAGGAAGGAGGGAGGGGGGAGGGGGTCTCAGTGTGTGACACACCTTTTAGGGGCAGGACACAATTATAAGAGGAACTTTACCTAACAAAGCAATCAATGTAACCTGGTTCTTTGTACCATCAATGAATCCCCAACAATAAAAAAAAATAATAATAGGGCGGTGCCTGTAGTTCAAAGGAGTAGGGTGCCAGTCCCATATATCAGAGGTGGTGGGTTCAAACGCGACCTCGGCCAAAAAAAGAACCAAAAAACTGCAAAAAAAAAAAAATGCACCTGCTGTTGGGGGGTGTCTAATGTGGCCCTACACAAACCTTCCCCCTCAAAAACAAAGGACACAAAGGACCTAGTTAACCTCACCCCCAAATCCAGGGAAAGGACCCTAACCCAGCAAAGCCCTCTGGGCAAAGTGTGGAATTTTCCCACCTCCAACACCCTCATCTTTGCCCTGCCCAGGCGAGTCTCCGTCCCTTTTAATAAACCTGGCCTGGACCTCTTTGCTCCTGGTCTTGTCTCTGGGTGCTGGCACCGCACCTTTCACCTGCAGTCTGAGGAGGTTATTTGAGACTACATTATATGATGCAGGTAAAACTGCACATCTTGTATGAAGCTGCAGTTTCACGAAGTTGATGTGAGCTATGCTGAAGGCCTGGTGGATCAGATGCTGAGACATCAGTAAATGGGGCTGGATCTTGGCAGAGTGAGCCCAGCTGTCAACCAAACAAGACAAACAAGGGCAGAGTAAGTGCAATGAAAAAAAAAAAAAAAGTAAGTCTTACGGGAAAATTGGTGGAGCCCCTGGAATGTTTTTACGCGAATGACTCTCTTTATTAACATATCGTGACATTTAAATGTGTAAGGTACTTTCACATACAAATTTATTGCCAAAAAACCACTGGGAAAAAAAAATTCTTGTATTCATTTAAAAAATTCTCCCAGAGTTATAACTGTAGCTTAAACATTTTAAAATGTAAAATTAACATTTTAAATAATTTTGGGTTTCTATTTTCAAAATTTAGTCCCAATGAAACCTTTGTTTACTGTTTCCTATGAAATTAAAAGGCCTCTTCAGGGCCCTGTTGTTCTTATATAAACACCTCTTTGGCAAATCTGCTTCTTGTTAGACTGGGAGGTCTCAAGGGAGGTATTTACGTTTCCATCTCTGTGCTCCCTGGTACCCAGACAGCCTGGCACAGAATGGATGCTCTGCCTGGGTCTGTTACACAAATGAGTAAAGAAACTGCGTTTTGTCACTTGCTCGATGGCTGCTTAGTCACAATCTGTAGCAGTGGATTCAGAGAGTCCCTGAACTTGTGGACTTTAGTTTGGCTGCTGGGGCTGTAGGGGGCCTGGTGCAATGTGAGGCACACAGACGCTGAAATCAAAATAAAGCCTTGTCAGATGGCTTCTTACAAAGGAAAATAATGAGAAGAAAGCAAGTGATGTGGGGTGTGGTGTTCTTTAGCAGACCAGCTTTCCTAGCGTCTGGCTTCCTTTGCCCCGGCCCTCACTCACATGCCAAGGAGCTGCATCTGTGAGCAGCCAGCACAGTGGAGATCCAGAGTTAAATGGAGGGACCTTGGGAAAGAGAGGAAGGAAAAGATAGACAGAGGATCCTGCTGATACTCATTAGCTGCTGGATCCAGCCACACCTGAAACCAGAAGCCTGAGACTTTTAAGTTTCACCAGCCATCATTTTCTCTTTTGTTCTTGAGGCGAGTCTCTCTCATTTGAGAATGAACCCCTCCTTCTAGCTGATTTCTGGGAATACAGGAGGGAGAAGCTGACAGCAGGCCGAACGCAGTGTTCGGGAGGGAAGAGATCCCGGCTCCTGCACCTGGAGAGGCAGAGGAGACTCACTGAAAGCCCTAAAAACATGAGCCATCTTCCTAGTTTCAAAACAACCCCATTCTAGGGGTGGGGGTGGGGTAGCACAACAAACAAACCAAAGCCAAAGATGAATTTTAAAACCAGAGCATGGAAGGGAGGCACAGTAAAGGAGGCAGTTCGGAAGGGCCAATGAACAAACATCTTAACTAAAAACTCACTTAAGAACATCTACAGTCACCAGATTTCAGACTTGGTCTCCAAGGAAAAAATTCCTGACACGTTTTTGTCTCAGTTATAACTATGATGGTCACACGGTTCTCATTTCCTTCTGCTCATCTGTCTCGGTGTCCATCCCCCGGGTTCCTGGTGCCACACCTAGGGTGTAGGTGGGGTTACTTAATATTTGTTGGCTAAGTGAACAAATCGGCGAGAATAATCAGGGTCCAGCTGGAACATCTATAGTTTTCAAAATTTTATTTTAAACTTACCTGGAGTAAAATACATTCTTTTTGTGTACATTTCTCTGCATTCTGACAAATGAATAGGTGTGTGACCACCATGACAACAGTTCCATCACCCCCCTGAAAATCCCATCCTCCTACCAAACCCCTCGCCCTTAATACTTGGTTATCGCTAACAGAATCATCTGTTCTCCATTCCTACAGTTTTTTTAAAAATTGTGGCAAAATATAAATAACATAAAATTTACCATTTTAACCATTTTTAAGTGCACAATCCAATGACATTAAGGACATTCACAATGCTGTGAACCCATCACCCATATTCATTTTCAGAACTTTTCCATCATCCCAAACAGAAATTCTGTGCCCATTAAACCATAATTCTTCATTTCCCCCTCTCCCAGCTCCCAGTAACTTCTATTTCACTTTCTGTCTCCATGAACTTGAATATTCTAGGCACTGCACACAAGTGAAATCATCCAATATCTGTCCTTTTGTGTCTGGCTTATTTCGTTTAGCATAATTTCCTCAAGATGCATCCAATTTGTCAGCATGCAGAATCGCCTTCCTTTTTACCCTGTTTCCCCGAAAATAAGACATCCTCCGAAAATAAGACCTACTTACAGGAAAGATAAGACATCCCCTGAAAATAAGACCTAGCACATCTTTGGGAGCACACCTTAAAATAAGACACTGTCTTATTTTCGGGGAAACAGGGTAAGGCTAAATAATACCCCATTGTCTGTATATATCACAATTTGTTCATTTGCTGATGGACATCTGGGCTATTCATATCCTTTAGTGAATGATGCTTCTATGGACATTTGTGTACAAGTATCTGCTTGAGTCTCTGCTTTTAATTACTGTTCCTAGAGTTTTGTCCTTTACAGAATGTCTTATAAATGAAGCATCAAATAGGTCGTAATTTCTTTTTCATTTTTAGTCTGGCTTCTCTATCTTGGCATAGTGCATGTGAGAGTCACCTGTGTTGTCGTGCGTATCAATAGTTTGTTCCTTTTTATTGCTGAGTAGCATTCCATTGCATGATGTACCACAATTTGTTCAACCATTCTCCGTTTGAGGGACATTTGAATTATTAATATTTGCAGACAGGTTTTTGTGAAAACAAAAGCTTTCATTTCTGTTGGCTGGGTACCTAAGTGTGGGATTTCGGAGTCATAAGAAGTGGATTTTCAATTTTTATGAGACACTGCCAAACTGTTGTCTAAGGTAGTTGTGCTATTTTGCATTCCCACCAGCAGTACAGCTGCTCCACAATCTCGTCAACACTTGGTATTGTCAGTTGCCTCTGTTATCTTTGAAACCTTAAAGTATCAGACCTCCTTGTCAGATCTAAGCAATAATGATAGTGATAAGAAGTGAATTAAAATTACCATTTACATACGGTGGGGCACTAATCAATGCTACTTCCCCTTCTCCCCTTGGAGTTTCAAGTCCATTATCTCCATGATTGCAAGATCTCCTTGAAGGCAGGACTATTCTCCCCATTTTATTGGTGGTGTTCCCTCACCCAGGGAGATGCAGACTCCTGGAGCCTGGGTCTCCTTGCCTCCCGAGGCCTGGCCTTCCACCATACACCAGGGTTCCACAACATGGAACTGCCACTTTCAGGCAAAAGGTCTGACTGTTAGGTTTGTTCACTGGAAACAAAAGGTGCCAAGTGGTCCTTAGAGTTCCTGGCCATGACATTTTCCAAATGTGCCATTGTTTAAAGCCACTTCCCTGGGCACCAACCATCCGCAACATCTGCAATGCTTTCCAAAAAAGACAATATGAGGCCAAAGGAGAGAAGCACAAATAGTTCTGCGCAAAACTCCACACACCTGCAGGTGTCTGTGAGCCTCGTGGGGCAAGCCAGAAGGGACAGATGTGGGAAGCCCCACCCCAGCCTTGAAACCACAGGCTCACCCAGCTTCTCTCAACGAAAGCCTCAAAAGACCTTTTGCTGAAAGGAAGTTCCGAGGGTCTTACCTTGCCTTTGGTGGGGTTCCTAGGAACAGGAAGGCTCAGGTCAGGGCTCCTGCACCCTGTGTCTCCCCACAGCCTGCTGCACATGGTGCCTCTGTCACACAGCAGTCAGGACCGGGAGATGGGGTACATATTGCAAGCAGGTGGGGTCTGCCTCCAGTGCTGGGGTTCCCGTCCCATGCCCTTCATAAGGAGTGGCCACAGTGCTGAGTGCTGGCGCCTTAGTAGTGCACTTGATCACAGCAACTGCCGTCACGATTCATTCATTTCATTTGACAAACAAGGAGACTAGTCCAGTGGGAGGCACAAGTGAGGGTGCAGCTGGTAGGAGTGGGCACCAGGTTTCTGATGACACCAGGAGGGAGAAATCAACCTTGCTGAGCAGGACACACTTTACAGAAGAAGAGACTCTTGAGCCGTGTCCTTAGGAGTCTGCCGGAAAGAAAGTGGCACTCCAGGTAGAAAGACCACCATATGCAAAGGCGTTGACGTATAAAGTAACAGGAAACATTTGGGGTAGTGCAGGTCATTTCTTTCTTTCATTTTTCAGTTTTTTTTTTTGGCCAGGGCTGGGTTTGAACCCGCTACCTCTGGCGCCCTACCCCTTTGAGCCACAGGCGCCGCCCAATGCAGGTAATTTCTTATGGTAGGAGTAAGGGATGAGGGAGGGGCATGAGATGAACCAGGACTAGCCCCTCTACTGCTTCCTGGGGCTCTAATCCCTACTGTACACAGTAGACACTCAGTAAATCGATGCTGTTGAACAGGAATAATGGTCCTACAAAGGGCACAAAGACCACTGATAACCAGACCCCTCATCTCCATCTCTCTGCCTAATGCAACTCCCTGCCTAATACTGAGGATGGAGGTTCTGAGGGTTGACACAGAGGCTTGGCCCTTACGCCTTGGCATCCCCATGGTGCATGGCATCCCTTGAGGTGCACCAACTGTAACTCTCCTTCTCTTTCTCTCTCTCCTCCTCCCCCTTCCTCTCTCACTTGGGAAAACACACCAGGACACCAGTGTGAGAACGAGGTCTCTATGCTGCTAACCTTCATTTTGCTTTAACTTAGGTTCCTTTACTCTTGTTGATAACACATAACCAATGGCATCCCCATACTAGGTACCTTTGCCACAGTGGTCCCTTCCCAAGTTCGGCCAATGTCCCTCGAGCATCCCTTGGCCTGTCTTTACTTCCCCCACACGTAGCATAGGCCATTGGCAGCCTGAGGGCCAGATGAGCTCGATGCCTACGGAGTGTCTGCTTCTGTGCTTGCTCTGGGAAGTGATGATGGATAAACCATAGCCCCACTCTGAGGCCACCTCCACCCTGAGGCCACCTCCACCCTGATGTTTCTGCAGCTTTGTTTTGGGAGTCAATAAATTCCCCTCTTTGCTTCAGCTAGTTTAAGTTACATGTTTCAAGACTTCTGATTAATACAGCTTTGTTCTTGTTTAGATGATTCCCTAAATAAACTATGATATCATTTTTGTATTTTCTTTCTAACCCAATTGTTATTCAGGAGAGTGTTTGTCAATCTCCACGTAGTAAAGTTCAGACACGTTTGTGATCAATGCCTCATTTATTATGTTGTAATAAGAGGAAGAATAGAAATAGTTAAGTCCTTTCTGCTGCATTATTATTATTATTTATTTTTCTTTTAGAGACAGGGTCTTGTTTTGTCACCGAGGATAGAGTGTCACCGAGGACAGAGTCTTGTTTTGTGCACCGATGATGATAGTGGCATCATCATCCCATACTATAACCTCACCTCAAGCAATCCTCCCGTTGCAGCCTCCTGAGCAGCTGGGACCACAGGCATGTGCCACAATGTCTGGCTATTTTTTGGTTGCAGCCATCATTGTTGTTTGGCAGGCCCGGGACTAGGATTCAAACCTGCCAGCTCAGGTGTATGTGGCTGGCACCTTAGCTGCTTAAGTCACAGGCGCCGAGCCTAATCTTTACATTTGATGAAATACCAATAACCACACCTACACTCTTATTCTAAAACTTATAAGTTTACCTAAACACAGAAAATAGCTTCAGTAATTCTGCAAAAGAAGCGTATATAACAAATGAAGACTAGAAACACAAGGTGTGCTATGAAACAATTTAGCAGAAAGACAGAGTAGACTTACTTTTCTTAAGTAAAGCTAAATCCCCCTGAACATTCATGTAAATATGAAGAAGACTTTGCAAGGTCATTACCTATAAATATGAAGAAGACTCCTCACATGTAAATATAAAGAAGACTCTAAAAGATGGAGAGAAACAAGAGAGGTGAGTTTACGTGTTTGCTTTTTTTTTTTTTTTTTTGTCTCATATATTGCTAACTCGATGCTAGAGGAGCTGGTGACTCAGAGAAACCCCACAGCATCACTGGAAGCCACATAGTAAGCAGTAATAAAGCACTTCTGCCCCTCCTAGTCAGGTGGCATCAGGGCAGGCCTATTGGGAAGCTATAACTCTCATTCCAAGTAGTCACAAGGAACTCCTCCTAACTTTAAGTGTCAATGGAAGCTGAGTTACAAAGCTTGACTTCCTATTTGCACCTGGAAATAATATAGTGGCCCTTCCCCTTTACCCATCAGCATGATGTCTGAGGAGGTCTGTTAAAGTACAAGACTTAAACAAGATCCAGAGTCTTATTGCTTGTCATGTAACTCACAAAATGTCCAAGATTCAACCAACAATCACTTATACCAAGAACCAGGAAAACCTCACCTTTAAAGAGAAAAATCAACAGACATGAACACTGTTATAACACAGACGTTTGAATGATCTGACACAGATTTGAAAACACCCATTAAAAAATGTTTCAACACTCTGATAAGATCATGAACAAAGCAGCCTGTGATGGTTTTTTGGGTGGTTCCACCTTGAGTAGGAGCACACACCCTAATCCCTTGTCAGGGACAAAGACTGTAAAGGACCAACTGCCAGCCATGTGTAATCCTCTGACTTAAGTCCCCTAGATAAAATAGCCCACCTGGAGATTCCCCAGGGAGTTCTTCAGTTCTTTCCCCCTTCCAGAAGCTCTGGTGCTTTTTACTTTTTCTGTATTCCTTTCTAACTTCTAATAAAAGTCCTGTCTTACCACTGGGGGAAAAAAATGTTTCAACAAACAATTATAAACACACTTGAAACAAATTAAAAAACCAAAGTTTCATCAAGGAAATAGAAGATATAAAAGAAAACCAACAGAAATGTTAGAACTGGCTCGGTGCCTGTAGCCCAGTGGCCAGGGCACCAACCATGTACACTGGAGCTGGCAGGTTCGAATCCAGCCCGGGCCTGCCAAACAACGACAACTACCGCCAAAAAATAGTTGGGCATTGTGGTGGGCGCCTGGAGTCCCAGCTGCTTGGGAGGCTGAGGCAAGAGAATCGCTTAAGCCCAGGAGTTTGAGGTTGCTGTGAGCTGTGATGCCACAAAATTCTACCCAGGGCAACAGCTTGAGACTCTGTCTCAAAAAAAAAAAAAGAAAAGAAAAGAAAAAAGAAACGTTAGAACTGAAAAACACATGAAATAAAAATTTCAGTGGATGGGCTCAGCAGGAGAATGAAGAGGATAGAGGAAAAGAATCCCTGAGCTTGAAAGTAGAACCAATAGAAATGATCCAAACAGGGGGCCGGAGCCTGTGGCTCAGTGAGCAGGGCACCAGCCCCATATACCGAAGGTGGCAGGTTCAAACCTGGCCCCAGCCAAACTGTAACAAATAAAAAACTAGCCGGGCATTGTGGCAGGCGCCTGTAGTCCCAGCTACTCGGGAGGCTGAGGCAAAAGAGTTGCCTGAGCCCAGGAGTTGGAGGTTGCTGTGAGCTGTGATGCCACGGCACTCTACCAAGGGCAACAGCTTGAGGCTCTGTCTCAAAAAAAAAAAAAAAAACTAAATGATCCAATTTGAACCCACAACCCTGCTTGAAGGCAAAGCAAGATCACCAAGCCTAGCTAGATGCGGTTCTGGGGGAAAAGAGAGGGTGAATGAGGTAGAGCAGGATGGGAGGAGGAGCCAGGTTTCTGGCACCCAAAATGCAAAATGGGTTTCTAGCACCCAAAATTCAAAAACCTGCCTAGCAGGTTTTTGCACAGTCTGTGTCTCAATTTCAGGGTGAGAAACTGGAACATAAGCACTGGTTCTCTCTCCCCCAGTGAGCTGGGCTGCTTGGATTCAGCCTCTGACTCTACTAGGAAGGAATTAAAACCCAATCAATGGGGCGGCACCTTTGGCTCAAAGGAGTAGGGCACCAGCCCCATATGCCAGAGGTGGCAGATTCAAGCCCAGCCCCGGCCAAAACTGCAAACCCCCCCCCAAACCAAACAAAAACCAATCAATGATCCTAACATCTGTTGGTACAATTACACACTCTCTTCCCCAAGTGGGGTCCTCATCCAGCCCGTTACACTGATATGTGGGGATGAGCTTACCTTGCTGGCTGAGTGGTGAGGGTTAGTGCCATAGTGGAAAGGTTGCAAACACTGAGCCACCAAATTAGTAGCCGGTCTAAAAACAGCCATGCTCCCCCCACACCCTCAGTCACATGCTCACCCTCTGCCCTGACCACCTCGGGAGCACCTCCTCCCCTGCCCACCTCCTTTGACATGGGCTTGCTGTTTAGCTCTCGCCTCCGTGAACATTTGTGTTCTTTCCAGAACTCTCCATAAGCAGAAGATAAGACAAGCATTCCTTACAGAGACTTCAAATGTCCTGCCTGCCGGCAAGAAAGAACAGTGTTGTTCTGACCCCGCTATCTGTCTCCACAGAGGTTAAGGGGACCACGTGGGCAGTGAGTGGACAATATCTGAGGCCGAACCACTGCTGGATGCAGCAGTGCTACTGAGGAGAGAGCCCACGGCTCTTGCCCACGAAGAGCTCCCAGCCTAGTAGAGTCAGAAAGGCACAACTAGACTGTGAGCTCCTCGAGGGCACGACCGCATGACACCAAGCACAGGTTACAGGACAAGGGGGACTGAAAACGGAGAAGGCTGCTGCCCGGAGAAAGTGAGGTTAGGACTGGGCAGGGCCCAAGGGTGGGGATGGAGTGAGGACTGGGCCTTGGAGGTAAGTGGAGGGCTGACAAAGCTGGAGTTGCTGGAGTCGCTAGAGTCCCCCAGCTATGGACCAGGGACGGGTCCAGAGGCAGTCTGCCAGGTCTTGGAATTTTCAAACGTCATGTGCTTGTGCCATTCTCCTTGCTCAGTCCAGCCACTGCCATTTAATCATTCATTCACTCGCTGAATATACAGAGCGGGCACCCAGTACAGAGACGAGGATGAGCCTTCGTCCTCGAAAGGTTTACAGTCCAAGAGATGGATGAAGAAACAGACCTCGGATGGTAGCCCATGTCACTCAGGAGACTTCTGGGTTCTCCATCAGGGCTGACTGTGGAGGGCAGCTCCTGTTTCCTGCTTTGTGCCCAGATCAGCTCTGCCTTGAGGAAAACTGCTAAGGAGGCAGTGCTGGTGGTCTGGCTGGAGGGAGTGAGTCTGGAGGGGTGGCGCCAGGGAGCAGCTGGTGCCTGGACCTGGATAATGTAGACAGGTTGGAGGGAGATGGACGGGTTCTGCATGTATTTAGGAGATAGAATTAAGCATATCTGTGACCATTTTAAAAGCACATATATGTGCTGAATGTTTTATGAGCTTTATCTTAATCCTCACAACTGGTGGCAGTATCATTCCCATTTTACAAAAGAAAAAAACTGAGTTTTGGAGAGGCAAACTCTATGACAGAAAGGCACAACTGAGTTTTGCCCAAGGACACACAGTTAAGCAGGTGATTAAAGGGATCTGGAGTGGTAGTTGCTAAGGATGACATGGTTTCTGGAGGGATGGGCAGGTGAGAGAGTAAACAGGGAGGACCTGAGAGTGAGGGGAGACTCCCAACACAAAGGATGAAGTCAGAGCCCCTGGTCCAGGCCCATCAAAACCTGATCCACAGCCCAAGGTCTGGCCTCTTCTCCCATCCCTCCCTGAGCTGTGAGCCCTCTTCACCAGAGTGGGAGCTTCCAGAGTTAGGGACCTTCTGCAGTTCGGCACAAGCATAGAACCTGCTGCCAATAGTGCTTGTTGAATGAATCACGATATGACACAAACATTCATAATACCTTTAGAAGCATTTGGTCTTGAACAGAGGCTTGTACTTGCTAGAATGCAGTACCACTCCTCCCCCCATAGATGGCTCTTCTGGATGTGCACGCGTGCACACGCGCACACACACACCAGACATCCATGTGCACACACACAACACGTGAACACAAAATGCCAAGCATGCATATACACATGTATCTGTACAACATAAGGATGCAAATAGCTGTGCATACACACAAAACACACAGACATGCACACGCATGAGCATGCACACATGCACATCTACTGTTAGCGGTTTGATCCTGTGGATTGTTACCTTCAGACTAATGCCAAGAAACCTCTGCCTGCCTTGCTATGTGGTATGGTATGCTATGGTATACTATGGTAAAATACCTCACTAATATTTTTACAGGTAAAGAATCTGAGCTCTTTCCAATAGCAGAACTGTACTTCCAATCTCTGCCCAGAGGAGAAAATCAGGCCTGCAACATTCTGGATTCTCCCTCTGGGAGAAAACCACAGCCTGCCTCCCCATTCCATCCCACATTCTCCCAGTGAGATATTATACAGCATAAAACCGCCGGGCCTATATTAGCAGGAAATCCAACCCTGGACTATAAAGGGACCTTTGAGAGAATGCTCAGGAGCACCACCATCAGATTAGGTGGTGAACACTCATTTGTGCAGGTGGTTCCACCCGGTTCCCCTTGCAGCTTGCCTCTCTCCATGCAGAGACTGAGTTCATTAGCAGAGCAGATGTGGCCTGTCTCTACCCTTAGGATAAAGATCACGAAATACCACAGAAACAAGGACATTCTGAACCTGGGCTGCAGTAACAACCTCTGACTTGGGCCCAAATAAAACTGCATTTTTTCTGTCAGGTTCAATTAATGAACATTTATTCAGGGCCCATTCATTCAGCTTCATGTTTCCGTCCTGGGCTTCTCTGTCAAGGCCCTCTCCTGACCCCAGGATCGGCCCTGAGCAATTAGGCTGCCTGTGGAGGGAGCTGCAGGAAGTCAGTCCTCTGTGGAGGACCCACTATCTGGAGGACGGGGCACCTGGATGCTAACTAGTCCTGCCACATAGTAGCTGTGTGAACTTGCACAAGTAACTTACCCGGTCAGTGTCTTTTTATAATGTGTAAGATGTGGATAACGATAGCACCTACCTCAGGGTGGTGATGCCTGAATGAGATAATACACAGTAAGTGTGAGACTTTACGTATTCTGTGAGGGATGGTAACTATCCTTACCAACACGGTAGTTATCAGGTTAGCTCAGCCCTTTTGTTAGGTCTCCAGCCTCAGTTTTCTTGGATTATGCTTAGATTTAAAATTCCTCTTTGCACCAGAGCCCTTCCCTAAACTCCAGCCCTCCTGGCCAGACCCAACCTTCTTGGCTTCTAACTAGAAACTGGAACCAGCCCGGGTGCCCATCTTAGCCATACTTGTCCTTGCCTGGAGGTCTGACCGTAAGGTGAAGGCTACTTGCCCCTGGCTGCCTGGCCCAGCCCTGCTGCCCTCAGACAGAGCCGCCCACCTCACCTCTGACTCAAACCCCCTAGAGCTTGATACCAGCAGCTGGCCAGGCCTTTAACCAGTCTCCCAGCCCCATGGTGACCCACACTCCAGAGCTTGTGCTCGGATCTCTGAACCTGAGCCCTTTGGAGGAAGCAGGGTGGAGATGAGGAGGTTGGAGAGAGAAGCTGAAATAAGCCTCCCGTCGTCAAGCCCTCCCTCCGTTCATTTGGGTCAGAAGGCAGCTTCACCCTTGGTCAGGCACTATAAGCCACGAGCCCCCAGTTTTCACAGGACTGCAGGGACCCAGGTATCATGCACAGACTAGGATGACATCACTACAGATTTAATGTCTGCACTCCCCCCGGCTCCCTGCCTCCCCCAGTATAAACCGCAGGTGAGAAAGGGTCCTGCCTTCCTTATTCACTTAGTGCCTGGAATGATGTCTGTCCCATAGCACACGCTCAAGAAACACAGCTGTCTCATCCTGCCTGCTCCCTGCCCCCTTCCACTCCCACATTAGCACTGGTTTTTAAGAAGATGGGTATCATGCCCTGTGCCCTGTGTCCCTGTGTCCACCTTGGCCCTGGCCATGCCCAGGGTCAGTGGTCCAGGATAAAGGTAGAAGAGCAGAGCCAGGCGAGCCTCACCCTTCTCTCCAGGGTTGAACTGAGGTCATTGACAATGACACCAAGTACTTACGAAGATCTGTTCTGTGCCAGGCACCGGGCTGGCACCATTTTCTTCAATTACCTCCTTTTATCTGCACAACAAGCCTTTGGGTTAGGTATGGTGATCAGCCTCCTATCTCGTAGCTGAAGGAGGCATGCACTGGGTTTGGTGCCCCTCCCTGCTGGGCTTTGCTGCCTCCCTGTGAGCTGAACCAAGAACTGTTTCCAGAAAGTCTGAGTTTATACCCCTGTCCCATTACTTGCCAGCCATATGACTTTAGGGAAATCATGTCATGTTCCTCAGTTTCCCGCTCTGTGAAGTGGGGACAATAGACACACTTCTGGGAGGTGCTGTGCAAATCAGGGCTCTGCTCCCAGCACAGGCCCCTGTACAGAACAGGTGCTCACCAAGGGCTTCCTTCTTTCCTCCCTATCCTGAGTTGTCACTGTCCTTCTGGCTACAGCACAATTAGGGGAATGTGAGATTTGGGACCTTTAAACGACCAAGAATCTCTACTTTGGGGTGGTCTTCATGCCCACGCTGGAGGGAGGGCTGACCTCATGGGGGCCTTTGTTATTTTCTCATTATTTGTAGAATCCAAAACAGAGTCCCATTCCCAAAGAAAACCCTCATGGAAGCAGAAATAAAAACAGACCATCGCCCTCCCTGCAAGGAGGTTGCAGAATCCCAACCCCAGGGAGCCAAAGATCCTCAAACCAGGAGAGGATAGCTAACTTTCTTTGTTTACCAGGAAGCTTAAAACACTATCTGCTCTTTTGTTTCCATTTTCTCTTTATAAAGATTAGTCTGGGAAAAAAGGCTCCGCAACTGTTAAAAAGTTCCCACAGTCTAACCTGAACTGCTTTTAAAGGGCGTTATCAATAAAAACAGGCATGATCTTCTTTTTGTAGGTACAGGTTGACTTAATGAGTGTGTTCCATAGAATAATATTTTTCTATAGGCGAAGAACCAACATTTCGTATTGCTGAAGACTCCAGACTTGGGGCTCGAAGGACTTGGCTTTCTAACCAGATTCGACCCTTACCAGCTGCGTGTTATTTCTCAAATCACACAGCTTCTCTGAGCTTTGTTTTCCTCATCTGTAAAGTGGGAGTAATTATATCTGTGTTGGGAGCTGAATTTGGTAATGGATTAAAGCCTCAGCACAAGACAGACTTACTCCCCGACCCCTGAAGTCTGCCTTCTCCTCTCAAGTCAGATGTTTTCATAAGGCCCTGCCCCTGCCACTTGTTAACAGAATCAGAGATTCACTCCATTAACAGGACAGGAAGCAAGTGTGAGGTGAATAATAGGGTGAGAGACTGAATAGGTGCGGGGCTACTTAGGGGTCTGTCCCAGCTCTGATGGGTAGCCTTGTACACACCCCTTCCCTCTAGGCCTGTTTCTCCTTCTGTAAAAATGAGGGCTTTATCTCAGGGCTCTCCATGCTCCCCAGTCCTACGACTGAATAAAAATTTAGCTAATCCTCATGCCCCCATCTCCAAGCACCACTTTGAAGAGCACACTGTCTTTCAGTTTTTGGCCGGGGCCAGGTTTGAACCTGTCACCTCTGGTACATGGGGCTAGCACCCTACTCCTTGAGCCACAGGCGCCGCCCCCAGCACACCGTTTTTCAACAGGTGGGCCTGTTGGGGTCCTGCAGGGGACAGTCCCCAGCTCTGTACTTGAGAACTCACTGATCACTCACTCAGCACCTTCTAGGTGCTTGCCCCATACTTACTGGAGTCATGACATTTTCTGCTGGCAGCTGCATTTGCACAGAAGCTTGCTCTTTCACTTAGTGTTAGACACAGTGGCAATGGTGACAGGAGCTGAGGGTCAGCAGGCAGCAGCCACATGAGGGGCTCAGACAGAGGCAGGCATGCCCAAGGGCAAGGGTGGCCCATACTTCAGGCACATCATCCCTGCACTGCCGTCAGCACCCACCTGAATCACAGCTCCCACCTGTCAGCTCCCCACCAGTCGCCTGCCCCCCATGTGCTTGGTCACCCACATTGTCCTCCTGATAGTCACCAAAGATGCTGGGAATAGAAACACTCTGCACTTCCTGTAATGTTGGGGGGCTGTCAGTGAAGACCCCAAACTGTCCCTTGCCCTTTTGAAATATAGTTGGAATAAATTACGAGGAGGGGCCTTGCCAGAAAATGTCATTATAATCGTATGACTAGCGCTTGCGGTATTTATGATGACTATACGTGGTCCCTGCCTTGTGATGTTTCAACTTATAATGTTTTGATGGTGCAAAAATGATGTGCATTCAGTGGAAATTATACTTTGAATTTTAAATTTTGATCTTTTCCCGGGCTAGTGATATGACGTCTATACTCTGCTGCAACGCTGGGCAGTGGGAGGAACCGCAGCTCCAGGTAGCCGCAGGATCCCAAGGTGAAGAAACGCTGCTGTGCTCGACAGTGCACTGGATTCGATAAATATATGATATTCACACTTTATTATAAAATAGGCTTGGTGTTAGATGGTTTGGCTCAACTGTAGGCTAATGTCAGTGTTCTAAGCATGTTTATGGTAGGCTGGGCTGAGCAAATGGCAGTGACATTCAGTAGGTTAAGTTATTAAATGCATTTTCAACTTACCATATTTCAACTGAAGATGGGTTTATTGGATGTGAACTCATTACTCAGCAGAGGAGCATCTGTATTTAGAAACGTCACCATGAGCACACCTGCAAATCCCTGGCATGTGTTTGCTCTTCCCTGACCCTCATGCTAGCATGGTAGTCCTGTGGGACCTCCTCTGTCCTTGTCATGGTAACCCTGAGGAAATCGAGGCTCAGCAAGGGCTACTGCAAACCAGGGACCTGGAGCTGGGACCTGGAGCCCAGATCCTGGTGAGCCCATAACCCTGCCTCCAATAACACTCATCTTTAATGTCAGGGCAGTCTGTCCACTCCAGATAGAGATGTCTGTGTGCCTGTACAGACTGCAGAGGGCATAGAGCTGTGGCCTCTACCCTTCTGACCTAAGCAGATAATTCAGGAGGGCTGGGAGCCAAGAGGTTGAAAAAGCCCATTGTACAGATGAAGAAACTGACACTTGGCAGAATTAAGTGACTTCCTTACTGTCACACCACAATTAAATATCAGAACTCAAGGCCCTTTTCCTTCATGTCCAGGGCTCTTTCTCAGCTGCTCTGCCTTAGGGAAGTCCATGCTCTCTCCCTGCTCCATCGCAGCAGACAGGTATAAAATCAGGCAGCCTCCCTTGCAGGCCAGCACAACACACATTCATTCATTCATACATCCTGCATTCATTCATTCACACTGCCTTTCCCTGCGTGAGGTGCCAAAGTGACTCTGCAGTCTTCTCCAGCACAAAGGCTTCTGGCCATGAAAATGCTTGTTAAAACAGCTTCGCTGCATTGGGCATGGAATGTCGTGTGAATCTAAAACCTGGCCTGCCTGCCCACCCAGCGTTCTAGGGCAAGCTCTACGCTCCATGGAACGCAGACACAGGACAGCCAGGCTGCAGGGAAAAGCCTTTGATCCAGGGCCCAGTCATGTCCTCTGCTCTACCGCTGCCCTGGGAGAGGCAGTAAAATGTGCACATCAACTGGAGAGAGAACACTTAATGCTCCACTCTGGGCTGAACAAAGGGGGGAGGCAGGCCATACTAGGGACAGGACAAGAGGCACCAGCAGCGACAGAACTGTAGTATAAGGCAGCTGCGGTCGCTGGGTGTGCTGTAGGTCAGCACTAACGGTCCTGAACTATCTTGAAATAAAAATTCCCCAATTAAACCCGAACCATCACAGTTATGGCTCAGCTTCTGACACTGCACGCTGGGCCATGCTGGCAAGTTACTTATCCTTTGAGCTTCAGACACCGAATATGTAAAATGCAGATGATAAACTTTCCTCTCAACCCTCCTTGGCCTTCTGGAAGATTCAATGAGATCATGGGTGTAAAAATACCATCCAGAGGGGGTTCAGTAAATGACTAGGATAACCTTCCTGTTCCAGGAAACTAAGAGGGGTCTGCCCCTCACCTCCTTCTCAGGAGATGAGTGTCAGATTAGAAACAGCCCAGACTGGACCCTGCCTGTGGACTCTGCGTCTGTCTCCACCTCACTCAAATGCACTGGGACAGATGATTTTCTCCACTGTCAAGTGGAGATACCAAATACCTGTACGGACTATGGAGAAAACTAGAAGAGAAAGTCTAAAGCAGGGGTGTCCAACCTTTTATTTTCTCTGTAGCACATTGGAAGCGTAAGAGTTGTCTTGGGCCACACTTTAAATATACAAACACTAATGAAAGCTGATTAAACACTAATGAAAGCAAAAAAAGGGTCCATGCATAGTTTTCATGACATCTGACACTACAGGTAAGCAAAACAGACCTCACAACATCAGCATGGGGCCCACAGGTGTAGGCTGGACACCCCTGAAAGCAAAGGGCTCCCGTCCCTGTCTAATTTCTGTCTCAGTTTCCTCATCTGCAAAAAAGGAGATATTAATATTGATGCTACAGGACTGTTTTGAGATGGTTGGAAATCAGATGATATGTCAGTTGTGGAAACAGCTAACACATGTCTGGCATGCAGTGGGTGCTCAATTAATGTAGAGTCTGGGTCTGTGGGCAGCCTGGGAGGGGCTGACAGAAACATGCTGAATGACAGGCCATCTGCCGTTTCAAAGGAGGCTGGAGTACAGCGCCAGCATCTGCCGCCAATTACAGTCTCGTTTGTTGTCTGGTCTCAGTTTTTATTTGGAAAGATGCTTTGATATCAGCCCATGGAGACAGCTTGCCACATTAGTGTCCTGAAAGCACTGTGGCAGTGTCATCTTCTGCTATGGCCTGCCCATAGGTGACAGGGGGCAGCCCTCAAGGTACTTCCGGCTCCTTGATTACACACCCAGGAAGGCTCCACAGGAGGGGTCCTGAGATCAGATGGGAGGCTGTTCTCTCCACAGCATGGGTGAGACCAAAGGGCTCACATTCCAGGCTCTTCCTTGAATGCCTCTGTAGAATTCTCCATTTAGTGTGATCAAGAGAGAAATCAGTTGTTTTTCATATAAATAGTTATCTGTTTATATAAAACAAAGATCTCTAAGATCAATATCCATTGTTTGAAAAATAGAAAAGAAAAAAATCCATCCTCAAGTCTATCAACCTAAGAGAATGCTTTGTATTTTTGGGAATTCTAGTCTATGACTTCATACAAATGTTTGTTTGTTTTAAAACAAGATCTTACTCTGTCACCTGGGCTGCAGTACAGTGGTGCACCCATAGCTCACTGCCACCTCAAACTCCTAGACTCAAGTGATCCTCCTACCTCAGCCTCCCAAGTCGCTTGGGACTATAGACACATGCCATCACAATCAGGTGGTTTTTAAATTTTAGGGAGTAGAGGTGGGATTTTGCTGTGTTGTCCAGGCTGGTCTCAAATTCCTGGCCTTAAGCAATATTCCTGTCTCTGCCTCCCAAATTGCTAGAATTACAGGCATGAGCCACTGTGCCTGGACCACCCCTAGAGTTTTAATCCGAGCCCATGCCTTTTTGTATCTGGTGCTCTCCTCCTCCTCATTTGGATACCCCAATTTTACCACACTGCCTCTCCATCCTATAGGTCCTATTTCTATTGGCTGCTCCATTAGGAATGCCTAGGCAACAACGTCCTCAGGCATGCTCCCACACACACACAAAACCTGGACACAGACCCTGGTTTCCACTTGCCCTCACACTTAGGGCTGAAACCCAGGCATAAAATCTTTTCTTGCTGAGATTCATCCCTCCGGGTAAGAAGCCACATCCCACCCGTTGCTTCTTGTGACTTTCCTGGCTTCCCCACTGGGGCATGATCTGAATCAGTTGTTAAAGACAGACTGTCAGACAAGCCACAGGCAAGGAGAAAATATTTGCAAAAAGCACATCTGATAAACAACCGTTATCCAAAATATATAAAGAACTCTTAAAACCTAACAATAAGAAAACAACCCCATTAAGAAAATGAGCCAAAGATCTTAACAGAGTTCTCATCCAAGAAGAGACACGGATGGCAAATCAGCATAGAAAAAGCTGCTCCACATCATCCGTGATGAGAGAAGTGCAAATTATAATAACAACACCACTATGTACCTATTAGAATGGCCAAAATCCAGGACACGGACAGCACCAAAGATTGGCAAGAATATGGAACCACAGAAACTTCCATTCACTGCTGGTGGGAATGCAGAATGGTGCAGCCCCTTTGGAAGAGAACATGGCAGCTTCTTACAGAATTGAACATGATCCAGCAATCACGCTCCCTGGTATAGACTCAAGGGAGGTGAAAACGGGTATCCACACAACAACCTGCACACAGATGTTTATAACAGCTTATTCATAATTGCCAAACCTGGATGTCCTTGAGCCAGTGAGTGTATAAACAAACTGTGCCCCGTCCAGATAATGGGACACTATTCAGTGGTGAAAAGAAATGAGCTATCAAGTCATGAAAAGGCCTTAGAGGAAACACAAATGCTATTACTTACTGAGGGACAGAAGCTAGTCTAAAAGGCTGTTTGCAATGAATCCAAACAATAAAAAAGAAAAAAAGAAAGGGCTGTTTGACTACAATTGCATGACGTTCTGGAAAAGACAAAGCCATGGAAATAGTAAAAAGATCAGTGGTTGCCAGGGCCAGTGGGGAGGGATGGATGACTAGGGAGAGCACAGAGGATTTCTAGGGCAGTGAAACAATTCTGTATGATACTGTAATGATAGATAACGTGTTATTATGGATTTGTTCAGACCCATAGAATGTACAGCACTAAGGGAGAGCCTTAATGTAAGTTACAATGATGATGATGATGACAAGTCATTGTTGGTTCATTAATGATAACAACTCTGGCAGTGAGAGAAGTGTGTGTGTTGAGGGTGAGTGAGGGGGGAGAAAGGACATGGGATAGTCTAGAAGACCTCCTGCTCAATTTTGCTGTGAACTTAAAACTATACTAAACCGTAGACCCCTTGGAGTAGTCGTTGAGCCCCTGCTGCGTCACCTGCTTACCAGCTGTGTGACACCTATCAGAACTTCACCTCCCATCTTGCATGAGAACTCCAGGGAGGAAACTCTGCATCCACCAAGGATAGGGACCTTTGCTGACACCCACTGTGGTGGTGGTTCACCTCTGATGCAGCTGCAGGAGTTGCGATGGATGGGTCACAATGATCTAAATACAGCTGCCCCGAGGGAGAGTTAGCCAGACCCACAGACAACACTATGCCCACCCTTTAAATGTCACTGTTGCCTTCTTGCCGGGAGGTGAACATCCCCTAACTCCTCCTCCCTTGACAGCTGTCATCTCCTGAATGCCAAAGGGATGTCTGTCCTCAGTCCTAATGATTGACATTTTCTCATGTAATCCTCAGAACAAGCCTGTCAAGAGGGTATCATTATCCTCACTGGCTAAAAAAGAAAATTGAGGGCGGCGTCTGTGGCTCAGTGAGTAGGGCGCCGGCCCCATATGCCAAGGGTGGCGGGTTCAAACCCAGCCCCGGCCAAACTGCAACAACAACAACAAAAAAATAGCTGGGCGTTGTGGTGGGCGCCTGTAGTCCCAGCCGCTCGGGAGGCTGAGGCAAGAGAATCGCGTAAGCCCAAGAGTTAGAGGTTGCTGTGAGTCGTGTGACGCCACGGCACTCTACCCGAGGGCAGTACAGTGAGACTCTGTCTCTACAAAAAAAAAAATAAATAAAATAAAAGAAAATTGAAGTTCAGAGAAGTTAAGTAATTTGCCTGAGGTTCAATAGACATAAAATAGCAGACTTGAGATTTAAATTCAGGCTGATCACATGCCAAAGCATCACTGAATGGCAGGCTTTGGATAATTTGACTTTCTGCCTCTTCTTCCTAGCATGAGCGATAGCCCATGATCAATAGATCATGTTATATGTTAGTGGGTCCTGAAACATTAGGTTCTTAGTTGCCCAGTTCCAACTCTGGAATCAACATTCATCTACTTATTCAACGAGTGTCCTGAGCACCCACTGTACGCCAGAGCAGAGCAGGCAGGCCCTTCTCTCTTCTCCCTATTTATTGGCCTTGGCTCTGACCATAAGGTTTGGGAATAAACACAGGCCTTGCTGCTCCCTCCTGACAGTGGTGGAAATGATGTGGGTGGCCAGGAGTGGGGGCAGGATTTGACCAGCCCCACCTGTGTCTCACCTTCAGGAGGGCACACGTATCTTCACTCTCTTGGGCCCTCAGGGAGGCGCCGGTAGGCCAGGTCTTGCCAATAGCTGGGTGGGTGGGTATGTACCTGTTTCCCTCGGGGACCCCACAGCCTTGACTTGGGGAGGAAGGAATATTAGGAGGCCATTTGGCTCCTGGACCCAGCCCAGACTCTCCGGCAATGCAACAGGCATCTGCCCCATCAAGACCCCATTTCTGTTCCCACTGGCTCAGACACCAGAGAGAGGAGAGAGACAGGAATCAGAAGTCCTCGGCAACAACGTCCCTTTGGTGATGGAGCCTTCCTGCAGCTGGCTCCTTGAGGCATCTCCTGGGACAGAAGGTACCCTGCGCAGTCTCTGAGGCTGGCCATCCTTACTAGAACCCAAGGGGCAGCTGGGCCAGCTCTTTTGCACAGGAAGCCATCCTAGGCCAAAAAAGAGATAAGATCATGGGGCGCTGGGACAGCCTTTGGGTCTCTGCCTTGTCTAACTCCTCCGAGCTCTTTGTGATGAGGACTGAATAAGTGTCCCAAGGAACCATCTAGCCTGGCCTGGGCTCTGCCTGAAGGGCGGCTCCTCACGGCTCACAGCTTCTGCCTGGCACCCAGGAGCCAGGACAGCAGTCATTTCTCCTGACCTCATTATGTCAGCGCCAGATTCTGTCTTGAGGCTGGGCTGGGGACAGGATATTTTTTGCTCCTCCAGGACACTGTCACTCTCTTGCCCTGTGGTAATTTATCATTTACCTTGGGGCCTTATTTTGTTCCGAGCAAGCCCAGCTTCAGGATTTTAACCCCTTGTCTGCCCAATGGGGGGCAGTGTGGAAGCAGTGGGCCCCAGGCCCCTGATGCTGTCATGGGGAGCTGCCTTTGCACCTCCTTCTGGCCCAGCCAGATCCTTTCCCCCCACACAGATGGGAAGGCCTCCCTGGGACCCCGCTGCACCCCAGAGTTGCCCAGGCCCAGCACCCTGCTGGTGACTGGCAGTGGCACACAGCTTTGCTCTCCAAACTTGGTGTAGGGTGGGGAAGACCGTGTGCTGAGCACTTACGGGCATTTTATCAGCTTCCTCCTCTTACATTTGGGAGGTGGGTGTTAATCCTATTCGACAGAGGAGGGGGCTTGACTCTTCCAAGGTCACTCTTTCAGGCTGCTGGGCTTGAGGCAGCCCCGCTCTGCCCCACACCACAACTCCTCCCCACCCAGGAGTAAAGGGCCTTTCCTCTCCTTGCCTCTGGAGAAAGTTGCTCTGCTTCCTTGGCCTGCGTCTCATGGCAATCCAGGCCCATGGGCATCCATGCTGGAGGACCCCTGAACTCCCTTCTAACCTCTGCCTTCCTGGCCAGGGTGTAAGGTTTCTTGCCAGAACACTACGACACCTCTGCCCTGAGCTGGTTTTCCACTGGGGTCGAGACTTTCTGAGCGCATATTCCTGCCCATATCCCTCCCTCCCGGCACAACACTCTATGGCTCCCTGTGGCCTACTGAGTACTGTCCAAGTGTCTCAGATTCCCTTCAGAGGTCACACAACATAGCTGTACTTCCTTCCTCTGGCCTTCGGCCTGGCTTTAACCCTACCACCCTTTTCACCACTCCCTAGGCATAGTTGGAACTCTGGCACAGCTCTGTCCCCACTGACTATGCCTCATGCTCCTTGTCCAGGCAAGCTCTAAAGTTAGTTTTCATACCTTGCCCCCAGCAGGTGTTGTAGGTATGCTCAGCCACTGAAGCCAGCTAGGTATTCATTTCCTCAGGTGCACCAGTCTGCCACTGTGCTGAATTTTATAAGCATTAAAAACTTTGGGGTGGAACTGTCACTTGGAGATCTTAAGCCTGAATGTTGGCACTTAATCTAGAATGTACTATATTATCTTGATTGTACATTCATTTCCTGTCTGCTAAGAGTAACCACCCTCCTGCTGGGAGTAAATGATGGCACCCCATGAGGAAATTCTTCTATACAAGCAATTATCGAAGAAGTCACACAGGTGACTTCACCACAGCCCCAGGTTTCCTGGGCCTTTCCCCACTGGAATTCTGTCACTTGTTGCCAAGAATTCCAGAAACAGGTTCCAATTCCCAAGGACGTAAATGGCACTGGTTGCACAATTCCATCTTGGGGCTCACAGTCCCCTGGAAAGGACAAAATGGGACTTGGAAAGACAAGGAAAGAGAGTAGACCTGTTTTGTTTTTTGAGACAGAGTCTCACTTGGTCACCCTGGGTGGAGTGCTGTAGCATTACAGCTCACAACAACCTCAAACTCTTGGGCTCAAGTGATCCTCTGCCTCAGTTTTTCATTTTTAGTAGAAATAAAGGTCTCGCTCTTGCTCAGGATGGTCTCGAACTCATAAACTTATGCAATCTGCATTCCTTGACCTCCAGAGCGCTAGGATTATAGGCGTGAACCACCGTGCCTAGACCTGTGTTCTTAAAAGGCGAGCTTTCCCAATTCCCATGGGCTGTCCATGCCCTGGCTTGTCCACCTCTGTGGGAAGGGTCTGCGTGAGTGTGTGGATGGGTGATGAGCACGCACAGGTGTAAGCATGCATGGAATTCTGGGCTCATCCCCGATCTCCAGGCAGGAGGAGGTTGAGAAAAGAAACCAGCATTTCAATGGCAATGTGGGAAATAGAGTATTCAGATGAAATGGAAACAAAATAATCTGTTTTCTTGCTTCAACATTATCCACATTTTCTGAGTGTCTGCTCTGTCCCAGAGCCTGAGAACTGTGAATGTTCATGCCCTCTCGTGCACACGTGCAACCCTGTGTTTGCTGGGTGTGAGATGACAGTGGTGAGTGAGTATGTCCCTACCGGGGATTTAGGAGGCACCCACAGCTCTCTGGTGATGCCGTGGGTGTGTTAACATAGGCAAGGGATGAGCAGCAGGCAGGCAGATAGTGGAGGAAGGGATGTTGGAGGTGGGCTCTGAAGGATGAGCAGAGTTCTCCAGGCAGAGGAGGAAGACAGGAGCCCCTGGCAGCAGGTCCAGTGTGAGCAAAGACACGGAAACTGTTTAGTTTATAGAGATGACAAGTGGGTCGGCTGAGGATACTGAGTGTCAGATGAGTCTGAAATGTCAGTGGGCTGGGCTGCTTGTTGGGGAGCTGGACTTGGGCCTACAAATCTCAGGAACCACCTTCGTGACAGATCCTGGTCAGAGCTGGTTTTGGAAAGCTTGTTCTGGGGGGAAATAACCTATTTACCCAGAGAAAAGTTACAGCTACCATGATGATATTCCCACAGACAGTATGGTCAGTGGAATACTGTCCCCTAGACAAGACATCCACTGTCTTGGATTGCCACACATTATCAGCCATGGATCTCACTTTGAGAAGGGTTATACTGAATTTGCCTGTGATTACTTTGGCTAAATAGACTAAATATGGGTAGGGGAGAAAAATCTTCAACCTAGACTTTCTATAGGTAAAGAACAAGAACCAATCCTAAGTACATGGAGGCGATTTACCAATTCAGATTAGAAACGTAAGAAGTGAAAAGTTCTGCTGAAAAAGAACATGCTTTTGCAACATGCTTCTAAGATCTAGGATTAAAGAACTGGCATTTCCTTTGAGTGTTTTAGGACTCTGGCTGCCATTAATCATTGCAGCATTCTTCAAAGCAACTTCTAGAATCCTCTCCTTTTATTTTGAAGGCTTCATAAAAAAAAGTCTTGACACTTATTCTGACCAACTGGCAGTAATTCAGAGGTTCCTGTGACCCCCTTCTCAGGTTTGATAACTTGCTAGAATGGCCCACAGGACTCAGGAAGACATTCTACTTACACTTACTGGTTTATTATTACATAAAGGGTACAAAGGAACAGCCAGATGAAATACATAGGGGTCTGGAAAGGTTCTGGGGAAGGAGTATCTGTTCCCATGGAGTTGGGTGAGATGGGCCACCTTCCTAATGCCAGGACTCCTTCACAGCTAGGAAGCTCTCAGAAACACGCTTGATTAAATCATAGGTAACTGGGAATCACACTCAACCCCCAGCCCCTCACCCCTCCCCAGAAGTGGAGGGCAGGCCTGAAAATTCCAATTCTTTAATCCAGCCTTGGTCTTTCTGCTGACCAGCCCTATCTCGAAGCTATGTAAGGGCTCCCTGAGCCACCACACTTGTCATTAGCACGCAAGAGGCACTCTTATCACTCTGGAAATCCAAGTTTTTTAAAAGGTCTCCAGCAGGAACCAGAAACAAAGACCAAATATTTACTTTTTATCACACTCTCCCTCATTTAACGGTGTGTTATGGGCTGAACTGTGTCCCTTCAAATCCGCATGTTGCAGTCCTAACCCCCAGTACCTCAAAAGGTGACAGTTTTTGGAGTGAGAGCTTCTAAAGAGGTGATTAAGTTAAAAATGGACTGTCAGGGTGGCCCTAATCCATTATGACTGAGGTCAGGAGTGAAGGAAGACACAGACACACACAAAGGGAAGACCATGTTTGGACACGGAGAAATCGGCATCTATAAACCAAGGAGAGAGGCCTCAGAAGAAAGCCATCCCACCGATGCCTTGATCTTGGACTTCAGGCTCCAGAATTGTGAGAAAATTAAGTTTCTGTTTATGTCCCTGACCGTGGTACTTTGGAACTGCCGCCCATGCAAATGAATATGCCCTCCCAAAAGGCCAGGAGGCAGGTGCTCTTATCATCTCCACTCCTCAAGGCTTGGAGGAGTGCGTGCCCAAGGTCACACAACTATGGCCAAGGTCACACTGTGGGTCAGTGGCTGGCCATGCTGTCTCCTGCTTGCATCTCCTTGGGCACCTCCTCGTCAGGTACTCACTGGCCCTGGGACTGTCTTCTCTAGGACTGATGCTGTGGCCACAAGTGGTCCTGCCAGGTCAGCCCCCTTCACAGGGGTGAAATGCCAGGACCCAGATCAGCACATCAGGTGCCGCTACTTGGAGGCCGTGTGACTGGCAGGACTCTTGCATGTCCGAGCCTCGTTCCTTGTTGTAAAAAGGTGATGTTGAGCAAGACCATAGGAGAGGAGGCAACAGAGGCTGCTGCACCTCAATGTGGAACAGGTGTCCCCTCTGTGGGCCTTCCCAGCTCTCCCTGAGACCCTAGCCCATACCACATGTTGGCAGTTTGGGCAGCAAGGGGTTTCTGGTCACAGTGCTGCTGAGGAAAGGCAGGAAGGAGTGAAGGATCTGACCCTAATTATGCTCCTTTAGAGGCTGGTGCCTCACCTCCATGTCCACTCACAGCTGAGGAAACTGAAGCCTGGGATGGTGGTGTGGAGGTGGGTGTAATTTTCTCAAGGCTCCAAAGTTGGAATTTAACCAAAGTGGGAATTCCAAGCCAGGTCTGATTTCAAAGCTCTGCCCCTTCCAGAAAGGCAGCAATTACCTTCTGAGCTGTCTGTATCAGCATCCACCGGGCAGCTCTTACAGGGCACCCAGCGCTGACCCCAGCCAATACTGCTTCCAGCCCGGGTGTCCCAGGAGGTCGTGCCGCAAGGGAGTGGGTGGGCGCTGACCCAGAGCAGTGTGCTGGGCCCCAAACCGGATGCAGATGCTGTTTGCCCAGCGGGGTAAGCAATAATCTTTCCCTCTATTCTTGGCTCCTGGAGATTTGCCTCTCTCAGGGGAAATTACTTTGAGGTCACAGCGAAATTTCTGTGACAGCTAATAAAGTGACCTTTGTGTTTCTGGAAGCAGATCCTGGAGCCTGGGACCCTGGGGACGTGTATCGTCCTTCTTCTTCTCTTTTACTCCCCAGTGGAGGTGAAGGAGGTGGGCTGGAGTATGGGCTTCCTCCACAGTGACTTTGTCGTTTGCAAACATGGAACCCTGGGACTAGGGTTTCTCTTTCAGGGCTTCAAGTGTTCTCCAATTGTGTGTGGGGAGAGTCAGGAGTCCCAACGTCAACCTTCAATGAGGCAAACGTAAGCTGGGCACTGAGCCCAGAGCTGGGCATACAGGATGGCAGACGGGGTCCAGGATTCAGATCGTGCACAGGCCTGCGGCAGCCGCCATGTCAAGCAGGGTTCCAGTACTGGCTCTGTCATCTAACCTCCCCAAGTTATGTCGCTCTCTAAGACTCAGTTTCTACGCCCAGAAAATTAGATAATATGTGTAACAGGACTCATATCATGCAGGCTTCCTTGGCTGCTCCAGGATTTAGGATCAGGGTAACACAGCAGAAGGAGCTGATCGGGTTTCAGGGCAGTGAGTTGGGGAGCTGCTTGTGAGGCCCTGTTTCCACTTAGATGGTCTATTCTGGAGGTGGTCCTAGAGAAGGGATCCCCTTTTACCCTGCAACTTCCTGGCCCTGCCCTGCGGAATGAATCAGATCGTGTGGAGAATTGCCCAGCTCAGGGCTTGTTACACGGTGAGTATGTAATATGCTGAGGCCATTATCTTATAGTGTTTGTTAACAATGGGCTCTTACCCAGGATGACTTTGTAGCCACATAGCCTGCGGTTATACATAGCATCATAATGTCCCAGGCATTATGAGAGTGCACAAAAAGCTTGTTTAATTCTGCCTGGGTGCCCAGTACGGACTTCTGGCCGGTGACATCTTAACTGAGGTGCGAAGGATGCACCTGCGCTCACCAGGCGGGTGGGAGAGGTCAGTGGGAGTGCAAAGGGACAGTGAGCCAGAGGCAGCCACTACAGTGCACAACCCAGCCACCAGCAAGAGACTCAGTGGCAGACTTGGGTGGGGCAGTCCTGAAAGCCATCCAAAGGTGGGGATTCTCTGTCCCAAACCCAGATGTCTGGTGGTTAGCTATGTCGCCAATGGGGAGAGAGGGTCAGAGGCAGGAGACCAGTTAGGAGGCCCCATCCCAGGCCGGCCAGAGAGGGTGAGACTGCATGGAAGGTTGAAGTGGCTGGAAGGGAAGGGCAGGAGGAGCAGGTTCAGGGAGCCGATGGGGGTGGGGATGCTGAGTTTCAGGGACAGAATAAACAGAACACCAATTGTGGTACAAATCACCTGGAAACACCCTGCTTGCCTTTTCCAAAATGTACCTTCGTCAGGGATATGCTAGGGCTGACTCAGAAAAGCACCAGAACAGTGGACGAGCTGCTGCTTCTCTTATGGTGTCACTGTGTAGCCTCTGGTGACCAGCTAAGCCCTCCTTACCGAGCAAAGAAGGTGAGAACCCAAAGAACACTGCTGATTCCCCAAACACCTGTCTAGGTCACAGAACTAATAGCTAACATTTATTGTGTACTTGTGAAGAAACTGCCGAGCCCTGGCAGGCTTCATTCATCCTGGGGTCTTATCCCTCAGGGGTCTTATCCTCATTTTGCAAAAGAAGAGACTGAGGGTCAGAGAGGTTATGCCTCTGCCAAAGTTGCACAGCAGCGGGAGTGGAGCAGGGTCTGCGTGGCCGGCACAGAGCACAGAACCCTTGCAGACCCTCACTTCCTCTTGGCTTCCTTGTCTCCGCAGCAATCTCCCTCCCTGAGATCATAAATCTGTATAGCAGGGGAACTTGAACCCGGACTGTCTATCTCCAAGTCTAGTATTCTTACTACCCTGCCCTCCTCAGTGGAATATAATCTTGATCTTTTATCTAATTCCTGGTGGAAGGTGGCAGGGGGGTACCTGATTGTAATCAACTTCTGGCTTTTTATGATCTACCTGGGATGTAAGAAGACCTGGGCAGAGGTTGCAAGGGACAACAAACTGAACACAGAGCCCAGGGAGCAGCAGGCCACCGGGATCCAGCCCATTTCTGTGGCATCCTCAGGCCCATCCATAGTTCCCAGTGGAAGAAGGGACGTGTGGTGGGACAGGGCAAGGCAGCCTCTGAACATAAAGCCCTGTGGGTATCCGCCATCCCTCCTGGACCCCCACAGCTGTGGCCTGCACTTCTCTGTCCCTCACCTGGCCCTTCTGTGGCAGCCCTACCTCTCCATTAGCCCCAGTGCCAGCTCCTTCCCCATTTTCATCAGCCGAGATCCAGCAGTCAAGATGCTAACCCAGTCCTGGGGGTTCTTGGGGGATTGGACCTAGGTTTCCAACAAACAAGGGACCCTCAGAAGAGGTACAGAAGTGGGGTTAGGTTGGCCTCAGCTGAGCTGAGCTGAGCTCTCATGCCTGCTCTGACTGCCCACTATAAGCTCAGAGGTCCCTGACTGCCACAGTGAATACACTTGAGGTTTAAGCAGGGTTGCTGCTTAGGCCTCAAAAAATCTCAGCCAAGTTGTCTTAATTCCCTAGAGGAGGTCGGGAAGCCAGAGACATACCTGTTCCCTCCCGAGACCCTCTGCTGTGTCCAAACCAAATTATTAAGGGACTAAGCCCGAGGAACACAGACAGTACCTAGAGAACTTAAGATGCCAGGGCGCTTGGTAAAACAGCCCCACTTTACTTTACAAATTTTAAAATACAGCATGTTGCCCAGCTACGGCCCTGTCCTTCGAGTCACTGCTCTAAGAATTAAAAGATGCTTGGGTTTCATGTGCAGGAATGTGCAAATGCCAAACACCTGCAGGGGAGAAAGGTATGTGCCATTGTTCTGTTTAATTTACTGTCTGAAAATATTTGGGCAAGAAAAGAATGCACAAATGAGCTTTCCAGTATGATCTGGGGTCCTGGTGAGACAAATTGCTTCACGTGTAGATGTGCCAGTCCATCTGCGCATCAATCCCTGTTTATGTGTCCAGGGGCGACGCAGACCAGAGGAGAGGCACTACCCAACTAACACTGTGGTTCCTCACCCACAAATATCCCTAAATTCCTCCATATCTGTATTTGTAAATATTTTATGTAAACCAGATGGATTTGTAGAAGATGCGCAGCAGAATCTGGTTTTATTTTTTAGCAACATGTAGTATAAAATGCTTCAGAAAAATGATCTGTGCATTTGAAAGGAACAACAAAAAAAAGATTTCTGGGTCTACTTCTGAAACAGCATGAGAACCAAGAACACTCTCTTTAGGAAGCTCTGCTCAGAACTAACTTTTGGGTCTACAGAAGTTACCTCAGAGCAGCAGCTCCAAGTGTGCATGCTATAATCCCCTGGGGAGATTTCGGCACTTCTAATGTCCAGAGTTTGATCACTTTACACCGAAAGCTCTGGTGAGAGTCAGCACATGGGGTGTTCCCTCCTCAGGTGTCTCCAGCGTGCACGGAGCCTGACTTAGCGCAGTGGTTCTCTGCCTGGGTGCATGTTCCACTCACCTGGGAGCTTCCCCTCTCCATATCCAGGCTGCTCAGATCAGTTACATCTGGGCCCAGCCTGCAGCAGATCTTAAAGTCTTCCTGGGGATTCACATGTGCTACCAGGGCTGGGAACCACTTTCCTTAAAGGACTTGGACTGATCCTCAGGTATGTGACTGTCTGGACAACTGTGGTCATTGGGGACTTAGAATGGGCCTGACAATATCATCTCAGTTCCGATCTAAGTCTTGCCCCAAGTCACCTTCGTCTTTTCTCTCTCTGCCACTAGCTAATTATGTGTTAGATACGCGTCTGGATTCCAACTGCTACCTCTGTGTCTGCCACGGCCAGCGCTTTAGCCCAGGCCCCACAATTCTCTCTCCTCTGCCTCTCCTGTTCCCTCTCACTTAAGCACCACCCAGCACCTGGAGGAATCTTCTGAATAACAAACCTCATCACGTCTCTGTCCAAATCCTCCAGCAGATGTGGAGACGCTGGACCCTTTGTGGGCTGCTCGTGGGAATGAGAATGGTGCAGCCGCTCTGTGGGAGTCAGTTTGGTAGTTTCTTAAAGAGTTAGACATACGTTTATCACACAGCGCAGCAATTCGTCTCCTAGGATCGCCCCAGGAGAAACGAAAACATATGTCCACACAAAGACTTGTATGCAAATGCTCATAGAAGCACTGTCTGCAATATTCCCAAACTGGAAACAATTTAAACATCCATCACCTGGCAAATGGACTGACTGTGGAGTAGCCAGTGAACGGAACAACCCTGTGTGCTACGACACAGAGGAACCTCAGAAACACAAGGCCAAGTGAGAGAAGCCAGACACAGAAGACTGGGTGGTGTGAATCCATGTGTATGCAAGGTCTAGAAAAGACAAATCTATAGAGACAGAAAGCAGATTGGTGGCTGCCTGGGGATTGATAGAAAGAGGCACGAGGGAACATTTTGGAGTGAAGGAAATGTTCTAAAACTGGATTGTGGCTGCACAACTATTTAAATTTACTAAAAATCATGGAACTGTATACTTACAGTTGGTGAACGTTATGGTATGTAAACACTTTGTATACAGTTGTTTAAAAAAACCCCCTCAAACTTCATGTGGCTCACATAGGAGCACGCACAAGCATCTTGCCCAGCATCTGATGCCCTCCACCATGTGCTGATCTGTCTTTCTGGGACCATCTCCCCAGTACCCAAGCCCCATGGACTCTCATCTTTCCCCACGCTCAGACATGGCCCTTCTTCTCTGAACTCACCTTGTTACCACTGCTAGCTTCGCCACTACTAAATCTGCCTCTTTCAACACTCCCAGCCGATACTGCTCCCTCTGGAAGCCCCCGCCCTACCACAAGGTCAATGCATCATTTGTTTGCTTTTACGTCCGTCTCTCCTATCAGAGCAGCGCTTTAAAAACTCAAGCTACTGGGTTGTGAAATCGATTTTGAGTGCTATAGTTAGAATTTTAAAAAATGAATTGAGAATACACCTTACATAGTAAGCACGTTCTTTCATGAAATGATTCCCACCTTTCTATGTGGAAATATTTATATGCATACTGGGTTGCATATTTCTTTACTATGGCTTGAGGTTAAAAAGTTTGAAAAAGTGGGTGGCACCTGTAGCTCAAAGGAGTAGGGCGCCGGCCCCATATACCGGAGGTGGCGGGTTCAAACCCAGTCCCTGCCAAAAACTGCAAAAAAAAAAAAAAAGAAAAGAAAAGAAAAGTTTGAAAAAGACTTCATTAGACAAGGCACTTCTTGAGGGTGGTGGCTGTGCTGTTTCTTTCTGGATCCCTGTGACAGGCACTGGGCTTAGGACCCAGAAGTTGCACAGCAGGGCATCTGCTCAGCGAGAGTGGTTTTGTGTGCATGTGAAACTCCCCCGGCAACTCGATTATTAGTCTGTGTCTTACACTTTTTCCTCTTCCACAACACACACAGGGTTTTAAGAAAAGTTCTAGGGAGGGGGAGCCTGAGACTTTCTGATACCAAGATTTTTTTTTTTTAAGCATCAAAGAAGGCAAGAAAACATCATCTTTTTCTGCTGCACCCCTTTTAATAAAAGGATTCACTCTGTAAAATTTGGGTTTAGTCAAAAAGCCACAGTCAAGGATCCCCACAGCTGCGGGTTCACCAGCCCTGCTGGACTAGCAGCAAACCTCAGGAAGAAGTTCAAATGATTGCTATAAACCTTAGTAATAAAACTAAATATGCAAATGCATTTTTTTGAGTTAAGATGTACAACATGAAAATAATAATGTAATGCTAATAATTTAAATCTAAAACTCCAGATGGGACTGGCTACTTAATTTATAGGATTATACTCCACAATGCAAATGGAGAACTCTGTCCATGACTGCAAAGGATGAATTCAAATTCTGGGCCCTCTGAGTGCGGGGTGCAAGGTACTAACCTGTGGAGCTGGCCCTGACCCTGAACTATAGGCTTGAGTATAAAAGGGCCACTTTAATGGGTCGTAATGGGTGGGATACAGAAGTTCCCATTTCACTCTGAGGTTTGGAGAAACAAATTCAAAGATGCTTTTGAAACAAATAAAAGAGGCAAAGAATCTCTTAAGTGACGACAGGGGGCTTGCAGATTCTGCATTTGGCTCTACCTCCAACCCCATCTGCTTGTCTTTGGGTTCAACATTCTGTACCATTTTCTTAGATCACAGAAGCCCAGGAACCCCAACCTGATGGCAGAGAAAGAGAAAACCTAAGGAGCAGTGGTTCTCAACCTGTGGGTCGTGATCCCTTTGTAACAGTGAAAATACATCGTGGTATTAGGAAGGTTGAGAACCACTGCTACGGAGTGTCAGACAGGGCCCAAATCGCCAATAACAGAAGGATTGGGGCTCAGAAGAGAAACTGCGTGCTTCATAGCCTGAGCATGACTAGAGAGAGGGCCTGTCAGCGCATGCCTCAGTTTCCCTGGTCTGGACCCACATGTTTGGCCAGGGCCTTCTCTTTCTGCCTGAATCTGCCCACTGGCCTGCCCTAAATGACATATGCTAAGTCTCAAGGCCGGCTTAGTCCTCCAAGCCTGGCCCTTACTCCTTCCTCTCCCCCTTGGCCAGGATCCTCAGAAGAACGTGAAAAAGAGTCTGAGATTGGTCTCTCTGTCTTATGAAGCTTGGATTGGGGGACTGGTGGTCAGGAAGAGGGAGAGGCAGGTCCAGCTGCACAGAAATATAATGCAAGGCTCTATTTACTGGTAATCCCATGAAGAAAACTGCCTTTGACTTGTTTGTACAAACAGTTTGCAAATTGAGATGGGAACATTTTTTTAAAGATCAGCCTTCCCTTCACACAACTTAAAATGTTGTCATTTTAATTATGTGGAGCTTCTTTAGAGAAACTTTTTACTCCTAAGCCATGTCAAAAGCAATTTCCCAGAAAGTGAAGCTTTCCTGACTCTAAAATGATAGGCCTGAACTTTCCCTTCACCAAGAACCAGGGGTCCACAGCTCAGGGCACATCCACTTGCTTCTTGCTGACTCAGAATTGCAGGGCTCCAAAGAACCTTATACATCTTCCAGCGACTAAACCTTATTCAAAGTAGAAGCAGCCACTCTTTAAATAGAACGCGTCTTGCAGAGGACCGGTCTATAAAATAATCAGAGTGGAACAGCTCTGGCTGAAAGGCCTGACCTGCTGCGTCCCTGGCCACTCCTCCCCACCCCTTGGTTAGGAAGGGCTTCTGTCTCCTTAGAACTCTGAAGAACCCAGTTTGAGAACTCCTGGTCTATCCTAGCCTCCTAGAATCCCTATTTTATAAGCAGAAGAGAAGGCGCCACCATAGCGTGGCCTCCCCCTGTCTCTAGGCTGTGATGATTCCAGCACCCCAGGCTGCCTCTCTGTTTCCTTTTAGTTGCTGGGAATTTAAGGGCCCTGAAAGATTTGAAGCAGCTTGTGCATCTGTGTGGTCCCAGTGGAGGCTCGGCCGTCCCCCTGCATTGGCTTGGGCCTGTGTGGCCTGCAGTCCTTGGTGGAAGGAAGCATCTGCACGTCCGCACCCCACCCACCTCCGGCATTTCCCTGAAACCCATTAAAGTGGCAGAAGCGGTGCCCATGTGAAAACACTTACATGTACCATTTGGGTTCGAGGCAGCAAACTAACCCCATATTCACAGCGAGCTGAAACTTGAGAGCCTTTCAAGTACTCAACCAAACCTGATCCAAACTGCCCCTACTTTGGAAGGTGATTCAAGACACACAGGTCAAATGCCCTTGGCCACTTGCCTCCTCTCTGTTCTGATTCTGGCTAGAATGTCCAAAATTTAAATACAGTAGGAACTGTAGTTGACCACCTCCCTACATTGATCACCTCCTTCAGTTGACCTGATTATCATAGACCACACATGCCCCACATGTGCTCAGTGAAAGTTCCTTATTTTGACCAGTATGTTACAGTCTCTTGAGCAGCACAGAGGTTCTCCTATACACACATTCTTTTTTTTTTTGTATACAGTTTTATGAGTTTTTAAACATGCATAGGTTCTTATAACTGACACACTTACAGAATAAAGGATAATTCTCCCCACCCTCTCATGCAGTCCCTTTGCACTCAAATCTTCTCCTTATCCCTAATTCCCAGTGACCACTTATCTGTTCTCCATCACCGTAATTTTGCCTTTTTAATAATGTTATATAAATTAAATTATACTGTATGTAACCTTGGGAATCTAGCTTCTTTTCCTTAGTATAATACATTTAAGGTTCATCCAAGCTGTTCCATGTGCTAACAGTTCAT
This sequence comes from Nycticebus coucang, assembly GCF_027406575.1. NCBI lineage: Eukaryota > Metazoa > Chordata > Mammalia > Primates > Lorisidae > Nycticebus > Nycticebus coucang. The sequence goes on from NC_069796.1 coordinate 82,119,649, forward strand.
TCCTTTTCATTGCTGAGTAGTATTCCATAATATGGATGTACAAGTGTTTATCCATTCACCTACTAAGGGACATTGGTGTTTCTCTAGTTTTTGATAATTTTGAAGACTACTACTATGAAAATTCTTTTACAGGCTTTTTTTTTTTTAAACATATTTTCATTTTACCGCCCTGGAGTCAGATTGTAGAATGCTGAGCGTGTGAGAGTGTGTTTACTTTTCTAAACATTTTTCTCCACTGCCAAACTGTTTCCAGAATGGTTGTAGCGTCTTGCATTCTCACCAGCAATGCATGAGAATTCTAATGTTCCACATCCTCAATCACATTTGGCACTTTTTTTAGCCATTCTAACAGGTGTGTGGTAGTGTCTCTGTGGTTTTAATGCACATTTTTCTAGAGACTAATGATGTTGAGCATCTTTTCATTATTTGACATCCATATAATTTCTTTAGTGAAGTAATTTTGCCCATTTTTAAGTGGCTTGTTTGTTTTCTTATTGTTGAATTCTGAGAGTTCTTTACATATTCTGGATATCAGTACTTAGTTGACTATGTGATTTGTAAATTTTTTTCCCCAGGGTATACCTTATTTCCTCATTCTACTTAGAACCAATTTTGGTTTAAGTACAACTTACCAAATTTTTTTAATGAATCAGGATTTTGCTTGTCATATCTAAGAATTCTTTGCCTAACCCAAGATCACGAAAAGTTCTCATATGAGTTCTTCTAAGAGTTTTGTAGTTTTACATGTAACTTTTATATCTCTGATCCATTAAGGGTTAATATTTGAATATAGTGTGAGGTTTTCAAAGTTGCGTATGTGTTTTTTTCATATGAATGTCTGACTGTCCCAGCACCATTTGTTGAAACTATTGTCCTTTCTCCACTGAATTACATTTACCACTTGTCAAAATAAGTTGACGCTATTTCATGACTCTCACCTCTCTTTTCTGTGCCCCTAACTTATGTAACCATGCTTTCACAAACAATACGCTATCTGTGTTAGTGTATATAGCATGAGCCCTCTCCGCTCGGTTCTTTTTCAAAATACTGTCTTCCCTCTTCTGGTTTCTTTGATTCTCCAAATAAATTTTAGAATAAGCTTATTGATATCTACAAAGAACATGGCTTGATTTTGGACTAGCAATGCATTACATCTATAGTTTGGGACCAGTTTGGGAAGAATTGGCATCTGAATTGTATTGAATCTTCCAATCTAATAACCATATATGCTTCTCCATTTATTTAGAGTTTTAAAATTTCTCCCAGTATCATTTTGTAGTTCTCAGCATATAGATTCTGTATGTATTTTGTTATATCTAAGCCCGAATATCTCATTTGGGGGACAGTATTATAAATGAGACTGTTTAATAAATTTCAGTTTTCCCCATTGTTAATTACACAGAAATTGATTTTTTTTTCTGTTGGTCTTGCAGCCTGTGATCTTGCTAAACTCATTTATTGGTTCCAAGAGCTTCTTTTTTCCTATAGATTCCTTTGGATTTTCTATGTAGACAATCATGCTATCTATAAAGATGGATAGATTTATTTCTTCTTTTCCAATTCAAGTGCCTTTAACTTCTTGTTCCTGTTTTATTGCACTTGCTGGGACTTCTAGTATAATATTCAATAGGCATGTTTTCCCCGGTTATGGAGGGGGATTTATAAGGGAAAAGTATATGATCAAGTATGATGTTAGCTGTAGGATTTTTGTAGATGCTCATTATCCCTCCCATCCCTAACCCCTGGAGACTGCAGTTCTCTTTTTATCCGTCAGATAAATGGCTGGTTTCAGGTCAGGGGTGTCCTCTTCTGTTTATAGTTTGCCAAGAGTTTTACCATGAATGAATGTTGAATTTTGTCAAATGCTGTTTCTGAATCTAATGATATGATCCTGGTGTTTTTCTTATTCAGTTGTTAACATGGTAGATTCCATCGATAGATTTTAGAATGTCCGAACAGCCTCGAAGGGCCAAGAAGTTCTGAGCATGGCATCTGTTACATACCACATTCCACGTCTATTAATGGTGTTCAAGTATGTATCCCCATGAGGTAAGGACTCTTTTTGAGTCAATTCAGTAAGCTCACCTCACATTCTCTCTGTGTCCACTAACACATTACCCTCAGTGATCTCATGTCATCGTATTTAATCTGCACAGCAGCACTAGGAGGTAGACATCATTGTATCCACTTTACAGTTCAGACAATTTGAGACCAGAGAAGTTAAGAGGCTTAGTCTTCTATCCAAGTTCACATCAAGCTTTCTTTGTTGTAACGTAGCCTTGAACCCTTCTTCTAACCATTAGTCATTTCAGTACAGTGAACAGCACACGACAACCAGGTGGTTAACACTGAATATATCAAACGATTAAGCCTCGGTGCATGCATACCAACTGTAAAGAACCCATCCTCATGAGCTTCTGTCATTGAATGAGTCTTTCTTTTACCTTCTCCAAGGAAGTTTGCTCCCAAACTCAACTCACTGCAGTCCAGTTGAGGACAGCAACATGGAGGCAGCAAGGTTTTACCTTATGGGATATCAATGAAAAGAGCCACGTGGGCGGTGTCTGTGGCTCAGTGGGTGGGGTGCTGGCCCCATTTACCGAGGGTGGCAGGTTCGGGTCTGGCCCCAGCCAAACTGCAATAAGAATAACAAAATAGCAGGGCGTTGTGGCTTGCGCCTGTAGTCCCAGCTACTCAGGAGGCTGATGCAAGAGAATCGCCTAAGCCCAGGAGTTGGAGGTTGCTATGAGCTGTGTGATGCCACGGCTCTCTACGAAGAATGATAAAGTGAGACTCTGTCTCTACAAAAAAAAAAAAGAGCCACTCCACAGAAAGGCTTCATCATTTGCTTCTATTATTTGACTGATGGGCAATTCTCAAGAAAAACAATATAAAGCTAGAGAGAGCTGGGCAAACTGCAGAGTGAACAAGTCCATTAGATACAAAACTCCCACGGCCAGAGAGTGGTAAGTCTTGGAGGTGCTGGGAGTCCCTAGGGACAAATCATTACGCACCTGCCCTGTTTCACTTCTCAACTGTGAGGCGAATTTCACAGCCATAGTGTAGCCAGAGTGCCCTTATGTCTTACATCAGTACTGAGATTTAACAAATAGGCAGGTGAAAAGGTCTATCACAATAGCCTTGTGTATGGACACACAGGTGGACTCCAAACAAGCTGATGCTGTGTGCATGGTGGCAGACCCTGCCCCACTTCTACTTACGGCTGCGTCTCCTTCCTCACTAACAGAGCTCAATTCAGTCAGGAAGGATGATCTTATTCGGTCATGGAGATGCCTGCATTTCATTAAAGATATAGGTCCCCACCTGACTCCCAGACCCAGGGTTGAGTCATGGCTGGTTCCTTCTCCTTGGCAGGTAGGGGAGTGGTGCAGGTTAATAAGATAGAAGCAGTGCGCTGGAGGGCTAGCTTCCTGAGAAAGTGGGTGAAGCTCTGTCGGGAGAAGCCTTTTGCTCTTCTTCCTTCCCGGGACACAGACATGATGCCCAGAGATGGAGCAGCTACCTTGGGACTATGGAAATACAAGTACAAGATCAAAAGCCAACACACAAGGTCGTGTGGAAGAAAGAGCCTGGAATGCAGATGGTGCTGTCAGGTGTCCGGTGACCAGGTCCTCCAACCAGGACCTACCTCCAGAACTCCGGTCATGTGGGAAAAATAAAACTATTATTTGTTTAAGGCATTATAAATCAGGTTTTCTGTTACTTTCAGCCAAAGCATTTCCTCTCCATTTACAGAGCCAGCTTTACCACTCCTATGTCCTCAAGACCCAACCCCAGCCAGCGCACATCTACACACCAGCCATCGGGAGTTCTGGGCCCCAGGCCCATGGGGCCCCCACTCTGAGTCCACAGGCACCAGCATTAGCCAAACTTGTCTTGTTCCTGATCTCAGGGGAAAGATCTCTCATCATGCAGTAGGATGTTAGCTGTGGGTTTTTCACAGATGCCCTTTATCACGTTAAGAAAGTTCCCTTTTATTCCTAGTTTATTGAGTGTTTTTACCATAAAAGGGTGTTGGATTTTGTTAAATGCTTTTTCTGCCTCAATTCAGATGATCATGTGGCTTTTCTCCACCTCATTCTATATGAATGTGGTATCTTACATTGATTTATTTTTGTATGTTGAACTACCCTTTCATTCCTGAGATAAGTCCCCCTTGGCCATAATGTATAATCTTTCTAATACACTGCTGGATCTGGGTTGCTTGTATTTTGTAGAGGATTTTTGCATCTATATTCATAAAGTTTGTCTGTTGACTTTCTTTTCTTCTAATGTCTTTGTCTGACTTTGGTATCGGTCTCACACAAGGAGGTTAGCATTCCCTCCTCAACTGTATTTCGGGAAAGTTTGAGAAGAGTTAGCGTTACATAATGATCTTTTCTTTTTTTTTTTTTCTTTCTTTTTTGGAGAGGCAGAGTCTCACTTTCTGGCCCTCGGTAGAGTGCCGTGGCCTCACACAGCTCACAGCAACCTCCAACTTCTGGGCTTAAGCGATTCTCTTGCCTCAGCCTCCCAAGTAGCTGGGACTACAGGCACACGCCACAATGCCCGGCTATTTTTTGGTTGCAGTTTGGCTGGGGCCAGGTTTGAACCGGCCACCCTCGGTATATGGGGCCGGCGCCTTACCGACTGAGCCACAGGCGCCGCCCCATAATGATCTTTTAAAAACACAATCAGGGCACCGTGCTCCCAGGCTTAGGACTGGTCCTGATTTCTTATTAGAATTCTTCCCATTATTCACTGGGCCCTGAAAACATGCCCGCTCCTCATTGCTGGCTCTGGTCCAGCCACGCTTTTCCACTCCAGTGATCTGCAACATTTTCCACATCAGTTGTTTTCTCAGACAGAGACAAACCTGAAACCCATTTACTGTCCATTGCCCGGTCTCTTCTACCCAATAAGCCCTCTTTACTGCCCCCGGGCCTTTGCACATACCCTTCCCGCCCTCTGTCTGGAGATCATTTCACCTAGCTAAGTGTGAGTCATTCTTTACAGAACCTTCCCTAAGTCACCAGCCTACACATAGTAGGTTAGAGTCCCCATGGGAGCTTCCCCTTTATAGCAGTGATCTCTATAGTAAATATTATTACTTTTTATTTTTAGTGTTTTTTAATTTTTTTGAGACAGAGTCTTACTCTGTTGCCCTGGGTAGAGTGCCTTGGCCCCATCATAGCTCACAGCAACCTCAAACTCTTGGGTTTGAGCAATCCTTTTGCCTCAGCTTCCAGAGTAGCTGGGACTACAGGCCTCTGCCACTACATCCAGTTAGTTTTTCTGAGTTTAATAGAGATGTGGTCTTGGTCTTGCTCAGGCTAGTCTCAAACTGAGCTCAAGCAATTCACCCGCTTTGGCTTCCCAGTACTTTTTCGTTTTTAAAGAAAGGGAGGGTCTGCTATGTTGTCCCGGTTGGTCTCGAACTCCTGGCCTCAAGCGATCCTCCCACTTCAGCCTCCCAAAGTGCTAGGGTTACAGGTGTGAACCACTGCACCTGCCTGTGACTAATTATTGATAGGGAGCATAGGCTGGCTGGTGCTGGGGTCTCTGGGAGTACTGTGACTAATTACTGATGTGATTTTAGGCTTGTGCCTATCTTCCCCACAGGCTTTCAATACTCTGATGGCAGGTGCTATGCTGGTCTTGTTCATCACTCTATATAAACCTGGTGCCTGGCCAAGTGTTCTTCATGTGGTAGGTCCTTGATAAATACTAACCCAAAGCCTGAAGGATAGTAATTGGAATTGGGAAGTTTTCTATACTTATTAAGGTGAGAAAAAACTTAATTAGAAATTGTTCCTTAAATGGCTCAAACAACATGTTTAAAACACTAAACTCAAAGCCAGCCAAATTTGTGAATTTATATATTTTCTTAAAACTATTTTTGAAGCTGGATGCAGTGGTGTGCACCTGTAGTCCCAGATACTCAGAAGGCTGAGGCAGGAGAACTGTTTGAGCCCAGGAATTCAAGATCAGCCTGGGTAATATAGTGAGACCTTGTCTAAAACCATTTTTTTTTCTTTTTAGTTATACTTAATGTTCTCTTTACAATGTTTTCTAATCTCCTCTATCTCTAATGTTAAGTGTGTTTCTTTTACTCTACGTAGTCTTGATTAGGCATGCCCCAAATATATATGTTTTATTTCTCTGCAATTGTAGCTTTTATCTTCTTTTGTATCCAAAAGTTTTTTATTTGTCTTTCTTTCTTTTTTTTTTTTTTTTCAAGTGCTGTTTGTGGTCGCAAACTTAGCAGCATACATAACCTGAGAATGATTTTTTTTTCTCAAAAGGTTTTTTTAAAATTGGGGTCCTTCTTGATTCAGATTAAGAAAAAAGAAAAAAAGAATAAAATAGTGGTCTTGTATTTTAATTTCATTTAAACTTTTTAATTTAATTTTTTCTTTTTAATTAAAGCATTTCTACACTTGATCTTAGCCAAAAGGCTGAGAAGCGATTAATGAAAACATTTCTTTTTAATTTTAGTAAGTCTTGTTCTGTCACCTAGGCTCAAGTGCAATGGATCTCATGACTACTCACTGCAACCTTGACCTCCTGGGCTCAAGTGGTCCTCTTGCCTCAGCCTCCTAAGTAGCTAGGACTATAGGTGCCCACCACCATGCCTAGCTAGTTTTTCTATTTTTACCAGAGACAGAGTCTTGTTCTTACCCAGGTTGGCCTTGAAATCTGTGAGCTCAAGCAATTCACCCGCCTCAGCCTCCCAGAATGCTAGGATTACAGGTGTGAGCTACCACGCCCAGCCATCATTATTAATTTTCCCAGGTTCTTAGTGAGACTTTTTGATCTTAAGCCTTGGGGTTCTCTGTTGATTATTTCTTTCATAGTTGTTCTCCTCTGTTTTCTCTTCCTAAAGTTTGTACTTTGAATATGTACATCTGTGTATTGGATTTTTCCTCCATGTCTCTTATTTTCAGAATGACAGCGAATTTCCATATATTGTATATATATTTTAACATTATGACAAATACCTAGTACAAGGAATGTTCTTACATATAGGAGTCTTAAAATGTACAAAGATTTAGTTATAAACATGGTCACACAATACTATTTAAGATAACAGAAAACTGAAAAAATCTCAATTTCCAAAATGGGGAAATTTTTAGTATCCTAAGAAGATGTTGACATGTCATAAAACTGTTATGTCAAAAAAACAGTTTTATTCAATTAAAAAAACAGAGAGGAATAAAATAAAGAATAAAAGGAAAAAATATGATATGAGTTGGATCTGGTTTGTTTGCCCCTCCCCCCAAATCTTCAAGTTGAAATTTGATTCCCGATGTTGGAATTGGGGCTGGTGGGAAGTGTTTGCATCATGGGGCGTATCCCTTAGGATTGGTGTGGTGCCATTCTTGCTGGAGTGAGTTCTCACTTAGTTCCCGAGAGAACTGGCTATTGAAAAGAGCCTGGAACATCCTCCTTTCTTTTCCTGTCTTGCTTCTGATCAAAATTTTGCCACAGGGCAAGAAGCAAGAGAGAACTCCAGCTCCTCTTTGCCTTCTGCCATGAGTGGAAGCTCCCTGCAGCCCTCACCAGAAGCAGAGGCTGGTTCTATGGTTCTTCTATAGGCTGAAGAATCATGAGCCAAATAAGTCTCATTTCTTTATAAATTACCCAGTCTCAAGTATTCTTTATAGCAGCACAGACAAAGACAAATTACATATACACATTTTAAAAAATTCAGATAGGATACAGACCATAATATTACCAGTGTTTATTGTGGACAAAAGGGCAACATTATAGTTTATTTGAATTTTCTTTTTCTTTTTTTTTTGAGACAAAACCTCAAGCTGTCACCCTGGGTAGAGTGCCGAGGCATCACAGCTCACAGCAACCTCCAACTCCTGGGCTCAAGTGATTCTCCTGTCTCCGCCTCCCAAGTAGCTGGGACTACAGTTGCCTGCCACAACGCCCAGCTATTTTTTGGTTGCAGCCGTCATTGTTGTTTGGCGGGCCTGGGCTGGATTCGAACCCACCAGCTCAGGTGTATGTTGGCTGGTGCCTTAGCCGCTTGAGCCACAGGCACTGAACCTATTTGAATTTTCTACTGGCTTCTTTAAATTTTATACAACAAACAAGTAGTACTTTCTTCAATAAGGAGAAAAAAAATCTTTTTCCACATCTTTTCACATTTTCAAAAGAGGAAAAAATTTGGAAAACTCATGATACCCACAGCTATTATAGGTACTATAAACTGGCATTTTGAATATTGTTTATGCCACTACAAAATGGCATAAAACATATGAACACCAATTTTGCAAAATCCAAGGCTAAAAGACTTTATTTGATTTGACCTTGTGAATCTCTCTCAAAGAAACAGTTCAAAATACTAAAAAAGTTATGCATATGAAAATGTTCAGGCTCAGCGCTAATAGCTCAGCGGTTAAGGCACTGGCCACATACACTGGACCTGCCAAACAACAATGACAACTACAACAAAAAAATAGCTGGGCGTTGTGGCAGGTGCCTGTAGTTCCAGCTACTTGGGAGACTAAGGCAAGAGAATTGTTTAAGCCCAAGAGTTTGAGGTTGCTGTGAGCTGCGACATCACATCACTCTACCAAGAGCAACAAAGTGAGACTCTGTCTCAAAAAAAAAAGAAATGTTCACTGGATTGTTTGTAAAGGTGAAAAATTAGAAGTTAACCAATTATAGTATAGTATTATACTATAACTAATGTAGTATAATATTAATAGAAAAATGGTTAAATAGTACACATCTACTGAATGACTAGAGAACATTTTTACACATTGAGAAAAAACTGAAGGAAAAAAATGGTTGTTTATAAACAATAATTATGAGAATAATTATGCTCAAGATTAAAAAATACTAGAAGGAAATGCATGAAATTTAATGGTGGCTGTTAGGATATAGAATTATTCGTGATTATTTCATCCTTATTTGTTTTCCAAATGTGGTCATATTACCTTTATTCGTATAAAAATTATACGTTTATGTGCCACATAACAATATTTGGTCAAGGATGAACCATGTATGTGACAGTGGCCCCCTACAATTATAACACTATATTTTTACTGTACTTCTACTTATAGATACACAACTACGTACCACTGTGTTACAGGTGCCTATGGTACTGAGTACCGTACTGTGCTGTACAGGTTTGCAGCCCAGGAGCACTGGGTGCCATATGGCCTAGGAATTAGTAGGCTGTACCACCTAGGTTTCTTCAAATGTACTCTGCGATGTTCGTGCAAGGACATAATTGCCTAACAACACATTTCTCAGAATGTATCTGTGTGGTTAAGTGACACATGATTCTGTAAGAAAGCGAAAAAGAAGAAAAGGTATGGAAGAGGAGAATATGAAGGATCTGAAGTGAGGCAGGGAGAGCAGTGACTGGGTGCAGAGGGACCCCTCTCCAGAGTTGGGGGTGTCAGGGGCTGAGAGGGTTAGAGGGACTGACTTCAGTTTCCATTTGGGCAGTGAGCTGGTGGTGATGCCTTAAATTGGAGGGTGGATACAGTGTGCATGGGATGTCAAGAAGAAGCTATTTACTGTGGTTTGAATGTTGGTGTTCCTCCAAAATTTATTGTTGGAACCTTACGCCCAGTGCAATGGTATGTGGGTCGCTATGAAAGTTTTGAGACAGACTGTGTTACAGTCCACTATTTCACTTTCAAGAAACACAGTGGACAGCATCCTTTCTGATTCACTCATGCAAATTTCAACTTGCTCAGCATAGCAGTGTTGCAGGGAGGGCTTCATTGGTTTCCATCCTCGCAGATTTTACGTTTCCTGATTTTTGTGTATTTCAAAACTTTCGTAACGACCCACGTATTAAGAGATGAGGCCTTTAGGAGGCAATTAGTTTCTCACGAATGGGATTAACGACTGTCTTACTCCAGTTTGTTATGCCATTACTGAATCCCTGAGACTGGGTCATTTATAATGAACAGAAATTTATTTGGCTCACAGTTTTGGAGGCTGGAAGTCCGAGATTGAGGGGCCGTATCTGGCTAGGGGTTTCCTGCAGCGTCATAACTTGGGGGAAGGCGTCACATGGCCAGAGAGAGAGCAAGAAGAGGCTGAATGCATCCTTTTATAATGAACCCGCTCCCATGATAACCACATTAATCCACTGATGAGGGCAGTGTCCCTCCGACCCAAATACCTCCCATTAGGCTGTTTCCCCCCTTCTGTCATATGAGGACACATGGATGGCATCATCTATGAAGAGAAGCCCTTATCAGATGCCGAACCTGCTGGTGTCTTGGTCTTAGATTTTCCAATCTCTAGAACTGTGAAAAATAAATGTCTATGGTTATACATTACAGTCTAAGGTATTTTTATTATTGTCAGAGATAGTATCTGAGGAAATGTCAGGCTCTAAGGAAGCTGACCCAGCCTGCCCTGCACCCAGCACTGTTTTCCCACACGCCTGCCACTGGGAGGTGGTCGTGGGAGGAGGACCCAGGCCAGCTTCAATGCCATGATTCTCTGATAGCGACTGGCCGCGTGCCTTCTGGCCGAGACTCCCGTAGGAGGGTTCTGGCTCAGAGCCGCTACAGACTCAGCAGCGACAACACTGTCTTTCAAGCTTAGCGAATAAAGCTATTTTACATGCTTGGATGCAAAAAGCACTCCTCCCCACTCCCCTGAAATGAAGGCATTAAAAATAATGCTCATTAAAGTCAACTCAGACAGGATAATTAAAGGCAAGAGCTTCCCGGTCTAAACACAGCTCTCTAACTCCAAAGATGCCAAACCTCCCCTGTCCCACCCCACCTTTTTACTTACTATTTTTCCTAATTAGAGAAGTGGCCCAGAGACAGCAGAGCTTTTGTTGTCTGGTCTTCATCATCAGTTCTTAAGGAGATTATGCATGAAGCACCCTTTTGCACAGCGCAAGTGATAAAAGCATTGGCACACCGTAAGGTCCGGTGCTGTTAAGTACGTGATGTGAACTGAGTTGCAGCTGACTTTATCCAAACGATCCTTTCACCTACATCCGGTCTAGTAGTCATCAACCTACATTTATGAGTGCCTATTGTATCCCTGGCACAGAAGAACACGGTGTGACCTCCATCAGCAGTGTCTACCACACTCAGCAAGTGTCACATACCTGATTGCAGATTATACCCTGTCCCTGTAAGATTCACTGCCATGGAATGGCAGGCTTCCAAAGCCAGCCCCTGAGAGTGAACGAGGCTGATCTAGATACAGGAATCACACACCCTCATGGGCCTGCAGGGAAATAAGACAGAATGCCAGACGTGGGCCCTCTTGCTCTAGCAAGCCCTATGGGTCACAAGCAGGCTGGGCTAGGTGAACACCTGGAGTCATGTAGGAAGTGTCATTTTCTTTTTCTTTTTTTTTTTTTTTGCCGGGGCTAGGTTTGAACCCGCCACCTCCGGCATATGGGACCGGCGCCCTACTCCTTGAGCCACAGGCGCCACCCGGAAGTGTCATTTTCATATACTAAGTAAGGTTCCGGCTGCTAGTTGTCCCAGGTTCATTTTCTCTTTTTTCTAGAAGCCTTGGTGAATCTGGGATGGGCAGTGATGGCAGCTGCTTCTCTTCTCTGGCACACAAAGGGAAGGCGCACACCATCCTTTTACAGGACAAATTCCAAATAGTTCCAAGATGTCAAGGTAAATATGACACCCTAACATCATCTAAGGAAAACTAAGGGAAAATTCTTTTGAAAACTTGAAGCAGTAAGAATCTTTTTAACCTAGCAGCCATAAGAGAAAAGACTGATAAAATGGATTAAATAAAATTTAAGAATATCTGTATCTTTAAAAACTGCTGTGTACTAAATCAAAAGACTAAAGACATACTGGGAAGAAATATATTCAACTCCATTTATTCATAACAGACAGAGCTCATTTCCATAATACACAAAGAGCTTCTACAAATTGTTAAGAAAAAAACCCAACAACCTAATGGAAACAAAAGCTGTGATCAAACAACTCCCAGAAAAGGAAAAGATGTTCAACCATACTCATAATAAAAGCATTGCAAATTCAAACTCCTCTGAGATACTATTTTCTGCCCATGGAATGGCCCAATACTCTACCTGCCAATATAGTGAGGTGACGGGGGTGGATCAGAAACATAAAGTGATACAACCTTGATAACTGATTGTTAGCCTGTCAAAACCCATCAACATTAGTAATGCTAACTGACCCATGATTTCCACCAGATCAGTTGGATGTAGTTATATGTATAGGAAATGGTGGATGTATACATTTATACCATAGTCTTGTTTATAATGGCAAAAGGGTGCACACAACTGAAATGACCATAAGTTGTGGTCTGGTTAAAGAACACCAGGGACATCCTTGCGAAGGCCTATTACACAGCTATAAACACATCAAGGAAGCTCTTCACATACGAATGGGGAAAATATACCCAAGTCATGTGGTTAGGCAAAAGAAACATGGTAGGAAACTGTACGATATACATCGTAAAAAATGGGGAAAAGAGATATACAAACACATATATGCTTATAGACGCATAAAATATCTTTGGAGGGATATGAAATAAAACTAAAACATTGGTGTTCTGTGGGAAAGAGAACTGGATATCTGGAAAGCATCGTACGCAATACACACAATGTACTTTAACATTTTCAACCACATGAATGGATTACCTACTGTGGCAAATTCTTTCAGCCATTCAAAAAACACCAGGACGGAGCACCTTTTCTTCTTACCTAAGGAACCACTCACCTTCTGGGCAATTCCCATGCTGTTGTACATGTTGTGGGGAGAGTGGCTGTGTGTGGATTTGGAATTTTGCCCAATTCCAACTGTTATGGCAGTATTTATCCTTAAGTATACAAGTGTCGAGTTCCTGTGAAATCTGCCCCTCAATTTAAAAGTTTAAATTTTCACAGAATCCCAAAGCACAGAAGGAGTAAGATTCTTAAGACTGGTCCATAGTGTATTTAAGGGGGGGCCAAGTCTTTTGTTCTTTCAATCAGCCAACTCTCCATGATGAAGATGAAAGCCAAGACAATGATGTTGACAGATGCTATCCCCATTTCACAGATGATAAAACTGAGGCACAGGTGAAATGACGTCCCCAAGGTTACATACTCTCCAGTAGTGGTCAAGAGTTCAAAGCCAAGCAGTCTATCTCACTTCTCAGCATTATTCTTCCCAAACACTCAAAACCTCTTTGCCTGTGCTGCACTAGAGAGGTTAAAATAAAAGAATAAAACAAATCCCCAAATTTCAAGGAACTTCAGTCTAGCAGCAGGGATTATAAAATAAGATGAAGCCATTTTATAGAAAGAGCTGAAATATCATGTTCTCGAGGAAAAAAAAAGAGAGAGAGATGTGTTTGTCTTTGCAAACCTTCCTTCCCTCTTCGTACAGTGGAGCACAGTAACAATCACACAGAAACATAACATTTGGACAGTTAAGTAACAGCCCTGCAAAGTGATCACAGATGAAGTGGAAAGGATTTTTTTTTAAAATACACAGCCCACCCAGCCCCAATCCTATCTCAAGGACCAGGTTAATAAATCCAGGCAGTGCCTGAGAATTGTTGACAAGAAATGAAAAAGCTCATATAGTACTTCATTCCAACTAGTTTCTAAATTTAAAAACGTATAAAAAGCAACTCTGATCAAAAAAGTAAACAAATGGCCACTTTCTTTAGGACTCTCAAACACACTAATGACCCAGGCCGGCAGGCCGCATGCAGGACCTGGGCAGCCCCAGCAGTGACAAGCAGAAATGGCATGCCCATCTCGGCGTGGGGTGGCCACGAAGGAGGACCCGCCTGTAGTCTGTCGGCAAGGTGTTCAGTGTCTCTGGACCTCAGCTTCCTCCGCCTGTGAAATGGGGGTAATAACAGCCCTTGAGCAGAACTGTGAGGCTCCCATGATTAAACTGCTGAGAATTCAGGGTGAGGTCTGGCTCCCAGCAGAGGCTCAGTATCTAGTATTCCCTACCCTTTCCCCCAGCTGTAGGATAACTACAGGCCCCTGGAGATACACATCCTTATTCCTCTGAAAGAGGGAAGACCTACCAGCGTGGGTCAATGGTCTGAATTTTGCACCATTTTACAGGATCATTCACTAATCCTTTACTGAGTCGATTAGTTAGTTCCTTGGATCTGTGGTAATCAAGAACCACAAACTGGGTGGCTTAAAGCCACAGAAATTCACTCTCCTTTCAGGAGGCCAGACGTCTGACATCAAGGTGACCACCCTTCAAGGACTGGTGAGAATCCTTCAGTGCCTCTTCCTTTCCTGTGGTGCTGGCTGGGAGTCCTTGACTGTCCTTGGCTTACAGCAGGCCTGGTCCCTGCTCAGCCATCACATGGCCTTTCCCGGGTGCATGTGACTGTCTTCCTGTGGTCATCCTTGTTACAAGGGCCTGCTCTACTCCAGCATGATCTGATCTTAACCAATTATATCTGCAACGACCCTGTTTCCAAAGATCACATTTGGAGGTACTTAAACAAAGCTTTTTGGGGGAGGGGGAGCACAATTCAACTCCCAACATTGAGCAATCGTTGACAGAGTCCCCCAGTGTGAGAGTAAGGAGGAGGACAAGGGCCCACATTAGATCTTTTAGGGCCCTTGTTTGGGAGAAAAGACCTGGCCCAGAGTGACTGGGGCAGGGGATGCCAGGCCCCAGCCAGGAACGGGAGCAGCTGTGGGATTTGGGGGACATGCCAGGGAGGAATCCCAGGGTGCCCAGGACACATCATGTAAACAGGGCAAGTCCCTAGGAAAAGTGAGCCTCAGCCCCTCCTTTGTGGGGAGAGTGACAGTAACACCTGGCCCCCACAGCTCTCAAGTCACAGTATCACAGAACCTTAGTGCTGTCCATCCTTTCTGTGGGAAGAGCCACCATCTACCAGACGGAAGTTAAAGGGGTCAGCTTCCACATCCAAGCCCTACATCAGCCCCTTCCTGCCTAGTTTCCCATCTCTCTAAAGTGTCTCCTCCAGGCTATTTGTGCATGCACTCCAGACCCCAGTGCATGATTAGCCCCGCTCCACATCTTTTTCCAACTGCAGATGCATTGGGATGGGGTGGGGGATCAGAGGCGCCCCAACAGCTGGCTCTCAACACCTTGCTCTGGTGCCAAAAGTCCTCGTCAGCTCACCCCTTCCTGGGGAAGATGCCCTAACCCCAGCCAGCTAAAGCCATCCCAATCAACAGATCACCAAGATGGTTTAACTCTCGTGTATTTAGAAAAATAAACCGACAAGAATAAGTAAGACATATTTGAAAAAGAAAAAGTAACAAGAAAGTGACTTGAGTTATTAAGGAGAATTACATAACCGCATAAATCAAAACAAATGGGCAGTGGTACAGATTTCTGAAAGAAGACTCATATGCCAAACGATTTCATACATAATATTGGAGAAATACATCAGTCAGGACACGGTGTTGGGACAGACAACTAGTTATGTAGAAGAACTCCAAGTCACATCCTCTCCTCAACCTTTATACCATAATAAGTAACAGATTTGTGAAAAAGAGTTCAATGTAAAAATAAATGAAGCCTTCTGTATCTCCCTAAGGTTTTATAATTCCACAGCAAACATGGGTTACTTTTGTAATAAAGGAATAAACCATAAAAGCGGGGAAAGCAATGAAGACTTATACAAACCAGAAGAAAATACAGATAAACATTTAAATGGTATCAGATGGAAGTCGACAATAAAAGAAACAGACAACAAACTTGATTAAAAAACCCATAAAAACTGAAAGGCAAATGAGTGGGAAAATATTTGCAACAAGCATAACAAACGTTTGTCCTCAACAAAGGTATTAAAAATGCCTTGCAGAATGATAAGAAAAGCACTGAAATTCCCTGATTTCCCCTGTAAGAACCTATGGCTGGTAATTTAAACATGTACAGAGACAAATGGTGAGGCACCCTCTTCTGAGCCTGTCTGGTAACACTGAACCATTAATTATTATTAGTGACAATGAAAAATGTTGATGCCAATACTACCCACCCCTCCATGCTCACCTTGCTCCTTTTTCAGAACAAGCCACTTTGTGTGTGGGCTTCAACATGTCCACCACCATTAACGGTCTCTTTTCAGAAAGTCAGGCTTAATGAGTTGATTGGAAACAAAAGTCAAAAGCAAGGATATCTATCACGGCATTCTCTATAATAGCAAAACTTTAAATATAATCTTAATGTCCAAAAGTATATAAAATTTTATATCAAATATAGAATATCATACCTCCATTAAAAAGAAGGTTTTCTGGACAGCACCTGTGGCTCAACGGAATGGAGCGCGGGCCCCATATGCTGGAGGTGGTGGCTTCAAACCCAGCCCCAGCCAAAAAAGAAAAAAGAAGGTTTTCCTTAAGAACAAAAAGACCAAAAAGATGTACCCAAAGAAAAATAAAAGCTTCCTGAAGTGTGTTTGGTAACCATATTGTTGAAGGTAGTGTTGCTGCTATTATTCTGAGGCTGTTGCATGTATACCATGGAATAAAGCAAATGAATTGGGTTGGTGTTGTTGAGCAGCAAGGGTGAAAGATCATGTTAAATTGGCCAGGCATGGTGGCTCACACATGTGATCCCAGTAGGCTGGGCAACAAAGCAAGATCCTTCACTACAAAAAAGAAAAAAAATGAGCCAGACGTGGTAGTGTGAACCTACTAGAAAGGCTGAGGAAGGAGGGTCCCTGAGCCCAGGAGTTTGAGGTTATAGTGAGCTATGATCATGGCACTGCACTCTAGCCTGGGCAACAGAGTAAGACCCTGTCTATAAAATGTCAAGGAGAAAAAAAGGTCATATTAGGTGAAACTTAGTAATCTGTAATTTAAATTGAAAATGGCAGCATGCACTTAGGATGAATTTTATCTTAAAAGCAAATAGGCGTGGCCTGGGGAAAATATTTTTTGAAGAAGCCCCCACTGGCAATGGCAGAAACAATAAACATAAATCAATGTGACCCGATCAAGCAGAAAATCTGTGCAGCTAAGGACACAATCAACAAAGTGAACAGACAACCTTCAGAATGGGAGAAGGCACCCAACTTTCAGATAGGTGCACGTTATGAATCTGACAAAGGGCTAATACTAAGTATCTACAAAGACCTCAAGCATATGAACAAGAAAAGAGCAAAGAACTCCATTAATCACTGAGCAAAAGATATCAACAGAATTGTTTCCCAAGAGGACAGATGAATGGCCAACAAACATAAGAAAAAATGGTCACCATTCCTAATCATCAGAGAAATGTATATCAAAACCATCTTGAGACATCACCCATCTCCAGTGAGTATACCCACAACACAAGTTCTCAAAGACGCAGATGCTGGCATGGGTACAGAAAGAGGGGGACACTTATGCACTGTGCATAAGTTGGTGAGATTGTAAACTGATACTGTCTTTTTGGAAAGAAGTATGGAGAATCCTCAGAGAGCTAAACATACACCTTCCATTTGATCCTACAATCGCATTGCTAGGTATCTATCCAGAGGAAAAAAATTCATTTTATCATAAGGACATTTACACTCAAATGTTTATAGCAGTTCAATTCACAATCGCGAAGATGTGGAAAAAACCCAAATGCCCTTCAACTCAGGAATAGAATAAACTGTGGTATATGTATACCATGGAATACTATTCAGCCATAAAAAGATGGAGACTTTGCATCTTTGGGTAGGGGTACATGGTACACCTCCTGGGTGAAGGATTCAACTACTATTGGAACTTTGTGTTACAAACGCAAATGTAAACTAATCATGTGTACCCTCATAATAATCTGAAATAAAAACGGTAGGCCAACACTGTTCTAGTTTTGTCTGCTGAAAAGGCCTAGAAAAAATAACTACTCTGTATCAGTGGGTACTCACAGCAACAGATTATGGTCTCTAAGTATTTCTTCCTTAAATGGATATATAAGATCAGCCTGGACCACCTTGTCACAGTGGAAGTAAAGGAACCATCAGAGACAGGTAGGGTCATGTCACAAGAACTCACAAGCCACCCGGAAGCTCCCACTGGACAAAGCTGAGACATTTTAAGCATCTAGAAATAACTGCAATAGATGAAATACATCAAATATGTTTAAATGCATGCAGTCATAATGGTATGAAAACAACTCAGTGGTCACCTTTGGAACAAAGTGATTGGGAACAAACTCATTATTTTGAAAATTGGTAAATAAGGGAGAAAAAAAATCTTTTCTGCTGTGTCTAAGTGAACTGTACCAAGGTCAATGGAACAGTTGACAAGGGGGAGTTTCTCTTCACAGAAGAATTCCAGCTGGTAAATAAAGAAAAGGAACAGGATTACAATATGAGCACTTTACAAATCCCTAATGACATAATGGATCTGGGTGATCATCCTCAACAGCTGCTAGAATTACAAAAAGAAACACATTCTTGCAAAGCCTCCTGGTGGGAGCACCTCACCACATAATATACTTACTCCAAAAGCCAGACCTGAATCTCATCTAGCCAGCAGATCCACCCACCAATTTGCAGGAAATACAGGGCCAGAGGAACACACGAAATGATCCTGCAGGAAAGCAATCGCCAAAATCCAGATGATTGGAAACTGCAGGACAAATGACCGGTTTCTTCAACAAATAAATTGCAAGGAGAAATGAGAAGGAGGCAGAAACTATATGCTAAAAGCGACTTCGTGGACATACCAACCCCTCACAGGAAGGCGCTGTGATCGGATCCTGATGCAAACTATCAAAAAGTTACAAAACTTGAACACCATCTGGGTAGTTCATGGATATTAAGTGTGTTT
The DNA here is from genome assembly GCF_027406575.1 of Nycticebus coucang. Lineage (NCBI taxonomy): Eukaryota > Metazoa > Chordata > Mammalia > Primates > Lorisidae > Nycticebus > Nycticebus coucang. The sequence continues at coordinate 82,138,400 of NC_069796.1, forward strand.
TTAACTTTTTAATTTTTATATGTCATAAATGATATTTTGGTGATTAAAAAATGTCTTTTATGTTTAAATATTTATATTGAAATATTTACCAAATATATATGATAATATGATGTCTGCACTTTGCTTCCAAATAAATAATCCAGGTGGTTAATAGGTGGGAAATAAGATATTTATAGATGAAACAAGATTGGTTATGATTTGGTTAAAACCAGGTGAATGGTACATGCTGTTCATATGGTTCTCTTTTGTACAGTGTTTGAAATCTTTCATAATCAAAAGGGTTAGACCTAAAAAAAGATTTTTAAAAGAACACTTTAATGAATGTTGTGAAGGTACGTTCCTGATGTGGTATGGATGGAATATAGAGAATATTCTCTCAGTTTTGTCATGCATACATAAATAATTTTGAGGCCAGAAGAAAATTCAACATAATGTCAAAACAACTGTTATCTCTTTATGGTGGTACAATGGATGGTTTTTATCTCCTTTATGTTTTCCATTTTCTATTACAAATAGGCCTTTATAATGACAGAAATATGTTTTAAAAAAGCATTGAGCTTGGACTGCGTCAGGGAAAGCTGCTTGTTAGGTTCATAGTGTATTTACTTCTGCTTTGGCCTAATCATTTCCAACAGTCTCCTGAACAGCCATGAGCACAGAGACTTTCACTGTGCAGAGACTCTCCAGATTTAATAAAATAAACAACATTCAGTAGACCTAATACAGAAGCACCTTTCTCAGGCCAAGACAGATTTACAGTGCCTATAACTCTTTACCGCAAGGGGACAATAACCAGGCAGAAAAAAATCCTTTGCAAAGATGAGCACACCAGTGCTGTCCTGGTAGGTCAGGGCCAGACCAGCCTGCCTGATGCCCAGCCCTTGGACAGAGCAGAGCCCAGTGGGGCTGTGACTGCAGCCCCAGTGACGTGAGATCTGTGCTCCATACACACATAACTGTAAGGTGGAAAAACTAATCCTAATAACCTGGGAGTCTAAACTAGGAAGCATAATTTGGGCTATGAGAAGAGCCTCTATGAGAGGATCAAAAAGTAAAAGATGCCCAAATTACAGTGTGGCCACTCTCCTCCAAATGGGCAAAATGGCTTTCAGAGTCATACTGTTGAGAAGCCCTAGCTTCTGAGCCTGTACCATTTCATCTGACAGCTATCTACCCTGACTTAGCTGCCTCTTGCTTCCAGTGAAAATAGAAACACACATGGAATCCGCTTCTCCCCCTTTTCTTACTTTATAGCTGCTCCCACAAAATGCTTTCAACATTATTTTTCCTTCGCATGTTATAAGAGGTCTTATCCCCACATCTTGCCAGGACATATGGAAAAAAGCCCCTCTGACCTTGCTGACTTGTGGTCTGTGTCCAGTGGGAGTGGGGAGATAGACACCCAAGATCTCCCCTGCCCCTATTATTTAGGACTCCAGTTTCGGGGTCCTGTGGGTGAGATGTCTTAGTCCATGCCAGCTTTTTTTTTTTAACGTAAGGAAATAGGAGAAACTCCCATGGGAAAGTCTGATGGCATCACCTTTAAGACAGTTGCTCTCTGACACAGGCTGGTGAACAGAAACAAGCCAGTTCACGTTTTTGGCAACATAACCAGGGGCCTTCCATGAGATTGTGCAGAGATGGGAACTGGCTGCAGCCCAGGAGCTGAATTCCTTATGCTGTCTCGCTCCTCACAAGCAAGTCACTTCCTCTGACCTTATGGCCAAAAGGACCCTCCAGAGAAGGTGCAGTGTGTGCCCAGGCTGGGCAGGTCACAGTGATTCAGGCATGGCCATCTTCCTCCCCTGTCGTTACCACGACAAGGGGCAGCAGCAGCAAAGCCTGGCCCCTCACGGAGGAAGAGGGGCTGGGTAGAGTTGGGCAGAGTGACCTGCCACTCCTGGGTGCCTCTTGCTTTCTCAAACCCAGCTGGAGCAGGCGCTAGGCCTGATTAGCTACAAGGGGATTCCGTCCAGGGAAGGATCACTCAGTGTCACAGTAAATAAATACCATTTTTTTTAATGCCTTGGATAACTGTGGGAATGCTTTGGGTATTTTAAACAATTTCTGTACTTTGGAGAGACCCAGGTAGCCAACACACCACAGTTCTTAGGAAGATGCACCATCTGGAAGTTCTTGCTAGCACACAACCGTGGGCAATTGGCATCACCTCTCTGGGCCTCAGTTTCCTCATCCGTAACACAGGGTGGATAATTGTATTTACCTTACGGGGAGTGTGTGAGTGGATGAGATGAGTTAACAGACCTGAAGCAGCCTCAGCAAGCACACAGTGTGCTCTCAGCAAATACCAATGACATTGGCTGTACTTTTTTTTTCCTATTCAAATTCATAGGGATGCAAATTGGAGAACACAGACACTGCATTCTATACAAGTCAAGAAAGAACGGAAGGAAGACATCAACGGAAGGAGAAGATAGGGACAAGTCGCGGTACCTAAAGCAGCTGCCCCAAAAGTTCTTGGTCAAGCAATCAGACACGGTGCTGCAGATTTGGTTTTGAATTGCCAAGTTTGCTTAGCACTGTATTCTTGGTACCAAGCACAGCTCCTGGCACATAGTAGGAGCTTATTAAATATTTTAGCAGGATAGGAGAAAAGCATTGTGATAAAAGTAGACATAGACTCAACATTTCCTCTGTGCCACGCATGGTAAACATTTCCACAGAATTTAACTCTTGTTTTATTACCAACATTTCACAGATGACATTGAATCTCCAAACGGTTAAGTCAGAGGTACCCCGCCCGCTTCCAGCAATCAGGCCCAATCTCCAACACAGCTTTTAAACAAAAGCAGCTGAGGCATTTACTCTGGTCAGTAATGAAAATTCAACATTCTTCTGTCATTGCAGTTAACATATAGGGTGCGTTTCATATTGATTCCTTTTATCTTTGCATTTGAGGCTAAGATAAACCTGTATGCATTTAACTTATTTCAATCATTTAAAGCAATAAAGAACAAAAGAAGAATCTGTATTTAATCAGGCACAATAGGAGGAAACATTTTTAACAAAATATTATGTTAAGAGCTTCAAGTTTCTATAAATCACCCCCAATGAATAATCCCTGAATTACTGTTGTTGTCTGATTTAATATTCCCCCATCCATAATAGCTGAAGAAAATGCAAAATCAGGCCAAATACAAAGTTGGAAAAAAAATTTAACTTAATTTTGACTTGCATTACTGAAACAACAACAACAAAAAAAATCAAAACCTTGCAGGTTTAACAAATTTGACTACAAATTACAAGTCAGATCCTTTCAACAATTAGATGTCTGTAGAAAAGAATGTTTCCCAAATCAAATTTCCCAGATTTTTCATTAACAAATGTCCCTGTGACTCCCTCTTTGGAACTAGAGCCAAAGTGGAAATTGGTATGAAAATTAGTGAATATTTATGAAGAGCAGACAACTGCAAAAAAAGGAGGAGGAAAAGGGAAGGCAGCATTTGCTATTTATTTGGAATAATTAGCAAGCAGAACCAACCAAAGGCTGGCACCATGCACCTTGCCCAAAGGTTGCAAGGAGGCTGCATGTTTAAAGGGCCCATAAGTGGGTCGTTAGGTGCAATTTCATGCCTCACTGCACAGCTAAATAAAGGGAAATATATGTATATATATATATATATTTTTTTTTTTTTTTTGCAGTTTTTGGCTGGGGGTGGGCTTGAACCTGCCACCTCTGGCATATGGGGCCGGCGCCCTACTCCTTTGAGCCACAGGCACCACCCGGAAATATATGTATTTTTAAGTGTGATTGAACTTCAGCAGCATGATGGGCTTTTTTGCTCTGGAGCTTCCAGTTATTTTGAGAGCTGCACACCTTTAAGCTACAGCCAGGGTATTACCATTAGGCTAGGTAACATGCATGCAATACAAAGATCTCTTTCTGTTACCTCTGGAGAATAAACAAACATTTATGAATTTTCAGTGTTTGCAAAACTCTGCTTTTCATCAGATGCGTGGAAAACTGGTTTATTTTTTCAGACAGTCCAAGATGTAGGTGGATTTTGTTTTCTTCTCCTGAGCTCATCCTAGGAGGTTAAGTCAAGCTATTTCTGGGTCTAGAAAGGTATGGAAGCAAGAAGGGAAAAGGGCAGGAATAATAATGATAATAAACACGTATGGGGCACTTAGCCGCATGCCAGGCCTTCTTCCAAGTGCTTTAGAAACAGTCATTGAGACGCCACCCTCTGAGGTGGGTAATGTTAGTATCTCTATTTTACAGATGAGGAAACTGAGGTAGGAGCCATTAATGAGCTTACTGAGGTCATGCAGCTGAGAGGCGCATAGGAGAAAGAATTCCCTAAGGATGCCTTCCCAATGCAAACCAGCCATCCCAGCCCCTGCCCTTGTAGTGTAAACACAGGGGGGCTGGGTGGGAATAGACATTTCATTTATAAACAAGAGAGAGCTCAAACATCTGGTCCTTCCTTGCAGCTGTGGACACTGTGCAGGTACAAGCCCTTTGGCCTGCCTGGTCCACATAGCGTAAACACTGGGAGGCCTGCTCCTCTTTGGAGAACAGCCTAAGAGCAGAGAGCTCAGGCTGAGTGAGGGCTGTGGGCTTCCTGACCACAAGTGGGGCAAGGATACGGCTTAGGGGGAGGAATCCGACACCCCCACCACCCATCTGCAGGCATCATTCGCCTACCCCCTTTATCACAGTAACATACACATAACACAAAACGTACCATCTTTACCATTTTTAACTGCACAGCTCTGTGCATTAAATATAATACATTTATACTGTTGTACAACCAGCATCACCCATCCATCTCCAGAACCTTCTCCTCCTCTCAAATTGAGACTCTGTACCCATTAAACACCAACTCTCTACTTCCTCCCGCACACAACCCCTGGCAGCCACCACCCTACTATCTATCTCTATGGATTTGCCCACTCTAACTTGCTTGGAGACGATCCTACAGTACTTGTCCTTTTGTGACTGGCTTGTTTCAAACTTAGCATGATGTCCTCGAGGCTCATCTGAGTTGTAGTGTTTGCCAGGACTGCCTCCCTTTTTAGGGCTCAGTATTATTCCACACATTTAGTTCTCCCACTCATGTCTCATGGTCACTTGGGTGTGTTCCATGTTCACATAGCCCCTCTAGAAACAATAAATAACTTCTCCCCAGTGTAACATGCATGATTACAAGCACGTTCCCATTCATAAGGCACCCGCAGCCCTGGGTGACATGTGAAGGCTCCGGCCATCACTCAGCCCTGACTGGGAAATGCAGGCAAGCTGGCTCCGTGTGGCTGCAGCATCCCACTTTCCAAAGAACATGGAAAGCTGAATTTTTAAAGGACATCTAAATTTCAAAACTGTTAATAATCCAAGTACTTTAAGACACCGTGGAAGCCAAACAAAACTGGCCCAGAAGCTGGGTCTGGTCCTCAGACCAGAGGGACCAGCCTGGGGACGTCAGCCTTATGACCCTTTCATGTGGCAGAGTTTTATAGACAAGGAAACAGTTCAGAGAGGTTGAGTTGCCCACGGTCACAAAGCAACCCTGTACTTTAAAGGAAGTCTTCAGCTCTAAGCCCAGTCTTCTTCCAAAATGCACTACTGTGTCTATGTGCAAGTGCCTCGCAAATGACAACAAAAATTTAATGCCTGGTTGTTAACAGGAGTGAATAGGTGGCTTTGAGCAGATCCCTAAAAGGAGTTCATTACATTTAATAAGCATATCCAAAGCCCAGCCAGGTGGGGAACATGGATTTCATTACGTACTACTGACCTCCCAGTGGCAAAAGAAAGTAGCACTTCCATCTTCACAAACTTGCACAACATGTACGCTGAACCCATCAAAAAACAGGGGTCGGCCTCCCAGTTGTTAATCAAGACACTGGCAGGTGATGGCTTCTGAGGCGGTGAGTCCAGAGATGCTGCAGTGAGCTCTGGGACTTACAAGAGCCAGGTCTTGGGAACACCAGGTTGTCATTAACCCTTAGGGTTCAAAGGCCAGACATTCTTTAACTTGACTAGACTCTCTAAAACCGGAGATGCTGGGCTCCTCCAGGGACAAAACGGGCTTAAATGGTGCATCTGTTTTCTCTCTCAGGAGGTCAGGAACCCAGGCAGGGGTTTGAAAGCATTCTTCACACAGAGGCAGATAACCCCTCTGACACCGAGAAAGCCTGCTGTGTGCATCCTCGAGCCCCTCCTCAGTGGACAGGTCCTCGGCACCCAGGACAAGGCCGGGCTGCTTTCAGCGTGCAAAAGGAAGAGGCCCTCTCTGGCATCGATATTCTAGCATGCTCTGATCCCTTTGGTACTGGTGACATAGCAATGAACAGAACAGCAAAGGTGCCTGCCCTGGTGGGTTTCACATTCTAACAGGATCCGGGAGGTAAAGTGATTATGCCAAATGTGGTGAGCAAGTAGGTGATCTAGTTAGAAAGCGGTGACCTGTGAGGGGCTGCAGTGCTGGGAGGGAGAAATTGGGGATGGCAAAGAATAGCTAGTGGCTGGCATGGGCTCCTCTCCTGCCCAGCTCCCTGCTGAGCACTCCCCCCAGGCCACCAAGACTTTGAGAAAGCCTTTTGTGAGACAGAGACCTTCACGGAGGCGAGGCCACCTGAAAGCCATCGCGTCTGCACCACCCCACTCCCTCAGCCTCCCCTCTATGCCTCCTCTTTTCTGAATCCCATCCCCATGGAGTCCATTTCAGGTACGCTCCTCCCCTTCCCCTGCACCTCAGCTCAAAGTCACCCAACCACCATCAAGGGTCTTGAAGGGCCTTCTGACTGCCTCTCTAGCCTCTTCCCTCTGCTGGGTTTCCATTTCCACATCTTAAAAATGGTGGCACTAACAGGACCTACAGGGTTGTAAGGATTTGATGAACTATGACATCCCTACACTGAGGATTTATTTGGAAGAATAAGTATAATAGAAATAAAATATATATGTATAGAAAATGTGAAATGCCACAGCAGCATACACTAAACTCATAAACAGGTGAGCCAAGGGGTGTGCCTGTGGCTCAAAAGAGTAGGGGGCCAGCCCCATATGCCGGAGGTGGCGGGTTCAAACCCAGCACTGGCCATAAAAACTACAAAACAAACAAAAAAACAAACAAAAACCAGGCAAGTCAAGACTCCATCTGGAGTTGGGGTTCTTTATTTTATCCCCCCTCCCTTTCACAGCTTGTTGCTCCTTTTCTGAAGCTCCATCTTCAGAGAGATGAACAGGAGCTTCTGCTGCTTGGAGGCCTTTGGGAAGGAGAGTGCGTGGAGGTCGGGTAGGTCGTGTAGAAATTCAAGGGCCTTACTGCTCTCTGCCCCTGGAGGAGACCCCCTCCCACCCTCTCAGCCTGTCAACCTGTAGGTGACAAACACTCCCTGATGTCCGCTCTGGGCATCCCTAAGCTGGGGGTTGGGCACCAGGGTGGCCCGGCACTGCCCCCACGCCATACGAAGAATGTTCTTTAGACAGACTAGAAATTTGTGCTCTGAACATTGCTGCTTTTGTGTTGTTTTGATTGAGGAGTGGGCTGTGAGGGAGAACCCGAGAGAGAGGATGACATTCATGCCAGTTTGAAGGATGGAGGAATTATGTGGGTCTCTCAAGCTTCCACTTGTGTGTTGCCAAATCCCCACCCCACCACACACCCCCTCTGTGATTTCTGCCAGAGCCACATACATCTTCTCCTATTACTGATTTAATTTTTAAAAATTGACTCTTTTTTTAAAAAGTTATTTTAAAAGTAAACGTTATACACTATGGTAAACAGAAAGCAGTTCCACTTGCCAAAGATAGAAAGAAACTCTAAAAATAAATACAAAGAAGGGAAGCTATTAAATTATAACCAGACATTGCAGCTGGAGTCTGCTCTGTTTGTTAACAAAGTGACATCAGCAAGTGCTGGAGAGGTGTTGAGGACATGCCTGCACCAACACCAGACTTTCTCCTTGACATCACTGAGAAAGAACTGGAAGGCGGCAGGTTCTCTATGCAGACAGAGAATTGCCCCACTTGTGCACATGTGCAGCTCAGTGACAGTTAATCAATGTTGTGCAGCCATCACCACCATGCATCTCCAGAACTTTCCCATCCCCCAAACTGAGACCCTGCAAGGCATTAGACAATAACTCCCGGTTCTCTGCTCTCCCCAGCCTCTGGCAGCCACCGTGCCACCTCCAGTCTATGAATTTGACTCTTCTAGGTACCCATGTAAGTGGAATCATACACAGTATTTGTCTTTTTGTGACTGGCTTCCTTCACTGAGCATGACGTCCTCAAGGCTCATCTGTGTCCTAGCGTGTATCTGCATTTCCTGGCTTTCTATGGCTGCCTAATATCCCATTGTGTGGATACGCCCCATGTTGGTCATCCATTCATCCCTAGATGGACGCTTGGGTTGCTTCTACCTCCCGGAGAATGCGAATAATGCTGCCACGAACGTGGGTATACAAACATCTGTTGTTTGAGCCCCTGTTTTCAATCCTTTGGATGATATGCCTAGAAGTGGATAAATTCTCAACTTTAAACATGATTAGGAAGGGCCTTGTTCCCTTGGGGACACTGCCCAGTGGAGAGGCTCGCTGGTTCACCTCCTCCCTGCCTCCCTGGTCCTGGCCTAGTCTTCCAGGGCAGCATTCACATCCTTACTCTGAGATACTGTTTTTATAAGTTCCACAGCATTCTACGAAGGGCCATGACTCATACATACTGAAGGTGTGTCAGTCCCTGGAATAGAGAAGGAGATGAATGAAAAGGAGAGGATCAACCAAGTGTATGGTGCCCCATGATCATATTGATGTACACAGCTATGATTTAATAAAAAGAAAGAAAAGGAGAGGATCAATGAAAAGGAGTGGGCCACCTGCAGCCAGGGCTCGGGGAGGTCCCCGCCCAGGACTCCTGGGTGGGCTGAGTGCAGGGCAGGCAGCCGTGACCTGCCCTCACGTTTGTCCACCCTGGTGATGGAGCCAAGGGGAGGTCTGCTGCTGCTGCCCTCTTCAGAGATCCCCTTACCTGTCAGCAGAGCCATCAGTGGACCATGCCCCAGCCCAGCTGCCTGCAGCAGGTGATGACCAGCATTAGCCATGGGGAGGAGAAGGATGTTCCTCTCCACCAGTCCTGATGACCACATAGGGATGGGCCACAGAAACATCTCCAAAGATTATTCATCCAGCCAGCTCCCTGTGCAGAGGCCTAAAGGAAACTTTCATCACATGGTTTTATTTTGTTTTTCTTAGGCATCTCCTCCCACTGGCCTTTCTTATGGTGGTCACCATAATGTAGTTCACTTCTTTTTAAATGTTTCCACCCCATTTGTCTAACAGTGCAAGTGGTTACTCCAGCATGCTCAATCTGTGCCTTAAGAGCTTTACCTTGCTAATTCCAGAGACCCGAGAGTCAGCATCAGACCTCAGCCTTACAAGCACAGGGCAGCTGGCTGCTAAACTCATAAATTCACAGGAAGTCCTGGCTGATACACAGATAGAGCCTTCCCTTAAGGCCCCTCCTTGGACTTGCTTTTAGCTGGTCATCAGGGCCTGTGCCCTCCTCCACTGGGTCAGCTCCCATGACCTCCTGGCTCCATTTGGCTCTTCATTCCCTGCTCTGCATCCTTCCTTATCCAGGAGCCACGTTCACACTGAGCATAGTACCCGTTAGCCAAGCAAGCTCCTAGGATCCCAGATTCCTGCTACCCCAGCTCGCCAGTTAGAACTGTCTTCCTTGCTCTGAATATGGCCCAGAAGAATCGTCCAAATTCACAGAGCCAGGCAGTTCCCCCAGGCTGTGAAGATTCCCACCTCTTCTCCAGACTCGCAGCCGGCCTTTCATCCAGAAGCCAGTGTGGAACAGATGATCACGGCGGGAAGATTGGGAAGGTCTAAAATCTAAGCTCCTTAATAGGCCAGAGGGCAGGACAGGACACAGAGGTGCAAGACAGGGAGCTGGACAGAAACCAGAATGTGGACCCAAGACTAAGCCATGCTGCATGAGCATCCCACTCAGCTGGAAATCCAGAATTTTCCCCAGGGTCCCTGGTACTTCTGCCTGGAAACATCTGGACTGTCACGGAATACAGTGGCTTTTCCTGTAGTGCAGTGACATGGCTGTCTCCTGTCCCAGCGACCTGGCCCAGCCTCCTGGATCTACCCACCAGCCGCCCACTCTGAAAGCTGCAGTGGTCACCAGGGAGCCCTTAGGAGACACTGAAGCCTATGCTTTAGTCCTCTCCTGGCTGGGCCCATGCCATGACCATTCCCAGGTCTTCCTTCTACAGGGAGTTACTGGGAAGCTCTAAACACACCATCTGAGTAGGCTTTGCAAACTATCAGCTCCGTTGCACGAGGTGGTTCCAAAAAACCACCTGCTGCAGTGGTCCCCGGTGACTGCATCAAGGTCACCGGGGATTCCTTGTATGTTGGGCAGGGCCCAGGGAGTGCTCTTAATGGCTGATTTGAGGAGTAGTTAATAGAGAGTTACTTCCAGAGCTGTGGACAGGGCACAGTGCAGTTCCTGGAGTAGTGGCAGTTGGCACATTCCTCACCCCTGATTAATTGTTTTTTATATTTTCTGATGCTTTGACATCTTCGGACCTTGCTGGCCTGGGAGAGACCTCCTCCACCCTGGGCTAATTTCTAGAGAAGCAAACAACTTGCCTCCTAATGCCCACATTCCACTTTGCCTCACTCTTACTCACCAAGCCAAATTTCCCCTGCCCTGAATCACCCAGGTAGCAAACAGCTATGGCCCACCCCTATGGCCCAAAGCCTACTGTAATTATTCAAACTAGCCAATCCTAAATTTGCTCAGTTTGGCTCCCTGCCTCACCCCGTCTCTCCCCTGAAATCCCCAATAAAGGCTCAGCCCAGGCTCCTCCCTGGCTCCTCCTGGGTCCTTCTGCCTCTTGCCTGGCTGAGACTTCCCCATGTGCCCCTGCGTGCTGTTCTTTTTTTTTTTTTAATTTTTATTATTATTTTATTAAATCATAGCTGTGTATATTAATGCAATCGTGGGGTACAATGTGCTGGTTTTATATACAATTTGAAATATTTTCATCAAACTGGTTAACATAGCCTTCATGGAATTTTCTTAGTTATTGTGTTAAGGTATTTATATTCTACACCTAGTAAATTTCACATGTACCCTTGTAAGATGCACCGTAGGTGTAATCCCACCAATCACCCTCCCTCCACCCATCCTCCTCCTCCCCTCCTCTCCCTCTCCCCCTCTTCTTGGGCTATAATTGGATTATAGTTTTCATAAGAAAGCTATAAATTGGTTTGAGTACATTGGATACTTTTTCTTCCATTCTTGAGATACTTTGCTAAGAAGAATATGTTCCAGCTCCATCCATGTAAACATGTAAGAGGTAAAGTCTCCATCTTTCTTTAAGGTTGCATAATATTCCATGGTGTACATATACCACAATTTATTAATCCATTCGTGGATTGATGGGCACCTGGGCTTTTTCCATGATTTAGCAATTATGAATTGGGCTGCAATAAACTTTCGGGTACAAATATCTTTGTTATAATGTGATTTTGGTCTTCTGGGTATATACCTAGTAGAGGAATTGTAGGATTGAATGGCAGGTCTATTTTTAGATCTCTAAGTGTTCTCCAAACATCTTTCCAAAAGGAATGTATTAGTTTGCATTTCCACCAGCAGTGTAGAAGTGTTCCCTTTTCTCCACAGCCACGCCAACATCTCCAGTTTTGGGATTTTATGATATGGGCTAATCTTACTGGAGTTAGATGATATCTTAAAGTAGTTTTGATTTGCATTTCTCTAATGACTAAGGATGATGAGCATTTTTCATATGTCTGTAGGCTGCACGCCTGTCTTCTTCAGAGAAGTTTCTCTTCAAGTCCCTTGCCCAGCCTGCGATGGGATCACTTGTTCTTTTCTTGCTTATATGTTTGAGTTCTCTGTGGATTCTGGTTATTAAACCTTTGTCAGAGACATAACCTGCAAATATCTTCTCCCATTCTGAGGGCTGTCTGCTTGCTTTACTTACTGTGTTCTTGGCTGTGCAGAAGATTTTTAGTTTTATCAGGTCCCAGTAGTGTATTTTTGATGCTGCTTCAATTGCCTGGAGTGTCCTTCTCATAAGATGTTCTCCCAGGCTGATTCCTTCAAGAGTTTTCCCTGCACTTTCTTCCAGTATTTTTATAGTTTCATGTCCTAAGTTTAAATATTTAATCCAGTGACAGTGTATCTTAGTGGTGAAAAGTGTGGGTCCAGTCTCAGTCATCAACAGGTCCCCAGCCAGTTCACCCAGCACCATTTGTTAAATAGGGAATCTTTTCCCCACTGAATGTTTTTAATTGGCTTGTCAAAGATCAAATAACGGTACATAGCTGGGTTCATCTCTTAGTTCTGTATCCTGGAACTGCTATTCTTTTGAGCAATTGTCTCTATGTCTGTCATCTTACCACACCTATGAAAATAAAGTCCTAGGTACGCATTAAAACAACCCCAAGGACTTAAGGGGCTGGTGCCTATATCTGAGGAGACAGAAAGGTGCATGGGGAAGCTGTAGAAAAGGGGCTCGAGGGGCCTCCCTTTGCTTGAGGGATGTGTGACCCCTGGGTGAGTCAGCTGGTAGCCAGCTGGAAGCTGTAGCCCATCCAGGTGAGGTTCCCGGGGCCCAGAACGGATGCACAGTCTGGCAGCAGATGCCTGGCATACTTGGGCCCTGCTCCAAGGAGGTCAGATTCAGTAGATCTTTAGTAGGGTCTGAAGATTTTCCTTACATGCTTCCCAGATATTTCTAATGCACCTCCAGATGTGGGTTACACATTCTGAAATGTCAGGTATTGTCAATATTAATAATATCAACGATGGCTGTGGCAGCAATTACTACTATTCACACTTCTGGGTCAGGTGCTTATAATGCATAATTCCTAATTTCCACAACACTCCTGAAAGGTAAATGTTATTATTCCCATTTTATAGACGGAAAAACTGAGGCTTAGGCTGGTTAAGTAACTTGCCCAGGGTCACACAGCTTGTAGCATCTGATTCAAAAGCTAATGCTGTTGGCTCTTCATATCCACAAGTTCCACATCCATGGGTTTAACCAAACAGGGATTGAAAATATTTGGAAAAAAAACAATAAAAAAATACAATAAAAATGCAAATAAAAGCACAGTATGGAAACAATTTACTTAGCATTTACTGTTCTTCTGGACATTTACCTCTGCTAGTCAAGGTTACAGGCTGGTTAACCACACCTCTGCACTCCCTCAGACCTCACCAAGTGTCCCTCTCATGACTCTTACACTGTTATCCAGCATTTCTAGGGGGTTTGTTTACGGTTGCTTAATAAAAAAAAAAAGAGCACCTTGAGAGCTTTGAAAGAAAGATGCTGAACAATCATACCAGGTTATTATTATAATTTTGTGCTCAAATGAGTTCATTTCCCTTGATAAGATCCAATCATCTCCCCACCTCCAACCAACCCCATAACCTAAAGAAACAGAGCTCAGCTTTAATGTAGACACATTATAGACACATCCTTACCCGTAGCCAAAGGAACACAGACTTCAGTAAGAGAACTAAGGTCAGTTGCAGTGAGGAATGTGGCTTTGCTTTGAAAAATTCTTCCGAACAAGAGTTCTTCACCTGGCCTACAGGAAATTCTCAAAACTCTGAAATTACATGTGAGACTTTGCATGAATGGGCACTTCTGTCTGAGTCCTTCGCTTTCATGAGATTCTCAAAGGAGCCTCAGAAAGCCAGAATTTTGTCTCAATTTCTTTCATAATGAACTGTAAGGGTTACCCTGCCTAATTCTTTTCTTATTTCCAATGAAACTACGACCTGCTCCAAAAACATGCAGTTGGTGAAATTTGGTTCCCAAACATTTTATGATAATAGAGCGGTGAGCTACATAAAAATAAATTTTAAAAGGTTCCATTCCTTTATCTGATTCATAACTAAATAATGGTTTTATTGAATTTCACTTTGAAGTTTTTACTGAAAATATTTTTACTGTAAAACTCAGTATCTTCTCTTCCCTGGTGAGACGTCAAGGAGAAAAATTCATATTGCAACAGATCAGTGAACTTGTCATATTTCCTTCTTAACTTCTCTAATTGTAAAGGAATGTGGCATGTAGAAGGTTTATGTTGTGGACATGTTTTTACTAAATAAATATTCATCGACTCACTTAGCGCATTTATATTGAGTCTTGTTCCAGGCACTGGTTTGGGTAGAGGATTCCACGGTGAACAAAAGAAAGTCAATTATTCCCAAGAAACTTTGATTGCACGAAGGAAACACAGACCATGAACCATAAACTAGATGGAGAAAGACGGAAGATAGGAAGAAACACTGTCATAGTTTCCTGGGACAGCCTGTAGCAACTACCTAGAAACTAAGTGGCTTAAAACAACAGAAATTTATTCCTGCACAGTTCTGGAGGTCCTACGTCCAAAATCAGGGTGTTTGTAGGGTCATACTGCAGGGGAGAATCCGTCCTTGCCTTTCTCCTGGCTTCTTGTGGTTGCCGGCAGTCCTTGGCTTATAGACACATCACACCAATCTCTGCCCCTGACATCACATGGTATTCTCCCCATGGCTAAATTTTCCCTTGTCTGATAGTCATTGATTAGGACCCATCCTAATCCAGTGTGACCTCATCTTACCATGCTTATATCTACAAAGACCCTATCTCCAAATAAGGTCCTATTCACATGTAGTGGGGGTTAGAGCTTTACATATTTTTTTGAGGAACACACTGTAACCCATAACAAGTGCTATGGAAAAAAATTAAGTGCTTCTATGGGAGACAGAGAATGATGTCTGGGAAGGCCCCTTCTAGGAGGTGCCGGAGTAGGGACCTACATGAAGTGAAAGGAGGAGGCACAGGAACGAGCGGGCCGTGACCCTGAGGCAGAGGAGCTAAGCTGCAGTGCCTGCCTTCTAACTCTCAGAAACTATGAGCCATTCTGTTTTGTGGTAATTTGTTTGCAGCATTACAAGATGTTTACAGTCACCCTGCAGGGGACAGGCCCCTTGTATTCCTTTTCTATTGCTGTAAAACTAGTTACCCCAAACTTAGCCACTTAAAGCTTAACTTATAGTTTCTGTAGGAAACAAGTCTCAACTCTCCACTCACCGTGTTATGAGGCTAAAATCACAGTATTGCCAAGGCTGCCTTCCTTTTCAGAGCTCAAGGGCCTCCATCTTTCAGGCTCCTGTGGCTATTAGCAGGATTCAGTTCCTTGCAGTTGTAGGAAAGAAGCCCCCAGGTTCTTGCTTGCTGCTGGACAAGGGCTCCTCTTAGCTCCCAGAGGCTGCCCACAGTTCCTGGCCACCAGGACCCCTCCAAAGAACTCTCATGCCACAATCTCCTGGGACTTGTGTCTCTCATCTCCAGACCCAGAATTGAAGGGCTTGTGTGATCAGGTCAGGCCCTCCTGGATAACCTCCCTATTGGTAAACTCAAAATCAACTACTAGTAACCTGAATTACACCGGCAAAATCCCTTTTCCACATAACGTCACATAATCATGGCAGCAACAGCCCACCATATTCACAGGTTCCACCTGCACTCAAGGGACGAGAACACAAAGTGTGCGCTCCAGGAGGCAGAAATCTTCAGGGCTATTTTAGATCTTGCCTCATGCTCCTCTTCCACTCACACTGCTGTGACCATCTTGTTCTGGGATCCACAACGTGGGCAGGGCGTTAGCAAGAATAAAGGCAGAGGGCCGTGGCACCTGCTCTGTGCCAGGTGCCACACTGGGGATTTCCGTGCAGGCATTATTACCTAATTAATCATACAGATGAGAAAACGAAGGCTCAAATGATTTAAGTCACCTCTCTGTGATCCGAAATATGAAGTAGTAGAGACAGGATCTGAACCCAGGGTGTCAAGAGTCAGGATTCCAGTGCTAGTTCTGTGACTCCTGACCTGTGTCGCCCAACTCCTCTGACCTTCCTTTGCGTCCATGCCCACCCCCTCCCGGGCTGTTGTTTTGGTTCTATAAGGAGCATTGACTGGACCTGCAGCTTCTAAACAGCAAAGAGCCATAAAAGGCTGAGAGGCTGTGGCTGTTGACATTACTTTTAAGTACTTTTATTTACATTCACTGGAAGAAGTTATTTTCTAGGCAACCCAAGGATTCACAAAATAAGCAAGCCATGAAGTCATCCTGAGGCTCACAAAACTCTGAGCAGGAGAAACAGAGACTGGAGGCTGGGGAGAAGCATCAGTCCATGCTGGGATGGGCAGAGGGGCCGCACCGGGTGGAACTTCCCTTCCCCAAGCCAGAGCCATAGGATCCTCCAGTTTTACCCATGTTTATGCAGGGCATTGAGTCACCAGTGTAGCAAAGCAATCCATCTTGCCCGAAAACAAATGGCTTGTTTAAATGAAAAGCAGACAGCATAAGCAGAATGTCCCCAAAAGAGTGTCTTTTCATGTCTCCTTATTAGGCGCCAGTAGGTTTTTTAGTGAGTTTGGCCCCAAAGGGAGCAGTGGTTAATCACTGCCATGTTGCCTAATCTGGAAGCAAAATCCTTGAAGGACATGTGAAGATTCATCTTGGAAATGAACAAACAGCTTTGAACCCTCTTCAAGTGAAAACACATATGTTTATAGCAGTCACTATATCCCTCCTTCCTTCTTTCCCTTTCCTCCCAAGAGGATGTGGAATAGAAGAAAACCTTTCTGAAGTACAGCACAAGCCATCTGTGTCACAGGCTAGAATTAATTTGGTCGTTGATTCTAATGGGTGAAGTTTGCCATTCTGATGATCAAGGCAGTCCTGTGAGGTTAAGAGTGATTGTTCCCATTTTGCAGATGAGAAAATCGAGGCTCAGAGAGAATTAAACATGAGAAGGCAGGTGCCAGTTAAAGGGACAGTCTCCCAGGCCCCTAGTTCCAGTTGAGGCAGGACTTAGGGCCTGGACACAGCTGGGCATACAGCCGGATTGGGGAAGAGAGAGCCTGAGATTCCAGCTATGGGAAAAGTAGGCGGGGAAGAGGTTGGAAATGGGGGGTCCCGCAGGGCCCACCTTGTAGAGCCAGATGATGCGTGGGCCCCTGGTAGGCCCTACTGAACCCCACTGGGGTATCTGTTCAAGAGATTTACGTGCAAGATGGGATGATACCAGGGTTTAGCCAGAAGAACCAACAAGTTGCCAAGATGCTTGGAGGGGTCAGGAGAATTCAGTGAGGGTTTGGGACACAATGGAAACCAACCAGGATTATCCTGGACTGACTGGAACAACTGTTTCCCTGGGCTATGAGGAGTCTGACTGCTGTAGACAGAACTGGCCTTCAGACTCAAAACAACAGTGTCATTTCTTATATAACCTGCATGTCATTTATTTATTGCCCAATGCTGGGGATGTTCCTAGCTCTGGTTCCTTTTACTTGGAAGTTGTGTTTTCCTTCCAGTATCCTTCACACCAGCAACAAGGCCCACAGCCCAAGAAACATCTGGTAGGCTCCCCTAAAATGGATCTCATCTGGACAGCAAACATTGCAGGTACCAGCCAACCCCCTCCTTTCTTGTGTCCATGGAGAGAGTATCTGCAGAAATGAAAATAATGTTTTTAATTAATATTTAGGAAAAATATCTGAGGGCAGTTTTATCTTTGAAGCCAGATATACATGGGTTTAAAGAGAAGTAGCTGGGACAGATGCTGGTGGAACCTGCTGGTGTCCCTTGAGTAAGAGAGGACTTTGTGAAAAGGACTTTCCTCCGAGAAAGGTGCAGCGGTCCCAGGGTCTTAAAAAGCAAGTAGCACAGAGCCCGCCAGAATTGCTGGGCTTGGGTGCTGTACTGGGCATCAAAACACCATTGTTTTTCCAAGAGGAGCTACTCTCCAAAACACGAGTGTCCTGTCACCCTGGCTTTCCTGGGCCATGCAAAGCCCACGGAGACAGCCGAGTTCCAGGAACCCAGCTGCAGTGGCCTGGGATCTTCATCAGGATCTCAACAATCACTCTGGAAATGATTACGATGAGGAGTGTGGTGATATTCCCTTAATACTTAACAGCACGGTCAGGTACTTTATGTGCAGGATTTAATGTGAAGCAAGTACTCTATTTATACCCATTTTTCAGCTGAAGAAATGGAGGTTCCCATTCAGAGGTATTGCTACCTGCCCAAAGTCACACAGCTGTGGAGATAAGGAGCCAGGACCGGCACACAGGTCAGAGCCTGTGCTCCTGACCACAGCAATGTCTAAACCCTGAGCTGCAGCCCCCATGTCCCTCTGGTCTCCTCTAGTGGACTCCTGGCTCTGGGGGTACAGCTCACCCAGACTCCATGGCGGCAGCTGGAGGCGGCTCTCCCCGACAGGTGTCTGTGACTCTTACTGTACTGCAGAAGGAAGTGTGGTCTTTCAGACCAGAAGCTGTGGGATCAGTCCCCAGGAAGCAGCCAGAGGGAGTCTGGGAACCCTGTGCTGAGATAACGTATTTGGGGAACAAGAGGAAAATCTGAATTTGGGCTTATATATATAAATTCATATTCATCTTAGGTGTGATAATAGACATTGTGATTATGCAGGAAGGAAAAAAGCCCTAAAACCTGAGAGATGCACAATAATACATGTAAATAAAATATAAGCTGTCTGGGTTTCACTTTAAAATACAGTCATGTAGCACTTGGTGAGAGGGCTACACTGTAAGAGATATATTCTCTGGCAGTTTCATCATTGTGCGACCATCACAGAGTGCACGCACACAGACCAGGTGGAACAGCCTGGTATATACCTGCCCTACTGCTCTTGGCCCCAAACCTATACTGCAAGTCACTGTGCTAAGTACTGGAGGCACCTGTAACACAGTGGTGAGTATTTGCATTTCTAAATATGTCTGAACATAGAAAAGGTACAATAAAAACACAATGTCATAATCCTACAGGGACCACTGTCATATATGTGGTCAATCATTGACTAAAACATCATTGTACTGTACGTGACTTTATTCCAGAAAAATATAGGAAAAAAGCAAAAAAAAAAAAAAAAGTAGATGGTAATTATCAAACTAGGGAAGAGTAGGGAAGAGTTTATGGGGGAAATCATCAGCTTATTTTCCAAACCAAATTAACCTGAACTAAATTATGCCTCCCTCAGAGAGGCCCTGCAAAGGAGACAAGAGGGCCATGGAGGCTGCCCTGAGTCCACAGCCACCATGGAGTCCTGCTTCTCCAGGAGGCTGAGGGAGTTCTCACCCAGCAGCCCCTGATGCACGGCCAGTCTCCCAGACCACCTGCGTCTGGTTATCCTCTCCCAGCCCGGAGCCCAGCCCAAGACCCTGCCACATCACTGAAGCCCAGTTTGAAAGCACCATGCCTGGGATTACTTTTATTATGAACAATTAAAGATGACCCCCACAGATAATTTTCAGCCTCCTGCTTTGAATGCCAAGTCTTTGTAGCATCTCAAATGCAGTCAGTGCAGTTCTGCATTTAACAGCCCAAACCCAAAGGGAAACTACAGGCGAAATTTCCAAGGTAAATAAAAATCTGGTTATAAAATCTAGTCTAGGTATCTAGTCAGCAAAGATGTGAAAAGTCTGCTTTTTACAGATTTAAGTGGTTTGAAGTGTGAATCCATCTTTGTATAAGATGTCAGGGATAGCCACAACATTGTTAAAATCAAAAATAAATTTGGCCACATAGAAAAATTAATGCAATATGGACGAAAGACCTAAACTTAAGGGCTAAAACTATACAATTCTTAAGAGAAAACACAACGGAAATTTTTCATGACATTGGATTTGGTGATAATTTCTTGGATATGATACATGCAACTAAAGAAAAAAATATTTAATAGATAAACTGGACTTCATCAAAATTAAAAACTTTTCCTCATCTAAGGTCACCATTATGAGCGAAAAGACAATCTATAGAGTTTGCAAATCATATATCTGATAAGTGATTAATATCCAGAATGTGCAAAGAACTCCTGCAACTCAACAACAGAAAACCAAAATGACCCAATTTAAAAATGGACAAAGGACTTAAATAGATATTTCTCCCAAGAAGATACTCAAATTACCAGTAATAACAAGAAAAGATGTTCAATATCACTGGTCATTAGGGAAATGCAAATCAAAACCATAATCAGATACCACTCATTAGATAAAAAAAGGATCAGATTCCACTCATTAGATAAAAAAAAAGGAAAGGAAAATAACAGTGTTGATGAGGATGTGGGGAAATTGGTGCATAGTTGGCAGGAATGTTAAAATGTAGCCAACTGTGAAAAATGGTTTGGCAAAAGTCAAACATAGAATTACTGTATGATCCAGAAGCTCCATTCCTAGGTATCTGCTCAAAAGAAATTTGAACAGATATTTGTACACTGATAGCAGCACTATTTTTTTTTTTTTGTCTCACTTTGTTGCCCCGTGGTAGAGTGCTGTGGCAACATAGCTCACAGCAACCTCAAACTCTTGGGCTTAAGTGATTTTCTTGCCTCAACCTCCCAAGAGCAGCACTATTTATAGCAGCGAAAAGGTAGAAAACAACCCCAGTGTCCATAAACAGATGAATGAATAACAAAATATTATTTCTTTTATCCATAGTATATGTATACAATGGAATGCTATTCAGCCATAAAAGAATGAATTTCTGATACAAGCTATTAGATGGATGAACCTTGAAGATATTATGTTAATGTACTTATGTAATAAGCCAGATGCTAGAGGACAAATATTTTATGATTCCTTTTGTATGAAGTATCTAGAATAGAGATGTAGAGACAGACAGTAGAATGGTAGTTGCCGGGGACTGGGGGAAAGAGGGAAATGGGGAGATATTATTTAATGGGGACAGAATTTCAGTCTGGGAAAATAAAAAAGTTTCTGGAGATGGATGGTGGTGATGTGACTGTACCTAACATCACTGAACTGTACCTTAACAGTGTGTTAAAACAAGCCAGAGATGATGGCACACACCTGTAGTCAGGAGGCTGAGGCAGGAGGATGGCTTGAGACCAGTCGTTCAAGGTTGCAGTGAGCTTTGGTCCACTGCACTCAGGCCTGGGCAACAGAGTTGCCCCCAAAATGGTTAAGATGGTATATTTTAGGTTATGTATATTCTATCACAATTTAAAATGTGAATAAAGCAAATAATCAAAAAGGTTACTAATAATTACTTTGGAGCAATGTTAAGGTTGGTAAATATTACTTTTGAGTTATGCAGATACTTAAATAGAGTTAAATATTCGCATGTAATTTCACATAACTTTCCTTCCAAGTGAGTCTCTTTTGCATTACCAGGGAGACGATTACACAGGAATTTATTAGAGAATGCATTAAATGCCACACAAATGGGAGGACTGGGGTGGGGAAAGGGTTCTCCAATGAGTAGGAGCCTTGGTGCGGTAGGGATTGTCAGAAAGATGATATCAGAATCCAGCTCCAAGGAGCAAAATGTTAGAACCAGTTAGCTAAGTACAGAATAAAACTTAACATTAAAAAAAAAAAAGACCTCCGACAACCTGAGTTTGTGGGTAGAACCTCAACCCCCAACTGTTCATTGCACTGGGTGGCAGTGTGGCAGTGGCGGCAGTGTGGGGGGCACTTTGTAGAAGGACTCCCACGGCAAATATAAACTACATATTCCTGGGTCTTTGAAAGTTAACAAAAATGTCTGCGCTCAAATCCCGATGCCCGTGTTAACACGACACAGGTAGTTAAAACTGAACACACACGTGCAGACTCAGGCCACAGAGGGGCACCACATTTGACTCCCATAAGCTTCAACCACATAATTTTGAAAACACTCTGGAAGGTGTGGATAGCCCTGAACACTCTGAACATATGTGATTGCTCAGCAAGATTCAGGAAGTTGCAAAACGAGGACAGCTGTCATCAGGTGATACATACAGGTCAGCAAGGCCCCTCACCAGATGAACAGAAAGGTCCGAGTTTTGGAGGGGTCTGCTTCTTAGCCCAGGGAGAATTATCACAAACAAGATCTGGTGTAGGAAATACGCAGGGTGAATGATGATGAGAAGTGACAGAAGTCTACCGTGTAATTACCATGTTTACAAAGCAAAACGTTGACAAGACATGGCCATTAGTTAGGGAAAAGCTGAATGAATGGTTGTGATGCTAAACAAGAAAAGGAAACTGGGAGGCTTAAAAAGAAATTTAATTCAAAGAGGCAGTCAGGCAGTCAGACGGTTTTGTTAAAGTGGAGATAACTCCAAACCATAGGGATGAAGCCCAGGAGAGACCTGGGGTGAGCAAGAAAAGCTAAATGCTAAACAGCCAAAGAAAACCCAAGGAGTATCTCAACTGTACCAAGGTAGAGAAGGGACAAAAATTGGCCAAAGTGAATAGGACCAGTCAGAAGGTACATTTAAGAACATAAAGAAGATTCTACAGAAACCTGGCCAGGCCTGTGATCCTAGCACTCTGGGAGGCAGAGATGGGAGGATCCCTTGAGCTCAGAAGTTTGAGACCAGCCTGCGCAAGAGTGAGACCCTGCCTCTGTTAAAAATAGAAAAATTAGTTGGTCTTTGTGGCCTGTGCCTATCGTCCCAGCTATTTGGGAGGCTGAGGCAGGAGGATCTCTTGCTCAGGAGGTTGAAGTTGCTCTGAGCTAGGCTAACGCCTTGGCACTCTAGCCTGGGCACCAGAGACAGACTCTGTCCTCAAAATAAAAAAGAGTCAAAGAAACCTTATTCATCTTTCTTGCCTTAAGATGTCACCAAGATAGGGTTTTACAGCAGGGAGCTAAGCAAACTGAGGGGAGGTGGGTGAAATAAAAAATCCCACCTCTGGACATTCTGACTCCACCCCACTCTCAGCTACACCAATGACATAGGACTTAAAGAGTGGACACTCTGTACCCAATTTATCAGTTGGAATCCATTTCACACCAGTGTGTCCAGGCTTACAATTTCTGGAATCAGCCTACACAGAACATGGTCCTCCCCAGGGCCTTGTTATCTCCGGTGGTTCTGCCCATGTCTGTTAAATCCATCTTTGAAAGTAGCTATGGTACCAGGCTTAGTGTTATTTTCTAGAAGCATTTTAAAGAAATGTGGGGTGAAATGTGGATCTCCCCAGTGCAGCCAGGCACCTGGGGGTGGGGGACTGGATGGTCCCCAGTGTGATGCTTGTCTGCAGAATGACTCCAGAGTTCTAGGACCCGACAGCCCCGGAGTCTCACATCCCTCTCAGGAAATCCAGCAGGATCGATAGGTGATGGTGGAGAAAGAGAAGCTTTAGTTCAGGTCACCATCATTTCCTCTAATTCATCCATGGTAACCACAGACCGAGTTCCAGCCAGACTTGGAACAGGGTGCCAGGCCCCACAGGTGAAACCGCCTCTGCTCCAAGCCAGACTTTCTGAGACATGATTTAATGTCCCTGCCCCATCAGCTCTGGGAAGAAGGGATTCACTGCAGTTGTCTGGCTCATTGTGGGTAGGAATTAAGGGCGAACAGACATTGCAAGAGCCACCTGGATAGCTTAGTTAACCTCCTCAAAACTGCAAAATAATGACATCGAGGCCTTGCTTCTTGGGCTCCTGTGAGAATTGGGTGAAGTAACGCCCAAGTGCCCGGCACATACTGACCATGGGGTCAGCTATTGTTCTCACTCCTCCTCTGGAGGCCACAAACCTGAGACTAAACTGTCATCTGGCCAGGCTGGGGTGATCTGGTTCACGCAGCCCTCTCAATTTGTATGAAAAGTCAGAATGGAATTCGGAGAAGACTGCCCCAAGCTAAGCCTGCTGTAGATCTGCCCAGGAATAGCCCTCTCAGCAGTCACCTGTACGGTAGGCAGTGGCTGAAATTTCACTCTGTCATTCTCAACACTTGCATAGATCAGAACATAATCTGTGACCCCAGATCCAGACTCTTTAAAATCAGGTGATAAACCTCCTTTTGCTTTACTGCATGTAATGATCTCTAGTGATCTTTCCAGGCAGAATACAGTCCTCCTCCTTCCCCTCACCTCCACCACCATCAGATGCCATGCTATATGTAGCCGACATTTTCTTAAAAGGCAACATTAGATCTGTCATCAAAGTCTTGAACCGATTTTCTCTTCATATCCCCAAATTCAGATTTGCAAAGAAGGCTGCCACTTACTTAGACGCAATGGTGCATAGAGTGTGAAGCACAGCTATGTGTCCGTGACTCTTCTTTTAAAAACTTGGAGGCATGATTGACATATGAGAGCTATACACCTTGAATGTGTCCATGTGGATAAGCCTGGGGGCATCGTGACTCTTAGCAGATGTAAATTAAAGGAGGCACCAGGTAAAAGTTTTGACACTTGATGCTGGTGGCAGAGAAGCAAGTGGGATCGGCTCTGCTGGGCTTCTGAATGAGGAAATGATGTCTGAGGACGTCCCCGACTTCACCAAGGCCAACAAACGCATAAGCAGTTGGTGAACAGCAGTGTCCTCCAAGGTCCTCCTCACCATGTTTCCTTCCAGAGATCACTCTAAGTCAAAGTCAGTGTGTGGGCGGTTTACACTAGGCATTGAATTGACTGGACGGAGGGGTGTTCTCGGGTGATGGGCTGTGGGGAAGTGGGCTGAGAGAGGAAGACCTGCCCTCAGCGTGGGTGGGCACCACCCAGCAGTCGGGACCCTAATGGGGCAAAACAGGCAAAAGAAGGGGGACACTCAGCTTCCTCTCAGCCCCTTCTGCAGCGGGATGCAGTTTCCTCCTCCTGCCCTCTGACATCAACACCAGGCTCTTTGGCCTTTGGACTCAGTGTCTTGCACAGGTACCTCCTGGGACTCCCAGGCCTCTGGCCTTGGGCGAGAGGCTGCACTGTTGGTTCTTTGTTTCTGAGGCTTTCTGGCTTGCACTGAGCCACTGAGCCACACTCCGGCTTCTCTGGTTCTCTAGCTCGCAGATGGCCTATTGAGAGACATTGCCTTTGTGGATCTGTAAGCTAATTTTCCCTAATACATTTCCTTTCATATATATCCTATTGGTTCTGCTCCTCTGCAGCACCCCGACAACTACGGCCTGGAAGCAGGTCTTTAGCACAGACCAAAGCCACGCCGGAAACAGGGAACAAAGGGTATGGACCATCAAAGATACGTGAAGAGAGGTTGGGGTGTGGAGGGTGGGAGGCAATGAAAGCGGCCACCAGCACTAGACTGCAACAACATCTCTGACCTCACCACCTCTAGTGTCCAGGTGAGGGCCAAGGATGCAGATTCTCGGGGCTCGGGCCCTTCCCCACACCACGCCCTGCTCCCGGCTTCCCTTGCAGGCTGGGCAGGTGTGGCCCCTTCCACCCTATCTCCTTCCGAAAGACCTCTTTCTTTCTGTCTGGGAGCTTTCCAGTGCATCTGTGCGTGTCAATTTCCTCCTTAAAAACCACCGTCATGTGGTTATGGATCTGTATTCATTTGTCAAACTCACAGAATGACAGTGAAGTACCACTTCACACACGTTAGGATGGCTATGATCAAAACACTGGAAATACCAAGTGTTGGTGAGGATAGTGAGGATATGAAGAACTCAAAACCTTCGTGCCTTGTTGATTGGAATGTAAAATGGTGCAGTAAAATTTTCCATGCTTTGGAAAATTATATGACAATTCCTCAAAAAGGCAACAGAGAATTACCATAGGATCCAGCAATTTCAATCGTAGGAATATACCCAAAGGCAATCAAGGCTGGGACTTTGAATACTCGTGTTTACAGCAGCATTATTCACAATAGCAAAAAGGTGGAAACAATCCAAATGTCCATCTAAAGATGAATAGATAAACAAACTGTGGGGTGGCGCCTGTGGCTCAGTGAGTAGGGCGCCGGCCCCATATGACGAGGGTGGCGGGTTCAAACCCAGCCCCAGCCAAACTGCAACAACAACAAAAAAAATAGCCGGGCGTTGTGGCAGGCGCCTGTAGTCCCAGCTGCTCAGGAGGCTGAGGCAAGAGAATCACTTAAGCCCAAGAGTTAGAGGTTGCTGTGAGCCATGTGACGCCATGGCACTCTACCCGAGGGCGGTACAGTGAGACTCTGTCTCTACAAAAAAAAAAAAAAAAACACAAACTGTGGTACACGCCTGCAATGGGATGTGATCGAGCATTAAAAAAGAAGGGAACTCTGGTACATGCTATGACACGGATGAACCTTGGGGACATTATTCTGCTAAGTGAAGTAAGCCAGAGACAAAAGGACAAATACTGCGTGCTTCCACTTGTGTGAGCTAGCTAGAATAAGCAAATTCACTGAGGCAGAAATCAGAACAAAGGTTAACAGTGGCTGGAGGGAGGAGAAAACAGACTATTGTTTACCAGTTGCCAAGTTTCAGCTGAGGAAGATGAGAAAGTTCTGGGGACGGATGGTGGTCACGGTTGCACAACAATGTGAATGTGCTCGGTGTCACAGAACTGCTCACTTTAAAGCGGTGATGATGGTAAATTTTATGATGATGGTATATTTTACCACAATAAAGATGTATATAAAAAGCTCATAGAACTGGACACCTATAACGAGTGAATTTTTCTGCATGTAAATTATACCTCAATGAACTTGACTTTTAAACAATTATGCAGTCCTTTTTTATATTTTAGTTATAACAATTCATTCTCTTCCTCTTCCTTCCCACTGAATTTGCCTGCTTAAGGGGAGAGAGAGAGAGAGAAAGACATTTCTAACAGACAAAGTGATGTTCCCAGAAGGTGGGGACCTGCCTTCACCCTTACGGCTTCTTCCTTCCCTCTCCCCAAGCTTTTCCCGGATCACTCAGTTCAAGCTGGTCCAGGCCCGGAGGACAACTGTTCTCCTCCTCCTGTTCTTAATTATAAACCGCCTGAAAAGGACAGCAGTCCTGGTGGGTGGCGTGGTCATGAGGCAGCCATGAGTCCCGCAAAGGAGGGGAACTGTGCACTCGGGAGCTACCCGCTGCCTACAGACCAAGGCTAAACCCTCAGAACCACTCTTACAAATTCTCAAAATCTGGTCCAGAGGTCTCGGTCTACACATCAAGGATGAAAACTGAAATATAGGCAGGTGAAATCAGTGTGTGACTTGGGCCACAAGGAACAGGACCACAGAGCCAGGGGCAAGGGGGGGTCTGAATCCCCTTGAAAGGCATTCTCATGACAAAGAAATATTTTGATTTCTTTTTGTGAAAATTATCCAATTTAAAAATTTAATTCAGATTGGATTTGATATTCTATTCAAGTAATTTTGAACATTATAAAAGCATTCAATATTATTATTTGCGAATAAAAATATTTGCATCACTAAAAATGACCGTTATTTGGCCATGGTATGGGCTGAATTGCGTCCCTCCCCTAAATGTATATGTTGAAGTCCTAACCCCTCAGAATGTGACTGTTTAAAGAGGTAATTATGGTAAAATGAGATCTTGAGACGGGGGAGGACACAGGAAGAAGGTGCCATCGACAAGCCGAGGACAGAGGCCTCAGAAGAAACCAGCCCTGCCAACGTGTTGACTTTGGCCTTCCAGCTTCCAGACTGAGAGAAAATACATTTCTGTTGTCTGAGCTGCCATCTGTGTTATGGCAGCCCTGGCAAAGGAATGCAGGTGATCAGAAGGGATGAAGGACTCACTGGGATGTTCTGGGCCACACGACAGATGAAGCTTTACAACATTACACCAAGGGAAAGCAGCCCAATTCAGAGGCACAGACTGCATCAGAGGCCCCATTTCATAACAGGGGCTCCGGTTAGCCTAGATCATGAGTCCTCAAACTTTTTAAACAGGGGGCCAGTTCACTGTCCCTCAGACCGTCGGAGCGCCGGACTATAGTTAAAAAAAAAAAAACTATGAACAAATTCCTGCGCACACTGCACATATCTTACTTTGAAGTAAAAAAACAAAACGGGAACAAATACAATCACACCACCTCAGGTGGCCCGTGGGCCGCAGTTTGAGAACCCCTGGCCTAGATGTTAAGAGCACTGAGTCCAGAGCCGGGCTATGTGCAACAGAATGCCAGCTCCAAACTTATTATCTTGTAACCTCGTGCCTCAGTTTCTTCATTTGTTGTAAGAGGGATAATAATAGCACTGCCCTCACTAAGGGCATGGAAAGGATTATGACTTAAGTCACACAACATGCCTGGCACTTACTGAGCTTCTCATAAGTGTTATCTATTAGGGAAACCTTTAGCTGCTAGTTTACATGTAGGTTCTCACCTTTAATGTATTACAGAAGTTTCCTGAGGGCAGGGACTCCATCTGTGTGGTGACAACTTGTTTTCCAGCATTGTACAGGATGGACACTGAATGAAGCTCTGACCCTCACTGTGAGAGAGGAGATGATCTTAGGCATCCCCAGCTCAGATCTCCTGTGGGTCTGGGAGTCTTAGAGATGTAGAAAAACCTTCTCCATGCCCTAAGCATTTCTTACCAATCTGTGGGCACAGTCTGCACCGAACCTCTCCTCCCCTCCACGAGGCAGGGAGTGCACAAGGCCTCCAACTTGCCTTGCAAAAGAATACTCACTTTGTATTGGATTCAGGGCTATCCCAACATAGAATGCTCAGATCAAATCCAGGGGGCCACTGGCAAATAGGAATTCCTACCCTGTGGTGCCTCCTGGGTCTCTGTCCACATGGCCATCCAGCCACACGCACAGAGTTCTCAAGGTCAGCCACCTGTCCTGCATTATTCCTCTATGGGAGGAACATCTGGAGAACAGCCCTTAGGCCCCATGGGCCTGCGACACCACTGGCAGGTTTCATACTTCAAGGGTCCCAGAAAGGAGAGTTCAAGAAAGAACTTTCTCCACTGGCCCATTGAGACCTGCTGGTGGGCAGATCTGACACCTGGAGAGCTGTCTGACACCCCGGGAACCACCTTCCCCACGCTGGGGGACTGAGCACCATACCACTAGCTCTTTAGTTTCTTCTTCAGGGGAAACTAAATCCAATCAGGAAAGGCCAAAACACGCAACCACACCAGGCCACAGGCCACTGCCAATTCAAAACCTATTTCTTTCATAAATCCCAGAACAGACTTGTATTAGCTATGAGCTGCTAGTGTGAATGGAGCTGCCGTTACTTAAGAAAGTACAATACATGCTTCTCTTTCCCGTGTGTGGAAACACTGGGGTTTGTTCTGGGAATCTGGTCTGTTTCCAATTCAACTATTAGAGAAACCACAGCAGGGCAGGGGTGAAAGTTACAGAGTGTGGATCAAGTCTAACTTTGCAATACCCCAGGGGGTCTCAGTTACATCAAGGAAGGACTGTGAAAAGCTTAGAACATTCCTCAAAAAAATCAGCTTTTGCTCACCTGGAAGGATACATTGGTTTTGATTCAGTAGACACTTAATAGAGCACCAGCCAAGCCGGACATCACACGCAGCCCTTCCTAGGGGAGGTGGAGCAGGGCCTGGCCTAACAACAGCAAGTCCTATGCCTTCAAGGCCATGTGTCAGGGTGGGTGGCAGAAAGAACTCTGTGAGTGAGGTTGAGGGGCCATGTGGACAGAGACCCAGGAGACACTGCGGGGTAGGAGTTCCTACTTGCCAGTCGCCCCCTGGATTTGATCTGAGCTTTCTATGTTGGCTAGCCCCGAATCCACTACAAAGCATGTGTTCTTTTGTGAGGCAAGGGGACGTGTGGTCAGGTCTGACACTGAGGACACTTGACTTCAAGGGTGCCAGGCACGAGGCTCCTACACCAACGCCTTGCTGCCCAGTCATGCTCCAAACAGGAGGGCTCCGCTACCCGGCACATTCCCATCACCTACGAACAGCTCCCCGTTTTGCCTCGCCCAGCACTCAGAATTCCTCCTCTGTGAATCACTGTAGTTCCTGCCCACGCCAGGCTTTGAAAGACCCCAACATCAAGCTGGACCACAAGGGGCAAAGAGCTTTTTCCACCACCTGGACATGCACATGCACGTTTGTCTCTGAGTCCATGTGAGTTTGGAGCTACATGCATGAGGCATCAGATGGCAGATTATTGAGCCCTCAACACCAGTAAAGATGTGCCCACCATCAGGTCTGAGTGTCACAAAGCTGGGGTCACTGAGACACTGCAGTGTGGCCTCCCCTTTTCCTGTAGCTCTGAGATCTGCCCAGGAGCCCAGAACTCAGTCACCACATGAGCAGCTGCCAGATGCCAAGCTGCCACCAAGCACGGGGCTGCATTACATGGGCTTCAGGCTCCCTGGGACCCATCCATCAGCTGAGAAGTCAGAGGTACCCACTGCACAACCAGGAGCAGGAGGTCACCATGAACCGTAATTCCGAGAAGGTGAATTTGGATGACGTGGGTTAACTATTCAGCTCTTGGTGAGAACCGTTAAGTGGTCCAAGTCAAGCGCATGGAAGATGGTCTGACACAGATTGGGGGCCAATTGTGAACTTCAGTCAGAAAAGGATCCTGAGGCTCTACTGAAAGGAAGGAATGAAGGAATGAAAGAAAATCTCCATGTGGTAGTGGAATCCTCTGGAAGGAAGGGGATGCCACTCTGAGAGGGGGAAGGAAGGGAAGCCGACAGTCAGCTGCATGTGGGGCGCCACTGGGTGAAGGATGGTGGGGACCGGAATTTGGGGTCATCAGATACCAAGGGAGACTAGAATCATGGGATGATTAATAACGTTAATCAATGTTAATAATGTTAATCAAAGGAGTGGGAAGGGAAGGGAAGGGAGGAGAGAGGGGCTGGGGGCCAAGGGAGCAGCGAAAAGGAGAGCAGTAGCGGGTGGGCGAGTGACCGAGAGGAAGTTCCAGTGGTTACGTCTCTGTCCAGCACAGTCCTCACAGCAATAGTAATGGTAACAAAAACAGCAAAACAGTAGTAATGGCAGTGGTTAACATTTTATGAATGCTTTCTCCATGTGCTAAGCACTTTCTCCATATTGAGTCTTTTAGTCTTTATAATAACCCTGGGCAATAGATTCTAACCCTTTTCCTATTCTGCAACTAAGCAATGAAAGCACAGAGAGGTTAAGTAACTCTACTGAGGGCGCACATCATGGTGTAAGTGGTGGAGAGATACGAACCGGGCAGCCTAGAGCCAAACTCACGTTCTCCAGCACTCCCTTTCACTGCTCTGGTCAGAGGCACAGTCAGGAACTGAATCAGGGAGGGGAGAGGGCAGGAGGCAAATCGCCAAAAAAGCGTGTCAAGAGCACCTCATGCTGCCTGGGCAAGAAAACACCTACCCGTTTTCACGTGCTAGGAATAGAACATGTGAGATGGCACTCTCAGCTCTCTTGGGAAATGTCTTAGTACATATAAGACTTAATTTTTTTTTTTTGTCTTATTTGATTTTGTTCAGTACAGTCCCTCTGTGGTTATGTCTCACACGCAAAAGGTGTGCCAAACACCCCCACCGCGTGCCCAATCAGTGCCATCACCTCCAACCCCCTCCCCTGTCCTGCCTTTGTTACTCCTTCCCCCACCTTGAATTGGAATGAGTTTTTCTCCTATTTGGGTATGCATTAGATCATCTCCTGGCTTCATATTAGTAATGAGTACAGTGGGTACTTGCTTTCCCATTTTGGTGGTACTTTACTTAGAAGAAAGTGTTTCAAC
Organism: Nycticebus coucang; assembly: GCF_027406575.1. Lineage (NCBI taxonomy): Eukaryota > Metazoa > Chordata > Mammalia > Primates > Lorisidae > Nycticebus > Nycticebus coucang. Next base: position 82,169,871 of record NC_069796.1, read on the forward strand.
TCCATCCAGGATATCACAAAAGATGTGAAGTCACCATCTTTTTTATGGCTGAATAGTATTCCATGACTTGCATGTACCACATTTTGTTAATCCATTCCTGAGTGGCTGGGCACTTAGGTTGTTTCCACATTTGGTGATCTTAAACAGAATGAGGCCCCAAAACACTCACTTTGCTCTTAGTCCACAAAGAAGGCAAAAGGAGAATCCCAGGTCAGAGCAGTGTGGACACAGTTGTCCACAGAGAGGAGAGGAGAGGAACATGTGCTTTCCTGAGCGTCAGGAAATCGCACTTACTCATGCCCAGGGTATGAAGCTTCAGAAGATGTAGCCAAATGAATTTGCATAAATATTTCAGATTACTCTTTTCCTTTGGACATTTTAAGAGCACAGGGGAAGGAAATAAAAATGTCAAATACTTATAAACTTCAATTTAATTTACTTATAACTTGCTTCTTTCTGTAAAAGAGGTATAAAGGTAGATGTGCTATAAACTTATGAATGTGTATTAATACCTACAAAGTAGAAATCATGACAAAGAGGAAGAAGCCAATTTTGTGAATTAAAAGAGCTGATAGGACTTGGCATCCATTTTGACCAATGCTTCCTGGTAGCTTGGGCAAAAAAGAAAATAAGATGTGTTATAAAGCCCTTGCCATACATTAGAGAAAGCATGCCAATCCTTGGCACGATGAAGCTTTTCCTGGCACTAAATTGTGAAAGAAATTTCTCATGTGGAGTCTTTCATGAAGAACCTGAAGACTAATGGTTTTCTGAAACAGAGGAGCCTGGGACCTGATTTTCAAGGCCATAGGCCTCTCTCTGAGAGGACTCCTTCTATTGAGACACATTGTCTTAAACTTCTAGAATTATATTTGGTTTCCTGGCTGAGAAGTTAGAAATTTCATCTCAGAACTGTTTCTGGCATATGGCTATCCAGGTGTTCTGTGGGCAGGAAACAATCTTTGAGGCAGTACCACTGTCAAAAGAAGTAAAAGCTTTGCCTTGGATCCCACGTACTAAATGCAAAACAAAACCAGGAGCTGTATATAGCTGAGCAGTGAGGAACCCCAAGGGATGAGGGATGGGGCCAAGCTATCCTTTGTTCTGAGATGGAGTCTCTGTTGCTCAGGCTACAGTGCCACGGCATCAGCCTAGCTCACAACCACCTCAAACCCATGGGGCCAAGCAATCCTCCTGCCTTAGCCTCCCATGTAGCCGCCACAAACCCCCACTAATTGGTACCTGCCACAAACTACTACAGGTACCTGCCACAAACCCCCACTAATTGGTAAGTATAACCACATTAAAATAAAATAAATCTGTCGAAACAAATGTTAAAAATACCATAAAGAATTTTTTTTTTAGAAAAGCCACAAACTAGGAAATATTTTCAATAGGTATAACATTACTTTCTTTTTTTTGCAGTTTTTGATCGGGGCTGAGTTTGAACCCATCACCTCCGGTATATGAGGCCGGCACCCTACTGATCTGAGCCACAGGCGCCGCCCTAACATTACTTTTCTCTTTTTAAACAGCAAGTCTTCTAGTTTATCTAGCAAAATGGACATTCTGAATTAAACATTAACATCAAATTGATCCAGTGCTGGTGATGTAATATTCAAATAAAGGAGTTTTACATAAATCATATTCTTTTAAAAAAATTTTCAGATTAATATGAGGCCACACATGTTTAGGTTACATTGTTTTCAATTCTAAGGTAAAGTTCAAGTCATAGTTGAGCCCTTCACTCAGGGAGCATGCTCAGCACCCTCACATTGGGCACATTAGGTGAGATCCTGCCAATCAACCTCCCCCTCCACTTTCCCCTTGCTAGACTATATTTGTGTTTATACTTGTGTTTTTTTTTTTCATGTGGATGTATAGTTGTTTATATACTGGTTTCATATTAGTATTGAGTATACTGGATACTTTTTTCCCCCAATTCTTGAGGTACTTTACTAAGAAGAATGTGTTTCAATTACATTCGGGTAAACACAAAAGATGTAAAGTCTCTATCTTTTTTAATGGCTAAATAATAGTCCATGGCACACATATGCCACAGTTTGTTGATCCATTCATGGGTTGATGGCACTCGGGTTGCTTCCATGTCTTGGCAATTGTGAATTGAGCTGCAATAAACATTCTGGTGCAAATGTCCTTGTGGTAAAACAATTCTTTTTCTTCTGGGTAGATAACTAGTAATAGGATTGTAAGATCAAACAGAAGGCCTACTTTTAATTCTTTGAGAATTCTCCACACTCCTTTCCATAGAGGCCACATCCATGCCAGCATCTGCAGATTCGGGACTTTGTGATGTGGGCTAATCTTACTGAAGTTAAGTCATATCTTAGAGTGGTTTTTATTTGCATTTCTGTGATCATTAGGGACAATGAGCATTTTTTTATTTGTTTATTGGGCATTCATCTGTCATCTTCAGAAACGTTTCTGTTCAAGTCTCTTGCCCACACAGAAATGGGATTATAACACTTCTTCTTGACTAAGGATTCATATTTAGAATACATAACAAACACAAGTCAATAAGGGCTCTACTTCTAGGCAGATGGAGTAGGTATATTCATACTTTTACCTATTTTTCCCATTTAGCACAAGGAAAAGTCTTGAGCACTATACATAAAATAATTATATATGAAACATAATCATTTTATACCTAATGGTGGAGAGGAGGCAGACCAGCTAGGGACCTGGGGACCTAAGGAATATCAGTGAGTTCCCTGGATTTTCTTTTGCCTTGTCTATTCCAGATTTGGTGCAGAGGAAACTAGCAACCTGGAAACACCAAAAGGCACAGACAAAAATAAAAGCCCCAACAAAAGCCTCTGCAGACAAAGGACCACGGACAGGACACCCTGGCACAGCAGAGGGCTTTTAGATAGTAGCTGTGTACTCCAGCCAAACAGTATGGAAAAAAAACACTCCACTCTCACCCCCACCACCAAAGGCTAAGGTGAGCCCAGACTCCCGTCCTAGGGAGGCTGTACGGAGTTGTCCAACACCCTTGCTGGGTGGCAGCAGAGAGGGCACCAGAACTTTCACCTGAGCAGGCTGGTAATGGGGCCCCACCTGGGGTACCACTGGAGACCACGTGGGGGGCAGAACTCCCAGCCAGCCCAGCAGTAACAAGGGTCCTGCTTCCGTGTCGTGGAGCCACGTGGGGAGCCTGAACTTCCATCTCCACTGGCAGAAGGTGCAATAAAAAATCAACAAGAAAAAGACAAACAGTTTTGATGAGAAATGGACAAAATACAGGAATAGAATAGAGGATAATAATAACGCTGTTTGCTTAGGCTCTTTTTCCTTGTCACCAGCGATAGAGTGTAGTGACATCATCATAGCTCACTGCAACCTCAAACTACTGGACTCAAGTTATCCTTCTGCTTCAGCCTCCTGAGTAGCTGGGACTACAGGTGCCCACTGCACTCAGTTAATTTTTCTATTTTTAGTAGAGATGGGGTCCCCCTCTTGCTCAGGCTGGTCTCGAACTCCTGAGCTCAAGCGATTCTTCTGCCTCAGCCTCGCAGAGCGCTAGGATTACAGGCATGAGCCACCGTAACAAGCTCTCGTTAGGCTGTTTTATGATTAAATGATGTATGTGCTTAAAGTAGTTTACAAGAAGTGGCATTATTATCATTATTACTACTGTCTCACAGGATATGACACACATCTGCTCTGAACACATGAAAAGATGCTCCACGTCACTAGTAATCAGAGAATTCAGAGAAATGCTAATTAAAACCATACGAAACAATAATCCCTACAGTCTTTACACCCTAGATTGTAAAAAAACAACAAAAAAAGAAGTTCATCAATACAAGAGCTGGAGAGGATGTGTAGCAATAGGAAGTCTCATTCATTGCTAGTGGGAATGTAAGTTAACACAGTCACTTTGGAAAACATTTCGAAATTATTATGAAAAGTTGAACATTTACATGGTTGATGACCCAGCCATGCCGTTGGTGGGTATAAGCCCTAAAGAAACTCTCACAATGTGTAACAACAGACATGTACAGAAATGTTCCCAGCAGTGCTGTTGACAGTACAACCCAATGGTCCATCCTTGTGCTCATAACTCGTAGTCTATCCTGCCCACAGAGTGCTAGGGTACAGCACCACAATGCCGGAACTACGGCTAAATGCAACAGCAGGGGCTGACTCACATGATGCAAGGTCACAGAGGCGCACATTCACAATGTTAGGAACATTAGACAAATTCAAAACCAACTTCCCATTTTTTTTAAATGGAAGAAAAGAAGGGAGAGATGAATTCTTGAAAACTGTCAATGTTGTGAAAGAAAGTCTGTGGCAATGTTCCAACTTTAAACAATGCTAAGGAAACACCACTGGTTCCTGTACTGGAGAGAAAAATACTAACAAGAAGTTAACAGCTGTAATGAGGTTGGGCAAGAGAATATTCCTAATGTAACACTGAGTTGTGTAGAGGTGTGGGCAGCATATAATGTGACCGTCTCAGATGGTTCGGATACAATTACGTGAGTGAGTGTATATACGTGTGGGTCTGTCTGTGTGTGCAAAGGGAGGCAGAAAGACAGAGAAGGACAGAGAGAGAATGGGATCAAATATTCATTGAAAAACTGGGCTGGGCATGGTGGCTCATATCTGTATTCTTAGCACTCTGGAAGGCAGAGGCAGGAGGATTGCTCGAGCTCCGGAGTTCAAGACCAGCCTTAGCAAGAGTGAGATCCCATCTCTACTAGAAATAGAAAAATTAGCCAGACATTGTACGATGCACCTATAGTCCCAGCTATTTGTGAGGTTGAGGCAGGAGGATTGCTTGAGCCCAGGAATTTGAGGTTGCTGTCAGCTAAGATGCCTCGGGACTCTATCCAGGGTTACAGAGTGACTCTCTCTCTCTCTCAAAAAAAAAAAAAAAAAAAATATATATATATATCAAATAAATATATGAGGTAAAATGTTCAACAATAGTTGAGTCAGGGTAATAAGGGGTATATGGATGTTCTTTATACACTTTTTACTTTTTCAAGTTTTCTGTAAATTTGAAATTATGTTCAGATAAAAAGTTCAGAAAAAAGAGAGGAAAAAGACATAATTAAAAAAAAAATCAGGGTTAGGATTCCCTGAAGTGGGGCAGGCAGAGACCGGCTATTAGGAGGGGAGGGGTGCAAGCTTCTTTTGTGCTGGGCTTCTCACTTTGAGTAACAGGTCCTAGGTGCTCACTATAATATTATAACTAAAATACTGTCTTTTGTATGTTTTCAAGTATTATATTTGAAAAGATAAAAACATCTCATCTCAGCATCCTAGGCTGAAGCTCTGAATCCATTTGAAAGATACAATGACTGTCAATGGTGGCGCCTGTGGCTCAGGGTGGCACCTGTGGCTGAGTGGATAGGGCGCCGGCCCCATATACCGAGGGTGATGGGTTCGAACTCGGCCCTGGCCAGCTAAAACAGCAGTGGCAACTGCAACCAAAAAATAGCCGGGCATTGTGGCAGGCACCTGAGGCAAGAGAATGCTTAAGCCCAAGAGTTGGAGGTTGTGAGCTGTGACATTCTACTGAGGGCGGCAGCTTGAGACTCTGTCTCAAAAAAAAAAAAAGACTGACAACATCTTCTTTGTTTTCTTTACCTCCAGTCTCCCATATTACCTATCTTCCAGCCTTCAGATATTTTTGGGTGGAGACAGGAGTTGACGTGTAAAACAAACTGCTAAGTTGTACAGACAGGCCCATTCACTGCTCTGAGTCTTAAAATGACTAATTTTAAAACCTGACCTTCCTTCGTTGAGAGGGTCACTGTTGGGTTTGGGACCCAGGAGGCACTGAGACAGGTCAGGAGGCCTGGCCTCATGTACAAGAGGCCCCTCACTGTGGGGGAGGCCTGGGAGCAGCAGGAAGACCAGAGCAGGGAGGGGAGGGAAGCCACCAGGGAGGCCCTGCAGGGGAGGGCTGCCTCCAGCAGGAGAGGAAGGCTCAGGGTGTGGCACAGGCAACTGGCTATACTCTCAGGGGCTGACAGTGACAGCTGATGTGGAGATGAGGACTGGATGTGGGGGTGTGGGAAGGGGGTGTTCAGCCTCACCCTGCAGGTCCTGCAGCAAAGATCAGAAACCCAGAAGCTTGCTGGGGCCAGGCAGGTCTCCTGCAGAGAGAAGTGCATGGGTTTGTGGGGGTGAAGTGCCCTTCTCAAGGGTGTGTGCACATGAGCTCCTAGGAGGACCTGGCAAACAAAGTGGGGTGGGGGTGGGGTGCATACTTGCCACTGGCGGCCAAGAAGAAATGGCCCTCTGTTGGCTGATAATCTGCTTTTTTCCAGAGAAACTAGAAATCTGAGTTTTACATATGAGCTCTATATGGATTTTTTTTTTTTTTTATTGTTAGGGATTCACTGAGGGTACAATAAGCCAGGTTACACTGATTGCATTTGTTAGGTAAAGTCCCTCTTGCAATCATGTCTTGCCCCCAGAAGGTGTGGCACACACCAAGGCCCCATCCCCTCCCTCCTTCCCTCTCTCTGCTTTTCCTTTCCCCCCATGACCTTAATTGTCATTAATTGTCCTCATATCAAAATTGAGTACATAGGATTCATGCTTTAATGGCTGGCTCAAAGCATGTTATTTTACTTATACTATTTTTGTTGATTTGGAATCTCATTCTCTTAGCCCAGGCTGGAGTGCAGTGGTATGATCACAGCTCACTGCAGCCTCGAACTCCTTGGTTTAAGTGATCCTCCTGCCTTAGCCTCTCAAATAGCTGGGACTATGGGTATGTGCCACCATACCCAGCTAATATTTTTTTTCTCTTTGTAAAGATAGTCTCACTATGTTGCCCCAGGGCTGGTCTCAAACTCCTGACCTCAAATAATCCTCCCACCTAGGCCCCCCAAAGTGCTGGCATTACAGGCATGAGCCACTGGGCCCGGCCTTCAAAACACTTTAAGATGAGAGGCAGGCCTGACAAATAGTGATGACCACCAATCCCTGACCTCCTTACTGAATGTATCAGTTTCCTGGGGTGGCCACAACGAAGTCCCACAAACTGGGATGGCTTAAAACAACACAAGTTGATGGTCTCATACTTCTCAGGAGGGCTGGCTCCTCCCAGGTGCTGAGGGTCTGTTCCAGTGCTCACCTTTTGTGCATCTGCCTCTCAAATTTCCCCCTTTTAGAAGAACACAGTCATAACTGGATTAGGGCCTACCTTAGGACCTCATCTTAACTCTATCATATGCAAAGACCCTATTTCCAAATAAAGTCACAGTCACAGGTATGGGGTAGGGGAGGATAGGACTTCAGTATCTTTTGGTGGGGGATACAGTTCAACCCTTAAAACTAAGATAATTGCCAAATGAGCCAAGCAGTGACTGAGGCCCATTAGGATCAGAAGGGGGACCATGCAGGGGTTCAGAGTTGGGCCCAGATTCAGGGTCAGGGTGTCTGGTCATTGGAACTGGGCATGTTAAAGTAGCACTTATGCTAGGCTGAGCTGGTCAGTGAGAACTCAAACACCTCCTAAGGTGGCAGACCCAGACAGAAGGGCACAAGGAGCTAGAAGCCTGGTGCTGTGACCCTATGCCGAGTCTCAAGCTGGCCCTACAAGTCTCTGCCCCAAATTTCTGACAGGACATAGCCACCCAGCAGTGTACCCAGAGCCTGTGAGGCACACGGGAGGCTGGGGCTGCTGAAGGACTGGAGAAGATGGATCGAACAAATAAACAGAGGTAAAACTAAACAAAACTGAATTATCACGCTGCTCTGTAGTATTGGAGCCTGTCCTGGAAGTCAGGGCTCAGCCTGGGGAATATTTTCCAGTCTGGGTGAGGATGGTTTCTGGTCTTACCAAATGACTGAGTTCTTCGGGCCTCAGCTCCCTGGGTGCCCTGTACCATGGCAACACTCAAGGGATTTAATCAGAAGCTGGGGACCCCAGGGGACATCCTGTAGATAGACTTTGGGAACAGCAGAAGTGAAACTATAGCCTATTCACTCCCTGCCTCCAAGGAACATCCCCTGGGCAGTCAAGCTCAATGGTGAGTGCTTGAGCCAGCAGGGAACTTGGCAGGAGGTCAGGAGGAGGGTCTGACCCAAGCAAGGCAGGAGAGCTGGTCTGGGGTTGTGGTTGAGCTAACTCAATTACTTACAGAATAAAGCAAGTACTTCATACTGCTGTTTCTAATTCTCATTAACGATGACAACATTTTAGTTAATTTCCAAGATATTATATTTGTACCTCTTCCCTTACAATGAAAACCTTGGCTCCCAGAGACATTAATATACTACTCACCGTTAAATATGTATAATTGTATACATCATAGTTTCAAAACAACAACACAATTTTTATTGCTAACAATAAGACTACTGAACACAGTTTAGGTTTTATTTGTGGTTCTTTTTGTTTCTTTGTCCTACTTGGAATGCACAAAATACTGTGTCTCACAGTCAGTAGAAACAACTCTCTGTGAGGTTAAGCCATCAATTTTGTATACAGAACTGTTTGTTTCAGTTGTTTTCAAACGTTAAAAGATGGTTTTTATTCTTTTTGCTTTAATTTTGTTTTGTAGTTATGTAAAATGTTTATAGCGTTCCAAAGCCAACTTATAAAACAAGGTACATTGTTGAGTTGTAACCCTATGGTTTATCCTTTCATTTTTAAAAATAAAACCAAACATTATATACTTTCCTATTCCCGCCTCCCTTCTTATGTGAAAGGCAGCATACTCTTCTGCACCTGGCCTTTTCCAGAAAGCAACATGCCCTGACAACAATTTCACAAGGATGTCCGAGGCCTTCCTCATTCCCTTGTACAGTTCCGTACCGCACCACTATGTTGATATGCCATAGTTTGTCCAACCAGACCCTTTCAATAGATTCTCGAGAAATTTCTGATCTTTTATTTTACAAACAGTGATGCAAATACAGTCTTGTTCATGTGTAATTTCATTCTTTCAAGAAGACTCCATTTTGAAACCTCACTCTCTCATCTGGAAACCTTTGTCCTAGGAGGAACTCGATGGGGGTCACAACGTGCAAACCCTCAGGATCCTGGTCTGTAAAATGTAATAACAACAGTATCCAGCTCAGAGTTCAAAATCCTACTCAGCAACTGGCCAGGCGCATAGTAGGCAATCAATAAAATGTTTGTTGTTGATTTTTCCATTTTATTTTATTCGTTCATAGCCCTAGTACTTTAAAAGTCACGTGGGCGCCATGGCTCATGCCTATAATCCCAGGACTTTGGGAGGCTGAGGCAGGAGGATTGCTTGAGGCCAGGAGTTTGAGACCTGCTTGAGCAACAATAAGACTCGTATGTCTACAAAAAAATAGAAAAATAGGCCAGGAGTGGTAGTGTACACCTGTAGTCCCAGATACTCAGGAGGCTGTAGGCAGGAGAATCACTTGAGCCCAGGAGTTTGGGACCGCAGTTAGCTATGATGATGCCACTGTGCTGTAGCCAGGGTGACAGACCAAAGGTCCATCATCTGGCAGGGGAAAGATACATAAATTTGTAGGCCCTTCATGGCACACTCAGGCCTTTCAGAGGTATAGGAACAAATGCTGTTGGAGCACACATGATAGATCAGGGAAGATTAGGGCATGTCTTTTAATCTTGCCCATTCAGCCAATCCCTCTTCTTATGGAAACCATAGTTCTCTATACTCAATAAAAGGAGCTGCACTGAGTGGGCACATGACCCAGACCTGGCCTCCCAGGGCCTCACTGATTGGCTCAGAGATGGCCACACCGACCCCGGCCTGGCCTCCCAGGGTCTGAGTGATTGGCTTAGAGATGGCCACATGACCCCAGCCTGACCTCCCAGGATCTCACTCATTGGCTCAGAGATGGACATAAGACCCACTACAACCAAGGAGGGCCAGCCCTGGAGCTCCCCTAAAGAGGCTCTCTCACTTCTCAGTGGATGCCGATCTCTTTAGATATAAGTCTGGAGTTGCCAAGAGCCACCACAGGGCCTGAGGGGCATGAAGAATCAGGTTTAAAAGACAGGGAAGGGCAGGTATCCAACACTATCACTTGGACATCAGCAACTTCAAGTGAGCAGGAAAAAAAAAATCCCTTTTGGGACCAAGCCCATTTGTAGTAGACAAGAATAATGAAGGCAGACAGAGGGGACCCGAGCCCTGAGGCTTACTTTCTAGGGGAGAATGAAAAGGAAAGACATTCCATTCTGTGCATTCTGTGGGAAAGGCCTGAGGAAATGTGGCAGTCAGCCTCCTTTCTAGCTTAATTAGAGCAAGACCTGTGGGGTGATGCTCATCGCATGAACTAAAACCAAGCTTCTCAATCAGAACATGAAGCTCTGGCTTCTGGGGAAGGGCAAGGGGTTTTCACCAGGACAGTTATCAGCTAAGAGATGTCAGAATCAGATGGGAAAATGCAAATGATATGGGGGAGGGGCAGAGATGCAGCCTCCCAGGGACCTTCCCCACCATCAACTTCACAGCAACAGCCGTCACTGCCCATGACCGCCACAGCCTGTGAAATGCTCTCCCATACATCCCTCCATGCCACTGCCTCGTGCAGCCTTAACCGGCAGCTGCATTTTACCCTGGGGCCTCCATTTCCTGCCGCAGTCCTGGCGGTCACGCTGTGCCTTTGATTTCTGAAGCCTCCTATGCTCCAGAAGTTTCTCTTCATGTTCTGGTATTTTGGTCAATGCTGCTTTTCCCTTCTGAATCCGCAAACAAGGCTTCACTGGGTGCCTGAATTGAGCACACGTACGTGTTGTGATGAGAAGTGCAAAAGAGGCCATGCCTGTACCTCTGGCTTAGAGCTTGTGGGGGTGGGATTAACAGACTGGGATGTGCTACTTGGAGATTTAAAAGATATATATTTTTATTTTGAAATAATGGTAGATTCACAGGGGGTTAACGGATAGTACAGGCAGGTCTGTTGTACCCTTCACCTAGTTTCTTCCATGGTTACATCTTACGTAACTGTAGCATGGTATCAAAACAGGAAGCTGGCATTGGTACACCGTGTGTGTGTGTGTGTGTGTGTGTGTGTGTGTGTGTGTGTGTGTATGCTTTTGTGTCATCTTGTCACAGGTGGAGGTTTATATATCTGCCACTGCAATTAAAATACAAAACTGCAAAGATTGTCCTCATGTTACCTTTACAACAATAATTGTGACTTTGTCTATTTCTCCTTTTAGTTCTTTGAGTTTTTGCTTCACATATTTTGTCATTCTATCATTTGGATCATACCCATTTAAGATTGCTATCCTATCTCTTTTTGGCAAAGAGACTCATCATTATACCTATAATGTCCCTCTCTGTAATTTTCTTGCTCTGAAATTTACTTTATCCGATATTAATATAGACACTCCTGCTTTCTTTTGATCAATGTTTACATCACATACCTTTTCCTATCTATCCTTTTCCTTTCAACCTACCTATCCTTTTATATTTGGAGTCACTTTTTATAGACAGTATATATAGTTGGGTCATGTTTTTTTTCTTACTACGTTGTATATGCTAATCTCTGACTTTTAATTGATGTATCATTCACATTTACGTTTAATATAATTATTAATGTTAGCACTTTTATTAATTTTCATTCTGTTTGTCCTATTTTTTATTTCCCTGTTTTATTTTTTCCTGCCTTCCTGTGGATTACTTAATTTTTTTTTTAGAATTCCAGTTTGTAGTCCCAGCTACTCGGGGAGGCAGAGGCAAACGAATCACCTAAGCCCAAGAGCTGGAGGTTGCTCTGAGCTGTGATGCCATAGCACTCTACCGAGGGCGACAAAGTGAGATTCTGTCTCTAAAAAAAAAGCCAAAATAAAATAAAATAAAATAAAATATCTCTTAAAAAAAAAAACAAAGAATTCCAGTTTGATATATCTTTAGTGTTCTTGAGTGTACACTTTTCAGTGGCTCTTCCAGGTATTACATTATACATACATAGCTTATCACAGTCCACTGGTATTATCATTTTACCAGTTTAAGTTACTTGGAGCCTTTTAAAAATATGTTTCAGATACCAAAGTGGAGCAGAAATAACACAAGTTCAGAGAAACTGGGGCAAATGGTTAGATGGCATTGGAGAGAGTGGGGCTCATGTGGTGGAAAGGCACCGGTGTGAGGCTGGAATCACTTCACAGGGATACTAACTGGATCTTAACAAGCTGTTTTGGATGTCAGAAGCTCATCTTTCCCTCTGGACATGAAATCTTCTAGGAGTATCACAAGGATTAAGTGAGATCAAAAATGCAAAGTGCTGGGCACTGAGAATACAGGCCATAAATAATTATTTTTCTCAAACAAGTCCAACCTAGTAGCCTAATATACCCTAAATGAATTGCAAGTTCCAGCTCAAACTATTTACCGTCGCCTTGCAGCTTCTGCCAATGCCCTGACATTAAGAGTCCCTTTCCCTTTCCAGGACTCAGTTTCCCCATCTTTAAAAAGAGAGGATTGGTTTAGATTCCTGCTCCTTTGTGGACATAGAACCCCTGGGAGCTTGCTGGAAATGCAGGGTCTCAGGCACCACACTCGACCTGCTCAATCAGAGCTGCATTTTCACAAGGCCCAGCTAATTTTGGGTGTGTTGAAGTTGGAGAAGCAAAGCTCCAGGTGACCGCGAAGGGCTCTTCCAGCTCTGATTTTACCTGTCTCAGGCTTTCCTACTTCCATGCCACTGCCAAAGAGCTCTGACCTTTCTACAAGGCAGCCCAAAAGCCACCCTGAAAGTCACCGTACATAGGGAAAATGGGAAATTATAGCTAAATGCACCTTTATTTACAAACTATTCATTACAAAATTTTACCAAATATTTGCAAAATATTCCCTACCTGTTGGCCACCTCTTTGTAAAATTTTGTAATCATCTGGACCTTCAGTTAGATTATTAACCATATACCATATGCTGTCTAGTGACAGCTTATCTGTTTTCCCTTAAGCCACCTGGGGGTGTCCAACCCGCAGCCTATAGGCTGCATACAAATTGTGTGTGGACTTTTTTGCTTATCTGTGGTGGCAGATATCACGAAAATTACGTGCAGACCTTTTTTTTTTCCTTATCAGCTTCTATTAGTGTTTGTGCATTTAATGTGTGGCCCAAAATACTTCTTCCAATATGGTGCAGAGAAGCCAAAAGGTCGGACACCCTGGTTTTTGAAACCAAGGATGTGGATGCTCCTGTAAAGCTTATGGAGAGCTTGAGATGTTCATCTCAGGGCTCACCCAGACACTCAATACTTCATCAAGTAGAAATGTTCTACGCGCTGCTTCTTTACATACTACAATTAGTAAAGAGAAAATGCTACACTCATTAATCTTTAAAAGGAGCATATGTAAATCTATATCCTCTTTTCCTTTATAAAGAAAATGTATTTCTCTTCTAATGCTAATACCAGATGCTGGAGGGACTGTGCTGATCCACACAGGTAAGTTAACACACCCATTTAGAAAGCGCATCATATGGGACAAAAAGATGTTTTCAGAAAACCCATTCCTGGAACTTTATATTTTATCTTAATTAAACATAAAAATGTGTGAAGTATCATATATATGTACAATCAAAAACTCAGTCATCATCTCAATGTCAAACAATGAGCTGTTTGACACTCACCTGATGGGCCATTACAAAACCATTTAAAATAATGAAGCCTGAGCTCAAATAGAAAAGCATTCATTTAATATCAGGTAAGAAGATTAGACTATAAAATAACATACATGCTATGAATATAACTAATATATGCCTACAAGAGCTAAAAAGGAAATAATAGAAATCTGGAAATTATACAGGGTATCTACAAAGTTCGTCTTGCTGTATTAATACTTTAAGGTGGTGGGATTGAGTTTAATTTCTTGTTCTCATTTTTTCCTCAACTTTCTCATTTGCCAACTCTTCAGTAAATTTTTAAAACCTTTTCTTCGTGATACCAAAAGAATATTTGAAGATCACCTTGAGACAATTATTCAATTAGGAACAAATCAAAGTCCATTTTCTTTGTAGGTTTACTCATAATCCTTATGTGGGATCTAACAGGTGTGTGGCAACTGAATGAACAATTGAGGCCTCGCATCAAAAACTTCTCAGCAGCTGAAGAGCAGAGGAGATCTCCAGGCTGGAATTTATCAACTTAAAAGACAAGACCTCAGTTCTTAACTTATAGCAGTGAGTTATCACTCATTCTCCCCTCAAACCCTACTTAAATAAGACTGTCTGCAGACTGCCAGTGGGGTGCATGCTTGTTCACAGAATGAAAGCTTTCAAAATATTGTTAGCCTGTGTACCAAACCCTTTCTGCAGCACTTTTCCCAGAGGGCACTCCCAGTTCACTTCTTCAGCGGAGGATGGATGAGGCCCTGGATGAGGTTGATCTCTAGAAGGAAGGCCTGAGCCCAGGCTCACCCTCACTAGTGACCCACAGTGGACAGCTGCCAGCCCTCCCTTCTACCTTCACATGACCCTTAAGAAACTCCTAAGTCTCCTCCCTGAGACCCTTCAACCATCTGTAAAATGGGGACATTAATGCTTCCCTCACAAGGAGAAATTAAATGAGGTGATAATTTTCAACACTGGAACACTACAATGAGTAACGTACGTTAGCATCTCAGATGTCTCCTATCAATTTGGCAAAAAAAAAAAAAAGTTTGATTTAATTGATACCATTCATTGTTGGATGGGGACGGGCACTTGTGCCCTCCTAGTGGGAGGAGTATATATTGGTAACAATCCTTTAAGAGAACCATTTGAAGATACTCTGTGTAAGCCAAGCTTTAGAAACTTGAGTATCATTTGACTCAACAATTCCACTTCTGGGATTTTGTTATAAGGAAATTAGACATATGAGAAAATGTGTATGTACAGGGCCTTTTACTATAGTAATTATTTATAAGCAGAAAACTAGAAACAGCCTAAGTGTCCAACGGTAGAAGACTGGTTAAATGAATCTTGGTACATACTTGCAGTGGAATCTTACTCAGCATGAATAAGAGAATTGTAATTCCCATGATCATGGAAAATTGAGATGTTTTGTACAATAATATTTACTGTGTGATTCTGTTTTGTGACGAAAGAAAGACTCTATCTAGACAAAGTTACAACTGTACTACATGTATGTGATATCCAGTTTGAGAAACAGCAAATCATTTAGGGACCTTCCTGAACCAGATATATGCTGGGTGGCTGCCCAGAGGCAGGTGTAGGTGGTGAATTAACGTGATCCCCGTCCAGCTCTGTACACAGAGCAAGAGGGAGGAGGGGGACCCGGAGAGGCCCCAGGATGTGCTGCTGCATGCCAGGGACCTCTGCCCTGTCCAGGTTGAAAATGAACTATGACACGGGCAAGTGGTACCCCGACACTGTGCTCAGCTCAGAGAGGACATGGAGCTTTGCCTGAGGCTGGAGGGGGGCAGAAAGAAATGACAAATGTTTTGCTGCAATCTGTAAACCCCGGAGTGCAGGAGATGTCCTCACCTCTCCCCAACCCCCATTTCCCATAGCTCTGAACAGCCCGTGGCCCTTCAACGTAGTGCTCATACCTGTGGCCCGCTCTGATGAGGCTGACGTGCACTCATGCCTGCTCGTCGGGTCTCTGCTCTTCCTGCCCCTTCCCCTCCCGCACCTTTCCGTCCCGCACCTTCCCCTCCCTCACCTTCCCCTCCCTCACCTTCCCCCTCCCGCACCTTCCCCTCCCTCACCTTCCCGTCCCGCACCTTCCCCTCCCGCACCTTCCCCTCCCTCACCTTCCCCTCCCGCACCTTCCCCTCCCTCACCTTCCCCTCCCGCACCTTCCCGTCCCGCACCTTCCCGTCCCGCACCTTCCCCTCCCTCACCTTCCCCTCCCTCACCTTCCCCTCCCTCACCTTCCCCTCCCTCACCTTCCCCTCCCGCACCTTCCCCTCCCTCACCTTCCCCTCCCTCACCTTCCCCTCCAGCACCTTCCCCTCCCGCACCTTCCCGTCCTGCACCTTCTCGTCCATGCCTCCCACCCTCTGTATCAGTGTTTTTCAACTTTTTCTTATCTCAAGGCACACCTGTAGTTAAACTTTCACAGCACACTTAAATTATGCTGATCAAAATAAAGAGTAATAAAAGGAATACACTTACTGTGTTTTGAGCTTTTTCTGAAAATAATTTAATTAACGATCTTTAAAAATTTTCACACCATACCTGAGATCCTCTTACAACACACCAGTGCAGTCACTGCCCTAGATGATGGAAGTGCCCAGGGCCATGCAGCTAGTAAGAGGCAGAGCTGGGGGTTGAACTTGGAGGTCGGGACCTACTTCACCACACCACTCAGACATTTACCCATGGCCAGTAGCAACGGAGGACAGAGAAAGGTTAGACTGTGTCCCAGGAGCTCAAGCTGCAGAGAACAACATGCCCACGAGGGGCCGATGGAGAGGACGAAGGCCAGAAGTCACTGGGAACTCAACCACCTCAAAAAGGAGGTGGGCCAGGGACCATGCGGGCTTCAGCTGTACCCTGGAGGAGCCTCCAGCCACTGAGGTGGGGACGGTAATAGCTAACATGTGTTGAGGCTTACAGAGCTGCCAGGCACTGTGCCAAATGCTGCACCTTGTTAGCTTGTTTAAATGCTTGTTACACCCTCCTAGGTGTGTGCTCGCAGAAATTCCACATACAGATGAAGACACTGAAGCACAGGGCTTACATCACTGGCCCAAGGTCACACAGCTGGAAAGCGACAGAGCCAGGATTGGAAACTAGGCTTTTCTTTCTTCTGTGTCTTAAAACAACACAAAGGTATTATCAGAGTTTTGATGATCAGAAGTCCAGTCTCTGGATGGGTATCACTAGAGTAAAATCTAGATGTTGGCAGGCCGTGTCCCTTTCTGGAGGCTCTAGGGAGAATCTGCTTCCTGCACATTTAAGGTGTGATCAAGTCGGTTCCTGTGGTTGTAGTGAGCCCCATATTCTTGCAGGCTGTAAAGGAGGATGGGTCCCAGCATCTAGAGGCTGCCACATGCCTTGGCTTGAGGTCTCTCCTCCCACTTTCCAGCTGGTGCCCATAGGTGGAGTCCTTCTCAGGGCACATTTCTTTTGCTTACCTTTTTAACTGTCTTCTGTTTTTTCTAAAAAACTATTAAAAAAAACCTAACATATGCATAACATTAAAAAACTTACTGTCTTAACCATTTTTGGTTGCACAGTTCAGTGGCATTAAGCACATTCATGTTTGGTTGTGCAACCATCACCACTGACCATCTCCAGAACTTTTTCATCTTGTAAAACGGAAACCTCGTATCATTAAACACTAACTCTCAGTCTTTCCTCCCCCAACCCCTGGCAACTTCTACTTTCTAAGTCTATGAATTTGCCTTTTCCAGGTGCCTCATATAGTATTTAAACTTTGGGGACTGGTTTATTTCACTTAGCATAACGCCCTCCATATTGTAGCATATGGCATAATTTCTTTCATTTTTAATGCTGAGGAATATTCCGTTGTAGGTCCTGATCTTAGGTACTATGGATAATGCTGCTATGACAATGGGTGTACAAATATCTGTTCAAGTCCCCGCTTTCAGTTCTTTTGTATTAATATATATACCCAGAAGCAGAACTGCTGGATCTAGACAATTCTCTTTTTAATTTTTTGAGGACTCTCTACACTCTTTTTCATAGTGGTTATACCATTTTATACTCTGAACCCAGACAATCTTCATCCACAGCTGTGGCCTTAATTCAGCATGTTCGTATGAGGAAAGATGCTGTGGTACAAGAACCCAAGCATTTGGGGACAAGGTGGGGCCCCACCTGGCCATCATGAAGGGGTGGGTAGTGAGGGCCCAGGGGTATGCCAGGCAGAGACATTTGGACTTCATACTGAGGGAAATAGCCACTGAAGTTCCTAAGCAGAAAGAGCTTTGATGACAGGGTTTCATTGGAAGACCGTTTGGGTGACACATGGCTTGGACTGAGGGGATGAGAATGGTCATGGGACAGATCCTACAGCCCATAAGGTTCTCCATAAGGAGCCCAGAGAGTCTCTCTTTATACATTCGTTAGTTTATCCAACAACACAGTACTTCAAAATCCATCATCATACTCCAATACCAATCCTGGGGACACTAAGATGAATCGATTTGGAGCTCAGAGCCCAGTACAGAAGGGAACACAACAGCCTGCTGCCACCAACAACACACACAGGGACACTTTGGGACTTTAGGGGCATAAGCTGGCATAGAAAATCCAAATCTGAAATTAACGTGTACAGGGGGAGGGGAATATAGCATTCCGGGGACTGGTCACATATTCCCAGCCTCAGAATCCCAGTTCTTCATAGGGCACAAGTTACTGTCACCCATAAATGCAAAACACTGCCAGGAAATTCAAATTATCACTCAGCATTTTTAGAGTTTAGCTTAAAAATTCAGAATAAAGCTGAGAAAAGGGACCAAGTTGCCTTCGTGCCCTCTGCTGAGCTTGTAACTTTAATTTAGAGCTATTTCTCACTGAAGAACAGTGAAAGTAAAGTCATTCTCTTAGAAGCAAAACTTTCCATGTGGATGAAAGGTGCTACCTATTCAAACGGACACCCATCCAAGAGCCATGTGCTACGCAAGCTTCTTGGAGGCAGCTGAGTTACAGGTGTGGAGAAGGGTACCAGGTCCATACCTCACCCGGCTCTCCTGAGACATCTGCTAGAGAGCTTTTTCTCTCAGCCACCTTGCCCAGGGCCTCCTGTGTGCTGCCCATCCTTGGTGGTCCCCAACTTCTCTCCCTCTCTCCAGTCTCACGGCCCTCCCCAGCACGGGTGAGCAGGCATGAGCCTGTTCCTGGGGTGGGCAGGTCTGCTCCAGAGCAGGAGCAGAAAGAGAAGCAGCGGGAGAAACGGTTTGGGTGGAAGAGAGGATGGTCCAGGAGGATATTGGGCTGGAGCACCCAGAGTGCTGCTAATACTTGTTGTGTGTGTGTGTGTGTGTGTGTGTGTGTGAGAGAGAGAGAGACAGTCTCACTTTGTTGCCCTTGGTAGAGTGCTGTGGCATCACAGCTCACAGCAACCTCAAACTCTTGGGCTTAGGCGATTTTCTTGCCTCAGCCTCCTGAGTAGGTGGGACTACAAGCACCCACCACAACGCCTGGCTATTTTTTGTTGTTTGGCTGGGGCCCAGGTTAGCTAGGACTACAGGTGCCCGCCACAATACCTGGCTATTTTTTGGTCGTACTTGTCACTGTTGTTTGGCAGGCCTGGGCTAGATTTAAACCCGCCAGCTCCAGTGGATGTGGCTGGCGCCCTAGCCGCTGAGCTATAGGCACCAAGCCCTAATACTTGGTTTTGAAGCTCAGGAGTGACATTCACAGAAGCTGCGTAGGATGTGCGATCTCAAGAGGCTGCTCAGGGAGCTCCCAAAGAGACTGAGAAAGGGAAGAGCCTTGGTACCGAGCCTGAGAAACCCACTGAAACAACCAGAGGGAAGAGGAGGCCGCTAAGGTGCGCAGGGTGGGTGAGTCAGCAGGTTGGGGTTACCCTGAGCAACCCCAAGCACTAAAATGTGTCTGCTGGATTCAGTAACTGGGAGCTCATTGGAAAACCCAGAGCACGTTGGGTGTGGGTGCAGGGGTGAAAGGGAGGGAGGGGGACAGTGTGGGAGGGGTGTGGGCAGCAGCACTGAGGCTGCCCAGGGCAGGGCGGAGAGCAGGGACCGGCATCTGGGGCTCAGGCTGAGGTCGGCAGAGTCATAGCAGGTGGGGCCTACAGGGCCTGGAGAAGAAAAGGTGGTGTTGGGAGGCTGAGAAAGTTGCCCAATGCCTTCTGATTCCTGAAGGAGGAGAGGGGCTGAGCATCTCTGAGGAGGTTTGAGGATCCAGGAGCAGGCAGCCAGGAGCAAGGAGGATGGCCTGCAAGATTGGTAGGCTCTGCATGCCCTTCCCTCACCACCCCTGCCCTGCTCTGGAATCTCTCAAGGCCACCCAGACCACTCCACTCCCTCAACCTCTCCCCTGTCCTATGGAATGAAGCTCCAGGGCCAAGAATTCTACTTTTAAACACTTATAGAGGAATCGTCTTCCATTTACTCCTCTGGACCCCAGATGGCTGAGCAGCCTCTGGCGCATGCCCCATGGGATGGACACACACACACACACACACACACACACACACACACACACACACACACACACGTGAACCTGGAGGACCTGCCAGAGATCTGGACTCTTCAGATCCCTCCCTCTCCCAGTTCAAATGCAGATGAACTCAAAGGCACTTCTCAGCTGACAACTAGATCCTCTGGGCTTTAAGGTAAGTCCAACCTTCCCCTACTGTGTGCAAGGACTAAATGACCTAAATGCTGATTAGCCTCTATCCAGTGGCATTCTCTGTGGGAACCACTGGGTCTACCTGCACACCCCAGGTACAATCCACTTTTTAATCATGCTGAATGCTTGTTTCCTTGAATGCTCTGAGACTTCTCTCACTTTTCACATACTGTTTTCTCTGATTAACATTTTTATCTGTCACTTCACAATACCTGTTTACCCTTCTTAATTTAGGTGCTGTTTCCCTGTGGAAATATTCTACCTCCCCATATTTGGATGGGGTGTCCCTCCAAGATGCTCCCCCAGCTCCCTGAGCGGCTGTGCCCACCTTGCTCACATCAGAAGACCTGTACCTCACACTTGTCCTGAAGCAAAGTAATTAGCAGTTAAATGACAGGACGAGGCAGAAGTAGCTGTGCAGTGGTCAAGCTGCAACATCTGTGGCTGCGTACACTGCGGCGTCTATCGCTGTGGTAGGCATGTCTCCCATTGACACCCTGGGGCCAGGACTCCAGACTGCAGAGTACTGCGGCAACTATGCTCACCCTCCAATCCCTCCACCACCCACCACAGCCAGGACACAGCTGGAAGCGCCAGCCAGGCATGGCGAGACAGCTGTCAGTCTTACTCCACAACTATATTCCAAATGTCTAGATAGGTGCCTGGCCAACAAGTGATTAATAAAGGTGTGTTGCATGGATGGATAGATGAGTGGATACATGCAACAGCCCAGCATCAAGGACAAAGTGGGAGGGAACAGAAGGCTCTCCTGAGACCTGTCTACACAGGGGCACTGCCAGGAGAAAAGCCCATGTCCCAGCGCTAAGCAAAGGTGCCAACAGGAAAGTCTGTTAAATCAACCCAATGACACCCTGGCCTCACGACAGGTTCCTTTCTCTCAGTTATCCCTTGGGGCTTGGGCTCTCAGTGACAGCAGTCCCTTCTCTGAATAGCAGGCTGCAGTCTGCAGATTCCTCTCACCTTTATCATCTTCACTCTGCCTCTCACCTCTATTTTGCAGATGAGAAACTATTTTGCAGATGTCATCTCTGGGGGCAGAATGTGTCGGAACAAAGCCCAGGCCTCTGACTGGAGGGCCAGTGCCCTTACCTTCATAGACTCCAGAGCTAGCGGCTGCCACAAACACAGCACAGACTCACAGGCCTTGCCTGGTCTGCATGCACCATATCCACTCAGGGTTCAGGCACAACCCAACAGGGAGTGGCAGGCTATGGGGGACTGAACCACATGCCGTGTAAATGCCACACAGCTTTGGTAGGCACTGCCATGTGGAAAACCAAGGCTCTGTGCAGTCTGGTCTCCCAGTTTCTTGATTTACAACAACGTATCTCTGATACTTTCACTAAACAATTACAATCTATTACAGGAGATGAAATTTTGCAAAGTATTTCTGATAGTATTGCTAATATTTCACCTTTTATCTTTTACGAAAATCTTTTCAAGTACTACTGGTATAATCCTTCTGCTTATCATTTGTGCCTTTTTCTTTCTTTTTTTTTATTGTTGGGGATTCATTGAGGGTACAATAAGCCAGGTTACACTGATTGCAATTGTTAGGCAAAGTCCCTCTTGCAATCATGTCTTGCCCCCATAAAGTGTGACACACACCAAGGCCCCACCCCCCTCCTCCCTCTTTCTGCTTCCCCCCCATAACCTTAATTGTCATTAATTGTCCTCATATCAAAATTGAGTACATAGGATTCATGCTTTTCCATTCTTGTGATGCTTTACTAAGAATAATGTCTTCTACTTCCAGCCTTTTTATTTCTTTGTATAGCAGGAAGAAGAGCCTCCCAGAGAGAACGACAATTGAAACAGACAAATGTAATTTTCTCCCTAACCCTACGCAAGTCAATTTTTATAAACAAAAAGGGGGAAATATAGAGGGACTAAAAATCACACTTACTACAACAGCCACCAATCTCATAACTCACCTGAGGAATTGCTGAGAACAAGACAATTTCCTGGCAAGCCTGGAAATCTCTTGTGACTTGGAAGGCAAGCCACCCAGTAACTCAGTAATCCTGGAGGAGCAAAGTTCAGGCCTGCAGTAGTAAGACTAATGTTAAACATTAAGCATTTTATGGCGGTTCCTTGAAGGATTAGTGGAGAAAACCTGCATGTAGTATTTTTGGAGATCATTTCTCTTAGCACCTTTGAAGATCATTTCCTTAAGCATATACTCTCTTACCACCTAAGATCATTTCCTTGAGTATGTACTCTCTTGGCACCTATGGGATCATTTCCCTGAGCACGCAGCCCCTGCATGTCTTTGCTTAGTAATCTTTCTGCCCATTATGTATCTTCTCAATAAAAGGACTCTGTGAGAAGTGCTCAGGGCTTGCCCTGCACCTATGGGAAGCCCAACTCTTGCAGCTTGTATTCTCAATCCATGTCTTGTGTGATCATTTATGCAGTCACGACAAAGAGGAGACAGAAATCATGCTTTTGATAATAAATGTCCTGCTTTTTGACATACTTTGCTGGTTAAATCCATCCCACAATTTCTGTTTGCAAACTTGGTCTGCTCCCTCTCTGCTGAGGGGTGTTTATCTGACTAGTCATCAGTGCTGCCCACCACCATATCTGAGGCCTTAGCACAGGACCTGGCATCCACCAGGCCCATGGCAACTACTGTCTGGCTGGCTGGCTGGCTAGATGGATGATGGATGGATAAATGTAGGATGGCCAGACGCATAGATGGTTGGATAAGGGAATGGCTGATAGATAGAAGGATGCAAACATGGACTCATATGAATAGATGGATGGATGGATGTTGGATGGTTAGATGTGTTGATGGATGGAAGGATAAGTAGATGGGCAGTCAAGAAGGAGGGAATGAGTGCATGACCAAGAAGGCTAGGTAGCCCTCAACTTTGCTGCCAGAGCAGAGCACTCGGTGGAGGTAGCAGTTGTTGGTTCCTCAGTTGCGATGTATATAGATCTCTTGGTTGCTCAAAAACCTCTTGTGAACGTCTGCAGCACCGGCCTGAATGCAGGCACTCACATGACTTTCCCTCATAATGATGGGCTGATATGAGATACACAAAGACCAAAGGACAAAACTGGGTCATGTTGGGCCAGGACTGGAGTTTCTGCAGATGCATTTGGGATGCAAATGGGACACAGCTGCATGAACCAGTTCACCTCCATGATTAATGAGAGAGAGCAGACAGGAGAGGAGCACATGGATTCTGGAGTTAGGAGGACCAGGCTGCAGATCTCAGCCCAGCCACACACTAGCTACATGACCCTGAGCAAGTCCCTTATCCTCTCAGAGCTTCAGTGTTTTCATCTGTAAAATGGGGTGATAAGATTGATATCATACCATGTTCGTGAGGATTAAATGAGATGATACTATGCACATGGCCCCAGCACAGAGCCTGGTTTATAGTAAACAATCAATGAATGTCAATTCAATTTCTTTATATTCGATTATTCAAAAGGTAATCTGAAATGAAGACTTTATAGGAATAAAGTTAATAGAGTCATGTGTCATTTAACAATGTAGACATGTTCTGAAAATTGTATCATTAAGGGATTTGGTCATTGTGTGAACATCACGGAGTGAGCCTACACACACCCAGATGGCACAGCCCACTTACTACACACGCAGGCTGTATGTTGTAGCCTGTTGCTCCTGGGCTACAAACCAATATGGCAGGTTACTGTTCTGAATAATGTAGGCAACTGTAACATAATGGTATCTGTGCATCTAACATACATCTAAACCTAGAAAAGATACAGTGAAAATGTGGCATTATAATCTTACGGGCCCACCACTGATGCGCTATGTGGTACATTCTTATATTAAATTTACTCCACAAAACTATTCAAATCCAACATTTAAGAACAAGGTAAAATGTTCACAGATGGATGAATAGATAAACAAAATATGGTATATCTACACAATGGACTGTCATTCAGCCTTAAAAAGGGATGAAGAGCTGATACACACTACAACATAGAGGAACCTGGGAAATAAACCAGTCACAAAAGTGTACAAACTTTCCTGTTCATTTACATGGTAAATCTAGACTAGGCAAATTCGTAGAGACAGAAAGTAGGTAAGAGGTTACCAGGGGCTGGGAAAGGGATATGGGGAGTTATTGTTTCGAGGTCACAGAGTCTTTGTTTGGGTCATGAGCAGTTTTGGAAATAGTGGTGATGGGAGCACAACCTATCGTGAATGTAATTAATGCCACTGAATGGTATACTTAAAATGGTTAAAATGGTAACACACATGTTTTTTTTATCACAATAAAAAAATTTTCGAACCAAAAAAATGAAGAGGTCTTAGCAAAGGAACAATTCTTTTGTTTGTCTAAAAAAAAGGAAACAGCTTCGTGACTTCTTGCGGTAGAAACATTAAAAACTTTCACAGTTAACCAGATGAAGGTGTCTTTTGCCCTTGGAGACCCAAAATGTGTTTTCAGTTTATAAAATGAAATTTGGAAACATGACCTGGATGTTTTTCTTTCTGTAATTTGGGGGCAGAAGACAGGAAAAAGAGAAAAACTAACCAGGCAAGTTACTGCCTATGGAAGACAACCCATCATGGAGTAGGTTTTTTCCTTCTCAGATTAAGAGGTCTATATTTAGCCCACAGGAGTTCAAGTCTGAACAGATTTCAACAGGGGTAACAACAGTCATCCACTATGCCTCCGGACTGGATAAGGCCTCACTGCTCTTCCCCATGCAGCCATGAGATGGTTTAAGAGCTGCACAAGCTCTTTCCCCATTCATAGGCCAGTCAGCTGTCAATGTGCACGAAGGACCAGGGAGTCTTTGGAGAAAGAACACATCCAAGAGCAGGTGACAAGTTTGTATTTGAGGACAACAGGACAGTGCTAGAAGTCGGGGTGGGGGATGTCTGTGATCCTCCCTCCATGGTCTGATGACATGGCCAACAACAAAAGTCATGATCTTGGCAAGTGCCAAGTACCCACACAAGGACACTATCAGAGAACCAGCGTCAGCTTACTGGGACTGACAATTAATGCTGCTAAAGCATCCTTCTTCTTCACATCTTCCAATCTCTGATAATAAAATCCACCTTGAATCTTTGGACACCAAGGGTGGCTTTATGGTGCAATTTTAACAGAGACAGTTTCGGTAATGAGCAGGGCACCCCCAGCCCTACACTTACATGATCCTAGCATGGCCTCTCATCTGTGCCCAGAACCTGTGTTTAAAAAAAACTCCACACATGGACAAGTGTTGCAAGCGATCTCCGTGGCCAGAGTTGAAGACGTGTCACTGGGCGGCAGCCCAGGAGGAGCACCTCTGAAGTTCTGTTCCTGATTAGCCACGGATGGAAATTTTTATCCCCTGTGCCCATGGAAGTACTAGGATGGCTACTTTTATATCATTTTCTTTCATTTACTGCCATGCTTTATCAGTGCACGTAATTATTTCCATTACCGAACCAACAGCGCGTGCAAAATATGAACCGATGTACCCAGAAAAAAATTCACTGAGACCTTGAATGATGAACAATTGGAAGAAAACTCTGTTCCTTGTGGTCAACACACATGCCAGGCTCTGCTATCACTGTTCTCCCGAAACCTGCTGCTGGGATGAAGCCACAACACACCGCTGTGCTGTCATGGCAGGAGCCATGTTCCGGCGCCCAGTCTTCACACGGCTTTGACTCATGTGACAGCTATTTGCTGAGAACCTCTCCTGACTATGCAGTTGATTTTTGTGACCTCCAAAGACTTCAAAAATGCAAACATCCATGAGAGGAAGCATTACCAGGGATATGAGTTCTATGTCATATGCTTGGGATCCCTGGGGAACAGCTGGTTTCAGCAGTGCAGTTTATCACTCAGGACTTCCACTCCAAAGGTCCGAACCTGAGTCAGGATAGCTTATATAACTAAGAGACTAGGTTGCTCTCTTGACCCAAAGATTCAGGTGTAGCTGGATCCAGGTTCTCCATGACATCATCAGGACTCTGTTTCCCCCGTGCTGGCTTCATTCTCAGGGGAGCCCACTTCATTCTGTGGCCCCCAGCAGCTCCAGGCCCGCATCCTGCCAGCTCAACAACTCATGTGGAAAGATAGCCTATTTCAAGATTTCTAGGAAAAGGCCGGAATCGCTTTGGGATTGGCTGGGTCATGTGCTTATCATCAGAACCCACCCCAAGACATATAGTATGAGAATTGGGAAGGAGGGTTATGAAAAGGGAAAGCAAGGTGCTGTCACAAGGAAGGGTAACAGATGCAATTCAGGAAAACCAACCCAGGCCCAGCACAGACAGCGATTCTGGAAATGGCTGGGCTTTGACCCTGACCAGCCCTAGCCCTTACCAATCTCCTCTGCCCCCTCCTGAGACCACTTAACCAGCCTGTTGATTCTCCTGCAGCCTGCCCTGTTTCCAGGCCATCCTGGCTCTTGCCCCACTGTCTATGCTGAAGCCTCCTAGACTTAGGAAACAAGGCTTTCTTTTTCCATAGATGTCCCTGTCTAGAATCCTGACAGGCCATATAGCTCAATAAATGACTAACTCATTCACTCATCCATTCATGCTCTCAGTGATTCCCTCATTCATTTAACAGGTGTCTGTAAGCCCAACACTCTGGGGCCTCCATTTGCATACACTCTACCTGTTCAATCTGCGTAACTCTTTAGGATAACTGCAGATGAAGAAATCAAGGCAAGAAGAGGTGAAATAAGTAGACCAAGTTCACATGGACCCAAAGGCTTTGCCTAATGAAATCAGTGCAAAATGGAAAAAGATAATGTGTCCCAGGCTCATAGGAAAAGCTTCATCAACATAGAAAAATGAAGATCAGGCAAAATGTATCCATGAGCACAGCATGGCCTAGGGCAGAACACTGGAGAAATGCCCAAAGCTTCCTACACCTCATCAGCTGCCTTGGGGAACACAGATGCCTTGAATCCACCCCTCAGAGACCTCACAACATGGGTGGAGGAAACCCAAATGCATAGAGATGGCAGCAGCCTGTGCGCTTGGGAGTTGTGGGGAGAAAGAGAGCATGAGGGCTGGGTAATCAGACAGGACTTTCTGGAGGAACTGCGGCTTACAGGGACCCTGAGGAGAGAGGCCAGAGGGCAGACTCCAGCTGGGAGGAGGTGACATCTGTGGCTTTCCTTCCTAGTGTCCTCTTCATACTTTCACTAGCAATAGTAGCACCTGAGTTCCTCTGGGAAGCACCCTTCCGCCTGGCTCAGCCCATGTGGGTTTGGGTAGAGCTGACCCCATCCCCTGACCCAGGCTAGCCAAGCAAGATCCACATCCTCTCAGCTACAATGAAGGGTTTGGGTGAAATGTGCTGTGCTGAACCAGGGAAAGTCCTCAATGGGATTCTATTGGGACACTCAGCTGGTAGGATGTGGGCCTGGAACTGGTGAGGGCAGAGCCTGCCTGAGGGTGAAGCTAACCCAAGACCACAGAGGCAGGTGCAAGCAGACCCAGCAATAGGACGTCAGCTGCTCATAAAACCAGCCAACTCTAGAGTTCAGAAAATTCCCTTTGTTCTTAAGCCATTTTGAGTTGAGCTTCCATCATCTGCAACAAAAGGAGCCCTGATGCAGGCATGCAACTTTGGGGAGCTAGTGAGTCTTCAATGGGGTGTTTCCCTTCTTGAGCCTGGGGGCTGAGGATAGAGGGGGGCCATGCAAGCCACAAAAGACTTGAACCCCTAAATATGGAGTCAAACTCAGGCTGCAGTCCAGTGTCCTCTCAGCCTCCCTCCTCTGCTGCCCAGACATTAGCCTCAAAAAATGGTCACTGTAAGGGTTGAAGTGTGAGTCCATGATGCTGCTCCTAGACCCCTGTTTATTATATCAAACATTTTGTGAAATTGTTCCTATCTCCACTCATCCAAACTGCTGCCTTCCAGAAAGATGGCCTCCTTCATCCTAGCACGGGATGTGGTGGTATGTTGCAGATGAGCACCAGACCACTCAGAGCCAGAACGGGGAAGGGAGAACTAAGTCCAGAAGCTCAGCCGTGCCCTGTAGGCACCTGGCATCAGAGGGGGGCCAAAAGCCAAGCCGAAAAAGATGAGGGTCCTGTCCCCAGAAGTGAAGCCTAGATGGGTGTGGAGAAGAGGGGCCTGGGGAGGGAAAAGGGGCCTCAGTGAGGTAGCCTGGGTAGCCCCAAGGACTCGGCAAGGGCACAAGTCTGTGCATTCAGGGCTGGTCCTAGCTGACCCTCCTGTGGCTCCCTGATTGAGGGCCTGAGCCAGATGGCTGTCTACATGGCTTCAACATACTCTGCCCCCCAGCCTCCTGATGTCCCCCATGAAGAGCCTTGGCCTTTTCTGTTCAGCTGATCTGAGGTAAGTGGCCGACCTCCTCATCTCCCCTCCCTAGTCCTCTGTCAACTCCAGGAGGCCTCTGAGGCACATTGCAGCCTTCTAAGAGAACATCTCCTACTTAGGTTCTATTTCTGGGAGGCGGCTAGCCCAGATGGTTTGGTGTGTCACAAGTCCGCACTGGGCACAGCCCCGTGTACAAACTGTCCTCATGACTCAGTAACCAGTGTGTGTGTGGGGGGCGGGGGGTGACAGGGAGGAGGGGTGCCTGGCCTCTGCAAAGAGCTAGAGACAACTGTGCGTCCCCACTTAGGGCATCCTCTGTGCTCTCCCCTGGGACCTGCTGCCACTGGCTGCTACTCAGATTCCCCTGCTCGGCTCCCTGAGCAGCCTGGACACTGGGAACCTGGCTAAAACAGCCTGAAATGGAAAATGTCAAAATAAAAAGTTTCCAGGATTTCTTGGGTAAGAAATAGTACGTGCGCACGCGCACACACATACACAAACGCACACAACAAGGACTTACGTGTGAATGAGTCAGAAACACCTGGAGGCTTTTCTTAAAATACAGCAGAATTTTAAATTCAAGGAGAAAGGCCTAAAACACATTTGGGGCTTTGGCAAATGCCATAGCTTTTAGCTAAGTCATTTGTCTACCTAGAACGCACTGCCCAGCCCCTTCTTGCATCCTAACTTAGCTGCAACCCACCCAGGGTGTGCCGATTCCCTCCTCGGGGCCTCCTTCTGTCTACTGTCCTACCCCTCAGCTTGCCTGCCTCCTAGAAACTTTTTATTTTGACATTTTCCATTTCAGGCTGTTTTTTTGAGGAACAGGAGGCTATGTCCCTTTTTTGTGACCAGTCCTGCCTTAAATATTAGCTCTTATTAAAGTTCTTCCTCAACTAAACCCATTCATGATTTCATTCCCCCTTCACCAGTCTGACACCCCCTATAGGGGTTATCAGTTCTGCCTATTAAGTCTGAAGAGAAGCCAGAGTATAATTGCCCCCTTTTCTGGTGACAATGTGTCACTTTTCTCCCTTCCCTCCCCTGTCCCAGCTCAGGGTTTGAGTGGGACTGACCCACCTCCCCAGTAACTACAGAGATGTACATGCATCTCTGGTTTGGTCTTCCCTGGCCACAGTGATGGTTCCAAGATGAGCAAGCAACTTGCTTTTGTTAAATAAGAGTCAATCTCTCAACCTCTTGAGTTTCCTGAAACTAACAGAAAAGAGGGGCTTAATGTCCACTGGGATTTGTGAGCCTGGAGTTGTTGACCATCTTGTCATTGCTTAAAGGCGAAGGCAGTGTGTCACTTATCTACTGCTGCAAATAAACATAACCTAAGACTTAGTGTCCTAAAACATCAAATTATTATTTCTCATGATTCTATGAATTAACTAGGCTTAGCTGGGGGGCTCTGCTCTGCACAGTTGAGGCTGAGGTTCCCAAATGGGTTCTTCTCTAAGATATCTGGATTGTCTAAAATGGCCTTGTCCTTCAAGGACTCTTTCCACGTGGCCTCTCATCCTCCTCAAAGTCCTTCAGTCTAGCACTGAGCTTCTTCACAGCTGGTCATCTGGTACCAAGAGGACAAGCCCTGATAAGCAAGTGGCCCGTCAAGCCTCTATTTGTATCACATTTGCTAATGTCAGGATGGCCAAAGCCAGTCACAAACCGGGCCCACAGTCAATGTGGGAGGGAACTACACAGGGGGAGGTGCCCAGGGGTCCCCAGGATAACTGTCTAGCACAGAGGTGCAGGGGAGGCATTAGCACTAAAGTCTCAGAATCCAGCTATGCCCCAAGTCAGAGATCTACCCTTGCACTTTGTAGTTACCTGAATCAAAATCAAACTAAGAAAATCCTCTTTTCCCTCTCATTTAACCAAATCATTCGGAGTTAGGTTTCTGCCAATGACCAATGGAGGGATGAATGCTGCTTTTATGTCAAGCCCAGAGTGAACATTACAAACACAGAATGAAAATCATATACAACAGACTTAGCTTAAAAGGGGCATTCTCAGTTGTCTGTCTCCCCAACAAAGCTACAAATCGCCAATGGATGGGTCCACACCTCAGGCCTAATTTGTAACTCCTTATGTCCAACATGGTGCTAGACACATAAGACATGGTCAATAAAAACTCACTGATGAACTATTATAACATTATACACTTTCAAATGCCACCATATAAGTTTTCTCAAGTCTTGTGTTATAAGATAGCAACTCCCAAAATTAACTAGAATTTGTTTACTTTTAAGACAGACAAAAGTCTACTATAAGGGTCAGCCCCATCCCTGACAAAAATCACAAAAAAAATATTTTTTATTTTTTTTTGACATAATCTATTTTATTTTTTATCCACTCTTTTGCTCTGGGTAGAGTGCTGTGGCATCATAGCTCACAGCAACCGCAAACTCTTAGACTCAAGCAATTCTCTTGCCTTAGCCTCCCAAGTAGCTGGGACTACAGTCACCTGCCACAATGCCTGGCTATTTTTAGAGACAGGGTCTTGCTCTTGCTCAGGCTGGTCTCGAACTCCTGAGCTCAAGCAATCTACCTGCCTCAGCATCCCAGAGTGCTCAGATTATAGGCATGAGCCACCATGCCAGGTCACAGAATCTTTTTTATAACAGTTGCTTTTATTTTCTTTTTTTGAGCTAGACTCTCATTTTGTCCCTCAGGCTAGAGAACAGTGGCATCATAATAGCTCACAACAACCTCAAACTCCTAAATTCAAGGGATTTTCCTGCCTCAGGCTCCGGAGTAGCTGGGACTATAGGCACCCACCATGATGCCCGGCTAAATTTTTTTCCTATTTTTAGTAGAGACAGGGTCTCACTCTTGCTCAGGCTGGTCTTGAACACCTGAGCTCAAGGAATCCTCCTGTCTCTACTTCCCAGAGTGCTAGGATTACAGGTGTGAGCCACTGCACCAGGCCCATATCAGTTTATCCACAGTCTTGCCCTGAGAAGTCTAAATTCTCTTGAATTCTGGAATAGTGAGGGTAAACATGAAAGAACAGGAACATTAAATTTAAAGCCTACAGATGCACGGTAGTTTAAAGCATGTACACAAATTCTTTGACATTTCTCCCATCAAAAGGCAGAGTCAGTGCTCACTTTAACAGCAAATATACTAAAATTGGAATGAGATAGAGAAGATTAGCATGGATGACACACAAATTCACAAAGCAGTCTATATTTTTTTCTTTTTTTTTTTTTTGTTTTTTTTTGGTAGTTAATACTAGCATTTTATTTCAATATTATAATACCTCTCTTTTGTCTTTCCCAATTAAACTTAAAATCTTCTATAATTAACAGCATGTATTCAACCAGTATAAAAGTCATCTTTATACTATCTACTCTACATTATGCAAAATGATTAAAAAAATTTCAACTATTTACAAGAAACAAAACATATACAGAGGTGGTTTTAAAGTCTTCCTTCCCAGAATTTCCAAGCCGTAGATTTTAAGCAATGGGAATTCAATTCTTTTTTTTTTTTTTTTCTCCTTTTTTTTTTTTTTTATTGTTGGGGATTCATTGAGGGTACAATAAGCCAGTTACACTGATTGCAATTGTTAGGTAAAGTCCCTCTTGCAATCATGTCTTGCCCCCATAAAGTGTGACATACACTAAGGCCCCACCCCCCTCCCTCCATCCCTCTTTCTGCTTCCCCCCCCATAACCTTAATTGTCATTAATTGTCCTCATATCAAGATTGAGTACATAGGATTCATGCTTCTCCATTCTTGTGATGCTTTACTAAGAATAATGTCTTCCACTTCCATCCAGGTTAATACGAAGGATGTAAAGTCTCCATTTTTTTTGATGGCTGAATAGTATTCCATGGTATACATATACCACAGCTTGTTAATCCATTCCTGGGTTGGTGGGCATTTAGGCTGTTTCCACATTTTGGCGATTGTAAATTGAGCTGCAACAAACAGTCTAGTACAAGTGTCCTTATGATAAAAGGATTTTTTTCCTTCTGGGTAGATGCCCAGTAATGGGATTGCAGGATCGAATGGGAGGTCTAGCTTGAGTGCTTTGAGGTTTCTCCATACTTCCTTCCAGAAAGGTTGTACGAGTTTGCAGTTCCACCAGCAGTGTAAAAGTGTTCCCTTCTCTCCACATCCACGCCAGCATCTGCAGTTTTGAGATTTTGTGATGTGGGCCATTCTCACTGGGGTTAGATGATATCTCAGGGATGTTTTGATTTGCATTTCTCTAATATATAGAGATGATGAACATTTTTTCATGTGTTTGTTAGCCATTCGTCTGTCGTCTTTAGAGAAAGTTCTGTTCATGTCTCTTGCCCATTGATATAAGGGATTGTTGGCTTTTTTCATGTGGATTAATTTGAGTTCTCTATAGATTCTGGTTATCAAGCTTTTGTCTGATTGAAAATATGCAAATATCCTTTCCCATTGTGTGGGTTGTCTCTTTGCTTTGGTTATTGTCTCCTTAGCTGTACAGAAGCTTTTCAGTTTAATGAAGTCCCATTTGTTTATTTTTGTTGTTGTTGCAATTGCCATGGCAGTCTTCTTCATGAAGTCTTCCCCCAGGCCAATATCTTCCAGTGTTTTTCCTATGCTTTCTTTGAGGATTTTTATTGTTTCATGCCTTAAATTTAAGTCCTTTATCCATCTTGAATCAATTTTTGTGAGTGGGGAAAGGTGTGGGTCCAGATTCAGTCTTTTACATGTAGACATCCAATTCTCCCAACACCATTTATTGAATAGGGAGTCTTTCCCCCAAGGTAAGTTCTTGTTTGGTTTATCGAAGATTAGGTGGTTGTAAGATGTTAGTTTCAGTTCTTGGTGTTCAATTCGATTCCAAGTGTCTATGTCTCTGTTTTTGTGCCAGTACCATGCTGTCTTGAGCACTATGGCTTTGTAGTACAGACTAAAATCTGGTATGCTGATGCCCCCGGCTTTATTTTTGTTACTAAGAACTGCCTTTGCTATACGGGGTTTTTTCCGGTTCCATACAAAATGCAGAATCATTTTTTCCAAATCTTGAAAGTACGATGTAGGTACTTTGATAGGAATGGCATTGAATAGGTAGATTGCTTTGGGAAGTATAGACATTTTAACAATGTTGATTCTTCCCATCCATGAGCATGGTATGTTCTTCCATTTGTTAAAATCCTCTGCTATTTCCTTTCTGAGGAGTTCATAGTTTTCTTTATAGAGGTCCTTCACCTCCTTCGTTAGGTATATTCCTAGGTATTGCATTTTCTTTGAAACTATGGTGAAGGGAGTTGTGTCCTTAATTAGCTTCTCATCTTGACTGTTATTGGTGTATACAAAGGCTACTGACTTGTGGACATTGATTTTATATCCTGAAACATTACTGTATTTTTTGATGACTTCTAGGAGTCTTGTGGTTGAGTCTTTGGGGTTCTCTAGGTATAAGATCATGTCGTCAGCAAAGAGGGAGAGTTTGACCTCCTCTGCTCCCATTTGGATTCCCTTTATTTCCTTGTCTTGCCTAATTGTATTGGCTAGAACTTCCAGCACTATGTTGAATAGTAAAGGTGACAGAGGACAACCTTGTCTGGTTCCAGTTCTGAGAGGAAAAGCTTTCAGTTTTACTCCATTCAGTAAAATATTGGCTGTGGGTTTGTCATAGATAGCTTCAATCAGTTTTAGAAATGTGCCACCTATGCCTATACTCTTCAGTGTTCTAATTAGAAAAGGATGCTGGATTTTATCAAATGCTTTTTCTGCATCTATTGAGAGGATCATATGATCTTTATTTTTGCCTCTGTTAATATGGTGGATAACGTTTATGGACTTGCGTATGTTAAACCAGCCTTGCATCCCTGGGATGAAGCCTACTTGATCATGATGAATGACTTTTTTGATGATAAGCTGTAATCTATTGGCTAGGATTTTGTTGAGAATTTTTCCATCTATATTCATGAGTGAGATTGGTCTGAAATTCTCCTTTTTGTTTGGGTCTTTTCCCGGTTTTGGTATCAGGGTGATGTTTGCTTCGTAGAATGTGTTGGGGAAGATTCCTTCTTCCTCTGTTTTTTGGAATAATTTCTGCAGTACAGGAATAAGCTCTTCCTTGAAGGTTTGATAGAATTCTGGAGTGAAGCCATCTGGACCAGGGCATTTTTTGGTTGGAAGCTTTTTTATTGTTTCTTTGATCTCAGTGCTTGAAATTGGTCTGTTCAGGAGGTCTATTTCTTCCTGGCTAAGTCTAGGGAGAGGGTGTGATTCCAAATATTGATCCATTTCCTTCACATTGTCAAATTTCTGGGCATAGAGTTTCTGGTAGTATTCAGAGATGATCTCTTGTATCTCTGTGGGATCAGTTGTTATTTCCCCTTTATCGTTTCTGATTGAGGTTACTAGAGATTTTACTTTTCTAGTTAGTCTGGCCAATGGTTTATCTATTTTATTTATTTTTTCAAAAAACCAACTCCTTGTTTCATTAATTTTCTGAATGATTCTTTTGTTTTCAATTTCATTGATCTCTGATTTGATTTTGGATATTTCTTTTGTTCTACTGAGTTTAGGCTTAGATTGTTCTTCTTTTTCCATTTCCATAAGATCTCTTGTGAGATTGTTGACGTGCTCTCTTTCTGTTTTTCGAATGTAGGCATCTAAAGTGATGAATTTTCCTCTCAAAACTGCTTTTGCAGTATCCCACAGGTTTTGGTAGCTTGTGTCTTCATTGTTGTTATGCTCAAGGAAGTTAATGATTTCCTGTTTTATTTCTTCCTGCACCCATCTGTTATTCAACAGAAGATTGTTTAGTTTCCATGCCTTTGGGTGGGGTCGAGCATTTTTGTTAGAGTTGAGTTCCACCTTTAGTGCCTTATGGTCTGAGAAGATACAAGGTAAAATTTCAATTCTTTTGATTCTGTTGATATTTGTTTTGTGTCCCAGGATATGATCAATTTTGGAGAATGTTCCATGGGGTGATGAGAAGAATGTATATTCTTTATCTTTGGGGTGGAGTGTTCTATATGCGTCTATCAAGCATAGTTGTTCTAGGGTCTCATTTAAATCTCTTATGTCTTTGTTTAATTTCTGTTTAGAGGATCTGTCCAGCTCTGTAAGAGGTGTGTTAAAGTCCCCTGTTATGATGGTATTGTCAGATATCATATTGCTCAGACTGAGTAAGGTCTGCTTCAAGAATCTGGGAGCATTTAAATTGGGTGCATAAATATTTAGAATTGAAATGTCTTCTTGTTGTATTTTTCCCTTGACCAATATAAAGTGACCATCTTTGTCTTTTTTGACTTTAGTTGCTTTAAATCCACATGTATCTGAAAATAAGATTGCAACTCCTCTTTTCTTCTGAATTCCATTTGCCTGAAAAATTGTCTTCCAACCCTTGACTCGGAGCTTTAATTTGTCTTTTGAAGCCAGATGTGTTTCTTGCAGACAGCAAATGGATGGCTTGTGTTTTTTAATCCAGTCAGCCAATCTATGTCTCTTCAGTGGGGAATTCAAGCCATTAACATTTATGGAGATAATTGATAAGTGTGGTAGTATTCTATTCGTCTTATTTGGTGGGACTCCATTGCTTAGTTTTATCCTTTGCATCAGTGTGGAGGTTAGGTTCTGTCCTTTGATTTCTGAGTTCTTACTTTGCTGCTGATCCATTGTGGTGGTCAGTGTGCAGAACAGGTTGAAGTATTTCCTGTAGAGCTGATCTTGTTGTGGCGAATTTCCTCAATGTTTGTATATCCGTAAATGATTTGATTTCTCCGTCAATTTTGAAGCTTAGCTTGGCAGGGTACAGAATTCTGGGCTGAAAATTGTTCTGTTTAAGTAGATTAAAGGTAGATGACCATTGTCTTCTTGCTTGGAAAGTTTCATTAGAGAAGTCTGCGGTCACTCTGATGGATTTGCCCCTGTAGGTCAACTGGCGCTTACTCCTGGCAGCTTGCAGAATCTTTTCTTTTGTCTTGACTTTAGACAGGTTCATCACAATGTGTCTTGGAGAAGCTCGGTTAGAGTTGAGGCGACCTGGGGTCCGATAGCCCTCTGAAAGCAGTGTGTCAGAATCTTTGGTGATGTTTGGGAAATTTTCTTTTATAATATTCTCTAGTATGGCTTCCATTCCTCTGGGGCATTCTTCTTCCCCTTCTGGAATTCCTATAACTCGTATGTTGGAACGCTTCATAAAGTTCCATAATTCTGACAGTGAACGTTCTGCTTTCTCTCTCTTCTTTTCTGCCTCTTTTACTATCTGAGTTATCTCAAAAACTTTGTCTTCTACCTCTGAAATTCTTTCTTCTGCATGGTCTAACCTGTTGCTGATACTTTCCATTGCATCTTTAAGTTCCCTGATTGACTGTTTCATTTCCTTCAGCTCTGCTATATCCTTTTTATATTCTTCGTATCGTTCATCTCTGATTTGATTCTGTTTTTGGATTTCCTTTTGGTTATTTTCCACTTTATTAGCAGTTTCCTTCATTGTTTCCATCATTTCTTTCATTGTTTTCAACATGTGTATTCTAAATTCCCTTTCTGTCATTCCTAACATTTCTGTATAGGTGGAATCCTCTGCAGTAGCTACCTCATGGTCCCTTGGCGGGGTTGTTCTGGACTGGTTCTTCATGTTGCCTGGAGTTTTCTGCTGATTCTTCCTCATGAGTGATTTCTTTTATCTGTTTCCTTGCCCTAATTTTCCTTTCACTTCCTCTTGCTCTTTAAGTTCTTGTGCCTGTGGACTAAGGGTTACAGGACCAGAAGGGTGAGAAGGTTGAAGAGCAAAAAAGGGGATGAAAGAAAGGAGAACCGAGTGATAAGAAAAAAAAAGAAAGATAGAGAAAGGAGAGGGGGTGGGGATAAGGAATATTGACAAAAAGAAGAGAGGCACAGAAAGAGGGAGACAGGGCAATATAGGTGTACAGTAGGGTACTTTGACACAACCTTAAAAAAACCCCACCTTCTGGGGGTGGCCAGTGGGGTGGTTCCCTTGAGGTCAGCAGCTCTTTGCTAACCTGATCAGACACAGTACCCCACCTCCACCAAGTAGAGAGGAAAGACAAAAATGCTATAAATCAAACCAAAACAAGCAAACAGAAAACTTTACGGGGATAAAATTGGGTGAAAAACCAAGTGATAGTGGTAGAAACACTAGCAAAAATGAAGTTGTAGTTATTAAAAAAGGCAGCAATGGGAAATTATAATTAAACCAGTAAAATTGAGAAAGAAAAAGGGATCTGTATGGAAAAGATTGAAATTAAAAAACAAAAGAACATCAACAACGTCAAAATAAACAAACAAAAAAAACACAACCAAACAAAAAAAAAAAAAAAAGAAAGAAAGAAAAAAATACACAACCAAAAACAAAGCAGTTTGTATATGTTATTGAATATTGTCTGGGCAACACGTGGTCTTCTGGGGTATGAGATGTTAGTCACAGTTCTGATACAACTGGAGGCTGCTGATTTCTCAAACCTCAGCAGGTAGACACCCTAAATCTCTCTTCAGCCTACTTAAAAGGCACTTTGAACTTGTAAACTTGCTGAGCAGAAGCTTTCCCAGCTTTCTCGCTGGAATCACTGCTGAAGTGGCTATCCACTTACTCAGTGTGCCAAAACCGGTCTCACTCTGCCCCTGAGGGTTAGGGCTGCAAGGCGGCTCAGACCCAACCCTTAGGCTACTTGGTTGCTGGGTTACCAGCTCCCACCCGTTTCTAGCTCTGGGACTCTGAGGGCGGAGCTTGCCGGGGCAGATCACTGACAATGGTTCCGTGTGACCCACCGCCAAACAGTTTTAGCTCCGTCTGGCTCAGCGGCTCAGACTGGGGCCCTAGACAACGGCCAAAGTTCTCCGCCCTCCCGCTCAGGCCTTCCCCAAGGCAGTTCAACTCAGTGCCAAGTCCAAGGACATCAAAACAGTTCACAGGTAAGGCCTTTCTGGTTTGCAGTCTCGCTGCTACTGAACTTACAGTTGTGGGCGGGTTTAGACGGATTGAACACACGCGACCACTTGCCGGTTTTCCACTGTTTTAGTCCTCCTCTTGGGGTCCAGAAGTCTCTCGCTGACTCCCTGTATCCTCATAGGAGTGATGGTAGGCAGATCCCACCAGCCAGAGATGCCTGAAGTCCTATCTCCCCAGACTCACGGTGCCCAGATGCAAGGAAGCTGTTACTCGGCTGCCATCTTGCTCCGCCTCTCCTATATTTTTTTCATACACAAACCAAGTAATGTAAACTAAATAACCTTATATTGAATGACAGCTGGGTCGAAGATGAGATTAAGAAGGAAATCACCTTCTTAATCTTCTTGTTTTTGAAACAAAATGATAATGAAGACACAAATTATCAAGACCTGTAGGATACTGCAAAGGCAGTTCTAAGAGGGAAATTTATAGCATTGGCAGCCTTCATCAAGAGAACAGAAAGAGAGGAAGTCAACAACTTAATGGGTCATCTCAAGTAATCGGAAAAGGAAGAACATTCCAACCCCAAACCCAGCAGAAGAAAAGAAATAGCCAAAATTAGAGCAGAATTAAATGAAATGAAAACAAAAGAATCATTCGGAAGATCAATATATCAAAAAATTGTTTTTTTGAAAAGATTACAAAATTGATAAACCTTTGGCTAACCCAACCACAAACAGAACAGTAAAATCCCTAATATCATCAATCAGAAATGATAGAGGAGAACTAACAACAGACACCTCAGAAATTAAAAAAAAAAATGCTTAATGATTACTACAAAAACCTCTATTCTCAGAAATATGAAAATCTTGAGGAAATGGATCAATACCTGGAAGCATGCCACTTTCCTAGACTCAGCCAGAAAGAATTGAAAATTTTGAATAGACCTATATCAAGCACTGAAATAGCATCAACTATACGAAACCTCTCAAAAAGAAAAGTCCAGGACAGATGGCTTCATGTCAGAATTCTACTAAACCTTTAAAGAGGAATTAATACTTATATTACATAACCTTTTCCAAAACAGAAAAAGAAGGAATGTGTCCCAACACATTCTATGATGCAAATATCACCCTGATCCTCAAACTAGGAAAGGACCCAACAAAGAAAGAAAATTATAGGCCAATATCATTAATTAATATCAATACAAATATTCAATAAGATGCTAGCAAACAGAATTCAACAACACATCAAAAAAATTATACACCATGACCAAGCTGGTTTTATCCCAGGGTTACAAGGTTGCTTCAACATACATAAATCTATAAATATAATACATCACATAAATAAAATAAAAACAAAGACCATATGATTCTCTCAACTGATGCAGCAAAAATTTTTGATAAGGCTTGGCACCTGTGGCTCAAGCAGCTAAGGCGCCAGCCACATACACCTGAACTACCAGGTTTGAATCTAGCCCAGCCCGTCAAACAACAATGACGGCAGCAACCAAAATATAGGCGGGCATTGTGGCAGGCACTTGTAGTCCCAGCTACTTGGGATGTGGAGGCAGGAGAATCGCTTGAGTCTAGGAATTGGAGGTTGCTGTGAGCTGTGATGCCATAGCACTCCACCCAGGGTGATAGCTTGAGGCTCTGTCTCAAAAAAAAAAAAGAAGCTTTTGATAATATCCAGCATCAGGGCAGTGCCTGTGGCTCAAGGAGTAGGGCACTGGCTCCATATATTGCAGGTGGTGGGTTCAAACCCTGTCCCGGACAAAACTGATAATATCCAGCATCGTTTCATGATCAGAACACTTCAGAAAATAGGCTTAGATTGGTCATTTCATAAACTGATAAAGGCCATCCACAGCAAACTCACAGCCAATATCATATTGAACAGAATAAAATTGAAAACATTTCCACTCAGATCTGGAACTAGACAAGGATGCCCACTATCTCCTGTTCAACATAGTAATGGAAGTCTTAGCCATTGCAATCAGGCAAGAGAAGGTAAACAAGGGTATCCAAATGGGGTCAGAGGAGATCAAACTCTCACTCTTCATGGATGATATGATCTTATTATACCTAGAAAACCCCAGGGACTCAACTACAAAACTCTTAGACTCTTAGAAGTGATCAAGGAGCTCTTGGTCCCATATTGAATTCGAATTGGAAGAGGTGAGTCTGGTCTCAAAATGGAGGTAAAACCTCCGTTCAATTGCCCCCAGCCCGACTCCAGCCGTAGCCACTGCCGCTGGGGGGAGGAGGGCCATGATCCAAAGGAACCAGAGCAGTTGAGAAAACTGTTAATTGGTGGTTTGAGCTTTGAAACTACAGATGATAGTTTAAGAGAACATTTTGAGAAATGGGGCACACTCACAGATTGTGTGGTAATGAGAGATCCCCAAACAAAACGTTCCAGGGGTTTTGGTTTTGTGACTTACTCTTGTGTGGAACAGGTGGATGTAGCAATGTGTGCTCAACCGCACAAGGTGGATGGGCATGTTGTGGAACCAAAGAGAGATGTTTCTAGAGAGGATTCTGTAAAGCCTGCTGCCCATCTCACAGTGAAGAAAATTTTTGTTGGTGCTATTAAAGAAGATATAGAAGAATATAATTTGAGAGACTACTTTGAAAAGTATGGCAAGATTGAAAACATAGAAGTTTGGAAGACAGGCAGAGTGGAAAACAGAGATGATTTGCTTTTGTAACTTTTGATGATCATGATACTATTGATAAAAATTGTTGTTCAGAAATACCGCACTATTAATGGGCATAATTGTGAAGTGAAACAGGCCCTTTCTAAACAAGATTTGCAGTCTGCTGGATTGCAAAGAGGTCGTGGAGGTGCATCTAACAACTTTATGGGTCGGGGTTGGAGGTGGTGGCTGTGGTGGAAACTTTGGTGGAAGAGGAGGATATGGTGGTGGAGGTGGTGGCAGCAGAGGTAGTTATGGAGGAGGTGATGGTGAACACAATGGATTCGGAGGTGACAGTGGGAACTATGGCAGTGGTCCTGGTTACAGTAGTAGATGGGGCTATGGTGGTAGTGGACCAGGATATGGAAACCAAGGTGGTGGATATGGCGGTAGAAGAGGATATGATGGTTACAATGAAGGAGGAAATTTTGGAGGTGGTAACTATGGTGGTGGTGGTAACTATAATGATTTTGGAAATTATAGTGGACAATAGCAATTACATTATGGACCCATGAAAGAAGCTCGGGCTTCTTCCATGTGGTGGTGGTTATGGATCTGGAGGTGGAAGTGGTGGATATGGTAGCAGAAGGTTCTGAAAACAACAGAAAAGGGCTACAGTTCTTAGCAGGAGAGAGAGCGAGGAATTGTCAGGAAAGCTGCAGGTTACTTTGCGACCATTGTCCCAAATGCATTAAAGAAACTGTAAAAATCTGCCACAGAAGGAACGATGATCCATAGTCAGAAAAGTTATTGCAGCTTAAACAGGAAACCCTTCTTGTTCAGGACTGTCATAGCCACAGTCTGCAAAAAGTGCAGCTATTGATTAATGCAATGTAGTGTCAATTAGATGTACATTCCTGAGGTCTTTTATCTGTTGTAGCTTTGTCTTTTTCTTTTCATTACATCAGATATATTGTCCTGTAAATTGTGGTAGTGGTAACGGGAATAAAAAATTAAGGAATTTTTAACTTAAAAAAAAAAAAAAGAAGCGATCAAGGAATAGAGCAGTGTTTCAGGATACAAAATCAATACTTACAAATCAGTGGCTTTTATATATACCAACAATAGTTGAACTGAAAAAATAGTCAAGGACTCTATTCCTTTTGCAGTAGTGCCAAAGAAGAGGAAATATCTGGGAATTTACCTAACAAGGATGTGAAAGATCTCTATAAAGAGAATTATGAAACTCTGAGAAAAGAAACGGCAGAAGATATTAAGAAATGGAAAAGCATACCAGGCTCATGGATGGGAAGAATCAACATTGTTAAAATGTCCATACTACCCTAAGCAACATACAAATTTAATGCAATCCCTATCTAAAGCACCACTGTCATACTTTAAAGATCTGGAAAAAATAGTGCTTCGTTTTATATGGAACCAGAAAAAAACCTCGAATAGCCAAGACATTACTCAGAAATAAAAACAAATCAGGAGGAATCACGCTACAGACTTCAGACTATACTATAAATGTATAGGGATCAAAACAGCATGGTACTGGCACAAAAATAGAGAGGTATATATATGGAACAGAATAGAGAACCAAGAAATGAACCCAGCCACTTATTGTCATTTGATCTTTGATAAGTCTATCAAAAGCATTAATTGGGGGAAAGATTCCCTATTTAACAAATAGTGCTGAGTGAACTGGCTTGCGACCTGTAGACGACTGAAACTGGACCCACACCTTTCACCATTAACAAAAACTGATTCTCACAGGTTAAAAGACTTAAACTTAAGACATGAAACTATAAGGATACCAGGAGAGAATGCAGGGAAAATACTTGAAGAAATTGGCCTGGGAGAATATTTTATGAGGATGAACCCCCAGGCAATTGAAGCAACACCAAAATTATATTACTGGGATCTTATCAAACTGCAAAGCTTCTGCACAGTCAAGAACACAGTAAATAAAGCAAGCACACAGCCTTCAGAATGGAAGAAGATATTTGTAGGTTGTGTTTCTGACAAAGGTCTGATAACTAGAATACACAGAGAACTCAAAATAATTAATAAGAAAAGAACAAATAATCCTGTTTCCATTGTGGGCAAGAGACTTGGACAGAAGCTTCTCTTAACAAGACAGGTGCAGGGCGGTGCCTGTGGCTCAGTCAGTAGGGCAGCTCCATATACTGAGGCTGGCGGGTTTGAACCTGGCCCCAGTCAAACTTCAACAACAACAAAAAAAATAGCCAGGTATTGTGGCAGGTGCCTGTAGTCCCAGCTACTTGGGAGGCTAAGACAAGAGAATTGCCTAAGCTCAAGAGCTGGAAGTTGCTGTGAGCTCTGACGCCACAGCACTCTCCAGAGGGTGACAAAGTGAGATTCTGTGAAGAAGGTGAAGGAGGAGGGGAGGAGGAGGAGGAGGAGGAGAAGAAGAAATGTGCATGGTCTACAAACACATGAAAAAATGCTCATCTTTAATCATCACAGAAATGCAAATCAAAACCACTTTGAGAAATCATTTAACTCAAGTAAGAGTAGCCCGCATAACAAAATCCCAAAACTACAGATGTTGGCAAGAATGTGGAGAGAAGAGAACACTTTTGCACTGCTGGTGGGAATGCAAGCTAATTCATCCTTTTTGGAAAGAAGTTTGGAGAACACTTAGGGAACTAAAAGTAGACCTACTGTTTGATCCTGCAATTCCTCTACTAGGTATATATCCAGATGACCAAAAATCATTTTTCAAGAAAGATATTTGAACCAGAATGTTTACTGCAGCCCAATTTATAATTGCCAAGTCATGGAAGAAGCCCAAGCGCCCATCAACCCATGAATGGATTAAC
Organism: Nycticebus coucang; assembly: GCF_027406575.1. Lineage (NCBI taxonomy): Eukaryota > Metazoa > Chordata > Mammalia > Primates > Lorisidae > Nycticebus > Nycticebus coucang. Next base: position 82,213,775 of record NC_069796.1, read on the forward strand.
AAATTGTGGTATATATATACACCACGGAATATTATGCAGCCATAAAAAGATGAAACCTTTATATCTTTTAGGTTTACCTGGATGGAGCTGGAACATATTCTTCTTAGTAAAGTATCTGAGGAATGGAAGAAAAGGTATCCAATGTACTCAATACTATTATGAAACCAATATATAATCACCCACACTTTCATACGAATGATAAAACGCAACTATAGTCCAGAATGAAGGAGGAAATAGGTGGGATAGGGGAGGGGAGGGGAGAAACAGAGAGGATGGAGAGTAATTGGTAGGATCTCACCTATTGTGCACAATGCAAGGGTCCATGTCAAAACCATTAAGAGTAGAGTATAAATGTCTTAACACAACAAATAAGTAAGTGAGGTGAAGGTTATGTTAACCAGTTTGATGAGAGCCTTCCAAATCGTATATAAAATCAGCACACTACCCCATAAATGCATTAATGTATACAGTTATGATTAAATAAAAAATAAATAAATAATTTACCTGTCTATTCTAAAAATAAAAAAAGGCAGAGTCTAACTTCTGTCCCGTTGAATATGAGCGAGCCTGAATGACTCCCGTCCCAGGCCAGTTAGAAAAGGCGATATACCTTCCTCCTGGCTTTCTTGGGATCCTTAAACCCAGCAACTATGTTGTGAAGAAGCCAGAAGCCTCATGGAAAGTCTAAGTGTAGAGGCTATAGTCACAGCTCCCCCCAGCAAAGGTCCCTGCCACAATCACCTGCCAGACAGGGGAGTTAGCAAGTCTTCAGATCTCAGCCTCAGCCAACACTAAGTACAGCAGAGACCAGCTGTCTTCTCTGAGCTCTACTGAAACTGCAGATTTATGGGTGAAAAAAAAAAAAACATTTTAAGCAGTAGATACTGGAAAGATGAAAGGGGCTTCAGAGATGCTATAGCTCATCTCTGGTGATACCACCTTGAAGATACCCAATCGTGTCTGATCTCAGAAACTAAGCAGGGTTGGACCTGCTTAGTATTTGGAAGGGAAATAATATAATTCAGCTTCCCATTTGACAGATGGAAAAAAAGTCCAGAAGATGGAAGTGACTTGCCCTAAAGTGACCCAGAGCAGGATGTGAACCCAGATTCTCTTGATTGCTAGTTTAGAGCTCTTTGGTATTACCTGCCTGGGGTTGACACAACACTCATCCAACCCCCCTTCTCCCTGACCTATTTCTGTGACGCTGAAGGTCTGCCTGCTAAGGATGAAGGGATAGAAAGATAAAAAGAGCCTGGGCTGTTGAAACATCCCTGAACAGATGCACCAGCCCTGAACTTCCCTCTTCCAGAATTATCATCAGACAGGGGAAATAAATCCCCATGTGTTTACATTAGAGATTCTGTTATCTGCAGCCAAATGCATGCCTAACTGATACACTGGCTTGCAGGCCATTCTAGATTCAAAGTCCCTACTGTGGTATTTCCAGCTTATTTTGTTACTATTGCCAAAAACCACATAACTGAGATATAATCATGGGGGCCAAGTTGAGAGTTTCCCACTGCCCAGCTAGCTGCCAGGCTACCCATCTATGGACAGCAAGCTTGTCCTTGCTCGTTCTCAGCCTCCTAAATTGTTCCTCTCCCAGCATCTTGCGTGCTCCTTCTGGCTGATGAAGTGTGAAAGGTGCCTGGTGCTTCTCTCAGCTCTGCAGGCACACAGCTGCAATACCATAGTCAAGGTGGACTGCCAAAGCCGTCAGGAGGGTGAGATATGACAGTTCACATCAGCTGACAACCAGACACAGGGGAGGCCCCCAGTGCAAGGGCACTGCCGTGACCTGCACACTGGAATTTGTGCGCAGGATGGCTGGGCTTCAGAGACGCTGAGTGTCACCTGCTGGCGTGGTAGGGCTCACTCAGAGACCCCATTTTGGGGTCCTGCTGCAGTCAAGGTGTGAGTGACTTCATGTAGAACTACACAGCTGAGGCTTCCCATGGAGGGAGGTACACCAGGCATGTTTATGCCAAGTCTGCCTACTTAGTTATGATTTAGTATTATCCCTTTGAAAATGATCAGGTCACTAAGAGGAACCTCTAATAACTACGTCTCAGGACAGGCCCTTGGGAGACACCTTACTTTGTGGCTATTTTAAACTAAAACACATGGGATGAAAATGGTCTTTTAAGGAGCAGCCTTGAGAGATGGAGCACACCACACACTATGTATATTCAGCTAAAAGGGCCCTCAAGGTCCCCTGAGAAACCAAAGTCAAGAGATGCGGATGCAGGCCGGTCCCTGATGAGTAATTCTAAGCGGCCCACGTTGCAACTTACAAAGCTATCTGCACCTATCACTTTAATCGAGTCATTAGAAATCCCACAAAAGTGGGATGGCTATTACTCTCCCCATTTGAAAGATGGGGAAAATGAGTGTTGAGATATTTAAGAAACTTGCCCAAGGCCACATGCAAATGAATAGGCACTACAGCCTGAATGTTTATGTGCTCCCGCAAAATGCACACGTTGAAGCCCTAATCCCAAATGTGATGACGGTATTTGAAGATGGGGCCTTTGGGAGGTAATTAGGTTCAAATGAGGTGATGAATATGGGGCCCCCCATGATGGGATTTGTGTCCTTATAAAAAAGAGAGAAAGACTGGAGCTCCTTCTCTTTCCACCATATAAGGATGAGCAAGAAGGCAGCTGTCTGCAAGCCAAGAAGGGAGGCCTCACACACTGGCACTCTGATCTCAGACGTTTAGGCTCCAGAAATGAAAGAAATAAGTGTCTGGTGTTTAAGCCACCTGTCTGGGATAATTTGTTACAGCAGCAGGAGCTGAGACAATGGGGCACCTGGCTGGAAATCTTTTGCTCTCACACTAACCCACCCCTCTGAGACTCACATTCCTGTCTGTAAGATAGGAAATGCCTACCTAACAGGGGAATGTAAGGAAAAATGAGATTATGACATCATGGTGATTTAAAAATTAGGAAGCTCTGAGAATGTATAAATGAGATACATTTTTTTATTGTGAATATTCATGACATAAAATTTACCACTTTAATCATTTTAAGTACCCAGTTCAATGGCACGAAACACATTCACCTTGTTGTGAAACCATTACCACTATCCATTCCCAGAAAGCTTTCATCGTCCAAACTGAAACTCTGTGCCCATTAAACAATAACTCCCCCAGCTCCTGGAAAACACTATTCTACTTTCTGTCCCTATAAATTTGATGACCCTAACTACCTCATGTAAGTGGAATCACATGATGCTTTTGCAACTGGCTCATTTCACTTAGCAAACTTCCTCAAGGTTCATCCATGTTGTGGCAGGTGTCAGAATTCCCTTCCCTTTTAAGGCTGAATAATACTACATTGTATATATATGAAAAATATTTTTTACTATTAACCTATTGGTTAAAAGTAAAAGAAGCTTGTTCCTCAGGGAGGTTTCAATGTCACCCAGTGTCACCCCCACATGCACACTTCCTCCCACTCTGGAATTTCGTCCAGTATTAGCAACTGTCTCCCTCCTTCCTTCAAATCGCTCTCAGGACCTGCCTCTCAGCGGTTATAGGCCCAGATAATCTCCTGACTGACAGACGCTCCTATCTCCTACACTATCACAATGCTGGGTGCTGGCTACTTTTGTCATTTTCAAGAGTGGATTTGAGCCGCCCCACCCCCACCCCCACCCTGCCCCATCCCATTACTGATGGACGGCTGCAGCTCTCAGAGCCTTCCTTGGCTAGGCCCTGCCCGGAGCACTACAGAGATTTCCAAACAGTCAACTTGGGGCCTAATTCTCAGTTGGAGCCATGTTTCTTGGGATCTGGGTATGTTCCAACATACAGAATACACTGAGCAAAGGGCTTTCCCAAATTCCCAAACCTAGCATGTCTTAGTCAGTTTGGGCTGCTATAGCAAAATATCATAGACTTAGGTGGCTTAGAAACAACAGAAATTTTATTTGCCACAATTCTGGAGGCTGAGAAGGCCAGGATCAAGGTGCTGTAGATTCAGTGTCTGGCAAGGGTCTGATTCCTTACAGACACCTGCTGTCTCCCTGTGAATGCCCACGGTAGAAGGAACAACAGGTCCCTAATCCCATTCATAAGGGCTCTACCCCCATGGCCTAATCATCTCCCAAAGGCCTCATCATCTTAGGAGTTAGGATTTTGACATATAAATTTTGGGGGAACATAAATACACAGTCCATTGCACAGGGCAAAGAAGGAAGCACTGAGCTCAGAGTCATCCCTTACAAGCAAAGTCAGAAATAGTACAGAGAGCACAACCATGTCCAGTGACAGTATAGGTCCTGCCATGTGCTTTCTTATTTAATTCCCATGAAAACCCTACAAGATAGGAGTCATTTTTTCTGTTGGCTAAAATAAGTCATTTTATATAATTTTGCTTAAAGTTCACAGCTTCCTTCTGACTCCAGAGGTCATGCCCAAATCCTTGAACTTGGTTTCCTCGTCTACTCAATGAGGCTGCCATGCGCCAATCACACATAGGTCCCTTCTGGCTCCAACACTCTGTAAGTTGGGCAAGGTCACTTGCTGACCATGCTTTTGTGAGCACCAGCAAGACAAGAAATGTGAAGCACTCAGCATTGTCGCACACTAAATGGATACTAGGCATCACTCTACTGTGCTCAGAGGCCACTGGATGGTGCACAGGATCAGAGAGCTGGACTATAGACACAGGATGGGGGTCGCAGGAAAATCCAAACATGGGGAAGGACCAGAGCTGGGATGGGGTTCCAGGGGCCAGAAACAGACCCTTCACCTGCATCCTGTCTGAAGGAGGCCATGTCTCAGCACACAGCAGAGAGAGCCAGGAAAGGTTGTCGCAAGTGCTCAACTTGACCAGAGTTTCCAGCCCCATGCAGGAGGGGCATGGAGAAGGCACCCCATCAGGCAGCCCTTAAGTCAATCCATTCCTGTAGCAAGAACAGGGTTGCCTGAGCCTAGTGTGAAGAGCCTGTCAGGAGATTAACCACTTCTTGGCATTGCCAATCTGGCCGTTCACTTCCCAAGACTCTGCAGGGTGAGGAGGTGATAGCCCAGTGGGGCAAAGATTCTGGCCAATCTTGTTCCCCCAGGTAGAGTGCTCAGAACCTCTGATGTGGAGATTGCCCCCAAGGTATCTGGTCTTCCAGAGCTGTCCTTGTGATGGGGGATGGGCCTTTCAGAACTCTCCCTGGAGGAACAATTCACTGCCATCCCACGGGATTCCTCAGGGGAGGACTCATGCAGGGGCAGGGGTGACAGCACCCTGACGGTCCAGGGGATGTGCCAGCCTGGAAAGCCCCAAGTGGGGCTTAGAAAGCCTTTTACATCTTTACCACATCACCTGGAGAATTCAGCATAGTTTCTCTGACGCATATAAAAACCATATTGCTTGAATCCGAGCCCCGGGTTCCAGGTACAGCTGCTTACTCTGCCTCAAGTGCCTGCACTGTTTACAGGCCTTGTAAAAAGGGCCATTCATCAGATGCACCATTGAGACCATAGGCAACTGTGGCCGGGGACCCTCAGTCCCCCACAAGCTTTGAGGCCTGCTGGGAGGCTCCAGTATTGGAAAGTCTCACACTTCTGGGCCCACAGAACTAAGCCCCAGACCTTGAGGTCCAGCTGCACAGCACAGGCCAGTTCCCAGGGCCTCTCTGGGCCCCGCAGGGTTCTATCTCATTTCTGAAGGAAACTATTGGCCCTACAGAGGCTCTGGGAGGAGCTGAGATGACCAGAAGGCCTCCTGAGGAGGTGGGGCGTTGTCTGCTGTACTCTGGGGCTAGAGGATAAAACACTTTTGGGTCAGAGCTGCAGAGGCAGATCTGAACTTTCTGTAGCCACAGCTTTCCTGGGTCCTCTTGCCTGGGCCCTGTGTGCCATCTGAGCTGGTTAAGGGCTTCCCACAGGGGCCCCGCACTGGGAGCAGCCATCAAGGTCAGTCCTGCACAGCCACATAAGCCCTGTTCTCATGTGTTGATGTCCCCACTCCTTTCATCTCTGCTTCTGTTTACATTCCGTAGACACGTGGCATCGGCATCAGTCAGACTGTTGGCACCTTCTGGATTGTGAGAACACAAGGGCGTGACATGACCCCACAGATGAGTGGAAGGAGGGGGTCTCACACACCGGCTGGGGTGAGGGTGGTGAGAGTGAAAGGCACAGCCCAGACCATACACATGCCTTCTTCAGACTTCTGTAAGCCCACTGGATTTCCACAAGGCACCCCACCCTGCCTCAACCTCAGCAGGTCCTCTCACGTCGCCTGCACGAAGCTCAGCTCACGTGCAGGGTTTGCCGGAAGAAAAGGTTCCAGTGCTCAGAGTTGGAAATCTGCTGGCCTAGGCCCTGACTCTGTCCCTCAAAGATGGGGGAACTGAGGCCCAGTGGGGTGGGTGAAGGGCCAGGGACACTTCTGTCACACATGTAGAATCAGTGACAAGGAGAGCAAGGGAGTCTGCAGACACCTGAGTGTAGGGAAAGGGCAAGGGACGTCCTCAGGGGGAACCTGCAGCAGAGGGCAGGGCGTGGGCTCGCCCCTGCAGGCCCGTGGGCCTGGGTGGGTCACTCTCTGATCTGGGTATCATTTCTGTAAAATGGGCACCAGGATCTGCTGAGGGGCTGTGTGGGGAGCAGATGGACAGTCCTGGGGCAGCATCTGCCACGCTGGCAGGTCACAGCAGGAACCTTCTCCATGACAATTGTGTGTGCACGCATGGTAGAATATGCGTAATACAGAATTTACCACCTTGACTACTTCGAGTGCACAGTTCAGTGCTATTGGGTACGTTCACATTGTCGTGTAGCCATCACCACCATCCATCTCCAGAACTTTTCTTCTATTTTTTTATTTTATTATGAAATGGAGTTTCACTCTGTTGCTCTGGGTAGAGTGGCATGGTGTCATAGCTCACAGCAACTTCAAACATTTAGGCTCAAGCAATCCTTCTGCCTCAGCCTCCCAACTAGCTGGGACTACAGGCAGCTGCCACAACACTCAGCTAGTAAAGATGGGGTCGCTCTCTTGCTTAGGCTGGTCTGGAATTCCTGAGCTCAAGCAATACATCTGCATCGGCCTCCCAGAGTGCTGGGATTACAGGCATGAGCCACCGTGCCTGGCCACTTTTCATCTTAAACTGAACCTCTGTCCTCATGAAACACAAACTCCCCATTTCTCCCTCTCCCAGCCCCTGGCAACTACCATCCTCCCTCTGCTTCCATGACTTTGGTTCCTCTAGGTGACACACACGTGGAATCCTGCAGTATTTGTCTTTTTGTGATTGGCTTTTTCACTTAGCATAACGTCCTCAGGGTCCATCCCTGCTGTAGCCCTGGTCAGGATTTCCGTTTAAGGATGAGTCATATTCCATCGAATGGATATGCCACACTGTGTTAATCCTTCGATCTCTATTATAATTTATCACCGTTATGAGGGAAGAGGACCTGAAGGTGAGACGGTCCACCTTCCTCCTCACAGAGGAGTCCCAAGAACTTGACTTTCAGAATGCAGGCTCCACGGGAGCGATTCCCACAGAGGTCACGCACAATGACATACATGAGAAGCAGCGCCTTCCAGCCTACCTGGGGAAGAGCCCCTTGTTCTTTTAAGGGGCTCATACTTTGGTAAAATACACCAAGATGCTGTACACGTATTAGAAAAATGAAATTTAACCCCCCGAAAGCATACTAACTTATTTTTTAAAATGTTGATGCAGTAGACATAAAACTACTAGTTAAATTGCTATCAAAGTTTCCAAACACTCTTAATTTCTATTCTTATCTTGTGACAGACCAGTAACAAACAGTCCAAGGCCCAGCACCCAGTTGCAAACCACATTTGGAGTAGCATGCCTTGAAGTATTTGTTTAATAGCAAAATTAAATAGCTAAGCTGCTATAAAGAAGGTAGCTGTTAAACACTCTTTGGTATAGCCATATTATGGTTTGGCAATAAAAAATAATGAGGCGCATGAATTAGCAATTCCACTCCTAGGTATCTATCCAACAGAAATGAAAACATACATTCCCACACAAACTTCCATAAGAATGTTTATAGCAGCATGATTCATAATAGCCCAACAGGGGAAGCCCAACTGTCCATCGATTGATGAATAGATAAACTGTGGCATGTCCATACGATAAAACACTACTCAGCCCTAACAAGGAATGAAGTACATACAGATGAATCCTGACAATATTACGCTGAGTAAAAGAAGCCAGATACATACAATTCCATTTATATGAACCTATCAGTGGTTGCCAGGGGCTGGGAGGTAAGGGGAATTGGACCGTCTCACCTACTGAACAGGGTTTCTGAGTAGGGCAATGAAAATGTTCTGATGGTTGCACAACTCTGTGTATGGACTAAAAATCAATCAAGTGTATACTTTAAAATAGATGAACTATATGGTATATGACTTATATCTTAATAAAATTAGTATAAAAAAATGAAGCAGAGTCCTATAGCTATTAAAACCCTTGAATTAATAATTTAAAACCTAAAGAAAATCCTAAGCCTGGATGTTTTCACCAGTGAATCCTTTCAAACATTTTTTTAAAAAGCAACACTACATTACAACTCACACAAATTCTTTCCAAGAACAGAAACAGGGATAACATTTCTCAACTTGTTATATGAGCCCAGCATAACCTTGATATCAAAACCTGACAATAGAAGAAAGGACAGGAGGCCATCTTTCTATAAAGACAGATGCAAATTCCTAAACAAAATGACAGCAAATTGAATCCAGTAACATGTTAAAATAATACATCCCATCCAAATGGAAGGGTGGTTATCATTCTACAATCAATCCATGTAGTTCACCATTTTGACAGAAAACAGAAAGAAAATTCATATGGTCATCTTATAAATACAGAAACATCATTTGACAAATTTTAACACCCCATCATCACTTTTTTTAAGAGCCTGTTAATGATTCCTCGGTTTCAGCTGTGAAACCAGCATGCCTGTTATTGCCAATGCTATTCCCACTGTTGAAGTCCTTGCCAAAGTGATGATTCAAGTGAAAAAAACAAAAGACACAAGGATTGGAAAGGAATAAATAAAACTCTTATGTGTAGAAGGTATGATAGAAAATACCTGGAAAATCTACAACTACTAGAATTAACAAGCAAACATGGCAAAGTCACTAGATACAAAAGCAACATGAAAAATCAGTAACAAAGGGAAAGCAAATTTTAAAAATAGTATCATTTAAAATAGCCTGCACTGGGATTCAGCTATAGTTTTATATAAACTTCTGTTTATATAAAACACATATATTACAGCTTTTATATGAAAAGCCTGGTCATTACTGTGGTACAACAGAAGTTCAAGGAAACACCATATTTTTTAACAGCTTTCTTACAATAGGTAATAATTTGCAGACCATAAAGTACATGTATTTAAAATAAATAAATAAATAAGCCTCAAATGATATCAAATTCCTAGGACTAAATATAATAAAAGATGTGCAAGACCTCTATACATAAAACTATAAAACTGATAGTTTTGTGAAAACTCATCAAATAAAATTGAAGAAGTCATAAATACAAAGAATGGTACACTGTGTTCATGAATCAGAGGCCTCAAGATTACAAAGATGGCACATCTCACTCAATCGATCTATATTCAACGAATCGCATTCAGAATCTCTGCAGGGTTTCCTTTTTTTAGAAATTGGCAGACAAGAAGACAATACAACAAGAAGACATTTCAATTCTAAATATTTATGCACCCAATTTAAATGCTCCCAGATTCTTGAAACAGACCTTACTCAGTCTGAGCAATATGATATCTGATAATACCATCATAACAGGGGACCTTAACACTCCTTTTACAGAGCTGGACAGATCCTCTAAACAGAAATTAAACAAGGATATAAGAGATTTAAATGAGACCCTAGAACAACTGTGCTTGATAGACGCATATAGAACACTCCATCCCAAAGATAAAGAATATACATTCTTCTCATCACCCCATGGAACATTCTCCAAAATTGATCATATCCTGGGACACAAAACAAATATCAACAGAATCAAAAGAATTGAAATTTTACCTTGTATCTTCTCAGACCATAAGGCACTAAAGGTGGAACTCAACTCTAACAAAAATGGTCGACCCCACCCAAAGGCATGGAAATTAAACAATCTTCTGTTGAATAACAGATGGGTGCAGGAAGAAATAAAACAGGAAATCATTAACTTCCTTGAGCATAACAACAATGAAGACACAAGCTACCAAAACCTGTGGGATACTGCAAAAGCAGTTTTGAGAGGAAAACTCATTGCTTTAGATGCCTACATTCGAAAAACAGAAAGAGAGCACATCAACAATCTCACAAGAGATCTTATGGAATTGGAAAAAGAAGAACAATCAAAGCTTAAACTCAGTAGAAGAAAAGAAATATCCAAAATCAAATCAGAGATCAATGAAATTGAAAACAAAAGAATCATTCAGAAAATTAATGAAACAAGGAGTTGGTTTTTTGAAAAAATAAATAAAATAGATAAACCATTGGCCAGACTAACGAGGAATAGAAAAGTAAAATCTCTAGTAACCTCAATCAGAAATGATAAAGGGGAAATAACAACTGATCCCATAGAGATACAAGAGATCAAAAAAAAAAAAAAAAGAAATTGGCAGACATTGCAAAACTTATATGGAAATGCAAATGCCCAAGAATAGTCAAAGCCATTCTGAAGATCAAAATTCTACCTGACATCAACCCTTACTATAAAGCTTTGGTAATTAAAATAATGTGGACTTGACATAGTGATGGACAACAATAGAGCAGACAGTCCAGACACAGACCTGCAAAGCCACCAGGATGACTAAAAGAAAAAAGAAAAATCCAAGTGAGGGTGCAGAGCAAATGGAATTCTCATACACGCTTGGCAAGATGATCGCCCTTTGAAAAATGATTTGGTACTATTTACTAAATGTAAGATATGCATACCTTACGCCCAGCAATCCTGCTGTAAAGTATAAACACAACAGAAATGTGTACATATGTTCACTCACAGATACAGAAGATTGCTCATACAGCTTCATAATAGTTGAGAACTGGATACCACCCAAATCCCTAACAAGAATACGACAAGTAAATATATGAGCAACCCTAAGCTATGTGCAGCAACGTGGATGAATCTTACAAACATAATGCTGAACGAAAGACACAAGATTCCACACCATGTGCTCCCATTTAGGTAAAGTTCCTAAACAGGACAAATGAATCTATTAGGTAAGAAATCAGGCCCCTGGTTACCCTTGGGGCACATGGGGAGTCTCTGGCAGTCTGGTCAAGTGCTGTGTCTTCACCTGGACACAGGTTTGTTCTTTTTGTGAAAACTCATCAAGCTGCAAGTATAAGTGCTCTTGTCTGTAATAAGTTATATTTTAATAAATAGTTTAAAAAATAATAAGGCAGACATCAGAGGATCTGATATACCAAGGTCTTTGCTGCTGAATATCACCATGGCCCCCTTCAAAGTACTCCCCATGGAAAGCTACACGCTGACACCAGTGCCTAGTCTACCCTTCAAAGCAATTTTGGAACAGCCATCAGAGCTAGCATTGTACAGCACACAAAAACACGCCACCATAATGCATGCCACTCAGTAAGACACCACCCAGGTAGACATGAACACAGCTCTGAGACGCTGATACACCAAGGTTATGAATCTTACCAAGCTGTTTATACAGCGCTGCCCACGTAAGCGTATGGTGGCAAGTTTGTGAACTGAATTGTCAGACCATGGACAATGACAGCGCTGATGGTCATTCCAGAAAAAGAGTTCCAAAATTGCTTTGAAAGGTGAACTAGGTCCTGGTGTCAGTGCATACTTTCCCAAGGGGAGTAAGTACTTCAGAGGTGACTGTATTGATACTCAGCAATGTACTTTTTCAGGCTGAGTTTGAGAACTTAATTGTCAGACATTATACTGGTATTACAGTGACAAAAGCTATTAATGGGTGGCAGAGCAAGAGGACAGTAAATGTGTGAGTATGCACTGCCTTTCTGCCCCTCCTAAGGAAGGGCCTGTGCAGGTCACTGTCGCCGTCACTTAGGCCGATGGGTAGAAAACAGAAAAACCAGAGTCAGAAGGGGCTGGAAACAAACCAGGAGACGTGTACATTAGAAAGGCTGAAAGCTACTGGTGTGGAAAGAAATGTGGAAAAGGTCCAGGAAGGCAGTGGAGGAATAAAAGACCAAGAGCTCTGGAAGAAGAAAAATGAGAGGGTGGTGAGAAATGGGGTGGGAGGGCCAGGAGCTGGGGAGAGACTCCCCCCGCTGACTGCCTCTGATGGCTTTCTGGCATAAATTTGAATGTGCCTCGACCTAAGAACAGCCTGTAGGCTTCTGGGTTCATTTAGGTGGGACTGCTAGAGAACAGTACCCCTCTACTGTGAAGTGAAGACAATTTTTAGAAGTGCATGTGTCATTTTATTTCTGTAAAAATAAAAATGTGTGTATGTGTTGAAGCACAGAAAAAGGTCCAACAGAATGAAGACTAAATTAATAGGCTGTTTACATCCTAGGGCCTGGGAATAGATGGGGTGGTGAGATTGGAGTAAAGGAAAAGGTGTTTTTTGTTTTGTTTTGTTTTAACTCCATAGCTATGGGTATTTTTTGAAGGGGTAGAAAGTGAGATCATTTTAAGAAGCATAGTTGCTTTTATAGTAATATCTTTTCTTAGATAAAAGGAGGCCAGGCTACTCAGAAGACTGAAGATGTAGAGAACTCTCAGGAAGAAGGAACCAGCCTGTTCCAGTTAGGAAAACAGATACTTTGGTAGCCCTGAGAGAGGCCCTGAGCCCGACCCAGTGAGCCCGAGGAGGATTCTGGCCAGGAGCTTCCAACCACAGGTGGTCTAAGGGTCCGAGTCACTGCTCTGGGCAGGGGTGGGCAGACACTAGCACATCTGGATGACTGTGTCTCTCACCCACTTCTCTGTCACCTGCACCTTTTTTCACCAAAACAAACACCCTAGACAGGGTGTCTTAACAACAACTGAAATTTATCACTCACAGTTCTGGGAGCTGGGAAGTCCAAGACCAAGGCACTGGCAGATTCAGGTCTGGGGTGCACCTGGTCTCATCTATAATTTCTTTAAAGTACATTCTGCCGAAAGCAGCACAGGGCAGGTGGGCAATCTAGCTCCTGGTGCTGGAGGCCCTCCTCCATCTGGGCCAACAGATATCCCTGGACTTTTCCTCCCTAATGAGGCCTATGCCCCCTGTGCCTCAGCCTCCAATACTGTGAACCTCTTCGTGGGCTGGTCTGAGAGCTTATTTTGGGTTCACACAATGCTACATCTAAAGAAATGACCAGACAGGGTGGTGCCTGTGGCTTAAAGGAGTAGGGTGCTGGCCCCATATGCTGGAGGTGGTGGGTTCAAACCCAGCCCTGGCCTAAAAAAAAAAAAGCAGAGAAATGACCATCAAGAGGCCACTTGAAGTTCATTAGTGTCATGAAAATCAAGACCTCACAGGGAGGCCAGGTGCAGTGGCTCACACCAGTAATCCTGGAACTCTGGGAGGCAGAATGCTTGAGCTCAAGCATGAGCAAGAGCTCGACTCCGTCTCTACTTATGTCTAGCTGGGCGTTGTGGCAAGTGTCTGCAGTCACAGACTGCAGACACTTGGGAGGCTGAGACAAGAGGATCTTTCGAGCCCAAGAGTTTGAGGTTGCTGTGAGCTATGACACCACGGCACCCTACCCAGGGTGAGAGTCTGTCTCAAAACAAACAAACAAAAGAACACCTCACAGGGAAAGCAGCTCTGCCACCATTCAGTTCTGTTTCTAAAGGCAGGCCTGAAAAAGATTTTAAAAAATAGTGGGGGCTGGTATAGGGGGAGATGAGCCTTTGGCAGATCTTTGGGGAAATCCCAATATGATATGAAAGAAAACAGTTTTTAAACCCTGGTGTAATCTACAAGTTGGCAGAGGGAATCTCAAGTTCAAGGGGTCCCCAAAAATCCAAGAGTTGTTCTCTCTCCATCACTGGGCAGAAGGTTCGCTGAGGGCACCAAATGAACCAAGAGTCTAACCAGAAAGGACATTTTTTTTGTGCAGGAGGCAGCAAAAAGAAAGTGGACCCTCTCCCAAACTGTAAGCACCACCCCAAGTATCACACCTCACCCCAGGGGGGCTCTCCCCCACTGCCTGAGAGCCATAGGTCAGTTTCCTTAGGGAAACATGGACAATAATTAGATCACTACTGTGTACCAACCACTTCCACGCACGTTTATCTCAGTTCCTCAAAGCAAACTTGCAAGGTATATCATATTCTCCCATTTTACACACAAGGAGGTGGAGAGTTTAAATAATTTAGTAACTTGTCCACAAAACATTGGGTACAGATCCATCTCCAGGGCTGCCCTACTGCTGTCCCACGTCCCATTCTTCCCACACCTCAGGCCTCACACATTTTCTCCAACACTGTGGCTTTTTGCCTTGATCAGTGAGTTTGCTGTTTGCTGTTTGCTGGTGACCAAGAATGTTAACCTGCTCACCACTGGCTGGGTGGAACACCCTACCCCACTCAATGTCCTCCTTCTCCCTGCTCTCAGGATGATGGCACAGCCCCCGCAGAGCCTGCTGTCCACTCCAGAGCTGCCTCTTCCATGGCTCTGGGCGCTGTCACCAGGGCTTGTCACCAGGACCAGGGCCTGATCCTGGTGACAAGCCACTAAGCACCTATAAGATGATGGAGTGGAAAAACTGAGGGTTAGTGAGGACACAGTGGGACCAGGACAAGGGAGTCAAATTAAGAAAAGAAGTTAAAAAGGGACCATTTCCATATGTTGTAGTCACAACCAATTTTATTTGTACAGTTTAGCAAGGCAGCTTTTTCTGCCCACGACACCTGCTTCTATCAGCCCCACGGTGACTGGTGGGCAGGCTAAGGTCGGGATAAGGGCTCAGCTGGCTCATGGCAGAGTGTGCCAGGAGCTCCTGTGCAAGGCCCAGGGTACCGGAGCTTTGGGAAGTACAGCTGGGAAAGGGGAGGCGTTCAAGGGCAGAGAAGACGTGAAAGGAACTGCCCTCGGGTAGAGTTGGCCTTCCAAACTTGGGAGGCATCTGTCTGGGGGTGCCCTGGTCTCCATTGCTTTTGAACTCTGCTCGATTTAGGCAATTTGGGGACTAGAACAGAATGTATAGGAAATATCAGCTGCAAAGGTAGAGATGATCTTCAAGGTTTTTTTCTGAACTATTCCCTGTAGCGATGGATACACTGCTGTGACACAAGCTGATCCACTTAACCCAGAGCTGTGCCAAATACAAATGACTTTCAGTCATCGGCCCGTGGGGCAAATTTAGAACTCCACAGAGCAGAGCCTTGGCTGAGTTACACCTGGGACCAGCAAGGGGAGAAAAAGCCAAGTGCTGAGAACATGGGGAAAGACAGAGAGAGACCCAAGACAATGTCTAAACTCAAACAGGGGACTGCACCCTGTGAATGGGTTTCCCTGTGTGAGTCCAGAAGCCGCCACATCCAGCCAGCTTGGTTACTGGATGTCGTGGCAATCCAGGAGGGACAACATCGGTTGTGGCAGCTTTATTTACAGATCTCATTACCCTGTCTGCGTAACAGTCCTGACAGACTCATCACTGTCACTTCATCAATCAACCAGACATGTTTATAAAATGAGCTAAAGTCCTCCTTTGTTAAGGGCTGAGCTTGTCCCACTGACCTCCCAGCTCTTGCCTTCAAGGGCTTCCTAGGCTGGAGGGGGTGACAAGCAAATGAGGTAGCAGTGGCTACAGTTCAAACTTGCAGGTGCTATAGTTGAGGGGCCCCAAAGTGTGTGGGAATCATAGAAGAAGGTGCGATTCATTCTGCCTGGAAAGCAGGGAGGGTTCCTAGAAGAGGTGAGAGGTAAGCTGGGCCTTGAAGAATCAGGATGGCCAGATCAAGAAACTGAGTCATGGGCGGAACCTGTGGCTCAAGGAGTAGGGCGCCAGCCCCATATGCCAGAGGTGGTGGGTTCAAACCCAGCCCTGGCCAGAACTGCTTAAAAAAAAAAAAAAAAAAGAAACTGAGTCACTCTGTAGGGTATAGGAAGGTGGTATGATTGGAGAAACGGGTCCAGAGAGGGAGGCAGGAAGTGGACTGAGAAAAGCTGAGATGTGGACCTCACACTTGGTTGTACAGATGGTGGTGACCCCCTGAAGGCTGTGATCCTGAGATGAGGGGAGTCTGGAGAGGGATCGCCGGTGCTGCGGGTCTGAGCAGGCAGGGCGGTGGGGTTGGGGAGGACTCAGTGTGACGGAAACAGGATGAGAGCACTGGCCGGAGAATGAGCCTGCAATACACACACAGCAGAGAAGGAGTGTGGTGGCTGAGCCCGGCCACAGTGTCCCGATGTGCTGCCAGATGTTATTCTGGAGGGTTTTGTGAGGGTGTTTGGGGATGAGCTTAACGTTTAAATTGGCAAATTGGTAAACTCTCAGTAAAGCAGACTGCCCTTTACCAGCCAATCAGTTGTGGGTTCGAATAAAACAAAAAGATCAGCCTCCCTCAGGCAAGAAATAATTCTCCCCGAACTTCACCATCGGCACTGCCCAGTTCTACAGCAGAAAGCCTTCAGACTCCAACCGGAGACTGGCTCTGCCAGGTCTCCCGGCTGCAGAGCTGGACCTGCTGTGTCCGCTCTCGCGGGGTCTGTCCCTGGACCGGCAGATTCTGGGCTTGCCAGAGCCTGTGAGCTGATTCCTTTTAAAAAAAAAAAAAAGCCTTAAAAGATCTCCCCCCCCCCCACCCCACACACACACACATTAGTAGTTCTATTTCTCTGGAGATCCCCAACCCCTATAAGGGCAACGAGTCCTGCTGGGCTCCAGGCCGGGAAGGAAGCGAGCAGGGTCCCACTGTGTCTTCACCACTGCCGCCAGCCCTGCATCTGTGCAGCGGAAGGAACATGCAGTGAAAAACAACCCCTCAGGGCCAGGCCCTGTGCCACTGCTGCCTCCTTTGTTGGGTCATTTGATTCCAGGGCTGACTACCTATCTCCTCTCAGATGTCCTATAGGCATGTCAAAATGAATAGATCTGGACAAACTCTTAATCTTCACTATTCTGGCCCTGCCCCCACGACAGCAAGTGGCACCAATGGGTTGTCCAAGTCACAAATCTGGGAGTCATCCAAAAACCAGGAGTTGTCCAAGCTTCACTCCACTCCATGTGGTGCCAATGTCGTCTCTAGAACACACAGTAAACCCCCCATACCTTCCCATTGTCTCCAGCGCCCGTGCCCTCGGTTCACACCCCCTCCCTCCAGCCTGGACAGGTGCAACCAGCCCTCACCAGCTGCACTTCCTCCCTGCCCTGCCTCCCTCCCAGGTCTCCTCTCAGGTCATTCTCTGGATGGGGTCAGTCTGAGCTTTTCATACACAAACTGGGCAATATTGCTTCTCTATTTTCAACCCAGCAATGATTTCCCACTGCTCCGTGGACAAAAACACACTTCTCCAAGTTCAGGAGGCCAGGGCACCTGGGCAGCCCACACCGTCCATCCCCTACATACCTCCTACCAGCTCAGAAATGCAGACCTCACCAGTCCCCAGGGACACCCCAAACTCCTGGCCACCCAAGAGGAATTCATTGCTTTGGGGGCCTCAGGACATCTTGGGTGTCTGCAGTTCTCAGCCTCATTGTCCCCTCCTCCGGGAGGCCTTTCTGGACTTCTCCTTCCAAAAAAGAAGACTGCAGCCCCAGCACCCACACCCTTTCTTCTTTTACCAGCTGTGCCTCCGGAGCTCTTCTCACAATTCATCACTGCCTCATTTATTTGCTGTTTACCTGTTTTAGTCCGTCTGTCTCCCCCATTCTATCTCTGATACCCTGGAATGCAAATTCTTGGAAAGCACAGACTTTGTCTTCTCACTACCATGTCCCCCAATCTAACATGGTAAATGTTATTGAATGAAGGATAAATAAAATAAAAAATCACTACTGCCTTGGTGTGTGTCACACTTTATGGGGTCAAGACATGATTGCAAGAGGGACTTTACCTAACAATTGCAATCAGTGTAACCTGGCTTATTGTACCCTCAATGAATCCCCAACAATAAAAAAAAAAAAAAATCACTACTAAGTTTGGGATTATCATGCCATTATTATGCAGGAATTAAGTGGAGTTCAGAGAAGTTAAGCAACATGTCTAACAGCTCCCTGGACAGATCCAGGATGGGAATCCAGGTCTGTCATATTCTAGATGTGATTTCTGTCACTCTCCATGGGCTTCTATATAAACCAGTATCTACAGTGCACTTTTCAGCTTAAAAGATCTCCTAGAAATACAATACTTATGAAATGCAAACATTTTTGGAGCCTCTGTGATACGCCAGGTACTGGTGCCTGATCCACTAAGTGAACCTTAAGTTAGACAGAGGCTGCCTTCCCAGGAGACCAGCACAGTAGCCCCCTAGGTGGACGCACAGGCGTGTTACCTGCCACACCCTAGGACAGGACTGCACCCAGCTTGGGGCCAGAAACAGAGCTATTATTTTTTGGTTGAATACATTTTAGCTGCTTTGTGGTTTTTTTTCCTAATTATGCTGGTCATACATGCTCATCGTAGGCAAATTCAAAAAATGCAAAAAAGAAAAAAAATGAAGGGCATTTATAATCTGATCACCCAGTGAAAATCATTGTTTGCACTACAATATTATTATTTCACTTTATAATCCATTTTCTTGTCACCATAGAAATATTGTGTCTATCTGGCCCCTGTAAATGGCTATGAATATTATTGCTAGTGTTCTTGCTATTATAAATAGTGCTCTGAAAACTGGCTTCATTTTACTACATATTTCCTCAATTATTCATGACGTGGACCATCTTTTCAAATGCCCAGAATGGTGACTAGCACAGAAGCGGTGCTCTATAAGCACTCACGGAAGGACAGTGTTACGATTTGTATTTTTCCCTATGTGGTCTCTGTCCATATTCTTTGTCCACGGGTCTATAGTTTATTTCTCACTCTTTTGCAAGAACACTTAATATCTCGTGAATATTAACCATGCATTTGTTACACATGTTGAAAAACTTTTTTCAATTCGTCATTTGTCCTCAAACTTTGTTAAGGTAGAATTTTCTTTCTATACAGAAAACTTAAACCTTTAAGCTTAAAATATTCAAGAAAATGTTTTACTTTATGGCGAGGTTTTTCAACCTGGGCACTACTGACAGTTGGGGCTGGATAATTCTTTTGGTTGTGGGGGCTGTCCTGTGCATTATAGAATGCTTAGCAGCATCCCTGGGCTCTACCTACTGGAGGCCAGTGGCAAACCCCAAATTGTGCCAAACCAAAAATGTCTCCAGACATTGCCAAATGACCTGGGGGAAAAGGGCCCGATGGAGATGCACAGTGTTAGGGCGTCTGACATGATTTTAAAAGGAGATCTATTATGGGCGGCACCTGTGGCGCAAAGGAGTAGGGGGCCGGCCCCATATGCTGGAGGTGGTAGGTTCAAACCCACCCCTGGTCAAAAACTGCAAAAAAAAAAAAAGTGACCTATTATATCTTTGTCGAGCCACGCATGGCTTTATTTTTTACATTTAAATCTTCAATCCGTGCTTTGGCACAAGAAATGAGGTATGAAGTCAGATACTGTGACTGCACTGAACTTATCAGCCTGGAAAAGGCAGTTTCAGCATGTGAGTAAGATCCTGACCCGGGAGAGACACTTAATAATTTTGGTATGCAAAGTTATGATGCATCACGGAGTGGGAAGTTGCACTTGTCACCCCGTAGTTGGTACCCAGTTGGCCAAGCTGAGATCAAGGCACTTCTGGTCTCATTTTCTCACAGTTTCAGGGATTCTCTGCTACCACCAAGCCAGATGGTGCTCAATAGATGTTGGGTGGGTGAGGTAGCTGTTCTAGAAATGTGTTTCCCAGTGGACATTTTACCATTCACAGAATCATCTTAACCTCCCAAACCAATAGCAAACCGCTTGACTCTGGAACCATTTGGAAATTCTCTGGAGGATGAATTCTGGAAAATTCTGAGGGGTCTACCATTTTAGTAGAGAAACATCAGAGTAGGTGATGGTTAACTTTGTGTGTCACTGTTCTTCATCTGAATTTTTGTGTGCTTTCTAGTAAATTTTTATTTATTTTATTCTCTTCATTTTTTTTTTTCAAATAGAGTCTCTGTCACCCTGGGTAGAGTGCTGTGCCATCATAGCTCACAGTAAGCTCAAACTCTTGGGCTCAAGTGATCCTCTTGCCTCAGCCTCCCGAGTAGCTGGGACTACAGGCAGCTGCCACAACACCTGGCTAGTTTTTCTATTTTTAGTAGAGACGGAGTCTCTTTCTCGGGCTGGTCTCAAAACTCCTGAACTCAGGCAGTCTACCTGCCTCAGCCTCGCACAGTGCTAGGATTACAGGCATGAGCCACTGTGCCCAGCCTCTAGTAGTTTCAAAAATACATATTAATTATCCTTTAAATGCCAGTTAGATTTCTATAGAATTTAATGAATATAATGGGCTCCCTCTGGTGGTCACAAGAAAATCTCCAAATCTCAATGGTCAGTACACAGTTAAACTTCAAGATCTTTATTTGTAGGACATAGGATTTTTTATAATTAATAGATTCAGAGTGGCTAGACTATGTTTTAAGAGAAAACTTCTAATTATTTTTTCCTTTCATCAGTGGGTCTTATAAATTGCTTTGTAAGGCCCACTGCCCAAAACCACGCTTACCACCTCTGTTCCAGACAGTCCCTCTTTGGGGATTTCCTGTTTCTGACCAGGGTACCCCCGACCCCAGGCTTGGGGCCCCACTCTACTCTGCCCTGTCTGTGCCCATCTACCCTAGTCGTGAGTTTATCTGCCACATGACCTGGTGCTTCTTGAAGCTGTTCCTGACTGTTAATTCCCATGGCCTCTTCTTTAGCTATCAACCCTCCTCCACCTCAGTCCTTGGCTCAGGAGACGCCACAGTGAAGAGTATGATCCCTGCCCTGAGTGCCCCTTCAGGGGACCCCTGTAGCCAAATCTGTGATGCATTCTGTCTCTTCTGCTGTTTCTAGAGTCCCACTCTGAACACTGAATTCTATTCAGACACGTTCAACTGTGTCCCATGGGATAAAGCCCAAATCCTGCCACACCCCGGACTCACCTTCACCTCCCACTGCCTCCTTCTAACCAAACAAAAACTCACTGCTCCTTGATGCTCCCTTTGTCTCTGCTGGGAACGTCAGGTCTCATGGAATGTGTCCCCCACCCAGCTGGCTAACAGGCCAACCAGTCCTCAGAACCCCCTCCTGCTATCCTTTTCCTCAGGAAGGATCCTTCCCCCAGCCAGATCCTCCTGACTTGGAGTGACCTCCCCTTCCCTTTAAGTTCTACAGGACTTTTCCCCTTAGGACTCATCTCATTCTCAATTGTCCTGGTTCTCATTATCTGTACCATCTTCCTCTAACAAGTGGGTCCACAACTGTCTCTAACTATCTTAGTCAAGGGCTCCCACAGGACTAGCACCAAATTGAGGTAAAGAGAGATGAATGAGTAAATGAAAAAGTATCTGTGATAGTGGAGGATTGAGACCATCCTCCAGAGAATTTTGGCACTACATATATATAAATATAAATATATAATCTCTTCTATTTGGTAGAGTCTGACATAGTGAGATAACTGCCTTACAGAGTTCTCAGTTTTGCCATAAACTCAAGTCCACTGGGATTTAACACTTAAAAAAATACATATATCGTTTTTTAAAATTCTACAGGTTAAAAATAATTCAAAAGAGAATAATAACGTCTTGCTTCAGATTACTGAGACAGTGTGTGCCCCTCAATGGGCTCTTTACTAAGCCAACAAAGACAGTAAACAGGCAGAATACAGAACTTCTGCTTCTGTTCCGCTCTGTAACATTTTCCATAAACCATCAATGAAACGTATCAGGTTCTGTATCATTTCCACCCTGTGCTTTATGTGGTCTTGGTTCACTCCTCTCCACAAACTTCAAGTCTTCACAGAGCAGGGAATTTCTAACTCAGATTAATCTGTTTAATTTCTGGAAAAAATCACCCTAGACTGCGAACGCAACGTAGTGTGCATCGTGGAAACCACACACACAATGTCTCTGGAATATTACGCAAGGGTGCAAAAAGACACAAAAAGAAAATGAAGAGGATGACCCCTTTCTGGAAAGTTCCTAATAATGTCTGAGGCAGTCTGAGCCTAGTTAGATACAAGTGCAAATGGTGTGGAGGGGCGGGAGCCCCAGGCCCTGCAAACACCTGCTGGATGCTATTAGTGGCGGAGTAGAGTTCTCTGGCTACTTTCTTTTCCTCTCTGTTTCTCTCACTCCCTGTGTCACCAGCATTTTTTTGCCCATGTCTCAGAGGAACATGCCAGTAAAGTCAGCCAAGCCTTTGTTTTTTATTTTTTTGTTTTCGAGACAGAGTTTCCCTATGTTGCCCTTGGTAAAGTGCTGTGGCATCACAGCTCACAGCAACCTCCAACTCTTGGGCTTAAGCGATTCTCTTGCCTCAGCCTCCCAAGTAGCTGGGACTACAGGCACCTGCCAAAATGCTTGGCTATTTTTTTGTTGCAGTTGTCACTGTTGTTTAGCTGGCCAGGGCCAAGTTCGAACCCACCACCCTCAGTGTATGTGGCTGGCGCCGTAACCACTGTGCTACGGATGCCAAGCCCAAGCCTTTGTTTTTTCCTTCCAGAATTTACCCAGCCAACCTCCAACTCCCTACCTCCTCTCCCTTCCTCAGCGGCAGCCCCTGCCTGACCGCGGGGGATCTGAGTTAATGGCCAGTTCGCTCTCAGGAGGCAGTGCCAGGCCTCACTCTGAGTTGTCCCATGGATAAACTCCTTAGATTCTTTCAGCAATCCTAGGAAGCAGGTACTACAGAAGCCCACTTTAGAGAGGGAAAACTGAGACAGGGAGAGGGTGAGCAACCAGCTGAGGCCGAGCAGCTGGGACGTGACTGAGAATTCCAACCAGGCAGCCTGGATCCAAAGACAAAGCAATTTGCCCCACGCCATGCTGCCTCTTGGAGTTGGAAGTGGAGCTGAAACTCTGGTAAAACCTGACAAATCCCCAATCTGTCTACAGTCCTCAGCCCAGAGCCACCTTAGCCTGGCTGGCTAGCTGTCCGTGGAGTAAGACTGAAACAGTCACTTTCTGTTTGTATCTACCCAGCTACATCCATTTCCTCTCCTCTGGGAACAGCAATCCAACCAGGTTTTCAATGGCAGAACCATCCTTCCCCACACTATGTGGTTTTGGTATTGCCAACCCTCCCCCATATCTGTCTCCCCTAGTTCCTAGAATAGTCACAGGACCTGAGAATGGCCACACAACCCCAACCCAACCCATCAACATGTCCTATCCTTCGGGCCATGGAAATTTTTCAAGTATGGGACCTGCCCCAAGCCAGGCAAACCAGAGTCAGTTCTGGGATTTTTTTTTTTTTTTAAATCATGGTAAAATACATATAACATAAAACTGACCAAAACAGTATACATATACACTGACCCAATACATATAACATAAAACTTGTACCATTTTAAAGTATACAATTTCATAGTATTTCATACATTTGCTAATTTTTGCAAACATCACCAATAGCCATTTCTAGGACTTTTCGTCTTTCTAAACAGAAACCCTGTACTCAGTGAACAACAACTCCCTGTGACTTTAGTATGCTAAGGCTGCCATAAAAACGACCACAGACTGTGAGGCTTAAACAACAGAAATTTATTTTCTCTCACGTCTGGAAAAGATGTCCAAGATCAAAGTGCTAGCAGGTTAGTTTCTTCTATGGCCTCTCTCCTTGGCTTGCAGATGGCACCTTCTCCCCGTGTCCTCACGTGGTCATCCCTCCGTGAGTGTCCAAACCTCCTCTTCTTAAAAGGATCTCCGTCACACTGGGTTAAGGCCCACTCCAAAGGCCTTAATTACCTGCCTCCAAATATAGTCACTTTCTGAGGCACTGGGGGTTAGGGCTTCACAATACGAACGTGGGGGAAGGCCACAGTTCATCCCATAACACTCCCCATTCTCCAATTCTGGGTTTTTTGAGAAAGAAGCGTGCTCTGTCTGCTGGTTGTTGAGCCGGCTGCTGAGGCAGAGAAGAGCTGAGAGAGAGTGAGCCCCAGAGCCTGGACAGACCCAAAGCCAGGTGGACCTTGGGCTCTTCCATTCCCACAGATGTGAGCTAATAAATTTCCTTTTTTGTTTTATCAATGTAACCTTAATGTCCTGATGCTTGTTGAGTGAGTTAATATTAAGGGCCTCTTTCTCCAGAGTGCCCATAGCTCTAGGACATGTGGGGTGGGACCACAAGGCAGCTATTTAAGTGGCAGAGTTAAGATTCAATTGTAGCCTCTCAGGCTGTAAGGTGCTGGTTTCGACCCATCCTTAGGGATGCTCCTTTCACAGCACAGTGGAAGCTGGGCCTGGGCTGGCATCTCCCACACAGCAGGCGTCAGGGCCTACCTGAGCCAGCACCCTTCCTGCAGCATTCTGCAATTACTGCCCCCAGGTTGACCTCTCACCATAGTCTGAGGGCTCCTGTCCTTCCGGCCACCACCCCTGGCCTGCAGCCGTGGCTGGCTCATGGCAGGCAGGTTTCAGAGAAGGACACCAGAGCAGTAGGCTCTGCCTGGGGCCTGCCTCCCATCACAGGAGGGATGCAGCACGGTCTGTGTGAACACAGGATGGGAAACAACCCAAATGTCCTTCAGGGGCATGGCCAAGGACATTACAGGACATCCCAACAGCCCAGGAAGATTTCATCATTGCATCACTGAACCCAAACAAGGCAGCACCTGCTCTCCGTGACACAGACCATCTCAAAGAGAAGCTGCAAATTGAAAAAAGACAGAGCACAGGAAACAACACACGATGCCAACTGTGTAAGAAAGGAGGGACTAGTCACTGACGTCTGTGTACACAGATACCTCGGAAATCGGCTGTCCAATGCCATGGCCACTAGCCACGATTTTAACTAAAATTAGTTAAAATCAAGCTTAACAATTCAGTCCCTCATGGGTGGCTAGAGAGACCACAGTCCTGAGCGGCACCACAGAACAAATGTCTCTGTCACCTCAGAAAGTTCTGTCGGGCAGCCCTGCTCTCCAGGGCCGCATGGAGAAGTAAAGGGCCCCTGGCGAACTGGGGGAGGGGAATTATTTAGATTTAAAAATCTAAACATACTTTTAAACATTTAAATACACAGGTAAAGTCACAAAAGAGGGTCTTGGACAACAGAGGGACACTGGCAAGCCTCAGGTGGTGTCTCCAGTGTGGGAGTTGCCTGCTAGGGGAGGAGTAGGCGTCTTTTTTTGAGCAGGTGGATGAGAAAGAGCAGTGACAGTGACAGGACAGGGCTCCCAGGTCTCGTCCAGTTAGCGCTGCATCTGAGTTAGTGCCCGTGTGTCTGAGTCCAGCTGCCCCACATCTCATTCCTCTCAGCAATCTTACGATATCCTCCAGGTAATTATCGCTCCCATTTGTTCTCAGTCCCCAGAGCTGCTGCAGCAACAAAACACCACAAACTATTATAGGTGGCTTAAACTGACAGCAGTTTATTCCCTCCGAGTTCTGAAGCCCAGAAGTCAAAGGTGTTGACAGGGCAGGGCCCTCCCAGAGGCTCCGAGGGAGAGTCCCTTCCACTCCTCTCTCTGCTTTTTGGAGGCTGCCAGGACTCAGTGCTCCCTGGCTTGTAAATGCATCACACCAACCCCTGCCCTGTTGTCACGGGACCCTCTAGTCTGTGTGTGTCTCTGCATCTCAAATTTCTCCTTCTTGTCTCTCACAAGGACAACAGTCATTCAATTTAGAACCTACCCTAAGTCTTGGATGGCCTATTCTATCTTGAGATCCTTAGCTTATTACACCTGCCCAGACCCAATTTCCAAAGGTCACATCCACTTATATTGGGAGGTAAGACTTGGACAAATCTTCTTTTTTTTTTTGAGACAGACTCTCACTTGGTCGCCCTGGGCAGAATGCCATGGTCTCATCATAGCTCACAGCAACCTCAGTCTCTTAGGCTCAAGTGATCCTCTTGCCTCAACCTCCCAAGTAGCTGGGACTACAGGCACCCACCACAATGCCCGGCTAGTTTTTCTATTTTTAGTAGAGACAGACGGCATCTCGCTCTTGCTTAGGCTGGTCTCAAACTCCTGAGCTTAAGCAATCCACCCACCTCAGCCTCCCAGAGTGCCAGGATTACGGGTGTGAGCTACTGCACCATGGTAGACATATGTTTTTGAAGGATATAATTCTACCCACTGCACCATTTTATAGACAAGGGGTACAAGGCTCAAGGGCCCCCATTTGCCTGAGGTGACAGAGCCAGCTGTCAGGGTCCAGCCTCCTGCCACTGACTCCATTAACTCAGGCAGGAGAGAAGTACCATGTGCCACCAGGAAGCCTGCCACCACAAACCCTGCCACCACTGCAGCTCAGCCTCACAATGGGTGACGTAGCCAGAAGAACTGCACCTTCTCAGGCCTTGCTTATCTGACTGCTGCAGGATAGGATCTGACAGAAGATTACAGTCTCCTGGGCCCAACCAGGCCCCGGGGCTCTGTGGCTATCTCAAATCAGGTGGGAATGCAAGCTCCAGAGCGTGGTCTGCATCTCCAAACTCCAAGTCTGTGGGACAGATTGGAGCCAAAGAGTTTAGGCTTCTGGGGCTGGAGACAAAGGCCCCTGTGCTTTTTTATGATAAGGGTGCAGGTGCCAGCCTCTGGGGTTTTGTGCTGGTGAGGGCTCTGGTCTAAAGGGCTTGAGTGAGTGCTCAGATTTGAGGTGACAGAAGAGAAAGCCCAGGCATGGACATGGGTGTGCAGAGGGGTCTGGCTGAGGCCAGCGCCCTGCATCCCTGAGGTCCACACTGACCATACCGGCGGGGACAGCAGCTGTGCACTGATGGCAGCAGGGCTGCCCAGGGAGCAGGAGAGGTCACCTTGCCCTCCTCTCAGCGGGGCTGGAGGTTTGAACCAGCCCTTCAGCTTTCATGGTCTTTCTGAGACCCTCTTGGAATCTCTCTCTTCAGAACCTCTGCTGCCCTCCTCCTGAGGGAAGGTGCAACACGAAACTGCCTCTGGGTCTTTGGCTTTAACCCAAACTTTCTCCATGACCTCAGAGAGGCCCCCAGAGAGCCCACTCCAAGGCTGTTAGCAAGTACTGATAAAGACCCTTGCAGCTAGAAGGAGGCGCACCCAAGATGGGGCCCAGCTCTGTGCCAGCTCCTAGCCTCCTTCTCCCTCTCTCCATCTATTGAGTGGATTTAGGACTCTCAACCTTTCCCTCAGCAACCCACCCCAAGAAACCCATTTCATATTGTCATCCACATCAAACCCACAAGTACAAATAGCACGTCCTCAATTCCTATTCCCGTCTGTGCTAGTTCGCAATGTCAAAATGTTGAGTACAACCCACTAAACTGATTTCATCTCTCCTGAATGTGCCGTAACTCTCGGTTTAAAAAATACTGATCCACATAACTCACATGCGTATACCTCCAAACAACACCAAGGAAGAAGGAAGGGAAAAAAGAAGGGTTGTTCCCATTTGATGTATTTTCAAATCATCCAAAAATCCATTCATAGATCTGAAATTTTTCCTCTCATTTAATTGCTATTTCTGACTTCCTGATCTGCAAAGGGAGTTATTACATGTCATATCCTTTTTCCTCTTATTAAAACCTCAGTGGCCTTAAAAAGCCTGGTTTGAGCTCAATCCTAGAATCCTCTCCCCCTGTGCTCTCAGCGACAGAATGTTCATACCCTGAGATCCATCTACACAGAAATGTCAGGACATCTCCCAACGCTGGGATGTTCATGATCAGTGAGTTTGGTTTCTGGACCAGCTGCAGTGGCCTGAGAAATGTCTGACAACTTGACCAATGGAAGGGGAGGTGGTGAAGACACTGTTTGGCTCCCGTGTTCTCTGGCCCAATAACAAAAGTCACCTTTCCTTGCATATCGGGCAGTCTGAGCTACCTTATGATTTTCCACTTACTCACTGGTATTGGACACCAGCCTGTGAGAGGGTCATTCTAACCCCAGAAGTACAGGCTTAGAGAAGACACACCAAAATTCTCGATAATGGTCTGTACAAAGCTCCCCTGAAAACAACCAAAAGTTCTGCTATGAATCTGGATTTCAGCCACATAGATTAGGAGTCAACAAATCCTGGTTTATTCATGGCTATCCTGATCTATACCAGCAAAAGCCAAGAGAAACACAACAATTTGAATAATTCAGACCAAGTTTTCTGTTCCCTTCTTCCGTCTCCACCAAAAGAAACGAAAACAAAAGGCTTACATTCACCAGATTATTTATCTGCTTTCTGCGTGTCTGCCACAGAGCTCCACTGCAATGCTAATGCCGTGGGCATGAGCCTCCCCTGGGTGCCCTGTGAGATGGCCACTCCTTTCCTCCCACTTGAGCCTTATTCCAAGTCGTCTCCAAGGGGGTCTTACTTCCACCATCAACCAAACCAAGTTAGTTCATTTTGCCGGACACTCTGACGAGAGGCACTGCTGAGGACGACGTAGAAAGAAAAGGACCCAGGACAGTCCATGAGGTGTTAAGAGCCTGAAACCCCAGCCGATCCTCTGGACTGTTCATGTTCTTGGCAATTTTGAGCAAACAGCAGAAAGAAGGGACAGGTCTAAGAAATCAGGAGCCAGCAAATCATGAAACCTTCCCTTACCTGGGGGGCAGACACATTCCGATGGTGCTTCCCGAACAGTCCGGAGCTTGACCAGTCCATCCAACTTCTGCGCCGAGAAGAAAAGGAAAGAAAAACAAAATGGGAATGAGTTTCAGGGCAGGGAGGGGTAAAAGTGGAAAAATCAACAAGAACAGATGTATCTGAAAGATCTAGCATGATGGTAGTGTTTTCAAGAACATTTCATAAAAGATCATGAAATTCTATAGGCAATTTTAGAGTAAGAGGAAAAACAAAAACATTAAACAGTTACTGGTGAGTCCTTGAAAAGAAGGCGGCAGGTCTTCGCTTTGCTACATTTTTGGATATAATACCAAGAGTTAAAAACACCAGGAACCAGCATCCTGCCAATTAAGAAAAGCCAAAGTGGGGCGGCACCTGTGGCTCAGTGAGTAGGGCGCCGGCCCCATATGCCGAGGGTGGCGGGTTCAAACCCAGCCCCGGCCAAACTGCAACCAAAAAATAGCCGGGCGTTGTGGCGGGCACCTATAGTCCCAGCTACTCAGGAGGCTGAGGCAAGAGAATCGAGTAAGCCCAAGAGTTAGAGGTTGCTGTGAGCCGTGTGACGCCACGGCACTCTACCCAAGGGTAGTACAGCGAAACTCTGTCTCCACAAAAAAAAAAAAAAAAAAAAAAGAAAAGAAAAGCCAAAGTGACCATTGGTCTTTGTGCAGAAAGCCGGCACATAGGAGGGCCTGGTCTTTGGGGCAGCTTTCTGTACTCACTAGACCTCCCCAAATGTCCTCCATGGTGGCCCCTTCCAGCCCTCAGCCTCGGACCTGCAAGTCTAATCCAGCCTGACGACATTCTCCTTTCTTTCTTTTTTCCATTTTCCTTTCTTCCTACCAGTGGGGCTCCTTGGCCTAGAAAATTTGGTTCAGTATAATTGAACAATAATCTCTACAATGCCCAGCCCTGTGCTAGATTTGGGTGAAAGGAAAAAAATGACCATAGAATTAGAGTCAAAAGTGACAGCTACACTGCAGTGGTAACTCACAAGGACAACTTTGGCAGGCTCCTAGCCTGACTTGACCCTAGGGGCAACATCTGAGACCAGAATTAATCCCCCTGCCTCACAGATAAGGGGAAGTAAGCTTGAAAAAAAGAAATTTGTCCCACATCCCAAATCTAAGTTTAGAGGAATAAAATGATTGGCTCCTAATCCACAAACTAGCCAGGACTTGAGTCCTGGCAAAGATATACAAAGCATTAACCTTTCTTTGGGGGGGACCCCTAAAAGCCCTGTGGGAATGAGCTACTCTGAGAGAACAGTGCAGGATCACAGTCAGGAGGGGCCCTTTAGACTCAAACAAAGAACAGTCATTTGTAAGCACTGCTTCCGGGGCAAGGCCGTCCACCCCTGGTCTGAAGCCCTTTACCACCAGGGCTGAGATTTTCACTATATGGAGGCCCCCATGGAGCCTTCTCTGCCCCTGCAGGGCACCTCCTGCCACCTGCAATGCACCACCAGCTCTATGTCCACCTGCAGCCCCAGCCTCATCTCACATGGACGGCTGTGAGAGGTAGGGGGCTGCACTGGTCCTGAACACAGGCTACATGAAGATGTCAGCACCATGGTGGAAATAATACCACGCCAGCCAGAGGGTGCTCCAGGGTGGCACCTTTAGATGCACTAACAGCTCTACCCTTGCTGTACCTCCCAGTCCTGGCCCCCCAAGGCCCTGAGTGTACCCTAGAAATCAAGACCCAGCTGGGCCTCAGGATGCTGTCAGCTCCCCGCCCGGACTGCCTCCTGCCACAAGCTCCTGCTCTGGCCCAGTGACCCTGTAAGGTGGCCTGAGCCAGCCCCCAGCCTCCAGAGGGCCCCTGCAGCTGTCATGGGCTTCCACAGATACCACCACCCTGCTCTCCCCACACCCAGGTCACCCAGAGCTTGAGGGGGGCTGAGGCATCCCCCTCCCCCTGCCACTCCCCTCTGAGGTGAATGGGAAGCCCTTGCAGAAGCTTCAGCCACCCTCAGAACTCACTTTTCCCCACTGGATCTGCAGATACTAAAACATTTCAAAAGGCACTGAGATAAAGAATCTAGGCTCCTCGTTTAAGGTAATTTGTTCAAGAAGCTCTCATCTGTTTCTATCAGTGCTAGACACAATACGAAGGACTCCACACCAAGTTTACCTTTTTAACAAAAGCATTTAACAACTGCTATCACATCTGGGCCTTTCTTCTAAAGGGGAGGGGAGCTTTATCAAATACCGATAGGAAACACATTACTTTCAAGCTACTCTTATTTTAAAGTAAAAAGTTGGGCTAGAAACTATTGATGAAAGAAAAAAATATGTACTGTTTTAAGGCTAGCAGCTGGGATGGTAGGTTACTGGGATTGAGTTTTTGTTTTGTCATTTATCCTAACTCCTCCTGAGCATTTGCTTTTCTAGATTTGAGGGCAAATCTGCAATGTTCCTAGTCCCTTTCCTTCCCCCACCTCCAGGCCCCTAACTTTCTGTGGGTTTGAAAACGTCCCTACTATGAGCACAAAGTGAAATGTTTGACTTAGAAACCCAATCCCACAATCTTGACTTCATGCTTTTTTTTTTCCCCCAGTTCTAAGAAAATAACTCTTTTGTGTCCAGGTTTATAAAAATGATTTAAAAGCCTCAACATTTTACATTCAATTATCTGACAGCACCCCCAGCATCTGCAAACAATCTGGTCTTGGTTTTACATATGCAAACAAGTCCTGACTCTGAAAGTAAATAAAGGAAGAGTTTCTGAAAAGATCAGAGACTCTGGGGATTCCCTTCCAGAAGTGACTTGAAATTTAAGGGGAGGGAGCCAATAGCTCAGGGAAAACTCATGAAGGAAAAGCATGGTTTTCAAAACAGCAGCACATGGTCAGACCATAAATTTATTAATGAGCTGTTGGAGCACTAGTCTAGAACAATTCACCAGATGTTTGATCACATCCTCAAATGGGTTTGCTCTGGTGAAATATAGATTGATGTCCAAAAAAGGGATGCAAAGATTTATCTCTGTAAAATGCTACAAATAAGCCATAAGAGACATTTCTATCCTTCCACTGAAAATTCCTATGCCAGGGAATGTATCCCATGGACATAAATCAGGAGAAACAAAAAACTACTATTCATGAAGGAGCTGCAGGGCAAAGCAGTGGGGGACGGTCAGGTGAAGGATGGGGAAGGCCCTTGATAACTGTCAGACGTCAGGAAACAGCAGGGTGAAGGCTGCCGCAACAAGGACTAAGTTCATGGTACTCTAAAGAAAATGTCTTCATCTACCCAAAACTTCAGGCACAGGGGAGGGTCTGCTACCAAACAGAACCCAGGGGCCGTTGGGATTATGGTGACTTACTTCTTAAAAGTTCTCTGTGTTACTGTAATACTGTCTTCCCAGTAAAAATAAAAAACCATGGAAGTAGAAGAGACAAGGTGAAGGCCCTGCCAAGGGTGATTTCTGAACAATAGACAGATGATTCTGTCTCCTTAGAAAGACCCAATTCCAGGCTCAATCCTGTTAATCCACACCCATCACAAATGCCAGGCAAAGGCTTGCCAACGGTCAAACTGCTCAGCCCCGACTCCTTCCCCCCCCCATGCCAAGGGCCCCTGTGTGCATTCCCAGTACTGTCTCACCAGTCCTCCCAACATCTCCTTGAGGCTGGGACTATTACACACCCATGTATAGACAGACAACTGAGACTTAGACTAAGTCCAGGGCTGGACTTAGCAACTGATTCCAAATGCGAAGCAAGGCAAGCTCTGCTTATGCACAATTGTTATGTCTACCAAAAAAAAAATGTTTTTAAGTTGCTATCAAAATCCAGGCCATGCAAAACCATAAGGACAGAGCTCAGTACAGAGAGGAAGTAAGGAGCAGAGTGCGTGCAGGAGATTGAATATGATTAAATACAAACTCAGAACTGTTCATATGGCTCTGGGGTCTTGGACACTACGAGCATTTGTCAAAGTCCTCACAAAGAGTGAACTTTAATGGATGTAAGTTAAAACAAACAAAAGTCAATCAGTTTGCTGGAGAATCCTAGGCTAGACTGCAGGCTACGACAAATGAATCTAACTATTTAGTTTGTGTGAATAACCTCACTGGAGACTGTCGGGTAAATGTAGTTGAGCTAAGTTACTTTGCTAAGTAGTATTCTGATTGAAAACCATAAGGCTGGAGACAAAAGGGACCTGCCATGAAGACTGTACTCTAGTAGTCCAAGCTGTTCCTCACAGAGGTAGAGGTTAGCAACTGTGAAGCTACTTTGCATATTAGGGTTGAACAAATGAGTAAATGAACTATAAGTAATGACAGCAAGGTTCCTCATTGTTCAAGAAAGAAAGCGAGCATGAACCCCATTATGCTGGATCAGAATCAGAGGCATGTTTGCTCTGTGCATAGACAGACACTGTAAGGACCACGAGGAGAGTTCCCCTTGGCCCTCTAAAGGCTTGCTGAAACATCAACTAAAAAAAGGAAGATTAATTGGTATACAAATTTATTTAATGTGCATACACAGGAGGCTTCAGAATAAAGACCCAAAGATACGGGGAAAATTGCCACATTTTTGTGCTGAGGTTCAACAAACTAGGAACAGCCAGGTAGAAATATGATTAAATACAAAGGTGTGATCTAGTGTTAGACCAAGTGGGGAAACTTAGCAAGGCCTGTCTGTCTAGATTCTTCTTGCCCTCTCTGAGCAAGAATTCTTTTCTTCTGGATATAGGGCAGGACCATCTCTGGAACGTAGTTCTTAAGACCTGTAGTCTTGCTCTGTCACCCAGGCAAGAGTGCAGTGGTGACATCATAGCTCACAGCAACTTCGAACTCCTGGGCT
Source organism: Nycticebus coucang (assembly GCF_027406575.1). Classification (NCBI taxonomy): domain Eukaryota; kingdom Metazoa; phylum Chordata; class Mammalia; order Primates; family Lorisidae; genus Nycticebus; species Nycticebus coucang. The sequence goes on from NC_069796.1 coordinate 82,247,304, forward strand.
CGAGTGATCCTGCTGCCTCAGCCTCCTGGGTAGTTGAAACTACAGGTGCATGTCACTATGCCTGACTAATTTTGATGCTACTTTACATGTTAGGATTACAAATAAGTAAATGAACTGTAAATAATGAGAGCCAGATTTCTCACTGTCCAAGAAAGAAGAATAGGGTCTCACTCTTGCTCAGACTGGTCTCAAATTCCTGATCTCAAGCAATCCTCCTGACTCCCATAGTGCTAGGATTACAGGCATGGGCTGCCCTGCCCAGCCAAGGTAATTTCTTGATGGCCAATTTTTACAGAGAAATGAAGAGGGAAAGTCAGAGTAATATTTTTAGGTTTCATGGGTGGCTTTGGGAAAAAGAGGTTCTGGTTTCTATGACTTACCTTGCGGAAGAGGGATCTCTAGTTTCTACGGCTAGCCTCAGGGGAGAATGGGAAGGAGAGACAGGAGTGCAGGAGAAAGTCAGAGAAAAACTTTTGCTTCTGAGGCCTTCATTTTGGGGTGCTGTTTTCTAAGCCCCAACATTATATACAGAAATAATTATAGATATATGTATATAGAGAGGTCAATACACATGCATAGATACCCAACCTCTATCTGCAGAGAAGGCCTACAAAGAGTGACACCCTAGTACTAACAAATACACCCAGAGCCCAGATCTTGGTTTCTAAATACCACTCTCCAATAAAGGAAACCAGGGCTTTTTGGAGAAATGGCTGATTCTAGGATCAAAGTAGGAAAAATATGAGAGGAGCCTGGAGCATCTTATAATGCCAGAAAAATAAAGAAGTACCTTGTAGTAAGAGGGGGGTGATATGCAGGATGTACATCAAAGAAACATAATAACCAACCTGAAGAAGCTGGAGTAATTAATGCTGGAACAATTTAAGCAACAAAATAAATAACATAGTATTGGCTTATAATCCATACAGACATAAAAGATTGATTGAATAAATAAATGTGGAGAAGAGACAAAGCTTCCATGTAGATTTCAAATAATCTATGTAATACTTCCCCCTCCAGGAGGTGGCGCTAAATCCCCCTCTCCTTGAGTGTGGGGTGGACTTAGCAACTTATAATGCAGAAATTTGGCAACTAAGTGATCAGGTTAATTATCACCAGAGATAAGTGACACTGACATAATGGACCCTTTGATATGATGCCATGAAAGTGGCCATCCACTTCAGTGGTGTCCTTTCCAAACACACATAACCTAGTTTTATCATGAGAAAAATCAGACTAGCTGAAACTGAGGGACGTGCTAAAACCTGCCCTGTATGTCTCAAAATGATCTAGGTCATGGAAATCATAGAAAGACTGAGAAATGATCATAGATTGGAAAAGACTAAGGACACATAACTAAATGCAAGGTATTCTGGATGGATCCTGGAATAGGAAAAGGACATCAGAGTCAAAAACTGGTAAAGTCTAAATAAGGTGTATTTTAGCTAGGGAAGAAAAAGTAGCAGAATCACAAAGTCATTTACCACCAACTAAGGTGTAGCTCTGTTATTTTTTAGAACAGACCTTTTTTTTTTTTTATTGGAGTCAAACTCACACAATCATTAACATTAACCATTTTAAAGTAAACAATTCAGTGGCATTAAGTAGATTCATAATGTTGCAAAATCACCTCCTCCAGCTAGTTGGAAAACATTATCATCATCTCCAAAGGGAATCCTGTCCCCCTCCCACCAGCCTGAATAGCAATCACCAATGTGCTTTGTCTCCACAGATTCACATACTCTGGATATTTCACACAAACAGGATCATATGATTTGTGACCTTTTTGTCTGGCTCCTGCACTTAGCGTGATATTTTTGAGATTCATCGACATTGTAGCATTGATCGGTACTTCTTCCATTTTTATGGCTAAATAATATTACATTCTATATTTATACAACCACTCACTTATCCATTCTACGAACATTTGGGCTTTTCCACCCTTTGGCTATTGTGAATAGTGCTGCTATAAACAAGAGAGTACATTTATTTGAGTACCTATTTTCAATTCTTTAGCGTGTAACCTGGGAGTGGAACTGCTGGGTCATGTGGTATTCACATTTAACTTTTTTAAGGATTCACCAAACCCTCTTCCATAGTGGCTGAACTATTTCACACTTCCACCAGTAATGTATGAAAGTTCCAATTTCTCCATATCCTTGCCAATAGATCCTAGTGGGTGTGAGGGGGTATCTCACTGTGGTTTGGCTGTATATTCCCCTAATGACTAGCGATACTGGCATCTTTTCATGTGCTCATTGGTCATTTCCATATCCTGCTTGAAGAAATGTTTGTCTAAGTCCCTTTCCCATTTTAAAATTGGGTTTTACATCATTTTGTTGAGTGGTAAGAATTCTTTCTAAATTCTGGATGCTAGATCCTCATCAGACATGTTATTTGCAAATATCTTCTCATATAATAGATTTTTTTTTTTTGAGGAAAGAGACCTTATTCTAGTAAACAAAGACCTTATTCTAGCAAAACAAGCAAATGCAGCTTTCAGTATTAAATGAACAAGGAGACAACTTGGGTTTCACAGCAAAAACTCCTGCCCAGGTACATGACTGAGTAATATAGCCGAGCCCTGACTGAGGCAGGTGAACTCTGAAAGTCCCAAAGTTCAAAATGGGTAGATGTGGGGGAACTCAGAGTTCATGTATGACCTCTCCTACCTCCAATCAAGACACAATACAGGTGTGTATTAAAAATCATCTTGAAAATTGGTGGAAGTGGTCCTAGGCTTCCACCTGTCTTCACATTAGTCTTTACTCAGATCTTGCTAGATCAATAATAACTACTAGTGAATTTGATCTGATCCTGTAGTTAATAGTAATGGTAGTGTTCTATTGATGTGTTACAAACTGGCACAAAACTAGCAGCTTGAAACAACACACATTTACTATTTTATAGTTTCCATGGTCAGAAGTCTAGACATGGCTGTGGTTGGTCCCACAGGCTGAATGGAATGGGAATGAATCAGCTGGGGGCATCTTTCTGGAGTTCTGGGTCTTTTCTCATGCTCTTGTGGTTCCTCGTGCTCACAGATGGAGGTCCCACCCTCTATCTGGCTATTGACTGAGGGTGGCTTTCAGTTCCCCAGAGGCAGCTCACAGTCCTCTGCCATGTGGCCCCTCCATCCTCCATCCTTCACCTCTTTTACTTCAGGAAGGGCCCAGCCCTCTATAGGGCTCACTACATAGTCAGGGCCACTGGATAATCTCCTTTGATATTAACTCAAAGCCAAGTGATTGGTTAGTAACTCAGTCATCACAGAGCTATCCCTCATATTCACAGGTTCTACCTACACTCAAGGGGAGGGAATTACACAGCCTGTGTACACTAGGGAGCAGGAAGCGTGGGCCATCTTAGAATTCTGCCTGTCATGGTGACATATCACAGTTCATGTGTCACTTCTGACAAATGTAGTATGATTAGATATATATGTACAGTGTATTTTTCTATAAAACCAAGATGATTCCAAAACTTTAAAAAGGTTGCATCATAGATTTCCATTTCCAGGCAAGATGGAATGACAATGGCTAAGATTTACCCTCCTGCCTAAACAACTATATCAAAAACAACAACAAAATCCACAATTAAAATATGTGACACAATGGTTTATAAGACACTGGTACCAGTCAGGGAAGTACAGTGATCTCCGAGACACAGAAGCATCCAGAAATGCAGGGTGGAGAAAGACAGGCGGGACTTGGCAGCCTCCCTGAGTTGCCCAGATGGGGCTGGGAGTCCACAGAGACTGAGAGGACTGAAGAGAGACAGCTGCCCAGAGAGCCAGAGCCAGAGAGCTCCGTTGAGGGTCTCCCTCTCCAGTGTTAGGCAGGGCACTAATCAACACCTGTGGGCAGGGAAAGAACCACCAGAAGGATTAGAGGGGACAGCAGCCAGCACTCATGCAGGAACAGGCAGAGTGTCTGTTCCCTCCAGCCAGCACAGTAAATCTCACGCTGAACTCTCATCCTGCACTGAGGGGAGTTCCAGGAGGGGTTGCCTTAGCAGCGGGGAGTAAGCAGTCCCACCCAACAGACCTGAAACAGGAGACCCCAAAGGGTCAAACTGTTCCCAAGTAACTGAACTGCCACCAGAGAAAGCCAATGAATATGTAAGACATGCAAAAACACTCAGCCCTCTACCCCAGCTCATCCAATAAGAGGTTACCAACAGGAAGACAGGCCCCCTGATGAGCAAAAAGCCAATTCAAGAAAACAGACCCAGAACTGGCACAGATGTTAGAATTAGCACACAATGACAAAGACCTTAAAGCAAGTATTTAACTGTATTGCCTATGTTCAACATGTTAAGTAGGAGCAACAAAGATATTAAAAAGACCTAAACTGAAATTTGAGAGATGAAAACTGCCATGTCTGAGAAGAAAACTACGGAGGAGGGGATAAATGGCAGAGGAGACTTTACTGAAGAAAAGCACATGACCTTGAAGATGGCAGTAGAAACTACTCAAAATGAACACAAAGAGAATGAATTAAAAAAAAAAAAAAAGGAAAAGAAAAAGAGAAATTTGTAGACTGTGGGACTTCAAGTGGCCTAAATATGTATAATGGGAATCTCTAAAGGAGAGGAGAGAGAACAGAGTAGAAAAAAATATTTGAAGAGGCTGGGCACAGTGGCTCAGGCCTGTAATCCTAGCACTCTGGGAGGCCAAGACAAGCGGATGTTTGAGTGGAGGAGTTCGAGACCAGCTAAAGAAGAGTGAGATCCCTGTTTCTAAAAATAGTAGGGCATTGTGGCAGGTGCTTATAGTTTCAGCTACTCAAGACGCTGAGGCAAGAGGATCACTTGAGCCCGAGTTTAAGGTTGCTGTGAGCTATGAAGCCAGGGCACTCTTCCAAGGGGGACAAAGCGAGACTCTGTCTAAAAAAAAATAATAAAATAAAAGGGTCTAAAAATGGTTCTAAATTTGATGAAAACTATGAACCCACAGATCCAAGAATCTCAACGAAACCCAAGCACAATAAATATCAAGAAACTGCACCAAGAAATATCACAATCAGATTGCCTAAAACCAGTGGTAAAGAGAATCTTAAAAGTGGTTAGAGAATGGTTCAACCGTCTATATTATATGGACAATTGGAACTCTCATATACTGCTGGTGGGAACAAAAAGTAATATAATGGCTTTAGACCAGTGGTTCTCAACCTTCCTAATGCCACAACCCTTTAATACAGTTTCTCATGTTGCGGCAATGAAAATAATTTTACAGTTGGGGGTTACCACGGTATGAGGAACTATACTAAAGGGTCACAGCATTAGCAAGGTTGAGAACCACTGCTTTAGACAATAGCTTGGCAGTTTTTTAAAAAGTTAATCATATTCTGGCACCGCTCATATCTCAGTGGTTAGGGCGCTGGCCACATACACTGAGGCTGGCCAGTTTGAACCTGGCCTGGGCCAGCTAAAGCAACAATGACAACTGCAACAACAACAAAAATAGCTGGGCGTTGTGGCGTGCACCTGTAGTCCCAGCTACTCAGGAGGCTGAGGCAAGAGAATCGCTTGAGCCCAAGAGTTTGAGGTTGCTGTGAGCTGTGACGCCACACCACTCTACCAAGGGTGTCATAGTGAAACTCTGTCTCAAAACAAAAAAATTTAATCATATTCCTATCGTATGATCAACCACTCCAATCCAAGTTATGTATAGCCAAGAGAAACTAAAGATAACAAAATGAAGGCTGGCACATGCATATTCATAGCAGCTTAATTTGTAATAGGCACAAACTAGAAACAACCCGAATGTCGATCAGCAGGTGAACAGACAACCGTATATCCATATAATGAAGTAATACTTAGTAATGAAAAAGAATCAACTACTGGGTAAAACTAGTTATTTGCAGAACCATTATACAAAAATATCAAAGAATCTTTCAATAATCATGCTGTATAAAAGAAATCAAACTAAAAAAAAGTGTGTTATTCTAATCATATAAAAATCCCCCCCAAAAAATTGATAGTAACAAAAAATCAGTGGTTTCTGAGAGGGAGGAAGGGAGAGAATTCAAGGGGTGGGAGGCAAATTTGGAGGGCAGTGACTATGTTCTTTAGCTAGATTGTGGAGGTGACTTCACACTTGTGCACATATGTCACAACTTATCAAGTTGCATATTTTAAATTAATAGAGTTTACTGTATGTCAGCATACCCCCCCAAACACCAGACAACAAAAAAATCTCTGGCCATGGATTCCATGGGTGTGGATAGTGTGGCATCACATTGAACTTCAGATTCCACCAGTTTGGTGCCAGGTGAAATCGCTCTCTGGCAGAGTCATAGCGAAGGCACAATGGGAGACTGCCTGACCCAACCCAGGCATTTGGCAGGAGCTGGTAACTGTCCTCTAGGTTTAATCTCTAAGTTTAGTCTCTGAGTTTAATCAGTGACTCCCATGGGCACACTGAGTGACTCTCCTCCAAACCACATCAGCAAACATATTTCCTTAAGGGTCTTTGCTCAGTCCTGAAAGACATTAGCATGTTTTGAAAGGGTTGGTCTACAAACAAAATGTGATTCTTCAGTAATCCTTAATTTATGTTCCCATTCATTATTTTTTCAAAGACACACATCACTTCCTGCCAGAACTCGCTTTCTAGGTTTCACCACACTGGGTTGACAGAAGGAAATCTCATCCCCAGCCTGGAGGGGGAACGTGCCGTTTCCATCACAATGTTTGACACATTGAGACCTCCCTTCCCTGCCTGCTGCTCTGCCTCCGGCCCCCACCCCTGCCCACACCAGCCAGGCCGGCTGAAATCCCCTCCTGAGGAGGCCCTGGTCCTCTCCATCTTGTCCGCAGCAAATGTCTGGTCACCCTAATGTGCCACACCTCAGCTGATGGTGTAATGGGGTGAATTGGGTCACCCAACCCCAAATTCATAAGTTGAAGTCCTAACCCCCAGAATCTCAGGATTTGCCTAGATTTGAAGATAGGATCTTTAAACAGTGATTAAAATGAGGCCATCAGGATGGGGCCTAATCCAATGTGACTGGTGTCCTCAGGAAGAAAGAGATCCCACAGAGGGAAGACCATGTGGGGTCACAGTGAGAAGTTGGTGTTTGCAAGCTGAAGAGAGGACTCAGAAGAAACCAACAGACCCTGCCAGATGCCCTGATGTCAGATGAATGAGCCTCCATAACTGTGCAGAGAGGGATGCCTGATGTTTCAGCCCCCAGACTGCGGTCCTCTGAGTACTGTGGTTAGCCCTAGCACACTAACACAGACAGGGTCCCAGCCCACCCTGCCTCCTTTAGATTCCACGCCAGACCCCAGGGAAATGCTGTGGGAGGTACAGAGTACCTGGGTACAGAGGAGGGTTTAAGGACCCAACCAGAGAGGAGTATCCCAATCCTTGGCCCACAGGGACAGCCTTTAGGGAGATGGATGAGGTGGGACTTGACCTGCCTGGAGCAGGGAGGGGGCGGGGCTCAGACAGCAAAAAGGGCTGCGCTGACAGGGCTACGACGAAGGGGCTGAAGAAAGCCACCCTTGGCAGGGCTGACCATGCCAGGTGACGTGGCACCTGCTTCCTGCTCATGGAGTGGGAAGGAGACAGGGCCTCTGTCCCCTAGAAGGGCAGCCACCTGAGTACAGACAAGCAAGGCAGGCAGCTGGTAGGAAGGGAGGGTGTGGCTCTGTCCGCACAGAGACCCGTGCAGCAGACGCCGCCACCCCTTTTCCAGAGCAGGAAGTGGGAGCTCAGAAAAGCCACTTAATTTGTCCCAACATACTGGGCGGTTCAAAGGCAGCTCCAGACTAAAACCCAGGGCTCTCAACTCTAGAGCCACAGCATGAGCCATTCAGGGTCCAGCTATGGGGGCTTTCAGGGAACTTGAAAGGCACAGTTTCTATGATGACAGATGGGATGAGGTCAGGCTGGTCTCATGTGGGCACATTATAAAGTCTCAGCACAGCACCATATGTGCACACAAGTGCACACACACACAACTACATATGTAGTTGTGCATATGTAGTTTTGCACACCCACATGGTGCACATGCACACACATACTCATATATATGTATACTCACGCATACACACCAACACGTGTATACACACAGACGCATGTGCGTGCACACACATACACACTGACACGTGTACACATGCACACTGACATGTGGGTGTGCACACACACGTACACACTGACAACTGTGCACTCACATACACAGACACATGCTCTAGTCCCCTTGACATCATGGGAACTTGTCCTTCACGTTCATTTGACTACACCAAAACCTGAGTCTGAAAACAAGATGCTGTAGGTGACAACAGCCCATTTGGCACACAGAAAAGTAGGTAAGATAAATGGACGGATCCTGCTTTTTGTATGATGTCTCTCCCTGGAGACTCAAAGTAGAGTACATTTTATTTCAATTATCTTTTAAAAACACCAGAATCCATTCTAATTGCTTTATGATTTATTTCGCAACTCAAAATTGGAAGCAATTTCCATTTTAGAAATTGCCACTGCCCATCTGAAAGTCTGTCCACATCAGGAAAATAAAGGTTTCCTCTTTTACCAGTGTGAATCAAAGCAGATGCGTGGGAAGCCTTTAATTTACCAGGTTGACCACGAGCATCCTAGGGTGCTGGTGCCACACTGGATAACCCCCAAACCAGACTGACTATCCTGTTAATTAAAGAAAACTGATTAGTGTTTGAGAGTTCTTCCACAGTGACAATGATAATTTTCATGAATAATTTGATTTGTATATTAGTCATAATTGTGTCATATTTTAATTAAATGGAAAATCTCATTCTTCTCAAATGAGAGACCAAAAACATAGGATTATGTAGCTAATTCAGTCCTTGCTTTCCTTCAACAACCAAGTCACATTTCTCTGTTCTTTGAATCAGAGACTGGGTACGTGTTAATACCTTTTTTGTTTCTGTATGGTGTCAGTAGGATGGTAGACCCCAGTGTCACAAGGATCGTGAGGTTAGCCAAGTAACCACAGGACCTCCTTTCCAATTAGCAAACAGACTTAGACATTCCTTCTAAATTCAGTCAAAGAAAGCATTCCAATAGGAACAGCCATTTTCAGACCATGCATGAGGTACTGAGTGCCTGCTACTTACACATTGCCTTGTTTATTTCCCCCAGAAACCTTGGGAGGCAAGCACTGTCATCCCTGTTTAACAGATGGGAAAACTAAGGTTTGGAGGAACATTCATTTACCCGAAGCCACACAGCTGGGATGTGAACCTGGGTCTGCTGAAAGCTGAAATCTTCCCTGCTGCTCTATAAGCATCCATCACTTACAGATGTCTGTAAGGACGTCCACACTTGCAGAAAAGCTGCTGCTGATCCTCAGACAAAATTGTTGCTCTCACTGGCTCAGCCACGAGGCTGTGGAAAGGGCAGGGGATGAGGAGCCAAGTTTCCTTCGTTACCTGGGCTCAGGTGTCTAATCAGGAGCCAGTCACTGCCCCTCTCTGGGAGGGCAGATCTCATGTCTCAGGAGGACCGTGTGGAGGACAGGAGAGAGACTCAAAGACACATGAATCCTCTGAATCCCCAGCCTAGGGGTGCTCGGGAAGCCCTCAGTAGTCTCCCCTGTGGCCCCTAGGAATACACTAACGTGACTTTCTTTAAAATTACATCTGCAAACTTATTTTTTCTCCTAACGGTTCATGCTTAATCCTGAAATATGTTTCTGGACATGATGGAGGGATGTTCTCCGAGTGTCTGTGTCAACAATTAAAGATTAATCCCCATTCTACACATGGAGAAAATTGAATGGGGGAGAGCTGGAGGTTGTGTGTGGCCTCTGGAGAGCTTTCCCAAATGGAATCACATTTGTTCCCTTAATTAGAAGCCACAGGGAGGACCGAGCACAGTGCCTGGCACCACTAAATGCTCTCCAGAAAAATTTCTGCACCAAACCAATAAATGAACCTAATTTTGAGATGAAAGATTGAAACATTTTCTATATCTTATTTTAAGGCTTTTTCTTTGTTATCAACTGTTTTTGCTCTTAACAACACTGACGAATACAACTGAAATAAAAATTCAACTAAAAGATCTATTGAATCCTTTAAGACCATCATAAAACTTGAAGTACGATTTTACAATGGTCCAACAACCTCAGAATACCACAGGAGAGACACATCTGTCATGGACAAACTTGGATGTCTTAAAATGAAAACAAAAAACAAAGCCCCAAAGACATTGTACTTGAGCCAGTTATCTCTACATCCCAAAGAATAACAGAAGTAAGAAACTTCCCTCAGAAAACCACGGCCTGTACCATCACCTGTACTAACAAATCTCCTGGGGGAGGCCTAATGTCTTGTTGATAGTAGGATGCAGATTTTCTTGATGGGATACTAAGCAGTCATCAAATATGACCATAAAGATCATACGTCACCTGGAAAAAAATGTTTTTGATGTATGATTTAAATAATAAAGGCAAGGTATAAATAAGTGATGTGCCCTCTGTGGTTAAAATGAGGTGAGTCCATGGACAAAAATTGGAAGGAATTGGGCAAGAAGTTAAACAGTCCTTGTTTTAGGGTGGTTGGGATTATCAGTAACACTCATCATGTTAAATCAAGATGCATTTTTAAAATTTTTTTCTTATTAAATCATAGCTGTGTACATTAATGTGATCATGGGGCACCATATACTAGTTTCATAGACTGTTTGACACATTTTCATCACACTGGTTAACATAGCCTTCCTGGCATTTTCTTAGTTATTGTGCTAAGACATTTACATTCCACATTTACTAAGTTTCACACATACCCTTGTAAGATGCATTTTTTTTTTAAAGGAGGAAGTGGAAGGATAGCCAAGCTGGTGTGCCTTTTTGAAATCCTGGGTCTAAGCGCCTTATAAATGAGGGGGCCACAGCAGTTAGAGGAGCTGGAGGGCTAACAAGCACGTCGGGGCAAAAGGAGTGGGTATGCAGCTAGCTCCGAGCTCCACCTCTCCATAACAGTTGTCAGCACCTCATGGGGTGCTTAGAATTACAGTAGAGCCTCCATAGCTGACCACTACCCTACACTGACTACCTCCCTAAGTTGACCTCGTTTTCACAGACCAACACGCACCACATATATGTATCAGTATAGTAGGCTTAGTTCCTTATGCTGACCACCTCTTTATGTTGACCAGTTGTTACAGTCCCTTGGGTGGTTAATCTACACAGGTTCTCTAAACATATTAGAGGAAAAGGAGAAATGTAGAAATCTGTAGTGTCAGGGAGGGCTCTTCTGAGATGCAGAATCAGACCCTTGTTCTACGAGGCCCTGAATGCAAAGGACAGAAGAATGCATGCTCAGAGCTGGCCTTCCCCTTTCCTGCCTGGTTCTCCTGACCAAGCCCCAGTGCACAGGAGACCTGAGGCTGGGAGGGGCTGACGACAACCGGAGACCACCCCACTCGCAGGCAGTGGAAGCCTTCTGGTCTGTCCTCTAAAGCCTTCCCCTCCATCCTGTAACGTTCTCCCCCTCTACACTCAACCTTCTGAAAGCCACCTTGACAGATGGTGCCAGGCAAGGCTGTGGTGATCTCCCAGCCACATTCATTTCACTGCTTCAGGCCCTTAGGACTCAGGATACCCCTAGACTCCCCGGCTAGGCCAGAGACCTCCTCTGAGAGCACTCTTATGGAGAACATTCCCTGGGAAGCTGATGGAAGTCAGCAGAGGAATGGACATGGGCCTTGTGGGCAGGTAGCTCTAACATGGGCACATCCACGCTGCCCCTGCTGAGCATCGCAGGGTGAGTAAACACGCCCATCTTTCCTACTCTTCTCTCCCAAGACACCCTGCAATGCTGAGGGAGTCCTGGCCTGGCCCTATGTGCCCTGAGGAGTTGCTGGGAGAGCTTCGTTTCTGTCCACGTGGAATTTATGTTCCTTGAGTTTTGTGTATCTCAAAACTTTCATAATGAGCCATGTATGAGAGCAAAACTCACCAGAAATCAAGTAAGGCGGAGAGGGAGGAGGGGATGAGTAGATTCACATCTAATGGATACATCGCACACTTTCTGGATGAAGGGCACACTTACAACTTTGAATACATAAATTAAAAAATATATGTAGATGTACGTATATATGTATATATGCAGGTAAATATGTGTGTGTGTGTGTACATAAAGTCTGGGCATGGGGGCGCACACCTGTAATCCTAGCACTCTGGGGGCCAAAGTGGCTGGATTGCTTGAGCTCAGGAGTGCAAGACCAGCCTGAGCAAGAGCAACACTTGTCCCTAATAAAATTGGAAACATTAGTTGGGTGTTGTGGTGGCTGTCTGTAGTCAGTCCCAGCTACTCAGGAGACTAAGGCAGGAGTATTGCGCAAGTCCAAGAGTTTAAAGTTGCTGTGAGCTATGATGCCATGGTACTCTAGCCAGGGTGACTGAGTGAGATTCTATCTCAAAAAGAAAAAAGAAGGGGGTGGCACCTGAGGCTCAAAGGAGTAGGGCGCCAGCCCCACATGCTGGAGGTGGTGGGTTCAAACCCAGCCCCAGCCAAAAACTGCAAAAAAAAAAAAAAGTATATATATATATATATACATATACATATACACACACACACACAAGCAAACTTTGTAGTTGAACCTGTGTACCCCTATAATATTCTGAAATTTAAAAAAGTGTCCTTTAGCTGGGTTTCAAGCCATGGAGATAGAATTTCTTCAGAACGTGTCTTCAGCTTATTACCAAAGCATCTGTCTCACTATTCCTCTTGGTTTTACCAGTTCCAAGTCCTCTCCCCTGGTCTTGTAATGACAGCACTCCAAATTGCCCTTTGGGGACCATCTTCCACTTCTTGGTCATTTTGGCTCCAGTAGAACTGACCATGCATACCTGTATACACACACTCTTGAGTCTGGCCCACTGCAGAGGCTGCTTGGCTGCTCTCAGTGGCCGGTGCAGGCAACCCACAGAGATGAACCAGGTGATCCACACCGGTCTGTAAGAGTGAATCCAGAAACTTCTGCTGGGACTGAAGGGAGAGAGATACTTAAATTGAAGATGTGAATCTGGGCTGCTGGCAGCTTCCCTGGCACTTGATGGGAAGAGTGAGGGGATCCTTGCAAAGTGCAGAGCCCAGACAAAGAAACACAAAGTCCAGGCACCTTTAGCCGCACCTGAGTAGACATATCTCTAGACTTGTTACTCAAGCCAATAAATTCTCTTTTAAATTTAAGCCACTCTGAGTTTGGGTCCTATCACATTGCTATTGAAGGTATAAGGATCCAAAGGCATCTAGAAAGGCTGAATCTACTGAGACAATGCTGGGCGAGGATAGAAGGGGGACCCTGCTCTGGGCACTGTGATCTACCAGGACATGCCCTACAAGGGGATTTGGAGGCCATAGTGAGACGCGTCTGCTGAGAGAGCCAAGGGGCGGGGTGGGGGTCACGGTGGGACCAGACCTGCCCTGGCACACCAAAAGGGTACAGGTACACCATGTATGGTCTCCGGGTACAGGTCTCCTTGGTCCTCAGCCAACTGCCCCCAGCCTGAGTATCCTCTTCCCCTCTCTGCAGAGTGAGGTGAAGTGTCACCGTGTCCTGTGTGCTGTACTGTGGACAAAGTTGGCAAGCAGAGCCCTACAGCGCCATTCTCAGTGCGGAGGCCACTCCAGCTGGTCACTTTCAGACAGAACAGCATCAGCTCAAGGTCACAGACCAAGATCTACAAAAAATGCCCCCCACACCCTATCCTCCTTAAGGTGAGAGCAGTACCATTTGGTGGCACCTGGTTGATACCATGGATTGTTCCTCAACAGCCATGGCCAGTTGTCCTAACAGAGACTCCATTCTGTTCTGTGGCAACGTGCCCAGCCTCAGGGGATGAATCAAGAAGGCCCAAAACCTCCTTGTGGCAACTCCACTACCCTTGCCAGTGACAGGGTGAAGGTGACCATGTGACCTAGCTCTGGTTGGTGGCTATAAAGGATGTCTGCTGAAAGGTGTTGAGAAAGCTTTCCCCTTGGTTTAAAGAAAAGAGAACCCCTTTCAAGAAGATGACTATTTTCTGCGCCTTCTTCCCTTCCACCCTAGCTATTCCTGGGTAAAGACACATGCTTGGAGCTGCAGCAGCCATCTCGCAACCATGAGGAAAGGACAAGAGAATGGCAGATACTGCCCAGCACCCAGGCATGGCCAAATCACAGACAAACCCAGGCCCTGCCGACTGTCTACCCTTTGAAAAGAGGCCAGTGCCCCATTACTGTGCACTCAGGTATTGTGTTACTTGGCATCAAAAGCATATTTACTGATCTATACTTTCCTCAACATTAATTACTGTATTTACTTGCTCATCGCTACATAAGTAGTGGTAACCACCATATGAGAGAAGAGGAAGCTGAGGCTCAAGGAAGTGGAAGAGGCGGGATGGCAGAGCCGGTAAACAGTGGGACCAGGTCTCAAACTCTGCCCTGCTATGAGAAACCCTGCTCTGCCTTCTGGTATAAATTCATTCAGCTTACAGACTCCCTGGCTTCAGGAGCTGCGCCCCAGATTTTCAAAGCCAACGTGGAAAAGTCCCATTCAACAATTCCAAAATATGTCTGCAAAAGAAATGCTCCAACAGTTGTCTCATTCTAAACATGCTGCTATTATTATAAAGTTCCTTAAACTGCAGCAAAAACAAAAACAAAAGTGAAGGGAGAGTAAGCATGCCAGGAAGTCATTGAAAGGAAAGTTTTTTCTTTGGTTTAGGAGCCAGGAAATGTCAAGGAAACAAATGTACCAACGATGTGCACTCCATTTCCAATTGTGCCATGGATTCAAAAAATAGGCACCTTGATTAAAATGGACACCACAGAGCTGTCCTGACACGTGGACAGACTGCCACAGAGGCCAAAAAAAATCTCCATTTGATTTCAGGTTTGACGATAATGTAACTAATATATATATAGTTGGTGGGAAGGAAGGAAAGTGCTCGAATTTTACCCAGTCTCTGGGCTTTTCTTGTTTTCAAACTGATTGGTCTGGACAATGAAAGGCCAACAGCCAACAATAAATCCAGTGTAAGCTAGAAATGGTCTCCTCTGAATACAATGAAATATTTCTTTAATCCTTGCATTAAATTTTTTACTGTACTATGAAAGCTGTGCACTCTAAAATTTAAGCTTTTGTAACACTATTTATAATATAACTATGGTTGACTAACTTAGGCAACCTACTTAAAGCACTTTAAAAGCAAAATATGAGATGTTTGCTTTGCATGAATATTTTCAGATCATATTAAAGATACTATCATTAATAGCTCTGACTCAGAAATCTTGGTTTTATATTCTGAAAACCATTTCTTCCCTTTCATACCATGGGAATGGTCTTTAATGATCATGAGTTCACATGAATATTCCTTTTTTGTAGCTACATTATCAGTCACATCAGCCAGTTCCAGAAAAATTTATTTCACAGTTCTTTTCCCAAAGGAACAAAGAGAGTGGGTCCCATATTAACAGTGGCTTTTGTTGGCTTATTTTTGTCCTGACATTAAAGTTCTATAGAGCTGCCAAGGATTTCTTTTCTTTAATTTGGACATGGTTTCTGCCTCTGATACTCTGAAAGTAAGTTTGTTGGTAGACAGACAAGCTGCAGCCACCCTCACATCCACAATCACTCCAGCACTGGCTAAAAAGAGACTTGTCAAAGAACAAATCAGAGCTAAAACATAGCTTTAGGTACAAATGTTCTTTCCTGGGTGGTGCCTGTGGCTCAAGGAGTGGGGCGCTGGTCCCATATGCCAGAGGTGGTGGGTTTAAACCCAGCCCAGGCCAAAAAAAAAAAAAAAAGAAACCCACAAATGTTCTTTCCTTAAGAGATTTGTCCTTTATAACTAATGCTTCAAAAAAGTACCCACATATCTAATTAAAGTCAATTACTGGGCTGGTCACTCACATCTGTAATTCTAGCACTTGGGGGGCTGAGGCAGGAGAATCCCTTGAGCTCCTGACTTTGAGACCAGTCTGAGTAAAAGCAAGACCCCCATCTCTACTAAAATAGAAAAATCAGCCCTGGCTTGGCGCCCTTAGCTCAGTGAGTAGGGTACCAGCTATATACACTGAGGCTGGCGGGTTTGAGCCCAGCCTGGGCCTGCTAAACAACAATGACAGTTCCAACCCCCCCACCCCGCCCCTCTCAAAATAGCCGGGCATTGTAGCAAGTGCCAGTAGTCCCAGGAGGGAGGGTGAGACAAGAGAATTGCTTAAGCCCAAGAGTTTGAGGTTGTTGTGAGCTGTGATGCCACAGCCCTCTACACAGAGTGACAGCTTAAGACTGTCTCAGAAAAAAAAAAAAAAAGAAAGAAAGAAAAAGAAAAATCATTGTGGTGGACGCCTGTACTCCCAGCTACTGGGGAGGCTGAGGCAGGAGGATCACTCAAATCCAGGAGTCTGAGGTTGCTGTGAGCTAGGGTGATGCCATGACACTGTCCTGGGCAACAGAGTGAGACTGTCTCCAAATAAATAAATAAAGTAAGTTAATTACCAGCTCCAGATTACGTGCTTCCCACAGAGTCTTGTCTCAGCACAGGAACTCACTGTCACCAGCTAGGCTGTGTACATTTCCCTTTAGCAACATTTATGAGAAAAACAGCTTCTGTAGCAGGACCTGCCTGGTGCCCTGGAAAAGGGCTGCCTTCTCACACAGGGACACCCAAACAACCAGAAGTTCAGCCCCAACTGTGTTCATGCTGTGCCATGTCTGATTCCCTCCTAGCAGGGAAAACCCAGGCTATTTACTCCTTGTTTAGCTAGTAGCATGATGTGTTAAATGGAACAATAAATTATCCAGTGGGAATCCTGGGATTCTCCATTTTCTCTTTGTCTTTCTATCAGGGGCAGGGAGGAGAGAGAGCCCACTAACTATCCACTAACTCATTAAACACTGCAGTTCACCCAGGTAAAATTCAGTGCTGCAGGTGGATACATGATGAAGCAACTGCAAACCTCTCCCTGATGAAGTTGAGAACTTAGGGATCAACACTCCCCAGGAGTGGCTGCCTTCCCAGGACACCCCTCCCTATTAGAATTGACATAGTTTGTAAATTCCTTATAAAATGGTTTTACCAGGATCTCTGATTTACTCAATCAGGGCTTACAGTTTACTTTTACCAAATAAGAGAGGCCTCCTGTTAGAAAGAAGGGCCACAGCTATGGCACTCTGCTAGGTAGAAACTCTACTGGCTTTTTTTTTTTTCCTGAGACAGTCTTAAATCAATTCGACATCCTGGTCTCTAGGGATTTGCCAAAAGATAAAGGGCAACAATTATGAAACCATCACTAGGAGTTGCCAGCAGGGTTCTCACCCGATATTTCTGAAGTCTGCAGGCACTTTCAAGGGGAAAATAGAAAACTCTTTCATGAAGCAGCAATTTTGCCCATAACCCAGCTAGAAGGGATGTAATGCTGGCTTAAATTAAAGTGACTAAGAAATAGGAGAGGTGAACAAAGAGGTGGTACGGAGTCTTCTCCCATTCCCCTTATGATTCCAAATTAACTCAACACTGGAAATGTAGCTCCATAGATCAGTGAAAATTACAGTTCAGCACTGAGTAGGGAATTGGTGGCCAACAGGCCGGCCCACCCTCCCCTCTGCCTTGAAAGGAAAGGGGGGTGAAGGAGGACGTGAGATAGAGGGAAGGGGGCTGTGCTCTGGTCAGTCCACCCTGCCTGTCTCGGTTCTTTGGGGAGGGAAACTGCTGCACAAAAAATGGGGGTTTTGACCAACATTTTGGGTGAGGACTATGGGGTCCCAAATGCGGCTCCTACTTTGAAGATACACAGGAGTAATTTTGACCTGTAGAAGTGTCACAGAGAAATCAAATGCTTCCAAGTAAGCTGTGGAAATCACTATTCCCACGTAGGGGACGAGATACTCAGGATGTGCTTGCTCTGTGCTCACTGCCCAGATGGCACCGCCTGAAACCACGATCCAGGTCGCTGGACTCACACTTTTTTCTTCCCCTTGTCATATCACGCCAGTGTGGGCACCCCTCAGGCCCCGGGTGCACTCAGTAGCCAGAGCTGCTTTCAAACAAAGCAGAGCACGCCAGGGGCCCCAGCCCTAGAGCCTGACCCTCCTCCGTGGCCCCTGACCTAAGTATACCAGCAGTAGGAACATCAGCTGCTAGTGGCGACAAGGGTCACCGGATGTTTCCCGCTCGAGCCTCGTCAGTATCCCGGGCGCTCCCCGCTTCGGGTAACGGTGTGTCTGAGCGCAGGGACTCTATCCCAGGTCTGTTGTGTTACTCCAAAGTCTGTGGTCTTTCCTTTCCCTGCCCACGCTCTTCCCCCACACTGCCCTTCTGGCTCGCTCTTCCCGCGAACGCTGGTGGGGGAACAAGACCCTGAGGCGGGAGCGGGCACACCAGGCTCCCTTGGGGCCTGCACACCCCGCTGCCCACCTGGCTTTGGCCGCCCCCAGGGCCTCAGCGCACTCAGCGGGAGGGCGACCCTCGTTCCGGAGACAGGCGTGCTGCCCCCGGCACCCGCGCGCGGACTTCCCCGCAGCACCGTTCCAGCCCCGCGCCCCAGCCTCACCTCACGCAGCAGGCGCTCCAGGTGCGGTTCGGCCCAGGCTGCCAGGGGGCCCGGCGGCCCCGCGCGCCTCAAGAGCTCCCGCTCTTCTTCCAGCGCCGCCACCCGGCCCTGCAGCGCGGCCGCCTGAGCGCCCAGCAGCAGGCAGGCGGCCGCCGAGCCCACGGAGAGCAGCAGGCACAGCGCGCTCACTGCCCGCGCCCCGCCGCCGCCGCCCGCCGGGCTGCCCTTCTGCGCGTCGCCGTCCCCGCCACCGCCGCCACCGGTGCCCTCGCCGGAGTTCATGGCGCGACCGTCGCGCGTGGGCTCTCCGAGGGGGCGGTGCAGAGCTGGATCTGAGGCTGAGCGCGCGGGGAGCAGGCGGGAGAGCCCGAGGCACGAGGTCGACCGGGCACGGGTTTGGCCTCCGGGCAGCAGCGGATAGCGGCGCACGCCCCCTTCTCCTGGGCCAGCTCCTCCACAGCGGCCACTTTGGGCAGTTTCCTCTATGCAAATAGACCCTGCCAGAAAAGGAGCCCGGACCCACCCAGGGGAGGAGCGGCCCAGCCGGCCCTGCGCGGCGAGGGGCGGGGGCGGGAAGGAGCTGGCTCCTTGGAGCCACCGGTGCGCTCCGGGCGAGCCCCGAGTGCAGCAAGCAGCTCTCCCTCACCTACCCGGGCTGCGCCCTCCCCGGAGCGCACCTCTGCAGCTCCCCAGCGGAGTCCCTGCTGCAATGTCAAGAGGTCTTAAGTGCGCCCAGCGACACAGTGCCCTGTCCGCAGCCCAGCTTGGCCGGAGCACCCACTATTCGTGCCTTAGGAGCACTCCCCCAAACTTGCGAATTAACCTTTCTGACACTTCTTAAAAGTTCAAAACTTCAAACCCTGTGGAAAAAGAAAACTTAGTAGACTGTCCTAGATGGCGATTTAGCGCCGCTTTGTGGCTGAAAGCGATCTCTGCGCACTCACGTTGAAAGACGCTTTAGAATCTTAGTTCTTTCACCATTTGTTATGTGCCACATGTGGGTGCCGTAAACAGAAATAAGACTTTATTCCTAACTCAGTTTTCTGTTGAGAAAACTGAGTCTAGAACAAATGGGAAAGATGCGGAAAAGGAACTCCAAATGTATTGAACTGATGACGTAATTCCGAAGTAGAAACCACAACTTGGCCAAAAATAATTTTCAAGTTATGCACCGCGTGCAACCTATATTGAGATTTTGCTCCTAATTTACATCACGAGGTTAAGGCAGGAAGGCTTCTGGTGTATACCCTGGGCCCAGAGAAGAGAATGGGGCTCATGTGTAGGAGCGGCTGTAGCAAGCCTTGGGGGGTCAGGGAGGAAAGCCGGGTCCTCCTCTTGCTCAGAGATTCCTACCAGGCATTATTTATGTCTTGCAATGGCTCCTAGTACCTCTTAATATCTGTGATACCCAAATGAAAATAACAAAGCACTAACTTAGATCTTTGGAATTTGGAAAGTCCGCAACCATTGTTTAGTAAGACCTGATATATCTATCTTCCCTTTCACTCTCTGGGTATTTTTTGGTTGTCGGACTTCTGTGGATACTTATCACTCTCTCTCTCTCTCTTTTTTTTTTCATATTTTGGCCAGGGCTGGGTTTGAACCCGCCACCTCCAGCATATGGGGCCGGCACCCCACTCCTTTGAGCCACAGACGCTGCCCTGCATACTTACCTCTTAAAACTACTGAGGACCCCCACCTAACATGTTCCTTCTTATTCCCTTAATTCTGAGAGGTACATTATTCTTGAGACTGATTGGGTTATGGTTAGGTGGTTACAGAGACAGTCTTGGCTTTGTGCTAAAATCTAGCGTATGCCCAATAAATAGTTTGAAAAATACTTGCTAAGAAACTTCAGTCTACTCTTTGAAAAGAGGCCAATGCCCCATTTTAAGTTAGCATTTCATTCTTACTACAAACACATAGGTGAACTGTCCACCAGCTATGTTAATGTTACTGCATGTATTGTTCACTACGTTCCAGAAGCTTCTGTGTATTGCACAGGGCAAGCTCATAGCCTCCTTAGGCCTCTGCCTTTGCCTACTCCCTCACTATCTGGAATATCCTGCTCTCTCATCTTTGAACTGCAAACTCCTTTCTTTCAGGTCCAGGTTTCCAGGTTCCTAACCTCACTGCCTCCAAAACAGCCTTCTCAGACTGCCCAGTCAAAGGTGCTGTCAGTCCCCTTCAGGAGGATGAATCAGGGCAATCATTGCTGGTCATTGCTGTTTGAAGTTATCCCTCTGTCCACTGCTGTTTCCTCAAAGAACAGACTGGCATTTAACCCCTCGTGCTCAATAAATATTTGTTGGATGGATTAATATGGAAATGTTTGCTGTCTACAACTCATTTTAAATGACAAAAAAGAAAATACTCTTTTGTGTCAGTTGAGGTCCTGGTAAGAAAAGATGGCATCCTTAAGAGGGTGACTCAAGGGCAGCGCCTGTAGCTCAGTGAGTAGGGCACCGGCCCCATAATACGCAGGGTGGAGGGTTCAAACTCGGCCCTGGCCAAACTGCAACAAAAAATAGCTGGGCATTGTGGCAGGCGCCTGTAGTCCCAGCTACTCGGGAGGCTGAGGCAGGAGAATCGCCTAAGCCCAAGAGCTGGAGGTTGCTGTGAGCTGTGATGCCACCTGAAGGTGACGGAGTGGACGGAGTGAAACTCTGTCTCTAAAAAAAAAGAAGGGTGACTCAAGATAGCCTCTTCCCAAAGTAGAGATTGCAAAAAGCCAGCAGGGGAGCCCGAAGCAGTGCTTGAGGGCATTAAGAGAGGGAAGTCAGGAGTGGCACCTGTGGCTCAAGCCGCTGAGGCGCCAGCCACATACACCAGAGCTGGCGGGTTCAAATCCAGTCCAGGCCCGCCAAACAACAACGATGGCTGCAACCAAAAAATAGCCGGGCGTTGTGGCAGATGCCTGTAATCCCAGCTACTTGGGAGGCAGAGGCAGGAGAATCGCTTGAGCCCAGGGGTTGGAGGTTGCTGTGAGCTATAATGCCATGGCACTCTACCCAGAGTGACAGCTTGAGGCTCTGTCTCAAAAAAAAGAGAGAGAGAGGGAAGCCATTACCATCCCTAGCTTGGAGTTCTGGAAAAGCTTGGAACCATAAAGGCGATTGTTCCACAGGAGCAGCAGCCTTTGGTTAAAGGACATTCCCTCTGAGAAAGGTGGGGGAATAAATGCTCACCTTTGTCTCCTCATGCTCAGGCTCCCAGTGACCAAATCTACAGGACAAAGGGGACAGCCTCCTAAAGAGCAGAGTCAGAGGGTGGACGGCATGTATGCAGCATCACCCAGCAAGTACGTCAGTCTAGTGACCGCTGCCTCAGAATGGCTAACCTATCTGCAACAGACCAATGTCTGACATGGCATTATGCCTCAGAGACACCGGTTGACCAGTTGGTGGTGACTACTTTGGATTCCTTCCTTCCAGGGTGGCTACAAAGTTTGTCCCTCACAGAGATGGCTACTGCAGGTTTGGACTTGTCTTTTCTGTGCACAGAGCCTCAGCAGGTGTCAATGTCCAATGAGCATCCAATCAAAAGATCCACTGAACAGCAGAGGTGTGGGGATGAGCCCATGACTGTGGAATCCACTGGTTCATTACATCCCACACTGGCCAGGTACAGATGAACATGTGGTCAATACCCTGGAAGGACGCAGTGCCATTTTTTAGGATGTGGTATATGTATTAAAGACAGACCTCTTTATGACGCTGTGCTCCCAGTAAGTACAAGGTCCAGGAACCAAGGGGCACAAGCAAGAGCACCTACTCGTTATCACTCCCCATGACCTGCTGGAGGATTCTATGCCCACTGTCCCAAAGGGGTTACATTCTTGCCAGGGGACATAGCAAGGGTCCCTTTAAAATACAAGGTATGCCTGTTACCCAGGGCACTTCGAAGTCTGTATTTAGGCAACTGAAGTCAAGAAGGCACCATTTTGACAGGGATTGACCCTTATCAACAGGAAGAGGTGGACTGCTTTTATAAAATGGGAGCAGGAAAGATTAGGCCAGGCACCTGGTAATATACTCCTTTGCCCCAGTGTGACTAGAACAGACTGTTAAGAGATGAAACAGGCCTTACAAACTTTTATAAAATAGGGATTGAGTCAGATAGAGCTGATAACCACTGTAGAAGATCATTAAGTGATATTAATAATGAAAAGTTCAAGTATGTTCAAAATGCTGTTCAAGAAGACAAGGGTACATAATCCATTTTATAAAGATTTCTAGCAAAAAAAGGGTTTAAATTAAGCTATAAGGTTTAAAGGGATACCTTCAACTACATGAGACTGCTGATGTAGGAAAGGCAATGATGTTATGATATGGTGAGAAAGTCCAAGGCCTTGACTCAGTGCCTAGATTCTATCAATAGTTCTAGCTCCACTAATAGCTCACAGTACAAACTGAAGCAAGCGACTTACCTACAATCCTCGTTTGTTTTTTCTAAAATGTAGATACTCACAGGGACCAGGTTTACTCTCTGAAGTAACTAGAAAACCAGGCAAAAACCATATGAAACAGCAGTTTTCAAGACACTGGACATGAAGCAACAAAGGCCTGTGATCTTTTTGAGATGGGAAACGAAGTGAACCCAGTGATTGCCCAAGCTTACTACTCTCTGGAGATTTTCCAGACCATGGTGCCCAGACCCAGACAGAGCTAGCATAGGGTGAGGGAGGAGAGCTGGGAGTCCAGGGAAGCCAAGGCAGCTAGAATTTGTGGAGGAGAGGACTGGAGAGAGCTGTACAGAGAACCAGAGGGGTCTCCCTGATGTCTTCACTTGAGTACAGATAAGCATGCGTGTGTGAGGAAACTACACAAGACCAGGAAGACAAACTCCAAAGGATTACTCTAATCAGTAGTAGAAACAATTCCCACAGCTCACACAAGGCCAGGAATAGTTCTTCCTACCAGCTAGTGTGAAAACTCTGATAATTCAGAGGGCACTGGGTAGAGTACTCAAAAGGTTTTTGGCTCATTAACAGGGAAAACACTAGCCCTACACTAAATGCTACCCTGGTCCTGCCTAATAATGGTAAAAACCAAAACCTAAAAAGACCAGACTAATCCGGATACTAACGTGTCTCTCAAGTATACAGGAATACAGAAATATCCAGCACCAGATAGGGTAAAACGAAAGGTAAAATTACCAGGCATGAAAAGCAGCAAGAAAAGATGACCAATAACAGAAGAAAGGCAATCGAGCAAAACCAACCCATAAATTACAGAAGTAATACTAATAGAATTAGCAAACAAGGATATCAAAAGTTGGAAAAAAAATCAACAGAGTAACAGCTGTGCAATAATTTCAAGTAGTGTGTAATTGGAATCCCTAGAGGACAGGAAAAATACTTCAATAATGGCTGAAAATATTTTTATCATTTGATAAAACTATAAATGCACATATCCAATAGTTTAAGGAACCCAGGCACAAGGTTCATAAACAACCACACAAGATGCATCATGACTAAATTGCTTGAAATGAGTAGTAAAGAAAAACACGCAATCAGAGAAAAGGACATATACAAAAGAATGAAGATAACAGGAGACTTCTTTGTTGGCAACAGTGCAACTCAGAAGACAGGAAACCAACATCTTTTGTAAACCTAGCATTCTATACTTACCAAAAACACCATTCAAAAAACAAAGAGTATAGATGCTTAGATGTACAGCTGAAAAGAATTTATCACCCTCAGACCCACAATAAAAAGAAATGTTACTGGAAATAATTCAGGTATAAGAAAAATCATAGCAGATATAAATATGGATTTCCACAAGGATTAAAGAACAGGGGCATTAGTAACTATCTGGGTAAATGTAAGACTATTATTTAAATCTCTTTAAAAGACAATCAATGGTTTAAACACACAGAACAAAAATACACTGTGGGTTTTAACGTACGGCTAAGTAAAATGTATGACAGCAGCACAAAGCCCAGGAGGGGAGAAAGCATATGTGAAGTGCTATAAATGTCACTTCACAGTAATATATACTGTGACAATGATGTATACTACAAACTCGAAAGCAATTGCTAAACATATACAGCAGATACAATTAATAAGCCACCAAAGGAGATAAAGTGGAGTTGTGGAAAAATAAGCCAGAAAAAGAGGAAAACAAAAATGAAGAACAAATGGAATAAAAATTAGCAATATAAACCAAATCATGTCAATAATTATACTGAATAAAAAAGGTCTAACTACATATAACTAAAAGACAAAGATTGTTAGAATAAAAAAGCAAGGCCCAACTATAGTCTGCCTCTAACAAACAATTTAAAGACAAAAAAAAAAATCTAAAAGGGCAAGGATGGAAAAAGATGCACTGTGCTAACATTAACATGGGAGATAATCTCCACTGGTACTTATTTCTTGGTGAATCCAACAGAGCTAACAGGAAAATAATTTACAGATCATAGAATGTTGTATAAATCAAGAATAGAGAACATAAATCAAGAAATGGTAAAAATAATAGCTATCATTAGTACTTTACATACATTATTTACTATAAATATCATGAAGTTTTGTTCTCAAAACTGTACCTGCTCGTTTTGCCTTTAGTTAGGAGTAAACCAATCAGCTTTAAAAAACACTGGATTACTAAAAAAAACAAGACCCTCTATATTTATAATGAGAACATTTTAAAATTATCTGGGTGAGGGACAGTTCCCCCAAATCTACTAATTAATCCTTACTTCATCTCATTACATTGACTCCCCTTGACAGTATCTGAAAGAACTAGGCCGTTGGGATTATAGCTTCAAAAGGATATTTAGGGTGCCTTCAAGTCTCCGTAATTAAATGTATACCTCAGTCTTTCAATTAGATTACTAAACTAAAAGCAGAAAAACAGTGAATGTAAGAAAAAATATCTGAAAAATGGACACTGATTGTTAAAAACATTTTTTTTGTGTGTGTGTGGGAAATTCTATTCTTAATTTCAGTAAAACACCACAATAAAAACTATATTATTGGATCATGAATAGTAATTCTGGTGCCAAAAAAAGAGGAATAATTAACATTATTAAATAAAGCAAAAAGTCATCTTAAAGCATTTTTAGAAAACAAAGTAACTGTTACTTATTAGTGGAACTACCAAATGCCAGGTAATCTGCTAGATGTTTTTAATTAACCTATAACATATTACTTTTAAGTAACAAAGTAAAATTTCTTGACTTGGTTGACTGTCAGAGAAGATCTGGGACTAAAATTTGAATCATGGTGGTAAAAAGTGTGAGTTCTTTTCAATACACTGAATAGCTACCTCAAGGAATAACCTGAAAGGTAAGAAATGAAGAGAAGAACTAAAAGCTTTTTTATATTACAACTTCAGCCTTGAAGCTTGATTAAATCCAGATTCAACATCTTTGTTTTAGGCAATACCTCACAGGCGCCACACACCTCCTATTGCGTCATGTTAGGAAGCACAAATTTGGTTGTTCATCTTAGGTTCTGATTCACTTCTGAGTTCAGGCATTGTCAGCCTGATTTCTCCATGATAAAAGTCCCCTAATCAATTTTTCACCCAATTATTTAGCATCCATGGGTGACTAAACCTATTTGTTAGGAGTTCTGCTATAAAACGGTTACTTTATCGTTTGTTTTGTTCCGATCAGGACCCAGGAATGGTCCACATACTGTTAGCACGTCTGTCTCTTACTCGCTGTATGTACATTGGTTACTTTATCATTTGTTTAGTTCCCATCAGGACCCAGTTAGGGTCCACATACTGTTAGCACGTCTCAGTCTCTTACTCCCTGTACATACATTTCCTTATCTGCACCCTCGTTCTATTTTTTTGCTAATGCAACCAAATCATTTGTCTTAGAGAATCTCCTACATTCATTATTTCATCATAATGACATTCGCTCTTCCTTTCCCCATTTATCCTGATTCAAACAATTAACTATAAAATGACATTCATGAAACTTTAATTATGAACTAAATATCAGGTAAGGGTTTGTTAGATATGATAGTGGAATTATGGTTTAAAAACCTTTTATCTGTCAAAAGATAAAGAAATACAGTAGAACCTCCATAGCTCATCACTTTCCTACACTGACCAACAAACAACTCCTTAAGCTGACCAATTTTCAGACTGGGTATGCACCCTATGTACTCAATCAAAGTTCAATGAGTTTGTTATAGTCCCTTGGGTGCTCGATGTACAGAGGTTCTACTATAGAGTGATATAATATGGTATCTGGCATCTGTATTTAAATATAAGAAAGTAAGTTGAGCAACAGGATTAAAATCTGCAACATGTTTTTAATTTTTGATGCTGGGATATATGTATATATAAATTCATTATTCTATTCTACTTTTGCATTGTTTTATAAAAAAATCAATACCTAATACAGAATGGCTAGCTTCCCCCAATGACTTAAACTTTTTAAGTATATGCATGTTATGAAAATTTCCTTTCAACTGTATGTAAGACAGGACTGACATTTTAGACATTTTATTCCTTCTCCTTAAAAAATAACAAAATAAAACCAATAAACCAAATTTAAAAAAACTTTAGTAAGACCTTTGGGGATTTAGCTTGAGATAAACCTCCTAAAAATAGTAATCAAATTATCAAACATCTTTTGAGAATTTTCTGTTTGCACATTTGCAATCTACTAAAGCCTATAACTGTTAGCTAGTATTGATCATAAATGAATTCTTCTGAACATACTTGAAAATGTGGTTAATCAAGTATGAAATATGTAGAATATTTTACACCAAATTTTGTGAGAATAATTTTGAAACCAAGAGTTAAAAACACAGGTTGCCTCACTACTGCTGTTTCTTCATTTCTGGATTTCAACATTAAACTTTATCTACCTACATAAACATTAAACTACTATCTACCTACATACTTCAAACAGAATGACACGTTTTCAAACAGCCATACCATTTAAAATCATATAGTAAAGAAAAACGGGAATGAAATCCAAGTAATAAAACTATTAACTATTACTACTTTACATTTCACTCCACATCTGTAAGAATCAGTCTGATCAAATTTTTGACTCAATGTGGTGTATTTTTGTGGGAAAGCACAATCCTAGAATCTAGCAAACCTGAGTTTAAGTCATAATTCATTCATGATTATTGGGAGACTTGGCCAAGTCATTTTCAATTTCTCTAGCATTTAGCTCTTCAAGATTACTCAGAGGAATAGTTTCCAACTTCAATGCAATTATTTTGATGAATGCAAGGATGATGAAAAACCTCAGGAAAATAACTAGCAGGAGAAAACTGTGAATAACCTACTCACAGCTGCACATTTAAAAATGTCTAAGAAAACCAAGCTTGATTTCCCCAAAATTTCTAGAAATACTATGAGCTATCAAATTATTAATAAAAATACCTAAATTATAAATGATTCTTATTTATACATTGGGTATTCTAAACCTTTTGAATGTTGAAGGTGCAGGAACTGCCAAAAAAAAAAAAAGCATGGAGCCTTTAAAATGAGTTCAGAAGTATAAGGAAAAAGACAATTAAAGGTAGGAATTTGAGCGCTCTAAGGAGGTGAGCAAAAGGCGCACACATATAATAATCCCAGAGGTATCACCCTAACCGCTAACCATTTTTTCTATTTTTTTAAAGTTTTAATTCTTAAAAGTTCATGAATTAGGCCTAGCAATTAGCAAATACGCTTTGTGAATAATGCAAATAATTTTCAGAAGAGGTAGGGTATTAGCAATCAACTTCTTATTAAGAAGTAATGTGGACTTTTTTTTTTCTGCATACTGAGATCAGCCCCTCTGAGAATATGAGTTTCTGGTAAACATTAATTTGGGAACCTGAAGCACTTGCTGAGAAAGGAAAGGAATCTTACATAGCATAGTGGCACTAGGAAAATCAAAAGAGGGGAAAGTAAAGGATTGCAAATACCTTAATCTACACAGCAACACCACTAAGCTCAGGAAAAACATTTTTCTTTTAACCAACCAACCAACCAAAATATTCCTTTAAGAAACAATTTGGGGGCGGCGCCTGTGGCTCAGGTGGTAAGGCACCGGCCCCATATACCTAGGGTGGCGGGTTCAAACCCGGCCCCGGCTGAACTGCAACCAAAAAATAGCTGGGCGTTGTGGCGGGCGCCTGTAGTCCAGCTGCTTGGGAGGCTGAGGCAAGAGAATCGCTTATGCCCAGGAGTTGGAGGTTGCTGTGAGCTGTGTGATGCCATGGCACTCTACTGAGGGCCATAAAGTGAGACTCTGTCTCTACAAAAAAAAAAAAAAAGAAAAGAAACAATTTGGATGGGCATGGTGGGCTCGAGCCAGTGATCCCAGCACTTAAAGAGGTCAAGCCAGGAGGATTGCTTGAGGCTAGAATTTGAGACCAGACTCAGTAAGATTGAGATCCTCTCTACTACAAATAGAATAACTAGGTGGGCATCATGGTAAGTGCCTGTAGTTCCAGCTACTTGGGAGGTTCAGGCAAGAGGATCACTTTAAGTTCGGGAGTTAGAGGTTGCTGTGAACTATGACGTGATAGCACTCTACACAGGGTGACAAAGACCGTCTAAAAATTAAAAAAAAAAAAAAAAAACAATTAAAAAAAGAAAAATTAGCTGGGTATGTTAGTGATCACCTGTAGTCCCAGCTACTCAGAAGGCTGAGGCAGGAGGACTGCTTGTGCCCAGGAGTGTTAAGACTGCAATGAGCTATGATGATTCCACTGCACTCTAGCCTGGGCAACAGAGCAAGATTCTATCTCAAAAACAAAAAACACATTATTACATATAATGTAATTCAATTACTCTGAAGAGTCATTCATTATATTTGGATTACATCACAGAAGCCTAAACATAATTTATACAGTGATTTTTATAATAAAATTTGTTTTCTTAAATTCCCAGGCAACTTTAAGAATACATCCTAATCTTACCAACTAATGCTGCCCCTAAATAATGTAGAGAATCTAGCTTGATTTCACCATTTTAGAAAAAATCCCATGCATTTTATGTGCTCAAAATACACATATAAAACTCAAATCTTGTGTAACGCACTTTGGAAATGAGGATACTTTTAACAAAACATAACCTGTGAATAAGCAACTATAAATTCTACAACAAAAAATATTTCTACCTGGAACATTAAACCACATCAACAGATATTTTTCCCCTTTTACTAAATTAAGTAACATTTACCACTGTTTTCATGTGAAACTGGTACAGTAAAAAAAATAAATAAAAATAAAAAACCTGCAGCCAAAAAATTTATGTTTACTAGCCAATTATGTTCTGGAAATTTCTGCAACATTTTCTTCTTAAAGTGTTTCCCAAATTCTTTTCTCCAGTAAGGAGTAACACAAATATAAATTGCTTAATAATAATCTTAATCCTCACAGGTTTAAGTGTTTACTTCATATGATAAATAGATATTGAACAATTTCAAGACTCCTCAGAACTTAATATTAAAAACTAAAATCTCAGCCATTGGAATTCCTCTTTTTGTATTTGTGACTCACCAAATAGCCCTTAGAAAATGTATTTTCCAAGCTGAATTTTCAGTTAAGACTTTAATCTTAAATGAAGTGTGTATGTGCTTTTATTACACAATCTGTCAGAGTGGACAATCTGGACACCTTTCCATGAATGTCACTAATGTCTACTTATCCCCACTGACATCATCCAATGAAACAAAACACAGTGCTTATGATTTAATAAAATCCTAATGGTGAAAATTTTCTATGGATTTTTGTTCCCAATACCTGCCCTATCTAGAGTTAATGATAATTACCACCTGTTCAACAATTACAGAAAAAACTTTTAAAGAAAAGCTCTAATTTTGAGGTATATAAAGAATATGCATTTAAGAATATAAAGTAGTCAAGATTTCCTTTTACTCAAAAGAAAAAAAAAAAGATCACTTCAAAGTTGACCTCCATGTACAAAAGACAAGATCAATCACATTTATCACTGGACAGATATTCCAAAGGTCTTTAAAAACTGCAATTAATCTCAAAAAGAAAAATTAATTTTAACTTTTATATTTCATTATCAAGACCATGCTATACATACAAAACATACAGTATTTACACTTAACTGTACAAAATAATTTAATGTTTACAAAAATATTAGAATGTTTAGTTGACTGACACAGTCTTAAGTAATCTCTTCTAGAGAAGTATATTATAGTAAGACCACTGATTTCCATTTCATTTCTTTTTTAATAAGTCAAAGAAAGGATGCTGCAATGCTTCATCCAAGGTAATTCTTTTAGTTGGATCATATTCTAACATTCTTCGAACCAGGTCAAACAGTTTCTCATGTTCTTCATCATGACACAGCATAAATTCCTAGGGATAAAATTTTTTTTTTTTTAAAAAGATAGTAACAGTAAAAAATTAAAAAAAATTTTTATATTTTTATTTTTTTTACCTTTAATGGTTTGCAGCGTCTCCTAACATATCTACCAGCAGAACTATGTTCATCCCAATCTAGCTGATTATGATGAAAATACTTGCGTTTTCTACAGGAAAAAAGTCTGGTTTAGTAAAATAACAAAAGTTCTGCATCCTTACCCGGCACGAACCAGAGGATGGGCAACAGATGGAAGTATAAGCAGCAATCTCCAGGTGTGGAGACGTACACGTGTTCAGTTTTTAAAAATCTCAGCAGCAACTATATAGCAGACAGCTTACATAACATCTTTATCTTCCACTCTGTGAGGTTTTAATATCCCAACTAAGTTGTTTGCAAATATAATGCCAGCTTTAAAAATAGAGGCCTCCTGGATCCATTCCTTAAAATTTCACTAGATTCGGAATGGCTCTGGAAATCTTTAACTCCCTAGGTAACTTCTGTGGTAAAGCTGCATTTGGAAATAGTATCTTGTCCAAGGACATACAGCTGGTTAGTGACAGTAAAAACATTTCCAACTTGGACTATTATGACTCCAAAAACCAAGTTTTTTCAAAGCATTTATGCAAAGCTAAACTTCAGTAATAACAAACCCCACCATTTTGTTTACTAGATCACAAGGTAAATACTTAATCATTTTTAAAAACATGACTAACAAAAAGACTAAGATGCAGTTTAAATTAACTCCAACACATAAAAAATATTTCAAAATGTACATCTTTGGAACATGCATTACAACAATGCTGGGTTTTCTGTAGTTTGAATATAGACTATGACTGTATTTATCCAATAAAGAACATAAGACATCTTAAAACATACCTTGTTTTCTGAATCATATGTAGTGGTATGGGTCCTAATATTCGCTCCATCATTGCCAGGTGTTCCTTACTGTCATGAGTCTAAAAAACAGAAAAAGGAAATTCAGCACTCTCCATTTTCCTGTAAGCACACTACAAAAGAACACAAGAAAATGGTGATTATATAAAAGAACTAAACAGATGCACAATTTACGTTACAAAATACTTCAAAGAGACAATAACACTGAATGAGCTGTGCCGTTTGATGCAATAGTTTCCTTGTTTATTTGTATTTCTTACACCAGTGATTCTCAACCTTCCTAATGCCGTGGGCCCTTTAATACAGTTCCTGTGAGGCGCGACCCACAGGTTACTACACTGTAACTGAAGATGACTAGGGAAGATTACCAAAAAAACTCTATCCTCCTCAATCAGCTGCTTAAACAAAATTAACCTCCATTACCCAACAAAGAGTCCACTTATTAACACTTACTAATCCCAGGTAATAGAAATACAGTCCCACTAATCCCTCACAACAAACCTAAGCCAAGTATATGAGAACGTGAGTGTCAAAGAGGTTAAAATATTGACATTAGTTCAAATGTCATACAGTTCATAAATGAAGATAGTTGAGCTATAATCTCAATTTGAAGCTCGTAATCCTTAAACTAAGCAGTAAGAGCACTTGGCTTGGCCAAAATAGAATAAAGATAATTGTCAAACTTAATAGTTGAAATAGCATGCTTCTCGAGCAGAGACTGACAAACTTTTTCAGAAAAGGGCTACATAGTAAATATTAGCAAACAGTAAATATGCAAAATGAACTATTCAACTGTAGCTTTAGGAAAGGGTAGCACGGCAGCTTTCCAATATGGAAGCCAGGCTCAGTGCCTGTAGCACAGAGGTTACTGCGCCAGCCACATACACCAAGGCTGGTAGGTTTGAACCTGGCCCACGCCAGCTAAACAACAACTGCAACAAAAAAATAGCCAGGCATTGTGGTGGGCACCTATAGTCCTAGCTCCCTGAGAGGCTGAGGCAAGAGAATCGCTTAAGCCCAAGAGTTGGAGGTTGCTATGAGTTGTGACACCAAGGCGCTCTACTAAGGGTGACACAGTGAGACTATGTCTCAAAAACAAACAAACAATATGACAGCCAAAACTTAAACATGCCTTTAACATTTAAAATACATTATTATTAAATGAAATTTACTAGACACATACCTGAAAGACCGTGAAACCAAGGTAATATTCAATGAGAATGCAACCTATGCTCCAAACATCACAAGGCTGAGACCAACCTAAAGCTGTTTAAAAACAAATACAGACATTTTTCTATGCAACAGCTTTTAATTGGTAACACAATAAATCCTTCCCCATATGGGTGCTCCCTTTACATAGCTCATTTGGGAGACTATAACAGCAAATTCAGAGTTTATATTTTCAGTTAGTATTGAACATTTATCTAAAAATTAATGGAAAATTCAAAATTCAGTTCCTCAGTCACACCAGCCACAGTACAGTTGCTCAGCGGCTAGGGGCTATTACACTGGATACTGCAGATACAGAACATAAGTTCTACTGACCGGTGCTATATAACATTCTCAATTTCTTACCACCTTATCAGTCCTCTACTCTGGATAAATATCATTAGTTTGTTTTCACACTCCTATTCTGAACCTATTGAGTCTTATTGGACTTAACAAAAAAAAACAAATAGAAACATGTTTCCACACAAACATCTTACTATCTAACCTCAGCTGGACCTTACTTTTGTAATCAGTATATTCTATTTAGCCACCTCTCAATAGCTCCTGATCTGACTTTTTCCTACTTCCTCCAAGTTCCCACCTCTGACTTCCCTGCTCTATTAACATGTCTTGGTCTGTAACTTTTAATTTTGAGGTGTAAGATGCACACTCCCTTAGAGTTCCTTCTTATTTAAAAACTTTGCACCTTAACTCATTTTCTTTCCTGGTCTGTAAGTCTTCTTAGAGAAGTCCCTCTTTTCATAACCTTTACTTACCTTTTGTGTAGGTGGCTGCCAACCAACCATCAACTAGCATTTTCACTGGCATCATACTTTTGTGATGACATGAAAACAGATACCCACATAACTTGAAAATCACATTGTCATCATGTACTTACAGACTGTTCTGTGATTATTTAAGACTAACTTGTTCAAAAACTACCACCACCTTGAATGTCTTTCACAGTATCATATTTTTACCACTCAGGAAAAATGTTTATAGCAACGTCCACACATTTTTTATGAAAATAGAAAACATTTTCTGAGCACTGCCAAGATCACGGTATCCACCACTACCCCCAATAAAAGGTGTAAAAACAAAAATCTCTTCTTTGATTACAATAATTGAAAATCTGGTGTCTACTGACCCAAAATGACTTCTGGGGCTCTATAGTGCCGTGTAGATACCAAAGTACTGTGATGTTCGTCGTCATATGTTGCACTTCCAAAGTCAACAACTTTGATATCTGTGCTTTTCAGCGTGCGTTCATCACGTTTCTAAAGAGATAAAGTTAAGCATGAAGCAATGAAGATATGCAATACTTTATATATATAGCATTATTTAAAAGGCTTGCATTATGAATTATCTTTTTGGATTGTCAACATAAGCCTGTGAGAAAGGCCAAGAAGAATTAACTCCTGTTTTTGGTAAAACATCAAGATATACATGAGGCTCAGAAGGGGAAATCCTCATTTAAGGATGACAAAACTAAATTAACTTTAAAGACAACTCCCCAAATTAAAAGAAGTTTATAACTTACCATTTTAGAATTATATTTGACTACATAGTCAGACTTCACAAATAAAATGTTTTCAGGCTTCAGATCTGTATGGGTTAATTTATTATGATGCAAAACTACAAGAAAACCAAAAGACATTATTAGTTTCACTTACAAATTTAATTTGACTGGCAGAAAAAGGGAGATTAGCAGTGGATATACTGGCCAAGAGAGGTTTTATCTCTAACTGTAAAATGTTTATCTTTAATGACAATGTTTTGGTATATTGCTTGTATAACAAAAATTTTCTGGTATTTAAAGATTTATCAAGTATACTTACAATTTATTGATTGGCAGATCTGATATGCCATCTGCCTGATGTGGTCGATTTGAAATGGCAGAAAGCTGTTTTCTTTAATGAAATCATAGGTACTAAGTCCCAGCAGTTCAAACACAATACAAACATGACCATGATGATCAAACCATTCTAGCATCTGGACACATCGGCTAAAACAGATGAAAATAATAATTCAGTTCACAGAATTCTAGTTACTTAATGTAATATTTTGCCTCATAGTTCAAATTTATACTTACAAGACACTGGTGGGATCAGTACTATTTAAATGCTCTAACACTTGGATTTCGGAACGAGCTGCTTCACGGTAACGGCCTACATTTTTTACGATTTTCACTGCTACATGCATGCCATCCCTTAAAAATAAAATTAAGATGAAAATGGTTAATGTACAGGTATGGGGTGAAGCCATGTATCCTCTAAAGCATGGTCTTAATTAACTTCTGATTCTTCTATATGCTATTTTTCTAAAATAATCTTTCAATAAATTTTTTAGAATATAATATACTAAATTTCATACAACTTTTTAAAACATTCTAATAAAATATACTTTATATGAAATGATGATTCCCTTAATATCTATGAATTTTAATGTTTGTTCCCAGAATTTCACATTCATCCAGATGTTATGAAACAAAAGTTTAAAACGTATATGCTACTGCTGAAAGCATTTATTTATTCAGCAGGCTAGACCTACTCTGTGCCAGACAGTGCATAGATACTAGTGATGAAAAGACAAGGCCTGGGTAAATCCAAATTTTGCAGAACAAATCCTTTTAATTAACAGATTTGTTCTATGAAGTCTGGATTTGGTTGAGGGGCTGCACAAGGGGATTTAGAGGGCTATATGCAGCCTTGAGTTTGTAGGTTCTCCATCTTTTCTTCATAAAGGTGGTGACACAGAAGAACTAAGTTTTGAAAGGTAGCTATGAGAACATCCAGGTAAAGGAACCACCAACTATTATGTCATGAAGCCAAGAAGACCCTCAGCACATTCACTGACACAAGCATATGGAAATAGCTACAGTTTAGGGAAGTGGGCTTTAGATCAGGCCAACTATGGAGAAAGCTTCTTAAAAGGTACTGAGTCAGACCTAATATTAAATGATTATGAGGACATCAATTTGCAAATCTTCACCTTCCTTTTGTCCTCGTTTTAGGGTCTGCCTGGAGATGAGCCAACATTCAAGCTTCCTTTTACACTTGGCCCTTCCACTTAGCAAAAGGAAAGAAAACCTTACCCGTCTCTTATTAGTATATTAAGATGTATGCCCCAGATTATTAAAAATCTTTGGGGCAAATACATGTACTCTTAATAGCTGTATAACAAACCTTTTTCCACATCTCTGGTTTCCAAGTCATTGCTTTCAAGAAGGTCCCAAAAATGTGGGTTGATAAATAGTTTAGAAAATTTTTGATGATAATCTCCCTCTGATGTTTGGCATGTATGCCAAGACTTCTAAGAACTGTTATAAAATTACTGTGACAAAACTTACACTCCCACCTATTTAGTTATATAACCATGAAGTTTTCTCATTGAAAAACGAAAAAGAAAACAGACAATGCTAAACAGTGAGATGTTTATCTATGAATATATGCATTCATTTTTAAGAGGCCCAAACCCATCCCAATAAGAGATAGTCTGATAATATCTTGTTTTAGGTTTAGTAAGTATAAATATAATATATTGGTACTTTGACCAATTAAATATTATTATTTGGAATACCTCAAATACTCAAGAGACGTAGAATCTCAGGAAATTTTAAAAGGACATTAATGCGACAACTGGTGAAATCTGAATGTAGATTAGCTGGCAAAATTTGAAAAATCTATAAGATGATTAATATTATCAAATGTAGACATTTGGAAAATATGGGTGAAGGATATACAGAAATTCTTTTCTATGAGTCTGAAAACATTTCAAAATATTTTAAAATTCAATTTATA
The DNA here is from genome assembly GCF_027406575.1 of Nycticebus coucang. NCBI lineage: Eukaryota > Metazoa > Chordata > Mammalia > Primates > Lorisidae > Nycticebus > Nycticebus coucang. The sequence continues at coordinate 82,284,052 of NC_069796.1, forward strand.
TTCAATTTGCTGCAGAGAAACAAGATAGGGTGACAACAGAAGTTAATTTAGGATAACATTCTTCATGGAAAGTACAATGAGAATAAAGAATAAAACATGTCTAAGTATTCAAGAAGAGTTTGTTTATGGATGATGGTAGGTTATCAAGTTGCTAAAGTATGCATTTAAAGGGAAAGAAGTTTTTTTTCCTTAATGTTTGTAAAAAGCTGGAAATTATATCATTCCCAACTGTTTTAATTAGTTCGCTTACAAAAAAGTTTGCAAACCACAGAATAGAGGTCCTAGAAGAAAAAGGTAAATGAGGCAAAAGGATCCAATCACAAAGGGATTAGCATGCTTTAATTAAAGAATTTGGACTTTATTTCTGTAGGGCTTAATATAATTTCTTCATAGTTTAGGAAGCTAACTCTAACACACAAGATTAGATATGCTTTACTGCCTCTGTAATCAAAAGCTGAATCTCTTTATAGAAGGCCAAGGGCCTAAATTCTGGGAAACTCCTAACTTGAATACCCCATTTTGATTTCAATAAAATCCATCTGATAATATTTGTTAGGATTCTTGATCGAAATCCACATCCATGGTAAACAAATCATACCCAGTGCAAGAAATTTTGTTGTATATTTATATCTTCAAGAAAGATATGTGGCTACCACTTAGAATATATTTCATCTAAATTTATGAACCTTTCCCCACCAAAAATATCAGTATGTTTAAAAAAAGAAAAAAGAACTTACATGGCATGATCAATGCACTCTACAACTTTGCCAAAGGCTCCTTCACCCAAAGTGTCCACGATTTCATCTAAAGTGAGGGGGGGAAAAGAGGTATAAGTACCCGAGTATAAATTATCTAGTTATTCAAACAATGAATTTGCTTAAGTGTGGAATATCTTCAAATGATCTCTATCAAAGCATAACTAAGGTTTCAGCACTCAAATTATTTTATTTTCAGCTGCTACAAAAACAATTAGATAGAGCTATCTTTCTTGCTCTAATCTCAAATTTCACTGATTATTTTGGAACATTAGAATAGCATTATTTAAATTCTATAGAAAAGAAGAAATACAAAAGAACAAACAAACCCACAAAAAACAAAACAAAAAAGCAATGAAGAGTTCTTTAGCCCCCCGCTGACAAACTATTCTTAAAAGGATTATTCTGTTTGCAAAGTTTAAAAAGTGTTGAAAAATATTCTATACATCTTGCTCTTAGAACGTCTCCACTTTGACAGATCAGGTGACCCTCCTCATCATCCTCTATACTCCTGGATCTTTTCCTTCGGTGGCTCTTCTGGAACGGCAAGTGGGCAGCACCAAGATCGTCCAGCCAATCAATATATCAGAGTGAATTCAGGGCAGAATACGCAATTCATTCAGCGGGGAGATATTCAGGCATTCAGATAAGCACCAGGCCACGAACAGTTGGCAGGAGCAATTTCAAATTCAGTCCCCAGAAATTCACAGGGCACAGTTTATGTTACAGAAGAAAAACATGGCAAGGAACAGATTTTCAGATAAGATACTTAAAGTGGCAATAGAAAAAAAACAACACAATTGTCTCTTTAAAATACTGTTAATTGAAGTCTGAAATTTAAAGAATGCAATGTCATGATTACTAATCTCTTGCTATAAACAGCATATGCTGTGAGTTGAGATGTCTAGTTTGTCAGAAAAATGTTTTAAAATGTCAAGATTAGTTGAAACTGTCCTTAGCAATATTTAAAATAAAAGGGAAAAATAAATGTTCAATCTAATACAAGCTAGTTCTACTGAAGAAAACTTGTGAAGAAAAACAGTAATTCAAAGTTTACTGATCAAATAAATGAAGATGTCTGAATGTTAAAAAAAGGCACGCTTTTTTGGATAATACATTTCCCATTCAGCACCCATTTTCACAATTTCAAAAAAAATGGTATACTGTGCTATGGAACTATGCTAATACAGCTAATAACATTTAAGTATCCACTAATGTAATTTTCCATATTGTTTCCAAATATAGGAAAGGGATTTCTTTCAAAGTTAAAAAAGATAAAAGATGGGTGCATCATTTTTTCATAGTAATATGTTTCAAACACAAAAATAATTTTATTATTAAAATCAACAAACTCATGATCTGGTCTAAGAATATGAGTAAATGTGGGCAAATGAGGGCTAGCTAATAAATATACAGATCAACTATGAGAATTTGGATGTTTCCTTCAAGGATTTAAGTAGTATACGTATAACATATCCAAATAGTATTATATATGTATAAAGAAACATTTAGAAACTTATCAGCTCATTAAGAGCTTTTACACACAAATAAGAATCCACTCAAAATAAAAACAAAATCAATCATACCGAACGTGACTGATGACTTGAACAGTATCTATTATGCTTCCTTTTAGGACTGCTTCTCCCGCTTCGGACTGAAGATTTACTGCAGTGGATTCGATAATTGTTTTCAATGTCTCTGTGATAATGTCTAGGTACATAACCATCGCAGTAGTCATTTCTATATTCATCAATGTATCTCCGGTCATGATAATCTCTCTCATTCAAGGACCTTGCTTCTAAATAATGACTGCAAATACATTAAAAGATTTCAATTATTCTCTTCATTCTGGATTAATGCAGTTCAAACAAAACATCCTCTTCAAGAATTCTTGGTTTAAATAGCTAACTCAATAAAAGAAAAAAATTCCAATTGATGAATTAGAATTTATCTGCCAAAAGTTTAACAAATAATTTTACTTTTATAATCAAGCAAACAGGCCCATTATATAGACCGCTGTCAAGCACTTCAAACCAAGAAACAAAGCTTGTGTCAAATCATTTATTTAATGTTACTTAAGTGTTCCTTTACCTTCTTGGAGAAAGTTAAAACCCTGGGACTCATCAGTCATATGATAAATGCATCTGTAACTAAGCTTTCCATCCTCTCTCACAGAAGCACACACAGAGATAGCCAAAACAGGATTCCTTTCTCTTTTAATATTAAGTGCCTTTTAGATATCCCTGGACACAGAATTCTCTTATGTATTTAGCTATCCAGGAGCTTTAAACTGATTCCAGTCCTTTCATTTCACCAACTAAATTAAGATCCCTAAAAAGAAAATAATTTGCTATGGCTGTAGAGCACATTAGTGACAAAAAATTGAAGTATCTATCTTCTAACTGCTATTATATAGACCATTTTTATTGCATGTACTACACATCAGCTTCCCCTCTTGCATTGCTAGCCTTCTATTATTACTATTTAAGAAATAGACAATGGAGCTTTTGATGATTGCCTCACGTGCTAAAGACATCTATAATGTATCCCTCTAAAATAAAAAAGGGATCCTGTAATTGCTTGCCTAGGATGACAGTAGTCTACTATCCTATTTCCCTCTGCATTTCTAATTTTCTGTCATTTCGGCTTGAGAAATACAACAAAAAACAGCATCATCAAGTGCCATAATGCTTGAATCTGTAGATCCCTTTGGAAATCTGACAAATACTATGGACCCTCCTCCCAAGAAACAAAGAAATGAATAAACAAAATTTGGCAAGGAATTCCATAGAGGCCAGGGACCTTAGGAAGTTAAGCAGCCTTGATGTGATGGAAAGAAAAGGACACAGATTTAACTGGCCCAGTTTCCCGCCCCCCTCTCTACCTGGGATGAGTGTCCTCTTCAACAGAGTGCGAAGCTTCAAGAGGGATGCACATGGAGCACTGAGGGAGAGAGGGGACACCTGCCCAGTCAGACAAATCAGCTAAAATGATCCTGACAAAATGGAATGACAGATGTTGACTATATTGCCCTTACCAACCCCCTTCCTTTCCCAGAATATGTTGTCATTCTTTTTTCCCAGGGACCTGGGTTTGGCAGAAATAGAAACATCTTTGTAACTTCCACCCAACATGGCTACCATCAAATGCAGGCTGGGGAGATGCAGGAACCCCCTTCTCTTTCCCTAGTGTCAGTCTTAAGTCCTATCCATTGGAGAACTCAGAATATTAGGGTGAGACTGTGGGTATAGGTCAGGGATTTGATCAGTAGGCTTGAACTACCAGAAAGAGAGCTACAACATAAGAAGCTAGAAATGAACATAATCTTGAGGGCATCTTGTTTAATTCTGTAAGGAATCCTTACCATAAAGTCCAAATCTTTCTATCAGAAAAAACTAACACTAATAGTCTCTACCTGGAATACTGCATGAAGTTAGAGATGCTAAAAATCCACAATCTACAGAATAACAAAACATGAAGGGAGGGTAAACTAAAAAAATGAGGGCACCTTCAATCTATAATGGCCAATGACCAAGGCACAGAATTTCATAGGCTATGTATGGATAGGGTAGACAGGATAAACAGATTGATTTTATTTTTTAAAATATTCACTGAGTGCCCAGTGAATATTTCACCATAGCCTTGCAAAATAGCCAGAACTGACGAGGGTATAGGCTTTCATTTTTATTTCCACACAGGTTCTGTGGCAGATAAGAAAAATTATGTAAGGTAAAGTCTCTGCCAACCAATAATGAACAATTTGAGATTAGTCACATAAAAATGAAACAAAACCCAACAATGCAGGATGTAGGAAATGCTCAAAGTTTACACCTGAATGCTTAAAGAGAAGGAAAAGAGAATCTCTTTCTTTAAAATGGTCAGGGAAGAACCCATGAAAAAGATGGAAATAGAGTTGCATCCTAAAGAGAAGCCAGGGTTTGGACAAAGTGAAATGCAGAAGAAATTCCACAGGGAGAAGAATGGCATATTCCCATCTTACACGTTTATAGCACTTCTAGCCACAATGGCTTACAGATGGATTTGCCTATGCATTATTCTGGAAAAAGTAAACAAAGGCAAAAAGAGCAATCTTTACAAAGGGGAATGTAGAAAAATAAGCTGAGAATAGATCATTAAAAGCCCTGTATGCCAGGCTAAGGAATGTTTCGCAAAGGATGGTCTATTGTAATGAATATGAGGTTCTTTAATTAAAGGTGAGATCTCCAGGTCTCAGGCAATGTTCACCTAATCTAACTTATAACTCCCTCCAAAGTGATTCTTATTCACACTAAAGTTTGAGAATCACTAGTTGAAGACTTCATACTTTGTTGTAAAATTCTGACCACAATATAAAGACAGGGTTTATAGTCATCTTTTAATACAGTATGTAGAATGGATTAATTGTGTAGGGAGACCAATTCACCGCTACAGCCAAAAGACAAATGAGAAAGAACAGATATTCTGTAATATATACAACAATTTAAACTATTAATATGTAATAAAAAGCTCTTCTAAACCAATAAAAAAATATAATTTAATAAATAGACTAAGAATAAAAAAATGTTTAAGTGGTTTATAAATTCACTATAAATTAAAAAATTCAAATTAAAACAAAAAGCCAAGACTGTGACAGCATGAAGAAGCATGTTGTAAGAAGTACAATTTGGTACAAATTTTCTAGAAAAAGAAATGTCAATATGTAGCAAGAACTTTGTAAGAGTTTATGCCCTTTTATCTTGAAAATGCCTCTTCTTGGAGTCTATTTTCAGGAAATAATCAGAGGAAAAGATATGGATAAAAAGGCATTTTTAAGAATAATCAAAAATAATTTTATATCTAAAAAATGGGGACTAGAATCCTACTAAGGTTTTCTTTATACTTTTCTTTTTTTTTATTTTTTTATTAAATCATAGCTGTGTACATCGATATGATCATGGGGCATCATTCACTAGCTTCACAGACCGTTTACCAAGTTTCACATATACCCTCGAAAGATGCACCGCTGGTGCAATCCCACCAATCCCCTTCCCTCTACCCACCTCCCCCCTCCTTCCCCTCCCTTTCCCCCTTCCCCCTATTCTTAGGTTGTAACTGGGTTATAGCTTTCATGTGTAAACCCTAAATTAGTCTCATAGTAGGGCTGAGTACATTGGGTACTATACTTTTCTATAATTTTATTAAAAATACTCCTGTGAAGTTTTTAACCTTCAAAAAGACTGTTAGAATATTCTGGATATGGTAAGCAATTACCACCAAACATTATCTGTCAAATAGAGTACTGGCCTGGTGGTTAATTAGACTGACTTAGTAGCATGTTTATTTGCTTGTGAACATGAATGAATTGTTCATCACTCAAATCACTTCTTTTCTACATATATAGATATAATAAACCTATGAATACACTAAATACAGTATATAATAAACTGTGACACTAAGCCTTACAGAGTTGTTTGTATTTATTAAAGTGGGGTTCGGATAGTTTTCTATAGTATATTATACATTAGCTTTGGTCATTGTAATCCTGCCATAGACCTTGCCCTTATATAACAAAGTATCATGAATCATGTTAGTCTGCACCCACTATAAACAAGCTCACTATCTGGCAGAACATGTCTGTTTAGCATGGAGAAGGAAAAAAATTACATACTGTTTTTTAAAGTAACCCCAGCTGGCTAATTTAGAAAGCAATCTGGTAAACAGTCCCAATGGAACATCTGCACAAAACAAGGAGAAAACATAGAACCAACAAAACAAATGAGAAAGGGAAATTAATGGAAGACAGAGTGAAAGAAACTCTACCCACTTAGCCTTTCTTAAATCATTAAGAATTTCAAGATTCCTTTAATTCTCTATGCATGTATTACCTCCAAATTTTACACTGGTTAAGAATAAAATATGCTGCTGCAAATTTTACTGAGGCCCTTTCCTAAATTATTGACTACTGCCTGTGCAAAGGAATAAGTCTTAGAATAAAGCAAGCTTCTAAAATCCCAAACATATCTACTGTCCTTATCTATAAATAAAACCTGTAGAACACAGTCAATGACTAATCTGCAATGCACTTTAACATTCTCAATTAACATATGTTGCTTTTCTTGTATGGAATAAACCCAATCCCCAAATATTCTCTTATTTGTCAAACAATGAGCACTCCAACATACTTCTCTCCCTCCTACAAGCAAGTTAAAGGCACTCACTGGTCATTCTATTATCAGTTATTTAACTTTTTGTGTCTCTTATCTCCGCAACCATGTTACTGGTAACCTTAATGGCCAGATTCAATGTTACTTAATATATTTTACATTGACTTATAGATTAACTATCTCTCATCACTCCCAAACAGACAGATATATGAGTATAGGAACTATAGCCTCAGCACTTACAGTCTAGCTTAAAATAGGCACTCAGTAATTATCTTCTGGATATTTGTTAACTGAATTATAAAACAATTCAACAGATGAAAGCTATATAAGTGACAAATCATTAAAACTACTGATGTTAAAATGTTGCTAGTTCAAAAATAATTTACCAGTCAGAATCTTTAAACTGGTGATGTGGTTTACAATGCCTGTTCTCTTGTGTACTACTGTGAGATCTCTTCCGTTTGTGACTTCCACTGTAGCTTTCATGTCCCCAGCTTTCTCTGCTATCCCAATCAGGACAGTGAGTTCGTTTGGAATGCCGCATCTGTTAACAGAAATGAAAAGATAACTGTGGAGGATATGGATGGTTATGTTTGGTAAAAATATTATAAATTAATATTATTTAAACACAGTATAGACAGACAGCACATGGGATCATACAGGTTCTAAAACCTTTTTAGGTAATGTTTCCCAAGGCATGGGGGCACTGTACCACATCTGACTGGTGTGGCACAGAGATCTAGTATTAAATGACAGGTGACACTGAAGAGCTTAATAAACATTTTCGTTAAATTCTTCTGATTATAACCAGGACTAATTCTTGGTTTGGTGCTTCTCTTCAACTAACACTTGTTAACTTTTTAAAAATAAAAGAAAGGGGGGACTAAAAAGTTCAAGCTTAGAGCCTTTAATAGATAATGAGTATCTAGCTAAAAATTAATAACTTTTAAATTTTAATTTACCATTACCTTCTATTTATTACTGATCTCATTAAGCTATAGATACCTTTTCTTTTAAAAATGTAAAGATTGAGAGGGAAGGAGGGAGGGGTGGGGCCTTGGTGTGTGCCACATCTTTTGGGGGCAAAACATGATTGTAAGAGGGACTTTACCTAACAAATGCAATCAGTGTAACCTGGTTTCTTGTACCCTCAATAAATCCTCAACAATAAAAAAGCAAAACAAAACAAACATAAAGATTGAAATGTGAGCTGATTTAAAAATAAATAATAGTACATTTCATGCAGCTTTGGCAAAATACTGTACTATAAAAAACTAAAGCGAGAGGAACAGATACTAAATACGGGAAGTGACTTTGTTCTAATGGTAAAGAACCATTTGTTTCTCTAAACCTCAGAATTACTTCAAGCTTTGAAAATAAGAGAAGAGGTGGATAGAACACAGTATTCAACACAGAAACTGACAGGCAATAAAAAGGTCACTGTATGAACTACTTTTCTCATCCAACCAGTTTATTTTCTGATCATCCTACAGTTATGCTGAAAATTAAAACTTATTTATTGTAGATCTGGAATGTTTCTAAAAAATAAACCAATCTACAAGGATGCACACAGAAGCAGGGTAACAGTGAAATCAGCTAACAGTGACCAACTCCATTAATAATTTCCAGTGCACAGCCTGGCTTTCTCCTGGCTTAGCACCTGTGCTCAAACAATCTGCCTTTCCCCATCTTAATTCTTTTTCTTTTGTCTATTTTTATTCAGGTCATTTAATTCTTTTTCTTTTTTTGAGACAGAGTGTCACTCGGTTTCCCTCCCTGGGTAGAGTGAACAGTTGAGTTTTTAAAAGTGAAGTCCAAACTCTGCTAAACAAGTTTACAGGTTAAAAGGAATTTCACAATTCATCAAGGAACTAAAAAAGCAAAAACCAATCTAGTTAACCTCATTCAGCTTGCTCAAATGACTGAGTACTAACCAAATAAATATAAGCAAAAATTTAGATGATTTTAAATGGATTAAAGGCTATGAGATGAGATAGCTTCAATTCTCCTGAAGGTATTCCCTAAGGAAAGTATGTATCATGCCATCAGAGTCTGCTGCCAACAAACAGTCAGACCTTTTAATCATTTCTCTTGCTGATTTTAATTTTATGTCCTATCAAGCATTCAATGGATGGATCTGATAATATGGCCATTTTTTTTTTTTTTTAAGCTCATTTTAGAAACAGAAGAGATGGCATTTCTTTGTCAGGTCAAACAATAATCCTAAAACTTGGCCTGGCTGTGGTGGCTCATGCTCATAATTCCAGTATTTTCAGAGGCCAAGGAGGGAGGATCAGTTGAGGTCAGAAGTTCAAGACCATTTGGGTGAGGTGGTTCATGCCTGTAACCCTAGCACTCCAGGAAGGCAAGGTGGGTGGATTGCTTGAGCTCAGGAGTTGGAGTCCAGTCTGAACAAGACTGAGAACCTGTTTCTATCAAAAACTAAAAAACTAGTTAGGCCTCATGGTGAGCTCCTATAGTCCCAGCTACTTGGGAGGTTGAGGCAAGAAGATTGCTTAAGCCCAGGAGTTTGAAGTTGCCCGTAAACTATGATGCCATAGCCCTTTACCTAGGGCAACAGAGATTCTGTCTCAACAACAACAACAACAACAACAAAAAGAGAAGTTGGTTAAGACCAGCCTGAGTGACAAAGTGACACTCCAATTCTCTACATAAAATACAAAAATTTAGGAGGATGTGGTGGTGCAAGCCTGTAGTTGCTCAACAGGATGAGGCAAGAGCGCAGCAGAGTTTGAGACTGCACTGAGCTTTGATGACATCTCTGCACTCTAGTCCCAGCAAGAGAAACAATGTCGCCAACAAAAAAGTTACCTCCATATGGGAAACTGAAATGACACAACAATTTACTTGAGGCAAAAGAAAAAAGAAAAAATCTTCAGAAGAGGTGAAGCTATCAAAAAAAATTTATATTTCTAGTGTGATTCTTCTGACCTGTTCCTACAAATACTCAAGTTGTATTTCAACCACATCAGAACTCAGCTTTTGGTTAAGCATTCTTAAATAGCAGCAAGCAAAATTACAACATCTGATGACGGAGGGCTATTATTATGATCATCCATTATTATGCAGTTTTTGTAAGGCACATCTATTTGTTTCAGTTTTGGTTTTTCCCCTTCTGCTGTTAGTCTGATGCCACAACCAGTACTTCTGTAACAAGGCAGAACTCTCAAATTATCGGTTGATATGTAAACATCAAAATAAGAACGAACTCTTCTGACAGTCCCAAATTTTAATTTTTCTAGTCAAGTTCACTACTTTAAAATTTAACTCAGCTGTTTGTTCCTGTCCGTCTGTTCCCCACCCACAATGTTCAGAAACATTTTACCTACAGGCAAAGATTAAGATTACTAGACCCACGTTCTATGTGGTAAAGTTTCTTTGCACACACAGAAAACAAAAACAACCTGAAATTATTACACTACCTCTGTTTAATAAAGAATACATATTAGAATCACCGGGTATATTAAAAAAAAAAATCAGACGCAATGGACGCATAGATATATATGCATATTAGAAATCTGATTCTCCAATGCCCTTCTAATTACCCCGTAGTTTTTAACAACTTTATGTTACGCACATGGTTTAAAAACATGGAGACAGAAATTAGGATTAAATGGCTCCATGAGGACAGCATTTAATGGACACCAAGCCTGTATGGTGCGTGTATGGAACACAATCATAAACGGACAGTAAAATAGACGTGCTGGCTGGTCGGTTCGGTTCAGAGACATGTTTACTAAGGATCGGACAAACATAAAGGATTATTTAAGCAATCGGGGACAATAAAATGCAAAACTATCAGAAATGTAGGTTCGCTGCAACAATGGTGTCCTCCACCTTAAGAAAAACAAAACAGAGCAAAGGACCAGCCTCTGCATATTTACACAGCTCTCAGGCACTGACTTCCATGACCTGGATGTGCAGCTCCTCGGAGGCCCAGTCTCCACCCCCCGGCGCGGGCAGCTGGCCAGCGCCTTTGGCGCACCCACACATAGGGGCAAACGCTTGACTCTAGAAACCCCCCAAACGCTACGAACTGCGGGGCCAGAAATCCAGGGGGAAACTTGACCCCTAACAACACGAACGTAGGGGACGGCTCTCGAAGGGTCCCCGACAGGGCTCATCAAGAACCCGAGTTCGTCGGCCAGGACCGAGGGGAGAGCCCGGGGCCTCCGGAGCTGCGATGCGGGCGGCCAGACCCCTCAGAGCGGGGTCAGCTACAGAACCGCCACGCCTGAGCAATTTAAGGTGTTTAAGACCAGCAGCCGAGTAGCGCCCCGCAGAAACTCCCGACTCAGTGCCCAGGCGCCGAGGCCCCGAACCCGGTCGCTTCTGCGCCACCGGCTCCGAGACCTAAAAGACTGGACAGCCGTCCAGCCCTACACGCCCCACTGGAAACCTTACCTCCGCAAAAGCAAATGGCCGAGAAATGTCGCCAAACCGCCGTCTTCACTCTCCAGTCGCTGCGACAAACACCCTACAAAATGGCGGCAGCGCCGTCGCCCTACAACCCCCCAGGCGGCCTCTGGCTCCGCCTACGCCGCGCGAACGCGCCTGCGTGACAGGGCCTCGCGCGCTCCCGCCTCTAAGAGGTGGGGTTCCGTGTGACGTCAGGGGCGGGATCTGGGCATTCACACTGCGGCTGCGCAGCCCAGGGCTGGCGTGGTGAGGAAACTGAGTGTGTTTTTGGAAAACCAGCGTGAAGCCAGGAGGGAACGTTTGTGTTGTCTTCGGTATCTCAGACCCCAGAATTCAGTAAATGTTTGTAGGTTGTTTACATAAGCTGCGTTTGGCTATTTTGCTCAGTTGGTTTGAGTTCAAAGCGATTAGGCGAAAGGTGGACATTTACTCCCAGGATCCCTGCACCAGTTAGCTTACCGTTTTGGTTTTTTTTTTTTGAGATAGTCTCACTTTGTCACCTTTGGTAGAGTGCATTGGCGTCACAGCTCACAGCAACCTCAAACTCTTGGGCTCTAGCGATTCTCTGGTGCCTCAGCCTCCCTGTAGCTGGGACTAGAGGCGCCCGCTACAACGCCCGGCTATTTTTAGAGACGGGATGTCACTAGGGCTCAGGCTGGTCTCTAACTCCTTGGCTCAGACAGTCCACCCACCTGGGCCTCCTGAAGTGCTAGCATTACAGGCCTGAGCCACAGCCTCAACTTTCCCTATTACATCAGTTACCTGGCAAATGATCACCTTTGGTCAGAAGATTTAATGGATATAACCATCTAAATTTCTAAGAATTCACTATGAACACCAGAAACACTGCCTAATCCAGTAGCTTCATGTCTGCAGGAGAACAAATATGTCCAAGAAGACCTTGTTAAACCATGTGTTAAAAAGAACTATTTAAAGAAATTATTAGCTATAAAGAGCAACCAGAAGAATATACTTACATATTCTAGGACATATGTTTAACTTTAGATGAAGAAAATACTGATCTATGAAAGCCAAGTTCCAGAGTAAAAGTTTAAATTATTGTGTAAATGAAATTAACAAAAGCATATCATCTTGACTTGGTGCCTGTGCTCAGTGGTTAGGGCGCTGGCCACATATACAGGGCTGGTGGATTCGAACCAAGCTATAGCAACAATGACAACTGCAACAACAATAACAAAAAAAAAAAAAGTTTTGGCGGTGACTGTAGTCCTGGCTCCTTGGGAGGCTGAGGCAAGAGAATCTCATAAGCCCAAGAGTTTGAGGTTGCTGTGAGCTGTGACGCCACTGCACTCTATTGAGGGTGACATAGTGAGACTCTGTCTAAAAAAAAAAAAAGCATATCATATGTACACCATGGAATACTATTCAGCCATTAAAAAAATGGAGACTTTACATCCTTTGTATTAACCTGGATGGAAGTGGAACACATTATTCGTAGTAAAGCATCACAAGAATGGAGAAACATGAATCCTATGTACTCAATTTTGATATGAGGACAATTAAGGACATGTTGGGGGTGGGGGAAGGGGAGAGCAGAGAGAGAGAAGAGGAGGGAGGGGTGGGGAAAGGAAGAGCAGAGAGGGGGAAGGAGGAAGGGGGTGGGGCCTTCTTGGTGTGTTCCACACCTTTTAGGGGCAAGACGCGATTGTAAGAGGGACTTTACCTAACAAATGCAATCAGTATAACCTGGCTTCTTGTACCCTCAATGAATCCTCAACAATAAATAATAAAAAAAAAAAAGCAGGGTGGTGCCTGTGGCTCAAAGGAGTAGGGCACCGGCCCCATATGCCAGAGGTGGCGGGTTCAAACTCAGCCCCGGCCAAAAACTGCAAAAAAAAAAAAGCATATCATTTTTATAGATAACCTTTTCAAAGCTGTAAGTGTAAACCTTACAAAGTTATAACCTCTCTTATAAGCTTCTCTTTATAATTATCATTCTGTATTCAATTAGATTTTTTGTTGTTTTTAACTACCAATTAAATACTCATTATATGTTAACCACTTTATATACATGATCTTATTTAATCTGAAGAATCCTAAGAGGTGGTCAGTTATGGAGTCCCAGAATTAAGATTCAAACCCAGGCCTTGCTTGCTCCAAAGGTTTGCGTTTAATGCTTTCTACTTACTGCTTCAACTCATACAACAAAGTAGATAGCAACTTACTTTACTGAGTGATTAGAGGAAATGTGCTGAGTCCATCTTTCAGCGAGACCAAAAGGTGTCTGACAAAACTACTGGCCAGGGTAATATATCATCGAAGGGTCTTCATGATGAAACAATGGGTCAGTTTATCTCCAGTACCTCAAGGTCTCAGTGCCTTACTTGCTGTTCAATACCAAGTCACAAAGGGTCTCCCAGGCATCCCACTCTACCCCAGCTGAGTAACATCTCCAGTGTTTCCTGACACTGGCTGTGAGGAAGTTCACACAGAACACTATTAAACAAGACTCAGTCACCCCAAACAATCCCTTACTCATGACACACACTTTCCAGCACATATGTAAGGTGGGGAGTAGAAGGGTGCAGGGAGTAGTTTAATTCAGAGGTTCTGAGGAGAATACCATAGTCTCTTCTTTCCAGTCTCCTTGTCCTTTTCACTTCCACCTCTGAAAGGGTCTCGGGGCCAGAGTCATCTAAATATGTCTTTTGGATACACCTGTCACAGGAACTACAATAATCTTGGGACTCCTCATGATATTTGTTCTGAAAACTGCAGCAGATAAGCCATTTACCCAAAATATTTCCATTTCAACCCATTTTGCCCTGGAAAAGGGAAGTAGTATGATAAGCAGACTCAGTAACGGATTCTGAGATTCTTAGCTGCTGTAGACTGGTCACATCATTCCTCCTCATTGGTGTAGAAAATCAGGAGTTGAACTGAGATCTTTTTGTAAACTGAAATTGTTGACTTGGTATAGAGTCCTTGGGTTTCAGAAGAATCACTACAACAAATGAAATGATTTCCTAATGTCTGTCATGTATTATTATTTGTCATGTCACTACCCCCACACCGATCTGATTAAAATTGCACTTAAAACTTTTTCTCAGATGATGCATTTTCTCTAATAAATTTATTTCATGAATTTTTCTCAGTATTTTAATTTTTTTGGCCGGGGCTGGGTTTGAACCCGTCACCTCCGGCATATGGGACTGGTGCCCTACTCCTTGAGCCACAGGTGCCACCCACTCAGCATTTTAATATTATTATAAAATTATCCTGACTGTGGTGTCATGGTAGATCAGACATGGGATGAAACACCTTGATTGGGACAATCTGTAGGTATATCTTGGATAGGCCTGTACATACAAAATCATTCATAAGTGATGAAGAAGCGATTTCTCATCCAGTTCAGTAAATTGGGTTTCTCAACCCTCATTGCCAATATTCTCAACTATCAATCGTCCACTGAAACCACCTAAGGTGAAATATATTTATCTAGATCCTAAACATTATATGAACATTGTAGAATTTCACATAAAACTATGAGAATATGTAACATGTATTAGTCTCTAAATCTTCCAAGGTTACTTTTGAAGTATACATATCAAGTTCCTACTTCATGTAATTATAAGTTCAGCACTCTTCAGAATATTCTGATGTTTTCTGGAGGGACTATTAGCTTTTCTGGTGGTTTCTTGTCACATCTCACTCCAAAGTCTTAGTCCTGGCTCTGTTCCTCATTTGTCTAATATGATCTCATCTGTAGTTGCTTTCCTTACTTCATAATGTTTTGTGCTACCTATGGACACAGACCTCTTCTCTTGTGTTACTAATGTATAACTTTTACAAGGAATAGCCTTACAATTTTGAGGATACAGTACAACACCCCCATCTTCAGTTTTGATTTCCACAGTTTCATTTACTCAAGTTCAACCAAGATCTGAAAATATTATTATTGCTTTTTTAATTGAGATAGAGTCTCACTTTGTCACCCTTTGTAGAGTACTATGGCATCATAGCTCACAGCAACCTCAAACTCTTGGACTCAAATGACTCTCTTGTCTCAGCCTCCCAAGTAGCTGGGACTATAGGTGCCCACCATAACGCCTGGCTATTTTTGTTGTTGTTGTTTGTTTAACAGGCCTGGGCTGGGTTCGAACCCACCAGCCCCAGTGCACATGGCTGGCACCCTAACCACTCAGCTTTGGGTGCCTAGCCCTAGATCTGAAAATGTTAAATGAAAAATTTCAGAAACAAACAATTCATAAGTTTCAAAGTATGTGCCATTCTGAGTAGTGTGATGAATCTCTCATTGTCCAGCCCTGTCTCACCTGGGTCATGAATCTTTCCTTTATCTGACATCTCCACATTGTCTTGCTCCCCACCCAAGAGTCACTTAGTAGCCCTCTCAGTTATCAGATTGACTGATGAGATATTGCAGTGCTTGTGTTCAAGGAATCCTTATTTTACTTAACAATGACCCCAAAGCACTAGCTTTGTCAAGCTTGGGATGCAGACAACTAGCCTACACCAAAGAGAGGCCATAAAGTGCTTCCTTTAAGTGAAAAGGTAAAAGTTCTCCACTTAATAAATAAGAAAAAATTGTATGTTGAGATTGCTAAGATCTATAGTAAGAACAAATTCTCTATATAATTGTGAAGGAGGAAAAAGAAATTCATGCTAGGGCGGCGCCTGTGGCTCAGTCGGTAAGGCGCCGGCCCCATATACCGAGGGTGACGGGTTCAAACCCGGCCCCGGCCAATCTGCAACCAAAAAATAGCCGGGCGTTGTGGCGGGCGCCTGTAGTCCCAGCTACTCGGGAGGCTGAGGCAAGAGAATCGCTTAAGCCCAGGAGTTGGAGGTTGCTGTGAGCTGTGTGAGGCCACGGCACTCTACCGAGGGCCATAAAGTGAGACTCTGTCTCTACAAAAAAACAAACAAACAAAAAAAAGAAATTCATGCTATTCTTGCTGTCTCACCTCAGACGGCACAAGTTACAGCCGTGGTGCATGGTAAGTGCTTATTTAAGTTGGAAAAGACATTAAATGTTTGGGTAGAAGACATGAACATACAGATAATTATTGCGCCTTCATACAAACAATTCTTTTTGTTTTTATTGTTGTTGTTTGAGACAGAGTTGCACGCTGTCGCCTTGGGTGGAGTGCCATGGTGTCATCATTGCTCACAACAACCTCAGACTCCTGGGTTCAAGTGATCCTCTTGCCTCAGCCTCCAGAGTAGCTGGGACTACAGGTATGTACCACCGTGCCTGGCTAGTCTGTTCTGTTTTTAGTAGGGTCGGGGTCTCTCTTGCTCACGCTGGTCTTGAACTCCTGAGCTCAAGCAATCTACTCACTTTGGCCTCCCAGAGTGCTAGGATGACAGGTGTGAGCCATCATGCCCCACCAATAGTTCTTGATTTGCATAAAACTGAGCCAAATATGTACAAATGGCCTTCATAATGGAGGCTTTACCCATTGGCCTATAACTTAGGCTTGGGAATTAGTGAAGTCACACTTGAAAAACCTGGGGCCCACCAATGTAGCCTCATGTTCTTATCCCCCTTCGTGATGCTGCAGGAAAATCCCTCGGTTCAAGGAGCACCAGCATATGGCTGTCTTGGTGTTGGGGTGGGGGTCATAGAATGTGATCTGAAGAATCCTTTTCTGCACTTGTGACATGAGGTTGGAATATGGAAATACTAGGAAGGATTACCGGGGGCCACTTGCTAAGGGGAAAGGTAAGACAAGGGAAGAGGACATGTTTCATGTTTGAGAGCATAATATGTTTGTAACAGCTACCCTGGGGTTGATATAGGACATGGAAAAGAGTAGAAGCACGCCCAGAGATCTTTCCTCTTCCAGACAGGAGAAGACAGACAGGTGTCTGCACATGAACGGGTTCCCTGAAAGCATCTGTGGTTCTGTGCCTAAGACAGGGGCAGTTAGTGGGTCCTTTGGGGAATGATAAGGAGGTGGTATCTGCAGACCTTCCGTGTGTGTGTGTGTGTGTGTGTGTGTGTCTATTGTTATGGTGAATAACGAAGGAGAAGGGATATGTCATGGTAATGCATCACGAAATTTTGCAAGGGTGCTGGGAAAATTAGCTTGCTTTCTCATCTTTACCACTGTG
The DNA here is from genome assembly GCF_027406575.1 of Nycticebus coucang. Classification (NCBI taxonomy): domain Eukaryota; kingdom Metazoa; phylum Chordata; class Mammalia; order Primates; family Lorisidae; genus Nycticebus; species Nycticebus coucang. Next base: position 82,301,486 of record NC_069796.1, read on the forward strand.
GTAGTTTTCTTTTTATCCCCCGCTCTGACATCTCCTCCCCCCACCTATTTTGTTAAAATCTTTGCCTTTTTAAGTAGCTGAGAAGGAGGGTGGAGGTAGTGTTATATTGTGAGCTGAGTCATAAGGAACTCAGGCTGGGAGACACATATGGGGAAGGGACAGCATCTCAGATGCAGGGATAGGATGTTTCAGAGAGAGAGAGTGAAGGAGATTCAGTGAAGTGGAGCTCAAAGAGCTCCCTCTGAGAGCCAACTTTGAGGTAGATGGGGGATAATTTAGCTCTGTTCCTGTCCTCTTTCAGGGTGCAGCTGCCTCTGTGTTCTGACAGCCAACAGCTCACTTCCCCTTGTTTCTCTTCTCCTGCCTGGAGGGCAGAGAGACTTTGTGGAGAAATATGGATGGAAGAGACGGAAAAACATCAGCTAGTGTGGGCTATGTGCTTCCTAACTAGGATGTTTAGAGTCCTAGCTGGATCCAGCACAGGGATGGTCCCTGTGCCATCACTGTCCTGGATATGAAATGTTATTATGCAATTTCACCTTACTTTTCTTAAACAATAAATGCTTCTTATTTAAGAAACTTGGCTGCCTTTTGAAGAACTCTGTTACTGCTGGGTCTTTTCTCCATGTCCTACATGTTACCTGGCTTGAAGAAGGGGGATGGGTCTTTTTTGTTTGTTTTATTAAGTCATATATACACAGATCATGAATACGTTTATGCCTTTGTGGGATTCAATGTCTTGATTATTTGTACAAATTGGAGTGCTTACATCCTACTACTTGACGTGGCTTTCACCTCATTTACTTAATCACAGTGTTAAGACATTTGTGTTCAATACTTGACAGATTTGACTTGTACCCTTGCAATATGCTCCTCCCTCTATCGAACCACTCCCCTCCCTTTCCATCCCCCTCCCCTTCCCTCCTTCATCCTGGGCTATAGTTGTGATTTATCACTCATATGAAAGTATGAGGGATTATAAATTTTTATAGTAGTCTTTTCAGAGCTCAGGTTCTTCCATTATCTTCATTCCACTCTCCTGATCCCAGTGTCTGGGGACAGGTTACCAAGCAGACTTTTTTTTTTTTTTAAAGATACTAGATTGACTTAAGCAAGTTGGATTATGTTTTAAAGGTAAATGTTCTTCTCCCTTTATTTCAACGTGAAAAGAGTCTAGGAAAAAGTATTACTAGTTATTCAGAACTAGTGGAGTGTGTGATGGTAACCTAATATTCTTAAACTTAAGAATATTTGTAATCTTCTGATTTCTGTTAATGTTTATGTATGTGGGGGGATGTGTGCACACAGCAAGGATTCAGGAAAACATCAGTTTTATGCTTGGACATAAGTATGTTTAATCATTTTGGCTAGTTGAGGAAGAGTATGGTGGATTACATTATTGTTCACCAAATATTCATTTCTTTTCTACCAACTCCATGGGAAGAATATCATTTCCTGCTCTGTTGTGGCAGGGCTCAGCCATGTCACTGGCTTTGGCTAATGAAATATAGGTAGAAGGCCAGGCACAGTGGCTCACATCTGTAATCCTAACACTCTGGGAGGCCAAGGCAGGAAGATTGCTTGAACTCAAGAGTTGGAGACCAGCCTGAGTAAGAGAGAGATCCTATTTCTACTAAAAATAGACAAACCAGCCAGGTGTAGTGGTTGCTCACAGCAACCCCAAACTCAAGGGCTAAAGTGACCCTCTGCCTCAGCCTCTCAAGTAGCTGGGACTATAGGCCACTGCCCCAATGCCCAGCTATTTTTAGAGACAGAGTCTTGCTTTTGCTCAGGTTGGTCTCAAACTCCTGAACTTAAGCAATCCACCCACCTCAGCCTCCTAGAGTTCTAGGATTACAAGCGTGAGCCACTATACCCAACTTTTCAACCTTTTTAATCTCAGGGCACTCTTGAACTTCCTCAGCACACTTAAACTATGTCAATACAAAAAAAAGTGTTAAAAAAAGAACATACTTACCATGCTTTGAACTTCTTTCAAAAATAATAATCTGTAAAAAATTTTGTGGTATACTTAAGATCCTCTCACAGCACAGCCACACTGTTCACTGTGCCACAGCACCTTGGCTGAAAATCACTGATTTAAGATTATATTGCATAGTCCACTTGCCCCCCTTACACTCCTGCCCTTCACCATGGGCAGACCATGTCTTGGATAGATACTGGTCTTGGAGGTTAAAAGCCTCATGGAGCGGACCTGGACTTCATCTATAGCTTGGAACCAAACCCAGCTGGCCTTGCCCTTATCAGCCAAACTCAGCCAAACTGCACGTGTGAGTGAGAATAAATGCTTATGTGTGCGCCTGACTTTTGCGGTATTACACAGCGCTCTTATAAAAAAATAGCTAAGTGATGCTGAGATTTCTCAGTGTCCCTAATATCTAATCTCCCCTACTTCCACAGTAATAATTCTCTTCCTCAATAGTTACTAAGTAAGGTCACTTGGACAAAATCTTGTATTTTCCCAACTCTTGTGGTTTGGTAAGGTCTTGTACCTAAATTCCAGGCAATGATAGGTAAATAGAAATGTTCCTAAATGGAGAGAGTAGACACCTCTATTATCCATCCTCCTCCTGTGGGCTTTAATGCATATGTGATGGCTATATCAGAGATACAAACTAGGACCTCCTGGCTGGCCAGATGTTTTTAAATAAAGTTTGATTACAGTACAGTACCATTCATTTTCATATTGTCTGTACCGCTTTTGTGTTACAAAGGTAGAGTTGATTAGCTATGAGAGACTTTATAGGCAGCAAAGCCTAAAATATTTAGTATCTGGCCCTTTAGGCATAAGTTTACTACCATGGGCCTAGACCATGCATGAATTGCCTTCTTGGACCAGAAAGAACATGAGAAAACAATATACTACAACTTAATACTATCTTCCTTGGGGATTTCCTTCAATATCTAATATTATCTATCTACCTATTTTTAACTGATAGGTGGGAGAAGGAATCATTATCACTATTTTAGTTCACAATATTTGTTGTGTATGTCAGCCATAAACATTTTATAAATATTTGATTGAACTTTTAATTAGGTTTCTTATTAAAGGTAATTTAAAAGTGAAACTGGAATGAGGACCCCGGAAGTATTTACATTAAGGGTCTTCCACCTGGGTGACAACAGGAAGCACAGTCATGAACAGGGGGATGGAAGGACGATGGCAAAGAAGGGGTGAGGATGGAGCCTTGGGGAGCATCAGAGTTTGTGGGGGGAGAATAAGGGAGGAGAAGGGAGGCTAAAAATAGAGGCCAGACGGTCAGGAAGGGAAGAAAGTAAGGAGCAGCCCCTAGGGGCTATGTAAGGGGACAGCTGAGTTGTTTCAAGAGTTGTGTTAAAAGCGGACATGTTGGATAGGGAATAGGAAGATACTGGATTAAAAAGTTAAGAAGTCCATAGTTATCTGGGAAATGCAAATTAAAACCACGATGACCTATTATTCTTCCCTCCCAAGAATGGTTAAGCTAAAAAAATTAGCCAATAACAAGTATGGGCAAAATGAAGAGAAATCAGAACCTTCACGGCCTGGTGATGAGAATGTAAAATGGTGCAGCTGCTTTGGAAAAGTCTGACAGTTTCTCAAATGATCAAATTGTTCCCATGTGCCCCCGCAATTCCATGGTATCAAGAGAAGTGAAGATATATGTTCATACAAAAGCTTGTACGTGAATGTTCATAATGGCATCATTCGTTATAGCCCCAGAGCAGAAACAATCAAAATGTCTATCAACTGAAGAACAGATTAAACAAATACGATATGTCCTTACATTTATTCAGCCACAAAAAGGAGTTAATTGCTGGTATTTGCTACACTGTGAATAAACTTTTAAAACATTATGCCCAGTGAAAGCAAGTCACAAAAGACCATAGATTACATGATTTCATTTATATGAAAGTGCAGAATAGGGAAACCTATAGTGAAAGGAAGTAGAATCATGGCTGCTTAGAGCTGGGGGTGGGGATAGGAACACAGGGGTGAGCACTAACAAGTATGGGGTTTATTTTGGGGGGTGATGAAAATATTCTAGAATGGACAGTTGTGATGATTGCATGTATCTGTGAATATACTAAGGATCATTGAATTGTGAACTTTTTTTTTTTTTTTTTTTTGTAGAGACAGAGTCTCACTTTATGGCCCTCGGTAGAGTGCCGTGGCATCACACAGCTCACAGCAACCTCCAACTCCTGGGCCTAAGCGATTCTCTTGCCTCAGCCTCCCGAGTAGCTGGGACTACAGGCGCCCGCCACAACGCCCGGCTATTTTTTGGTTGCAATTCAGCCGGGGCTGGGTTTGAACCCACCACCCTCGGTATATGGGGCCGGTGCCTTACCGACTGAGCCACAGGCGCCGCCCCTGAATTGTGAACTTTAAATTGGTGAATTGTATGGTATAACATAAAGGTCAATCAAGTTTTATCATAAAGAAATTACGAAGTCACCAGCAAGCAGCTTTTGAGGGAGCATCTTTAATAGAGTACGGAGTGACTCGGCCAGAAGACCAACTGCGGTATGTTGAGGAGGATTGGGAGCTGTAAAGTAGCACAGTGGAGTTTTGAGAGAAGGGTCTTTAGGTGTGAAGCTGTGCGGAGAGTGAAAAGAGGCACGAGAAGAAATCAAGGGAGAGGAGTGATGACTTGTGGAGCCTCAGCCATAGGAGCTTCCAGGGGATGCAGAGGGAAGGCGGACTTTTCAAGAGAGCAGAGCCCAGTTTTCTTCCAAAACATGAGAGAAGGAGAGAAGAATACTAGAAGCTCATTAAAAACAGGAACCACATCACATTTGCTATTGTAATCTCAGTGTCTAGCTCTGTAAATACTATCTATGCATTCACTAAATTTTAATGAGGGTAGACTCTGTACCAAGTATCATTTTCATCCCAACAAAGGCCTCAGAGAACAGAGCATGCCAGGGTCATGAATCCTCTCCCTGGGCTGGCAAGTCCCACAGACTTATTTATTATCATCTTTGGCACAGTTATCATTTGCATGACAACACATCGACATGTTTGCTAACAGTGATCCATCTCAGAGAACAAATTATATGAAAATCTGAGCTTTACACGGAAAAGAATAGTATTAATGCTGATTTTACATGAATCATCAGTATTAATCTATTGAAGTAGTTAATTGTATCTCACTGACACGGCACGATATTACCACAACAGCATTTTAGTGCTTTGATGGGAAACTTTCATATGCAAAGCTTTCATATTTATTAATTTCAGGTTATTGTAAGAGTAACGTTTATGAGCAAACAAAACTTTTCTTCAAAGATATGTTATAGACTGGGTGTAGTGGTTCACACCTATAATTCTAGCATCCTGGGAGGCCGAGACAGGAGGATTGTTTGAGTTTAGGAGTTTGAGATTAGCCTGAGCAAGAGAGGGACCCCATTTCTACTAAAAATAGAAAAATTAGCAAGGCATTGTGGCAGGTGCCTGTAGTCCCAGATACTTGGGAGGGTGAGGCAGGAGGATTGCTTGAGCCCAGGAGTTTAACATTGCAGTGAACTAGCTTGATACCATGGCACTGTAGTTTGGGCAACAGAGTGAGACGGTCTGAAAAAAAGTGCTGTTAAGGAATACAGTAAATCCTTGAACATCCTCTAATTTGAAGCATAAATGCCTCACAATTTCCATCTATTCTTTTTCAAAGTACTTAAAGGAAATGAGTTCATTTAGAAGCTGATACCAAGCCTTGAAACAATTTTTACAAATTATTAAACTCGTGTTATGAAAGTGGCAACACCTGAGTGAATGGGTTAGAGAACAATGAAACTAAATCATTTGCATAAATCATAGCTCTCACCAAGCTTCTCAGCCATGCAGGGGACACCTGCTCACCACGGCTCTCCAGAGAGCCCCCCCATTATGATAAGGATCAAATTTTCTCTCTCTCATCATTTTAAAGGCAGAGTATAAAAGCATTTTTTTTTTTTTTTTTATTGTTGGGGATTCATTGAGGGTACAATAAGCCAGGTTACACTGATTGCAATTGTTAGGTAAAGTCCCTCTTGCAATCATGTCTTGCCCCCATAAAGTGTGACACACACCAAGGCCCCACCCCCTCCCTCCGTCCCTCTTTCTGCTTCCCCACCTGCATTTTGTTTTTAAAAACCACTTGTTGAAGAATATTTGACATGTAAAAAGTTGTATATACAGCAGAACCTCTGTCAACTGACCACCCAAGGGACTGTGACAAATTCGCCTACATATAGTGGGGTTCACCATAAGGAAATAGGCCTAGTGTGCTGATATGTTCACCTGCTTTACTTTCTTGTATCATCAACATCATATGAAGTCTAACGTAATCAAAGCCCAGTAAGATCATACATACAGTATCATACAAAATCAATGCATTTACTGTTTTCTCGTGTCTTAATCATTCTTTCTGGAACTAAGAGTCAGTCTTGATCTGTTTCTTATTCTTATTACAAGTGTAAGTGAAGAAAGCCCTCTTAGTGCTGGCTGCACCACTCAGCATACCCAGGGACTTTTCCTTAGCAAAGGACTTCAACTGCGTTACGAGGTGCCTGACAGCCTCTACTTTTGGAGTCTCTGAAATTTCTGTGTCATCCTCGCTTGCTTCCTCCCCTTCATCAGCTGCTTCATGCACTATTATGCTGGTCTGTATTTTGGTCAATATCACTTGGAAAATTGCTTCTGAGTCAGGTTCATTACAGGTTGCCACCTCATCGTCCGTTGCAACAAAACCTTCAAAATTTCCTTTGAATACTGCGATGGGAGATGGACTGTCTTACAAGGCCAAAGTATCATGCTCTTGGGTTGTGATAAATCCAACTTTCTTGAAATACTTCTGTGTCATGTCTGGCTGAACTTAGTTCCAAGAAGAACTGATCCAGAGGGCAGCATCCAGAGCATCAACTGATGCAGCAGATGACGTTGCTTCCACAAGTGACCACAGGTTTGTATTTTAGTGATGACCCACTGCAAGAGCTGGGCTTGGTAGTGCATTTTAAATGTTTAGATGATTCCTTGGTTAAGACAGTGGATTTTCAAGGTTGTGTTTGGAGGTCGAAATTTCAATGTGATGTTTGTGAGATGATTCATTTGCAGGTGGCCAGGAGATTTGTCTACTGCCAGTAGAATAGACTGTTTTGTTTTCTTTATTTCTTGGTTCATATCCCTTGCCCACTTCTCAAATAGGGCACCAGTCATCCATGTGTGTGTGTTTGATCTCCAAGTGACAGGGAGATCTTTGGGCACGTAGCTTCGCCAATTTGCCACTCACTAAGGGCTTTAGTTTCTCTCTGGTTGATCTAGTGCAAAGCAGAACTGTGAAACATTATTTGGAAAGTTTTCTGCTCTTAACATTTGTTACCCTTCACAATGAGGCTTTTTTATAAGGCATCTCCTTGAAAAAGAGTCAAATCAGCATTAAAGATGTATTCATCTCTGAAGCTCTGGTGAAGTCTGGGGACTTTTTAGTGGACTCTTCCACAACGTCTACTGGAACTTCACTGGATTCACTGCACAAGACGTTCTTGGAGATCTTGTGTCACAGTTAAAATGTCTTGAGCCAATCACCTGATGCTTGAAAATCTGCCACTCTGAATTTCTGTGAGAATTTTTTAGTGACAGCTTAGATCATTGACTAGACTAGAGACTTGGGTGTTAATGGCCCTCCTTTGTTTGAATCAGCTTAAAGAGGCTTCACTGACTTCATTGAAGGAAGTTTTTTGCATTTTCCTCTGTAGTTCTCCACTTTCCTTACCATAGCTCTCCAAACACTCATATTTAACTTTTTGGATGTTGCTAACTAACGTTCTGCTAACACCAAAATGTTCCACCATCTTTCTTTGGCTGTTGCTTTCCAGAAAGGGTAGAAGATCAACCTTTTCCTTCAGTGTCAGCTCTTGGAGCTCTTTCCTTTGGGGCATCACGTCTCAATTAACTGTACAATTTTTCAGTAGTTGTAGGATGTACTTACAATTCAGTTAGTCTTTCATGCTGAAAATTCTTCCATAACACATGATAAACAATAGGACGTTAGGCCTAATTCAACATGTATAATGATAGAACTTGTAAAAAAAGTTCTATAGAAAATAGAACTGTAAAAAAAGAACTTATACTGAAGAAAAAAATAATATAAATAGGGCCAAATGCAAAGCCCACACCTTCTACCCCTGGGTGTAGAGTGGACTCAACTGCTCAAGTTATGTAGGGTAAATTATTATTGTGTGTCACAGTCCCTGTGGTCAAGATATAAATTACAGAGATGGTCAATATATAAAGGTCAGTCTTCCATTAAGTACATGTGGTGCATGTTCAGTCTATGAAAATTGGGTCAACTTAAGGAGGTAGTCAATGTAGGGAGGATGACTGTGGAGGTTCTACTGTATTTAATTATACAACTTGATGAGTTTGGTGGATAAGTATACATTCATGAAACCATCATTACTACCAGAGCCTAGACATATCAATCACCTCCTAAATTTTCCTTTTGTCCTCTTTATCATTATTATTATTTTGTGGTAAGAATGCTTATCAGAAGATCTAGCCTCTTAGCAAATGTTAGGTAGCCAATACAGTCTTGTTAGCTAGAGGCAGCAGGCCATATTCAATCTCTAGAGTTTATTCATCTTGCATAACTGAAACTTTGTACCTTTGACCTTCACCTCCCATTTCCTCCTCCCCCCAGGCCCTGGCAACCACCCTGCTATCTACTTCTATGAACTAGAAATAGAACTGGCCATTTCAGATTTCACATATAAGTCAGATCATACAGTATTTGTTTTTCTGTGTTTGACTGGTTTCAGTTAGTATGATGTCCCTCAGGTCCAACCTGAGGCAGAATTTTCTTCTTTTCATTTTACAGCCAAACAACATTCCATCATATGTGTACCACATTTATTTATCCATTTATCTGTTGCTGAACACTTCAGCTGTGTCCCTGTCTCAGCTATATAGGAATAATGAATAATGAACATGTCTTAATATCTGCCCAAAGAATTTTGGCAGCCAGAATTCTTTGTTGGTGTCATATCTGAACAATCATTGCCAAGACCAAGGTCAAGGAACTTTCTGCTGTTTTTTTCTAGGACTTTTATAGTTTCAAATTTTTTTTTTCCTTTGAAACAGAGTCTCACTCTGTCACCCTGGGTAGAGTGCTGTGGCATTATAGCTCACGGGAACTTCAATCTCTTGGGCTCAAGCGATCTTGTCTCAGCCTCCCAAGTAGCTGGGATTACAGGTGCCTGCAACAATAGCGGGCTAGTTTTTTTATTTTCAGTAGAGACAGGGGTTTTGCTCTTTTTCAGGGTCTCAAACTCCAGAGTGCAAGTAATCTATTTGCCTTGGCCTCCCATAGTCCTAGGATTATAGGTGTAAGCCACCACACGCAGCCTACAGTTTTAGATCTTATGTTTAAGTCTTGAATCCATTTTTAGTTGATTTTGGTGTAAGGCCTAACATAAGAACCCAATTTCATTCTTTTGCGTGTGGATATCCAGTTTTCCCAATACCACTTATTGAAGAGATTGTCCTTTCTGGGATCTCCTCTGCTCCCTTGGTCTTTGTGTCTGTTTTTATGCCAGTGCCATACTTCCTTGATTTCTACAGCTAAAAACTTTGTATTAACTTAATCTTCAGTGAAAAGAAGCTTAATCAGTATTATTGATAAACTCAGCCGTAGAATTTTAGTTTATCAGAATTAAACCCTAAAAAAATGGAATGATGGGAAAGTATAAACATATGCATTTCTCCCTTGCAGAACCTCTGAGTCTGACTTGTAACCAAGAAGCAGTTAATTTCTATTTATGCTAAAGGAAGTGTTATTTAGAGAATCTCCTCAGTTCAAGATTGCTTCTTATGCTGCAATCCAGCTTATGTTTCTTTTCAGTATTTAGTTTAAAAATTATTTCTGTTTTTAGATTCTCTACTCTTCCATTCTTCCAAAAGATAAATGTATCTGCAGACATCTAGCAGTTTATTCTTAAATGCCTTCAGTGAGGAAGATGAGCAGGGAGAAGAAGACAACAGCCACACCACCTCATGCCCTTGTGGATGAAAATGCAAACCATGTGCTTCTAATGAAGGCAAATGTTTTCCTGCTTTTCTTGCCCCTAATCTGTTATACATCTGCTGGCAAAAGTCTGGTGAGCACAGCTCATGTGCATTGAATGTGTACCCACATTTCTTAGGAAAATCTGCTTTCCTTTTGCACTAATCCAGGGTGCATCAGCCCACATTTCAAACCAGTGTTAGGATTGGCTTTGTGTTCCAATATTGACATATATATATATTTTTTTTTGTAGAGACAGAGTCTTACTTTACTGCCCTTGGTAGAGTGCCATGGCATCACACGGCTCACAGCAACCTCCAGCTCTTGGGCTTACGTGATTCTCTTGCCTCAGCCTCCTGAGCAGCTGGGACTACAGGCGCCCGCCACAACACCCGGCTATTTTTTTGTTGCAGTTTTTGGCTGGGGCTGGGTTTGAACCCGCCATCCTCAGTATATGGGGCCGGCGCCCTACTCACTGAGCCACAGGAGACGCCCCCAATATTGACATATTCCAAACTGATTTGGCAGCCAGAATTCTCTGTTGGTGGTCAGCCTATTTAATTGGCATAAAGAATCCAGTAAAATGGAACCTTGAATCAGAATCCTAATGAACCAAAATCAAAACAGATCCTAAGCCTAACAAGTATTTGATCACCATCTCATGGACATGATACCACATACCCATAAACTTTGGCTAACATTGAAATCCTGGAGCAGCTGGATATATGAGAATAGGAAGGTGGTCCACAGCTCTGTAACAAACACACTGCACAGCTGCCCAATTCTGCCTCCACAGCAATTAGTAGTGGGGTACATTTCTCCAAAGCTGGCACCCAGTGAGGCATGCCTCTTCCAACAGACAGACTTCCCAGTAGACTGGCATACTGACAGGTGGATATTCAGACACAAACACCCAGACAGAGGGTGTTGAGACTGGTGTTCCTCCTGACAGATGGATAGGTGTTCTGACAGGCAGGTGTTCAGGTACATGGATGTTCAGATACAGATGTAAAAACATGAATGTTCAGACAGACGGATATTCAGATGGGCAGATATTTAGACAGACAGATCTTCTAGTCTCTGTGTCTCAATGTCTAGCTCTACATCTGTCTGTGACTCTGTCCATCTGCCTGAACACCTGTCTGTCTGAACATCTGTGTACCTGATAGTCTGAGAGTCTGAACATTTATCTGTCTGAGGTCGATCCGTCCGTGTGTTGACCTTTGTTTTCATGCCTGTCTTAACATCTGCCCATCTGTCTAAAGATCCATCTGTTGGATCATCTACCTGTGTTAACATCCATCTGTTGGAACATCTTCACCATGCTCATGTGTTGGAAGAAATGTCTGTCCAAATGTTTGTCTGATTGAACATCTGTCTCAGGTGAAGAGGGATCTGACAGGCGGAAAACTTGGGAAGGTGCTGGGATCCAGAACTTAGCCAGGACAGGAAGTGATCTGGACTTGACTGGTGAATCATATGGTTAGCATTGTTCACGATGGTGATGGTACAGATAATGATGAATGTGGAAATGATGGTGGCTGCCAGCTACTGGTATTTACTGTATGCCAAAGGTTTTGGTGAATATTCTACATGCAGCATCACATTTATTATTTAAAAGATTCCCATTTAAAAAGTGAGAAAACTGAAGTTTAGAAAGCAAAAGTTGGTTGTGTGAGCTCACATGTATATTAAATGTTAAAATCAGAAATAAAACTCATTTCTCACTACAGAATTCATTAATTCACCCCTTCATTACATATATATCAATGATTATGGGTCAGGCATTTGTGCTCAGTGCTAGGGAAACTGTGGTGAGGGGAAAAAAAAAAAGATGTAATTCCTGCCCTCATGGACTTTTTTCTTCCAAAGGAGTAGAGGCAGACATGAATAAAAGGTGTATTAATGTGTAATCAAAAACTGGTGCTCAGGGTTAGAAAGAGAATAGCACAGTGGGCCTGAAGAGCCCCCACAGGGATTCTTCTTGAAGGAAGGGTCATTGAAAATATGGAGATCAGGGTGGCACCTATAGCACAATGGTTACAGTGGTCCACATGCACCGAGGGTGGCGGGTTTGAACCTGGCCCAGACCAGTTAAACAACAATGATAACTGCAACAAAAAAACAGCTGGGCATTCTGGCAGGTGCCTGTAGTCCCAGCTACTTGGGAGGCTGAGGCAAGAGAATCACTTAAGCCCAAGAGTTTGAGGTTGCTGTGAGCTGTGATGCCATAGCACTCTACTGAGGGCGACATAGTGAGACTCTGCCTCAAAAAAAAAAAAAAAAGAAAGAAAGAAAGAAATATGGAAAGCATAAGGAATCCAGTAAAATAGAACCTTGAATCAGAATCCTAATGATGGAGAATGGGTTGGGGTGGGAGCCTTCCAGGCAGAGGGAGGGAAGCATTACTTGCCTCTGTACCTGAAAGAAGATCCCTGAGGCTGGGACAAAGAGGAAGGAGAAGGGATCACCGGGTGAGGCTGGAGAGAGTGGTTCATTTTGTCTCCTCTGGATTTGGTGGAGCCTGGGGATTTTCTTCTAACAGCCTGGGCTGGACCAAGTCCTAGAGCTCTGAGAGCTCCAGCTTTCTTGTCTGTAAATTGGGAACTCATGGCCTACTTCACAGGTTTCAAACGAAGGTTTGGGGAGAGAGTTTATCTGAAAGTTCAGCATAGGGTCTGCAGCTGAGTGATTTCTGTAATTTTACATACAGACCAAGAAGCTTAAAGAAGAGAAATCCAAGGAATCAAATTCATTGAATTGTATTAATAAAGATGAAAAGGAATAGATATCTTTGATTTAAAAGGAAGGGTTTCACAGCAGAATAGGATTCAAATGCCTGACCTCAGAAAAGCGTGCTTGTAGGACCAAAGGAGGAACATGATAGATGCGGCATTAGGAAGAGCTGGGTTAAGCTGGGCTCTTTAAGTAAATGAGATGAGGTGGATAGTAACCAGTGTGATGTAAGCATTCCTAATGCTATATGAAATCGGCACGTTGTACTCCATAAATGCATAATGTATACATGATCTATGTGTTTATGATTTAATAATAATAAAAAAAAGCTGAGTTCTTCTGCTGCCCTAGGAACACCATTCCGAGCTCCACGTTGCTGGGCCCCTCTTGGTCCCTTTCAGGCATGGGAAAGTGTGGGACATACCCAGAGGACCAGCACCCAAGCAGGCAGAGGGATCACTGCTACCCCAAGACTACCGCCTTCCTGGGCCTGGAACTCCTGGCCTCCTCCTCTCTTTTGGCAGCTCTGATCATGTGGAACCTTGTGAAGCGTTGAGACACTTATTATGAAAGGCAACAACTGGTCTCCCAGTGACATCCTCCTTGCCTCCTGACCCTCCGCTTCCTCTGCTCCTTGCTCTTCACTCTGTGTCCTCCTGCAGTGACTTGCCTCTTCAGACAGATGTACTTTGCAACCGTATTCACAGCGGCTTCTTCTTCTTCTTCTTCTTCCTCTTCTTCTTCTTTTGAGACAGAGTCTCACTTTGTCACGCTTGATAGAGTGCTGTGGTGTCAAAGCTCACAGCAACCTCAAACTCTTGGGCTCAAGCGATCCTCTTGCCTCAGCCTCCCCAGTAGCTTGGGACTATAGGCGCCTGCCACAATGCCTGGCTACTTTTAGAGACGAGGTCTTGCTCTTGCTCAGGCTGGTCTCGAACTCATGAGCTCAGGCAATCTACCTGCCTCAGCCTCCCAGAGTGCTAGGATTACAAGCATGAAACACTGTGCCCGGCCTCATAGTGGCTTCTGCCCTGATGTTGGCAAAGACAATCACTGTGGCTCCAGTCTTTAAAGTCACCAAGCCAGGGAGCAGGATGAGGCATCACAGGGCCCAAAGCTTTTAAGTCCTTCATTCTAACTTGCCTTCCTGCTCTGAGTGATGCTCTGTGGGGGTGGATAGTGAACTCTTCTTCTCCCTTCCAAGATATGGAACTTACTTACCCAGAGCCTGGATATGTCAGCGTGGGGTGCCCTGAGGGGTCAGCCACTGCCTCCTATCAAGTTCTGGGCTGCATGGGATTCCTGGCTTTGGCCAGCTTTTCCATTGCTTTTGCACCCAGTGACCTCCCAGGCACCTTCCGGGAGGCCAAGGTCCTCACTTTCCACAAGCTGCTGGTTTGCAGCATCTGGGGTCCTTCTTGCCCACCTGCTAGAGCATGGAGGCCTTCTCTCCTCCAGTCTGGAGTTACCGGGGTCCATATTTATTCCTAAGTGCTACATAACCCTGCTGAAACCAGGTGAAAGTATCCAGTTATGGAGAAAGAAGAAAGGACATTTGAGGAACAGTGTATTTTATGGAATTTTGACTTAAATTGTGCACAACTATGAGCTTCCTGGAGAAGAAATCATTGCTATGCTGGTACATCTCATCTATATCTAAGTGTCCGTGTATTCTGAGGAGGATGATCATCCTGGCAGATCCATCCAGGATGCCTTAGTGCTAATGAATGAAGCCCAACTCATGACAAAAACATTGGGAACTTGCTTGTGCATGGGATAGCAAGCCATGAGTAGGTCTTAGTATTTCTCTGCCTTGTTTTTTTTTTTTTTGTGGGAACTGAGTATTTCCCTCCTTTAGACAATACTGGCTGACCCAAGTCCTGAAACACATCTCTCTGATTCTCTCTGCCTGTCATCTCTCAAGCTCACCTGTTAACCCCTGAACCCCATGTGTTCCTTTGGTGCTTCTGTGCTTTGTTACAGTGCATTGAGCTTAGCAGACTCTTGTCTGAGCCACTTCACAGCCCGTGGTCACTCTGGAAACAGCACGTTGTTAGGGTGACCAACCCTCTGTTTTATGTGGGACTGAGGACTTTCCCAGGGCACAGGGCTCTCGGGCTGGGACCTCACCAGGCACACCAGCATGGGTTGGTTGGCTACCCTAACAGTGGTGTGGATTTACTCACACTTCAAGGCTGATGGTTGTGGCAGCATGCATTATTTCATTCACTTAATCCACATCCTTGGAAATTTTATTAAACACTTCCAAACCTCATCTTTTTTTTCTCACTTACCAAATGGAGATGGTAAGAATAGTCTGGAGATGAAATGGGATCATGTGTGTCAAAATATATCACTTGATGCTTGGTGATCTTTGCTTGGTACCATCTCAATGGGCATCATGAAATTGAAATCTTTGGAGGCCTCTTATTGTCTTAACATGTGTCTGCTTACATGAGAATAAACCCAGTGTGATCATGCTCAGTCAACAGGGAGAGACAGTACCAGCCAGGACTGGATGAGGTTAGAGATAACAGGGCTGCTCAGACCCTGTGATGCCCAGCTTGGCTGAGGATCAAAGAGCTTGGCTTTGCCAGGAGCAGCCCAGATACCCAGGGCAGTCCTAACTGTGTCTGAGGGGCAGAGTGTGGCCATAGGAGAGGCCCTGGCATCTGGGAACTTCCTGCAGCCTTTCTGCTGCTCCATTCTGGGGCTGCTTCCCCCCCACCTTTCTCCCCTTTTCCTGTTGTGGTCACCAGGTAGCCGGGATTTTTCTCCCCAGTGCCTATCTCCACCCACTTCATGTGTGCTGATGTCAAGATTGCTTCCATTGCCACCCTTCTTCCTTTCCAACTTCCAAGATAATTCTTAGCTTTCAGTTTTCAGACTTTTCCTGCAGATCATTTTAGGGTGGCAGCTGGGTGATGGCCGTGATCAGGAACATGGGGGAAGTGCAAATGCCTCCAGGGCTCTTTCCACAATGACCCCAACCTTTAGAATGAGAAAGAGAAATCCTCAGTGGGCCTCCCCTCTACTGTTACCCCAGAATGGATGGTTCCCATCAATTCTTGCTCACTGTCCATGTGATTCTGAGGTGAAAAAGCACAATATCCTGACTCAGTACAATGAGACTGTCATGTTAACAGTGATAGCCACCTCTCACTTTTCCTGAGGGTTTGCTATATGCTGGGGACTAGTTGAAACATGTAACAGCCTCAACTGAGGAAAACCTTACTGGATACTAGGAAGAGGGGCCCACGGCATGGATGGGGAAACCTGGGTGTCAGGGAATGGAGCGTCATGTTCAAGATCATACTGGGATAAAGGAGCTCCAAACTCAGTGACGTTCATGTCACCAGGACTTGGCTACATTTATTGTAGAAGGCTCTCAGGCTGGGGTGAAAAGAATGAGTAGATTCTAGCCCCAGTCAGTATTGGTAAAGCAGAGACCTGTAGCATCTTGGGCATGGATGAGAATCTCCGGATCAGCTGATCAGTGCCAGTCTGAGGAGGGGATCAGAATTCACCCTTTGTGAATCTCACCTATCACCAGAGAGGAGGCTGCTGGAAGGAGATGCAAAGACTAATAGCGAGATGCATAGCCAGGTGCAACTGGCTGTGAGAAAAGGAGGAGAGCTCAGCAACCATGCCTCCCACAGGCCGCTCAGTCGCTCTGCCTACCTCCCACCATAGGCAGCTTTCCCACTGCAATCAGAGTGATCAAAAAAAAAAAAAAAGTCTTAAAAAAGAAGGAAATTCTGGCACATGCTACAACATGGATACATTTTGAGGACATTATACTAAATGAAATAAGCCAGTTGCAAAAAAGACAAATACTGTATGATTCTACTTACATGAAATATCTAAAATAGTCAAACCCATAGGGACAGAGAGTAGAATGGTGATTGTAGAGGGTATGGGAGGACTGGGGAGTTAGTGTTTAATGAAGACAGTTTCAGTTTTGCAAGATGGAAAAGTTCTGGAGATGGATGCTGGTGATGGCTGCATGATGGTGTGAATATATTTACTGCTGAACTTAGAAATGGTAAAGATGATAAATTTTATGTCATGCATTTTTTATTTTAATAAAAATACTGACAATACTACTGATAAAATCATACAGCACCCCTAATCCCTCCTGAGGTTTCTTATGCCGAGGAAACCTAAAACTTCTTACCATGTCTTAGTTTCTGAAAGCAGCTGTAACAGAGTGCCACCGACCAGGTGGCTTAAACAACAGGAATATGTTGCCTAACTGTTCTTTCTGGAGGTTAAAAGTCCTGGATAAATGTGATGGCAAGGGTGCTTCCTTCTGTGAGCTGAGGGAATTTGTTCCATGCCTCTTGCCTAGTGTCTGATGGTTTTCTGGCAAACTGGCATTCCCTGGCTCCTAGAAGCATTGCCCCGATATCTGCCCTTATGTTCACATCGGTGCTCTCCCTATCTCTCTCTATATTTCCCCTCTTGATAAGGACACCAGTCATATTGGTCTAGGGTCCTTCACCCTGATAACCTCATTTTAACTTGATTACCTCTGCAAAGACCCTATTTCCAAGGAAGGTCACATTCTGAAGCACTGGGGTCAGGAATTCAGCATATACATTTGGGAGAGGGACAATTCAACCCATAATACCACGCTCCTGCAGACTCTGTGACTTCCTTTCTTCTCCGTCTTCCTTCCACTGCCTGGCAGACATACTGGCTTCTTGCTCATCCCCCCAAACACCTGAAACTCTTATCCTTGGTCTGTTTGGAAGGTAATTCCTGATGGGCACAGATGCGCCTCATCTCACGGTGAAGGACAGAGAGCATCAGCCCAACATGAAAGTGCCTCTTCCACTTCACTGCTGTCCCAATGTTACCATTCCTGGAGAGCTTTATCAAGTGCAGGGATGTATTGAATGGCAATTCCATTAGTTTACACACTTGTTAAGCAGTTTCCTCTTTTCATCCATTCATTACTTATTCAGAAAATGTTTTCTGGGTGCCTGCTACATGCCTGGACTCACTGATAAAGAACACAAACCTCTCTTTCTTCTTCTAGCTCACATTCCTAGCAAGAGAGACAGAAAACAGACAATGCAGATCAACCATGAACAAAATGCACAAGACTTTTTTATTTGTATTTTTTATAAGACTGACATAATCTGACTTCCATTTTATTGTTTATTTGTTTGAATTTTACTAGCTCTTTTCACATGTCTATGTCTTTTTTATTTCAGAGTAATATGATGGCACAAATGATTAGGTTATATTGTTTGTATTTCTAAAGTAAAGTTTAAGCTGTAGTTGAGCCCTTCATCAGGGGTGTGCTGTATATCCTTACAATGTGCACATTAGGTACAAATTTACCAATTCTCTGCCCTCCTCCCCATCCTTGCCTCCTCCTCCCTCCCTCCCACTTGAATATATTTGTGCTTTTCTCTTGTGTGGGTGTGTCGTTGTTTTTCTACTGGCTTCATATTAGTGTTTAGTATATTGGATACTTGCTTTTCCATTCTTGTGATACTTTACTCAGAAAGAAAGACGCTTTATTATCCAGGTAAATGCAAAAGACGTAATGTTTCCATTTTTTTTTATGGCTAAATAGTACTGCATGGTATACATATACCATGGTTTATTAATCCATTCATGAGTTGATAGGCACTTGATGGACTTTTAAAGGTGATGAGGTCTTGGATACAGAGGAGGAGCTACAAGGGGAGGCCGAGAATATGAGAGGTGGTTTCAGTGACAATATTGAAGTGGGAGTCAGAGAAGGCCTTGTTGAGGAGAGAGCTGAGAAAAAAGGAGTGAGTGAAGGAGATATCCAGAGGAAGCTTGTTCAAGGTTGAAGGAACTTTTGGAGCAATGGCTCCATACTTTTGGAGTATGTCTAGGGTACTGCAAGGGGGGACAGGGTATCAAATAAAGTGAACAAGGGGAGGGTAGCAGAAGAGGGATTCTAAGGCAGGTTGGAGCAGGGTGATGTTAGGGCTTTAGGTTTTGTCTGATTTAAATGGAGGGATTGCAAAACTCTTAGCACATTGTGAAATTCCAGTAGACTAAGGGACAAAGGCAGACATGGTAAGACCCACTGGGAGACTGTTACAAATGATGTGATTTAAACTAGAGTGGGTGCAGTGGAAGTGTTGGGAAGGTTGAGCCACCTGCATTCTTTTACAGATTGGACGTGGCTTGTGAGGCTTGTGAGAACATAAGAAGTCAAAGGCAGAAGTAGGGAGGAAAAGGCTATGGCCAAGAAAAGCACATTTGCTGAGGAAGACCCTTAGTGCTCTGGCTGGGGCTGGGTTTGAGATGTCTACCAGAATCTGAGTTGGATGTGTCCCAGGGATTTCGGAGCTGTGTTGAATAAGACTTGACATCATTGTCAGCAGTAAGAGCAATAGCAATGGCAACAGTGATAGTGATAAAGACAGACCCAATCTTCTGTCTTGAGTTTTTCAGACCCACAGCTCTGGTGATGACATGTTCCACACAGCCTTCCTGACCAAGCTATCTGGGACAAGGTCACCATTCAGGCGCAGACTCTGAGGCACAGGGAGGAGAAAGGAAACAAGCTCGTGCAAACCTGGAACTAAAAACCAGATCTTCTGACTCTGTATCCATCTTCTGCTCCTTCCTGACACACAGGGTGTTCTCCCATCAAACAGAAAAACCTCCTTTCTCTGAACATATGTTGTGTCTTTCCACTCTGCCAGGAATATCTGCCTCACACCCCAACTTCCTTCTAACAGCCTGTTTCAAATGCTGCCTCCTCTTCATGTGGGCATCTCCCACATTTTCCTTCTGAGTGTTCTGGTCTCTACCTTGCTCACCCTAGTCTCAGATTGCCTGAGGTTCCTTGGAGACAGGGCATACCCTCTGATCCCCCCGCCTTCCCCCCACCCTGCGTTCTTTGTTGTGTACTCAAAGTAGGAGTCACTCTGCGTGATCGAATGGTTAAGGGAAAGGGTGAGTGCATTCACACTCAACAACCATTATTGGGGAAACAATGGAATTTGTAGGAACATGCTTATTTATTGATTCATTAATTTGCAGATATTCTTAGCCATTTGGAAACAACTCTTAAAAATACGATAAAAGCTGAAAAATCTCTTACCAGAAAATTGCGCATACACACAAACTTTGCAGCTAGTTTCAAGGGGATTATTGGATATCAACCCGTCAGCATTCCTTGGACTTCAGATTAAGCATCTTTATCTGTCTGTGTGCCACAGAGCTGGGGATCCAATCTTGGCCAAAGTTTAGCCCCAAGTATGCTGTAGAACACACATTCACCCACTGAGTTAGTTCAGTCTATCTTAGATAAAAGTCTTCACAATCACTACACTGCTTCTTACCATATTTTCTTCCCACATGGCATGTGAGGAAGAGTCTAGCTTATGTGATCTCTGTTTTCAGAAACAGAGTTCTCTATTTCATTTGGAGTTCAGAGATTTGGACTTTCAGTAGCTGATGGGTTTAGCAGTTGCTCGAATTTTAGCATGATGCCTAGAGTGTGATTGTTACTGAATGCCCGACTTTCAGAAGTATTGGTCTGTCCTAGATTGGCTGGATTTCAGAAGTGTATGTAGTGGTAAAACAACTACAACTATTATTGCTAGATTAGGATGGATTTTTAACTAGTTCAGATACTAATCTGTTGCTATGGCAAAAGAAAAATTGGTTCTCTCCTAGGAGGAGAGAAATTTGTTGTTCTCAGAACTAAGCAGAAAAGGAGAGAGGAATTTCTCAGTTTCCTGGTGTTTAGGAGACAAAAGTCTGCTGAGGAGAGGGGCTCTGAGAACCAAATGTGAGAACTGAGCCCCCCTGATGGAACGGTGAATTGACACTGGTGATCACAAACATGCTTTTCCCCAAGAAACATTTGTCTATTTGGCCTCAACTAGAGGATGAGTATGTAAATTTGACCCTGAAAGAAGGCTCTATTAAGGAGACAGATAAACCAGCACAGCTCTTGATGATTCTGAGGGATAGAAGTGAGACAATTGCAGTCGTGATCCCATGTAGGGGGAATTGCCAAATTCAGAAGCTGCACAAGGTGGAAAGATAAAAAGCTAAGTGAAAATATTCTCTAAAGCCAACCAAAAATTCACACTTTTCCTCAGGCCCAAGGAGACAAAAATGCAGCAGACTCTGAATTATAAAAACTGAGGAGGGCCAAATCTGAAGAACAAGATGAAGCAGAAATAAACTGAACTTATCAAAACCATGACAAAGCCTTGACTCAGCTCAGTGTGTTATTTAATTAAGATGATCAGATCTCACTGCCTTCCTAGCAGAAGAAAGATAGATTCTCTCTGGTGGAAGATAAAGACATCTAGAGTTATTACAGTTTTTCAGGCCCAATTTCCAGTGCACCAGCAAATATTATGGGAATGCAAAGAGATGGAATATGAATAAAAATCCAGAGAATAAAAACAGACTTAGAAGCATATGCACAGGGCATCTAGACATTAAAGTAAGAAGAAAGGGACTTCAGAATGATTTAATATGTTTAGAATAATTGAAGAAAAAAGACAAAATAGGGGAAATAGTAGTGAATATCAACAGAGAATTATAATTTATGTATACATAAAAGAGACAAATGAACATTTTTTTCCCAAATGAACATTTTTAAAGCTAAAAAAATCAATATGTGTGATTAAGAACCCATTGGAAACAGAACATGGTATGGCAAAGATTGAAAACAGAAGAATATGAGATTAATAAATGAGAAAATGGAATGATAGAAAGTGTCCAGACAGAAGCACAGAATGAAAAAAATGAAAATGAAGAAAAGATTATAAGATAAATGTGTAACCCGTCTCACCAAAGGGGAGTAAATGAAACAAAACTGAAAAACTCTGTGAAGGTAACAGCTTTGTGAAGGTATAAGCTGGATTAATCCTTTCTAGCAAAGACTGAGACCTCATCCTATGACTAATATATAAGACTTATTTAGTATAAGACTATAGGAAGCTATAGACTTTCCCATCACATTAATAGGGCTCCTGTGGAACAACAGGGACTACAACGGAGAGAACTGAGTGCCTGTGACATTATTTAAGAAGAGATCTCTAGGGAAACCCAAAGATAACAAGGAGTCAAAAACAAAGACGACAGAGGAAATTTTAGCCTTTAATGCCTTTAGAAAACAATAAATACAATCTAGCCTCTAGCCAGACAGATAAATCTCACGCTAAAGGCCCAACTACCCCAGTTGTTTTAACCCAGGACATAATGTCTGCCTTTTAACAGAAATTACAAAGCATACTAAAAGACAAAAATAAAGTTTTTAAAGAGGAAGAGCAAGTAATAGAAGCAGACTCAGTTATCACAGGAATGTTAGAATTATAAGACCTGGAAATTAAAACAACTATGATTAATATGCTGAGGGATCTAACAGAAAAAGTGGACAAGTTTCAAGAACAGAGAGTAGTGTTAGCAGAGAGATGAAAACTCTAAGAAATAATCTAAAGAAAATGCTAGAAATAAAAAACACTATAACAGATATTAAGAATGCTGGGCTTATCAATAGTTGGATATTACTGAGGCAAAAAAATCAATGAGCTTGGATAAATGCCAATAGACACTTCCCAGACTGAAATACAAAGAGAAAGAAAGAATGAAAAAGATAGAACAGAATATACAAGAACTATGGGACAATGATAAAACATGTAACATAGGGAAAAAAATGAAAATACAAGGAGAAGAGGGAGAGAAAGTTATCTTAGAGGTTTTTGCTAATGAAATTTTCATAGCTATAAATTCTCCCCAAGCCCTATGTTAGCTGTTTTCCACAGGATATTTTTAATATTCTTTGTGATTTTTTTCTTTGATTGATGAATCATTTAGAAATATATTAATTTTCAAATATTTAGGGCTGTCCTAGATACCATCTTGTTTTTTATTTCAGTTGAATACTATGTAGTGAAAGACATGCTCTTTAGGATTTCAAGTTTTTAAAAATCTATCAAGGCTTCTTTTTATCCATATCCAGAATATGGATATAGTCTTTTTTTGGTGATCATACTATGTGCATTCGAAATTAATGTGTATTTTACCAATCCCTTCTGCTCTCTATATATCAATTAGGTCAAGACGGTTCATAGTGTAGTTGAGATTATCTATGTTCTTACTGATATTTTTTGACTAGTTGTTCTGTCGGTTTCTGAAAGACGTGTTAAATTTCCATCTATAATTATCATACAAAGCCAAAATTGCAGCTATTCTGAGATCAAGATACTGATTGGCAATATCAAAATGGCAGACTAACTAGGAATTAAACGGGGACAGATAGGCAGAAAGACATCCAAGGAGGGACATTTTAGGGTCCTTAGGAGCATGGAAATACATGTTTATACCCAAAGTATGCTAGTTCAGGACAAATAAGGAAAGGCCCTAGTAATGGGTAAATGTCTTTCAAACACAAGAAGGAAAAAGCCAAGTACAGATAGCAAGTAAGCACTTTACAATAGGTTAAATTTTACCAATAACTGGGGAGATGCAATTGAAAAATGCGATGATGTATAACTATAGACCAGGGGTTAGGAGCCTTTCATATTGGAAAGCCACGTTAATTTAGCTATAATCAAATAAGGACACACATTCAAGAAACGTACATACACTTAAAAATGTACATTATTTTGTAAAAATCTAACCACTATGTATGTACTTAATAATTTGAAAAATTTTAACTATTTGTTAATTTTTTTTTTTTTTATTAAACCATAGCTGTGTACATTAGTATGATCGTGGGGCACCATACACTTGGTTCATATATCGTTTGACACATTTTCATCACATTAGTTAACATAGCTTTTGTAGCATTTTCTTAGTTATTTTGCTAAGACCTTTACATTCCACATTTACTAGGATTCACATATACCCTTGTAAGATGCACCGCAGGTGTAATCCCATTAGTCCCCCTCCTTCCCCCTCCCTCCCCCCCTCCCCTCCCTTTCCCTTTTCTCCCTATTCTATTTGTTAATTTTGAAGTTAACTCACCCTTTAATGACTTTATTGTGTCTGCTTTTTGTTGGAAAGCATTTGAATATTTGAATGTAGCATGGGGGTCCACAGTTTCAGTTGATCTTCTAGATGGGCACCAGTCATTTGTGACCTGAAGAGCATCTTGATTTGGGTTAGGTAGGAGAATGTAGATTTTCAGCAGTAAGTGGTGGAAAAGAAAGCATTTTTTTCTGGCATATTGCTGAAGGGGTGGGTATTCTATTGTATTTTTCCATATTTCAAGTGGACCTTGCTTAGCATAAAACAATGATTTTAAAATGTCATCTACTGACAGCTCAATCAATTCCATCTGTACTTCTTTAGGGGTCTTGGTGATATCAGCAAGGTGAGGCTGAAATGCTAATTTGAGTGTGATGTCATGATTCTCAAAGTCAGTGACACTTTCATTGTATTCTCCAATTAATAGGTCTGTAACAGCTGTGTATTCTTTAAATGATTCACATATATCATCCTGCTCAACAACCAATGACCTTTGCTAGCTGGGGAAAATGTTTTCTTGAAATTTCCTTTTGAACAAGTGTTTTGAAAAAAGATAGATTTTTTTGAAATGCTTGGATTTTTTCACCACATGTCATATTTAGACTTGGTTTTACCTTGCAAAGAAATATGCAAGTCGTTTTGACATGATATCACACAGAGATGCTGTATTCCTATAGAAATATTTCAGGAATTTGCACTGCTGATTCTATTCTTCATAAAAATTAACTATCTGTTCTCCCACAGATACACTTTTGGCGAACACCTGTCCCTGCAATAGCCAGGGACTTTAGAATGATATGACAAATCAATGCTGAATTCCTCATCTTTTAACTGATGATGCCATGTTGCACTTGCAGGAATATAGCTAACAATATCTATATTTCTTGCAACATGTCACATAAAGTGGTAGCTCTCGCGGGGAGATTTTGCTGATGCAATATACAATGAAAAGAAATGAGGATATCTAGATCTGTGAATACATTTTGTATTTATGTAATAAACCCTTCGTGTTTTCCTGTCATAAAAGGTGCACCTTCAGTGCATAAACTCATTAAATTTACCAAATACAATCCAACTTCATGACATTTATCTTGAAACTTGTATCTATTCTCACGTCTTCTGTTCCCAAGTGAGTAACTCTTTGTAGCAAAGAAAATCTCCTGTTATGACCTGAATGAAGTAGAAAACCTGAGCCTAGTGGGAATGAAGTACTATTGCGCCTAGTCAATAGTATCAGTTGATTCATCCAGAGCAATTGAAGTATGGCATGAAATTGTTTAACTTGAAGCCCGATTCACGCTGTCAGTCAGTTATGGTTCTCCTTAAAAGAGGAAGTTGTTTGTACTTTGAAATATTCTCGGGGTCTCAGATCCTACAACTTTAGCAATGAATTCTTTCTCAATTTCTACATCACCGAATGGCTTTTCTTTTTCCCTGAGTATAGGAGCTACTTTATAAGTTGCTTCAGTGGCATTATGAACAGGTCTTATTGCTGTTTGAAACAATTGTCTCTGCTTTTGCTTTCATTGTTTAATTTCTGCAATACAACCTTTGCTATCTCTCCCTCTAATTGAAAATATTTGTGATCTTTAAGAATGTTATAATGCTGATGAGCATATAATTTCTTCAATGTTGATATTCCAGTATCACAAAGCAGGCAAAGCATCTTAGCTTTAGCAGAAACAATATAATATTGCAATTCCCAATCCTCATTAAAATATCTCTTTTCTACCTTCAGTGTTGTCTTAATCTTCTGTGATATGATGGGCTGTGAAGGAGATGCAGTTAAAAATTACTGCTGAGCTATGCAACTATTCACAAATTCCATTTCAAAAAGAAACAGTACACTATAGTCAAAAGCTAATAACAGGCTGGTGTACTTGATTCCCACAAGCTCCCACCAACCAGCCTCCTGTAGTGGTGTCACCAGTCAGGCCAGGGAAGTTAGAACTAAATCCTGAGTGCAGCATTTAGACCTTGTGGCTTGTAAATGTTCTAATTGTGCTGGTCTACCTGGGAGGATTATTTTGTTGCAACTTATTTTATCATTGGTGTTTTAAATATCTTCATATAATATGAGTATATTCACACCTATAATCCTAGCACATTGGGAGGCTGAGGCAGATGGATCACCTGAGTTCAGGAGTTTGTGACCCCTTTGAGCAAGAGGAGACCTTGTCTTTATTGAAAAAAAAAAAAAGAGAGAGAGAAATTAGCTGGGCGTGCTGGCAGGTGCCTGTAGTACCATTTACTTGGGAGGCTGAGGCAGAAGAATTTCTTGAGCCCCAGAGTATGAGATTTCTGTGAGCTCTGACTCCATGTCACTCTACCCAGGGTGACAGAGTGCAATGTTACATGGAGATCTGTGTACCCTTCACCCAGCTTCCCACAATGGTGACATTTTTATATTATTGTATCAAAAATAAATAAATATTTTCATTTAAAAATAAAATTACAATTTAAAAGACAAACAAAAATAATAAAAATAAAAGTATTTTTTCTGTAAAATTTGTATTCAGTCCAAAGCCTGCACTTAAGGACTTAGAAAGCCCCCTGTGGCCTTAAGGCCTCAGGTTCCCCACACCTGCTCTAGGGCTATCAGAATAACTAAAATTCAAAAATGTTTAAAACACAAATGTTGGTAAGTTTTGCCGCAGGAAAATGGAGAATTAAAAGTGACGGTACTTAATTACACCAAAAATCTAGAGGAAAGAACCTTTAATTGCTGGCAAGAACTCAGGTGTCTCAAGGCATAAAATTCTGAGTTCTGGGCAACAGTTCTTTTCAAACTCTTTCATACTTTTCTTTCTTCAGCTCAAGGTCAGCTACATAGTTACAGTTATATTAGATCAAAAGAAAGTTTTTTTTTTTTTTAGATCTTACATTTTTTCTTTATTCTTTCTTTCCCTTTTTTTTTTCTACTTTTTTTTTATTGTTGGGGATTCATTGAGGGTACAATAAGCCAGGTTATACTGATTGCATTTGTTAGGTAAAATCCCTTTTGCAATCGTGTCTTGCCCCTAAAAGATGTGGCACACACCAAGGCCCGACCCCACTCCCTCCGTCCCTCTTTCTGCTTCCCCCCCCATAACCATAATTGTCATTAATTGTCCTCATATCAAAATTGAGTACATAGGATTCATGCTTCTTCATTCTTGTGATGCTTTACTAAGAATAATGTCTTCCACTTCCATCCAGGTTAATACGAAGGATGTAAAGTCTCCATTTTTTTTTAATGGCTGAATAGTATTCCATGGTATACATATACCACAGCTTGTTAATCCATTCCTGGGTTGGTGGGCATTTAGGCTGTTTCCACATTTTGGCGATTGTAAGTTGAGCTGCAATAAATAGTCTAGTACAAGTGTCCTTATGATAAAAGGATTTTTTTTCCTTCTGGGTAGATGCCCAGTATTGGGATTGCAGGATCAAATGGGAGGTCTAGCTTGAGTGCTTTGAGGTTTCTCCATACTTCCTTCCAGAAAGGTTGTACTAGTTTGCAGTCCCACCAGCAGTGTAAAAGTGTTCCCTTCTCTCCACATCCATGCCAGCATCTGCAGTTTTGAGATTTTGTGATGTCAGCCATTCTCGCTGGGGTTAGATGGTATCTCAGGGTGGTTTTGATTTGCATTTCTCTAATAGATAGGGATGATGAACATTTTTTCATATGTTTGTTAGCCATTCGTCTGTCTTCTTTAGAGAAGTTTCTATTCATGTCTCTTGCCCATTGATATATGGGATTGTTGGCTTTTTTCATGTGGATTAATTTGAGTTCTCTATAGATACTAGTTATCAAGCTTTTGTCTGATTCAAAATATGCAAATATCCTTTCTCATTGTGTAGGTTGTCTTTTTGCTTTGGTTGTTGTCTCCTTAGCTGTACAGAAGCTTTTCAGTTTAATGAAGTCCCATTTGTTTATTTTTGTTGTTGTTGCAATTGCCATGGCGGTCTTCTTCATGAAGTCTTTCCCTAGGCCAATATCTTCCAGTGTTCTTCCTTTGCTTTCTTTGAGGATTTTTATTGTTTCATGCCTTAAATTTAAGTCCTTTATCCATCTTGAATAAATTTTTGTGAGCGGAGAAAGGTGTGGGTCCAGTTTCAGTCTTTTACATGTGGATATCCAGTTCTCCCAGCACCATTTGTTGAATAGGGAGTCTTTCCCCCAGGTATGTTCTTGTTTGGTTTATTAAAGATTAGGTGGTTGTAATATGTTAGTTTCATTTCCTGGTTTTCTATTCAATTACAAATGTCTATGTCTCTATTTTTGTGCCATTACCATGCTGTCTTGACCACTATGGCTTTGTAGTACAGCCTAAAATCTGGTATGGTGATGTGCCCAGCTTTATTTTTATTACTAAGAACTGCCTTAGCTATACAGGGTTTTTCCTGGTTCCAAACAAAACGCAGAATCATTTTTTCCAAATTCTGAAAGTACGATGTTGGTTTTTTTTTTTTTTTTTGCAGTTTTTGGCCAGGGCTGGGTTTGAGTCCACCACCTCCAGCATATGAGGCCAGTGCCCTACCCCTCTGAGCCACAGGTGCCACCCGATGATGTTGGTATTTTAATAGGAATGGCATTGAATAGGTAGATTGCTTTGGGAAGTATAGATATCTTAACAATGTTGATTCTTCCCAGCCATGAAAATGGTATGTTCTTCCATTTGTTAACATTCTCTGCTATTTCCTTTCTGAGGATTTCATAATTTTCTTTTATAGAGGTCCTTCACCTCCTTCATTAGGTATATTCCTGGGAAACTATGGTGAAGGGAGTTGTGTCCTTAATTAGCTTCTCATCTTGACTGCTATTGGCATATACAAAGGCTACTGACTTGTGGACATTGATTTCATATCCTGAAACATTACTGTATTTTTTTTTATTAAATCATAGCTGTGTACATTAATGTGATCATGGGGCACCATACCCTGGTTTCATAGATGGTTTGACACATTTTCATCACACTGGTTAACATAGCCTTCCTGGCATTTTCATAGTTATTTTGCTAAGAAATTTACATTCCACATTTACTAAGTTTTACATATACCCTTGTAAGATGCACCGCATGTGTAATCCCACCAATACTCCTCCTTCTGCCCCTCTCCCCCCTCCCTCCCCTCCTTTTCCCCCTTCCCTCTATTCTTAGGTTGTAACTGGGTTATAGCTTTCATGTGAAAGCCATAAATTAGTTTCATAGTAGGGCTGAGTACATTGGATACTTTTTCTTCCATTCTTAGGATACTTTACTAAGAAGAATATGTTCCAGCTCCATCCATATAAACATGAAAGAGGTAAAGTCTCCATCTTTCTTTAAGGCTGCATAATATTCCATGTTTACATATACCACAATCTATTAATCCATTCGTGGATCGATGGGCACTTGGACTTTTTCCATGACTTAGCAATTATGAATAGGGCTGCAATAAACATTCTGGTACAAATATCTTTGTTGTGATGTGATTTTTGGTCTTCTGGGTATATGCCTAGTAGAGGAATTATAGGATTGAATGGCAGATCTATTTTTAGATCTCTAAGTGTTCTCCATACATCTTTCCAAAACATTACTGTAGTTTTTGATGGATTCTAGGAGTCTTGTGGTTGAGTCTTTGGGATTCTCTAAGTATAAGATCATGTCGTCAGCAAAGAGGGAGAGTTTGACCTCCTCTGCTCCCATTTGGATTCCCTTTATTTCCTTGTCTTGCCTAATTGTATTGGCTAGAACTTCCAGCACTATGTTGAATAGTAAAGGTGACAGAGGAAAACCTTCTCTGGTTCCAGTTCCAAGAGGAAAAGCTTTAAGTTTTACTCCATTCAGTAAAATATTAGCTGTGGGTTTGTCATAGACAGCTTCAATCAATTTTAGAAATGTGCCACCTATGCCTATACTCTTCAGTGTTCTAATTAGAAAAGGATGCTGGATTTTATCGAATGCTTTTTCTGCATCTATTGAGAGGATCATATCTTTATTTTTGCCTCTGTTAATACGGAGGATAATGTTTATGGACTTGTGTATGTTAAACCAGCTTTGCATCCCTGGGATGAAACCTACTTGATCATGATGTATGACTTTTTTGATGATAAGCTGTATTCTATTGGCTAGGATTTTGTTGAGAATTTTTGCATCTATATTCATGAGTGAAATTGGTCTGAAATTCTCCTTTTTGGTTGGGTCTTTTCCTGGTTTTTGGTATCAGGGTGATGTTTGCTTCATAGAATGTGTTGGGGAAGATTCCTTCCTCCTCAATTTTTTGAAATAATTTCTGCAATACAGGAATAAGCTCTTCCTTGAAAGTTTGATAGAATTCTGGTGTGAAGCCATCTGGACCAGGGCATTTTTTGGTTGGAAGATTTTTTTATTGTTTCTTTGATCTCAGTGCTTGAAATTGGTCTGTTCAGGAGCTCTATTTCTTCCTGGCTGAGTCTAGGGAGAGGGTGTGATTCCAAATATTGATCCATTTCCTTCACATTGTCAAATTTCTGGGCATAGAGTTTCTGGTAGTATTCAGAGATGATCTCTTGTATCTCTATGGGATCAGTTGTTATTTCCCCTTTATCATTTCTGATTGAGGTTACTAGAGATTTTATTTTTATATTTCTAGTTAGTCTGGCCCATGGTTTATCTATTTTATTTATTTTTTCAAAAAACCAAGTCTTTTCATTAATTTTGTGAATGATTCTTTTGTTTTCAATTTCATTGATCTCTAATTTGATTTTGGATATTTCTTTTCTTCTACTGGGTTTAGGCTTAGATTGTTCTTCTTTTTCCAGTTCCATAAGGTGGCTTGTGAGTTTGTCAATGCACTCTCTGTTTTTCGAACGCAAGCATCTAAAGCGATAAATTTTCCTCTCAAAACTGCTTTTGCAGTATCCCACAGGTTTTGGTAACTGTGTCTTCATTGTTGTTATGCTCAAGGAAGTTAATAATTTCCTGTTTTATTTCTTCCTGCACCCATCTATTATTCAACAGAAGGTTGTTTAATTTCCATGCCTTTGGGTGGGGTCGAGCATTTTTGTTAGAGTTGAGTTCCATCTTTAGTGCCTTATGGTCTGAGAAGATACAAGGTAAAATTTCAATTCTTTTGATTCTGTTGATATTTGTTTTGTGTCCCAGGATGTGATCGATTTTGGAGTATGTTCCATGGGGTGATGAGAAGAATGTATATTCTTTATCTTTGGGATAGAGTGTTCTATATGCATCTATCAAGCACAGTTGTTCTAGGGTCTCATTTAAATCTCTCATATCTTTGTTTAATTTCTGTTTAGAGGATCTGTCCATCTCTGTAAGAGGAATGTTAAAGTCCCCTGTTATTATGGTATTATAGGATATCATATTGCTCAGACTAAGGTCTGTTTCAAGAATCTGGGAGTATTTAAATTGGGTGCATAAATATTTAGAATTGAGATGTCTTCTTGTTGTACTTTCCCCTTGACCAATATAAAGTGACCATCTTTGTCTTTTTTTGACTTTAGTTGCTTTAAATCCACATGTATCTGAAAATAAGATTGCAACTCCTCTTTTCTTCTGAATTCCATTTGCCTGAAAAATTGTCTTCCAACCCTTAACTTGGAATTTTGTCTTTTGAAGCTAGGTGTGTTTCCTGCAGACAGCAAATGGATGGCTTGTGTTTTTTAATCCAGTCAGCCAATCTATGTCTCTTCAGTGGGGAATTCAAGCCATTAACATTTATTTATTTTCATTAACATTTATTGAGATAATTGATAAGTGTGGTAGTATTCTATTCATCTTATTTTGTGAAAGTCTATTGCTTAGTTTTATCTTTTGCATCAGTTTGGAAGTTAGGTTCTGTCCTTTAATTTCTGAGTTCTTACTTTGCTGCTGATCCAGTGTGATGGTCAGTGTGTAGAACAGGTTGAAGTATTTCCTGTAGAGCTGGTCTTGTTGTGGTGAATTTCCTCAATGTTTATATATCCGTAAATGATTCGATTTCTCCGTCAATTTAAAAGCTTCGCTTAGCAGGGTATAGAATTCTGGGCTGGAAATTGTCTGTTTAAGTAGATTAAAGGAGATGACCACTGTCTTCTTGCTTGGAAAGTTTCATTAGAGAAGTCTGCAGTCATTCTGATGGATTTGCTCCTGTAGGTCAACTGGCGCTTACTTCTGGCAGCTTGCAGAATCTTTTCTTTTGTCTTGACTTTGTACAGGTTCATCACAATGTGTCTTGGAGAAGCTTGGTTAGAGTTGAGGTGACCTGGGGTCCGATATCCCTCTGAAAGCAGTGTGTCAGAACATTGGTGATATTTGGGAAATTTTCCTTTTTAATATTTTCTAGAATAGCTTCCATTCCTCTGGGGCATTCTTCTTCCCCTTCTGGGATTCCTGTAACTCGTATGTTGGAAGCTTCATAAAGTCCCACAATTGTGACAGTGAATGTTCTGCTTTCTCTCTCTTCTTTTCTGCCTCTTTATCTGAATTATCTCAAGAACTTTGTCCTCTACCTCCGAAATTCTTCCTTCTGCATGGTCTAACCTGTTGCTGATACTTTCCATTGCATCTTTAAGTTCCCTAATTGAGTGCTTCAGTTCCTTCAGCTCTGCTATATCCTTTCTACATTCTTCATATCCTTCATCTCTTATTTGATTCTGTTTTTGGATTTCCTTTTGGTTATTTTCCACTTTATTAGCCATTTCCTTCATTGTTTCCATCATTTCCTTCATTGTTTTTGTCATGTGTATTCTAAATTCCCTTTCTGTCATTCCTATCATTTCTTTATGGGTGGAATTCTCTGTAGTAGCTGCCTCATGGTCCCTTGGAGGGGTTGCTCTGGACTGGTTCTTCATGTTGCCAGGAGTTTTCTGCTGATTCTTCCTCATGAGTGATTTCTTTTATCTGTTTTCCTGCCCTAATTTTCCTTTCACTTCCTCTTGCTCTTTAAGTTCCCGTGCCTATGGACTAAGGTTTTGATGAGTCCTTTTGGTACAGGACCAGAAGGATGAGAAGGTTGAAGAGCAAGAAGGGATAAAAGAAAGAAAATAGAGAATGGAGAGGGGTTGGATAAAAGGGAATACTGACAAAAAGAAGGGAGGCACAGAAAGAGGGAGACAGAGCAATATAGGTGTACAGTTAGGGTACTTTGACACAACCTTAAAAAAACCCCAACCTCTGGTTGTGCCCAGTTGGGTGGTTCCCTTGATGTCAGCAGCTCTTTGCTAACCTGATCAGACACAGTACCCCACCTCCACCAAATAGAGAGGAAAGACAAAAATGCTATAAATCAAACCAAAACAAGCCATCAGAGAACTTTATGGGATAAAATTGGGTGAAAAACCAAATAATAGGGGTAGCAAAAAATGAAGTTCTAATTATTGAAAAGGGCAGCAATGGGAAATTGTATTTAAACTACAAAAATGGAGAATGAAAAGAAAGAAAAAGAAAAGAAAAGAAGCAAGCAAACAGCCCTCAGAATGGGAGACAATATTTGCAGGTTATGTCTCCGATAAAGGTTTAATAACCAGAATCCATAGAGAACTCAAACGTATAAGCAAGAAAAGAACAAGTGATCCTATCACAGGCTGGGCAAGGGACTTGAAGAGAAACTTCTCTGAAGAAGACAGGTGCATGGCCTACAGACATATGAAAAAATGCCCATCATATTTAATCATCAGAGAAATGTAAATCAAAACTACTTTGAGATATCACCTAACTCCAATAAGTTTAGCCTATATCACAAAATCCCAAGACCAGAGATGTTGGTATGGATGTGGTAAAAAGGGAACACTTGTACACTGCTGGTGGGAATGCAAATTAATACATTCCTTTTGGAAAGATGTTTGGAGAACACTTAGAGATCTAAAAATAGATCTGCCATTCAATCCTATAATTTCTCTACTAGGCATATACCCAGAAGACCAAAAATCACATCACAACAAAGATATTTGTACCAGAATGTTTATTGCAGCCCTATTCATAATTGCCAAGTCATGGAAAAAGCCCAAGTGCCCATTGATCCACGAATGGATTAATAAATCATGGTATATGTACACCATGGAATATTATGCAGCTTTAAA
Source organism: Nycticebus coucang (assembly GCF_027406575.1). Taxonomy (NCBI): domain Eukaryota; kingdom Metazoa; phylum Chordata; class Mammalia; order Primates; family Lorisidae; genus Nycticebus; species Nycticebus coucang. The sequence goes on from NC_069796.1 coordinate 82,335,281, forward strand.
GAAAGATGGAGACTTTACCTCTTTCATATTTATATGGATGGAGCTGGAACATATTCTTCTTAGTAAAGTATCCTAAGAATGGAAGAAAAAGTATCCAATGTACTCAGCCCTAGTATGAAACTAATTTATGGCTTTCACATGAAAGGTATAACCCAATTATAACCTAAGAATAGGGAGAAGGGGGAAAGGGATGGCAGGGAGTGGGGAGAGGGGCAGAAGGAGGGTGATTGGTATGATTACATCTGCGGTGCATCTGACAAGGGTATATGTGAAACTTAGTAAATGTAGAATGTAAATGTCTTAACACAATAACTAAGAAAATGCCAGGAAGGCTATGTTAACCAGTGTGATGAAAATGTGTCAAACGGTCTATAAAACCAGTGTATGGTGCCCCATGATAGCATTATTGTACACAGCTATGATTTAATAAAAAAAAAATAAATAAAAGAAAAGGAGAAAATAAAAAAAGTAAAGAAAAAAATCTGTATGGAAAGTTTGAAATTAAAAAACAGAACAACAATGACAAAATAAACAAAAAGCAAACGAACTAACAACAACAAAAAAACAACCAAAAACAAAGCAGTATATATATCTTGTTGAATATTGTCTGGGCAACAGGTGGTCTTCTGGGGTATGAGATGTTTATCATAATGTTGATACGACTGGAGGCCTCCACTGATTTCTCAAACCTCACAGGGCGGAGACCCTAAATCTCTCTTCAGCCCTCTTAAAAGGCACTTTAAACTTCTAAACGTGGCTAAGCAGAAGCTTTCCCAGGAAAGTGCTTATTGCTGGGATCACTGCTGAAGTGGCTATCCACTTACCCAGTGTGGCAAAACCAGTCTCACTCTGCCCCTGAGGGTTAAGGCTGTAAGGCAGCTCAGTCCCCACCTTTAGGCTGCTCAGTCACTAGGTTACTAACTCTTGCCTGATCCTTGGTCTGCGACCCTGAGGGTGGAGCTTGCCGAGGAGTTCTCTCATAATGGCTCCCTGCCGCCCAGAGCCGAACACTATTAGCTCCGTACGGCTGAGCAGCTCAGTCTGGAGCCCTAGAAAACACTGAAAGTTCTCCACCCTCCTGCTCAAGCTCTCCTCAAGGCAGTTCAACTGAGTGCCAGGTCCGAAAACACCAAAACAGTTTATAGGTAAGGCCTTTCCGGTTTGCAGTCTCACTGCTGCTGTACTTACAGCTCCTGGCGGGATTAGACCAATCAAACACATGCAACCATTTGCCAGTTTTCCACTGTTTTTGTCCTCCTCTTGGGGTCCAGAAGTCTCTTGCTGACTCCCTGTATCCTCAAAGGGATGATCATAGGCAGATCCCACCAGCCAGAGATGCCTGGAGTCTTATCTCCCTGGACTCATGATGCCCAGTTGCAGGGAAGCTGTTACTCGGCTGCCATATTTCTCTCACTCCCAAAAGAAAGATTTTAATTAGCAGGGGAAAAAAAAAAAAACTGCAAAGAGTACAAAGAGTTAATAATTATATTTCTCAAGAAGCCAGGGTGCTTTTATTTTTTATATTTTTTCTTTTCAAGGTTATTTTAGCTCAGTGTAAAGTTTGCTCTTACCTTTGGAAAAGTTCTGCAGCTGCCTGCTGCTTTCTCAGGATCACTAAGAAGTATAAGATTGATGGAAGGAGCAAGATGGCAGCCTAGTAACAGCTTCCTTGCAACTGGGCACTATGCGTCTGGGGAGACAAGACTCCAGGCATCTCTGGATGGTGGGATCTGCCCATAAACATCCCTTTGAGGACAAAGGGAGTTGGTGAGAAACTTCTGGACCACAGGAGCAGGACAAAGGCAGTGGAAAACTGGCAAGTGCTTGAGTGTGTTCGTTCAGTCTAATCCCCCTGGCAGCTGTAAGTACAGTGGCAGTGAGATTGCAAACTGGAAAGACCTTACCTGTGAGCTGCTTTGGATTTTTTGGACTTGGCACTCAGTTGAACTATCTTGGGAGAACTTGGGCAAGAGTGCAGAGGACTTTAAGCATTGTCTAGGGCTCCAGACTAAGCCCCTGAAGCAGACAGAGCTAATAGTGTTCAGCTGTGGGCCACGCAGAGCCATTGGGGAGAAGTTCCCCAGCAAGTTCCGCCCTCAGGGTCACAGAGCAAGGATTGGGGGGAACTAGTAATCTAGTGACTGAGCAGCCTAAAGGCGGGGACTGAGATGCCTTGCAGCCTTAGCCCTCAGGGCATAAGCGAGATTGGTTTTGGCATACTGGTTAAGTGGATAGCCACTTCAGGAGTGATCCCAGCAACAAGGACTTTCCTGGGAAAGCTTCTGTTTAGCCAAGTGTAGCAGTTTAAAGTGCCTTTTACATGGGCTGAGGAGAGATTTAGGGTCTCCACTGTAAGCTCTCCACCCTGTAGGGTTTGAGAAATCAGCAGAGGCCTCCAGTCTCCATCTCACACAGGCATATGAGCATTGTGATTAGTATCTCATACCCCAGCAGATCACCTGTTGCCCAGACAATATTCAGCAAGAGAAATTTCCTTTTGAAGAAGTGTTTTAAAAAAAAGATAGCTTTTTTTTTGAAATGCTTGGATTTTTTCACCACATATCATATTTAGACTTAGTTTTACCTTGCAAAGAAATATATAAACCTTTGGCCAGACTAACTAGAAATAGAATAGTAAAATCTCTAGTAACCTCAATCAGAAATGATAAAGGGGAAATAAGAACTGATGGTACAGATATACAAAAGAGCATCTCTGAATACTACCAGAAACTCTATGCCCAGAAATTTGACAATGTGAAGGAAATGGATTAATATTTGGAATCACACCCTCTCCCTAGACTTAGTCAGGAAGAAATAGAGCTTCTGAACAGACCAATTTCATGCACTGATATTAAAGAAGAAACAATAAAAAAAGCTTCCAACAGAAAAATGCCCTGGTCCAGATAGCTTCACATCAGAATTCTATCAAACTTTCAAGAAAGAGCTTATTCCCATACTGCAGAAATTATTTCAAAAAATTGAGGAGGAAGGAATCTTCCCCAACACATTCTATGAAGCAAACATCACCCTGATACCAAAAACCAGGAAAAGACCCAACCAAAAAGGAGAATTTCAGACCAATTTCACTCATGAATATAGATGCAAAAATTCTCAACAAAATCCTAGCCAATAGAATACAGCTTATCATCAAAAAAGTCATACATCATGATCAAGTAGGTTTCATCCCAGGGATGCAAGGCTGGTTTAACATATGCAAGTCCATAAATGCTATCCACCATATTAACGGAAATAAAAATAAATACCATATGATCCTCTCAATAGATGCAGAAAAAGCATTCGATAAAATCCAGCATCCTTTTCTAATTAGAACACTGAAGAATATAGGCATAGGTGGCACATTTCTGAAACTGATTGAAGCTATCTATGACAAACTCACAGCTAATATTTTATTGAATGGAGTAAAACTTAAAGCTTTTCCTCTTAGAACTGGAACCAGACAAGGTTGTCCTCTGTCACCATTACTTTTCAACATAGTGCTGGAAGTTCCAGACAAGACAAGGAAATAAAGGGAATCAAAATGGGAGCAGAGGAGGTCAAACTCTCCCTCTTTGCTGATGACATGATCTTATACTTAGAGATACCCAAAGACTCACCCACAAGACACCTGGAAGTCATCAAAAAATACAGTAATGTCTCAGGATAGAAAATCAACATCCACAAATCAGTTGCCTTTGTATATGTCAATAACAGTCAAGATGAGAGGCTAATTAAGGACACAACTCCCTTCACCATAGCTTCAAAGAAAATGAAATACCTAGGAATATACCTAACAAAGGAGGTAAAGGACCTCTAAAAAGAAAATCATGAAATCCTAATAAAGGAAATAGCAGAGGAAGATCATACCATGGAAGATCATACCATGTTCATGGCTGGGAAGAATCAACATTGTTAAAATGTCTATACTTCCCAAAGCAATCTATCTATTCAATGCCATTCCTATTAAAATACCAACATCATACTTTCAAGATTTGGAAAAAATGATTCTGAATTTTGTATGGAACCAGAAAAAACCCCACATAGCTAAGGCTGTTCTTGGTAATAAAAATAAAGCTAGGGGCATCACCATACCAGATTTTAGGCTGTACTACAAAGCCATAGTGGTCAAGACAGCATGGTACTGGCACAAATATAGAGACATAGACCCTTGGAATCGAATAGAAAACCAGGAAATGAATCTAACATATTACAATCACCTTTATCTTCAATAAACCAAACAAGAACATACCTTGGGGGAAAGACTCCCTATTCAATAAATGGTGCTGGGAGAACTGGATATCCACATGTAAAAGACTGAAACTGGACCCACATCTTTCTCCACTCACAAAAATTGATTCAAGATGGATAAAGGACTTAAAATTAAGGCAGGGAACACTAAAAATTCTCAAAGAAAGCATAGGAAAATCACCGGAAGATATTGGCCTGGGGAAAGACTTCATGAAGAAGACTGCCATGGCAATTGCAACAACAACAACAAAATAAACAAATGGGACTTCATTAAACTGAAAAGCTTCTGTACAGCTAAGGAGACAACAACCAAAGCAAAGAAACAACCTACACAATGTTAAAGAAGAGACAACCTACACAATGTTAAAGGATATTTGCATATTTTGAATCAGACAAATTCTTCATAACTAGAATCTATAGAGAACTCAAATTAATCTACATGAAAAAGCCAACAATTCCATATATCAATGGGCAAGAGACCTGAATAGAACCTTCTCTGAAGAAGACAGACAAATGGCTAACAAACATATGAAAAAATGCTCATCATCCCTATTTATTAGAGAAATGCAAATCAAAATCACCCTGAGATACCATCTAACCCCAGCAAGAATGGCCCACATCACAAAATCTCAAAACTGCAGATGCTGGCATGGATGTGGAGAAACGGGAACACTTTTACACTGCTGGTGGGACTGCAAACTAGTACAACCCTTTTGGAAGGAAGTATGGAGAAACCTGAAAGCACTCAAGCTAGACCTCCCATTTGATACTGCAATCCCAATACTGGGCATCTACTAAGAAGGAAAAAAATCCTTTTATCATAAGGACACTTGCACTATTGCAGCTCAATTTACCATTTGCAAAATGTGGAAACAGCCTAAATGCCCACCAACCCAGGAATGGATTAACAAGCTGTGCTATATATATACCATGGAATACTGTTCAGCCATTAAAAAAATGGAGACTTTATATCCCTTGTATTAATCTGGATGGAAGTGGAACACATTATTCTTTTTTTTTTTTTTTTTTTTTTTTTTTTTTTTAATTTTTTTATTAAATCATAAGTGTATACAATGATATGATTATGGGGCATCATACACTCACTTCATAAACCATTTGACACATTTTTATCACAGTGGTTAACATAGCCTTTCCGGCGTTGTCTCAGTTACTGTGCCAAAACATTTATATTCTACATTTACCAAGTTTCGCAAATACCCCTGTAATATGCACCACAGGTGTGATCCCACCGATTCCCCTCCCTCTACCCACCCCCCCCTTTCCCACTTCCCCCTATTGTTAAGTTGTAGTTGGGTTATAGCTTTCATGTGAGAGTCCCAAATTAGTTTCATAGTAGGGCTGTGTACATTGGATATTTTTTCTTCCATTCTTGGGATACTTTACTAAGAAGAATATGTTCCAGCTCCATCCATGTAAACATGAAAGAGGTAAAGTCTCCATCTTTCTTTAAGGCTGCATAGTATTCCATGGTATACATATACCACAATTTATTAATCCATTCGTGGATCGATGGGCACTTCGGCTTTTTCCATGACTTAGCAATTATGAATTGGGCTGCAATAAACATTCTGGTACAAATATCTTTGTTATGTTGTGATTTTTGGTCTTCTGGGTATATGCCCAGCAGAGGAATTACAGGATTGAATGGCAGATCTATTTTTAGATCTCTGAGTGTTCTCCATATATCCCTCCAAAAGGAATGTATTAATTTGCATTCCCACCAGCAGTGCAGAAGTGTTCCCTTTTCTCCGCATCCACGCCAACATCTCTGGTCTTGAGATTTTGTGATATAGGCTAGTCTCATTGGAGTTAGATGATATCTCAAAGTAGTTTTGATTTGCATTTCTCTGATGATTAAAGATGATGAGCATTTTTTCATATGTCTGAAGGCCGTGCGCCTGTCTTCTTCAGAGAAGTTTCTCTTCAAATCCCTTGCCCAGCCTGCGATGGGATCCCTTGTTTTTTTCTTGCTGATGCGTTTGAGTTCTCTGTGGATTCTGGTTATTAAACCTTTGTCAGAGTTATACCCTGCAAATATTTTCTCCCATTCTGAGGGCTGTCTGCTTGCTCTGCTTACTGTGTTCTTAGCTGTGCAGAAGCTTTTTAGTTTGATCAAGTCCCAGTAGTGTATTTTTGAAGCTGCTTCAATTGCCCGGGGGGTTCTCCTCATGAAATACTCACCCAGACCAATTTCTTCAAGGGTTTTCCCTGCATTCTCCTCTAGTATTTTTATAGTTTCATGTCTTAAGTTTAAATCTTTAATCCAATGAGAGTCTATCTTAGTTAATGGTGAAAGGTGTGGGTCCAATTTCAGTCTTCTGCAGGTTGCCAGCCAGTTCACCCAGCACCATTTGTTAAATAGGGAATCTTTTCCCCACTGAATGTTTTTAATTGGCTTGTCAAAAATCAAATAGCGGTAAGTAGCTGGATTCATCTCTTGGTTCTCTATTCTATTCCAGATATCTACTTCTCTGTTTTTGTGCCAATACCATGCTGTTTTGATCACTATCGATTTGTAGTAAAGTCTGAGGTCTGGTAGTGTGATTCCTCCTGTTTTGTTTTTATTTCTGAGTAATGTCTTGGCTATTCGAGGTTTTTTCTGATTCCATATAAAACGAAGTAATGTTTTTTCAAGATCTTTAAAATATGACAGTGGAGCTTTAATAGGGAGTGCATTGAAAGTATATATTGCTTTGGGTAGTATGGACATTTTGATAATGTTGATTCTTCCTAGCCATGAGCATGGTATGTTTTTCCATTTGTTAACATTTTCAGCTATTTCTTTTCTTAGAGTTTCATAGTTCTCTTTATAGAGATCTTTCACGTCTTTTGTTAGGTAAATTCCCAAATATTTCATCTTCTTTGGCACTACTGTGAATGGGATAGAGTCCTTAACTGCTTTTTCAATTTGACTGTTGTTGGTGTATATAAAGGCTACCGATTTATGAATGTTGATTTTGTAACCTGAGACGCTGCTGTATTCCTTGATCACTTCTAGGAGTTTTGTAGTAGAGTCCCTAGTGTTTTCCAGATACACAATCATATCATCTGCGAAGAGCGAGAGTTTGATCTCTTCTGACCCTATATGGATACCCTTGATCGCCTTTTCTTCCCTAATTACGGTGGCTAAAACTTCCATTACAATGTTGAAAAGCAATGGAGACAATGGGCAGCCTTGTCTGGTTCCTGATCTGAGTGGAAATGATTCCAATTTAACTCCATTCAATATGATATTGGCTGTGGGTTTGCTGTAGATAGCCTCTATCAGTTTAAGAAAAGTCCCTTCTAGACCAATTTTCTTGAGTGTTCTGATCATGAAGGGATGCTGGATATTATCAAAAGCTTTTTCTGCATCAATTGAGAGAATCATATGGTCTTTGTTTTTTAATTTGTTTATGTGCTGAATTACATTTATAGATTTACGTATATTGAACCAGCCTTGAGACCCTGGGATAAAACCAACTTGGTCATGATGTATAATTTGTTTGATGTGTTGCTGGATTCTGTTTGTTAGGATCTTGTTGAATATTTTTGCATCTATATTCATTAGTGATATTGGTCTATAATTTTCTTTTCTTGTTGGGTCTTTTCCTGGTTTGGGGATCAGGGTGATATTTGCTTCATAGAACGTGTTGGGTAGTCTTCCTTCTTTTTCTACATTTTGGAACAGGTTGAGTAATATAGGTACTAATTCCTCTTTAAAGGTTTGGTAGAATTCTGACGTGAAACCATCTGGTCCCGGGCTTTTCTTTTTAGGGAGGTTTTGTATAGTTGATGCTATTTCTGAACTTGTTATGGGTCTGTTCAACATTTCCACTTGATTCTGGTTAAGTCTTGGAAGGTGGCGTGCTTCCAAGTATCGGTCTATTTCCTTCAGATTTTCATATTTCTGAGAATAAAGTTTCTTGTAATATTCATTAAGGATTTTTTGGATTTCTGATGAGTCTGTGGTTATTTTGTCTTTGTTGTTTCTGATTGATGATATTAGAGATTTTACTCTTTTTTTCCTGATTAGGTTGGCCAGAGGTTTATCTATTTTATTGACCTTTTCAAAAAACCAGCTTTTTGATTTATTGATCTGTTGTATTATTCTTTTGTTTTCAATTTCATTTAATTCTGCTCTAATTTTGGTTATTTCTTTTCTTCTACTGGGTTTGGGGTTGGAATGTTCTTCCTTTTCCAGTTGCGTGAGATGTCCCATTAAGTTGTTAACTTCCTCTCTTTCCGTTCTCTTGAGGAAGGCTTGCAGTGCTATAAATTTCCCTCTTAGAACTGCCTTTGCAGTGTCCCAGAGGTTCTGATAGCTTGTGTCTTCATTGTCATTTTGTTCCAAAAAATTGGTGATTTCTTTCTTAATCTCATCTCTGACCCAGCTATCATTCAGCATAAGGTTATTTAACTTCCATGTTTTTGTATGGGTATGCAGATTCCTGTTGTTACTCAATTCAAGTTTTATTCCATGATGGTCCGAGAAGATGCATGGAATAATTTCTATTCCTTTAAATTTACTGAGGTTAGACTTGTGACCTAAAATGTGATCAATTTTGGAGTAAGTTCCGTGGGCTGATGAGAAGTATGTGTATTCAGTTTTGTTGGGATGAAATGTTCTGTAGATGTCTGCTAAATCTAAATACTGGATGGTTAGGTTTAAATCTAAGATTTCTTTGCTCAGCTTCTTTCTGGAGGATCGATCCAACACTGCCAAGGGAGTGTTGAAATCTCCAACGATTATGGAGCTGGAGGAAATCAAGTTACTCATGTCTGTTAGAGTTTCTCTTATAAATTGAGGTGCATTCTGGTTGGGTGCATAGATATTAATAATTGAGATCTCGTCATATTGAGTATTACCCTTAACAAATATGAAGTGACCATTCTTGTCCTTCCTTACTTTTGATGGTTTAAAGCCTACTGTATCTGCAAATAAAATTGCAACACCTGCTTTTTTCTGATTACCATTTGCCTGAAATATGGATGACCATCCTTTCACCCTGAGTCTGTATTTGTCTTTTAAGTTGAGATGTGACTCTTGTATGCAACAAATATCTGGCTTAAGTTTTTGTATCCAGTCAGCTAACCTATGCCTCTTTAGAGGACAGTTTAAGCCATTCACATTGATGGAGAGTAAGGATAAGTCTGGTGGAATTTTGGGTATCGAGTTTTTCAAAGGTCCAGTGGACATTTTTAATCCTTTCGCCAGTGTGGAAGTTGGAGTTTGATCCGAAGTTTCTGAGTGAGTTTACTTTTGTGGTATAGGATTGGGTTGGTCATTGTGGAGGATAGGTCTGAGAACATCCTGAAGAGCTGGTTTACTTATGGCAAATTTTTTCAACATATGAATGTCATTGAAGTATTTAATTTCTCCATCATAGATGAAACTCAGTTTAGCTGGATACAAGATCCTGGGTTGAAAGTTTTTTTGCTTTAGGAGATTAAAAGTTGATGACCAGCCTCTTCTTGCTTGAAAAGTTTCAGCAGAGAGATCTGCAGTTATTCTAATATTCTTACCTTTGTACGTTATAGTTTTCTTTCGCCGGGCTGCTTTGAGAATCTTCTCTTTCATGTTAACTTTAGTGAAGCTAATTATGATATGTCTGGGAGATGGCTTTTTGGGGTTGAATCGTGCTGGGGTTCTGAAGCTGTCTGCTATCTGAATTTCAGATTCTCTAGGCATGTCTGGAAAATTTTCTTTCATAATTTCATGTAGAAGGGCCTCTGTGCCCTTGGCTGCCACATCATCAGCCTCCGAAATTCCTATAACCCTTATGTTATGTTTTTTCGAATTATCTGAGAGCTCTCTGAGTGAGTGATCCGTTTTTGCTCTCCATTTCTCTTCCTCTTTGAGAGATTGGGAGCGTTCGAAGACTTTATCTTCAATGTCAGAAATCCTTTCTTCTGCTTGCTCCATTCTGTTACTGAGGGATTCTACTGTATTTTTCATATCTTTGAGGGCTGTAAGTTCTTGTTTCAGTGTGTCTAAGTCTTTGGTGGTTTTGTCTTTAAATTCGTTAAATTCTTGAGACAACTTTTGAATTTCTCCTCGAATTCCTAATTCCATTTTATTAATCTTGTCTGCAAACCAAATTCTGAATTCGACTTCTGACATCTCAGCCAGTTGTTTATGAATGGGATCTTCAATCACATCTGCCGTATCTTTTCTTGGGGGGGTTGATCTATTCTGGTTATTCATGTTACCAGAGTTTTTCCGCTGATTCCGCCCCATGGTTTACTCCCTTTGGTTTTTCCCCTGGGGTTTTATCGAGGGCCCGTACAGTGTTGTGGCCTGAGAAACTGGGGCCCTGTCTGGTGTGGTGGAGCAAAGTGGTTCTGTCTTGTTTTCAGCTGGTTTCTGTTCGATCCTATTGCAACTTCTACTCTGGCTTGAAGTCTCAGCTTTTGTTTGCGTCCTTGTGATCACAACTTGCCTCAGCGGTGTTGATGTGCGTTCTTCAGCCTTCTCTCTTGGTGAGGCTCAAGTCCACCAGGATACTTACTAAATTCCTGTCCCTTAACTCTCCTTCTGGACGGGAGCCTTTGTTGAAAGCTGGCTTCAGTCCGCCATCTTGTCTCCCTCCCCCCGGAACACATTATTCTTAGTAAACTTCACAAGAATGGGGAAACAAGAATCCTATGTACTCAGTTTTAATATGAGGACAATTAAGGTCACGGTGGGGGTGGGGGAGGTGGAGAGCAGAGAGAGAAAGAAGGAGGGAGGGGGGAAAGGAAGAGCAGAGAGAGGGAAAGAGGGTGGAGGGTGGGACCTTGGTGTGTGCCACACCTTTTGGGGGCAAGACACGATTGTAAGAGGGACTTTACCTAACAAATGCAATCAGTGTTAACCTGATTTCTTTTACCCTCAATGAATCCCCAACAATAAAAACAAAACAAAAACTGTGATCTTAGAAATGGAAAAACAAACAAAGAAAAATAATCTGATTTCTGAGCTTACCTGAACCTGAAAAATAAGAATTCCCTGTCCAGCCCTGAGTGAGAAAAATCCTGTATCAATGTTATATTTCACAAAATAGCTCTCATTTGTAAAATGTAATAATTTAGTTGTTTAAATTGTTAAAAAAACCTGAGTCTTTGTCAAAGAATAAAATTCTTGCCTTTTAATCCTTAAAAAAAGTATAAGATTTATTTCTCTTTCCTTAGTATGTGATGAAGTTGGATCTCTCACACATTGCTTGTGGGACTGGTGCAGCCACTCCTGGAAAATGTGTAGTTTGGCAGTTTCTTCTATGACAAAACATGCACTTATCATACAGCCTGGCAATTACACTCCCTGGCATCTATCTCTGAGAAATGAAAACTTATGTTCACTTACAACTTGTACATAAGATCATAGAAGCTCTATTTGTAATAGGAAAATCCAGAAATAATTCAAAGTCCTTCAATATGTGTGAAAGGTAAAACTCTGACACAATCATGAAATAGACTACTTCTCAGCAATACAAAGAAATGAACTATTGATACCAGCAACAATCTGGGTGAATTTCCAGGCATTATGCTTGCTGAAAAGAATCAATTCCAAAGATTACTGGATGTATGATTGATTCTACTTACATAACATACTCAAAATGACAAAACTATAAAGATGGAGAACAGATTAGCAGTTGCCAGAAGACAGATAAAAACTGAGTAAGATCTGTCATATAGTTAACAATATTGTACCAATGCCAATTTCCCAAATTTGATATAGTACTACAATAATACAAAAAATGTCACCATTGAGGGAAGCTGGGTGAAGAGTACACAGATATCTGTGTAATATTTCTGCAAATTCTTGTACATCTATAATTACATAAAAAACAAATATCAAATTTAGATAGGGGTTATTTCTGTTATGGTGCTACATGTGAGCTGCAGCTCTGTTCCTATGTAACACGTTATGTCTTTATTCCAGTACCCAGGCTGAAAAGCAGCCTCTGTTATTCTCTGGCAGAGAAAAAAAAGAAGCAAGTTGGACAGCTCTTAAAGCTTCTCTTCAGAAGTAGTGAATGTAACATGTGTTTCCTAGTCACTGGGCCAACCAAACCCTACATCAAAGGGTTAGGGATGCATACGCCTCCCAAGGAGACACTACAAGTCTTCCTTCATGAGGGAGAGTAAACACTTGGGAAAAACAGAAGAATGATAATATTTTTACATACTCTCCCCTCCCAAGTTTTCTGTATTCTAAGTTAAGCTCTCATAAGGTTCATTGAAAATAAGTGTTTTTTTTTCTCTACTTTATTACTTCTTTGAATACTTCACTGTGACATGTGTAGAGGTTTTCCCTACAATAAGCAAATCTCCAATTATCTAGTTCTTGAGGCATACCAAGTGAGTGTCCTACAATTTAACTATGTTCTGACACTATTCATGTGGAGAGGGCTCAGTCCCACTTCAGATGCCAGTGTCAGGTCCAGATTGTAACCTGTCACACTATTTAGGTTCCATAATTTGATTGTCACACTATTTAGGTTCCATACTTTGCTAGAATGGTTCATAGAACTCAGGAAAACATTTTACTTACTAGATTACTGGTTTACTGTGAAAGGATATAACTCAAAAACAGCCAGATGGAAGAAAAGCATAGGGCAAGGTGTGGAGTTTCTAGGAGTGTGGGAGACCTAGAAAAGTTGAGCCCCATGATTTAGCATTTTTGTGGAGGCTTCATTATGTAGGCGCGATTCATTACATCATTGATCACTGGTGATGAAATCCCCTCCCTGGATGTTGGGGAGTAGGGCTGAAAGTTCCAACTTGATAATCACCTTTGGAACCAGCCTGGTAACCAGCCTTCTAGGTACTGTAGGCTACCTAGAAGCTTCCAGCCACCCGTTATTTCAGCCTACAAAATGGATTTGGAGATTCTAAGAGTTCTGGGAGCTGTGTATCAGGAAACTGGAGCAGAGACCAAATATATATTTCTTATTATATCACATGAATGTATCACAGGAAAATATACAATATATCACATGAAATATATATATCACATGAATAGTGTATCACATAAAATTTTCTTTTTCCATTTACGTTTAATTTAAGAATTGAAATAGGAGAGACGTAGCCCACCTTAATCTAATCACTGAGTTGAGGTCAAAGTTGTACTTCATTGTATTTCAAGTTCGGCCCTGTTTCTAGGGTACAAACCTATAAGTGTATGAGACAAATACCTGAGGTTTCTATCTGGTCCCTAGACTACAGTTTTTGTCTATACCATGCACAAATTTTCTGCTTCTCAGCTCCTGCTTTCTAATGACAGGCATTCACAGGGGAAAGTTGCTCTGAATGTCTGGCTCACTTCTTACAGTGTCCTGTCTATGATCTAAGTCCACACATTTTGGCTGCCTTAGTAGCTCCTTTATTTCTTCAAAAACATTTTTTTCTCTTTTTTCCAACTTTTTAGTTTCCTTTAGCTATATAATTGGTCTGAAATCAGCTATTTGACAATTGCTGGGACCTTTTTGAGAATATTAGATTTTCTTTTTTTTTTAATTTAATTTATTTATTATTGTTTTACAGAGGGGGTCTTGCTCTGTCACCCAGGCTGGAGTGCAGTGACAGGATCATAGCTCATTGTGGTCTTGGACTCCCGGGCTTAAGTGATCCTCCTGCCTCAGCCTCCTGAGTACCTGAGATTACAGGTGCATGCCACTATGCTTGGCCTTACATTTTTATTTTAAAGAGTTTTAATTTTTTGTACTTAATCATTTAAATGAGTAACTTCATAAGAATGTAGCATTTTTAATGTTATTTGATAGCTTAAATAACATTGTAGTGTTGCTAAGGTAGAAAACAATTACAAAACATAGCACCTAATTTTATAGATATTCTTCTGCTTTGATAGAAAGCAGATAAAAGTAAAATGAAAAACTTAAATAGTATTCTTTCCCCAAACAGAAAAACTCTATTAGAGTTTGGGTTTGAGTATTTTGCTACTATTTTCAGTTTTATACTATTTTCTGTTTATGTAAACATATATCACTTCAGATTTCAGAAAAATTTAATTTTTTTTAGCTTTACCAAAGTATAATTGACAAAAGTTGTGTGTATTTAAAATGTACAACATGATGATTTGATTTATGTTTACCTTGTAAAATGATTACCATGGTAAATTAACATATCCATCACTTCACATAGTTTTCTTTTGGGGGGGCTGAGAATTTTTCCTAGCAAGTTTCAAATATTATATAAAGTATTATCAAGCATAGTCACTGTGCTGTACATTAGATTCTTGGAATTTATTCACCTTAAAGTTACAGTTTTTACTTTTGACCAAGATCTTCCCATCCACCCCACCTCCCAGCAATTATGATTCTACTTCTATGAGTTAGACATTTTTCCTTTTTTTCAGATTCTACATGTGAGTGATACATATAGAGTGTCACATTTTACTTAGCATAATGCCCTTCAGATTCATTTATGTTGTTGCAAATGGCAGGACTTTCTTTTTTTGAGACAGAGCCTCAAGCTGTTGCCCTGGGTAGAATGCCATGGCATCATAGCTCACAGCAACCTCCAAGTCCTGGGCTCAAGTGATTCTCCTGCCTCAGCCTCCCAAGTAGTTGGGACTACAGGTGCCCACCACAAAGCCTGGCTGTTTTTTTTTTTTTTTTTTTTTGTAGTTGTCATTGTTGTTTGGCAGGTCTTGGCTGGATTCAAACCCACCAGCTCTGGTGTATGTGGCTGGTGCCTTAACTGCTTGAGCTACAGGCACTGAGCCAAATGACAGGACTTTTTTTTATGGCTCCTTAATATAATTGCACATGTGTGTTTGTGTGTGTGACATTTTCTTTCTTCCATTCATCTGTCAGTATACACTTAGGTTATTTCCATGTCTTAGTATCAGGAGCTCAGGTCCAAATCACAGTGGGTCCAGTGGGTCCCTGAACCCATTATGTTGTCATTTCTCCACTTCCAGAATGCATAATTGGAGTAGGCATATTTAGCAACTGGTGGAATCCCGACATAGGCTCCTTAACTTGTGGAGTGAGAAATAATATGATGAGAAAGGCCAAACAGAAACCATTAGAACTTTCCATACCTAGGAAAATGATGAATCGAAAACAACACTGCTTCCTGGAGGGACTGTAGAGATTAGTGCCATTATCAAGGCCTTAAAAGATGAAGGGGTGGTGGCTGAGTCCCACCACATCCCATTTAGCTTTGCCCATTCAACCTGTGCAAAAGATAAATGGAGAATGTCAGTGGATAACTGCAAGCTTAATCAGGTGCTGCCTCCAATTGCAGATGCCTTGCCAGAGGTGGTTTTCTTGCTTGAGCAAGTTAACACATCCCCTAGTGCTTGGTATGCAGCTATATTGATCTGGCAAATGATTTTTCTCCATCCCTGTCCATAACCCCACCAGAAGCCATTTGCCTTTAGCTGACAAGGCCAGCAATACACCTGCACTGTCCTACCTCTTAGGTATATCAACTCTCCAGCTCTATGTCACAATTTAGTTTATAGGGCTGTTGATTACCTTTCCTTCCCACAAGATATCACACTGGTACGTTAGATTGATGACATTATGTGGGTTAGGCATAGTGAGTGAGAAGTAGCAACTCCTCTGGACTCCTTGGTAAGACACTTGCATGTCACAGGATGGCAAATAAATGTGATTAAAATTTTGTGGCTTTCTACCTCAGTGAAATCTTCAAGAGGTTAAAAATATGAAGCATGTCAAGATATACTTCGCAAAGAGAAGGATAAGTTGTTGCTTCTGGCCCCTCCTACAACCAAGGCCTGGGTACAATGCTTAGTACTACCATGCCCCATGACTTTGAGATTCACTATAAAGCTAAGTAATCGAGACAATATCGTATAGGCCAAAGAATAGACAAATAGATCAATGGAACAGAAGTAAAAGCCTAGAAAGAAATCTATTCAAATATAGTCAACTAATCTTTGACAAAGCGACAAAGGCAATATAATGGAGAAAAGATAGTCTTTTTAACAAATGGCACTGGGACTACTGGACATCCGAATGCAAACAAAACAAAACAGAACAAAACAACAACAACAAAAATATCTTTCACAAAAATTAACTCAAAATGGATTACAGATCAAAATACATAATATAAAATTATAAAACTCCTTGAAGATAATATAGAAGAAAAGCTACATGTCCTTGGGTTTGTTGATGACTTTTTTATTTTACAGAAAAAATATTTATTGCCTAATGCTGTGGGTTAAACTGTCCCACATAAGCCACGCGAGGCAAGTCTGTAATGGGTTAAAAATGGCTTTTGCTAACACAAAGGCAAAAGGAGAACTGGGCTCCCCCTGAGCCATACTCAGAGCCTGTTTTTTCAGAAGTAAAAATCCGGAACAGTTTCTCTGATGTCGTGCTCCCATAAAGCCCACGTTGTAAGAGACTAACAATCTCTCCTATGGAGATACAGGCCAGAGGTTGACAAGTGTTAAAAACATATTGTCTTTGGAGCCTAAAGGTCTCTGCCCTGTGGAGGAACAAAGTCATTACTCTATTATGAGGCAAACTAAGTGTATGCTTGAAGGATTTTATTTCCCCTTCTTCCCTAGGAGTTCTTTGTGATTTTTATTTAGATACCTTGCTCAAGAGTTAACACATGTCCGAGAAGAAAGAAAAAGCAGAAAAAATTGTGCTGATTTGTAGACTTGGTGTCTCCCCACAAGTTAATCTTAGATAGAAAGAGTTAGAGATCATATATTAAGAGTGTACGTGACCACCAGTCTATATAAGGTGGTCAAGAATAAAAATCCTTTGCTACATGCCATCCCACGTGGTGTAGTCTGTTTCTTGTTTACCCTTAATAATTGCAGGAGTGTGCTTGCACCCACGGCAAAGCTGCTGCTCTCTTGCGTCTCTGGTCAGGCAACATATTGGCGCAGTCAGCAGGAGGAGGGGATAGCGAAGGATCAAGAAGCCTTCCCGGACTCAGGGCTATAGGATAGCTGCCTCTGCCAGGATGCCTTGAGAGATCTTTGCTGAAGCCACTTGAGGTAAGCTTGAGAACCCTGTAACTGGAATGGTTCTGTGGCCACCCGGAGCGTGTGGGACGTTTCCATATTAACTAGAAACATGGGTGGAAATAAGGTGAGTATTCAGCTCAATTCTTCTTTAGAAGACCAGTATACAGCCATGTTAAAAGCCTCGATCACTTCCACTAAAATTCCTGTTAAAACTAGCAGCCTCAGAGAATTATTTAAGATTGTGGCTAAGCATTGTTAATTGGTTTATGCCAGACAGAAAAGTGCAGTTGAATTTGAAAGTCTGGAAAAAAGTAGGGAGAAATTTGTCACGCACACCACAAAGGAAACTTTATTAGCAGAGAGGTCTGGGCTACTTATCAGTTGGTGAACACGGCCCTGGAACCAATCCAACCCCACTCAGAAGCATCTTCAGGGACAGAGGATAATGGAGCTGATGAGCCACCACCCCGCCTCCTCCCGCTGAGGAGGGGAAGAAAGCAGAAACCAAAGAACATGAGTATGCTCTTCCGGTAACTCCAGATCTGGAGCCTGATCCATCTGTTAAGCCTGCTAAAAAGTATGTTGGTGATCTAATTAGTTTAGATAGTGATGCAGAAACCTGTCCTGAATTGGTTGAAATGGTTAATGAAATGGCTCAGAAAGATTCTGAATTTGAACATTTTAAAAAGGTCATGGCTGAAGGTTTTCAATCTGTAAATAAGACTTTCCCGGAAAGGAAGGGAGCTGAATTACTCTCGTCCAGAGCCAGCTTTAAGGCAGGATCATGTAAATATGCAATACCACCTTATAAGCCAGCTCTAAGGCAGGATCATGTAAATATGCAATACCACCTTATAAGCCTCTTACACCCTCTGCACCACCACTGCAATGGAGAGACGGTCCTTTACATCCTAATGCACCTCCAGGCATTTACCCAGTGTGGCCAAATTCACCTAATACTCGATTTGTAGCTTGATATCATTTTCCTCTGGAAATTTTTGAATTGGCTATAGCTAATGAGAACTCTATACAAACTACTCGGTTGGGTCTAAGGAGCCTGCCATACAGGCTTATCTGGTATTCAGACAAATTCAAGAGGATGGGCATCTTGGCGCTCCACACCATGTGCCCATTGAAGTAAAATTTCTAAGAACTATGAAAGATGCTGTTTATGCATATGGGCATACATCTCCTTTTGTTATTGGAATTTTGAATTCTTATTGTACAGATCACATTTTTACCCCCACAGAAACATTGGCATGGACTATATTAAGTCCTGGTCAATTCTTACAGTTTAAAGCTTGGTGGTTAGAGAGGCCACTTTACAGCATCATTCCAGTGGAGTCCCAGTTAATTTCCTTATGGGAACTGGTGATGAGGCAGATATTTGTGCACTTGCATCTTCCACATGACATTCTTGTTCAAGTCAAAGATGTTTATATAAGAGCTTGGCAAAGACTAGAAGAAAAAGATGGTGTAAAACAATTTTTTACTAAAATAATGCAAGGAAATAATGAGCCTTATTCAGAATTTGTAGCACATTTGCAGACAGCCATTGAGAGATTTATACCTGGAGCAGAGGCTAGGCAGATGCTTTTATTACAATTAGCATTTGAAAACATGAATTCTAACTGTAAGCAGGTACTGGCTGTGGTTAGAAGCCAAGAGAATGTGGCCATTGAACAATACCTCCACTTTTGCAGAGATGTGAGGTCAGGCATATTCCAAGCAAGGCTTAATGCTGCAGCTTTAGTGGACGCCATGCAAAGCGTTAAAAAGAAACCTAATTGCTTTGGTTGTAGAAAGGTAGGCCACATCCGTGCTGACTGCTGTAAAAGCAAAAGTGAAACTGCTCCCCTAGTTTTAAGGACACAGGCACCAGGAGTCTGCAGGTGCTGTGGAAAAGGTAAGCATTGGACTAATGAGTGCAAGTCAGTTAGGGCATGTTAAATAGCCCCACCTTGTGTCAACTTTTTGTAGATCAACCCTTAGAAAAGTTTAGGGCATTATTCCCTGAAGGAATATATTTACATTATATAGATGATATTTTAATTGCTCATGCTGAAAAACAAAATTACATTGGATGTTTAATGCAGTGCAAGAAAATTGCCAGCAATATGGACTGGTCATTTCACAAGATAAAATGCAAAATACAGATCCTTGGGAATATTTGGGATATAAAATTACTAGACAAAAAATAATTCCTCAAAAAGTAACAATTAGGGGAGACTCATTAAAGACTTAATGATTTTCAGAAATTGTTGGGAGATAGTAATTAGATTAGACCTAGTTTTGGAATACCTACGTATGCTTTGAAAAACTTATTCTCTACTTTGGAGGGTGATTCAGATTTAAAGAGCCCTGGGAAATTAACTCTTGAGGCTGAAAAAGAATTACGATGGATAGAGCAACATATTCAATGATCTCAATTAGATAGGATTGATACTGTAGGAGAAATCTACTTATATATTTTTCCTTCCAGCCACTCACCTACGGGTCTGTTGACTAAAAATGAAGCTTTCATAGAATGGTGTTTTCTACCTAATAAGGCAATTAAAAAAATGGAAACTGTATTTATAAAATAGGAGCAGTGATTCTTAAAGGGAGACAAAGACTTAGACAACTAATTGGTTTTGGCCGTCATAAAATTACTGTTCCTTTAACTAATTCCCAAATTAATAATTTGTTTATTTTTAATGTGGAATGGCAAATTACTCTCTCTGATTATTTAGGAATTTTAGGTAATCATTATCCACAAGACAAAAGAATTCAATTTCTTAAAAAGGCTAATTGGATAGTACCTAAAATTATTAAAGATGAACCTATTGATAATGCTTTAACTTTCTATACTGATGCAAATAAACAAGGGACAGCAGGATATGTTGGACCAGATGTTAAAAAAATAGAACAATTGCCTTATAAATTTGTTCAAAAAGCAGAACTGTTTGCTATTGTAATGTTATTAACTGATTGTAAACAAGATAATTTAAATATTGTGAGTGACTCAATATATAGTACAATAATAGTACAAAATATTGAAGCAGTCACTCTTTCTGATTCCATCTCTGAGTTAAATCAATTATTTACTCAATTGCAAGCCTTTATTAGAGCTCAACAACATTCTTTGTATATAACACACATAGGAGCTCATTCAGGTTTACCCGGACCTTTGTCTGAAGGAAAACATATGATTGACCAACTGGTTGGTTCAGTTTTCTCAGCTCAGCAAGAACATAAATTACATCATTCAAATGCCAAGTCTTTAAAACAAAGACATGGAATAACTTGGCAATCAGCTAGAGCTATAATAAGATCTTGCCCTCCTTGCCAACCTATGGTGGCTCCTCCTTTATGGCAATGAGTTAATCCTCGAGGTTTAAAATCTAATCAAATTTGGCAAATGGATATAACTCAATTCCCAGAATTTGGTAAAGTCAAATATATTCATCATTCTATAGATACTTATTCTCATTTTTCATGGGCAACTGCTTTATCTTCAGAAAAAGCTGATGTAGCAATAACACATCTATTGGAAACTTTTGCCATTATAGGAAAACCTAATACCATCAAAACAGATAATGGATCTGCATATATATCTAATAAATGTAAAGAATTTTTTAATATTCATCAAATTCATCATGTTACTGGAATACCAGGAAATAGCACTGGTCAAGCTATAATAGAAAGACAAAACAGAACTTTGAAGGAAATGCTTCTTAAACAAAAGGGGGAAGGGCAGTATACTACCCCTAGAAATAGATTATCCTCAGCCCTGTTTACTTTAAATTTTTAAAATTTGAATGATGAAAATGAAACACCAGCTTTTAAACATTGGAGTGTGGTCACAACGCCACCTATTGATCAACCAGTATATTACAAAGATACTTTAAAAAATAAGGGGCTTCCAGCCACAGTCATAAGATGAGGGAGAGGGTTTGCTTATGTCTCTACAGGAAACCAAAACTTTAGGGTTCCAGATAAGAATATAAAGTTGAGACATCTTCCTTATGAAGAAATAGCCTCAGAAGAGTTTACTGGAAGCATCGGTGAACAACATGACCAGCAGATTTTGCCTCCTGTCTCCTACCAGAAAGAAGATGAAGAAGAGAAAAATGAAAGTGATGCCTCATCTCAAGATGCCCACTATGGAACAACTGCAGGATCTTGGAAGGATGGCAGTTGAAAACATATGAAGAAAGAAACGTAAGGTAACACCCGTCTCAGTGTTTTTAGCAGTTTTTGACCTTCTGGTCACTACAGCCAGAGGAGAGGAGTATCATTACTGGACCTATGTCCCTAATCTGCTGTTACTGCGAGGGGTTAGTTGGACAAAACCTACTGTGCCAATTTATGTGAATGAGTCTGTGTGGTTTCTTGGCCTATATGATACACGAGGGCCATTTAAACCTGAGGAAGAAGGTATGGTTGTAACTAATTATGTTAGTGGAGTTACGGGGCCTCCCATTTATTATGGTCAACAATATCAATGTCTTAATATGACAACTCAGTATTGGCTAAGTCATTATGACAGGCCCGCTCCTAAGGGAGATATAAAAAGAGAAATATTTATGTTGAGTGCTAACTCTATTTCCAGATTTATTCCTGGTTTTGTTCGTATAGATGTTAAGACTCTCTCTTGTAAGGAACATAGTTTTAAAGAAATTAAGAAGTGGATACAGGGCGGCGCCTGTGGCTCAAGGAGTAGGGCGCCGGTCCCATATGCCGGAGGTGGCGGGTTCAAACCCAGCCCCGGCCAAAAAAATCACAAAAAAAAAAAAAAAAAGAAGTGGATACATTGGACTCGATGTAAAGGTGAAAAAATTTTTTTCCTCACCAATACATCCAAGGGAGCAATAATGGATTGGAGTCCTAAGGCAACTTTATTAGCTCATGATAAAATTCCTATTAGTATGGATTTGCCTCAAGAAGAACCCACATATCCTATAACAAAAGACAAAATAAATATAAATATGTTAACATCTATGAGCTGGATGGATGTTGGCTTTTCACTGCCAGCACCAGGAATCTATGGATTCCCGAAACAAAATCATTTATGGAAGGTTGCTGCAGCTTTAAATCCATTAAAGGCCTGGACAGGTTGTCTGTATTATCATTACACCACCAATTCTCAAATATATGGTATGAAGTTTGAAGTACAAGAAGAGAGAACTGGGTGGCGCCTGTGGCTCAGTTGGTAAGGCGCCGGCCCCATATACCGAGGGTGGCGGGTTCAAACCCGGCCCCGGCCAAACTGCAACAAAAAAATAGCCGGGCGTTGTGGCGGGCACCTGTAGTCCCAGCTACTCGGGAGGCTGAGGCAAGAGAATCGCTTGGGCCCAGGAGTTGGAGGTTGCTGTGAGCTGTGTGAGGCCACGGCACTCTACCGAGGGCCATAAAGTGAGACTCTGTCTCTACAAAAAAAAAAAAAAAAAAAAGAAGAGAGAACTATTCAGGCCTGTGTACAGTTACCATTTGTATGGTTAAAAGGGAATATTAATTAGAATGAAAAAACAGGAGAACTGTTTTGTGCAATGTGTCAATTATATACATGTATTAATAACTCTGTAAGTTTTGATCCAGAAAAGGAACAGCTGTATTTATTAAGAGCCAGAACAGGTGTGTAGATGCCAGTGAATCTGAATAGACCATGGCGAGAGTCTCCAGCTTTAACTGTTCTTCAACTGCTAGCAGACCGAGTCTTTGTGGCTGATTGGCATAAGAACTCTGAACAGTTATGGACTGTTCAAAAACAAATTAACACTGAACTATATAATGAGATATCTGATCTGGAACAGGCTGTTGTAATGTTAAGAGATGAATTAGTAAGTTTAAAGAAACAATTGAAATTGAAATGTGATTGGAATGTAACAACTTTTTGTATTACACCTGTAATGAATAATGAGACTAAGGTCCCATGGGAAAATGTGAAAAAGCATTTCTTAAATCATGGTAATTTGATTAAGGAAATTGTTCATTTACAACATGAAGTGTATTCCACATTTGAAAATAAGGTACAAAAGATAGATGGAGATCAGATACTACAAGGAATAGCTGATGGTATAGAACAGATGAATCCTTTACCTAAAATACAAGGATTAATTGGAAGTTCAGTAGGATCTTTAGCTTTGTTTTTAATCATTGGTTTTCTTTTATATGTAATTTGTAGAAAGGTAAGAGAATCCCAGCACAGGAACGAGTGTTATGCTCAGGTTTTTGCTGCCATGATGACAGATATGAATGACATGTGTCGGAAAAAAGAAAGGGGAAATTGGGTTAAACTGTCCCACATAAGCCATGCAAGGCAAATCTGTAATGAGTTATAAATGGATTTTGCTAACACAAAGGCAAAAGAACTGGGCTCCCCCTGACGCATACCCAGAGCCTGTTTGTTCAGAAGTAAAAATCCGGAACAGTTTCTCTGATGTCATACTCCCGTTAAGCCCACGTGGTAAGAGACTAACAATCTCTCCTCTAGAGATACAGGCCAGAGGTTGATAAGTGTTAAAAACATATTGTCTTTGGAGCCTAAAGGTCTCTGCCCTGTGGAGGAACAAAGTCATTACTCCATTATGAGGCAAACTAAGTGTGTGCTTGAAAGGTTTTATTTCCCCTTCTTCCCCAGGAGTTGTTTGTGATTTTTATTTAGATATCTTGCTCAAGAGTTGTCCGAGAAGAAAGAAAAAACAAACAAACAAAAAATTATGCTGATTTGTAGACTTGGTGTCTCCCCACAAGTTAATCTTAGATAGAGTTAGAGATCATAGATTAAGAGTGTACGTGACCAACAGTGCATATAAGGTGGTCAAGAATAAAGATCCTTTGCTGCACGCCATCCCATGTGGTGTAGTCTGTTTCTTGTTTACCCTTAATAATTGCAGGAGCAAGCTTGCACCTGCGGCAAAGGTGCTGTTCTCTCGCATCTCCAGCCATGTAACAACTGCAAATGTTCTTTTAGCTGGGCAGTTTTTAAACCTTTGGGGTGATGGATTCCTTGAAACATTTTTTGAAAGCACAGATTTCAGTTCCAGGCAAAATTCTATAAATTCATACATAACTATTTTTTTTATTAAATCATAGCTGTGTACATTGATATGATCATGGGACATCATTCACTAGCTTCACAGACCATTTGACACACTTTCATCACACTGGTTAACATAGCCTTCCTGGCATTCTCTCAGTTACTGTGCCAAGACACTTACATTCCACATTTACCAAGTTTCACATATATCCTTGTAAGATGCACCGCAGGTGTAATCCCACCAATCCCCTTCCCTCTACCTACCTCCCCCCTCCCTCCCCTCCATTTCCCCCTTCTCCCTATTCTTAGGTTGTAACTGGGTTATAGCTTTCATGTGGAGGTTCTACATTAGTTTCATAGTAGGGCTGAGTACGCTGGGTACTTTTTCTTCCACTCTTGAGATACTTTACTAAGAAGAATATGTTCCAGCTCCATCCATGTAAACATGAAAGAGGTAAAGTCTCCATCTTTCTTTAAGGCTGCATAATATTCCATGGTGTACATATACCACAATTTATTAATCCATTCATGGATTGATGGGCACTTGGGCTTTTTCCATGACTTAGCAATTATGAATAGGGCTGCAATAAATATTCTGATACAAATATCTTTGTTATGATATGATTTTTGGTCTTCTGGGTATATGCCCAGTAGAGGGATTACAGGATTGAATGGCAGATCTATTTTTAGATCTCTAAGTGTTCTCCATATCTCTTTCCAAAAGGAATGTATTAATTTGCATTCCCACCAGCAGTGCAAAGGTGTTCCCTTTTCTCCACATCCACGCCAACATCTCTGGTTTTGGGATTTTTGTGATGTAGGCTAGTCTCACTGGAGTTAGATGATACCTCAAAGTAGTTTTGATTTGCATTTCTCTGATGATTAAAGATGATGAGCATTTTTTCATATGTCTGAAGGCTGTGCACATGTCTTCTTCAGAGAAGTTTCTCTTCAAGTCCCTTGCCCAGCCTGTGATGGGATCCCTTGTTCTTTTCTTGCTAATGCGTTTGAGTTCTCTGTGGATTCTGGTTATTAAACCTTTGTCAGAGACATAACCTGCAAATATCTTTTCCCATTCTGAGGGCTGTTTGCTTGCTTTACTTACTGTGTTCTTGGCTGTGCAGAAGCTTTTTCATTTGATCAAGTCCCAGTAATGTATTTTTGAAGCAGCTTCAATTGCCCGGGGGGTCCGTCTTATAAAAAACTCGCCCAACCCAATTTCTTCAAGGGTTTTCCCTGCACTCTCTTCTAGTATTTTTATAGTTTCATGTCTTAGGTTTAAATCTTTAATCCAGTGAGAGTCTATCTTGGTTAATGGTGAGAGGTGTGGGTCCAGTTTCAGTCTTCTACAGGTTGCCAGCCAGTTCACCCAGCACCATTTGTTAAGAAGGGAATCTTTTCCCCACTGAATGTTTTTAATTGGCTTGTCAAAGATTAAATAATGGTAATTAGCTGAATTCATCTCTTGGGTCTCTATTCTGTTCCAGACGTCTACTCTGTTTTTGTGCCAGTACCATGCTGTTTTGATCACTATTGATTTGTAGTATAGTCCGAGGTCTGGTAGAGTGATTCCTCCTGCTTTGTTTTTATTAAACGAAGTATTGTTTTTTCAAGATCTTTAAAGTATGACAGTGGAACTTTAATGGGGATTGCATTGAAATTATATATTGCTTTGGGTAGTATGGACGTCTTAACAATGTTGATTCTTCCCAACCATGAGCATGGTATATTTTTCCATTTGTTAACATTTTCAGCTATCTCTTTTCTTAGAGTTTCATAGCGCTCTTCATATAGATCTTTCATGTCCTTTGTTAGATAAACTCCCACATATTTCATCTTCTTTGGCACTACTGTGATGGGATAGAATCCTTAATTGTTTTTTCAACTTGACTATTGTCGGTATATATAAAGGCTACCAATTTATGGATGTTGATTTTGTAACCTGAGATGCTGCTGTACTCCTTGATCACTTCTAAGAGTTTTGTATCAGAGTCCCTAGTATTTTCCAGATAACAATCATATCATCTGCGAAGAGCGAAAGTTTGATCTCTTCTGACCCTATGTGGATACCCTTGATCGCCTTTTCTTCCTTAATTGCGGTGGCTAAAACTTCCATTACAATGTTAAAGAGCAATGGAGACAATGGGCAGCCTTGTCTGGTTCCAGATCTGAGTGGAAAATATTCCAATTTAACTTCATTCAATATGATATTGGCTGTGGGTTTGCTGTAGATGGCCTCTATCAGTTTAAGAAATGTCCCTTCTATACCAATTTTCTTAAGTGTTCTGATCATGAAGGGATGTTGGATGTTATCAAAAACTTTTTCTGCATCAATTGAGAGAATCATATGGTCTTTGTTTTTTAATTTGTTTATGTGCTGAATGACATTTATAGATTTACGTATATTGAACCAGCCTTGAGACCCTGGGATAAAACCGACTTGGTCATGATGTATGATTTGTTTGATATGTTGCTGGATTCTGTTTGTTACAATCTTGTTAAATATTTTTGCATCTATATTCATTAGTGATATTGGTCTATAATTTTCTTTTCCTGTTGGGTCTTTTCCTGGTTTGTGGATCAGGGTGATGTTTGCTTCATAGAACGTGTTAGGTAGTCTTCCTTCTTTTTCTACCTTTCAGAACAGGTTGAGTAATATAGGTACTAATTCCTCTTTAAAAGTTTGGTAGAATTCTGATGTAAAACCATCTGGTCCCGGGCTTTTCTTTTTGGGGAGATTTTGTATGGTTGATGTTATTTCCGAACTTGATATGGGTCTGTTCAACATTTCCACTTGATTTTGGTTAAGTCTTGGAAGGAGACATGCTTCCAAGTAACGGTCAATTTCCTTCACATTTTCATATTTCTGAGAATAAAGTTTCTTGTAATATTCATTAAGGATTTTTTGGATTTCTGAGGAGTCTGTTGTTATTTCGTCTTTGTTATTTCTAATTGATGAGATTAGAGATTTTACTCTTTTTTTCTGGATTAGGTTGGCCAAAGGTTTATGTATTTTGTTGACCTTTTCAAAAAACCAGCTTTTTGATTTATTGATCTGTTGTATTATTCTTTTGTTTTCAATTTCATTTAGTTCTGCTCTGATTTTGGTTATTTCTTTTCTTCTACTGGATTTGGGGTTGGAGTGTTCTTCCATTTCCAGTCTCTTGAGATATCCCATTAAGTTGCTTACTTCCTCTCTTTCTGTTCTCCTGAGGAAGGCTTGCAGTGTTATAAATTTCCCTCTTAGAACTGCCTTTGCGGTTTCCCAGAGTTTCTGGTATTTTGTGTCTTCATTGTTGTTTTGTTCCAAAAATTTGTCAATTTCCTTCTCGATCTCATCTCTGACCCAGCTATCATCCAGCATAAGGTTATTTAACTTCCATGTTTTTGTATGAGTATGCAGATTCCTGTTGTTACTCATCTCAAGTTTTATTCCATTATGGTCCAAAAAGATGCATGGAATAATTTCTATTCCTTTAAATTTACTGAGGTTAGACTTGTGACCTAAGATGTGATCGATTTTGGAGTAAGTTCCGTGGGCTGATGAGAAGTATGTGTATTCAGTTTTGTTGGGATGAAATGTTCTGTAGATGTCTGCTAAATCTAAATGCTGGATGGTTAGATTTAAATCTAGAATTTCTTTATTCAGCTTTTTGTTGGAGGATTGATCCATCACTGCCAAAGGAGTGTTAAAATCTCCGACTATTATAGAGTTGGAGGAAATCAAGTTGCTCATGTCTGTTAGAGTTTCTCTTGTAAATTGAGGTGCATTCTGGTTGGGTGCATAGATATTAATAATTGAAATCTCATCATATTGAGTCTTACCCTTAACAAATATGAAGTGACCATTTTTGTCCTTCCTTACTTTTGTTGGTTTAAAGCCTATTGTATCCGCAAATAAAATTGCAACTCCTGTTTTTTTCTGGTTACCATTTGCCTGAAATATGGATGACCATCCTTTCACCCTGAGTCTGTATTTGTCTTTTAAGTTAAGATGTGACTCTTGTATGCAACAAATATCTGGCTTGAGTTTTTTTTCCAGTCAGCTAACCTGTGCCTCTTTAGAGGACAGTTTAAGCCAGTCACATTAATGGAGAGTATTGATAAGTTTGGTGAAATTTTGGGTATTGAGTTTTTCGAAAGTCTAGTGGGCATTTTTAATCCTTTTGCCATTGTGAAAGTTGGAGTTTGATCAGAAGTTTCTGAGTGAGTTTACTTTTGTAGTAGAGGATTGGGTCGGTTATTATGGAGGATAGTTCTGAGAATATCCTGAAGAGCTGGTTTGGTTATGGCAAATTTCTTTAGCATGTGAATGTCATTAAAGTATTTAATTTCTCCATCATAAATGAAACTCAGTTTAGCTGGCTATAAGATCCAGGGTTGAAAGTTATTTTGCTTGAAGAGATTAAACTTTGATGACCACCCTCTTCTGGCTTGAAAATTTCAGCAGAGAGATCTGCAGTCATTCTAATGTTCTTCCCTTTGAAGGTATTAGTTTTCTTTCGCCTGGCTGCTTTGAGAATTTTCTCCTTCATATTAACTTTAGTGAAGTTAATTATGATATGCCTGGGGGATGTCTTATTGGGGTTGAGTCATGCTGGGGTTCTGAAGCTATCTGCTATCTGAATTTCAGGTTCTCTAGGCATGTCTGGAAAATTGTCTTTCATAATTTCATGCAGAAGGGCATCTGTGCCCAGTGAGGCCACTTCATCTGTTTCAGGAATTCCTATGAGTCAGATATTTGCCTTCTTTGAGTTATCCCAGAGATCTCTGAGAGAGTGATCCATTTTTGCTCTCCATTTCTCTTCCTCTTTGAGAGTTTGGGAGCATTCAAAGGCTTTATCTTCAATGTCAGAAATCCTTTCTTCTGCTTGGTCCATTCTGTTGCTAAGGGATTCTACTGTATTTTTCATATCTTTGAGGGCTGCAAATTCTTGCTTCAGTGTGTCTAAGTCTTTGGTGGTTTTGTCTTTAAATTCATTAAATTCTTGAGAAAGCTTTTGAATTTATCCATGAATTCCTAGTTCCATTTTGTTAATCTTGTTTGCCATCCAAATTCTGAATTCGATTTCTGACATCTCAGCCAGTTGTTTGTGAATGGGATCTTCAATTACATCTGCCGTATCTTTCCTTGGCGGGGGGCGGGGGGGTTGATCTATTCTGGTTATTCATGTTACCAGAGTTTTTCCACTGATTCCACCCCATGATTGTTTTACTCCCTTTGATTTCTCCCCTGGTGTTTTGTCGAGGACCCGTACAGTGCTGTGGCCTGAGAAACTGGGGCCCTGTTTGGTGTAGAGGGGCTAAGTGGTTCTGTCTTTTTTTTCAGCTGGTTTCTATTTGACCCTAGTGAAACAGTTACTCTGGGTTGAAGTCTCAGCTGTGGAGAAATACCAGCAATTAAGTCACCCCACCCACCACAGGCAACAAATGGAAAAGGAAAATCAAACCTGCCTACAACCACACATCCAGGGCACCACCTGGATAGTCCCCAGGTGAGTGGCTCAGTTCAAAAGGTCCAAATCAATTGTCTCAGTCAGCAGGTGCCTCAGGTGGGAGAGTTCAAGAGGTCCCTGGGAACTGGATCACAGGGTTCTGGTGACTGTTCTAATATGGCTTGCTCCAGTGCTGCGTGGAGTCAGGAAGAGCCACCCAGTAAATAGATCAGTTTGGGAAGATTGATGCCTCCTTCCCCACCTTGCAGCTCTATCACACCCAGTCGCTGCTATCCCCACAGGGCTGTGACCCAGTCAGTTGTCTGCAGTAAGCAGATACTCCAGGGGTTTGCACCTGCCTAAGTCACAGGGTAGTCTGTGTCTGCTCGTCTAGGCCACTACTCTCTGTCTTTATCCAGTAGGGGGTGGATTGGCCTGTCAACCTTGGGCACTTGATGGAGGCTGGAGGTGTTCACTTAGTTCCAGCCCCACCCTTATTTTATGTTACTGGGTGAACAGAACAACCCTGTGGGAGTTTGTTTCTGACCCTGCTAGATTCTTCTGCAGAGGAGAGGCTGATTTGAGTTCCCAGTACCTGTGCCTCAGGCCCTGTCTTTAGTCCTGTGGGTTTGTATTCACAGCACGATCAGTTGTCGGCTGTAGCCTCTTGGCCTCCTTTGTCTATAGGCTGGTGATCCCCTGAGGGCCAGGTGCGTCTTAGGCTCAGTAAAGTGGTCCTCTGGATTAGCCGCCGCCCCCCCCCCCCCGGGAGTTTCCCAGCTCTGCAGGTGTGTTTTTTAGTCCCCGTGTTCCACCCAGGTCAGTGGCGCCTCAGGCAAACCCTTTACTCACGGGGCCTGTGTTTCAGTCCCAGGTCTGTCCAATGGTGGTTGCCATCTGAGAAGATGCTTGGCCTCATCTGGTTTCCCAGGAAGACAGGAGGAGAGGCTATGGGATATCTGGGGGTGGGCCTTGTTATTGCTGAAGACGGCTGTTGCTCTGAACCTCAGGGCACCACTGCTCCAGTGTAATTCCCTCTCAGCCGACCGTCGTCTTCTCGCTCCTTTGCTACAGAGTCAGCACTGGCCAGCTGCAGTCCAGGTCCTGTCTGCACCTCTCGAGAGTTCACCCAAGAATCTGGACTCCTGGGGGGGAAGATCTCCAGGTTACGGAGTGAGAGTGGAGGGAGTGTTAGGAGCTCAGAGTTGCAGGTCGTAACACCAAGCTCATTGAGACCAAATGAACAAACAAACAAATACAAAGGTTACCAGGCACACAGGCCCCTAGATACAGAGACAGATGGAAACACATAGACATACAGGTAACAGCCATGACAACATCAATATAAGAACAACTGCAATAAAAATAGTGATAATCGTAAAATAATTGAAAGAAAGGAAAAAAAAAGAGAGACAACAGTGGTGTTAGTAGGAATGTTAAATTAAGAGAAAGACGAAATTAAAATTAGAGGACATAGAAATAAAAAATATATCTACATAAAAAGTAATAATAAAAAATTATTGAAATCTCCTCTAAGAAAATGGTGAGGAAAAAACAGACAAAAACAAAACAAACAAAAAACCCCCACAAAAACCAAAAAACAAAACAAAACAAAACAAAGAAAAGGCACCAACTACAAAAATATTCTCTCGTGTAGAAATATACCTATATATATCTATATGTCTGCTGTAGGGATCAACTTTCGTAGGAATATATTCATACTGCAATATACTTCTTGGACACCAGGTGGCACTGTGAGTGGTTCCGAGACTTTTACCTGATATACAGTTTATACTGTTAGCATGGTAACCACCTTCCATGGCCGATTGCCATTTTGGAATTTCTGTAAAAGTTTGTCGCTTAAGAATTGTGTAACCTCAGCTGTTCTTTTCCAGACAGCACTTGTGACCAACCTTCCCACTGGGTGCAGGTGTCCTCGCTTCTTAAGTCTTTCCACTCTGTTCCCAGGTTCTCCTGCAAACTGGTGACTGTGATGGCTGTAGGGGGAGTGGTGCTGAGTTCGTGCGGTCGTTGGCAGGCTTGTGGTTTTATCTGCTGTAGCTGGCTCCCAGGCTGAAGCCAAGTTCGCGGCTTTAGGAGCAAAAGCCGGGTCGGCGGCTTCAGTAGCTTCTGGGCTTTAGCAGCCAAAGCCCAGTCCGTGGCTTCAAGCCGGTTCCGTGGTTGGAGAGTTCCAGGGACTTATTCTGGGTTTTATGGTTCAGACTTTCCCTTTTGGATCGGCACCCACCAGTTCGCTGCACAGCCTGAACTGCCAGCCCCCTCCAACACCTGGGGGAAAGGTGCCCGCCCTTTTGGGTAGTTCAAAATGTCTGTTTCCTGGGCAGGATCCCTTCCCTTCAATTGTCCAACAGTTTGCCCAGCTCCCCGTGGTTTTGAGTGGCTCTCCTTTCGGATGCCTCCCTCAGTTCAGGAATAATTATTTGTCAATTGGGTTTTGTCAGCATTTACAAGCTGCTGACCTCCATAGGGGAGGGGCCTGCTGGCCAGCATGGCTGAGCAGAGAAGAATCTCTATAACAGAGTCTGTGATTTTAAATTACCCCTCATATATAGCAATCCGCCAGTTCGCTGGGTGTCTCCAGCTGTCTGTCCACTCCAATAATCCACACACAGGGAAGGTCCAGACCGCCTTTCCTCTCAACTGATGGCTTGGGAGGGGTGGGCTACATGTCCATCCTGTCCGCCATCATGCTCCGCCCGCTCTGTATGACTTTTTTGATGATAAGTGTAATCTATTGGCTAGGATTTCATTGAGAATTTTTACATTTATATTCATCAGTGAAGTTGGTCTGAAGTTCTCCTTTTTAATTGGGTCTTTTCCTGGATTTGGTATCAGTGATAGAATGTGTTACTTAAAGGAATTGAAAACTTATGTCCACATAAAAATGTCCACAAATGTTTATAGGGGTTGTACGTGTGAAAACTCAGAAGCAACTATGATGTCCTTCAGTTGGTGAAAAGATAGATAAACTATATACATGTGGGCAACGGACTATTATTCAGTGCTAAAAAGAAATGCATTTATCATGCCATGAAGGAAACTTAAGTACACAATACTAAGTTAAAGAAGCCAATCTGAAAAGGCTATATTACTGCAGTACTCCAACTCGATGCATTCTGGAACAGACAAAACTATGGAGACAGTAAACAGTTCAGTGATGTCCAGGTATTGTGGCTCATTTGCCTATAATACAGCACTTTGAGAGGACAAATCAGGAGGTTC
This sequence comes from Nycticebus coucang, assembly GCF_027406575.1. NCBI lineage: Eukaryota > Metazoa > Chordata > Mammalia > Primates > Lorisidae > Nycticebus > Nycticebus coucang. Next base: position 82,368,186 of record NC_069796.1, read on the forward strand.
ACTTGAACTGGGTGTCTGAGACCAGGCTGAGCGATATAGTAAGACCCCCCCTCTACAATTAAAAAGAAAATGCTAATTCACAAGTTTACATACTAGATCATTCCATGTTTGTCATGAAAAACTTGTAGAAATGAAGAACATTTTAGTGGTTTCCAGTTTAGGGGGCCCAACGGTGGGAGACATGTGCACGTCCCTCATAAAGGGCTGTGAGGAATCTTTGTGGCAATACAGTGTCTTTTTTTTTTTTTTATTGTTGGGGATTCATTGAGAGTACAATAAGCCAGGTTACACTGATTGCAATTGTTAGGTAAAGTCCCTCTTGCAATCATGTCCCGCCCCCATAAAGTGTGACACACACCATGGCCCCACCCCCCTCCCTTCATCCCTCTTTCTGCTTTCCCCCCCAACCTTAATTGTCATTAATTGTCCTCATATCAAAATTGAGTACATAGGATTCATGCTTCTCCATTCTTGTGATGCTTTACTAAGAATAATGTCTTCCACTTCCATCCAGGTTAATACGAAGGATGTAAAGTCTCCATTTTTTTAAATGGCTGAATAGTATTCCATGGTATACATATACCACAGCTTGTTAATCCTTTCCTGAGTTGGTGGGCATTTAGGCTGTTTCCACATTTTGGCGATTGTAAATTGAGCTGCAAGAAACAGTCTAGTACAAGTGTCCTTATGATAAAAGGATTTTTTTCCTTCTGGGTAGATGCCCAGTAATGGGATTGCAGGATCAAATGGGAGGTCTAGCTTGAGTGCTTTGAGGTTTCTCTATACTTCCTTCCAGAAAGGTTGTACTAGTTTGCAGTCCCACCAGTAGTGTAAAAGTGTTCCCTTCTCTCCACATCCATGCCAGCATCTGCAGTTTTGAGATTTTGTGATGTGGGCCATTCTCACTGGGGTTAGATGATATCTCAGGGTTGTTTTGATTTGCATTTCTCTAATATATAGAGATGATGAACATTTTTTCATGTGTTTGTTAGCCATTCGTCTGTCATCTTTAGAGAAGGTTTTATTCATGTCTCTTGCCCATTGATATAAGGGATTGTTGGCTTTTTTCATGTGGATTAATTTGAGTTCTCTATAGATCCTAGTTATCAAGCTTTTGTCTGATTGAAAATATGCAAATATCCTTTCCCATTGTGTAGGTTGTCTCTTTGCTTTGGTTATTGTCTCCTTAGCTGTACAGAAGCTTTTCAGTTTAATGAAGTCCCATTTGTTTATTTTTGTTGTTGTTGCAATTGCCATGGCAGTCTTCTTCATGAAGTCTTCCCCCAGGCCAATATCTTCCAGTGTTTTTCCAATGCTTTCTTGGAGTATTTTTATTGTTTCATGCCTTAAGTTTAAGTCCTTTATCCATCTTGAATCAATTTTTGTGAGTGGGGAAAGGTGTGGGTCCAGTTTCAGTCTTTTACATGTAGACATCCAGTTCTCCCAACACCATTTATTGAATAGGGAGTCTTTCCCCCAAGGTAAGTTCTTGTTTGGTTTATCGAAGATTAGGTGGTTGTAAGATATAAGTTTCATTTCTTGGTTTTCAATTTGATTCCAAGTGTCTATGTCTCTGTTTTTGTGCCAGTACCATGCTGTCTTGATCACTATGGCTTTGTAGTACAGACTAAAATCTGGTATGCTGATGCCCCCAGCTTTATTTTTGTTACTAAGAACTGCCTTAGCTATACAGGTTTTTTTCCGGTACCATACAAAACGCAGAATCATTTTTTCCAAATCTTGAAAGTACGATGTTGGTATTTTGATAGGAATGGCATTGAATAGGTAGATTGCTTTGGGAAGTATAGACATTTTAACAATGTTGATTCTTCCCATCCATGAGCATGGTATGTTCTTCCAATTGTTAATATCCTCTGCTATTTCCTTTCTGAGGATTTCATAGTTTTCTTTATAGAGGTCCTTCACCTCCTTCGTTAGGTATATTCCTAGGTATTTCGTTTTCTTTGAAACTATGGTGAAGGGAGTTGTGTCCTTAATTAGCTTCTAATCTTGACTGTTATTATGTATACAAAGGCTACTGACTTGTGGACATTGATTTTATATCCTGAAACATGACTGTATTTTTTGATGACTTCTAGGAGTCTTGTGGTTGAGTCTTTGGGGTTCTCTAAGTATAAGATCATGTCGTCAGCAAAGAGGGAGAGTTTGACCTCCTCTGCTCCCATTTGGATTCCCTTTATTTCCTTGTCTTGCCTAATTGTATTGGCTAGAACTTCTAGCACTACATTGAATAGTAAAGGTGACAGAGGACAACCTTGTCTGGTTCCAGTTCTAAGAGGAAAAGCTTTGAGTTTTACTCCATTCAGTAAAATATTGGCTGTGGGTTTGTCATAGATAGCTTCAATCAGTTTTAGAAATGTGCCACCTATGCCTATACTCTTCAGTGTTCTAATTAGAAAAGGATGCTGGATTTTATCAAATGCTTTTTCTGCATATATTGAGAGGATCATGTGATCTTTATTTTTGCCTCTGTTAATATGGTGGATAACATTTATGGACTTGCGTATGTTAAACCAGCCTTGCATCCCTGGGATGAAGCCTACTTGATCATGATGAATGATTTTTTTGATGATAAGCTGTAATCTATTGGCTAGGATTTTGTTGAGAATTTTTGCATCTATATTCATGAGTGAGATTGGTCTGAAATTCTCCTTTGGTTGGTTTTTTTCTTGGTTTTTGTATCAGGTTGATGTTTGCTTCATAGAATGTGTTGGGGAAGATTCCTTCCTCCTCAATTTTTTGGAATAATTTCTGCAGTACAGGGATAAGCTCTTCCTTGAAGGTTTGATAGAATTCTGGAGTGAAGCCATCTGGACCAGGGCATTTTTTGGTTGGAAGATTTTTTATTGTTTCTTTGATCTCAGCGCTTGAAATTGGATTGTTCAGGAGCTCTGTTTCTTCCTGGCTGAGTCTAGGGAGAGGGTGTGATTCCAAATATTTATCCATTTCCTTCACATTGTCAAATTTCTGGGCGTAGAGTTTCTGGTAGTATTCAGAGATGATTTCTTGTATCTCTGTGGGTGATATTATTTCCCCTTTATCATTTCTGATTGAGGTTACTAGAGATTTTACTTTCCTATTCCTCATTAGTCTGGCCAGTGGTTTATCTATTTTATTTATTTTTTCAAAAAACCAACTCCTTGTTTCATTAATTTTCTAAATGATTCTTTTGTTTTCAATTTCATTGATCTCTGATTTGATTTTGGATATTTCTTTTCTTCTACTGAGTTTAGGCTTAGATTGTTCTTCTTTTTCCAATTCCATAAGATCTCTTGTGAGATTGTTGATGTGCTCTCTTTCTGTTTTTCGAATGTAGGCATCTAAAGCGATGAGTTTTCCTCTCAAAACTGCTTTTGCAGTATCCCACAGGTTTTGGTAGCTTGTGTCTTCATTGTTGTTATGCTCAAGGAAGTTAATGATTTCCTGTTTTATTTCTTCCTGCACCCATGTGTTATTCAACAGAAGATTGTTTAATTTCCATGCCTTTGGGTGGGGTCGAGCATTTTTGTTAGAGTTGAGTTCCACCTTTAGTGCCTTATGGTCTGAGAAGATACAAGGTAAAATTTCAATTCTTTTGATTCTGTTGATATTTGTTTTGTGTCCCAGGATGTGATCAATTTTGGAGACTGTTCCATGGGGTGATGAGAAGAATATATATTCTTTATCTTTGGGGTGGAGGGTTCTATATGCGTCTATCAAGCACAGTTGTTCTAGGGTGTCATTTAAATCTCTTATATCTTTGTTTAATTTCTGTTTAGAGGATCTGTCCACACTTATCTCTGTAAGAGGAATGTTTAAGTCCCCTGTTATTATGGTATTATCAGATATCATATTGCTCAGACTGAGTAAGGTCTGTTTCAAGAATCTGGGAGCATTTAAATTGGGTGCATAAATATTTAGAATTGAAATGTCTTCTTGTTGTATTTTTCCCTTGACCAATATAAAGTGACCATCTTTGCCTTTTTTGACTTTAGTTGCTTTAAATCCACATGTATCTGAAAATAAGATTGCAACTCCTCTTTTCTTCTGAATTCCATTTGCCTGAAAAATTGTCTTCCAACCCTTGACTCGGAGCTTTAATTTGTCTTTTGAAGCCAGGTGTGTTTCTTGCAGACAGCAAATGGATGGCTTGTGTTTTTTAATCCAGTCAACCAATCTATGTCTCTTCAGTGGGGAATTCAAGCCATTAACATTTATTGAGATAATTGATAAGTGTGGTGGTATTCTATTCGTCTTATTTGGTGAGAGTCCATTGCTTAGTTTTATCTTTTGCATCAGTGTGGAGGTTAGGTTCTGTTCTTTGATTTCTGAGTTCTTACTTTGCTGCTGATCCATTGTGGTCGTCAGTGTGCAGAACAGGTTGAAGTATTTCCTGTAGGGCTGGTCTTGTTGTGGCGAATTTCCTCAATGTTTGTATATCCATAAATGATTTGATTTCTCCATCAATTTTGAAGCTTAGCTTAGCAGGGTACAGAATTCTGGGCTGAAAATTGTTCTGTTTAAGTAGATTAAAGGTAGATGACCATTGTCTTCTTGCTTGGAAAGTTTCATTAGAGAAGTCTGCGGTCACTCTGATGGATTTGCCCCTGTAGGTCAACTGGCGCTTACTCCTGGCAGCTTGCAGAATCTTTTCTTTTGTCTTGACTTTGGACAGGTTCATCACAATGTGTCTTGGAGAAGCTCGGTTAGAGTTCAGGCGACCTGGGGTCCGATAGCCCTCTGAAAGCAGTGTGTCAGAATCTTTGGTGATGTTTGGGAAATTTTCTTTTATAATATTCTCTAGTATGGCTTCCATTCCTCTGGGGCATTCTTCTTCCCCTTCTGGAATTCCTATAACTCGTATGTTGGAACGCTTCATAAAGTCCCATAATTCTGACAGTGAACGTTCTGCTTTCTCTCTCTTCTTTTGTTCCTCTTTTACTATCTGAGTTATCTGAAAAACTTTGTCTTCTACCTCTGAAATTCTTTCTTCTGCATGGTCTAACCTGTTGCTGATACTTTCCATTGCATCTTTAAGTTCCCTGATTGACTGTTTCATTTCCTTCAGCTCTGCTATATCCTTTTTATATTCTTCATATCGTTCATCTCTGATTTGATTCTGTTTTTGGATTTCCTTTTGGTTATTTTCCACTTTATTAGCAGTTTCCTTCATTGTTTCCATCATTTCTTTCATTGTTTTCAACATGTGTATTGTAAATTCCCTGTCTGTCATTGCTAACATTTCTTTATAGATGGAATCATCTGCAGTAGCTATCTCCTGGTCCCTTGGTGGGGTTGTTTTGGACTGGTTCTTCATGTTGCCTGTAGTTTTCTGCTGATTCTTCTTCATGAATGATTTCTTTTATCTGTTTTCTTGCCGTAATTTTCCTTTCACTTCCTCTTGCTCTTTAAGTTCTCGTGCCTGTGGACTAAGGTTTACAGGACCAGAAAGGTGAGAAGGATGAAGAGCAAAAAAGGGATGAAAGAAGGAGGACCGAGTGATAATTAAAAAAAAAAAGCAAAATAGAGAAAGGAGAGGGGGTGGGTAAAAGGAATATTGACAAAAGGAAGAGAGGCACAGAAAGAGGGAGACAGAGCAATATAGGTATACAGTAGGGTACTTTGACACAACCTTAAAAAAACCCCACCTTCTGGGGGTGCCCAGTTGGGTTTTCCCCTTGAAGTAAGCAGCTCTTTGCTAACCTGATCAGACACAGTATTCCACCTACACCAATTAGAGAGGAAAGACAAAAATGCTATAAATCAAACCAAAACAAGCAAACAGAAAACTTTACATGATAAAATTGGGTGAAAAACCAAATAATAGCGGTAGACACACTAGCAAAAATGAAGTTCTAGTTATTGAAAAAGGCAGCAATGGGAAATTATAATTAAACTAGAAAAATTGAGAAAGAGAAAGGATCTGTATGGAAAAGGTTGAACTTAAGAAACAAAGCAATATCAACAACATCAAAATAAACAAAAGAAACAACCAAACCAAAACAAACAAACAAAAAGCAAAAAAATACACAACCAAAAACAAAGCAGTTGTATATGTTATTGAACATTGTCTGGGCAACACATGGTCTTCTGGGGTATGAGATGTTAATCACAGTTCTGATACGACTGGAGGCTGCTGATTTCTCAAACCCCAGCAGGTAGACACCCTAAATCTCACTTCAGCCCACTTAAAAGGCACTTTGAACTTGTAAACTTGCTGAGCAGAAGATTTCCCAGGAAAGTGTTTGTCACTGGAATCACTGCTGAAGTGGCTATCCACTTACCCAATGTGCCAAAACTGGTCTCACTCTGCCCCTGAGGGTTAGGGCTGCAAGGTGGCTCAGACCCCACCCTTAGGCTACTTGGTCTCTGGGTTACCAGCTCCCACCTGATTCTAGCTCTGCGACTCTGAGGACAGAGCTTGCTGGGGCAGATCGCTCACAATAGCTCCCTGTGACCCACAGCCAAACACCATTAGCTCCGTCTGGCTCAACGGCTCAGACTGGGGCCCCAGACAACGGCCAAAGTTCTCCGCACTCCCTCTCAGGCTCTCCCCAAGGCAGTTCAACTGAGTGCCAAGTCTAAAGACACCAAAACAGTTCACAGGTAAGGCCTTTCTGGTTTGTAGTCTTGCTGCTACTGAACTTACAGTTGCGGGCGGGTTTAGATGGATTGAACAGACGTGACCACTTGCCATTTTTCCACTGTTTTAGTCCCCCTCTTGGGGTCCAGAAGTCTCTCGCTGACTCCCTGTATCCTCACAGGCATGATGATAGGCAGATCCCCCCAGCCAGAGATGCCTGGAGTCCTATCTACCCAGACTCACGGTGCGCAGATGCAAGGAAGCTGTTACTCGGCCACCATCTTGCTCCACCTCCGGCAATACAGTGTCTTGACTGAGCTAATGTCAATATCTTGGTTTTGATGCTGTTCTGTGGTTTTTGGGGCTGTTACCTTGGGGGGATTTGGATAGTAGGTATAAGAAATCTTTCTGGGATCCCTTTGTATTATTATTATTTTTTTTGCTTTTTTTTGGTTTTATTAAATCATAGCTGTGTACATTGATATGATCATGGGGCATCATTCACTAGCTTCACAGACCGTTTACCAAGTTTCACATATACCCTTGTAAGATGCACTGCTGGTGTAATCCCACCAATCCACTTCCCTCTACCCACCTCCCCCTTCCCTCCAATCCCCTTCCCCCTATTCTTAGGTTGTAATTGGGTTGTAGCTTTCATGTGAAAACCCTAAATTAGTCTCATAGTAGGGCTGAGTACATTGGGTACTTTCTCTTCCATTCTTGAGATACTTTCCTAAGAAGAATATGTTCCAGCTCCATCCATGTAAACACGAAAGAGGTAAAGTGTCCATCTTTCTTTAAGGCTGCATAATATTCCATGGTGTACATATACCACAATTTATTAACCCGTTCGTGGATTGATGGGCACCTGGGTTTCTTCCATGACTTAGCAATTATGAATTGGGCTGCAATAAACGTTCTGGTACAAATATCTTTGTTATAATGTGATTTTGGTCTTCTGGGTATATGCCCAGTAGAGGAATTACAGGATTGAATGGCAGATCTATTTTTAGATCTCTAAGTGTTCTCCATATATCTTTCCAAAAGGAATGTATTAATTTGCATTCCCACCAGCAGTGCAGAAGTGTTCCCTTTTCTCCGCATCCATGCCAACATCTCTGGTCTTGAGATTTTGTGATATAGGCTAGTCTCACTGGAGTTAGATGGTATCTCAAAGTAGTTTTGATTTGCATTTCTCTGATGATTAAAGATGATGAGCATTTTTTCATATGTCTGAAGGCCGCACACCTGTCTTCTTCAGAGAAGTTTCTCTTCAAGTCCCTTGCCCAGCCTGTGATAGGATCCCTTGTTCTATTCTTGCTAATGCATTTGAGTTCTCTGTGGATTCTGGTTATTAAACCTTTGTTGGAGACATAACCTGCAAATATCTTCTCCCATTCTGAGGGCTGTTTGCTTGCTTTACTTACTGTGTTCTTGGCTGTGCAGAAGATTTTAGTTTGATCAAGTCCCAGTAGTGTATTTTTGAAGCAGCTTCAATTGCCCGGAGGGTCCTCCTCATAAAATAGTCGCCCATCCTGATTTCTTCAAGGGTTTTCCCTGCACTCTCCTCTAGTATTTTTATAGTTTCATGTCTTAAGTTTAAGTCTTTGATCCAGTGAGAGTCTATCTTAGTTAATGGTGAAAGATGTGTGTCCACTTTCAGTCTTTTACAGGTTGCCAGCCAGTTCACCCAGCACCATTTGTTAAATAGGGAATCTTTTCCCCACTGAATGTTTTTAATTGGCTTGTCAAAGATTAAATAATGGTAAGTAGCTGGATTCATCTCTTGATTCTCTATTCTATTCCAGACATCTACCTCTCTGTTTTTGTGCCAATACCATGCTGTTTTGATCACTATTGATTTGTAGTATAGTCTGAGGTCTTGTAGCGTAATTCCTCCTGCTTTGTTTTTATTTCTGAGTAATGTCTTGGCTATTCGAGGTTTTTTCTGATTCCATATAAAGCGAAGTATTGTTTTTTCCTGATCTTTAAAGTATGACAGTGGAGCTTTAATAGGGATTACATTGAAATTACATATTGCTGTGGGTAGTATATACATTTTAACTATGTTGATTCTTCCTAGCCATGAGCATGGTATGTTTTTCCATTTGTTAATATTTTCAGCTATTTCTTTTCTTAGAGGTTCATATTTCTCTTTATATAGATCTTTCACGTCGTTTGTTAGGTAAATTCCCAAATATTTCATCTTCTTTGGCACTACTGTGAATGGGATAGAGTCCTTAACTGTTTTTTCAACTTGACTGTTGTTGGTATATATAAAGGCTACCGATTAATGAATGTTGATTTTGTAACCTGAGACACTGCTGTATTCCTTGATCACTGCTAAGAGTTTTGTAGTAGAGTCCCTAGTGTTTTCCAGATATACTATCATATCATCCGCGAAAGGTGAAAGTTTGATCTGTTCTGACCCTATATGGATACCCTTGATCGCCCCTCTTCCCTAATTGCAGTGGCTAAAACTTCCATTACAATGTTAAAAAGCAATGGAGACAATGGGCAGCCTTGTCTGGTTCCTGATCTGAGTGGAAATTATTCCAATTTAACTCCATTCAATATGATATTGGCTGTGGGTTTGCTGTACATGGTGTCTATCAGTTTAAGAAATGTCCCTTCTATACTGATTTTCTTAAGTGTTCTGATCATGAAGGGATGCTGGATATTATCAAAAGCTTTTTCTGCATCGATTGAGAGAATCATGTGGTCTTTGTTTTTTAATTTGTTTATGTGCTAGATTACATTTATAGATTTACATATATTGAACCAGCCTTGAGATCCTGGGATAAAACCAACTTGGTCATGATGTATAATTTGTTTGATGTGTTGCTGGATTCTTTTTGTTAGGGTCTTGTTGAATATTTTTGCATCTATATTCATTAGTGATATTGGTCTATAATTTTCTTTTCTTGATGGTTCTTTCCCCGGTTTGGGGATCAGGGTGATGTTTGCTTCATAGAACGTGTTGGGTAGTCTTCCTTCTTTTTCTACCTTTTGGAACAGGTTAAGTAATATAGGTACTAATTCTTCTTTAAAGGTTTGGTAGAATTCAGACGTGAAACCATCTGGTCCTGGGCTTTTCTTTTTAGGGAGGTTTTGTATGGTTGATTCTATTTCTGAACTTGATATGAGCCTGTTCAACATTTCCACTTGATTCTGGCTAAGTCTTGGAAGGTGACGTGCTTCCAAGTATTGGTCAATTTCCTTCAGATTTTCATATTTGTGAGAATAAAGTTTCTTGTAATATTCATTAAGGATTTTTTGGATTTCTGAGGAGTCTGTTGTTATTTCATCTTTGTTGTTTCTGATTGATGAGATTAGAGATTTTACTCTTTTTTTCCCGATTAGGTTGGTCAAAGGTGTATCTATTTTATTGCCTTTTCGAAAAACCAGCTTTTTGATTTATTGATCTGTTGTATTATTCTTTTGTTTTCAATTTCATTTAATTCTGCTCTAATTTTGGTTATTTCTTTTCTTCTACTGGGTTTGGGGTTGGAATATTCGTCCTTTTTAAGTTGCTTGAGATGTCCCATTAAGTTGTTAATGTCCTCTCTTTCCGTTCTCTTGAGGAAGGCTTGCAGTGCTATAAATTTCCCTCTTAGAACTGCCTTTGTAGTATCCCAGAGGTTCTGATAATTCGTGTCTTCATTGTCGTTTTGTTCCAAAAAATTGGCGATTTCTTTCTTAATCTCATCTCTGACCCAGCTATCATTCAGCATAAGGTTATTTAACTTCCATGTTTTTGTATGAGTATGCAGATTCCTGTTGTTACTCAGCTCAAGTTTTATTCCATGGTGGTCCGAGAAGATGCATGGAATAATTTCTATTCCTTTAAATTTACTGAGGTTAGACTTGTGACCTAAGATGTGATCGATTTTGGAGTAAGTTCCATGGGCTGATGAGAAGTATGTGTATTGAGTTTTGTTGGGATGAAATATTCTGTAGATGTCTGCTAAATCCAAATGTTGGATGGTTAGGTTTAAATCTAAGATTTCTTTGCTCAGCTTCTTGATGGAGAATCGATCCAACACTGCCAAAGGAGTGTTGAAATCTCTGATGATTATGGAGCTGGAGGAAATCAAGTTGCTCATGTCTGTTAGAGTTTCTCTTATAAATTGAGGTGCATTCTGGTTGGGTGCATAGATATTAATAATTGAGATCTCATCATAGTGTGTATTACCCTTAACAAATATGAAGTGACTGTTTTTGTCCTTCCTTACTTTTGTTGGTTTAAAGCCTATTGTATCTGCAAATAAAATTGCAACACCTGCTTTTTTCTGATTACCATTTGCCTGAAATATGGATGACCATCCTTTCACCCTGAGTCTGTATTTGTCTTTTAGGTTAAGATGTGACTCTTGCATGCAACAGATATCTGGCCTGAGTTTTTGTATCCAGTCAGCTAACCTATGCCTCTTTAGAGGACAGTTTCAGCCGTTCACATTAATGGAGAATATTGATAAGTCTGGTGAAGTTTTGGGTATCAAGTTTTTCAAAAGTCCAGTGGCCATTTTTAATCCTTTCACCAGTGTGGAAATTGGAGCTTGATCCGAAGTTTCTGAGTGAGTTTACTTTTGTGGTATAGGATTGGGTTGGTCATTATGGAGGATAGTTCTGAGAATATCCTGAAGAGCTGGTTTGGTTATGGCAAATTTCTTCAACATATGAATGTCATTAAAGTATTTAATTTCTCCATCATAAATGAAACTCAGTTTAGCTGGATACAAGATCCTGGGTTGAAAATTATTTTGATGTAGGAGATTAAAAGTCGGTGACCACCCTCTTCTGGCTTGAAAAGTTTCAGCAGAGAGATCTGCAGTGATTCTAATATTCTTGCCTTTGAAGGTAATGGTTTTCTTTCTCCTGGCAGCTTTGAGGTTTTTCTCCTTCATATTAACTTTAGTGAAGTTAATTATGATATGCCTTGGGGATGTCTTTTTGGGGTTGATTCATGCTGGGGTTCTGAAGCTGTCTGCTATCTGAATTTCAGAATCTCTAGGCATGTCTGGAAAATTCTCTTTCATAATTTCATGCAGAAGGGCTTCTGTGCCCAGTGAGGCCACATCATCTGTTTCTGGAACCCCTATGATTCGGATATTCGCCTTCTTTGAATTATCCCAGAGCTCTCTGAGTGAGTGATCCGTTTTTGCTCTCCATTTCTCTTCCTCTTTGAGAGTTTGGGAGCGTTCAAAGGCTTTATCTTCGATGTCAGAAATCCTTTCTTCTGCTTGCTCCATTCTGGTACTGAGGGATTCTACTGTATTTTTCATATCTTTGAGGGCTGCAAATTCTTGCTTCAGTGTGTCTCAGTCTTTGGTGGTTTTGTCTTTAAATTTGTTAAATTCTTGAGACAACTTTCGAATTTCTCCTAGAATTCCTAATTCCACTTTGTTAATCTTGTCTGCAGCCCAAATTCTGAATTCGATTTCTGACATCTCAGCTAGTTGTTTATGAATGGGATCTTCAATTGCATCTGCCATATCTTTCCTTGGGGGGGTTGATCTATTCTGGTTATTCATGTTACCAGAGTTTTTCTGCTGATTCCACCCCATGGTTGTTTTACTCCCTCTGATTTTTTTCCCCTGGGGCTTTGTCGAGGGCCTGTACAGTGTTGTGGCCTGAGAAACTAGGGCCCTGTCTGGTGTGGTGGGGCTAAATGGTTCTGCCTTGTTTTCAGCTGGTTTCTGTTCCACCCTAGTGAAATAGATACTTTGGATTGAAGTCTCAGCTGTGGAGAAATATCAGCAATTAAGTCACCCCGCCTCCCACCGGCAAACAATTGGAAAAGAAAAATCAAACCTTCCTACCACCGTGCACCTAGGGCACCACCTGATTTGTCCTCAGGTGATTGGTTCAGTTCAAAAATGTCCAAATCAATTGTCTCAGTCTGCACCTGTCTCGGGTGAGAGAGTTTAAGAGGTCTCTGGGAACTGGATCACAGGGGTCTGGTGACTACTCTGGTGTGGCTTGCTCCAGGGCTGCGTGGAGTCATGAGAAGCCACCCAGCCTATAAATCAGTCTGGAAAGGTTGCTGCCTCCTTCCCCACCTTGCACCACTTCACACCCAGTCACTGATAGCCCTGCAGTTGGCTGACCCAGTTGCCTGTAGTGAATTGGTACTCCAGGAGTTTGTACCTGCCTGAATCACAAGGAAGTCTGCCAGGCCGCTGCGCTCTTCCTCTCTCCAGCAGGAGGAGGTGAGGCCTGACAACCTTGGGTGGTAGATGAAGGTTGAGGGGTTTTCACCCAGGTCCAGTCTCACCCCTGATTAATGTTACTGACAGAACAGAACAGAACAACTCTGCGTTTCCCCTGCAGAAGAGAAGCTGAATTGAGTTCCAAATCAGCTTGTCTTTGCTCTTGTATTGTCTATAGGCTGACGATCCCCTGAGGGCCAGGTGCGTCTTAGGTTTAGTAAAGCGGACCTCTGGGTCAGCCCCGCCCTGGGAGTTTCCCTGGTTTGCAAGTTTATGTTGCCTCAGGCAAACTCAGAGTCTCTGGTTGCCCAGGGAGACAGGGGGTGTGGCTTCAATATTCTGTAGTGAGCCGTATTGCTAGCAAGAGAGGGCTGCTGCCTTATGGCTCAGGCAACCGTTGCTCTGGTGTAGCTCCCCTCCAGCCAATCGTCCTCTCTCCGCTCCATACCCCAGAGTCTGCACCGACAGGCTGCAGCCCAGCACTGTCCACACCCCTCGAGCAATCGCCCAAGAGTCTGGACCCCTGGGGGACAGGCCTCCAGACCTTGGAGTGAGAGCAGAGGGGAGCGCGGGGAGCGCTGGAAGCCTGGGGTTGCAGGCAGAGAACACACACACCTTTACACAGTTTTATGCCTGGCCATATTATCACCAAAAGATGGCTGTCGCACTGTGCCTCAGGGAACTGCCACTCTGGTGCAGTCCCCTCTCTGCCAACCGACCGGGACTGGCCTCCAGACCCCAGTGTGAGCGAAGGAGAGCGCTGGGAGCTCAGAATTCCAGGTAGAGACCATATACAGTTTATACAGTTTTATGCCTGGTAGGAGGACCCCGTGGCACCCCAGTAGGGGAGGTAGGTCCAGTTTTTAGAGGGTCTCTCCCATGGAGTGTAGTGGGAGGACCTTTGAACTGTGCCCAGTTGTTTGTGGGGCACTCTGAGCCGTTCTCATGGGGGAGGGGACTCCCGTCCGCTTGGTGATGGATTTTGTACCTTTTGTTTGTATCCTTGTGGTCGCAGCTCGCCTCAGCGAGGTTGACGTGCGTTCTACAACCTTCTGTCTTAGTGCAGCTCAAATCCACCAGGTTACTTGCTGAATTTTTGTCCTTTAACTCTCCTTCTGAACGGGAGCCTCTGTGGAAAGCTGGCTTCAGTCAGCCATCTTGTCTCCTCCCCCCCTTTGTATTATTTGTTACAACAAGTGATACTTTAATTATCTCAAAGAACATTTCATTAAAAAATGGACCACTAGGAAATGTGGAGAAATAAATTTAGCATACAGTGATCATGCCATGTATGTGTTTTTATCCTAAAACTATCTCTCAAAGTATGAAATATTAGCTTCAATTTTAGTTCTTAAACAAAAATACAATGATCATAGAGCTAGGAAATGAAGACAGGATTGAGCAGTCATTGTGAAGAAAGAAGTTGCCTCTATTTAAAGGAGCCTCCCTGCAGGAAGCATGAAGGAGGAGAGGTCCCCAGTCAAGAGGGGGGCAGAGGTCTCCCCCTGGGGCCTGTCCACACTTAGGGGTCCCACCCAATCCACAAGCACAAGGCAGAAAGGGATGAGGTCATAGTCATTGATTTCACATTTTATTCTCATTACATTGGATTGGGAGAGGAAGGAACTGTGCACAATGTACAGATTGTGCTAGTTTTTGTCTTTCAGATAGACAGGGATCCAGGTTCTAATTGTCTTCAGGTTCAGGATCTGTGTCAGTTATAGCGGACCACTGCTGCTGGGGAGTGGATACTATGAGGATTGCAGGAAAGAGGTATTGAACTGACCATGGAAAGTTCATGTTACAGGGCTGCCATCTGAGTGCCTCAGGATCCTCCATGTAGATCACATGTGGAGGAGCCCACAGTGGCCCCTCAAAGGGAATAGGCATGCCAGAGGCCTGGGGTTGGTATGCAGGAGGCAGGAGGTCAGCTACATCTGCATAGGGAGGATCTGAGAGAGAGAAAAGCACAGAGCTCATGAGAACTTTACCCACCCTGTCCTGAGTCCCTGCCCATGACCTAGGCCAGTCCTGGTACCACATGCATTCTGAATAAGTCCACAAATGAAGTCACTCAGGGTCACTACTTTGGGGAAGAACAAATAGGAGAAACACAGGCATATGCACAAGAATAGCAAGTCGCCTGTGCTGTGTGCACAGGGATCCTGTGTGCAAGGCAGTCCCATCATTCTCTCTCTCCTCAGGGAACAAGGATGGCAGGGCCAGCCAATGCCACTCACTAAAGGACTTCAAGATGACTGACTACATAAGAGACAAACCTGAAAAGATGCTGGCCTTCCATCTGCATCCCAGAATCCTGCATAGGGCCTCTCCATATGGACATGGCAAAGGTCTACTCCTTGGCCTGTTATTGGCCTCACAAATAGTGTAGTATAAATCCTCCAAACTCATCATCATCTGGAGACATTCCCGATAGGTTTTGTTTATAACCCTCTGCTTGAGACGCTTGGCAATCTCTCTAGATACTATGTGATTCTTCTTCACTTTGAAGTACACTTCACATTCAAGACATTCCCATTCTTGCAGGAAACTCCAGATTTCCCAGTCACTCCATGGTTTAATTAACTGGTCTGAAAGGGACAGAGAAATGTGGATGTATCTTGGCATGACTCACATGCACATTTGTGGGTTTCTCAGAGACTCTCCCTCCACACTGACAGGCCTAAACATGGCTTTATTTAGTTAGTGGGAGATAATAAAACCTTATATCAGAAGTTCAGGGATTCAGCACCTATGCAAACAGTCACTGGGACAGGTCAGGGAGCATCTGAGAGTCTGGATCTTGTTCAAATTCCATAAATCATATTTCAGGAAAGATTGAAAGGGTGTGATTGCACTTTTGCTGCCTATCCCTGGGAGGGCTCCCCTATTTGAGGCCTTTCACCTCCGACCCCCAGAGATGTGGGCAGGGAACTCCTTGTGATGCTGAGGAGACCACTGAAATCCCCTGAGCTGCCCTGAATTCCCCTTGGTCAGACCTGGGGAAGACAGAGGTGAGAAGGAAAGTTTTCTACGACATAAATATGCCAAGAGCATTACCTGATAGTTTTTCTGGTTTCTTGGTTTCTTTTTTTTTCTTTACTTCCTGAGGTTTTACCTGATTCTTTTGTTTCACTTCCTAATTAAAAATAAAATATAATTAAAAGTGAATATTTACATGGTAGGAAATCCCTCAATATTACTTTTAGAGACAGGTCCATCCTAGGCTGGAGTACAATGGCCTGATCACAGCTCACTGTAAGATCAGATTCCTAGGCTGAAGGGATCCTCCTACCTCAGCCTCCCAAGTAGCTGAGAATACAGGCATGCTGTACCATGCCCAGCTAATTTTTTCTATTTTTTGTAGATGAGGATCTCACTATTTTGCCAGGCTGGACTTGAAACTCCTGATCAAATTTTCCTTCCAAAGTGCTGAGGTTACAGGTGTGTGCCACTGTTCCTGGCCAACCACTTATTTTCCAATAAATAGGTTAAAGTATTAACCAATCACAACATCAAAAATCAAAATCAAACATTCCCAACTTTTAAGAACTAAAATGTAGGCCGGGTACGTGGCTTGTGCCTATAATACTAGCACTCTGGGAGGCTGAGGCGGGTGGATCACCTGAGCTCAACAGTTCAAGACAAGCCTGAGTAAGAGTGAGAACCCATCTCTAAAAAAATAGCCAAGCGTCGTCGCAGGTGCCTATAGTCCCAGCTACTTGAGAGGCTGAGGCAAGAGAATCATTTGAGCCTAAGAGTTTGAGGTTGCTGTATGACGCCACAGCATTCTATGGAGGGTGACAAAGTGGATACTGTCTCAAAAATAAATAAATAAAATGTATATTCTAAGTACTGGGAGACCTCACTTGCAAACTATTAATAAAGCACTTAAGGTCATTAAATATGAAATGTCTGATTTCAAATCAAAAGTTTAGTTTATAATATCTCAAACAAGAAGCTATACAATTGATCAGAGTATGCACCTACATTATCAACGCAGTTGCACCATGTTAACAGTAGCTTGTTTATGCCAGCAGCAAATAAACCTGGAGAACAAGTGGTATTGAAATAGCACTTCTACAGCATGTTAAGAATTGAATATTTTTCCTTGTAAGAAGTGGTCCAAAGCCTAGAGGCAGTGGTAATCAGTTGGTTCAAGTTCTGGTGAATGTAGTGGATGACAGAATTTCCAAGTCCAGTTTCTGTAGTTTGAACAGTACTGTTTGTGCAACAGCATTGTCTTGCAGGAGGATCAGCCTGTCTCTATGGATCAATCTTGGCTGCTTAGTTGGTAGTGTCCTCATAAGTTTGTGCAATTGGTTGCAGCAGACATCTGCTGTGATTGGTTGACCACATTTCATGAAGCTGTAGTGAATACCAGTGCTGGACCATGAAACAGACACCATTAGCTTTTTGTGAAGAATATTCAGTTTGGGACTGTGTTTCAGCATTTCATCTTTATCCAACCATTGTGCCAAATGCTTGTGATTGTCAAAAAAAAATAATTTTTCATCACTTGTAACAATATGATGTAGAAATGGTTCACTTTTATGTGTTGACAGCAAAGAAAGGCAAGCTTCTGGATGATTTCTCTTTTGAAGCTCCTAATGTTTTTTTTTTTTTTTTTTTTTTTGAGACAGCCTCAAGCTGTTGCCCGGGTTAGAGAGCTGTGGCATTACAGCTCACAGCAACCT
This sequence comes from Nycticebus coucang, assembly GCF_027406575.1. Lineage (NCBI taxonomy): Eukaryota > Metazoa > Chordata > Mammalia > Primates > Lorisidae > Nycticebus > Nycticebus coucang. The sequence continues at coordinate 82,385,678 of NC_069796.1, forward strand.
CCTACTCTTGGGCTCAAGTGATTCTCTTGCCTCAGCCTCCCAAGTAGCTGGGACTACAGGAACCCACAATGCCCGGCTATTTTTTTTTTCTTGGTTGTAGTTGTCATTGTTGTTTGGCGGGCCCAGATTCAAAACCGCCAGCTCTGTGTATGTGGCTAGCGCCTTAGCCGCTTGAGCTACAGGTGCTGAGCCTCCTAATTCTCGTAGAACCCATCTATCCAGCTTATTTACCTTGCCAGTTTGTTTCCAGTGGTTGATGTTGGAATAGGAACATCAAATCTTGCTGCTAATTCACGTGTAGGTTGAGGTGGATTTAATTCCACTACAGGAAGATTGGTGAATAGAGACAGGCTGATCCTCTTTAAGGCAAGCTGTTACACAAACAGTGCTACTCAAACCACAGAAACTGGACTTGGAAATTCTCTATCATCCACCATATTCACAGAACTTGAACCAACTTTCCGTTCATCATTGACCACTTCGGTCTCAGATTGCCCAGGTGGCTTATTTTTAAGATTAAAAGCACCAGAATAAAAAAAACAACCCACCAGAATAGAACTTCTCAAACCATCCACATACTGTGTGTTTATTAGCAACATCCTTCCCAAACATTTCATTGACATTTGGAGCTGTCTGTGCTGATTCTACAATAGAACTCATATTTGAAAACACCACTAATAATAATCTAAAAAAGAACTTTAAAGATAATCACAAACCAAAATGTGCATTTGAAAGAATGAGGAGGTACCTTCACAATAAAAATAAAACAAGAGTAGCTCGGTGCCTGTGGCTCAAGTGGCTAAGGCACCAGCCACATACACCAGAGCTGGCGGGTTCGAATCCAGCCCTGGCCCACCAGACAACAATGATGGCTGCAACCAAAAAAAAAAAAAAAATAGCCAGGCATTGTGGCGGGCGCCTGTAGTCCCAGCTACTTGAGAGGCAGAGCAGGAGAATCACTTAAGCCCAGGAGTTGGAGGTTGCTGTGAGCCATGATGCCACCGCACTCCACCCATGCTTACAGCTTGAGGCCCTGTCTTAAAATAAATACATAAATAAATAAATAAAATAAAAAATAAAACAAAAAGTGTCAAAGTGAGATGTTAGAGATTATCAACTGTCAAAGTTAGTTTTTACAGAAATTGGACATTTCTTACAAAATAACATAATAATGTGACCTAATATTTTTTTTTTCAAAGTCATATCAGAGTATGCCAGATGAACTACATAAACCAATAGCATTCAGAGGCAGGAAACAAACATGAGGGCTCCTACAAGTACCCAGTTAAAACTTCTATGGAGCTTCCAGGCCAGGAGTGAGAGGCTGAGCAGAGTGTAGATAGCCTCCTGAGTTGAGAACCTGGGGAGGTGAGGTCTGTTAGAGCTCACAGATGACCTGCAGGACCAGGAAGCAGAGTGATGAAAGGGGTGGAGAGGAAGAGAGGCAACTCTGTGGATCTACTGGGATCACACAGATTAGTGCATGAGTGGGAGGAAACTGCCTAGGCTGGGTAACCTTTAGGGAAGAGCAGGCTGGAAAATTCCTTGGGCCACCCTGGGCTGTGAAAAGCCTGGCTACCCACAGCCAGAGTAGAAAGTTCCCCTAATTTAAAGGACTTTGAAGATGCTAAAAGGTATTGGTACCAAATTATCTATAGACAAGCTTGTTCCTGTATCAACTGACAAAGATTCAAAATGACCCCCCAAACCATCAACTTATGTCCAAGAAATTTTACTGCATGTCAAAAAAGGCCAACATTAAAGGAACAAAAAATATCCAGCACCTGATTTTGTCAAATGTACACATTGGGCTCCTACCTAGAATGAAGTAACATGCAACAAAACAGATAAATGCCATTCACCACTAGAAGAAAATCTGTTAACAGGCCAGGCATGATGGCTTACACCTGTAAACTTAGCACTCTGGGAGGCTTAGACAGGTGGATATCAGGCGTTCAAGACCAGTGCTCCAGTGGCACGATTGGTTAGCAAGTGGTACTCACAGAGGAGTTCAAGACCAGCCTGAGCAAGAGTGAGACTCTGTCTCTAAAACACAGCCAGGTGTTGTGGCTAGTGCCTATAATCCAAGCTACTTGGGAGGCTGAGGGAAGAGGATTGCTTGAGCCCAAGAGTTTGAAGTTGCTGTGAGCTATGACCCCATGGCACTCTACCAAGGGTGACAAAGTGAGAATCTGTCTCAAAAACAAACAAACAAAAAAGAAAATATATTAACAGAGCCAGAAGTGACACAGATGATGAAATTAGTGGAGTACTTTTTAACAGTGATTAGGGGCTGGGCACGGTGGCTCATGCCTGTAATCTTAGCACTCTGGGAGGCCAAGGCAAGGCTGAAGGATCGCTTGAGCTCAAGGAGTTTGAGACAAGTCCAGCAAAAGTGAGACCCAGTCTCTACTAAAACAAAAAAATTAGTGGGGCACCATGATGCATGTCTGTAGTGTCAGCTACTCAGGAGGGGAGAAGATCATTTACTTTGAGTTTGAGGTTGCAGTGAGCTGTGATGACAGATACCTCTGCACTCAGGCCTGAGCAATGGAGCAAAGAATCTGTCTCAAAAAATAAATAAAATAAAACAGTGATTAGAAATTGCCTATGGCCAAGCATGTAAAGGAAGCAGGAGCATAAGAGAGAGTAGGAAGATACAAAGAACCCAAACAGAACTTATGGAGAAGCAAGATGAAATAACTAAGATGAACTCTCAAAGCAGACAAAATCCAATTAAAATCAGGAATTTGTGACACAATCCAATTAAAATCAGGAATTTGTGAAGGGATAAACCATGAAGAAGTTGAGAGGCAGCACAGAACAGCTGCGAAGGCCATGGACTCAGTAGTCAGAGTTCTGGATTTTCCTGGCTCTGAAAAGTACATCTCTGGATCCCCATACAAGGTAGTTGGCCATGCTGTGCCTGTTTCCTTCACTGTAAAATGGAGATAGTAATAACATCTTCCATCAGGATTACCACAGAGATTAAAGGAGTTATATTTGTAAAGAACAGCACACATTTTAATGGCTGAAAAAATGGAAGCCAGCTTCCTCCAACTTACCTCCATTTTTACTCCTAGGTTCTCTCCTGGGACTCTTCACACTGCAGCTACAGAGCCTAACCCTGGGATGATGGAGAACTAACACTTACTCTTCCCTAATGGAATCCAGGAGTCAGGAGATGACCAAGCATGGAAATGTGTTTGCTCCTCTCTGCTTCTGGTGTATCTGGTATATCTGAAGCCAATGCACGTCTGGCCACTTTTAAATGTCTTTGGGTGGAATTGAGTCAGACCCACCCAGCATTGAAATTTTGGATTGGATAAAGATAAACTAATCATTATGCCTACAAAATCCTTTCACCTAGATAAAATGTTACTGAATAACTGGAACAGAAAAATTAGAGATCAATTTCATAGTGATCCCCAGGGTCTCTGAGACCCATATCTCAAATGCAAGGAGGGGTTGTTACAAACAAATCACGCCTTTCCTCCCTGAGTTATCATGGAATGGTCAATAAAGTTCTTTGAGGTTGGGCTCAGTGCCCATAGCTCAGTGGTTAGGGTGCTGGCCACATGCACCAGGGCTGTTGGGTTGGAACTTGGCCAGAGCCTGCTAAACAACAATGACAACAACAACAAAATAGCTAGGCATCGTGATGGGTACCTGTAATCCTAGCTACTTGGGAGGGTGAGGCAAGAGAACTGCTTGAGCCCTAGAGTCTGAGGTTGTTGTGAGCTGTGATGCCATGGTACTCTATCCATGAGGTTGGCATGAGAATTATTTGTGATCTGGGCGGGTGGTCTGTATGGAGGGTTAGGGGAAGAGACCAGGCTTCTGCGGGTTGATGGAAGAGTGGTCATGATGGCAATGATAGGTGTGGAACCATTTATGAGAGGCCCAGACAGAAGAGTTTAGGAAGGGGAAAAGAGTGGAACAGAGCTTTCTGTCCACAGGACAGACTGAGATTTGTGTATGAGAAAGGAAGGAAGAAGAGGGCAAGATCTGAGGGAGGTTAGTAGTTGGAGCAAGAGATTGTGGGATCAGAGGAGGACAGCACTGAGTACCTGGGGCGATTGAGCATGTTGGGAACACAGGCTTAGATTGTTTCTCGCCTTCAGATCTCAGATGTAGTTTAGGATTATGGATCCCATTCCAAATAAATTTGGAACTCTTGGATTTATCCCACTCCACTCTACAAAATCCTTCAGCATTTATCTCATAATGGAGTCTGACAAGACAGGAAAGGAGGCTTTATAGTGAATGGCTTTCTTTCTTTCCTTCCTTCCTTCCTTTCTTCCGGAAAGGAGGTTTTATAGTGAACGGTTCTTTTCTTTTCTTTCTTGACAGAGTCTCACTTCGTTGCCCTGTGTAGAGTGCTGTGGCGTCACAGCTCACAACAACCTCAAACTCTTGGGCTTAAGCAATTCTCTTGCCTCAGCCTCCCAAGTAGCTGGGACTACAGGTGCCTGCCACAACACCCAGCTATTTATATATATATTTTTGGACACAAGGTCTCACTCTGGCTCAGGCTGGTCTCAAACCTATCAGCTCAGGCAATCTACCTGCCTTGGCCACCTAGGATTACAGGCGTGAGCCACCGTGCCTGGCCTGAATGGTGCTTTCTTAAGTCAGAACAAGCTCAACATGGAATTGAATTTGCTTAGGACTAATCCTTGATTGCTTCCATGTCATCTAAAAATACCACATCCTTTTCATTACCACAGACAGATTTCAGGCCTCCTCTTCTCTGTGCCGATATGATCAGGAATCTGTTCTCTGTGCTTCTCACTTTAGGACTGCCCTGTACACTCCCACACTGCTGGGGGCACCCGAGACAAAAATCTGACCAAGTTATTCTTCCCTCTCCCCCAAATGCTAGTAAGCACCCAGTGTTCTCTAGGCTAGGGCTCTTTGTCTTGTTGCAGGCAAACAGAGGTGTCAGGCCATTTCCACAAGCAATGGGAGCAGAAATAGTATAGGGACAGGACTTAGGTCTCACTTCTGATGAAGAGAAGTAATGTGGGGCTGCATGATCCAGACTAATTAGCTTTAGAACAGCAAAAACAAATGGCCTCCTAGCTGCTGGAATTTAGTGCATATCCATGTAAGGAGGGGATCAAACTGTCTCTTAAGTAACACTTTCCAAGACCACCTAAGCAAGATCTGACACTGGCTGATAAGGAACCTAGCTGCAAAGAAACCAGACCTGTCCCATCTAACTGATTAGAGATAAAGAGAGGTTAAATAGGTTATAGGGAGGTGGGAGACAATTATGGCCTTCTGGACAAGAAACCTGAAAAGAGCCCTGAAGCCAATCAAGGAATTTGGGGTGGGTGTGACCTAGTTAACCAAATATGTGCTGTTTCTCTAAAATGTGATTTCTAGCCTGTGATGAATGATCTCTAGCTCATGAGGATAATGATCCCCTCACAACACAAAGGTAATGATCTCCCTCAAAGAACAATGCACACCATAATTGCCACAAACATTACAAGACTAACAGCCACCATTGTATCATCACTAGTAAAATAACAGTTAATAATTATTGATACAAAGTAAAGAAAATTGGATTTATGTGCCAACTAGTCTAATCCACAACCACTAAAACCAGGACAAACTTCCTGAAGGCTAAGGGGGAACCAATGGAAATTCTTATTGATGAATGGAGGAAGAGTTGGGACAAAAGTGCTTATATGGCTGTATTGCTTTTGTGTGGGGTCTCTTCCTACTCTCCAAGGGAACCCTTTTCTCCTCTCCTGGAATAGTCTATGCTTACCTATACTTTGCTTTAAATAAAAATTACACTTCTTTCTTTATTATATTGGAGTATAAGCTGCCTCACTTTCTACTCCCCCAGTTTGTTGTTTTCCCTTTGACTCAAACTTGCTAGTTCTGCTGAGTAAACCTTACCAGGTCCACTGAACAGCTCAGAGGTGAATGCTCACCTCTAACACTAAGCACCTCAAGCCAAACAAGACCTTCACACTGGCCTTCCCCTGACTTTTCCTTCATTATAATCTTATTTTAAGGTTAAAAATCACACCCGGGGTGGAGACCTAACATGCTAATAAAATATATGAAGATGAGAAAGCATGTAATAAAACTACACAGACACAGTAAAATCTCCACCTCTCCATGCTTACACTTCACTGTTTTTCTTTCTAAGCCCCCTTAAAACTCTCCCTGAACTCCCCTCGGGAGGCAGCCAATGGGTTTTTCCTTTATGTTGCTTCCCTTATGTTTGAACATTAGGTCTCAACATAAGCTTGCCTGTGACTGGGTTTTGCCTCTTGTTAATTTCTGTTACATAGAGAGCCCAAGGGCCTGCACTGGTAATAGAGCCCCCACTCAGAGAGGATCCACCCTGCACCACCACCAACTTACCTCCTTCTCAGGGCTCCTCTCTTGGTGTAAATGATAACCATATTAAGGCTGGTCTGAAAACAGAAATACAGAAACAATTCCGAGATTTTTTTTTCTTCCCTAATGACAAGTTTTTTCTCAAACAGAAATTGATACTCTATTTTGTAAATATATGTGGCATTAACTTTTTATCCATTCTGGGATTAAAATAGTGCAGGCATAAAGGGTTATTTCTATGGACAACAGCCGATGCATCTTCTCTGTATGCAGCTACGTTGTTTTTGCCATGTTTCTGGGCATACATTATTCGTTCACCTGACAGCTTCAGATCCAGTTGATGTTTTCTGGATAGTTATGCTCCTCCTCACTTCCTGACAGTGTGGGCACATTGCTGCCTCAGGACCTCTCTGCTCCTGAGCTCCAGGCTGTAGCTGGCTCAGACTCCTCCCTCAGGTCTCAGTCACCCTGGGCATGGAGGCTTTCTTGGCTGGTGACACCTTCAAAGGTGCTGCCATTCTGAACTCAATCTTCACCAACACTTTGTACATTTCAACATAACTCCCTGGTCAAGTCTAGTTCTCTCATGGGTCCCCAAGTCAGTGAAATCGTGGGTCTTGTTGGCAAGTGAATTCAGGTGTAGAACACCTTCTCAGCCCAAAGGCCAACCCTAGTGATTCAGACTTAATTATTGTGGCCCAGAGCCAAGGGCTTTGTGTTTATTGAAATCTCTCTGGTGGCTTCTAATAGTAGCTTGGGCTGGGATTTCTTCTTTAGAAGAGCATGCTGGGCTTTGCTGAGCTGCACTGTGTGGCTGGCCTAGGTCCCTCCCACCTCACTGTGTGCTCGGGAGGCAGGGATTTAGATTAGATTTGAACTCAATAGGCTGCAGGAGTGGGGAGTGGCTTTAACCATCCAGAGTTCTTTCTCAGAGATTCTTATATGACAATCCAGGTTGCAGCCTGAGCTTTTGGAGTTCTGAAGGGCTCAGGTGGTTCTGATGCATCCTCACAGCTGAGAAGCTCATCTTTAACAGAGTCAAAAGGCCAGTGAGCTTTTTATTTCCAATAATAGATGCAAGCTCCACAGAATCTCTGGGGCCTGAGGCAGAAAATTAGGAGATTAGGAAAGATTTCTTGAAATTTAAGATCTATTCAGAAATTTAAAATTAAGGAGGATGGGCATTTAAAAGAAATGATTTTCATTCATTTTCAGGGCTGCTTGTCTTTTTAAGGGTGAGGAAACATGGGCATTCCATTTAAAACATTTGAGAAAATCATCTAAGGTAGGTGAAACCATTTCAATGTTTCAGTGTAAAAATTTAATGTTGATTCAAATCTTGCCTTGGGTGTGCTGAAAGGGAATATTTATTCACTGTTGATGTAAATTAGTACAACCTCTACGGAAAACTGTATGATGATTACTCAAAGAACTAAAAGCAGACCTACCATTAGATCCCACTACTGGGTATCTAACCAAAGGAAAAGAAGTCACTGTATTAAAAAGACAATGTACATGTATGTTTATTGCCACACAATTCATAATTGCCAAGATATGGAATCAACCGAGGGGCCCATCAATAAATGGATAAAAAATGTGGTATATGTATACACCATGGAATACTTCTCAGCCATAAAAAGGAATGAAATAATGTCTTTTGCAGCAACTTGGATGGAAATGGAAGTCAATATTCTGAGTGAAGTATCTCAGGAAAAGAATAACAAATACCACACGTACTTACTTATAAGAGGAAGCTGAATGATGGGTGTACATGGTTGCACATAATGGTATAAGGGACTCGGGAGACTAAGAAGGGAGGAAGGTAGGAGGAAGGTGAAAAATCAGAAACTACCTATTAGGTTCACTATTCAGGTAATTGGGTACACTAAAAGTCCTGACTTCACCACTATACAATTCATCCATGTTAACAAAAAAACAGTTGTACCCCCTAAATCTATTAAAATAATAAATAATAAAATGATAAAAAATTAATAGGTCATATTTCTTGGATGAATTTTTGAAACAAGAAAGCATAATGGGGTATATTGCTAGAAAGAAAAGTAGCTGAAGAAAAGTATGTAATAAAAGTGTGATAGTGGGTGTCCCTGTGTGAAGGAGTCTGCACAGATCATGAGTATGGGAAGTTGGGTGAGCCAGTGGTAGTTTCTGATGTACCAACAAAGTACTGTATTTTATTGACAAATAAAAATAGAGTCTTTTTCTGGTTCTTGAGTGACAAAAGGAAAATTAATTTGAGACAAATTAAATGTTATGCAATGAGGGAGATAGGAAGAAGTGAAAAAGAAATGTTGGGAGAGAATATACGGCAATTTTTACCTAAATGGTGTCAAGAAGATGTGAAGTAGTGGGTAAGGGAGAGGACAGGGAGAAGTCATGGAGACAAACACATAGAATCACCCTAGGTGATTCTCACTGTGCAGACAGAAGCTCAGTCTTTCCCGTATAGTTCCACAAGGACGTGATATTCCTCTGTTTGAATTTTAGCCTAAGGGAGAGGCTATGTCCACTCTGAATGAGGCCGGGTCAGAGAGCAGCCTGAGGCACACGCAAATGGCAAATCCTCTGGGCTGATGTGCAGAGGAAACCTGTGGTCAGGGTCCCATCTCGGAATTCTCTTCCCTACTCCTGGCACAGTGTGATGGGTTGGACTTCCTGAAGTGGCTCTCTTAACAACTATGAACTGGATACAGCAGAAAAACACTTAGGGAGATGTGGTCCTCCCAGTTAGCCCAGGATTCTCTCTAGGGTCTCTCTGTGAGGACAGGGAAAAGCTATGGCTTTCAAGCCCAATGGTCCAGTATAAATCCTCTTAAGGGAGTGGATTTCACCATGGTTTAGAGCTGCCTATATTTTCAAAGTTATGAGAGAAGAGATGTAGATTAATGGGTACCAATATACAGCTTAACAGAGTAAGACCTAGTGTTTGGTTGATCAGTAGAGTGATGATACAATAACCTATTGTATATTTCAAAATAGCTAAAAGAGAATAATTCAAATATTTCTAGCATAAAGAAAAGACAAATATTAAAAGTGGTAGACATCCCAATTATACTAATTTTTTTTACAAACAATATAAATGTATTAAATTATCACATGTACATTGAAAATAAAAAAATGTAAATGCAATCACTGAAACCTGGTTCTTTGTACTTTCAATGAATCCCCAACAATAAAAAAATAAAACAAAATTATGAATAAAAATTTTAAAAATTGAAATCACCAATTGTCTCAATACCAACCCAAAATAATATTCATGGTAATTAACACAACCAAAATTTTGGAATTCAAGGAAATCTGGAAGGAGTGATGAGAAAAGCAGAAATATGTAACTGAGAATTAAATGGGATCATAACAGAATGCTTGTTTCCTCCTCAAAATTCGTATGTTGAAACTCCCTAATGTAATAGTATTAGGGGGAAGCCTTTGGGAGCTAATTAAGGCTAGATGAGGTCATAAGAATAGAGCCCTCAAAAATGAGATTAGTGTCTTTATAAGAGTCCAAAGAGCTTGCACAGGGACCAAGGGGCATAAGCTGACCCCAGTGTCAAGGAACAGGACATTACTTGCAATGGGTGCTGGGTATCAAGATCCTGGTTTAAAATGAAAAGATCCAAAACTCTCAATAGTTTCACTTGCTCTGTGGACTCAGGCACACCTTTTGTTCTCTGAACCTCAATATTGTCTTCAGCAAAGGAGGAAAAATTATGTCTCACTCTCCTGATTCAATCAGGTCCATCCAAGATGTACTCCCTGTTGATTAGCTTAAGGATTTGGGATTTGGGACTTTGATGGTATCAGACAAATCTTTTAAATTGATTGGATACCTAGGATAGGGTTTGTCTGCCAACTTGAACAGGAATTGGAAAGGACTCTGGGCCCCATAGTACAAAACAAGAGTTCGTTGTTCTCCACAAATGTACATCCATCATTTCTGAATTCTTTTGTTATCTTACTGTTTCCAGTGAAATAGGAAGTGCTGAATCCAAGTTTCTATAAAACTAGAAATAGATGAATTTGTGAAATTCTTTTTCTACATCAAGAAAAACATGGTCCCTGCCCATATTCTCTTAATATGAATTGATTTTCATATGTTGAACATATCTTGGATGTCTGGGATAAATCCCATTTGTCATGGTGTATAATCCTTTAGTATGCTGCTATATTTATGTTAACTTGGCTAGGAATCAGCTAGCCATATGTGCCAGAGGTTTCAAATTCCTTTAGTATCCTTTTGTCTCCATTCTGGATTTTGAGCTTTCCTAAACACTCCTCTCAGAGAGTTTGTGTCCTGTGGTTCTGTTGCTGTAATCCAGTGTTATTGTACCTGGGAATTAAAATAAATACTTAAGGCTCTTCCCTTAGCTACTGACCGGATCCCCTCTAGGCCAAGAGGATCCCCCAAACTGAGTTGCTAGCCTTGAGAAAGGAGATCAGATATACCTCGCCATGCCTCCTTCTCCTTCTCAGAGATGTCCTTTGTGACTCATTACAGGCCTAAGGCCATGCAAGACCTACCTGCAGGTTCTCAATATACAGAACAAACCACTTGAGTTTATCAGGTGTTTTGTCTCTAATTAACTGACCCTTTACCTTAAGCATCCTTTTCACTGGTGGTCTTTTAGAGGGAGTCTAACTTTCAGCCAATTGTCAGCTAAAGAATCTTCAAACCCATCTATAACCTGTAAGCTCCCTGCTTCCAGATGTCCCACCTTTTTGGGCCAAACCAACGTGTGTTTTCTAAATATTGATTTATGACCTCACCTGTAATCCCTATCTCCCTAAAATGTGTTAAAACCAAACTGTAACCTCATCACCACTTGCTCAAGGCTTCTTGGGTTTGGCTCAGAATAAACCTCCTTAAATTTTTAACAAGAGTATGACTTCCTTTCCTTTGACATACCAAAGGCCTGTTGGTATGGTGGCAGAGGTGGTGCATTCTATTATCTTCCAATATTAAATTTGTGTCAGTGGGCCTGTGAATGGGGGCTGAGATCTCTCACGTTTCTGAAGTGGTATAGATTTTTGTCTCTTTACCTTGTACTTCCTCCCTGGTTGCAGTATTTCCAATCTATTTCCTTGAAGCCTTGACCCCTGTTGATTGTATTTCCTTACCCTTTGATGAGATAGTAAAGTTAGAGAGAGCTCTAGTAGGAGGAATGTTCTTCCCCCACAGCCAGCATAACACTACAGCAACTACTTCCAAAATGTAGGCTTTTTTCTTTTTTTTTAAATTTTTTTTTGTGTGTTTTTGGCCGGGGCTGGGTTTGAACCCGCCACCTCTGGCATATGGGACCGGTGCCCTACTCCTTGAGCCACAGGCGCCGCCCAAATGTAGGCTTTTTAATGGAAGGCTCTGTATTTTACAATGAATACCCTTCTATACCAGAGCCCTGAGGGAATCTTTGTTGGATCTTTACCTCGTGAGTTTTGTAGGACTCCTGGAGCTAATGGAAATGGAATTATGGGACACTCCTTAAGACTATGGCCCCCAGGAGTTTCTCCCTCTCAATCTGGCCCATACTCAACCTCTAGCAATTCATCAAAATTGCCATTTGTTTTCTTACCAGCTCATAGCTCCAGGACCTTCTGCTCCAACTCAGCAAATATGGGCTGTGCCTTTGTATGTATCTGTCTTTTCAAATTTCAGTGTTTTACCCTCAGCTCTCAGAAAGATAAAATGAACGTTATTAATTTTCAGTTTTTTCAACTTTTTCTTTCAAGGACAGCAGTGATAACTTCCAAGCTGTTTACATATCACAGCTAAAACTGGCAATCTCAACAAGTTTCAGAGCGCTAATGAATTAAAGAATACTGAATACCACCAAAATCATAAAAATTCTTTAACTGCTCAGTTAAAAACTGCTTAAATGCTGAAGAGGAAGGGTATAATTTCATGATTATTTCAATGACAGTAGAACAGATATCAAAATGTTTTCTGTGTAGCAGGATGCAGAATATGGGCAGAATAGCCAACATTTTCCATAGAATATTCCAGGCTTAGCTTTAATTTTGAATGTAAATCATTTATATGGCAATTTTCATTTTTATTTTTTGTACAGATGGGGTCTTGTTGCCCAGGCTGGTCTCAAACTCCTCAAGTGATCATCCTGCTTCAGCTTTCCAAAGTCCTGAGATTACAGGTGTGAGCAACCACACCTGGCCCAGAATTGTACTTTTATGCATCTGAGGCAAGGGAGTAAAGCAGAGCTAGACTATGTTCTAATAACTCTATACAGGCATTAGCCAGGCAGTCTGTGACTTGTATGAAAGTCAAGTTACAAGTCTAATTGCTACTTCTACTGCAGCTGATGTCTCTGTTATCTATATGCCCTTCAGAGAGTACATGTCGGACCCATGTAGTAACCTTGTAACTTCCCTAACCTTCTGTTGTCTTTGAGGACAGGTGGCCCTGCACCAAGGGCATGGGCCAACCTGACCTTTCCCTTAATCACAAGACTTTCACATGCACCCAAGCCCTAAAATGTATAAAAGGAAGGCCAGAGATTGAGTTGGGGGGGGGGCTCGATTTTTGGGACACTAGTCTGCTGAGTCTCCGGCCGTTGAATAAAGCCACTTCCTCTTCCAACTGGTGCCTGGGATCTTTTGTCTGTGTTGGCTGTTGCTACACATCTACAAATACAATAAATATTGTCAGCTCTCACTACACATCTACAAATATAATAAGTATTGCTACAAATATAATAAATTTGTATTTATCACATATTACATCCACCAAAGCAGTTAAACTTTTCTCATTAACAATTCAGTTCAGGTGGCACCTGTGGCTCAAGGAGTAGGGTGCCGGTCCCATATGCCGGAGGTGGTGGGTTCAAACCCAGCCCCAGCCAAAAAAAAAAAAAAAAATTCAGTTCAGCAAAAATTTTATAACATTTCTGAGGTCTAATCTGGAAGGGGTAAGATAGCCCTATAAGCAAGATTTTTCAAAAGAAAAACATTGCATAAGCAAAGGGAAATTTTTTTTGTATCACTGTGATTATTTGCATCTGGGGCTATATTATAAAAATATAGGGCATTTTATATTTTTAATGATCTCTGCCATAGCAAATAGTGATTACATTTTTATTATTGCAATGGATTTTATCCTAGCATTTGAAAATTTGTTTGCAATTTTAGAATTAGATTTTTTTTAAAATAATTTTTTTTTCTTTATTATGTCGCCCTCAGTAGAGTGCTGTCGCATCACAGCTCACAGCAACCTCCAGCTCTTGTGCTCAAGTGATTCTCTTACCTCAGCCTCCCAAGTAGCTGGGCCTTTAAAATAATTTTTTATTAAATCATAACTTTGTACATTGATGCATTTATGGGGTTTAGGGTACTGCTTCCACATACAATGTGAAATGTTTACATTGAACTAAGTAACACATCCATTACAATTACACTCATTTCTTAATAGTTTTGAAATGTACCATTAGATAATACTTTGATATGGTCTATGGGTCATTTGAATTGGAAAGATTGATGTAATGATATACACTGTGGAAGGTCATTACAACTTCTGTTGTGATTATTTTATTTTCATCTGAATTTCTTTTAATCAGAAATCTTTTCCTTTATCCCTTTCTTTAGTAGTGGAGGAAATCATATATATGTGAGGCTTAGCTGTTAGTATATGACGGTTTCTAGCTTACTTTTTGTCATTTTTTTTATACTGAATAAACAACTGCATACTGCAGAAAGACCTTCAAAAGGACTTTCCCCTAATTTAACAGATACCCAATGTTTTGAAAATCATGAAATTTTCACTTGCATCCAGGATTCAAATATACACCAAAAATAAATAGGGTAGATCTTATACTATGTATTCTTAACACAAAATATGAAATTAAAAAAATAAGTTATCACCACAAGAATGAAAATACTGATACCACTCATAAGGCTGAAGTGTAACTAACAACAAATTGGGATTGAATTGTTGAAATGGTTGCAAAGTTACAAACTAACAAACTGAACTTGATATGTGACATAGAAAAGGTAAACTTCATGAGCACTTGCAATGAGAGCTGTATTTGCAAGCAAAGTCTTCCTGACGAAAGCCAGAGTTTATTTCTTCCAAGGTTTCTGGAAGCTTGATGTCCAGGGATTGGTGGATTTTCAGAAGCAGGAGTGCTTATGGATGGTCAGACTTTCAAGTGTGTTAGCATGGTCGCTGCAGTAACTGTTATTGACTAGCGTATTTTCAGAAGCATGGCCACTGGAGGGAGGCACTTGCTGACTTATGTCTAGAAGCATGAGGCAGTCACTAATTAGCTGAATCTAGAAGCATGAGGCAGTCACTAATTAGCTGACTTTCAGAAGCTGAAGAGTGTTGTTAACTTGCTAACTTTCAAGGAGCCACTGGAGTGAGGCTGTTGCTGAATAATCATTCATCCAGAGCATCTGTACTGATCAAAAAATCTAATTATTGGGGATTATTTATGACTAGGGACTTTGGCCAAAAGAAAAGTCTTTCCTTTAATATGGAAAACAACTACTTTTATTCCCAGTTAACCCTTTTTATCTTCCCTTAGGAGAGACCAGAAGGGATTGTTCCAATCTTTATTTGCAGAAGTATGATTTCTAGATTGAATTGGCATTTAAATCACTGAAGTATGATTTATAATTTGTGTCGCCACTTTAGCAACTTAAATGCCAATTACCAAAGCAGAAAAATAGCTCTCAGTGTTGAGTTTTCACGAATGGGGGGAAAAAAATCTCTGAATATATTTAGTGTGTCCTGACAAAGTCAATACTGGATCACAGGACAAAAATCATTAAATACAGGACATGTTTATCTGGCAACACTACCTGTGAGTCAGTTTAGCTTTCCCCCCACTCATTATCATGACTTATCCCATATTCTCCATCCATACTGTCCCTACTTGAGTTTGGACTCTTGTATTACAATAGCCCAGATTTCTAAGCATCAGTCTGTCCAGCTTTCTTCAACCTACCTAAATTTATCCTCTACGCATTGTCACTAGAACAATTTCCTTTTGCTAACATTTTTAACTCTATCAATTATAGGATAAAATCCAAACTGTTTAGCATGGCAAATAAGGCTTGTTATCTGGCCTCTGCTTTCTACTCAAGCTTTAATATCTATCATTCTTTTGCTCACTAGTTCTACACTTAAGTTTCCCAAACACATCAGTATTACTCACCTCTACTTTGGCACACACAGTTTCCTCTTATATGGAATGTTTACTTCACCCTCAGAAAAGTGCTATTATTTCTCCAAACTTGTTTCATGCATCACTGCCTCTGCTTTCATGTCTCCAGGCTCCCTTGATGTCTCTATCTTCATCTTGTACATATTTAAAAATTACAACTCTTGTAGTGCATCATACTGTCATAACTCATTTGTCTATTAAAACATTTATATACTGTGATATAATTTGCTTACTCATTTATTAGTCCTTCAACACCACACCCAACCCCCAATTCATGGCTTCCTGAAGAAAGGCCTTTCGTCCTACAACTTGCAGTGGGCAGTAGAGTATCTGCTCCAGTTTTTTTTTTTTTTTTAAATCACTGATTGCTTCTCAGTCTTTTGGCTAAGATCAAGCATATTTGTTCTTATCAGTTTAATACCTGATATAGTCTCTGTTCAAGGACAATATATCACATGGATTTTTGGAGGGAGATAGAACAGGAGCTTGTCTCCACACATTGACCTAGTATTGTAATACCGGCAGGACTGCTATACCCTTCTCACAAAAATACACAACCCCTCCCCCTCATTTACTGAGTCTATCAAATAACTGATGTCTATCTTACTATGTTCGGGCTGCTGCAACAAAATACCTCACACTGGATAACTTTTAAACTCCTGAAATTTATTTATTTATTTAGCTCTGGAGGCTGGAAGTTCAAGATTAAGGTGCTAGCAGATTTGATGTCTGGTGAAGGCTCTCTTTTGGTTCAGAGAAAGTATCGTCTTGGTGGGTCTTCATATGGTAGAAGGGTAGAACAAGCTCTCTTGGGACTCTTTTCCCTTTAATCCTATCCATGAGGGCTCCACTTTGATGACCTAATCATCTCCTCAAAGGCACCACTTCCCAGTACCAGCACCTTGCAGGTTAGGATTTTAATATATAATTTTGGGAGAATACAAACACTCAGATCACAGCATTGTCCTTTTCAGGATTTTTCCACAGGTGTTAGAATTTTTAAACTTCTAATAAGTCCTTTTGCTGTAGCTTTAGACTTGAAATAATTGCCTATTTTTCTCTTTAATACATCTAAACTGACAGCTCTAAGACTATATAGCAGGTATTCTTTAACAATATGACTTCAAAGCAATAAAAAAAATTTCTGAGTACAGACTTAGAAATTGAGAAAAAAAATTCCCAATTCATAGTAATTACTAGAAAAAGACCAGATTTTAATTTTTTTTTTAATGAAATTCATGCACAAAGTTTGACATTGGGCCAGGAAAAGGACAAACCCCAGAGGCTGAGAGGTAGTTTATAGTTCATTTTTTCCTATTTTGGTCCTTTTCTCTAAAAAATGTATAATTTCTTTGATCAATTCTTTCATATGCTATTAAAATGTTATATAAAAAATATTACCAGTGTACATGTATACACTTTGGTGTTTTCTCTAAAGAGAAAATCCAGAGCACACTTCCCTATCTACTTACATGTTTCTTATGATCACATATAATATCTAGCATACTGGGGGTGGAAAGAGGGAAAGCAAACACCTTTTATTTTATAAATGACCAAAGTCATGTCTCCAGTTGTAAATTCTTCATCTCTGGTTATTTTTAAAAGTGTCTGACGGACACAGACACTTTCTTCCTACCTATTACATAGTCAAAAATTATCCATGGAATTTAAAATCTAATGAGGACTAAATTATTACAGTTTTTCATATCCATTACATTTATTACATTACTCTTGAGTATATATTCTCTGATGAGCTTTGGTTTAAGGCTTTCAAACATGCAAATCTGTTTTCTAAGAGTCCTCTTCAATATGAATTTTATAATGATTAGTAAGGGATGACCTGTGGTTGAAAAGTTTCCCACATGTATTACATTCATAGGGTTTCTCTCCAGTATGAATTCTCTGATGTGCAATACGTGATGAGCTTTGTCTAAAAGTTTTCCCACATGTATTACACTTAAAGGGTTTCTCTCCAGTATGAATCCTTCGATGTTGAATAAGAGCTGAACTTTGGCCAAAAGATATCCCACATTCCTCACATCGATATGGTTTCTCTCCAGTATGAATTCTCTGATGATTACTAAGGGATGAGTTACACCTGAAGGTTTTCCCACACTCATTACATTTATAGGGTCTTTCTCCAGTATGCATTCTCTGATGTTGAATGAGAGCTGAACTCTGTCTGAAGGCTTTCCCACACACTTTACACTTGCATGGTTTCTCTCCAGTATGGATTCTCTCATGAATTATAAGTGTTGAGTGGGAACTTAAGGCTTTCCCACATTCATTACAATTATAAAACTTCTCACCAGTATGAATTATTCGGTGTCTATTAAGTCGTGAAATAGAAGTGAAGCCTTTTCCACATTCATTACATCTATAGGGCTTTTCTCCAGTGTGAATTCTTTCATGTTGAATCAGAGATGCACTCTGACTGAAGGCTCTTCCACATTCACTGCATTTGAAAGGTTTCTCGCCAGTGTGAATTCGCTGATGGTAACGAAGGGATGAGCTAGACTTAAAGGCGTTGCCACATTCATTACATAAGTAGGACTTCTTTCTGGAATGAATTCTTTGACATCCAGGAAGAGATGTGCTGCAACTAGATGACTTCCTACCTGGATTGTATTTACAAGGGTTTTCTTCAGCATGAACTTTCTGATGTATAAAAAGGCCTGATCTTCGGCTGAAGGATTTACCACATTCTTTACACCTATAGCATTTCTCTACAGTATGGGTTCTTAGATGTTTATAAAGGGATGTACTGAGAGTGAAGGCTTTCCCACATTCTTTACATATGTATGGTTTCTCTCCAGTATGAGTTATTTGGTGTTGAATAAGAGCTGAACTTTGGCTAAAGGCTTTAGAACATTCTTTACATTTAAATAATTTTTCTCCACTATGGTTTTTCTCATGTTTACGTAGGGATGAAGTATTAATGAAGGTTTTTTCACACATACTACATTTATAACGTTTCTCTGCTGTCATTTTTGGTTGATTAAGTAAATCTGAATTCTGTTTGAACCTATTTCCTTGTAGGTCACATTTTGGTGATGTTTTTTCTATAGGGACTATCTGTTGCATTACAAGAAGTGATTTGGAGCTGGTATTTTGGCTAAATTCCACATTTTTATGGCTTCTTTCTAAAGTTGGGATTTTTTTGTGGGTAACTAAAGTTATATGAACACTTTCCTTTTTACCTTGCTTTTTCTCTAATCTGCCTTCATATATACAAGAATTTTCTGATTTCAAGTCCCAGGGTCCATTCCTTTTGGATCTTTTCATTATCAGGCCCTGAAGTGAATAGTCTTGTGTTTGTGTTGACTTTGTGGTTTTATGACTGTTCTTCCATCCTGGGGGAAAGGGGGAAAGAGAAATTGAAGATGTTTCATTGGATATCATAGCATTCAGCTACTGAGATTAGATGTGTAGAATGAACAAATATTGATATTTAAATATGGGCCTAGAATCTGCCCAAAACATAGCAGGAAAAAAATAGGAGAGTTAGTATAATGAAACATAATTGATGGGTGGTAACGTACTAGGGAGAGAGCGAGAGAGTAAGTCAGAAGAATTGGCTAATGGAGAAAAGACAAAATAACCAGAAGGGGAGCATGAGTTGGGAAAGGTAGTCTGGGTCAGGATCCAAAGCCCATAGTGGACTCATAAATTATCTTCTTGACATTTTTCTTTGTGTAATTATCCCTAACCTGGAAAGTTTTCCCCTTTTGTTTTTCATATTAAATTCCTTTGTATCTTTCAGATTTAGTTTAACATTAACTCTCTGAATTCTTTCTTGTATCTTAGTTTCCACAATCCACTTCCCTTACTATAGCACTTATGAAAGTGTTAAATACATGTATTGCACACCTTTATAATATACACACATAGATACACTCTATTATATTTGTATAACTTTCTACATCTCTATATTTCATTTTCCTTTTCTAACATGTGTTCTTCACAGGCATATTAGCATGTCCTATTTTCTTATAGATCCTCTTGATAGCACCCAAATTATACACAAACCTTGTGTATTTTGATAAGTCTTCCTTATTTATATATTCCTAGTTTGAACAATGCCAATATTCTTACTTTTCATGTTAATTTCATATATACAAATATGCATATATATTATACATACACACACATATCAAACTCCTGTAGAAGTTGCTTTCCAGGACAGTACATGGGTGACTGAAGAAGTTTCAGGGCCAGTTCAAACAGGAAAGCATTAGTGAATTAATCTACTGAGGTGTCATAAGGAAGGCATGAAGGCATGAACTGCTACCTAGGAATTCAGCCTGAATTCATACATTAAGCAAGAGAGGCCATGCAGGGAGAATTTTAAAAAGTCAAAGATCAACAATAAAATAGGCATGGATATAAAAAGGTAAAGGTAAAGCAAGGTTAACATGAAAAAGTAAGAAAAAGTTAAATTCCATAAAAACTGAAATTGGGTAGGGACGCAATTCAACATTAAATTCTGTCAGAATGGTTGTACACATTGTTTGGCATTTCCTCCTGAGCTAGAAGTAACTGTTTAAAGAACATCATTCACATCTCATTGTATTTGTCATTCTTATCTATTTAACACACTAACTGCCATGTAAATTGTATTTAACTTAATGATAGTTTTGAGCCCAGGGGTTCATGAAGTATATATACTCACATGTCTCTTGACCTATCTTGACCGAATAAAACACCGTGGGCCCAAGGGAAAAATTTTTTGGTCTAGTGTGGCAGTCAATATGTTAACATTCACTTTATCTCCGTAGAAAATACTCCTCCTTAGTAAATATAATAATATATCCTGCTTTTCTCTTACCATTGTTCACTTCTCAGTTTCTTTCATGGATAACTCTTTCTACATTCTCTCTATAAAAAATGGTATTCCCTAGGGTTTTAGATCCCTCCCATACACCTTCCTTGACTAACTACATATGCATCCATATGAATTCCCTTATTATTTACTATAAGGGAAAGAGTACATAGCCAGGCATAGTGGTGCATATAATTCCAGCTGCTACGGAGTCAGGAGAATCGCATGGCCCAGGAGTTTGAGATCTTCTTGGGCAACATAGGAAGACCTCAATTCAAAAAAAATTTCAATACATTAATTAGTTGGGGAAAACATATAGAGAACAGTGACAAAAATCGTGTCCCTTCCCCTGTGTATATTAGTCATTGTTTACAAGTTTAATACATGTGCTGGGAAGAAGGTAGCAAAATTCTACAATTTAGATTCTAGTGTATAAAGTGATGGTAGAGACCCTGCCTTAGGCCTTACTGTAAAGGAAGGTTGTAGTTAGGTGATCAACTCACCTTTGTGAGAGCCCTGAGCATCAGGATCAGGTACCTAAATGGTATTTTGTTACCTATGCATTACTGTTTCTACTATCATCTCCTAACTAAAGTCCCTGTCTTGAGTTTAGCTCTCTGCCCATTCAGTCTACACACTGCAGCCAGAATAATCTTTCTAAAATACATACTTTCCTTAAGATCCTCCAATAGAGTTTTTCGATGAGTTGTATCTAAAGTCCAGAGTCTTTAACCTGGTAAACAAGGTACTTGATGATCTGACTGTTGTCCACCTCTGGCCTTACCTCCCTCCCCTGGCTTGTTGAACTACATGTAGTTTCTGAAGCGATCTATATCTTTTTTTCTTATTTCTTTATTTTTATATATGCTGGGGACATTCTTTCCATTCACAAATATTCATTAGGCTTGGCACCTGTAGCACAGTGGTTACAGTGCCAGCAACATACACCTAGGCTGGTGGGTTCGAACCCAGCCCAGGCCAGCTAAACGACAACAACTGCAACAAAAAAATAGCCAGGTGTTGTGGTGGGCACCTGTAGTGCTAGATACTTGGGAGGCTGAGGCGAGAGAATTGCATAAGCCCCAGGGTTTGAGGTTGCTGTGACACCATGGCATTCTACCAAAGACAACATAGTGAGACTTTGTCTCAAAAACAAACAAATAAACAAACAAACCCCCCAAATATTCATTAAGTGCATACTATGGGCCAAGTAATTTTCTGGGGAATGTAGATGATGTGTTGAATTAGGGTTCCAGCTTTCAAGGATCTTATTCTGGGAGGAGGAGGAATGATGAGACAAATAACAAGTAGATAAAAGCCATACAGATATCTGAAGACAGAGCTTCCCAGGCAAAAGCCAGTAAACACAAAAGTGAAAGTGTGGTTGGCTTCTGAGGACCAGCAAAAAGACTGGCTGAAGTGGAGTGAGTAAAAGGAAAAAGGTTAAGTCAGACTGGAACAAGAAGTGGGGGAAAAATCCTCTAAGGTCTCCCAGGTTATGGTAAGAATTTTGAAGTTTTACTCTAGGCTTGATGGGAAGCCACAAGGGAATCACATGTTTATCTGAGTAGGCTATTGTGTGGAAAGCAGACTGTGCTGGGTACTAATGGAGCAGAGAGAACAGAAGCCACCTAAGAAGCAGAAAGGGGTAGAGGTACAGATGATTGCATCAGGATATACTGTGAAGGAAGAAGACTTACTGGGACTGGGACAGGACTAACAGGAATCACAAGGTGCTGAGAAGGAAACAGAAAAGTTAGAGATCACTCCTAGGTGAAGAGGAAGGCCATGAAAAGGGCAAGTGTGAGGGAATGTTCTGTTTCACATGTTTGTGATGGCTGAGATGACTAAATAGACATTGAGAGAAGATACTGAGGTACTCATTTGTTCAAATTATTCTGGACATCCAGGAAAAGGTCAAAGCTATAGATATGCACTTGAAAGCCATTAGCATGTAGGTTTTATTCAAGGCCAAGTAACTGAAAGAAATCATTTGGGCACTGTAATATTTAGAGGTTTACCAGGTGTGGTGGTTCATGCCTGCAATCCCAGAACTTTGGGAAGCTAGGTGGAAAGATTGTTTCAGGCAAAGGGCTTGAGACCAACCTGGGAAATAGAGGGAGATCCTGTCTCTACAAAAAAAATTAAAAATTAGCCAGGTGTGGTGGCAGGTGCTTTTAGTCCCATCTCTTTGGGAAGCTGAGAGAGGAGGATTGGTTGAGCCTAGGTGCTTGAGGCTACAGTGAGCTATGATCCTGCCATTGTACTTCAGCCCAGGTGACAGAGACTCTGTCTCTAAAAAAAAAAGAAGAAAAATGGGCAGTGCCTGCGGCTCAGTGGGCAGGATGCCGGCCCCATATACTGAGGGTGGCAAGTTCCAACCCAGCCCTGGACAAACTACAACAACAAAATAGCCAGGCGTTGTGGCGGGTGCCTGTAGTCCCAGCTACTGGGGAGGCTGAGGCAAGAGAATTGCCTAAGCCCAGGAGTTGGAGGTTGCTATAAGCTGTGTAACGCCATGGCACTCTATCGTGGGCAATGAAGTGAAACTGTTGCTACAAAAAAAAAAAAAGAAAAAAAAAGATAAAGAAAACGCAAAGAATATTTAGAAGTTAAGAAGAATATCAGAAGAATATGATTATTTTAGGCCAAAGAAAGAAATTACTTCAGGGAGGAGTGAACAATAACTGCAGCAAATCTGTATAGCTAAGGAGACAACAACCAAAGCAAAGAGACAACCTACACAATGGGAAAGGATATTTGCATATTTTGAATCAGACAAAAGCTTGATAACTAGGATCTATAGAGAACTCAAATTAATCCACATGAAAAAAGCCAACAATCCCATGTATCAATGGGCATGAATAGAACCTTCTCTAAAGACAGACGAATGGTTAACAAACATGAAAAATGCTCATCATCCCTATCTATTAGAGAAATGCAAATCAAAACCACCCTGAGATACCATCTAACCCCAGCAAGAATGGCCCACATCACAAAATCTCAAAACTGTAGATGCTGGTGTGGATGTGGAGAGAAGGGAACACTTTTACACTGCTGTTGGGACTGCAAACTAATACAACCTTTTTGGAAGGAAATATGGAGAAACCTCAAAGAACTCAAGCTAGACCTCCCATTTGATTCTGCAATCCCATTACTGGGCATCTACCCAGAAGGAAAAAAATCCTTTTATCATAAGGACACTTGCACTAGACTGCTTACTGCAGCTCAACTTACAATCGCCAAAATGTGGAAACAACCTAACAGCCCACCAACCCAGAAATGGATTAATAAGCTGTGGTGTATGTATACCATGGAATACCATTCAGCCATTAAAAAAATGGAGACTTTACATTCTTTGTATTAACCTGGATGGAAGTGGAACACATTATTCTTAGAAAAGCATCACAAGAATGGAGAAGCATGCTATGTACTCAATTTTGATATGAGGACAATTAAGGACACGGTGGGGGTAGGGGAAGGGGAGAGCAGAGAGAGAAAGAAGGGAGGAGTGGGGAAAGGAAGAGCGGAGAGAGGGAAGGAGGGAGGGGGGTGGGATTTTGGTGTGTGCCACACCTTTTGGGGGCATGACACAATTGTAAGAGGGACTTAACCTAACAAATGCAATCAGTATAACCTGGGTTCTTGTACCCTCAATGAACCCCAGCAATAAAAAATAAAATAAAATAAAGCTGTAAGAAAAGGAGAAAAAAAAATAAATGTAGCAGTTTGAGGACTAAAAACTTAGTCCAGATTGTGGCAAGATGGAGGCTATTTGGGATTTAATAACAGTGTTTTTAATGGAATAATAACAATATTACAATAATAACAATAACAAAGCTCAACTGCAGTACACAGAGGAAATATTGGGAGGCAAGAATAGAAACATCAAGAATAGAAATCCTTTTGAACAGCTTTGTTTAAAGGAGACTAAGGAAGTGAGACATGAGTTTTTATTTTTTAATGGACATGATTATGATGCAAGGGTCTGCAAAAGTTCTAGGAAACTCATCCCAACTCTAAACTATTCTTTGTCCTGAATTCATATTTTCCACTGAAGCAGACTTGGGTCTTGGATTGTGGACATCCTAACTATTCCTTATGATTAACTTAGAACTTTCTACCTGCCTACAAATATTTCTCCTGAGGTACAGTTCAACCTTTACTCCCTCCTAGAATCAAGCCCAGGCTGAACCTACCTCCTGATGAACAAGGTTAAAACTTAGGTCAGAAATTCAGAGATCTTGCTATTGACCACTGCCCTGACTTGTTCCTTTTTTTTTTTGATACAGGGTCTCATTCTGTCACTCAGGCTAGAGTATAGTGGCACAATTATAGCTCAATATAGTCTTTAGTGCCAAGGCTCAAGCAATCTTCCTGCCTTGGCCTCCCGAAATGTTGGGGTTGTAGGTGTAAGCCCCCATGCCTGGCTTGACTTCTTCCTTTTATTAGGTCTAGATTCTCTTTCCTTGGCTCTTATTATACTCTACTCTATGTTTCTTTAATCTTTTCTCCCTAGATGATTTCACTCACTCCCATGCACCTCCTATCCTGACTCTCCTCAAAATACTTTACAGAGGTATTTCCAACTGCCTGTTAGAATTTCCATTTGAGTATCTTTCTTTTAAAATTTAGCCTGCCCAGATATTAATCCAGTGAATTCCTTTTTAACCCTTTTTTATAAATTTCCCAGTTCCAAATGACATCATAACCTTTTCAGGTACTCTGCCATAAATTCTTGGTTTCATTTTGGTATCTTCTCTTTCCTACAGTCCAAGCACTAGAAAGTCCCTAACATCCATCATGAATATGACCAAGGTTAGGATTTTCTTAGTCTAGAGCACTGATTTCCAACTGGTATGCCACGGTACACTGGTGTGCCCTGAGAAATCTCAGCTATACCATAAAAAAAAATTTTTTTTTTTTTTTTTTTTTTTTTTGAGACAGAGTTTCACTTTTGCTGCCCTCGGTAGAGTGCTGTGGCATCACAGCTCATAGCAACTTCAAACTCTTGGGCTTAAGCAATTAGCTTGCCTCAGCCTCCCAAGTAGCTGGGACTACAGGCCCCTGCCACAGCGCCGGGCTATTTTCTTTTGTTTGCTTGTTTAGCAGGCCTGGGCCAGATTTGAACTTACCAGCCCCAGTGCATGTGGCCGGCACCCTAACCACTGAGCAATGGGCACCCCCATGCCATGAAAATTTTTAAAGATCATTAATTAAGTTATCTTCAAAATAAGTTCAAAGCACTCTTTTTTGATCGACCTAATCTACGTGTGCTGCAGAAGTTTAACTGTATGTTCAAGTGTGCCGTGAGATAAATAAAGGTTGAAAAACACTGGTCTACAGCGACTATTCTACTGATTCTCAGTACGTTTCTCTGACCCACTTCTTACATTTCCAGTATTATTCCCCCGCTAAGTTTATCTTTATTAATCTATAGAACTCTTCTTGCTATTTCTAAAAGAATTGATTGCTCTTTATTTTATTCATTTATCAAAAAATTTA
Organism: Nycticebus coucang; assembly: GCF_027406575.1. Lineage (NCBI taxonomy): Eukaryota > Metazoa > Chordata > Mammalia > Primates > Lorisidae > Nycticebus > Nycticebus coucang. Next base: position 82,411,562 of record NC_069796.1, read on the forward strand.
AAAGCACCTAATATCCCAGGCACCTGGTGATCTACAATACACTATAATCCAGAAATACAAAGAAACAGTTCATTTATTCAAGGAGTTTACAGTTTGGCATTATAGATGAAGAAGTCAATAGGCAATCTCAACAAAATGAGATAATTTCCATAAAAAAACACAAAGTAGAAATGGATGCAAACATGGGCTTAGAAAAGCATCTAAACTATCCTCAGATAGCGGACACTATAGGTAGAAAGAATGCAGGGGGTGCCTAGAAGAAAAGCTGACATACGATAAGATTCTAAAGGATTAGCCATAGGACAGATGGAGGGGTAGCATAGGGCTGGAGACAACATCAAAATCTGTAACCCAAGCCAGCTATCCAGATTCATTTCCTAAAGTATTCCTTTATCCTACAGCCAGTCTTAGTCAATGTTACTACTATAAAAATGTCACTTGTGGGTGGTGCCTGTGGCTCAGTGAGTAGGGCGCCAGCCCCACATACCGACGGTGGTGGGTTCAAACCCAGCCCCGGCCAAACTGCAACAAAAAAATAGCTGGGCATTGTGGCGGGCGCCTGTAGTCCCAGCTACTCAGGAGGCTGGGGCAAGAGAATTGTCTAAACCCAAGGATTTGGAGGTTGCTGTGAGCTGTGATGCCATGGCACTCTACCAAGGGTTAATAAGTGAGACTCTGTCTCAAAAAAATAAAAAATAAAAAATAAATAAATAAAAAATGTCACTTGTACCTGCAGTATCATAAGTTTTCCAGAGTCAGAGAGCTAAGGAAGCTAATGTTGAGAATTATACATAAAGCATCAGAGGGGTAGTATTACACATTTGCAAACACCCTTCATGTTTGAGTTGGTGGAAAAGGGGAATGCTGCTCTAGAAATTTTTTGTAGTAACTTTAATCTCTTATGTTTTTAATGTGGAAAATTTTCAGAATGTACAAAAGCAGCATGAATTGTACAGTGACTACCCAGCCATCTTCAACAACTAACACTATCTATAATCTTGTTATGGGTTAAATTGTGTCCCTCACAAAAGATATGTTGAAGTCCTAACTTCCAGAACCATAGAATGTGACCTTATTTGAAAATAGGATCAAATTAAGATAAAGTCATTTGAGTGATCCCTAGCCCATTATGACTGATGTCCTTGTAAAATGGTGGAAATTTGGACATAGGTATGCTCAGTGGAAAGATGAGGTGAAGACACTTAGGGAGAACACAAAGTGAAGACAGAGGTTAGGGTAGGACTGATGCAGCTGTAAGTCAACGGCTTCCCCTACAAGCTCAGAAGAGGCAAGGAAGAATTCTACCCAGAGTCTCAGAGAGAGCAGGGCCCTGCCAGTGTCTTAATTTTGGACCTTCAGAACTGTGAGACAATACTTTTGTTGTTATTATTATTATTTTTTTTTTGTAGAGACAGAGTCTCACTTTATGGCCCTCAGTAGAGTGCCGTGGCCTCACACAGCTCACAGCAACCTCCAACTCCTGGGCTTAAGCGATTCTCTTGCCTCAGCCTCCCGAGTAGCTGGGACTACAGGTGCCTGCCACAACGCCCAGCTATTTTTTGGTTGCAGTTTGGCCGGGGCCGGGTTTGAACCCGCCACCCTCGGTAGATGGGGCCGGCACCTTACCGACTGAGCCACAGGAGCTGCCCAATACTTTTGTTACTTTAAGACATTCAGACTGTGGTCCTTTGTTATGGCACTTCTATCAAACTAATGCAAACCCCTGTCTTTTCCACTAGATTATGCTAAAGCAGATCCCAGACATCAATTATTTCATCCATAAATGTACTAAAACTACTCTTAGCATGTCCACTAAAATTAACGTTATTCTTTGCAGTTATTTTTGTCCTTAGGATGTAAATCACTAATAAATCAAACTGCTATGATATGAAGGCATTTGAAATAATTCTTCACTATGCAGTTAAGATACCAATTTGAAACATAATTAGTGTCATTTGTTTCATTTTGCTTTCAATATTTAGAAGATACTTTCTTGTTTTTATTTAATTTTATTATTTTATAAAACATTTTAATAGCTCCGAAGTCAAAATTATACAAGATACCTCAAAAAATTCTAGATTTTGTGCCTGTTCCTTCTATCCACCTTCTTCCTTCACTTTTTACGTAACCATTTTTATTGGTCTGCTTTTATCTTTCCCCCCACTTCTATCTTTTTTTTTTTTTAAACACAGCCATGTGTTGCTTAACAATGGGGAAAATGTTCTAAGAAATGCATCTTTAGGCTATTTTGTCATTGTGAGAACGTCCGAGTGTACTTACACAAACCTAGATGGTAGAGCCTACTATACACCAAGGCTACATGATGTGACCTATTGTTCCTGGGCTAAAAATATGTACAGGATGTGGCCATACTGAATACTGTAGGCAACTATAACACAATAGTAAGTATTTGTGTATCTAAGTATACTTAAACATAGAAAAGGTACAGGAAATATATGGTGTTATAATCTTATGGGACCACTACTGTATATGCAGTCTACAGTTAACTGAAACGTTATGTGGTGTATTACAATATAAGCAAATATACACATACCACCTTTCTGTGAGGTTGCCCGCCCCCTTTCTTAGATAACAGTACTTACTGTTCTGTTCCATACTTTCCCCCACTTACTAATATATTCTGGAGTGGAAGATAGTAGAATCACACAGGTCTTCCTTATTCCTTTTTACTGTTGCATAGAATTCCACTGTGTGGATATTTATTCTACCAGATTCCTTTAAGGGAGATTTGGGCTCAATATAACTTTAATACATCAGGACTTTACATTGGTACATGATAAAGGTACAACTTTAAGTCAATTTCCATATTGCTGATAAACAAAAGTAACATTTATAAAGTCCTGGCTCACACTGAACTTTCTGGGCCACCATCATCCCAAGCAACATGTAACCAAGATCACTTCTTCTCCTAGCCCAGAGATAAGCCAGCATAAGGTCTCAGAATTACACCCCAGAGGAAGGAAGTTTTCTATGGGCCGACATGGAAAGAGCTTCAATACATACCAAGTGGAAGGAGAAAATATGATGCATTGTATATCAGATGAGTATCCCTTATCTGAAATGCTTGGGACCAGAAGTATTGAAAAATTTTTTTAATCTTGGAATATTTTCATTATATTTACCAGTTGAGCATCCCTAATCGAAAAATATGAAATCCAAAATGCTCCAATGAGTACGTCCTTTGAATGTCATGTAAGTGCTCAAAAAGTTTTGACTTTTAGAACATTTTGGATTTTAGATTTTTGGGTAAGGGACACATAACTTGTACTATAACTGGAGTGGAAAAAGAAACATCTAGAAATATTTGTTTATATATGCATAGATGAGCTCTTCCATTCAGTGCTGCTGTCTCTTCTTCACATCTGATTTTCTCTCTCTGTAAATGTATTTCTCTATACAGGGTGTTCTACACCTGTCCATCTCCTTCCTCTCACTCCTCATCAGCTCCATTTTGGTTTTTGCCCCTACCACTACCATGGCTACCGGTGCTATGACCTCCTGTAGCTAGGACAGGACACTGTCTTCAGTTCTCACCTAACTTATCTCTTGGCAACATCTGACAATGATCTCTTTATCTCTCTAGGCACACTCTTTCTATGCTACGGTGACCCTGTATTTTCCTCCATGTTCCTCATTTTCCACAAGCCACAATCTCCTTTGCTCATTTTCCTCTACCTGATCTTTAATCCTTGAGGTTCCTTAGGGTTTGTCTTAGTTGCCCATTCTTCTCATTTTGCCACTTTATGCAGGCCAGATTCAATGACAAACTTACACTCTAGCAAGAGATTTCTATTCTCTTTTCCCACTTTTAGGCAGTCTACTCAAAATAGCAGCTTAGATGCCTCAAAGACACCTCAAAGTTAACATGCCTAAAACCAAATTCATGACTATTTCCTCTAATCTTTTTAACTCCTTGTCTCTGAAAATGGCACCAGTTCTCAGTCAAAACCTTTTTTTTTTTTTAACATAAAATTAGTGTAAATTGGTAACTCAGTCAAAATCTTAAGAGGCATTCTTAACACCTCTCTCTCCTGTAGCCCCCTCATCTAATCACTTAATAACATCTGTTTATTCTACCGCCTAAATGTGTCTCAGATTCATCTACTTCTCCTCATCCCCCTTGTGAGTCCCAGCCCTGTCTACCTTGTACCCAGGCTCATCAGCGATCAATACCTGAGTATTTCACTCCACCTCAAATGAAAACTATCCCACATCAAAAGCATCCTATACCCCAATCACACTGGCTTCTTATCCTCCCTCATGAACCTCATGGCAAATGCCTTCTCCCTTCTCCATAGTAACTTCCTGTCTCCAGGACTGTAGTAAGCTCCTGAGGTTTCCCACCTCCAGTTTTGTTTCACTTTAAATCTGTGCCATAGGGTGCTTCCAAAGTGACCATTCTTATTAAACTCAAATCACTTAAGAACTTTAGAATATATTCTCTATGAGAAATTAAAACATTATATGTAAATAAAGTTTTCTTTCATCAGACTTATTCTCAATCTCATTCTAAATGTAACTAGTGTTACCAGATAAGGTGTGTCCTCCTAACTTTTCTCTCTGGCTTATATGCATATTACACACACACACAGACACAAACACACATAATTTTTGACAAACATAAATGGTGATATGCCATAATAATGCTGTTACTTGCTTTAGTTGCCTTGGAACTCTGTTCACATCAGTGAGATTTTTTTTTTTCAGTCTGACAATGTTTGCCAGAGTAAGGACATTTTGTAGTTTCTTTAGCTATTCTTTTATTGAAGGACATTTAAACTGTTTCTGATTCAGATTAAATTTTCTAAGATATCGAAGACCATGTGTTTTTCTGCTTAAATCCTTTAATTTTTTTTCATTCCTCAACCATAGTGTCCATATCTCTTATAACTGTACCACAGTACTTAGTACATGGCCCTTCTCTAGCTTTCTAGGCTCATTACCTTCCTCACCTCCTTCTTTTTCCAAATATATATCCTGAGCTTTAGCCATAATGAATTATTTGAAATTCCTTAATTATACTATGTTTACTGAACAAATACAACACTGCTCTGTTCTGAAAAAGTAAGAAAGAAGAAGTAAAGAGATTGTCAGAGTTTTTCATTTGTGAAGCAATTACAAGAGAATAAGCAGAAGCTCATATCCAGGAGCGTGGGCTTCCTCTTCCCCACCACTTCTGGAGACCTGAGAACCCTAAAGAGAATTTCCCCACCATATGTGGGTTGCAAGTCCTCTTATTAACTAGATTGTTGCCTGTAGTGATTCCTGAGCACCCTGGGCCCACTCACTCACCTAGAGAGGAGCCTGTAGGACTTTCTTTCTCTACCTTCCAGGGATCTTCTCCTTGTTGCAATAGGGAGATCACTTTAGGTTTGGTAAATGGGAGTCCTGCTCATAGACACACACACACAAAAACAAAATGAAAAAAACCATACTTGGTTTTGTTTCGACACAAAGAGGTATCCCAGATTTAAGTGCCAAACCTGGAACATGGTACAAAACCTTCTGTGGGTTGTTGAAGTTGTGTCCCCATGATACAAGGGAATGTGTTAAAGAAAAGGCAAGTAACTTGTAGGGCATGACTTTGGTATAATTAATTGTATGTTAGGGAAATATGATAAACGTGCAGCCTTGGTAATTAATAGGATGCTATTAGTTTTCTATAAAAGAGGGAATATTGGACGTAAAGACTAATTAAAATTTGTAAACAAGTACCTATAGAAAGGATTATGTACTAGGTAGCTTGAAAAAGCAACCCAACTCTCTTTCAAATAGTGTAGTAGTCATCAAACTATGAATTGTGTACCAAATCCAGACTACTGCTTTTCTATACATGGACTAATGCAAGGATTAGTGAAAAAAGGAAAAGAGAACTATATTACAGATCCATTATGTGGCCTACAAAACCCAAAATATTTACTACCTGGCTCTTTACAATATATATATAATTACATATATGTTAAATATAATTTTGTGTATGTGTGTGTATATATAATTTTTTCTTATCCTCACCACTAGACCACCAGGGAATCTGGCTCTTTATAGAAAAAGTATGCTGACTCCTGGAAAAGACAGGATGGAAAGGTAAGTGTTAGGTTGAGCTTGAACAAAGCCCTATTGAGAGATGAGCAAACCAATCACAGAATAATTGGTGTGGGGAAATGATGCCTTATTCATGTGTACAGAGAGAAGGGGAAGACTGTCAATATCACATCCTCCATTCCTATACATGGGGTAATTCCATGCCTACGAGGGGGAATATATTTGTAATCTTTTTTAGATATCTGATTTGTATAATCCTCAAACTCAGATAAAACATTTAGATGACTTGCAGCTCTTACAGAAGGGGTATGTGAGATATCACAATTTCTGAATTCTATATCTGAAGAGGAAACATCCTTACCCAGTGAGACCAGGTTACTATAGTTCTCCAGCATCACATCCCGGTACAAGTTTCTCTGAGAAGGATTGAGCTTTCTCCATTCATCCCGACTGAAGAGCACAGCCACATCCTCGAACATCAGTGATACCTATAAGGACAAAGCATTCCAGCTCACCTAGGACTACCTCTCACAGACTGAAAAGGGCAGAAGTGGCGAGGCAGACAGGATGCCCATGAAATGCTTCTGATACTATTCAAGGTCCTGAAGGTTCCAGGCCATTTGTTTAATAAATAATTGACCAGTAACAACTATATGCTGAGCAGCATAACGCATGACCCAGGCCTTGTGTTAGCCACTGTAAAAGATGTGTAGAGGGATCAAAGCCATTAGGGGGAACATTTATTAGAATAATCTATCTGAAGGCAATTTGAAAATACCTATTAAAAAACTTAGAAATGTGTATATTCTTTAACTCATCAATCACTTTATTTGTACTGTAATGAACAGTGCACAAAAGTACCCACACAAAGATATTTAATATAGCATTTAATAAGGAAAACAAAAACCCAAGAAACAAACTTAATACTCAGCGATAGTGCAGTAGTGTATGTCTGTAATCCTAGCACTCTAGGAGGCTAAAACGGGAGGATTTCTTGAGCTGAAGAGTCTTGACACCAGTCTGAGAAATACCGAGACCCAGTCTCTACTAAAAATAGAAAAATTAGCTGGGTGTTGTGGTGGGTGTCTATAGTCCCAGCTACTTGGAAGGTTGAGGCAAGAGGATCACTTGAACTTAGGAGTTTGAGGTTGATGTGAGCTATGACGATGCCAAGGCACTCTAGCCTGGGCAAGAGAGTTAAGTCTCTGTCTCAAAAACATAAAAAAAGATAAAGAAAATTAAAATAGCTATAATTTACTGAATGCTTTTATGGGTAAATTACCTCTCCTAGAGCTTTACATTAATATTTAGTGTATAGTCTTTATTTAATCTTCACAATCCTAGAAGGTCCTATTATTGTTCCCATATTATACGAGAAAAAACAAAGTCACAGAGAAGATATAAAATTTGTTCATGTCATGTAGCTAATATAGAAGTAGAATTCCAATCAAGGTGAATATCTGAGGCACCATTTTTAACCACTATGCAAAACAGCCTTCCAATATCTAACTCTTAGGGTTAAGAAATAAATGAGATAATATTCAATAAAGATGGATAGTGATGACAGTTACACAACAGTGTGAAAGTACTTAACATACCAGTGAATTATATACTCAAAAGGCTAAAATGGTAAATTTCATGGTATAGATATTTTGTCACAATAAAAAAAAGTTAAAACGGTAAAATAAACACATACATACACACCAATGCACACGAATAGATGGGCATAGAAAATGATTCAGAGGGATGCATTCCAAAGGGCCCAAAGTGATTACCTCCAGATATTAGAGTAAGTGATTTTACTTTTTTTATATATATTTTTTTCCTCTAAATTATTACAATGAGCATATAATACATGTATGATAATTTATTGGCATTGGCATGGGGGAATACAAGAAATGATCTTTGCCCTCAAAGAATTTACGGCCCAACTGTCAGACAAAGAAAACATAAGAAATAATTTGAACAATGAAAGAAAACCATGTAACTGCACAGGACAGTATGCCACCTCCAAGTTCCATCCTCACTGCAAATGAGGAACATGAGGTCCACAGCAGATAAGACCCCAGGGCAAATGCTTGATTAGCGTGGCAAGACTATAACTAAAATTTTATTATCTATGAACCCAGAACTCAGTATGTTCTCTCTCTGACTTTTTTTGGTTTGTTTTTCTTTCTTTCTTTTTTTTTTTACAGGCTACAGGTGTGAGCCACTTCGCCTGGCTCTGTTTGTTTTTCTTTATTGAGACAGGGTCTCACTCTGTCAACCAGGCTGGAGTTCAGTGGCATGATCATAGCTCACTGTAACCTCCAACTCTTTGACTGAAGAATTCTAACTCAGCTTCCTGAGTAGCTGGGACTACAGGTGTGTGCCACCATACCAAGCTAATTTTTGTGTGCACATGTGTTTTTTTTTGGTAGAGATTAGATGTTGCTGTGTTACCCAGCCTAGTCTCCAACCCTTGGCCTCAGGTGATGCTCCTGCTTTAGCCTCCTAAAGTTCTGGGACTATAGGCATATATATACCACTGTATCTGGCCTGTTTTTTTTTTTTAGACAGAGTCTTACTTTGTTACCCTTGGTAGAGTGCCATGGTGTCACAGCTCACAGCAACCTCAAACTCTTGGGCTTAAGCGATTCTCTTGCCTCAGCCTCCCAAGTAGCTGGGACTATAGGGGCCTGCCACAATGCCTGGCTATTTTTTTTGTTGTTGTAGGTGTCAGTGTTGTTTGGCAGGCCCAGGCCTGGTTTGAACCCACCAGCCTCTGTAAATGTGGCTGGTGCCCTAGCTGCTGAGCTACAGGTGCTGAGCCCTTTCTCTGTTCTTATACTTCCTGTCACTGAATTTTACACACAGGTATACTAGGTATTGATGGATGGGCACCAGATATGGTTGGAAAGGACTATGGTATTCACTCGCACACAAAGATGGAGAAGATTCTGGGCAGGAAAGCAACTAGGCTTTGTTGGAATAGAATGGAAAAATCTTAAAGGGAAAAGACTAGCCCAATTATGTAATGGCAAGTGTAACCTCAGATCAGACTCTACCACATTCAGGGGCCCAAAAGATAATGCCACGTTATGCACTTACCATGGCAATCTGAACTCAGGCCTAACCCTAATCTAACTACTTTCCATGCAGTAATTCATATGATCCTCTTACCTACCTTAGGAGGTAAACACAGTTGTTATATCCATTTTATAGGGTACTAAACTAAGGCACAGTGAAGTGGGAGTTGTTTGTCTAAGGGTGACAAACATTAACAGATGGGTAAAACCCAGCTGTCTGGTCTTAGAGCCCCCTTCTTCTTAACCACTGTGTACTGTGTACATGACCTATCCAATACCAATATTCCATAAGACTTTCCCTCCAGCTTCTTGAGGGGCTCTCTCAAGAAGGCAAGAGACTTCTCTCTACCATCAGAGGCAAGAGCTCTCTCCACCTGTAGCCCCTGCAACATGGCTGTCCTTTGTTCATGCATTATCTCACCTGGATGGAATTCTTCCCCCCTCTCCCAACATAAAGATAAAAATGGCAGGTCTAGACCAGTTTTCAAGGGAGGGGTACAAACAAGGCACATGATCCATAAAGTTAAGAGAGAGAAAACTAAATCCTATGAGTTGGAGAAGCCTGGGGGAAGGCATTATGAAAATGCTCAGTAGTGGAAAGAAAAGCATTCTCACCAAGGGTAGGAATGGAAGACATGCATGAGTGAAGGAGGCAGGGCCAGAAAGGTTTTTCCCAGGTATGTATGTTTGCTATATCACTAGTGACATAAAGACTCATGGCACTTTACCTGTCAAATGAGCAATCACATAGTGGATTGAGATTAGCGAACAAAAGTGTGTCTATTAAGAAAAGAAAAGAACTCTAGGCATGGAATGGGAGTGGGGGGAAGCATTCCCCAAGAATCCACCATCCAGGAGAGTAGACCAGCTCTTCCCAGGCAAAAGGACATTGTGCTCTGAAACCCGGTGATGACTGTATTGGGTAGAGAACTTCAGGTTAGAAGGTGTTTGTAAAAAATCCATCCACTAAGAACAGAGATGGCAATGAGCTCACCTGAGACCTTGCTTTCCTTTGCTCAGTAGCCATGTTCTCCTTCTGGGCTCTTCCCCTGAGCATGGGTGCAGTCTCCAGAAGGCGGATCTGAGAGAGGAAAAGGGGAGCCAGGAGGAAGCCCCTTCTGCTTTCCACCCCTCAGAGTCAGCAGCTCTGAAATCCTTATACCACCTGACAATGACCCCAAGTGCCCTCGGTGGGGAGGGAGGGGAAGAAAGAGCTAGGAGCCCACTGAGTAAGAGAGACCGGATGGGGATCCTGGTGAAGGTCCCAACTCCTTCTGGCTCAGAGAGCCCAGAGAACAGGACTCGGAGCAGGACACTGGACTCTTAGCAGCAGCGACCCCCTGAGCCCTGGCCAACCTCGTTAGTCCCACAGCGCCCGCTGGCATTGCCGGCACCCCCATCTTACGGATCAGGAAACAGAGCACGCAGTGGGGCCGCCCGCCCCGTTCACACCGCCGGTGAGGCTGGCACCACCACGCGCCCTGAGATCTCAGGGCGAGCGGCTGACAACTTTCCCACCTGATTCCGCTCCCTCCTATCAAGGAATCAAATCCCAGACGTCTACAGAAAATCACCTCAAAAAACGAAAATGCTGGTTTTCCTAAGGCGGAGAAAGGGGTTGAGTTGAGGAACCCGCACAGAAGCCAAAGCCGCGGGTCCCAGTCCCGGCCCCGCCACTCGGGAACGCGAGCGCCTCACTTCCCCGGAAGGCACGTCCTGCGACCGCACCGGGGTCCGCAGCGCCGGGCGGGAACCTGCGGTGAGCGGCCTGCAGGAAGCAGGAGGGAGGCTGGGCCTGGGGCTGCCGGGGACCAAGGACCCGACCTGACGCGTCTGGGGAAGGTCGCGGGGCGGCCGGTGGGGACCGGTGACAGACGCGGAGGTGCCCGCCCCAACCCATAAAGGTCCCTCGGGGTCCCCGGAGGCCGCGGGTCTGTCCTAGCGCCCCGGCGCCGCATCCTCCCCAGGCCCGGTCCGCCCCTCCGCCTCCGCCGCTCACCTCTCCTGGCTCGGGGGTTCCCGTGGGCTGCACCTCACCCTGCGACTCCCGCAGGCGGGAGGCTCAGAACTGCCCCCGCCGGGCACCCGCCTCAGCTGGGCGACGTCCACGGGAACCTCAGGCTCCGAAGCCGCTAACCCGGCAGCAAGAACTCCTCAATCCACTCAGGTCCAGGAGGGGCGGGGTCGGGGCGGGGCCGCCGCAAGTCCGTCTGGGAAATGTAGTCCACCTGGGGACCCAGGCATTCTGGGAAGTGTAGTTCTCTCGTTGGTCAGCTGAAGACAGAGCCAGGTGTCAGCAGTGAAATGCTCACAGCCGGCCTGAGGGCCCTGCGGAGCCATTGGGGCTCTGGTTTGGGGTTCTTTCGGAAGGGAGTAGGGTGGTGCTTTGTAGCTTGGTGAGAATACATGGCGGATGGGAGTGGGTCGAAAGTATATAATGATCAGGAACAGACCAATTTTCCCTTTAGCTATTCCCCAGAAGCGTTATGAGCTGCTTATCTGTGGATGCTAAGCACAACTGTATAGCCTTGGAGAACATTTTTCTTTTTGGGTGTAGGGAACCGACAATTAGCTGTGAACATAGTGTTATATCATGTATTGTCTTAGAGGACAAATACAATAGGAAAAAACAATGAAGAGCAAGGTTAGGATACCTGGAGTGGATTTGGAGGGGTTGGGTAGAGCAGCTTTGAGGCCCCAGCGAGGAGGTTCAGGGAAGCCAGATTTGGAGGCAGAGTGGAAGCAGGGGTCCAGGGGAGGGACCTTCCAGGCGCTGAGCAATGAGTAATTAAAAAAGAAAAAATTCATCTAGGGCAGCGTGGGCCCCATATACTAGAGATGGCGGGTTCAAACCTGACCTCGGGCAAAAACTGCAAAAACAGCAAAAATAAACAAACAAACAAAAGTCTCTTTTACAAAAAGAGCACATGTCCTATTTATAAAGTTAGATAAAACGGGAAAAGTGAAAGAAAAAATGTTTCTTATGCCACCATAGTAGTTAGTATTTTGGTGAGCAGCTTTTAACAGTACTTTAAACTTCATTTTAATCTTTCAGCCATCACTGCCACCCTTGTTTTAACAAAACAGCATATTAGAGTCAGTACTTGTAACCTGTTTGCGTCTTCTCTTCATTTATTTGCCAATAAATATTCTTCCTCAGTAGCATTTTTAATAGCTTCAGAGCATTCCATGACCTTTAATTTTTTAAGAAACATTTAATTAATTTAACCTTATTTCAATATTTTTAGCCCCCTGTTGTTACTTATTCATACTATTTCAAGACCGTTTTTCATCATTAATATTCTTGCAGCTGTATCGTTGAGGATTATTTTCTTGAACACCTTGAAATTGAATTGCTGGGTCAAGGACTGATAGAATTCTAAGACGTTTGAACTCATTGCCTAGTTACGTTCCTGGAAGATTTTACAATTTATATTTCCATAAGCAGTTCATGACAATATATGCCTAGTATGCCCAACCACTCTGGATTTTTATAAAATGCTTTTCTTTATTTCATAGAGCAAACAGTTATCTTGTTTTCGTATCTGATTTTGAGAATTTGTGAAATTAAATATAATACAGGGAACTGTTATCTTGTTTTTATATGTGATTTTGGGAGATTAAATGTCTTATAATTGTTAACCATTTAGATATTTTCTAATGTTAATTGCCCATATAGGTATATTGGCCTATGAAATGTTCAAGTTTTTGGTATTTTGGAATACTGCGAGTGCATAATTTTTAAAGGAAAATTCTTTGGTGTTTATCTGGCTATGAAAAGAATGTATTCATTATAAAAAACATGCATACAGTATATGGAATGAAGAAACATGTAGTAAAGAATTAAGTCTAGGCTGATCATGGTGGCTCATTCTGTAATATTAGAACTTTGGGAGGCTGAGAAGGGAAGATCACTTGAGGCCAGGAGTTTGAGGTTGCAGTGAGCTATGATGATGCCACTGCACTCTAGCCCCGGCAACAGAACGAGACACTTTCTCAAAAAGAAAGAAAAAAGTCCATCAGAAACACTGATTACATTTATTCAGAAATGCTATTTTGTCTGAACATACACTAAATTTGTGTGTATGAAACAAAAATAGGATCATATTTCTCACATTTCTCTGCGTGTGTTACAATGACAGACTTATGTTTATTCATGAACACCAGCCTAGTGACTCAACTGCAGACATTAAAGCAGGCTGAAATGCTTACAATTTTTATTTTAATGCCTTGCCTCATAATACACACACCTGATACCATTTGGCCAGCAAGTAGCTAGCCCTCAACAATAAGCTGGAAATCAGCTTGGGAAGTAATGAGAAAGGGGCAGCATCAAGAAACTTCTTATTTAACTATTCCAGCACTTACGTCATTTACAATGTGAAATATACCCACAGAAAGCCAATCAGTAAAGAATAATGCATTGTTACAAAGCAAACACCCCTATAGACCCTTGCTAACACTCAGTACCCCAGGTATCTGCATGGGACTGGTTCTTGGACCCACATGGATGTGAAAATCTGATGATGCTCTAGTCCTTGATATGAAATGATGTGGTATTTGCATATAACCTATTTATCCTCCCATATACTTTAAATCATCTCTAGATTATTGTGGGTTTCTATTATTTTGAAGTATATTCCTTTTATATCCAGTTTGTTAAGGAATTTTATCATAAAGGAATGCTGAATTTTATTAAATCCTTTTCCATTGAAATGATCATATAGCTTTCATTTTGGTGTGTTTATTAATTTGCATATGTTGAATCATTTTGGTATCCTGGGGATGAATCCCACTTGATTATGGTGAATGACCATTTTTTAAAATGTGTTGCTGAATTCAGTTTTCTAGGATTTTGGTGAGGATTTGATTTGGGCATCTGTGTTAATTAGTTATATTGGCCTGTAATTTTCTTTTCTTTTTCTTCTGTTTCTTTTCTTTTTTTGTTGTGTCCTTGTTGGTTTTGGTATCAGGGTAATGCTGGCTTTGTAGAATGAGCTTGGAAGTATTCTTTTCACTTCAATGTTTGAAGTAGTTTGAGTAGAACTACTATTAGTTTAATTAATTAATTAATCTATTTATTTTTTGAGACAGAGTCTCACTTTGTCACCCTTGGTAGATTGCCATGGCGTCATAGCTCACAGCAACCTCAAACTCTTGGGCTTAAGCAATTATCTTGCCTCAGCCTCTAGAGTAGCTGGGACTACAGGCATCCCCCACAATGCCTGGCTCTTTTTAGAGACAAGGTCTTGCTCTGGCTCAGGCTGGTCTTGAACTCATTAGCTCAAGGAATCCACCCTCTTCAGCCTCCCGGAGTGCTGGGATTATAGGCATGAGCCACTGTGCCTGGCCCAGTATTAGTATTTTTAATTTTTATTTATTTATTTTTCATTTCAGATTAATATGAGGGTATAATCCATTAGGTTACAATGTTTGCATTTATTAGGTAAGGTCCCTGTTGTAGTTGTGCCCCTCACCCAGGAGACGTGCCATATACCCTTACATTGTGCCCAATGGGTGAGAGCATACAAATCCCTCCTCCCTCTCCCCCTTTCTTTCTTCTGCCTCCCCTCAGCTTGAATTAAATTGAGTTTTTCTCTTGTGTGCCTGTGTATTACTTTGGCTACTGGCTTCATCTTAGTATCGAGTACATTGGATGCTTGCTTTTCCTTTCTTATACTTTACTAAAGAGAATGTTTTTCAACTCTATCCAGGTTAATATAAAAGATGTAAAGTCTCCTCTTTTTTGTGGCTTAATAGTATTCCATGGTGTACATATACCACCAGTTATTAATCATTTCGTGGACTGATGGACATTTGTGTTGATGCTACATCTTGGCAATTATATATTGAGCTGCAATAAACAATCTAGTGCAAATGTCCTTAACATAAAATGATTTTTTTTTCTTCTTGATAGATACCTAGTAATGGGGTTGCAGGATCAAATGCAAGGTTTATTTTGAGTTCTTTGAGAATACTCAATACTTCATACTTGGTGCTTTGACGGGGATTTCATTAAATCTGTAGATTGCTTTGGGTAGTATGGACCTTTTAACAATGTTTATTCTTCTCAGCCATGAGCACGGTATGTTCTTTCATTTGTTAACATCTGCTATTTCTTTTCTCAGGGTTTCATAGTTCTCTTTATGGAGGTCCTTCATGTCCTTTGTTAGATATATTCCCAGGTATTTCATTTTCTTTTTTTTTTATAATGCACATGTACTTTTTATTTATTTGTTGTTGCATTTTGGCAGGGGCCAGGTTTGAACCTACCACCCTCGGTATATGGGACTGGCACCCTACTCACTGAACCACAGGCACTGCCCAATTTTTTTTTTTTTTTTTTTTTTTGTAGAGACAGTCTCACTGTACCGCCCTCGGGTAGAGTGCCGTGGCGTCATACGGCTCACAGCAACCTCTAACTCTTGGGCTTACGCGATTCTCTTGCCTCAGCCTCCCGAGCAGCTGGGACTACAGGCGCCCGCCACAACGCCCGGCTATTTTTTTGTTGCAGTTTGGCCGGGGCTGGGTTTGAACCCGCCACCCTCGGCATATGGGGTCGGCGCCCTACTCACTGAGCCAGAGGTGCCGCCCATTTCATTTTCTTTGAAGCTACTGTGAAGGGTATTATGTCTTCTATTTGAGTTTCAGCTTGACTGTTATTGGCATATCCAAAGCATAGCAGTTTTTCTTATTCTCCCAGTCAGAAATTAAATTTCATTAAACCTCTAGATGCTATGTAAACTTAAACTTTCCCATAGTTTTTTGGTCAGATTAATTTAATTTAGCTTTTTATTGGCAGATTTATTTTTCTCAAACTTGTGGGAAGTGTCTGCGAAAGGCCTGGCTGAATTTTGTCAAACTTAGTTTGATAAAACACATCAAAAATGATACCAAACGTAGTTCAGTTATCTCATTTTGTTTATTCACAGGAACAGAGGCTCTGTATTATCCTGATATATTGTGTTTATCATTGTTCTCTGTGGACCTGGACTAGGGCACAGCTTTGTGCCATCAGATGACTCCAATTGGGAACAAACTGCTCTACCACACTGTCAAATATTTTGTCTCCATAGTTCCAGTTCTTAAATCATTATCTATAAAATTTTTCTTATATGGTATTTAATAGGAATTGTCTAATAACATAACAAATGACAACCTGGACCTATAATCAGTACTGCATATCATTATGCCCTTAGCAGTTAATAACACTAATTGAAATCTAAATATAATCTTTTACAAGACTAAAACTGTTATCCAGGTTTAAGCAGCATGTATTTTAAAACATTTACAATTGGGGTGGTGCTTGTGGCTGAGTGAGTGGGGCACCGGCCCCATATACTGAGGGTGGCGGGTTCAAACCCAGCCCCGGCCAAACTGCAAGAAACAAATAGCCGGGCGTTGTGGCAGACGCCTGCGGTCCCAGCTGCTTGGGAGGCTGAGGCAGGAGAATTGTGGAAGCCCAAGAGCTGTAGGTTGCTGTGAGTCCTGTGACGTCATGGCACTCTACCGAGGGCGGTAAAGTGAGACTCTGTCTCTACAAAAAAACAAACACATTTACAATTGATCCAGTTCAGTTGGGAATGGTCTTACCATTCCCATAGGATTCTTTATTAGAGATGACTAAGAGCAGCATGGGTTAGTGTTTTTTTTCACGACTAAGTCATATTTTCCAGATTGATGTGTTGCTAAACCATAAAATGGAAAGTATTAAGATAATGTGAGTAACAAGTAAGTGTTACTTGTTAGAACTGGACCAATTGTAAATGTTTCCACTTTCTCAGCAATTTCCTTCATTGGTTTCATCATCTGTATTTAAATTCCCCTTCTGTCATTTCTAACATTTCTTTATAGGTGGAATCCTCTGCAGTGCTACCTCATGGTCCGTTGGTGGGCGTGGGGAGGGGTTGCTCTGGACTGGTTTTCCATGTTACCAGGATTTTTCTGCTGATTCTTTCTCATGAGTGTTTTCTTTTATCTGTTTCCTTGCCCTAATTTTTCTTTCACTTCCTGTTGCTCTTTAAGTTACCCTGCCTCTGGCCTAAGGTTTTGATGAGTCCTTTTGGTACAGACCAAAAGGATGAGAAGATTGAAGAGCAAGGAGGGAAAAAAGATTTAAGGAAAAGAAAAAAGAGAAAGGAGAGGGGGTGAGTAAAAGGGAATATTGACAAAAAGAAGAGAGGCACAGAAAGAGGGAGACAGGAGTAATACAGGTATATAGTAAGGTGCTTTGACCCAACCTTAAAAACCCCAAATCTCTGGGGGTGCTGGGTTTGGTGGTTCCCGTGAGGTCAGCAGCTTTTTGCCAGCCTGTTCAGACACAACACCCTAACTCTACCAAATGGAGAGGAAAGACAAAAACAGTACAAATCAAACCAAAATAAACAAACAGAAAACCTTATGGGATAAAATTGGGGAAAAACCAAACAATAGATGCAAAACACTAGCAAAAATTAAGTTCTTATTATTAAAGAAGGCAACCATGGAAAATTATATTTAAACTAGAAAAATGAAGAAAGAAAAGGAAAAAAAAAAACCCAGAAAAATCTAGAGGGACAATCTTAAAAAACAAAAAGAGGAAAAGCCAAACCAAACCAAACTAAAACCAAAAACAGAGCAGTATATATATCTTGCTGAATATTGTCTGGGCAACAGGTGATCTTCTAGGGTATGAGATGTTAATCGCAATGCTGATACCGCTGTATGAGATGGAGACTGGAGGCCTTGCTGATTTCTCAAACCCCCACAGGGTTGAGAGTGTAACTCTCCTTAGCCCCCTTAAAAGACACTTTAAGTCTTGAACCTTGGCTAAGCATAAGTTTTCCCAGGAAAGCCCTTGTCACTGGAATCTCTCCTGAAGTGGCTGCCTACTTATCCAGTGTGCCCAATCTGGTTTCACTCTATGCCCCTGAGGGCCGAGGTTGCAAGGCAGCCCTGCTACTGCTAACCACTGAAATCTCCTCTCTTCCTTAGCATCTCAGTCCCGGCCTTTGGTGCTGCTCAGTCACTAGATCACTTGCCCAAGGTCTCCCAGCCTGAACCTGGCTCTGCAACCCTGTG
This sequence comes from Nycticebus coucang, assembly GCF_027406575.1. Classification (NCBI taxonomy): domain Eukaryota; kingdom Metazoa; phylum Chordata; class Mammalia; order Primates; family Lorisidae; genus Nycticebus; species Nycticebus coucang. The sequence goes on from NC_069796.1 coordinate 82,429,753, forward strand.
GGGCCTTCAGGGGCAGTTCTCTCACAAGGGCTGCATGCAGCCCACAGCCGAACAATGTTAGCTTCCTTCTGGCTCAGTCACTCAGTCCTGGGCCCTAGACAATGCTTAAAGTCATCCTCACTCTTGCCCAAGTTGTCCCAAGGTTCAACCGAGTGCCCAAGTCCAAAAAAACAGAACAGCCCACAGCGAAGGCCTTCCCTATTTGTAATCTCACTGCTGTTAGTTACAGCAGTGGCAGCCACGGTCTCAGACAGAACGCATGCATCAACTTGCCAGTTCTCCACTGCTTTTGTTCTTCTTCTGGGGTCCAGAAGTCTCTTGCTGTCTCCTTGTGTCCCCAGAGGGATATTTCTGGGCACATTCTACAACTCACAGATGCCTGGAGTCTTCTCTCCCCAATCTCACCCTGCCTGGTTGCAAAGAAGCTGTTACTTGGCTGCCATCTTGCTCGCTCCCCGAATTTTATACTTTCTTTCTTTTCTTTTTTTTCTTTTTGCAGTTTTTGGCCAGGGCTGGGTTTGAACCTGCCACCTCTGGTATATGGGGCTGGCACCCTACTCCTTTAAGCCACAGGCACCACCCCCGAGTTTTATACTTTCATGATGGTATGAATGTCATACTTTTATTCCTAGCTTTAGGACTATTTTGGGAATTTATTTCTTTTCTTTTCTCATAGGATCCTGCTCTATCACCCAGGTAGAGTGCAGTGCTGTCCTTATAGCTCATTTAAACCTCAAACTCCTGAGCTCAAGTCATACTTCTGCCTCACCTTCCTAAGTGTATGGTATTACAGGACCATGCCACAACACCCAGCTGAATTTTGTGTTTTTTGTAGGTATGGCCTCTCAGTATTGCCCAGGCTGGTCTTGAACTCCTTGTTTCAAGTGATCTTCCCACCTCAGCCTCACAGAAATCCTGGGATTACATGCGTGAGCTACTGTGCTGACCTTCTTGTGTATTTCTTATAAAGCCACTTTAGTGGTGATGAATTTTCCCAGTGGTGATAAAGTCTGGGACAGACTTTATTTCTTCTTCACATATTTAGGTTAATTTTGTTGGATACGAGGTCTAACAATTAAGTTCAGGAACTTGCCACCATATGCTTACATTGACAGCACTATACAAGCAATTCAGAAAGGGTTCATAACTTTGGTATATCCATGTCTCATAGCTGCCTTTGTGTCAACATGTGGTGATATCTTGGTGAGTGGCATTCATTATTGTTGCATGCTTTTTTGTGCCATTGCAAGAATGTCAGAACTTGATTTAGAGCAGTGAACAAACATAAATTTCTTCTTTCACCTGGCAAGATTGGAAATGAAATTAGGGACATCTTAGTCCAAGTTTGTGGGGATAATTCCATGAAGAAAATAGCAGTGTACAAATGGATTAAACTTTTTTCTGAGGCAAGAGAAATTGTCACTGATGAAGAGAGGTCAGGGCAGCCAGTAGCAAGCAGAACTGACAAACACATTGTAAAACTTTGTAGAATTGTGTGTCAAAATTGTCATTTGACTGTGAGAAGCATAGCAGACCAAGTAAACATAGATGGAGAAACAATCAGGAAAATCTTAACATACTTCCCTATTTCTCTGTATGTTTTAAAATACTTTATTGAGAACTTGTTATTTTGAGTATTGCATAACAACTATGAAGATCTTGGCATGAGAAAGGTGTGTGCAAAATTGTCCCCAAAGGAACTCACCAATGAACAAAAACAAAGGAGAGTCAAAGTTTGCCAATACCTTTTAGACAGGCAAGATGATGTTTTGGGCCATGTTATCACTGGTAATGAAACATAGGGGTACCAATACTACTCTGAAACAAAGCATCGAAGTGCACGATGGAAGTCAGCCAATTCTCCACAACCAAAAAGTTCTGTCAGTCCAAAGGAAGAGTCAAAATGATGTTGCTAAACTTTTTGATCATAGAGGTATTGTTCATCATGAATTTGAAGAAGTGGACAAACGGTTAACCAAGTGTACTATTTGGAAGTGCTGAAAGGCTGTGTGAAAAAAATGAAAATGATCTGAACTTTTCTCCAACAACTCATGGCTTTTGCATCATGACAATGCGCCAGCTCACATGGCATTCTCTGTGAGGGGGTTTTAGTCATTAAACATATAACTGTATTGGAACCCCCTCCCCACTCACATGATCTGGTCCCTAATGACTTTTCTTTACCCAAAGAGAAAGGAATATTGAAAAGAAGATATTTTGATGATATTCAGGACATCAAGGGTAATAAGATGACAGCTCTGATGGCCATTCCAGAAAGAGTTCCAAAATTGCTGTGAAGGGTTGACTAGGCACTGGTGTTGGTGCATAACTTCCCAAGGAGAGCACATCATAGGTGACCACAGTGGTATTCAGCAGTGATATATGTAGCATTTTTTCTAGGATGAGTTTGCAAACTTAATTGTCAGACCTGGTGTCTGCAGTTGAACCCCTTTAGTAAAATTTTCATTAGTTATTATACTTTTCAGATCCATAATTTGTTTGTTTCCTTTTTATAATTTCTGTTTATTGTTATGCTCATACAATTCTTGTATAATGATTTGTTCATACATAATATTTCTGATTTCCTTTAGTTCCTTGTCCATGATTTCTTTTACCAAAGCGGTCATATTTAAAATAGTTGACTTAACATATTTGGTTAGTAATTATAATGTTTGGGCTTCCATGGGGATGAATTCTGTCAAATTATTTTTCCCCCAGCAATCAGAGCATACTTCCCTATTTCTTTGTATGCTTTTAAATACTTTGAGTATTGCGTAACAACTCTGAAAATCTGATTCTTCCAATCCTCTGGATTGCTGATTTTGCTTGTTGAATTCTGGGGCCATTAGCTTGTTAACTTTTCCAAGCTATATTTGCTACTGTGTCTTTTTTTTTCTTTAATTTCAGAATATTACAAGGGTACACATGTTTTGGTTACATTTTCTTTTCTACATTTTAAGTCAAAGTTGTAAGTGTGCCCTTCACCCAGAATATGTACTGTGAACCAGTTAGGTGTGAATTTACTCAACTCTTCATCCCCCCTACCACCTACTACATTTCCACTGAGTTTTACTACCAAACATGCACATAAGTGTATTGATCAACTGGTTCCAATTTAGTATGGAGTACATGTGGTGTTTGTTTTTCCATTCTTTTTTTTTTTTTGAGACAGAGTTTCATTTTATCGCCCTGGGTAGAGTGCTGTGGCATCACAGCTCACAGCAACCTCCAACTCCTGGGCTTAGGCGATTCTCTTGCCTCAGCCTCCTGAGTAGCTGGGACTACAGGTGCCTGCCACAATGCCCAGCAGTTTGGCCAGGGCCAGGTTCGAATCTGCCACCCTAGGTATATAGGGCCTGTGCCCTACCCACTGAGCCACAGGCGCCGCCCAGTGTTTTTCCATTCTTGTGAAACTTCATTTAAAAGAATGCTCTCCAGTTCCATCCAGGTTGTTACAAAAACTGTGTACTCTTTATGTATGTGGCCACTGAAATTTCTGTTCATTATCTCTGTTGTCAGCTAGTGATCTGACAAAGATTTCCTTGAATGTCTGTCTCCAGAAAGGGAGAAAAAAGGGTTTTATCTCCTTAGATTATCTGATAAATGCCACTGGGGTTTGGGGAAGCCACTGCAGCTGAAGGGGATGTAACCATGGCAAGCGTCTCCAATGGTCCCTTGGAACAGTATCAGATCAACAAAATACCCAATCTCCAAATTTTCTAGGATAGGGTCCCCACTTTCTGACCTGGCAGCAGCCTGACGTTCCCATGGGGCTGAAAAATTGGGAAGAAGGTGGCTGATTTATGCACACTGCTCTTGTACCAAAGAACAGCAGCCTCTCCCTTCATGAAGCACTCCATTGGTTGTTATTAATATAAGTGTCCAGTCAGGTTCCAGAGTTCTGAGAGAGTTGATACCATTTGGTTTTTCAAGCTCAGTAGTTGCTTTGATGGAAAGACTGACTTGTAGAGCATCCTGCTCTTCCATTTTGCATGACATCACTCTTTTTCCATTGTGGCTTATCTTGTAGAACTCCTTTCTCAAGTCCTACTACTGACACTATACCACATCACCTCACCGTTGAGTCTTCTTCCTGGGCCACAGAAATTGGAGAGACCATGTAGATGACAAGCTTCTGTGAACTGTTCTCAATACATTTTGTTTTTGAAGAAATGAAATTACTTCATTTTTATTATTGTAAAAGAAAAGTGTATTTATAGCCAAATATTTCTAGAGAGTGCTCCCTAGAAATATTTGGATGTAGGGTGGCCCCCACCTGTGGCTCAGTGAGTAGGGCACTGGACCCACATACCGAGGGTGGCGGGTTCAAAACTGGCCCCACCCAGCCAAACTGCAACAAAAAAATAGCTGGGCATTGTGGCGGGTGCCTGTAGTCTCAGTTACTCAGGAGGCTGAGGCAAGATAATCGCCTAAGCCCAAGAGCTGGAGGTTGCTGTGAGCTGCAATGCCATGGCACTCTACTGAGGGTGACAAAGTGAGACTCTGTCTCTAAAAAAAAGAAAGAAAGAAAGAAAAAAGAGAAATATTTGGATGTAGAAACTGAGAAAACAAAAATATGAAAATTACCTAGGAACCCTTCACTAAGAGATACACATCCTTAAAATTTTATGTACGTAATGTAATGGGTATATGGCACACCTCCTGGTTGAAGAACTCAACTATAACTTGGACGTTACTTCACAAATGCAAACAATGTAACCTAATTGTACGTAGTCTTACATTAATTTGATATATTTATTTATTTATTAGATCATAACTGTGTACATTACTGCATTTAGGGGTAGAATGTGCTGATTTTATATACAGTTTGGAATGTTTACATCAAACTGGTTACATAGCATTCATCTCACTTATTTAATTGTTGAGTTTAGACATTTATACTCCACTATTAATATATTTGACATGTACCCTTGCAATATGCACAGTAAGTGAGGTCCTACTGATTTACCCTCCCTTCACCCATCCACTCCCCTTCCCTCCCTTTGCCCTCCTCTTCTCTCCTTTCTGGGCTATAATTGTGTTTTATCTTTCATATGAAAGTGTGGGTGATTATATATTGATTTAATAATAGCATTGAGTACATTGGTTGTTTTTTCCCCATTCTTGAGATACTTTACTAGGAAGAATATGATCTAGCTCCATCCATGTAAACATAAAAGAGGTCAAGTCTCCATTTTTTTTATGGCTGCATAATATTTCATGGTATACATATACCACAATTTGTTAATCCATTCATGGGTTCATGGGCACTTGGGCTGCTTCCATGACATGGCGATTATGAATTGGGCTGCAATAAACATTTTTGTGCAAATGTCTTTGTTGTAAAGTGATTTTTGGTCATTTGGATATATACCTAGTAGAGGAATTGCAGGATTGAATGGAAGGTCTACTTTTAGTTCCCTAAGTGTTTTCAAACTTCTTTCCAGAAGGGACGTATTAGTTTGCATTTCCAATAGCAAGCAGTGCAGAAGTGTTCCCTTCTCTGTAGTTTGGGGATTTTGTTATGTGGGCTAATCTTACTGGAGTTAGATGATATCTCAAAGTGGTTTTGGTTTGTATTTCTCTGATGATTAAAGATGATGAGCATTTTTTCATGTGTCTGTACTCCATGCACCTGTTTTCTGCAGAGAACCTTCTATTCAAGTCTCTTGCCCACAATGAAATGGAATCACTTGTTCTTTTCTTATTAATAAGTTTGAGTTCTCTGTGGATTCTGGTTATCAAACTTTTGTCAGAAACATAACCTGCAAATATCTTTTCCCATTCTGTGGGCTGTCTGCTTGCTTTACTTACTGTGTTCTTGGCTGTGCAGAAGCTTTTTAGTTTGATCAGATCCCAGTAATGTATTTTTGGTGTTGCTTCAATTGCCCAGGGGGTCCTCCTCATCAAGTATTTTCCCAGGCCAATTTCTTCAAGTGTTTCCCCTGCACTCTCTACAAGAATCTTTATAGTTTCATGTCTTAAGTTTAAATCTTTTGTCCAGTTAGAGTCGTTTTTTTGTTAATGGTGAAAGGTGTGGGTCCAGTTTCAGTCTTCTACAAGTCGCCAGCCAATTCACCCAGGACCATTTGTTAAATAAGGAATCTTTCCTCCAATTTATGTTTTTAATAGGCTTATCAAAGATCAAATGATGTTAAGTGTCTGGTTCATCTCTTGGTTTTCTGTTCTGTTCAATATATATCTCCCTCTCCATTTTTGTGCCAATAAAATGCTGTTTTGATCACTGTAGATTTATTGTATAGTCTGAAGTCTGGTAGTGTGATTCTTCTTGATTTTTTTTATTTCTGAGTAATGTCTTGGCTATTTGAGATTTTTTATGATTCCGTATAAAATAAAGTACTATATTTTCCTGATCTTTAAAGTATAACAATGGTGCTTTAATGGGGATTTCATTAAATTTCTATATTGCTTTGACATTTTAACAATGTTGATTCTTCTCAGCCATGAGCATGGCATGTTTTTCCATTTGTTAACATCTTTAGCTATTTCTTTTCTCAGAGTTTCACAAATCTTTCACATCTTTTGTTATGTAAATTCTCAAATATTTCATCTTCTTTTGGACTACTGTAAAAGGAATAGAGTCCTTGACTGTTTTTTCAGCTTAACTATTGTTGGTATATATAAAAGCTACTCATTTGTGAGTACTGATTTTGTATCCTGAGACACTGGCTATATTCCTTGATCACTTCTTAGAGTTTTGAAGTTGAGTCCCTAGGGTTTTACGTGTATAAAATCATATCATCTGTGAAGAGTAAAAGTTTGATCTCCTCTGACCCTATTTGGATACACTTGATCACCTTCTCTTGCCTGATTATAATGGCTAAGGCTTCTATTACAATGTTAAATAGCAGTGGAGACAATGGGTATCCTTGCCTTGTTCCTGATCTGGGTGGAAATGTTTTCAGTTTTACTCCATTCAATATGATATTGGCTGTGGGTTTGCCATAGATGGCCTCTATCAGTTTAAGAAATATCCCTTCTATACCTATTTTCTTAAGTGTCCTGATCATGAAAGGATGCTGGATATTATCAAAAGCTTTTTCTGCATCTGTTGAGAGAATCGTATGGTCTTTGTTTTTTATTTTGTTTATGTGATGTATTATATTTATAGATTTACATATGTTGAACCAACCTTGAGACCATGGGATAAAACCACTTGGTAATGGTGTATAATTTGTTTGATGTGTTGCTGGATTCTGTTTGCTAGGATCTTACTGAATATTTTTGCATCTATATTAATTAAAGATATGGGTCTATAATTCTCTTTTCTTGTTGGGTTTTTTCCTGGTTTGGGGATCAGAGTATATTTGTTTTGTAGAATGAGTTGGAAAGTAGTCCTTCTTTTTCTATTTTTTTGGAAAAGGTTATGTAATACAGTATTAGTTCCTCTTTAAAGGTTTGGTAGAATTCTGATGTGAAGCCATCTGGTCCCGAACTTTTCTTTTTTGGGAAATTTCATATAGTTGATGCTATTTCAATACTTGATATAGGTCTATACAACATTTCCAGTTCTTTCTGGCTTAGTCTAGGAAGGTGGTGTGCTTCCAGGTATTGGTCTATTTCCTTCAGATTTTCATATTTCTGAGAATAGAGTTTTTATAGTATTCATTAAGGATTTTTCTTTTTTAATTTCTGAGGTGTCTGTTTTTATTTCATCTTTGTCATTTCTTTTATTATTATTTTTTTTGTAGAGACAGAGTCTCACTGTACCGCCCTTGGGTAGAGTGCCATGGCATCACACGGCTCACAGCAACCTCTAACTCTTGGGCTTACGCGATTCTCTTGCCTGAGCCTCCCAAGCAGCTGAGACTACAGGCGCCTGCCACAATGCCCGGCTATTTTTTTGTTGTTGTTGCAGTTTGGCCGGGGCTGGGTTTGAACCCGCCACCCTCGGCATATGGGGCCAGCACCCTACTCACTGAGCCACAGGCGCCACCCCATCTTTGTCATTTCTGGTTGATGATATTCGGGATTTTACTTTTATGTTTCTGGTTAGGTTAGCCAAAGGTTTATCAATTTTGTTAATCTTTTTTAAAAAAAACCAACTTTTAGATTTGTTGATCTGTTGAATGATTCTTTTGTTTTCAATTTCATTTAATTCTGTTCTAATTTTGGTTATTTCTTTTATTCTGCTGGGTTTGGGGTTGGAATATTCTTCCTTTTCCAATTGCTTGAGATGGTCCATTAAATTGTTAACTTCTCTTTCTGTTCTCTTGAGGAAGGCTTGCCAACACTATAAATTTCTCTCTTAGGACTGCCTTTCCAGTATTCCACAGGTTCTGACCATTCATGTCTTCATTATCATGTTGTTCCAAAAATTTGATAATTTCCTTCTTAATCTCGTCTATGACCTAGCTATCATTCAGCATAAGATATTTAGTTTCAATGTCTTTGTAGGAGTAGGAAGATTCCTATTGTAATTAAGTTCAACTTTTATTTGTGATGGTCTGAAAAAAAAGGAATAATTTCTATTCTTTTAAATTTGCTGAGGTTAGACTTGTGACCTAAGATGTGATCAATTTTGGAGGAAGTTCCATGGGCTGATGAGAAGAATGTGTATTCAGTTTTGTTGGGATGAAACGTTCTGTAGATGTCTGTTAAGTCCTTTTGTTCTAATGTCAGGTTTAAGTCTCAAATTTCTTTGCTTAGTTTATTCTTGGAGAATCTATCCAATACTGCCAAAGGGGTGTTAAAATCTCCAACTATTATGGTGCTGGAAGATATCAAATCATTCATGTCTGTTAGGGTCTCCTTTATAAATTGAGGAGCGTTCTGGTTAGGCACATAAATGTTAATAATTGAAATATCTTCCTGTTGAATGTTTCCCTTGGCAAATATGTAGTGACCATGGTAATCTTTCATTACTTTTGTTGGTTTAAAGCCTATTGTATCTGCAAATAAAATTTTTTCTGATTTCCATTTGCCTGAATTATAGATGACCATCCTTTCACCCTGAGTCTATTTTTATCCTGTAAGGTAAGATGAGATTCTTGTATGCAGTAGATATCTGGTCTGAGTTTATGTGTCCAGTCAGCCAACTTGTGCCTCTTTAGAGAACAATTTAAACCATTCAAATTAATTGAGAGAATTGATAAGCCTTGTAGTGTTTTAGGTGTCAAATTTTTCAAAAGTCCAGTGGATGTTTTTAATACCTTTGCCAATGTGGAAATTGGGATTTGATCAAAAATTTCTGAGTGAGCCTACTTTGATGGTAGAGCTGGGCCCCTGAGCTATATTGAACATTACCCATCATGTCTCCTGGAAGTCAGAAAAGGAGTTTGTCTGGGGCCAAGGATTGTCCACAGGGTGTCACCTCTGGGCAGCCCCGGGCTACTTTCCATGGAGAACACTGATGACTGAGTACATCCTCATGGGACTTCAACAGCCAGTGGAGGAGAGTATGGCAGGAGACAGTGATGTAAAGCAGTTGCCTTGACTTTGGCAGATGAAGGTAGAGAATGAAAGATGAATTCTGCCCAAGGGATTTAATAATTAGCATGCTTTTAGCTGCTCAGTCAAACTGGCTTAATCAATAATTTGAAGTTCTCTTCCACTGCCCACTGCTCATAACTAAACCTAGAACTGTAAATCCTCAAGTACATTTAAATAAATGTCTCACTTAGTCTACAAATATCCAGGTATTTTCTGTTGCTCCCTGGAGTCATCTGTTATGTGGACTAAAATAAAATTATAAGCATCTACCCTTACCCAAATAAACAGAACCCCTCTTGGCCAATGGGATCCCAAAAAAACCTTAAAACCAAGTGCTTTGCAGTGAAGAGAAGGGAGGTCAGACACATCTCATCGTATCCCCTCTCTTAGGAGTTTAGACACAATAATTGATCAGTATTATTGTTAAAACAGAGATCACAAGACTAATAAGACCAGGTGCAATGACTCACACCTGAAATCTTAGCACTTTGGTAGGCCAAGCTAATAGGACCGCTTGAGGCCAGGAGTTTGAGACTAGCCTGAGCAACAGAGTAAGACCCCATCTTAAAAAAAAAAAAAAAAGCCAGGAGAGATTGTGCACACCTGTAGTGTCAGCTACTTGAGAGGCTGAGGCAGCAGGATTACTCAAGCCCAGGAATTTGAGGTTGCAGTGAGCTATAGTCACACCACTGAACTATAGCTTCGGTAACAGAACAAGATCCTGTCTTAAATAAATAAATAAGACTGACAAAGGAGACTTTTTGTGACAATAATATGCTAAATTATTAATAGGACCTAAGACCATATAGAGCAAAGTTTAAATCATCTGCAGGCCAGCAATTTGCTTAACATATCCCTTAAGTCATATATTGTAATATTGCTGCTTATCTGTGATTAACAGACTTCCTTAACTTAAAACATTCCTGGCCTTTAGACAGGCTTCATTTCTTTAACTAATTACAAATTAAAGAATATATATATTTTTAAAGGAAAACAGCAAAACAACAAAAGGCTTGCGATTTATGAAAGAATTAGAAACAAGAGGGTTCACTTTGGAGTGTTCAGAAAGCAGTGGTTTATGAATTTCTCTTGTACTTTAAAACATAATATTTCCAAATTTGTGCATCAGTGCTTGCTCTTTTTAGGTGGGGGGTAAAATACTGGGCCATCTTCACAGACCTTCAGTGCCCGGCTCTCAGCAGCCCTGGCCAGCCAGGCCTGTGTGCGGGGCAGCAGCTCCCCCGGCTCGGAGCCAGTTGCACAGCTGCTTGTCCTCCTTGGTCAGGCAAAGCTCCATCTGACTGATTGTCTGTGCGTCCTCACCCTGTCTTGGCAGGAGGCACTGGATTTTGAGTATCACTCCGTATACTCTGGTAAGGGCATCTTCAAAGTCTCTAACCTCTGAAAGGGTGGCACTCAACTGGCAGAGATCTCACAGACCACCAAGGCTTGTATGAAAGGTCTTTATTGGCAAGGGAGGGATGCTGCAGAGCAGCACCAAGGAAGAGAGAAAAGAAGAAAGAGAGAAAGGGAGAGAGGGAGGGAGAGAGAGGAGAGAGAGAGAGAGCGCTAAAGAATCTTTGAGACCACCTATAACCTATAATCTTCGTGCTTTGAGATGTCCTGACTTTTGGGGCCAAACCAATGTATGCTTCCATGTTGAGATTTATACAATTTATGTCTCCTTAAAATATATACTATAAAACCAAAGTAACCTGATCACTTTGAGATCACTTGTTCAAAACTTCTTGGGCATGACTCCCTGGCTTATGATCACACATATTTGGCTCAGAACAAACCTCTTTAAATTATTTTTAAAAATGGTTTATGCTGTCCTATAACTTGCTGCTTTTTTTTTTTTTTAACAGAGTCTTGCTTAAAGTCTACACTACACTACCCGGGGTAGAGTGTAGTGATGTTATCATAGCTCACTTTAAATTCAAACTCCTGGGCTCAAGTGATCCTTCTGCTTCCATCTCCCAAGTAGCTTGCACTACAGGTGCACACTACGGTGCCAGGCTAATTTTTTCTATTTTTAGTAGAGACAGGGGTCTCACTCTTTCTTGGGCTGGTCTCAAACTCCTGAGCTCAAGCAATCCTCCTGCTTTAGCCTCCCAGAGTGCTAGGATTAGATGCATAAGCCACCACACTCAGCTTGTAACTATCTTTTCTTTTTATTTGTTTTTTTTTTTTAAACAATTTAGCATATCTTTGACACCTTCCCATGTCAGTAGGCTAGATTGTCATGATTTCTAAGGACCAAAATAGTAATTTATTTATTTATTTTAGAGACACAGTTTCACTTTGTTGCCCTCTGTAGAGTGCTGTAGCATCACAGATCACAGCAACCTCCAGCTCTTGGGCTTAGATGATTCTCTTGCCTCCCGAGTAGCTGGGACTACAGGCAACCTCCACAACGCCAGGCTATTTTTTGTTGCAGTTTGGCCAGGACCAGGTTTGAACCCTCCACCCTCGGTATATGGGGCTGGCACCCTACTCACTGAGCCATAGGCACTGCCCCCAAATAGTAATTTATTTAACACTTTCTTAATCAATGCACATCAAAATCTTTTCTAACTTTTCCATCATTGTAAATATAGTATAATGAATAGTCATAATGATTTCAGAAACTGTTTCTTTAATATAAATTCCTAAAATATGAATCATTGGACCACATTTTTATGGCTTGGGTAAAAATTGCCACGTTTTCTTATGGCAAATTTATCCCAGTTTACTATCCCATCAATCACAGTTTGATTTACCTTGGATTCAAACTTGGACTACTTTTTCACCACTCCAAGCTTGCTAAATATTCTCATGTAAGAAACTATCAGATTGAGATAAACATGTACATTACTGTTATTTTAGTTTTTATATTTTTTGATTTTCCATGATGATCATCTTTTCAAATGATTGTTGCTCATTTCTCCTTGTGTTTCTGTTCTTTGCTCACTATTCTTTTTTGGTATATAGTAATTTATTTATTTGTTTTATTTATTTATTTTTTTAAAGACAGAGTCTCACTTTGTTGCCCTCGGTAGAGTGCCGTAGCATCACAGCTCACAGCAATCTCCAGCTTTTGGGCTAAGGCGATTCTCTTGCCTCAGCCTCCCGAGTAGCTGAGACTAGAGGCACCTGCTACAATGCCCAGCTATTTTTTTTTTTATTAAATCATAACTGTATACATTGATATGATCATGGGGCATCATACACTCGCTTCATAGACCATTTGACACATTTTCATCACAATGGTTAACATAGCCTTCCTGGCATTATCTCAGTTACTGTGCCAAGACATTTACATTCTACATTTACCAAGTTTCGCAAATACCCCTGTAAGATACACCACAGGCATGATCCCACCAATCCCCCTCCCACTACCCACCACCCCCCTCCATCCCCTCCCTTTCCCACTTCCCCCTATTGTTAGGTTGTAACTGGGTTATAGCTTTCATGTGAGAGCCCCAAATTAGTTTCATAGTAGGGCTGAGTACATTGGGTACTTTTTCTTCCATTCTTGAGATACTTTACTAAGAAGAATATGTTCCAGCTGCGTCCATGTAAACATGAAAGAGGTAAAGTCTCCATCTTTGTTTAAGGCTGCATAATATTCCATGGTGTACATATACCACAATTTATTAATCCATTCGTGGATCGATGAGCACTTGGGCTTTTTCTATGATTTAGCAATTATGAATTGGGCTGCAATAAACACTCTGGTACAAATATCTTTGTTATGTTGCGATTTTTGGTCTTCTGGGTATATGCCCAGCAGAGGGATTACAGGATTGAATGGCAGATCTATTTTTAGATCTCTGAGTGTTCTCTATATATCTTTCCAAAAGGAATGTATTAATTTGCATTCCCACCAGCAGTGCAGAAGTGTTCCCTTTTCTCCACATCCACGCCAACATCTCTGGTCTTGAGATTTTGTGATATAGGCTAGTCTCAGTGGAGTTAGATGATATCTCAAAGTAGTTTTGATTTGCATTTCTCTGATGATTAAAGATGATGAGCATTTTTTCATATGTCTGAAGGCCGTGCGCCTGTCTTCTTCAGAGAAGTTTCTCTTCAAATCCCTTGCCCAGCCTGCGATGGGATCCCTTGTTTTTTTCTTGCTGATTCGTTTGAGTTCTCTGTGGATTCTGGTTATTAAACCTTTGTCAGAGATATACCCTGCAAATATCTTCTCACATTCTGAGGGCTGCTTGCTTGCTTTACTTACTGTGTTCTTGGCTGTGCAGAAGAGTTTTAGTTTGATCAAGTCCCAGTAGTGTATTTTTGAAGCTGCTTCAATTGCCTGGGGGGTTCTCCTCATGAAATACTCACCCAGACCAATTTCTTGAAGGGTTTTCCCTGCACTCTCCTCTAGTATTTTTATAGTTTCATGTCTCAAGTTTAAATCTTTAATCCAGTGAGAGTCTATCTTAGTTAATGGTGAAAGGTGTGGGTCCAGTTTCAGTCTTCTGCAGGTTGCCAGCCAGTTCACCCAGCACCATTTGTTAAATAGGTAATCTTTTCCCCATTGAATGTTTTTAATTGGCTTGTCAAAGATCAAATAATGGTAAGTAGCTGGATTCATCTCTTGGTTCTCTATTCTGTTCCAGATATCTACTTCTCTGTTTTTGTGCCAATACCATGCTGTTTTGATCACTATCGATTTGTAGTAAAGTCTGAGGTCTGGTAGTGTGATTCCTCCTGTTTTGTTTTTATTTCTGAGTAATGTCTTGGCTATTCGATGTTTTTTCTGATTCCATATAAAGCGAAGTATTGTTTTTTCAAGATTTTTAAAATATGACAGTGGAGCTTTAATAGGGAGTGCATTGAAATTATATATTGCTTTGGGTAGTATGGACATTTTAATAATGTTGATTCTTCCCAGCCACGAGCATGGTATGTTTTTCCATTTGTTAACATTTTCAGCTATTTCTTTTTAGAGTTTCATAGTTCTCTTTATAGAGATCTATCACGTCTTTTGTTAGGTAAACTCCCAAATATTTCATCTTCTTTGGCACTACTGTGAATGGGATAGAGTCCTTAACTGCTTTTTCAACTTGACTGTTGTTGGTGTATATAAAGGCTACCGATTTATGGATGTTGATTTTGTAATCTGAGACGCTGCTGTATTCCTTGATCACTTCTAGGAGTTTTGTAGTAGAGTCCCTAGTGTTTTCCAGATACACAATCATATCATCTGCGAAGAGCGAAAGTTTGATCTCTTCTGACCCTATATGGATACCGTTGATCGTCTTTTCTTCCCTAATTGCGGTCGCTAAAACTTCCATTACAATGTTGAAAAGCAATGGAGACAATGGGCAGCCTTGTCTGGTTCCAGATCTGAGTGGAAATGATTCCAATTTAACTCCATTCAATATGATATTGGCTGTGGGTTTGCTGTAGATGGCCTCTATCAGTTTAAGAAAAGTCCCTTCTATACCAATTTTCTTAAGTGTTCTGATCATGAAGGGATGCTGGATATTATCAAAAGCTTTTTCTGCATCGATTGAGAGAATCATATGGTCTTTGTTTTTTAATTTGTTTATGTGCTGAATTACATTTATAGATTTACATATATTGAACCAACCTTGAGACCTGGGATAAAACCGACTTGGTCATGATGTATAATTTGTTTGATGTGTTGCTGGATTCTGTTTGTTAGGATCTTGTTGAATATTTTTGCATCTATATTCATTAGTGATATTGGTCTATAATTTTCTTTTCTTGTTGGGTCTTTCCCTGGTTTGGGGATCAGGGTGATGTTTGCTTCATAGAACGTGTTAGGTAGTCTTCCTTCTTTTTCTACCTTTTGGAACAGGTTGAGTAATATAGGTACTGATTCCTCTTTAAAGGTTTGGTAGAATTCTGATGTGAAACCATCTGGTCCTGGGCTTTTCTTTTTAGGGAGGTTTTGTATAGTTGATGCTATTTCTGAACTTGATATGGGTCTGTTCAGCATTTCCACTTGATTCTGGCTAAGTCTTGGAAGGTGGCGTGCTTCCAAGTATGGGTCAATTTCCTTCAGATTTTCATATTTCTGAGAATAAAGTTTCTTGTAATATTCATTAAGGATTTTTTGGATTTCTGACGAGTCTGTTATTCCGTCTTTCTTGTTACTGATTGATGATATTAGAGATTTTACTCTTTTTTTCCTGATTAGGTTGGCCAGAGGTTTATCTATTTTTTTGACCTTTTCAAAATTGACCTTTTAGATTTATTGATCTGTTGTATTATTCTTTTGTTTTCAATTTCATTTAATTCTGCTCTAATTTTGGTTATTTCTTTTCTTCTACTGGGTTTGGGGTTGGAATGGTCTTCCTTTTCCAGTTGCTTGAGATGTCCCATTAAGTTGTTAACATCCTCTCTTTCCGTTCTCTTGAGGAAGGCTTGCAGTGCTATAATTTCCCTCTAGAACTGCCTTTGCGGTGTCCCAGAGGTTCTGATAGTTTGTGTCTTCATTGTCATTTTGTTTCAAAAAATTGGCGATTTCTTTCTTAATCTCATCTCTGACCCAGCTATCATTCAGCATAAGGTAATTTAACTTCCATGTTTTTGTATGAGTATGCAGATTCCTGTTGTTACTCAATTCAAGTTTTATTCCATGATGGTCTGAGAAGATGCAAGGAACAATTTCTATTCCTTTAAATTTACTGAGGTTAGACTTGTGACCTAAAATGTGGTCAATTTTGGAGTAAGTTCCGTGGGCTGATGAGAAGTATGTGTATTCAGTTTTGTTGGGATGAAATGTTCTGTAGATATCTGCTAAATCTAAATATTGGATGGTTAGGTTTAAATCTAAGATTTCTTTGCTCAGCTTCTTACTGGAGGATTGATCCAACACTGCCAAAGGTGTGTTGAAATCTCCGACGATTATGGAGCTGGAGGAAATCACGTTACTCATGTCTGTTAGAGTTTCTCTTATAAATTGAGGTGCATTCTGGTTGGGTGCATAGATATTAATAATTGAGATCTCATCATATTGAGTATTACCCTTAACAAATATGAAGTGACCATTCTTGTCCTTCCTTACTTTTGATGGTTTAAAGCCTACTGTATCTGCAAATAAAATGGCAACACCTGCTTTTTTCTGATTACCATTTGCCTGACATATGGATGACCATCCTTTCACCCTGAGTCTGTATTTGTCTTTTAAGTTAAGATGTGACTCTTGTATGCAACAAATATCTAGCTTGAGTTTTTGTATCCAGTCAGCTAACCTGTGCCTCTTTAGAGGACAGTTTAAGCCAGTCACATTAATGGAGAGTATTGATAAGTCTGGTGGAATTTTGGGTATCGAGTTTTTCAAAGGTCCAGTGGACATTTTTAATCCTTTTGCCAGTGTGGAAGTTGGAGTTTTATCTGAAATTTCTGAGTGAGTTTACTTTTGTGGTATAGGATTGGGTTGGTCATTGTGGAGGATAGGTCTGAGAATATCCTGAAGAGCTGGTTTACTTATGGCAAATTTTTTCAATATATGAATGTCATTGAAGTGTTTAATTTCTCCATCATAAATGAAACTCAGTTTAGCTGGATACAAGATCCTGGGTTGAAAGTTATTTTGCTCTAGGAGATTAAAAGTCGATGACCACCCTCTTCTGGCTTGAAAAGTTTCAGCAGAGAGATCTGCAGTTATTCTAATATTCTTTCCTTTGTACGTAATGGTTTTCTTTCACTGGGCTGCTTTGAGAGTCTTCTCTTTCATGTTAACTTTAGTGAAGCTAATTATGTTATGCCTGGGGGATGTCTTATTGGGGTTGAATCGTGCTGGGGTTCTGCAGCTGTCTGCTATCTGAATTTCAGATTCTCTAGGCATGTGTGGAAAATTTTCTTTCATAATTTCATGCAGAAGGGCCTCTGTGCCCTTCGAGGCCACTTCATCATTCTCCGAAATCCCCATTATTCGTATATTGCTTTTCTTCGAATTATCCGAGAGTTCTCTGAGTAAATGATCCATTTTTGCTCTCCATTTCTCTTCCTCTTTGAGAGATTGGGAGCATTCAAAGACTTTATCTTCAATGTCAGAAATCCTTTCTTCTGCTTGCTCCATTCTGTTGCTGAGGGATTCTACTGTATTTTTCATATGTTTGAGGGCTGTAAATTCTTGCTTCAGTGTGTCTAAGTCTTTGGTGGTTTTGTCTTTAAATTCGTTAAATTCTTGAGACAACTTTTGAATTTCTCCTCGAATTCCTAATTCCATTTTATTAATCTTGTCTGCAATCCAAATTCTGAATTCGATTTCTGACATCTCAGCCAGTTGTTTATGAATGGGATCTTCAATTACATCTGCCGTATCTTTTCTTGGGGGGGTTGATCTATTCTGGTTATTCATGTTACCAGAGTTTTCCCACTGATTCTGCCCCATGGTTATTTTACTCCCTTTGATTTCCCCCCTGGGGCTTTATTGAAGGCCCATACAGTGTTGTGGCCTGAGAAACTGGGGCCCTGTCTTGTGTGGTGGGGTGAAGTGGTTCTGTCTTGTTTTCAGTTGGTTTCTGTTCGATCCTATTGTAACATTTACTCTGACTTGAAGTCTCAGCTGTGTGGAAAAACCAGCAATTAAGCCACCCCGCCTGCCCACCTCTGGCATCAATTTGAAAAGGAAAAGGAAAATCAAACCTTCCTACAACCGCATACCCAGGGCACTGCCTGAAAAGTCCTCAGTCTATTAGTTCAGTCCAAAAGGTCCAAATCAATTGTCTCAATTGGCACCTGTCTCGGGTGGGAGAGTTCAAGAGGTCTCTGGGAACTGGATCACAGGGGTCTGGTGACTCCTCTGATATGGCTTACTCCAGTGCTGCATGGAGTCAGGAGGAGCCACCTAGCAAATAGATCAGTCTGGTTTATGTTTCCTTCCCCACTTTGCCCCTCCATCGGACCCAGTCACTGGTATCTCTGCAGATGGCTAACCCGGTTGCCTGTATTGAACAGATATTCCAGAGGTTTGCACCTGCCTGAATTGCAAGGAAGTCTGCCAGGCCCCTGCAGTCTGCCGCTATCTAGCAGGAGGAGATGGGGCCTGACATCTTTGAGTGCTTGATGCAGGTGGTGGGAGGGAGGTGTTCACTCAGGCTTAGCCCCGTCCCTGATTGATGTTGCTAACAGAACAGAACAGAACAGACAACTTTGCGGGGTTCTGTCTCTGTTTCTGCTAAAATTGCCTACAGAAGACCGGCTGTTCTGAGTTGAAACGTCTTTGCTGCTGGAGGTTTGTGTCCGATTACCTCTCTGAGTCGTCCCTGCCTTGGAAGCTTCCCTGGTTTGTGAGCAGTGTCAGGCAAATCCTTTGCTCACTGGTGGCCTCCTCTGGTTGCCCAGGGAAACAGGGTGTGTGGCTTCAGAATATCCAGAAGTGAGCCGTTTTGCTTTTGTTTGCATCCTTGTGATCACAGCTTGCCTCAGCGGTGTTGATGGGCGTTCTTCAACCTTCTCTCTTGGTGTGGCTCAAATCCACCAGGATACTTACTAAATTCCTGTCCCTTAACTCTCCTTCTGGATGGGAGCCTCTGTTGAAAGCTGGCTTCAGTCTGCCATCTTGTCTCTCCCCTCTTTTTTGCTCACTTTTTGTTTGGGGTGTGTACTTGTGTGCATGCAATAACCTTTTGTTATATACCTTGCAAATCTATAAAAATTATTAATGTCTTAATTTTTTATTTATGTTTGTAAAATTTATTTTCTTTTTTCTAT
Organism: Nycticebus coucang; assembly: GCF_027406575.1. Taxonomy (NCBI): domain Eukaryota; kingdom Metazoa; phylum Chordata; class Mammalia; order Primates; family Lorisidae; genus Nycticebus; species Nycticebus coucang. The sequence goes on from NC_069796.1 coordinate 82,448,887, forward strand.
AAAGAAGTCTGTCTTTTTATGAAGAAAATATGCCCAAGATTTGTTTAACCAGATATGGTAAGAAACTCAGACACTAATATGATTGCTGTGGAGGAAGGTACTTAGAAACAGGAGGCACAGCCACCTGTAGGGCCCCATGGGTAAACATCAAGGTTGGTCAGGTAGAGGGAACAAGGGGAAAACATGGGTCATAGCCTTTGCTGTTGTTTCTGTAGTTAGGAATAGGAGAGGCAGGTTACATAGGTTAGGGATTGGTTGGTTTGAATAATTTCAATGAGCTTTAGGGCATAAAGCAGTGGTTCTCAACCTTCCTAATGCCTCCTAATGCCACGAACCTTTAATACAGTTCCTCATATTGTGGTGATCCTCAACCATAAAATTATTTTTGTTGCTACTTCATAACTGTAATTTTGCTACTGTTATGAATTGTAATGTAAATATCTGATATGCAGGATGTATTTTTGTTATTACAAAGGGATCGTGACCCATGGGTTGAGAACTGCTGGCATAAAGTCTGTCCTACCTAAACCCAGGATGATAATGGCTGGAGATTATTAGCCCAGAGTATAAGGAGCTGATAGAGGAGGTGGGGGTAGTCTGGGTTGTGGAACAGTTAGCTTTCATATGAAAGGCTTATATCTAGGCATTAGCTAACCCTGGGAAGGGCAATCCCTCTGTCATTATAGAGGCCACCAATGCCAAAACATCAGAAAACACAGAAAATAGGAAGCCATGATTAACACAGAGATGCAGCCAATTAAAAAAATTAAGGAGTTGGAGGTTGCTGTGAGCTGTGTGAGGCCACGGCACTCTACCGAGGGCCATAAAGTGAGACTCTGTCTCTACAAAAAAAAAAAAAAAAATTACATTTATTTAGCCCTTGATATTGGACCTAAAAATATGTGTTCCACAAAGCCCTTTTAAAATATTTGATTTTTTTTTTTTTGAGACAGAGTCTCACTTTGTCACCCTTGGTAGAGTGCTGTGGTGTCATAGCTCACAGCAACCTCAAACTCCTGGGCTTAAGTGATTCTCTTGCTGCAGCCTCCCAGTAGCTAGGACTACAGGAACCTGACACAACATCTGGCTATTTTCTTGTTGCAGTTGTCATTGTTGTTTAGCTTTCCCGGGCTGCGTTTGAACCTGCCAGCCTCAGTGTATGTGGCTGGCACCGTAACCACTGTACTACAGGTGCCAAGCCAATGCCTAGCTAATTTTAGAGGCCGGGTCTTGCTCTGGCTCATGATGGTCTCGAACCTGTGATCTCAGGCCATCCACCCACCTTAGCCTCCCAAGTCCTGGGATTACAGGCGTGAGCTACTGCACTCAGCCCAAAATATTTGATATTTTAATATAATGTTGATATTTTACTATAATTCTTTATTTTTTTATTACATATAGGATATTTTGGTGCTTTAATATCAGTTTATATCAATATTATGATGTGAAAAGTGTAAACAATATGAACTTCATACTACATTAAATTCACACAGAGGAAAAAAATCCAAATAAAATCTCCTCTTCTTTATAAAACTTGAAGTCTCAAAAAGTAAATGCTGCCACAAAATCTCCCTTTTCACTTCCTCATACTCTTACTTCACCCAGAGACATCTCACTCTGATGTTTTGGAGAAATGTGGGTTTTGTCTTTTGATTCTGTAGCCTCAGAAGTATGGAAACCCATCTGGTTTGTCTCTTAACACACAGTCTGGGCTCGGCACCTGTGCTCGTGGCTAGTGCTCCAGCCACATACACTGGAGCTGGTGGGTTCAAACCCAGCCTAGGCCTGCCAAACAACAATGACAACTACTACCACAACAACAAAACAAAAATAGCTGGGCATTGTGGCAGGCTCCTGTAGTTCTAGCTACTTGGGAGGCTGAGGCAAGAGAATCACTTAAGCCTAAGAATTTGAGGTTGCTGTGATCTATGATGCCACAGCACTCTACCAAGGGCTACATAGTGAAACTCACTGTTTCAAAAAAACAAAAAAATTAACACACAGTCTGGTGGGAATCAATGTACAAAACAGGTTATTTTCCTAAAATAACAGTGTGATATCACATCTTCACATCTGTTAATATGGCAAGATAAGTCTCGGGTATTATGGCGTACTTCATAGCTGTTTAATTATACACTTCCTCCTCTTCTTTTCTAAGAGAGTCTCTGTTTAATTGGAGATGGTGATGTGTCTAATCCTAACAAATAAATGAACAAACAGCAACAACAAAAAACAATAACTGCAGGGTGGGCATGGTGGTTCATACCTGTAATTAGCACTCTGGGAAGCTGAGGCAGGAGGATTGCTTGAGCTGGGGAGTTCAAGACCACCCTGAGCAAGAGTGAGATCCTATCTCTACTAAAAATAGAAAAACTAGCTGGTATTGTGGTGGGCACCTGTAGTCTCAGCTACTTGGGAGGCTGAGGCAGAGGATTGCTAAGCCTGAGAGTTTGAGGTTATTGTGAGCTATGACACCACAGTACTCTACCCAGGGTGACGTGAGTGAGACTCATAGTGGGTGGCCATTAAGATGTGAGTAGAAGATGCTAAGTGTATGAAGAATGAAACACAACTATAGCCTAGAATGAATGAAGAAAGGGGAGGGAAATGGAAGGGGAAGAGGGTGGGTTAATAAAGGGAGGGTTAGTAGGGGGACCACACCTATGGAGCACAACGCAAGTACAAGTTGGATCTAGCAGGTGTAGAACAACAAATGTCTTAAGGCTGTAATTGGGTAAATGAGGTGAAAGCTATGTTGATTAGTAGGATGTAAGCACTCCAATTTGCACAAATAATCAACACATCGAATCCCATAATGGCATAAATGTATTTATGATCTATGTACAAATGACTTAATAAAAAAAAAGTAAAAAAAAAAAGGTGGGGCTTTTAGGAAAACTCTTCAACGCGATTAACCTTTTTTGCTCTTCCTTTTCTTGCTCCTTCTACCTAGGACAGAATGAGATAATTGGAGTCCCAACAGCCATTTTGGAAACATTGGGATGAAAGCCTCATTCTATGGATGGTGGAAGAAGGACCTGAAAGAAGCCTCATTTCTAGCCCTGAAGTTGTTATTATGGAAGGCAAAAATAAACCTCTGTTTTGTTTAAACCAACATAATTGGGATTTTCTCTTACCTGTATCTGAACTAGATTCTCAGAGATACAAATATCTCTTCTAATAAGAGTAAAATTCTCTTCTAATTTCAAGTGTCTTTTCCTTCCCTAAAAATAGCCTGAATGGGTGTAAGAGAGTAGTGTTGAATGGATGTCCTGGGTCAGGTTCCATCCTCATATCTCTGACCTTCCCAGTTATTAGCCTAGTACTCATCAGCACCACGAAGATCTTGAGCTCCCACTGAAGAATCTTCTCACAGCTTCCTTCATGTCCTTGTTCCTCAAGCTGTAGATAAAAGGGTTTAACATGGGGGTCACCACTGTGTACATGATTGTTGCTACAGTGTCCTGAGCTGAGAAGGAGTCTGGGGGTCGTATGTAGATCCCTAAGACAGTTCCATAGAACAGGGTGACCACCGACAGGTGGGAGCTACATGTGGAAAATGCCTTGTGTCTTCCTTTGGCAGATGGCATCCGAAGGACAGCAGCGGTGATGCAGATGTAGGAGACCACAATGAATACACAGGGAGCCAGGAACAGGACCACGGCCCCCAGGAACACACGCTGATTGACACGTGTGTCTGAACAGGCAATCTTCATGAGAAGGTAGGCATCGCAGTAGAAGTGTGAGATCTCCCTGGCGGAGGAGCAGAAGGTCAGTCTGCTCATGAGGAGGGTGTGGACCAGGGAGATAAGGCTGGAGCCCAACCACACTAGAGCAGCCAGCCCCCAGCAGAGCCTGGGGGTGATGATGGAGCAATATTGCAGGGGGCTGCAGATGGCAACGTAACGGTCCAGTGCCATGGCAGCTAAAAGAAAGGTGTCCAGATTGGCAAAGAAGATGAGGAAGTACATCTGAGTCAGGCACTGGGGATGGGAGATGGTCCATGTTCCTGTTACGTGGTTGGCCAGGAGCTTGGGGATTAGGTTGGTGGTGAAGCAGATATCAACAAAGGAGAGATGGGTGAGGAAGAAGTACATGGGGGTGTGCAGGTGAGGGTCAGAGCCAATGGCCAGGATAATGAGTATGTTCCCAGCCATAGTGACCAGGTACATACACAGGAAGAGCCAGAAGAGCACTTGCCGCTGCCCCGGGTCACTGGTGATGCCGAGCAGGAGGAACTCACATACTCCTGTCTCATTCTCCTTCCCCTTGGACATCTCACGGTGGCTCGGGGAGGCTGGACACATGGCAAGAAAATCAAATCCAAGCAGAGCCAGGACATGCTGTATGTTCAGAATCAGTGGAAAGGTCATTTGTAATCAGATGAATGAATAGTGTTTTCTGTCTATAATAAAGGGCATGTTTTTACTGTGTGCTTATTGAGTGCCATCTTGCTAAGGACTTTACATGTGCTATTTCTTTTAATGCCCCCCCCCTTATAAAATAGAGACTTTTATTATCTCCATTTTTCAGATGAAATAACTGAGACTCAGAGTAAGTATTTTGCTGTCAACCAGACTAATAGTAAATGGCAAAAGAGACTTTGGACTCAGTGTGGTCTGACTCAGAGCCTGTGGCCTCAACTGTCATGCTATAGAGGACCAGCCTGGTTGGTTCTCAGATGCCATGGACTGAGGGTGGCATCTCCAAGTCTTCGATCTTGACATTGAGCCCTTCTGCCCTGAGGCCTTTGCACTGTCTATCTTTTCAGTCTGGTGTTTTCTCTGCTTGGACCTTTACCTGGCTGATGCTCTTAGCATCTCTGCTTCTGTTCATATAGCACCTCCTTGCAAAGGCCTCTCTGTGCAATTCTAAGTAGTCCCTCCTCCCGTAAATGTCACTGATCTTGCTTTTTGTGCTTATAGCACATATCTTTGTGAGGTTATCTCATGCATTGACTCATTTATAGTGTGTTTTGCCTTTCTGAGAACACAGGTCCATCTGTCTTGTTCACTGCCGTGTCCCCAGTGACAGAAGCAATACCCAGCATATAGTAGGTATGCAATAAATTAGTCAAATGAAAGAATAAATTCACAAAGGCATTGTACATTAGAATCTACTGGTGTAAAATGTAGACAGTGTTTGATGAGAAATGCTTTCTTGTAATTAAGAACCACATATATGAAGTAGAATTGTTACTTAAAAGCATGACATGCAGGGCTTTCTAAGTGAGTGGAATGGAGAGGTGACAGTGTCACATTTAATGCTAATGTGGGTGAGTCCAAGATCATGTGTCAATAGGAATTTCCTCAACTAGACCTATAAGGAGCCTGGCTTCTGTGGCCTCCGTCTGACCCAGGACCTGTGAGTACTATAGACCAGAGGGGCAAACTGGCTCCTGTGAGCCTGACCCAGCCTGCAGGTATATTTGATTTGGACTCTTAGTGCTTTACAAAACATTCCATATTGGCTGATATTTAAAAAATCAAAGATTCCTTATAAAATCTGGATTTCTGACTCCTTTTAACAAAATCCCAGACCTAGTGACATTGGATTCCTGTTCCTATAGGGCTACAATAGGCTGGAAAGGGACAATAACTAACATGACTGAGCACTCACTATGCAAAAAGCAAGCCCAGGGCTTGTACAGAGATTCCAAGCATATCCCTTGAGCCTTCATCTGAAGTAGGTTTATAAATGTCTCCATTTTGTGCCAGACAAAAGAGGCGCGTCAGAGTTCAGTGACTCCCCCAGAGTAGCGGAGTGATTAATAGTCCTTCCCTGGCTGCCCCGTGTCAGCAGATTTTTATCATTGTTCTCTGCCTGTTCAGGCCCCTGGAATCACCCAAGAAAAGTCTACTCACTTTCCACACATCCTTCTTTCTACATCTGCTGGAAGCTGTTGTGATTTCATGAAGTTTCCTTATCCCCAGGCAGTCTAAACTCTAAAGGATTTTTGAAAACTGGGATGAAGAGTTTGGTAAGTTCAGTAGGTTACAGAAAGCTTACTTTGGCTTTAAATGCAGAATTTTTCGTTTCTACAATTTTAAACAGAAAACCAAATAAAATATTCACTTGGAACCTTTAATCTCCCTTTAACCTCCTTTCTTCCTGTTCCCCCTCTGTAGGGGTCAGTTCTCCAGGCATCAGATAAGTCAGAGTAGTTTATTGACCTATCTTGTTTTGAATGATTGGCCTCATTGTGACAAATGTTAAGGACATAGCTGAATTACTTTATAACGGAAATTACTCAGAATAGCTGGATTACTAGACAGTTCTTTGGTATCACTATGTTCTTTGGGGAATTTGTGTTGTAATTATGCTTTTTCAGTGTGGGATTTGATCTGCATCATAAGAGTCAGTAGAACTGAGATGTGTCAGGAATTCATGAAGAGTTGTCACAGTGCCTGGCTTGTGAGGGAAAACACGTTGGGGAATGTGAAACCATAGAATGTGCTTTCAAGTATTTTTGTTTAAAAATCCACGTTGTGCTAAGACGTTTATGTTCTACACTTGACAGATTTGACGTGTACCCTTGTCATATGCTCCAAATAATCAAGTAAATGAGGTGAAATCTATGTTGATTGGTTTGATATTACCACATCAGATTGTATAAAAAAAACCCAACACATTGTACCCCACATATGCATAAATGTATTCATGATCTATGTGTATTTGACTTAAAAAAAAATAAAAATCCACATTGCCTAATATGTTCTTTAATAGCCTTAAATGAAAACATCAAGTGCCCTTTGAGGCTGTGTAGGACTTTGTACCCTACAGGGCCTTCTCTTCCCTTCCCATCCCATCCTTGATACTCCCTGCCATTCCAGGGAGTGGAGGCAGAAAAGGTAGCTGACTGCTAACCCTGCCTTGTCACAGTGTTAATCTAGAAATGGATTTGATTCCTGAGCAAATGATTCTTTTCTTTCCTCTACCACCCACCAGGGGTGCTAGGATGAGGGAGAGGGTAAAAGGGAAGACGGAGGACTGTGGCTGTAGGCCTGCCCACTCTTTACTGGGGACTCCACCAGCCATTATGCCAGAGGGAATGGAGCTTTGAGGGCCAGACCCACCTCACACTGAGAAGAGTCATAAGATGGAAGGTGGGTGATGTTAAAGTTGTGAATGTGCGAAACTCACATCCAGGTGGTGTCTGTGTCTGAGCAACTCTCCACTCCGGCTTTCCTGGCCTTACCCGGCTGCCTGTGCTGCTGTTAATTTCTTTCCCAGATTCTTTCACTTGTCCCTTCATTTGCCTCCAGGAGCTGACTGGAGCTGATTGGAGATTCTGTGGGGGCCCCACCCATAGGCCACATGGTAAGGACAATGCAGGGTACATTTCTGCCCACAGGAGAACCCTCGTGGAGCATCTCTGAAAGTGTCGCCACCCTGCTTTGTGGTCACAGTCAGGGCTGGGCACCCTCTCCTTCCCAAAGAAGCCTGCCCCATTTTGAACTCCTTTGTTTAAAAGTTTCTATGGATTGGTACCTTAAGGTGATGCTGAGGTCTTATTTACTGGCCTCTGGGGTTGTTGTTTGAGGCCAACTTGAACAAGTCATTGTGTGAAAGATGAGGTCCTGCTTTGAGGATATGGGATCTACAGTTATCTGAGTGAGGCTGGACATGTCAGGGCCACTGTACCCGTTACTGAACTTTGTACTTTTTGTTCCTTATGGGGTTAATTTGTGAAGTAGCACTCTCAGACCACGACTAAATATTATCTGAAAGTGTCTAGTTGATTCAAATGCATAAAGATTTTCCTCATGGATGACCTGACTTACCTTTCTGCAGCCCCATCAGGGAGATGGGTAGGACCCCGAATGCCATCACCCCCTAGATAATTAGAGCCAAAGCTCAGCAAGTTTGAGAGATCCTTTTCTAACAGACTTGTGGGTTGAAGTCTTCTCTCCCTTACTTCTCTGGGGTGAGGGGGCAATACCTGGGGTCCTGGGAAATTCAGTCTGTCTTCTTATCTTTTGGGCTGGAGCACAATCTCTTTCCACGGGTGTGGAGGGGTTTTATTGCCTCTACTCCCAAAGTTCCTTATTACAGTATTCCACAAGGGAGCGTGTATGTGTTTTGCAGATGACAAATGAACTAACTTCCCCAGGGGCTGAAGAAGAAGGAAAGAAGATGGGTATTCATGTTGTATGTCAGGGATATGAGAGTTTTTCTTGTTGAGAAATTTCAAGGGTAGTTCAAGCTCTGGTTGGGTTATGAGCTTCTATCAGTTCCAGACTGAAGAGGGTTGGTGCCTTTCCAAACATTCTTTGTCATATTTTGCCCCCATCAAAACATTGGGAACAGAGGTGAAGAATCAGGATTTTTTTTTTTTTTTTTTGGAGACAGATTCTTACTTTATCACCCTCAGAAGAGGGTGCATGTGATGCCACAGTTCACAGCAACCTCCAGCTCCTAGGCTTAGGCAATTCTCTTCCCTCAGCCTCCCAAAGTAGCTGGACTGCAGACACCCACCACGATGCCCAGCTATTTTTTTTTTTTTGTTGCAGTTTGGCCAGGGCTGGGTTTGAACCCGCCGTCCTTGGCAGATGGGGCTGGCGCCCTACACACTGAGCCACAGGTGCCGCCCAAGAATCAATGTGGAGCAGACACACTTTATTTTTGCTCTAATGCTCTATTTTTAATTAATTAATGCTCTAATTAATTAATTGCTCTAATGCTCTATTTTTAATTAATTAATGCTCTATTTTTGCTCACACTTTTTTATTCTGCTCTAATGTGGAGCAGACACACTTTATTTTTGTATTATGCAGAATATATATTATACTTTTGAAGGATTGGTTAGAATGGCAAAAGTGTTGGGAACCAACTATGCCATGAAGGGTGGAGAGTGCCAGGAAATGTACAGGGCTTGGTGGGTGGCCTGTGTTAGGCTGGATCTGAGTAATGGGGATGAGGATTTCCAATCTCCTTGTTATTCCTTAGGTTCAGAACATACCTTCCTGGTCTCCATGGGATTGTTTGATGGCATATGCAATTCTGACAGCCATTATGATTAATTCTGTGATTATACCTAGGGAGATAACAGAGTCTCTGTTGACCAGAATCTAGAAATTGTGTGATAAAAATTTTTCATGCTGTTCTTCTCAGAAAATTAGGAAACCACATGCATAAGATTTATTCTGGTTCTGATATTGGCTGTGATCTGCCCATTTATGAAATAAAAGATGCTGAGGATGTCATGATGACCTTCCTGTCTGAGTAGCATGAAGTGTGTTGTTCAGAAGTGAATTGGCGATATATTCAGCATTCCACAAGGTTCCTGGAATAGATCTAGGGAACACAATCCAGAATGGTCCACCTTTTCTTCTGGCCTGTGGTGACAGGGATTCTTGGCCATGGTGTGAGAGTCAGCACCCTAGTGGGTTAGACAGGCAGTTGGGAGAACTGAGCAGGAACTTCTTTATTACTTCATTTTTTTTGTCTCTTTTTAGCCCATAGTACTTAATGGTGAAGTCAAAGATCCATTAAGAGGTTATCCCAAGGATCCCTCTCCAATATCTCTACATGCCCTTTGTCTTCAGGGACTCATCTATTGAAGTGTTTGGCTCTTGCTTCCAGAAAGGAGTCAGAGATGATTCTTTCAGTTAACCCAATGGCCACAGGACAACCTTGAAAAATTTTCCTTCCTTCTGTTCCTTCCTGTCCTGGATCATTCAAGGGGTGGGCAGGGAGCACTGCATATCAACCCATCTGAGACCATTACAGTGTCAGCAGCATTTAAATGTCCAGCATTTGGGGTGGTTGCAAATCATATCATACCTATAATCCTAGCACTCTGGAAGACCAAGGCAGGAGGATCGCTTGAGGTCAGGAGTTGGAGACCATCCTGAGCAGGAGTTGAGACCCCATCTCTACCAAAAATAGAAAGATTAGTTAGGTATTGTGGTGGGCACCTGTAGTCCCAGCTACTTGGGAGGCTAAGGCAGAATGACTGCTTGAGCCCAGGAGTTTGGGGGTGCTGTGAGCTAGGCAGATGCCATGGAACTCTAGCCTGGGCAACAGAGTGAGACTTTGTCTCAAAAAAAGAATAAAGAAAATCCAGTACTTGAAGCTCTTGCATTATATCCCCATAGGTAAGACCCATGTCTCCTAAGTCTCCTTCTGTATGTGACAGTTTCTCAAGTTTTTCTGTTTGTCAAGTTCTAGCCAGGCATTTCACACAATATCTTTCTATTTGAGGTTCTCTAATTTTTCTCATGATTAGACTGTGTAGGGGAAGGAAAGATCACCTCCAACTCCCATTTAGCTCTTAGTGAGCATTTTGACTGGATCTAGGAACCAAATTGACTTGCAGACAGATGAACAAGAGAAAAACAGCACAGTTTATTACTTTCACATGTCCACAGGGATCTTCATAAGAGAAGGAAGTCAGAAGAAGTGGTCAAAGCAAGATGTTTTTGTACTTTTTAGATAAAGAAAGATAAATTTGTGAAGAAATGCAAGACAAAAGGGATCTGGCTAGAGGCGTAAATTCCAGGAAATCACTAGGAGACGTGTGGGGGTGGGGTGTGCACAGCTAGTAGAAGGTAAGATTTCCTTTGGGAAATTTATTTATTCAGGTCCATGGTAGCCCCAATTCCCAGTCTCTGGTGATAAGAGCTATTTCCTTTCCCCAATATAGGGAGGCTACTCCTCCTGGAGGAATGTTTGTAGCTTGCTGCTGTGGGAAGAGGCAGGTCAGCTCGACCTTTCCAAAACAGTTCTTTAATTTCATCATTGTTTTCAACTCAAAATAATCAATATACCAATTTGGCATATTTGGGAATGTCATGTCCTTTACTTCTTCAACTGTCAACTGTCATTATGGATTTTGGAGAAGAATCCCACAGAGTTAAAGTGTCCTCATCACATCATGTTAGGGATATGTGATATTGACATGACTTGCTACTGATGATGTTAATTTTCAGCATTTGTTTAGGGTGCCATTTACTAGGTTTCTCAACTATAAGGATTATTTTTCACATTCTATGTTCTTTGGAAGCAAGTTACTAAGTCTAACCCACTCTCAAGGGGGTGTGGGGAGAGGATTAAGCTTCATCTTCTGGTGTGCAGGCATCAGGGTGAGAATATATCACCTGGAATTCTTCTGTAAGAAAAAATTGTTCTTTCCCCCCATTTATTTCTTTATTCAATCACTTGTTTTCAATCACTATGGACTCATTTATGTCATACTTTCAAATCACTCTATTTATTTGTTGTTTGAATTGTCCTAGCTTTGGCCAGTGGGAGCTCTTTCACATTGGCTGCTGGGCTCTTTGACACACGCCCATCATCTTTTCTGTTTTTGTTTTTTCTTTTTTAGCACACCCTAACTTCCTTGCACTACAAGGTGCTCCAGGTTCATCTTTCCCTGTCCCAGATCTAGAGTCAGCCCTTTCTTCAAGTAGTCCAACCCAGGAGTTTTTCACCAGCTACTCAATAAGATGATGTTGAGAACAAATAAAACATGGTCTTTTGGAAAATAGGCTTAGTAAGGCATTGAGGTTCACACAGGAAGAGTGTAGATAGCCAGGTACATTAGGAGTTAAGAGTTTACTACATAGACAAAACTAGTTTTCAATATTCATGTGACAGAAGGATAATTACCAGAACAAAGTCACTGGCTGAAGGCCCATGGACATTGTGAGAAATAGAGTACCAGAAAGCTTAGCTTCTTCCCTGAAGTGTAAAGAAATAAGATAATATAGGAAAGACAACAATAATTTATAGACGTTTGCAATAACCAGAATGTGGCAGGAAGAGTTTCTTCAGCTCATCAGACATGGTACCAGGCTTTCCTGGAAATTTCTCTGGTAGGCCTAGCCTTGGGTAAATGCTTTAAGGACAAGTTGAACAGAGGTGATTCCATGATACTTGAAAATACTTTCAATGGCCATCATCTTCTCCAGGGAGAGCAGCATCTGGGGAACTGTTAAGGGAAGAGGCATGAGCCTCTATTTTAACATTTAATGAGCTAAAGCCAAACTTTTCTCCCCAAATTGTTTTAATTGGACTGCAAAGAGCTGGCCCCTAATGATTAATTAACTTGAGAGGAAACTACCTACAGGAAGAGGGAGCAGTGGCTCTGGGAGTCCTCACTGCAGGAGCAGAGCCTTCTGGCATAGGCTTCATCTTACCCTTCACCAAGATTTCCCCTTGGTGAAGATTCTTGATAGACTCTGCACCTCTATCCCCTTTCCACACCCACCTCTCCCCACACCCACCTTTTGCGTGAGAGTAGAGGGAGAGACACGAGGAATAAAACCTGGACCCCCAAGCCATGGCTCGGCCCTGAGGCCTCCTTGGGCCCTAGAACTTAGTGAAATATTTCCACTACTGTAGTTCTCTAGATTTAAAATCTTTCTGCTCTTATTTTTGGTATCTAGGAATGCTCACTTCCCCGTTTCCCATCAGACTTGCCCACCAGATCATTACTGCTTTTCCAGTACATGATTATTTAAGAAAACAAAAATGCTACTGGGCATTGTACAGGATACATCCATGCATAAGCTGTGGTACTTTCTCGGAATGAGTGTGTAATGTAATAAGGGGATGGGACAGACACATGTGCAGTTATGGGTAATGCAAAGGAGAATATGACAAGGCTGAAATGAATCATACAACTTTAACCACCAACATTTAGTCCATGTTATTGCATCACATGTTTCTTCTGAACCATGTCTAAAATAACACTGTTAGTTCAGAAGGATATACCAGGTTTATCACATGCAGTCAGGTTCCCATGGCACCAGATCTGCGCTCTTAGGAGTTCACACACTCCAGTTTGAGAAGCCTTGTACTGTGTGCTTGATGTCTGCAGGATGTGATTAGCAGAAGAGTTAAGGGAAATGGACAATTATTAGAATTTTAAAAAATTTGGGCAGTCTTTCAACAGTGAGTGATGAAGGAAAGAGGAAGGGAATTAGGAGAGACAAGTTGAGTATAGCTGAGGCCAAATCATGCCAGGCATTGTATTTGAAAGGAAGATTATTTGGACTTATCCTGATATCTTTAATATTTTCTATATGGATTGGCTGACAGGTTGGAATTAGTGTTTTAGGAGGGTGAAATAAATCCTGTGTGCAGGATACAGATGTAGGGAGAAGAAGGAGGAAGTGGATTCACCAGGAGCTTATGGTAGGTTCAGGGTAAAAGTCTGTCAGTGTTGGGACCAAGTCAGGAGAGAGTTGGTCAGTGTCAGGATCAAGTTCAGGAAGACACCAACAGTGAGGACAAAAAGTGTTGATTAGCCATGAGAGTGGAGGAAACTAGGAAATTAGAAGAGAGACAAGAGGGCCACTGACCTGAGCAATATCAGAGACTCATCCATGGAGATTTAGGTGCATACCCTCTGGATGTCAGGAAAGAGAGGGTGGGAAATGCCCTTGTAGGTTCTCAGTCCTCAGGTGTACAATAGGAGTAGAAGCCCAGACTGCTGGATACTTGGCCTTGTCAAGTGGAGCAAACTTCAGACTTGGAATCAAAAGTCTTGGGTTCAATCAAATCCTATCATTAGTTCATGACTCTGTCCCCAAGGTATAATAATAAGTCTGAACACTTCAGCTCTAAGGGAATCTCTGCTTCCTGCAGCCTGTCTCCACTTGAAGGATAATAAAATTTCTTTGAGCAAGTATAGCTGCTATCTGAAGCAGCTTTGTACCTGTCCCTGATTGATACCTGTGCTGAGTAACAAAACATTGGAAAGTGGTGGGCATGGTGGCTCATGCCTGTCATCCTAGCACTCTGGGAGGGCAAGGGGTGTAGATTGCTTGATCTCAGGAGTTGGAGACCAGACTGAGCAAAGCAAGATGCCATTTCTAAAAATAGCAGGGCATTGTGGCTAGTGCCTATTGTCCCAGCTACTAGGGAAGCTGAGGCAAGAGAATTGCTGAGCCCAAGAGTTTGAAGTTGCTGTGAGCTATGACAACAAGGCACTCTACCAAGGGTGACAGAGTGAGACTCTGTCTCAAAACACAATACAATGCTCGGTGCCTGTAGCATAGTGGTTACAATGCCAGCCACATACACTGAGGCTGGCCACATACACTGACCCAACCTGGGCCCGCTAAACAACAATGACAACTGCAACAGAAAATAGCAGGGCATTGTGGCAGGTGCCTGTAGTCCCAGCTACATGGGAGGCTGAGTCAAGAGAATCATTTGAGCCCAAGAGTTTGAGGTTGCTGTGAGCTGTGATGCCACAGCACTCAACCAAGGGCGACATAGTAAAACTGTCTCAAAATCAAAACAAAGCAAAACAAAACAAAAACAAACAAAACAAAACACCAGAAAGTTAGATTGGTGTGTGTATGTGTGTGTGTACATGCGGTAGGCTAAGGGTAGGGTTTTGAATGTGAGAAGTTGGGGAAGAACCCAAACCTAGGACATAGGAAGAATTTTTACCTCAGTAATGACCAAAGATTTTGACAGTAGATGAAAACTGTCAGTAACCAACAGTTACTAGTTGTACAGCTCTGGGCCAGGTGGCCTTTCTGAGAGTCAGAAATGGGATAATTGCATCATCAGAGAAATCCAAATCAAAACCACTTTGAGATATCATCTAACTCCGGTAAGATTAGCCCACATAACAAAATCCCCAAACTACAGATGTTGGTGTGGATGTGGAGAGAAGGGAACATTTCTACACTGCTGATGGGACTGCAAGCTAATACATCCTTTTTGGAAAGAAGTTTGGAGAATACTCAAGCTTTGGAGAATACTCAAGGAACTAAAAGTAGACCTGCTTATGGTAGGTTCAGGGTAAAAGACTGCCCCAAAAGTAGTTTGATCCTGAAATTCCTCTACTAGGTATATATCCAGATGGCTAAAAATCATTTTAGAACAAAGATATTTTAACCAGAATGTTTATTGCAGCCCAATTCATAATTGCGAAGTCATGGAAGAAGCCCAAGTGTCCATCAACCCATGAATGGATTAACAAATTGTGGTATATGTATACCATGGAATATTACGCAGCCATAAAAAGATGGAGACTTTACCTCTTTTATGTTTACATGGATGGAGCTGGAACATATTCTTCCTAGTAAAGTATCTCAAGAATGGAAGAAAAAGCATCCAAAGTACTCAGTACTATTATGAAACCAATATATAATCACCCACACTTTCATACAAATGATAAAGCACAACTATGGCCCAGAATGAAGGAAGGAGGGAAGGAGGGTGAGGGGAGGGGAGGGGGTGGAGGCTGGGTGGAGGGAGAGTAATTGGTGGGACCTCACCTATTGTGCATAATGAAAGGGTACATGTCAAATCTATTAAGAGTAGAGTATAAATGTCTTAACACAACAATTCAATAAGTGAGGTGAAGGCTATGTTAACCAGTTTGATATAAACATTCCAAGTTGTATATAAAATCAGCATGTTGTACCCCATAAATGCATTAATGTACACAGTTATGATTTAATAAAAAAAGAGGTACATAGGCATATGGAGATGACTGTCACAGCTGATGGCCAACATGATGAGAATGCTCCCAGTGATGGTGTCACATCCACAAGAACATCCCTAAGAGAACCTCTTCCTACATTGCCTGCCCAGAGAGTCCCAGGAGAAGAAATTCTGTGACTCTAGTGTGGTTGTCTCCTTCCATGTCTATAGGGAAGGAATACCATAGTATAAGATCATATGCCAACATGTGAGCACTTTTTTAAAATTTTAGAACAGTTTACTCATTGGTTAATTAACTAAAATTTGAGGCAAAATATTTTACTTTAAAGGTGAAGAAACTGAGGATTGGGTGGTTAGGCCATTCACCCGTATTCACAGAGCCAATGAAATTTAGAGTTACAAACCAGCTGAAGTGCTTTTTCCTTTATGCTATATTTTGATTAGCTATCATCTGTTGAAATTTTAACTCAGTGGCAGACTGTATTATGTGCCACACTACAAACCTGCAAATTTTATCTGTGGCTTTTATATTTTCCAAGAATTTGGAAAATTTGTGGGCTTTGATAAACTTGCTTGGTGGTTCGCTCTCAACATTTTAGCTGCCATGAAGATGTCTTCACTGTAGTTCACAGCTGTTGAGTCTCTTGTCCTGATCAAACTGTTCAGGCTGATGTATGACATTCTTCTTCCTTCTGCTAGTCAAAATAACAAAGGCAGTTAGGTCTTGTATCTGGATTTTGCTATTGAATGAAAAGGATTTACTTCCTGGCTAGCCTCCCCTATGCTGACATCTGCTTTTAATCAGATTAATAAAGAAAAAAATTCATAGGGTATGTCCAACAGATAATCCCAGGACTAAGAAATTGTAGGTAGAGGGGTCAGGTGCTCTTGAACAGTAAAGGGGAGGAGATAAATTTCCTGTGAGCTCAAAGGACTGAGGAAAGGTGACAAGAAAGAGAGAGCCAGGCAACTGCTGTGTGAAGCGGCTTGACTAGCTGAGCAGAGGGTATCATAGGGAATACTTTTAGGAGATTGGTTATAGGATGTACATAATATAGGGTCATTGAAGTGCCTCACTCTGTGAGAGTTAAACTAATGAGATTAAAAGAAAGGTGCACATGTGAAACTTAGTAAATGTAGAATATAAATGTTTTAACACAATAACTAAGAAAATGCCAGGAAGGCTATGTTAACCAGTGTGATGAAAATGTGTCAAACTGTTTATAAAACCAGTGTATGATGCCCCATGATTGCATTAATGTACACAGTTATGATTTAATAATAATAATAATAAAAAAAAGAAAGGTGCCAAAGGCTGGGTGTGGTGGCTCACGCCTGTAATCCCAGCACTTTGGGAGGCTGGAGTGGGCAGATAGCCTGAACTCATGAGTTTGAGACCAGCCTGAGCTAGAGCAACACCCCATTTTTAAAAATAGCCAGGCGTTGGCTCAGTGCCTGTGGCTCAAGCAGCTAAGGCGCCAGCCACATACACCTGAGCTGGCGGGTTCAAATCCAGCTTGGGCCTGCCAAACGACAATGATGGCTGTAACCAAGAAATAGCCAGGCATTTTGGTGGGTGCTGTACTCCCAGCTACCTGGGAGGTGGAAGCAGGAGAATTGCTTGAGCCCAGGAGTTTGAGGCTGCTGTGAGCTGTGATGCCAGAGCACTCTACCCAGGGTGACAGCTTGAGGCTCTGTCTCAAAAAACAACAACAACAAAAAAAAAGCCAGGCATTTTGTCAGGCACCTGTAGTCTCTGCTACTTGGGAGGCTGAGGCAAGATTATTGCTTGAGCCCAAGAGTTAGAGGTTGCTGTGAGCTAGGATGCCATGGCCCTCTACTGAGGGGTGACAAAGTGAGAATCTGTTTCAAAAAAGAAAGAAAGAAAGGTGCTGAGTATGAAATCATTTCTTTTTTAAACCTGGATTAGCTCCCAGAACAAAGATAGGTGAACAGGGCTAGACAGAAGTGCACAGATGCTCCAGAGGCAGTGGTGTTAGCCTGGACTGTAGAAATCAAGGAACAAGGGACTTGGTGAGCTATGTCATAAAAACATACCAGAGAGAGTATTACCCAGAAGATGTGACAAAAACATACCAGAGAGGGTATTACCCAGAAGATGTGACAAAAACATACCAGAGAGGGTATTACCCAGAAGATGTGACAAAAACATACCAGAGAGGGTATTACCCAGAAGATGTGACAAAAACATACCAGAGAGGGTATTACCCAGAAGATGTGACAAAAACATACCAGAGAGGGTATTACCCAGAAGATGTGACTGTCCTGGTATTAAGGATAGGTCATTTTCCACAATAGAAACTGAGATAAATGATGAAAAGGGGATAACAGAATGTTAATTGGCATTTTTCCTGTTGTCTTTGAATTCCTACTAAAGCCAAATACTGAGAACAACAAACTTAAATTATCTCATGCCTTCTTGTTACAGAGTCTGTATCAAGAGAACTGCTGACATTAGGAGGATCAGTGACAGGAAGAAATATTATCATTTCATGGTTTAAACATTGAGTAGAAATTCCACAGGAAACCAGCTACATCATGGTAACTGATGCACTATAATTTCTCTTACTCTGGACATTCACAATGACACTTTCTCTGAATTTTGATTCAACTTCCCATTTGGTTTCCTTATAGGGACAGAGCGCTCCAACCAGCCCTCTTTGGAATAATGTTTGGTAGCCTAACTTAGATATGTTGAAATCTGCTTTCATGCTTTAATCTTCTGTGGGTCTGTCACTGTGTGACTGTGGCTGAGATGTCTGACATTCTGCAGCACTGAGTGTCCATGTTCCTGGACCTTCAAATTAAGGCCCTGGACCCAGCCATAGCTAACACCCCCTGTGAGGCTCTGCATGGCATCCAAGCAGCCTCCCTCGAGGCACCTTCATTATGTGGTCACAGGACACAGTGGATGAACATAGGGTGGTATGTGGCATAAAAGTGGAGATTAGAGACAGAACAGAGGGTCATGGAGGTCTGACAGAAATCTCTCTTTTGGGGTCGGGGGAAAGTGACTCTTGGCTCTGAGCTTCTGGCTAAGCTTTCTAGGAACCTGCAGTCAGTGATCCCAGCACCATGAACCCTGGTTGTCGCCTTCCTTTCCCACTGCTTCTCTTTTTTGGGGGGGTGGGTACAAGAGGGTACAAAAAACCGGGTTACACTGATTGCATTTGTTAGGTAAAGTCCTCACAATCGTGTCTTGCCCCCAAAAGGTGTGGTACACACCAAGACCCCCCTTCTCTCTCTCTGTTGTTCCTTTCCCCACCCCTCCCTCCTTCTTTCTTTCTTTCCTCTCCCCTTTCCCCCACCCCTACCATGTCATTAAATGTCATTAATTGTCCTCATATCAAAATTGAGTACATAGGATTCATGCTTCTCCATTCCTGTGATGCTTTACTAAGAATAATATGTTCCACTTACATCCAGGTTAATACAAAGGCTGTAAAGTTTCCATTTTTAAAAATGGCTGAATAGTATTCTATGGTGTACATATACCACAGCTTGTTAATCCATTCCTAGCTTGGTAGGCATTTAGGCTGTTTCCATATTTTTGGGACTGCAAACTAATGCAACCTTTTTGGAAGGAAGTATGGAGAACCTGCAAAGAACTCAAGCTAGACCTCCCATTTGATCCTGCAATCCCATTACTGGGCATCCACCCAAAAGTAAAAAAATCCTTTTATCATGAGGACACTTGCACTAGACTGTTTACTGCAGCTCAATTTACACTGCTTCTCTTTCTATTTCTACCTTGGACATGTGCTTGCCGGTTCCGCAGTGGACAGCATATCTGGGGGAATAAGGCTTGTGCATGGCACACCAAAAGATGCTGCTTGCTTTGAATGTGGTTAGATATAAAGGGATTTAGTGGGTCTGTTTCCCAAAATGTTAGTCTATGTTTGTGTGTCCATGTGAATCTGTCTGTTGTGGGGGGTGACTGTGCCCGAATCAGCCCTTCTTACCTGGCTACTGTCTGCTACTGTCAGATGCTTTTATGGAATCCCCATCTCTGTAGACTTCACATTAACCTTGGATGATGAGAATTTCACAGCTGGGGCTGGGGATCGAGGGATCTGTTCTTACTGGAGAAGAACAGTTAGCATGAGACACTGCCCTTCTTGAATGGTTGGGAACAAATAAATACGTTGTTGACCCTGGAGATCAAGATTTCCATGGGGATCAGGCCAAATTTGCATGACCCTGGGGTTGATTCCTCAGAGGTTCTAATTACAGGCATATATATTTAAATGTTTGTTGTTTGTATTCTGTCTGAGCACAGAAAATAGAAGTAAGAGAAAGTCAACTCTTGAGCAAATACTTGTGCACAATCTCGGACATTCAACTTCCCTATTTGTAGTCTGTTCACCATCAGGGAAAACAATGATAAGAGAAGATTGGGGGTATACTTTGTGATTATAAAATACATGAAAACATTTTACCAATACAGAAACTGTATGGAAAAGGTAATAATCTCTAAACAAAAAGATGAAAATCTAAAAATCTAAGAAGAATTTTATTAAATTTATACTTTTACTGGAATACTTTATCATGCATTTCTCCAACAATGAGATTAGTAATCCAAAATAAATAGTGACAATGAGGGGTGAGAATTATCAATTAAAAAGTATGACCTAAAAAATTTAAGCAAATAAATAAATGTACACATACACAATTACACACATACACACATAATTGAATCATACATATGTGTATATGTATATTTCTCTTGAACTCAAGAAATATTAACTAATATTATGTAGGACAGCTCATTGATTGTCATGAAACTATTGAAAATTTCCTGAAAATTAGACTATTGATCACATTCTCTGGCCAAAAAAATTTTAAGGTTATTAAGCAAGAAATGTCCGATTTTCTGAAGTACTAAGTTTGACAGTTGATATCTCTGATATTTCTTTTTTAAATTTTAATTTAAATTTTTTTAAATTTATTTATTATTAAATCATAGTTGTGTACATTAATGCAATCATGAGGCACCATACACTGGTTTTATATACCATTTGACATATTTTCATCACACTGGTTAACATAGCCTTCCTGGCATTTTCTTAGTTATTGTGTTAAGACATTTATATTCTACATTTAGTAAGTTTCACATGTACCCTTGTAAGATGCATTGTAGGTGAGATCCCACCAATTACCCTCCCTCCACCCATCCTTCCCCTCCCCCTTCCCTCCCTTTCCCTTTTCCCCATATTCTTAGGTTATAATTGGGTTATAGCTTTCCTATGAAAGCTATAAATTAGTTTCATAGTAGGGCTGAGTACATTGGATATTTTTTCTTCCATTCTTGAGATACTTTACTAAGAAGAATATGTTCCAGCTCCATCCATGTAAACATGAAAGTGGTGTAGTCTCCATCTTTCTTTAAGGCTGCATAATTTTCTACAGTGTATATGTACCACAATTTATTAATCCATTTGTGGATTGATGGGCACTTGGACTTTTTCCATGACTTAGCAATTATGAATTGGGCTGTAATAAATATTCTGGTACAAATATCTTTGTTATAATGTGATTTTTGGTCTTCTGGTTATATACCTAGTAGAGGAATTGTAGGATGGAATGGCAGGTCTATTTTTAGATCTCTAAGTGTTCTCCAAACATCTTTCCAAAAGGACGTACTAGTTTTCATTCCCACCAGCAGTTTTCTCCACATCCACGCCAACATCTCTGGTTTTGGGATTTTGTAATATGGGCTAATCTTACTGGAGTTAGATGATATCTCAAAGTAGTTTTGATTTGCATTTCTCTGATGATTAAGGATGGTGAGCCTTCCTTAATGTTTCTGTAGGCTGTGCATCTGTCTTCTTCAGAGAAGTTTCTCTTCAAGTCCCTTGCTCACCCTGAAATTGGATCACTTGTTCTTTTCTTGCTAATACGTTTGAGTTCACTGTGGATTCTGGTTATTAAACCTTTGTCAGAGACATATCCTGCAAATATCTTCTCCCATTCTGAGGGCTGTGTTCTTGGCTGTGCAGAAGCTTTTTAGTTCGATCAGGTCCCAGTAGTGTATTTTTGATGCAGCTTCAATTGCCTGGGGGGGGGGTCCTCCTCATAAAATATTCACCTAGGCCGATTCCTTCAAGAGTTTTCCCTGTGCTTTCTTCTAGTATTTTTACAGTTTCATGTCTTAAATTTAAATCTTTAATCCAGTAAGAGTCTATCTTAGTTAAAGGTGAAAGGTGTGGGTCCAGTTTCAGTCTTCTACAGGTTGCCAGCCAGTTCACCCAGCACCATTTGTTAGAAACTTTTATTAAACTGCAACTTCCACAGTGGTGAAAGGATTAAGAATGTCCACTGGACTTTTGAAAAACTCAATACCCAAAATTTTACCAGGCTTATCAATATTCTCCATTAATGTGAATGGCTTAAACTGTCCTATAAAGAGGCATAGGTTGATTGACTGGATACAAAAACTCAGGCCAGATATCTGCTGCATACAAGAATCTCATCTTACCTTAAAAGATAAATATAGCCTCAGGGTGAAGGGATGGTCATCTACATTTCAGGCAAATGGAAATCAGAAAAAAGTAGGTGTTACAATTCTATTTGAAGATACAATAGGCTTTAAACCAACAAAAGTAAGGATAGATAAGAATGGTCACTTCATATTTGTTAAGGGTAAAACTCAATATGATGACATCTCAATTATTAATATTTATGCACCCAACCAGAATGTGCCTCATTTTATAAGAGAAACTGTAACAGACATGAGCAACTTGATTTCCTCCAGCACCATAATAGTCAGATTTTAACACTTCTTTGGCAGTGTTGGATAGATCCTCCAATAAGAAGCTAAGCAAAGAAATCTTATATTTAAACCTAACCATCCAACATGTGGATTTAACAGACATCTACAGAACATTTCATCCCAACAAAACTGAATGCACATTCTTCTTATCAGCCCATGGAACATACTCCAAAATTGATCACATTAGGTCACAAGTCTAACCTCAGTAAATTTAAAGGAATAGAAATTATTCCTTGCATAGCTCAGAACACCATGGAATAAAAGTTGAATTCAGTAACAACGGGAATCTGCATACTCATACAAAAACATGGAAGTTAAATAACCTTATGCTGAATGATAGCTGGGTCATAGACAACATTAAGAAGGAAATTACCAAATTTTTGGAACAAAACAACAATGAAGACATGAGTTATCAGAACCTCTGGGATACTGCAAAGGCAGTCCTGAGAAGGAAATTTATAGCACTGCAAGCCTTCCTCAAGAGAACGGAAAGAGAGGAAGTTAACAACTTAATGGGATATCTCGAACAACTGGAAAAGGAAGAACATTCCAATCCCAAACCCAGTAGAAGAAAATATATAACCAAAATTAGAGCAGAATTAAATGAAATTGAAAACAAAAGGATTATACAACAGATCAATAAATCAAAAAGTTGTTTTTTTGAAAAGGTCAATAAAATAGATAAACTTTTGGCTAACCTAAGCAGGAAAAAAAGAGTGAAATCTCTAATTTCATCAGTCAGAAATGGCAAAGACAAAATAACAACAGACTCCTCAGAAGTTCGAAAAATCCTTAATGAATATTACAAGAAACTTTATTCTCAGAAATATGAAAAGCTGAAGGAAATCGACCAATACTTGGAAGCACTTCACCTTCCAAGACTTAGCCAGAATCAAGTGGAAATATTGAACAGGCCTATATCAAGTTCTGAAGTAGCATCAACCATACAAAATCTCCCTAAAAAGAAAAGCCTGAGACCAGATGGCTTCATGTCAGAATTCTACTAAACCTTTAAAGAGGAACTAGTACCTATATTACTCAACCTTTTCCAAAATATAAAAAAAGAAGGAATACTAACCAACACATTCTATGAAGCAAACATCACCCTGATCCCC
The DNA here is from genome assembly GCF_027406575.1 of Nycticebus coucang. Classification (NCBI taxonomy): domain Eukaryota; kingdom Metazoa; phylum Chordata; class Mammalia; order Primates; family Lorisidae; genus Nycticebus; species Nycticebus coucang. The sequence continues at coordinate 82,472,209 of NC_069796.1, forward strand.
AAACCAGGAAAAGACCCAATAAGAAAAGAAAATTATAGACCCATATCACTAATGAATATTGATGCAAAAATATTCAACAAGGTCCTAATAAACAGAATCCAGCAACACATCAAACAAATTATACAACATGACCAAGTGAGTTTTATCCAAGGGTCTCAAGGCTGATTCAATATACGTAAATCTATAAATATAATTCAGCACATAAACAAATTAAAAAACGAAGACCATATGATTCTCTCAATTGATGCAGAAAAAGCTTTTGATAATATCCAGCATCCCTTCATGATCAGAACACTTAAGAAAATTGGTATAGAAGGGACATTTCTTAAACTGATAGAGGCCATCTACAGCAAACCCACAGCCAATATCCTATTGAATGGAGTTAAGCTGAAATCATTTCCACTCAGATCAGGAACCAGACAAGGTTGCCCATTGTCTCCACTGCTCTTTAACATTGTAATGGAAGTTTTACCCATCGCAATTAGATAAGAAAAGGCAATCAAGGGTATCCATATAGGGTCAGAAGAGATCAAACTTTCACTCTTTGCAGATGATATAATTGTGTGTCTGGAAAACACCAGGGATTCTACTACAACACTCTTAGAAGTGATCAAGGAATACAGCAGTGTCTCAGGTTACAAAATCAACATTCATAAATTTGTAGCCTTTATATATACCAACAATAGCCAAGCTGAAAGAAACAGTCAAGGACTTTATTCCATTCACAGTAGTGCCAAAGAAGATGAAATATTTGGGAGTTTATCTAACAAAGGACGTGAAAGATCTCTATAAAGAGAACTATGAAACTCTAAGAAAAGAAATAGCTAAAATGTTAACAAATGGAAAAACATACCATACTCATGGCTGGGAAGAATCAACATTGTTAAAAATGTCCATACCACCCGAAGCAATATACAATTTTAATGCAATCCCTATTAAAGCTCCACTGTCATACTTTAAAGATCTTGAAAAAATAATACTTCATTTTATATGCAATCAGAAAAAAACCTCGAATAGCCAAGACATTACTCAGAAATAAAAACAAACAGGAGGAATCACACTACCAGACCTCAGACTATACTATAAATCGATAGTGATTAAAACTGCGTGGTACTGGCCCAAAAACAGAGAGGTAGATGTATGGAACAGAATAGAGAACCAAGAGGTGAACCCAGCTAGTTACCGTTATTTGATCTTTGACGAGCCAATTAAAAACATTCAGTGGGGAAAAAATTCCCTATTTAACAAATGGTGCTGGGTGAACTGGCTGGCAACCTGTAGAAGACTGAAACTGGACCTACACCTTTCACCTTTAACTAAGATAGACTCTCTCACTGGATTAAAGACTGAAACTTAAGACATGAAACTATAAAAATACTAGAAGAAAGTGCAAGTATAATTCTTGAAGAAATCAGCCTGGGCAAATATTTTATGAGGAGGACCCTTCCAGCAATGGAAGCAGCATTAAAAATACACTACTGGGACCTGATCAAACTAAAAAGCTTCTGCACAGCCAAGAACACAGTAAGTAAAGCAAGCAGACAGCCCTCAAAATCGGAGAAGATATTTGCAGGTTATGTCTGCAACAAAGGTTTAATAACCAGAATCCACAGAGAACTCAAATGTATTAGGAAGAAAAGGACAAGTGATGCCATCTCATGGTGGGCAAGGTACTAATGATCCCCTGATTCCCAGACAATGGCATGGGAATTGGACCTCAAGAGGAAATAGGAATGGAGAGAACAGAGGCAGTGAGTGCCAGGCTGTGACTCTGATTCCTGCCTCTAAACTCCCCTTTCTCCTACCTCCAAGGCTGACATGCAAAGAGCCAACATACACTCTGGGCTTTGTCTTGTGAGGGCCAAGGGCTTTGGCCCTTGGGAGGTTCCTTGAAAAATCACTGACAGAAGGCAGATAGAGTAGCAGGAGCAGAGGGTACAAATCTGTGTAACCTGCATACACGGGAGCCTGCAGAGTAAGATGCATCCCCACTGCCCCCAGTGAGGACAGAGGCTTTTGTACCATCTGGAGGCAACAGAAAGGATGGGAGAGCGGGGATAAGGGCATAAGGCTGAGAATAATCATGATTAGTATGGAGAATGTTTGGCTGGGGGACAGAAAGTGACTTATAAAGAGTTCTCCTTGGAATCTGAATGAGTCTGAGAGGCACAACTTAATCTCATAAGTGAATCTGGGCAGATGTGGTTAGATTCCTCCTCTTATGTGGAGAGGAAGAAAAAAGCCATGGTTCTTCTTGGGGGTCTAGATCTTAGGCAAATACAGGAACTTCAACTTCTTGGGAGAGACAGTGGGGAGGGTGATGAAAGTCTTCCTCAGTTCAGATGTCAAAGTGCCATATTTTGGGTATCAGTTTCTGAGCCTCAATCTCAAAGATATTATCAGAAGTTAGCCCCGTATGGATGGCCTCTGTGGCTTTTTTTTTTTTTTTTAATTAAATAGCCTTAGATGGTGCCATCATTGAATTAACTCAGAGAACTTCTTAATAAATTCCTCTTAAAACTCAGGGCTAGGAAGAAAAATTCTCATGCTAATGTATGCATATGCCTTTTGTAATTCAATAGTGAGTTCTATTTATATACTATGTATTTTCATTTGCTTCCAGCACTTAGAGCTATATATCTGCACTATTTTAGAGTTCATTGGCCAGCCTTTTTTGGGATATTTTGTTTTTTCTGTTCTCATTTCTTGCTAATTTTAAGTAAATTTTGATTAATTTGCTAGAGCAGTTCACTGGTCTTATGGAATCATTTACTTGCCTTTACTGGTTTATTACAAAGGACATGGTATATGATAGTAACAAACACCCAGATAAAGAGATACACTGGGTGAGGCCTGGAAAGATCCCAAGCGAAGGAGCTTCTTTCCTGTGGAGTTCAGGTGCACCACCCTCCTGACACATGGATACATTCTGGTTTACCTCCCAAGAAGCGTCCAGCTGTTCAACTACCTGGAGCTCCCCAAATGCTGGCGTGTTGGATCTTGTAGGGAGAGTTCATTGGATAGGCATAATTGACACTATGTGGAAGTGTGCCTGGACAGAATCAGTGTGATCTAATACTGTTTGAATGAGTGGGAAAGCCCAGAAAGGCTTGTCCATCATCTTCTTGGCCTTTATTTGCAGTTTCTCACCCTTTAGCAAAGGGGGCAGGACCCTCCCTGGAATAAGTCAAGATGGAGATTATATGCCTGCCTTGGGCAGGTGAAATGAGGACAGGAGAAGGTCAGAGAGAGAGAGATTCTGTTTTCTGAAGTCTACTTCTGGGACAAAGCACCCAACATTATAATAAGAAAGTGTAGCAAGAGCTGTGGGAGTTATAAACCAGAAACCATGGACCAATATATGTATATCATAATATGGATGTACATAATATGTCCCTATTATGATGTATGTCCTCCAGCCAAACATTTTCCATAATAATCATGATTGTCTTTCAAACCATTTAATTATACTTTTTCTATGTTTAGAAATGTTTAGAGACACACATACTTACCATTGTGCTCCAGTTGTAAAGAGACTCAGAAGTGCATGGACATGGTTATCTCTGACTTTGTATCTCATTCCAATTTGGCTTGATTAAAAAAATATATATATATATAAAATATGAAACACAAAAAATAAATTATCTGGGCAGGGACATTCTTGACTGAGTTCCAGCTACTCAGGAGGCTGAAGTGGGAGGTGTACTTGAGGCCAGGAGTCCAAGAACAGCCCAGGAAACACAATGAGACCTGGAATTTTAAAAATGAAATGAAGATATTGCTAGAGGTTCCTGGAGGAAGATGGCCAACTACAGGCAGCTTTCACCAGAGCCTCCTGTCCAGCGGGGAAGGTACTGGACAGAAGTGGACTCAGTAAAGCAAAAGGGGGGAGCTGAGCATAGAAACAAGATAGGCTAGTGCACATCATCTCTGCTGAGATAAGCTGCCACTTCCAGAAAAAGGCACCAAGACAACAAAGACTAGGTATGAAGCCTGTTGCCAAGAGAACAGCACACCCATCCCCCAAGTGGGAGGCTGGCTGTGGCCCTTTGTAAGTCAGCAGGGAGCAAAAGACCTCTCACTGAACTCCATGGGAGAGAGCCACTAAATCCAGGTCCTCCTTCTCCAGGGAGGTCCCACCTGTGAGCCTCAGAGTCATGCTCCCCAGCATAAAAGCAAACAAATATCTTCTCTGCAAATCTGAACGCCCAGTCCATCCTTCCCACCTCACCTGGCTGTCTGATTCTACATCCTGAAGAGCCCAGAGTATTTAGAAATTCCCTGAGATACCCAGGCATTGTGTGGGCTGCTGGATAGCAGGACAGAAACTCCTGTGGAAGCAGGGGGCGATGGGGAGAGAAACATGAAGGGAGAGAGGGATGCATGGAGGCAGTATGTGGCAGGTGTATAGGCACTGACACCCCCATTCTGACTTTGTTAGTGAACTTTCCTAACTCCCTTACCCACCGAGGGGACCAGGTGCCAGCCCCTTGAGTTTGCTAGATGGAACTACCTGTGGATTCCTACTACCTGGCTGCCTGAGACCCTTTGAACTCTTTCTTGTGAGCAGTGATTATACTGCCTGGACAATCTGATAGAACTTTCAACCTGGGCTTTGCACCGGAAACTCTCCAAGGTTAGCAGTGGTTATTTTGTAGCAAAGAGGGACAGATTCTCCTCCTCCAGCTGTCACTGATGGGCAGTGGGGTGCCATAGGTGTCTGTATCTTTCTCCAGCTGAGATTCAAGCCTAATACCTGGACTCATGAGGAAATGGTAGAGGGTGGCTGACATCAAGACAGAGCCAGCTTGCATTATCTCACCCAGCAGCTTCTCAGAGTCTCTGATGGCAGCTCTGACAGGAACCTTTATAAGGCTGTAAGGGAAAAACCCATGATCACAAGCTCATTTGTAAAGGACTATTTACAAATAGTCCCCTAGTTCTTGGGGCCCCCAATCAATCTCACCCCACCATTTTAATTGAGAAATTGAGGAAAATACTCATGGGGAGGAACTAGCAGAAGAACTCTGGCAATATGAATAATCAGAGCAGATCAACTCCCACAAGAGATGACAAAGGAGATGCAAGAGAAGATATCATTCCTAGAAAAATGGCTAAAATGTCAGAAATAGAATTCAGAATATGGATGGCAAATAAGATGAACAGAATGGCGGACAAGGTGGAAATAGAAATCCAAAAGTAGTTCAAAAGTTGTGTCAAGAAATTAATGAATTCAAAGACAAAGCCATCAAGGATATGGAAATAACGAGAAAAGATACAGCAGAGCTTACAGAAGTGAAAAGAGGTATTCACAGAGCTTTGAAATACAGTAGAATCCCTCAGTAATAGAGTTGATCAGGCAGAAGAAAGAATCTCAGAGATTGAAGACAAGGGTTTTGAATAATCCCAAGGATTCAAAGAGTCATTTTAAAAAATGAGAAGAAGAACAGAACATTCCTTGAGGAGAGTTGTGGGATCATTCCAAAAGATCAAGCATCTTAATTGCAGCAATTCCTCAGGGAGAAGAGGGTGGTCCTAAAGACACAGATGCTCTACTCCAAGACATTATGGAGGAAAATTTCCTAAGCTTTGCAAGATATACAGAAATTCAGATACTAGATAGTTTCAGAACCCCAGCAAGACTCAATCAAAATCAATTATCTCCTAGACAGATAGTAATTAACTTTGCCAAAGTTAATAAGAAGGAGAAAATCCTGCAGGCAGTCAGGCATAAGACAAGCATTACCTACAAAGGGAAAAATATTAGGATGATGGCAAATCTTTCAGCCAAAACTTTTCAAGCCAAAAGAGCATGGTCATCAACCTTTAACCTTCTAAAACAAAACAACTTTCAGCCCAGGATCCTGTATCCAGCTAAACTGAGTTTCATTTGTGATGGAGAAATCAAACACTTTACTAACATCCATAAATTGAGGAAATTTTCCATAACTAGACCAGCTCTCCAGAAAATACTCAGACCCATTTTCCATAATGACCAACACCATAGTCTACAATCAAAGTAAACTCATCCAGAATTTAAAGAACAAAACCAAACTTTAATAATGGTGGAAGGATTAAAAATATGCACTGGAACTCTGAAAAACAAGACAGCCAAAACACTACCATACTATCAATTGTCTCAATTAATGTGAATGTCTTAAATTCTCCTCTAAAGAGGCACAGGTTGACTGACTAGATACACTCAGGCCAGCTATCTGTTGCCTACAAGAGACTTATCTTAAAAAAAGACTCAGGGTGAAAGGATGGATATTTATAATACAGGCAAATAGAAATTACAAAAAAAGCAGGGGTTGCAATCTTATTTGCAGATAAAATTGGATTTAAGCCAACAAAAATAAGGAAAGGATGGACACTACACATTTGTCAAGGAAAACACTCAAAATGAAGAGATTTCAATAATTAACATTTATGTGCCCTATCTTAATGCTCCTCAATTTATAAAACAAACCCTATTGGATATGAGCAATTTGATATCTTCCTGCACTATAATAGTTGGGGATTTTGACATCTCATTTGGAAGTTCTAGATACATTATTCAGGAAGAAACTAAACAAATAAATAATGGACTTAAACTTGACCCTAGAACAAATGGACTTCACAAACATTTACAGAACATTTCATCATAATAAAACAGAATACACATTCTTCTCATCAGCCCATGGATCATCCTCCAAAATTGATAATATCACAACACAAATCTAACCTCAACAAATTTAAAATAGAAATGATTCCATGTATCGTCTTGTACAATCACAGAATAAAAGTTGAATTCAACAGCAACAGAAATCTTCATACTCAAACAAAGTCATGGAAGCTCAATAACCTTAGGCTGAATGATAGCTGAGTCAAAGAAGAGATTAAGAAGGAAAATGGGGGGGGAGGGGGCAGAGGCAAGGTGGCTGACTGAAGCCAGCTTTCCACAGAGGCTCCCATCCAGAAGGAGAGTTAAAGGACAGAAATTTAGCAAGTAACCTGGTGGATTAGAGTTGCACCAAGAGAGAAGGTTGAAGAATGCACATCAACCTTGCTGAGGCAAGCTGTGACCCCAAGGATACAAACAAAAGGTACAAAATCCATCGCGAAGTGGACGGGAGTCTCCTGCCCCAGGAGAATGGCTCTCAGTACTCTATACAAACAAGCAAGCAGAGTCCAAAAGTCCTCTTATTATATCCCATGGGAGAGACCCTCTAAAAACTGGACCTACTTCCCCTATTAGGGTGCCATGGAGCTCTCCTGCCAGGCACAAAACTGTATAAAACTGTATATATTCTCTCCCTGCAATTCTGAACTACCAGTACTCCCCTCCACTCTCACTCTGAGGTCTGGAAGCCTGTCCCCCAGGAGTCCAGATTCTTGGGTATTTTCTCAAGAAGTATGGACAGTGCATGGACTGCTGCTGGTCAGTGCTGTTTCAGTGGTATGGGAGTAAAAGAGGATGATTGGTTGAGAGGGCACCATACAAGAGCGGCGGTGGCACGAGGCACAGAGCAGCGGCCGCTTCGGCAACAATATGGCTCACCCCTGGATATTCCGGAGTCATACCCCTATCTCTCAGGGCAATCAGGGGAGGCCGGGCATCTTCTCCAGTGTCAGCCACTGGTGGAACAGATCTGGGACGGAAACACAGGCACCATGAGTAAAGGGTTTGCCTAAGGTGGTACCTGCCTGGATGGAGCATGGGGACTAGAATACACACACGCAGAGGCGGCAGATTCCCAGGGCGGGGCTGACCCAGAGGACTGCTTTACTGAACCTGAGACACACCCAGCCCTTAGGGGATCGTTAGCCTTTTATTCTGTTGATCCTAGTCCTATAGGATTATGGTAAAATTCAGGAATTACCTTGCAGGGTGCTTATTTTGCTCTCTCTCTCTCATGTTGGTTCACTGTTATTTGACCATCTGTCCACATCTCTCTCAGCCATATACTGATGCCTCTTAGTCTTTGCCTCCTGTCCTTTGCTGTTGGGATTGTATTTCCAGCTGATTTCTCTGTCTCTCCATAGCACTTCATTTGTACTTTGGTATGAACTGTTCTGTGGTTTACTGTTCGTGTCTGCCTTCTCCTACCCGATGAGTGGTTGGAAGCTCATCTGGTTCACCTTTGCCTCCCTAAGGCTAAGGGGCTTATAGATAGGCAGCTATAGATAGGCAGCTATAGATAGGCAGCTAATACATTTTAATAGGTATGCAGTAGATTAATTACCCTAATTTCCTCACCAACAGGCAGAACTCTTGAACAGATATGCTAGACTCTCTGCAGAGGGTTAAAATTATGCTATAAAGAATAAAATATCAAGTCATGTTTTCATCTCTAAAAGTACCCTGGTGAGTATCACAGTCAAAGATAGGTGGATTTTTTCTTGTAGAGAAATGTCTGATTTCTTTGTAAGAAGAAAAAAAAATTACAAGGTAGGAGAATGAGCTAGAATAACAGAGTATCTGTCACATAGAAAGATCTGTCAAGTGAATAAAAAGATAAATTTAAGATCTTAACGTGTGAAATTCTTTAGTGTAGTCTGAACTGACTTCACACAAGATGCACTTTGTATTTACTCAGGAAGCCACTTCCATTTAGTTCTCAATTGTATATATGTGGCATACATTTGTTATGAATGAAAGGCCCTTCCAATTCAACATTGTGGGATACAAAGTTACCTGAGTCCTTCATATAACTATTTTTTTTATCCCTATGGTATCTTTATTGTTATTTATTTTTCTCCATCCAGAATCCAATCAAGAATCAAGCATCGCATTTGGTTGCTCTGTCTCTTTAGCTCCCTTTCACCAAGACAGTTGGTGAAATAAATCTTCTATTTATTTATTTATTTTTATTGTTGAGGATTCATTGAGGGTACAATAAGCCAGGTTACACTGATTGCAATTGTTGGGCAAAGTCCCTCTTGCAATCATGTCTTGCCCCCATAAAGTGTGACACACACCAAGGCCCCACCCCCTCCCTCCATCCCTCTTTCTGCTTTTCCTCCCCCCCATAACCTTAATTGTCATTAATTGTCCTCATATCAAAATTGAGTACATAGGATTCATGCTTCTCCATTCTTAAAAAATTTGGAGACTTTACATCCTTCGTATTAACCTGGATGGAAGTGGAAGACATTATTCTTAGTAAAGCATCACAAGAATGGAGAAGCATATAACTATTTTTTATGTGGGAAGACTTCAGATTAATTGTAAATCTAGAAGAGGATGGGGAAGATGGAGAAAGAGTCAAATTGAATTCATGATATTTAATAATTTCTAGTTATTAATCACAACCATGTGAAATCTTCTCCACATCATGCTTGCATAAAAAACCCCCCAGAGGTTCCATTAGTTATGTGATATGATAGGGGCAATAGAATTAAAATGCGTGACCATCACTTTGCTTTCCCCTAGGAAGGAAGTGGCATTTCAGGGTTTTCTTTATTAGATACCTAATAGAGTGTTTAAATTCAACTGATAAACCATTAGATGCAAATATTTTGGAGTTAAAATGAGATAGAGTATTTCATGTAATAAAAAATAAAAATTTATCTCATATTTTCTATTTTCGAGATCTCACATTTCTCTTTTTATGTTGTCCCGTGAACTTAAATATTCAAATCCATTGACAGTAGTTTTGCGTTTGAATAGATGGGTCTGTATTGAAATAGGAGTGATTGCAATGCACACAGAGAAAACAGATCATGTGGACTCTGAGGGTAGTGGCGTCCAGGGAGAGCCTCTCTTTCATTGCCCTTCCCACTAACCAGCTATGCGTAAGTGGACACATTTCACTTAAACACGCTTCTCTTTTCTGCTTTCTCTTTTGTGCTCCACAGTAATGATTTTAGGTTGTAACCTCAAATTTTGACATTGTTCAGATACATATTAAGAAATAATTGCCCAGTAACAGCATTTTGAGCCACCAGAACCGATTAACTCTTTCCCAGCAGGTTCTGTAAACTTTTCCTTTTTTGCCCTTGAAAGCTTCCCTCTGTTTTTCCTTTACCAGATGCACCTGTGGTTTACCACAGTGCATTCTGGATTATGAATCTTATTTTCTGTTCCCCAATGAATTCAATATATGAGTAGATATTTTTTTCTGATTTCTTTTTTTTTAGATTGACAAAATCCAATGTTAGAAGTGGTCCTTAGACAAGATTACCTTCAGAAGAGGTTGGTGATGCTTGGGACAAGTAAGGTACCCACAATTGAGCCCATTGCATGCTCAGCTTTCACACATAGCCTTTTCCTGCCCAGGTAGATCTTCTCTCAGATCAAGCCCTCTCCCTTCGGTAGCAGCTCCCTATCACCGGTTGGTCATGACACCTTAATAAAGGATCTTGAATCCCTTCTAGGACTATAAAAGATTTTGTGTCTCTATGGCAAGTCCTTTCTAGTACAAGACAGTTTATTTCTCTGGTTCTGGCATGTGCTCTTTGCTCTGAGTTTCAGTTTTGCTCTGAGTTGTTTGCATATGCTTATACTTCCGTTTGTGGCTGGACTTTTCTTCTCTGTTTCTGAATATCTTTCAAGAGCAAATTACTTTATTCAAATCGTGGGCTTGAGTCTATGCCATCTAAATGCCATTGGGATGGTGCCACCTTTCAATGTGGAGGTCAGATTCTGAAGAGTAAGTCTCCTGTGTTGAGAGGATAAACTCGTACACAGACAGGCAAGATTACCACTAGGGGTCCTGTTAGTCTCATAAAAAAGTTCATGCACCTGGGAAAAATTTGGTTACAGTTGGGACAGCTTGAGAACAGGGTGTCTGACAAGTAAAACAAACAACCTGAGCCAGGCACACTGCAAAGCAAAACTCTGATGCAAACCTCTAACATTCACTGACAGGGCTTATAGGATTTTTCTTTGGCTCTTGAAAGAAGCAGACTCTAGAGCACAAAAACTCTAGAGCACGAAAGAATTGTCCCTCTTCTAGGATTCCTGTGGCTGACTATATGTTCAGAAACTATGGTCTCCTCTAGTGCATAGTTTTAAATCAATAGAAAAAGTATACCAAGACTAATTTGAGTCTTCAATGACCATCCTGAAGGTCTTTTGAGTGCCTCAAACTTGTCTCTCTTAGGACAAAATTAGAAAGCTACTGTCCTAAATTATACAATCTAAATGGGAAGCATACTTCAATTGGTATCTCAAAGCTCCTTAGCACATTGAAGCTATTCCTTATAATGCACTTTTGTAAAATTAACTGAGACAAACAGTTAAGGAAGAACAACAAGGCCTTAGGGAGGGGCCTAGGATCTTTCCTCTCTGGAGGAAACCCCCCCCATCCCTCTTCTCTATCTTTTGGCTGAATTGCCTTTCCCTGTGATTCCTCAGCTTCCACTACCCTGAACCTGGGCCTGTTCAAACCTGTCCCTCTGTAAAGTTAAACTTACTGATGATTCTTCTAAACTAGTGTTTTTCAACCTTTTTTTATCTCATGGCACACTTGAACCTATAGTTAAATTCCATGGCACACATAAATTATGTTGATCAAAAAAAAAAAAAAAGAGAGAGAGAGAAAAAGAATATACTGTGCTTTGAACTTCTTTCAAAAATAATTAATTATCTTTAAAAATTTTCACAGCACACCTAAGACCCTCTCATGGCACACCAGTGTACTGTGGCATACTGTTTGAAAATAACTGCTCTGAACCCTAAATTTCTTTTATTCTTTGAAGCAAGGCTGAATTTCAAGCCATTGACAAGGAATTCTCAAAGGTCACTGAAGACCCTCATAGATTTGCTGATGAATTCAACATAGTATTAGTAATTCAGGCTGACCTATGCCAATTGGTTCACATACTTGGTGAAGTCCAGGCTCAACACTGCATGGACAGGATGCTGAGGAGGATTTAGGCAAAAACTATAAAAAAGGCCAAGGCATGACAGAAAATATTGCACAAGTCTATTTTCAAGGTTTTTCCTAAACCTTAGACTGGAATAAAATTCATGCCCATATCCAAGAACCTAACGAGCCAGTTTTCAACTATCACAGACAGCTCCAGGTCATATTTAAAGAAAGTCCTAGAATACTTGTGGATGCCAAATCTACCCAAGTAGCCTTTAATTCTGTTTGTGAACAGCCTTTCTGAAGAACTTTCCAAGTTTGTTGATATGGCCCACATGGAGTAGGAAACTGTGCCCACTTCTTCCCAAGTTAATTTGACAGATGAGCTTGCCTGTGTATTAAAAAGAAAACCACAATAACTAAGAAAATGCCAGGAATGCTATGTTAACCAGTGTGATGAAAATGTGTTGAACTGTTTATAAAACCAGTGTATGGTGCCCCATGATCGCATTAATGTACACAGCTATGATCTAATACTAATAAATAAATAAATAAATAAAGCAAAGTTTAAAAAAAAAAAAAAAGAAAATCACTAAAATTCTTTTTTTTTTTTTTTTTTGTAGAGACAGAGTCTCACTGTACCGCCCTCAGGTAGAGCGCCGTGGTGTCACACAGCTCACAGCAACCTCCAACTCCTGGGCTTACGCGATTGTCCTGCCTCAGCCTCCCGAGTAGCTGGGACTACAGGCGCCCGCCACAACGCCCGGCTATTTTTTTGTTGCAGTTTGGCCGGGGCTGGGTTTGAACCCGCCACCCTCGGCATATGGGGCCGACGCCCTACTCACTGAGCCACAGGCGCCGCCCAATCACTAAAATTCTTAATCTCCAATTACGGCAGAAGTAGTGTCCCAGACGTAACACTAGATGGAGACTCACTAGAAAAGAAATTGCCTCAAAAAACAAAGAGACTCTCTCAACTTTTCCCTCCTCCTCCACCTGGAGACCACTGTCAAGGAAAGGGCTCCAAGGACTTACAGGGGCTCTTCCCAGTTTTCCACTCAGTCATCCGGGCGAAACCACCCTTTATGGCAGGAATAAGGTCTTAACTGTCCTCACAGACTGGAGCAACCATCAGGTCTAACCCCACCTGCCTCCAAGTAATAAAGAGATACATACAAATGGTGAGAGTTTCCAGCAAGCCTCTCACTGTTGTTTTTCACAGCCCTTTCCTTTTGGCCTTGGCCCTATCTAGGACACACCCAGCCCTTTGTGCTTGTTAATTCTTCCTCCGTCCACCTTGAATGTGTCCCACATCCTTGGATGTGATTTTTCTGGAAAATTACCATGCTGGAAACTCTTTTTCCTAAAAGGGGAAATAATTTTAGGATTTGACAAACCAAACTGTGCTCACTTGAAGTTGGAATTCCCTGAGTCCCCAGATTCCTTCATTTGTTATGTCGGTCTCTGTTCAGAAAATAAAAACAGGCTGTGCCCGGAGGCTTATGCCTATAATTGTAGCACTTCAGAGGCCAAGGCAGGTAAATCACTTGAGCTCAGGAGTTTGAGACCAGCCTGAGCAAGAGCAAGACCCCGTCTCTACTACAAATAGAAAAACTAGTTGGGCATTGTGGTGCACATCTATAGTCCCAGCTACTCGGGAGGCTGAGGCAAGAGGATCTCTTCAGTCCAAAAGTTTGAGGTTGCTGTGAGCTATGATGAGGTCAGGGAACTCTACCCAACGTGACAGGGATAGACAATGTATCAAAAAACAGGCTTGGCACCTGTAGCTCAGTGGTTAGGGTGCCGGCCACGTGCACTGGGACTGGTGGGTTTGAACCTGGCAAGGGCCTGCTAAACAATAATGCCAATGATAACAACAACAACAACAACAAAAAACAGCTGGATGTTGTGGTGGGTAGTCCCTAGTCCCAGCTACTTGGGAGGCTGAGGTAAGAGAATTGCTTAAGACCAAGTGTTTGAGGTTGCTGTGAGCTGTGATGCCATGGGACTCTGCTGAGGGTGACATAGTGAGACTATGTCTCAAAATAAATAAATAAATAAACAACCCCCCAAATAACACCACCCCTTCCCTGCTGAATCAAATATTCTTGATGGGCAAAATCATCCACTGATGTTGGCGAAATTTATAGCATACCTCCTATTAAAATCCAAATCAATCCATCAAAACCACTGCCTAGTAGTAAATAGTATTCACTAAACAAGATGGCACCACAAGATTTTAAACCTGTTATAGAAGAACATAAAAGACAGGGCCTTTTTATTTTGTGTATCCGTTGTTGTAAAACTCTAATTATACCTATCACAAAACCAAACAACTATGGATGGAGGTTTGTTCAAGGCCTCCAAGCAATAAACCATATTGTTATTCCAAGGCATCAGTGGTTCTAAATCTCCAAACTTTGTTAAACTCTATATGAGGTATGTCCAACCCATGGCCCACAGGCTGTATGTGGCCCAGTACAAAATTGTAAACTTACTTAAAACATTATGAGATTATTATTTTTTTTGTGATTTCTTTGGCAGAACTCAATTGCACACTTTTCAAGCATGAACTTTGTAGGTGACAACACTGTGTCACAATGTCAAGTAAAATAAAAATACATCCTCTCTTGCTGTTGATGCACATTTGTAGCTTTAGTTTTACATCACTGTGCATCTTCCAGTGTGTAATCTTACAAGTGTAGACAGTTGAATCGACACCATTGGGTATTAGATGTGCTCGTGATAACTTGGTGAGACAGTGATTATCAATAATATTTCAACTTACCATTGCAAAGTTAGGCATTTAATATTATTTAGAAGTCAGGTAAGAATTCTTATTTGATTATTAAAGATGCTCCTACACCTCAGTGACACCTCACACATTGCTTTACAATTCCCTTTGCCTCATCCTTCATCTGCATCTGAGACGTGGAAGGGCCCAAACCTTGCTTCTATTTTCCTGTCAATTAATTTTCATAATAAAAGTAAATATGGTCCCTTATGTACAATCATGTTTTAAATTGCAGCATAGCTTCTACAATGTCTCAGAAGAAAATAGAACACCCAAAATAAAAATTATGGATGAAGGATAATTTTTGAATGAAAGGTGGACAGGTGACTACTTTTTAATTGAGTCAAATAGTAAGGCACTCTGCTTATTTTGTGGGGCATATGTGCAAGTTTTCAAAGACTAAACTTTGAAAAGGCATTATATACAAAAACATGCTGCCAAATTTGGTGTGTAGGAAGGGTTGTATCATAAGGACAAAATAATTGAACTGAAAAAAATGTGTCTTCTCAAGAAAAATTTTTTTTAAAAGTTCCAACTCAGATTCCATCCTGAAAGTTAGTCATGTGTAGCATATTTAATAGCTAAAAAATTAAAACCACTTATTGATAATGAGTTTATTAAGCAATGTGTGAAAAGCATGTCAGCTATAATTTGTCCTGACCAAAGAGGGATATTTCTAAAATCAATTTGTCTCACCAGAACATGGCCAGGTGAATTACAGAAATTTGAAGATCCATCGAAAAATGGTTGGAGAGTAAAGCTGCTAATTTAAAATGTTATGCTTTAGTGATGGATGACAGTACTGATGCTACAAATACAGCTCAAGTTGTCATTTTTATTAGAGCTATTGATGACAAATATAATGTCATGGAAGAAATGGCTTCTTTAGTGTCATCAAAAGATACAATTCCATCAAGAGAGTTGTATGAAGCAGTAAAAAATATATTTGTTAAAGCAATTTTCTTTGCCCATTATCCACATATCTGGTGTAGTTACTGATGGTGCCCTAGTGATGGTAGGTAAAATAGGAGGACTTGTAAAATTAATAGAAGACGATGCAATCGCTGCTCCAAATTCACATTTAATGAAGTACCATTGCATAGTACATCAAGAAAATTTATGTACAAAAGCTTTAAAAATGGATAATGTCATGCAAATCATCATCAAGACTGTGAATTTCATAAGGGCCAAGGGCCTAAATCATTGCCAAATTCAGGAATTCCTTAAAAGTATTGATGCTGACTGTAGAGACATTATTTACTTTTCAGAAGTAAGATGGCTAAGTTGAGGCCAAATGTTGAAACAATTTGAAGTCATTTATGGTAGCAAAAACCAAATTTGTGCCAGAACTTGATGATGAAAACTGGCTTACAGATTTATCATTTTTTAGTGGATCTATCTGCTCATTGAATTTAGTTAAACAACGTAAAAACTAATTTATGAATACAGTGTTTCAAACCATAACAGTGTTCCCAGTGAAACTGAAATTATGTCAAGTTCAGATTAAGGCAAACAATTTAATGCATTTCAAGACATCAGATAAACATGAACAGCAGGAACTAATGCAGCCTTGCTTGTCTTTTTGATACAAGAACTTGAAAATGGATCGCAAGGTTCTTGAATATTTTGGTGTATTTGCAATTCTCCTTTCAGTTGACATGAATATGTTACCTGTCAATTTTCAAATGGAATGCATAGAGCTGCAATTTGACATCCTACTTAAAGAAAAATTTGATTGTGTCTCTTTATTGGACTTTTAGAGGTCCTATTTTACCAGAGATAAATATCTCTTGCTTTATAACCACACCCTATTTGCATCATCACTTTTTGGCAGCATCTAGATTTACAGCAACTATTTTAAAGAATGGAGCACACTGAGAGTAAAATTAGAAACAAAATATCTGATGAGTACTTTGACAACTCACTGAGAATTGCAAATACTTCTATGGAACCAGATATTGATGCCTTAGTTTCTCAAATACAATGTCAATATCCTATTTTATGTTGCCCACTTTTCTTTTACTTTTATACTAAAAAATACCAAAAAAACCTAAAGATGTTTTAATACATAGATATGTACATTTTCTATCTTAGTGACTGCAAATTTGGGACCTGCCCAACAATTTTAAAAGACTCTGAATGGGCAGCTGCATAATCAGAATTATTATATGAGGACTTTTTTGCTTGTCTGTGGTGGCAGATAATCACAATAATTAGACATTGACTTTTTTTTTTTCTTTGCTCATCAGCTTTCATTGGTGTTTGTGTATTTAAAGTGTGGCCTAAGACAACTTTTCTTTTCCAACGTGGCCCAGAGAAGACAACCCTATGTATAGCCATAATTAGCAGGTCTTTCACAGTCACCGGTCTGTGTCATTTATTCTTCATATTCCAGTAGATCAAGGCAGCCAGTATGGTTTTGCCTTTGCTTGGGAGGCCAAATGTTCACCTGGACAGTAATATCCCAAAGTTTGCCCCTTCCTACTGTTTTCAAATTTTTTTTTTTTTTTTTTTTGTAGAGACAGAGTCTCACTGTACCACCCTCGGGTAGAGTGCCGTGGCGTCACAAGGCTCACAGCAACCTCTAACTCTTGGGCTTATGCGATTCTCTTGCCTCAGCCTCCCCAGCAGCTGGGACTACAGGCGCCCGCCACAACACCCGGCTATTTTTTTGTTGCAGTTTGGCCGGGGCTGGGTTTGAACCTGCCACCCTCGGCATATGGGGCCGGCGCCTTACTCACTGAGCCACAGGCGCCGCCCCTGTTTTCAAATTTTAAAGGCAGACTTAGAGGATGTGGCTTTTCCCCAAGACTCCACGTTACTGCAATATTTATTTATTTTGTAATTATATGTATTACATTTTTTTATTATATGTATTTTTATTAAATCATAAACTCATAGATCGTGTATACATTAATGCATTTATGGGGTACAATGTGCCCCATATAGAGTATAAATGTCTTAACACAATAACTAAGTAAACGAGACAAAGTACGTATTAACCACTGTGATGTAAGCATTACTGCAATATTTAGATGATTCTCTTCTGTGCTTTCCTCTATAAGTAGCCTGTGGAAAAAACAGTGCACATCTGTTAAAGCAACTGGCTGCTGAAAGTCATGAATTCTGTCAAGAGAAACTGCAACTATTGGCTCAGCACCCATAGCTCAGTGGTTAGGGTGCCGGCCACATACACCGAGGCTGGTTCGAACCCAGCCTGGGCCTGCTGAACAACAATGACAACAGCAAAAAAACCCAAAAAAAGCCAGGTGTTGTTGTGGGCACCCATAGTCCCAGCTACTTGGGAGGCTGAGGCAAGAAAATCGCTTAAGCACAGGAGTTTGAGTTTGCTGTGAGCTGTGATATCATGGCGCTCTACCAAGGGTGACATAGTGAGACTCTGTCTCAAAAACAAACAAAACCAAACAAAACAAAACAACCATCCCTCCCCCCCAAAAACTGCAGCTATTAATAGTAAAAGCTCAGGTGAAATATTTGGATCATTTAATTTCAGAGTATTAGATTGCATTTAGATCCAGACCAAATTCAAACAATTTTATGATTTCCAGACGCCAAAACCAAACACCAGCTCTGTGCATTTCTTGAACTGGCTGGTTATGGTTGTAACCAGATCCTGGACTTTGCCTCAGCCTTCCAAGGAGCTGGGACTACAGGCACCCGCCACAATGCCCGGCTGTTCTTTGGTTGTAGTTGTCATCGTTTAGTAGGCCTGGGCCAGGTTTGAACTCACCAGTCTCCGGATATGTGGCTGGCGCCCAAGCACTGAGCTACTGGTGCTGAGCCAGAAGAACAAGTTTTTAATAAACTGAAGAAGAAATTGGTAAATCTTCCAGCTCTAGGTGATGCTAGATTTAAGTAATTTATAATTAAGGTCTCTTTTCCCTTCTTTGTATGTGAAAAGGAAACACCTCACAGATCTTAACCCAAAAAAATGAAGGGCAGCCCCATCCTCTAGGACACTATAGTCAACAGCTGGATCCTGCCACCTGCAGAGCTCGCCACTGCCCAGGATTAGAGCCTGCCGCAGTCCTGCTAGTCAAGGCAGCTTAAGAGACAATTATAGGGTCCCCCCAGTTGTACCTGTAGAAGCTCTCACACTAGCACCACACACAGCATCTTTCTGCCAGCCTGTCCCTTTTTTTCCAGCTTGTACCCATCTCTACTAAAAACAGAAAAACTAGCCGGGCATAGTGGAGGGTGCCTGTGGTCCCAGCTACTTGGGAGACTGAGGCAGGAGGATCATTTGAACCCAGGAATGTGAGGTTGCTGTGAGCTAGGTTGATGCCATGGCACTCCAGCCTGGGCAACAGAGTGAGACTCTGTCACAAGCAAACAAAGAAATAACCTGTCTTGCCAGATGCTCTGATATTTCTGTTATTAACTACTGTACCTGATTAAGTCATTGGGTTATAGAAAAGATGGTTACTTTAAGAAAACAATGCTGGTGGGGTAACATCAATAAAGCAGCCAAAAATGCTTATTTGGCCTGCCCCACCTATCATAATTCAATCTTGGGAAGCCAGTACACACAGTCCCGGCCCTTTTGACCTCCTCAATGGGCCATTTGAGGTTTGGCAGGTGGATTTTTGCCTCCCTCACTTGGATTCAACTGTGTTTTAGTTTTGATCTATAAGTTCTTCCATTGGGTTGAAGCCTTCCCCTGCAGATGAGCCACCACCTCTGCAGTGGCTAAAGTCCTATTAAAGAAGATAATCCATCTCTAGAGTGCCACAGTGACCAAGGCACCATTTAATTGGACAAGTTATAAAACATGTATGATATGTGGTATTTGGCCAATTTTATAACACTTTCATTGTGTTTATCATCCCCAGTCCTCTGGGCTAGTTAAATGCACCAATAGTACCCTTATGAACCAATACATGGCCAAGCCAAGTATGGTGGTTCATGCTTGTAATCCCGGCACTTTAAGAGGCCGAGGTAGGAGGATCACATAAGCCTAGATATTCAAGGTTATAGTGAGATAAAGTAAGCTATGATCACACCACTACACTCCAGCCTGGGAACAGAGTGATACTCTGTTTCTTAAGAAAAGAATCAAAAACACAGCCAATTGGCAAAGTTTATGGAAACCTTACACTTGTCCACTTACCACTGATCAGTACCAAAAGCCCTAACCACAGTGCTTCAGAATTTAAGGGCCATTCCGTTTGGATTATGTACACTATCATCAACCAAGATAATTAGTGGCTACCCCATGCATTTGGCCTTAACTTCCTTAGCCTTCAAATTAATAAGAGGTGAAATGTATGATGTTGTAATGGTATGGTCAAATCTATGGCTAAAAAATACACTCTGGTGAAATAATCTCTTACTGTCTGCTTCTAGGAGACAAAGTTGTAAAACACCACAACCTTCAGCCAGGAGATTTTGTCTATTGGAAAAAACATTTACAAAAATATTCCCTCCAACCTTGCTGTAGGGACTCATAATAGGTCCTGTTGACCAACCCTTGTGCTGCCAAACTTAAAGGAATTGATGTCTGGATAATGCATCTCATCTACATAAAATAGTAGCTCCTGAGTGGATGTGCACTCCTATTGATTAATTAAAACTAAAAATGTCTAGGATTTGAAGCAGATAGCATCTAACTATATGGCTTTTCCCAAGATGTCCAGACCAGGCCTGTGTACCCTTTCCTCATTTCTTAATTCTTATGTTATTTTCTCCCTCTTTTTTCCTGAAAAAACAAGGCCCTTGTCTACATTCCCCAGTCCATCACCAAGGAGACGAAATCTTACCAATTGTCACATCTGTGATCATAAACCCCAATCTGTTCATGACTCTAGTGACCCCTTAGTCCAACCTATAACAAACATCACTAACATTCCAGGTCTAACCACCTGTACAGATTGTACTCCTGAACCTCCTATAGGATTAAGTGTTCTCATCCACCTTTCACTCCTGTTCCCTCCCTTACTTATTCAAAACAATGGTCCTCTCATTGGATCCTAGAAATATGTAGTGAACCATCCCTCTCAAAACATTCCTCGAGTTTCCATAAGATAAATAAGAAAAATTACTGGGATTGATTTTGAGAGGAGGGGCCATTATGTCTTTGTAAGTTAAATAACTGACCCTTAGTTTAATTCTATCACAGACAGAAAATTCACAAGTGAAAAGATTGTCTGTGTTTCTTCTACTGGGCACATTTTCTTGTGTGGATAGGATATCTCAACAAGGACCTCCAGATGTTTAGAGTAACAGGAAGCCAATGTGGATTGGGATATCTGACTGCTCTGTTGTCGATACAAATAGATCTGAAACTGATCGCTGGAATATTCATGGGAACAGTCTCCTCTCAAAAAGTTAAATATGAGTTACCTGGTGGATTATGGGACTCTGGATTTACCTCCTTTGGTGGATCTTTTGTATCATAGTATGGTGTAGCTGCAGATGAGGAAGAGAGATTTTTCTGCCACCTGATGAATTTTTGCAGACTCCACTGCAAAAGATAGCACTGTGCAACTGCACCTATTAGCTTCTCTTGCCAAGGTAGTGTTAGATAACAGCACAGATTATCTATTAGCTGGCCAGTGTGGTGTCTGTGGTGTTGCTAATACTATACACATTAGTATTTTGTATACATATTGTAGCAAACTCCTCTGGGGAATTGAAACTCAGTTCCATAAAATAAGAGAACAAGTTGCCTGGATACAACAAATCTCACCCAGTTTGCTAAGGTCACTGATCCATTCAGTTGGTTGCTTTTAAGTCTAGGTTTATAGCTTGAAATCTTTATGCAAGCTGGAACTGTCAGATTGCTGTTTCTTTGTTTTGTATTTTCCTTTTTAAATTACGTACCTGTTTTCTGTCAAATCTTGGCAGAAATATAACCCCTGAAAAAATAATATTGTCCCAGTGCTTTGAGATGTTAGTCAATGCCTATGGAACAGACAAAATCAAACATTACAATGAAATCCAGACAAACTAAGCCTGACAGCTTCTCCTGGCCTCTTCCTCAGATGTCAGATGTGGCTACACAGGTCTTGACATTGACTTCAGCTCTTGATCACTCCCCCTCATGTGGAACCAGATCAATTAACTGAGACAGGTTCTTCCCAGTACTGAGAGACACTTAAAATCTGACTATCAGCTAATTGATCAGCAATGCTTTTGGAGAAAGACCTTGATCAAAAGGGAGAAATGTGAAAGTTGCTGATACCAGGATGAAGCATATCTGAGATAAGAATGTTTCCAAGTACTTTCTAACAACTCACCAGAAATCCCTTCACACCCTTCACATATTGCTTGCTTTGCACAGTTTGCATATTTTGTATGTATACTGGAGAGGTACTGGCCCCATGGTATACATACATTTTTATGACAATGTGTATACCTAGACATTCTTTAGCGATGCTATAATCCAGATAAAGTGCTCTTGAAAGAATGCTTGCCCAGTAACAGCATCTCCACCAATGAACTGATGTCAACTCTGACTTGGAGGCATCAGAATGAATGAGTGCTGCTTCCAAGCAGCTTCTGTGAACTTCTCTCTTTTTGCCAATGAAAGCTTGCCCTGAGCCGTCCCTCACTAGATGCACCTGTGGCTTGCCATAGTGCATTCTAGATTATAATCCTTGCTTTTATTCTTGAATAAATTCAACATATTTGGAGACTTTTTCTTTGACTTTTTTTTAGGTTGATTAGAGCATTTACTTCATATATGCATCCCCAACACAGGAGGTGTATCATTTCAAAACCAGTGCACTTGCCTGTTCTTGAGGCCGAGCTCTCTGGTGTAGGGAGAGTGAATGTAGAAAGCAAGCCTGGACTCCTATCATAGGGACAGCTACTATAAGAGTCTAAGATAAAATTGTCAACCAACCCAGACTTAGCTATCCAAACTAGGAAGGTTCAGTGAGTGCCTGGCACACTCTCAAGAGCTATTCATGATGCACAGAGATAACTCAATTTGTCAGCATGAATGTAGTATTCTATTATGTGAATATAAAAAAATATGTTCATCTATTCTCTTACTGAAAGGATTTGGATTACTCCATTCCTTTGTATTACAAGTGATGGTGCAAGGAGTATACTTCTACCATGGATGGAAGAATTCTACACACACACACACACACACACACACACACACGGTTGAACCTTAAGAAATTGCTGATGGTTGACTAATTTTTGACCTATAAAAAACCACAAATGTTTTATGGTTCATTTTAATAGAAAATAAATTACTGGGTCAACGTGTATGTGTGGGTTTTCTTTCAATTTTAGTAAACATTTGTTGCAACAATTTGCTCTCATCAATTAATAGTTCAAAGAGTTCTTTCTCCAGCTTGTTCCAGCAGTTGACATTATTATATGGTTTTTGCACTCTATGATGGATGTGAAATAGTAACTCATTATTTTAATCTTAATTTTCCTTATTTTATTACTAGAGAAATTGAGCATCTTTTCATGTATTTATTAGACAATCTATTTTTCTGTTCTCCAAATTGTCCTTTTATATCCTTTCTCCAGTTAGTAATGGATTGTTTATTTTTTCTTATGCATATGTTTTAGTTCTTTATATATTTTGGATTTTAGTCTCTTACTGCCTTCTGTCATACAAAATGCTTTATATGATATAATCAAATTAATAGAAATATACATCATAATTCTACTTTTGATATCTTAAGAAATTCTTCTTTAACCTATGTTCATAAAGATATTCTCCCACGATTTTTTCTAATAGTTTTAAAGTATTATTTTTCACATTTAAGTCTTATAATCCAAAATGATTATGGCTATTTTGATATAAATTGTGAGTGGGATATATATTTATAACTTTTTTTCCCATGTGGGGAGCTAAATAATACAACATCATTGTGGAATCATTTCCCTATTGGTTACTGAAGTCTATTGCACAATTTATTAAGGCCCCATATTTTACTGAGTCTATTTCTGCACTGTCTGTTCTGCACTGTAAATCTTCTTTCCTATTTCTGCCTGAGTCTGTCTTAATTAAAAGTATAAAATCATCTAGATATTTGGAAGCTAACATTCCTCTTTCTTGATTTTTGTTTGTTTGGTTTGTTGTTGTTCTTTTATAATAACCTTGGCTTTTAGTCAGAATAAAACCCCAAAGGTACAGAGGAAATTGTCCCTTTTGTTGCTTAAGTTCAATGAATTATGGACAGCTGTGTAAAAATGTGATTATACAAAAGGGGTATGATCTAATGCTAATAGACTGAATGGGGAAACCCAGCAGGGCCTGTCTATCTAGATTCTTCTTGGCCTCTCTGAGCAGCATTCCTTCCTTCTGGGTGTGGTCAGGCAGACCCCTTTCTGGAATGGGGGTCTTGACCTACAGTCAAACAAGACAAATTAGAAAATTTCTTTATGGCCAGTTTTTTACACCAATAGGGCAGAAGGAAAGTTAGAGTAATATTTTTTGGTTTTATGGCTGGTTTTGGGTCAAAGAGGTTCTGGTTTTTGTGACCCACCTTGAGGAAGAGAGTGTTTTAATACTATTTTCTATGGCTAGCCTCAGGGGAGAATGGGATTGAGGGACAAGACAGCAGGAAAAAGAGGAAAACTTTTGCTTCTGAGGCTGCTTCTGAGGCTTCATTTTGGGGAGTTGTTTTTTGAGTCCCAGCAAAAACACCCCCCCAAATCCCAGATACTTACAACAACTACCTTATCTTACAACAACTTACAACAACCACCTGTTTTGTAGGTTGAATGTGGGTCTACAAGGCTCAACTAAGCCTGGCTTCTTAGGCTCATGTTTAAGTCTGCTCCTAGCATCTCTCATTAGAGGACCCATGACAAAAGGGGAGTACTTCTTGTGGCAAACTTGTCCTTTGGTGAATAGCAGGAATACAAGATGCCTCTTAAAGTCTCTGATCAGACCTGATACACTATCACTTTGGCCCATTTTTCATTGGTCAAAATAGGTCACATGACCAAGCCCAAAGTCCATGGGAATAAGAAAGTACACTCTGCCTTCTCTACTGAATGGATTGTACTACAAAGTTGCATTGCAAAGAGTGCAGAAATATAATTAAGACCTATCTGTTGTACTAGATAAGAGCTCCTTGAGAGCCAGGATGGTATCAGGTTAGGCTCATCATTGAATCCCCAGCTTCTAGGACAGTGCCTAGTATGCAGTAGGCACTTAATACATGCTATTGAAATAATGGATGAATAAATGGATGTTTGTGTTTCTGTTAAAAAATATAATCCTAGCTTTTGGGATGTTCACTCTTCCACATATACTTTTAAATCAGTCATTGAAGATATTGAACATCTACAACAAATTATAGGTTTTGATTGAAATTATACCAAATATTTCAATTAAGTTGGGGGAGAATTAACACTTTTCTCTTTCTTTCCTTCCTTCCTTCCTTCCTTCCTTCCTTCCTTCCTTCCTTCCTTCCTTCCTTCCTTCCTTCCTTCCTTCCTTTCCTTCCTTCCTTTCTTTCTTTCCTTCTTTCTTTTTTTTGAGATAGTCTAATTCTCTTGCCCAGGCTAGAGTGCCATGGCCTCAGCCTAGCTCACAGCAACCTCAAACTCCTGGGTTCAAGACATTCTCCTGCCTCAGCCTCCCAAGTAGTAGGGTCTACAAGTGCACAACAGCATGCCTGGCTAATTTTTTTTTATTTTTAGTAAAGATGAGTTGTCATTTTGCTCAGACTGATCTTGAACTCCTGAGTTCAAAGGATCCTCCCATCTGTGCCTCCCAAAGTGCTAGGATTAGTGGCCTGAGCCACTGCACCTGGTTGACATCTTGAGTCTTCTTTCAATGGACTATCTTCTCATTTATTTGGGTCATATTTTATGTCCTTTGGTCCTCATACATGTATGACCTTTTACTTTTCTAAATTTCTTACACATCTTTGACATCTTTATCAACTGCTAGATAATCATTTAGCTTTTATCTATTGATATGATGAATTATTTTAATATAAGCCTATTTTCTTCTTTTTGGTTATGGTTAATACTTCCTTTCTGGGACTTCATTCTACTCATTTATCTTATATATTTCTTTTTTTCAATACACTGGATATCTTTGTATTGTCCTTTCTGAACAGATGAGCTAAACAAAAATTTAGTAGTATCTTCACAAGGCATTATTCATATCTACCCAGAACACAGAAGGAATGTTCTATGAGTGAACTTATTTTATAAATGAGGAAGATGTGGCTTATCCGAATTCAAATTCTACAATCACCCCTCACTTGCTGTAGTAAGGAGTGGTTCCAGAATTTGAATTTAGATAATATGACTTGCAAAGAGTCTTTCTTTCTAGGATCAAAGTGTCCTTAAGAGGCAGAAACTTATTGGGCGTTCAGTGTATTTTGAGTGATCGGCATTTCTGCAAGGTCACCGGGGGACTAGAAAGAGTGTATCTGATACTTCTGGAGGTATCAGAAGTACTAGAAGGTCTAAGAGTGTTTGGAAGGCTAAATGTCCTGGGAGTCAGAGTATCTTAGAACACTAAAATTGGTGGGATCTCACCTAATGAGCACAATGCAAGGGTATATTTGAAAGTAACTAGGAGTACCATTCTGTTTTGATCACTATGGGTTTATAGTACAGTCTCAGGTCTGGTAGCATGATTCCTCCTGCTTTGTTTTTATTGCTCAGTAATGTTTTGGCTATTTGAGGTTTTTTCTGATTCCATATAAAACGAAGTATTATTTTTTCAAGATCTTTATTTATTTATTTATTATTTATTTTTTTGTGTTTAAACTAATTTTTTTTATTAAATCATAACTGTATACATTGATATGATCATGGGGCATCATACACTCGCTTCATAGACCATTTGACACATTTTTATCACAATGGTTAACATAGCCTTTCTGGCGTTATCTCAGTTACTGTGCCAAAACATTTACATTCTACATTTACCAAGTTTTGCAAATACCCATGTAAGATGCACCACAGGTGTGATCCCACCGATCCCCCTCCCTCTACCCACCACCCCCACCTCCCTTCCCCACTTCCCCCTATTGTTAGGTTATAACTGGGTTATAGCTTTCATGTGAGAGCCCCAAATTAGTTTCATAGTAGGGCTGAGTACATTGGGTACTTTTTCTTCCATTCTTGAGATACTTTACTAAGAAGAATATGTTCCAGCTGCATCCATGTAAACATGAAAGAGGTAAAGTCTCCATCTTTCTTTAAGGCTGCATAGTATTCCATGGTGTACATATACCACAATTTATTAATCTATTCGTGGATCGATGGGCACTTGGGCTTTTTCCATGACTTAGCAATTATGAATTGGGCTGCAATAAACATTCTGGTACAAATATCTTTGTTATGTTGTGATTTTTGGTCTTCTGGGTATATGCTCAGCAGGGGGATTACAGGATTGAATGGCAGATCTATTTTTAGATCTCTGAGTGTTCTCCATATATCTTTCCAAAAGGAATGTATTAATTTGCATCCCCACCAGCAGTGCAGAAGTGTTCCCTTTTCTCCACATCCACGCCAACATCTCTGGTCTTGAGATTTTGTGATATAGGCTAGTCTCAGTGGAGTTAGATGATATCTCAAAGTAGTTTTGATTTGCATTTCTCTGATGATTAAAGATGATGAGCATTTTTTCATATGTCTGAAGGCCGTGCGCCTGTCTTCTTCAGAGAAGTTTCTCTTCAAATCCCTTGCCCAGCCTGCGATGGGATCCCTTGTTTTTTTCTTGCTGATGCGTTTGAGTTCTCTGTGGATTCTGGTTACTAAACCTTTGTCAGAGATATACCCTGCAAATATCTTCTCCCATTCTGAGGGCTGTTTGCTTGCTTTACTTACAGTGTTCTTAGCTGTGCAGAAGCTTTTTAGTTTGATCAAGTCCCAGTAGTGTATTTTTGAAGCTGCTTCAATTGCCCGGGGGTTTCTCCTCATGAAATACTCACCCAGACCAATTTCTTCAAAGGTTTTCCCTACATTCTCCTCTAGTATTTTTATAGTTTCATGTCTTAAGTTTAAATCTTTAATCCAATGAGAGTCTATCTTAGTTAATGGTGAAAGGTGTGGGTCCAATTTCAGTCTTCTGCAGGTTGCCAGCCAGTTCACCCAGCACCATTTGTTAAATAGGGAATCTTTTCCCCACTGAATGTTTTTAATTGGCTCGTCAAAAATCAAATAGCAGTAAGTAGCTGGATTCATCTCTTGGTTCTCTATTCTGTTCCAGATATCTACTTCTCTGTTTTTGTGCCAATACCATGCTGTTTTGATCAGTATCGATTTGTAGTAAAGTCTGAGGTCTGGTAGTGTGATTCCTCCTGTTTTTTTTTTTATTTCTGAGTAAGGTCTTGGCTATTCGATGTTTTTTCTGATTCCATATAAAACGAAGTATTGTTTTTTCAAGATCTTTAAAATATGACAGTGGAGCTTTAATAGGGAGTGCGTTGAAATTATATATTGCTTTGGGTAGTATGGACATTTTGATAATGTTGATTCTTCCCAGCCATGAGCATGGTATGTTTTTCCATTTGTTAACATTTTCAGCTATTTCTTTTCTTAGAGTTTCATAGTTCTCTTTATAGAGATAATTCACGACTTTTGTTAGGTAAAAAAGCAGTTAAGGACTCTATCCCATTCACAGTAGTGCCAAAGAAGATGAAATATTTGGGAATTTACCTAACAAAAGACGTGAAAGATCTCTTTAATAGGAATTGCATTAAAATTCCAAAAGCAGAGAAGTAGATGTCTGGAACAGAATAGAGAACCAAGAGATGGATCCAGCTACTTACCGTTATTTGATCTTTGACAAGCCAATTAAAAACATTCAGTGGGGAAAAGATTCCCTATTTAACAAATGGTGCTGGGTAAACTGGCTGGCAACCTATAGAAGATTGAAACTGGACCCACACCTTTCACCACTAACTAAGATAGACTCTCAAATCTTTGGATCAAAGATTTAAATTTAAGACATGAAACTATAAAAATACTTGAAGGAAGTGCAGGGAAAACTCTTGAAGGAATTGGCCTGGGTGAATATTTTATGAGGAGGACTCCCCAGGCAATTGAAGCAGTATCAAAAATACACTACTGGGACCTGATCAAACTAAAAAGCTTCTGCACAGCCAAGAACATAGTGAGTAAAGCAAGCAGACAGCCCTCAGAATGGGAGAAAATATTTGCAGGTTATACCTCCGATAAAGGTCTAATAACCAGAATCCATAGAGAACTCAAACATATTAACAAGAAAAGAACACGTGACCCCATCTCAGGGTGGGAATGGGACTTGAAGAGAAACTTCTCTAAAGAAGACGGATGCAAGATCTACAAACACATGAAAAAAAGCTCATCATCCTTAATCATCAGAGAAATGCAAATCAAAACTACTCTGAGATATCACCTAACCCCAATAAGAGTAGCCCACATAACAAAATCCCAAAACCAGAAATGTTGGCATGGATGTGGAGGAAAGGGCACACTTCTACATTGCTGGTGGGAATGCCCACTAATACGTTCCTTCTGGAAGGATGTTTGGATAATACTTAAAGACCTACAAATAGACCTGCCATTTGATCCTATAATTCCTTTACTAGGTTTATACCCAGAAGACCAAAAGTCACAATATAACAAAGACATCTATACCAGAGTGTTTATTGCAGCCCAATTCATAATTGCTAAGTCATGGAAGAAGCCCAAGTGCCCATCGACCCACGAATGGACTAGCAAATTGTGGTACATGTATACCATGGAATATTATGCAGCCTTAAAGAAAGATGGAGACTTTACCTCTTTCATGTTTACATGGATGGAGCTGGAACATATTCTTCTTAGCAAAGTATCTCAGGAATGGAAGAAAAAGTATCCAATGTACTCAGCCCTACTATGAAGCTAAATTATAGCTTTCACATGAAGACTATAACCCAACTATAGCACAAGACTATGGGGAAAGGGCCAAGGAAGGGGAAGGGAGGGGGGAGGTTTTGGTAGAGGGAGGGTAATGGGTGGGGCCACATCTATGGCGCATCTTAGAATGGGTACAGGCAATTGCACTAATGTACACAGCTATGATTTAACAATAAAAAAAGAAAAAAAAAAACAAAAAAACCCCAAAGTAACTAAGAGTAAATTTTAAATGTCTTACCATAAAAAATAATTGAGGTGATGGCTGTGTTAATCAGTTTGATTTAAGCATTCCACGTTATATCCCATAAATGTATAGTTATGATTTTAATTAAAAATTAATTAAAAAAAGAAAAAGAAAAAAGTTAAATTAAAAAAAAAAAGATATCCCTCCAGGGTTGAATATCCTAGAAGGCAGGATGTTCATAGGCTCAGTGCAGATAAGGTGGTTTTATGTTACTCAGGGGAATCAATGTGTCTTTATGACACTGATGTCTCAGGTGGTCCTTGTATGGTCAGAGTAGTGCCCTGCAGGTTCACTTTGTCTCAGGATAAAAAGCATGCCCATCTAGGTTCCAAGTGTCTGATTGGATTGGGACATTTTAAAAGGTCAGAGTACTCTGGGGGACAAGGTGTTTAGAAGATCCAAAGAGAAAGGACTGATGAGCCTAAAAGGTAAAAGTCAAAGAGTCTGGGAGACTTGGAGCATCTTGGGAAGACATGAATATTGCAGAGACGAGGTGTTATGGGAAGCAAATATTCTGGGTCTACAGGTATTTTTAATATGTTAGAACACTTTTTGAAGTGTCCTTATAACATTATAAACTTTGTGGTGAGATTGTCCTGGAAAATAAAACTATTTTCACAGTGTTAGGGTGCTTTGGAGGTTGGTCTGGCTTGAGTGATTCAGAGACTCCGAATGTTCTGAGAGTCCAAAGCTGTTAAGACTATTAGGAAGGTCAGTATATCCTTTTGGTATCTCAATGTATGAAAATCTGATATTCTAAGGAGATTAAGGTTTTCAGACACAAAGACAGCCCAGAGATCAGGCAGTCTTTGAGGGTTTGGATAGACTGGAGTGGATCTGTCATGGGGTACAATGTCAAAAGTATCCTTGTATGATCAGAGTATTCTCAGGAATCAGAGGGTCCTGGAGGAGCAGAGTATGTTAGGTGGGGTGAGAGTATCCAGCAAATCAAGATATTTTGACAGTTTGGGGGATATTATTATGTATTATATCAATATTTAGGAGATCTTGTAGGGAATGTTTTTCCTGTGAGGCCAGGATTTCTTGAGTGTTGGAATAATTACCTTGTGTGGCAAGGCTCAGTAGCTTACACTTATATAATCTCAGTGACTCAGGAAGCTGAGATAGGAAGCTCATAGCTCAGAAGTCCAAGTCTGTAGTAAGCTATGATGTCACTACTGAACCCCAGCCTGAGCATCTGAGTGAGTCCCTGTCTGTAAAAATAAACAAATAAACAAATAAACAAATAAGAATTGCCTTGTTGGCTCAGCACCCATAGCACAGTGGTTATAGCGATAGCCACATACACCCAGGCTGGTGGGTTCGAATCCTGCCCGGCCAGCTAAACAACAATGACAACTGCAACAACAACAATAAAAATAGCTAGCTGTTGTGGTGGATGCTACTTGGGAAGCTGAGGTAAGAGAATGGCTTGAGCCCAAGAGTTTGAGGTTGCTATGAGCTGTGACACCATGCACTCTACTGAGGGCAACATAGTGAGACTCTGTCTCAGAAAGAAAAAAAAAAGAATTGCCTTGTAGATAGATGCAGTGGGTCAAAGCTTCTTTGGGCTGTCTGTATGTTGGGGGAAGGGGAGAGTGGCAGTTATTAGGGTACCTGCTGAGGGCAGAGATAGTATGCACTAGAAGGTTGAAGTGTCCTGGAATCAAGACGTCAAAGCATCTCATGTACTAAGGTATGCTGTATGGTCAGGGTGTCTTGGGAGACCAATGTGGTATCTATAGTCAATCAAAATATCATATGGGGGTGGCGCCTGTGGCTCAATGAGCAGGGCGCTGGCCCCATATACCAAAGGGTGGTGAGTTCAAGCCCGGCCCCAGCCAAACTGCAATGAAAAAAACAGCCGGGCGTTGTGGCTGGCGCCTGTAGTCCCAGCTACTCTAGAGGCTGAGGCAGGAGAATCACCTAAGCTCAGGAGTTTGAGATTGCTGTGAGCTGTGATGCCATGGCACTTTATCTAGGGTAATAAAGTGAAACTCTGTCTCAAAAAAAAAAAATATATATATCATATGGATCAGATCTGTGTGATCAGGTTATCTTTTAGGTTGGTGGGGTTGGTGGTGAAATCAAGTGATTTTTCCATGTCCACATGCCCTTTACAAGATTTGAGCCAACTAGCAGTTCTGAATGGGCAGGAAGGCAGGATTCTCTTGAGTGTCTAGATTCTATCAGGTCATGGAATTCCTTGAAGGGTCAGAGTTTTCCAAATCTCATCATGCCTTTGTGTCCTGGAAGCCATTGTGAGGCCAGGTATCATGCTGACTATAAGGCACTGTGGTCAAAGCTTCTTGTAGAGTCCATGTGCCCTAGAGAGTGAAAGCATCCTTTGTACCCTAGGAATTCAAGGATCTAACAGGGCCAGAATGACTCTGGGGGTTAGGGTCTCCCAGGGACTGTGTAGTAATAATGATGATGATAACAAGCGCACATTACTAGGTTCCAGGCACAGTCATGAATGCTTCTCTTCTATGAATTCAATCATTGCAGCTGTGCATGGTAGGTACAGTTGATCCTCAATTCATGGGCTCCATATTTATTAATTCACTTATTCACTGAAATTTATTTGTAACCCCCCAAACAATACACTTTTGGAAAACTCTTTGACACTTTTGTGGGCATCTTCGGTGGTATGCATGTGCAGAGCAGTGCAAACTTTGAGTTGCCACATTCCCAGCTGAGGTCAAATAAGGCAACGTTCTGCCTTTTTATTTCAGCTGTCATAGGTCTCACAAGTTCTTTTCACAACCTATTTGGTGTCATGTTTTTCATATTCTTATGCTTATGTTGGTGATTTTATTCTTTAAAATGGCCCCCACGTATAATGCAGAAGTGCCATGTAGTGTTCCTAAGTGCAAGAAGGCTGTGAGGTACCTTCCCAAGGAAACAGTCATGTTGGATAAGCTTCCTGGAGTAGAAGGAGGATTGATGTCTTGGAGGAGTGCTTCTCAACTTTTCTGTTGTTACTGACTGTTCATGTTCTCCCAGAATTCATATGTTGAAGCCCTGCCCCCAGTGTGATGGTATTTGGAGGTGGGGCCTTTGGGAGGTAATTAGCTTTAGATAAGGTTATTAGGGTGATGCCCCAAGGTGGTGTTAGTGTCCTTATAAGAAGAGGAAGAGAGACCAGAGCTGATTCTTTTCCCGCCACATAAAGACCCAATGAGAAGGTGGCCATCTGCAAGCCAGGAAGAGAGGCTTCACCAGGGAGCCAGAAAGACTGTCCCTTTGATCTTGGACTTTCCAGCTTCCAGAACTGTGAGAAATAAATGTCTATCATTTAAGCCACCCTGTCTATGGTATTTTGTTATGGCAGCTTAAGCTGACCAAGAAAAACATTGACTCAGTTCCCGGGGGATATTGTTACAATGCAGATTCTGACCCAGTAGGATGAGCCTACTGAGGTGGGCCCAGGATTCTGCATTTCTAACAAGCTTCCATGTGCTGCTGCTGACCCATGAATCCCGTCTTAAGCATCAAACCCAAAATATTATGATTTTTCCTGTCTCAAATTATCAGAGTATTTTCAAAGGATATGTGCCAATCTGGGAGTGGTGGCACAAGTATGTAGTCCCACCTACTAAGAGGTTGAGGAAGGAAGACCACTTGGGCCCAGAAGTTTGAGGCTCTAGTGAGCTATGATCACTACTGTATTCCAGCTGGGCAAGAGAGTGAAACCCCATCTTAAAAAAAAAAAAAAAAGAAAGAAAGAAAAGTAAGGAAAAGAAAAAAAAAAAGACAGATAAAAGAAGAGAAAAGGAAAGAAAAGCATGAGTGTGAATCAGTTAGCATGACCTTGGGGATCAGACTGTCCTATGGGTATAGTGTGTGCCAAGAAGATTAGTGTATTCTGACCAGGTCAGTGTCCTGAAAGGTTGAGGTGATGTGTTCCAGGTATCATAGTGTTCCTAGGTTTCAGGGTGTCTTGGGGGATCCTAAGGTCCTGGGCTTTCAGTTGTCCTTAAAGGATCAGGTCAGGGTGCCCTAGGCATGTCAGAATATATTTCTTGGGTGTAAAGAACCTCAAGAGGCAGAGTACTATGGGGTCAGCTTGTCCTTGAAGAATGAGCATGTTGAGACATCAAAGTAATAGCAAACTGTTTTAGAGTCTTGAAGTCTGGGGTGGGACAGGGGGTCAGGATGCCCCTGGAATTAAGATACTCTTATTGGTCAGGTTTTTCTGAAGATCTGAATGACCTTGGAAGATTATGGTATCCTGGGGGCTCTGAGTGAATGAAGAGATAATGTTTGGGGCAAGAAATCGGAGAGTACTAGAAACTCATTATACAATTGGGTTCAGGTTGTCCTGTGGGGTTGGCTGGTATATTCAGATATCAAGGTATCTGAGAGGGTACAGCACACACTTATGACTTTTTATTTTTGGTTTTTCTGGAAACAGGTCCTTGGCTGTCACCCCAGGCAGGACCTGCTTCTGGCCTGCCCCACCCTCTCTCCCTTCTCCTCCCCACTGTGGGGTTGTAAGGAGGGGTCTTAGAAGAAATGCATTTTCTCCTCCTTCCCCTGCCTGCTCTCAGGAGGGGATTTAATAGGACAAAAGAACCTGGTCCTCTGGGAATACGAGCTCTTGGCCCTGGTCCCTGGACCCTCCGACAGAACACCTTCCCTCATCCGGCTTGTGATCCTCCCCTGAGCAAGGGGCTCTGGTGATCAGGTAATGATTGGAGGGGCCCACAGGGGAGAGGAGGAGGTCACTCCTCCAAGACTCAGGGAAAGAGGGGTGGTGTGATAAAGTAGGCAGCCAACAGGAAAGAGACAGCAGTGTGCTGTGGGGAGAAGGGGCAGAGAAGCGTAGAGACAGAAACAGAGAAACAGGTGAGGTCCAGACAGAGAATGAGATGACATAGGAAGGAATGGGAAATTAGGAGACAATTAGAAAAAAGGAGGGACAGTGAAAACGGCAAGGATATCTATCTGTATCTACTCACATTCATTCAGAGACAGACTCAGGTATAAAGACAAGTGAGATAACAGGTGTAGAGAAGAACAACAGAAACAGAGCAAGACTGACCTAACATCAGAGACTCAGGGGCACAGGTGACTGGACGGTCTTTGGTGTCTGTTGCTGGCCATGGAAGCAGAAGGGAGGAGTCAGCAGGGTAAGCCAAAGAAAGGGAGAGTTTGCAGCAGCCTCTTGCCTGAGAGCCGCCCTGCCGCTGGGACTCTGACATCCATGATGGGTGAGTGCATCTTTGGGGTGCAGTTGGGTCCCCAAGAAAGCAGTGGGTGTGTGGCTCAATGTTTAGGCTCCATGGGGCAATGTTAGGAGTAGAAGTTAAAAACAGAATCTTAGCATGCTAGAACTGTGGGAACTTTAGAAAGTACAGGACAGTATGACTCTTTGGCCTTACAGATACAGAAGCTGAGCCCCCAGTGGCATGAGAGAGCTGCTGATCAGCTCGCACTGCGGTAGGGTCAGAGGTGCAGCTGATATCTGGCCCCTCACTCCTGATTGCAGAGCTCCTCAGCCCAGGGAACTGCCATCTCTGAGGGACAGAGCTAGGGAGCCAGGCTTTGGATCCAGGAGGGCTGATTCAGTGTAGGTGTCCCCACAGTGGATGGAGAGTGTAGGCTGAGGGTCATGCCCTTGGGTCCCCATGGGGATGCTGCCTCAGCTCCAGACATCTCCTTTTCTCAGTGTGTGCCTTCCAGGTGTTTCCTTTTCCCTCCCTTTTCTCTCCTCCCTGTGGCTTTCAGACTAATTAGTGTGGGGCTTACTGAACCTGCGGAGGAGAAGCAAACCTTTCCCACGAGCTCAGGTTCCTGCAGTCTGGTGGCCAGGCCAGGGCAGGGTTAGGAGAGAAAATGGTAAGTGAGTGAAGGGAGGGTGTGTCTGAGCAGAAGAGGAGGAATGTTTCATCTTCCCAGGTGAGGGGTGCAGGAGGATGGGAGCTGTATAAAGAAGGCACAAGTGGAATGTGAACCTTGAGAGAGGGGACAGGAAACAGGACTCTTCCCTGGAAAGCTGGAACTAGGGGTAAGGCAGACAGCAGAGCCGCAGATGTTTGCCTGTGTTCCCAGAGAAATACCCAGAGAGGTGAGGGCCACCTGGAGGGGCATGTGTCTGGGGGGTGCAACAGAGAGAGGCACACAGTGGTGTTGCCAATGGACCATGCCTGAGTGCCCAGGATGAGAATGAGTCTGAGAGTGTACCCTGTGGAGAGCACAGTCTGATGCAGGGGACTCAGAGGTGACACTGGGGTGGAGGCTGATCAGCAGCAGGGTGCAGGAACAGGGGTTCTGAGTGCTCAGGGTTCCTGGTGGGGGTGTGTGGATGAACACAAGGGGAGTAGCAGGGGGCATGGAACAGAATCCAGGACCAGCACTGGGGTTGGACAAGTGGTCCTACTCGAGGTGACTTCTCCCCTCTTACCCCCTCAGACATGAGTGCTCAGGCCTACAGGAAGCTCTCCAGTGCCGGAGTGGGGAGACCAAGGCTCTCCCCACAAGGAGCACAGAGGGGTCGACCACACTCTCGGCGCCGCCACCGCACTACCTTCAGCCCAGTACAGCTGGAACAGCTGGAGTCAGCCTTTGGGAGGAACCAGTACCCTGACATCTGGGCTCGGGAGAGTCTTGCCCGGGACACAGGCCTCAGTGAGGCCAGAATCCAGGTGATTCCCGGGTTCCTCCTCTCTTTGGGAAGATCTCTTTGGTGCTGGAGGACTGCCTGGGCATAAACTGTCACATAATGTTAGGCATTATAATCCTGACCTAAATGTTTGCTGGAACATCTAGGCCCCATCTAGCCTCAACATAACTTCCTCTGCATCTTGAATATCACTTGAGTTTAACCTGGGCTCTAACCCAATCTAATTTGGATTTCAACGTTTAATAGTGATGTGAATTCTAATAGAAAATCAACACTAACTGTTCGCATACATACCTAACCTTGTCCTAACCCCTGCTTGGAAATTCAATCAGCCCACTGCCCCTTGTCCTAAGCCTTAAGTAAACCCTACTCTAAATGCAAGCTTGTCTGTAACGATTAAACTTATCCATAGTCTTAATTGCCAAACATAACCCTATGGGAAATTTCCCATTCTCTGGGGGAGGAAAAATGTCATTGTTATCATATTTATCTCTTTCTTTTTGGGAGTTGACATTTGTTAATCAAAGTTGCCGAAAGTGGGCAAATTTAGACACAGGTGTCAGGTAAGCATGTGGGTTTCACTTTGTTGGTAGACAGGCTCAGCCTCACCCTCTGGAAGAGCTTTACTTCTTCTGGCAATGTGGTAGAGGCTCCCCACCACCTGTACCTCCTGTCAATGGAGGAGGGGTTGCCACCTCTTTGAGACACAGGCTCTGATGTGGCTATTCTCCCCCCTCTCCAGGTCTGGTTCCAGAACCGCAGAGCTAAGCAACGGAAGCACGAGCGGTCACTGCTCCAGCCACTGGCCCATCTGTCTCCTACCACCTTTTCTGGTTTCTTACCTGAGTCCCCTGCTTGCCCTTACTCCTATGCAACATCACCTCCACCCATGACCTGCTTTCCTCACTCCTACTCCCATGCCCTTACCTCCCAGCCACCTGCAGGTGGCTCCTTTGCTCTTCCACACCAGTCTGAGGACTGGTATCCCACCTTGCACCCAACCCCTACTGGTCATCTGCCCTGTCCCCCACCCACACCCATGCTTCCCCTCAGCTTTGAACCACCAAAGTCCTGGAACTAAGGTCAAACAAATGCCTGTGACCCTTGTGAAACATGAAGAAAATTGGGTAGCTTCCTTTCCGTCTAAGGATGAAGCAGAAATATGGTGCAGGTCAGCTCAGAGATTGGTAATTAAAAAATGGAAGATCATGATCAATTTTCACTGAGGTGATCAATGCAGAGAATTTGGGAAGGCGAACTACTTAGAAGGTATAGGTAAAAATGCCTCAGAGGAGGTGAATGGTGGAAGGGTAATACTGATAGAGACATCTGGTGAATGTGGATGATTGCAGGACATAGAGTAGAAGGGCTTCATTCACTGAGGTCATGACTGAAGAACTCCATCCCAGCCCTTTCTAGCTGACTTCACTAAGGCTTTTGATTTAAAGTCTGCCCTGTGCCTCCCTTCTCTGTTGCCCACTCCCACCCCAAATAGTCCCTAAATTTTGTTCATTCTGTTTTAGAAGTATCTCTCCAGTTTGTTCCTCTCCTTTCTGTTCCAGTGGACGTTTATTTTTTCTGGCTCCACAGATTCTGACTCACCATCCTTGTCGGTTCCCTTAGCTCTAGTCTCTCCCACTTCCAACAGACCTCTGCAAATCTGAACATCAAGGAATGGCTTTCTAATGGCTCTCTAGTAAAACATATGCAAATAAGATCTGAATAGCTTGGCCTATAAGAGTCTCTAACATCTGCCTTCAACTAACTTAATCATGATATGGTTTCTGATAGAGCAGAAGCCATTCGATTTAGGGCAAACTTTTCCAAGAGCAAACCATCTGAGGCTCATAAAAGATCATTCCCAGGAAAGGACCTCCCTTTCATGAGAAATGCCTTGATCTGAGCCTTCCCATAAGAAACCCTATATAGCCTAGTTGGTGATACCATTTTTATGCCATATTGCCTGTAATGTACTTATTTTATTCATATTTCATGTATATATATGTAGACCTACCTCCCTTATTGGCAAGTCCATAGGACAACACTTAGTAAACAGGCCTCTAGTGGTGAATACTCATGGTGTTTGTAGTTTTTTTAATATATTATTTAAGAAGCCTGAAGTTAAATTCTTGTATTACACATTTGCATACTTACCTATTATCTCCTGGGACTGAACTGCCTGCCTTCTGGAAAGATCATACGCGTTTGCATTCCACCAAATTTACCTGAGTATTGTTGACCTTTA
The DNA here is from genome assembly GCF_027406575.1 of Nycticebus coucang. Taxonomy (NCBI): domain Eukaryota; kingdom Metazoa; phylum Chordata; class Mammalia; order Primates; family Lorisidae; genus Nycticebus; species Nycticebus coucang. The sequence continues at coordinate 82,510,765 of NC_069796.1, forward strand.
CCATTTTCAACAATTTGTTAACTGAAAGTGATGTCTCCTTGTTACTTATTTTTATTTTACTTTTTTTAGAGGCAAAGTCTCGCTCTGTTGCCCAGGGTGGAATGTAGTGGCATAATCATAGCTCACTGTGACCCTGAGCTCCTGGGCTAAAGTGATCCTTCTGCCTAGGCCTCCTAAGCAGCTTGGACTTATAGGTGCATACCACCACACTTAGTTGGTCATCCAGAAGTCATTTGTAGAAGTAGGGTCTTGTAGTATTGCCCATGCTGGTCTCAAATGCCTGATCTCAAGTGATTCTCAGCCTCCCAAAGCACTGGGATTATAGGCCTGGGGCACTGCACCAGGCCACTGATCATTTTTAAATTTTCATCAACTAATGAGAGTTAACTTACTTCCATGCTTATTGGAAATTTATATTTTTTCTGCATTGCTTCTGAATTATTTGTGTATTTTTATATTTAAATAGTCATCCTTTTATTAGTGATATTGTGTATTAGGGATATGAATACCTATTCGTATATGTTGCAACTATTTTTCACAGTTTTGTATTTGTTTTTTAGTCTTTATCAACAAGAATTTCCTGAGAAAATTAAGCCCTAATTCCCTGTTGTATGTAATGAATTAACTTCTGTCCTAAACATCTACAACAGTATCAGTTGTGTAGAATTGATAGAATTTAGAAATTAGTCACTCAGTTCATTTTCTGTGTTCTGTGGTTCAAATGAGGAATCCTAGGAGAGAACTTTGTCTCTGCTTTTACTGTATTCACCCATGTTTTCTTCATTTATTTTGATCAAAAGATATGTCTTGAATCATCTGAAATACATAGTACAATAAAATACTAAGTACAATAAAATAGTCATATAATTTCATGACCCTTAATCAGCTACTTTTTCTGATATCATGTATATAATACATAGTAGTCTAACTTTGCCCTACTGATTTGTAAAAACATCTGTGTTCATACACTAAGTTCTCGTATATATCTGTGACAATTGTGGACTCATAATTCTTTTCCATCAATTAAATTCTCTATTCTGGTACCAATGTCACAGTGTTTTAATGATCGAAAATGTAAAGATCATTGATGCCTTTAAAATATTTAATTTTCTTATCCAAACACAAGGTGTATCTTGTCATTTCTTCTAGAGTTCTATGTCCTTCAGGAAAGTTATTTAAAAAGTAAATCTTAATAGGCATTTTATAAATTAGAAAAGTCACATATGCTCTCTGTAATGAGTCAATTCAAAAGAAAAAGACTATTCAGAACACACACACATACATACACTCCCCTGGAATGATTACAAAAACTTAATGTTAAAATTAGTTTTCAGAAAATAATTTCAATATATTATATCCTTTATGTAAAATTTTAAATATGCAAAATAAAAATGATTTAAAAATTTTTTAAATGGTTATATATTTACTTTTCCCATATATATGTTAGAGTTCATAGAAAAGAAATAAAATATGAAGACAAGTACACAAACAACAATACCAGTTTCCGGGCTGGGGGCAGGGGAAGCACAGAGTAACCTAGGAAATGCACATGGGGCGGCTCACTTTTCTCTGGGGTGCCTTCATGTTTGTTGTATTAGTTAGCCCAAAGACTTTTTGAATGTTTGAAATATTTTATAGTATAGTAAGTTTTTTCTAGGCTTAAGAAAACTCGATCTTTAAATAGGACAACATCCCAAGCTGCACATAGTAATTAAGCACAAAGTAACACATAGTACTTGTACACAAACTAATTAAGTAGGCCAGGCATGGTGGCTCATGCCTGTAATACTAGCACCCTGGGAGACTGAGGTGGGAAGAGCCCTTGAGCTTGAGAGTTTGAAACCAGCCTGAGCAAAGTGAGACCCTGTCTCTACTAAAAATAGAAAAATTAGCCAGGCATGGTGGTGGGTGCCTGTAGTTCCAGCCACTCAGGAAACTGAGGCAGGTGCATTGCTTAACCCTGGGGTTTGAGGTTGCTGTAAACTAGGCTGATGCCAAGGTACTCTAGCCTGGGCAACAGAGTAACACTCTGTCTCAAAAAAAAAAAAAAAATTTCAGTTAATGATTTCACCCACTAAAATCCTTATCTAACTCCACCATTAGAAGATAAACAATATTGTGTGTTACTGTCCACAAATTATTTCCGCTCATAGAAAAATATACAAATATACATACTCTATTGGTGTTTCCTTTTTAAAAATAATAATGGGATTCTACTTTATATATATTAACTCCTGAATGTCTTTTAAAAATTAACAACCTGTAAACATCTTCAAGTGGATTGTACAGATTTTATTGTTTTCATCATTGTTTAGTGATAGTTTCATGGGCCACTCAACCATCCATCCCTCTAACATCCAAGAGTCAGAGTTGGTGTTTTGTTTACCACCACCAATGCCACTGCAGGTGTATTAGTAAAAGATTATTTTTTAAAGAAGTAAAATCATGACTCTCAGAGATATAAAATAAACATATTTTATAAATAAAACATTATATATTTTATTTAACTCATCATTAAGGAGGTAATAATAAAGTGTTAAAACCAGTTAAAATAGACCATCCAAAGAACAGACACTTCTGTAGATGAGAAATAGTGAAATAAATGTGTAAATTGTGGCAAAATTGGCCTCTTTCACTGTTGGGTGGGGGTAGTCAAGGGAATCTGCCAGGAACAGAATTCATGTACATGTCTTATGGATGAGAATTATTTTTCATTGCTATCAGTTATCTACAATTCACAGAGTTGTAAAATAGCCCAATGAGTGGGAAGGCCTAAGAGATCCCACAGAATCAAAGCTGGAAAGGAGGGTCTTAAACAAAGCAGTTTTTCATCAAGACACATTTTCCCCCCTATGGTTTCCTTTTTTTTTTTAAGTCTTTTTTTTTTTATTAAATCATAACTGTATACATTGATATGATCATGGGGCATCATACACTCGCTTCATAGACCATTTGACACATTTTTGGCACAGTAACTGAGATAACGCCGGAAAGGCTATGTTAACCACTGTGATAAAAATGTGTCATATGGTTTCCTTTTGTATAGGCACTTTTATTTCTGTTGCGATAGTTGTCCCAAGGTTGCTATGTTAAAGATAATGTGCAGCTTAGGATGTTGTCCTATTTAATAAATGGGGTTTTTTTTAAGCCTAGCAAAAACTTTCCTCTAAAATTTCTTTAACGATTTGAAAAAACAAACAACAAAGAATTATAATGAATCTGAAATCGATTTTTGAATATGCCAAGAACCAGGAGATTGAGTTTTAAATCAATAGTCAAATATACCAGCACTATTTATTAAATGAAGTACCTTTGTCATATTGAATCAAGTTGCTAACTTTATCATGTATCATAAATTCCCACAAGCTTTAAAATCTATTCCTGGTTCTCTATTTTGGAGCTCCTTCTCCCACCAGCTTTTCAGGCTCATGCAGGGCAGGCGGTGCACAAACCTGGGGTCTCCCTCACCCTCCCCACACCACCCCTGAGCTGGGCTGGGAAATGGCTCCATGGGAGATCAGGTTCTCTGCACCCTTCTCTGCTAAATTTCCTATTCCTCATCTACCTTCTCGCCTCTCAGGAGACCGTGACACTCCAAGTTCTGGAGACAGCTAAGGAAAGCGGGAGCATCCTCATTAGAGGCCCTCTTCTCAGCACGGAGTCCCACCAAGTCTTCTTAGAAAGCATACGGGACAGGGCAGGGTACATCTCCACATCTTGACTCTCTTAGTCCTCCTGTCTTCCCTTCTGGGGAGAGGATATATTCTTAAAGTTTAAAGTTTAAATTAAGTTAAATAAGTTTAAAACTTTATTTAAAATAAAGTTTAAATTAAATTAAATAAGTTTAAAACTGGCAGAAAGTTGGAAATCTTTGCCCCATCTGGGATTTAAAAAATAAAATGATTTTCTTTGTTTTTAAATTTTTTTATTAAGTCATATATACATAGATCATGAATACATTTATGCCTTTGTGGGATTCAATGTGTTGATTATTCGTACAAATTGGAGTGCTTACATCCTATTAATTAACATAGTTTTCACCTCGTTTACTTAGTGTTAAGACATTGGTGTTCAATACTTGATAGATTTGACTTGTACCCTTGCAATATGCTCCATAGGTGTGGTCTCACCATTAACCGTCCCTCTATTGAACCACCCCCTCCCTTCTTATCCCCCTCCCCTTCCCTCCCCTTCCCTCCTCTTCCCTCCTTCACCCTGGGCTATACTTGTGATCCATCTCTCATGTGAAACTGTGAGTAATTATAAATTGGTTTCTCAGTAGTACTGAGTACATTGGATTTTTTTTCCATTCCTGAGATACTTTACTAAGAAGAATATTTTCCAGTTCCATCCCTGTAAAGATAAAAGAGGTAAAGTCTCCATCTTTTTTTAATTCTGTGTAGTATTCCATCAATTATATACCACAATTTATTGATTCATTCATGGATAGTTGGGCACTTGGGCTTCTTCCAAGACTTGGCAATTATGAATTGGGCTGAAATGAACAATCTGGTGCAGGTATCTTTGTTCCCAATTGATTTTTGGTCTTTTGAATAAATACCTACAAGAGGAATTGCAGGATCAAACGGCAGGTCTACATTTAGATCCCTGAGTGTTCTCCAAACTTCTTTCCAAAAGGAACATACTAGTTTGCATTCCCACCAGCAGTGCAGAAGTGTTCTCTTTTCTCCACCTCCAAGCCAACATGTGTAGTTTTGGGATTTTGTGATGTGGGCTACTCTTACTGGAGTTAGATAATATCTCAAAGTGGTTTTGGTTTGCATTTCTCTGATGATTAAAGACGATGAGCATTTTTTCATGTGTCTGTAGACCATGCACCTGTCTTCTTCAGAGAAGCTTCTGTTCTGGTCTCTAGCAGCTCCATCCTCCTTCCATCCTATCCCTGGCGCGCGCACGCGCGCGCGCGCGAACACACACACACACACACACACACACACACACACACACACACACAAAGGAGAAAATGCAGCCACGTTGAAGGTAAAGAAATCACAAATTGGACTCTGCTTTGGGAAATCAAAATCCCTAGTCTTTCAGGAGGTTCCCTTCCTAGCAGGCTCCAGATTCAAGTTCAGAAAACGACTCAGAACCTGAAGTGAGTGTGCGCGGTGTGGAGGGAGTTAGCTCTGGGAGGTCGGATCAGGTGCATGGCTCCAAGATGGAGCAATCTAGAGCGTCCAGGCACCACTGAAGACCCAGCGTGAAGCCGGGAGACCGCGGGCTGCGAAGCAGGGCGAGGATGCTCAGTAATTTGTCCCCAACTCCCCGTCCCCCCCGCCCCCCGCAGCGATGGAGGCGCGCAGACTGTGTCTTTCAGCGCACACTCAGCGTAGGCTGGGGTGATAGCGTTGCCAGGCGCAAATTTAACCAGGACGAAGTGTCGGCTTCAAATGCTTCTGTGCTAAACCTGGACTGCTTGGAACGTTTCTTCGAGGGTGAGGCTGGAACCCGCGAGTGTCCCTACTGCACAACAGATGACTCTGGACCTGGGCTGCTTCTGGCTCTTAGTGCCCTCACCTTCCCTGAGCCATAGGGTAATGTGTCTGTGCACTCCGGACACTTCCTAGTCTCGGAGTCTGGTATCTTCAGCTCTGTGGGGCCAATAAAAACTACACCTGGCAGCCCTACAAGGCAAAAGAACCTGTTGGGTCGTAGGACTGGCTATCCCAGGTCCCCAGAAAATGTGTTTCCTGCGTGGCTCACTCCTGACATCCGAGTCTTAACAAGAGTTCTTCCTCTCTCAGCTTCGGTTTTCTTCCAGAACTGAGTGTCTGGCTTCGGAAATCAGCAAGGGGACGAGGGGACAAGGGGACAAGTGAAGATCCTGGCCCGCTGCCTGCCAGAGTCTCTTCCCAGCCCTGACTCACTCTGGTACCTTGACAGACCTCTACAGCTCGCAGGTGGACGCAGCTTGGGACTGTCTACACCTCCCAGATCCTCAGGGTGTCCGCTTTGGGTCTTAGGAGGCCAAGACTCGGCCTTTACTTGTGAGGATGATACAGAGAACAGCAGGGAGGGAATCACAGTACCAGGAACCCAGGCTTAGAGGCCAGAGAAGGGACCGGGGCTTAGACCCTGAGAACTCGGCACTCTGTGGAGACAGGAAATGCTGGGGGATGGCTGAGGAGCCTCTCAAGCTCTGGGCTTGAAGCAGGGGGTCCGGGTGCTAGGCTTTAAGAACACTGGGTAGACATTCTCCCCAGGGGCTTATTACTGGGTTTTATTGGAATTTTCTGTACCCCATTCCAATTGAAACCCCCATGCCCTTCCTTATGTGACAGGAAGGAAAAGCTGAACCATAGAGGATCTGAGATTTCTTTCTTTCCTTTTTTTTTTTTTTTTTGCAGTTTTGGCTGGGTTGGGGCATGAACCCACCACCCCTGGTATATGGGGCCAGTGCCTTACTCCTTGAACCACAGGCGCTGCCCCTGAGATGACTTTTTTGAATTGGGTGATTAGCTTCAGAGTTTTCAAAATTCCTGACCCACCCAGACCATCCCTCACTCCAGTCTGTCCCTGGGATTCACCCTGCTAACCATGCAGCACCTTGTATAGGGGGTGCCTTACTGCTTTCCCAGTAAGAAGCCCAAGGTGGAGTAGGGGGGAGAGGTCAGCTCCACAGAGCAGCTCATTGTCCAGGCGTATGGGAGCCGGGGAGGTTGGGGAGAGAATGACTCTGTGTGTGGGTATGGGTATGTATGCTTAGGGTCTTCAGTATTTGGATATGTCTAGGCAGTCATATGGCTGAAGCTCTTGGGCCTCAGGGTATCAAGCAAATTTATTTGCAGAACTCCTGAGTCACCTGAGCCCTGCAGTTCCTGTTCCCCAAACTGGAATATGGGTAGTCCCTATGTTTCATCTGGTAGCCAGGATACCTCTGGGAGAACATAGCATTTTATGTTTTTTAATAGCTAAATCATATTTTTAAATTTATAACTAAGTCTTAAATAGCATCCTACAAATAACATGATATAAAACTATCAATGTCCCCAACACATTTTGATTGCATTAGGACACATCGATGCCCAAAATTCACACACATCTTTTTAAAATTAAATCATAACTGCGTACATTGATGCATTTATGGGGTTCAGTGTACTGATTTGATATACAAGGTGAAATGCTTACATTGCACTGATTAACACATCCATCACAATTATATTCTTTTCTTAATAGTTTTTAAATGTACCATTGCATCACGCACATTAGTTGGTCATCCCAAATGCCCTCCCTTTTCCCGCCTCTCCCCTCCCCTCCCCTCTCTCTCCTCTTCCCTTCTACTTTCTGGACTATAATAATGTTTTACCATTCATATGAATGTGTAGGTGATTATATATTGATTTCATAGTGGTATTGAGTACATTGGATACTTTTTTTCCATTCTTGAGATACTTTGCTAAGAAGAATGTGTTCCAGCTCCATCCACATAAATATAAAAGATGTGAAGTCACCATCTTTTTTATGTCTGCATAGTATTCCATGGTGTATATATACCACAATTTGTTAATCCATTCATGGGTTTGGGGGCACCTGGACTGTTCCATGTCTTGGCAATTATGAATTTGGCTGCAATAAACATTCCGGTACAAATGTCTTTGTTGTAAAATGATTTTTGATCATCTGGGTATATACCTAGTAGAGGAATTGTAGGATCAAACAGTAGGTCTACTTTTAGTTCCTTGAGTGTTTGCCAAACTTCTTTCCGAACTTCTTTCATATTAGCTCGCATTCCCACCAGAAGCGTACAAGTTTTCCCTTCTTTCTGCATCCACACCAACATCTGTAGTGTGAGGATTTTGTTATGTGGACCAATCTTATGGGAGTTAATTGATATTTCAAAGTGGTTTTGATTTGCATTTCTCTGATGATTAATGATGATGAGAATTTTTTCATGTGTTTATAGGCTGTGTACCTGTCTTCTTCAGAGAAGTTTCTGTTTAAGTCTCTTGCCCACATAGATATGGGGTTATTTTTTCTTTTCTTATTGATTATTCTGAGTTCTCTGTCGATTCTAGTTATCAGACCTTTGTCTGGAAGCATAACCTGAAAAAATCTACCATTCTGAAGGTTGTTTGTTTACTCTACTTTCTGTGCTCTTGGCTGTGCAAAAGCTTTTTAGTTTGATCAGATCCCAGTAAGGTATTTTTGGTGTTGCTTCAATTGCCCCGGCAAGGGGGGGCGGTCCTCCTCATAAAGTATTCTTCCAGGTCGATTTCTTCAAGCGTTTTCCCTGCACTCTCTTCTAGTATTTTTATAGTTTCATTTCTTAAGTTTAAATCTTTTATCCAGTGAGAATCAATTTTTGTTAATGGTGAAAGGTGGGGGTCCAGTTTCAGTCTTCTACCAGTCGCCAGCCAGTTTACCAGCACCATTTGTTAAATAGGGAGTCTTTCCCCCACTGAATGTTTTTTATAGGCTTATCAAAGATCAAATGACGATAAGCGGCTGGGTTCATCTCTTGGTTATCTATCCTGTTCCATAAATCTGCATCTCAGTTTTTGTGCCAGTACCATTCTGGCACAAAAATATCAAATATACTATAGATTTATAGTAAAGCCTGAAGTCTGGCAACATGATACCTCCTGATTTGTTTTTATTTCTGAGTAATGTATCGGATATTCGAGTTTTTTTCTGATTCCAAATAAAACAAAGCACTATTTTTTCAAGCTCTTTAATATGACAGTGTTGCTTTAATAGGGATTGCATTAAATCTGTAGATTGCTTTGGGTAGTATAGACATTTTAACAATGTTGATTCTTCCCAGCCATGAGCATGGTATGTTTTTCCATTTGTTAACATCTTCACCTATTTCTTTTCTCAGAGTTCCATAATTCTCTTTATAGAGATGTTTCATGCACTTTGTTAGGTAAATTCCCAGATATTTCATCTTCTTTGGCATGACTGTAAAAGGAATAGAGTCCTTGGCTTTATTTTCAGCTTGACTATTGTTGGTGTACATAAAAGCTACTGATTTGTAAGTATTGATTTTGTATGCTGAGATGCTGCTGCATTCCTTGATCACTTCTAAGAGTTTTGTAGTTGAGTCCCTGGAGTTTTCCAGGTATAGGATCACATCATCAGTGAAGAGTGAGACTTTGATCTCCTCTGACCCTATTTTGATACCCTTGATAGCGTTCTCTGATTGCGATGGCTAAGACTTCCATTACTATGTTGAATAGCAGTGGAGACAGTGGGCATTCTTGTCTAGTTACAGATCTAAGTGGAAATGTTTTTAATTTTACTCCATATAATATGATATTGGCTGTGTGTTTGCTGTATATAGCCTCTATCAGTTTAAGAAATGTCCCTTCTATGCCTATTTTCTTAAGCGTTCTGATCATGAAAGGATGCTGGATATTGTCAAAAGCTTTTTCTGCATCAATTGAGAGAATCGTATGGCCTTTGTTTTTCATTTTAGTTATGTGACGTATTATATTTACTTTGCATATGTTGATTTGTGTATGTTGAACCAACCCTATAACCCTGGAATAAGGAAAACTTGATCATAGTGTATAATTTTTTTGAAGTGCTGTTGAATTCTGTTTGCTATGATCTTATTGAATATTTTTGCATCAATATTCATTAATGATATTGGTCTATAATTTTCTTTCTTTGTTGGATCCTTTCCTGGTTTTGTGATTAGGGTGATATTGGCTTCATAGAATGTGTTGGGAAGTATTCCTTTTTTTCTTATGCTTTGGAAAATGTTGCATAATATAGGTACTAGTTCCTCTATAACAGTTTGATTGAATTTGGATTTGGAGCCATCTGGTTTGGACTTTTCTTTTTTGGGAGATTTCGTACAGTTAATGCTATTTCTGTGCTTGAAATGGGTCTATTCAGAATTTCTTTTCTTTCTTTCTTTCTTTTTTTTTTTTTTTTGAGACAGAGTCTTACATGTTGCCCTTTGGTAGTAGTGCCATGGCATCACTGCTCACAGCAACCTGAAACTCTTGGGCTTAAGTGGTTCTCTTGTCTCAGCTTCCCAAGTAGCTGGGACTACAAGCATCCATCCCAACACCTGGCTATTTTTTGTTGTTGTTGTTGCAGATGTCATTATTTTTTGACAGGCCCAGGCCCAGTTCAAACCCATAATCCCTGGCATATATGGCCAGTGCCCTAATTGTTGAGTTATGGGTGCCAAGCCCAGAATTTTTAATTCTTTCTTGCTGAATCTAGGATGGTGGTGGGCTTCTAGGTATTGGTCCATCTCATCAAGATTTTCATATTTCTGAAAAGAATTTTTTTGTAGTAACCATCAAGGATTTTTTTGTATTTCTGAGGTGCCTGTTGTTATTTCTCCTTTACTTTTTCTGATAGACTATATTAGAGATTTTACCTTCCTGTTTTTGGTTAGGTTGGCCAAAGGTTTATCAATTTTGTTAATCTTTTCAAAAAACCAACTTTTTGTTTTGTTGATCTTCTGAATGATTCTTTTTTTTTTTTTTCAATTTCATTTAATTCTGCCCTATTGGTTATTTCTTTTCTTCTGCTGGGTTTGGGGTTGGAATATTCTTCCTTTTCCTGTTGCTTGAGATGACCCATTAAGTTGTTAGCTTTCTCTCTTTCTGTTTTCTTCATGTAGGTGTCCAAGGGTATAAATTTCCCCCTTAGGACTGCCTTTGCAGTATCCCACAGGTTTTGATAGTTTGTGTCTTCATTATCATTTTGTTCCAAAAATTTGGTGATCTCCTTCTTAATCTTGTCTTTGATCCAGCTATTATTCAGCCTAAGATTATTTAGTTTCCATGACTTTGTTCGAGTATGAAGATTCCTATTGCTATTGAGTTCAACTTTTATTCCATGATGGTCCAAGAAGATACAAGGAATAATTTCTGTTCTTTTAAATTTGCTGAGGTTAGACTTGTGTCCTAAGATAGAATAAATTTTGGAGGATGATCCTTGGGCTGATGAGAAGAATGTATATTCAGTTTTATTAGGATGAAATGTTCTGTAGAGATCTGCTAAGTCCATTTGTTCTAGGGTCAGGTTTAAGTCTAATGTTTCTTTGTTTTGTTCTTCTTGGAGGATCTATCCAAAACTGTCAAAGGGGTATTAAGATCTCCAATTATTATAGTGCAGGAAGATATCAAGTTGTTCATATCCATTAAGATTTGCTTTATAAATTGAGGAGCATTCTGGCAGGGTGCATCAATGTTAATTATCAAAATCTCTTCATGTTGGGTGTTCCCCTTGACAAATATGTAGTGACCATCCTTATCTTTCTTTATCTTTGTTGGTTTAAAGCCAATTGTATCTGCAAATAAAATTGCAACCTCTGTTTTTTTCTGATTTCCATTTGCCTGTATTATACATGTCCATCCCTTCATCCTGAGTCTATATTTATCCTTTAAGGTAAGATGAGATTATTGTATTCAGCAGATATCTGGTCTCAGTTTATGTATTTAGTCAGCCAATCTGTGCCTCTTTAGAGGACAATTTAAACCATTCACATTAATTGAGAGTATTGATAAGCCTAGTAGTGTCTTGGCTGTCATGTTTTTCGAATGTCCAGTAAATATATTTAATACTTTCACCATTGTGGAAGTTGGGTTTTGTTCAAAAATTTCTGAGTGAGCTTACTTTGGTGGTAGAGCATTGTTCTGGTCATTGTGCAGGATGGGTCTGAGAATATCCTGGAGAGCTGGTTTAGTTATGGCAAATTTCCTTAACATGTGTATGTCATTAAAGTATTTGATTTCTCCATCACAAATGAAACTCAGTTTAGCTGGATATAGGATCCTAGGCTGAAAGTTGTTTTATTTTAGGATATTGAAGGTCGATGACCATTCTCTTCTGGCTTGAAACGTTTAGGCTGAGAGATCTGTAGTCATTCTGATATTTATGCCTTTGTAGGTAATGCTTTTCTTATTACTGGCTGCTTGAAGAATTTTCTCCTTCATGTTAACTTTGACAAAGTTAATTAGAATGTGTCTAGGAGATGCATTATATGTATTGAGTCTTGCAGGGGTTCTGAAACTATGTACTATATGAATTTCTCTATCTCTTGCATGTTTGGGGAATTCACCTCCATTATGTCTTGGTATGGGCATCTGTGCCTTTAGGACCATCCTCTTCTCCTTCAGGAATTCCTATCAGATGAATGTTTGCTCTTTTGGAGTGGTCCCACAACTTTCTCAGGTAATAATTAGTTTTTGCTCTCCACTTCTCTGCCTCTTTGAGGCATTTGGAAGTGTTCAAAAACTTGGTCTTCAGGGTCAAATAGAGAGAAATGGCCATGGAGCCCCCCAGGGCTGTGGGTGAGTGATTTCTGAAGGGGTGGAGGTGTGAAGCAGCTGATCACTGTGACCCATCTTTGGGAAAACATCTGGGAACTACAGTATAGCCTCAAGCCTCAGCTTATTTGAAGCTTGAGAGACTCAAAGCCTCCTGGACAGCAGCCTCACAGAGAAAGTATTTTGATCTCACCATTTAGCCAGCTTCCATCTCCCCCATGTCCCTGACAATGATGAAAGGGCTTCTGATTAAGAACTCAAGCCCACCTGTGTTGCTGCATCAGGTTACCAAGACTGCCCAGTTAGATACCTTCAACTTCCAGAGCTACTTTATGCAGGGTGTCTTTGCCCATTTCCCTGAGATCTTATTTATTCACCGGACCTATAACTCAAGGAGAAAGGTCTTATATACCTTCCTGGTGGATAGACCTCAGGTACAGCTAGAGGGTCATTTTGCCCTGGCAGTCTACTTTGCCATCCCTGCCAAGGAGGATGCTGAAGGCTTTGCCCAGATGTTCCAGGTGTTAAGAAGTTTAACCCAGCATGGGAAAGAGTCTGTACTATCCTGGTGGATCCCTACTTTCTACCCCTGCCAACCCTAACCATGGAGTTTCCCACAGCTGAGGTCCTGCTCTCAGCCTTCCACATTTGTAAGTTCTCCAGGGCAAGTTCTATCAACTATCTCTCTAATGGCCCGTGGAAAGGGTGCTCCTGACTTCACTGCAGAGCATGATGTGCTCAGCCATAGAAGGCAACCTGAGAAAGCTATATGAACTCATGAACAACTGCACCCCCCTGGCCAAGCTGCCTTAGGGTTGCACAAAGGCTGCTTAATGACTGCATCTGGCTGGCCCACTGATGGAGAAGCCAAGCCGAGAGCAGCCACTACTTCCACAGCCTCTAGGTCACCGCTTACATCCTCAGCCAATTCTTTGACACCACCCCATCTGAGAAACAAGGCTTGTCCTCTCTGTTCCAATACATGCAGCAGAACTCTGGAAACAAGGGAAGCTTTAACGCGGGCCTGAGTCCCCAGGACAGTTTTACCCCTTCAGATGCCAGCCCTAAGAGCTCCAAAAAGGAGCAGTTAGTAGAATCCCTCATCCAGCACTCCCTCAATGCCATTTGCACAGCACCAGCAGCCCAGCTCTGCCTGGGCAAGCTTGCTGTGGTCCAGAAATCCACAAATCCCATCCGCTCTGCCTCAGAAACGATGAATATACAGACCCTGGAAGACACTCACAAGGTGCAACCCCAGCCCCGGCCAGCTGCCACTGCTACTTTAACCAGGCCTTCTACCTGCCCTGCCGCCACATCCTAGCCATGCTCAGTGCCTGCCACCAGGTGCTCCAGCCCAACATGCTGCCTGCTCAATGGGTGACAGGCTGTGCCAGCAGTTTAGACAGCATCCTGGGCAGCAAGTGGAATAAGACTCTGGACAAGCACTTGGCAATGACTCACCTCACTGAGGAGGTAGGTCGGCTCTTGCAGGACTGCAGCAAGGAGGAGTTCGAGCGGAGGTACAGTACCCTGCAGGAACTGGCCGACAGCTGGATCAGCCCTTATGAGCAGGTCCAACTGTGATTACTCTCCACACCCAGAGGTGTGCGTGCATGTGTACCCACTCACATCCACCCTTACACACACACACTCACACTAGTGTATTCCTGTGGGTCCTCTTTTCAGAATAATAAGGACCAAGGGTCTCCTAATCTACCATAGCTTGCTATCTAGAAGGTGCCTAGCTCCCTAAGACAGAAATCAGCAATTATTTTCTGTAAATGGCCCCTAACCAAGCAATTCCTGGTCTAAGATAAGAGATTGGGTGGCGAGATTGAGGGCTGGGGCTTGGCGGCAGCTGCCTCAGTCATAAGATGACTCACCTGACCCATCTTCCTGAGTGAGCTGGCCTGGGAGCCTTCCCACAAAGGAAGAGGACCCTCTGGAGAGTTGGCTCAGCCAGGATCCCAGCATTTACCTCCCTTCCCCATCCTGGAGTCAATAAAATTGAATGTTGCACATTCAAAAAACAAACAAACAAACAAAAAACTTTGTCTTCAACTTCAGAGATCCTTTCTTCTGCCTGCTCCACTCTATTACTGAGGGATTCTACTGTATTACAAAGCTCCTCGAATAACTTTCTCATTTCCTTAAGCTCTGCAGTTTCTTTTCTCATTATGTCCAAATCCTTGGAGATTTTGTCTTTGAATTCATTGATTTCTTGCAACACCTTTTGAGCTACTCTTTGAATTTCAATTTCTAACTTTTCTTCTATTCCATTAATCTTATTTGGCATCCATTTTTCCCAATTCCATTTCTGACAATTTAGCCATTTTCCTATGAGTGGCATCTTCTGTTTTATCTCCTTTGTCATTCCTTGGGGGAGTTGATCTACTCTGATTATTCATGTTGCTGGAGTTCTTCCCCTGGTTCTGCCCCATGATTATTTTCTGCAGTGTGGCTATTTAAAGTGGTAAGGTAAGTTTGGATTGGGGGCCCCAGGAGGTAGAGTTAATCACTCATCTCCAGAGGACAGAACTGAGCTGGGGCTTGTCATTGTGGGTTTTCTCCTACAGCCTTACAGTGGTTCCTTTCAGAGCTGTAGCCTAAGACTCTGAAGACCTGCTTAGTAAGAGAGTGCAAGAGGGCTCTGACCTGAAATCAGCCATCTCTACCCAGTCTTAAGGAGTAGAGGTGTTAGGTTGGAATCTCATCTGAGGAGAGATATAAGCATCTGTGTTGCCCTGCCCCCCATCCCCCCCCAACAGCTGGTGAAGGAGATTCAGTCCTTTCCCACTTTAAACCAACCGGCACTCCACCTGGGAGGGACTTTGGGTGGACAGCCCAGGTCTAGAGTTCTAAACAGATTGACCCTGACAGTATAATCACTGCTGAATAGGGAGAGCTAAAAGGGTCTCCAATATCCTGATAATGGAAATTCACAGATAGTTCCAACCAGCATACACAATGAGATGGAGCCTGGTCTCCTCCAGTGGGACACAAATTCAGGAAAGATCACTAGCCACAGTCAGGACAAAGGCATCAATACCTCTACCCTTGTAATTCTGAACTGGGCCTGAGTTTACCCGCTCTTAAAAGTTGAAACCTGGGCATCAGTGGTCTGTCCTGGGAAAGTCCAAACCAGACACCAGTGGCTCCACCCTTGAAAGTCTAAACTGGGTGTCAGCAGCTCCACCCTTTAATCACCCTCCAAATCAGGTGTCAGCTCCCAGCCATTGAAAGTCCATGCCAGGCATCCACAGCTCAGCCCTTGAAAATCTAAACCCAGTGCCAGCAGCTGCGCCCTTGGAAGCCCAAACCGGATGTCCACAACTCTGCTCTTGAAAGTCCAAACCAGGCATCAGAAGCTGCACCCTTGGAAGTTCAAACCGGTACCCCCAATTTATTCCTTGAAATTCCAAACTGGGCGCCAGTGGCAGCTCTGCCCTTGGAAGTCTAAACCAGTTGTTAGTGGCTCCACCCCACAAAGTCCCAAGGAGGGTGAGCTCACCTGCCCGAGGTAGCCCTAACCTGGTGTCAGAGGCTTTGCCCTTGAAAGTCGGAAGTGGGGAGCTGGGTAGTGTCTCTGGTGTTTCTCTCTCCCTAAGTCCCTTTCTTCCCTTGCCCCCCTCCCTTCACTCAAATTACTGTTTCTGCACTTCTATCTATACTATGCCCAGACCTCCTAGGGAATGGTCACACCTCTGGATTCTGGAGTGGGTAGACCTTCAGACTGCTAGGCAAGAGGGGGAAGGGTGTACTGAAAATTCAGTATTGTGGGGAGAGTATTTGTTCAGTTTTATGCTGGGCAGGATGATCCCTAGGCTCACAGGTGGGATCTCCCTGGAGGAGGATGCCCAGTATTTTGTGGCTGTCACCTGGTGGGTAAAATGAGAGGTCTTTTTGTCTCCTGTTTGCTTGCAGAGAGCCTGCAGCCAGCCTCCCGCTTGGGGGAGGGGTCTCTTATCCTCATGTTACTGGGCTTTGTACCTGGAATTTGTTCTCTAGGATCCTCTTTCTTGGAGTCGCAGGTTGCCACAGCCAAGATGATGTGTACCTGTCTATCTTCTTTCCTATCTCAGCTCCCCTCCTTCAGTTTCAGAGGCCAAATATGTCCAGAATCTATCCTTCTTGTCAGGAGCCTCTGGCTAAAGTTGCTTCTCATTGGCCATCTTCTTCCTTCTCCCACCGTAGCATTTTTTTCTTTCTTCCTTTTTTTTCTTTGAGACAGAGTGTCACTTGGTTGCCCATGCTAGAGTGCCACGGCATCAGCCTAGCTCACAAAAACTTCAGACTCCTGGGTTCAAGTAATACTCCTGCTTCAACCTCCCTAGTAGCTGGGACTATGGGTGCCTGCCAGAATGCCTGGCTAGTTTCTCTATTTTTAGTAGAGAAAGGGTCTTGCTCTTGCTCAGGCTGGTCTCCAGCTCCTGAACTTAAGGGATACTTCTGCTTCAGCCTCCCAGAATGCTAGGATTACAGGCATAAGCCTCTGTTCCCTGGCCAGAATCCAGCATTTTCTAGAGTGAGATAGGCCCATGTTTCCTCAGGGTAAAGGGTACAGGGAAGCCCCCCAAACCAGAGGCAGGGACCCAGGCACTGGCTAGGAAAGGAGAAGCAGGGGTGGAGACAGCCAGCTCCTCACCATATAGGTTCTTCAATCACAGGGATGGATGGGATGGACACCCCAGGATGAAAGAAGTCAGGTCATCTCACTCATCTCCAGAGGACAGAACTGACCCTTGGCAAAGCTACCTGCCTTAGCTGTCATAGACAAACTGCTCAGGCCCCAGACTTCTGATTCGCACTACCATCTCCCCTTCCAACCTTATAAATGCCTCTGCTTTTTTGCTAGACTCCTCAGATACCAACTGGAATTCTAATTCTTATAGAATCCAACATTTATTGGGCACCTACCTAGTGACAAGTGGGGAGCCACATGCTGGAGATTCATTTTGGATCCAAGAACTCCTGCCAGACACTGGTACAACTGGGACAAGAGGACCAAGTGAGTCAGAAGATCAGACTTCTGGAGGAAATCCTCTCCCTCTCCTCTTCAGAGACTTGCCCCGCTCTGCTGAGTTCCTCTTCTAAGTGTATCTGCAGGCTGCCACTGAGCTGTGTTTGTGTATATAGGATGGGGGGAAGGAATATGAGGGTCAGAGGAGCCCCAGCCCGACAGGCACCTGCAGAAACCCTTGGCTAAAGGGCTCTGACACAGAACCTCCTGCTATACACTGGCTGCCAGGTGGGGGATTTCGTTTCCATACTTTATCCTCCGCAGCTGTGACTCACTCTGCAGATCTACTGTAGATCTAATCATTACCCTTTTCACCAGATACCTTCCCAGCTAAGCTAGGTGCCCCTGTCCAGCCTAAGTATCCCATCTCAGGGACACTAGGCATCAGCCACAAACCGGCTGGGAAACCCTGGGCCTCAAGCGCCTCCACAGTGTTCTCTGGAGGAACCCTGGGCCAGAGTCCTCCCACAGTCCCACCTCCACAAAGCTTGTGGTTAGGGAGTCTCTGGTCTCCGTCTCCTGGCTGCTTCTTCTTCAAGGCTGTGCAGAGGAGCCCAGGCACTCATTCCTTCCATCTAGGCACTACTTAGGGGTGAGAGGTCAGAGCCCCAGGGAAGTCCTGAGTTGGGGGTGGGAGGGGCAGTGGTGATGCTGGCAGGAGAAAGGTGCAGGAGAAAGGTGCAGGAGAATCCTGAGGGAGTTAGGAGAGAGCTCCTTCGGTGATCTATATCTTCTTTCTTACTTTATTAACCAAGCCAAATCAAAACAAAAAGCTACTTCAGAACCTCCTGCCCCCCTTAAGAATTCAGTGTCCAAAAATGAAAATTTCCTTTGGTCACAGTTTGTAAACCCAAGGGGATACCTCTCCCCTAACATCCCTCTCCCCTAAGTCTCCTCCTTTAACCCCTCCATACCTGCCAACCCTAACACCCCCCCCAAACTCCCCATCCCTAACCCCAATCCACCTCCTTCTCAGATTGTTCCAGGGTCTGATATTTTGTTTTGCAGGGGTGACACAGAGCACCCATAGGTGAAACATTTAGTTAAGTGGGGTGAGAGGTCTTTCTGATCCTGTTTGGGTTCTGGAAGATCTAGCTGTCCCTGTCACATGGACCTGGAAGATACAACTCATCACAACTCTGTTCCACTGCCTGGCATTTGGGCTGAATCTCCTGACACTTGTTTAGGAGACTCTAAAGACCTGGGGCAGTGGCACTGTGCAAGCAACTGTGCAAGCAACCTTCCCAAAGCAGAGCATGAAGGGGCCCAACTCGTGCCTGAGTGAATTCGGACCCAGAACACCCTGTTAAGTGTAGCCTTCTGCCCTATCTCCAGAAATTCACTGTAGGCTGCACTTCTCTCCAGTTTATCAGCGTGCTTTCTTGAGCCCTTGTGTCTGCAGAGACTTGAGCCAGGACATGGGCTGAATTAACCTTCTTGGCTGGGTCAAGTGTCCAAGGCAAATCCTTATTTTATCTCGAGAGGACACTTAAGAGGAGGTAGCTGCTTCTGGAAGTCTGCAGGATACCTATTTATAAACACATACATATAAATATATGTATGTGTTTATGTATGTCTATAAATATATGTATATGCCAATACTTATATGCACATATAAGTATATGCATATATTTATATACACATAAATGTATGCTCATATTTGCATATATATATACAAATATATAGTAGTAATAATTGTAATATACCTGCAGTGGACCAAGCCGGCTCCTTTCCCAACCTGCAAGAGAAGGAAAATCAGTAGCCTTAACGTCAGAATCTTGGCAGAAAACAGCAGAGAACCCCACCCAAGGCCACAGTGGGATCTGGGGTTCAGCAAGAAGCTAGGAAGGCTGTGGGACTGATGCTGCAACAGAGCCCAAGTGCTCGTGGGGTAGAGGGGCTGTGAGGCCACTGATCCTGCTGCAGGAAGCAGGACTTGAGTCCTCTTGAGGTCCTAATGACAGCTGGAGCCTTCCACCCCGGACGTGTTGGCATTATTTTGATGACCCTTAAACCACTCAATATAGCTGAAGTTAAGGAATGAACATTGTTGCTGTGCTCAGGATTGACAGGGTGAGGTCCCAGCAGGGTCAGCAGGACCCAGAGGCTTGGGATTGTAAAAGGAGTTCAGTGGACTGTGGTTTTTAACTCTAATTTTAAAGAAGAAGTGGTGGATAAATTTGGGCCCAATAAGGACTTAAATTGAGCCAAGCAGAGATTACAAAGTCCAGAAGCCTAGACATCACCCTCACCACCATCCCCTCCTCAGAAAAGGTCAGTAGTATGAGGAAAGGAGGAGGCAGGACAGGGAGCTGGAGCTTTGAATTTCTTCTTTTATTGTTTATTTATTTATTTGGGACACAGTCTCACTCTGTCAGCCAGGCTAGAGTGTGTGGTGTTAGCCTAGCTCAATGCAGCCTTAAACTCCTGGGAGATGCCTCAACCTCCCAAGTAGCTGGGACTACAGGTGCCCACCATGAGGCAGGCTTCAAGCTAATTTTTCTATTTTTAGTAGAGACTGTGTCTCTCACTCTTGGCCAGGGGTCCTCAAACTGCGGCCCGCGGGCCACATGAGGCGGTGTGATTGTATTTGTTCCCGTTTTGTTTTTTTTACTTCAAAATAAGATATGTGCATTGTGCATAGGAATTTGTTCATAGTTTTTTTTTAAACCATAGTCCAGCTCTCCAGTGGTCTGAGGGATAGTGAATTGGCCCCCCGTTTAAAAAGTTTGAGGACTCCTGCTCTTGGCTGATCTCAAACTCCTGAGCCCCAAGGATCCTCCTGCCTTAACCTCCTGGAATGCTAGGATTATAAGCATGAGCCACGAAGCCCGGGGAATCTCTTGTTTTTAAAGGGACCAATGGCTTTTTCTGCTTAGATCTAAATAAGCCCAGAGTTCTCCTTGAAATTTTTTTGTTTTATTTTGGTGTGGTTGGTTTTCTTTTCTTTTCTTTTTTGTTTATTTTCTAATCTCTTCTCAAACCACATGCCCTGGTGGGAAACTGCGGCCTTCTAATTTTGATATTGTTTTTTTCTTAAGCATCAAAGGAGGCAAAAAACCTTTAAACTGTCTCTGTTGTACCCCTTGTAATGAAAGGATTTATTCTGTAACATTTGAATAAGTTGAAAGGCAGCACTAGGAGGCCACTTAGGGCCTTAATGCCACAGGTTCCCCACACTCACCACCTAGGGGCTTTTTAGAGCCAGGACCCAGCCCCCAGCCCTACATATCTCTGACTCAACTGGACCTACTCTCTCCCCATACCCAGAAACAGGGCTGAACTTGGACTCCCATCTGTTCAGAGAATAGAAATCAAAGGTCATCTGGGGCTTCTGCCTTGTGGCAGAGGGAATGGCCCTGGGGGAAAAAATGGCAAAAAAATATTCTGACTCGCCAACTTTTGGGGAACAGAAACCTGAATCCCTGCCTCAGACCAGTGGTCAGGAAGGGCAGGTAATGACTCATTCTTTATACTATCAGAGCTAGCTCTAGAATTGTCTGGGTAGAGTTCATCAGGTCCTCTTAATTGGAGATGGGATTAATCTGGGTGGAGGTCACAAGACAGTTGCAGAAGATACAGGATTGTCTTGGCTCAAAATGAGATTATGGGATTAGAACTTTTAAAAGCTCTGTGATTCTGCTCAGAAGCAGGAATTGGGATTTGAGATTATTGTCTGCCATTTTCCCCCTTTGTCTGCCATTTCCCCCCTCAAAGTAATAAATCTCTTTCCTTCTAAAACTGCTTTTTCTGCCCTTCTTTTTCTGATGTGGCTTTGGCAGTAGGGTGGACTCAGACCAGAGAGACCAGCCTTTCTCTCTCTCCCTGCATCTTGGGTTTTGTTATTGTTGTTGTTGTTGTTTTCCTGTACTCTTACTTTTCTCTCCTTTCTTTGACCAGGCTCACTTTGACAATCACTTCCCCTACATTTATCCTTTAAACTTAGGTGAACTTGGTTCAGTCCTGTGGCAGTCCTGGACCAGGCAGGAGGCTGGATGGCTACCATGAACAGCCTTTCCCCCAAATACCTCATCTTTTCACAGGTTGGAGGGAAGTGAGGGGGCCCGCACCACTCTTTGTTATTATAAGACATCTCAGGAAATAGGAAGTGATACCATGAAGAGAATAAAGGAGCTTTTTGTGCCTGGGGCATCTGATCTAGCCAAAGGAGATGGGCAGTGCCCTTGCTTCGGGTGCTTTGGCTTCTCCAATGGCACAGAGGGGCTTGTGAAGGCAGGCCTGGTCATAGACTGGCTACACCAACCTGTGACCTTCCCCTTCTTCCTGGGGCAACTACTTTTGGGTGCCTATCTTGAACATTTCCTTGCTTCTGGACCTGGGGAAGAAGGAGAGTCTGCAGGGTGTACACACTGTGACTTACCTGGGTGGGGAAAGTTGAACAAGAGGGACCCAAGGACTACCTCAACTAGGACCACCTTCCTCCTCCCTCCCAGCAGTGTGCCATTCTTAGAAACTGGGCTGGTCATTGCCTGGTGTCCACAGCTGAAATCCTCCCCTCCATACATGCTCCCCTCAGGCCACCTCTCTTGGGAGCTTTACCAGCAACCACTTGGGTATTTCTTACTGCCTACTTCACGGTGGTGACTCCCAGGATCCCTTTTCTCACGATCTCTGAGGCTGCTTCCTGGACCTTGATATAGTGTGAGAAAGCTCCAAAGAGGTAGAGAGGGCCGGACCTGGTGGCTTACACCTACAATCCCAGAGTTTTTGGAGGCTGAGAGACCCTGACTCCACTTAAGGAGACCTTGCCTTTACAAAAAGTAAAAAAATTATCAGGGGATAGAGGCATATGCCTGTAGTCCTAGCTACCTAGGAGGTCGAAGAAGGATATCGCTGAGCCCAGGAGGTGGAGGCTTCAGTGAGCTATGATCATACCGCTGCACTCCAGCAGCCTGGGAGACAGGGGGAAAAATACAACTCATCTCTTCTGAAGATCTTGTTCTCTATTCTTCCTCAACTACTCAGTACCATGGTCATACCCAAATCGGTCATTTCCATGAGCCCATTCTCTGATTCATGAGGGCTGCTGCTAATCTCTACAGCTCCCTGTGCAAATCAGGAAAAGTCACCCCTCCCTCTGTGCATATGCAGCCCTAGCAAGCCTCACTGGACAGCCCCTCAGCTCAGTTCAGTCCACCCTAGATGGCTTTTAGCACTGAGAAAACAAAGGAAGAAAAGACAAGGAAAGAAAAGCAATTTTTCATTGGAAGGAATTGATTATTTAGACTTCCTCGGAAGTTAAAAATTTTTAGATTTCCAAATTATTTTCATATTTATACAAGTTGGTTGAATGCTATTATTCTTGGTGCAGTTGTTCCAGAAAAGCACAAATATAGGCATAAACTATCTTTAGAAAGATATGTGAAAAGGGCTGAAAATGGCAGGCTGTGGAAAGGACAACTGAGGGACTAGGACCAGGGATAGAAAAGAGAAATATTGATTACTTTTAAAATATTCTTTTATTGTGGTAAATAGCATAATGTAAAATTCATCATTTTAACTATTTTTAAGTGACATTAAATACATTCGTATTATTGGGCAACCATCAACACTATCTATTTCCAGAATTTTTCATCACCCTAGACAGAAATCCTATATCCATTAAATAATAACTCCCTATTCCTCCCTTTATTTCAACCTATAGTAACCTTTATTATACTTTCTGAGTGAATTTGCCAATTCTAGGTACTTCATATAAGTAGAATCATATAATATTTTTTCTTTTGCGTCTTTCTTATTTAACCGTCTATGATGTTTTCAAGGTCCATCGATGTTATGGCATGTATCAGGACTTCATTTGTTTTTATGGCTGAATAATATTCTAGTGTATAAATGTACCATTTTGTTTACTAATTTCTTGGTGGTGGACACTCGAGTTATTTTCACTTTTTTGGTTATTGTAAATAATGCTGTCATGAACATTACCAAGCAAGTATCTGTTTTAGCTTTGTTTCCAATTTTTCAAGATTTAAACCTAGGAGTGGAATTGCTGTGTCATATTGTAACTCATTTATTTATTTATTTATTATTTTTATTAAGTCATTTGCACATAGATCATGAATACATTTATGCCATTGTGGGATTCAATGTGTTGATTATTTGTACAAATTGGAGTGCTTACATCCTACTAATTAACACAGCCTTCACCTCATTTACCCAATTACAGTGTTAAGACATTTGTGTTCTACACCTGATAGATCCAACGTGTACTTGCAATATGCTCCATTGGTGTGGTCCCCCTATTAACCCTCCATCTATTGACCCACCCACTCCCTTCCTCTTCCTATTCCCTTCCCTCCTTCATCCTAGGCTATAGTTGTGATTCATCTTTCATATGAAAGTGTGAGTGATTATAAATTGGTTTCATAGTAGTACTGAGTACACCAGATATCTTTTTTTCCACTCTTGAGATACTTTCTTAAGAAGAATATTTTCTAGCTCCATCCATGTAAACATAAAAGAGGTAAAGTCTCCATTTTTTAATGCTGCATAGAATTCCATGTATACATATACCATAATTTATTAATCCATTCATGGGTTGATGGGCACTTGGGCTTCTTCCATGACTTGGCAATTATGAATTGAGCTGCAATGAACAATTCGGTGCAAATATCTTTGTTGCCAAATGATTTTTGGTCTTTTGGATATACACCTAGAAGAGGAATTGCAGGATCAAACGGCAGGTCTATATTTAGATCCCTGAGTGTTCTCCAAACTTCGTTCCAAAAGGAATGTACTAGCTTGCATTCCCACCAGCAGTGAAGAAGTGTTCCCTTTTCTCCACATCCACGCCAACATCTGTAGTTTTGGGATTTTGTGATGTGGGCTACTCTTACTGGAGTTAGATGGTATGTCAAATTGGTTTTGGTTTGCATTTCTCTGATGATTAAAGATGATGGGTCCAATTTCAGTCTTCTGCAGGTTGCCAGCCAGTTCACCCAGCACCATTTGTTAAATAGGGAATCTTTTCCCCACTGAATGTTTTTAATTGGCTTGTCAAAAATCAAATAGCGGTAAGTAGCTGGATTCATCTCTTGGTTCTCTATTCTGTTCCAGATATCTACTTCTCTGTTTTTGTGCCAATACCATGCTGTTTTGATCACTATCGATTTGTAGTAAAGTCTGAGGTCTGGTAGTGTGATTCCTCCTGTTTTGTTTTTATTTCTGAGTAATGTCTTGGCTATTCGAGGTTTTTTCTGATTCCATATAAAACGAAGTAATGTTTTTTCAAGATCTTTAAAATATGACAGTGGAGCTTTAATAGGGAGTGCGTTGAAATTATATATTGCTTTGGGTAGTATGGACATTTTGATAATGTTGATTCTTCCTAGCCATGTTGCGAAACTTGGTAAATGTAGAATGTAAATGTTTTGGCACAGTAACTGAGATAACGCCGGAAAGGCTATGTTAACCACTGTGATAAAAATGTGTCAAATGGCTTATGAAGTGAGTGTATGATGCCCCATAATCATATCATTGTATACAGTTATGATTTAATAAAAAAAGAAAAAAAAATAAAGATGATGAACACTTTTTAATGTGTCTGTAGACCATGCACTTGTCTTCTTCAGAGAAGCTTCTGTTCATGTCCCTTGCCCCAAATGAAATGGGATCACTTGTTCTTTTCTTGATAATACGTTTGAGTTTTCTGTGGATGCTGGTTATTAGACCTTTGTCAGAAATATAACTTGCAAAAATCCTCTCCCATTCTGAGGGCTGTCTATTTGCTTAAGTTAGTGTGCTCTTGGCAGTGCAGAAGCTTTTTTTTTTTTTTTTTTTTTTTAAATTTTATTTATTTATTTATTTTTTTTTTGTGTGTATGTGTGTGTGTGGTTTTTGGCCGGGGCTGGGTTTGAACCCGCCACCTCTGGCATATGGGACTGCTTTTTAATTTGATCAGATCTCGGTAATGTATTTTTCTTTTTTTTCTACCAGTAATGTATTTTTGCTTCAATTGCCCACATTGTCCTCCTCATAAAGTATTCTCCCAGGCCAATTTTTTCAAGTGTTTCCCCTGCACTCTCTCTAAGAATTTTTGTAGTTTCATGTTTTAAGTTTAAGTCCTTTAGCCATTGACAGTCAATTTTTGTTAGAGGAGAAAGGTGTGGGTCCAGTTTCAGTCTTCTACAGGTTGCCAGCCAATTCACACAGCACCATTTGTTAAATAGGGAATCTTTCCCCTAATTAATATTTTGATAGGCTGATCAAAGATCAAATGACGATAAGCATCTGGGTTCACTTCTTGGTCTTTAATTCTGTTCCCACATCTACCTCTCTATTTTTGTGCCAGTAGCATGCTGTTTTGATCACTATTGATTTATAGTATAGTCTGAAGTCTGGAAGCGTGATTCCTCCTGATTTGTTTTTATTTCTGAGTAATGTCTTGGCTATTCGAGGTTTTTTCTATTTCCATATAAAACAAAGTACTAATTTTTCCATATCTTTAAAGTATGACAGAGGTTTTCAAATAGGGATCACATTAAATCTGTAGATTGCTTTAGGTAGAATAGACATTTTAATAATGTGGATTCTTCAAGTCATGAGCATGGTATATTTTTCCATTTGTTAACATCTTCAGCTATTTCTTTTTTCAGAGTTGCATAGTTCTCTGTATAGAGATTTTTTTACATCCTTAGTTATATACACTCCCAGATATTTCATCTTCTTTGGCACTGTTGTAAAGGGAATAGAGTTCTTGAGTATTTTTTATCCTTGACTTGTTGGTATATATAAAGGCTACAGATTTGTGAGTGTTAATTTTGTATCCTGAGATACTGCTGTAGTCCTTGATAACTTCTAGGAATTTTGTAGTTGAGTCGCTGGGATTTTCCAGATATACAATCATATCTGCGAAGAGTGACAGTTTGATCTCCTCTGGTTTTATTTGTATCCCTTTGATTGCCTTGTCTTACCTGATTGCAATCGCTAAGACTTCCAATACAATGTTAAAAAGTAGTGGAGATAATGGGCATCCTTGCCGGGTTCCTGATCTGAGTGGAAGTGATTTCAATTTTACTCCATTTAATATGATATTGGTTGTGCATTTGCTGTAGATGGCCTCTATCAGTTTAAGAAATGTTCCTTCTATACTTATTTTCTTAAGCGTTCTGATAAAGAAAGGATTCTGGACAGTATTATCAACAGCTTTTTCTGCATCAATTGAGAGAATCATATGGTCTTTGTTTTTTAATTTATTTATGTGATGTATTATATTTATAGATTTACGTATATTGAAACCATCCTTGGGACTCTGGGATAAAACCCACCTGGTTGTGATGTATAATTTGTTTGATGTGTTGTTGAATATTTTTGCATCAATATTCATTAGAGATGTTGGTCTATAATTTTCTTTTCTTGTTGGGTCTTTTCCTGGTTTGGGAATCAGGGTGATATTTTCTTCATAGCATGTGTTGAGTAGTATTCCTTCTTTTTCTTTATTTTGGAAAAGGTTAAGTAATACACGTACTTGTTCCTCTTTAAAAGTTTGGTAGAATTCTGATGTGAAGCCATCTGGTCTCTGGCTTTTCTTTTTGGGGAGATTTTTATAGTTGATGCTATTTCAGAACTTGTAATAGGCTTGTTCAAAATTTCCACTTCTTTCTGCGTAGGTCTAGGAAGGTGTCATGTTTCCAAGTATTGATCTATTTCCTTCAGGTTTTTATACTTCTAAGAATAGAGTTTTTAGTAATATTCATTAAGGATTTTTTTGACTTTCTAATGAGTCTGTTGTTATTTGGCCTTTATCATTTCTGATTGATGAAATTAGGGGTTTTATTCTTTTATTTCTGGTTAGGTTGGCCTTTTCAAAAAACCAACTTTTTGATTTACTAATCTGTTGTATAATCCTTTTGTTTTTAATTTCATTTAACTATGCCCTAATTTTAGTTATTTCTTTTCTTCTGCTGGTTTGAGGTTAGAATGTTCTTCCTTTTCAAGTTGCTTGATATGTCCCATTAAGTTGTTAACTTCCTCTCTTTCCATTCTTTTGAGGAAGGCTTATAACGCTATAAATTTCCCTCTTAGGACTGCCTTTGCGGTATCCCAGAGGTTCTGATAAGTCATGTCTTCATTATTGTTTAGTTCCCCAAATTTGATAATTTCCTTCTTAATCTCATCTATGTCCCAGCTATCATATAACATGAGGTTATTTAGTTTCCATGATTTCGTATGAGTGTGCAGATTCCTGTTGTTACTGAGTTCAACTTTTATTCCATCATGGTCCAAGAAAATACAAGGAATGATTTCTATTCTTTTAAATTTGCTGATGTTAGACTTTGGACCTAAGATGTGATCAATTTTGGAGGATGTTGTATGGGCTGATGAGAAGAATGTGTATTCAGTTTTGTTAGGATGAAATGTTCTGTAAATGTCTGATAAATGCAATTGTTGAATTGTTAAGTTTAAACCTAAAATTTCTTTTCTTAGCTTCTTATTGGAGGATCTATCCAACACTGCCAAAGGGGTGTTAAAAATCTCTGACTATTATAGTGCTGTAGAAAATCACATTGCTCATGTCTGTTAGAGTCTCTCTTGTAAATTGAGGGGCCTTCTGGTGGGTGTGTAAATGTTAATAATTGAAATCTCATCATGTTGAGTGTTGCCCTTAACAAATATGAAGTGACCATCCTTATATTTCCTTACTTTTGTTGGTTTAAAGCCTATTGTATCTGGAAATAAAATTGCAACACCTGCTTTTTTTCCGATTTGCATTTGCCTGAATTATAGATGACCATCCCTTCACCCTGATTCTATGTTTATCTTTTAAGGTAAGGTGATATTCTTGAATGCAGCAGATGTCTAGCCTGAGTTTTTGTATCCAGTCAGCCAACCTGTCCCTCTTTAGAAAGCAATTTAAGCCCTCACATTAATTGAGAGTATGGATAAGCCTGGTGGTATTTTGGGTA
Source organism: Nycticebus coucang (assembly GCF_027406575.1). Lineage (NCBI taxonomy): Eukaryota > Metazoa > Chordata > Mammalia > Primates > Lorisidae > Nycticebus > Nycticebus coucang. The sequence continues at coordinate 82,538,967 of NC_069796.1, forward strand.
GCGAGTTTTTCAAAAATCCAGTGGACATTTTTAATTCTTTAGCCACTGTGGTAATTGGAATTTGATCAAAAGTTTCTGAGTGAGTTTATTTTGGTTGTGGAGGATTGTGCTGTTCATTATGGAGGATAGGTCTGAGAATATCCTGGAGAGCTGGTTTAGTTATGGCAACTTTCTTCAACATGTGCATGTCATTAAAGTGTTTAATTTCTCCATCATAAATGAAACTCAGTTTAGCTGGATACAGGATCCTGGATTGAAAGTGATTGTTTAAGAAGATTAAAGGTCGATGACCACCCTCTTCTAGCTCTATCTTTCAGCAGAGAGATCTGCAATCATTCTAACCTTCTTCCCCTTGTAGGGTACAGTTTTGTTATGTCTTGCTGTTTGCAGAATTTTCTCCTTAATATTAAGTTTGGTGAAGCTAAATATAATATGTCTTTGAAATTTTTTATTTGGGTTGAGTCATGCTGGGGTTCTGAAACTGTCTGCTATCTGAATTTCAGAATCCCTTGGATGGGAAATTCTCTTTGATTATTTTGTAAAGTAGAACATCTGTATCCTTCAAAGCAACTTCATCACCTTCAGGAATTCCTGTAAGGTAAATATTAGATCTTTCAAATTATCCCAGAGCTCTCTGACAGAATGATCTGTTTTTACTCTCTACTTATCTTCCTCTTTGAGCATTTGGGATCATTAAAAAACTTTGTTGTCAATGTCAGAGATTCTTTCTCCTGCCTGTTCCATTCTGTTACTGAGGGATTCTACTGTATTTCTCAGATCTTTGAGGGGTGCAAGTTCTTGCCTCAATGTGTCAAAATCTTTGGTGATTTTGTCTTTGAATTTGTTGAATTCTTGAGACATCTTTTGAATTACTCCTTGAAATTCCAAATACATCTTTAACTCCATTCTGTTGATCTTATTTGCTATCCAAATTCTGAACTCGATTTCTAACATCTCAGTCATTTGTTTATGAATGGGATCTTGTGCTGTGTGCCATATTGTTCCTTAGGGGAGTTGATCTACTCTGATTATTCATGTTGCCAGAGTTTTTCTGCTGATTCCTCCTCATGATTGTTTTTCACTGGTTGGTTGGCTAGATGGGTAGGTAAGGTGAAATTGGATTGGGAGTTCCTGGAGTTGTGGTTAACCAGCCCTTTGTCATGTATCTGGGACTGGTACATGTATCTGGACTCCAGCTTTTTCCCCTGCAGGTTTGCAAAGAATCTGTACAGTATTATAGTCTGAGGCTGTGGATACCTGCTTGGTATGGTTAGGTTAGGTGGCTCTGTCTTGTATTCAGCTGGTCCTTGTCTGATCCTAGTGGATCAGTGACTCTGGTTTGCAATCTCAGCTGAAGTTTGTTTACTTGGAGTTGCAGCTTGCCTCAGCAGAGGTGACCTGTAGTTATCATTCTTCTCTCTTGGCTCAGCTCCCAGTCTTATGCTTAATTGAGTACTTTATGGACATTATCATTCCCTCTGGATGGGAGATTCTACTGACAGCTGGCTCCAGTTGGCCATCTTGCCCCTCCCCCATTTATTTATTTTTAAATTTTTGAAACAGAGTCTCTATTGTTGGGGCTAGAATGCCATGACTCAACCTAGCTCACTGTTAGCTCATATTCTTGGGTTCAAGAGATCCTCCTGCCTCAGTCTCCTGAGTGGCACCACCTTATAGGCACCCACCACCACTCCCAGCTAATTTTTCTATGTTTAGTAAAGATGGGGTCTTGCTTTGCTCAGGCTGATCTCAAATTCCTGAGCTCAAGCAATCCTCCCACCTTGGCCTTCCAGAGTGGTAGAATTATAGCTGTGAGCCACTGAGCCCAGCTGCATATCATAATTCTGTTTAACATTTTGGGGAAATGACCAAACTGCTTTCTACAGAAACTGTACCATTTTACATTTCAGCCAACAAGATATAAGCGTTCCAGTTTCTTTATAATTTCACCAACAAATATTTTCCATTGTTTTGTAATAACCATCTTAATGGTTCTCAAGAGGTATCTTATTGTGGTTTTGATTTTCACTTCATTTCATCATTAGTGACTATTGATGTTGAGCATCTTTTCATGTGTGTATTGGCCATTGGTGTATTGTCTTTGGAAAAATGTTTCTTTGAGTCCTTCATTCATTTTCATTTTTAAACTGGGCTGAGGGGTTTTATTAGAGAAATCCAGGATTACAGAGGATTTAAGATTTGGCATTGCGGCCTTTCTTTTTGCCAAAAGTGAGCATGACATTGACAAAGCACTGGTTCTCATCTGCCACATGGTCCGGCCTGTATTCTTCTTCTGCTGTTTGGCCTCCTTGGGAGTCTGACATCTTGCCTTCCCACCATGATACAGGGATCATGGTCTTTACCTCCAAACACGTAGCTGGCTTTTTCTGGTGGTCCTGGCCTCCAACTACATTGGTCCAGGGCAGCCTCATCATTCAGGGTGTGCCATCCAGGACAACAACTTAATTTTGTAAGGAGATGTCCTCCAGTGAGGCTATATGAACCTTGATCTGGGTGACTGTCCCCTGGTCAGTCACTTCAAGGGTGGATAACCCCTGGTTGTGGACAAAAAGCTACATGTCAATGACTGAGCCATGGCCCCTGCTGCTGCTAATTAGAAGATGGAGTGAATAAAGGGAAAGAGGCAAGAATATCTATATACCCACTGTCTGCTATGTGCCAACTCATTGCTGTCCTTCACCTATTTTTTTATTGGGTGGTTTATTGTTGAATTGTAAGAGTTTATTTATTTTCTAGGCTGGATGCAGTGACTCATGCCTATAATCTTAACATTTTGGGAGGCTGAGATGGGAGACTGGCGGAAGCTCAGGAGTTTAAGACCAGCTTGGGCAACAGTGAGACTCCATCTTTATAAAAAAAAATTTAAAGGGGTCGGAGACAAGATGGCTGACTGAAGCCAGCTTTCTACAGTGGCTCCCATCAGAAGGAGAGTTAAAGACAGAAATTTAGCAAGTAACCTCGTGGATTAGAGCTGAGTCAATAGAGAAGGTTTAAGAACACACATCAACCCTGCTGAGGTGAGCTGCGACCCCAAGGATATAAACAAAAGGTACAAAATCCATCACCAAGCGGACGGGAGTCTCCTCCACCCACCGCCATGAGTACGGCTCAGAGTACCCCACAAATCAAAAAGTTGGCTTTTTGAAAAGGTCAATAAAATAGATAAACCTTTGGCTAACCTAACCAGGAAAAAAAGAGTAAAATCTCTAATTTCATGAATCAGAAATGACAAAGACGAAATAACAACAAACTCCTCAGAAATTCAAAAAATCTTTAATGAATATTACAAGAAACTTTATTCTCAGAAATACGAAAATGTGAAGGAAATTGACCAATACTTGGAAGCATGTAACCGTCCAAGACTTAGCCAGAATCAAGTGGAAATGTTGAACAGGTCGATATCCAGTTCTGAAATAGCATCAACCATACAAAATCTCCCTAAAAAGTGGAGCCTGGGACCACATGGCTTCACAACAGAATTCTACCAAACCCTTAAAGAGGAACTAGTATCTATATTACTCAAACTTTTCCAAAATATAGAAAAAGAAGGAAGACTACACAACACGTTCTATGAAGGAAACATCACCCTGATCCCCAACCAGGAAAAGACCCAACAAGAAAAGAAAATTATAGACCAATATCACTAATGAATATAGATGCAAAAATATTCAACAAGGTCCTAACAAACAGAATCCAGCAACACATCAAACAAATTATACATCATGACCAAGTTGGTTTTATCCCAGGGTCTCAAAGCTGGTTCAACATATGTAAATCTATAAATATAATTCAGCACATAAACAAATTAAAAAACAAAGACCATATGATTCTCTCAATTGATGCAGAAAAAGCTTTTGATAATATCGAGCATCGCTTCATGATCAGAACACTTAAGAAAATTGGTATAGAAGGGACATTTCTTAAACTGATAGAGGCCATCTACAGCAAACCCAGCCAATACCATATTGAATAGAGTTAAATTGAAATCATATCCACTCAGATCAGGAACCAGACAAGGCTTCCCATTGTCTCCACTGCTCTTTAACACTGTAATGGAAGTTTTAGCCATCGCAATTAGGGAAAAAAAGGCGATTAAGGGTATCCATATAGGGTCAGAAGAGATCAAACTTTTGCTCTTTTCAGATGATATGATTGTATATCTGGAAAACACCAGGGATTCTTCTACAAAATTCATAGAAGTGATCAAGGAATACAGCAGCGTCTCAGGTTACAAAATCAACATTCATGAATGGGTAGCCTTTATATATACCGACAATAGTCAAGCTGAGAAAACAGTGAAGGACTCTATTCCATTCACAGTAGTGCCAAAGAAGATGAAATATTTGGGAGTTTATCTAACAAAGGACGTGAAAGATCTCTATAAAGAGAACTATGAAACTCTAAGAAAAGAAATAGCTGAAAATGTTAACAAATGGAAAAACATACCATGCTCATGGCTGGGAAGAATCAATATTGTTAAAATGTCCATACTACCCAAAGCAATATACAATTTTAATGCAATCCCTATTAAAGCTCCACTGTCATACTTTAAAGATCTTGAAAAAATAATACTTCGTTTTATATAGAATCAGAAAAAACCTCAAATAGCCAAGACATTACTCAGAAAGAAAAACGAAGCAGGAGGAATCATGCTACCAGACCTCAGATTATACTATAAATTGATAGTGATCAAAACAGCATGGTAATGGCACAAAAACAGAGAGGTAGATGTATGGAACAGAATAGAGAACCAAGAGATTAACCCAGCTACTTACCGTTATTTGATCTTTGACAAGCCAATTAAAAACATTCAGTGGGGGAAAGATTCCCTATTTAACAAATGGTGCTGGGTGAACAGCTAGGTGACCTGTAGAAGACTGAAACTGGACCCACACCTTTCACCATTAACTAAGGCAGACTCTCACTGGATTAAAGATTTAAATTTAAGACATGAAACTATAAAAATCCTAGAAGAGAGTGCAGGGAAAACTCTTGAAGAAATTGGTCTGGGCAAGTATTTTTTGAGGAGGACCACCCTGGGCAATTGAAGCAGCTTCAAAAATACACTACTGGGACCTGATCAAACTAAAAAGCTTCTGCACAGCCAAGAACACAGTATGTAAAGCAAGCAGATAGCCCTCAGAATGGGAGAAGATATTTGCAGGTTATGTCTCTGACAAAGGTTTAATAACCAGAATCCACAGAGAACTCAAATGTATAAGCAAGAAAAGAACAAGTGATACCACTGCAGGCTGGGCAAGGGACTCAAAGAGAAACTTCTCTGAAGAAGACAGGCACACGGCCTACAGACATATGAAAAAAATGCTCATCACCCTTAATCATCAGTGAAATGCAAATCAAAACTACTTTGAGATATCATCTAACTCCAGTAAGATTAGCCCATATCACAAAATCCCAAGACCAGAGATGTTGGCGTGGATGTGGAGAAAAGGGAACATTACACTGCTGGTGGGAATGCAAATTAATACATTCCTTTTGGAAAGATGTTTGGAGAACACTTAGAGATCTAAAAATAGACCTGCCATTCAATTCTATAATTCCTCTACTAGGCATATACCCAGAAGACCAAAAATCACATTGTAACAAAGATATTTGTACCAGAATGTTTATTGCAGCCCAATTCATAATTGCTAAGTCATGGAAAAAGCCCAAGTGCCCATTGATCCACAAATGAATTAATAAACTGTGGTATATGTACACCATGGAATATTATGCAGCCTTAAAGAAAGATGGAGACTTTACCTCTTTCATGTTTACATGGATGGAGCTGGAACATATCCTTCTTAGTAAAGTATCTCAAGAATGGAAGAAAAAGTATCCAATGTACTCAGCCCTACTATGAAATTAATTTATGGCTTTCATATGAAAGCTATAACCCAGTTATAACCTAAGAATATGGGGAAGCGGGAGAGGGAAAGGAGAGAGGGGGGAGGATGGGCAGAGGGAGGGTGATTGGTGGGATTACACCTGGGTGCATCTTACAAGGGTACATGTGAAACTTAGTGAATGTAGAATATAAATGTTTTAACACAATAACTAAGAAAATGCCAGGAAGGCTATGTTAACCAGTGTGATGAAAATGTGTCAAATGGTCTATAAAACCAGTGTACAGTGCCCCATGATCGCATTAATGTACACAGGTATGATTTAATAAAAAAAAATTTAGAAAAGTAGTTGGGTGTGGTGGTGAGTACCTGTAGTCTCACTTACTCAGGAATTTGAGACAGGAGGATCACTTGAAGCCAGCAGTTTGAGATTGTGGTGAGCTACAACTAGGCTATTGCAATCTAGCCTAGGCAGAGTGAGATCCTGTCTCAAGGTAATAAAAAATAGGAAAAATAAGCATCTTTGTCTTATTCCTGATCTTAGAGGAAAAGCATTCAGTCTTTTACCATTGAGTATGATGTCACTGTAGGTTTTTCATACATGGCCCTTAACATGTTCAGAACATTCTCTTATATTTCCAGTATCTTAGGTGTTTTACTTGTGGAAATACATTGGATTTTGTCAATTGCTTTTACTACATTAATTGAGATGATTATGTGGGGTTTCTTCCCCTTTCATTCTATTAATGTGGCATATTACATTGTTTGATATTTGTATGATGAACCATCCTTGCATTTCTTGAAGAAATCCCTCTGGTCATGGTATTTTTATTAAGCAGTTGAATTCAGTTTGCTAGTATCTTGTTCAATAATTTTTTTCCTTTCTTTTTTTTTTTTTTGAGACAAAGTCTCACTTTGTAACCTTTGGTGGAGTGTAGTGGCCATCATAGCTCACAGCAATCTCAAACTCTTTTTCTTTCTTTCTTTCTTTTTTTTTTTTTGTAGAGACAGAGTCTCACTTTACCGCCCTGGGTAGAGTGCCATGACGTCACACGGCTCACAGCAACCTCCAAGCTTTTGGGCTTACGCGATTCTCTTACCTCAGCCTTCCGAGCAGCTGGGACTACAGGCGCCCGCCACAATGCCCCGCTATTTTTTGGTTGCAGTTTGGCCAAGGCCGGGTTGGAACCTGCCACCCTCGGCATATGGGACCGGCGCCCCACTCACTGAGCCACAGGCGCCACCCGCAACCTCAAACTCTTGAGCTTAAGAGATTCTCTTGCCTCAGCCTCCCAAGTAGTAGGGACTACAGGCGCCCACCACAACACCTGGCTATTAGTTGTTGTTGTTGTTGTTGTTGTTATTGTTATTTGGTAGGCCCTGGACCAGGTTCCAACCTGCCATCCCCGGTGTATGTGGCCAGCGCCCTAGCCACTGAGCTACAGGCACGGAGCCTTGTTCAGTATTTTTCAACACCCCCACATTGAAAAGGATGTTAATCTGCCTTTATTTTGCTTTGTCTATTAACACATATTCTCAAATGGTATATAATTACATTCATGACTTACTGTCTGTTCTCTACCCATCAGAAGAGTTTTCCAGGGCAATAATTTGCTCCCTTCAGTGATGTATTTCAAACCACTTATCATAGTGCTTGGCACATACCAGCTGCTCATTACCCTTCTGTTGAATAGAGCTATTCTTGGCTATTATCTCGTGCTCTCCCCTCATTCACTCAGATACCAAGCTATAAGACACCACACTACTCCCTTCCTGAATAACCAGAACTCAGGAGGAACCTCACCCGGGTTCTGGGAACTTGGCAGCTCAATCTCCGCTCTGCCTCAGCCTACCAACGGGAGAACGACACTTCCCAGAATGCTTTGCTTCCGACGTGGACTACATTTCCCAGAGGCACGTGTGGCCACCGTCCCCGCCCCTTCTGGTGTTTGCTGCCAGATGAGCGGCTCTGGAGCCTGAGGTTCGCCCTGACTTTGCCCCGGGGAGACCCGCGGTGAGGCTGGTGCGCGGCAGGGGCGATTCCGACCTTCTCCCCTGTGAGCTCGGCCACAGGAGGGGCGGCCCGCGGGAACCCGCGAGCCAGGGGAGGTGAGCGAAGGAGGCGGAGGGGGCGGCGCACCCGGTCCTTGGGAGGATGCGGCGCTGGGACACGGGGACAGACCCGCGGCCGCCAGGGACCCCAAGGGACCTTTATGGGTTCGGGCGGGCACCTCCGCGTCTGTCACCGGTCCACACCAGCCGCCCCGCGACCCTCCCCGGACGCGTCAGGTCGGGTCCTTAGTCCCCGGCAACCCCAGGCCCAGCCTCCCTCCTTCCTGCAGGCCGCTCACCGCGGGTTCCCGCCCGGCGCTGCGGGACCCGGGCGGACGCCCTGGCGCGGGCGATGTCCCGGTGCGGGCGCAGGACGTGCCTTCCGGGGAAGTGAGGCGCTCGCGTTCCCGAGTGGCGGGGCCGGGACTGGGACCCGCGACTTTGGCTTCTGTGCGGGTTCCTCAACTCAACCCCTTTCTCTGCCTTAGGAAAACCAGCATTTTCCTTTTTTGAGGTAATTTTATGTAGACGTCTGGGATTTGATTTCTTGGTGGGAGGGAGCGGAATCAGGGGAGAAAGTTTGGAGGAGGAGGAAAGTTGTCAGCCCCTCGCCCTGAGATCTCAGGGCGCGTGGTGGTGCCAGCCTCACCGGCGGTGTGAACGGGGCGGGCGGCCCCACTGCGTGCTCTGTTTCCTGATCCGTAAGATGGGGGTGCCGGCAATGCCAGCGGGCGCTGCGGGACTAACGAGGTTGGCCAGGGCTCAGGGGGTCGCTGCTGCTAAGAGTCCAGTGTCCTGCTCCGAGTCCTGTTCTCTGGGCTCTCTGAGCCAGAAGGAGTTGGGACCTTCACCAGGATCCCCATCCGGTCTCTCTTGCTCTGCGGGCTCCTAGCTCTTTCTTCCCCTCCCTCCCCACCGAGGGCACTTGGGGTCATTGTCAGGTGGTATAAGGATTTCAGAGCTGCTGACTCTGAGGGGTGGAAAGCAGAAGGGGCTTCCTCCTGGCTCCCCTTTTCTTCTCTCAGATCCGCCTTCTGGAGACTGCACCCATGCTCAGGGGAAGAGCCCAGAAGGAGAACATGGCTACTGAGCAAAGGAAAGCAAGGTCTCAGGTGAGCTCATTGCCATCTCTGTTCTTAGTGGATGGATTTTTAAAATTTTTTTAAACCTTCTACCTGAAGTTCTCTACCCAGTACAGTCATCACAGTGTTTCAGAGCACAATGGTCCTTTTACTTTGGAGGAATTGGTCCACTCTCCTGGATGGTGGATTCTTGAGGAATGCTTCCCTCCACTCCCATTTCGTGCCTTGTGTACTTTTCTTTTCCTAATAGACATACTTTTGTTCACTAATCTCAATCCACTATGTGATTACTGATTTGACAGGTAAAGTGCTATGAGTCTTTATGTCACTAGCATTACAAAAACATGCACACCTGGGAAAAACCCTTTCTGGCTCTGCCTCCATCATTCATCCATGTCTTCCCTTGCTACCCTTGGTGAGAATGCTTTTTTTTCTTTCCATTCCTGAGTATTCTCATAATACCTTCTCCCAGGTTTCACCAACTCATTAGGTTTAGTTTTTCTCCCTCTTAACTTTATGGATCATATGTCCTGTTTGTACTCCTCTCTTGAAAACTGATCTAGACCTGCCATTTTTATTTTTTATGTTGGGGGAGAGAGGGAGGCATCCCATCCAGGTGAGATACATGAACAAAAGACAGCCATGTTGCAGGGGCTGCCTGTGGAGAGGGCTCTTGCCTCTGAGGGGGAGAGAGATAACTCCTCAGGAAGTCAAAGTGAGGGTTTTGTGGAATATTGGTATGAAGAGGCCATACACACAGTGGTTAGGAAGTGGGGCTCTTAAGCCAGATGGCCAGGTTTTGATCCTTCTCCTTTGTTGCTCTTTGTGGGCCTTGGACAAATAACTCCACCTCTTTGTGCCTCAGTTTTCCCACCTATAAAATGGAAATAGCAACCACGCTTTTCTCCTAGGGTAGGCGAAAACTTCACATGAGTTAGTGCGTGGAAAGTGTTTATGTCAGGGCTGGGTACATGGTACCTGTTCAGTATATGGTGGTTGTGGTACCTGAGTGATATTATAGTAATGATTATCTGTAATGTTGTTAGAAACTGCTATACAATATTTCTGGGACCCAATCAATACTGATTCTTTTTTCATTGTTCATTTTACAGTAATAGTTAATGTTTTATCAAGTATCCAGCATGATAACTTGTTATTTCTCGCAATCATAATAGCACAATTATTATTTCCATTTTACATAGGAGCAAACTGAGGCTCAGAAAAGTAACTCGTATTCATCCCAAGTGTGTCTGGCTATTAGTTTATGCCTAAACCATCCGGTTCTTTCTTCGGTACATCTTTCAGAGCATGGGAAAATCCAGCCATGTGTTACTAGAGCTCTTCCAAAAAATCTGGCTTTGTCTTTCAGATCCACTAATGCAGTAGGGTCTGATCTGAGGGTATGGCCAGCACCTGCCATTGCATATTTGAGCTGCTCTTTATCTTTCAAGGCTTTACCATTCTATTCCAACAGAGCTAAGTTGCTCCCTGCCCAGAATCTTCTCCATTCCTGTGTATAAGTGAATCTGTATAGCACCCTTTCTAACCATGCCTACTGCCCAGACATCAGTATCCTGTGTTCTTGTGTGTGAAATTAAGTAATGAGACGTTTAAGACCAGAGAGAGAACAGACAGAGAATACTGGGTTTACAGTTAGAAAACTGGAGTTACGGTTCTGTACTGCCTCTAGTAAAACATTTGACCTGGGGTCTTAGGTGCGCCTGACCTCTGTTCCTTGTCTCTCTGATATGAGAATTGCAGATATTTTAGGGTCCCATCCAGCTATGCAGTTTCTTTCATTACTAAGATTATTTCATATATTTTCTAGTCTGCCAGTTACATTGTAAATTCTTTGAAGATCGTTTTTTTTATTCCTTCCCATTATGCAAATAATTTGATGCTGTTTCTTACCATGAAAATCTTTTGCAGGATCATGGGGGAAATTTTAAAGAATAAACCCTGCCTAGGATATCCACTTGGCCTGGAATCCCAGCTATAGCACTTTCTTATCCTCTTTGTGACTTTTTTCTCTTGTGTAAATGGGAACAGTACTTTCTTCATGTGAGAATATTAAATAAGGTACATACTAAAGATTAATATAAAGCTCTAAAACAATATCTGGCACATGTAAAATATTCAATAAAAGAGAACTATTCTAAGTAAGTATACAGTGCCATAAATTATTTTACCTAGTCTCCATCAGTGAGCACTTAGGTTGTTTCCATTTTTTTCTATGACAAGTACTTTGACGGTATCTTTGCATTTGTACTTTTCTATATTCATTACAGTGCAAATATGGTAATTGCTGAGTTAAAGAATATACATATTTACAAGCTTTTTTAACATGTATTTTTAAATCACCATCAGAAAGATTATTGTAATTAACACTCCCACTGATGGCCTAGTCCCTCTACCTGTCCCTTATAGCAGTTAACACAAGGCCTAGTTCATTATACTGCTCAGTGTACATGTATCGGTAGTCAGTTGTGTGTTAAATCAGTGGCCTAGAACCTTCTTGAATAGTATCAGAAAGCATTCTGTCTTTCCCACTGTTGCCCTTTTCACCTTGAGTAAGCTGGAAAGGTTTGTCCTTGCAGGTGTCACTGATGTTTGAGGATGTGGCTGTGCTCTTCAGTCGGGATGAATGGAGAAAGCTGGATCCTTCTCAGAAAAACTTGTACCGGGATGTGATGCTGGAGAACTATAGTAACCTGGTCTCTCTGGGTAAGGATGTTTCCCCTGCAGATAGAAAATTCAGAAATTGTAATATCTCAGCACCTCCTTCCCTGAGTAAAGCTGTAGGTCATCAAAAAACTTTGACTGAATTTGAGGATTATACAAATCAGATCTCTTTAAATAAACATTAAAAACATATTCTCCCTTATAGACATGGGATTGCTCTGTGTATGGAAATAGAGGAGGTGGTGGTGATAATCATCCCTTTCCTTCTATATTGGAAGGTTTTTCATGATTAGGCCTTCATTTCACAATGAGTGTTCTGTAGTTTGTTCAGTCATCTTTAAGTTGGGCTTTGTTCAACCTCTGCCCCTACAGAGCCATCTGGTTAATAGGGGGAGCTGTAGCCTGGAGTTTAATTGGGAAACTCCATGGTTCTCAGTCCTAAAGAAGTTGTGGGGAAGAGGAAGCTCCTAGATGCTAGCTTCTATTTATTGCCTTTCCCACCTTTTTTCCCAGGAGTCAGCAAATTTTTCTATAACGAGCCATGTAGTAAAGATTTTAGGCTTTGTGGGCTAATGGTCTTTGTAACATATTTCTCTTCCCCTGACCCCCACCATTCTTTGCACAAGGCCATACATAAACAGGTGGTGGTCTGGATGTGGCCTACAATGTGTAGTTTGCTTACAACTGCCCTTCCTTGAAAGGGAGTCATACAGTGTTTTGTCATTTTAAACAAGCTACCAGTACACAATCTTTTCTAAAGTTGTTTGATTACAATTTTTAATAAGTCTATATATGTAATCTTCCTTCTTCTGTATAAAACTATTAGGCTTTGTTAATTACCAAGTGCATGTTCATCATTCCTCCTTAATATTCAGTTAATTATAACAAAGTCCTACAAATTACTTGCCTTTTTCTTTATACATTCCCTCACATCATGAGGCATAATTTGAGCACCCCACAGAAACTTTTTGTACCCATCCTGTTAAATCTGGGGTACTTCTTTGTGTCAAAAGAAAACCAAGTCTGTTTTTTCCTGACCTTTTTTGATTCTGGGTTTTTTTTTTCTTTTTTGTCTATGAGCAGGACTCCTATTTACCAAACCAAAAGTGATCTCCCTGTTGCAGCAAGGAGAAGATCCCTGGAAGGTAGAGAAAGAAAGTCCTCCTGGCTCCTCTCTAGGTGAGTGGGTGGGTCTTAGGTATCTTGGAATTTTGCTGTAGGCAGCAGTCTGGTTAATAGGGGAGCTGTAGCCTGGAGTTTAATTGGGAAACTCCATGGTCCTCAGTCCTAAAGATGTGGTGGGGAAGAGGAAGCTCCTAGACGCTAGCTTCTTCTTATTGTCTTGTAATCCCTTCACAAGGGAAACTCAGAATCTCTTCTTTTATCCGGTTGTTTCAGAAGAGGGCTTCATTTTTATGTATTCATTCAAAAAATATAGTATATTTAAGGAATTGCAAATAATTAATGCTGGCTAAAGCAAGCTTAGGGCATATATTTGTGAAAAGGAGTTGAGGAAGGAAATGAACCTAGAAAGCTAGAGAATGACCACATGGTAAGTGCTGTAGTACAGTTCTAAGTTGTGCACTGTCTGATGGAGGATTGGAAATTATTGAAGGATTTCAGCAATCATATGGGTCTTTGATGTCTTAGAAAAATTCACCTGAATCAGAAACAATTTAGATGTCCTTCCATAGAGGAGTGGCTGAAGGAGCTACTGTGTGTCTTTACTCTGACAAACATTGCCACAGTGAGAACAGGAGCCTACTGAGGTGGACAGAATTTCAAGGCACATTGAGGACTAAAGCAAATTATATTACTAAAACAAATTGGAGCCTAATTATGACATGTCACCATTTATGTTTAATGAAAAGTGTATGTGTGTGTCTGTATGTGTAATGTGTGCATAAGCACATTGCAGGAAGGAGGACATACCTTAGCTGGTTACACTAGTTACATTTGGAATGGGATTGAGAATAGGTCTAATGAAAGGGGACTTCATTTACATGTAATGTTTTTAATTATCAATAGAGAATATATTCATGATGTTCTTTTTTTTGGAGATGGGGTCTCACTATATTGCCCAGGCTGGTCTTAAGCCTCTGGTCTCAAGTGATGCTTCCACCTCTGTTTCCCTAGTAGCTGGGATTACAGGTGTGTGCCACTATATATGGTTATTCATGAAATTCTTAAGTGATTTGAATTTAATAAGAATAGTCAGTTTAGATATATCCTGGGGTGTAGATTTAAAGTGAGGTAAAATTAAAGGTGGGCAACTTTATGGAGCTTATTACAGTCATGATGGAGAAGACACTAGCCATGGGATTCACAAGGGAACAGGAGTAGCCAATGTGATCAGGGTTCAGGACACCTTCAATGTGGGATAGTTTTTATTTGAGTTAGAGTGAAATACTTGGGTATTAATTGCTGGTGGGCAGGGTCCAGGTAGATAGGCCTGGGACTCACAAGGTAGGTCAGGGAGCTGTCAGCAAAACAGTATCATTTGAAGCCTTGAGTTGACCAAATGAAGGAACGTAGAAAAGGGTAGAACCCCAGGAAACCAACATTTACGATGTGGTATGGAGGAATCTGTGACTGAGCCTGATCAGAGAAGAGGAATGGGAGACACACCATCAGGCCAGTTGGGGACTGAAAGCTGTATTGGAGGGCCTCAGCTCTGAGGGATCAAGGTTGGAGCCCTTGTGTTTGGCTTTGCTTTCCCATCATTAGTGATGAGAAACCCCATGCTAAACTCTGGCCTTTTAGCATTGGGCAGAAAAAATGGATGCACAAGGATCCCCCACTCATGGAGCCCATAGTCTAGAGGGGAGGACAAGGGTAAACATACTCAGTGTACATAGAGCATAGAAGGACACATACTGGCAAGGATCACATGGGAAAGACGCACAGTGCTGTGAGAACTCAGAACAGAAGTGGCATCTGCAAGGTCCTCTTTAAAGGAGGCTGTGGGTCCCCCAGGATGTGGATGATTTCTCCAGCCCTAGGGAATGGCATATGTCAAGGTCCAGAGAAGGGACTCCAGTGAGGAGGAGGGCCCTGTTACAGGGTTTGGTGGGTGCTTGAGAGCCAAGAGCAGAGCCTGAAGAGCCATCAGTCGCTTGAGGCAGCTACTGGTTCACATCATGGAACCCTGATGAGCAGGGCCTGAAGGACCATCAATTGCTTGAGGCAGCTACTGGTTCACATCATGCAGCATCTAGCCTACAGCGATCAGCCTGGTGGCCACGGTGCACAGGTTTGTTGGAGGCCATTGTTGGGTCCAGATGATTCAGTGATACCATTCAGTGGGCCCAGTGAGGAGATGCAGGGCAGGCTGTCTTGGTCTTGAAAGCCCAAGCCAGGAAGAGCTTTCTCTTCACTATAGGTTTTTTTTTTTTTGTTTGTTTTTTGTTATGGGTACCCTTCTGCACAGTTTAGTCCACCTTAGATGGTTTCTTGCATGAAGAAAACCAAGTAAGAGAAAGAGTTAGAGAAAAAGACAAGAATTTGTCTATATTTTTGACTCTTTTGGGGGAGAAATACTAGTTTTATGGAAATTGCCAAAGGCCACCACAATGTAAGCAGAACACAGGCAGCAGGGAGCCAGCTTAGGGTTAGGAGGGATGTCAGTCTAACTATAGGTGTGGGCTGGGTCTGGGAGGAAAGATCAGAAGAGAAAAAAGAACTATTTCCTTTCCCCTCACCTTGTGAGCATCTGATGGCTGAGTCTCTCCTAAAAGAAGCGAATATTGATGGGATTAAACTGAGTAGAAAGTATGACAAATCCGGAGCTGCCCAGAGGGCACTTGATGGTGGAGTCACTTGGCTCCCTTTCGGTTTTGGGAGGGTGTTCCTGAAGAAGAGCATAGTCCTAAATATAGACTGTCTGAGCTGTTTTCTGCTCAGTTCCTTTCAATGGGATTATCTTCCTTGCTTTTGTCAAAGATGGAAGTCAGCTGGATCCTAGGGTGCTCACTGTGCTGTATCTATGCTGCACCGTTGGCAGGGCTCCCATCTGCCTGGGCTAAGATGACCTTCAAGCAGCTCCCTTCCCCATGGAACTCACTTCACTGAGAGCTCTGTTAAAGGACCAGGATGTTCTTGGAAATTACCTCAGATTATTAACTCCACACCAGAACTAAAGACCCAGCCTTTGAATAATTTATGACAGAAAAGCTTATGCTCCCAGGGATTATACTCCCTAGAAACTACAGTAGACTCGAAATGTACTTTTAAAAATTTCTTTCTTTTTTTATTTGAAATGGGGTCTTCCTGTGTTGCCCAGACTGGCCTCAAATTCCTGGGCTTGAGTGATCCTCCTGCGTTAGCTTCCTGAGTAGCTGGGATTATAAGCATGCCCACTGCACCAGGATAAAAATGTATTTTACATGGTTATTTTCATTTTGAAACTATTCAAAAATAGGAAAAAGAAGGAAAAGAAAATCAAACTGATGTCTTCCCTTAATATGTAAGTTCTAAATTGAGATATAGTAGAAGACTCAGCATGTGCATCTCTCCTTTGGGTTTCTTGCTTAAGAAGTGAACCCATAGTGTAATCACTCAGGTGGTGCTTTTCTGCAATAGTTGTATTAAGAATATTGAGCTAATTTAATATATTAAAGAAAAAAAGAATAATGAGCTAAACTAACTTGTACATCTCAAGTACAAGTCGTTTCAGCCCCCAGTGTGAACATATTTTTGAATTCTAAAAATTATAAAATTCTACCGATCCATATATCAATTCCTTCCAATGAAATTTTGTTTTTCTTTCCTTGTCTTTTTTTTCTTTGTTTTCTACATCAAGAAGCCATCTAGGGTGGAGTGAACTGTACAGAGGTATCAGTTGGCTGGGCACCTGGGAAGGTTTGCTGGGTCTGCATCAACATACATGGAGGGGCATCTTCTCTTGGTTTGCACAGGGTACATTCCTGTAATCCCAGCTACTCAGGAGGATGTAGGGCTTAGCAGCAGCTCTCATGAAATGGCCTGGAAGGTTTTAACACATGGTTGTTCTGATCAAGTATAAGTGAAGCCACAGTGCTCAAAGCTCTGTGTAATGTACATGAGTTGGCCTTGTCCTTATTCTCCAGCAGAGACCCTTACATGAACCCTGCACCTCCCCTCCTACCACCATCTCTTCTCCCTGTGCCCACTGGAATGATCTATTTTGAAGTAAATTCGGTCAAATTGCTCCCATGCCCAAACACTCTAGTGCAGTGTTTTTCAACCTGTTTTATCTCATGGCACACTTGAACCTATAGGTAAACTGCCATGGCATGCTTACATTACATTGATCCAAAAAAAGAATGAAAAAAAGAATATACTTAGTGTGCTTTGAACTTCCTTCAAAAATAATTTAATTAATGATCTTTAAAAATTATTGTGGCACACCTAAGATCCTCCTACAGAATACTGATTGAAAATCACTGCTCTAGTGGCTTCCACCCCATGCAGCATAACCTGGAGTTCCCATCTGTCTTGGCACCTGGCTGCCTCTTCACTTTCATCTCCTTCTATGGCTGCCCTACAATTTGTCAGAAGGGCAAGTCAGTTTCTTACCTCAGGGTCTCTGCCCTTGTTTTCTTCTATCCAGGACTGTTCTCTCTGACAGTCACCAGCCCATGTGAGTCACTTTTTCATATTGTACAGGCTTCTGCTGAAATACGCACAGCTCATTTAAAACACAGCCCTCCATTCTGCGTATATTTTTAATTTTCCTCCACATGCTTATCACTGTATAATAGTGTATATTTACTCATTATCTGTCTCTTCCTTTGCATTCTAAGCTCCATTTTGGGAAGCCTGTTTTGTTGATTCCCATTTGCCCAGTACCTGAAACAGTTGGTGCATGGTCATAAGCCTTCCACTTATATAATCAACATGAATTATTTGGACTAGGTTGGTGGTGGTTGAGACAGAAAGAAGTGAACCAGTTCCAGAGATATCTGGGAGATAAAAGCAGCAGGACTTGGATTAGATGTGGAAGCTGAAGGAGATGGAATTGTGGGAGATGCTTCCTTGCTTGGTTTCTGGCTTCTTCTGGAATGGAGAATGATTATCATTCCCTGAGATAGCAACATTGGAAGAATATCAGATTTGGAGGATGGTATAAATTTGATATTTTTTACTTTTGGAGGGAATTTTACATTAAAAAAAAAAAACTTTTTATTTTGAGGCAGTTGAGCCTTACATGCAGTTGTAAGAAGATTCCATATCCCTGTTCTCAGTTCCAAAACCATAGCATAATACTACAACCAAGATATTGATATTGATACAGTGCAGATACAGAATTCTTTGGTCACCATAAGGATGCTCTTGTTACTCATTTTTATGTAGATGGACTTCCTTCTTTCTCATTGTCCTGTCCAGTCTGTTTCCTGACTACCTTACCTTCTTCCTTAACCCTTGATAACCACTATTGTGTTCTTCATTTGTATAAATTTATCATTTCAAGAATGTTGCATAAATGGAATAATACAGTGCATATAACCTTTTTGTAAATTTTTTGTCCATTTGGCATAATTCTCTGGAAATTTATCCAAACAGTTGTATGTATCAGTACATCCTTTCTTTTGCTTGAGCAAGTAGTCTGTGAAATAGATACACTGCAATTTATATAACCATTCATTCGCTGAAGGACATCTGGATTATTTCTGATTTTTGGCAATTACAAATGCTGCTATTAACATTTGTGTACAGGTTTTTGTGCAAAACTTAGTTTTTCTTTCTTTTTATTTATTTATTTATTTTTTTTATTGTTGGGGATTCATTGAGGGTACAATAAGCCAGGTTCTTTCTTTTTATTTTTTAAATTGTTGGGGATTCATTGAGGGTACAAGAAACCAGGTTATACTGATTGCATTTGTTAGGTAAAGTCCCTCTTAGAATTGTGTCTTGCCCCCAAAAGGTGTGTCACACACCGAGATCCCACCCCCTCCCTCCTTCCCTCTCTCTGCTCTCACTTTCCCCCACCCCCCCATGTCATTAATTGTCATTAACTGTCCTCATATCAAAATTGAGTACATAGGATTCATGCTTCTCCATTCTTGTGATGCTTTACTGAGAATAACATGTTCCACTTCCATCCAGGTTAATACAAAGACTATAAAGTCTCCATTTTTTTTTATGGCTTGATAGTATTCCATGATATACATATTCCACAGCTTGTTAATCCATTTCTGGGTTGGTGGGCATTTAGGTTGTTTCCACATTTTGGTGATTGTAAAGTGAGCTGCAATAAACAGTCTAGTGCAAGTGTCCTTATGATAAAAGGATTTTTTTCCTTCTGGGTAGATGCCCAGTAATAGGATTACAGGATCAAACGGGAGGTCTAGCTTGAGTTCTTTGAGGGTTCTCCATACTTCCTTCCAAAAGGTTGTATTAGTTTGCAGTCCCACCAGCAGTGTAAAAGTGTTCCCTTCTCTCCACATCCACACCAGCATCTGCAGTTTTGAAATTTTGTGATGTGGGCTATTTTCACTGGAGTTAGATGGTATCTCAGGGTGGTTTTGACTTGCATTTCTCTAATAATTAGGGATGATGAGCATTTTTCCACATGTTTGTTTGCCAATCGTCTGTGTTCTTTAGAGAAGGTTGTATTCTCTCTCTTGCCCATTGATATGTGGGATTGTTGGCTTTTTTCATGTTAATTAATTTGAATTCTCTATAGATCCTAGTTATTAAGCTTTTGTCTGATTCAAAATATGCAAATATTCTCTCCCATTGTGTAGGTTGTCTATTTCCTTTGGTTGTTTTCTCCTTAGCTGTACAGAAGCTTTTCAGTTTCATTAAGTCCCATTTGTTTATTTTTGTTTTTGTTGCAGTTGCCATGGCAGTCTTCTTTATAAAGTCCTTCCTCAGGCCGATATCTTCCAGTGTTTTTTCTATGCTTTCTTTGAGCATTTTTATTGTTTTATGCCTTAAATTTAAGTCCTTTATCCATCTTGAATCAATTTTTTGTGAGTGGAGAAAGGCGCGGGTCCAGTTTCAGTCTTTTACAAGTGGATATCCAGTTCTCCCAGCACCATTTATTGAATAGGGAGTCTTTCCCCCAACGTATGTTCTTGTTTGGTTTATCGAAGATTAGGTGGTTGTAAGATGTTAGTTTCAATTCCTGGTTTTCTATTTGATTCCAAATGTCTATGTCTCTCTTTTTGTGCCAGTACCATGCTGTCTTGACCACTATGGCCTTGTAGTATAGCCTAAAATCTGGTATGCTGATGCCCCCGACTTTGTTTTTATTACTAAGAACTGCCTTAAGCTATACAGGATTTTTCATTAAGGATTTTTTTAATTTCTGAGATGTCTGTTGTTATTTCTCTTTTATCATTTATGATTGATGAAATTAGGGATTTTACTTTTCTGTTTCTGGTTAGGTTAGCCAAAGGTTTATCAATTTTGTTAATCTTTTCAAAAAACCAATATTTTGATCTGTTGATCTTCTGAATGATTCTTTTGTTTCAAATTTCATTTAATTCTGCTCTAATTTTGGTTATTTCTTTCCTTTTGCTGGATTTGGAATTGGAATGTTCTTCCTTTCCAGTTGCTTAAGATGACTCATTAAGTTGTTGACTTCCTCTCTTTCTGTGCCTTTGCAGTATCACACAGGTTTTGATAATTTGTGTCTTAATTGTCATTTTGTTCCTAAAATTTGGTAATTTCCTTCTTAATCTCATCTTTGTCCCAGCTATCATTCAGCATGAGGTTAGTTTCCATGACACTGTTTGCATATGAAGAGTCCTGTTATTGTTGAGTTCAACTTTTATTCCATGACGGCCTGAGAAAATACAAGGAATAATTTCTATTTCCTTAAATTTGCTGAGGTTAGATTGACCTTAGATGTGATCAGTTTTGGATGATGTATGTTCCATGGCCTGATGAGAAGAATGTGTATTCAGTTTTATTAGGATGAAATGTTCTGTAAATGTCCCTTTGTTGTAGGGTCAAATTTAAGTCCAGTATTTCTTTTTTTTTAGTTTTTTCTTGGAGGATCTGTCTAAAACTGCCAACAGGGTATTAAAATCTCCAACTATTATAGTGCAGGAAGGTACAAATTATTCGTGTCTTTTAGGGTTTCCTTTATAAATTGAGGAGCATTCTGGTAGGGCACATAAATGTTAATAATTAAAATCTCTTCATATTGAGTGTTTCCTTTGACAAATATTAAGTGACCATCCTTATTTTTCCTATGTTTGTTGTTTAAAGCCTATTATTTCTGAAAATAAAATTGCAACCCATGTTTTTTTTCTGATTTCCATTTGCCTGAATTATAGACGTCCATTCATTCACCCTCAGTCTATTTTTAATCCTTTAAGGTAAGATGAGATTCTTATATACAACAGATAACTGGCCTGAGGTTTTGTATCCAGTCACCCAACCCCTGCCTCCGTAGAGGAGAATTTAAGCCATTTACATTAGTTGAGAGTATTGATAAGCATGGTAGTGTTTTGGTTGTCATGTTTTTAAAGTGTCCAGTAGATATTTTTAATCCTTTCATCATTGTGGATGTTAGGTTTTGTTCACAGCTTTGTGGGTTAGTTTACTTTGGTGGTAGACCATTAAGCTGATCATTATGGAGAATGGATCTGAGAATATCCTGGAGAGCTGGTTTAGTTATGGCAGATTTCTTTAACATGTGTATGTCAGTAAAGTATTTGATTTCTCCATCACAAATGAAACTCAATTTAGCTGGATACAGGATTCTGGGCTGAAAGTTGTTTTGTTTTAGGTCAGGAAGGTCAATGACCATCCTCTTCTGGCTTGAAAATTTTCAGCAGATCTGCAGTCATTCTAATATTCTTCTCCTTGGAGGTTGTACTTTTCTTACGTCTGGCAATGTTAATTACAATGTGTCTAGATGATGCTTTATTTGGATTGAGTCATGGTGGGGTTCTGAAACTGTCTGCTATCTGAATTTCTGTATCTCTTGCAATGCTTGGGAAATCCTCCTCCATCATATCTTGGAGTAGAGCATCAATTCCTTTAGGATCATTCTCTTATCCTTCAGGAATTCCTATAAGGTGGATGTTTAATCTTTTGGAGTGGTCCCATAACTCTCTTAGGGAATGATCAGTTTTTGCTTTCTACTTCTTTGTCTCTTTGAGCATTTGGGAGCATTCAAAAGGTTTGTCTTCAACTTCAGAGATCCTTTTTCCTGCTCCACTCTATTACTCAGGAATTCTACTGTATTACGAAGCTCCTCAAATAACTTTCTCAATTCTTTGAGGTCTGCAATTTCTTTTCTCATGTCTAAATCCTTGGAGATTTTGTCTTTGAATTCATTGATTTCTTGAGACAACTTTTCAGCTATTCCTTGATTTTCTAATTCTAACTTTTCTTCCATTCTATTAATCTTATTTGCCATCCATATTCTGAATTCTATTTCTGATATTTCAGCCATTTGTTTATGAATGGCATGTTCTGTTGTATCTCCTTTGTCATTCCTTGGGGGAGTTGAACTACTGTGATTATTCATGTTGCCAGAGTTTTTCTACCCCATGATTATTTTTCAGTTTGGCTAGAGGTGTTGGTAAGGCGAGATTGGATTGAGGGTTCCAGGAGTTGTAGCTAACCAGTCCTTTACCAAAGTGCTGACATTGGCGACTGTGGCTTTCCCTCCACAGCTTTACAAAGGTCTCTTTCAGTCTTGCAGCCTGAGGTTCTGGGGACCTCATTTGTGTAATGGGGCTAGGTGGCTCTGTCTTCTATTCAGCCAGCCTCTATTCAATCCTAATCAGTTGGCAACTTTGGGCTGAAATCTCAGCTGGGGAGAGATACAAGAAACTAAGATATTCTGCTCCCCTCTGGCAACAACTGGAAGAGGAGTATCAGTCCCTTCCACTACAACACAACCAGGGCTCAACCTTGGAGGGACCCTGGGTGGCTGGCCATGTCAAGAGTTCCAAACCAGTTGTTCCAGGCAGCAGAATTGCTGTTCAAATGGGGGAGTTCTAAAGGTCTCCAGCAACCAGACAGCAGGGGTCCACTGGCAGCTCGAGTGTGATTCACTCTGGTGTTCAGTGGAGTCAGAAAGGCCCACCCAGCAAAGGAGTTAGTCTAGGGAGGTTGGCCTCTCCTTCCCCAACTCAGCGATGCCCAGTCACTGGTAATGCTGCAGGGTTGTGTCCCAGTTCCCTCCAATGAGCAAATGCACCATGGATTTGTGCCTGCCAGAGTCAAAGGGAAATCAATGCCTCCTCAGTCAGGCTGCCACACTCTGCCACCAGCAGGCAGGGAGAGCCCAGGACTGACTTCCCCTGTTGCTCATTGGAAACTGGGATGTGTTCCTCCTGTGTTTGTTACGAGCTGGGGTTACCTTTGCAGCGTGTGTTTTTCTCCCTCAGAGTCCACGCCTCTGCCCCAGCTGCACTCTTCCTCTTATACCCCTGCAGGGCAAGGTCTGGCTCTCTCCAGTATCCCCCAGAATTGGAGAAGTGTCTCTCCAATATTTGACCTTGGTAGGAGCGTGCCACTATCACTGCTGCTGCCTCAGTGGTACCGCTGCACAGGTCCCCATGCCTCCACCCATGCTGCCACTGTCCTGCCACTGCTACGCTGGCCCTGGGCCATTCCCCCCTCTCCCTACGTCTCTCCACTTGTACTAGAGTCACAGTTTCAGTGCACCTCTGCTGTGGCCCATGCAGTGCCCAGCCCTAGCAAGGAACTGCCAGATACTCTGGGCTCTGCAGTGGGTAGGCTACCTGACCTCCAGGCAAGAGGGCAGTGGTGAACTGGAAGTTCAGAATGGCAGGGAAAATATTTGTTCAACTGTTTTGACGGAAGAGAATGCCCAGGCTCACAGCGGGATCTCTCTGGTGAAGGAGTCCCGGCCTTCAGCAGCTCTCTCATGTTGGGTGAAACAAGGTTTGCTGATCACTGCTTGCTTGTAGAGAGCATACAGCAAGCCACTCTCTTGGGAGAGGTGACAGACTCTCGTCATCTCTGGGATGGGATTTGTACCCATTTGCTTCCTTGGAGTTGCAGCTTGTCTCAGCGGGGATGATGTGTACTTATCAATCTTCTCTCTGAGCTCAGCTGCTGACCTTCAGTTTTCTTGGGGTCATTCTGACCATTATCTCTCCTTCTGGACAGGAGCTTCTGTTGAAAGCTAGCTCCAGTTGGCCATCTTACTTCCCAGTCCTGAAATATATTTCTGTTCTTTTACTTTTAACCTTTTTGTATCTTTATGTCTAAAGTGAGTCTCTTGTAGTAGGCAGATACTTGCCTTGTGTTTTTATTGTTTTATTATCTTGTCTTGCAAGAGACAAGAGATTGACTTGTCTTTTGAAAGACCATCTCTTGTCTTTTTTTTTAATCAACCAGAGATTATCTCTGTTACTATTTTATTCATCTTTTTTTTTATTATTAAATCATAGCTATGTACATTAATGCAATAATGGGGTACCATGTGCTGGTTTTATTTACAATTTGAAATATTTTCATCACACTGGTTAACATCTCTTGTCTTTTAATTGGAAAGTTTTATGTATTTACATTTAAAGTATTATTAACATGGAGGGATTTACATATGCTATTTTGCTATATGTTTTCTATATGCATGATACCTTTTTTGTCTTTGATTTCCTACGTCAGTGTCTCCTTTCATGTTTATTTTTTGTAGTAAAACATTTTAATTTCCTTCCCAGTTCTTCTTCTGTACATTGGATAACTACCTTTGGGGTACATTTAATATTCTAAATGTGTAACACTCTACTTTGATTGTTTGCCATCTTCACTTTAATAACATACAAAAATCTCTGGTCCTACACAGCTGCATCTTCATTGTCTTTTAATTAATGTCATAAATTGTATCTTTATACATTGTGTGCCTACAAACATAGGCTAATGATAGGTTTTTATTTGTCTTTTATTTATTTATTTTTTTATTATTTATTTATTTTTTTTGGTTTTTGGCCGGGGCTAGGTTTGAACCTGGCACCTCCGGCATATGGGACCGGCACCCTACTCCTTGAGCCACAGGTGCCACCCTGTCTTTTATTTATTTTTAAGAGGAAAGTATAACATTTAATCAAAGTTTTATATGAGATGGGAAACTTCAGCAGTAAAGAGTTAAAGACTCAGGGAAAACGGTCTATTTTTATACTTAAGTTTTCCCCCACCCCCATTATTTATTTATTTATTTTTATTAATTTATGTTTTTTTTTTATTTCTGGTTAATGTGAAGGTACAAATAACAAGGTTATACTATTTGCTTTTGTTAGGTAGAGTGCCTTTTGTAGTTGTGTCCCATACCCAGAAAATATGCCATATACCCTTATATTGTGTCCATTAAGTGGGAGCACACCAATTCCCTCTCCTCCTCTTCTTCTCTCCCTCCCTTGGATTCCCTCCCCCTGACTTAAATTTGAATTTTTCTCTTATGTGGGCATGTGTTAGATTTTCTACTGGTTTCATATTAGTATTTGAATATTTGCTTTTCCCTTCCTGCGATACTTTACTAAGAAGAATGTGTTTCATCTCCATCCAGATTAATACAAAAGATGTAGAGGCTCCATCTTTTTTATGGCTGAATGGTATTCCATGGTATACATATACCACAGTTTGTTAATCCATTCCTGGGTTGATGGGTATTGAGGTTGTTTCCACATCTTGGTGATTGTAAATTGAACTGTGGTAAACAATTTAGTACAAATATCTTTATGATAAAATGATTTTTATTCTTCTGGGTAGATGCCTAGTAATGGGATTGTGGGATCAAATGGGAGGTCTAATTTGAGTTCTTTAAAGATTCTCCATACTGATTTCCAAAGAGGCTGTTTTAGTTTGCAATCTTATGAATAGTGTAAAAGTATTCCCCTCTCTCCATATCTGCACCAGTATTGGCAACTTTGGGACTTTGTGATATGGGCTGTTCTCAGTGGGATTAGATGATAGATATCTCAGAGTGGTTTTGATTTGCATTTCTCTGATGATTAGGGAAAAATTAGCATTTTTTTCTGATGTTGGCCAGCTATTCCCCTGTCTTCCTCAGAGAAGGTTCTGTTCAAGTCTCTTGCCCAGTGATAGATGGGATTGTTTGCTCTTTTTTTGTTAATTTTAGTTCTTTATAGATTGTAGTTATTAAGCCTCTGTCAGATTTGTAACATGCAAATATTTTTTCCCATTCTGAAGGTTGTCTATTTGCTTTTATTGTTGTGTCCTTAGCAGTGCAGATGCTTTTCAGTTTAATTAAGTCCCATTTGTTTAATTTTGTTGTTGCCGTTGCTGCTGAAGTCTTCCTCATTATAATCTTTTCCCTAGGCCAACATCCTTAAGAGTTTTTCCACACTTTCTTGTAGGATTTTTATCGTTTCATATCTTAAATCTTTTATCCATCTTGAGCCAGTTTTTGGAAGGTGTGGGTCCAGTTTCAGTCTTTTACATGTGGTTATCCAGTTCTTTTAGCACCATTTATTGAATAGGCATTCTTTTCCCCAGTGTATGCTTTGGTTTATCAAAGACCAGATAGCAATAAGAGACTGGTTTCATCTCTTGGTTTTCTGTTCAGTCAGTTCTATATATCTGTTTCTATTTTTGTGCCAATACCATGCTGGTTTGATCACTGAGTAATATAACCTAAAGTCGAGTAGAGTGATGCCTCCATTTTTGTTTTTATTACTAAAAATTGCCTTGGCTTTACAGATTTTTTCCCTGGTTCCTTGTGAAATGAAGTTTTTTTTTTTTTTTTTATGGAATGCCTTTGTCTTTTAAATCATGTAGAAAATAAGAAATTGAGTTAAAAACCAAACTTACGGTACTAATTTTTATATTGACCATGTATTTACCTTAATCATGTGGCTTTAGCTTTCTTACTGATTAGCATCCTTTTATTTCATCTTGAGAATTCACTGTAGCAATTGTTTAGGGTAGATCTAATAATAACAAACTACCTTAGCTATGGAGGATCCTTTGGATGTTATGAGTTTCTTTTATCTTGGTGCTTTTAATAGTTGTCCCTCAGTGGAGGTTGGCTCTAGGACTGCCCGTAGATACCAAAATCTGATCATAGTCTAATCCCACAGGGGGCCCTGTGGAACCCACAGATAAGAAAATCTACTACTCATTTTATCTGTAGGTTTTTCAGCCCTCAAATAGTGTGTTTTTGACCAGCATTTGATTGCAGGTGCAGAATCCACCGATACAGAAGACTGAGTGTGTTTGTTGAAAAAACTCTGAATATAAGTGGACTCATGCAGTTCAAACCCATGTTGTTTAAGTATCAACTGTATTCTCACTTTGACTTTGGATTTTGACAGTTTAATTATACTATGTCTCAGTATGGGTGTCTTTCAGTTTGTCTTCTAGATTTTTTATACTTTAGATTTATAGATGTCATATCTTACATCAAATTTGGGAAGTTTTTAGCCATTATTTTCATTCTTTGATAATTTTTTTTAAATTTAAGATTGATACAAGGTTATAAGCAATTAGCTTACATTGTTTGCATTTATTAGGTAGAGTCCAAATTATAGTTGAGCTCTTCACCCAGGTTTGCCATATACTTTACATGGTGCCCACTAAGTGGGAGCACACCAAACACCCTCCTTTCTTTCCTCTCCCACCCATTTGGATGTAGTTGTGTTTTTCCTTTCCTATGAGAATGTAGTTGTTCATCTATTGGTTTCATGTGAGTATAGAGTACATTGGATACTTGCTTTTCTTTTATTGTGATACTTTACTTAGGAGGATGTTCTCTGGATCTTTCCAGGAAAGTACAAAAGTTGAAAAGTCTCCATGTTTTTTAAAGGCCGAGTAGTATTCCATGGTATACATATACCACAGTTTATTCATTCATGGATTGATGGGCACTTGGGTTGATTTCACATCTTGGTGGTTATAAATTAAGCTATGATAAACATTCTAGTGCAAATGTCCTTATGATAGAATAATTTTTTTGTTGTTAGATATCTAGTAATGGGATTGTGGGATCTAGTGGAAGGTCTACTTTTAGTTCTTTGAGGACTCCCCATATTTCTTTCCCAAGAGGCTGTATTAGTTTGCAGTCCCACCAGTAATGTAAAAGTGTTCCTTTCTCTCTATATCTGTGCCAGCATCTGGAACTTTGGAACTTTGTGATGTGGGCTGTTCTCTCTGGGGTTAAGTGATCTCTCAAGGTGGTTTTGATTTGCAGTTCTCTGATGATTAGGGAAAATGAACATTTTTTTCATGTGTTTGTAAGCCATTTGTCTGTTGTCAGAGAAGATTCTGTTCATGTCTCTTCCCAATGATAAATGGGATTGTTTGCTCTTTTATTGTTGTTTAGAGTTCTGTGTAGATTTTGGTTATTAGCCCTCAGATTTGTAACATAGAAATATCTTTTCCCATTCTGAAGGTTATCTGTTTGTTTTAATTTTTGTGTCTTTAGCTGTGCAGAAGCTTTTTACCTTGATTAAGTCCCATTTATTTATTTTCGTTTTTGTAATTACCAATGGAGTCTTCTTCATAAAATCCTTCCCTAGGCCGATATCATAAAGAGTTTTCCCCATGCTTTCTTCTACGAGTTTTTATTGTTTTATGTATTAGATTTAAATTTTTTTGCCATCATGAATTAATTTTTCTTTAAGTGATGAGAAGTGCAGGTCCACTTTCAGTCTTTTACATGTGGCTAACCTGTTCTCCCTGCATCTTTTATTGAACAGGCATTCTTTTCCCTTGTGTATCCTTTTGTTTGGTTTATCAAAGGTCAGCTGGCAATATGAGGCCCATTTTTAATTCTGTTTTATAATCTATGTCTCTATTTTTGTGCCAATACCATGCTGTTTTGATCACTGTGGACTTGTAGTATAACCTCAAGTCTAGTAAAGTGATGTTTTTATTTCTAAGAATTGGATTGGCTATAAGGGTGTTTTTCTGGTTCCATAAAAAAGGAAGAACAATTTTTTAACAGTTCTTCAAAGTATGATGTTGGTATTTTAATGGAGTAAATCTTTAGATTACTTTGGGTAGTATAGTCATTTTAACTGTGTTGATCCTTTCTAACCAAGAGCATATTATGTTCTTCCATTTGTTCATGTCTTCTGAAGTTTGTTTTTTCCTCAGGGGTCCATCATTCTCTCTGTAAAGATCCTTTAATTCCTTTGTTAGATATATTTGCTGATACTTCACTTTCTTTTAAACTATTGTGAAAGGTATAGTCCTTGCTTTGATTCTCAGCTTGATTGTTATTGGTGTATACAGAGTCTACTGATTTATGAACATTGACTTTATATCCTGAGATATTACTGTATTTCTTGATCACTTCCAGGAGTCTTGTGGTTGAGTATCTGGTATTTTCTAAGTATAAGATCATATTATTAGCAAAGAGTGAAAGTTTGGTGTCCTCTGCCTGCATTTGAATGTCCTTGATTTCCTTCTCTTACCTGATTGCATTGCTGAGAACTTCTAGCACTATTTTGAATGGTAGTGGTGATAGTGGACATCCTTGTCCGTTCCTAGTTCTAAGTGGGAATGCTTTCAGTTTTACTTCATTCAATATAATGGCAATGGGTTTGTCATGGATGGCCTCTATCACTTTAAGAAATGTTCTGTCTATGCCTAATTTGTTAACTGTTCTTATCAGAAAAGGATGCTAGATTTTGTCAAATGCTCTTTTTACATCTACTGAGAGGCTCATATGGTCTTTGTTTTTGCTTCTATTTTGGTGGTGAATTACATTTATGGATTTGTGTATATTAAACCAGCCTTGCATCCCTGGGATGAAGCCTACTTGATCATGATGTGACTTTCTTAAACGTGTAGCTCTATTCTATTTGCTAGGATTTTATTGAGTATTTTTGCATCAGTATTCTTAGGTTAGAACAATTGGTTTCTAATTTTCCTTTTTAGTCATGTCTTTTCCCAGTTTGGGTATCAGGGTGATAATTGCTTTGTAGAATATGTTGGGGAGGGTTCCTTCTGAGTGTTTTGGAATTGGTTATGCAATATAGGTATAAGCTATTTTTTAATGACTTGGTAGAATTCTGGGTTAAAGACATCTATCTGGTCCAGACCTTTATTTTTCTTGGGAGCTTTATTTATTTATTTTTTTGAGACAGAGTCTCACTATGTTGCTCTCAGTAGAGTGCTGTGGCATCACAGCTTACAGCAACCTCAAACTCTTGGGCTTAAGTGATCCTCTTGCCTCAGTCTCCCAAGTAGCTGGGACTATAGGCACCTGCCACAATGCCCTGCTGGCAATATTTTGGTTGCAGTTGTCATTGTAGTTTAGCAGGCCTGGGACAGGCTCGAACCTGCCAGCTTCAGTGTATGTGGCTAGCACCCTACTCACTGAGCTACAGGTGCTGAGCCAAGGGAGCTTTTTTATTGTTGCAATTTAGATGCTTGATATTGGTCTGTTCAAGAGATCTATTTCTTCCTGGTTAAGTCTAAGGAGATTGTGTGGTTCTGGGTATTGGTCCATTTCCTCCACATCATCAAATTTCTGGGCATAGAGTGTTTTGTACTAATCAAAGATAATCTTTTGTATCTCTGTGGTATCTACTGTTATTTCCCCCTCTTCATTTCTGATTAAGGTCATTAGAGATCTTATCTGTTTCTAGTTAATCTGGCCAAAAGTTTATTGATTTTGTTTACCTTTTCAAAGAACCAAATTTTTGTTTCAGTAACTTTCTGGATTATTCTTTTGTTTTCGGTTTCATTTATTTCTGATCTAATTTTGGTTATTTCTTTTCTTTTGGTATGTTTGGGATTGTATTTCTCTTTATTTCTAGTTCCTTGTGATAGTTCATTAGGTTGTTGATGCACTTCTGTTTTATGGATGTGGGCACCTAATGAGATAAATTTCTCTCTTAGGACTGCTTTTGCAGTATTCCACAGGTTTTGATAGCTGTGGCTTTATTGTCATTATGTTTGAGGAATCTAATAATTTTCTTCTTTACCTTTTCCTTGTCCCAGCTTTTGTTGAGCATAAGATTGTTAGTTTCCATGACTTTGTGTGGGGATGAAGGTTTTTGTTTGAGTTGAGCTCTACCTTTATTCCCTGTGGTCTGAAGAAATACAAGGTATAATTTCTATTCTTTTGATTTTCTTGAGGTTTGAATTGTGTGCTAGGATATGACCAGTTTTATAGTATGATCCATGAGGTAACAAGAAGAATATATACTCAGTGGTTTGGGGGTGGTATTTTCTGTAAACGTCTATTCAGTCTAATTGTTCTAGGGGCCCATTTAAGTTCCTTGTGTCTTTGTTTAATTTCTCTGTGGATAATCTGTCCGTTCTGTCAGTGGGATGTTGAAGTCTCTAGATATTATATGTTGTAGGATATCATATTTTTCAGACTAGTTAGGATTTGTTTTATAAATCTGGGAGCATTTAAGTTGGGTTCTTATATATCTAGAATTGAAATGTCTTCTTGTTAAATTATTCCCTTGTCCAGTATATAGTGTACATTTTGGTCATTCTTTACTTTTTTTTTCTTTTAAATCCAGTGGTATCTGAAAGTAAAATTGTGATCCCTCCCTTCTTGTGATTTCCATTTGCCTGAAATACTGTTTTCCAACCCTTCAGTCTGAGTCTTGTTTTGTCCTTCCTAAAGATACATATAGCTAGCTTATGCTTTTCATGCAGTCATCTAGCCTGTGCCTCTTCAGTGGTGAAGTCAAGCCATTCACATGTATTTAGAGAACTAATTAATGTGGTGGAGTTCTGTTTGTCTTGTTTTTTTGGAGGTGTGTCACCAGGTTTTATCACTTGGGCCATTGTGGAAGGCAGGCTCTGACCTTTTATTTCTGGGTATCTTTACTTTGCTTGTGGGCTGTTGTGATGGTCTGTGTGTAGTATGAGTCTGAGTACTTCCTGCAGAGCTCATATTGTAGTGGCAAATTTGCTTAATGCTTGCTTGTCATTAAAAGGTTTGATTTCTCCATGGAACATGAACGTTGGCAGGATACAGGATCTTAGGCTAAAAGTTGTTTTGTTTGAGTAAGTTGAAAGTAGAAGCCCAATCTCTTCTGGTTTGTAAAGTTTCAGCTGAGAAATCTGCTGTCACACTGATGGAAATGCCCCTGTAGGTCAGTTAGTACTTAATCCTGGCTCCTTGAAGAATTTTCTCTTTTTTAAAGATAAAATGGCTTGGTTCATTACAATGTGTACAGGAGATGCTGTAGTCGTATTGAGACAAACTGAAGTTTTATATTCATGTAACAGGATTGTGTCAGAATCTTTGATGCTTGGGAAATTTTTAGTTATGATATCCTTCAGTCGGGCTTCCATACCCTTGGGTCACTCTTCTCCTTTAAGGATACCTATAATTTGTATGTTTGTGTGCTCTGTGAAGTTCCATAATTCTCTGTGAGATTGCTCTGCTTTTATTCTCTTCTCTTCTGCCTCTTTAAATGCCTGAGTTAGCTCAAGAGCCTTATCTCCTCACTCTGAGATTCTTTGTTCTTCATGGTCTTATCTGTTAATGATACTTTCTATTGCATCTTTAAGTTTCCTGAATGACTCTTTCAATTCCTTGACCTCTGATATATCTTTTCTAATTACACCATGTCTTTCATTCATTTCTTGGGTCAATTTTTAGATTTCCTTTTGGCTGTTATCCACTTTCCTGTCATTTCCCTTCATAGCTTTTGGTGTCTATACTCTAAATTCCTTTCTTGTCACTTCTGTAATTTCTTTGTAAGTGGGATCACCTGTGTTAGCTGACTCATGCTCTGTGGTCGTCATTGATCTGTTCTGGCTTTTCATGTTGCCAGAATTTTTTTTTAATTTATTTATTTTTATTAAACCATAGCTGTGTACATTAGTATGGTCGTGGGGCACCATACACTTGGTTCATAGATCGTTTGGCACATTTTCATCACATTAGTTAACACAGCTTTTGTAGCATTTTCTTAGTTATTTTTTTGTTGGTTCCTTCTCACCTGAGTTTTCTTGTTTACTTCTTTGTCTTACTCCTCTCATTTCCTCCTTCCCCTTAATTTTCCTTATCTCTGTACCCGGATGTTGAAGTGGCCTTTTGGTATAGGGACCAAAGGGAGAGAAAAGAAGAGAGTGAGAAGGGAAAAAAGAGGGAAAGAAAGAAGGAAAAGAAAAGGAAAAAGGGAGCAAAGAATGATGGAAAGAGAAAATTGGTAAGAATAATGGGCCTGGTAACCCAACTCATAATCTTAGAACACTGAGAGGCTATGGTTGTGGGTTCCCCTGAGAATTAGGTGCTCCTCACCATCCTGATCCAGAGCAAGATCCCACCACCATCAAAAAGGGAAAAGAAACAAAAAATCTGTCTTGTTATATGGTGGGGGCCTGCAAATGCAGTCCTTCTGAAGGCCAAAGCAGGAGGGATTCTGTAGGCCAAGGGTTTGTTGCCTCCAAGAGTGAGCCCAATGCCATGGCACCCCAGCCTAGGCCTCAAAGCAAGGCTGTCCCAGAATAGAAAGACAGAATAAAACAGAAAAAAACAGACCAGAATAGAAAACAAACAAAACAAAAAATGAACAAAAGAGAAAACAAATCTTGGTTGTTTTTTTTAAGGGATTTATGAGGGAAAGATGGAAAAAGTGGAAAAATATCCAAAATTAGAGAAAAGGAAAAGAAGAAAAAAAAGGCAAGAAAACCCATAGAAAAGATAAGAGCCTTAATATTAAAACAAACAAAACAAAAGAAAAAAACAACAAATATATATATTAAAAAACCCAACAAACAAAAACGTATAATGCAATATATTGCCTGGATACCATGTGGCACTGCAGTGTTGGAAATGAAAAAAGTTAAAAAAAAAAAAAAAAGAAGGGTGGCTGCTTCATTTGCATGTGCTGGGGTGGGTGGGTAGGGTAATGAAGTTACTGGCTAGTTGCCATGGTGACCTGGTCTTCCTGCTTTATTTGATTTCAGTCTGAGCATGATGTCTGTACAAGCCCTGATCCCCACTGGGGGAGACTTGGGGAGCCAAAATACCAAAGGTTACTCTGTGCTTTATGGGGGATAAACCTGTGGTTCTCAACCTTCCTAATGCCTCCTAATGCCACAACCCTTTAATATAGTTTAGTACTGTTCCTCATGTTGTGGTGACCCCCAACCATAAAATTTGTTGCTACTTCATAACTGTAATTTTGCTACTGTTATGAATCGTAATGTAAATACCTTATATGCAGGATGTATTGTCATTGTTACAAAGGGGTCGTGACCCACAGGTTGAGAACTGCTGCTCTAAACAGTTCCCTGAGGCCACAAAGGGGTTCATATAGGAGGCCCAATCCATCCAGTGCACCTGTGTCTCTGTGGGAAGCATCCCAAGGGTGGCTGTCTGAGCCCAGGTGGTGGAACCATAGCTAGTCACAGGCCACTTCCAAACAGGCCTCTGCAAGCACCTGCCAACTCAAAGACTGTATGTCTCTCCACTGTTCCTTGCCCACAGCTCTCCCATGATAGTGGCCTGGTCACAAGGCTGCTGGTTGAACAAGCAAAGGGCCAAATCTGCCTGCCTGGTACCTTTGGATTGTGCTTCCCAGTGTAGGCCTGTCCAGAAGATCTGCTGGGGTCTCAGTTGCTGGTTGTTTCTTCCTACTCCCCTCACCTGAATTGATAGACCCTCCTAGAGCTTGGTCTGGTTCCTAGGTGTAGAAGGTGGGGGAGACTCTCCTGCAGGCTTAATCCTTCAGGGACTCCAACATGTAGTATTTGTCCTTGGGACACTGCAGTACTCATAACTGCTTTTCCAGCTGGCCTTCCATCCACCTTCCACCTCCTTGTCTCTTAGAGTCCCTCGTTGTCTCACTGTGCCATTGCAATGTATCAGCATCACAGTCCAGTAAGAAGTGGCTGGAGTCCCCCTGCCCTGATCCCACCTAGTCCACCTTCTTGGAACTGATTCCTAGCCATTATTTTTTCACATACTTCCTCTGCTTCTTTCTCTTCTCCTTTCAGGACTTTTGCCATAGATATTTTGGTCTGCTTAATGGTGTCTTACAGTTCTCTTAAGTTGTATTCATTTTTTCAATTTTTTTTTCTGTTTCTTAGACTCAGTAATTTCAATTTCTCTATCTTCAGGTTTGTTGATTCTTTTCTTCTGCCTGCTCATATCTTCTTTTGGATACCTTCAGTGGAATTTTTATTTCAGTTTTGTGCTTTCAACTCTAGAATTTCCTTTTGTTCCTTTTTGTTTGCTATCTTTTAATTGGTATTCCATTTCGTTCATCATTTTCATGACTTTTATATTTTCCTTTAGCTCTCTTGTATCTTTATGACAGTTATCTTTCTGTAGTATGCTACCATCTAGTCTTCCTCATAGATATCTTCTATCTTATTTATCTTGTTCCTTTGAATGGACCATTATTTCTCTATTTTTTAATACCTTGTGTTTTTATTGTTGTTGAATACTAGATGTTTGAATAGTATCATGTAACTAGAAATCAGATTCTTTCTCTTCTCGGGGTTTGTGGAGTTTGTTTTGTTTTGCTTGTTTTTTCGTTTTTTTTTTTAATTGTTGTAGGATTTTGCTATTCCAGGAAATCAGCCTGAGGTATATATAAACTGAAAGTCTTCTGATTTCTTTTT
Organism: Nycticebus coucang; assembly: GCF_027406575.1. Taxonomy (NCBI): domain Eukaryota; kingdom Metazoa; phylum Chordata; class Mammalia; order Primates; family Lorisidae; genus Nycticebus; species Nycticebus coucang. Next base: position 82,574,140 of record NC_069796.1, read on the forward strand.
CTAAGCCTGTTCTTTTCCCTGGCCACATGCAGTGAATTTGAACTCCCTAACCCCATACAGTTGCTTTTGAATGTCTTTTTTTTTTTTTTTTTGTAGAGACAGAGTCTCACTTTATGGCCCTGGGTAGAGTGCCATGGCATCACACAGCTCACAGCAACCTCCAACTCCTGGGCTTAAGCGATTCTCTTGCCTCAGCCTCCCGAGTAGCTGGGACTACAGGCGCCCGCCACAACGCCCGGCTATTTTTTGGTTGCAGTTTGGCCGGGGCTGGGCTTGAACCCGCCACCCTCGGTATATGGGGCCGGCGCCCTACCGACTGAGCCACAGGTGCCGCCCCTTGAATGTCTTTTTTTAATCCTTAAATGTCAGGCTCCCTGAAGCAGATAAATGGAAATGAAGAGAGAAAAAAAAAAAATGTGGGCACTGTACCTTAAATCCTGTGGAACCTACTTCAGCTCAGTGGGGATTACAACAGCAGCAGTCTGCCTTTCTGTCTGTACCTCTATGAGCAAATGCAGTAATCCATAGTCAGAACTCAGATCTGCATTATTTGAAGAAAAGGGTCCCTATTGGCTCTTTGGCTCCCAAGGAATGCTAGGATGGCTGCCTCCCTTGGGGTTACAGGCCTTCCCATAGAAGCTGCAAGCTTTCAGATAGATTACAGAATTTCAAAACAGTTGTATCAGATTGTGCCAGCTCAGTTATTGTCTAGGTGGATGGACAAAACTCTGCTGATTTCTACTCTGCCTTCAGGGAAGAAGGCATCCATTTTTGTTTTATCTCACATGTATTTTAAAGTTTTGGCATTCTGCCTTCAAGTAAAGTTGAAGGTGAGGTCCTGCATAAAAACTTGACAGTTGGCTCGGTGCCTGTAGCTCAGCGGCTAGGGCACCAGCCACATACACTTTAGCTGGTTGGTTCAAATCCAGCCTGGGCCTGCCAAACAACAATGACAACTACAACCGGATAATAACTGGGTGTTGTGGTGGGTGCCTGTAAGTCCCAGCTACCTGGGAGACTGAAGCAAGAGAATCACTTAAGCCCAGCAGTTTGAAGTTGTTGTGAGCTGTGACCCCAAGGCACTCTGTCTGGGGCGACAGCTGGAGACTCTGTCTCAAAAAAAAAACTTCACAATTGTGAAGTTATTTCTTATTATTTGGGAAAGAAAATTTGACAGGTTGGTTGCCACTCATCCAACATTATCTTCAGCTACCCGGAAGGCTTTAATCTTTGCTCTTTAAATCTAAGTTTTGTCATTTAATAAGTATTTTAATTTTCTACTTACTATGTTTTAAAGTAAGTATATTTTACTCATGTCCTTTGTGTACTGATTTTTTTTTTTAAATTCATTTTCAAAAACCAGAGTTTTGGGAGGCACCCATAGCTCAGTGGGTAGGGCGCTGGCCACATACACTGAGGCTAGTGGGTTGGAACCTGGCCTGGGCCAGCTAAAACAACAATGACAACTGTAATAACAACAACAAAAAAATAGCTGGGTGTTGTGGCAGTCACCTGTAGTCTCAGCTACTTGGGAAGCTGAGGCAAGAGAATCGCTTAAGCCCAAGAGTTTGAGGTTGCTGTGAGCTGTGACACCATAGCACCCTACCCAGGGCAATAGCTTGAGGCTCTGTCTCAAAAAGAACCCCCAAAAGTAGAGTTTTAAAATTATAGCTTTCTTTGTAGGTATAGTCTTTAAAAGGAAAAGGATTAACCCATTCAGAACAGAAAGTGGAAGAAAACAGTTTTTACTTTTATTGTGGAAAAATTTAAACATATATAAAAGTAGTATAATGAATTCCCAAATATTCATCATCTAGTTTCAATATTTATCAATTCATGGTCATTTTTGTTTCATGTATACCAGTGGTTTTCCACCAGGGATGATTTTGTCATTTTTCAGTGTCTTGAAATATTTTTGCTCCTCACACCCTTAGGAGGAGTTGAGAGGGAAGTTGCTACTGCCATCTAGTGGATAGAGGACAAAGTATACTGTTAAATATTCTACAGTACACAGGGCAGCCCCATACAAGAAAGAATTAACCAGCCAAGAAGTCAGCTGAGGTTGATAAATTATGATCTATATCTTGGCTTTATACACTGACATTTTTATAACATTGAGTCGTTCTGTCCAAGAATGAGAGGTCATTGTTATTTGTTGAAGTACACTTTAATGTCATTCATGATTGTTATGAGCTTTTCATACTTGTTTAAAATTTATTTCCCTATTTTTTTGTTAGTGTAAATGAAGCCTATTGATTATAATATTATTGACATATTATATTATGCTACTTCACTGAATGAGCTTTTATCATTGATTTCTCTGGGATTTTTTTTTCAGATATGGTATTATATGATCAGCAAATAGAAGTTCTACTTTCTGTTTACTCATCCTTATGTTTCTAATTGACTTCTCTTTTCTGATTGCCCTGCTGAATACATATAGTAAGGTGTTGAATAGTAGGGAAAGTAGTGGATATTCTTGCCTTAGTCTTGATCATAGTGGAAATATCTTTAATACTTCTTCATTAAATAAAATACCTTAGGACTAAGGTATATGTATTTTATCATGTTGAGGAAGTATCCCTTAATTTTTGTTTTTTAGTGTTTTTTATTATTGGTATAGAATATTAGGAGTTCTTTCAGTGTCTTCAGATATATATTATTCCCTTACGTATATACATTATAATATACTGTAATGAGTATTATACTAAAGGGATAATACAGCACAAAGGAAATGGTACACAGAGGTGTTAACACTTGAACTGAATCTGAAGGCTGTAAAGGAGGTTAGCATAGAGGAAAAAAGGGAAAGATATTTAAATTAGAAATAACAGAAATGAGGTGACTTATGAGTCTAGGATAGGCTTTAGATACCAGACTACATTTCCTAATTCATACTATGTCCCTCCTACCCTAATTCTTTCTCTCCATTCTCCTAATCACTTTTACACTCTCACCCTCCTTGAATGAACTTGCTTTATTCTTTTGTTTACTCTAGAGTTCAGCTGTCATGCATGATTATTTTATACCCAGTGCTTTTTTTAGTGTCTTTTAGCCATATGGCAAGCCCTTATCAAGATATCATTAATCTTTATTCCTTTTACATCATTAGTCTCAGCAAATCACATGAATCATTGGCAATTGCCTTTTTTTTTTGTTTGTTTTCCAGGATTTAAGAGTAGTTCCAAACCCACAAAATCAACTCAAACTCAAGAGTCATTTCAAGAGATGAGGAAAAATCTCAAAAGGGATGAACCCTGGGACTTCATATTAGAAAAACCCTGCATATATGAAGACAAATTAAATAAACAAGACAAAAATGCAAGTTTACAAATAATTTCAATCACGCATACAAAAGTATTCACTGTAGATGGAAGCCATAAAAATAATGAGTTTGGCCAAAACTGCAACCTGGAATCAGTCTTCATTAAGCAACAGAGGTTTTCTAGGGAAAAAACATTGTCAAAATATGAAATGCAAAGAAATAGCTTCAAGCAGAATTCAAATATACATAACCAACCAAAGATCAAGACAGCAGAGAAACGCTATAAATGTAATACATGTGAAAAAGCCTTCATTCACAATTCATCCCTTCGTAAACATCTGAAAAACCACACTGGAGAGAAAGTATTTAAATGTAAAGAATGTTTAAAAGCCTTCACCCAAAGTTCTGCTCTTATTCAACATGAAAGAATTCATACAGGAGAGAAACCCTACCTATGTAAGGAATGTGGGAAAGCCTTCAGTCATAGTGCATCCCTTGGTAAGCACCTAAAAACCCATACTGTGGAGAGATGCTATAGTTGTAAAGAATGTGGTAAATCTTTCAACCGAAGGTCAGGCCTATTTTTACATCAGAAAATCCATGCCAGAGACAATCCGCATAAATATAATCCAGGTAGGAAGGCATCCAGTTGTAATACCTCCCTTTCTGGATGTCAAAGAATTCATTCCAGAAAGAAGTCCTACTTATGTAACGAATGTGGCAACGCCTTTAAGTCTAGCTCATCCCTTCGTTATCATCAGCGAATTCACACTGGAGAGAAACCTTTCAAATGCAGTGAATGTGGAAGAGCCTTTAGTCAGAGTGCATCTCTGATTCAACATGAAAGAATTCACACTGGAGAAAAGCCCTATAGATGTAATGAATGTGGAAAAGGCTTCACTTCTATTTCACGACTTAATAGACACCGAATAATTCATACTGGGGAGAAATTGTATAATTGTAATGAATGTGGTAAAGCCTTAAGTTCCCACTCAACACTTATAATTCATGAGAGAATCCATACCGGAGAGAAACCATGTAAGTGTAAAGTGTGTGGGAAAGCCTTCAGACAGAGTTCAGCTCTCATTCAACATCAGAGAATGCATACTGGAGAAAGACCCTATAAATGTAATGAGTGTGGGAAAACCTTCAGGTGTAACTCATCCCTTAGTAATCATCAGAGAATTCATACTGGAGAGAAACCATATCGATGTCTGGAATGTGGAATATCTTTTGGACAAAGTGCAGCTCTTATACAGCATCAGAGGATTCATACAGGGGAAAAACCTTTTAAATGTAAGACATGTGGGAAAACTTTTAGACAGAGCTCATCACTTATTGCACATCAAAGAATTCATACTGGAGAGAAACCCTATGAATGTAATGCATGTGGAAAACTCTTTAGCCAGAGGTCATCCCTTACTAATCATTATAAAATTCATATTGAGGAGGACTCCTTGAAAGCAAATTTGCATTTGTGAAAGCCTTAAGCCAAAGCTTATCAGAGGATACATATTTGAGATTGAAATACATACAATAAATATGAGGAAACTCTATTTTAGTTTAAAGTCCTTATCAGATACTAAGTTTTAAGGGTAAACCTTGACTATGTAATAAATATGGGGGAAAGTTTCATACTTGTACGTCACTTTTTAAAGTATCCTGAGAGAAACAATTCACAATTACAGACATTGGTATTGGCCATTTGTAAGATAAAATGCTTTTTTTCTCTGTTTATACAGCAATATACGTGACACGTAAACATGAGAAAATTTGGGATGCAGAGGTGCTGGATTTCTTATTAGAAAAACAGCAACTGTGTAAGCTGCTAGTATATTTATTATAACTAATATTTTAATAGCTAACAAAAGAATTGATCTTGAGAATATGCATTTTTAGAGCAAAGGACCAAATAAAAGAAAAACAAACTGCAAACTACCTCACAGTGTCTGGAATTTATCTTTTTCTGATGAATTTTTAGACTTTGTTCATGGCTTTCATTAAAAAAGAGAAAGAAAATTCTGTTCTCTTCCTTCTTTGTTCTTCTAGTCATTTCTAAACTATACCTCATGGCCTGTCATATTTTCCACATATTTTCTAATTTTGTTCTTAGAATTATTTTTCTTTATTGTCTTGAAGTTATATTTATTATGAAATCCTACTTGCTATGCTGTGAGCAGTAATAGTATTAGGTAATTTGAGTAGTAACATTTAGTTTGTTTAGGCAATCACTTCATGGTTAAAGCTGTTAATTTTTTTTAGTTCCCTGAAAAAGAAATCATAACAGTTTAAAGAACTTTTCACTTGTGACAAGGTCTTGAAATAGAATCAATTCATGAAATAAAAACTGTTTTACTTGCTTGGAGTTTTCTAAATTTTAATAAAAATTGGCAGTGAAAATTAAAAAAAAAAATTAAACATTAGGGACAGTGCCTGTAGCTCAAAGGAGTAGGGCACTTGCCCAATGTACTGGAGGTGGTGGGTTTAAATCTGGCCCCAGCCAAAAACTGCAAAAAAAAAAAATTAAACTTTAGAACCTGTTTACTTAGTAAGTTTGTTTATATCAAGTTTGGGTGAGATAAACTACCCTGGCTCCTAGAAATTATATAGAAGAAGCAGGCCCAATTTTTTTTTTTTTTTTTGTAGAGACAGAGTCTCACTGTACTGCCCTCCGGTAGAGTGCCGTGGAGTCACATGGCTCACAGCAACCTCTAACTCTTAGGCTTATGCGATTCTCTTGCCTCAGCCTCCCAAGCAGCTGGGACTACAGGCGCCCGCCACAACACCCGGCTATTTTTTTGTTGCAGTTTGGCCGGGGCTGGGTTTGAACCTGCCACCCTCAGCATATGGGGCCCACGCCCTACTCACTGAGCCACGGGCACCGCCTGAAGCAGGCCCAATTTTAAAGGGGGCACAGAAGAGGAGATTAAAGCAAATAGCAAATGAGGAAGCAATTTATAATGTGTTAAAGGAATTTTCACAGAGAAATAGATAAGCTATGATACCGTGTTGCAGAACACAATGGGGATTTGCATAGGATACAGAAAAAAGGAATGGAGACCAATACAAATGGAGCCTGAAGAGACCAGAAATGGTATCCCATAGACAGTGATTCCTGAGCCCAGTTTTGGGAAAATAATAGGAATTGTCCAGAAAGTGACACAAGTAGAATATTCTAAACGGAAGAAACTACATATGTGGGTGGGAGGGTACAGCATGGCATATTTGTAGAAAATCTATAAAAAAATGAGAAAGATGTTGAAGTTTGAGAACACAGTGGCTAAGTAACAAAAGGTCTTATTTGCCATAGTAAAGAGTTTGAATTTTATTCAAAACTTATGGCACCAAGTAAAGATTTTAAGTGAGGGAAACTGAGTGATAACGTGTAGCAGATGAATTAAGACAGTTGAGCAAACAAGTCCAGAAGGTGTGTTACAGTAATTTGAATGATAGATGAAGGAGTCTCTAAGCCAGTGATTTCAACTAGTGTGCCGTGATAATTTTTAAAGATCTTAATTAAATCGGTTTCCAAAGAGTTAAAAGCACTGTAAGTATATATTTTTTAATTTTTTTGAATTTTTAGATCAACATAATTTAAGTATGTCAGGGAAATTTACAGGTTAAAGTGTGCTATGATATAAAAAACTTGAAAAACATTGCTATAAGCTCAAGCACAGTGTGGTGAAGAATTTGTGACTAATATTTATATAGTAAGAATAGGCATAATTTTTGCAATAAAATAATTGGAGAAGGTGAGTTAGGAGGGTAGATTAACACCTAGATCACCGCCTTAGTTATCTGGATGGATGGTGGTGCAAAGCACCAATGTAGGCAAGTTAGAGAACAAGTTTGATTTTATACATGTTAAATCTAAAAGGGAGAGATTAACTGGATGACTAGAATTAAGAATAATAAAAATACATTGGTAGTGAAAATCATGATATATGAAATTGGCCAGGAGTACATATGGATTAGAATGAGAACTAAGATGTAATGTGAATGGCATTATTGATAAAAGGTAGAAGAATGATGTTACTGAGCCCAAAGTAGTAATAAATCTGAGTCAGGTGCCACAAATCAAGTAATAAGTAAATTGGTAACTAAGGAGATCATTGGAGACCTTGGCAAGAGAAATTTCAGTGAAATAGGGCGAACAGACCCCAGATTATTCTAGATGAGAGTATTGTGGAAAGTTGAACTAGGAGGCTATTGTAGACTGTGTCAAATTGAAGAAAAAGATTTAGGGAACATTTCTATTTTAATGATTGAGGCAATAATGTTATATACATACTGACAGTGGATTAAAGAAGACACAGCTGGGTGAAACAGATTTTTTGAAATGTTCCCTTTGAAATGAAGGAATTTGAGTCAGAACATAGGGTGCAGGAATTAACACTAGGAGGGAGGTTAGAGCCTACAGAATAATGGGAATACAAAGAAGTTTGATTTGGAGATGAAGGAATTTCTGCCTGGTGACTTACCTTCTGTAAGGTAGGAGAAATATCTCATTTTTAAGATGTTGGTAACAGTAATATTTCTGTATAGGTGCTTAATAATATTAAATTAATGAGTTTCAATCTTTGGAGATTTTTTTAAGAAGTCACGGATCTGAACTTCTCCCCTACTCCTGTTTTAATAAGCTCCACTTTTATCAGTTCCATATATTTGACACCTCTGTTACTTTTTGTTATTTTAAGGAGAGAATTTGCTGGTGGACTAATGCTTGGCAGTTACTTGAGGAGGGAAAGAAGCAGTTCTTTTAAAAAGTGGTAAGTTTGAACAAGGACTGGAAAGAAATGTAGGAGTTTAACAGCTATATGGAGGTAGATGGAAAGGCATTCCAAGTAGGGGAAAGCCTTGTGCAATGAATAGCAGGGAGTCGGAGAATATGATGTGTTCACTGTACTATTGTAAATAGCACTTTTAAGCTTCATATTTGATACTAGCATATGGAAATACAATTGATTTTTGTATATTGACCAGCAACATTGCTAAATTTGATGATTTTCTAATAGCTTGTTTGTATTTTTTTAATTTTCTGCATACGTAATTATATTATCTATAACAAATTATCATTTTTTCTTTTCTGATCATGATAATTTTCATTTATTTTTCTTACATTAAAGCATTATATAGAACTGGCCAGTACAATGGTGAGTAAAATTATAATATTCAGTATTTCTCCATTTAATTTGATGTTTTAATTTGTTGGGGGGTATCAGTTATCAGAATAAGGATATTTCCTTGTATTTCTAGTGCACTGTGAGTTTTTATCATAAAAGGGAGTAGTATTTTGTCATATCTATTTTCTGCATTGATTGAAATGATCATATTGTTTTCCTCTTCATTCTTTTAATAGAGAATTACATTGTGTGAATTTTGGTGTTAACCAATGTTGCATTTCTGAAATAAATTCCACGTGATCATGAGATATCATCATATATTTGTTTCTTCTTTAATAAATAGAAGCCTGATGAAGTGGGGAGACAGCTCAGGTCCAGGAGTTAGAAACCAGCCTGGGCAGCATAGTGAGACTTCACCCCTAAAAACAAACAAACAAAAAACCCAACTAGCCAAACCCCACAAAATCAGAGCTATTGTAGCTGGAAAACAAAGACATAAAGGATTGTAGATAGAAGAAAGGAACACAGCAATACAAATGTAGCAATATATTCAATACAGTTTGTGTAGTTGGAATCACTGGAGTGTGCAGAAACTTAACCAAAGGAGCTGTGAAATTCACTGGAGCTTGCAATTTACTTCACACTGTGTGGGGAAATGGGAGTGGGGAGGGAGGAAAGAAACAGGCTCTAAAAACTGGAGACTGGACAGGAGGACGTAGGACGCTATAAAGTCAGTGCTGCTAAGAAACTTCCAACAAACCCACCACACTGCCATGCCACCTCCCTTTAGGGAGCAAGAAGGGGTCCCTAAAACCAACAGAAAGAAAATCCCCAGTTTTGGCACCATGAACAGGGACATTGGCAATTCCAATACCCCCCTAAGGGCATTTATCTGATGTAGGCTAAAAAGACTATATCAAGGTATCCTTAAAAATAGACAGGTAGAAAAGGGGGTCAAGAGACATGAGCCAAAAAGTTGGAAAGAGCAGAAATGGAACTGGTTCAGGGTGATCCCAGCCTTCCCTCAGCAAACCAAGGAGGATTTGAATGCCCTTCCCAAACAGCCTCATAACATCAAGACACAAATGTTCAGGTTTTGACAAAAACTAATCCCCATATCAGGACCAGTTCTAAATAATCCATGAGTCAAAAGGAAGTCTCAGAGGAACTTAAAATATGCTGAATAGAATAAAAATGAAAACAACAACAACAACAACAACAAAATGAAAACAACATACCAAAATTTGTAGGATATAGCTGTGAAAAGTCACAGATGCCAAGCTGGAGTCACTTACATCAGACCCAAACAAATTGGGCTAGAAGGTCTGAAGAAGGAATGTCATGCTCATGTGTCTGAGATAGGAACTATCGCAAAGACCTTCTAAAAACCCACCAATATTTTTTGCATGTCTTACTCTCCTTGAAACATCCTGCACATCTTGCACATGTCTGTAACAGTTTACTACAAAAGAATTCTCAAGATTACAGCTTTCCAGATAAGTGGCTCTCACAAGAACATTTGGTTAACAATGGCTGTCTCCAACAATGAATTAATACCATCTCCTACAACAAGACCCCATGACCAATGATTTTTGTCTCAAAACAGCTTACTTAGGGCGGTGCCTGGGGCTCAAAGGAGTAGGGCACCTGCCCCATGTGCCGGAGTGATGGGTTCTAACACAGCTCTGGCCAAAAACTGCAAGAAAAAAAAAAAAAAAACCTTACCTAGATCTCTTCTCTTTGCCTTTAAAAGGTTCCCCCTTACCCCAACCTCTCCAGATAATGCCTATGATCTATTATAGTGCACATATTCTGGATGGCAATTCCCTCGTTATTGCTGAATAAACTTTTTTTTCCTGATAGCCTCTTTCCTTATTATTGTAGGTTGACATAGCTAAAGAATTTCTAAGACAAAACTAATGGCAATAAATGTTAACATTGAAAACGAGGAAAAATCTTAAATTAGTAACCTAAATTCCCACCATGAGAACCTAAAAAAAGAAGGTAAAAATAAATGCAAATCAAAAAGGAGAAAAAGTTAAGAGCTTAAGTCAATAAAATAGAAGATAGAGGCCTAAACTGTACACTCTGCAGTTTAGGTGTCCTGACTCCTCCTAGAGATGACAACACTGTAACTGGCTACTGTTGTTCCACCAGGTCTTGGACAATTGTAAAGTCAGCTTAACATGTCCCAACTTCATCTTTGCTCAGGCTGCATGAAGAAAACATTATTTAAAATGCACAACATCATCTCAAGACCTACCCTAACTATCAAAAGAGCTAATTGGCTGACAGAACACAAAAAGGCTTCCAAATAGAGAGACAGCAATTAAACTCATGTAGAAATTAGCAGACCAGGGTATTATCCATCATATGTGTGGTGAACATAAAGAATTCAAGGATGTCAAACTCTTTTTCTACTTCTGAAAGGATGATGGCACCTTCCCATTGGACAACGAAGTGAGAAGACAGAGGCTGTACGAGAAGCTGATAAGCCCAGAAAACACACTCGTGTGGCCAGGAAGGAGGAAGAAGTCAAGCATGAGCACACCTTCATAGCATCTGAATCCCTGGATTGGCTGGTTTGGAAGGTGAGACCTCTACAAGGAAAGAGGCAGAGTGACTTTCTTTGCCAGTAACTTAGGCAGCATGGCATCATACAGCACATGTCCAACAAGCACCCATTTGTGAACAGCAGTCTTCTCTACCAGTTCAGAACGAGCTTCTGTTGGAGGTGAATACTGATGGAGCTGTTCAATAAATAAGAAGTCCCATTCCTCCCAGAAAGCTCTTGCTAGTCACTTCTGCCTGAGGAAGCAGAGCTATGACCACTGCAAATCTACCAGCTTTATGTCTGTAAGTCCCAGCGAGGAGATCAAGATAGGTCTTGGTGAGGAGGAGCAGCACAAGCAGCAGCAGCAGCCCCCATCCCCCTGTGCTCTGCAGCTGCTGAAGAAGCCCATCACTCCCCAGGAGCTCCTGACGTCCAGGGCTCCATATGCAAGGACAACATTCACAACTGTTGCCAAGAAGGTTGGCTGGGGCTTTGTGGTGCAAGGAAGTAAGCTGTGCTGCATCCACGTGGTAAATCCCAGGGGCTCTGCAGCTGCAGCAGAAACGAAGGTCTGTCAGTTTTTTGTCTCTGTCAATGGGCTGAATACGCTGCATGTAGACTGCTGAATGGTGAGCAATCTGATTCTGAAAGGCCCCTGGAGGATTTTCATGGAAGTCATGGAGGAGTTGAAGCTCTTAGTGTGTGTGTGGTGGGGGAGGGGACCTTCCAGCCCACCAGTGGTCTGTGGGTGAGCTAAGCCAGGATGAACCAAAGCAAATGCAATGACAAGACTTCTATGCAAATGGATAGTTTTGGATGTACAGAGCTGTTTCTCCATATATACATATCTTAAATTGAATTTCATACACTGAATGTGGAAGAACTGGGTAAAGTATCTTTAAAAAAAGTCAGTATAGAGGCTCTGCATGTGTAGCTTGGCAGCTAGGGCACCAGCCACATATACTGAAGCTGGTAGGTTCGAACCCAGCCCAGGCCTGCCAAACAACAACTGCAACCAAAAAATAGCCAGGCATTGTGGTGGGCACCTGTAGTCCCAGCTGCTTAGTAGGTTGAGGCAAGAGAATTGCTTACGCCCAAGTTGGAGGTTTCTGTGAGCTGTGATGCCATGGCACTCAACCCAGGGTGACATAGTGAGGCCTTGTCTCAAAAAAAAAAAAAAGTCAGTGTAGAAACCTTTGGGAAACAGTTTTCCTAGATGATAGAATTGTCTTACTAGATTTCTATTTGTAGTTCTCATTGTTTTTTAATCTTAGTATGAGGAAGTTGAAATGTGTCTCTAGACCTAACAGATAAACCTGTTAAAATGCCCTTCTTAAGGATCAATAGAGTACTTGGTACAGACTTTATAGGAGCTTTCTAGAATTACCCCCAAATATGTTGAATGTTAAAACAGAGATGTTTGTATATACGCATATAATTAAAATCAAATGTTTTGGCAAGATTTCACTTTGAAGATGTCCCTTTTTAAGAAGTTGGCCCATACATGATAAAGCCTGAAACTCTAAATTGCCTCCTAGCCTGAATTTTAACTAGCTTTCTAGTGTAATCTTTTCTAAGGACATGACAGCAGGACCAGGCTCAAACCTGCCAGGCTCAGTGCATGTGGCTGGCACTGTAACCACTGTACTGTGGGCGCTGAGCCAATAGTTGGAGATTTTAACAACCCTTTGGCAGTTTTGGATAGATCCTCCAAGAAAAAACTAAACAAAGAAATAATGGACTTAAATTTGACCCTAAAACAAATGGACTTAACAGACATTTACAGAACATTTTATCCTAATAAAACTGAATACACATTCTTCTCATCAGCCCATGGATTATCCTTCAAAATTGATCACATCTCAGGTCACAAGTCTAACCTCAGCAAATGTAAAAAAATAGAAATTATTCCTTGTATTTTCTCAGACCATCACGGAATAAAAGATGAACTCAACAGCAACAAGACTCTTCATACTCAAACAAAGTCATGGAAAGTAAATAAGCTTGTGCTGAATGATAGCTGGGTCAAAGATGAGATTAAGAATGAAATCACCAAATTTTTGAAATAAAATGTTGAATAAAATAAAGACAAGAATTATCAAAATCTATGCGATACTGCAAACACAGTCCTAAGAGGGAAATTGATAGCATTGCAAGCCTTCCTTAAGAGAATGGAAACAGATGAAATCAACAACTTAATGAGTCATCTCAAGCAACTGGAAAAGGAAGAATATTCCAACCCCAAACCAAGCAGAAGAAAAGAAATAACCAAAATTAGAGCAGAATTAAATGAAATTTGAAACAAAATAATAAGATCCATGAATCAAAAAATTGGTTTTTTGAAAAGATTAACAAAATTTGTAAACCTTTGGCCAACCTAACCAGAAATAGAAAAGTAAAACCCCTAATATTATTAATCAGAAATGATAAAGGAGAAATAACAACTGACACCTCAGAAATTCAAAAAGTCCTTAGTGATTACTACAAAAAACTCTATTCTCAGAAATATGAAAATCTGGAGGAAACGGGCCAATATCTAGGTACCTGTGGTGTGAGTTCCAAACCAATACCTAGTAGTACACCACTTTCCTAGACTCAGAAAGAATTGGAAATGTTGAATAGACCTTTATCAAGCACTGAAATAGCATCAACTATGTCTCCTCGGACCGAAGTATCCTCGGACCAATGGCTTCACATCAGAATTCTACCAAACCTTTAAGAAGGAACTAACATAACCTTTTCCATTACATAACCATTTCCAAAACATAGAAAAAGAAGGAATACTTCCCAATACATTCTATGAAGCAAATATCACCCTGATGCCCAAACCAGGAAAAGACTCCCAAAAGAAAAAAAATTATAGACCGATACTATTAATGAATATTGATGCAAACATATATCCAATGAGATCCTAGGAAACAGAATTCAACAACACATCAAAAAATTATACACAATGACCAAGTTGGTTTTATCCTAGGTTTACAAGGTTTGTTCAACATATGTAAATCTGTAAATACAATACATCACATAAGTAAAATAAAAAACAAAGACCATATGATTCTCTCAATTTATTCGGAAAAAAAACTTTTGATAATATCCAGCATCCTTTCACGTTCAGAACGCCTAAGAAAATAGACTTAGATGCTCATTTTTTAAACTTTTGAGGCCATCTACAGCAAACCCACAGCCAATATCATAGTGAATGGAATAAAATTGAAAACATTTCCACTCAGATCTGGAACTAGATAAGGATGCTGATTGTCTCCACTGCAATTCAACATAGTAATGGAAGTCCTAGCCATTCTGATCAGTCAAGAGTTGGCAATCAAGGGTATTCAAATGGGGTCAGAGGAGATCAAATTCTCACTCTTCACAGATGATATGATCTTATACCTGGAAAACCCCAGGGACTCAACTAAAAAACTCTTAGAAATGATCAAGGAATACAGCATCAGCTCAGGATACAAAATCAATACTTACAAATCAGTGGCTTTTATATATGCCAACAATAGTCAAGCTGAAAAAGTAGTCAAGGACTCTATTCCTTTTACAGTAGTGCCAAAGAAGATGAAATATCTGGGAATTTACCTAACAAAGGACATGAAAGATCTCTATAAAGAGAACTATGAAACTCTGAGCAAAGAAATATCTGAAGATGTTAATACATGAAAAAATATTCCATGCTCATGGCTGGGAAGAATCAACATTATTAAAATGTACATACTTCCTGGAGCAATCTACAAATTTAATGCAATCTCTATTAAAGCACTATTGTCATGCTTTAAAGATCTGTAAAATGTAGTACTTTGTTTTATACGGGATCAGAAAAAAATCTCAAACAGCCAAGACATTACTCAGAAATAAAAACGAATCAGGAGAATCATGCTACCAAACTTAAGGCTATACTGTAAATCCATAGTGATCAAAACAGCATGGTACTGGCACAAAAATAGAGAGGTAGATGTATGGAGTGGAATAGAGAACCAAGAGATGAACCCAGCCACTTACCATCATTTGATCTTTGATAAGCCTATCAAAACTAAAAAGCTTCTGCACAGCAAAGAACACAGTAAGTAAAACAAGCAGACAGCCCTCAGAATGGGAGAAGATATTTGCAGGTATGTCTCTGATAAAGGTTTAATAACCAGAATCCACAGAGAACTCAAACGTATTAGCAAGAAAAGTGATCCCATCTCTGGGTGGGCAAGGGACTTGAAGAGAAACTTCTCTGAAGAAGACAGGTTCATGGCCTACAGACATATGAAAAAATGCTCATCATCCTTAATCATCAGAGAAATGCAAATCAAAACTACTTTGAGATATCATCTAACTCCAGTAAGATTAGGCCATATCACAAAATCCCAAGACCAGAGATGTTGGCGTGAATGTGGAGAAAAGGGAACACTTCTACACTGCTGGTGGGAATGCAAACTAATGCATTCCTTTTGGAAATATGTTTGGAGATTTTACCTCTTTCATGTTTACATGGATGGAGCTGGATGTTCCATGTAAACACGAAAGTATCTCAAGAATGGAAGAAAAAGTATCCAATGTACTCAGCCCTACTGTGAAACTAATTTCATATGAAAGCTATAACCCAATTATAACCTAACAATATGGGTAAAGGGGAAAGGGAGAGGATGGGAGGGGGGAGATTGGGTGGAGGGAGGGTAATTGGTGGGACCACACCTATGGTGCATCTTACAAGGGTACATGTGAAACTTAGTAAATGTAGAATATAAATGTCTTAACACAATAACTAAGAAAATGCCAGGAAGACTATGTTAACCAGTGTGATGAAAATATGTCAAATGGTATATAAAACCAGTGTATGGTGCCCCGTGATTGCATTAATGTACACAGCTATGATTTAATAATAAATAAATTAAAAAACAAAACAAAAATTTTCATTGGGGAAAGATTCCCTATTTAACAAATGGTGCTGGGTGAATTGCCTGGTGACCTGTAGAAGATTTAAACTTAAGATGGGAAACTATAAAAATACTAGAAGAGAGTGCTGAGGAAGCACTTGAAGAAATTGACCTGGGATAATATTTTATGAGGAGGACCCCCCCCGGCAATTGAAGCAACACCAAAAATATATTATTGGGATCTGATGAAACTAAAAAGTTTCTGCACAGCTAAGAACACAGTAAGTAAAGCAAGGAGACATCCATCAGAATGGGAGAAGATATTTGCAGGTTATGTATCTTAGAAAGGTTCGATAACTAGAATCCATAGAATACACAAACTAATTAATAAGGAAAGAACAAGGGATCCCATTTCATTGTGGACAAGAGACTTGAACAAAAGCTTCTTTGAAGACAGGCACATGGCCTACAGACACATGAAAAAATGCTCATCATCTTTAACCATCAGAGAAATGCAAATCAAGACCACTGTGAGATATTGTCTAACTCCAGTAAGATTAGCCAACACAACAAAATCCCCAAACTACAGACGTTGGCATGTTTGTGGAGAGAAAGGAAGACATCTGCACTGCTGGTGGGAATCCAAGCTAATATGTTCCTTCTAGAAAGAACTTTGGAGAACACTTAGGGAAGTAAAAGTGGACCTGCCATTTGATCCTGCAATTCCTCTACTAGGTATATTTCCAGATGACCAAACATCATTTTACAACAAAGACATTTGCATCAGAATTTTTATTGCAGCCCAATTCATAATTGCCAAGTCGTGGAAGCAGCCCAAGTGCACATTGACCCATGAATGGATTAACGAATTGTGGTATATGTATACCATGGAATATTATGCAGCAATAAAATTATGGAGACATGGATGGAGCTGGAACGTATTCTTCTCAGTAAAGTATCTCAAGAATGGAAGAAATAGTGTCCAATGTACTCAATACTGTTATGGAACCAGTATATAATCACTCATACTTTCATATGAATGATAAACTACAACTATAGCCCAGAATGAAGGAGGAAAGAAGAGGGTGAGGAGAGGGGAGAAGGGAGGCCGGATGGAGGGAGGGTAATTGGTGGATCCTCACCTATTGTGCAAAATGCAAGTGCACATGTCAAATGCATTTTTTTTTTTTTTTTTTTTTTTAGTTTTTGACCGGGGCTGGGTTTGAACCTGCCACCTTGGGCATATGGGGCCAGTGCCCTACTCCTTTGAGCCACAGGCGCCGCCCTATAGTATAAATGTTTTAACACAACAAATAATTAAGTGAGGTGAAGACTGTGTTAGGCAGTTTGATGTAAACATTCCAAATTGTGTGTAAAATCAGCACATTTTACCCCATAAAGGCAATAATGTACACAGTTATGATTTTATAAAAATAAAAACTCATTTTGTGCACTAAGGAAAAAAAGCAAAAAAAGAAAAAGAAGAAGAAAGAAAAAAGGAAAAGAACTAGGCCTACTGTAGTGATATACAGACGTGGCGCATGTCCAGTCTGAAAATTCAGTCAACTTCAGGAAGTAGTCAAAGTAAGGCAGTTGTTAACTATAGAGGTTCTACTGTATATTTTTAACCTAATTTTTTTTTTTCTGAAGAAATATCAGCCCCAATTTTAACAGGAGGAAATAAAGGGACAATGATCACACCAGTAGAAAATGCTAATGTAGGATTCAAAGTATTATTTATGAATATAAAAGCTTCTTTATCATGGTAAGCAAGCTTCTATACAGGATGAATGACAGATGGGTGAGAGAATAATGACAGGTCCAAGTTAGCCAAGAAATGAGTTTCCTCCCTGTCCCCTGGTCTCTATTGCTTAGACCCAAACAAGTCTCAGCCTCAAGATAGAAAGAAATGAGGGTCTTCTTGTTCAATCTCACATTTTATTTTCATTTCATTGGGTTTGAGGAAGAGAAGGGTTTATAAGTATGTAGAATGCAATATTTTAGTCTCTAATGTGCAGTCAGGATCCAGGTTCAAAATTTCTTTAAGTTTGTGATCTACATTACCACTGCTGCTGGGGTCTGAGGACTGCCATGGAAAAGGTAGGAAACAGGCATGGATCTGACCATGGAGGGCTCATGGCCCAGGGGTTCCATTCAGGTACCTGAGGATTCTGCATGAAGATCACAGGTGGAGGAAAGCACAGCAGCTCCTGAGTGGGTACAAGGATGCCATTTGCCTGGACCTTATACTGGGGAGGTGGAAGATTGGCTGTTTCTTCATAGGGAGGACCTGAGAGAGAAAGAAGGCATGTGAAGAGCTCATGGGAATGTCACCCACTCTCTCCCTGGGCCCTTACCTATGGCCTAGCCCCACCCAGGTGCTATGCCAAGTAAAGAGTGTTCCTCAGAGCACTGATATGGGCACATATCAAGGAGAGGAGAAATGTTCCTCAGAGCACTGATATGGGCACATATTGAGAAACCAAAAGGAGAGAGATAAGTGGACCCTAAGCATCAGGTTCTCTGTGCTGTGTACAGGAAGGAACTTGGGGGTGGGGCCTGGCTTCATCATTCTCTTCCTGCTCAGGGGCACACTGTGGTGGCTCTACCAGCTAATGCCACTCCCTAAAGGACAATGAAGAATATGGAAGAGACAAACCTGAGAAGTGATTGTGCCCCCAGTTATATACCAAGATCCTGTGTAAGGCCTCTCCATAAGGACATGGCAAGAGTTCACTCCTTGGTTTCTGGTTGACCTCGTGAATACTCCAGTACAAATCTTGTAAATTCATCATCATCTGGAGACACTGTTGCCGGCTTTTCTTTATGCCCCTCTTCTTGACACTCCAGGCAATTGCTTTTGCCAGCTTCTGACTCTTCTTCCTCCTCCTAAAGAGCATTTCATATTCAAGGAATTCCCATTCTTCCAGGAACGTCTGGATGTCATGATCACTTCAATATGGAACCAACTGGCCTAGAAAGGATAAAAGTATGTGGATGTACTTTGGCATAATTCACACACACATTTGTGGGTTTCTCAGAGACCTCCCTCAACACTGACAGGCCAAAACATAGCTTTATTTAGTTAGTTAGTGGGAGATAATTAAACCTTAAGTGAAAAGTTCAGGAATTCAGCATCTACCTGAGTCCTCATACCCAAGTAACTGGGGCAGGTCAGGGAGCATCTGAGACTCTGGGTCTTATTCAAATTCCATAAAATATATTTTAGAAAATACTGACAGGGTGTGATACACATTTGCCGTGTGGAAGGGCTCCCCAGATGTGGGGCTCACATCCCATACCCCAATGTGGCCTTTCACTGCTTTCAGGTCACCAGGACTATGGGCAAGGGCAGAAAGGACCCAGGATCCTGAGGATGGGCCTTTTATCCCTAGAGCTGCCCCATCTGGAGCTCAGGTGAGCAACTAGACCCATGAAGATGATGGAGGTGGTGTAGAAGTTTCCTGTGCCCTAGATACAACTCTGAGGACATTGTACCTGAGAGCCTTTTTGGTCCCTGAGTTTCTTCATTCTCTTTTATATAGCTGAGGACTTTGGATACTTTCACTTTGAAATGTCACCATCTAATTAAAAAAGAGAAAAGTAGGGTATTTTGTTGAATTTATTTAAGTTGCACTTGAATTGATTAAACAGTTAGCCAACATCAGTACTAATATTCTCAGCTCTAAGAACTGAACTATAAAATACCTGATATTTTGAATTTATGAATAATCCCTGCCCCAAACGAATAACCAAGGGATTATTTAAAAATCAAAGCAGTTTGTGTATCTATCCCTGAAGTAACAAAACACAGAATTCTTTTGCATTAAATAAGAAAAAAGTCAGACAAACTATATGAACCAGTGGTTTTCATACATTGAATAACAGGCATCCCAGTAATAAAAAGTCAAAGGAAACAAATGAGATGAGCCCCACATCTATCTGGGTTCAAACCTGCAGAGAGCTTCCAGGCCCTAGCACAAGTATAGAAAATTTAAATAGAACTCAGCTGACCTCCTGAGCTAAGGAAACAAAGCTGAGAACATGATGGGGGAGGCACATGCCTCAGGAATGTTGGACATCACTGTGGCAGGCACTGGAGAGAAGGGAGAGACAGGGAAAAGTAGGGGGAGATAGAGAGGAAGGAAGAGGGGGCACACTCATGAACATGAGACAGGGAGATCTCTTCCTCTAAGAACAGATGAGCACATGAGCAAGGCCAGAAAAGAACCACCAGAAAGGAGCAGGCTGAAAAGTGCTGGGGTCTGACTCAAGAAGAATTTGTATTTCCAGAACCTGAATGGGAAAAAAATACCCTAATCCCAAGTGTTCAGAATAGTATTGCCCCAACAGTGAGGCCTAATTCATTCAGCCATAGACTGAAGCCTGGTCTGGCTAACAAGATTGAATATCCAATTAACAAAGATTGAATATTCTCAAAAAGAGAATATTCTTTCAAAGTATACTTTAACAGCATCACAGAACAAAGCTCAAAAGAATTTAAAGGAACACAAAATATCCAGCATCCAACAAGCTAAAATTCACAGGCATACAACTAAGCATAAAAATAGAATTTACCACTAGTAGAGAAATTAATAGATCTAGAAATTACACAGATTATAGAATTACTAAAGGAGCATTTTATTTATTTATTTATTATTATTTTTTTTAAGACAGTCTCATTTTGTTACCCATGGTAGAGTGCTGTGGCCTCACAGCTTATAGCAACCTCAAACTCTTGGGCTCAAGTGATTCTCTTGCCACAGCCTCCCAAGTAGCTGGAACTACAGGTGCCTTCCACAATGCCTGGCTATTTTTGAGACAGGGGTCTTAATCTAGGTCAGGCTGGTCTCAAAACTCATGAGCTCAGGTGATCCATCCTCCGGGGCCTCCCAGAGTGCTAGGATTCCAGGTGTGAGTGACCATGCTGGGCCTAAAGAAGCGCTTTGAACTGTGGTCAAGATGTACAGGAAGGAGGAACATAAGGAGATAATTGGAAGATATAAAAATGACCTAATGGAACTTCTGAGATCAAAAATTCAATGGCAAAATTGTATGAAAAATCAAATTAGATGCACAGTACAATTACAATTTTCAAAAGGATTTACTATCAAGTAGCTGAAAGGTCGCAGTTCTGAAAAGGTCAAATGTGAGTTCTTGTTCAAGGTAATCAACCATGCTGTACCTCAGTTTCCCTCTCTATAAAAGTAGAGCATAGTAATAACACCTTCCACCAAGTTTGCTATAAGGATTAAGTGAGTTAATATTTGTGAAGAACAGAGAAACATGTTGGGCACAATTTTGTTGTTGTTTTTTATTTTCATTTTTATTGAGACAGAGTCTCACTATGCTGCCCTCGGTAGAGTGCTGTAGCATCACAGCTCATAGCAATTTCCAACTCTTGGACCTAAGTGATTCTCTTGCCTCAGCCTCCTGAGCAGCTGAGACTATAGCACCTGCCACAATGCCTAGCTATTTTTTGGTTGCAGTTGTCACCATTGTCTAGCAGGCCCAGATCGGGCTTGAACCCGCCAGCCTTGGTATATGTGGCCAGTGCCCTACTCAGTGAGCCACAGGTGCTGAGCCTTTTGTTGTTTAAAACAATGATCTATCTTAGCAAAGTATCTCAAGAATGGAAGAAAAAGTATCCAATGAACTCAGCCCTACTCTGAAACTAATTTATAGCTTTCATATGAAAGCTATAACCCAATTATAGCCCAAGAATATAGGGAAAGGGGAAAGGAAGAGGAGGGGATGGGGGGATGGGTGGAGGGAGGGTAATTGGTGCATCTTATAAAGGTACATGTGAAATTTACTAAATGTAGAATATAAATGTCTTAACACAATAACGAAGAAAGTGCTATGAAGGCTATGTTAACCAGTTTGATGAAAATATTTCAAATTGTATATAAAACCAGCACCTTGTACCCCATGATTGCATTAATGTACACAGCTATGATTTAATAAAACAAAACAAAACAATGATCTTTTATTTCCTGGTGATTCTGTGGGTTGGCTGGACAGTTAATATATTGGTTGTAGGTTCACTAGGTGGGTGCATTCAGCTAAAGGGTCAGAAGAGCCAGATGGCTTCCCAGCATGGCTGGTAGTTGGTATTGAGTCAGCTGGGCAGCCTCAGTTTTCTCCTTGTGGCCTTTCATCTTCCTAGAGACTAGACAGGTTTCTTATTCACATAACAGTCTAAGGCAATGTTCCAAGAAAATGAAAGGCAAATACTGCAAGGTCTTGAGGCCTACCTAGGCTCCAGAACACTCACAGTCTTTCTTCTTAGTGTATTCTATTTGTTAACAGATGACAAGGCCAGCCTAGATTTACAGGGGCAGAGATACAGACTGCACCTCTGAATTGGAGTGGCAGTGTCACATTGCAAAGGAATATAAGGCCGTTAAATGATTTACCGTAAGTGGCTACATATGTCAGATACTATACTAGGTGTATTTAAGATATTATCTCACTTAAGTGACACAACCATCTTGCAATGTGGGCATTCTCCACCCCACCAATTACATGCATATATTGTATAGTAACTTTTAGTGTGTACATCATAGAACAAAATGTACATTGTACCCCATAGGTAAGTTTTCATTCCTCACCCTCGCCCACCCACCCACTGTTGAGTCTCCTGGGCACACATTTTAGTGACTTCAAAAATGCTTGTGAAGTTAAATAAAAGACAACTTAGCCATCCAACCATAAAAACACAGAAAGCAAGCTCTCTCCAACTTACCTCCGTTTGTATTTCTGGTTTTTCTCCCATGATATTCTTCTCTGCAGCAATGGAATCTAAGTTGGGGTTGGCTTTCACTCTGAGTTTCTGGGATCCCAGTAAGAAGGTCCTAGAGTGAAATGTGTTTGTTGCCCTTTGCTTCTGGGTCTCTGAAACCCATGGAAGGTCCACCCATTGTTTAAAGCTTTGGATGTGATTGGGTCAGACCCACCCTACATCATGTCTTTTTGATTAACTCAGGACAATCCAATTTAGTGCTTTCATTACAACTGCAAAATCTCTTCACTACTGTACCTAAACTAGCATTTAGTTTAGGGATTGAATAAATGGGAAGGGGGTATGTTAGAAATCAAATAAGGTATTGGTTCCAAGGGTCTCTGGGCCCTACTGTTTCTAAATGCACACCTGTACTCCCAGCCCTTGAGAGGATTGCCTGAGCTTACAGGTTTGAGACCAGCCTGAGCCAGAGCAAGACCTCACCTCTAAAAAGAGCTGGGTGTTGTGGCGCGTGTCTGTAGTCCCAACTGCTCGGGAGGCTGAGGCAAGAGAATTGCTTGAGTCCAAGAGTTAGAGGTTGCTGTGAGCTGTGATGCCACAGCACTCTACCAAGAGTAACAAAGTAAGACTGTCTCAAAAAAAAAAGATTACACGTTCTTACATTTCTACCAATGAATTTCTTCCTTCTACCACCACTCCCAAATTCATTGTCTGGAATTCAAGTAAATGAATCCAGTGATGTCCTATGGGTTTGGCACCTGAGGATTGGTTGTGAGTTATAGAGGGTGGTGAGGCGGGGTTAGGGGAAGAGGCCAGACTTCAGCTGTTGGGGACTGACCTGGGTGGTCACTGAGTGGCAGTGATAGGTGTGGGACTCTCTAGGAAAGGCTAAATTTGAAATAAGAGTTTAGGAAGGGAAAGAGTAAAGGAGAACAGCTTGTCTCTTCACAAGTGAACAAACTTGAGACTTGCATGTGCTAAGAAGTGGAAATGAGAAGACTGTGTAGAGGGAGAATGCACAGAACTGATGATGGGGAAAGTGAAGGAAGGTGCTGGCTACACAGCTAAGGTGAAAGGAACAAGTATTAAGCTTAGATTACATCGTTGGCTTTAGAATTTCAGATGTAGTCTGGGGTTTTATATAAATAAGAATAAAGCAAATTTTGTAGGTAAATGGATTAAATGTTAATTCCTTCTCACCAAGGTGGGGCATTTGGGAGATGATTAGGTCATGGGTGGGGGGATTAAAGGCTCAGGAGAGCTCTCTCTGACCCCTTCTGCCAGGTAAGGATATGTGCAACAAAAAGATTAAGAAAAAGGAGGTAGGCCTTCACCAGAATCTGATCTGCCAGGGCCATGATCTTGGACTTTCCAGCCTCTAGAACTGTGATTAATAAGTGTCTGTAATCCACCCAGCTTGTGATATTTTTGCTGCAGCAGGCCTAAGCAGAATGGGACAGAAGTGTTCACCCCAGTGTTCCCAGTCCTTCTCAGTCCTTTCTGGCCTCCGTCTCATGGTTGAGTCTGAGAAGGCGGGGCGTATGATGTCAGGAAAGGTGCTTTGCAATAGGTCCTTCTTAAAGAACTTCAGGGAGGGAGTTTTTAGCTAATAATAAATAATTGTATTGGAACACCCTCTCTACTCACCTGATCTTGCCCCTAATAACTTTTTTCTTTACCTGAAGAAATAGAAAATACTGAAAGGGAGACATTTTGATTCAGTCACGAAGCTATTGTCATGGAAATGGACCTCTTTCTTCACTGTGTGATCCCAAACTTCATTGAAAGCCAAGACTTCTTGGAAGAACTTCAGAAGGAACGTTTGAACGTGGACTTTCACAAAAAATACAATGATTTATATAGGTTCCAACAGTCTAATGATTTGAAGAAGAGAAGAGAGCCTGATCTCTGCTTTAAGGAAAATTCTGTTTGAAGATTTCTGAGCCTGGCTTTTTGACATTTCTAAAATTGACCTAGAATCAACTATTGACATGTCCTGTGCTAAATATGAATTCACTGATGCCCTACTTTGCCATGATGATGAGCTGGGAGGGTGCCAGATTGCCTTAATTTTGTACCTGGGGATAAGAGTTTTGGGGGCACCCTGGATCTCTACACCATTGATGAACACTTTCAGCTGAAGCACATCATCAAGTCTCTTATACCTTCATGGAACAAACTGGTCTTCTTCAAACTGGTGTCTGAAGTCCTATCTGAAGAGAAGTCGCATTTGTC
Organism: Nycticebus coucang; assembly: GCF_027406575.1. Taxonomy (NCBI): domain Eukaryota; kingdom Metazoa; phylum Chordata; class Mammalia; order Primates; family Lorisidae; genus Nycticebus; species Nycticebus coucang. The sequence continues at coordinate 82,598,933 of NC_069796.1, forward strand.
TCTAAGTGGCTGATTTCATGGTTCTTCACAGATCAGGCCTCCCAACTACTTTGAACCCCTCATACCTTGGAACCTTCACATCCCAAAAGATCACAAAATTTCATATGGTGGGTCAACTCTACTTATCTAGACATGAATCATCAAGGTCAAATTCAAGAAGAGTTTGAAGAAAGTTCTGAAATTCTCTTGAAGGAGTTTCTTAAGCCTGAGAATTTGCAAAGGTCTGTGAGGCCCTGGAGAAATGACATGTGGAATGGAGCAGCCAAGGTCCCCCTAATAAAAGGTTTTATGAGAAAGCTGAAGAGAGTAAGCTTCCCAATATACTGAAAGACTGCATGGAGTTATTTTGCTTTGAGGCACTGTTCTTGCTGCTCTCCAACTTCACAGGCCTGAAGCTTCACTTCTTGGCCCCTTCAGAAGAAGATGAGACTGATGACAAAAAAGAGGAAAGAGCAGCCTCTGCTGCTGATTGTACTGAAGAAGGGACTAGCCATAACTCCTCTGAGCCAGAGAATAAGCATGCAGCCATCAGCAACAAGAGCCAATAGACAGGCCCAGAGCCAGAGGAAAATGAAACAAAGAAAGAATTAAGTGTTCCCACATGCTAAGGAGAATTGAGGCATTGAAAGACAGGCCACTACACTTTAATCCATGACAATAGCAAGGCTGAATTTTCCCTGGACTTAGTTCTTTACTGTGGATGTGATGGCTGGGAGCCAGAGTATGGTGGCTTTACTTCCTACATTGCTAAAAGTGAAGATGTAGAACTGCTAACAGTGAATCCAGAAAACAATTCTTTGGCATTGGTGTACAGAGATAGAGAGACTCTGAAATTTGTCAAATCTTTTTTTTTTTTTTTTTTGCAGGTTTTTTTGGCTGGGGCCGGGTTTGAACCTGCTACCTCTGGTATATGGGGCTGGTGCCCTACTCCTTTGAGCCACAGGCACCACCCAATTTGTCAAGCATATTAACCACTGAAGTCTAGAACAAAAGAAAACCTTCCCAAACAGAACAGGTTTCTGGGACTTTTCATTAGTCTATTATGAATGATAGGACGGGGCAAAGCTGAACAAAAACATGATCCTTCAATGCCGGGAAATCTGGAAGAGCTGAGCATAGAGTGAGGCAGAGCTGCATGGTATATTGTCTTAAAACTGGTTGCCCTTTAATAGAACTCTATGATTGTCTTCAATGTAGACTTTGAGCTTGGAGCTATATACTTACTTCTTGATTAAAAAAAATTAAAAATAAATAAATAAATAAAGTAATAAAGAGGCCAGGTGCAGTGACTCATGCCTATAATCCTAGTACTCTGGGAGGCCAAGGTAGGAAGATTGCTTTTTTTTTTAGAGGGCAATGTTTTTCTTGTAAAGGGTATATGATTAAATATTTTTTATTTTTCCCATTGACTCTGATTTTTTTACTTCTCCTACATTTTCTACTTCTTATAAATCTGCTTTTCTAATTCAGAACCCATATGAAACAGCAAAACATCTTGAAAACTCACACAAAAGAGAATAAGAATCTAGCAGAATCTTTATTGATCTATGAAACTTTGGATGCCAAAGAAATTCAAACCGCTCTTGAGGGGAAGAAATCAGAATTGAAAAATGATGGGAGAAAGTATAAATTTATAGTTACACTTTTGTGGTACTTCTTCTTCTTTTCTTTTCTTTCTTTTTTGAGACAGAGTTTCAAGCTGTTTGCCTGGGTAGAGTGCCATGGCGTCACAGCTCATAGCAACCTCAAACTCTTGGGCTTAAGTGATTCTCTTGCCTGGGCCTCCCAAGTAGCTGGGACTACAGGCATCCACCACAACACCTGGCTATTTTTAAGGTGTAGTTGTCATTGCTGTTTGGTGGGCTGGGGCTGGATTAGAACCTGCCAGCTCCCGTGTTTGTGGCTGGTGCCTTAGCTGCTTGAGCTACAGGCGCCGAGCCTGTGGTACTTCTTATAGTCTGCCTTTTTGATTACGGTCATTCTAGTGAATATGAAGTAGTATCTTACAACACTGATATCCAAATTTTCTCATCCAAATTTTAATTTCATTTAAATTAAATAATTTCCCTAGATACTAATGACATTGAACATCTCCTGCACCTCTTGGTCATTTGTATATCTTCTTTTGAGAAATGTCCATTCAAATACTTTACCCCCTTTCTTAGTTGGGTTGTCTCCTTATGAGTTATAAGAGATCGTGTATTCTGAACTCAAGTCCTTTATCAGATGGGTCTTACTTTTATCTAATCTGACAACACCTGCTATTTCAGTGCTGAGTTCAGTTCATTTATATTTTATATTATTGATAAAGTTATACTTAAACCTTCTTCTTGATATTTATTTTCTGTTTTTCTCACACCTAAAGAGATGTCTGAATTTGAATTGTCAGTATTAGCTTTGCTATGCCAAAACTCCTATAATTTGTTTTTATTTTGAGGAAAAGTAACTTGTGTTATATTGTTATAAAACAAAGAAAATTACACACCTAATTTTATATACCTTTGATTAATATATTGTGTAACTAAAAGGTTTTCTTTTCTCTGCTTTGAAAGTTGGCATGGAAGCATGCCCTTGCCTGTGTCTGCACTCTGTACATTTTCTGTAGACTTTTCCATCCTTATTTGATTTGAAGATTCTTAAATGAATATTGCTTCTTAGTGTTGTAAAATGTCCTAAAATCCTCTCACATAACATTTGAAGAAACAAATGAGTGTTAGAGGATATATAGAAAGTAACAAAAAAGTCTTGATTGATACAATTTTATAAAAATTACACTATTTTTAGCCAGATGTAGTGCCTTGCACCTTTGTCCTATCTACTTGGGAACCCGAAGCCAAACAACCAAAGAGCCTAGGAATTCAAGTCCAGCCTGGGCAACATAGTAAAATCTCATCTCTAAAAATAATAAAAGTGAAAAATAAAAAAAGTGTATAACACAATGATGCATGAAATGTTTGTTATTTATAAGGCACTCAGCTCAGGGTATTTTACTATTGCAGCCTGAACAGACTGAGGCACTGGGCATAAGGCATCATCTTCTGAATCAGTAGAGAGGTGACAACTCTTTAGCATGAGAGTAGTCAGTGGAGGCTGGTGAGACAGCTGCAATGTTAGAGAAACAATACCCTGCTTTTAGTTTCTGAAGCTAAAAACTGAGATTATCAATGCTGTATACAATCATGTGTACCTTAACAGCAGAAATATCTTCTGAGAAAGGCATCATGGGGTGATTTCATCATTGTGCAAACATCACAGAGCGCACTTACACAAAACTAGATGGTGTAGCCTCAGAGGAACAGAGAGAGAGAGTATAAAGCTCAGCCTCCTCCTCTCCCTTCAGGAGTATGTGTGAAACACCTGCTGCCCTGACACACATTGCCCAGAATGGTAGGAATTTTTGCCATGTTGAGAATCACCACTCAGGGAAAGTATATTCTCTAAGATTGCCAAGTCCAAAGCAGTCAGGTTAGAGGCTGAGTGTGACTGATGGTAGGAGTTACCTCTTGAGAGTATCCCTTTAACTGAGCTGTTCTGGGCTCCTTGTTGTTGTCAGACTCAGGTTGGTGCATTTGTTGTCTCTCCCTGTTGCCTCAGCCTCGCGGGCTACAGTGTGCCTCAATGTGCAGGTATGTTAGAGTCCCTCTTTGAAATGCCTTCCTTTTCCTCTAAGCTGATTTATTACCTCAGTCAGACACATTCCCATTTGGCCCATTTTGTGCACAAAGTACAGAAGAGTCCCTTTGGCAAGGACATCTGGCTGTTCTCCCTTGGCTCTCAAGTAAATCATGGCAAGGTATATCAGCCCAGGTGTCATCTTGATCCCTTCCTTGTGCCTGTCTCATCCTTATCCAGGTCCAGAAAGGCATTGGGTGAGAGGCAGCTGCTCAGACCCTTCCCAGGCCTGATTGGTCAGTCACTGAAAGAAAAAGAAGAGGCAGGCTGGTCTGTGGTAGGAGGGCCAGAGGGTTGCTTGTGTATCATTTGGCTAACACGGTCTCTTTGCCTCTTTCCTTCCCCTGTCTTGTAGAACCTTTGTGTAAATAAAGATGTGAAGAGCTTGGGTTCTGTGGAGTTTATCAACAACTGCTGTGTGAAGACACAGAGAAGCAAACGTAGCAGCCTCCAGGCTCCCGGTGCAGCCTCGGGAGGTCTGGGGAGAGCAGGGCAGGGCTGGAAGTGGCCAAAGATCTGGGGCCGGTTGGGCCAGGGATGCAGAAAATAAAGACTATATGTATCTTGAATGGGAGGAATGGCAGAGCAGACCCTGGTTCCTTCATAAAGCTCCTCTCCTTAGAAGTAGTTCTTACCTCTGGGTCAGTGTGTAGTCCTAACCTTGGCTTAGAAATGACTTTATAACTCTCTTTATGGAAAGGAGCAAGTCAAATCCCAGAATGTGTTCATGAGATCATATACGCAGTATTTGGATGATTTTATAGCCTCACCCCCTGGAAATGGATCTTGAACTCTTGGCCTCAAGTGATCCTCCCACCTTAGCTTCCCAAAATTCTGGGATTCCAGGCATGTCTTAGTCATTGATTTAGAAAATCATCACCAATTATACACTAGTTGAGTTGTCTGGCCTAAGACCTTTTTGTGGAACCCTCATTTACTTGCCCATGTTCTTAGTTCTTTTTGTTTTGCCAGGCCCTACTGTGAAAGTTGAGCTAGCAGGCATTCTCATACACTGCCTGGGAAAGTCATCCTGGGTACTACTTTTTTTTTTTTTTTTAGAGTCTCACTGTCACCTGGGTGCATACAGTGCAGTGGCATCATTGCAACATCAAACTCCTGGACTCAAGTGATTCTCCTGCTTCAGCCTTCCACATAGTGGGATGAGAAGTGTGCAGTCACCATGTTTGGCTGATTTTTCTATTTTTAGTAGAGACTGTGTCTTGTGGTTGCTCAGGCTTATCTCAAATTCCCAAGCTCAAGTGATCCTCCTGCCTCACCTTCCCGGGTGAGAGGATTACAGGTGTGCGCCACTGTGCCCAGCCTTTGGGTACTAACATTCTAGAGAGAAATTCATCAATGTGTATCAAACACTTAAAATGTCTATTTTCGTTTTTTGTAATTTTTATTAAATCATAGCTGTGTACATTAATGCAATCATGGGATACAATGTGCTGGTTTCATATACAATTTGAAATATTTTAATCAAACTGGTTAACATAGCCTTCATGGCATTTTCTTGGTTATTGTGTTAAGACATTTATATTCTACACTTAGTAAATTTCACATGTACCCTTGTAAGATTCACCATAGGTGTGGTCCCACCAATTACCTTCCCTCCACCCATCCTCCTCCCTCCCCTCCCCTCTCTCTCCCCTTACCCCATATTCTTGGGCTATAATTGGGTTATAGCTTTCATGTGAAAGCTATAAATTGGTTTCATAGTAGGGCTGAGTACATTGGATACTTTTTCTTCCATTCTTGAGATACTTTGCTAAGAAGAATATGTTCCAGCTCCATCCATGTAAACATGAAAGAGGTAAAATCTCTCATCTTTCTTTCTTTCTTTCTTTTTTTTTTTCTCTTGTTTAAAATTCATTCTTACATTGTTTTGGTGCTTTATTTTTACAGTATGTTTTATATAGTTTGCCAACAATTACTATAATCTCTGATCTTTGGGAGCAAACCACCATGTGGGCTGTGCAATTGAGAATACCACTTTTATTAACAATCTTTCATTATAAAAATTATTCTTTTAGAAAAATAAAGCAAATATGTTATGTAAAAATGTTTTAAAATAGAAAATAGCTATAATTTGATTACTACTGTTCTTAATTGTACTTCTTTATGATCCCTTATCTGATTTAAGTAATGATAAGATGAAATGAAATCAGTGATAAAAATTGAGGTGGGGAAGAAAAAGTCATTCATTAACTTTCTATTCATTAGGCATTTAACTAAATATGAAGTTGGATGTAAAGCAGAGTAAACAACACATATAGCTTGTTAGAGACTTTTCTGGTCTTACCACTGGAAGTCCCAAGTCTGAGACCTTCCTCTGTTTCAGGTGAACTGAAATAATTGTTTACCCAAAATAAAGTAAAAATGCCTCACAAAATCCCATGCTCAAGAAATCTAGTCTACTATGGAAGATTAGATATGTGCAATAACAACTTTAATAACAAAGTAAGAATTAAATAATAGTACAATAAGTAGTCAACTAATGCCACATTGGAAACTGACTTTCAGTGAAAATGTGTCATATAATGAAACCAGTATTACCAAAGGCTAATTGATATCAACAGGGTTAAGTTCCTATGGAGTTTTGCTAGTGACAAAAATATCACCAAAATTCTAAATAAGGATCAAGACACTTCTAATATTAAACATGAAAACATAGCTGCCCCTCAAATAACATCATTTTGTTATAACACTGACAGGGGGAAAAAATCAATTCCTAGCTGGGCCCACGGTGCTCACTTCAGCAGCATATATACTAAAATTGGAACACCCAGCACCATTTGTTAAATAGGGAAACTTTTCCCCACTGAATGTTTTTAATTGGCTTGTCAAAGATCAAATAACGGTAAGTAGCTGGGTTCATCTCTTGGTTCTCTATTCTGTTCCAGACATCTACCTCTCTGTTTTTGTGCCAGTACCAGGCTGTTTTGATCACTATCGATTTATAGTATAGTCTGAGGTCTGGTAGCATAATTACTCCTGCTTTGTTTTTATTTCTGAGTAATGTCTTGGCTATTCGAGGTTTTTTCTGACTCCATATAAAATGATGTATTATTTTTCCGAGATCTTTAAAGTATGATCTTTAAAGTGGAGGTTTAATAGGGATTGCATTAAAATTGTATATTGCTTTGGGTAGTATAGACATTTTGACAATGTTGATTCTTCCCAGCCATGAGGATGGTATGTTTTTCCATTTGTTAACATCTTCAGCTATTTCTTTTCTTAAGAGTTTCACAGTTCTCTTTATAGAAATCTTTCACATCCTTTGTTAGGTAAACTACCAAATATTTCATCTTCTTTGGCACTACTGTAAATGGAATAGAGTCCTTGATTGTTTTTTCAGCTTGGCTATTGTTGGTATATATAAAGGTAACAAATTTATGGGTGTTGATTTTGTAACCTGAGACATTGCTATATTCCTTGATCACTTGTGAGAGTTTTGTAGTAGAATCCCTGGTATTTTCCAGATATACAATCATATCATCTGTGAAGAGTGAAAGTTTGATCTCTTCTGACCCTATATGGATAACCTTGATCGCCTTTTCTTCCCGAATTGCAATGGCTAAAACTTCCATTACAATGTTAAAGAGCAGCGGAGACAATGGGTAACCTTGCCTGGTTCCTGATCTGAGTGGAAATGGTTTTGATTTAACTCCACTCAATACAATATTGGGTGTAGGTTTGTTGTAGATGGTCTCTATTAGTTAAGAAATGTCCCTTCTATACCAAATTTCTTAAGTGTTCTGATCATGAAGGGATGCTTGATATTATCAAAAGCTTTTTCTGCATCAATTGAGAGACTCACATGGTCTTTGTTTTTTAATTTGTTTATGTAATGAATTATATTTATAGATTTATGTATATTGAACCAGCCTTGAGACCCTGGAATAAAACCCACTTGTTCATGATGTATATTTGTTTGATATGTTGCTGGATTCTGTTTGGTAGAATCTTGTTGAATAGTTTTGCATCAATATTCATTAGTGATATTGGTCTATAATTTTCTTTTCTTGTTGGGTCTTTTCGTGGTTTGGGGATCAAGGTGATGTTTGCTTCATGGAATGTGTTGGGTAGTATTCCTTCTTTTTCTATATTTTGGAATAGGTTGAGTAATATAGGTACTAGTTCCTCTTTTAAGATTTGGTAGAATTCTGATGTGAAGCCATCTGGTCCTGGGCTCTTCTTTTTATGGAGATTTTGTATAGTTGATACTATTTCAGAACTTGATATAGGCCTATTCAACATTTCTACTTGATACTGGCTAAGTCTTGGGAGGTGGCGTGCTTCCAAGTATTGGTTGATTCCCTTTAGATTTTCATATTTCTGAGAATAAAGTTTCTTGTAGTATTCATTAAGGATTTTATGAATTTCTGAGAAGTCTGTTGTTATTTCGTCTCTGCCATTTCTGATTGACGAAATTAGATATTTTACTCTTTTTTTCCCTGGTTAAGTTAGCCAATAGTATATCTGTTTTATTGACCTTTTCAAAAAAAAAAAACACAAAAAACCTTTTTGATTGATTGATCTGTTGTATAATCCTTTTGTTTTCTATTTGATTTAATTCTGCTCTATTTTTGGTTATTTCTTTTCTTCTGCTGGGTTTGGGGTTGGAATGTTCTTACTTTTCCAATTGCTTGAGATGTCCCATTAAGTTGTTAACTTCTTCTCTTTCCGTTCTCTTGAAGAAGGCTTGCAGTGTTATAAATTTCCCCCTTAGGACTGCCTTTGCAGTATCCCAGAGGTTCTGATAATTCATTTCTTCATTGTCATTTTGTTCCCCAAATTTGTTAATTTCCTTCTTAATCTCTTCTATAACCCAGCTATCATTTAGCATGAAGTTATTTAGTTTCCATGTTTTTGTATGAGTATGCAGATTCCTGTTGTTTCTGAGTTCCACTTTTATTCCATGATGGTCTGAGAAGATGCAAAGAATAATTTCTATTATTTTAAATTTGCTGAGGTTAGATTTGTGACCTAAGATGTGATCGATTTTGGAGTATATTCCATGGGCTAGCGAGAAGAATGTATATTCAGTTTTGTTAAATCCAAATGTTGAATTATTAAGTTTAAATCTAAAATTTCTTTGCTCAGCTTCTTATTGGAGGATCTATCCAACACTGCCAAAGGAGTATTAAAATCTCTGACTTTCATGGAGCTGGAGGAAATCAGGTTGCTCATCTCTGTCAGAATTTCTCTTATAAATTGAAGTGCATTCTGGTTGGGTGCATAAATATTAATAATTGAAATCTCATCATATTGAGTATTACCCTTAACAAATATGAAGTGACCATCCTTATCCTTCCTTACTTTTGTTGGTTTAAAGCCTATTGTATCTGTGAATAGAATTGCAACACCTGTTTTTTTTGCTTTCCATTTGCCTGGAATATAGGTGACATCCCTTCACCCTGAGTCTATATTTATCTTTTAAGGTAAGATGATATTCTTGTATGCAGCAGATATCTGTCCTGAGTTTTTGTATCCAGTTAGCCAACCTGTGTCTCTTTGGAGGACAATTTAAGCCATTCACATTAATTGAGAATATTAATAGGCCTGGTAGAATTTTGGGTATCAAGTTTTTTGAAAGTTCAGTGGACATTTTTAATCATTTCATGACTGTGGAATTTGGAATTTGATCAGAAGTTTCAGAATGAGTTTACTTTTGTGGTTGAGAATTGCACTGGAGGATTCATTATGGAGGATTTCTCTGAGAATATCCTGGAGAGATAGTTTAGTTATGGTAAATTTCTTCAACATGTGAATGTCATTAAAGTATTTAATTTCTCCATCATAAATGAACAGATTAGCTGGATACAGAATCCTGGGTTGAAAGTTATTTTGTTTTAGGAGATTAAAAGTCAATGACCACCCTCTTCTAGTTTTGAAAGGTTTCAGCAAAGAGATCTGCAGTCATTCTAATATTCTTCCCCTTGTAGGTTATGGTTTTCTTACATCTGGTTGCTTTCAGTATTTTCTCCCTCATATTAACTTTAGTGAAGTTAATTATGATGTGCTTGTGGGATTGAGTCGTGCTGGATTCTGAAACTATGTGCTATCTGGATTTCAGAATCTCTTGACATGTCTGGAAAGTTCTATTTCATAATCTCCTGAAGAAGAGCCTCTGTGCCTTACAAAGCTACTTCGTCACCTTCAGGGATCCCTATAAGGCAAATATTGCTTTTCTTCAAATTATCCTAGAGCTCTCTGAGAGAGTGATTCATTTTTTCTCCCCACTTCTCTTCCTCTTTGAGCATTTGAGAGTGTTCAAAAGCTTTTTCTTTGATGTCGGAAATCCTTTCTTCTGGCTGTTCCACTCTGTTACTGAGGGATTCTACTGTATTTCTCATGTCATGTAAGACTGCAACTTCTTTTCTCAATGTGTCTAAATATTTGGTGATTTTGTCTTTGTATTCATTGAATTTTAAGACATCTTCTGAATTATTCCTACAATCTAACTCTATCTTTACTTTTACTCTGTTGATCTGATTTGCAATCGAAATTCTAAATTCAATTTCGGACATCTCAGTCGTCTGTTTGTAATGGGATATTCTGGTTTGGCTGGTTGTCATTCCTTGGGGGAGTTGAACCATTCTGATTATTCATGCTGCCAGTTTTTCCACTGATTCAGCCCAATGATTGTTTTTCAATGTTTAACTAGATGAGCAGTTATGGTGAAATTGGATTGGAGACTTTTGGGGTTGTGATTGACCAGCCCTTTACCAAGGAACTGGGACTGGTGACTCTAGATTTTCCTCTACAACTTTGCAAAGGACCTGTACAGTACTACAGTATCTGACTCTAGAGGCCTGCTTGGTGTAGTGGGGGTAGGTGGCTCTGTCTTGTATTCAGGTGATCTCTGTCCAATCCTAGTGAATCAGTGACTCTGGGTTGCAGTTTCAGCTTTAGAGAAATACAAGCAACTAGGAAATCCCTTCCTCCACAGGTAATACTTGGAAGAGGAAAATCAAACCTTCCCACTACAGCAAAACCGGGGTACCACTTTGGAGGGTCCTCTGGTGATTTGTCCAGTTCAAGAGTTCCAAGCCAATTGTCCCAAACAGCACCCACTCTCTAGCTGGAGAGTTAAAAAGGTCTCCAACAACTAGGTATTAGGAGACTACTGGTAGCTCAAGTGTGGCTTGAGCGCCTCTGGTGCTCCAAGGAGTCAGAAAGGCCCATCCAGTAGGAGGTTTGGAGCAAGGAGGTTGATGCCTCTTTCCCCACCTTGCTCACCCTTCATCACCAGACTCTGGTCACCTCAGTCTCTGGTAGCCCCACCAGCAGTCTCTGCTAACCCAGTCCCTGAGCCCCAGTTCTGTGCAATAAACAAATGTGCCAGGGCTATGTGCCTGCCATAGTCAAAGTAAGATGACTGTGTCCTCCTCATGGTTAACACCACCTGCTACCATTCATCAGGGGAAGCTGAGGTCTGCTTGCCTCAGGTGCTCAATGGCAGCTTAAGAAAGTTCCACCTGAGCTAAATCTAAACTTGAGGCTATCAAGACAGCAAAAGAATTTCTTCCTCAGCCACCAAACCTTTGTTGTCTCTGTTCTGCAGCTCTTGTATCCCTATAGGGTGAGGTATGGTTCCCTCTGGCAGGCCACAGAGTTTGGGAGATGATTCTCCAAAATTGGACCCCAGCAGGATCACTCTATTAATGCTGATGTTGGGTGGGAGGTGTCTGCTCTTGGGTTCGTGCACCCCAGCCATTTCTGAGCCTCCACCCTAGTGCAGAGACCCAAGCCTCCTTCTGCCACTGAGATACACTTTTTTCGGGCCAGATCAATCACCTTTCCCTCTACGTCTTTCTGTACAATCATTGGATTCACATATACAGCACAGCTGTACTGCCTCCGTCTATGCAATGCCCAGTCCCAGCCAAGAGGTGCAGACATTCTGGTCTCTGCAGGGGTTGGACTTCTAGACTTCCAGGCCCAGGGGGTAAGGGTAGACTGGAGGTTCAAGGTGGCAAGGAAAATATTTGTTCAAACTTCCTGCCAGACAAAGGAATTCCTGGGCTCACAGCACGGGCTCTCTGGAGAAGGAGTCCCAACTTCCAGCAATTCCCCCTGCTGGGGTGAAGAAGGAGAGCCTCAGTTCATCGCTCATTAGTAGATATCACAAAGCAAGCAAGCAACTCTCTTAGGGGAAGAGACGGTCACACGACCTCTTTCGGATGAGATCTGTACCTGAAATTAGTTTCTTTGGAGTTGAAGCTTGCCTCAGCAGGGAAGACGAGCAATTATCTATCTCATGTCTTAGCTCAGCTCACCTCCTTCAGCTTTGTTGGGTTCTTTCTGGCTGTTATCTCTCCCTCTGGACTGGAGCTTCTGTTGAGAGCTGGCAGCAGTCAGCCGTCATGCCCCATTCCCCCTTGTTCTTGTTGAATGTGAAAATTGAAGTTAGGGAAAATAGCTGACCCAAGGATTTAGCAAAACACAAAACATGTTGAAACCAAACAAGCAAATAAACAGACAAAAAGGCTACCAGACACACAAGCCCACAGATGCATGGACAATCAAAAACACATAGACATACAGACAAAAAACAACTACAACAAAAATAACAATAATCATTAAATGAAAAAAACATTTTATAAACTCTCTAAAAATCTGATGTAAGCCGTCTCAACAACCATAGTAAGGGAAGAAGACGAAGAGCGAAAGAAAAAAATAGTATTAATAAAAAAGTTAAAAAAGAAGAAAAAAATTTAAAAAAATTAACAATAACTCCTCCAAGAAAAGGATGAAAAAAGAGGGGGGAAAAAGGCACCTACCACAAAAAGATTATATAGATATATTCTATATAATACTGTATATATGACGTAGGGGTCAACTTTAGTAAGAATATATTGCAATACACTTTCTGGACATCAGGTGAAGCTGTGAGTTGTTCCCAGGCTTATACCTGATTCACAGTTTACATTGTTACCACTGTAACCACCTACCTGGCCCATAGTGGGAGGTGCCTGAAGCCATGGCCATTTCTGAAGTTTCAAATTATGTCTGTTTCCTAACTGTTGCCTAACCTGGGCTGTTCTGTTTCAGACGGCGCCCTTATCTGACCTCCAAACTTGGTGCAGGACTTCATGCTTCACCAATCTTTCCACTTAGCTCCCAGTTTCTCTGCCTCAGCAGTGGTGCCAAGACCCCTCCATCAGTTTCCCCGCTCAGGATCACACTTTTGAGTCCAGCAATCTGCAAGGTCATGGCACATCCCTAACTGCCAGTCCACACCAATATTCCCCACCAGGAATGGTCCAGTTCATTCATTCACACCTGCTGTTCTGGGAAAAGGTGCCAGCCATTTCAAAATGTGTCTGTTTCCCAGGTGGGATCCTTTCCCCTTAATTTTCTATCAGGCTGCCTAGCCCCATGTGGGTCTGAATGACACCCCTTTCTGGTTACCAAATTCCACTCAGAAGTCCACACTTCACCAAAATTTCCATGAAATACCTAGTTTCCCCATGATATGGGAACTGCAGTCCTCCATGGGAGAGGGGCTGGCTGCTGGCCACCAGCTGCTGGCACCGCAGTGGCACGGAAATTTTTCAGCAGGGTCTGTGGCTCTGGATTACACCTCAAATATAGCAATCCACCAATTCACTGTACACCTGTGGCTGCCTATCCACATCAACACTCCATGTGGGGAAAAGATCTAGAGCCCCCTTGCTCTCACCTGATAATTTGGGAGAGATGGGCTAAACATCTGTCCTGCCTGCCATCATGCTCCGCCTCCAAGAGTTTTTAACTTTATATTCTATAAAGATAACAGAAGTCATCTATCATGATGTCCTTGCTTTAATTAAACATCTATTGGGAATTTACAAAAGTTGACTTAATTCTTGTCACAAAGTAAGTTTCTATAAAAATTACATAAAGTTGGTATTGCATAGGAAACATTCTATAAAAATGTTAAAAAAATTAACAATAACTAATAAATCTAATTTATTTGATTTTATTAGATCTAATAAAAATAAAAAAACTAATAACACTTTAAAGGAAAAACAAAAACAAAGAAAGATTAATACCTCTGTTAAATATTTCCCATCTTTCTTTAAGGCTGCATAAATTCCATGGTGTACATATACCACAATTTATTAATCCATTCATGGGTCAGTGGGCACTTGGGCTCCTTCCATGACTTACCAATTATGAATTGGGCTGCAAAAAACATTCTGGTACATATATTGTTGTTACAATGTGATTTTTGGTTTTCTGTGTATATACCTAGTAGAGAAATTGTAGGATCGAATGGTAGGTCTATTTTTAGGTCTCAGTATTCTCCAAACTTCTTTCCAAAAGGAACATATTACTTTGCATTCCCCCCCAGCAGAAGTGTTCCATTTACTCCACATCCATGCCAACATCTCTGGTTTGGGGATTTTGTGAGGTGGGCCAATCTTACTGGCTAATCTCAAAGTAGTTTTGATTTTCATTTCTCTGATGATTAAGGATGATGAGCATTTTTTCATATGTCTATAGGCCATGCACCTGTCTTCTTCAGAGAAGTTTCTCCTCAAGTCCCTTGCCCACCCTGAAATGGGATCACTTGTTCTTTACTTGCTCATATATTTGAGTTCTCTGTGGATTCTTGTTATTAAACCTTTATTGGAGACATATCCTGCAAATATCTTTTCCCATTTTGAGGGCTGTCTGTTTGCTTTACATACTATGTTCTTGGCTATGCAGAAGCTTTTTAGTTTGATCAGGTCCCAGTAGTGTATTTTTGGTGTTGCTTCAATTGCCCAGGGGTTCCTCCTCATAAAATATTCTCCCAGGCTGATTTCTTCAATGTTTTCCCTGCACTTTCTTCTAGTATTTTTATAGTTTCATGTCTTACATTTAAATATTTTATCCATTGAGAGTCTATCTTATTAGTTAATGGTGAAAGGTGTAGGTCCCGTTTCAGTCTTCTACAGGTTGCCAGCCAGTTACAAAGTACCATTTGCTAAATAGGGAATCTTTTCCCCATTTAATGTTTTTAATTGGCTTGTCAAAGATCAAATATCAGTAATTAGGTAGGTTCATCTCTTGGTTCTGTATTCTGTTCCAGACATCTACCTCTCTGTTTTTGTGCCCATACCACGCTGTTTTGATCACTATCGATTTATATAGTCTGAAGTCTGGTAGTGTGATTCCTCCTGTTTTGTTTTTACTTCTGAGTAATGTCTTTGCTATTCGAGTTTTTTTCTGATTCCATATAAAATGAAGTATTATTTTTTCAAGATCTTTAAAGTATGACAATGGAGGTTTAATGGGGATTGCATTAAAATTGTATATTGCTTTAGGTAGTATGGACATTTTAATAATGTTGATTCCTCCCAGTCATGTGCATGGTATGTTTTTCCATTTGTTAACATCTTCAGCTATTTCTTTTCTTAGAGTTTCTTAGTTCTCTTTATAGAGATCTTTCATGTCCTTTGTTGGGTTAAGTCTGAAATATTTCATCTTCTTTGGCACTACTTTGAATGTAATAGAGTCCTTGACTGTTTTTTCAGCATGACTATTGTTGTATAGATAAAGGCTACAGATTTATGAGTGTTGATTGTAACCTGAGACATTGCTGTATTCCTCGATCACTTCTAAGGGTTTTGGAGTAGAATCCCTGGTGTTTTTGAGACATACAATCATATCATCAGCGAAGAGTGAACGTTTGATCTCTTCTGACCCCAAGTGGATACCCTTGATCACCTTTTCTTGCCTAATTGTTATAGCTAAGACTTCCATTACAATGTTAAAAAGCCGTGGAGTCAATGGTCAACCTTGCCTGGTTCCTGATCTGAGTGGAAATGATTTCAATTTATCTCCATTCAATACGATATTGGCTGTGGGTTTGCTGTAGATGGCCTCTATCAGTTTAGGAAATGTCCCTTCTATACCCATTTCCTTAAGTGTTCTGATCATGAAAGGATGCTGGATATTATCAAAATCATTTTCTGCATCAATTGAGAGAATTGTATGGTCTGTTTTTAATTTTTTTTTGTAAGGAATTATGTTTAAAGATTTACATATATTGAACCAGCCTTGAGACCTGGGATGAAACCCACTTGGTCATGGTGTATATTTTGTTTGATGTGTTGCTGGATTCTGTTTGCTAGGATCTTGTTGATATTTCTGTATCTATGTTCATTAGTGGTATTGGTCTATAATTTTATTTTCTTTTTGGGTCTTTTCCTGGTTTTGGGATCAAGGTGATGTTTGCTTCATATAATGTGTTGGGTAGCATTCCTTCTTTTTATATTTTTGGAAAAGGTAGAGTAATATAGGTACTAGTTCCACCTTAAAGGTTTGGTAGAATTCTGGTGTGAAGCCATCTGGTTCTGGGCTTTTCTTTTTTAGGGAGATTTTGTATAGTTGATAGTATTTTAGAACTTGATATAGGCCTGTTTAACATTTCCACTTCATTCTGGCTAAGTCTAGGAAGGTAGTGTGCTTCCTAGTATTGGTTTATATCCTTCAAATTTTCATATTTATGACAATAGAGTTTTATGTAATATTCATTAAGCATGTTTTGAACATCTGAGGAGTCTGTTGTTATTTTGTCTTTGTCATTTCTGATTTATGAAATTAAAGATTTTACTCTTTTTTTCCTGGTGAAGTTAGCCAATGGGTTATCTTTTATTGACCTTTTCAAAAAACCAACCTTTTGAGTGATTAATCTGTTGTATAATCCTTTTGTTTTCTATTTGATTTAATTCTACTCTAATTTTGGTTATTTCTTTTCTCCTGCTGGGTTTTGGATTGGAATGTTCTTCCTATTCCAGTTGCTTGAGAAGTCCCATTAATTTGTTAACTTCTTCTCTTTCCATTCTCTTGAGGAAGGCTTGCAGTGCTATAAATTTCCCTTTTAGGACTGCCTTTGTTGTATCCCAGAGGTTCTGAAATTTGTGTCTTCATTGTCATTTTGTTCCCCAAATTTGGTAATCTCTGTCTTAATCTCAGCTGTGACCCAGCTATTATCCACAATAAGGTTATTTAGTTTCCATGTTTTTGTATGAGTATGCAGATTCCTGTTGTTATTGAGTTCAACTTTTATTCCATGATGGTCCAAGAAAATATAAGGAATGATTTCTATCTTTTAAATTTGCTGAGGTTAGACTTGTGACCTAAGATGTGATCAATTTTAGAGTATGGTCCATGGGCTGATGAGAAGAATGTGTATTCAATTTTGTTAGGATTAAATGTTCTGCAGATGTCTGTTAGATCCAACTGTTGGATGTTTAAGTTTAAGACTAAAATTTCTTTTCTTTGCTTCGTATTGGAAGATCTATCCAACACTGCCAAAAGAGTGTTAAAATCTCCAACTATCATGGTGGTGGAGGACATCAAGTTGCTCATGTCTGTTAGGGTCTCATAAATTGAGGCAAATTCTGGTTGCATAAATGTTAATAATTGAAATCTCATCATGTTGAGTGTTACCCTTAACAAATATGAAGTGACCATCCTTATCTTTCCTTTCTTTTGTCGATTTAAAACCTATTGTATCTGTGAATGAAATTACAACATCTACTTTTTTCTGATTTACATTTGCCTGAATTGTAGATAATCATTCCTTCACCCTGAGACTATATTCATCTTTTAAGTAAAGATGAGATTCTTGTATGCAGCAGATATGGCCTGAGTTTTTGTATCCAGTTAGCCAACCTGTGCCTCTTTAGAGGACAATTTAAGCCATTCACATTAATTGTAAATATTGATAAGCCTTGTAGAATTTTGGGTATCGAGTGTTTTGAAAGTTCAGTGGACATTTTTAATCTTTTGCCACTGTGCAAGTTGGAATTTAATCAAAAGTTTCAGAGTGAGTTTACTTCTTTGGTGGAGGATTCTGCTGGTCATTATGAAGGATAGGTCTAAGAATATCCTGGATAGCTGGTTTAGTTATGGCGAATTTCTTCAACATGTGAATGTCATTAAAATATTTAATTTCTCTATCACAAATGAAACTCAGTTTCGCTGGATACAGTATCCTGGGTTGAAAGTTATTTTGTTTTAGGAGATTAAAAGTCGATGACCACACTCTTCTCGTTTGAAAGGTTTCAGCAGAGAGAACTGCAGTCATTCTAATGTTCTTCCTTTTGTAGGTTATGGTTTTCTTACATCTGTCTGCTTGGAGAATTTTCTCCTTCACTTTACTTTGGCAAAGTTAAACATAATATGCCTAGAAGATGTCTTATTTGGGTTGAGTCATGCTGGTGGTCTGAAACTCTCTGCCATCTGAATTTCAGAATTTCTTGGCATGTCTGGAATGTTATCCTTCATTATCCCATGAAGAAGAGCATCTGTGCCTTTTGAAGCCACCTCGTTAACTTCAGGAATTCCTATAAGGTGAATATTAGTTTTCTTCAAATTATCCCAGAGATGTCTGAAAGAATGATCTGTTTTTGCTTTCCACTTCTCTTCCTGTTTGAGTGTTTGGGAGCATTCAAAAGCTTAGTCTTCAATGTCAGAAATCCTTTCTTCTGCCTGCTCCATTCTCTTACTGAGGGATTGTACCATATTTCTCAGATCTTTGAGGGTGCAAATTCTTGTCTCTATGTGTCAAAATCTTTGGTGATTTTGTCTTTGAATTCATTGAATTCTTGAGACAACTTTTGAAATGCTCCTTGAATTTCCAATTTCAACTTTACCTCCATTCTATTAATCTTATTTGCGAACCAAATTCTGAATTCAATTTCTGACATTTCAGCCATTTGTTTATGAATGGAATCTTCAGTTGTGTCTGCCATGTCATTCCTTGGGGGAGCTGATCTAGTTTAGTTATTCATGTTACCAGAGTTTTTCTGCTTATTCTGCCCCATGGTATTTTACACTGTTTGGCTAGATGAGCAGATAAGGTGAAGTTGGGTTGGGGGCTCATGGAGTAGTCATTAACCAGCTCTTTGCCAAAGAGCTGGGACTTGTGTCTGTACCTTTTCCCCTAGAACTTTGCAATGGACCCATACAGTGCTCTGGCCTGATCAACTGGGACCTGCCTGATGTGGTGGGGCTAAGTTGCTCTGTCTTATTTTCAGCTGGTCTCTGTCCTACCCTAGTGAATCAGTTACTCTGGGTTTAAATCTTAGCTGTGGAGAAATACCAGAAATGAAGTCACCCCACCCCCCCATGGGCAACCACTGGAAAAGGAAAATCAAACCTTCCCACAAGCACAAACCCAGGGTACCACTTGGATAGTTCTCAGGTGATTGGCTCAGTTCAAGAGGTCCAAATCAATTGTCCAAGTCAGCACCAGTCTCAGGTGGGAGGGTTCAAAAGGTCTCCAGCAACTAGATAGCAGGGGTCTGCTGGCAGCTCAAGTATGACTTGCTCTGGTGCTCCATGAGGTCAGAAGGACCCACCCAGCAAATGAATTAGTCTGGGAAGGTTGATGCCTCCTTCCCCACCTTACACCTCTGTCACACCCAGTCACTGGTAACCCCACAGGGCTGTGACCCAGTTCCCTCCCATGAGCAGATACTCTAGGGATTTGTGTCTACCTGAGCCACATGGAGATCTATGTCTCCTTGGCCAGGCTGCAGCTCTCCACCAATATCTGGCAAGAGGAGCTGAGGCCTAAAAACCTAGGGCACTTAATGGAGGCTGAGGCAGTTCACTCAATTCCAGCCCCACCTCTAATGTTTGCTCACAGAACAGAAAAAATTTGCAGAATTTGTTTCTGTCCCAGGTATATTCCCCTGTGGACCAGACACTGTTTGAGTTCACAGAAACTGTGACTCAGTCCCAGCCTGTACCACTGCCTGGAGCTAGCATGTCTCAGCTGCAGTCTGTGTTGGGGCGGGCATGGTTAGAGTTCACACTCAGCTGTCAGTTCCAGCCTCTGCCCACCTGCCTTTGTTTCAGCTATGATCCCTTGATGGCTGGGTGCTTCTTAGACTCACTAAAGCAGTCCTTCTGGCTTAACCCTGTCCTGTGAGTATGCCGTCTCTGTGTACACATATTTTAGTCTCTGCCCTTGCCATGCCCCACCCAGGCAGGTAGTGCCTCAGGAATACCCTTTACTCACAGGGCCTGCATTTCCATCCCAGATCTGTTCCACTAGTGGCTGCCATCAGAGAAGATGCCCGGTTTCCTCTGGTTGCCCAGAGAGGCAGGGAGTGTCTCTCCAAAATATCCCCAGGGGTGTAAGTCCTATTTTTCCCACCACTGCACCTGCTGCTCTGTGCTGTAGAGCACCATTCTCCCTCACCCATATGGTTCCCTCAGTTAACTGTCTTCTCCTTAATCCTGTGCCACAGAATCAGCACAGACCAGCAACAGCCCATGCCCTGTCCACACCTCTCGTGAAAATGCCCAAGAATCTGAACTCCATGAGGGACAGGCTTCCAGACCTCAGGGTGAGGGTGGAGGGGAGTGTTGGCAGTTCGGAATTGCAGGTAGAGAATATATACAGTTTTATCCCTGGTGGGAGAGTGCCATGGTACATTCATAAGTCCTCTCTAGGGAAGGAGTTCTGGTTTTTAGAGGATCTCTCCTTTGGGATAAAATAGGAGGGGATCTGAACTCTGCTCACTTATTTCTATAGAGTATACTGTGAACTGTTCTCCTGGGGGAGGGGACTCCCATCCGCTTGGCAATGGATTTTGTATCTATTGTTTCCTTGTGGTCACAGCTTGCCTCAGCAAAGTTGATGTGCATTCTTTAACCTTCTCTCTTGGCGCAGCTCCGACCTATCGGCTTACTTGCTAAACTTCTCCTTTAACTCTCCTTCTGGATGGGAGCCTCTGTGGAAAGCTGGCTCCAGTTGGCCATTTGTCTCTGCCTCCTAAAATATCTGTTTCTGACATGACATTATTTTAATGAGCAATTGGACAAAAAATATTCAAGATGTTCACCTAGTGCTGTTTATACTTAGCAAACATTGAAGATAACCAGCATCCTTCAATGTGGATCCAGTCACACAAAGAATGGAAGCCCAAAAGGAAATGCCAGGCAGGTGGGGAAGAATGGAACATACCCAAAAGGGAATGTCAGACGATTGCACAGGCTGTATTGTTACATAGAAAAAGAGCACTACAAAAATGTTATCATATTACATAATCCTCCACGTATCTTTGTTTTACTTTCAACAGTTTTTTGAGATATAATCCACTTACCTTACAGTTCACCCATTTAAAGTATAGAAAATGGGGAGATGTTGGTCAAAGGGTACAGAGTTCTAGCTGGACAGGAGGAATGAGTTACAGAGATCTGATGTACATAGAACATGGTGACGAAGTTTGCCAGAAGTGTAGATCTTTAATGTCCTCATAAAAATAAAACAGAACACCACAAACCCTGATACCAGTCTGAGGTGATGGATATATTTATGAACTTGACTATGGTAAAAGGTTCATAATGTATACCTTTATCAGAATAGGCACACTGTAAATATATACAGTTTAAATTTGTCTTTTTTTTTTTTTCTCTCTGAGCACCTTTGAAAGGGTTTATTCACTTTTGAGAGCACAAGTGAGGACAGAGCAGGTCCAACCTGATGCCTTCTCCCAGCTGCAGCATTTCTAGGCCCCTGTGTGGGCTAAGGGGAGGACAGGGAAGAAATAAAGTGTATGATTCATTGTTTCTAATACATTAACAGAGTTATACAATCATCACCACCATCAATTTGAGAATATTTTCATCATACTCTCAAAAAAAAAAAATTAAGAGTTTGAATCTGGAGGGCAGGCTTCCTGCCCGTAGTACTCCTGGAGCAAAGATACTGGCCCCTGGCCTGGGGGGAACAGTGTGGCTCTTGGGTCCTGCTGCAAAGTGGTTAGTGGCAGGTGTAAAGAGGCCCCAGTGAGTGCTTGCATGGCTAGGGGCTGTTGAGTGCATGCAGGCCCTAGTCCTGGGCCTCCTCTCCCACCACCAGATCCTCTCTGGGGATCTTCCCCACCTGCCTCCTCACCACTGATGAACTGGGGTTGCAGGCTGTGGGCATCAGCCAGTGTGGCTGGTCTGCTCCTCAGCGGAGAAGCCAAGGCAGGGATAACAAGAAGTTCTATGTCCTGTAGGGGTGTAGAATGTCCCACATTGTGCTCTTGGTCTGTGGAGTGAAATGATTAGACTTTCTCATGGGTCCTCAGATGCTGTTGAACAAAAATAACCCAGGACACCCCAACATCCACACCTGTGGTCCTCTGGCCTGGCATGTCCAAGTCATAGTCAGGAGTGTCCAAACTTTTGGCTTCTTTGGGCCACACTGGAAGGAAAAGAGTTATCTTAGGCCACATATTAAATTCACAAACACTAATGAAAGCTGATGAGCAAATAAAAAAAAAAAAAGATTTGTGTATAATTTTTGTGGTATCTGCCACCACAGATAAGCAAAAAGTACTCACATAATAATCCTAATTATGCAGTAGCCTATTCAGAGAGTCTTTTAAAATCATAAAGCAGGTTCCAAGTTTGTAATCACTAATATAGAAAATATACATATCTAAGTAATAAAACATCGTTTAAAAATATTTTTTATTACAAAAGTAAAAGTGGGCAGCATAAAACTAATGGAATATGTGATATTGTAATTGAGAAAATAACATATCAATATCTGGTTTGGTGGAAGTAGTTGTAATGCTTACTGAGTTCTCAAGGTGCTTATCAGATATTTTGTTTCTAATTTGACTCTTAATGTGCTTCATTCTTCAAAGTAGATGCTTCTAAATGTAGATGCTGCCAAAAAGTTAGGACATGAATAAGGTGTGATTGTGAAGCAAGGGATATTTGTCCCTGGGAAGATAGGACCTCTAAAAATCCAGTAAAGAGACATGATCTAATTTTTCTTTAAGTTGAATGTCAAATTGTAGCTCTATGCCTTTGAAAATTGGCAGGTAACTTATTTATGTCAACTGAAAATAGACTTGCAAATGCACCAAAATATCGATTGTTTTCTCAGGAATCTTTCAGTCCGTTTTCATATTCTTGTATCAAAAAGACAAGCAAGGTGCTCACTTCAGCAGCATATATACTAAAATTGGAACACCCAGCCCCATTTGTTAAATAGGGAATCTTTTCCCCAATGAATGTTTTTAATTGGCTTGTCAAAGATTAAATAACGGTAAGTAGCTAGATTCATCTCTTGGTTCTCTATTCTGTTCCAGACATCTACTTCTGTGTTTTGTGCCAGTACCATGCTGTTTTGATCACTATCAATTTGTAGTATAGTCTGAGGTCTGGTAGCGTGATTCCTCCTGCTTTGTTTTTATTTCTGAGTAACGTCTTGGCTATTCAAGGTTTTTTCTGATTCTAGGCATATACCCAGAAGACCAAAAATCACATCACAACAAAGATATTTGTAGCAGAATGTTTATTGCAGCCCTATTCATAATTGCTAAGTCATGGAAAAAGCCCAAGTGCCCATCGATCCACGAATGGATTAATAAATTGTGGTATATGTACACCATGGAATATTATGCAGCCTTAAAGAAAGATGGAGACTTTACCTCTTGCATGTTTATATGGATGGAGCTGGAACATATTCTTCTTAGTAAAGTATCCCAAGAATGGAAGAAAAAGTATCCAATGTACTCAGCCCTACTATGAAACTAATTTATGGCTTTCACATGAAAGCTACAACCCAGTTACAACATAAGAATAGGGGGAAGGGGGAAAGGGAGGGGAGGGGGATGTTGGGCAGAGAGAGGGGGATTGGTGGGATTACACCTGCGGTGCATCTTACAAGGGTATATGTGAAACTTAGTAAATGTGGAATGTAAATGTCTTAGCACAATAACTAAGAAAATGCCAGGAAGGTTAAGTTAACCAGTGCGATGAAAATGTGTCAAACGGTCTATGAAACTAGTGTATGGTGCCCCATGATCACATTAATGTACACAGCTATGATTTAATAAAAAAAATAAATAAGTAAATTGTAACAATACAGAGAAAATTAGCACGGCCCCTGTGCAAGGATGACACGAAATTCGTGAAACATTCCATATTTAAAAAGAAAAAAGAAAGAAAGACAAGCTAGGCTGTATCATTTCCAGCTGTTCATGTTTAGCTGACGTGTTGAAATGCATAAAATTGTTTGCCTTAATCTTAGTTTGCCATTATTTCAGTTTCATTTGGAACACTGTTATGGTTTGAAATATTGTATTGATAAGTTGGTTTCACCTTGAAGATACATGTTTAGCTCATTTAAATTAGTGGTTAAATCCACTAAAAATGCTAAATATGTAACCCAGTTTTCATTGTCAAGTTCTGGTACAAATTTGGTTTTTGATACTATAAATGACTTAATAACATGTCACAAATAATAAAATATTTTCAACATTTGGTATTGATTTAGCCATCTCACTTCTGAAAAGTAAATGAGGTTGCCATAGTCAGCATCAATACTTTTAAGGAATTCCTGAAATTGGCCCTTGTGAAATTCATAGTTTTGATAATGATTAGCATGTTATCCATTTTTCAAGCTTTTGTGCACAGTTTTTGTGATGTACTATGCAATGATACTTCATCAAATGAGTTTTAGATAACAATCACATCATCTTCTACTTGTTTTAGAAGTCCCTCTGTTTTACCTACTATTACCTGGGCACTGTCATGGTAGCTATACCAGATATGTTGACAATGGACAGAGAAAATTGCTTGAACATATTTTTTTACCACTTCATATAAATCTCTTTATTTATTTGTGTCTTTTAATGGTGCTAAAGATGCCATTTCTTCAGTGACAACATATTTGTCATCAATACCTCTAACAAAAATGGCAAGTTGAACTGTATTTATAGCATCAGTGCTGTCATTCATTGCGAAAGCATAAAATTTAAAATTAGTAACTTTACTCTCCAAAATTCTTTCCATAGATCTTTCATTTTCTTCAATTTGTATGGCTGTAGTTAAATGAGACAAACTGATTTTAGAAATATGCTTCCCTTGGCTTGGCGCCCATAGCATAGTGGTTAGGGCGCCAGCCATATGCACTGGGGCTTGGGGGTTTGAACCCGGCCTGGGCCTGCTAAACAACAATGACAACAACAACAAAAAAATAGCTGGGCATTGTGGCAGTCGCCTGTAGTCCCAGCTACTTGGGAGGCTGAGGCAAGAGAATCTCTTAAGCCTAAGAGTTGGATAAAGGTTGCTGTGAGCTGTGATGCCACAGCACTCTATCAAGGGCAACGTAATTAAGATTCTATCTCAAAACAAAAAAAAAGAAAGGGAGAGAGAAAGAAAGAAAGAAAGAAGAAAAGAAAGAAAAAAAAGAAAAAATAAAGATGTTCCCTTATTTTAAGAGCAAATTACATCTGCCATGATTTCCCTACATTGCCTAATAAACTCACCATCAATCAGTGCTTTTGATTTTTTGGCTATTAAAAATGCTATGATATAACTGGCTTTTATAATGGAATCCATTTGAATTGTAACATAAAAAAGTGTTGTTGAGAAGACAGATTTCTTTTTCTGTTTCACTATTTTGTCCTTATGACACAGCCTTTGTATGTGTCAAATTTGGTCACATGTTTTGGCATATAATGCCTTTTCAAGTTATAGTCTTTGAAAACTTGCACAAATTTCCCACAAATTAAACAGAGTGCCTTACTATTTGCTTCAACAAAAAGGTAGTTAATCTGTCCACTTCTCACTGAACAATCTTCCTTTACCCATAATTTTTCTTTCTGAGGGTTCTCTTGTCTTTTGAGATATGTAGAGCCATGCTGAGATTAAAAAATAATAGATAAGGGACCATATTTATTTTTATTATGAAAATTAATTGACAGGAAAATAGAAAGCAACACTTAAGCCCTTCCACACCTGGGCTGCCAATGCAGGGTGAGGCTGAGGGCCAGTTGGAAAGCATGGTAGGTGATGTGTGTGACACCACCGGGGTGTGGAATTAACCTTAATAATCAAATAGGAATGCTTACCTGATTTCTAAGTAACATTAAACATGTAATGTTGCAATGGTAGACTGAAATATTATTGATAATCACTACCTCCCCAAGTCACCATGAGCACACATAACGTCTGCTGATGTCAATTTGACTGTCTTCACTCGTAAGATAATACACTGGAAACTTGCACACCAGCATAAAACTGAAGCCATGCATGTGTACAAATAGCCAGAGCATATGTATGTTTACTTTATATGACATCGTGACACAACATTGTTGTCTAGAAAACTCATGCTCAAGAACTGCACAATTGAGTTCCATGAAAAAAAATCACAAAAGAATCTTACAGTGTTTTGAGTAAATCTGTGATTTTGTGTTGGGTGGCATTCATAGCCATTCTGGGCCACATGTGGTCCTCGAGCTGCATGTTGGATGCCCCTGCTTTAAACACTTAGGTAACTGGGTGGCAGGACTGAGAGTCTTTAATAACAAGTAGCTGCTACTGCCTGGACACAAGGAGACCATCTTTTCACATTAGTGTCCAGTGGCTTTCACAAGTATGCCACAGGCCGTAGGATACCTCCCTGTGTTTCTCTACTAAGATTCCAAGGCCCATTCCTTATTTTTCATGAATGTATAATTTAAATTCTTTCTGCTAGTCAGACAACCCCAAAGGGTGGAGCCGTGATAAAATTCTACTCTGTTTTTTTCGAAGGCATTTTGACAGTCTATGGTCCAGATCAGGGACTCCACATCTGACTCTTTAAGAGCCTCAGACAAGGGCTTTTCTGTTAGTCCAAAGTTTGGGATCTAGATGCAACAGAACTCTACCATTTTAGACATACACTCAGTTGTCATGAGCTTCCTTGCCAAGCTCTCACTAAACAGCGCAGGAGAGTTTTGAACCTGTGAGGCAACACAGTCCAGCAGCATGGTGAGGTCCTCCTATTATCAAAATCCTGTCAATCAGATGTGACTGAGGACCATTGATAGTCGCTTGTACAAAATCATTAATGACATGTAGATCCTGTGGGAATAGGGCTTCTTTTTTTCTTTTTTATTGTTGGGGATTCATCGAGGGTACAATTAGCCAGGTTATACTGATTGCAATTGTTAGGTAAAGTCCCTCTTGCAATCATGTCTTGCCCCCATAAAGTGTGACACCAGTGAGAATGGCCCACATCACAAAATCACAAAACTGCAGATGCTGGCGTGGATGTGGAGAGAAGGGAAGACTTTTACACTGCTGGTGGGACTGCAAACTAGTACAACCTTTCTGGAATAGGGCTTCTTGACAGGTAAAACTGGATGAAGCAGTCACACCCTAGAAATCTGCATAACTGGTGTGGCTGTTAAACTTGAAACCCCTTGCAGATGGAACCTGCAGGTGAAACTGCTGCTTCTCTAGAGATATCTATAGTGAAAGTTATTTGGGCATAACAAGTCTCAGCATAGGAGGGGCATTAGCCAGTCTACAATATAAAAAATACACTAATGAGGTCCCCACTGTGAATTGTACTTGGGGCTCCTGTGGGGATATTTGCATTGAAGCCACTAGTAAGGCATGGAAGCTTGGCCCCATCCTCGACAGGGACCCTTTGAAGGGTGCCCTTAAGTAAATGAGGTGAAAGCTATATTAATTAGTTTGATGCAACCATTCCAAATTGTATTAAAAAATCAACACATTGTACCCCACAAAAACATTAATGTATTCATGACCTATGTGTATATGACTTAAAAAAGGAAAAAAATAAAAATAAATAAAAGAGAACTCTCTCCAGGGCTCTTGTCAGTTTCTCCAGGGTTGGTCATGTTACAGCATGAAATATCTCATAGAACCCCCCCCCCCCGCCATCTTTGTAACTTCAGATTCAGGGATCTAAAGCAAACTTCCTTCCTTTTGACTGTCTTGAGGACCTAATAACAAAACACACATAGGTTTTGGTTTCTGTTCTTCCCTAGCATCATAAACCTTAAAGGAAATAGGATTCATGCCAATTATCCCTTCCACATGCTGTAACTTTCTTTGTATATCTAGAGAACTCTGCTCTATACAAGTCATATTAATATTTGTACATACATTAAGGATTTATTCTCACACCATCTGTGTGTCTGCTTTAGGATCCCAGTTTGTATATGTCCAACAATACCCTGCTGGCTGTTCTTGCACATTCAAACTCTCTATCTGATATTGGTGCAATGGCAATTCCCCTAACCCAGCTATGGGTGTCCTCTGGCCAAACTGAGTTCCAAGCAGATCTTGGAAGGAGAGATAGTTCCTACTCTAGAATCATAACCCAGTGGGTGCTGGACTAAAGAATTAATTCCAGTTATGCCCTCCCTGGGTCCCTCCTGTGGTGCCAAGATGGTGTCCTTGGCTGTAACAGTTGTCCCAAGCCTAGCTCTATGTGGGGCCACTTCTGGGAGCAGCCACAGTGACCAGGACAGCAGGGCTAAGCCATGTGAGCTTGAGAGTGACTGAACACCTAGTGCCTTCCCTGGCAGGTGGGGAGCTGGCAGTGGGGAAGCAGGTCGTGAGTCCCAACCTGGTAACTCCTCTCTAATTTTATTACACAACCTTTCAGCTCTCTATTGTGCAATTGCATGAAAAATTATACACATGGGATCTTGCCTCATTTACCTGATCATTGATAAAATAATTCCAGTTGTAAGAATAACTAAAGGTTCCATTTAATGGGTACTTCTCCTCTCACTCCAACGGGTACAATAACACCATTCTCTTTTAGATACAGATGTAGCTATAAGTTGGTCATTCAACCAACATTTTCCCCTAGGGGCTTTCAGACGGAACAGAAACAGAGCCTCCCGTGTTGACAAACAACAATGAACACAACATGACAAGAAGTCAATACAAGGAATTACCCAGTGCAAACGATGTAAAATACCAAGGCCTACCAAAGGGAACCATAAAAACAAAAATTGGATAATCCAAATCTAAAAGGGAGTACATTCTCTAGGTTTCCTACGAACAGGATCCATCAAGAGAGAACTGAATCCTCCAAATCCAAAAGGGAATGAATCCCCAGTTTCCTTAGCTCAACTCAACTGTGGCTTCCACCACGGCACCTTCACACAATTGCCCTGCCATAGGACTACAAATGAATGCCCTGTCACAGAGCTAGAAGGTTCAACAACCTTCCTCAAATGAGTGAAATCAAGGATCTTGGCATGCACATTGGGGAACATACCCAAATGGCTGAAACATCTTCCCAAATGTGTTTCCTTCTCAAGAAGGTTCAAGTTGCAAGGAGTTGCAACTGATTCTGGGAAGGGAAAGATGGCAATTCCCCTGGAGCTAAATGGGCTCTGGCAGCTACTGAGTCATCCCTTATTTTCTTGCTTCAAAAAGGATGGTGCCCTAATAGCAAAGTCACACCACATGACCAAGGGCTGCTCCCTGCCTCTTCAGTTATGGTGTGTTGTTCCACTGAGGCACTGATGGGTCCACTTGAGGATGCCATATTTGTTACCAAAAGTTTGATACTTGTCCCAGCGGCCAAATGAAAAATGAAGATAAGTAATTTGAGGGAAAGGAGAGGGAAGTTTATTAATTTGCTGGCAAATGAGGAGGATGGTGGACTGTCATCCCAAAGTGCCACCTCCTCCCTTTAAGCAGAAATACAGGATTTTTAAAAGGAGATATTCAGCTTCAGGCTATCTGCAATGAAGACAATTGTGACCTCTGCTTGGACAATTCCACTGAGCCATCTTCTGTGGTACGAAGGACAAGGAATATTCCCTTGCTCTCTGATTACTAGCCTTGGGTGGGATACAGGTTTTAATTCCCCCAAAGAATGGTAGGGTTAAAGAGACAGCTCATAGAACATTTTTTCCTTATCCCTCCTGGATAACCTCTCTTTGTAGGTGTACAGATTTTTCTAACCACACTATTTCCTGGGCTTTCATTTTATTTCTCTTCTGAAAGGTCACCTTTATCCAGTCATTCATGAGTTAACCATTCCTGGATGGTGCCTGTGGCTCAGTCGGTAGGGTGCTGGCCCCATATACCAAGGGTGGCAGGTTCGAAACCAGCCCCAGCCAAATTGTAACAAAAAAATAGCCGGGCATTGTGGTGGGTGCCTGTAGTCCCAGCTACTCAGGAAGCTGAGGCAAAAGAATCGCCTAAGCCTAGGAGTTGGAGGTTGCTGTGAGCTGTGACGCCACAGCACTCTATGGAGGGTGATAAAGTGAGACTCTGTCTCTCCAAAAAAAAACTTTTTTTTCATTCCTTATACCCCCAACCGTGGCCAACTTTAGCTGGAAGCAGCCAGATTTATAGATGCCCTGATTCCTCAAGATTGAGCATGAACAAAGAAAAGGGGCATATTGTAATTGGCTCCTTATGTTTCAAGTTCCCAGGCCAGTAAGAGTTGATGACCAGAATTTTGTTAACTTTCTGTTGTGTTGATGCATTCCCTTTGAGTTTCTTTCCCAGGAACAGCAGAACCTCCGTGCATCCATGAGATAACTACAAAGACTATACCACCTGTTTGTCCAGAAAAGACAAGATAATACACACCACTGCAGATTGTGCCCAAGGACTGGGTCTGTAGCACCAGGATGAAAGAACAACTAATATTAACCCTAGAGAGGGACCACTCTTTATTCATGGGATGTATGTACAGCATGATTTCTCTCTGCACTTGCGGGTGGGCCTTGCAGTCCACCCAAACATGTAGTGTTTACTCCCCTCGTACATGATTCATTTTCACTTCCACAAAAGCCCCCTGACCCTGTTGGTTTGAGAGGCAGATTTAAGGCAGTCTGTACCTTCCCCTTCCCAGTAGATACATCTATTGCAGTAAATTCTTTCCTGACAATCCTCATTATCTCAGTAATTGGCTTTCTGTGCAGTTAGTAATATGAACCTCCTTGTGGGTTCATTAACAGCATCATACAGAGGATATCCTGAGAGCAATAATCCTTGAGAAGTGAAAGAAATTCTAGGACAAGTCTGGATTTTTAAGACCTATAAAAGTTAGGGAGCACAAGCATAGATTTCCAAGGAACCAGGTAATATCTGGACTCAGGTGGAAAGAATATAAAATTGACTGAGGTCTATGTCTGCCAGGTTGAGCATCTGAAGTCTGAAGAAGGGATCCAGAAGGCCCAGGGCCTGGAGGGATGAGCAGGGCGTGGTGGGGAGGGGCTGTGGGGCAGCCTCCTCCTCTCAATGTCTCTGCCCCACCCTTAGGAGCCCTTTGTGATGAGAAGGCCACAGCTCTGTGATGCAGGACTGGGCCCTAGTTAATAGTCCCAAGGGACACTCTTGGGGCTCAGTTGCTTGAAGGCCACAATGCCATTAAGATGGATAATTGTCTCTCTCTTCTGAAAAGCATTAGTGCCACATGGCTGAACCCCAGCTCCACTTCCTGGATGACCGATACCATCCTCGGCTTGCTGTGTGGACTGGGTCTCTTCCTCCTCTTATTCCCCTGCCTTGGGAGAGATCCATCCTCACCATGGCCTGGGCAGAACAAAAACATCAGGAAGGTAAGGAACCCTCAACCCAGACCCAGCGGAGAATGCTTCCCTTTTCTTTCCATTATGTCCATTTTTCCACATTGACTAGAGCCTCCTGAGATGGGAACTCCTCATCCTTCTAGGGTCAGGTAGAGAAGGGAGAGGTTACAGTGGCAGGGCGTTTCTGCCCAAAGCTCTCAGACCACATGTGGGTATGCAGGAGTCTTCAGGGCAAAATCAAATACTGGGGCTTAGGAGCCAGGAAGAGAGGGGTCATGAGAGAGGTGAGATCTTTGTGGGAGGACAGTCCTGAGGTCTAGTGCATCAGTCCCCTTCCTCAGGCATAGCCTTTCCTCTGTGTTGGGTGATATAAGAACTCTGAAGAGTCCCTGAGAGCCTCCCATCAGAGGCTGGGGTAGAAGAATCTTGCCTGACAACTCTGAGGCTGTAGGTCCGAGTTGGTGAGTTTCTTGGGCAGAGGAACAGTGATGGAAATACCCATGGTGGATCTCACATAGAACATCTCCCCTTTGTGTTTTTCTTTCTTTTATTTTTTCCTTTCTTTCTTTCTTTCTTTTTTTTTTAGGCAGAGTCTCACTATGTTGCCCTTGGTAGAATGCCATGGCATCACAGCTCACAGCAACCTCAAACTCTTGGTCTCAGCAACTCTCTTGCCTTAGCCTCCCAAGTAGCTGGGACTACAGGTGCCCACCATAACACCTGGCTATTTTTTGTTGTTGTTGTTGCAATTGTTATTGTTATTTAGCTGGCCCAGGCTGAGCTCAAAGCTGCCAGCCTTGGTGCATGTGGCTGGCACTGTAACTGCATGCTATGGGTGCCAAGCCCTCTTTGTGTTTTTCAAAGAAGGGAAGCAGAAAATATTTTCATCTACTGTAAAAATGAATAAAAGGAAAGAAGACAGAGGTCCATTAGCTAGATGCAGAAGGTCACGTTTCCTTGAGCACTGAAGGTCAGCAGCTTGTCTGAGGGAGGTGAGTAAAGATGGGTCCTAGAGCCTCGATTTTTATTGTCTTTCAGCCTTCGCTAGAGAAGAGGGGGAGACCCAGGAGTAAAAAGAAGAGCTGTACTCTGAAAGGTGAGGCTTTGGAGCCTCCAGGGGCACTTAGTTCACTGCTCCTGAGAGATGACTGTCCTAGGAAGTCAGCTGCAGAGGCCTGGCTGCAGAGGCCTGAGGGTGATCCAGGGAAGGAAATCAGAACCCAGGATTCCTCCTAGGTCCCACGTTAGGCATGAAGCCAGGCAGGCCAGGACTGTGTGTTGCCCAGTATGGTCCTTGATAAGGGGCAGGGGGTCTCCAGGCCCGATTGTAGACAGACTGGCTAAGCCTGGCTAAGGCTGCTCCTCTTTGAGGTGACCCCATCTTCTCCCTGACAGAGGGGTGTGAGCACCTGGGGGAAGGATGTGGAGCACTGAAGCGCTTCTTGCTGTCACTCTGGGGTCATGTGGCCGTGGACAATGATGCATGGGCTCAAAGGCCTAATCCCCATGGTCTGTCCTAGAGGGACACTCACCCTCCTGCAAGATTCCCAGGCCTCTCCATTCCCCGCTAACCCAGCTCCTGATTTCCAGCTTGTAGAGACTGCCGGAGGGAACTGGAGGGGGCTCAAGACCTGATTTTACTTCTGCAGAGGTGAGGAGTTCCCCCTTCTTTCCCTGTCCTCCTTCCTACCAGGGCCTGGGAGGCCATCCCAATGCCAGGGGCTGACCTGGGAGGGGAGACCAGGGAAAGGGACAGGGGTCCCGTATGCCATGGGGCCTGGGAGGGACAGAGCTTTCTGATGTCAGTGTGGGGGCAGAGGAGGGGCCATGGGCTGCAGGTGCCCACTCTGCCTGGCCCCTGGCCTCCCCCCCACCTCTGCTGAAGCTGGTGCTTCCTGTCTCCTGCAGCTCTCTGGGGAAGATCCCCAACAAGGGGGACTTCCATCAAATCTCATATCAAGATCCCCCAGTGCAGTTGTGCACACCAGTATCTGCCAGAGCCCACCAGCCACATGGGGAGCATGTGGAAGACGCTTCTCTTGCCACCTCATCCCAGTTGGCTTCTCCCACTCCCCTGGCTGAGCGCCCTCCACCTCTGGCCTCTACCCTGTCACCAGGCCCAACGACCTCCCTGGTTTGTGATCGATCACACTCATCCCTGAGTGTCTCCCAGGTGCCAGAGACATTACTTCCCTTAGAATGCCCTTCATCCCAGTTACGGGCATCTTCCCCTCCTATACCATGGGCCCCTGCCTCCGTGGCCTGCCCTCTGCCTCCTCCTCACTCCAGCCTGGCTCATCCTCAGTGTGACTCAATAGCACCCCCACTGGGCACTGTCCCACAGGGCTGTGCTCCACAGGACAACTGTTGGCTGCCCATCTCAACGATCTTTGGCCTTGGTCATTCCAGCGATCCTATCTCAGTTCTCTCCTGGTGGGAGGAGGCTGCCAGAGCCAGCAGAGCTTGGTGCCTCTCCACCTCGCCCCCGGACACATTCCAAGGGCATTTTTCCAAACATGCACCAGAGGCTTCATTCTGGGGAGATGCCACACACAGGCAGATGGAAGCTGGTGGCTCCTCTTTTGTTAGCCCCAGCGTTCAGAACCTGCTGGAGATACTAATCACTAAGAGGGCAGAACTGAAACTGTGGAAGAACAAAGATAAGGAGGGGTCATTTCTGAAACACATGAGCCCCCACTACCCTCAGGGTTCTCTGGGGAATATGTTAAAGTCACCAAGTGGTGAGCTGGACACCACAACCCCACACTCCTTCTGGAAAGTGACAGACAAACCAGAGCAGCTGCTGGGTCCTCAGCAGCTCTCCCATCCCAAGGCTGTGGAGGGTCATTTACAGCAGAAATTCAGCCAGCTCTTCTGGGGCCTCCCCACTCTGCACAGCGAGTCCCTGGTGGCTGCTGCCTGGGTCTCTAGCTCCCCATTAGAGTTTCCCTTGGTTTTATTCAATGTACTCTCTAATTCCTTTACAGTACGAATTCAGGCTAAGCTACATCCACAACTCCTTCTGCCCCAGGCCTGGCACCACCATATGGCTCCACCCCAGCCTTTGACTCAAACCACCTCCCAGCTCCAGCCTCCACCTCTGGCTGAGACTCATACCCAGCCCCATCTCCCACCCTTTCTCTCAACCCCACCATGTTATTTACCTCAGATTAATTTCTGTGGAGTACCTTGCCCAGCAGTCCATACAAAGGCCCGATTTCCTGTCCCAACTATTCAACAACTAGAATGTCACCTTCTGAAGAAGCAACAGGAAAGCAGGAGGGCCTTACCTGCTATAGTTAGAAAGTCTCAGAAAGTCTTTAACCAACTCACCCTTGACAGCTGGGCCTCTCACACCCACTCATCAGTCTCTCGCAGCCTAGGAGATATTATTAACCCTGAATTCCAAGAGCGACTAGAGCAACATCTTCAAGAAAGGTTGACACAACACCAGTGCACACTACCCTTCAGGAACCAGCTGTTTCTGGGCAGGGTGCAGCCTCAGGGCACATTTCCAGGGCCAGGGCAGGCGAAGGAGAAGCAAGGGTCTGCCGGGCCCTTTGTGTTTGCAGGAGAAAGCAGTGAGGATATGCAGGAAGTGAAGTCCCAGAGCCCAGCCATGCTTCTGCTATGGAAAAACTCAAACCTGGATCTAAGGCATTGTCTGGAGAGTGTCCAAAAAGATCTATTCTGGGATTCTGAGAACTCCCCAGTGACAGTTCCAGTGTCCAGCTCTGAGGAGGAGTCAGAAAGAGATGTGATGAGGCTCTCGGGACATGGCACAAGAAGTAACTTATCAGGGAGCCCGTGCCAGTACCATCTAGAAGACATCTTAAAAGTCCACTTGAGCAATAAGTTGGTACAGATTAAGGAAAACAGGATCCCCATGAGCGTTCTTCTCTCCAGGCTCTCTGTTGACCAAGTCTTGGCCCCTCCTGAAAACTCAGACATGCCCGTGGACACTGGAAATCTGGCAAACTCAAAGGGTTGGGAATCCTGGGAGACCTTGCAAGAACTTCTCCTGGATCCAAGCATTCGACGTGTGCTCAAATTACATGTTAAAAGGTTGCAGGTGAGGCGCAAGTGGGGCCTGCCTCTCAAGATCATCAGGGCAAAAAATCAATTCATGTCAAAAAAGCCTCAAGCCCTGCCCCTTCCACACTCCACCTTTCCCTCCTGCACCACCTGTGAATTTAGGAACAACTCCACAGTCACCAATTTCCTGGGAGAAGATGCTTGGGAAAGTCTAGAAGAAAAGCCAGTTCTCACCCTGGCTGGTCTTCTCCCTGCCTACCCACTGGAAGGTGAGGACATCCAGTTGGACCTGAGGGGGACCCAGCCAGGTGACAACTGTGGGTACTTAGAGACTCCTTATGCTGGACAGGAGGGCAGGTGCTCTTCTCAGCCTCTCTTAGGCAGAAGCTGGCATGGTGAGATAGTGCTGGGGACTGGAAGAGGCAGCCCAGAACTAAGTCCAAGTCCAGAAACAGCCAGGAAAGAGCCATGGGAGCAGGAGAGCAGGGCCTTGGGAGACTTCTCCCATCCCCAATCCATGCTGGAGCTCACTGTCGGGTTCCAACCTTTAGGGGCTCAGGAGACCAAGGAGCAAGTGGAGGCTAAAGAAGAGAAGCCCCTTGCTTGGGAAGCCGTTTTGGCAGATTCCCATACGCTTAATGTCAGTCTGAGCTCAGGGTCTCTGGGGAACATACAAAACTCCCCACCCTCTACAATTTATATCACTCAGGACCCAGAAGATTTATGTCTTAATGTAAAGATTGTTGGTGCATGTGCGCTCACTGTGGAGGCAAAGCCAGAGAACCAGCCTCTAGGGCCTACCGCTGACACCATCCCCCAAGATTGCACCACTGATGTCCTTGGAGACCATGCCTCTGAGGTTCTCCTCAGTGTAGTCTTCTTGGCTTCTCAGACATCTCTGTCTAGCTCCCACAGCAAGTCCAGTGATGACACTGAGGGGTCATGTGACCTCTCATCAAGGGGAGAGAGCAGCCAGGAGCTAGAAGAGCCTGAGATCCTAAAACTTGAGGGCTCCTGGGGGCTCAGTCCAAGTGAGATGTTTGGCCAAACTGACGAGGGAGAGTGCTTTAGAAGCCTCAAACCAGGGGGGCAGGAACAAACATCTGTAGAACCAAGGGCCTCTCTGGCCAGTGGGATGAGCCACCCTGCCCAGCATAGGGAATTAGCAGACCTGTTAAGATATAAGTCCTCCCAGCTCCTGCCAAACGAAGGACAGGTCTCCACAGGAAGCTGCTTTAGAAAAAAGATGAGGCAGATTCTGCAGCAGATTTTCCACAGGAAAGGCCCAGGGCAGGAAGAGAACCTGCAAAAATGCAAGACTGCATCAGCCATTGCCCAGGGCTGGGGACAGATCCCAGGCAGATCGTTTATAGATGGAGGGATGGCTGAAGGCCAGGAGTCTATGATCACTATTGGACAGATCCCAGGGGAGAAAATGAGACTTCACCATGAACTTTCTGCCTCAAAGGGAAGCTGGTACAAAGAAGAATTCTGGGCCCCATTGGGTGGATATTGCAGCTACCATAGGAATCTCTCCCATCTAGAGGAAAGGAAAATGAAGGTTAGACCAGTCTGCTGTCATCACGTCACCCCCATGGGCTACAGGCACCTTGTTGAGAACAGGGGTGTGAGAGACATCAACAGGGCTCCCCCAGCCAGGCCCTGCCAGCATAGGCCCAGCCACATCATTCACTGTCCCAGGCACTGCCATCTGCCTAGAGGTGTCTTGTCTGGTCAATGAGATCAAACTTATCCCACTTTTTCTGGTGAGAAAAACTTTCTCAGCAGAAAAACTTCAGTTCAGACAGAGAAACTGTTTTGTCCCATGGGAGCACATCCCTTATATGCTAAAATTGCTTCCTCCTACCAGGACAGCATCCTAATAGATGTGCTTTTTCACAGTAGAGGTGGTGGCTTCTGTCTGTGGGATGCTGGGGTGCGGGGAGGGGGTTAGTCTTCTTTCCCTGAGTGTGGCTTCTGAAAGCGATGGGCATGGAGGAGGCTGGCAGGAGTTTATGCCACCCACCTCCCCCCGGCCCCAGAGTCCTTCACCTGTCATTACAGAGAGTCTTTGGAACTGGCAAACCTTGTGGAGACTCCACCCCCAGGGTCTCTCTTCCCTGTTTTCCCTCTATTAGAGCTTTGTGCTGTCATGGGTGATGGTCTACAGAGGCTTGTAAGAGTGGAAATTCTCCTTGGGTGCCACGAATGTGGAAGCCAGACAACCGCACACTCTGGAAGTGGGCTGGGAAGTTCCAGGGCTGGAGGTGCTGGCCTTGGTTTCAGAGATCTGGCCCCCTGGCTCATGGTGGGGATCAGAGCACCCTGTCCAAGCCTCCTCCCTCCCTGCTGAAGGCTGGAGCTGAGTTGGCCCCTGCTGGCCCCTCAAGCAAGCCTGCATGCATGGCATGAGAGCCTGACAGTGGCTCATGCAGGACAAGGGTGGGGCATGGGAGAGGTATCAGAGCTCATAGGGTGCCCTTTGAGGCAATCAACCTGTTTCTAGCCCCCAGTCCAGCCAAACAGGTTGGGCTACAGCCCCAATATGGAGGGCAGGACTAGGGAACACAAAGCCTTCATGTGAAGAAGTGGTTTTCCCATGGTTTATGTGACCAGGTTGCGTGCTGTGCCTCTGGAATCCTAGAAAGCACAAGTAGATAACCAGAAAGATTGTAGCCTGGTGACCATTATAGACACTTGGGTCCAGGTTGCCCCCAGGGTGTGGAGACTTAGAGAATTGGGGCTGGCCAAGGTCCTTAGTGAATCTTGGGGTCTTGCCTGACCTGAGGCCAGTGAGCAACAAAGGAGGCAGAAGGCAGAGGAATGGCAACACTGAGGCTGGAAAGGACTGTCTCCAATGGGTGAGAGGCAGGGGCAAGGCACCAGACCTATTGCCCCCACGCAGACTGCTTCTGGAGCTGGTTCTATTTCTGTCAGGAAAGGGGAAGCCTCCAGGAAGGGCAGCAGTGAGGGGGCCCAGGATCCCAGAAGGGCTGGTCTACAGCAGAGACCATATGGAGACCCCCCAAGAGGTCCCTTCCAGAAGCCCACAGAGAGAAACTTCACTAGGGACACCATGAAGACCCCCTACAGATGTTTCTGAGAGAAACCCACACCAAGAGCAAACTCAGTGACCTCACACAGAGACTCAGAACAGAGATATCCCACATGGCTTCCCCTCCAGGAGATCTGGAGACTAGGGCAGGGACCCTCCCACAGTGTCTACATGCACAGCTTTCAGGGGCTACCCCCAGAACTTCCTAGACCCAGGGAGAGCTCACAGACCTCATACAGACCACCCCCCCTTGACTGTACAGACACACTAGGTGGGGTATCCCAAGGGACCACACAGTCCCCAGGGGATGACTACCACCTTGTGTCACCCATGGATCCACAGACCCTCCTGCAGGAAGCTGGCACAGCACAAAGGTTGGCACACTTCCCACACAGCCTCCCATGCAGAGCGCACCTTGGGACCCCACACAGCCTCCCATGCCCCACAGGGCCCCACTGAGACCTCTCACAGAAACCCCCACTGCACCAGAGTCCTCCAAGATCTCACAGAGACCTCTCCCACAGAGACCTTTCAGAGAGACAACACAGACATCTCACCTCCACACAGAGGCCTCATCTTGCTCCAGGGAGACCTCTTATGCAAGCCCCATATGGATTTCTCTGACACCTCACACAGAGAAATCACACTCTTACCTCACCCAGAGCTTGCAGAGACCCTCACAGACACCAGAAAGTATGCCACCTCTCACAGAGACAATGCCCAGAAACCTCCCACAGCCACAGAAATCTCCAGAGGCCCACTCCACAGAGGCCCCGCCCATGCATCTTCCTTAATAATGGATCTGAATCCACTTAGCGAAGTGCCAGCACAGGAGGGACAACATCAGCTGTGCCCCAACCTAAGAGCGGAACCCTTGGACATTGTCAACACTGCACCCCAAAGGGGGTTCTCTGCTTGGGGAATTGATCAGGAATCGGGGTTCTTTTGTAATCCTATGCCTATGAACAGAATAATTACAGATTCTGGGTGGTGCCTGTGGCTCAAAGGAGTAGAGGGCCAGCCCCCTATGCTGGAGGTGATGGGTTCAAGCCCAGCCCCAGCCAAAAACTGCAATAAATAAATAAATAAGTAAATAATTACAGATTCCACATGTAGACCTGCAAAAGTCTGGTTTTGCAGATAAATAATGATGGGTTTTCATTAGCTTTAGCTCTGACCCATAATTTAGAGAAGCACAAATTTTAAACAAATAAAATACTGTCAACCTCTGATGAGAGAAAAATATCTTATTTGTCCAGTTTTATTAATAGTTACCAATAGTTACCATCCATTCACATCCATGTCACATCTTTTAATTACTTTGGGGACGAGACCTGAATTTAAGAAGGCTGACGTCTTTATTTTGAAAACATGACAAAGACTTGCAGCAAAGGGATCAGCAAAGAAGCACCTGGACTCACCTGGACTCCCACTGGTGGGGGTGGGGTAGGGAGGGGGCTGAGGTGCTGTGCAACTAGCACATTATTTTGCATGTAACAATTTATGTCAAGCTTGTGGGGTTTTATTTTTAAATGAAACAAACTAACAATCATTTAAAGATTTTGTTTTTGGTTTTTTACAAATGAGACAGATTTCTGGCAATATTCCTATTTTTATCGTCTGACAAACATGCACTTAATTCTTTTTTTTTTTTCTTTTGTAGAGACAGAGTCTCACTTTATGGCCCTCGGTAGAGTGCCATGGCCTCACACAGCTCACAGCAACCTCCAACTCCTGGGCTTAAGCGATTCTCTTGCCTCAGCCTCCCGAGTAGCTGAGACTACAGGCGCCCGCCACAACGCCCGGCTATTTTTTTGGTTGCAGTTTGGCCGGGGCCGGGTTTGAACCCGCCACCCTCAGTATATGGGGCCGGTGCCTTACCGACTGAGCCACAGGCGCCGCCATGCACTTATTTCTTAATAGTATTATTTTGTTCCTTAAAATGTGGTGATTCCCTCAAATGATAATACACATGTTTCTAGGATATGACAAAGTCCTAATGTTCAGACAATATAGCTAAACTGATGGAGGATTCATTTTTTAAATAATTCCAAGAAATGCACATTTTCCAAGACTCAGGAGGGAAGGCTCTCATTTGTATTCACTACAGGACTAAAAAAGAATGTACTACTTCAAATAGTTTAGAGTCTTATAAAATATATCACTGAAAATATGCTTGAGTTATATACATAGCCCAGTAAAACTACTGGAAGAAGGCTGGGTGAGGTGGCTCACGCCTGTAATCCCAGCAGTCTGGGAGTCTGAGGCGGATGGATTGCCTGAGCTCATGGGTTCAAAACCAGTCTGAGCCAGAGCGAGACCCCCATCTCTAAAAATAGCCCAGCATTGTGGCAGGCACCCTGTAGTCCCAGCTACATGGGAGGCTGAGCAAGAGAATCACTTAGAGCCCAGGAGTTTGACGTTGATGTGAGCTATGATGCCATGGCACTCTACCACAAACAAAAACAACAAAAACAAAAACAACTGAAAGAAACATCCAATATCTGAATTAAAGAAAGTGTATATTAAATCTAACATTTGTATTAGAGTAATGAAAGACCTCTCTTCTATGCCTGACACTTTCCAAAGAGCACTTCAATGAAACCCCACATTTCTCTGTTCATATGCAACCCGTTGACTGTGCCCTGATGAATTATATTCTAACAATGTCTGCAAAGCGTGTGTCACAGGTTGTCTCTTGGATTATCCATCAGGATGAAAGCATCACCATCCTTTCTCTAAAAGGAGTAAAGCTGACATGAGGGGTCTTTTTTTTTTTTATTAAATCATAGCTGTGTACATTAATGCGATCATGGGGCACCATACACTGGTTTTATGACATAAGGGGTCTTTTGGCCTATTTGTTCCAACCAGAAGTTCCCTTCTATGCAATTACATATATACCTATTTTTTTTTACTTCCTTGTAATATCACTGAATCACAAAACAATGGAATGTGATCATAGATTTAGTTTCTATTAGAAACTATTTAGTTTCTCTAGTGTTTTATTAGATTGTAAGCTTTTAAAGTGCAACTTATGCAAGTTTATTCATCAGGACAAAAGGAGACAATTAGGGAAGATTTCATACAGGAAATAGTTTACAAAGAGTAGTGTATTTTATTCAAATTGAATTTTAAAATAGGGTTGAACTAAGTATTCATCAGTTTTTTTTTTTTTTTTTTGAGACAGAGTCTCACTTTGTAGCCCTTAGTAGAGTCCTGTGGCATCACAGCTCCCAGCAACCTCAAACTCTTGGGCTCAAGCGATTCTCTTTCCTCAATCTCCTAAGTAGCTGGGGCTAGGGATGCCCGCCACAACGCCTG
The DNA here is from genome assembly GCF_027406575.1 of Nycticebus coucang. Classification (NCBI taxonomy): domain Eukaryota; kingdom Metazoa; phylum Chordata; class Mammalia; order Primates; family Lorisidae; genus Nycticebus; species Nycticebus coucang. The sequence continues at coordinate 82,640,333 of NC_069796.1, forward strand.
GCTATATTTTTAGAGACGAGGTTTCCCTCTGACTCAGACTGGTTTTGAACTCATGAGTTTAGGCAATCCACCCACCTCGGCCTCCCAGAGCGCAAGGATTACAGTCATCAATCTTTTGAATTAAAGTTTTTAAGTTGGCCATAAAATCTGAAAACAGTCAAACGTCTATGATAAATAGTTTATTGCTGACATTTTGAATGTGTTTTCCCTCAATAGCAGCGCATAGTTCAGTAAGCTGTGCAGGCTCCCATTAGATATGCATTAAAGCAAAGTTCCCATCAGTAACTGCACATGCATCTGTCACATGTTGCCTCAAATGATTTCTGTCCAATCTGCATGGCATAAACTTGTGCCTTCACCCTAGAGGAAATAAATTATGAAAGTTCAATCCGATACAAAAAAAAAAAAAATTGTCAGTATTTCCAGATGTCTTGACCACTTGCATTTTATTTTTAATAGGATTCACCTACTGCAAATCTTATAAACACTTTACCATTTTATACATACCAAGAAGAATGAATACCAAAAAATGAGATAATGGAGAAAATAGCAAAAACATTATCTTCGTGTTTTCAAAAATTTTAACACCAAAAAGCTTTGCTAAAAATAAAGCTATAACCCAGTTACAACCGAAAAATAGGGGGAAGGGGGAAAGGGAGGGGAGGGAGGGGGGAGGTGGGCAGAGGGAGAGGGATTGGTGGGATTACATCTGCGGTGCATTTTACAAGGGTATATGTGAAACTTGGTAAATGTGGAATGTAAGTGTCTTGGCACAGTAACTGAGAGAATGCCAGGAAGGCTATGTTAACCAGTGTGATGAAAGTGTGTCAAACGGTCTGTGAAGAAAGTGTATGATGCCCCATGATCATATCAATATACACAGCTATTATTTAATAAAAAAATAAAGTTAATTTTTTAATCTGCAGATAAAAGCTCTCTAAATGGAATTCAGTATCTACTATAAATGTGGATTTGAAATAGTTTTATTTAAAACAGATCTCATGTAGATTTCAATAAATCAGGCACTCCAGAATACAATGTGAGGGTGGCAATCCTCTGGTGACTGCCTAATACTCTAAGAGATAAAGATCTTTTCCAAATAAAAAATATATGTCATTCTACATATATTGTTAGCCCCTAAATCCCCAAGAGTAATTCCCCATTCATAGACTTCACATTACTGTCAGTTTCACACAGTTTTACTCTCACAGGATGAAATTTCTCAGATAAACGCAGCTACATTTCTGCACACACCATGGGCATGATACAGCACATTCAGACTGAGAAAGATTCATTTTGTAACCACTCCTGTAAGAGAATTGATCCATCCTTATCATTGTGCCCATGGCCACGTGGACCATTGCATTTCCCCATCAGGTTCAAGTTTCTCAGGTACTCATAGGTTTGCTGTGACATCCCTTCCTAGGGTGTTTTGCAATAACCAGAGCAGCCCATTTCCCCGCAGACATGCATTCCTCACTCTCCACAGCCGCAGTCCCACAGGTGTACAAAAGATGCAGGTGGAACTACTATCCAGACAACTGTAAAATAATGCTGTGTCAAGCACAGTAGGTGAGGATTTTGCTAACAACTTTTCTAGGCATGATGACATAGGGCTTTGGTGCTAAGCACCTTTGTGCTTCGTCCTTTCTGTCCCTCTCTCTATAATGACGTCTGCAGCTCTTCTGTCCTGAGTTCAGAGACCGGAACATTCAACAGCCACTCCCTGATGTTTTCATAGTCTCCACCATTTGTTACCAATCATCACATACACAGACATCTCTCAACTCAGGAATTCCCCTTAAACTTCAGAAGCAAGACCACACCACCACCATTTTTTTTATTCTTACCTTAATATGATGCTAGTGACACTTTACATACCTATTTACAATGGCAACACATATTTTATAGAGGTGTGGAAATTTATTTTGTAGACCATGGTCCCATGAGTAAGATAAACTCTCCACCTACCAGATCTAAGGCTTGGCTAAGTCACTCAGTGTCTCCAAACTTCTTTTCCTTGACCTGGAAAACAGGGGTAAAGGTTAATAATATTACAGGGAAGGGGAAATAAATTATAGTAGTAAAACTCTTTTGCATAATTTCTATTGGAGGATTTTGTTATTATCGTTGTTTATATTTTTAATCATGTTATTATAACCAACTTGGTTTTACATGTTAAAGAACACACACTTTTTTTTCTTTTTAACATAGAATCAAGCAATATAATCTCCTAGCACAAAAGCTAGTGTTTTTATTTTCTTGTTTTTTTTTGTACCTAACAGGTACAATGCACATTATCTGGGTGATGGGTGCACTTATAACTTTGACCCATTGTACAAAAGCAATTCATTTAGCCAAAACATTTGTATTCCTGTAGTATTCTGAAATTTAAAAAATAAGTAAAATAAAATAAAATACCAAAGGATAAAATAAATTTCAATGAAATAATTCTCCCAGATTGGCACAATCAGAACCTCAGTAAAAAAGATTTTTTTTTTTTTTTTATTGTTGGGGATTCATTGAGGGTACAATAAGCCAGTTACACTGATTGCAATTGTTAGGTAAAGTCCCTCTTGCAATCATGTCTTGCCCCCATAAAGTGTGACACACACTAAGGCCCCACCCTCCTCCCTCCATCCCTCTTTCTGCTTCCCCCCCCCATAAACTTAATTGTCATTAATTGTCCTCATATCAAGATTGAGTACATAGGATTCATGCTTCTCCATTTTTGTGATGCTTTACCAAGAATAATGTCTTCCACGTCCATCCAGGTTAATACGAAGGATGTAAAGTCTCCATTTTTTTTAATGGCTGAATAGTATTCCATGGTATACATATACCACAGCTTGTTAATCCATTCCTGGGTTGGTGGGCATTTAGGCTGTTTCCACATTTTGGCAATGGTAAATTGAGCTGCAGTAAACAGTCTAGTACAAGTGTCCTTATGATAAAAGGACTTTTTTCCTTCTGGGTAGATGCCCAGTAATGGGATTGCAGGATCGAATGGGAGGTCTAGGTTGAGTGCTTTGAGCTTTCTCCATACTTCCTTCCAGAAAGGTTGTACTAGTTTGCAGTCCCACCAGCAGTGTAAAAGTGTTCCCTTCTCTCCACATCCACGCCAGCATCTGCAGTTTTGAGATTTTGTGATGTGGGCCATTCTCACTGGGGTTAGATGATATCTCAGGGTTGTTTTGATTTGCATTTCTCTAATATATAGAGATGATGAACATTTTTTCATGTGTTTGTTAGCCATTCGTCTGTCATCATTAGAGAAAGTTCTATTCATGTCTCTTGCCCATTGATATAAGGGATTGTTGGCTTTATTCATGTGGATTAATTTGAGTTCTCTATAGATCCTGGTTATCAAGCTTTTGTCTGATTGAAAATATGCAAATATCCTTTCCCATTGTGTAGGTTGTCTCTTTGCTTTGGTTATTGTGTCCTTAGCTGTACAGAAGCTTTTCAGTTTAATGAAGTCCCATTTGTTTATTTTTGTTGTTGTTGCAATTGCCATGGCAGTCTTCTTCATGAAGTCTTCCCCCAAGCCAATATCTTCCAGTGTTTTTCCTATGCTTTCTTTGAGGATTTTTATTGTTTCATGCCTTAAATTTAAGTCCTTTATCCATCTTGAATCAATTTTTGTGAGTGGGGAAAGGTGTGGGTCCAGTTTCAGTCTTTTACATGTAGACATCCAGTTCTCCCAACACCATTTATTGAATAGGGAGTCTTTCCCCCAAGGTAAGTTCTTGTTTGGTTTATCAAAGATTAGGTGGTTGTAAGATGTTAGTTTCATTTCTTGGTGTTCAATTCAATTCCAAGTGTCTATGTCTCTGTTTTTTGCCAGTACCATGCTGTCTTGAGCACTATGGCTTTGTAGTACAGACTAAAATCTGGTATGCTGATGCCCCCAGCTTTATTATTGTTACAGAGAACTGCCTTAGCTATACGGGGTTTTTTCCGGTTCCATACAAAACACAGAATCATTTTTTCCAAATCTTGAAAGTACAATGTAGGTACTTTGATAGGAATGGCATTGAATAGGTAGATAGCTTTGGGAAGTATAGACATTTTAACAATGTTGATTCTTCCCATCCATGAGCATGGTATGTTCTTCCATTTGTTAATATCCTCTGCTATTTCCTTTCTGAGGATTTCATAGTTTTCTTTATAGAGGTCCTTCACCTCCTTTGTTAGGTATATTCCTAGGTATTTCATTTTCTTTGAAACTATGGTGAAGGGAGTTGTGTCCTTAATTAGCTTCTCATCTTGACTGTTATTGGTGTATACAAAGGCTACTGACTTGTGGACATTGATTTTATATCCTGAAACATGACTGTATTTTTTGATGACTTCTAGGAGTCTTGTGATTGAGTCTTTGGGGTTCTCTAAGTATAAGATCATGTCGTCAGCAAAGAGGGAGAGTTTGACCTCCTCTGCTCCCATTTGGATTCCCTTTATTTCCTTGTCTTGCCTAATTGTATTGGCTAGAACTTGCAGCACTACGTTGAATAGTAAAGGTGACAGCGGACAACCTTGTCTGGTTCCAGTTCTAAGAGGAAAAGCTTTCAGTTTTACTCCATTCAGTAAAATATTGGCTGTGGGTTTGTCATAGATAGCTTCAATCAGTTTTAGAAATGTGCCACCTATGCCTATACTCTTCAGAGTTCTAATTAGAAAAGGATGCTGGATTTTATCAAATGCTTTTTCTGCATCTATTGAGAGGATCATGTGATCTTTATTTTTGCCTCTGTTAATATGGTGGATAACGTTTATAGACTTGTGTATGTTAAACCAGCCTTGCATCCCTGCGATGAAGCCTACTTGATCATGATGAATGACTTTTTTGATGATAATCTGTAATCTATTGGCTAGGATTTTGTTGAGAATTTTTGCGTCTATGTTCATGAGTGAGATTGGTCTGAAATTCTCCTTTTTGTTTTGGTCTTTTCCTGGTTTTGGTATCAGGGTGATGTTTGCTTCATAGAATGTGTTGGGGAAGATTTCTTCTTCCTCAGTTTTTTGGAATAATTTCTGCAGTACAGGAATAAGCTCTTCCTTGAAGGTTTGATAGAATTCTGGAGTGAAGCCATCTGGACCAGGGCATTTTTTGGTTGGAAGCTTTTTTATTGTTTCTTTGATCTCAGTGCTTGAAATTGGTCGGTTCAGAAGGTCTATTTCATCCTGGCTAAGTCTAGGGAGAGGGTGTGATTCCAAATATTGATCCATTTCCTTCACATTGTCAAATTTCTGGGCATAGAGTTTCTGGTAGTATTCAGAGATGATCTCTTGTATCTCTGTGGGATCAGTTGTTATTTCCCCTTTATCGTTTCTGATTGAGGTTATTAGAGATTTTACTTTTCTATTTCTCGTTAGTCTGGCCAATGGTTTATCTATTTTATTTATTTTTTCAAAAAACCAACTCCTTGTTTCATTAATTTTCTGAATGATTCTTTTATTTTCAATTTCATTGATCTCTGATTTGATTTTGGATATTTCTTTTCTTCTACTGAGTTTAGGCTTAGATTGTTCTTCTTTTTCCAATTCCATAAGATCTCTTGTGAGATTATTGATGTGCTCTCTTTCTGTTTTTTGAATGTAGGCATCTAAAGCGATGAATTTTCCTCTCAAAACTGCTTTTGCAGTATCCCACAGGTTTTGGTAGCTTGTGTCTTCATTGTTGTTATGCTCAAGGAAGTTAATGATTTCCTGTTTTATTTCTTCCTTCACCCATCTGTTATTCAACAGAAGATTGTTTAATTTCCATGCCTTTGGGTGGGGTTGAGCATTTTTGTTAGAGTTGAGTTCCACCTTTAGTGCCTTATGGTCTGAAAAGATACAAGGTAAAATTTCAATTCTTTTGATTCTGTTGATATTTGTTTTGTGTCCCAGGATATGATCAATTTTGGAGAATGTTCCATGGGGTGATGAGAAGAATGTATAATCTTTATCTTTGGGGTGGAGTGTTCTATATGCGTCTATCAAGCATAGTTGTTCTAGGGTCTCATTTAAATCTCTTACATCTTTGTTTAATTTCTGTTTAGAGGATCTGTCCAGCTCTGTAAGAGGAATGTTAAAGTCCCCTGTTATGATGGTATTATCAGATATCATATTGCTCAGACTGAGTAAGGTCTGCTTCAAGAATCTGGGAGCATTTAAATTGGGTGCATAAATATTTAGAATTGAAATGTCTTCTTGTTGTAGTTTTCCCTTGACCAATATAAAGTGACCATCTTTGTCTTTTTTCACTTTAGTTGCTTTAAATCCACATGTATCTGAAAATAAGATTGCAACTCCTCTTTTCTTCTGAATTCCATTTGCCTGAAAAATTGTCTTCCAACCGTTGACTCGGAGCTTGAATTTGTCTTTTGAAGCCAGGTGTGTTTCTTGCAGACAGCAAATGGATGGCTTGTGTTTTTTAATCCAGTCAGCCAATCTATGTCTCTTCAGTGGGGAATTCAAGCCATTAACATTTATTGAGATAATTGATAAGTGTGGTAGTATTCTATTCATCTTATTTTGTGAGAGTCCATTGCTTAGTTTTGTCTTTTGCATCAGTGTGGAGGTTAGGTTCTGTCCTTTGATTTCTGAGTTCTTACTTTGCTGCTGATCCATTGTGGTGGTCAGTGTGCAGAACAGGTTGAAGTATTTCCTATAGAGCTGGTCTTGTTGTGGCGAATTTCCTCAATGTTTGTATATCCGTAAATGATTTGATTTGTCCGTCAATTTTGAAGCTTAGCTTTGCAGGGTACAGAATTCTGGGCTGGAAATTGTTCTGTTTAAGTAGATTAAAGGTAGATGACCATTGTCTTCTTGCTTGGAAAGTTTCATTAGAGAAGTCTGCGGTCACTCTGATGGATTTGCCCCTGTAGGTCAACTGGCGCTTACTCCTGGCAGCTTGCAGAATCTTTTCTTTTGTCTTGACTTTGGACAGGTTCATCACAATGTGTCTTGGAGAAGCTCGGTTAGAGTTGAGGCGACCCGGGGTCCGATATCCCTCTGAAAGCAGTGTGTCAGACTCTTTGGTGATATTTGGGAAATTTTCTTTTATAATATTCTCTAGTATGGCTTCCATTCCTCTGGGGCATTCTTCTTCCCCTTCTGGAATTCCTATAACTTGTATGTTGGAATGCTTCATAAAGTCCCATAATTCTGACAGTGAACGTTCGGCTTTCTCTCTCTTCTTTTCTGCCTCTTTTTCTGTCTGAGTTATCTCAAAAACTTTGTCTTCTACCTCTGAAATTCTTTCTTCTGCATGGTCTAACCTGTTGCTGATACTTTCCATTGTATCTTTAAGTTCCCTAATTGACTGTTTCAGTTCCTTCAGCTCTGCTATATCCTTTTTATATTCTTCATATCGTTCATCTCTTATTTGATTCTGTTTTTGGATTTCCTTTTGGTTATTTTCCACTTTATTAGCAATTTCCTTCATTGTTTCCATCATTTCTTTCATTGTTTTCAACATGTGTATTCTAAATTCCCTTTCTGTCATTCTTAACATTTCTATACTGGTGGAATCATCTGCAGTAGCTACCTCATGGTCCCTTGGTGGGGTTGTTCTAGACTGGTTCTTCATGTTGCCTGGAGTTTTGTGCTGATTCTTCCTCATGAGTGGTTTCTTTTATCTGTTTCCTTGCCCTAATTTTCCTTTCACTTCCTCTTGCTCTTTAAGTTCTTGTGCCTGTGGACTAAGGGTTACAGGACCAGAAAGGTGAGAAGGTTGAAGAGTAAAAAAAGGGGATGAAAAAAAGGAGGACTGAGTGATAAGAAAAAAAGAAAGATAGAGAAAGGAGAGGGGGTGGGTATAAGGAATATTGACTAAAAGAAGAGAGGCACAGAAAGAGGGAGACAGGGCAATATAGGTGTACAGTAGGGTACTTTGACACAACCTTAAAAAACCCCACCTTCTGGGGGTGCCCAGTTGGGTGGTTCCCTTGAGGTCAGCAGCTCTTTGCTAACCTGATCAGACACAGTACCCCACCTCCACCAAGTAGAGAGGAAAGACAAAAATGCTATAAATCAAACCAAAAGAAGCAAACAGAAAACTTTACGGGGCTAAAATTGGGTGAAAAACCAAATTATATCGGTAGAAACACTAGCAAAAATGAAGTTGAAGTTATTAAAAAAGGCAGCAATGGGAAATTATAATTAAACTAGGAAAATTGAGAAAGAAAAAGGGATCTGTGTGGAAAAGATTGAAATTAAAAAAACAAAAGAACATCAGCAACGTCAAAATAAAGAAACAAAAAAAACAACCAAACAAAAAAAAAAAAAAGAAAAAAATACACAACCAAAAACAAAGCAGTTTGTATATGTTATTAAATATTGTCTGGGCAACACGTGGTCTTCTGGGGTATGAGATGTTAGTCACAGTTCTGATACGACTGGAGGCTGCTGATTTCTCAGACCCCAGCAGGTAGACACCCTAAATCTCTCTTCAGCCTACTTAAAAGGCACTTTGAACTTGTAAACTTGCTGAGCAGAAGCTTTCCCAGCTTTCTCGCTGGAATCGCTGCTGAAGTGGCTATCCACTTACTCAGTGTGCCAAAACCGGTCTCACTCTGCCCCTGAGGGTTAGGGCTGCAAGGCGGCTCAAACCCCACCCTTAGGTTACTTGGTTGCTGGGTTACCAGCTCCCACCCATTTGTAGCTCTGCGACCCTGAGGGCGGAGCTTGCCAGCGCAGATCACTGACAATGGATCCGTGTGACCCACCCCCAAACACTATTAGCTCCGTCTGGCTCAGCGGCTCAGACTGGGGCCCTAGACAACGGCCAAAGTTCTCCGCACTCCCGCTCAGGCCTTCCCCAAGGCAGTTCAACTCAGTGCCAAGTCCAAGGACATCAAAACAGTTCACAGGTAAGGCCTTTCTGGTTTGCAGTCTCGCTGCTACTGAACTTACAGTTGTGGGCGGGTTTAGACGGATTGAACACACGCGACCACTTGCCGGTTTTCCACTGTTTTAGTCCTCCTCTTGGGGTCCAGAAGTCTCTCACTGACTCCCTGTATCTTCATAGGAGTGATGATAGGCAGTTCCCACCAGCCAGAGATGCCTGGAGTCCTATCTCCCCAGGCTCACGGTGCCCAGATGCAAGGAAGCTGTTACACGGCTGCCATCTTGCTCCGCCTCGATTTCTGATGTTTTTGAGACATGTCACCTCTTCATCACAGGTGTCATCTTTTCTCCGTCACAGATGTGAAGTTGGCACCATCTTTCCAGCAGGGAATCACCACTGCTAAATGGCCTTTAGTACAGGCCAGATGGAGAGCAGTCCTGTTCTTCTTGTCTGTATCATTTACACCATTTTTTCATGCAGGAAAGGATCTGCTCCACTTTCTTTGCCTCACCAGCAAAGGCCGCTTCCTGGATTTTTCTAAGATGTTTTTGTGGATGCAACAATAGGGACTGGAGAAGACACATGGAGTGGAGTCTCCCTGGGGACTCCTAGATCTTCTTACTCTCCAACCCCCAAATTTTCTTCACTGCAGAAGCCGTTGTATAGCCTGGCCTCTTGGGTTTCCACCGCCTCCTCACCTCCTTGGAGTCTATGCTCAATCCAGGAAGCCCACCTGGTCAGTCAACAACGTCACCGGAGCCTCAGGGCTCCCATCTCCTACCAAGTAAGGCGGAGAAAGCTAGTAAAAAAGATTTTTAAAACATAAAAAAGCTAGTGCTTTTATGGATCAAAGATTGAGTCGTTTCTGAGAAAATAAAACAAATATTCTTTCAATAGATTTTTGCCACACAATCAGTGGATTTCTACTAATTTTCTTTGATTATAAAGGGTTCTTTTTGATATACCAAAGCTACTGCTGCATTTACTTTGAACTTGTGGGATACCTCCACACAAACTCTGTTTTCCCCTTGCTGCTGCACTAACCTGTCCTCCGTGCTGGTTCCCCTACCCTTGGGTGAAATCTGGGGTCCCCACGGCTAACAACTTATGTGCAAGTAACCCCTCTGGTTATCTCCAATAGCAAGACAAGGTCTGATTTCAGCAATCAAACTGTATAGTCTGGCGTAATAGTCGACTACCTCATTTCAATTAAAAGTCAAGTTTCTTCCCTATGACCAACCTTCCCCAATGGGGAATCCACTAAACCAAGATGGGAACTCCCCACTGGCCCAGGCCCTCTTGCACTTAGTGTCCAACCCTTTTCTTCCTATCCATGTACACTGACATTGGGAAGGAGACGCCAGCAATAGATAAGATCTGGATGTGGCAGGGGTTGGGGATTTTGTCCCGGGTATTTTGGGCTACTTCTGCGGCTGTGGGCTGCCATGTCCTTATTGGGGTAGGCAATACCTCTTGCCAGTCCCCACAGTCCCCTTCATATGGCAGTACCCAAACTGTGGCCATTTCGTCCTAATCTCAGAGCCCCTGACTTGAAAGCCTGGTCCACGTTTGCTCAGGGTGGAGTTCCTTTAACCCCCTGGTGGGAGACTGTTACCCCCATGAGGTCTATTCTGTAGCCAGAATGGAATGTCTCTCTGCTGAGTCCTTGATCTTGGAGATTTGAGGAATGAATCCACGGACCATGAGAATAAGTGAAGAGATAGATAAGTGAAAGAGGGGGACAGAACCTTGGCAGCAGAGGGGGGAGCCCAGGTGGGCAATCTGTTTTGGTCATCTGTCTGGGCGTTTATATACTGCTTTTCCTATCCCCTGGGCATGGGGTTTTGGGGATATGGAATGCATGTCTGGTATATATCACAACCATTTGGCACCAGGAACTTGGGCAGAAGTTAATTCTAAAACTGCCATGGTGCATGAGAAGGGACACAAAGAAAGGGACTTTGGTGGTGGTGGGGGAAAGGCTGGTCTGCTGAACAAGGAAGTGTGGAGAACCCATAAGAATGTGGGTATGAAGTAACCTAGGTAACTAATGACCAATAGAAAAGGACAATAATCAATGACCAGTTGAAAAGGGCAATAACGCCTAGAGGCACAGAGAGCCAAAGAAAGACTTGCAATCAATTTCAAATGGAGAGAAAGAGTGTATTTATACCTCTGCATGGCCTTTGCATTTCAGTCTCTCTCACCTTTTCTCCTCCATCAGAGGGACCCACTTCCAGCTCTCTCTGGAAGTGCTCTAAACTTTCTCTTTGTTCCTCCTAAATAAAATCTCTCTTTGTTACACTGAAATTTGTGCAGGTTACTTTGCTCTCTACTTGCACTGCCTGTGTGGCTCCAGTTTTATTTCCAGTTTCCATTCATTTTTACATTCAATTACTGCTGTGCTTCTGTTGAACTTTCTAGCTCAGCTGAGTAGTTAAACCAGGTCAACTGGGTTCATGGAACTGGAACACTGTTCCCCAAACCCTCAGCAGTGGAGAGGAATATGGTCCCACCTGAGGCTCGCTTCTCTGATCCAGAAGAAGCAGTAGAGTGTGTTACAAGACAGGCAGCCCAGATGAGATAGCAGTCAGGATGCTTTTTATGAGTGTGTTTGTCCAGAGAATGTAGCCTATATAGGGCCTGTTTGTGCGAGAAATGGGGTCTGGACCTGAAACTGTTCAGGCCTAGAAAAATGGAGGGTTCCTGTCTTGCCCTGAACAGGGAACCCTGTGTCACTTTCACACTGCTGCAGGCCCTTCCAGTTCCTAATTTCTGAATGGTTCAAGGAAGGTTAGAAAATAGGCCTATTGGTGCCCCAAATGTATACTGGGATGCCCCTTGCCAGGCAAGAGTAGGGTACACTCACGGAACCCTGAAAACTCTCTTCCAAAAGTCCTATTTCATCTCCATCTTTCTTGGCTTCCTGGAGTTCCTGTGAGGGTGTTGTGGCTCCATGCCCTTGCTTTCTAGCTAGCCTGGGTGGTCTGGCATCTCCTATATTCTGTGCTAGGTCCCTCTAGAGGAGGATGTTCTTATTTCCCAGTGTCAAGAATGAGCTCTGGTGCAATTCTGACATGAAGCCATCTGGTCCCAGGATTTTCTTTTTAGGGACATTTTGTATGGTTGATGCTATTTCAGAACTTGATTTTGGCCTGTTGAACATTTCCACTTGATTCTGGCTAAGTCTTGGAAGGTGACGTGCTTCTAAGTATTGGTCAATTTTCTTCAGATTTTTATATTTCTGAGAACAAAGTTTCTTGTAATATTCATTAAGGATTTTTTGGATTTCTGAGGAGTCTGTTGTTATTTTGTGTTTGTGATTTCTGATTGATGACATTAGAGATTTGACTCTTTTTTTCTTGATTAGGTTGGCCAAAGGTTTATCTATTTTATTGACCTTTTCAAAAAACCAAGTTTTTGATTTATTGACCTGTTGTATAATACTTTTGCTTTCAATTTCATTTAATTCTGCTCTAATTTTAGTTATTTCTTTTCTTCTACTGGGTTTGGGGTTGGAATGTTCTTCCTTTCCAGTTGCTTGAGATGTCCCATTAAATTTTTAACTTCCTCTCTTTCCCTTCTCTTGGGGAAGGCTTGCAGTGCTATAAATTTCCCTCTTAGGACTGCCTTTGTGGTATCCCAGAGGTTCTGATAATTCGTGTCTTCATTTTTGTTTTATTCCAAAAATTTGGCAATTTCCTTCTTAATCTCATCTCTGACCCAGCTATTATTCAGCATAAGGTTATTTAACTTCCATGTTTTTGTATGAGTATGCAGATTCCCGTTGTTACTCAGCTCAACTTTTATTCCATGGTGGTCCGAGAAGATGCAAGGAATAATTTCTATTCCTTTAAATTTACTGAGGTTAGACTTGTGACCTAAGATGTGATTGACTTTGGAGTAAGTTCTGTGGGCTGATGAGAAGTATGTGTATTCAGTTTTGTTGGGATGAAATGTTCTGTAGATGTCTGCTAAATCCAAATGTTGGATGGTTAGGTTTAAATCTAAAGTTTCTTTGTTCAGCTTCTTGTTGGATGATTGATCCGACACTGTCAAAGGAGTGTTGAAATCTCTGACTATTATGGAGCTGGAGGAAATCAAGTTGCTCATGTCTATTAGAGTTTCTCTTATAAATTGAGGTGCATTCTGGTTGGGTGCATAGATATCAATAATTGAAATCTCATCGTATTGAGTATTACCCTTAACAAATACGAAGTGACCATTCTTATCCTTCCTTACTTTTGTTGGTTTATAGCCTATTGTATCTGCAAATAAAATTGCAACACCTGCTTTTTTCTGATTACCATTTGCCTGAAATATGGATGACCATCCTTTCACCCTGATTCTATACTTGTCTTTTAAGTTAGGATGTGATTCTTGTATGCAACAAATATCTGGCCTGAGTTTTTGTATCCAGTCAGCTAACCTATACCTCTTTAGAGGACAGTTTAAGCCATTCACATTAATGGAGAATATTGATAAGTCAAGTAAAATTTTGGGTGTCGAGTTTTTCAAAAGTCCAGTGGACACTTTTAATCCTTTCACCACTGTGGAAGTTGGAGTTTGATCAGGAGTTTCTGAGTGAGTTTACTTTTGTGGTATAGGATTGGGTTGGTCATTATGGAGGATAGGTGTGAGAATATCCTGAAGAGCTGGTTTGGTTATGGCAAATTTCTTCAACATCTGAATGTCATTAAAGTATTTAATTTCTCCATCGTAAATGAAACTCAGTTTTGCTGGATACAAGATCCGGGGTTGAAAGTTACTTTGCTTTAGGAGATTAAAAGTCGATGACCACCCTCTTCTGGCTTGAAAAGTTTTAGCAGAGAGATCTGCAGTCATTCTAATATTCTTTCCTTTGTAGGTAATGGCTTTCTTTCGTCTGGCTGCTTTAAGAATTTTCTCCTTCATATTAACTTTGGTGAAGTTAATTATGATATGCCTGGGGGATGTCTTATTGTGGTTTAGTCGTGCTGGGTTTCTGAAGCTGTCTGCTATCTGAATTTAAGAATCTCTAGGCATGTCTGGAAAATTCTCTTTCATAATTTCATGGAGAAGGGCCTCTGTGCCTAGCGAGGCCACTTCATCGGATTCAGGGATTCCAATGTGTCAGATATTAGCTTTCTTCGAATTGTCCTAGAGCTCTCTGAGAGAATGATCTGTTTTTGCTCTCCATTTCTCTTTCTCCTTGAGAGTTTGGGAGTGTTCAAAGGCTTTGTCTTCAATGTCAGAAATCCTTTCTTCTGCTTGGTCCACTCTGTTACTGAGTGATTCTAGAGTATTTTTCAGATCTTTGAGGGCTGCAAATTCTTGATTCAGTGTGTCTTTTTCTTTGTTGGTTTTGTCTTTAGATTCGTTAAATTCTTGAGCCAACTTTTGAATTTCTCCTCGAATTCCTAATTCTGACTTTTGAATTGCTGCTCGAAGTTCTAATTCCAAATTTTCCTCCACTTTATTAATCTTGTTTGCAATCCAAATTCTGAATTCAATTCCTGACATTTCAGCCAGTTGTTTATGAATGGGATCTTCAATTACATCTGCCATATCTTTCCTTGGGGGAGGGGTGTTGATCTATTCTGGTTATTCATGTTACCAGAGTTTTTCTGCTGATTCCACCCCATGGTTGCTTTACTCCCTTTGATTTTTCCCTGGAGCTTTGTCCAGGACTTGTACAGTGCTATGGCCTGAGAAACTGGGGCCTTGTTTGATGTGGTGGGGCTACGTGGTTCTGTCTTGTTTTCAGCTGGTTTCTGTTCCACCCTAGTGAAACAGTTACTCTGTGTTGAAGTCTCAGCTGTGGAGAAATACCAGCAATTAAGTCACCCCGCCCACAATAGGCAACAATTGGAAAAGGAAAATCAAACCTTCCTACAAGCACACACCCAGGGCACCACCTGAATAGTCCTCAGATGATTGGCTCAGTTCAAAAGGTCCAAATCAATTGTCTCAGTCAGCACCTGTTTCAGGTGGGAGAGTTTAAGAGGTCTCTGGGAACTGGATCACAAGGGTCTGGTGACTACTCTGATATGGCTTGCTCTAGTGCTGCGTGGAGTCAGGAGGAGCCATCCAGCAAATAGATCAGTCTGGGAAGGTTGATGCCTCCTTCCCCACCTTACACCTCTGTCACACCCAGTCACTGATAGCCCTGCAGTTGGCTGACCCAGTTGCCTGTAGTGAACAGATACTCTAGGGGTTTGCACCTGCCTGAATCACAAGGAGATCTGCCAGGCCTCTCTGCTCTGCCTCTATCTAGCAGGAGGAGGTGAGGCCTGACAGCCTTGGGAACTTGATGAAGGTTGGGAGGTGTTCACTCAGGTCCAGCCCCAGCCCTCATTGTTGTTACTGACAGAACAGAACAGAACAACTTTGCGATTTTGTCAGTTCCTGCTAAGTTCCCCTGCAGAAGAGAAGCTGTTTTGAGTTCCAAAGCCATGTCTTTGCTCCTGCACGTTTGTATTCAGTTACCTGTCAGTTCTATCCTGCTGCCTTGCTTTGTCTATAGGCTGATGATCCCCTGAGGGCCCGGTGCATCTTAGACTCAGTAAATCGGTCCTCTGGTTCAGCCCCACCCTGGGAACTTCCCAGGACTGTGAGTCAGTACTGCCTCAGGCAAATCCTTTACTCACTGGTGGTTGCCGGCCTCCTCTGGTTGTCCAGGGAGACAGAGGGTGTGGCTTCAGAATATCCGGGAATAAGCCATACTGCTGCTAAAAGACAGCTGTTGCTTCGAGCCTCAGGGAGCTGCTGCTTTGGTGTGGTTCCCTCTAAGCAAACCATCCTCTTCTTGCTCCTGCAACCCAGAGTCAGCACTGACCAGCTGCAGTTTAGGCACTGTCCACACCCCTCAAGAAATCACCCAAGAATCTGGACTTCTGGGGGACAGGCTTCCAGACCTCAGAGTGAGAGTGGAGGGGAGTGCTGGGAGCTCAGAGTTGTAGGTAGAGAATATATACAGTTTACACAGTTTTATGCCTGGCCATATTGCTGCTAAAAGATGGCTGCTGCTCCGTGCCTCAGGGAACTGCTGCTCTGGTGTGGTTCCCTCTCAGCTGATGATCCTCTCCTCGCTCCCATGCCCCAGAGTCAGCACTGACCAGCTGAAGTTTAGGCACTGTCTACACCCCTTGAGAAATCACCCCAAAATCTGAACTCCTGGGGGACAGGCCTCCAGATCTCAGAGTGAGAGTGGAGGGGAGTTCTGAGAGCTCAGAGTTACAGGTAGAGAATATATACAGTTTTATACAGTTTTATGCCTGGCAGGAGAACACCATGGCACCCTAGTAGGGCAGGTGGGTCCAGTTTTTAGAGGGTCTCTCCCATGGAGTGTAGTGGGAGGACCTTTGAACTCTGCCCATTTGTTTGTGGGGCACTCTGAGCCATTCTCATGGGGGAGGGGACTCCCATCTGCTTGGTGATGGATTTTGTACCTTTTGTTTGTAGCCTTGTGGTCACAGCTCCCCTCAGCAGGGTTGATGTGTGTTCTTCAACCTCTCTTGGTGCAGCTCAAATCCACCAGGTTACTTGCTAAATTTTTGTCCTTTAACTCCCCTTTTGGACAGGAGCTTCTGTGGAAATCTGGCTTCAGACAGCCATCTTGTCTCCACCCCACCCCCCCCTTTCATCTTCTAGAGCTCTATTTTCTTCCTATGTCCAGATCTTTAGTGACTTTCCCTTTAATTTCACTAATTTCTGGATATAGTTTTTGGACTTATTTTTGGATATTTAGTTTTCCATCTTGCCCTGAATTCCATTCATCTAATGTGCCATCTACATTCTGAATTCTATTTATGTCATATCAACAAACCTGCCATTCGATTGTATAATTCCTGTACTAGGTATATACCCAGAAGACCAAAAATCACAATATAACAAAGACATACATACCAGAAAGTTTATTGCAGCCCAATTCATAATTGCTAAGTCATGGAAGAAGCCCAAGTGCCCACTGACCCATGAATGGATTAATAAATTGTGGTACATGTATACCATGGAATATTATGCAGCCTTAAAGAAAGATGGAGACTTTACCTCTTTCATGTTTACATGGATGGAGCTAGAACATATTCTTCTTAGTAAAGTATCTCAAGAATGGAAAAAATGTATCCAATGTACTCAGCCCTACTATGAAGCTAATTTATAGCTTTCATATGAAGGCTATAACCCAACCATAGCACAAGAATATGGGGAAAGGGCCAAGGGAGGGGAGGTGAGAGGAAAGACTTATGGGGGGGTAGTGATAGGGTAATTGGTGGGACCACACCTACAGTGCATCTTAGAATGGGTACAGGTGAAACTTACTACATGCAGAATACAAATGTCTTCATACAATCACTAAGAATATGCCATGAAGGCTATGTTAACAGTTTGATGAAAATATTTCAGATTGTATATGAAACCAGCACATTGTACCCCTTTACTGTACTAATGTACACAGCTATGATTTAATAATAAAAAAGACAGAAAATAAGTATATAAGGAACATTTGTTAAACTGATAGAGGCCATCTATAGCAAACCCACAGCCAACATCATAGTGAATGGAGTAAAATTGAAATCATTTCCACTCAGATCAGGAGCAAGGCAAGGATGCCCACTGTCTCCAGTGCTTTTTAACATTGTAATAAAAGTCTTAGCCATCAGAATCAGGGAAGAGAAGGCAATCAAGGGCATCCAAATAGGACAAGAGGAGATTAAACTGTTACTCTTCACAGATGATATGATTATATATCTGGAAAACCCCAGGGAATCAACTACAAAACTCCTAGAAGTGATCAAGGAATATAGTAACATCTCGGGCTACAAAATTAACACTCATAAATCTGTAGCCTTTATATACACCAACAGTAGTCAAGGGGAAAAATCATTGAAGGATTCTATTCCCTTTACAATAGTACCAAAGAAGATGAAATATCTGGGAATGTATCTAACCAAGGACAGTGAAAGATCTCTATAAGGAGACCTATGAAAATCAGAAAAGAAATAGCTGAAGATGTTAACAAATGGAAAAATATACCATGCTCATGGCTGGAAAGAATTAACATTGTTAAAATGTCTATACTACCTAAAGCAATTTACAGATTTAACATGATCTCTATTAAAGCATCTCTCTCACATTTTAAAGACCTGAAAAAATTAGTACTTCATTTTATATGGAAGCAGAAAAAACCTTGAATAGCCAAGACATTACTCAAAAATAAAAACAAATTGGGAGGAATCACACTTCCAGACTTCTGACTATATTATAAATCAATAGTGATCAAAACAGAATGGTACTGGCACAAAAATAGAGAGGTAGATGCATGGAATAGAATTGAAGACCAAGAGGTGAACCCAGACACTTATCATCATTTGATTTTTGATAAGCCTAAAAAATATAAATTGGGGGAAAGATTCCTTATTCCATAATTGGTGCTGGATGAATTGGCTGGCAACTTGTAGAAGATTGAAACTGCACCCACACCTTTCTCCTCTAACAAAAATTGACTCTCATTGGTTAAAGGACTTAAACTTAAGACATGAAACTATAAAAATTCTTAGAGAGAGTGCAGGGGAAACGCTCGAGAAAATTGGCCTGGGAGAATACTTCATGAGGAAGACAACCCAGGCAATTGAAGCAACATCAAAAATACATTACTGGGATCTGATCAAATTAAAAAGCTTCTGCACAGCCAAGAACGCACTAAATAAAGCAAATAGATAGCCCTCAGAATGGGAGAGGATTTTTGCAAGTTATACTACTGACAAATGTCTAATAACCAGAATTCACAGAGAACTCAAACTTATTACTAAGCAAAAAACAAGTAATCCCATTTCATTGTGGGAAAGAGACATGAACAGAAGCTTCACTGAAGAAGACAGGTTCATGGCCTACAGACACATAAAAAAATGCTTATCATCTTTAATTATCAGAGAAATGCAAACCAAAACTACTCTGAGATACCATCTAACTCCAGTAAGAGTATCCCATGTCACGAAATCCCAAAACAACAGATGTGGGATGGATGTGGAGAAAAGGGAACACTTCTTCACTGCTGGTGGGAATGCAAGCTAGTACGTTCCCTTTGGAAGGAAGTTTGGAGAACACCAGGGATCTAAATGTAGACCTGCCTTTTGATTCGCAATTCCTCTTCTAGATGTATATCCAAAGGACCAAAAATCATTTGGCAATAAAGATATTTACACCAGATTGTTCATTGCAGCTCAGTTCATAATTTCCAAGTCATGGAAGAAGCCCAAGTGCCCATTGACCCATGAATGGATTAATAAATAATAATTAATAAAAAATGCTATACCATGATATACTATGCAGCAGTAAAAAAATATGGAGACCTTACCTCCTTTATATTTACATGGACGGAACTGTAAAATATTCTTCTTAGTAAAGTATCTCAGGAATGGAAAAAAAAAGTATCCAATGTACTCAGTACTACTGTGAAACCAATTTATAATAACTCACATTTACATATGAAAAATGAAACACAAATTTAGCCTAGGATGAAGGAGGGAAGGGGAGGGAGAGGGGAGGGCATGGTGTGGGAGGGATAGTAGGGAATATTAGGTGGACCACAACTATGGAGCACATTGCAAGTACAAGTTGGTTCTATCATGCATAGAACACAAATGTCCTAATGCTATATTTGGGTAAATGAGGTGAAAGCTATGCTGATTAGTATGATAAAAGCACTCCAATTTTTACAAGTAATCACCACACTGAAATTGACATAAATGTATTTATGATCCATGTACAAAAGACTTAATAAAAAATAAAAGGAAAAAAATGTCTATAGTATCCAAAGCAATCTACAGATTTAATTCAATCCCTATTAAAGCACCTCTGTCATACTTTAAAGATCTAGAAAAATTAGTACTTCATTTTATATAAACACAGGAAAAACCTTGAATAGGTAAGACATTACTCAGAAATAAAAACAAATCAGGAGGAATCATGCTGCCAGACTTCAGACTTTACTATAAATCGACAGTGATCAAAACAGCATGGTACTGGCACAAAAATAGAGAGGTAGATGTATGGAATGGAATTGAAAATCAAGTGGTGAACCCAGACACTTATCATCATTTGATTTTTGAAATGTCTGGGAATTTATTTAACAAAGGACATGAAAGATCTCTATAAAGAGAATTATAAAACCCTGAGAAAATAAATAGAAGATGTTAATAAATGGAAAAACAGACCATGCTCATGTCTGGAAAGAATCAACATTGTTAAAATGTCCTTACTGAAGAAGGGAGCAAGATGGTGGCTGAATAATGGCTTCTTTGCAATCAGGTGGGGTGAAATTGGTGAGAGAAGACTCCATGCACCTGTGGCTTGTAGGCTTTGCCCAGAAACATCCCTTTGTGGATGGAGGGAGACAGCAAGAGACTTCTGGACCCCAGGAGGAGGACAAAAGCAGTGGAGAACTGGCAAGTATTTGCATTCTGTCTGAGGCCATGGCTGCTGGGGCTGTAGCTACAACAGTAGTGAGATTGCAGACAAGGAACACCTTCCCTGCCTTCCCTGTGGGTTGTTTTGTTTTCTGGGACTTGGGCACTCGGTTGAATTACCTTGGGAGAACTTGGGTGAGAGTGCACCTAACTTTAAGCATTATCCAGAGTCTGGGACTGAGCCACTGGGCTGAAACAGAGCTATTATTGTTCTGCTGTGGGCCTTGGCAAAGCCATTGTGGAAGAGCTGCCCTGCAGGCTCCTTCCTCAGGGTCACAGAGTGAGGTCCGGGTAGGGAGAATTTGGGCAAGTGATCTAGTGACTGTGAATAGGGCCAAAGGCTGGGAGGTAGATGGAGGGGGAAGAGCAGAGCTTTCAGTGTTTGGTAGTAGGAGAGATGCCTTGCAGCCTCAGCCCTTTGGGGCAAAGAGTGAGACTGCTTTTGGTGCACCTGATAAGCAGGAAGCCACTTTAGGAGAGACCCCAGCAAAACCTGATTTCCTGGGAAAGCCTCTACTTAGCCAAGGTTAAAGGTTTAAAGTGTCTTTTAACCAGCTTGATGTAAGCATTCCAAATTGTATATAAAATCAGAACACTGCATCCCATAAATGGAGTAATGTACACAGTTATGATCTAATAAAAAATAAAAATAAATAAAATGACAAATGCTGACAAGCAGAAAGAAAATTTAAAAAGAAATTAAAAAAAAACTATCTTTTAAGCAGGCTGACAAGAAATTCAGGCTCTCAATCCTGCGGGGTTTGAGGGCAAAGAAGTTAGCAGAGGTCTCCAGTCTCCATCTTATACAGATGTATCAGCATTGTGATTAGCATCTCATACCCCAGAACATCACCTGTTGCCCAGACAATATTCAGCAAGATATATATACTGCTTTATTTCTGGTTTTAGGAATTTTTCTCCATTTTAAAAAACATTTAAACTTTTTCACCCTACATTTTTTTCTTAATTTTTCTAGTGTAAATATAATTTTCCATTGTTGCCTTCTTTAATAATTAGGATTTCATTTTTGCTAGTGCTTCTCCCCATTATTTGTTTTTTCCCCCAATTTTATCCTGTATGGTTTTCTTTTTGTTTGTTTTGGTTTGATTTAGAATATTTTTATTTTTTCTGTCTATTTGGTGGCATTGGGGGTACCATATTTGCTCAGGTTGGTAAAGAGCTGCTGACCCCAAGGAAAATACCCAACCCAGCACCCCCAGAGATTGGAAGTTTTTAAGGTGTGGGTCAAAGTACCCTGCTGTGCACCTTTATTATTCCTATCTCCCTCTTTCTGTGCCTCTCTTCTTTTTGTCAATATTCCTTTTTACTCAACCCCTCTCCTTTCTCTTTTTTCTCTTTTTACAATATTTTTCCCTTCTTGCTCTTCAATCTTCTCATCCTTCTGATTCTGTACCAAAAGGACTCATTAAAACCTTAGGTCAGAGGCATTGTAACTTAAAAAGCAAGAGGAATTGAAAGGAAAACCAGGGCAAGGAAACAGATAAAAGAAAACAGTCATGAGGAAGAATCAGCATAAAAATTCTGCCAACATGAAAAATCAGTCCAGAGAAACCCCCCATCCCAAGGAACCATGAGATAGCCATAGAAGAGGAGTCCACATATAAACAAATGTTAGAAATGACAGAAGGGGAAATTAAAATAGAGATGATGAAAACAATGAAGGAAATTGCTGAGAAAGTGGAAAATAACCAAAAGGAAATCAAAAAACAGAATCAAATAAGAGATGAATGATATGAAGAACATAGAAAGGATATACCAGAGCTAAAGGAACTGAAACAGTCAATTAGGGAACTTAAAGATGTAATAGAAAGTACCAACAAAAGATTAGACCATGCAGAAGAAAGAATCTCAGAGGTAGAGGACAAAGCTCTTGAGATAACTCAGATAGTTAAAGAGGCAGAAAAGAAGAGCAAGAAAGCAGAATGTTCACTGACAGAATTATGGGACTTTATGAAGCATTCAAACATACGAGTTTCAGGTATCCCAGAAGGGGAAGAAGAATGGCCCACAGGAATGGAAGCCATACTAGAGAATATTATAAAGGAAAATTTCCCAAATATCACCAAAGATTCTTACACACTTCTTTCAGAGGGATATTGGATCCCAGATCACCTCAACTCTAACAGAGCTCCTTCAAGACACATTGTGATGAACCTGTCAAAAGTCAAGACTAAAGAAAAGATTCTTCAAGCTGCCAGGAGTAAGTGCCAATTAACCTACAGGAACAAATCCATCAGGGTGACTGCAGACTTCTCTAATGAAACTTTTCAAGCCAGAAGACAATGGTCATCTACCTTTAATCTACTTAAACAGAACAATTTCCAACCCAGAATTCTATATCCCACTAAGCTAAGTTTTAAAATTGATGTAGAAATCAAATCTTTTACTGATATGCAAACATTGAGGAAATTTGCAACAACAAGACCAGCTCTAAAAGGGAGAAAGTCAGACCAATTTCACTAATGAATGTATATGCAAAAATTCTCAATAATTCCTAGCAAATAGATTACAGCTTATCATCAAAAAAGTCATACATCATGATCAAGTAGGTTTCATCCCAGGGATGCAAGGTTGGTTTAACATACGCAAGTCCATAAACATGATTCATCATATCAACATAAGCAAAAACAAAGACCATATGATCCTCTCAATAGATACAGAAAAAGCATTCAATAAAATCCAGCATCCTTTTCTAATCAGAGCACTGAAGAGTATAGACACAGGTGGCACATTTCTTAAATTGATGAAGCCATTTATGAGAAATACATAGCTAATATTTTACAGAATGGAGTACAACTGAAAGCTTTTCCACTTAGGACTGAAACCAAACAAGGTTATTCTATATCACTACTACTATTCAACCTAGTGCTGGAAGTTCTAGCCAATACAATCAGGAAGAGAAGGAAATAAAGGGGCATCCAAATGGGAGCAGAGGAGGTCAAAGTCTCTCTTGTTGATGCTGATGATATGATCTTATACTTAGAGAACCTCAAAGATTCAATCACAAGATTCCTAGAAGTCATCAAAAAAAAAGTAATGTCTCAGGATATAAAATCAATGTCCACAAGTCAGTAGCCTTTGTATATGCCAATAACAGCCAAGATGAGAGGTTAATTAAGGAAACAACCTCCCTCACCATAGCTTCAAATAAAATAAAATGCCTAGGAATGTACCTAACAAAAGAGGTGAAGGATCTCTATAAAGAAAATTATTAAACCCTAAGAAAAGAAATAGCAAGGGATATTAACAAATGGAAGAGCATACTATGCTCATGGCTGGGAAGAATCAACATTGTTAAAATGCCTATACTTCCCAAAGCAATCTACAGATTCAATGCCATTCCTATTAAAATACCAACATCATACTTTCAAGACTTGGAAAAAATAATTCTTCGTTTTGTGTGTATCCTGGAAAAAAAAACCATACAGCTAAGGCACTTCTTAGTAATAGAAACAAAGGTAGGGGCATCAACATACCAGACTTTAGGCTGTACTACAAGGCCATAGTTTCAAAACAACATAGTACTGGCACAAAAATAGAGACATTGACATCTGGAACTGAATAGAAAACCAGGAGATGAAACTAACTTTATACAGCCACCTAATCTTTGATAAACCAAACTTGAACACACACTGGGGGAAAAGAATCCCTATTCAATAAATGGTGCCAAGGAGGGAAGGATCAACAGAATTTTTGAGTAGGCAAAAAAATAATCAGCAAACTTAAAATAGGTCAGTTGAATTTATCCAGTCTGAGAAGCAGAAAGACAAAAGAAGGAAGAGCATTGAGACCTGTTGGGCTCCATCAAGGATACCAGTATATACACAATGACAGTTGCAGAAGGGAGGAGAGAGAGAAAGGGGCAGAAAGATATAGTGGTTACACTTTTCACAAGTTTCATGAAAGACATGAATCTACATGCCCATGAGACACAACAAACTCCAAGTAAAATAAAATCACAGAATCGCAAAAAGAAATATATAATAACCAAACTGGCAAAAGCCAAATCCAGAGATTCCTGAAAGCAACAAATGAGAAGTGATTTATCACATACAAATCATCTTCAGAAAATAAGCAGGCTATATTTTATCATAAATAATAGAGGAAGATACAGTGGCAAAGCATATTTAAAGTGGTGAAAAGAAAGACTTATTAAGGGAGGAGACAAGATGGCTGACTGGAGCCAGCTTCCCACAGAGGCTCCCATCCAGAAGGAGAGTTAAAGGACAAAAATTTAGCAAGTAACCTGGTGGATTTGACCTGCACTAAGAGAGAAGGTTGAAGAACACATGTCAACCCCGCTGACGCGAGCTGCGACCACAAGGATACAAACAAAAGGTACAAAATCCATCACCAAGTGGGAGTACTCTCCCCCATGAGAACGGCTCAGAGTGCCCCACAAACAATTGGGCAGAGTTCAAAGTTCCTCCCACTACACTCCATGGGAGAGACCCTCTAAAAACTGAACCTACCTCCCCTACTAGGGTGCCACGGTGTTCTCCTGCCAGGCATATAAAACTGTATATGGTCTCTACCTGGAATTCTGAGCTCCCAGCACTCCCCTCCACTCACACTGATGTCTGGAGGCCAGTCCCCCAGGAGTTCAGAGTCTTGGGTGATTTCTCGAGGAGTGTGGACGGTGCCTGGACTGCAGCTAGTCGGCTCCGGCTCTGGGGCACGGGAGCAAGGAGAGGATGGTTGGCTGAGAGGGAACCACACAGGAGCGGCGGTTCCCTGAAGTACAGTGCAGCAGCCGTCTTTTGGTGACAATACGGCCAGGCATAAAACTGTGTAAAACTGTGTGTGTTCTCTGCCCACAACCCTGGGCTCCCGGCACTCCCCTCTGCTCTTGCTCTGAGACCTGGAGGCCTGTCCCCCAGGAGTCCAGACCCTTGGGTGATTGCTCGAGGGGTGTGGACAGTGCCAGGGCTGAGGCTGGTAGGTGCAGACTCTGGGGTGCAGGAGCAGAGAGAGGATAGAGCAGTGGTTCCCTGAGGCATAAAACAGCAGCCCTCTTTTGGCAGCAATACAGCTCACTACTGGATATTCTGAAGCCACACCCCCTGTCTCCTGGGCAACCAGGGACTCTGAGGATTTGCCTGAGGCAACACCAACTTGCAAACCAGGGAAACTCCAAGGGTGGGGCTCACGCAGAGGTCCCCTTTACTGAGCCTAAGATGCACCTGGCCCTCAGGGGATCATCAGCCTATAGACAATACAAGAGCAAAGATAAGCTGATTTGGAACTCAGTTCAGCTTCTCTTCTGCAGGGGAACCGCAAAGTTGTTCTGTTCTGTACTGTCAGTAACATTAATCATGGGCGAGACTGGACCTGAGTGAAAAACCCCCAACCTTCATCAAGCACCCAAGGTTGTAAGGCCAAAACTCCTCCTGCTAGATAGAGGCAGAGCACAGTGGCCTGGCAGACTTCCTTGTGATTCAGGCAGGTGCAAACTCCTGTAATATCGGTTCACTACAGGCAACTGGGTCAGCCAACTGCAGGGCTATCAGTGACTGGGTGTGACAGTGGTGCAAGGTGGGGAAGGAGGCATCAACCTTCCCAGACTGATCTATTGGCTGGGAGGCTCCTCCTGACTCCACACAGCACTGGAGCAAGCCACATCAGAGTAGTCACCGGACCCTTGTGATCCAGTTCCCAGAGACCTCTTAAATTCTCTCACCTGAGAAAGGTGCAGACTGAGACAATTGATTTGGACCTTTTGAACTTAACCAATCTCCTGAGGACAAATCAGGTGGTGCCCTGAGTGTGCACTTGTAGGAAGGTTTGATTTTCCTTATCCAATTGTTGCCTGTTGTGGGCAGGGTGACTTAATTGCTGATATTTCTCCACAGCTGAGACTTCAATCCAGAGTAACTGTTTCACTAGGGTGGAACAGAAACCAGCTGAAAACAAGACAGAACCACCTAGACCCACCACACCAGACAGGGCCCCAGTTTCTCAGGCCACAGCACTGTTCAGACCCTCGAAAAAGCCCCAGAGAAAAAATCAAAGGTAGTAAAACAACCATGAGGCGGAATCAGTGGAAAAACTCTGGTAACATGAATAACCAGAATATATCAACCCCCCCCAAGGAAAGATGTGGCAGATGTAATTGAAGATCCCATCCATAAACAATTGGCTGAGATGTCAGAAATCGAATTCAGAATTTGGATTGCAGACAAGATTAATAAAGTGGAATCAGGAATTCAAGGAGAAATTCCAAAGTTGTCTCAAGAATTTAACGAATTTAAAGACAAAACCACCAAAGACTTAGACACACTGAAGCAAAAATTTGCAGCCCTCAAAGATATGAAAAATACAGTAGAATCCCTCAGCAACAGAATGGAGCAAGCAGAAGAAAGCATTTATGACATTGAAGATAAAGCCTTTGAACGCTGCCAAACTCTCAAAGAGGAAGAGAAACGGAGAGCAAAAACAGATCATTCTCTGAGAGAGCTCTGGGACAATTCGAAGAAGGGCAATATCCGAATCATTGCAGTTCCTGAAACTGATGAAGTGGCCTTGCTGGGCACAGAGGCCCTTCTGCATAAAATTATGAAAGAGAATTTTCAGACATGCCTAGAAATTCTGACATTCAGATAGCAGACAGCTTCATAACCCCAGCACGACTAAACCACAATAAGACATCCCCCAGGCATATCATAATTAACTTCACTAAAGTGAATATGAAGGAGAAAATTCTCAAAGCTGCCAGGAGAAAGAAAACCATTACCTTCAAAGGGAATAAAATTAGAATGACTGCAGATCTCTCTGCTGAAACTTTCAAGCCAGAAGAGGGTGGTCATCGACTTTTAATCTCCTAAAGCAAAATAACTTTCAACCCTGGATCTTGTATCCAGCTAACCTGAGTTTCATTTATGATGGAGAAATTAAATACTTTAATGACATTCAGATGTTGAAGAAATTTGCCATAACCAAACCAGCTCTTCAGGATATTCTCAGACCTATCCTCCATAATGACCAACCCAATCCTATACCACAAAAGTAAACTCACTCAGAAACTTCGGATCAAACTCCAATTTCCACAGTGGTGAAAGGATTAAAAGTGTCCACTGGACTTTTGAAAAACTCGATACCCCAAATTTCACCAGACTTATCAATATTCTCCATTAATGTCAACGGCTTAAATTGTTCTCTAAAGAGGCATAGGTTAGCTGACTGGATGCAAAAACTCAGGCCAGATATTTGTTGCATACAAGAGTCACATCTTAACTTAAAAGACAGATACAGACTCAGGGTGAAGGGATGGTCATCCATATTTCAGGCAAATGGTAATCAGAAAAAAGCAGGTGTCGCAATTTTATTTGCAGATACAATAGGCTTTAAACCAACAAAAGTAAGGAAGGACAAAAATGGTCACCTCATATTTGTTAAGGGTAATACTCAATATGATGAGATTTCAATTATTAATATCTATGCACCCAACCAGACTGCACCTCAATTTATAAGAGAAACTCTAACAGACATGAGCAACTTGATTTTCTCCAGCTCTATAATAGTCGGAGATTTTAACACTCCTTTGGCAGTGTTCATTCCATCCTCCAACAAGAAGCTGAGCAAAGAAATCTTAGATTTAAACCTAATCATCCAACATTTGGATTTAGCAGACATCTACAGAACATTTCATCCCAACAAAACTGAATACACATACTTCTCATCAGTCCACGGAACTTACTCCAAAACTGACCACATCTTAGGTCACAAGTCTAACCTCAGTAAATTTAAAGGAATAGAAATTATTCCTTGCATTTTCTCAGACCACCATGGAATAAAAGTTGAGCTGAGTAACAACAGGAATCTGCATACCCATACAAAAACATGGAAGTTAAATAATCTTATGCTAAATGATAGCTGGGTTGGATATGAGATTAAGAAAGAAATTGCCAATTTTTTGGAACAAACGACAATGAAGGCACAAACTATGAGAACCTCTGGGACACCGCAAAGGCAGTTTTAAGAGGAAAACTTATAGCACTGCAAGCCTTCCTCAAGAGAACGGAAAGAGAGGAAGTTAACAACTTAATGGGACATCTCAAGCAACTGAAAAAAGAAGAACATTCCAACCCCAAATCTAGTAGGAGAAAAGAAATAACAAAAATTACAGCAGAATTAAATGAAATTGAAAACAAAAGAATAATACAACAGATCAATAAATAAAAAAGCTGGTTTTTTGAAAAGGTCAATAAAATAGATAAACCTTTGTCCAACCTAATCAGGAAAAAAAGAGTAAAGTCTCTAATCTCATCAATCAGAAATGACAAAGACAAAATAACAACAGACTCCTCAGAAATCCATAAAATCCTTAATGAATATTACAAGAAACTTTATTCTCACAAATATGAAAATCTGAAGGAAATTCACCGATACTTGGAAGCATGTCACCTTCCAAGACTTAGCCAGAATCAAGTGGAAATGTTGAACAGGCCCATATCAAGTTCTGAAATAGCATCAACCATACAAAACCTCCCTAAAAAGAAAAGCCCGGGACCAGATGGTTTCACGTCTGAATTCTACCAAACCTTTAAAGAGGAATTAGTATCTATATTACTCAACCTGTTCCAAAAGGTAGAAAAAGAAGGAAGACTACCTAACATGTTCTATGAAGCAAACATCACCCTGATCCCCAAACCAGGAAAAGACCCAAAAAGAAAAGAAAATTATAGACCAATATCACTAATGAATATAGATGCAAAAATATTCAACAAGTTCGTAACAAACAGAATCCAACAACACATCAAAAAAATTATACATCATGACCAAGTCGGTTTTATCCCAGGGTCTCAAGGCTGGTTCAATATACGTAAATCTATAAATGTAATTCAGCACATAAACAAATTAAAAAACAAAGACCATATGATTTTCTCAATTGATGCAGAAAAAGCTTTTGATAATATCCAGCATCCCTTTATGATGAGAACACTTAAGAAAATCGGTATAGAAGGGACATTTCTTAAACTGATGGAGACTATCTATGGCAAACCAACAGCCAATATCATATAGAATGGAGTTAAATTGGAATCATTTCCATTTAGATCAGGAACTAGACAAGGCTGCCCATTGTCTTCATTGCTTTTTAACATTGTAATGGAAGTTTTAGCCACCGCAATTAGGGAAGAAAAGGCGATCAAGGGTCAGAAGAGATCAAACTTTCGCTCTTTGCAGATGATATGATTGTATATCTGGAAAACACTAGGGACTCTACTACAAAACTCTTAGAAGTGATGAAGGAATACAGCAGCGTCTCAGGTTACAAAATCAACATTCATAAATCAGTAGCCTTTATATACACCAACAATAGTCAAGTTGAAAAAACAATTAAGGACTCTATCCCATTCACAGTAGTGCCAAAGAAGATGAAATATTTGGGAATTTATCTAACAAAGGACGTGAAAGATCTCTATAAAGAGAACTATGAAACTCTAAGAAAAGAAATAGCTGAAAATGTTAACAAATGGAAAAACATACTATGCTCATGGCTGGGAAGAATCAACATTGTTAAAATGTCCATACTACCCAAAGCAATATATAATTTCAACACCATCCCTATCAAAGCTCCACTGTCATACTTTAAAGATCTTGAAAAAACAATACTTTGTTTTATATGGAATCAGAAAAAACCTCGAATAGCCAAGACATTACTCAGAAATAAAAACAAAGCAGGAGGAATCACGCTACCAGACCTCAGACTATACTACAAATCGATAGTGATCAAAACAGCATGGTATTGGCACAAAAACAGAGAAGTGGATATCTGGAACAGAATAGAGAACCAAGAGATGAATCCAGCTACTTACTGTTATTTGATCTTTGACAAGCCAATTAAAAACATTCAGTGGGGAAAAGATTCCCTATTTAACAAATGGTGCTGGGTGAACTGGCTGGCAACCTGTAGAAGACTGAAACTGGACCCACACCTTTCACCATTAACTAAGATAGACTCTCGCTGGATTAAAGATTTAAACTTAAGACATGAAACTATAAAAATACTAGAGGAGAGTGCAGGGAAAACCCTTGAAGAAATTGGTCTGGGCGAGTATTTTATGAGGAGGACCCCCCGGGCAATTGAAGCAGCTTCAAAAATATACTACTGGGACTTGATCAAACTAAAAATCTTCTGCACAGCCAAGAACACAGTAAGTGAAACAAGCAAAGAGCCCTCATAATGGGAGAAGATATTTTCAGGTTATGTCTCCAGCAAAGGTTCAATAACCAGAATCCACAGAGAACTCAAATGCATTAGCAAGAAAAGAACGAGGGATCCCATCGCAGGCTGGGCAAGGGATTTGAAGACAAACTTCTCTGAAGAAGACAGGTGTGCGGCCTTCAGACATATGAAAAAATGCTCATCATCTTTAATCATCAGAGAAATGCAAATCAAAACTACTTTGAGATACCATCTAACTCCAGTGAGACTAGCCTATATCACAAAATCCCAAGACCAGAGATGTTGGCGCGGATGTGGAGAAAAGGGAACACTTTGCACTGCTGGTGGGAATGCAAATTAATACATTCCTTTTGGAAAGAGATAGAGAACACTTAGAGATCTAAAAATAGATCTGCCATTCAATCCTGTAATCCCTCTACTGGGCATATACCCAGAAAACCAAAAATCACGTTATAACAAATATATTTGTACCAGAATGTTTATTGCAGCCCTATTCATAATTGCTGTCATGGAAAAAGCCCAAGTGTCCATCGATCCACGAATAGATTAATAAATTGTGGCATATGTACACCATGGAATATTATGCAGCCTTAAAGAAAGATGGAAACTTTACCTCTTTCATGTTTACATGGATGGGGCTGGAACATAGTCTTCTTAGTAAAGTATCTCAAGAATGGAAGAAAAAGTACCCAATGTACTCAGCCCTACTATGAAACTAATTTAGGGCTTTCACATGAAAGCTATAACCCAGTTACAACCTAAGAATAGGGGGAATGGGGAAAGGGATGGGAGGGAGGGAGGGGGGTGGTGGGTAGAGGGAAGGGTATTGGTGGATTATACCAGCAGTGCATCTTACAAGGGTATATGTGAAACTGGTAAATGTGGAATGTGTCTTGGCACCGTAACTGAGAGAAGGCCAGGAAGGCTATGTTAACCAGTGTAATGAAAGTGTGTCAAATGCTCTGTGAAGCTAGTGAATGATGCCCCATGATCATATCAATGTACACAGCTATGATTTAATAAAAAAAAATAGAAAAAAAAAGAAAGACTTATTAACCAAGAATTGTATGTCAAAATAAAACTATCAGTGAAATTTGGAGAAACTAACACCTTCCTAAGTAACAAAATCTGTAGGAGAAAATCACTAGCATGTGTCCCACACAAGTAATGCTAAAGGGAGTGTTTCAGGCTGAAATGAAATGTTGGTACAAAATAAGATAAATTCACATGAAGAAATCAAGTAAAAGTAACTACATAGGTACAATTTAATGTAGGTATTAATGTATTTGAGGTTGGTAATATCATTGTTTTCCCATATGATTTACAAAGCATAAATCCATAAAATAAGAGTTACGTAATACATAAATCATTACAAATACATAAAATAAGAGTTCCAATCTGTTAATGAGCCTGTCTTAGTTTGCTCATGCTACTGTAACAAATGGCTATAGACAGGTGGCTTAAACAAGAGAATTTTATCATAGTTCTGGAGGCTCAAAGTCCAAGATCAAAGTCTCAGCTGATTAGGTTTCTGTGAAGGCACTCTTCATGGCTTGCAAATAGCTGCCTTCCCCACAGCTATTGTGCCCCCCCCACATGGATTTTTCAGTGAGTTTGCAAAGAGAGAGATAGTGCATGATGTCTGGTGTCTCAAAAGGATACAAATCCTACCAGATATAGGCCTTACCAGCTCATGTAATTTAATAATTTCCTTATAGGCCCCATCTCAAATACAGCCACATTAGAGATTAGGACCTAAACTTGTGAACTTGCTGTGGACATAAACATTCAGCACATTGGCTCTGTGCCCATAGCTCAGTGGTCAGGGAGTCGCCTCATACACCAGGGCTGGCGGTTTGAACCTGGCCCCAGCCTGCTAAACAACAATGACAACAATAACAAAAAAATAGCTGGGTGTTGTAGCAGGTGCCTGTAGCCCCAGCTACTTGGGAGGCTGAGGCAAAATAATCACTTAAGCCCAAGAGTTTGAGGTTGCTGTGAATTGTGATGCCACAGCACTCTCCTGAGGGCAACGTAGTGAGACTGTCTCCCCCCCACATACACACACAAAAAAATTCAGCACATAGTGGGCACAAAATACATAGAGATGTAATCGGGACAATAAAAACATAAAGGGTGAAATGAAGCTAAACAGGAAAAGTTTTTGTAAATTATTGAAACTGAATTAATGTTAACTTGAAGTAGACTATTGCAAATTAAGAAGTATATTGTAATCTCCAGGAAACTTACAAGAAAGTAAGTGAAAATATCTATAGTAAAAGATATAGAAAATTAAAAGAGCATACAACAAAATATCTAACACAAAAGAGGCATTACTGAAAGGCAAAAGGACATAAGAAATCTAGAAAACATATGTGGCTGCCCAGCCAGATTCATCTGTCTGCTGCCCAAAAGAAAGTCAATGTCTAGGGACAGCAGGATTTATAGCAGAGAGCTTACTCTGCAAAGTGCTAAACAGGGAGATGGGAGAGATTTCTAAAATCTTCCTTCCTAAGAATTGAGGGGCTAGGGGTTAGGAAGGCAGGGTCTGCTGATTGGCTTATTTCAGAGCAAAGCTTTATTATGGGCCTGTTTAGGTGAGTCAGATACTGAAATGCAGAACCTGGGGTAGAGGGTCCCAAACTAGTTGAGTCAATTTCTTGGTCTGTGGTGACTGGATCAGTCAATCTACTGGAATGAAGGACCTATATAATATCTTAAAAGCCAGCCCTAGGTTCAGAGGCTGTGTTCCTTCTTGAGTTTGATTATTATCTTTATGTTAGTTTGGCCTGTTCCTTCCCAGAGTTTGGGCGGGGGGGGGTGTCTTACTCTCGTTCTTGCTTTTACCCCTTCATCAATCTGTAAGGGTAGCTTCACAAATAGCAGAATTAAGTCCTACATTACCAACAACTATAGGCAAATCTCATTTTATGGAACTTCATTTATTATGCTTTGCAGATAAAGCATTTTTTTTTTTTTTTTTTTTTTTTTTTACAAATTGAAGGTTTGTGACAGCCCTGCATTGAGCAAGTCTCTTGGTTCCAGTTTATCAGCAGTGCATAACCACTTAGTGTCCTTGTGTCACATTTTGGTAATTATCCAATTCATTCATTCATTTTGTTTGTTTGTTTGTGATTCATTGAGGGTACAAAGAATTAGGTTACACTGATTGCATTTATTAGGTAAATTCCCTCTTATAATTGTGTCCCACCACCAAGAGGTGTGCCATACATTGTGACCCCTCCAACCTCC
The DNA here is from genome assembly GCF_027406575.1 of Nycticebus coucang. Taxonomy (NCBI): domain Eukaryota; kingdom Metazoa; phylum Chordata; class Mammalia; order Primates; family Lorisidae; genus Nycticebus; species Nycticebus coucang. The sequence continues at coordinate 82,674,075 of NC_069796.1, forward strand.
CCGCCCCGCTCCCTCATTCACTAACCCCCACCAATTATTAGGTCATCTATTAGTCTTCATATTAGAATTGAGTACATTGGATTTGTCCTTTTCCATTCTAGTGATGCCTCCCCATTTGATCCTACAATCCCATTACTGGGCATCTATCCAGAAGAAAAAAAAATCATTTTATCATAAGAACATTTGCACTAGACTGTTTATCGCAGCTCAATTTACAATTGCCAAATTGTGGAAACAATCAAATGCCCGCCAATCTAGGAATGGACTAACAAGGTGTGGTATATATATACCATGAAATACTATTAAGTTATTAAAAGAGATAGAGACTTTACATCTTTTATATTAACCTAGATGGAGGTAGAAGGCATTCTTCTTAGTAAAGCATTCATTAACTTTTAAGGTATGAGATCTCCCTCTGTTGTCCAGACTGGAGTGCAGTGGAGCCCACAGTCTCAGGGCTCAAGTGACCTTCCTGCCTCAGCCTCCTGGGTTGCTTGGATTATAGTCATGAGCCACTGCACCTGGTAGAAATGCATTACTTTAAATGTGTTAATATATTTATGATGATGATCTATGACCAGTGCTTTTTGCTGTTACCATCATAACTTTTGGGGGCACTATACATTATCCCCTCATATGATAGCAAATTTAACTATCCCCTTATAGATACATAGCCATATGAATTATGGATGGCTTTTAAAACCTTAGAAATTAAAAATTGGGAGAATAATTAGACAATAAACACTTGTGCAATAATAAATGAGAAAAGAGCACCTCCAGGTCTGATGGTGGAGATGTGGATATACTGGGGGATGTGCAGGTGGAAAAGAGCCTCTACATTGCCAGTAAGCCACAGGATGAGCATGGGACAGAAGCTGCTCCAGACCTAAAGAGGAAGTGATTAGTTCTATTAATGTTTGTTCAAACCTCAAGTTTAGCCTTTACTTAATTGGCTTGGGCACTACACAAATTTCAGCTTCATTTTTTCCTGATCCCATAATAGATCTATTATGAAATATAATATAAAACTATATACAGATAACTGTACTCCATTCAGAAAAGAAGATTAAAATTGTTTAAATCATCAAGTTATACATGTACTAGTTACAGCACTTAACTAAAGATTCAATTAATATTTAATTTTTGGTTTATTAACCACAGGTCTTAGCATTTACATCCTTTTTTAACTTAAATTGGTGAAGACTTGGATGCTCCAAAGTAAATTATGGATCAATTCTCAGAAGAAAGCAAGTAATTACTCTCTACATGACTAGACTGTGACTAGAACAATAATAGTGTCTCTTTTTTTAAATAAGTGAAAACAATTAACACCCTGAGTTTACTTCTTCCTCTACTATTGCATGTTTGTGACCTCAGGTGGTGACTTTAATTAAAAACACAATTAACTTTATCAAGAGAAAGCTCTGCAACTAAGAGAGTAATTTGTTATTCCTCTGGACAAATCACAAAATTCCCGATGCACAAACAGGTTAATGGTGCAGAAGGGATGAAGTAACCCATCTCCTTTTCCATCCCCAGGCCTCCCCTGAGCAGAGGAGTCCCCTGAACCAGCTTGGAGGCAGCTCAGTAAGTCCCGCCCTGCCTGCAACTCACAGACGAATAGAGCCATTTGGCTATGACATTCTTTGCAAGGATTTAGCTTCCTGAGTTCTTCATGCTTCCAAATTCATTTTACATTCTATACTTTACCTCTACCTAAATGCTAGTCTTTTCTGTCCATGTTCCTTCATTCATGCTCCTCCATCTGTTTTTCAGCATTTGTTTTCTATTCCATTTCTCTCAGCTGTCTTTTCTCTTGCCTCCTTTTATTCCCCTACCTTTACCCTTTCATTTATCTTTGCCTCTAATATTGATTGCATTAATTGAAATCCTTAATTTATTGCTTTGAAAATTCTGTTTTAATTTCCTTTTGAATTCTTTTCATAGTTCTCTCTTATCCTAAAGTTTTGATACTCCCTTTCTTTCTTCTAGGCCTCCTTTCTTTTATTATAAATGTATTTATTTTTATCCTTTCTATCGTTTCTTTACATTCTTAAACATAGTTTTCCACAATGTATTTTTATCTTCTATAATGCCCATTAACATATCTGACCATTTTCCAAGGTCCCTCAAAAGTATTTAATTTACTCTTGTATATGTTCTAATTTTTTTAAATTTAAAAATTTCAATAAGTTTATTTTTGCTCTGATTCTTACTTTTAAACATTTTCTTAATGTGCACCTTCTCTAAATAACTATTTTGGGGATCTAATTATTAATAATAAATCAATTTTTAAATGTAGAAAAATGTCTAGTTATTATGAGGCATACAATTTTCAAATTTAAAAAATCAAGGAAATTTACTGTAAAAAATTTTAATTTATTCTAAACTTCTTACGTTTATAAAAACTTTTTCATAAAATACACTATTCCACATATAGATTCTTAAGCTATTTGAAAAATAAACAGCTTCTCTGCTTCAAGATGTATTTCCAATACTATTTTAGTTCTGTGATTCTAGTTTTTATCAGTTCGTATAAATAAATATTGTCTTGTCAGCAGTGTACTATGAGGAATATTAATGATGGGGGATTTCAGAAGCAGTTGTTTAATTCAATGTTAGGGACAGATACAAATAACACACAAGCATATCTGCAGAAATATAAAATAGTGCGATTAATAATGACTTTCCAGTATAAAACATATTACATTAGGTCAATCTTTTATGGGAAATATGGAATGGAAGAAGTGTTCAACAAGTAGAAGTAATGATATAAAATATTATGTTTATAGCCCATAGGGTTGAATTATGACAGATGTGAGAAATACTTTATGTACTAGGTGAATAATCATACCATGTAAAAATTGGCATTCTTTACAACTATTTTAAATAATAATAAAGCACTTTTTTCAATCTAATAACCCATGAGGTGTCATTTCATTTAACACATTACATGGATTGGCCTCAAGATATCACTTGAGAGAGGGGAGAAACTGATTTGGAAATGGACTAGACAAGCCAGGAGAATGCTCTCCAGCTCCAGAGTCATATTTCCAAAGTGGTGGGGAGAATCAGCAGCCCGCTGAATGGCATGTGGAGCCAGAGACTCCAGAATGTGAGACAAGGGTACTAGGATGTACCAGGGTCCAGGAAGAGCAGGAAGGTTCTGGGAACAAGCAGGAAAGCCTGATCTCCTGGGAACTTTGCCAATGATGACTGATGGCTCAGCCCAGGGAGCTCCAGCCTTACTAGTGGGTAATTGTTTCTCTTTTTCTCTGCTTAGTTTCCTTTCATGTCTTTCTTCTCTTTTCAATGCTCCACTTTAGTTTCTGCTAACTTACACTTGTGAAATTCTTACATTGGTCTATTTCTTATTTTTTTTGTTAGCCATTGTTAGTTTCCTGCTGCTTATTTTATTCATATTGTTAGTACAGTGTCACCCACCACCTCATTATTTTTTCTGAACTTCCTCCACTCTCAGACTCAGGGGTCTTTTACTTTGAACCCTGTCTGTCCAAATAGATTTTAATATCTGTTTTCTTATCTTTTCTCCAGAATGTGCTTGTTTTCATCACATCTGTCGTGTTAACATTGCCTTACATTTCTTATCCAATTTGTTAATTATATGTTCACCTTTTCATCTTGCTATCTTCTACTATTCAAATCCATTTGCCTATCTTTCCAAACTCACTAATGTTTTTCATTCATTAATATTTTTCAGCAAAAAAATATTTTGGAAAATTTTCTATCTTGTTCATTTTCAGGCATATGCTCTGTCTTTTTTCTTCCATTGTTGTTTCAGTCCCTTGTTTTTTGTTCCTGTCATGACAGTATTTCCTTTATTCTTTTTCTATTTCTATCACAGCCTGTTCTCCTCTTTCCTCCTCTCTTGCTATTGATTTGGAGTTTTAATTCTTGCTTCATTTCTTCATTTCTTTTCATATACTATAAAAATTTTGTCTCCTTAATTTCTCCTTTGTTTGCTTTGTTATTACTCTCTTTTATATTTCATTACCCATCCCCTCACTTTTTGTCTGGTATGAAATTATAAAAATTTACATCCTTTTACATCTTTAAGATTTCTTGTTGATCATTTAAGTGAATAAACATATCCTCTACCCTCTTTTGCTCAGTGTCTGTAGGCCTAAGTATTAAACTGACAAAGGATGAATTAACAGAGTGATGGAAGGGTTCATATGTATCCAGGAGCTCACAAAAAAAGTAGTTCATTAATGCCTGCTAAAACTAGGAACTTACATATTTTCTTTTAAAAAGGAAAAATGGACAGAGGAAATGCTTTTATGAAAAGAACAAATTAGTATTTAGGGGAACAACCAAGAGGTAAAATAGTGATAATGTTTATTTATGCAGGAATGTATGTTCGTTTAGGTCTTTTTAAAATGATCATAAACACTCCAAGGGAAGAGAATATATGACAGCTTCATTTCCTGATGTTTCTGCTTTTAGTGGGGTAAGAGAAGCTCCCAGAAGACTTCCTTTTGCATATGTTAACTATTTTTTTTTTTTTTATTTTGTATCTTGCAACTTTACTGAATTCATTTATTCTTTTTTTTTTTTTTTTTTATTGTTGGGGATTCATTGAGGGTACAATAAGCCAGGTTACACTGATTGCAATTGTTAGGTAAAGTCCCTCTTGCAATCATGTCTTGCCCCCATAAAGTGTGACACACACTAAGGCCCCACCCTCCTCCCTCCATCCCTCTTTCTGCTTCCCCCCCCATAAACTTAATTGTCATTAATTGTACTCATATCAAGATTGAGTACATAGGATTCATGCTTCTCCATTTTTGTGATGCTTTACTAAGAATAATGTCTTCCAATTCCATCCAGGTCAATACGAAGGATGTAAAGTCTCCATTTTTTTTTAATAGCTGAATAGTATTCCATGGTATACATATACCACAGCTTGTTAATCCATTCCTGGGTTGGTGGGCATTTAGGCTGTTTCCACATTTTGGCAATGGTAAATTGAGCTGCAATAAACAGTCTAGTACAAGTGTCCTTATGATAAAAGGATTTTTTTCCTTCTGGGTAGATGCCCAGTAATGGGATTGCAGGGTCGAATGGGAGGTCTAGGTTGAGTGCTTTGAGGTTTCTCCATACTTCCTTCCAGAAAGGTTGTACTAGTTTGCAGTCCCACCAGCAGTGTAAAAGTGTTCCCTTCTCTCCACATCCATGCCAGCATCTGCAGTTTTGAGATTTTGTGATGTGGGCCATTCTCACTGGGGTTAGATGATATCTCAGGGTTGTTTTGATTTGCATTTCCCTAATATATGGAGATGATGAACATTTTTTCATGTGTTTGTTAGCCATTCGTCTGTCATCTTTAGAGAAAGTTCTATTCATGTCTCTTGCCCATTGATATAAGGGATTGTTGGCTTTTTTCATGTGGATTAATTTGAGTTCTCTATAGATCCTGGTTATCAAGTTTTTGTCTGATTGAAAATATGCAAATATCCTTTCCCATTGTGTAGGTTGTCTCTTTGCTTTGGTTATTGTGTCCTTAGCTGTACAGAAGCTTTTCAGTTTAATGAAGTCCCATTTGTTTATTTTTGTTGTTGTTGCAATTGCCATGGCAGTCTTCTTCATGAAGTCTTCCCCCAGGCCAATATCTTCCAGTGTTTTTCCTATGCTTTCTTTGAGGATTTTTATTGTTTCATGCCTTAAATTTAAGTCCTTTATCCATCTTGAATCAATTTTTGTGAGTGGGGAAAGGTGTGGGTCCAGTTTCAGTCTTTTACATGTAGACATCCAGTTCTCCCAACACCATTTATTGAATAGGGAGTCTTTCCCCCAAGGTAAGTTCTTGTTTGGTTTATCAAAGATTAGGTGGTTGTAAGATGTTAGTTTCATTTCTTGGTGTTCAATTCGATTCCAAGTGTCTATGTCTCTGTTTTTGTGCCAGTACCATGCAGTCTTGAGCACTATGGCTTTGTAGTACAGACTAAAATCTGGTATGCTGATGCCCCCAGCTTTATTTTTGTTACTAAGAACTGCCTTAGCTATACGGGGTTTTTTCCAGTTCCATACAAAACGCAGAATCATTTTTTCCAAATCTTGAAAGTACGATGTAGGTACTTTGATAGGAATGGCATTGAATAGGTAGATAGCTTTGGGAAGTATAGACATTTTAACAATGTTGATTCTTCCCATCCATGAGCATGGTATGTTCTTCCATTTGTTAATATCCTCTGCTATTTCCTTTCTGAGGATTTCATAGTTTTCTTTATAGAGGTCCTTCACCTCCTTTGTTAGGTATATTCCTAGGTATTTCATTTTCTTTGAAACTATGGTGAAGGGAGTTGTGTCCTTAATAAGCTTCTCATCTTGACTGTTATTGGTGTATACAAAGGCTACTGACTTGTGGACATTGATTTTATATCCTGAAACATTACTGTATTTTTTGATGACTTCTAGGAGTCTTGTGGTTGAGTCTTTGGGGTTCTCTAAGTATAAGATCATGTCGTCAGCAAAGAGGGAGAGTTTGACCTCCTCTGCTCCCATTTGGATTCCCTTTATTTCCTTGTCTTGCCTAATTGTATTGGCTAGAACTTCCAGCACTACGTTGAATAGTAAAGGTGACAGCGGACAACCTTGTCTGGTTCCAGTTCTAAGAGGAAAAGCTTTGAGTTTTACTCCATTCAGTAAAATATTGGCTGTGGGTTTGTCATAGATAGCTTCAATCAGTTTTAGAAATGTGCCACCTATGCCTATACTCTTCAGAGTTCTAATTAGAAAAGGATGCTGGATTTTATCAAATGCTTTTTCTGCATCTATTGAGAGGATCATGTGATCTTTATTTTTGCCTCTGTTAATATGGTGGATAACGTTTATAGACTTACGTATGTTAAACCAGCCTTGCATCCCTGGGATGAAGCCTACTTGATCATGATGAATGACTTTTTTGATGATAAGCTGTAATCTATTGGCTAGGATTTTGTTGAGAATTTTTGCGTCTGTGTTCATGAGTGAGATTGGTCTGAAATTCTCCTCTTTGTTTGGGTCTTTTCCTGGTTTTAGTATCAGGGTGATGTTTGCTTCATAGAATGTGTTGGGGAAGATTCCTTCTTCCTCAGTTTTTTGGAATAATTTCTGCAGTACAGGAATAAGCTCTTCCTTGAAGGTTTGATAGAATTCTGGAGTGAAGCCATCTGGACCAGGGCATTTTTTGGTTGGGAGCTTTTTTATTGTTTCTTTGATCTCAGTGCTTGAAATTGGTCTGTTCAGAAGGTCTATTTCATCCTGGCTAAGTCTAGGGAGAGGGTGTGATTCCAAATATTGATCCATTTCCTTCACATTGTCAAATTTCTGGGCATAGAGTTTCTGGTAGTATTCAGAGATGATCTCTTGTATCTCTGTGGGATCAGTTGTTATTTCCCCTTTATCGTTTCTGATTGAGGTTATTAGAGATTTTACTTTTCTATTTCTCGTTAGTCTGGCCAATGGTTTATCTATTTTATTTATTTTTTCAAAAAACCAACTCCTTGTTTCATTAATTTTCTGAATGATTCTTTTATTTTCAATTTCATTGATCTCTGATTTGATTTTGGATATTTCTTTTCTTCTACTGAGTTTAGGCTTAGATTGTTCTTCTTTTTCCAATTCCATAAGATCTCTTGTGAGATTATTGATGTGCTCTCTTTCTGTTTTTTGAATGTAGGCATCTAAAGCGACGAATTTTCCTCTCAAAACTGCTTTTGCCGTATCCCACAGGTTTTGGTAGCTTGTGTCTTCATTGTTGTTATGCTCAAGGAAGTTAATGATTTCCTGTTTTATTTCTTCCTTCACCCATCTATTATTCAACAGAAGATTGTTTAATTTCCATGCCTTTGGGTGGGCTTGAGCATTTTTGTTAGAGTTGAGTTCCACCTTTAGTGCCTTATGGTCTGAAAAGATACAAGGTAAAATTTCAATTCTTTTGATTCTGTTGATATTTGTTTTCTGTCCCAGGATATGATCAATTTTGGAGAATGTTCCATGGGGTGATGAGAAGAATGTATATTTTTTATCTTTGGGATGGAGTGTTCTATATGCGTCTATCAAGCATAGTTGTTCTAGGGTCTCATTTAAATCTCTTACATCTTTGTTTAATTTCTGTTTAGAGGATCTGTCCAGCTCTGTAAGAGGTGTGTTAAAGTCCCCTGTTATGATGGTATTATCAGATATCATATTGCTCAGACTGAGTAAGTTCTGCTTCAAGAATCTGGGAGCATTTAAATTGGGTGCATAAATATTTAGAATTGAAATGTCTTCTTGTTGTATTTTTCCCTTGACCAATATAAAGTGACCATCTTTGTCTTTTTTGACTTTAGTTGCTTTAAAGCCACATGTATCTGAAAATAAGATTGCAACTCCTCTTTTCTTCTGAATTCCATTTGCCTGAAAAATTGTCTTCCAACCCTTGACTCGGAGCTTTAATTTGTCTTTTGAAGCCATGTGTGTTTCTTGCAGACAGCAAATGGATGGCATTTGTTTTTTAATCCAGGCAGCCAATCTATGTCTCTTCAGTGGGGAATTCAAGCCATTAACATTTATTGAGATAATTGATAAGTGTGGTAGTATTCTATTCGTCTTATTTTGTGAGAGTCCATTGCTTAGTTTTGTCTTTTGCATCAGTGTGGAGGTTAGGTTCTGTCCTTTGATTTCTGAGTTCTTACTTTGCTGCTGATCCATTGTGGTGGTCAGTGTGCAGAACAGGTTGAAGTATTTCCTGTAGAGCTGGTCTTGTTGTGGCGAATTTCCTCAATGTTTGTATATCCGTAAATGATTTGATTTCTCCGTCAATTTTGAAGCTTAGCTTAGCAGGGTACAGAATTCTGGGCTGAAAATTGTTCTGTTTAAGTAGATTAAAGGTAGATGACCATTGTCTTCTTGCTTGGAAAGTTTCATTAGAGAAGTCTGCAGTAACTGATGGATATGCCCCTGTAGGTCAACTGGCGCTTACTCCTGGCAGCTTGCAGAATCTTTTCTTTTGTCTTGACTTTGGACAGGTTCATCACAATGTGTCTTGGAGAAGCTCGGTTAGATTTGAGGCGACCTGGGGTCCGATATCCCTCTGAAAGCAGTGTGTCAGACTCTTTGGTGATGTTTGGGAAATTTTCTTTTATAATATTCTCTAGTATGGCTTCCATTCCTCTGGGGCATTCTTCTTCCCCTTCTGGAATTCCTATAACTCGTATGTTGGAACGCTTCATAAAGTCCCATAATTCTGACAGTGAACGTTCTGCTTTCTCTCTCTTCTTTTCTGCCTCTTTTACTGTCTGAGTTATCTCAAGAAATTTGTCTTCTACCTCTGAAATTCTTTCTTCTGCATGGTCTAACCTGTTGCTGATACTTTCCATTGTATCTTTAAGTTCCCTAATTGACTGTTTCAGTTCCTTCAGGTCTGCTATATCCTTTTTATATTCTTCATATCGTTCATCTCTTATTTGATTCTGTTTTTGGATTTCCTTTTGGTTTTTTCCACTTTATTAGCAATTTCCTTCATTGTTTCCATCATTTCTTTCATTGTTTTCAACATGTGTATTCTAAATTCCCTTTCTGTCATTCCTAACATTTCTATACTGGTGGAATCATCTGCAGTAGCTACCTCATGGTCCCTTGGTGGGGTTGTTCTAGACTGGTTCTTCATGTTGCCTGGAGTTTTCTGCTGATTCTTCCTCATGAGTGGTTTCTTTTATCTGTTTCCTTGCCCTAATTTTCCTTTCACTTCCTCTCGCTCTTTAAGTTCTTGTGCCTGTGGACTAAGGGTTACAGGACCAGAAAGGTGAGAAGGTTGAAGAGCAAAAAAAGGGGATGAAAGAAAGGAGGACCAAGTGATAAGAAAAAAAGAAAGATAGAGAAAGGAGAGGGGGTGGGCATAAGGAATATTGACAAGAAGAGAGGCACAGAAAGAGGGAGACAGGGCAATACAGGTGTACAGTAGGGTACTTTGACACAACCTTAAAAAACCCCACCTTCTGGGGGTGCCCAGTTGCGTGGTTCCCTTGAGGTCAGCAGCTCTTTGCTAACCTGATCAGACACAGTACCCCACCTCCACCAAGTAGAGAGGAAAGACAAAAATGCTATAAATCAAACCAAAAGAAGCAAACAGAAAACTTTACGGGGATAAAATTGGGTGAAAAACCAAATTATATCGGTAGAAACACTAGCAAAAATGAAGTTGAAGTTATTAAAAAAGGCAGCAATGGGAAATTATAATTAAACTAGGAAAATTGAGAAAGAAAAAGGGATCTGTGTGGAAAAGATTGAAGTTAAAAAAACAAAAGAACATCAGCAACGTCAAAATAAAGAAACAAAAAAAACAACCAAACAAAAAAAAAAAAAAAAAAAAAGAAAAAATACAGAACCAAAAACAAAGCAGTTTGTATATGTTATTGAATATTGTCTGGGCAACACGTGGTCTTCTGGGGTATGAGATGTTAGTCACAGTTCTGATACGACTGAAGTCTGCTGATTTCTCAAACCCCAGCAGGTAGACACCCTAAATCTCTCTTCAGCCTACTTAAAAGGCACTTTGAACTTGTAAACTTGCTGAGCAGAAGCTTTCCCAGCTTTCTCGCTGGAATCGCTGCTGAAGTGGCTATCCACTTACTCAGTGTGCCAAAACCGGTCTCACTCTGCCCCTGAGGGTTAGGGCTGCAAGGCGGCTCAAACCCCACCCTTAGGCTACTTGGTTGCTGGGTTACCAGCTCCCACCCGTTTGTAGCTCTGCGACCCTGAGGGCGGAGCTTGCCGGGGCAGATCACTGACAATGGATCCGTGTGACCCACCGCCAAACACCATTAGCTCCGTCTGGCTCAGCGGCTCAGACTGGGGCCCTAGACAACGGCCAAAGTTCTCCGCACTCCCGCTCAGGCCCTCCCCAAGGCAGTTCAACTCAGTGCCAAGTCCAAGGACATCAAAATAGTTCACAGGCAAGGCCTTTCTGGTTTGCAGTCTCGCTGCTACTGAACTTACAGTTGTGGGCGGGTTTAGACGGATTGAACACATGCGACCACTTGCCGGTTTTCCACTGTTTTAGTCCTCCTCTTGGGGTCCAGAAGTCTCTCGCTGACTCCCTGTATCTTCATAGGCATGATGATAGGCAGTTCCCACCAGCCAGAGATGCCTGGAGTCCTATCTCCCCAGACTCACGGTGCCCAGATGCAAGGAAGCTGTTACTCGGCTGCCATCTTGCTCCGCCTTCGCATATGTTGACTATTAAATGTCCTTAGTTTAATCTTTATACTATTTTTGAAGGTTTAAATGAGTCCCCACAATCTCGTGTAAATGTTCTTACAGCAGTTTATTAGTCATAACACAAATGTTTCTGCAAATCATTGCTTTTTCTTCTTTCCTAAAATCTCCCATTTCTTGTTTTATAATTTATTATGGCCAATATACTTCTGTATTTTTTCTCTTTCTTGTTATTCTTCACTTTTCTACTTTGTCTACCTCTGGGCCATTTTCACTTGCACAATTCTCTTTATCTTATTTTCTGTCCATTTGTGTCTTTTCTCCTTTATTCTGTTTGGCTGACTTACCTACTGGGATGACACTAAACTCATCCTCCTGTTGCATTTCTAGTTTCACACATGCCTTCATATTATTGTTTTTCTACTTACTTTTACACTTTAATGAAACACTGTCTCCTGACTTTAATTCTCTTTTTCATTTATTCTCTTCTACACATTTTCTTATATACATTAAACATTCTTTTCATATATCACCACTTTTTTTCTTCTTTGTGTATTGGATCTCCATCTTAGATATAACTTGTCAAGTTCAAAGTTAACAAAGGGATTTAGATTGTATTGGAAATTGCATTAAATTTTAAATGTTGGTGAGAATTGATCCTTTATGACATTCTGAAACATAAGAGTTCTACATGATAATGCCTATTTCTGTCTTTCTTAGTATTTTTCAATTGATTTATGTAATTATATGCAAGAAATCTTGCACTAATTTGAGGTTCTCTCATAATATTTTTGGTATTGAAATCCTGTATTTTCTAAAATTACCTTATCTAACTAAGGAATATACCTTTTATAATTGCTAATAAACTTGCTAAGCTGTGCTGTTATAGTAATTCTCTCTAAAGTTTTAAATTTATTGGTTTTTAAATTTTTATTTCAGAATATTGTGGGGTACAAATATTTTGGTTGCATAAATTGCTTTTGTAACATTTCTTCCCATCACACAGATAGTGCACATTGAACCCTTTAAGTGTGAATTTATCCATCCTCTCTTCTGCCCTTCCTCCTACTTGGTTTTTGATTAATGTTATTTCCATATGTGCATATGAATATTGATCAATTAGTTCTGATTTAATAGTGAGTACATGTGATTTTTTTTCCCATTCTTATAATATTTCACTTAGAAGAATGGTCTCCAGTTCTATCTGGGTTAATACAAGAGGAATTAATTCACCACTTTTTCTTTTTTTGGCTGAATAATACTCCTTGAGACACATATGCCACATTTCATTAATCTACTCATGTAAAGGTTTAAATTTATTTTTCACTGTAGACAATCTTAGCTTTAGTGAGTAATTATTTTTTTAATGTTTATCCTTGTTTTTCTTTCTTTACTACAGATGTTAGAAGCTGAAACTGTAATGAAAACTAGGCACAATGTTAGCTGGTTTGCTTCTTACATTTAAGATTTAAAAGAGAACTTTTTTCAGTTATCTAATTTAGAAGTCCTGTGTTTATAAACTACTTTGCATAAAGTTGAAAACTTACTTTCTATTTATAATTCAGTAAGTGCTTTTTAATTCCTATCATAAATGGATTTTCAATAAATATAAATATACCTTTCTCATTCACTGAAATGGTCCTGCACTTTTCTTCTTCCATTTGTTAATATGCAAATCAAGAGGTTTCCTAAAGTTAAGAAATCCTAATATTTCTGGGAGGATCCAAACTGCTCATAGTATGTTATTCTTTTTTTATGTTCATGCACACAGTTTATAATTATTTCTATTTATCTTTTCCTTTTCCCCTTTTCATTGTTTTTCTTTCTTCCCCCCCCGCCCCCCCATTTTGGAGACTGACTCTTGCTATGTTCCCGTCTAGAGCACAGTGGCTTCATCATAGCTCACTGCAACCTCAAACTCCTGAAACAAGTGATCCTCCTGCCTCAGACTCTTGATCACCCAGGCTAAGTTTCCTACTTTTTGTAGAGATCTGCTCTGGCTTTTGCTCAGGCTGGCTTTGAACTCCTGACCTTCAACAATCCTCTTGCCTCAGCCTGCCAAAATGCTGGATTTCAGTGTGAGCCACCAGGCCTTACCAGAAATATGCTTATACCATCAATTGAATATGAGATTGGGAGAGGTTATATGGTGATTTGAAATTAGAAGAGAAGTTACAAAATTGTCATGAATAGGAAAGAGAAAGGCAATAGATTAGGAATAGTTTAGAAAATGTGGTGTGATGGCTAGCCAAAAATGAAAGTACACTGGAATTTAGGGGTGAGAAATTTGATAGAAGTTCAGTTAACTTTCTTTTGTATTTTTCTCCATCCTTGTTTATCAGAGCAAGATAGCAAGAGAAAGATAGAATATTTAATACAATTAGGATTTGAGTTTTTTGCACAGTGAGGACTAGGAAGTAAGAAGAGAAAAATCAATAAAATCAGATGTTTTTCTGCAGAGAGGGGTTATAATGCTGGATCTAAGAAGGATGGGTAAGGAGGAAAGTGAGGCTATGAAAGAGTGATAGAGAGTAAAGAGATCAATGGGGTAGAGCTGGTGATGTCAAAGTAGATATAGTGAGCTTGGAATAGCCAGTAAGAGAAGGGAATGCTTGAGATGAAATAGAAATTCACAGTTATTGGTAATAATCTCTAGTGTATGAACAGGAGAAAGAGAGGATGAAGTAGGTGGGGAAAGAGTGTTGGAAGAAAGAAGATTGCAACAGTGAGAGGACAAGGGTATTGGACAGATTATTGACACTACAGTCACCAAAAACCATGACAGTAGTTTGAGGTGGGGGTTGTCCCACTGAGTCAGGAGCTGGAGAAGGCAGAAACTTGGTATCAGATTATTTCCACAAGGACAGTGAGGGATATTTTCATTCAACAATATTTGTTTCAAAACTGGCTGGATGGAGAATTATCTGAGAGTTTCCCTGGGCATTGAGGAGGATAGTCCCACTTTCAGGCATGTTGGTACAAGGGTGACAGAGAGAGGAGGATTCCAGCACATGAGACAGTTACCAGAGAAGCAATAAATAAATGCAGAGTAGAGCAAAGAGATGAAATAAATTTTCAGAACAGAGATGGAGGATGCAGTTAACTGACTTATAGGATGTTCTGATATATATCACATACATTGAATGGTCTTGGAGTTGGGGAGAGCGGGAGCAAGGGTCCGAAAAAGGAATTTACAGGGGTAAATGGTCCTGCTTGAGACTGGGAATAGGGTCTATTCTGGTGAATGACAATAACAACAATGCACATCACATGGAGTAGAAATATTATAATATTCACTAAAATATTATAGTAATTTTTCCATTGCAGAGACAAAAGGTGGAATTCCATTTAATTTTTTGAAATGAAATTCAGAATAGATATGTAAAATTTAAATAGAATCTCTGTAAATTGGAAATGTGGTGTTTAGTAAATAAAACATGGTCCCTTGGGATACTTATTTCTCAGAAAATAGGTTACAATGTTTCTAAAAGGCATGCTTTATCCCAGCCCTTCCAGTCTTGTGAAGTTACTTCAATAATCCTTGACATATGCCTCTATAACTAGTTCCTATTTTCTAAATTTTGTTACAGAGCATTTTCATGTTCTCCTAAGAGAATGACCATATGTCATATGCTCTCCAAACTGTTCAATTATTCTTGCCAAGCTCACAAACCATTTGTGTTTCCTCATAGCTGTGCAGGAGTCTATCCAAATTAGAAGACAACAATGAAAATATTGATTACAAGTGAAACTATTTTAGGAATATTCTTTCTTCCTCAGATTGGGATTGGTTTTATCGGGAACACATTACTGTTCATGGTACACATGAAAACGTTATTTCAGTCCCATATGAAAAAGCCTATAGATTTGATATTCACCCACCTAACTTTAGCTAATGCCATGACAATTTTGTTCTGCGGGATTCCAGAAATAATATACGCTTTTGGGATGAGAAATTTCATGGATGACATTGGCTGTAAGATAATACTATATATGTACAGAGTTACCCGAGGTCTTTCCCTCTGTACAACATCTTTTCTGAGTATATTTCAGGCCATTAGTATCACTCCCAGCAACTCTAGGTGGGCATGGCTCCGACCCAAAATTTCCACATCCATTCTTCCTGCTTTCCTTTCCTTCTGGATCGTCAACATGCTGATCTACATCCGGGTCATCTTGCACTCTTGGGCCCCCGACCTCAACAACACTGGAGGACATTATAATCTGCAATACTGTGTTGGAAAAGACTATGACAGATTGCAGTCAGCTGTCTTTCTAGTGGCTATGATTGTGCGGGATTTCCTGTGTCTGTTCCTCATGATCTGCACCAGTGTATATATGGCGATACACCTCATCACACACCACAGGAGAGTCCAGTATATCCACAGGACCAGCCATGGCACAGGGCCCTCTCCGGAGACCAAGGCCACCTATGTTACTCTGGTGCTGGTGAGCTGCTTTGTTTTCTTTTACTGGACAAATTGCTGCCTTACCATTTATATAGTTCAAAGACGTGATATACAACAAATGGAAAACATAGCTATTTTTATCTCCTATATCTACCCAGCTATTTGTCCTTTAGTGATTATAAAAAATAATAACCGAATATCCCTTCTAAACTGGGCCTTTGTAAAGAAGAGAAAGACTTCTTCACAAACTATTTTGTGCAAAGGCTTGAATGATGTCACAAAATTCTCTGGCACAAAAGGCATATGATGAGAATTTCCCACCCCATGATTCTGGTAAGGTAATATTCTGAAAGAGCATTCATATTTTTTACTTTGAAGATATCTGCCAACTATTGGCTCATTGAGTATACTGAGATAAATGGCCAGGGTCATGTGGGAAAATAAGGTCACACAGTTTCACATGGCACAGAATGTTTCTTACCTTTCTACAGTGATTTTCGAAAGTTTATATTGATGGTTACTGGGATGCCCTATTTTTAAGAGATCCTCTGTAAAATGACATATCTATCAATTCAATGAC
The DNA here is from genome assembly GCF_027406575.1 of Nycticebus coucang. Lineage (NCBI taxonomy): Eukaryota > Metazoa > Chordata > Mammalia > Primates > Lorisidae > Nycticebus > Nycticebus coucang. Next base: position 82,690,263 of record NC_069796.1, read on the forward strand.
AGTAACAGTACTTGGTGGATTATGCTACACACATCTTTTAATAGACCAAGGGATTTCATATCTGCACATTTGTATACATTCAAGCTGAAGTTATAGTCAGAATGTACTACATGCTGTTGGACTACATGTGGTTTTAACAATAGAGTGATATGAAGTATAGATAAAACCATGGTCCTCTCCCCATGAGTCCTCTAATCAGGACTCCAAAACCACAAATGTACTATTCATCTTCATATATACTGTATGAAATTCACACAATGTGTTCTATAGATACAGTTTTATATCTATTTTTGTCATTAGACATACTTCGTTTTTTAATTTCAAATTAATATGAGGGTAAAAATTTTTATGTTACATTGTTCTCACTTCCAAGGTAAAGTTCAAATTGTACAAGAGCCCTTCACCCAGGAGGCATGCTGAACATTAGGTGAGATCTTGCCAATTGCCTTCACTCCTCATGCCAATTGCCCTCCTTCTTCTCCACTCCTCTCTCTCTCCTTCCTTTTGCTCCCCCTTGTTTGACTAAATTTGTGCTTTATCATTTGTATGGACATGTAACTGTTTATATATTGGTTTCATATTAGCATTGAGTACATTGGATATTGTTTTATCCATTCTTGAGATATTTTATTAAGAAGAATATGTTTCAGCTTCATGCAGGTAAACACAAAAGGTATAAAGCTCCCATCTTTTCTTATGCCTGAATAGTATTCCATAGTATACATATGCCACAGTTTTTTTAATCCATTCATGGGTTGATGGGAATTTGAGTTGCTTCCATGAATTAGTGATTATGAATTGAGCTGCAGTAAACATTCTGGTGTAAATGTCTTTGTGGTGAAATATTTTTTGTTCTTCTGGGTAGATAACTAGTAATGGAATTGGAGAATCAAATGGAAGATTGACTTTTAATTCTTTAAGAATACTCCATACGCCTTTCCATAAAGGTTGTACAGGATTTAAACTTAAGATTTGAAACAATAAAAATTCTAGAAGAGAGTGTGGGGAAAATCCTTGAAAATATTGGCCTTGGAAAATATTTTATGAGGAAGACCCCCCCTTGGAAATTGCAGCAACATCAAAAATAAGTCAATTGGATTTGATCAAGCTAGAAAGCTTTGGCACAGCTAAGGAAAATGAGGTGAAAGCTATGTTGATTAGTAGGATGTAAGCACCCAATTTGTACAAATAATCAACACATTGAATCCCATAATGACATAAATGTATTTATGATCTATGTACAAATCACTTAATAAAAAAAAGGAAAAAAAGATACCATAACCAAATCAACAGAATCTACAGAGAACTCAAATTAATCAATTAATAAAAAAAAATAAAGAACAAACAACCCTATTTATAAGTGGACAAGAGACTTGAATAGAAACTTCTCTGAAAGTGACGGATGAATGGCTAACAAACACATGAAAAAATGCTTATCATCTCTAAACATTAGAGAAATGCAAATAAAAAATCACTCTGAGATACCACCTAACTCCGGTAAGATTAGCCCACATCACAAAGTCCCAAATCTGTAGATGCTGGGATGGATGTGGAGAGAAGGGAACACTTGTACACTGCTGGTGATAGTTCTTGAATTTCTATTCTTCATTTTGAAGGAATTTTGTGTGTGAATAACACACTTTTTAATCTCTATGCCTGTGTATTTTATGACAGCATATATAGCGATTACAATAGTAATAGTCCCACAACTCTGGTAGATGAGGAACCTGAAAAACTCTGCTAGAAAACAACTAACATTCTAAATAAAATATTTCAAATATTTCTTCATTAAGAACTATGCTCAGACAAGAGCTCGGTAACTTAAAATCCCAAGTGCCCATTGAGCACTTGGGATTAATAAATTGTGGTATATGTACACCATGGAATATTATGCAGTCTTAAAGAAAGATGGAGAGTTTACCTCTTTCATGTGTACATGGATGGAGCTGGAACATATTCTTCTTAGTAAAGTATCTCAAGAATGGAAGAAAAAGTATCCAATGTACTCAGCCCTACTGTGAAACTAATTTATGGCTTTCATATAAAAGCTATAACTCAGTTATACTCTAAGAATATGGGGAAGAGGGAGAGGAAGGGGAGGGAGTGGGAGGATGGGCAGAGGGAGGGTGATTGGTGGGATTACACCTATGGTGCTTCTTACAAGGGTACATGTAAAACTTAGTAAATGTAGAATATACATGTCTTAACACAATAACTAAGAAAATGCCAGGAAGGCTATGTTAACCTGTGTTATGAAAATATGTCAAATGGTCTATAAAACCAGTATATGGTCCCCCCCCCCAAAAAAAAAGAACTATGCTCAGACAAGAGCTAGGTAACTGAAAAAGTTCAAGTGCCCACCGATCCACGAATGGATTAATAAATTGTGGTATATATACACCATGGAATATTATGCAGTCTTAAAGAAAGATGGAGATTTTACCTCTTTCATGTTTACATGGATGGAGCTGGAACATATCCTTCTTAGTAAAGTATCTCAAGAATGGAAGAAAAAGTATCCAATGTACTCAGCCCTACTGTGAAACTAATTTATGGCTTTCATATAAAAGCTATAACCCAGTTATAACCTAAGAATATGGGGAAGGGGGGAAAGGGAGGGGAGGGAGGGGATAGAATGGGCGGAGGGAGGGTGATTGGTGAGATTACACCTACGGTGCATCTTACAAGGGTACATGTGAAACTTACTAAATGTAGAATATAAATGTCTTAACACAATAGCTAAGAAAATACCAGGAAGGAAGGCTATTTTAACCAGTGTGATGAAAATATATCAAATGATATATAAAACCAGGGTATGGTGCCCCATGATCGCATTAATATACACAGCTATGATTTAATAAAAAATAAATAATAAATATTTTTAGAAAAAAAAAGAGCTAGGTAACTTTCTGAAGAGGAAAAGAAAAGAATGCTCTTCTCATGAATTTGCAAATCTTAGAACCAGATGCTGATGGTTCTTAGCTCTTTGGGAAAGAGAAATGATGAGTTAAGCCAGAGAACACAGAATGACCTACAGGATTTTAAAAAATCAACTATGTTCTTTTTACAATGGAAACACTAATAAGGGCAATCCAAATTCAAACTAAGAAGGAAAACACTACAATAAGCAAATGCTAATTCCAAAAGAGACAATTTAACTATATGTAAAATATTAGACAACAACAGTACTTAAGATGGAGTGGGTACTACAATAGTGATGAAAAGTTAACTGAGAAAAAATATCTGCTGTAAAATTTTTTACAATCAGTAGAATAATTATAAGCTATTGTAATTTGTAAATTGAAGTGAGCATATCCATGGTTTTTACATCTGAACAAAATATTAACATTTTTATTCGAAGTACATGTTAAAAATACACTTTCAACTCCAAGTTAGAGAATACACATTTGTTACTCTGTAAATTTAGAACATTTAGATCCTTGGAATCTTTCCAAAATCTACCTGAGTGAGGATGGGCATAAATATTTCTAATGTGTATGTGTTAAACCATCCTTGCATCCCTGGAATGAAATCCACTTGATCAAGGGGAATAGGTTTTTTTGATGTGTCATTGGATTATATTTGCTAGCACATATTTTGTTGAAGATTTTTACATCTATGTTTAAAAATGAATATTTGTAATTTTGTAGTTGTTGTTGTGTACTTTCTTGGCTTGGGTATCCGGGTGATACTGGCTTCACAGAATGAGTTAGGGGGGATTTCCTCCTTCTTTATGTTGTGGATCAGTTTTAGTAGGAGAGACACCAGTTCCGTACAGGTCTTTCAGAATCTGGCTGCAAATACAACTGGTTATGGGCTTTATTTGCTATTGAGAGATTTCTTATTACTGGTTCAATCTTACTACTAGCTATTGATTTGTTCAAGATTTTTATTTCTTCCTGATTTATGCTTGAGAGGTTGTGCATTTCCAAAAATTGATCTATTTCCTCTAAATTTTCAAGTTTTTGTGCATAGAGGTATTCATAGTAGTCTGGGATGATCTTTTACAGATACATGTCTATATCTCCTCTGTCATTTCTGATTGAGTTTATTTGAACCATCTGTCTTCTGTTTTTAGTTAATCTGGTTAGTGATCTCTCAACTTTATTTATCTTTTCAAAGAATAAACTTTTTGACTTATTGATCTTGTAGGGATTTTGTTGTTTTTGTTTTAATATCCTTTAGTTCTGTGGTGACATTTGTTGTTTCTTGTCTTCTGCTACCTTTGGGTTTGGTTTGTTCTTGCTTTTCTAGTTCCTGGGGATGTGACATTACATTGTGAATTTGTGACCTACTATCTTTTTGAGCTAAGTATTTTGTGCTTTGAGCTTCCCTCTTTGCATTGCTTTTCGGTATCCCTGATATTTTGGTAGGAGTGTCACCAATGTCATTCAATTTAAAAATTGTTTTGATTCCGATCTTCATTTCATTATTGACACAAAGACTGTTCAGCAGCAGGCTATTGAATTTCCGTGTATTTGTGTAGTTTTGTAAGTTCCTCTTGGAATTTATTTCTAGTTTTATTTCAAAGTGGTCTGACAAGATACATGGTATGACTTCAAATTTTCACTTTTATTTGCTGAGAGTTATTTTTTGTCTTAATGATGGGGGTGCCAAAAACATGTATACATATTTTAAGAGATGTTATCTATGTATTAGTTTTTGAAGTTAAATTGACTTATGGAAGCAATATGTAGTATGATGTTTGCTTAAAACATGACATTAATAAAATGAATGCTAGGTTTGCCATGCAACAGTCAGGATAGTAAAAGAAAATGGTGGATGCGTGGTTGTCATTTGAGGAGTGCAAGACCATTTTGAAATGATATTTAAATTTCTAGAATGTTGTGGAAGTACAATGACTATGGAAGCACAATCATGCAACAGAACTTTCAACATGTCCAACAACTGCACGCATTCATAATTTTGAGATACATGGTACTGTGCTACATGTACAGAAGGGAAGATCTAGGAGGCCTCATACCACTTACAAAAATTGACTCACAATGGGTAAAAGGTTGAAATCTAAAACACAAAATCATAAAAATCCTAGAAGAAAGGGTGGTAAAAAAACTCTTGGCAATATGAGCCTAAGAAATGATTTTATGAAGAAGACCCTCTAGCAATAGCAGCAACATCAAAAATAATTTAATGGGTCAGGATTATGCCAAAAAGCTTTTTCACAGCTAAGGATGCAACAATTAAAGCTAACAGGCAGCCTTCATACTGGAAAAATATATTTGCAAATTATGTGATAACTAGAATCTACAGAGAACTCGTATTAATAAGAAAAGAGCAAACAATCCCTTTAATCACTAGGAAAGAGACATGAACATAAACTTTTCTGAAGAATACAGATGAATAGCCAAGAAACATATGAAAGAATGCTCATCATCCTCAGCCATCAGAGAAATACAAATTAAAACCACCCTGAAATATCACCTAACTCCTGTGAGAATAGCTCATATCACAAAGTTCCAAATTTGTAGAAGCTGGTGTGGACATGAAGAAGGGAACACTATTACATTGTTGTTGGAATTGCAAACTAAGACAGCTTCTATGGAAAGAAGTATGGAGAATCCTCAAAGAGCTGAAAGTAAACCCTCTATTTGATCCCACAATCCCATTACTAAGTATCTACCCAGAAAAAAATCATTTTGCCATGAAGATATTTGTACTAGAATCTTTATTGTAGCTCAATTCACAATTGTCAAAATGTAGAATCAACTCAAGTGCCCCTCAACACGTGAATGTATTTATAAACTCTGGTGTGTGTAACCATGGAATACCATTCAGCCATAAAAAGATGGGAGATTTTACATCCTTTGTATTAACTTGGATGACATTGAAACACATTCTTGTTAGAAGTATCACATTAATGGAAAAGCAAGCATCCAATGTACTCAATACTAATATGAAATAGACTGATAACTGCACGTCCATGTGAGAGAAAAACATAATTGGTTTCAAGTGAGTGGGAAGGGGGATGGAGGAGAAGGGAGACGATTGGTACACTCTCACTTAATGTGCACAATGTAAGGGTATACAGCACACCCCTTGGATGAAGGCTCAACTCACCTAAGAAGTGTAAACAATGTAACCCAATCATTTGTACCCTTATATTAATTTGAAATTTTTAAAAATAAATAAAATAAAACACAATAAAGATGAAACCCTAATCCTTTCAGGCTTGCAAGGTTTCTGCTGGGATGTCGGCTGATAGTGTGACTGGCTCTTTTATAAGTTACTTTACGCTTTCATCTCTCATCTTTTTGGATTTTCTCCTTAATTTTGACTTTAGCTTGCCTGATTGATGACTATGTGCCTTGGTGATGTTTGTTTTGAAATGAATCTTCTAGAAATTCAATCGCTTTCTTGCATCTGAATGTCTAAATCTCTAGCAAGATGAGGAAAGTTTTCTTCCTTCATCGCTCAAGAAGTTTTCCCATGTTTTTTGTTTTTTATTCTTCTTGCTCAGGCATACTTATGATTATTATGTTTGGACATTTCATATAATCCTATATTTCTTGGAGACATTGCTTCTTTCCCTTAATGCTTTTTTTTTTTTTTTTTTAGAGACAGAGTCTCACTTTGTCACGCACAGTGAGTGCCGTGGCATCACAGCTCACAACTACCTCTAGCTCTTGAGCTTAGCTGATTCTCTTGCTTCAGCCTCCCAATTAGCTGGGACTACAAGCACCTGCCATAATACCTGGCTATTTTTTTGTTGCAGTTTGGCCGGGGCTGGGTTTGAACCCACCGCCCTTGCTATAGGGGGCCAGCACCCTACCCACTGAGCCACAGGTGCATGATGGACATGGTCCAAGGTAATGAACCTGACACTAAGTAGCTGACTAATCACCCCAGGGAATGATGTCATGTGGGGTCACAATTGGTCTGTGCTTCTTACAGATGGAACACTCATCAGTGGCTGTAGCCAGGCTGGCCTTGGTGAGTGGAAGTCCATGTTCCTGAGAGCATGTATGACCTGCATCCCTGCTATCATGGCCATTTTGTTCATGAGCCCACTGGGCAGTGACAGGGTGGCTGGGGATAGAGGCTGAATCATATCCATATAACTAGTCATCATATCCACTTGATTATTAAAATACTCCTCTGCTGAGGTCACCCTTTAGTGAAAATTCACTTGAGACATAAATATCTACATATTTTTACCCATACAGAGAGTTCTGTCCATATCCTTTTTCTCCAGATCTTCTTGTCATCAATTTGTCAATCAGTTCATACTAAGTCCATGATCATCCAGCCGAACAAACCCTGATAAAATCTCATGAACAATTAGTTGAACTTATTAAAGCTCTGCCTATCTGCAGAATTTATGTTCACACCTGTCATTCAGAGTTGTTCTAGAGAGGGGGCACAGTGATGTTGTTGTCCACTTTGAGTGGTACTTTGTATATCTGTGGGCATCTATAAATCAGCACTAGTTTTCCCTACTTCAATCAACTAATTGAAACTCCACCATGAGGTAGTGCAAGCTGGAAAGGAGAAATTGCTCTAGCAGAAGTGGGGACTGTGGGCATTTATGCCATTTCCTTGCCTGACTTATACCTTCAGAGCTTGCTCAGGCTAGATCTTGTATACATCATGTGCATTAGATGATGGAGTACTTCTGTGCGTATTCCGCTTTATGTCCTGGAGAGTCAGACAATACCCAATTTATCATGGGCAGCTCAGTTCCTATGGCAACTTGGTGGATTGTGGGCAAGCATTCAGTCTCTGCTAAGCTGCACTAACAAGCCAAAAGCTCTTTATTTAAAGAAGAGTAGATATCTAGGAGATGGCAAAGCTATGCTTGAAAATACCAGTATAGGAAAGATGGCCGATCTGAGGCACAGCTGCCAGATTGTCTCAGAAAGAAGGAAATTTTTAGATGAAAAAACAAACAAATAATGATAGAATCCATGTAATTCTGTGGGAAAAGCCCCAGAATTTACAAGACATTTCAGAGGAAGAAGTTTCAGCACACAACAAGAAGAAGCAAACACTGGCACAGGAAAACACTGGAGAGACTTGTAGCCCAGCAAGAAGGGTAAACAGAGTGGTTTACGTCTCCCTCCCCTGCATATCTGACAGAAGAAGGAGTCCTGAGCTGTATGAGAGACTTTCTGACCACATAAGCTGCTGCCACCAGTGAGCTTGAAATTACTTGTGGATAGGGCACCAGTATCCCAGTCTCTTTAGGGCATTTCCTGCCTGTGTAGACCCAAGCTGAGATGGCAGGCTTCATATTGCTTCTCTATTCACCAATGAGCCTTTATCCTCCCCAGGGAGCTTCAACTGCTCGCTTTCCCCCTGCTCATTTCCATACAGACATTTCCCAACTCTGGTCCAGATTGCAAGATCCATAGGGGTTCTCCTGGTCTCAGGTGATTTTGTATGACTCCAGAGCCCATAAATTTAGGGAAGATGCCCTCCTGACCAGAGTACTGGCACTTTTCCATACAGACACTTTTCTGCTCCTCCCCTGTCTCAATCGTGGATGCCAAAAGGGATAATTGAACCACAATACCAAGGTTTTCATAAAGTGTTGTACGCAGGCCTTTTTGCATGGGATCATGCAGTAGACCAAGGTGTGGTCATATTGTGAGCTGCTGGCTTGCTGGCTTGCCCTGGTGCTCCCTGCCTAGAAGCTCCATCAGAGCCAGGCATGCCTTCATGGCCTAGGAAGGTTGAGGGAACTTGTGTCAGAAGATCAGGGGGGAAAGTGTAATGTGGGTCCTAGCTGTATTATACTCCCAGGGCACCCAGTCTTCCATGGGAGGGCTGTACTCTCAACTCAGGCCAAGATCCTGGTTAGGGTACCTCTTGGCCCACAGCACAGTAATGGGGAAGTTTTGTCTGGGATCCAGCCTGCCAGTGGATGCCTAGGGGAGATGGTGGAACAAAGGGTGAGGAGAAGAGCAAGGCCCACTACAGGCTAGTAGTTTCTAAATCACAAATGGGACCTGCCTCAATAAATAGACTTTCTGGTTGGGTGGGGCCACTTCAGAAACTGGTGGGGCTCCACCCAGAAACTGGGAGCAGACCTTTAGCCCCTCCCAAACTGCGAATGTGCCAGCTTTTGTGGAGCCTCAGGACAAGTTTACCCAACCCAGCCTGGCCCAGTCACACTCTCCCATCTATTTTTGCTCTGGCAGAGAATAAGGATTCATCTGAAGTTCCTGGGCCCCTGAGGGACCAGAGCCAGTTCAATACCCAGAAACATCACTGAAGCTTGTTAGCTTGTTCCTTCCCGCAGGTGCCACCAACTAACAGGGATGTCAATTTGCAAACACTTTATACCACATGCTGACTCAATCTTACGAGGTGTGTGGATCAGTGAGTGGCTATTTGGAGGATCCAAATATAAAAAAAAAAAGTGTGCTTCTGGATGAAAATGGAAAGGACCCAACCTGGTGGGACCTTTCACACAAGGTGGGTCCCAGCACACAAGCATTTATCTCACTCACCTGTGAGCAGCTCTGCCTGTCTGGAGAGCTTGTCATGACTCTCCTACCAGCAACTCTCCCTAGTGGCTTGAAAAGAAACCTCTGAGCCCTGCTGAAGCTTTCCAAAGCTTTTCAAGTTGACACACTCTAGCCACTAAGTGTCTTGCTCCTCTCAGGGGTCCTTAAACTATGGCCCAAGGGCCACATGAGGTGGTGTGATTGTATTTGTTCCTGTTTTGGTTTTTTACTTCAAAATAAGATATATGCAGTGTGCATAGGAATTTGTTTATAGTTTTTTTTTTTTTTTTTTAACTATAGTCCAGTCCTCCAACGGTCTGAGGGACAGTGAATTGGCCCCCTTTTTAAAAAGTTTGAGGACCCCTGTTTGGGGCACTTGGGCCCTCCACTTGGGGAACCAGAGCCTACCAGGGACATGAAAGAACATCTCAGCAGCTGTCTAACACACACAAACAGCAACCAATAATTGGGAGAACAATGTCTTCCAATTTAAACAAGCAGGGTGTGCCAGATTCACACTCACAAATACCACTTACCATTACTGAAAGTAAGCTGGGAGACACAACTCAGTACATACTGTCAGTAAGAGGTAAAGACAACAAGTCAAAGAGATTCATTAAAATTGCTAGAGCAACCCATAGGCAACTCAGGACAAGTACTCTTCTTTGTGACACATTCAGGAACTAATCTTCAGGGTCTCAGACATAGGCCCATAAGCCAGCCCTAAAAAAAAATTGGCTTTCAATAGAGAGGCCAGATGAGAAAGAAGAGGAAAAAAAATTAGAAAATACAAAAAAATCAAAGTGAAAACTCATCCCCTAAAGAAAACAATAACTCCTCACCAATGAATACCAATCTAAATGAAAATATTATAATGACAGATGCAGAATTTTGAACATGGGTTGTAAGGAAGCTCATGAAAATGCAAGAGAAAATAGAAACCCAACTCAGTGAAGTTGCAAAGACAATGCAGGAAATGACTACAGAAATTGAAGTATTAAAGAAAAACCAAACAGAACATCTGAAAATGAAAATTTTATTCAAGGAATTACAAAGCACAATGGAAAGCCTTAAAAATAGACTTTATCAGGCAGAAGACAGAATCACAGAACTTGAAGATAATACCATTGTGCTAAACAAAACAGTAAAAAAGAAAGAACAGAAAAATAAGAGGAACAAACAAAGCCCACAAGAAGTGGGGCTATGTGAAGAGGCCAAACATAAGAATTATAGGGAACATAAAGATGTAAATCAGAAGATTCTTTGAACTAAATGATAATGGGGATACAATTGATCAAAATCTGTGGGATACAACAAAAGAATCCCCAAGAGAAAAACTTATGAGGGCACATGAGTATCACATCCACAAACAGAAGGATCACCAATCGATGATCTAATGAATCACCTTAAGGAATTGGAAAAGGAAGAGCAAACCAATCCCATAGTCAGCAGAAGAGAAGAAATAACCAAGATCAGAGCAGAACTAAATGAAATGAAGAACAAAACAACAGCTGTGTGAGGGAGCTGGTGTCCCAGGAACAAAGGCTACATGCTGACTATGGAGGATTTGAGATAGTGGGAGCCTCTCCCCAACCACAGCTCAGTGCCTTGGAGGGTGGGGTCTAATTGTGACTGGTCCAAGCTCCAGGAAGGTTGATTCACCCAGGCAAAGAGCACTTTAATACGCAGGTACAGGGACAAGGAAAATTAAAAAGAAGGAGGAAGTGAGAGGACTAGTAGGGGAAGCAAACAAAAAAAAAAAAAAGAAGAAGAAGAAGAAGAAAGAAGAAATAATACATGAGGAGGAATCAACAAAGAAATTCTGGCAACATGAAAAACCCGAGAAGATCAACTCCCTCTAGGGTTTACAAGGCAACTACCACAGATGATCCCACCTATAAAGAAGTTATGGCAATGACAGAAAGGATATTTAGAGTATGTATGGCAAAAGTTGTGAAGGAAATTGAAGAGAAAGTGGACAACCAAAAGGAAATCTGAAAATTGATCCAAAGTATGAATGAAAGACACAAGGAAATTAGAAAGGACATATCAGAGCTATGGAATTGAAGGGGTCACCCAGGGAGCTCAAAGAAACAGTAGGTAGAAAGTATCAATAACAGATTAAATCATAGAGAAGAAAGAATCTCAGAGCTAAAAGATAAGGCTTTGTACTAACTCAAGCATCCAAAGAGGCAGAAAAGAAGAGAGTAAAAGCAGAGCAATCACTAAACAGAATTATGGGACCTCACAAAAACATACAAACATTAAAATTATACATATCCCTGAAGGAGAAGAGGGAGACCCAAAGGTTTAGAAGCCCCGGAGGGCTGAAGGATATCGTAATTGAAAATTTTCCATGCAATACTGAAGATTCTGACACACTCCTCTTAGCTGGATAATGAACCCCAGTTCATGTCAGTACAAACAGAGCATTTCCTAGACACAAAAAAAATTAACCTAAAAAAGGTCAAAATGGCCTACAGGGCAGACTCATCAGGGTGACACCACATTTTTCAACAGAAACTTTTCAAGCCAGAAGAGAGTGGTCATCTACCTTTAATCTTTTTAAACACAACAACTTTTAGTCCAGAATTCTTTATCATGTCAAATTCAGCTTTATATTTGCCAGAAAAAAAATCAAATCTTTTGCTGGCATACAAACATTGAGGAAATTCACTACAACAAGATCAGCTATTCATGAAGAAATCAGCTCCGTTTTTCAAAATAATCATGAAATGGCCCAACAGCAAAGTAGTACCCAGACACTGAAAGTCAAAACCTAGCTTCCACAATGGCACAAGGAATACAACAAGCAATGGACATCCATCTAATAAAATGACAAGAATTCCACAATACTTATCAATTCTCTCAATAATTGTGAATGGCTTGAATTCCCTATTGAAGCAGCATAGGATAGCTGACAGCCTAGAAAGCACAAGCCTTCTATATTCTGTCTTCAGAAAACACATCTAATCTCTAAAAACAAAACAAGGCTTAGTTAGGGTGAAGAGCTGGAAAACAATATTTCAGGGAACTGAATATCAGAAAAAATGAGGGGTCACAATTCTATTTTCAGATAAAAGTAGTTTAAAAGTAAAGAAAGACAAAGATGGTCACTACATGCTGTCAAGGGAATAATACAAGAGAACATTTCAATTCAAAATACACATGTACCTAACTTAAATGGTCCCAGATTCATGAAAGGAACCCTAATTGCTGAGAACACTATGATATCTTGTAACACTATAATGGCTAGGAACTTTAATATCCATCTGACAGAACTGGAAAGATAAACACAAACTAAACAAACAAGGGACTTAAATGTAAGCCTAGATCAATTGGGCTTAATAGACATATACAGAACAAACCACCCCAAAGGTAATGAGCATACATTCTTGTCAGCTCATTGACCATATCTTGGGACAAAAATCAAAGCACACAAAATTGAAAGAATTGAAATTATACCTTGCATCTTTTCAGTCCACAAAGGAATGAAAGCAGATCTCAATTCCAACAAAAAACTTTATCCCTACACAAAGTCATGGAAACAAAATAACCTTATGCTGAACCACAGCTGGGTCAAGGAGGAAGTAAAGAAGGAAATCCTTAGATTCCTCAAACATAATGACATAATGACAATGAAGCCACAAGCTACAAAAAGCTGTGGGATACTGCAAAAGCAGTCCTAAGAGGGAAACTTATTGCATTAGAGGCCTACATCCAAAAAACAGAAAGAGCTACTCACAAAAAAGAACTAGTGAACTAACTTAAAGAACTGGAACAGAAAAAGCAATTCAATCCCAAACCTAGCAGAAGAAAAGAAACAATCAAAATTAAGCAGAAATAAACAAAATAGGGGAAAAAAAGAATCATTGAGAAAATTAATAAAACAAAAGTTGGTTTTTGGAAAAAATAAACAAAATTGATAGAACTTTGGCAAGATTAACTAGAAATAGAAAAGTAAGATCTATAATATTCTCAATTATAAATGAAAAGGGGGGGAGGAAGATACCACAGAGATAAAAGAAATCATCTCTGATTACTCCAAAATCTCTATGCCCACAATCTTGACAATGTGAAGGAAATGGACCAGTACTGGAATCACACAACCTCCGTAGACTTAACGAGGAAGAAATGGATCTCTTGAGCAGACTGATATCAAGCAGTGAAATTGAAGAAACAATAAAAGTTCCCAGTAACAACGACAACAATAGCCCTGCACAAGATGGCTTCACCCAAAATTTTACCAAACGTTTAAAGAAGAGCTAGTACATGTGCTTCAGAAACTATTCTGAAACACTGGGAAGAAAGCAAGCCTCCCCAACATTTTACAAAGCAACATCACTGTGATACAAAAACCAGAAAAGACCCAACAAAAAAAGAAATCTGCAGACAAATTTCTTTCTTTCTTTTTCTTTCTTTCTTTCTTTCTTTCTTTCTTTCTTTCTTTCTTTCTTTCTTTCTTTCTTTCTTTCTTTCTTTCTTTCTTTCTTTCTTTCTTTCTTTCTTTCTTTCTTTCTTTCTTTCTTTCTTTTTCTTTCTTTCTTTCTTTCTTTCTTTTTTTCTTTCTTTCTTTCTTTCTTTTTATTAAGTCTTTTGTACATAGATCATAAATAAATTTATGCCCATTTCAGTGTGTTGATTATTTGTACAAATTGGAGTGCTTACATCATACTAATCAACATAGCTTTCATCTCATTTACCCATTTATAGCATTAAGACATTTGTGTTCTACACATGATAGAACCAACTTGTACTTGCAATGTGCTCCATAGTTGTGGTCCCCCTACTATCCCCAACTGCCCCTCCCACCCCTTCCTCATTCCTCACCCTCCCCTTCCCTCCTTCATCATCGACTAAAGTTGTGTTTCATTTTTCATATGCAGGTGTGAGTTATTATAAATTGGTTTCACAGTAGTACTGAGTACATTGCATACTTTCTTTTCCATTCCTGAGATACTTTCCTAAGAATATTTTCCAACTCCATCCATGTAAACATAAAGGAGGTAAAGTTACCTTTTTTTTACTGCTGCATAGTATTCCATGGTATACATATACAACAATTTATTAATCCATTCATGGGTCGATGGGCATTTGGACTTCTTCCATGACTTGGCAATTATGAATTGAGCTGCAATGAACAATCTGGTGCAAATATTTTTATTGCCAAATGATTTTTGGTCCTTTGGATATACACCTAGAAGAGGAATTGCAGGATCAAAAGGCAGGTCTACATTTAGATCCCCGAGTGTTCTCCAAACTTTCTTCCTTTTTTTTTTTTGTGGTTTTTGGCTGGGGCTGGGTTTGAACCCGCCACCTCTGGCATATGGGACTGGCGCCCTACTCCTTGAGCCACAGGCGCTGCCCTCGCAACCCACAAACTTTCTTCCAAAAGGAACGTATGAGCTTGCATTCCCACCAGCAGTGCAGAAGTGTTCCCTTTCCTCCACATCCACGCAAACATCTGTTGTTTTGGAATTTTGTGATGTGTGCTACTCTTACTGGAGTTAGATGGTATCTCAGAGTGGTTTTGGTTTGCATTTCTCTGATGATTAAAGATGATGAGCATTATCATCTATTTTTCAAAAAAGAAGTTATAAAAATTAATTGGGACCTGAATTCATTTTCACGTGCTTTCTTTTTTTTTTTAATTTTTTTTTGTTTGTTTTGTTTTTTGTAGAGATAGAGTCTCACTGTACCACCCTCGGGTAGAGTGCCGTGGTGTCACACGGCTCACAGCAACCTCTAGCTCTTGGGCTTCAGTGATTCTCTTGCCTCAGCCTTCCGAGCAGCTGGCACTACAGGTGCCCGCCACAACACCCAGCTATTTTTTTGTTGCAGTTTGGCCGGGGCTGGGTTTGAACCTGCCACCCTCGGCATATGGGGCCGGCGCCCTACTCACTGAGCAACAGGCGCCGCCCTATTTTCATGTGCTTTCAAAGTTCATACTTTTTCCATTTAAATCATGACAGATAAATCAAGGTTCAAAATAAACCTCTATATATCTCCTTCTTTGGTGTTATTTCCAGTTCAGCAAATCCTATCCTCAATTGTTATTAACCAAATATCCATTATATCTGAAAAGTTTAGGCATCACTCTTATCCTTCAATGCTAGCATCAATTACCTTAATGAGATTCTTTGGGCACTTACATCTTGTTAAATTTGCCATCATATTCAATCTAAAGGGGAGGGAGAAACTCGAGAGCCATGAACAATAATTCAGAACAATACTAGTTGGCACAACGTTCTATACCTATATAAGTATTTTTTATGAGATTTTTCTTAGGATATCTTGGACACAGATCAGTTTTTTGAGAAAAAGAACACACTAACAATGCAAATGTCAAAGTAGATCTCATCTGGTTTTGATCAGACCAAACCCATTGGTCTTTAGTCATACTATGTATATTTATAGGATTTAGGGTAGTAGTTACCATCAGAAATACGTTGTCAACAAAGATGCCAAAAGTTTGCAATCTGGGTGAACTAAGAAGAAATAAGTAAGGACTCTAGAACCTAATTTGCATTTGAAAAATAAATAAAGGCTGGGAATTCACTATCTTGGAATTATATGTTAAATTATTTCCACCAACAAAACACATAATTTTAAATTTATAAATATAAAATGAACACATGTAAAACATCGTATTTATCTTATTAAAGTAGGAACCATTAAAATGTTAATACCACCTCAAAATAGTTCAAAGTCTAGGTATTTATAGGTAATTTGATAAAAGATGATAATAAAACAATTCTAAGATAGCTACAAACTGGTTAATGTTGAACTGGGCAATAACCCAAAAGGTCTGGTTTATCTTTTTCACTTCAAAACGGGTTTGGATCAGTCATGGTGGCTCAGGACTATAATCCTAGCACTCTGGGAGGCTGAGGCAGGTGGGTCAAGTGATCTCAGGAGTTGGGGAAAAGCCAGCACAAAAAGAGAGACCCTCTAATTACCAAAAATAGACAAACTAGCCACACATTGGGGTGGGTGCCTGCATTCCCACCTACTAGGGAGGCTGAGACAAGGGAATCATTTCAACTCAAGAGTTTGAGGTTGCTGTGAGCTAGGATGATGTTATACCCCTCTGCCCAGGGCACAGAGTAGGCATCTGTCTCAAAAACAAACAAACAGACAAACAAACAAACAAACAACAAAAATTTGTATCTCTTAGTAGCCAAAAACCTACAAATAACTCTGTCCAAACAGAATTATAAAATTGCCCAGTCAACACGAAAGTTCATCAATGGTGCAAGGCCATCAATGCACCGAAATGACACCCACAAATTTCTTGTGCCTGTTCTTACAGATAGAAATAGTAGCAATGACAATTTTTCAGGCAGATGAGGTTTAAAAAAAATATCCAACATGTGAGCAAATATATCCTTAGGCTATCAACTATAAAAACTTTCCCTGGGTGGCACCTGTGGCTCAAAGGGGTGGGGCTCCAGCCCCATATGCCAGAGGTGGCGGATTCAAACCCAGCCCTGGCCAAAAACTGTGAAAACGACAACAACAACAGCAACAACAACAACAACAAAACCCTTTCCCTGATTTTACTGATACAGTAAGAATAAGGTTTCTAAATAATTATTCAAAATAAGTGCATCCCTTAGGTTGAGTTCCAAACATGATACTTTGGGCAATAATCATCACAAAATGGTCACAAGGAGACATAATATGTTTGATGATGTCTATATTAATATAGTTCCAAGTATATTGAATTCATTTTTTTTTTGTCTGAAAGGAAGAAAAACCGTTAAAAGAGCACCAGATTACATGAATGACTAGTAGATCATTGGTTTTCAAACATTCTTGGCATTCCTCAAGAGTAAGTACATTTACAATGCAAATCCATACACAAATACATGTAAATTGACTGTATGATACATTTGTATGTACTCTCTGCAGCGTGTTCAATTTTTAATCAATTCTATTATTTGTATTTAATTAGTTGTTTACAGGTCAGAGTGCATTTGTATGCTGTTTATAAATAAACACATAATTATGGGCATAGTTTGTAAAACATTGTTATATATCATGGATTGCAAAGTAATCATAGTATGATAAGGCTCAGAGACATGGGTCTCTGAAGTGTGAGTTTGAATATAGAAAATATATACATTTATTTTCACTTAGTTTTTATTTACACAAAGAAGCTGCAGTACAAAGAATGTAAATTTTGATAGCTAATAATAGAATAAACTCGTTATGTACAAAAATGCATAACTTTAGATGAATGAAGCATCTTGAGTAAATTAAAGTACTCTCCAGACCTGGGCCTGAGCAGCTAAGC
Organism: Nycticebus coucang; assembly: GCF_027406575.1. Taxonomy (NCBI): domain Eukaryota; kingdom Metazoa; phylum Chordata; class Mammalia; order Primates; family Lorisidae; genus Nycticebus; species Nycticebus coucang. The sequence goes on from NC_069796.1 coordinate 82,708,032, forward strand.
CAGAGTCTCTGGTTCTTCCCAGAGTGAGCCTGCAGGGTGGGAGGCAGGATCTATGCGCATGAAGCCTGCACCTTGTCTCTCTCCTTTTTTATGCCTTTTCATTGTATGGTCAGCTGGCGAAAACCAAATTTTCATACTCATTTTTCTCCATTAGAGTTCTACAAATTGTAAAATTTTTTACCTCGTTTTCAGAGGCTTATCTGTCCCTTTTCTTTTCTTTATTTTTTTAAAATTAAATCATATCTATGTACATTAATGTACATTAATGCTTTTATGGGGTACAATGTGCTGGTTTTATATACAATTTGGAAGGCTTACATCAAACTGGTTAACATAGCCTTTACCCCACTTACTTAGTTGCTGTGTTAAGACATTTGTACGCTGCTCTTAATAATTTGACCTGTACCATTGCAATATGCACCGTAGGTGAAGTGCTATGGATTACCCTCCCTCCACCTGCTCTCATCCCTCCCCTCCTCTCCCACTTCTTTTCTCTCCTTCATTCTAAGACATAGTTGTGTTTTATCATTCGTATGAAAGTGTGGGTGAAATTATGTATTGGTTTCATAATAGTACTGAATATATGGGATACTTTTTTTTTCCATTCTTCTTTTTTTTTTTTATTAAATCATAGCTGTGTACATTGATATAATCATGGGGCATCATTCACTACCTTCACAGACCGTTTACCAAGTTTCACATATACCCTTGTAAGATACACACCTGGTGTAATCCCACCAATCCCCTTCCCTCTACCCACTTCCCCCCTCCCCCCCTTCCCTTTCCCCCTTCCCCCTACTCTTAGGTTGTAACTGGGTTATAGCTTTCTTTCTTTCTTTTTTTATTAAATCAAAGCTGTGTACATTGATATAATCATGGGGCATCATTCACTAGCTTCACAGACCGATTACCAAGTTTCACATATACCCTTGTAAGATGTACCACTGGTGTAATCCCACCAATCCCCTTCCCTCTATCCACCTCCTCCCTCCCCCCTTCCCTTTCCCCTTTCCCCCTACTCTTAGGTTGTAACTGGGTTATAGCTTTCATGTGAAAGCCCTAAATTAGTTTCATAGTAGGGCTGAGTACATTGGGTACTTTTTCTTCCATTCTTGAGATACTTTACTAAGAAGAATATGTTCCAGCTCCATCCATGTAAACATGAAAGAGGTAAAGTCTCCATCTTTCTTTAAGGCTGCATAATATTCCATGGTGTACATATACCACAATTTATTAATCCATTCGTGGATCGATGGGCACTTGGACTTTTTCCATGACTTAGCAATTATGAATTGGGCTGCAATAAACATTCTGGTACAATATCTTTGTTATGATGTGATTTTTGGTTTTCTGGGTATATGCCCAGTAGAGGGATTACAGTATTGAATGGCAGATCTATTTTTAGATCTCTAAGTGTTCTCCATATCTCTTTCCAAAAGGAATGTATTAATTTGCATTCCCACCAGCAGTGCAAAAGTGTCCCCTTTTCTCCACATCCGCGCCAGCATCTCTGGTCTTGGGATTTTGTGATATAGGCTAGTCTCACTGGAGTTATATGATATCTCAAAGTAGTTTTGATTTGCATTTCTCTGATGATTAAAGATGATGAGCATTTTTTCATACATCTGAAGGCCACGCACCTGTCTTCTTCAGACAAGTTTCTCTTCAAATCCCTTGCCCAGCCTGTGATGGGATCCCTTGTTCTATTCTTGCTAATGCGTTTGAGTTCTCTGTGGATTCTGGGTATTAAACCTTTGTCGGAGACGTAAACTGCAAATATATTCTCCCATTCAGAGGGCTGTTTGCTTTCTTTACTTACTGTGTTCTTGGCTGTGCAGAAGCTTTTTAGTTTGATCAAGTCCCAGTAGTGTATTTTTGAATCAGCTTCAATTGCCCGGGCGGTCCTCCTCATAAAATAGTCGCCCAGACCAATTTCTTGAAGGGTTTTCCCTGCACTCTCCTCTAGAATTTTTATAGTTTCATGTCTTAAGTTTAAATCTTTAATCCAGTGAGAGTCTATCTTAGTTAATGGTGAAAGGTGTGGGTCCAGTTTCAGTCTTCTACAGGTTGCAGGCCAGTTCACCCAGCACCATTTGTTAAATAGGGAATCTTTTCCCCACTGAATGTTTTTAATTGGCTTGTCAAAGATTAAATAATGGTAAGTAGCTGGATTCATCTCTTGGTTCTCTATTCTGTTCCAGACATCTACTTCTCTGTTTTTGTGCCAATATCATGCTGTTTTGAGCACTATCGATTTGTAGTGTAGTCTGAGGTCTGGGAGCATAATTCCTCCTGTTTTGTTTTTATTCTTGAGTAATGTCTCGGCTATTCGAGGTTTTTTCTGATTCCATATAAAACGAAGAATTGTTTTTTCAAGATATTTAAAGTATGACAGTGGAGCTTTAATAGGGATTGCATTGAACTTATATATTGCTTTGGGTAGTATGGACATTTTAACAATATTGATTCTTCCCAGCCATGAGATGGTATGTTTTCCATTTGTTAATATTTTCAGCTATTTCCTTTCTTTTTTTTTTTATTGTTGGGGATTCATTGAGGGTACAATAAGCCAGGTTACACTGATTGCAATTGTTAGGTAAAGTCCCTCTTGCAGTCATGTCTTGCCCCCATAAAGTGTGACACACACCAAGGCCCCACCCACCTCCCTCCTTCCCTCTTTCTGTTCCCCCCTCCATAACCATAATTGTCATTAATTGTCCTCATATCAAAATTGAGTACATAGGATTCATGCTTCTCCATTCTTGTGATGCTTTACTAAGAATAATGTCTTCCACGTCCATCCAGGTTAATACGAAGGATGTAAAGTCTCCATTTTTTTTTAATGGCTGAATAGTATTCCATGGTATACATATACCACAGCTTGTTAATCCATTCCTGGGTTGGTGGGCATTTAGGCTGTTTCCACATTTTGGCGATTGTAAATTGAGCTGCAAGAAACAGTCTAGTACAAGTGTCCTTATGATAAAAGGATTTTTTTCCTTCTGGGTAGATGCCCAGTAATGGGATTGCAGGATCAAATGGGAGGTCTAGGTTGAGTGCTTTGAGGTTTCTCCATACTTCCTTCCAGAAAGGTTGTACTAGTTTGCAGTCCCACCAGCAGTGTAAAAGTGTTCCCTTCTCTCCACATCCACGCCAGCATCTGCAGTTTTGAGATTTTGTGATGTGGGCCATTCTCACTGGGGTTAGATGATATCTCAGGGTTGTTTTGATTTGCATTTCTCTAATATATAGAGATGATGAACATTTTTTCATGTGTTTGTTAGCCATTCGTCTGTCGTCTTTAGAGAAAGTTCTATTCATGTCTCTTGCCCATTGATATAAGGGATTGTTGGCTTTTTTCATGTGGATTAATTTGAGTTCTCTATAGATCCTAGTTATCAAGCTTTTGTCTGATTGAAAATATGCAAATATCCTTTCCCATTGTGTAGGTTGTCTCTTTGCTTTGGTTATTGTCTCCTTAGCTGTACAGAAGCTTTTCAGTTTAATGAAGTCCCATTTGTTTATTTTTGTTGTTGTTGCAATTGCCATGGCAGTCTTCTTCATGAAGTCTTTCCCCAGCCCAATATCCTCCAGTGTTTTTCCTATGCTTTCTTGGAGGATTTTTATTGTTTCATGCCTTAAATTTAAGTCCTTTATCCATCTTGAATCAATTTTTGTGAGTGGGGAAAGGTGTGGGTCCAGTTTCAGTCTTTTACATGTAGACATCCAGTTCTCCCAACACCATTTATTGAGTAGGGAGTCTTTCCCCCAAGGTATGTTCTTGTTTGGTTTATCAAAGATTAGGTGGTTGTAAAATGTTAGTTTCATTTCTTGGTGTTCAATTCGATTCCAAGTGTCTATGTCTCTGTTTTTGTGCCAGTACCATGCTGTCTTGAGCACTATGGCTTTGTAGTACAGACTAAAATCTGGTATGCTGATGCCCCCAGCTTTATTTTTGTTACAGAGAACTGCCTTAGCTATACGGGGTTTTTTCCAGTTCCATACAAAATGCAGAATCATTTTTTCCAAATCTTGAAAGTACGATGTTGGTATTTTGATAGGAATGGGATTGAATAGGTAGATTGCTTTGGGAAGTATAGACATTTTAACAATGTTGATTCTTCCCATCCATGAGCATGGTATGTTCTTCCATTTCTTAATATCCTCTGCTATTTCCTTTCTGAGGATTTCATAGTTTTCTTTATACAGGTCCTTCACCTCCTTCGTGAGGTATACTCATAGGTATTTAATTTTCTTTGAAACTATGGTGAAGGGAGTTGTGTCCTTAATTAGTTTCTCATCTTGACTGTTATTGGTGTACACAAAGGCTACTGACTTGTGGACATTGGTTTTATATCCTGAAACATTACTGTACTTTTTGATGACTTCTAGGAGTCTTGTGGTTGAGTCTTTGGGGTTCTCTAAGTATAAGATCATGTCGTCAGCAAAGAGGGAGAGTTTGACCTCCTCTGCTCCCATTTGGATTCCCTTTATTTCCTTGTCTTGCCTAATTGTATTGGCTAGAACTTCTAGCACTACGTTGAATAGTAAAGGTGACAGAGGACAACCTTGTCTGGTTCCAGTTCTAAGAGGAAAAGCTTTCAGTTTTACTCCATTCAGTAAAATATTGGCTGTGGGTTTGTCATAGATAGCTTCAATCAGTTTTAGAAATGTGCCACCTATGCCTATACTCTTCAGTGTTCTAATTAGAAAAGAATGCTGGATTTTATCAAATGCTTTTTCTGCATCTATTGAGAGGATCATGTGATCTTTATTTTTGCCTCTGTTAATATGGTGGATAACGTTTATAGACTTGCGTATGTTAAACCAGCCTTGCATCCCTGGGATGAAGCCTACTTGATCATGATGAATGACTTTTTTGATGATAAGCTGTAATCTATTGGCTAGGATTTTGTTGAGAATTTTTCCATCTGTATTCATGAGTGAGATTGGTCTGAAATTCTGCTTTTTGTTTGGGTCTTTTCCTGGTTTTGGTATCAGGGTGATGTTTGCTTCATAGAATGTGTTGGGGAAGATTCCTTCTTCCTCAATTTTTTGGAATAATTTCTGCAGTACAGGAATAAACTCTTCCTTGAAGGTTTGATAGAATTCTGGAGTGAAGCCATCTGGACCAGGGCATTTTTTGGTTGGAAGATTTTTTATTGTTTCTTTGATCTCAGTGCTTGAAATTGGTCTGTTCAGGAGCTCTATTTCTTCCTTGCTGAGTCTAGGGAGAGGGTGTGATTCCAAATATTGATCCATTTCTTTCACATTGTCAAATTTCTGGGCATAGAGTTTCTGGTAGTATTCAGAGATGATCTCTTGTATCTCTGTGGGATCAGTTGTTATTTCCCCTTTATCATTTCTGATTGAGGTTACTAGAGATTTTACTTTTCTATTCCTCGTTAGTCTGGCCAATGGTTTATCTATTTTATTTATTTTTTCAAAAAACCAACTCCTTGTTTCATTAATTTTCTGAATGATTCTTTTGTTTTCAATTTCATTGATCTCTGATTTGATTTTGGATATTTCTTTTCTTCTACTGAGTTTAGGCTTAGATTGTTCTTCTTTTTCCAATTCCATAAGATCTCTTGTGAGATTGTTGATGTGCTCTCTTTCTGTTTTTCAAATGTAGGCATCTAAAGCGATGAATTTTCCTCTCAAAACTGCTTTTGCAGTATCCCACAGGTTTTGGTAGCTTGTGTCTTCATTGTTGTTATGCTCAAGGAAGTTAATGATTTCCTGTTTTATTTCTTCCTTCACCCATCTGTTATTCAACAGAAGATTGTTTAGTTTCCATGCCTTTGGGTGGGGTCGAGCATTTTTGTTAGAGTTGAGTTCACCTTTAGTGCCTTATGCTCTGAGAAGATACAAGGTAAAATTTCAATTCTTTTGGTTCTGTTGATATTTGTTTTGTGTCCCAGGATAGGATCCATTTTGGAGAATGTTCCATGGGGTGATGAGAAGAATGTATATTCTTTATCTTTGGGATGGAGTGTTCTATATGCATCTATCAAACACAGTTGTTCTAGGGTCTCATTTAAATCTCTGATATCCTTGTTTAATTTCTGTTTAGAGGATCTGTCCAGCTCTGTAAGAGGAGTGTTAAGGTCCCCTGTTATTATGATATTATCAGATATCATATTGCTCAGACTGAGTAAGGTCTGTTTCAAGAATCTGGGAGCATTTAAATTGGGTGCATAGATATTTAGAATTGAAATGTCTTCTTGTTGTATTTTTCCCTTGACCAATATAAAGTGACCATCTTTGTCTTTTTTGACTTTAGTTGCTTTAAATCCACATGTATCTGAAAATAAGATTGCAACTCCTCTTTTCTTCTGAATTCCATTTGCCTGAAAAATTGTCTTCCAACCCTTGACTCGGAGCTTTAATTTGTCTTTTGAAGCCAGGTGTGTTTCTTGCAGACAGCAAATGGATAGCTTGTGTTTTTTAATCCAGTCAACCAATCTATGTCTCTTCAGTGGGGAATTCAAGCCATTAACATTTATTGAGATAATTGATAAGTGTGGTAGTATTCTATTCGTCTTATTTTGTGAGAGTCCATTGCTTAGTTTTATCTTTTGCATCAGTGTGGAGGTTAGGTTCTGTCCTTTAATTTCTGAGTTCTTACTTTGCTGCTGATCCATTGTGGTGGTCAGTGTGCAGAACAGGTTTAAGTATTTCCTGTAGAGCTGGTCTTGTTGTGGCGAATTTCCTCAATGTTTGTATATCCATAAATGATTTGATTTCTCCGTCAATTTTGAAGGTTAGCTTAGCAGGGTATAGAATTCTGGGCTGGAAATTGTTCTGTTTAAGTAGATTAAAGGTAGATTGATTCTGTTTTCTATCACTGAAATGTGCTGTTGAAACCTTCTAGGACATTTCTTATTTCTGTTATTACACTTTTTAGCTCCAGAATTTTTGTTAGGATTACAATTTAAATTTTCTGACTCTATTGGTGTTCTCATCTTATTCATGCATTATTTCACCAATGTTCTGCAATTATTTGTTTATGTTTTACTTCACATTTTGAATTTTGTTTTGAAAGTTTTATCCTGTAGGTCAAATGACTGGGATAGTTCATATGTCTCTTCATGTATTTTTATCCTGTGAAGGAGATATACTTTATTTCTTTACTTCTGTAGGCTTTCCTGAGCTGTTTCCTTGTTTGTTTTTGTTTTTTTGTCGATCTAAAAACGACTGTAATTGTCGTTTTTAGATCCTTTTCCCAAGATATACTTAAAAACCCTGTATTCCTCTTAGCGTGTGACTGTTGAAATGCCCTCTTTTTAAGCTCATGCTTATCTAATGTTTTGACAGAAATTTTATTCCTTAGGTAAGTATATAAATAAATTATAGTAAGCACCTCTTTCATTCTTTTGGTATTAACTCTGGCATATGGCACTTGAACACAGCCAGGTTTCAGTGTACCTAGGGATCAGCCTGAGGTGAAAATTTAGGGTCTTCTCTACTCTTTTCTGATTATTTGTACTGTCCTTGGTATGATGTGATTTTTTTTTAAGTTTTTCTGTACACACGGGTGCTTTTGAATGTCCTCCTGAATGAGATATACTTTATTTCTTTCCAAAAGAATCTCCTTTGAATATTTTTTTCTTAGGCATTAAGCAGTCTAATTCTACATTTCCAACACAATCTTTTGTCCCCAGGATATGTAGATTGATAGTTTGCTTTGCAAAGTTTCTGCAATGTCACTGCTTTTCAGTCTATGTTCCAAGTTAGGTAAATAAAAGTTGAACATCTTGCATCAGTCATTTGGGTTACCCCCAAACAGGTTACAATAGGCATACCCCAGGATTTGTGAAATGGATATGCTCTGCTCTCTTTGGAATCAGGGACTAAGGTCCCATACTGTGAATGCAGACCACCATCAATAGAAGATTGCTTCCACAAAGAGTGTGAGTTGGTCAAGGGCATGGAAAAGTGTTGCAAAGGTTTCCTACTGATTAGAAGATTCCTTTTTCTTATTTTAGCATCTGTTCTAAAACTGACTATTTTCTAGAATCCTGACAAATTTATCTAACAATTACTGCTTTTTTCTATATTTTTATAAAGTGATAACAGCCTAAAGTTGCCTTATTCACTATTTTTCTCATGTAATTCTCTTTTGAAAAAATATAGGCATTTGTAGCTTTAAATTCACCTCTAAGCACTTTTTAGTTGCATCCCATAAGTTTTGGTATTTGTGTCTTTATTTTCATTTCTATCAAAGTAGTTTCTGATTTCCCTGTGATTTCTTTATTGACATATTGATAATTTTATTTTGTTTTCATTTATTTTTTGAAACAGTCTGATTTTATGGAATGGCTAGTGTGTGAGGGTGTGATTACAGCTCACTGCAATTCCAAACTCCTGGGCCTACACCATATCCTCCTGGCTCAGACTCCTGAGTCACTAGAACCATTTTTCTTGCGCCACTATGCCCAGTTAATGCCTTTTATGTTTTATAGGGATGGGGTCTTGTTGTGTTGTCCAGGATAGTATCAAGGTCCTGGCCTCAAGATTCTGGCCTAAATTAATCCTCTTGCCTTGGTCTCCCAGTGTGTTAAGATGATAATATACATGAGCTACTATGCTTATCTTGTTTTAATTAAATTAATGAATTAATTCAGATTCAGACCATTGATCCAGAGATTGTTTTAGAATATTATTTAATTACCATGTATTTGTAATTCTTCCCAATATCTTTCTATTATTACTACCAAATGTTATTACTTTTGATGAAATGCAGGAACCTCCTCTGCCTTCTCAATGGTGCTGTGGTGCTGGGGATGCAGAGAGCAGCAAACCTGAGTACTGCAAATTTGGAGCTATGGTTGGCATCTCCACATTGTAATTATTGCCAGAACTCACTGGTAACACTTGGGACCTGTGTAGGTCATGCAAATGAAACTCTCTCATCCACTTGCCTCACTGCTGCCACTAGCTACATTCAAGCAAAAACTATTGCCTCCAGTGAAGGAGGGAAGGGCTTGTAGTCTTCTCTCCATGTCTCTCCCTTCTGGGAATAGCAAACCTCCTGATAGGCAAGTCACTGGCAGAAGTAAACCTACCCCAGCAGAGCACTTCAGCCACAGCACACAGTCAGTCTGGTAGCCCTGAACTCAGTGAGCTGAGCTTCCCCCACCACCATTGTACATCTGAGCCTGGTGGGAACTATGAATCTAGGTGCTTTTGTGCCTCACAGGACAGAGGCCATTGTCCATGCTCAGAGTGGGAAGTATAAACATCTTATGCACCCAATCAGACTAAGAGAAGTCTCAGCAGAAACCTTATAGGCCAGAATGAATTGATTTCCCATCTTTATTTTTAAAGAGAATATCCCACAAAGCAAAGTTTCATGAATGAAGTATAAAAAAGGCTTTCACACACAAGCAAACCCTGGGATATATATTACCCCTAGACATGACCTACAAGAAATTCTCGAAGGTATTTTAAACACCAGAACGAACGGCTGATGTTGACCAGTATAAGAACTCTGCAAATATAAGCACTGATATTCTAGAAAACAGTAATACAGGGGACAGTACAAAGTAACTGGTAACAATCATCATTATGACTATCAATATTAAAATTCAATAGAAATGGTCTAAACACTCCCATTTAAAAGATATAGATCAGCAGAACACATGAAAAAAAAAAAAAACACTCACAATCTAAGTACATAGTGTCTCCCAGAAACTCATTCAATTTGTAGAGTCTCATAGATTGGAGTGAAATGGGTAGGAAAAAATATTCCACACAAGTAGAAATTTTAAAAGATCAGGGTAGTTATTCTTATATTAGACAAAACTGATATTAAATCAACAAAAGTAATAAAAAGACAAAGATAGTTATTATATAATGATATAGCGATCAATTGAACAAGAAACTCTAATAATCCTAAATATATATGCACCTAACACCACAGTTCACAGATTCATAAAACAAATACTACTAGATATATGCAATGAAATAAGCAGCAACTTAGTAACAGTGGCAGACTTCCAAATATAAGGACAGACACAAAGAAGTAGACAAGGCAGAAAATCAACAAAGTAACACTGTTCCTAAATGAGATGTGCAGACAAATGGACCTAACAGACTTTTATAAAACATTCTATGCCAAAACGTCAAAATATACATTCTTCTCATCTGCATATGGAACATTTTTTAACATACAGTATATATTAGGACACAAAATACATCTTGGAAAATTAAAAAAAATAATGAAACATCAAACCACAGTTCTTCTCAGATCACAATGAGTTCAAATTAAATACCAATTCTAAGAGGCACTCTCAGAACTACACAAATACACGGAAGTTAAACAGCCCGCTGGAGAATGATTTTGGGACCAACAATGAAATCAATGAGAATGAAAACATTTTTTGAATTGAATGACCATGATGACACTACCTACCAAAATCTGGGGATTACAGAAAAGCAGTGCCGAGAGGGAAGTTCAAAGCACTCAATGTCTACATCAAAAGATCGTAGGTCAGAAAATAACAATGTACTATCACCACCACCACCCCCCAAGAAACTAAGTAAAAATAAAACAAAACAAACACAAAGCTAACAAAAGACAAGAAATGACAAATATTACAAAAGAACTGAAGGAAATTGAAACAAACAACAACAACAACAAAAAAAATATACAAAGTATGAAAGAATCAAAAAGTTGGCTCTTTAAAAAGATAAAATTGACAGACTAGTAGAGAGGGTAATCAAGAAAAGCAGAGAAAGGATTAAAAATTATGGGTCCTTATAAAAGTTTTGAGATACACAAAAATCAAGAAATGTAAAGTGTGCATGGATGGAAATGAATGAAGCCCTCCCAGCAACACCAAGAAGCCAAGTAAGTTGCAACTTGCATGAGTGAATCAGAAATGAAGCAATTCAATGTGTTTCTTGGAAGTGAAATAATAGATCACAGGACTCTGTTTCAAATTTTTTGTAGTGACCCATGTAAACTCAGTCAGAAATGAGGAAAAAAGAAATGACAAAGGAGACACAAAAATACAAAATCTCAGAGTGCTATGAACACTTCTATGTACACAAATTAGAAAATCTAGAGGAAATGGATAAACATTGGGAAATAAACAACCTCCCAAGTCTGAATCAGAAAGAAATTGAAATTCTGAACAAACCAATGTCTAGTAGCAAGATTGAATCAGTAATACGACATCTACTAACAACAAATAAAGCCCATAACCAGATGTGATCACAGCCAAATTCTATTAGATCTGCAGAGAACTGGTAAGTCTCCTACTGAAATTGATCCACAACACAAAGAAGAGGGAATCCGTCTGTGAAGTGAGTATCACACTGATACCCATGCCAGGAAAGGATACAATAAAAAAAGAAAACTATAGACTAATATCCATTGTGAATACACACGCAAAACTCCTCAACATAATACCAGCAAATCTAATTAAACGACACATCGAGAAAAAAATTCCCCATGATAAAGTCAGTTTCATTCTAAAGGTGCAAGCATAGTTTAACACACACATTTAGAAATGATCATGCCGTCCTCAATCACGTTGATTTTATAAAGATTCTAAAGTTTTAAATGTTCTAAAATTACAAATGAACAAACATGTTTTTTCTAAACTGGTAGTTGAAAATATGATTTTAATATGTACTTTCCATAGAAATGTTAATTTTTGTTTTATATTCTATTATATAGAATAGTTTTATGGAATAGAATTCCATTATATAGAATATATAGTTTTCCTCATAGCTGTATCAATTTTGAGAGAACTGTGCTTAATCTCACATTAAAATCATCAATATAATCAGTTCTGTTTACAAACTCAAATAATTTGGAATTATCATACTAAATAACTGTACAAAAATTTTACAGCTGATATTACTTCTCAGTTAACTTAACCTTTTATCATTGTTGTAGTACACACTCCATCACTAGTACATTTGTTGTTTGATGTTTTACATATAGTGAACATATCTGTTTTGAAACTAGTATTTGCTTATTGCAGAGTTTTCCTCCTTAGTTTGAACCTTTGATAGACCTTATTTTAGTTGTTACATTGTAAAAGGAATATAGCTGATTTTCTTCACACTGTAGATCATTCTCTGTTCTATGGCTTAACCCGCCATTTCTCTTTTGCAAGGACTTGTGAAGCATCATCATCTAGTTCTAAGATTTGCAAGTGCACTGATAAGAGCTTCACCTCCTTTTCCTCTTCAGAAAGTCACTGAGCAGTGTTCTGATCATAGTTGTTAATGAAAAGGTATTTAAATATTTTATTTAGAACGCTAGCTGTTTCAAGCATAATTTTTCAGTTTTCTCATCTATTATAGTTTTGGGGCTATTATGGGAAAATTGCTAAATATTTCTTCTTAAAATAACAGGTACAGAGATACAAATGTGATATTCACACAAAAAATGTCTTCAAAACAGAATAGAAATTCAAGAAATATATCTAATGATGAAAAAGTTGATATGTAACTGTTCCTATAGAAAGTGTAATGTGGATTTTATACACTATATGAAGATGAATAACACAGTTGTGGTTTGGGAGTCCTGATTATTATCCATGGGGGGAGAGAGGCATGGTTCTATTTATACTTCGTAGCATTCTACTGCTAAAACATGTAATTAACAACATGTTGTAAACCCAGGCTTTATTTTCCGGCTAATTTATACAACAGGAAAGATGTAAAATCCTTCGATCTATTGAAAGATGTGTCTAGCATCATCCACCAAGTACGCTTACTGCCAGTGAACTGGTGGATATGTCACATTAGGAAGAATGTCATAAAAATAGAGGCATTGGAATCTTGTAAAAATAGGGACATTGCAATAACCATCAATATAAACTTTTGAAAATTATTGTAGGATCATAAGAGAAGTGCTCCTGCCATGCGAAACTATGTCCCTGCTTTCTTCTATGAGCTTGGCCATTTACCTCAGCACATTCACTAAGCCAATAGCTGGCAGATACCTGCAAGGTAAAAATTAGGAGTGCTCTTTCACAATACTACCTTACTAAAATTATGGGATGGGAAATTCTCATCATATGCTCTTTGTTCCAGAGAAGTGTGTGACATCATTCAAGTACTTACTAGCTTGTGGAGGGGACTTGTGGAGGGGACTTGCTCTTTAGAAACGCCCAGTTTCGAAGGGATAGTCTTTTGTTATTTTTGATAATTACTAATGGACAAAATACTGGATAAAAACAGGAAATAAACATAGCTAAGTTTTCCATTCGTGCTACATCACGCATATAAGCTACATAAATGGTAAGGCAGCAGTTGGTCCAGTAAAAGAAAACGAAGCAGCTCACCAGCACCAGGGTAACACAGGTGGCCTTGGTCTCAGGAGAGGGCCCTGTGCTATGGCTGGTCCTGTGGATATACTGGACTCTCCTGTGGTGTGTGATGAGATGCACTGCAATATATACACTGCTGCAGATCATGAGGAAGACACACAAGAAATCCCGCACAATCACGGCTCCTAGAAAGACAGCTACCTCCACTCTAGAGGATCTCCCAATACAATATCCCAGATTATATGGTTGTTGGATGCTGCTGGTGTTGTAGGGGGCCCGAGAATACAGGATGATTTGGATGTAGATCAGCATGTTGATGATCCAGTAGGAAAGGAAGGCAGGCAGGATGCATGTGGAGACCTTGCGTCTGAGCCATGCCCACCTAGAGTTGCTGGGAATGATATTAATGGCCTGAAATATACTCAGAAAAGATGTTGTACAGAGGGAAAGACCTCGGGTGACTCTGTACATGTAGAGTACTACCTTACAGCCAATGTCATCCATGAAGTTTCTTATTTCAAGAGAGTTTATTATTTCTGGAATTCCAATGAAAATAATTGTCATGGTATTAGCTAAAGTTAGGTGGGTGAATATCAAATCTATAGGCTTCTTCATATGGGGCTGAAAAAACATTTTAATGTGTACCATGAGAAGTATTGTGTTCCCAGTAAGACCAATCCCAATTAGAGGGAGAAAGAATATTCCCAAAATAGTTTCAGTTGGAATTAATAATTTCATTGATGGCTTCTAATTTGGATAGACTCCTGCCCACCTGTAATGGAACACAAATGGCTTGTAATTTTGACGGGAATAACTGGACTCCTTGTAGAGAATGTGAGGTATGATCACTCTCTCAGAAGGTTGTTGAAATGCTCTGTAAGAATATTTAGGATATTAAGAATTAGTCTGGAGGAATATGTCAAAGATTATTGTAGTAACTTCAGAAGACTATAGAGGTTGAGACAAAGCACTGTTTTAGAAACATTACTGTAACCTATTTTCTGAGAAAGAAATCAAGTATCCCGAAGTTCCAAGTTTTATTTCCTAAAAACATTTTCTATTTGTAGAGGTTGTACTTAAATTTTACCTATCTTTTCTGAATTTCATTTCAAAACTTTGAATGCATTTCTGTTTTGTGTCTCAATAATGGAAAATCATCACAATATTTTAATGCATATTATGATGATTCTGCCTTGCATGAAGTACCTGGTTGTTGTCAGTCTCCAGGAGAAGATCCCATCCCCAGGCTTAAACAAGACAGTCTGGCCGTGTACATTTCATTCTTATGACCCTTGCTTTCACTCTTCCCCAACCCGAAGACACTTTTAGCACACATGGTGAACATTAGAGGAGCTTAGTTGGCAGTTCACTGTATACACTGTCTCTGCTGTAAAAATTCACTTCATGTTCTTTGCTCCACTCTGAAGTCTTTGCTTCTATTTCAACTGTCTCAAGTAGTGGATTCTTCCTTTCCTGCACCCTGTTGTGCTCCCAGGCCTGAAGGTGGGAACATCCTCTTTGATCCTCAGGATGACTCTCAGATAATTCTCCATCACACCAGCTTCAGAACGATTGTCACTGACCAACAGCATCCATCATTGTTCTTGTGGAAATAATCTGCTGACCCCAAGTCATCCCTCTCCTCAACTCCTGACTCACTGAGCACCACCTTAAACTCCTGTCATTGTTCTTGGTTGACTGTGGTGTCACAGATCATCTGTCCAATGCCCTTGCCCTCTGAGTTCTGCAGTCTTCTTTTTCTAATACTCACACCTCAGCCACTTTGCCCACTCCCCCTGCTAATTCCCTAGAGATTATTACCAATATCTGTGAACTTCTATTTAATTTCATGCATCCTCTTATTCTCTCACTGGCTATTGCAAGATCAGTACAACCTTTTTGATGTCATGAGCTCCACCCCATTGATCTCTTTATTCTCCATCACCTTCCCATAGCCTCTCTTTCCTTTTTATTCAAACCTTGTAAGACCCAGCATTATGACCACTCCCAGTAAAAACATATGATTGTGTTTCTTTTTTTTTTTCCTAGTTCCTAGTCTGCACCATAGGAAAAAAAATTCTAGTTATACAATCTACCCTTATAAACAATGGAGAAAAACAAAGGGAAATTAACTCAACTTATATCAAATTCCTTGCACTAAATTTCAGTGAACTTTTATAATTTTACAGAAATTATAATACATTTTCTAAACTATTCTGAATCTATGTAATTTCTCATCCTCTGATGACTACTTTGTATTATCTTTTCTAATCTCAAACTGCCAACATAACCTCTCTACATATCATAATGAAGTGATGGTATACTGTATATTTTATAAGAAAAACAAAAATTCTAAATATTATTACTTTCATGGTGGTGCTTGTAGCTCAGGGGGTAGGGCGCTGGCCCCATATATGGAGGGTGGCCAGTTCAAAACTGGCCCTCACCTAACTGCAACAAAAAAAGGCCAGGCATTGTGGTGAGTGCCTGTAGACCCATCTACCTCAGGATGCTGTGGCAAGAGAATTGCCTAAGCCCAAAAGTTGGAGGTTTCTGTGAGCTGTGATGCCATGGCACTCTACTGAGGGCAACGGGGTCAGACTCTGTCTTGAAGAAAGAAATTATTATGTTTAATAGTCAGCATTACATTTCTCACATATCCTGCGTACTTGCTTAGAACTTCATCCTTCTCTCCTTGCACAGTGATTGAATTCTTCTTGATTACTTTCATTAGACAATAAATGTGAACTGTCTTTTTTTCTCACTAACCTATCTTTCGTTATTCTCTCTAATGTGCTTTCTGAAAATTTCCCTTAGCAACTTACACATGTATTGTATTTCTTGTATATTTCATTATTGAGAGAGAGGGAGTGAGGGAGGGAGGAGAGTAGGAGGGAAGGAAGAGAGGGAAGGAAGGAAGCGAGGGAGGGAGAGACAGAGAGAGAAAGAAAGAAAGAAAGAAAAGAAGGAAGTAAGAAAGAAAACTCTATTATGAGGGATGTGTATTTTCTCAGAAATACTAGGATGTCTGAACTTTAGGAAACCTACTCACTGATTCACATATTAGTAATTAAAGGAAGCAAGGCACACGACCAATTCAGTAAATGAGAAATGTGCATTTATATATATCGAAAACTGATTTATGATGAAAAAAACCCCCGAAGTATATTATAAATAAAAATAAATTTTTAACTTTATACAAGGTAGCTTATAAACATAGGGGATATAAATTATGTAAACAAATGTAGTTTTAAAAAATATAAGGTTTAAGTCAATCTTAAGTATAAGGAGCATGCCAGCTATCATCGGTCTTATTTTAAATTCCATTTATAGCTTCTAAAATGTGTGGTGAAAGAAAAGCAGAGATAAGCATTTCCAAAACAAAATAATTGATTGTTGTTATTCACTGAAGATAAGATGGTCTACACTGAAAAATAAATTTGAAACTTCAGAGAAAGTTCTTATAAAAGCACAGCTCAGTAATTCTACCAGATAGATTGTTATATTAATAAATTTAATATAGGTATTTTTATTAGGTATCATAACTTTAGAAAACATAAAATTTTCAATAACAATGAAACTATTAGATAAACTCCATTAAGTACAATAATTTCCTGCATATAATTGTATAAATCAATTGAAAAGTATTAAGTTAGACAGAAACAGGTAGTATTGTGTAGAGCATTTATATATCAGAATATCCCATGTCATAAAAGATCAGTGCTCACCAACATTTAAAAGTTAATACCATATCCAACAAAACATAAATCCCTTTGTTAATGCTGAATTTGACAAGTTAATTCTGAAGCAGACATACAAGATACATAAAAAAGAAAAATGTGCTGGCGCATGAAGAGAATATTTAAAATAGGTAAGAAAATAAATAGAGGAGATGGAAGGGAAATACATAAGAAAGAGAATTAAAGTCAGGAGACAATGTTTTGTGAAAGTGAAGGAAAAATCCCAAGTGCCCATTGACCCCACGAATGGATTAATAAATTATGGTATGTGTATATCATGGAATACTATGCAGCATTAAAAAAGATGGAGACTTTAACTCTTTATGTTTACATGGATAGAGTTGGAAAATATTCTTCTTAGTAAAGTATCTCAGGAATGGAAAAAACCTATCCAATGTACTCACTCCTACTATAAAACCAATTTATAATCACACACACTTTCATATGATAAATGAATCATAACTATAGCCCAGGATGAAGGAGGGAAGGGGACGGGGAGGGGAAGGGAGGGGGTGGTTTGATAGAGGGAGGGTTAATGGTGAGACCACAATTGTAAGGGTACGAGTCAAATGTATCAAGTATTGAACACAAATGTCTTAACACTGTCATTAAGTAAATGAGGTGAAAGCTGTGTTAATTAGTAGTATGTAAGCACTCCAATTTCTACAAATAATCAACACATTGAATCCCACAAAGGCATAAATAAATTCATGATCTATGTATATATGACTTAATAAAAAAAAAAAGAAAATAATATGAAGGATAAGTCAAACTATAAATGAAAAAAGAGGGTGATTTTATTGTCTTCTCAGGAGGAAAATCAGCTAAGGAGAGTGAAGGAGAAGAGAAAAAAACAAATGGACAGGCAATAAGATAAAGAGAATTGTGCAAGTAAAGAAGTCATAGAGGCAAAGAAAGCAAAAGAGGTATAAGAAAATGATAAGAAATAACTGAAAATATGTTTGTAAGAATAATTTAGAAGGCATGAAATGGGGCATTTTAGGAAATGAAAAAACAATAATTTTCCAGAAACATTTGTGTTATGACTAAAAAACCGCTGTAACAACGTTCAGGTGAGATCTTGTAGACCCAGTTAAACCTGCAGAGATAATATAAAGATTAAACTACGGGCACTTAATATTCAACAGATGCAAAAGGATGTCTTCTGGGAGCTTACCTTGTCCCAGTAAAAGCAGAATCATCTGGAAATGAAGCTGTCATAAATTCTCTCCCCCTAGAGAGTTTTATGGCTATTTAAGAAAAACCAGAAAGACCACATACACCTGCATAAAGAAACATTATCACACACCTCTTTATCCGTTTGTTCTCCTAAATACGCATTTGTCCTTTCCATAGAAGCATTTTCTCTGCCCATCTTTCCTTTTTAAAAGAAACTATGTAAGCCCCTAATTTTAGCCATTAGTGTACTACTTTTTTTTGTGAGCTTCCCGATGCATATGAAAACTTTCCTGTATCTATTAACCCATCTTTTGTCAGTTTACTTCTTAGGCCCACAGATACTGAACACAAGATGATAGATGAGAACAGGGTGTGGTAGAAACTGAAAAAGATAAAAGGAAGCACTCTCATGACAGAAACAAAACCAAGAGACTGAAATAATAATGGAAGAAAAATGACAGAAAATATACCTAAAAATGGTTGAAATAGAAAATCTTCCAAATTATTTTTAGATTGAAAAAGTTACTGAACAAATAATACTGGTGAACTTGGAAAAACAGGGACATGGATTTGAATACTGGAAGATGGCAAGATGAAAAGGTGAGCATATGGTGAACAAATTGGATTATAAGGCAATGTTAATATGACAGAGGAGATGAAAACACACACATTCAGGACAGAGAAGAAATAACAGGTATTAAAATCTATTTGTGTAGACAGCGTTTAATTCTCAAAGTGAAAGACCCCTGAGTGTGAGAGTGGAGGAGGTTCAGAAAGAAACAATGACCGAGTGGGTGACACTGTACTAACAATGTGAATTAAAGAAGCAGCAGAGAAAGTGACAACGGCTAACACGCAAAAAAAATAAAAATAAAAAATAGACCAATGTAAGAACGTCACAGGTGTTCGTAGGCAGAAACTAAAGTGGGGCATTGAGAAGAGAATAATATGAAAGGAAACTAAGCGGAGAAAACAAAGAAAGAAATAATTACCCACTAGTAAGGCTGGAGCTCCCTGGGCTGAGCCATCAGTCTTCATCAACAAAGTTTCCAGGAGATCAGGCTTTCCTGCTTGTTCCCAGAACCTTCCTGCTCTTCCTGGACCCTGGTATATACTAGTACCCTTGTATCACATTCTGGGGTCTCTGGCTCCACATGCCTTTCGGGAGCAGCATCTCCCACCATTTTGGAAATATGACCCTGGAGCTGGGGAGCTTTCTCCTGGCTAGTCTGGTTCATTTCCAAATCAGTTTCTCCCCACTTAGGTGATGTCTTGAGGCTAATCCATGTAATGTGTTAAATTAAATGACACCTCATGGGTTATTTGTAACCATAATATTTAAATAAATATTATCATTTAAAATAGTTGCAAACAATGTCAATTTTTACATGGTGTGATTATTCACCTAGTACATAAAATATTTCTCACATCTGTCATAAGTAAAGCCTATGGGGTATTAATAAAATATTTTATGTCATTTATTTTACTTGTTGAACACATGCTTCTATTCCACATCTCCAATAAAAGATTGACGTAATATGATATGCTTTATAATGGAAGGCCATTATTGATCACTCTATTTTACATTTCTGCAGATATGCTTGTGTATTATTTGTATTTGCTCCAACATTAAATTAAACTGCTTCTTAAATGCCTCCACAGCAATATTACTCATAGCACACAACTGACAAGGCAATATTTATTTATGCAAACTGATATAAACTAACACCACAGAAGCAAAATGTTATTTAAAATGCATCTCATGGGAGAGAAGTTGTTTATTTTTCAAATAGCTTAAGAATCTATATGTGGAATAATATATTTTATGAAAAAAATTATAAATATAAAGAATAAAGAGAAACTTTTATAGTAAATTTCCTTGATTTTTTAAAGTTTTCAAATTGAATACCTCATAATAACTAGATACTTTTCTATATTTAAAAAATTATTTGTTATTAATAATTAGATCTTCTCAGTACTTTAGAGAAAACATACATTTAAAGAAAAGTTTAAAAGTGAGAATCAGAGCAAAAATAAACTTCCTGAAATGTTTTGAACTAAAAGTATTAGAACATATACAAGGTAAAACTAAATACTTTTGAAGCACCTCAAAAATGGTCAGAAATACGTAAAAGAACATTATAGAAGAATGAATAATCATTGTGGAAAACTATGTTTATGAATGTAAAGAAGTGATTTAGAGGATAAAATTAAATACATTTAAGTTAAAAAAATGGAGACCCATAAGGATGAAAGGTGTAGGATAAGAGGGAAGGATAGAAAGAGTCCACAGGAAATTAAAATGGGATTTTTAAGCAATAAATTAAGGGCAGAGAAATAACTGAGAACAATTACAGAAGGTACAAGATTTGTAGTGTATAACCCATTTTATAAAGGTTGATACATTACAAATAAAGAAATATCAATATGAGAAGTGAGTTTGAAGATGGTGAAGTGAAAGAAAAATAATTTTGATTAGTGCAATCAGAACTAGGGACAAAGATAAATGAAAGGGAGAAGGCAGGAGAATAAAAGCTGTCAGAGGAAAGAGAAATGAGATAAATGGAATAGAAAGCAAATGCTAAAATGCAGATGGAGGAGCATGGGGGTAGGAACACGGAGAGAAGAGATGTGCATTTAGGTAGTGGTGAAGTATAGAATGTAAAAAAAAAAAAATTGGAAGAATAAAGAACTCAGGAAGGCAAATTCTTCTTGCCTAGTATGGCATGGCCAGATTTCTCCGTTCATCTGTGAGCTTCAGGCAGGGAGGGACTTACTGAGCTGCCTTCAAGCTGATTCAGGGGACTCCTCTGCTCAGGGCAGCTGGATGCCTTTGCCTGGCCTGGGGATGTAGGTGATGGGTTACTTTATCCCCTCTGTTCCAAGTTGTTCACAGGGAACTTTTTGATTTGTCCAGAGGAATTACAAATTACTCTCTTAATCACAGAGTGTTCTATTGGTAAATTTAGAAGTGTTTTTAATTAAAGTCACCACCTGAGTCACAAACATTCCTTCCTCAACTTTATGACAAGTGATTCTACAGAGCTGCATAATAGTAGAAGGAGAAGTAAACTCAGGGTATTAATTGTTTTACTTATTTTAAAAAAAGAGAAACTATTATTGTTCTAGTCACAGTCCAGCCGTCTAGAGAGGAATTAATTTCTTTCTTCTAAGAATTGATCCATAATTTACTTTCAAGCATCCATGTCTCCATCTATTAATATTTAAATTTAAAAGCAATGTAAATGTTGTGACCTGAAGATAATAAATGACAAGTGAAATTTTAATGACCAATATATAGCAAGTGCTATAATTAGTACAAATTTATGATTCAAACAATTTCATCTGTGGGTTTTTATTCCTTGTTTTGAATGTTGTACAGTGGTCAAGGTATAGTTTTGTAGTTATTCTATAATAGACCGATCAGTCCAAGAAAAAAAATGAAGCTGAAATTTGTGTATTGCCCAGGCCAATGCAGTAAATGCTGATTTGTGATATCTTTGCACAAACATATCAAAAGAGGAAATGAGTTTCTTTTTAGGTCTTGAAATTAACAGGCTTTTGTCTCATGCTCATGCGGTGGCTTATGCAGAAAGTACAGGCTCTTTCTTACTGATATATCTCCTAGTATAGCCTCTTCTTTCACCCACACAGGCATCAACCCCAGGACATCAGACCCGGAGGTGCTATGTCCTTTCTCAATTAATCACTGGACAAGTGTTTATTGAGTGTCTAATTTCCAGTTACCAAGGTTTGAAAAATCAACAATAATTCACATGGCTAAATATCATAAAGATTCATCAGGTAAGCTTGCTGTCATATTAGCAGGGTGTTTTGCAGTATCCTCCAAAAAATTATGATAGTGTACTTGAAAAAGAGGGTATGACCACCTGCCACTGTCAGCCAATATGCAGAGATGAGGATAGGTCCACCAAACTTCATTTGTCTGAAGGCCAACAGTTCTGAAGAACAGCGGGAGTAATCTCTCTAAGACTGTTCTAGTCTTCTATTTCCAAAATGACAGTTTTACACATAAAAGTTAAAAGCAAGAACCATATAACTCTTATCACAAACAACAATTAATACATATCTTAACGGTAATTGCCATAACTTATGACCCACAAGAAACAATAATTGACATAACCCATTCCCATACAACAATGTTCTAATTCAAAAATTAATCTTTTAATCAATTGCCCTAAACTACTCAAGATATACACTTTTAGGTTAAAGCCAAATTTATAAAACAAGAAGGATGGAAGACATGAGGTGAAGGTCAACGTAGGACCTAAACCAGCCAGACTAGCTCTGTTGTGTCAACCATAGCCTGACTGACTCATCTTATTCTCACTGTACGTGCTCTCAATAGTAACTTCCAAAATCACCAATCAGAACAGGGAGCAAGATGGCGGCAGAGTAACAGCTTCTTTGCAACCAGGCGCCGTGAGATTGGGGAGAGAAAACTCCAGGCATCTCTGGCTTATGGGCTCTGCTTGGAAACATCTCTTTGGGTATGCAGGGAGACAGCTGGAGACTTCTTGACCCCAAGAGAAGGAGAAAAGCAGTGGAGAACTGGCAAGTGGTTATGTTCATTCAGTCTAAGGCTGCCTGCAGCTGCAATTACAACAGCAGCAAGATTGCAAACAAGAAAGGCCTTCCTGTGGGCTGTTTTGTTTTTTTTGGACTTGGGCACTTGGTTGAACTACCTTGGGAGAACTTGGGTGAGAGTACGGATGAGTTTAAGTGTTGCCTATGGCCCCAGACTGAGTCACTAAGCCAGAACAGAGCTGATATCATTAGGCTGTGGGCCACACACACAGCCATTGTAAGAGAACTGCCCCTGCAGGCTCTGCTCTCAGGGTCTCAGAGTGAGGATCGGGCTGGGAGAGCTTGGGTGAGTAATATAGTCACTGAGCAGTGCCAAAGGCCGGGAAGAGGGAGATTTCAGTGTTTGGCTGTAGCAGGGCTGTCTTGCAGCCTCAGCCTTTAGGGGCATACAGTGAGACCAGTTTTTGTGCACTAGATAGTGGGCAGCCACTTCAGGAGAGATCCCAGCAACAAGTGCTTTACTGGGAAAGCTTCTGCTTAGCCAAGGTTATGGTTTAAAGTGTCTTTTCAGCGGGCTGAGGAGGGATTTAGGTTCTCAACCCTGCAGGGTTTGAGAAATCAGCAGAGGGCTCCAGTCTCCGTCTTGTACAGCTGTATCAGTATTGTGATTAAAATATCATACCCTAAAATATCACCTGTTGTACAGACAATATTCAGCAGCAAAAAACTGCTTTGTTTTTTGTTTTTGTTTTTGTTTTGTTTTATTTCAACATTTCCCCCTTAAAATTTTCTTTCTTTTTTCCTTCTTTTCTTTATACATTTTTTTAGTTTCAATATAATTTTCCATTGTTGCCTTATTTAATAATAAGAACTTCATTTGTGCTAGTGTTTCTGCCCCTATTGTTTGTTTTTTCCCTCAGTTTTATCCCATAGGGTTTTCTGTTTGTTTATTTTTGTTTGGTTTATGGTATTTTTGTCTTTCCTCTCTACTTGGTGGAGGTGGGTTACTGTGTCTGAACACGGTGGAAAAGAACTGCTGATGTCAAGGGAACCACCCAACACAGCACCCCCAGAGTTTGGAGGATTTTAAGGTAGGGTCAAAGTACCATACTGCACACTTTCCTACACCTGTCTCCTTCGTGTTGTGCCTTGCTTCTTTTTGTCAATATTCCCTTTTACTCACTCCTTTCTCTTTTGTCTGTCTTTTTAAAAATATTTTTTCCCTTCTTGCTCTTCAATCTTCTCATCCTTCTGGCCCTGTACCAAAAGGACTCATAAAAGCCTTAGGCCAGAGGGACGGTAACTTAAAGAGAAAGAGGAAGCGAAAGGAAAGTTAGGGCAAGGAAACAGACAGAAGAAAACACTCATGAGGGATAATCAGCAGAAAAATCCTGGCAACATGAAAAACCAGTCCAGAGCAAATACCCCAAGGAACCATGAGGTAGCTACACCAGAGGATTCCACCTATAATGAAATGTTAGGAATGACAGAAGGAGAATTTAAAATACAGATGATGAGAACAAGAAAGGAAATTGCTGAGAAAGTGGAAAATAACCAAAAGGAAATCCAAAAACAGAATCAAATAAGAGATGAATAATATGAAGAATATAGAAAGGATATAGCAGATGTGAAGGAATTGAAGCAGTCAATTATGGAACTTAAGGATGCAATGAAACTATCTATAACAGATTAAAACATGCAGAAGAAAGAACCTTAGAGCCAGAGGACAAAGCTTTTGAGATAACTCAGGTAGTTAAATAGGCAGAAAAGAAGAGAGAGAAAGCAGAATGTTCACTGACAGAATTATGGGACTTCATGAGTGTTTAAACATATGAATTATAGGTATTCCAGAAGGGGAAGAAGAATGCCCCAGAAGAAGGGAAACCATAATAGACAATATTATAAATGAAAATGTCCCAAACATCACCAATGATTCTGACACACTCCTTTCAGAGGGATACCGGAACCCAGGTCACCTCGACTCTAATAGAGCTTTTCCAAGACACCTTGTGATGAACCTGTCCAAGGTCAAGACAAAAGAAAAGATATTGCAAGCTGCCAGGAGTAAGCACCTATTGACCTACAGAGACAAATCCATCAGAGTGTAGACTTCTCTAACAAAACTTTTCAAGCCAGAAGGCAATGTTCATCTACCTTTAATCTACTTAAACAGAACAAATTCTAGCCCAGAATTCTATATCCTATATATTCTATATTCTATAAGCTTTAAAATTGATGGAGAAATCAAATCTTATACTGATATGCAAACATGAGGAAGTTTGCCACAACAAGACCAGCTCTACAGGAAATAGTTCAATCTATTCTACACACTGACCATCACAATGGACCACCAGGAAAGTAAGCACCCAGAAATTAAAAGACAGAACATAGCTTCCACAATGATGCAAAAGACAAAAGTAAGCAATGGACTTTCACAAAATAAGATGAATAGAATGCTACCACACTTATCAATTACTCAATAAATGATAATGGCTTGAATTCCCCACTGAAGAGGCATAGATAGGCTGATTGGATTAAAAAATGCAAATGAGCAATTTGCTGCCTGCAGGAAACACACCTAGCCTCAAAAGACAAATTAAAGCTCAGAGTTAAGGGTTGGAAGACAATTTTTCAGGTAAACGAAATTCAGAAGAAAATAGGGGTGGCAATCTTATTTTCAGATACATGAGGATTTAAAGCAACTACAGTCAAAAAAGACAAAGATGGTCACTTCACGTTGGTCAATGGAAAAATACAAGAAGAAGATATTTCAATTCTAAATATTTATGCACCCAACTTAAATGCTCCCAGATTCTTTTTTTTTTTAATTATGGTTAAATAATAGCTGTGTACATTAGTGCAATCAAGGGGTACAATGTGCTGGTTTCATATAGAATCTGAAATATTCTCATCAAACTGTTCAACGTAGCCTTCATGGCATTTTGTTAGTTATTGTATGTAGACATTTGTATGCTGCATTTAGTAAGTTTCGCCGGTACCCATTCTAAGATGCACCGTAGGTGTGGCCCCACACATTACCCTCTCTCCACCCCAACCTCCCCCCTCCCTTGCCCACTCTTGGCCCTTTCCCCACATTCTTATGCTATAGTTGGGTTATAGCCTTCATGTGAAAGCTATAAATTAGCTTCATAGTAGGGCTGAGTACATTGGATTCTTTTTCTTCCATTCTTGAGATACTTTGCTAAGAAGAATATGTTCCAGCTCCATCCATGTAAACATGAAAGAAGTAAAGTCTCCATCTTTCTTTAGGGCTACAAAATATTCCATGGCATACATGTACCACAATTTGCTACTCCATTCGCGGGTCGATGGGCACTTGGGCTTCATCCATGACTTAGCAATTATGAATTGGGCTGTAATAAACATTCTGGTACAGATGTCTTTGTTATATTGTGATTTTTGGTCTTCTGGGTATATACATAGTAAAAGAATTATAGGATCGAATGGCAGGTCTATTTTTAGATCTCTAAGTATTCTCAAACATCCTTCCAAAAGGAACGTATTAGTGTGCATTCCCACCAGCAATGTAGAAGTGTGCCCTTTTCTCCACATCCACGCCAACATCTCTGCTTTCGGGATTTTATGTGGGCTACTCTTACTGGGGTTAGGTGATATCTCAAAGTAGTTTCAATTTGCATTTCTCTGATGATTAAGGATGATGAGCATTTTTTCATGTGTCTGTAGATCGTGTGTCTGTCTTCTTTAGAGAAGTTTCTTTCAAGTCCTTTGCCCACCCTGAGATGGGATCACTTGTTCTTTTCTTGCTAATACTTTTGAGTTCTCTGTGGATTCTGGTTATTAAACCTTTATCAGAGGTATAACCTGCAAATATTTTCTCCCATTTTGAGGGCTGCCTGCTTGCTTTACTTACTATGTTCTTGGCTGTGCAGAAGATTTTTAGTTTGATCAGGTCCCAGTAATGTATTTTTGATACTGCTTCAATTGCCTGGGGAGTCCTCCTCATAAAATATTCACCCAGGCTGATTCCTTCAAGAGTTTTCCCTGCACTTTCTTCAAGTACTTTTATAGTTTCATGTCTTAAGTTTAAATCTTTGATCCAGTGAGAGTCTATCTTAGTTAATGGTGAAAGGTGTGGGTCAGTTTCAGTCTTTTACAGGTCCCCAGCCAGTTCACCCAGCACCATTTGTTAAATAGGGAATCTTTTCCCCACTGAATGTTTCTAATTGGCTTGTCAAAGATCAAATAACGGTAAGTAGCTGGATTCATCTCTTGGTTCTCTATTCTGTTCCAGACATCTACTTCTCTGTTTTTGTGCCAGTACAATGCTGTTTTGATAACTATCGATTTATAGTACAGTCTCAGGTCTGGTAGTGTGATTCTTCCTGCTGTGTTTTTATTGCTGAGTGATGTTTTGGCTATTCGAGGTTTTTTTCTGATTCCATATAAAACGAAGTATTATTTTTTCAAGATCTTTAAAATAAGACAATGGAGCTTTAATAGGAATTGCATTAAAATTATATATTGCTTTGGGTAGAATAGACATTGTAACAATGTTGATTCTTCTGAGCCATGAGCATGGTATGTTTTTCCATTTGTTAACATCTTCAGCTATTTCTTTTCTTAAAGTTTCATAGTTCTCTTTACAGAGATCTTTCACGTCCTTTGTTAGGTATACTCCCAAATCTTTCATCTTCTTTGGCACTATTGTGAAAGGAATAGAGTCCTTGACTGTTTTTTGGGCTTGGCTATTATTGGTATATATAAAGGCTACAGATTTATGGCTGCTGATTTTGTAGCCTGAGACATTGCTGTATTCCTTGATCACTTCTAAAAGTTTTGTTGTAGAATCCCCGGTGTTTTCCAGATATACGATCATATCATCTGCGAAGAGTGAAAGTTTGATCTCTTCTGACCCCATGTTGATACCCTTGATTGCCCTTTCTTCCCTAATTGCAATGGCTAAAACTTCCATTACAATGTTAAAGAGCAATAGAGACAATGGGCAACCTTGCCTGGTTCCTGATCTAAGTGGAAATGACTTCAATTTAACTCCATGACTCCATTCAATACACTATTGGCTGTGGGTTTGCTGTAGATGGCCTCTATTAGTTTAAGAAACGTCCCTTCCATACCAATTTTCTTAAGTGTTCTGATCATGAAGGGATGCTGGATATTATCAAAAGCTTTTTCTGCATCAATTGAGAGAATCATATGGTCTTTATTTTTTAGTTTGTTTATGTGCTGAATTACATTTATAGATTTACGTATATTGAACCAGCCTTGAGACCCTGGGATAAATCCCACTTGGTCATGGTGTATAATTTTTTTGATGTGTTGTTGGATTCTGTTTGTTAGGACCTTATTGAGTATTTTAGCATCAATATTCATTAGTGATATTGGTCTATAATTTTCTTTTCTTGTTGGGTCTTTTCTTGGTTTGGGGATCAAGGTGATGTTTGCTTCATAGAATGTGTTGGGTAGTATTCCTTCTTTTTGTATATTTTTGAAGAGGTTTAGTAATATGGATACTAGTTCTTCTTTAAAGGTTGGGTAGAATTCTGACGTAAAGCCATCTGGTCCTGGGCTTTCCTTTTTAGGGAGATTTTGTACAGTTGATGCTATTTCAGAACTTGATATAGGCCTGCTCAACATTTCCACTTTGTTCTCGCTAAGTCTTGGTAGATGGCATACTTCTAAGTATTGGTTGATTTCCTTAAGATTTCATATTTCTGAGAGTAAAGTTTCTTGTGATATTTGTTAAGGGTTATTTAAATTTCTGAGGGGTCTGTTGTTATTTCGTCTTTAGCATTTCTGATTGATGAAATTAGAGATTTTACTCTTTTTTTCCTTGGTTAGGTTGGCCAAAATTTTATCTATTTTATTGATCTTTTCAAAAAACCAACTTTTGGATCTATTGATCTGTTGTATTATTCTTTTATTTTCAATTTCATTTAATTCTGCTCTGATTTTGGTTATTTCTTTTCTTCTGCTGGGTTTGGGGTTGGAATGTTATTCCTTCTCCAGTTGCTTGAGATGTCCCATTAAGTTATTAACTTCCTCTCTTTCCGTTTTCTTGAGGAAGGCTTGCAGTGCTATAAATTTCCCTCTTAGGACTGCCTTTGCAGTATCCCAGAGGTTCTCATAATTCGTGTCTTCATTGTTGTTTTGTTCCAAAAATTTGGTGATTTCCTTCTTAATCTCGTCTATAACCCATCTATCCTTCAGCATAAGGTTGTTTAGCTTCCATGTTTTTGTATGGGTATGCAGATTCCTGGTTTTATTGAGTTCAACTTTTATTCCATGATATTCTGAGAAGATGCAAGGAATAATTTCTATTTTTTTAAATTTGCTGAGGTTAGATTTGTGGCCTAGGATGTGGTCGATTTTTGAGTATGTTCCGTGGGCTGATGAGAAGAATGTGTATTCAGTTTTGGTGGGATGAAATGTTCTGTGATTTCTGTTAAATCCAGATGTTGTGTCAAAACCTTTGGTGATTTTGTCTTTGAAATCACTGGATTCTTGAGATAAATTTTGAGTTATTCCTAGAATTTCTAATTCCAACTTTACTTCCATTCTGTTAATCTTTTTTGCCATCCAAATTCTTAACTCGATTTCTGACATCTCAGCCATTTGTTTAGGAATGGAATCTTCCAGTGTGGCTGCTTTGTCATTCCTTGGGGGAGTTGATCTTCTCTGATAATTCATGTTGCCAGAGTTCTTTTTTGCTGATTCCACCTCATGATTGTTTTTCACCATCTGGCTAGATGAACAGGTAAGGTGAAATTGAATTGGGGGCTCCTGGGGTTGTGGTTAATGAGCTTTTTGCCAAAGAGCTGGAAGTGGTTACTGCAGATTTTCCCCTACAGCTTTGCAAAGGACCCGTACAGTACCATAGCCTGAGACACTGGGGATCTGCTTGTTGTGGTGGGGGTAGGTGGCTCTGTCTTGTATTCAGCTGATCTCTGTCTAATCCTAGTGAATCAGTGACTCTGGGTTGAAGTCTCAGCTGTGTTGAAGTCTCAACTAAGACATTCCGTCCCCCACAGGCAAAAACTGGAAGAGGAAAATAAAACCTTCCCACTACAACAGAACCAGAGTACCACTTCAGAGGGTCCTTGGGTGATTGACCCAGTTCAAGAGTTCCAAAACTTTTGTCCCAATCAGCTCCAACTCTCTACTGGGAAAGTTCAAAGGTCTCCAGCAACTAGATGGCAAGAGTCTACTGGCAGCTCAAGTGTGGCTCGTTCCAGTGCTCCATGGAGTCAGAAAGGCCCACCCAGTAGAAGACTTGGACCAAAGGGTTGATGCTTCTTTCCCCACCTTGCACCTCCTCCCCCACCAGTCTCTGTTAACCCCAGTCTCTGGTAACCCCACCGCCAGACTCTGGTATCCCAGTCTCTGTGGCCCAGTTCTGTCCAATAAGCAAATGTGCCAGGACTTTGTGTCTGCCAAAGTCAAAGGAAAGTCAATGCCTCCTCACCCGGCCACCACCCTCTGCCACTAGCCATTAGGGAAAACTGAAACCTGCCTGCTTTGGGTACTCAATGGCAACTGGGGTGTGTGCCACCTGAGCTCAGTCAAAACCTGAGGATAATAAGACAGCAAAAGTTTTTCTTCCTCAGCCACTGCACCTTTGTCCCCACCACTCTGCAGCTCTGGTATATTTATAGGGAAAGGTCTGTCTCCCTCTGGCAGTCCTCAGAGTTGGGGAGGTGTCTGTCCAAAATTAGACCCCAGTGGGTTCGCTCTATTAGTGCTGATGCTGGGAGAGAGGTGTCTCCACTTGGCTTCCCGCACCTTAGTGATTCCTGCATCTCCACCCATTGCCTGGAGACCCAAGCCTCCACTCGCTGCTGAGTTGCACTTTCTCGGAGCCAGGCAAGACACCTTCCCCCCTGTGCATTTCTGCACTGTTACTGGATTCACAGATACCTCATAGCTGCACTGCCACCGTCCATGCAATGCCCAGTCCTAGCAAAGAACTGCAGACATTCTGGTCTCTGCAGGGGTTGGATTTCTAGACCACCAGACAAGGGGGAGAAAGGGTGGACTTAGAAGTTCAAAGTGGCAGGGAAAATATTTGTTCAACTTTCCTGCCAGATAAGAGAATTCCCAGGCTCACAGCAGGGACTCTCTGGTGAAGGAGTCCCAGCTTCTAGCAGCTCACTCCAGTGGGGTGAAACAAGAGAACCTTAGTTCACCTCTCACTACTAGAGATCCCACAGCAAGGAAACAACTCTTTTGGGGGAGAGGACAGACACGTGTCCTCGTTTGGATGAGTTCTGTACCTTAGATTTGTTTCCTGGAGTCGCAGCGTGCCTCAGCAGAGAAGGCATGTAATTATCTATCTCTTCTCTCAGTTCAGCTCCCACCCTTCAGCTTTGTTGGGTTCTTTCTGGCCATTATCTCTCCCTCTGGACTGGAGCTTCTCTTGAAAGCTGGCTCCAGTCAGCCCTCATCGCCCATGCCCCCTTGTTCTTGTTCAATGTAAAAACTGGAGTTAGGGAAAATAGCAAACCTGAGGATTTAGCAAAACACAAGACACTTTGAAACAAAATGAATAATAAACAAACAAAAAAGTGACCAGCCACTCAAAGAAACAGATGCACAAACAGACAATTAGAAACAAACAAAAAACACACAAAGAAAGGAAAACAACTCAAATAGCCTGATGTAAGGGAAGAAGAGAAAAATATATATATATTGATAATAATTTTAAAAAATTAACAATAACTCCTACAAGAAAAAGAAAAGGAAAAAATGCAAAAAAGCAAAAAGAATGAGCAAAGAAAAATGTTATACACACACGCACACACACACACACATATATAAACATATGACTATATGTATGCCACAGGGATCAACTAAAGTAGGAATATATTTATGCTACAATATACTTTCTGGACATGAGGTGGCACCATTAGTGGTTCCCAGGCTTATACCTGATTCCCAGCTTACATTGTTCTTGGTGGTTGCCTGGCTACCAGCTTGGTGCTTAGACACTGCCGAACTGCTGATTCCACCGATCTCAAAAAATCTTCACTAGCAGGTTTCACAAATTCTCCCTGCAACAGTTCCTGTGAAGTACAGGATATCCTGGACCTGTTTCTAGTGCAGAATGACCGCCTGCAGGTGAAACTCAAATTGCTGCACCTGGCCCACGCTGAAAGGTGCCTGCAACAACTGCCATTTCCCAAATTTTTAAACAATGTCCACTTCTTGTCTGGTACTTTTCCTGTCTGAGTGTCTCTCCCACCGCCTAACTGCAGTGGTGCTGCTCCAGGCAGCATCCCACTCTGGCCAACAAATTCTGCTCAGGAGTCCACACTTCACCAATCTTTCCACACAACACTTAGTTTCTCCACAAACTGGGAAATGTAATCCTCTTTGGGGTGGGGGGGAGGCTGGTTGACACCAACTCCCTCTGCTGTAGCTGCAGCACAGAAACTTTCCTGGCAGTCTCCACAGCTCCGGATTACACTCCAAGTCCAGTAATCTGCCACCTTGCTGCACATCCTGAACTGCCACTCCACACCAATATTCCACGCTGGGAATGATCCAGCCCACTCACTCTCACCTGTTGTTCCTGTCTGCCTAAATGTCTATCCTGTCTGCCATCATGCTCTGCCCCCTTAAATTAGTTATTTTAATCAAACTTCTTTACTTTTTGCTTATCTCATTTTAAGTTATTTATGATTCTAATATAAAGTATGGAAGCAGAGTGACCCAGTCTGAAGGTAGGTAACCAGAAGCAGACTTTATTTGGACCACATACAGAAATTTTTTGTGGAGCAATAAGACACCTAGAAATTTGTGGGGGTGAGCCTGGCCATATTATACTGAAAAATGGGGGAAAGAGGAAACTCTCTCTCACCTTGGCAAGGAGTTCTTTCACAGTGAGATAAGGCATTCTTGCTAATTTCCAGACCCTCTGGCCCTTTTATCTGTAACTGTTTCCAACTCCTAGCATCAACTCTCCTGGACAGGGCAGCTGTATCACCTCCCAAGTCATCTTGGAAGACAGATGGAACTTTAACAATGCCTTCTTTTTCTTTAAAGAGTCAGACAATGGCTGTGGCTCTTTCAATCAACTGGAGAAACCTCAGTATTGTGGTCATAATTTGAATGGCTCCATGTTCTTGTTGGTTCACATCTCTTCAGTTTCTGCTCTCTTTTGCCCATCCTCTGCAGTCATTTTCTTAATTCAATTCCTAAAATACTAGTAATAAGTCATTAAAAGTTAGTTTTAAGCTTATCAAATAATTATTTCTACCAAAGTAAGCACATCAAGATATGACTCTTCCCTTAAGTATCCACTTTTCCACCTGCAAGTTGCCACATAATAACATTCCAACTATTGAGTTTTCAATAAAATATTATGAACCATTAAAAAAACACGAAGATACAATCTGCACTTGATGAAAAGAACAAATTAATAGACAATATACCTGAGGCAACCTAGGCTTTAGATATAGGCAGAGATTTCAAATTAACTATTTCACATGTGCTCAAATAGCTAAAGGATACTATTAAAAAGAATTATAGAAAGCTAGAAGAGTGGGAGGGAGGGGCAAGATGGCCAACTGGAAACAGCTTCCGAAAGAGGCTCCTATCCAAAAGGAAAGATAACGTCCAGAAACTGCCCAATTATGCTGAAGACTGGGAGCCCAGCCAAGAGAGAAATGATAACTGCAGGTCAGATCTGCTAAGACAAGCTGCAACTCTAAGAAACCAACCTTCAGGTACAAAATTCATCTGAAAGGAAAAGTGTCTGACCCCTCCCTCAAGAAAGCTGTTTTTTTTTTGTTGTTGTTTTTCTGTCTCCTTTCTTTTTTTTCCTCTTTCTTTTCTCCTGCGGGTTTTCTACAGACAAGTGGTGAACTGTGGACCTCTTGTCTCAGGCTATGGGTGAGTGCGGTGGGAAGGGGGGACTACTTCCTCAGAGGGACCCTGCTGTGACTCTGAACACTCTCTTGCTAGGCAGAAAGACTGAACTGAAGTCTTCCCTGCCATTCTGAACTCCCAGTGCACCCTTCCCCCCTTACCTGATGAACCAGAAGCCTAACCTCTGCTGAGACTGAGGGAGAAGGTCCTTGAGCAGTGCCCCCCAACCCCATCTGCCGGAACAAGTGCCTACCTACAAGAGACTCCAGGGGCCACGCCAAGCCTCCCCCAACCACCCACCAGTAACACTGCCAGCAACTGCAAAGCCCCATGCCCGCTGGGCCTCTGCATGCCAGCCCCAGCCAGGGAATCTGCCGTTAACTGCGTTGCTCAGTGCCACGTGCCTGCCCCAACCAGGGACTCCGTCAGCAACTGCGCGGCCCCACACCACGCACCCGCTGGGCCTCTACATGCCCGCCCCAGCCAGGAACTCCACTGGCAACTGCATGGCACGGCGCCCCCGCACCCCACCCCAGCCAGGGACACTGCCAGCAACCATGCGGCCTGAGCCCTGCACCCGCCAGGCCTCCACATGCCTGCCCCAGCCAGGGACTGCACTGGTAACTGCGCAGCATTATGCCGCGTGCCCACTAGGCCTCCACCCGCCCTATCCAGGAACTCCAGGAGCAGTGCAACCCATGTCATGCCTCTGCACCATCCCCATCTGGCCAGGGACTCTAGAAACCGCACAACCTGTGCCCTCCCTCCAGAGCCTTCCATGCCTCTGCACAGAGTCTGCCTCCTGGCCAAAGACTGCTGGAGCCCCGGGCTCTCTGTGCCAAAGTCACCAAGCGCCAGATACTCCCAGAACTGTGGGCACCATCCCCCGCCCTGTTGCTGGGTCTGGGTGTGCCACACTCCAGAGCTGCTCCCACAGCCAGAACTCCTTGGCTCGGACAGTCCCAGAGGAGCTACACAGGGTCACTACCTACAAAGATCCAGCAACAATAGACTGATCCCGCTGGGGTCTAATCTTGGAGAGACACCTCCCCAACTCTGAGGATGGCCAGAGGCAATGGTGAAAAACAATAATGGGGTGGAATCAATGGAAAAACTCTGGAAATTTGAATAATCAGAGTAGATCAACTCCCACAAGGAACAAGAAAGCAGACACAGCATAAGATCCCATGCATAAACAAACGGCTGAGATGTCAGAAATCGAATTCACAATCTGGATAGCAAATAAGATTGAATTAGAATTTCAAGCAGCAATCCAAAAGACATCTCAAGAATTCAACGAATTCGAAGACAAAATGATGAAATATTTTGACACATCGGGACAAGAAGTTTTAGTCCTCAAAGATCTGAGAAACACAGTAGAATCCCTGTGTAACAGAATGGAGCAAGCAGAAGAAAGGATTTGTGACATTGAAGACAAAGCTTTCGATCGCTCCCAAACTTTCAAAGAGTAAGAGAAATGGAGGGCAAAAACTGATCACTTTCTCAGAGACCTCTGAGATAATTAGAAGAAAACCAATATTTGCCTTATAGAGATCCCCAAAAGTGATGAAGTGGCCTCACAAGGCACAGAGTCTCTTCTTCATGATACTATGAAAGAGAACATTCCAGAAATGTCAAGAGATTCTTAAATTCAGATAGCAGACAGTTTCAGAACTCCACCATGACTCAACCTGAATAAGACATGCCCCAGACACATCATAATCAATTCCACTAAAATTAATATGAAGGAGAAAATTTTGAAAGCAGCCAGACATAAGAAAACCATAACCTACATGGGGAAGAACATTAGAATAACTGCAGCTCTCTCTGCTGAAACCTTTCAAGCTAGAAGAGGATGGTCATCGACTTTTAATCTCCTAAAACAAAATAACTCTCAACGCAGGATCCTGTATCCAGCTAAACTGAGTTGTATTTATGATGGAGAAATTAAAAACTTTAATGACCCTGGAGGGAGGGGGATTAGTGAGATTACACCTGTGGTGCATCTTACAAGGGTGTATGTGAAACTTAGTAAATGTGAAATGTAAATGTCTTAGCTCAATAACTAGGAAAATGCCAGGAAGGCTATGTTAACCAGTGTGCTGGAAATGTGTCAAATGGTCTATGAAACTAGTGTATGGTGCCCCATAATCACATTAATGTACACAGCTATGATTTAATAAAAAAAAATAAAACTTTAATGACATTCACATGTTGAAGAAATTTGCCGTAACTAAACCTGCTCTTGAGAATATTCTCTACTATCCTCCATAAAGACCAGTGAAATACTCCACCACAAAAGTAAACTCACCCAGAAACTTTTGATCAAATTCCAACTTCCACAGTTGCAAAAAAATTAAAAATGTCCACCGGACTCTTGAAAGGCTTATCAATATTCTCAATTATTGTGAATGGTTTAAATTATCCTCTAAAGAGGCACAGGTTGGCTGACTGGATACAAAAACTCAAGCCAGATATCTGCTGCATACAAGAATCTCATCTTACTTTAAAAGACAAATATAGACTCAAGGTGAAGGGATGGTCATGTATACTCCAGGCAAATGGAAAGCAGAAAAAAAGCAGGAGTTGGAATCTTATTCTCAGATACAATAGGCTTTAAACCAACCAAAATAAGAAAAGATAAGGATGGACACTTCATATTTGTTAAACGTAATACTCAATATGATGAGATTTCAATTACTAATATTTATGCACCCAACCAGAATGCACCTCAATTCATAAGAGAAACTCTAACAGACATGAGCAACTTGATTCCTCCAGTTCCATAGTAGTTGGAGATTTTAACATCCCTTTAGCAGTGCTATATAGATCCTCCAAAAAGAAGCTAAGCAAAGAAATTTCAGATTTAAACTTAATCATTCAATATCTGGATTTAACAGAAATCACAGAACATTTCATCCCACCAAAACTGAATACACATTCTTCTCATCAGCCCACGGAACATACTCAAAAATCGACCACATCCTAGGCCACAAATCTAACCTCAGCAAATTTAAAAAAATAGAAATTATTCCTTGCATCTTCTCAGAATATCATGGAATAAAAGTTGAACTCAATAAAACCAGGAATCTGCATACCCATACAAAAACATGGAAGCTAAACAACCTTATGCTGAAGGATAGATGGGTTATAGACGAGATTAAGAAGGAAATCACCAAATTTTTGGAACAAAACAACAATGAAGACACGAATTATGAGAACCTCTGGGATACTGCAAAGGCAGTCCTAAGAGGGAAATTTATAGCACTGCAAGCCTTCCTCAAGAAAACGGAAAGAGAGGAAGTTAATAACTTAATGGGACATCTCAAGCAACTGGAGAAGGAATAACATTCCAACCCCAAACCCAGCAGAAGAAAAGAAATAACCAAAATCAGAGCAGAATTAAATGAAATTGAAAATAAAAGAATAATACAACAGATCAATAGATCCAAAAGTTGGTTTTTTGAAAAGATCAATAAAATAGATAAAATTTTGGCCAACCTAACCAAGGAAAAAAAGAGTAAAATCTCTAATTTCATCAATCAGAAATGCTAAAGACGAAATAACAACAGACCCCTCAGAAATTTAAATAACCCTTAACAAATATCACAAGAAACTTTACTCTCAGAAATATGAAATCTTAAGGAAATCAACCAATACTTAGAAGTATGCCATCTACCAAGACTTAGCGAGAACAAAGTGGAAATGTTGAGCAGGCCTATATCAAGTTCTGAAATAGCATCAACTGTACAAAATCTCCCTAAAAAGGAAAGCCCAGGACCAGATGGCTTTACGTCAGAATTCTACCCAACCTTTAAAGAAGAACTAGTATCCATATTACTAAACCTCTTCAAAAATATACAAAAAGAAGGAATACTACCCAACACATTCTATGAAGCAAACATCACCTTGATCCCCAAACCAAGAAAAGACCCAACAAGAAAAGAAAATTATAGACCAATATCACTAATGAATATTGATGCTAAAATACTCAATAAGGTCCTAACAAACAGAATCCAACAACACATCAAAAAAATTATACACCATGACCAAGTGGGATTTATCCCAGGGTCTCAAGGCTGGTTCAATATACGTAAATCTATAAATGTAATTCAGCACATAAACAAACTAAAAAATAAAGACCATATGATTCTCTCAATTGATGCAGAAAAAGCTTTTGATAATATCCAGCATCCCTTCATGATCAGAACACTTAAGAAAATTGGTATGGAAGGGACGTTTCTTAAACTAATAGAGGCCATCTACAGCAAACCCACAGCCAATAGTGTATTGAATGGAGTCATGGAGTTAAATTGAAGTCATTTCCACTTAGATCAGGAACCAGGCAAGGTTGCCCATTGTCTCTATTGCTCTTTAACATTGTAATGGAAGTTTTAGCCATTGCAATTAGGGAAGAAAGGGCAATCAAGGGTATCAACATGGGGTCAGAAGAGATCAAACTTTCACTCTTCGCAGATGATATGATCGTATATCTGGAAAACACCGGGGATTCTACAACAAAACTTTTAGAAGTGATCAAGGAATACAGCAATGTCTCAGGCTACAAAATCAGCAGCCATAAATCTGTAGCCTTTATATATACCAATAATAGCCAAGCCCAAAAAACAGTCAAGGACTCTATTCCTTTCACAATAGTGCCAAAGAAGATGAAAGATTTGGGAGTATACCTAACAAAGGACGTGAAAGATCTCTGTAAAGAGAACTATGAAACTTTAAGAAAAGAAATAGCTGAAGATGTTAACAAATGGAAAAACATACCATGCTCATGGCTCAGAAGAATCAACATTGTTACAATGTCTATTCTACCCAAAGCAATATATAATTTTAATGCAATTCCTATTAAAGCTCCATTGTCTTATTTTAAAGATCTTGAAAAAATAATACTTCGTTTTATATGGAATCAGAAAAAAACCTCGAATAGCCAAAACATCACTCAGCAATAAAAACACAGCAGGAAGAATCACACTACCAGACCTGAGACTGTACTATAAATCGATAGTTATCAAAACAGCATTGTACTGGCACAAAAACAGAGAAGTAGATGTCTGGAACAGAATAGAGAACCAAGAGATGAATCCAGCTACTTACCGTTATTTGATCTTTGACAAGCCAATTAGAAACATTCAGTGGGGAAAAGATTCCCTATTTAACAAATGGTGCTGGGTGAACTGGCTGGGGACCTGTAAAAGACTGAAACTGACCCACACCTTTCACCATTAACTAAGATAGACTCTCACTGGATCAAAGATTTAAACTTAAGACATGAAACTATAAAAGTACTTGAAGAAAGTGCAGGGAAAACTCTTGAAGGAATCAGCCTGGGTGAATATTTTATGAGGAGGACTCCCCAGGCAATTGAAGCAGTATCAAAAATACATTACTGGGACCTGATCAAACTAAAAATCTTCTGCACAGCCAAGAACATAGTAAGTAAAGCAAGCAGGCAGCCCTCAAAATGGGAGAAAATATTTGCAGGTTATACCTCTGATAAAGGTTTAATAACCAGAATCCACAGAGAACTCAAAAGTATTAGCAAGAAAAGAACAAGTGATCCCATCTCAGGGTGGGCAAAGGACTTGAAAGAAACTTCTCTAAAGAAGACAGACACACGATCTACAGACACATGAAAAAATGCTCATCATCCTTAATCATCAGAGAAATGCAAATTGAAACTACTTTGAGATATCACCTAACCCCAGTAAGAGTAGCCCACATAAAATCCCGAAAGCAGAGATGTTGGCGTGGATGTGGAGAAAAGGGCACACTTCTACATTGCTGGTGGGAATGCACACTAATACGTTCCTTTTGGAAGGATGTTTGAGAATACTTAGAGATCTAAAAATAGACCTGCCATTCGATCCTATAATTCTTTTACTATGTATATACCCAGAAGACCAAAAATCACAATATAACAAAGACATCTGTACCAGAATGTTTATTACAGCCCAATTCATAATTGCTAAGTCATGGATGAAGCCCAAGTGCCCATCGACCCGCGAATGGAGTAGCAAATTGTGGTACATGTATGCCATGGAATATTTTGTAGCCCTAAAGAAAGATGGAGACTTTACTTCTTTCATGTTTACATGGATGGAGCTGGAACATATTCTTCTTAGCAAAGTATCTCAAGAATGGAAGAAAAAGAATCCAATGTACTCAGCCCTACTATGAAGCTAATTTATAGCTTTCACATGAAGGCTATAACCCAACTATAGCATAAGAATGTGGGGAAAGGGCCAAGAGTGGGCAAGGGAGGGGGGAGGTTGGGGTGGAGAGAGGGTAATGTGTGGGGCCACACCTACGGTGCATCTTAGAATGGGTACCGGCGAAACTTACTAAATGCAGCATACAAATGTCTACATACAATAACTAACAAAATGCCATGAAGGCTACGTTGAACAGTTTGATGAGAATATTTCAGATTCTATATGAAACCAGCACATTGTACCCCTTGATTGCACTAATGTACACAGCTATTATTTAACCATAATTAAAAAAAAAAAGAATCTGGGAGCATTTAAGTTGGGTGCATAAATATTTAGAATTGAAATATCTTCTTCTTGTATTTTTCCATTGACCAACGTGAAGTGACCATCTTTGTCTTTTTTGACTGTAGTTGCTTTAAATCCTCATGTATCTGAAAATAAGATTGCCACCCCTATTTTCTTCTGAATTTCGTTTACCTGAAAAATTGTCTTCCAACCCTTAACTCTGAGCTTTAATTTGTCTTTTGAGGCTAGGTGTGTTTCCTGCAGGCAGCAAATTGCTCATTTGCATTTTTTAATCCAATCAGCCTATCTATGCCTCTTCAGTGGGGAATTCAAGCCATTATCATTTATTGAGTAATTGATAAGTGTGGTAGCATTCTATTCATCTTATTTTGTGAAAGTCCATTGCTTACTTTTGTCTTTTGCATCATTGTGGAAGCTATGTTCTGTCTTTTAATTTCTGGGTGCTTACTTTCCTGGTGGTCCATTGTGATGGTCAGTGTGTAGAATAGATTGAACTATTTCCTGTAGAGCTGGTCTTGTTGTGGCAAACTTCCTCATGTTTGCATATCAGTATAAGATTTGATTTCTCCATCAATTTTAAAGCTTATAGAATATAGAATATATAGGATATAGAATTCTGGGCTAGAATTTGTTCTGTTTAAGTAGATTAAAGGTAGATGAACATTGCCTTCTGGCTTGAAAAGTTTTGTTAGAGAAGTCTACACTCTGATGGATTTGTCTCTGTAGGTCAATAGGTGCTTACTCCTGGCAGCTTGCAATATCTTTTCTTTTGTCTTGACCTTGGACAGGTTCATCACAAGGTGTCTTGGAAAAGCTCTATTAGAGTCGAGGTGACCTGGGTTCCGGTATCCCTCTGAAAGGAGTGTGTCAGAATCATTGGTGATGTTTGGGACATTTTCATTTATAATATTGTCTATTATGGTTTCCCTTCTTCTGGGGCATTCTTCTTCCCCTTCTGGAATACCTATAATTCATATGTTTAAACACTCATGAAGTCCCATAATTCTGTCAGTGAACATTCTGCTTTCTCTCTCTTCTTTTCTGCCTATTTAACTACCTGAGTTATCTCAAAAGCTTTGTCCTCTGGCTCTAAGGTTCTTTCTTCTGCATGTTTTAATCTGTTATAGATAGTTTCATTGCATCCTTAAGTTCCATAATTGACTGCTTCAATTCCTTCACATCTGCTATATCCTTTCTATATTCTTCATATTATTCATCTCTTATTTGATTCTGTTTTTGGATTTCCTTTTGGTTATTTTCCACTTTCTCAGCAATTTCCTTTCTTGTTCTCATCATCTGTATTTTAAATTCTCCTTCTGTCATTCCTAACATTTCATTATAGGTGGAATCCTCTGGTGTAGCTACCTCATGGTTCCTTGGGGTATTTGCTCTGGACTGGTTTTTCATGTTGCCAGGATTTTTCTGCTGATTATCCCTCATGAGTGTTTTCTTCTGTCTGTTTCCTTGCCCTAACTTTCCTTTCGCTTCCTCTTTCTCTTTAAGTTACCGTCCCTCTGGCCTAAGGCTTTTATGAGTCCTTTTGGTACAGGGCCAGAAGGATGAGAAGATTGAAGAGCAAGAAGGGAAAAAATATTTTTAAAAAGACAGACAAAAGAGAAAGGAGTGAGTAAAAGGGAATATTGACAAAAAGAAGCAAGGCACAACACGAAGGAGACAGGTGTAGGAAAGTGTGCAGTATGGTACTTTGACCCTACCTTAAAATCCTCCAAACTCTGGGGGTGCTGTGTTGGGTGGTTCCCTTGACATCAGCAGTTCTTTTCCACCGTGTTCAGACACAGTAACCCACCTCCACCAAGTAGAGAGGAAAGACAAAAATACCATAAACCAAACAAAAATAAACAAACAGAAAACCCTATGGGATAAAACTGAGGGAAAAAACAAACAATAGGGGCAGAAACACTAGCACAAATGAAGTTCTTATTATTAAATAAGGCAACAATGGAAAATTATATTGAAACTAAAAAAATGTATAAAGAAAAGAAGGAAAAAAGAAAGAAAATTTTAAGGGGGAAATGTTGAAATAAAACAAAACAAAAACAAAAACAAAAAACAAAGCAGTTTTTTGCTGCTGAATATTGTCTGTACAACAGGTGATATTTTAGGGTATGATATTTTAATCACAATACTGATACAGCTGTACAAGACGGAGACTGGAGCCCTCTGCTGATTTCTCAAACCCTGCAGGGTTGAGAACCTAAATCCCTCCTCAGCCCGCTGAAAAGACACTTTAAACCATAACCTTGGCTAAGCAGAAGCTTTCCCAGTAAAGCACTTGTTGCTGGGATCTCTCCTGAAGTGGCTGCCCACTATCTAGTGCACAAAAACTGGTCTCACTGTATGCCCCTAAAGGCTGAGGCTGCAAGACAGCCCTGCTACAGCCAAACACTGAAATCTCCCTCTTCCCGGCCTTTGGCACTGCTCAGTGACTATATTACTCACCCAAGCTCTCCCAGCCCGATCCTCACTCTGAGACCCTGAGAGCAGAGCCTGCAGGGACAGTTCTCTTACAATGGCTGTGTGTGTGGCCCACAGCCTAATGATATCAGCTCTGTTCTGGCTTAGTGACTCAGTCTGGGGCCATAGGCAACACTTAAACTCATCCGTA
Organism: Nycticebus coucang; assembly: GCF_027406575.1. NCBI lineage: Eukaryota > Metazoa > Chordata > Mammalia > Primates > Lorisidae > Nycticebus > Nycticebus coucang. The sequence continues at coordinate 82,750,822 of NC_069796.1, forward strand.
CTCTCACCCAAGTTCTCCCAAGGTAGTTCAACCAAGTGCCCAAGTCCAAAAAAAACAAAACAGCCCACAGGAAGGCCTTTCTTGTTTGCAATCTTGCTGCTGTTGTAATTGCAGCTGCAGGCAGCCTTAGACTGAATGAACATAACCACTTGCCAGTTCTCCACTGCTTTTCTCCTTCTCTTGGGGTCAAGAAGTCTCCAGCTGTCTCCCTGCATACCCAAAGAGATGTTTCCAAGCAGAGCCCATAAGCCAGAGATGCCTGGAGTTTTCTCTCCCCAATCTCACGGCGCCTGGTTGCAAAGAAGCTGTTACTCTGCCGCCATCTTGCTCCCTGTTCTGATTGGTGATTTTGGAAGTTACTATTGAGAGCACGTACAGTGAGAATAAGATGAGTCAGTCAGGCTATGGTTGACACAACAGAGCTAGTCTGGCTGGTTTAGGTCCTACGTTGACCTTCACCTCATGTCTTCCATCCTTCTTGTTTTATAAATTTGGCTTTAACCTAAAAGTGTATATCTTGAGTAGTTTAGGGCAATTGATTAAAAGATTAATTTTTGAATTAGAACATTGTTGTATGGGAATGGGTTATGTCAATTATTGTTTCTTGTGGGTCATAAGTTATGGCAATTACTGTTAAGATATGTATTAATTGTTGTTTGTGATAAGAGTTATATGGTTCTTGCTTTTAACTTTTATGTGTAAAACTGTCATTTTGGAAATAGAAGACTAGAACAGTCTTAGAGAGATTACTCCCGCTGTTCTTCAGAACTGTTGGCCTTCAGACAAATGAAGTTTGGTGGACCTATCCTCATCTCTGCATATTGGCTGACAGTGGCAGGTTGGTCATACCCTCTTTTTCAAGTACACTATCATAATTTTTTGGAGGATACTGCAAAACACCCTGCTAATATGACAGCAAGCTTACCTGATGAATCTTTATGATATTTAGCCATGTGAATTATTGTTGATTTTTCAAACCTTGGTAACTGGAAATTAGACACTCAATAAACACTTGTCCAGTGATTAATTGTGAAAGGACATAGCACCTCCGGGTCTGATGTCCTGGGGTTGATGCCTGCGTGGGTGAAAGAAGAGGCTATACTAGGAGATATATCAGTAAGAAAGAGCCTGTACTTTCTGCATAAGCCACCGCATGAGCATGAGACAAAAGCCTGTTAATTTCAAGACCTAAAGAGAAACTCATTTCCTCTTTTGATATGTTTGTGCAAAGATATCACAAATCAGCATTTACTGCATTGGCCTGGGCAATACACAAATTTCAGCTTCATTTTTTTTCTTGGACTGATCGGTCTATTACAGAATAACTACAAAACTATACCTTGACCACTGTACAACATTCAAAACAAGGAATAAAAACCCACAGATGAAATTGTTTGAATCATAAATTTGTACTAATTATAGCACTTGCTATATATTGGTCATTAAAATTTCACTTGTCATTTATTATCTTCAGGTCACAACATTTACATTGCTTTTAAATTTAAATATTAATAGATGGAGACATGGATGCTTGAAAGTAAATTATGGATCAATTCTTAGAAGAAAGAAATTAATTCCTCTCTAGACGGCTGGACTGTGACTAGAACAATAATAGTTTCTCTTTTTTTAAAATAAGTAAAACAATTAATACCCTGAGTTTACTTCTCCTTCTACTATTACGCAGCTCTGTAGAATCACTTGTCATAAAGTTGAGGAAGGAATGTTTGTGACTCAGGTGGTGACTTTAATTAAAAACACTTCTAAATTTACCAATAGAACACTCTGTGATTAAGAGAGTAATTTGTTATTCCTCTGGACAAATCAAAAAGTTCCCTGTGAACAACTTGGAACAGAGGGGATAAAGTAACCCATCACCTACATCCCCAGGCCAGGCAAAGGCATCCAGCTTCCCTGAGCAGAGGAGTCCCCTGAATCAGCTTGAAGGCAGCTCAGTAAGTCCCTCCCTGCCTGAAGCTCACAGATGAACGGAGAAATCTGGCCATGCCATACTAGGCAAGAAGAATTTGCCTTCCTGAGTTCTTTATTCTTCCAATTTTTTTTTTTTTTTTACATTCTATACTTCACCACTACCTAAATGCACATCTCTTCTCTCCGTGTTCCTACCCCCATGCTCCTCCATCTGCATTTTAGCATTTGCTTTCTATTCCATTTATCTCATTTCTCTTTCCTCTGACAGCTTTTATTCTCCTGCCTTCTCCCTTTCATTTATCTTTGTCCCTAGTTCTGATTGCACTAATCAAAATTATTTTTCTTTCACTTCACCATCTTCAAACTCACTTCTCATATTGATATTTCTTTATTTGTAATGTATCAACCTTTATAAAATGGGTTATACACTACAAATCTTGTACCTTCTGTAATTGTTCTCAGTTATTTCTCTGCCCTTAATTTATTGCTTAAAAATCCCATTTTAATTTCCTGTGGACTCTTTCTATCCTTCCCTCTTATCCTACACCTTTCATCCTTATGGGTCTCCATTTTTTTAACTTAAATGTATTTAATTTTATCCTCTAAATCACTTCTTTACATTCATAAACATAGTTTTCCACAATGATTATTCATTCTTCTATAATGTTCTTTTACGTATTTCTGACCATTTTTGAGGTGCTTCAAAAGTATTTAGTTTTACCTTGTATATGTTCTAATACTTTTAGTTCAAAACATTTCAGGAAGTTTATTTTTGCTCTGATTCTCACTTTTAAACTTTTCTTTAAATGTATGTTTTCTCTAAAGTACTGAGAAGATCTAATTATTAATAACAAATAATTTTTTAAATATAGAAAAGTATCTAGTTATTATGAGGTATTCAATTTGAAAACTTTAAAAAATCAAGGAAATTTACTATAAAAGTTTCTCTTTATTCTTTATATTTATAATTTTTTTCATAAAATATATTATTCCACATATAGATTCTTAAGCTATTTGAAAAATAAACAACTTCTCTCCCATGAGATGCATTTTAAATAACATTTTGCTTCTGTGGTGTTAGTTTGTATCAGTTTGCATAAATAAATATTGCCTTGTCAGTTGTGTGCTATGAGTAATATTGCTGTGGAGGCATTTAAGAAGCATTTAATTTAATGTTGGAGCAAATACAAATAATACACAAGCATATCTGCAGAAATGTAAAATAGAGTGATCAATAATGGCCTTCCATTATAAAGCATATCATATTACGTCAATCTTTTATTGGAGATGTGGAATAGAAGCATGTGTTCAACAAGTAAAATAAATGACATAAAATATTTTATTAATACCCCATAGGCTTTACTTATGACAGATGTGAGAAATATTTTATGTACTAGGTGAATAATCACACCATGTAAAAATTGACATTGTTTGCAACTATTTTAAATGATAATATTTATTTAAATATTATGGTTACAAATAACCCATGAGGTGTCATTTAATTTAACACATTACATGGATTAGCCTCAAGACATCACCTAAGTGGGGAGAAACTGATTTGGAAATGAACCAGACTAGCCAGGAGAAAGCTCCCCAGCTCCAGGGTCATATTTCCAAAATGGTGGGAGATGCTCCTCCCGAAAGGCATGTGGAGCCAGAGACCCCAGAATGTGATACAAGGGTACTAGTATATACCAGGGTCCAGGAAGAGCAGGAAGGTTCTGGGAACAAGCAGGAAAGCCTGATCTCCTGGAAACTTTGTTGATGAAGACTGATGGCTCAGCCCAGGGAGCTCCAGCCTTACTAGTGGGTAATTATTTCTTTCTTTGTTTTCTCCGCTTAGTTTCCTTTCATATTATTCTCTTCTCAATGCCCCACTTTAGTTTCTGCCTACGAACACCTGTGACGTTCTTACATTGGTCTATTTTTTATTTTTATTTTTTTTGCGTGTTAGCCGTTGTTACTTTCTCTGCTGCTTCTTTAATTCACATTGTTAGTACAGTGTCACCCACTCGGTCATTGTTTCTTTCTGAACCTCCTCCACTCTCACACTCAGGGGTCTTTCACTTTGAGAATTAAACGCTGTCTACACAAATAGATTTTAATACCTGTTATTTCTTCTCTGTCCTGAATGTGTGTGTTTTCATCTCCTCTGTCATATTAACATTGCCTTATAATCCAATTTGTTCACCACATGCTCGCCTTTTCATCTTGCCATCTTCCAGTATTCAAATCCAGGTCCCTGTTTTTCCAAGTTCACCAGTATTATTTATTCAGTAACTTTTTCAATCTAAAAATAATTTGGAAGATTTTCTATTTCAACCATTTTTAGGTATATTTTCTGTCATTTTTCTTCCATTATTATTTCAGTCTCTTGGTTTTGTTCTGTCATGAGAGTGTTTCCTTTTATCTTTTTCAGTTTCTACCACACCCTGTTCTCATCTATCATCTTGTGTTCAGTATCTGTGGGCCTAAGAAGTAAACTGACAAAAGATGGGTTAATAGATACAGGAAAGTTTTCATATGCATCGGGAAGCTCACAAAAAAAAGTAGTACACTAATGGCTAAAATTAGGGGCTTACATAGTTTCTTTTAAAAAGGAAAGATGGGCAGAGAAAATGCTTCTATGGAAAGGACAAATGCGTATTTAGGAGAACAAACGGATAAAGAGGTGTGTGATAATGTTTCTTTATGCAGGTGTATGTGGTCTTTTTGGTTTTTCTTAAATAGCCATAAAACTCTCTAGGGGGAGAGAATTTATGACAGCTTCATTTCCAGATGATTCTGCTTTTACTGGGACAAGGTAAGCTCCCAGAAGACATCCTTTTGCATCTGTTGAATATTAAGTGCCCGTAGTTTAATCTTTATATTATCTCTGCAGGTTTAACTGGGTCTACAAGATCTCACCTGAACGTTGTTACAGCGGTTTGTTAGTCATAACACAAATGTTTCTGGAAAATTATTGTTTTTTCATTTCCTAAAATGCCCCATTTCATGCCTTCTAAATTATTCTTACAAACATATTTTCAGTTATTTCTTATCATTTTCTTATACCTCTTTTGCTTTCTTTGCCTCTATGACTTCTTTACTTGCACAATTCTCTTTATCTTATTGCCTGTCCATTTGTGTTTTTTTCTCTTCTCCTTCACTCTCCTTAGCTGATTTTCCTCCTGAGAAGACAATAAAATCACCCTCTTTTTTCATTTATAGTTTGACTTATCCTTCATATTATTTTCTTTTTTTTTTATTAAGTCATATATACATAGAGCATGAATTTATTTATGCCTTTGTGGGATTCAATGTGTTGATTATTTGTAGAAATTGGAGTGCTTACATCCTACTAATTAACATAGCTTTCACCTCATTTACTTAATAACAGTGTTAAGACATTTGTGTTCAATACTTGATACATTTGACTTGTACCCTTGCAATTGTGGTCTCACCATTAACCCTCCCTCTATCAAACCACCCCCTCCCTTTCCCTCCCCGTCCCCTTCCCTCCTTCATCCTGGGCTATAGTTATGATTCATTTATCATATGAAAGTGTGTGTGATTATAAATTGGTTTTATAGTAGGAGTGAGTACATTGGATAGGTTTTTTTCCATTCCTGAGATACTTAACTAAGAAGAATATGTTCCAACTCTATCTATGTAAACATAAAGAGTTAAAGTCTCCATCTTTTTTAATGTTGCATAGTATTCCATGATATACACATACCATAATTTATTAATCCATTCGTGGGGTCAATGGGCACTTGGGCTTTTTCCTTCACTTTCACAAAACATTGTCTACTGACTTTAATTCTCTTTCTTATGTATTTCCCTTCCATCTCTTCTATTTATTTTCTTACCTATTTTAAACATTCTCTTCATGTGCCAGCACATTTTTCTTTTTTATGTATCTTGTATGTCTGTTTCAGAATTAACTTGTCAAATTCAGCATTAACAAAGGGATTTATGTTTTGTTGGATACGGTATTAACTTTTAAATGTTGGTGAGCACTGATCTTTTATGACATGGGATATTCTGATATATAAATGCTCTACACAATACTACCTGTTTCTGTCTAACTTAATACTTTTCAATTGATTTATACAATTATATGCAGAAAATTATTGTACTTAATGGAGTTTATCTAATAGTTTCATTGTTATTGAAAATTTTATGTTTTCTAAAGTTATGATACCTAATAAAAATACCTATATTAAATTTATTCATATAACAATCTATCTGGTAGAATTACTGAGCTGTGCTTTTATAAGAACTTCCTCTGAATTTTCAAATTTATTTTTCAGTGTAGACCATCTTATCTTCAGTGAATAACAACAATCAATTATTTTGTTTTGGAAATGCTTATCTCTGCTTTTCTTTCACCACACATTTTAGAAGCTATAAATGGAATTTAAAATAAGACCGATGATAGCTGGCATGCTCCTTATACTTAAGATTGACTTAAACCTTGTATTTTTTAAAACTACATTTGTTTACATAATTTATATCCCCTATGTTTATAAGCTACCTTATATAAAGTTAAAAATTTATTTTTATTCATAATATACTTCGGGGGTTTTTTTCATCATAAATCAGTTTTCGATATATATAAATGCACATTTCTTGTTTACTGAATTGGTCATGTGCCTTGCTTCCTTTAATTACTAATATGTGAATCAGTGAGTAGGTTTCCTAAAGTTCAGACATCCTATTATTTCTGAGAAAATACACATCCCTCATAATAGAGTTTTCTTTCTTACTTCCTTCTTTTCTTTCTTTCTTTCTCTCTGTCTCTCTCCCTCCTACCTTCTTTATCTCCCTCCCTCCCTCCCTTCCTTCCCTCCTACTCTCCTCCCTCCCTCCCTCGCTCCCTCTCTCTCTGTCTCTGTCTATGTCTCTTTCTCTCTCTGTTTCCTTTTCTTTCTTTCTTTTTGAGACAGAGTCTAGCTTTGTCACCCAGGCTAGAGGGAAGTGCATCATCATAGCACACAGCAATCTCAGACTCCTGGAGTCAAGTGATCCTCCTTCCTCCACATCCTGAGTAACTAAGGTTACATGTGCATACCATCAGGCCTAGCTAATTTTTTTTTTTTATTTCATAGAAATGGGAGCATGTTTCCTCATGCCCCTGGCAGTTCTACATATGCTTTCTGTTTTATGGATTTCTTTGTTCTGGATAGTTCATACAATGAAATCACACAACATGTGACTTTGACTCTGATTTATATCACACGTTTGATGGATTTTCTCAAGAAAACATGGTCATGCAGGTGGTTAGCTAGAGAATGCCTGCTGTCCTATATGGTCTCAATGTTACTCATGGTGGAATGGCCTCAGGTACAGTTCTCAGAACTGTCTTAAGTGCCCCAGATTTCCTTCCTGTGGCTGCCCATCCTCTGATAGGCCACCATGCTTCCCATATGTGGCTACGTGAGTTCCAAGTGAGACAGGAGACCAACTCCTCTTCCCGCCCCCCCCACCCATGGCCATGCAGCCATTATGAAGAACTGCTGGTGTTCAGCTGGCTGCGCACTGATTGACCAAAACTAGTCCCATGTTCAAGGAGTGGAGAAAATAGCTATCTAGTGAATGCAACCACCCCGTTACATTAGAATGTAAAGGAGAAAGCAAAGAATATACATCTGTTTTTCAATCTACATTCTGGGATCAACAACATTTAATATGAAAGAAATTGGAGACAGGGAGTAGAGAACTACTTAAAGAAGTACTGCTCAAAAGGGAGGGGGATAAATGACTCAAGAGATATACAAGAAATACAATACATGTGTAAGTTGCTAAGGGAAATTTTCAGAAAGCACATTAGAGAGAATAACGAAAGATAGGTTAGTGAGAAAAAAAGACAGTTCCAGATTTATTGTCTAATGAAAGTAATCAAGAAGAATTCAATCACTGTTCAAGGAGAAAAGGATGAAGTTCTAAGCAAGTACGCAGGATATGTGAGAAATGTAATGCTGACTATTAAACATAATAATTTCTTTCTTCAAGACAGAGTCTGACCCCGTTACACTCAGTAGAGTGCCATGGCATCACAGCTCACAGAAACCTCCAACTTTTGGGCTTAGGCAATTCTCTTGCCACAGCATCCTGAGGTAGATGGGTCTACAGGCACCCACCACAATGCCTGGCCTTTTTTTGTTGCAGTTAGGTGGGGGCCAGTTTTGAACTGGCCACCCTCAGTATATGGGGCCAGTGCCCTACCCCCAGAGCTACAAGCACCACCATGAAAGTAATAATATTTAGAATTTTTGTTTTTCTTATAAAATATACAGTATACCATCACTTCATTATGATATGTAGAGAGATTATGTTGGCAGTTTGAGATTAGAAAAGATAATACAAAGTAGTCATCAGAGGATGAGAAATTACATAGATTCAGAATAGTTTAGAAAATGTATTATAATTTCTGTAAAATTATAAAAGTTCACTGAAATTTAGTGCAAGGAATTTGATATAAGTTGAGTTAATTTCCCTTTGTTTTTCTCCATTGTTTATAAGGGTAGATTGGATAACTAGAATATTTTTTCCTATGGTGCAGACTAGGAACTAGGAAAAAAAAAAAAAGAAACACAATCAGATGTTTTTACTGGGAGTGGTCATAATGCTGGGTCTTACAAGGTTTGAATAAAAAGGAAAGAGAGGCTATGGGAAGGTGATGGAGAATAAAGAGATCAATGGGGTGGAGCTCATGACATCAAAAAGGTTGTGCTGATCTTGCAATAGCCAGTGAGAGAATAAGAGGATGCATGAAATTAAATAGAAGTTCACAGATATTGGTAATAATCTCTAGGGAATTAGCAGGGGGAGTGGGTAAAGTGGCTGAGGTGTGAGTATTAGAAAAAGAAGACTGCAGAACTCAGAGGGCAAGGGCATTGGACAGATGATCTGTGACACTACAGTCAACCAAGAACAATGACAGGAGTTTAAGGTGGTGCTCAGTGAGTCAGGAGTTGAGGAGAGGGATGCCTTGGGGTCAGCAGATTATTTCCACAAGTACAATGATGGATGCTGTTGGTCATTGACAATCGTTCTCTAGCTGGTGTGATGGAGAATTATCTGAGAGTCATCCTGAGGATCAAAGAGGATGTTCCCACCTTCAGGCCTGGGAGCACAACAGGGTGCAGGAAAGGAAGAATCCACTACTTGAGACAGTTGAAATAGAAGCAAAGACTTCAGAGTGGAGCAAAGAACATGAAGTGAATTTTTACAGCAGAGACAGTGTATAGAGTGAACTGCCAACTAAGCTCCTCTAATGTTCACCATGTGTGCTAAAAGGGTCTTGGGGTTGGGGAAGAGTGAAAGCAAGGGTCATAAGAATGAAATGTACACGGCCAGACTGTCTTGTTTAAGCCTGGGGATGGGATCTTCTCCTGGAGACTGACAACAACCAGGTACATCATGCAAAGCAGAATCATCATAATATGCATTAAAATATTGTGATGATTTTTCCATTATTGAGACACAAAACAGAAATGCATTCAGAGTTTTGAAATGAAATTCAGAAAAGATAGGTAAAATTTAAGTACAACCTCTACAAATAGAAAATGTTTTTAGGAAATAAAACTTGGAACTTCGGGATACTTGATTTCTTTCTCAGAAAATAGGTTACAGTAATGTTTCTAAAACAGTGCTTTGTCTCAACCTCTATAGTCTTCTGAAGTGACTACAATAATCTTTGACATATTCCTCCAGACTAATTCTTAATATCCTAAATATTCTTACAGAGCATTTCCACAACCTTCTGAGAGAGTGATCATACCTCACATTCTCTACAAGAAGTCCAGTTATTCCCATCAAAATTACAAGCCATTTGTGTTCCATTACAGGTGGGCAGAAGTCTATGCAAATTAGAAGCCATCAATGAAATTATTAATTCCAACTGAAACTATTTTGGGAATATTCTTTCTCCCTCTAATTGGGATTGGTCTTACTGGGAACACAATACTTCTCATGGTACACATTAAAATGTTTTTTCAGCCCCATATGAAGAAGCCTATAGATTTGATATTCACCCACCTAACTTTAGCTAATACCATGACAATTATTTTCATTGGAATTCCAGAAATAATAAACTCTCTTGAAATAAGAAACTTCATGGATGACATTGGCTGTAAGGTAGTACTCTACATGTACAGAGTCACCCGAGGTCTTTCCCTCTGTACAACATCTTTTCTGAGTATATTTCAGGCCATTAATATCATTCCCAGCAACTCTAGGTGGGCATGGCTCAGACGCAAGGTCTCCACATGCATCCTGCCTGCCTTCCTTTCCTACTGGATCATCAACATGCTGATCTACATCCAAATCATCCTGTATTCTTGGGCCCCCTACAACACCAGCAGCATTCAAAAACCATATAATCTGGGATATTGTATTGGGAGAGCCTCTGGAGTGGAGGTAGCTGTCTTTCTAGGAGCCGTGATTGTGCGGGATTTCTTGTGTGTCTTCCTCATGATCTGCACCAGTGTATATATTGCAGTGCATCTCATCACACACCACAGGAGAGTCCAGTATATCCACAGGACCAGCCATAGCACAGGGCCCTCTCCTGAGACCAAGGCCACCTATGTTGCCCTGGTGCTGGTGAGCTGCTTCGTTTTCTTTTACTGGACCAACTGCTGCCTTACCATTTATGTAGCTTATATGCGTGATGTAGCACGAATGGAAAACTTAGCTATGTTTATTTCCTGTTTTTATCCAGTATTTTGTCCACTAGTAATTATCCAAAATAACAAAAGACTATCCTTTCTAAACTGGGGGTTTCTAAAGAAGAGCAAGTCCCCTCCACAAGCTATTTTAAGTACTTGAATGATGTCACACACTTCTCTGGAACAAAGAGCATATGATGAGAATTTCCCATCCCATAATTTTAGTAAGGTAGTATTGTGAAAGAGCACTCCTAATTTTTACCTTGCAGGTATCTGCCAACTATTGGCTTAGTGAATGTGCTGAGGTAAATAGCCAAGCTCATAGAAGAAAGCAGGGACATAGTTTCACATGGCAGGAGCACTTCTCTTATGATCCTACAATGATTTTCAAAAGTTTATATTGATGGTTATTGCAATGCCCCTATTTTTACAAGATTCCAATGCCTCTATTTTTATGAGATTCTACCTAACGTGACATATCCACCAGTTCACTGGCAGTAAGCGTACTTGGTGGATTTTCAATAGATCGAAGGATTTTACATCTTTCCTGTTGTATACCTTAGCCAGAAAACAAAGCCTGGGTTTACAACATGTCGTTAATTACATATGTTTTAGCAGTAGAATGCTACTAAGTATAAATAGAACCATGCTTCTCTCCCCCCATGGATAATAATCAGGACTCCCAAATCACAAATGTATTATTTATCCTCATATAGTGTATAAAATCCACATTACACTTTCTATAGGAACAGTTACATATCAATTTTTCATCATTAGATATATTTCTTGAATTTCTATTCTGTTTTGAAGACATTTTTTGTGTGAATATCACAATTTTTATCTCTGTACCTATTATTTTATGAAGAAATATTTAGCAATTTTCCCATAATAGCCCCAAAACTATGATAGATGAGATGAAAAAGTATGCTTGAAACAGCTAGCGTTCTAAATAAAATATTTAAAATACTTTTTCATTAACAACTATGACCGGAACATTGCTCAGTGACTTTCTGAAGAGGAATAGGAAGTGACATTCTTCTCAGTGCATTTGCAAATCTTAGAACTAGATGATGATGGTTCACAGGTCCTTGCAAAAGAGAAATGGTGGGTTAAGCCATAGAACAGAGAATGATCCACAGTGTGAAAAAAATCAGCTATATTCCTTTTACAATGTAACAACTAAAATAAGGTCCATCAAAGGTTCAAACTAAGGAGGAAAACACTGCAATAAGCAAATACTAGTTTCTTTTTTTTTCTTTCAAATACTAGTTTCAAAAGAGATAAGTTAACTATATGTAAAACATCAAACAACAACTGTACTAGTGATGGAGTGTGTACTACAACAATGATAAAAGGTTAACTGAGAAGTAATATCAGCTGTAAAATTTTTGTACAGTTATTTAGTATGATGATTCCAAATTATTTGAATTTGTAAAGAGAACTGATTATATTGATTTTAATGTGAAATTAAGCACAGTTCTCTCAAAATTGATACAGCTATGAGGAACACTATATATTCTATATAATAGAATTCTATTCTTTAAAACTATTCTATATAATAGAATACAAAACAAAAATTAACATCTCTATGGAAAGTACATATTAAAATCATATTTTCAACTCCCAGTTTAGAAAAAACATGTTTGTCCATTTATAATTTTAGAACATTTAAAACCTTAGAATCTTTATAAAATCAATGTGAGTGAGGAGGGTATAATCATTTCTAAATGTGTGTGTTGAACTATGCTTGCACCTTTAGAATGAAACTGACTTTATCATGGGGAATTTTTTTCTCGATGTGTCATTTAATTAGATTTGCTGGTATTATGTTGAGGAGTTTTGCATGTATATTCACAATGGGTATTAGTCTATAGTTTTCTTTTTTTATTGTATCCTTTCCTGGCATAGGTATCAGTCTGATACTCACTTCACAGACGATTCCCTCTTCTTTGTGTTGTGGATCAATTTCCGTAGGAGAGTTACCAGTTCTCTGCAGATCTAATAGAATTTGGCTGTGATCACATCTGGTTATGAGCTTTATTTGTTGTTAGTAGATGTTGTATTACTGATTCAATCTTGCTACTAGACATTGGTTTGTTCAGAATTTCAATTTCTTTCTGATTCAGACTTGGGAGGTTGTTTATTTCCCAACGTTTATCCATTTCCTCTAGATTTTCTAATTTGTGTACACAGAAGTGTTCATAGCACTCTGAGATTTTGTATTTTTGTGTCTCGTTTGTCATTTCTTTTTCCCTCATTTCTGATTGAGTTTACATGGGTCACTACAAAACTTTTAAAACAGAGTGCTGTGATCTATTATTTCACTTCCAAGAAACACATTGAATTGCTTCATTTCTGATTCACTCATGCAAGTTGCAACTTGTTTGGCTTCTTGGTGTTGCTAGGAGGGCTTCATTCATTTCCATCCATGCACACTTTACATTTCTTGATTTTTGTGTATCTCAAAACTTTTATAAGGACCCATATTTTTTAATCCTTTCTCTGCTTTTCTTGGTTACCCTCTCTACTAGTCTGTCAATTTTATCTTTTTAAAGAGCCAACTTTTTGATTCTTTCATACTTTGTGTAGTTTTTTTTTGTTGTTGTTGTTTGTTTCAATTTCCTTCAGTGCTTTTGTAATATTTGTCATTTCTTGTCTTTTGTTAGCTTTGGGTTTGTTTTGTTTTATTTTTACTTAGTTTCTTGGTCAGGGTGGTGGTGGTGATAGTACATTGTTATTTTCTGACCTACGATCTTTTGATGTACATTGAGTGCTTTGAAATTCCCTCTTGGCACTGCTTTTCTGTAATCCCCAGATTTTGGTAGGTAATGTCATCATGGTCATTCAATTTAAAAAATGTTTTCATTCTCATTGATTTCATTGTTGGTCCCAAAATCATTCTCCAGCGGGCTGTTTAACTTCCATGTATTTGTGTAGTTCTGAGAGTGCCTCTTAGAATTGATATTAAATTTGAACTCATTGTGATCTGAGAAGAACCATGGTCTGATGTTTCATTATTTTTTTTTAATTTTCCAAGATGTATTTTGTGTCCTAATATATACTGTATGTTAAAAAATGTTCCATATGCAGATGAGAAGAATGTATATTTTGACGTTTTGGCATAGAATGTTTTATAAAAGTCTGTTAAGTCCATTTGTCTGCACATCTCATTTAGGATCAGTGTTACTTTGTTGATTTTCTGCCTTGTCTACTTCTTTGTGTCTGTCCTTATATTTGGAAGTCTGCCACTGTTACTAAGTTGCTGCTTATTTCATTGCATATATCTAGTAGTATTTGTTTTATGAATCTGTGAACTGTGGTGTTAGGTGCATATATATTTAGGATGATTAGAGTTTCTTGTTGAATTGATCCCTATATCATTATATAATAACTATCTTTGTCTTTTTATTACTGTTGTTGATTTAATATCAGTTTTATCTAATATAAAAATAACTACCCTGATCTTTTAAAATTTCTACTTGTGTGGAAAATTTTTTCCTACCCATTCCACTCCAATCTATGAGACTCTACAAATTGAATGAGTTTCTGGGAGACACTATATACTTAGATTGTGCATGTGTTTATTTTTTTTTTCATGTGTTCTGCTGATCTATATCTTTTAAATGGGAGCGTTTAGACCATTTATATTCAATTTTAATATTGATAGTCATAATGATGATTGTTACCAGTTACTTTGTACTTTCCACTGTATTACTGTTTTCTAGAACATCAGTGCTTATATTTGCAGAGTTCTTACAGTGGTCAACATCAGCTGTTCGTTCTGGTGTTTAAAATATTTTCGAGAATTTCTTGTAGGTCATGTCTAGGGGTAATATATATCTGAGGGTTTGCTTGTCTGTGAAAGCCTTTTTTATCCTTCATTTATGAAACTTCGCTTTGTGGGATATTCTCTTTAAAAATAAAGATGGGAAATCAATTCATTCTGGCCTATAAGGTTTCTGCTGAGACTTCTCTTAGTCTCATTGGGTGCATAAGATGTTTATACTTCCCACTCTGAGCATGGACAATGGCCTCTGTCCTGTGAGGCACAAAAGCACCAAGATTCATAGTTCCCACCTGGCCCAGATGTACAATGGTGGTGGGGGAAGCTCAGCTCACTGAATTCGGGGCTACCAGACTGACTGTGTGCTGTGGCTGAAGTGCTCTGCTGGGGTAGGTGTGCTTCTGCCAGGGACTTGCCTATCGGGAGGTTTGCTATTCCCAGAAGGGACAGACATGGAGAGAAGACTACAAGCCCTTCCCTTCCTCACTGGAGGCAATAGTTTTTGCTTGAATGTAGCTAGTGGCAGCAGTGGGGCAAGTGGATGAGAGAGTTTCATTTGCATGACCTACACAGGTCCCAAGTGTTACCAGTGAGTTCTGGCAGTAATTACAATGTGGAGATGCCACCCATAGCTCCAAATATGCCTTACTCAGGTTTGCTGCTCTCTGTATCCCCAGCACAACAGCACCATTGAGAGGGCAGAGGAGGTTCCTGCATTTCATCCACATGTTTTCACCAAAAGTAATAACATTTGGTAGTAATAATAGAAAGATATTGGGAAGAATTACAAATACATGGTAATTAAATAATATTCTAAAACAATCTCTGGATCAATGGTCTGAATCTGAATTAATTCATTAATTTAATTAAAACAAGATAAGCATAGTAGCTCATGTCTATAATCTTAACACACTTGGGAGACCAAGGCAAGAGGATTAATTGAGGCCAGGTTCTTGAGGCCAGGACCTTGATACTATCCTGGACAATACAACAAGACCCCATCCCTATAAAACATAAAAAGCATTAACTGGGCATAGTGGTGCAAATGAAATGGTTCTAGTGACTCAGGAGTCTGAGCCAAGAGGATATGGCATGGCCCAGGAGTTTGGAATTGCAGTGAGCTGTAATCACACCCTCACACACTAGCCATTCCATAAAATCAGACTGTTTCAAAAAATAAATGAAAACAAAATAAAATCAATGTGTCAATAAAGAAATCACAGGGAAATCAGAAACTACTTTGATAGAAATGAAAATAAAGACACAAATACCAAAACTTATGGGATGCACCTAAAAAGTGCTTAGAGGTGAATTTAAAGCTACAAATGCCTATATTTTTTCAAAAGAGAATTACATGAGAAAAATAGTGAATAAGGCAACTTTAGGCTGTTATCCCTTTATAAAAAATATAGAAAAAAGCAGTAATTGTTAGATAAATTTGTCAGGATTTTAGAAAATAGTCAAAGTTTTAGAACAGATGCTAAAATAAGAAAAAGGAATCTTCTAATCAGTAGGAAACCTTTGCAATACTTTTCCATGCCCTTGACCAACTCACACTCTTTGTGGAAGCAAACTTCTATTGATGGTGGTCTGCATTCACAGTATGGGACCTTAGTCCCTGATTCCAAAGAGAGCAGAGCATATCCACTTCACAAATCCTGGGGTATGCCTATTGTAACCTGTTTGGGGGTAACCCAAATGGCTGATGCAAGATGTTCAACTTTTATTTACCTAACTTGGAACATAGACTGAAAAGCAGTGACATTGCAAAAACTTTGCAAAGCAAACTATCAATCTACATATCCTGGGGACAAAAGATTGTGTTGGAAATGTAGAATTAGACTGCTTAATGCCCAAGAAAAAAATATTCAAAGGAGATTCTTTTGGAAAGAAATAAAGTATATCTCATTCAGGAGGACATTCAAAAGCACCCGTGTGTACAGAAAAACTTAAAAAAAAAATCACATCATACCAAGGACAGTACAAATAATCAGAAAAGAGTAGAGAAGACCCTAAATTTTCACCTCAGGCTGATCCCTAGGTACACTGAAACCTGGCTGTGTTCAAGTGCCATATGCCAGAGTTAATACCAAAAGAATGAAAGAGGTGCTTACTATAATTTATTTATATACTTACCCAAGGAATAAAATTTCTGTCAAAACATTAGATAAGCATGAGCTTAAAAAGAGGGCATTTCAACAGTCACACGCTAAGAGGAATACAGGGTTTTTAAAGTATATCTTGGGAAAAGGATCCAAAGCAATCAACAATTACAGTCTGAAAAAAAAAAACAACAAGAAAACAGCTCAGGGGGAGGAGACAAGATGGCTGACGAAGCCAGCTTTCCACAGAGGCTCCTGTCCAGTAGGAGAGTTAAAAGACAAAAATTCAGCAAGTAACCTGGTGGATTTGAGCTGCACTAAGAGAGAAGATTGAAGAACGCACGTCAACCCCGCTGAAGCAAGCTGCAACCACAAGGATACAAACAAAAGTACAAAATCCATCACCAACTGGATGGGAGTCCCCTCCCCCATGTAAACGGCTCAGAGTGCCCCACAAACAACTGAGCAGAGTTCAAAGGTCCTCCCACTACACTCCACGGGAGAGACCCTCTAAAAACTGGACCTACCTCCCCTACTAGGGTGCCACGGCATCCTTTTGCCAGGCATAAACTGTATAAACTGTATATAGTCTCTACCTGGAATTCTGAGCTCCCAGCACTCCCCTTCACACACACTGAGATCTACCGGGCATATATCCAGAAGACCAAAAATCACATCATAACAAGGATATTTGTACGAGAACGTTTATTGCAGCCCAATTCATAATTGCTAAGTCATGGAAGAAGCTCAAGTGCCCATTGATCCACAAATGGATTAATAAATTGTGGTATATATACACCATGGAATATTATGCAGCCTTAAAGAAAGATGGAGACTTTAGCTCTTTCATGTTTACATGGATGAAGCTGGAACATAGTCTTCTTAGTAAAGTATCTCAAGAATGGAAGAAAAAGTACCCAATATGCTCAGCCCTACTATGAAACAAATTTAGGGTTTTCACATGAAAGCTATAACCCAGTTACAACCTAAGAATAGGGGGAAGGGGAATAGGGAGGGGAGGGAGGGGCCAGAAGGGTAGAGGGAAGGGGATTGGTGGGATTACACCAGCGGTGCATCTTACAAGGGTATATGTGAAACTTGGTAATCGGTCTGTGAAGCTAGTGAATGATGCCCCATGAATATATCAATGTACACAGCTATAATTTAATAAAAAAAAATAAAAAATAAAAAAAGAATCCCTCAGCAACAGAAAGGAGCAAGCAGAAGAAAGGATTTCTGACATTGAAGATAAAACCTTTGAACACTCCCAAACTCTCAAAGAGGAAGAGAAATGGAGAGCAAAAATGGATCACTCTCTCTGAGAGCTCTGGGATAATTCAAAGAAGATCAATATCCGAATCATTGGAGTTCCAAAAACAGATGAAGTGGCCTCACTGGGCACAGAGGCCCTTCTGCATGAAATTATGAAGGAGAATTTTCCAGACATGCCTAGAGATTCTGAAATTCAGATAGCAAACAGTTTCAGAACCCCAGCACGACTCAACCCCAATAAGTCATCCCCCAGGCATATCATAATTAGCTTCACTAAAGTTAATATGAAGGAGAAAATCCTCAACCTGCCAGGAGAAAGAAAACCATTACCTTCAAAGGGAAGAAAATTAGAATGACTGCAGATCTCTCTGCTGAAACTTTTCAAGCCAGAAGAGGGTGGTCACCGACTTTTTTTTTTTTTTTTTTTTATTGTTGGGGATTCATTGAGGGTACAATAAGCCAGGTTACACTGATTGCAATTGTTAGTTAAAGTCCCTCTTGCAATCATGTCTTGCCCCCATAAAGTGTGACACACACCAAGGCCCCACCCCCTCCCTCTGTTGCTCTTTCTGCTTCCCCCCCATAACTTAATTGTCATTAATTGTCCTCATATCAAAATTGAGTACATAGGATTCATGCTTCTCCATTCTTGTGATGCTTTACTAAGAATAATGTCTTCCACTTCCATCCAGGTTAAAACGAAGGATGTAAAGTCTCCATTTTTTTTTAATAGCTGAATAGTAGTCCATGGTATACATATACCACAGCTCATTAATCCATTCCTGGGTTGGATTTAGGCTGTTTCCACATTTTGGCGATTGTAAATTGAGCTGCAATAAACAGTCTACTACAAGTATCCTTATGATAAAAGGATTTTTTTCCTTCTGGGTAGATGCCCAGTAATGGGATCGCAGGATCAAATGGGAGGTCTAGCTTGAGTGCTTTGAGGTGTCTCCATACTTCCTTCCAGAAAGGTTGTACTAGTTTGCAGTCCCACCAGCAGTGTAAAAGTTTTCCCTTCTCTCCACATCCATGCCAGCATCTGCAGTTTTGAGATTTTGTGATGTGGGCCATTCTCACTGGGGTTAGATGATATCTCAGGGTTGTTTTGATTTGCATTTCTCTAATATATAGAGATGATGAACATTTTTTCATGTGTTTGTTAGCCATTCATCTGTCATCTTTAGAGAAAGTTCTATTCATGTCTCTTGCCCATTGATATATGGGATTATTGGCTTTTTCATGTGGATTAATTTGAGTTCTCTATAGATCCTAGTTATCAAGGTTTTGTCTGATTGAAAATATGCAAATATCCTTTCCCATTGTGTAGGTTGTCTCTTTGCTTTGGTTATTGTGTCCTTAGCTGTACAGAAGCTTTTCAGTTTAATGAAGTCCCATTTGTTTATTTTTGTTGTTGTTGCAATTGCCATGGCAGTCTTCTTCATGAAGTCTTTCCTCAGGCCAATATCTTCCAGTGCTTCTCCTATGCTTTCTTTGAGGATTTTTATTGTTTCGTGCCTTAAATTTAAGTCCTTTATCCATCTTGAATCAATTTTTGTGAGTGGGGAAAGGTGTGGGTCCAGTTTCGGTGTTTTACATGTAGACATCCAGTTCTCCCAACACCATTTATTGAATAGGGAGTTTTTCCCCCAAGGTAAGTTCTTGTTTGGTTGATCGAAGATTAGGTGGTTGTAAGATGTTAGTTTCATTTCTTGGTTTTCAATTCGATTCCAAGTGTCTATGTCTCTGTTTTTGTGCCAGTACCATGCTGTCTTGAGCACTATGGCTTTATAGTACAGACTAAAATCTGGTATGCTGATGCCCCCAGCTTTATTTTTATTACTAAGAACTGCCTTAGCTATATGGGGTTTTTTCTGGTTCCATACAAAACGCTGAATCATTTTTTTCAAATCTTGAAAGTACCATGTTGGTATGTTGATAGGAATGGCATTGAATAGGTAGATTGCTTTGGGAAGTATATACATTTTAACATTGTTGATTCTTCCCATCCATGAGCATGGTATGTTCCTCCATTTGTTAATATCCTCTGCTATTTCCTTTCTGAGGATTTCATAGTTTTCTTTATAGAGGTCCTTCACCTCCTTTGTTAGGTATATTCCTAGGTATTTCATTTTCTTTGAAACTATGGTGAAGAGAGTTGTGTCCTTAATTAGCTTCTCATCTTGACTGTCATTGGTGTATACAAAGGCTACTGACTTGTGGACATTGATTTTATATCCTGAAACATTACTGTATTTTTTGATGACTTCTAGGAGTCTTGTGCTTGAGTCTTTGGGGTTCTCTAAGTATAAGATCATGTCATCAGCAAAGAGGGAGAGTTTGACCTCCTCTGCTCCCATTTGGATTCCCTTTATTTCCTTGTCTTGCCTAATTGTATTGGCTAGAACTTCCAGCACTACGTTGAATAGTAATGGTGACAGAGGACAACCTTGTCTGGTTCCAGTTGTAAGAGGAAAAGCTTTCAGTTTTACTCCATTTAGTAAAATATTGGCTGTGGGTTTGTCATAGATAGCTTCAAACAGTTTTAGAAATGTGCCACCTATGCCTATACTCTTCAGTGCTCTAATTAGAAAAGGATGCTGGATTTTATCAAATGCTTTTTCTGCATCTATTGAGGGATCATGTGATCTTTATTTTTGCCTCTGTTAATATGGTGGATAACGTTTATGGACTTCCGTATGTTAAACCAGCCTTGCATCCCTGGGTTGAAGCCTACTTGATCATGATGAATGAGTTTTTTGATGATAAGCTGTAATCTATTGGCTAGGATTTTGTTGAGAATTTTTGCATCTATATTCATGAGTGAGATTGGTTTCAAATTCTCCTTTTTGTTTGGGTCTTTTCCTGGTTTTGGTATCAGGTTGATGTTTGCTTCATAGAATGTGTTGGGGGAAGATTCCTTCTTCCTCAATTTTTTGGAATAATTTCTGCAGTACAGGAATAAGCTCTTCCTTGAAGGTTTGATAGAATTATGGAGTGAAGCCATCTGGACCAGGGCATTTTTTGGTTGGAAGACTTTTTACTGTTTCTTTGATCTCAGTGCTTGAAAGTGGTCTGTTCAGGAGCTCTATTTCTTCCTGGCTGAGTCTAGGGAGAGGGTGCGAATCCAAATATTGATCCATTTCCTTCACATTGTCAAATTTCTGGGCATAGAGTTTCTGGTAGTATTCAGAGATGATCTCTTGTATCTCTGTGGGATCAGTTGTTATTTCCCCTTTATCATTTCTGATTGAGGTTACTAGAGATTTTAGTTTTCTATTTCTTGTTACTCTGGCCAATGGTTATCTATTTTATTTATTTTTTCAAAAAACCAACTCCTTGTTTCATTAATTTTCTGAATGATTCTTTTGTTTTCAATTTCATTGATCTCTGATTTGATTTTGGAGATTTCTTTTCTTCTACTGAGTTTAGGCTTAGATTGTTCTTCTTTTTCCAATTCCATAAGATCTCTTGTGAGATTGTTGATGTGCTCTCTTTCTGTTTTTCAAATGTAGGCATCTAAAGAGATGAATTTTCCTCTCAAAATTACTTTTGCAGTATCCCACAGGTTTTGGTAGCTTGTGTCTTCATTGTTGTTATGCTCAAGGAAGTTAATGATTTCCTGTTTTATTTCTTCCTTCACCCATCTGTTATTCAACAGAAGATTGTTTAGTTTCCATGCCTTTGGGTGGGGTCGAGCATTTTTGTTAGAGTTGAGTTCCACCTTTAGTGCCTTATGGTCTGAGAAGATACAAGGTAAAATTTCAATTCTTTTGATTCTGTTGATATTTGTTTTGTGTCCGAGGATATGATCAATTTTGGAGAATGTTCCATGGAGTGATGAGAAGAATGTATATTCTTTATCTTTAGGGTGGAGTGTTCTATATGCGTCTATAGAGCACAGTTGTTCTAGAGTCTCGTTTAAATCTCTGATATCCTTGTTTAATTTCTGTTTAGAGGATCTGTCCAGCTCTGTAAGAGGAGTGTTAAAGTCCCCTGTTATTATGTTATTATCAGATATGATATTGCTCAGACTGAGTAAGGTCTGTTTCAGAAATCTGGGAGCATTTAAATTGGGTGCATAAATATTTAGAATTGAAAAGTCTTCTTGTTGTATTTTTCCCTTGACCAATATAAAGTGACCATCTTTGTCTTTTTTGACTTTAGTTGCTTTAAATCCACATGTATCTGAAAATAAGATTGCAACTCCTCTTTTCTTCTGAATTCCATTTGCCTGAAAAATTGTCTTCCAACCCTTGACTCGGAGCTTTAATTTGTCTTTTGAAACCAGGTGTGTTTCTTGCAGATAGCAAATGGATGGCTTGTGTTTTTTAATCCAGTCAGCCAATCTATGTCTCTTCAGTGGGGAATTCAAGCCATTAACATTTATGGAGATAATTGATAAGTGTGGTAGTATTCTATTCGTCTTATTTTGTGAGAGTCCATTGCTTAGTTTTATCTTTTGCATCAGTGTGGAGGTTAGGTTCTGTCCTTTGATTTCTGAGTTCTTACTTTGCTGCTGATCCATTGTGGTGGTCAGTGTGCAGAACAGGTTGAAGTATTTCCTGTAGGGCTGGTCTTGTTGTGGCGAATTTTCTCAATGTTTGTATATCCATAAATAATTTGATTTCTCCATCAATTTTGAAGCTTAGCTTAGCAGGGTACAGAATTCTGGGCTGAAAATTGTTCTGTTTAAGTAGATTAAAGGTAGATGACCATTGTCTTCTTGCTTGGAAAGTTACATTAGAGAAGTCTGCGGTCACTCCGATGGATTTGCCCCTGTAGGTCAACTGGCGCTTACTCCTGGCAGCTTTCAGAATCTTTTCTTTTGTCTTGACTTTGGACAGGTTCATCACAATGTGTCTTGGAGAAGCTCGGTTAGAGTTCAGGCAACCTGCGGTCCGATATCCCTCTGAAAGCAGTGTGTCAGAATCTTTGGTGATATTTGGGAAATTTTCTTTTATAATATTCTCTAGTATGGCTTCCATTCCTCTGGGCATTCTTCTTCCCCTTCTGGAATTCCTATAACTCGTATGTTGGAATGCTTCATAAAGTCCCATAATTCTGACAGTGAACGTTCTGCTTTCTCTCTCTTCTTTTCTGCCTCTTTTACTATCTGAGTTATCTCAAGAACTTTGTCTTCTACCTCTGAAATTCTTTCTTCTGTATGGTCTAACCTGTTGCTGATACTTTCCATTGCATCTTTAAGTTCCCTAATTGACTGTTTCAGTTCCTTCAGCTCTGCTGTATCCTTTTTATATTCTTCATATCGTTCATCTCTTATTTGATTCTGTTTTTGAATTTCCTTTTGGTTGTTTTCCACTTTATTAGCAGTTTCCTTCATTGTTTCCATCATTTCTTTCATTGTTTTCAACATGTGTATTCTAAATTCCCTTTCTGTCATTCCTAACATTTCTTTATAGGTGGAATCATCTGCAGTAGCTACCTCATGGTCCCTTTACGGGGTTGTTCTAGACTGGTTCTTCATGTTGCCTGGAGTTTTATACTGATTCTTCCTCATGAGTGATTTCTTTTATCTGTTTCCTTGCCTTAATTTTCCTTTCACTTCCTCTTGCTCTTTAATTTCTCGTGCCTGTGGACTAAGGCTTACAGGACCAGAAGGGTGAGAAGGTTGAAGAGCAAAAAAGGGATGAAAGAAAGGAGGACCAAGTGATAAGGAAAAAAAAGAAAAATAGAGAAAGGAGAGGGGGTGGGTAAAAGGAATATTGACAAAAAGAAGAGAGGCACAGAAAGAGGGAGACAGAGCAATATATGTGTACAGTAGGGTACTTTGACACAACCTTAAAATACCCACCTTCTCGGGGTGGCCAGTTGGGTGGTTCCCTTGAGGTCAGCAGCTGTTTGCTAACCTAATCAGACACAGTACCCCCACCTCCACCAAGTAGAGAGGAAGGCAAAAATGCTATAAATCAAACCAAAACAAGCAAACAGAAAACTTTATGGGATAAAATTGGGTGAAAAAACAAATAATAGCAGTAGAAACACTAGCAAAAATGAGGTTCTAATTATTGAAAAAGACAGCAATGGGAAATTATGGTTAAACTAGAAAAATTGAGAAAGAAAAAGGATCTGTATTTAAAAGGTTGAACTTGAAAAACAAAACAACATCAAAAATATCAAAATAAACAAAAAAACCCAACCAAACCGAAAAAAAAAAAAAAAAACACAACCAAAAACAAAGCAGTATGTATATGTTATTGAATATTGTCTGGGCAATACGTGGTCTTCTGGGATATGAGATGTTGATCATAGTTCCGATATGACTGGAAGCTTCTGATTTCTCAAACTCCACCAGGTAGACACCCTAAATCTCTCTTCAGCCCACTTAAAAGGCACTTTGAACTTGTTCACTTGCTGAGCAGAAGCTTTCCCAAGAAAGTACTTGTCGCTGGAATCACTGCTGAAGTGGCTATCCACTTACCCAGTGTGCTAAAACTGGTCTCACTCTGCCCCTGAGGGTTAGGGCTGTAAGGTGGCTCAGACCCCGCCCTTAGGCTACTTGGTCCCTGGGTTACCAGCTCCCACCCAGTTCTAGCTCTGCAACCCTGAGGGCGGAGCTTGCCAGGGCAGATCGTTCACAATGGCTCCCTGTGACCCACAGCCAAACACTATTAGCTCCGTCTGGCTCAGCGGCTCAGACTGGGGCCCTAAACAACAGCCAAAGTTCTCCGCACTCCTGCTCAGGCTCTCCCCAAGGCAGTTCAACCGAGTGCCAAGTCCAAAGACACAAAAACAGTTCACAGGTAAGGCCTTTCTGGTTTGCACTTTCGCTGCTACTGAACTTACAGTTGCGGGCGGGTTTAGACGGATTGAACACACGAGACCACTTTCCGGTTTTCCACTATTTTAGTCCTCCTCTTGGGGTCCAGAAGTCTCTCGCTGACTCCCTGTGTCCTCGCAGGGGTGATGATGGGCATATCCTACCAGCCAGAGATGCCTGGAGTCCTATCTCCCCAGACTCATGGTGCCCAGATGCAAGGAAGCTGTTACTCAGCTGCCATCTTGCCCCGCCTCCTGGAGAATGTTCTTCAACTCCATGCAGGTAAATACAAAAGATGGAAAATCTCCATATTTTTTATGGCTGAATAGTCTTCCATGGTATACATATACTATAGTTTATTAATCTATTCACGGGTTGATGGGCAATTGGGTTGTTTCCACATCTTTGCTATTGTGAATTGAGTTGCTATAAACATTCAAGTGCAAATGTCCTTATGGTAAAATGACTTTTTGTCTTTTGGGTAGATACCTATTAAAGGGATTGCAGGATCAAATGAAAAGTATACTTTTAATTCTTTGAGGATGCTCCATACTTCTTTCCAAAGGGCTGTATTAATTTGAAATCCCACCAACAGTGCATAAGTCTTCCTTCTCTCTGCATCCATGCCAGCACCTATAGCTCTGGGACTTTGTGATGTAGTTTTCACTAGGGTTAGTTTATATCTCAGATTGGTTTTGATTTTCATTTCTCTGATGATTAGGGATGATGAGCATTTTTTTCATGTGTTTGTTGGCCATTCACCTACCCCCTTGGGAAAAGATTCTATTGATGTCTTTTGCTGAATGATTAATGAGATTCATTCTTTTCTTGTCAATTTGCTTGAGTTCTTTCTAGATCCTGGTTATTAGCCCTTTGTCAGATTCATAACACAGAAATATCTTCTCATGGGCAGCGCCTGTGGCCCAGTTGGTAGGGGGCCGGCCCCATATACCAAGGGTGGTTGGTTCAAACCTGGCCCCGGCTGAACTGCAACCAAAAAATAGCTGGGTGTTGTGGGGGGCGCCTGTAGTCCCAGCTACTTGGGAGGCTGAGGCAAGAGAATCACTTAAGCCCAGGAGTTGGAGGTTGCTGTGAGCTGTGTGATGCCATGGCACTCTGCCGAGGGCCATAAAGTGAGACTGTCTCTACAAAAAAAAAAAAAAAAAAGAAATATCTTCTCATTCTGAAAATTGTATTTTTGGTTTGTTGATTGGATCCTTTGCTATGCAGATGCTTTTTAACTCCATAAGGTCCTATTATTTATTTATTTTTCAGTGCAATTGCCCATGGTGTCTTCATCATGAATTCTTTCCCAAGGCCAATGTTGTAAAGAGTTTTTCTCACAATTTCTTTTAGAGTTGTTATCATTTGATGTTTTATATTTAAATCTTTTATCCAGCTCCCATCCATGTAAACATAACAGAGGTAAAGTCTTTATCTTTTTTTTAAGGCTGAGTAATATTGCATAGTATACATATACCACAATTTATTAATTCATTCATGGAGCTAGAACATATCTTACTTAGTAAAGTATCTCAAGAATGGAAGAAAAAGTATCCAACATACTCATTACTATTATGAAACCAATTTACAATTACTCACACTTTCATATGAAACATAAATCACAACTATAACTGAGGTTGAAGGAGGGAAGAGGAGAGGATAGGAGGGGAGGGGAGAGGTTTGATGGAGGAAGGGTACATGGTGGGACTCAAGAAGAAGGGGAAAGCGGAGAGGGAAGTGAGGGGAGAGGGAGGATGGGTGGAGGGAGGTTAATTGGTGGGACCATACCTATGGTGCATTTTACAAGGGTATATGTTAAATTTACTAAGTGTAGAATATAAATGTCTTAATGCAATAACTAAGAAAATGCCATGAAGGCTATGTTGACAAGTTTTATGTAAATATTTCATGTGGTACATAAAAGCAGCACAATGTACCCCGTGATTGCATTAATATACACAGCTATGATTTAATTAAAAAAAATGATGGAACTACACCTATGGTGCATATTGCAAGGATAAATGTCTAATCTATTAAGTATAGAGTATAAATATCTTAACACAATAATTAAGTAAATGAGGTGAAGGATATATTAACTAGTTCGATATAAGCATTCCAAATTGTTTATAAAATCAGCACATTGTACCCATAAATGCATTAATGTATACATGATCTAAGTGGTCATGACTTGATAAAAGAAAAAACATAGGCATCTACAAAAAAACCTTTTATCCAGCATGTGTCAATTTTTGTAAGTGGTGAGAGGTACAGGTCCGGTTTCAGTCCTTCACATGTAGCTAACCAGTTTCTCTAGCTTTGTTTATTAAATAGGGATTCCTTTCCCCAGTGTATGCTTTTGTTTGGTTTATCCAAGATTAGATGGTGATTTGAGCCTTCTTTCACCTCTAGGTTCTCAATTATGTTCCATAGATCTATGTCTGTATTTTTATGTGAGTACCATGTCGTTTTAATCACTACAGAATTGCAGCATAATCTGAAATCTGGTAATAAGATGTTTCAAGGTATGTTTTTCTTTTGTAGAATTGCGTGGGCTATTCTGGGTTTTCTCTGACCCCATATGAAATGATGCATTACTTTTTTAAGATCTTCAAAATATGATGTCAGTGTTTAAGAAGGTTGTGTTGACTCTGTAGACCACTTTGGGCAGTATAGACATTTTAGCAATGCTGATTTTTCCCAGTCATGAGCATGGTATGCTCTTCAATTTGTTAACATTCTATGCTATTTCTTTTCTCAGGATTTTCTATTTCTCTGTAGAGATCCTTCCCATCCTTCATTAAGTATATGCAAATGTATTTAATTTTCTTTGAAACTACTGTGAAGGGTATTTTATCTTTGATTTGATTATCAGCTTGCCTGTTGGCATATATTAAGACTGCTATTTAGTGAATATTCACTTTATATCCTGAGATGTTACTATATTTCTTGATTACTTCTAGGAGTCTCATGGTTGATATAAGTATAAGTTTACATTCTCACCAAAGAGCAAAAGTTTGACCTGCTCCATCCTCATTTAGATACCCTTGATATTGATTTCTTGACTGATTGCACTGGCTAGGATTTTCAGCACTTTGTTGAGAAATGGTGGCAACAGTGGGCATCCTGGTTTTGTTCCAAGTGAAGATGTTTTCAGTTTTTCTCCATTCCATGTGATATTGGGTGTGAATTTGTCATAGATCGCTTCTATTAGTTTAAGAAATATTCCATCATCTGGCCCACATCACAAAATCTCAAAACTGCAGCTGCTGGCATGGCTGTGGAGAAAAGGGATACTTTTACAATGTTGGTGGGACTGTAAACTAGTACAAC
This sequence comes from Nycticebus coucang, assembly GCF_027406575.1. Lineage (NCBI taxonomy): Eukaryota > Metazoa > Chordata > Mammalia > Primates > Lorisidae > Nycticebus > Nycticebus coucang. The sequence goes on from NC_069796.1 coordinate 82,778,680, forward strand.
ATTTTTGGAAGAAAGTATGGAGAAACCTCAAAACACTCAAGCTAAACCTCCCATTTGATCTTGCAATCCCATTACTGGGCATCTACCCCGAAGGAAAAAATAAATGCTTTTCTAATAAGGACACTTGCACTAGACTGTTTATTTTAGCTGAATTTACAATCGCCAAAATGTGGAAATAGCCTAAATGCCCACCAACCAAGGAATGGATTAACAAACTGTGGTATATGTACACCATGGAATACTATTCAGCCATTAAAAAAGACGGAGACTTTACATCCTTCATATTAACTTGCATGGAAGTGGAAGACATTATTCTTAGTAAAGCATCACAAGAATGGAGAAGCATGAATCCTATGCATTCAATTTTGATATGAGGACAATTAATGACAGTTAAGGTCATGGTGGGGGTGGGAGAAGGGGAGAGCAGAGAGAGAAAGAAGGAGGGAAGGGTGGAGAAAGGAAGAGCAGAGAGAGGGAAGGAGGGAGCGAGTGGGGTGGGGCCTTGGTGTGTGCCACACCTTTCGGGGACAACACACCATTGCAAGAGGGACTTTGCCTAACAAATGCAATCAGTGTAATCTGGTTTATTGTACCCTCAATGAATCTCTAACAATAAAAAAAAGAAATATAGGGCGGCGCCTGTGGCTCAGTGAGTAGGGCGCCGGCCCCATATACTGAGGGTGGCGGGTTCAAACCCAGCCCCGGCCAAACTGCAACCAAAAAATAGCCGGGCGTTGTGGCGGGCGCCTGTGGTCCCAGCTGCTCGGGAGGCTGAGGCAGGAGAATTGCGTAAGCCCAGGAGCTGGAGGTTGCTGTGAACCGTGTGACGCCACGGCACTCTGCCGAGGGCGGTACAGTGAGACTCTGTCTCTACAAAAAAAAAAAAAAAAAAAAAAAAGAAATATAGAAAAAATACCATCTATGCCAATTTTGTTAACTGTTTTTATTTAAAAAAGATGCTGTACTTTGTCAAATGCTTTTTCTAAGTTTATTGAGAGAATTTTATACCCTTTGTTTTTGCTTCTGTTTATTTAGTGAATAATGTCTATGGATTTGTGTTTGTTGAGCCAGACTTGCATCCCTGGGATGAAACCAATCTGATCATGACTTATTATTATTATTATTATTATTATTATTATTTTGGTGTGTACCTGAATTCTATTTGCTAGGATTTAACTAAGTATTTTTGTATTAATATTAATTAATGATATTGGTCTGTAGTTTTCTTTTTTGTTAAGTCTTTTCCTGGTTTTAGTATCAGAGTGATATTTGTCTCATAGAAAGAGTTGTGGAGGGTTTGTTCTTTCTCAATTTTGTGGAGTACATTCTGCAATATAGGTATAAGCTCTTCCTTGAAGAAAGAGAAGAGAAAGAAAAGAAAAGAAAATGCCTCTTGCCACATGAAACTGTCCCCATTTCCCACATGAGCCTGGTTGTTATCTCAGTAAATTCACTAAACTAATAGCTGTAAGATACCTGCAAAGTCAAAATTATTAATACTCTTTCAGAATATTACCTTACTAAAATTATGGTGTGAGAAATTCTCATCATATATCCTTTGTGCCAGGGAAATGTGTGACATCATTCAAGCTTTTGAAGAAAATAGTTTGCAGAGGGGACTTGCTCTTCTTTACAAAGGCCCAGTTTAGAAAGGATAGCCTATTACTATTTTTGATAATCACTAAAGGACAAATTACTGGATAAAAACAGGAGGTTAACAGAGTGGTGTTTTCCATTTGTGGTACATCATGTCTATAAGTTATAAAAATGGTAAGGCAGCTGTTGGTCCAGTAAAAGAAAACAAAGCAGCTCACCAGCACCAGGGTAACATAGATGGCCTTGATCTCAGGAGAGGGCCCTCTGCCATGGGTGGTCCTGTGGATATACTGGACTCTCCTGTGGTGTGTGGTGAGATACATCACCAAATACACACTGGTGCAGATCATGAGGAACACACACAGAAAATCCCGCACAATCATGGCCCCTAGAAAGACATCTGCCTCCACTCCAGAGGCTCTTGCAATACAATATCCCAGATTATACGGTGGTCCAAAGCTGCTAGTGTTGTCGGGGGCCAAATTAGTTTTGATGATGTGGGTGTAGATCAGCATGTTGATGATCCAGAAGAAGAGGAAGGCAGGCAAGATGCATGTGGAGACTTTGGATCTGAGCCATGCCCACCTAGAGTTGCTGGGAGTGACAATAATGGCCTGAAATACACCCAGGAAAGATGTTGTACAGAGGGAAAGTCCTCGGGTGACTCTGTACATGTAGAGTATTACCTTACAGCTAATGTCATCCATGAAGTTTCTTATTCCAAGAGAGTATATTATTTCTGGAACCCCACAGAACATAATTGTCATGGTATTAGCTAAAGTTAAATGGGTCAATATCAAATCTATAGGCTTTTTCATATGAGGCTGAAGTAACGTTTTCATGTATACCATGAAAAGAAATGTGTTTCCAAGAGAACCAATCCCAATTTGAGAAAGAAAGACTATTCCTAAAATAGTTTCATTTGGAATTAATGTTTTCATTGTTGACTCCTGCACATCTGTAACAGAACACAAATGGGTTGTAAACTTCACAGGAACAGCTGGACTCTTTGGAGCATGTAGGCGGTATGAGGTATGGTCACTTTCTCAGGAAGATGTGAAAATGCTCTGTGAGAATATTTAGGACATTAATAATTAGTCTAGAGGAATATTTTAAAATATTACTGAAGTCACTTCAGAAGACTATAAGGGTAGGGACAAAGCATGCCTTTTAGAAACTTTTTGTAAACTATATCCTGCAAAAATAGACTACCCTGAAGGACCACGTTTTATTTACTAACGCCACATTTCATAATTACAGAGGTTCTTCTTAAGTTTTACCTAACTGTTCTGAATTTCATTTCAAAACTTTGAATGCCCTTCTATTTTGTGTATGAACAACGAGACAGTCTCATCACAATATTTTAATACATATCATGATGATGTTGTGCATGATGTACCTTGTTATTGTCTGTCATCAGGACAAGACCCCATCCCCAGGCTCAAGCAGGACAATCTTGTCCTTTGCCTTTCATTTTTCTGACCCATGCTCTTACTCTTCCCCAACTCCAAGACCCTTCCAATACACTTGGTGAACATCAGAGCAGGTTAGGGGTCAGTTCACTGCATCCTCTGTCTCTGTTGTAAAAATTTACTTCATGTCCTTTGCTCCACTCTGAAATCTTTGCTTGTCTTTCAACTGTGTCAAGTAATGGAATCTTCCTCTCCTGCATTCCATTGTGCACACAGGCCTGAATGTGGGATCACCGTCTTTGATCCTCAGGGCAACTCTCAGATAATTCTCCATCACACTACCATCAGAACAAGTGTCACTGACTGACAACATTCATCACTGTTCTTGTGGAAATAATCTGTTGACCCCAAGTCATTCTTCCCCTCAACTCCTAACTCACTGGGATACCCCCTTAAACTTCTGACATTGTTCTTGGTAACTGTAGTGTATATACACTTGATCTGTCAAATGTCCTTGCCCTCTCAGTTCTCCAGTCTTCTTTTTTCCAACATTCTTGCTTCACCCACTTCACCAACTCCTCCTGCTCACACACTGGAGATTATTACCAATGACTGTGAAAACCTATCTAATTCTCAAGCATCCCCTTCTTGTCTCACTAGCTATTCTCATATCAGTACATCCATTTTTATGTCACCAGCTCTACCCCCATTGATCCCTTCACTCTCCATCACACTCTCGTAGCCTCTTTCTCCTCCTTACTCAGCCTTTTAGGAGCAAGGATTATAACTACTTCTCTAAAAACATCTGATTCCATTTCTTTTTCTTACTACTTCCAAGTCCTCAGGATATCAAAAACCCAAATGCTAGTTATATCTAATATCCTGTCTTGCTCATCCCATCATACTCAGATAATGAAGGTTGGAGAAAAACACAAAAGGAAGCTAACTAAAGTTATATCAAATTCCCCACCAGTAAATTCCACTGAACTTTTATCATTTCATAAATATTATACTACATTTTCTAAGTCATTCTTAGTCTACTTAATTTCTCATTTCTCTTGATGACTACTTTATATAATCTTCTCTAATCTCAATCTGCCAACATAAACCCTCCATACCCCATAATTAATTGATGGTAGATCACAAATTTCATAAGAAAATCAAAGTTCTAAAGATTATTATCCTCAAATCCCACCTTACATTCATCCCACAATCTGCGTCCCAAATCCTTCTCTTCTGGCACTGTTCTCCATGATTCCTTTCATAACTCATCCATTTGTGCAATCTTGAATTGTCTTTTCTGCTTAATATCCTGTCATTTGTTATTCTTTCTCGTATACATTCTGAAAATTTACCTTAGCAACATACAAATATACTATATGTCTTGTTTATTTCTTGTGTCATTTATCTTTTGAGCAATACTCCTTTATGTAATTCTCTACTCCCTGTTTCCAATTTCTCTCCAATTAAATGTTCTTAATCCCAGGATGTGGCAGATCAAAAAATGCCTATAAATTCCTTTCTTCCCCATTTACATTCTAATGCGACAGGGTGTTTGCACTCAGTGCACTCAGTAGGTGGTTATTTTCTCCACCCACTAAATATGGAACTAGCTTTGGACAGTCAGTGGCAGCCAGCTGGACACAAGCGGCTCTTTATAATGACTACACCAGGGCCTCAATCTCCTTCCTCCCTTGGGATCTTGACAGCACCACATGTGGGGAGTGTGCTGACCTATTGGACAATGGGAAACCACAGGGAGGAAATCTAGGGCAGTTCAGACAGCTCTCAGAAATGTACTTGAGGCCATTACACTACCAGAAACATCAAGACCCGTATGGGACAGCCACACCAGCAAAGGTCTGAAAAAAGCCAGACTCAGAGTCATATGATTCCACTTGCATGAAGTATGCAGGACACGTCAATCTGCACAGACAGAAAGTACATGTGTGATTGTCAGGGACCAGAGGGAAGGTGAACTGAGGAATGCAAATGCTCTGTAACTTGTTAAAAGTGCTTGTTGCATGCATTGTGAATGTACAAAATGCCACTGAAGGGTACACTTCACAATGGCTAATTTTATCTCAATAAAACATGTGAAGGCTGTGTGCACAGTGGTTATGGCTCCAGCCACATACACGGAAGGTGGTAAGTTTGAACCCAGATCTGGCCAGCTAAACAACTGCAACAAAAATATAGCCAGTGTTGTGGCAGGTGCCTGTAGTCCCAGGTACTTGGGAGGCTGAGGCAAGAGAATCGCTTAAGCACAAGAGTTTGAGGTTTCTGTGAGTTGTGACACCTTGGAACTCTACTGAGGGCGACATAGTGAGACTCTGCCTCAAAAAACAAAAATGAACATGCATATAAATATGAGTAACTGTAAGCTATATGCACCAGCATATAAACAAGAACAATATATTATGAAGAGTTCAGATTTTCTCAGAAGCACCAACAAGTTTTAACCTATTAACATAATCCTCCATGGAGACTTCTGAAAAAAGAAAGGTACATGACCATCTCAGTAGTGAGACAGATACATTTATGATAAAAAAGGAACCTGTTAACATAAAGTAAATTTTTAACTTTATGTAAGGTAGCTTATATAAACATAGAATAATCATATTATGAAATCAAATATCAATCTTTATTAAGTCAGAAATGTAATAAGCATACTGTTGGGACTCAGAAAACAGTACACCAAAAGGAATGCCACCAAAACAAATTTTTTCCTGACCTTCTCCTGTCCTCCATCTTTCAGGCCCATTTTCCCTTTAAGCTAGCCATAGAAACTGGAATCATACATCCCAAAGGTGAGTTATTAAGGTCAGCATCCTTTTTACCAACATCTAGCCATTAATGTTTAAAATCATTCTATGTAAATACTGGTCATAAATAAATGACTTTATCTGCCTTGTTTGACTGTAGGTCATAAATAAGACAGTCACTCCAGAGTGGGCCATGCCACACACCAAGAAAGAAAGAATGTGGAGAGGTTGAGAAAAATCTAGAGATTGAAAACTAAGAAGGGGAATGAGGAGAGTGGAGTGAGCAATAGAAACTACCAATGTGCACTGACATTCCTGAATTCAGCATGAAACAATCCATTCAAGTAACAAAAAACTCTTGTACCCTCTAAAATTTTTTAAAGAAAATGGAAGGAAAAATAAATCTACAAAGACAGGTCTTTCAAGATGTCTCTACCCAATTTATTAGCATTAGATCATACCCTTCTTTCTAATCATATTTTCACTTCGTTGTCCATACTTTGTTGAACCTGAGCACAAACATAAGCAATTTCTACTGTATCTTTGGGTTTTCATTCTGCAGCCCCCATGTATACATGTTAAATAAATTTTATGGCTTTTATCCTATTAGTCAGTCTGCCTCATCTCTGTCCTTTTTCAGTGACCCTTTATGAGAAAGAACCTTGGTCCCTACAATACAAGGTGGCTATAAAGTTCACGTGCAATTTAATAGAGCCAAATATTTTAAATTACAAATGAACGTTATGGCCACCCTGTATTAAGTATCATGTCCTCCATTTTATTATAATATAATATATAATATTCCTCCATTTTATCCCCAAATTTTGATTGTGATTATTCACTGATGATAAGATGGCTTACAGTAACAAATACTTTTAAAACATTAGAGAAAATTATAATAGCACAATTTAGCAAGTTTGCTGGATAGTTTGTTACAGAAAAGTTATTCCTTGGATAGACAAAGCAATTAGAATTCTATGAGAAAATCTCATATTAGTGCAAGAATTTCTTGCATAAAATATACAAATACATTGAAAGTTATTAAGAAACACAGAAATAAGTAGAATTACATAGAACTTTTATAAATCAGAATATCCAATATAATAAATTGTTGATAATTACTAATGTTTAAAATTTAATGCAATTTACAACAGTATCTAAACTCCTGGTTAGCGTTGAACTTGACAATTTATTTCCTAACAGAGAGTGGACACGTATAAAAAATAAAATCATTGTGGCATAGGAAGAGAATGTTTCATATAGATAAGAAAATTGGTAGAAGAAATGAAATGGAAATAAATAAGAAAGAGAATTAAGTTCAGCAGACAATGTTTAATTAAAGAGGAAAAGTAAACAGAAGGACAATAATACAAAGGGACAGGTGAAACCAGAAATGCAATAGCAAAGGAGATTAGTGCCATTCCTGGAGGGAAATCAGCTAAACAGGAGTAAGGACACAGAAAACACACACACACACACACAAACAAACACAAACACGCACACACAAACATGTGTGCGTGCGCATGCAGGACACGCAATAAGATAAAGAGAATTGTGTAGGTAAAAAAGGTTCAGACACAATGAAAGTGGACAAAGTGAGGAGAAATGAGAAAAAGAACTGAAAATACAACCAAAAGTACAAGTTAGAAGGCGTGAAATGTGGGATTTTAAGAAAGCAAGAAAGAGCAATAACTTTCCAGAAACATTTGTGTTATGACTAACAAACTATTATAAGAACATTCAGGATGGCACCTGTGGCTCAAAGGAGTAGGACACCGGCCCCATATACTGGAGGTGGCTGGTTCAAATCCAGCCCCAGCCAAAAACTGCAAAAAAAAGAACATTCAGATGAGATTGTGGGGGACCCACTCACACCTCCAAAGTAAATACAATGAATAAACTAGAGATGCTTGGTATTCAGCACATGCAGAAAGAGGCCTTGTGGAAGCTCCCTGGGTTCACTAAAAGCAGAAACTTCTGGAAATGAAAATGTCATAAACTCCCTCCTCCTGGGGAATTTATGGTCATGAAAAATACCAAAAGCAAGAAAAAAACAAGGGATCCCATCGCAGGCTGGGCAAGGGATTTGAAGAGAAACTTCTCTGAAGAAGACAGGCGCACGGCCTTCAGACATATGAAAAAATGCTCATCATCTTTAATCATCAGAGAAATGCAAATCAAAACTACTTTGAGATATCATCTAACTCCAATGAGACTAGCCTATATCACAAAATCTCAAGACCAGAGATGTTGGCGTGGATGCGGAGAAAAGGGAACACTTCTACACTGCTGGTGGGAATGCAAATTAATTCATTCCTTTTGGAAAGATATATGGAGAACACTCAGAGATCTAAAAATCGATCTGCCATTCAATCCTGTAATTCCTCTACTGGGCATATACCCAGAAGACCAAAAATCACAACATAACAAAGATATTTGTACCAGAATGTTTATTGCAGCCCAATTCATAATAGCTAAGTCATGGAAAAAGCCCAAGTGCCCATCGATCCACGAATGGATTAATAAATTGTGGTATATGTACACCATGGAATATTATGCAGCCTTAAAGAAAGATGGAGACTTTACCTCTTTCATGTTTACATGGATGGAGCTGGAACATATTCTTCTTAGTAAAGTATCCCAAGAATGGAAGAAAAAATACCCAATGTACACAGCCCTACTATGAAACTAATTTGGGACTCTCACATGAAAGCTATAACCCAGCTACAACTTAACAATAGGGAGAAGTGGGAAAGGGGGGGTGGGTAGAGGGAGGGGAATCGGTGGGATCACACCTGTGGTGCATATTACAGGGGTATTTGCGAAACTTGGTAAATGTAGAATGTAAATGTTTTGGCACAGTAACTGAGATAACGCCGGAAAGGCTATGTTAACCACTGTGATAAAAATGTGTCAAATGGTTTATGAAGTGAGTGTATGATGCCCCATAATCATATCATTGTATACAGTTATGATTTAATAAAAAAAAATAATAAAAAAAATAAAAAAAAATAAGAAAAAAAAGAAAAATACCAAAAGACCACACAGGGCTTCATAAACAAAAAGTATCACAGAATATCTTATCTCTTTTTTGTTCCTCTAAAGAATGAACGCCAATTTGTTCTTTCCTTAGAAGAATTTTCTACCCCCCTTTCCTTTTTAAAGTATGATATATAAATTTGAAATTTACCCATTTAAGGAGGTACTCCATGTGAGAGCCCCTGTATGCCTATGAGCATGCATTTTCTCCTGTTAATCTGACTTTTACAGGTTTAATGCCTAGGCATAGAAATTCTGAATATCAGAGGGAAGAGGAATTTTTTTTCCTTCCTTAAATGATTAACAAGAAATCTTAAAGCTCCAAAAGGATATAAGGTTGCCTAATTTAAATAGTAGAAAGCACTTCCAAGTAAAAGGAATGGGACAGAGAACAATGGAAAATAGAGAAATAACAACAACAAAACAAAGAAGAGAAAGTTAAGGAGACAAGGTTTTTAGAGTATATGGAAATAAATGAAGAAACGAATTAAAAATCAAAACTCCAGATTAGCAAAAGGAGCTGTGAGCATGGAGGAAGAGAGGAAGAAAGACAAGACCAGTGTGTGGTAGAAATAGGAAAAGGAAAGATAATGAAGAAAAGAAAGGCATTCGTGACAGAAACCAAAAAAGAGGGACTGAAAAAACACGGGGAGAAAAAAAGGGAGAAGGATATACTTTAAATTGTTGAAATAGAAAATATTCCAGAATATATTTACACTGAAAAGATTAATAAACAAATGAAGAGTGAATCTGGAGAGGGAAATGTATTTAAATATTGGAAAGATGGAAGACCAAAACCTGAGTAAATTATGAGAGACGTGGATAAGAAATGCAAGGTCAGGTTAAGGTGACAGACATTATGGATAAAAAGGGAAGAGCAGGAATTAAAATCTATTTGTGCAGGCAGAGTATAGGGAGAAGGGGGAAAGGGAGGGGAGGGAGGGGGGAGGTAGGTGGAGGGAGGGGGATTAATGGGATTATATCTGCAGTGCATCTTACAAGGGTATATGTGAATCCTAGTAAATGTGGAATGTAAAGGTCTTAGCAAAATAACTAAGAAAATGCTATGAAAGCTATGTTAACTGGTGTGATGAAAATGTGTCAAACGATCTATGAACCAAGTGTACGGTGCCCCATGATCATACTAATGTACACAGCTATGATTTAATAAAAAAAAAGATATATATATATATATAAAAGAAAGTGAAAAGCCCTTGAGTCTGAGAGTGGAGAAGGTTCTGAAGAAAACAATGATGAGGTGAGTAACATTATACTAACAATGTGAATAAAATGAACAATGGCAAAGTAATAATGACTAATACAAAAATAAGAGAACAAAAGAGAGTTTCACAGGTGTCAAGGGGAGAAACTGAAGAGGGGCACTGAGAAGAGAAGAGCAACATGAAAGGAAAGAAAGTGAAGAAAACAAGAAAAGAAACAATCACCCAGGAGGCAGGCAGGAGCTCCCTGGGCTGAGCCGTCCGTCATCAGCAAAGCTTCCAGGGCCCCAGGCTTTTCTGCTTGTTCCCCCAACCTTCCCGCTCTATGTTATATGAGAAAATAACTTGTAGCTTTCCTAATCTTGTACTTTCTGTGATTGTTCTCATCAGTTCTATGTGGACCTGATACATCCTTGTACTGTCATCTCACCCTGGGGACTTCACAGCCTTCGGAGGAGGCAGCTGATTCTCTCCCACTACTTTGCCATGTGGCCCCAGAGCTGGGGAGCTCCCTCCTGGCTCATCTGGTCCATTTCCAAATCAGTTTCTCCCCACCATTGCACGTACCTGATGTTTCCATGGAATGTGTTAAATGAAATGACTCCTCATGGGTTATTAGATTCACCTAAACAGTTTATTATTACTTAAAACAGTTGTAGAAAATGTTGATTCTGATATTGTGTGATTACTGACCTATTTTTCATGGCTTCCACAATTCAACCTTCTGGAATACAATATTTTACATCATTTCTCTTACTTGTTGAAAATATTCATCCACTCTCTATCTCCAATAAGAAATTAATTTGATGCAATATATTTTATACTGGAATGTCATTATTGATCACTCTTTTGTTTTTCTGCAGATATACTTGTATATACACTTTTCAGCCCCTCTCACACTGAAGCAAACAACAGCTTCTAGAAGGCGTCATTGTTAATATTGCTTATATTAATAAAATAAGCAATATAAGCAATTTTTTGCACGCAATATGCAAAAAATTTAGACAACTTTCAATGAACGAAAACCACCAAAGCAAACTTTTATTGGAAATGCATGTTACGTACAAGCAACTCTGTATTTTTTATGCTGGCTTATAGATCTATACTTAGGAATACTATATAGCAAAAAATTCTCATATGTAATTGAAGTTTGAAATAAATTTAAGCTTTTATACAAAATTTTACTGATTGTTTAAGTGTCCAAGTTCCATGCTACATAATAACCAAATATTTGTTTATAACATTTTAAAATGATTTATTATTTCAATATTTCAAAGAGAATTTAAAAGAGGTTTATATTCCAAAAATACTCAGGAAATTTCAGAGTGAAAATAAACATACAAAAATTTTAAAATTAAAACAACTTGGACATATATGTGAGTATGAATAGAATACTCTTGAGCGTCATGGAAACATGATCAGTAATATGTAAAATAAATTACCAAAGAATGAAAAACACTATGGAAAATTATGTTAAGGAATGTAAAGAAATGATAGAAAAGATTAAAATATATAGATTTAAGAGAAAAGAAAGGAGGTACAGAAGAAAGAAAGAGTGTATGAAAACTTTTGGATAAGACTGAAAGTGAGAGAGTTCAAGAGGAAATTAAAATAGTTTTAAAAGCGATAAATTAAGGGCATAGAAATGAGAACTGATGAGAACAATCACAGAAAGTACAAGATTAGGAAAGTTACAACCAATTTCAAAAGTCTCATTTAGTATAAATAAATGTCTATAAAAAGTGGTACGAAGATTGTAAAGGGAAAGAACAGTAATTTTCATTAGTGCAATAAGAACAACAGGTGAAGAGAAATGAAAGGAGGAAGGCAGGAGAAAAAAGAAGTAAGAGGAAAGAGAGATGGGAGAAATGGCATAGAAAACAAATGCTGAAAAGGAGAGAGAGGGTGTAGGGACATGGACAGAAGAGACTTGAATTTAGGGAGGAGCAAAGAATATAATGCAAAAATAATTTGGAAGAATAAAGAAGTCAGGAAGGTAAGTTCTTCTAAGGAATGGCCAGATGGCTCTGTCATCTGTGAGCTGCAGGCAGGGAGGGACTTACTGAGCTGCCTCCAAGCTGGTTCAAGGGACGCCTCTGCTCAGGGCAGCTGGATGCTTTGCCTGGGTGGGGATGGAGGAGAAGAGGGGTTACTTCATCCCTTCTGCTCCATAAACCTATTTGTGCACAGGGGACTTTCTGATTTGTCCAGAGGAATAAGAAATTACTCTCTTGGTCACAGAGGGTTTCCTTGATAAATTTAGATGTGTTTTTAATTAATATCCCTAGCTGGGATATTAACAAACATACCTTCTTCAACTTTATAAAAAGTGATTCCACAGAGGTCTGCAATAGTAGAGGAAGAAACAACTTAAGTGTCTTTTTCATTTGTGGAAAAATGGGAGACTATTATTTCTCTAGTCCCCAGCCATCGAGAGTATTTACTTTCTTCTGAGACTCCTATTGATCATTGGAGCATCCAAGTCTCCTCTATTGAATTTTAAAGGGAATGTAAATGCCAGGATCTGGAGTTAATAAACCAAAATTGAATTAAAGGTCTTAGCAAAATAACTAAGAAAATGCTACAAAAGCTATGTTAACTAATGTGATGAAAATGTGTCAAACAATCTATGAAACAAGTGTATGGTGCCCCACGATCATACTAATGTACACAGCTATGGTTTAATAAAAATAAATATAAAAAAATAAAAATAAAAAAACAAAATTGAATTTAAATGTTATGTCTAGTACACAGGAAATGCTGTAACTAATATAACTTGATGATTTAAACAATTTTGTCTATCGTTTTTAGTTTCTTTTTTAGAATGTAGTACAGTTGTCAATATATGGTTTTATACTGTACTTTGTAATGACCAATAAGCCCACTGGGAAAAAAAATGATGATGAAATTTGTGTATTGCCAAGGCCAGTGCAGTAAATACTGACTTGAGATTTCTTTGCATAAACATATCAACAGAATCAATAATTTTCTCTTTAGGTCTTGAGCTTAGTAGGCATTGGTACCTACTCATGCTGTGGCCTATGGGAAAAGTAGAGTCTCTTTCCTACTGATGTACCCCCTCCCCCCAAGTGTAACCCCTTCTTTTAATGCATTGAGACATCTAAATGTAATCGATCAGAGCTAGATGTATCATACTATCTTCTTTCTCAATTAATGATTGGACAGTGTTAAATGAGTGTCTCACTACCAATTTCTAAGGTTTTAAAAACCATCAATACATCATGTGGCTAAATATCATAAATATTTATCAGTTAAGTTTGCTGTTATATGAGGGTGCTTGATAATGTTCCCAAACAATTACAATAGTAACATCAAAGATCACTGATCATAAATCATCATTCTAGACATAATAATGAAATTGTCAAAAATTAGAGACAGCTTCTTTGCAGCTGTGTGGGGTGAGGTTGGGAATAAAAGACTCCAGGCACCTCTAGTTTGTGGGCTCTGCCCAGAAACATCCCTTTGGGGCCACAGGGAGGTAGTGGGAGACTTTAGGACCCCAAGAGGAGCTGTTTTCAGTTTTTCTCCATTCCATATGATGTTGGCTGTGGATTTGTCATAGATGGCTTCTGTTAGTTTTAGAAATATTCCATCTATGCCAATTTTATTAACTGTTCTTATTAAAAAAGGATGCTTTTTTTGTCAAATGCTTTTTCTGAATCTATTGACAGAATTTTATAGCCTTTGTTTTTGCTTGTGTTTACGTAGTGAATAATGTCTATGGATTTGCGTTTGTTGAGCCAGCCTTACATCCCTGGGATGAAACCAAACCTGGTTATGACATTTTATCATTATTGTTATTATTTTGGTGTATAGCTAAATTCTATTTGCTTGGATTTCACCAAGTATTTTTGCATTAACAGTCATTAATGATCTTGGTCTGTAGTTTTCTTTTTTTGCTAAGTCTTTTCCTGGTTTTGATATCAGTGATATTTGTCTCATAGGAGGAGTTGAGAAGGGTTCTTTCTTTCTCCATATTGTGGAATACATTCTGCAATATAGGTGTAAGCTCTTCCTTGAAGGTTTGATAGAATTTTGGCATAAAACCATCTTGTCTAGGACTTTTTTTGTTGTGGCAAGATTTGTAATTATTGTTGGAATTTCGGTGTTTGATATTGGTCTGTTCAAGAGTTGTATTTCTTCCTGGTTAAGTCCAAGGAGGTGTGATTGCAGGGATTTGTTCATTTCCTTCACTTTTTTCAATTTCTGGAATAGAGTTTTTTTGTAGTATTCAGTGATGATTGCTGTGCCTCTGTGGCGTCTGTTTTTATTTTCCATTTTTTTTCTTTCAATTGAAGTTGTTAGAGATCTTAACTTTATGTTTTTGGTTAATCTGGCCAGTGTTCTATTGATTTTATCTATCTTTTCAAAGAAAAAAATGTTTTGTTTTATTTATCTGAATGGTTTCTTCTTGATTTCATTTGGTTCTGATTTAATTTTGGCTATTTATTTTCTTCTACTTGATTTGACATTGGATCACCTTCCTTTTCAAAGTTCTTGAGATGATTCATTATATAGTTGATTCGTACTCTTTCTATTTTCTTGATGTTGGCAATGAATTTTACTCTTAGAACTGCTTTTGTAGTATGCCACAGGGGTTGATTGTATTTTCATTGTAATTTTATTCAGTGAATCTAATGATTTACTTCTTTGTCTCTTCCCATCATTCGCAAAATGTTTTGTTTGCATGTCTTTACATGGAGATGTGTGTTTCTGTTAGAATTGAGTTCTACTTCTATTCTATCATGGCCTGTGAATATACAAGATATAATTTCTATTCTTTTATATTTTTTGAGGTTTGCTTTGTGTCCTAGGTGATGGTCAATCTTGGAGAATGTCTCTGAGCTGCTGAGAAGAACATATATTCAGTAGTGTTGCATTGGAATGTTCTGGATATGTTTGTTAGGCCCGTTTGACCTAGAGTTATGTTTTAGCTCATGATTTGTTTGTTCAGTTTATTTTTGGAGCATTTGTCCAGTTTTGCTAGTGGGCTATTGAAATTCTCAATCATTGCGGTATTGTAGGATATAATATTGTTGAAATCAAATAGGATTTATCTAATAAAGCTAGGGACATTAATTGGGGCACATAAATATTTAGAATTGAAATGTGTTCTTGTTGTATTGTCCTCTTGACCAGTATATAGTGTCCATCTATAGCTTTCATTACTTTTGTAGCATTAAAGATAATTGTATCCATGAAAACCATAGTGACTCCTACTTTTTTGGGTTTCCATTTGACTGAAATATTATTTCCCAACCCTTCACCCTGAGTTGTGATTTTTCCTTGGAAGTTAGATGTGTTTCCTGAAGACATATACTTGTCTTGTGTTTTTTATCCAGTCATCCCGTATATGTCTTTTCAGTGGAGGAATTCAAGCTGTTCACATTTATTGATAAAATTGATAAGTATGGTGGATTTATGTTCATCTTGTGGTGTGGAGGTCTGTTTCCTAGTTTTATCACTTGGGCCATTGTGGAAGCTAGGGTTGGTCCTTTAGTTTCTGCATGTCTTTACTTTGCTGGTGGTCCATTTTGTGATCTGTGGATAGTATAGGTCTGAGTATTTTGTGCAGAGCTTGTCTTGTAGTGGGAGATCTCCTCAATGTTTGCTTGTCGGTAAACGATTTGATTTCTCTATTGAACATGAAACTTAGTTCAGCAGGATACAGATCCTAGGCAAGATGTTGTTTTGTTTAAGAAGATTGAAGGCAGGTGAGCACTCTCTTCTGGATTGTTATGTTTCCACTTAAAACTCTCCTGTTACCCTAATATTTTGCCCTTGTAGAACAGCTGCTGTTTATGCCTGGCTGCTTGTGCAATTTTATGCTCCACTTTAACTTCTGCCAAATTAATTGCAGGGTATCTAGTAGATGCATTGTTTCAGTTTAGTTGTCCCAGAATTTCATAGCCATCTAGTATCTGCATGGGTGGGTCTCTGGCAGTGCTTGAGAAATTTTACACTACAATGCCTTCAACTAGAATGCTTTGGGGATTCTCTTTTCCTTAAGGGATGCCTAAGCTTTATACGTTTGTATGCTTCATGTAGTCCTGTATTTCTCCAGAAGTTTGATCTGCTTTTGCTCCCTTTCTTTTTGCCTTATTAAATGATTGCATTAGCTTGAAAGTCTTTTCTTTGAGTTCTGAGATTCTTTCTTCTCTACTTTTCTTTTTTTGAGTTTTTTTTATTATTAAATTATAGCAGTGTACATTAGTGCAGTCAAGGGGTACAATGTGCTGGTTTCATATACAATCTGAAATATTTTCATCAAACTGTTTAACATAGACTTCATGGCATTTTCTTAGTTATTGTATGAAGACATTTGTATTCTGCATTTAGTAAGTTTCGCCTGTACCCATTTCAAGATGCACTGTAGGTGTGGCCCCGCTAGTTATCTTCCCTCCACCCCAACCTCCCCCTTTCCATCTCCTCCCTTGGCCCCTTCCCCATATTCTTGTGCTATAGTTGGGTTATAGCCTTCATATGAAAGCTATAAATTAGCTTCATAGTAGGGCTGAGTACATTGGATACGTTTTCTTCCATTCTTGAGATACTTTGCTAAGAAGAATATGTTCCTGCTCCATCCATGTAAACATGAAAGAGGTAAAGTCTCCATCTTTCTTTAAGGCTGCATAATATTCCATGGTATACATGTACCACAATTTATTAATCCATTCGTGGGTCGATGGGCACTTGGGCTTCTTCCATGACTTAGAAATTATGAATTCGGCTGCAATAAACATTATGGTAAAAATGTCTTTGTTATATTGTGATTTTTGGTCTTCTGGGTATATACTCAGTAAAGGAATTATAGGATCGAATGGCAGGTCTATTTTGAGATCTCTGAGTATTCTCCAAACATCCTTCCCAAAGGAACATATTAGTGTGCATTCCCACCAGCAGTGTAGAAGTGTTCCCTTTTTTCCACATCCACACCAACATCTCTGGTTTTGGGATTTTGTTATGTGGGCCAATCTTACTGGGGTTAGGTGATATCTCAAAGTAGTTTTAATTTGCATTTCTCTGATGATTAAGGATGATGAGCATTTTTCCATGTCTCTGAAGGCCACGTGCCTGTCTTCTTTAGGGAAGTTTCTCTTCAAGTCCTTTGCCCACCCTGAGATGGGATCACTTGTTCTTTTCTTACTAATACATTTGGGTTCTGTGTGGATTCTGCTTATTAAACCTTTGTTGGAGGTATAGACTGCAAATATTTTCTCCCATTCTGAGGGCTGTCTGCTTGCTATACTTATTATGTTCTTGGCTGTGCAGAAGCTTTTTTGTTTGATCAGGTCCCAGTAGTGTACTTTTGATACTGCTTCAGTTGCCTGGGGAGTCCTCCTCATAATATATTCACCGAGGCTGATTCCTTCAAGAGTTTTCCCTGAACTTTCTTCTGGTATTTTTATAGTTTCATGTCTTAAGTTTAAATCTTTTATCCAGTGAGAGTCTGTCTTAATGGTGAAAGGTGTGGGTCTAGTTTCAGTCTTCTACAGGTCGCCAGACAGTTCACCCAGCACCATTTGTTAAATAGTGAGTCCTTTCCCCACTGAATGTTTTTAATTGGCTTGTCAAAGATCAAATAATGGTAAGTAGCTGGATTCATCTATTGTTTCTCTATTCTGTTCCAGACATCTACCTCTCTGTTTTTGTTCCAGTACCATGCTATTTTGATTGCTATCAATTTATAGTACAGTCTTAGTTCTGGTAGCGTGATTCCTCCTGCTTTGTTTTTATCTCTGGGTAATGTCTTGGCTATTCGAGCTTTTTCTGATTCCATATAAAATGAAGTATTTTTTTTTGAGATCTTTAAAATATGACAATGGAGCTTTAATAGGAATTGCATTAAAATTATATATTGCTTTGGGTAGTATAGACATTTTAACAATGTTGATTCTTCCCAGCCATGAGCATGGTATGTTTTTCCATTTGTAAACATCTTCAGCTATTTCTTTTCTTAAAGTTTCATAGTTCTCTTTATAGAGATCTTTCATGTCCGTTGTTAGGTAAACACCCAAATATTTCATCTTCTTTGGCACTACTGTGAAAGGAATAGAGTCCTTGACTGTTTTTTCAGCTTGGCTATTGTTGGTATATATAAAGGCTACAGATTTATGGGTGCTGATTTTGTAGCCTGAGACATTGCTGTATTCCCTGATCACATCTAAGAGTTTAGTAGTAGAATCTGTTTTCCATATATGCAATCATATCATCTGCGAAAAATGAAGTTATCTCTTCTGACCCTATGTGGATACCCTTGATCACCTTTTCTTCCCTAATTGCAATGGCTAAAACTTCCATTACAACGTTAAAGAGCAATGAAGACAGTGGGCAACCTTACCTGGTTCCTGATCTAAGTGGAAATGATTTCTATTTAACTCCATTTAATATGATATTGGCTGTGGGTTTGCTGTAGATGGCCTCTATCAGTTTAAGAAATGTCCCTTCTATACCAATTTTCTTAAGTGTTCTGATCATGAAGGGATGCTTGATATTATCAAAAGCTTTTTCTGCATCAATTGAGAGAATCATATGATCTTTATTTTTTAGTTTGTTTATGTGTTGAATTACATTTATAGATTTATGTACATTGAACCAGCCTTGAGACCCTGGGATAAATCCCACTTGTTCATGGTGTATAATTTTTTTATGTGTTGTTGGATTCTGTTTATTAGGATCTTATTGAATATTTTTGCATCAATATTCATTAGTAATATTGGTCTATAATTTTCTTTTCTGGTTGGGTCTTTCTCTGGTTTAGGGATCAAGGTGATTTTTGCTTCATAGAATGTGTTGGGTAGCAACATATATATATATATATATATATATATATATATTAATTAGTATTAGATCATAGCTGTGTACATTAATGCGATCGTGGGGCACCATACACTGGTTTTTATAGACTGTTCGACATATTTTCATCACACTAGTTAACATAGCATTCCTGGCATTTTCTTAGTTATTGTGTTAAGACAATCATGTTCTGCATTCACTAAGTTTCACATGTACCCTTGTAAAATGCACCGTAGGTGTAATCCCACCAATCACCCTACTTCTGCACAACCTCCCCCCTCCCTCCTCTCCCTCTCCCTCTTCCCCATATTCTTAGGTTATAATTGGGTTATAGCTTTCCTATGAAAGCCATAAAGTAGTTTCATAGTAGGGCTCAGTACATTGGATACCTTTCTGTATTTTGGAAGAGGTTTAGTAATATAGGCACTAGTTCTTCTTTAAAGGTTTGGTAGAATTCTGACGTGAAGCCATCTGGTCCTGGGCTTTTCGTTTTAGGGAGATTTTGTATAGTTGATGCTATTTCAGAACTTGATATAGGCCTGTTCAAAATTTCCACTTCGTTCTGGCTAAGTCTTGGTAGGTGGTGTGCTTTCAAGTATTGGTCAATTTCCTTCAGATTTATATATTTCTGAGAGTAAAGTTTCTTGCAATATTCGTTAAGGATTTTTTGAATTTCTACGGGGTCTGTTGTTATTTCATCTTTAGCATTTCTGATTGATGAAATTAGAGATTTAACTCTTCTTTTCCTGGTTAGGTTAGCCAAAGTTTATCTATTTTATTGACCTTTTCAAAAAACCAACTTTTTGATTTATTGATCTGTTGTATAATTCTTTTGTTTTCAATTTCATTTAATTTAGCTCTAATTTTGGTTATGTCTTTTCTTCTGCTGGGTTTGTGGTTGGAATCTTCTTCCTTTTCCAGTTGCTTGAGATGTCCCATTAAGTTGTTAACTTCCTCTCTTTCCATTTTCTTGAGGAAGGCTTGCAGTGCTATAAATTTCTTTCTTAGGACTACTTTTGCAGTATCCCAGAGGTTCTGATAATTCATGTCTTCATTGTCATTTTGTTGCAAAAATTTGGTAATTTCCTTCTGAATCTCGTCTATGACCCATCTATCCTTCAGCATTAGGTTATTTAGCTTTCATGTTTTTGTATGACTATGCAGATTGCTGTTGTTATTGAGTTCAACATTTATTCCATCATGGTCTGAGAAGATGCAAGGAATAATTTCTATTTTTTAAAATTTCCTGAGATTAGACTTGTGACCCAGGATGTGATTGATTTTGGAATATGTTCCATGGGCTGATGAGAAGAATGTGTATTCAGTTTGTTGGGATGAAATGTTCTGTAGATATCTGTTAAATCTAAGTGTTGAATGGTTAGGTTTAAATCTAAAATTTCTTTGCTCAGTTTCTTATTGGAGGATCTATCAAACACTGCCAAAGGAGTGTTAAAATCTCTGACTATTACAAACCTGTAGGAAATGATGACTATTACGAACCTGTAGGAAATGAAGTTGCTCATGTCTGTTAGAGTTTCTTTTATAAATTGAGGTGCATTCTGGTTGGGTGCATAAATATTACTAATCGAAATCTCATCATATTGAGTATTACCTTTAACAAATATGAAGTGCCCATCCTTATCCTTCCTTATTTTGTTTGGTTTAAAGCCTATTGTATCTGCGAATAGGATTGCAACACCTGCTTTTTTCTGCTTTACATTTGCCTGGAATATAGATGACCATCCTTTCACCTTAGCTCTATATAAATCTTTTAAGGTAAGATGAGATTCTTGTATGCAGCAGATATTTGGCCTGAGTTTTTGTATCCAGTCAGCCAACCTGTGCCTCTTTAGAGGACAATTTAAACCATTCACATTAATCGAGAATATTGATAAGCCTTTTGAAAGTCTGGTGGACAGTTTTTAGTCTTTTTGCTACTATGGAAGTTGGAATTTGATCAAAAGTTTTTGGGTGAATTTACTTTTGTGGTGGAGGATTACGCAGGTCATTATGGAGGATAGGTCTGAGAATATCCTGGAGGGCTGGTTTAGTTATGGCAAATTTCTTCAACACGGGAATGTCATTAAAGTATTTAATTTCTCCATCATAAACAAAACTCAGTTTGGCTGGATACAGGATCCTGGGTTCAAAGTTATTTTGTTTTAGGAGATTCAAAGTCTATGACCATCCTCTTCTAGCTTGAAAGGTTTCAGCAGTGAGGTCTGCAGTTATTCTAATATTCTTCCCCATGTAGGTTATAGTTTTCTTATATCTGGCTGCTTTCAGAATTTTCTCCTTCATATTAACTTTAATGAAATTGAGTATGATGTGTCTGGGGGATGTCTTATTCGGGTTGAGTTGTGCTGGAGTTCTGAAACTGTCTACTATCTGCGTTTCAGAATCTTTTGGCATGTCTGGAAAGTTCTCTTTCATAATTTCATGAAGAAGAGACTCTGTGCCTTGTGAAGCCACTTCTTCACTTTTGGGGATCCCTATAAGGAGAATATTGATTTTCTTTGAATTATCCCAGAGCTCTCTGAGAGAGTGATCAGTTTTTGTCCTCCATTTCTCTTCCTCTTTGAAAGTTTGGGTGCGTTCGAAAGCTTCGTCTTCAATGTCAGAAATCCTTTCTTCTGCTTGCTCCATTCTGCTACTGAGGGATTCTACTGTATTTCTCAGATCTTTGAGGGCTGCAACTTCTTGTCTCAATGTGTCAAAATCTTTGATAATTTTGTCTTTGAATTCGTTGAATTCTTGAGATATCTTTTGGATTGCTGCTTGAAATTCTAATTTGATTTTGTTTGCTATCCAGATCCTGAATTCGATTTCTGACATCTCAGCCATCTGTTTATGCATGGGATGTTGTACTGTGTCTGCTTTGTTGTTCTTTGGGTGAGTTGATCTACTCTGATTATTCATATTGCCAGAATTTTTCCCTTGATTCCACCCCATTATTGTTTTTAACCATTGCCTCTGGCCATCCTCAGAGTTGGGGATGTGTCTCTCTAAGATTAGACCCCAGTGGGATCATTCTATTTTTGCTGGATCTTTGTAGGGAGTGTCCCTGTGTTGTTCCTTTGGGACTGCCCCAGCCAAGGCGTTCTGGCTGTGGGAGCAGGTCCAGAGTGTGACACACCCAGATCCAGCAACAGGGCAGGGGGATTGTGCACATGCTTCTGGGAGTACCTGGCACCCGGTGACTTTGGCACAGAGAGCCCGAGGCTCCAGCAGTCTCTGGAGAGGAGGAGGGCTCCGTGCAGAGGCAGGGAGGGCTTTGGTGGGAGGGCATGTGTCGCATGGCTTCCAGAGTCCCTGGCCAGACGAGCGGGACTGGTGCAGAGGCTGGTAGCGTATGGGAGGGAGGATGTGTGTTGTGCGGCTCCTGGAGTTCCTGGCCAGGGTGGGCGGAGGCCCAGTGGGTGTGGAGCATGAGGCCACATGGTTACTGGTGGAGTTCCTGGCAGATGCAGGTGTGGGTCACTGGGCAGTGTGGTTGCCAGCTGAGTTCCTGGCCAGGGTGACATGAGGAGGCCTGGCTGGGGCGTGTGGTTGCCCACGAGTCCCTGGCGAGGTGTGGGACTCTGTAGTCTCTTGTGGGGTGGTGCTTCGTGAGGCAGACAGGGAGGGGGGGCACTGCTCAAGGACCTCCTCCCTCAGTCTCATCAGGGGTTAGGCTTCTGGTTCATCAGGTAATGGGGGAAGGGTGAACTGGGAGTTCAGAATGGCAGGAAAGACTTTAGTTCAGTTTTTCGGCCTAGCAAGAGAGTGTTCAGAGTCACAGTAGGGTCCCTCTGAGGAAGTACTCCCCACTTCCCACAGCACTCACCCGTAGGTTGAGACAAGAGGTCCACAGTTCACTGCTTGTGTGTAGAAAAACTGCAGGAACAAATGAAGAGGAAAAAAGGAAAGGAGACAGAAAAACAAAAAAACATAGCTTTCTTGGGCGAGGGGATGAACACTTTTCCTTTCAAATGAATTTTGTACCTGAAGGTTGGTTTCATGGTGTCGCAGCTTGTCTTGGCAGAGGTGACCTGCAGTTATCATTTCTCCCTCAGCTTGGCTCCCAGTCTTCCACTTAATTGGGCTGTTTCTGGACGTTATCTTTCCTTTTAGATAGGAGGCTCTTTCGGAAGCTGTTTCCAATCAGCCATCTTGCCCTTCCACCCTACTTTTCTTTTTTTGAGACAGAGTTTTACTTTGTCATCCTAGAGTGCCACGGCATCATAGCTCACAGCAACCTCAAACTCTTGGACTCAAGTGATTCTCTTGCCTCAGCCTCCCTAGTAGCTGGGACTACAAGTGTCTATCATAATGCTTGGCTATTTTTAGAGATGGGGTTTCACCCTTACTCAGGCTGTTCTTTTACCTGTGAGCTCAAACAATGCATCTACCTTAGCCACCTGGAGTGCTAAGATTACAGGCATGAGCAACTGCACCCGTCTTTTTCTTCTGTATTGTTGAAACACCCTGCTGTGTTTTGAAATTCCCTGGCCACCTCTTTCACTCCTTTAACCTCATTATATCCTTCTTAGTTATGTCTAGATCCTTGGTGACTCTGTCTTTCATTTCATTGATTTCTTGAGAGAATTTTTTTGACTTCTTTCTCCACTTTCTATTCAATTCCATTCATCTTAGTTGCCATTCAAATTCTGATTTCTTTTCTGTCATTTCAACAATATCCTTATGGATGGCATCTTCCACTGAAGAACATTGCAGTCAGTTGGGTGGGTTGCTGTTCTGATTTTTCATGTTGCCAGGTTTCTTTTGCAGATTCTTCCCCATGTATTTTTTCTATTTATTGTTTTTGTAACTTTTGGGTAGAAGGTTTTGGTGTCCCTGAGTTGAAGTTGAGAGAAGTTGGGCTTGATTAGCCACCTCACATGAGGTAGTTTGGGCCTGAAAGATGGAGTCTGGGATCCACCAAGTGGCACACCGATCTCCTGGCTATAGTACCATTTAACAGGCTCTAAGGCCATTTTGATGCCCAGTCAAGTGGACTGGTGTCAGTACCAGCTTCCCTGAAATGGCCAGCTCTCCACATCCCTTCTAGGATGTGCCACAGTAAAGCAGTAGCTCCTTGCTCCATCAGCTGCTCAGTGGGTTTTTACAGCTGCTTGTCTGCCAAGCTTGCTGATAGCAGATTCATGGGCCCTGGGAACAGGGATCTACACATCTATTCTAGGACGTGATAATGCAGAGTGGCAGCTTGTTGTGCCACTCAGTACATTTTAGCAGTGTTTGAATGCCTAATATGAGGGTCCAATGTCAATTTCAGAGACCTAGGGTCTGGAGCTTGCCCCACACTTTGCAGAACCTGCCAAAACCAAACAACCACTTGCTTCACAACTGGCTCACTCAGAAGAGATGTAAGGCCATTTTGAAACTGAAATAGGCAGGCTGATATCAGTTTCCAGAGCCTGGGAACATGGAGTTCACCATGTCACTTCCAGGGTTTGTTAAAGTGAAGCAGCAGCTTGTGATTGCACTGAAATGGCAGGCTGTTATGAAATCCAAAGGCTATAGGATGTGGAACTCATCATTTCCTTTTGCCACTGACCATTTTAATCTGCTGTTTTCTTCTGTGGCCCTTCTCACTTATAGCCTGCCATGTGTCCATGTGTCCTTGATTTGTAATTATACATAGGGTTACATTGGCTATTCAGGGTCTTCTCTGGTTCTATACAAAGTGCAGAAATATTTTTCCTATATTCGTGAAAAACTACTTGGCTATTTTAATGGGGAGTGTGTTGAATGTATAAATCACCTTGATTCTGCCAATCCTTGAGCATGATATGTTCTTTCATATATGTATATTCTTTTATTTTTCTTTTTAATTATTGAAGATTCAGTGAGGGTACATAAACCAAGTTACATTGATTGCTTTTGTTAGATAAGGACCATCCTCTAGTTGTATCCTTCCCCCAGACGGTGTCTCACACCCCTTGACCCCCACACCCTTCTTCCCTTTCTTAGCTTTCCCCATGCCCCACCCCCACTGTGTACTAGGATTTTAATTGTCCTCATATCAGAATTAAGTACATAGGATTCATGTTTCTTCATTTTTTTATTATTAAATCATATCTGTGTACATTAATGCAATCATAGGGCACCAGACACTGGATTTATAGACCGTTTGACACATTTTCATCACACTCGTTAACATAGCCTTCCTGGCATTTTTTTAGTTATTGTGTTAAGACATTTACATTCCACATTTACTAAGTTTCACGTATACCCTTGTAAGACGTACCTCAGGTGCAATCCCAACAATCACCCTCTCTCTGCCCACCTCCCCCGTCCCTCCCTCCCTTTACCCCTTCCCCCTACTCTTAGGTTATAACTGGGTTATAGCTTTCATGTGACAGCCATAAATTAGTTTCATAGTAGTGCTGAGTACATTGGATACTTTTTCTTCCATTCTTGAGATACTTTACTAAGAAGAAAATGTTCCAGCTCCATCCATGTAAACATGAAAGAGGTATAGTCTCCATCTTTCTTTAGGGCTGCATAATACTCCATGGTGTACATACACCACAATTTATTAATACATTCAGAGATCGATGGGCGATTGGGCTTTTTCCATGATTTACAAATTATGAATTGGGCTGCAATAAACATTCTGGTACAAATATCTTTGTTATATTGTGATTTTTGGTTTTCTGGGTATATACCTAGTAGAGGAATTATAGGATTGAATGGCATATCTATTTTTAGATCTCTAAGTGTTCTCCAAACATCTTCCAAAAGGAATGTATTCCTTTGTATTCCCACCAGCAGTGTAGAAGTGTTCCCTTTTCTCCACCTCCACGCCAAGATCTCTGGTCTTGGGATTTTGTGATATGGGCTAATCTTACTGGAGTTAGATGATATCTCAAAGTAATTTTGATTTGCATTTCTCTGATGATTAAAGATGATGAGCATTTTTTCATACATCTGAAGGCCACGCACCTGTCTTCTTCAGAGAAGTTTCTCTTCATGTCCCTTGTCCAGCCTGCAATGAGATCACTTGTTCTTTTCTTGCTAATATGTTTGAGTTCTCTGTGGATTCTGGTTATTAAACCTTTGTCAGAGACATAACCTGCAAATATCTTCGCCCATTCTGAGGGCTGTTTGCCTGCTTTACTTACTGTGTTCTTAGCTGTGCAGAAGTTTTTAGTTTGATCAGGTCCCAGTAGTGTATTTTTGAAGCTGCTTCAATTGCCCAGGAGGTCCTCCTCATAAAAGCTTTTCCCAGACAAATTTCTTCAAGGGTTTTCCCTGCACTCTCTTCTAGTATTTTTATAGTTTCATGTCTTAAGTTTAAATCTTTAATCCATTGAGAGTCTATCTTAGTTAATAGTGAAAGGTGTGGGTTCAGTTTCAGTCTTCTGCAGGTTACCAGCCAGTTCACCCAGCGCTGTTTGTTGAATAGGGAATCTTTTCCCCACTGAATGTTTTTAATTGGTTTGTCAAAGATCAAATAATGGTAAGTAGCTGGATTCATCTCTTGGTTCTCTATTCTGTTCCAGACATCTACTTCTCTGTTTTTGTGCCAGTACCCTGCTGTTTTGATCACTATTGATTTGTAGTATAGTTTAAGGTCTGATAGCGTGATTCCTCCTGCTTTGTTTTTATTTCTGAGTAATGTCTTGGGTATTCGAGGTTTTTTTCTGATTCCATATAAAGCGAAGTATTGTTTTTTCAAGATCTTTAAAGTATGACAGTGGAGCTTTAATAGGGATTGCATTAAAATTGTATATTGCTTTGGGTAGTATGGACATTTTAACAATGTTGATTCTTCCCAGCCATGAGCATGATATGTTTTTCCATTTGTTAACATTTTCAGCTATTTATTTTCTTAGAGTTTCATAGTTCTCTTTATATAGATCTTTCACATCCTTTGTTAGATAAACTCCCAACTATTTCATCTTCTTTGGCACTACTGTGAATGGAATAGAGTCCTTAACTGTTTTTTCAGCTTGACTATTATTGGTATATATAAAGGCTACCAATTTATGAATGTGGAGACATAACCTGCAAATATCTTCGCCCATTCTGAGGGCTGTTTGCCTGCTTTACTTACTGTGTTCTTAGCTGTGCAGAAGCTTTTTAGTTTGATCAGGTCCCAGTAGTGTATTTTTGAAGCTGCTTCAATTGCCCAGGAGGTCCTCCTCATAAAATACTTTCCCAGACAAATTTCTTCAAGGGTTTTCCCTGCACAAATTTCTTCAAGGGTTTTCCCTGCACTATGAACGTTGATTTTGTAACCTGCGACACTGCTGTATTCCTTGATCACTTCTAAGAGTTTTGTAGTAGAATCCCTGGTGTTTTCCAGATATACAATCATATCATCTGTGAAGAGTGAAAGTTTGATCTCTTCTGACCCTATATGGATACCCT
This sequence comes from Nycticebus coucang, assembly GCF_027406575.1. Taxonomy (NCBI): domain Eukaryota; kingdom Metazoa; phylum Chordata; class Mammalia; order Primates; family Lorisidae; genus Nycticebus; species Nycticebus coucang. Next base: position 82,805,908 of record NC_069796.1, read on the forward strand.
TGATCACCTTTTCTTCCCTAATTGCAATGGCTAAAACTTCCACTACAATGTTAAAGAGCAGTGGAGACAATGGGCAGCCTTGTATGGTTCCTAATGTAAGTGGAAATGATTTTAATTTAACTCCATTTAATACAATATTGGCTGTGGGTTTGCTGTAGATGGCCTCTATCAGTTTAAGAATAGTCCCTTCTATACCAATTTTCTTAAGTGTTCTGATCATGAAGGGATGCTTTACATTATCAAAAGCTTTCTCTGCATCAATTGATAAAATCATATGGTCGTTGGTTTTTAGTTCGTTTATGTGCTGAATTATATTTATAGATTTACATATATTGAACCAGCCTTGAGACCCTGGGATAAAACTGACTTGGTCATGATGTACAATTTTTTTGATGTGTTGCTGGATTCTGTTTGTTAGGATCTCGTTGAATATTTTTGCATCTATATTCATTAGTGATATTGGTCTATAATTTTCTTTTCTTGTTGGGTCTTTTCCTGGTTTGCAGATCAGGGTGATGTTTGCTTCGTAGAACGTGTTGGGTAGTCTTCCTTCTTTTTCTATATTTTGGAACAGGTTGAGTAGTATAGATTCTAGTTCCTCTGTAAAGGTTTGGTAGAATTCTGATGTGAAGTCATCTGGTCCCAGGCTTTTCTTTTTGGGGAGCTTTTGTATGGTTGATGCTATTTCCAAACTTGGTATGTGTCTGTTCAACATTTCCACTTGATTCTGGCTAAGTCTTGGAAGGTAACGTGCTTCCAAGTAGTGGTCAATTTCCTTCAGATTTTCATATTTCTGAGAATAAAGATTCTTGTAATATTAATTAATGATTTTTTTAATTTCTGAAGAGTCTGTTGTTATTTTGTCTTTGTCGTTTCTTTTTGATGAGATTATAGATTTTAGTCTTTTTTTTTCTGGTTTTTTAGCCAAAGGTTTATCTAAAGGAAAGGAAAGGTTTATCTAAAGGAAAGGAAAGGTTTATCTAAAGTTGGTTCAAAAAGAACCAACTTTTTGATTTATTGATCTGTTGTATTATTCTTTTGTTTTCAATTTCATTTATTTCTGCTCTAACATTGGTTATTGCTTTTCTTCTAGTGGGTTTGGGGTTGGAATGGTCTTCCTTTTCCAGGTGATGGAGATGTCCCATTAAGTTGTTAACTTCCTCTCTGTCTGTTCTCTTGAGGAAGGCTTGCAGTGCTATAAATTTCCCTCTTAGGAATGCCTTTGTGGTATCCCAAAGGTTATGACAGTTCATGTCTTCCCTATTGTTTTGTTCCAAAAATTTGGCAATTTCCTTCTTAATCTCATCTCTGACCCAGCTATCATTCAGCATAAGGTTATTTAACTTCCATGTTTTTGTATGAGTATGCAGATTCCTGTTGTTACTGAGTTCAACTTTTATTCCATGGTGATCCAAGAAGGTGAAATGAATAATTTCTATTCCTTTAAATTTACTGAGGTTAGACTTGTGACCTAAGATGTGATCGATTTCGGAGTATGTTCCATGGGCTGATGAGAAGTATGCGTATTCAGTTTTGTTGAGATGGAATGTTCTGTAGATGTTTGCTAAATCCAAATGTTGGATGCTTAGGTTTAAATCTAAAATTTCTTAGCTCAGCTTCTTATTGGAAGATCGATCCAACACTGCCAAAGGAGTGTTGAAATCTCCAACGATTATGGAGCTGGAGGAAATCAAGTTGCTCATGTCTGTTAGAGTTTCTCTTATAAATTGAGGGGCATTCTGGTTGGGTGCATAGATATTAATAATTGAAATCTCATCATATTGAGTACTACCCTTAACAAATAGGAAGTGACCATTCTTATCCTTCCTCACTTTGTTGGTTTAAAGCCTATTATTTCTGCAAATAAAATTGCAACACCTGCTTTTTTCTGATTACCATTTGCCTGAAATATGGATGACCATCCTTTCACCCTGAGTCTGTATTTATCTTTTAAGTTAAGATGTGACTCTTGTATCCATCAAATATCTGGCCTGAAATTTTGTATCCAGTCAGCTAGCCTATGCCTCTTTAGAGGACAGTTTAACCCATTCATATTAATGGAGAATATTGATAAGTCTGGTGAAATTTTGGGTATCGAATTTTTTGAAAGTCCAGTGGACATTTTTAACCCTTTTGCCACTGTGGAAATTGGAGTTTGATCAAGTTTCTGAGTGAGTTTACTTTTGTGGTAGAGGATTGGGTTGGTCATTATGGAGGATAGGTTGGAGAATATCCTGAAGAGCTGGTTTGGTTTGGCAAATTTCTTCCACATATGAATGTCATTAAAGTATTTAATTTCTCCATAATAAATGAAACTCAGTTTAGCTGTATACAGGATCTACGGTTGAAAGTTATTTTGCTTTAGGAGATTAAAAGTCAATGACCACCCTCTTATGGCTTGAAAGTTTCAGCAGAGAGATCTACAGTCATTTTAGTATTCTTCCCTTGGTAGGTAATGGATTTCGTACGTCTGGCTGCTTTCAGAATTTTCTCCTTCAAATTAACTTTAGTGAAGTTAATTATAATATGCCTGTGGGATGTCTTATTCGGATCGAGTCATGCTGGGTTTTTGAAACTGTCTGCTATCTAAATTTCAGAATCTCTTGGCATGTCTGGAAGATTCTCTTTCATAATTTCATGGAGAATGGCCTCTGTGCATTGCGAGGCCACTTCATCACTTTCAGGGATTCCAATGAGGTGTATTTTAGCCTTCTTTGAATGATCCCAGAGCTCTCTGAGAGAATGATCTGTTTTTGCTTTCCATTTCTCTTCCTCTTTGAGAGTTTGGGAGCATTCGAAGGCTTTGTCTTCAATGTCAGAAATCCTTTCTTCTGCTTGCTCCACTCTGTTTCTGAGGGATTCTACTGTATTTTTCAGATGTTTGAGGGCTGCAAATTCTTGCTTCAGTGCGTGAAAATCTTTGGTGGTTTTGTCTTTAAATTCATTAAATTCTTGAGACTACTTTTGAATTTCTCCTCGAATTTCTAATTCTGACTTTTGAATTGCTCCTTGAATTTCTAATTCCAAATTTTCCTCCATTTCATTAATCTTTTTGCAATCCAAATTCTGAATTCGATTTCTGACATCTCGGCCAGCTGTTTATGAATGGGATCTTCAGTTAAATCTGCCATATCTTTCCGTGGGGGGGGGGTGTTGATCTATTCTGGTTATTCAGGTTACCAGAGTTTTTCCACTGATTCTGCCCCATGATTATTTTACACCATTTGATTTTCCCTCTGGAGGTTTGTCGAGGACCCTTACAGTGCTATGGCCTGAGAAACTGGGGACCTGTTTGGTGTGGTGGGGCTAAGTGGTTCTTTCCTGTTTTCAGGTGGTCTCTTTTTGACCCTAGTGAAACAGTTACTCTGGGTTGAAGTCTCATCTGTGGACTAATACCAGCAATTAATTCACCCTGCCCCCTGAAGGCAACAATTGGAAAAGGAAAATCAAACCTTCCTACCACCACACATCCAGGGAACCACCTGAATAGTCCTTGGGTGATTGGCTCAGTTCAAAAGGTCCAAATCAATTGTCTCAGTCAGCACCTGTCTCAGGTTGGAGAGTTTAAAAGGTCTCTGGCAAATGGATTGCAGGGGTCTGGTGACTGCTCTGTTATGGCTTGCTCCGGTGCTCTGTGGAGTCAGGAGGAGCCACCCAGCAAATAGATCAGTCTGGGAAGGTTGATGCCTCCTTCCCCACCTTGCACCTCTATCACACCCAGTCCCTGATAGTCCTGCAGGACTTTGACCCAGTTGCCTATAGTGAAGAGATACTCCAGGGTTTTGCAGCTGCCTGAATCACAAGGAAATGTATTTCTGCTCAGGCAGGCCACTGCGCTCTGCCTCTATCTAGCAGGGGGAGGAGAGGCCTGACAACTTTGTGTACTTGATGGAGGCTGAGGGTGTTCACTCAGTTCCATCCCTACCCTTGATTGCTGTTACTGACAGAACAGAACAGAACAACTTTGCGGGAATTTGTTTCTGTCTCTGCTAAATTCCCTTGTAGAAGAGAAACTGTTTCAAGTTCCCAGAGCCTGCGCCTCAGGCCCTTTCTTTGCTCCTGCAGGTTTGTATTCGGTTACATGTCAGTTCTAGCCTCCTGTCTTCCTTTGTCTGTAGGCTGATGATCCCCTGAGGGTTGGGTGCATCTTAAGCTCAGTAAAGTGGTCCTCTGGGTCAGCCCTGCCCTTGGAATTTCCCGGCTCTGCGTGTGCATTTCTAGTCCCTGTGCTCCACCCAGGCTGGTACCACCTCAGGAAAACCCGTTACTCACAGGGCCTATGTTTCCATCCAAGATCTGTTCCATGGTTGTTGCCAACTGAGTAGATGCCTGGCCTCCTCTGGTTGCCCAGGGAGACAGGGGGTGTGGCTATGGAATATCTGGGAATGAGCGCTATTGTTGCCAAAAGACAGCTGTTGTTCTGTGCCTTGGGGCACCGCTGCTACCGTGTGGTTCCCTCTCAGCGGACCATCCTCTCCTCACTTCCGTGCTGTAGTCAGCACTGACCAGCTGCAGTTCAGGCCCTGTCCACACCCCTTGAGAAATCACCCAAGAATCTGCACCCCTGAGGGACAGGCCTCCAGACCTCTGGCTGAGAGTGGAGGGGAGTGCCAGGAGCTCAGAGTTGCAGGTAGAGAATATATACAGTTTTATGCAGTTTTATGCCTGGCAGGGGAATCCCATGGCACCCTAGTAGTGGAGGTAAGTCCAGTTTTTAGAGGGTCTCTCCCATGGAGTGTAGTGGGAGGACCTTTGAACTCTGCTTGTTTGTTTGTGGGGCACTCTGAGCCGTTCTCATTGGGGAGGGGCCTCCCATTTGCTTGGTGATGGATTTTGTACCTTTTGTTTGTATCCTTGGGGTCACAGCTCACCTCAGCAGGGTTGATGTGTGTTCTTCAACCTTCTCTCTTGGTACAGCTCTAATCCACCAGGTTACTTGCTAAATTTCTGTCCTTTAACTCTCCTTCTGGATGGGAGCCTCTATGGAAAGCTGGCTTCAGTCAGCCATCTTGTCTCCACCACTGAGGTGGCACATTTCTTAATCTGATCAAAGCCATTGATGGCCAAACCACAGCTAATATTATACTGAATGGAGTAAAACTGAAAGCTTTTCCACTTAGAATTGGAACCAAATGTGGCTATCCTCTATCACCACTACTATTAGATATAGCTCCAGAAGTTCTAGCAAATACAAGCAGGTCAGAGAAAGAAATAAATGGCATTTAAATGGGGGCAGAGGAGGTCAAACTCTTACTCTTTGCTGACAATATGATCTTATACCTATAGAACCCCAAAAACTCAACCACAAGACTCATGTAAGAGATAAAAAAAATACTGTATTGTCTCACGATATAAAATCAGTGTCCACAAATCAGTAGCCTTTGTATATGCCAATAACAATCAAGATGAGAAGCTACTAAACAACACAATTTCCTTCACAGTAGCTTCAAAGTAAATTCAATACCTAGGAATATACCTAACAAAAGAGGTGAAGGACATATATATAGAAAATTATGAAACCCTAAGAAAAGGAATAACGAAGATATTAACAAATGGAAGAAGGTATCATGCTTATAGCTGGGAAGAATCAACATTGTTAAAATGTCTATGCTTTCCAAAGCAGTCTACAGATTCAATGCAGTCTCCATTAAAATACCAACATCATACTTTTCAAGGTTTGGAAAAAAAATTCTTTGTTTTGTATTGAGCCAGGAAAAATCCTATATAGCTCAGGTAATTGTTAGTAATAAAAACAAAGCTGGGGGCAGAGGAATATCAGATTTTAGGCTGTACTGCAAGGCCGTAGTGATCAAAACAGCATGGTATTGGCACAAAAATAGAGATATTGACATGTGATACTGAATAGAAAACCATGAGATGAAGCTAACATCTTGCAGCCAGCTGATCTTTGATAAACTAAACAAGAACATACACTGAGGGAAAGAATCCCTATTAAATAAATGGTGCTGGGAGTACTGGAAACCACATGTAAAAGACTGAAACTGGACCTGCACCTCTCACCAATTACAAAAGTTGATTCAAGATGGACAAAAGATCTAAATCTAAGGCATGAAAACAGTCAAAATCCTCAAAGAAAGTGTGGGGGGAAACACTTGAACGTATCTCCCTTGGTAAAGACTTTCTGAAGAAGAACCCAGTGGCAATTGCAACAACAACAAAAATAAACAAATGGGACTTACTTAAACTGAATGGCTTCTGGACAGCAAAGGAAGCAACAACCAACGTAAGTAGACAACCATTAGAATGGGAAAAGATATTTGCATATTAAGAAGATAGACGAATGGCTAACAAGCATATGAAAAAATGCTCATCATCCCTAATTATCAGAGAAATGCAAATCAAAACCACCATGAGATATCACCTAACCCCAGATAGAATGGTACACATCACAGAATCTCAAAGTTGCAGATGCTGGGGTGGATGTGGAGAGAAATGAACACTTTTACATCACCTGTGGGACTGCAAAGTAATACAGTCTTTTTGGAAGAAAGTATGGAGAATCCTCGTAGAACTCAAACTAGACCTCCCATTTGATCCTGCAATCCCATTACTGGGCATTTAACCAGAAGAAAAAAAAATCCTTTCATCATAAGGACATTTGAAGTAGAATGTTTATTGCAGCTGAATTAACAATTGGTAAATTTTTGGAACAACCTAAATGCCCATCAAACCAGGAATGGATTAACAAGCTGTGGTATATGTAAATCATGGAATACTATTCAGCCATAAAAAAGATAGAGACTTTAAACTTTTGTATGATCCTGGATGGAGTTGAAACACATTCTTCTTACTCCACTAAGATTAGCCCACATCACAAAATCCCATAACCATAGATGTTGGCATGGGTGTGGAGAAAAGGGAACACTTCTGCACTGCAGGTGGGAATAGAAACTAATAAGTTCCTTTTGGAAAGAACTTTGGAGATCACTTAGGGATCTAAAAACAGATCTGGTATTTGATCCTGCAATTCCTCTGCTAAGCATATATCCAGAAGACCAAAAATCACTTTATAACAAAGATATTGGCACCAGAAAGTTTATTGCGGCCCAATTCATAACTGCTAAGTAGTGGAAGAAGCCCAAGTGCCCATAGACCCATGAATGGATTAATAAATTGTGGTATAGGTACACCATGGAATATTATGCAGCCTTAAAAAAGATGGAGACTTTACCTCTTTTATGCTTATATGGATGGAGCTGGAACATATTCTTCTTAGCAAAGTATCTCAAGAATGCAAGAAAAAGTATCCAATGTACTCACCCCTACCATGAAATCAATTTATAAACACCCACACTTCCATATGAAAGCTATATCCCAACTACAGCCCAAAATGAAGGGGAAAGAGGAGGGGGAGGGGAGGTCAGGCGGAAGGATAGGTGGAAGGAGGGTAATTGGTGGGACCACACCTATGGTACATTTTACAAGGGTGCATGTTAAATCTACTAAGTGTAGAATATGAACGTCTTAACACAATAACTAAGAAAATGAGGTGAAGGCTATGTGAACCAGTTTGATGAAAGTATTTCAAATTGTATATAAAACCAGCACATTGTACCCATAATTGCATTAACATACACAACTATGATTTAATGTATATAAAAAAGGAAACACATTCTTCTTAGTAAAGCATCACAAGAATGAAGCAAGAATCCAATGTACTCAATTCTGATATGAGGAAAATTGATACAAGTACATGGTGGGGGGTGGGGAAATGGAGGAGCAGAGAGAGGGAAGAGGGAGGGGGATCATGGGTTACAGTGTGTGACACACCTCTTTGGGGTAGGACACAATTACAAAAGGGACTTTACCTAAGAAATGCAAGAAGTGTAAACTGGTTCTTTGTAACCTCATTGAATCCCCCCCCACCAAAATAAACACAGGCAGGGGTATCACCCTAACAAACTTCAGCTCTACCACAAGGTCGTAGTGATCAAAACAGCATGATATTGGCACAAAAATAGCAAAATTGACATTAGAAACCAAATAGAAAACCATGAGATGAAGCTGACATCTTGCAACCACATGGTCTTTGACAAACCAAATAAGAACATATACTGGGGAAAAGAATCTGTATTCAATAAATGGTGCCAGGAGAAGTGGATAATCAACTGTTTTCAATTTCATTTAATTCTGCTCTAATTTTAGTTATTTCTTTTCTTCTGCTGGGTTTGGGTTTGGAAAGTACTTCTTTTTCCAGTTGTTTGAGATGTCTAACAAAGGATGTGAAAGATCTCTACAAAGAGATATGAAACTCTGAAAAAATAAATAGCTGAAAATGTTAACAAATGGAAAAATATACCATGTTCATGGCTGGGAAGAATCACCATTGTTAAAATGTCTATACTTCCCAAAGCAATGTACAGATTTAATGCAATCCCTATTAAAGTACCTCTGTCATACTTTAAAGAACTGGAAAAATTAGTACTTCGTTTTACATGGAAACAGAAAAAAACCTCATATAGCCGAGACATTACTCAGAAATAAAAACAAATCAGAAGGTATCATACTACCAGACTTCAGACTATACTGTAAATCTATAGTGATCAAAACAGCATGGTACTGCCACAAAAACAGAGAGGTAGATGTACGGAACAGAATTGAAAACCAAGAGATGAACCCAGACACTTATTGTATTTTGATCTTTGATAAGCCTATCAAAAATATAAATTGGGGGAAAGATTGATTACCTATTTAAGAAATAGTGCTGGGTGAATTGGCTGGTGACTTGTAGAAGACTGAAACTGGACCTACACCTTTATCCTCTAACAAAAATTCACTCTCACTGTTTAAAGGACTTAAACTTAAGACATAAAACTATAAAAATTCTTGGAGAGAGTGCAAGGGAAACAGTTGACAAAATTGACCTGGTAGAATACTTATGAGGAGGACCACCCCTGGCAATTGAAGCAACATCAAAAATACATTACTGGGATTTGATCAAAATAGAAGCCTTCTGTACTGCCAAGAACACAGTAAGTAAAGAAAGTAGACTGCCCTCAGAATGGGAGAGGATTTTTGCAGGTTATATTTCCAACAAAGGTCTAATAACCAGAATCCACAGAGAACTCAAACAAATAAGAAAAGAACAAGTGATCCCATTTCATTGTGGGCAAGAGACATGAACAGAAGCTTCTCTGAAGACGGGTGCACGGCCTACAGACACATGAAAAAATGGTCATTATCTTTAATCATTAGGGAAATGCAAACCAAAAGCACTTTGAGATATCATCTAACTCCAGTAAGAGTAACCCACATCACAAAATCCCCAAACTACAGATGTTGGCTTGGGTGTGGAGAAAAGGGAACACTTCTGCACTGCTGGTGGGAATGCAAGCTAGTATGTTTCTTTTGGAAAAAAGATAGGAGGATACTCAGTGATCTAAATGTAGACCTGCCATTTGATCCTGCAATTCCTCTACTAGGTGTATATACAAAAGACCAAAAATCACTTGGCAACAAAGATATTTGCAGCACTTTGTTCATTGCAGCTCAATTCATAATTGCCAAGTCCTGGAAGACGCCCAAGTGCCCATCGACCCATGAATGGATCAATAAATTGTGGTATATGTATACCATGGAATCCTATGCAGCATTAAAAAAGATGGAGACTTTACCTCTTTTATGTTTACATGGATGGAGCTGGAAAATATTCTTCCTGGTAAAGTATCTCAGGAATGGAAAAAAAATATACAATGTACTCAGTGCTACTATAAAACCAATTTATAATCACTCACACTTTTTTATATTATTATTAAATCATAGCTGTGTACATTAATGCGATCATGGGGCACCATATACTGGTTTTATAGACCATTTGACATATTTTCATCACACTGGTTAACATAGCCTTCCTACATTTTCTTAGTTACTGTGTTAAGACATTTATATTCTACATTTACTAAGTTTTACATGTACCCTTGTAAGATGCACCGTAGGTGTAATCCCACCAATCACCCTCCCTCCGTCCATCCTCCCCCTCTCCCCCATATTCTTAGGTTACAACTGGGTTATAGTTTTCATATAAAAGCCATAAATTAGTTTCATAGTAGGGCTAAGTACATCGGATACTTTTTCTTCCATTCTTGAGATACTGTACTAAGAAGAATATGTTCCAGCTTCATCCATGTAAACATAAAGACTTAAAGTCTCCATCTTTCTTTAAGGCTGCATAATATTCCATGGTGTACATATACCACAATTCATTAATCCATTCATGGATTGATGGGCACTTGGGCTTTTCCCATGACTTAGCAAGTATGAATTGGTCTGCAATAAACATTCTGGTACAAATATCTTTGTTATAATGTGATTTTTGGTCTTCTGTGTATATACCTAGTAGAGGAATTATAGGATTGAATGGCATATCTATTTTTAGATCTCTAATTGCTCACACTTTCATATGAAAGATGATTCACAACTATAGCCTAGGATGAAGGGGAGGAGGGGAGGGAGGTGGTTTGATGGAGGGTTAATAAGTATATTGCAAGGGTACAAGTCAAATCTATCAAGTATTGAACACAAATGTCTTAACGCTATGATTAAGTAAATGAGGTGAAAGCTATGTTAATTAGTAGGATGTAAACACTCCAATTTGTACAAATAATCCCACAAAGGCATAAATATATTCATGATCTATGTATATATGCCTTAATAAAAAAATTACAAAAAAAGACTGAAAGTGGTCTTGCACGTCTCATCACTTATAAAAGTTGATTCAATGTGGACAAAAGACCTAAATCTAAGGCATGAAACAGTAAAAATCCTTGAAGAAAGTGTGTGAAAAACACTTGACGGTATCAGCCTGGGGAAAGGTTTTACGAAGAAGACTTCAGTGGCATTTGCAACAACAACAAAAATAAACAAATGGAACTTAATTAAAGTGAAAACCTTCTGTACAGCCAAAGAAACAACAATTAAAGCAAAAAAACTTCAGAGTGGGAAAAGATATTTGCATATTATGAATTGGACAAAACCTTGATAAATAGCATCTATAGGGAACTCAAATTAATCAACCAAAAAAAGAGGCAACAATCCCGTATATCAGTGGGCAAGGGACATGAACAGAACCTTCTAAAAAGAAGACAGATGAATGGCTACCAAACTTATGAAAAAATACTGATTGAGTTTTGGATATCAAGTTTTTTGAATGTCCAGTGGACATTTTTTTTTTAATTTTTTTTTTTTTTTATTGTTGGGAATTCATTGAGGGTACAATAAGCCAGGTTACACTGATTGCAATTGTTAGGTAAAGTCCCTCTTGCAATCATGTCTTGCCCCCATAAAGTGTGGCACACACCAAGGCCCCACCCCCTCCCTCTGTCATTTTTAATACTTTCACCACTATGCAAGTTGGAATTTGATCAAAAGTTTCTGAGTGCGTTTATTTTGGTGGTGGAGGATTGTGTTGTTGATTATGGAGGATAGGTCTGAGAATATCCTGAAGAGCTGGTTTAGTTATGGCAAATTTCTTCAACATGTGAACGTCAATAAAGTATTTAATTTCTCCATCATAGATGAAACTCAATTTAGCTGGATACAGGATCCTTGGTTGAAAGTTATTTGGTTTAAGGAGATTAAAGGTCAATTACTGCCTTGAATTCTAGTTCCATCTTTTCCTCCATTCTGTTGATCTTATTTGCTATCCAAATTCTCAATTCAATTTCTGACATCTCAGCCATTTGTTTATAAATGGGATCTTGTGCTGTGTCTGCTTTATCCTTCCTTAGGGGAGTTTATCTGCTCTGATTATTCGTGTTGCCAGAGTTTTTCCACTGATTCCACCTCATGATTGTTTTTCACTGTTGGCTAAGTGGTCAGGTAATTTGAAATTGAATTGGAGGTTCCTAGAGTTGTAGTTAACTAGCCCTTTGTTAAGGATCTGGGACTGACGACTGTGGTGCTTTCCCCTTTAGCTTTGCAAAGGACCATACAGTATTACAGTCTGAGGCTGAGGAAACCTGCTTTGTGTGGTGGGGTTAGGTGGCTCTGTTTTGTATTCAGCTGGCTCTTGTCCGATCCAGGTGGATCAGTTACTCTGGTGAACCCTTAGCTGTGGAGAAATACAAGAAATTAAGGCACCCCACCCCCCATGGAAAACAACTGGAAGAGGAAAATCAACCCTTCTTATTACTACACAAAAAGGGTACCACACAAGATGGTCCTTGGGTGATTGGCCCAGGTTAGGTGTTCTGAACCAATTGACCTAGTCAGTACGAACTCTCAAGTGGGAGAATTCAAAAAGTCTCCAGCAACTAGATGGCAGAGGTCTACTGGTTGCTCTGATTTGGCTCACTCCTGTGCTCTATGGAGGCAGAACGGCCCACCTGGTAGCAGAGTTGGACCAAGGGGCTGAGTCTCTTTCCTTACTTTGCTCCTTTTTCACACCTAGTCACTGGTTGTGAAAAGGGTCACAGGGCTGTGGTCCTGATCCATCCCTCCATGGCATATGTGCCAGGGCCTAGTGCCTGTCAGAGTCAAGGAAGGTCAATGTTCCCGTGACCCAGCCACTGCCCTTTGCTACCAGCTGGTTGGGGGAGCTGAGGCCTGCCTTGGGTGCTCAATAGCCACTGGCGAGTGTTCCACTTGAACTCAGTCTAATCCTGAGTGTACCAAGTCAGCAAATTCTTTTCTCCCTCAGCCACTGCGCCTTTGCCCCAGCCACTCTACAGCACCAGTATCCGTATAGAGTGAGTTCTGGTTTCCTCTGGGAGTCCACAGAGTTGGGGAGTTTTCTCTCCAAGATTAGACCCTGCCAGGATCACTCTACATTGCTGGATCTTTGTGGAAATCGTCCTGTGCAGCTCCTCTGCCGCTGCCAAAGCCTGGGAATTCTGGTTGTAGGAGAAGCTCCAGGAGCATGGTGCACACAATCCAGCAGCAGGGCAGGGGATGCTGCACATGATTCTGGCAGTGTCTGGCTCCTGGTGACTTCAGCAAGGAGAGCGCTCAGCTCACGATTCTGGCCGAGGGGCATGGCGCAGAGGCAGGGAGGGTGCCAGGGGCAGGGCGTGGGACATTTAGCTGTGCTACGGACCGCCCTGTCGGTGGCCTTCAGTCCGAGGGGGTGCAGGGAGAAGGAACGAGGAAAGTTGAGAGGTCGGCGCAGGAAAGACAGTCTGGCACACCACGGGTGAAGTATGCAGCTGTGAATTTATTGGGTACACATGTTGGTATTTATACATTTTTACAGAGCTTACATAATGCAATCTTTTTGCTTACGTGTGCGGGTTATCTTTGCGTTTACAAGTGTGATTTATCATGCATTGTTATGTTTTAACGTTCCGCTTCCGGAGGGTGGCGGTTATTAGTCAACTCTGCCCGTTTCCTTCTATCTCAGTTTCTTATTATCTTTTTAGAACAGCTTGACATCTTCTTTACGTTAATGCTTGACTAATTCTACATTTACTATTTGATCTTATTGTTATTGATAATTATAATTTTGATTTAGAGTAAATTCTTTGACAAGTATTATTTTTCCTATTGATTTTTATTATGCGTGACAATTGGTGAAACAAGATGTTCTGAACAGGACTTTATGGTGGGTGGATGTGTTTCAGTGACTTTGTAACTTATGTAGATAATTTGTATTTCATGTCCTTGGGCTTATCGTCTTAGCTCACTGGTGGGAAAACATCTTTATGTGTTCATTGTTGGTGCCACTGAGTTTAGCAGCTCACAAGGCTGTGCTCTATCTGGATTAGTAGTGCATTGTGCTCATTCTTAGGAAAGTACATATTGACAATTTATCAGAACAAACAGACTTCTGGTACAGGATGACAAACACATGAGTAGACGCCACAATCTTTAAACTTAAGCGGGTAACTGAGCATGCTAGGCAACATTTCTGATGCTGTGCATACTGGGGGCGCTGGGGGCAAAGCTCCGGGGAGCACAAACCACCTTCCCGTCGTTCTGTAACGCGGACAGCACTGCCTCACTATGGCTATATGCCGTGGGTGCGGCATAGCTGTAGCAGTCTCTGGCCCTGTGAGGCACAGAGATAGGAAGGGCCCTGGGGTCAGGGCATGGGAGGCATGGCTTTAGCAGTCTCTGGCCCCACATGGCACTGAGGCAGGGATGACGTCAGGGGCAGGGCACAGGGCACAAGGCTCTTGCAGTCTCTGGATGGGCGGGGGTGCAGCACAGAGGCAAGGAGGGTGCCGGGGGCAGGGTGCTGCTCTAGCAGTCTCTGGCCAGGTGTGGGTTGGGGCAGTTGGTCTGGCAGACTGGGTAGGGGGGCGCTGCTCATGAGCCTCCTCCCACAGTCTCTGCAGGGATTAGGTTTCTGGTTAATCAGATGAGGGAGGAAGGGTGGACTGGAAGTTCAGAATGGCAGAGAAAACTTTAGTGCAATTTTTCTGCTTGGCAAGAGAGTGTTCAGAGTCACAGCAGGGTCCCTCTGGGGAAGTAGTCCCCACTTCCTACAGCTCTCACCCATGGGATGAGACAAGAGGTCCTCAGTTCACTGCTTGCCTATAGAAAACCTACAGGAGCAAACGACAAGAAAAAGGAAAAACAAAACAAAACAGCTTTCTTGGGGGAGGGGCTGGACACTTCCTTTCAGATGAATTTTGTACCTGAAGTTTGCTTTCTTAGAGTTGCAGTTTGCCTCAGCAGAGATGACCTGCAGTTATCACTCTTCTCTCTCAGCTCACCTCCCAGTCTTCAGCATAATTGGGTACTCTCTGGATGTTATCCTTCCCTCTGGACAAGAGCTTCTGTCAGAGGCTGCTTCCAGTTGGCCATCTTGCCCCACCCCTCCCATTTGTTTATTTCTGTTGTTGCAATTGCCATGGCAGTCTTCTTCGTAAAGTCTTTCCTCAGGCCAATATCTTCCAGTGTTTTTCAAATGCTTTCTTTGAGGATTTTTATCATTTCATGCCCTAAACTTAAGTCTTTAATCCATCTTGAATCAATTTTCATGAGTGGAGAAAGGTGTGGATCCAGTTTCAGTCTTTTACTTGGATATCCAGTTCTCCCAGCACCATTTATTGAACAGAATTTTTTTCCCCTAGTATATGTTTTTGTTTGGTTTATCAAAGATTGGATGGTTGTAAGATGTTAGTTTCATTTCCTGGTTTTCTATTCAATCCAAATGTCTGTGTCTCTATTTTTGTGCCAGTACCTTGCTGTCTTGACCATGATGGCCTTGTAGTATAGCCTAAAATCTGGTATGGTGATGCTCCCAGCTTTTCTTTTATTACTAATAACTGTCTTAGCTATACATGATTTTTTCTGGTTACATACAAAGGAAGAATCATTCTTCCAAGTCTTAAAAGTACGATGTTGGTATTTTAATAAAGATGGCATTTGATCTTTAGATTGCTTTTGGAAGTATAGACATTTTAACAATGTTGTTCTCACCCACGAGCACAGTATGTTCTTCCATTTGTTAATATCCTCTGATATTCACTTTCTTAGGATTTCATAATTTTCTTTATAGACGTTCTTCAACTCTATTTTTGGGTATATTCCTATGTATTTAATTTTCTTTGAAGCTATGGTGAATGGAGCTGTGTCCTTAATTAGCTTCTCATCTTGCTGCTTTTGGTGAATACAAAGGCTACTGACTAGTTGACATTGATTTTATATCCAGAGACATTAGTATCTTTTTTGATGACTTCCAGGAGTCTTGTGGTTGAGTCTTTTGGGTTCTCTAAGTGTAAGATTATATTGTCAGCAAAGAGGGAGAGTTTGGTCCTCTGGTCCCATTTGGATGCCCTTTATTTCCTTTTCTTGTCTAATTTTATTGGCCAGAACTTACAGCACTATGTTGAATAGTAATGGCAGCAGAGGACAACCTTGTCTGGTTCGACTTCTAAGTAGAAAGCTTTCAGTTTCACTCCATTTAGTAATGTATTAGTTGTGGGTTTGTTGTAGATATCTTTATCTAAGATCAGTTTAAGAAATGTGCCACTGATGTCTATAATCTTCGATGTTCTAATTAGAAAAGCATGCTGGATTTTATCAAATGCTTTTTCTGCATCTAGAGAGATCACATGGTCTTTGTTTTTGCTTCTGTTGGTGTGGTGAATAATGTTTATGGACTTGTATATGTTAAACCAGCCTTGCATCCCTGGTATGAAACCTGCTTGATCATGATGTGTGACTTTTTTGATGATAAGCTGTAATCTATTGACTAGGATTTTGTTGAGAATTTTTGCATTGATATTCATTAGTGAAATTGGTTTGAAGATCTTCTTTTTAGTTAGGTCTTTTCCTGGTTTTGGTATCAGGGTGATGTTTGCTTTGTGGAACATGTTGGGGAAGATTCCTTCTCCTCATTTTTTTGGACTAATTTCTGCAGTATGGGAATAAGCTCTTCTTTTAAGATTTGATAGCTTTCTGGTGTGAAGCCATCTGGACCAGGGCATTTTTTTGTTGGGAGATTTTTTTTCCACTTTCTGGCTGGGGCTGGGTTTGAAACCACCACCTCTGGCATATGGGGCCAGTGCCCTACTCTTTTGAGCCACAGGCACCACTCTGTTGGGAGATATTTTATTGTTTCTTTGATCTCAGTACTTGAAATTGGTCTGTTCATTACTTCCTGGCTAAGTCTACAGAGAGGGTGTGATTCCCCAAATATTGATCCATTTCCTTCACATTGTCAAAATTCTGAGCATAGAGTTTCTGGTAGTATTCAGAAATAATCTCTTCTATCTCTGTGGCATAAGTTGTTATTACCCTTTTATCATTTCTGATTGAGGTTACTAGAGGTTTTGCTTTTCTATTTCTAGTTAGTCTGGCCAAAGATTGATAAATTTTATTTTTTAAAAAAAAAACAAATCCTGTTTCATTAATTTTCTGAATAATTCTTTTGTTTTCAATTTCATTAATCTCTGGTTTAATTTTGGATATTTCTTTTCTTCTGCTGGGTTTAGGCTTAGATTGTTCTTCTTTTTACAATTCCATGAGATGGCTTGTGAGTTTGTTGATGAACTCTCTTTCTGTTTTCTGAATGTAGGGACCTAAAGCGATGAATTTTCCTCTCTGGACTGCTTTTTCTGTATCCCACAGGTTTTAGTAGCTTGTGTCTTCATTGTTGTCATGCTCAAGGAAGTTAATGATTTCCTCTTTTATTTCCTTCTGCACCCAACTGTCATGCAGCATAAGGTTGTTTAATTTCCATGCCTTTATGTGGGGTTGAAAATTTTTGTTGGAGTTGAGTTCCACTTTTAGTGTCTTGTGGTCTGAGAAGATACAAGGTAAAATTTCAATTCTTTTCATTCTGTTGAGGTTTGTTTTGTGTCCTAGGACACTAGTAGTTTTGGAGAATGTGCCATGGGCCAATAAGAAGAAAGTATATTCTTTAACTTTGGGTAGATGGATTGTTCTATATACCTCTGTCAAGCACTGATGCTCTAGCATCTCATATAAGTCCCTTATATCTTTGTTCAATTTCTGTTTAGAGGATCTGTCCAGCTCTACAAGAAGAGTGTTAAAGTTCCCTGTTATTATGACATTATAGGATATCATATAGCTCAGACTAAGTAAGGTCCTGTTTCTAGAATCTGGGAGCATTTAAATCGGGTGCATAAATATTTAGACTTGAAATATCTTCTTGTTGTATTTTTCCCTTGACCAATATGGAGTGACCATCTTTTTTTTTTTATGTAGAGACAGAGTCTCACTTTTTCACCCTCAGAAGAGTGCTGTGGCATCACACAGTTCACAGCAACCTCCAACTCTTGGGCTTTGGTGATTCTCTTGCCTCAGCCTCCTGAGTATCTGGGACCACATCGCCTGCCACAATGCCTGGCTATGAAGTGACCATCTTTGTCATTTTTTACTGTAGTTGCTTTAAATCTACATGTATCTGAAAAATTGTCTTCCAACCCTTAACTCTGAGTTTTAATTTGTCTTCTGAGGCCAGATTTGTTTCCTGAAGACAGCAAATGGCTCGCTTGCATTTTTTAATCCAATCAGCTAATCTATGCCTCTTCAGTGGGGAATTCAAGCCATTAACATTTACTGAGTATTGGTAAGTGTGGTAGTGTTCTATTCATCTTATTTTGTGAAAGTCCATTGCTTACCTTTGTCTTTTGCATAATTGTGGAAGGTATGGTCTGTCTGTTAATTTCTGGGTGCTTACTTTCCTGGTGCTCCATTGTGATGGTCAGTGTGTAGAACAGATTGGAATATTTCCTGTAGAGATGTTCTTCTTGTGGCAAATTTCCTCATGTTTGCATATCAGTAAAAAATTTGATTTCTTCATCAATTTTAAAGCTTTGCTTAATGGGATATAGAATTTTGGGCAGGAAATTGTTCTGTTTAAGTAGATTAAAGGTAGATGACCATTGCCTTCTGTTGCAAATTTTCATTAGAGAAGTCTGTAGTCACCCTGATGGATTTGTCCCTTTAGGTCAATTGGTGCTTACTCCTGGCAGCTAGCAAAATCTTTTCTTTTGTCTTGACTTTGGACAGGTTCATCACAATGTGTCTTGGAAAAGCTCTATTAGAGTTAAGTTGACCTGGGTTTGAATATACCTCTGAAAAGAGTGTATCAGAATCTTTGGTGATGTTTGGGAAATTTTCATTTATAATATTGTCTATTATGGCTTCCATTCCTCTGGGGCGTTCTTCCTCTTTTGGAATACATATAACTCATGTGTTTAAACACTCATGAAGTCCCATAATTCTGTCAGTGAACATTCTGCTTTCTCTCTCTCTCTCTCTTTCTTCTTTCTCTTTAGAGAAAGAACTACCTCATGGTCCCTTGGGGGACTTGCTCTGGACTAGTTTTTCATGTTGCAGGATTTTTCTGCTGATTCTTCCTCATGAGTGTTTTCTTTTATCTATTTCCTCGAACTAATTTTTCTTTCATTTTCTCTCCTTCTTTAAATTACTGACCCTTTGGCCTAAGGTTTTTATGAGTCCTTTTGGTACAGGACCAGAAGGGTGAGAAGACTGAAGAGCAGGAAGGGAAAAAAGACTTAAAAGAAAGAGACAAAAGAGAAAGGAGACAGAGTAAAAGGGAATATTGACAAAAAGAAGAGAGGCACAGCAAGAGGGATACAGGAGTAATAAAGTATACAGTATGGTCCTTTGACCCAACATTAAAAAGCCACAAAATTTGGGGGTGTTGAATTGGGTGTCTCCCTTGACATCAGAAGTTCCTTGCCAGCATGTTCAGACACAGTACCCCACCTACACCAAGTAGAGAGGAAAGACAAAAATACCATAAACCAAACAAAAATATACAAACAGAAAAGCTTATGGGATAAAATTGGGGGGGGGACCAAATAATGGTGGCAGAAACACTAGCAAAATGTAGTTATTAGTATTAAATAAGGCAACAATGGAAAATTATATTGAAACAAACAATGTAGAAAGAAAGAAAAATCTAGGGGGGTAATGTTGAAATAAAACAAACAAAACAAAAACAAAAAAACAGTATATATATCTTGCTGAATATTGTCTGGACAACAGGTGATCTTGTGGGCATAATATCTAATCACAATACTGATACATTTGTACAAGATGGAGACTGGAGCCCTCTGCTGATTTCTCAAACCCTGCAGGGTTGAGAACCTAAATCTCTCCTTATCCCCCTTAAAAGACACTTAAAATCATTAACTATGGCTAAGTAGAAGCTTTCCCAGGAAAGCACTTATTGCTGGGATCTCTCCTGAAATGGCTGCCCACTTATTCAGTGCACCAAAACTGGTCTCACTGTATGCCCCTGAGGGCCAAGGCTGCAACGCAGCCCTGCTACTGCCAAACACTGAAATCTCCACTCTTCCCCAGTGTCTCAGTCCTGGCCCTTGGCACTGGTCAGTCACTATTATCCACCCAAGTTCTCCTAGCCTGATCCTCACTCTGAGACCCTGAGAGAAGAGCCTGAAGGGGCAGTTCTCCTACCATGGCTGTGTGTGTTGGCCCACAGCCTAACAATATTAGCTGCATTCTGGCTTGATGGCTCAGTTTGGGGCCCTTGATGACCCTTAAACTCATCTGTACTCTTGCCCAAGTTCTCCCAAGGTAGTTCAACCAAGGGCCTAAGTTCAAAATAACAAAACAGCCCATAGAAAGGTCTTCCTTGTTTGCAATCTCGCTGCTGTTGTAATTACAGCTGCAGACAGCCTCAGACCCAACAAACACAACCACTTGGCAGTTCTCCACTGCTTTTCTTCTTCTCTTGGGGTGCAAAAGTCTCTAGCTGTCTCCCTGCATACCCAAAGGGATGTTTCTGAGCAGAGCTTATAAGTCAGAGATGCCTGGAGTCTTCTCTCCCCAATCTCACTGGGCCTGGTCACAAAGAAGCTGTTACTGTGCCACCATCGCTCCCTGTCCTGATTAGTGACTTTGGATGTTACTATTGAGAGTACATATAGTGAGAATAAAATGGAGTCAGTCAGGCTAGGGCTGAGAGCTAGTCTGCCTGGTTTAGGTCCTACGGTGACCTTCGCCTTATGTCTTCCATCCTTATTGTTTTTTTAATAAATTTGGCTTTAACCTAAAAGTGTATATCTTGAATAGTTTAGGGCAATTGATTTAGGAGATTAACTTTTGAATTGGAATTTGTTGTATGGGCATGGGTTATGTCAATTATTGTTTCTTGTGGGCCATAAGTTATGGCAATTACCATTAAGATAAGTGTTAATTGTTGTTGTTTATGATAAGGGTTAATATGTTTCTTGCTTTTAACTTTTAGGTATAAAACTGTGATTTTGGAAATAGAAGAACAGAACAGTCGTGGAGAGATTACTCCCACTGTTCTTCAGAATTTTTGGCCATCAGACAAATGCAATTTGGTGGACCTATCCTCATCTCTGCATATTGGCTGACAGTGACAGGTGGCCATACCCTCTTATTCTAGTAACACTATCATAATATTTTGGAGGATACTGCAAAACACCCCTCTGATATGACAGCAAGCTTAACTGATAAATCTTTATGATATTTAGCCATGTGAAGTATTGTTGATTTTTAAAACATTGATAACTGGAAATTAGACACTAAATAAACACTTGTCGAGTGACTAATTGAGAAAAGACATAGCACCTCCAGTTCTGATGTCCTGGGGTTGATGCCTGGGTGTGTCAAAGAAGAGGATATACTAGGAGGTATGTCAGTAGGAAACAGCCTGTACTTTCTGCATAAGCCACAGCATGAGCTTGGGACCAAAGTTTGTTAACTACAAGGCCTACAGAGAAAGTCGTTTCCTCTGTTGATATGTTTGTGCAAAGACATTGCAAATCAGCATTTACTGTATTGGCCTGGGCAATACACAAATTTCAGCTTCATTGTTTTTCTTTGGCTGATCAGTCTATTACAAAACACATTATAATACTATACATTGACCACAGTACAACATTCAAAGTAAGGAATGAAAAACCCACTAATGAAATTGTTTAAATCATAAATTTGTACTAATTATAGCACTTGCTATATATTAGTCATTAAAATTTCACTTTCCATTTATTATTTCCAGTTCCCCGCATTTATATCCCTTTTAAATTTAAATATTAATAGACAGAGACATGGATGCTTGAAAGTAAATTATGGATCGATTGTTAGAAGGAAGAAATTAACTCCTCTCTAGATGGCTGGACTGTGATTAGAACAATAATCATTTCTCTTTTTTAAAATAAGGTAAAACAACTAACACCCTGAGTTTACTTTTTCCTCTACTATTGTGCAGCTCTGTAGAATCACATGTCATAAAGTTGAGGAAGGAATGTTTCTGGCTCAGGTGGTGACTTTAATTAAAAACACTTCTAAATTTACCAATAGAACACTCTGCTAAGAGAGTAATTTGTTATTCCTCTGGACAAATCAAAAAGTTCCCTGTGCACAAATTGGTACAGAGGGGATAAAGTAACCCATCTCCTACATCCCCAGACCAGGGAAAGGCATCCAGCTGCCCTGAGCAGAGGAGTCCCCTGAACCAACTTGAAGGCAGCTCAGTAAGTCCCTCTCTGCCTGAAGCTCACAGATGAACAGAGCCATCTGGCCATGCCATTCCTGCCAAGAAAAATTTACCTTCCTGAGTTCTTCATTCTTCCAAATTCTTTTTACATTCTATACTTCACCACTACCTAAATGCACATCTCTTCTCTCCGTGTTCCTACCCCCATGCTCCTCCATCTGCATTTTAGCATTTTCTTTCTATTCCATTTATCTCATTTCTCTTTCCTCTGACAGCTTTTATTCTCCTGCCTTCTCCCTTTCATTTATCTTTGTCCCTAATTCTGATTGCACTAATCAAAATTATTTTCCCTTCACTTCACCATCTTCAAACTCACTTCTCATATTGATATTTCTTTATTTATAATGTATCAACCTTTATAAAATGGGTTGTGCCCTACAAATCTTGTACCTTCTTTAATTGTTCTCAGTTATTTCTCTGCCCTTAATTTATTGCTTTTAAAATTCTATTTTAATTTCCTTGTGAATTCTTTCTATTCTTCCCTCTTATCCCACACCTTTCTTTCTTCTGTGTCTCCATTCTTTCATCTTAAATGTATTTCAATTTATCCTTTCTATTCTCCTTTACATTCATAGACATAGATTTCCACAATTATGATTCATTCTTCTATAATGTTCTTTTACATATTTCTGACAATCTTTTGAGCTGCTTCAAAAGTATTTAGTTTTAGCTTGTATATGTTCTAATTTTTTTAATTCAAAAAATTTCAGGAATTTTACTTTTGCTCTGATTCTTACTTTTAAACTTTTTCTTTAATGTACACTTCCTCTAAATGACTATTTGGAATAACTAGTTATTAATAACAAATAATTTTTAAAATATACAAAAATTCCTAGTTATTATGAGTCACTCAACTTGAAAACTTTAAAAATCAAGGAAATTTACTATAAAATTTTCTCTTTATTCTTAACCTATATTTATAAAATATATTATTCCACATAGAGGTTCTTGAGCTATTAGAAAAATAAACAACTTATCTCCCATGAGATGCATTTTTAATAACATTTTGCTACTGTGGTTTTAGTTTATATCAGTTTGCATAAAAAATATTGTGTTGTCAGTTGTGTGCTATGAGTAATATTAATGTGGAAGCATTTCAGAAGCATTTTAATTTAATGTTGGGGCAAAACCAAATAATACACAGGAATATCTGCAGAAATGTAAAATAGAGTGATCAATAATGGCCTTCCAGTGTAAAACATACTATATTAGGTCAATCTTTCGTTGGAGATGTAGAAGTATGTGTTCAACAAGTAAAATAAATGATGTAAAATATTTTATTAATATCCCATAGGGTTTAATTATGACAGATGTGAGAAATACTTTATGTTCTAGGTGAATAATCACACCATGTAAAAATTGGCATTCTTTACAACTATTTTTTTTTTATTTTTTTATTTTTTTTTTGACCGGGGTTAGGTTTGAGCCTGCCACCTCCGGCATATGGGACCGGCGCCCTACTCCTTGAGCCACAGGCGCCGCCCTCTTTACAACTATTTTAAATAATTATATTTCTTTAAATATTATGGTTATAAATAACCCATGAGGTTCATTTCATTTAACACATTACATGGATTGGCCTCAAGACATCACCTGGGAGAGTTGAGAAATTGATTTGGACCAGACCAGCCAGGAGAAAGGGCCCCAGCACCAGGGCCATATCTCTAAAGTGGTGGGAGAGGCTGCCCCCAAAAGGTATGTGGAGCCCAAGACCCCATAATGTGAGACAAGGGTACTAGGATGTACCAGGTTCCGGAAGGGAAGAGCAGGAAGGTTCTGAGAACAAGCAGGAAAGCCTGATCTCCTGGGAGCTTTGCTGATGATGACTGATGGCTTAGCCCAGGGAGCTCTGGCCTTGCTAGTTATTTCTGTCTTTGTTTTCTCTGCTTAGTTTCCTTTCATATTATTCTTCACTTTTCAATGCCCCACTTTAGTTTCTGCCTACTAACACCTGTGAAGTTCTTACATTGGTGTATTTTTTATTTTTTTTGTGTTATCCATTGTTACTTTCTCTGCTGCTTCTTTTATTCACATTGTTAGTACAGTGTCACCCGTCCCATCATTGTTTCTGAACCTCCTCCACTCTCACACTCAGGGGTCTTTCACTTTGAAAATTATACTCTTTCTACACAAATAGATTTTAATACCTGTTATTTCTTCTCTGTCCTGAATGTGTGTGTTTTCATCTCCTCTGTCATATTAACATTGCCTTATAATCCAATTTGGTCACCACATGCTCACCTTTTCATCTTGCCAACTTCCAGTATTCAAATCCATGTCCCTGTTTTTCCAAGTTCACTACTATTATTTATTCATTAACTTTTTCAGTCTAAAAATAATTTGGAAGATTTTCTATTTCAACCATTTTTAGGTATATTTTCTGTCATTTTTATTCCATTATTATTTCAGTCCCTTTGTTTTTGTTTCTGTCTTGAGAGTGTTTTCTTTTTTCTTTTTCAGTTTCTGCCACACCCTGTTCTCATCTATCATCTTGTGTTCAGTATCTGTGGGCCTAAGAAGTAAACTGGTAAAAGATGGATTAATAGATACATGGAAGTTTTCATATGCATCCAGAAGCTTACAAAAAATGTACATTAATGGCTAAAATTAGGGGCTTACATAGTTTCTTTTAAAAAGGACAAATGATCAGAGAAAATGCTTCTATGGAAAGGACAAATGAGTATTTAGGAGAACAAACAGATAAAGAAGTGTGTGATAATGTTTCCTTATACAGGTGTATGTGATCTTTTTGGTTTTTTTTAAATGGCTATAAAACTTTCTAGGCAGAGAGAATGTATGACAGCTTCATTTCCTGACGTTTCTGCTTTTAGTGGGACATGGTAAGCTCCCGGAAGACATCCTTCTTTCATCTGTTGAATATTAAATGTCCATAGTTTAATCTTTATATTATCTCTGGAGGTTTAACTGGGTCCACAAGATTTATCAGAATGTTGTTATAGCTGTTTGTTAGTAATAACACAAATGTTTCTAGAAAATTCTTGCTTTTCTTTCCCTAAAATGTCCCATTTCATACCTTCTAATGTATTCTTACAAACATATTTTCAGTTATTTCTTATACCTTTTCTATTTTCTTTGCCTCTATGACTTTTTTACTTGCACAATTCTCTTTATCTTATTGCCTATCTATTTCTGTTTTTTCTCTTCTTCTTCACTCTCCTTAGCTGATTTTCCTCCTGGGATGACACTAAAATTACCCTCTTTTTGCATTTATAGTTTCACTTGTCCTTCATATTATTTTCTTTTCTTTTTTTTATTAAGTCATATATACATAGCTCATGAATACATTTATGCCTTTGTGGGATTCAATGTGTTGATTATTTGTACAAATTGGGGTGCTTACATCCTACTAATTAACATAGCTTTCACCTCATTAACTTAATCACGTGTTAGAACGTTTGTTTTTAATACTTTATACATTTGACTTGTACCTTGAAATATGCTCCATAGGTGTGGTCCCACCATTAACCCTCCCTCTATCAAACCACCCCCTCCCTTCCCATCTCCCTCTCTTTCCCTCTTCATCCTGGGGTATAGTTGTGACTCATCGCTCATATGAACGTGTGAGGGATTATAAATTGGTTTTATAGTAGTACTAAGTACATTGGATATTTTTTTCCATTCCTGTGATACTTTATTAAGAAGAATATTTTCCAGCTCCATCCACGTAAACATAAAAGAGTTGAAGGCTCCATCTTCTTTTAATGCTGCATAGTATTCCATGGTATACATATACCATAATTTATTAATCCATTCATAGGTCAATGGGCACTTGGGCTTCTTCCTTCACTTTGACAAAACATTGTTTCCTGACTTTAATTTTTGTTCTCCTCTTTATTATTTCCCTTTCATCTCTTCTATTCACTTTCTTACCTATTTTAAACATTCTCTTCATGTGCCACCACATTTTTCTTTTTTGTGTATCTTATATATCTGTTTCAGAATTAACTTGTCAAATTCAGCGTTAACAAAAGGATTTATGTTTTGTTGGAGATGGTATTAAATTTTAAATGTTGGTGAGAATTGGTCTTTTATGACATGGGATTTCTGATTTATTAATGCTCTACACAATACTACCAGTTTCTGGTAGTACTACTACCAGAAATACTTTTCAATTGATCGTAATACTTTTCAATTGATTTATACAATTATATGCAAGAAATTATTGTATGAATTTGAGTTTAACTAATAGTTTTATTCTTATTGAAAATTTTATGTTTTCTAAAATCTTAATACCTAATAAAATTATTAATATAACAATCTATCTGGTAGAGTTACTGAGCTATGTTTTTATAATAACTTTCTCTAAAGTTTCAAATTTAATTTTCAGTGTAGACCACCTTATCTTTAGTGAATAACGACAATCGATTATTTTGTTTTGGAAATGCTTATCTCTGCTTTTCTTTCACCACACATTTTAGAAGCTATTAATGGAATTTAAAATAGGAACAATGATAGCTGGCATGCTCTTTATAGTTCAGATTTTCTTAAATTTTATATTTATATAACTACATTTGGGTACACAATTTATATTTCCTGTGTTTATAAGTTATCTGGTATAAAGTTAAATTTTATTTATATTTATAACATAGTATGGGGGTTTAATTTTTCATCATAAATCAGTTTTCAATATACAAAAATGCACCTTTCCCATTTACTGAAATGGTCATGTACCTTGCTTCCTTTAGTTATTATATGTGAATCAATCAGTTTTCCTAAAGTTCAGACATTCTTGTATTTCTGAGAAAATACACATCCCTCATAATATAGTATACTCTCTTCCTCCCTTCCTTCCTTCCTTATTCCTTCCTTCCTTCCTTTCCTTCTTTTTTACCTCCCTCTTTCTTCCCTCCCTCTGTCTCTGTCTTTTTCTCTGTCTCTCTCTCTCTCTTTATTCCTTTTCTTTCTTTTTTAAAATTTTTTAATATTAAATCATAGCTGTGTACATTAATGCGATCATGGGGCACCATACACTGGTTTTATAGACATTTTGACACGTTTTCATCACACTGGTTAACATGGCCTTCCTGGCATTTTCTTAGCTATTATATTAAGACATTTACATTCTACATTTACTATGTTTCACATATACCCTTGTAAGATGCACCGAAGGTATAATCCAACCAATCACCATCCCTTCGCCCACTTCCCCCCTCCCTACCCTCCCTTCCCCCCTTCCCCCTATTCTTAGTTTATAACTGGGTTATACTTTTCATGCGAAAGCCATAAATTAGTTTCATAGTAGGGCTGAGTACATTGGATACTTTTTCTTCCATTCTTGAGATACTGTACTAAGAAGCATATGTTCCAGCTCTATCCAAGTAAAAATGAAAGAGGTAAAGTCTCCATCTTTCTTTAAGGCTGCATAATATTCCATGGTGTACATATACCACAGTTTATTAATCCATTCATGGATCAATGGGCACATGGGCTTTTTCCATGACTTAGCAAGTATGAATTGGGCTGCAATAAAAATTCTGGTACAAATATCTTTCTTATGATGTGATTTTTGGTCTTCCGGGTATATGCCTAGTAGAGGAATTATAGGATTGAATGGCAGATCTATTTTTAGATCTCTAAGTGTTCTCCAAACATCTTTCCAAAATAAATGCATTAATTTGCATTCTCACCAGCAGTGTAGAAGTGTTCCCTTTTCTCCACATCCACACCAACATGTCTGGTCTTGGGATTTTGTGATATGGGCTAATCTTACTGGAGTTAGATGGTATCTCAAGGTACTTTTGATTTGCATTTCTCTGACGATTAAAGATGATGAACATTTTTTCATATGTCTGTAGGCCTTGCACCTGTCTTCTTCAGAGAAGTTTCTCTTCAGGTCCCTTGCCCAGCCTGCACTGGGGTCACTTGTTCTTTTCTTGCTTATACGTTTGAGTTCTCTGTTTATTCTGGTTATTAAACCTTTCTCGGGAACATAACCTGCAAATATCTTCACCCATTCTGAGGGCTGTTTGTTTCCTTTACTTACTGTGTTCTTGGCTGTGCAGAAGCTTTTTAGTTTGATCAGGTTCCAGTAGTGTATATTTGAAGCTGCTTAAATTGCCCGGGGGGTCCTCCTCATAAAATACTCGCCCAGTCTGATTTCTTCAAGGGTTTTCCCTGAATTCTCCTCTAGTATTTTTATAGTTTCATGTCTTAAGTTTAAATCTTTAATCCAGTGAGAGTCTATCTTAGTTAATGGTGAAAGGTGTGGGTCCAGTTTTAGTCTTCTACATGTTGCCAGCCAGTTCACCCAGCAACATTTGTTAAATAGGGAATCTTTTCCCCACTGAATGTTTTTAATTGGCTTGTCAAAGATTAAATAATGGTAAGTAGCTGGATTCATCTCTTGGTTCTCTATTCTGTTGCAGACATCTACTTCTCTGTATTTGTGCCAGTACCATGTTGTTTTGATCACTGTAGATTTATAGTATAGTCTGAAGTCTGGTAGTGTGATTCCTCCTGCTTTGCTTTTATTTCTGAGTAATGTCTTGACTATTCAAGGTTTTTTCTGATTCCATATAACATGAAGCATTATTTTTTCAAGATCTTTAAAGTATGACAGTGGAGCTTTAATAGGGATTGCATTAAAATTGTATATTGCTTTCAGTAGTATGGACATTTTAACAACGTTGATTTTTCCCAGCCATGAGCATGGTATGTTTTTCAATTTGCTAACATTTTCAGCTGTTTCTTTTCTTAGAGTTTCATAGTTCTCTTTATAGAGATCTTTCATATCCTTTGTTAGATAAATTCACAAATATTTCATCTTCTTTTGCACTACTGTGAATGGAATAGAGTCCTTAACTGTTATTTCAGCTTGACTATTGTTGGTATATATAAAGGCTACCGATTTACAAATGTTGATTTTGTAACCTGAGACGCTGCTGTATTCCTTGTTCACTTCTAGGAGTTTTGTAGTAAAATCCCTGGTGTTTTCCAGATATACAATCATATCATCTGTGAAGAGTGAAAGTTTGATCTCTTCTGTCCCTATATGGATACCCTTGATCACCTTTTCTTTCCTAATTGTTGTGGCTAAAACTTCCATTACAATGTTAAAGAGCAGTGGAGACCACGGGCAGCCTTGTCTGGTTCCTGATCTTAGTGGAAATGATTTTGTTTTAACTCCATTCAATATGCTGTTGGCTGTGGGTTTGCTGTAGATGGCCTCTATCAGTTTAAGAAATTTCCCTTCTACACCAATTTTCTTAAGTGTTCTATTCATGAATGGATGCTGGATATTATCAAAAGCTTTTTCTGCATCAATTGAGAGAATGATATGGTCTTTGTTTTTTAAATTGTTTGTGTGCTGAATTATACTTATAGATTTAAGTATATTGAACCAGCCTTGAGACCCTGGGATAAAACCGACTTGATCATGATGTATAATTTGTTTGATGTGTTGCTGGATTC
This sequence comes from Nycticebus coucang, assembly GCF_027406575.1. Taxonomy (NCBI): domain Eukaryota; kingdom Metazoa; phylum Chordata; class Mammalia; order Primates; family Lorisidae; genus Nycticebus; species Nycticebus coucang. The sequence continues at coordinate 82,835,291 of NC_069796.1, forward strand.
TGTTTGTTAGGATCTTGTTGAATATTTTTGCATCTATATTCATTAGTGATATTGGTCTATAATTTTCTTTTCTTGTTTGGTCTTTTCCTGGTTTGGGGATCAGGGTGATGTTTGCTTCATAGAACGTGTTGAGTAGTCTTCCTTCTTTTTCTACATTTTGGAACAGGTTGAGTAATATAGATACTAGTTCCTCTTTAAAGGTTTGGTAGAATTCTGACGTGACACCATCTGGTTCCGGGCTTTTTTTTTTTAGGGATGTTTTGTTTGTTTGATGCTATTTCCAGGCTTGATATGGACCTGTTCAACATTTCCACTTGATTTTGGCTAAGTTTTGGAAGGTGACATGCTTCCTAGTATTGGTCAATTTCCTTCAGATTTTCATATTTCTGAGAATAAAGTTTCTTGTAATATTCATTAAAGTTTTTTTTTTTATTTCTGAGGAGTCTGTTGTTATTTCGGCCTTGTCATTTCTGATTGATGAAATTAGAGATTTAACTCTTTTTTTTCTGGTTATTTTAGCCAAAGGTTTATCTATTTTATTGACCTTTTCAAAAAACCAACTTTTTGATTTATTGATGTGTTTTATAATTCTTTTGTTTTCGATTTCATTTAATTCTGCTCTAATTTTGGTTATTTCTTTTCTTCTACTGGGTTTGTGGTTGGAATGTTCTTCCTTTTCCAGTTGCTTGAGATGTCCCATTAAGTTGTTAACTTCTTCTCTTTCCATTCTCTTGAGGAAGGCTTGCAGTGCTATAAATTTCCCTCTTAGGACTGCCTTTGCAATATCCCAGACGTTCTGATAATTCGTGTCTTCCTTGTTGTTTTGTTCCAAAAGTTTGGCAATTTCCTTCGTAATCTCATCTCTGACCCAGATATCATTCAGGATAAGGTTATTTACCTTCCATGTTTTTGTATAAGTATGAAGATTCCTGTTGTTACTGTGTTCAACTTTCATTCCATGGTGGTCCGAGAAGATGCAAGGAATAATTTCTATTCCTTTATATTTACTGAGGTTAGACTTTTGACCTAAGATGTGATCGATTTTGCAGTATGTTCCGTGGGCTGAGGAGAAGTATGTGTATTCAGTTTTGTTGGGATGAAATGTTCTGTTGATGTCTGCTAAATCCAAATGTTGGATGGTTAGGTTTAAATCTAAAATTTCTTTGCTCAGCTACTTATTGGAGGATCAGTCCAACCCTGCCAAAGGAGTGTTGAAATTTTCAACTTTTTTAAAGCTGTAGGATCAAGTTGCTCATGTCTGTTAGAGTTTCTCTTATAAATTGAGGTGCATTCTGGTTGGGTACATAGATATTAATAACTGAAATCTCATCATATTGAGTATTACCCTTAACAAATATGAAGTGACCATTCTTATACTTCCTTACTTTTGTTGGTTTAAAGCCTATTGTATCTTCAAATAGAATCGCAATACCTGCTTTTTTTCTGATTATCATTTGCCTATATTTGTCTTTTAAGGTAAGGTGTCACTCTTTTATGGAGCAAATATCTGGCCTGAGTTTTTGCATCCAGTCAGCTAACCTGTGCCTCTTTAGAGGACAGTTTAAGCTGTTCACATTAATGGAAAATATTGATAAGTCTGGTAAATTTGGGTATCGAGTTTTTCGAAAGTACAGTGGAAATTTTTAATCCTTTCGCCACTGTGGAAGTTGGAGTTTGATCAAAAGTTCCTGCGTTAGTTTACTTTTGTTGTAGAGGATTGGGCTGGTCATTATGGAGGATAGGTCTGAGAATATCCTGAAGAGCTGGTATGGTTATGGCAAATTTCTTCAACATCTGAATGTCATTAAAGTATTTAATTTCTCCATCATAAATGAAATTCAGGTTAGCTGGATACAGGATCTGGGGTTGAAAGTTATTTTGCTTTAGGAGATTAAAAGTCGATGACCACCCTCTTCTGGCTTGAAAGTTTCAGCAGAGAGATCTGCCGTCATTCTATATTCTTCCCTTTGTAGGTAATGGATTTCTTATGTCTGGCTGCTTTCAGAATTTTCTTCTTCATATTAACTTTAGTGAAGTTAATTATGATATGCCTGGGGGATGTCTTATTCAGATTGAGTCATGCTGGAGTTCTGAAACTGTCTGTTATCTGAATTTCAGAATCTCTTGGCATGTGTAGAAAATTCTCTTTCATAATTTCATGCAGGAGGGCCTCTGTGCCTTGCAAGGCCACTTCATCACTCTCAGGGATTCCAATGAGGCGGATATTAGCCTTCTTTGAATTATTCTAGAGCTCTCTGAGAGAATGATCCATTTTTGCTCTCTATTTCTCTTCCTCTTTGAGAGTTGGGGAGCATTCAAAGGCTTTGTCTTCAATGTCAGAAATCCTTTCTTCTGCTTGCTCCACTCTGTTTCTGAGGGATTCTACTGTATTTTTCATATCTTTGAGGGCTGTAAGTTCTTGCTTCAGTGTGTCTAAGTCTTTGGTGGTTTTGTCTTTAAATTTGTTAAATTCTTGAGACAATTTTTGAATTTCTCCTCGAATTCCTAATTCCATTTTATTAATCTTGTCTGCAAACCAAATTCTGAATTCGACTTCTGACATCTCAGCCAGTTGTTTATGAATGGGATCTTCAATCACATCTGCCGTATCTTTTCTTGGGGGGGTTGATCTATTCTGGTTATTCATGTTACCAGAGTTTTTCCACTGATTATGCCCCATGATTTTTTTACTCTGTTTGATTTTTGCCCCTGGAGCTTTGTTGAGAACCCGTACAGTGCTGTGACCTGAGAAACTGGGGACCAATTTGGTGTGGTGGGGCTAAGTGGTTCTGTCTTGTTTTCAGCTGGTCTGTGTTCAAATTGTAGTGAAACATTTACTCTGGGTTGAAGGCTCAACTGTGGAGAGCAATTAAGTCACCCCGCCACCCAAAGGCAACAGTTGAAAAAGGAAAATCAAACATTCCTACAACCACACATCCAGGGCACTGCCTGAATGGTCCTCTGGTGATTGGCTCAGTTCAAAAGGTCCAAATCAATTGTCTCAGTTAGCACCTGTCTCAGATTGGAGAGTTTAAGAGGTCTCTGGCAACTGGATTGCAGGGGTCTGGTGACTGCTCTGATATGGCTTGATCCAGTGCTCCATGGAGTCAGGAGGAGCCACCCAGCAAATAGATCAGTCTGGGAAGGTTGATGCCTCCTTTCCCACCTTGCATCTCTTTCACACCCAGTTATTGATAGTCCTGCAGGGCTTTGACCCAGTTGCCTGTAGTGAATAGATACTCCAGGGGTTTGCACCTGCCTGAATCACGAGGAAATGTATTTCTTTTCAGCCAGGCCGCTGCACTCTGCCTCTATCTAGCAGGGGGAGGAGAGGCCTGACAATCTTGGGCGCTTTATGGAGGCTGGGGTGTGTTGACTCAGCTACAGCCCTGCTCCTGATTGATGTTACTGACAGAACAGAACAGAACAATTTTGCGGGAATTTGTTTCTGTCACTGGTAAATTCCCCTGTAGAAGTGAAACTGTTTTGAGTTCCCACAGCCTGCACCTCAGGCCCTGTCTTTGCTCCTGCAGGTTTGTATTCGGTTACCTGTCAGTTGTAGCCTCCTGTCTTCTTTTGTCTATAGGCTGATGATCCCCTGAGGGTCAGGTACATCTTTGGCTCAGTAAAGTGGTCCTCTGGGTCAGCCCCTCCCTGGGACCTTCCCGGCTCTGTGCTCCACCCAGTCCAGTATTGCCTCAGAAAAAACCCTTTACTCATGGGGTCTGCATTTCCATCCCAGATCTGTTCCATGGTGGTTGCCACCTGAGTAGATCCTTGGCCTCCTCTGGTTGCCCAGGGAGACAGGGGGTGTGGCTTCTGAATATCTGGGAGTGAGCCCTATAGTTGCCAAAAGTGGGCTTTGCTCTGCACCTTGGGGCACTGCCACTCCAGTGTGGTTCCCCCTCAGAGGACCATCCTCTCCTCACTTCCATGCCCCAGAGTCAGCACTGACCAGCTGCAGTTTAGGTCCTGTCCACAGTCCTTGAGAAATCACCTAAGAATCTGGACTCCTGGGGGACAGGCCTCCAGACCTCTGAGTGAGAGTTGGGTGAGTGCTGGGAGCTCACAGTTGCAGGTAGAGAATATATACAGTTTTCTGCCTGGAAGTGAATGCAGTGGCACCCTACGAGGGGAGGTAGTTTCAGTTTTTAGAGGGTGTCTCCCATGGAATGGAGTGCGAGGAACTTTGAACTCTGCTCGTTTGTTTATGGGGCACTCTGAACTGTTCTTATGGGGGAGGGTACTCCCATCCACTTGGTGATGGATTTTGTACATTTTGTTTGTATCCTTGGGGTCGCAGTTCACCTAAGCAGGGTTGTTGTGCATTCTTCAACATTCTCTCTTGGTGCAGCTCTAATCCACCAGGTTACTTGCTAAATTTCTGTCTTTTAACTCTCCTTCTGGATGGGAGCCTCTGTGGAAAGCTGGCTTCAGTCAGCCATCTTGTCTCTGCCCCTCTTATTTTTTTCTTTTTGAGACAGAGTCTAGCTTTGTCACCCAGGCTAGAGTGAAGTGGCATCATCATAGTACACAGCAATCTCAAACTCCTGGAGTCAAGTGATCCTCCTTCCTCCACCTCCTGAGTAACTAAGGTTACATATGCATACCATCAGGCCTAACTAATTTTTTTCTATTTCATAGAAATGGGAGCATCTTTCCTTAGGTCCCTGGCAGTTCTACACGTTTTCTGTTTTATGGATTTCTTTGTTCTTGATAGTTCATACAATGAAATCACACAACATGTGGCTTTGACTCTGATTTATTTAACTCATTTGCTGGATTTTCTCAAAAAAACATGGTCATGCAGGTGGTTAGCTGGCAAACGGCTGCTGTCCTATATGGTCTCAATGTTGCTCATGGTGGAATGGCCTCAAGTACAGTTTTCAGAGCTGTATTAAGTGATCCAGATTTCCTCCTTGTGGCTGCCCATCCTCTGATAGGCCAGCACGCTCCCCAGATGTGGCTATCAGAGTTCCAAGTGAGGTAGGAGACCAACCCCCACCCTGTGCACCCTACCATGCCCATGCAGTCATTATGAAGAAATGCTGGTGTTCAGCTGGCTGCGCACTGATTGACCAAAGCTAGTCCCATGTTCAAGGGTTGGAGAAAATAGCCACCTAGTGAGTGCAGGCACCTGTCACATTAGAATGTAAATGGAAAATGGAAGAATCTATAGGTGTTTTTCAATCTACTGCATTCTGGGATCATGAACATTTAATATGAGAGTCAGGGAGTAGAGAATTACTTGAAGAAGTACTGCTCAAAAGGGGGGTGATAAATGACTTGAGAAATATACAAGAAATACAATACATGTGTATGTTGCTAAGGGAAATTTTCAGAAAGCACATGAGAGAGAATAGCAAAGGATTGGTTATTGAGAAAAAAAGACAGTTCCAGATTTATTGTCTAATGAAAGAATTTAAGGAGAATTCATTCACTGTGCCAGGAGAGAAGGATGAAATTCTAAGCAAGTATACAGAATATGTAATAAATTTAATGCTTGCATGTTGCAGGCAATTTTTTTTTTCAAGACAGAGTCTCACCCTGTCACCCTTGGTGCTGTGGTGTCATAGCTCACAGCAACCTCCAAACCTTGGACTTAGGCAATTCTCTTGCCTCAGCCTCCTGAGAAGCTGGGTCTACAAGCATGCATGAAGATGCCTGGTTATTTTTAGTTGCAGTTTGGCTGGGGCCAGGTTTGAACCAGCCACCCTCTGTATATGGGGCTGTCACCCTACCCACTGAGCCACAGGTGCCGCCATGAAGGTAATAATCTTTAGAAATCGTTGCTCTAATTATAAAATACACAATATACCATCACTTAATTATGATATAGAGAGAGGTTATGTTGGCAGTTTGAGATTAGAGAAGATGACACAAAGTAGTCATCAGAGGAACAAGAAGTTAAATGGACTCAGAATAGTTTAGAAAATGTAGTATAATTTCTGAAAAATTATAAAAGTTCAATGGAAATTAGTGGCAAAGAATTTGACATAAATTGAGTTAATTTCCCTTTGTGTTTTTCTCCATTGTTGGTATATGGGTAGATTGGATAAGCAAGACAGAATATAAAATATAACCAGAATCTTTTTCCTATGTTGTGGACTAGGAACTAGGGGAAAAAAAGAAACACAATCCAACGTTTTTACTGAGACTGGTCATAATGCTGGGTCTTAGAAGTTTTGAGTAAGGAGGAAAGAGAGAGTATGGGAGGGTGTTGGAGAATAAAGAGATCAATGGAGTGGAGCTCATGACATCAAAAATTATGTACTGATCTGGAAATAGCTAGTGAGAGAAGAAGAGGATGCTGGTAAATAAATAGAAGTTCACAGTTATTGGTAATAATCTCTAGGGAATTAGCAAGGAGAGAGGGTAAAGTGAGTGAGGTGTGATTATTGGAAGAAAGAAGACTGCAGAACTGAGAGGCCAAGGGCATTCAACAGATGATCTGTGACACCACAGTCAACCAAGAACAATGACAGGAGTTTAGGGTGGTGTTCAGTGAGTCAGGAGTTGAGGAGAGGGATGACTTGTGGTCAGCAGATTATTTCCACAAGAACAATGATGGATGCTGTTGGTCAGTGACCATTGTTCTGAAGCTGGTGTCATGGAGAATTATCTGAGAGTCATCCTGAGGATCAAAGAGGATGTTCCCACACTTTCAGGCCTGGGAGCACAACAGGGTGCAGGAAAGGAAGATTTCACTACTTGAGACAGTTGAAAGAGAAGTAAAGACTTCAGAGTGGAGCAAAGAACATGAAGTGAATTTTTACATCAGAGACAGAGGATACAGGGAACTGACCACTAAGCTGCTCTGATGTTCACCATGTGTGTTGAAAGGGTCTTGGAGATGGGGAAGAGTTAGAGCAAGGGTCAGAAAAGTAAAATGTACAGGGCCAGACTGTCCTCCTTAAGCCTGGGGATGGGATCTTCTCCTGGTGACTGACAATAACAACAAGGTACATTATGCACAGCAGAATTATCATAATATGCGTTAAAATATTGTGATGATTTTCCAGTATTGAGACACAAAACAGAAGTGCATTCAAACTTTTGAAATGAAACTCAGAAAAGATAGGTAAAATTTAAGTACAACCTCTACAAATATAAAATGTGTTTAGTAAATAAAACGTGGTCCTTTGGGATACTCGATTTCTTTCTCAGAACATAGGTTACAATAATGTTTCTAAAACAGCACTTTGTCTCAACCTCAATAGTCTTCTGAAGTGACTTCAATAATCTTTGACATATTCCTCCAGACTAATTCTTAATGTCCTAAATATTCTTACAGAGCATCTTCACAACCTTCTGAGAGAGTGATCGTACCTCACATCCTTTACAAGAAGTCATTTGTGTTCCATTATAGCTGGGCAGGAGTCTATGCAAATTAGAAGCCATCAATGAAATTATTAATTCCAACTGAAACTATTTTGGGAATATTCTTTCTCCCTCTAATTGGGATTGGTCTTATTGGGAACACAATACTTCTCATAGTACACATTACATTGTTATTTCAGCCACATATGAAGAAGCCTATAGATTTGATATTCACCCACCTAACTTTAGCTAATGCCATGACAATTATTTTCATTGGAATTCCAGAAATAATAAACTCTCTCGAAATAAGAAACTTCATGGATGATATTGGCTGTAAGGTAGTACTCTACATGTACAGAGTCACCCGAGGTCTTTCCCTCTGTACAACATCTTTTCTGAGTATATTTCAGGCCATTAGTATCATTCCTAGTAACTCTAGGTGGGCATGGCTCAGATGCAAAGTCTCCACATGCATCTTGCCTGCCTTCCTTTTCTATTGGATTATCAACATGCTGATCTACATCCGGATCATCATAAGCTCTTGGGCCCCCTACAACTCCAGCAGCATTCGACAACGATATAATCTGGGATATTGTACTGGGAAAGACTCTGGAGTGGAGGCTGCTGTCTTTCTAGGAGCCATGATTGTGCGGGATTTCTTGTGTGTGTTCCTCATGATCTGCACCAGTGTATATATTGCAGTGCATCTCATCACACACCACAGGAGCATTCAGTACATCCACAGGACCAGCCATGGCACCAGGCCCTCTCCTGAGACCAGGGCCACCTATGTTACCCTGGTACTGGTGAGCTGCTTTGTTGTCTTTTACTGGACCAACTGCTGCCTTACCATTTATGTAACTTATATACGTGATGTACCACAAATGGAAAACTTAGCTGTGTTTATTTCCTGTTTTTATCCAGTAATTTGTCCTTTAGTAATTATCAAAAATAACCAAAGACTATCCTTTCTAAACTGGGCCTTTCTAAAGAAAAGCAAGTCCCTTCCACAAACTATATTGAGCAAGCACTTGAATGATGTCACACACTTCTCTGGAACAAAGGGCATATGATGAGAATTTCCCATCCCATAATTTTAATAAGGTAGTATTCTGAAAGAACATTCATAATTTTTACTTTGCTGGTATCTGCCACCTGTTGGCTTAGTGAATGTGCTGAGGTTAATGGCCAGGCTCATAGAAGAAAGCAGGTATAGGGAGGCAGAGCATGATGGTGGACAGGATGGACGTGTAGCCCACCTCTCCTGAGCCATCAGGTGAGAGGAAAGGGGGTCTGGATCTTCCCCGTGTGTGGATTATTGGTGTGGATGGACAGCTGGAGACACTCAGTGAAGTGGCGGACTGCTATATATGAGGGGTAATTTAAAACCACAGACTCTGTTGTAGAGATTCTTCCCTGCTTGGCCATGCTAGCCAGAAAGCCCCTCCCTTACGGAGGGCAGCAGCTTGCAAATGCTGACAAAACCCAATTAACAAATATTTATTCCTGAACTAAGAGAGGCATCCGAAAAAAGAGCCACTCAAAACCACGGGGAACCAGGCAACCTGTTGGACAATTGAAGGGAAGGGATCCTGCCTGGGAAACAGACATTTTGAACTACCCAAAAGTGCAGGCGCCTTCCCCCAGACCAGCAGTGATTGAATAAGATCACAACATTCCTGCCAAAGAAAGTTGGAGGGAGGTTGGCAGTTCAGGCTGCATTGTGAACTGGCTGGTCCCAATCAAAAAGGGAAACTCTGAACCATAAAACTCAGAATAAGGTCCCTGAGTGCTCCAACCGTGCAAACCGGCTCCAGCCCCGCGAACTGGCTCCAGCCATGGCCGTGAACCCAGCAGCACCCTCCCCCACAGCCGATTGTAGTCACTAGTTTGCTGGAGATCCTGGGAGCATAGTGGAAAGATTTGAGAAGCATGGACTCCTACACTGAGTGGGAAGGTCCCTCGCAAGTGCTGTCTGGAGCAGAACAGCTGAAGCAGAACAATACTTAGGTGACAAACTTTTACAGAAACTCCAAAATGGCAATAGGCCATGGAAGGTGGTTACCATGGTAACAGTATAAACTGTGAATCGGGTATAAGCTTGGAAACTGCTCACAGTGCCACCTGAACTGCTCACAGTGCCACCTAGTGTCCAGAAAGTATATTGCAGTATGATTATATTCTTACGAAAGTTGATCCCTACATCATACATATAGATGTATATTTCTACATACAAGAACAATCTTTTTGTAGGTGGTGCCTTTCTTTTTTTTTTGTTTTTTTTTGTTGTTCTGTTTTTTCCTCACATTTACTTGGAGGAGCTTTTGTTAATTTTTTATTATTACTTTTTAAATAGATATTTTTTATTTCTATTTTTTCAAATTTTAATTTCTCCTTTCTTCTCTTTTAACTTTTCTACAAACACCACTTTTTATCTTTTTAAAAAAATTATTTTACGACTATCACTATTTTTACTGCAGTTGTTTTTATGTTGCTGTTGTCATGGGTATTGTCTGTATGTCTATGTGTCTCCATCTGTTTCTGTATCTATGGGCTTGTGTGTCTGGTAGCCTTTCTAACTGTCTATTTACTCATTTGCTCTCAATGAGCTTGGTGTTACGACCTGCAACTCTGAGCTCCCAGCACTCCCCTCCACTCTCACTCTGAGGTCTGGAGGACCGCCCCCCAGGAGTCCAGATTCTGGGCTGATTGCTCGAGAGGTGTAGACAGGACCTGGACTGCAGCTGGACAGTGCTGATTCTGCAACACAGGAGTGAGGAGACAACGGTCAGCTAAGAGGGAATCACGCCGGAGCGGTGGTGCCCCGAGGGGCAGAGCAGCAGCCATCTTTAGCAATAACAAGGCCCACTCCCAGATATCCCATAGCCACTCCTCCTGTCTCCCTGGGCAACAAGATGAGGCTGGGCATCTTCCCAGATGGCAACACAACAGAGCAGACCTGGGACTGAAACACAGGCCCCGTGAATAAAGGGTTTGCCTGAGGTGGTACAGGCTTGGGTGGAATGTGAGGACTAGAAAACGCACCCCCAGAGCCCGGAAACTCCCAGCTTGGGGCTGATCCAGAGGACTGCTTTACTGAGCCTAAGCTGCACCTGGCCCTCAGGGGATCATCAGCCTATAGACAAAGAAGGCCAAGGGGCTACAGCTGACATCTAACCATGCTGCGAATACAAACCTGCAGGAGTAAAGACAGGGCCTGAAGCACAGGTTCTGGGAACTCAAGTCAGCCTCTCCTCTGCAGAGGAATTTAGCAGGGGCTCTTCAGAGTCAGAAACAAACTCCCATAGGGTCGTTCTGTTCAGCCAGTAACATAAATTAAGGGTGGGGTTGGAACTGAGTGAACACCCCCAGCCTCCACCAAGTGCCTGAGGTTGACAGGCCTCACCACCCCCTGCTGGATAGAGGCAGAGAGCAGCGGCCTGGATGAGCAGATACAAACCTCCCTGTTATTTAGGCAGGTGCAAACCTCTGGAGTATCTGCTCACTGGAGACAACTGACTAGGTCACATCCCTGTGGGGCTAGCAGCGACCGGGTGTGACAAAGCTGCAAGGTGGGGAAGGAGGCATGAACCTTCCCAGACTGATCTATTTACTGAGTGGCTCCTCCTGACTCCATGCAGCACTGGAGCAAGCCATATTAGAGTAGTCACCAGACCCCTGTGTTCCAGTTCCCAGAGACCTCTTAAACTCTCCCACCCAAGACAGGTGCTGACTGAGACAATTGATTTGGACCTTTTGAACTGAGCCAATCACCTGAAGATTGTTCATGTGATTCCCTGGGTGTGTGGTTGTAGGAAGGTTTGATTCTCCTTTTCCAATTGTTGCCTGTGGTGGGCAGGGTGACTTAATTGCTAGTATTTCTCCACAGCTGAGACTTCAACGCAGAGTAACTGCTTCAATAGGGTCAAACAGAAACTAGCCGAAAACAAGACAGAACCACTTAGCCCCACCACACCAAACAGAGCCTCAGTTTCTCAGGTCACAGCACTGTACAGGTCATCAACAAATCTCTAGGAAAAAAATCAAAGGGAGTAAAACAATCATGTGGCGGAATCAGTGGAAAAACTCCAGTAACTTGAATAACCAGAACAGATCAACCCCCCACCCCAAGGAAAGATATGGCAGAGGTAATTGAAGATCCCATTCACAAACAACTGAATTCAGAATTCAGAATTTGGATTGCAAACAAGATTAATAGATAATAAATTAATTCAGAATTTCTGAATTTCTGAATTCAGAAATCGAATTCAGAATTTGGATTGCAAACAAGATTAATAAAATGGAATTAGGAATTCGAGGAGAAATTCAAAAGTTGTCTCAAGAATTTAACAAATTTAAAGACAAAACCACAAAAGACTTAGAAACACTGAAGCAAGAATTTCCAGCTCTCAAAGATCTGAAAAATACAGTAGAATCCCGTAGTAACACAGTGGAGAAAGCAGAGGAAAGGATCTCTGACATCGAAGTCTTTGAACGCTCCCAAACTCTCAAAGAGGAAGAGAAATGGAGAGCAAAAAAGGATCATTCTCTCAGAGAGCTGTGGGATAATTCAAAGAAGGCCAATCTCCGAATCATTGGAATTCCTAAAACTGATGAAGTGGCCTTGCTCGGCACAGAGGCCCTTCTGCATGAAATTACGAAAGAGAATTTTCCAGACATGCCTAGAGATTCTGAAATACAGATAGCAGACAGCTTCAGAACCACAGCACAACTCAACCCGAATAAGACATCCCCCAGGCATATCATAATTAACTTCACTAAAGTTAATACAAAGGAGAAAATTCTCAGAGCTGTCAGGTGAAAGAAAGCCATTACATACAAAGGGAAGAATATGAGAACGACTGCAGATCTCTCTGCTGAAACTTTTCAACCCAGAAGGGGCTGGTCATTGACTTTTAATCTCCTAAAGCAAAATAACTTTCAACCCCAGATTTTGTATCCAGCTAAACTGAGTTTCATTTATGATGGAGAAATTAAATACTTTAATGACATTCAGATGTTGAAGAAATTTGCCATAACCAAACCAGCACTTCAGGATATTCCCTGACCTATCCTTCATAATGATGAACCCAATCCTATACCACAAAAATAAACTCACTCAGAAACTTCAGATCAAACTCCAACTTCCACACTGGTGAAAGGATTAAAAATGTCCACTGGACTTTTGAAAAACTCGATACCCTAAACTTCACCAGACTTATCAACATTCTCCATTAATGTGAATGGCTTAAACTGTCCTCTAAAGAGGTATAGGATAGCTGCCGGGATACAAAAACTCAGGCCAGATATTTGTTGCATACAAGAGTCACATCTTAACTTAAAAGACAAATACAGACTCAGGGTGAAAGGATGGTCATCCATATTTCAGGCAAATGTAATCAGAAAAAAGCAGGTGTTGCAATTTTATTTGCAGATACAATAGGCTTTAAACCAACAAAAGTAAGGAAGGACAAGAATGGTCACGTCATATTTTTAAGGATAATACTCAATATGATGAGATCTCAATTATTAATATCTATGCACCCAACCAGAATGCACCTCAATTTATATGAGAAACTCTAACAGACATGAGCAACTTGATTTCCTCCAGCTCCGTAATTGTGGGAGATTTTAACACTCCTTTGGCAGTGTTGGATAGATCCTCTAACAAGAAGCTGAGTAAAGAAATCTTAGATTTAAACCTAACCATCCAACATTTAGATTTAGCACACATCTACAGAACATTTCATCCCAACAAAACTGAATACATATACTTCTCATCAGCCCATGGAACTTACTCCAAAATCCATCACATTTTAGATCACAAGTCTAACCTCAGTAAATTTAAAGGAATAGAAATTATTCCATGCATCTTCTCAGACCACCATGGAATAAGACTCAAGCTGAGTAACAACAGGAATCTGCATACTCATACGAAAACATGGCAGTTAAATAACCTTATGCTGAATAATAACTGGGTCAGAGAGGAGATTAAGAAAGAAATTGCCAATTTTTTGGAACAAAACAACAATGAAGACACGACCTATCAAAAACTCTGGGACACCACAAAGGCAGTTCGAAGAGGGAAATTTATAGCACTGCCAGCCTTCCTCAAGAAAACGGAAAGAGAGGAAGTTAATAACTTAATGGGATAGCTCAAGCAACTGGAAAAGGAAGAACATTCCAACCCCAAACCCAGCAGAAGAAAAGAAATTACCAAAATTACAGCAGGATTAAATGAAATTGAAAACAAAAGAATAATACAACAGATCAATAAAACAAAAGGCTGGTTTTTCGAAAATGTCAATAAAATAGATAAACCTTTGCCCACCTAATCAAGAAAAAAAGAGTAAAATCTCTAATCTCATCAATCAGAAACAACAAAGATGAAATAACAACAGACTCCTCAGAAATCCAAAAAATCCTTAATGAATATTACAAGAAATTCCGTACTCAGAAATGAAAATCTGAAGGAAATTGACCAATACTCGGAAGCATTTCACCTTCCAAGACTTAACCAGAATCAAGTGGAAATGTCAAACAGGCCCATATCACATTCCGAAATAGCATCAACCATACAAAACCTCCTTAAAAAGAAAAGCCCAGGACCAGATGGTTTCACGTCAGAATTCTGCCAAACCTTTAAAGAGGAATTAGTACCTATACTACTCGAACTGTTCCAAAAGGAAGAAAAAGAAGGAAGAGTATCCAACACATTCTATGAAGCAAACATCACCCTGATCCCCAAACCAGGAAAAGACACAACAAGAAAAGAAAATTATAGACCAATATCACTAATGAATATAGATGCAGAAATATTTAACAAGATCCTAACAAACAGAATCCAGCAACATATCAAACAAACTATACATCATGACCCAAGTCAGTTTTATCCCAGGGTCTCAAGGCTGGTTCAATATCTGTAAATCTATAAATGTAATTGAGCACATAAACAAATTATAAAACAAAGACCATACGATTCTCTCGATCGATGCAGAAAAAGCTTTTGATAATATCCAGCATCCCTTCATGATCAGAACACTTAAGAAAATTGGTCTAGAAGGGACATTTCTTAAACTGATAGAGGCCATCTACAGCAAACTCACAGCCAATATCATATTGAATGGAGTTAAATTTAAACCATTTCCACTCAGATCAGGAACCAGACAAGGCTGCCCATTGTCCCCACTGCTTTTCAAGATTGTATTGGAAGTTTTAGCCACAGCAATTAGGGAAGAAAAGGCGAGCAAGGGTATCCATATAGGGTTAGAAGAGATCAAACTTTTGCTCTTCGCAGATGCTATGATTGTATATCTGGAAAACACTAGGGACTCTACTACAAAACTCTTAGAAGTGATCAAGGAATACAGCAGCGTCTCAGGTTACAAAATCAACATTCATAAATCAGTAGTCCTTATATATACCAACAACAGTCAAGTTGAAAAAACAGTTAAGGACTCTATCCCATTCACAGTAATGTCAAAGAAGATGAAATATTTGGGAATTTATCTGTAAAGGACATGAAAGATCTCTATAAAGAGAACTATGAAACTTTAAGAAATGAAATAGCTGAAAATGTTAACAAATGGAAAAACATACCATGCTCATGGCTGGGAAGAATCAACATTGTTAAAATGTCCTGACTACCCACAGCAATATATAATTTCAACGCAATCCCTATTAAAGGTCCATTGTCATACTTTAAAGAACTTGAAAAAACAATACTTCGTTTTATATGGAATCAGGAAAAACCCCAAATAGCCAAGACATTACTCAGAAATAAAAACAAAGCAGAAGGAATCACGCTACCACACTTCAGACTATACTACAAATCGATAGTGATCAAAACAGTATGGTATTGGCACAAAAGCAGAGAAGTAGATGTCTGGAACAGAATAGAGAACCAAGAGATGAATCCAGCCACTTACCGTTATTTAATCTTTGACAAGCCAATTAAAAACATTCAGTGGAGGGCGGCGCCTATGGCTCAGTGAGTAGGGCGCCGGCCCCATATGCCGAGGGTGGCGGGTTCAAACCCAGCCCCGGCGAAACTGCAACAAAAGATGGCCGGGCATTGTGGCGGGCGCCTGTAGTCCCAGCTGCTTGGGAGGCTGAGGCAAGAGAATCGCGTAAGCTCAAGAGTTGGAGGTTGCTGTGAGCCGTGTGACGCCACGGCACTCTGCCCAAGGGTGGTACAGTGAGACTCTGTCTCTACAAAAAAAAAAAAAACATTCAGTGGAGAAAATATTCTCTATTTAACAAATGGTGGTGGGTGAACTGGATGGCAACCTGCAGAAGACTGAAACTGGACCCACACCTTTCACCATTAACTAAGATAGACTCTCACTGGATTAAAGATTTAAACTTAAGACATGAAACTATAAAAATATTAGAGGAGAGTGCAGGAAAACCCTTGAAGAAATCAGTCTGGGCGAGTATTTTATGAGGAGGACCCCCGCAGGCAATTGAAGCAGCTTCAAAAATACACTACTGGGACTTCATCAAACTAAAAAGCTTCTGCAC
The DNA here is from genome assembly GCF_027406575.1 of Nycticebus coucang. Classification (NCBI taxonomy): domain Eukaryota; kingdom Metazoa; phylum Chordata; class Mammalia; order Primates; family Lorisidae; genus Nycticebus; species Nycticebus coucang. Next base: position 82,851,134 of record NC_069796.1, read on the forward strand.
AGCCATGAACACAGTAAGTAAAGCAAGCAGACAGCCCTCAGAATGGGAGAAGATACTTGCAGGTTATGTCTCTGACAAAGGTTTAATAACCAGAATCCATAGAGAACTCGAACGCATTAGCATGAAAAGAACAAGAGATCCCTTCGCAGGCTGGGCAAGGGATTTGAAGAGAAGCTTCTCTGAAGAAGATAGGCGTGCGGCCTTCAGACGTATGAAAAAATGCTCTTCATCTTTAATCATCAAAGAAATGCAAATCAAAACTACTTTGAGATATCATCTAACTCCAGTGAGAGTAGTCTATACGACAAAATCCCAAGACCAGAGATGTTGGCGTGGATGTGGAGAAAAGGGAACACTTTTGCACTGCTGGTGGGAATACATTCCTTATGGAAAGATATATGGAGAACACTTAAAGATCTAAAAATAGATATGCCATTCAATCCTGTAATCCCTCTACTGGGCGTATCCCCAGAAGACCAAAAATCATATCATAACAAAGATATTTGTACCCAATGTTTATTGCAGCCCTATTCATAATTGCTAAGTCATGGAAAAAACCCAAGTGCCCATCGATCCACGAAAGGATCAATAAATTGTGGTACATGTATACCATGGAATATTATGCAGCCTTAAAGAAAGATGGAGACTTTACCTCCTTTATGTTTACATGGATGGAGCTGGAACATATTCTTCTTAGTAAAGTATCTCAAGAATGGAAGAAAAAGGATCCAGTGTACTCAGCCCTACTATGAAACTGATTACGGCTTTCACATGAATGCTATAACCTAGTTACAATCTAAGAATAGGGGGAAGGGGGAAAAGGAAGGGAGGGAGGGGAGATGTGGGTAGAGGAAGGGGGATTGGTGAGAATACACTTGCGGTGCATCTTATAAGGGTATATTTGAAACTCAGTAAATGTGGAATGTAAATGTCTTAGCACAATAATTAGGAAATTGCCGGGAAGGCTATGTTAACCAGTGTGATGAAAATGTGTCAACCGGTCTATGAAACTGTGTATGATGCCCCATGATCATATCAATGTACACAGCTATAATTTAATAAAAAATAAAAATATTAAAAAAAAAAGAAAGCAGGTACACTGTTTCACATGGAAGGAATACTTCTCTTATGATCCTACAATGATTTTCAAAAGTCTATATTGCTATTTATTGCAATGTCTCTATTTTTATGAGATTCTCCCTAATGTGACATGTCCACCCCTGGCAGTAAGCGTACTTGGTGGATGCTGCTAGACACATCTTTCAATAGATCCAAGGATTTTACATCTATCCTTTTGTATACATAAGCCTGAAATCAAAGCCTGGGTTTACAACATGTTGTTAATTACATATGCTTTAACAGTACAACCCTATGAAGTATAAATAGAACCATGCTCCTCTCCCCCATGGATAATAATCAGAACTCCCAAGCCATCAATGTACTATACATCCTCATATAGTGTATAAAATCCACATTACATTTTCTATAGAACAGTTACATATTAATTTTTTGTCATTAGTTATATTTGTTGAATTTCTATTCTGTTTTGAATAAATGTTTTGTGTGAGTATCACATTTTTATATCTGTACCTATATTTTATGAAGAAATATTTAGCAATTTTCCCATAATAGCCCCAAAGCTATGATAGATGAGAAAACCGAAAAATTATGCTTCAAACAGCTAGCGTTCTAAATAAAATATTTAAATTACTTTTTCATTAACAACTCTGTAACAACTATGACCAGAACACTGCTTAGTGACTTTCTGAAGAGGAAAAGGAAGTGAAGCTCTTCTTTTGCATTTGCAAATCTTAGAAATAGATAATGATGGTTCACAGGTCCTTGTAAGAGAGAAATGGCAAGTTAAGCTATAGAACAGAGAATGATCTACAATGTGAAGAAAATCAGCTATATTCCTTTTACAATGTAACAACTAAAATAAGGTAAATCAAAGGTTCGAACTAAAGAGGAAAACCCTACAGTAAGCAAATACTAATTTCTTTCTTTTTTTAATTATTAAATCATAGCTGTGTACATTAATGTGATCATGGGGCACCATACACTGGTTTCATAGATCATTTGACACATTTTCATTATGCTGGTTAACATAGCCTTCCTAACATTTTCTTAGTTATTGTGCCATTTACATTCCACATTTACTAAGTTTCATATATACCCTTGTAAGATGCAACGCAGGTGTAATCCCACCAATCTCCTGCCCTTTGCCCACCTACCCCCTCCCACCCCTCCCGTTCCCCCTTCCCCCTATTCTTAGGTTGTAACTGGGTTATAGCTTTCATGTGAAAGCCATAAACTAGTTTCATGGTAGGGCTGAGTACATTGCATACTTTTTCTTCCATTCTTGAGATACTTTACTAAGAAGAATATGTTCCAGCTCCATCCATGTAAACATGAAAGTGGATTTGTACCAGAATGTTTATTGAAGCCATATTCATAATTGCTAAGTCATGGGAAAAGCCCAAGAGCCCATCGATCCACGAATCACACCATGGGTATCAGTGTGATACTCAGTTCACAGAAGGATTCCCTCTTCTTTATGTTGTGGATCAATTTCAGTAGGAGAGTTACCAGTTCTCTGCAGGTCTAATAGAATTTGGCTGTGAACACATCTGGTAATGGGCTTTATTTGTTGTTAGTAGATGTCTTATTACTGATTCAATCTTGCTACCAGACATTGGTTTGTTCAGAATTTCAATTTCTTTCTGATTCAGACTTGTGAGGTTGTGTATTTCCCAACGTTTATCCATTTCCTCTAGATTTTTTAATTTGTGTGCATAGAGGTGTTAATAGTACTCTGAGATTTTGTATTTCTGTGTCTCCTTTGTCATTTCTCTTTTTTTCTCATTTGATTGAGTTTACATGGGTCACTACAAAAATTTTGAAACAGAGTGTTGTGATCTATTATTTCACTTCCAAGAAGTGATTCACTTCTTTTTGATTCACTCATGCAAGTTGCAACTTGCTCAGCTTCTTGGTGTTGCTGGGAGGGCTTCATTCATTTCCATCCATGCACACTTTACATTCCTTGATTTTTTGTATCTCAAAACTTTCATAATGACCCATATTTTTGAATCCTTTCTCTCCTTTTCTCGGTTACCCTACCTAGTGGTCTGTTAATTTCATCTTTTCAAAGAACCAACTTTTTGATTCTTTCATCCTTTGTATAGTTTTTGTTTGTTTGTTTCAATTTCCTTTCTTTCTGTTGTCATCTTTATTTATTGTCTTTTGCTAGCTTTGGGTTTGGTTTGTTTTATTTTTTCTTAGTTTCTTGGGGGGAGGCGGTGACAGTACATTGTTATTTTCTGACCTACTGTCTTCTTGACGTAGACATTGAGTGCTTTGAACTTCCCTCTCAGCACTGCTTTTCTGTATCCCACGGATTTTGGTAGGTAGTGTCATCATGGTCATTCAATTCAACAAATGTTTTGATTCTCATCTTGATTTCATTGTTGATCCCACAATCATTCTCCAGCAGGCTGTTTAACTTCCAGGTGTTTGTGTAGTTCTGAGAGTGCCTCTTAGAATTGATATTTAAATGGAACTCCCTGTGATCTGAGAAGAACCATGGTCTGATTTTTTTTTTTTTTAGTTTTCCAAGACGTATTTTGTGTGCTAATATATACTGTATCTTGAAAAATGTTCCATGTGCCGATGAGAAGAATGTATATTTTGAAGTTTTGGCATAGAATGGTTTATTAGAGTCTGTTAGGTCCATTTGTCTGCATATCTCATTTATGATCAGTGTTACTTTGTTAATTTTCTGCCTTGTCTACTTCTTTGTGTCTGTCAGTACATTTGGAAGTCTGCCACTGTTATTAAGTTGCTCCTTATTTCATTGCATAAATCTAGTAGTATTTGTTTTATGAATCTGTGAACTGTGGGTTAGGTGCATATAAATTAGGGTTATTAGATTTTCTTGTTGAATTGATCCCTGTATCATTATATAATAACTATCTTTGTCTTTTTATTACTGTTATTGATTCAATATCTGTTTTATCTAATATAAGAATAACTACCCTGATATTTTAAAATTTCTACTTGTGTGGAACATTTTTTCCTACCCATTTCCCTCCAATCTATGAGGAGTCAATTCTACAAATTGAATGAGTTTCTGGGAGACAATATATACTTAGATTGTGTGTTTGTTTCCATCTGTTCTCCTGATCTACATCTTTTAAATGGGAGCATTTAGACCATTTATATTCAACTTTAATATTGATAGTCATAATGATGATTGTTACCAGTTACTTTGTGGTCTCCACTGTATTACTGTTTTCTAGAACATCAGTGCTTATATTTCCAGAGTTCTTATAGTAGTCAACATCAGCTGTTCTTTCTGGTGTTTAATATACTTTTGAGAATTTCTTGCATGCCATGTCTAGGGGTAACACATATTCTAGTGTTTGCTTGTCTGTGAAAGCCTTTCTTATCCTTAATTATGAAACTTAGCTTTGTGGGATATTCTTCTTAAAATTAAAGAGGGGAACTCAATCCATTCTGGCTTATAAGGTTTCTGCTGAGACTTCTCTTTGTCTGACTGGGTGCATAAGATGTTTATACTTCCCACTCTCAGCATGGACAATGGCCACTGTTCTTTGAGGCACAAAAGCACCTAGATTCATAGTTCCCACCAGGTCCAGATGTAGCAATGATGGTGGGGGCAGCTTAGCTCACTGAGTTTGGGGCTACCAGACTGACTGTGTGCTTTGGCTGAAGTGCTCTGCTGGGACAGGTGTGTTTCTGCCAGGGACTTGCCTATAGGGAGGTTTGCTATTCCCAGAAGGGACAGACGTGGAAAGAAGACTACAAGACCTTCCCTCCCTCCTTGGAGTCAATAGTTTTTGCTTGAATGTAGCTAGTGGCAGCAGTGGGACAGTGGATGAGAGAGTTTCATTTGCATGCCCTACACAGGTCCCAAGTGTTACCAGTGAGTTCTGGCAGTAATTACAATGTGGGATGCCACCCAGAGCCCCAAATATGCAGTCCTCAGGTTTGCTGTTCTCTGTATCCTCAGCACCCCAGCAGCACTGAGAGAGCAAAGGGGGTTCCTGCATTTCACTCACATGTTTTCATCAAAAGGAATAACATTAGGAAGTAATAATAAAAAATATTGGGAAGAATTACAAATACATGGTAATTAATATTCTGAAACAGTCAGGGGATCAGTGGTCTGAATCTGAATTAATCCATTAATTTAATTTAAACAAACTAAGCATAATATCTCATGTCTATAATCCTAACACATTGGGAGACCAAGGCAAGAGGATTACTTTAGGCCGGAATCTTGAGGCCAGGGCCTTGACACCATCCTGGACAACACAACAAGACCCCATCTCTATAAAACATAAAAAGCATTAACTGGGCATAGTGGTGCAAGCCAAATGGTTCTAGTGACTCAGGGGTCTGAGCCAGGAGGATATGGCTTAGGCCCAGGAGTTTGGGATTGCAGTGATCTGATCAACATGTATTATAGGACTCTAAGGTAGAAAAACTAAAGGAAAATTGTCCTAAGATTATGGAAAGGAATAATGGCTGAAAACTTTGCTAATTTGAGGCAATCTACAAATCTAAACATTTCTACGTTCTCCAAGAAGAATAAATCCAAAGCAACCCACAATGAGATACACTATAATCAAACTGTTTTTTAAACTTATTTTTCGATACAGAGTTCATTTTGTTGTCTTCAGTAGAGTGCTATGGTATTACAGCTCACAGCAACCTCAAACTCTTGACCTCAAGCGATTCTCTTATCTAGAAAGGTGGTTGCTAGAACACCCAACTATTCTTAGAGACAGGGTCTTGCTTTTACTCAGGCTGGTCTAGAACCTCTGAGCTCAAGCAATCCACCTGCCTTGGCCTCCCAGAGTGCTAGGATTACAGGTGTGAGCCACCACACCCAGCCTTATAATCAAATTGTTGAGGGACAGAAACAAAGTGAGAATTTTGAAAGCAGCAAAGAAGAGTGATTTTTCATGTAAAAGTCATCTTCAATGAGATTATCATTAGATTTCTCAGTAGCAATAATGCAGGCCAGAAAGAAGTAGGGTGATATATCTAAAGGAACAAAAATAAAATTCCTGTGGCAGAGCCAGTTGGGCTAAAAACATGCTTCTACTAGTCCACTCCCAGAAAGGTAGTGGGGGGAAAAGCCCCAAATCATCTCCAGTGGGGGAAACCTACCTGGAGTCATCACTCATGCTGATGGACTATAGGAGCCACCAAGGACATCAGAAGCTGAGGACAGCCAGAACAGAAGGCAAGTATGTGGGAATGGGTAGGGACCAGCTAGCCAATCTCACACAGTGGATTGGAGATGGAAAGGCTATAGGTTTCTGATCTAGTGCTGCATTGCATGGAATTGCTGTGGAGGTTTTAGATGAGTAGATGAACTTGGTGTTGAGTGCCAGGTTTGAATACCTGGTGGACTGGATCTCCCACCAGCTTTGCTGCTAGCTGGGTTGCCATTGTGGGAAGGTCCTGTAGGAGAAAGTGTCTGCAGAGTCCTAGTACACAGTGGACTCTGATGTGCCTGACGAGCTTGGGCATTCACTTCTGGGGTAAACTGAATGGCTCTCATAACCCCAGAAATTGTTGTCTGAGAGCACTATGAGATGTGCCTCCTAAGGCTTCTGGCCAGAGCTTTAAGATCCTAGCCCCATGGGGATTGAATGCTGAAGACAAGCAGGCACAAACAGAGCAACTAAGTCAGGAGGCAGGACCTGATCTCATTGGCAACTACAGAGTGGTTTCCAGCATGTGTTCTCTGTCTCCTAATACCAAAGCACCACCTGGTGTCCAGTATTTTACTTTCCTCATTTTTATTGCTGGGGTTGTTTTTGGTTTGGATTATTTTGTTGTTCTTTTGTTTTGGGTGATTGTTTTTAAATTTTTTATTTCTTTTTGTTTGGCTGGTTGTATTTTTACCCCTTTCATTTTATTCTCTCTTCTTTAGCTCCTTTTTTCCTCTCTCGGTTGAGATTTATCTTCTTTGCTTATCTTTCCCACATGAATTTCTTATACAACAGCTTAAGATATCCATTTGTTTTCCTTTGTCTTATAAATTGTATTTTTAATTTTCATTATCTGCTTTTATTTCCTTTCTTTGAGTGCTAGGGGGTCAAGACATTGGTCTGGCTGCGAGGTCATGGCAGTGGTCTGGCTCCAGGAGGTCACAGGCTCATGGTCCAGGGTGTCCTTCTCACGTTGGCCTTTAGAAAGTCAGTACTGGCAGGTTCCCACTGTAACATACTGCTGAACTTTTCTTAATTTTATTTGTCTTATTGTTTCTCTTTATTTTACTTTATTTTTTCTTTCTCTTCTTGAAATTGGTGGAGGTGAGGTCTGATTTTTCCCAGACTGGTAAAGAGCTGGAGGTTTCTAAGGACCCACCCAGCCCAGTACCCCAAAGTGCTGGAGTTGTAGGTGTGGCCATAGCACCCAGCCAATCAAAACTATTTTTCCTGTCACTCTCTTTCTAGACTTTTTTCTTCTCTCCTTTTCTCCAATTCTTTTCTTTTATGACATCCCCATTTTCTGTTTTTTTTTTCTTTATTTCTCTTTTTCTCTTCTTCCTATCTCTCCTCACTATTTACTCACTTCTTCCTTTTGGCCTTATAACAAGAGGCAACTTCAACACCTAAGCTCTGAGACAAGGCAATTCAAAGTGAAGGAGGGAGTGAGAAGGATAAAGCAGGAGAAGAAAGTTGACAAGAAGAAAACACACAGGAGGAGGGACCAACAGAAAAATTCTGGCACCATGAAAAGGCAAAACAGAGCAACACACACACACAAAGGATGATGAAACAGCTATGGAAGAGGGCTCCACCTATAGGAAGTAATGGAAATGATAAATGGAACTTAAAATATGAATAGTAAAGGCCATAAAGGGAATTGATGAGAAAATGGAAAACAAAACCAAAAACTGGATGGAAGGTATCAAGAATATAGAAAGGCTATGGCAGAGCTTAAGGAAATGAAGGAGTTAATTAGGGAACTTAAAGATGTAGTAAAAAGTATCAATAACAGATTAGACCATGTAGAAGAAAGAATCTCAGAGTTAGAGGGTAAATTTTCTTGGGCTAACCCAGGTAGTTAAAGAGGTAGAAAAGAAGAGAGAGAAAGCAAAACATTCACTCAGTGCATTATGGGACTTCAGAAAGCATTTAAACATGCAAATTATAGGGCTCACTGAAGGGAAAGAAGAATGTCCCAAAAGAATGGAAGCCCTACTGTATGTTATCATAAATGAAAACTTCTCAAGATTCAGTAAATATTTGGAACTCTCCTTTCAGAGTGATATTGAACCCTGGGGTCATCTCAACACAGAGCAGCTCCAAGTCACATAGTAATGAACCTATCCAAGGTCAAGATGAAAGAAAAATCCTGTAAGCAGCCAGGAGTAAGCACCAACTGATCTATAGGGGAAGATCCATCAGGGTGTCAGCAAACTTCTCAACTGAAACTTTCAAAGCCAGAAGAGAATGGTCATCTACCTTCAACCTTCTTAAACAAAACAATTTTCATCCCAGTGCTATTCAGTATCCTGCTAAAATAAGCTTCAAAATTGATGGAGAAATCAAATTTTTTGCTGCTATGCAAACATTGAGGACATTTGCCACATCAAGACTAGATTTCCAGGAAACACTTAGACCTATTCTTAACACCACTGAGAAACTAATGAACAAAACCTAGTTTCCACAGTGGCGCAAAGGATAAAACTAAGCAATAGACTCTTATAAAAATGAGCTGAATAGAACTCCACGACATTGATCAATTCTCTTAATAAATGTTAATATGAGGCAGGACACCAGAAGAAATCATACCTAACAGGCATGATCTAACTCTTATTAGGTGTGTGTGTGTGTATATGTATGAGTATCTCACACACACTTTAGAGTACAACTCAGACATAAGAAAAACTGGAATAAAGTCTTGTAGCAACTTAGAACTGGAGATCATTATGTTAAGTGAATTAAGTTAGGAGCACAAAAATAAATGATGCATGTTCTTACCTATAAGTGGGAGCTAAACTCTGGGTACACAAGAGCACACAGAGTGGTGAAATGGATATTGGAGATGCCAAAGAGGGGAGGGAATAAATGAGAGATTAAATGTTATTTACCAGGCTTAGAGTACACTTTTTTTTTTTTATTGTTTGGGATTCATTGAGGGGAAAAAAACGTAGGTTACAAGGATTGCATTTGTTAGGTAAAGCCCCTCATGTAATTGTGCCCCACCCCCAACAGGTGTGTCATACCTCTTGTCATGTCCCCAGCCCCCTCCCTTCTCCCCTTTCCCCATCCCTCATTCCCTGCTCTCCACCTTGTATTAGATCATCTACTGCCTTCAATAGTGTACACTATTTGGGTAATGCATATGCCAAAATCCCAGACTCTGCTACCATGCAACATATACACACAAAGGAATTCAACTTGTAATCCCTAAATCTATTGAAATTTTTTTAATTAAAAGAAATACAGAAATAAAGTAGTGCATTCAGCTGAATAACTACTGTCTTTGAAGTATGGGACCTTGCCTGCTTTTGAGGTGACTTTGTATAAACGTGCTGTAATGCATTGTGGTGATTTTAACATGTAACTCTCATAAGACACCTTATATCTTTTGTTTCTTATTTGTATCTGATATCTGCCATCTAACATAATAGCTATCACTTCCACTTTTGTGTTGGCTGCAATTTTAATCATCCAAGTCATTGATAAAAATTAAGAGAGGAGAACAAAAATCTTGTTGCTTGCTGCTAGAATTTCTTTTATCTCTTGACAGTTTTCAGTAATTTGAGTTCTTTGTGAACATGAACAGTCATTGACAACCCCTCCCAAATATCCTGCCTTCTAATAAAATGAATTTCTTATTTTCAAGAACATCACATGAGATCTTCTGAAGTGCCTTTATGAAATCCAGATGAGCTACATCTAATAAATTAACCAAATTACTAGTTCGGTAAACTCCCATAACAGAAAATATAACTGATCTGGAATGATTTATTCTTACATCATTTTTTTATCCATATACTCTTGGTGAATACTTTTTAAAAGCATAGTTGGAGGGCTCAAATCTAAGCTGGGCCTGTCAAACAACAATGACAACTACAACCAAAAAACAGCCAGGCGTTCTGGCGGGCAAATGTAGTTCCAGCTACTTGGGAGGCTGAGGCAAGACAATCACTTAAGCCCAAGAGTTTGAGGTTGCTGTGATCTGTGATGACACGTCACTCTACCCAGGGCAACAGCTTGAGACTCTGTCTAAAAAAAAATTAAAAATAAAAATAAAAGCACAATCTCACTTTCTCGTTTAAAATGTATAATATGTCTTGTTTTATTGTTGTTTATACACTGAAATTTTTACCTTTGTAAAACCTCTTTGGCTCCTCTATTCAGAATGTTCAGAATTTTATAAGGCTTTTCAGTCTTTCCTCTTTCTCAGTTTTCATTTTACTACCAAATCTTGAATTTCCCCATTCCATCCACTTCTGCTCAATGTATCCTTCACTTCACTATATATTGTGTAGTCAGAAAAACCTATCAAGTAGATGGATGGACTAAGTTTTATCACTCCCAAGTTTATAGACTGAACCTTTAACCACAAGTGCGAATTTATTTGCAGTCAGGGCAATTAAGGAGGATATTGGGAGTAAATGCGGTTTTATAGGCAAGGTTTTAATCCATTAGGACCAGTGTCTTTATAAGGAAAGGAAGAGACACTCATGCACATGCCAAGAAAAGGCCACATGAAGACACAATAAGAAGGTGGATTTCTGCAAAAAAAAAGGAGAGGTATCTCCAGAGACCAACTCTGCCAATACGTCGGTCTATAGATGCCCTCTTTTCTCTTTATTAAAACAAAGAAGCATTCTAAAAACCTTCTGTGCTTATACACAATATTTTTTCTTTATAAACTATGTTAAGTTCTGTGGGAAGTAAATTTTAAATTATTTTCATAATTTTTCATGCTAAAATAATTTCTCTATTAAATGGTGATGATCTTTTGTTGTTTGGTTATGAAGCCCATCAACCTAACCACAATATTTAAATATTTATCTTTCTATGCTAGATTGTACATTGCATTAACACAGAGATTGATCTTTTCTCATTTGGCTTAATATTTTCTACATTCACACTCAGTGCTCACACGAGCTGATACCATCTGCAAAGACATCACTCCGGACCAGCCCTGCCTGTAGTCCATGCAGGTGAGGCCAGGAGGTAAGGCTAAGTAAGCTTCCTGTGCACTCTTGAGCCATCCCAGGCCCTTCTGCTGGCAGTGGGCACAGAGTTACCCTGGGCTGGGAATGTAATGTGCTGGGTGGCCCTGCCCTGGGCCCAGGCTTCGGCTGTCTGAACCCCCGCCTATTGGTCCCTCAGTTCTGCACAGCATGATGATGTCCACCCACAATCTCAGACCTGGATTGAGCCATCAGCAACCACCTGTTCAGCTTCCTCACGGATCAAGAAGACAGTACGAGGTACCCTCCACTGGCCTCCATCTCCTGGCCTCCTGAGCCACCCTGCAGAAATACACCAGGGATCTCTGGAGCACCAGATGTTTCAGGGGCGTAGGACTATGAGCAGGAGCCACAAGGCGCCACCTGGCGGGCACAGGTTGGCTCCAAGGAGCAGCTACCCTCACTGCTCAGGAGCCAGAGCATCAAGGCCATGCATCCATCACGTGTACACTTGAACGCAAGGCCAAACGCCCTGGAGCATGCTGCCCTCATTCCCTGATGACACCAACCTCACCCTGTTCCACAGCTGCACCTCACTTACAACCACATCTGGGCTCTAGCAGAGACCCTTCACCTGGTGGATCAAGGGCTGCCCAGAATAGCCACAGTGTGTCCCCTGCCTACCCAGGCCCCCAACCCCACTGCCATGCAGAGTCCTACGCAACACTGCCGTCTCGCCAGTCTCTGAGCTCGATGAACCCTCCATCTCTGAAGACTTTGCCTATGCTTCTCCCCACGCTCAGCGACCCCTTTTTCTCATTCCAAGACCTGCCCAAAGACTTGCTCCACATGACCTCCTCTTTCATCCCTTACCCCCTTCCTGTACACTAAGGGTGTAGACACCCTTAGCCTCCCCTTCCCTCAGTCAACAGGCAATAGATGGGGCCACGTGGAGGGATGAAGCAGGAGCTTTAAAGTGGTGTGGGATACTGGATTCCTTGTTAGGGCGCTGATCCTCACTGTGGCTGCTTCTTGGTCTATTTCTACTGCGGTCAGCGCTGGACCTTTCTAGCCAGGCCCCCCAGACGGCCTTTCCTTTTGCACTTTCTGAACTCCACAAAACCTCCTTTGTTGGTGGCTCAGAACTGATCCCAGCCACTACTTGAACAACGACATATGAATGGATTAACAAATTGTGGTATATGTATACCATGGAATATTATGCAGCAACAAGATGGAGACTTTACCTCTTTTATGTTTACGTGGATGGAGCTGGAACATACTCTTCTTAATAAAGTATCACAAGAATGGGAAAAAAGTATCCAATGTACTCAGTACTATTATGAAACCAATACATAATCACACTTTCATAGGAATGATAAAACACAACTATGTCCCAGAAGGAAGGAGGGAAAAGGAGTGAGAGGGGTGAGAGCAAGTGGAGGGAGGGTAATCCCTGGGACTTCATCTATGGTGCATATTGCAATGGTACAGGTCAAATTATTAAGAGTAGTGTATAAATGTCTTAACATAGCAACTAAGTGAGGTAAAGGTTATGTTAACCAGTTTGATGTAAGCCTTCCAAATTGTATATAAAACTAGCACATTGTACCCCATAAATGCATTTATGTACACAGATATGATTTAATTTTTAAAAAATAAAAAAAAGGAAAAGAGACAGATCAGCCTCTGAAAATGAGATAAAAAGTTTTACAATTTGTAGAACTCTAATGGAGAATAATGACTATGAAAATTTGGTTTGCGCTGGCTGACCATTCAATGAAAAGGCATAAAAAGGAGAGAGACAAGGTGCAGGCTTCATGCACTGTAGATCCTGCCTTCCACCCTGCAGGCTCACTCTGGGAAGAACCAGAGACTCTGGCTTAGCTGTTCAGGCCCAGGACTGGAGAGTACTTTAATTTATTCAAGATGCTTCATTCATCTGAAGTTATGCAATTTTGTACATAACGAGTTTATTCTATTATGAGCTATCAAAATTTACATTTTTTGTACTGAAGCTTCTTTGTATAAATAAAAACTAAGTGAAAATAAATGTATATATTTTCTATATTCAAACTCATACTTCAGAGACCCATCTCTCTGAGCCTTACCATACTGCGATTACTTTGCAATCCATGATATATAACAATGTTTTACAAGCTATGCCCATAATTATGTGTTTATTTATAAACAGCATACACATGCATTCTGAACTGTAAGCAACTAAATACAAATAATAGAATTGATTAAAAATTGAACACGCTGCAGATAGTACATACAAATGTATCATATAGTCAATTTACATCAAGTTGTGTATGGATTTGCATTGTAAATGTACTTGCTCTTGAGGAATGCCAAGAAAGTTTGAAAACCAATGATCCACTAGCATTCATGTAATGTGGTGCTCCTTTAAAGGTTTTGCTTCTTTTCAGACAATAAAAATGAATTCAATATCCTTGGAACTATATTAATACAAAAATCATCAAACATATTATGTCTTCTTGTGACCATTTTGTGATGATTATTGCCCAAAGTATCATGTTTGGAACTCAACCTAAGGGATGTACTTGTTTTGAATAATTATTTAGAAACCATATTCTTATTGTATCAGTAAAATCAGGGAAAGGTTTTTTTTATATTTTAATTTTTTTTATTTTTTATTAAATCATAGCTGTGTACATTGATATGATCATGGAGCATCATACACTAGTTTCATAGACCGCTGGACACATTCTCATCACAATGGTTAACATAGCCTTCCTGGCATTCTCCTAATCACTGTGCTAAGACATTTACATTCCACATTTACTAAGTTTCGCATATAACCTTGTAAGATGCACCACAGGTGTAGTTCCACCAATCCCCCTCCCTCTACCCACCTGCCCCTCCCTCCCCTCCCTTTCCCCCTTCCCCCTAATCTTAGTTTGTAACTGGGTTATAGCTTTCATGTGAAAGCCTTAAATTAGTTTCATAGTAGGGTTGAGTACATTGGGTACTTTTTTTCCATTCTTGAGATACTTTACTAAGAAGAATATGTTCCAGCTCCATCCATGTAAACATGAAAGAGGTAAAGTCTCCATCTTTCTTTAAGGCTGCATAATATTCCATGGTGTACATATACCACAATTTATTAATCCATTCGTGGATCGATGGGCACTTGGGCTTTTACCATGACTTAGCAATTATGAATAGGGCTGCAATAAACATTGTGGTACAAATATCTTTGTTATGATGTGATATTTGGTCTTCTGGGTATATGCCCAGCAGAGGAATTACAGGATTGAATAGCAGTTCTATTTTTAGATCTCTAAGTGTTCTCCATATATCTTTCCAAAAGGAATGTATTAATTTGCATTCCCACCAACAGTGCAAAAGTGTTCCCTTTTCTCCACAACCACACCAACATCTCTGGTCTTGAGATTTTGTGATATAGGCTAGTCTCATTGGAGTTAGATGATATCTCAAAGTAGTTTTGATTTGCATTTCTCTGATGATTAAAGATGGTGAGCATTTTTTCATATGTCTGAAGGCTGTGTGCCTGTCTTCTTCAGAGAAGTTTCTCTTCAAATCCCTTGCCCAGCCTGCGATGGGATCCCTTGTTCTTTTCTTCCTAATGTGTTTGAGTTCTCTGTGGATTCTGGTTATTAAACCTTTCTCGGAGACATAACCTGCAAGTATCTTCTCCCATTCTGAGGGCTGTCTGCTTGCTTTACTTACTGTGTTCTTGGCTGTGCAGAAGCTTTTTAGTTTGATGAAGTCCCAGTAGTATATTTTTGAAGCTGCTTCAATTGCCTGCGGGGGTCCTCCTCATAAAATACTCCGCCCAGACCGATTTCTTCAAGGGTTTTCCCTGCACTCTCCTCTAGTATTTTTATAGTTCCATGTCTTAAGTTTAAATCTTTAATCCAGTGAGAGTCTATCTTAGTTAATGGTGAAAGGTGTGGGTCCAGTTTCAGTCTTCTGCAGCTTGCCATCCAGTTCACCCACCACCATTTGTTAAATAGGGAATCTTTTCTCCACTGAATGTTTTTTTTTTTTTTGTAGAGACAGAGTCTCACTGTACCACCCTCGGGCAGAGTGCCGTGGCGTCACACGGCTCACAGCAACCTCCAACTCTTGGGCTTATGCGATTCTCTTGCCTCAGCCTCCCAAGCAGCTGGGACTACAGGCGCCCGCCACAATGCCCGGCCATCTTTTGTTGCAGTTTCGCCGGGGCTGGGTTTGAACCCGCCACCCTCGGCATATGGGGCCGGCGCCCTACTCACTGAGCCATAGGCGCCGCCCTCCACTGAATGTTTTTAATTGGCTTGTCAAAGATTAAATAACGGTAAGTGGCTGGATTCATCTCTTGGTTCTCTATTCTGTTCCAGACATCTACTTCTCTGCTTTTGTGCCAATACCATACTGTTTTGATCACTATCGATTTGTAGTATAGTCTGAAGTGTGGTAGCGTGATTCCTCCTGCTTTGTTTTTATTTCTGAGTAATGTCTTGGCTATTTGGGGTTTTTCCTGATTCCATATAAAACAAAGTATTGTTTTTTCAAGTTCTTTAAAGTATGACAATGGACCTTTAATAGGGATTGCGTTGAAATTATATATTGCTGTGGGTAGTCTGGACATTTTAACAATGTTGATTCTTCCCAGCCATGAGCATGGTATGTTTTTCCATTTGTTAACATTTTCAGCTATTTCATTTCTTAAAGTTTCATAGTTCTCTTTATAGAGATCTTTCATGTCCTTTACAGATAAATTCCCAAATATTTCATCTTCTTTGACATTACTGTGAATGGGATAGAGTCTTTAACTGTTTTTTCAACTTGACTGTTGTTGGTATATATAAGGCCTACCGATTTATGAATGTTGATTTTGAATCAATCTTTTTCCCACTGAATGTTTTTAATTGGCTTGTCAAAGATTAAATAATGGTAAGTAGCTGGATTCATCTCTTGGTTCTCTATTCTATTCCAGACATCTACTTCTCTGTTTTTTTGCCAATGCCATGCTGTTTTGATCACTGTAGATTTGTAGTAAAGTCTGAGGTCTGGTAGAGTGATTCCTCCTGCTTTCTTTTTATTTCTGAGTAATGTCTTGGCTATTCGAGGTTTTTTCTGATTCCATATAAAATGAAGTATTGTTTTTTTCCAATTCTTTAAAGTATGACAGTGGAGCTTTAATAGGGACTGCGTTGAAATTATATATTGATTTGGGTAGTATGGTCATTTTACCGATGTTGATTCTTCCCAGCCATGAGCATGGTATGTTTTTCCATTTGTTAACATTTTCAGCTATTTCTTTTCTTAGAGTTTCATAGTTCTCTTTATAGAGATCTTTCACGTCCTTTGTTAGATAAATCCCCAAATATATCATCTTCTTTGGCACTACTGTGAAGGGGATAGAGTCCTTAACGGTTTTTTCAACTTGACTATTGTTGGTATATATAAAGTCTACCAATTTATGGATGTTGATTTTGTAACCTGAGACACTGCTGTATGCCCTGATCAATTCTAAGAGTTTTGTAGTAGAATCTCTTGTGTTTTCCAGATTTACAATCATATCATGTGCGAAGAGCGAAAGTTTGATCTCTTCTGACCCTATATGGATACCACTGATCACCTTTTCCTAATTGCGGTGGCTAAAACTTCCATTACTATGTTAAAGAGCAATGGGGACAATGGGCAGCCTTGTCTGGTTCCTGATCTGAGTGGAAATGATTTGAATTTAACTCCATTCAGTATGATATTGGCTGTGGGTTTGCTGTAGATGGCCTCTATCAGTTTAATTAATGTCCCTGCTATACCAATTTTCTTTAGGTTTCTGATCATGAATGCATGTTGGATATTATCAAAAGCTTTTTCTGCATTGATCGAGAGAATCATATGGTCTTTGTTTTTTAATTTGTTTATGTGCTGAATTACATTTATAGATTTACGTATATTGAACCAGCCTTGAGACCCTGGGATAAAACTGACTTGGTCATGATGTATAATTTGTTTGATGTGTTGCTGGATTCTGTTTGTTAGGATCTTGTTAAATATTTCTGCATCTATATTCATTAGTGATATTGGTCTATAATTTTCTTTTCTTGTTGGGTCTTTTCCTGGTTTGGGGATCAGGGTGATGTTTGCTTCATAGAATGTGTTAGATAGTCTTCCTTCTTTTTCTACCTTTTGGAACAGGTTGAGTAATATAGGTACTAATTCCTCTTTAATGGTTTAGTAGAATTCTGACGCGAAACCATCTGTTCCCAGGGTTTTCTTTTTAAGGAGGTTTTGTATGGTTGATGGTATTTCAGAATGTGATATGGGCCTGTTCAACATTTCCACTTGATTCTGGTTAAGTCTTGGAAGGTGAAATGCTTCCGAGTATTGGTCAATTTCCTTCAGATTTTCATTTCTGAGTACGGAGTTTCTTGTAATATTCATTAAGGATTTTTTGGATTTCTGAGGAGTCTGTTGTTATTTCATCTTTGTTGTTTCTGATTGATGAGATCAGAGATTTTACTCTTTTTTTCCTGATTAGGTGGGCAAAGGTTTATCTATTTTATTGACCTTTTCGAAAAACCAGCCTTTTGTTTTATTGATCTGTTGTATTATTCTTTTGTTTTCAATTTCATTTAATCCTGCTGTAATTTTGGTAATTTCTTTTCTTCTGCTGGGTTTGGGGTTGGAATGTTCTTCCTTTTCCAGTTGCTTGAGCTATCCCATTAAGTTATTAACTTCCTCTCTTTCCGTTTTCTTGAGGAAGGCTGGCAGTGCTATAAATTTCCCTCTTCGAACTGCCTTTGTGGTGTCCCAGAGTTTTTGATAGGTTGTGTCTTCATTGTTGTTTTGTTCCAAAAAATTGGCGATTTCTTTCTTCATCTCATCTGTGACCCAGCTATCATTCAGCATAAGGTTATTTAACTTCCATGTTTTTGTATGAGTATGCAGATTCCTGTTGTTACTCAGCTTGAGTCTTATTCCATGGTGGTCTGAGAAGATGCATGGAATAATTTCTATTCCTTTAAATGTACTGAGGTTAGACTTGTGATCTAAAATGTGATGGATTTTGGAGTAAGTTCCATGGGCTGATGAGAAGTATATGTATTCAGTTTTGTTGGGATGAAATGTTCTGTAGATGTGTGCTAAATCTAAATGTTGGATGGTTAGGTTTAAATCTAAGATTTCTTTACTCAGCTTCTTGTTAGAGGATCTATCCAACACTGCCAAAGGAGTGTTGAAATCTCCCACAATTATGGAGCTGGAGGAAATCAAGTTGCTCATGTCTGTTAGAGTTTCTCATATAAATTGAGGTGCATTCTGGTTGGGTGCATAGATATTAATAATTGAGATCTCATCATATTGAGTATTATCCTTAACAAATATGACGTGACCATTCTTGTCCTTCCTTACTTTTGTTAGTTTAAAGCCTATTGTGTCTGCAAATAAAATTTCAACACCTGCTTTTTCTGATTACATTTGCCTGAAATATGGATGACCATCCTTTCACCCTGAGTCTGTATTTGTCTTTTAAGTTAAGATGTGACTCTTGTATGCAACAAATATCTGGCCTGAGTTTTTGTATCCCACCAGCTAACCTATACCTCTTTAGAGGACAGTTTAAGCCATTCACATTAATGGAGAATATTGATAAGTCTGGTGAAGTTTAGGGTATCGAGTTTTTCAAAAGTCCAGTGGACATTTTTAATCCTTTCACCAGTGTGGAAGTTGGAGTTTGATCCGAAGTTTCTGAGTTAGTTTATTTTTGTGGTATAGGATTGGGTTCATCATTATGAAGGATAGGTCAGGGAATATCCTGAAGAGTCGGTTTGGTTATGGCAAATTTCTTCAACATCTGAATGTCATTAAAGTATTTAATTTCTCCATCATAAATGAAACTCAGTTTAGCTGGATACAGGGTCCGGGGTTGAAAGTTATTTTGCTTTAGGAGGTTAAAATTCGAAGACCACCCTCTTCTGGCTTGAAAATTTCAGCAGAGAGATCTGCAGTCATTCTAATATTCTTCCCTTTGTATTTAATGACTTTCTAATGTCTGGGTGCTTTGAGAATTTTCTCCTTCGTATTAAATTTAGTGATGTTAATTATGATATTCATGGGGGATGTCTTAATGGGTTTGAGTTGTGCTGGGGTTCTGAAGCTGTCTGGTTTCTGAATTTCAGAATCTCTAGGCATGTCTGGAAAATTCTCTTCATAATTTCATGGAGAAGGGCCTCTGTGACTACCGAGGCCACTTCATTGGTTTCAGGAATTCCAATGGGTTGGATATTAGCCTTCTTCGAATTATCTCATAGCTCTCTGAGAGAATGATCCATTTTTGCTCTCTATTTCTCTTCCTCTTTGAGAGTATGGGAGCATTCAAAGGCTTTGTCTTCAATGTGAGAAATTCTTTCTTATGCTTGCTCCATTCTGTTACTGAGGGATTCTGCTGTATTTTTCAGATTTTGAGGGCTGCAAATTCTTGCTTCAGTGTGCCTAAGTCTTTGGTGGTTTTGTCTTTAAATTCGTTCAATTCTTGAGGCAACTTTTGAATTTCTCCTCGAATTCCTAATTCTGACTTTTGAATTGCTGCTTGAAGTTCTAATTCCAAATTTTCCTCCACTTTATTAACCTTGTTTGCAATCCAAATTCTGAATTCGATTTTTGACATCTCAGCCAGTTGTTTGTGATGGGGATCTTCAATTACATCTGCCATATCTTTTCTTGGGGGGGGGTTGATCTATTCTGGTTATTCATGTTACTAGAGTTTTTCTGCTCATTCCACCCCATGATTGTTTTACTTCCTTTGATTTTTCCCCTGGAGCTTTGTCGAGGAACCGTACAGGGCTGTTGTTGAGAAACTGGGACCTTGTTGGTGTGGTCAGGCTAAGTGGTTCTATCTTGTTTTCAGCTGGTTTCTGTTCGACCCTAGTGAAACAGTTACTCTGGGTTTAAGTCTCAGGGGTTGTTGCCTGCCTCCTCTTGTTGCCCGGGGAGACAGGGGGTGTAGCTTCAGAATATTCTAAGGAAGCCGTATTGCTGCTAAAAGATGGCTCCAAACCACCAAACAGAGCGGTGGTTCCCTCTCAGCCGACCGTCCTCTCCTTGCTCCCATGCCCCAGATTCAGTGCTGACCAGCTGCAGTTTAGGCACTGTCCACACCCCTCGAGAAATCACCCATGAATCTGAACTCCTGGGGGACAGGCCTCCAGACCTCAGTGTGAGAGTGGAGGGGAGTGCTGTGAGCTCAGAGTTGCATGTAGAGAATATATACAGTTTTATACAATTTTTTGCCTGGTAGGGGAACGCCATGGCACCCTCGTATGGGAGGCAGGTCCAGTTTTAAGAGGGTCTCTCCCATGGAGTGTAGTGGGTGGAGCTTTGAACTCTGCCCGTTTGTTTGTGTGTCACTCTGAGCTGTTCTCTTGGGGGAGGGGACTCCTGTTTGCTTGGTGATGGATTTGTACATTTTGTTTATATCCTTGTGGTCACAGCTCACCTCAGTGGGGTTGATGTGCGTTCTTCAACCTTCTCTCTTAGTGCAGCTCTAATCCACCAGGTTACTTGTTAAATTTTTGTCCTTTAACTTTCCTTCTGGATTGGAGCCTCTGTGGAAAGCTGGCTGCAGTCAGCCATCTTGTCTCCACCTCCTAAATTCATTAAATTCTTGAGAGAACTTTTGAATTTCTCCTCAAATTCCTAATTCCCACTTTTGAATTGTTGCTCTAAGTTCTAATTCCAAATTTACCTCCACTTTATTAATCTTGTTTGCAATCCAAATTCTGAATTCAATTTCTGACATCTCAGCCAGTTGTTTATGAATGGGATATCCAATTGCATCAGCCATATCTTTCCTTTGTGGAGTTGATCTATTCTGGTTATTCATGTTACCAGAGTTTTTCCACTGATTCAGCCCCATGATTGTTTTACTCCTTTTGATTTTTACCCTGGAACTTTGTCAAGGACCCATACAGTGCTGTGGACTGAGAAACTGGGGCCCTGTTGGTGTGGTGGGGCTAAGTCGTTCTGTCTTATTTTCAGCTGGTTTCTGTTTGACCCTAGTGAAACAGTTACTCTGGGTTGAAGTCTCAGCTGTGGAGAAATACCAGCAATTAAGTCACCCCACACCCCACAGGCAACAATTGGAAAAGGAAAATCAAACCTTCCTACAACCACACATCCAGGGCACCACCTGAATAGTCCTCGGGTGATTGGCTCAGCTCAAAAGGTCCAAATCAATTGTCTTAGTCAGCACCTGTATCAGGTGGGAGAGTTTAAGAGCTCTCTGGGAACTGGATCACAGGGGTCTGGTGACTACTCTGATATGGCTTGCTCCAGTGCTGCGTGGAGTCAGGAGGAGCCACCCAGCAAATCAATCAGTCTGGGAAGGTTGATCCTCCTTCCCCACCTTGCACCTCTGTCACACCCAGTCACTGATAGCCCTGCAGTTGGCTGACCCAGTTGCCTTAGTGCACAGATACTCCAGGTGTTTGCACCTGCCTGAATCACAAGGAAATCTGCCAGGCCTCTGCGCTCTGCCTCTATCTAGCAGGAGGAGGTGAGGCCTGACAGCCTCGGGTATTTGATGAAGGTTGGGGGGTGTTCACTCAGGTCCAGCCCCACCCCTGACTGATGTTACTGACAAAACAGAACAGAATAGAACATCTTTGCGGGATTTTGTTTCTGTTCTTGCTAAGTTCCCCTGCAGAAGAGAAGTTGTTTTGAGTTCCAAAGCCCTGTCTTTGCTCCTGCAGGTTTGTATACAGTTACCTGTCAGTTCTACCATGCTGCCTTCCTTTGTCTATACGCTGACAATCCCCTGAGGGCCAGGTGCGTCTTAGGCTCAGTAAAGCAGTCCTCTGTGTTAGCCCTGCCCTGGGAAGTTCCTGAGTCTGTGAGTCAGTACCACCTCAGGCAAATCCTTTACTCACGGCTGGTTGCCAGCCTCCTCTGGTTGCCCGGGAGACTGGGGTTGTGGCTTCAGAATATACGGGAGTGAGCCACATTGCTGCTAAAAGATGGCTGCTGCTCTGAGCCTCAGGGAACTGTTGCTATGGTGTGGTTCCCTCTCATCTGACCATCCTCTCCTTGCTCCTGTGCCCCAGAGTCATCACTGACCAGCTGCAGTTTAGGCACTGTCCACACCCCTCAAGAAATCACCCATGAATCTGGACTCCTGGGGGACAGGATTCCAGACCTCAGAGTGAGAGTGGAGGGGAGTGCTGTGAGCTCAGATTTGCAGGTAGAGAATATGTACAGTTTTATACAATTTTATGCCTGGCAGAGGAACACCATTGAAAACTAGTAGGGGAGGCAGGTCCAGTTTTTAGAGAGTCTCTCCCGTGGAGTGTAGTGGGAGGACCTGTGAACTCTGCCTGTTTGTTTGTGGGGCCCTCCAAGCCGTTCTCATGGAGGAGGGGACTCCCATCCGCTTGGTGATGGATTTTGTACCTTTTGTTTGTATCATTGTCGCAGCTCACCTCAGCATGGTTTATGTGCGTTCTTCAACCTTCTCTCTTGGTGCAGCTCAAATCCACCAGGTTACTTGCTAAATATTTGTCCTTTAACTCTCCTCCTGGACGGGAGCCTCTGTGGAAAGGTGGCTTCAGTCAGCCAACTTGTCTCTGCCCCTTTGCTCAGCTTCTTATTGGAGGATCTATCCAAAAGTGTCAAAGGAGTGTTGAAATCTCCAGCTATTATGGAGCTGGAGGAAATCAAGTGGCTTATGTCTGTTAGAGTTTCTCTTATGAATTGTGGGCATTCTGGTTTGGTACATAAATATTCATAATTGAAATCTCATCGTATTTAGTATTACCCTTAACAAATATGAAGTGACCATTTTTGTCCTTCCTTACTTTTGTTGATTTATAGCCTATTATGTCTGCAAATAGAATTGCAACACCTGCTTTTTTTCTGGCTACCATTTGCCAGAAATATGGATGACCATCCTTTTTCCCTGAGTCTATATTTATCTTTTAAGGTTAGACGTGACTCTTGCATGTAGCAAATATCTGGCCTAAGTTTTTGTATCCAGTCAGCTAACCTGTGCCTCTTTACAGGACAGTTTAAGCTATTCACATTAATGGAGAATATTGATAAGTCTGGTGAAATTTTGGGTATTGAGTTTTTCGAAGGACCAGTGGATATTTTTGATCTTTTGCCACTGTGGAAGTTGGAGTTTGATCAAAAGTTTCTGAGTGAGCTTATTTTTGTGGCAGACGATTGTGCTGGTTGTTATGGGGTATAGGTATAAGAATATCCTGAGGAGCTGGTTTGGTTATGGCAAATTTCTTCAACATATGAATGTCATTAATTATTTAATTTCTCCATCATAAGTGAAATTCAGTTTAGCTGGATACAGGATCTGGGGTTGAAATTTATTTTGTTTTAGGACATTAAAAGTTGATGACCATCCTCTTCTGGTTGAAATGTTTCAACAGAGAGATCTGAAGTCATTCTAATATTCTTCCCTTTGTATGTAATGGATTTCTTACATCTGGCTAGTTTCAGAATTTTCTCTTTCATATTTACACTAGTGAAGTTAATTATAATATGCCTGGGGGATGTCTTATTTGGATTGAGTCATGCTGGGGTTCTGAAACTGTCTGCTATCCGAATTTCAGAATCTCTTGGCATGTATGGCAAATTCTCTTTCATAATTTCATGGAGAGGGGTCTCTGTGCCTTGCGAGGCCACTTCATCACTTTCAGGGATTCCAATGAGGCAGACATTAGCCTTCTTTGAATTATCCCAAAGCTCTCTGAGGGAATGACCTGTTTTTGCTCTCCACTTGTCTTCCTCTTTAAGAGTTTGGGAGTGTTCAAAACATTTTTTCTTCAATGTAAGAAATCCTTTCTTCTGATTGCTCCACTCTGTTACTGAGGGATTCTACTGTATTTTGAAGATCTTTGAGGGCTGCAAATTCTTACATCAGTGCATCAAAATATTTGGTGGTTTTGTCTTTGA
This sequence comes from Nycticebus coucang, assembly GCF_027406575.1. NCBI lineage: Eukaryota > Metazoa > Chordata > Mammalia > Primates > Lorisidae > Nycticebus > Nycticebus coucang. The sequence goes on from NC_069796.1 coordinate 82,875,279, forward strand.
ATTCATTAAATTTTTGAGACAACTTTTGAATTTCTCCTTGAATTTCTAATTCTGACTTTTGAATTGCTCTTCGAATTTCTAATTCCAAATTTTCCTCCATTCTATTAATCTTGTTTGCAATCCAAATTCTGAATTCAATTCCTGACATCTCAGCCAGCTGTTTATGAATGAGATCTTCAGTTACATCTGCCATATCTTTCCTTGGGGGGAGGGGGGGTTGATCTATTCTGGTTATTCGTTCTACCAGAGTTTTTCTGTTGATTCTGCCCTATGATTATTTTCAACCATTTGCCTTTTCCGTTAGAGCTTTTATGAAGACCCATACAATGCTATGGCCTGATAGACTGGGGACCTATTTGGTGTGGTGGGGCTAACTGGTTCTGTCTTGTTTTCAGCTGGTCTCTGTTCAACCTTATTGAAACAGTTACTCTGGGTTGAAGTCTCATCTGTGGAGAAATACCAGCAATTAAGTCACCCCACCGCCCACCGGCAAACAATTGGAAAAGGAAAATCAAACCTTCCTACAACCACACACCCAGGGCACCACTTGAATAGTCCTCAGGCGATTAGCTCAGTTTAAAAGGTCCAAATCAATTGTCTCAGTCAGCACCTGTCCCAGGTCTGAGAGTATCAATGGTCTCTGGGAACTGGATTGCAGGGGTCTGGTGACAACTCAAATATGACTTTCTCTGGTGCTCCATGATGTCAGGAGGACCCACCCAGCAAATAGAGTAGTCTAGGAAGGTTGATTCCTCCTTCCCCACCTTGCAGCTCTGTTACAGCCAGTGACTGATAGCCCCTGCAGGGCTGTGACTCAGTTGCCTCCAGTGAGCAAATACTCCAGGGGTTTGTACCTTCCTGAATCACAAGGAAATCTGTTTCTGCTTAGCCAGGCCACTGCTCTCTGCCTTTATCCAGCAGGGGGTCGTGAGGCCTGACAACCTTGGGCACTTGATGGAGGCTTGGGGGTGTTCACTCAGATCCAGCCCCACCCCTGATTGATGTTACTATCAGAACAAAACAACTTTTTGGGAGTTTGTTTCTGTCCCTGATAAATTTCTCTGCAGAAGAGAAGCTGTTTTGAGTTCCCAGAACCTGTGCCTCAGGTCCTGTCTTTACTCCTGCAGGTTTGTATTCATAGCACAGTCTGCTTTAGCTTCCTGCCTTCCTCTGTCTATGGGCTGATGATCCCCTGAGGGCTGGGTGGGTCTTAGGCTCAGTAAAGTGGTCTTCTGGGTCAGCCCAACCCTGGGAATTTCCTGGGTCTGCACGTGCGTTTTCTAGTCCATGCACTCCACCCAGGCCGGTACCGCCACAGGCAAACCCTTTACTCATGGTGCCTGTGTTTCAGTACCAGATCTGTTCCATGGTTGTTGACATCTGGGAAGATGCCTGGCCTCCTCTGGTTGCCCAGGAAGACAGGGGTTGTGGCTTCAGAATATCTGGGGGTGGGCCATATTGTTGCCAAGATCAGCTAGTGCTCTGCACCTCAGGGCACTGCTGCTCCGATGTGGTTCTCCCTCAGCTGACTGTTGTCTCCTCACTCCCGTGCTGCAGAATCCACACTGACCAGCACAGTCCAGGCCCTGTCCACATTCCTCAAGAAATCACCCAAGAATCTGGACTCCTGGGGCACAGGTCTCTAGACCTCAGAGTGAGAGTGGAGGGGAGTGCTGGGAGAAGAATTGCAGGTTGAAACACCAAACTTTTTGAGACCAAATGAGCAAATAAACAGATAAAAAGGCTACCAGACACACAAGCCCACAGATGCACAATCAATCAGAAACACATAGACATACAGACAACAACAAAAAACCCAACTATAATAAAAATTATGATAATCATAGAATAATGGAGAAAAAGAAAAAAAGAAAAAAGGTAAAAAAAAACAAAGAAAACAAACAGACAAAAAACCCTCTAGAAATCTGATGTTAGTACTCTCAGAAACCATAAGAAGGGAAGAAGAGGAAGAGAGAAAGGAAAGAGAGAGAGAAAAAAGTGGTGTTCATAAAAACGTTAAAAAAGAAGAAAAAAAATTTAAAAATAGAAAAAAAAAATAAAAAAATGTATATATAAAAATAATAAAAATTAATGATAGTTCCTCCAAGAAAATGATGAGAGAAAAGAAAAAAAAGAGGCACCAACCACAAAAATATTATTCTTGTATATATGTAGAAATATACATCTGTATGTGTGAATTGGGGATCAACTTTCGTAGGAATATATTTATAATGCAATATAAATTATTGCACAGCCAGGTGGCGCTGTGAGTGTTTCCCAGGCTTATACCTGATTCACAGTTTATACTGTTACCACAGTAACCACCCTACCTGGCCGATTGCCATTTTGGAGTTTCTGTAAAAGTTTTTACCTAATTGTGCAACCTCGGCCTCTCTGTTTGAGACAGCACTTCTAACTGACCTCCAAACTCGGTGCAGGAGTCCACCCTTCACAAATCTTTCCACTCTACTCCCATGTTCTTCTGCAAACTGGCAACTGCAATTGGCTGTGGGGGAGGGGTGGCTGCTGCCCACCGCGTGGCTGCAGCACACAGAAAACTTCTGCTCCCTTTATGTGGCTCAGGGTCTCACTTTTGACTCTAGAGGTTTGAGTCCAGCCACCTGCCAGTTTGCCACACAGCCTGAACTGCCAGCCCACACCAGTATTCCCCACCCGAATGGTCCGGTCTATTTAATCACTCCTGTTGTTCTGGGGGAAGGTGCCCGCCATTTCAGACAATTCAAAATGTCTGTTTCCCAGGTGGAATCTCTTCCCTTCAATTTTCCATCCGGTTGCTTAGTCCCTTGTGGCTCTGAGTGGGGCCCCTTTCAGATCGCTAAACTCAGCTCAGGAATAAATTTTCATCAAATGGGTTTTGCCAGGGATTGCACACTGCTGTCCTCCATGAGGGAGGGGCCTGCCAGCCAGCATGGCCAAACAGGGAGAATTTCTACAATAGAGTCCGTGGTTTTAAATTAGACCTCAAATACAGCAATCTGCCAATTCACTGCGCATCTCCAGCTGTCTGTCTACAGCAATAATCCACATGGGGAAAAGGTCCAGACCCCCTTTCCTCTCACCAGATGACTTGGGAGGTGTGGGCTACATGTACGACCCGTCCGCCATCTTGCTCCACCTCCAGGTCCACTTTTCTTATTTAATTTTTTTACTAAGTCATTTGTACATAGATCAGAAATATATTTATGCCATTGTGGGATTCAATGTGTTGATTATTTGTACAAATTGGAGTGCTTACATCCTACTAATCAATATAGCTGTCACCTCATTTGCCTAATTACAGCATTAAGACATTTGTGTTCTACACCTGATAGATCCAAATTTTACTTGCCATGTGCTCCATGGGTATGGTCCCCCTACTATCCCTCCCCCTATCAACCCACCCCCCTTCCTTCCCCTCTTCCTCCTTTTGCCTCCTTCATCTTAGGCTAAAGTTGTGTTTTGTTTTTAATATGTAAGTGTGAGTGATTATAAATTGGTTTCACAGTAGTACTGAGTACATTTGATATTTTTGCTCCATTCCTGAGATACGTTACTAAGAAGAACATTTTCCAGCTCCATCCATGTAAACATAAAAGAAGTAAAATCTCCATTTTTTAATGCTGCATATTATTCCATGGTATACATATACCACAATTTATTGATCCATTCATGGGTCAATGGGCACTTGGGCTCCTTCCAAGTCTTGGCAATTATGAATTGAGCTGCAGTGAACAATATGGTGCAAGTATATTTATTGCCACATGATTTTTTTTGTCCTTTGGATATATACCTAGAGGAGGAATTGCAGGATCAAATGGCAGGTCTACATTTAGATCCCTGAGTGTTCTCCAAACTTCCTTCCAAAAGGAACATACTAGCTTGCATTCCCATCAGCAGTGCAGAAGTGTTCCATTTTCTCCACATCCATGCCAACATCTGTAGTTTTGAGAATTCGTGATGTGGGCTACTCTTACTGGAGTTAGATGGTATCTCAGAGTAGTTTTGGTTTGCATTTCTCTGATGATTAAAGATGATAAGCATTTTTTCATGTGCCTGTAGACCATGCACTTGTCTGTTCATGTCTCTTGCCCACAGTGAAATGGGATCACTTGTTTTTTTCTTAGTAATAAGTTTGAGTTCTCCATAAATTTTTATTATTAGACCTTTGTCAGAAATATAACTTGCAAAAAATCCTCTCCCATTCTAAGGGCTGTCTATTTGCTTTACTTAGTTTGTTCTTGGTAGTACAGAAGATTTTTAATTTGATCAGATCCCAGTAATGTATCTTTGATGTTGCTTCAATTGCCCAGGGTGTCCTCCTCATAAAGTATTCTCCCTGGTAATTTTTTTCAAGCCTTACCCCTGCGACTCTGTCTAAGAATTTTTATAGTTTCATGTGTTAAGTTTAATTCTTTAACCAGAGTGTCAATTTTTGTAAGAGGATAAAGGTGTAGGTCCAGTTTCAGTCTTTTACAGGTCACCAGCCAATTCACCCAGCTCCATTTATTGAAAAAGAAATCTTTCCCCCAATTTATATTTTTAATAGGCATATCAAAAATCAAATGATGGTAAGTGTCTGGGTTCACCTCTTGGTCTCCAGTTCTGTTCCATACGTATATGTCTCTATTCATGTTGCCAGGATTTTTGTGCTGGTTCTTTCTCATGAGTGTTTTCTTTTATCTGTTTCCTTACCCTAATTATCCTTACACTTCCCCTCATTCTTTAAGGTACCAATCCTCTACCCTAAGGTTTTTGTGAGTCCTTTTAGTACAGGACCAGAAGGATGAGAAGATTGAAGAGCAAGAAGGAAAAAAAAATTTAAAGAAAGAGATAAAAGAGAAAGGAGAGGGAGTAAGTAAAAGAGAATATAGACAAAAAGAAGAGAGGCACAGCAAGTGGGCGACAGGAGTAATAAAGTATGCAGTACAATCCTTTGACCCAACCTTAAAAAAACCCCAAACCCTGGGGATGCTTAGTTGGGTGGTTCCCTTGACATCAGAAGTCCTTGCCAACATGTTCAGACACAGTACCCCACCTCCACCAAGTAGAGAGGAAAGACAAAAATATCATAAACCAAACAAAAATAAAAAACAGAAAACCTTACAGGATAAAATTTGGCAAAACCCCAAACAATAAGGGCAGAAACACTAGCAAATATGAAGTTCTTATTATTAAATAAGGCAACAAGGGGTATGAGATAAGATTGCTGACTGAAGCCAGCTTTCCACAGAGGCTCCCATCCAGAAGGAGAGTTATAGGAAAGAAATTTAGCAAGTAACCTGGAAGATTAGAGCTGCACCAAGAGGGAAGGTTGAAGAACACACATGAACCCAGCGGAGGTGAGGTGTGACCCCATGGATACAAACAAAAGGGACAAAATCCATCACCAAGTGGATGGGAGTGCAGAACAGCTTGGAGTACAACATAAACAAAGGAGCAGAGTTCAAAACTCCTCCCAATATACTCCACAGGAGAGAACCTTTAAAACTGGACCTACTTCCCCTACTAGGGTGGCATGGCACTCTCCTGCCAGGCATAAAACTGTGTAAAACTGTATATATTCTCTACCTGCAATTCTGAGCTCCCAGCACTCCCCTCCACTCTCACTCTGAGGTCTGGAGGCCTATCCCCCAGGAGTCCAGATTCTTGGGTGTTTTCTTGAGAGGTGTGGACAGGGTCTGGACTGCTGCTAGTCAGTGCTGATTCTGTGGCACGGGAGTGAGGAGAGGATGGTCAGCTGAGAGGGAACCACACAGGAGCATTGGTGCCCCAAGGCACAGAGCAGCAGCCATTTTTTGGCTACCACAGGGCTCACCCCTGGATATTCTGTAGTCACAACCCCTGTCTCTCTGGGTGACCACAGGTGCCTGGGCATCTTTACTGGTGGAAACCACTGGCAGAACAAATCTGTGATGGAAATGCAGACCCTGTGAGTAAAGTGTTTGCCTGAGGCGGTACCATCCTGGGTGGAGCACAGAAACTAGAAAATGCATCCACAGTGCTGACAGACTCCAAGGGCAGGGCTGACCCAGAGGACAGCTTTACTGAGCCTAAGATGCACCCGGCCCCCAGGGGATCATCAGCCTAAATAAAGGAGGGTAGGCAGAGGCTGGAACTGAAGGGTAACTGTGCTGCAAATACAAACTACAGCTGAGACTGGACAGTGGCACAGACAGGGCGTGAGGCACAGGTTCTGTGAACTCAAAACAGCTTCTCTTCTGCAGGGCAATTTAGCAGGGACAGAAACAAATTCTGCAAAGTTGTTCTCTTCTGTCAGTAACATCAATCAGGGGCAGAGAGCAGCAGCCTGGCTAAGGAGACATAGAACTCCTTGTAATTCAGGCAAGTATCTGCTCATTGAAGGCAACTGGGTCACAGCCCTGTGGGTTTATCAGTGACTGGGTGGTGATATTGGTGACTGGTTATCAGAGGTGCAAGGTGGGGAAGGAGGCATCAACCTTCCCAGACTAATCTATTTGCTGGATGCGTCCTCCTGACCTCACGGAGCACCAGAGCACATCCCTGCAATCTACTTCCCAGAGACATTTTAAACCATTCCACCTGAGACAAGTGCTGACCAAGACAATTGATTTGGACCATTTGAACTGAGCCAATCGCCTGAGGACTATCCAAGTGGTATCCTGGGTGTGTGGTTGTTGGAAGGTTTGATTTTTCATTTCCAATTGTTGCCTGTGGGGTGACTTAATTGCTGGTATTTCTCCACTGATAAGACTTCAACTCAGGGTAACTGTTTCACTAGGGTTGGACAGAGACCAGCTGAAAACAATACAGAGCTATTTAGCCCCACCACACCAAGCAGGTCCCCAGTTTCTCAGGCCATAGCACCATGGAGGTCCTCAGCAAAGCTCCAGGGGAAAGGGTACAGACACCAGTCACAGATTTTGGGAAAATAGCTGGCTAATCACTACTCCAGGAGCCCTGAACCCAACTTTTCTTTATCCACTCATCTAGTCAAATGGTGTAAAATAATCATGGGGTGGAATCAGCAGAAAAACTCTGGTAACGTGAATAACCAGAGTAAATCAACCCCCCAAAAGAAAGATATGGCAGATGTAACTGAAGATCCGATTCATAAACAGAGGGCCGAAATGTCAAAAATTGAATTGAGAATTTGAATTACAAACAAGATTAATAGAATGGTGAAACAGTTGGAATTAGAAATTAGAGGAGCAATTCAAAAGTTCTCTCAAGAATTCAACGAATTTAAAGACAAAACCACCAAAGATTTTGACATATTCAAGCAAGAATTTGCAGCCTTCAAAGATCTGAAAAATATAGTACAATCCCTTAGTAACACAGGGGAGCAAGCAGAAGAAAGGATTTCTGACATTGAAGGCAAAACTTTAGAATGCTCCAAACTCTCAAAGAGGAAGAGAAATGGAGAGCAAAAAGGGATCATTCCTCAGAGAGCTCTGGGATAATTCGAAGAAGGCTTATATCCACCTCATTGGAATCCTGAAAGCAATGAAGTGGCTTTGCAAGGCACAGAGGCCCTTCTCCATGAAATTATGAAAGAGAATTTCCAGACATGCCAAGAGATTCTGAAATTCAGATAGCAGACAGTTTCAGAACCCCAGCACGACTCAACCCGAATAAGACATCCCCTGGACACATCATATTTAACTTCACTGAAGTTAATAGGAAGGAGAAAATTCTGAAAGCAGTCAGATGTAAGAAAATCATAAGCTACAAATTGTAGATTGTTAGAATGACTGCAGATCTCTCTGCTAAAACCTTTCAAGCCAGAAGAGGGTGGCCATCGACTTTTAATCACCTAAAACAAAATAACTTTCAACCCAGGATCCTGTATCCAGCTAAACTGAGTTTCATTTATGATGGAGAAATTAAATACTTAATGACATTCATATGTTGAAGAAATTTGCCATAACCAAACCAGCTCTTCAGGATATTCTCAGACCTATCCTCCATAATGACCAGCACAATTCTCTACCACAAAAGTAAACTCACTCAGAAACTTTTGATCAAACTCCAACTTCCACAGTGGTGAAAGGATTAAAAACGTCCACTAGAATTTTGAAAAACTCGGTACCCAAAATTTTACCAGACTTATCAATATTCTCCATTACTGTGAATGGCTTAAACTGTCCTCTAAAGAGGCACAGACTGGCTGACTGGATACAAAAACTCAGGCCAGATATTTGCTGCATACAAGAATCTCATCTTACCTTAAAAGATATACATAGATTCAGGGTGAAAGGATGGTCGTCCATATTTCAGGCAAATGGAAATCAGGAAAAAGCAGGTGTTGCAATTCTATTTACAGATACAATAGGCTTTAAACGAACAAAATTAAGAAAGAATAAGAATAGTCACTTCATATTTATTAAGGTTAATATTCAATATTACAAGATTTCAATTATTAATATCTATGCACCTAACCAGAATGCACCTCAATTTATAAAAGAAACTCTAACATACATGAGCAACTTGATTTTCTCCAGGTCCATAATAGTGTGAGATTTCAACACTCCTTTCACAGTGTTGGATAGATCCTCCAATAAGAACCCGAGCAAAGAAATTTTAGATTTAAACCTAACCATCCAACATTTGTATTTAACAGACATCTACAGAGCATTTCATCCTAACGAAACTGAATACATATACTTGTCATCAGCCCACGGAACATACTCCAAAATCAATCACATCTTAGGTCACAAGTCTAACCTCAGTAAATTTAAAGGAATCCAAATTATTCCTGGCATCTTCTTGGACGACCATGGAATAAAAGTTGAACTCAGTAACAACAATATTCTGCATACTCATACAAAAAAATGGATAAATAACATTATGCTGAATGATAGCTGGGTCAGAGATGAGATTAAGAAGGAAATTCTCAAATTTTTGCAACAAAATGACAATGAAGACATGAATTATCAGAGCCTCTGGGATACCACAAAGGCAGTCCTAAGAGGGAAATTTATAGTACTGCAAGCCTTCCTCAAGAGAACAGAAAGGGAGGAAGTTAACAACTTAATGGGACATCTCAAGCAACTGTAAAAGGAAGAACATTCCAACCCCAAACCCATTAGAAGAAAAGAAATAACCAAAATCAGAGCAGAATTAAATAAAATTAAAAATAAAAGAATTAGAGAGAGATGGAGCATGATGGCGGACAGAACGGACGTGTAGCTCACCTCTTCCAAGCCATCAGGTGAGAGGAAAAGGGGTCTGGACCTTCCCTGTGTGTGGATTATTGGTTTGGACGGGGAGCTGGAGATGCTCAGCAAATTGGCGGATTGCTATATATGAGGGGTAATTTAAAACCACAGACTCTGTTGTAGAGCTTCTTCCCTGCTTGGCCATGCTGGCCAGCAGGCCCCTCCCTTATGGAGGACAGCAGCTTGCAAATGCTGACAAAACCCAATTGATGAATATTTATTCCTGAACTGAAGGAGGCATCCAAAAAGAGAGCCACTCAAAACCACGGGGAGCTTGGCAGCCTGATGGAAAATTGAAGGGAAGGGATCCCACCTGGGAAACAGACATTTTGTACTACCCAAAATGGTGGGCGCCTTCCCCCAGACCTGAATAGACTGAAGCATTCCTGGTGGAGAATTTTGGAGGGGGTTGGCAGTTCAGGCTGCATGGCGAACTGGTGTGTCTTGATCCAAAAGGGTAACTCTGACCATAAAACTAAAAATAAGGTCCCCGAGCGCTCCAGACATGGGAACCAGTTACAGCCGTGGGACTCTTTAGCCACGGACCCTCCAGCAACCGCGCCCACAGCCGATTGCAGTCACCAGTTTGCAGGAGAACATGGGAGCAGAGTGGAAAGATTTGAGAAGCGTGGACTCCTGCACTGAGTGGGAAGGTCGGTCGCGAGTGCTATCTGGAGCAGAACAGCCTAGGTTACACAATACCTAGGTGACAAACTTTTACAGAAACTCCAAAATGGTAATCAGCCATGGAAGGTGGTTACCGTGGTAACAGTATAAACTGTGAATCAGGTATAAGCCTGGAAACCACTCACAGCAACACCGGGTGTCCAGAAAGTACATTGCAGTATGAATATATCCCTATGAAAGTTGATCCCTATATCATATATATAGATGTATATTTCTACATACAATAATATTTTTTTTGTTGGTGCCTTTTTTTTCTTTTTCTTTCTTTTTTTTGGGGATTCCATTTTTTCCTCACCATTTTCTTGCAGGAGATTTTGTTAATTTTTTTACAATTACTTTTTATATAGGTATATTTTTATTTCTATTTTTAATTTCTCCTTTCTTCTCTTTTAAATTTTCTATGAACACCACTTTTTTTCTTTTCAATTATTTTACGATTATCACTATTTTTATTGCAGTTGTTTTTATGTTGCTGTTGTTGTGGATGTTGTCTGTATGTCTATTTGTCTCTGTCTGTTTCTGTATCTATGGGCTTTTGTGTCTGGTAGCCTTTGTATCTGTTTGTTTGCTCATTTGCTGTCAATGAGGTTGGTGTTATGACCTGCAACTCTGAGCTCCCAGCACTCCACTCCACTCTCACTCTGAGGTCGGGAGACCTGCCCCCCAGGAATCCAGATTCTTGGGTGATTTCTCAAGAGGTGCAGACAGACTTGGACTCCAGATGGACAGTGCTGATTCTGCAGCACAGGAGTGAGGAAATGATGGTTGGCTAAGAGGGAATCACGCCGGAGCGGCGGTGCCCTGAGGTGCAGAGCAGCAGCCGTCTTTAGCAATAACAAGTCCCACTCCCAGATATCCCATAGCCACTCCTCCTGTCTCCCTGGGCAACCAGATGAGGCCAGGCATCTTGTCAGATGCCAACCACCATGGAACAGACCTGGGACTGAAACAAAGACCCCATGAGTGAAAGGTTTGCCTGAGGCAGTACTGCCTGGGTGGAATCCGGGGATTAGCAAATGCATGCGCAGAGCCGTGAAACTCCCAGGGTGGGGATGATCCAGAGGACCACTTTAGTGAGCCTAAGACACACCCAGCCCTCAGGGGATCGTCAGCCTATAGACATAGGAGGCCAAGAGGCTACAGCTGACAACTAATCGTGCTGTGATTACAAACCTGCAGGAGTAAAGACAGGGCCTGAGGCACAGGTTCTGGGAACTCAAATTAGCCTCTCCTCTGCAGAGGAATTTAGCAGGGTCAGAAACAAACTCCCACAGGGTTGTTCTGTCAGCCAGTAACATCAATTAAGGGTGGGGCTGGAACTGAATGAACACCCCCAGCCTCAATCAAGTGCCTGAGCTTGACAGGTCTCACCACCCCCTGCTAAATAGAGGCAGAGAGCAGTGGCCTGGATGAGCAGATACAGACTTACCTGTGATTTAGGCAGGTGCAAAGCTCTGGAGTATCTGCTCATTGCAGAAAACTGACTGGGTCACAGCCCTGCTGGGCTAGCAGCAACTGGGTGTGACAGAGCTGCAAGGTGGGGAATGAGGCATCAACCTTCCCAAACTGATCTATTTTCTGGATGGCTCCTCCTGACTCCATGCAGCACTGGAGCAAGCCATATCAGAGTAGTCACCAGACCCCTGTAATCCAGTTCCCAGAGACCTTTTAAACTCTCCCACCTGAGACAGGTGCTGACTGAGACAATTTATCTGGACCTTTTGAACTGAGCCAATCATCTGAGGACTATTCAGGTGGTGCCCTCGGTGTGGTTGTAGTGAAAGACTTGGGGGCAGAACCCCCCCTCAGCCCGGAGCTCTGACCACCCCAATCAACCGCAAGAGTCGTCTCTTGATGCAAAAACGCAAGAGGATTTTTATTCCTGTATACGGGGGACTTGATTCACAACTCTTTTAGGAGCCAAGAAATCAAGTCCCCCACAGCAGTTTTTTACAAGCTTTTAAAGGCAAAAACTACAAAATGGGCGGGATAGCAGACATGCAGGGATTCTATCAAAGTAAGAGAGAATACACACACCTGGGATTCTAAGTAGATAAGGAGAACTCTAATTCACTATTCAACTGTCTTAAGACAAGACTAACAGTCAAATATTTCTATTAAGTAAATATTTGCTGAAGCTCCTGGGGCTATTTACTTAATAGTAAATATTTGCTGAAGCTCCTGGAACAGTTACAAAAGGTCACATTCCTAAGGTAGGGGGCGAGAAGTGGTCACATTCTCATGGTAATATTTTCTTTCAGTAGGAAGGTTTGATTTTCCTTTTTCAATTGTTGCCTGTGGTGGGCGGGATGACTTAATTGCTGGTATTTCTCCACAGCTGAGACATCAACCCACAGTAACTGTTTCAATAGTGTCAAACAGAAACCAGCTGAAAACAAGACAGAACCAATTAGCCCCACCAAACCAAACAGGTTCCCAGTTTCTCAGGCCACAGCACTGTATGGGTCCTCCAGGGGAAAAAATCAAAGGGAGTAAAACAATAATGGGGTGGAATCAACGGAAAATCTCTGATAACGTGCATAACCAGAATAGATCAACCCCACCAAGGAAAGATATGGCAGATGTAATTGAAGATCCCATTCACAAACAATTGGCTGAGATGTCAGAATTCGATTCAGAATTTGGATTGCAAACAAGATTAATAAAATGGAATTAGGAATTCGAGGAGAAATTCAAAAGTTGTCTCAAGAATTTAACGAATTTAAAGACAAAACCACCAAAGACTTAGACACACTGAAGCAAGAATTTGCAGCCCTCAAAGATCTGAAAAATACAGTAGAATCACTCAGTAACTGAATGGAGCAAGCAGAAGAAAGAATTTCTGACATTGAAGACAAAGCCTTGAATGCTCCCAAACTCTCAAAGAGGAAGAGAAATGGAAAGCAAAAACAGATCATTCTCTCGGAGAGCTCTGGGATAATTCGATAAAGGCCAATCTCCGAATCATTGGAATTCCTGAAACGGATGAAGTGCCCTAGCTAGGCACAGAGGCTTTTCTCCATGAAATTATGAAAAAGAATTTTCCAAACATTCCTAGAGATCCTGAAATTCAGAGCGCAGACAGCTTCAGAAACCCAGGACGATCAACCCCAATAAGACATCCCCCAGGCACATCATAATTAACTTCACTAAAGTTAATATGAAGGAGGAAATTCTCAAAGCAGGCAGACATAAGAAAGCCATTACCTACAAAGGGAAAAATATTAGAATGACTGCAGATCTCTCTGCTGAAACTTTTCAAGCCAGAAGAGGGTGGTCATCAATTTTGAATCTGCTAAAGCAAAATAACTTTCAACCCCGGATCCTGTATCCAGCTAAACTGAGTTTCATTTATGATGGAGAAATTAAATACTTTAGTGACATTCATATGTTGAAGAATTTTGCCATAACTAAACCAGCTCTTCAGGATATCCTCAGACCTATCTTCCATAATGACGAAAGCAATCCTCTACCACAAAAGAAAAATTACTCAGAAACTTTTGATGAAACTCCAACTTCCACACTGGTGAAAGGATTAAAAACGTCCACTGGACTTTTGAAAAACTTAATACCCCAAATTTTACCAGACTTATCAATATTCTCCATTAATATGAATGGCTTAAACTGTCCTCTAAAGAGGCATAGGTTAGATGACTGGATACAAAAATTTAGGCCAGATATTTGTTGCATACAAGAATCACATCTTAACTTAAAAGACAAATATAGACTCAGGGTGAAAGGATGGTCATCCATATTTCAGGCAAATGGTAATCAGAAAAAAGCAGGTGTTGCAATTTTATTTGCAGATACAATAGGCTTTAAACCAAAAAAACTAAGGAAGGATAAGAATGGTCACTTCATATTTGTTAAGGGTAATACTCCATATAATGAGATTTCAATAATTAATATCTATGCACCCAACCAGAATGCACCTCAATTTATAAGGGAAACTCTAACAGACATAAGCAACTTGATTTCCTCCACCTCCATAATAGTTGGAGATTTCAACACCCCTTTGGCAGTGTTGGATCAATCCCCCAATAAGAAGCTGAGCAAAGAAATTTTAGATTTAAACCTAACCATCCAACATTTGGATTTAGTAGACATCTACAGAACATTTCATCCCAACAAAACTGAATACACATACTTCTCATCAGCCCATGGAACTTACTCCAAAATCGATCACATCTTAGGTCACAAGTCTAACCTCAGTAAATTTAAAGGAATCGAAATTATTCCTTGTATCTTCTTGGACCACCATGGAATAAAAGTTCAGCTGAGTAACAACACAAATCTGCATACTCATACAAAAACATGGAAGTTAAATAACCTTATGCTGAATGATAGCTGGGTCAGAGATGAGATCAGGAAGAAAATTGCCAAATTTTTGGAACAAACGACAATGAAGACACGAATTATCAGACCCTCTGGGATACCGCAAAGACAGTCCTAAGAGGTAATTTATAGCACTGCAAGCCTTCCTCAAGAGAATGGAAAGAAAAGAAGTTAACAACTTAATGGGACATCTCAAGCAACCTGAAAAGGAAGAATATTCCAACCACAAAAACAGTAGATGAAAAGAAATAACTAAAATTAGAGCAGAATTAAATGAAATCGAAAACAAAAGAATTATACAACAGATCAATAAATAAAAAAGTTAGTTTTTTGAAAAGGACAATAAGATAGATATACCTTTGGCCAACCTAAACAGGAAAAAAAGAGTAAAATCTCTAATCTCATCAATCAGAAACAACAAAGACGAAATAACAACAGACTCGTCAGAAATCCAAAAAATCCAAGATGGCAGCCGAGTAACAGCTTCCTTGCATCTGGGCACTGTGAGTCTGGGGACATAGGATTCCAGGCATCTCTGGCTGGTGGGAACTGCCTATCATCACTCCTATGAGGATACAGGGAGTCAGCGAGAGACTTCTGGACCCCAAGAGGAGGACTAAAATAGTGGAAAACTGGCAAGTGGTCGCGTGTGTTCAATCCGTCTAAACCCGCCCACAACTGTAAGTTCAGTAGCAGCGAGACTGCAAACCAGAAAGGCCTTACCTGTAAACTGTTTTGATGTCCTTGGGCTTGGCACTGAGTTGAACTGCCCTGGGGAAGGCCTGAGCGGGAGTGCGGAGAACTTTGGCCTTTGCCTAAGGCCCCAGTCTGAGCCGCTGAGCCAGACGGAGCTAATAGTGTTTGGCGGTGGGTCACACGGAACCATTGTCAGTGATCTGCCCCAGCAAGCTCCGCCCTCAGGGTCGCAGAGCTAGAAATGGGTGGGAGCTTGTAACCCAGAAACCAAGTAGCCTAAGGGTGGGGTTTGAGCCGCCTTGCAGCCCTAAACCTCAGGGGCAGAGTGAGACCGGTTTTGGCACACTGGGTAAGTGGATAGACACTTCAGCAGTGATTCCAGCGAGAAAGCTGGGAAAGCTTCTGCTCAGCAAGTTTACAAGTTCAAAGTGCCTTTTAAGTGGGCTGAAGAGAGATTTAGGGTGTCTACCTGCTGGGGTTTGAGAAATCAGCAGCCTCCAGTCGTATCAGAACTGTGACTAACATCTCAAACCCCAGAAGACCACGTGTTGCCCAGACAATATTCAATAACATATACAAACTGCTTTGTTTTTGGTTGTGTATTTTTTTCTGTTTTTTTGTTTGGTTGTTTTTTTTTGTTTGTTTGTTTATTTTGACATTGTTGATGTTCTTTTGTTTTTTAATTTCAATCTTTTCCGTACAGATCCCTTTTTCTTTCTCAACTTTTCTAGTTTAATTATAATTTCCCATTGCTGCCTTCTTTAATAACTACAACTTCATTTTTGCTAGTGTTTCTACCGCTATCATTTGGTTTTTCACCCAATTGTATCCCCATAAAGTTTTCTGTTTGCTTGTTTTGGTTTGATTTATAGCATTTTTGTCTTTCCTCTCTACTTGGTGGAGGTGGGGTAGTGTCTGATCCGGTTAGCAAAGAGCTGCTGACCTCAAGGGAACAACCCAACTGGGCACTCCCAGGAGGTGGGGTTTTTTAAGGTTGTGTCAAAGTACCCTACTGTACACTTATATTGCTCTGTCTCCCTCTTTCTGTACCTCTCCTCTTTTTGTCAATATTCCTTATCCCCACTCCCTCTCCTTTCTCTATCTTTCTTTTTTCTCTTATCACTCGGTCCTCCTTTCTTTCATCCCTTTTTTGCTCCTCAACCTTCTCACCCTTCTGGTCCTGTAACCCTTAGTCCACAGGCACAAGAATTTAAAGAGCAAGAGGAAGTGAAAGGAAAATTAGGGCAAGGAAACAGATAAATGAAATCACTCATGAGGAAGGATCAGCAGAAAACTCCAGGCAACATGAAGAACCAGTCCAGAACAACCCTGCCAAGGGACGATGAGCTAGCTACTGCAGAGAATTCCACTTATACAGAAATGTTAGGAATGACAGAAAGGGAATTTAGAATACACATGTTGAAAACAATGAAAGAAATGATGGAAACAATGAAGGAAACTGCTAATAAAGTGGAAAATAACCAAAAGGAAATCCAAAAACAGAATCAAATCAGAGATGAACGATATGAAGAATATAAAAAGGATATAGCAGAGCTGAAGGAAATGAAACAGTCAATCAGGGAACTTAAAGATGCAATGGAAAGTATCAGCAACAGGTTAGACCATGCAGAAGAAAGAATTTCACAGGTAGAAGACAAAGTTTTTGAGATAACTCAGATAGTAAAAGAGGCAGAAGAGAAGAGAGAGAAAGCAGAATGTTCACTGTCAGAATTATGGGACTTTATGAAGCGTTCCAACATACGAGTTATAGGAATTCCAGAAGGGGAAGAAGAATGCCCCAGAGGAATGGAAGCCATACTAGAGAATATTATAAAAGAAAATTTCCCAAACATCACCAAAGATTCTGACACCCTGCTTTCAGAGGGATATCGGACCCCGGGTCGCCTGAACTCTAACCGAGCTTCTCCAAGACACATTGTGATGAACCTGTCCAAAGTCAAGACAAAAGAAAAGATTCTGCAAGCTGCCAGGAGTAAGCGCCAGTTGACCTACAGGGGCAAATCCATCAGAGTGACCACAGACTTCTCTAATGAAACTTTCCAAGCAAGAAGACAATGGTCATCTACCTTTAATCTACTTAAACAGAACAATTTTCAGCCCAGAATTCTGTACCCTGCTAAGCTAAGCTTCAAAATTGATGGAGAAATCAAATCATTTACGGATATACAAACATTGAGAAAATTCGCCACAACAAGACCAGCCCTACAGGAAATACTTCAACCTGTTCTGCACACTGACCACCACAATGGATCAGCAGCAAAGTAAGAACTCAGAAATCAAAGGACAGAACCTAACCTCCACACTGATGCAAAAGATAAAACTAAGCAATGGACTCCCACCAAATAAGACGAATAGAATACTACCACACTTATCAATTATCTCAATAAATGTTAATGGCTTGAATTCCCCACTGAAGAGACATAGATTGGCTGACTGGATTAAAAAACACAAGCCATCCATTTGCTGTCTGCAAGAAACACACCTGCCTTCAAAAGACAAATTAAAGCTCCGAGTCAAGGGTTGGAAGACAATTTTTCAGGCAAATGGAATTCAGAAGAAAAGAGGAGTTGAAATTTTATTTTCAGATACATGTGGATTTAAAGCAACTAAAGTCAAAAAAGACAAAGATGGTCACTTTATATTGGTCAAGGGAAAACTACAACAAGAAGACATTTCAATTATAAATATTTATGCACCCAATTTAAATGCTCCCAGATTCTTGAAGCAGACCTTACTCAGTCTGAGCAATATGATATCTGATAATACCATCATAACAGGGGACTTTAACACACCTCTTACAGAGCTGGACATATCCTCTAAGCAGAAATTAAACAAAGATATAAGAGATTTAAATGAGACCTTAGACCAACTATGCTTGATAGACGCATATAGAACACTCCACCCCAAAGACAAAGAATATACATTCTTCTCATCACCCCATGGAACATTCTCCAAAATAGATCATATCCTGGGACACAAAACAAATATCAACAGAATCAAAAGAATTGAAATTTTACCTTGTATCTTCTCAGACCATAAGGCAATAAAGGTGGAACTCAACTCTAACAAAAATGCTCAACCCCACCCAAAGGCATGGAAATTAAACAATCTTCTGTTGAATAACAGATGGGTGAAGGAAGAAATAAAACAGGAAATCATTAACTTCCTTGAGCATAACAACAATGAAGACACAAGCTACCAAAACCTGTGGGATAGTGCAAAAGCAGTTTTGAGAGGAAAATTCATCGCTTTAGATGCCTACATTCGAAAAACAGAAAGAGAGCACATCAACAATCTCACAAGAGATCTTATGGAATTGGAAAAAGAAGAACAATCTAAGCCTAAACTCAGTAGAAGAAAAGAAATATCCAAAATCAAATCAGAGATCAATGAAATTGAAAACAAAAGAATCATTCAGAAAATTAATGAAACAAGGAGTTGGTTTTTTGAAAAAATAAATAAAATAGATAAACCATTGGCCAGACTAACTAGAAATAGAAAAGTAAAATCTCTACTAACCTCAAACAGAAACGATAAAGGGGAAATAACAACTGATCCCACAGAGATAGAAGAGATCATCTCTGAATACTACCAGAAACTCTATGCCCAGAAATTTGACAATGTGAAGGAAATGGATCAATATTTGGAATCACACCCTCTCCCTAGACTTAGCCAGGAAGAAACAGACCTCCTGAACAGACCAATTTCAACCACTGAGATCAAAGAAACAATAAAAAAGCTTCCAACTAAAAAATGCCCTGGTCCAGATGGCTTCACTCCAGAATTCTATCAAACCTTCAAGGAAGAGCTTATTCCTCTACTGCAGAAATTATTCCAAAAAACTGAGGAAGAAGGAATCTTCCCCAACACATTTTATGAAGCAAACATCACCCTGATACCAAAACCAGGAAAAGACCCAAACAAAAAGGAGAATTTCAGACCAATCTCACTCATGAATATAGACGGAAAAATTCTCAACAAAATCCTAGCCAATAGATTACAGCTTATCAGCAAAAAAGTCATTCATCATGATCAAGTAGGCTTCATCCCAGGGATACAAGGATGGTTTAACATACGCAAGTCCATAAACATTATCCACCATATTAACAGAGGCAAAAATAAAGATCACATGATCCTCTCAATAGATGCAGAAAAAGCATTTGATAAAATCCAGCATCCTTTTCTAATTAGAACACTGAAGAGTATAGGCATAGGTGGCACATTTCCAAAAACTGATTGAAGCTATCTATGACAAACCCACAGCCAATATTTTACTGAATGGAGTAAAACTGAAAGCTTTTCCTCTTAGAACTGGAACCAGACAAGGTTGTCCTCTGTCACCTTTACTATTCAACATAGTGCTGGAAGTTCTAGCCAATACAATTAGGCAAGACAAGGAAATAAAGGGAATCCAAATGGGAGCAGAGGAGGTCAAACTCTCCCTCTTTGCTGACGACATGATCTTATACTTAGAGAACCCCAAAGACTCAACCACAAGACTCCTAGAAGTCATCAAAAAATACAGTAATGTTTCAGGATATAAAATCAATGTCCACAAGTCAGTAGCCTTTGTATACACCAATAACAGTCAAGATGAGAAGCTAATTAAGGACACAACTCCCTTCACCATAGTTTCAAAGAAAATGAAATACCTAGGAATTAACCTAACGAAGGAGGTGAAGGACCTCTATAAAGAAAACTATGAACTCCTCAGAAAGGAAATAGCAGAGGATATTAACAAATGGAAGAACATACCATGCTCATGGATGGGAAGAATCAACATTGTTAAAATGTCTATACTTCCCAAAGCAATCTACCTATTCAATGCCATTCCTATCAAAGTACCTACATCATACTTTCAAGATTTGGAAAAAATTATTCTGCATTTTGTATGGAACTGGAAAAAACCCTGTATAGCTAAGGCAGTTCTCTGTAACAAAAATGAAGCTGGGGGCATCAGCATACCAGATTTTAGTCTGTACTACAAAGCCATAGTGCTCAAGACAGCATGGTACTGGCACAAAAACAGAGACATACACACTTGGAATCGAATTGAAAACCAAGAAATGAAACTAACATCTTACAACCACCTAATCTTTGATAAACCAAACAAGAACTTACCTTGGGGGAAAGACTCCCTATTCAATAAATGGTGTTGGGAGAACTGGATGTCTACATGTAAAAGACTGAAACTGGACCCACACCTTTCCCCACTCACAAAAATTGACTCAAGATGGATAAAGGACTTAAATTTAAGGCATGAAACAATAAAAATCCTCCAAGAAAGCATAGGAAAAACACTGGAAGATATTGGCCTGGGGAAAGACTTCATGAAGAAGACTGCCATGGCAATTGCAACAACAACAAAAGTAAATAAATGGGACTTCATTAAACTGAAAAGCTTCTGTACAGCTAAGGAGACAATAACCAAAGCAAAGAGACAACCCACACAATGGGAAAGGATATTTGCATATTTTCAATCAGACAAAAGCTTGATAACTAGGATCTATAGAGAACTCAAATTAATCCACATGAAAAAAGCCAACAATCCCGTATATCAATGGGCAAGAGACATGAATAGAACTTACTCTAAAGACGACAGACGAATGGCTAACAAACACATGAAAAAATGTTCATCATCTCTATATATTAGAGAAATGCAAATCAAAACATCCCTGAGATATCATCTAACCCCAGTGAGAATGGCCCACATCACAAAATGTCAAAACTGCAGATGCTGGCGTGGATGTGGAGAGAAGGGAACACTTTTACACTGCTGGTGGGACTGCAAACTAGTACAACCTTTCTGGAAGGAAGTATGGAGAAACCTCAAAGCACTCAACCTAGACCTCCCATTCGATCCTGCAATCCCATTACTGGGCATCTACCCAGAAGGAAAAAAATCCTTTTATCATAAGGACACTTGTACTAGACTGTTTATTGCAGCTCAATTTACAATCGCCAAAATGTGGAAAGAGCCTAAATGCTCACCAACCCAGGAATGGATTAACAAGCTGTGGTATATGTATACCATGGAATATTATTCAACCATTAAAAAAAATGGAGACTTTACATCCTTCGTATTAACCTGGATGGAAGTGGAAGACATTATTCTTAGTAAAGCATCACAAGAATGGAGAAGCATGAATCCTATGTACTCAATCTTGATATGAGGACAATTAATGACAATTAAGGTTATGGGGGGGAAGCAGAAAGAGGGATGGAGGGAGGATGGTGGGGCCTTGGTGTGTGTCACACTTTATGGGGGCAAGACATGATTGCAAGAGGGACTTTACCTAATAATTGCAATCAGTGTAACTGGCTTATTGTACCCTCAATGAATCCCCAACAATAAAAAAAAAAAAGGTAAAAAAAAATCCTTAATGATTATTACAAGAAAGTTTATTCTCAGAAATATGAAAATCTGAAGGATACTGACCAATACTTAGAAGCACGTCACCTTCCAAAACTTAGCCAGAATCAAGTGAAAATGTTGAACAGGCCCATATCAAGTTCTGAAATAGCATCAACCGTACAAAACCTCCCTAAAAAGAGAAGCCCGGGACCAGATGGTTTCATGTCAGAATTCTACCAAACTTTAAAGCGGAATTAGTACCTATATTACTCAACCTGCTCCAAAAGGCAGAAAAAGAAGGAAGACCACCCAACACATTGCATGAAGCAAACATCATTCTGATCTCCAAACCAGGAAAAGATCCAAGAAGAAAAGAAAATTATAGACCAATATCATTAATGAATATAGATGCAAAAATATTTAACAAGATCCTAACAAACAGAATCCAGCAACACATCAAACAAATTATACATCATGACCAAGTTGGTTTTATCCCAGGGTCTCAAGGGTGGTTCAATATCTGTAAATCTATAAGTATAATTCAGCACATAAACAAATTAAAAAACAAAGACCATATGACTTTCTCAATCGATGCATAAAAAGCTTTTGATAATATCCAGCATCCCTTCATGATCAGAACACTTTAGAAATTGGTATAGAAGGGACATTTCTTAAACTGATAGAGGCCATCTACAGCAAACCCACAGCCAATATCATATTGAATGGAGTTAAATTGAAATCATTTCCACTCAGATCAGGAACCAGACAAGGCTGCCCATTGTCTTCATTGCTCTTTAACATTGTAATGGAAGTTTTAGCCATTGCAATTAGGTAAGAAAAGGCGATCAGTGGTATCCATATAGGGTAAGAAGAGATCAAACTTTCGCTCTTCACAGATGATATGATTGTATATCTGGAAAACACCAGGGATTCTACTACAAACTCTTAGAAGTAATCAGGGAATACAGCAGCATCTCAGGTTACATAATCATCATTCATAAATCCGTAGCCTTTATATATACCAACAGTGGTCAAGTTGAAAAATCAGTTAAGGACAATATTCCATTCACAATAGTGCTGAAGAAGATCAAATATTTGGAAGTTTATCTAACAAAGGACGTGAAAGATCTGTATAAAGAGAACTATCAAACGCTAAGAAAAGAAATAGCTGAAAATGTTAACAAATGGAAGAACATACCATGCTCATGGCCGGGAAGAATCAATATTGTTAAAATATTCATACTACCCAAAGCAATATATAATTTTAACGCAATCCCTATTAAATCTCCACTGTCATACTTTAAAGATCTTGAAAAAACAATACTTTATTTTATATGTAATCAGAAAAAAACCTCGAATAGCCAAGACATTACTCAGAAATGAAAACAAAGCAGGAGGAATCACACTACCAGACCTCAGACTATACTATAGATCGATAGTGATCAAAACAGCATGGTACTGGCACAAAAACAGAGAAGTAGATGTCTGGAACAGAATAGAGAACCAAGAGATGAATCCAGCTACTTACTGTTATTTAATCTTAGACAAGCCAATTAAAAACATTCAGATGGGAAAAGATTTCCTATTTAACAAATGGTGCTGGGTGAACTGGCTGGCAACCTGCAGAAGACTGAAACTGGACCAAACACTAACTAAGATAGACTCTCACTGGATTAAAGATTTAAACTTAAGACATGAAAGTATAAAAATACTTGAAGAGAGTGCAGGGGAAACCCTTGAGGAAATTGGTCTGGGTGAGTATTTTAAGAGGAGGACCCCCCAGGCAATTGAAGCAGCTTCAAAAGTACACTACTTGGACCTGATAAAACTAAAAAGCTTCTGCACAACCAAGAACACAGTAAGTAAAGCAAGCAAACAGCCCTCAGAATGGGAGAAGATATTTGCAGGTTATGTTTCTGACAAAGGTTTAATAACCAGAATCCACAGAGAACTCAAACATATAAGCAAGAAAAGAACAAGTGATCCCATCACAGGCTGGGCAAGGGATTTGAAGAGAAACTTCTCTGAAGAAGACAGGTGCGCAGCCTACAGACATATGAAAAAATGCTCATCATCTTTAATCATCAGAGAAATGCAAATCAAAATTACTTTGAGATATCATCTAATTCAAGTAAGATTAGCCTATATCACAAAATCCCGAGACCAGAGATGTTGACGTGGATGTGAAGAAAAGGGAGTACTTCTACACTGCTGGTGGGACTGCAAATTAATACATTCCTTTTGGAAAGATATATGGAGAACACAGAGATCTAAAAAATAGATCTTCCATTGAATCCTATAATTCCTCCACTAGGCATATACCCAGAAGACCAAAAATCACATCATAACAAAGATATTTGTACCAGAATGTTTATTGCAGCCCTATTCATAATTGCTAAATCATGGTAAAAGCCCTAGTGCCCATTGATCCATGAATGGATTAATAAATTGTGGTATATGTATACCATGCAATATTATGCAGCCTTAAAGAAAGATGGAGACTTTACCTCTTTCATGTTTACGTGGATGGAGCTTGAACATATTCTTCTTAGTACAGTATCTCAAGAATGGAAGAAAATGTATCCAATGTACTCAGCCCTACTATGAAACTAATTTATGGTTTTCACATGAAAGCTATAACCCAGTTACAACCTAAGAATACAGGGAAGGGGGAAAGGAAGGGGAGGGAGGATGGAGGTGGGCAGAGGGAGGGGGATTGGTGGGATTACACCTGCAGTGCATCTTACAAGGGTATATGTGAAACTTAGTAAATGTGGAATGTAAATGTCTTAGCACAATAACTAAGAAAATGCTAGGAAGGCTATGTTAACCAGTGTGATGAAAATGTGTCAAACAGTCTCTGAAACTACTGTATGGTGCCCCATGATTACATTAATGTACACGGCTATGATTTAATAAAATAAAAAAAAAGAATTCTACAACAGATCAATAAATCAAAAAGTTGGTTTTTTGAAAAGGTCAATAAAATACATAAACCGTTGGCTAACCTAATCAGGAAAAAAGAGTAAAATCTCTAATTTAATCAATCAGAAATGACAAAGACGAAATAACAACATACTCCTCAGAAATTCATAAAATCCTTAATGAATATTACAAGAAACTTTATTCTCAGAAATATGAAAATCTGAAGGAAATTGAGCAATAATTGGAAGCACATCACCTTCCACAACTTAGCCAGAATCAAGTGGAAATATTGAACAGGCCTATATTAAGTTCTGAAATAGTATCAACCATACAAAGTCTCCCTAAAAAGAAATGCCAAGATCAAACCAAAAAGCTTTTGCACAGCCAAGAACACAGTAAGTAAAACAAGCAGAGAACCCTCAGAATGGGTGAAGATATTTGCAGGTATGTCTCCGACAAAGGTTTAAAAACCAGAATCCACAGAGAAATCAAACATAGTAGCAAGAAAAGAATAAGTGATCCCATCACACGCTGTCCAAAAGACCTGAAGAGAAACTTCTCTGAAGAAGACAGGCATACGGTCTACAGACATATGAAAAATGATCATCCTTAATCATCAGAGAAATGCAAATCAAAACTACTTTGAGATATCATCTAACTCCAGTAAGATTAGCCCATATCACATAATTTCAAGATCAGAGATGTTGGCGTGGATGTGGAGAAAAGGGAACACTTCTACACTGCTGGTGGGAATGCAAATTAATACATTCCTTTTGGAAAGATGTTTGGAGAACACTTAGAGATCTAAATATAGATCTGCCATTCAATCCTATAATTCCCCTACTAGGTATATACCCAGAAGACCAAAAATCACATTATAATAAAGATATTTGTACCAGAATGTTTATTGCAGCCCAATTCATAATTGCTAAGTCATGGAAAAACCCACGTGCCCATCGATCCACAAATGGATTACTAAACTATGGTATATGTACACCATGGAATATTATGTAGCCATAAAGAAAGATGCAGACTTTACCTCTTTCATATTTACATGGATGGAGCCGGACCATTTTCTTCTTAGTAAAGTATGTCAAGAATGGAAGAAAAAGTATCGAATGTACTCAGCTCTACTATGAAACTAATTTATGGCTTTCATATGAAAGCTATAACCCAGTTATAACCTCAGAATATGGGGAAGGGGGAGAAGGAGGAGAGAGAGGTGGGAGAATGGGAGGAGGGAGGATGATTGGTGGGATTACACCTACGGTGCATCTTGTAAGGGTACATGTGAAAGTTAATAAGTGTAGAATATAAATGTCTTAAGACAATAACTAAGAAAATGCCAGAAATGCTATGTTAACCAGTGTGATGAAAATATGTCAAATGGTATATAATACCAGTGTATGGTGCCTCATGGTCACATTAATGTACACAGCTATGATTTAATAAAAATGAATAAATAAAAATAAATGAGGCAACAATGGAAAATTATATTGAAACAAAAAATATAGAAAGACAAGAAAGAAAAATCTAGGGGGAAAATGTTGAAATAAAACAAAATAAAACAAAAACAAAAGAAGTAGCATATATATATATGTACATATCTTGCTGAATATTATCTGGACAACCGGTGATCTTGTGGGGCATAATATTTTAATCACAATACTGATACATTTGTACAAAATGGAGACTGGAGCCTTCTGCTGATTTCTCAAACCCTGCAGGATTGAGAGCCTAAATCTCTCCTCAGCCCACTTAAAACACACTTTAAATCATTAACTTTGGGTAAGCAGAAGCTTTCCCAGGAAAGCACTTCTTGTTGGGATCTCTCCTAAAGAGGCTGCCCACTTATTCAGTGCACCAAAGTGGTCTCACTGTATGCCCCTGAGGGCCAAGGATGCCAAGCATCCCTGCTACTGCCAAACACTGAAATCTCCACTCTTCTCCAGTGTCTCAGTCCCGGCCTTTAGCACTGCTCAGTCACTAGATTACACACCCAAGTTCTCCCAGCCTGATCCTCACTCTAAGACTCTGAGAAAAGAGCCTGCAGGGGCAGTTCTTCTAAAATGGCTGTGTGTGTGGCCAACAGTCTAACTATTAGCTGCATTACAGCTTAATGGCACAGTCTGGGGCCCTTGATTGCACTTAAACTCATCCGTATTCTTGCTCAACTTCTCCCAAGGTAGTTCAACCAAATGCTCAAGTCCAAAATAACAAAACAGCCCACAGGAAAATCTTTCTTGTTTCCAATCTCGCTGCTGTTGTAATTACAGCTGCAGACAGCCTCAGACCAAACTAACACAACCACTTGCCAGTTCTCCACCGCTTTTCTCCTTCTCTTGGGGTCCAGAAGTCTCTAGCTGTCTCCCTGCATACCCTAAGGGATGTTTCAGGGCAGAGCCCATAAGCCAGAGATGCCTGGAGTCTTCTCCCTGAAATCTTGCTGCTCCTGGTTGCAAAGAAGCTGTTACTCTGTCACCATTTTGCTCCCTGTTCGATTGGTGATTTTGGAGGTTACTATTGAGAGCACATATAGTGAGAATAAGATGGAGTCAGTCAGGCTAGGGCTGAGACAACAGAGCTAATCTGGCTGGTTTAGGTCCTACAGTGACCTTCACCTCATGTCTTCCATCCTTATTGTTTTATAATTTGGCTTTAACCTAAAAGCGTATATCTTAAGTAGTTTAGGACAATTGATTTAGGACATTAACTTTCGAATTGGAATATTATTGTATGGGTCATGGGTTAAGTCAATTATTGTTTCTTGTACTTCATAAGTTATGGCAAGTACCATTAATTAAGATAAGTGTTAATTATTGTTGTTTATGATAAGGGTTAGTATGGTTCTTGCTTTGAACTTTTATGTATAAAACTGTGATTTTGGAAATAGAAGAATAGAATAGTCTTGGAGAGATTACTCCCACTGTTCTTCAGAATTGTTGACCTTCAGACAAATGAAGTTTGGTGGACCTATCCTCATCTCTGCATATTGGCTGACAGTGACAGGTGGTCATAACCTCTTATTCCAGTAACACTGTCATAATATTTTGGAGGATACTGCAAAACAGCCCGCTGATATGACAGCAAGCTTAACTGATGAATCTTTATGATATTTAGCCATGTGAATTATAGTTGATTTTTAAAATCTTGGTAACTGGAAATTAAACACTCAAAAAACACTTGTCCAGTGATTAATTGAGAAAGGACATAGCACCTCCAGGTCTGATGTCCTGGGTTTGATGCATGAGTGTGTCAAAGAAGAGGATATACTAGGAGGTATGTCAGTAGGAAACAGCCTGTACTTTCTGCATAAGGCACAGCATAAGCTTGGGACCAAAGCCTGTTAATTACAGGGCCTACAGAGAAAGTCATTTCCTCTGTTGATATGATTGTGCAATGAAATCACAGATCAGCATTTACTGTGTTGGCTTGGGCAATGCACAAATTTCAGCTTCATTTTTTTTCCTGGGCTGATCAGTCTATTGCAAAATACATTATAAAACTATACATTGACCACTGTACAACATTCAAAACAAGGAATAAAAAACCCACTGATGAAATTGTTTAAATCATAAATTTGCACTAATTATAGCACTTGCTATACATTAGTCATTAAAATTTCACTTTTCATTTATTGTCTCCAGCTCCCCGCATTTACATCCCTTTTAAATTTAAATATTATTAGATGGAGACATGGATGCTTGAAAGTAAATTATGGTTCAATTCTTAGAAGAAAGAAATTAATTCCTCTCTAGATTGCTGGACTGTGATTAGAACAATAATCATTTCTCTTTTTTAAAATAAGTAAAAAAAACTAACACCCTGAGTTTACTTTTTCCTCTACTATTGTGCAGCTCTATAGAATCACTTGTCATAAAGTTGAGGAAGGAATGTTTCTGGCTCAGGTGGTGACTTTAATTAAAAACACTTCTAAATTTACCAACAGAACACTCTGTGACTAAGAGAGTAATTTGTTATTCCTCTGGACAAATCAAAAAGTTCCCTGTGAACAAATTGGAACAGAGAGGATAAAGTAACCCATCACCTACATCCCCAGGCCAGGCGAAGGCATCCAGCTGCCCTGAGCAGAGGAGTCCCCTGAACCAGCTTGAAGGCAGCTCAGTAAGTCCCTCCCTGCCTGCAGTTCACAGATGAACGGAGACATCTGGCCATGCCATTCTTGGCAAGAAAAATTTACCTTCCTAAGTTCTTTATTCTTCAAAATTCTTTTTACATTCTATACTTCACCACTACCTAAATGCACATCTCTTCTCTCCGT
Source organism: Nycticebus coucang (assembly GCF_027406575.1). NCBI lineage: Eukaryota > Metazoa > Chordata > Mammalia > Primates > Lorisidae > Nycticebus > Nycticebus coucang. The sequence goes on from NC_069796.1 coordinate 82,903,780, forward strand.
GTTCCTACCCCCATGCTCCTCCATCTGCATTTGAGCATTTGCTTTCTATTCCATTTATCTCATTTCTCTTTCCTCTGACAGCTTTTATTCTCCTGCCTTCTCCCTTTCATTTATCTTTGTCCCTAATTCTGATTGCACTAATCAAAATTATTTTTCTTTGACTTCACAATCTTCAAACTCACTTTTCATATTGATATTTCTTTATTTATAATGTATCAACCTTTATAAAATGGGTTGTACCCTACAAATCTTGTACCTTCTGTGATTGTTCTCAGTCATTTCTCTGCCCTTAATTTATTGCTTTTAAAATTCTATTTTAATTTCCTTGTAAATTCTTTCTATTCTTCCCTCCCATTCTACACCTTTCTTTCTTCTCAGTCTCCTTTCTTTTATCTTAAATGTATTTAATTGTATCCTTTCTACCACTTCTTTACATTCATAAACATAGTTTTCCACAATGATTATTTATTCTTCTATAATGTCCTTTTACATATTTCTGACCATTTTTGAGATGCTTCAAAAGCATTTAGTTTTATCTTGTATAGGTTCTAACTTCTTTTAATTCAAAAAATTTTAGGAAGTTTATTTTTGTTCTGATTCTTATTTTTAAACTTTTCTTTTAATGTAAACTTCCTCTAAATGGCTATTTGGTATATATAATTATTAATAACAAATAATTTTTAAAATATAGAAAAATGTGTAGTTATTACGAAGCATTCTGTTTAAAAACTTTAAAATCAAGGAAATTTACTATAAAAGTTTCTCTTTATTTTTAATTTATATTTATAAATTTTTTTCATAAAATATATATTCCACATATAGATTCTTATGCTATTTGAAAAATAACCAATGCCTCTCCCATAAGATGCATTTTTAATAACATTTTGCTTCTGTGGTTTTAGTTTATATCAGTTTGCATAAATAGATATTGTCCTGCCAGTTGTGTGCTATTAAGAATATTAATGTGTATTTTTGAAACTGCTTCAATTGCCCGGGGGGTTCTCCTCATGAAATGCTCACCCAGACCAATTTCTTCAAGGGTTTTCTGGAACATATTCTTCTTAGTAAAGTATCCCAAGAATGGAAGAAAAAATACCCAATGTACACAGCCCTACTATGAAACTAATTTGGGGCTCTCACATGAAAGCTATAACCCAGCTACAACTTAACAATAGGGGGAAGTGGGAAAGGGGGGGGTGGGTAGAGGGAGGGGAATCAGTGGGATCACACCTGTGGTGCATATTACAGGGGTATTTGTGAAACTTGGTAAATGTAGAATGTAAATGTTTTGGCACAGTAACTGAGATAACACCGGAAAGGCTATGTTAACCACTGTGATAAAAATGTGTCAAATGGTTTACGAAGTGAGTGTATGATGCCCCATAATCATATCATTGTATACAGTTATGATTTAATAAAAAAATTAAAAAAAATAAAAAAATAAAAAAAATAAAAAAGAATATTAATGTGGAGGCATTAATTTAATGTTGGGGCAAAAACAAATAATACATTGGAATATCTGCAGAAATGTAAAATAGAGTGATCAATAATGGCCTTCCAGTGTAAAACATACTATATAAGGTCAATCTTTTATTGGAGATATGGAATAGAAGTATGTGTTCAACAGGTCAAATAAATGACGTAAAATATTTTATTAATATCCCATAGGGTGTAATTATGACAGATGTGAGAAATACTTTATGTACTAGGTGAATAATCACACCATGTAAAGATTGGAATTCTTTACAACTATTTTAAGTAACAATATTTATTTAAATATTATGGTTACAAATAACCCATGAGGTGTCATTTCATTTAACATCTTGCATGGATTAACCTCAAGATATCACAGAGAGAGGGTAGAAACTGATTTGGAAATGGACCAGACCAGCCAGGAGAAAGCTCCCGAGCTCCAGGGTCATATTTCCAAAGTGGTGGGAGAAGCTGCCCAAAAAAAGCATGTGGAGCCAGAGACCCCAGAATGTGAGACAAGGGTATTAGGATGTACCAGGGTCCAGGAAGAGCAGGAAGGTTCTGGGAACAAGCAGGAAAGCCTGATCTCCTGGGAGCTTTGCTGATGATGACTGATGGTTCACCCAGGGAACTCCAGCCTTAATAGTGGGTAATTGTTTCTTTCTTTGTTTTCTCCGCTTAGTTTCCTTTCATATTATTCTTCTCTTCTCAATGCCCCACTTTAGATTCTGCCTACTAATACCTGTGAAGTTCTTACATTGGTATATTTTTTATTTTTTGTGTGTTAGACATTGTTACTTTCTCTGCTGCTTCTTTAATTCACATTGTTAGTACAGTGTCACCCACTCCGTCATTGTTTGTTTCTGAACCTCCTCCACTCTCACACTTAGGGGTCTTTCACTTTGAAAATTAAACTCTGTCTACACAAATAGATTTTATTACCTGTTATTTCTTCCCTGTCCTGAATGTGTGTGTTTTCATCACCTCTGTCATATTAACATTGCCTTATAATCCAATTTGTTCACCACACGCTCACCTTTTCATCTTGCCATCTTCCAGTATTTAAATCCATGTCCCTGTTTTTCCAAGTTCACTACTATCATTTATTCATTAACTTTTTCAGTCTAAAAATAATTTGGAAGATTTTCTATTTCAATCATTTTTAGGTATATGCTTTGTCATTTTTATTCCATTATTATTTCAGTCTCTCGGTTTTTGTTTCTGTCATGAGAGTGTTTCCTTTTTTCTTTTTCAGTTTCTACCACACCCTGTTCTCATCTATCATCTTGTGTTCAGTATCTGTGGGCCTAAGAAGTAAACTGACAAAAGATGGATTAATAGATACAGGAAAGTTTTCATATGCATCTGGAAGCTCACAAAAAAAGTAGTACATTAATGGCTAAAATTAGGGGCTTACATAGTTTCTTTTAAAAAGGAAAGAAGGGCAGAGAAAATGCTTCTATGGAAAGGACAAATGAGTATTTAGGAGAACAAACAGATAAAGAGGTGTGTGATAATGTTTCTTTATGCAGGTGTATGTGGTCTTTTTGTTTTTGTTTTTTTTTTTTAAGTGACCATAAAACTCTCTAGGGGGAGAGAATTTATGACAGCTTCATTTCCTGATGTTTCTGCTTTTAGTGGGACAAGGGCAGCTCCCAGAAGACATCCTTTTGCATCTGTTGAACATTAAATGTCCTTAGTTTAATCTTTATTTTATCTCTGAAGGTTTAACTGGGTCCACAAGATCTCACCACAATGTTATTATAGCACTTTGTTAGTCATAACACAAATGTTTCTAGAAAATTATTGCTTTTCCTTCCCTAAAATATCCCATTTCATGCCTTCTAATGTATTCTTACAAACATATTTTCAATTATTTCTTATACATTACTTATACCTTTTCTACTTTTTTTGCCTCTATGACTTTTTTACTTGCACAATTCTCTTTATATTGTTGCCTGTTCATTTGTGTTTTTTTCTTTTCTCCTTCACTCTCCTTAGCTGATTTTCATCTTGGGATGACAGTAAAATCACCCTGTTTTTGCATTTATAGTTTCACTTGTCCTTCACATTATTTTCTTTTATTTTTTCTTTTATTAAGTCATATATACATAGATCATGAATACATTTATGCCTTTGTGGGATTCAATGTGTTGATTATTTGTATAAATTGGAGTGCTTACATCCTACTAATTAATATAGCTTTCACCTCATTTAATCACAGTGTTAAGACGTTTGTCTTCAATACTTGATACATTTGACTTGTACCCTTGCAATGTGCTCCATAGGTGTGGTCCCACCATTAACCCTCCCTCTATCAAACCACCACCTCCCTTCCTATACACCACCCCTTCCCTCCTTCATCCTAGGCTATACTTGTGATTCATCTCTCATATGAAAGTGTGTATGATTATAAATTGGTTTTATAGTAGTACTGAGTACGTTGGATATTTTTTTTCATTCCTGAGATACTTTACTGAGAAGAATATTTTCCAGCTCCATCCATGTAAACATAAAAGAGTTAAAGTCCCCATCTTTTTTAAATGTTGCATAGTATTGCATGGTATACATATACCATAATTTATTAATCCATTCATGGGTCAATGGGCCCTTGGGCTTTTTCCTTCACTTTGACAAAACATTGTCTCCTGACTTTAATTCTCTTTCTCATTTATTTCCTTTTCATTTCTCCTGTTTATTTTAGTACCTATTTTAAACATTCTCTTCATGTGCCACCACATTTTTCTTTTTTATATATCTTGTATGTCTGTTTCAGAATTAACTTGTCAAATTCAGCATTACCAAAGGGATTTACGTTTTGTTTGATATGGTATTAAATTTTAAATGTTGATGAGAATTGATCTTTTATGACATAGGATATTCTGATATATAAATGCTCTACACAATACTACCTGTTTCTATCTTAATACCTTTCAATTGATTTATACAATTATATGCAAGAAATTATTGTACTAATTTGACTTAATCTCATAGTTTTATTATTATTGAAAATTTTATGTTTTCTAAAATTATGATACCAAATGTATTACTATAATGATCTATCTGGTAGAGTTACTAAGCTGTGCTTATATTATAACTTTCTCCAAAGTTTCAAATTTATTTTTCAGTGTAGACCATCTTATCTTCAGTGAATAACAACAATCAATTATTTTGTTTTGGAAATGCTTATCTCTGCTTTCCTTTCACCACACATTTTAGAAGCCATAAATGTAATTTAAAATAGAAACAATGATAGCTGGCATGCTTCTTATACTTGAGATTTACTCAAATCTTAAAACTACACTTGGTTACAAAATTTATATTCCCTATGTTTATAAACTACCTTGCATAAAGTTAAAAATTTGTTTATATTTATAATATACTATGGGGGTTTAATTTTTCATCATAAATCATTTTTCAATATATATAAATGCACCTTTCTCATTTACTGAAATGGTCATGTGCCTTGCTAACTTTAGTTATTAATAGGTGAATCAATCAGTAGGTTTCCTAAAGTTCAGACATCCTAGTATTTCTGAGAAAATACACATACCTCATAATATAGTTTTCTTTCTTTCTTTCCTTCTTTCGTTCCTTCCTTCTTTCCTCCCTCACTCTCATCTCCCTCCCTCCCTCTCTCTCTGTCTCTCTCTGTGTCTCTTTATCTCTCTCTCTTTTCTTTTCGTTCTTTCTTTTTGAGACAGAGTCTAGCTTGGTCACCCAGGCTAGAGTGAAGTGGCATCATCATAGCACACAGCAATCTCAGACTCCTGGAGTCAAGTGATCCTCCTTCCTCCACCTCCTGAGAAACTAAGGTTACAGGTGCTAATTTTTTTCTCTTTCATAGAAATGGGAGCATCTTTCATCAGGTCCCTGGCAGTTCTACACATGCTTTCTGTTTTATGGATTTCTTTGTTCTGGGTAGTTCATACAATGAAATCACACAACATGTGGCTTTGACTCTGATTTATTTAACGTGTTTGCTGGATTTTCTCAAGAAAACATGGTTATGCAGGTGGTTAGCTGGAGAATGGCTGCTGTCCTATATGGTCTCAATATTGATCATGGTGGAATGGCCTCAGGTACAGTTTTCAGAGCTGTCTTAAGTGCCCCAGATTTCCTCCCTGTGGCTGCCTATCCACTACAGGCCAGCACGCTGCCCACATGTGGCTATCAGAGTTCCAAGTGAGACAGGAGACCAACCCCCACCCCTGCCCCCCACCATGGCCATGCAGTCATTATGAAGAACTGCTGGTGTTCAGCTGGCTGTGCAGTGATTGACCAAAGCTAGTCCCATGTTCAAGGAGTGGAGAAAATAGCCACCTAGTGAGTGCAGCCACCCTGTCACATTAAAATGTAAATGGGAAAGGGAAGGATCTATAGATGTTTTTCAATCTACTATATTCTGGGATCAAGAACATTTAATATGAGAGAAATTGGAGACAGGGAGTAGAGAATTACTTGAAGGAGTACAGTTCAAAAGGGAGGAGGATAAATGACTCAAGAAATATACAAGAAATACAATACATGTGTACATTGCTAAGGGAATTTTTCAAAAATCACATGAGAGAGAATAAAAAAAGATAGGTTATTGAGAAAAAAAGACAGATCCAGATTTATTGGCTAATGAAAGGAATCATGGAGAGTTCATTCACTGTGCTAGGAGAGAAGGATGAAATTCTAAGCAAGGACACAAAATATGTGATAAATGCAATGCTGGCATTCTGAAGGGATTTTTTTTTCAAGACAGAGTCTCACCCTGTCACCCTCAGTAGAGTACCGTGGCATCACAGCTCTCAGCAACCTCCAACTCTTGAACTTAGGTGATTCTCTTGCCTCAGCCTCCCAAGTAGCTTGGTCTACAGGCACCCACCACAACGCCCTGCTATTTTTTGTTGGAATTTGGCCAGGGCTGTGTTCAAACCAGCCACTCTCAGTATATGGGGCTGGAGACCTACCCACTGATCCATAGGTGCCACCTTGAAGGTAATATTTAGAAATCTTTGCTTTTCTTATGAAAATTACAGTATACCATCATTTGACTATGATAGAGAGAGAGGTTATGTTGGCAGTTTGAGATTAGAAAAGATAATACAAAGTAGTCATCAGAGGAAGGAGAAATTAAATAGACTTGGAATAGTTTAGAAAATGTAGTATAATTTCTGAAAATCATAAAAGTTCACTGGAATTTAGTGGTAATGAATTTGATATAAGTTGAGTTAATAGCCCTTTGTGTTATTCTCCATTGTTGGTTATATGGGTAGATTGGATAAGTAAGACAAAATATAAGATATAGCTATAATTTTTTTTTCCTATGGTGTGGACTAGGAACTAGGAAAAAAAGAAACACAATCTGATGTTTTTTACTGGGAGTGGTCATAATGCTGGGTCTTAAAAGGTTTGAGTAAGGAGGAAAGAGAGGCTATAGGAGGGTGATGGAGAATAAAGAAATCAATGGGGTTGAGCTCATGACATCAAAAATGATGTACTGATCTGGGAATAGCCAGTGAGAGAAGAAGAGGATTCTTGAAAATTAAATAGAAGTTCACGTTATGAGTAATAATCTCTAGGGAATTAGCAGGGGGAGAGGGTGAAGTGAGTGAAGTGTGACTATTGGAAGAAAGAAGACTGTAGAACTGAGAGGGCAAGGGCATTGGACATATCATCTGTGACACCACAGTCAACCAAGAACAATGACAGGAGTTTAGAGTGGTGTTGCCGTGGGTCAGGAGTTGAGGAGAGGGATGACTTGGGGTCAGCAGATTATTTGCACAAGAACAATGATGAATGCTGTTGGTCAGTGACAATTGTCCTGAAGTTGGTGTGATGGAGAATTATCTGGGAGTCATCCTGAGGATCAAAGAGGATGTTCCCACCTTCAGGCCGGGGAGCACAACAGGGTGCAGGAAAGGAAGATTCCACTACTTGAGACAGTTGAAAGAGAACCAAAGACTTCAGAGTGGAGCAAAAAACAAGAAGTGAATTTTTACATCAGAGACAGAGGATACAGGGAACTGCCCACTAAGCTCCTCTGATGTTCACCATGTGTGTTAAAAGGGTCTTGGAGTTGGGGAAGAGTGAGAGCAAGGGTCAGAAGAACGAAAGGTACAGGGTCAGACTGTCCTGCTTAAACCTGGGGAAGGGGTTCTTCTCCCGGTGACTGACAATAGCAACAAGGTACATCATGCAAAGCAGAATCATCATAATATGCATTAAAATATTGTGATGATTTTCCATTATTGAGACACAAAACAGAAATGCATTCAAAGGTTTGAAATGAAATTCAGAAAAGATAGGTAAAATTTAAGTACAATCTCAACAAGTACAAAATTTGTTTAGTAAATAAAACATGGTCCTTTGGGATACTCAATTTCTTTCTCAGAAAATAGGTTACAATAATGTTTCTAAAATGCCAGTTTATCTCAACTTCTATAGTCTTCTGAAGTGACTTCAATAATCTTTGTCATATTCCTCCAGACTAATTCTTAATGTCCTAAATATTCTTACAGAGCATTTCCACAACCTGCTGAGAGAGTGATCATACCTCACATTCTCTACAAGAAGTCCAGTTATTCCCATCAAACTTACAAGCCATTTGTGTTCCACTACAGCTGGGAAGGAGCCTATGCAAATTAGAAGACATCAATGAAATCATTAATTCCAACTGAAACTATTTTGGGAATATTCTTTCTCCCTGTAATTGGGATTGGTCTTATTGGGAACACAATACTTCTCATGGTACACATTAAAATGTTATTTCAGACCCATATGAAGAAGCCTATAGATTTGATATTCACCCACCTAACTTTAGCTAATGCCATGACAATTATTTTCATTGGAATTCCAGAAATAATAAACTCTCTTGAAATAAGAAACTTCATGGATGACATTGGCTGTAAGGTAGTACTCTACATGTACAGAGTCACCCGAGGCCTTTCCCTCTGTACAACATCTTTTTTGAGTATATTTCAGGCCATTAGTATCACTCCCAGCAACTCTAGGTGGGCATGGCTCAGACCCAAGGTCTCCACGTGCATCTTGCCTGCCTTCTTTTTCTACTGGATCATCAATATGCTGATCTACATTCGAGTCACCCTGTATTCTTGGGCCCCCTACAACTCCAGCAGCGTTCGACAACCATATAATCTGGGATATTGTATTGGGAGAGACTCTGGAATGGAGGCAGCTGTCTTCCTAGCGGCCATGATTGTGCGGGATTTCTTCTGTGTGCTCCTCATGATCTGCACCAGTGTATATATTGCAGTGCATCTCATCATACACCACAGGAGAGTTCAGTGTATCCACAGGACCAGCCATGGCACAGGGCCCTCTCCTGAGACCAAGGCCACCTATGTTACCCTGGTGCTGGTGAGCTGCTTTGTTTTCTTTTACTGGACCAACTGCTGCCTTACCATTTATGTAACTTATACACACGATGTACCACGAATGGAAAACTTAGCTGTGCTTATTTCCTGTTTTTATCCAGTAATTTGTCCTTTAGTAATTATCAAAAGTAACAAAAGTCTATCCTTTCTAAACCAGGCCTTTCTAAAGAAGAGCAAGTTCTCTCCACAAACTATTTTGAGCAAGGGATGGAACAATGTCACACACTTCTCTGCAACAAAGGGCATATGATGAGAATTTCCCATCCCCATAATTTTAGTAAGGTAGTTTTCTGAAAGAGCACGCATAATTTTTACTTTGCAGGTATCCGCCAACTATTGGCTTAGTGAATGTGCTGAGGTAAATGGCCAGGCTCATAGAAGAAAGCAGGGACACTGTTTCACGTGGCAGGAGCACTTCTCTTATGATCCTACAATGATTTTCAAAAGTTTATATTGATGGTTATTGCAATGCCCCTATTTTTACGAGTTTCTCCCTAATGTGACGTGTCCATCAGTTCACTGGCAGTAAGAATACTTGGTGGATGATGCTAGATATATCTTTCAATAGATTGAAGGATTTTACATCTTCCCTGTTGTATATATTAATCTGAAATCAAAGCCTGAGTTTACAACATGTTGCTAATTATATATCATTTAACAGTAGAATGCTATGAAGTATAAATAGAACCATGCTCCTCTCCCCCCATGGATAATAATCAGGACTCCCAAACCACAAATGTATTATTCATCCTCATATAGTGTATAAAATCCACATTACACTTTCTATAGGAACAATTACATATCAAATTTTTCATCATTAGATATTATTTCTTGAAATTCTATTCTATTTTGAAGATTTTTTGTGTGAATATCACATTTTTTATCTCTGTACCTATTATTTTATGAAGAAATATTTAGCAATTTTCCCATAATAGCACCAAAACTATGATATTTGAGAAAACCGAAAAATTATGCTTGAAACCGCCAGCATTCTAAATAAAATATTTAAAATACTTTTTCATTAACAACTATGACCAGAACACTGCTCAGTGACTTTCTGAGGAGGAAAAGAACGTGGAGCTCTTCTCATGCATTTGCAAATCTTAGAACCAGATGACGATGGTTCACAGGTCCTTGTAAAACAGAAATGGCAATTTAAGCCATAGAACAGAGAATGATCCACAGTGTGAAAAAAATCAGCTTTTACAATGTAACAACTAAAATAAAGTCAATTTAAGGTTCAAACTAAAGAGGAAAACACTACAATAAGCAAATACTAATTTCAAAAGAGATAAGTTAACTATATGTAAATCATCAAACAACAACTGTACTAGTGATGGAGTGTGTACTACAACAATGATAAAAGGTTAACTGAGAAGTAATATCAGCTGTGAAATTTTTGTACAGTTATTTAGTATTATTTGAATTTGTAAACAGAAGTGATCATATTGATGATTTTAATGTGAGATTAAGCACAGTTCTGTCAATAATTGATACAGCTATGAGGAAAACTACATAATAGAATATAAAACAAAAATTAATATTTTTATTGAAAGTACATATTAAAATCATATTTTTAAATCTGGTTTAGAAAAAACACATTTGTAATTTTAGAAAATTTAAAACCTTAGAATCTTTTTAAAATCAACCTGAGTGAGGAGGGTATAGTCATTTCTAAGTGTGTGTGTTGAACTATCCTTACACCCCTGGGATGATACTGACTTTATCATGGGGAATTTTTTTTGATGTATCATTTAATTAGATTTACTGGTATTATGTTGAGGAGTTTTGCATGTATATTCACAATGGATATTAGTCCATAGTTTTCTTTTTTTTACTATATCCTTTCCTGGCATGGGTATCAGTGTGATACTCACTTCACAGACGGATTCCCTCTTCTTTGTGTTGTGGATCAATTTCAGTAGGACAGTTACCAGTTCTCTGCTGGTCTAATAGAATTTGGCTGGGAACACATCTGGCTATGGGCTTTATTTGTTGTTAGTAGATGTCTTACTACTGATTCAATCTTGCCACTAGACATTGGTTTGTTCAAAATTTCAATTTATTTCTGATTCAGACTTGGGAGGTTGTTTATTTCCCAACGTTTATCCATTTCCTCTAGATTTTCTAATTTGTGTGCATAGAAGTGTTCATAGCACTCTGAGATTTTGTATTTCTGTGTCTCCTTTGTCATTTCTTTTTTTTTTTCTCATTTCTGATTGAGTTTACATGGGTCACTACAAAAACGTTGAAACAGAGCTGTGATCTACTATTTTCCTTCCAAGAAACACAGTCAATTGCCTCATTTCTGATTCACTCATGCAAGTTGCAACTTGCTTGGCTTCTAGGTGTTGCTGGGAGTGCTTCATTCATTTCCATCTATGCACACTTTACATTTCTTGATTTCTGTGTATCTCAAAACATTCATAATGACACATAAGTTTGAATCCTTTCTCTCCTTTTCTTGGTTACACTATCTGGTGATCTGTCAATTTAATTTATCTTTTCAAAGAACCAAAAGTTTGATTCTTTCATCCTTTGTATAGTTGTTTTTTTTTTTTTGTTTGCTTAAATTTCCTTTAGTTCTGTTGTCATCTTTGTTATTTCTTGTATTTTGCTAGCTTTGAGTTTGGTTTGTTTCATTTTTTCTTGGTTTCTTGGGGGGAGGTGGTGACAGTACATTGTTATTTTCTGACTCACTGTCTTCTTGATGTAGACATTGAGTGCTTTGAACTTCCCTCTCCGCACTGTTTTTCTGTATCCCACAGATTTTGGTAGGTAGTGTCATTATGTTCATTCAATTAAAAAATGTTTTGATTCTCATCTTGATTTCATTATTGATCCCAAAATCATTCTCTAGCAGGCTGTTTAACTCCCATTTATTTGTGTAGTTCTGAGAGTGCCTCTTAGAATTGAACTCACTGTGATGTGAGAAGAACCATGGTCTGATTTCATTTATTTTGATTTTCAAAGACGTATTATTTTGTGTCCTACTATATATTGTATCTTGACAAATGTTCTATGTGCTGATGAGAAGAATGTATATTTTGAAGTTTTGGCATAGAATGCTTTATGAAAATCTGTTACATCCATTTGTCTGCACATCTCATTTACGATCAGTGTTACGTTGTTGATTTTCTGCCTTATCTACCTCTTTGTGTCTGTCAGTAGGTTTGCAAGCATGCCACTGTTATTAAGTTGCTGCTTATTTCATTGCATATATCTAGTAGTATCTGTTTTATGAATCTGTGAACTTTGCTGTTAGGTGCATATATATTTCGGATTATTAGATTTTCTTGTTGAATTGATCCTTATATCATTACATAATAACTTTCTTTGTCTTTTTAATATTGTTGTTGATTCAATATTTGTTTTATCTAATATAAGAACAACTACCCTGATCTTTTAAAATTTCCACTTGTGTAGAACTTTTTTTCCTACCCATTTCACTCCAATCTATGAGACTCTACAAATCGAATGAGTTTCTGGAAGACAATATATACTTAGATTGTGTGTGTGTGTGTTTTTCATCTGTTATGCTGATCTATATCTTTTAAATGGGTGCATTTAGACCATTTATATTCAATTTTAATATTGATAGTCATAATGATGATTGTTACCAGTTACTTTGTATTCTCCACTGTATTACTGTTTTCTAGAACATCAGTGCTTATATTTCCAGAGTTCTTATAGTAGTCAACATCAGCTGTTCTTTCTGTTGTTTAAAATACTTCCGAGCATTTCTTGTAGGCCATGTCTAGGGGTAATATATATCTTACTGTTTGCTTGTCTGTGAAAGCCTTTTTTATCATTCATTTATGAAACTTAGCTTTGTGGGATATTCTCCTTAAAACTAAAGATGGGATCCCAATCCATTCTGGCTTATAAGGTTTCTGATGAGACTTCTCTTAGTTTGATTGGGTGCATAAGATGTTTATACTTCCCACTCTCAGAATGGGAAGCAGTCTCAGAATGGACAATGGCCTCTGTACTCTGGGGCACAAAAGCACCTGGATTCATAGTTCCCCCACAGACCCAGATGTAGCAAGGGTGATGGAGGCAGATCAGCTCACCGAGTTCAGGGCTACCAGCCTGACTGTGTGCTTTGGCTGAAGGGCTCTCCTGGGGCAGGTGTATTTCTGCCAGGGACATGCCTATAAGGAGATATAGCTATTCCCAGAAGGGACAGACAAATTGGTGAGAGTACTACAAGCCCTTGTGTCCCTCACTGGAGGCAATAGTTTTTTCTTGAATATAGCTAGTGGCATCAGTGGGGCAAGTGGTTGAGAGAGTTTCATTTTCATGACCTACACAGGTTCCAAGTGTTACCAGTGAGTTCTGGCAGTAATTACAATGTGGGGATGCCACCCATATCCCCAAATATGCAATGCTCAGGTTTGCTGCTCTCTGTATCCCAAGCACCACACAACCATTGAGAAGGCAGAGGGGGTTCCTGCACTTCACTCACATGTTTTCATCAAAAGGAATAACATTAGGAAGTAATAATAGAAAGATATTGGAAAGAATTACAAATACATGGTAATTAATTACAATTCTTAAACAGTGGATCAATGGTCTGAATCTGAATTAATTCATTAATTTAATTAAACAAGCTAAGCATAGTAGCTCATGTCTATAATCCTAACACATTGGTAGACCAAGGCAAGAGGATTGCTTCAGGCCAGGACCTTGACACCATCCTGGACAACACAACAAGACCCCATTCCTGTAAAACACAAAAAGCATTAACTGGGCATAGTGGTGCAAGCCAAATGGTTCTAGCTACTCAGGAGTCTGAGCCAGGAGGATATGGCTTGGGATTGCAGTGAGCTGTAATCACACATTTGCACACTAGCCATTCAACAAAATCAGACTGTTTTAAAAAATAAATGAAAACAAAGTAAAATTATCAATGTAGCAATAAAGAAATCACAATGGAAATTAGAAACTAGTTTGATAGGAAAGAAAATAAAGACACAGCATACCAAAACATACAGGATGCACCTAAAACAGTGCTTAGAGGTAAATTTAAAGCTACAAATGCCTGTATTTTGTCAAGAGAGAATTACATTACAAAAATAGTGATTAAGGCAATTTTAGGCAGTTATCCCTTTATAAAAATATAGAAAAAAGCAGTAATTGTTAGATAAATTTGTCAGGATTCTAGAAAATAGTCACGGTTGTAGAACAAATGCTAAAATAAGAAAAGGGAATCTTGAAATCAGTAGGGAACCTTGGCAACACTTTTCCAGGCCCTGACCAACTCACACACTTTGTGGAATCAATCTTCAATTGATGGTGGTCCACATTCACAGTATGGGACCTTAGTCCCTGATTCCAAGGAAAGCAGAGTATATCCATTTCACAAATCCTGGGGTATGCCTATTGTAACTTGTCTGGAGATAACCCAAAGGGCTGATGCAAGATGTTCAATTTTTATTTACCTAACCTGGAACTCAGACTGAAAAGCAGTGACATTGCAAAAACTTTGCATAGCAAACTATCATTCTACAGATCCCTGGGACAGAAGATTGTGTTGTAAACATAGAATTAGATTGCTTAATGCCCAGGAAAAAAAAGTATTAAAAGGACATTATTTTGGCAATGAGGACATTCAAAAGCACCCATGTGTACAGGAAAAATTACCCCCCCAAAATCACATCATGCCCAGGACAGTACACATAATCAGAAAAGAGCAGAGAGACCCTAAATTTTCACCTCAGGCTGATCTCTAGGTTCACTGAAAGCCTGACTGTATTCAAGTGCCATATCCCAGAGTTAATATCAGAAGAATGAAAGAGGTGTTTACTGTAATTTATTTATATACTTGCCGAAGGCATAAAATTTCTGACTAAACATTAGATCAACATGAGCTTAAAAAAAGGACATTTCAACAGTCACACACTAAGAAGAATACAGGGTTTTTAAAATATAGCTTGGGGAAAGGATCTAAACAAATCAAAAATTACAGTCGTCAAAACAAGAAAACAGCTCAGCAAACCTAGGGAAGGAATATAATTTAAATTAATAAGTCACCACATTATAGTATTCAAGTACTTATTTTTTGACAAAAAAAATAGAAAGGCATAAAAATAAATAACTTATATCCCATTCACAGGATACATGAACAGACATATGAGCTGTCCCAGTCATTTGACCTATGGAATAAAATCTTCAAAACAAAGTTTAAAAATATGAATTAAAACATACACAAATAATTGTAGAACTTTGGTGAAATAATGCATGAATAAGATGAGAACGTCAATAGAGTCAGAAAATGTAAATTGCAAACCTAACAGAAATTCTGGAGCTAAAAAGTGAAATGTAACAGAAATACAAAATGTCCCAGAGGGTTTCTTTTTTTTTTTTTTTTTTTTTTGTAGAGACAGAGTCTCACTGTACCGCCCTCGGGTAGAGTGCCTGGCGTCACACGGCTCACAGCAACCTCTAATTCTTGGGCTTACGCGATTCTCTTGCCTCAGCCTCCCAAGCAGCTGGGACTACAGGCGCCCGCCACAACGCCCGGCTATTTTTTGTTGCAGTTTGGCCGGGGCTGGGTTTGAACCCGCCACCCTCGGCATATGGGGCCGGCGCCCTACTCACTGAGCCACAGGCGCCGCCCAGTCCCAGAGGGTTTCAACAGCACATTTGAGTGATAGAAAACAGAATCAAACTTGTGGGCAACAGATTGAAATTATGATATCTAAGGAGCAAAAAGAAAAAAATAAGAAAGGGAACAGAGCCTAAGAGAATTTTAAGAAATATTATCAAAAGACCAACATATGTTCTATGGGACTCTAAGGAGGAAAACCTAAAGGAAAATTGTCCTAAGATTATGGAAAGAAATAATGTCTGAAAACTTTGCAAATTTGAGACAATCTACAAATCTAAAAATTTCTACATTCTCCAAGAAGAATAAATCCAAAGCAACCCACCCTGAGATACACTATAATCACACTGTTTTTCAAACTTACTTTTTGATACAGATCTCATTTTGTTGTCCTCAGTATAGGGCCATGGTATGACAGTTCACAACAACTTCAAACTCTTGAACTCAAGCGATTCTCTTATCTCAGCCTCCTGAGTAGCTGTGACTAAAGGTGGGTGCCAGAACACCCAGCTATTTTTAGAGACGGGGTCTTGCTCTTACTCAGGCCGTTTTTGAACCTGTGAACTCAGGCAATCCAACAGCCTTGGCCTCCCAGAGTGTTAGGATTACAGGTGTAAGCCACCACATCCAGCCTTATAATCAAACTGTTGAAGGACAGGGACAAAGGGAGAATCTTGAAAGAACAGTGATTTGTCATCTACAAGTCATCTTCAATGAGATTATCACTAGATTTCTCAGCAGCAATCTTGGAGGCCAGAAAGAAGTAGGGTGACATATTTAAAGGAACAAAAATAAAATTCCTGCGGCACAGCAAGATGTTGGGCTAGAAACACGCCCCTACTAGTCTACTCCCAGCAAGGCAGTGGGGAAAGAAAGCCCCAGATCATCTCCAGTGGGGGGAACCTACCTGTTATCATCACTCTGGAGGAATGCTGATGGACTATAGGAGCCATCAAGGACATCAGAAGCTGAAGACAGCCAGAAAAGAAGGCGAGTATGTGGAAATGGGCAGGGGCCAGCTAGCCAACCCTTACACAGATGATTGGAGATGGGAAGGTTGTAGGTTTCTGATCTAGTGCTGCATTGCATTGGAATTGCTGGGGAGTCTTATATGAGTGGGTGAACTTGGTGTTGAGAGCCAGGTTTGAAACCCTGGTGGACTGGATCTCCCACCTGCTTTGCTGCTAGCTGGGTTGAAATTGTGGGAAGGTCCTGTAGGAGAAACTGTCTGCAGGGTCTGAGTACACAGTGAGCTCTGATGCGCCTGACAAGCTTGGGTATTCACTTTTGGGGTAAACTGAGTGGATCTCATAAACTTCAGGAATTGTCTGGGAGCACTGTGAGATGTGCCTCCTAAGGCTTCTGGCCAGAATTTTAGGATCCCAACCCCACGGGGATTAAATGCTGAAGACAAACAGGCACAAACAGAGCAACTAAGTCAGGAAGACAAGATCTGATCTCTTTGGCAACTACAGAGTGGTTTCCAGCATGTGTTCTCTGTCTCCTAAAACCACAGCACCACCTGGTGTCCAGTTTATTTACTTTCTTGTTTTTTCTTGCTAGCATTGTTTTTGGTTTTGATTTTTTGTTGTTGCTTTGTTTTGGGTGATTGGTTTTTTTTTTGTTTTGGCCGGGGCTGGGTTTGAACCCACCACCTCTGGCATATGGGACCGGCGCCCTACTCCTTGAGCCACAGGCACCGCCCTGGGTGATTGTTTTTTAATTTTTTATTTCATTTTGTTTGGTTGCTTGTATTTTGACCCTTTTCATTTTATTCTCTCTTCTTTATCTGCTTTTTTCCTCTGTCAAGTGAGATTTATCTACTTTGCTTATCTTTCCCACACGAATTTTTCATACAACAACTTAAGATATCCCTTTGTTTTCCTTTGTCATATAATTGTATTTTTAATTTTCTTTATCTTTTTATTTGCTTTTCTTTGAGTGCTAGGGGTTCACAGCATTGGTCTGGCTTGGAGGTCACAGCAGTGGTCTGGCTCCAGGTGGTCACAGGCTCATGGTCCAGGGTGTCCTTCTCACATTGACCTTTAGAAAGTCAGAACTGGCACGTCCCCCACTGCAACATACTGCTGAATTTTTTTTATTTTATTTGTTTTTATTTGCTTTATTGTTTCTCTTTATTTTATTTTACTTTTTCTTTCTCTTCTTGAAATTGGTGGATGTGGGGTCTGATTTTTCCAAGACTGGTAAAGAGCTCAAGATTTCTAAGGACCCACCTTGCCCAGTAATGCAAAGTCCTGGAGTTGCAGGTGTGGCCATAGCATCCAGCCAATCAAAACTATTTCTCCTGTCACTCTCTTTCTAGCCTTCTTTCTTCTCTCCTTTTCTCTAATTCCTTTCTTTTACCATCCCCCTTTTTCTGTTTTTTTATTTCTCTTTTTCTCTTCTTCCTGTGTCTCCTCACTATTTAGTCTTTTCTTCCTTTTGGTCTTATAACAAGGGGCCACTTCAACACCTAAGCTCTGAGACAAGGCAATTCAAAGTGAAGGAGGCAGTGAGAAGGATAAAGCAGGAGAAGAAAGTTGACAAGAAGAAAACACACAGGAGGAGGGACCAACAAAAAAAATTCTGGCACCATGAAAAGCCACAACAGAGCAACACACACACAAAGGATGATGAAACAGCTATGGCAGAGGACTCCATCTATAGGAAGTAATGGAAATGACAAATAGAACTTAAAATATGGATAGTAAAGGCAATAAAGGGAATTGATGAGAAAATGGAAACCAAAACCAAAAAATGGATGAAAAAATCAAGACCATAGAAAGGCTATGGCAGAGCTTAAGGAAATGAAGGCGTTAATTGGGGAATGTACATATGCAGTAGAAAGTATCAATAACAGATTAGACCATGTAGAAGAAAGAATCTCAGAGCTAGAGGATAAATTTCTTGGGCTAACCCAGGTAGTTAAAGAGGTAGAAAAGAAGAGAGAGAAAGCAAAACATTCACTCAGTGCATTATGGGGCTTCAGAAAGCATTTAAACATGCAAATTATAGGAAAGAAGAAGGGAAAGAAGAATGTCCCAAAGGAATGGAAACCCTACTGGATGTTATCATAAATGAAATCTTCCCAAGATTCACTAAATATTTGAAACTCTCCTTTCAGAATGATATTGAAGCCTGGGGTCATCTCATAACAGAGTATCTCCAAGACACATTGTAGTGAACCTATCCAAAGTCAAGATGAAAGAGAAAATCCTGCAAGCAGCCAGGAGTAAGCACCAACTGACCTATGGGGTAAGATCCATCAGTGACAGCAAACTTCTCAACTGAAAGTTTTCAAGCCAGATGAGAATGGTCATCTTCCTCAACCTTCTTAAACAAAACATTTTTTTCAGCCCAGTGCTGTTCAGTATCCTGCTAAAATGAGCTTCAAAATCGATGGAGAAATCAAATCTTTTGCTGCTATGCAAACATTGAGGAAACTTTCCATATGAAGACTAGATTTCCAGGAAAAACTTAGACCTATTCTTAACACCACTGAGATAATAATGAACAAAACCTAGTTTCCACAGTGGTGCAAAGGATAAAACTAAGCAATGGACTCTTACAAAAATGAGATGAATAGAACTCTGCCACATCTATCAATTCTCTCAATAAATATTAATGTAAGGCAGGAAACCAGAAGAAATCAAAACTAATGGGCACAATCTAACTCTTGTCTGGTGTGTGTTAGTGTGTGTGTATGTGTATCTTAACACACACACTTTAGAGTACAACTCAGACATAAGAAAGACTGGAATAAAGTCCTGTAGCAACTTAGAACTGGAGACCGTTATGTTAAATGAATTAAGACATAAGCACAAAAATCAATGATGCATGTCTTATATATAAATGGGAGCTAAACTATTGGTACACAATAGAACACAGAGTGGTGAAATGGATATTGTAGATACAAAGGTGGGGGGAGAATAAATGAGGGATGAAATGTTATTTACCGGACTTAGCGTACAGTATTTTTTATTTTTTTTATTGTTTGGGATTCAGTGAGGGTTAAAAAACATAAGTTACACTGATTGCATTTGTTATGTAAAACCCATCATGTAATTGGGTCCCACTCCCAAGAGGTGTGCCATACACCATGAGCCCCCACCCACCTCCCTTTTCCCCTTTCCCCATCCCTCATTCCCCTATTCTCCATCTTGTATTAGATCATCTACTGCACTCAATAGTGAACACTATTTGGGTGATGCATACACCAAAATCCCAGACTCTGCTACCATACAACATATACACATAAAAGAATTCAACTTGTAATCTCTAAATCTATTGAAAAAAATGTTTTTTCCTAAGTAAGAAAATCATAGAATTAGGTTCCTAATACAGTTTTATTTTATTTTATTTTGCTTTTTTTTTTACTGTTGGGGATTCATTGAGGATACAATAAGCCAGGTTACACTGATTGCATTTGTCAGGTAAAGTCCTTCTTGCAATCATGTCTTGCCCCCAGAAGGGGTGGCACGCACCAAGGCCCCGCCCCCCTCCCTCCGTCCCTCTCTCTGCTTTTCCTCCCCCACCCCATAACCTTAATTGTCATTAATTGTCCTCATATCAAAATTGAGTACATTGGATTCATGCTTCTCCATTTTTGTGATGCCTTACTAAGAATAATGTCTTCTACTTCCATCCAGGTTAATACGAAGGATGTAAAGTCTCCATTTTTTTTAATGGCTGAATAGTATTCCATGGTATACATATACCACAGCTTGTTAATCCATTCCTGGGTTGGTGGGCATTTAGGCTGTTTTCACATTTTGGCTATTGTAAATTGAGCTGCAATAAACAGTCTAGTACAAGTGTCCTTATGATAAAAGGATTTTTTTCCTTCTGGGTAGATGCCCAGTAATGGGATTGCAGGATCAAATGGGAGGTCTAGCTTGAGTGCTTTGAGGTTTCTCCATACTTCCTTCGAGAAAGGTTGTATGGCTAACAAATATATGAAAAAATGTTCATCATCCCTATATATTAGAGAAATGCAAATCAAAACCACCCTGAGATACCATCTAACCCCAGTGAGAATGGCCCACATCACAAAATCTCAAAACTGCAGATGCTGGTATGGATGTGTAGTGAAGGAAACACTTTTACACTGCTGGTGGGACTGCAAACTAGTATTGAAAATTTTTTTAATTAAAAAATACAGAAATAAAGTAATGCATTCAGCTGAATAACTACTGTCTTTGAAGTATGGGACCTTGCCTGCTTTTGAGGTGACTTTGTATAAATGTGCTGTAATGCATTGTGGTGATTTTAACATGTAACTCTCATAAGACACCTTATATCTTTTGTTTCTTATTTGTATCTGATATCTGTCATCTAACATAATAGCTATCACTTCCACTTTTGTCTTGGCTGTAACTTTAATCATCAAAGTCATTGATAAAAATTAAAACAGAGGAGAACAAAAACCTTGTTGCATGCTGCTAGAATTTCTTTTCTCTCTTGACAGTTTTCAGTAATTTCAGTTCTTTCTGAACATGAACAACCATTGACAACCTCTCCCAAATACCCTGCCTTCTAATAAAATGAATTTCTTGTTTTTAAGGGCATCATATGAGAGCTCTTGAAATGCCTTTATGAAATCCAGATGAGCTACATCTAATAAATTAACCAAATTACTAGTTCAGTAAACTCCCATAACAGAAAACATAACTGATCTGGAATGATTTATTTTTACATCATTTTTTTTATCCTTATACTCTTGGTGAATACTTTTTAAAAACATAGCTGGAGGGTTGGAATCCAAGCTGGCCTGTCAAACAACAATGACAACTACAACCAAAAAATAGCCAGGAATTGTGGTGGGCAAATGTAGTTCCAGATATTTGGGAGGCTGAGGCAAGACAATCACTTAAGCACAAGAGTTCAAGGTTGCTGTGAGCTGCACTCTACCTAGGGCAACAGCTTGAGACTCTGTCTAAATAAATAAATAAGAATAAAAGCATAATCTCACTTGCTCGTTTAAAATGTATAATATGTCTTCTTTTATTGTTGTTCACATACTGAAATTTTTATCTTTGTAAAGCCTCATTGGCTCCTCTATTCAGAAGTTTCAAAATTTTATAAGGCTTTTCAGTCTTTCCTCTTTCTCAATTTTCATTCTACTACCAGATCTTGAATTTCCCCATTCCATCCACTTCTGCTCAATGTATGCTCCACTTCACCATATATTGTGTTGTCTGAAAAACCTATCAAGTAGACGGATGGACTAAATTTTATCACTCACAAGTTTAGAGACTGAATCCTTAACCACAAGTGTGAATTTATCTGGAAAGAGGGCATTTAAGGTGGATATTGGGAGTAAATGAGGTTTTATGGGCAAGGTCCTAATCCAATAGGACCAGTGTGTTTATCAGAAAAGGAAGAGACACTCATGCAAATACAGAGGAAAGGCCACATGAAGACACAGTAAGAATGTCGATTTCTGCAAAAAAAAAGGAAAGAAAGAAAAGAAAGAAACAAAGAAAAAAGGAGAGGGATCTCCAGAGACCAACCCTGTCAATACCTCAGTCTATAGATGCCCTCTTTTTTCTTCATTAAAACAAACAAGCAAACTAAAAACATTCTGTGCTTATACACAATACTTCATGCTATAATAATTTCTCTATTAAATGATGATGATCTTGTGTTGTTTGGTTATGATGTCCATCAACGTAATCATAATATTTGAATGTTTATCTTACTTTCTATGCTAGATTGCATATTGCATGAACACAGAGATCGAGCTTTTCTCATTTTGCTTAATATTTTCTATATTCACACTCAGTGCTCACACAAGCTGATACCATCTCCAATGACATCACACCAGATCCACCCTGCATGTAGGCCATGCAGGCAAAGCCAGGAGGCAAGGCTAAGCTTCCTCTGCACTCTTGAGCCATCCCAAGTCCTCCTGCTGGCAGTGGACACTGAGTTACTTTGGACTGGGAAAGTTAAGTGTCCCACATGGCCCTGCCCTGGGACCAGGCTTCAGCTTTCTGAATCCCTGCCTATCAGTCCCTCAGTTCTGCACAGCATGATGATGTCCACCCACAAACCAACTGCCTCTCAGACCTGGACTGTGCCATCAGCAGCTACCTGTCCAGCTTCCTCACCCATCAGGTTTCCTCTGCTAGCCTCCATCTCCAGGTCTCCTGAGCCAGCCTGCAGAAATACACCAGGGATCTCTGGGCATCAGATGTTCCAGGGGTACAGGACTATTAGCAGAAGCTGCAGTGGTGCCACCAGACGGGCACAGGTGGGCTCCAAGGAGCAGCTACCCTCACTGCTGAGGAGCCAGAGCATCAAGGCCACGGATCCATCGTGAGTGCACTTGAACATAAGGCCAGACACACTGCAGCGTGCTGCCCTTGTTCCTTGATGACAACAACTTTACCCTGTTCCACAGCTGCACTTCACTTACAACCACATCTGGGCTCTAGTGGAGACCCTTCACCTGGTGGATCAAGGGCTGCCTGGAACAGCCGCAGTGTGTCCCCTGCCTGCCCAGGCCCCCAAACCCCACAAGCCATGCAGAGTCCTAGGCAACATTGCCAACTCGCCAATCCCTGAACTCAGTGAACCCTCCATCTCTGAAGACTTTGCCTATGCTCCTCCTCACGCTCAGCGACCCCCTTTTCTCCTTCCCAAGCCTGCCCAAAGACTTGTTCCCCATGAAATCCTCTTTTATCCCTTACCACCATTCTATAGACTAAGGGTGTAGATACCATTAACCTCCCCTTCCCTCAGTCAACAGGAAATAGATGGGACCAGATGGAGGGAAGAACCAGGAGCTTTAAAGTGGTGTGAGATACCGAGCCCCTTGTTAGGTCGCTGCGTCCTCACTGTGGCTGCTTCTTGGTCTATTTCTACAGCCCTCAGCCCTGATCCCCTCTTTCCAGCCACCCAGAGGTCTTCCTTTTGCACTTTCTGAACCACCAGGCATCGTGGTGGGGGCCTATAGTCCCAGCTACTTGGGAGGCTGAGGCAAAACAATATATTAAGCCCAAGAATTTGAGGTTTCTGTGAGGTGTGATGCCACAGCACTCTACCCAGGGCAACAGCTTGAGACTCTGTCTAAAAAATAATAGAAAATAAAAATAAAAGCATAATCTCACTTAGTTGTTTAAAATGGGTAATATGTCTTCTGTTATTGTTGTTCACATAATCAAATTTTTATCTTTGCAAAGCCTCTTTTGCTCCTATATTTGGAGGTTTCAGAATTTTATAAGATTTTTAAGTCTTTCTTCCTTCTCAGTTTTCATTCTACTACCATATCTTGAATTTCCCCATTCCATCCACTTCTGCTCAATGCATCCTCCACTTCACCATGTATTGTGTTGTCAGAAAAACCTATCAAGTAGTTGGATGGACTAAATTTTATCACTCCCAAGTTAATAGACTTGATCCTTAACTACAAGTGTCAATTTATTTGGAGAGAAGGCATTTAAGGAGGATATTGGGAGCAATTTCAGATTTATGGGCAAGGTCCTAATCCAATAGGACTAGTGTGTTTATAAGAAAAGGAAGAGACACTCATGCCCATGCAGAGAAAAGGCCACATGAAAACACAGTAGTAAGGTGGACTTCTGAAAAAAAAGGAGAGGGATCTCCAGAGACCAACCCTGCCAATACCTCAGTCTATAGACACCCTTTTTTTCTTCATGAAAGCAAACAACCAGGGGTGGTGGCAAGATGGCTGACTGAAGCCAGCTTTCCACAGAGGCTCCCGTCCAGAAGGAGAGTTAAAGGACAGAAGTTTAGCATGTATCCTGGTGGATTAGAGCCGAGCCAAGAGAGAAGGTGGAAGAATGCACATCAAGCCTGCTGAGGTAAGCTGCAAGCCCAAGGATATAAGCAAAAGGTACAAAATCCATCGCCAAGCATATGGGAGTCATCTCCCATGAGAACGGCTTGGAGTACTCCATACAAACAAGCAAGCAGTGTTCAAAAGTCCTCCCATTTTATCCTATAGGAGAGACCCTCTAAAAACTGGACCTACTTCCCCTACTAGGGTACCATGGCACTCTCCTGATAGGCATAAAACTGTATAAAACTGTATATATTCTCTACCTGCAATTCTGAACTCCCAGCACTCCCCTCCACTCTCACTCTGAGGTCTGGAAGCCTGTCCCCCAGGAGTCCAGATTCTTGGGTATTTTCTTGAGAGATATGGACAGAGCATGGACTGCTGCTGGTCAATGATGATTCTGTGGCACAGGAGTAAGGAAAGGACAGTCAGCTGAGAGGAAACTATACAGGAGCACCAGTGCTCTGAGGCACAGAGCACCAACCACAGCAGCAATATCACACCCCTCGGGATATTCCGGAGTCACACCCCCTGTCTCTCTGGGCAACCAGAGGAGGTCAGGCATCTCCTCTGGTGCCAGCCACTGGCAGAACAGATCTAGGATGGAAATGCAGGCCCCGTGAGTAAAGGATGTTCCTGAGGTGGTAGTGGCTTGGGCTGAGCACTGGGACTAGAATACATGCACATCCAGAGTCAGCAGGACTCTCAGGTTGGGGCTGACTCAGAGGACTGCCTTACTGAGCCTAAGACACACCCAGCCCGCAGGGAATCATAGCTGAGAAAAAGGAGGGCAGGCAGAGGCTGGAACTGACAGCTGAGTGTGAGCTTAACCATCCTGCCCCAACAGAAACTGTAGCTGAGAGTGGGCATCAGCACAGACTGGGCCTGAGTTGCACTTTCCATGAACTCCAACAGTGTCTGATCTGCAGGGGAAAATAGCTGGGACAGAAACAAATTCTGTGAAGTTCTGTTAGCAACATCAATCAGGGGCAGGACTGGAACAGAGTGAACTGCCCCAGCCTCCATTAAGCACCTGAGGCTGTCAGGCCTCACCTCCCCCTGCCAGACAGTGGCAGAGAGCAGTGGCCTGGCTGAGAAGACATAGATATCCCTATGATTCATACAAGCACAAACTCCTAGAGTATCTGCTCATTGGAGGCAACTGGGTCACAGCCCTGTGGGGTTATCAGTGATTGGTTGCGACAGAGGTGCAAGGTGGGGAAGGAGGCATCAAACTTCCCAGACTAAAGTATTTGCTAGGTGGGTCCTCCTGACCTCACGGAGCACCAGAGCGAGTCATACTTGAGTTTCCAGCAGACCCCTGTGATCTAGTTGTCAGAGACCTTTTGAACTCTCCTACCTGAGACAGGTGCTGACTGGGACAATTGATTTGGACCTCTGGAACTGGGCCAGTCACCTGAGAACTATCCAAGTGGTACCCTGGGTGTGTGGTTGTAAGAAAGTTTGATATACCTTTTCCAATTGTTGCCTGTGGGGGGGGGGTGAGGTGACTTAATTGCTGGTAATTCTCCAAAGCTGAGACTTCAACCCAGAATAAGTAATTCACTAGGGTATGAAAGAGACCAGCTGAAAAAAAGACAGAGTCACTTAGCTGATGAAGCAGATCCCCAGTTTCTCAGGCCATAGCACTGTACGGGTCCTTGGCAAAGCTCCAGGGGAAAAGGTACAGGCACCAGTCCCAGCTTTGGGGCAAAGGGCTGTTTAAGCACTACTCCTGGAGCCCTAAACCCAACTTCTCTTTATCTGCTCATCTAGTCAAATGGTGTAAAATAATCATGGAGCTGAATCAGTGGAAAAACTCTGGTACCATGAATAACCAGAGTAGATAAACCCCTGCAAGGAAAGATATGGTGGATACAACCGAAGATCTCATTCATAAACAGATGGCCGAGATGTTAGAAATCAAACTCAGAATTTGGATTGCGAACAAGTTAACAGAATAGAGGAAAAGTTAGAATTAGAAATTCCAGGACCATGTCAAAAGTTGTCTCAAAAATTCAATGAATTTAGGGACAAAATCACCAAAGATTTTCACACGTTGAGACAAGAATTTGCAGTCCTCAAAGATGTGAAAAATACAGTAGAATCCTTCAATAACAGAATGGAGCAATCAGAAAAGTATTTCTGACATTGAAAACAAAGGTTTTGAATACTCCAAAGCGCTCAAAAAGGAAGCAATATGGAGAGCAAAAACAGATCATTCTCTCAGAGAGCTCTGGATAATTCAAAGAAAACTAATATTTGCCTCATAGGAATCCCCAAAGGTGACAAATTGGCTTCGCAAGGCACAGAGGCTCTTCTTCATGAAATTATGAAAGAGAATTATCCAGACATGCCAGGAGATACTGAAATTCATATAGCAGACAGTTTCAGAAACCCAGCACAACTCAACCCAAATAAGACATCCCCAGGTACATCATAATTAACTTCACTAAAGTTAATATGAAGGAGAAAATTCTGAAAGCAGCCAGAAGTAAGAAAACCATAACCTACAAAGGGAAGAACATTAGAATGACTGCAGATCTCTCTGCTAAAACCTTTCAAGCTAGAAGACAGTGGTCATTGACATTTAATCTCCTAAAAAAAAATAACATTCAACCCTGAATCCTGTATCCAGCTAAACTGAGTTTCATTTATGATGGAGAAATTAAATACGTTAATGACATTCATCTGTTGAAGACATTTGCAATAACCAAACCAGCTCTTCAGGATATTCTCAGACCTATCCTTCATAATGACCAGTGCAGTCCTCCTCCATAAAAATTAACTTACTCAGAAACTTTTGATCAAACTCCTATGTCCACAGTGTGAAAGATTAAAAATGTCCACTGGACTTTTGAAAAACTCAATACCACAAATTCTACCAGATTTATACATATTTTCCATTAATGCGAATGGCTTTAATTGTCCTCAAATTAATTAAAGAGGCACAGTTTGGCTGACTGGATACAAAAACTCAGGCCAGATATCTGCTGCATACAGGAGTCTCGTTTTACCTTCAAAGATAAATATAGACTCAGGTTGATGAGATGATCATCTATATTTCAGGTGAATGGAAAAAGGTGGGTGTTGCAATGCTATTTGCAGATACAATAGGCTTTAAACGAACAAAAGTAAGGAAGAATAAGAATAGTCACTTCATATTTGCTAAGGGTAATACTCAATATGATGACATTTCAATTATTAATATCTATGCACCCAACCAGAATGCACCTCAGTCTATAAAAGAAACACTAACTGACATGAGCAACTTGATTTCCTCCAGCTCCATAATAGTCAGAGATTTTAACACTCCTTTGGCAGTGTTGGATAGATTCTCCAATAAGAACCTGAGCAAAGAAATTTTAAAGGGGGCAGAGACATGATGGCTGACTGAAGCCAGCTTTCCACAGAGGCTCCCGTCCAGAAGAAGAATTAAAGGACAGAAATTTAGCAAGCAGCCTGATGGATTAGAGCTACACCAAGAGAGAAGGTTGAAGAACACACATCAACCCCACTGAGGCGAGCTGCAACCCCAAGGATTCAAACAAAAGGTACAAAATCCATCACCAAGTGGATGGGAGTCCCCTCCCCCATGAGACTGGCTTGGAGTGCCCAACAAACAAACCAGCAGAGTTCAAAGGTCCTCCCACTCCACTCCACAGGAGAGACTCTCAAAATATATGAAAGTCTAAGAAAAGAAAAAGCTGCAAATGTTAACACATGGAAAAACCTACCATGCTCATGGTTGGCAAGAATCAACATTGTTAAAATGTCCATACTACCCAAAGCAATATATAACTTCATCTGGTCCTGGACTTTTCTTTTGGGGGAGGTTTTGTATGGTTGATGTTATTTCCGAACCTGAAATGGGCCTGTTCAACATTTCCACTTGATTCTGGTTAAGTCTTGGAAGCTGATGAGCTTCCAAGTGTCGGTCCATTTCCTTCAGATTTTCATATTTCTGAGAGTAAAGTTTCTTGTAATATTCCTTAAGGATTTTTTGGATTTCAGAGGAGTCTGTTGTTATTTCATCTTTGTCATTTCTGATTGATGAGATTAGAGATTTTACTCTTTTTTTCTCCTGATTAGGTTGGCCAACGGTTTATCTATTTTGTTGACCTTTTAAAAAAAACAGCTTTTTGATTTATTGATCTGTTGTATTGTTCTTTTGTTTTCAATTTCATTTAGTTCTGCTCTGATTTTGGTTATTTCGTTTCTTCTACTGGGTTTGGGCTTGAAGTGTTCTTCCTTTTCCAGTTGCTTGAGATGTCCCATTAAGTTGCTAACTTCCTCTCTTTCCATTCTCCTGAGGAAGGCTTGCAGCACTATAAATTTCCCTCTTAGAACTGCCTTTCCGGTGTCCCAGAGGTTCTGATAGTTTCTGTGTTCATTGTCGTTTTGTTCCAAAAATTTGGCAATTTCCTTCTTGATCTCATCTCTGACCCAGCTATCATTCAGCATGAGGTTATTTAACTTCCATGTTTTTGTATGAGTATGTAGATTCCTGTTGTTACTCAGCTCAAGTTTTATTCCATGATGGTCCGAGAAGATGCATGGAATAACTTCTATTCCTTT
Source organism: Nycticebus coucang (assembly GCF_027406575.1). Taxonomy (NCBI): domain Eukaryota; kingdom Metazoa; phylum Chordata; class Mammalia; order Primates; family Lorisidae; genus Nycticebus; species Nycticebus coucang. Next base: position 82,932,632 of record NC_069796.1, read on the forward strand.
AAATTTACTGAGGTTAGATTTGTGACCTAAGATGTGATCAATTTTGGAGTAAGTTCCGTGGGCTGATGAGAAGTATGTGTATTCAGTTTTGTTAGAATGAAATGTTCTGCAGATGTCTGCTAGATCTAAATGCTGGATGGTTAGATTTAAATCTAAAATTTCTTTACTCAGCTTTTTGTTGGAGGATCAATCCCTCACTGCCAAAGGAGTGTTAAAATCTCCGTTTATTATGGAGATGGAGGAGATCAAGTTGCTCATGTCTGTTAGAGTTTCTCTTATGAATTGAGGTGCATTCTGATTGGGTGCATAGATATTAATAATTGAAATTTCATCATATTGAGTATTACCCTTAACAAATATGAAGTGACCATTCTTGTCCTTCCTTACTTTTGTTGGTTTAAAGCCTATTGCATCTGCAAATAAAATTGCAACACCTGCTTTTTTCTGGTTACCATTTGCCTGGAATATGAATGACCATCCTTTCACCCTGAGTCTGTGTTTGTCTTTTAAGTTAAGATGTGACTCTTGTAAGCAACAGATATCTGGTCTGAGTTTTTGTATCCAGTCGGCTAACCTATATCTCTTTAGAGGACAGTTTAAGCCATTCACATTAATGGAGATTATTGATAAATTTGGTGAAATTTTGGGTATCGAGTTTTCAAAAGTCTAGTGGACAATTTTAATATTTTCACCATTGTAGAAGTTGGAGTTTGATCAGGACTTTCTGAGTGAGTTTACGTTTGTAGTAGAGGATTGGGTTGGTCATTATGGAGGATAGGTCTGAGAATATCCTGAAGAGCTGGTTTGGTTGTGGCAAATTTCTTCAACATATTTAATTTCTCCATCATAGATGAAACTTAGTTTAGCTGGGTACAAGATCCGGGGTTGAAAGTTATTTTGCTTTAGGAGATTAAAAGTCGATGACCACCCTCTTCTGGCTTGAAAAGTTTTAGCAGAGATATCTGCAGTCATTCTAATGTTCTTACCTTTGTAGGTAATGGCTTTCTTTCACCTGATAACCTTGAGAATTTTCTTCTTCATGTTGACTTTAGTGAAGCTAATTATGATATGTCTTGGGGATGACTTATTCAGGTTGAATCGTGTGGGAGTTCTGAAACTGTCTGCTATCTGAATTTCAGAATCTCTAGGCATGTCTGGAAAATTCTCTTTCATAATTTCATGCAGAAGGGCCTCTGTGCCCATCGATGCCACTTCATCATTTTCCAGAACTCCTATTATTCATATATTTGCCTTCTTCGAATTATCCCAGAGCTCTCTAAGAGAATGATCCATTTTTGCTCTCCATTTCTCTTCCTCTTTGAGAGTTTGGGAGCGTTTGAAGGTTTTATCTTCGATGTCAGAAATCCTTTCTTCTGCTTGGTCCATTCTGTTTCTGAGGGATTCTACTGTATTTTTCATATCTTTGAGGGCTGAAAATTCTTGCTTCAGTGTGTCTAAGTCTTTGGTGGTTTTGTCTTTAAATTCATTAAATTCCTGAGACAACTTTTGAATTTCTCCTCGGATTCCTAATTCCATTTTATCAATCTTGTTTGCAATCCAAATTCTGAATTCGATTTCTGACATGTCTGCCAGTTGTTTATGAATGGGATCTTCAATTACATCCACCATTTCTTTCCTTGGGGGGGGTTATCTATTCTGGTTATTCATGTTACTGGAGATTTTCTGCTGATTCCGCACCATGGTTGTTTTACTCCCTTTGATTTTCCCCTAGGGTTTTGTTGAGGGCCTGTTCAGTGTTGTAGCCTGAGACACTGGGCCCCTGTCTGGTGTGGGGCTGAGTGGTTCTGACTTATTGTCAGCTGGCTTCTGTTTGACCCCAGTGAAGCACTTACTCTGGGTTGAAGTCTCAGTTCTCTGAGTTGGCCCTACCCTGGATGTTTCCAGGGTCTGTGAGTCACCTCAGGCAAATCCTATACTCAGGGGTGGCCTCCCCTGGTTGCACAGGGAAGCAGGGGGTATGGCTTCAGCCACCTCAGGGAACTGCCATTCTGATGTGGGTCTTCCCCAGCCTCACTACTGTGTCCCAGAGTCAGGACCAACCAGCCGCAGTTCAGGCACTGTCCACGCCCCGAAAAATCCCTCAAGAATCTGGACTCCCAGGGGATAGGCCTCCAGATCCCAGAGTGAGGGTGGGGTGGGGCACTTGGAGCTCAGAGCTGCTGGGAGCTCAGAGCTGCCGGCAGCAAGCTCACTCAATTCCTCCCAATCTTTGGCTCCACCACAGTGCTGCAGCCCAAGCCTCCAGGCTTCAGAGTGAGGGTGGGGTGGGGGGAGCAGCTGGAGCCCAGAACCGCCAGGCAGTGAACAGACTCAGCTCCACCCAGTTCCTTGCGCAGCCACATGGCATGTGCTCAGGTCTCCAGACCACAGAGCGAGGGCGGTGGCGAGTGCCGAGAGCTCAGAGACAGCAGGGGCTCCGAGCCACAGGGAGCCCGGTTGACAGCGAGCAAATTCAGTTCCTCCCAGTCTCTCTCTGGGTTGTACCACCGCAGCTCAAGCCTTCAGGCTTCAAAGTGGGGGTGGGGTGGGGGGAGCGGCTGGAGCCCAGAACCGCGGGGCAGCGAACAGACTTGGCTCCACCCAGTTCCCTGCCTGGCCACACGGCTGGCGCTCAGGTCTCCGGAACACAGAGCGAGGGTGGGGAGAGCGCCGGGAGCCCAGAGCTAGCAAGGGCTCAGAGCTGCAGGGAGCCCAGTCGGAAGTGAGCAAATTCGGTTTCTCCCAGTCTCTCACCTGGTTGTACCACCGCAGCTCAAGCCTTGAGGCTTCAGAGTGGGGGAGGGATGGAGGGTGCAGCTGGAGCCCAGAACCGCCGGGCAGTGAAAAACAGACTCAGGTCCACCCGGCTCCCTGCCCAGTCACACGGCAGGCGCTCAGGTCTCCGGACCACAGAGGGAGGGCGGGGGGAGTGCCAGGAGCTCAGAGCAGCAGGGAGCTCAGAGCATCTGGTAGCAAGTTCAACTCAGATATATGCCTGGTTGTATTGTTGCCCAAGGAGGGCTGCTGCACCTCGCATCGGGGAAGCGCTGCCCTCGTGAGGGTCTCCCTCCGCTGACTGTCCTCACCTCTCTCCTGTGCCCCAGAATCAGCACTGACCAGCTGCAACTCGGGGACTGTCCTCTCCCCTTTAGGAGTCAGCCAAGAATTCGAACTCCTGGGGGACAGGCTTTCAGACCTCAGAGAGAGTGGAGGGAAGTGCTGGGTGCTCAGAGTTGCCAGCAAAGGATATTTACAGATTTATACAGTTTTATGCCTGGCAGGAGAACGCCTAGGCATCCTAGTAAGGGAGATAGGTCCAGTTTGTAGTAGGTGTCTCCCGTGAAGTGTAGTGGGAGGGCCTTTGATTTCTGCCCTTTTGTTTGTGGGGCCCTTAAGCCGATCAGGTGGGAGAGGAAGGACTCCCGTCCGCTTGGTGATGGTTTTAGTACCTTTTGTTTGCTTCCTTGTGGTCGCAGCTCTCCTCAGCGGGGTTGATGTGCGTTCTTCAACTTTCTCGCTTGGTGTTGCTCAAATCCATCAGGTTACTTGCTAAATTTTCATCCCCTAACTCTCCTTCAGGACGGGAGCCTCTGTGGAAAGCTGGCTTCAGTACGCCATCTTCCCATCATCCTCCATCATCTTTAATCATCAGAGAAATGCAAATCAAAACTACTTTGAGATACCATCTAACTCCAGTAAGATTAGCCTATATCACAAAATTCCAAGACCAGAAATATTGGCGTGGATTTGGAAAAAGGGAACACTTCTACACTGCTGGTGTGAATGCAAATTAATACATTCCTTTTGGAAAGATGTTTGGAGAACACTTAGAGAACTAAAAATGGATCTGCCATTCAATCCTATAATTCCTCTACTAGGCATATACACAGAAGACCAAAAATCACATCATAACAAAGATATTTGTACCAGAATGTTTATTGCAGCCCAATTCATAATTGCTAAGTCATGGAAAAAGCCCACATGCCCATCGATCCATGAATGGATTAATAAAATTTGGTATATGTACACCATGGAATATTATGCAGCCTTAAAGAAAGATGGGGACTTTATCTCTTTCATGTTTACATGGATGGAGCTGGAACATTTTCTTCTTAGTATAAAGTATCTCAAGAATGGAAGAAAGAAAAAGTATCCAATGTACTCAGCCCTACTTTGAAACTAATTTGTGGCTTTCTCATGAAAGCTATAACCCAGTTATAACCTAAGCATATGGAAAAGGGGGAGAGGGAGGGGAGGAAGGGAGGAGGTGGGTGGAGGGATGCTGATTGGTGGGATTACACCTGCGGTGCATCTTACAAGGGTACATGTGAAACATAGTAAATGTAGAATGTAAATGTCTTAACACAATAACTAAGAAAATGTCTGAAGGCTATGTTAACCAGTGTGATGAAAATGTGTCAAACGGTCTATAAAACCAGTGTATGGTGCCCCCATGATCACATTAGTGTACACAGCTATGATTTAATAATAAAAAAAATGTTTAATAAAATAAAAAAAAGAAATTGTATATGTAAACTTCACCATTCAAAATTTGGATTTAACAGACATCTAGAGAACATTTCATCCCAACAAAAATGAATACACATTCTTCTCATCAGCCCACAAACATACTTCAAATAGATCACATCTTCGGTCACAAGTCTAACCTCAGTAAATTTATAGAAATAGAAATTATTCCTTGCATCTTCTCAGACCATCATGGAATAAAAGTTGAACTGAGTAACAGCAGGAATCTGCATACTTATACAAAAACAAGGAAGTTAAATAACCTTATACTGAATGAAAGCTGGGTCATAGACGAGATTAAGGTGGAAATTACCAAATTTTTGGTACAAAACTACAGTAAAGATACAAATTATTAGAACTTCTGGGATACCACAAAGGCAGTACTAAGAGGGAAATTTATAGCAAACCTTCCTCAAGAGAACGGAAAGAGAGGAAGTTAATAACTTAATGGCACATCTCAAGCAACTGGAAAAGGAAGATCATTCCAATCCCAAACCCAGTAGAAGAAAATAAATAACCAAATTTAGAGCAGAATTAAATGAAATTGAAAACAATATGATCTGATACAACAGATCAATAAATCAAAATGTTGGTTTTTTGAAAAGGTCAATAAAATAAATAAACCTTTGGCTAACCTAACTAGGATAAAAAGGGCAAAGTCTCTAATTTCATCAATGAGAAATGACAAAAATGAAATAATAACAGAATGCTCAGAAATTTAAAAAATCTTCAATGAATATTGCAATAAACCTTATTCTCAGAAATTTGAAAATCTGAAGGAAATGGGCCAATACTTTGAAGCACCCCACCTTCCAAGACAGCCAGTATCAAGTGTAAATGTTGAACAGGCCTATATCAAGTTCTGAAATAGCATCAACTATACAAAATCTCCCTAAAAAGAAAAGCCCAGGACCAGATAGCTTCACGTCAGTATTATACCAAACTTTTAAAGAGTAACTAGTACCTATATTACTCAACCTTTTTCAAAATATAGAAAAAGAAGGAATACTACCCAACACATTCTATGAAACAAACATCACCTTGATCCCCACACCAGGAAAAGACTTAACAAGAAATGATAATTATAGAGCAATATCACTAATGAATATTGATGTAAAAATATTCAACAAGATCCTAACAAACAGAATTCAGCAACACATCAAATAATTTAATCACCATGGCCAAGTAGGTTTTATCCCAGGGTCTCAAGGCTTGTTCAATACATGTAAATCTATAAATATAATTCAGAACACAAACAAATTAACAAACAAAGACCATATGATTCTCTCAAATGAAGCAGAAAAAGCTTTTGATAACATCCAGCATCCCTTCATGATCAGAACACTTGGGTATACCACACCTTTCCCCACTCACAAAAATTGATTCAAGATGGATAAAGGACTTAAATTTAAGGCATGAAACAATAAAAACCCTCAAAGAAAGCATAGGAAAAACACTGGAAGATATTGGCCTGGGAAAGACTTCATGAAGAAGACTGCCATGGCAATTGCAACAACAACAAAAGTAAACAAATGGGACTTCATTAAACTGAAAAGCTTCTGTACAGCTAAGGAGACAATAACCAAAGCAAAGAGACAACCTACACAATGGGAAAGGATATTTGCATATTTTCAATCAGACAAAAGCTTGATACTAGGATCTATAGAGAACTCAAATTAATCCACATGAAAAAAGCCAATAATCCCATATATCAATGGGCAAGAGACATGAATAAAACTTTCTCTAAAGACGACAGACGAATGGCTAACAAACACATGAAAAAATGTTTATCATCTCTATATATTAGAGAAATGCAAATCAAAACAACCCTGAGATATCATCTAACCCCAGTGAGAATGGCCCACATCACAAAATCTCAAAACTGCAGATGCTGGCGTGGATGTGGAGAGAAGGGAACACTTTTACACTGCTGGTGGGACTGCAAACTAGTACAACCTTTCTGGAAGGAAGTATGGAGAAACCTCAAAGCACTCAAGCTAGACCTCCCATTTGATCCTGCAATCCCATTACTGGGCATCTACCCAGAAGGAAAAAAATCCTTTTATCATAAGGACACTTGTACTAGACTGTTTATTGCAGCTCAATTTACAATCGCCAAAATGTGGAAACAGCCTAAATGCCCACCAACCCAGGAATGGATTAACAAGCTGTGGTATATGTATACCATGGAATACTATTCAGCCATTAAAAAAAATGGAGACTTTACATCCTTCATATTAACCTGGGTGGACGTGGAAGACATTATTCTCAGTAAAGCATCACAAGAATGGAGAAGCATGAATCCTATGTACTCAATTTTGATATGAGGACAATTAATGACAATTATGGTTATGGGGGGGGAACAGAAAGAGGGAAGGAGGGAGAGGGTGGGGCCTTGGTGTGTGTCACACTTTATGGGGGCAAGACATGATTGCAAAAGGGACTTTACCTAACAATTGCAATCAGTGTAACCTGGCTTATTGTACCCTCAATGAATCCCCAACAATAACAAAATAAAAAGACTTCCTTTGCCTCAGGTGACAGTCCCATAAAAAGTCCCATAAAAATCACATTTTAAAATAAAAATAAACAAAGAAAAAGACCAGCATGCTAGCCAAGTATGGTGGCTCACACCTGTAATCCTAGCACTTCGGGAGGCTGAGGGGTATAGATTGTTTGAGTTCAGAAGTTCAAGACAAGCCTGAGCAAGAGCAAGACCCCTGTCTCTCCTAAAAATAGAAAAAACTATCCAGGCGTTGTGGTGGCACCTGTGGTCTCAGCTATTCTGGAGGCTGAGGCAGGAGGATTGCTTAAGCCCAAGAGTTTGAGGTTGCTGTGAGCTAGGACTCCTCGACACTCAACCCAGGGCAACAGAGTGAACTCTGTCTCAAAAAAAAAAAAAAAAAGACCAGCATTCTTTCAAATCATATTTTTTCACCAATAAAATTCTTCAACTTATGAGTTTCAGTTAAAAAAAAAAAAAGAAAGAAAGAAAATGGGTATAGAAGGGACATTTATTAAACTGATAGAGGCCATCTACAGCAAACCCACACCCAATATTGTATTGAATGGAGTTAAATTGAAATCATTTTTACTCAGATCGGGAACCAGGCAAGGTTTCCCATTGTCTCCACTGTTCTTTATCATTGTAATTGAAGTTTTAGCCATTAAAATTAGGGAGGAAAAGGTGATCAAGTGTATCCATATAGGATCAGAAGAGATCAAACTTTCACTCTTCGCAGATGGTATGATTGTATATCTGGAAAACACCAGGGATTCTACTACAAAACTCTAGAAGTGATCAAGGAATACAGCAGCTTCTCAGGTTACAAAATCAGCACTCATATATCGGTAGCCTTTATATATACCAACAATAGTCAAGCTGAAAAAACAGTTAAGGACTCTATTCAATTCAAAGTAGTGCCAAAGAAGATGAAATATTTGGGAGTTTATCTAACAAAGTATGTGAAAGATCTCTATAAAGAGAACTATGAAACTCTAAGAAAAGAAATAGCTGAAGATATTAACAAATGGAAAAACATACCAGGTTCATGGATGGAAAGAATCAAGATTTTTAAAATGTCCATACTACCCACAGCAATATACAATTTCAATGCAATCCCTATTAAAGCACCACTGTCATATTTTAAAGATTTTGAAAAAATAATACTTTGTTTTATATGGAATCAGGAAAGACCTCAAATAGCCAAGACATTACTCAGAATTAAATACAAAGCAGGAGGAATCACGCTACCAGACCTCAGACTATACTATAAATTGATAGTTATCAAAAAAGCATGGTGCTAGCACAAAAACAGAGAGGTAGATGTATGGGACAGAATAGAGAATCAAGAGATGAACCCAGCTACTTACTGTTATCATCTTTGACAAGCCAATTAAAAACATTCAGTGGGGAAAAGATTCCCCATTTAACAAATGGTGCTGGGTGAACTGGCTGGTGACCTATAGAATACTGAAACTGGACCCACACCTTTCACCATTAACTAAGATAGACTCTCATTAGATAAAAATTTAAACTTAAGACATGAAACTATAAAAATACTAGAAGAAAGTGCCAGGAAAACTCTTGAAGAAATCGGTCTGAGTGAATACTTTTTGATGAGGACCCCCCCAGGCAATTGAAGCAGCATCAAAAATACACTACTGGGACCTGATCAAACTTAAAAGCTTCTGCACAGCCAAGAACACAGTAAGTATAGCAAGCAGACAGCCCCTAGAATGGGAGAAGATATTTGCAGGTTATGTCTCCAACAAATGTTTAATAACCAGAATCCACAGAGAACTCAAATGTATTAGCAAGAAAAGAACAAGTGATCCCATCTCAGGCTGGGCAAGGCATTTGAAGAAAAACTTCTCTGAAGAAGACAAGTGCACGGCCTGCAGACATATGAAAAAATGCTCATCATCCTTAATCATCAGAGAAATGTAAATCAAAATGACTTTGAGACATCATAAACTCCAGTAAGATTAGCTCACATCCCAAAATCCCAACACCAGACATGTTGCCTTGTTTTTTGTGATATGTAACACAATAAAAAAGTCCTCACAAAATCACCCTAGGGCTCTCAGGATGCTTGTTTGACACCTCTGCCTTAAAGCAATTTTGGTAATATGTTTGTGTCACATTGTATGTTCTTGTTCTGGCACTGTGAGAATTTATAGATTCTTCCATTATGAAGAAAATGTTATGATTATTCATTCGTTAGTTTATTTTTCTTGGATAATAAATTGGTGCAGATTCCGAAACAGAAGACTATTGTTGATAATTCTAAATTTTCTGTCCTCATATTCCCCTGAGAGTAGATATGCATTCATGCAGTGAATTATTCAGCATCTTGCTTTTCTTTAGATTTTAACAGGTTTTGAAAATTTTGTGTCATTTCATAAAGGTATATTTATATCATATTTTCTCAGCCTTTCCCCATATCAACAGAATACACATCAGTTGTATAATGTCCTTCATTTGGTCCCTTCTCCTTTCAAGGTTACGCTATTGAGATGTTACAATCCGTTTCTAAATTATTCTCTTCTCTACCAATTACAGGGAAAATGTTGGACAGATTATTTATTTGCATAACAGGACATATGGTTTTTGAAAATATTTTAACTTTAATAACTTCTAATGAGAAATATAAATTTCCTATTTTTCTGGTTGGCCATGGAATAATGTTAAACTGAAAATTAGCCACCTTTAGAAATATCTAAGTAATTTTTAAGATAACATATAAATTCAAAGTTGAAGTTGTGATATGTATTTGGACAGTCCAGTCCCAAACATATGGTGAGAAAATAAGTTGAGAACTCATTAAAATCAGATAGATCTGCATCCTCACAGAATATCTTGCAACATGTATAACATCCTTATCAGGGAGAAATGTCAGGACCACAATAAAAATACAACATATTCCCACAGATTTGTTGTTTTATTTTACTTATGAAATATAGCTAAAATTATTTAAAGTACATATTACACTGATTGTTCATTCACAAATATAAGTTAATAATTTTCAAATATTGTTGGTCTTGTACACTTCTTATAGTGAAATATAAGTTACCCATTTTGAAAGAAGAAAAATGAGCACCAGAGGTCGTATAACTTCTTCAAAATCAGAAAGAGCCCATATCAGAAACATGTCAGAAATTAATCCCAAGCATTCTGACTGAAAACTAAAAGCAGCCAATGCAGAAATTTATTAACTGTAACTATGGTCTCCTATTATATGGACTCTGACTCTTTTTCTTCATGTTTGATGATGAACGGCAATTAAATCACATGATTACTTTTCAGTCACACATCTACCTGATCAAGCTTATAAAAGCATACTTCCTTGCTACTTTGACATTTACAGAAAATTCTAACTATGTAAGTCTCTGCCCTAAGCACAACAAACAACTACAAACCAGTCTGTAGTGTTGATCTTTCAAGCCATTTTTGTATAGATTTCAGAGATTTGTCTTGTTCTCACAAGAAAAGTCACATTATTTAAATAAAAAAAATCTCCATGCCTTGTTGTTGTGTGTCAGATTATCTCTCTCCACACTGAACCTAGTTTTGGAAGAGTGTCCATTTTTTATATAGAGTAGTGATACAGGGTCCAGTGTATCTGTCATTATGTTGTAGAATTTGTTAATGAAATGAACTATTTTGTGGTCCTCAAATGCATAGTTTTCTCAAAAGAGTTTTTCATAAGAAAAATTAATACAAGTATGTTTCTTGGTTAATTCAAGTTATTGCAGCGGTGGCTCACACCTGTGGTTGCAGCAACTTGGGAGGCTGATGCAGGAGGAACTGTGATGCCACCACACTCTACCAAGGGTGACAGAAGGAGACTTTTTCTCAAAAAAAAAAAATTGCAGTAAAAGAATTTTTCCATTAATTATTATGATTACTATGTGTATTTTTGTACATATATATTTATATATCTACACACAAAGGAAAAACATAAAATAATGGAGTATAAATAGAATAAATCAAAACTTTACAATGAAAGGTAGATTTTCTACTAAATATTTGATTTATCTATGTTATTTTCCATTTTTTCATCTTAAATTAATCACTTAAATATCACAGTGTGCCGTATGTTACATGTACTTGTTTCATCTGCAACATGTGTTGGTAGTACTGTTCTAAGAGCCAAAGATAATACACAATATAATGTCATATTTTTGTTGTATAAAAACCTATTATTAATCAGAATATCAGATATACAGGCTTTCTGTATAGTCACGGCATATTCTCATAATCACTTAATCTCCCTATACCTGTTTCCTCTTGCATTATAAGAAGACACTGATAACCAATTTTTTACTTTGCATAAATATGAACATTTTTAATACCTATTATTACGTGAATTCATAGAAAAAATTTCCAGCAGCTCAGGGAGGTGCCTTTCTATCAAATGTGACAAAACTTACTATGCCTATTATGCCATGAATTCGTGGGGAATAGGTCCAGCACTTTACACTTCTGCTCAGCTGGTTCTCTTGGCTCTCCTGTGTGCTATGCTGTGATGCCTTTGATGCCATGAATTCACAGGGAATGGGTTCCAGGACCTCAGGCTCTTTCTGTTGGTTCCCACAAAGTGTGCTTCTCTGGGTGGAACAGACTGGTACGTCAGTTGAACTCAGTTACTTTTCTCTTTGGCTTCCTTCTTTTTCTGATCATTTTCCTTCATGTGTTTTAGGAAGCTATCTTGGCTCTTAGAGTGCTTAATAGGCTCAATACAAACAAGAATCCTTTTGGCAAGAATCTTGCCCTTACCTTGTTTGTTTACAACAATGCCAACAGCATGCTGTGTAACATTGTAGACTCTTCCAGTTTTGCCAAGGTAACATTTTTTGGGGGCCTGAGTTTTTCAACAGTACTCATTCCCTTGGGTTCTACAATATCACCTTTCTTGTAGATTAGTATATGTGTGGCCAAGGAACAACTCCACATTTTCTAAAAGGCCTAGGGAACGTATAGCGGGTGCCTCTTCTCTTTCCTTTTGGTTTGTCATTTTGGTGAATTGCTGGAACATGGCATGTCTGGGTAAAGGGACCCCATGATGTCTTTGTTGTTGTTTCTATTGAAATAGATAACAGGTTTTATCATCTATTTTTCAAAAAATAAGTTGTAAAAATTAATTGGGACCTGAATTCATTTTCACATGCTTTCAAAATTCATATTTTTTCCATATAATCATGACAGATAAATCAAGGTTCAAAACAAACCTCTATATATCCCCTTCTTTGGTGGTATTTTCAGTTCAGCAGATCCTGTCCAATTGTTATTAACCAAATATCCATTATATCTGAAAAGTTTAGGGATCACTCTTATCCTTCAATGCCAGCATCAATTACCTTAATGAAATTCTTTGAGCACTTACATCTTGTTAATGCCATCATATTCAATCTAAAGGGGAGGGAGAAACTCGAGAGAGCCATGAATAATACTTCAGAACAATACTAGTTGGCACAACATTCTATACCTATATGAGTATTTTTCTTTATGAGATATTTTTCTTAGGATATCTTGGACACAGATTAGTTTTTTTCAGAAAAAGAACACACTAACAATGCAAATGTCAAAGTAGATCTCATCTGGTGTTGATCAGACAAAACCCTTTGGTATTTACTCATACTATGTCTATTTATAGGATTTAGGGTGGTAGTTACCATCAAAAATAGGTTGTCAACAAAGATGCCAAAAGTTTGCAATCTAGGTGAACTAAGAAGAAAATATTAAGGAGTTTATAACCTAATTTGCATTCGAAAAAATAAATAAAGGCTAGGAATTCACTAACTTGGAATTATATGTTTAATTATTGCCACAAACAAAACATATAATTTTAAAGTTATAAATATAAAATAAACACATGTAAAATATTGTATATTTCTTATTAAAGAAGGAATCATTAAAATGTTAATACCACCTCAAAATAGTTCAAAACCTAGGTATTTATAGGTAATTTGATAAAAGATGATAATAAAACAATTCTAAGATAGCTACAAACTGATTAATTTTGAACTGGGCAATAAACCAAAATGTCTGGTTTATCTTTTTCACTTAAAAACAATGTGAGACCAGTCAAAGTGGCTCAGGACTATAATCCTAGCCCTCTGGGAGGCTGAGACAGGTGGGTAAAATGAGCTCAGGAGTTGGGGAAGAGTCAGCACAAAAAGAGAGACCCTATCTCTACCTATGTCTACCAAAAATAGACAAACTAGCCACACATTGTGGTGGGTGCCTGCATTCACGCTTACTAGGGCGACTGAGGCAAGTGGATCATTTGAGCCCAAGAGTCTGAGGTTGCTGTGAGCTAGGATGATGTTCTGGTCCTCTACCCAGGACAGAGTGAGCATCTGTCTCAAAACAAACAAACAAACAAACAACAATTTGTATCTCTTAGTAGCCAAAAATCTACACATAACTCTGTCCAAACAGAACTATAAAATTGCCCAGTCAACACAAAAGTTCATCAATGGTGCTAGGCCATCAATGCACTGAAATGATACCCACAAATTTTTTGTGCCTGTTCTTGCAGATAGAAATAGTAGCAATGTTAATTTTTCAGGAAGACTGAGGTTTAAAAAAAAATTCAACATGTGACCAAAAATATCCTTAGGCTATCAAGTATAAAAACCTTTCCCTGGTTTAACTGATACAATAAGAATATGGTTTCTAAATAATTATTCAAAACAAGTACATCCCTTAGGTTGAGTTCCAAACATGATACTTTGGGCAATAATCATCACAAAATGGTCACAAGGAGACATAATATGTTTGATGATGTCTATATTAATATAGTTCCAAGGATATTGAATTCATTTTTATTGTCTGAAAAGAACAACCTTTAAAAGAGCACCACATTACATGAATGACTAGTGGATCATTGTTTTCAAACTTTCTTGGCATTCCTCAAAAGCAAGTACATTTACAATGAAAATCCATACACAAATACATGTAAATTGACTGTATGATACATTTGTATGTACTATCTGCAGCATGTTCAATTTTTAATCAATTCTATTATTTGTATTTAATTAGTTGTTTACAGTTCAGAGTGCATGTGTAAACAAAATAAACACAAAATTATGGGCATAGTTTGTAAAACATTCTTTTATATCATGAATTGCAAAGTAATCATAGTATGATACTATGAGAGAGATGGGTCTCTGAAGTATGAGTTTGAATATAGAAAATATATACATTTATTTTCACTTAGTTTTTATTTATACAAAGAAGCTTCTACAAAAAATGTAATTTTTGATAGCTCATAATAGAATAAACTCATTATGTACAAAATAGCAGAACTTCAGATGATGAAGCATCTTGAATAAATTAAAGTACTCTCCAGTCCTGGTCCTGAACAGCTAAGCCAGAGTCTCTGGTTCTTCCCAGAGTGAGCCTGCAGGGTGGCAGGCAGGATCTACAGTGCATGAAGCCTGCACCTTGTCTCTCTCTTTTTTTTATGCCTTTTCATTGAATGGTCAGCCAGCGCAAACCAAATTTTCATAGTCATTATTCTCCATTAGAGCTCCACAAATTGTAAAACTTTTTATCTTGATTTTAGAGGCTGATCTGTGCCTTTTTCTTTTTTTTAAATTTTTTAAAAATTAAATCAGATCTATGTACATTAATGCATTTATGGGATGCAATGTGCTGGTTTTATATACAATTTGAAAGGCTTACATCAAACTGGTTAACATAGCCTTTACCTCACTTACTTAGTTGCTATGTTAAGACATTTATACACTACTCTTAATAATTCGACCTGTACCATTGCAATATGCACCATAGGTGAAGTCCCAGGGATTACCCTCCCTCCACTTGCTCTCACCCCTCTCACTCCTTTTCCCTCCTTCCTTCTGGGACATAGTTGTGTTTTATCATTCCTATGAAAGTGTGATTATGTATTGGTTTCATAATAGTACTGAGTACATTGGATACTTTTTTCCCATTCTTGAGATACTTTATTAAGAAGAGTATGTTCCAGCTCCATCCACGTAAACATAAAAGAGGTAAAGTATCTTGTTTTGGCTGCATAATATTCTATGGTATACATATAGCACAATTTGTTAATCCATTCATGGGTCGTTGGTCAAGTGGTGGCCGGGCCACCATCAACAAAGGAGGTTTTGTGGAGTTCAGAAAGTGCAAAAGGACAGGCTGTCGCGGGGGGGGGGGCGGGAGCGGGGGCGAGACGGGTCCAGGGCTGACCGCAGTAGAAATAGACCAAGAAGCAGCCACAGTGAGGATCAGCGCCCTAACAAGGGACTCAGTATCCCACACCACTTTAAAGCTCCTGCTTCCTCCCTCCACCTGGCCCCATCTATTGCCTGTTGACTGAGGGAAGGGGAGGCTAAGGGTGTCTACACCCTTAGTGTACAGGAAGGGGGTAAGGGATGAAAGAGGAGGTCATGTGGAGCAAGTCTTTGGGCAGGTCTTGGAATGAGAAACGGGGGTCGCTGAGCGTGGCGAGGAGCATAGGCAAAGTCTTCAGAGATGGAGGGTTCATCGAGCTCAGAGACTGGCGAGACAGACGGCAGTGTTGCGTAGGACTCTGCATGGCAGTGGGATTGGGGGCCTGGTTAGGCAGGGGACACACTGTGGCTGTTCTGGGCAGCCCTTGATCCACCAAGTGAAAGGTCTCCACTAGAGCCCAGATGTGGTTGTCAGTGAAGTGAGCTGTGGATCAGGGTGAGATTGGTGTCATCAGGGAATGAGGGCAGCATGCTCCAGGGCGTTTGGCCTTGCGTTCAAGTGTACACGTGATGGATGCGTGGCCTTGATACTCTGGCTCCTGAGCAGTGAGGGTAGCTGCTCCTTGGAGCCAACCTGTGACGGCCAGGTGGCGCCCCTGTGGCTCCTGCTCATAGTCCTACGAACCTGGAACATCTGGTGCCCCCGAAATCCCTGGTGTATTTCTGCAGGCTGGCTCAGGAGGCTAGGAGATGGAGGTTCGTGGAGAGAATCTGGTACTGTCTTCTTGGTCGGTGAGGAAGCTCGACAGGTGGCTGCTGATGGCTCAATCCAGGTCTGAGAGGCTGGTGATTTGTGGGCGGACATCATTATGCTGTGCAGAACTGAGGGACCAATAGGCCGGGGTTCAGAAAGCGGAAGCCTGGGCCCAGCGCAGGGCCACCCAGCACATTACATTCCCAGCCCAGGGTAACTCTGTGCCCACTGCCAGCAGGAGGGCCTGGGATGGCTCAAGACTGCACAGGAAGCTTACTTAGCCTTACCTCCTGGCCTCGCCTGCATGGGCTACAGGAAGGGGGGGCGGGAGTGATGTCATTGCAGATGGTATCAACTGGTGTGAGCACTGAGTGTGAATATAGAAAATATTAAGCAAAATGAGAAAAGCTCAATCTCTGTGTTCATGCAATGTACATGAACACAGAAAGTGAGATAAACATTTAAATATTATGATTAGGTTGATGGGCATCATAACCAAACAACAAAAGATCATCACCATTTAATAGAGAAATTATTTTAGCATGAAGAATTATAAAAATAATTTAAAATTTAGTTCCCACAGAACTTAATGTAGTTTATAAAGAAAAAATATTGTGTATAAGCACTGGTTTTAGTTTGTTTTAATGAAGAAAAAAGAGGGTGTCTATAGACCAAGATATTGGCAGAGTTGGTCTCTGGAGATCCCTCTCCTTTCTTTTTTATTTTTTTGCAGAAATCCACCTTCTTACTGTGTCTTCATGTGGCCTTTTCTCTGCATGTGCATGAGTGTCTCTTCCTTTCCTTATAAAGACACTGGTCCTAATGGATTAAAACCTTGCCCATAAAACCGCATTTACTCCCAATATCCTCCTTAATTGCCCTGTCTGAAAATAAATAAATAAACAAATAAATAAAACCACTTGTGGTTAACTTAACTTGTGGTTAAGGGTTCAGTCTTTAAACTTGGGAGTGATAAAATTTAGTCCATTCATCTACTTGATAGGTTTTTCTGACAATACAATATATGGTGAAGTGGAGGATACATTGAGCAGAAGTGGATGGAAGGGGGAAATTCAAGATTTGGTAGTAGAATGAAAACTGAGAAAGAGGGAAGACTGAAAAGCTTTATAAAATTCTGAAACTTTCGAATAGAGGAGCCAAAGAGGCTTTACAAAGATAAAAATTTCATTATGTGAACAACAATAAAAAAAGACATATTATACATTTTAAATGAGCAAGTGAGATTATGCTTTTTATTTTTATTTTTTATTTTTTTTTAGACAGAGTCTGAAGCTGTTGCCCTGGGTAGAGTGATGTGGCATCACAGCTCACAGCAACCTCAAACTCTTGGGCTTCAGTGATTCTCTTGCCTCAGCCCCCCAACTAGCTGGGACTACAGTTGCCTGCCACAATGCCTGGCTGTTTTTTTGTTGTAGTTGTCATTGTTGTTTGACAGGCCCAGCTTGGATTTGAACCCTCCAACCATGCTTTTAAAAAGTACTCACCAAGAGTATAAGGATAAAAAAAAAATGATGTAAAAATAAACCATTCCAGATCAGTTATGTTTTCTGTTATGGGCGTTTACTGAACTAGTAATTTGGTTAATTTATTAGATGTAGCTCATCTGGATTTCATAAAGGCATTTCACAAGATCTCACATGATCTTGAAAACTAGAAATTCATTTTATTAGAAGGTATGGTATTTGGGAGAGGTTGTCAATGGTTGTTCAAGTTCAGAAAGAACTCAAATTACTGAAAACTCAAGAGAGAAAAGAAATTCTAGCAGCATGCAACAAGATGTTTGTTCTCCTCTGTTTTAATTTTTATCAATGACTTTGATGATTAAAATTGCAGCCAACACAAAAGTGGAAGTGATAGCTATTATGTTAGATGACAGATACCAGATACAAATAAGAAACAAAAGATATAAGGTGTCTTATGAGAGTTTCATGTTAAAATCACCACAATGCATTACAGCACATTTATACAAAGTCACCTCAAAAGCAGGCAAGGTCCCATACTTCAAAAACAGTAGTTATTCAGTTGAATGCATTACTTTATTTCTGTATTTTTTTAATTAAATAAATTTCAATACATTTAGGGATTACAATTTGAATTCTGTTATGTGTATATGTTGTGTGGTAGCAGAGCCTGGGATTTTGGTGTATGCATTACCCAAATAGTGTACACTATTGAAGGCAGTAGATGATCTAATACAAGGTGGAGAGCAGGGAATGAGGGATGGGGAAAGGGGAGAAGGGAATGGCGTGGGGGCATGACAAGAGGTATGACACACCTCTTGGGGGTGGGACACAATTAAATGAGGGGCTTTACCTAACAAATTCAACCATTGTAACCTATGTTTCTTTCCCCTCAATGAATCCAAAACAATAAAAAAATTTAGTATACTCTAAACCTGGTAAAGAATATTCCATCCCCCATTTATTCTCTCCTTCCTTTGGCATCTCCAATATCCATTTCACCACTCCGTGTGCTCTTGTGTACCCATAGTTTTGCACCCACTTATATGTAAGAACATGCATCATTTATTTTTGTGCTTGTGACTTAATTCACTTAACATAATGGTCTCCAGTTCTAAGTTGCTACGAGACTTTATTCCAGCCTTTCTTATGTCTGGGTTGTACTCTAAAGTGTGTTTGTGAGATACACACACACACACACCAAATAAGAGTTAGATCATGCCTGTTAGGTATGATTTCTTCTGGTGTCCTGCCTTACATTAACATTTATTGAGAGAATTGGTCAATGTGGTGGAGTTCTATTCATCTCATTTTTATAAGAGTCTATTGCTTAGTTTTATCCTTTGCACCACTGTGGAAACTAGGTTTTGTTCACTAGTTTCTCAGTGGTGTTAAGAATAGGTCTAAGTATTTCCTGGAAATCTAGTCTTGATGTGGCAAATTTCCTCAATGTTTGCACAGCAGCAAAAGATTTGATTTCTCCATCGATTTTGAAGCTTATTTTGGCAGGATACTGAACAGCACTGGGCTGAAAATTGTTTTGTTTAAGAAGGTTGAAGGTTGGGCGGTGCCTGTGGCTCAGTGAGTAGGGCGCCGGCCCCATATGCCGAGGGTGGCGGGTTCAAACCCAGCCCCGGCCAAACTGCAACAAAAAAATAGCTGGGCGTTGTGGCAGGCGCCTGTAGTCCCAGCTGCTTGGGAGGCTGAGGCAAGAGAATCGCATAAGCCCAAGAGTTAGAGGTTGCTATTGAGCCGTGTGACGCCACGGCACTCTACCTGAGGGCGGTACAATGAGACTCTGTCTCTACAAAAAAAAAAAAAAAAAAAAGAAGGTTGAAGGTAGATGATCATTCTCTTCTGGCTTGAAAAGTTTCAGTTGAGAAGTTTGCTGTTACCCTGATGGATCTTCCCCTATAGGTCAGTTGGGGTGGGGGCTCATGGAATATGGGATGGGGGCTCAAGCTTACTCTGGCTGCTTGTAGAATTTTCTCTTTCATCTTGACTTTGGATAGGTTAATTACAATGTGCCTTGGAGCTGCTCTGTGTTGAGACGACCCCAGGGTTTGACATCACTCTAAAAAGAAAGTTTCAAATATTTAGTGAACCTTGAGAAGTTTTCATTTATGATAACATCCAGTAGGGCTTCCATTCTTTTGGGACATTCTTCTTTCCCTTCTGTGAGCCCTAGAATTTGTATGTTTAAATGCTTTCTGAAGTCCCATAATGCACTGAATGAATGTTTTGCTTTCTCTCTCTTCTTTTCTGACTCTTTAACTACCTGGGTTAACCCAAGAAATTTATCCTCTAGCTCTGAGGTTCTTTCTTCTACATGGTCTAATCTGTTATTGATACTTTCTACTGTATCTTTAAGTTCCCTGGTTAACTCCTCCTTTTCCTTAAGCTCAGTCATAGCCTTTCCTCTTGATATTTTTCATCCATTTTTTGGTTTTGTTTTCCATTTTCTCATCAATTCCCTTTATTGCCTTTACTATCCATATTTTAAGTTCTGTTTGTAATTTCCACTAATTTCTATAAGTGGAGTCCTCTTCCATAGCTGTTTCATCATCCTTTGTGTGTGTGTTGCTCTGTTGTGGCTTTTCATGGTGCCAGAATTTTTCTGTTGGTCCCTCCTCCTGTGTGTTTTCTTCTTGTCAACTTTCTTCTACTGCTTTATCCTTCTCACTGCCTCCTTCACTTTGAATTGCCTTGCCTTGTCTCAGAGCTTAGGTGTTGAAGTGGCCTCTTGTTATAAGGCCAAAAGGAAGAAGAGAGTAAATAGTGAAGAGAGAGAGGAAGAAGAGAAAAATAGAAATAAAAAACAGAAAAGGTGGCAAAATAAAAGAACTGGAGAAAAGGAGAGAAGAAAGAATGCTAGAAAGAGTGACCGGAGAAATAGTTTTGATTGTCTGGGTGCTATGGCCACACCTGCAACTCCAGAACTTTGGGGTACTGGGCTGGGTGGGTCCTTAGAAATCTCGAGCTCTTTACTAGTCTGTGAAATATCAGACCCCACCTCCACTAATTTCAAGAAGAGAAAGAAAAAATAAAGTAAAATATGGTGAAATAATAAAACAAATAAAATCAAGAAAAATTCAGCTGTATGTTACAGTGGGAACCTGCCAGTACTGACTTTCTAAAGGCCAATATGAGAAGGACACTATGGACCATGAGCCTGTGACCTCCTGGAGCCAGACCACTTCCGTGACCTCCCAGCCGGATTAATGCTGTGACCCCTTAGCACTCAAAGAAAAGAAAAAGAAAAAAAACAAAGAAAATTAAAATTATAATTATATAAGATAAAGGAAAACAAGTGGATATCTTAAGCTGTTGTATGAGAAATTCATGTGGGAAAGATAAGCAAAGTAGATAAATCTCAACCAAGAGAGGAAAAAAAGAGCTAAAGAAGAGAGAATAAAATGAAAGGGGTAAAAATACAATCAGCCAAACAAAAAGGAATAAAAATTTAAAAACAATCATTCAAAACAAAAGAACAACAAAATAATCCAGACCAAAACAACCCCAGCAATAATAAAAGAGGTATGTAAAAAAAAAACTGGACACCAGGAAGTGCTGTGGTATTAGGAGACAGAGAACACATGCTGGAAACCACTCTGTAGTTGCCAAAGAGATCAGGCTGTCTTCCTGACTTAGTTGCTCTGTTTGTGCCTGTTTGTATTCAGCATTAAATCCCTGTGGGGTTGGGGTCTTAAAGCTCTGGCTAGAGAAGCCTTAGGAGGCACACCTCACAGTGCTCCCAGATAACAATTCCTGGGGTTACGAGAGCTACACAGTTTACCCCAAAAGTGAATGCCCAGGCTCTCCAGGAATATCAGAGCCCACTGTGTACTAGGACTCTGCAGACACTTTCTCCTACAGGACCTTCCCACAATGGCAATCCAGCAAGCAGCAAAGCAGGTGGGAGATCCAGTCCACCAGGTATTCAAACCTGGCATTCAACACCAAGTTCACCTACTAATCTAAGACCTCCACACCAATTCTAATGCAATGCAGCTAGATCAGAAACCTATAGCCTTCCCATCTCCAGTCCTCTGTGTGAGGGTTCGCTAGCTGGTCCCTGCCCATTCCCACATACTTGTCTTCTGTTCTTGCTGTCCTCAGCTTCTGATGTTCTTGGTGGCTCCTATAGTCCATCAGCGTGCCTCCAGAGTGATGACTCCATGCAGGTTCCCCCCACTGGAGATGATTTGGGGATTTTTTCCCAACTGCCTTGCTGGGAGTAGACTAGTAGGGGCATGTTTTTAGCCCAACAACTGTCTCTGCCCCAGGAATTTTATTTTTGTTCCTTTAAATATATCACCCTACTTCTTTCTGGCCTCCTTGATTGCTACTGAGAAATCCAGTGATAATCTCATTGAAGATGACTTCTACATGAAAAATCACTCTTCTTTGCTGCTTTCAAGATTCTCACTTTGTTTCTGTCCCTCAACAGTTTTATTATAAGGCTGGGTGTGGTGGCTCACACCTGTAATCCTAGCACTCTGGGAGGCCAAGGCAGGTGGATTGCCTGAGCTCAGAAGTTCGAGACTAGCCTGAGTAAGAGAAAGACCCTGTCTAAAAATAGCTGGGTGTTCTGGCACCCACCTTTAGTCCCAGCTACTCAGGAGGCTGAGATAAGAGAATCGCTTGAGGTCAAGAGTTTGAGGTTGCTGTGAGCTGTGATAGCATGGCACTCTACTGAGGGCAACAAAATGAGACTCTATATCAAAAAATAAGTTTAAAAAACAGTGTGATTATAGTGTATCTCAGGGTGGGTTTCTTTGGATTTATTCTTCTTGGAGAATGTAGAAATTTTTAGATTTGTAGATTGCCTCAAATTTGCAAAGTTTTCAGCCATTATTCCTTTCCATAATCTTAGGACAATTTTCCTCTAGTTTTTCCACCTTAGGGTCCCATAATACACATGTTGGTCCTTTTGATAATATTCCTTAAAATTCTCTTAGGCTCTGTTCCCTTTCTTATTTTTTTTCTTTTCACTCCTTAGATATGATAATTTCAATCTGTTGCCTTCAAGTTTGATTCTGTTTTCTATCATTCAAATGTGCTGCTGAAACACTCTAGGACATTTTTTATTTCTGTTATTACACTTTTTAGCTCCAGAATTTCTGTTAGGTTTGCAATTTACATTTTCTGACTCTATTGGTGTTCTCATCTTATTCATGCATTATTTCACCAATGTTCTACAATTATTAGTGTTATGTTTTACTTTACATTTTTGAATTTTGCTTTGAAGATTTTATCCTGTAGGTCAAATTTCTGGGATAGTTCATATGTCTGTTCATGTATTTTTATCTTGTGAAGGAGATATACTTTATTTCTTTACTTCCATAGGCTTTGCTGAGCTGTTTTCTTTTTCTTGTCTTTTTTTTTTTTTGAAGACTGTAATTGTTGATTTGTTTAGACCCTTTCCTCAAGCTGTATTGTAAAAATCCCATATTTCTCTTAGTATGTGACTGTTGAAATGTCCTCTTTTAAAGCTCATGCTTATCTAATGTTTTGACAGAAATTTTATGCCTTGGGCAAGTATCTAAATAAATTACAGCAAACACCTCTTTCATTCTTTTGGCATTAACTCGGGGATATGGCACTTGAACACAGTTAGGCTTTCAGTGAACCTAGTCATCAGCCTGATATGAAAATTTAGGTTCTTCTCTGCTCTTTTCTGATTATATGTACTGTACTGGGCATGATGTAATTTTTTTTTTTAAGTTTTCCTGTACACATGGGTGCTTTTGAATGTCCTTGTGAATGAGATATACTTTATTTCTTTCCAAAAGAATCTCCTTTGAATATTTTTTTCTTGGGCATTAAGCAGTCTAATTCTATGTTTCCAACATAATCTTTTGTCCCAGGGATCTGTAGATTGATATTTGCTTTGCAAAGTTTTTTGCAATGTCACCCCTTTTTTGTTTGGGTTCCAAGTTAGGTAAATAAAAGTTGAACATCTTGCATCAGCCCTTTGGGTTACCATCCAAGCCCAAAAAGGTTACAAAAGGCATACCCCAGGATTTATGAAATGGATATGCTCTGCTCTTTGGAATTAGGGACTAAGGTCCCGTACTATGAATGCAGACCACCATCAATTGAAAATTACTTCCACAAAGAGTGTGAGTTGGTCAAGGGCATGGAAAAGTTTTGCAAAGGTTCCCTACCGATATCAAGATTCCCTATTCTTATTTTAGCACCTGTTCTAAAACTTTGACTATTTTCTAGAATCCTGACAAACTTATCTAAAAATTAATGCTTTTGTCTATATTTTTATAAAGAGATAACAGCCTAACATTGCCTTATTCACTATTTTTCTCATGTAATTCTCTTTTGAAAAAATATTGGCACTTGTAGCTTTAAATTTACCTCTAAGCACTGTTTTAGTTGCATCCTGGAAGTTTTGGTATTTGTGTCTTTATTTTCATTTCTATCAAAGTAGTTTCTGATTTCCCTTGTGATTTCTTTATTGCCACATTGACAATTTTATTTTGTTTTCATTTATTTTTTTAAACAGTTTGATTTTGTTGAATGGCTAGTGTGTGATGGTGTGATTATGGCTCACTGTAAACCCAAACTCCTGGGTCTATGTCATATCCTCCTGGCTCAGATTCCATAGTCACTAGAACAATTTGGTTGGCACCACTATGCTCAGTTAATGCTTTTTATGTTTTATAGAGATGCTTGTTGTGTTGTCCAGGATGGTGTCAAGGTCCTGGCCTCAAGATCCTGGCCTCAAGTAATCCTCGTGCTTTGGTGTCCCAATGTATTAAATTATAGACATGAGCCACTATGTTTAGCTTGTTTTAATTAAATTAATGAATTTATTCAGATTCAGACCATTGATCCACTGACTGTTTCAGAATATTATTTAATTACCATGTATTTGTAATTCTCCCCAATATCTTTCTATTATTACTTCCTAATGTTATTCCTTTTGATGAACACATGTGGGTGAAATGCAGGAACCTCCTCTGCCCTCTCAATGGCTGTGATGCTGGGGATAAAGAAAGCAGCAAACCTAAGCACTGCATATTTGGTTTGTGGGTGGCAACTCCACATTGTAATTACTGACAGAACTCATTGGTAATACTTGGGACCTGTGTAGGTCATGCAAATGAAACTCATCCACTTGCCCCACTGCTGCCACTAGCTACATTCAAGCAAAAACTATTGCCTCCTGTGAGGGAGGGAAGGGCTTGTAGTCTTCTCTCCACATCTGTCCCTTCTGGGAATAAGCAAACCTCCCTATAGGCAAGACCCTGGCAGAAATACACCTGCCTCAGCAGAGCACTTCAGCCACAGCACACTGTCAGTCTGGTAGCCCTGAACTCTGTGATTTGAGCTTCCCCCACCACCAATGCTACATCTGGACCCAGTGGGAACTATGAATCTAGGTGCTTTTGTGCCTCACAGGACAGAGGCCATTGTCCATGCTGAGAGTGGGAGTATAAACCTCTTATGCACCCAATCAGACTAAGAGAAGACTCAGCAGAAACCTTATAAGCCAGAATGGATTGATTTCCCATCTTTAATTTTAAGGAGAATATTCCACAAAGCTAAGTTTCATAAATGAAGAATAAAAAAATCTACTGACAGATACAAAGAGGTAGACAAGGCAGAAAATCAACAAAGTAACACTGATCGTAAATGAGATGTGCAGACATATGGACCTAACAGACTTTTATAAAACATTCTATGCCAAAACTTCAAAATATACAGTCTTCTCATCAATACATGGAACATTTTTCAAGATACAGTATATATTAAGACACAAAATATGTCTTGGAAAATTAAAAAAAAATGGTTCTTCTCAGATCACAGTGAGTTCAAATTAAATATCAATTCTAAGAGCCACTCTCAGAATTCCACAAACACATGGAAGTTAAACAGTCTGCTGGAGAATGATTGTGAGATCAACAATGAAATCAAGATGAGAATGAAAACGTTTTTTGAATTGAATGACCATGATGACACTACCTACCAAAATCAGTGGGATACAGAAAAGCAGTGTTGAGAGGGAAGTTCAAAGCACTCAATGTCTAGATCAAGATAATAGTAGGTTAGAAAACAACAATGTACTGTCACCATCTCCCCCCAAGAAACTAAGAAAAAATAAAACAAACCAAACCCAAAGCTCGCAAAAGACAAGAAATAACAAAGATTACAACAGAATGAAAGGAAATTGAAATGAACAACAACAAGAAAAAACTATAAAAAGGATGAAAGGGTTGGTTCTTTGAAAAGATGAAATTGACAGACCACTACATAGGGTAACCAAGAAAAGGAGAGGAAGGATTCAAAAATGTGGGTCATTATGAAAGTTTTGAGATACACAAAAATCAAGAAATGTAAAGTGTGCTTGAAAGGAAATGAATGAAGTCCTCCCAGCAACACCAAGAAGCAGAGCGAGTTGCAACTTGCATGAGTGAATCAGAAATGATGCAATTGACTGTGTTTCTTGGAAGTGAAATAATAGATCACAACACTCTGTTTCAAAATTTTTGTAGTGATCCATGTAAACTCAATCAGAAATAAGAAAAAAAAAGAAATGACAAAAGAGACACAGAAATATAAAATCTCAGAGTTCTATGAATACCTCTATGCACACAAATTAGAAAATCTAGAGGAAATAGATAAATGTTGGGAAATACACAACCTCCCAAGTCTGAATCAGAAAGAAATTGAAATTCTGAACAAACCAATGTCTAGTAGTAAGATTGAATCAGTAATAAGACATCTACTAACAACAAATAAAGCCCATAACCAGATGTGTTCACAGCCAAATTCTATTAGACCTGCAGAGAACTGGTAACTGTCCTACTGAAATTGATCCACAACATAAAGAAGAGGGAATCCTTCTATGAAGTGAATATCACACTGATACCCATGCCAGGAAAGGATATAATTAAAAAAAAGAAAAGTATAGACTAATATCCATTGTGAATATACACGCAAAACTCCTCAACATAATATTAGCAAATTTAATTAAATGACACACTGAAAAAAAATGATAAACTCAGTTTCATTCTGGGGGTGCAAGGATAGTTCAACACACACATTTAGAAATGATTATACCCTCCTCACTCAGGTTGATTTTATAAAGATTCTAAGGTTTTAAACGTTCTAAAATTACAAATGAACAAATGTGTTTTTTCTAACACAGAATTGAAAATATGATTTTAATATATACTTTCAATAAAAATGTTAATTTTTGTTTTATATTCTGTTATATAGTTTTCCTCATAGCTGTATCAATTGTTGACAGAACTGTGCTTAATCTCACATAAAAATCATCAATATGATCACTTCTGTTTACAAATTAAAATAATTTGGAATTACCATACTAAATAACTGTAAAAAATTTTATATCTGATATTACTTCTCAGTTAACCTTTTATCATTGTTGTAGTACACACCCCATAACTAGTACAGTAACTTATCTCTTTTGAAATTAGTATTTCCTTATTGTAGTGTTTCCTCTTTAGTTTGAACTTTTGATTGACCTAGTTATTAGTTGTCACATTGTAAAAGGAATATAGCTGATTTTCTTCACACTGTAGATCATTCTCTGTTCTATGGCTTAACTCGCCATTTCTCTTTTACAAGGACCAGTGAACCATCATTATATGGTTCTAAGATTTGCAAATACACTGAGAAGAGCTTCACTTCTTTTTCCTCTTCAGAAAGTCACTGAGCAGTGTTCTGGTCATAGTTGTTAATGAAAAAGTATTTTAAATATTTTATTTAGAACACTAGCTGTTTCAAGCATAATTTTTCAGTTTTCTCATTTATCATAGTTTTGGGGCTATTATGGGAAAATTGCTACATATTCTTTCATAAAATAATAGGTACAGAGATAAAAATGTGATATTCACACAAAAAATATCTTCAAAACAGAATAGAAATTCAAGAAATATATCTAGTGATGAAAAAATTGATATGTAACTGTTCCTATAGAAAGTGTAATGTGGATTTTATACACTATATGAGGATGAATAATACATTCATGGTTTGAGTCTGGATTATTATCCTTGGGAGAAGAGGAGCATGGTTCTATTTATACTTCATAGCATTCTACTGCTAAAACATATGTAATTAACAACATGTTGTAAACCCACGCTTTGTTTTCTGGATAATGTACACAACAGGAAAGACAAAATCCTTCGATCTATTGAAAGATGCGTCTAGCATCATCCACCAAGTATGTTTACTGCCAGTGACTGGTGGATATGTCACATTAGGGAGAATCTCGTAAAAATAGAGGCATTGCAATAACCATCAATATAGACTTTTGAAAATCATTGTAAGATCATAAGAGAAGTGCTCCTGCCATGCGAAACTATGTCCCTGCTTTCTTCTATGAGCCTGGCCATTTACCTCGGTACATTCACTAAGCCAATAGTTGGCAGATAACCTGCAAAGTAAATTTTATGCGTGCTCTTTCAGAATACTGCCTTACTAAAATTATGGGATGGAAAATACTTTTCATATGCCCTTTGTTCCAGAGAAGTGTGTGACTTCATTCAAGTCTTTGTTCAAAATAGCTTGTGGAAGGGACTTGCTCTTCTTTAGAAAGGCCAAGTTTAGAAAGGATAGTCTTTTGATATTTTTAATAATTACTAAAGGACATATTACTGGATAAAAACAGGAAATAAACATATTTAAGTTTCCCATTCTTGGTACATCACGTACATAAGTTACATAAATGGTAAGGCAGCAGTTGGTCCAGTAAAAGGAAACAAAGCAGCTCACCAATACCAGAGTAACATAGGTGGCCTTGGTCTCAGGAGAGGGCCCTGTGCTATGGCTGGTTCTGTGGATATACTGGACTCTTCTGTGGTGTGTGATGAGATGCACTGCAATATATACACTGGTGCAGATCATGAGGAAGACACACAAGAAATCCCGCACAATCACGGCTCCTAGAAAGACAGCTACCTCCACTCTAGAGGCTCTCCCAATACAATATCCCAGATTATATGGTTGTGGAATGCTGCTGGTGTTGTAGGGGGCCCAAGAATACAGGATGAGTTGGATGTAGATCAGCATGTTGATGATCCAGTAGGAAAGGAAGGCAGGCAGGATGCATGTGGAGACTTTGGGTCTGAGCCATGCCCACCTAGAGTTGCTGGGAATGATACTAATGGCCTGAAATATACTCAGAAAAGATGTTGTACAGAGGGAAAGACCTCGGGTGACTCTGTACATGTAGAGTACTACCTTACAGCCAATGTCATCCATGAAGTTTCTTATTTCAAGAGAGTTTATTATTTCTGGAATTCCAATGAAAATAATTGTCATGGTATTAGCTAAAGTTAGGTGGGTGAATATCAAATCTATAGGCTTCTTCATATGGGGCTGAAAAAACATTTTAATGTGTACCATGAGAAGTATTGTGTTCCCAGTAAGACCAATCCCAATTACAGGGAGAAAGAATATTCCCAAAAGAGTTTCAGTTGGAATTAATAATTTCATTGATGGTTTCTAATTTGCATAGACTCCTGCCCAGCTGTAATGGAACACAAATGGCTTGTAAGTTTGACGGGAATAACTGGACTTCTTGTAGACAATGTGAGGTATGATCACTCTCTCAGAAGGTTGTTGAAATGCTCTGTAAGAATATTTAGGATATTAAGAATTAGTCTGGAGGAATATGTCAAAGATTATTGTAGTCACTTCAGAAGACTATAGAGGTTGAGACGAAACACTGTTTTAGAAACATTATTGTAACCTATTTTCTGAGAAAGAAATCGAGTATCCTGAAGTACCAAGTTTTATTTCCTAAAAACATTTTCTATTTGTAGAGATTGTAGTTAATTTTTACCCATCTTTTCTGAATTTCATTTCAAAACTTTGAATGCATTTCTGTTTTGTGTCTCAATAATGGAAAATCATCACAATATTTTAATGCATATTATGATGATTCTGCTTTGCATGATGTATCTTGTTGTTATTGTCAGTCACCAGGAGAAGATCCCATCCCCAGGCTTAAACAAGACAGTCTGGCCGTGTACATTTCATTCTTATGACCCTTGCTTCACTCTTCCCCAACTCCAAGGCCCTTTTAGCACACATGGTGAACATCAGAGGAGCTTAGTGGGCAGTTCATTGTATCCTCTGTCTCTGTTGTAAAAATTTACTTCATGTTCTTTGCTCCACTCTGAAGTCCTTGCTTCTCTTTCAACTATCTCAAGTAGGGGAATCTTCCTTTCCTGTACCTCATTGTGTTCCTAGGCCTGAAGGTGGGAACATCCTCTTTGATCCTCAGGATGACTCTCAGATAAATCTCCATCACACCAGCTTCAGAACAATTGTCACTGACCAAGCACATCCATCACTGTTCTTGTGGAAATAATCTGCTGACCCCACATCATCCCTCTCCTCAATTCTTGACTCACTGGAACACCACCCTAAACTCCCGTCATTGTTCTTGTTTGACTGTGGGGTCACAGATGATCTGTCCAGTTCCCTTGCCCTCTCAGTTCTGCAGTCTTCTTTCTTCTTTTTTTTTTTTCCAGTTGGAGTTTTATTTATTTATTTATTTTTTATTTTTGAGGATTCATTGAGGGTACAATAAGCCAGGTTACACTGATTGCGTCTTCTTTCTTCTAATACTCACACCTCACTCCACCTTCTTCCCCTGCTAATTCCCTAGTGATTATTACCAATAACTGTGAACTTCTATTTAATTTTCAAGCATCCTCTTCTTCTCTTACTGGTTATTCCAAGATCAGTACATCCTTTCTGACATAAAGAGCTCCACCCCATTGATCTCTTTATTCTCTTTATTTATATACAATACTTGTCATGGTACACATTACAATGTTATTTCATCCAAATATGAAGAAGCCTATGGATTTGGTATTCACTTTCCCATAGCCTCTTTTTCCTCCTTACTCAAATCTTCTAAGACCCACCATATGACCAGTCCCGGTAAAAACATCTGATTGTGTTTCTTTTTTTCCCTAGTTCCTAGTTTGCAGCATAGGAAAGAAAATTCTAGTTATATTTTATATTCTGTCATGTTTATCCAATCTACCCATATAACCATCAATGGAGAAAAACACAAAGGGAAATTAACTCAACTTATATGAAATTCATTGCCACTAAATTCCAGTGAACTTTTATAATTTTTCAGAAATTATACTACATTTTCTAAACTATTCTAAGTCTATTTAATTTCTCGTTCCTCTAATGACTACTTTGTATGTTGTCTAATCTCAAACTGCCAACATAACCTCTCTCTATATCATAGTCAAGTGATAGTATACTGTATATTTCATAAGAAAAGCAAAGATTCTAAAGATTATTACCTTCAGGGTGGTGTCTGTGACTCAGTGGGTAGGGTACTGGCCCCATATATTGAGGGTGGCCAGTTCAAACATGGTACCGGCCAAACTGCAATAAAAAATAGCCGGGTGTTGTGGCAGGTGCCTGTAGACCCAACTACTTGAGATGCTGAGGCAAGAGAATTACCTAAGCCTGAGACTTGGAGGTTTCTGTGAGGTTTGACGCCATGGCACTCTACTGAGGGCAACAGGGTAAGACTCTGTCTTGAAAAAAGAAATTATCACCTTCATTATGCCAGCAGTACATTTATCACATATTCTGTGTACTTGCTTACAACTTCATCCTTCTCTCCTGGCACAGTGAATGAATTCTCCTTGATTCCTTTCATTAGACGATAAATATGGAACTTGTTTTCTCAATAACCTATCTTTTGTTATTCTCTCTCATGTGCTTTCTGAAAATTTCCCTTAGCAACATAAACATGTATTGTATTTCTCATATATTTCTTGAGTCATTTATCCCCCTCCCTTTTGAGCAGTTCTCCTTCAAGCAATTCTCTACTCCCTGTCTCCAATTTCTCTTATATTAAATGTTCTTGATCCTAGAATATAGTAGATTGAAAAACATCTATAGATTCTGCCCTTTCCCATTTATATTCTAATATGACAGGGTGGCTACTTTCACTAGGTGGCTATTTTCTCCACTCATTGAACATGGAACTAGCTTTGGTCAATCAGAGCACAGCC
Source organism: Nycticebus coucang (assembly GCF_027406575.1). Taxonomy (NCBI): domain Eukaryota; kingdom Metazoa; phylum Chordata; class Mammalia; order Primates; family Lorisidae; genus Nycticebus; species Nycticebus coucang. Next base: position 82,964,143 of record NC_069796.1, read on the forward strand.
AGCTGAACACCAGCATTTCTTCATAATGGCTGCATGGCCGTGGTGGGGGAAGGAAGGGGGAGTTGGTCCCCTGTCTCACTTGGAATTCTGATAGCCACATGTAGGCAGCGTGCTGGCCTATCAGAGGATGGGCAGCCACAGGGAGGAAATCTGGGGCACTTAAGACAGCTCTGAGAACTATACCCGAGGCCATTCCACCATGAGCAACATTGAGACCATATAGGACAGCAGTCATTCTCCAGCTAACCACCTGCATGACCATGTTTTCTTGAGAAAATCCAGCAAACACGTTAAATAAATCAGAGTCAAAGCCACATGTTGTGTGATTTCATTGTACAAACTATCCAGAACAAAAAAATCCATAAAACAGAAAGCGCATGTAGAACTTCCAGGAACCTGAGGAAAGATGCTCCCATTTCTATGAAAGAGCAAACAATTAGCTAGGCCTGATGGTATGCACGTGTAACCTTAGTTACTCAGGAGGTGGAGGAAGGAGGATTGCTTGACTCCAGGAGTCTGAGATTGCTGTGTGCTATGATGATGCCACTTCACTCTAGCCTGGGTGACAAAGCTAGACTCTGTCTCAAAAAGAAAGAAAGAGAAGGAAAGAGAGAGAGAAAGAGACAGAGACAGAGGAAGGGAGGGACAGAGGAAGGAGGGAAGGAAGGAGGGAGGAAGGAAGGAAGGAACGAAGGAAGGAAGGAAGGAAGACAGACAGAAAGAAAAGAAGAAAGAAAAAAGAAAACTCTATTATGCGGGATGTGTATTTTCTTAGAAATACTAGGATGTCTGAACTTTAGGAAACCTACTGCTTGATTCACATATTAGTAATTAAAGGAAGCAAGGCACATGACCATTTCAGTAAATGAGAAAGGTGCATTTGTACATATTGAAAACAGATTTATGATGAAAAATTAAACCTCCATAGTATATTATAAATGTAAATAAAATTTTAACATTATACAAGGTAGCTTATAAACATAGGAAATATAAATTATGTAACCAAATGTAGTTTTAACAAATATAAGGTTTAAGTAAATCTTAAGTATAAGGAGTATGTCAGCTATCATTGTTCCTATTTTAAATTCCATTTATAGTTTCTAAAATGTGTGGTGAAAGAAAAGCAGAGATAAGCATTCCCAAAACAAAATAATTGATTGTTGCTATTCACTGAAGATAAGATGGTCTACGCTGAAAAATAAATTTGAAACTTTAGAGAAAGTTATAATAAAAGCACAGCTCAGTAACTCTACCAGATAGATTATTATATTAATAAATTTACTAGGTATCATAACTGTAGAAAACATACAATTTTCAATAATAATAAAACTATTAGATAAAGTCAAATTAGTACAATAAATTCTTCCATATAATTGTATAAATCAATTGAAAATTATTAAGATAGACAGAAATAGGTAGTATTGTGCAGAGCATTTATATATCAGAATATCTCATGTCATAAAAGATCAATTCTCACCAATATTTAAAATTAAATATCATCTCCAAAAGAATGTAAATCCCTTTGGTAATGCTGAATTTCACAAGTTAATTCTGAAACAGACATACAAGATATAAAAAAGAAAAATTTGGTGGCACATGAAGAGAATGTTTAAAATAGGTAAGAAAGTAAATAGAAGAGATGAAAGGGAAATAAATGAGAAAGAGAATTAAAGTCAGGAGACAATGTTTTGTCAAAGTGAAGGAAAAAGCCCAAGGGCCCATTGACCCATGAATGGGTTAATAAATTATGGTATATGTATACCATGGAATACTATGCAGCATTAAAAAAAAGATGGGGACTTTAATTCTTTTATGTTTACATGGACGGAGCTGGAAGATATTCTTCTTAGTAAAGTATCTCAGGAATGGAAAAAAGTATCCAATGTACTCAGTACTACTATAAAACCAATTTATAATCAGTCACACTTTCATATGAGAGATGAATCACAACTATAGCCCAGGAAGAAGCAAGGAAGGGGATCAGGAGGGGAAGGGAGGAGTGTGGTTTGATGGAGGGAGGGTTAATGGTGGGACCATAATAAATGAGGTGAAAGCTATGTTAATTAGGATGTAAGCACTCCAATTTGTACAAATATTGAACACATTGAATCCCAAAGGCATAAATGTATTCATGATCTATGTATATATGACTTAATAAAAAAAAGAAAAGAGAATAATATGAAGGACAAGTGAAACTATAAATGCAAAAAGAGGGTGATTTTAGTGTCATCCCAGGAGGAAAATCAGCTAAGGAGAGTGAAGGAAAAGAGAAAAAAATCACAAATGGACAGGCAGTAAGATAAAAGAGATTTGTGCAAGTAAACAAGTCATAGAGGCAAACAAAGTAGAAAAGGTATAAGAAAAGTGTAAGAAATAATTGAAAATATGTTTGTAAGAATACATTAGAAGGTATGAAATTGGACATTTTAGAAAATGAAAATCAATAATTTTCTAGAAACATTTATGCATGACTAACAAACTGCTATAACAACATTCAGGTGAGATCTTGTGGACCAGTTAAACCTCCAGAGATAATATAAAGATTAAATTAAGGACATTTAATATTCAGCAGATGCAAAAAGATGTCTTCTGGGAGCTTCCCTTGTCCCACCAAAAGCAGAAATGTCAGGAAATGAAGTTGTCATAAATTCTCTTCCCCTAGAGAGTTTTATGGTCATTTAAAAAAAAAAAACAAGACCACATACACCTGCATAAAGAAATATTATCACACACTTCTTTATCTGTTTCTTCTCCTAAATACTCATTTGTCCTTTTCATCTGCCAATCTTTCCTTTTTAAAAGAAACTATGTAAACCCTAATTTTAGCCATTAATGTACCATTTTTTTTATGAGCTTCAGAATGCATATGAAAACTTCCATGTATCTATTAAAACATCTTTTGTCAGTTTACTTGTTAGGCCCACAGATACTGAACACAAGACTATAGATGAGAACAGGGTGTGGTAGAAATTGAAAAAGAAAAAAGGAAACACTCTCATGACAGAAACAAAAACCAAGAGATTGAAATAATAATGGAAGAAAAATGACAGAGAATATACCTAAAAATGGTTGAAATAGAATATCTTCCAAATTATTTTTAGACTGAAAAATTTCATGAGTAAATAATAGTAGTGAACTTGGAAAAACAGGGACATGGATTTGAATACTGGAAGATGAACAAGTGAGCAACAAATTGGATTATAAGGCAATGTTAATATGGCATAGGTGATGAAAACACACACTTCAGGACAGAGAAGAAATAACATGTATTAAAATCTATTTGTGTAGACAGAGTTTGATTTTCAAAGTGAAGGACCCCTGATTGTGAGAGTAGAGAAAGTGTAGAAAACAAACAATGATGGGGTGGGTGACACTGTACTAACAATGTGAATAAAAGAAGCAGCAGAGAAAGTAACAATGGATAACACACAAAAAAATAAAAAAATAGACCAATGTAAGAACTTCACAGGTGTTAGTAGGCAGAAACTAAAGTGGGGCATTGAGAAGAGAAGAATAATATGAAAGGAAACTAAGCACAGAAAACAAAGACAGAAATAACTAGTAAGGCCGGAGCTCCCTGGGCTGAGCCATGTCATCATCAGCAAAGCTCCCAGGAGATCAGGTTTTCCTGCTTGTTCCCAGAACTTTCATGCTCTTCCTAGACTTGCTACATCCTAGTACCCTGTCTCACATTCTTGGGTCTCAGGCTCCACATGCCTTTCGGGGGCAGCCTCTCCCACCACTTTGGAAATATGGCCCTGGTGCTGGGGCGATTTCTCATGGCTGGTCTGGTCCATTTCCAAATCAATTTCTCACCTCTCCTGGGTGATATCTTGAGGCCAATCCATGTACTGTGTTAAATGAAATGATACCTCATGAGTTATGTATAACCATAATATTTAAATAAATATAATTATTTAAAATAGTTGTAAAGAATACCAATTTTTACATGGTGCAATTATTCACCTAGTACATAAAGTATTTCTCACATCTGTCACAATTTAACCCTATGGGATAGTAATAAAATATTTTACATGATTTATTTTACTTGTTGAACACATACTTCTATTCCACATCACCAATAAAAGATTGACCTTATAGTATGTTTTATACTGAAAGGCCATTATTGATCACTCTATTCTACATTTCTGCAGATATTCCTGGGTATTGTTTTTCCCCCAACATTAAATTAAAGTGCTTCTGAAATGCCTCCACATTAATATTACTCATAGTACACAACTGACAAGACAATATCTATTTATGCAAACTGACATAAACTAAAACCACAGAAGCAAGAGTTTATTAAAAATGCATCTCATGGAAGAGAAGTTGGTTAATTTTTCAAATAGCTCAAGAATCTATATGTGGAATAATATATTTTATGAAAAAATTTATAAATATAAATTAAGAATAAAGAGAAACTTTTAGAGTAAATTTCCTTGATTTTTAAAGTTTTCAAATAGAATACTTCATAATAAGTACACATTTTTCTATATTTTAAAAATTATTTGTTGTTAATAATTAGATATTCCAAATAGTCATTTAGAGGAAGTGTACATTAAAAAAAAGTTTAAAAGTAAGAATCACAGCAAAAATAAACTTCCTAAAATTTTTTGAATTAAAAAAAGTTAGAACATATACAAGATAAAACTAAATACTTTTGAAGCAGCCCAAAAGATGGTCAGAAATATGTAAAAGGACATTATAGAAGAATGAATAATTGTTGTGAAAAACTATGTTTATGAATGTAAAGAAGTGATAGAAAGGATAAAATTGAATACATTTAAGATAAAAGAATGGAGACCCAGAAGAAAGAAAGGTGTAGGATAAGAGAGAAGAATAGAAAGAATTTACAAGGAAATTAAAATAGAATTTTAAAAGCAATAAATTAAGGGCAGAGAAATGACTGAGAACAATTACAGAAGGTACAAGATTTGTAGGGTACAACCCATTTTATAAATGTTGATACATTATAAATTAAGAAATATCAATATGAAAAGTGAGTTTGAAGATTGTGAAGTGAAAGAAAAATAATTTTGATTAGTGCAATCAGAATTAGGGACAAAGATAAGTGAAAAGGAGAAGGCAGGGGAATCAAAGGGGTCAAAGGAAAGAGAAATGAGATAAATGGAATAGAAAGAAAATGTTCAAATGCAGATGGAGGACCATGGGTGTAGGAACATGGAGAGAAGAGATTTGCATTTAGGTAGTGGTGAAGTATAGAATGTAAAAAGAATTTTGAAGAATAAAGAACTCAGGAAGGTAAATTCTTCTTGCCAAGAATGGCATGTACAGGTGGCTCTGTTCAACTGTGAGCTGCAGGCAGGGAGGGACTTACTGAGCTGCCTTCAAGCTGGTTCAGGGGACTCCTCTGCACAGGGCAGCTGGATGCCTTTCCCTGGCCTGGGGATGTAGGAGATGGGTTACTTTATCCCCTCTGTACCAATTTGTGCACAGGGAACTTTTTGATTAGTCTAGAGGAATAATAAATTACTCTCTTAGTCACAGAGTGTTCTGTTGGTAAATTTAGAAGTGTTTTTAATTAAAGTCACCACCTGAGCCACAAACTCCTTACTCAACTTTAAGGCAAGTGATTCTACAGAGCTGCACAATAGTAGAGGAAAAAGTAAACTCACAGTATTAATTGCTTTTACTTATTTTTGTTAATCCATTCCTGGGTTGGTGGGCATTTAGGCTGTTTCCACATTTTGGCGATTGTAAATTGAGCTGCAATAAACAGTCTAGTACAAGTGTCCTTATGATAAAAGGATGCTTTTCCTTCTGGGTAGATGCCCAATAATGGGATTGCAGGATCAAATGGGAGGTCTAGCTTGAGTGCGTTGAGGTTTCTCCATACTTCCTTCCAGAAAGGTTGTACTAGTTTGCAGTCCCACCAGCAGTGTAAAAGTGTTCCCTTCTCTCCACATCCACGCCAGCATCTGCAGTTTTGAGATTTTGTGATGTGGGCCATTCTCACTGGAGTTAGATGATATCTCAGGGTTGTTTTTTTTTTTATTTATTAAATCCTAACTGTATACATTGATATTTTGATTTGCATATCTCTAATATATAGAAATGATGAACATTTTTTCATGTGTTTGTTAGCCATTCGTCTGTCATCTTTAGAGAAAGTTCTATTCATGTCTCTTGCCCATTGATATATGGGATTATTGGCTTTTTTCATGTGGATTAATTTGAGTTCTCTATAGATCCTAGTTACCAAGCTTTTGTCTGATTGAAAATATGCAAATATCCTTTCCCAGTGTGTAGGTTGTCTCTTTGCTTTGGTTATTGTCTCCTTAGCTGTACAGAAGCTTTTCAGTTTAATGAAGTCCCATTTGTTTATTTTTGTTGTTGTTGCAATTGCCATGGCAGTCTTCTTCATGAAGTCTTTCCCCAGGCCAATATCTTCCAGTGTTTTTCCTATGCTTTCTTGGAGGGTTTTTATTGTTTCATGCCTTAAATTTAAGTCCTTTATCCATCTTGAATCAATTTTTCTGAGTGGGGAAATGTGTGGGTCCAGTTTCAGTCTTTTACATGTAGACATCCAGTTCTCCCAACACCATTTATTGAATAGGGAGTCTTTCCCCAAAGGTATGTTCTTGTTTGGTTTATCGAAGATTAGGTGGTTGTAAGATGTTAGTTTCATTTCTTGGTGTTCAATTTGATTCCAAGTGTGTATGTCTCTGTTTTTGTGCCAGTCCCATGCTGTCTTGACCACTATGGCTTTGTAGTACAGACTAAAATCTGGTATGCTGATGCCCCCAGCTTTATTTTTGTTACTAAGAACTGCCTTAGCTATAGGTTTTTTTTTCCGGTTCCATACAAAACGCAGAATCATTTTTTCCAAATCTTGAAAGTACGATGTTGATATTTTGATAGGAATGGCATTGAATAGGTAGATTGCTTTGGGAAGTATAGACAACTTAACAATGGTGATTCTTCCCGTCCATGAGCATGGTATGTTCTTCCATTTGTTAATATCCTCTGCTATTTCCTTTCTGAGGATTTCATAGTTTTCTTTATAGAGGTCCTTCACCTCCTTCGTTAGGTATATTCCTAGGTATTTCATTTTCTTTGAAACTATGGTGAAGGCAGTTGTGTCCTTAATTATCTTTTCATCTTGACTATTATTGGTGTATACAAAGGCTACTGACTTGTCGACATTGATTTTATATCCTGAAACATTACTGTATTTTTTGATGACTTCTAGGAGTCTTGTGATTGAGTCTTTGGGGTTCTCTAAGTATAAGATCATGTCGTCAGCAAAGAGGGAGAGTATGACCTCCTCTGCTCCTATTTGGATTCCCTTTATTTCCTTGTCTTGCCTAATTGTATTGGCTAGAACTTCCAGCACTGCGTTGAATAGTAAAGGTGACAGAGGACAACCTTGTCTGGTTCCAGTTCTAAGAGGAAAAGCTTTCAGTTTTACTCCATTCAGTAAAATATTGGCTGTGGGTTTGTCATAGATAGCTTCAATCAGTTTTAGAAATGTGCCACCTATGCCTATACTCTTCAGTGCTCTAATTAGAAAAGGATGCTGGATTTTATCAAATGCTTTTTCTGCAGCTATTGAGAGGATCATGTGATCTTTATTTTTGCCTCTGTTAATATGGTGGATAACGTTTATGGACTTGCGTATCTTATACCAGCCTTGCATCCCTGGGATGAAGCCTACTTGATCATGATGAATGACTTTTTTGATGATAAGCTGTAATCTATTGGCTAGGATTTTGTTGAGAATTTTTCCATCTATATTCATGAGTGAGATTGGTCTGAAATTCTCCTTTTTGTTTGGGTCTTTTCCTGGTTTTGGTATCAGGTTGATGTTTGCTTCATAGAATGTGTTGGGGAAGATTCCTTCTTCCTCAATTTTTGGAATAATTTCTGTAGTACAGGAATAAGCTCTTCCTTGAAGGTTTGATAGAATTCTGGAGTGAAGCCATCTGGACCAGGGCATTTTTTGGTTGGAAGCTTTTTTTTTGTTTCTTTGATCTCAGTGCTTGAAAGTGGTCTGTTCAGGAGCTCTATTTCTTCCTGACTGAGTCTAGGGAGAGGGTGTGATTCCAAATATTGATCCATTTCCTTCACATTGTCAAATTTCTGGGCATAGAGTTTCTGGTAGTATTCAGAGATGATCTCTTGTATCTCTGTGGGTGATATTATTTCCCCTTTATCATTTCTGATTGAGGTTATAGAGATTTTACTTTTCTATTCCTCGTTAGTCTGGCCAATGGTTTATCTATTTTATTTATTTTTTCAAAAAACCAACTCCTTGTTTCATTAATTTTCTGAATGATTCTTTTGTTTTCAATTTCATTGATCTCTGATTTGATTTTGGATATTTCTTTTCTTCTACTGAGTTTAGGCTTAGATTCTTCTTCTTTTTCCAATTGCATAAGATCTCTTGTGAGATTGTTGATGCGCTCTCTTTCTGTTTTTCGAATGTAGGCATCTAAAGCGATGAATTTTCCTCTCAAAACTACTTTTGCAGTATCCCACAGGTTTTGGTAGCTTGTGTCTTCATTGTTGTTATGCTCAAGGAAGTTAATGATTTCCTGTTTTATTTCTTCCTGCACCCATCTGTTATTCAACAGAAGATTGTTTAATTTCCATGCTTTTGGGTGGGGTCGAGCATTTTTGTTAGAGTTGAGTTCCACCTTTAATGCCTTATGGTCTGAGAAGATACAAGGTAAAATTTCAATTCTTTTGATTCTGTTGAGAATTGTTTTGTGTCCTAGGATATGATCCATTTTGGAGAATGTTCCATGGGGTGATGAGAAGAATGTATATTCTTTATCTTTGGGGTGGAATGTTCTATATGCGTCTATCAAGCACAGTTGTTCTACGGTCTCATTTAAATCTCTTATGTATTTGTTTAATTTCTGTTTAGAGGATCTGTCCAGCTCTGTAAGAGGAGAGTTAAAGTCCCCTGTTATTAGGGTATTATCATATATCATATTGCTCAGACTGAGTAAAGTCTTTTTCAAGAATCTGGGAGCATTTAAACTGGGTGCATAAATATTTAGAATTGAAATGTCTTCTTGTTGTATTTTTCCCTTGACCAATATAAAGTCTTTTTTGACTTTAGTTGCTTTAAATCCTCATGTATCTGAAAATAAGACTGCAACTCCTCTTTTCTTCTGAATTCCATTTGCCTGAAAAATTGTCTTCCAACCCTTGACTCAGAGCTTTAATTTGTCTTTTCAAGCCAGGTGTGTTTCTTGCAGACAGCAAATGGATGGCTTATGTTTTTTAATCCAATCAGCCAATCTATGTCTCTTCAGTGGGGAATTCAAGCTATTAACATTTATTGAGATAATTAATAAGTGTGGTAGTATTCTATTTGTCTTATTTTGTGAGAGTCCATTGCTTAGTTTTATCTTTTGCATCAGTGTGGAGTTTACATTCTGTCCTTTAATTTCTGAGTTCTTACTTTGCTGCTGATCCATTGTGGTGGTCAGTGTGCAGAACAGGTTGAAGTATTTCCTGTAGGGCTGGTCTTGTTGTGGTGAGTTTCCTCAATGTTTGTATATCCATAAATGATTTGATTTCTTCGTCAATTTTTAAGCTTAGCTTAGCAGGGTACAGAATTCTGGGCTGGAAATTGTTCTGTTTAAGGAGATTAAAGGTAGATGACCATTGTCTTCTTGCTTGGAAAGTTTCATTAGAGAAGTTTGTGGTCACTCTGATGGATTTGCCCCTGTAGGCCAACTGGCGCTTACTACTGGCAGCTTGCAGAATCTTTCCTTTTGTCTTGACTTTGGACAGGTTCATCACAATGTGTCTTGGAGAAGCTCTGTTAGAGTTGAGGTGACCTGGGTCCGAAATCCCTCTGAAAGCAGTGTGTCAGAATCTTTGGTGATATTTGGGAAATTTTCTTTTATAATATTCTCTAGTATGGCTTCCATTCCTCTGGGTCATTCTTCTTCCCCTTCTGGAATTCCTATATCTCGTATGTTGGAACGCTTCATGAAGTCCCATAATTCTGACAGTGAACATTCTGCTTTCTCTCTCTTCTTTTCTGCCTCTTTTACTATCTGAGTTATCTCAAGAACTTTGTCTTCTACCTCTGAAATTCTTTCTTCTGCATGGTCTAACCTGTTGCTGATACTTTCCATTGCATCTTTAAGTTCCCTGATTGACTGTTATATCCTTCAGCTTTGCTATATCCTTTTTATATTCTTCATATCGTTCATCTCTGATTTGATTCTGTTTTGGGATTTCCTTTTGTTTATTTTCCACTTTATTAGCAGTTTCCTTCATTGTTTCCATCATTTCTTTCATTGTTTTCAACATGTGTATTCTAAATTCCCTTTCTGTCATTCCTAACATTTCTTTATAGGTGGAATCCTCTGCAGTAGCTACCTCATGGTCCCTTGGCGGGGTTGTTCTGGACTGGTTCTTCATGTTGCCTGGAGTTTTCTGCTGATTCTTCCTCATGAGTGATTTCTTTTATCTGTTTCCTTGCCCTAATTTTCCTTTCACTTCCTCTTGCTCTTGAAGTTCTCGTACCTATGGACTAAGGGTTACAGGACCAGATGGTTGAGAAGGTTGAAGAGCAAAAAAGGGATGAAAGAAAGGAAGACTGAGTGATAAGAAAAATAGAGAAAGGAGAGGGGTGGGTAAAAGGAATATTGACAAAAAGAAGAGAGGCACAGAAAGAGGTAGACAGAGCAATATAGGTGTACAGTAGGGTACTTTGACACAACCTTAAAAAAAATCCCACCTTCTGGGGGTGCCCAGCTGGGTGGTTCCCTTGAGGTCAGCAGCTCTTTGCTAACCTGATCAGACACAGTACCCCACCTCCACCAAGTAGAGAGGAAAGACAAAAATGCTATAAATCAAACCCAAACAAGCAAGCAGAAAAGTTTACGGGATAAAATTGGTTGAAAACCAAATAATAGCGGTAGAAACCCTAGCAGAAATGAAGTTCTAATTATTGAAAAAGACAGCAATGGGAAATTATAATTAAACTAGAAAAATTGAGAAAGAAAAAGGATCTGTATGGAAAAGGTTGAACTTAAGAAACAAAACAACATCAACAACATCAAAATAAACAAAAAAAAACAACCAAACCAAAAAAAAACAAAAAGAAAAACAAAGCAGTATGTATATGTTATTGAATATTGTCTGAGCAACACGTGGTCTGCTGTAGTATGAAATGTTAATCACAGTTCTGATATGACTGGAGGCTGCTGATTTCTCAAACCCCAGCAGGTAGACACCCTAAATCTCTCTTCAGCCCACTTAAAAGGCACTTTGAACTTGTTCACTTGCTGAGCAGAAGCTTTCCCAGGAAAGCGCTTGTCCCTGGAATCACTGCTGAAGTGGCTATCCACTTACCCAGTGTGCCAAAACTGGTCTCACTCTGCCCCTGAGTGTTAGGGCTGCAAGGCGGCTCAGACCCCTCCCTTAGGCTACTTGGTCACTGGGTTACCATTTCCCACCCAATTCTACCTCTGCGACCCTGAGGGTGGAGCTTGCTGGGGCAGATCGCTCACACTGGCTCCCTGTGACCCACAGCCAAACACTATTACCTCCATCTGGCTCAGCGGCTCAGACTGGGGCCCTAGACAATGGCCAAAGTTCTCCGCACTCCTGCTCAGGCTCTCCCCAAGGCAGTTCAACTGAGTGCCAAGTCCAAAGACACCAAAACAGTTCACAGGTAAGGCCTTTCTGGTTTGCAGTCTCGCTGCTACTGAACTTACAGTTGTTGGCGGGTTTAGACGGATTGAACACACGCGACCACTTGCTGGTTTTCCACTGTTTTAGTCCTCCTCTTGGGATCCATAAGTCTCTCGCTGACTCCCTGTATCCTCGCAGGGGTGATGATAGGCAGATCCCAGCAGCCAGAGATGCCTGGAGTCCTATCTCCCCAGACTCACGGTGCCCAGATGCAAGGAAGGTGTTACTCGGCCACCATCTTGCTCCGCCTCCTGCTTTTACTTATTTTGAAAAAGAGAAACTATTATTGTTCTAGTCACAGTCCAGCCATCGAGAGAGGAATTAATTTCTTTCTTCTAAGAATTGATCCATAATTGACTTTCAAGCATCCATGTCTCCATCTATTAATATTTAAATTTAAAAGCAATGTAAAGGCTGAGACCTGGCGATAATAAATGAAAAGTGAAATTTTAACGACTAATGTATAGCAAGTAGTATAATTAGTATAAGTTTATGATTTAAACAATTTCATCTGTGGGTATTTTATTCCTTGTTTTGAATGATGTACAGTGGTCATTGTATAGTATTATAATGTATTTTGTAATAGACTGATCAGCCCAAGAAAAACAATGAAGCTGAAATTTGTATATTGCCCAGGCCAACACAGTAAATGCTGATTTGTGATTTCTTTGTACAAACATATCAACAGAGGAAATGACTTTCTCTTTAGGTTTTGTAATTAACAGGCTTCGGTTCCATGCTCATGCTGTGGCTTATGCAGAAGGTACAGCCTCTTTCCTACTGATATACCTCCGAGTATATCCTCTTCTTTGACACACCCAGGCATCAACCCCAGGACATCATACCTGGAGGTGCTATGCTCTTTCTCAATTAATCACTGGACAAGTGTTTATTGATTGTCTAATTTCCAGTTACCAAGGTTTTAAAAATCAATAATTCACATGGCTAAATATCATAAAGATTCATCAGTTAAGCTTGCTGTCATATCAGTGGGGTGTTTTGCAGTATCCTCCAAAAAATTAAAATAGTGTTACTGGAAGAAGAGGGTATGGCCACCTGTCACTGTCAGCCAATATGCAGAGATGAGGATAGGTCAGCCAAATTTTATTTGTCTGAAGGCCAACAATTCTGAAGAGCAGTGGGAGTAATCTCTTCAAGACTGTTCTGTTGTTCTATTTCCTAAACGACAGTTTTATACATAAAAGTTAAAAGCAAGAACCATATAAACCCTTATCATAAACAACAACAATTAACACTTATCTTAATGGTAATTGCCATAACTTATGACCTGCAACAAACAATAATTGACATAACCCATGCCCATACAACTATATTCTAATTCAAAAGTTAATCTCCAAATCAATTGCCCTAAACTACTCTCTCTCTCTCTCTCTCTCTCTCTCTCTCTCTCTCTAAAAGTGTATATATATATACACTTTTAGATTAAGGCCAAATTTATAAAACAAAAAGGATGGAAGATATGAGGTGAAGGTCACCATAGGACCTAAACCAGCCAGACTAGCTCTGTTGTCTCAGCGCTAGCCTAACTCACTCATTTTACTCCCTCTATATGTACTCTCAATAATAACATCCAAAATCACCAATCAGGACAGGGAGCGATGGGGGCAGAGCAACAGCTTTTTTGCAAGCAGGAGCAGTGAGATTGGGGACAGAAGACTCCAATCTGGCTTATAGGCTCTGCCAAGAAACATCCCTTTGGGTATGCAGGGAAACAGCTAGAGACTGCTGGAAACCAAGAGAAGGAGAAAGGCAGTGGAGAACTGGCAAGTGGTTGTGTTTGTTCAGTCCGAGGCTGCCTGCAGCTGTAATTACAACACCAACGAGATTGTAAACAAGGAAGATCTTTCTGTGGGCTGTTTTGTTATTTTGAACTTGGGCACTTGGTTGAACTACCTTGGGAGAACTTGGGCAAGGGTATGGATGAGTTTAAGTGTCATTAACATTCTCAGATTGAGCCGTTAAGCCAGAATGCAGCTAATATCGTTAGGCTGTGGGCCACACATACAGCCATTGTAGGAGAACTGCCCCTGCAGGCTCTTCTCTCCGGGTCTGAGAGTGAGGATAGGGCTGGGAGAACATGGGTAAGTAATCAAGTGACTGAGCAGTACCAAAGGCCGGGATTGAGACACTGGGGAAGAGCGGAGATTTCAGTGTTTGGCAGTAGCAGGGCTGCCTTGCAGCCTCGGCCCTTAGGGGGCATACAGTGAGACAGTTTTTTTGTACACTGAATAAGTGGGCAGCCACTTCAGGAGAGATCCCAACAATAAGTGATTTCCTGGGAATGCTTCTGCTTAGCCAACGTTTTAGCCAATGATTTAAAATGTCTTTTAAGTGGGTTGAAGAGAGATTTAGGCTCTCAACCCTGCAGAGATTGAGAAATCAGCAGATGGCTCCAGTCTCCATCTTGTACAAATGTATCAGTATTGTGATAAAAATATTATGCCCCACAAGATCACCTGTTGTCCAGACAATATTCAGCAAGATATATATATATACTGCTTTTTTTGTTTTTGTTTTGTTTGTTTTATTTCAACATTTTCCTTCTAGATTTTTCTTTCTTTTCTTTCTACATTTTTTTGTTTCAATATAATTTTTCCATTGTTGCCTTATTTAATAATAAGAACTTCATTTTTGCTAGTTTTCTGCCCTTATTATTTGGTCTTCCCCCCAATTTTATCTCATAAGTTATTCTGTTTGTATATTTTTGTTTGGCTTATAGTACTTTTGTCTTTCCTCTCTACTTGCTGTAGGTGGGGTACTGTGTCCAAACATGCTGGTAAGGGACTTCTGATGTCAAAAGAACCACCAAACTCAGCACCCCCAAAGTTTGTGAGTTTTTAAGGTTGGGTCAAAGGACCGTACTGCATACTTTATTATTCCTGTTTCCCTCTTGCTGTGCCTCTCTTCTTTTTGTCAATATTCCCTTTACTCACTCCCTCTGCTTTCTCTTTTGTCTCTTTCTTTTTAATCTTTTTTCTCTTCTTGGCTTCAATTTTCTCATCCTGCTAGTCCTGTACCAAAAGGACTCATAAAAACCATAGGCCAAGGGGTTGGCAATTAAAATAATGAGGGGAAGTGAAATAAAAATTAGGGCAAGGAAAAAGATAAAAGAAAACACTCATGAAGAAGAATCAGCAGAAAAATCCTGGCAACATGAAAAACCAGTCCAGAGCAAACCCCACAAGTTACTGTGAGGTAGCTACTGCAGAATATTCCACCTACAAAGAAATGTTAGAAATGACAGAAGGGGAATTTAAAATACAGATGATGAAACCAATGAAGGAAATTGCTGATAAGGTGGAAAATAACCAAAAGGAAATTCAGAAACAGAATCAAACAAGAGATGAACAATATGAAGAATAAAGAAAGGATATAGCAGAGGTGAAGGAATTGAAGCAGTCAATTATGGAACTTAAAGATGCAATGAAAGTATCAACAACAGATTAGACCATGCAGAGAAAAGAATCTCAGAGGTAAAGGGGATAACTCAGATAGTTAAAGAGGCAGAAAAAAATAAAGATAGGAAACAGAATGTTCACTGACAGAATTATGAGACTTCATGAGTTATGGATATTCCAAAAGGGGAAGAAGAATGCCCCAGAGGAATGGAAGCCATAATAGACAATATTGTAAATGAAAATGGACCAAACATCACCAAAGATTCTGACACACTCCTTTCAGAGGGATATTCGAACCCATGTCACCTCAACTCTAATAGAGCTTTTCCAAGATGCATTGTGATGAACCTGTCCAAAGTCAAGACAAAAGAAAAGATATTGCAAGCTTCCAGGAGTAAGCACCTATTGACCTACAGGGACAAATCCATCAGGGTGACTGTAGACTTCTCTAATGAAACTTTTCAAGCCAGAAGGCAATGGTCATCTACCTTTAATCTACTTAAACAGAACAAATTCTAGCCCAGAATTCTATAACCTGCTAAGCTAAGCTTTAAAATTGATGGAGAAATCAAATCTTATATTGATATGCAAACGTGAGGAAGTTTGTCCCAACAAGACCAGCTCTACAGAAAATAGTTCAATCTATTCTACACACTGACCATCACAATGGACCACCAGCAAGTAAGCACCCAGAAATTAAGACAGAACATAGCTTCCACAATGATGCAAAAGACAAAAGTAAGCAATGAACTTTCACAAAATAAGATGAATAGAACGCTACCACACTTATCAATTACTCAATAAATGTTAATGGCTTAAATTCCCCACTGAAGCAGCATAGATTGGCTGATTGGATTAAAAATGGAAGCAAGCCATTTTTGTCTGCAGGAAACACACCTGGCCTCAAAAGACAAATTAAAACTCAGAGTTAAGGGTTGGAAGACAATTTTTCATGCAAACAGAATTCAGAAGAAAAGAAGGATTGAAATCCTATTATCAGATACATGTGGATTTAAAGCAACTACAGCAAAAAATGACAAAGGTAGTCACTTCATAGCCAAGCATTGTGGCAGGCACCTGTGGTCCCAGGTACTCAGGAGACTGAATCAAGAGAATCCCCTAAGCCCAGGAGTTGGAGGTTGCTGTGAGCTGTGTGATGCCACAGCACTCTACTGAGGGTGAAAACGTGAGACCCTGTCTCTACCAAAAAAAAAAAAATTGTCACTTTATATTGGTAAATGGAAAACTACAACAAGAGGACGTTTCAATTCTAATTATTTATGCACCCAAGTTAAATGCTCCCCGACTCTTAAAACAGACCCTTATACAATGTCCTATAATGTCATAATAACAGAGGACTTTAACACTGAGCTATACAATATCCTATAATGTCATAATAACAGGGGACTTTAACACTCTTCTTATAGAGCTGGTCAGATCTTCTAAACAGAAATTGAACAAAGATAAAAAGGACTTAAATGAGACTCTAGAGCAACTGTGCTTGACACAGGTATGTAGAACACTCCATCTATTCCAAAGCTAAAGAATATACTATGTTCTCATTGGCCCATGGCACATTTTCCAAACTGGTAGTGTCCTAGGACACAAAACAAACCTCAACAGAATAAAAAGAATTGAAAATTTACCTTGTATCTTCTCAGACCACAAGGCACTAAAGGTGGAACTCAACTCCAACAAAAATTTTCAACCCCAAACAAAGGTATGGAAAGTAAACAATCTTATGCTGAATGACAGTTGGGTGCAGAAGAAAATAAAAGAGGGATTCATTAACTTCCTTGAGCATGACAACAATGAAGAAACAAGCTACCAGAACCTGTGGGATATAGGAAAAGCAGTCCGAGAGGAAAATTTATTGCTTCAGATGCCTACATTCAGAAAACAGAAAGAGAGTTCATCAACAAACTCACAAGCCATCTTATGGAATTGTAAAAAGAACAATCTAAGCCTAAACCAAGCAGAAGAAAAGAAATATCCAAAATTAAACCAGAGATTAATGAAATTGAAAACAAAAGAATTATTCAGAAAATTAATGAAAAAAGGAGTTGGTTTTTTGGAAAAATAAATAAAATATATCAATCTTTGGCCAGACTAACTAGAAATAGAAAAGTAAAATCTTTATCAATCAGTAATGACGAAGGGGTAATAACAACTTATGCCACAGAGATACAAGAGATTATCTCTGAATACTACCAGAAACCCCATGCCCAGAAATTTGACAATGTGAAGGAAATGGATCAATATTTGGAATCACACCCTTTCCATAGACTTAGCCAGGAAGAAATAAATCTCCTGAACAGACCAATTTCAAGTACTGAGATCAAAGAAAGAATAAAAAATCTCCCAACAGGGTGGTGCCTGTGGCTCAAAAGAGTAGGGTGCTGGCCCCATATGCCGGAGGTGGCGGGTTCAAACCCAGGCCTGGCCAGAAAATGAAAAAAAAAAAATCTCCTAACAAAAATGCTCTGGTCCAGATGGCTTCACACCAGAAATCTATCAATCCTTGAAAGAAGAGCTTTATTCCCATAGTGAAGAAATTATTCCAAAAAAATTGAGGAGGAAGGAATTTCCCCCGACACAATCTATGAAGCAAACATCACCCTGATATGAAAACCAGAAAAAGACCCAACTAAAAAGGAGAACTTCAGACCAAGTTCACTAATTAATATTGATGCAAATATTCTCAGCAAAATCCTAGTCAATAGATTACACCTTATCATCAAAAAAGTCATACATCATGATCAAGTAGGTTTCGTACCAGGGATGCAAGGCTTGCTTAACATACACAAGTCCATAAATATTATGTACCACATCAACAGAAGCAAAAACAAAGACCATGTGATCCTCTCTAGATGCAGAAAACTCGTTTTATAAAATCTAGCATGCTTTTCTAATGAGAACACTGAAGATTATAGACATAGGTGGCACATTTCTTAAACTGATCAAAGCTATCTGCAACAAACACACAGCTAATATTTTACTAAATGGAGTAAAACTGATACTTTCCACTTAGAACTGGAAACAGACAAGGTTGTCCTCTGCTGACATTACTATTCGACATAGTGCTATAACTTCTAGCCAATACAATTAGGCAAAAAAAGAAAATAAAGAGCATCCAAATGGGAGCAGAGGTCAAACTCTCCCTCTTTGCTGACAATATGATTTTATACTTAGAGAACCTCAAAGACTCAACAACAAGGCTCCTGGAAGTCATCAAAAAAGATAGTAATGTCTCAGGATATAAAATCAATGTCCACAAGTCAGCAGCCTTGTATACACAAATAACAGCAAGATGAGAAGCTAATTAAGTACACAACTCCCATCAACATAGCTTCAAAGAAAATGAAATACCTAGGAATATACCTAACAAAAGAGGTGAAAGACCTCTTTAAAAAATATTATGAAATCCTGAGAGAGGCGGAGCAAGATGGCAGCCGAGTAACAGCTTCCTTGCATCTGGGCACCGTGAGTCTGGGGAGATAGGATTCCAGGCATCTCTGGCTGGTGGGAACTGCCTATCATCACTCCTATGAGGATACAGGGAGTCAGCGGGAGACTTCTGGACCCCAAGAGGAGGACTAAAACAGTGGAAAACCGGCAAGTGGTCGCGTGTGTTCAATCCATCTAAACCCGCCCACAACTGTAAGTTCAGTAGCAGCAAGACTGCAAACCAGAAAGGCCTTACCTGTGAACTGTTTTGATGTCCTTGGGCTTGGCACTGAGTTGAACTGCCCTGGGGAAGGCCTGAGCGGGAGTGCGGAGAACTTTGGCCGTTGTCTAGGGCCCCAGTCTGAGCCGCTGAGCCAGACGGAGCTAATAGTGTTTGGCGGTGGGTCACACGGAACCATTGTCAGTGATCTGCCCCGGCAAGCTCCGCCCTCAGGGTTGCATTGCTAGAAACGGGTGGGAGCTTGTAACCCAGCAACCAAGTAGCCTAAGGGTGGGGTCTGAGCCGCCTTGCAGCCCTAACCCTCAGGGGCAGAGTGAGACCGGTTTTGGCACACTGTGTAAGTGGATAGCCACTTCAGCAGTGATTCCAGCGAGAAAGCTGGGAAAGCATCTGCTCAGCAAGTTTATAACTTCAAAGTGCCTTTTAAGTGGGCTGAAGAGAGATTTAGGGTGTCTACCTGCTGGGGTTTGAGAAATCAGCAGACTCCAGTCGTATCAGAACTATGACTAACATCTCATACCCCAGAAGACCACGTGTTGCCCAGACAATATTCAATAACATATACAAACTGCTTTGTTTTTGGTTGTGTATTTTTTTCGTTGTTTGGTTTGGTTTTTTTTGTTTGTTTGTTTGTTTACTTTGACGTTGTTGATATTCTTTTGTTTTTTAATTTCAATCTTTTCCATACAGATCCCTTTTCTTTCTCAATTTTTCTACTTTAATTATAATTTCCCATTGCTGCTTTTTTGAATAACTACAACTTCATTTTTGCTAGTGTTTCTACCGCTATCATTTGTTTTTTCACCCAATCATATCCCCGTAAAGTTTTCTGTTTGCTTGTTTTGGTTTGATTTATAGCATTTTTGTCTTTCCTCTCTACTTGGTGGAGGTGGGGTACTGTGTCTGATCAGGTTAGCAAAGAGCTGCTGACCTCAAGGGAACCACCCAACTGGGCACTCCCAGAGGTGGGGTTTTTTTAAGGTTGTGTCAAAGTACCCTACTGTACACCTATATTGCCCTGTCTCCCTCTTTCTGTACCTCTCTTCTTTTTGTCAATACTCCTTATCCCCACCCCCTCTCCTTTCTCTATCTTTCTTTTTTTTCTTATCACTCGGTCCTCCTTTCTTTCATCCCTTTTTTGCTCCTCAACCTTCTCACCCTTCTGGTCCTGTAACCCTTAGTCCACAGGCACAAGAACTTAAAGAGCAAGAGGAAGTGAAAGGAAAATTAGGGCAAGGAAACAGATAAAAGAAATCACTCATGAGGAAGAATCAGCAGAAAACTCCACGCAACATGAAGAACCAGTCCAGAACAACCCCGCCAAGGGACCATGAGGTAGCTACTGCAGAGGATTCCACCTATACAGAAATGTCAGGAATGACAGAAAGGGAATTTAGAATACACATGTTGAAAACAATGAAAGAAATGATGGAAACAATGAAGGAAACTGCTAATAAAGTGGAAAATAACCAAAAGGAAATCCAAAAACAGAATCAAATCAGAGATGAACGATATGAAGAATATAAAAAGGATATAGCAGAGCTGAAGGAACTGAAACAGTCAATTAGGGAACTTAAAGATGCAATGGAAAGTATCAGCAACAAGTTAGACCATGCAGAAGAAAGAATTTCAGAGGTAGAAGACAAAGTTTTTGAGATAACTCAAATAGTAAAAGAGGCAGAAAAGAAGAGAGAGAAAGCAGAACGTTCACTGTCAGAAATATGGGACTTTATGAAGCGTTCCAACATATGAGTTATAGGAATTCCAGAAGGGGAAGAAGAATGCCCCAGAGGAATGGAAGCCATACTAGAGAATATTATAAAAGAAAATTTCCCAAACATCACCAAAGATTCTGACACACTGCTTTCAGAGAGATATCGGAACCCAGGTCGCCTCAACTCTAACCGAGCTTCTCCAAGACACATTGTGATGAACCTGTCCAAACTCAAGACAAAAGAAAAGATTCTGCAAGGTGCCAGGAGTAAGCGCCAGTTGACCTACAGGGGCAAACCCATCAGAGTGACCGCAGACTTCTCTAATGAAACTTTCCAAGCAAGAAGACAATGGTCATCTACCTTTAATCTACTTAAACAGAACAATTTTCAGCCCAGAATTCTGTACCTTGCTAAGCTAAGCTTTAAAATTGAGGGAGAAATCAAATCATTTACGGATATACAAACATTGAGGAAATTCGCCACAACAAGACCAGCTCTACAGGAAATACTTCAACCTGTTCTGCACACTGACCACCACAATGGATCAGCAGCAAAGTAAGAACTCAGAAATCAAAGGACAGAACATAACCTCCACACTGATGCAAAAGATAAAACTAAGCAATGGACTCTCACCAAATAAGACGAATAGAATACTACCACACTTATTAATTATCTCAATAAATGTTAATGGCTTGAATTCCCCACTGAAGAGACATAGATTGGCTGACTGGATTAAAAAACACAAGCCATCCATTTTCTGTCTGCAAGAAACACACCTGGCTTCAAAAGACAAATTAAAGCTCCGAGTCAAGGGTTGGAAGACAATTTTTCAGGCAAATGGCATTCAGAAGAAAAGAGGAGTTGCAATCTTATTTTCAGATACATGTGGCTTTAAAGCAACTAAAGTCAAAAAAGACAAAGATGGTCACTTTATATTGGTCAAGGGAAAACTACAACAAGAAGACATTTCAATTATAAATATTTATGCACCCAATTTAAATGCTCCCAGATTCTTGAAGCAGACCTTACTCAGTCTGAGCAATATGATATCTGATAATGCCATCATAACAGGGGACTTTAACACTCCTCTTACAGAGCTGGACAGATCCTCTAAACAGAAATTAAACAAAGATATAAAAGATTTAAATGAGACCTTAGACCAACTATGCTTGATAGATGCATATAGAACACTCCACCCCAAAGACAAAGAATATACATTCTTCTCATCACCCCATGGAACATTCTCCAAAATTGATCATATCCTGGGACAAAAAACAAATATCAACAGAATCAAAAGAATTGAAATTTTACCTTGTATCTTTTCAGACCATAAGGCACTAAAGGTGGAACTCAACTCTAACAAAAATGCTCGACCCCACCCAAAGGCATGGAAATTAAACAATCTTCTGTTGAATAACAGATGGGTGCAGGAAGAAATAAAACAGGAAATCATTAACTTCCTTGAGCATAACAACAATGAAGACACAAGCTACCAAAACCTGTGGGATAGTGCAAAAGCAGTTTTGAGAGGAAAATTCATCGCTTTAGATGCCTACATTCGAAAAACAGAAAGAGAGCACATCAACAATCTCACAAGAGATCTTATGGAATTGGAAAAAGAAGAACAATCTAAGCCTAAACTCAGTAGAAGAAAAGAAATATCCAAAATCAAATCAGAGATCAATGAAATTGAAAACAAAAGAATCATTCAGAAAAGTAATGAAACAAGGAGTTGGTTTTTTGAAAAAATAAATAAAATAGATAAACCATTGGCCAGACTAACTAGAATTAGAAAAGTAAAATCTCTAGTAACCGCAATCAGAAACGATAAAGGGGAAATAACAACTGATCCCACAGAGATACAAGAGATCATCTCTGAATACTACCAGAAACTCTACGCCCAGAAATTTGACAATGTGAAGGAAATGGATCAATATTTGGAATCACACCCTCTCCCTAGACTTAGCCAGGAAGAAATAGAGCTCCTGAACAGACCAATTTCAAGCACTGAGATCAAAGAAACAATAAAAAAGCTTCCAACTAAAAAATGCCCTGATCCAGATGGCTTCACTCCAGAATTCTATCAAACCTTCAAGGAAGCGCTTATTCCTCTACTGCAGAAATTATTCCAAAAAACTGAGGAAGAAGGAATCTTCCCCAACACATTCTATGAAGCAAACATCACCCTGATACCAAAACCAGGAAAAGACCCAAACAAAAAGGAGAATTTCAGACCAATCTCACTCATGAATATAGACGGAAAAATTCTCAACAAAATCCTAGCCAATAGATTACAGCTTATCATCAAAAAAGTCATTCATCATGATCAAGTAGGCTTCATCCCAGGGATGCAAGGCTGGTTTAACATACGCAAGTCCATAAACGTTATCCACCATATTAACAGAGGCAAAAATAAAGATCACATGATCCTCTCAATAGCTGCAGAAAAAGCATTTGATAAAATCCAGCATCCTTTTCTAATTAGAACACTGAAGAGTATAGGCATAGGTGGCACATTTCTAAAACTGATTGAAGCTATCTATGACAAACCCACAGCCAATATTTTACTGAATGGAGTAAAACTGAAAGCTTTTCCTCTTAGAACTGGAACCAGACAAGGTTGTCCTCTGTCACCTTTACTATTCAACATAGTGCTAGAAGTTCTAGCCAATACAATTAGGCAAGACAAGGAAATAAAGGGAATCCAAATGGGAGCAGAGGAGGTCAAACTCTCCCTCTTTGCTGACGACATGATCTTATACTTAGAGAACCCCAAAGACTCAACCACAAGACTCTTAGAAGTCATCAAAAAATACAGTAATGTTTCAGGATATAAAATCAATGTCCACAAGTCAGTAGCCTTTGTATACACCAATAACAGTCAAGATGAGAAGCTAATTAAGGACACAACTCCCTTCACCATAGTTTCAAAGAAAATGAAATACCTAGGAATATACCTAACGAAGGAGGTGAAGGACCTCTATAAAGAAAACTATGAACTCCTCAGAAAGGAAATAGCAGAGGATATTAACAAATGGAAGAACATACCATGCTCATGGATGGGAAGAATCAACATTGTTAAAATGTCTATACTTCCCAAAGCAATCTACCTATTCAATGCCATTCCTATCAAAGTACCTACATCGTACTTTCAAGATTTGGAAAAAATGATTCTGCGTTTTGTATGGAACCGGAAAAAACCCCGTATAGCTAAGGCAGTTCTTAGTAACAAAAATAAAGCTGGGGGCATCAGCATACCAGATTTTAGTCTGTACTACAAAGCCATAGTGCTCAAGACAGCATGGTACTGGCACAAAAACAGAGACATAGACACTTGGAATCGAATTGAAAACCAAGAAATGAAACTAACATCTTACAACCACCTAATCTTTGATAAACCAAACAAGAACTTACCTTGGGGGAAAGACTCCCTATTCAATAAATGGTGTTGGGAGAACTGGTTGTCTACATGTAAAAGACTGAAACTGGACCCACACCTTTCCCCACTCACAAAAATTGACTCAAGATGGATAAAGGACTTAAATTTAAGGCATGAAACAATAAAAATCCTCAAAGAAAGCATAGGAAAAACACTGGAAGATATTGGCCTGGGGGAAGACTTCATCAAGAAGACAGCCAGGGCAATTTCAACAACAACAAAAATAAACAAATGGGACTTCATTAAACTGAAAAGCTTCTGTACAGCTAAGGAGACAATAACCAAAGCAAAGAGACAACCCACACAATGGGAAAGGATATTTGCATATTTTCAATCAGACAAAAGCTTGATAACCAGGATCTATAGAGAACTCAAATTAATCCACATGAAAAAAGCCAACAATCCCTTATATCAATGGGCAAGAGACATGAATAGAACTTTCTCTAAAGACCACAGACGAATGGCTAACAAACACATGAAAAAATGTTCATCATCTCTATATATTAGAGAAATGCAAATCAAAACATCCCTGAGATATCATCTAACCCCAGTGAGAATGGCCCACATCACAAAATCTCAAAACTGCAGATGCTGGCGTGGATGTGGAGAGAAGGGAACACTTTTACACTGCTGGTGGGACTGCAAACTAGTACAACCTTTCTGGAAGGAAGTATGGAGAAACCTCAAAGCACTCAAGCTAGACCTCCCATTTGATCCTGCAATCCCATTACTGGGCATCTACCCAGAAGGAAAAAAATCCTTTTATCATAAGGACACTTGTACTAGACTGTTTATTGCAGCTCAATTTACAATCGCCAAAATGTGGAAACAGCCTAAATGCCCACCAACCCAGGAATGGATTAACAAGCTGTTGTATATATATACCATGGAATACTATTCAGCCATTAAAAAAAATGGAGACTTTACGTCCTTCGTATTAACCTGGATGGAAGTGGAAGACATTATTCTTAGTAAAGCATCACAAGAATGGAGAAGCATGAATCCTATGTACTCAATCTTGATATGAGGACAATTAATGACAATTAAGGATATGGGGGGGAAGCAGAAAGAGGGATGGAGGGAGGGGGGTGGGGCCTTAGTGTGTGTCACACTTTATGGGGGCAAGACATGATTGCAAGAGGGACTTTACCTAACAATTGTAATCAGTGTAACTGGCTTATTGTACCCTCAATGAATCCCCAACAATAAAAAAAAAAAAAGAAAGAAAAAAATATTATGAAATCCTAAGAAAGTAAATAGTAGAGGATATTACCAAATGGAAGAACATACCATGCTCATGGCTGGGAAGAATTAACATTGTTAAAATGTCTATACTTCCCAAAGCAATTTACAGATTAAATGCCATCTCTATTAAAATACCAACATTGTACTTTTAAGACTTGGAAAAAATGTTTCTTCTTTTTGCAAGGAACCAGAAAAAGACATGTATAGCTAAGGGAGTTCTTAGTAATAAAAGAAAAGCTGGGAGCATCAGCATCCCAGCACAAAAATGGAGACACAGACATTTGTAATTGAATAGAAAACTAGGAAATGAACCTAACCCCTTACAACCATCTAATCTTTGATAAACCAAACAAAAACATATACTAGGGGAAAGACTCCTGTTCAGTGAATGGAGAACTTGATATCCACATGTAAAAGACTGAAACTGAATCCACACCTTTCTCCACTCATGAAAATTGATTCAAGATGGATTAAAGACTTAAATTTAATGCATGAAATGACAAAAATCCACAAAGAAAGCATATAAAAAACACTGGAAGATATTGGCCTGGGGAAAGACTTCATGAAGACTGCCATGGCAATTGCAACAACAAAAATAAACAAATGGGAGGGCGGGGCAAGATGGCTGACTGGAAGCAGCCTCCGACAGAAGCTCCTGTCCAGAGGGAAATGTACCGCCTAGAAAGTACCCAATTAAGCTGAAGACTGGGAGCTGAGACGAGAGAGAAGTGTGATAACTGCAGGTCACCTCTGCTGAGGCAAGCTGTGACTCCAAGAAAGCAAACTTCAGGTACAAAATTCATCCGAAAGGAAAAGTGTCTGTCCCCTCCCCCCAAGAAAGCTGTATTTTTTTCTTTTTCTTTCTTTTTTTTTTTCCTTTTTCTCTTTGTTTGCTCCTGTAGGTTTTCTACAGGCAAGTGGTTAACTGAGGACCTCTTGTCTCACCCCATGGGTGAGAACTGTAGGAAGTGGGGCTACTTCCCCAGAGGGACTCTGCTGTGACTCTGAACACTCTCTTGCCAGGCAGAAAAATTGAACTAACATTTTCCCTGCCATTCTGAACTTGAATACCACCCTTTCCCCCTCACCTGATAAATCAGAAGCCTAACCCCTGCAGAGAGCTAGGGAGGAGCCTCATGAGCAGTGCTCCCCCCAGTCTGCTGGACCAAGCATCCCCGGCCCCAGCCAGAGACTGCTAGAGCCATGTGTCCCGCACCCTGCCCCCAGTGCTCTCCCTGCCTCAGTGTTGCATGGGGCCAGAGAATGCTAGAGCCGTGCCTTTCATGCCCTGACTCCAGTGCCCTCCCTGCCTCTGGGCACCACGGGTCCAGAGACTGCTAGATCCAAGTGTTCCGCACCCTGCCCCTGGCACCCTCCCTGCCTCTGTGCCGTGCCCTGCCTGGCCAGAATCATGAGCCAAGTGCTCTCCTTAGCATAGTCACCACGGGGACTGGTGTGCAGAATCGTGTGCAGCGTCCCCTGCCCTGTTGCTGGAACTGTGTGCACCGTGCTCCTGGAAATTCTCCTACAGCCAGAACTCCCTGGCTTTGGCAGCAGCAGAGGAGCTGTGTAGGGCCACTTCCCACAGAGATCCAGCAACCATAGAGTGATACCACCAGAGTCTAGTCTTGGAGAGACACTTCCCCAACACTGTGGACTTCCAGAGGAAACCAGAACTCACTCCGAGGGATACCAGTGCTGTAGAGCAGCTGGGTCAAAGGCGCAGTGGCTGAGGGAAAAAGCATTTGCTGACTTGGTACACTCAAAATCAGACTGAGTAAAGTGGAACAATCGCCAGTGGCTATTGAGCACCTGAGGCAGTCAGGCCTCAGCTCCCCCAGTCAGTGGTAGCAGAGGGCAGTGGCCAGGCCACAGAGACATTGACCTTTCTTTGACTTTGAAAGGCACAAAGCCCTGGCACATCTGCTTCTTGGAGGTAGCAGGACCACAGCCCTGTGGGGTCACCAGTGACTGAGCATGGAAAAGAAGCAACATGGAGAAAGACACTCAGCCCTCTGGTCCAACTCTGCTACTGGGTGGGTCTTTCTCACTTCATAGACCCCTGGAGCGAAACAAATCTGAGCAGCCAGTAGACTTCTGCCATCTAGTTGCTTGAGACCATTCAAGCTATCCCACTTAAGAGTTCATATTGACTGGGTCAACTGGTTTGGAACCCCTAACCTGGGCCAATCATGCAAGGACCCTCTTGGGTGGTACCCTGGTTGTGCATTAATGGGAAGGTTTGATTTTCCTCTTCCAGTTGGACACTCGCATGGGGTGTCTTAATTGCTTGTATTTCTCCACAGCTAAGACTTCACTAGAGTCACTGATCCACCAGGATCAAACAAGAACCAGCTGAATACAAGACAGAGCCACCTAACACCACCACACCAAGGAGGTTTCCTCAGCCTCAGCCTGTAATACTGTATGGGTCTTCTGCAAAGCTAAAGGGGAAAAACCTGTAGGCATCAGTCCCAGATCCTTAACAAAGGGATGGTTAACGACAAGTCTAGGAACCCCCAATCCAATTTCACTTTACATGACCACCTAGCAGTGAAAAACAATCATGCGATGGAATCAGCAGAAAAACTCTGGCAACATGAATAATCAGAGTAGATCAACTCCCCCCAAGGAATGACAAAGCAGAAACAGCATAATATCCCATTCATAAACAAATGACTGAGATGTCAGAAATTGAGTTCAGAATTTAGACAGCAAATAAAATCAACAGAATGGAGAAAAAGATGGAATTAGAATTCAAAGCAGTAATTCAAAAGATGTCTCAAGAATTCAATGAATTCGAAGACAAAATGACCAAAGATTTTGACACATTAAAGCAAGAATTTGCAGCTCTCAAAGATCTGAAAAATACAGTAGAATCCCTCAGTAACAGAATGGAGCAGGTAGAAGAAAGGATCTCTGACATTGAAGACAAAGCTTTTGAACACTTCCAAATGCTCAAAAAGGAAAAAAAAATGGAGAAAAAAAGTGGATCCTTCTCTCAGAGAGCTCTGGGATAATTCAAGGATATATAATATTCACCTTATAGGAATACCTGAAGGTGATGCGTTTTTGTTTTTGTTTTTTTTTTTATTGTTGGGGATTCATTGAGGGTACAATAAGCAGTTACACTGATTGCAATTGTTAGGTAAAGTCCCCCTTGCAATCATGTCTTGCCCCCATAAAGTGTGACACACACTAAGGCCCCACCCCCTCCCTCCATCCCTCTTTCTGCTCCCCCCCATAACCATAATTGTCATTAATTGTCCTCATATCAAGATTGAGTACATAGGATTCATGCTTCTCCATTCTTGTGATGCTTTACTAAGAATAAGGTCTTCCACTTCCATCCAGGTTAATACAAAGGATGTAAAGTCTCCATTTTTTTTAATGGCTGAATAGTATTCCGTGGTATACATATACCACAGCTTGTTAATCCATTCGTGGGTTGGTGGGCATTTAGGCTGTTTCCACATTTTGGCAATTGTAAATTGAGCTGCAATAAACAGTCTAGTACAAGTGTCCTTACGATAAAAGGATTTTTTTCCTTCTGGGTAGATGCCCAGTAATGGGATTGCAGGATCGAATGGGAGGTCTAGGTTGAGTGCTTTGAGGTTTCTCCATACTTCCTTCCAGAAAGGTTGTACTAGTTTGCAGTCCCACCAGCAGTGTAAAAGTGTTCCCTTCTCTCCACATCCACGCCAGCATCTGCAGTTTTGAGATTTTGTGATGTGGGCCGTTCTCACTGGGGTTAGATGATATCTCAGGGTTGTTTTGGTAGGCATGAAACAATAAAAATCCTCAAAGAAAGCATAGGAAAAACACTGGAAGATATTGGCCTGGGGGAAGACTTCATGAATAAGACTGCCATGGCAATTGCAACAACAACAAAAATAAACAAATGGGACTTCATTAAACGGAAAAGCTTCTGTACAGCTAAGGAGACAATAACCAAAGCAAAGAGACAACCTACACAATGGGAAAGGATATTTGCATATTTTCAATCAGACAGAAGCTTGATAACTAGGATCTATAGAGAACTCAAATTAATCCACATGAAAAAAGCCAATAATCCCTTATATCAATGGGCAAGAGACATGAATAGAACTTTCTCTAAAGACAACAGACAAATGGCTAACAAACACATGAAAAAATGTTCATCATCTCTATATATTAGAGAAATGCAAATCAAAACAACCCTGAGGTGATGCGTTTTTTTGCGAAGGATACAGATGCTTTACTTCAAGAACTCATCAAAGAGAATTTTCCAGACACGTCAAGAGATTCTGAAATTCAAATAGCAGACAGTTTCAGAACACTGGCATGACTCAACCCTAATAAAAATTCTCATAGAAATATTATAATTAACTTCGCCAAAGTTAATATGAAGGAGAAAATTTTGCCAGCAGTAAGGCGTAAGGAAACCATAACATACAAGGGGAAGAACATTAAAATGACTGCAGATCTCTCTGATGAAACCTTTCAAGCTAGAAGAAGGTGGTCATCCACCTTTAATCTACCTAAGCAAAATAACTCTCAACCCAGGATCCTAGATACAGCTAAATTGAGTTTCATTTATGATGGAGAAATTAAATACGTTAATGACATTCATCAGGTGAAGAAATTTGCCATAACTAAGTCAGCTCTTGAGGATGTTCTCAGACTTATCCTCTATAATGAACAACACAATCATCCACCACCAAAGTGAACTCACTCAGAAACTTTTGATCAAATTCCAACTTGTGGCAAAAAGATTAAAAATGTCCACTGGAGTTTTGAAAAACTCCATACACAAAACTCTATCTGGCTTAATATAACTATCAATGTGAATGGCTTAAATTGTCCTCTAAAGAGACACAGGTTGGCTGACTGGATACAAAAACTCAGGCCAGATATCTGCTGCATACAAAAATCTCGCCTTACCACAAAAGATAAACATAGACTCAGGGTGAGGGAATGGTTATATATTATTCAGGCAAATGGAAATCAGAAAAAAGCAGGTGTTGAATTTTATTCACAGATACAATAGGCTTTAAACCAATTAAATAAGAAAAGATATGATGGTCACTTCTTCTTTGTTAAGGGCAAAAACTCAACATGATGTGATTTCAATTATCAACATTTATGTACCCAACAAGAATGCGCCTCAATTCATAAGAAAAACTCTGACACGAGCAACTTGATTTCCCTCAGCACCATAATTGTTGGAGAATTTAACACTCCTTTGGCAGTGTTGGATAGATCCTCAAAAAGAAGCTAAGCAAAGAAATTTTAGACTTAAACTGAACCATTCAACATTGGTATCTGACACCTACAGAACATTTCATCCCAAAAAAACTGAATTCAAATTCTTCTCATCGGCCCATGGATCATCCTCAAAAATTGATCACATCATAGGTCACAGGTCTAACTTCAGCAAATTTGAAAGAATAGAAATCATTCCTTCTATTTTCTTGAACCAACATTATATAAAAGTTGAACTCAGTTACATCAGAAATCTGCACATGCATACAAAAACATGGAAATTAAATAACCTCAGCTAAATGATAGCTGGGTCATAGACAAGATTAAGAAGGAAATTACCAAATATTTGGAACAAAACAATAATGAAGACATGAACTATCAGAAACTCTGGGATTCCACAAAGGCATCCATAAGAGGAAAATTTATAGCATTGCAAGCCTTACTCAAGAGAATGGAAAGAGAGGAAGTCAATAACTTAATGGGACATCTCAAGCAAATGGTAAAGGAAAAACGTTCCAACCCTGAACCTAGCAGAAGAAAAGAAAAAAACTAAAATTAGAGCAGAACGAAATGAAATTGAAAACAAAAGAATCATACAACAGATCAACAAATCGAAGAGTTGGTTTTTTGAAAAGGTCAATAAAATAGATAAACCATTGGCTAACCTAACTAGAAGTAGAAGAGTAAAATCCCTAATTTCATCAATTAGAAACGATAGGATTCACATATACCCTTGTAAGATGCACCGCAGGTGTAATCCTAGTAAATGTGGAATGTAAAGGTCTTAGCAAAATAACTAAGAAAATGCTACAAAAGCTATGTTAACTAGTGTGATGAAAATGTGTCAAATGATCTATGAACCAAGTGTATGGTGCCCCATGATCATGCTAATGTACACAGCTATGATTTAATAAAAATAAATAAATAAAAGAAAAAAATAAAGAAATGATAAAGGCCAAATAACAACAGACTCCTCAGAAATCAACAAATCCCTAGTGAATACTATATAAAACTCTATGCTCAGAAGTATGAAAATCTGAGGAAACAGATCAATACTTGGAAACATGCCACTCTCCTAGACTTAGCCAGAAAGAAGTGGAAATGTTGAACAAGCCTATAACAAGTTCTGAAATAGCACCAACTACAAGAAATCTCCCCAAAACAAAAAGTTTGGTACCAGATGGTTTCGCATCAGAATTCTACCAAACCTTTAAAGAGGAACTAGTACCTATATTACTTAATCTTTTCCAACACATATAAAAAGAAGGAATACTTCCCAACATATTCTATGAAGCCAATATCACCCTTCACCCTAATACCCAAACCAGGAAAAGACCCAACAAGAAAATAAAATTATAGACCAATATCACTAATGAATATTGATGCAGAAATATTCAATAAGATCCTAGGAAATAGAATCCAACAAATTATACATCATGACCAAGTGGCTTTCATCCCAGCATCCCAAGGATAATTCAATATACATAAATCAGGGTAAGGGCAGATGGCTGATGGGAAACAGCTTCTGAAAGAGGCTCTTATCCAAACGGAAAGATAACATCCAGAAACAGCCCAAATATGTTGAAGACTGGGAGCCCAGCCAAGAGAGAAATGATAACTGAAGGTCACCTCTGCTGAAAGAAGCTGTAACTCCAAGAAAATAACCTTCAGGCACAAAATTCATCTAAAAGGATAAATGTCCATCCCCTCCCCCAAGAAAGCTGTGGTTCTTTTGTTTTTCTGTCTCCTTTCTTTTTTTTCTCTTCGTTTGCTACTGCGGGTTTGCTACAGACAAGCGGTGAACATTGGACCTCTTGTCTCACCCTACCGGTGAGTGCTATGGAAAGTGGGGACTACTTCCTCAGAGGATCCTACTGGGAATTGAACACTCTCTTGCTAGGCAGAAAAATTGAACTAACATTTTCTCTGCCATTCTGAACTCTCAGTACACCCTACCTCCCTTACTTGATGAATCAGAAGTCTAAACCTTGCAGAGACTGAGGGAGTAGGTCCTTTAGCAGTGCCACCCTCCCTGTGTGCCAGAACCAAGTGCCACCAAAGGACACCAGGGGCCTCACCCCAACCACCTCCAGGGACACCATCGTCAACCGTGCAGCCCCGCTAGGCCTCCACCTGCCTGCCCTGTCCAGGGACTCCGCTGGCAATAGCACAACCATGCACACTGTGCCCATCAGGCCTCACTCCTCCCCCGCTCCAGGGACTTCACCAGCAACAAGTGGCCCAGCAACCCACACCCGCCCCTGCAGGGACACCACCATCAACCAAGCGGCCCCACAGCCCGCACCTGCCGGGCCTCCACACAGAAACCCCAGCCAGGGACTCCACCGGCAACTGCACATCTGTGCTCCGTGCCCGCCAGACCTCATCATGCACGCCCCGACCAGGGACCCCGCAAGAAATCGCATGGCCCCATACCCTGTGCCACACACCTGCAGGGACTCTGCAAGCCCACCCCTGCCAGAGACTCCATGGGCAAACACATAGCCCTGTACCCCGCACCCGCCGGGCCTCTGCACAGTAACGGGCAGCCTCACGCTCTGGGCCCACTGGGGCTCCACACGTCCTGGCTAGGAATTCCGGGAGCCACACAACCCACATCCTCTCTCCTGTACACTCCCTGCCTCCGCACTGGCCCCACCTTTCTGGCAAGGGACTCTGGAAACCATGTGACCATGCCCTCCCTTCAGATCCATCCCTGCCTCTGCACGGAGCCTTCCTCCTGGCCAATGACTGCTGCACCCCTGGGCTGTCAGGGCCAAAGTAACCAGGCGCCAGGTACTTCCAGAACTGTGTGCACCATCCCCCCGCCTGTTGCTGGATCTGGGTATGCCATGCTCCAGAGCTGCTCCCACAGCCAGAACTCCCTGGCTGGGCCAGTCCCAGAGGAGCTACAATCGTCACTCCCTACAAAGATCCAGCAACAATAGAGTGATGCCGCTGGGGTCTAATCTTGGAGATACACCTCCCCAACTCTGAGGGCGGCTAAAGGTAATGGTAAAAAGAAATGATGCGGCAGAATCAATGGAACAATTCTGTCAATATGAATAATCAGAGTACATCAACTACCCCAAGGAACAACAAAGCAGATACTGCACAAGATCCCATGCATAAACAAATGGCTGAGATGTCAGGTATCAAATTCACAATCTGTATAGCAAATAAGATCAAATTAGAAATTCATGCAGCAATCCAAAAGATATCTCAAGAATTTCAGGGAATTCAAAGACAAAATGACCAAAGATTTTGACACATAGAGACAAGAAGATGCAACTCTCAAAGACTGGAGAAATACAGTAGAATCCCTCAGTAACAGAATGGAGCAAACAGAAGAAAGGATTTCTGACATTGAAGACAAAGCTTTTGAATACTCCCAAACTTTCAAAGAGGAAGACAAATGGAGGGCAAAAACTGATCATTGTCTCAGAGAGCTCTGGGATAATTTGAAGAAAACAAACATTCGCCTCATAGGGATCCCTGAAAGTGACAAAGGGGCTTCACAAGGCACAGTCTCTTCTTCATGAGATTATGAAAGAGAACATTCCAGACATGCCAAGAGATTCTTAAATTCAGCAAACAGTTTTAGAACTCCAGCATGACTCAACTTGAATAAGACATCCTCCAGACACATTATAATCAATTTCACTAAAGTTAATATGAAGGAGAAATTTTTGAAAGCAGCCAGATGAAAGAAAACCACAACCTACAAGGGGAAGAATATTAGAATAATTGCAGATTTCTCTGCTGAAACCTTTCAAGCTAGAAGAGGATGTACATCGACTTTTAAAATCCTAAAAAAAATAACTTTCAACCCAGGATCCTGTATCAATCTAAACTGAGTTTCATTTATCATGGAGAAATTAAATACTTTAATGACATTCACATGTTGTAGAAATTTGCCATAACTAAACCAGTGCTCCAGAATGTTGTCAGACATATCCTCCATAATGTCCAGCATAATTCTCCACCACAAAAGTAAACTCACCCAGAAATTTTTGATAAAATTCCAACTTCCACAGTCACAAAAGGACTAAAAATGTCCACCGGACTTTTGAAAGGCTTATCAATATTCTCAATTAATGTGAACGGTTTAAATTGTCCTCTAAAGAGGCACAGGTTGGCTGACTGGATACAAAAACTCAGGCCAGATTTCTGCTGCATACAAGAATCTCATTGTACCTTAAAAGATAAATATAGACTCAAGGTGAAGCAATGGTCATCTATATTCCAGGCAAATGGATAGCAGAAAAAATCAGGTGTTGCAATCCTATTCGCAGATACAATAGGCTTTAAAGCAACCAATATAAGGAAGTATAAGGATGGACACTTCATATTTGTTAAAGGTAGTACTTGATGTGATGAGATTTTAATTATTAATATTTATGCACCCAACCAGAATGCGCTTCAGTTTATAAGAGAAACTCTAACAGATATGAGCAACTTGATTTCCTCCAGTTCCATAGTAGTCAGAAAATTTGACACCCTTTAGCAGTGTCAAAAAGATAGATGCTCCAAAAAGAAGCTAAGCAAAGAAATTTTAGATTTAAACTTAACCATTCAACATCTGGACGTAACAAACATCTACATAACATTTAATCCCAACAAAAATGAATACACATTCTTCTCATCAGCCCACGGAACATACTCCAAAATCGATCACGTACTAGGTCACAAGTCTAACGTCAGTAAATTTAAAGGAATAGAAATTATTCCTTGCATCTTCTCAGACCATCATGGAATAAAAGTTGAACTAAACAACAGGAATCTGCATACTCACACAAAAACATGGAAGCTAAATAACCTTATGCTGAAGGATACATGGGTCATAGACAAGATTAAGAAGAAAATTACCAAATTTTTGGAGAAAAATGGCAATGAAAACACGAATTATTAGAACCACTGGGACACCATAAAGGCAGTCCTAAGAGGGAAATTTATAGCACTGCAAGCCTTGCTCAAGAGAATGTAAAGAGAGGAAGTTAACAACTTAATGGGAAATCTCAAGAAACTGGAGAAGGAAGAACATCCCAACCGTTAATCCAGCAGAAGAAAAGAAATAACAAAAATTGGAGCAGAATTAAATAAAATCAAAAACAAAAGAATTGTACAACAGATCAATAAATCAAAAAGTTGGATTTTTGAAAAGGTCAATAAAATAGATAAACCAATGGCTAACTTAACCAGAAAAAAAGAGTCTAAAATTTATAATTTCATCAATAAGAAATGGTAAAGATGAAATAACAACAGACCCCTCAGAAATTCAAAAAATCCTTAACGAATATTACAAGAAACTTTACTCTCAGAAATGTATAAATCTGAAGGAAATTGACCAATACTTGAAAGCGTGCCACCTACCAAGGCTTAGCCAGAACGAAGAGGAAATTTTGAACAGGCCTATATCAAGTTCCGAAATAGCATCAACTATACAAAATCTCCTTAAAACGAAAATCCCAGGACCAGATGGCTTCACGTCAGAATTCTACCAAACCTTTAAAGAAGAACTAGTCCCTATATTACTAAACCTCTTCCAAAATATAGAAAGGTATCCAATGTACTCAGCCCTACTATGAAACTACTTTATGGCTTTCATAGGAAAGCTATAACCCAGTTATAACCTAAGAATATGGGGAAGAGGGAGAGGGAGGGGAGGGAGGGGGGAGATTGTGCAGAAGTAGGGTGATTGGTGGGATTACACCTATGGTGCATTTTACAAGGGTACATGTGAAACTTAGTGAATGCAGAACATGATTGTCTTAACACAAAAACTAAGAAAATGCCAGGAATGCTATGTTAACCAGTGTGATGAAAATATGTCGAACAGTCTATAAAAAACAGTGTATGGTGCCCCATGATCGCGTTAATGTACACAGCTATGATCTAATACTAATTAAATATATATATATATATATTGCTAGCCAACACATTCTATGAAGCAAAAATCACCTTGATCCCTAAAACAGGGAAAGAACCAACAAGAAAAGAAAATTACAGACCAATATTACTAATGAATATTGATGCAAAAATATTTAATAAAATCCTAACAAACAGAATCCAACAACACATAAAAAAATTATACACCATGAACAAGTGGGATTTATCCCAGGGTCTCAAGGCTGGTTCAATATACATAAATCTATAAATGTAATTCAACACATAAACAAACTAAAACATAAAGATCATATGATTCTCTCAATTGATGCAGAAAAAGCTTTTGATAATATCAAGCATCCCTTCATGATCAGAACACTTAAGAAAATTGGTATAGAAGGGACATTTCTTAAATTGATAGAGGCCATCTACAGCAAACCCACAGCCAATATTGTATTAAATGGAGTTAAATAGAAATCATTTCTACTTAGATCAGGAACCAGGTAAGGTTGCCCACTGTCTTCATTGCTCTTTAACGTTGTAATGGAAGTTTTAGCCATTGCAATTAGGGAGGAAAAGGTGATCAAGGGTATCCACATAGGGTCAGAAGAGATCAAACTTTCACTCTTCACAGATGATATGATTGTATATATGGAAAACAGATTCTACTACAAAACTCTTAGACATGATCAGGGAATACAGCAATGTCTCAGGCTACAAAATCAGCACCCATAAATCTGTAGCCTTTATATATACCAACAATAGCCAAGCTGAAAAAATAGTCAAGGACTCTATTCCTTTCACAGTAGTGCCAAAGAAGATGAAATATTTGGGAGTTTACCTAACAACGGACATGAAAGATCTCTATAAAGAGAACTATGAAACTTTAAGAAAAGAAATAGCTGAAGATGTTTACAAATGGAAAAACATACCATGCTCATGGCTGGGAAGAATCAACATTGTTAAAATGTCTATACTACCCAAAGCAATATATAATTTTAATTCAGTTCCTATTAAAGCTCCATTGTCATATTTTAAAGATCTCAAAAAAAATACTTCATTTTATATGGAATCAGAAAAAGCTCAAATAGCCAAGACATTACCCAGAGATAAAAACAAAGCAGGAGGAATCACGCTACCAGACCTGAGACTGTACTATAAATTGATAGCGATCAAAATAGCATGGTACTGGAACAAAAACAGAGAGGTAGATGTCTGGAACAGAATAGAGAAACAATAGATGAATCCAGCTACTTACCATTATTTGATCTTTGACAAGCCAATTAAAAACATTCAGTGGGGAAAAGACTCAATATTTAACAAATGGTGCTGGGTGAACTGTCTGGCGACCTGTAGAAGACTGAAACTAGACCCACACCTTTCACCATTAAGACAGACTCTCACTGGATAAAAGATTTAAACTTAAGACATGAAACTATAAAAATACCAGAAGAAAGTTCAGGGAAAACTCTTGAAGGAATTGGCCTAGGTGAATATATTATGAGGAGGACTCCCCAGGCAATTGAAGCAGTATCAAAAGTACACTACTGGGACCTGATCAAACAAAAAAGCTTCTGCACAGCCAAGAACATAATAAGTATAGCAAGCAGACAGCCCTCAGAATGGGAGAAAATATTTGCAGTCTATACCTCTAACAAAGGTTTAATAAGCAGAATCCACACAGAACCCAAATGTATTAGTAAGAAAAGAACAAGTGATCCCATCTCAGGGTGGGCAAAGGACTTGAAGAGAAACTTCTCTAAAGAAGACAGGCACGTGGCCTTCAGAGACATGGAAAAATGCTCATCATCCTTAATCATCAGAGAAATGCAAATTAAAACTACTTTGAGATATCACCTAACTCCAGTAAGATTGGCCCACATAACAAAATCCCAAAACCAGAGATGTTGGTGTGGATGTGGAAAAAAGGGAACACTTTTACACTGCTGGTGGGAATGCACACTAATATGTTCCTTTTGGAAGGATGTTTGGAGAATACTCAGAGATCTCAAAATAGACCTGCCATTCGATCCTATAATTCCTTTATTGAGTATATACCCAGAAGACCAAAAATCACAATATAACAAAGACATTTTTACCATAATGTTTATTGCAGCCGAATTCATAATTGCTAAGTCATGGAAGAAGCCCAAGTGCCCATCGACCCACGAATGGATTAATAAATTGTGGTACATGTATACCATGGAATATTATGCAGCCTTAAAGAAAGATGGAGACTTTACCTCTTTCATGTTTACATGGATGGAGCAGGAACATATTCTTCTTAGCAAAGTATCTCAAGAATGGAAGAAAACGTATCCAATGTACTCAGTCTTACTATGAAGCTAATTTATAGCTTTCATATGAAGGCTATAACCCAACTATAGCACAAGAATATGGGGAAGGGGCCAAGGGAGGAGATGGAAAGGGGGAGGTTGGGGTGGAGGGAGGATAACTAGTGGGGCCACACCTACAGTGCATCTTGAAATGGGTACAGGCGAAACTTACTAAATGCAGAATACAAATGTCTTCATACAATAACTAAGAAAATGCCATGAAGTCTATGTTAAACAGTTTGATGAAAATATTTCAGATTGTATATGAAACCAGCACATCGTACCCCTTGACTGCACTAATGTACACTGCTATAATTTAATAATAAAAAAAACTCAAAAAAAGAAAAGTAGAGAAGAAAGAATCTCAGAACTCAAAGAAAAGACTTTCAAGCTAATGAAATCATTTAATAAGGCAAAAAGAAAGGGAGCAAAAGCAGATCAAACTTCTGGAGAAATACAGGACTACATGAAGCATACAAACGTATAAAGCTTAGGCATCCCTTAAGGAAAAGAGAATCCCCAAAGCATTCTAGTTGAAGGCATTGTAGTGTAAAATTTCTCAAGCACTGCCAGAGACCCACCCATGCAGATACTAGATGGCTATGAAATTCTGGGACAACTAAACTGAAACAATGCATCTACTAGATACCCTGCAATTAATTTGGCAGAAGTTAAAGTGGAGCATAAAATTGCACAAGCAGCCAGGCATAAACAGCAGCTGTTCTACAAGGGCAAAATATTAGGGTAACAGGAGAGTTTTAAGTGGAAACATAACAATCCAGAAGAGAGTGCTCACCTGCCTTCAATCTTCTTAAACAAAACAACATCTTGCCTAGGATCTGTATCCTGCTGAACTAAGTTTCATGTTCAATAGAGAAATCAAATCGTTTACTGACCAGCAAACATTGAGGAGATCTCCCACTACAAGACAAGCTCTGCACAAAATACTCAGACCTATACTATCCACAGATCACAAAATGGACCACTAGCAAAGTAAAGCCTTGCAGAAACTAAAGGACCAACCCTAGCTTCCACAATGGCCCAAGTGATAAAACTAGGAAACAGACCTCCACACCACAAGATGAACATAAATCCACCATACTTATCAATTTTATCAATAAATGTGAACAGCTTGAATTCCTCCACTGAAAAGACATATACGGGATGACTGGATAAAAAACACAAGACAAGTATATGTCTTCAGGAAACACATCTAACTTCCAAGGAAAAATCACAACTCAGGGTGAAGGGTTGGAAAATAATATTTCAGTCAAATGGAAACCCAAAAAAGTAGGAGTCACTATGGTTTTCATGGATACAATTATCTTTAATGCTACAAAAGTAATGAAAGCTATAGATGGACACTATATACTGGTCAAGAGGACAATACAACAAGAACACATTTCAATTCTAAATATTTATGTGCCCCAATTAATGTCCCTAGCTTTATTAGATAAATCCTATTTGATTTCAACAATATTATATCCTACAATACCGCAATGATTGAGAATTTCAATAGCCCACTAGCAAAACTGGACAAATGCTCCAAAAATAAACTGAACAAACAAATCATGAGCTAAAACATAACTCTAGGTCAAACGGGCCTAACAAACATATCCAGAACATTCTAATACAACACTACTGAATATATGTTCTTCTCAGCAGCTCAGAGACATTCTCCAAGATTGACCATCACCTAGGACACAAAGCAAACCTCAAAAAATATAAAAGAATAGAAATTATATCTTGTATCTTCACAGGCCATGATAGAATAGAAGTAGAACTCAATTCTAACAGAAACACACATCTCCATGTAAAGACATGCAAACAAAACATTTTGTGAATGATGGGAAGAGACAAAGAAGTAAATCATTAGATTCACTAAATAAAATTACAATGAAAATACAATCAACCCCTGTGGCATACTACAAAAGCAGTTCTAAGAGTAAAATTTATTGCCAACATCAAGAAAATAGAAAGAGTACGAATCAACTATATAATGAATCATCTCAAGAACTTTGAAAAGGAAGGTGATCCAATCTCAAATCAAGTAGAAGAAAATAAATAGCCAAAATTAAATCAGAACCAATTGAAATCAAGAAGAAACCATTCAGATAAATAAAACAAAACATTGTTTCTTTGAAAAGATAGATAAAATCAATAAAACACTGGCCAGATTAACCAAAAACATAAAGTTAAGATCTCTAACAACTTCAATTGAAAGAAAAAAAAAATGGAAAATAAAAACAGACGCCACAGAGGCACAAGCAATCATCACTGAATACTACAAAAAAACTCTATTCCAGAAATTTGAAAAAAGTGAAGGAAATGAACAAATTCCTGCAATCACACCTCCTTGGACTTAACCAGGAAGAAATACAACTCTTGAACAGACCAATATCAAACACCGAAATTCCAACAATAATTACAAATCTTGCCACAACAAAAAAGTCCTAGACAAGATGATTTTATGCCAAAATTCTATCAAACCTTCAAGGAAGAGCTTACACCTATATTGCAGAATGTATTCCACAATATGGAGAAAGAAAGAACCCTTCTCAACTCCTCCTATGAGACAAATATCACTGATACCAAAACCAGGAAAAGACTTAGCAAAAAAAGAAAACTACAGACCAAGATCATTAATGACTGTTAATGCAAAAATACCTGGTGAAATCCAAGCAAGTAGAATTTAGCTACACACCAAAATAATAACAATAATGATCAAATGTCATAACCAGGTTTGGTTTCATCCCAGGGATGCAAGGCTGGCTCAATAAACACAAATCCATAGACATTATTCACTACATAAACACAAGCAAAAACAAAGGCTCTAAAATTCTGTCAATAGATTCAGAAAAAGCATTTGACAAAAAAAGCATCCTTTTTTAATAAGAACAGTTAATAAAATTGGCATAGATGGAATATTTCTAAAACTAACAGAAGCCATCTATGACAAATCCACAGCCAACATCATATAGAATGGAGAAAAACTGAAAACATCTCCTCTTGGGGTCCTAAAGTCTCCCACTACCTCCCTGTGCCCCCAAAGGGATGTTTCTGGGCAGAGCCCACAAACTAGAGGTGCCTGGAGTCTTTTATTCCCAACCTCACCCCACACAGCTGCAAAGAAGCTGTCTCTAATCCACCATCTTACTCCATCCCCCTAACTAGGTAATTTTTGACAATTTCATTATTATGTCTAGAATGATGATTTATGATCAGTGATCTTTGATGTTACTATTGTAATTGTTTGGGAACATTATCAAGCACCCTCATATAACAGCAAACTTAACTGATAAATATTTATGATATTTAGCCACATGATGTACTGATGGTTTTTAAAACCTTAGAAATTGGTAGTGAGACACTCATTTAACATTGTCCAATCATTAATTGAGAAAGAAGATAGTATGACACATCTAGCTCTGATCGATTACATTTAGATGTCTCAATGCATTAAAGAAGGGGTTACACTTGGGGGGAGGGGGTACATCAGTAGGAAAGAGACTCTACTTTTCCCATAGGCCACAGCATGAGCATGGTACCAATGCCTACTAAGCTCAAGACCTAAAGAGAAAATGATTGATTCTGTTGATATGTTTGTGCAGAGAAATCTCCAGTCAGTATTTACTGCACTGGCCTTGGCAATACACAAATTTCATCATCATTTTTTTTCCCTGTGGGCTTATTGGTCATTACAAAGTACAGTATAAAACCATATATTGACTACTGTACTACATTCTAAAAAAGAAACTAAAAACGATAGACAAAATTGTTTAAATCATCAAGTTATATTAGTTACAGCACTTCCTGTGTACTAGACATAACATTTAAATTCAAATTTGGTTTATTAACTCCAGATCCTGGCATTTACATTCCCTTTAAAATTCAATAGAGGAGACTTGGATGCTCCAATGATCAATAGGAGTCTCAGAAGAAAGTAAATACTCTCGATGGCTGGGGACTAGAGAAATAATAGTCTCCCATTTTTCCACAAATGAAAAAGACACTTAAGTTGTTTCTTCCTCTACTATTGCAGACCTCTGTGGAATCACTTTTTATAAAGTTGAAGAAGGTATGTTTGTTAATATCCCAGCTAGGGATATTAATTAAAAACACATCTAAATTTATCAAGGAAACCCTCTGTGACCAAGAGAGTAATTTCTTATTCCTCTGGACAAATCAGAAAGTCCCCTGTGCACAAATAGGTTTATGGAGCAGAAGGGATGAAGTAACCCCTCTTCTCCTCCATCCCCACCCAGGCAAAGCATCCAGCTGCCCTGAGCAGAGGCGTCCCTTGAACCAGCTTGGAGGCAGCTCAGTAAGTCCGTCCCTGCCTGCAGCTCACAGATGACAGAGCCATCTGGCCATTCCTTAGAAGAACTTACCTTCCTGACTTCTTTATTCTTCCAAATTATTTTTGCATTATATTCTTTGCTCCTCCCTAAATTCAAGTCTCTTCTGTCCATGTCCCTACATCCTCTCTCTCCTTTTCAGCATTTGTTTTCTATGCCATTTCTCCCATCTCTCTTTCCTCTTACTTCTTTTTTCTCCTGCCTTCCTCCTTTCATTTCTCTTCACCTGTTGTTCTTATTGCACTAATGAAAATTACTGTTCTTTCCCTTTACAATCTTCGTACCACTTTTTATAGACATTTATTTATACTAAATGAGACTTTTGAAATTGGTTGTAACTTTCCTAATCTTGTACTTTCTGTGATTGTTCTCATCAGTTCTCATTTCTATGCCCTTAATTTATCGCTTTTAAAACTATTTTAATTTCCTCTTGAACTCTCTCACTTTCAGTCTTATCCAAAAGTTTTCATACACTCTTTCTTTCTTCTGTACCTCCTTTCCTTTCTCTTAAATCTATATATTTTAATCTTTTCTATCATTTCTTTACATTCCTTAACATAGTTTTCCATAGTGTTTTTCATTCTTTGGTAATTTATTTTACATATTACTGATCATGTTTCCATGACGCTCAAGAGTATTCTATTCATACTCACATATATGTCCAAGTTGTTTTAATTTTAAAATTTTTGTATGTTTATTTTCACTCTGAAATTTCCTGAGTATTTTTTGAATATAAACCTCTTTTAAATTCTCTTTGAAATATTGAAATAATAAATCATTTTAAAATGTTATAAACAAATATTTGGTTATTATGTAGCATGGAACTTGGACACTTAAACAATCAGTAAAATTTTGTATAAAATCTTAAATTTATTTCAAACTTCAACTACATATGAGAATTTTTTGCTATATAGTATTCCTAAGTATAGATCTATAAGCCAGCATAAAAAATACAGAGTTGCTTGTACGTAACATGCATTTCCATTAAAAGTTTGCTTTGGTGGTTTTTGTTCATCAAAAGTTGTCTAAATTTTTTGCATATTGTGTGCAAAAAAATGCTTATATTGCTTATTTTATTAATATAAGCAATATTAACAATGACGCCTTCTAGAAGCTGTTGTTTGCCTCAGTGTGAGAGGGGTTGAAAAGTGTATATACAAGTATATCTGCAGAAAAACAAAAG
Source organism: Nycticebus coucang (assembly GCF_027406575.1). Taxonomy (NCBI): domain Eukaryota; kingdom Metazoa; phylum Chordata; class Mammalia; order Primates; family Lorisidae; genus Nycticebus; species Nycticebus coucang. Next base: position 83,008,344 of record NC_069796.1, read on the forward strand.
AGTGATCAATAATGACATTCCAGTATAAAATATATTGCATTAAGTTAACTTCCTATTGGAGATAGAGAGTGGATGAATATTTTCAACAAGTAAAAGAAAAGATATAAAATATTGTATTCCAGAAGGTCGAATTGTGGAAGCCATGAAAAATAGGTCAGTAATCACACAATATCAGAATCAACATTTTCTACAACTGTTTTAAGTAATAATAAACTGTTTAGGTGAATCTAATAACCCATGAGGAGTCATTTCATTTAACACATTCCATGGAAACATCAGGTACGTGCAATGGTGGGGAGAAACTGATTTGGAAATGGACCAGATGAGCTAGGAGGGAGCTCCCCAGCTCTGGGGCCACATGGCAAAGTAGTGGGAGAGAATCAGCTGCCTCCTCCAAAGGCTGTGAAGTCCCAGGGTGAGATGACAGTACAAGGATGTATCAGGTCCACGTAGAACTGATGAGAACAATCACAGAAAGTACAAGATTAGGAAAGCTACAAGCTATTTTCTCATATAACATAGAGCGGGAAGGTTGGGGGAACAAGCAGAAAAGCCTGGGGCCCTGGAAGCTTTGCTGATGACGGACGGCTCAGCCCAGGGAGCTCCTGCCTGCCTCCTGGGTGATTGTTTCTTTTCTTGTTTTCTTCACTTTCTTTCCTTTCATGTTGCTCTTCTCTTCTCAGTGCCCCTCTTCAGTTTCTCCCCTTGACACCTGTGAAACTCTCTTTTGTTCTCTTATTTTTGTATTAGTCATTATTACTTTGCCATTGCTCATTTTATTCACATTGTTAGTATAATGTTACTCACCTCATCATTGTTTTCTTCAGAACCTTCTCCACTCTCAGACTCAAGGGCTTTTCACTTTCTTTTATATATATATATATCTTTTTTTTTATTAAATCATAGCTGTGTACATTAGTATGATCATGGGGCACCGTACACTTGGTTCATAGATCGTTTGACACATTTTCATCACACTAGTTAACATAGCTTTCATAGCATTTTCTTAGTTATTTTGCTAAGACCTTTACATTCCACATTTACTAGGATTCACATATACCCTTGTAAGATGCACCGCAGGTGTAATCCCATTAATCCCCCTCCCTCCACCTACCTCCCCCCTCCCTCCCCTCCCTTTCCCCCTTCTCCCTATACTCTGCCTGTACAAATAGATTTTAATTCCTGCTCTTCCCTTTTCATCCATAATGTCTGTCACCTTAACCTGACCTTGCATTTCTTATCCACATCTCTCATCATTTACTCAGGTTTTGGTCTTCCATCTTTCCAATATTTAAATACGTTTCCCTCTCCAGATTCACTCTTCATTTGTTTATTAATCTTTTCAGTTTAAATATATTCTGGAATATTTTCTATTTCAACAATTTGAAGTATATCCTTCTCCCTTTTTTTCTCCCCTTGTTTTTTCAGTCCCTCTTTTTTGGTTTCTGTCACGAATGCCTTTCTTTTCTTCATTATCTTTCCTTTTCCTATTTCTACCACACACTGGTCTTGTCTTTCTTCCTCTCTTCCTCCATGCTCACAACTCCTTTTGCTAATCTGGAGTTTTGATTTTTAGTTCGTTTCTTCATTTATTTCCATATACTCTAAAGACCTTGTCTCCTTAACTTTCTCCTTCTTTGTTTTGTTGTTGTTATTTCTCTATTTTCCATTGTTCTCTGTCCCATTCCTTTTACTTGGAAGTGCTTTCTACTATTTAAATTAGGCAACCTTATATCCTTTTGGAGCTTTAAGATTTCTTGTTAATCATTTAAGAAAGGAAAAAAAAATCCTGTTCCCTCTGATATTCAGAATTTCTATGCCTAGGCATTAAACCTGTAAAAGTCAGATTAACAGGAGAAAATGCATGCTCATAGGCATACAGGGGCTCTCACATGGAGTACCTCCTTAAATGGGTAAATTTCAAATTTGTATATCATACTTTAAAAAGGAAAGGGGGGTAGAAAATTCTTCTAAGGAAAGAACAAATTGGCGTTCATTCTTTAGAGGAACAAAAAAGAGATAAGATATTTTGTGATACTTTTTGTTTATGAAGCCCTGTGTGGTCTTTTGGTATTTTTCATGACCATAAATTCCCCAGGAGGAGGGAGTTTATGACATTTTCATTTCCAGAAGTTTCTGCTTTTAGTGAACCAAGGGAGCTTCCACAAGGCCTCTTTCTGCATGTGCTGAACCCCAAGCATCTCTAGTTTATTCATTGTATTTACTTTGGAGGTGTGAGTGGGTCCCCCACAATCTCATCTGAATGTTCTTATAATAGTTTGTTAGTCATAACACAAATGTTTCTGGAAAGTTATTGCTCTTTCTTGCTTTCTTAAAATCCCACATTTCACGCCTTCTAACTTATACTTTTGGTTGTATTTTCAGTTCTTTTTCTCATTTCTCCTCACTTTGTCCACTTTCATTGTGTCTGAACCTTTTTTACCTACACAATTCTCTTTATCTTATTGCGTGTCCTGCATGCGCACGCACGCGTGTTTGTGTTTGTTTGTGTGTGTGTGTGTGTGTTTTCTGTGTCCTTACTCCTGTTTAGCTGATTTCCCTCCAGGAATGGCACTAATCTCCTTTGCTATTGCATTTCTGGTTTCACCTGTCCCTTTGTATTATTGTCCTTCTGTTTACTTTTCCTCTTTAATTAAACATTGTCTGCTGAACTTAATTCTCTTTCTTATTTATTTCCATTTCATTTCTTCTACCAATTTTCTTATCTATATGAAACATTCTCTTCCTATGCCACAATGATTTTATTTTTTATACGTGTCCACTCTCTGTTAGGAAATAAATTGTCAAGTTCAACGCTAACCAGGAGTTTAGATACTGTTGTAAATTGCATTAAATTTTAAACATTAGTAATTATCGACACTTTATTATATTGGATATTCTGATTTATAAAAGTTCTAAGTAATCCTACTTATTTCTGTGTTTCTTAATAACTTTCAATGTATTTGTATATTTTATGCAAGAAATTCTTGCACTAATCTGAGATTTTCTCATAGAATTCTAATTGCTTTGTCTATCCAAGGAATAACTTTTCTGTAACAAACTATCCAGCAAACTTGCTAAATTGTGCTATTATAATTTTCTCTAATGTTTTAAAAGTATTTGTTACTGTAAGCCATCTTATCATCAGTGAATAATCACAATCAAAATTTGGGGATAAAATGGAGGAATAGTATATATTATATTATAATGAAAGGGAGGACATGATACTTAATACATGGTGGCCATAGAGTTCATTTGTAATTTAAATATTTGGCTCTATTAAATTGCACGTGAACTTTATAGCCACCTTGTATTGTTACACCAAGGTTCTTTCTCGTAAAGGGTCACTGAAAAAGGACAGAGATGAGGCAGACTGACTAATAGGATAAAAGCCATAAAATTTATTTAACATGTATACACGGGGGCTTCAGAATGAAAACCCAAAGATACAGTAGAAATTGCTTATGTTTGTGCTCAGGTTCAACAAAGTATGGACAACGAAGTGAAAATATGATTAGAAAGAAGGGTATGATCTAATGCTAATGAATTGGGTAGAGACATCTAGAAAGACCTGTCTTTGTAGATTTCTTTTTCCTTCCATTTTCTTTAAAAAATTTTAGAGGGTACAAGTGTTTTTTGTTACTGGAATGGATTGTTTCATGCTGAATTCAGGAATGTCAGTGCACATTGGTAGTTTCTATTGCTCACTCCACTCCCCTCATTCCCCTTCTTAGTTTTCAATCTCTAGATTTTTCTCAACCTCTCCACATTCTTTCTTTCTTGGTGTGTGGCATGGCCCACTCTGGAGTGACTGTCTTATTTATGACCTACAGTCAAACAAGGTAGATAAAGTCATTTATTTATGACCAGTATTTACATAGAATGATTTTAAACATTAATGGCTAGATGTTGGTAAAAAGGATGCTGACCTTAATAACTCACCTTTGGGATGTATGATTCCAGTTTCTATGGCTAGCTTAAAGGGAAAATGGGCCTGAAAGATGGAGGACAGGAGAAGGTCAGGAAAAAATTTGTTTTGGTGGCATTCCTTTTGGTGTACTGTTTTCTGAGTCCCAACAGTATGCTTATTACATTTCTGACTTAATAAAGATTTATATTTGATTTCATAATATGATTATTCTATGTTTATATAAGCTACCTTACATAAAGTTAAAAATTTACTTTATGTTAACAGGTTCCTTTTTTATCATAAATGTATCTATCTCACTACTGAGATGGTCATGCACCTTTCTTTTTTCAGAAGTCTCCATGGAGGATTATGTTAATAGGTCTCTTAAGGTTAAAACTTGTTAGTGCTTCTGAGAAAATCTGAACTCTTCATAATATATTGTTCTTGTTTATGTGCTGGTGCATATAGCTTACAGTTACTCATATTTATATGCATGTTCATTTTTTTTTTTTTGAGGCAGAGTCTCACTATGTCGCCCTCAGTAGAGTTCCATGGTGTCACAACTCACAGAAACCTCAAACTCTTGTGCTTAAGCGATTCTCTTGCCTCAGCCTCCCAAGTACCTGGGACTACAAGCACCTGCCATAACACCGGCTATATTTTTGTTGCAGTTGTTCAGCTGGCCAGATCTGGGTTCAAACTCACCACCTTCCGTGTATGTGGCTGGAGCCATAACCACTGTGCACACAGCCTTCACATGTTTTATTGAGATAAAATTAGCCATTGTGAAGTGTACTCTTCAGTGGCATTTCGTACATTCACAATGCGTGCAATAAGCACTTTTAACAAGTTACAGAGCATTTGCATTCCTCAGTTCACCTTCCCTCTGGTCCCTGACAATCACACACGTACTTTTCTGTCTGCGCAGATTGACGTGTCCTGCATACTTCATGCAAGTGGAATCATATGACTCTGAGTCTGGCTTTTTTTTGACCTTTGCTGGTGTGGCTGTCCCATACGGGTCTTGATGTTTCTGGTAGTGTAATGGCCTCAAGTACATTTCTGAGAGCTGTCTGAACTGCCCTAGATTTCCTCCCTGTGGTTTCCCATTGTCCAATAGGTCAGCACACTCCCCACATGTGGTGCTGTCAAGATCCCAAGGGAGGAAGGAGATTGAGGCCCTGGTGTAGTCATTATAAAGAGCCGCTTGTGTCCAGCTGGCTGCCACTGACTGTCCAAAGCTAGTTCCATATTCAGTGGGTGGAGAAAATAACCACCTACTGAGTGCACTGAGTGAAAACACCCTGTCGCATTAGAATGTAAATGGGGAAGAAAGGAACTTATAGGCATTTTTTGTTCTGCCACATCCTGGGATCAAGAACATTTAATTGGAGAGAAATTGGAAACAGGGAGTAGAGAATTACATAAAGGAGTATTGCTCAAAAGATAAATGACACAAGAAATAAACAAGACATATAGTATATTTGTATGTTGCTAAGGTAAATTTTCAGAATGCATACGAGAAAGAATAACGAATGACAGGATATTAAGCAGAAAAGACAATTCAAGATTGCACAAATGGATGAATTATGAAAGGAATCATGGAGAACAGTGCCAGAAGAGAAGGATTTGGGATGCAGATTGTGGGATGAATGTAAGGTGGGATTTGAGGATAATAATCTTTAGAACTTTGATTTTCTTATGAAATTTGTGATCTACCATCAATTAATTATGGGGTATGGAGAGTTTATGTTGGCAGTTTGAGATTAGAGAAGATTATATAAAGTAGTCATCAAGAGAAATGAGAAATTAAATAGACTAAGAATGACTTAGAAAATGTAGTATAATATTTATGAAATGACAAAAGTTCAGTGGAATTTACTGGTGAGGAATTCGATATAACTTTAGTTAGCTTCCTTTTGTGTTTTTCTCCATCCTTCGTTATCTGAGTATGATAGGATAAGAAAGACAGGATATTAGATATAACTAGCATTTGGGTTTTTGATATCCTGAGGACTTGGAAGTAGTAAGAAAAAGAAATGGAATCAGGTGTTTTTAAGGAAGTAGTTATAATCCTTGCTCCTAAAAGGCTGAGTAAGGAGGAGAAAGAGGCTACGAGAGTGTGATGGAGAGTGAAGGGATCAATGGGGGTAGAGCTGGTGACATAAAAATGGATGTACTGATATGAGAATAGCTAGTGAGACAAGAAGGGGCTGCTTGAGAATTAAATAGGTTTTCACAGTCATTGGTAATAATCTCCAGTGTGTGAGCAGGAGGAGTTGGTGAAGTGGGTGAAGCAAGAATGTTGGAAAAAAGAAGACTGGAGAACTGAGAGGGCAAGGACATTTGACAGATCATGTGTATATACACTACAGTTACCAAGAACAATGTCAGAAGTTTAAGGGGGTATCCCAGTGAGTTAGGAGTTGAGGGGAAGAATGACTTGGGGTCAACAGATTATTTCCACAAGAACAGTGATGGATGTTGTCAGTCAGTGACACTTGTTCTGATGGTAGTGTGACAGTGAATTATCTGAGAGTTGCCCTGAGGATCAAAGATGGTGATCCCACATTCAGGCCTGTGTGCACAATAGAATGCAGGAGAGGAAGATTCCACTACTTGACACAGTTGAAAGACAAGCAAAGATTTCAGAGTGGAGCAAAGGACATGAAGTAAATTTTTACAACAGACATAGAGGATGCAGTGAACTGACCCCTAACCTGCTCTGATGTTCACCAAGTGTATTGGAAGGGTCTTGGAGTTGGGGAAGAGTAAGAGCATGGGTCAGAAAAATGGAAGGCATGGGACAAGATTGTCCTGCTTGAGCCTGGGGATTGGGTCTTGTCCTGATGACAGACAATAACAACAAGGTACATCATGCACAGCATCATCATGATATGCATTAAAATATTGTGATGAGACTGTCTCCTTGTTCATACACAAAATAGAAGGGCATTCAAAGTTTTGAAATGAAATTCAGAACAGTTAAGTAAAACTTAAGAAGAACCTCTGTAATTATGAAATGTGGCATTAGTAAATAAAACGTGGTCCTTCAGGATAGTCTATTTTTGCAGGATATAGTTTACAAAAAGTTTCTAAAAGGCATGCTTTGTTCCAACCCTTATAGTCTTCTGAAGTGACTTCAGTAATATCTTAAAATATTCCTCTAGACTAATTATTACTGTCCTAAATATTCTCACAGAGCATTTTCACATCTTCCTGAGAAAGTGACCATACCTCATACCGCCTACATGCTCCAAAGAGTCCAGCTGTTCCTGTGAAGTTTACGACCCATTTGTGTTCTGTTACAGATGTGCAGGAGTCAACAATGAAAACATTAATTCCAAATGAAACTATTTTGGGAATAGTCTTTCTTTCTCAAATTGGGATTGGTTCTCTTGGAAACACATTTCTTTTCATGGTATACATGAAAACGTTACTTCAGCCTCATATGAAAAAGCCTATAGATTTGATATTGACCCATTTAACTTTAGCTAATACCATGACAATTATGTTCTGTGGGGTTCCAGAAATAATATACTCTCTTGGAATAAGAAACTTCATGGATGACATTAGCTGTAAGGTAATACTCTACATGTACAGAGTCGCCCGAGGTCTTTCCCTCTGTACAACATCTTTCCTGGGTGTTTTTCAGGCCATTATTGTCACTCCCAGCAACTCTAGGTGGGCATGGCTCAGATCCAAAGTCTCCACATGCATCTTGCCTGCCTTCCTCTTCTTCTGGATCATCAACATGCTGATCTACACCCACATCATCAAAACTAATTTGGCCCCCGACAACACTAGCAGCTTTGCACCACCGTATAATCTGGGATATTGTATTGCAATAGACTCTGGAGTGCAGGCAGATATCTTTCTAGGGGCCATGATTGTGCGGGATTTTCTGTGTGTGTTCCTCATGATCTGCACCAGTGTGTATTTGGTGATGTATCTCACCACACACCACAGGAGAGTCCAGTATATCCACAGGACCACCCATGGCACAGGGCCTTCTCCTGAGATCAAGGCCACCTATGTTACCCTGGTGCTGGTGAGCTGCTTTGTTTTCTTTTACTGGACCAACAGCTGCCTTACCATTTTTATAACTTATAGACATGATGTACCACAAATGGAAAACACCACTCTGTTAACCTCCTGTTTTTATCCAGTAATTTGTCCTTTAGTGATTATCAAAAATAGTAATAGGCTATCCTTTCTAAACTGGGCCTTTGTAAAGAAGAGCAAGTCCCCTCCGCAAACTATTTTCTTCAAAAGCTTGAATGATGTCACACATTTCCCTGGCACAAAGGATATATGATGAGAATTTCTCACACCATAATTTTAGTAAGGTAATATTCTGAAAGAGTATTAATAATTTTGACTTTGCAGGTATCTTACAGCTATTAGTTTAGTGAATTTACTGAGATAACAACCAGGCTCATGTGGGAAATGGGACAGTTTCATGTGGCAAGAGGCATTTTCTTTTCTTTTCTTTCTCTTCTCTTTCTTCAAGGAAGAGCTTATACCTATATTGCAGAATATATTCCACAAAATTGAGAAAGAACGAACCCTCTGCAACTCTTTCTATGAGACAAATATCACTCTGATACCAAAACCAGGAAAAGACTTAACAAAAAAAGAAACTACAGACCAATATCATTAATTAATATTAATACAAAAATACTTAGTTAAATCCTAGCAAATAGAATTCAGGTACACACCAAAACAATAATAATAATAATAATAATAATATGTCATGATCAGGTTGGTTTCATCCCAGGGATGCAAGGCTGGCTCAACAAACACAAATCCATAGACATTATTCACTAAATAACCAGAAGCAAAAACAAAGGCTATAAAATTCTCTCAATAGACTTAGAAAAAGCATTTGACAAAATACAGCATCTTTTTTAAATAAAAACAGTTAACAAAATTGGCATAGATGGAATTTTTTTTATATTTCTTTTTTTTATTGTTAGAGATTCATTGAGGGTACAATAAACCAGATTACACTGATTGCATTTGTTAGGCAAAGTCCCTCTTGCAATCATATCTTTTCCCCAAAAGGTGTGGCACACACCAAGGCCCCACCCCGCTCGCTCCCTCCTTCCCTCTCTCTGCTTTTCCTTTCTTCACCCTTCACTCCTTCTTTCTCTCTCTTCTCTCCCCTTCTCCCACCACCACCATGACCTTAATTGTCATTAATTGTCCTCATATCAAAATTGAACGCATAGGATTCATGCTTCTCCATTCTTGTGATGCTTTACTAAGAATAATGTCTTTCACTTCCATCCAAGTTAATATGAAGGATGTAAAGTCTCCGGTTTTTTTAATGGCTGAATAGTATTCCATGGTATACATATACCACAGTTTGTTAATCCATTCCTTAGTTGGTGGGCATTTAGGCTGTTTCCACATGTTGGCGATTGTAAATTCAGCTGAAATAAACAGTCTAGTGCAAGTGTCCTTATTAGAAAAGCATTTTTTTTCCTTCGGGGTAGATGCCTAGTAATGGGATTGCAGGATCAAATGGGAGGTCTAGCTTGAGTGTTTTGAGGTTTCTCCATACTTTCTTCCAAAAACGTTGTACTAGTTTGCAGTCCCACCAACGTTGTAAAAGTATCCCTTTTCTCCACACCCATGCCAGCATCTGCAGTTTTGAGATTTTGCGATGTGGGCCAGATGATGGAATATCTCTTAAACTAATAGAAGCCATCTATGACAAATTCACACCCGATATCATATGGAATGGAGAAAAACTGAAAACATCTTCACTTGGAACAAAACCAGGATGCCCACTGTTGCCACCATTTCTCAACAAAGTGCTGAAAATCCTAGCCAGTGCAATCAGTCAAGAAATCAATATCAAGGGTGTCTAAATGAGGATGGAGCAGGTCAAACTTTTGTTCTTTGGTGAGGATATAAACTTATACATCAACCATGAGACTCCTAGAAGTAATCAAGAAATATAGTAACATCTCAGGATATAAAGTGAATATTCACTAAACAGCTGCCTTCATATATGCCAACAGGCAAGCTGATAATCAAATCAAAGATAAAATACCCTTCACAGTAGTTTCAAAGAAAATTAAATACATTTGCATATACTTAATGAAGGATGGGAAGGATCTCTACAGAGAAATAGAAAATCCTGAGAAAAGAAATAGCATAGAATGTTAACATCGAAGAGCATACCATGCTCATGACTGGGAAAAATCAGCATTGCTAAAATGTCTGTACTGCCCAAAGTGGTCTACAGAGTCAACACAACCTCCTTAAACACTGACATCATATTTTGAAGATCTTAAACAAGTAATTCATCATTTCATATGGGGTCAGAGAAAACCCGGAATAGCCCACACAATTCTACAAAAGAAAAACATACCTTGAAACATCTTATTACCAGATTTCAGATTATGCTGCAATTCTGTAGTGATTAAAACGACATGGTACTCACATAAAAATACAGACATAGATCTATGGAACATAATTGAGAACCTAGAGGTTAAACAAGGCTCAAATCACCATCTAATCTTGGATAAACCAAACAAAAGCATACACTGGGGAAAGGAATCCCTATTTAATAAACAAAGCTAGAGAAACTGGTTAGCCACATGTGAAGGACTGAAACCAGACCTGTACCTCTCACCACTTACAAAAATTGACACATGCTGGATAAACGGTTTTTTTGTAGATGCCTATGTTTTTCTTATATCAAGTCATGACCACTTAGATCATGTATACATTAATGCATTTATGGGTACAATGTGGTGATTTTATAAACAATTTGGAATGCTTATATAGAACTAGTTAATATATCCTTCACCTCATTTACTTAATTATTATGTTAAGATATTTATACTCTATACTTAATAGATTAGACATTTACCCTTGCAATATGCACCGTAGGTGTAGTTCCATCATTTTTTTAAATTAAATCGTAGCTGTGTATATTAATGCAATCATGGGGTACATTGTGCTGCTTTTATGTACCACATGAAATATTTACATAAAACTTGTCAACATAGCCTTCATGGCATTTTCTTAGTTATTGCATTAAGACATTTATATTCTACACTTAGTAAATTTAACATGTACCCTTGTAAAATGCACCATAGGTATGGTCCCACCAATTACCCTCCCTCCACCCATCCTCCCTCTCCCCTCACTTCCCTCTCCTCTTTCCCCTTCTTCTTGAGTCCCACCATGTACCCTTCCTCCATCAAACCTCTCCCCTCCCCTCCCATCCTCTCCTCTTCCCTCCTTCATCCTCAGTTATAGTTGTGACTTATGTTTCATATGAAAGTGTGAGTAATTGTAAATTGGTTTCATAATAGTAATGAGTATGTTGGATACTTTTTCTTCCATTCTTGAGATACTTTACTAAGTAGGATATGTTCTAGCTCCATGAATGAATTAATAAATTGTGGTCTATGTATACTATGCAATATTACTCAGCCTTAAAAAAAAGATAGGGACTTTACCTCTGTTACGTTTACATGGATGGGAGCTGGATAAAAGATTTAAATATAAAACATCAAATGATAACAACTCTAAAAGAAATTGTGAGAAAAACTCTTTACAACATTGGCCTTGGGAAAGTATTCATGATGAAGACACCGTGGGCAATTGCACTGAAAAATAAATAAATAATAGGACCTTATCGAGTTAAAAAGCATCTTCATAGCAAAGGATCCAATCAACAAACCAAACATACAATTTTCAGAATGAGAAGATATTTCTTTTTCTTTTTTTTTTGTAGAGACAGTCTCACTTTATGGCCCTCGGCAGAGTGCCATGGCATCACACAGCTCACAGCAACCTCCAACTCCTGGGCTTAAGCGATTCTCTTGCCTCAGCCTCCCAAGTAGCTGGGACTACAAGGGCCCGCCACAATGCCCAGCCATTTTTTGGTTGCAGTTCAGCCAGGGCCGAGTTTGAACCCACCACCCTCGGTATATGGGGCCGGCACCCTACCAACTGAGCCACAGGCGCCGCCCAGGAGAAGATATTTCTGTGTTACGAATCTGACAAAGGGCTAATAACCAGGATCTAGAAAGAACTCAAGCAAATTGACAAGAAAAGAGTGAATCTCATTAATCATTCAGCAAAAGACATGAATAGAATCTTTTCCCAAGGGGATAGGAAAATGGCCAACAAACACATGAAAAAAATGCTCATCATCCCTAATCATCAGAGAAATGAAAAATCAAAACCAATCTGAGATATAAACTAACCCTAGTGAAAACTACATCACAAAGTCCCAGAGCTATAGGTGCTGGCATGGATGCAGAGAGAAGGAAGACTTATGCACTATTGGTGGGATTTCAAATTAATACAGCCCTTTGGAAAGAAGTATGGAGCATCCTCAAAGAATTAAAAGTATACTTTTCATTTGATCCTGCAATCCCTTTAATAGGTATCTACCCAAAAGACAAAAAGTCATTTTACCATAAGGACATTTGCACTTGAATGTTTATAGCAACTCAATTCACAATAACAAAGATGTGGAAACAACCCAATTGCCCATCAACCCATGAATAGATTAATAAAGTATGGTATATGTATACCATGGAAGACTATTCAGCCATAAAAAATATGGAGATTTTCCATCTTTTGTATTTACCTGCATGGAGTTGAAGAACATTCTCCAATGTAAGTATCTCAAGAATGGAAAATCAAGCTTCCCATGTACTTGGTACTAACTTGAAACTAGTAGATTAGAAACCACAGGCCTAAATGAGTGAAAAACACAATTAAATTTTAAAAAGGGTAAAGGAGGAGAAAATAGAGGGTTCAGTAAGCTCATACCTAACGGGTACAATATAGGGGTACCTGCACCTCCTAGGTGAAAAACTCAACTACAACTTGGACTTTACCTTACAAATGCAAACAATGTAACCTAATCATATGTACCCTCATATTAATCTGCAATTTTAAAAAGTTTAAACTAAAAAAGTGGACATCATATAAAGTGTGCTCTCAAGACATGATGGAATTAAATAGAAATCAAAATCAACAACAGAAATGTACTTGAAAAGTCCCAAAATAGTTATAGATCGAACAACATCCTTCTAAATAATGTATAGGTTAACAAAATCTTGAGAAAAATAAACATATGTTTTGAACTAAATGAAAATACAAATGATCAAATTTGTGGGATAAAGTAGTAGTGTTTAGAGAAGCAGTTCTCAACCTGTGTGTCATGACCCCTTTGGGAGTCAAATGATCTTTTCACGGGGTCACCTAAGACGATCCTGTATATCAGATATTTACATTATGATTCATAACAGTAGCAAAATTACAGTTATGAAATAGCAACAAAAATAATTTTATGGTTGGGGTCACCACGAAATGAGGAACTATATTAAAGGGTTGTAGCATTAGGAGATTGAGAACCACTGGTTTAGAGGAAAATTGTAGCCATTTAATACACTCATTAGCAAAAAAGAAAAAGACCACGTATAGTGGCCCATGCCTATAATCCTAGAACACTGGGAGGCTGAGGCATGTGGTTTACTGGAGCTCAGTAATTCATGACCAGCGTGAGCAAGACCGAGACCCATCTCTACTAAAAATAGAAAAAGATAGCTGGGTATGCCTGTAGCCCCAGCTACTCAGGAGGCTCAGGCAAGATGATCATGTTAGCCAAGAGTTTGAGGTTGCTGTAAGCTATGATGCTGCAGCACTCTACCTAGGATGACTGGGTGAGACTGTGTCTCCAAAAATAAAAAAATCTAGAATTAATAATCTAAGCTCTACCTTAAGAAAACAGAAGAGCATCATCTTAAGTATAAAGTAAATAGAAAAAATAAAAATTAGAGCAGAAATCAAAAAATGAAGAAAATAAAGAGAAAATCAACATAACCTAAATAAATTGATCCACTGAAAAGATAAACAAAATTGATACTTCTAGCCAAGCTAACTAGTAAAAATAAAGAGAGATGACAGAAATTGTTAAGATCAGAAATGAAGCAAGTGGTGAACTGAGGACCTCTTGTCTCACCCCATGGGTGAGAACTGTAGGAAGTGAGGACAACTTCTCCAGAGGGACCCTTCTGTGACTCTGAACACTCTCTTGCCAGGCAGAAAAATTGAACTCACATTTTCCCTGCCATTCTGAACTTCCAGTCCACCCTTCCCCACTTACATGCTGAACCAGAAGCCTAACCCCTGCAGAGACTGTGGGAGGTGGCTCATGAGCGGTGCCCACTCCTCCCCATCTGCTGGACCAAGCATTCTACTCCCCTCCCAGCCAGAGCCTGGTAGAGCCCCACCCTGCACCGCCACCCTGCACTCTCCCTGCCTCCAAACCATGCCCCTGCCCAGCTGGAAACTGCTACAGCCATGTGTCCCATGCCCACCCTGCCTCTGCCCTGCACCCCCGCCCAGCCAGAATCTTGAGTACAGTGCTCTCCTTGCCAAAGTCACCAGGCACAAGGCACTGCCAGAATCGTGTGCAACATCCCCCGCCCTACTGCTGGATCTGTGTGCCCTACAATCCTGGAGCTGCTCCTACAGCCAGAACTCCCTGGCTGTGGCAGTCGCTAGAGAGCTTCACAGGGTCACTTCACACAAAGATCCAGCAACAACAGAGTGATCTCATAGGGATCTAATCTTGGAGAGACACCTCCCAAACTCACTCTATAGGGATACCAGTGCTGCAGAGCGGCAGGGGCAAAGGCACAGTGGCTGAGGGATAAAAGCATTTGCTGACTTCTTACTCTCAGGATTAGACTGAGTCTAAGTGGAACACTTTCCAATCGCTACTGTGTACCCAAGGCATGCAGGCCTTAGCTCTCCCAGACGGCTGGTAGCAGAGGGTAGAGGGTGGGCCTTTCTGTCTCCATACAGCACCTGCAAACCAAATCTGAGCAGTAGACCTCTGCCTTCTAGTTGCTGGAGACCATTTGAACTGTCCCACTTGAGAGTTTGTACTGACTGGATCAATTGGTTTGGAACTCCTAACCCAGGCCAATCACCCAAGGACCCTCTCAGGTGGTATCCTGGTTGTGTAGTAATGGGAAGGGTTGATTTTCCTCTTAAAGTTATTGTCCATGGGAGGTGGGGGGGTCTTAGTTGCTTGTATTTATCTACAGCTAAGACCTCACCAGAGTTACTGATTCACTAGGATCAGACAAGAACCAACTGAATACAAGACAGAGTCACCTAACCCCACCACACCAAGCAGCTTTCCTCAGCCTCAGACTGTAATACTGTATGGGTCCTTTGCAAAGCTAAAGGGGTAAAAGCTGCAGTCATGAATCCCAGATCCTTAACAAACAGCTGATTCACCACAACTCCAGGAACCCCCTATCCAATTTCACCTTATCTGCTCACCTAGCCAATGGTGAAAAACAAACATGAGGTGGAATTAGCAGAAAAACTCTGGCAACATGAATAATCAGAGTAGATAAACTCCCCCAAGAAAGATAAGGAAGACCCAGCACAAGATTCCATTCATAAACAAATGGCTGAGATGTCAGAAATCAAGTTCAGAATTTGGATAGCAAACAATATCAACAGAATGGAGGGAAAGACAGAATTAGAATTTCAAGCAGTAAATCAAAAGATGTCTCAAGAAATCAACGAATTCAAAGACAAAATCACCAAAGATTTTTAACACACTGAAGCAAGAATTTGCAGCCCTCAAAGATCTGAAAAATACAGTAGAATCCCTCAGTAACAGAATGGAGCAGGCAGAAAAAAAGGATCTCTGACATTGAAGACAAAGCTTTTGAACACTCCCAAATGCTCAAAGAGGAAAAAAAGTGGAGAATAAAAATGGATCATTCTCTCAGAGAGCTCTGGGATAATAGGAAGTGATCTAATATTCGCCTTATAGGAATACCTGAAAGTGATGAGGTTGCAGCGAAGGATACAGATGCTTTACTCCATGAAACAATAAAAGAGAATTTCCAGACAAGCCAAGAGATTCTGAAATTCAGATATCAGACAGTTTCAGAACACTGGCAAAACTCAACCCAAATAAGACAACTCCCAGACACATCATAATTAACTTCACCAAAGTTAATATGAAGGAGAAAATTCTGTAAGCTGTAAGACATAAGAAAACCATCACCTACAAGGGGAAGAACATTAGAATGACTGCAAATCTCTCTGCTGAAACCTTTCAAGGTAGAAGAGAGTGGTCATCGACCTTTAATCTCCTTAAACAAAATAACATTCAACCCAGGATCCTGTATCCAGCTAATGTGAATTTCATCTATGATAGAGAAATTAAATACTTTAATGACATTCACATGTTGAAGAAATTTGCCATAACTAAACCAGCTCTCCAGGATATTCTCAGACCTATCCTCCATAATGAACAACACAATTCTCCACCACCAAAGTAAACTCACTCAGAAACTTTTGATCAAATTCCAATTTCCATAGTGGCTAAAGGATTAAAAATGTCGACTGGACTTTTGGAAAAACTCGATATCCAAAACTCTGTCTGACGTATCAATACTCTCAATTAAAGTGAATGGCTTAAATTGCCCTCTAAAGAGGCACAGGTTGGCTGACCAGATACAAAAACTCAGGCCAGACATGTGCTGCATTCAGGAATTTCACCTTACCTTAAAGATAAACATAGACTCAGGGTGAAGGGATGGTCATCTATAATTCACGTAAATGGAAATCAGAAAAAAGCAGGTGTTGCAATTTTATTCACAGATACATTAGGATTTAAACCAATAAAAGTAAAAAAAAAATAATGATGGTCACTTCTTATTTGTTAAGGGCAACACTCAACATGATGAGATTTCAATTATCAACATATATGCACCCAACCAGAATGCACCTCAATTTATAAGAAAAACTCTAACTAACATGAGCAACTTCATTTCCTCCAGCACCATAATTGTTGGAGACTTTAACACTCCTTTGGCACTGTTGGATAGATGCTCCAAAAAAGAAGCCAAGCAAAGAAAATTTAGACTTAAACTTAACCATTCAACATTTGCATTCCACCTACAGAACATTTCATCCTAACAAAACTGAATACACATCCTTCTCATCAGCCCATGGATCATCCTCCAAAATTGTTCACATTTTAGGTCACAAGTCTAACCTCAGAAAATTTGAAGGAATAGAAATCATTCCTTGTATTTTCTCAGTCCATCATAGAATAAAACTGGAACTCAGTAACAACGGGAATCTGCATATGCATAGAAAAACATGGAAACTAAATAACCTTATGCTGAATGATAGCTGGGTTATAGATGAGATCAAGATAGAAATTACCAAATTTTTGGAACAAAACAATAATGAAGACACAAACTATCAGAACCTCTGGGATACCACAAAGGCAGTTCTAAGAGGAAAATTTATAGTGTTGCAAGCCTTCCTAAAGAGAATGGAAAGAGAAGAAGTGAACAACTTAATTGGACATTTCAAGCAACTGGAAAAGGAAGAACTTTCCAACCCTAAACCCAGCAGAAGAAAAGAAATAACTAAAATTAAAGCAGAACCAAATGAAATTGAAAACAAAAGAATCATACAACAGATCAACCATTAAAGAGTTGGTTTTTTGAAAAGGTCAATCAAATTGATAAACCTTTGGCTAACCTAACCAGAAGTAGAAGAGTAAAATTACTAATTTCATCAATATGAAATGATAAAGGACAAATAACAACAAATTCCTCAGAAATTCAATAAATCCTTAATGAATACTACCTAAAACTATTCTCAGAAGTATGAAAATCTAAAGGAAATAGATCAATACTTCGAAACATGCCACCCTCCTAGACTTAACCAGAAAGAAGTGGAAATGTTAAACCAGCCTATAACAAGTTCTGAAATACCATCAACTATAAGAAATCTCCCAGAAAAGAGAAGCCCGGGACCAGATGGCTTCACAACAGAATTCTACCAAACCTTTAAAGAGGAACTAGTACCTATATCACTTAACCTTTTCCAAAACATAGAAAAAGAAGGAATACTTCCCAACACATTCTATGAAGCAAATACCACCCTGATATCCAAACCAGGAAAAGACCCAACAAGAAAAGAAAATTATAGACCAATATCTGTAATGAATATTGATGCAAAAATATTCAATAAGATCCTAGCACACAGAATCCAACAACACATCAAACAAATTATACATCACGACCAGGTGGGTTTCCACCCCGGTCCCAAGGATGGTTCAATATATGTAAATCCATAAATATAATACATCACATAAACAAATTAAAAAACAAAGACCATATGATTCTCTCAATTGATGCAGAAAAAGCTTTTGACAATATCCAGCATCCTTTCTTGATCGCAATACTTAAGAAAATAGGTATAGAAAGAAAATTTCCTAAACTGATAGAGGCCATCTACAGTGAACCCACAGCCAATATCGTATTGAATGGAGTTAAATTGAAATCATTTCCACTCGGATCAGGAACCAGACAAGGATGCCCACTGTCTCCACTGCTTTTTATATTGTA
The DNA here is from genome assembly GCF_027406575.1 of Nycticebus coucang. Classification (NCBI taxonomy): domain Eukaryota; kingdom Metazoa; phylum Chordata; class Mammalia; order Primates; family Lorisidae; genus Nycticebus; species Nycticebus coucang. The sequence continues at coordinate 83,026,701 of NC_069796.1, forward strand.
ATGGAAGTCTTAGCCACCGCAATCAGGCAAGAGAAAGCAATCAAGGGGATCCAAATAGGACAAGAGAAGATCAAACTGTCACTCTTCACAGACAATATAATTATATATGTGTAAAACGCCAGGGAATCAACTACAAAACTCCTAAAAGTGATTAAGAAATATAGTAACATCTCAGGATACAAAATTAATCCCAGAAATCTGTAGCCTTTATATATACCAACAATAGTCAAGGGGAAAAAGCAATCAAGGACTCTATTCCCATTACAATAGTCCCAAAGAAGATGAAATATCTGGGAGTATATCTAACTAAGGATGTGAAAGATCTCTATAAAGAGAACTATGAAACTCTAAGAGAAGACATACCTGAAGATGCTAACAAATGGAAAAATATATCATGCTCATGGCTGGGAAGAATCAACATTATTAAAATGTCTATACTACCTAAAGCAAGCTAAGATTTAATGCGCTCCCTATTAAAGCACCCTGTCATACTTTAAAGACCTGGAAAAATTAGTACTTGGATTTATATGGAAACAAAAAAAACCTTATATGGCTAAGACATTACTCAGAAATAAAAACAAATCGGAAGGAATCACGCTTCCAGACTTCAGAGTACACTATAAATCAGTAGTGATCAAAACAGCACAGTACTGGCACAAAAACAGAGAGATAGATGTATAGAACAGAATTGAATACCAAGAGGTGAACCCAGACACTTATTGTCATTTGATTTTTGATAAGCCTATTAAAAATATAAATTGGTGGAAAGATTCCCTATTCAATAAATGGTGCTGGATGAATTGGCTGGATACCTGTAAAAGACTGAAACTGGACCCACACCTTTCTCCTCTAACAAAAATTGACTCTTACTGATTAAAGGACTTAAATTTAAGACACGAAATTATAAAAATTATTAGAGAGGTTGCAGGGGAAACGCTTGAAAAAACTGGCCTGGGAGAATACCCCGGGCAATTGAAGGAACATCAAAAATACATTACTGGGATCTGATCAAATTAAAAAGCTACTGCACTGCCAAGAACACACTAAGTAAAGCAAATACACAGCCCGCAGAATGGGAGAGGATTTTTGCAAGTTCTACTTCTGACAAAGGTCTAATAACCAGAATCCACAGAGAACTCAAACTTATTACTAAGAAAAAAACAAGTGATCCCATTTCATTGCGGACAAGAGATATGAACACAAGCTGCTCTGAAGAAGACAGGTGCATGGTCTACAGACACATGAAAAAGTGCTCATCATCTTTAATCATTAGAGAAATGTAAACCAAAAGTACTCTGAGATACCATCTAACTTCAGTAAGAGTAGCCCACATCACAAAATCCCAAAACTACAGATCTTGGTGTGGATGTGGAGACAAGGGAACACTTCTGCACTGCTGGTGGGAATGCAAGCTAGTATGTTCCTTTTGGAAGGAAGTTTGGAGAACACTCAGGGATCTAAATGTAGACCTGCCATTTGATTCCACAATTCATCTTCTAGGTGTATATCCAAAGGACCAAAAATCATTTGACAATAAAGATATTTGCACCAGATTGTTCATTGCAGCTCAATTTATAATTGCCAAGTCATGGAAGAAGCCCAAGTGCCCATTGACTTATGAATGAATTAATAAATTGTGGTATATGTATATCATGGAATACTATGCAGCATTAAAAAATGGAGACTTTACCTCTTTTATGTTTACACGGATGGAGCTGGAAAATATTCTTCTTAGTAAAGTATCTCAGGAATGGAAAAAAAATATCCAATGTACTCAGTACTACTGTGAAACCAATTTATAATCACTCACACTTGCATATGAAAAATGAAACACAACTATAGCCTAGAATGAAGGGGAAGGGGAGGGAGGGGAAAGGGAAGAGGTATGTTCATAGAGGGAGGGTTAGTAGGGGGACCACATATGTGGAGCATATTGCAAGTACAACTAGAATCTATCAGGTGTAGAACACAAATGTCTTAATGCTATAATTGGGTAAATGAGGTGAGAGCTCTGTTGATTAGTAGGATGTAAGCACTCTGATTTGTACAAATAATCAATACATCAAATCCCAAAATGGCATAAATGTATTTATGATCTATGTACAAATGACTTAATTAAAAAAAAAAAAAAGATCAGAAATGAAGGCTTGGCACCCATACCTCGTGGTTAGGGCACCGGCCACATACACTGGGGCTGGCAGGTTCAAACCCAGCCCGGGCCTGCTAAACCACAATGACAACCACAACCACAACAACAAAAATAGCCAGGCATTGTGGTGGGCGCCTGTAGTCCCAGCTACTTGAGAGGCTGAGGCAAGAGAATAGCTTTAGCCCAAGAGTTTGAGGTTGCTGTGAGCTGTGATGCCACAGCACTCTACCGAGGGCGACACAATAAGACTGTCTCAAAAAAAAAAAAATCAGAAATGAAAGAGGGGCCATCACTACTGATTTATAGACATTAAAAGCATAACAAAGGAATATGAAGAATAACTCTATGCTCACAAATTTGATAACCTACATGAAAGGACAAATTCCTTAACTGGCACAATCTACCAAAACTCATACGAGGAAATCTGTATAGGCCTGTATCTATGACAGAATAGACATCAGTAATCTGAATCAATAATTACATTTCAAACCCAGAAATATCAGGCCAAGATGGGTTCAGCAGTGAATTCTACCAATTATTTAAGGATGAAATTACATCAATACTCAACATTTTCTTCAAAAATTAGAAGCAGAGATAAAATCTCTTAACTCATTCTCTGAATCAACATTATCCTAATACCAAAGCCAAAGACTTTACAAGGCATGAAAACTAACAAACTAGTATCTCTCAGTACACAGCTATGATTTAATAAAAAATAATAAAAATACATATATTTAATAAGTAAAAAAAGAATATTTTAAAAATGCAAAATTTTTCAACAAAACTGCTATGAAACAATATACAAAAAGGAATACACAGCATTACCAAGTGGAATTTATTCTGGGTATAAAAGTCTGGAACAACATTCAAAAATCAATTGATCATTCCATGAACGGGCTAAAAACTAAATAACTTATGTTCATAAGAATGAGTGCAGAAACATATGCTCTTAAGAATAGTATTTCACAAAATCAAACACCCATTAATGATTTTTTTTTCATTATTCTTGGGGATTCATTGAGGGTACAAGAAACCAGGTTACACTGATTGCATTTGTTAGGAAAAGTCCCTCTTGCAATTGTGTCCTGCCCCCAAAAGGTGTGACACACACCAAGGCCCCACCCCATCCCTCCTTCCTTTCTCTACTCTTCCTTTCCCCACCCCTCCCTCCTTCTTTCTGTCCCTGCTCTCCACTTCCCAGACCCCAACGTGTCCTTAACTGTCATTAATTGTCCTCATATCAAAATTGGGTACATAGGATTCATGCTTCTCCATTCTTGTGATACTGTACTAAAAGTAATGTGTTCCACTTCCATCCAGGTTAACACAAAGGATGTAAAGTCTTCATTTTTTTATTTTTATTTTTTTATTTTATTATTTATTTATTTATTTATTTTATTAAATCATAGCTGTGTACATTAGTATGATCATGGGGCACCATACACTTGGTTCATAGACCACTTGACACATTTTCATCACACTAGTTAACATAGCTTTCGTGGCATTTTCATAGTTATTTTGCTAAGACCTTTACATTCCACATTTACTAGGATTCACATATACCCTTGCAAGATGCACCGCAGGTGCAATACCATTAATCCCCCTCCCTTCACCTCCCTCTCCCCTCCCTCCCCTCCCTTCCCCCCCCCACTCTTAGGTTGTAACTGGGTTATAGCTTTCATGTGAAGGTCCTACATTAGTTTCATAATAAGGGTGAGTAACATTGGGTACTTTTTCTTCCATTCTTGAGACACTTTACTAAGAAGAATATGTTCCAGCTCCATCCATGTAAACATGAAACAGTTAAAGTCTCCATCTTTTTTTAAGGCTGCATAATATTCCATGGTGTACATATACCACAATTTATTACTCCATTCGTGGATCGATGGGCACTTGGGTTTTTTCCATGACTTAGCAATTATGAATAGGGCTGCAATAAATATTCTGATACAAATACCTTTGTTATGATATGATTTTTGGTCTTCTGGGTATATGCCCAGTAGAGGGATTACAGGATTGAATGGCAGATCTATTTTTAGATCTCTAAGTGTTCTCCATATCTCTTTCCAAAAGAAATGTATTAATTTGCATTCCCACCAGCAGTGCAAAAGTGTTCCCTTTTCTCCACATCCATGCCAAGATCTCTGGTCTTGGGATTTTGTGATGTTGGCTAGTCTCACTGGAGTTAGATGATATCTCAAAGTAGTTTTGATTTGCATTGCTCTGATGATTAAAGATGATGAGCATTTTTTCATATGTCTGAAGGCCGTGCACCTGTCTTCTTCAGAGAAGTTTCTCTTCAAGTGCCTTGCCCAGCCTGTGATGGGATCCCTTGTTCTTTTCTTGCTAATGCATTTTAGTTCTCTGTGGATTCTGGTTATTAAACCTTTGTCGGAGACATAACCTGCAAATATCTTTTCCCATTCTGAGGGCTGTTTACTTGCTTTATTTACTGTGTTCTTGGCTGTGCAGAAGCTTTTTAGTTTGATCAAGTCCCAATAGTGTATTTTTGAAGCAGCTTCAATTGCCCAGGGGGTCCTTCTCATAAAAAACTCACCCAACCCAATTTCTACAAGGATTTTCTCTGCACTCTCTTCTAGTATTTTTATAGTTTTATGTCTTAGGTTTAAATCTTTAATCCAGTGAGAGTCTATTTTGGTTACTGGTGACAGGTGTGGGTCCAGTTTCAGTCTTCTACAGGTTGCCCGCCAGTTCACCCAGCACCATTTGTTAAATAGGGAATCTTTTCCCCACTCAATGTTTTTAATTGGCTTGTCAAAGATTAAGTAATGGTAATTAGCTGGATTCATCTCTTGGTTCTCTATTCTGTTACAGACATCTACTTCTCTGTTTTTGTGCCAGTACCATGCTGTTTTGATCACTATTGATTTGTAGTATAGTCTGAGGTCTGGTAGCATGATTCCTCCTGCTTTGTTTTTATTTTTGAGTACTGTCTTGGCTATTCGAGGTTTCTTTCTGATTCCATATAAAACAAAGTATTACTTTTTCAAGATCTTTAAAGTATGACAGCGGATCTTTAATGGAGATTGCATTGAAATTATATAAGGCTTTGGGTAGTATGGACATTTTAACAATGTTGATTCTTCCCAACCATGAGCATGGTATATTTTTCCATTTGTTAACATTCTCAGCTATCTCTTTTCTTAGAGTTTCATAGTTCTCTTTATATAGATCTTTCACGTCCTTTGTTAGATAAACTCCCAAGTATTTCATCTTCTTTGGGAGTACTGTGAATGGGATCGAGTCCTTAATTGTTTTTTCAACTTGACTATTGTTGGTATATATAAAGGCTACCGATTTATGAATGTTGATTTTGTAACCTGAGATGCTGCTGTATTCCTTGATCACTTCTAAGAGTTTTGAAGTAGAGTCCCTAGTATTTTCCAGATATACAATCATATCATCTGCGAAGAGCGAAAGTTTGATCTCTTCTGACCCTATGTGGATACCCTGGATCACCTTTTCTTCCCTAATTGTGGTGGCTAAAACTTCTATTACAATGTTAAAGAGCAATGGAGACAATGGGCAGCCTTGTCTGGTTCCAGATCTGAGTGGAAATGATTCCAATTTAACTCCATTCAATATGATATTGGCTGTGGGTTTACTGTAGATGGCCTCTATCAGTATACAAAATGTCCCTTCTATACCAATTTTCTTAAGTGTTCTGATCATGAAGGGATGTTGGATGTTATCAAAAGCTTTTTCTGCATCGATTGAGGGAATCATATGATCTTTGTTTTTTAATTTGTTTATGTGCTGAATTACATTTATAGATTTACGTATATTGAACCAGCCTTGAGACCTTGGGATAAAACCGACTTGGTCATGATGTATGATTTGTTTGTTATGTTGCTGGATTCTGTTTGTTAGAATCTTATTGAATATTTTTGCATCTATATTCATTAGTGATATTGGTCTATAATTTTCTTTTCTTATTGGATCTTTTCCTGGTTTGGGGATCAGGGTGATGTTTGCTTCATAGAACGTGTTGGGTAGTCTTCCTTCTTTTTCTACCTTTTGGAACAGGTTGAGTAATATAGGTACTAATTCCTCTTTAACGGTTTGGTAGAATTCTGACATAAAACCATCTGGTCCCGGGCTTTTCTTTTTAGGGAGATTTTGTATGGTTGATGTTATTTCTGAACTTGACATGGGCCTGTTCAACATTTCCACTTGATTCTGGTTAAGTCTTGGAAGGTGACGTGCTTCCAAGTAACCGTCAATTTCCTTCAGATTTTCATATTTCTGAGAGTAAAGTTTCTTATAATATTCATTAAGGATTTTTTGGATTTCTGAGGAGTCTGTTGTTATTTCATCTTTATTATTTCTGATTGATGAGATTAGAGATTTTACTCTTTTTTTCCTGATTAGGTTGGCCAAAGGTTTATCTATTTTGTTGACCTTTTCAAAAAACCAGCTTTTTGATTTATTGATCTGTTGTATTGTTCTTTTGTTTTCAATTTCATTTGGTTCTGCTCTGATTTTGGTTATTTCTTTTCTTCTACTGGATTTGGGGTTGGAGTGTTTTTCCATTTCCAGTCTCTTGAGATGTCCCATTAAGTTGCTTACTTCCTCTCTTTCTGTTCTCCTGAGGAAGGCTTGCAGTGCTATAAATTTCCCTCTTAGAACTGCCTTTGCAGTGTCCCAGAGGTTCTGAGAGTTCGTGTCTTCATTGTTGTTTTGTTCCAGAAATTTGGCAATTTCCTTCTTGATCTCATCTATGACTCAGCTATCATTCAGCATAAGGTTATTTAACTTCCATGTTTTTGTATGCGTATGCAGATTCCTATTGTTACTCATCTCAAGTTTTATTCCATGATGGTCTGAGAAGATGCATGGAATAATTTCTATTCCTTTAAATTTACTGAGGTCAGACTTGTGACCTAAGATGTGATCTGTTTTGGAGTAAGTTCCGTGGGCTGATGAGACGTATGCGTATTCAGTTTTGTTGGGATGAAATGTTCTGTAGATGTCTGCTAAATCTAAATGCTGGATGGTTAGAATTAAATCTAGAATTTCTTTACTCAGCTTTTTGTTGGAGGATCGATCCATCACTGCCAAAGGAGTGTTAAAATCTCTGACTACTATAGAGTTGGAGGAAATCAAGTTGCTCATGTCTGTTAGAGTTTCTCTTATGAATTGAGGTGCATTCTGGTTGGGTGCATAGATATTAATAATTGAAATCTCATCATATTGAGTCTTACCTTTAACAAATATGAAGTGACCATTTTTGTACTTCCTTACTTTTGTTGGTTTAAAGCCTATTGTATCTGCAAATAAAATTGCAACTCCTGCTTTTTTCTGGTTACCATTTGCCTGAAATATAGATGACCATCCTTTCACCCTGAGTCTGTATTTGTCTTTTAAGTTAAGATGTGACTCTTGTATGCAACAAATGTCTGGCCTGAGTTTTTGTATCCAGTCAGCTAACCTATGTCTCTTTAGAGGGCAGTTTAAGCCATTCACATTAATGGAGAGTATTGATAAGTTTGGTGAAATTTTGGGTATTGACTTTTTTGAAAGTCCAGTGGACATTTTTAATCCTTTGGCCATTGTGGAAGTTGGAGTTTGATCAGAAGTTTCTGAGTGAGTTTACTTTTGTAATAGAGGATTGGGTTGGTTATTATGGAGGATAGGTCTGAGAATATCCTGAAGAGCTGGTTTGGTTATGGCAAATTTCTTTAGCATATGTATGTCATTAAAGTATTTAATTTCTCTGTCATAAATGAAACTCAGTTTAGCTGGGTACAAGATCCGGGGTTGAAAGTTATTTTGCTTGAGGAGATTAAACGTTGATGACCACCCTCTTCTGGCTTGAAAAGTTTCAGCAGAGAGATCTGCAGTCATTCTAATGTTCTTCCCTTTGAAGGTAATAGTTTTCTTTCGCCTGGCCGCTTTGAGAATTTTCTCCTTCATATCAACTTTAGTGAAGTTAATTATGATATGCCTGGGGGATGACTTATTGGGGTTGAGTTGTGCTGGGGTTCTGAAGCTATCTGCTATCTGAATTTCAGGTTCTCTAGGCATGTCTGCAAAATTCTCTTTCATAATTTCATACAGAAGGGCCTCTGCGCCAGTGAGGCCACTTCATCTGTTTCAGGAATTCCTATGAGTTGGATATTTCCCTTCTTGGAGTTATCCCAGAGCTCTGTGAGAAAGTGATCCATTTTTGCTCTCCATTTCTCTTCCTCTTTGAGAGTTTGGGAGCGTTCTAAGACTTTATCTTCGATGTTGGAGATCCTTTCTTCTGCTTGGTCTATTCTGTTGCTAAGGGATTCTACTGTATTTTTCATATCTTTGAGGGCTGCAAATTCTTGCTTCAGTGTGTCTAAGTCTTTGGTGGTTTTGTCTTTAAATTCATTAAATTCTTGAGACAGCTTTTGAATTTCTCCACGAATTCCTAGTTCCATTTTGTTAATCTTGTTTGCCATCCAAATTCTGAATTTGATTTCTGACATCTCACCAGTTGTTTGTGAACGGGATCTTCAATTGCATCTGCCATATCTTTTTGGGGGGGGGGTTGATCTATTCTGGTTATTCATGTTACCAGAGTTTTTCCGCTGATTCCGCCCCATGATTGTTTTACTCCCTTTGATTTCTCCCCTGGTGTTTTGTCGAGGACCTGTATAGTGCTGTGGCCTTAGAAACTGGGGCCCTGTTTGGTGTAGAGGGGCTAAGTGGTTCTGTCTTGTTTTCAGCTGGTTTCTATTTGACCCTAGTGAAACAGTTACTCTGGGTTGAAGTCTCAGCTGTGGAGAAATATCAGCAATTAAGTCACCCCACCCACCACAGGCAACAAATGGAAAAGGAAAATCAAACCTTCCTACAACCACACACCCAGGGCACCATCTGGATAGTCCCCAGGTGAGTGGCTCAGTTCAAAAGGTCCAAATCAATTGTCTCAGTCAGCAGCTGCCTCAGGTGGTAGAGTTCAAGAGGTCCCTGGGAACTGGATCACAGGGTTCTGGTGACTGTTCTAATATGGCTTGCTCCAGTGCTGCATGGAGTCAGGAAGAGCCACCCAGTAAATAGATCAGTCTGGGAAGATTGATGCCTCCTTCCCCACCTTGCAGCTCTGTCACATCCAGTTGCTGCTAGCCCCACAGGGCTGTGACCCAGTCAGTTGTCTGCAGTAAGCAGATACTCCAGGGGTTTGCACCTACCTAAGTCACAGTGTAGTCTGTGTCTGCTCGTCTAGGCCACAACTCTCTGTCTTTATCCAGCAGGGGGGTGATGCAGCATGTCAACCTTGGGCACTTGATGGAGGCTGGAGGTGTTCACTCAGTTCCAGCCCCACCCTTTGTTTATGTTACTGGGTGAACGGAACAACCCTGTCAGAGTTTGTTTCTGACCCTGCTAGATTCTTCTGCAGAGGAGAGGCTGATTTGAGTTCCCAGACCCTGTGCCTCAGGCCCTGTCTTTAGTCCTGTGGGTTTGTATTCGCAGCACGATCAGTTGTTGGCTGTAGCCTCTTGGCTTCCTTTGTCTATAGGCTGGTTATCCCCTGAGGGCCAGGTGTGTCTAAGGCTCAGTAGAGCGGTCCTCTGGATAAGCCCCACCCTGGGATTTTCCCGGCTCTGCAGGTGTGTTTTCTAGTCCCCGTGTTCCACCCAGGTCAGTGCCGACTCAGGCAAACCCTTTACTCATGGGGCCTGTGTTTCAGTCCAAGGTCTGTTCCATGGTGGTTGTCATCTGAGAACATGCTCGGCCTCATCTGGTTGCCCAGGAAGACAGGAGGAGAGGGTATGTGATATCTGGGCCTTGTTATTGCTGAAGATGGCTGTTGCTCTGCACCTCAGGGCACCACCGCTCCAGTGTAATTCCCTCTTAGCCGACCGTCATCTTCTTGCTCCTTTGCTACAGAGTCGGCACTGGCCAGCTGCAGTTCAGGTCCTATCTACCTGGACTGTGACCTCTCGAGAGTTCACCCAAGAATCTGGAATCCTGGGGGGGCAAGTCTCCAGATCACGGAGTGAGAGTGGAGGGGAGTGTTAGGAGCTCAGAGTTGCAGGTCGTAACGCCAAGCTCATTGAGACCAAATGAACAAATAAACAGATACAAAGGTTACCAGGCACAATGGCCCATAGATACAGAGACAGACGGAAACACATAGACATACAGGTAACAGCCACGACAACAGCAATATAAGAACAACTGCAATAAAAATAGTGATAATTGTAAAATAATTGAAAGAAAGGGAAAAAAAGAGAGAGAAAAGTGGTGTTAGTAGGAATGTTAAATGAGAAGAAAGAAGAAATTAAAATTAGAAGACATAGAAATAAAAAATATATCTATATAAAAAGTAATAATAAAAATTGTCGAAATCTCTAAGAAAATGGTGAGGAAAAACAGACAAAAACAAAAGTGTATAATGCCCCATAATCATATCATTGTATACAGTTATGATTTAATAAAAAAAAAAAACACAAAAACCAAAAAAAAAAAGAAACCAAAACAAAACAAAAAGGCACCAACTACAAAAAAATTCTTGCGTGTAGAAATATACCTATATATATATATCTCTATGTCTGCTGTAGGGATCAACTTTGGTAGGAATATATTCATACTGCAATATACTTTCTGGACACCAGGTGGCGCTGTGCATGGTTCCGAGACATACCTGATTTACAGTTTATACTGTTACCATGGTAACCACCTTCCATGGCCCATCACCATTTTGTAATTTCTGTAAAAGTTTGTCGCCTAAGAATTGTGTAACCTCGGCTGTTCTTTTCCAGACAGCACTTGCGACCCACCTTCCCACTCAGTGCAGGTGTCCACGCTTCTTAAGTCTTTCCACTCTGTTCCCTGGTTCTCCTGCAGACTGTGACTGCAATCGGCTGTAGAGGGAGTGTTGCTGAGTTCCCTCCGGTCATTGACAGGCTTGCAGTTTTGTCTGCTGTAGCTGGCTCCCGCAGCTTTAGCAGCCAAAGCCGGGTCCGCGGCTTCAGTAGCTTCACGGCTTTTAGCAGCTAAAGCTGGGTCCGTGGTTTCAAGCCAGTTCCCAGCCGGTTCCCATGGTTGGAGCATTAGGGGGACTTATTCTGAGTTTTATGGTTCAGAGTTTCCCTTTTGGATCGGGGCCCGCCAGTTCCCTGCGCAGCCTGAACCGCCAGCCCCCTCCAACACCTGGGGGAAAGGTGCCCACCCTTTTGGGTAGTTCAAAATGTCTGTTTCCCGGGCAGGATCCCTTCCCTTCCATTGTCCAACAGTTTGCCCAGCTCCCCGTGGTTTTGAGTGGCTCTCCTTTCGGATGCCTCCCTCAGTTCAGGAATAATTATTTGTCAATTGGGTTTTGTCAGCATTTACAAGCTGCTGACCTCCGTAGGGGAGGGGCCTGCTGGCCGGCACAGCCAAGCAGGGAAGATTCTCTACAACAGAGTCTGTGATTTTAAATTACCCCTCATATATAGCAATCTGCCAGTTCGCTGGGCATCTCCAGCTGTCTGTCCACTCCAATAATCCACACACAGGGAAGGTCCAGACCGCCTTTCCTCTCACCTGATGACTTGGGAGAGGTGGGCTACACGTCCTTCCTGTCCGCCATCATGCTCCGCCCCTGTCTTCATTTTTTTAATGGCTGAATAGTATTCCATGGTGTACATATACCACAGCTTGTTAATCCATTCCTGGGTCCATGAGCATATAGGCTGTTTCCACATTTTGGCGATTGTAAATTGAGCTGCAATAAACAGTCTAGTGCAAGTGTCCTTATGATAAAAGGATTTTTTTCCTTCTGGATAGATGCCTAGTAATGGGATTGCAGGATCAAATGGAAGGTCTAGCTTGAGTGCTTTGAGGTTTCTCCATACTTCCTTCCAGAAAGGTTGTACTAGTTTGCAGTCCCTCCAGCAGTGTAAAAATGTTTCCTTCTCTCCACATCCATGCCAGCATCTGCAGTTTTGAGATTTTGTGATGTGGGCCATTCTCACTGGGGTTAAATGGTATCTCAGGGTGCTTTTTATTTGCATTTCTCTAATAGATAGGGATGATGAACATTTTTGCATATGTTTGTTAGCCATTCATCTGTCTTCTTTAGAGAAGGTTCTATTCATGTCTCTTGCCCATTGATATATGGGATTGTTGGCTTTTTTCATGTGGATTAATTTTAGTTCCCTATAGATCATAGTTATCAAGCTTTTGTCTGATTCAAAACATGCAAATATTCTTTCCCATTGTGTAGGTTGTCTATTTGCTTTGGTTGTTGTCTCCTTAGCTGTACAGAAGCTTTTCAGTTTCATTAAGTTCCATTTGTTTATTTTTGTTGTTGTTGCAATTGCAATGGCTATCTACTTCATGAAGTCTTTCCCGAGGTCAATATATTCCAGTGTTTTTTCAGTGCTTTCTTTGAGGATTTTTTTTGTTTCATGCCTTAAATTTAAGTCCTTTATCCATCTTGAATCAACTTTTGTGAGTGGATAAAGCTGTGTGTCCAGTTTCAGTCTTTTACATGTGGATATCCAGTTCTCCCAACACCACTTATTGAACAAGGAGTCTTTCTCCCAAGGTATTTTCTTGTTTGGTTTATCAAAGATTAGGTGGTTGTGAGATGTTAGTTTCATTTTCTGTTTTTCTATTTGATCCCAAATGTTTATGCCTCTCTTTCTGTGCCAGTATCATGCTGTCTTGACCACTATGGCTTTGTAGTACAGCCTAAAATCTGGTATGGTGATACCCCCAGCTTTGTTTTCATTACTAAGAAATGCTTTAGCTATATGGGATTTATTCTGGTTCCATACAAACTGAAGAATCATTTTTTCCAAATCTTGAAAGTACGATATTGGTATTTTCATAGGAATGGCATTGAATAGGTAGATTGCTCTGGGAAGTATAGACATTTTAACAATGCTGATTGTTCCCAGCCACGAGCATGGTATGTTCTTCCATTTGTTAATATCCTCCGCTATTTCCTTTCTGAGGATTTCATAATTTTCTTTATAGAGGTCCTTCACCTCCTTTATTAGGTACATTCCTAGGTATTTCATTTTCTTTGAAACTATGGTGAAGGGCGTTGTGTCCTTAATTAGCCTCTTATCTTGACTGTTACTAGCATATACAAAGGCTACTGGCTTGTGAACATTGATTTTATATCCTGAGACATTATTGTATTTTTTTGATGACTTCCAGGAGTCTTGTGGTTGAGTCTTTGGGATTCTCTAAATATAAGATCATGTCATCAGCAAAGAGGGAGAGTTTGACCTCCTCTGTTCCCATATGGATTCCCTTTATTTTCTTGTCTTGCCTAATTGTATTAGCTAGAACTTCCAGCACTATGTTGAATAGTAATGGTGACAGAGGCCAACCTTGTCTGGTTCCAGTTTTAAGAGGAAAAGTTTTCAGTTTTACTCCATTCAGTAAAATATTAGCTGTGGGTTTCTCATAGATAGCTTCAATAGCTAAAGAAATGTGTCACCTATGCCTATACTCTTCAGTGTTCTGATTAGAAAAGGATGCTGGATTTTATCCAATGCTTTTTCTGCATCTGTTGAGAGGATCATATGATCTTCATTTTTGTTTCTGTTAATATGGTGGATAACATTTATGGACTTGCATATGTTAAACCAGCCTTGCATCCCTGGGATGAAACCTACTAGATCATGATGTATGATGTTTTTGATGATAAGCTGTAATCTATTGGCTAGGATTTTGTTGAGAATTTTTGCATCTATATTCATTACTGAAATTGGTCTGAAATGCTCCTTTTTAGTTGGGTCTTTTCCTGGTTTTGGCATCAGAGTGATGTTTGCTTCATAGCACATGTTGGGGAAGATTCCTTCCCCCTCAATTTTTTGGAATAATTTCTGCAGTACGGGAATAATAGAATTCTGGTGTGAAAAGACATCTGGACCAGGGCATTTTTTTCTTAGGAGCTTTTGTATTGTTTCTTTAATCTCAGTGCTTGAAATTGGTCTGTTCAGGAGCTCTATTTCTTCCTGGCTAAGTCTACGGAGGGGGTGTGATTCCAAATATTGATCCATTTCCTTCACATTGTCAAATTTCTGGGCATAGTGTGTCTGGTAGTATTCAGAGATGATCTCTTGTATATCTGTGGCATCAGTTGTTATATCCCCTTTATCATTTCTGATTGAGGTTACTAGAGATTTTACTTTTCTATTTCTAGTTATTCCGGCCAAAGGTTTATCTATTTTATTTATTTTTTCAAAAAACCAACTCCTTGTTTCATTAATTTTCTGAATGATTCTTTTGTTTTCAATTTCTCTGATCTCTGATTTAATTTTGGATATTTCTTGTCTTCTACTGGGTTTAAGCTTAGATTGTTCTTTTTCCAATTTCATAGGATGGTTTGTGAGTTGATGCACTCTCTTTCTGTTTTTCAAATGTAGGCATCTAAAGTGACAAATTTTCCTCTCAAGACAGCTTTTGCAGTATCCCACATGTTTTTGGTAGCTTGTGTCTTCATTCTTGTTGTGCTCAAGAAAGTTAATGATTTTCTCTTTTATTTCCTTCTGCGCCCAACTGTCATTCAACAGAAGCTTGTTTAATTGCCATGCCTTTGTGTGGGGTTGAACATTTTTATTGGAGTTGAGTTCCATCTTTAGTGCCTTGTGGTCTGAGAAGACACAAGGTAAAATTTCAATTCTTCAGATTCTATTGAGGTTTGTTTTGTGGCCTAGGATATGATCAATTTTGGAGAATGTTCCATGGGACGATGAGAAGAATGTATATTCTTTCTTTGGGACAGAGTGTTCTATATGCATCTATCAAGCACAGTTGTTCTAGGGTCTCATTTAAATCTCTTATATCTTTTAGAGGGTCTGTCCAGCTCTGTAAGAGGAATGTTAACGTCCCCTGTTATTATGGTATTATCGGATATCATATTGCTCAGACTGAGTAAGGTCTGTTTCAAGAATCTGGGAGCATTTAAATTGGGTGCAAAAATATTTAGAATTGAAACATCTTCTTGTTCTATTTTTCCCTTGACCAATATAAAGTGACCATCTTTGTCTTTTTTGACTTTAGTTGCTTTAAATCCACATGTATCTGAAACTAAGATTGCAACTCCTCTTTTCTTCTGAATTCCATTTGCCTGAAAAATTGTCTTCCAACCCTTAACTAGGAGTTTTATTTTTTCTTTTGAAGCCAGGTGTGTTTCCTGCAGACATCAAATGGATGGCCTGTGTTTTTTAATCCAGTCAGCCAATGTATGCCTCTTCAGTGGGGAACTGAAGCCATTAACATTTATTGAGATAATTGATAAGTGTGGTAGTGTTCTATTCATCTTATTTTGTGAGAGTCCATTGCTTAATTTTACCTTTTGCATCAGTGTGGAAGTTAGTTTCTGTCCTTTAATTGCTGAGTTCTTACTTTTCTCCTGATCCATTGTGATGGTCAGTATGTATTGGTCAGTATGTAAGGTTGAAGTATTTCTTGTAGAGCTGGTCTTATTGTGGTGAATTTCCTCAATGTTTGTATATCAGTAAATGATTTGATTTCTCCATCAATTTTAAAGCTTAGCTTAGCAGGATATAGAATTCTGTGCTGGAAATTATTCTGTTTAAGTAGATTAAAGGTAGATGACAATTGTCTTCTTGCTTGGAAAGTTTCATTAGAGAAATCTGCAGTCACCCTAATGGATTTGCCCCTGTAGGTCAACTGGCGCTTATTCCTGGCAGCTTGAAGAATCTTTTCTTTTGTCTTGACTTTGGACAGGTTCATCACAATGTGTCTTGGAGAAGCTCGGTTAGAGTTGAGGTGACCTGGGATCCAATATCCCTCTTAAAAGGGGGTGTCAGAATCTTTGGTGATATTTGGGAAATTGTCATTTATAATATTCTCTAGTATGGCTTCCATTCCCCTGGGACATTCTTCTTCCCCTTCTGGGATACCTGTACCTCATATGTTTGAACGCTTCATAAAGTCCCATAATTCTTTCAGTGAACATTCTGCTTTCTCTCTCTTCTTTTCTGTCTCTTTAACTATCTGAGTTATCTCAAGAGCTTTGTCCTCTATCTCTGAAATTCTTTCTTCTGCATGGTCTAATCTGTTGTTGATACTTTCTATTGCATCTTTAAGTTTCCTAATTGACTGCTTCAGTTCCTTCAGCTCTGCTATATTCTTTCTAAATTCTTCATATCATTCATCTCTTATTTGATTCTGTTTTGGGTTTCCTTTTGGTTATTTTCCACTTTATCAGCAATTTCCTTCACTGTTTCCATCATTTCCTTCATTGTTTTCATCATGTGTATTCTAAATTCCTTTTCCATCATTTCTAACATTTCTTTATAGGCAGAATCCTCTGCAGTAGCTACCTCACGGTCCCTTGAGGGTTGCTCTGGACTGGTTCTTCGTGTTGCCAGGAGTTTTCTGCTGATTCTTCCTCATGAGTGATTTCTTTTACCTTTTCCTTGCCCTAATTTTTTTCTTGCTTTTTAAGTTGTTGTGCCTCTGAACTAGGGTTTTGATGAGTCAGCTTCCAGAAGGACTAGACCAAATGAACACACACAACCACTTGTCAGTTTTCCACTGCTTTTGTCCTCATCTTGGGGTCCAGAAGTCTCTTGCTGACTCCCTGTGTCCTCAAAGGGATGATTTTAGGCAGATCCCACTATCCAGAGACGCCTGGAGTCTTGTCTCCCCGGACTCACCGTGGCCAATTGCAAGGAAGCTTGCCACCATCTTCCCATTCATGATTTTTTACAAAATTCAGAAAATTGAGAAATGAAGTATTTTTTGAACTTTATAAAGAATAAAGGATGAAATTACACCAATGCTCTACATTTCCTCCACTGAATTTTTTATTTAAAAAAAAAAACCTACAGCCAGCATCATACTTAATGGTGATAAATTAGATGTTTTTCTGCTAAATTGACAAGAAGGCCACTCTCTCTACTCCTGTTCAGTAGTATACTAAAATTCCTAGGTAACACAATAAGAAAAGGAAATTTAAAATATATGTATTGGGAAGTAAAAAATAGAACTGTTTTTGTTCACAGATGATATGATTGTCAATGTAGGGAATCCCAAAGAATCACACTAATAAATGATTAAAGCAAGTTTTCATGATACAAGATTATATACAAACTTCAATTGCTTTATTGTATGCTAGCGATGAAAAAGTGGAATTTTGAAATTAAAAATACAATATTATTTACATTATCATAAAAATACACTTAGTTATAAATCTAAGAAAAAGCACCAAGATTTATATGAGAAAACTACACAACTCTGATGAAAAATATCAGAGAACTAGAGAGAGTTTTCACGTGTGAATGAGAAGACAGAAAAAAAAATCAGCAAACTCGAGAGATATTCCATATGCATGAATGGAAAGACTCAATACTGTCAAGATGTTGGTTCTTTCTAATGATCTATAGATTCAACACAATCCCAATCAAAATTTAAGCAATATTTTAGTGGACATTGACAAATTGATTCTAAACTTTATATGGAGAGGTAAAAAACCCAGAATAGCCAACTCTCACTTATGTTAATCAGTTAGATATAAGCATTCCACATTGTATGCCAAATCAGCACATTGTACCCCATAAATTCATTAATGTACAGTTATTATTTAATAAAGAAAAAAATCAAAGGACTTATGCTACTTGACTTCCAGACTTATTATAAAGCTTCAGTGATCAAGACTGTGGTATTGACAAAAGAATGGACAAATAGACCAAAGGAAGAGAGTAGAGAGCCCAGAAACAAAACCGCATAAACATAGTCAACTTATTTTTGACAGAGGTGGAAAAGCAATACAATAGAACAATGATAGTCTTTTCAAAAAAAAAAAAAATGGTGGTAATACAACTGAACACCCACATGCAATAAGAAAATGCAAATAAACTTACTAAATGTAGAATAGAAATGTCTTAACACAATAACTAAGAAAATGCCAGGAAGCTATGTTTACCAGTTTGATGAAAATATTTCAAATTGTATCTAAAACCAGCACATTGTACTGCATGACTGCATTAATGTACACAGCTATAATTTAATAAGAAAGAAAGAAAGAAAGAAAGAAAGAAAGAAAGAAAGAAAGAAAGAAAGAAAGAAAGAAAGAAAGAAAGAAAGAAAGAAAGAAAGAAAGAAAGAAAGAAAATGCAACTGGATGCAGACCCTTCAAAAAATTAATTCAAAATAGATCATAGACCTAAATGTAAAATGCAAGACTGTAAAACTCCTAGAAGGTAACATAGGAGAATTTAGATGATCTTGGGTTTGGTGATGCCTTTTTTTAATATAACATCCAAAAGCATAACCTCTGAAAAATTTGACAAGTTGGAATTCATTAATATTAAAACTTCCACTCTGCAAAGGGGATTGATAAAACAATGAAAAGACAAACTACCAACTGGGGGAAAGAATTAAAAAAGACATGTGTGATAAAGGACTTGTATCTAAAATATACTAAAAACTCTTGAAATTCAAAAATAAGGAAACAAACCAGTTTAAAAATAGGCAAAAATCAAAACTTTACCAAAAAACATACATAGAGGGCAAGTAGGCATATGAAAGGATATGTCAGCATGATATGTCACTAAGGAAATTGCAAATTAAAACAACAATGAGATGTTGTTTTACTACACACCTATTACTATCAGAATGGCTAAAATTCAAAACACTGGCAACACAAATGCTGGTAAGGATGTGTAACAGGAGGAAATCCCTTCTATTGCTGGTGGGAATGCAACGTGGTACAGCCACTTTGGAAGACAACTGAGAGTTTCTTGCAAAACTAAATATGTTTTGACCATACAATCCACAATCGTACCCCTTGTTATTTACCAAATAAGTTGAAAACATGTTTATACAAAGACCTACACAAAGATATTTGTAGCTGTCAAAACTTGGGGAAAAACATGTCTTTCAGAGATGAATGGATATATAAACTGTGGTACTTTCAGACAAGAGACTATCATTCAGCACTAAAAAGAAATTAGCTATCAAACCATGGAAAGACATGGAGAAAACTTAAAAGCATACTATTCAGTAAAAGAAGCCAATCTTAAAAGGCTATTTACTGCATGGCTCCAAATACGTGACTTCCTGGAAGAGGCAAAACTGTGACGCACAAGGAATTTTTAGAGCAGAAAAACATTGTGCATGATACTGTAATAATGGCTACATATCACTATGCATTTATCAAAAACCCATAAAGAGTACTCAAAGACTGAAATCTGCAAAATGAACTTTGGTAGTAATAACGTATCAATATTGTCACATTAATTGTAACGCTTACCATCCAAATGGAGGACATTATTAATAAGAGAGGAAACAGAGGGAAGAAAATTATGCAGAAACTCTGTACTTTCCATTCACTTTTTCTATAGACCTAAAACTGCTCAAGAGAATAAAGCATATTAACTTTTTAAAAACTACCCCAACAGAGTATCCAAGGATGAACAAACAAAGCCTTGGCCAAACAAAGCAGGAAATGACCACATTCCTGAGAGAGGATATCCGGAAAAAGTGCAGTCTGAAAAAAAAGGTTTCTCACAGAAGCTCAAGGACACACCTCCAAAGTCCTCTTCAGAGTAACCCAGCTCTTAAAACTTTGTGAAACTTAGCTTACTAGGTCCTTAGAACTAACAGTTGCTGCTTGCTTTCACTTCTGTAAACCGTGCACATGATTTCTTGTCTACTTGTGAGTCCAATAAAAGGACAGGGTCAGAGCTGACAGGGTGCTCACCATTTTAGATTCTAGTCTGCGTGGTTCTACCAGCTAAAATAAAACGTTCCTCTTCTATCTCTGCTTTCCCTCCACAGGGCCTACATTCCTACAACAACAACAACAACACAACAACAAATAATATAAAGTGTTTCGTTATTTTATTATTATTATTATTTTATTAAGTCTTTTGTACATAGATCATAAATACATTTATGCCATTTTCAATGTGTTGATTATTTGTACAAATTGGAGTGCTTACATCATACTAATCAACATAGCTTTCACCTCATTTACCCAATTATAGCATTAGGACATTTGTGTTCTACACATGGTAGATCCAACTTGTAATTGCAACGTGCTCCCATAGTTGTGGTCCCCCTACTATCCCCTACTATCCCTCCCACCCCTGCCCTCCCAACTCCCTCCCCTTCCCTCCTTCATCTTAGACTAAAGTTGTGTTTCATTTTTCATATGCAAGTGTGAGTGATTATAAATTGGTTTCACAGTAGTACTGAGTACATTGGATATTTTTTTTTTCCCATTCCTGAGCTACTTTACTGAGAGAAATATTTTCCAGCTCCATCCATTATTAAACATAAAAGAGGTAAAATCTCCAGTTTTTTTTACTGCTACATACTATTCCATGATATACACATACCACAATTTATTAATCCATTCATGGGTCAATGGGCACTTGGGCTTCTTCCATGTCTTGGGAATTATGAATTGAGCTGCAATAAACAATTTGGTGCAAATATTTTTATTACCAAATGATTTTTGGTCCTTTGGATATACACCTAGAAGATGAATTGCAGGATCAAATGGCAGGTCTACATTTAGATCCGTAAGTGTTCTCCAAACTTCCTTCCAAAAGGAACATACTAGCTAGCTTTCCCACTAGCAGTGCAGAAGTGTTCCCTTGTCTCCATAGCCATGCCAACATCTGTAGTTTTGGGATTTTGTGATGTGGGCTACTCTTACTGAAGTTAGATGGTATCTCAGAGTAGTTTTGGTTTGTATTTCTCTGATGATTAAAGATGATGAGCATTTTTTCATGTGTCTGTAGGCCATGCGCCTGTCTTCTTCAGAGAAGCTTGTGTTCATATCTCTTGTCCACAATGAAATGGGATCACTTGTTTTTTTCTTAGTAATAAGTTTGAGTTCTCAGTGGATTCTGGTTATTAGACCTTTGTCAGAAATATAACTTACAAAAATTCTCTCCCATTCTGAGGGCTGTGTATTTGCTTTACTTAGTGTGTTCTTGGCAGTGCAGAAGATTTTTAATTTGATCAGATCCCAGTAGCTTCAATTGCCTGGGGTGTCTTCCTCATGAAGTATTCTCCCAGGCAAATTTTTTCAATCATTTCCCCTGCACTCTCTCTAAGAATATTTATAGTTTCGTGTATTAAGTTTAAGTCCTTTAACCAGTGAGAATCAATTTTGTTAGAGGAGAAAGGTTTGGGTCCAGATTCAGTCTTCTACAAGTTGCCAGACAATTCATCCAGCACCATTTATTGAACAAGGAATCTTTCCTCCAATTTATGTTTTTAATAGGCTTATCAAAAATCAAATGATGATAAGTGTCTGGGTTCACCTCTTGGTCTTCAATTCTGTTCCATACATCTACCTCTCTATTTTTGTGCCAGTACTATGCTGTTTTGATCACTATCGATTTATAGTATAGTCTGAAGTCTGGAAAAGTGATTCCTCCTGATTTGTTTTTATTTCTGAGTAATGTCTTGGCTATTCAAGGTCTTTTCTGTTTCCATATAAAACCAAGTACTAATTTTTCCAGGTCCTTAAAATATGACAGAAGTGCTTTAATAGGGATCACATTAAATCTGTAGATTGCTTAGGTAGTATAGACAGTTTAACAATGTTGATTCTTCCCAGCCATGAGCATGGTATATCTTTCCATTTGTTAACATCTTCAGCTATTTCTTTTCTTGGAGTTTCATAGTTCTCTTTATAGAGATCTTTCACATCCTTAGTTAGATGCACTCCCAGATTATTTCATCTTCTTTGGCACTATTGCAAACGGAATAGAGTCCTTGATTGTTTTTTCCCCTTGACTATTGTTGGTATACATAAAGGCTACAAGATTTATGAATGTTAATTTTGTATCCTGAGATGTTACTATATTACTTGATCACTTCTAGGAGTTGTGTAGTTGATTCTCTGGGATTTTCCACATATATAATCATATCATCTGCAAAGAGTGATGGTTCTATCTCCTCTGGTCCTATTTGGACCCCTTTGATTACCTTTTCTTGCCTGATTGCGGTGGGTAAGACTTCCATTACAATGTTAAAAAGCAGTGGAGATAGTGGAAATCCTTGCCTGGTTCCTGATATAAGTGGAAATGATTTCAGTTTTACTCCATTCACTATGATATTGGCTGTGGGTTTGCTGTAGATGGCCTCTATCAGTTTAAGAAATGTTCCTTCTATACCTATTTTCTTAACTTTCCAATCAAGAAAGGATGCTGGATATTGTCAAAAGCTTTTCTGCCTCAATTGAGAGAATCATATGGTCTTTGTTTTTTAATTTGTTTATGTGGTGTATTATATTTATGGATTTACATATATTGAACAATCCTTGGGACCCTGGGATGAAACCCACCTGGTCGTGGTGTATAATTTGTTTGATGTGTTGTTAGATTGTTTGCTAGGATCTTATTGAATATTTTTGCATCAATATTAATTAGAGATATTGATCCATAATTTTCTTTTCTTGTTAGGTCTGTTCCTGGTTTGGATATCAGGGTGATATTTGCTTCATAGAATGTGTTTGGAAGTATTCCTTCTTTTTCTATGTTTTGGAAAAATTTAAGTAACATAGGTACTAGTTCCTCTTTAAAAGTTTGGTAGAATTGTGATGTGAACCCATCTGGTCCTGGGCTTTTATTTTTGGGGAGATTTCTTATCATTGATACTATTTCAGAGCTTGTTATAGACTCGTTCAACATTTCCAGTTCTTTCTGGCTAAGTCCAGGAGGGTGGCATGTTTCCAGGTATTGATCTATTTCCTTCACATTTTCATACTTCTGAGAGTAAAGTTTTATGCAGTATTCATTAAGGATTTGTTGAATTTCTGAGGAGTGTGTGGTAATTTGGCCTTCATTATTTCTGATTGATGAAATTAGGGATTTTACTCTTCTACTTCTGGTTAGGTTAGCCAAAGGTTTATCTGTTTTACTGGCTTTTTCAAAAAAGGTTGATTGGTTGATCTGTTGTATGATTGTTTTGTGTTCAATTTCATTTAGTTCTGCTCTAATTTTAGTTATTTCTTTTCTTCTGCTGGGTTTAGGGTTGGGAAATTCTTCATTTTCCAGTTGCTTGAGGTGTCCCATTAAGTTAATGACTTCCTCTCTTTCCCTTCTCTTGAGGAAGGCTTGCAACGCTATAAATTTTCCTCTTAGGACTGCCTTTGCGGTATCCCAGAGGTTCTGATAGTTTATTTCTTCATTATTGTTTTGTTCCAAATATTTGGTAATGTCCTTCTTAATCTAGTCTACGAACCAGCTATGGTTCAGCATGAGGTTATTTAGTTTCCTTTTTTTTTGTATGCATGTGAAGATTCCTGTTGTTACTGAGTTCAAGTTTTATTCCATAATGGTCCGAGAAAATACAAGGAATGATTTCTAATCTTTTAAATTTTCTGAGGTTAGACTTGTGACCTAAGATGTGATCAATTTTGGAGGATGATCCTTGGGCTGATGAGAAGAATGTGTATTTGGTTTTATTAGGATGAAATGTTCTGTAGATGTCTATTAGATATAAATGTTGAATGGTTAAGTTTAGTTCTAAAATTTCTTTGCTTAGCTTCTTTTTTGAGGATCTATCCAACACTGCCAGAGGAGTGTTAAAGTCTCCAAGAATTATGGTGCTGGAGGAAATGAAGTCACTCATGTCATTTAGAGTTTCTCTCATAAATTGAGGCACCTTCTTGTTGGGTGCACAAATGTTGATAATTGAAGTCTCATCCTGTTGAGTGTTGCCCTTAACAAATAAGAAGTGACCATCATTATCTTTTCTTAGTTTAATTGGTTTAAAGTCTCTTGTATCTGTGAATAAAATTGCAACACCTGCTTTTTCCTGATTTCCATTTGCCTGAATTATAGATGACCATCCCTTCACCCTGAGTCTATGTTTATCTTTTAAGGTATGGTGAGATTCTTGAATGCAGCAGATGTCTGGCCTGAGTTTTTGCATCCAGTCAGCCAACCTGTGTCTCTTTAGAGGGCAATTTAAGCCATTCACATTAATTGAGAGTAATGTTAAGCCATACAGAGTTTTGGGTATCGAATTTTTCGAAAGTCCAGTGGACATTTTTAATCCTTTCTCCACTATGGAAGTTGGAATTTGATCAAACATTTCTGAGTGAGTTTACTTTTGTGGTGGAGGATTGTGTTTCTTATTATGGATGATTGGTCTGAGAATACCCTGAAGAGTTGGTTTAGTTATGGCAAATTTCTTCAACATGTGAATGCCATTAAAGTATTTAATTTCTCCATCATAGATGAAACTCAGTTTAGCTGGATACAGAATCCTGGGTTGAAAGTTATCTTGTTTAATGAGACTAAAGGTTGATGACCACCCTCTTCTGGCTTGAAAGGTTTCAGCAGAGAGATCTGCAGTCATTCTAATGTTCTTCCCCTTGTATGTTATAGTTTTCTTACATCTACAGCTTGAAGAATTTTCTCCTTCGTATTAACTTTAGCGACATTAATTATAATGTGTCTATAAGAATTTTTATTTGGGTTGAGTTGTACTGGTGTTCTAAAACTGTCTACTATCTGAATTTCAGAATCTCTTGGCATGTCTGGAAAGTTCTCTTTAATTATTTCATGAAGCAAAACATCTGTATCCTTTGCAGCAACCTCATCACTTTCAGGTATTCCTATAAGATGAATATTAGATGTCTTCAAATTATCCCAGAACTCTCTGAGAAAATTATCCATTTTTGTTCCCCCCCCCCCTTTTTTTTTCCTCTTTGAGTATTTGGGAGCATTCAAAAGCTTTGTCTTCAATGTCAGAGATCTTTTCATCTGCCTGCTCTTTTCTGTTACTGAGGGATTCCACTGTATTTTTTAGACCTTTGAGGGCTGCAAAATCTTGCTTCAATGTGTCAAAATCTTTGGTCATTTTGTCTTTAAATTGGTTGAATTCTTGAGACATCTTTTGAATTTCTGCTTTGAATTCTAATTCCATCTTTCCTTCCATTCTGTTGATCTTATTTGCTATCCAAACTCTGAACTCGATTTCTGACATTTCAGCCATTTGTTTGTGAATGGATCTTGTGCTGTGTCTGCTTTATTGTTTCTTGGGGAGTTGATCTACTCTGATTATTCATGTTGCCAGAGTTTTCCACTGATTCTGCCTCATGATTGTTTTTCACTGTAGGCTAGTGGTCCGTTAAGGTGAAATTGGATTGAGGTTTCCTGGAGTTGTGGGTAACCAGACCTTTGTTAAGGATCTGAGACTGATGACTGCAACTTTTTCCGCTTTATCTTGCAAAGGACCTATACAGTATTACAGTCTGAGGCTGAGGAAATCTGCTTGGTATGGTGGGATTAGGTGGCTCTGTCTTGTATTCACCTGGTTCTTGTCCGATCCTAGTGGATCAGTGACTCTGGTGAAGTCTTAGCTGTAGAGAAATATAAGCAATTAAGACACCCCACCCCCCATGGACAACAACTGGAAGGGGAAAATCAACCCTTCCTGTTACTACACAACCAGGGTACCACCTGAGAGTCTCCTTGGGTGATTTCCCAGGTTAGGGGTTCCAAACCAATTGAACCAGTTAGTACAAACTCTCAAATGAGAGAGTTCTAAAGGTCTCCAGCAGCTCAATGGAAGAGGTCTGCTGACTGCTCAGATTTGGCTCACTCTGGTGCTCTATGGAGTCAGAAAGGCCCACTGGGTAGCCAGGGGGCTGAGTCTCTTTCTCCAGTTTGCTCCTTTTTCAGGCCCAGTCACTGGTGACCCCACCAGGTTGCAGTCCTGCTCCCTCCAATAAACAGAAGTGCTAGGTCTTAGTGCCTGTCAGAGTCAAAGGAAGGTCAATGCCCCCACAGCCTGGCCACTGCCCTCTGCCACCAGCCAGCTGGGGGAGCTGAGGCCTGCCTCAGGTGTTCAATAGCCACTGGCTTGTGTTCCACTTGGGCTCAGTCTAACCCTGGGAATACCACGACAGCAAATGCTTTTCTCCCTCAGCCACTGCACCTTTGCCCCTGCCACTCTACAGCACTGGTATCCCTATAGAGTGAGTTCTGGTTCCCTCTGGCAGTGCATAGAGTTGGGGAGGTGTTTCTCCAAGATTAGGCCCCAGCAGGATCACTCTATTGTTGCTGGATCTTTGTGGAAAGTGACCCTGCGCAGATCCTCTGCCAATGCCAAAGCCAGGGAATTCTGGCTGTAGGAGCAGCTCCAAGAGCATGGTACACACAGATCCAGCAGCAGGGCGGGGGATGCTGCACATGACTCTGGCAGTGTCCGGTGCCCGGTGACTTCAGCAAGGAGAGCACCACTCAGCTTGCAGCTCGCCACTCCAGGATCAGGCAGGGGGCCTGTCCTGGAGGCAGGGAGGGCGCTGGAGGCAGGGCGCAGGACCCTGGCTCCAGCAGACTCTGGTCAGGCGGGGCTCAGAGTGGAAGCAGGAAGGGTGCTATGGGCAGGGTTCTGGACGTGCAGCACAGCATGGAGACAGGGAAGGCATGGGGTCAGGGCACAGGGCTTCAGCTGACTCTGGCAGGGCTGGGGGCAGGGCATTTGGTCCCGCAGACTGGGAGGGGGGTCGCTGCTCATGAGCCTCCTCCCTCAGTCTCAGCAGGGGTTAGGGTTCTGGTTTATCAGGTGAGGGGGGGAAGGATGGACTGGAAGTTCAGAAAGGCAGGGAAAATGTTAGTTCAATTTTTCTGCCTGATAGGAGTGTTCAGAGTCACCACAGGGTCCCTCTGGAGTAAGTAGTCCCCACTTCCTACAGCTCTCACCTGTGGGGTGAGACAAGAGGTCCTCAGTTCACTACTTGCCTATAGAAAACCTACAGGAGCAAAGGAAGAGAGAAAGGAAAAAGAAAAAACAACACAGCTTTCTTGGGGGAAGGGTTGGACACTTTTCCTTTCAGATGAGTTTTGTACCTGAAGATTGCTTTCTTGGAGTCTCAGCTTGCCTCAGCAAAGATGGCCTGAAGTTATCTCACTTCTCTCTGGGCTAGGTTCCCAGTCTTCAGCTTAATTGGGTTCTTTCTGGACAGGAGCTTCTGTAGGAGGCTGCTTCCAGTTAGCCATTTTGCCCCCTCCCCTAAAGTGTTTCATTTTTATTTCTGCTTTTTCGAGTTGTTGATTTAAGCAAATGGTACAATGATTCAAGTTGGCCACTGGGTTTATTGGGGGGATAGGGGTAGGGGACAGATGGATGATGTTCTAAAAGAAAGAAAGGAAAGCTGGTCAGATAAAAGTGAATTGAATCTTGACCCTACCACTTACCATGGGACCCTACCAAAAAGAAACATAGCCAAGATCTAGTTAAGAGTGGTAAGAACATATTTTAATCAGTGACTATTGCAATATGGAACATACCAGCATGAACTGAACTGAACTTCGATTTGTACAGAGGTGACTTTGAGTTTTAAAAGGGAGACTAAAGGAACAGGGAGGGGGCTGAG
Source organism: Nycticebus coucang (assembly GCF_027406575.1). NCBI lineage: Eukaryota > Metazoa > Chordata > Mammalia > Primates > Lorisidae > Nycticebus > Nycticebus coucang. The sequence continues at coordinate 83,054,174 of NC_069796.1, forward strand.
GGGAGCTTAGGTAAGCTCACAGCCTGATTACCCTCCCCAAAGACAAACCCAGAAACCATCAGTGCTTTTCAGTACCAGGGACCATGAGGAAGGAGCAGATATGTCAAAATGAGAAAGTCTGCTTTGTTTGAAAGCTGTCTCTTGGGCATGTACATCATTAATTGAGGATTTCCCATTCTGTAGGACAGGTACCACTGGTATATGCAGGATTTTTCAGGGCATGCACTTGTTATTTTAATTAGGAAATTATCATGGAGAACTCATCTAATGATTAATGTCCAAGTCAATATCCCTATCTCGAATGGTAATTGATACCTGGAAAGACCTGGAAGATTTTAGAAGGACTCATAGAATATTACTATTTTGCAATTACCTATGAAAAAGAGGATCTAGGCCAGTGGTTCTCAACTTGTGGGTCACACCTTTGTAGCAATGAAAATACATCGCGGCATTAGGAAGGTTGAGAACCACTGATCTAGGCAATGATCCTCAATGATTATCAACCCCATACAAAGAAAAACAGACTTGATGTGCTTTCCATGTGTTTTGGAAACCACAGCCCAAACTACAAAGTTGCCTTGGCAAAATCTCAGACCTTAACCTGATCCAGCTTCTGGACCCATCATACAATGCTGGGGACAGCAAGTTCTGCCAAAAAACACCATGGACTGCCCTCAACCATCTTTAGAGAGGTGACAGGTATCCCTGGGGGAGCTAGTCCCTGGAGGAGTGGGGTTGGTAAGAGTAGAGGCTCTGCGGTGACCCAGGCATCCAATGCCCTGCCCAATATAGAACAAGCTGCTCCCTGAGGTCTCTGGACTCCAGGTCTTGGATCCTCCCCCCACGACTTCCAGCAAGGTAGCAAGACTGAGACTAGCAAAGACTGGGGATCTGCATGAGACAATGGTGCTTTGGTTCTATGCTGCCATTTCCAGGGGAGGAGGAGTGAGAGAGCAGGACCCCAGCATTGCTCCTAACTGTGCAGGGTGTTGCCCTCATCTTCCCAAAGCAAGAATCATTGATTAGGTGGGAATCTGTGGAGTAAAAATTACTAGGGAGGTGCATGCTGGCTCCAGTATTTTGCTCCTGGGAAGCTAACTCCAATGAGCTCCTGCAAGATTTAGGAGGGGCATCCCTTGCCTCCAAGGCAGCCCCTGGTATCTGTAGCCTTCAGAACCATCCCCTTAGGATACCTGGTGCAAATTCCTCCCTGCCCAGTAAAGCAGCTCACCTCCAGGTGGCACTATCTCCTGGGGCAAGGCCTTCCTTTTTGCAGCCTCTGGGCAGGGCAAATAGTCCTGCCCAGCTGCAAAGGCTTGGCTATGCCAGAATAAAGATTTAGGCAGATTTCCCAGGGAAGGCTATAGGTGCTGCAGCCAGGATTCAGGAAAAGGGGTAGAAATACAGGAGAGGATGCAGCAGTTCCACATGGAGGTCAATGGAGGAAAGGAGGGATGTCCTCAACAGCCAGCCCGCTCCAGACCCAAGGAAATTTTAGGGTCTGTAGCCTACATGCCCATTTCTCTGATTGCTTGGGGGAAAGTGCCTAGGGAAGGAAGGCTGTGGGGGTCTCTGCCTTGGATCCTGAGACCCCCAGCCTGAACAGGCCAGCAGCTCCCTAAAACATTTTGTGCCTGGAGTTCTGCTCCCTATAGTACAATTACAAGGACTTAGAGATAAGGAACCAGGCCAAAGACCAGGACCTCAGGGAATGGAGAGAACTGGGATGGTCTAAGTGAGAATGTCTATGAGGGGAAGTGAAAGGGAGGTGGAAGAGAAGTAGGAAAGCAGGCAAGGAGGGGAGCTGTGGGAATTGAAGCCCCAGGTAACTGTGCTCCATCTGGAAGAAAAGAGTCTATAAGCCTAGTGCCAGTCCAGGGACTATAAGAGGCACCTCTGTCCTCTACTCCCCAGTCTCTTCAGTTGCCAAGGCTTGGCTTCTGTAAGCCCCAGGTTAGAAAGGACCCCCTGTCTGCAATCTAGTTCAGGAGCTCCTGTCTCAAGTCCTCTGTGCAGGGCTGAGTAAGGGCTCCCCAAATATGTCCACCTCATAGACCCCCCGATTGTGTGAATGTTACCATTAGATTAGGCAGTTAGTTAGATGTGAGCAGGGTGGATGGTGGATACTATTTTAGACTGGCTTGAGATAGGCTGGCTTGAGTAATTATGGGAAAAGAGCTAATTCAGACTCTGCAGGTACAGGACCTTGTAGATAGGTTGCCTTGAGGTAGAGGTTAATCAATGTCCCAGGGACTTTCTGACATGAACAGACAGATGTGGTCATACTGACTTGGTTGTTTTGGGAAAAGCCTGATTAGGATTCTAGCAAGGGGGCTCCCAAGAAAGAACAGATGAGGGTCTCCAAGGACTGACTCAATCAGAAAGAGGCAGAGAAACCACAAAGTAGAGATATTGTCAGTGCTTCATTAGAGGGTATTTGGAGCATGTGAACAACTGGGGTGACAGTGTCTCTAAATGAACTACCCTCATAAACATAGAAAAATCACACCCACCAGCACCATGACAGATTACAAATACCTTGCCAACCCTCAGAAACTGCCTTACAAGGATAGAAAAGGGGAAAGTTCCCAATTCTAGGAATTCTCCACCCTTTCACAAGAGAAACCATGAATATTCCAACTCCTTCCCCATTTAACATAAAATTAGGAAATCATTATGAAAGGAAAAATCTTAACAAACTCAGTGTTTCCACTCATAGGGGCTGACCTATTTCTTCTTTGGAATGTACTATGCTTTAATATTTAATAATACATTGGCACTTTGCCTGCTTGCACCTGTTGGCTCTGCTCCTTGCTCTTCCATCAACTCGGTACAGTAACCATTCTTTAGTACTGGGAACCATGAACCTGAGAATACAGGGACCTGACACCTGGTCCCATCAAAACCTAACATTACTTTATTTGGCAAAGGGACTTTAAAAATGCAGTCCAAGTTAAGGATCCTGAAATGGAGAGAGTATCCTGGATTATCTGGGTGGGCCTGATGTAATTACAAGGGTCTATATAAGAGAGAGTCAGAGAAGAAAGCCATGTGCTAATCCATGCAGAGATTAGAATGAGACCTTTAAAGACGCAAGAAGAGCCATAAACCAAGGAATACTGGTGACAAGTAGAAACTGGAAATGACAAGGAAGAATGAATCCTCCCCACAGACCTTCCAGAAGGAACCAGCCCAGCAAACCCAATTTGAGACTTCTGACCTCAATACTGCAAGAGAATGAATGTGTTTTTTATGCCACTAAGTTTATGGCATTGTGTTAAAGTGGCGATCAGAAAGTCAAACATCCTCCCAGTAGCATTAGGAAGGATGCCCTGTCCTTCCTCTCCAGGTACCTGGATCTCCTCTTGTCTGCCACTAAGTCTCCCTGTTCCTGTTGACCAAGGTCCTATTTGGCCCCGGCAGGAGGGACAGTGTCAGCCTCTCTCCACCCACACCCAAGCAGAGCCCCAGACCTCAACAAGCTCTCCAGGCCCAGCCCAGCCAGCAGCTACCTTGCCAGTGGGAAGGCCTGTGGGATTCAGGTGGTGGAGGGCACTGGAGAGCATTCAAGCTGCCATGAAGGTTGAATAACAGTGTTTGGCTTCAAACCTTAGAAATAGCTTAGCCTTTCCCCCCTGATATTTTTCATCATGCAGGTCTCTCCAGTGCCCAGGTTCATCCCTCTTCTCAGCCTTTAGTCCTTTTACCTAGTCCTTTCTCATATCAAGAGGAGAGACAACCTGAAATAGAGTATCCCTGCAGGCCCTAAGGGATCAAGGTCCCAGACATGGACTGTGCCCCTCCATTCTGGGATACCCATCCAGGGTGAGCATTCTCATTCCGGACAGGCAGGCAGAGATCTCTATGGCCCCTCCAGAAGTTCCCCAAGCCGGCTGTTTCCCTCAGGGCTGAGCCCCGACCTCCCAGGAATCGCCAGGGCTGCCCCTCCTGGAGGCTGCCCCAGAATCTCACCCATCCCTGTCCCAGGATTCCCTCTGCTCCTTCCCCTTCCCCTCTTCCAGAGCTTGACTCCCAGGACAGGTTGGTCACCCACACAGTGAGCATCCCCCTCCCACCTCCAGCAGACACTGGGGCAGAACCACCCACATGGGAGTGACGGCGGGAGGCACTCCCTGTCTTCATCCTGTGCTGGGACGCCAGTGCCTCTTCCCGGCCTTCACTCCTTTTGCATGGTTCTCTCTCATCACCTCCCCATTTCTTTTTCTACAAACTCTCCACCACTCTGTTCTCAGGTGCTCTTCAATGGCTTTGCTCCGCGCGTCAATACAGCACTGGCGCCTTTGGGAACCGGGGTCTCAGTCCAGGGACAGCCCTCTCCCTCCTTCGTGTCCTCCTCTGGTGGAGGCACCTCTTCCCAGACCTCTCCACGTTGTCCCTAATGGGAAATTCGGGATGGTGGAATTCGGTGAGTCTGGAACCCACTCCGTGGGACGAGGCGTATGCAAATGAGAGGGACAGGCTCCTGGTCATCTCTGGGCCACCGTCCTAAAACACCCCCACCCCCAAACCCCGGCCCACAGCAAAGCCGGCACCCAGGGGTGTGAACCGCCCGGACAGGGACAGAAGTCCCGGCCGGGGACCCCACCCCGCCTCCCGTCAGACCAGGGGTTGGGTAGGGACACGACCCCAGGGAGCCTCTGTGTCGGCTCTGTGGTTTCTCCTGGGCTCCCCATTTCCCTGCATTCCTTTCCACCATCTCTATAGTTTCTTTCAGGTCTCTGCCCGTTGTGGCCCCCATTCTTTCTTGCCAAATTCTGCCCCTTCTCTCTTGGATTTCCCACCCCCCATAAAACAGATTCTTCTCATTTTAACCGTAAAGGAGCCTCCCTCAAGAGACACAGTTCCCTTCCCACCACCCCACGCCTGGCCTGGTCTGGTCAGGCTCATTAGGGGCCGCCTAATGATCGGACCACGGACGTCTCCCGGCAAAAGTCCAGAAAGCCGGAGTTAGCAACCTGCCCTCTCAACCTGCCCGGACGCCTGTCTTGGCCCCTTGTCCTCTTTACGAGCCTCAACTCATTTCCACCAGCAGGCAGTAGGGATTCTCTGAGAACCTTAGCAGAAGCATCGGGGTCTTCTATTTTTTTTGTTACAGTTGTCATTATTGTTTAGCTGGCCAAGGCAGGGTTCGAAAACGCCAGCCTCGGTGGCCAGCGCCATAAGCACTGTGCTACAGGCGCCGTCGCTATACTCTTTCTTCTTGAGCTACTGAAGGCCTGTCTTGTGGCTCTCACGATTCTAAAGCAGGAAACTAAATTGGATTCAGTAAAGCTAGCAGTGCTGGGGAGAAGTAGAGGTAAGAATAGGTCAGTGCGAAGGGAAGGCTGGTGAGGTGTTGGGGGAACAGAGGCAAAGGAGGGGAATGAGAGTGTGTGTATGTGTGCAGGACAGTAGACTGGCGCCTATCCTCTTCCTGGCTCCACATAACAGACTTGAGCATCTATGTGGAGAGGGAGATCAGAGGCGTCACTGGTGGTGCCACTGAACAGGGGTTTTCTGAATGAGGCTCTGGACACAAACACAAATGTTTCAGTGCTGTGACACTTAAAGTGTTTCCTGTAGGCTCTGAGTGAAAACCAAGGCTCAGGTGGGGCCTGGAGGAATGCAGGGCTGAGGAGCATCCCAAGTCAGCACTGCAGCTGACATGTGAGCGTCTTCATGATGGGCACAGGGCTGGGAGGATCCTCTAAGGAGCTGTGTGGATCACAGCTGAAGCCATAAGAGACAGACGTACCAACCTCGAAGTACACATCAGACACTGCAGCTAGCACTCTAGATGATTATCTTCTTTAATAAGTATCAAAATGACCCTACGTGTACTATGATATTGCACGACAGGTACAGAGTACAGTCTAAGGTTCTCAGACTGAGGTTTAGCTCCTGTGTAGATGAATCATGCTGCCATCCTCAGTTATTTAATTGCTCTGGATACTATCTCTGTCATCTGTAAAAGACAAGAACAACAATGATTATGAAAAAAGGAATGAATAGGATAATGAGGGTAAGGCAAAGTGTGTGCCGTCATGAAGGCCATACACGAACACCCTGTAATTCTTTTCCTGATCATACCCATCTTATATGTAAGAAAATGCTACAAAAGCTATGTTAACTAATGTGATGAAAATGTGTCAAACGATCTATGAACCAAGTGTATGGTGCCCCACGATCATACTAATGTACACAGCTATGGTTTAATAAAAAAAAAAAAAAAAAAAAAGAGAGAATCTGTAACTTACCCAGGACACATACTGATATGTCTGAGTGTTGAAATTTGAGTGACTAACTCCCTGACGCTAGAACACAAAACTGCACCCATGGAAACGTACTTGCCCAGCAAACCCCAAACTTGCAGTGTCTTCAGATGACCACGCCCTAATGTCAGGATGCTAAGGGGGTTTATATATCAACCAGGAAATTTTACACCTATCCATATTATCTTTAGAAGTTGAGGGCTAAATAAAGTTACTTAAGACAAAAAGGATTAAGATGGTTCGCTCTTCCATACAGCCTCATTAAAATAACTCTTAAAGAATTATTTAAGAGTTATCAAGACACACCAGGAATACAATAAAAATGATCACAGAAATATATGATTTTACAGGTAATTTCTTTACCCATTTTAAAATCATGAACGTCTAACAATTCCATGAGATAAGATCACAGAAATGTATGATTTTACAGGTAATTTCTTTACCCATTTTAAAATCATAAACGTCTAACAATATCATGAGATTAGTCAAGGGTATTAGGACTATGCTAGGACACTTGTGAGGAGAATATAAATATGCAATTGATGTAACTCTTATTAGAACATTCATCATTAAGCTGATTTTAGGAGTTCAGGCCTTCCAGAATGGCTGAGTAGGTCAGCAAATCCTCTCCCTGAAGAGCACTGATCAGAGTCACCAGTTTCACATGTTGTAGACTGAATTGTCCCTATTCCTCCCCTCTAATGCAACTAAATACCTTAGAAATTATTAAACAGGTAACAATAATAAGACTTTGAAAGCTGGAAAGAAGAATGCAGATGAGAGTTCTCAAGACTTGACGAATAGTAGATATGTGGTCCCTGTGTTTTTTATTCCATCTCCCACATACCAAGGACCTGGTGTCAGAGAGGCCTACAACCTAGAACCTAAGGGAGAAGCCAAATAGAGACCGTGGGGAGCCCCAACCCCCACTCCATGAAGAGGTCACCAGTAAACAGCCCCAGCTGCCCACACCAGCAAATACATGTCTCCTGTCCCCCACCAGTAGCTTGGAGAGACCCTGGCACAGCAACTTCTTGCGATGATGGTAAAGTTGCATATCTTAAATATAGTGGTGCTTACATGAAGCTATCAATGCCATGTTGTTTTTTTATATTGTGTTGTTTTTATTGGCAATATTAACACCAGGTGAAAGGTTTACAGGACCTCCTTATACATTTCTATGATATATAATTAATCCCAAATTAAAACTTTTAAGGCAATGACAGAACTGGACAAGATTGCCATAAATGACAATATAAAAACTCTGGAAATGATATGAGGATAAACTGCAAACCTTACTGAGATTTTTCTAGTTTTGCATGATTTGTTATTTGAATGTGTGTGGATAGTTTTATGTAATTTTACGTATGTAGCTTCATGTAACCACCACCACAATCAATGTACAGTACTTACCTATCGCCAAAAGTTTTCCTTGCATATCTCTTATAACCATAGCCATCTATTCACCCTCCTTCCCTAACCCCTGGTGACCTGTTCTCCATTTCCATAATTATGTGATTTCAAGAAGGTTACATAAATTGAATCATAGCTATGAAACCCATTGGGATTGGCTATATGCATGCACCATAATTTCCTTGAGATCCATCCAAGCTATGTGTATCAATAGTTCATTTCACTTTATTGCTAAAGAGGGTAGGGTTGTAGCACAATTATTTAACCATTCACCCATTGAAGGACTTTTGGCTGCTTTCCAGTTTGGGACTGTTATAAATAAAGCTGCTATGAAAACACCTGAGGTGCATCTTACAAGGGTATAATGTGAAACTTAGTAAATGTGGAATGTAAATGTCTTAGCACAATAACTAAGAAAATTCCAGGAAGGCTATGTTAACCAGTGTGATGAAAATGTGTCAAATGGTCTATGAAACTAGTGTATGGTGCCCCATGATCACATTAATGTGCACAGTTATGATTTAATAAAAAAAAATACTTGTAAACAAGTTTCTGTAAGAAACTTATTTTGTACTTTAAAAAAAGTAAAAGAGAAGATAAAGTAAAATGATACACTAAAAAGCTTATTTGACATAAACAAAGAGCACAGAAAGAACAGAGAAACAAGAGAAATAAAAGACATGAGACAAATAGGAAATAAATAGCAAAATGGAAAAGTTATATCCAACCATGGTGATAATTACATTAAATCTGAATATATTAAAATGTCCAATAAAAAAGGCAGAGATTAGATTTTTTTTTTTTTTTTTGAGGATGGGAGGGGAATTCTGCGTGAACAAACAGCATTTGTACAGACATAGTTGAATAAGGGCAATGCATGTTGTGGAAAATTTTGTGGGGCTAAAACTTGAATGCAGGGGCAGGATAGAGTGGGTGGAAGGAGTTGGGCGCTGACCGGGTGGCATAGAATTAGGGGGTACAGCTAATGCCAGGAAAAACCTAGACTGTGTTATGGCACCTGGGAGACATAAAGGCATTTAAAATACCGTTCCGATCCACTCACTTTACAAATACGTATTTAATTGACTGCCTACATTGTAGTAGGTAGGGTAGAGCGAGGGGTAAGAGCTAGATCCCAACCACTAGGGAGCTGACATTAGCACGAGGACAAGAATTAAATGAGCTGTTTGAATAAAGTGGGATAAACTGCTGGGCAAGTATGCAGGAAGGAAACCTGGCATATTTGAAGACAGGAGTGTGGCAGGGGCAAAGGAATATTTCCCAAAAAATTAAGGCAGACTTTTAGATAGGTATGTGCAAAGGGGTAACAAGGAGCTCCAGCTGAGCATTTCACTGGGGTTAAGACATTACCCCGCTCACTCTCCTGGATGCAAAGAGTAAGCTAACTTTAAAAATGCAAATTTGACCTCTTTTCATGTTTTTTAAAAAAGGCTCCCCACTGCTTTAAAGATAATGTCCAGGTCTCTTACTAGGCTTGGGAACCTTTAAAATCTTGTTCCAGGCTAACTATCTCTCCAGTCTCATTTTTAAGCTCCCCCCCCCCTTTTTACTTAGCTTAACACATCCTATTCTCTTGCCAAGAATTCCATCTCCCTTCTCCTCAGTTTAGGTGTCCCCAATGCTGGATTTGATGTCATTTCTATTTACTCTCATAGTGCCCTGTGCTTCGCGGACTAGATCTTATCAAATTATCTAAATCAACGACTAGCTTTAACTCCTTGAGAGCAGGAAGTGGTTTAATTACCCTTGTGTTGAAGCACCGAACTTAATGTCCCGATGCCCAACTAAGTTTGAATTCATTGTAAAGATGGGTGAGGATTTTCAACCAGATCCTAGGAATTTTGATCTTCAGTCTCTTACTACAGTTTAGCATTCATTCTCGGGCATGAAAAAACAATTTAAGTTTAAAATCACTGAAATTCAAAATAATTAAGGACTAGGAATAGATTATCTGCTAAGATTCACAATCAAACTCATTACTTAAAGTTCATCAGTCTTTTATTTAAAGCAGATAAGATGCAGAGCAGCTCCTTACAAAACCTACCAACCTGCCTGAGAGATTAGATTTTTTAAAAAGCAAGACCCAGGGATCGCCTCCAAGATGATAGTTTAGAGACATCTTCTCACCAGCCTCTCTCTCAGGAAGGTCATTGAGAAGAGAGACTGGCCCCCTCCATCTGAATTGTCTCATCCAGAATCAGTGTTGGAAAGGCACAGAGGGACAGCATGTAACATCAGGAGCCAAAAAGATAAGATGGAAGGGTGGCTAGCATGGAAAGCAGGTGCAGAGAGTGTGGTGACCCAGAGATGAAGCCTGTAGGTACAATGCCTTGGGGACAAGGGCCTCAGAGAACCTTCTCCACTCCTCATAGCCCCCTGTAGGGGTAGACCAAGGACCCACCAGAATTTGAGGTGGGCTTGTACCCCCAGGTGGAGGATCTGGAGTGAAAAAAGCAGAACCAGGGACCCACATGATGGGGCTGGTAATTTACAGCTGGGTGCACAGAGCACAGGCAGGTCTGGGCATGGAATTTGTTCAGCTGGAAACCCAACTGGCTGGAAAACATTGGGAAAAAGTGTCCCACCACCACACTTCAAAGACATGCAGATCAATAACTAAAGCTCTGAGATAGTTCCTATGTGGTCCCAGTTTAGCACAGATTTCCAGGCTCCTGTGGCAGGGCTAGCTTTGGTTCTACTTCCCAGCCTTGGGCAACCATACTCAGGCTGGTACTACAGTGCCACAGACAAGATCAGGGAGGTCCTGCCTTCCCACAGGCCCTTTTTAATCTCTGGGTACCATTTAAATCACTGAGGCATGCATGACCCTGCCTCAGAAAAAGTACATAACACCCAGACTTATTGCAGAACTGGGTTACGGCTCACTGGAACATCGAGCATATGCCCCAAGCCTGAGACACCACCAGGGTTTCAACACCTGTGCAGCAAAACAAGAAATCCAGACCTCATTTCCTTGGCAACCAGTTGAAAAATATCCAGACATAAAAATCCATCAGACCACCACATTTAGCAAAGGCTGTGTTTTTCTCCCAATACCAGAGCACCACCTAGTGTTCACTTAAAATGGTGTGTTTTCTTTTTCTTTTTCTTTTTTCTATTATCCTTTCATTATCTCTTCCAGGGCATCAAAGAAGATATATTAACCTCAGATGTATATTTTTTCTTTCATTTATCTTTTATTTTTAGCTCATTATTATTTCCCTTTTTTTACTTTCTTCCCTTTTCTTTTCTCTTCTTTTCTTCCCTGTACCAAAGGGTCATTTCAACCTTAAGGCATAAAACCAAAGAAGGACAAAGGGAAAGAGGAAAATAGAGAAGTAAGTAGGGTAATATAAATATCAAATTTATTGTTAAATAAAAATATTACATTTCCTTATCAAATAAATAAAAAGAAACCATACATAAGGAACCAAAAGGAAAAAAACACTGGTAACGTGAAGAATCAGAACAGATCAACTTCCCCAAGGGATCACAATGTAGCTCTCATAGATGACACCAACTATAAATAAATTGTGAAAATTACATAAATGGAAGTCAGATTATGGATGGTAAAAATGATGAAAAGAACTCAAGAGAAAGTGGAAAACCAGCAAAAGGAAATCCAAAACTTGGATTTTGACCCAAAACATTATGAAAGACAAGACAAAGTCCCCAAGGACCTAGACAATATTAGAAAGGATATAACAGAGCCCAAACAAATGAAGGAATCATTCTGCAATTTTCAAAATGTAGTGGAAAATTTCAACAACAGATTCAACTATGGAGAAGAAATAATCTCAGAGCTCGAAGACAGGCTTTTGAGCTAACCCAATCATTCAACAAGGCAGAAGAGAGTAAAATCAGTGCAATCTCTTAGAGAATTACGGGACTAAACAAAATGTACAAACATATGAAGTACATGTATCCTCTCAAACTCCATGAAGCAAATATCACCCTAATACCAAAACCAGGAAAAGAAACACAACAAAAAAAGAAAATGATGGACCGATGTCATTAATGAATATTGACACAAAAATACTCAAAATCTTAGCAAACAAAATTAAGCTACATATAAAAAAATTTATCATGACCAAGTGAACTTCATCACTGAGATGCAAGACTGGTTCAGTATACGCAAATCCATAAATGTAATTCCACCACATCAACAGAAGTAAAACCAAAAACCATACGTATGATCCCCTCAAGAGATGAAGAAAAAGAATTTGACAAAATACAGCATCCTTTATAGATAAGAACACTTATTAAATAGGGATTCTTTCCCCCAGTGTATGCTTTTGTTTGATATATCAAAGATCAGATGGCAATATGAGGATGATTTCATCTCTAGATTCTTTATTCTATTGCATAGATCTATGTCTCTATTTTTACACCAGTATCAAGCGGCTAAGGTGCCAGCCACATACACCTGAGCTGGCAGGTTCAAATCCAGCCCAGGGCTGCCAAACAATGAGGGCTGCAACCAAAAAGTAGCCGGGCATTGTGGCAGGTGCCCATAGTCCCAGCTACTTGGGAGGCAGGAAAATCACTCTAGCCCAGGAGTTGGAGGTTGCTGTGAGCTGTGATGCCACTGCACTCTACCCAGGGCGACAGCTTGAGGCTCTGTCTCAAAAAAAAAAAAAGAAAGAAAGAAAAGAAAATTGGCATAGATGGGACATTTCTTAAACTGATAGAAACCATCTGTGGCCAACCCACAACCAATATCATACTGAACGGAGAAAAACTGAAAGCATTTTTGCTTAGAAGTAAAACCAGACAAGTGTGTCCACTATCACCACTACTATTCACCATAGTGCTAGATGTTCTAGCTAATGCTATCAGGCAAGAGAGGGATATCAAGGGTAGCCAAATGGGGAAAGATAAGGTCAAACTATCACTCTTTTCTAATCTTATACTTAGAAAATCTCAAGGACTCAACCATGAGACACTTAGAAGTGATCAAAAAATATAGTAACATCTCTGGATATAAAGTCAATGTTCACAAATCAGTAGCATTCACAAATATTCCAACAACAGTCAAGCTGAGAATCAAATCAAAGATACAGTACGCCTCACAGTAGCATCAAAGAAAATGAAATACCTTGAAATTATACTTAATGAAGAATATGAAGGATCTCTACAGAAAGAACTATGAAACACTGAGAAAAGAAATAGCAGAGGATGTTAACAGATGGAACAACATGCCATGTTCATGGCTGGAAATAAAATATCTATACTGCCCAAATCAATCTACAGATTTAATCCCAACATCATACTTTAAAGAACTTGAAAAAACTATTCTACATTTTTTATGAAACCAGAAATGTCGCGGACCGTCGGTCGATGGGCTTCAGTCCGAGGGTGTTTAGGGTGAACGGTACAGGTTGGTTGAAAAGGTCGACGCAGGATGAAATGACAGACTGCCACACACCACGAGTGATGAAGAAAGCAGCTGTACTTTACTGATTTTTAAGTTTGGTATTTATACATTTTTGACAAAAACTTACAAACTACAAAAGGTATTTTTATAACTTGCTGAGCCTTACAAGTTATTATCTAACTTTGCAGACGTGAGTATTTAACCGTCTTTTTTACACAATGTTTTGTCCGCAAGGGGGAACAAAGGCTGCTGTTTATCAGCAGTTACTTTTTTACTTCTCTTTATCTAAACTGAATGTTTTACTTTACAATGTAGAGCTTCTTTCTTCTAATGTTTTATGCTTATACATATTAGTAATATAAATCATTTATTATTACCATGATTAGAAGTTTCAGTGTAAATTACATAAGTGATTAGAGTGTTAAGAATCATGTGAAATATAAAAGTATTGAAGTATGTGGAAAACTAAAGTATGTGGAAAATTTTTAAGTTGTAGAAGGCTGTGGGTGGTGTAGGTAGATATCTGGCCGGAACATCTTGTTTGTTGTTCCTGCATTGTCTCAATGCACTGTCTTAATTCACTGACATTTATGGTGGGAACGTGCTCCTGCATCGTTCCCCTGGAGACATTGAGTCTCCACCGGCTATGTTTGATTATGGATCAGTAAGTCATTATGTTTATTCTTGGTTTCTTAAAACAATTAGGCATTCAACTCAACAAACAGGTTTCAGGGTAAAGGTTTCTTAGGCTTTTATGCCACACCTCGTGAGTGATTACGTTCAACAAAAAGTATGTTAGGCAACTTCTGCGCTGCTGTCGCATACTGGGGGTGCTGGGGGTTTCGCTCCGGGGAGCACATACCACCTACCCATGCGTTTTACAACGCGGACAGCGCCACCTCACCGCGGCTAGATGCCGGGGGTGCGGCATTTCCCCCTTTTTTGTTTGTGAAGTGTAATTTAAAGAGGTCTTGGTGAATAGTCTTTAAGGAGGAAAACACATAACGAAGGAGACATGGTAACAGTAAAACAATACAGAATATCAGACATTTAATAATAACTATAAACATAATGTACTGAATCCAGGTTAAAGGATTTAAAGTTTTGAAATTATTAGTCAGTGATTGAGTTAACGTATTTAGAGATATGGTAGGTAGATGAGCTTCACTTATGGTCGTGATGTCTTTTTGAAGGGTGTGTAAATCGTGTGTTATGTCATTGTCTTTCTAGACACCTTGTAAATGTGTTTTTGTTTTGTTTCATGATGTAGAAAGATTGTAAGGTAAAGGTGTAACACAGATAGTTTGGAAAGTTGAGTGACATTTAGTCTGTAATTTATGTTGTATGAATTTAATATCTTGTTTTAAGGTTAATATTATTTCTTTTAAGATATTTAATTTTGTTTTAAGTTTATTATTTATGTTGGCTTGAGTTATTAAGGTTAAAGTAATGTTGTTGTTTAAAGAGTTGACAAAGTGAGCCGTATGTACTTCTTGTACCAAGGCAGTTGTAGCCACTGCAAATGTAGTGACTATAGAAATTAAAGCTAAAATTTCTAAAATTAACGTTGCTATAAATCTTTTAGGTCTAATTAATTTATTAACAGTATGTAAAACTTGTAAGGTAGAGTTATTATATTATGGATTATCTTGTAAGTCTACAGGTAACAGTATATAAGACGGTTTTTTTACAATTAATATAGAATTAAATAGTTTTTCATTAAACAAATCAGTAGAAGTAAGACAATTGGTTACTTTATAAGCAGTACAGGTTATATGATAAGAATTTTTCAGTTGTGTAATAGTTAAGTACTTATTAGGAGTTAGAAGTAAAGTATATGGATATTTAACACAAGTTTTCACTGATATTGTTGTAGGTTTAGTTATACTGGGCTTCTTTTTTAATATTAAGTTGGATGTAGCAACAAGTTTAAATAAATTATAATGTATTTGAGTTTTATTTTTTTTTTGTGTAATTTATATGGGTTTAACTAAGTTAGGTGTAAACCATCGTTGTATAGGTTGAGGGGTATCAGACTATCTGTACTGATGGTATTTATTTAACTGTTTTGATAAATATTTATCATGATTATAACAAGAAGTAGGGGAATAGTTTTAGATGATTGTTTTTGAATTTATAGGAAAATGTTTGTTGACTGCATCTGGGAATCCACAGGAAAGCCAAGTAGGTGTCTTAGTTAAAGATGATTCTCAGAATTGATTTTTATTTCTATATTTTTTCTTATAGTTAGGGATAGGTAACTAGTTTATTGACAAATAAGTTTTATTATAATTAGGTGTGTTAATAGTTTGTAACTCATATTTTTAAACATAACGTTTTTCTGCATCATTAGGATTTGGAGTATTAGTTAAGAACACTCTATAACTTGTAGGTAAACAAAAGGGAGGCGTTTTGCCTCTTAGGGTAAAACAAATAGGTATTGAGTCAGTTTTACCAGTGAAATTAATTAATGCTGCAGCATGATGTCTAGATTCTGAGTTTGTTAAGTTTCCCAATCGGAGGGAGTCATTACTGAGAATTTTTATAGGATCTTGATTTAACCAACCCACCGGGTGGAGTAGTGGCGGGTTAGGAATGTATGACCAATATGCAGCACTCTCCACTATAGGGGTAGATATAAGTGATAGAAAAGTTATAAAATATATGGTAGGAGTTAAAGGATTATTCTGTGATAAGACAAGTTGTTTAGTTTGTTTCACCAGGGTTCTGATCTGTGTTTACGTGATTTTGGGAGGTCTCGATAATACTTTTACTTTTTTCATTTGTGTCGTTAGGTTTTTTATCTGTTGTAGGTGTCGCCTTTTGCATCTGATCTTCTGGGGGAGCCGGTTTGATGAGCCGGTCTGGAATTTAGATGGGGGATTTGGTATTTTGGGGAAACACATAAGCATAGCTTCGTCTCGAGGTTATCAATATATTGGGGCTCTTTTATTGGTCTGATAACAAGTTCTTTCACAGTACTTTCGGGAATGTAGCAGCTGATTTCGGCTGCCAGTGAGTTAAAGCTGGTGTTTGATTATTTGTATTAACATTGAGATGATTTAAAACAAATAAAGCATGAGTTAAAATATGATGAGGAGAGAAATATTTATGAGTTTTTTGTAGGTGTTTAATCTGTAGTTTTAATATTTGATTAGTTCTTTCTACAATAGTTTGACCCTGGGGATTATAAGGAATCCCCGTAGAATGGGTAATTTTCTATTGTACACAAAATTGTTTAAATGTTCGTGAAGTATAAGCTGGAGCATTATCAGTTTTTAGTTGAAGAGGAACACCTAGCTGTTTAAAACAGCTAAACAGGTGTTGTACAACATCTTTATAGGCTTTACCAGTTTTTGTAGTGGTACAAATGTAATGTGAAAAAGTATCCACAGTGACATGTATATAAGTTAATTTTCCAAAACTTGGTATATGTGTAACATCTATCTGTCATAACACATTGGGGCGCAGACCCCGAGGATTGACACCAAATTTTAAAGGATGATGAGTAAGAGGACAGGCTTTGCATTTTAAGACTATTTGTTTTGTCTGTTCTTTGGTAATTTGAAACATTTTTTTTAATGTATTGGTATTTTGATGATGTAAAGCATGGCTTTCCTCAGCCTCTGTTACTGATGTCACTATAGTATGTGTTAAGAGATTTGCAGTGGCATTTCCTTGGGCCAAAGGGCCGGGTAATTTCGTGTGTCTTCTTATGTGACTAATATAAAATGGATTATTCCTCTGTTGAATTAAAATTTGTAGTTTCTTTAATAAAGGTAAGATAGTAGATGTACCTGTTAGAAGTGCAGTCTCAAGGGCTGGAAAAAGGGAAGCAACATACTTAGAATTCGTGTATAGATTGAACTTCTGCTGAAAGTTATTAAAGGCAGTGATGAGAGCCTATAATTTTGTGTGCTGAGTAGAAGTTTGTGTTACTTCCTTAATAAGAGGGGACAGACCTGGGTTGAAAACCACAGCCTTTCCTGTAGAAGAGTCATCTGTGAATAAGGTTATCGTATTAGACAGTGGCTGTCTGGAACACATAAGAGGAAACACAAGTGAAACTGTTTTTGTAAATTTAATTAAAGGATGTTTCGGAAAGTGATATAAAATTTGACCTGTGTAGCCTTGTAAGGCTAATATTTAATCTTCATTGTTTTGAAGTAGTTGTTTTATTTGATTTCTATTATAAGTAGTTATAATAACATGAGGCTCTTTACCAAATAATTCTCGTGACCTTTTTCTTTCCTTATCTATTAATAATGAAACTAAGTACGGATAATCAGCAATAATTTTAGCTTGCACGTGTGGTAAATGAATCTACTCTAAAATTCCTTCCTGCCACAGGCAGGCTGTAGGAGTATATTTAGTAGAAAAAATAAGTAAAGACCATGGATTTTGATAATTGATTTGTTTAACTCTGGTTTGAGTTAAAGTTTGTTTAATAAGTTCTAAGGCTTGTAAGGTCTCTGTAGTTAAATGTTTTGGGGAACGCGGATTTGAGTCCTCCTGTAAGATAGTAAATAAAGGACTAAGAGTTCCTGTAGTAATTTTTAAGAAAGGCCGAATTTAATTTATTTTTTCTAATAACTTCTGATAATTATTAAGTGTCTGTAGTTTATCTCTCCGTATTTGTACCTTTTGTGGTGTAATATAGTCTGAATGAATCCATTGTCTCAGGTAACTAAGTGGCTTATCTCTTTGAATTTTCTCTGGGGCAATAAGTAAGCCAAACTTAGTTAATTGCTCTATAGCTCTTTTTAAAATAAAATGCACTTGTGATAGCTGAGGATGAGCTAGTAGAATATCATCCATATAATGAATAATGTAAGCACCAGGAAATTGCTCACGTAGTGTTGTCAATGCAGTTGCCACAAATTTCTGACATAATGTAAGACTATTCTTTATGCCCTGAGGTAAAGTTTTCCATTGATATCTTTTAAATGGTTCCCGTAGGTTCAAAGAGGGGACACTAAATGCAAAGCGAGGGCAGTTATTAGGATGTAAATTAATAGTAAAAAAGCAATCTTGTAAATCAATAATTATAAGTGACCAGTTTTCAGGTACTGTTACGGGAGACGGGAGTCCAGGTTGAAGGGCTCCCATGTCTTCCATGATGGCATTTACTGCCCTTAGATCCTATAAAAGTCTCCATTTGTCAGATTTTTTCTTGATAACAAACACAGGAGTATTCCATGGACTAGTGGACTCCTCTAAATGTCTTTTATTTAATTGTTTTTGTACTAAAATTTGTAATGTCTGTAATTTTTTCGTTGTTAGGGGCCACTGACTAATCCACACAGGAGTGTCTGTTAACCATTTTATTTTACAGGCATAGTTTTCTGCAGTGGCCCCTATGAAAAACATTGATCATTTAATTGATCAGCAGTAACTAACTTCATGTCCATAACATGTAAAAGGTCTCTGCCCCACAAAGTGTAGGGCAGAGAGGGCAACACATATGGTTGAATATAGCCTTTTTTGTCCTTGTATTCCTAGGCCACAAAAGATGTGTTGCATATAACACCAGAAACCGAACCCAAATCAATCAATGAAGAACCGGTCTTATGAACTGGCCAGGACTTCGGCCAGTCCGAGGCTGCGATGCAAGTTACATCAGCTCCGGTGTCCATCAATTCTTTAATAGGCCTGCCTTCTATTTTTATTTTTAAGAATGGGCGATTATACAAGTCATGAATAAGAGTCACACAATCCTGATCAGTGGATCCAAACTGACCTTCCCCCCTTGCATCGTGCAAGTGGTAGTTAGGGAGTGGCACATATGGCAACAATAGCAATTGAGCAATTCTTTGTCCCTTGTGAATTTGTGTAGTTTCTACTAAGGTTTTCACCATAACTTTAATTGTGTTTTCAGTGTCTGAGTCGATTACTCCTGGAATAACTTCAAAATGTTTAGTATAATTAGAACTGCGTCCCAATATGACGCCAACCGTGCCTGGCAATAATTTACCTTTAACACCAGTGGGAATGAGAGTAACACCATTCCATTTAGATAAAATCACATCTTTAGAGCTGGCAAGATCTAAACCTGCGCTGCCAGGAGTTCCTCGTGGGAGGTCATGGATAGTAAATTCAGGGGGTAGACAATTTAATGTAGATGTAGGCTGTAAGCCAGGCTGCACTTCGGTGAGTGCAGCCAATTCTCCCTTGGGGTTAGGGCTGGGAGAATGCCCCACATCTAGTTTTTTGGCTTGTTGCCTTCATTAGAATTAGCACCCTTGTCTGACAAGGGGGTTCCATCCTTATGAAATTTAGACTTACACTCATTTCTCCAGTGTCTGCCCTTTTTACAACGAGGGCATGGACCCGGGGGAAGTCCACGAGTCTTGTTTCCATTATTACTATTATTAAATTTCTTACAATTTTTCTGTATGTGATCTGGTTTTCTACAATTGTAACAGGTGGGCACGGCGTGCGGGGGGTCACAGCTGAAACATGTATTACTGGGGTCTCTATTAAAAGCATTTTTAACATATGAACTGAATTTCTGACCCTGCATTGCTGCAGCAAACGTCATCCCCTGGACGATTGCCGGTGAGGCATCCATGCATGCTTTAATATAATCCTGTAATGTGCCCGTTTTCCTGAGAGGACGTATTAAGTCCTGACACAGCGCGTTGGCATTTTTCCAAGCCAATTGCTTGAGTAATAATGTGGTACCCTCAGATGGTGGAAGCATTCTAGTAATGGCTTCTTCTAAGCGAGAAATAAAGTCAGGATAAGATTTTTTCATACCTTGCTTTATTCCTGCTAGAGTGGTACTTTTGGTCCCTGGAGGAGGCAGTTTGCACCAAGCAGCAACTGCATTTTGACTAACTATCTCTAAAAATTGTCGGGGCAATGCAGTTTGATTCTCCGTAGAGGCAAACTCATCTGTCCCTAGGAGCATTGACATAGTTGGCTGTGCTTTCCTACCCTTGTGCTGCTTAATACTGTCTCTAGACCTATCCTCATATTCCGTTCTCCATAAAAGATAGTCTCCCGGAGAAAGCGTGGCTTTGGCTGTCTGTTGCCAATCGTAGGGAGTGAGCCACAAACTACCTATCATCTCCACAATTTGTAGAGTGTAGGGGGCAGAGGCACCTGATGTACGGACGGCCTGTTGCAATTCCTTGAGTGTGTTTAACGACAAAGGTTTCCAGACCGGTGGCGTTCTTTCATCAGTAGGAAAACGTACTGGGAAAGCGAAAGTAAAATCATCCTGCTGACGGGCTTCTCGTACTGCCGCCTGAAAACCCGCGGCCGGCGCGGGGGGGCAAGGAGGCAAACGAGGATGTGGAGCCCGTAAAGCCGGTCTGGGTGTTGTCATAGGAATGCGAACTGCTGGGTACGGACGGTGATGATCGATAAAATTATCCTCTCCGTCCTCCTCATCCTCTTTGGCCAATTCATCTACCACATCCCATTCATCACTGTCAGAAAGATTATCCTTAACTGGTGGAGGCGGCGGCAAAAGTTCTCTAAGTGTTGGTGCCGAGGGAATTGCGCCTTCGGCAGCCGATGCCGGCTCCGGTTCCTTAAAGGCCTCCGGAGAGACCTCATCATAAATGGGGGCCACTTTAGTATCGGGGTCTCCAGCCTCCGAAGCAGTCTCTCGTATAAAAGCCTCCAAGAAGGTATTGTCAGCCAAAAGTTCCCTAACCTGTAGCCATAAGGGAAAAGCCTGTGGGGGCAAAACCCGCGCTCCATTCTCCTGTACATAAGCTCGCATCTCTCGCCCCACTCGTTTCCAATCGGAAAGAGATAGGGAACCCTCCTCCAGAAACCAAGGACTAACCAGTTTTATGAAATGCATAAGCTCCTCCAACTTTTTGAGGGACACATGAAAATCATTTTTATCCAACAAACGCTGTAACATGACACTGAGCATACGCTCTTCCTTAACCAATGTGTGCCCCATGAATACCTGCGGATTGCTCACACGTAACCGGTCAGCCTTTACCGGCGGGACTCGAGCTCCCTGGTGAGAGTCGCCTTCAACCTGAAAAGAAAGAGAAAGAAAGAAAAAGAAAGATCACCTGTCCTTCAAGTCCCTGTTCGGGCGCCAGTTGTCGCGGACCGTCGGTCGATGGGCTTCAGTCCGAGGGTGTTTAGGGTGAACGGTACAGGTTGGTTGAAAAGGTCGACGCAGGATGAAATGACAGACTGCCACACACCACGAGTGATGAAGAAAGCAGCTGTACTTTACTGATTTTTAAGTTTGGTATTTATACATTTTTGACAAAAACTTACAAACTACAAAAGGTATTTTTATAACTTGCTGAGCCTTACAAGTTATTATCTAACTTTGCAGACGTGAGTATTTAACCGTCTTTCTTACACAATGTTTTGTCCGCAAGGGGGAACAAAGGCTGCTGTTTATCAGCAGTTACTTTTTTACTTCTCTTTATCTAAACTGAATGTTTTACTTTACAATGTAGAGCTTCTTTCTTCTAATGTTTTATGCTTATACATATTAGTAATATAAATCATTTATTATTACCATGATTAGAAGTTTCAGTGTAAATTACATAAGTGATTAGAGTGTTAAGAATCATGTGAAATATAAAAGTATTAAAGTATGTGGAAAACTAAAGTATGTGAAAAATTTTTAAGTTGTAGAAGGCTGTAGGTAGTGTAGGTAGATATCTGGCCGGAACATCTTGTTTGTTGTTCCTGCATTGTCTCAATGCACTGTCTTAATTCACTGACATTTATGGTGGGAACGTGCTCCTGCATCGTTCCCCTGGAGACATTGAGTCTCCACCGGCTATGTTTGATTATGAATCAGTAAGTCATTATGTTTATTCTTGGTTTCTTAAAACAATTAGGCATTCAACTCAACAAACAGGTTTCAGGGTAAAGGTTTCTTAGGCTTTTATGCCACACCTCGTGAGTGATTACGTTCAACAAAAAGTATGTTAGGCAACTTCTGCGCTGCTGTCGCATACTGGGGGTGCTGGGGGTTTCGCTCCGGGGAGCACATACCACCTACCCATGCGTTTTACAACGCGGACAGCGCCACCTCACCGCGGCTAGATGCCGGGGGTGCAACACAGAAAAATAAAATCAAATAGCCCATGCAATTCTATAAAATAAGAATAAATCTGGAGGCATCACATTACCAGACTTCAGGTTATACTACAAGTCTACAGCTATCAAAACAGCACGATACTGGTGTAAAAATAGAGACATAGATCTACGCAATAGAATAGAGAATCTAGAGATAAAATCATCCTCATATTGCCATCTGATCTTTGATATATCAAACAAAAGCATGCACTGGGGGAAAGAATCCCTATTTAATAAATGGTGGGAGAACTGGTTAGGCACATGAAAAGACTGAAATTGGACCCACACATCTCACCACTTAAAAATTAACTCACACTGGATAAAAGATTTAAATTTAAGACACAAAACTATAAAAAGAAGAAGAGAGTGTTGGGAAAACTCCTTTGGTAATTGCAGAAACAACAAAAATAAATGGAAGGGACCTGGTCAAATTAAAAGGTTTCTGCATGGCTAAGGATATAAGATTCTACAAAGAACTCAAGTATATGAACAAAGAGCAAACAATCCTATTACAAACTGGGCAAGAGACATGAACAGAATCTTCTCATGAGGATAGATGAATGGGCACCAAACACGTGAAAAATTTCTCATTGTACCTAAATTATCAGAGAAATGCAAATTAAAACCATTTTGAGCTACCACCTAACTCCAGGGAAAGTGGTCCCACATCACAAGGTTCCAAAGCTGCTTGTGAGGGTGCGGAGAGAATGGAACACTTAGGCAGTTGGTGGGACTGAAAACTAGTGTGGCCTTTATGGAAAGAAGTATGGAGATTCCTCTAAGAAGTAAGAGTAGATCTTCCATTTGAAACTGCAATCCCAATACTAGGTATCTATTCAAAAGAAAAAAAGTCATTTTATCATAAAGACATTTGAACTCGAATATTTATATCAGCTCAATTGACAATTGCAAAGATGTAGAAACCAACCAAGTGCCCTTCAACTCATTAATGGACTAACAAACTTTGGTATATGTACATCATGGAATACTATTCAGCCATAAAAAGATGGAAATTTTGGTTCTTTCTTCCTTTTCTTTTTATTTCAGACCACTTGGGAGGGACTCACTATTTTTTTTATTATTAAATCATAGCTGTGTACATTAATGCAATCATGGGGCACCATAAATGGAAGAAAAAGATGGAAATTTTGTATTTTTTGTAATAACTTAGAAAAATTTGGAGAATAGTCTAAGTATTATAAGAATGGAAGAACTAGCATCACATATACTTAATACTAAATTGAAATTAGATTAACAACTAGAGGCCAACAGGACAGAAAATCTCAGTTAAATTCATGAAGTGGGGAAGGGGGTGGGCGTTCAGTAAATTCTCACCCAGGTACAATACACAAGTATATGGCATACTTCCTGGGTGAAGGACACAACTACATCTTGGACTTTACCTTGGAAACCAAAGCAATTTACTAATCATATGTGCTCTCATATTAACATGAAATTTTAAAAAGAAAGATCCAATTATACGCAGTCTTGACAATTTATGTTAAAAATGCAAATAGGCTAAAATGAAAAATGTAAAATTAATTGCAAACGGAGTCACAGAAACTGTAGCAATTTGTGGCAAAGCTGACTTAAAGGCTAAAAATATCACTACAGATATTTTATAATGATAAAAGGATCAATCATCAGGATAATTAGCAATAATAGCAATTATTAGCAGATAATAGCAATTTATAACTTACATGCAGCTAGCAAAATCCATGCAGCCAAAATTTACAGAATTAAAATGTCAAATAGACAATAAGACAACCATAGTTGAATATCTTAAGACCCAATCTCTAGCTGATTTAAAAAAAAAAATTGAACAGGATGTTGGTAAGGACAAGAAAATTTGAACATTATCTAACAATTTGACCTGACATTTATAGAATGTTCTACCCTAATAAAGTAAAACATACATTTTCACAGATGTGAAAAGTACACATGAAACATTCTCCAGGAAAAAACATATGCTTGGATATTAAAATATCCCAATAAATTTTAAAAGATTTAAATCCTTTAAAAGTTAGTTTAACTGAATTTCAGAATCTCTTGGCATGTCTGGAAAGTTCTCTTTCATAATCTCATGGAGAAGAGACTCTGTGCCTTGTGAAGCCACTTCATCGCTATAAGAGGAATATTGGTTTTCTTCGAATTATCCCACTAATGGGTTCCTTTTGGAAGGATGTTTGGAGAATACTTAGAGATCTAAAAATAGACCTGCCATTCGATCCTATAATTCCTTTACTAGGTATATACCCAGAAGACCAAAAACCACAATATAACAAAGACATCTGTACCAGAATGTTTATTGCAGCCCAATTCATAATTGCTAAGTCATGGAAGAAACCCAAGTACCCATTGACCAACGAATGGACTAGCAAATTGTGGTACATGTATACCATGGAATATTATGCAGCCTTAAAGAAAGATGGAGACTTTACCTCTTTCATGTTTACATGGATAGAGCTGGAACATATTCTTCTTAGCAAAGTATCTCAAGAATGGAAGAAAAAGTATCCAATGTACTCAGCCCTACTATGAAGCTAATTTATAGCTTTCATATAAAGGCTATAACCCAACTATAGCACAAGAATATAAGGTAAGGGCCAACAGAGGGGAAGGGAGGGGGGAGGTTAAGGTGGAGGGAGGGTAATGGGTGGGGCCACACCTATGGTGCATCTTAGAATGGGTACAGGTGAAACCTACTAAATGCAGAATACAAATGTCTACATACAATAAGTAAGAAAATGCCATGAAGACTACGTTGAACAGTTGGACGAGAATATTTCAGATTGTATATGAAACCAGCACATTGTACCCCTTGATTGCACTAATGTACACTTAAGGCCATAATGCAATAAAATCACAAATCAAAAAGAAAGAAATGTGGGAAAATCACCAAACATTTGGAAATTAAAGAACACATTCTGGCTTGCCACCCATAGCTCAGTGAGTAGGCCGCTGGCCACATACATGGAGGCTGACGGGTTCAAGCCCAGCCTGGGCCTGCTAAACAACAATGATAACTGCAACAACAACAACAACTAGAATGGCTGAGCATTGTGGCAGGCAACTGTAGTCCCAGCTGGGAGGCTAAAGCGAGAGAATCTCTTAATCCCAAGTGTTTGAGGTTGCTGTGAGCTGTGACACCACAGCATTCTACCAAGGGCAACATAATGAGACTCTGTCTCAAAGAAAATAAATAAAAAGAGCACATTTCTAAATGCATACATCAAAGAAAAAATCACAACAGAAATTAGAAAATATATTGAACAGAATGTTATCCAAACATATCAACATTTTGATATGTCAATAAAGCCATGCTTACAGGGAAATTTATAGCTTTAAACATTTATATAACAAAAGAGAAAGATCTCAAATCCATAAGATTAATATTCCATCTTTAAAAACTAATAAAGACCAGGTGAGGTGGCTCATGCCTGTAATCCTAGCACTCTGGGAGGCAGAGGCAGGTGGATAGCTTGAACTCATAAGTCTTGAGCAAAAAAGCGAGACTGGGAGGCGGACCATGGTGGTAGACAGGATGGATGTGTAGCCCACCTCTCCCAAGTCATCAGGTGAGAGGGAGGGGGGTCTGGACCTTTTCCCCACATGGATTATTGGTGTGGACAGACAGCTGGAGACACACAGTGAATTGGCAGATTGCTGTATATAAGGTGTAATTTAAAACCACGGACTCTGGTGCAGAGATTTTCCCTGCCTGGCTGTGCTGGCTGGCAGGCCCCTCCCTCACGGAGGACAGCAGTTTGCAATTCCTGGCAAAACCCAATTGATGAAAATTTATTCCTGAGCCAAGTTTGGCGACCAGAAAGGGGTGCTGCTCAGAGCCACAAGGGGCTAAGCAGCCCAATGGAAAATTGAAGAGAAGGGATCCCACCCAGGAAACAGACATTTTGAATTGTCCGAAATGGCGGATACCTTCTCCCAAAACAACGCGAGTGATTAAATCGACCAGACCATTCCTGGTGGGGAATATTGGTGTGGGCTGACAGTGCAGGCTGTGCAGCGAACGGGCAGGTAGCTGAACTCAAAAGTCCAGACTCAAAAGTGAGACTCTGAGCCACAAAAACTGAGGAAAAGGTTTCCATGTGCCGCAGCCTTGGGAGATGGTGGCAGCAGGAGTCAGCAGCAGCCAGCCCCTCCCCCACAGCCGATTGCAGTTACCAGGTTGTGGGAGAACCTGGGAGCAGAGTGGAAAGATTTGTAAATTACTTTTTTTTTTTTTTTGCAGTTTTTGGCTGGGACTGGGTTTGAACTCGCCACCTCCGGCATATGGGGCCAGCGCCCTACTCCTTTGAGCCACCGGCACCTCCCAGAGTGGAAAGATTTGTAAAGCATGGACTCCTGCACTGAGTTGGGAGGTCGGATAGGAGTGCTGTCTGGAACAGAGTAGCTGAGGTTGGACAACAATTAGGAAATAAACTTTTATAGGAACTCAAAATGGCAATTGGCCAGGTAGGGTGGTTACCGTGGTAACAATGTAAACTGTGAATCAGGTATAAGCCTGGGAACCACTCACAGCACCACCTGAAGTCCAGAAAGTATATTGCATTATAAACATATTCCCACAAAAGTTGATCCCTGCGTCATACATATAGATGTATATTTTTATATATATACAAGAATAATATTTTTCTGGTTGATGCCTTTTTTTTTCTTTTTTTTTCTCATCATTTTCTTGGAGGAGCTATTGTTAATTTTTTTATTTTTTTATTTTTTTCTATTTTTAATTTTTTCTTTCTTCTTTTTTAACTTTTTTATGAACATCACTTTTTTCCCCCTCTCTCTTCCTCGTCTTCCCTTCTTATGGTTTCTGAGAGTGCTTACATCAGATGTTTAGAGGACTTTTTGTTTGTTTATTTGTTTGTTTTATTTGTTTGTTTTTTACCCTTTTTTAATTATTTTATAATTATCATTATTTTTATTGTAGTTTTTTTGTTGTTTGCATGTCTACGTGTTTCTGATTGTTCATGCATCTGTGGGCTTGTGTGTCTGGTAGCCTTTTTATCTGTTTATTTGCTCATTTTGTCTCAATGTGTTTGGTGTTTTGCTAAATCCTCGGGTTGGCTATTTTCCCTAACTCCAATTTTCACATTCAACAAGAACAAGGGGAACAGGGGATAACGGCTGATTGGAGCCAGCTCTCAACAGAAACTCCAGTCTGGAGGGAGAGATAACGACCAGAAAGAATCCAACAAAGCTGAAGGAGAGGAGCTGAGCTGAGAGATGAGATAGATAATTGCTTGTCTTCCCTGCTGAGGCAAGCTTCAACTACAAAGAAACTATTTTCAGGTACAGATCCCATTCCAAAGAGGTTGTGTGGCAGTCCCCTCCCCTAAAAGAGTTGCTTGCTTACTGTGGGATCTCTACTGGTGAGCAATAAACTGAGGCTCTCCTTCCTCACCCCACTGAAGGGAATTGCTGGAAGTTGGGACTCCTTCTCAAGAGAGCCCCTACAGTGAATCTAGGAATTCCTTTGTCTGGCAGGAAATTTGAACAAATATTTTCCTTACCATCTTGATCCTTCAATCTACCCACCACCACCACCCCCCACCCCCGACCTGGCAGTCTAGAAGTCCAACTCCTCCAGAATCCAGAATGTCTGCATTTCTTGGCTAGGACCGGGCATTGCATAGATGGTGGCAGTACAACTGTGCTGTACCTGTGAATCCAGTAACTGCACAGAAAGACATAGAGGGAAAGGTGACTGACCTGGCCCAAAAAAGAGTATCTAAGCAGCAGAGGCTTGGGTTCCTGCACTGCAGGTGGAGGCTCGGAAACTGCTGAGGTGCACAAACCCAAGAGGAGGCACCTCCCACCCAACTTCAGCATTAGTAGAGTGATCCTGCTGGGGTCTAACTCTGGAGAGTCATCTCCCCAACTCTGTGGCCTGCCACAGGGAACCAGACCTTGCCCTATAGGGATTCCAGAGCTCCAGAACAGTGGCAACAAAGCTGCAGTGGCTGAGGGAGAAATTCTTTTGCTGTCTGGATATACTCAGGTTTGGAATGAGCTCAGGTGGAACTTTCTTCACCTGCCATTGAGCTCCTGAGGCAGGCAGACCTCAGCTTCCCCTGCTTTATGGTGGTAGACTGTGGTAAATACAAGGTGGAGGCAATGGCCTCACTTTGACTCTGGCAGGCACATGGCCCTGGCACATTTGCTTACTGGACAGAACAGGGCCACAGAGACTGGGTTAACAGAGACTGCTGGTGGGAATACTAGAGACTGGGGTGACCAAAGTCTGGTGGTGAGGACAACCAAGGTGGAGTAAGAGGCATCAACCTCCTGGCTCTAAACCTCCCACTGGATGGGCCTCTATAACCACTCAGAGCACCAGAGGTGCTCAAACCACTCTTGAGCTGCCAATATACCCCTACCATCTAGTTGCTGGAGTCCTCTTGAACTCTCCAGCTAGCAAGTGGGAGCTGTCTGGGACAATTGGTCTGGAACTCTTGAACTGGACAAATTACCCAAGGACCCTCCAAGGTGGGACCCTGGTTTTATTGTAGTGGGAAGGTTTGATTGTCCTCTTCCAGATATTACTGGTGGGGGAGGGGATGTCCTACTTGCTTGTATTACACCAAAGCTGAGACTGCAACCTAGAGTTGCTGATTCACTAGGATTGGACAGAGATTAGCTGAATACAAGGCAGAGCCACCTACCCCCACTACACCAAGAAGGCCTCTAGAGTCACAGACTATAGTACTGTACCGGTCCTTTGCAAAATTATACAGGAAAAGCTGCAGTCACCAGTCCCAGTTCCTAGGTGAAGGGCTGGTCAACCACAACCATAGAAGCTTCCGGTCCAATTTCACCTTACCTGCTCTTTTAGCCAAACACTGAAAAACAATCATGGTGCAGAATCAGCAGAAAAACTCTGGCAACATGAATAAACAGAACAGTTATACTCCCCCAAGGAATGACAAAACAGCCAATCCAGAGGATCACATTTACAAACAGCTGAGATATCTGAAATCAAATTTAGAATTTGGATTGCAAACAAGATCAACAGAATAGAAGTAAAGATGGAGGTAGAAATTGTAGGATTAATTCAGAAGACGTCTCAAGAATTCAATAAATTCAAAGACAAAATCACCAAAGATTTAGACACATTGAGAGAAGAAGCCTTAGATGAGAAATATAGTAGAATCCTTCAGTAAAGAATGAAACAGGCAGAAGAAAGGATTTCCGACATCGAAGACAAAGCTTTTGAACAATCCCAAACATTCAAGGAGGAAGAGAAATGGAGAGCAAAAACAGATCATTCTCTCAGAGAGCTCTAGGATAACTTGAAGAAAACTAATATTCACCTTATGGGGCTTCCTGAAGGAGCTTCGCAAGGCACAGACACCCTTCTTCATGAGATTATGAAAGAGAACTTTCCAGACATGCCAAGAGATTCTGAAATCCAGACAGCAGATAGTTTCAGAATCCCAGCACGACTCAACCCAAATAAGATATCCCCCAGGCACATCATAATTAACTTTACTAAAGTTAATATGAAGGAGAAAATCCTGAAAGCAGCTAGATGTAAAAAAACCATAACCTCCAAGGGGAAGAATATTAGAATGACTGCTGATCTCTCTGCTGAAAACTTTCAAGACAGAAGAGGGTGGTCATCAACATTTAATCTCCTAACACAAAATAACTTTCAAACCAGGATCCTCTACCCAGCTAAACTGAGTTTCATTTATGATGGAGAAAGTAAATACTTTAATGACAGCCATATGTTGAAGAAATTTGCCATAACTAAACCAGCTTTCCAGGGTATCCTCAAACCTATTCTCCATAATGGCCAGCACAACTCTCCACCACAAAAATAAACTCATTCGGAAACTTTTGATCAAATTCCAAATTCCACAGGGTTGAAAGGATTAAAAATGTCCACTGGTCTTTCAAAAAACTCAATATCCAAAATTATACCAGCCTATCAATATTCTCAATTAATGTGAATGGATTAAATTGTCCTCTAAAGAGGCATACGCTGGCTGACTGGATACAAAAACTCAGACAGGATATCTGCTGCATACAAGAATCTCATCTTACATTAAAAGATAAATATAGACTCAGGGTGAAGGGATGGTCATCTATATTTCAGGCAAATGGAAAACAGAAAAAAGCAGGTGTTGCAATTTTATTTGCAGATACAATAGACTTTAAACCAACAAAAGTAAGGAAAGATAAGGAGGGTCACTACATATTTGTTAAGGGCAAGACTCAATATGATGAGATTTCAATTATTAATATTTATGCATCCAACCAAAATGCACCTCAATTTATAAGAGAAACTCTAACGGACATGAGCAACTTGATTTCCTCCAGATCCATAGTAGTCGGAGATTTTAACACCCCTTTAGCAGTGTTGGACAGATCCTCCAAAAAGAAGCTAAGCAAAGAAATTTTAGATTTAAACTTAACCATCCAACAATTGGATTTAACAGATATTTATAGAACATTTTATCCTAACAAAACTGAATACACATTCTTCTCATCAGCTCATGGAACATACTCCAAAATTGATCACATCTTAGGTCACAAATCTAACCTCAGCAATTTTAAAAGAATAGAAATTATTCCTTGCATCTTCTCAGACCATCAAGGAATAAAAGTGGAACTCAGTAACAATAAGAACCTGCGTACTCATACAAAAACATGGAAATTGAATAACCTTATGCTGAACAATAGCTGGGTCACAGACGAGATTAAGAAGGAAATAAAAAAATTTTTGGAACAAAATGACAAAGAAGACACGAATTGTCAGAACCTCTGGGATACTGCAAAGGCAGTCCTAAAAGGGAAATTTATAGCACTGCAAGCCTTCCTCAAAAGAACAGGAAGAGAAGAAGTTAACAATGGAATCTCAAGCAAATGGAAAAGGAAGAACATTCCAATCCAAAACCCAGCAGAAGAAAAGAAATAACCAAAATTAGGGCAGAATTAAATGAAATTGAAAACAAAAGAATTATACAACAGATCAATAAATCAAAAAGTTGGTGTAAAGGTCAATAAAATAGATAAACCATTGGCTAACATAACCAGGAAAAAAGAGTAAACCCCTAATTTCATCAATCAGAAATGGTAAAGACAAAATAACAATAGACTCCTCAGAAATCAAAAAAATTCTTAATGAATACTACAAGAAACTTCATTCTCAGAAATACGGAAACCTGAAGGAAATCGATGAATACTTGGAAGCATGACACCTCCCAAGAACATAGCCAGAATGAGGTGGAAATGTTGAACCGGCCTATATCAAGTTCTGAAATAGCATCAACTATACAAAATCTCCCTAAAAAGAAGAGCCCAGGTCCATATGGCTTCACATCAGAATTCTACCAAACTTTTAAAGAGGAACTAGTACCTATATTACTCAAACTTTTCCAAAATATAGAAAAAGAAGGAATACTGCCCAAAACATTCTATGAAGCAAACATCACCTTGATCCCCAAACCAGGAAAAGACCCAACAAGAAAAGAAAATTATAGACCAATATCACTAATGAATATTGATGCAAAAATATTCAACAAGATCCTAGCAAACAGAATCCAGCAACACATCAAACAAATTATACACCATGACTAAGTGGGTTTTATCCCAGGGTCTCAAGGCTGGTTCAATATATGTAAATCTATAAATATAATTCAGCACATAAATAAATTAAAAAACAAAGACCATATGATTCTCTCAATTGATGCAGAAAAAGCTTTTGATAATATCCAGCATCCCTTCATGATCAGAACACTTAAGAAAATGAGCATAGAAGGGACATTTCTTAAACTAATAGAGACCATCTATAACAAACCTACAGCCAATATCGTATTGAATGAAGTTAAATTGAAACCATTTCCACTCAGATCAGGAACCAGGCCAGGTTGCCCATTGTCTCCATTGCTCTTTAACATTGTAATGGAAGTTTTAGCCATTGCAATTAGGGAAGAAAAGGCGATCAAGGGTATCCCTATAGGATCAGAAGAGATCAAACATTCACTCTTCGCAGATTGCATATTTGGAAAACACCAGGGATTCTACTACAAAACTCTTAGAAGTGATCAAGGAATACAGCAATGTCTCAGGATACAAAATCAACACCCATAAATCTGTAGCCTTTACATATACCAACAATAGCCAAGCTGAAAAAACAATCAAGGATGCTATTGCCTTTATGGTGGCACCAAAGAAAATGAAATATTTGTGAGTTTATCTGACAAAGAATGTGAAAGATCTCTATAAAGAGAACTATGAAACTCTAAGAAAATAAATAGCTGAAAATGTTAACAAATGGAAAAACATACCATGCTCATGGCTGGGAAAAATCAACATTGTCAAAATGTCTATACTACCCAAAGCAATATACAATTTTAATGTAATCCCTATTAAAGCTCCATTGTCATACTTTAAAGATCTCAAAAAAATAATACATCGTTTTATATGGAATCAGAAAAAACCTCGAATAGCCAAGACATTACTCAGAAATAAAAACAAAGCAGAAGGAATTATGCTACCAGACTTCAGACTATACTATAAATCAATAGTGATCAAAACAGCATGGTACTGGCACAAAAACAGAGAGGTAGATATATGGAACAGAACAGAGAACCAAGAAATGAACCCAGCTACTTACTGTTATTTGATATTTGACAAGCTAATTAAAAACATTCAATGGGGAAAAGATTCCCTATTTAACAAATGGTGCTGGGTGAACTGGCTTGCGACCTGTAGAAGACTGAAACTAGACCCACACCTTTCACCTTTAACTAAGATAGACTCTCACTGGATTAAAGATTTAAACTTAAGACATGAAACTATAAAAATACTAGAAGAAAGCGCAGGGGAAACTCTTGAAGGAATCGGCCTGGGCGAATATTTTTTGAGGAGGACCCCCCGGACAATTGAAGCTGCATCAAAAATACACTACTGGGATTTGATGAAACTAAAAAGTTTCTGCACGGCCAAGAACACAGTAACTAGAGCAAGCAGACAGCCCTCAGAATGGGAGAAGATATTTGCAGGATATGTCTCCAACAAAGGTTTAATAATCAGAATCCACAGTGAACTCAAACATATTAGCAAGAAAAGAACAAGTGATCCCATCGCAGGCTGGGAAAGGGACTTGAAGAGAAATTTCTCTGAAGAAGACAGGTACACGGCCTACAGACACGTGAAAAAATGCTCATCATCCTTAACCATCAGAGAAATGCAAATCAAAGCTACTTTGAGATATCATCTAAATCCAGTAAGTTTAGCCCACATGACAAAATCCCAAAACCAGAGATGTTGGCACAGATGTGGAGAAAAGGGAACACTTCTACACTGCTGGTGGGAATTCAAACTAATACAGTCCTTTTGGAAAGATGTTTGGAGAATACTTAGAGATCTAAAAATAGATCTGCCATTCAATCCTATAATTCCTCTACTAGGTATATATCCAGAAGACCAAAAATCGCACTATAACAAAGATATTTGTACCAGAATGTTTATTGTAGCCCAATTCATAATTGCTAAGTCATGGAAAGAACCTAAGTGCCCATCGACTCATGAATGGATTAATAAATTGTGGTATGTGTACACCATGGAATATTATGCAGCCATAAAGAAAGATGGAGACTATACCTTCTTCATGTTTACATGGATGGTGCTGGAAAATATTCTTCTTAGCAAGGTATCCCAAGAATGGAAGAAAAAGTACCCAATGTACTCAGCCCTAATATGAAACTAATTTATAGCTTTCATATGAAAGCTCCAGCCCAATCTCAGTGCAAGAATATGGGGAAGGGGACAAGGGAGGGGAAGTGAGGGGGAGGTAGGGTGGTGGGAGGGTGATTGGTGGGTCCACACCTAGGGTCCATCTTGGAAGGGTGCAGGTGAAGTTTACTAAGTGTAGAGTATAAGGGTTTGAACACAATAATTAAGAAAATACCATGAAGGCTATGTTAACCAGTTTGGTGAAAATATTTCAGACTATATATGGAATAAGCACATTGTACCTATGATTGCATTATTGTACACAGCTATGATTTAATTTAAAAAAATCAAGACCCCATGTCTACTAAAACTAAAAAAAAATCAAGGCAAGAGGATTGCTTGAGCCCAGGAGTTGGAGGTTGCTATAAGCTATGATGCCACTGCACTCTACCCAGGGCAACAGCTTGAGACACTGTCTCAAAAAAAAAGAAAGAAAAAAGAAAATAAAACTAATAAAGAAGAGCAAACTAAACCCAAAGCAAGCAGAAACAATCAAATAAAAAAAGAAGAGCCTGAGTGAATTATAAAATAGCAAAACAAGGGCAAATAAAAACCATAAAAGTTTATCCTTTTAAAAGAAAAACATAATTTTCAAACTGTTAGCAACTCTTTCTTTAGAGAGCACAGGCAAGAATGAGAGAGGCAGAGACACGGATACAGAGAGAAAATGCACAAAAAATTAGGAGTTACAGAGGACATCATTTCCTACCACAGGTATTGGAATTTCAAGGAAATGCTATGAACTATTTATGTCAACAAATTAGACAACTTCAATGAAAAGGACAGATTCAGAGAAAAATACCAGTTACTGGAACTTACTCAAAAGATAGAGAAAATCTTCATAGATCTAGAACAAGTAATTTTAAATCTTCCCATAATAAAAAACTCAAGCCCAGAAGGTTCCTTTGATGACTCCTTCCAAACATTGAAAGAAGAAATTACACCACTTTGCTACAAATCCTCCAGAAACAGAGGGGGGAAACCTTCCAACTCATTCTCCAAGAATAGCATTACCCTGATATCATAACCAGACAAAGTCATCACGAGAAAAGAAAGATTCAGATCATTATATCTCATGAATACTCACATAGACACAAAAATACTAAACACAATAGAAGCAAACTACACACCACAAGGAATGAGTTTTGCTATTTGCAAACTGATCTTAACTAGGTTGTTGGAGGAATCAAAAATGGAATGCTGATTGTGACAAATGAATCTAATCGTATTGCAACTGAATCACATACCATCACTGCAGGGAAGTGAAGCAAATAATTTTGAAAAACAGTGTTTGGGCTGGGAGTGGTAGCTCACACCTGTAATCCTAGCACCCTGGGAGGCCAAGGTGCGTGGATTACCCTGAGCTCAGAGGTTCGAGACCAGCCTAAGCCAGAGTGAGACCCCCATCTCTACAAAAAAAAAAAAAAAAAGCCAGGCATTGTGGAAGGCACCTGTAATCCCAGCTACTTGGGAGGCTGAGGCAAGAGAATCGCTTGAGCCCAAGAGTTGGAGGTTGCTGGGAGCTATGATGCCACAGCACTCTACCGAGGGGCACAAAGTAAGACTCTGTCTCAATAAAAAAATAAATAAAAGAAAGAAAATTAAAAAAAAAAAACTTCAGAAAAAAAAACCTAAGACAATTGAAAGCAAAATTTAAACAAACAAAAAATAAAATAAAACAATGTTTGACTTGATACCCAAAGCCTAACTACAAAAAGAACTACATGAAATACTGTTGGTGAACCGTTCAAGGGTTAGCAATTCAGAAACCACACTACATGTATACATGAATAAGTAGATATATTGTATATAATCTGACTAGGTTTCTCTGGAGAAATGGAGAAAGAAGATTACACATAAGCAAAAAGAGAAATTTCTAGAATGAACTCTGTGGTTTGGGACTAATCTGAGGTCCCACTAATGAAATTACTTACACATATGCACACACAGATAAATACAGAAATGTAAGAGTGTATGAGTGTCTTAGAATTGCAGAATTGTTTCTTGGTTCTCTCAGGAGACAGTATAGAAAATAACATTGAACCTCGAGACGTCCCAGCAGCTGTCAGCATACCTAAGTCCCCAATCTTGTTGTTTTTTTTCTTTAACAATTCAGGTTTGTTCCTGTGAAGTTTGTAAAATAATTTCAAATGGCAACTTTCACTCCCCATTTCATACATCTTCCCCCCCTGTTTGAACTCACATAAGTAATGGTTCACTTCCTATTTTCATTTGAGATCCTGTTTAGAAAGTCAACAAATTAAGTAAGCTGCAATTCAACATCAGAGCATTTCTAGGAAAAGACGATTTTTCCTATGGGTTTCCTAATCAAATATTCCCGAGTATGTTTGACAGTGACATAGGAATTTTTCATTTCAACTGAACTGAAATACAACAATGATGTATAAACATTTCAATTGCTCACCCCACAGAAGGAAAACATGTATTAAAAGTTAAGATTAAAAAAAACTTTAAAGAATTCACTCACGATGTATGGCATTCTCTCAGTTCTCTTAACCATATACAAGAATTTTAAATAAGCAAACATTTATGTTCATAGGAAGATTTTGTTTGGGACCTTCAGAACTGAGGCAGGAAAATACAACATGATCTCGCAGCATCTTTTGGGGCTAGCAGGTAAAGAAGCACTTGGGGAAAAGTGGCAGGTGGGGGGACATACAGACAAGTTTGAGGGGCTCAGGAGCTAACATGAAAGATTTCAGAGGCCAACCTGAAATGATTTGAGCAGCAAAATAAATAGCAATAATATTAACTAATAGCCCAAAGAAAAAAACAGATATGAGTCCATGCAAATATGAATGACTGAATAAATAAATAAATGGAGATAAATCTTCCTTAGAGAATTCTTCCCTAAGGAAGACTTCTAATTAAATGTTAAAGAAACAAGGGAACAGAAAATCACTATCAAGTCACCACAATAATAACAGCTGTCTACAAGATCCACAGAGGAATGCTAATATTAGTGGTGCAAATTTAATAATTAGCAGGATTTTTGCATAGCATCGGTGCCCTCCCCCCACATAAGAAAATATTTATTACACAGAGAAAAGGCAGTAATTTGCAGTAGATAATCGAGGTTAAGATTACCCATGAGACGACATATGGCTATTGTGTATCCCCTAAGAGATTGTGCTGAAAAGGGTACATCGCTTCTGTGAGATTCTTAAAAATTTATAACCTAGGTTGGGTGCAGTCAGTTATGCCTATAATCTTAGCACTTTTGGAGGCCAAGGTAAGAGAATCGCTTCAGCCTAGGAGTTTGAGTTGCAGCGAGCTATGATGATGCCACTGAGGCATCAGAGCTCAGGCAACAGAGCAAGAACCTGTCTGCTCCCCCCACCAAAAAAATCCAGAACCAAAACGTAATCATGAGAAAACAACAGACAAACCAAAATTGAGAGAAATTCTACAAAATAGTACTCCTCAGACATGTCAAGTTTACAAATGATATTAAACTGTCACACTTTGGAGGAGACTAAGGAGACGTAACAGCTAATTGCAATGTAGGATCCTGGACTAATGCTGGGCCAGGAGGAAAACCTTACTGGAAAAACTGGGTAAATCTAATTCAAGTCTAAAGTTTAGCTAATAGCAGTGTATCAATGTATCAATGTTAGCTCCTGGTTTCAATAATTCTTCCATAAGATAGTACCATTAGGAAGAGCTGAGTGAAGGCTATATGAAAATTTTCTATACCAGTGGTTCTCAATCTTCCTAATGCCATGATGTATTTTCATTGTTACAAAGGGGTCGTGACCCACAGGTTGAGAACCGCTGCTCTATACTGACTTTAACAACTCTCCTGTAGGTCTAAAATTATATCAAATTCAAAAATTCTAAAAAGAATAAAGTTGTCATGTGTGGTTTCCTAACAAAATACTAGGTATGATCTAACCCACAGTGAGGTCTGGTGGGAAGATGAGAAGCAGAAAAAAGAGACCTGTACATCCCATACACTCAAGATGCAGAAATCAGAAGTCAGTACCTAGAGCCAGAAGACAGAGTGACTGTCCCATTCACTGGGACACTGAAAATGTGACACAGTTGAGTCTGACTAAACATGCCACTACTTACATAATTTAATTCTTCCTCCATCACTGATTCAAAGAGAAAAGACACATGAACATTTGGTAAATAAACAAAAAGTCCTCTGGGTGGGTGGGGTGTCTGATTTTTGTTACTAAAGATGAACAAGGACCCAACTAAGCAAATGAGAGTGGCAATTGCAGTAGCAGTGGGTATCCTGCCTGCTCCTGCACAGACAAAACTGGTCCAAAGTCTCACTCTTCTGCTGTGAGGTTCCTGAACTCTGGAGTCAGCCAGGCCAACAACATCCAATCACCCAACCTTTGGGGCACATCTGGCAGAAGAGAGGACAGGAATGGAACATGTTATCTCTGGGGAGAATTAATCATCTTCATAGGTCCACCAGAGCTTCCCTGGGCTGACCGAGTCTCTTGGGCTCCTTCAAGGGCAAAGCTGGTCTCATGATCATCTCCTACAAAGCCAGACCAAAGAACCAGCAAGGGCCAAGTGGCAAAGCATGGAGGACGGGCTCCTGGTGGACCAGGGAAAGGCCAATTTCTTTACAACCAGGCCAAGCTAGGTGATGGGTAGAAACAGGACAAAAAGGCCAGAAAGGCAGACACACCAGCAGATTATGGGAAGATACCTGAGCTGCAATTTTCTTGAAGCACTATCTGAAGCTGGAAGGGGAGCTGGTGCAGAAAGCCCTGGAAGCAAGCAGAGTGGAAGAACCGGAAGGCAGAAGGGCGCTATGATTGGGTATGACCTCAGTCTTACCCTTCAAGATCTGGTTGATCCACAGGATGGCTGCTCTCTTCTCTAAGTCAAGGTCTTCAGCAGTGACTCGATAACCTAGCTCAGGGTACCGGGGCAGGATCAGTGGTTCATTTCTTCTATAGGGAAGCAGCAGAGGAATCTTGCGCTTCTTAGGCCTGGAATTGTCAGATGGAGAACAGCAATCCCTCAAGTTTTGTTTCTGCCCCAAGGAAGCACCTACAGCTGGTTCTTGCTCGATCTTCCTTTGTGGAACCTCTGAGGCTAAAGTGCTAGCCTGAGGGCTTTCCTCACTGGCTCTCTCTTCTGTCACCTGGGAATGGGATGAGGCTGGGCCGGAGAACCCAGTGGTGCCTGCACCATTTCTTTTCTGCGACAGTGGAAAGGTTCTAGTGGAACTGTATGAACTGGTGATAGCGTTTCGTTTGCTGCAAGTGCTCATGAACGTCTGAGATTTCATAAGCAGGCTGCTTGCTGAGCTCTTGTAACAAAAGTCTCTCTTCAGAGGCCCAGGCTTGGGCACAAAGGAAGCGAGAACTCCATTGACCATCAGGCGCTGAAATGCAGACCGTTCACTGCCACCGCCATCTGGGTCCCTTTGCAGATCATCCTCCCTTTCAAAGGGCTTTGCTGGCCCTTTCTTGCTCTTCCTCAGGATGGACAAGGCTTTCTCCTCCTCGGCTTTCACTTCACAGCTCTCTTTAAGGGCCCTCCTCAGGGCCTCTTCTGCACGAGGTTTTGAGAGACGGTCAGTCAATGAGGACCATATGTACGCGACTGACTGCTCCAGACCCACGTGAAGCATCAGTTTGCCCTTGGCAGATGTCATCTTCAGAATCACGGAAGTGCAGAGCTTCCTGGAGCTGGAAGCAGACAGCACTGGCTTCTTCCGATGGCCACTCCAGGACGCTGAGGCAAAGACCCCCAGAAACAGACACCGGGCCTGCTCCATTGGATATCGGTGCCTATGGACTACAAGGAGCCGCCGACAGCGCTGGCGACGACGTGGGGAAGCCACTCGCTCCTCATACCACAGCCTCCGAGGCAGTTCCAGGTAGCGAGCGACTGAGTTAACTCGGAAAGCTGGGGGAACACGGCGGGCGAGGTGCGCGGGCGGGAGGCGCTCCGGTCTCTCCGGCTGGTCCCGGCCGCACAGAGCTGGGGCCAGCGGGGCTGGGCGAGGCCGGCTCAGGTAACTGCCCATGAGGACAGTTCTGCACCGTCCAGCCCTCCAAAGGAGTCAATGGCTCGGAGAGGTTTCCGTTAGCTGCTGAAGGGGCCCGAAGCCAAGTACGCACTGTTGGGAGGGCCGTCTGTGACGCTGCCCTGGAACGCGTGAGAGAAGAAAGGGCGCGAGCGGAGCTGGCTCGGGGCAGGCGCGCGCGCGCAGGTGCCAATGCCAGGGAGACCCGCGCGGCGGGAGGCGCAGCCGCCAGTCCTCTGTCCTGGGACAGTCCTGGAAGACTGTTTCCCAAGAGCTGGAACCGCAGAGGCGTCGGGCTCCTGGCTTAGCAGGGTCCACTGGAGGCCAAAGCTTTCGGGGTCTACACCCGTGCGTCTGCCCCTCCTTTCCGTAGGGCACCGGCAGGGAAGGCCGTACAGAACTGGAGCGTTCAGCGGCACTGCCGGATCCCGCCCTGCTGGGGAGATCCCGGGCCCGGGCGGCGTGGCCGCCTGTCGCGGCAGCCAGGCCGGGCGAGAGGACTGCAGGAGGGAAGGGGACGTCCGGAAGCAGGGTCGCTCCTCCCAGGGACTTTGTGTAACCCGGCATCTAAAAGGCTGCCCATTAATGAGATACACAAAAGGGTAGTAAAATTAAAGTTCGACTCCAAACGATTTAAAAACATTGACTCTGGGCAGCGCCTGTGGCTCAAAGGAGTAGGGCACTGGCCCCATATGCTTGAGGTGGCCAGTGCAAGCCAGCCCCGGCCAAAAAAACAAACAAACGAACATTGATTCATTGAAGTATGCTCTGCTTCCTTCACTGCCCTTTCTAAAATGAAATGAGAAAAGTTCATGATAAAGGTTTATAGGCTGCCACAACGTGAATGAAATTATCCCGGATATTTAGAGGAAACCTTTAATTAATCGACATTATATGAAATTGTATTAAAATTTAAGATGTTTAACCAGGTATTTAATTAAAAATAGTAAATATAGGCTCAGCTTCTGTAGCTCAGCGGCTGGCAGATTCCAACCCAGCCCGGGCCTGCCAAACAACAACGACAACTACAACCAAAAAATAGCTGGGCGTTATGGCGGGCGTCTGTAGTCCCAGCTACTTGGGAGGCTGAAGCAAGACAATTGCTTAAACCCAAGAGTTTTAGGTTACTGTGAGCTGTGATGCCACGACACGTTACCGACGGCGACATAGCAAGACTCTGTCTCAAATAATAATAATAATAATAATAATAATAAGACTCTGTCACAAATAATAATGATAATAAAATAGTAAATGTATTTATCAATTGGGCAAATTAAATATTCAATTAAAAATACATCTCTTAGGTACATTAAAGTAAAATATAATCTTATTTTTGTTATCTTACAAATACCACCTTGAATACTTCTTTCAACCATGGCAACAAGCAATTTACTTTCTGTCTTTAAATGTTTTTTCCAAACATTGCATATAAATGGACTCTGACAATGTGTCTTACCTTATAGTTTCTTTCGCTGAGCATAATACAGGAGAACCTCCCTACATGGACCACTTACATTGACCTAATTTTCATAGACCAGACAAGCGCCACATGTACAAGTACAGTAGGCCTAATTCCTTATGTCGACCACCTCTATATGTTGACCAGTTTGCTACAATCCAAGATGGTCAATTTACAGAGGTTCTACTGTATTTTGAGGTTCATCTATATTGTAACATGTATCAGTATTCTGTTACTTTTTTGTGGTGTATGTGTGGCTTAAACAAAAATTTATTTTCTCACAGACCTAGAGGTTAGAAGTTTGAATTAAGGTGTCAGCAGGTTTGATTTCTTCTGAGGCCTCTTTCCTTGGCTCTCTTCTTCCTGTGTGTTAAGTTGGTGTTTCTTCTGTGTCTGATTCTCCTTTTCTTAGGACAAACCCAATGACCTCACTTAATGACCTCAATAAAGACCCTTTTCCAAATACAGTCACGTTCTGAGGTGCTGAGGATTAGGACTTCAGCATATGAATGGAAAGCCAAAATTTTAGCCCCTAACACTCCACCCTTTGGCACTTAAAAACTTTGTGTCCTTGAAGGCAAAATACATTCAATCCCCTCACAACAGCTCCAAATGTCACTCCAAAGTCTTATTTAAATAGCAACTAAATCTGGTATAGTGAGCCTAGAGGTATTAATATGTCCTGAGGCAAAATTCTTCTCCAACAGTGAATCAATGAAGCCAGATAGGTTATCTACTTCCAAAATATCAGGATGGGATGGGCATAGAACAGACATTACCATTCCAAAAAGAAGAAATTGGAAAGAATAAAGGAATGAGGTTCCTAAGCAAGTCCAAAACCTAGCAGGAGATACTCCACTAGACTTTAAAATTTACTGAAAGATTTAGTTTATTATATAAAAATCAGTACTTAACTCACATGTTGACCCTCCAGTTTGTGATATTTCTACACACATTTATGAACATTAATATTTGCAGCTAAGTTGAAGAAACTATGTGGAAAATTTCATTAGATTTTAAGGCTCAAGAGTAATCTTCTTTGGCTTAATGATCTGTCTTCTAGACCCACCAAGGAAGTAGCCCTATC
Organism: Nycticebus coucang; assembly: GCF_027406575.1. Lineage (NCBI taxonomy): Eukaryota > Metazoa > Chordata > Mammalia > Primates > Lorisidae > Nycticebus > Nycticebus coucang. The sequence continues at coordinate 83,096,669 of NC_069796.1, forward strand.
CCCTTGCCCTGGGTGGCAGCCCCCACTCCTCTGGACCTAAGAAAAAGACAGTCCTGTCCCAGAGCTGTGTGCTAGGTCCCTGGTAGCAGTAACAGCCCTCCTGACCTCTAAACCACCCTTGAGGTTGTTCTCCCCTGTTCCTGATGTATAGTGCATGTTCACAACCAAATATCTCTATCATGCTGTTTCTTGCCTGCTGAATACCAGACATCTGACAACTTTCCTTCATTTTATACCCCCTCTGTCATTGTCAATTCAAGCTAGCAGTGCTTCTGCTAAGAAGGTTGACTGGGTCCAGAAGTCCCATGCCTATAATCTTTTTAGTAAAATCTGTCCAACCACGCCCTTGGTGTTCCTTTCAGAGCACACTTTCTCATTTTTTGCAACATGCTTAAGCTGAAAATTTTCTAAATCTTCAAGTTCTAGTTCTTTTTCACTTAATAATTCCTTTTTCTATTATCTCTCTCTCTTCACATTTTGCTATAAGCAAGGAGAAAGTGGCCTACACCTGCAACAATTTGGTTAGAAATGTCCTCAGCTAGCAGAGAGAGGAGGGAGAGGAGGGGAAAGGAAGAGCAGAGAGAGGGAAGGAGGGAGGGGGGTGGGGCCTTGGTGTGTGCCACACCTTTTGGGGGCAAGACACGATTGCAAGAGGGACTTTGCCTAACAAATGCTATCAGTGTCATCTGGTTTATTGTACCCTCAATGAATCCCCAACAATACAAAAAAAAAAATTTCCTTCATGTTAAAAAAAAAGAAAGAAATGTCCTCAGCAAATTTCTCAGTTCATCACTTAAAAGTTCTACTTTCTACAAAAGATTAGAACACAATTATGCTAAGTTCTTTACACTTAATAACAAGGATTTTCTTTCCTCCAATTTCTGAAAACATATTCTTTCTATCCATCCAAGACCTCCTCAGACGTACCTTTAACTTTCATGTATCTACTGACATCACGTCATGATGATATATACATATAAATTATTCTTAAAAACATTCTGAATATGTGTGTACAAAAAACAATACAAGCTTTCTCTACAGCTCTCCACTTTTCTGAGCTCTCACCAACATCACCTTTAACATATTTCTACCAACCGTCTCTTCAAGGCAACCTAGGCTTTTCTAATAAGCATCTCAAAACTCTTCCAGCCTCTACTCATTGCCTAATTCCAAGACCACTTGCACATTTTTATGCATTTGTCTCAATAGCCCTCCAATTAACAGTAACAAAATCTGTTTTAATTGGCTAGGGCTGCCATAAGAAAGTACTACATTTTGGGTGGCCTTAACAAAAATTTATTTTCTCACAGTTCTTGAGACTAGCTAGATCCAGGTGTTGGCAAGGTTGATTTCTTCTGATGACTGTCTTCATTTGGTCTTTCCTTTGTCCTAATTAATTTTTATGGCTGAAAAATATTCCATTGCATGGATATGTTACATTTGTGAATCCTTTCATCAGTTGATGGATATTTGAACTGTTTCCACTTTTTGGCTATTGTGAACAATGCTGCTTTGAAGATTTGCATACAAGTGTTTGAAGGACATGGTTTCATTTCTGGAGGTAAATGCATCAGAGTTGGATGCCTGGTGATACAGTAAATCTACATGTGGAGGCTAAAGCAACTTCATCTTGGTTGCTAATCCACATGCTGGTTTCTGATTCACTCCTATTCCAGGAAGGCTTCTAAGATTTCTACCTCATCTACTGTTACTGTAAATCCTGCTCTTTGGCTGGTTCATACAGCATTTTTGTTTTTCCCTGAAGTATCTACATCACTTGTCCTACACATTCCTTCCCTATGGTATATGAGCCTAGGTCTCTCAGTAGTAATGGCGCAGAGACCCATCATCTTGCAGCTGCCCGGGACATGGTAAGTCCTCATTAAATGTTTCTTTCTGAAAAACTGGATAGTTCAGCCTCTTTCTTTGGCCTTTCAGCTTCCACAAAGTTTAGATAGGTTTGCATAGATCTGCTCACTGTGGAACACTAGGTTTAACATTTGAAGAAACATCCAAACTGTTTATTTCAAAGTGGCTGCTGCATTTTAAATCCCCAGTATATGAAGGTTTGCATTTCTCCACACTCTCACCAACAGTTTTTGTCTCTATCTGCAGCTATCCCAGTGGTTGAGAAATTGTATTTCATTGTGATTTTAATTTGCATTTCCCTAATGTCTAATACTAAGCATCTTTTCATGAGATAATTGGCCATTCATATTCTCTTTGGTGAAATACCTTTTCAAATAATTTGCCTATTTTAAAATAGGGCCATTTCCTTATTGCTGAGTTTGAGTTCTTTATGTATTCTGAATATCAAATAAGTTACAAATATTTTCTCCCAATCTATGGCTTATCTTTTCACTTTATTGATCTTTTTTTTTTTTTTTTCGGTTTTTGGCTGGGGCTGGGTTTGAACCCGCCTTCTCTGTCATATAAGGCCGGCACCCTACTCCTTTGAGCCACAGGAGCTGCCCATCGATCATTTCTTTTGAAGCACAAAAGTTTTAAATTTTGATAAAGACTTATTTATTATTTTTTCTTTCATCACATGTGCTTTGGTTTTACATCCACAAAATCTTTGCCTAACTCAAGATCGTAAAGATTTACCCCTGTTTTTTTCTAGGAGTTTTATAGCTTATAGTTTACATATAGGTAAATGATCCATTTGGAGCTAATTTTTGTGTAATGTGTGAGGTAAAGGTCCATTCTCTTCCTTTTCCATGCGAACCATCATCATGTATTGAAAAGAAGAATATCCTGTCTCCTACTGAATTGTGTTGGCACTTTTGTCCAAAATTAATAAGCCTTAAGTGTGAAGATTTATTTCTGGACTCTCAATTCTGTTCCTTTGAATTATGTGTCTTTTCTTATGCCACAACCACACCACACTGTTTTGATTACTGTAGCTTCATAGTGAGTTTTCAAATTGAGAAGTGCACATCTTTCAACTTTGTTCTTTCTTTAAGACGTTTTGGCTATTCTTGGTTTCTTAAATTACCATATAAATTTTATGATCAGCTTGTCAATTTCTAAAATTGACAGCTCATATTTTGGTAGAGATAGCATAAGTCTTTAGATCAACTTTGAGAATATTGCCATCTTAATAATATTGTCTCTGGTGCATAAATATGAGCTATCTTTTCATTTATTTAGATTTTCTTTAACTTTTGGCACCAATGTTTCGTAGTCTTCAGTGTATAAATCTGGCACATCTTTTGTTAAATTTATTCCTAAGCATTTTATTCTTCTTCAATGCTAATGCAAACAGACTTGTTTTTCTTAACTTCATTTTTGTACTATTCATTAGTGGTTCACAGAAATTCATTTTTGTATATATCTTCCATCTTGCTACTTTCTTGAACTCCTCTTTTACTTGTAGAATTGTGTGAATGTGTGTGTACATGCATGCATGTGTTATGACTTCATATATATAGAAATGTCCTCTGTAAATAAAACATTTTACTTATTTTCCAATCTGGAAATTCTTTTTCTTCCCTAATTACACTAAATAGAGCCTCCAAAGTCAAATAGAAGTGGTAAGGGTGGACTTCCTTCTATTTCCAATTTTAAGGAGAAAGTATTTAGTCTTTCACTATTAAAACCATTAAGTATAATATCAGCTGTGGGATTTTTGCAATTTCCCTTTATTACCTGAGAAAATTCTCTTCTATTCCTAGTTGGTGGAGAATTTTATTATGACTAGATAGTGACTTTTGTGATATTTCTTTTGCAATCTTAGAACATTGTGAAACATTTTTACACATCTATTGAGATGATCATGTGGTGTTTGTCCTTTATTCTATTAATATTGTGAATTATATTAACTGATTTTAAGATAATAAAGGTATTAAACTAACTTTGAATGCCTTACCTAAATCCCACTTGATCATGACATATAATCATTTTTATATTTTGCCAGATTTGGCTTACCCATATTTTGTTGAGGTTTTGTGCATCTATATTCATGAGAGATTTGGTCCATATGGTTTCCTTTTCTTGTGACATCTTTATTTGAGTTTGGTATTCAGAATAATACTGGCCTAGAGCAGCACCTGTGGCTCAAAGGAATAGGGCACCAGCCCCATATACTGGAGGTGGTGGGTTCAAACCCGGCCCTTGCCAAAAAAACGCAGAATAATACTGTCCTCATGGAATAAGTTGGACAATGTTCTCTCTTCCTCAATTTTCTGAAGAGTATGTAAAGGATTCATATTATTTCCTACTTAAATTATTGACAAGATTCACCATTGAAGCCATCTGGGCTTTGTGGAAAGTTTTTTTTTTTTTTTAACTTTTAATTTTCAAATAATTATTCGTTCACAGGAAGTTGCAAAAAATAATGTACAAAAAATAATGTCCTGTATTCCAGTTTCCCTAAATGGGTAATATTTTATACAATTAGAGTACAACATTAAAACCAGGAAATTGATATTAGTACAATGCACAGAATCTATTCAGATTTTACCACATTACATGTGCTCATTTGTGTGTGTGTTTCTGCAAAATTATATGCATAGATATATGTAGAGTCATGAGATTCAGAACTCTGCATCACCACAAGACCTTCTAATGCTTCCCTCTAATAGCCATATCAATACCCACTCACTATCTTGGGAAGATTTTAATCACTATCAATCTTTACATCTTACAGATCTACATAGATTTTCTATTTCTTCTGGATTCAGTTTTGGTAATTTGGTTCCTCCTAGGAATTTTCTATTTCATCTTAGAGGTTTAATTCGTGGGAATAAAGTCATTTATGGTATTTCCTTAAAATCCTTTAAATTTCTGCAAGATTGGTAGTGATATTCCCTCTTTCATCCCAGATTTTAGCAATTTGTGTCTTTTCTCCATTTCTCTTGATTAATCTGGCTAAGGGTTTCTCAAAATTTTTCAGTGTTTTCAAAAACTTTTAGTTTCATTTATTTTCTCTGTCTTTTTCTGTTTCCTATTTTACTTATTTCCACATAATCTTCATTATTTCCTTACTTCTTGCTTTTGATTTAGTTTCTCTTCTTTCTCTTGTTTCTTAAAATAGAATATTAGGTTATTGATTTGAGGTCTTCCTTATTAACATAGGTGTTTCAAACTACAAATTTCCTTCTAAACACTATCTTATCTGCATTCCATAAATTCAAGATATTATGTTTTTTATTTAATTCAGCCCAAATATTTTCTAATTTCGTTAGTTACTTCTTTCACACTTGGTATTTAAGAGTATTTCACTTAATTTCTACAAATTAGTGGATTTCCTTAATTTCCTCTTGTTGATTTCTATAAATTTATTTCATTATTTAATTACATCTAAGAGAATTATTTTATGGTATATTATATAGTATGTCCTGAAGACTGTTCCATGTACACCTGAGAAGAGTATGCATTCTGATGTTGTTGACTGAAGTATTCAGTAGATTCTACCCAGATGTACTTTGAAGATAGCATCAAATCTTCTACATCTTGCTGATTTTCTGTCTAATTGTTCTATCTGGTATTGGGAGTGAGGTATTAAAGGCTCCAACTATAATTGTCAAATTTTTGTGTCCCTTCGGTTTGGTCATTTTGCCTTATATATTTTAGGGCTCTGTTCTAAGGATCATATATGGGCTTTTTCATTAATTCTAACTTTAATCACTACAAATTATCTTTATCTCTAGCAATATTTTTTGTCTTAAAGTCTATTTTCTCTAACATTAATATGGTTTTTCCATATTTCTTATAGTTGATGTTTACATGACATATTTTTCATAATTTTGCTTCTTACCTATTTGTACATTTGAATCAGAACTGTTTCCTGTACACAGCAAACAGCTGGATCTTTAGTTTTAAGTTTTACCTTTGAATTGCCTGATCCGTTCAAATTTATTATGTTAATATGTCTGGAGTTATATCTACCATTAATTTTCTATTTATCTTATAGTGCTCGTGTTACTATTTCTCCTTTTGCTACCTTCTTTTGTATTAAGTGAAATTTTTTAGCATGTCATTTTAACTATTTGGTTCATTTTTAAACTATATTCTTACTTTTATATTGGTTGCTCTAAGGATTATAATATACACTTTAAATCATCAGCGTCTACTTCATATGGATGCCAACTTAATTCTGGTAAAATGCAGAAACTTTAGTCCAATATGGTTCCATTTATACACCCTCTCTTCTGCTGCCATGTATATTATATCTATGTACGCTATAAACTAAATAATACAGTGTTATAATTATTGCTTTATATAATCTCATGTCTTTTACAGAACCTAAAAGAAGAGAAAAATATATTTATAGAGATTTAAGTAACAATCTACTTATCATTCTCAGTATACTTCATTTCTTCTCATGGATTCTATATATTATCTCAAGTCATTTCCTTGCTTCAATATAGCTTCATTCCCTACCTTCTATTTATGCTATTATTGCCATATATTACATCTTTATATGGTAAAAGGCTAATAATACAATTTATAATTATTACTTTATGTAATTTTTAAGTGAGGTAAGAAAATGAGAAAAGACCAGGTACAGTTGCTCACCCCTGTAATCCTAGCACTCTGGAAGGCCAGAGCAGGTGGATTGCTTGAGCTTATGAGTTCAAGACCAGCCTGAGCAAGAGTAAGACCCCCCCTCTATTAAAAATAAAAAAACTGGGTGGCACACATAGCTCAGTGGGTAGGGCGCCAGCCACAAACACCAAGGCTGGCAGGTTCAAACCCAGCCTGAACCAGCTAAACAACAATGACAACTGCAACAAAAAAACAGCCAGGCATTGTGGTGGGTGCCTGTGGTCCCAGCTACTAGGAAGACTGAGGCAAGAGAACCACTTAAGCTCAAGAGTTTGAGGTTGCTGTAAGCTGTGACGCCATGGCACTCTACTGGGTGACATAGTGAGACTCTGTCATAAAAAAAAAAAAAAATAGAAAAACTGGCCCAGTAACATGGTGTGCTGGTAGTCCAAGTTATTGGAGAGGCTCAAGCAAGAGGATTTATGAACTCCAAGAGACAGAGGTTTCTGTAAGCTAGGACCCCACAGCACTCTACACAGGGCAACAGAGTGAGACTCTACCTCCAAAAAAAGAAACAGAAAAATATTATGTACTGTATTATAATTGCCTAATTGCATTCATTAGCATTCTTTTTCTCCACATAGATTCAAATGAAATGTCACTGTTTCAGAATAAAATAGCTTGCTTTAATATTTCATGTAATGAAAATCTGTTAGCAATAAATTCTCTCAGTCTTTGTTGATCTGGGAATGTCTATATTTTACTTTCTTTTTTTATTGTTTTTTTTTTGAGACATAGTCTCACTCTGTCGCCCTGGATAGAGTGCCATGGCATCAAAGCTCACAGCAACCTCAAACACTTGGGCTCAAGTGATCCTCTTGCCTCAGCCTCCCAAGTAGCCAGGATTACAGGCGCCCACCACAATGCCCAGCTAGTTTTGGAGTCGGGGTCGGGCTCTTGCTCAGGCTGGTTTACTTTCATTTTTGAAAGATAATTTTTATCTACAGCTATACTACCCTGAACACACTTGATCTTGTCTAAAAGATAATTTTTCTGGATGTAGGATTCAATATTGAGAGGATTTTTTTTTCTTTTAGCATGTTGAATATGTTACTGCACAAGTGTGTCCTCTATTGCTTCTGATGAAAAGTCAGCTTTGTACATGATGAGCCAATTTTATTTCACTGTTTTCAAAACTTTCTAGTTGTTTTTGGCTTTTCAGAGTTTGACTATGATGCATGTAAGTGTGGATGATTTTTGAATATATCTTGGCATTTATTGAGCATTTGGTATGTATGGATTAATGTCATGGTAATGTTTTGCATCAAATTTGGAAAGCTTTTGACCAATATTTCTTTAAATATTTTTCTGCCATTTTTTATTTTGCTCTTATTATGATATTCCCATTATGCATATGTTGATATACTTAATTGTGTCCTACAGGACTCAGAGACACTGTTCATTTTTCTACATGCTTTTTGCTTTCTGTTTTTCAGATCAGATAATCTCTACCTATCTTTAAGTACACTGATTCTTTATTCTGCCAGCTCAAGTCTGCTGTTGAGATACTCTAGAAATTTTTCATATCTATTATTTTACTTTTCAACTCCAAATTTTCCATTTGCTTCCTTTTTAATAATAATTTCTACTTCTTTATTGCTGGTCTCCATTTGAGGAGTCACTGTCACCTTAATTTTCCTTAATTGTTTAAATACACTTTTCTTTGGTTCTTTGAACATATTTATACTAGCTGCTTTGAAGTCTGTTTGCCAAAGCCAACATCTGGGCCCCCTGAACATAGTTTCTTTTGCCTGCCTTATGTTTCTACATATTGTATAGGTCACACATTCATGTTTCTTTGAATGTCTCATAGTTTTTTACTGAATCCTGGACATTCCAGAAAATATATTATAGCAACTGTGAATTTATATCTCCCAGGAATTATTGTTTTCACTCTGTTTGTTTGTTTGTTTTATTACTTTCCTGTGAATTCTGTTTACCTTGTAGTGTTTAATGTCACTGTATATCACACTTAATAGTGAAAGACTAAATGCTATCCCCTACGATCAAGAACAGAACAAGAATGTCTGTTCACACAACCTGTATTCAACATTGCAGTAGAGGTTAAATCAAGATTAAAAAATCAAAGGCACCCAGACTGGAAAAGAATTAAAAATTAGTATTCACAGAAGACATGATCTTCTAAGTAGAAATTTTCATGTAATCTAGAAAACTAATAGAACTAATAAGCGAGTGTAGTGAGGTTTCAGTATATAAGATTAATAAACTAAAATCACTTGTAGTTCTATAGAGTTACAAAGAATCATTGCAATTGAAAAACAGAAATAGGATAATGATTTCTGGAAAAAAAAAATATATATATATATCAGTAAAGATACAGAAAAAAGGGAACCAAACAGAAATGCTGGATCTATAAAAAAGTACAATAATTGAGATGAAAATTTACTGAAGAGTCTCAACAGCAGAATAGAATGGGTAGAAGAAACACTCGGAAAACTTGAAAATAAATTGACTGAAATCATCCACTCTGAGGAACAGAAAGAAAATGGAATTTTTTTAGAAGAACAGATCCCTGAAGACTATGGGATACCATCAGCATACCATCATATGTACAATAGGAGTTCCAGAAGGGGAAAGAGAGAAAGCAATAGAAAGAATATTTGAAGACATAATATCCACAAACTTCCCAAATTACATGAAAGATATGAATCTACACATCTAAGAAGTTCACACTCCTAGCATGATAAAATCAAAGAGATCTACACTGATACACACAAATTGTCAAAAGGCAAAGAAAAAATTCTAAGAGTAGCAAAAGAGAAGAACATCACATACCAAAGATCCTCGATAAGACTAATAGCTTATTTTCCATCAGAAACCATAGATACCAAAAGTCAGTGGGATGACATAAAGTGCCAAAAGAATAAAACTGTCCACCAAGAAATCTATATTCATCAAAATTATCTTCCAACAACTGAAAGAGAAATTAAGACATTCTCAGATTAACAAAAACTGAAGGAGTTCATCTCTATTAGGCCTGCCCTACAAGAATGCTAAAAGAGCACCTCAGGCTCAAATGAAAGTACTCTAGGCAATAACACGTAGCTGTATGAAGAAATAAAGAACACCAGTAAATGTACCACATAGGGAAGGTAAAAGTCAGTATTATTATATTTTTGGTTTGGGATTCCTTTCTCCTCTTTTTTATTAAATGATTTTAGAAATAAATGCCTAGAACAAATCATTACAAATTTATATATAATGGCACAGAATGTAAAAATACATAATTTATGAAAAACAACATGAGTGAGTGATGTTTCCTAAAATTGAGTTTTGTATACTATTGAAAATAAGTTGGTATTAATTCAAACTAGATTGTTATAAATTAGTGTTAATTTTAATCCCCAGTGTAACCATTAAGAAGTAACTAAAAGAAATACGTAACTCATTTAGGGAACTGGATACTTGGGGTTCCTGAGAGGAACTAAAGGAGGAGGGCTGTTAGCTCTGCTTATTCTCATTGCTGGTTCTCTCTTTTCCAGAAGGAAAGTTCTGGAAGCCCAGCCAGGGGTGATGTTTCTTCACAGATTCTGCACTAACCTGACAGCTTCAGGCCTAAAGTTTGGAGCCTACTTCCATGGGGACTTGGCTGTGATGGTTAGATGATGGTTTCTACTACAGACCTTACGCTGTGACCGGTGGAGAGCCATGCCCTTTCTGACTGGTTGCTGTGGATTTTGCTGTCACAAAGGATGTCCTCTAGCTGGTGTTGACCAGATTATAGGAATATTTTTCCTGTATTAACCTGTGTGAGCAGCTGTAGTCATATTGGAGGAAAAACTCACCTAGAAATTTGGGGGCACTTATGAGACAAGTAGATAGATTGCTTTCACTTTATCTTATACAACCATCTAGTTTAATCTGAAGAATTCCAATAAAATAATTTAAAGCAAATTTAAAAATACATAAAAAGTAATGACAAGAGAATCAAAAAAGGACATTAAGAAACATAAATTAATCACAAAAGAAGGCACTAGAGAAATTGAGGAACAAAAATAATATAAAATGTAGAAAATGAATACAGAGCAAAGTAATCCCTTCCTTGTAGACATGTACTTTAAGTTACTTTAAATCATTTACTCTAATTTAAAAGTTAAGTTAAAAGACAGAGCTTAGCAGAATGCATTTTTGTGTGTGTGTGTGTGTGGTTTTTGGCCAGGGCTAGGTTTGAACCCACCACCTCCGGCATATGGGACCGGCACCCTACTCCTTGAGCCACAGGCGCCACCCCAGAATGCATTTTTTAAAAACACACAATCCAAATATATACTGTCTAAAAAAACAAACTTTAGATCTAAAGACTTTCAAATAGTTTGAAAGTGAAAGGACTGGAAAAGATATTTTACACAAATTAGATCAAAAAGAGAGCTGTTAAGGAATTCTCAAGACAACTTCCGGAAAAAAAAAAAAAGACTAAAGAGATGCAATTGACAGTGCCAGATGCCAGGATTTATTCTGAAGCTACAACAGGATAGTTTGGTGCCACCACAACAATAGATGAATAAACCAATGGAAAAGAGCAAAGAGCCCAGAAACAGACCTAGCTCATATGCAACTTAAAACACACCATAAATCACAGAGTTTCACAGTTCCAGGGGCTCTGCAGGGTTACTCAATACATGACTTTTAACATTTGGCATTTTTTGGCAAAGAAATTACCTAAACCTTATTGTATTTCTTGAATGGATAAGATACTAGTAGGAAATGAAGATTCACTTCTTGGGCGACTTCCACATTTTCCTTCAAATATGAAGGGAAGCTTGGCTTTTTTCACCAACTGCTTGTAAAGGCTAAGCCCCCATTACTAAAAGTCCTGGCGCCAAAGTTGCACTTCCATGCAGGGTGCTGAGGCAGGCTCGAGGGTGAGCTGAATCACTCCTCAAATCTCAACTTAAGGGTCCCACTCTTGAGCCCTGATGAGTGGCTCATATGTATGGCTCCAAGAGTTGCCTGATGGGTCCCTGCTGAGTGAGTGCGTGGAAGATTCAATAACAGATTGGGGTGTGGGAAGATCTCTGGCACGCCAAGCAATCCTCCTCAAATCTGGGGCCCTTTCTGCCCACATGATCCACCCCTTAAGAGATGACCTTAGCTGGAGACTAGGGATGACAGAGACATCTCCAAACCATTGACCCTGGAGTCATGACATCAGATTAGTCCATTTGCCACCACAAGCCTCACTTTGCAGACAGGCAAAGCAAATATTAATATAGTACATACCTCAAAGGGTTATGGAGGGCTAAAGGACTGCAAAGGAGCATGACTTTCCTTCTCATTCACCCCTCTATTTTGATGGCCTGCCACAGAGTAGGAGCTCAATAAATAACTGTCGACTGAATAAATGCATACAGGCAAGTCACACTTAGGACAGAGGCTGGCTCACAGTCAGGACCTGGTAAGTATAATGATGATTACAGGACCTGTCACCTGCTCTAAAGAGAGATTCCCTTCTCTGGGTGCAAGCACCACAGCACAAGCAGAAAAACAGGGAGAAGACTGACCTTCAGTTCTCTCAAAGGGTCTGTGCAACCTTTTCCTAAGTAGTTTAACTCTAATCTCTCTAGGTATGCTCTTATTTTCCATAGCCATACGTTACATGAATTTAAAATTGCATGCTAAAAGCCATTCATTAAGGTTCACTTTCTATACAATTTTTAAAGATAATGTAAATCATTGCAAGTTCTTTAAAGAAATTAATTGGAGGAGTCATTTCAAAGATGGCAGGGTTTAGGCATGTGGCCTCATAGCACAATATGGTCACATGGTGGTGTCATTTAGGCGTCAGTAAATCCTTGCAACAGTTGCTTGGTCTGTATCTTCCAGCACATGCAACTGTACCCCAGCGCTCAACTTCTGCAAGTGGTTACCACAAACACACTATTTTAAAATTATTATTAGTGTAAAATGGGCATCCCTTAGGTATTAGCACTAGTGCCAGACCTGAGAAATACAACAGGAATCAGTTTTGAGAGTCTGTGAAATAGAAGACACAAGGTCATGAAAAAATGAAAGGAAAGCAATATGGCAGTTCCCTGGAGGCTGAGTGTCCTCTGCGGGGCCCAGTGGGGCTGAGCTCTGTTCCTTTCAACCCCAATGGTCTGACCTGCTCATGTCTCAGCATTTCTCCAGGAACAACCTACCCCAGGATGGGGTGGAGCACTGCACATACACCTGTCACCAGTCCATTATTCTGGCTCCAAGGGTGCATCTCCCCACTGGACTAGGGAGAGGGTTGTCAGTATTTTGCTCCTGGGCCTGCTTCCAGCTGTTTATTTGAATCCTTGTTCTGCGATGGAATACTCCCTGGCTACAGGTCTTATTCTCTATAGTCACAGGGAGTTGTTACTATGTTCATGGGAGACACTGCAGAAAGCTGCCAAGGCACTTGCAGCTTTAACGTTTGCCGGGCTTTGTTATTTCAACTATTATAATGTGGGCATGTGCAAAGTTATTGCCATGATGTAGACGCTCTGGCCACTTTGACTTAATACCTTGAAAATTGATTGTATACCTCTTTGCCTCTGCTTTGTCTTGCCATTCAATTCTTAAGAAGAAGGAAATAAATAAGTCCATTGGTGGACAAATCTCTTGTCGTAATCATGTGTTTATTTTCAAAATTTAATCTTTGAGGAAAAGCTTTGAGAGGTATTGTGTCCTAGAAATTGTAAGACTCAGTTCTGTCTTATGACAAGTTAATATTATGGTGAGTTAATGAAGTTGTCTCTCAATTTCTCACAAGACTCACAATAAAACTAAACATTATATACCTACATGAGCTTTTGCCTTTTAATGTATTGATCTCTGAAAGAGAATTCAGCATTATTACTATCTATATATGACCAAATGTGTAAATTTGTTCTAGAAATAATGGACAAAGAGAAGGACTATTAATTCATAAAGACTTGGCAGAAAATTAGATAGTGTTTAATTTTTAAAAACTTCCCTTTCTGTTCAGTTAATACCAGCCATCCTAGGGAAACTCTAAAATTAGGAAATACTGATATCTCTCGCACATTCTGAATTTCTAAATCCTAGGAAGAAGATTCTGGAAAGATGGCCAACTAGAGGCTGCCTCTCCAGAGGAAGAGAAGTTGTACTGAAGTGGACTTAGAGAAGCTGCCAGGAGTAACTGCCAACTGACCCACAGGGGCCAATCCATCAGGGTAACTGCAGACTTCTCTAATGAAACTTTTCAAGCCAGAAGACAATGGTCATCTACCATTAATCTGCTTAAACAGAACAATTTCCAACCCAGAATTCTATATCCAGCTAAGCTAAGCTTTAAAATTGACAGAGAAATCAAATCTTTTGCTGATATGCAAACATTGATGAAATTTGCCACAATAAAACCAGCTCTACAGGAAATACTTCAACCTGTTCTGTACACTGACCATCACAATGGACTGCCAGCAAAGTAAGCACTCAGAAATTAAAGGACAGAACCTAGCTTCCACAATGATGCAAAAGACAAAACTAAGCAACGGACTTTCACAATATAAGATGACTAGAATGCCACCACAGTTAGAAATTATCTCAATAAATGTTAATGGCTTGAATTCCCCACTGAAGAGACATAGATTGGCTGATTGGATTAAAAACACAAGCCATCCGTTTGCTATCTGCAGGAAACATACCTAGCCTCAAAAGACAAATTAAAACTCAGAGTTAAGGGTTGGAAGACAATTTTTCAGACAAATGGAATTCAGATAAAAGAGGGGTTGCAATCTTATTTTCACATACATGAATAAAGCAACTAAATTCAAAAAAGACAAAGATGGTCACTTTGTATTGGTCAAGGTAAAAATACAACAAGAAGACATTTCAATTCTAAATATTAATTCACCCAACTCAAATGCTCCTAAATTCTTGAAACAGATGTTAATTAGTCTAAACAATATAATATCCTATAACACCATAGTAAGAGAAGACTTTAATACTCCTCTTACAGAGCTGGACAGATCCTCTAAACAGAAATTACACAAAGATATCAGGGACTTAAATGAAACCCTAGAATAACTGTGCTTGATAGATGTATATAGAACACTCTATCCCAAAACTAAAGAATATACATTCTTCTCATTGGCCCACAGAACATTCTCCAAAATTGATAATATCCTAGGACACAAAAAAAACCTCAACAGAATAAAAAGAATTGAAATTTTACTTTGTATCTTCTCAAACCACAAGGCACTAAAGGTGGAACTCACCTCCAACAAAAACATCCAACCCCACACAAAGGCATGGAAATTAAACAATCCTGTGCTGAATAAGAGTTGAGTGCAGGATGAAATAAAGGAAAGCATTAACTTTCTTGAGCATTACAAAAATGAAGACACAAGCTACCAAAACCTGTGGAATACAGCAAACTCAGTCCTGAGAGGAAAATTTATCACTTTAGATGCCTACATTCAAAAAATAGAAAGAAAATGCATCAGAAACCTCACAAGCCATCTTATGGAATTGGAAAAAGAACAATCTAAGCCTAAACCCAGCAGAAGAAAAGAAATATCCAAAATTAAATCACAGATTAATGACATTGAAATCAAAAGAATCATTCGGAAAATTAATGAAATAAGGAGTTAGTTTTTTGAAAAAAATAAATAAATAAAATAGATAAACCTGTGGCCAGACTAACTAGAAATAGAAAAGTAAAATCTCCAGTAAACTCAATCAGAAATGATAAAGGGGAAATAACAACTGATGCCACACAGATACAAGAGATTATCTCTGAATACTACCAGAAACTCTATGCCCAGAAATTTGACAATGTGAAAGAAATGGATCAATATTTGGAATCACACCCTCTCCCTAGACTTAGGAAGAAACAGATCTCCTGAACACACCAATTTCAACCACTGAGATCAAAGAAACAATAAAAAAAATCTCCCCGCAAAAAATGCCCTGGTCCAGATGCCTTCACACCAGAATTCCATGAAACCTTCAAAGAAGAGCTTATTCCTGTACTGCAGAACTTATTCCAAAAAATTGAAGAGGTAGAAATCTTTCCAAGCATGTTCTATGAAGCAAAAATCGCCCTGATCTCAAAACCAGGAAAAGGCCCAACTAAAAAGGAGAACTTCAGACCAATTTCACTAATGAATATAGATGCAAAAATTCTCAACAAAATCCTAGCCAATAGATCACAGCTTATCCTCAAAAAAGGCATATATCGTGATCAAGTAGGTTTCATCCCAGGGATGCAAGGCTGGTTTAACATATGCAAGTCCATAAATGTAATTCACCATATCAATAGAAGCAAAAACAAAGACCATGTGATCCTCTTAATAGATGCAGAAAAAGCATTCAATAAAATCTAGCATCCTTTTCTAATTAGAACAGTGAAGAGTATAGGTATAGGTGACACATTTCTTAAACTGATCAAAGCTATCTATGACAAACCCACAGCTAATATTTTACTGAATGTAGTAAAACTGAAAGCTTTTCCTCTTAGAACTGGAACCAGACAAGGTTGTCCTCTGTTGCCATTACTATTCAATATAGTGCTGGAAGTTCTAGCCAATACAATTAGTCAAGACAAGGAAATAAAGGGTATCCAAATAGGAGCAGAAAAGGTCAAACTCTCCCTCTTTGCTGATAATATGATGTTATACTTAGAGAACCCAAAAAACTCAGCCACAAGACTCCTGGAAGTGATCAAAAATACAGTAATGTCTCAGGATATAAAATCAATGTCCACAAGTCAGTAGCCTTTGTATACGCCAATAACAGCCAAGATGAGAGGCTAATTAAGAACACAATTCCCTTCACCACAGCTTCAAAGAAAATAAAATACCTAGAAATATACCTAATAAAAGAGGTGAAGGACCTCTATAAAGAAAATTATGAAACCGTAAGAAAGGAAATAGCAGAGGATATCAACAAATGGAAGAACACACCATGATCATGACTGGGAAGAATCAACATTGTTAAAATGCCTATACTTCCCAAAGTAATCTACCGATCCATGCCATCCCTATTAGAATACCAACATCGTGGCTCAGTGCCTGTAGCACAGTGGTTACAGCGCCAGCCACATACACTGAGGCTGCCAGGTTTGAACTCAGCCTGGGCCAGCTAAACAACAATGACAACTGCAACAAAAATAAAAAATAATAATAATAATAAAATACCAACATCATACTTTCAAGACTTAGAAAAATTGATTCTTCGTTTTGTATGGAACCAGAAAAAAACCCATATACCTGAGGCAGTTCTTAGTAATAAAAACAAAGCCGGGGGCATCAGCATACCAGATTTCAGGCTGTACTACAAGGTCATAGTGGTCAAGACAACATGGTACTGGCACAAAAATAGAGACATAGACATTTGGAATTGAATAGAAAACCAGGAAATGAAACTAACATCTTACAACCACCTAATCTTCAATAAACCAAATAAAAACATACACTAGAGAAAGACTCCCTATTCAATAAATGAGGCTGGGAGAACTGGATATCCACATGTAAAAGAATGAAACCGGACCCACACGTTTCTCCACTCACAAAAATTGATTCAAGATGGATAAGGGACTTAAACTTAAGGCATGCAACAATAAAAATCCTCAAAGAAAGAATGGAAAAAACACTGGATGATAACAGCCTAGGGAAAGACTTTATGAAGAAGACTGATGTGGCAATTGCAACAACAACTAAAATTAAAAAATGGAACTTAATTACAATGAAAAGCTTCTGTACAGCTAAGGAGACAACAACCAAAGCAAATAGACAACCTACACACTGGGAAAGGATATTTGCATATTTTGAATCAGACAAAAGCTTAATAACTAGGATCTATAGAGAACTCAAATTAATCCACATGAAAAAAGCCAAGAATCCCGTATATCAATGGGCAAGAGAGATGTTGGCTAGAAAACATATGAAAAAATGCTCATCATCCCTAATTATTAGAGAAAAGCAAGTCAAAACCACCCTGAGATACCATCTAACCCCAGTGAGAATGGCCCACATCACAAAATCTCAAAACTGCAGATGCTGGCATGGATGTGGAGAGAAGAAAACACTTTTACACTGCTGGTGGGACTGCAAACTAGTACAAACATTTTGGAAAGAAGTATGGAGAAACCCCAAACCACTGAAGCTAGACCTCCCATTTGATCCTGGAATTCCATTACTGGGCATCTACCCAGAAGGAAAAAAAATCCTTTTATCATAAGGACACTTGCAGTAGACTGTTTATCACAGCTCAATTTTCGATCGCCAAAATGTGGAAACATCCTAAATGCCCACCACCCAGGAATGGGTTAACAAGCTGTGGTATATGTATACCATGGAATACTATTCAGCAATTAAAAAAGATGGAGACATCACATCCTTTGTATTAACCTGGATGGAAGTGGAACACATTATTCTTAGTAAAGTATCACAAGAATGCAGAAGCATGAATCCTATGTATTCAATTTTGATGTGGGGACAATTAATGACCTAGTAAATGGTGGGGGTGGGGAAAATGGAAAGCAGAGAGAGAGAGAGAAGGAGGGAGAGGGTGGGGGAAAGGAAGAGCAGAGAGAGGGAAGGAGGGGTGTGGAGTCTTTGTGTGTGACACACCTCTTGAGGGCAAGACACAATTGTAAGAGGGACTTTACCTAACAAACGCAATCAGTGTAACCTGGTTTCTTGTACCCTCAATGAATCCCCAACAATAAAAAAGAAAAAGGGAACCATGAATCCCTGAGAAAAGAAACAGCAGAAGACATTAACAAATGGAAGAACATACCATGCTCATGGCTGGGAAGAATCAATATCATTAAAATGTCCATACTACCCAAAGCAAATTACAGATTTAATGCAATCCCCATCAAAGTACCAATGTCATACTTTGCAGAACTTTAAAAAATAGTCCTTCATTTCATATGGAAGCAGAAAAAAACTTAATAGCCAATACATTCTTTAGAAATAAAAACAAATCTGGGGGGGGCGGAGCAAGATGGCAGCCGAGTAACAGCTTCCTTGCATCTGGGCACCGTGAGTCTGGGGAGATAGGACTCCAGGCATCTCTGGCTGCTGGGATCTGCCTATCATCACCCCTGAGAGGATACAGGGAGTCAGCGAGAGACTTCTGGACCCCCAGAGGAGGACTAAAACAGTGGAAAACCGGCAAGTGGTCGCGTGTGTTCAATCCGTCTAAACCTGCCCGCAACTGTAAGTTCAGTAGCAGCGAGACTGCAAACCAGAAAGGCCTTACCTGTGAACTGTTTTGGTGTCTTTGGACGTGGCACTCAGCTGAACTGCCTTGGGGAGAGCCTGAGTGGGAGTGTGGAGAACTTTGGCCTTTGTCTAGGGCCCCAGTCTGAGCCGCTGAGCCAGACAGAGCTAATACTGTTTGGCTCTGGGTCACAGGTGGCAGCCATTGTGAGCGATCTGCCCCGGCAAGCTCCGCCCTCAGGATCGCAGAGCTAGAGTTCGGTGGGAGCTGGTAACCCAGCGACCAAGTAGCCTAAGGGCGGGGTCTGAGCCGCCTTGCAGCCCTAACCCTCAGGGGCAGAGGGAGACCAGTTTTGGCACAAAGGGTAAGTGGATAGCCACTTCAGCAGTGATTCCAGCGACAAGCACTTCCCTGGGAAAGCTTCTGCTCAGCAAGTGAACAAGTTCAAAGAGCTTTTTAAGTGGGCTGAAGAGAGAGTTAGGGTGTCTACCTGCTGGGGCTTGAGAAACTAGCAGCCTCCAGTAATATCAGAACTGTGATTAACATCTCATACCCCAGAAGACCACGTGTTGCCCAGACAATATTCAATAACATATACATACTGCTTTGTTTTTGGTTGTGTTTTTTTTTTTTTTGGTTTCGTTGTTTTTTTTGTTTATTTTGATGTTGTAGATTGTTGTTTTGTTTTTTAAGTTCAACCTTTTCCATGCAGATCCTTTTTCTTTCTCAACTTTTCTAGTTTAATTATAATTTCCCATTGCGCCTATTTCAATAATTAGAACTTCATTTTTGTTAGGGTTTCTACCGCTATTATTTGGTTTTCCACCCAATTTTATCCCATAAAGTTTTCGGTTTGCTTGTTTTGGTTTGATTTATAGCATTTTTGTCTTTCCTCTCTACTTGGTGGAGGTGGGGTACTGTGTCTGATCAGGTTAGCAAAGAGCTGCTGACCTCAAAGGAACCACCCAACTGGGCACCCCCAGAAGGTGGTTTTTTTTTTAAGGTTGTATCAAAGTACCCTACTGTACACTTATATTGCTCTGTCTCCCTCTTTCTGTGCCTCTCTTCTTTTTGTCAATATTCCTTTTACCCACCCCCTCTCCTTTCTCTATTTTTCTTTTTTTTTCTTATCACTCAGTCCTCCTTTCTTTCATCCCTTTTTTGCTCTTCAACCTTCTCACCCTTCTGGTCCTGTAACCCTTAGTCCACAGGCATGAGAACTTAAAGAGCAAGAGGAAGTGAAAGAACAATTAGGGCAAGGAAACAGATAAAAGAAATCACTCATGAGGAAGAATCAGCAGAAAACTCCAGGCAACATGAAGAACCAGTCTAGAACAACCCCACCAAGGGACCATGAGGTAGCTACTGCAGAGGATTCCACCTATAAAGAAATGTTAGGAATGACAGAAAGGGAATTTAGAATACACATGTTGCAAACAATGAAAGAAATGATGGAAACAATGAAGATAACTGCTAATAAAGTGGAAAATAACCAAAAGAAAATTCAAAAACAGAATCAAATAAGAGATGAACGATATGAAGAATATAAAAAGGATATAGCAGAGCTGAAGGAACTGAAACAGTCAATTAGGGAACTTAAAGATGCAATGGAAAGTATCAGCAACAGGTTAGACCATGCAGAAGAAAGAATTTCAGAGGTAGAAGACAAAGTTTTTGAGATAACTCAGATAGTAAAAGAGGCAGAAAAGAAGAGAGAGAAAGCAGAACGTTCCCTGTCAGAATTATGGGACTTTATGAAGCGTTCCAACATATGACTTATAGGAATTCCAGAAGGGGAAGAAGAATGCCCCAGAGGAATGGAAGCCATACTAGAGAATATTATAAATGAAAATTTCCCAAATATCACCAAAGATTCTGACACACTGCTTTCAGAGGGCTATCGTACCCCAGGTCGCCTCAACTCTAACCGAGCTTCTCCAAGACACATTGTGATGAACCTGTCCAAAGTCAAGACAAAAGAAAAGATTCTGAAAGCTGCCAGGAGTAAGCGCCAGTTGACCTACAGGGGCAAATCCATCAGAGTGACCGCAGACTTACCTAATGAAACTTTCCAAGCAAGAAGACAATGGTCATCTACCTTTAATCTACTTAAACAGAACAATTTCCAGCCCAGAATTCTGTACCCTGCTAAGCTAAGCTTCAAAATTGATGGAGAAATCAAATCATTTATGGATATACAAACATTGAGGAAATTTGCCACAACAAGACCAGCCCTACAGGAAATACTTCAACCTGTTCTGCACACTGACCACCACAATGGATCAGCAGCAAAGTAAGAACTCAGAAATTAAAGGACAGAACCTAACCTCCACACTGATGCAAAAGATAAAACTAAGCAATGGACTCTCACAAAATAAGACAGATAGAATACTACCACACTTATCAATTATCTCAATAAATGTTAATGGCTTGAATTCCCCACTGAAGAGACATAGATTGGTTGACTGGATTAAAAAACACAAGCCATCCATTTGCTGTCTGCAAGAAACACACCTGGCTTCAAAAGACAAATTAAAGCTCCGAGTCAAGGGTTGGAAGACAATTTTTCAGGCAAATGGCATTCAGAAGAAAAGAGGAGTTGCAATCTTATTTTCAGATACATGTGGATTTAAAGCAACTAAAGTCAAAAAAGACAAAGATGGTCACTTTATATTGGTCAAGGGAAAAATACAACAAGAAGACATTTCAATTCTAAATATTTATGCACCCAATTTAAATGCTCCCAGATTCTTGAAACAGACCTTACTCAGTCTGAGCAATATGATATCTGATAATACCATAATAACAGGGGACCTTAACACTCCTCTTACAGAGCTGGACAGATCCTCTAAACAGAAATTAAACAAGGATATAAGAGACTTAAATGAGACCCTAGAACAACTGTGCTTGATAGACGCATATAGAACACTCCATCCCAAAGATAAAGAGTATACATTCTTCTCATCACCCCATGGAACATTCTCCAAAATGGATCATATCCTGGGACACAAAACAAATATCAACAGAATCAAAAGAATTGAAATTTTACCTTGTATCTTCTCAGACCATAAGGCATTAAAGGTGGAACTCAACTCTAACAAAAACGCTCGACCCCACCCAAAGGCATGGAAATTAAACAATCTTCTGTTGAATAACAGATGGGTGCAGGAAGAAATAAAACAGGAAATCATTAACTTCCTTGAGCATAACAACAATGAAGACACAAGCTACCAAAACCTCTGGGATACTGCAAAAGCAGTTTTGAGAGGAAAATTCATCGCTTTAGATGCCTACATTCGAAAAACAGAAAGAGAGCACATCAACAATCTCACAAGAGATCTTATGGAATTGGAAAAAGAAGAACAATCTAAGCCTAAACTCAGTAGAAGAAAAGAAATATCCAAAATCAAATCAGAGATCAATGAAATTGAAAACAAAAGAATCATTCAGAAAATTAATGAAACAAGGAGTTGGTTTTTTGAAAAAATAAATAAAATAGATAAACCATTGGCCAGACTAACGAGGAATAGAAAAGTAAAATCTCTAGTAACCTCAATCAGAAATGATAAAGGGGAAATAACAAATGATCCCACAGAGATACAAGAGATCATCTCTGAATACTACCAGAAACTCTATGCCAGAAATTTGACAATGTGAAAGAAATGGATCAATATTTGGAATCACACCCTCTCCCTAGACTCAGCCAGGAAGAAATAGAGCTCCTGAACAGACCAATTTCAAGCACTGAGATTAAAGAAACAATAAAAAATCTTCCAACCAAAAAATGCCCTGGTCCAGATGGCTTCACTCCAGAATTCTATCAAACCTTCAAGGAAGAGCTTATTCCTGTACTGCAGAAATTATTCCAAAAAATTGAGGAAGAAGGAATCTTTCCCAACACATTCTATGAAGCAAACATCACCCTGATACCAAAACCAGGAAAAGACCCAAACAAAAAGGAGAATTTCAAACCAATCTCACTCATGAACATAGATGCAAAAATTCTCAACAAAATCCTAGCCAATAGATTACAGCTTATCATCAAAAAAGTCATTCATCATGATCAAGTAGGCTTCATTGCAGGGATGCAAGGCTGGTTTAACATACGCAAGTCCATAAACATTATCCACCATATTAACAGAGGCAAAAATAAAGATCACATGATCCTCTCAATAGATGCAGAAAAAGCATTTGATAAAATCCAGCATCCTTTTCTAATTAGAACACTGAAGAGTATAGGTATAGGTGGCACATTTCTAAAACTGATTGAAGCTATCTATGACAAACCCACAGCCAGTATTTTACTGAATGGAGTAAAACTGAAAGCTTTTCCTCTTAGAACTGGAACCAGACAAGGTTGTCCTCTGTCACCTTTACTATTCAACATAGTGCTGGAAGTTCTAGCCAACACAATTAGGCAAGACAAGGAAATAAAGGGAATCCAAATGGGAGCAGAGGAGGTCAAACTCTCCCTCTTTGCTGACGACATGATCTTATACTTAGAGAACCCCAAAGACTCAACCACAAGACTCCTAGAAGTCATCAAAAGATACAGTAATGTTTCAGGATATAAAATCAATGTCCACAAGTCAGTAGCCTTTGTGTACACCAATAACAGTCAAGATGAGAAGCTAATTAAGGACACAACTCCCTTCACCATAGTATCAAAGAAAATGAAATACCTAGGAATATACCTAACGAAGGAGGTGAAGGACCTCTATAAAGAAAACTATGAAATCCTCAGAAAGGAAATAGCAGAGGATATTAACAAATGGAAGAACATACCATGCTCATGGATGGGAAGAATCAACATTGTTAAAATGTCTATACTTCCCAAAGCAATCTACCTATTCAATGCCATTCCTATCAAAATACCAACATCGTACTTTCAAGATTTGGAAAAAATGATTCTGCGTTTTGTATGGAACCGGAAAAAAACCCGTATAGCTAAGGCAGTTCTCTGTAACAAAAATAAAGCTGGGGGCATCAGCATACCAGATTTTAGTCTGTACTACAAAGCCATAGTGCTCAAGACAGCATGGTACTGGCACAAAAACAGAGACATAGACACTTGGAATTGAATTGAAAACCAAGAAATGAAACTAACATCTTACAACCACCTAATCTTTGATAAACCAAACAAGAACATACCTTGGGGGAAAGACTCCCTATTCAATAAATGGTGTTGGGAGAACTGGATGTCTATATGTAAAAGACTGAAACTGGACCCACACATTTCCCCACTCACAAAAATTGATTCAAGATGGATAAAGGACTTAAATTTAAGGCATAAAACAATAAAAATCCTCAAAGAAAGCATAGGAAAAACACTGGAAGATATTGGCCTGGGGAAAGACTTCATGAAGAAGACTGCCATGGCAATTGCAACAACAACAAAAAAAACAAATGGGACTTCATTAAACTGAAAAGCTTCTGTACAGCTAAGGAGACAATAACCAAAGCAAAGAGACAACCTACACAATGGGAAAGGATATTTGCATATTTTCAATCAGACAAAAGCTTGATAACTAGGATCTATAGAGAACTCAAATTAATCCACATGAAAAAAGCCAACAATCCCATATATCAATGGGCAAGAGACATGAATAGAACTTTCTCTAAAGACGATAGACGAATGGCTAACAAACACATGAAAAAATGTTCATCATCTCTATATATTAGAGAAATGCAAATCAAAACAACCCTGAGATATCATCTAACCCCAGTGAGAATGGCCCACATCACAAAATCTCAAAACTGCAGATGCTGGCGTGGATGTGGAGAGAAGGGAACACTTTTACACTGCTGGTGGGACTGCAAACTAGTACAACCTTTCTGGAAGGAAGTATGGAGAAACCTCAAAGCACTCAAGCTAGACCTCCCATTTGATCCTGCAATCCCATTACTGGGCATCTACCCAGAAGGAAAAAAATCCTTTTATCATAAGGACACTTGTACTAGACTGTTTATTGCAGCTCAATTTACAATCGCCAAAATGTGGAAACAGCCTAAATGCCCACCAACCCAGGAATGGATTAACAAGCTGTGGTATATGTATACCATGGAATACTATTCAGCCATTAAAAAAAATGGAGACTTTACATCCTTCGTATTAACCTGGATGGACGTGGAAGACATTATTCTTAGTAAAGCATCACAAGAATGGAGAAGCATGAATCCTATGTACTCAATTTTGATATAAGGACAATTAATGACAATTATGGTTATGGGGGGGGGACAGGAAGAGGGAAGGAGGGAGGAGGGTGGGGCCTTGGTGTGTGTCACACTTTATGGGGGCAAGACATGATTGCAAGAGGGACTTTACCTAACAATTGCAATCAGTGTAACCTGGCTTATTGTACCCTCAATGAATCCCCAACAATAAAAAAAAAAAAAAGTTTAAAAAAAAAAAGAAATAAAAACAAATCTGGAGGCAACACATTACCAGACTTCAGGTTATACTACAAGACCATAGTGATCAAAACAGCATGGTTCTGGTACAAAAATAGAGACAGAGATCTATAGAACAGAATAGAGAATCTAAAGGTGAACCCAGCCACATAACGCCATTTGATCTTTCATAAACCTAATAAAAGCATGTACTGGGGGTAAAAATTCCTATTTAACAAATGATGCTGGGAGAACTGGCTAGCCACATGTAGAAAACTGAAACTGGATCTGCACCTCTTGCCATTGACAGAAATTGATTCTCACTGGACAAAACATTTACATTTAAGACATGAAACAATAAAAATTCTAGAAGATAGTATGAGGAAATGCTTGAAAGTATTGGCCTGGGAAAAGATTTTATGAGGAAGACCCCCTTGGCAACTGCATTAACACCAAAAATAAATAAATGGGATTTTATCAAGCTAAAAAGCTTCTGCACAGCTAAGAGTACCAAAAACAAAGCAAACAGACAGCCTTCAGAATGGGAGAAGACCTTTACATGTTACAAGTTGAACAAAGACCTGATAACTAGAATCTACAAAGAAATCAAATTAATCAACAACAAAAGAGCAAAGAAACCCATTTATAAGTGAGCAAGAGATTTAAACAGAGACTTTCTGAAGATGACAGATGAATGGCCAACAAACACATGAAAAAATGCTCATCGCCTTTAATCATCAGAGAAGTGCAAATCAAAACCATTCTCAGATATTACCTAACTCTAGTAAGTTTAGCCTACATCACAAAATCCCAAATCTGAAGATGCTAACATGGAAGTGAAGAGAACCAAACACTTCTATACTGCTGGTGGAATTGCAAACTAATACAACCTTTATGGAAAGAAGTATGGAGAATTCTCAAAGACCTAAAAGTCGATCTTCCATTTGATCCTGCAATTCCATTACCAGGTATCTACCCAGAAGAACAAAAATCATTTTACCACAAAGACATTTGTACCAGAATGTTTACTGCAGCTCAATTCATGATTGCCAAGTCATGGAAGCAACCTAAATGCCCATCAACCCATGAATGGATTAACAAACTGTGGCATATGTACACCATGGAGTACTATTCAGCCATAAGAAAAGACAGAGACTTCATATCTTTGGTGTTTACTTGAATGAAGTTGAAACACATTTTTCTTAGTAAAATATCTCAGTAAAGGAAAAAAATTATTCAAGATACTCAATACTAATATGAAACCAATATGTAAACAATTACATGTCCACACAAATGATAAAACACAAATAGAGCCTAGAAAGGGGGAGGGGAGAGGGGAAAGAGAGGAGGGAGGCATGCAATTGGCTGGATCTCACCTAATGTACACAAAGCGAGGGTGTTCAGCATGCCCCCTAGGTGAAGCCTCAACTACAACTTGAACTTTACTTTGGAATTGAGAACAATATAACCTAAAAATGTGTACCCTCATACCTATTTGAAATTTTTTAAAAATACTACATGAAAAAAATCCACTGTAAATCCTAGAAAGAAAAACTTGGAGAGCTTCTAAATGTAGAGAAGTTACATTTAAGGACTAGGTCCCTCTTGTAGATGTATCAAAATATTACAAATGCTAAACTGGGACTTAATTCTCAAATGGATTTTACTTGTTCTAAAATAATCTGTCCACAACATACAACAATAAGTACCAAATTGTTTTTTTTTTCCCACTGTGGAAATCTAATGTGAAAAATGTATTCTATGAACTGATTATTTAAATGTTGTATAATAAAAACATATTCTACTCTTTTATGTAAAAGAAAAACTGCCTGGGCGGCGCCTGTGGCTCAGTGAGTGGGGCGCCGGCCCCATATGCCGAGGGTGGCGGGTTCAAACCCAGCCCCGGCCAAACTGCAACCAAAAAATAGCCGGGTGTTGTGGCGGGCGCCTGTAGTCCCAGCTGCTCGGGAGGCTGAGGCAAGAGAATCGCGTAAGCCCAAGAGTTAGAGGTTGCTGTGAGCTGTGTGAGGCCACGGCACTCTACCCGAGGGCGGTACAGTGAGACTCTGTCTCTACAAAAAAAAAAAAAAAAGAAAAACTGCCATGTGAGTTGTATTGAACTCACTCTAGTTTTGAGGTGGGAGCTTGATGAAGATGTGAAACCTCTGCTCATTGTTTTCACTGTCCATCAGTACCTCTTCCTCCCATACCTCCTGTTGCCCTTCTCCACCTGGCCTGCCCAAGTGCATGGAAAACAATAAAAAATAACAAAGTTTTCATTAAAAATTGTTTTCAAACTTCTTATTCTATTTTTATAATAAAACACCGTGGCCCAAGGGAATTTTTTTTTCTTGTGTGGCAGTCAATATGTTAAAGTAGAAATATATGACAATAGCTGTAGATAGATGGCCACCAAGAAAACATACATACATACACACCCACAATCTAAGGGAAAAACTAGTCTTAATAAATTTATATTTTAAACTATGTAGGTCTTCAGAAGCTCATTGCTTCAAATAAAATGAAACCACCCTGAAAATGTGTTGTGTTGTTCCTAAATCTGTCCCTGGAGCCAGATAGAAAAATCAAATCTTGTTCTCCACAACCGCCCTTTAGATATTTGAGGATGGAGTATTGTTCCCATGTGGGGCCAATTTCAAAAGAAATGAAGCCACAGGCATTCCCTGCGCTGTAGGTACAGGGGCTCCACCCACAACCTTCCATTTCCTTCATTCAGATGGGTACCTTGAGGCCTGGGCCAGCAGCCCCCACTCCTGACCATAAGTCAGACAGTACAACTGACAGGTCCCTAGATTCATTCCTTCCAAACTTCCTGCCTCCCTTCCTCCCTTTCTTCCTTTTTCCCCCTCCTTTTTCTAACTTAAAGGGCATTATACTGCACATCTGGTTCTGTCACTTGCATTTTTTCACTTAATGACATCTCACAGCCATCTTTCTTCCTTTGTACATGTAAACTAATCACATCCTTTGAATGACTGTCTGAAATTTCATGCTGTAGCTACATCAACTTATTTAACCAAATCCCCTCTTGGGCTTCTTTCTTTCACACAAATATGGAGGTTGGGCCATTTACACAGTATAACTCAGAGACACAGAAATACATATTTATTTATCCATAAATTGAATGAAATTACTCTCATGCATCATCCCTCATTTCCATAGATGGTGTCAACAGATAAACTGGCACCTACAATTTGTTCAGCCATTTCTAGATGGCTCCCAGACCCTCCCAGGCTGACTCAGCCTTCTTTTGGTAAAGGTCTGGTCTGCCATTCCCCCCACATACCCTGCATCTTGTTTCCCTTCTTCCCTGAGAACAATCTATGTTTGGATGTTGTAGAGGCTCCCAAATTTCACTCCCCAACATCAGAAAGGGTTGGAGTCTCTTCCATCTTTGACAACTGAAGAGTAGCTGGCAGACCTAGTGCTCTTCCCTGCTGTAGCCTCCTATTATGACTATGGCTCGTCCAGACAATATCTCACAGTGATTCTCAACCTTCTAATGCCACAATGTATTTTCATTATTACAAAGGGGTCACAACCCACAGGTTGAGAACTGCTGCTAGGGTATGTCTCGTGGGAACTGGCCCCGGAACCTCTCCTCAGCCTGCCTGGTGTGCACTGAGCAGGGCTCTGGGAGGCTGCCTTGGACCTATCCCTCCGAACATTTCCCTTGACCCTTGAGTGTCTACTCTCTACAGAGCAGGTGCTCAGCACTATGCTGGATTTGGGTTTCTGTGCAGCACCCACATTCTAGCCATTGAGCAAAGTTGGTACTGCCTACACACCCTGAGACATCTTCTGATTATCTCATGTCCTGCCCCTTTCTGGGCCAATGCCCAAGTACCGAGGACACCAAGCCCTTTGGAAACACCCTAGATAGGGTGAAATGATTTGTGACAAATGTGCCCCTGCAATGTATTGGGCAAAGACTGATTATTTTGATAACTTTTACTAAGACAATGAAATAGCAACCTAAAAAAGAGTCTTGATACCCACTTATGTCATACCTAAAAATAAATACCTAATAGATCATCAATTAAAATGTGAAAGCAAAAATTGTTATACATTGAGTAAAAAAGAAGTGGAATTATGACTTTGGAGTGAGCAGAATACTTTTAGAATAGAACATAAAATATATTGTCCACAAAGGTAAAAAAATGAATAAAAGAATTTCCATTAATTAAAGACAGCATTAGAATAATGCAAAGGTAAATCATTGAGCACATGAGTTTTTGCAATTCATATACTCACCAATGGATTTATATTAAGAATATATAAAGAGTGGTAGCTCATTCCTACAATTCCAGCACTTTAGGAGGCCAAAGCAGGAAAATCACTTGGGCCCAAGAGTTTGAGACCAGCCTAGGCAACATAGTGAAACCCTGTCTCTAAAAATATGAATATATAAAAATACTCCTGTGCATTAATAAGAAAAAGATAACCCAGTATAAAATAGACAAAAGAATTGAATAAACACAAACAGAATATCCAAATATCTAATACATACATATATAGTGTATATATATATATACACACAAATTAAGCCAAAATAAGACTTCTATTTTTACCATGACATATCTTCCTTCCTATTATAAACAAGTAAAAAACTAGACAAAACCTATAAAACAATCCTTTTAAGATATGAAATAAATCAGACAAGCCCTACAAAGATCTCAACTTTCTAGATCAGGGCATTTTCTGGAAGGAAATCCAAGAAATAGAATCCAAATAAAGCATGGCAGACCTGCTGAGATGAGAAAACAGACCTTAATATTAAGGAAGTTCAGACAACTGGAATTTGTGTTATAAAGTATAGGGCAATAGTGAATCAGGTAGACAAAATGCTCTAGAAATCTTCAAATGGCTCACCTTAATTCCTTTACTGAAAGGCAAACTCCAAGAGACTGGGCAGAGGACTGAAGGCTGAGAAACTACCACAACTCAGAAAGGGCTGGAAGCAACAGCCAGAATGAAGAGACTTTGTTGACACCTGAGGCATTCAGTAGAAACCCAAAAAGCATAAGGCTTTAGTAGAGAGTACCCAAAAAACAAAGCTCAAAAATAAGTATCAAAAGAATCTAGCTGATCAGCAAATAACTTCCTTCCATATTACTGCCTTTTGAAAAAATGTAATAAATTCAGACATTCAACAGCATAACATTCAAAATGTCTAACATTCAATCAAACATTACAAGACACACAAAGAAGCAGGAAAATGTGACCTAAAACAAGAAAAACAAACCCAACAATGAGAAAGACAGATAGAATTAGCAGATGATGAGTTTAAAATAGTTACAAATATGTTTAAGAACTGAGAAAGGAAACAACCGAACATAATAGAAACAGAAGATGTACATAAAGATTGAATGGAATCATATAGCTTGAAAATGTAATGTCTGAAATAAAAAATTCATTGGAAGGGCTTAACAGCAGATTAGACACTGCAGAAGAAAAATCAACGGGAAACTTGAGGATAGAGCAACAGAAACTATACAACTGAAACAGACTAGAAAAAAAGCTAAAACAAAACACACACACACAAAAAAAACTCAAAATTGACAAAAGATTGAATAGACATTTTCTCAAAGAAGCACAGAAAAAGATGCTCAACATCACTAATCATTAGGGAAATGCAAATCAAAATCACAATGAGACATCATCTCACAGCCATTAGGGTAGCTGTTATCAAAACAAATACCAAGTGTGGGTGAGGGTGTGGCAAAATTAGAATTCTGCACTGTTGCTGGAAATGTAAAATATTATATCCCTGTGGAAAACAGTGTGGTAGTTCCTCAAAAAATTAAAAGCAGAATTATCAGATGATCCAGGAATTTCAGCATATACTCAAAAGAAATGAAAGCAAGGAATCAAAGACATATTATACACCCATGTGTATAACAGCTTTATTTGTGATAACAAATAGGTGGAAGCAACCCAAATGCTTTTTGGTAGATGAATTAATAAACAAGGTGCGTTATATATTAATACATACAATGAAATATTATTCAGCCTTTAAAAATGAAGGAAATTCTGATGTTACAGAATTTACATGTTACAATATAGATGGACCTTGAGGACATTATGCTAAGTAAAGTTAGCACAAAAAAGGAACAATACAATATGATTCCACCTATGTAAGGTACCAGAGTAATCAAATTCATAGAGACAAAAAATGAAATGGTGATTTGACTCTTAATTTAAACTGCAGGACCAGAAGGGAGCAGACTCATGTGTGTCCTTCAAGATCATAGGAAATAAAGTAGCAATCTTATACAAGTGAGCAAGCTTTTCCAGGTACTTCATCCCCTTGGGAGCAGGGCAGAGAAAAGGCTTGAAAAAAACACAGCCTTTCCCCCTTTCCCCATGGAAGAACTTACAAATCACCCCTCCAGTGGCATCCAGGCAGGCTAGCTTCTAACTAACTTACTAGAGGGAGTAAAAGAGACAATCAATTATTAAACTAAGACCAATATCCACCTATGATACTGCATAATAAAGCTCTAGGTCTGGGAGCAGAAGAGGTTGGCAACACAAGTCTCTAGACAGCAGGGAAAAAGTGAAGTCATTAAATAGACATGCAAGCACCTGCAAGGACTTCATCTTCCTGGAGCAGTATAGAGGAGGCCCTGCTTCTCCCCCCAAATGGGTTTAGAACACATTGAGATCTCCACAAAACCTCTCAAAGGACTCCATCCTAAACCCAGTAGCTCTAAGAAAAGAAGGGATTAAGCATATGTGAGTCTGCCTTGAACCCCAGATAAAGAGGTTTTCAATGGGCATCCAAACACTTCCAGGGAGCAGGTAGGAAAAGGACAAGAACATGTATCTCTCACTTCCTCTCTGCAAGGAGCTTATGACACACTCCCAGTGGCTACATGATGACCTGGTCTCTAATGAACTTGCACTAGGGAGCTAACGGGTCAAATAAACAGTAGCCCTTCAGGAGTTGAAGCCAGAGCTCAGCATTTCATGAGAATTGCCCCCAGCTTCCCCCAGAAATAAATCCAGGTCTTTTCAGTCTTTGTGGAAGGAGTGTGGCCATGCACTGAATGCCACAGCATTCATTGCTCTCACCTAAAAGACCATCTCCTTCATGACCTAGCTCTGGAAGTCAAGGGAGCTTTGCAATCCTGAGTGACCCAAGACTACAGAAAACAAGAAAGTGGACATCTAATGAGCCCATACCCAGAAGTTATCTCTTTAGGATCAAAAGGTGCAACCTGGGCCAGGTATGGTGGCTCATGCCTGTAATCCTAGCCCTCTGGGAGGCTCAGGTGGGTGGATTGCCTGAGCTCAGAAGTTCAAGACCAGCCTGAGCCAGAGTGAACCAAAGTGAGACTTCATTTCTACCAAAACAAGCCGGGCATTGTGGCAGGCGCCTGTAGTCCCAGCTACTTGGGTGGCTAAGGGCAAGAGAATCACTAAAGGAAGAAAAGAAAAAAAAAAAAAGGGTGCAACCTGAATGTGAGTATTCCATGGATCCTCTGCCCAGCTTAGTCCAAAGAGAATGAGAGACAAATGCCTGTACCCAGCCCTACAATAAAGATAGAAAGAAGTAGAATGCACACCCCAACCTCCCAGCTACATCTGAAGAGCCTGGCTTCTATCATGCCAGTCACAGGGTATTGACAAGACATGGCACACCCTAAACTCCAGCGGGCCATCAAAAAATAGAGAAAGCACTACCCAGGAGGTCTAGGCAGGAGGATTGCTTGAACCCAGGAGTTTGAGTTTAACCTAGTCAATTTAGTGAGAACTTATCTCGTAAAAAAAATTAAGATAGCAGTAGCAATCTTGACAAACACAAAGATTAGACAAGCACCTTAAAGTCTCTGGCTGCATAGACGGGTGAAAACTATCTCCTACACAAAGCCATTCTAATAGAAAAAGAGATAGGTGTATTATCTAATGCACAGAAACCAATATACAGAATAAAGAAAAAGTAAAAACAGGAGAATATATTCCAAACAAAAGAACAAGAAAAAAACTCTAAAAACCAATCCAAAGGCAGTGGAGTTTTGCAATTTACCCAATAGAGAATTCAAAATAATGGATAAAGATATTCACAGAGGTCAAGATGGTTACGCAAGAACAAGCTGAGAACTTCAGCAAAGCGATTGAAAGTACAAAGACGTACCATATGAAAATCACAGATCTGAAGAATACCATAATCAAACTGAAAATTTCAATAAAGGAGTTCAACAACAGACTAAATAAAGCAGAAAAAAGGACCAGTGAAGTTGAAGACACGTCATTGGAAATCAACCAATCAAAATGAAAAAGAATAAAGATAGCTTAAGAGATTGATGGGGCACCATCAAGTGGAAAAACTCATGCATAATTGGCATGCCAGAAGTAAAAGAAAAAATGAAAAGAGACAAAAAGTATATTCAAAAAGAACTAGCAGAAAACTTCCCAAGTCTGGGGAAAGAATTAGAAAGCCAGATTCAGGAACCCATAGGATATCAAATAAGGTGAACCCAAAAAGACACACACCAAAGTAAAATTTCAAAGTAAAATTGTCAAAAGTTTAAGACAAAGAGCGTTGAAAGCAGCAAGGAAAAAGCAAATCCTCACATATAAACCTCTATAAGACTATGAGTGGACTTCTCAGCAAAAACCTTGCCAGCCAGAAGGGAGTGAGATGATATACTCAAAGGTGTCAAAGAAAAAGACTGCTAATCAGGGATTCCATGCCCAGAAAACTTATCTTTCGAACACAAAGAGGTAATAAAGGCTTTCTCAGACAAACAAAAAACAGATTTTATTATCACTAGACATGCATTATGAAAAAATGCTAAAGGTAAAATGCTTTACCTTCGTTAAGGTAAAGAAAGAAAATGCTAATTGCTAACATAAAAATCAAACAAAAATATAAAACTCACTGATAAAAAGTACACTGTAAAATCCCAAACACTCTAGTACTGTAAAAGTAACAGGTAAATCAATTTTATACCTAGGATAAAGGACAAAGGAAAAACTAATGAAAACAATAATTTGTTAAGGAATACATATTATAAAAAGGTATTAAGGTACTCAACAATTCAAGAGTAGACTAACAAAATGTACATATATATTCAGACTATATATATAGACGGTGCCAAAAAAGGAGTACACATTTTAAGAGAAAAAGCTATCCTATTTTTGCCTGTCCCATGGGGATGCTAGCATTCATTTGATTAACACTATCTTTTGAGTGAACATTGTACTACACATTGTTACTGTAATTCAATTCAACTTTCAAAAGTAATACATAGATAACATCTCTTAAAATGTTATTGGCATCCCTGGTATACATAGGGGGTACCAAATAAAGGGACATACATTTTAAGAAAGGAAAATACTGCATTAAAATTGTAATACTCAAGACATGTTTGACTTCTGCAATTATAAGAGATATAAAGTACAAGATAACAGATGATATTGGCATGTCTTGAGTATTACAATTTTAATGCAGTTTTTTTCTTTTTAAAAATGTGTATATCTTTTTTGGCACCCTCTGTATATACATACATATATATTCACACACACATACACCATAGAGTACTACTCAGTCATAAAAAGAAATTAATTAATGCCTTTTGCAAAAACTTGGATGGAACTGGAGACCATTATCCCAAGTGAAGTATCTCAAGAATGGAAAAACAAAGACCACATGTACTTACTAATAATTTGAAACTAACTGATAGGCACACAGGGGCACAAAAAGAAGTAGAATTGTTGCAAATCAAGTAGGGGGAGAGTGAAGAGGGGAAGGGTAACAATCTACCTAAGAAGTACAGTGAACACTATTCAGGTGATGGATGGGCACCATAATATCCCTGCCTAAAGCATTATAAAAAGCTATGCATGTAACAAAAACATTTGTACCCCTTAATATTAATTAATTAATTTAAAATGTATGTGGTATTTAGGAACAAAATATATTTTTTTCCTTTTTTTATTGTTTGAGATTCATTGAGAGTACAAAGAATTAGATTACAGTGATTGCATTTGTTAGTTAAAGTCCCTCTTATAGTTGTGTACCATTCCCAAGATGTGTGTCATACACTGTGACACCCATCCCCTGGAAATCATTCCCCAGGAAATATATTAAACGAAACATCAAAAACATAAAACAAGACAGGAGGGGAAGTAAACGTAGAGAGTTTGTTTATGCAGTCAAAATCAAACTGCTTTCAGATTAAATTAACCTGGTATAAGTATAAAATGTATTATGTAAGCCACAGGTTAACTGCAAAGCAAAAGTCTACAATGAACACACAAAAATTAAAAGAAAACAACAAAATCATACTACAAAAGAAAGCCATCAGATCACAAAGCAAGAAAGCAAGAGGAAGAAAAAAATAAAAGATCTATGATTAACTAGAAAACAATTAACTAAATGGCAGAAGTAAGCCCATACCTATCAATAACATCTTTAAATGTAAATGAATCAATTCTTTAATTAAAAAATACAGAGTGACTAAATAGATAAAAAGAAATTGAATTATAAACTCCCGGAAAAAGACTCACCCCACTACAAGGACACATAGACTTAACATGAATTAAATGATATTAAATGCAAATAGAAACCAAAAGATAGCATGAGCAGCTCTACTTACACATACATATCAAATAAAACAGACTTTAAGTAAAACACTGTAAAATCAGACAAAGAAGGTCATTATATAATTATAAAGGGGTCAATTCAGCAAGAGAATATAACAATTGCAAATATATAATGCACCCAACACTGAGCATCCAAATATGTAAAGAAAATATTAATGGATCTAAAGGGAGAGATAGAATGCAATACCATATGGTAGGGGACTCCAACACCTCACTTTTAGATCATCCAGATCGAAAATAAAAAAAGAAATACTGGAGTTAAACTACATACTAGACCAAATGGACCCACCTGACATTACAGAACATTTTATCCAACAGCAGCAGAATATACATTCTTGTCGTCAGCATGTGGAACATTCTCTAGGATACACTTTATGTTAAGTCACAAAACAAGTCTCAAGAAATTTTTAAAAACTGAAATCATATCAAGTATATTTTCTGACCACAATAGAATGAAATCACTAACAAGATGAACTTCGGAAACTATAAAGATAACAAGGAAAGTAAATAACATGGTCCTGAATAACCAATGGGTCAATGAAGAAATCAAAGAAAAAGCCTTAAAATTTCTTAAAACAAAGGAAATAGAAATACAACATACCAAAACCTGTGGAATACATCAAAAGCAATACTAATAAGGAAGTTTATAACAATAACTGCCTACATTAAAAAAGTAGAAAGATTTCCAACAAACAACCTAATCAACAACCTAATGATACACCTCAAAGAAATAGAAAAAATAAGAACAAACCAAACCCAAGATTAGTGGGAAAAAAGAAATAATAAAGTCAGGCCAAATAAACAATTAGAGACTTAAAAAATAAAAGACCTAGGGCACAAAAGTTGGTTTTTGACAAGTTAACAAAATGTATAAACTATTAGCTTTAGACTAAAAAAGAGAAACAGATAAATGAAATCAGAAATGAAAAAGAAGGCATTACGTCTGATATCACAGAAATACAAAGGCTCATTGGACTATTTATGAGCAACTTCATCCCAAAAAACTGGAAAACCTAGGGAAAATGGGTAAAGTCCTGGACACATAAAACCTATGAAGATTGAATCATGAAGAAACAGAAAACCTGAACAGATCAATAACAAGTAACAAAATTAAATCAGTAATTTAAAAGTCTCCCTATAAAGAAAAACCCAAGATCAGATGGCTTCACTGCTGAATTCTACCAAAATTTTAAAGAATTAATACCAGCTCTAGAAAATTAAAGAAGAAGGAATTCTAGCTCATTCCATGAGGGAAGTATTGACCTGATACCAAAATCAGATAAGGTCGCAGCAAAAAAAGAAAACTACAGGCCAGCATTCCTAATATACATGTACATAAAAATCCTCAGTGTGATATTAGCAAACAAAATTCAACAGCATATCTAGAGGATTGCATACCATGACCAAGCAAGATTTATCACAGGGATGAAAAGCTTATTCAACACAAATCAATAAATGTGATACATTGAGAGAATGAAAGGCAAAAATCATATGAACATCTCAACAGATGCAATAAAAGCATTTGATAGAATTCAATATCTCTTCATGATAATAAAAAAAAACTCAACAAATAAGGTATAGAAGGAAAGTACCTCAAGGCAATAAAGGCCACATATGACAAACACACAGCTAACATCCTGCTAAAGGATAAAAAATGGAAAGCTTTTCAGCTGGAAGCAGTGATTCAGGCCTGTAATTCCAGCATTTTGGAAGGTTGAGGCAGGAAGATTGCTGAGAAAAGTATGAGACCAGCCTGGACAACACAGAATGATCTGTCAGTACAAAAAAAAAAAAAAAAAACTAAATAAATAAAAGAAAAGAAAAATTGTTGGGCATGATGAAATGCACCTGTCATCTCAGCTACTCAGGAGGCTGAGGTAGGAGGATCCCTTGAACTCAAAAGTTTGAGGTTGCAGTGAGCTATGATCACACCACTGCACTCTAGCCTGGGAGACAGAGTGAAACCTTGTCTGTTAAAAAAACGAAAAAAAAAAAAAACAAAAAAAAAACCACCGAAAGCCTTTCCCCTAAGATATGGAAAAAAACAAGGGTGACCACTTTCACCACTTTCATTCAACACAATATGAAAGTCCTACCTAGAGCAATTAGTCAAGAAAAGGAAATAAAGTGCATCCAAATTGGAAAAGAGGATGTCAACTGTTTTTGTGTGCAGATGACATAACCTTCTATTTGGAATAACCTAAAGATTCCACCAAAAATGTATTGGAACTTATAAATGAATTCAGTAAAGTGACAGAACACAAAATCATTATACAAAAATCACTGGCATTTCTATATGCCAATAGTAAACTACCTGAAAAAGATATTGAGAATAAAATCCCACTTACAATAGCTACAAAAGAAATACATGGAATAAATTCAACCAAAAACAAATTGAAGAGGACACCAAAGAAATGCAAAGCTATCCCATGTTCACAGATAGGAAGAATATTGCTAAAGGGTCTGTATTACCCAAAGCAATTTCTGTATAAATATCAATGATGTTCTTCACAAAAATAGAAAAACCAATCCTAAAATTTATATGGAACTACAAAAGACGCCAAATAGCCAAAGTAATACTGAGCAAAAAGAACAAAGCTGGATGCAAAACACACTGATTTCAAAATATAACAGAAAACTATAATAACCAAAACAGCATGGTACTGAACAAAACAGGTGCATAGACAAATGGTACAGCATAAAGAATCCAGACATAGCCCCATGATCGCATTAATGTACACAGCTACGATTTAATAAAAAAATTAAAAAAGAATCCATACATAAATTCATGTATTTATAGCCAACTGATTTTTTTTTTTTTTTTTAGACAGAGTGTTACTATGTTGTCCTCAGTAAGAGTGCTGTGGTGTCGCAGCTCACAGCAACCTCAAATTCCTGGGCTTAAGTGATTCTCTTGCCTCCACATACCAAGTAGCTAGGACTACAGGTGACTGCCACAATGCCCTGCTATTTTTTTTTTTCTTGCAATTGTCATTGTTGTTTGGCAGGCCCTGGCCGGATTCGAATCCGCCAGCTCCTGTGTATGTGGCTGGTGCAGTAGCCGCTGAGCCACAGGCGCTGAGCCTATAGCCAACTGATTTTCAACAAAAGCACCAAGAACAATCATTGAGAAAAGGACAGTCTCTTTGACAAATGGTGCTGGGAAAACTGAATATCCAGATGCAGAAGAGTGAAACTAGAGCCCTTTCTTACACCAAAATCAACTCAAAATGAAGATTTAAATGTAAGATATGAAACTATGAAACTACTAGTGGGAAACGGGGGAAACCCTTGGGAAATTGGTCTGGGGAAAGATTTTGGGAATAAGAACTCAAAAGTACAGATAACAAAAACAAAAGTAGACAAATGGATTACATCATACTAAAATGCACAGCAAAGGAAACAACCAACAGAGTAAAGAAACAACCTACAGAATGAGAGAAAAATATTTGCAAACTGTGCAACTGACAAGGAATTAACGTCCACAATACATTGTACAAGGAACTCAAGCAACTCCGAACAGAAATAAAAAAACCAAATAATTTGATTTAAAAATGGAAAAACTGAATAAATATTTCCTCCCCATAAAAAAAGCACACAACTTAATAATATATCCAATTCTTACTTATACATGAGAGAGTTGGTGATGGTTACAAAAAATCTGGTATTGGTTTTTGGAGAAGGTAAATAGAATTTGGACCGGGGGTATGAGAAGGGTGGAAAAAGTGTGAATGAAGTACAGTATCAGCAAGGCATGGGGACTAAGAGCCATCGACAGGGGATTCATTGTTCAGTAGGAAAATTCTAAAGACGAACTAAAAAGAGGGGAAAAAAAGTCTGTGAGAGGGCTGCCAAGTCAAAAAGTAAACAGTCACTTGATTTTTAAAAAAGGACTTGTGAATGAGCTCAGAACACAATTTTTGGGGGAACGTATAAAGCGAAGGCCTGGGCTGCAGGGTGGGGTCAGTAACGTGGGTGTCCAGCTCAGGGGTGCAGTCTCCGTCGACACTATGTAAGTACTAAGATAGTGTCTGCTGAATGCTTTCAAGAATTTAACATGCTATTTTGAAATTATAGGTATTTTTTTTTTTGCTTACTCTTAACGTATTTACTAATTTAAGAAATTACAGAAAAGTATGAGCTGCCACATTTTCTCCTCCCTTGCCCACTAGGCTCTGTTCCCTTCACAGCGCACAAGGACGCTCCGTTACCTGCGCCCTCTGGCCGCCCACAGCGGCCCAGGAGAGCTGAAGGGCGCCGCTGACTTGGAAGGCGAGCACCCTAGACGCCAGCTATGCCGAGTGGGTACAATTCTTCCCCAGACTGGACCTTCCTTGGGCCGGCTGGGAGGGACCTAGAGGTATTGGGCGGCCTCCGGCGCCCCTGGCCCGCCCCCCGCTGTGCCCCGCCCCCGGCCCACCGCCCCGCCCCGGCCCCGCCCCGGCCCCGCCCGCGCGCGCCCGCGCCGCGCCGCGCGCTCGCACTCCCAGCCCAGAGCCGCCTCGGCCACTCAGGTCCGACCCGAGCCGAAGCGGCCGGAGATGCAACGGGGCGCCGCGCTGTGTCTGCGCCTGTGGCTCTGCCTCGGTCTCCTCGACGGTGAGCACGGTGAGCCCGCCCCCGGGGCGGAACTGGAAGCGAAGGGAGAACTGCGTTCTTGGGGAGAGTGGTGGGACCGCGCAGACCGGGGACTGGCTAGGGACACCGGGGCCCGGGAGCCGGGGGGGCGGACGCCAGATGGAGCACGCCGACTCGGAACCCAGGACCGCCGGGATGAGGAAAGGACGGGCGGGAACTGCAGCCGGGTCAGGGACTAGGCAGCCAGGCTGCGCCTTAGCGCAGAGATAGTCCTGGGGTGCCCGACTTCGCTGCTCCGTCTGTGGCTCGTTTTTCTTGAAGCCCGGCCCCGTCGGGCTGTATCCTTAACCCGGATCCTCCGTTTACTCGCTTCCCTGCGCGCGCCGCACTCCTCGGCGGGACCCGAGCGCAGCGGAGACTGTTGCCCAGCGCAGAGGCTACAAGCCCGGCCCGGCCCCGAACTTGGGTGCGCACTTCCCGACGCCTCTCGTCCGCGCTTGTGGTCTGTGCGGGAGGTCCCCCAGAGGGCGCTCCGAGCAGGGACTCCGGGCGGGGGCTTCAGGTCCTCCACGCGCCTGAGGCGGGCGCCGTCCGCGGAGAGGGAGCAGGTGCATGCTGGACCTTAAGGCAAATCTTGAGTCCCGCCATCAGTATCACAGAAGAGGCCTCCTGGACTAAGGGCCAAATAAGAAGATGGGACCATAAGGCAAAAGCCGCGGCGAAGATGTCTTAAGCGCAGGAGAGTCAGGATTAGGTTTGTGCTGGAAATAGGCTCTGGCGTGGAGACACCCACACCTGAGGTGGGGGTCGTGTGGTTGGAAAGAGGGACTATGGACAGTGAGGAGGAGACGGTGGGAGAGGGGAGGCGGAGGGACTAGGTGGCATGGGGAGTGAGAAGGGGAGACGGCGGTGCACACAGGATTCTGTGTCCCTGGAAATCAAAAAGTGGGAGGAGGGCTCATAGGCCCCCAGTCTTTGAGGGAGGAGTGCTGGTAGGCTTGAGGGGAGGAATGGGGACCTTGATAACTAGCTTGCACACTTCATCTCTTCTAATTCTCACATGGAGTGTTAGACCCATTTTACCCATGGGGAAGCTTAGACCAAGGATATCATAATTACCCCCCCAAGATCCCCAGCGAGGGCATAAGGGATTAAAAAATGCCCCACTCTCTGCTCACCCTGTACCTTCACAGGCTGAAGGGCTGAGGACAGGGGAGGGTAGGGAGGTGTGGCTGAACCTGGGAAACAGGGAGGAAGACATCTGTCTGGGCCTCTGAGTTGGGCAGATCTGATCAAGGTGCTGCCCTTGGCTGTTCTCTGCTCTCCTGCCTATAGCCGGCTCAGGGCTGAGCTCTCACAAGAGTTCACTATGTGTTTGCTGAGTGAACTATGTGTTTGGATGAATGTGGGATAGGGGTGAATAGGGCCCTAGTTGGACAGGGAAGGTGAGGAATGGGAAAACCTCCACTTCGTGGAGACTTTGGATGGACAGCTGGGTGTAGTGCCTGAGGCTCAGGAAAGAGGCAGCGTTGGGTTGCTAGAGAGGAAGCAGAGCACAGTTCAGGAGGGGACTCTACAGCGGGGGCCAGAGAGGAAGGGGGCTTCTGGGGAGGCAGGGAAGCTTCTGCAGGTGTAAAGAGTCCTAATGCTCCCAGGCAGAGCAGAGTGGGAAGTGGAGGAGTGAAGGGAGGTGGGGTTGTTCCCTGCATTGTATACAGGTGGCTTCTACCAAACCAGACTATGGAGGGAAGGGAGAGAGGGTGTTAGTGCGGAGCCATGGGGCAGCGGGTGTCTCAGGCTGGCCCTGGGTGTGGCTGTCAGGGAGATGCCAGAGAAGAAAGGGACCAACCCTCCCCGACCCTTGCACCTTGCTCCACTTGCTGCTGGGCTGGGGTGGAGCCTGAGAGCCACAGCCTGAGGGGGGCTACTACCACAGAAGCATAAACTCTCAGGTGCAGTCAGGAGTTAAGGCACTGCGGGGGGGAGGCAGGTAAGAGGCCTGGGGACCCTGAGGCTACCCTCAAAAGTGTGCTGTAGGTCATAGAACCAGACTTTTGTCCTTGCTCTGCCCTTAAAGTCCTTGCTGTGTCCCCTCCCTTCTACCTGCATCTCAGTCTCCCAATGCATAGCAGAGGTGCAGGTGGAAACACCTCTGAGGTTGTGGGGGCTATGTGTGCTTGGGCTGGACTTCAAAGCTCAAACCTCAGTCCAGCTCCACAATCTTGTTCCACCAGTGTCCCTGTGGAGAGGGCCAATGGCAAATGGCTTATGGGGCTTCATCTAGAGAGAGGCCATTGGTACCCCTAGACAGCAGGCTGCCAGCTCCGGGATATCAGGGGAAGCAGAGGCTGCGGGGCAGCTGGGTTGGGCTAGTCAGGGGACATGGTCCTTACTGTGGGCGGTCACACATGGCCATCTCCATCACACTTATCCCAGCCCTTAACCGGGCCCAGATGGGGACAGTGTGTGGGGATAAGACTCGGATGCAGGTCAGTGCAGGCAAGACCTGGAGGCTGAGCCCACCTCCCTTGGTTCCTGTGGACCTTCTGGCCCCAGCTCAGTGCCTGCGGGACTCAAATGAAGGTGCTTCTCACACACCCACCAAGCCTGAGGCATGGAGCCAACATAGCTGAAGGAGCCCTGCTGCCCCACAGAGCACAGTGTCCACATGGCCAGGCTCCAAAGGGGGTGTGAAGTGTGACAAGTGGACTGTCTGGCCAACTCCCCACCGGACACCCCAACCCACGGAAAGAGACTGCAGTTCTGTGCAAGCTGTGAGCTACAGTGTTTGCTCAGGGTGGCCCAGGCGGGATTTGGACCTGCCCCATCCTGCAGGGGTTTCCCAAGTGGCAGACTGCAGGAACACAGACATGGCATCAGATGTGTGTAGCCTACAGAGGAAAATGCTCTGTGGCTTCAGTGAGGCCCAGCTGAGTGGCTATGAGCTACACAGGAAGGAAAGGCCCAGAGCAGGACAGTCCAAATGGTGAATGTGGATGAGTAGTCAGGTGAAGCTACAGCCTGGGAGGGGTGCAGGGGTGGTCCGGGGAGACAGAACACGGGAAAGGGCCACAGCAGCAAGGAGGCTGTTATCCAGAGGGCAGGCACCAGGGACAAATGCAGGAGATAAAGCAGAGGTAGATGGGTGAGGGATGAGAGTACCTGGGCTCTGGCTCAAGCAAACACAGTGGATTATGAGATAGTTTGTCAAATGGGGACCCTGGGAAGAGGAGGCATGGCCTCCAAGTGGAAGCATCCAGCAGAATTTCCTGGGAGACCCCAGCTGATGCAACTAGGCCAAATAAAGAAGGAGGAAAGTTGGGAGCCCTTGAATGTGATGGAGCAGGGAGGAGTCAGGGAACTCAGAGAAACTAA
Source organism: Nycticebus coucang (assembly GCF_027406575.1). Lineage (NCBI taxonomy): Eukaryota > Metazoa > Chordata > Mammalia > Primates > Lorisidae > Nycticebus > Nycticebus coucang. Next base: position 83,140,382 of record NC_069796.1, read on the forward strand.
GTGGAGTCTCAATTGTGAGGAGGAAGTTCTTTTCTGTGTCTAGCCTACATCCCTCCTGCTATTGCTTGGGTATTTTCCTCCACAGGGTAGGCTTCTGCTTCTCTCCACCAGGGGCTAGCTATGCCCCCATGGTCCTCTAAGATGCCCCTCAAAGTGGAGGGTAGACAAGAAAGGTTCAGAGAGCCTCTTACACTCCTTAAGCCATTCTCCGAGTGAGAGGCAGCCAACATGTCCAGCTGGAGCCAGGGATTCCTGAGTTTCGATCCTTTTCAGACACTGGCTTCCTCTGGGATCTCAGTTTTCCGGTCATGCTGAGGGGACAAGTCTGGGAGCAGGAAGGTGCGGCCATCCATCGCTGGAGGAGGCGCAGGGTGCCGAGCAGGATGGGATGGACACCAGGCATGCCCCTGGGGCCCCTCGGCCCAGCCAACCTCGCCTGAGGCCAGGTCTGGGCGGGTGCAGGTCGTAGGTCCAGTGGCGAGTGGGGGAGCCCCGCCACGTGGCTGGTGAGGTCAGCAGGGGTTCATGGGAAAGGACTTGTCGGCCACAAAAGAGGACATCCTGCCTGCGTTTCCCTCTTCCTGCAGCAGGAGCTAGTGGCCCCGATTTAGCAGCACTGGGGGGCCACCTCTGAGCCAGCTGGGCTGTCTGATAACACCACTGTCCTGCTGGCTGGGGAGCAGAGCCCTGACCCCCGGGAAGCCAGGACAACTGCCTGGCACAGCTGACAACACTACAGCTGCCCTGCACAGGGAGCTCTCAGCATCTGCTAGGGTCCCCTCCTCCCTGTCTGCATCCTCACTGGCTACTCAAGCAGCCCATGTTTTCAACAGGTCTAGCACCTGCCCAGCTTCTCCCTGCTTCCAGCATCTTCAGAAATTTGCCTCCATTCTGGCCCCAAGGGACTGCTCTGCTTCCAAATGGCTCCCCAAATATAAACATAGCTTCTTGGGCTAGTGGTACAGGCTCTTTGTGCAGGAGTCCATGGTCATCCCTAATCCCACATCCACCCAGCCTCACCCACTGTACACCCCAACCCCAGACCAGGGCCATTCCTCTGCTCCATATGGGCCCTTTAGAAGCCTGCTGAGAACACCAGGCAGAAGTGGGTGCTATTCCAAGTGGGGGCCTTGGCTACTAGGAGCCTTCAACCTTGTTCACTGTGTGCCCCCAGGAGCATGGAACCCAGGCTTTCAGGTGATGTGGAGGAAGACCCTATCCTCATCCAGCTCAAAGCACTGTCCTCAAAGCTAGCCTAAGTGCTACCAAATGGAGATTCATTTGTAATAAACAAGTGTGCAAATGTGCACACACTTAGAGTATCTAACAGTGAGCCACCCTCAGTGTAAAATAGTTAATCAAACTGTACAGGTTTTAACTTTGTGACACAGATCTTATTGCACCCATTTTGGAGATTGGGAAATTAAGGTCAGAAGAGTGAATGGCTCAGGGCGGCACCTGTGGCTCAAGGAGTAGGGCGCCGGTCCCATATGCCAAAGGTGGGGGGTTCAAACCCGGCCCTGGCCAAAAACTGGAAGAAAAAAAAAGAGTGAATGGCTCACTAGGGGCTAGATGCCGGGGTGAAATGGCTCATTAAAGGGAGATGATAGGTGTCTAGTGTCTGGCCCCAGAGATTGTGGGGACCGCAGGGAAAGGAAGGGCAGGCATAGTGAGCAAGTTATCCACATTCCCCAGGGAAACCCCTAGAAGAGTGGGCAGGTAGGGACCTAAACTTCTGACCACCTCCTGGACATTTTTTCCTTGGTGTCCCAGAGACCTTTCAAAAGCAGCATGCCACAGGCAGTTGCATTGTCTTTCACCCAGGTCCCTCCCTCACCCCATTTGTCCCCTCAGTGCATGGAATCCCCACCATTCCAGGTGCCACCATGTCTCTCCCTGCCACCTACACCTGCCCACCCATTATGTGGTGTTCTTTTTGTCTCTTGGATCCTCAAAGCCAGTCACTGGTCAATTACCGGCCATGTCCAGTGCTGGGAATAACGGGGATGAAAAGACAAACAAAGGCCTGTCCTTGAATCGAGTGAGGAATTGTCAAATGTAATAAGCCAGTCACTACACAGAGCTACGGAAAAGTGCAGGAGTGCTGAGACGGGAAGCTCAGCGTGGACTGTGGGGAGTTGACACTGGGCTGAGATGACAGAGGGTGGGAGGGCAGGACCATTCCAGATCGATGGCATGTGGAAGGCAGAGTTTTCAAGGCTGGAGCAGCCCCAGGGGGTGGCAGAGAGACTGATAAAGTGCTCAGACTCCGTCTACCCTTGCTGCCCTCCTCCTGACCAGCAAACTCCTGCTCAATCTACGAAGCACATTTCAGCTCTGAGAATGGACATGACTTGGTGCAGTGGGCTCTGAAGGATTAATGAGGTCAGGAAAGCCTTGGTGGGGTAACCGCCACTTGGACAACCCCTCTAGGGGGAAAGACAGCAGCATTTCCAGGGCTGATAGAAGAACGATGGTTTGATACGCTAAAGGCCTTTACATTTACTTTCTGTTTACTGCAGAAATGCAAACAATGTAGACATCTGGGGAGTAAACAGTACCTTCCCCTAATCCTGTCTCCAAAAGATAATCTCTTTGTCTTAATAGTAATCTAACTTCGGGTGAGTTAACCTATGTGTGCCTTGGTTTTCTCATTTGTATACTGACAATTATAGAGTCTGTTTTGGGGGCATGCAAAGGTGTGTCACATGTACAGAGTGCGTGAGACTGTACTGCACACAGAAAGTGCTAAGTACGCATTTGCTCTTGTTGTTCTAACAGGATGTATTGGTATAAGCAGAATTTGGCGGTCAAAGGGTCTGGACTTTTTTTTACTATTACTGTGTGGGTGCCTGTTTCCCCATGGCCTTGCCAGCATCAAAAATGATGTTCTCACTGGTACTTGCTCACGTGGTGAGTGGACAGCTATGTTTTCCTTAGCTCCAGTTGTCCTCCTTGGTCTTGGGTGTGGTCTGAGTTTGAGGGCTGGGGTCCCCAGGTCCACTAGGAGAGCTGTCAGGGCTGATAGAACAGCACAGAGGTAAGCCCAGGTGTGCCACCATCAAGAGGAGAGAGTATATGCAGTGACGGGCCTGTGACTTGGGCCTTCTGTGGCCTCATCACCCCACACTGTGCTCCATCTGCTCCACCTACCTGATAGCCCCAGGCCACTGGCACCCTTGCCTTTGCACACATTCCTCTGCCCTCCTTCTGGGTTAGCAAGCTCCTACTCGATCTACAGAACCCATTCAGCTCACACAAACCCCTCCATCAGTGAGGCTTTTCCTGACCTCTTTGCCCTGCTCTGACCATGGCACAGGGTCACAGTGAAACACAGAAGCTGTGGCAAGCCAAGCACATAGCAATCAGGAGACAGGGTTACACCCAGCATACCTAAACCAATAACAGTTTACTCTTGCTGTGGCACTTAATGTATTGTCATGTTATTTGTGGTCTTTGGTTCCCAGAGATCCTAGGGACAGTCTACATCTCACAAGTGGGAAAACTGGAGCTTAGAGAGAAGTGGCTTGTCCAAGGCCAGACAACCAGAATGCATGTAATCAAGGCAGCCTTGATTATACTCTGGGAACATCCCCTCCCACCCCAGCCATCTCAGGCCCGCAGGGGTAGGGGGTGGGAAACCAACAGCTCTCTGAGCTTTGGAGGCACAGAGACTGCCCACCAGGTCAGGGTGGGCTCTAGGACAGAACACCCCTGCTGCCTCCTACCAGGTCTTTGCACAGGCCTGGCTTCAGGAGGAAAGAGAGAGGGTGCTGGTGCACATGTCCCCTGGCCCAGCCCCAAGACCAATGTCCAGCGATTCCCCACCTGGCCCTCAGCTGCCTTTGTCCTCCTGAGCATAGCTGCTCCAGAGAGTGTGGGTCCAACTGGCATGACGACCACATAGCCCCCATCTTCCAAGGCACTCCAGGGAGAGGGCAAAGAGGAGCCAGGCCCAGGGTGGCCATGGCAGGGGACAGAGCCACGGGCCAATCATATCCCAGCCCCAGGAGCCACCTGAGTACACAGACCCTCCATGTGCTGTGGTCACAGTCAGGATGGAGGTGATGCACTCAGCCACAGGCATCAGGGCCAGCAGCACAGGCCCTGGAGTTAGAGCGGCAGCTGGCTGGGAACAGAGGGCAGGGCAGGGTGGAGGGACAGAGGGCACAGCCCACGCAGAGAGGAGGCTGCTGGGGAGGTAGGGAGGCCAGTGCTCAGGGTGGCAGTGCTCAAGGATGGAGAAAGAGAGCCAACAAGCAAGGGCTCCTGAGGCAGCCTCCCTTCCCCTTCTACACCAGCACCTATACTCAGCCATTCCCAGTGGGCTTGGCAATCAGTCTCGAGTTAGCTCCCCAGAAACCACCCACCAGACCTCACCCCTCTGCACTGCAAGGGTGATGCACTCCATCACCCTGGAGTACGTCCCTAAATCCTATGCAGGTGGGCCTAGTGAGGATTTGCAGAGAACACATGACCCCTGTATAGAGCAGAGCAAGGACGTAGGGCAAGCAGTTTTAGTGTCAAGGAGGGGGATGGACTCAGACCTCCATGGGATGTCACTCTCTTGTAGCAGCTCTTCCTGCATTTGGATGGGTTGTCCCTCAATTTCTCAGGAAAGATACTTTTGAAAAATAGTGTGGGTGGTTTAAAGGGTTTTGCCTGTACCCCATCAGGTCATGGAGCCAGACACAGGATGAGAGAGAAATGGGGTGTGTGGCAGGACAGCTAAGGCTTGGGGGTGCAAGCAGCCATATGCTTTCCTGAATGGACCCTCCTGCTTATGGGGGGTCTCTGAGGCTTCCAGCTGGGGACTAAGAGGAGGAATAGGTCCAGGTTCTGTTCTGAGGACCTCTGCCCTCTGCTTTTGGAAGGCAGCCTGGCCCATGGCAGGGACTGGCTGGGAGCCTCAGTTTCCTCACTTGATGACTAGACTATAGATTCCTCCCTCCCTCCCAGGCTGTTGACAGGATCAAAGGAGGCACTGGTTGGCTACCCCCTGCCTGGCTCATGGCCAGTGCCTAACCCGCCGAATCCCTCAGCATGTTGTCCCTCCCAGAGGGGTGCTGGTGCTACCCCAAGGGAGGCTGCAGGACTCTCTGCTGTGCCTATGGCTGACACCAGGGTTCCCGTAGCCCAAGGCCAGAGGGTGTCCTGGGGCTGCTGACAGCACTAAGGAGAGGAGGTGTGCACTCTGGCCTTGCTGACCTCGGCCCGGCGCCTGGCCTGACTGCTCCACTCTACTGCAGCCATGGTGGCCAGGGCCACATTGGCCGGGGGAAGGAAGAAGTCAGTTCCCAGGCCAGGAACAGGAAAGCAGGGGGAGTGTGGCAGGGGCCAGGATGACAGCACTTCCTGCTGCGGGAAGGGAAGGACAGTGAAGACAGACAACAGCCAGGCAGGAAGGATGCACCTTCTTCAGGGCTGCAGGTGGGGGCTGGGCAGTCATGGAGACTGTGAACGTGGCAGGCCTCAGGCCCAAACCTGCTCTGGCTACTGATCAATCTGAGGTTCACACAGTCACTCAGGAGCCCATCCTTTAAGACTAGAAGCATCTTTCCCAAAGGAATGACAGGGCCTGACACAATTCCAACCAAAAGGAAGACCTCACAGGTTCATTTAGCCACCCATCCATCCATACATCTGTTCATCTGTCTGTCCATCCATCCATCCATCTTTCTACCCATTATCCATCCATCATTCATTTATCCATGCACCCATCACCCATCCATCCATCTACCCATCATCTGTTTCTTCCAGCTATTCGTTTATCCATCTTCCATCCATTCATCTGTTCTTCATCTATCATCCATCCATCCACCCATCATCCATCCATCCATCCATCCATCCATACATCCATCCATACATCCATACATCCATCCATCACACTCATTCATCCCTCATCCCATTCATCCATCCTTTTGCCTATATGTCTGTCCATTCATTCTTCCTCCCATCTGTCCATCTATTCATCCAAACTTCATCTATCCATTCACTTATTAATTCAACAAGTAGTTACTGACTCTTTCTTCTATGCCAGGTGCTGCGCTAGACATGAAGTGGGGTTAAAAAAAAAAATAATTGTCTTGGACCTTACCCACTCACTGCCTAATGGGGGATATGTACAAACATTACTTAAATAAACAAATAATTACAAATTGTGACAGGAAGGATGAAACAAGTAGTCAGGAGGCTGAGATGAAGAAACTGTTTCGTGGGGGTGAGAGGTCACATCTAAGCTGAGGCTTGAGTGTGAAAAGAAGCCAGCCATGAGGGCACAGCACAGCAGAAGCCATGGCAGCTGGAGCAAATGAACAGAAGGCCAGACTGCACCATGAGGGTGTGCAGAGGTGGGCGGGGACAAGGTGGGGTTGGGGTTTTCCTGAAAGTGCAGTGGGAAGTCACTAATGAGATTTGAGCAAAAAACATCACTAACAACTGCATGGAAGAGGCCTGGGGAAGGGCAGGAGCAGGGCCAGGAGGCCACTTGGGGTTAATTTGGCTGTGCCAGCCCCCGCAGAAGAGCCTGACAGGCTTTGGTGGTGGACATATGGGCTGGGGTGGGAGGAGCTAGCGGAACAGGAGCTAATGAGAGAGGAACTTTCAGTGATACTGGAAGGGGAGTCTGAGTCTGCAGTTTAGCTTTGGAAATGCAAAACTCAGGTGTCTAAGTCAGTGGCAGCTGGATCCTCAATGCTGGAGTTGAGAGCAGTGATCTGGGCTAGAGACAGAGACTTGGGAGGTGTGTAGACGTTCAGGAGGGCAGTGGAGGAGACAGAAGCAGCACTGAATGTTGGGGGTTCACACACGCTCCCTGCCCTGAGCCCCTGGTTCTCAGTGGCTGTGGGCTGCACCCCAGGGGTGGATGGGGGCTGTGAGGGAGGGGCAGGCACAGAGCCACAGCCAGGAAGAAGGAGAGGGAAAGAGGCAGTGGCTAGGCGTGTGGGAGATGACCCCCCAGAGAAAGACTATCCATGGTAGAAGAGAAAGGGATCAGCAGAGTGGGGAAGGGCCTGCTTCTGGGAGCAGGAATGTCAGAGGCTGGGTGTGGGGGGGATGAGGTGTTCACATCTGATGGCTTTGCTTTGTCCATGCCGACAGTGAGGGCGGAAGGCGCACCCTGAACCACGTCTGCACACAAGAAAACAGAGGGAGCAGCCAGTGCGCGGGCTTTGTGCTGTGATGTTGAACATATGGTGTCATAAGCAGGACCAGAGGCCAGGACAGGCAGTAACAAGAGGAAGCAGTGGGGGCTTGGGGTAGGGCTGTGGAATGGAGCTGCTGCAGGCCAAAAGGGTGGGGAACCGCAGGAGACGGGTGTGGGATCCAGGGCATGCCCGTGGAAGGGAGTGGCTGGTCGGAGAGGAGAGTGGGACTGCCGAGGCCAGGGTGCTGGCGAGTCTTCATAAGGATGCTGAGGTCATGGGGAGGGGACAGTGGCCAGGAGCTAGATCACAGGAATTAGGGGAAGTGACCAGGAGAGCTGCTGGTGACATGGTGACAGCTTTAGTGGGTAGAGAATGGTGCTTCGTAGGGGATGATGTGGGGGTGTGAAGGAGGGATGTAGGAGCTGTGCCCTCATGGGGTGGGTGGAGGGCAGTAACTACACCATGGCAGTGCTTGGTCAGAGGGGACATTCAGAGAGGCAGGGAGGTCTGCAGCAAATTTTGCTGATCCCGGGCCCCAGGGTTAGGTTGATGAAAGGACTGGAGTAAGTCAGGGCACACCATGACAAAGGAGAGCTTGCCTGGATAGGCACAGAGAGGTGGCAAGCATGACGGGTGGTCCTGCATAAATGCAGGGATGCCTCCAGGGAGGAAGCCCCAGCCACCCATCCACAATTCAGTCAAGTGTCCTAGCAGGGGCCCAAGGACAACCAGATGAGTGATGGTAAGGGCCATCTGTAAGAGGGAAGGAAGGAAGGAAGGCGGGATGTCCCAGGCAAAGGGATGAGCAAAGTTGGAGATAGGAAAAAGCCTGCACTCCAGGAGGATGGGGCGAGGCCCTGTGCCTCTCAGGTGAAGCTGAGGAGAGAGAGAACCACCAGAAGCTGGAAGCTGAGCCTGCCCTACTGTGTCTAGGGAGCAAAGGGGAGCCACCAAAGGAAGCTGGGGTGACAATGTCCACAGATCTGGAGCCTGTAGGTGTGTGCCCAGATGTGTGCCTCCTAGAAGGGGCTGCAGCCTTCTTGGGCCCCAGCACAATACCCAGACTTCAACATAGGGTGCTCTCTCCCCAGTGAGGGCACCATCGGCCTGGCCTCTCTCCTGACCTCTTGCTGGGCCATTGGGAGGGCAAAGTCCTTTCATCTCCATGGGGAGGACTTCAGTCCCCACCTGTCATTTTTCCCTCTACTGTAGCCCCAAGGACAGACCACCCTCCACTCAGGTGCCCACATACTTAACAGCTCTCTTTCTGCCTGGCATGGCCCTTTTGGTTTTGCAGTGCCCAGAAAAAAACCCACTTCTCCTTCGAAGCTCAGCTCTGAGGTGCCCTCCCAGATTCCTTCCTGGCCCCCCACTGCCTTGAGGGGAGCCTCCTCTCGGGGCAGCCCCCGAGTGCAAGGTAGGGTCTGCAAATGCCCAGGCCTGCTGTCAGGCACAGGACAGCTGGGCACTGTCCTAGAGGATGGGGCCCAGAGCTCATGGCCACCCCCACCTGGATCCCCAGGGCAGTATTGACTTCAGGCCAGGTCATTAGCCTGAGAGTGAGGAGGAGCTCACTGGGGTTAAGCAAAGGAAAGACTGTGAGAGTCACAGCAGTGAACTAGGGGAGTGTCTACCTTCTGAGGGTAGATGAGGAGCCTCAGTCTCCCTGTCTGTGCAGTGGGTCCAGATGCTTGGTAAGGGCCTTCCAGCTCTGGCTCACCATGCAGGGTGTCTGGAGGGCTTTAGCCAGGAGGGAAGGAGCCAGTAGGGGGTGGGAAGCAGCCACTGGCAGGTGGCTATGTTGTCCACATGATGCTGGCACAAGATCGTGGTGTGCAAAGCATACTGTCCTGTCCCACTTTCTGGATTGGCTTAGGATCCCCCAACTATTGTGGGGTTCCCCAGGTTCCACTCCACCTCCTGAGCTGCATGGCAGGATCCCAGTGCCTCAGGAAATAAGACTGGGAAGGACTTCTGCTGCCCCATTTGGGCCCATGGGCCTAGAAGGGGCTGGGGTGGAATAGTGGGCTGTAGCCCCTCCCAAGAGGACAGGGACTTGGGGGGAGAGACAGGACGCAGCCCTGGGCTTTGGCCACGAAGCCCTCCCTTCCTGTTGTCTCAGGATGGTCCTGGCAGGATGCATCTGCCAGAGTTCCAAGCCCAGACCTCCCCCAGGGCCCGCTCCCACCCCCACCGGGATCCCACCCCCCCAACATTCATGCACATACACACACTAGCATGTCAGAAAGACACAACCTGCACACTTGCACACACACCCCTGGTAGGCACACACATGCACACCACAGATACGATGCTCACAGAGAGACCCACACCAATCAACACGCATACACACATATACCTGGGAGGAGGGTGGTGGGCAGGAGCTTAAGGGCCAGCAGCGCTGGGGTCCTGGAGGGCAGCGGCCTGGCCCCACTCAGCCTACAGCCATCAGACACAAGGGTGCTTTTCCACCCAAGTGAGGCAGGGTGTGTGTGTGTTAGAGGAGCCCTTCAGGAAGCCCCAGGAGGTTGGTGGGAGACCCGGGAACCCAGAGGAGGCAGGGCAGCCAGGGGCCCCATGCCATGCTGAGTCAGAGAAGAACTGTAAGGTGGATACCCTGGGACCTGAGGAGGGCGAGGTCATTGGCAGGGTAGACAGGGGCCCTTCAGGCAGAGCTGTAGACCTACCACTACCCTTCTCCTTCGTGCCAGTATCTCAGCTCATGGGGCCAGAGGTTGGTGTTCAGTCCAGCCACAGTCAGGGATCACTTGTAGGGGCAGGAAGGAGTCAGCCTACGGAGATTACTGGCTGTCTTGAGGTCTGGAGGCTGGTGCTGCCCTGGGAGCACAATAGGTCTGCCTGGGCCTGATGCCATCGTGTGAACAGGACCCAGCACCATGCTGACCTGTCTCCACTCTCAGGTCTGGTGAGCGGCTACTCCATGACACCCCCAACCCTGAACATCACGGAGGAGGTGCATGTCATCGACACCAGTGACAGCTTGTCCATCTCCTGCAGGTACTGGGTCCCTCTCACTGGAAGCCAGGGAGGCAGCAGAAGCCTGGAGGTGGTGGCCGAAGGCCCAGAAGGCAGCTCCTTCCCGGGCAGAGTGGCCTCAAGGCTGTGCAGGGCTCCCCCTCCCAGGGTGTGGATGCTTGGAGGCCCTTCTCTGGCCTCACCCACACTCCCCCCCCACTCAGCATTTCACTTGGCACACATCACCCTCCACCCCACCCCAGACACCGTTCACTGCCCCCAGACCTGCACACTTGAGCCCCAGAGATGGTATCTGCCCTCAGCACTGGTTGTGATTCAAGGCCTGGCTTCTCTGCAGGCCAGCCTACCACCTATAGCCACAGGAGTCAGGTTGATGCCTGGGGGTCACAGGGAATGCCTTGGCCTGGGCAGCTCCATCCTGCAGTGAGACCAGCATAGGCTTTGCCCTTGAGGGAGGCCCCTCAGGGATCGTGCCCCCTGGGCTACAGCCAGGTCCCCTCCTGACCTCTCCCATCCTCTGCCAGGGGGCAGCACCCCCTAGAGTGGGCCTGGCCAGGGTCACAAGAGACACTGGCTACAGAGGACAAGGACAGCGAGGACACAGGGGTCGTGAGAGAGTGTGAGGGCACAGACACCAGGCCCTACTGCAAGGTTCTGCTGCTGCACGAGGCACACGCCAACAACACGGGCAGCTACCGCTGCTACTACAAGTACATCAAGGCCCGCATCGAGGGCACCACAGCCGCCAGCACCTACGTATTCGTGAGAGGTGAGGCCGCCAGGGTGAGTACAGCAGGCTGGACTCAGGTAGGGTCCTCGGGGAGGGCCGGCACCTGACTCCCATCCCCAGCCTACCAACACTGGGCTGGCAGGAGGAGAGAAGGGGACCTCACCTGCTCAGGAGGGTAGCCAGCAGGCAAGGACAGCACTGCCCAGCCCCATAGGGCCGCCCACTGCCTCCCCCACCCTCACTGTCCTTTCCCCACTGACTCTGGCTCCCTCTCCACAGACTTCAAACAGCCGTTCATCAACAAGCCCGACACACTCCTGGTCAACAGGAAGGACTCCATGTGGGTGCCCTGCCGGGTGTCCATCCCCGGCCTCAACATCACACTTCGTTCGGTACAACCCCACCCATACCCTGGAACCCCACCCTCCTATCCCAGCCAGGAGGAAGGGGGCAGCCAGGCACTGACAGTGACCGTGTCCCTTTAGCAAAGCTCAGTACTATGGCCAGATGGGCAGGAGGTGGTGTGGGATGACCGGCAGGGCATGCGGGTGCCCACACCGTTACTGCGAGATGCCCTGTACCTGCAATGTGAGACCACCTGGGGCGGCCAGGACTTCCTTTCCAACCCCTTCATCGTGCATATCACAGGTAGGAGCTGTCCTCACCTAGTGCTCCCTTCTGATGCCCTGGGAGGAGTAGTGGGATCCACCGCAATTCCCAGTAACAGTGTTGTCACTGACGTGCTGGTCTCAGGTGCCTGACACCTTGTGTTCTGTGTGCATTGGGTGTCCATGTGTACAGTGTCCTGGGAGGGCAGGGGAGTCACTGTGCATGTGTCACCAGGCAACGAGCTCTATGACATCCAACTGTTCCCCAAGAAGTCGCTGGAGCTGCTAGTCGGGGAGAAGCTGGTCCTGAATTGCACTGTATGGGCTGAGTTCAACTCAGGTGTCACCTTTGACTGGGACTATCCAGGGAAGCAGGTGAGGTCAGCAGCCCTGCCAGAGCATCTTCCTCCTACGCATTCTTGTCCTGTCCCCAGGAGTCCCCATCACTGACCACACCTTGGTGTGGAGGACATGCAGACCCAGGGGCTCTAGTCTGACAGGGAAGGTCTTCCATCCCAAGGAAAACTCAAGAGTCTGGGTCCAAGGTCTCCAGAGCCACTGCTGGCTGGGCTGGGGCATGTTCCTTGGTGGGGTAGCTCTGCTGAAGCCCATGTACTGACCCTGGGCTCCCCTGGATGTGGCAGGCAGAGCGGGGGAAGTGGGTGCCTGAGCGGCGCTCCCAGCAGACGCACACAGAGCTCTCCAGCATCCTGACCATCCTCAACGTCAGCCAGCACGACCTGGGCCCATACGTGTGTGAGGCCAACAACGGCGTGCAGCGATTCTGGGAGAGCACCGAGGTGATCGTGCATGGTACAGCCTGCGGCTAGGGACATCATGCCCAGCATGGGCTTGGGGGGATCAGGTGTCATCAAGCCTAAGGAACAAGGATCCTTGTGCAGTGTGGGCCCAGAGTATGGGGAGTCCAGCCAGAGGGAAGCGGGGTGTGAGCAGAGGAACCGCGTAGCTCCCACGGCGAATGGCACAGTGGGTGAACCCCAGTTTGTAGGCATCTGGCTGCCAGGGCCGCATGGCCTGTGGCTGGGAATCCTTGGTCAGTGATGGGTCAGCCCTGGATTTACAAGGATGCCTCTTGTCTGCCAGAAAAGCCCTTCATCAGCGTTGAGTGGCTCAAGGGACCCATCCTGGAGGCCACGGCAGGAGATGAGCTGGTGAAGCTTCCCGTGAAGCTGGCAGCGTACCCCCCACCAGAGTTCCAATGGTAACAGCCCTGGCTCCCCTCCCCTCACTACCTTGCCAGGCCTACCGGTAAGAAGGGCAGTGGCCTCTCCATCAGGCCTGCATGCTGACCAACCACATGGGGACCTGTTCCTCTCCATCAGGCCTATATTAATATTGATAGTGATGGGACCCTCTCTGAGGAGAGTCCCAAAGTAACAGGCACAGAGTATGATATTATAGCTAGAAGGAAGGTTGACCTAGATTGCTGCCAACCTGTGGAACGTTTAAAGTTAAACACTGGCTTCTGCTGTGCATGGATGTTGTGGCATGGTGTGGGGCTTTACTGCTTTCTGAGGCTCTGACAGGTAGACCCACCTGTACTCACTTGAGTAAATGCTAGGGTCTGCCCTGCCGCAATGGCTGAGTTTCCCTGGGTCTCCTTCCAATGAGGTTGCCGCTTCCAGAACTCTCCTATCCAGAAATGTGGACATGCCGCAGGGGTTTAACACATTGTTGTAGAGCAGCCCTGGGCTGGGCCTCCCGGCATGACAGTGAGTACAAGCTGAGAGGGTGAGCCTTCCCCTGGGGTGTTCCAAGGCCCAGGAACGGGACCCCTCTGATGGTGCTGCCCTCACTGGTTGCTCCCTGCAGGCTCTGGAGGGCACCTCTCCTATGCACTCTCAGGCTGTCTGGGCAGTCAACACGGCAACTCAACCTTGTCAACTCAAGGCTCACACTCTAGTCCAAGTCCCCATTTCACAGACAAGGAAGCAGAGCCCAGGATAGGTGAAGGGCATTCCTGCCTGAGCCCCAGCCCCTTGGGAGGGGTCTCTGCCCAGCTAGCCCCAGGAGCCTCACCCTTCTAGCCTGGGCACCTCCCTTCTGGCACGGCAACTTTGGTGAAAAGAAAGCAGAGGCCTCAGGTGTCTACAGCCTGAGCCAGGAAACAGGCTGCTCCTAGGGGGGCCTGGTGGGACCCTCCCTCTGAGGACACAGGCTTTGGGATTCATGGAGGCACCTGGTGCAATACAGGGCAGGGTCCTGAGGGTACTTAGGCAGCCTGGAACTTCACTCACAGGTGCGGCTCCTAGAGATACCTAGGCTCTGTCCCTTGCCCTCCAAGGCCGGCAGGACCGCACCTACTGTCGGTAGGTGGCCAGCTGTGCTGCTTCCAGAGTCCAGCCCAATCCTGAGGTAGCTGGCTGTCCTCAGCACAGCGTTCCACTGGAATTGGAACATTCCCACCCTATCCAGACCTTCTCTTCTCACTTGGGCAACACCTGTCTCTAAGAAGCACCCATCTGAGTCACCTGCCCTGGGTTGTTCATGGTCACCACAGCCCCACAGGCACCCACCCTTCATGTGGCTCACTGTGTGACAGTTGTGAGTCAGTGAATGGGTAGAAGGTTGGAGAACACACAGGCAGGCTGAGCCTGGGCTCCTGAACACTTTCAGTGTGCCCAGCACTGTGCTGACACTACATGCCAGTTAGACCTCACACTCCCTTCAGGGTGCATTGCATTTCCCCACTTTTCAGATGAGGACACTTGAGGCTTTGGTAGTTATAGGGTTTGCCTAGGGTCACAGATCCAGCAAGCGCACCAGTACTGGGAAGACAGCACAGCCCACCTCTGCTCTACTCTGCCTTACTATGCAACCCCAGGCCAGTCACATCCTTTCTGGGTAGGGTCCTGGCTGGGGTGTCACAGTTGAGAGCAGACCCCTGCAGCCCCCTCACTATTAGTCTTTGGGCCACACTGCAGCAGCCCCAGTTTAGCACACCCAGCAGAGGCACCTGCCCAAGAAAGGATGGTCTTCAAACAGTTTCCAAACCCAGGTCACAGAGGCAGCTGCCGTTTGGAGTATGGGGCATCCACTTACTCACATGTGCAGAAACATCCATGGAGCACCTGCCAGTGGGGGGCTTCCAGCTCAGTGTGGGGGATGGACGGTCAGCAGATGCATGTGTGAAACCCACTGTAGTGATGCATGTGGGCTGGGTGCAGACCAGGTGGAGCCAGGCCACTGCATAAGGATGGGCAGGAAAGCTGTATACTCCAGCCCAAATGAAGGTGGAGGGAGCCATGCAGATTCCCACTCACAGGAATAAATGTCTTGTGGGCGCAGTGAGTCCATCACCTGGGGAGCTCAGGGAGGCTCAGGGGTAGGGGCAGAGAGCTCTGTAGGCACTACATTTTCACTCCATGTAGCCTGTGAGAAAGAGGACGGGGTTCCTGAGACCAAAACTCAGACCCTGGCTGTCCAGACCCACAACCACAGGCAGGGCAGAGAGAAGGCAGCTGTCTCAAACAGTGACGGTCACCTTGCTACTGATGGGATGACGGATGATGTTTTAACATGAGGCCAGAGGTGCTGTTGCAGACCTTGGGTTGTTGGGCCTGGAGAACATGTCCAGGACTTTCAACCATTCACTTCCAGACCAGCATCCACTGCCACTCTCTCTGACCTGGCCACTCTCCTGCTTCCTGCCCCTGAGAATGAATCCTGGTTGGGGGAACTGGGAGTGCATCGTGGGGCTGGGACGCAGTCCACATAGCCCCCTGAACTAGCTTCCTGGGCTAGGTATAAGGACAGAAAAGCAGTATCTGGACGCCACAGTCCACATGCCCTGGTGCTCAAGGAGGTGACAGAGGCCAGTGCTGGCATCTACACCCTCGCCCTGTGGAATTCTGCAGCTGGCCTGAGGCGCAACATCAGTCTGGAGCTGGTAGTGAATGGTGGGTGGGGCTAAGAATAAGAGGGAAGGCAGGTGGGGGCGTGGCTTGGGGGCCGCTAACCAACACCTTCTGTGCCCCTAGTGCCCCCCCACATCCATGAGAAGGAGGCCTCCTCCCCCAGCATCTACTCCCGCCACAGCCGCCAGGCCCTCACCTGCACCGCCTACGGGGTGCCCCCACCTCTCAGTGTCCAGTGGCGCTGGCGACCCTGGACACCCTGCAAGACGTTTGCCCAGCGCAGCCTGTGAGTGTGGCTCCGGCCCATCATCCTCCATTGCAGAGGCTGGGCCCCAACCTCAACCCTGCTGAACCCACTTCCCAGCCCTGTTGTTGTCCAAGCCTTGCTCATCCTCCTCTCCAGAGCCCTACTCTGAATTTGAACCCTGACACTAATTTCAGCTGTAGCCAATCCCCAGCCTCACCTCACCTGAATAAGACTGAGACCCTCCCTTGTATCACTCTCCACCAGCAGACTGGGCTGGACTCAGGGATCTGCCCTAACACCTCCTTTTAAAGCAAAGTCCCCTGGATACCCATTGCATCATCTGGAGAGAACCAAAGGATATGCCTCTGAGCACTGGGCAGGCCAACCTGGGTTAGTGTTGAGCCCCATGGCACACTGAGCATGTTCACACACTCTGCTCATCTGGGCAGTGCTCACGCCACCCCCTACACATGGGGAAATAGGGTCAGAGAAGGGAGGCAACTTACCAACATCATAGCTGTGAGCCACAGAGCCCACCCAACTGCTGAGCTATGCTTCCCCTTCACTGAGGTGGACATCAACAGGACAGATAGGCTGGAAAGAACACTTAGACAATCAGGGGACTGGAGAGGAGAGTGCCATGGTAGGCAGGCATCTTGAAAGCACTAGGGAGCCAGTGAAGGTCTTTGAGCAAGAGAATGATGGCTCAGGTTTGTCTTTTAGCAAGAGATCCTAGTGTGTCAAGCCAGAAGCCAGGACCCCAGATTGGAAACAGGGCAGCGGGGCTGTGGCTCCAGCATGTTCATTCTCAGTAGGGTTGGCCTAGGGGCCTGAGACAGCCCAAAATGTCCAGGACTCATAGGGTGTCTGTATACAGGTCACAGCCAGGACCTCCAAATTTGCTTTGCTCTGATGCCCCACCATTATCCTCTGTACCAACTGATGGAGGCCCGGGGGCCTCACTCTGTTCCTCCACTAGAGACAAACCAAACCCCCCTGCTCACCAGGGTCCTGAGACACCCATCCAACAGGAAACCAAAAGTGCTGGAGATGCACACAGTCCAGAGGGAGGGGACAGCTCCTAAAGGACAAGGAGGAGAGGTCAGGCAGAGACCTCTTCTGAAAGAGAGTGGGGACTTGTGCTGCCCTGAGTGAACTGGGTGGGCAGACCCAGGGTGGTCTTTGCACGAAGGGACACAAGAGAAGTGGATCAGAGTGGTGCATGAGGGCTGGTGAGCACAGGAAGACCGTGTCTAGCAGCCTGAGCAGGATGGGTTGTCAGGCCCTTGGCATGAAGGGGGCAGGCAATGCTCCAAAAACAATCCCCACCCCACTTGCCCAGGCCTGAGGGCCAGCCTTACCCACCAGTGTGTGAGAAGATGACTCTGAGTATGACAAAGTCTGGACACCTTCACCCTTCCATGTGGGCCTCCCAGATCCCTGATCTGCCCTTGCCCCTCCTGGATCCACAGCTGGCGGCAGCAGCGGGACCTCATGCCACAGTGCCACGACTGGAAGGAGGTGACCACACAGGATGCCGTAAACCCCATCGAGAGCCTGGACACCTGGAATGAGTTTGTGGAAGGGAAGAATAAGGTACAGGCCAGCCATGCCACTGAGGGGCCAGGGAGAAGAACAGTAGAAGTGGGAAGGGGCCTTTCTGCCTACTCCCAGTTCCCACCTGGCCTGCAGAGCTCTGGGAATAGCCAGAGCTGCAAGTCAGTGACCTGTCTGTAGTCTCTGGGCCTCAGCTCCCCTGACTGCATGTGGATGGAGAGCCAGACCTCCCTTGCTTTTCAGACAAGAAAGCTGAGGTCTAAGGCTGCCTGGTCAGGCCATGGCCTCAGCCACACATAGGCTAGGAGCAGACGGGGTTGGGGGCTGTCTAGGTCTCTATTGAAGGCTGCAGAGCCACTGGACCAGCCCGTGGGCAATGCTGAGAAGGGGGGACACATTGAACAAAGGCACCCACTTCCTACAGTCACTTCCTGTTTTCCTACACACCTCCAGAGCCTCTTCCTGTTTCAGGCCTGGCCAGGAAGTGCCCAGCTGGGGGATGGGGGGTGGTCTTTGGATGGTAGGCAGGGCCGATATCCCTCTCTCCTCCCCTGTATCTCAAGCTTTCTACTTGCTGAAGCCAGAGTCTCTCTGGAAGCCCAGGACCCCACCCCCAGCCCTCTTCACTACCCTGGAGAGGTGCTGTGAATAGCCCTGATGTGTGGGCATATTGCAAAGATCTCACAGAGTGACCAACCTTAGGCCACAGCCTGAGCCTGTCTAGAAGTGACTGGCCCCTTGCTATGACCACAGGTTGAATTCTAACCCTAGCTTGGACTGACCCAGTTGTCAGGCTGGCTCCTGGCCGCTCCTCACCATGTCCACACATCTGGTCCTGCCAAGTGCGACCTACTAACGTCACCAGTCTATGCCTACTGTCTATATACTATCCATTGGCTTTTCTGGAGAGCCACCTCTCTCTCCTGCCCTTGACAGCACCTCTCTTTTCCCTGTCTCACCATTCCTGGTCTTCGAGCTTGATCATCTCCAGGGCACAGCCTCATCGTTCCTCATTACTCTGGTGGCCACAGCATCCTCCTTGTAGAAAAGAGGGTCTGGATCATGAGAACTCAGGGAGAAATGGATCCTTGTGTCTGTGATCTGCCTAGACTGTAAGCAAGCTGGTGATCCAGGATGCCAACGTGTCTGCCATGTACAAGTGTGTGGTCTTCAACAAGGTGGGCCAGGATGAGCGGCTCATCTACTTCTATGTGACCAGTGAGTGGCCAGACGACCCCCTAGGGAGTGCCACTTCCTTGGACAGGCCTGAGTGCAGGGTCAGGAAGCAGGTTTGGGCTCATTGAGCTTCTGATGACTGAGGGGCACCCAAGAGAGATATCCAGGGCCTGAGTGACCCCTGGGTCAGGGTGGGAGGATAGATTTGGAGGCCATCAGCACAGAGACTGTGCTGGAATGGCACCCTCTGCCCTCAGCCCTGGAGGCACCTCCCCCAAAGATGGTCCATGCTCTGGCACCTCCTCCCAGCTCTACTCCCTACCACACCCTACCCAAGCCCTGGATCCCTGCAGTGTCATGTGCATTTTACCCTAGGGAGAAGGTCCATAATTAACTCAGATTTGGGGGTGTTCTGATCTCAGGAGAGCTAAAAAGTTCAGGGGTGGACAGTCCTTGGTCCAGGAATATAGATAAGGGCATCTGCAGGATATAAAGCCAGAGAGCCCCTAGGAGGGGGGTGGAGGGGGTAGCCCACAAGCTCCTGACAACTGGCAGAGAGACACAAGGAAATTGGAAGTGTAGCGCTAACAAAAGTTAATGAAGAAATGGTCTCAAGAAGAGGACAGTGGTGGGGTGTGGTCTCAAGTCCCCACTGAGTGTGGTGAGCAGGAATTCCTGATGATCTGGACTCGAGGTGGGGGTAGGGGAACCCCATGTTGGGCTCCTCCAGCAGAGAGCAGGAGAGGTAGGAAGAGACCCCCTTAGGATTAACTTCAGAGAGCTGGCCCTTTATCACAGCACAGGAGCAGGTGGGTAGGGAGTAAACACCAGGGGGCAGAATCACAGCGGTTTCTCCTCCCTCTCCAGCCATCCCCGACGGCTTCAGCATCGAATCCGAGCCCTCTGAGGAGCCCCTAGAGGGCCAGCCTGTGCGTCTGAGCTGCAGAGCAGACAACTACACTTACGAGCATCTGCGCTGGTACCGCCTCAATCTGTCCACGCTGCACGATGCACAAGGGAACCCGCTGCTGCTTGACTGCAAGAACGTGCACCTGTTCGCCACCCCGCTGGCTGCCAGCCTAGAGGAGCCGGCTCCTGGGGCGCGCCACGCCACGCTCAGCCTGAACATCCCCCACGTGGCACCGGAGCACGAGGGCGACTATGTGTGCGAGGTGCAGGACAGGCGCAGCCACGACAAACACTGCCATAAGAAGTACCTGTCAGTGCAGGGTGAGGCGGGAAGGGCCCGGCTTCCCATGTAGCTGTCGCTGCTTGTAGCTTTGCCTCTAACGCTGTACGGGCCTGGGAGCTTCTTTCACAAGTGGGGCCCTGCAGGAGCGTCCCCCACCCTGACCCCACGGTGGAGGTGCGCAGTCCTCCTGCCCTAAACGCAAACCCTCACTTTCCTTCAGCTTCCAGCAAACCTTCCACCCTCTGTTCCCGGCCAACAGGGCCCCGTCCACTTACTGCGGCTCCACTTACCTCCCCCTCGACCCCTGCCCCTAGCCTTAGAAGCCCCTCGGCTCACGCAGAACCTGACCGACCTCCTGGTGAACGTGAGTGACTCGCTGGAGATGCGGTGCCTAGTAGCCGGAGGACACGTACCCAGCATCGTGTGGTACAAAGACGAGAGGCTACTGCAGGAAGAGTCTGGTAGTGAGGCTAGCCCGGGCGAAGGGCGGGTTCGGAGGCCCTCAACGCCAGCCCCCTCCTCCCATCCGAACTCGTATCTCCACCCCACCCGCTGCAGGAATCGACCTGGCGGACTCAAACCAAAAGCTGAGCATCCAGCGCGTGCGCGAGGAGGACGCGGGACGCTACCTGTGCAGCGTGTGCAATGCCAAGGGCTGCGTCAACTCCTCGGCCAGCGTGGCAGTGGAAGGTCTGGCGTCCACCTTGCACGGCTCAACCCACCTCCCGCCCCCAGTGGATGCCTTCTGGCGGCCGTCTCATACACCCAGAGGGCGTTGGCCGTAGGGTACACGCTCTCCCCCTCACACATTCACTGGCCCCTTTCGGCCCACTCAGGCTCCGAGGATAAAGGCAGCATGGAGATCGTGATCCTCGTCGGCACCGGCGTCATCGCAGTATTCTTCTGGTTGCTCCTCCTCCTCATCTTCTGTAACTTGAGGAGGGTGAGCGCTTCCTCCCCCTGCCGAGCCTCTCCCCAGCTCCTACTTGGGTCTCTCTTGCGCCATCTGGCCAGTCCTTAAGAAAGAATAAGGTCCCCATCCTGGTTCACCTAGCAACTTCGTCTCCTGGGAAACTTCCTATTCATACCTGCTGGGCTCTAAGGTGCAAAAGTCTGTCACCTACTTCACTGAGAGTTCCGAAGGAAGTGCCATCCATTCTGGCCTAAGTTTCACCCAAGCCGCAGTGGTATGGCCAAATCAAAGAGCTGTCCCCACCCCCACCCCCAGCCGGCGCACGCAGACATCAAGACGGGCTACCTGTCCATCATCATGGACCCCGGGGAGGTGCCTTTGGAAGAGCAGTGTGAATACCTGGCCTATGACCACAGCCAATGGGAGTTCCCCCGGGAGCGGCTGCACCTCGGTGAGGCTAGCACTCAGCCTGCCCCCACCACACCCTGCCTGGCAGAAGCAGCTTCAGCTGCTGCAGAGTTTGGCAGGCTGGAGCGCCTGAAAGCCCTTCATTCTCAGAACTGGTGCCAGGAAGGCCCGCCTGGCCCGCACCTGGCCTGACCTGCCCATCTGGGCTTGAGTTCCCCCAGAACCACAGCCAGGGCTCTCGGTTCCCAGGCCCCACAAGGTCACTGCCTGCTGCTCAGAGCGGGGTGGGTCTAGCATACCTGCGGGGCTTTCCCGCTTGCCTCTCCTCTCCCTCCCTTCTCCCTCCTGGTCCCCATACCCTTCCTGTTTGGCAGAGAGGCCCCCCACCCCCACCCCCGCCACCTTCCTGGGCCTGCCTTCCTGGCCCTCCAGACAGGTCACCACTGCTGCCACCTCTCTCCGCCCCCACCCCCATACGGCCCACCTGCGACTGGATCCCTGCCCACAGGGAGAGTGCTCGGTCACGGCGCCTTCGGGAAAGTGGTAGAAGCCTCAGCTTTTGGCATCAGCAAGGGCAGCGTCTGTGACACCGTGGCCGTGAAAATGCTGAAAGGTGTGGGGTCAGTGGGTGCAAGGGGGGAGGAGTTGGTGAGGAACAGCGGCTCTGGGTGGGTCAGTGGGACTGTGATGCAGGAAGGGAAACTGAGGCTCGAAGTCAAGACTCACCCACGGTTCTACAGGGAGGCCTAGGGGATCAGAGCCAGACTCCCACTGGAATCCTCTGCCTCAGAGGGGCCAAAAAAACCTCCTGAAGACCCTGCGCTCCCCTTTCCCACTCTCCTAAGAGTGTTGACAGTGCCTTGGCTAAGCCAGCGGCGGGAAGGTGAAGGGGTGGGGGGCGATTAAGGCAGAGGCCAGGCAAATCGCGCATAATGCGAGGCCTCTGTGTCCCATCCAGAGGGAGCCACCGCCAGCGAGCACCGCGCCCTGATGTCAGAGCTCAAAATCCTAATTCACATCGGTAACCACCTCAACGTGGTCAATCTCCTGGGGGCGTGCACCAAGCCCAACGGTACAGAGCTGGGACGCCTGGAGGGAAGGCGAGGCCTTTGGGGTGCTTTGGCGCTCCAGGCGGAAGGGGGCTGCTGGGCTTGGGGTGGGCAGGTGCAGGCAGGGGCGCAGGAGGGGAGTGGGTGGTAGCCAGTAGGGGTGTGGTTGCGGGAGCTGACCCTCCACCGTGCCCTGGGTCCTGCTCTGCCTGCTCCAGGCCCCCTCATGGTGATCGTGGAGTTCTGCAAGTATGGCAACCTTTCCAACTTCTTGCGCGCCAAGCGAGAGGCCTTCCACCCCTATGCGGTAGGTGGGCTCCTGTGTCTAACGCCCACAGCACTGCGGGTGAGGCAGGGAGTTTGGGAGTGAGAGGCTCCTCTCCTGTGGATGACTGGCCCTGTCGGGGCCGCTTGTGCATCCTCAGAACTCACCGGAGAGGCGAAGGCGGTTCTGCGCCATGGTGGAGGGCCCCAAGGAGGATCAGAGGAGGCTGGAGAGCCCCGACAGAACCATTCTCTCACGGTTCCTCGTGGGCAAGGGCGTAGCGGGGCGGGCTGCTCCCAACCAGGAAGGTAAGTGCTTGTCTTCCCGTTGTCCAGTGTCCAGCAGGCAGCCCCGATAACCCAGCCTTGGCGAGGTCCTTTCATTGGAAAGCATGTAAAGGGCTCTGCCTTAGGAAGGGAAGACACCACAGGGACAGTTTCCACAAAGATGTTTGATGTATGACTTGAGCATCTCCGAATGAGTAAGGGTTTGCTTGTAAACAATGTAGAGAACTAGCCCAGAACCAAGTAGCAGGTGCAAAGGCCTATTAAGAGAATCACCTTGGAATCTGAGTAAAGTTTATTGGAATTTGAGTAAACCATTAGTGAATTGGGCAGCACCAAACCAGAAGAGATTTAGAGAGTCTCCCTGTTGCTGCTTTGTAAGAGAGGATTTGTGCACAGGAAAAGGAAAGTGGGGTACAGAAACAACTGGATTGACTGGAACAGAGTTTCGCATGGTTGGTGGCCTTTGGCCAATATTTCTTAATTGGTCACAAGAGGTTATAGTCCCAGATACTCAGGAGGCTGCGGAGGATCATTTGAGCTCAAGAGTTTGAGGCTGCAGTAAAGCACCATGTCAGTGAGCTGTGTGAGTTGTATCTATGGGTTGTAAATTGGATCTCCTCAGTGACTAGTTAATGTTTTCTGTATTTATGGCAGTATTTCTGTTTTTCACAGCCACCAGGGCTCTAGGCAGGGGGACAGAGGAAGACCATGTCTCCAAAAAAAAAAAGATTATAGTCTGTGTATGTATTTAGTTAGATTATAATTTATTATGTACAGAGAAACCTTTAGACTAAATTTAAAATATGTAAGAAGATAATTTTAGGTTAAAAAATTAATAACTTTTGTCAACCTCTTAATTTTGAGAGACTGACCAAAATTGATGTTATTTTGCGAATTGATGTTATTTTGCTATTATTGTAAATGTATTTGGTCTTATATCTCACTGGGAAATAGTAAAACAGAGGGGGGGTGGAAGGTGGTGCTTGTAAAGTGGAAATAAGGATATCCACTTTCTTATAAGGGTTATATAGTACAGGGGAATTTTTTTCTGTTTAGGAGAAAAGTTAATCTTGACTGAGGATTTTTTGAAGTTTTAGTTTATGTCATATTTAGTATGATTGACTATTTTGGTTTGGTCTGGTCTGCTGAGACACAGTATATTAGTTTAGTCTAAATAAACAGCCTCAGAACTTTGTTTAAAACTTTTTTATTATTAAATCATAGCTGTGTACATTAATGCAATCATGGGTTACAATGTGCTGGTTTTATATACAATTTGAAATATTTTCATCAAACTGGTTAACATTGCCTTCCCGGCATTTTCTTAGTTATTGTGTTAAGACATTTATGTTTAAAACTTTTTCTTGTTATTATGTTTTTACTTAGTGAGAATGTGACCAAAACAGGGCTTTTCATGCCATGGGTTATTATTTTCAGGTTTTGGTTTCAGTATGTTATTTATAGATTATAGTGTGCTCATTCTTGGGTTATTTGTTTGAGTTTTTGTTATTTTAGACCATTTGACATATTATAGATGGCTGTATGTAAATAGTTAAAACTTTTGAGCCAATATAGCCTACCAGGGAGACTACTTTTATGACTATTAGGAGGATAATATTAAGAATTTGGAGTATTGGCAGTGCCTGTGGCTCAAAGAGGTAGAGCACCAGCCCCATATGCCGGAGGTGGTGGGTTCAAGCCCAGCCCCGGCCAGAAACTGAAAAAAAAAAAAAAAAAAAAGAATTTGGAGTGTTTTTTTAATTAATTAAAAATAAATAGATTAAAGAAGAATCTGGTGAAGAATCTCTTTGTTTTAATCAAGTAGTAAGCTTATTAACTTATGTTTAGTGTAATAAGTAATGTTAGTAACAGGCTTTTTGCTTGAGTTTTGTTGAGTTATATATTTTTTAGCTTAGTCAGTAAATATTTGGAGTAATTTTATGATTTAGTATGACTTTAGTAGGAGAATTTGAAGAAGTCTTTTGTGTAATTACAGCCTTTGTAGTAGAATCTGGGATAGTCTATTATGAGGGATAAATTTTTAATTATTATCTCATTTATTTTTAACCATAGAAAAAGGTGAATTAATGAATGATGTCCCTTTAGAAGGGTGAAGGCCTCTTGGTTATGTTTTTAACCTATAAAATAGGTTAAGAGGAATGGACTAATGTTTTGTTTTTTGACTAATTATGGAATAATAAAGCTATCATTAAAATTTTTCACTGATGCTATCCTGTTATTTTTTAATTTATTAAGGTATAAAATTCTGTATAAGATTGGTTATGAAATTTTTTTACAAATAAAGGTATATATAAATGGTTGTATATATAAATGACCCATTTTTTAGTTTTATTGTTAACTAGAGTCTTTAAGTAAGGAGGTAAGAGTCTCATGATAGATAGTAAGGAAGTCTTGATTTGCGATCTTGGGAAAGTTGTTGTTATCTAAGATGCCATCTGTTTGGGGGAAGAAACTTTTTTTGTTTCATTTATTATTTATTTACTTTAAGATCATTAATGGGAGTATAGTTTTAAGACTCTGAAGGGGCCCCTTGAGTTGTAAGATTATAAACTCAAGGTTTAAGTTTCCAAAGTTTTGTTGTAGCATGAGTGTCAAAGGCAGTCTTTGTTTAATGTTGTTGAATTTAATGTTGTTAAATGTTTAATTGTTGTTTGTAGAAGATACAGTCTTCAGGTTTTAGATTGTAAATGGTTTGATTGTCTTTAGTCAGTGGAACATGGCAAGTTGAGGATTTTTTTGTCTGATGAAAATAATGTATTGAAGTCTTATAGCATTTGATCATATGCTTCATACTTCTTTCCATAAAGGTTTGCCATGAAGTTCTATTACTAGGAGCATACAGGCCTATTAGTGACTATTTTATAAGGAATTAACTTATGTTTTTTACTGGAAGTAGATTTGACTATATTTAATTTGTAGTAACTTTGACCAATGCAATTCAGTCAATTTAGTTTTGTCTAATGTTTTTCTTTTTTTTCCTTCTTTTTATTTATTTATTTTTTTATTAAATCATAGCTGTGTACATTGGTATGATCATGAGGCACCATACACTTGGTTCATAGTGTCTAATGTTTTTCTGTATGTCATATCTATTTTATAACTTGCTTAGTAAAAAAAAGTATATATCATGGGAATTTCTTAGAATATCCTTTGAAAGAAACATTTTTAAATAACTTTTTAATTATTATTATAATGTTGGTCCTGTTATATAGAAAAGCTTTTACATAATCATATGTTGAAAATGACAATTTAATAAAAAAAATTTATTAATATCTAAATGGCCCATTAGGTAAAGAAATGTACCTGAAGTTTTGCTTGTCTTTTCAGGATTATGGGTTTGATGAAACAAACATTGGTTATCATTTATTTTAGTAATTTGAAATAGTCACCACCACACTAATATATATTTTTTTCAATTTGGATTATATTTATAATGAGTCATGGAATATAGAGTTTTTCCTGCAGACAGCAAATGGATGTCTTCTGTTTTTTAATCCAGTGAGCCAATCTATGTCTCTTCTGTGGGGAATTCAAGCCATTAACATTTATTAAGATAATTGATCAATGTGGTAGTGTTCTATTCATCTTATTTTGTGAGAGTCCATTGCTCAGTTTTATCTTTTGCATCAGTGTGGAAGTTAGGTTCTGTCCTTTAATTGCTGAGTTCTTACTTTGCTGTTAATCCATTGTGGTGGTCAGTGTGTAGAACAGTTTGAGCTGGTTCCTATAGAGCTGGTCTTGTTGTGGCAAATTCCCTCAATGTTTGTATATCAGTAAATGATTTGATTTCTCCATCAGTTTTGAAGCTTAACTTAGCAGGATATAGAATTTTGGGCTGGAAATTGTTCTGTTTAAGTAGATTAAAGGTAGATGACCATTGTGTTCTTGCTTGGAAAGTTTCATTAGAGAAGTCTGTGGTCACTCTTATGGATTTACCCCTGTAGGTCAACTGGCGCTTACTCCTGGCAGCTTGCAGAATCTTTTCTTTTGTCCTGACTTTGGACAGATTCATCACAATGTGTCTTGGAGAAACTTGGTTAGAGTTGAGGCGACCTGGGGTCCAATATCCCCCTGAAAGGAGCGTGTTAGAATCTTTGGTGATATTTGGGAAATTTTCATTTATAATATTCTCTAGTATGGCTTCCATTTCCATTGGGGCATTCTTCTTCCCTTTCTGGGATACCTATAACTCGTATGTTTGAACGCTTCATAAAGTCCCATAATTCTGTCAGCGAACATTCTGCTTTCTCTCTCTTCTTTTCTGCCTCTTTAACTATCTGAGTTATGTCAAGAGCTTTGTCCTCTACCTCCAAAATTCATTCTTCTGCATGGTCTAATCCTGTTGTTGATACTTTCTATTGCATCTTTAATTTCCCTAATTGACTGCTTCAGTTCCTTCAGCTCTGCTGTATCCTTTCTATATTCTTCATATTGTTCATCTCTTATTTGATTCTGTTTTTGTATTTCCTTTTGGTAATTTTCCACTTTCTCAGCAATTTCCTTGCTTGTTTCCATCATTTCCTTCATTGTTTTCATCATCTGTATTCTAAATTCCCTTTCTGTCATTTCTAGCATTTCTTTATAGGTGGAATCCTCTGCAGTAGCTACCTCACGGTCCCTTGTGGGGGTTGCTCTGAACTGGTTTTTCATGTTGCCAGGAGTTTTCTGCTAATTGTTCCTCATGAGTGATTTCTTTTATCTGTTTCCTTGCCCTAGTTTTCCTTTCACTTCCTCTTGGTCTTTAAGTTGCCATGCCTCTGGACCAGGGTTTCAATGAGTCCTTTTGGTACAGGACCAGAAAGATGAGAAGATTGAAGAGCAAGAAGGAAAAAAAGAAAGAAAAAAGAGAAAGGATAGGGGGTGGGTAAAAGGGAATATTGACAAAAAGAAGAGAGGCACAGAAAGAGGGAGACAGAGCAATATAGGTATACAGTAAGGAACTTTGACTCAACCTTAAAAACCCCCAACCTGGGTACCAGGTTGGGTGGTTCCCTTGAGGTCAGCAGCTCTTTGCTAGCCTGTTCAGACACAGTACCCCACCTCCACCAAGTAGAGAGTAAAGGCAAAAATGCTATAAATCAAACCAAAACAAGCAAACAAAACTTTATAGGATAAAATTGGGGGAAAGACCAAATAATAGGGGTAGAAACACTAGCAAAAATGAAGCTCTAATTGTTGAAAAAGGCAACCATGGAAAATTGTATTTAAAGTAGAAAAATGAAGAAAGAAAATAAAGAGAAAAAAAGAAAAGAAAAATCTATAGGGAAAATGTTGAAATTAAAAAAAAAGCAGAAACAAAGCAGTATATATATCTTGCTTGATATTGTCTGGGCAACAGGTGATCTTCTGGGGTATGAGATGTTAATCACAATGCTGTACGAGATGGAGACTGGAGGCCTGTGCTGATTTCTCAAATCCCACAGGGTGGAGAGCCTAAATCTCTCCTCAGCCTGCTTAAAAGGCACTGCTAACCTTGGCTGAGCAGAAGCTTTCTCAGGAAAGCACTTGTTGCTGGGATCACGCCTGAAGTGGCTACCCCTTACCCAGTGTTCCAAAACCGGTCTCACTCTATGCCCCCAAGGGCTAAGACTGTAAGGCATATCATTCCCCCCCTTTAGGCTGCTCAGTCACTAGAGTGCTCAATCTCCCCCAATCCTTGCTCTGCGACCCTGAGGGCTGAGCTTGCCGGGGCAGTTCTCCCACAATGGCTCCACGCAGCCCACTATTAGCTCCATCCGGCTCAGCCGCTCAGTCTGGGGCCCTAGACAACACTTAAAATCCTCCACACTCTTGCCCAAGTTCTCCCAAGGTAGTTCAACTGAGTGCCAAGTCCAAAAAAACCAAAACAGCTCATAGGTAAGGCCTTTCCAGTTTGCAATCTCACTGCTGCTGTACTTACAGCTGCCGGCAGGATTAGACCCAACAGACACATGCAAACACTTGCCAGTTCTCCACTACTTTTGTCCTCCTCATGGGGTCCAGAAGTCTCTCACTGACTCCCTGTACCCCAAAGGGATGTTTCTGGGCAGATCCCACCAGCCAGAGATGCCTGGAGTCTTCTCTCTCCAGACTCACTGTACCCAGTTGCAAGAAAGCTCAGAATATAGAGTTGTTAATCATGGAAGGTGTAAGGAGTGGGGAAGGACCAGATGGCCACCTAGGCTCTCTATGAGGTCACACTTAACTTTGGATTTTTTTTTAATACGAAGTTTTTTTTTTTTTTTAAGTACAGTATCTATGGATTATTTTATTTCTTGTTTTTGTTTGTTTCAAATTCATATGAGGGTACAAATTTTCAGTTTACATTGTTCTCATTTCCAAGGTAAAGTTCAAGTTGTAGTAGAGCCCTTCACCTACAAGGTGTGCTGAACACCCTCACATTGTGCACTTTAGGTGAGATCCCTCCAATTGTCCTCCCTCCACCTGCTAATTGCCCTCCCTGGCTCCCTACCCTCTCCCTATAGACACCTATATTTGTGTTTTATCCTTCATGTGTGTGTCCGTAATTGTTTATATGTTGATTTCATGTTAGTATTGAGTACATTAGATTTATTTTCCATTCTTGAGATGCTTTGCTAAGAAGAATGTGTTTCAACTCCATCCAGATAAACACAACAGATGTGAAGTCTCTATCTTTTCCTGTGGTTGAATAGTGCTCCCATAGCATACATACACCACAGTTTGTTAATTCACTATGGGCTGATCAGTACTGGGTTGCTTCCACAACTTGGCAATTATGAATTGAGCTGCAATAAACATTCTGGTGCAGATGTCTTTGGGGTAAAATGATTTCTGTTCTTCTGGGTAGATACCTAGTAATGGAATTGCAGGATCAAATGCAAGGTTGACTTTTAGTTCTTTAAGAATTCTCCACACTGCTGAGGCAAGAGAATCGCCTAAGCCCAGGAATTGGAGGTTGCTGTGAGCTGTGTGACGCCATGGCACTCTACCAAAGGTGACGAAGTGAGACTGTCTCAAAAAAAAAGAATTCTCCATACTTCTTTCCATAAAGATTGTATCAGTTTGCAATCCCACCAGCAGTGTAGAAGTGTTGCCTTCTCTCCACATCTACACCAGCATCTGCAGATTTGGGACTTTGTAACGTGGGTTAATCTTACTGGAGTTAAGTGATATTTCAGAGTGGTTTTGATTTCCATTTCTCTGATGATTAAAGGCAATGAGCATTTCTTCATGTGTTTGTTTTTCATGTGATTGATCTGTCATCTTCAGAGAAGTTTCTGTTCGAGTTTCTTGCCCACACAGAAATGAAATTGTTTGTTCTTTTCTTGTTGATTAATTTGAGGCCTTTGAGGCCATTTGAGAGTCTCTGTAGGCCTTTGTTGGATTCACAACATGCAAACATCTTCTCCCATTCCAAAGACTGTCTGTTTGCTTTGTTTGTAGTACTCTTAGCTGTGCAGAATCTTTTTAGCTTGATCAAATCCCATTTATTTATTTTTGGTGTTGTTACAATTGCCATAGTGGGGGGAGTCTTTCTCATAAAATCTTTTCCCAGGACAATACTTTCAAGCATTTTCCCCACACTCTCTTCTAGAATTTTTATTGTTTTGTGTCTTAAATTTAAATCTTTTATCCAGTGAGAATCAATTTTTGTCAATGGTGAGAGGTATGGGTCCAGTTTCCATCTTCTACATGTGGCTAACCACTTCTCCCAGCACCATTTATTAAATAGGGACTCTTCCCAAGTGCGTGCTTTTATTAGATTTATGAAAGATCAAATGGTGATGTGTGGCTGGGCTCACCTCTAGATTTTCTGTTCTATTCCATAGATCTGTATCTCTCCATGCTGGTTTTTTTGTTTTGTTTTGTTTTTTGTTTTTTATTAAGACAGTCTCACTTTGTCACCCTCGGTAGAGTGCTGTGGCATCATAGTTTACAGCAACCTCAAACTCTTGGGCTCAAGCAATTCTCTTGTCTCAGCCTCCCTGGTAGCTGGGACTACAGGCACCCACCACAATGCCTGGCTGTTTTTCTTGTTGTTGTTGTTGTTGTTGTTTAGCAGGCCCAGGCCGGGTTCGAACCCAGCAGCCCCGGAGCATGTGGCCTGTGCCCTAACTACTGAGCAATGGGCACCACCACCCCAATGATGTTTTGATCACTATAGACTTGTAGTGTAACTTAAACTCTGGTAACATTTTTGTTGTTGTTGTTTTGAGATAGACTCTCACTCTTTTGCCCTGGGTATAGTAGGGGAGGTGTCATCATAGCTCACAGCAACCTCAAACTCCTAATCTCAAGTGATTCTCTTGCCTCAGCCTCCCGAGTAGCTGGGACTACAGGCACACACCACTATGCCTAACTAATTTTTTCTATTTTTAGTAGAGAACGGGGTCTTGCTCTTCCTCAGGCTGGTCTGAAATTCCTGACCTCAAGGGAAGCACTGGCCTTGGCCTCCCAGAGTGCTAGGATTACAGGCGTGAGCCACCACACACAGCCATAAATTTATTTTTTAAATTTAGGCACATAGCACTGCTTATTAGATGGGTTGTCATAGGTAATTTGACTTAGACTATATTTAAATTGTATATTTAAACAATTTTAGTATTGGGTGATTTAGCACGAAAACTTGGCAGAGTTTTTTATATTTAATTTTTTGTTACAATTAGTAATTTTATAAACCAGTAAGTCTGTTTATTAGAGTTTGGGGAATTTTTATCTAGTCTAAATGATATGATTTTAAAATTATTAGAAACCTTTATTTATAAATGCTTGTCAGGGTCTTTTTATTCTTTTTTTTTATTTATTTATTTTATTCTTTTTATGCAGTGCTTTAGAGATGTTACATGCCAGGATATTATTATTATTATTATTTTTTTTTTTGCTTGTAAAGAGTTTTTAGAAAATGTATTAGAATTAAGTAATTAGCTGTGGAAATGACTTAAAATGATCATAAAGACACAAATGACAAGGAAATTGGTTATTTTTGTGGATTATCATAATTTAACATAATAATCATCATTATGACAATAATATATTTAGAATATTAGAATTTTAGAAATCTCATATGATTTTGAAACATATATTAATAATATTTATAAAAGTATAATTTGAAGAAAATTGTACCTCTTTTTTGACAGTGTTTTTTATGTAATTTAATATGTTAAATAAGCCTATTCATTATCTCTCCTTTGGCTATAGTAGGGGCCCTCTGTACTATCTCAAAGTTACTGTGAGGTCAAAAAAGGACTTAATTTTGAATGTGAAATTTGATTTTAGGAAGACTGTCATTTATATCAAAGGTTTAAAAACAATTGCCCAAAATAGGCCATTATAAAATAATAATCATTTATTTAACCAAATTGATAATTAAGAGGTTTTTAAAAATAAAAATTCTTACTTTTTGATAGGAGACAGTTTTTTAAACAATTAACAGTCCTGAAAAACCATTAGACACAATTTGTGTTTCTTTGTAGCTTACTCAAAAGTGAACAAACATATTTTACTATCTCATATTAATATTACGTGAAATTTTTTTAAAGAAACAAATGAATTTTATTTTTAAAAATATCAATGTTAAAGTTAATGTTAATAAAACTTTGTAAGTAGGAGTGGTGCCTGTGGCTCAAAGGAGTAGGGCGCCAGCCCCATATACTGGAGGTGGCAGGTTCAAGCCCAGCCCCAGCCAAAAACTGCAAAAAAAAAAAAGAAAAACTTTATAAGTAAATTAATTTCTGTCAACTTTTGATCACCATATAAGATTTTAATAAGCCTTTTATATTTTTTACAAATTTTTAAATTTGTTATATTCAATTATTTTTATTTAAAGCAATATTTTAAGTAACTTTTAAAGTATCCTGAATTATTTTTTAACAAACACCTTTATATCTTTATAACTTTTTTATCAAGATGTATTTTTTTATACTCAGTACTTTTAATTGTAATATTAATTATTAATAACTAATGTTTAATGAAAATCCTAGGAAATAATTTCCAACTGTTATGTATTAGTATTTATGGATGAAAACTATTTTATAATTTTTAATTGTTTTAAACATTATATATTAAAAATTGCACTTCATGATTTTTTTAGAATATTTTAAAGCTATTTTTGTTAATAGATTTAAATATATTTAGTTTTATATCATGTAAAAATACAATATCAAATCATCTTAAACCTGTGTTTAGTAACTAATGTTTAGTATTTTAACTAATTAGTTAATGTAACATGAGTTTTGATTTTAAATAATTGAAAAGAAATTTGTAATTGTGGTACAGGTACCCTCTTTAATATCTCTCCTAGTTGTCCTGGATCTCACCTAACTACATGACATCCAACATTGTTATGAAAGTCAGGGCCTGTCTGATTTTGGAGTTTATATACTAGATGTGTATGGCTCAGGACAGAGAGCTGTGAAAATAATGTGTTAGGGATTGAATCCCTCCCAGAATAGCTGGAAGGCAAAGCTGGTCCAGGGAGGGGGGTCCAATATTGAGCTTTACTCGTCTTACAGTTGGTGGTCTAGGTGCCGAGAATATGTCCCCAAGCCTCACCACAACCACCTGTTGTAGACCCTAGACTCCAGAGGCTCAAAATCAAAAACATAATCTCACAAACAAATTAAGCAAGTGTTAAAAATGTATAGAAGCAGTGGTTTTATGACCTTAAAACATGTAGTAGAGGCAGCATAAACCTGTCTGATCAGTAGACTCAGACAGAAATGTCTGATATATTTAACTGACAATTTTGAGGTTATTTTTATTTTATGTTATTAACAATTTTTAAATTGTTGTACTTAACTACATATTACCCCATGTATGTAACACATATAGGCACACAGAGAGAAACAAATCTTATAGTTTGTTTGTGACGGAGTCTCACTCTGTCGCCCTGGACAGAGTGCCTTGCTTCTCAGCAACCTCAAACTCTTGGGCTCAAGTTATCCTCTGAACTCAGCCTCCCAAGTTGCTGGGACTGTAAATGCCCAGCACAACACTCAGCTAGTTTTCCTATTTTTGGTAGAGATAGGGTCTCGCTTTTGCTCAGGCTGGTCTTGAACTCAGGCAATCCACACACCTTGGCCTCCTAAAGTGTTAGGATTACAGGCGTGAGCCACCACCCCCAGCCAACTCTTATAGTTTTTATACTACAAAGGATTTTTATTTGTTGGCTTTCAAATTATTTTTAATTTATCCTATTAATATTTTAATTATGTCTTTTATTGTCCTAAACAATCATTACTTAGGCAATCCTACATTTTTTTAACTTATTTATTTTTAATTTCAGATTAATATAAGGGTACATATGATTAGGTTACTTTATTGGTGTTTGTTGGGTAGAGTCCAAGTTGTAGTTTAGCCCTTCACCCAGGAGGTGCACCCTATACCCTGACATTGTACCCTCTATGTGAGAGTTTACCAAACCCCTCCCCACTTCTCCCTTCCCCTGTCCTTGAATTTAATTGTGTTTTTCTCTCATGTGGGCAGGTAATCTGCAAATTTTATTTTTAAAGGGATAACTCTAGGTGAAATAAGGTAGAAAATTCATATCTTACAGAGAATTGAGACTTTAGGCCTAAATTTTGTGTAATCATTGTTCAAACCAAGAAAAAAGGTATTGGTAAATATCTAGTTAAGACAAAATGGTCAGGAAAAGCACCTTAAACAAAGGTAAAGCTATATGTAAATTTAAAATAATGATAGCATTTTTGATGTATACAGGTAAATACCCTTATAAATGGAGCTTTTGTGTAGATGTAAATTTTTTATAAAATGGTTTTGGAATAGTCAATTAAATGTCATAAAGATGTATATTGGACAGCAGCTTAGTTTAATAGGTGTTCTTTTAACTTAGCTATTGTTCTTTTGGTTAAAATTATTGTGTTTAGGGTAGAGTCCATTAGAAAACTGGGCAAAGAAAACATTTTCTTACGCCTGAATTCAGCCTGCATAAATCTGAAAAAAAGTAAGCTTATTTTATCTGAGGGCCTGCTTTTTACAAACATTTTCTCCAGGATAGCATTTTTTTTTTCTTTTCACCTTTAGGACAGAACAGCAATTAAGCCAAAAAGTTAGTCAATTTAATTTTTTATTATTCAATAACTTAAGCTTTTTATGTATGTTTTATAAAGTCTTTTAAAAGAGAGAACAAAAATATTGAAACATTTTTAGAAACTTCTATACCTTAATAGGCATCCCTGGGCTGTGTGTGGTGTCTCACACCTGTAATCCCAACACTTTGGGAGATCAAGACAGAAAGACTGCTTGAGCCCAGGAATTCAAGACCAGCTGGAACAACATAGCAAGACTCCAACTCTATAAAAAATAAAAAGTATTATCTGGGCATGATATCATGTGCCTGTAGTCCTAGCTACTCGGGAGGCTAAACCAGAAGTATTGCTTGTCCAGGAGTTCAAGGCTGTAGTGAGCTATGATCACACTGTCATACTGTGCTCCAAACTGTGCAACAGAGAGAAATCGTCTATTAAAAAAAAAAAAAGGCAATGCCTGTGGCTCAGTGGGTAGGGCCCTGGCCCCATATACCAAAGGTGGCAGGTTTGAACCCAACCCTGGCCAAACTGCAACACAAAATAGCCGGGCTTTGTGGCGGGCACCTATAGTCCCAGCTACTTGGGAGGGTAAGGCAAGAAAATCACCTAAGCTTAGGAGTTGGAGGTTGCTGTGAGCGTGATGCCACAGCACTCTACTGAGGGCGATAAAATGAGACTCTGTCTCTAAAAAAAAAGGCAGGCATGCCTTGATGACACTAATTCAGGGGCCCGCATTTTTAAATGCACTTTTTGAATTACAGTGTCATTTATTTGGAATGTTTTACTATAATTTTAAATTATCTTTGTAAGATTTTGTTATTTTTGTTAAGCGTTGGTTGTTTCCAATGCCTAATATTTACATGTGTATAGGTAGGCTTAGCCAAAAGGTAGAGTACTCAAGTTTTTAGAAATTAAAGATCTTGGTTTGGCACCTATGGCTCAAGCGGCTAAGGCACTAGCCACATACATTTAAGGTGGCTGCTTCGAATCCAGCCCAGACCCACCAAACAACAATGATGGCTGCAACCAAAAAATAGCCAGGCGTTGTGGTGGATGCCTGTAGTCCCAGCTACTTGGGAGGCGGAGGCAAGAGAATAGCTTGAGCCCAGGAGTTGGAGGTTGCTGTGAGCTGTGATGTCACAGCACTCTACCCAGGGTGGCAGCTTGAGGCTCTGTCTCAGAAAAAAAAAAAACAAAAGAAAAGAAAAGAAGGATCCCATTTTTAACTTGAGTCTTGGCTTTGGCTCTCAGATTCCCTTTATCATGTCAGCCAATGACTTTTCTCTACTTAAGTGTGCAGGAAAACAAAACAAAAAAACTAGAACACAAAAATCCCTGCAAATTTTTAAAAAACTGAAGTACCCCCTGTAGTATTGTCATTTACTGCCAGTTTCTGCCTGACCAGGTCAGACATCGAGGCCTCTAACTGGATCTAAGCCAGTTAATTTTGGGCTCCAATCCCGGACCCAGTCCATTTTTTGTCACGTCTTCTAAACTCAGTTCAGATTAAAAATTTTCTCAAACTCAGATGGCTCAAAGCACAAATCTCTGGAGCTTCAGAATCTGAGAGAGAACATACTTACTGTGTGATCCCCAGTAGCAGTGAGAGAATAGTTGGCAAACTGAGTGATAGATACATTGCTTGGTAACTTGGTACTCCTGGAAGTCACTGGGACTTCTACTTCAGATGCCACATCTGCTAAAAGAAAAACCTTAGACCAGGGGTCCTCACACTTTTTTAAACAGACGGCCAGTTCACTGTCCCTCAGACTGTTGGAGGGCCGGACTATAGTTTAAAGAAAAAAAATCTATGCACACTGCACATATCTTATTTTGAATTAAAAAAAAGAATGGGAACAAATACAATATTTAAAATGAAGAACAACTAAAGTTAAATCAACAAACTTACCAGTATTTCAATGGTAACTATGGGCCTGCTTTTGGCTAATGAGATGGTCAATGTCTGGTTCCATATTTGTCACTGCTAGTGTAACAAGTGATGCAAGTGTGCACCAGTTAGTCCCAAGACTGAGAGGAGGAGTCGAGAGACAGAGAGCAGGGGAGTCCAGTCGGAGAGTGCCATGCACATTCCGCACATGCGCACTGTAGCAGGGCAGGCAGCAGTGGCAAAAACACCCGGAGGGCCGGATCAGTGTCCTTGTCCTTGCAGCCGCATGTGGCCTGCAGGCAGTAGTTTGAGGACCCCTGCCTTAGACACAGACAATTTAACAGTTTAATTGAACAAAGGGTAATTTGCAAATCATGTAGCCTCAACAAGAATAAGTTTGGAGAGACTCTGTACTACCTCATGGTCCAAGAGGATTTATCAACACAGAAAAAGGAAAGCGATGTACAGAAAACAGAATTGAGACAGAACAGCCGGGTTGCTTGCAGTCTGGCGAACCTATCTGAACACGGTTTGAACAATTGGCTTCCTTTGATTAGCAAAAACTTCGTGATTGGTCAAGAGTAGGTTATAGTCTGTTTGTACATCCAATTAGGTTACTAGTATGGAGAAATTTCTAGCCCAAGCTTTAAAAAGGTAAGGAGGTCGCTTTAGGTTAAACTTCACAGGCCCAATGGTACAACAGTGTTCACTACTCTGGAAGTAGTAAGTGGGTGTCTCAGAGAGAGGGGGCTGAGAGGCAGCAGAGGGAGCTGAGATGTTGGTTAAGGGCCCAGCCTGGAGGGAGGCAGTGAGGGCTGGGTGAACTTTCATTTTGAGGTTGGGTAAACGATGGAAGTCATGGGAGTGGTTCCCCCTGAGACCACCTCACTCTGTACAGCTGAGGACCTGTGGCTGAGCCCCCTGACCATGGAAGACCTTATCTGCTACAGCTTCCAGGTGGCCCGAGGGATGGAGTTCCTGGCCTCACGAAAGGTGAGCTCCCCCAGCAGGCCCTCCAGAGGGCAGGAAGGCACAACCCCACCAGCATGCCATGATGTGCTCCATTCTAACCTCAACGTTCTGGTCCATTAGCATCTCTCCCATTTTGCAGAGGGGGAAACTGAGCCTCAAGTGTGGAATAGATTTCCCAAGTCCTCTTGGTTCGTCCACAGCAGAACTGGGTGTGGGTCAGGGTCTGTCTGACTCCACAGACATCCCTCCAGTTCCACAAACCCTTTCCGTGACTAGTCCTAGAGATGCACAGAAATCTTTTCCCAAAAGAACAAGGCTCAGGCAGGGCATGCCCACCTTGGAGCTTCAGGCATGGGTCACCCCGGGGCCTGCACTGATGCCTCCTCAGCCCCTCACTTCCCACGTTTCTAGTGCATCCACAGAGACCTGGCTGCTCGCAACATCTTGCTGTCTGAAAGCAATGTGGTGAAGATCTGTGACTTTGGCCTTGCCCGAGACATCTACAAAGACCCTGACTATGTCCGCAAGGGCAGCGTGAGTGCAGGCCACCAAGAGGAGGGGAAATAGGGCTGGGGAGGGAGGGGAGGGATGGGACTGCAGACCTTCCTCCCATCCAGGAGGGGTGGTGCTGGCACAGGGTGACATGAAGTCTTCCAGGCCAATAGCTAACTGCCAGGGACTCACTTCCCCTGGTTGCCACCAACATCCAAGGGTCTGAGCCTACAGGGGACCCTAGTGATCTGCCCATGGAGGCACCCAGGAGAAGGGGAGTGAAGACAGGAGTTGACAAGCAGGTCCACAGTGCTCCCGTTGGAGCTCATGTTTTGCCCAGTGCTGTGGTCCACATGGAGGCCTCTGACTCCCTGCCCTCACCCTTTGGGGACCTGGGTGTGCAGTAGCATCACATGGTGTCTGTCCTGGTACTGGCCCTATCACAGGGCAGTACGTCCATGCTCAGGAGGCAGCATGCGTCTCCTTGGTAGAGTCCAGAAGCAGCAAGGCAGGGAGCTTCTGGTGCCAATTAGGGCTCTGCCCCATCTGTGGAAGGAGAATGAACAGGATAGGCCCAGGCTGTGACCGCTGGGTGGAAGTGAGGGTCAGGGGTACATCTGCAGAAGGTCCTGAAAGCTAGGTTGCAGGGCTGCCAGGGTGGAAGCAGAGGCCAGTCAGGAAGGGCCACAGCTCTTAGGCCTCCCAGGCATGAGAGAGAGAGAGGATGGAGAAGAGGCACCAGGAGCCACAGGAGGAGAGGTCAGCAGGGACAGCCTGGCTCCTTAGTGTGGGGACAAAGAAAGTAGACAGAGTACATTTGTCAAGGGAGCTGGGAAGCGCATGCAGGGGTGCTGCTTCCTCAAGGGCCTGGGGTGGAGGAGGTCGGGCAAGTACCCCACCCCCACCCCCAAGAGAGCTTAAAGGAAGAGCAGGGCCTGGACAGACCAGGAGCAGCAGCAGGAAACGCCTTCCATCCTGGCAGAAGGGACCTGGTGACTGGCAATAGGGCAGCAGGTAGTGGTGATGCCTGAGTGTCAGGCCTCAGCCCCCTCTCCCCGCCCACTGTGGGACACACCTCCCCCACCTCCTGCAGGCCCGGCTGCCCCTGAAGTGGATGGCCCCTGAGAGCATCTTTGACAAGGTGTATACCACACAGAGCGACGTGTGGTCCTTTGGGGTGCTGCTATGGGAGATCTTCTCCCTAGGTGAGTTCTGGGGGGAGCCCAGCTAGGGGATCACCCAGCTCCCAGCTGCAAGATGGGCCCTTCTGGTGCCAGGGATGGGTACCTGGAGGTGGGTACCAAGGTGGTTCTCAGCCCCCACCTCTCCTCAGCCTGGCCTAGCCTCCAAGAGGACTAGGACATGGGCCACCCTGGTACCACTTCTGGAGGGTGTGAGCTCGAGCCCATGGCAGGACTAGCCAGTTCACACGGCAGG
The DNA here is from genome assembly GCF_027406575.1 of Nycticebus coucang. Taxonomy (NCBI): domain Eukaryota; kingdom Metazoa; phylum Chordata; class Mammalia; order Primates; family Lorisidae; genus Nycticebus; species Nycticebus coucang. The sequence continues at coordinate 83,179,655 of NC_069796.1, forward strand.
GCAAGCCAGTTTACATGGGAGGGCCTGCTCACCACAGGCTCCAGAGGGAGCCCAGTGCCCATTCGGCTGACACACCTGCTTAGGAGCTCAGGACCCAAATGCAGGGTGGGGGAGGCAATGAACAAGGGGAAAACTTAAAATATTATCAAATGGCAACAGGGATACGTGTGATTACTGAAACTGGTCGGAAGAGCACGGGAGCCCTGGGGCTCGTGTGAGCCAGCGGGGCCCAGGGAGGGAGGACAGGGCCTCCTGTGTTGGAGGTGGGAGGGTGCAGGCAGGCGGTATCAGGTGCAGCAAGAGGCAGGGGAGGTTTGTGGAAACTGGCTGTGTGCAGTGATCTTGCCCCAAAGGATCCTGGCCACTGTGATTTCCATTTGTTCCATGAACAAATTCATGGAGGCTTAGGGCATCTGTAGCAAGTGGGTAGCATCATCCTGGTTTAACCTCATGAAGAACTAGAGCTGAGAAGGCAGTGAGTTGCCCGGGCCCCCAAGTAGAGCACAGTGGGCTGAGCCACCATCTCCATTAGCTAAGGGGAGTGGAGGGAGGGATGATTTGAGGAGGTGGGCTGAGCAGTGGGTAGCCTGCCATCCACCAGCCTACACCCTTCCTGCTGTCAGGGGCCTCCCCATACCCTGGGGTGCAGATCAACGAGGAGTTCTGCCAGCGGCTGAAGGACGGCACCCGGATGAGGGCCCCAGAGCTGGCCACTCCTGCCATGTGAGTCTCCCCCAGCCCTGCAGGTGTTGGGGCAGGGAACGTGGTGTACAGATGGGCATGTGAGCACGAGCAGGGGCCATCAGGGAGGCCAGAGTCAGCAAGACAGGCCACTACCCTCAGGACACATGGATAACCAGGTACCATAAGTGATGGGCACCAGGCAGGAGGCCCGGCGCTCTGGAAACACCTGACAGGAGCCTGAGGTGGGGTGATCAGGGACTGAGCTGACACTGAAGGAGCAAGAAGCAGCTGGAAAGGGGGGACCTCTAGCAGGTGTGAGGGCCCCAGGGAAGGCTGGGGGGGCCTGAGGGCAGGGCGGGCAACCTTGGACCAGTCAGCAGCCTTCTTTCCTGCAGACGCCACGTCATGCTGAGCTGCTGGTCTGGAGACCCCAAAGCGAGGCCTGCATTCTCAGAGCTGGTGGAGATCCTGGGGGATCTGCTGCAGGTCGGGGACCAGCAGGTGAGTCTGTCTGGGCCTCTGGTCCCCCTAAGCTCTGCCTATCTGTGAGCTGTCCGGCAAGGTCAGTGCATGCCCAAGTGGACACACAGGCATCTTCCTCTTGAGCACACACCCACTTGTGCCTACTCTGGATGCCATCCAGTGGTCAGAGCCAGTCCCTGCTCGTGGGGAGTCCCAGGCTGGTCCTTGCAGGCATCACTGAGCTGTGCCCCTCACCTTGCACCCACCTGGTCCCTGAGCACATGAGCCCCTGAAGTGCATGTCCTGGGGTCTCTCCTCACATCGTGTTCCTCAGGACCCAGCTCCTGACAGGCACCCTGTGTGCTGGGGTCTAGGAAGGACTAGGGAGCAGCCTGCTGCTCAGGGCTTGAGGGCTGGGGTGGGCAGTTCCACCCTAAGAAGAAGATGGGAGTGCCAGCCTGGTTCCTAGGGCTGCAGGTGCAGGAGTGAGGCTGTTCATCTGTGTCCCGGCCCACTGCCTGCCTCATCCATAAGTGGGGCACCAGGTGAGCTGTGGGGAACTGAACAAGGCTGGCATCAGGAGCCTTCCACAGCCTTGCCCCCTCACCTGCCTCAAGAGCTGAAACATGGCAGGCTCTGGCACCAGCTTATTTCATCCTCAGAGCACACACTTGCCGGCACAGCACTGTGACCCTACTTCGGGGTAAAGAGCCCACACGATGCTGAGGGCAAGGGTGGGGACCAAGGGGCGGGATCTGATGGTATCTGGCTCTGGCTGCCTCTCCCATCTCCGCCAGGAGGAAGAGGACCATATGGCCCTGTGTGACTCTCAGAGCTCAGAGGAAGGCAGCTTCCTGCAGGCATCCACCACTGCCCTGCATGTCACTGACACTGATGCCGATGACAGTCCTCCAAGCCTGCACTGTCACAGCCTGGCTGCCAGGTCAGCACCAACCTGGGTCCGGGAATGGGGCAGGGAACAGGATATGAACATGTTGTATTTTATCCTCCTGAGTCATTGAGGAAAGCAGATTGCAGCAACCTGAGAGATAAGTATACTCCACCTCAGAGAGCAGAGTGGTCTTAAACGCCCACAGGGCCCCATGCTGTTCTGCAGGCCTGGTCCACTTCAAGACTGGGCTCCTCAGTCGTCCCCTCTGCCCACTAGCATCCTCTACTCTCTCAGTTCTGGCCCCCAGGAGGTCCCAGCCCAATGTCAAGGGCATATCTCACAGGAAGGGGATGTGGAGTGGGCTGTGTTTAGGCCACACTCTTCAGGATCTAATCACTGATTCATCTTGGAGGCAAGTCTGTAAGGCCACTGTCAGGGACCCTGGGGCCAGGGAAGGCTGCTCACTCCCCACACGCGGGACCTGGAACTTGGCCTGAGTTCCCAGAGTTTTAGGTCAGAGGCCTCTTGCTCCTGGGCATGTACAATCTCACTGGTGCTACTGAGATCCAGGCCCTGAGAGTCCTGACCCATCTGCCCCAGTGTGGGGCAGGGCCAGGCCCTAGGGACAAGAACAGAGCTGGATCTTGCCATACTTCTTCCACCAGGCCCCCGACCCCCCCCCCCCCAACATGCACACATGTGCACGCATGGTCAGGCCAGTCAGTGGCTTACACAGCAGACCTGCCCCCTGGCCTAGGCTGAAGGCCACACCTGGAGCTCCCAACCCCACGCCACAAGGGGCTGGACTGTGTGCCTCTCACTATAGAGCACAGCGGAGGGCTCAGAGGAATGCAGGCAAGGTGGGACAGGCTGCGCCCAGGGCCCCTCTGCTGGGACTGCATGGCAGGTATCTGAGGTAGGGTCCAGGAGGAGCCCCAGTCAGCACCCAGACTCAGGCCCCAGGCTGGCCCTTCCTAGGAGAAGAGGGGACAGAGGAGAGTGGGGGGTGCTTTCAGGAGGGTTGCTGAGGTGTGTTTATTCAACACTTTCTGATTTCTCCCCACAGATATTACAATTGTGTGTCCTTTCCTGGGTGCCTGGCCAGAGGGATTCAGACCCAAGGTCCCTCCCGGATGAAGACGTTTGAAGAATTCCCCATGACCCCAACAACCTACAAAGCCTCTGTGGTATGGGAAGGGTGAGGCCTCAGATCAGGGCCAGGGCAGCCTCGGGGAGGCAGTGTCAGGAACTCCTGAGGCAAGTGACAGAAACCAGCACTGACTTTTTAACAGAAAAGTTTGTCCTTTGAAAATATTATACTCAGAGAGGAGGTCAGCATGGTGGGTCTTTCCCTCCTGGGAGGCCACAGTCCCCCAGCCACTCCTTTCCTGGCCCTCATGGCTCCCACACAGGCCTCCCCAACAGTACAGAGACCCACTTGGTGGGAAGACAGCTCTTCTCCTGGTGGCTCTGTGCAGGAGTCCTGGACGCACTCAAGGAGGCTGGTTGGCAGGGCCCAGTGGGGGCCCTTGACCCGGGACCTGGGCTTGTGCCTCCAGGGCCAGATAGAGACCTTGAGGCTGTCTAGCTCTCTGCAGTTTCTACACCAAGCCACAGTGGAAGGGTAGCAAGGCCACTAAACTCGGATGTGTCTCCTTACTGATGGTTCTTCTAAGCAATGAGTTGCCAGTTTCTTTCGTATCCTCTCCCTGAGTCTCCTGGGATTCTTGCTCTTCCTGCACCCTGAGAACATGCTTGGGCACCTTCTAGGCCCCTGGCATGTCCCACAGACCAAGCACAGCCCCCTAGCTCTGTTTCTCCTTCTGTGGCGGGGACCCACATGTCACCCGCATGTTCTGGGGATGGAACAGATGCCTTGTTTCTGGCTCATTTCCCACATGGACTGGTGTTATGTCAGCAGCTTGGGTTCATGATGGCTCATCCTGGTGGAGGGCAGTTGCCCTGTGGGAGGGTATTATTGGGGGTCCCAGCTGTGGCTTGTTCTCTGCACGCAGGACAACCAGACAGACAGTGGGATGGTGCTGGCCTCAGAGGAGTTTGAACAGATAGAGCACAGGCAACGACAAGGAGGCAGGTTCAGGTAAGGGCTTTGGAAGCCTCCTCCCAGCATGTACTGGCACTGCCCTCCCCAGGAGGGGCTGGAGCAGTGCCCATTGTGGGACACTGGGGCCTGGGTGTTGGGCACTCTTCCCAAAACCTTCGTGGCTCTATTACTTTTCCGCACGTTCAAGGCAAGCTGCCCTGAGACCCAAAGCTTTTGTCTCACCGAAGGAGGCCCTTGTGTTACCATGCTGGCCTAGCAGTGCCATGCTGGCTCCGGCACCTCCCTTTCACCTGACAGATGCTCAGAAGCTGCATCTTTGTGGAATCCTGTGTGACACACCTCTCTGCAAGCCAGGGGGAGGTCACCCTCATCCCTGAACCCCCAGCCCTTCACCCAGTGGCCACAGAAGCCAGGCACATGCTGTAACCTGAGCTGGCAGGTGTTACATTGTGATAACAGAAATACCCACATATGCCTGTATAGAGGGTGACTCAGATAGATGTTCTCCAATTTATCCAGCAAGATAGCCAGGGGAAAAAAGTTCTAGCCAACTTGAATATTTAAACTTTTAAGAGTATAGATAAAAAAAGAGTTAAATGTCTTTGAAAGTGTTCATTTAATTTATTTATACACACTTGTTTAAATAACAGGATCTGCAATGTTTTAGAAAACATCGGTCCTTCCCACCTTCTTCAGACCATCTTACTCATACCATCCACTTGCACCTTTGACATCGTGTCTGTCAAGAGCCCCTTTTGGGGTCATCAGACACATTTTTCAAGAGCAAATCTTCTCCTTACACTGCTTCTGAGCCAGTATTTGTTGTCACTAAATATTTCACCCTATACCACAGTTTTTATTTGAATAACATGAGGATAGTTGACATCTTTTTTCACCTTTCTTGAAGGTATATTTATAATCTTTACTGATTAATCAACTACTTGGTAGCTTATTCTGCCAGCCGCAAAGGGCATCTCTACATCCCCATTAGGCCTGGGCAGCTGGGACTATGCCCAGTAATAATGACAGTCTGTTTTATGCATCTTTCCTGCTTTTTTAAAAAATTGATTCTATCAGATGATTTCTACTAATAACCTAATTTGGAGAAATTAATAATAGGTAAATTTACAGAAATAGTGTTTGGTTAATGTTTCTTTACCACACAGCATTTTTTCATTAAAAAACTAATTAACCGAGCTCTTCAAGGGGATCAAAGAAGCCCACTCAGCCCAGGCCTGTGATATGATCAGGAAAAAGACCCCATGTCCATATGGGGACTCAGCACCAGGACCAGCACAGCCAAGGCTGAACCACAGCAGAAAGAGAGTCTGATGGGTACTGTCCCATGACAGGAGAGCATGGCCATGGTGCCAACGATACAGGCTGGGGGGTGACAGAGGAGGCTGTGCTGGTGAAATTTGAGGCACTGGGGCGACTGTCTTGGGAGGGCAGTGAGCTGGGAGGGAGCACTGCACTTCAGAAGTTTGATGGTGACAGAAGAAAGTTTCAGAAGATAAAGGTCCTGCAGAAGGAAGACAGAATTCAGAAGAAGACAGATACACACCTACATCGACTTGCTTATTACAGAAATAGCACCTTACTATAGTGACAACAGGGGGCACTGTTCTTTTCACAAGTTCTCTTGGAAACACATCGTGATAAGCCAGGAAGAGGCACAGCAGATCATGGGCAGGTGCATTCCTTTGGCATACAGAACATTCCCCAAACAGGCTCAGGGACACAGTGTGCCTTGGAGGGGTCCATGGGGAGAACAGGCCAGTCCTTTCCTGTTTCCTGGTCAGCACTTGCCCCGTGGGAGTTACCCTTCCTCACTTCTGGGTTGCGTCATCCACCCCTTTCTGCGGCTACATGAGATGCCAGATCCTATGCCCCGTGATGTGATGCGGTGTTTCATCGGAGTATGTTGGTGAAAGGTGATTTGGAAACTCTGGGCTTGTGTTTGGTCAGCCCAGCTGCATGGAGCAGCCAGTGGAAGGCCCATCTCTATATGGGTAAGAGACTGGCTGGCCCCCAGTGGAATGACATAGGATGTGAATGGAACCTTTGAAAAGAAGAATGTAGTCTAAGGAATTAGAGGAGATGAGAAAAATGTGGCTCCAACATGGCTCTTTGGAGTGAAAAACCAACCTTGGGAGCCACCTAACTTCCCTTCCAAGCTATTTCTGGTGTAGGAAATTCCAACATGAATAATCATGAACAAAAAAAATAAGCACTATTCATACAAAGTTATTATAAGTATAAAACAGAAAATAAGAATTAAAACTTTTCAGTAGAAAAAATGTTAATGAAAGAGAGGAAAACTCAACACTCCAACATGAATTAAATAAAAAAAATAAAAATAAAAGTGACACCATGAATCAGAAGTGCAAACAGACTAGAAATTGGCAAACGATATGAAGATACAAAATGTGAACTGACTGGCCAGTGGTAATGGCACAAGCCACATACACCAAGGGTGGCGGGTTCAAACCCAGCTTGGGCCAGCTAAACAACAATGACAACTGCAACAAAAAATAGCCAGACATTGTGGTGGGCACCTGTAGTCCCAGCTACTCAGGTGGCTGAGGCAAGAGAATCTCTTAAGCCTGAGAGTTTGAGGATGCTGTAAGCTATAGTGCCTTGGCACTCTACTGAGGGCCACGTAGTGAGACTTTGTCTCAAAAAAAAAAAAAAAAAAAGGTGAGCTGACTAAATTCAGAAAAGAAATTGAATAAAAAATAAAGCCTCTCAAAAATGAAGACTAGGGCATGAGAGGGACAACATGTATGACCAGACTTAGAAGACAGACATGAAGAGTCAAAGCTCGGCTCAGCTCCTGTGGCTCAAGCAGCTAAGGCGCCAGCCACATACACCTGAGCTGGCAGGTTCGAATCCAGCCCGGACCTGCCAAACAACAATGACGGCTGCAACCAAAAAATAGCCGGGCATTGTGGCGGGTGCCTGTAGTCCCCTACTTGGGAGGCAGAGGCAAGAGAATCGCTTGAGCCCAGGAGTTGGAGGTTGCTGTGAGCTGTGATGCCACAGCACTCTACCCAGGGCGACAGCTTGAGGCTCTGTCTCAAAGAAAAAAAAAGAAAAGAAAAGAGTCAAAGCTGAAATAAAGAAGCAAAAAGGATCAGAAAGAAAGTGACAGGTACAGAAGAGAGGCAGCATATGTAAAATTAGGGTGCCAAAGGAAGAAAATGCAAACAGTAAAATAGAACTAATAGTTTTAACTTTAAATTACAGATAACTCCCTTAAGTAAATTTTAAAAAGACCTGAGTCTACATATTGGGAGGACACCTGGGAAAAGTGACCTAGAATAGTAAACTCTGAGATATATTATTTGATTTTCAAGATAAATATTCTGGGAATTCAGGCAAAAAGCCCAAGTAGCTTACAAAGGAGAAAAGACAAGGATGGCAGCCTGAATAGCAAAACAACAATAAATCAACATCTTCAAAAAACTCAAAGCGAGAGCCAAGGATGGCACAAGATGGGGTCGAGGTGGGGACCACAATGTGTCCTGGGCCACCATGAGTAGCTCAGATTTCATTCCAGGAGTGATGGGAAGCCACTGCAGGGTCTATTGGGAGGACAATGGCATGTCCAACTTGAAGCATATTTTTTTTGGTTGTTTGAGGTCTTTCTTTTTTTTTTTATTTTAGATTAATATAAGGGTACAAACGATTAGGTTACAATGTTTGCATTTGTTAGGGAAAGTCCTTGTCACAGTTGTGTCCCACACCTAGGAGGTGTGCCATATACCCTTACATTGTCCTCATTAGGTGGGAGCACACCGATCCCCTTCCTTATTCACCCCCAACTTGAGTTCCAATCTGAAGAATCTTTTGAGGGTTGAACTATGGGAGGCAATGGTGGAAGCTGGGTGATCCTCCAGGAGGTCGTCACAGGGCCTGCAAGGACACAGCTCATTCCCCAGTAGGGGACAGGGAATGGAGACGTGGGCACACATGCCTTTTGAAGTTAGAATGGATAGGACTTCCGGAAGGATGGATATGTGGTATGAGGGAAGGGAGGAAGCAAGGACCACCCCCAGGTGCTTGGCTTGACACCTGAAGGCATGTCAGTGCCATCACTGAGACGGGCCAGAGTGAGTAGGAGCTTGGAGAATGAAATCAGATGTTCTTCACTTGCCAGGCCTGGGACAGAGAAAGCTGTAGTGAGTGTTTGCCAGATCAAATCCGTCTGGATTGCTCTTTAAGTACAGGCTGTGTGCACAGCCCAAAATCTGTGAGCATACTTCATGCTCTGGCTTGTCTTTGGTGATTCTGATCAGACCTTGACCCAAGGCTGGTCTCTGTCTCCTCTCTTTTCTTACTGATGCCATCTTCTTTATCTTGGCAGCTGTAAAGGACTTGATGTGGATGTGACCAGGGCACACCCTGACCCCCAAGGGAGGTGGCAGACGCCTGACCGGGGGGCCCAAGGAGGCCAGGTGTTTTACAACAGCGAGTACGGGGAGCTGTCCCAGCCATGCAAGGAGGATGACTACACCCCACCTGCCCGAGCGCCCTTCTTCACAGACAGCAGCTACTAAGGCAGCACTGGACCAGGGCCCTCTGCTCTCTGCTGACCCGGGGCTACAACAGTGGGGGGCCACAGCCCAGGCCAGCAGAGAGCTGGAGACCCAGGTTGGAAACTCATCTCATTTAGCTCTGGCCACAGAGGAGCTCCCACTTCCTTCTCCGCAGCCTCCCCAGCTAGGAGAGCAGGACTCCAGGCTCAGGGTACCACGTCTGCCCAGGGCCACCCTGCAGAGCCCTCCGGCCCCATTTCCCTGTCAGACTCACATGCCATTAAGGTTGGTGCTCACAGGTGTGGCCCTGGGCTAGGTACCTGCACAGAAAATGTCCCCTAGGTTACCTCCTTTCAGCACAACGAATGGATGGCAGCCACAATCTCCCACCCCCACCCAAAACACTGCCCTGTCCACAGGCAAACACAGCTGCCCTCCCTGCTTTCTTCATCACCACTCCCAAAAGGCTGAAGGGAGTTACTATGTTTCCTTCTCAAAGCAACAAGTGATGAATCTGGAGGTTCCTTCCTTAGCCCACCCACATAGCTAACTGTCCCATGGGGCAGCCGTCTGTACATGATGGACTAGTTCCAGAATAAATCAGCAACCTTGACCCTGAGTGTTGAGAAGGACCCTTCAGTGGGTCTTTTTCATTAGAACTTTGGAGACTATTTCAGCTGCTGTGAACAGTTTCCTTTTCAAAATTCAGTCTGAAAGGAGCCCAGGGACACTGTTACTAAATCTAGACAATTCTTGACCCCAGTCAGGGATCATCAGGGTAGACACTCACTGGAGAAGGCCCCCAGCCCTACCTGCCTGGCTCAGCATTGGAAGAATCAGGTGATGGTCTAGAGCTGCCCTGCTTGGTTCTATCATCTGGGGCACCTGCCACAGTGGTTGTTGTGAGATAAGCACTGAGTTCCACCAAGGAGGCCCTTAGGGCTGGCAAGAGGGCCTACCGGGCACTGTACAGTGCTACTCAGCAACTAGTGGGTGTTCTTGGGGTCCTGGCTGGCCCTGGCTCATGCCTGACATGGGTACCCTAGCAGGTCAAGCCTCTGCCCTCACAGGGGAACAGCCAGAGACCCCTCTAAAGGCTGAGGCCATCCTGCCCAGGCCTCCCCCGACTAGGAGAAAGACCCTCCACCTGTTAGTTCCTGGAGACTGAACGCCCCCCCAAGCCCCAGCCCCACCCTGACAGACACCTGCAGGACAGGTGGCAGCATGCTAGCAGGGGCTTGCTCAGCAGACTCCAGTGCAGTGTTATTCCATGTAGGTTCCATGGATATATGACTGTAATCCTTGTCCCCTGGGTCCCGTCCCCTCCCTCTGCACTTCATTTGGCTATGGGACTTTCGTCTCAGGCCATCCCTGTGGAAGTCCCGGACTGCTGTTGCACAGAGGACCCAAGTGGGGTGTGGAGGGTCCCGCCCTGCTGGCTTGCGGACCACTTTTGTCATCTCTTCTCCTGTCATGTAACTCACCCAAACATGTACTGAGGAAGAAAATCTACGCCTTTGTAGTAGAAAATGTTCTCTGAAAATATCGAATATATTTAACAAGAGATAATAATAAATTTGATGCCAGTCTTGTAGTCTTAGCCCTCTGTAGAATTTTTTTTTTTTTTTTTTTTGGCTAGGGCTGGGGCTGGGTTTGAACCCGCCACCTCCAGCATATGAGACTGGCGCCCTACTCCTTGAGCCACAGACGCTACTCTAGAATTTTGATTTTAACCTTCCTTCCTGCCAGGTCTTCAGCCTGGAAGAAAGTGGGGCCAGAGGCCTGGTCCCTCCGCGCAGGGGAAGCCGAGCAGTCCTCCAGGGCCGCCGGCAGGGGGCGCGCGCGGCCGTGCTGTTCCCACCCCTGGCTCCCGGGTGGCTGCTTTACCTGCAGCGTTACGTGGCGCTTGATCCCCGCCAGCTGAGCCACGTGCGCCCAGGCCCCGAGCCCCAGAGGTCCTAGACCCCAGGCTCAGCCGAGGGAGGGACCCGCAGGCCGGGCACGGGAACCGGCGGGAGGGGTGTGCGCTCTCGAAGCCGCCTCTCCTGTCTGCTGCCCGCCTGAACCCTGAGGTCGGGAGTCTGGGCTGGGACCCCGGCTTCGGTGCCCGCTCGGGGTGAAGAGCTCCAGCCAAAGCGCAGACCGCCTGGCGAGCCTGCAGTGTTCGTGGGGTCCTCCCGCCCCAAGCCGCCGCCGTCAGGGTGGCTGCAGGCTGGGTAGTGACACTGGCCCTCTGGACGCGGCGTCAGCAGGCTTTGCAGGACCACGAGGTGGCAGCAGCCTTGCCCGCGGGCTCTGCGCAGCCTGGAGCCAGGAGCGGACCGGCAGGGCTGGCAGCACAGGGCCGTGAGACCCGCGCTCTATAGAGCAAAATGGAATCCAACCACAGGCAGGAGACGGAGGTCGCCGCCGTGGCGTGCAGGCTGGAGCTCCCAGGCTGGCCTCTCCCACCTAGGGCCGTGAAGCCTCTGTACCACCTTGCTGTGAACTCTCTTGTGGGAAGTGTGTGTGTGTGTGTGTGTGTGTGTGTGTGTGTGTGTGTGTGTGTGTGTGTGTGTGTGTGTGTGTGTGTGTGTGTGTGTGTGTGTGTGTGTGTGTGTGTGTGTGTGTGTGTGTGTGTGTGTGTGTGTGTGTGTGTGTGTGTGTGTGTGTGTGTGTGTGTGTGTGTGTGTGTTTCTTTTGTCTTTTGCCAGATCAAATCCGTCTGGATTGCTCTTTAAGTACAGGCTGTGTGCACAGACCAAAGTCTGTGAGCATACTTCATGCTCTGGCTTGTGTTTGGTGATTCTGATCAGACCTTGACCCAAGGCTGGTCTCTGTCCCCTCTCTTTTCTTACTGATGCCATCTTCTCTGTCTTGGTAGCTGTAAAGGACCTGATGTGGATGTGACCAGGGCACACCCTGACCCCCAAGGGAGGTCGACCTGGGGGGCCAAGGAGGCCAGGTGTTTTACAACAGCAAGTATGGGGAGCTGTCCCAGCCATGCAAGGAGGATGACTACACCCCATCTGCCCAAGTCCCAAGTGTCTGCTTCACAGACAGCAGCTACTGAGGCTGGACCAGGGCCCTCTGCTCTCTGCTGACCCGGGGCTACAACAGTTGGGGGCCACAACTGTTGAGAATACAGAAAAGACTCCATATGGAGATTAGACATTTTAACTTCCCAATGTAATTGATTGATTGAATTTAGCTACTGATCCAGGATACATATCTCAACCCAGGTGTCAGCCAACAGGGTGTCCCCACACAACCACAACTGCAGTTACCAAACCCCAAAACACATGTTGGAAACTGGCACCTCCCACACTGGTTGGGGGAGAGGCTGCGCAGGTGCTGCACTCACACTTCTGGGCTGCTCTGGTCCTGCCTGGGCTGGACTTTCAGGGCTGGGCTCAAGGGTCTCCCTAGGTCCCAGCTTCCCCTTCCTCCTGCAGAGCACTGGGCACTCCAGGCTATGGGAGGAGGCAGGGAAGTCACACCAGGCAACAGGATGCTCCTACCTCAGGGATCCTTTGGCCCCTTCTGTCTCTGAAGAACTTTTCTCATCTCGTCTCAGGCTCCAGCCCTTCCCTGGGTGCTCACCATCCACAATCCCTCTGCCTCCCCCCCACCCCTCACTCTATTAACTTCTGCCAGAGAGCCCTTAGTCATATACTCTGGGAGAGACATGGAGGCCAAGGACAGGCTGGAGTGCCCCTGGATGCCACTTGTTTTATCCTAATGTTCCCACCGCATGGGGCACTGCTTGGCTGAGGGTTTGCACTCTGGAGGCAGAGCTCCTGAGTGTCCACTTGGAGCCGCACATGGTCCCAGGCCCTGGGACACAGAGCTCATAGGCCAAAGCTCTTGCTGTGAGAAGTGACTGGTGAGGGAGGGAGCAGGGGGAGGGGGAGTAGTGAAAGGTGCTGACACTGTAGGGCCCAGAGTTAGGAATCTGCTTCTTATTTTAAAGCAGCAAGGGAGTGCTGGGAAGGCCTGATGAGCTCTGGCTGATGTTTATGCTCCAAGAAGAAGGGATGTGGAGGAGGCGAGTAAGGAGACTGGTAGCATTTGTTGCAGGGAGCCTGGGCTGCACCAGGGTAGGCCCAAGAAAGCAAGAATGACTGAAAGCCCCGGGGGCAAGAGGTGTCCTGCTAGTAGTGGTTATCTGGTGCCCAACCCAGTGCAGAATTCGAGAGTTATGCAGGCTGGATACACAGACAGAATCCTTTTCCCAAGGGGTCTTCACCAGCACACGTCCTGGGACCTTCCCCGCCTGAGGCCCTGGGCATCCTCAGCTGAGGATGAGCTTCAGCAAAAGTGCCGGTCAGGCCAGAAGGACAGGGTGAGGCAGGATGGGGACAGAGAGCCCGACCCCTGGGAAGCACAGGGGCCAGATAGGAACAGAAAGAGTCCACAAGAGAAGGGAGAGCACACGTGAGAAGCCACTGAGCCTGCAGGGTGGATGGGAGTGCTCGCGTTCGGGGACCAGAAGGATCTCAAGAGGCAGCGGTTAGGCCTAGAGGCATGGACATCCTCATACCTACAGGATCCCTGCCCTTGAAGCTCACTTTCATGGAACATGGGAGCCCAAAAAGCAGCTTCTAGCATACACTACCCCCTTCCCTCACATGCCCCATCCCAGCCATTCCAGCAGGCCCAGGTCAGTTCTTAAAGTTGAGTGCTGAGCCCAGATAATCAACCACAGTGTCCAAGGTGCTAGCTCATGGCCAGGTGACTGGGGCCATCCCCCAAGATCTTTACATGCAGATTCAGGGAGGGATGGCAGCATCACTGACAGGAGGGCCACCCTCCAGAGGACCAAGGGAGGCCTGGGTCTCCTGAGCCACTGGGCAGACAGCCTAGGCCAGGCTGGGCTCCAGGGGCTGCTCAGGGCTGAGAGTAGAGGGTGAGTGATCTGATGTAGCACTCTAAAGCTGGTGACCCTGGGTTCAGCACCTCCCCTCAAGGCTTCAGTTTCATATGTATGACTTGCCACCTTGCAGGGCTTTGTTGATAACAATCACAGTGGCCCCAGTGGTCCTGAAGTCACCACATGGAGGAGGAAGACTGCCCTAACAAGTGATGTGAGCAGTGGCATCAGACCCAGCCTTGACTCACCTGCCCACTCATGCATCAACTAACATGTGCTCCCAGGAGCCCCCTAGTTACCCATCTGCAATGGACTGGCTGTGTCCCCCAAAAAACTCTTATGTTGAAACTCTATTCGCAATGCAACGGCGTTAGGAGGTAGGGCCTTGTGGGAGGTGATTTGGGCATGAGTGTGGAGCCCTGCGGAATAGGATTAGTGCCCCTATAAGAAGAGGCCAGAGAGCTCCCTTGCTCTCTTTGCACCATGTAAGAATCCAGTGAGAAGTCAGCTGTTGGCAAACCAGGAAATGGGTTCTCACCAAACACTAGCTCCTGGTGGCACCTTGATCTTGGACTTCCCAGGCTCCAGAACAAGGAGAAGTGTGTACCATTTAAACCACCTAATTCATGGTAACTTGTTATAGCAATCCATACTAAAACCACCCACCTGTCCATCCATCTTCAGTAGAACAAGCAGGTGCTCACCCACCCATATACACACACACATGCCTCTTCAGGAATCCCTGAGAGACTTTCTGAGGCTGCAGCACTGAGGCGTGGACAGAGGCGTTCTCAGCTGACCAGGGGCCATTGGCAAAAAGAGTCAGAAACGCTGCTTTTAGAAAGATTGAGGTTGAAGTGATGTTAATAGGAGGAAATACATCCCTCAGATGAAACCAAACTGGGACGTATCTGAAGTTAACAAGCATTTTAACTCCATTTTCTGCTTTTGAGTAATTTAAGAGTAACTGGCTACTGCCACCACCATAAGGATGGTGGATTATTTCTCCAACCCTGGCCGAGCGAAGTATACCACATTTGCTTCAGTGCCATACTAACAGAGAGGCAGAAACCCCTAAACTTTCTGGCTGGAGCCAGAGGTGGCAAAGTTTGCCATAGACCAGGTGAGGAGCAAGGAGGGGACCCAAAGGGGAGACTCAGGGCTTGGGGAAGATATCAGAGAAACAATGGGGAGAAAATTAGTAGATCTGGAACATGTCTGGGGCAGTGTCCTGAACAGCCTGGGCTACCCCTGAGTGGGACAAAGAAAGGAGGACGTGGCTCCCACGGTACCCATCCCTGACTGTTCTGAGGCACTACCAGAAGCTCCATCAGAGCCATCAGAGCTGGTCCTTGTGCAGCTAGGCATTAGTCATGGCCCTGTCCTAGGCGGCAGGCCCCCCATTCCCCAAAAAAAGGAAGACAAGGACTCCCTTGGGGACAATTAGGTAAATGGAAGTCAGACATTCAATCTCGTCCAGGGAAAAGTATGAGTAACAGAAGGAACGTCCATTACACTCTTGCATTGTAAGCTACTGAAGCTTCTCAGAAGGGCCCTTGCTTTGGGATGGCAGCAAAAGCATCTCTCCAGGACCTTTATCTGGAGACTGGGCAGGGACCTCCAGGGGTCTGACCTACCAACTCAGACTCCTTGCCTGGAAGGTGCTGCCCCCAGCTCTGGTGCATGGAGACAGTAAGGGCACCGTCAGTGGGAGAACTTCCAATCCCCTGAGAGCACTAGATGTGGGAATAACATGGCCCAGACACCATGCAGACCCACCTCTGACTGCCCAGGGGACCCCAGGCAGGTCACTGATATTCTCTGAACTGTGATTCTTCTGAATCGTGAAGGTGATAACATCAACACCATCCCCAACACCATTCCATTCAGGAACCCACTGCTGGCCCCACCTTCAGTCCATGGACTCAATAGGGCTGCACCTTAGCCCAGTCTGAAACAGATGGACTGGACCTAATCATACCAATTCCTTGGACACCACTGCTATGGTCAGCACTGCCTCTCAGAGCAATGGGTACCTGGTGAAACCTCATGGGAGAACCTGGAGACAGCAGGACTCCTGCCCTTGAGCTTGAATCAGTATCTG
Source organism: Nycticebus coucang (assembly GCF_027406575.1). NCBI lineage: Eukaryota > Metazoa > Chordata > Mammalia > Primates > Lorisidae > Nycticebus > Nycticebus coucang. Next base: position 83,195,255 of record NC_069796.1, read on the forward strand.
AGAGTTGGCACTGCTGGTTATCTGCTTGTCATCCCAGGGAGGACAGCAATTTAAAAATCAGGAGCCAAGAGGTGGCAGAGAAGAGCGAAATCCTGGTGACAAGATCATTTGAGCCTGGATTAAGCTTTGCCTGAGGCAGAACCATCACTGGAATTTCAGTCTTTGCTTGAGCCACGCAGGTCAGCATTTCTGTCACTTTCACCAATGCCCTGAATCCACAAGGGAAGAGCCACACAGAAGGCATCTGTTCCCCACCCCATGGCAGGATTGTACGAGTAGGAGGACCTTGGACAGGGAAGGGGCTGAAGGAAGTGCTTGAAATAGCCCCATCAATGTTGACCCGGCTGAAGTTGCCTACAGAGGTGGGAACAGGATGAATTCAGGATGCTGCCCACAGCCCCAGGGCTCATGTGGCCTAGCAATGAGGAAGGAGGAAGGAGGTTGAGAAGGGAGTGCTGGCGGGGATTGGTGGGGTGACCCCTGGGTAGGACACAGCACCTCGTGTGCCAGCTGAGGGAGCCAGGGCATCTGGAGAAGCCAAGCAGCACTCCCTGCTCTGGCCCTGCCTATGTTCTGGGCTTGCCACACCCAGCCTGCTCCTCTGCAAGCCACTTTTTTTTTTTTTTTTTTTTTGAGACAGTTTCACTGTGTCACCCTGGGGTTGAGTGCTGTGGCGTCATCATAGCTCACAACAACCTCAAACTCTTGGGCTCAAGCCATCCTCCTGCCTCAGCTTCCCGAGTAGCTGGGACTACAAGCCACAGTGCCTGGCTAATTTTTTCTATTTTTAGTAGAGATGGGGTCTCCTCTTGCTCGGGCTGCTCTGAAACTCCTGAACTCAAGCAATCCACCTGCCTGGGCCTCCCAGAGTGCTAGGATTATAGGTGTGAGCCGCTGCACCTGGCCCTACAAACCACTTCTGACCAAAACAGGAGAAAACCCAGAGACCCTGCTGCCAAGGCCACACCTTGGCCCCCAGCAGAGCCTTGGACATGCTCACCTGTCCAAAGGCAGCAGAGAGGGAGGGAGGGATCTGTTGGCTGGGGTGGTGGCCCAGGCCCAGAAGGACCTCCACAGGAGGGGCCTGGATGGTCCTGCTGGCTGGAGTGCCTAAGGGACCACCCTAAAGCCAGAAGCTTCCAAGGGCCCCCTGAGGAAGGGCCCCAGGATCTTGGGAAGGAGCAGGGTACTGGCGGACTCCCTTGGGGCTGCTCATCCATCCCCACCTGTGGGATAGCTGCTCAAAAGGAATGAGCAAAAGCCTTCTGGGCTTGTTTCCAGACTTCTCCATGCATTGGCTTTATACATAGAGCAGGTGCAGTTTATGTTTGAACAGCAGCACGGACACACGATAAAGCACAAAATCATTACACTGCATAGGTTAACCAAACCAGGTCCAACTCCAGTGGCCACCATGTCACTACTTGACAGTGCGTTATCATAGGGAAAGCAGAAGGTGGGCATGGAGGATCTCCAAGGCAGCTCCAACAGCAAAGAGTAAGCAGGATGTCAGGCCTGAAGGTCAGGGAACAATGCCCACTTGCCTAATAGTGGCCACACTCCCAGTAAGAGAGGGAATTGGTGTCCAGAGTCCCTTCCAGTTTGCATAAAAATTCATTGAGCAGGTCACCAGAGAGAGGGGGCATCAGTGAGAGAGTGTTAGAGAGAGAAAGAGAGAGGGCAGCAGAGAGAGAGGGCATCAGAAAGAGAGGCCATGAGGGGGCATTAGAAGGGGGGAGGGGGCATCAGTGAGAGCTTCATGTTACAAGTCTCAGAAACAGAAATACTGGTTTGACACACAAGGAAAGAGCAAAGAATAAGGGGTACCCTGAGACCCGAGAGACCCCCAGTGTCAGGGTCTATCTCTACATGCCCACTGTATCCTGGCTCGGGCCCCATGGGGCACTCTGGGGTTGAGGGGACCTAGAAGTGGCCACAGGAACCCACAGAGGCTGTAGCCAAGAGGCAGGCAGGAATCTAAGCCTGGGGACCACAGAGAGAGAGTAGAGCCTGCTGGGATGGGGGACCAGCCTGGACTAGCCTGGACCAGCCTCTGCAAACATCAAGGCCTGCTGGCTAGGCATGCTGGGTTGCTGGAAGAGGCTGTGTCACCCAGTCTTGCTAGCATGCGCCTTGGTAACACAGGGGGCCTTCTCCCCTTGCCGCCTGCGGGACCGGCTGCCATCACCGTGGTGACACAGGACGCAGCAGGGCCAGGAGCAGCTGAGGGCACTGGCCTCCTGGCTACCCTCTGCCCTCCCCCGCCAGTGCTGGGGGGCCGGCCCAGCTCAAAGCTGCGGATCTCTCACGGGCCCCAATTTTATACCGGGCCCAAGTCCTTGTTTGCCTTGAGCACTCCCTGATTTCCCGAAGAAGCGGGCGAGGCCGAGTGTTTGCTTTGACCCAGGAGGTGCCCTACAAATACCAGCAGGACAAGGTGACCACGGGGTCCTCCAAGGGTGTGTCACAGCCGCCCTTGGCCAGCAGGGGCAGGTGGCTGGCGGTGGGGGACAGACTGGAGGCCAGCAGTGCTCCAAGGCTGTGGACTCCCCGGTTCCAGATTCCCAGACCCTTCACATGCTGCTTTATAAGGAAAGAGTCTCTGAGGGTGGTTAGGTGAATTATTTTGAGATGAGGGGACCAGCTGGGATTATCCAGGAGAGCCCCCACATGCAATCACAGGTGCCTTTACAGGAGTCAGGCAAGGACTTGGGCCAGGCCTAGAGGGTAGCCAGGAGGCACACCTTGCTGGACAGCTGGGGATATGGCACATTCAGGAGCCTGCAGTCACCCTGCAGGTTCACTGAAGCCAGCAGAGCCACTCATGTCAACGTGAGCCAGCGTGGGGAGAGAGGGGGATGTTGTTATTACACAGGCAAAGATGCCATAAAAGGGGTGCAGGAGACACTGGACTCATGCTAGGACCCCAAGCCTATTGGGGACGCCACAGCACCAGCCTTTACCTCCTCCTGGCCCCCCGCCTGCTTCTGGTCTTCTTCCACAGCTTCTCAGCACCATAGGCTGTGTGGGGGAGGGAGCTCAAGTGGCCCCCACCATCACCCACTCTGACTGGTTAGGCCAAGACCACCTCATCCTGTCAAGAGGAGAAGTGCTGTGATTGGGGGTGCTTAGAGCCCTTGGGCACTGTTGGTGGGGATACAAAATGGTACTTCTGCTGCAGGAAAATGTCTGTTGTCAAAAAAATTCAACATGGAATTACCTCATGACCCAGCAGCTGGAAAGCAGGGTCTCCAACAGACATTCGTACACCAGGGTTGGTAGCATCATTATGGGCAGTCACTAAAATGTGGGAGCAATCAAGTGTTCATCAACAGATGAATAGGTCAAATGTCTATCCATGCAGTGGAATATGAGCCTCAAAAAGGAAGGAATTTCGAACACGTGTCTGAACCTTACGGACATTGTGCTAAGTGAAGTAAGGCAGTCTCTAAAGGACTCCATGTGAGTCTACCTATTAATATATGATACTACCTGGAGCCATCAAACTCATAGAAACGCAAAGTAGGAGGGTGGTGGCCAGGGTGTAAAGGAAAGGGAATTGTTAGTAGTTAATGGATATAGAGTTTCGGTTTTATAAACTGAAAGGAGTTCTGGAGATGGACAGCATGATGGTTGCGCAATGATGTGAATGTACTTTAGTGCTACAGAACTAGATATTTAAAAATGGTGAAGACGGTAAATTGTATGTCCTGTGTATTTTCACAGAATAAAAAAATTGGGGCAAGAGGGGCCAAAGAAACCTGCTAGAGGTTGTGTCTATCTGGGCCCGTGCCAATTCTCTCTAGTCCAACAGGGCAGGGCTCAGTTACTTGGTAGGGCCACATAACCGCCACGCTGACAGCATGGAATGGGAGTCAGGGAGGCAGGGAGCCAACGTGGCAGGTGTCCCAGCTGCATTCTCACGTTCTCCCAGCGTGACAAAGGCCAGCACCTCTCCCTCGTCCAATCAGGTCCCCCTCTGCATAAAAGGGTAGGTTGGGCTTCATAAAAATCCTGAGACCTTTATTGAGTGTCAGAGGCAATCTGTGCCTAGAACCTCCCATAACACCCTCCCTATGACACAAGGTTGGATGGCCCCAGGGGTGTGCTGGGGTTGTCCCAGGAGGAAGCCAAGATGGGCAGGTCATCATCCCTGTTCACCCAGCTCTAGTCCAGATCAGGACATTTTCCTGTACCATTTTTGGCAGCAGCATCAGAAAGAAGGATCATAGCTTCTGTAACAACTCGCTAGATGGTTCCCTGTCATTTACTCTCATGATCAACTTCGCTTGGGCCTAGGAGGCCCAGAGCTAAGAGTTAGCAATGCATTTGGGATCCATGAAAAGGTTTTCATTTCTATTTCTCTTTAAATCAAAAGAAAAAATATGTAATAGTAATAAATATATCATAATGGATCCAGCCTGGATTCTTCTTACCTTTATGCCAGTGCAGTCCATAAAGTATATTTTTGGTATTTTTTAATGGAGGAAGAAACTTGCACACAAAGGCATAAGTGCCTAGGGCCCACAAAAGTCGCCACGCAGGCCTGTATCCTCATAAATGACTATTATGATCCTTCTAAGGCATTTCTGTTGCCGTGTCTGGTTATATCATAGGACTGATTTCTGGAATTATATTTGCACACAGGGAGACCCATGAGATTGGGAGTTGAGTTCAGACCAACAAGGACTTTCAAATCCCATCACGAATTTCTGCTGTCTACACAATTTGTAAACACTGGTGATTTCCCCCAAAAATTCATTATTAATCTTCTATCAATAAATCATTCAAAAATGTAAAATAGGCTGGGTGCAGTGGCTCACCCCTGTAATCCTAGCACTCTGGGAGGCTGAGATGGGAAGCTCTCCTGAGCTCAGAAGTTTGAGACCAGCCTGAGCAAGTATGAGACCCCATACCTATAATAGAAAAAATAGTCAGGTGTTGTGGCAGGTACCTGTAGTCCCAGCTACTCGGGAAGCTGAGATAAGAGGATGGCTTCAGCCCAGGAGTCTGAGGTTGCTGGTGAGCTAGGCTGACGCTGTGGTACTCTAGCCTGGGTGACAGAGTGAGACTCTGTCTCAAAAATAAATAAATATGTATATAATAAATAATAGAGAAAAATTAAAAATATAAAAAATGGGCTGGAGTGCAGTGGCTCACGTCTGTAATCCTTGCACTCTGGGAGCCGAGGTGGGAGAATAGCTTGAGCTTAGGAGTTTGAGACTAACCTGAGCAAGAACAAGAACCCATTTCTACTAAAAATAGAAGAAGTAGCCAGGTGTTGTGGCAGGCACCTGTAGTCCCTGCTATTCAGTCCCGCTATTCAGGAGGCTAAGGCAAGAGGATTGCTTGAGCCCAGGACTTTGAGGCTACAGTGAGCTATGACACCATAGCACTTCAAGACAGTGAAACTGTCTTAAACAAACGAACAAAAATAGGGCGGTGCCTGTGGCTCAGTGAGTAGGGCACCGGCCCCATATATCGAGGGGTGGGTTCAAAACTGGCCAAATTGCAACAAAAAAATAGCTGGGCATTGTGGCAGGCGCCTGTGGTCCAGCTACTTGGGAGGCTGAGGCAAGAGAATCGCCTAAGCCCAAGAGTTGGAGGTTGCTGTGAGCTGCCATGTCACAGGACTCTACCAAGGGCAACAAAGTGAAACTCTGTCTCTAAAAAAAAAAAGCAAAATAATTTTAGTTATCACTTGATTGGGAAAATATTAGGCTTGCTTTCTTTGTGTTTAACTCGACAGTGATCATTAGAAATTTTAAGTTTTGCTCCCATTGGTGAGTGGAGAAGAAAGCTGTTAGGAAGACGCTAGAGGCCTTTCCAAATTCACCTTCTGCACCGCGGTCTGTTGCCACCTCCCTAGGAACCAGCCTACACTCAGGGAGAGAAGCCTCCACCTGGATCTCCCTTTCTGGATCCCTCTGCCTGTGCCAACGCAGTTACCCTGACAGGTGGGAGGTGATCTTCCAACCCGTAGGCTCGGCTTTTCAGAAGAGTGACTGGCCAGAGCAGCGTCTACCTGGAAAATTCGCCCTTGAGAGGATGGTACAGGGCCCCCTGCGTCAAAGAAGCATTCCTTTAGAATACCCCTTGGAAGGCAGTGAATCTTCACTAGTTGAAAATGCATTCCCCATTGAAACTACTTCCACAGTAACAAACAACATAAACAACCGAACTCCAAGTTCATAACACACACCACGCCCAAACAGAACAGTCAAGGGAAAGTAAAGGAATGAACAGAAACATGAATGTGTGCACAGCCACAGGCTGTTTGCAGGCGAGGATTAGGCCATAGCAGCTCAGGGTGGCTGGAGACCAGAGGTCAAGGCCCTCAATAAGCCATGGTGGACGTGTTCCAGGACACCCCTGAAGAATTGGCTCCTCCCACCAATGAGCCTGAGTCAGGGGTAGGCATATGTTTTACCCTCTGCCTGTCCTATTTCTGTAGGTGACAGATGAGTGAAGAGTTTTGAAAAAACTCTGGAATAAACCAGGCCCATCCGTGGGTGCTGAGACTGATTTCAAAGACAGAAAAATGTCCCAGGTCCTTCTGGTCGCCTTAGTGGCTGCCTGTGGCTCAAGGTGGGGGTGGCCATGAATAGGTCCTGGTCACCTAGGAGGCCACACAGTTTCCTCTCTGGTGCTCAACCACTGTGGCTTCCACAGACCAGAAGGAGCCCTGAGGACCTCCATTGCTCGACACTTCCATGGTGAGGGATGGGGGAAGGATGGGGCCACACACCTGCAGACTCACAGAGGGCTCTGCAGCCCACTGACCCTCTTCTGGGTGGGAAGTCTGCTGCTTATCCTGGCTAGAGCTCAGGGAACAGCCACTGCTCCTGCTCCTAAGAAAAGGGCCCAGCCCTGTGGCCAAGAGACCCTGCCAAGAGGAAGTCCCTGAGACCCGGGTGTGGTAGGGGACATGAGCTTCCCAGGGCCCACCATCCAAAGCAGGAAATTGGCTAGGGCTCTGTCCATTACCTGAGCAAACATTTAGTTTCTCAGGAAGATGAGGTGAGGACCCAGCCCAGGTTGGGGCAAGGACAGTATATATGAAACCCTCAGGGCCAAGCTCTGGGAGGCCCATCTTAGGTCACGGGAGTGTCCACAGAGCCCCACTGCACCATGAAACTCACCGTCGCCTTCATGGTGCTCTGCGGGGCCCTGCTCAGTGACTCCGGTGAGTGGCCCTGGGGCCAGCTCCCTGCCCTGCATGGGGGGGACCTGGTACCAGCACGTGCTTTTCCCCAGCTCCCACTGTGGCCAGTCCATACCCTGGGTGTCAGGCTGCTCATGCTGGTCCTGCCAGACTCACCTTTCGGGCCCTGCTGACTGTCCCCAGGGCTCCCGTCCCCTCCTTCCTGTGGCCCTTGAGCCCTCCTGCCTCCTCTCACACCTGCACCCCTCAGGTTTCTCTCTCTGACCCACTGACAGCTGGTCTGGTCTAGAAATACCCATCTCTTCCTTGCCTAGTGACGTCCAGATACTGCACAAGAGTCCTCTCCTGTGGGGAACCTGCACAGTTTCTCCAGCTTTCCCCCCCGCCCCCCCGCCCTCAGGCTGCCTCTTGTCCCTTTCTGCAGCAGAGTCCTCACTGGCCACAGCTGTCTGTATTCACAGCTGCATCTCCCAACCCTGGGAGCCCTCCAGACCCATCTTTGTGATCCCACACTGGGCACAGGGCAGTTATCAGTGCAGGAGGGAGTGTGTACTCAGGGGTGCTGGGCAGGGTTAAGGCTCCCCTGAGCACCTCATAGAGGGGACAGGTCGTCTGCAAGCTTCTTTCCGTCCCTCGCTTCCCTCCTTACGGTGGCTGCTGATTCTTCCCCCTTGTGTTTGTAGCTGCCGCTTTCTTCCTGGACTCTGTGGTTAAGCCTGTGGCCCAACCTGTGGCTGCCCTCAACTCTGCTGCAGAAGCCGTGGTCAGTGCCCCTCTCAACCACTTCAACCCCCTGAAGCTCATGCTGACCAGCCTGGGGATCCCAGTGGAGCACCTAATAACGGGCTCCCAGAAGTGTATAGCAGAGCTGGGCCCCGAGGCCATGGGAGCCCTGAAGATACTACTGGTAACACAGGCACTGTGGGCACCTCCCCATGTGGGACTCCCTCCCCAGCCATCTTCTAATCATACCAGAGGCATCATTTTCCATCCTGCTCCCTCAAGCCCTGGGACAAGCTTGGGATCCTTGGGTGTGACCTAGGCTGCCCACAGCTGAGCTGCAGGGGGGCTAGTAGGAGCACCGATGTGGTTCCCACTGGGAGGCTGCCGGGAGGGCTATGGCACCCTGCCCCAGAGCCAGTGCACCGCCTGGGAGCCCTCCCAGAGCCGGCAGCTGCTGTGCCTCGCTTCCCACCTGAGTTCTCCCTGGTGGCAGTGAGAGGGGCACACTCAAGCTTGGCTTCTCCCTTCCAGAGGGCCCTGACATTCTTTGGCTGAGCAGAGGCTAGAGAAGCCTTGCCTGAGGACCAGATGTTGCCCACCATGAGGGCTGGGAACCCTTCCACCCGCCAGAATGTCCTGCCCTACCCTCCCTCTCTTAATAAACATGGTTAAGAGCAACTTGGGTTGATGAGTTCTTGCCTGAATGCCAATCCTGGTGGGGGGCCAAGAGCACCAAGTGCCTGATGATAGGAGATGTGTGTGCGTGTGTGTGCGCGCGCGTGTGTGTGTGTGTGTGTGTGTGTGTGTGTGTGAAGGGGGGGAGAGATTGCTGACATTTGACAGGTGGCAAAAAGGCAGCAATGAAAGTGAAGCCAGAAAAGCAGCCTGCAAGATGGAGCCTGAGAAGCCGAGCTGAAGCAGTGAGTCTGCAAAGTCTTCCCCCACACACCTGCTGTGATCATCTAGTTAAGGTTCCTCCATGGTCCTGAGGATGTTTACCTCAGGAGACTTGAGGAAGTAGTCACACTGAGACAATAGGGGTTGTGATATTGGTAGAGTAAAGGTTACTTTGATGATTTGATGTTTTCTTTGATGATTCTCTTATTTTGTTAAAATGAAAATTACCTTTCTGTTGTTTAAACATTTTGCATTGTCTGAATGAAGACGACTTTGATGTTACTTCCTATCAGATGAAGTTAAAATTTTCTGTTTGTTTCCTGGTTTTCCCATTATAAAAACCATGGAATTGTGAACTGAGGCAGAACAGAATTCAGAGACCACTCTGGCCATGCTCCAGAATCGCCGGCTTTCTGAAAATAAAACTTGTTTGGACCTAAACCCAGTCTCTGTGTATTGGCTGGACAGTGACAGGCAGCCTGGCCCTCTCTGTCCAGTAACAAAAGGTGACCGAGATTGGGCAAATAAGTATCAGAGTTAAATTGGTTTGGGAACTAAATAGGGAATTGTTTTTCACATTATGCTTTGTAATTGTTTAGGAAACGTGGGAATTACCTACTTCTTGGACACTGGTGAGAACATACCTAACAACCAGAGCCATTTGTTGAGAACATTTGAAGGGTTTAATTTTTTTCCCTTGACTTACACATTTCTCCCTTAGAATGGCCAGGATTGGGGAATACAGGAAATCTGTTGCTGTTTCCCTGTGGTTTCTAGTGGTTTCATTCAAGTAGCTTAGCAGCTTTGATGGCTTCCACTCTACCAGAGGGGACCACCATTTGTGGACTGACACCCCCCAATGTTGGTGGAAAGGAGCCCACAGAACCCCCAAACCGATGCCATTTCAGGGAAAGCTGTCCAGTAATTTCCTTTGTTAAAGCATAAATAACTGTTCCACTCTCCTGGGAAGGACCATCCACACCCTGAGGACAGACAGAACTCATTTTCACCTATTTCACATTAAATGTGGCTCTGGCCTTCCTCTGTTCCTATTTTGAAAAGTGTATTTAGGGATTTAAACTTCTTTTGTGTTATTCTGATAGGTCCAGGGAGGAAGCCATCTGAATCCAGATTACATGTAAATGTCATTATCAACACATTGTCCCTAGGATTGTTGAGGGTTATGAATCTTCCTGGAAGGCTTTAGTCTGGACGATAATAATGATGAGCCAAGCCTGAGATGAATCACTTTGCATCTCTGGGGAGGAAGGTAGTGGGGCCCCAGACCCTGATGTGACCCTAGGCCAGCCTCTCACAACATTACATATCCAGGCTCTTTGCAGGCTGTCTGGTAACAATTCCTTAATTAACTGGATTAAAATGTCCAAGTAAATCTTTGGGGGAAGCTAGTTGCAACTGATGGTTGGGCCAAGGACCCCATCCTGAGACAGCTCTGCTCCCTGCACCCTGGGATCTCCCAGGAAAACAATGAAAGGAGAGCAGAATGCTCCGAGAGCCCATGGGCAGAAGTCCCGAGACCAGTTGCAACAGTTAGTTTTCCCCCTCCTGCAGGTTCCTGGAAAAGAGACCAACATAATCCTGGAGGAACGTCCCAAAATTATTACATGAACACAGCGAGAATGAACAGTGGGGAGGGGTGGGGGGCAGTGGGTGCTACAGCCACCCAGATTCTCTCTGGGAGGACTGCACATTCCCATGGCCCTCAGGAGTGTTGGCAGCTGGTAGAAACCAGCTAAATTGCTTTTTGGGAATTGCCAGGCAGTCAAAGAACTCCACCTTCCCGGGGTCACATCTTTCCCGAGGGGCAGTCTGCATCAGTGGTAAGTTGATGCAGGTTAAGAAGGCTGGGCCTCGTCCCTCAAGGCAGAGGAATCTGCAAGGGGCTCACAGCCCCAGAGCTCCCCTTAGGCCCCTGAAGCCTTTGTGACTGCGTTGCTGTTCAACCTCCCCCCTTAGCCAGTATTACCTCCTTAGAATCCCCACACCAGCACATACGGGTTGTTAATGAAGGTGTTGACAGCCCATGTAGTGAGAATAAGCTGACAGACACAGCCCATAAGTTTGTGACTTTCACCTCAGGTCTTCCATCCTTGTTATTTTGTAAATTCAGCTTTAACCTAAAAGTATGTATCTTGAGTAGGTTAGGGTGATTGATTTAGGAGATTAACTTTTGAATTAGAAATGTTGATTTGGGTCATGGGTTTATTATGGGTTTATTATTTATTTGTTTAGGCCAATTGTTTATTATGGGTCATGGTTTATGCTGATCGTTAAGAGAATGGTTAACATGGCTTTTGCTTTGAACTTTTATGCATAAAACTGTGGTTTTGGAAATGGAAGGGCAGAATAGTCTTGGAGAGGCTACTCTCACTGTTGCCCAGAATTACTAGCCTTCTGATCATAAAGCTTATTGGAGCTAATCCCCGTGTCAGCATTTGGCTGACAGCAATAGGCAGCAGAACTCTCTTAATCTGGTAACAGTGTGTCCTGTGTCCTGGAACTGGTGGCTCAGCTGCACCTTTAAAAGGATATTCCATTGCTCTATCTTCTCTAATAAAATCCCTGTACATAAATCTCTGTCTCAAAGAATGTTTCCAAGGAGCCCAATGCAAGATAATACCTTGCTGTTTAAGAAAGAGGCACGGAGGGAGGTGGGTGGGGCCTTGGTATGTGTCACACTTTATGGGGGCAAGACATGATTGCAAGAGGGACTTTACCTAACAATTGCAATCAGTGTAACCTGGCTTATTGTACCCTCAATGAATCCCCAACAATAAAAAAAAAAAAAAAGAAAAAGAAAAAAATACATTGCTGTTTATCTAAAATGGGTATCTATGTGTGTCGGGAACAATGGTAAGATAAAATGTTTAAAAATGGTTACTATTTTTAAAATATCTTATATTACTACAAAAGATCAAAGAAAAGATTTTAAAAGCAACCTCTAAAAGTTAAAATTTAAAAAATAAATAAATAACTTTAATGGTGGCATAACCACCAAGAGAGACTATTACTCCAAGTAATGTGAAAATACAGTAATTTAACTCCACAAACTAGAGTTAGGAGGGTACAGCTTAAGGAAAAGAGGAACTGCTAAAAGAATTTTAAACTTTTCTTTTTTCTTTCATAAACTCAACCCAATAGTATTAAACTTTTCTTACTGGTGGTATTGTTACATGGAGGCTGCAGATTCTGTGACAAGTCAAATGAGTAATTATGTCAGTGTCATTGAAACCTGAGGTTCCTGGCAAAGTTAAAAGGAGACATGAATAATGTGAGCTAAAATAAAATCTTTTTTTTTTTTAATTTGATACAGACTCTTACAATGTCGCCCTTGGTAGAGTGCTGTGGCGTCACAGCTCACAGCAACCTCCAACTCTTGGGCTTAAGCGATTCTACACTACCACATGCTAGGGTGCATGTGGCCGGCACCCTAGCCGCTGAGCTACAGACGCCGAGCCCTAAAATAAAATCTTAAAACTCCCTCCCAGCGGCTAATTGGACCCCCTCTTGGCCAAGGGGATCCCCTAAACTGAGTTGCTAGCCATGAGAAAGATCTGACATGTCTCAGCCCCCTGCCTCCCTAGAGATGTCCTTTGTAACTTATTACCAGGCCTAAGGCTATGCAAGACATACCTGCGTGTCCTCAATATCCACGGGAAACCACCTGAGTCTGGACATATGTCTGGTAGTTTGTCTCTGATTAACAGACCCTTGTCTTAATTCAAGCATTCCTTTTAGAATCTTTAAACCCACCTATAACCTGTGACCTTGGAGATGTCCCACCTTTTCAGGCCAAACCAATGTATGTTTTACATGTGTTGATGTATGACTTTATCTGTAATTCCTGTCTCCTTGAAATGTATACAACCAAACTATAATCCCACAACTGTGAGTCTACTTGCTCGAGATTCCTGGAGTGTAGCACTGGGCCACGGTCCTCAAATTTGACTCAAAATAAAAGCTCTTTAATTTATTTTACAGAGTATGGCTTCTTTTCCATCAGCAATGATAAAAGATCATTACAGTTAATTATAAACTTTAGGGCTCAGTAGGTGGTCCACGGTGAGAAAGATTTCTCTAGACCAACATTAGGAGATAAACGGTATCTTCTTAGAAGGAGAGAGGAAACGAGAATGAAAGAAAGTCAGCAGGCTTGGCACCTGTGGCTCAAGCGGCTAAGGCGCCAGCCACATACACCTGAGCTGGCGGGTTCAAATCCAGCCCGGGGCCACCAAATAACAATGACGGCTGCAACCAAAAAAAAAAAAAAAAAAGCTGGGCATTGTGGCAGGCTCCTGTAGTCCCAGCTTCTTGGGAGGCTGAGGCAGGAGAATCGCTTGAGCCCAGGAGTTGGAGGTTGCTGTGAGCTGTAATGCCACAGCACTCTACCCAGGGCGACAGCTTGAGTAAAAAAATAAAAATTAAAAAAGAAATTAAAAGAAAGAGAGTCAGCAAAGAGAGTAGGGAGATGCTGTGGTATCCCAAAGGAAGGAAGGAAGAATACCAACAGTGAGATTAAGCAGCTGCTGAATTTAAGGGAAGCAAAGAGAAAAATAGTAATTAGTGATACAGGGTTCTCCGGCTCAGGGCTGGATAAGAAATCTCTATTTTTCTAGGCTTGGGAGAGCTCAGAGATCAGTCTCATCGCAGACCCCATCTCTAGGCACAAAAAGGTTCTCTGCAGCCTTCATTCTCTGGACAAGTTCATAAAAAGCAGTCTGACAGAAATCTCACCAGGATTGCACGTGTACACGTGTATTGTGTGTGTGTGTGTGTGTCTCAGCAGGGAACACACCCACTGCCTTGCCTAGAGCCGAGACGGCAAGGCCTGAATTCCTCTGCACTGTGGCAGTTTTAAAATTAATTTCTGCCCAAGTCCCTGGTGCCAAATGGTTGTGACATAGTCCAGACTTACATTCCATCTCCTCAAACCCGCCTTACATGGAACAGGAAAAGCAGATGGCCCAAACGGGCTACCCACTTGGGTCCCCCCTTTGGATGGCCAAAGGTTTTGACTTTCTTCTCCCCTTATCTATCTATCTATCTATCTATCTATCTATCTATCTATCTATCTATCTATCTATCTATCTATCTATCTATCTATCTATCATCTGTAAATTCTGTCCTGTTGCTTACTCAGCAGTTTGTGGATTCATTCTTTGAATCTCCAGGACCAACGACCTGGTTGAGAGAAATTTTGGCTTTCACATGGTACTGTAAATGCCATATCTGCTTTTCCTCTGGAAGGATAACAAGCAGCTGCCTTTATACAGCAGACAGATATCACAGGCGTTTCTGTTCCTGTGAGTGATTCTGTCCTGAGATAACATTTTGGGCAAAGTCTGAGGCCACTCACATCTTATTGTTCATTCAGCGAAAACCTGGGAACCCCTGAGGCTATAGGAACAAATTCCAAAAGACCAGGAGCTTGTAAAGAAAGTGAATGTAAAGAAAGAATTTACATTTCTGTTTTGTCTATTCTTTCAGTGGCTTGTGAAAACAAAACTTTACAGAGTGCCTGCTAGCAAGAAAGGTCAGACAGAGATCAGAGAAAGAGCTTGATATTTTAGCTCTTACTGAAAAACTATGCTAGTAATTTTTCTGTTATTTCACTATCAAGACCAATCATCCCTTCGGGTTCAAGGTTAGAATTGGAAGCATAATTATAAATGCCTGATCTTTGGGGAAAAAGTCTCTTATCTCTACTCCAGAAAAGACCTAGCAACGTACCCACCTAGTAGCAATAAGAAAGAATCCTTGCATACAGAAAGAACTGAGAATCTTTTTTTTAAAAGAGACTTTATCTTTTTTGTTGTTGTTGCAGTTGTCACTGCTTGTTTTTAACTGGCAGGAGCCAGGTTCAAACCCGCCACCCTCGGTATATGGGGCCAGCGCCCTACCCACTGAGCCACAGGCGCCGCCCCAGAACTGAGAATCTTTGAAGAAATAGATGATTCCAGGCCTGGAGCAGGAAACATGAAAGATAAGCCTGGAACATCTTTTCATATCAGAATAGAAGGAGGCTACCAAAGACTGTCAGGTCAGAATACGGCCCCTGTGAGCCCAAGATAAGGTAAATTGTTTTCTATTCTTGTTTGGGATTCATTGAGGGTACAAAAGAATTAGGTTATACTTATTGCATTTGTTAGATAAAGTCCCGCTTATACCCAAGGTAATTTTGAACATCGGTAACAGCAACAATGAATGAAACACACGAAATTTGTTTAAATCCATCTCTTCTTGGTAGAGGGAGACTATATCCTGTTTGTTAACCTTTGGAAGACACTAAGAAATCACCTCATTCTTCTGAAAACAGATAAAAGAGATAACCAAAAATGTATCCTGCCTTTCCTATAAAATCTCATTTCCTGTAAAATCAACCAACAGTAGATGAGGGAGATGTTTATTACAAAAGGTAAGCAAAGGAATGGTGAGATTAGACTGGAGCCTACGATGAATTAATGAATGTCGGTCGGGATGTTAATCTAAGGCTGTGAGTGCCACAAAAAACAACAGGAACATATGCCTGATGGAAGCACATCACACTGCCTGTGAAGCATTCTGTCTTCCATCCCTAAAATCGAACTTGAGTTTGACCAAGCCTCTAGATCCACCAATCAAATCACAGGAAATATGGAGACCACAGGAAAATGTTAAAGGTCACGAGGGCTACACAACCAATGAAATCTTGAATTAGGCAAAAAAAACAACTCAATTTCTTTAACAGAAACAAGGAAAAAGATGAGCAGAGAAATTAAGAATGAAATTAAAGATCACAAAAGAGGCTTAAAAAACATATCAAACAATTGCAACATACATATTAGAATCCCATCTTGATTCAAACATTATTAATCACTGTAGTTGTGAAACAGTCTAACTACAGCTATTACAGTTATACACGTTAACATGAATGAATCTCAAAAACATAATGGAGATGATAAACCAAGTCCCAGAAGAAACCACATAAAATGATTTCAATTTTTTTTTGAGATGTCACATTCCCTAAAATTTACCTTTTTGAAGTATACAGTCCAGAGGTTTTTAGTATATATTCAGTGTTGTACAAGCATCACCAACTAATTTCAGAACATTTTTCAACTGCTCCCTCAAAACCCCACGCCCATTATTCCATTATTAGTCACTCTTCTTTGGAGAAATGTCAATTCAAATCCTTTCCCTGGTTTTCTTTTCTTTCTCTCTCTCTCTCTCTTAGATAAGGTCTTCCTCTGTTGCCTAGGCTGGAGTGCAATGGTATCATCATAGCTCACTGCAAATGCAAACTCCTGGGCTCAAGTGATCCTCCTACCTCAGCCTCCCAAGTAGCAACGGGAACTATAGGTGCACACAATGCCCAACTGGGCTGTCTTTCATAGTTGAGTTATGAGAGTTCTTTACATATTCTGTAGCCAGAAAAGAGGCCTGCAAGATGGAGTCTGAGAATCTAAGCTGAAGCAGTACAGCAAACCTATTATGCCAAGTTCACATTCTTCTCCACACACCCTTCCCCCCTGATTATCTAGTTAAGGTTTCTCCACAATTTCAAGGATCTTTATCTCAGGAGATTTGAAGAAGTAGCTGCACAGAGACAATAGGTGTTGTGATATTAGTAACGGTTACTTTGATGATGTGATGTTTTCTTTAATGATTCTCTCAGATATTTTGTTGAAGTGAAAATCACCTTTCTGTCTAAACATTTGTCAGAATGAAGACTACTTCAAGGTTACCTCCATCAGATAAAGTTAAAATCTTCTAGGTTTCTTGTGTTTCATTATAAAAATTATTAGAATTGTAACTGGGGCAGAACAGAACTCAGAGATAACCCTCACAGTTCCCCAGAGTCACTGGCCTTCTGATCATAAAGCTAGTTGGTCCGAATCACCATCTCTCCATATTGGCTGAACATAACAGGTGGCCAGAGCCTCTTGGCTCAGGAACAATTCTAGAGACCAGACTCATCACAAATATATGATTTGCCAATATTTCCCCCCATTCTACAAGCTGTTGTTTCACTTCCTTTGCCTCTGAAGTACCAAAGTTTCTCATTTTGATGACGTTCAATTAATTGTTTTCTCTTTGCTTACTTGTGCTTTAAGGCACATATCTGAGGAAGCATTGCCTAGTACAAGGCCACAAAGATTTATACTTAAATTTCTTGTCCCCTAGGGGTTCTACAGTTAGTTCTCTTATGTTTGTATTTTCTATTCAAGTTAATTATTATATATGATGTAAGGTAAAGGTCCATTCTTTATTTTCTTGCTGGAGAATACAGGCATATCTCACTTTATTGTGCTTCACAGAGTCTTCATTTTTTACAAGTTAAAGTTTGCAACTCTGCATCAAGGAAGTCAGTTGGTGCCATTTTTCCAATAGTATTGCTCACTTTGTGTCTGTGTCCCATTTTGGTAACTCTCAGGATATTTGAAATTTTTTCATTGTTATTATATATATTATAGTGATCTGTGATCAGTGATCTTTGATGTCACTACAGTAGTTGTTCTGAGGAGCCATAAACTGTGCCCATATAAGACAGCAAATGCTTAACTGATAAATGTTGTATAATATATATATTGTTTACAGTTTTGGTCAGGGCTGGGTTTGAATCCACCACCTCCGGTATATGGGGCCAGTGCCCTACTCCTTTGAGCCACAGGCGCCGCCCACATGTTGTGGGGTTTTTTTGCAGTTTTGGCTGGGGCTGGGTTTGAACTCGCCACCTCCAGCATATGGGGCCGGTGCCCTACTCCTTTGAGCCACAGGCACTGCCCTTGTCGCATATGTTTTGACTGCTCCACTGACCAATTGTACCCCATCCCTGTCCCCCTCTTCAGGCCTCCCTCTTCCCTGAGATACAACAATATTGAAATTAGGCCAATTAATAACCCTACAGTGGCCCCTGGGTGTTTGTTCAAGTGAAAGGAAGAGTTGCACATCTCTCACTTTAAATCAAGAGTTAGCAATGATTAATCTCAGGGAGAAAGGCATGTTGAGAGCCGAGACAGGCCAAAAGCAGGCCTCTTGCACCAGTTAGCCAAGTTGTGAATACAGAGTTCTTGACGGAAATCCAATGTGCTACTCCAGGGTACAGTCAAATGGTAAGAAAATGAAACAAACTTATTGCTATATGGGGAGAGTTTTAGAGGTCTCGATAGAAGATCAAACCGGCCACAACACTATCTTAAACCAAAGCCTAATCCAGAGCAAGTTCTCTTCAATTCTCTGAAGGCTGTGAGAGATGAGAAAGCTGCAGAAGAGAAGTTAGACGCTAGCAGAGGTTGTTCACGAGGTTTAAGGGAAGAAGTTATCCCCACAACATGACAATGTGAGGTGAAGCAGCAAGTGCTGACTGGAGAAGCTGCAGCAAGTTACCCAGAATACATAGCTAAGGCAACTGAGGAAGGAGATTATACTAAAAAGCAGATTTTCAATGTCAATGAGACAGCCTTATTTTGGAAGATGCCATTTAGGACTTTCATAGTTAGAGAGGGGAGCTTCTAAGTTTCAAAAGGCAGGCAGACTTTGGTAGGGGCAAATGCAGCTGGTAACTTTATGTTGAAGCCAATGCTCATTCACCATTCCAAAAGTCCTGGGGTCCTAAAAAATGGTTAAATCTACCCTGTCAGTCCCCTATAAATAAGACAAAAAAGCTGGTTGACAGGGCATCTATTTACAGCATGGTTTACTGAATATTTTAAGCCCACTGTTAAAAAATATGGCTCCGTGGGCAGTGCCTGTGGCTCAGTCAGTAGGGCACCAGCCCCATATACTGAGGGTGGCGGGTTCAAACGCGGCCCCAGCCAAACTGCAACCAAAAAATAGCCGGGCGTTGTGGCGGGCGCCTGTAGTCCCAGCTACTTGGGAGGCTGAGGCAAGAGAGTCGCTTGGGCCCAGGAGTTGGAGGTTGCTGTGAGCTGTGTGATGCCACGGCACTCTACCGAGGGCCATAAAGTGAGACTCTGTCTCTACCAAAAAAAAAAAAAAATACGGCTCAGAAAAAAAAAATCCTTTCAAAATTACTGCTCATCGGCAGTGTACCACTTGCCCGAGAGCTCCAGTGGAAATGTACAAGATGACTCTTTTCATGTCTGCTAACAACATCCACTCTGCAGCCCAGATTAAGGAGTAATTTCACCTTTGAAGTAAGACATTTGAGGTCTGACAATTAAGTTTGCAGACTCATCCTAGAAAAAGAGCTCCATAACTCATTGCTGACTATCACTACCATCACCTTCAAAGCACTCCCCGTGGGAAGTTACACACTGATATCAGTGGTCTTGTGCACACTTCAAAGCCATTTTGGAACTCTTCTTCTGGAATGACCATTTGAGCTGTCATTGTATGGCACACAAAAACATGCAGCAATAATGAAGAGCACACAAGACACTGGCACACGTTGACACAAGTACAGCTGTGAGACACTGATGTATCAAGGTTATGAAACCTCAAGGAGTTGTATGTGTAGTGCTGTCAACATAAGTGCACGGTGGCAAGGTCACAAACTTCATTGTCAGACCTTGTACAAGGGTAGCTCTGATGGTCATGTCAGAAAAAGAGTTTCAAAATTGCTTTAAAGAGTGGACTAGGTGCTGACATTGGTGCATAGCTTCTCAGGGGGACTATTTCAAAGGAGACTATAGTGATTCAGCAATGAAGGATGTAGCACTTTTTCTAGGATGAGTTTGGGAACTTTATTGTCGGACTTTGTATGCTACAGGTATCTTTTCTGAAAGGAAGAGTCAATTGGTGTGGCAAAATTCATTGTTGTCTTATTCTAAGAAATTGCCACAGCCACTCCAATCTTCAGCGACCACTACCCTGATCCATCAGCAGTCATCCACATTGAGGCAAGAACCTCCAAAAGACTGCAAAAGATTACAACTCAATGAAGGCTTAGATAATCATTAGAATTTTAGCAATATTTTTAAATTAAAACATGTACATTTGATGATGGCAGACAGGACGGACGTGTAGCCCACCTCTCCCAAGCCACCAGTTGTTCTTACATTGCTGTTGTCGTGGCTGTTGCCTGTATGTCTATGTGTCTCCATCTGTCTCTGTATCTATGGGCCCATGTGCCTGGTAACCTTTGTATCTGTTTATTTGTTCATTTGGTCTCAATGAGCTTGGTGTTACGACCTGCAACTCTGAGCTCCTAACACGCCCCTCCACTCTCACTCCGTGATCTGGAGACCTGCCCCCCCAAGAGTCCAGATTCTTGGATGAACTCTCAAGAGGTGTAGACAGGACCTGGACTGCAGCTGGCCAGTGCTGACTCTGTAGCAAAGCAGCGAGAAGACAACGGTCAGCTGAGAGGGAATTACACTGGAGCGGTGGTGCCCCGAGGTGCAGAGCAACAGCTGTCTTCAGCAATAACAAGGCCCACCCCCAGATAGCCCATAGCCTCTTCTCCTGTCTTCCCGGGCAACCAGATGAGGCCAAGCATCTTCTCAGATGGCAACCATCATGGAACAGACCTGGGACTGAAACACAGGCCCCATGAGTAAAGGGTTTTCCTGAGACGGTACCGACCTGGGTGGAACACGGGGACTAGAAAACACACCCGCAAAGCTGGGAAATTCTCAGGGTGGGGCTGATCCAGAGGACCGCTCTACTGAGCCTAAGACGCACCTGGCCCTTAGGGGATCACCAGCCTATAGACAAAGGAGGCAAAGAGGCTACAGCCAACAACTGATTGTGTTGCGAATACAAACCCGCAGGACTAAAGACAGGTCCTGAGACACAGGTTCTGGGAACTCAAATCAGCCTCTCCTCTGCAGAGGAATCTGGCAAGGTCAGAAACAAACTCCCACAGGGTTGTTCCCTTCACCCAGTAACATAAACTAAGGGTGGGGCTGGAACTGAGTGAACACCTCCAGCCTCCATCAAGTGCCCGAGGTTGACAGACCACACCACCACCTGCTGGATAAAGACAGAGAATAGTGGCCTAGACGAGCAGACACAGACTACCCTGTGACGTAGGCAGGTGCAAACCCCTGGAGTATCTGCTTACTGCAGGCAACCGACTGGGTCACAGCCCTGTGCGGCTAGCAGCAACTGGATGTGACAGAGCTGCAAGTTGGGGAAGGAGGCATCAATCTTCCCAGACTGATCTATTTACTGGGTGGCTCTTCCCGACTCCACGCAGCACTGGAGCAAGCCATTTTAGAGCAGTCACCAGACCTCTGTGATCTAGTTCCCAGGGACCTCTTGAACTCTCCCACCCGAGGCAGCTGCTGACTGAGACAATTGACTTGGACCTTTTGAACTGAGTCACTCACCTGGGGACTATCCAGGTGGTGCCCTGGGTGTGTGGTTGTAGGAAGGTTTGATTTTCCTTTTCCATTTGTTGCCTGTGGTGGGCAGGGTGACTTAATTGCTGGTATTTCTCCACAGCTGAGACTTCAACCCAGAGTAACTGTTTCACTAGGGTCAAATAGAAACCAGCTGAAAATAAGACAGAACGACTTAGCCCCTCTACACCAAACAGGGGCCCAGTTTCTCAGGCCATAGCACTGTACGGGTCCTCGACAAAACACCAGAGGAAAATCAAAGGGAGTAAAACAATCATGAGGCGGAATCAGCGGAAAAACTCTGGTAACAGAGTTTTGAATGAATAACCAGAATATATCAACCCCCACAAGGAAAGATACGGCAGATGTAATTGAAGATCCCATTCACAAACAACTGGCTGAGATGTCAGAAATCGAATTCAGAATTTGGATGGCAAACAAGATTAACAAAATGGAATTAGGAATTCGTGGAGAAATTCAAAAGCTGTCTCAAGAATTTAACGAATTTAAAGACAAAACCACCAAAGACTTAGACACACTGAAACAAGAATTTGCAGCCCTCAAAGATATGAAAAATACAATAGAATCCCTTAGCAACAGAATGGACCAAACAGAAGAAAGGATGTCTGACATCGAAGATAAAGCCTTTGAACGCTCCCAAACTCTCAAAGAGGAAGAGAAATGGAGAGCAAAAATGGATCACTCACTCAGAGAGCTCTGGGATAACTTGAAGAAGGCAAATATCCGTCTCATAGAAATTCCTGAAACAGATGAAGTGGCCTCACTGGGCGCAGAGGCCCTTCTGAATAAAATTATGAAAGAGAATTTTCCAGACATGCCTAGAGAACCTGAAATTCAGATAGCAGATAGCTTCAGAACCCCAGCACGACTCAACCCCAATAAGACATCCCCCAGGCATATCATAATTAACTTCACTAAAGTTAATATGAAGGAGAAAATTCTCAAAGCGGCCAGACGAAAGAAATCTATTACCTTCAAAGGGAAGAACATTAGAATGACTGCAGATCTCTCTGCTGAAACTTTTCAAGCCAGAAGAGGGTGGTCATCAACGTTTAATCTCCTCAAGCAAAATAACTTTCAAGCCCGGATCTTGTACCCAGCTAAACTGAGTTTCATTTATGACGGAGAAATTAAATACTTTAATGACATACATATGCTAAAGAAATTTGTCATAACCAGACCAGCTCTTCAGGATATTCTCAGACCTATCCTCCAAAATAACCAACCCAATCCTCTACTACAAAAGTAAACTCACTCAGAAACTTCTGATCAAACTCCAACTTCCACAATGGCAAAAGGATTAAAAATGCCCACTGGACTTTTGAAAAACTCAATACCCCTTGGGCGGCGCCTGTGGCTCAGTGAGTAGGGTGCTGGTCCCATATGCCAGAGGTGGCGGGTTCAAACCCAGCCCCGGCCAAAAAAAAAACACCAAAAATAAATAAATAAATAAATAAAAGTATACATTTATTAAAAAAAAAAAAAAAGAAAAACTCAATACCCCAAATTTCACCAAACTTATCGATACTCTCCATTAATGTGAATGGCTTAAACTGCCCTCTAAAGAGACATAGGTTAGCTGACTGGATACAAAAACTCAGGCCAGACATTTGTTGCATACAAGAGTCACATCTTAACTTAAAAGACAAATACAGACTCAGGGTGAAAGGATGGTCATCCATATTTCAGGCAAATGGTAACCAGAAAAAAGCAGGAGTTTCAATTTTATTTGCGGATACAACAGGCTTTAAACGAACAAAAATAAGGAAGGACAAAAATGGTCACTTCATATTTGTAAAGGGAAGACTCAATATGATGAGATTTCAATTATTAATATCTATGCACCCAACCAGAATGCACCTCAATTCATAAGAGAAACTCTAACAGACATGAGCAACTTGATTTCCTCCAACTCTATAATAGTCGGAGATTTTAACACTCCTTTGGCAGTGATGGATCGATCCTCCAACAAAAATCTGAGTAAAGAAATTCTAGATTTAAATCTAACCATCCAGCATTTAGATTTAGCAGACATCTACAGAACATTTCATCCCAACAAAACTGAATACACATACTTCTCATCAGCCCACGGAACTTACTCCAGAATCGATCACATCTTAGGTCACAAGTCTAACCTCAGTAAATTTAAAGGAATAGAAATTATTCCTTGCATCTTCTCAGACCATCATGGAATAAAACTTGAGATGAGTAACAACAGGAATCTGCATACACATACAAAAACATGGAAGTTAAATAACCTTATGCTGGATGATAGCTGGGTCAGAGATGAGATCAAGAAGGAAACTGCCAAATTTCTGGAACAAAACGACAATGAAGACATGAACTCTCAGAACCTCTGGGACACCGCAAAGGCAGTTCTAAGAGGGAAATTTATAGCACTGCAAGCCTTCCTCAGGAGAACGGAAAGAGAGGAAGTAAGCAACTTAATGGGACATCTCAAGAGACTGGAAATGGAAGAACACTCCAACCCCAAATCCAGTAGAAGAAAAGAAATAACCAAAATCAGAGCAGAACTAAATGAAATTGAAAACAAAAGAATAATTCAACAGATCAATAAATCAAAAAGCTGGTTCTTTGAAAAGGTCAACAAAATAGATAAACCTTTGGCCAACCTAATCAGGAAAAAAAGAGTAAAATCTCTAATCTCATCAATCAGAAATAACAAAGACGAAATAACAACAGACTCCTCAGAAATCCAAAAAATCATTAATGAATATTACAAGAAACTTTACTCTCAGAAATACGAAAATCTGAAGGAAATCGACGGTTACTTGGAAGCACGTCACCTTCCAAGACTTAACCAGAATCAAGTGGAAATGTTGAACAGGCCCATATCAAGTTCGGAAATAACATCAACCATACAAAATCTCCCCAAAAAGAAAAGCCCGGGACCAGATGGTTTTACGTCAGAATTCTACCAAACCTTTAAAGAGGAATTAGTACCTATATTACTCAACCTGTTCCAAAAGGTAGAAAAAGAAGGAAGATTACCCAACACGTTCTATGAAGCAAACATCACCCTGATCCCCAAACCAGGAAAAGACCCAACAAGAAAAGAAAATTATAGACCATTATCACTAATGAATATAGATGCAAAAATATTCAACAAGATTCTAACAAACAGAATCCAGCAACATATCAAACAAATCATACATCATGACCAAGTCGGTTTTATCCCAAGGTCTCAAGGCTGGTTCAATATACGTAAATCTATAAATGTAATTCAGCACATAAACAAATTAAAAAACAAAGGCCATATGATTCTCTCAATCGATGCAGAAAAAGCTTTTGATAACATCCAACATCCCTTCATGATCAGAACACTTAAGAAAATTGGTATAGAAGGGACATTTCTTAAACTGATAGAGACCATCTACAGCAGACCCACAGCCAATATCATATTGAATGGAGTTAAATTGGAATCATTTCCACTCAGATCAGGAACCAGACAAGGCTGCCTGTTGTCTCCATTGCTCTTTAACATTGTAATGGAAGTTTTAGCCACCGCAATTAGGGAAGCAAAGGCGATCAAGGGTATCCACATAGGGTCAGAAGAGATCAAACTTTCACTCTTCGCAGATGATATGATTGTATATCTGGAAAACACTAGGGACTCTACTACAAAACTCTTAGAAGTGATCAAGGAATATAGCAGCGTCTCAGGTTATAAAATCAACATTCATAAATCGGTAGCCTTTATATATACCAAAAATAGTCAAGTTGAAAAAACAATTAAGGACTCTATCCCATTCACAGTAGTGCCAAAGAAGATGAAATACTTGGGAGTTTATCTAACAAAGGACGTGAAAGATCTATATAAAGAGAACTATGAAACTCTAAGAAAAGAAATAGCTGAGAATGTTAACAAATGGAAAAATATACCATGCTCATGGTTGGGAAGAATCAACATTGTTAAAATGTCCATACTACCCAAAGCAATATATAATTTCAATGCAATCCCCATTAAAGCTCCACTGTCATACTTTAAAGATCTTGAAAAAACAATACTTCGTTTTATATGGAATCAGAGAAAACCTCCAATAGCCAAGACATTACTCAAAAATAAAAACAAAGCAGGAGGAATCACGCTACCAGACCTCAGACTATACTACAAATCGATAGTGATCAAAACAGCATGGTACTGGCACAAAAACAGAGAAGTAGATGTTTGGAACAGAATAGAGAACCAAGAGATGAATCCAGCTAATTACCGTTATTTAATCTTTGACAAGCGAATTAAAAACATTCAGTGGGGAAAAGATTCCCTATTTAACAAATGGTGCTGGGTGAACTGGCTGGCAACCTGTAGAAGACTGAAACTGGACCCATACCTCTCACCATTAACTAAGATAGACTCTCACTGGATTAAAGATTTAAACCTAAGACATGAAACTATAAAAATACTAGAAGAGAGTGCAGGGAAAACCCTTGAAGAAATTGGGTTGGGCAAGTTTTTTATGAGAAGGACCCCCTGGGCAATTGAAGCTTCTTCAAAAATATACTTTTGGGACTTGATCAAACTAAAAAACTTCTGCACAGCCAAGAACACAGTTAGTAAAGCAAGCAAACAGCCCTCAGAATGGAGAAGATATTTGCAGGTTATGTCTCCGACAAAGGTTTAATAACCAGAAACCACAGAGAACTCAAACGCATTGGCAAGAAAAGAACAAGGGATCCCATCACAGGCTGGGCAAGGGACTTGAAGAGAAACTTCTCTGAAGAAGACAGGCGCACGGCCTTCAGACATATGAAAAAATGCTCATCATCTTTAATCATCAGAGAAATGCAAATCAAAACTACTTTGAGATATCATCTAACTCCAGTGAGACTAGCCTATATCACAAAATCCCAAGACCAGAGATGTTGGCATTGATGTGGAGAAAAGGGAACACTTTTGCACTGCTGGTGGGAATGCAAATTAATACATTCCTTTTGGAAAGAGATATGGAGAACACTTAGAGATCTAAAAATAGATCTGCCATTCAATCCTGTAATCCCTCTACTGGGCATATATCCAGAAGACCAAAAATCACACCATAACAAAGATATTTGTACCAGAATGTTTATTGCAGCCCAATTCATAATTGCTAAGTCATGGAAAAAGCCCAAGTGCCCATCAGTCCACGAATGGATTAATAAATTGTGGTATATGTACACCATGGAATATTATGCAGCCTTAAAAAAGATGGAGACTTTACCTCTTTCATGTTTACATGGATGGAGCTGGAACATATTCTTCTTAGTAAAGTGTCTCAAGAATGGAAGAAAAAGTACCCAGTGTACTCACCCTTATTATGAAACTAATGTAGGACCTTCACATGAAAGCTATAACCCAGTTACAACCTAAGAATAGGGAGAAGGGGGAAAGGGAGGGGAGGGAGGGGGGAGGTAGGTGGAGGGAGGGGGATTAATGGGATTACACCTGCGGTGCCTCTTACAAGGGTATAGGTGAATCCTAGTAAATATGGAATGTAAAGGTCTTAGCTAAATAACTAAGAAAATGCTATGAAAGCTATGCTAAATAGTGTGATGAAAATGTGTCAAACGATCTACGAACCAAGTGAATGGTGCCCCATGATCATATTAATGTACACAGCTATGATTTAATAAAAAATAAAAAACAAACAAAAAAATGTACATTTTTCAGACACGATGCTACTGCAGTTAATAGACTACAATATAAAGTAAACATAACTTTTATATGCACTACGAAACCACAATACAGTGTGAGTCACTATATTGTAATATTTGCTTTATTGCAGTGGTCTGGAACGAAAGCCTTAAAGAGATTAAAAAATTAATCAAGGGGGCGGCGCCTGTGGCTCAGCTGGTAGGGCGCCTGCCCCATATGCCAAGGGTGGTGGGTTCAAACCTGGCCCTGACCACACTGCAACAAAAAAAAAAAAACAGCCGGGCGTTGTGGCGGGTGCCTGTAATCCCAGCTACTTGGGAGGCTGAGGCAAGAGAATCGCCTAAGCCCAGGAGTTGGAGGTTGCTGTGAGCTGTGTGAGGCCACGGCACTCTACCAAGGGCCATAAAGTGAGACTCTGTCTCTACAAAAAAAAAAAAAAGAAAATATTATGCTTTTCACTACTTTCATATCTTAGTATCCTTTGTCACAAAATCAATTGATGATAAATGTAAGGGTTTATTTCTGGGCTCTCAGTTCAATTCTATTGATCTCTAAGCTATCCTTACACCAATACCACACTGTCTTGATCTTTGTAGCTTTGTAATAAGTTTTGAAATTACCAAGTTTGCTGGCTCGGCGCCCATATTGCACAGTGGTTACGATGCCAGCCACATACACGGAGGCTGGTTGATTCAAATCCAGCCCAGGCCAGCTAAACAACAATGACAGCTGCCAACTACAAAATAGCCAGGTGTGTGGCAGACACCTGTAGTCCCAGCTACTTGGGAGGCTGAGGCAAGAGAATCGCTTAAGCCCAAGAGTTTGAGGTTGCCGTGAGCTGTGAGGCCAGAGCACTCTACCCAGGGCAACAGCTTGAGACTCTCTCAAAAAAAAAAAAAAAGAAAGAAAAATAAATCACCAAGTTTGAGTCCTCTAACTTTAATCTTTTTCATGATTGCTTGGCTATTTGGTGTCTGTTGAATTTCCACATGGATTTTAAGACAGCCTGTCCATTTCTGCAACAGGATAGGGATTGTATTGAATCTGTACATCAATTTGGGGAGTATTGGCATCTTAACAATATTAAGCTTTTCAAATCATGAACTTGAAATATCTTTCATTTAGGTCTTCTTTCCTTTCTTTCAATACTGTTTTATAGTTTTTAGTGTATGAATCTTAGGCTTCCTCCATTAATTTTATTCCTATGTATTTTATTGTTTAATGTGATTGTACTTGTAATTGCTTTCTTAATCTCATCTTTGATTGTTCATTGCCAGTAAATAGAAATGCAATTGATTTTTATTTATTTAATTTATTTATTTACTTTTTTGGAGACCAGAGTCTCAAGCTATCACCCTGGGTAGAGTGCGGTGGCTTCATAGCTCACAGCAACCTCCAACTCTTAGGCTCAAGTGATCCTCTTGCCTCCGCTCCCCCCCACCCCCAATTTTTAGTAAAGATAGGGTCTTGCTTTTGCTCAGGCTGGTCTCGAACTCATGAGCTCAAGCAATCCACCCACCTCAGCTTCCCAGAGTGCTAGGATTCAGGCGTGAGCCACCAGGCCTGGCCACAATTGATTTTTTATTCTTTTTTTTTTGAGACAGATCCTCAAGCTGTTGCCCTGGGTAGAGTGCTATGGCATCACGGCTCACAGCAACTTCCAACCCCTGGACTCAAGCAATTCTTCTGCCTCTGCCTCCCAAGTAGCTGGGACTCCAGGTACTTGCCACAACGCCTGGCTGTTTTTTGGTTGCAGCCATCATTGTTGTTTGGCGGGCCTGGGCTGGATTTGAACCCATCAGCTCAGGTGTATGTGGCTGGTGCCTTAGCTGCTTGAGCCACAGGCGCCGAGCCCACAATTGATTTTTATACATTGATCTTGTATGCTACTACAACCTTGCTGAACTCATTTATTAGCTCTAACAGGTTTTTTTTTGGGGGGGGGAGGGGGTGGATTACTTAGGATTTTCTGTGCAAGATTGTCTTATGCAAATACAGGGGGACATCTTTTTTCTGATCTTAGGGGTAGTCTTCAACAATTAAGTACGATGTTAACTATAAATTCTCTGTAAATACCCTTTGTCAGGTTTAGGAAGTTTCTCTCTCCTTTTTAATGAAGGAGCTTAAAAATTTGCCATTAAGATTGTGTACTTTTTGTCCTTTATTCTACTGATATATAATACATTATGTTAGTTGAGGGATGTTAGGCCAACCTTGCATTCTCGGGATAAATCTCACTTGGTTGTGGTGTATAATCTCACTTCTTAAAAAATAATTGCTGGATTGTTCGGATAATATGCTTTTGAGGATTTGGGAGTCTATATTCCTAAGTTATTCTGGTATGTAGCTTTGGGGTAACTTTTTTTTTTAAAGTCTCACTATGTCACCCTCAGTAGAGTGCTGTGACGTCACAACTCACCCAGCAACCTCCAACTCTTGGGCTCAAGCAATTCTCTTGCCTCAGTCTCTCAAGTAGCTGGGACTACAGGTACCTGCCACAACACCCAGATATTTTTTTGTGGTAGCTGTCGTTGTTGTTTGGCAGGCCCAGGCTGGTTTCAATC
This sequence comes from Nycticebus coucang, assembly GCF_027406575.1. Classification (NCBI taxonomy): domain Eukaryota; kingdom Metazoa; phylum Chordata; class Mammalia; order Primates; family Lorisidae; genus Nycticebus; species Nycticebus coucang. The sequence continues at coordinate 83,224,586 of NC_069796.1, forward strand.
TTGCCAGCCTTGGTATATAACCATAACCACTGTGCTACAGGTGCCAAGCCAAGATAACTTTGTTTTTGATATAAGGGTAATATTGGTCTCATAGAATGAGGTAATAAGTGTTCCTTCTTCTATTTTTTGAAGTTTGTGAAGGATCAACATTAACTCTTAAATAGTTTGTAGAATTCACCAGTGAAGCCATCAGGGTCTGAGCTTTTCTTTCCATATGGTTTTTTTCAATACTAATCCAATCTCCTCTTTATTATGTCTATTCAGATTTTCTATTTCTTCTTGATTCAGTTTTGGTAGTTCATGCCTTTACAGGAATCTGTTCATTTCATCTGCATTATCTAATTAGCATACATTTGTCCATAGTATTCCATAATAATCTTCTTTATTCTGTAATAGTAGTAATGTCTTTCTTCATTTATTTGATTAATTTGAATGGCTTTTTCCTTTCTGTTCTACTTAAAGGCTCAACAATTTTTTTTTTTAAACAAAAGGACAGAGTTTATTGATAGATAAGAGAAAGAGGGGAAACAGAACCTCTGCCAACAGAAGGGCAATCCCAAGTGGGAAGCCCCAAGGCTCAACAATTTTAATGATGTTTCCAAAGAATTGACTTTTGATTTTTCCCTATTGCTTTTCTATTCTCTAGTTCAAGATTTTCCACCTTCTCTCTGGTTGTTTTGGGTTTTCTTTGCTGTTTGTTTTCCAATGTCTTAAAGTGGAAGACTTAAGTTTTTTTTAATTTTAATTTTTTGAGACAGTCTTGCTCTGTAACCTGGGCTAGAGTGCCATGGCTTACGCCCATCTCATAGCAACCTTAAACATCTGGGCTCAAGCGATTCTCCTGCCTCAACCTCCCAAGCAACTGGGACTGCAGGCACACATCACCATGTTTGGCTAATTTTTCTATTTTTCATAGAGATGGGGTCTCACTTTGTCCAGGCTAATCTTGAACACCTGACCTCAAGCAATCCTCCCACCTCGGCCTCCCAGAGTTGAAGGATTATACAAACATGAACCACTGCATATGGCTGTCATCTGTATTTTTTAATGTGTTGAGGACAGTTAGTTTATAGTGTTGCTCAAGTCTCCTATGACCTTACAGTTCTTCTACCCATTGAGAGCAAGGTGTTGAAGTGTCCAAATATTACTGCTGCAGTATATTTCTCCCTTCCATTCCATCAGTTTCTGCTTTCTTGTAGTTCAGGACTTTGATGTTACTTATCATTATAAAATACTCCTCTTTATTTCTATTAACAGCTTTTTTTCTTCTAGGCCATTTTGTCCTTAGTAAAGCCACTCCAACTTGCTTCTAGTTTGTTTACATGCCATTTTTTCCCATCCTTTTACTCTCAGCCAATTTGCATTTTTACATTTAAAGTGCATCTCTTATGGCGATCACATTCTTGGATCTTATTTTCACCCAGTCAAGATTTGTTTTTTGATTGGATTATTTACTGCATTTTCATATTTAATGATGTTATTGATAGTTAGGTTTATGGATGACATTTTACTCTTTTTTCTGTCTCATGTTCTTCTATTCCTTCTTTACTACTTTTTTTTTTTGCATTAACTGTTTTCTAGTATAACATTTTAATTCCTTTAGTACTTTTTTGCACTCAATTTCATAAAACATACTGTTGAAAAAGTTGATTCACATACCAAAGCTGTACCAAATTTAAACCAAGTTTTCTCATAATAGAACCAAATCCCCAAAAATTGTTTTTAAAAAATTTGGGGTCTGGGCAGCACCTGTGGCTCAGTGAGTAGGGCCCCAGCCAAACTGCAACAAAAAAAATAGCTAGGCGTTGTGGTGGGTGCCTGTGGTCCCAGCTACTCAGGAGGCTGAGGCAAGAGAACTGCCTAAGCCCAAGAGCTGGAGGTTGCTGTGAGCTGTGACGCTCTACTGAGTGTGACAAAGTGAGATTCTGTCTCTAAAAAAAAAAAAAAAATTGGGGTCCACGTCAACAAACCTGGTGCTTCTGCTTTAGAAGAACCTATTGAACTTTACAGCAAAGGTCTATCAGTTTCTCTCCAAGTTAACCACTCATGAATTTACTTTTTGTAGAGACAGAATCTCACTTTATCACCCTCAGTAGAGTGCCATCGCATCACAGCTCACAGCAACCTCCAACTCATGGGCTTAGGTGATTCTCTTGCCTCAGCCTCTCAAGTAGCTGGTACTACAGGAGCCCACCACAACGCCCAGCTATTTTTTGTTGCAGTTTGGCCAGGGCTGGGTTCGAATCTGCCACCCTTGGTATATGGGGCCAGTGCACCACAGGCGCTGCCCAACTACTCATGAATTATTATATTAACTCTAGATAAACATCAAATTCAAAGGGGTAATGAATAATTTGAAAAGCAACTCTAAAGTCATCAAGAAAGTGTTCAAGTTTTACTTATATTTTTTGCAGTTTACAAAATGCCGATTACAATCAAACTTTATATATGAGTAATGTTAGAAAATAGGTAAAATCCATCTTCTTGAGTTGTATGTATCGAAATGTTTCCCTTTCAACATAAATTCTTATCCTTGTCCATGAAGGTCACAACTAAGCTTTTCCTTCCCTTGGAGCTTCAACTTTGTTCATTCATGTTCAGTATGATACTGATGAGAAATGTACAGCACACTGACATTTTTTGCTTTAGATTATTGAATATTTGGCAGCTTTCTTTTTGTTGCAAGATAATCTTAAATTGGAATCAACAGAACAGTGCTTCATTAAAACTCCTTCATAATTAAATCAATTAGTCAAAGACAAGATCGTTAAATGGTCTCCATTTTTCTTTCAACAATCACAAACTGGTGATGTCTGGCTGATTTGAACCTATATACTGAACAACTTTCACTATTGTGTATCCATGACAACTTTTGAAGATGTTTAAAAAACTAAACACAACTCATTCCAAAAAGCATCATGTGGTGAAACAAAAAGGTAAACTCAGGCACATTTTACAAGTTTGGAAAATCCAAATTTTTGACCTAAATGGAGCGCTATCTGCAGTGATGTAACCCCACCCCTCCTTTTCACACCCCAGCTAAAGTTCTTCTTTGGTAGATGGAAAGGATACAAAAATATGCCACTAGCTTGATTTTTTTAGGCTAAGAGTTCACCTTTGTAACTTGGAAATCCTTTACGACACACTGTACACAAAGTATTAACTGGGCACTATATTCTATTTTGCACTCATCTAAAATAAACAAATACTTTCAATTTTTCAAATTTTGAATCAACTATTACTTAATAGTATAAGAAAGGTCTTGTATTATATAAGTAACTGTTGGCTGTTAACTATAGGACCTTTATTTTTGCAAACATTTGTCCTTTTTGGAGTGGGGGAAGACAGTCGCACTTTGTTGCCAGGCTAAAGTGCCATGCTCAAACCAACCTCAAACTCTGGGGTTCAAGTGATCCTCCTGCCTCAGTCCCCCTAACCTGAGGAGCAAGGACTATCGGCACTCACCACAATGCCCAACTAATTTTTCTATTTTTAGTAGAGATGGGTTCTTGCTCTTGCTGAGGCTGGTATAAAACTCAAGTGATCCTCCTTCCTTGGCCTCCCAGAGTGCTAGGGTCACGTATTTCCTCTTTCTTCATACATTTTCTAACAAAATCACCATGTCATCAAGTTTTTCTACCTTCTATTAGAAAAAAAAATTTTTTCCATATAAGGATACAAGCCATTTTATAGCTGGCCTAATCTGCAATCTCGAATCCTATTACAAATTATTTAAAAACTTTCTGTTGGATACTTTATTCTGATTTCAGGTGATTAATTTCATCTATTTTTTGGCCATTGAGAGGAAACATTAAATTCAGTATGTATTTTAAGAGGATGTCTTAATATTGTTTTGTTGCCTTTATCTTTTTACACAAAACACATTTTCTTTTTTACCATGCTACAGCAAACTGCAGTTGTCATTGATTCCAAAATCTGACAGATCTAGTTTCTACTTTTTCAGCTGTACAACCTGCTCGCATTTCCCCTCAATTGTGTATCTTAAATTTAGTAAGTTATCCGTACTTCTTAAACTAAGAAAATAATTTAATGAGCATTAGTGCCTACCAATTGTGACTTGCACAGGTACAGTGCTGTCTGCATAAAATATTCGGACAAACACATTAAAATGTTACCCTCATTGGTAGAAAAACACTGACAGAATTGAATCGATTCTTTGACATCACATAGTGATGTGTTTGTAATACAGACAATGCAATTATTCCTTATCTTAAAACACTGCCACAGTTAAAGAAAAATAGGTCTTATACAAATAATCAAGTTTTATTTATCAATAGAAGTTCTACAGAACCAGTCATACTAGCCATATTGTAAGTGCTCTCTTAAAAGCCACATGTGGCTAGAGGCCATGACATTGAACTACATACAGCTAATCCTTTGCATGAGGGTAAACTTAGCTGAGTTTAGAAATTCTTGGACACCTTTAATTTGATATGTGTTGCTTATTTACACTTTCTTTGTTTTTGAGACAGAGTCTCACTTTCTTACCTTTGGTAGAGAGCTGTGGAGTCATAGTTCATAGCAACCTCTAACTCTTGGGCTCAAGCGATTCTCTTTCCTCAGCCTCCCAAATAGCTGGGACTACAGGCACCCACCACAATGCCTAGTTATTTTTAGAGTTGAGGTCTTGCTCTGATTCAGGCTGCTTTCGAACTCGTGAACTCAGGCAATCCATCTACTCAGCCTCCCAGAGTGCTGGGATTGCAGGTGTTGAGCAATGGCACCTGGCCCTACGTTATCTTCTAATGCCTGATCTCACTAGTAACCTCTGAAAGGCAATCTTTTTACACTTAAACCATTTTCAATAATACAATAAGCCTAAATGAATCAACTTAGCCCATATGCTATCTTTTATCATTAATTATTTTCTGGAATTACTCAGCTGCTTAGTAGGGGCTCACTGGATCTCTTTTGTTGACTAAAATGTGAAAGAAAGATATAAGAAATGAAGTAAAATGGAGCTTGAGAAAAATCTTTTGTCCAATAAGTAAAGAAAAATGAGGGGCTTGGTGGAGGACACAGGAGATGTTGGTCAGGGCTTGTATGATAAAAACACTCAAGTGTGAGGCAAGAATTCACTGCTCTTTTGTAAACATTTCAAATTCCCCTTCCTTTCTACGCTTACTGTTCTGGAAGTCCTCCTCTGTCACCCGGACCTTACCAGAAGCCAGCTAACTAACTAGCCTGATGACAATTTAGTCTTATTATTTTCATCTATCTTCCAGAGCGCTGCTACAGCAAACTTTTTAACACAAAAATCTAATAATGTTACTCCCAATCTAAACCTTGTATGGCTCTTCCACCACCTATGAAGTTCAAACATGTGGTTCAAAAGGCTATTCATAACTATACACACTTCATAAAGTGCTTTAAAATAGCTATCATTCATCTTGAAAACAAGTTCTTAGTCCTTCAAAATCTAGCTCAAAGGTCACCTCTGAAAGATTTCTGTAAACTCATGGAGACAGGAGTTGCTTCCTCCATACCTGGCATATCTTTAGTGCCTATTGCTCTAGATTATAATGGTCAATGGGCAACCTGAAGTCAGCAATCATACCTGTACATCTCTATTTTCCCTAAATATCTCAGTTTTAAGAAAGCTTAGGGACCTCACTAATGGCAACTTGGCAAGCCCAGTAGCTTAGATTTACACAGCTGGTTAAACTGTAAAGTATACAGCAATAAAAGCTCTTGAAGCCTGCCTCAGGTCATACTAACAAAGTAGGCAGTTTCTCGTAACAGGCCAGAAATCGTAGCCTTTGGGAAAAGTGATTTGAAGTTTGAAGTTAAAAAAAAATTAAATAAAAAACTGACATGTCCTTGTTCATTCGATTAAAAATGTTAAATGTGCTAAATCAACTATAAAAATTAAGTTTCAAACTCTCTTGTAATCCAGCAGTTTTCTAATTCCTAGTTATAGACAAGCTGGTTAGACTCATTTGGGGAATAAGCTACTTAAGATATTATTTGGGGGAAATTTACCTATGCAATGATTTCTCAAATTCTCCTAAAATTCTAGTGAAAACTATTTTTTACAAAACTCTTCTATTATATAACCCATTATATTAAAACTGTCTTTGTAATATCTGTGAACCTAATTTGAAGGTCAATTTGAATACCTAAATAATTGTCTAAAAAGGGAACTGTCCATATACATAATGCTGTTACCTAAAACCTAAAACATTCTACATGTTCATGTTTCTTTAGGTACCTGGTTCCTTTAAAGAACACTAACTAGAATTTATGAAGTAACATGGCATACTTAACTTTTTTTTTTTGGAGACAGAACCTGAAGCTGTTGCCCTGAGTAGAGTGCTGTGGCATCACCACTCACAGCAACCTCCAACTCCTGGGCTCAAGCGATTCTCCTGCCTATGCCTCCCAAGTAGCTGGGACTATAGGCACCTGCCACAATGCCCAGCTATGTTTTGGTTGCAGCCGTCATTGTTTGGCAGGCCGGTGCTGGATTCGAACCCGCCAGCTCAGGTGTATGTGACTGGTGCCTTAGCCACTTGAGCCACAGGTGCCGAGCCCTTCGTTAAGTATTTTACATTTATTTTTTGACAATCATAGAGATGAACAAGACTTACTATAGAGGTAAAATGACATAGTCATGTGCTGCATAACAACCTTTCAGTCTTGGACACACTGCATACACAATGGTGATTCTGTAAGATTATAATGGAACTGCCTATACAGGTATATCATTTTTATACCGTATTTTTACTGTACTTTTTCTCTGTTTGGATAAATACTTATCACTGTGTTAAAACTGCCTACAGGATTCAGTATAGCAACATGCTACACATGCTTATAGCCTAGGAGCACTAGGCCATATCCTGAGGCCCAAGTGTGTAGCTCCCCATACCATCTAGGTCTATGAACACTTTACAATGTTCATACAATGACAAAGTCACATAACTACACATTTCTCAGAAGTATCTCTTTCATTAAACAATGCATGACTGTATTATCGATTCGGTAAAACACGCCTGCTTTAAAAACTGCCTATGACTTTAAATAATTTTTCCCAGCATCTACATAAAAAAATTATATTTATTTGTTATAGAAGTAGTTTCTAAAAAGGAAATGGACTTAATTTTTTTTTCTCAACTGTAAGCCAACATATGAAGACTTGGGAAATCATATATTTTTAAAGTTTACATATACAACAAATATACATGTAACAAGTAAAACATTTAATGAATCAGCATAACCCCAACACAATATTTGCTACTGTATTTAAAAGCATTTATTTAAAATATGTCAACCTCCTTCCAAAAGACGGAAGACCCATGAGCCCATTTCTTATATTATGAGGTATATGGTAACAGCATCAACAAAAATCCTAAATGCAAAAGGACCATCACTTGCCTAAGTATAAATTTGAACTTTGGCAAAGATACAAGTGTTATACAGAGTAACACAGCCAGTAAGGCAATACATTAGTTTACACCATTTCCCCTTATCACGGCCCTGCCCCCATTCACTCTTCCCTTTGGAAGGATGAGTTATAACCCTGTCCCAGATGACTCAGAATTTTAAATACGTAGCCTGCTGATTAACACTTATTTTTCTCAAACTTCAGTACTTACTACAGCTATACAAATTACACTTTTAAAATATTTGAAACAGATACTGAATTTATTGGTTGGCTATGAGTAGGAAAATACATCAGTAGAGAAGAGACCCTGTATATATAAATATAATACTAGCTAGATACAATTTGACCAAGAAGGTTCCACTGAAAAGAACAGTAAAAGCCCTTGTTACCACCAGTCCATATGATATATATTCGGTTTCCCATCATCCTTATCAAAGAGCCACCTGGGCAAATGTGACATTCTTTGAGCTTAGTGCAGATAAATGTGCTGGATTTTGTTACATGAATGGTAAACAAGAGTTAGTCCAGTGCATGACACAATATAATGTACTATGAATAAAGACTAGATACTTTATTTTAGACACATCAATGTATCAGTTATTAAAATTTAAGTGACCAAAAAGAAGAGCAAAGTGAACATCTTAAAACACTGTTAATGAGTTTGGGAGAAACACCTACTAAAGCTGTTCTTTGAATTATCTGCAACATTTTACTGGATGTTCTGACTGTTTTATTAAGAGAACAAACTTCTATAACTGTTTTACCTAGGTTGGCTTTTGTCCTTGTTACATGACTCCAAAACCTTAAAAGTCACTATGGAAACTAATTTTTATGGTTTAGTCAAAGTGGAACTCTGAAACTTGAATGTTATTGAAAACCTGAATCTTAGAAGAGCTTTGAAATTTAATTTCAGCATTTAGAAGTGCATTTCATCCAATTTAATAATGTCCCTAGATTTCAAAGTGCTAACCCAAAATAAAATTTCCCTGTTGTCATCAAATCAAATAGACAAAAAAAAAAAAACCAAAACACATTCTTGGAGATGTTCTTTTGTCTATCTTCTAGGACTATTAAAGTTGCAATCAACAATTTATTTCTACAACTTTAAAATATGTCACAAATTAATTTTGATGAACATTATTTAAATACTCAAGGCATAAATATTACCACCAATATGGTTAACCACACTTTTAGAGATCTGCAAAAAGGAATTGAGTACCTTCAAATTTCTGATCTTTAAGACAGAAAACTTTTCCCGAATTTTCTGTAAAATATTCCTAAGATGGATTTATCCAAGAAGAACACTGAAATTATAATATGGCAACACATTAAATACATTTGTTAAAGAGTTTTGAAAACAATCTATACTGTGAAAATATACTAGTTTTTATTGCATTATAGAGAGTATGGATTATTGGAAATTATTCAGGACACAGAAAATATCTAAAACATAAAACTTTGCTTCACAAAAGTATCATACTCTATTTTGGTGTGACTATTTATTTCCTATAGACTCCAAATATTTCTTTCTATTTTGAAAGTTACACTTGTAAGTCTACATTCTCAGTTCAATTTATCACTATCCAAGTGGAGAAGCTGTTCAAAAAACCCACAGAATGCAGTATGCCTGGAAAAGGCAAAAACAAGTATTTTCAAGACATAACAGGCCATTATATCTTAATATGCTGCTCCAAAATACAAAGATATTGTAGACAATAACAAATACAGATGAAAACATTTTGTGTAAAGCTCAAACCTTAAGCATCTAACAAGTGCACTCTAGTTCCAGCATCTATGAAAAGATTACATCCTCCATTAACAAATACAAAACGAGTAAGTGCTCCTCCCCTCCCTCTTCCATAAAGCTCTCTGGACTTATGATTACATAATGCAGATCATAGGAAAAGTGGCTTCCTCAGTCTCGGTCCAACCAGCTCCAGCTTGCCCTCACTGGAAATTGTCATGATGCACATTACCAACACAGTGTTCAGGGAAAATGAGTAAATACACCTTTTATTCACACCTTACAAAACAACAAAACAAAACAAAAACCCATAAAAAGTTATGCACTGGTTCTATATCAATACCAGCTTTCCAATGTACTGATTGTTAAGTGGATTTGTTTGGTGTCAGCACAACTTAAAACAAAACACAAAATATAAAAAACTACAACATCACAACAAAATCTTTAGAGGAAAAAAAAAAGCCCTCAAAGGAAAAACCAGGTCCAAGACAAAGATTCAAGATCAAAACCTTTTGGGGAATTTTCTAAAAGAAAAGGAAAAAAAAAAAAAAAAAAAGAATCATTTATTTAAACAGTATGTAATTTTATTTTTTCTTAAAAACAGAATGAGCACATTTAAGTGCTAAACATTTTTCATAAAATTTTAAGTCATTATTCAAAATGACTCATTCTCTGTATAAAAATTGTTAGTAACATTCATTCAACAGTTTTTTTTCTTAATGCTCACATGGTGTCCTTTTGCTCCCCTGCCTGCAGTTGAAACAAAAGCAGTTAGATCAAGCTCCCTCTGAATTCATCTGATTTTTGAGAGAATGGATGAATGAGAACATTACACATACAGGTTAACTTAGCAAAGTCAAAGCTGGCTTTAATCTCTAATCTACTAATGGCACTATGGGCAAAATACAGGGTACAATATAACTTTTACCTGGGTTGACATACTAAAATGACTTAGTCACTTTAAAATGATCTGAAGAATTGTCTTAGGGACCTGTTTTGAAAATGCATCTAAGGTATACTGGTTCATAAACGGAAAATTATGTTTTCTTAAAAAAAGGAATGATTAAAAAAAAATAAACAGACTAAGGAATACATGGATAACAGAAAGATTTCACATGATAGTAGTATTCTGGGTGACAGGCAGCACTGTGCAATGACACCGAGAAGCAGTGCTTGGGTCTGGCGAGCAAAGATCCAGGGACCCACCCTATGAACATGTCCCAAAAAATGATATTCAATGCCGCACAACGGGAAAAAGCCACAGCTCATACAAAAGCATTTTCATAAAATTCTCACAAATGTTAAACAGGATTTTAAAAATATAAAAGAGGATGCACAGATTTTCTCTGCATGCACAGGCAGTGCTTGGTGAGAACAAATTTAGGCAGGCACAGTGGAGATAGGACAGGAAGTGTCTCAAAAAGGAGTTAAGAAGCTATACCTAAGCAGCTGTAATTTTTTAACTTAAAAAAGTCAAAGATTTAAAAATATCAGAATGTACATATACCAGCCATTACATTCAATCCATAAATGCCTACAGATCATTCACTGTTCAGCTTATCTGTCCTGGTAGATAGATAGTTTTTGTAAAAATTCAGAAATTCATTAATAAGTTGCCTCTGGTCCAAGAAAATGTTCTAACGTTTAAGTAGATTTAGATTTAAAGAACAATGTTCTCAATTTAAAAATAAAGTAGTACAAAAGGGCTAACAAAACCCTAACAGTGCAAATCATGAGCAGAGAAAGTCTGTTGCAGCTTCTTTTACAAGCTGGCCTTTATAACACATGAAACAGGTAAAAAAAAAAATTTAGCCTTAGTTTACAATACAATCATTTTCAAATCTGATTTTCTTTAGTACAAAATTTCATAAATCAGGTCTTCTGTGGATCATATACATCATAAAGGCTAAATTCAAATTCTATATTTTACAAACAAGTCTGAAAAAGAAGGGAGTAAAGTATGGAAGAATGGTCTCTGGATGTTACTACTGGCCTCAAAAAAGTAGTGCTACAGATTTCTGTGCAAAGAGAATATGCTGTTCAAACATTTTCCTATTTCAAGGCATGAAAATATTATATTGGATAGAAGAAACAGGAAAATTTCTTATAACAAATTAAAGATAGGTGCAAACGCACCAATCCCTGTCTAGCAGTAATATAAAGCATATTGGGCTCAGAATTTGTCTGTTGCTAGCACCTGGCTTTCACACTGTATTCTTATTAAATAATCAGATTGAAAATTCAACTCATCATTAAGAAAAAAAATCCCTAGTGGCCATACCTCACTCCCCTATATTCAGATTTTCACGAGTTTACAAGTAAATTGAGGTTGTCCTCTGAAGGTACTTGACTACCTCCTGCCAGGAAGGTGAATGCCATTAACTTGGGGCAGGAAAGGCAGTAAGAGCTCCAGTTGTGCAAAAAGTGAGAAGTGGTCAGAGGGGATGAGTGGATGTGGGCAGCCGCTGATGTTATTCTCAACCAGCCAATGGTGGTCCAGAGGTCCCAGGATGCCTAATGTGTTCAGCTGAGGTTTAGAATAGAAGATGTAGTCAATTATACCCTGAAAAATAAGGGGGGAAAAGACAAGGCCCCACATAAGATAACACTAATATACTGAGTGCTTTCAAGATATACTCTTAGTCATGTTTGGTAAACAAAACAAATGAAATTTCCTAGCTTATCTTATTACATAAACCAAATGGTTCCCTAAATGTCAAATCTAGCAGAATAAAGCATTCTTCTTCCTATTTTTACCAAATCTTTAATGAGACTTAAAAGATCCTTTAGGACACAGCCTCTGCTTCTTTCCTAATCTAATTTGTGCCACTTTCCTCTGCTCATCACCCTGCTGCCATACTAGTCTTTGGGGTCTTGGGAAGAGGGGGTTGTAGATACCAGGCTCTTCCCTATGTTGTCCCTTATGCCTGAAACACTCTCTTCTACTCGACATCTGGTTAATTCCTTCCCAATCTTTAAATGTCAGGTCCATTCACTTTCTAAAGACCCCTAAATCCAGCTCCCACACACTTAATACCTCCTCTACCACCAATTCTCTACCCTTGCTAATGTTCATCCCAAAGCGTAATGACACACTGACTGGTGTGGCTGAGTCCTGTCTCTCCTACTAGATAGCATAGCTGTATGAGAGGGGGCTGTCTCCACCTACTCTACATCTCCTCAGCAGCACCCAGCTGTGGCATCTTGCACATAAGTTTCAGATCTGTTGGTTTTGCCCTTTCCTCTACATACTGTTAGTCAAAATCACTGAAGCACATTCAAGTGTATTCTTTCTGTCTCTATCAGCAATAAGAACAAGATAAAAAAACCTAATCTCTCCTACCCTTTGCCTATCCTCTTTAATCAGCAAGCTTAAGAATCTAGAAAGAAAGAGCACACAAGGATAAACAGAGGTTGTTACTTTCTATGCTCTAAGGTGCAAGAGCTTCTGAGACTCCACCTAAGCTCTTATTTGCACTCTAACAGACAGTATAACCTGAATGATTGTTTTTCCAGCAGAATAGAAACGCAAAACTGAGATGTAAGCAAGCAGAAATGCAAAAAGTGGCTAAAAAGGATGTTGAACATAAGAAAGTGACATAGCCCTGAACAATGAGTAATACTAAAAATGTTAGAGTCTCTGAGAAGTTCCATATTATAAACTGTTGACTGGGTAAGAAGGCACATAAAGATAAGATCCTAGTATACATCTAATGAGGATCAAATTTTGATCTTTCTCTTTTGCCCAAATTCTTAAGAGGCCTCGTGAGTCACTCCTACAAATGATAAAATCTCACTAAATAGGTTTCGTTAACCTGATATAGTATGGTCTACTTCTCAACTTGATGGTGGCATAGTATCACATGAGAGATAAAAGTCCATCTTAATTCAAGCAGCCTAGCAGACCCCTATCCTAACTTAATCATTCTTCCCCATTGGCTCCAGGTCTTTAAACAAAGCTTAACTCTTCCAGCCAACTGTAAACTAAAGAATCCCTAAAACCCATCTATGCCTTGTAAGCCCCTACTTGGAAATGTCCCATCTTTTTTTGCCAAACCAATGTATGCCTTCCAAGTATGGATTTATGACTTTACATGTAATTCCTGTCTCCCCTAAAATGTATAAAACCAAACTGCAACCCAACCACAGTGCTCAAGCTTCTTAGGCATGGCTCTGGGCCATGGTCACTCACAATCTGCTCAGAATAAAGCTCTTAAATTTATTCTAGAGTTTGTATTTTTCTGTCCATACTTAGAAACATTTAAAAATCGCTAATATAAATCATATTGTGGAACTCAAAAGAGTACACTTTCAGTTAAATTAAAATATAACAGCGAGACCCCGATCTCTAAAAATAAAAATTAAAGAAAAAATTAGCCAGGCACAGTGGCACATGCCTATAGTCCCAGTACTCAGGAGGCAGAGGACAGAGGACTGCTTGATCCCCAGAAGTCTGAGGCTGTAGTAAGTTAGGATTGCACCACTCCATTTCTAGCCTGGACAATGGAACGAGACACTGTCTCAAAAAAAAAAAAAAAGTGTAAGTGTATACAGGGTGACTATAAAGTTTGTGTGCAATTTAAAATTATACATGAACTTTATGGCCACCTGTATATATTTCTGTCAATGAATTCATGATTGCTTAATTTTGGTTTGAGCAAATATCCACACTGAACATCTGAAAGACATACTGAAGTTACAAGACTTGCCAGTTTTAAAAGAACATCAATCTCAAGACATACCTTGAAATCAAATGTGTAATTTGTGTAAGGCATCAGGCCACTCTCATAGGCACTCTTTAACTTGAAACCATGAGTGATCCTTCCATTGGTTGTTCCATTCTTCCCATTACAGTTGAAATTTGTAAGACTTTCATTATATCTCAGTTCCTTAAAGTCTTTATGATTTGTTTCTACTCCACCAGTGCTCAAATATTCTACAACACCTATAATGAAGGGAAAGAACATTTTCGTTGTCATATACAATATACACTGTACAAAAAGTAATTTTAAAAGGTCATGCAATAAATAGCAAATAGTTTTAAACTACACACATTCCTACTTTCTAAAATGTTTTGCTTTTATACATTTGTCTGAACTTATCCAAATCTGTTTTTGAATGTAATCATAGTATGCTGATTATTTCATATTTTCTTTCCTTTAATACTATACCATGTGAACATATCTATCTTCTCAATTATCCTCCTTAATTGTTGCATAATACAGCTGGAATGGTGTACAATATTTGCTAAACTACTTCCTTATTTTTTAACATTCAGGTTGTTTTCACTTTTTAAAAATCAAAGCCAGGCATGGTAGCTCACACAGCCAATCTTAGCACCCTGGGAGGCCAAGGTAGAAAGACTGCTTGAGCTCAGGAGTTTGAGATCAGCCTGAGCCAAGAGTGAGATCTCTACTAAGAACAGAAAAAATTAGCTGAACATTGGAGTGGGCACCTGTAGTCCCAGATACTAGGGAGGCTGAAGCAGGAGGATCGCTTGATCCCAGGAGTTTGAGGTTGTTGTGATCTAGGCTGAGGCCACAGCACTCTAGCCTGGGCAACAGAGTAAAAAACAAAAACAATTAAAGATAACACCACAATCAACATCTTACTATGTAGGCTTCTGCTTAAGCTGAATTATTTACTTGGTATAAAATCCCAAGATTAAGGCTGAATGTGCCATTTTAGAATATGGGTAATTCTAAAACCAGGAAATGAAACGAACAACTTACAACCACCTAATCTTCGATAAACCAAACAAGAGCATCCACTGGGGGAAAGACTCCCTATTCAATAAATAGTGCTGGGATAACTGGATATCCACATGTAAAAGACTGAAACTGGACCCACACCTTTCCCCACTCACAAAAATTGATTCCAGATGGATAAAGGACTTAAATTTAAGGCATGAAACGATAAAAATCCTCAAAGAAAGAATAGGAAAAACGATGGAAGATATCGGCCTGGGGAAAGACTTCATGAAGAAGACTGCCATGGCAATAGCAACAACAACAAAAATAAACAAATGGGATTTAATTAAACTGAAAAGCTTCTGTATAGCTAAGGAGACAACAACCAAAGCAAACAGACAACCTACACACTGGGGAAGGATATTTGCATATTTTGAATCAGACAAAAGCTTAATAACTAGGATCTATAGAGAACTCAAATTAATCCACGTGAAAAAAGCCAACAATCCCATACATCAGTGGGGAAGAGAGATAAACAGAATCTTCTCTAAAGAAGACAGATAGAATGGCTAGCAAACATATGAGAAAATGCTCATCATCCCTAATTATTAGAGAAATGCAAATTAAACCACCCTGAGATATCATCTAACCCCAGAAGAGAATGGCCCATATCACAAAATCTCAAAACCGCAGATGCTGGCGTGGATGTGGAGAGAAAGGAACACTTTTACACTGCTGGTAGGACTGCAAACTAATATAACCTTTTTGGAAGGAAGTATGGAGAAGCCTCAAAGAACTCAACCTAGACCTCTTTTTTGATCCTGCAATCCCATTACTGGCATCTATCCAGAAGGAAAAAAAAGAACTTTTATTATAAAGACACTTGTACTAGATTGTTTATCACAGCTCAATTTACAATTGCTAAAATGTGGAAACAGCCTAAATGCCCCTCAACCCAGGCATGGATTGGCAAGCTGTGGTATATGTATACCATGGAATACTATTCAGCCATTAAAAAAAAAATGGAGATTTTTGCAGCATTTGTATTAACTTGGATGGAGGTGGAACACATTATTCTTATTGAAGCGTCACAGGAATGGAGAAGCATGAATCCTATATATTCAACTATGACTTGAGGACAATTAAAGACAATTTATGACACGGTAGGGGGTGGGGGAAGAAGAGAGCAGACGAGAGAGGAGGAGGGAGGTGGGAGGGAAAGGAAAAAAAGAAAGAGAAGAGTGACTAATTCTCACATAAATTGGATTTCATTTTGACCAAAGTACATTATTTGAACAATAATTTTTAATTCAACTTGTTAATATGTTGTTTAGGATATTTTCATTTATAAGTGAAATATGTTTGTAACTTTTCTTTATAATAATATACTTTTTCCAATTTTAATATCAGGTGAATCCAGATAAAGTAGAATGATTTTGAAGTATTTCTTCTTTTTCTATTGTCTATAAGATTTGGCACGATCTGTTTTTTGAAATTATCTTCTATTTTTATTTATAAAAATAAATATTCTCTATCTTTTGAGACTTTGGAAAAAAAAAAAAAGAAGTTAACTGATGACTCCATACTGAACCTCAGAGTCAAAACATTCTATGATAGACATACTTTTATCTGACAATGTGAATGTTACTTTTTTTGCTTTACTATTATTATTATTATTGCTCAACATTTCATTACAGCAATCATCTGATTTCTTTTCCGACTGTATTTATCTTAGTTAGTTCTTTACAAGGTTTTTGTTTCTAGTCCTTATCTTAAACATTGTTACTAAGTTTTAAGCCTCTTCAATTTTGTGAAGGCAAAAAGTGGAAACCAAATAAACACACGTATAGAGAAAATAAAAAAATAAAATAGAAAAAAATAGAATATGGGCAATTATAGAAGAACATGCGACTAGTTAGTTATAGAGCAGCTTCACCATCTCTGGACACATTTTCCCAACTTCTTAAGCATAAGATGGGCTCTGCAAATATATTTTTTAATTTCCATTTAATTAGTTAGAAGGTTGGACATTCCCCCATGTGTTTGCTATTAAAATACTACATTTTTCAACTCAGAAATGGATCTCAGATGTGTCTTATTTGACTAGATTCTCTCTTTGTCCCCCAGATGGCTTGTAGCTACATAGAGAATAGAATGCGCGTAGAGAATTTGCCAGAAAAGAACTCTCAATTACTTCAGACGCAGTAATTCCCAGATAGTTTGACAAACAGACTGAAGAATTACAGTTCTTAGACATCTTTATTTTCCCTGAAAACAAATTTTAACATTGTTTCTTTCTTTTTAATTGCTCTTATCTGTAATGATGGCAATAATGTGCTACCAAATTTACCTATTCCAAAAGTATAGGCATGCAGGCACGCAAGTTCAAGGAAAAGTATTCTTGTGTATGAGTCTAAATGAGTTGAAATACAAAAAGGAAGAAATACTTGGTTTGATATTATAAAAGCTGTGTTTATTATGTCTACTAACTATTGAAAAGTATTATCGGGTTTTTTGTATTTTAAATTATTATAAAAATAAGGATCTTTGCTTTTTGTTCAAATCACTTGACTAATTTGCGTAAAGGATCTCAATTTCTGAAGTGTCTTTTTCTAATCAAGTCAGACACACAAAAAGCTGAGATTCTATAATACATAGTTCAAATTTAAACTGTAATTAGATGGGTATCATACAAAAGTTTTGAGATACACAAAAATCAGAAACATAAAATCTTCACAGATAGAGACAAATAAATCTCTCTCTCCCAGCAACACTGGTAAGTCAAGCAAGTTGAAATTTGCCCAGGTAAATCAGAGAGGACGCTGTAAACTGTATTTCTTTGTTTGCCTGTCTCAGTACTTTTATAGTTACCACGTATTACCATATGCCAGAATGCCAAAGCAGCTGTTGTAATAAACCCTTTCAGAGTCAGGATTACATATGACTTGGAGATAATAGAATATAATTCTAATAAATTATTTTATCACCTATGTATTTACTGAAGATGATTAACATCCTTCCTCCTTAGAGTTCCATAATACTATTTCATTTTCAAACCAGCATCCTCCACCCCACACATAAAAATTTTTAAACCTGCTTATAGCTGCTGAATTTTCATTTTGACTAAATTTGGGATTATTAGACACAATACATTACAAAAATATTTTGAGTCAAAAACCATTCTATATAAATAACATTCTTTTCTTACCAGAGTCTGGCAAAGAATTAAGATCTGCACATAACACAAGTGGAATAGTTCCAAATTCTCCCACTACACTGGATTTGAGGTTTCGAGAAGCTTTATCAATAATGTTCTTCACTTCTGAGAGGAACATCATAGTTTGTACCAACTTTACATCAGAGTATTCAGGGTCCCAATGCATGTGAGCATTAGCCACAAGAATTAGTTGCTTTTCTGTTCCAAGATGTGGCTTTCCAGCTGCATTAGATAAAAAGAAAACAAACAAACAGACAAAACCCACCCATCAGCCCATATATTCTAACAGAGTCTGAAAACAAATGATATCTCAGAGTCTCAGAATACAAATTCACCTGACAATTTCCCACCTGATGACTGAATATGTCCTACAACAAACCTGAGAAACAGACATGAAGCCTCTGGCAGATACTTTAAGCACAGGGTGTTCATTATTCATACAAAGACAGCCCTGTCTACTTGGGACAGCTTGATTTTTAAAGTAGACTCCTTGAAACTTTTGGTCTTAGTTTGGATGTCCTAAATCAAGCTTCACAAAATTAGAACTAACCCCTCTTCCTCAGATATATTTAAAATAGTCATTAAGTTCTCTTTCATCTTTTCTATCCACATTAAATATTCTCAGTTCCAACTGTTCAAGTAACACAAGTTTCGGTTCTCAGTATAAGAACTGAAAGAACCAGCATAATGGTCACTCTAAATATACTTTCAATGTGAAATAAGTGGTCTATCCAAAACTCAAGAACTTTAAAATAATTATTTTAAGTAGATCAAGAACAAAAGTTAGCTTACATAATAAATTTGATGTCACGAAATTATGGAAGTACATGGAGTTCTTACCCCTGCGCAGCTATTTTAATGATTATTTACTTAAACATTTTATGTGAAAAATTCTTAACAGTTAAAAAAAAATGTTTTTTGCTTTGTGCCTTTCAAGGTTTATAATACTTTTCTGGGCAATGCTTTCTCATCCTAAGCATCGTGGTAGAGACAAAGAAGATGCAATATTTTTAAAAGACAAATTCTTACTGAGTTTCTTCAGGTGTTATACAAGACCATTAATATACAATGAAATTTCTGCTTTCTATTCTTTTTGAAGATGTCTAGTCAGAATTGTTAAATTTTGGAGGTCAATTTTACAGAAAGTGAAAGGATCACTCACATGACATTTCAATCAACTCCTTTCGAAGTTCTAGCAGTACTGCAACTCCAATGTTATCTTTTGTCATGACTCTGTTCAGCATAGCTTCAGACCCTTCTGAATTTGCCATTGCTAGCTGATTAAATTCAACAGTGTGTTTCTGAACCAAAGTAAATCTAAAACAAAAATAAAAACACACACACAAACATAGAATTGGGATTACCAGCATGTTAGTTTTGTGGGAAATGCAGTTTTTCCAAACTTCCTGAACAGATACAATGGTACTTAACTCCCATTATGGAAAATCTTCCACACTTAGCACCAAGCTTCCCACATCCATGTAAAGTTGTTTTCAGCTTGTTACTGATACAAATAACATCTCCAAATACATTTACAACTTAGGAAAATGTAGTCAACTTCTGTTTAGGTTTCATGTTGGAATATTCCATCTTAATAATGTTTAAACAATTCTTTCCAAAGTATTTGGTTTCAGAATCCCTCTACTATCCTAGAGGGAATGTTAACTACTACAAGGTGTTTCAATTAACAATTGGAGTTAATCCCTAGTAAACACCTGAAGAAACAGCAGCACTTAAAGTATGTCTCCAAAACAAGGTTATTTCTGATGATTAAAAACAAACCAAAAAAATCCCCCAAGTCAACAGTATTGTTTTCTTGAGTGTGTGTGTGTGTATATGTATGTGTGTGTATATATATATGTATGTATATATGTGTGTGTATATATATGTGTGTATATGTGTGTGTGTATATATGTATGTATATATGGTGTCTCATTCTCTTATTTGTAGTTAATCTCTACACCTTTGCCCCCACCCTGCAAATACTGAAAAAATTTTGTTAAAAAAAAGATGATGTCTCAGAAGAAGGAAAAGGCAAGTAAGATAAAATCAAAAAATAACTACAATATAGAAAACTACTACATTTTAAAAAAGGAAAAAAAGAAATGAAAAAATAACATGACTTACTTTTCTATCTTGAAGAATATTGCACAGCCGTCAACATGTTTTCTTTCTTGTTCTGACATTGTCCTAGCTCTTGATTTAGGACTAAAGAATCCATTATAGCCACGTTCTTTCAGTTCTACCAGAAAAAAACTGTAATACTGTTCCGTTTCAACCTCCTGAAAAATTATAAATGACAAAGTTATTTCATAAGACAAAAATTAATCCTATTAACTTTGTATAGTTTGAGAGCTTAAAACAACTTCAAAGAATTGATCTGTAGATTAAAGAATAGTGTCTTTTCAATGTTATTTATCTGAAACCAGTAAGAACAACAACTTATCCATTTACAAATACTAGCTGTCAAGGTCAATTCTTTGTTGTTTAGGAATAATGAATGGAAAGACACATACCCCTATATTTCCTTGTCTTAGAACGGATGTGGAACAAGAATAACAGAAGTAGAAGGAACTACACAATCTTAATTTCAGACCCACAGGGAGAAAGTGACTCAACCAAGATCATTAAGAGTTGGGCTGAGAACCCAAATTACAGTGCGCCAGGTCCAGTCCTTTTCCACTATGCCCTAATTATTCTAGTAACACAAGTGGTAAAGCAAAATTACACCCTGACAATGTCAGAATTTCAGTAACTTTGCCACCAATTCAAAAATAGTGTTTAGGAACAATGGAAGGGAAAAGAAGGCGAATATTTAGCTGTCATAGCAAATGCTCAAAATACAGTCCACCCCGTTTGCTTATTTGGCAGCACAGTTCTGCAAAGCAGGTAGTGCTCCCAAGATTCACTAAAAACAGGAAAAGGCCAGTATTTAAAGAACTACGAAAGCTGAAACTTCAAACATGTCAGTGTACTGTATTCCTAGTTTGCTCCTTGCCTTATCAGTGCTAAGTGATTTATGCAATCTAAATACTCTTTTGCATGACTTACCTGAAGACTTATGATATCAGCATTGCAACTCAAGATTTCTTGAATAATGGCCTTTTTCCTGTAGTCCCAATTTAGTGCCCATGATGGACAGTAGCCGTATAACTGCCGGGTCGCATATTTATCACAAAGAACATTATAGCACATGACAGAAAACAAGGCTGTAGGAAAAACAACTTTACTTATTCACACACGTGGCAGAAAAAAAAAAGTATAATTAATTTTAGTAATAGCTTTCACTTAAATGTTAAGTGTAGTTTTATTTATTCAATCTATATTCACTGAAAAGCTACTACATGCCACACATGGGGGATACAGATAAAGATAAATCACAAAAGGAGAAGGGATATGTGAACCATTTAGAACACAGTGTATTACCTACTGTAGAGGGCTGTACAGAAGATCTGGAAGCTAAAAGACTAAGATCCTGAGACCTTCAGCCTCTAAGATCAAGGTTCCTCATTTTCTGTACTCCCTCTAATATACCACCAGCTGTTAATGCAGGATGTAGAAATGTGACAGAAGTTTCCTTAATAGGCATGTCTAGTTTTCTTCTATAGAGCAACTGCTAGTAATTCACGTAAAGTGAAAGGGGTTTCACAGATTAAATTCTGATACATGTGCCATGGAAGCTACCAATCTATTTTCATTGAATTTAGAGGCCATCAGTTCGATTATCTCTCAAGTTAGAGTTTTACCTGTCTTACAAGGTAAGAAGTAGAGTTTTGTAGTGTTGAATACATTTCCATTTGGAATATACTAGGATTTGGAAACTTCTCATATATAAAATGTTTGATGTATGTATTATAAATGAATTTGATTAATACTTTATAGCAGGCTTTCTCAAGATTGAACTATCAATATTTAAAGTAAAGTCTGCACTGCATGATGTTTAGCAGCTCTCTAGCCTCAACCCAACTACATGCCAGCAGCACTTTCCCCAGTTGTGATAATCAAAATTGTCTCCAGACATTGCCAGATATCCTCTGGGGGGATAAAACTAACCCCTGTTTGAGAAGCACTGATTTAAGGCATTTTTTCTACAGCATAATATATACATAGAGGTCAGGTAAGCAAGAATTCATTCTTTATTATCATTCCCCAACCAAGTCAACCTAAAACATTCAATCTTAATTTTACCTATAGCATAACAATACTGTCAGGTCCATACAGACCAAGTGAAAATAAGAGTGAAAAAAATACAGCTACCAACCAGTTGGCCTTGTTCTGTCTGGCTCTTGTAACATAATCCAAGATCTTGGAGGTGGCTGTTCTGTTGAAACTAGATGAATAGAAAACATAGAATTAAACAATATTCTTATACATCTTCCTAATAAAAAGGTTTAAGCAAATGATCACTTACTTCTTTTTGCAGTACCTGACAAATTATCAAGCAAATAGTTCAGTAGCCTTCTTGTTCCATCTGGTTCCTGATAGAGGTTCAATATATCCTGGGCAAGTGGATTTCCTGGAAATATTATTAAAATAGTTAAAAATGAAACCAAGACAATATTTTGCAATTTTAAAATGCACCGAAATTATGACTGCTGTAGTTACTAGTAAGATACCAAACTACAGAAAATACTGGGGAGGTTTTTGTATGTTTTTGAGGTGAAGAATAAAAATGATTCATACCGTGTTCTCAAAAAAATACACGAAAATCTTTCTGTATGGGAAGTTTAAGGTACTCAAAAAAGTTTATTAATGGAATGATATCAACTTAGAAGTACTCTAGTAGTGCTTGGTATGCGACCTTGCCTCACCAAAACTTTCAACAACACAGATGGTTATAATAATCAAAACTGAGTGAAAATGGAACCAAAGTGGTGGGAAGAGGTCTTAGAGAAGGGAAAGATGAAAGCAGTATAATGAATCAGAGAATCAAAGGACTAGAATGCCACAAAGCTAACAAGAAAACATCCTAAGGACAAATGAACAAGATGGGGTAGACTTAGCTTAAGAGTTAACTCACTAAGGAAGAAGGGAAAATCTTAGGGCCCATCAGCCATCTACAAATTCAATAACCGTTTTATGCCAAAAATGAAAGCAAATACAATGGTTACATTAGCTACAAGAGCCTCAAATCCTCTCACAGGGTTTCTTAAGTACATATGAGAAATAACAGTACAGTGCAGTATGTTTCAAAGAGCAAAGTTTCTATCCATGCTGCACAAGTGAAGTCTATTATTCAGGATGCTGCAGTTTCACTTTAAGAAAGACTACATAATTAATTCTATAGATTGAAGAAGGCAGATAAAATGGTGAGAGATCTTAAGCATACCAAATGAGAGAGAGAAAAAAAAAAATGAAAGGATATAGTATATAAGAACGACTATAATCCAAAGAAAAAAGTGGCTTTTTTCTTATTCTCTCATGAAAGACCAGGCTCAAAGGCAGAATGAGAACCAAAGGATAAAATCTAAGTGGAAAGACCAACTCAGAGGAGAAGACATTGGCAAACAGCAGAAAATTACTTAATATTTAAGGTGAAATGTCTTGTGCGATGAGGTAGTTGAGTATCCTTAAAATAAGTTGGGTTAGGTGGATGGGGGAAAGAGTGAAGTTCATTTGCCTCTAAGATCTCTCTCAGTTTTTAAGATACTAGGATTCCCAGAATTAAAAAATTAAAAGTATGGTGCTCTAAGTACAAAGTATGTCTTTGTAGGAAGTTACAAGAGCATCATTCCCTCACATATATATAGTTCTTTACACTACCACAGCCTTTTCATATTTTCATTTAGTCACAATTCTATGAGATAGGTACAGTCACAACCTGAAAGTTATCAAGACCCTTGGTTAAGCATATCTTGAGAAAATAAAGTCAACCCAGACCTTCTCAATACCAGGTGAGCAGCTATCCTAACTATACCTACACTGATGCTGTTTTATCACTTTCTAACGCAAAAGATATTCAGAAAAGACTGCTGATTGTAACTATGTGATCCTCCCTTTTGAGATCTTTCTTTGTAAACTAAAAACCACCCCTAAAGACAAACATTTATTTATGCCTTTGTAATAAATGCATCTGAAGCCCAATGGTGTATTTCTCCCATGTCTGTTTGCTTTTGGGAATTCCTTTAAAATTAATCTGCTCTTCACCGCCTAGAAAAAGAAAACACTATTCACAGGGTAAAGTTAACAACAAAATTCTGGAATTAAAATATGAAACCAAGTCCTTGGAAAGAAAAAAGTAAATGAGAGAAGTTGCTTCAGGGCAGCTAAGAGCAAACATATTTTTCTCTATTCCTCCCACTAAGTACAACTAAAAATTCTGTACATTATATGTAAATAAAGGACACTTAAGAATCTGAAATATGGAAAGAAGGCAGAATGGCTAGAGACCTGAGGAATGACAAAGTTGTTAGTTTCCTGAGTTTATTTTTTGCCTCATTTATTATCCCAGACAGGTAACTAAAGAAGCCACCAGCACAAAAACACCAATGGGTGCAGACCATAAACTTCTAACAAAAGCCAAAGAACCAGGAAAGAGCTGCTTAAAAAGATAAAAGCTTTAGGTAAGAACTACAGTATCCAGCAAAGCAACAAAGAAAAAATGTGGCCCCATCTCTATCCATGACAGGAAAGACCAAATGGGCAGTCTAGACTTCCAACCTCAGGAGAAAGCAAAGAGGTGCTCCAATGCCCCTGCTGGGGCAGTGTCAGAACCAGACTTCCATCCTCTCCATGCATCAATAAGCACATCCTCCTCAGTGAGTAATGAGGTGTCCCTTTACCTCCCTTTGAGGGTGCTACCAGAGGAGCCCAAATAGAGTCAAGATGTTTACATCTCCCAGGTCGTTACCTCAGTAGGCCACAGCAGTGCAGTGTTTGTGGAGACCATGTTGGGAGCCAAAGCTGTCACTGCTGCCCAGCAGTACTGAGGAAACCCTACTTCCAGGTGTCAACAGAGGCTAAGTGGAACCTGAACTTCTACTGCTGCTGGCAGTAAAGACAGTCCCCCGCTCTTCTTGCCAGCGCAGTGTTAGAGAAAGCTGGCTAAAATAAAGTTTAAATAAAACATAATATGATTAAGTCCAATTTCAAATGAAAATTGCTATCACACCAAGAACCAGGAAGATTTCAAATGAAAAGAGATGAACAATACGACTATAATACTGAGATGACAGAAACGTTAGTATTAGAAGACTGAGACAAAGCAGTCATGATAAAAGGTTTCAGTGAGAAATTACAAACATGCTTAAAATAAATAAATAAATAGAAAGACACAGCAAAGGAAAAGAAAGTTTTGGCAAATAAAACACAGTATAATCTCCACAGATGACTACCTCCCTACACTGACCACCTCAGTAAGTTAACCTAAATGTCATAGACCAGACATGCACCACAAGTACGTATCAGTACAACAGGCCTAGTTCCTTACGTTAACTACCTCCAGATGTTGACCAGTTTGTTACCGTCCCTTGGATTATCAACTTAGAGAGGCTCTACTATGTATACAAAACCAAATGGAAATATTAAAACCAGGCTCAGTGCCCATAGCACAGCAGTTACAGCACCAGCCACAATACCAAGGCTGGCCAGTTCGAACCCAGCCCAGGCCCGCTAAAAAACAACAATGACAACTGCAACAACAACAAAAAGATAGCTGGGCATTGTGGCAGATGCCTGTAGTCCCAGTTACTTGGGAGCCTGAGGCAAGAGATTGTTTAAGCCCAAGAGTTGGAGGTTGATGTGAGCTAAGACGCCACGTCACTCTACCCAAGGGTGGTGACATAGTGAGACTCTCCCCCCGCCCCCCGAAAAAGAAAAGAAAGAAATATTAAAACCAAAAGGTAAAAAGCTCAGTGGATGGGCTCAACAGCAAAGTAGAGGGACAAAGGAATAAGTGAACTAGAAGAACAACAGAAATGACCCAATCTGAATGAAAGAGAACAGACCAAAAAATACACACACACACACACACACACATATATATACACAACTGACCAGAACTTGTGGGATTGTAATAAATGATTTAATGCTTATGTCATCAGAGGCTTGAAAGCAGAGGAGAAAAAGGATAGAACTGGGAAAGTATTCAGAAAATAACAGCTGACAACTCTCAAGCTTTGATCAGAAACACAAACCTATAGATTCAAGATGCTAAATGAACCCCCAAATAGAAAAACCCCAAAGGAGTCCATAGCAAGTCCCACCATAATTAAACTTCTGAAAACAAAAGACAAAGAAACAGGAGAAAAGGCAAGATGGCCGACTGAAGCCAGCTTTCAGCAGAGGGAGAAATAATGGCCAGAACCAACCCAATAAAGCAGAAGATTGGGAGCTGAGCTGACAGAGAGGATTGATAGGTTCGCATCACCCCTGCTGAGGCAAGCTGGGACTCCAAGGAAACAAATTTCAGGTACAAAACTCATCCCCAAGAGGACGGGAATCCTTCCCCTGCCCCCACTAGGCTTGAGACTTGAGGCAGCAGTGAACAGAGGACCTTTAGTTTCACCAAAGGGGAGAGAATGACTTAGGGCCAGGACTCTCTCCACAGAGAGATACTGCTGCAAGCCCAGGCAAGAGACTGATATTGAACTAATATCTCCCTACCTTCCTGAACTCCCAATCTACCCCTCCCCCCTCTCCTGGCGGTCTGGAAGACTACCCCCTACAGAATCCAGACTGTCGGAGTGTCTGGCAGATTTTTACTAGGGCAAGCATCTCATGGGCTGTGGGCAGTTGCCCTGAAACTATAACTTTAATAGAGGTGGGAAGTCACAAGGGGAGAGAGACTTAGCCCATGCTGGAAAGATCATAGCATGGGACCCATACCACCAATCACAGGGGACTCCCCGCCCAATCCTGTGACCCCTGTTGCCCCCAGAGGCTCCAGGCCAGTGGCTCCGCCCTCAGGCTCCCTGCCCCAACCCCTGCACCTGTGGCAGGTAGCAACGCCCTCTGGCTCCCCATTGGGCTCCTGAGACCTGCACACAGCAGTACCCCAGACCAGCTGCCACCCAACAGTGGTGGCAGCTCCATGGTCCTTCCCACTGGGGTCAAATTTGGGAGAGACACCTCCCCAATTCTGTGGAACACAGAGGGAACCTGACCTGACCTGCAGGGGTTCAAGAGGTGGAGTATGGCCAAGGCAGAGGCGTGGTTTCTGAAGGAGAGAACCGCACTCCTCCATGGTAACTGCCGGCTGGGTACAGACGCAGATGGAACACTCCCCAGTTTCCAATGATCACCAGAGGGAATCAGGCCTGAACTAGTCTTGCCTGAAGGTCATACAGTTAGACTGACTGGTCAGGGAGGCATTGCCTCCTCTTTGACTTAGGTGCAAATCCCTGGTGTACTTAAGCGTTAGAGAGAGCTGGGCTACAGCCCTATAGGGTAACCAGTGACTGGGGGTGACTGTGATGCAAAGTGGGAAAAGAGGTACCAGCCCCCAGGAATAATTCTTTGGCTGGGCAGACCTTTCTGACTCCATGGAGCATCAGAGTGAGTCACACTTGAGCTGCCAGTGGACCCCTGCTGTCCAGTTGCTGGAGACCTTTTGAACTCTCCCACTTGATCTGTGCTTATGCTGACCAGGACAACTGGTTTGGAACTCTTGATCTGGGCTGATCACCTGGGGACTCTCCAAGGTTATACCCTGGTTGTGTTGTTAGAGGGAGGGTCTGATTCTCCTCTCCCAGTTATTGCCAGTGAGGGCAGGGTGCCTTAATTGCTTGTATTCCTCCACAGCTGAGATTTCAACCCAAAGTCACTGATCCACTAGGATTGCTCAGAGTCCAGCTAAATAAAAGACAGACCCACCTAGCTCCATCATACCAAGCGGGTCCCCTTAGTCTCAGGCTGTAGTACTGAATGGGACCTTGGAAAAGCAGGGGAAAAGCCGCAGTCACCAGTGCCAGCACTCTGGTAAAGGGCTGATTAATTACATCTCCGGGAGCTCTCAATTTAATTCCATCTTACCAGTCTCTCTAAACAAATGGGGAAAAATAACCATGAGGTGGAATCAGTGAAAAAACTCAGGCAACATGAATAACCAGAGTAGATCAACTCCCCCAAGGTACGACAAAGGAGACTCAACAGAAGTTCCTATTCATAAACAAAAGGCTGAGATGTCAGAAATTTAATTCAGAATTTGGATAGCAAATAAGATTAACAGAATTGAAGTAAAATTGGAATTAGAAGTTCAAGGAGTAACTGAAAAGTTGGCTCAACAATTCAATGAATTAAAAGATAAAATCAGCAAAGATTTTGACAAATTGAGGCAAGAATTTGCATCCCTCAAAGATCTGAGAAATATAGTAGAATCCCTCAGTAATAGGATGGAGCAGGCAGAAGAAAGGATCTTGGACATTGAAGACAAAGCTTTTGAGTGCTCCAAATGCTCAAAGACAAGAGAAATGGACACAAAGACGGATCATTCCCTGAGAGAGTTGTGGGACCACTCCAAAAAAGCAAACATTTGCATTATTGGAATTCCTGAAGGTGATGAGAATGATCTGAAAGACACAGATGCTCTACTCCAAGAGATTTTAGAAGAAAACTTTCCAAACACAGCAAGAGATACTGAAATTCAGATAGCAGACAGTTTCAGAACCCCAGCACCACTCACTCCAAATAAAGCATCCCCTAGACACAATGTAATTAACTTCACCAAAGTTAATAAGAAAGAGAAAATCCTGCAAGCAGCCAGACATAAGAAAATCATAACCTACAAGGAGAAGAATGTTAGAATGACTGCAAATCTTTCTGCTGAAACTTTTCAAGCCAAAATAGGATGGTCATCGACCTTTAATCTCCTAAAACAAAACAACTTCCAGCCCAGGATCCTGTCTGTATCCGGCTAAACTGAGTTTCATTTATGATGGAGAAGTCAAATACTTTAACTACGACATTCACATGTTGAAGAAATTTGCCACAACTAAACCAGCTCTTCAAGATATTCTCAGACCCATCCTCCACAATGACCACCACAATGCTTTACCACCAAAGTAAACTACTCAGAAATTATTGATCAAAACCCAACTTCCACAATGACAAAAGGATTAAAAATGTCCATTGGTCTTTCAAAAAACTTAACACCCAAAATACTACCGGGATTATCAATACTCACAATTAACCTGAATGGTTAAAATTGCCTGCTAAAGAGGCACAGATTGGCTGACTGAATACAAAAACTCAAGCCAGATATCTGCTGCATACAAGAATCTCATCTTATCTTAAAGGATATAGACTCAGGGTGAAGGGATGGACAACTATAATCCAGGCAAATGGAAAACAGAAAAAAGCAGGAGTTGCAATTTTATTTGCAGATACATTAGAATTTAAACCAACAAAATTAAGGAAAGACAATGATGGTCACTTCATATTTGTTAAGGGAAAACACTCAACATGATGAGATATCAATTATTAACATTTATGCATCCAACCAAAATGCTCCTCAATTTATAAGCAAGACACTAACAGACATGAACAATTTGATATCTTCCAGCACAATCTCATAATAGTCAGAGATTTTAACACCCCTTTGGCAGTATTGGATAGATCCTCCAAGAAGAAACTAAGCAAAGTGGGCGGCGCCTGTGGCTCAGTGGGTAGGGCGCCGGCCCCATATGCCGAGAGTGGCGGGTTCAAGCCCAGCCCCGGCCAAACTGCAACAAAAAAATAGCTGGGCTTTGTGGCGGACACCTGTAGTCCCAGCTACTAGGGAGACTGAGGCAAGAGAATCGCCTAAGCTCCAGGAGTTGGAGGTTGCTGTGAGCTGATGCCAGGCGATAAAGTGAGCTGATGCCAGGCGATAAAGTGAGACTCTGTCTCTACAAAAAAAAAAAAAAAAGAAACTAAGCAAAGAAATTCTGGACTTAAACTTCACCATACAACAATTGAATTTAATAGACATCTACAGAACATTTCATCCTAACAAAACTGAATATACATTCTTCTCATCAGCCCGTGCAACATCCTCCAAAATTGATCACATCTTAAGTCACAAGTCTAACCTCAGCAAATTTAAAAGTATAGAAATTATTCCTTGTATTTTCTCGGATCATCATGCAATAAAAGTTGAACTCACCAATAAGAGGAATCTGCATACTCATTTCTTAAAGTGATAGAGGCCATCTACAGCAAACCCACAGACAATATTGTTTTGAATGCAGTTAAATTGAAATCATTTCCTCTCAGATCAGGAAACAGGCAAGGTTGCTCATTGTCTCCACTGTTTTTTTTTTTGGTAGAGACAAGAATCTCATTTTATCACCCTCAGTGGAATGCCATGGCATCACACAGCTCACAGAAACCTCCAACTCCTGGGCTTAGGCAATTCTCTAGTCTCAGCCTCCCAAGTAGCTGGGACTACAAGCATCTGTCACACACCCGGCTGTTCTTTTTTTGTTGCAGTTTGGCCGGAACCGGGTTTGAACCCACCATCCTCAGTATATGGGGCCAGCGCCCTACCCACTGAGCCACAGGAGACACCCTCCACTGTTTTTTAACATTGTAATGGAAGTCTTAGCCATCGCAATCAGATAAGAAAAGGGTATATGGATACTTTCTTCAAGTATTTTTATAGTTTCATGTCTTAAGTTTAAATCTTTTATCCAGTGAGAGTCTATCTTAGTTAATGGTGAAAGGTGTGGGTCCAGTTTCAGTCTTCTACAGGTTGCCAGCCAGTTCACCCAGCACCATTTGTTAAATAGGGAATCTTCCTCCACTGAATGTTTTTAATTGACTTGTTAAAGATCAAATAACGGTAAGTAGCTGGATTCATCTCTTGGTTCTCTATTCTGATCCAGACATCTACTTCTCTGTTTTTGTGCCAGTACCATGCTGTTTTGATCACTATCGATTTATAGTATAGTCTCAGGTCTGGTAGCGCGATTCCTCCTGCTTTGTTTTTATGGCTGAGTAATGTTTTGGCAATTCGAGGTTTTTTACGATTCCATATAAAACAAAGTATTATTTTTTCGAGATCTTTAAAATATGACAATGGAGCTTTAATAGGAATTGCATTAAAATTATAAGTTGCTTTGGGTAGTATGGACATTTTAACAATGCTGATTCTTCCCAGCCATGAGCATGGTATGTTTTTCCATCTGTTAACATCTTCAGCTATTTCTTTTCTTAAAGTTTCATAGTTCTCTTTGTAGAGATCTTTCACATCCTTTGTTAGATATACTCCCAAATATTTCATCTTCTTTGGCACTACTGTAAAAGGAACAGAGTCCTTGACTGTTTTTTCAGCTTGGTTATTGTTGGTATATATAAAGGCTACAGATTTATGGGTGCTGATTTTGTAGCCTGAGACATTGCTGTATTCCTTGATCACTTCTTTTTTTTTTTTTTGTAGAGACAGAGTCTCACTTTATGGCCCTCGGTAGAGTGCCAAGGCCTCACACGGCTCACAGCAACCTCCAACTCCTGGGCTTAAGCGATTCTCTTGCCTCAGCCTCCCGAGTAGCTGGGACTACAGGCGCCCGCCGCAACGCCCGGCTATTTTTTGGTTGCAGTTTGGCAGGGGCCGGGTTTGAACCCGTCACCCTCGGTATATGGGGCTGGTGCCTTCCCGACTGAGCCACAGGCGCCGCCCTCCTTGATCACTTCTAAAAGTTTTGTAGTAGAATCCCTAGTGTTTTCCAGATATATGATCATATCACAATATACAATTTTAATGCAATCCCTATTAAAGCACCACTGTCATACTTTAAAGACCTCAAAAAAATAATACTTAGTTTTATATGGAATCAGAAAAAAAACCTCGAATAGCCAAGACATTACTCAGAAATAAAAACAATTCAGGAGGAATCATGCTACCGGACCTCAGACTATACTACAAATCAATAGTGATCAAAACAGCATGGTACTGGCACAAAAACAGAGAGGTAGATGTACGGAACAGAATAGAAAACCAAGAGATGAACCCAGCTACTTACGGTTATTTGATCTTTGACAAGCCAGTCAAAAACATTCAGTGAGAAAAAGATTCCCTATTTAACAGATGGTGCTAGGTGAACTGGCTGGCAACCCGTAGAAGATTGAAACTGGACCTACACTCTCACTGGATAAAAGATTTAAACTTAAGACATGAAACTATAAAAATACTAAAAGAGGCTCGGCATCTGTGGCTCAAGTGGCTAAGGCGCCAACCACATACCCTTGAGCTGGTGGGTTTGAATCCAGCCCATGCCCACCAAACAATGATGGCTGCAACCAAAAAATAACCAGGTGTTGTGGCAGGCACCTGTAGTCCCAGCTACTTGGGAGGTGGAGGCAAGAGAATCGCTTGAGCCCAGGAGTTAGAGGTTGCTGTGAGCTGTGATGCCACAGCACTCTACCCAGGGCAATAGCTTAAGACTCTGTCTCAAAAAAAAAAAAAGAAAGAAAGAAAGAAAGAAAAGAAAGAGAGGAGGGGAAGGGAAAGGAGGGGAAAGGAAAGGAAGGGAGGGGAGGGGAAGGGAAGGGAAGAGAAAGAGCAGGGAAAACACTTGAAGAAATCAGCCTGGGCAAATACTTTATGAGGAGGACCCCCCCTCCCCGCCCCAGACAATTGAAGCAACACCAAAAGTACATTACTGGGATCTGATCAAACTAAAAAGCTTTTGCAAAGCCAAGAACACAGTAAGTAAAGCCAGCAGACAGCCCTCAGAATGGGAGAAGATACTTGCAGGTTATGTCTCGAACAAAGGTTTAATAACCAGAATCCACAGAGAACTCAAATGTATTAGCAAGAAAAGAACAAGTGATCCCATCGCAGGCTGGGCAAGGGACTTGAAGAGAAACTTCTCTGAAGAAGACAAGCACACGGCCTACAGACTCATGAAAAAATGCTCATCATCCTTACTCATCAGAGAAATGCAAATCTAAACTACTTTGAGATATCATCTAACTCCAGTAAGATTAACCCACATGACAAAATCCCATAACCACAGATGTTGGTGTGGACGTGGAGAAAAGGGAACACTTCTGCACTGCTGGTGGGAATGCAAACTAATACGTTCCTTTTGGAAAGAAGTTTGGAGATCACTTAGGGATCTAAAAATAGTCCTGCCATTCAATCCAGCAATTCCTTACTAGGTATATATCCAGAAGACCAAAAATCACTTTATAACAAAGATATTTGCACCAGAATGTTTATTGCAGCCCAATTCATAATTGCTAAGTCGTGGAAGAAGCCCAAGTGCCCATCGACCCACGAATGGATTAACAAATTGTGGTATATGTACACCATGGAATATTATGCAGCCTTTAAAAAAGATGGAGACTTTACCTCTTTTATGTTTACATGGACGGAGCTGGAACATACTCTTCAGCAAAGTATCTCAAGAATGGGGAAAAAAGTATCCAATGCACTCAGGCCTACCATGAAACCAATTTATAAGCACTCACACTTCCATATGAATGCTATGACTCTACTATAGCCCAAGATGAATAGAAAAGAGGAGGGGGTGGGAAGTGGAGGAGAGAGAGGAAGATGGGTGGAGGGAGGGTAATTGGTGGGACCACACATATGGTGCATTTTACAAGGGTACATGTTAAATCTACTAGTGTAGAATATAAATGTCTTAACACCATAACTAAGAAAATGCCGTGAAGGCTATGTTAACCAGTTTCATGAAAGTATTTCAAATTGTATACAAAACCAGCACATTGTACCTCATAATTGCATTAATGTACACAGCTATGACTTAATAAAGAAAAAAAAGACAAAGAAACAAATCTTGAAAGCGGCTAGAGAAAAATCACACCTCATCTGTAGGGGAAAAAATGTTTGTTTTTTTTTAAATGACAGCTGATTTCTCATCACAAACCATAGAGGCCAAAAGGAAATGGTACAATATTTTTCAAGTGCTGAAAGAAAAGAACTGTCAAACCAAGAATCCTACATCCAGTGAAAATATCTTTCAGGAATGAAGTAGAAATAAAGATATCCTCAGATGATGAAAAGTTAAGAGAATCTGCTGCCAGTAAATCTACCCATGAAAGAAGGAACCCCGGAACATTAAAAAAGAAGAAAAAACATGGTAACCAAAAAAAATGGGCAAATATTTGCTTTTCTTCTCATACACTTTCTAAACCATGTTTGGCAATTAAAAGATTATGTAATACTGACATGATTTTAAATGTCGAGAAAGTATTTTAAATAACTACATCGTAAATGGGGGTGAATAGAAGGACATAAAAAGAGTAAAGGTTTCTGTATTTCACTTCAACTAGTAAACTAACACCACCAATCTGTGATAAGTTACACATACACAATGTAATTAATGCCTGGAGCAACGCCTAAGAATCTATGCAAATAGATACACTCAAAAACACTATAGGTAAGTCAAAACAAGTATCTAAAAATCACTTAGGAAACCCACAGCACAAAAAGGAAATTGAAAAACAGAAAATTGGACAAACAAACAGAACACGAAAAGTAAAATGGCAGGCTAGGCTTAAGCCCTAACTTACCAATAACTACCTGAAATATAAATGGTCTAAATACACCAAATTAAAAGACAGATTGGCAGAGTGGATTAAAAAAATCATGACCCAATTATATGCTGTCCACAGAAAATCACTTCATAACTTCATATGTAACAATGGAGGGAATAAAGGGATCAAACTAGAGCAAAACCTCTGTAAGGTGACCACGCAAGGGACTGCAACAAACTGGTCAACATAAGGAACTAGGTCTATTGCACTGATATATACATATGGTACGTATTCAATCTATGAAAATGAGATCAACTTAAGGAGGTGGTCAATATAGGGAGGTAGTCAACTATGGAGATAGATATAAATCATGTAAAATTTGAACAAAGGTAAGCATCAGTGGCTGTATTATTATAATATCAATTAAAGAGGACTTTAGAGGAAATAAAATTGCCATAGCAGAGAGTTATATTATGTAATGATAAAGGGTCAATTCCCCAAGAAGACACTACAATTCTAAATGTGTTTTCAAACAGAACTACAAAATAGGCTCAGCGCCCGTAGCACAGTGGTTATAGTGTCAGGCACATACACTGAGGCTGGCGGGTTCGAACCCGGCCCGTGCCTGCTAAACAACCACAACTGTAACAAAAAATAGCCGGGCATTGTGGCAGGGACACCTGTAGTCCCAGCTACTTGGTAGGCTGAGGCAGAGTACTGCTTAAGCCCTAGAGTTTGAGCTTGCTGTGAGATGTGGCACCACAGCACTCTACCGAGGGCAACATAGTGAGATTCTGTCTCAAGGAAGGAAAAAAAAAAAAAAAAAGAACAACAAAATATTTTAAGCAAAAACTGACAGAACCAAAAGGAAAATAGATAAATCTGTAATTATAGTTACAGACTTTGCCATCCCTCTCTCAATGTGACAAAAACCTCAACACTATCACTATATAGGATCTAATAGACGTTTATAGAACACCTTGCTCAATAACAAAATACACATTCTTTTCCACTGCCCAAGGAACACACACTAGGATAGGCCAAACTCTATGCCATAAAACAAACTCCAACAAATATAAAAGAATTGATACCATATAAAATGTATTCTCTGACCACGAAGAAATCACATTAAAAATTACTAACTAAGGCATGGAGGTGCAAGCCTATAATCCCAGCTATATTAAAGAGGCTAAGGCAGGAAGATGGTTGAGTCCTAGGAATTCAAGGCCAGCCTGGGAAACATAGTGAGATCCCATCTCTTAAAAAAATAGGAAAATAACAGGAAAATCTGCAAGCACTGGAACACTCTAAATAGTCCACAAGCCAAAGAGAAAGTCTCAAGGGAAATCTTACAATATACTGAGCCAAGTGAAAATGAAAATACAGCATTTCAAAACTAAAGCAGGGCCACGAGAGAAATTAGAAAAGAGGAAAAATCTCATTTTGGTAATCTAAACTACCACCTCATCAATCTAGTGAAAAAGACAAAATAAACCCAAAGCAAGAAGAAATACCAAAGAGAGAGGAGAAAAAAAAAAAAAAAAAAAAATCAATGAAATTGAAAAATAGAAATTTTTTAAAAAGATGTTTCTTCGGAAACATCAATAAAACTGGCAAACTTATAGTAAGACTAACAAAAAGATAAAAATTACCAATATCAGGAATGAAACAGTATTACTGTAGAACCTCCAGACATCAAAAGGATAAGGGAACATTATGAACAAGCCTACGTATACAAATTTAGTAACACAGATGAAATGGACCACTTCCTCAAAAAAACACAAACGTCACAACTTATTCATTATAAGAAATAGATAATTTAAATATTCCTACTACAGATATTAAGAAAATGAATTTTTGATTTTAAAATAACCAAAAAAGAAATCTCTAGGCGCAAATGTTTTCACTGGAAAATCCTAGCAACCATTTAAAGAAGAATTAGTAACAATTCTACAGAATTTCTTCCAGAAGACAGAGAAAATAATTTCAAATTCATTACATGAAGTTGATACTACTCTGCTACCAAAAACAGAGTACAATTATAAACAAACTAAACCAAAACTACAGACAAACATCCCTCATGCATACAGAAGCAATACATATGACCCAAGTAGTGTTTATTCAAAGAATGCAAGGCTGGGTCAATATTCAAAACCCAATCAATGTAATCCATCATATTACCAGGCTAAAGAAGAGAAATTACATGATCTTACCAACCAATGCAGAATAAACATCTGAGGAAATTAAAACACCCATTCATGATTTTACATTCCTGGAAAAAATAGGAATAAAGGGGAATTTCTTCAAATCAGTAAAGAGCATCTACAAAATACCTACTGCTAACTTATGCTCAATAGTGAAAGACTAAATACTTTCTAAGATCACAACAAGGAGGCATGTCTCCTCTCATAACTCTAATTCAACATTGTACTGGAAATTCCAGTCAGTTCAGTAAGGCAAGAAAAGACATACATAAAGGAAAGAAAGAAATAAACGGATAAAAAGTCATGACATGATTTTCTACATAGAAAAGCCCAAGAAATCTATAAAACCCCCCCAAACCAAAACCTTCTAGAACTGGAATTGAGCTCAACAAAATGGCAGGATTTAAGATAAACATTAAAAAATCCATTGTACAGTCATGCACTGTATAATGTTCCTGTCAACAACAGATCATGTTCACTAAAACTGTAATTATCAAATTTTACTGTACCTTTGTACATTTAGATTCTCACATGCTCACAACTGCATTCAATACTCAGTAGAGTACAAGTTTACAGCCTAGGAGCAATAAGCTATCCTATATAGCCTTGGTGTGTAGTAGGTTATACCATCTAGGTTTGTGAAAAGTACAACCTATGATGTTTGCACAATGATGAAATCACCTAATCACACATTTCTCAGAACTACCTCTATGGATAAGCAACAAATGACTATACTTCTATACACCTGTAATAACATAGACGCCAAATTTTACAATCAATTTTAAGCAATTGCTGTAAATTTTACAGCAATTTGAAATGTTACAGTAACATTTACAATCACTCAAAACAAACACAAAAAGTCTTAGGTATAAACCCAATAAAACCTGTACAGGATTTATATGCCTAAAACTCCACAACACTGATGAGAAAAGTCAGTGAGGATCTAAATAAATGGAGACATAGCATGTTCATGCTATAGAAGAATGACCGAATGGACTGAATGACTCAACACGGTAAACATGTCAGTTATGCCAATCTGAGATACAGGTTTAATATAATTCAGATCATGCTTCCAGCAATATTTGCTTACAATAGATAAGATTAAATTTTATAATGAAAGGCAAAGAATCTGGAAAAGCTAAAACCATTTTGAAAAAGAAGACTAAAGTTGAGGATCAGTGTATCCTATTTCAAGACTTACAGGGCTACAATTAACTGTGTGCTTGATGGAGGAAGGACAGACATAGATAGATCAATGGAACAGAACAGAGAACCCAGAAATAGACCCACACAGATTACCCAACTGATTTTTAACAAAGGTGCAAAAGCAATTCATTGGAGGTAAGACAGTCTATCCGAAAATGGTACTAGAGCAATTGGAATAGATATGTAGGCAAATCAATAAATAAACCTTAAACTAATCCTCATGTATTTTAACTCAATTTCAAATCAAAATGGATCATAGACTTAAATGGAAAACATAAAACCATAAAACTTTTAGAATAAAACATAGGAAAACCTATGATTTAGAGCTATTCAGAGAGTTCTCAGATTCAGCAGGATCCATTAAAAGAGAAAATTGATAAATGGACTTCATAAAAATTTAAAACTTAAAAACAAAAGGCCTTGTTAAAAGGATGAAAAGACAGGTTACATACCAGGAAAAAAATACATGCAAAGCCATATGTCCAACGAAGGACTAGTCCCTAGAATATATAAAGGACTCCTAAAACTTAATGGAAAAGCAAACAATCCAGTTGGAACATGGACATGAAGAGATATTTAACAGAGGGGAAAAAATGCAAATGGCAAACAGCACATGCAAAGACGTTCAATATCTTTAGCCACCAGATAAATACAAATCAAAACCGTGAGATATGACTACACATCTATCAGAATGGCTGGATCACCCACATACTACTGCTGGTTGAATTATCACTACGGAAAACAGTTTTGCCATTTCTTAAAAAAATTAAACATGCAAATGACCCAGGAATTGCACTCTTGGACATTACCCTAGAAAAATGAAGACTCACATTCACACAATAACCTGCACATGAAATGTTCATAGCAATTTTATTCATAATAGTCCCAAATTGGAAGAAACCAAGATATCCTCCAGCAGGTGAATGGTTAAACAAACATGACACATTCACACTATAGAATATTGCTTATCAATACAAAGGAATAAACTACTAAAACTAATCCAGGCAAAAATCTGGATGAATTTGCAAAGAATTAACCTGACTGGACAAAGCCAATCTCAAAAAGGTTACATAGAGCATGATTTCATTTATCAAGAATCTCAAAACAGTGAAATTATAGAAGTGGAGAACAAATCAGTGGTGATCAGGAGTGAGTTGGGGCAGGAAAAAAGTAGGTGTGGCTATCAAAGGAAAACTAGGGGGATCCATTGGTGATGGAAATATCCCCATTTGTAAAATTGGCAAATAATTGTACATATTTATGATGTACAATGGGATATTATGACACGTATATACACTGGAATGATCAAATCAGGCTAATCAACATATTCATCACCTCAAATATTTATTTGTGGTGAGCACATTTAACCATTTCAAAATACACTTCATTACTAATTATAGACACCACTCTGAGCCAGATATTAATATATTACCAAACTTATTGCTCCTGATTAAATGAAATTTTATACCCTTTGAACAAGACCTCCCCTTTCCACTCTATCCCTCAATCCCTACTCCTTAGTAATAACTACTTCTGCTCTCTACTTTCTAGAGTTTGACCTTTTAAGATTCTATATGTAAATGAAATCAAGTGGAATGTGTCTCTCTGTGCCTGGTTTTTCTTTCACATAATATTCTGTATCTTGACTGTTCTGCTTATGACACTGCGAAATTAAAGTTGTGAACAATGCTATTATTAAGGGAAATTGGGTAAAGGGTACAAGGGCTATTCTGCATTATTTTCATATGTTTGTGAATATACAAGTATCTCAAAACAAAAAAGTAAAAAGGGAGAGCATCTAAAGTCATACTCCTGTCTTACTGTAGCACAATTTTGAAGAATATGAAAAAATGTAGGGGGAAGAAAGCAAAGCATGCAAGCCTTATGCAACTGTTACCTTTAAAGAAAATTGCCCGAACTGATTTATGAGGCAAAAAACCTGGCTATATATCTTATAACAAACAGACATGACTCTGAAGTGATACAATCTCTCTTTTCCAAATAATTAAAAAGTACCATGAGAAATCAATGACAGAAGTGTTCAGAGAGAGCAAAAATAATTCAATCACTTTAAGAAGTAGCTGGCAGAACATTAGAATTAAAGTATACCTGCAAAAGCTCAGAAAAACAACAGGATTTATCAAAAAAAAAAAGGTAAAATCAGCGAAAAAAAGGCTACTTACAAATAGATGTGTAATACTGTCCAACAGGATATCTGAGATAAACAAAAGTCTCTTTTAAACTCTATTTCTAAGGAAGAAAACATAAAAGCCTACACGTAAAAGAATAAAGGACTTTTGTGAAATGGAATCAAGAGATCATAAAAATTGAAGGTGCCATGAAGATTGTCCTACTCCTGCAAGCGTTTACACTTAGAGGCTTTTTTAAAATACATGTTAATTCAGTATGAAAATTTGTGACTGACACTCCTACCTTCAAATAAAATGAGTGAAAATTCTTAGTGAATACAAATTATGGTTTGTAAAATATATACTATAAAATTAGAAAAGTCTGAACTGGAAGGGCATACAGCAGTAGCTGCCTCTGCCACTGAAATGAACTGAAAGAAGAACAAAGAAAGCCTCAATGTTCTGTAATATTGTATTTATTTTACATTTAAAAATTAACAGAAAAGTGACAAAATAGTCATTTTTAATTCTGGTGGTCAGTATATAAATGTATTTTGCTACATAGTACTTTTCTGTTATTCAAGTTTAAAAGCAAAATACAAATTAAAAGGTCTAGGTTGTGAGATACAACAGAAAAAAAAAATCTTCATTTTATTTTTCACTGACCCTTATTTTTAAGAATCAGCTAGTCCCACCCATGCAAAAAAACTTTCCAAAGAACCATTTACATAGCTGGTGTTCCTTGGATATTATTTTGCAGTTGTAAATAAATATTTGTATTTTAAATACTGCTATTTCTGAAAAAGGAAATGGATTTATGGGAATAAAACCTCATTTTATATAATGGCATTTTTTAAGAAATAAGATTGCAATTCTTCTTTTTTTTTGCAGGTCTGGCTGGGGCCGAGCTTGAACATGCCACCCCTGGTATATGGGGCCGGCGCCCTACTCCCTGAACCACAGGCGCCGCCCCTAAGAATGCAATTGTTGAACACTTCATCCAGTAACCTTCTGTGAAGGAAGCAACCGTACATGTACAGTAGGCTGGACACACCTGCCCAAGACTGGTGAAGGATAATCCTTAATGTGATAAAAAATTTACAGGCATTGACATATTGCTAAAATGTGACTTTTAATTTTGCTGGCTTAAAAAATACATATTTCTGGGCGGCGCCTGTGGCTCAGTAAGTAGGGCGCCACACCCATATACAAATGGTGACAGGTTTGAGCCCAGCCCCAGCCAAACTAGAACAACAACAACAAAAAAACAGCTAGGCATTGTGACTGGTGCCTATAGTCCCGGCTACTCAGGAGGCTGAGGCAAGAGAATTGCCTAAGCCCAAGAGCTGGAGGTGGCTGTGAGCTGTGACACCAACCACATCACTCTACCGAGGGCGACAAAGTGAGGCTCTGTCTCTTAAAAAAAAAAAAAAAATATATATATATATATATATATATATACACACACACACAAATATATATTTCCAATAGATCTTGCTGGATTGTGTCCCCAACTGCTAACATGTTAATCAAGTCTTCATTAACTAAGCTTTTAAAATATACTTAAATCTCTCTTTATTAATTAGCAGACTTAAGTGGACTTACGTACTTTATGAAGAGTCTCCATTTTTTGAGATTTGAATATAAGAAAAAATAGCTACTTACAACATAATGAAAGTATAGCCTCAGTAATGTGCCATCAGAATATAGGGTTCAGTAAAACAGAGGCCAGAAAAACAAGACTGGGCCAAGAGCAAACTAGCATACAAGGACTAGTAGACAGTCTACAACTAACTAATCAAGAGAAAACCATTGGGGTGTATTTAACAAACTGATGAAGTCTAGGGAAAAGTGAACCTGCAGAAGGATTCTTAAGGCTTCTTTAGATTCAAAGACATACATACAAATCATAAGAAGCACAAACACCATACCTTTTAGGCCTAACGTCTGCAACTGAAACAGTTTTCCCAGCTCAAAAGGTAGAACTCGTAACAGGTTGTTATTTAAATGGAGCTCCCTGTTGATGTAAAAATTCCAGGAATTCAGAAAACATATGAACTTTTAACTATTAAAATCAATGATACAACTTCTAGGAACATAAATGCACATGAGTGACAAAGTTTTATATTATATTACAATGTCTGGTACAGTGCTTCACAGACTGTATGTGGTTAAAAAGAGACAAACTGCCATAGATCAAAACTCCGTAAAATACAGAAAAAAAAGAATTATTAGAAAAATGAAATGAGGGGAAAAAGATGAAATAGCTATCTAATATAAAATATATATCTAATATGAAAGTATTAGATTCAACAGATAAAATAGCCTCACATGAACTATTTAAATAAAGAGAGGCATGGTGGCTCATGCCTGTAATCCTAACACTTTGGAAGGCTGAGGCAGGAGAAGTGTTTGAAGTTACAGTGAGTTCAGACGATACCCCTGTACTCAAAGCCACTCAAAGACAGAGTGAGACCCCATCTCAAAAACAAAAAACATGGGAAACTAAAATGATATTATGATCACACAGTAGGAACTCAAAAGAGCTTATGACAGCTGCACAATTAACTTTATAATTACTACTTAATAAAGTTTCACTTTAGAAATAACAGCAGCTGTACCAACTACTCATGCTTATTCCAATAATTTATAATACATAGATAACCATAATTTAAATATCAAAGGAATTTTCAACAGGATTAAAAAAATCCCACAAAACAGAGATCACACTGAGATACTGGCAATTTTATTTATCAATTTCTAAGTGTGAAGAAAAACCATTTCTTTAATCCTTAGTTCCTAAAATTTAAATGAATCTTGGTCACTTATGAGCAAACCAGAGGTAGGCCATAAAATGAACAAGAAAAAGCAGTTCTGAATAACTGGTTTCTATTTATTCTCCAAATATATACATGGAAAAGAAGATTTTTCAAGTAGATTTGTTTCAGAGAATTAAAGATGATTATGTTGTATATTCAATAATTAAGCCTCGGCTGGCACATGCCTGTAATCCTAGCACTCTGAGAGGCTGAAATGGATCCCTTGAGGCAGGTGGGTCCCTTGAGCTCAGGAGTTTGAGACCAGCCTGATCAAGAGAGAGACCCCATCTCTACAAAAAATAGAAAAATTAACTAGACAACATGGCAGGTGCCTATGTCCCAACTACTTGGGAGGCTGAGACAAGAAGATAGTTTGAGCTGAGGTATTTGAGGTTCTGTGAGCTATGATGCCATAGCACACTAGCCTGGGGCAACAGAGTAAGACTCTGTTTAAAAAAAAAAAAAAAAGTACAGTATATGCCAGGTAGGGTGCTAGTGGCTTTTTACTCATTATCTCAAATATCCCTAATCCTGGGTTAAGAAGCTTGCCCAGAATCACACAACTTATAAATGGCAAAGCCAAGATTCCAACCTGAGCTCCATGTGGCTCTATATCTTATACATCATACTATAGCCCACCAAATTTAATAACTAACTTACAGTTTCTTTCAGGTCCAGGCTTTACTACTATCATTCATGCAAGCCAAAAAAAAAAAAAAAAGGCTTCACTAATTGTCAATGATTTCCTGGATGACACACACAGTGGTATGAAGGATGGTGCCCCAACTATCTGTCACAGTTAAGAATGTGGGATGACACAAATGCTTTATAGCTATTTACCTCTACTTTGTCCAAAACTTTTGGTTCAAGAATAAAGTACATTACACAAAACATAACAATTTAATAAAAAAACTCTCAGGTTGTGGATCTACTTAATTACTTATTAGTTGACAGTTGATTTTGCCAAAAACCTTTTCATAAAGTATAGCAATGTTTACTTTTATCAAATGCCATTCAATCAACCGTGTTGTTTCCTAACAATACAAAGGCTGTGATTTTTAGGAGGTATAAAGAAAGTATGTACTAAGTTGAATCTGCGTACCTGAGTGATACCATGTTTCCGAGTTCTGCCGGTAAACTACGGATTTTATTAGATGACAGGTCCAGATACACCAAATTGTGAAGTTTGGCAATGTCTGAAGGAATGCGGGACAGGGAATTGTCACTCAAATGCAAAGCTGTCAAGTGAGTTAGTGACCATAAAGATGAGCTTAAGCTTCTTACTTTTCCTGTAAAAGAAGAAAATACATGGAAGGATTATATAGTGTTCTCAATAATTTGGTTTGTGGATTAAGTAAGACTTAGATATTTTAATGAGTAACTTAAAAATTACCACCCAAAAATTTGTGAACGGGTTAGTTAAAAGGGGAAATCATACCTATTCTAGAATAATTCACTAGTATTAAGTTATAAATTCTCTACTTAGCAGATTAAACCAAAAAATTTAGGTTAATCTATCAATACTTAGACTGCATTTTTATTTTTAAGAACACAAAGGGAAAGAATTTACCTTTTAAAAATGACTGCAAATGGGGTGGCGCCTGTGGCTCAAGGAGTAGGGCGCCGGTCCCATATGCTGAAGGTGGCAGGTTCAAACCCAGCCCTGGCCAAAAACCACAAATAAATAAATAAATAAATAATAAGAAAAAATAAACAGATAAAGCAGGGCGGCGCCTGTGGCTCAGTGGGTAGGGCGCCGGCCCCATATACCAAGGGTGGCGGGTTTGAACCTGGCCTTGGCCAAACTGCAACAAAAAACTAGCCGGGTATTGTGGCAGGCGCCTGTTGTCCCAGCTACACAGGAGGCTGAGGCAAGAGAATTGCCTAAGCCCAGGAGTTGGAGGTTGCTGT
Organism: Nycticebus coucang; assembly: GCF_027406575.1. Taxonomy (NCBI): domain Eukaryota; kingdom Metazoa; phylum Chordata; class Mammalia; order Primates; family Lorisidae; genus Nycticebus; species Nycticebus coucang. Next base: position 83,269,336 of record NC_069796.1, read on the forward strand.
GAGCTGTGACACCATAGCACTCTACCAAGGGCAATAAAGAGACTCTGTCTCTAAAAAAAAAAAAAAAAAATTGCCCATTGGGGGGGGGGAATATATATATATATAAAAAAATGACTGCAAATGTAAAAGAAAAGGTATGTATTGTTTACAGTAATGATGAATCCAATGTTTGAATATTATGACTGATTTGGATTTATGTAAAACAAAATCAAATTCTGGTATCTCAGAGGCTGTTCATATCTATACTCCAGAAAATAAGAATTTTCCCTTACAACAAAAAAGAAAACAATGGGCAGCGCCTGTGGCTCAGTGGGTAGGGCACCGGCCCCATATACCAAGAGCGGTGGGTTCGAACCGGCCGCGGCCAAACTGCAAAACAAAAAAGTAGCCGGGTATTGTGGCAGGTGCCTATAGTCCCAGGTACTAGGGAAACTGAGGCAAGAGACTTGCCTAAGCCCAGGAATTGGAGGTTGCTGTGAGCTGTGACACCACACCACTCTACCGAGGACGATAAAGTGAAACTGTCCCCAAAAAATAAAAAATAAAAAAAAAGAAAAATATTCACAGTTTAGTTGCGTTTTAAGAGTTTAAGAGTATCCATGGATAATAATTCCAAGAACCATGTAACTAAATAAAAATTTTACTACATATGTGCAAGTAACAATACTTGCCCAGAAAGATTTCAGATATGAAGTCATAACTTTATCATCAAAGAGTAGTAGGCATAAAATTCAGTGACTAAGGATAGACTTGTAATAACTTTCAATGCAATATTCAATCCGTACTTTGGCACTTTTTGGTAAGATGCCAATGGTTTCTATAATCCATCTAAGAACTTTTCCCACAATTCCCCTAATGGTTCAGATCTAATCTGAAAGAAAATGAAATAAACAGATATAATGAAAGTATACCAATCTTTGAAAACTGATTCTCTACTGGCTGAAAAAAGCACCCTTTAGAAACTTCTACTTCTCATCAAAATGGAGTAACAGGAAGTAAATTTATCATCCCACCTGCAACAGACATTTCAGAGATCAGACACAACCAGAGCAGGAGGGTGGGAAACTAACAAGGTGGGATTCTGTTTCCCAATTGTCTCAGCTTACTTCCTGGACAGCATGTGCAAGTGATCTCCTGGAGATCCAGGACAGAGAAGTCCAAGGAAATCGAGGCAACTAGAATTCAAGAGGCAGAGTAGCAGAGAGAAGAGAAATAGACAGAGATGTCTGAAGACTATCCCCCTCAAATTTTCACCTGAGTAATGATCAATAAATACATGCATGTGAGGAACTGCCTGAGACAGGAAAACAAACCCACAAGGACTGTTAGGCAACAATCCCCAGATTCATAAAGAACCAAGGCTACGTTGTATTCCCATACACCAGAGGCAGGACTACTAATGATTTCTTCTTGAGATGATGATAATGCTTTCAAATCGATTACAGTAAATATTGCATAACGTTTGTGAATATATATGGAAACCACTAAATGTGCACTTTACATGGGTGAATTCTATCTCAAGCTACTATAGAAAAGAGAAAGGCAGAAAATTTCCTTATTTGACGCAAACTATAAATCCATAAATACAAAAACTCACTGAATCCACCAAGCATTTAAAAAATCCATAAAAAGAAAAAAGAAAATTACACAAAGGCACATCTTAATCAAATGGCTTAAAACAAATAATAAAGAAAAAATCTAAAAAGCAGCCAGAGGGGGGGAAAACATTTCATTCAGAGGAGCACAGATAAAATTCCAACAGACTTACGGTAAACAATGCGACAGAGATGACAGTGAAGCAAAATCTTTAATGTATTTAAATGGAGGAAAAAAAATCCTGCCAACCTAGCAAGTCAGCAAAAGTATCTTTCAAAAATGACAGCAAGTTAAATACTTTTTCTGATACAGGTTAAGCATCCCTAATCCAAAATACAAAAGTGCTCCAAAATCTAAAACTTTTGAGTGCTGACATGAGATGGTGACTTTGCTTTTCGATGGTTCAATGTACACAAACTGTTTCACAGACAAAATTAATAATACTGTATAAAATTATCTTCAGGTTATGTACATGAAACATAAATGGATTTCACGTTTAGACTTGGGTCCCCTCCCCAAGATATCTCATTATGTATATGAAAATATTTCAAAATTTTAAAAAATCCCAAATCTGAAACACTTCTGGTCCCAAGCACTTCTGATTAGCATTACTCAACCTGTATAGGAAAGCTGAAAGCATTTGTTGCTAGCAGATCTACATGATAGGAAATTAAAAAAAAAAATCTTTAGGCAGAAAAAATAGAATACCAGATGGGAAATCTGCATTAATAGAAAGGAACGAAAAGCACGAGAAATAGTAAATTATGTGGGTAAATATAAGAGATACTTTTCTTACATATTCTAAAACTCTTTTAAAAGATAATTAACTATTACTTCGTTGGTGGGACTACAAACTAATATGGAAAGAAATATGGAGAATCCTCAAAGAACTCAAATTAGATCTCCCATTTGACCCCACAATACCACTATTAGGTATCTACCCAGAAGAAAAAAACAAATCCTTTTATCATAAAGACATTTACACTGAATTGTTTACTGCAGCTCAACTGACAATCGCCCAAGATGTAGAAACAACCTAAATGCCCATCAACTCAAGAATGGGTTAACAAACCGTGGTATATGTATACCATGGAATACTATTCAGCCATAAAAAGATGGTGACTTTACATCTTTTGTATTAACCTGGATGGAGTTGAGACACATTCTTCTCAGTAAAGTATCACAAGAATAGGAAAGCAAATATCCAATGTACTCAATGCTAATAATGTAGCCAGTAAATGATTCAAGTTGGGGGGACGGGGAATGAGGGAGGAGGCAAACGGAGGGTTTGGGGTGCTCCCACTTAATGGGCACAGTGTAAGAGTATATGGCACATCTTTTGGGTGTGAGACACAACTACAAGAGGGACTCTACCTAACAAATTCAAATATTGTGACCTGGTTGTTTGTACCCTCACATTAATCTGAAATTTTTAAAAAAAGATAATTAACTATGTAAAGAAAAATTAGCAACAAAATACTCAAGAGTTTATTTATAACATATGCAAAAGTGACATAACAAAAGAATAAAGGATGGGATGTAGAAACAAAAGTGTATTGGCTTCTTATACTCAGTGTATGTGAGATGGTATATGATTACTTGAAAGTACACTGTGGTAAGTTAAACACACCATAAACCCTAATCAACTAAATAAAGAATTATAGCAAAAAGAACAAAAGAAAGAAAGACAACAAAGGAGATAAAATGGGATGCTTGAAAGAAATAATACTCAATTGTTTCAAAACAAAGAAAAAATAGATGAATAAGTGGTATGAAAAAAACTTAGAAGATAATATCTCTAGTAAACAAATAAAAACCCAAATAGCAAGGTTTTTAAAATCCAACCATAAAAATTACATCATTAAAATTAAGTGGTCTAAACAACCCTATTAAAATGAACGTTGTCAGTTTGCATTTTAAAAGAAGCAAGACCCAATTATACACTGCCTATAGAAATGTACTTCAAATATAAACATGAGTAAAATAAGAGAACGAAGAAAGATAAATTATGCTAATACTAAGACAGAAATAGTTACAATAATATCTGACAAAGCAGATTTCAGAGCAAAGAGGTAAAGAAAGACATTTCTTAATGATAAGGAGTCAATTCATCAAGAGAATATACAATCCTAATATTTATACAACTAATCAAATATCAAAATACTTGAGCAAAACCTAAAGGACTTCAAGGAGAAACAGACAAATCCACATAGTAATTTCAGAACCCTGTACTCAATTTACAATAAGAAAATCAGAAAGGAGGGCGGCGCCTGTGGCTCAGTGAGTAGGGCGCCGGCCCCATATGCTGAGGGTGGCGGGTTCAAACACAGCCCCGGACAAACTGCAACAAAAAATAGCCGGGCATTGTGGTGGGCACCTGTAGTCCCAGCTGCTTGGGAGGCTGAGGCAAAAGAATCGCGTAAGCCCAAGAGTTAGAGGTTGCTGTGAGCCGTGTGACGCGACGGCACTCTACCTGAGGGCAGTATAGTGAGACTCTGTCTCTACAAAAAAAAAAAAAAAAAGAAAATCAGAAAGGATATAGACGACTTGAACAACACTACCCAAAAAATTTGTCCTAACTTTTATTAGACTACCCTACCCACTGAACAACAGCAGAATACACATTCTTTTAAAGTGCACAAGGAATATTTACCAAAATAAATCACATGCTGAGCCATAAACAAGCCTCAAAATATTCAAAGGGACTAAAATAATAAAAAGTACGTTTTCTGACAAAAGTATCTTGCAATTAAATTGGAAATCCATAAAGGTATCTGGAAAATTCCCAAATCACAGAAATTAACTTGCTGGGCAAAAGCATTCAAAAGAGTAACTAGAAAGTTTCTTGAACTGAATGGAAATGAAAAAATGTAACACATCTAACTTTGTAGGATGCAGCTAAAGCACTACTTAGAAGGAAATTTATAATACCATAAATCCATACTAGAAAAGAAGTAAGTTCTCAAGTCAAAATGATCTTGGCTTCTATTTTAACAAAGAGAAAAAAATTTAAACAGAAGAAAGGAGATGAGCCTACAGCAGAACTTAATAATATATAGTAAGGAGAAACAGACTAATCCCCTGAACCAAAGGCTGGTTCTTTAAAAATAAATAAATAAATAAATAAAATGGATAAATTTAGCCAGACTGATCAGGAGAAAAAAAGAAAAGAAACAAATACCTAATATCTGAAATAAAAGGTAAAATTACTATACTATAATTATTAAAAAGATACGGGTCACAAAAATAGGAATAGGAAACAACTCAAATGTCCTTCAACTAGGAAATGTATGAGCATAGTCATACATGCAGTTAAATCTACTCATTCACACAACTTACATGACATGCAAAAGGCTACATACTGCACCACCCCATATACATGACATTCTTGCAAAGACAAAACTACAGGAACAGAAAAAAGATCAATGGCTGCCAGAGGCTGTAGGTGAAGGGGTTGACTACAGTCAATGAGGATTCTAGGAAGAGAGGGGTATATAACAGAAATATTCCTTATCTTGATTTTAGTGGTAGTTTTATAACTGTCAAAACTTATATAACTATACACTAAAAAGGGTAAACTTACACCTTGATAAATTATAAGATTATATAAAATTTTTGAAAGTTACTCCAATAAATTCAACAAACAAGATGAAATGAACAATTTCATAGAAAGACACAAGCTACCAAAGCACACTTAAATCTGCTTGAATAGACCAATGTATTTAAAGAAATCTGTACTTTCAAACCTTCCCACAAAATCTTAGAATGAGATGGATTCAGATGAACACTACCAAACATTTAAGGCCAATCTACTCAAACTCATTCAGAAAACTGAAGACAAGAGGATACTTTTCAACATATATATATATATATATATATATATATATATATATATATATATATATATATAAGAGATTAAAACATGTTTCCACAAAGTCCACAGATGTGGAGAAAGGACTGCAAGGTTCAACTCAAAACATACACTCCAGAACCAACTTTTCCATTCACCTATCCAAATGTCACATCTGTTTGTCCTTTGGCATGGGAATTAAGACTGACTATGGTGTCCGCTGCTAGGATGCGCAACTGCCGGGGAGGTCATGTGACTCAGCAGAAACATCTCCGTGCTCTGAAACTTGCAGCCTTTGCATCACCGTCTACTACAGAAAGCACCAAACACATCCATGGCTACCCTGTTCTCTATTACCAGAACTTGCTGCTGGCCATTTCCAATCCATCTCATACCACTTGGAATTGATGGTGCTATCTTTGTAAAAACAAGTTTCATTTATTTTATGTCAAGAATTACAAGTGGGAGAGAGGCATCCTATCTTCCACTAGCACAGTGTCCATCCCAAACTGGTCAGTACACTGCTTCACTCAGGAGGTTAGGACACTCAGGAGCTGCAGGTAAGGCTCCGCAAGCATGGGGGAGACAGGGTCATGGGCCATGACAGATTGTAAGGCAGACTTTAGTCACACCATTCTTTAGGTAGTTCAGTCTGTTCCAGGCAGAAAACCGAATGTGACTGCTCGGAGGGGCAGTCTTATGTGGCATGACTATTTCTGGGAGTTGACCAGTAATAAGTGGTGCTCCTGGACTTGCTCTTCTGAATATTCATGCAAGGTGGGTCCCAGTCGATTCTTGATGTGCAAGATGCAACACTGATAGAGAGGGGCAGGAATGCATCTTTCCTCCAGAAAGGGGTTCCCAAAGCTTTCGGGACAGCTTCACATTGGTCTCTTTTCCTTCTGCTCAACCCACTGTGTGGTTCACTTGTCAAGGAGAGAATGTGGTGATGGCTAGCAAGGAGATTCCATGATTAAACACATTGGTCCATTTCTTCACAGAAGTGACTTCCACAATTCCTGTCTGGCCCTACGCTTACTCCATGGCCGCCCACACGGTGTGGTGCAGCACAGCCCCAGCCGCCCCCACTGCCTCCAAGGAGGGGCAGCCCCTCCTCAACTTATTCTGAGACTAACATCACCTTGATTCTACCCAGAAGAAAACAATATAAATAGTATAAGGAAACTATAAAAGGTTCTTTATGAACTTAAATGCAAAAATTCTTAATGAAATTTTTGTAAATCTAATCAAACAATATATTAAAAGGATAATGGTCAAGTAAGGCTTATGCCAGAAATTCAAGGCTGAACTTTGCAACATAAATTTATCTTAGACTAAAGAAGAAAAATTGCCTGATCATTTAAATAGATGCCCTTTTTTTTTTTGGTCACCTCGGTAGAATGCTATGGGGTCACAGCTCACAGCAACCTCCAGCTCTTGGGCTTAGGTGATTCTCTTGCCTCAGCCTCCCAAGTAGCTGGGACTACAGATGCCCACCATAACACCGGCTATTTTTTTGTTGCAGTTTGGCCGGGGCCAGGTTTGAACCCACCACCCTCAGTATAAGGGGCTGGCGCCCTACTCACTGAGCCACAGGTGCCGCCCCCTAAATAGATGCCCTTTAAAAAGCATTTGACAAAATACAATAGCCACCACTAATTTCAAATAAAAGAAAAATCTAAGTAAATTAAGAATTTTTTTGTGTGTGTGAGATGAAGATCTCACTACATTGCCTAGACTATAGTACAGCGGTTATTAACAGGTGTGATGCCACTATGATCAGGACAGAAGTTTTGGCCTGCTTCATTTCTGATCTGAGCTGGTTCATCCCCGATAGGAAACCTGGTAGTCCCTGCTCCTGGAAGGTCGCCATATTAATCCTAGACTTAGGGTGCAGACAATCGATAGGGATAGCACACTACAACCCAAAACTCCCAGCCTCAAGCAATCCTCCTGCTTTAACAGGAATAGCTGGGACTACAGGGACTACCAACAGGACTTCTTAACCTTGATTAAGGGCATCTACAAAAAGCCTGGTGGTAAAGGAATGAATGGTATACTCCTAAGATCAGAAACAATCAAAAATATCTCCTCTCACTACTCCCATTCAACATTATATTGGAGGTCCTAGCCACTACAAATAAATAAGAAAAATAATAGAGTTGGAAGGCAGATGTAAACCCGTCCTTATTTGAAAACATTAAGATTGTCTATGTAAATATCCTAAGGTATATACAAAAATGACACTAATAAGTGAATTTAGCAAGATCACAGAATACAAGATAAAAAAATATTATATTTCTTCATATTAGAAAAGAATAATCAGAAATTAAAATTCACAACAGCATCAAAATGATGAAAGGTAAATTTTACAAAAATGAGCAGAACCTGTGTACTAAAAAACTACTAAACAATGCTGAGAGAAATTAATTAAAGAAGTCCTAAATAAGTGAAAAGACATATAGTATTCACAATTCAGAAAATTCAATATTGTATCAAGGTGTTAGAGCTCCCCAAATTGGGCTACAGAGTCAACACAATCCCAAACAAAATGCTAACAAGTTTGAATTTTGCCAGCTGCTTCTAAAATTCATGAAAATTCCAAGGGCTTAGAAACACCAGTGAAATTCTGTAAAAGAACAGCACTAGATGGCTAATATTGCCTATTTTTAGGACTTATATACATAGTAAAACTCTCAAAACAATACAATTTTCAAAATAGGTAAAGGATTTAGACATTTCACCAAAGAAGATATGCAGATAGAAATAATCATATGAAAAGATGCTCACAACAGCAGTTATTATGGAAACATAAACTAAAACCACAATGAGACAGTACCACACACCCAAAAGAATGGCTACATTTTAAAGACATGCCATGGCAAGTTTGGTGAGGGTAAGATCAAAGACATCTAGTAGGAATACAAAACAAAAGACCTCTTTGTAAACTAGTTTCAGTTTAACTGAGACAAAACCAACAACATGGATGAACCCCAAAATAAGTATGCAGAGTAAACGATGACCAACTCCCCTCAAAAGTACGCACTGTGTAACATCATTTACATAAAAATTCCACAAAATGCAAACTAATCTATTGTTACAGAAAGCAGAAGAGTAGCTGCCTGAAAATGAATGGAGAAGCAGGGGAGGCAGGAAGGAGGGCTTACAAACTTGGGAATGATGAATGGTGACAGTTTCTCAGATGTACACATGGATCAAAATACATCATATTATTCATTTTATATATATGCTGATTTCTGCATATCAACTACACATCAATAAAGCTGTGTGATATATTTTAACCCAAGAAGATATCTTCTCTACTGTGTAACAATTAGACACTCAACCATAGAACTAACCTTAAGTTTCAGCCCATAAAACTGAAATCAATATGAATACAGCCATTCATATACAACAAACTATTTATTGAGAGTCTATGATGTTTTGTATGTATTTCAGCTCTTTCCACACAGAAAGGAGAAAGGTATGACGTCAGAAGCAAAGAGACCCTCTGACTAGACATCATAACTTCCATGGACTTACAAAGTTTCTTCTTAAAAATCTGCAAAATTATATACTAATCTAGTTATCCCACACAGAATGATCCTAATTCTATCTGCCAGAAGAACGAGCTGGCGTCTGCACAAGACAAGTTAGAGAAAGGGTAGCCAGAAAGAGAACCAGAAAGTCTGTGAAGAAGGGAAAGGAAGGGGAAAATCAAGTATAAGAATTCATTCAATTCATAAATTGGTTTCAATTTTGACCAAAGTATATTACTTAAACATTAATTTTTAACTCAACGTCTTGATATGTTGTTTAGGATATTGTATCCTCATTTCTAAGGGACATATGTTTGTAATTTCTCCTTTATAATCATGTATTTTCTCCAACTTTAATATCAGGTGTACCCAGATCAAGTAGAATGATTTTGATGTATTTCTTCTTTTTCTATTGTCTATAAGATTTAGCATGATCTGTTTTTTGAAATTATCTTTTATTTTTATTTATAAATATTAGTTGTCTATTTTTTGATACTTAAAAAAAAATAAGAAGTTAACTGATGACTCCATACTGAATCTCAGTCAAAGCAGTCTATAATAGACATACTCTTATTTGATAATGTGAATGTTACTTTCTTTGCATTATTATTGCTTAATATTTTGATGTAGCAATTGTCTGATTCCTTTTCTGAATGTATTTATGTTTATTCATTCTTTACAAGGTTTTTGTTTCTAATCCTTATCTTAAACGTTGTTATTGTTACTAAATTTTAAGTCTTTTTAATTTTGTGAAGGCAAAAAAATGGAAACCTAATTAACACATGTATATGTAAAAGATAAAAATAAAAATTAAGAATTCATGTATATATAAATAAACATAAATAAATCATACATGGGGGGGAGCAGAGGACTCAGATCCCTGCTATAGACCCCCCCAAAAGAATATTTTTGGAATAAATTTCTAAATACCAAAACCTAGAAAAGTAGTAAACGAAAATATTTCTAAGTATAACTCAAATCCTAAATCCAAAAATGAAAATATAGTAGAACCTCTATAAGATGACCATACAAGAGACTATAACAAACTAGTCAACACAAGGAGGTGGTCAACATAAGGAACTAGGCTTACTGTACTGACACATACACATAGGTGCATGTCCAGTCTATGAAAAAAAGGGGATAGGTGGTCAGTGTAGGAAGGCTACCAACTATGGATGTTCTACTATTGTATTTGTCAGGTCTGAATTCACTAAAAAGTAAAACTTCTATACGGTAGAAACACCAACACATATGGAAGCTGAGGAGAAAACATCTATTCATTCAGTCAACTTTCAGCAGCTACCAGACTGGCATGGAGATAGAATGGTAAATAACACAAAGACTCTACCCTTATAATTTTTTATGTGACTTCTATAATGTAAGGCAAAACCTAAAAAACAATCAACAAGAAAACAGGCAGATAAGATCACTTAAAAATCAGAGTCAGCCACATGAGGGGAAAAAGGTAATTCTCAGTAATGGAAAACATACATTTAAAATATTAAGTTGCTATGGGAATAGCAAAATAATAAGATAAATATATATATATTTTATATATGTGTGTGTGTGTATATATATATATATACACATACACACCCAATACTAACAAGGCTAAGGAGGAAACATACACATTCATTATGGAAAAGATACAACTATATTTTGAAGCTGATCTGGTAATATGTAGTAAAATTTTAAATCTCAGTATTCTTTTCCCCATCACCATTCTACAGCTGGTGGATTTATCCCATAAAAATACTTGTTCAGGTATGCTAAGATATATACTATTGGTAGTAAATTGGAAATAATATAAATGATCATTAACAGGACATAATTAATTATGGTTCATTCATGATATTTGACAGCCATTCTCTTTTAGAACGAAAATAGTTGGGGTTTTTTTTTGTTTGTTGTTTTGTGATTTTTGGCAGGGGCTGGGTTTGAACCCGCCACCTCCAGCATATGGGGCCGGCGCCCTACCCCTTTGAGCCACAGGTGCCACCCCGAAAATAGTTTTATATGTATACACTTATGTGGAAAGATGTCCCCACAATAAATGAAGCAGAAAAAAGCAAATTTCAAAACATTATAGTGCTCTATTTTTGTAAAAAAAAAAAAATTATAGTCTAAACAATCAATTATAGAAGCAAAAGAATGTAGCATACTGGAGCATATTCTACCAGTGGAACTATACAATACAACCAATTAAGGCCCCTAGTTTTCTGAGAGAGGTCAAATGAGCAAAAGGAAGTCACATTTTGATAATCTGACAGCATATATCTACTTCTTCCCCATAAAACTGTGTATGTACGTAAGCACCCCAAAATATGCATTCACTTTTAAGCAGTTTAGTGACTTGAGGAAGGCTGGGATTATCCTGACCTGTATTAAAAGCCCTTTTGAAAGTGATTTCATTCTAAAGTAGCCAGAATCTGTTAGTGTGAAATGCTAGGAGACAGGAGGAATCAATTAGCATTTCCTGCAATCAGAAAGGTTATTAGCAAACACTATGAAAATAGATGTAACTACCTACACAGTTACAGATTTAGAAAAAACAAGGAAGAATAAATCTAGACTGAATCTCTAAAATTTTGACATTGTACAAGAAGCAGAGGAATTACAGTTTTCATTATTTACTAATTCTGTACTGGAGAAAGTGGCAAAAATGTTAGATGCCCAATGCACATGTTCCCAGCTGAGGTCCAACAAGGTAACGCTCTATCTCCTTGTTTCTGCTCTTGTATCATAAACAAGTGGTCTTTTCACTCTCTTGTAAGTGCCACTTTTTTTGCATCTTGCACTTTTTGTTGTTAATTTTGATAGTGAATTTGGCCCCCAAGCATACCACTGAAGTGCTATCTAATATTCCTAAGCACCAGAAAATTATGATGTGTCTTCTGCAGAAAATGCAGGTGTTAGAGCTGTGTTCAGGCCCCAGTAATAGTGCGACTGGCTGTTGAGTTCAATGTTAATGGGAAGGTGTCTTTAAGCAGAATCAGGTATGACACAAGCTTTTATATTCATCAGTTGACAAAAATATCGTGACAAGAGGCTCACAGGAACTTAACCCTATCTTTCCACTGGGAGCAATGGATCAGTTTTCACAGTGACTTTATAGGACATAATTACTGCAAGTGAGAATCAACTGTAACTGGAAAAGGTGATCATTTGGACTTTTCCTAAGCCACAACTCCTGATGAAGTTAAGGACTAAGATTTCAGGCTCCTCGGAAGGGAAACTGCAACCTCAGGAAAGGAAGACTGTGTCCTGAGATTTGCAAATTGGATTAAATGGAAGAAGAGAGATCAGATTAAATTACGTGAAGGGCACTAAGGAAAACATTTGGCAGATTAAATACCACAATAATGCTTAACTTAAAAATAGTAAAGTTGATGGAGAAGGAAACATGCTTAACACACCAAAGCATGTGAGTTAACAGACATAAGTTATGATTCATAAAGGAAAATATAATGGTAAAGGTACCCAAAGACAGAAAAATGAGAACATTATGTTCAAAATAAATGAACACTGTGCAGTGTGATGCAAAGAAAAAAATTATACACTTCAGTCAGGAAACTTACACTTTTGTCTGTGCTCTACCACTAAGTAGCTCTAATATTTACTAACTGTTTGACCCTGGGAAAAGAAATTAGAAAGCAGAATGCCTAACATCTAAACCAGCAAGACCTTCTTACACTTTTTAAAAAAAGTCTAACAAACTTATTTTTTAAATAAACATGCTTATTAAATAATCCAGCACTGATGGGATTTGTTTTTAGTTTTTGTAAGAGATGGTTGTTGCTCTGTCACTCTAGCTGGAGTACTGTGGCACCATGATAGCTCAATGTAGTCTCAAACTCCTGGCCTCTAGCAATCCTCCTGCCTCAGCCTCCTGAGTAGCTGGGAGTCCAAGTGCATAGCAACACACTCAGCTAATTTTTTTAAGAGATGGGGTCTAGCTATGTTCTCCAGGCTGGCCTTGAACTCCTGGCCTCCAGTGATCCCCTTGCCTCAGTCTCCTGAGTCACTGAGATTACAGGTATGTGCCATCATACATGACTAGCACTGTTATAAAGCAACAAAATTCTACTACTGAGATATAATTACCATTACATCATTCCAGAGAACCATATATATATACCAATATAAAAAATAAATTAGAATGAAAATACATTAAACTATATACAGTAGAACCTCTGTAAATTGTCCACCCAAGGGACTATAACAATGGGTCAACATATGGAGGTGGTCAACATAAGGAATTACGCCTACTGTGCTGACATGTACATATGGTATATGTCTGGTCTGTAATATTAGGTCAACTTAAGGAGGTGGTCAATGTAGGAAGGTGGTCAACTATGGAGGTTCTATTGTGTCTCTTTAACAGAAAAAAAAAAGAACAATGAAAAAATGATGAAACAAAAGATCTTCAAACTCTTTCTGGCAGGCTGCGCCTGTGGCTCAAACGGATAGGGTGCCAGCCCCATATGCCGGAGGTGGAGAGTTCAAACCCAGTCAGGGCCAAAAACTGCAAAAAAAAAAAAAAAAAGAAGTACACAACTGGGCAGCGCCTGTGGCTCAGTGAGTAGGGCACCGGCCCCATATATCAAGGGTGGCAGATTCAAACCCGGCCTCTGACGAACTGCAACAAAAAAACAGCTGGGCCTTGTGGCAGGCACCTGTAGTCCCAGCTACTCAGAAGGCTAAGGCAAGAGAAGCGCCTAAGCCCAGGAGTTGGAGGTGCTGTGAGGTGTGACGCCACAGCACTCTACTGAGGGCAATAAAGTGAAACTCTGTCTCTACAAAAAAAAAAAAGAAAAAAGAGATGCTATTTCCTAAAACCCGAGGTTGTAACAGAGATTCTAAAATGCATTAAAAGTTACAGTCTTCATAGTTTTAACTGTGTTTCAATTTGAAACTTAACTTCCTCAATGAAAGATAAAAACACTATCATTTTCTTGCTTGAGCCCAGGAGTTGGAGGCTGCAGTTGGTTACTGCACTCTAGCTTGGTGACAGCACAAGACATTGTTGTCTCAAAAAAAAAAAAAAAAATGAAAAAAAAAAGATTCATTACACTTCTCTCTCATCTACTCATTACATTATTGTTGACAAAACAAAATGTGTGTATGGTGTGTGCATGTGAATATACACACATACACAGTAGAGTAGAATATTCATAGTTGACCATCTCTCTAAGACATGCACTGGTCTATGAAAATCAGCTTATGTCCACATAAATACTTGTATATGAATGAATGTTCACAGCAGCATTAGTCTTTGAAGCAAAAAAGTAAAGTAGAAAACACTCAAATGTCTATCATCCAGTACATGGATAAATAAAATGGGATATTTTCATACAGTTGAATATTTATTGGCTATTAAAAAGAATGACGAGCTGATACACACTATTAACACAGATAAACCCTGAAAACATTATGCTAAGTCAAAGGAAAAAGCTGGTCACAAAGACCACATAATGTATGATTCCACTTACATGAAATGTCCAGAATAGGAAAATCAGTAAATGAACAAAGTAGATTAGTGGTACAAGGTGGCTAGAATTCACAGGACGGAGTGCTGAAGAGGAGAGAGCTATACTGTGTAGCTAGCAAGAAAGACTTGAGATACAAAGAGGGAACCTCTGTCCCCCAAGTCTTACAAATATAGGTGGAGACAAATCAAGAAGAGAAGAGGAAACAATCCTTGGGGAACATATGGGTCAGGAAAAGTTTGTTTTCCCACCATTCAGAGTAGAAAACCTATAAACTCATAGAATTTACAAGAAGGTAATATTTAAAAGCTTAGAGTGAATCAAATTGTTTCCAAATATATTAACTGTATCAAAGCTCAAAAGTAATTCTAGGAATACAAAAATATTCAGCACCTCAAAAAGGTAAAATTGATGAAGTACTATGTCTAATAAAAAATTACCAGGCATTCAGAGAGAGAGAAATAAATTAAAATCAACATAGAAATGAAAAAGATGATAGAATTAGTAAATAATGACATTAAAAGGTATTATACATATATTACATATGCTCAGAAAAGTATAGGAAAAATGTTAGGCATAGGAATGGAAGATACTTTGAAAAACCCATGTTTAACTTGTAGTGATGAAAACTATACTATTAGATGGGATTAGTGACAGTATAAATAGATAGTATCAAGGAAAAGTTTGGTAATAAGTTTGGCAATAAAACTGTCCAAAATAAAGAAAAGAAAAGAAAGACAAGTATATATTAAACACAATGTTAGTGAGCTATGAGAAAACTTCAAGTAACCTCAAATATAAATAACTGTACTTCCCAAAGGGCAAGGGGGAATGAGGCAAAAAAAATTGTTTGAAAAAATAGTGTAAACTATAAATCCAGATCTAAGAGGCTCAAAAAAACCTAAGCACAAGAAAAATGTAAAAATGAAAACTGTAACAAACCACATCATAATCACATTGATTAAAACCAGTGATAGAGACTAGCCACAGACAAAGAACACATAAAAGAAAGTAGGACAGGAGTTGATAGCAAACTTCTCAGAAACAATGCAAGCAAGAAAACAATGGAGCAGCATCTTTAAAGTACTAAATGAAAGAAACTCTCAACTTAGAACTCTATGCCCAATAACACTATCTTTCCAAAACAGGGCAACATAAAGACTTTTTCAGACAGAAAATGTGAAAGAAAAAAATCCCCAGCAGACCTCCATTACAAGTCCTCAGTCAGAAGGAAAGTAACAGAAATTTGGCACTCACAAAGGAATGAAAAACAGTGGAAATGCTAAGTTGGTGGAAAATAAAAAACAATTTTTTCTACTACTCAATTATTTAAAAGAAAAATAACAACGTATTGTGAGATGAATACCATATATAGAAGTAAAACACATGACTCTGACAGCAGAAAGGCCAGGAGAGAAGAAACAGAAGTACAGATGCACCTTGACTTATAATGGGGTTAATCCCAATAAACGCGTCATGAGCTGAAAATACCCTAAGTAAAAAATGCATTTAATGTAGTTAACCTACTGAACATCGTAGTTCAGCCTAGCTTACTTTAAATGTGCTCACATTTACACTAACCAATAGTTGGGAAAAAATCATGTAACACAAGACCTATTTTTCTTTTTTAAAGACAGTCTCACTGTCACCTTAGGTAGAGCTCCATGCATCACAATTCACAGTAACCTCAAACTCCTGGGGTCAAGAGATCCTCTAGCCTCAGCCTCCTGAGAAGCTGGGACCACATGCACGCACCAGTACACCTGGTTAGTTTTTCCATTTTTAGTAGGAACAGGGTCTCACCTTGCTTGGGCTGATCTCAAACTCCAGAGCTCAAGCAATCCACCCTTCTTGGTCTTCCAGAGTGCTAGGATTGCAGACATAAGCCAACGCACCAGGCTACAAAGTTGATGAATATCTTGGGTAAAGATTAAATACTATACTGAAAGTGAAAAACAGTATGGTGTTTGGAAAATCTTAAGTACCACTTCTACTGAATGTGTAAAGTTCTGCGCCATGGTAAAGTAAAAAAAAAAAAAAAATTCTTAAATTGACCCATTGTAAGTTGGGAACTGTATATTGTTTTAAACCTTTTACAGTACACATGAATGATATAATATTACTTGACAAAGATTTATACTATAAACTCTAAAACAATCACTTATTAAACAAAACAGTTATAGCTTGTCAACTAAGGAGATAAAATGGAATCTTTAAAAAAGATACCCACTTAATCCAGAAGAAGAGGGGGAAAAGAAGAAAAAGGCAGCAAAGAATAGGGAATACAAAATAAATCACAAGGTAGCAGATTTAAGCCTAACCATGTCAATAACTAAACACAAATGTGCCTAATGGAACTAAAAAGAGAGAAACCAACTGCTACACATTGGAAAGCATCAATTTTAAAACATCACTGCAACTGGGAGGGATTCGGTTCAAATCAGTAACAAGTGAATACAAAATGTCCATAGTAAGTCTGAAATGAAAGGGTGGATCAGCCTGGGCCCCAGGAACTCTACAAATCAACTAGCTAAGGCCCCACATTGAGAAAAAGTAGCCAGCAGGTGGCTCATGACTGTAATCCTAACACTCTGAGAGGCTTAGGCAGGAGGATCTCTTGAGCTCAGGAGTTCCAGACTAGCCTGAGTAAGAGTGAGACCTGTCTCTACTAAAAATAGAAAAATCAGACAGGCGAAGTGATGGGTGCCAGCTATTGGGGAGTCTAAGGCATAAGTCTAAGGTTGCTGTAAGCTAGGCTGACACCACGGCACTCTAGCTTGGGGCAACAGAGTGAGACTCTGTCTCAGAAAAAGACAGAGAGAGAGGAAGAGAGAGAAAAAGAGAGAGAGAGCGTGCGAGCACTGCAATAATGGATTTTAAATAGTAGGACAAGGATAAAAGAGATGAAGTGAAAAAGAAGGTCCATATAAAAATGAGAAAAGGGAATAAAACCAGAAAGACTCAGAAAACAAGTTCCTATAGTTCTGCACATTCCATGCAAATAACAGAATTGCTCAGACATTAGAAAAACTATCTGGAGCCATACCTCCTTCTAAAAGTTCAGAAAAACTAAATTCAAATAAAAACAACAGAAAAGGTGCTGAAATCAAAACTTGTCAAAGTTTTATTTCAAGAAGTAATTATAAAAAGAGGAGTATAGGATCAGAATAACTCCCTACAAATAAAAGCATATTACAAACATGTCTAAAAACTATTATCTGCTATTTCAAAGTGTGCTACAAGGTATTAAGAACACCACAGAAGCAGCTGGGCAAGGTGGCTCATGCCTGTAATCCTAGCACTCTGGGAGGCCCAGGCAGGTGGACTGCTTGAGCTCAGGAGTTTGAGACCAGCCTGTGCAAGAGTGAGACCCTGGTCTACTAAAAATAGAAAAATTAGCCAGGCATCATTGCAGGTGCCTGTAAGTCCCATCTACTCAGGAGGCTGAGGCAAGAGGATCACTTTAGTTCAGGAGTTTGAGGTTGCTGTGAACTATGATGATACCAGGACACTCTATCCAGGGCAACATAGTGAAACTCTGTCTCAAAAACAAACAAAAAGGAGTTAGAAAAACTCAGTAAAGCAAAACTAAACTACAAGGAACTTAATAATGAATAACTAGAAAAACATAATGCTTTTAGAAAAACAGGATTTTTTTTAAAATTATAATTAAACAGTTAAAGAATTTGAAGTCAATCACCTTCTTACATACCAGCGATGAGCAATGGAATTTAAAATGAAAGACACAACACCATTTACATTAGCAACAAAAAAAAGATATATAAATCTAATAATATATGGGTAAGTTCTATAGGAAAAAAACTATGAAACTCTAATGAAATAAATCAAAGAACTAAATAAATGGAAAGATATTCCATGTTCATGGATCGGAAGACTCAATATTGCCAAGATGGTCTTCCTAATTCTACCAATTTTTGATTCTACCAATCAAAATTCTCATTTAAATTAAGAACTTGTGCTTTGTGAAAGACATAAGAAAGAAAAGCCACAAACTGAGGAAAAAATATGTGCAAAAAGACACATCTGACAAAATGGCTGTTACTCAATTATAAAAGAATTCTTAAAATCCAACAAGAACAAAACAAAAAACAAAACCAATTAAAACTTGGGCAAAAGCTTTGAATAGACAACTCACAGAAAAAGATATACCAATGGCAAATAAGCACATGAAAAACATGGTCAATATCTTATGTCATTAGAGAATTGTAAATTAAAACACACTACACACCTAACAGGATGGCAAATATTCAAAGCAATGACAACAAAAAATCATGAAGAGAATGTGGAACAGGAACTCCCATTCATTGTTGGTAGTGTGCAAAATGGTACCACCACTTTAGAGGATGGTTCAACTGTTTCTGGCAAAACTAAATATACTCTTCCCATGCGATCCAGCAATCATGGCTCCTTGATATTTAACCAAAGGAGCTGAAAACTTACACCTACACAAAAAACCTGCACATAGATGTTTACAGCAGCTTTACCCAAAAGTGCCAAAACTTGGAAGCAGACAAGACACCCTCCAGTGGGCAAATGGGTAAATAAACTGTGGTATATCCAGATAGCAGAGTATGGAGAAGCCTTAAGTGTGTACTACAAAGCGAAAGAAGCCAATCTGAAAAGGCTACAACACTGTATAATTCCAACTATGTAACACTGTAGAAAAGGCAAAACTATGGAAACAGTAAAAACACCAGTGGGGTGGGGGGCAGGCAGAATGAACAGTGACTTTTAGGGTCCTGAAACTATTTTGTAGGATACTATCTATAATGGTGGATAAATGCCATTATCATATGTTAAAATCCTTGGAATATACAACACCAAAAGTGAACACCAATGTAAACTATGGACTTGAGGTGATAATGTCAATGTAATTTTTTTTTTTTTTTTGTAGAGACAGAGTCTCACTTTATGGCCCTCGGTAGAGTGCCGTGGCATCACACGGCTGACAGCAACCTTCAACTCCTGGGCTTAAGCGATTCTCTTGCCTCAGCCTCCCGAGTAGCTGGGACTACAGGCGCCCGCCACAACACCCGGCTATTAATGTTAATGTAATTTTATTAATAATAAATACACCACTCTGGTGAGGGATGTTGATAGTGGGGGAGGCCATGTGTGCATGGGGGGGGTGGGAGGGCAGTATACAGGAACCCTTCATACTTTCCACTTGATTTGCTATGAATGTAAAACTGCTCTAAAAAATGAAAGTTTACCTAAAAAACAACAAACAATATGATCAGTGGTTGCCCAGGGCTGGGCTTGGGAGGAGGACCTGACTACAGGGAAGTTTTTTAGGGTAATGAAGCTGTTCTATACTATAATTGTAGTGGGGGTTACACAACTATGCATTTGCTAAAGAACTGCATTTGTAAAGCAGTTAAGAGTGAATTTTACTGTATTTCATACTTTTTTTTTGAAGAAAATCTTTTTATAAAAGATTCAAGAGAATGACAAATATGCAACATACAGAAAGAGAATAGACCTTTCTGAAGGAGGAAACCAAAGCAAGGGATCAGAACAAATACCAAAAATTGTAATTCGAGGAAACTTACAAGGGGGAAAGAAAAATCAAATGACACACTGAAAGAACACACAATGTGCCTGAGAATATCAACGTAGAAAAACTAACACCAAGGTATATTCTAGTAAAATTAACTGATTTTAAGGGAGAAGACATCCTTTGGGCATCTATGCAAAAAGCACAAGAAAATTAGACTGTTGTCAGATATATAGCAAGATTTTATGCCAAACAAAAAAAAGAAACTTTTTGTTTTTGAGGGGGAGGCTGAGGCACATGGATTGCCTGAGCTCAGGATCAAGACCAGCCTGAAGCAAGAGTGAGACCCCCGTCTCTACTAAAAATAGAAAAACTAGCCAGGTGTAGTGTGGTAGGCACTACAGTCCCAGCTACTCGAGATGCTGAGGCAAGAAGATTACCTGAGCACTGAAGTTTGAGGTTGCTGTGAGTTATGATTCAAGGGCACTCCACCCAGGGCGATGGAGTGAGACTCTGTCTCCAAAAAAAAAATTAAATAAACAAATGAATAAAAATAAATTTTAGGGCGTATCTTAAGATAACTTAAGAAAGGAGAATGTGTGAACCAAGGATTTTACATCCAGCAAAACTGACTTTCAAATATAAAGAAGACAAACTTACCAAAACACAAGACTAGTGAATCATCTAAAGAACAAGCTGCCAAATAACAAAAATGATTAGAGAGACATATGAATTGGTAGGGGGCATTTAATATGTACTAATTTGCAAAATTAAGTCTAAACAGGAATTTTTGCAGGTTAAATGAGAAAACTCATAGTTTGTTATGGCCACTTACAATATAGACCAGTGGTTCTCAACCTTCCTAATGCCGCGAACCTTTAATACAGTTGAGAACTGCTGACATAGACAAAGCCCAACTACTTTAAGGGGGGTAGATAGTTTTACCTGCTCTCAGTAATCATATCTCTGGTAGTATTAGCATTGTTATTCTAACACTATCATATGTACAATATGAGATAAAATAAATAATTATATATATTTAAATTTATCATCTTATGTCCCCAAGAACCAAGACTCTCAGTATTAAAGAAGAAACAGATATAATTATAAAAGAAGTTAACTAAAAACCCTGTCATCCTAAATTTGAATTGAAAGAATTAGTACATTTTCCTAAGATATTTTAACTTTAAGCATACAAATAAAAATATATTTTACATTGCTAAAGATATTTTGTCATATATCAATCATATAAACATGTACATAAATATATATCACATCTTTTATTCACAAATATGGCTACATACATAAATTTCCTACTTCTGTCTATTGAAAAAGACCTAGAAACAACGATTAACCTTATAGTAACGAGCATCCCTGCACATGGTTTTACGGTTTTCAAGTAACAGTTCCAACTTAAGAAAAAAGAAAAAACATCTTGGAAAAAATGGTGTATTCTAGCTTTGATGAGGAAATAAACAAGATGAGCCAAGAAAACCCTGTCATACCAGATAGCAAGGAAGTTACCAAAACCAACTAGGGTTGTGTCAATTCATTAGTCAAATACAGAAGCTTTCTCTTAGCCAACAACAGAATACTTTAGATGTCAATGGAAGTAATTGAAACTCACCAAATAGATATGAAACCCAAATGTTTAAATATACTAATTAATAACGAAAAAAAAATTTTTTTTATTCCCTTGGTAGAATAGAGTTCCATGGCATCACAGCCCACAGCAACCTCAAACTCTTGGGCATAAGCGATTATCTTGCCCTTTCCCAAGTAGCTGGGACTACAGGCACCCACCACAATGCCCAGCTATTATTTGAAAGATGAGGTCTTGCTCTAGCTCAGGCTGGTCTCGAACCTGTGAGTTTGGCAATCCACCCACCTTGGCCTCCCAGAGCGCTAGTATTACAGGTGTGAGCCACCACGCCTAGCAATAATGATATTTTAAAAAACCCTAATTGGTCATCCTCAAAGAATGACAGTTTATTTTAAAAACTAATAATACTAAAGAAACAAACACGCTTTTCTGTTTCCTATACAAATTGTACATTAGGTAATCAAACAGTAAATGAGGGGAAAATGTCTCTTTATAAATGTATCTCAACTAATGAAAAAGAAATGATAAAATATCACTATTTTGCAACCTTAAAGAATTAACAGCCCCAGGTAATGAAAAGCAATAAAACAAAAGGCACTCCAACCTTACATCTTCCTCAAGAAAAGGTACACGGCCACCTACACAACACTACCTGTAAAATACCACCTTAATTCCTGTCTATAGCTTAAATCTTAGTCTAATCAAGTCTCTGGATCCAGCTGTCCATGAAGAACATGCTGAACTGCATTATGAGTATGCAATCAGCAAAGTAAACACTTGGGGCAAAGAATAGGTTCATCCACAGAAAAATCATAAGAAAAAAAAAAGAAGATGGAGGAGACATGTGTAAATTAAGCCACATCAAATAAAGGGGGCTGGGGGAACTATAATGCTTAGGCATATATAATTTGGTGTTAAAATGTAAGAAAACACAAGAAAGTGATTACTATAAGGTCAGGATAAATGGTTATATGGGAACAGGATAAGCAGTGTGATTGGCTGTGGCATATGGAGAGGGTTGTAAGTAAAGGGAAAAGTTTTGGGGTTTGCACAGTGATTACAAGGTTTTAGGCCTTGCAATAATTCATTAATATATTGTTTGACTTTATCTGTGTTCCATATTAATTATTTTTAAAAGGCTTTCTTTAAATAATAAATGATAAATAGAGAATGGTGTGACTTATCTGGTTATCTCCAAATGACAGAAGGAACTCACTACCCATGCCCTGGAACCAAAATAAGCTAAATGTAGGTCCAGGACTCAGTGACCTCAGATCCTGAGAAATTCTTTAATCACAGGATCTTAAGGAATTGATGCTAAATTATCTACATGAAATAACTGTCTTAGCATGAAATGAATTCAGCATAGGCAATTTCTACCCACAGGAGCTTATGTATCAAGGAATGTTCATGGCTTTGATTATTATAGAGGTCCCATTCTACAGACCTATTCGACCAATTGTGTATTCTCTATGAGGGTAGTTGTTAAAGATGACTGTTAAAAAGGTTATTTGAGAGGAGTCTCCTCTCTTCCTTCTTATCTCGTGTACAGAACTTCTCCCCAAAGCTCAAAGTAAGCAAAGAACTAAGATCACCAAGGAGTTCCTAGCATGATGCAGAGGAAGGAGAGAGAAGAATCCCCTTAACCCCTCAAAGATAAACTCCCAATGACCTAAGTATTTCCCAGCTTATCCTGATGCTGTAAGATAAGGGAAACTTCCTTACAAGGAAAGGGCTTATAATACAAAAACTGCTCATTCAGGCTGAAGAGGGGAGAAAAAAACAGTTAAGTACCGATTAAATAAATTAAAAAGGAAAAGTGTGAGTTGTGCTTTAAGAGCAACTACTAAATGATAGAGCATATTTCTCATTGGGATCCATTGGCACAGAAGGCCAAATTTTACAGGATAGAGGAAAGAATAGAGAAATTTCACACTCCTTTCACACCTACTTTACTGAACTGAAACTGGTTTAATGTCCAACAACCTAGAAATCAGAAGAAGGAAAATAAGAGAGACTCCTGGGGGTGCTGATTTCTACTATGGCTACAAAGGAGGATATTTAAGTATACTTAATAGGTTAACTAGAAATTTTAAGTTAACAAAGGAGGAATGCTATCATCATTACTTCCTTTCTGCTTCCTGTATAGCTTTATACCTAGATGCTAGCTTTATACCTAGACTTGGTAGTTTTATTTTGATGGTTATTTACACTTGTGTACTACCTTCCTCTCACTCCCTAATATGTCATAAACACCATAAGGACAGGGACTGTGGGTTTTTCTCATCTATGCATCTTCCATATGCTTGGGCCAGCACCAGACAAAATGTTTTACACTTACCATATGCTTGGTATGTTTACTGCATCAAATTTTTAAAAATAAAGAACACTCAGAAGAGAAAATTTGTTCTGTACTATCTCAGAAGGCAAAAATCAGGACAAATTGAAAGGAGCATACGGGGAAGCATACAAGTTCTGACAATTAAGTTCATAAATTTGCTACCATGCACTTAACGTTGGTAACACTGTACAAGCTCAGTAAGGTTTCATAACCTTGATATATCAGTGTCTCACAACTATGTGTCAACGTGTGGTGGTGTCTTGTTGAGTGGCGTTCATTATTACTGTTGCGTGTTTTTGTTTGCCTCTGCAAGAATGTCAGAGCTTGAATTACAGCAACAAACAAACATTCTTGTGAAACTTGGCAAGAGCAGAAGTGAAATTACAGACATGTTGGTCCAAGTTTATGGAGATAATGCTGTGAAGACAAAGGCAGTGGACAAATGGATTAAACATTTTTCTGAGGGAAGAGAAAACATCATTCATGAAGAGAGGGACGAACAGTCAGTAAGGAGCAGAACTGATAAAAACACTATAAAAATTCATCAAATTGTGCATCAAAATTGTCAGCTGACTGTGAGAAGCACAGCAGGCCAAATAAACGTCAATAGAGAAATAGTTATGAAAATATTAACTGAAAATCTTGGCATGAGAAAGGTATGGCTCTTGCATCATGACAATGCACCAACTCACATGGCACTGTCTGTGAGGCAGTTTTTAGCAGTTAACAAATAACTGTATTAGAACACCCTCCCTACTCACCTGATACAGCCCCAAGGACTTTTTCTTTACCCAAAGATAAAGGAAATATTGAAAGGAAGACATGAGGGGTAATGCAACAACAGTTCTGATGGCCACTCCAGAAAATAGTTCCAACATTGCTTCGAAGGGTGGACTAGGCACTGGTATCAGTGAATAGCTTCCCAAGGGGAGTAGAGTACTTCAGGGGTGACCACAGTGCTCAGCAATGAGGTATGTAGCAGCGTCAGCACATAGCTTCCTAAGGGGGGGGGGGAGTAATTCAAAGGTGGCTGTAGTGATATTCAGCAATGAAGTATTTAGCACTTTTTTTAGAACAAGTTTGTGAACTTCATTGTCCGACCTTGTATTTGGCCAACATTCAACAGTAACACAAAATTTCTCTAGCACTGATTGCCTTAAAAAGTAATAATGTCCCTTTACCACCTTAGAAATATTTAAATAGAGACTATCTGCCAAGGGCAGGGATACTAGGAAAAAGATATCTGATAGGTCTGAAGGCTCATTTATTTCTCTGAATATGTCTAGATGGCATTCAAGGTGGAGGGGAAATTTGAGACCTGCCTCGAATTCTTAAGTTTTTGAGTTTTTGAATAAAGCTATCCTCAATAACAAAAAATGAGAAGCAAATGAAGAAACAAATCTATCCCAAAATCTACAGAGATCAGCCACTTCCTACTCCACTGGAAATCTATTATTTGATAATGCAAAAAGCTCAATTCTGCTTTGTCAGAGGATTAAGTATCAGAACGAACCTCTCATTTATTAGCTAACACACTAGCATTTTACTTGTTATTTTCCTTTCATCCTTGTTATTATTATTCCCACTTTACAAAAGGACACAGACACTGAGGGAATATGAAACGAATGGGTCTTGAACTTTGATTCAAACCATGTTTTTCCATTGAACTTTCCTGCTTCTAGGGTAAATTAGTATTTGTAAAAGACAACCACTGCTTATTTTGTGTACTGGCATTGGAAAACTTAATTTTCGACCATATTTTAATTTCCATACCATAAATCATTGCTTCCATGTCTTACCACTTATTTCAAGCTCTGCCCAATGTGATTTCTTTCCATTTGCTGCTTCCTCAGAAGACATAATTGTGTACATCCTCCGAGGGTCAGGGGGCTCGTATTTTTCTTTGGGCATGCCTGTAGAATCAAGCAAAGAAACCAATTGGTACTCTAAAGAACAAAATTAACAAAAATAACAGCATCTTTTTAATGTAGACATCCATATTACAAATTCTAAATCCCATTGAAAGGAACTAGGAGCTACTAGGAGAAATGGATAATTTGAAGTTCAGGATAGGACAAAGACAAACAAGCTTAGATGCTATTCAAGATGTGGCAGTTGTGGAAGACATGGGAGCCAGCTTTTAAAGCTTCTATTGACCAAACATAAGACAATTTTAATATCACAAGACTGACTGCAATTGAATCATTATGAACTCAAATAAATGTCATTAATCTAACCAGATACTACTTACAAAACAGCCATCTAATCTCCATATCTAATCTCTTCTATTATATTTATAAAATAGAATAGTACTACTTACTCTTCTATTATATTTTCTAAATATAAAAGAATTTAATAACAGTAAGACATTACACTGAACAACTAAGAACAGTATCTTAGTCAAATTAACCATTTGAATTATTAGTCTGATTTACCATCTCATGTGAATTTAGAATCAAAGTCTACGGCAGGGGTCCTCAAACTGCGGCCCACCGGGTGTTTTTGCCACAGCTGCCTGTCCTGCTTAGCAGCCAACTCCTCCCAGGCAGTAGTGCACATGTGTGGAATGCATGCCAACTCTCCAACTCCACTCCTTCTCTCTGTCTCTCCCCACTTGGTGTTTTTGCCGTCCTGCTTAGCAACCCACTTGTCCCGGCCTACAGTGCACACGCGTGGGATGTGCCCCACACTCTCCAACTCCCCTCCTACTCTCTGTCTCTCGACTCCTCCTTCTCAGTCTCTGGTGTAATCGGAGGAGTCACCAGGTTGCCTGTGCAGAGCCTGCTGCTGCCTAAGGAACGAGGTAAGAACAAGTTAGGATTTTTTTTTTTTTGAAGTTAGGAGGTCTATTTTTTTTTTTTTTTTTTTTGCAGTTAGTAGGGCATTTTTTTTTGCAGTTAAGGGGGGCCTTTTTTGGGGGGTCCTTTTATTTTGACGTTAGAAGAGCCTTTTTTTTGAAGTTAGGAGAGCCTTTTTTTGATAAGTTGGTTAGTTGGTTGGGGGTGGTTTCTGGGGGGGGTTGCATCACAATGATAACGCAAATACTCAGCACTCAGTGCTAATGCAAATTGTCAGCGCTCAGAGGTAGTGCATATGGTCAGAGCTCAGAGGTAATGCAAATAGTGCTCTATGGTAATGATAATTGTAAGTGCTCAGTGTTAATACAAATTGTTGACAGTCAGTGTTATCGCAAATGGTCAGTGCTCAGTGTTATCGCATGGGGGCCCTAAACTGGGAACTTAATCCAGCTCTGCAGACAGCCAAGGAGTAAGAAACCCAATATAATTGACAGTAAATGCATTTACATTCTGACTGCTATTCAGTTGTGTATGATGTATGTTGTGTGCTGTGCAAGCCCCAGTTCACACTGTTGCGATCTCTGAGCAGTGCAAGTTCAGCCATACAAGCATATGTGCCTTCTTTTTTCCTGTAGTGGAATCTGATCGCATAGGTCTTCTTACCCATGTGATCAGATTCCTGTGCGAGTTCACAGATTGCAGTGCGGTTCACACAGAGTAGTGTGAACTGGAAAGGTGGTAGAGGAACTGGCTCTGTAATTGTGCAAGTTCCCGCACCGTACCAGTGTGAGCCTGAGGTAAAAGCAGAGTTCTACCATATGGGCACTGGTGAGGCTGAAATGATGTGGAATGGCAAGGCTGAATTGATGGACACTGATCAGACTGCATTGATGGGCAGTGCAGTCTATATGTCTCTGTGTGGGCAAAGTTATTGCTGGTATATTGGTTTTGGAGCACTGTATATTTATACTAATAGCAATTTGGAATCCCTAGGAAACATGATATCAAGAAAGAGAAAAATTGACTCAGAGTGTAGGATATTCAAAGAACAGTGGACTTACGATTACTTTTTCATGCAGTACAAGGAAAGAGCTGTGTGTTTGATATGCCAGAATATAGTGTCTGTGTTCAAAGAATACAATTTGTGTCAACACTATCAAACTCAACATAAAGATAAATATGATTGGTTGGAGAAGTGAGAAAAGATAAAATATTAAAACTGAAATATACATTGACAACTCGGCAAAATACTTTTGAGAAGCAGAAACAGCTAAATACTTCATCACTGCGAGCAAGTTTTCAAGGTACCAAGCTAATTGTGTGCACTGGCACACCATTCATGGAGGGAGAATTTGTTAAAGAATGCCCTCTTTCTGTTGCCAAAGAGATGTGTCCAGAGAAGGCCGATTTATTTAGTACAGTGAGTTTTTCAGGACCCTCAATTACAGGAAGGACTGAAAAAATGGGAGACAATTTGCATCAGCATTTGCAAAACTCCGCAAAAAAAACTTTCCTATTTTTCCTTGCCACTTGACAAAAGTAATGATGTTCGTGATTCTGCACAACTTCTAATTTTTATTCGTGGGACGAATGACTATTCGAAGTCACAAAAGAGCTTGCTGCACTGCAAAGCATCAAAGGAACAACTATAGGAGAGGATATCTATGAAAAGGTTTGCCAAACTGTGAATAGTTTGGAGCTGGACTGGGCAAAACTAGCCAGTGTGACAACTGACAGTGCTCCTAGCATGGTGGGGTCTAAGAAAGGAGTAATTGTTCGCATTAACCAAGAGATGGACAAATATAACCATTCTCATCCAATAGCCATACACTGCCTCATCCACCAACAAGCGCTGTGTAGTAAATCACTGAAGTGGGACTCGTTATAAAAACTGTGGTATCTTGTGTTAACTTCATTAGAGGTAATGCACTAAACCACAGACAATTTCAGGAATTTCTGTCTGAGCTAAATGTTGCCTGTGAAGATGTTCCGTACCACACAGAAATCCATTGGCTGAGTCAAGGGAGAGTTTACTTCCACAGATTACAGCTTTTCTGCTTTCAAGAAACAAAGAAGTACAAGAGCTCAATGATGCAGAATGGAAATGGCACCTTGCCTTTCTGACAGATGAAACAGAGCTACTCACCAGTTTCAATGTGCAACTTCAAGGAAAGGGGAAGCTCATCTGTGATATGCAATCACATGTGAAAGCACTTGAAGTAAAATTAGGCCTCCTCATCAAACAAATGAAGGAGGAAAATTTCTGCCATCTCCCCACAACTCAAAATCTGTTAGCGGAAAATCCATTGGTTGCATTCCCAAATAAAACGTGTGGATTCACTGGAAAGTTGCAAAAGGAGTTCCAATTTAGATTTAAAGAGCTTCATCTCCATGAACAGGACATACAGCTTCTCCGTAACCCATTTTCTATTGGCATTGAAAATGTGGATACAATTTACCAAATGTAACTGGCTGAACTGCAGAATTGTGACTCTCTGAAAGACGCATTCAAGTCAAGCAGCCTTCCTAATTTCTATGCATCTCTCCCCTCTGAGACATATCCTAATCTCAGTAACCATGCACTCAAAATGGCAACCATCTTTGGCAGCACTTATATCTGTGAACAGACTTTTTCCAGAATGAAACATCTGAAATCTTCAACCAGATCTAGACTAACTGATGTACACTTGCATCACTTGTTATGACTGGCAGTGACAAATATTGAACCAGATATTGACCATCTCATTAGCCAAAAGCAGGCCCACAGTTCCCATTGAAATACTGGTAAGTTTGTTGATTTAACTTTACTTGTTCTTCATTTTAAATATTGTATTTGTTCCTGTTTTGTTTTTTTACTTCAAAATAAGATAAGTGCAGTGTGAGTAG
Organism: Nycticebus coucang; assembly: GCF_027406575.1. Classification (NCBI taxonomy): domain Eukaryota; kingdom Metazoa; phylum Chordata; class Mammalia; order Primates; family Lorisidae; genus Nycticebus; species Nycticebus coucang. The sequence goes on from NC_069796.1 coordinate 83,298,956, forward strand.
GAATTTGTTCATAGTTTTTTTTTAAAACTATAGTCTGGCCCTCCAACAGTCTGAGGGACAGTGAACTGGCCCTTTGTTTAAAAAGTTTGAGGACCCCTAGTCTACAGTCTGATCACACTTCAGAGAAGTGATACTGAACTAAGAAATCTGAAAACCATGCCCTGTCCCTGTGATTATTCCATCAGAGTCATGATTGACACTTAGGCAGCCGACCACTCCCTTTCTTGGTTTCTGTTAATGTGAGATAGGTTGTCTTAGAATTTAAGGAATATTCATTATTTTAAATGCCAAAACAGTCAAGAGATCTTCTCTGTTTTCCCAAATCTCTGACACTGGGGATTAGAAAGTGAAAAAAATGATGCAACGGAACAAAAGCAACATAGCAAATCAGGCACTCCAACTCCTGAGAGGAGCAGCAATAGCAGCAGCATCAGCCCATTCATTTTTCTGGGAGTCTGACATAGCATAGCATTGGAAACTAGATGGAGAAATGGATATAGAAATATATACAATTTACAATTTTTCCCAAGGCTTTGAAATCAGTAAGTAGAACTTGTTCGATAAAAAGCATAGTATGTCACTAAAGATTACTATCTAAAAATAATAAAATTCTTCCAAAAAAAGATGTGAAAACAAGCAAAGAGAATCACAAAAGAATTTTTTTTGCAGTTTTTGGCTTGGGCCGGTTTTGAACCTACCACCTCTGGTATATGGGACCGGCGCCCTACTCCTTTGAGCCACAGGTGCTGCCCACAAAAGAATATTTTTAAATACTCTTTTAAGCAAAGTCAAAGTCAACAGGTATAGATATACAGCACCTAACCAGTTAATCTCTTTCTCCACCAATCCAATGCCAGACATCACTACTTACTGATGCTGGCATCATAAAATCTGTCTCTGTTAGACATAGACACTTGGAATCGAATTGAAAACCAAGAAGTGAAACTAACATTTTACAACCACCTAATCTTTGATAAACCAAACAAGAACATACCTTGGGGGAAAGACTCCCTATTCAATAAATGGTGTTGGGAGAACTGGATGTCTACATGTAAAAGACTGAAACTGGACCCACACCTTTCCCCACTCACAAAAATTGATTCGAGATGGATAAAGCACTTAAATTTAAGGCATGAAACAATAAAAATCCTCAAAGAAAGCATAGGAAAAACACTGGAAGATATTAGCCTTGGGAAAGACTTCATGAAGAAGACTGCCATGGCAATTGCAACAACAACAAAAATAAACAAATGGGACTTCATTAAACTGAAAAGCTTCTGTACAGCTAAGGAGACAATAACCAAAGCAAAGAGACAACCTACACAATGGGAAAGGATATTTGCACATTTTCAATCAGACAAAAGCTTGATAACTAGGATCTATAGAGAACTCAAATTAATCCACATGAAAAAAGCCAACAATCCCAAATATCAATGGGCAAGAGACATGAATAGAACTTTCTCTAAAGACGACAGACGAATGGCTAACACATGAAAAAATGTTCATCACCTCTATATATTAGAGAAATGCAAATCAAAACAACCCTGAGATATCATCTAACCCCAGTGAGAATGGCCCACATCACAAAATCTCAAAACTGCAGATGCTGGCGTGGATGTGGAGAGAAGGGAACACTTTTACACTGCTGGTGGGACTGCAAACTAGTACAACCTTTCTGGAAGGAAGTATGGAGAAACCTCAAAGCACTCAAGCTAGACCTCCCATTTGATCCTGCAATCCCATTACTGGGCATCTACCCAGAAGGAAAGAAATCCTTTTATCATAAGGACACTTGTACTAGACTGTTTATTGCAGCTCAATTTACAATCGCCAAAATGTGGAAACAGCCTAAATGCCCACCAACCCAGGAATGGATTAACAAGCTGTGGTATATGTATACCATGGAATACTATTCAGCCATTAAAAAAAATGGAGACTTTACATCCTTCGTATTAACCTGGATGGACGTGGAAGACATTATTCTTAGTAAAGCATCACAAGAATGGAGAAGCATGAATCCTATGTACTCAATTTTGATATGAGGACAATTAATGACAATTATGGTTATGGGGGGGGGACAGAAAGAGGGAAGGAGGGAGGTGGGTGGGGACTTGGTGTGTGTCACACTTTATGGGGGCAAGACATGATTACAAGAGGGACTTTACCTAACAATTGCAATCAGTGTAACCTGACTTATTGTACCCTCAATGAATCCCCAACAATAAAAAATAAAATAAATAAATAAATAAAATAAAATAAAAATAATAAAAAAAAATCTGTCTCTGTTATAAACCTCAGAGTTAATTAACAGTTTTTCTTTACCTTATCACCAATTATTTCACTTACAGAAACAAAGGACATTACTTTCATAGTTACTAGAAAGATACATTCTCAAAATTAAACACTTCATGAAATGGCTTAAACATACAGAACTATGACCATACTGGGAAAGTTAGCAGTGGAAAGCAAATTACAAACCATAATACAATGAATAAAAGACAAGACTATTTGGGAATATTTAAATTAAGAGTGGCCTAAATGCATACTATAAACTTTGAGTCACTACGACCTAGAGGGATAAAAAGCCTTTAGGAATCCAGTCTACACTACACTTCCAGAAATGCTGCACGTGTACACACACGTGGGTGCATCTGCACATGGTGTGGTAAGGGGGCGAGGGGTAGGCATCCCAAGGAGAGATTGTAAGAGACATATCAGAATCTGAAGTAAAGAGAAATGACTACGACAAGAAAAACTAAGGATGCAAACTAGAATGAAAACACCCACAAAAGCCAAGGATAGAAAGTTACATTCCCTTAGCCCCATTTAGACTAAGATTTCCCTAGCCCTTAAATTATAATAAATATGCACCTATTTTAACTTCCCCTAGTTAGCAGGGCAGTGAAAAGAAATTACTGCTGAAAAGAAATTAGGGAAAGGGAATATAATCTCTGTTCTATTTTTCTATCAGGAATCAAATATGTATTCAATCAAAATTGAGGACCATCAAATATGTGAGCAGTCCCGCGGGGAAAAGGATTTGTAATTACAAAATCATAAAACCAGATTTGAACTCCACCAAACAACTGCCCCAGCCAGCAGGTGTGCCACAACCTCACCTCTCCTCAACCCCTCTAAGCAAGAGAAAAACTATCTATACTCAATCTTCAAAACTAATCTCTAAGGAGAGAACAGAGGTGCCACTGAAAAAGAAAAAACAAATCATTTTTCTCTCTACTATCAAATTTAACAAAGAACACTTCTGTGACCAGACGCATGAAGGTTTCTCCCCATGTACCAAGCAATTCTCCCACAGAAACCAACTAGGTGTCCTACAATTCAATCCTGACACTGTCTACCTGGAGTTAAGAGTCAGACCCCACAGATTAAGGGGCTCAGTCCAAGACTGTCCCCTACTTCAGACATCAATCTCAAGTAGTAGGTTGTCATCTGTATTTCTAACCAACTGGCTATAAAATGGAGCTCCCAATATTCTCTCTTTGGGTTGAATTAATTTGCTACGATGGCTCAGAGAACTGAGGGAAACACTTAAACCCACCTGCTTATTTTAAGATATTACAGGCTGGGCACGGTGGCTCATGTCTGTAATCTTAGCTATCTGGGAAGCCAAGACATGTGGATGGCCTGAGCCCAGGAGTTCAAGTACAGCCTGAATAAGAGTGAGACCCTGTCACTACTAAAAACAGAAAAACTAGCCAGAGGTTATGGCAGGTGCTTATAGTCCCAGCTACTCGGGAGGCTGAGGCAAGAGGATCACTGGAGCCCAAGAGATTGGGGTTGCTATGAGCTATGACACCACAACACTCTACCCAAGGCAACAAAATGAGACTCGGTCTCAAAAAATAAAATAAATGAACAAAAGATATTATCATGAAGAGCCATGTAAGGTGAAGTACGGCAGGAGTGCGGAGCATCTCCAGGTGCATCATCCTCCTAGTGCCTCCAGTTAAGTTCCTCAAATACTGTCATTCAAGAGCTTTTACAGAGCTCAACAGCCAGGATCTTTAACCTTCCTCCCCTTCTCAGAGATCAGAAGGTGGGGATGAAAGTTTCAACTCTCCAATCACTATGTCTTTATGGTAAACAGTCTCAGGACTATCTAGGGGCCCATTCTTAAGTCACCTCATTAGTACAAGGTGTGTTCAAAAGGGGCTTATGAGCAACAAAAGACTCATATCACTTGGGAAATTCCAAGAGTTGTAAGTGATCTGTGACAGAGCAGGATAAAATCCAGGATAAAAACCAAAAATATTTCATATCATACCACATCTACTCACACCTGAATAAAAAGCAAGTCAACACAGAATGGCCAATGTCAAACCCAAGTAAATGCTAATGAAGAATCCACTTTGAAAAGACAAATATTACAGAAATAGAAAAAAAACACACACAACAAATGGTCCTCTCATTTAAAGAAATTAAAAAGAGTGCAAAACTCAAAACCACAAATAAAGATGGAACAAAACAAACTGAGATAAAAAGGGAGAGTGCAGAGTCCTAATAGAAAAAGAGTATTCAGAAGACAGAATTTCTAAAACAAGATTAAGGCAAAAAGGCAAGTTAATAGGAGAATACATAAACATAGTCCCAGTAACACAAAAGGAAAAACGGGCAAAATTAAACATGTTTTTATGATAAAACAGAAGCAAAGAAATTACTAACATCCAAGATGGTAATTACCCACTGTTTAACGCAGCATATCTACCTTTAAGTATTTACCCTCCCAAAATAAAAATATACATCCACAAAAGATATATATATGTATATATATACCCAAATGTTCATCAATAGTGAATAGACAAATCTTAACATATTCACACAACTAAATAATACTGATCAATTTAAAAAAATGAACCGATGAAGTGATACACACACAAATATGGGAAATATGACAAAACATAACTATAGTCCAAAAAGTAGAAGGGAAGAGGAGAGAGAGGGGGCGGGAGGAGAGATATGGGAGGAGGGAGGGTATTAAAAAAAAAAAAAGGGGGGGGGAGAATCTCAAACATTAACTGAATGAGAATAGACCTGATATGAATTTGTAGTCATAAAAGAATAAACATTTGTTAAAATGCAAATTGTACATTTAAGGCCTACATACACATTTCATTTTATGTAAATTTTACCTCCTCATAAAATATTCTATACTCATTTGGTCAAACAAAAGGACTTTTTCAGATGAGAAAAATTACTAAGAAAACACACAACATATGTACTTTTGCTAATTAAGTACTCATTATCAACATAGTGTTTATGACTGGAAAAAAAAGTCAATCTAAAATGGCCATCAATAAAACATACAGTTGTCCTACAAAAAAACAGGGGAAACCATGCAGCTATGAAAAGAATGATACTAAGTAATGATACCAGTGGTATTATAGTGAATTATTTGCTTTGTATTGTAGTATTAAGCAAATAAGGTACTTAAGTTTATGATGTTAGTGTGACATTATCACTATCAAAATAGAGTCACTAATATCAGACCCTAAAATGGACTCTGGCCCATGAAGGAGGACCCCTCACTATTCCAAGGATTCCCTCAAAACTGCAATACACAAAATAAGCTGCTCACACAAGTGCCTGGCACAGCTGTCTCTACCAGCGAACCAACACCAACCACTGTAACAAGCCCCTGTCACCAAAGGGCTTTGTTTTGAAACAGCTTACTTAGACTTGCCCTTTGTCTGGAAGTTTCTCCTTTCCCCAAGCTCTTTCTGCATATGTCCATCCATGATCCTTCACAGTGGCATATCCTTGACTCCAATCCCCTGAAATTCATTCCTAAATAAATTCTTTACTTTGGAGAGTCAGTCTCTCTGTTGCTCATTTAAGGTTGACAATAAGAACCAAAATTTGCAAGGTAAGAGAACATTTATAAATCAAGGAAGTTAAATGAAAATACTAAAAGTGACTTGAGAATATTAACATAAATTCATGATTTTCAATTTATTTCTAATTATTCACCGAAATCTTCTGGAAGCAATGTTACCTTTGGAATAATACGTGTCATTGCACTCCTAATCCTCAATTTTGAGCTTGAAAATCAAAAAGCAAAGTACTTTGTAAAATTGCCAATTACAAGTATGGGGCAGAAAACATATAAAACAAGCCTGGGATATCTCTTAGTGCCCAGAACCTAAGTCTGATGCCGTCATTGCGTCAACATGATACAGGAGCCAGCTAGAAATGCCAAACTGTTGTGACAACTTCAGCAAAAAGAATCATAATTACAAAGAAATGAAACACATTGAATCAATAAAAATCTAAGTACCTCAAAAAAAGGAGCCAAAACAAAGAATAACAGGATCCTATCTGCGCAACAGAAAGAGAGCCAACAATGTGTAAAGGATGAAACTACACAACGAGGGGAGAGGGGGGAAGAGAGAGCATAGGAGCACACACTGCCTGCCAGCCAGCCACACCACCTGCGGCAGCCAACAAACTATGAAAATCATAACTAAAAAGAAAGATTTAAGGGCAGCGCCTGTGGCTCAGTGAGTAGGGTGCTGGCCCCATATACCAAGGATAGCAGGTTCAAACTCGACCCCGGCCAAACTGCAACAAAAAGAAGTAGCGGGGCGTTGTGGCGGATGCCTATAGTTCCAGCTACTTGGGAGGCTGAGGCAGGAGAATCGCCTAAGCCAAGAGCTGGAGGTTGCTGTGAGCTGTGACACCACAGCACTCTACCGAGGACGACAAAATGAGACTCCATCTCTAAGAAAAAAAAAGAAAGAAAGATTTAAGTGCTTATCTCTTCACCAGAAACTATATTGAAGTGGCCCCAGAAAAGCCCTACTTACAAAAGTGATAGCCAATTAAGTACGAAAGAATACTATATTTTTAAAAGCAACATCATTTGGTAATTTCTAATCAACATTATTCAGACAAGGATTAAAGGCAGGTTTAAAAGCGTTAAATGAATCACTGGCACTGACAGAAATGATAAAATAACACCACCATAGAGATTACTTTCTAAGCATACGGTAGATATTCAACGGAGGAATAATCTGTTATCCCCTTCACCAATCTTACACCCTGCTTAAATTTCATTCATTCCACCACCACCACCACCACCCCCTCTCCCCCATGCTCATGTGAGCATATAGTAACAATCTACTAGTTCCAATTTGGTACTAGAGACATAGGATATTTGTGTTTCCATTGTTCCCATACTTCACTTAGGAGAATGGTCTCCAGTACCTTTCAGGTTGTTGCAAAAGATACATAATCTCAAAAAAGAAACAAAACAAAAATACATAATCTCCATCTTTTATGACTAAATTATATGCCACAGTTTATTAACACATTCGGTAAAGGGCACTTACGTTGTTTCCACATCTCTGCAACTGTAGATTGTGTGTTGTTTAACTGTGCTGCTAAAAACATTTGAGTACAAGTGTCTTTATGGTAGAATGCCTTTTTTCCTTTAGGCAAATACCTAATAACGGGACTGCAGGATCAAATGGTAGGTCTACTGTTACTCTTCAAGGAATCTCCACATTGCCTTCCACAGAGGTTGCACCACTCTGCAGTCCCACCAACAGCGTGCTTCCTTCTCCCCACATCCATACCAGCATCTGTTGTTTTGGGCTTTATGATGTAAGTGATCTCTCTGGGGTTAGGTGGTACCTCAGTGTGGTTTTGATTTTCATTTCTCTGATGGTTAAAGACGATGAGCATTTTTTCATGTGTTTGTCGGCCATTCATCTATCTTTACAAGAAACGTTCCTATTCATGTCTCCTACCCACTCTTTTTTTCTTTTTTTTTTTTTTTGTTAGAGACAGTCTCACTTTATCACCCTCAGTAGAGTGCTGTGGCGTCATAGCTCACAGCAACCTCCAACTCCTGGGCTTAGGCGATCCTCTTGCCTCAGCCTCCGGAGTAGCTGGGACTAAAGGTGCCTGCCACAATGCCTGGCTATTTTTTTGTTGCAGTTTGGCCGGGGCTTAGTTTGAAACTGCCACCCTCGATAAATGGGGCTGGCACCCTACTCACTGAGCCACCCTTGCCCACTTTTTAATAGAGTTGATTTTTTTTCTTGTTGATTTGCTCAAGCTCTCTGTAGATTCTGGTTATCAGCCCTCTGTTGAATGGGTAGCATGAAAATACGTTCTCCCATTTTGCAGGTTGTTTTGTGCTTTTTTGATTGTGTCCTTTGCTATGCAGAAACTCTTTAACTTGATCAAGTCCCATTTATTTTTGTTGTTGCTGCGACTGGAGTGTTCTTTAAATTCTTTCCCTAGGACGATATGTCTAAGAGTTTTCCCCACACTTTCTTCGAGTGCTTTTATAGTTTCATGTAAAATGGATTTTTTATCCATCATGTGTTAATTTTTGTTAAGTAGTGAGAGGTGTGGGCCCAGTTTCAGTCTCTCACATGTGGCTAACCAGTTCTCCCAGCACCATTTATTGAACAGGGATTCTTTTCCCCAGTGTATACTTTTGTTTGCTTTTTGAAGATCAGATGGCAATATGAGGCTGGTTTCATCTCTACATTCTCCATTCTGTTCCATTTCTTAATATGTCTTCTCCTTCCTGATCAGTGTCTGTGCATGCTACTCTCCTGGTAAAAATCTCTAAGATGATCCTTATCCTTCCTGGCTGCCTAAAGTCCAAACCTCAAAGTCCTTTACAACTATTCTCTAACTCATCTTCAGCCACTTCCACACATGCCACCTCATAACGTTCTACATTAATTATAGTAAATCTACATTTAAGACACAGTCTTTCAATAAGTGGTAATCCTTTTACCAAAGACAACCTTCACCCTAAACTCTTACTCCCCTTTCACAGGAACACAGATGACATGTTACAGCTTCTACAAACCCTTTCCAAGGAAGGCGTAAGTTCAGTACTCCCTGCTTTGCACACATGGGTTCTATGTCGCCCATCAGCCCCACGGAGTTTGTATTTTCCGGTCTCCTATGTAATGTCTAGCATATTACACTGATGAATTGGTCATCTATCTTTCCTTCAGGATGCAAAATCAGGTTTTCATAGAAGAAAAATCCAAAAGCAATTCGATAAGCAGAACCATGCTTTAAGAGAGCTTTCTTTATAGAATCATTCACTCAACAAATATTTACTGAGCACTTTCTATGTGTCAAGCACTCTGACATGTGCTAGGAATAAAGAATAAAAAATTAACAATTTTTCAGTTTAAGCTACTACGAAGCAACAAAAACCTTACAACCACACAATCACACTACAATCCTTTCTTATCCTTGGTGCCACCACTCTAATTTAGGAATTTATTTCCTGTTGTTTTTAGCCATGAAAATAGTCTCTTCTTATTGGTACTTATGCTTTTAAGATTACAACTGAACAGTTGGGCATGGTGGCTCATGCCTGTAAACCTAGCATTCTGGGAGGCTAAGGCAAGGATTATTTGAGCTCAGGAGTTGGAGACTAGCCTGAGCAAGAGTGAGACCCTATCTCTACTAAATATAGGAGAAAAAAAAAAAAAAAAACCTAGCCAGTTGTGGTTATGGCAAACACTTGTAGTCCCAGCTACTCAGGAGGCCGTAGCAAGAGGATACTTTGAGCCCAGGAGTCTGAGGTTGCTTGTTGTGTTAGGCTGAGGCCATGGCACTCCAGCCTGAGCAAAAGAGTGAGACTCTGTCTCAAAAAAAAAAAAAAAAAAAAAAGACTACAACTAACCTATATACCACCCTCAAATTATTCTTCCTAAAGTCAAGTTCTAATTCCACTGCAAAACTCAGTAAAAAGAATAAACTTTTGCAGAGCAGACTTCTAACTAGAAAACTGGAAAGTTAAACTGGAATAATTTCTGGTCCTATATGCACTTACCAGCTTGAAACTGATAATTCTGTCATTCCCTCTTCCTCCCCTTAAGATCTCTACTGCTTAGAAAATAAATCCAAACTCCATAGTTGAGAACTCAACATATCCAACCTTTCAGACTTTTGTCCCAGTACTTCTTTCTCTGCACCTTTTGATACAACTGGCAGATCAGCTGCCATCCTTTACATATGCTCCACATGGCCCTATCTCCTAAGACATTAGTCATACTATTTCCCATTGAAATTCTATCCACACTTCAAGGTTAGGCCCAAATGTTATCTCCCTCTTACCCAGCCCAGCTTCCACAGTGGTTCTGCTCACAAGGCAAGGTTAACACTAGAACCACAGATGCCTTCCACAAAGCAAGATTAGGTAAAACAATAACAAAGAGTATTGTTGAATGGTCTTCAGAAACCACTCTGAAATCCACAGCCTTCAGAAGTAAAATAAAATACAATGCAACTCATTTGTTTCCAATAACCCTATCTTTATTATAGCTCATTATTATAGTGAAAAGAAAACTTAATGAAAAAGCCTACAAATTTCAAAATAGATTAACAGAAAAGAGTTTCAAGCCATGCTTTTGGTGGAAGGGGAAGTAGTAAAATGGTGATATTTTAAAATAGATGAAGAAATATTAAAAGAAAGGAAATCAAGTTACAAATGTATATTTTTAAAAAATCTTTTTATTCTCCAATATTAAAAAAAAAAAGTCAAGCCGGCTCTGCACCCGTAGCACAGTGGTTACAGCGCCAGCCACATACACCAAGTGTGGTGGGTTCAAGACCAACCCAGGCCAGCTAAACAATAACTGCAAAAAAAAAAAAATAGCCAGGCGTTGAGGCCTGTAGTCCCAGCTACTTGGGAGGCTGAGGCAAGAGAATCGTTTTAGCCCAAGAGTTTGAGGTTGCTGTGAGCTGTGATGCCTCACTCTACCAAGGGAGACATAGTGAGACTCTGTCACAAAAAAAAAAAGTCAAGCCACTACATTAAAGCTACACTCCCCCTTTCACCACAATCACAATGACAGTTCACACACAGATACACTAAAAAATATTAGATAACAACAAACACTAATTTACTGTATTATGTCTCTCCCAAAACCTGTTAAGAATTTTAAATGTCACACAAACACAATAATTAACTGAAATAGTCTAGAATTTTAAATTAAAATTATGGTGGCAAGCCCACCATTCTTTAAAATATTTACCTCTGGGCCTGGTGCAATGGCTCAAGCCTATAATCCTAATACTTTTAGGCTAAGGTGAAAGATCATTTGAGACCTGAAGACCAACCTGGACAACATACAAAGACCCTGACCCCACACACACAAAAAGGGAAGGGGAGGGGATGGGAAAGGAGGGGAGGGGAGGGGATGGGAGGGGAGGGAAGGGAAGGGACCGGAGAATAAAAGGAGGAGAAATAAAGAAAGACTTTTTCTTTTTATTAGCCAGGCCTATAGTCCCAGCTACTAGGGAGGCTGAGGTGGGAGAATTGCTTGAGCCCAGGAGGTGTTCAAGGTTACAGTGAGCTATAATTGCACCAATGTACCTGAGTGACAGAGCAAGATCCTCTTTTTTTTCAAAGACTGAGCCTTACTTTGTCACCCTTGGTAGAGCGCTGTGGTGTCACAGCTCACAGCGACCTCAAACTCTTGGGCTCAAGCCCAAGGTACTTTTGCCTCAGCCTCCCCAGTAGCTGGAACTACAAGTGACCAAAATGACACCTGGGTATTTTTAGAGACAGGGTCTCACTCATGCTCAGCCTGGTCTCAAACTCCTGAGCTCAGGTGGGGGCCAGGCTGATACCAGGGCACTTTAGCCTGGGGCAACAGAGTGAGACTCTGTCACCACTCCCTCTAAAAAAAAAAACCTCTATTTTTGCCAAATGTATTAATTAGATCCCACAAATTAAAAATAAGATGTGATGCTAATGTAAATAGAACTGGCTGGCTCCGTTGGACTACAGTCCTATGCCTTTTCATAGCCTTCATTTAGTTAAGGTACTTCTATACTCCCAAACCTAAAGCATCTTGCCTCTCAGTGTCATCACCTTTCCTTATCTTTCCATCTGAGTTTCCACTAAAGTTCACAGATTGGTGTTGGGCATGGTGGCATGTACTTGCAGTTACAGCTACTTGGGAGACTGCTATGCAGGACTGCTAGGCTATAGCACTATGATTGCCCCTGTGAATAGCCAATGTACTCCAGCATAGGCAAAACCACAAGACCCCATCTCTAAAAATTTTACAGATAAACTTCATTCAGGAGCTGTCCTTAGTGGCAAAGGTCCATCATTAGTGTCCTTGCGGAAAATAAAAACAAACAAAATAACAACAACAAAAACCCTTTGCAAAAGAAAACTACTCTTATCTAAAAAGCAAAACTTAACTCTTACCTGTAAATTTTGAGACTACTACTATAATAAATAGTTAATGATTCTATGGCAGGTATCTTACAACCCATGACAATATCTCAGAGCAAAGTATTTGAATTGCATAGAAGGGAGAAAGAACACAAAGCAGCTAAAAGAATAAAAAGCATCTAGTGAGCCAGGTATGATGGTGCGTGCCTATAATCCCTGCCACTAAGGAGACTGAGGTGGGAAGACTGCTTGAGACCAGGAGTTCAAGACCTCGCCCACATAGAGAGACCCCCATCTCAGGAGATGGGAAGAGAGGGGAGGGGAGGGAAGAAAAGGGGAAAGAGGGAAGCGAAGGGGAAGAGGGAAGGGGAGAGGGAAAAGGAGAGGGGAGGGCAGAGGGAAGAAGAGAGGAGAGGGAAGGGAAGGGGAAAAGGGAAGCGAAGGGGAAGAGGAGAGGAAAGGGTAGAGGGGACTGGAGAGGGAAAGGGAGGGGGGAGGGGAGGGATGAGAGAAAGGGAGGGAGGGAGGAAAGGAAGGAGGAAGGGAGGAGGACAGAGAAAGAAGTAGTTAAAAAAGGAGAGAAAAAAGTAGTGAAAAAATGAAGTTATCAAAAAGATCTTATTAAAAAACAAAATTATGTTGGTTTTCAAGTCTGCCCTCCCTCCCATGATCTCCACCCATTTTCCAAGTCAAAAATGAGTATTTTCCTTGACTCTTCCCTACCTTCCCCATCTGATCCCAACTTTCACATCCAGTCTCAACCTTTAGCCCATTTTGTCTCCTAAATCTTTTTTGAGGGGAAGAGAGGGGGGACGGAGTCTTATTCTGTCACCCTGAGTAGAGTGCCAAAGCTTCATAACTTACAGCAACCTCCAACTCTTGGATTCAACAGTTCCTCTTGCCTCAGCCTCAAGAGTAGCTGATACTATAGGCACCTGCCAGCCTGCCACAATGATTGGTCACTTTTTTCTTTACATTTTTTTTTTCTTTAAAGTAGAGGAGGTTTCACTCTTGCTCAGGCAGGTTTCAAACTCCTGAGTTCAAGCAATCACCTGCCTCAGCCTCCCAAAGTGCTGAGGTTACAGGCATGAATGAGCCACCTGAGCTACCTCCTATATCTTTATCTCATCCACTCTGTCTTAATTCTCTTAGCTCTTATCTGAGATATTGCTACAGTCTCAAATCCATGTTCTTTCTTTTACTACTCTGCCCTGCTCTAATCCATCCTAGATACTGTCAAAAGTGACTATCCTAAAAACAAAAGTACTTACTTCATGGTCCTAAAACTGTATCTTGTTCATCTTAGTACTCTTGGAATCTGCCTATGCGTTGAACTAAGGAAACAGAGAAAACTGAGGCTTAAGTAAAGTAGGTGTATGACATGTGCCTGTAGGCCTCTGTAGTATAATCAAAGATCTTGCTAATAATTCCCATTCACCTCTCACAAGCCTCCCCCCACACATTATTGCTTCTGCCTGAAATGCCCCAGATACCAAAAGGTCCCTAGTCCTCCTTTGAATGCTAACTCAGATACGCAACTTCAAAAAGGCCTTTACAACCCTCTTCCCTATCCCTCCCATAAAGAAGAGTTTACTGTTGCCAGTTCTGAGCTACTCTGAAGCTTGAAAAATGTCATCTGTTGGCTTGGCGCCTGTGGCTCAAGCGGCTAAAGCGCCAGCCACATACACCTGAGTTGGCGGGTTCGAATCCAGCCCGGGCCCATCAAACAACAATGACGGCTGCAATCAAAAAAATAGCTGGGCATTGTGGCGGGTGCCTGTAGTCCCAGCTACTTGGGAGGTGGAGGTAGGAGAATTGCTTGAGCCCAAGAATTGGAGGTTGCTGTGAGCTGTGATGCCACAGCACCCTACCCAGGGCGACAGCTTCAGGCTCTGTCTCAAAAAAAAAAAAGAAAAAGAAAAGAAAAACTGTCATCTGTTGCATTCATTAATCCCATCTTATTTTTTTTTTCATATTTCATTTTCTATAATACAGGCTCCCTGCACTTATACTTTAACTTCAGAGCCTTGCAAATAGTAAGTATTCAGGGGTTGCTTATATGAATTCAAAAGAAGCTGTGATAGTAGAATAGCAAAGATAAGAGTGCGAAAGAAGCACTGCCTATCTTACTTGGAATAAGAAAAGCTAGCATCTAGACGTCTAATACTGAAAGGCAAAATCTAGAGAAAACAAAAAGGACCTTAGTACACAATAGAACTGAGAATGCTGGTTTTAGGACAGCTAGAATAAGAAGCAGGGGGATAAAGGTTAAATTATAGAAACTTAATTTTATTGGCAAAATAAGAACAAACATCACACAGATGGGGTAATGGAAAAAATGTGTTGAACACCTTTCCGCCATGCACTGTACTAGGCATGTAACAAGCCAACAAATGTTTTTGAGCATTCACACTATGTCAGGACTATCGGGCACTTTATATGCATTATCTCATTTAATCCAACAACTCTTTTAAGTAGATACTATTATCTTCTTCACATGAAGAAAGGTAAAGAGAATAAGTAACTTGTCTGAAGCCCCAGAGATATGAACATCGCAGTTGTTATTCTAACCCAAGTCTGATTCAAGTCTGTGCTCTTTCCTTTAACTACTACTATGCAATAATTTACCTTCATTATCCCAATTTCTCAGAGCAACCCATAAGGTACCTTCATTTTATACATGAGGAAACTGAGACCCAAAGTTTAAATAATTTGTCCAAGGTCACAAACTCTTAATAAATAGTAGAGCTGAGATTTGAACCTAGGGCAAGCTAGCTTCAAAGCTATACCTTGGATACCTAACTTATGGCCCACAGGCCACATGCAGATTTTTTGAGGACTGTTTATTTTTGGTTTTGGTTTTTGCTCATCAGCTTTCTTCAGTGTTCGTATGGTGTGTGACCCAAGAAAACTCTTATTCTTCTAATATGCAGCAGAAAAGAAAATAGGTAGGACACCCCTGGTAGTCTTTCTATTCTAGTACTGCTTCATTCTCTATAACCTGTATCACTAACAAGACCTAGAGCTCATGTTCATTCTCAAGATATTCTCTTGCTGTGCCTATGCAAGATCCTGGTTTATACTCAGATGTTACTTTTCCCAAGTTAACCTCCTAACCTAACTTCTCTATTCCCAGGCCCTCCATAATGCACTACAACAGCAAATCTCAAACACTAACATCTCAGACACTTTTATAATCTTAAAAGTTAACCAGTACCTCAAAGAGCTTTGTTTATGTGGGTTACGGCTACTAATAATTGATCAAAATCCAATTAGAACTGAGAACTTATAAAATATTTGTGAACTCTGGTGCCTTGGTGTGTGCCACACCTTTTGGGGGCAAGACATGATTGCAAGAGGGACTTTACCTAACAAATGCAATCAGTGTAACCTGGCTTATTGTACCCTCAATGAATCCCCAACAATTAAAAAAAAAAATTGTGAACTCAGTAAAAACAATAAACCTATCACATGTTAACAAATGACATTTTTATGAAAATTATTATGAAAATCATAATAAAAAAAGTAAATTTTAGTGAGAAGAGTGAGATTGCTTTATATTTCTCCAAATATCTTTAACATCTGCCCACTAACATGCTGGGTACTAAGTCAAAACCATGATTTGTATAGTAAAACCTCACAAATATTAAGAAGGTGAGGCCATCAGCTTGGCACCTGTAGCTCAGCGGCTAGGGCGCCAGCCACATACACCAGAGCTGGCGAGTTCAAATCTGGCCTAGGCCTGCCGAACAACAATGACAACAGCAACAACAACAAAAAATAGCTGGACATTGTGGTGGGCGCCTATACTCCCAGCTATTTGTGAGGCTGTGGCAGAATTGCTTAAGCCCAAGAGTTTGAGGTTGCTGTGATACCACAGCACTCTACTGAGGGCAACAAAGTGAGACTCTGTCTCAAAAGAAAAAAAGAAAGTGCGGTCATCAATTCTAAATCTGTTCCCTTGGCATAACAGAAGCAACAACCATCTAGTGTATAGCTTCACTACCTTAATAAAGATTTATGCCAACATCAATCTTTTCACATTTCTCTTTCTTACTTTTTGCCTCCTGCTCACTTATAATAAATTACAATATTCTAACTATTATTATCTAGTTGGAATTTTGAATCTTGGCCTTCTGAGACATTCAATATTTATTCTAACTGCTAATTCACATATACAACTATTTGAAAGGTCAGTCCTAATAGACTAGCAATCAGTTTTGATCCACCGGTTTCTTCCCCTAAAACTAAGAAAAATTTTAATGAAATTAATCTTACATAACATCAAGAAGTCTTGAACAGAATCTTAAAGATAATCTGAAGATACCATATAAAAAATATGGTATCTAAAACACCTGTGTTCTTTATACACTGCAGTCCTGCTATATATATATTACCTTTTATTTATTTTTGAGCCAGGGTTTTGCCATGTTGCCCTGGGTAGATTCTATCCTCTTCCTCAGCCTCTAGAGTAGCTAGCATATGCCACTGCACCACCTTATACACTGCTTTTTGACTACAGATGTATAAGTGATTATCTTTTCCAATACAGTAAAATGTTTTAAAACTGGATTTTTGACTAATATGAAGAGTATTCTTATGTGGACTCTGAGGAAGTTTCTGATCCATAACCAAAAAGAGAATCACAAATGCCAAGAAAGATTCTGCCAATCAGCACCACCATGTCCACATGATCATCCACTAGTACAGTGGTTCCAAATGTGGGGCAGCAATTGGTTCTCCGTATATTATGAAATCAGCATCAAAGACCCACTCCAAGTCATGATATAAGTAAGAGTGTTAAGAGGAAAGAAAGAATAGAGCACAGTGTCAGTAAGAATACAAACCAGAGTCAGACAGACCTGTATCAAGTCCTTGCTGGCAGTGGGTTTCCATTCATCCCTAAAGAGTGCTGTAGCATCACAGCTCACCACAACCTCAAACTCTTGGGCTTAAGCGACTCTCCTGCCCCAGCCTCCTACGCAGATGGGACTACAGGCGCCCACCACAACGCCTGGATACTTTTTTTTGTTGTCGTAGTTGTCATTGTTTGGCAGGCCTGCGTCAGGTTCAAACTCACCAGCCCCAGTGCATGTGGCCAGCGGCCTAACCACTGAGCCACAGGCACCGAGCCAGCATATACAATCTTACGGAAGAAAACATTTGCCTCCCAAAAGCTGAGTGCAAATAAATTTATTTCATTTTAGTAAGTCATAGCTTCATTTCTGTTTGGTCCTAATACATCTATCTCCTCATAATCAAAATCTGCCTACTAAAATGATAACACTCTATGAACCTGGAGAATCACCAGTAATACTCTTTTTGGATATAAAAAGCCACTGCCTAATTTCTACTTTGTTACATCTCCACGTTTGTAGCATATAATTTTGAAAGAAAACGACTGTCTAATGATTACCTCCTGCAACTATTCTACATTTAAAAGTGCATCAAATGTTTAACTGAACTTTGGGCTTTGAAGAAGCAGCGTAAGTACAAACGTAGCACACACAGTATGAAAGCAAATCTTATTCTTCCAGTAACTGAAGACTGAGAGTTATAATATTATGATTTTACATCAGATAATCTCTATCTTTAATGAGGAAGAATTTTAACTGTTTTCAAAATCACATAAAATTTCAAACAAAACAATTTTATGCGAACAAATCAAAACTTAATCATTTCAGCCAATACAAAAATTTTGAAAAATACACAAGCCTAATCTCCCATTTGCTCCCCAGCCCAATCTACAACATAACTTCTACTTCCCCGGTGACCATTTGCCATTCCTATCTACCTAAACTCTCCATGGACCCCCATCATATACAAGTGGAAGTCACAAAACTTTAGGAAAAAGCCTAAGACTATTCTCAAGCTGTTTCTGACCTATCCCTCTCATCACTGCATCCTATGCTTCAAAGCCCAAGTTGTATATAACTTGACTTTGGACATGTTGTTCCTTCTCCCCGAAATGTCCTACTCAACCTGACAAATCCCTATACATCCTTTTAATTAAAACTCAGCTTAAAGACCTTTGAGATGATTCCCTTAGGTTTCTCAAGCAGAATGAGGTACTCCTCCCTTAGCATGCCCAAAATGCTTTGTGTATTCCTAATTACTATATATGCTGAAGAGTACTTTGTTGGTTCATTTGTCCTCCTCCCTACACCACTATAAACCCACCTGGGACAAAACACTGTAAGCTTCACAGGGGAGCAAGTCTACACATGGTGCCTGAGACATGGGTTGCTCAACAAATATTTTTGGAAGTGAGCTTTACTACTATTTTAAAATGCTATATTCAAGGCCAGGCGCAGGGGCTAACACCTGTAATCAGGAGGCTGAGGCAAGTGGACTGCCTGAGCTCACAGGTTTGAGACCAGCCTGAGCAAGAGCATGACCCTGTCTCTAAAAATAGCTGGGCACTGTGGCAGTTGCCTGTAAGCAACTCAGGAAGCTGAGGCAGGAGGATCACTTGAGCCCAAGAGTTTAAGGTTGCTGTGAGCCATGACGCCAGAGCACTCTACCAAGGGTAACAAAGTGAGACTTTGTCTCAAAAAAAAAAAAAACTCAAATCATTCTACAAAGAATTTAAAAAAAATTAAAAATAAAACTAAAAAAAATTTTTAAAAATGCTATATTCAAGTATAATCAGTTCTGCTATGACATTTGTTTTGAAAACATGAATCTGTTCCAATGTGATTGATACATGCTTTAGGGAACAATTTGAGTATAATGCAAATTTCCCATTGGCTTACGTGTTATCTTGTCTGCAAAAAAAACAATAGATGAAGGTAGAAAACTATATCCAGTTGAATTGAGATACGTAGAAATACACAAAGTACACACTTCAAATACCTACCAGCTAAGTCAGTTCACCTTGTGCATTATGAGCCACACCTATTCACTTCTGGTGTTACAAGTTTCCACCTGATTCCAGGTAACTCTCCTTCCACCACTTCACAGTAACTCACATGCAGCAACCCTTCTGATACTCATTTCCACAAGCAAACCAAGTCTTTTTCAAGGTAAATTACTATATTTATTGTAGTATTTTTAACCATTTTAATATATGAAACTATCCTACCATTAATTACCAGGTTCTTTTTTTAGTGTGTCACTGACAAAGCTTTTGAATGTTGTACCCCAATCCCATTTTTCCCTGTCTTTTCCACTGTACAATTCTATATCACACCACGGTTTTTAGGAATCTGTATGTTGTATTACATTGGAAACAACTGTATAAATTAACAGGTAATGTATGACTGTTTGAGTTCTTAGACTTTAGTCAAGTTTCAATATTTCAATTCTAATAATTTACTGTAAGAAAACTCGGCCTTCCCCCAAAATTTCACAAAATGTTTACAAGCCCACATCTCAGTAGGCCATCAGGATACTGATAACTTTTAAGCTTGGTGGTTGATTTTTCCATTTTAAGCTCTATATTCTACCTAAGCCTAACAAAAACCAGTTCTCAACACCTGAACTTTCACGTGTATGTACCATTTTATGGCTCTGTTTTGTTCGCTTTTAACCTCTGCCAAAACACACTGACATTTTGGTTTTAAATGACCCTGTATTACAGAGCGATTGGGCACAGCCCTTAAGGCCACAACAAAAGGAACCACAGGCTCAAGAAAGACCACATCCAAGTTACAGATTCAGAGACTCTTAACTCCATACTACGTCAAATGTTGATTTGTACCTCAATCTAGGGCCTCCACTCTGTTCTCCACACTGATGCCAAAGTGATTTCTAAATCACCTTGCTCCCTTGCAAAAATTACTTTGGCTCTCTATTTTTGGTGTAAAATACAGGCATAAACTTCACTTTAAACTTACAAGCATGGTCCTTTCCTCCACCTTTGCACGCTCATCTCAAGTCACTCCCTCTATTCCAGTAATACCTTACCATTAGCCTTACTTCAACACTCAACATAACAGTGCACCCACTGTTCCTTCTGTTTAAGATGACCCCCTTTCCCCAGTTTGGCAAACTCCTACTCAAGTGTTATTTTCTGTAAATTGCTCCCACACCCCTCTCAAGTTTAATCATTCCCTGTTCTGTTCTCCCATAGCACTTTGTGCATTTATTAAGCCTACACACAAGAGGGAGAAACTGAGCACGGTCTTTGATTTCTCAGTGTTCAACACTGCGGCCTATGTATGCATTCCCTGACCTGTAACTTACCAAGAAAATATAAATGGAGAGAGAGGTAAAGCCTAGAGAAATATACAGTTAAGGCAGCCGAAATAAGTCTTCATTTGGGATCCAAATACCTCTCCTTCTTCTCACTAATTACTTGTCCAAATACCTAAATATGGTGTATTCCACCATACTTTAATGTACACAGGCTATGCGTATGTTTATAGTCTAATTAATTCAGCATTTCTTAATTTCACATGCAGTTTTATTAATCACATTTTGTTGTAAAATGGCTACCTTAAGTGAGTAGTAAAGTTAAAGAAAAAAGTGCATCAGTAAAAGATTTTGTAGAAACTAGGAGATTCGAAACTAAAAATTAGAACTTTTCTAGATAATATATTACGTTCCAGTCACAACGGAAGTGTATATAAGCACTGTACACATACAAATACAAGTCTTTTCTCCAATAAAATATTCATCCATGAACCTATTAGTACATTTCCAAAGTGATAAATGCTTTAAAGCAGAGCTTCCCAAACCAGTGGCCTTGCATATGAGAATGACTTGTAGGGCGGTGCCTGTGGCTCAGTGGGCAGGGTGCCAGCCCTATATACTGAGGGTGGTGGGTTCAAACCTGGCCCCAGCCAAATAGCAACAACAACAAAAAAAACAGCCCAGCATTGTGGCAGGCACCTGTGATCCTAGCTACTTGGGAGGCTGAGGCAAGAGAATCACCTAAGCCCAAAAGCTGGAGGTTGCTGTGAGCTGTGACACTATGGCACTCTACCGAGGGCAACAAAATGAGACTCTGTCTCTTAAAAAAAAAAAAAAAAAAAAAAAGAGAGAGAATGAGTTGTAAATGTGCTGAAAATATTGACTCTTCACCTCTCATAGCCCAAAGACTACAGCTGAGAGCAGCTTTAAACATTTATTCCAGTATGCCATATACTATCCTTTTCTATTGCACTATGATATGATAAAGGTTATACTTCAAAGAATACAAGAAAACTAATATAAATATAGTGGGATGTCTAAATAAAATACACAAATATAAACTACAAATACAATGGACTAATTTCCAGTTTCTTTCCACATCTGTTGTCAAGAACTCTGTCAAGAGTTCTGTAAACCAATCTCATGTCTTTCAAAAGGAACAGTCTGAAATTTCCCAGTAATTATTGTTTTACTTTGCCAACAAGATTTAAGAAACCCCAAAATACCAACAAAATTGAACAGGCATTCAAAAGGAGTCTCTTAGGTACATTGCCATTGATCAAGACACTTACAAAAGTATGTAAGGAATGACTGACTTTAAGAGAGAATCTTCAGTCTCACAAGAAAATTTATGACTTTGGTCATATACTTTTTGACAGTTTTATTAAGCACCTTGTTGACCTACTGAGAAGTTACCAGACTCAACTACCTTAAATAACTTCTAAACATTAAAACACCCCCTACACTCCCTGCAAAACAAATCTCTAGCAATTATATCACATTCTCACATGCACATGAAACCTAGTCCTTTCCCTCCTAAGTGTAGTGTCTTGGGCAAGTTCCCTTATTAGCATCTGCTCAAAAATTATTTTGTTTAAAGCGAGATGACTAGAATATACCACTAGTCTAAAGATATGAAGCAATTTCTCTAAATTTAATTCTGAAAGTCATCACATCCTAAAGCTTGAGATGGTAACTGTCTTAACAGCAACTACAAAAAAAGCCTTCAAAACATTTTGATCAATGGCCACATGTGCTTCCACGCCTATAAACTGTTTTGAAGTGCTAAATTCTAATGTGCTGTGAGAAATACAAAGCGCCATTACACACCATCTTATTTTTCACTTATTCATATTCACACTCTTCCTCTCCAAAGTTAAATTCCCAGACACAAGAAGATCTGGCACTAGCAACAACGAAGACAAGCCACCTGGAAAACACAGGCTCAAACTTCAAGCAGGTCATTTAAACAGCATCAGCTTAACACAATAACAAATCCAAAAAGATCAAGCAAAATGACCATTCAGAATGTTGTCACTTGCAATAATAGTTAAAAGAACATAAGGCCACAGGTGTTGGTTTGAAGGTTCTTTGGGAAAGGTGGAGTAAAAGATTTAAGGGAAAAAAGTTTCCAAAGAAAATAAAGATTGGTGTTGAACCATAAAAAGGAGAGATCCGGGTTACTGGAAAAAAATGTTTCAAGAAATTAGTACCATCTTCGAGTCCTTAGCAATATTATAAAATAAGCCTCTTCATCTGGTGCTAAATGCTGCTTTAACCATCCCGCCCTCTCCCCAAAAAATTCTACGTTAAAATGAATTCCAGATACGTTGGGAGGCAGAGTAAACAGTTTTCCTGCCTGGTGGTAATTGCCGCCACAGAGTCCGAAGTTCCACACTCCACATCGCGCGACCCCACAAAGCCGATTTACGAAAGTTGCCACCCATCCTGGCCACGAGTCGCCAGTGACCAGAGTCTGGTCCGAGAACCCAGGCGCCAGCCCCCGCCCCTCCGCGCGCCGCCGCCGTCAATCAGAGCCCCCAGCCCCGGACTCGGCGCGGGGGCGCGGCCCGGGAGGGGCGGGATCGCGACCGCGGCGCGACGAGGGGCCCCACAACAGCCGCCAAGCAGTGGGCCCGCCACCCACAAAACTAAAGTTGCCTGCGATCGAGTCCGGTGCGCCCCGGGTTCCGGGGACACAACCGATCGGGGGTCCGCGCGTAGGCAGTGCGGGAAGCAGCGCCCCGGCCGGGCCTCAGGCCCGTCTCGCTCACCTCCCGGGGTGCGCCGCCTTCCTCCGTCGCTGCCGCCGCCTCCTCCCTGTGAGTGCAGCGGGGTCTGCCCTGTGGAACCACCATACCAGTCCCGCCCGCTGCTGCAGCGCCGCCGCCGCCGCTCCTCTGCCGCCTCAGCCGCCGCTCTTTGTTCCCCCTCCGAGCTCTCCCGCTTCAGCCGCCCGCCTCAGCCGCCCTGACGGGCCGCTACTACGCCTTCCCGCCCTCTCGGCCCCCAGCCTCGCCCTCTTCTCTGCGCCCGCCGCCGCCTTCGCCTCCGCGCCGCCGTCGCCGCCGCCACCGACGCCGACGCCTCCTCCTCCGCGCCCCCTTCGTTTTCATTGAAAGCAAACAAGCATCATGGCGGCGGCCGCCGTCCCCCAGCCAGCGAGCGCCCCGACCGCCGCCGCCGCTCCAACATTCGGGCCGCCTATTGGTCGCCGCCACCGGGCGTGACCATCAGGCGTCTGGGTTGGGGGGGGTTGCGCTGGCCCCAGGCCCCGCCCTCTCACCCCCGCGCTTTGGTGCGGTGAGACGGCCCTGGGCACTCAGTAGTCTGCCTCCCTCCCTCTCTACCTCTAGCTTCCCGCTTTCCTTGCTGCTCTCCTGCCTGGAAGCTTCTGTTTTCTCCTCTTCTTAACCCTCCTCCATTTTTCATTTTGCTCTTTTTTTATTTTGCCTCTGGTTGCTCACTGTTATCTCATCTGTCCTTGATCCTCATCCCCTTCCTTTCTCCACTTCATTTTCTTTAGGCCTTCGCCTGTCGGTTACTGGGCACACAGACCAGCTCTCAGACTTTTGACTTTAGCCAGGATCTTGAGCTCCCTAAAGACAAAACATTCTATTATGAACAGTCGGATAATTCCTCCAGCCTCAATTACTCAGAAAAGAATAAGTTAATGGCCCGTTTTAGTCCCCTAATGGGAATTCAGCCCAGTAGCCTGAGTAACTGACACAGCTGTGTTCAGAGATCAAGATGTGTAATCTAATAATATGTCCCCTCATATTAATACATAATAAAAAAAAGATCAAAGTGTTCTGTTTGGAACAAACTGGTGATTGAAGGTTAGCAAAGAAATGACCGGACTTATTGATGATGCTGACATCAGTAAATATCAATTCATTTGACTGTTGGTCTGAGCACAGAAATGAATCAGACCCCACGCTGCCTTGAGTAAGCTTACAGTCTAGAGGCAAGAGTAACATCCAGCAGACTGTCGGAATCCTTTAGGGATGTATGCTGATGGATATGGCTGGAAGGAAAAGAAACAGTGGCCCACCACCTACATAGTAAACTAGGATGAGCTAGTGGCTCCTTCCTGGAAAATCAACCCTGAAGAAAAGAGGGTGAGGGCGGCACCTGTGGGTCAGTGAGTAGGGTGCCTGCCCTATATACCAAGGGTGGCGGGTTCGAACCCGGTCCGGCCAAACTGCAAGAACAACAACAAAAAAAATAGCTGGCGGGCGGCGCCTGTGGCTCAGTCGGTAGGGCGCCGGCCCCATATACCGAGGGTGGCAGGTTCAAACCTGGCCCCGGCTGAACTGCAACCAAAAAATAGCTGGGCGTTGTGGCGGGCGCCTGTAGTCCCAGCTACTCGGGAGGCTAAGGCAAGAGAATCGCTTAAGCCCAGGAGTTGGAGGTTGCTGTGAGCTGTGTGATGCCATGGCACTCTACCCAGGGCCATAAAGTGAGACTCTGTCTCTACACACACACACAAAAAAAATAGCTGGCCATTGTGGTGGGCACCTGTAGTCCCAGCTACCTGGGAGGCTGAGGCAAGAGAATCACCTAAGCCCAAGAGCTGGAGGTTGCTGTGAGCTGTGACACCACCTCCCTCTACTGAGGGTGACAAAGTGAGACTGTCTCTAAAAAAAAGAAAGAAAGAAGGAAAAGAGGGTGAAATGGGTTCCAGGGACTAATAACAGCAATAAAATGAGACATGCACCCCCTCACTGAAGGCTGTCTGGAGCTGGCGGGGTGGGGTGGGGGGTTGGGGGAGGGGGGAGGGGGTGTTAGAAGTGGGGGGCCGTTACCTGGGGCAGAGGAGAGCTGGAAGGGCAAGAAACGCCATGAAGGACAAAACTATTCAAAGCTCAAGATGTTCTATTCACAGGAAGAATTCTGTTTGCCTCTCCTCAGCATGATCTTGACATGGTCACTGGCTACCATTTGCCATACAGCATCAGCAGTGACAGCCCAGGCTTCTACTGCCACCGGACACTGGACAAAGGCAGGGCAACACAAAAGCTCAGCAGTTAAAAAGAACAAGTGAAGACTCTAGGGCTGCTGGGACTGTACAGTGCATCAAACTAAGGGGCCAGTGGGCTGACATCTCCTCCCCATGTAAGTGCCGTGCGCTGGCCCTCTATGCTCTGGGCTGGAGAAAGGGATGTCTTTTTGTAACTCCTATGCCCAGAGGGAGCTAACTTTTGTGACTGGTACAATGTGTATAGAGGAGGAGAAGTCTAGTTGCATAACAAAAAATGGGCATGAAGCAACCATTTATTATATCTCATGATGCTGTTGCTCAGCTGGACAGTCCTACTGGTCTGACATGGGTCTCATGTCTGTCTCATAGCTGGAGGTTGGATGGCTGGCACCTCAGTGACCCTCATGAGGCCTCTCTGTGCAGTGTCTCATCCTCCAGCCTTTCTGTGCGGCCTCTTTCTCCAGCACATTCTCCTGGACTTCTTATATGACTACCTAAAGCTCCAAGAGGGAGGAAATGGAAGCTACCAGGCCTTCCGAAGAATGTTACTTCTTTTGTATGCTATTCCTCAGAGCAGGCATAGCCAATGCAGATTTAAGAGGAGAGGACATAAGCTATGGAGGAGCTGCATGCACACACAGGAAGGGAGGTCTTGCTTAGAGCTGTCTGGGTAGGCTAGCTATGACAGGCAAGGTGCCTGTGCATGGCCTGTTCTTTCTACTTATCTAAAGAGAACCCGGCAAAATGTCTTCTCACCTTTTCAGATTCAGATCAAAGTGCTCTCATATTAGTCAGGACATCCCATTGCAAGTTATAAAACTCCAATTCAATAGATTTGTGCAAAAAAAGAGGTAATTTATCTACTTAGGTGTCACAGAACTGAAACATTCAGAGATCATAAGATGGCATGAAGATAGGGAGCACCTGTGGCTCAGTGAGAAGGGTGCTGGCTCCATACATCAAGGGTGGCGGGTTCAAACCCAGCCCCTGCCGAACTGCAACCAAAAAATAGCCGGGCGTTGTGGCGGGTGCCTGTAGTCCCAGCTACTCAGGAGGCTGAGGCGAGAGAATCACCTAAGCCCAAGAGCTGGAGGTTGCTGTGAGCTGTGACACCACAGCACTCTACCAAGGGCGACAAAGACTCTGCCTCTTAAAAAAAAAAACAAGCAAGATGGCATAAAGAATTGATCTTACACCCCCACCCTCTACCATGCTCTGGTTCCTACTGCTCTCTTTGCACAGAAAGGGAAGGTGACCACCAGCACCTGCAGGCTTAGATTCCACCAGCTTCTCCACTTCAGTAGAGAGAGCACTTCTTTCCTAATAGTTCCAATGAAAGACACAGGGGAGGCTTTCCTTGACCTGGCCTGAGTGCTGTCTCTATGGCTGTAGCTGGCGTGAGGTCCACCCACGTGAAACTGGTGTATTGAGAATAGGGAATGGATATTCCTGAAGGATATCCGGCCCTCCCTTGTGAAGGCTTCCCTGACATTTTTATTCACTGTCTCCCCCAGTTTCCCCTCCTAATCATGCTTACTACATACCATAGTTGTCATTCGTTTGTCTGCCTCCCTTGCCAGGCTGTGAGCTGCTGGGTCTGACTCCTGTTTCTGCCGCTGCACCACTTGGGGTTGCTTTTGAGCCTTGCAGAATTGCCCATGTTTCTTCTTTTATTAAGAGAATCTTGCATCTCAGCCCCGGGTGTGGCCATGTAACCTCAACAGGACCAACCTGGGATTGATCTGTGCTAAGCTAAAATGGCATGCAATGGTGGCAGCCAGCACCATCTTTCCCAAAACCTGGCAAGGTGAGACAGTGATGAAGACGCTGAGTCTTTGTACCAGCTACTGATGGCCTTATTTTGGTAGTTATTCCTTTTAGCCTGTGACATTTCCCAGACCCTATTCCAGATTTATGAACCAAAAAATTAGGGGTTTTTTTTGCTTACCTTAGTTTGATTTGGGCTTCTTTCACAATCAAAATAATTCAAATTTGATTCAGTAAGTGTGTTGCACAGATGGATGGGTAAATGAATAGCAAAGATGAACATTTAG
Organism: Nycticebus coucang; assembly: GCF_027406575.1. Lineage (NCBI taxonomy): Eukaryota > Metazoa > Chordata > Mammalia > Primates > Lorisidae > Nycticebus > Nycticebus coucang. Next base: position 83,326,323 of record NC_069796.1, read on the forward strand.
GGGATGGCCATGTTCATTAATGTAGCTATGGTATCTGTTATTTCTATTTTCTTTTCTTCTTAACCCTCCTCCATTTTCATCTCTTTTTTTTACCTCAAGTTGCTTGCTGCGAGCTCCTCTCTTCTCTCTTACTTCTTCCTTTCTCCTCTTCCTTTTCCTTAGGACTTTACCTGTTAATCACATGATCACACAAACCACCTCTCAGACTTTTGACCTTTAGCTGGTATCTTGATCTGCCTAAAGACAACACATTGAATCTTGAACAACACAATCAAATAATTCTTCTTGCCTTAATTATGCAGCTTGGGAGAGCTAGGTGGACTGACTCCAGCCAAACCATAGGGCAGGGCTGCCTAAAGCTTTGGGGCCCAGCCCCTGCCTCAGTGTGCAAAGGATGCCAGACCTGGAGTCAGAGAGGTTATTCTGCAGTCTTAAGACCCAGTGTCTGCTTTCAGGTTTCCAAGGTGCTTGGGGCCCATTACTTCTTTGCTTCTTGTCTATTTTTCCCCTTGGGAATGGGAATGTGTACCCTATTCTTGTCCCATACTCATATCTTGGAAGAACATAATTTTTTTTTTTTTTTTGGAGACAGTCTCACTTTGTTGCCCTCAGTAGAATACCATGGCGTCATAGCTCACAGCAAGCTCAAACTCCTGGGCTCATGTGATCCTCTTGCCTCAGCCTCCCAAGTAGCTGGGACCACAGGGCCCACCACAATGCCAACTATTTTAGAGATGGGGTATCCCTCTTGCTCAGGCTGGTCTCAAACTCCTGAGCTCAAGAGATTCACCCACCTCAGCCTCCCAAGAGAACTTGTTTTGATTTCACAGATTCACAGATGACTTCTTGAACTCTTGAGTTGATACTAGGACAGGTAAGTCTTTGGGCTTATGGGATTGGAATGGATGTATTATTTGTATGTGAGAAAGATATGTGGCCAGGGTGGAATGCTATGGTTTAAATGTTTGTCCCCTACAAAACTCATGTTGAAATTTAAATCCCAATGTGGCAGTTTTGAGAAGTAGGGTCCTTAAGAGGTGATAGGTCATAGTTCATGAATTAATGGATTAATGGGTTATCTCTGGAGTGGGATTGCTGGCTTTATAAGAGGAGGAAGAGAGATTTGACCTGGTGCACAAGCAGGCCCAGCCCCCTCCACCATGTGATTCCCTGTAGTACCTTAGGACTCTGCAGTGAATTCTCACCAGTAAGAAGGCCCTCCCAAGATGCTGTCACTCAACCATGGACTTCTCAACCTTTATAATGTAAGAAATTAACTCCTTTGCTTATAAATTACTCAGTTTGGGGTATTCTGTTATAAAAAACAGAAGATAGACTAAAATAGATGTGGACCATGACTTTATGAGTCTAGGACCTGGAATTGTCAGGGTCCCCAGAGGTGGGTATTGTTCAGACTGACTGCAGTAAACTAAAATTCACAGGAGACTGATGAGTGAAGCAGGTCCCACGGTTTATCTGCAAGACAAGATGAACAACTATGTGACAAAAATGTTGCTGGTGGAAGATACATGAATCCTCTTCCAGTAGGAAAGTGCATGAGAAGATAAGCTGTTAGAGGATGTCTGATGCCCCTGAAATATGGACCTTGTGGAGCCACTTAGATGGAATAGTCTAACACCTCTTCTCTAGGGCTGGAGGCTTGGTGACCAAGGACCAGAACTGGTGACTAAAGTTTCTCACTCCTATGCGGTACCAAGGACACTGCTGGGCCTCTCCTCCCCATGTGAGTGCTGTGCCCTGGCCCTCTGTGCTCTGGCCTAGAGAAAAGGGTGCCTTTTTCTAATTCATCTGCCCAGGAAGAGCTACTTTCTTATGACTGACATATGTGTATGGAGGAGGGGAAGTCTAGTTGTTGTACTTACTGACTCCCATGACTACAAGTCCAAATGTAGGGTGCCCTTTAGGGCTATTTGACTTAAGGCTTAATCCAGACATCTACGAAGTCTAGAAACAGGACAAATTTATTTCATTTTATTTTATTTTATTATTACTATTTTTTTTTGAGACCAAATTTCACTCTGTCACCCTGCGCAGTGTCATGTGTCATAGCTCACAACAACCTCAAACTCTTGGGCTCAAGCGATCCTCTTGCTTCAACCTCCCGAGTAGCTGGGACCACAGGCACCTAGCACAACACTCGGCCATGTTTAGAGATGGGATAGCGCTCTTCCTCAGGCTGGGCTCCAACTCCTGAGTTTAAGCAATCTAACCATCTTGGCTTCCCAGAGTGGCAGGATTACTGGCTTGAGCCACTTCATCTGGCCACAACAAATTTATTTTTTAAAAGTATATCAATCATGGGTGGCACCTGTGGCTCAGTATGTAGGGTGCCGGCCCCATATACCAAGGGTAGTGGGATGGAACCAGGCCCCGGCCAAAACTGCAACAAAAACAAATGAAAAATAAAAAATAAAACTATGTTAATCACATTTCAAATAGTGATGCATATATCCTGGCTGTCATCTCTCCTTGTTTGGGCCTCAGGCCACAGTTTTACTCAAATAGGGTCTGGTAGAATAAAGTTTCACATCCTAATCATACCTTCCCTATATTAGGAATTAGTTGGCTCAAATAGCTTTAAAAGCCCAGGAAGAGTCTATCAGCTTCAGGTGTGGCTTGATCTGGGTGCTAATGCTACTCTCAGGCGTCCTCAAACTTTTTAAACAGGGGGCCAATTCACTGTCCCTCAGACCACTGGAGGCCGGACTATAGTTTTAAAAAAAAAAAAAACTATGAACAAATTCCTATGCACTCTGCACATATCTTATTTTGAAGTAAAAAACAAAACGGAAGCAAATACAATTCACACTGCTTCATGTGGCCCGCGGGCCAGAGTTTGAGGACGCCTGGGACCTGCTCACCTCCATAACATCAGGTGCTGCCACATCTTTCAAGGTTCAAGCCCCACGGGAAAGAGGAAAGGGTTCCCTTGACAGTCCAGTAAATGTCCTGGGCCTGACTCTCATTTCCATCCCTGAATAAAACACCATGTTCAGAGGGATGTCATACCCTTGCCAGATGGTTGTCCCATGTCCACTCCAGGAGCTGGGTTTTCTTCAATGTCAAAGCATATATGGAAAGTGGGAGAATGGGAGAAGAGAAATTGAGGCTACTATTGCTGGAAGAAAGAGAGGAAGAGGCCTGAGGTCCACATTCTTGTCAAGCCTTCACCTCCATATTCACAGACCTCCTTCCAGATGCTTCTCTCCCAGGGTGTGGTGCCTAGAGGAGACACCTCAACAGAGGCATTTTAGAATGAGGGAAACAGATGGGGCTTTCCATTCAGAGTTAAGATACAGTCCCTGAAGACTCATCTGGGAGAATTGTTGGGAAGGGGAAAGGCAGCAAATCACTTTCTGTTTTTAAATGTACATTATAATTTTTTTTTTAATTGAGACTGAGTCTCACTTTCTTGCCCCAGTAGAGTGCTGTGGCATCATAGCCCATAGCAACCTCAAACTCTTTGGCTCAACTGATCCTCTTGCCTCAGCCTCACATGTAACTGAGACTATAGGTGCTCACCACAACTCCCAGCTATTTTTAGAGATGAGGGTCTTGCCCTTGCTCAGGCTGGTCTCAAACTCCTGAGCTCAGGCGATCCACATACCTTGGCCTCCCAGAGTGCTAGGATTACAAGTATGAGCCACCCACTGCACCCAGCCTTCTACGTTATTCTTTTTTTTTTTTTTCAGGCAGAGTCTTAATCTGTCACCCAGGCTAGAATACTATGACATCAGCCTAGCTCAAAGCAACCTCAAACTCCAGGGCTCAAGAGATCCTCCTGCCTCAGCCTCCCTAGTAGTTGGGACTACAGGTACCCACCATGTCATCTGGTTAATTTTCCTATTTTTAGTAGAGATGGGGGTCTTGCTCTTGCTTAGGCTGTTCTCCAGCTCCTGAGCTCAAGGATTCCTCCTGCCTCAACCTCCCAGAGTGCTAGGATTACAGGCATGAGCCACCACGCCCAACCAAGTATATGTTACTTTTTAAAACATTAAACCACTTTTTTGTTGTTATAAAAGTAACTTGTGAAAAAAATCCTTGTAGTCATGGTTTGAAAAAATTAAAACATAAAAGATATGAAGAAGGAACTGGATGTCTCATCCCTGTCCCTGCTCCAGCCACACTCCCCCAAAACAGGCATTTTAATTGATTACAATGCTTTGGCCTTAAAAGGACAAACAAGACAAAACAAAGGCCAGGAGAAATGGCTCCCACCTGTAATCCTAGCAGTCTGGAAGACTGAGGCTGGAGGATCCCTTAAGCTGAGGAGTTTGAGACCAGCTGAGCAAGAGTGAGACCCAGTCTCTACTAAAAACAGAAAAATTAGCCAGGCCAAGCACCTACATTTACAGCTGAGAGAGAAGGATCACTTGAGCCCAGAAATTTGAGATTGCTGTGAGCTAGGCTGATGCCACAGCACTCTAGCCTGGGCAGCAGAGCAAGACTCTGTCATAAAAAAAAAGAAAAAAGAAAGAAAACCTCGACCCAGCTGTCCCCATTGACTCCTGTGGCTACAAGTCCAAATGTTGGATGCTCTTTAGGACTGTCTGACTTAAGCTTAATCCATGTCTAAAAAGTTTAAAAATGGGACAAATTTGGTTTTGAACAGTATATTAATCACATTTCAAATAGTATATTCTGTATGTCTTTCTTCAACTACCAGATGCCATTTCAGATGAATTAACCTTTAATTTTAAATCAGTGGATCCACTGTAGATCTGGAACAAAAAGAGCAAAACAACATCCAGTCTGTTTTGCACACCGTATTATATTCATTGTATTATTTCCAGGATTTTCTGACAATCACGAGAGGCAGAGGGGAGTTAGAAATGGCACCAGGGTGTTGGCCTCAACAACTAGAAGGGGCCTGGCACTAGCTGTGCACACAACTGGGTGGAGCTGGGTTTCAGCCCAGCAATTCCTCCCACTCAGACATCACAAGACACCAAGGCCTACAGGCAGATTAATCACCGATACTTCCCTGGTTGAAAAACATTTCGAGTTACCTTGCTGCTTATTGTGGGATATGAGGTGTTAGATTGCAAAAGGCTGACCTAGGCAAGGAATCTGAATTATGTTTATAATGGAGATTTCCCTTCAACAGTTTAGGGGACAACTATATTGCTTATGCAGACCTTAAACTCCTGAGCTCAAGGGATCCTCCCACCTCAGCCTCAGCCTTCTTGAGTGGCTGGGATTACAGGCATGAGCCACCACACCTGGCTTGGAATGATGACTTTTCGTCACAGCAGGTCACACAAGGCTTGTTAAGTTTTCGGAAATCAACCTTGTCAGCCTGATTTCCCAGGCCCCTGGGAAACCATCGAGTGCCAGCTATGGAATGGAGTTTAATTGAGGACACCTGCAGGGGTGCACGCTGGACTGATGCCCTCATCCCAAACCTTTTCCTCTGTGGGCCATGGATTGATCCAGAACCGCCCTCGGGTCTCCATGAGAATCTCAGTGGTGCTGAAGGCAAAAATCTGAACAGATGCAGAGGATGTGGGTCCTCCGCTGAGGGTTTTACCCAGGAGCCCCTGTGGCAGAAGCCCCAGGTTTTTTCACATGTAACTTGATTTGTGGGCCACCATCTGAATTTATTAGGATTCATTCAAAATAGAAACCTGACTCAAAATAATTTAGCCAGAAATAAGGATTTATTGGTGCAAAGTAACGATAGCTGGTCTAATAAACAGATTTTAAAATCCGTGGCTTAACACACTAACAGTTTATTTCTTGCTAGCAATTCATTGAGATGCTCCTGCTGGGCAGGTAATTGTCTTCCATATAGTCATTCAGGGACCTAGGTTCCTTCCTCTTAGAGTCCTGTCATGCCCCAAGGCAATGGCTCTTATTCTTGGGTGGGTCTATGTACCACCAAGGAATCTGTGTATACAATTCAGGAAGAAGAAGATGTGAACTGAGGAAGAAATTAGTATTTCCTGCCATTTTGAACAGAGGTAACAAATCCAGCAGAATGAGCAGCCCCTGGGACTATTACAGTGGCAATGTCAGCTGGATATTTTCCTGTGCTGTCATAGCTGTTGAGAAGATCTCTGCCTCCCTCCCAGTTAATTTTGTTATTGAAGTGAAATTCATATAATATAAATTAACTATTTTAGGTCATGTAATTCAGTGACATTTAGTATATATACAGTGTTGTACAGCTGCCACTGCTCTCTAGTTCTAAAACATTTTCATGAGATGTCTTGACATATCATTTTATTTATTATTTATAATAAGATTATAAAAAGAGATGTCTTGACATATCATTTTATTTATTTTTTGTTTATTTATTTTTGAGACAGAGTCTCACTTTGTCACCCTGGGTAGAGGGCCACGTTGTCACAGCTCACAGCAACCTCAAACTCTTGGGCTTAACTAGAGTCTCTTGCCTCAGCCTCCCAAGTAGCTGGGACTACAGGAGCCTGCCACACCTGGCTGTTTTTTAGAGACGGGGTCTCTCTCTGGCTCAGGCTGGTCTTGAACCTGTGACCTCAGGCAATCCACCTGCCTCAGCCTCCCAAGTGCTGGGATTATAGGCACGAGCCACCACGCCCAGCCCTTCAATTTATCAAAAAAAAAAAAAGGAAAGAAATATCATTTTCACTCATTTACTACTTTAAAAAGGTGATAAATATTAGATCCACAGAAGATCTTGTTATTTTATATGCTATTTAAATGCATGAATATTGTTATGCCATATGCTTAATGCCCACAGTAGAGTGCCATGGCATCACAGCTCACAGCAACCTCCGACTCCTGGGCTTGAGATTCTCTTGCCTTAGCCTCCCGAGTAGCTGGGACTACAGGCACCCACCACAATGCCTGGCTATTTTCTGTTGTAGTTTGGCCGGGGCTGAGTTCAAACCCGCCATCCTCAGTATATGGGACTGGTGCCTTACCCACTGAGCCACAAGCACCACCTGCCTCATGTAGTTTTAATTGATATTTTTCTAATGGCTAATGGTGTTGAACATCTTTTCAGTTGCTGTATGTCCTCTTTCCTATGCATATCTTTTGCACTTTTTCTAATGAGATTCTTGGGTTTTTAAATGCTGGATTTTGAGAGTCCTTTATATTGTATATTCTAGATACAATTCTTTTGTCAGATATGTGATTTGTAAATATTATCTTCCAGTCCGTAATTTGTCTTTTCATACTCCTAACAGTCTTTCACTGAGCAAAAATTTTTAATTTTGATGAGGTCTAATCAATCTTTTCTTTTACGGGTGGTACTTTTGGTGTTAGGTCTAAGAACTCTTTGCCTAGACCTAGGTCCTGAAGACTTTCCTCTATTTTTTCTAGAAGCTTTTTTAAATTTTACATTAAAGTCTATGATCTATTTTTGAGTTAAACATTGTAAAAAGTGTGAAAACTAGGTCCAGGGTTTTTTGTGACTTTTTGTCTGTTTGTTGTTTGCTATGGATGCATACATCCAGCACTATTTATTGAAAAAGCTATCACTTTCCCCCATTGAATTACTTTTGATCCCTCATCAAAAATTCATTGGATATATTTGTATAGAAATATCTCTGGATTTCCAATCTATTCCATTATATATGTAACTATCTCTCTACAAGTGCCACACTGTTTTAATTACTGTAGCTAATGATAAAGACTTTATACCTGGAAGAGAGATTACTCCTGCTTTAATCTTTTCTTTAAAAATTGTTTTGGCAGAGGGTGGAATAAGATGGCAGACCAGAAGGATCATTCAGCTGCACTCTTCTAGAATGACTGGGGGGAAAAGAGAGAACCCAGATGTACCTGGTGTGAGGACCTTACTCAGAGTCATAACTCAGGGAGCATAGTGAGGAGGTGGTGAGCTGGATACAGTGTATGATCTGAAGTGGTGGAAATATGATGAATTAGGCAAGTGATTGTGATCAGCAGGGAACAACTGGCCACCCACAGAGGGCCTGGATGGGAGGAAGCCTTTCTGGAGTTTTCAGTTGTTGGGGGAAGCTGCACATTGACTGGAAGCTTGGAAGAGTGGGTGGACTTGAACAGTATATAGCACCCAGATTTGAATGCCAGTTAGAGTGGACTTGCCATAGGTTTGGTGGCTAGAGAGGCAGCCGTACTGAGAAAGTCTTGGGGGCCAGGGGACTGCCATTATGGGAAGGTCAGGAGAAAGTCTTAGCAGGGCCCTAAAGCACAGCTATCTTAATTCCACCTGCCGGAATCAGAACTCCACTCTTGGGACAGAATGAGGGACTCCCACACTCCATGGGAACTGGTGTCAGGGGACACTACTTCCTATCCCTGAAGGATCCTTGTGAGCCTTAAAATCCCAACCCAGCAGGGTCTGAATGCTGAGGCAATAATCAGGCAATCACTGAAGGCAAGGCAACTAAGTTTGGAATAAGGACCATAGATGTTTCTGGCTGTGCTGTCTTCTAAAACCCACAATGCCACCTGGTGTCCCTGAGACATATTGCAACATACCGTTATCAAGAGCAAGTATTTCTGTTTAAAACAAAGGAAGCAGTGAGAAGTAAAAAGGAGGACAAGGAGGTGAACAAGAAGATAGAACACATGAGGAGGAACCAATAGACAAATTCAGGCAACATAAAAAAACAAAACAGAGGAACTCCCCCAAAGGGATCACGAGGCAGCTACTGAAGAAGACTCCACCTATAAAGAATTAATGGACTTGAAAAAATGGGAATTTAAAATATGGATGATAAAGACAATAAAAGCAATGGAGGAGAAAATGGTAAGATGAACCAAAAATTGGATGAGAGATATGTTGAATATGGAAAAGTTATGGCGGAGCTTAAGGAAATGAAGGAGACAATCAGGGAATGTAAAAATGCAGTAGAAAGTATCAAAAATAGGTTAGAACATGGAGAAGAAAGAACCTCAGAGCTAGATGATAAAGTTTTCAAGTTAACCCAGGTAGTTAAAGAAGCAGAAGAGAGAAAAAGCAGAAGGCACTTAGAGAACTACAAGACTCCATGAAGTGTTCAAATATATGAATAATAGGGATTCCTGAAGGGGAAGAAGATTGTCCCAAAGGAATGGAAGCCCTCCTAGATACCATCATAAAGGAAAACTTTCTAAGTTTTACTAAAGACCCCAACACACTCCTTTCCTATGGATATCGAACCCCAGGTCATCTCAATGAAACAGAACCTCTCCAAGACACATTGTAATGTATAAAAAAGTAAAATCTCTAATAACCTCAATCAGAAATGATAAAGGAGAAATAACAACAGATGCCATGGAGGTACAAGAGATCGTCTCTCAGTACTACAAGAAACTCTATGCCCAGATATCTGAAAATGTGGAGGAAATGGATCAATACCTGGATTTATATCCTCTCCCTAGACTTAATCAAGAAGAAATAGATCTCTTGAATAAGAAATCTCAAAAACTGAGATGAAAGAAACAATAAAAAGTCTCCCAACAACAACAACAAAAAGCCCTGGTCCAGATGGCTTCACACCAGAATTCTATAAAACCTTCAAAAAAGAGCTTATACTGCAGAAATTATTCAAAAAATTTGAGAAGGAATCTTCCCCAACATTCTGTGAAGCCAACATCACCCTGATACCAAAATTACAAAAAGAACCAACAAAAAGGAGAACTTCAGACCAATTTCACTAATGAATATAGATGCAAAAATTCTCAGTAAAATCCTAGCCAATAGATTACAGGTACACACTAAAAAAAACCATTCATCACGATAAGTAGGTTTCATCCCAGGGATGCAAGGCTGGTTTAACATATGTAAGTCCATAAACGTAATTCGCCTTATCGACAGAAGCAGAAACAAAGACTATACGATCCTCTCAATACATGCAGAAAAAGCATTTAATAAAATTCAGCATCCTTTTCTAATTAGAACCCTGAAGAAAATGGGCATAGGAAGCACATTTCTTAAACCAATTTAAGCCATCTATGGAAAACCTACAGCTAATATTATACTGAATGGAGTAAAACTGAAAGCTTTTCCGCTTAGAACTGGAATCAGACAAGGTTGTGCTCTATCACCACTATTATTCAACATAGTGCTGGAAGTTTTAGCTAATACAGTCAGGCAAGAGAAGGAAATAAAGGAACCAAATGGGATAACAGGAAGCCAAACTCTCCTTCTTTGCTGACAATAAGCATCTTATATTTAGAGAACCCCAAAGACTCAACCACAAGACTCCTGGAAGTAATCAAAAAATACAGTAATGTCTCAGGATATAAAATTAATGTCCACAAGTCATAAGCCTCTACTTCTGATAAGAAGTTAATCAAGGACAAAATTCCCTTCACAGTAGTTTCAAAGAAAATGAAATACCTTAGGAATATACCTAACGAAAGAGGTAAAGGACCTTGATAAAGAAAATTATGAAACCCTAAGAAAAGAAATAGCAGAAGATATTAACAAATGGAAGAACATACCACACTCATGGATGGAAGAATCGACATCATTAAAATATCTGTACTCCCCAAAACAATCTACAGATTCAATGCAATCCCCATTAAAATACCAACATCATACTTTCAAGATTTGGAAAAAAATAATTCTTTGTTTTATATGGAACCAGAAAAAAACCTGTATAGCTAAGGCAATTCTTAGTAATAAAAACAAAGCCAGAGCATCAGCCTACCAGACTTTAGGCTGTACTACAAGGACATAGTGATCAAAACAGCAAGGTATTGGCACAAAAATAGAGACATAGACATCTGGAACTGAATAGAAAACCATAAAATGAAAGTAATATCTTACAGCCACCTAATCTTTGGAAAATCGAACAAGAACATACACTGGGGGAAAGACTCCCTATTTAATAAATGGTGCTGGGAGAACTGGATAACTACATGTAAAAGACTGAAACTGGACCTGCACCTTTTTCCACTCACAAGAATTGATTCAAGATGCATAAAAGATTGGAAACTAAAAACAATGGGGGGAAAAGAACCTTTAAAACAACTAAAGAGAAAAGAGACATTTCCCAAAAAGGAAGAGCAATTAGAACCACAGTGGATTTCTCATCTGACACAATGCGGGCAGAGGAAGTGATAGATTTTTCAAGATGCTGAAAGAACTATCAACTCTGAAGGCTGTATCTTGTGAAAACTGTCCTTCAGGAATGAAGGGAAAGCAAAGATATTCTCAAATGAAGGGAAACTAATAGAGTTCATTGCTAGCAAACCTACCTTTAAAGAATGGCTAAAGAAAGCTTTCTAGAAAGAAAATAGTAATAGAAAAAGTCTGGGACCTTCTTCTCAAAAGAAAGAATAATAGAATGGACAAACAGATGTAAATGTCATAGACTACCCTACACTTCATGTATTTTCTTAATCATTTAATTTACTTTATTTTTTATTTTTATTTTTGCAGACAGAGTTTCACTTTATTGCACTGGATAAAGTGCTATGGTGTCATAGCTCATAGCAACCTTAAACTCTTGGGCTGAAGTGAACCTCGTGGGCTGACGTGAACCTCTTGACTCAGCCTCCCAGGTAGCTGGGACAACAGGAACCACTCACAACGCCCAGCTATTTTTTTAGAGACAGGGGTCTTGCTTTTGTTCAGGCTGGTCTCCAACTCATGAGCTCAGGCAATTCACCCACCTTAGCCTCCCAGAGTGCTAGGATTATAGGCAAGAGACTGTATATATATACATATATATATATATACAAAATAAATAATACATATTTTGGTATATATAATACAAAAATAAAAAGGATTTTTATTGTTTCATGCCTTAGATTTTGGATATTCTAGAGCCTTTCCATTCCAATAGAAATTTTGGAATAAAGTGTTCTTTATTTATTATTAAAATCCTGCTAAGGTTTTAATAGACATTATGGTAAACCTATAGATCAATTCGGGGAGAATTGACATCTTTATTATGTTGAGTCTTTCTTTCTTTTCTTTCTTTTTTTTTTTTTTGTAGAGACAGAGTCTCACTGTACCTCCCTAAGGTAGAGTGCCGTGACGTCACACGGTTCACAGCAACCTCGAACTCTTGGGCTTACGTGATTCTCTTGCCTCAGCTTCCCAAGCAGCTGGGACTACAGGCGCCTGCCACAACGCCTGGCTATTTTTTTTTGTTGCAGTTTGGCCGGGGCTGGGTTTGAACCTGCCACCCTCGGCATATGGGACTGGCGCCCTACTCACTGAGCCACAGGCACTGCCCTGTTGAGTCTTTCTAATTGGAGAGACATACCCTATTAGAAAGACATACCCTATTTTTTCTAAATGGAGACACATACCCTATTAGAAAGACATATCCTATTTTTTCTAACTGGAGAGACATACCCTATTAGAATATATCTTTAGAATATAAAGATATATCACTTTATATCACATCCACATTTGTGGATATCACTCCTCCACAAATTGATCTATAGGTTTACCATAAGGTCTGTTAAAACCTCAGCAGGAGTTTAATAATAAATATAAAACAGTTTATTCCAAAATTTATTTTGGAAGGGAAAGGCCCTAGAATAGCCGAAAGATTTAAATCCAAGGCATGAAACAATAAAAATCTTTGAAAAACTGTAGGGAAAATGCTTGATGTTATCAGCCTCAGGAAAGATTTATGAAGAAGACTTCAGTGGCAATTGCAAAAATAACAAAAATAAACAAATTATACTTAATTAAACTGATTAGCATCTGTTCAGCTAAGGAGACAACAACCAAAGCAAAGAGACAACCTTCAGAATGGGAAAAGGTACTTGCATATTATAAATCAGACAAGAGCTTGATAACTAGGATCTACAGAGAACTCAAATTAATGAACATAAAAAGCCAACAATCTCTTATATTAATGGGCAAGAGAGATGAATAAAACCTTCCCTAAAGGAGATAGACAAATGGCTAGCACATATATGAAAAAAATGCTCATCGTCTCTAATTACCAGAGAAACACAAATCAAAACCACCCTAAGACATCACCTAACTCCAGTGAGAATGGCCCACATCACAAAATCTTGAAGCTGCAGATGCTAGTGAGAATGTGGAAAAAAGGTAACAGTTTTACACTGCTGGTGAGACTGCAAACTAATACAACCCTTTTGGAAGGATGTATGGAGAATCCTCAAAGAACTCAAACTAGACCTCCCATTTGATCCTGCAGTCCTGTTACTGGGCATCTATCTAGAAGAAAAAAAATCCTTTTATCATAAGGGCATTTGCCCTAGACTATTTATCACGGATCAATTTACAATTGCCAAACTGTAGAAACAACCTAAATGCCCACCAATCCAGGAATGGATTAACAAACTGTGGTATAAATATACCGTGGAATACTATTCAGCCACTAAAAAGATGGAAACTTTACATCTTTTATATTAACCTGAATGCAGTTGAAACACATTCCTCTTAGTAAAGCATCACAAGGAGAAGCAAGAATCCAGAAGCTTAATTAAAATGTGTCTTGGTGTGGGTTTCTTTGTATTTCTTGTGTTTGGGGTTCTCTCCGATTCTTGAATCTGTAGGATTCTTTCACTAGGTTTGGGAAATTTTTGACCATTATTGCTCTAAATACTTTTTTAGTCCCACACTCTTTGTGCTGGAATTCCTATGACATGAATCCTTTACTATAGTTCGCAGATCCCTGAGAGTCTGTGTTTTTTAGTCTGTTTTTTCTCTTTTGTTGAGATTGAGTAAATCCTATCAGTCTGTTTTAAAGTGTACTGATTCTGTCTTCCATCATCTTCACTATTGAGTCTATCCAGTGAGCTTTTATATTTTGATTATTATATCTTCAGTTCTATAATTTCCATTTGGTTTTCTCTCTCTTTTTTTTTTCTTGTTAAATCATAGCTGTGTACATTAGTGCAATCACCTGTACCCATTCTAAGATGCACCATAGATGTGGCCCCACCCATTACCCTCCCTCCACCAAAGCCTCCCCCCTCTCTTCCCCTTCCTTGGCCCTTTCCCCATAGTCTTGTGCTATAGTTGGGTTATAGTCTTCATGTGAAAGCTATAATTTAGCTTCATAGTAGGGCTGAGTACATTGGATACTTATTCTTCCATTCCTGAGATACTTTGCTAAGAAGAATATGTTCCAGCTCCACCCATGTAAACATGAAAGAGGTAAAGTCTCCATCTTTCTTTAAGGCTGCATAGTATTCCATGGTATACATGTACCACAATTTGCTAGTCCATTCGTGGGTCGATGGGCACTTGGGCTTCTTCCATGACTTAGCAATTATGAATTGGGCTGCAATAAACATTCTGGTACAGATGTCTTTGTTATATTGTGACTTTTGGTCTTCTGGGTATAAACCTAGTAAAGGAATTATAGGATCAAATGGCAGGTCTATTTTTAGGTCTCTAAGTATTCTCCAAACATCTTTCCAGAAGGAACGTATTAGTGGGCATTCCCACCAGCAGTGTAGAAGTGTGCCCTTTCCTCCACATCCACGCCAACATTTCTGGTTTTGGGATTTTGTTATGTGGGCTACTCTTACTGGGGTTAGGTGATATCTCAGAGTAGTTTTGATTTGCATTTCTCTGATGATTAAGGATGATGAGCTTTTTTTCATGTGTTTGTAGATCTTGCATCGGTCTTCTTTAGAGAAGTTTCTCTTCAAGTCCCTTGCCCACCCTGAGATGGGGTCACGTGTTCTTTTCTTGTTAATACGTTTGAGTTCTCTGTGGATTCTGGTTATTAGACCTTTATCAGAGGTATAACCTGCAAATATTTTCTCCCATTCTGAGGGCTGTCTGCTTGCTTTACTCACTATGTTCTTGGCTGTGCAGAAGCTTTTTAGTTTGATCAGGTCCCAGTAGTGTATTTTTGATACTGCTTCAATTGCCTGGGGAGTCCTCCTCATAAAATATTCACCCAGGCCATTACTTCAAGAGTTTTCCTGGCAGTTTCTTCAAGTATTTTTATAGTTTCATGTCTTAAGTTTAAATCTTTTATCCAGTGACAGTCTATCTTAGTTAATGGTGAAAGGCGTGGGTTCAGTTTCAATCTTCTACAGGTTGCCAGCCAGTTTACCCAGCACCATTTGTTAAATAGGGAATCTTTTCTCCACTGAATGTTTTTAATTGGCTTGTCAAAGATCAAATAACAGTAAGTAGCTGGATCCATCTCTTGGTTCTCTATTTTGTTCCAGACATCTGCTTCTCTGCTTTTGTGCCAGTACCATGCTGTTTTGATCACTATGGATTTATAGTACAGTCTCAGGTCTGGTAGTGTGATTCCTCCTGCTTTGTTTTTATTGCTCAGTAATGCTCAGTAATATTCGAGGTTTTTTCTGATTCCATATAAAACGAAGTATTATTTTTTCAAGATCTTTAAAGTATGACAGTAGAGCTTTAATAGGAATTGCATTAAAGTTATATATTGCTTTGGGCAGTATGGACATTTTAACAATGTTGATTCTTCCCAGCCATGAGCATGGTATATTTTTCCATCTGTTAACATCTTTGGCTATTTCTTTTCTTAGAGTTTCATAGTTCTCTTTCTAGAGATCTTTCACGTCCTTTGTTAGGTATACTCCCAAATATTTCATCTTCTTTGGCACTACTGTGAAAGGAATAGAGTCCTTGACTGTTTGTTCAGCTTGGTTATTGTTGGTATATATAAAGGCTACAGATTTATGGATGTTGATTTTGTAGCCTGAGACATTGCTATATTCCTTGATCACTTCTAAAAGTTTTGTAGTAGAATCCCTGGTGTTTTCCAGATATACGATCATATCATCTGCCAAGAGTGAAAGTTTGATCTCTTCTGACCCTATGTGGATACCCTTGATCGCCTTTTCTTCCCTAATTGCAATGGCTAAAACTTCCATTACAATGTTAAAGAGAGTGGAGACAATGGGCAACCTTGCCTGGTTCCTGATCTAAGTGGAAATGATTTCAATTTAACTCCATTCAATACGATATTGGCTGTGGGTTTGCTGTAGATGGCCTCTATCAGTTTAAGAAATATCCCTTCTATACCAATTTTCTTAAGTGTTCTGATCATGAAGGGATGCTGGATATTATCAAAAGCTTTTTCTGCATCAATTGAAAGAATCATATGGTCTTTATTTTTAAGTTTGTTTATGTGTTGAATTACATTTATAGA
Organism: Nycticebus coucang; assembly: GCF_027406575.1. NCBI lineage: Eukaryota > Metazoa > Chordata > Mammalia > Primates > Lorisidae > Nycticebus > Nycticebus coucang. The sequence goes on from NC_069796.1 coordinate 83,342,390, forward strand.
TTTACGTATATTGAACCAGCCTTGAGACACTGGGATAAATCCGACTTGGTCATGGTGTATAATTTTTTTGATGTGTTGTTGGATTCTGTTTGTTAGGATCTTATTGAGTATTTTAGCATCTATATTCATTAGTGATATTGGTCTATAATTTTCTTTTCTTGTTGGGTCTTTCCCTGGTTTGGGGATCAAGGTGATGTTTGCTTCGTAGAATGTGCTGGGTAATATTCCTTCTTTTTCTATATTTTGGAAGAGATTTAGTAGTATAGGTACTAATTCTTCTTTAAATGTTTGGTAGAATTCTGACGTAAAGCCATCTGGTCCTGGGCTTTTCTTTTTAGGGAGATTTTGTGTAGTTGATGCTATTTCAGAACTTGATATAGGCCTGTTCAACATTTCCACTTCGTTCTGGCTACGTCTTGGTAGGTGGCGTGCTTCCAGCTATTGGTCGATTTCTTTCAGATTTTCATATTTGTGAGAGTAGAGTTTCTTGTAGTATTCGTTAAGGATTTTTTGAATTTCTGAGGGGTCTGTTGTTATTTCATCATTACCATTTCTGATTGATGAAATTAGAAATTTTACTCTTTTTTTCCTGGTTAGCTTGGCCAAAGGTTTATCTATTTTATTGATCTTTTCAAAAAACCAACTTTTGGATTTATTGATCTGTTGTATATTTCTTTTGTTTTCAATTTCATTTAATTCTGCTCTGATTTTGGTTATTTCTTTTCTTCTGCAGCATTTGGAGTTGATGTGTTCTTCTTTCTCCAGTTGCTTGAGACGTTCCATTAAGTTATTAACTTCTTCTCTTTCCATTTTCTTGAGGAAGGCTTGCAGTGCTATAAATTTCCCTCTTAGGACTGCCTTTGCAGTATCCCAGAGGTTCTGGTAATTCGTGTCTTGATTGTTGTTTTGTTCCAAAAATATGGTGATTTCCTTCTTAATCTCATCTATAACCCATCTATCCTTCAGCATAAGGTTGTTTAGCTTCCATGTTCTTGTATGGGTATGCAGATTCCTGTTGTTATTGAGTTCAACTTTTATTCCATGATGGTCTGAAAAGATGCAAGGAATAATTTCTATTTTTTTAAATTTTCTGAGGTTAGATTTGTGGCCTAGGATGTGGTCAATTTTGGAGTATGTTCCATGGGCTGATGAGAAGAATGTGTATTCAGTTTTTTTGGGATGAAATGTTCTGTAGATGTCTGTTAAGTCCAGATGTTGAATGGTTAAGTTAAATCTAAAATTTCTTTGCTTAGCTTCTTTTTGGAGGATCTATCCAGGACTGCTAAAGGGGTGTTAAAATCTCCAACTACTATGGAAGTGGAGGAAATCGAGTTGCTCATGTCTGTTAGAGTTTCTCTTATAAATTGAGGTGCGTTGTGGTTGGGTGCATAAATATTAACAATTGAGATCTCATCATATTGAGTATTACCTTTAACAAATATGAAGTGTCCATCCTTATCCTTAATTATTTTGGTTGGTTTGAAGCCTATTGCATCTGTGAACAGGATTGTAATGCCTGCTTTTTTCTGCTTTCCATTTGCCTGGAATATAGATGACCATCCTTTCACCTTGAATCTATATCTGTCTTTTAATGTAAGATGTGATTCTGTATGCAGCAGATATCTGGCTTGAGTTTTTGTATCCAGTCCGCCAACCTATGCCTCTTTAGAGGACAATTTAAACCGTTCACATTAATTGAGAGTATTGATAAGCCTTTCGAGAGTCCGGTGGACATTTTTAATCCTTTTGCGACTGTGGAAGTTGGAATTTGATCAAAAATTTTTTGGGTGGGTTTACTTTTGTGGTGGAGAATTATGCTAGTCTTTATGGAAGATAGGTCTAAGAATGTCCTGGAGAGCTGGTTTAGTTGTGGCAAATTTCTTCAACATGTGAATGTCTTTGAAGTATTTAATTTCTCCATCATAAATGAAGCTCAGTTTAGCTGGGTACAGGATCCTGGGTTGAAAGTTATTTTGTCTTAGGAGATTAAAAGTCGATGACCATCCTCTTCTAGCTTGAAAGGTTTCAGCAGAGAGATCTGCAGTTATTCTGATATTCTTCCCCTTGTAGGTAATGGTTTTCTTTTGTCTGGCAGCTTTCAGAATTTTCTCCTTCATATTAACTTTAGTGAAATTGATTATGATGTGTCTGCGATGTCTTATTTGGGTTGAGTCGTGCTGGAGTTCTGAAACTGTCTGCTATCTGAATTTCGGAATCTCTTGGCATGTCTGGAAAGTTCTCCTTCATAATCTCATGGAGAAGAGACTCTGTGCCTTGTGAAGCCACTTTGTCACTTTCGGGGATCCCTGTAAGACGAATATTGGTTTTCTTCAAATTATCCGAGAGCTCTCTGAGAGAGTGGTCTGTTTTTGCTCTCCATTTCTCTTCTTCTTTGAGGGTTTGGGAGCATTCGAAAGCTTTGTCTTCAATGTCAGAAATCCTTTCTTCTGCTTGCTCCATTCTGTTACTGAGGGATTCTACTGTGTTTCTCAGATCTTTGAGGGATGCAACTTTTTGTCTCAATGTGTCGAAATCTTTGGTCATTTGGTCTTTGAATCCATTGAATTCTTGAGATAACTTTTGGAATTCTAATTCGATCTTATTTGCTATCCAGATCCTGAATTCAATTTCTGACATCTCAGCTATTTGTTTGTGCATGGAATCTTGTGCTGTTTCTGCCCCATTGATCCTTGGGGGAGTTGATCTACTCTGATTATTCATATTGCCAGAGTTTTTCTGTTGATTTCGCCTCATGATTGTTTTTCACCATTGCCTCTGGCTGTCCTCAGAGTTGGGGAGGTGTCTCTCCAAGATTAGACCCCAGCGGGATCACTCTATTGTTGCTGGATCTTTGTAGGGAGTGACCCTGTGTAGTTCCTCTGGGGCTGCTCTAGCTAGGGAGTTCTGGTTGTGGAAGCAGCTCCGGTTTGTGACACACGTGGATCCAGCAACAGGGCTGGGGGTGGTGCACACGGTTCTGGGAGTGCCAGGCGCCCAGTGACTTTGGCACAGAGAGCCCAAGGCTCCAGCAGTCTCTGGCCAGGAGAAAAGCTCTGCACAGAGGCAGGGAGGACTCCAAAGGGGACGCAGCTACCAGAGTCCCTGTCCAGATGAACAGGCTAGTGTGGAAGCTGGGAGGACACAGGAGGGAGGACGCAGGGTTGCGTGGCTCCCGCAGTTCCCGGTCAGGGAATGTGGAGGCCCAGTAGGTGCGGGTCACTGGTCGGGGGTCGCTGCACAGCTCTCATGGAGGTCTGGGCGGCGCCAAGCCCAGGAGTTTGAGGTTGCTATGAGCTGTGACATCACGGCACTCTACCCAGGGCAACAGCCCAAGGCTCCAGTGTGCCAAAACCGTCTCACTCTGCCCCTACGGATTAAGGCTGTAAGGCAGCTAAGTCCCCGCCTTTAGGCTGCTCAGTCAGTAGGTTAGTTTGACTCACCCAATCCTTGCTCCGAGACCCTGAGGGCGGAGCTTGCCGGGGTAGTTCTTTCACAATGGCGCCCTGAACCCAGCTCAGTGGCTCAGTCTGGGGCCCCAGACAATGCCCAAAGTTCTCCACACTCCTGCTCAAGCTGTCCCCAAAGCAGTTCAACTGAGTGCCGAGTCCAAGAACACCAAAACAGTTCACAGGTAAGGCCTTTCCGGTTTGCAGTCTCACTGCTGCTTGTACTTATGGTTGCTGGTGTGACTAGGTCGATCGAACACACGCAACCACTTGCCAGTTTTCCACTGTTTTTGTCCTCCTCTTGGGGTCCAGAAGTCCCTTGCTGGATCCCTATATCCTCAAAGGGATGATTATAGGCAGATCCCACAGGCCAGAGATGCCTGGAGTCTTGTCTCACCAGACTGGCTGTTCCCAGTTGCAGGGAAGCTGTTACTCAGTCGCCATATTTAATGTCTCCCCACCCCCTATTTTTCTTTTAGGGACTCATTTTGTTGCCCTCAAGAGAGTGCTATGGCATCATAGCTCACAGCAATCCAAAACTATTGGACTCAAGCAATCCTCTTGATTCAGCCTCCCAAGTAGCTGGGACTATAGGCAGCTCCCACAGCACCCAGTTATTTTTAGAGACAGGGTCTTGCTCTTGCTTAGGTCAGTCTCAAGCTCCTGAGCTCAGGCAATTCACCCACGTCAGTCTCCCAGAGTGCTGGGATTACAGGCATGAGCCACCACACCTGATCCATTTGGTTCTCTTTTAAACTTTTTTTTTTTTTTTTTTGCTGAATTTAAAAATTTTTTTTCACTTTTTGTGAAAAAATTTATAATTGATTGTTGAAGCATTTTAATGATGGCTGCTTTATGACAATTCTAACATCTGATTTATTTCAGCACTGACATCAGTTGATGTCTTTTTTCATTCAAGTTGTGGTTTTCCTGGTTTTTGGTATGATGAGTGATTTTCTACTTGACCCTTTATATTTTGGTTATTATGTGAGGGGACCCTTAAACTTGTTTAAGTTTTAGTAGACAGCTGCCCAGGTTAGCATGTAGTTTCTGCCTACATTTGCAGGCTTTAGTTCTAATAATAGTTTGGTATTCTGAGCCTTTGCATGATATTCTGGTCTCCTGGGTTGTTCTGGTGCTGTTGGGGGTACCCACTCAGTTCCTGCTGGGGCCTTCTGTGGGAGCAGGAGGTACTGTCTGCTTTGCCTGGTATAGATAGGTGACCTTTATGGGAAGCAGGGAAAAAAAACCACTGGGCCTGGGTCTTTTTGTGCCACTGGGTGGAGGGCAGGAGATACAGGGCTTTGCTGATGCTGCCACTATAGGCCCACTAGTGTCCTGGTTGTAGCCCAGGGTCTGAGACATTCCAAGACTTTGCTTCTGCTGCTGCTGAGAACAGATGGCAGTGCTTCTGGGTATGGAGTGGGAGCTGGGGTGAATTTCCTGGATTTCTAGGATTTTCCTGTTCTGTTGTTGCCAGTGGATCGTATGGCCAAGCTGTGGTGCAGGGGCAAGATTCTGAAGTTTTAATCCAGTTTCTCAGCTCTTCTCTCTCCTGGATTAGTTTCTATTGTCTGAAGTCTACGTCAGCTATGACTTGAGTATCTGCTTTTCAGTTTCCCCCTCTGTCCTCTCCTCATTTTTGCTTTGTGGGTTTGTTTACCTCTATTCATTCCTTTATGGTAGCTTCCTGGGAGTTTTGAGGACAAGAGAAATCAGAGGGTTATAGTCAACATTTCATCATAAACAGAATTTTCCATTTTTAGTCTCCTGTCTATCTATGGTCATATAGGTCCCTTTCCTCATTGCTAATATTGCTTATTTCTGTTTCTAGCTCCCCCCCCCCGTTAAAGTCAGACATGTCAGAATTTTGTCTATTATTTACTTTTTATTGGCATTTTTTTGAATAGTCATTTCATGAGACTTTTATTTTGTATTTCATTAATACTTTTCTTTTCTTAATTTCCACCTACTCCCTTGGTAGTTACTTTATTATTCATTTTCTTCATAGAAATGAATGCTTAGATAATTTGTTTCCAACTTTATTTTATGACCATTTTTCTTACATTTTCCTTTTATTCAATCAATGACTTTTAAGATACAATATTCTCATTGATATCACATTATACATTAATATTTTACTTTGTGTTTCTTCTTTTAAAATTAGCTACTTATGAAGTCGTAAAGCTTCCAGATGGCTTTGGAATTATGAATAGGTGTGAGTGGGGGGATGAGGGGGGTGGAGCAGGAAGAAACTCCCTTTTGTAGTTAATTTCTCATTATTGCTTCATGTTAAGAAAATACTCTGTACAATTTCTACATTTTAGGATTTACTTAGATGTCCTTTATGGCTGAGTAAAGTAATGTTGATTTTTATTCCATAAGTATTTGAAGGTAGTGATAGCTTCTAGGAGAGATTGTCACGCTTGTATGTAGAAGAAAAAGACTTTTCATTGCAGCTCTTAAAAATAATATTTATTGAGTGCATATTTTATGCTCTGCATTATTCCAGGGGTTCTCAATCTTGACACTATTGACATTCTGGGCTGGGTAATTCTTGTTGCAGGAGCTGTCCTGTGCATTATAGGACTTTCAGCAGCTTTCTTGGCCTCTCTACCTACTAGTAACATCCCCATCAGTTATTGAACCAAAAATGCCTCCAGACAATGCCAAATATCCTCTGGGTGCAAAATCAATTCCCAGCTGAGAACCGCTGGATTATCTTACCGGTTTATATTTATGAATTCATTTAATTCTCATGGCAAACATATGTGGTACTGTAGAGGTAACTGTAATCTACTGGTACCCTCATTTTACAAATGAGTATCTGTAAACAGAAGCCTGGTGAAGTTAAAAGTCGTTTTCCAAGGTCACAGGGCTATTAAGCATCATTTGTAATTGTAAGCAAAGCCCCAAAACTCAGAATCCAGAATCAACCTAAGTGTCATTCAGTAATGTCATTCTCAGCCAGGATCTTACTCTGTCACCCTGGCTAGATTGCAGTGGCATCATCATAGCTCATTGCAACCTCCAACTCTTGGCCTCAAGCAATCACCTTGCCTGCCTTGTATGCATTGTAGAACATGCACACAAAAGAATGTAGAACAAATTAACTGATTCATTTATGATTTGTTTGTTATTGATTTATGATGAATAAATCTCAAAATAGCATTGAGAGAAAAGCAAGTTGCAGACATCTTTAGATGAGGATAAAATATGCAATAGCACCTGTAATCCTTCCGAGGACTCCAATTAGACTTAGACTTTTTCTTTGCAATTTATTTTCCATTCCTAGAATTGTCTTTGTGTCTGTGTCCACGGGAGCCATGGTTTAGGTCTTCTTTGAGGCAGAGCCTCAAGCTATTGCCCTGGGTAGAGTGTCATGGTGTCACAGCTCACAGCAACCTCCAACTCCTGGGCTTAAGCGATTCTCTTGCCTCAGCCTCCCGGGAGTACCTGGGATTACAGGTGCCCGCCACAACGCCCAGCTATAATTTGGTTGTAGTTGTCATCGTTTGGCAGGCCCAGGCCGGATTCAAACCTGCCACGTATGTGGTGTATGTGACTGGCGCCTTAGCCGCTCGAGCTACAGGCGCCACCAGTTTGGGTCTTCTTTTCTAGGTCTTTTCCTTTTAGGCAGCTGGCTTTCTATAAGTGGGTAGTACTTGTTGACTGACAGCTGTCACCACAGGGCTAACTTTGTCCCTGAAGACCTGTTGACAGCAAACCCCTTCTCCTCGCCTTTGCCAGCTTGGCACTATCTGTCCCAACTGGGTAGCTGGATGGGTGCCTGAACTGCTGCTACAGCTGAGTGGCTGTGAGGATCACAGGTGGTGCTGCCCCAGCCAATTCACACACTGCCTGTTCCTTTGTGAAAAACATTTAACTACCAAAATCTCCCATTCTTCATATTAGGGGCTCATACGGCCTTTACTCCTTTACTTTCATGTTAGCAGCATCTTGGGAAAATAGCAGGTACTCAACCAATGCACACTCTCACGTCAGTTAATACTCAAGTATCTGTTCTCCAGTTCCCCAAATTGTATTGCTATTGTTCTGTCCTCCCCACAGTTGTAAGTTTATGTGTGTGTATGTGGGTGGGTGTGGGTATGTGTGTGTGTCTGTCTGTGTGTGTACCACTTGTTAAAATGCTGAGTGCAGTGCCTCATGCCTATACTCCTAACACTTTGAGAGGCAAAGGCAGGCAAGGTGATTGCTTGAGGCCAAGAGTTGGAGGTTGCAGTGAGCTGTGCACTGTAGCGTGGATGACAGAGTAAGATCCTGGCTCAGAAAAGAAAAATAAAGGAAAGAAGGAAGGGAGGGAGGGAGGAAGGAAGAAAGGAAGCAAGGAAATGCTGAAATATCTGGGTTTGGAGCTCCAGATGCACCACAACCCCTCCCCCACACCAGACTCCCACAGCTCTCCCGTCCCCACCATCCACAATCCTGCAGCTGATGGGTGGGGCCTGGTTTAGCAGGGAAGATCCTCCACAGCCCCCCAGCTCCAGGGCCAGTCTTGGTCCTGGGTGACCAGAATCTTCCTGCCTTTGGCTATTTTGAGCGTCACCCTCACTTGGGAGGGTGCAGAATCACGTGCATGGGGGTGATCCTGATGGCCTCATCTCTAACTCACAAGGACGATTTGGGGCCACTGGCATGGACACAAGGCTAGGGTTCAGACTCTTCCACTTCCCAGAAGTGTGATTTTAAAGACATCACCTGGACTCTTCGAATCTCAGCTTCCATGTCAGTGAGATGGGGATGAGGATTTCTCCTGCAGATTGGTTGGGAACATTAGAAGAAGCACTGTGCGAGCAACCAAATCCAGTGCCCCAGACCGGCTGATTAGCAACCTCCCTCGAGGAAGGCACTATAACTTGCACGAAGCCCACCAGGTGGAGCCATTGGCATCTGCAGCTTCTATTGCTTTTGTCGGCTGTTTTTCCTTTTAAAATGATGGAGCCCTGGGAAGACAGAATCAGAATCTCTGGGGTTGGAGCTAAAACATGTATTTTAACAAACAATTTCAGTCAACACTATGGAAATCCGAGACACACTGACTTAGAGCACCAAGTAGGTGGGTATAGGCTTCCCTCTCTGCCCCCCTCCTCCCTCCTGACCCTTGGCTCTCCTCCATTTGGCTCAAGACCTTCAGGTCTCCTGCTGGATGAGCCCCCTGGATGGATGGGATGGCTTCTGTTTGAGACCATTTCTTGGCTTTGGTCTTGGCCGTCCCTCCAGGACACAGCTCCTGTGTATGTTGTCCATCCCCATGTCGAGTCTCTGGGTGAGACTTGGACCCTGCAGCCTGTGGGGAGAGGCAACTGGGTAAGTAACACCTATTATGGAATACGTGATTTCTCCTGGGAACACCCCTCAGCAATGTTAAGCAAAGGAAGGTGTGTCAGGAGGTGGCTTCAAAAGTTTAAGTTAGAGATGATGGGACCTGGACTCAGGTGTGGTAGAAGACAGGAGAGGACACAGGAAGTTTTTGGGACGTGGACGGTATCTAGGTGGCTACAGATATGGGTGGAGTAGATTTGAACTCAGCTTTTCTGACTCAGTGCTGACAGCCAGCACTTGCCTGCTGTTCAGACAGATGTCCTTAGTGCCACAGGGACTCTCGGGTTTGTGTCATCTGCCTGGGTCCCTCCTCAGAGCTGCCAGACCCCGTGACAGGTTGTCCCTCTGACACCTCACAGTCGTGGTGGAACTCATGCCCACCCTGCTGCTGTCTGAGATCCCTCCCTGGGGGCTGCACCTGCTCCCTCTGCCAGAATCTTGCTTGTTCCCCCTTCCCATCTCCCAAGTCTTGCTGATTCTGCTCCCCAAATCTGTCCACTTCTCTTCATTTCCACTGCCACCGTTATGGTCCAAGAACACTGTCTTGAAGTAGGTGGCTGTGGTGGCAGACCTTTCCAATACACTCCCCCTACAGCAGTCAGAGGGATTGTCCCCAAATGCAAATCTATGTCTACATACTGTGGCACCCCATTCTCTTAGAACAAAGTCCAAACTGGTTGCCAGGATAATGATGCAACTGGCGGCCTCTCCAGCTCTGCCTAGGCTGTTCCCCACTGCAGCTCGGGCACCGCCTCCCCTCAAGATGAGCTCAGTCTTGAGATTTCCTGTGTGCCCTCAGGTCTCTGTGGTAGGCTCTTTCCCCTGCCCATTTCCTACATTCAAAGCACAGTCTGTATTTCCTTCATAATGGATATCCACATGGTGATGATGTATTTGCTCATCGCCCTGGTTATTGTCTGTCTCTCCCCCACAGCTGTCACTTGTCTTCACACTGGTGTTGAATGACTGGCCAATGTGTTCCAGGATCCAGAGGAATCCCAGATCCCTGGGGCCAGAGTGGCCCGGAAAAGCTTCCCGGACAGCTTTCCGGAGATAAAGCTGCAAGGAGGGGCAGGCTTTTTGTAAGTACAGACTATTTCAGGTAGGCTCAAGTGTGAGAGACAGAACTGAAATGTGCACATAGGAGACAAAGGGGACCAGCCTGGCTGCAGGGGGCTGTAAGAGTGCTGCAGGGGTCAAGGATGTGAACACAGAGGGCCTCAAACACCAGGGTGACAAGGATGCTCCCAGGAATCCCAGAGGCCCTAAGCAGATCTAGTACTCCAGAGCAGCCCCCACGCTGGTTCCTGCAAGGGGCCAGAGCACAGCCTGGTCCGCTGTGGGCCCCACCCTGCCTGAGTTTACTTTGGCTGCTGTCTTAGTTCATTTTCTGTTGCTGTAACAGAATATCACAGACTGTGTGGTATATAACAAACAGAAATTTATTTGGCCCACAATGCCAGAAGCTGGGAAGTCCAAGATCGAGGGGTTGGCATCTGGAGAGGGCCTTCTTGCTGCATCGTCCTGCAACCAGAATTTCTTTCTTCAGTAGGTCCTTGGTCTTGGGGATTCAAAGAATGAACCCACTGACCACAGATTAGTGGTAAGATAGGATTTTATTAGACAGAAAGGAATACAGGAGTAAAAAGCACCAGATCTTCTGGGCCAGAGGACTAAAAAGCACCAGAACTTCTGGCAGAGGGAAAGACCCAAGTGGAAGACTTCACATGGGTCCTTTGTCTAGGGATATAAGGTCTTGAGAATTACATTTGGCCAGGACTTGGTAGATAGAAACACTTTTTCAATGACTTATTGACAAATGAATGAATGCAGTCCCTCCAGCTTGGGGCAAAAGGTCGGGGCGTTCCCTTCATGTAATTGCCCAGGCCTAGGAAAACTTGGGTCCCCTGTCCAGCCTTGAATGGGAGGACCTTGTATCAATCCCATGGCAGAAGGTGGAAGGGTGAGAGAGTGTACATGTATGTAAGAGAGAGAGAGCGAGATGAGGCCAAATCCACTATTATGGCATTAATCCATTCAGCAGAGTTCTCATGACCTAATCATGTCTTAAAGGTTCTATCTATCAACAGTTGCACTAGGGACTAAGTTGCTAACACATGAAATTTGGGGGACACACTTTTCTGCCCAACTTCTGTGGTCTTCCTGAGTCTCAACCTCCTATTCTCCAGGTCAGCAAGTCAGAGCCATGCCTATCACAGCACAGGCCCCTCAACCCCCTCCTTCTCCCAGTCTGGAGCCAGCACTTAGCAACCCTGGGCTGCTCCCAGCCTGCCCCCACCTGCCTGGCCCTTAGGGTGCTTTAGCCACACTCTCAACCCCAGTTTCCTTGTCTATAAACGGGGTGAAGCCATTTCTTCTCTGACCCTATGAAACACTTTCCCCACTTTCCCTATGTCAGATCTTCTGAGCCAGTGGGGGTGGGGATGTCTGCTGGGGCTGACCCGTGACCAGAAAATAGTCCCCACCAGCCCTGGAATTGGACCCAAGACGTGCTTTTCTCCTTGCACCACAGCTGGACAGGGCTACTTCTTTCCTTGCCATCTCCCCTCTGCACCCTCAATTCTTATCTTGACAAAGGGCAGGGCCTCACCTTCTGGCCCTAGGATACCTCTCCTCCTACCTTTTCAACCTTCCAAACCAACGCAGTTCTCTGCCAAAGGCTGAGTGTGCCAGCTATCCGTGGGTGCCTGCCCAGGGCTTCCTGGCTACAGCTGGTGCTAGAGGATCAGACAGGAGGGATGACCCACTCCACCTAGCTTCTGGAAAGCCCTGGGGAATTCCAAGCTTGTGGCTGGCCACACCCATGCCCGCACACCCTGCCTCCCAATACCACTACTGCCTCACCCACACCCATCATCTGTGGCTACCCACTCTCTCACTCCCAGGCCCACTTACTCGTTCTGGGAGTCTCTCTGAGGACCTCAGACCCCAAGAATGAATGACCTTGGACTTTACGCATAACCTTTTGCAGAACTTCTTTTCTCAATTTGGTATTTTGTGGGATGCAACTTCTCCCCTTCTATCTGGCCAAGTGCTTGGAGGCTGCTGTGAACCCATTCCCTGTTTCTTGTACACACAGACTGATAAACCTGGCTGAACTCTGAGCACTCCCCCAGAGACCTCCCACTCTCTGGACAGGATCAGGCACATGTGGGAGCCACCACACCAGCCTCTGCATGGCTGAGGGACAGGGTTAGGAACCCTTCATCCTCCAGTCGTGTTCTCCTCCAGTGGATTAGGCCAGACGTTCAGAAGGTAGAAGCTTGACTCGGTTATCAGAAGCCACAGGCACGGAGGCAAATGCTGTCCCTCCAGCCATGCCAGGGGAAAGAAGCAAGGCAGAAAGGACTCTATGAAATGGGATTTTTGGCCAGGCCTGTCCTATACCTGAAAATTAGCAGGTACAAATCTGGCCTGGAGGTGCTGATCTGAGAACACACCCAGGCCCAAGACATATTCTCCCAGCTCAGTGCCACCTACTAGGAACTGCCTGGATACCTGTGGGTGAGTTCACAGCTGCATAGAGCCTTTTTTTAGCCTTTGCAGCCTCCTCCTACAGTTACCCTCCCCCTCTCCCAGGCAGGTAGGCAGAAATTACCACCCCCCATTTTCAGAGGAAACTGACATCAGAGAGGTTGATACTTAATTTCCCGGGGTGTTGTGTGGCACATGTGTCTCACTCCCTTGACTCCTGTCACTCCTCCTGTCTGGGGCAGGTAAGGATGATTTGGGGGCAGAACTCAGTCTGGTTCCTACCAAGTACTGAGGCCATCAGTTGGGGGCCGAGGCTGGCACTGATGAGTGAGCTGATCAGCAGAGAGGCTCTGCAGCCCAAATGGCATGCTTAGCAGCCAGGACAAGCACCCTGACCCTGACCAGCCCTGGGCAGCCTGCAGACAGTGAGGATGCAGGGAATTCCCAGGGGTACCTGCCAGAGACACAGAGGGGGCATCTTTCACTGAAGCATACACTCTCCTCCACGAGGAGTTCCCTTTAGGCTCTCTCCTGCTCTACTCTTGGCAGATGGGTTCTCCTCTCAACACCTCGCCCAGGCAAGGGACCCAAAGGCTAACTCAGAGGATTCCACTCTCTGCCAAAGTTATTGCTTCTGAGGTGAGCAGTGCAATCCAGGATATGAGGACACCATCCAGGGACTTTCGGAGGAACTATTTTCTGTGGATTTTTTAAGGTAGGTGCATGGAAGTGTGAGATGCTGCTGGGGAGTGAAGGCAACACAGAGTGTGGCAAATCGGGGGGCTAGTTGGATTAGTGGTAGATCTGTGGGCCTGAGGACCAGCACGAGCCCCTGACCAGCCATGCTGACCATCTATACCCCGGGCTTCAGCTAACCAACCAGCACAAGTCCTTGTCTTAAAGCTAGTCTCCACTAGGTGTCCCCCCACCAAGAGGAGTCCAGCTAGGCTCAGAGCCCAGGGTCTGAGGCCACAGTGAAGTCCTGATGGAGTATGGTTGTGGGACTCCACAGGGAGGTTCTACGTGAAGGCTGAGTGGACAAAAGGCAGGACTTGGAGCTGTGCAGTGGGAACACAGCACTGATTCTCTCTGGAGGAAACCATTTTTCCCAGGGGGCTACAGGAGCCATTCCTTTAATAAACATGCAGGCTCCACCCATCCCTGAGAGGGGATGTGGGAGCTGGGTCAGATCTGCTCTGCCCTGCCCTCCAGGATTTGTGGTAGGAACAGGGGACAGGCCTGGCCTCACACCAGGCAACCTGCGTCCCTGCTGCAGGCTCTGAGCCCTTCTCTGTGCGATAAGGGTCAGAAGGGATCGCCTCTGGCTCAGGGAGGCAAATCACAGGGACAGATGTAAATACCCTGAAATGCGAATGGGGCAGGAAGGACCTGGGTGGGAGGGGCCCAAGCTGGTGAGGATGCTGAGCACTGGCTTGGGATGCCACCTCACTGCTCCAGCCTACCTGGGGCTTCTCAGCAATCCCTCAGGCTAGGCCAGGCCAGGCTGCAGAGGGCCCCAGGGGAAGTAGATGCTACTTCTCGATTGCTTCACTTTAAGTCGCATTTATTGTGTTTCCACAATCCAAGATGAAAATTTAGCTCTCTTTCTTTCCCTCTCTGCCTTCAACTCCCACACCCACTTTTACTCTCTCATCTTCCTAATGTATGCAGTTTTCATGTCATTTTGGTTAGATTGCTGTTTAGGAGTAATGTCATTGTGACTGTGTAAATGCTACTCATAGCTGAACCACGTGGTGCTACAATTACTTTTCCTTTCCTAGAACAGCTTTGTGTTTGCACTAGTGGTATGACTGTCACCTGTTTCTCTATGAACTTGTTACTAATTTTATCCCCCAAAGTCTCCCCAGTGAGATAAATCTACTTTCAATTGTGTAAAAACACATTAGGCTCCAGGCTCTCTCCTCCTGGAGCCTCCTCACATGTTCCAGGCTGAATGAGTAGCCCTTGTCCCAGCATATGGCTTTCACACAGGAGCCTCCCTTCACCATCATTCTGGGGCTCTCTTTTTGCCTCACTATTGAGCTAGACACTCACTTCTTGGACTCTTTGACCCTCTGGCTACTCTTTCTTCACTTTCTTCCTGGTATTGTAAGCATATTCTAGAAACCAGAGGCATGGGAGATAATTATTTTGAGGACTTGAGTATCTGCAAGTGTGTTTAAATTACCCTCAAGCATGGTAGGTGGGTTAGTTGGATTTACATATCTAGGTTGGAAGTATATTTTTTCCCCATTATTTGGAAGATGCCTGCTTCCTGGCAGAGCTACTATTGAGACATTTGAAACATTATTACTGATCTTTTTAAATGAAACTTTTTTTCTTTCTACCTGGGAGCTTATTGGGGCGGCACCTGTGGCTCAGTGAGTGGGACACCGGCCCCATATACCGAGGGTGGCGGGTTCAAACCCAGCCCCAGCCAAACTGCAACAACAACAACAAAAGTAGCCGGGCGCTGTGGCAGGCGCCTATAGTCCCAGCTATTCGGGAGGCTGAGGCAAGAGAATCGCCTAAACCCAGGAGTTGGAGATTGCTGTGAGCTGTGATGCCATTGCACTCTACCGAGGGTGATAAAGTGAGACTCTGTCTAAAAAAAAAAAAATTGCACTTTTTATTAAATGTGCTAAAATTTCATAGTGATGTGTTTGGTGTTGGTGTATTTTCATCAGTTGTGCAGAGCACGTGTTCTGGGGGAGTGTTCTTTTTCATTCTGGAGACCTATGCTTCCAGTAAGTTTCTTGAACATTCCTTTGGTATCTCCGTCTCCTCTGTTTTCTCTGTTCTCTCTGAAACTCCTATTATTCAAATGTTATACTTCTCGGGCTAGGTTAAACATTTTTTTCTTTTTTTTTTTAAGACAGAGTCTCACTTTGTCGCCGTCAGTACAGTGTCATGGTGTAACAGCTCATAGCAACCTCAGACTCTTTGGGCTTAAGCGATTCTCTTGCCTCAGCCTCCCAAGTAGCTGGGACTATAGGCACCTGCCACAATGCCCAGCTATTTTTCTTTTATTGTAGTTGTCATTGTTGTTTGGCAGGCCTGGGCTGGATTCGAACCGGCCAGTTCCAGTGTATGTGGCTGGCGCCCCCTAGCTGCTGAACTACAGGCGCTGAGCCTGGGTTAAACGTTTTTAAATCTGTTTTCTCCTCATATATTCTTTTTTGGTTCTGATTACATAATGATGTAAGCCAAGGAAATTTATTTATTTATTTTATTATGGGTTAAAATCAGGATGCATATGATTAGGTTACATTATTTGCATTTGTAAGGTAAAGTCCAAAGGCTGAGTTGTGATTGAGTCCTTCACCCAGGAAATGTGCCATATACCCCTACCTTGTACCCAATAGGTGGGAAATAATCGAGTTCCTGCTCTCCTTTTGAATTTAATTTCTCTCTGAACCCACCAGCCTCAGTATATGGGGCTGGTGCCCTACTTGATGAGCCAAGTTATCCTCATTTTTTTGGTGACAGAATCTCACTATGTCACCCTTGGCAGAGTGCTGTGGTGTCACAGCTCACAGCAACCTCAAACTCTTAGGCTTAAGCAATTCTCTTGCCTCAGCCTCCCAAGTAGCTGGGACTACAGGTGCCTGCCACAATTCCCAGCTATTTTTTGGTTGCAGTTGTCATTGTTGTTTAGTAGATTTGGGCTGGATTCTAACGTGCCACCTTTGGGGCATGGGGCATGTGGCTGGCGCTGTAACCACTATGCTATAGGCACCAAGCCTCATATTTTCTATATCTTTGTTCAATTTTATATTTCTAGGATCATGTTTTTATTTTCTAGAAACAGTTTTCTTCTCTGAATGTTTTCTCAGTATTTTAAAATATAAAATCCTGTTCTTCAGTCAGTCACGCACTCTCTGGGAATATTAATAATAGGCTTTTTTTTTTTTTTTAAGTTTTTCTTTCCATGAATGGTTTCTATCTCATTCAAGTTGTTTGTTTGCCTGATAATTGGTTTTGGTCTCTAGACTTAGTATTAGAAGTTTTCTTCAAGTTTTCTTAAGTATTCATTCACATTTAACAATGCAGAAAAGTAGAATGGAGGATTTTCAGTTCTATCCATGACAAAGAAACAATTATTGGACTTACCTTCTAACAGTAAAACTGTAGGAAATATCTAAAGTAATTATACAGAAATGTGATATTTCAAAAAGGGTGAAGTCTATATTAGTCCCAGCTTTCAGGTTGGGAGCACTTTCCAAGCCAAATTGCTGAAATAGGAAGTATTGGTCCTATTGGATAGAAAAAATAGAATTTAGAGCATAGAGCTGCTGTTGTAGTTGGAATTTTGGGGACAGAGTAACAGAGAGGACGATATGGTGCAAAGAAGAAACTTTAGAAATATGCATGGTGATTCCTTTGACTTTTGACTAAATACTAAGCTGGAATGCTCATGGTAATACACTGGGAGAAAAATTACAGAGAAACTGAGCAGAACTGAGATTCCTAAAGTAACAATGTTGGAAAAAAATGTCATTCCAAACAGCCCAAATAAAAGAAGCTTGCTTAATGCCAGGCATTCAAATGCAACACCATAAAGGAAAACAACACAAAAATACTTTACATAAGAGGTAGCAGGGACCAGGCATGGTGGCTCACACCTATTACCCAGCACTTTGGAAGGCCAAGGAAGGAGAATCCCTCAAGGCCAAGAGTTTGAGACAGCTTGAATAATATAGTGACACCCTGTCTCTACCAAAAAAAAAAAAATTATCCTGGTGTGGTGGCACATGCCTATAGTCCTAGCTAGTTGGGAGGGATGAGCTAGGATTCCTGTGGATGTATTTACCCAGTAGTAGTGGTTCTATTTTCAGTTTTTCAAGGAACCTCCACACTGTTTCATAATGGCACCATTTACATTTGCACCAACAGTGCATCAGGATTCACTTTTCTTTGCACTCTGGCTAATACTTGTTATTTTTTCTTGTCTTAATAATAGCCATTTTAATAGGTATGAGGTGATATCTCATTGTAGAAATAATTTATATTTTTCTAATGATTAGTGATGTTGAACATTTTTCTTTTCATGTACCTATTTGGTCATGTGTGTGTCTTCTTTTGAAAAATATCTATTAATATCTATTAATGTTGGTGGTGCCTGTGGCTCAGTGGGTAGGGTGCCGGCCCCATATACCAAAGGTGGTGGGCTCAAATCCAGCCCTGGCCAAACTGCAACAAATAATAGCCAGGTGTTGTGGCGGGTGCCTGTAGTCCCAGCTACTTGGGAGGCTGAGGCAAGAGAATCACCTAAGCCCAAGAGCTGGAGGTTGCTGTGAGCTGTGATGCCATGGCACTCTACCATGGGCAACAGAGTGAGACTCTGTCTCAAAAAAAAAAAATCTATTAATGTCTTTTTGCCATTTTTAATTGGATTATTTGTTCTTTTTTTTTTCTATTGAGTTGTTTGCATTACTTATATATTCTGAATATTAACTTGTTTTTTTTTGGTTGTTTTCTTTCTTTTTTTTTTTTTTTTTTTAGAGACAGTCTCACTCTGTTGCCCTCAGTAGAGTGCTGTAGCATCACAGCTCACAGCAACCTCCAGCTCCTGGGCTTAGGCGATTCTCTTGCCTCAGCCTCCCAAGTAGCTGGGACTACAGGCACCCTGCACAATGCCCAGCTATTTTTTTTTTGTTGCAGTTTGGCCGGGGCTGGGCTCAAACCTGCCACCCTTGGTATATGGGGCCAGTGCCCTACTCACTGAGCCACAGGCGCTGCCCTGAATATTAACTTCTTATCAGATGTATAGTTTGCAAATATTTTCTCCCATTTCGTAGGTTGTCTTTTTACCTTATTCACTGTTTTCTTTGCTTTGCAGAAGCTTTTTAGTTTGACGTAATCCCATTTGTCTATTTATGCTTTTGTTACCCGTGCTTTTGGGGTTATTTTCAAAAAGTCACTCCCCAGACCACTGTCAGGGAGATTTTGTCCTACGTTTTCTTCTGGTAGTTTCATAGTTTGAGTTCTTAGATTTAAGCCATTAGTCCCTTTTGAGTTGATTTTTATGTATGGTGTGATATGAGAGCAGGATTAGAGACTAAGTCCATGGGTACCGACCTGGGATATGTGGCCATAGACGTCTGCCTGGTAATGGGTTTTACTGTGGCAGGCCTGGTGTTGGAGTCCAAGGCAAAATTTATGTTCACTTCTCTCTTTTTCCCAAAGTGCATGGTATTTCTCTCAGTTTGGTGTTGTCTGGAGTTAGAAAGGAGTCATGTCGGTACTATTGAAGTGCCCTTCCCACCTTTTTCAATGTGTCATTTCTTATAATATGCTACAACTGGGTACTATGATCTCTCACCTGGTTTCCTTGGCGCAGCATGGATAGTTGTTCAAATTGATGTTTTTTTCAGTGGGACAATCACTAGAAAGTCTTACTGCACCATCTTGCTTCACCTCTCCCTTCTAGCCAAAGAGAGAATCTTGAAAACATCAAAATAGAAGTAGACTTTGTCACATAGAAGCATTCCTCAATAAAAGAAAGAGGTAATTTCTCATGAGAAACCACAGAGGCCAGAAGGTTGACATACCTAAAAGGCTGAAAGAGGCTGGGCATAGTGGCTCACACCTCTAATTCTAGCACTTTGGGAGGCATAGGTGGGGGATCACTTGAGGCCTAGAGTTCAGTAACAGTCTGGTCAAGAGAAAGACACCATCTCTACAAAGAATAAAAAAATTAGCTGGGGATGGTGGCATGCAGCTACTCAGGAGGCTAAGGCAGGGGGCTCACTTGAGCCCAGGAGTTTGAGGATGCAGTGAACTATGATGTCATCACTACACTTTAGTCTGGGGAACAGAAGGAGACCACATGTCAAAACAATTTTTTTTAATAAAGAAATAAACTATCTTTCTGCCATGAAGAAGAAAAAGTAAATTGTTAACTCAGAATTCTATATCCAGAAAAACAATTCTTCAATCAATAGACAATTAGACAATAACTCAAAGGCATTTAATGGATAGCAATCACTTCAACAAATGGTGCTGGGACAATCAAATATCCAAATGCAAAGATTGAAACAGAAGTCTTTCCTCATGCCATATATATATAGGTTAATACAAAATGTATCAAAGACCGAAATACAACTAAAAGTATAAAACTCTTAGAGAAAATATCAGGACAAATCTTCATGACCTTGGATTTGGCAATGGATTCTTAGATGTCATCTATAGCACATGCAACATTAACAAAATAGGTAATTGTACGTCATTAAAACTTTTGTGCACCCAAGAACAGTATTAAGAGAATAAAAAGACAACCCACAAAATGGGAGGAAAAAATTTCAAATCACATATCTGATAAAGATCTAGTATCCAGAAAAAACAAAGAACTCTTACAACCAAACAATAGTACAGACAACCCAGTTTAAAAATGGGCAAAAGAGAGAGCAGAACGTCCAGCTTCCAGCTCAGAACTTTAGTACTGTCAGCAACCAAAGAGAGAATTAAATATGGGTGATATTCAGAAAGGCAAGATTTTTGTTCAGAAGTGTGCCCGGTGCCATACTGTGGAAAAAGGAGGCAAGCACAAGACTGGGCCAAATCTCCATGGTCTCTTTGGGAGGAAGACAGGTCAGGCTGCTGGCTTCTCTTACACAGACGCCAACAAGAACAAAGGCATCACCTGGGGAGAGGATACACTGATGGAGTATTTGGAGAATCCCAAGAATTACATCCCTGGAACAAAAATGATCTTCACTGGCATTAAGAAGAAGGGAGAAAGGGCAGACTTGATAGCTTATCTCAAAAAAGCTACAAATGAGTAATAGATGGCCATTGCCTTATTTATTATAAGAGAGAAATATCTCACGGCTTTTTTAATGTGTACCATAATTTGATGGGTCTCATTTACCAGAATTCAGATCATGAATGAGTGACAGAATATTTTCGTTGGACAGTCCCGGTTTAATTAAGACTGGCTTGTGGTTAAATGAGTATGATCGGTTTTTTGGATTTTGATAGTGATTCCAGTTCAGTAAATGCTATCACTGTTTTCCATTTCTAAAGATATGTTCAGATTTAATTAGCGATGTTTACCTTTTCACAAAGATAGTAAATTGCCATCCCAAAGCCTATTGAAGATTGGTTTTATATTAAGATTTATATAACTGATTATGTGAATATATTTAAATACTGGGGAAATCCCCTCACTGTCTCAGAACCAAGCAAGACTCACTGATGTTTTAATTGGTGTTCATTAGCCTGTTAAAGGTGAGGGCTGGAGAGAAGGTAGCAATGTTTACTTTGTACTTTTGATCTTTATTACGCCAATATAATTTCCCTGGGTCTACTAAAATGCTGCCTTTTATTTATTGAAAGGCATTTTAGTGTGGTTTATGTGTAATGTCAAATAAAAAATATTTAACATTTATTTTATAGACAGTCTATAAGGTCATGCTTTTAAAAGTCAATATGTCAAGAAATGGCAAATTAAACTTTTGAATTATTTACTACCTAAGTCAGGTTAAGTTATAATTTGGGATTGTCTTTCAGCAACTCTTCAGAAACACATAAAACTGTGTAACAACTATATGTGTGTGATTAGTAATGGTGCTTTTGCCAACTCATTACATGGATTAAAATAGAAGAGATATACACAGATTTTAAAATTTTGTGTGATCATAACATAATTAAAAACAAAAATCACAGATAAAAAATAAATAAAAATGGGCAAAAAACTTCAATAAACATTACTCTAAAAGACACATGGAAAGGTACTCAACATCACCAATCATTAGGGAAATGCAAATCAAACCCACAGTGAGATACCACTTCACACCAACTATGATGACAATGACAACAACAACAAATAACAAGGGCTGTCAGTGTCTTGGTCCATTTGTGTTGTTATAACAAAACAACACGTACTGGTTTATTTATAAACAAAATAAACTTATTTTCTCACAGTGCGGAAGGTTGGGAAGTCCAAGCTCAAGGCCCCAGCAGACTGGGTTTCTGGTGAGGTCTGCTCTCCCTGCTTCCAAAATGATGCCCTGTTGCTGCATCCTCTGGAGGAGGTGAACACTGTGTTCTCATATGTTGATAGAAGGACAAGAGAGTGCTCCCTTCAACCTTGAGCTTTCTAATACAGCTACTAATCCCATTCATGACTTAATTACCCCTAAAGTTTCCAGTATTAAAAAATACTCCTGCATTGGAGGTTGCATTTCAATACAATTCTGGAGAGGACTCCATCATTCAAACCATAGCATCAAAAATGTGGAGAAAATGGAACCCTTGTACATTGCTGGTGGATTTGTAAAATAGTTGCTGTAGAAAATAGTTTGATAGTTCCTCAATAAGTTAAAAATAGAATTACCATATGACCCAGCAATTCTACTCTCAGATATCTACCCAAAATGATTGAAAACAGGTACTTGAATACTTACATACAAAGTGTATAGCATTTTTTCCTTTTTTTAGAGGCAAGGCCCCAATCATGCTAATCATAGCTAATTGTAATCTCAAACTCCCAAGTAGCTAGGACTACCAGCTAATTTATTTTCTTTCTTTTTCTTTTCTTTTTTCTTTCCTTTTCTATACAGGGTGTTGTTGGCTTTCTCAAGCTGGTTTCAAACTTTTGACTCCAAGTTATTTTCTATTCTCAGCCTCCCAGAGTACTGGGATGACAGGTGTGAGCCACTGAACCTGACCTCATATAGCCCAAATGTATCAACCACTCAACTGTCCATTGACCTAATAGGATAGGTCAATGATGTTTATAAATACCATGGAATGTTATTCAGCCACACAGAGGAATAAAGTGCTAATATGTACTACGACTTGAATAAACCTGGAAAACATTATGCTAACCAACAGAAAGCAGACAGAAAGGGCAACATATTGTTTGATTCCATTTATGTGAAATGTCCAGAATTTAGGCAAATCCATAGAGACAGAAAATCAATTAGTAGTTGCCAGGAACTGGGTGGAGGAAGAGAAATGGACAGTGACTGCTTAATAGGTATAAGATTTTCATCTGCGACTATAAAAAAAGTTTGGGAACTAAATAGTGGTAATAGTTGAACAACACTGTAAGTATACTTAGTACCACTAAGTTGTATGCTTTAAAAATGGTTTCAATGGTAAACTTCATCATGTGTATTTTTCACATACAAAAAAGTATGCAACATACCATATGATGTAACCACTGGACACTCACCCATATGGACTGTATAGGTAGGTTCCTTCACTTCCTGGTAGGAAATTCTGGGCGGCACACCCCATCTTTCCCCAACCATTGTCTGAGTCCTCCCTCTAAGGAGTTTGGTGGGATGAACCAGGTGCTTGCTTGGGAAAAGAAAGCTCAGACAGTCCTAAGACCATACTTAAATGGGACACAGAAACCCAGTACCCTGAAGGTGGGTTTTGAAATCAAATCCTGGGTTAAGGATTCAGGAGGCTGACAGTGCATCACCTGTGTAAGCCTGTAAGTGTTGTAAGCGTTCAGCCTCAGTTTCCTCTCTAAGAAGCCATAAAGTACGTTGAAAGGAAGAGGGGCAGGGGGAGTGGGAGGAGAGGAGAAGGGAGAGGGAGGAAGGGGGAAGAGCGGAGAGAGAGGAGGAGGGGACAAGAGAGGGCAGAGGGAGGAGGAAGAGGAGGGAGAGAGAACCAGGGCTGGTCCTTCTGTCCCCAGTTTACCCTTAGTGCCTGCTCTGGAGAGCTGAGCCTTAGAGACATAGATGGAGGTTGGTGTCTCAGTTTTACACCTGAAAGCTGAGTAGAGCTTTGTGAAACTGCCAATCCCTTGGAGCCTCAGTTTCCTCATCTGTCAAATGGAGAGAACAATAGCTACTGTAGACTATGATGAAGGAACAGTGAAGAAAAATTTTAGACTGTGCCTCATGTCAACAAGGTCTGCAGATAATAAGAGGAAGGTGCCCAGGACCTAGCTAGTGCCAGGAAGGTCCTTCCTTTCCTTCCCTCTCCTGTCCACAGACCTTTCCTCCCTCTAACTCTGCCTTCACGATCTTCCCCTTCCCCACTCGAAATTTCAGGGGTTTGAGAATCTCATCCTATGAAGGAAGGTGGTCCGCGCGTGAGCACAGCGCCCAGGACTGGCTGACAGCAGTGAGGCGAGGACAGGGCCTCCTCCCCAGGGCTCTGACAGCGCCGCTTTGCCCCAGCAGGAGGACGGATGGGTTTTCAGCAGGTGTTCACAGGGAGCTGCGGGCTCACTTTTGCATGACCCATGTCTGCTGAAGCTGCTCGCGGCCGGCGCTCGGCCCCCGCCCGGCTGCGCACTCTCCGGCCCTGCGCCCAGCGCCCCCGGCTGCTCCAGGCCTCTGCGGCTTCCAGGCTGGATTTCTGTCGTCATAGTCCCGGGAACTTTGGTTTCCAACGCCATCCCGCAAAGCTCCGTAACTCCAGAGCCACGCCCTTGTTGTGAGAGGTTTTCCCCTTCTTTCAGATTATTTCATCAGAGTAAATTCCCAGCAGCCAGAGTCGTGACCAAGAGAGTATGAAGGTTGGTTGGTTCTCACTGCTGACTGCCAGATTATTTTATCACATGCTTACATACTTATGCTACTGACAAGTGAACATACTGGTTTCCCTACAGCATTACTGGCATTCATTTTTATCATTAACTTTTAAAAAAAGAATTTCTTTTTTTTTGAGACAGAGTCTCACTCTGTCTCCCTTGGGTGGGGTGGTGTGGTGTCAGGGCTCACCAAAACTTCAAACTCCTGAGCTCCAGCCATCCACCAGCCTCGGCCTCCCAGAGTGCTAGGATTTCAGGCTTGCCCGACCTCGAATTTTTGCTTTGTTCTTTTGTTTTTAGGAATAAAATCTGCTTGTCAAAAAATTCTTGTGCTATAGACAAATAAAGAGGCCAATGGTACCCGGACATCTTACACCAAACAACTGTAAATTTTTGGTCTTTTTTCATAGCTTTTCCTTTCAGTTCTTTTTGTGGAACTCAGACATTTAGGGAAAATCATCATAGCTTGTTCTCAAAAGCAAATCCTATTTTACCAGTACTTCATAAGGGTGTTTCCCTATGTGACTATAGTGCTGTTAGGACAGCAAATGATCAGGAAGTCTTTGATGTCATCTAATGCCCAGTCCACACTTTTCTCCATTGACTCAAACATAAAGTCCCTTTTCATGTATTTTTTTCAAATAAGACCCAAACAAAAGCCACACATATTTGGGTGTTTTACTTTATAATTCTCTTTCATTTATTTATTGGAAATGTCAGAAAATTGATATTTATCTCTTATTTAAAAAATTTTTTTGGAGGGCAGCGCCTGTGGCTCAACAGAGTAGTGCGCCAGCCCCATATGCCGGAGGTGGCGGGTTCAAACCCAGCCCCGGCCAAAAACTGCAATAAAAAAAAAAAATTTTTTTTGGAGATGGGATTTTGCTGTGTGGCCCACGCTGGAGTGCAGTGGTACAGTCATTGCTCACTGCAGCCTCAAACCGCTGAGCTCAAGTGATCCTCTGGCCTCAGCCTCCTGAGTAGCTGGCACACTGGCACATCCGATTAATACTTTCATTTTTGGTAGAGATGGATTCTTGCTATGTTCCTTAGGCTGATCTGGAACTTCCAGCCTCAAAAAATCCTCTCACCTCAGCTTCCCCAAATTCTGGGATTACAGGTGTGAGCCACTATGCCCAGCGTTAACTCTCTTTTAATCTAGAGCACCTCCCACTTCTTCCTGTTGGCTTGCTACACAGGCCAGGTCCATTTTCCTCCAGGGTGTCCCTCCTTCCCAATTTGTCTGGGCTGCCTAGAGGGCTCATTTAATTGAATCCTCCATCTCTTTTGCTTTGAAAACGAAAGTCAGGTGTAAAGCTAATTCACTGTATTCAGGTTCAAAATTTTTTTTTTTTTTTTTTGGCAAAGACCTCAGAGGCTGGGCCGAGAGCTTGTTCTCACTTGCCTTTTGGAGGCACATAACTTGTAGTTGCCCCTCTCTCAGTGATGCCAACGTTGGCCTCTCTCCAAGGGAAACGTTCCTGTCAACATCCCAGGCATTGGTTGGTGCCTACTGCTCAATGGTGAGGAGAATCAAGGGCTGAGCAAGGCCAATCAGAGTGGCCCTCCTGGGCACAAACCCTGAGAGGTGTATGACGAGGCCCGGCAGAAGCCCAGTGCCCTGATGCAGCTGCCCCAGGGCTCTCCCCTGCAGCACCCACCTCCTAGTCCCCACTCAGACAGGTCTGGCTTCCTCCTTGCCCAGTGGCCTGTGTGGGACAAAGTGAGAGCAGCTTCAGATCCTTTCTTGGGCTGCATAGGGAAGGGAGGAGCATCAGGAAAGATCCAGACACATGCACACTCTTTCTGTTCCCTCATATACAAATATGTATCATAAACTGTACAGAAATGTAAGTTAAAATAATATTCTCTATAAATGTAATAAATACATTATGAGAAAAAGATTTAAATTAGTTCCCTGTCATCTTGGGGATCTGATCCAGACTACCTAGTCAGAGCTGGAGGTTCTCCCTCTAGTCTCGGGGTCTACCCAGCACCCCTCCTCCCCACCTAGTGCTCACAAGCTGTGCCACTGCCAGACACAACATTGATCATGTTCTGGACAAGCCCAAGGAGGGAGCCTCAGCCAGCTGGTCAGAGGGCCCCAGCCACTCAGACATCTCAGTTCTAGGGACTGTTGGCCTCCCTTTCCCAGAGAATCCCAAGGCTGTACCACGTGGGGTAGCATTAAGATAAGCACATGTGCCAGGCTCAGACTCACAACCCATCAAACCCCTTTGGTTGTCATCATTGCCACCTTTCTCAATGTCATCGTCATCATCAGGGCAGGGCAATACTGCCACTGCTGCTGTCAGGTATACTCTGCCTACCTGGTCTCTTTCAGTACAGTGACCCTGGGGGTTATGTATTGTTATTCCCGTACTGCAGGTTCAGAAAGTGAGGCTCATTCTGGGGATGAGGACATTTCCAGGGTCACATGGTTCTGTGGTAGGGGATCTGCCCTTACGGGTCATAGTCCTGGATAGCCCCTCATATGTGGAGTCCTTCTCCTCTGCTGCATCTGGGTTGGCCTTGAGTCCCAAGCTGCTGCTGTTCCAGGCAGACCAGCCTTGAGGGTATCCAGTCACTCACTGGACAGCTTTCTAGAAGTTCCAAGGAGAACCTGGGGGGCCACAGGCAGGAGTTGGTTTAGAGCAAGATGATACGTTCAGGTATCCTAAGTCTGGGTCTGTGTTGGTGGCAGCAAGGATTCTGGCTATCCTTATCTACTGCCTGGCTAGGACAAACTTGCTTAGACTGGTGCTCAGGCTTGCTACTTGGGGAAATTGGCAATGGGCCCCATTTCCCCAGTGCTTGCTGGCTGTTTGAGACTCCTGAAGTGTGTCCCTCATTGGAGTGCTCGCCACTCGAGATTGTCACCATGATATACTCCTACTGGTACCTCTCCAGTGCTAAATTATCCTGACTCCTCACAGCAGTCCCTGGAGCCAGCCTTACCTGTTCATTCCCAGTTCATGGCCAAGGGAACAGTGGCCAAGGGTTAGGAAGCTGCCAAGGTCACATGGTTAGGAAGTAGGTAAGGTATTATTCAAACCTGTTTCTGATTGTTTCCAAAGCTATTTTGGCAGAAAACCTGGAATTACTTTCTCTGTACTTCCTGCTCCCTGCCTATCTGCTATGCAGGCAGCATTCAATCCTCATGGCCCTTCAAGGAGGGTACAGGGAAGAGGAGAGTGCTTTCTGAGACACTTTTGAAACCCATGGCTTGGATCATCCATAATTCTTAGAGGAAAGTCCTTTAGGTACAGAGGATGAGGGATGTAGTAGAAAGTGTGGGCCTGGGGCAGGTGTGGAGTCTTCCAGGGTTGAGGGCAAGTTATGACTGAGACCAGCTGGTCCGAGCTTGTGGAAAGGAACCCTGCTTCAACTCCTCCCAACTCCCAGAGGAGGCAAGGCAAGGCCAGAATCCAGAGAGGCCAAGTTACCCAGAATAGAGAACACCGTTTCCAAGTGAGCCCGGGGAGCCAGGAATCCACTAGGAAGGCCAAGCCTAGGGTTGTGGGCTAGATCGCAACAGTGGGCCCATCTAGGAGGAGGGACCTGAGTGCTGCCTCCAGAGAGACATATGGGCAGCTACCCATAGTTCTTGGGTGCCAGGAGGGAGAGAGGGCAAGTAAACCAGAAGGACCCCACAGCAGGAGCAAGCCACACAGAGAGGGAAGATGAGGCTGGGCCAGGTGAAAGTGTGGTATTCCAGCAGCAGTGAGTGTGTCCAGCTAGGCCCCCACCCCAGCCCTCTCACCTTTGAGCCCCTAGAGCATTCCTTTTCAACTTTTTTTTTTATCATGTCACACTTGAACCTATACTTAAACTTCTGTGGCACACTTAAATTATGTTCATCAAAAAAGAGTTTAAAAAAAAGAATATACTTACTGTGCTTTTAACTTCAAAAAATAATTTAATTAATGATCTTTAAAATTTTTCACAACACACCTAAGATCCTCTTGTGGCAGACCAGTTGAAAATCACTGCACTAGAGCTTAGATGCCCCAGGAGGAGGGCAGAGGGCAGGGAGAACTTCAAATGGACTGATTTTCAAACATGAATTAAATGAGAAACCATAGAACTGAACAGGATTTACTGTGTGGCTCTGATAAGGATTCTGCAGCACAGGTCTTAGATCAGAGACCAGCACCTATCACATTCCTGACTTGGAAACCACAGGGTCTGAGCCCTACCTCAACATATGCTCACGTCTGGAGCCTCAGGATTTGTCTTGTTCCCCACACTGTTCATCCCAGTGTCATGCATGTTAAGGAGCCAAATACAAACATATTCAGTGACTATATAATTGGAGAAGGGAGTCAAACTTCTGGCTTTGGGGAAGGTGGCCACAGTCACAATCAGAATACAGAACAGTTTCACCACCCTCCAAAATCTGGGTTTGTAGAAAACCCAGCCTCTGTACCTAACTCTTGGACACTATGGATCCGTTCTCTGTCCCCATAGTTTTGCCTTTTCCAGAATGTCATATAAATGGAATCATTGAAGTATGTAACTTCTTGAGTCAGCTTTCTTCATTCAGCCTAGTGCCTCTGAGATTCATGTATCTACAGTTCAGACTTTTATTGCTGAGTAAGTTTCCATTCTATGAATGAGCCACAGTTTATTCAAACTCACTTGTCGATGAACATTGGGTTATTATTTATGATTCTTGGCAATTATGCATTGAGCTACTATAAACATTTATGTGAGATTTTTGTGTGAATATATGTCTTCATTTGCTCTAGGGGAAATACCTAAGAGGGGGACTCCTGAGCCATAAATAGTGTATATGCATATACAGCATCCAGAGTGGCTGTAACATTTTTACACACCCATCAGCAATGGTGAGAGTCGCAATTACTTTGCATCTAGCACTTGATATTGACAAGGTTTGGTTTGGTTTTTTGTTTGTTTAGTTCTAGCCACTCTCAAGGTATGTGATGGTGGCTTTAATTTGTAGAAAATATTTAACACTTTGATAAGTCAAATTTATCCAGTTTACTTTTATGTATCATGCTTTTGGTGTCATATCTAAGAATTCTTTGTCTAAGCTAGGATTGTGAAGATTTTCTCCTTTGCAAAGTTTTATAGAGCCTGGCACAGTGGCTCATGCCTGTAATCCTAACACGCTGGGGGCCAAGGCAGGTGAATTTCTTGAACTCCAGAGTTCAAGACCACCCTGAGCAAGAGTGAGACCAGGTCTCTTCTAAAAATAGAAAAATTAGCAGGGTGTAGAGGCGCACGCCTATAGTCCCAGCTACATGGGAGGCTCAAGCCCAAGAGTTTGAGGTTTCTGTGAGCTATGACACCATGGCACTTTACCCTGTGTGAAAGAGAGAAACAAGAGAGACTCTGTCTCAAAAAATAATAATAATAAAGAAAATAAAAGTTTTGTAGTTTTTGTTTTACATTTAAATGTATGATCTATTTTGAGTTAAGTTTTGTATAACATGAGGTTTAGGTTGAGGGTCATTACTGTTTCAACAAAATTGTTGAAAATATTATCCATTCTCTATTAAATTGTCTTTGCACCTTTGTAAAAGATCAATCAGCCATAATCATGTGGGTCTATTTCTGGACTTTCTATCCATCTATGTGTCTGTCCCTTTTCTAATACCACACCCTTGATTACTGTAACTTTATAATATGTCTTAAAATGCGATGATATGGACTCCCACTTTTGGCTAAAAGGAATTCACTAGGCAAGATTAATCTTCCTCTGACAACAATAACAGCAAACAAAGAAAAACAGGAAAAATATATAAAGCAATGGTTCTTAAGACATAAGACATCAGTCAATGTAACATAGGTAATCTTGACAGGAAGAAAAAAAAAAAATGAACCCTACAATTACCCCAGTTTGTCTTGAGAATGTTTCTAGGCCATGAAATAGGAGAGGTTCTGAGACAGATTCAGTATACACCCTGAGTTGAGGAGATGTAGCTGAGAGTAAAAGAACAAAGTTGATGGACATTGACAACACCTACATCCAGTCAAAGATTGCCTGACAGATAAAGAAGCAAGAAAACATGGCTCATGATGAGAATAACAATCAATTGAGAATGACCCAGAACTGACATAAATGTTAGAATTAGCAGACAATAATATTAAAAGTTAGTATATACAAATTACAACATTCAATGAGTTGATTTGAGACATAAAACTTCTAGAGATGAAGATTACAATATCTAATATGAAAAATACAGTGGATGGAAATTAATGACGGATGAGACATTTCAGAGGAAAAAGTAGTGAACTTGAAACACAGAGGAAAAAAAGATTAAAAAGTGAAAAGAGGAGCTTGGTGCCTGTAGCGCAGTGGTTACAGCGCCAGCCACATACAACGAGGCTGGTGGGTTCAAACTCGGCCCAAGCCGAGTAAAACAACAATGACAACTGCAACAAAAAATAGGTGGACATTGTGGTGGGTGCCTATAGTCCCAGCTACTCGGGAGGCTGAGGCAAGAGAATCGCTTAAGCCCAAGAGTTTGAGCTGTGAGCTGTGACACCACAGCACACTACCACAGGTGACATAGTGAGACTGTCTCAAAAAAAAAAAAAGAGTATAAATGATTTGTGGGAAGTGTCAAACAACATAATGTATGTTTAATGTGGAATCCTCAAGGGAGAAAAGAGAGAAGGAAAGAAATAGAAAAAACACTCAAAGAAAGAATGGTCCCAAATTTTCCAAATTTAATGAAAACTATAAATTCACAGATCTAAAAGCCGAACAAAGCTCAATCACAAAAACATAAAGAAAACCACACACAAGGCACATCATAATCACATTGCTCAAAAACCAGCAATAAAGAGAAAAACTTGAAAGCAGCCAGAGAAAAAAGACATGTTATGAGGAACAAAGATAAGGATGATAGCAGA
This sequence comes from Nycticebus coucang, assembly GCF_027406575.1. NCBI lineage: Eukaryota > Metazoa > Chordata > Mammalia > Primates > Lorisidae > Nycticebus > Nycticebus coucang. The sequence goes on from NC_069796.1 coordinate 83,373,062, forward strand.
TTTCTGATCTAGAGACGATAGCACAACAACATTTTAAAGTGTGGAATAAAAATTCCATCAACCTAGAATGCTATACCAAGTGAAAATATTTTTCAAAAGTGAAAGTGAAATATAAACTTTTTGGGAAATATAAATGCTGAAAGAATTTATTAAGAGCAGACCTACAGACTATGAGAGGAAGTTCTTCAGGCAGGAAAAAAATGCCATCAAATGGAGCAAAGAATATTATTAACAGACTACACATTTTTTCAAGTGCATGGGAAGCATTCACCAAAAAAGACCATATGTCATGCCATAAACAAGTCTCAATAAATTAAAAAGATTCAAGTCATACAACCTAGAGTCTCTGACCACCAGGGAATTAAATTAGAAATCAATAATAGAAAAATAGCTATAAAATATAAATATTTTGAAACTTAATAATACAATTCTAAATAACTCACGGATGAAAGAGTAAATCAAAAGTAAAATTGGACCTCAGATTATACCTTAAAAAATAAGATAGAGCAAATTAAGCCCAAAATAAGCAGAGAAAGAAAATAATAAGAATCCAGGAGATAACCAATAAAGTAGAAAAAAAAATCAGAAAGGATCAATACATTTGATAAACTTCTAGCCAAAGTGATTTGAATGAAATAGAGGAGACACAAGTTACCAAAAACAGGAATGATAGAGGTTCTATCATTACAAATTCGACAGATATTTAAAGGGTAATAAAGTAGTATTATGAAAAGCTTTATATCTATAAATTTGAAAACCTATATAAAATGTACAAATTCCTTGAAACACAAACTACCAAAGATAACTCAAGAATAAATAGACAACTAAAATAGCATTATATTCACTAAAAAAATTAAATCTGCAGTTATAAACCCACTCTCAAAGGAAACTTCAGGGCCAGATGGTTTCACTGGGGAATTCTACCAACCACTTAAGGAAGAAATATTAATAGTAACAATTTTACACACTATAACTCATAAATTGAAGTGGAAAGAATATTTCTCAACTACTTTTGTGAGGCCAATATTATGCTGATCTCAAAACCAAAGACATCACAAGAAAAGAAAATAATAGACTAAAATATTTAATGAATATAGATGTTAAAAAATATATTTTTTTGAGACAGAGTCTCACTATGTCGCCCTTGGTAGAGTGCTGTGGCGTCACAGCTCACAGCAACCTCAAACTCTCAGGCTTAAGTAATTTTCTTGCCTCAGCCTCCCACGTAGCTGGGACTACAGGCGCTCAGTACAATGCCCAGCTATTTTTTGTTGTGGTTGTCATTGTTGTTTATACAGCCCAGGTCAGGTTCGAACCCTCCAGCCGTAGTGTATGTGGCTGGCTCCGTAAACACTGTGCCATGGGTGCCAAGCTGAAATGGAAAATTTTTAAACAAAAGTTTGGCAAATGAAATTCAATAATTTATTAAATGATTAATACCTATGGCAAATAAGGATTTATTCTAAAAAGACAAGGTTGGTTATCTTAACATTCTAAAGTCAAGCAATGAAATTTTCCATAGTTAGTGGACTGAATAATGTCCCCCTCCCCAATTCATGTCAAAAGTAAAATTAGAAAATATTCTGAACTGAAAGTGAAAACACAACATATCAAATTTTGTGGGATGCAAGTTAAGCAGGAAATCTATGGCACTACATGCCTGTATTAGGAAAGAATATCTTCTTTCCTGAGGGCTAGTGTACTGGTGACAAATGATCTCACTTCTCTTACCTTGAAAAGACCATGAAAGAACCTAAGAAACTTGACATTATTTGAAAATAGGGGCTTTAGAGATATAATCAGTTAAGGATTTTGAGATGAAATTATCCTGAATTTAGGGTGGGCCCTAAATCCAACGTCTGTTGTTCTTTTTTTTTTTCGACCGGGGCTGGGTTTGACCCACCACGTCTGGCATATGGGACCGGCGCCCTACTCCTTGAGCTACAGGCGCCACCCAATGTCTGTTGTTCTTATAAGAAGAGCAGAGCAGAAGTTGCAGACACAAGCTCAAAGAAGGCATATGAAGACAGAGGTAGGCAGAGGCTGGAATTATGCTGCCGCTACCCCAAGGAATGCGTGGAGCCACCACAAGTGAGAAAGGCAGGAAAGGATCTTCCCTAGATTTTTCAGAGCGAGCACTGCCCTGAAGACCTCTTGATTTTAGACTTCTAGCCTCCATAACTATGTAAGAATAAATTTCTGTGTTTCTAAAGCCACCAAGTTTGTGGTAATATGTTACAGTGGTCCTAGGAAACTGGTATACCATAGTAAAAAAACAAAACAAAACAAAACAAACATGACATAAAAAACCATATCTGAGCAAGCTACCCTGTTTCCCGGAAAATAAGACAGTGTCTTATTTTAAGGTGTGCTCCCAAAGATGCGTTAGGTCTTATTTTCAGGGGATGTCTTATCTTTCCTGTAAGTAGGTCTTATTTTCAGAGGATGTCTTATTTTCGGGGAAACGGGGTAGGAATAGAGGGAACTTCCTCACCCTGATAAAGGGCATTATGGAAAACCCAGGTAATATAATATGAATGGTGAAATGTTGACTGCTTTACCCCTACAACCAGGAAGATACAAGGATGTTCACTCTCAGCACTTTAAGATCGTACTAGTGGTTCCAGCCAGTGCAATCAACAAGAAATAGAAGCTATACATATCCAAGATGGCATGATACCCTGAGGATAAAAGCTGATGAAATTTATAGAAAGAAAACTAGTAGAACTCGGGCGGCACCTGTGGCTCAAGGAGTAGGGGGCCGGTCCCATATGCTGGAGGTGGTGGGTTCAAACCCAGCCCCGGCCAAAAATCACACAAACAAACAAAAAAAAAAGAAAACTAGTAGAACTCATAAGTGGGGAAAGCAAGGTTACAAAATTCAAAATAAATATACAAAAAATTAATTATATTTCTATATATTAGGATAGGAAAATCAGATATTGAAATTAAAAACAAATTTCATTTAAAATAGCATTAAAAATATGACAAATTTGACAAAAGATGAGAAAGACCTGTATGTTGCCACTACAAAACATTCCTGAGAGAAATTAAAGAATACCTAAATAAATGGGGAGACATATACTTTGCTCATGTGTTGGAAGACTCTAGATTATTAAGATGTCGGTTCTACTGACATTGGTCAATTCAGTGCAATTTTAGTCATAATCCTAGGAAGACTTTTTTGTTGGAATTGACAAGATGATTCTAAAATTCATGTGAAAGTTTGATTGATCCACATTGTATACCTGTATCACAACACATGTGCCCTGTGTATGTATAAAGATATACAACTATTTGTACCCATGATAATATTTAAAAATTCATATGGAAATGCAAAGGACCTAGAATAGGCAAAGTAACTTTTAGAACAATGAAGTTGAAGGGCTCACCATACCTGATTTCAGGACTTTGAAAGTTACAGTAATCAATGCAGTGTGGTATCAGCCTAAAGATGCTATCTTTCGGATTCTTTGAAAATGGTTTCAGTATTAGAGGTGGAGCAAAATGGCAGCCAAGTAACAGCTTCCCTGCAACTGGGCATGGTGAGTCTGGGGAGATAAGATGCCAGGCATCTCTGGATGGTGTGATCTGCCTATAATCATCCCTTTCAGGATACAGTGAGTCAGCAAGGGACTTCTGGACCTCAAGAGGAGGACAAAAACAGTGGAAAACTGGCAAGTGGTTGCATGTTTTCAATCAACCTAATTCCACTGGCAGCCATAAGTACAAGCAGCAGTGAGACTGCAAACTGGAAAGGCCTTACCTGTGAACTATTTTGGTGTTTTTGGACTTGGCACTCAGTTGAACTGCCTTGGGGAGAGCTTGAGCAGGAGTGCGGAGAAATTTGGGCATTGTCTAGGGCCCTAGACTGAGCTGCTGAGCTGGACGGAGCTAATAGTGTTCAGCTATGGACTGCAGAGAGCCATTGTGAGAGAACTGCCCTGGCAAGCTCCACCCTCAGTGTCGCAGAGCAAGGATCGGGTGGGAGCTAGTAACCTAGTGACTGAGCAGCCTAAAGGCAGGGACTGAGCCACCTTACAGCCATAACCCTCCGGGGCAGAGTGAGACCGGTTTTGGCACACTGAGGCCTCAGGCTGTTGCCCTGGGTAAAGTGCCATGGCATCACAGCTCATAACAACCTCAAACTCCTGGGCTTGGAGCTGCCTGGACCTCCATAAAAGCTGCGGCACGACCCGCAACCCATGACCCACACACACCAGTCCTCTGCATGCCCTGGCCAGGAACTGTGAGAGCCGTGCAACCCTGCCTCCATACCGCCCACTTATCTGGCCACGGACTCTGGTAGCGGAGTGCCCTCCAGTGCCCTCCCTGCCTCTGCATAGAGCCCTTCTCCTGCCAGAGACTGCTGCAGCCTTGGGCTCTCTGTGCCAAAGTCACTGGGCTCCAGGCACTCCCATAACCATGTGCACTACCTCCCTCCCTGTTGCTGGATCCAGGTGTGTCACACTCTGGAGCTGCTTCCACAACCAGAACTCCCTGGCTGGGGCAGCCCCAGAAGAACTACACAGGATCACTCCCTACAAAAATCCAGCAACAATAGAGTGATCCCGCAGGGGTCTAATCTTGGAGAGACACCTCCCCAACTCTGAGGATGGCTAGAGGCAATGGCGAAAAACAATCATGAGGCGAAATCAACAGAAAAACTCTGGCAATATGAATAATCAGAGTAGATCAACTCCCCCAAGGATCAATGAGGCAGACACAGCACAAGATCCCATGCACAAACAAATAGCTGAGATGTCAGAAATCGAATTCAAAATCTGGATAGCAAATAAGATCGAATTAGAATTCCAAGCAGTAACCCAAGATATCTCAAGAATTCAACAATTCAAACACCAAATGACCAAAGATTCTGACACATTGAGACAAGAAGTTGCAGCCCTCAAAGATCTGAGAAATACAGTAGAATCCCTCAGTAACAGAATGGAGCAAGAAGAAAGGATTTCTGACATTGAAGACAAAGCTTTTGAATGTTCCCAAACTCTCAAAGGGGAAGAGAAATGGAGGGCAAAACCAGATCACTCTCTCAGACAGCTCTGGGATAATTCAAAGAATACGAATATTCCTCTTATAGGGATCCCCGAAAGTGACAAAGTGGCTTCACAAGGCACAGAGTCTCTTCTCCATGAGATTATGAAGGAAAACTTTCCAGACATGCCAAGAGATTCTGAAATTCAGATAGCAGAAAGTTTCAGAACTCCAGCATGACTCAACCCAAATAAGACATCCCCCAGACACATCATAATCAATTTCACTAAAGTTAATATGAAGGAGAAAATTCTGAAAACAGCCAGATGAAAGAAAACCATCACCTACAAGGGCAAGAATATTAGAATAACTGCAGATCTCGTTCCTAAAACCTTTCAAGCTAGAAGAGGTTGGTCATCAACTTTTAATCTCCTAAGACAAAATAACTTTCAACCCAGGATCCTGTACCCAGCTAAACTGAGCTTCATTTATGATGGAGAAATTAAATACTTCAATGACATTCACATGTTGAAGAAATTTGTCATAACTAAACCAGCTCTCCAGTATATTCTCAGACCTATCCTCCATAAAGAACAGCATAATCCTCCACCACAAAAGTAAACCCACCCAGAAAATTTTGATCAAATTCCAACTTCCACAGTTGCAAAAGGATTAAAAATGTCCACCAGACTCTCAAAAGGCTTATCGATATTCTCAAGTACTGTTAATGGTTAAATTGTCCTCTAAAGAGGAATAGGTTGGCTGACTGGATACAAAAATTCAAGCCAGATATGTGCTGCATACAAGAATCGCATCTTACATTAAAAGACAAATATGGACTCAAGGTGAAGGGATGGTCATCTATACTCCAGGCAAATGGAAAGCAGAAAATGGCAGGCATTGCAATCCTATTTGCAGATGCAATAGGCTTTAAACCAACTAAAATAAGAAAGGATAAGCATGGACATTCATATTTGTTAAAGGTAATACTCAATATGATGAGATTTCAATTATTAATATTTATCCACCCAACCAGATTGCACCTCAATTGATAAGAGAATCTCTAACAGACATGAGCAACTTGATTTCCTTCAGTTCCATAGTAGTTGGAGATTTTAACACCCCTTTAGCAGCACTAGATTGATCCTCCAAAAAGAAGCTAAGCAAAGAAATTTTAGATTTAAACTTAACCATTCAACATCTGGACTTAATAGACATCTACAGAACATTTCATCCCAACAAAACTGAATACACATTATTCTCATCAGCCCACAGAACATACTCCAAAATCGACCACATTCTAGTCCAAAAATCTGACCTCAGCAAATTTAAAAAAATAGAAATTATTCCTTGCATCTTCTCAGACCATCATGGAATAAAAGTTGAACTCAATAACAACAGGAATCTGCATACCCATACAAGAACATGGAAGCTAAACAACCTTATGCTGAAGGATAGATGGGTTATACATGAGATTAAGAAGGAAATCACCAAATTTTTGGAACAAAACAACAATCAAGACACAAATTACCAGAACCTCTGGATACTGCAAAGGCAGTCCTAAGAGGGAAATTTATAGCACTGCAAGCCTTCCTCAAGAAAACAGAAAAAGAGGAAGTTAACAACTTAATGGGACATCTCAAGCAACTGGAGAAAGAAGAACATTCCAACCACAAACCCAGCAGAATAAAAGAAATAACAAAAATCAGGGCAGAATTAAATGAAATTGAAAACAAAAGAATTATACAACACATTAATAAATCCAAAAGTTGGTTTTTTGAAAAGATCAATGAAATAGATAAACTTTTGGCCAAGCTAACCAGGAAAAAAAGAGTAAAATCTCTAATTTCATCAATCAGAAATGGTAATGATGAAATAACAACAGACCCCTCAGAAATTCAAAAAATCCTTAACAAATACTACAAGAAAATCTACTCTCAGAAATATGAAAATCTGAAAGAAATTGACCAATGCCTGGAAGTACGCCACCTACCAAGACTTAGCCAGAACAAAGTGGAAATGTTGAACAGGCCTATATCAAGTTCTGAAATAGCATCAACTATACAAAATCTCCCTAAAAAGAAAATCTCAGGACCAGATGACTTTACGTCAGAATTCTACCAAACCTTTAAAGAAGAACTAGTACCTATATTACTAAACCTCTTCCAAAATATAGGAAAAGAAGGAATATTACCCAACACATTCTACAAAGCAAACATCACCTTGATCCCCAAACCAGGGAAAGACCCAACAAGAAAAGAAAATTATAGACCAATATCATTAATGAATATTGATGCAAAAATACTCAATAAGATCCTAACAAACAGAATCCAACAACACATCAAAAAAATTATTCACCACAACCAAGTGTGATTTATCCCAGGGTCTCAAGGCTGGTTCAATATAAGTAAATGTGAGGCGCAACATGATGGTGGGCGGGACGGACATGTAGCCCACCTCTCCCAAGTCATCAGGTGAGAGGAAGAGGGGTCTGGACCTTTCCCGCGTGTGGATTATTGGTGTGGACGGACAGCTGGAGATGCTCAGTGAATTGGCGGATTGCTGTATATGAGGGGTAATTTAAAACCACAGACTCTGTTGTAGAGATTTTTCCCTGCTTGGCCGTGCTGGCCAGCAAGCCCCTCCCTTACAGAGGATAGCAGCTTACAAATACTGGGAAAACCCAATTGACAAAAATTTATTCCTGAGCTGAGGGTGGCACCCGAAAGGAGAGCCACTCAAAACCACAGGGAGCTAGGCAACCCAATGGAAAATTGAAGGGAAGGGATCCCCCCGGGAAACAGACATTTTGAATTATCCGAAATGGCGGACACCTTCCCCCAGAATAACAAGAGTCATTAAATAGACCGGAGCATTCCTGGTGGGGAATGTTGGAGGGGGCTGTAAGTTCAGGCTGTGCGGTGAACTGGCGGGTCTCGATTCAAAAGGGAAACTCTGAACCACAAAACTGAGAATAAGGTCCCTGAGCTCTCCAGTCATGGGAACTGGCTGCAGCTGCATGACCCTTCAACAGCCGGGGGACCTGCCAGCAGCCGCACCAGCCAGCAGCAGCACCCTCCCCCACAGCCGCTTGCAGTCGCCAGTCTGCAGGAGAACGTGGGAGCAAAATGGAAAGATTTGTGAAGCGTGGACTCCTGCACTGAATGGGGAAGTCAGATAAGAGTGCCGTCTGGAACAGAGCAGCTGAGGTTGCAAAATAGTTAGGTGACAAACTTTTACAGAAACTCCAAAATGGCGATTGGCCAGGTAAGGTGGTTTCCGTGGTAACAGTATAAACTGTGAATCAGGTATAAGCCTGGGAACCACTCTCTGCACCACCTGGTGTCCAGAAAGTATATTGCATTATAAATATATTCCTACGAAAGTTGATCCCTACATCATACACATAGATGTATATTTCTACATATATACAAGAATAATATTTTTGTGGTTGGTGCCTTTTTTTTTTTCTTTTCTCTCTCTTTTTTTTTTGTTCTGTTTTTTCCTGGAGGAGCTATTGTTAATTTCTTGGAGGAGCTATTGTTAATTTTTTATTATTTTTTTATAGATATATTTTTATTTCTATTTTTTCTATTTTTAATTTCTCCTTTCTTCTTTTTTAACTTTTTTATGAAAACCACTTTTTTCTTTTTTTTCAATTATTTAACGATTATCACTATTTTTGTTGTAGTTACTTTTTGTTGTTGTTGTCGTGGGTGTTGTCTGTATGTCTATGTGTCTCCGTCTGTTTGTGCATCTATGGGCTCGTGTGTCTGGTAGCTGTTGTATCTGTTTATTTGCTCATTTTGTTTCAGTGAGCTTGGTGTTACAACCTGCAATTCTGAGCTCCCATCACTCCCCTCCACTCTCACTCTGAGGTCTGGAGGCCTGTCCCCTAGGAGTCCAGATTCTTGCATGATTGCTTGACAGGTGTAAACAGGACCTGGACTGCAGCTGGACAGTGCTGATTCTGCAGCATGGGAGTGAGGAGATGACAGTCAGATGAGAGGGAATCACACCAGAGTGGCAGTGCCCTAAGGTGCAGAGCAGCAGCCATCTTTAGCAATAACAAGGCCCACCCTCGGATATCCCAAAACCACTCCCCCTGTCTCCCTTGGCAACCAGAGGAGGCCAGGCATCTTCTCAGATAGCAACCACCATGGAACAGATCTGAAACTGAAACACAGGCCCCATAAGTAAAGGGTTTGCCTGAGGCGGTACTGGCCTGGGTGGAATGTGGGGACTAGAAAATGCGCACTCAGAGCCGGGAAACTCCCAGGGTGGGGCTGACCCAGAGGACCGCTTTACTGAGCCTAAGATGCACCCCACCCTCAGGGGATCATCAGCCTATAGACAAAGGAGGACAGGAGGCTAGAGCTGACAGATAACCATGCTGCGAATACAAACCTGCAGGAGTAAAGACAGAGCCTGAGGCACAGGTTCTGTGAACTCAAATCAGCCCCTCTTCTGCAGAGGAATTTAGCAGGGACAGAAACAAACTCCCACAGGGTTGTTCGGTTCTGCCAGTAACATCAATCAAGGGCGGGGCTAGAACTGAGTGAACACCCCCAGCCTCCATCAAGCGCCCAAGGTTGACAGGCCTCACCACCTCCTGCTGAATAGAGGCAGAGAGCAATGGCCTGGCTGAGCAGATACAGACTTCCTTGCAATTTAGGCAGATGCAAACCTCTGGAGTATCTGCTCACTGGAGACAACTGACTGGGACACAGCCCTGTGGGGCTAGCAGTGACTGGATGTGACAGAGCTGCAAGGTGGGAAAGGAGGCATCAACCTTCCCAGACTAATCTATTTTCTGGGTGGATCCTCTGGACTTCATGGAGCACCAGAGAAAGTCATATTTGAGTTGTCACCAGACCCCTGCATTCCAGTTGCCATAGACCTTTTAAACTCTCCCACCTGACACAGGTGCTGACTGAGACAATTGATTTGCACCTTTTGAACTGAGACAATCACCTGCAGACTATTCAAGTGATGCCCTGGGTGTGTGTTTGTAGGAAGGTTTCATTTTCCTTCTCCAGTTGTTGCCTATGGGGGGCATGGTGACTTAATTGCTGGTATTTCAACCCAGGGTAACAGCTGCCACTTCAACCCAGGGTAACTGTTTCACTAGGGGCGAACAGAGACCAGCTGAAAACAAGACAGAACAACTTAGCCCCACCACATGAAATAGGTCCCCAACATCACAGGCCATAGCACTGCGTGGGTCCTTGACAAAGCTCTGGGGAAAAAATCAAATGATGTAAAGTAATCATGGGGTGCAATGAGCAGAAAAACTCTGGTAACATGAATAACCAGAATAGATCAACCCCCCGAAGGAAAGATATAGCAGATGTAACTGAAGATCCCATTCATAAACAGCTGTCCGAGATGTCAGAAATAGAATTCAGAATTTGGATTGCAAACAAGATTAACAGAATGTAGGAAAATTTGGAATTAGAAATCCAAAGAGCAATTCAAAAGTCAGAATTAGAAATTCGAGGAGAAATTCAAAACTTGTCTCAAGAATTCAATGAGTTTAAAGACAAAACCACCAAAGATTTTGACGCACCAAAGCAAGAATTTTCAGCCCTCAAAGATCTGAAAAACACAGTAGAATCCCTCAGTAACAGAGTGGAGCAGGCAGAAGAAAGGATTTCTGACATTGAAGACAAGGCATTTAAATGCTCCCAAACTCTCAAAGAAGAAGAGAAATGGAGAGCAAAAACGGATCATTCTCTCAGATAGCTCTGGGATAATTCAAAGAAGGCTAATATCCGCCTCATTGGAATCCTCACAAGAAGGTGATGAAGTGGCCTTGCAAGGCACAGAGACCTTTCTCCATGAAATTATGAAAAGAAATGTTCCAGATATGTCAAGAGATTCTGAAATCCAGATAGCAGACAGTTTCAGAACCCCAGCACAACTCAATCCGAATAAGACATCCCCCAGGCATATCATAATTAACTTCATTAGTGTCAATATGAAGGAGAAATTTCTGAAAGCAGCTAGATGCAAGAAATCTATTACCTACAAAGGGAAGAATATTAGAATGACTGCAGATCTCTCTGCTAAAACCTTTCAAGCCAGAAGAGGGTGGTCTTTTAATCTACTAAAGCAAAATAGCTTTCAACCCCGGATCTTGATTCCAGCTAAACTGAGTTTCATTTATGATGGAGAAATTAAATACTTTAATGACATTCATATGTTGAAGAAATGTGTCATACCAAACCAGTTCTCCAGGATATTCTCAGACCTATCCTCCATAATGACCACCCCAATTCTCTTCTACAAAAATAAACTCACTCAGAAACTTTTGATTAAACTCCAACTTCCACAATGGTGAAAGGATTAAAATTGTCCACTGGACTTTCGAAAAACTTGATACCCCAAATTTTACCAGACCTATCAATATTCTCCATTAATGTGAACAGCTTAAACTGTCCTCTAAAGAGGCACAGGTTAGCTGACTGGATACAAAAACTCAGGCCAGATATTTGCTGCATACAAGAGTCACATCTTACCTTAAAAGATAAATATAGACTCAGGGTGAAAAGATGGTCGTCCATATTTCAGGCAAATGGTAATCAGAAAAAAGCAGGTGTTGCAATTCTATTTGCTGACAGAATAGGCTTTAAATGAACAAAAGTAAAGAAAGATAAGAATGGTCACTACATATTTGTTAAGGGCAATACTCAATATGATGAGATTTCAATTATGAATACTTATGCACCCAACCAGAATGTGCCTCAATTTATAAGAGAAACTCTAACAGACATGAGCAACCTGATTTCTTGCCAACTCCATTATAGTCGGAGATTTCAACACTCCTTTAGCAGTGCTGGATAGATCCTCCAATAAGAAACTGAGTAAAGAAATTTTAGATTTAAACCTAACCATCCAACATTTGGATTTAGCAGACATCTACAGAACATTTCATCCCAACAAAACTGAATACACATACTTCTCATCAGCCCATGGAATGTACTGTAAAATCGATCACATCTTAGGTCACAAGTCTAACCTCAGTAAATTTAAAGGAATAGAAATTATTCCTTGCATCCTCTCAGACCACCATGGAATAAAAGTTGAACTCAGTAACAACAGGAATCTGCATACTCATACAAAAACATGGAAGTTAAATAACCTTATGCTGAATGATAGCTGGGTCAGAGATGAGATTAAGAAGGAAATTGCCAAATTTTTGGAACAAAATAACAATGAGGACATGAATTATCAAACCTCTGGGATACCATAAATGCAGTCCTAAGAGAGAAATTTATAGCACTGCAAGCCTTCCTCAAGAGAACGGAAAGAGAGGAAGTTAACAACTTAATGGGACATCTCAAGCAACTGGAAAAGGAAGAACATTCCAACCCCAAACCCAGTAGAAGAAAAGAAATAACCAAAATTAGAGCAGAATTAAATGAAATTAAAAACAAAAGAATTATACAACAGAGCAATAAATCAAAAAGTTGGTTTTTTGAAAAGGTCGATAAAATGGATAAACCTTTGGCTAACCTAACCAGGAAAGAAAGAGTAAAATCTCTAATCTCATCAATCAGAAACAACAAAGATGAACTAACAACAGACTCCTCAGAAATTCAAAAAACCCTTAATGAATATTACAAGAAACTTTATTCTCAGAAATATGAAAATCTGAAGGAAATTGACCAATACTTGGAAGCACGTCACCTTCCAAGACTTACTTGATAATATCCAGCATCCCTTCATGATCAGAACACTTAAGAAAATTGGTATAGAAGGGACATTTCTTAAACTGATAGAGGCCATCTACAGCAAACCCACAGCCAATATCATATTGAATGGAGTTAAATTGAAATCATTTCCACTTAGATCAGGAGCCAGGCAAGGTTGCCCATTGTCTCCATTGCTCTTTAACATTGTAATGGAAGTTTTAGTCTTTGCAATTAGGGAAGAAAAGGTGATCAAGGGTATCCACATAGTGTCAGAAGAGATCAAACTTTCACTCTTGGCAGATGATATGATCGTATATCTGGAAAACACTAGGGATTCTACTACAAAACTTTTAGAAGTGATCGAGGAATACAGCAATGTCTCAGGTACAAAATCAACACCCATAAATCTGTAGTCTTTATATATACCAACAATAATCAAGCCAAAAAAACAGTCAAGGACTCTATTCTTTTCACAGTTGTGCCAAAGAAGATGAAATATTTGGGAGTATACCTAACAAAGGACATGAAAGATCTCTACAAAGATAGCTATGAAACTTTAAGAAAAGAACTAGCTGAAGATGTTAACAAATGGAAAAACATACCATGCTCATGGCTGGGAAAAATCAACATTGTTAAAATGTCTATACTACCAAAAGCAATATATAATTTTAATGCAATTCCTATTAAAGCTCCATTGTCATATTTTAAAAATCCTGCAAAAATAATACTTCATTTTATATGGAATCAGAAAAAAACCTCGAATAGCTGAAACATTACTGAGCAATAAAAACACAGCAGGAGGAATCACGCTACCAGACCTGAGACTGTACTATAAATCAATAGTGATCAAAGCAACATGGTATTGGCACAAATTCAGAGAAGTAGATGTCTGGAACAGAATAGACAACCAAGAGATGAATCCAGATACTTACCGTTATTTGATCTTTGACAAGCCAATTAAAAACATTCAGTGGAGAAAAGATTCCCTATTTAACAAATGGTGCTGGGTAAACTGGCTGGCAACCTGTAGAAGATTGAAACTGAACCCACACCTTTCACCATTAACTAAGATAGACTCTCACTGGATAAAAGATTTAAACTTAAGACATGAAACTATAAAAATACTTGAAGAAACTACTGGGAAAACTCTTGAATGAATCGGCCTGAATATTTTATGAGGAGGACTCCCCAGGCAATTGAAGCAGTATCAAAAATACCCTACTGGGACTTGATCAAACTAAAAAGCTTCTGCACAGCCAAGGACATAGTAAGTAAAGCAAGCGGACAGCCCTCAGAATGGGAGAAAATATTTGCAGGTTATACCTCCGATATAGGTCTAATAACAAGAATCCCCAGAGAACTCAAATGTATTAGCAAGAAAAAAACACATGATCCCATTTCAGGATGGGCAAGGGACTTGAAGAGAAACTTCTCTAAAGAAGACAGATGCACAATCTACAAACACATGAAAAAAAGCTCATCATTTTTAGTCATCAGAGAAATGCAAATCAAAACTACTCTGAGAGATCACCTAACCCCAGTAAGAGTAGTCCACATAACAAAATCCCAAAACCGGAGATGTTGGCGTGGATGTGGAGGAAAGGGCACACTTCTACACTGCTGGTGGGAATGCACACTAATACATTCCTTCTGGAAGGATGTTTGGAGAATACTTAGGGACCTAAAAATAGACCTGCCATTTGATCCTATAATTCCTTTACTAGGTATAGACTCAGAAGACCAAAAATCACAATATAACAAAGACATCTGTACCAGAATGTTTATTGCAGCCCAATTCATAATTGCTAAGTCATGGAAGAAGCCCAAGTGCCCATCTACCCACGAATGGACTAGCAAATTGTGGTTCATGTATACCATGGAATAGTATGCAGCCTTAAAGAAAGATGGAGACTTTACCTCTTTCATGTTTACATGGATGGAGCTGGAACATATTCTTCTTAGCAAAGTATCTCAGAAATGGAAGAAAAAGTATCCAATGTACTCAGCCCTGCTATGAAGCTAAATTATAGCTTTCAAATGAAGGCTATAACCCAACTATAGCACAGACTATGAGGATAGGGCCAAGAAAGGGTAATTGAGGGGAGAGTTTAGGGTGGAGGGAGAGTAATGGGTGGGGCCACACCTACGGTGCATCTTAGAATGGGTACAGGCAAAACTTACTAAAGGCAGAATACAAATGTCTACATACAATAACTAAGAAAATGCCATGAAGGCTGCATTGAACAGTTTGATGAGAATGTTTCAGATTGCATATGAAACCAGCACATTGTACCCCTTGATTGCACTAATGTACACAGCTATGATTTAACAATAAAAATAAATAAATAAATAAATAAAGAGACCTGCGATAGCTAATGTACAGCAAAACAAACATCAATTGCTATTTAAAACCCAAACCCAAAAGAAGTTACATGTATCTGAAAGTATGTATCTATTTTTTACAGTAATAATTCTAGAGGTGAAAAAAAATGCATTAAGGTGTGTTCTGTGGCCCAGAATGTGGTCTATCTTGGTGAATATTCCATGTGAACTTGAGAAGAATGTGTGTTCTGCTATTATTGGATATAGTTGTCTGTAGATGTTAATATCTACTTGTTTGATGGTCCAGTTGAGTTCAACTATGTCATGTCCCTAATAATTTTCTGCCTACTGGATCTGTCCTTTTTTGATAGAGGGGTGTTGAAGTCTCCAACTATAATATTGGATCCATATATTTTTCTTGGTGCATTGTTGTGGGGTGCATACACATTAAAGATTGTTGTGTCTTCTTGGAAAATTGACCTCACTGTCACTATGGGATGCCCCTCTTTAGCTCTGATGATTTTCCTTGCTCTGAAGTTTGCTCGGTGTGAAGTTAATATAGCCAATTTATGTTTCTCCCCTGCCCCCAGCTTTATTGAGGTGCAATTCACAAATGAAAATTATATGTTTAAGGTGTACAATTTGATGATTTAATACATGAATACACTGTGAAATGATAAAAAAAAATCAAGTAAATAGTTGCATGTGTATGTGTGTCAAGAACACTTAAGATCTACTCTTTTAGCAAATTTCAAGTTATAATATAGTATTATTAACTATATCACCATGCTGTATATTAGAGGCCCAGGTCTTATTCATCTTATGTCTGAAAGTTTATGTCCTTAAACCAACATTTCCCCCATGTCTCTCTCTAAATCCCTGCCCAGCTCTGGTAACCACTGTTCTACTTTCTGTTTCTGTGTGTTCAACATTTTAAGATTCTGAGTTTAGGTAAGATCATGCAGTATTTGTCTTTCTGTACCTGGCTTATTTCACGTAGTGTAATGTCCTCCAGGTTCATTCATTTTGTTGCAAATGGCAGGATTTTCTTCTATTTAAGGCTGAATAATATCCCATTATACATGTGTAAATATGTGTGTGTAGGTGTCATATCATTTTTATGCACTCATATCTGTTTCATCCATTGATCCATTGATCTATTGATGGCATTTAGGTTGTATGTCTTGGCTATTGTGAACAACGCTGAAATGAGTACAGAGGTGTAGATGCTGATTTTATTTCCTTTGGAGATAAAAGAATGCTGATTTTATTTCTTTTGGATATATGCCTAGAAATTGGATTGTTAGATCTTATGGTAGTTCTGTTGTTTTTTTTTTTTTAATTTTTTTATTGTTGCAGTTTGGCCGGGGTTGACTTCAAACTCACCACCCTCAGTATATGGGGCCAGCACCTACTCACTGAGCCACAGGCACCACTCTGGTAGCTCTGTTTTTTGAGGAAGCTCCATATTGTTTTTCATAATGGCTAGACTAATTTACATTCCCACTAACAGTATACAGGGGTCTTCTTTTCTCTACACCCTTACCAGCAATTCATTATCTCTTGTGTTTTTGATAGTAGCCTACAGCTTTCTTTTGATTAGTATTAACATGCTATATTTTTCTTCATTCTTTTAACCTACATGTTTCTATATGTTTAAAGTGGATGTCATGTAGATAAGATGCAGTTTGGTGTTGTTTCTTGATCCACTCTCACAATGTCTTTTATTTTTTTAATTATTATTTTTTATTAAATCATAACTTTGTACATTGAAGCATTTATGGGGTCCAGGGTACTGCTTCAATATACAATGTGAAGTGCTTACATCGAACTAAGTAACACGTCCATCACAATTATACTCATTTCTTAATAGTTTTGAAATGTACCATTGCATCATGCACATTAGGTGAGGTCCTCCCAAATGTCCTCCCTCCTCCCATAACCCTCTCCCCTCCCCTCTCTCTCCTCTTCCCTTGTACTTTCTTTTCATATGAGTGTGTAGGTGATTGATTTCATAGTAGTATTGAGTACATTGAATACTTTTTTTCCATTCTTGAGATACTTTACTAAGAAGAATATGTTCCAGCTCCATCCAGGTAAACATAAAAGATGTGACGTTTCCATCCTTCTTTATGGCTGCATAGTATTACATGGTGTACACATACCACAATTTGTTAATCCATTCATGGGTCAATGGGCACTTGGGATATTTCCATGTCTTGGCTATTATGAATTGGGCTGCCTTAAACATTCTGGTGCAAATGTCTTTGTTGCAAAATAATTTTTGATCATCTGGATATATACCTAGTAAAGGGATTGCAGGATCGAATGGTAGGTCTACTTTTAGTTCCTTGAGTGCTCTCCAAACTTCTTTCCAAAAAGGTCGTATTAGCTTGCATTCCCACCAGCAGTGTAGAAGTGTTCCCTTCTCTCTGCATCCATGCCAACATCTGTAGTTTTGGGATTTGTGATGTGGGTTAATCTTACTGGAGTTAGATGATATGTCAAAGTGGTTTTGGTTTGCATTTCTCTGATGATTAAGGACGATGAGCACTTTTTCATGTGTTTGTAGGCCATGTGCCTGTCTTCATCAGAGAAGTTTCTGTTCAACTCTCTTTCCCACATAGAAATGGGGTTATTTAATCTTTTCTTATTCATTAGTTTGAGTTCTCTGTAGATTCTAGTTATCAGACCTTTGTTGGAAGCATAACCTGCAAAAATCTTCTCCCATTCTGAAGGTTGTCTGTTTGCTGTACTTACTGTGCTCTTGGCTGTGCAAAAGCTTTTTAGTTTGATCAGATCCCAGTAATGTATTTTTGGTGTTGCTTCAATTGCCTGGGGGGTTGTCCTTATAAAATATTCTCCCAGGTCAATTTCTTCAAGTGTTTTCCCTGCACTCTCTTCTGGTATTTTTATAGTTTCGTGTCTTAAGTTTAAATCTTTTATCCAATGAGAATCAATTTTTGTTGATGGTGAAAGGTGGGAGTCCAGTTTCAATCTTCTATAGGTCACCAGCCAGTTCACCCAGCACCACTTGTTAAATAGGGAGTCATTCCCCCACTGAATATTTTTGATAGACTTGTTGAAGATCAAATGACGGTAAGTAGCTGGGTTCATCTCTTTGTTCTCTATTCTGTTCCATAAGTCTACCACTCTGTTTTTGTGCCAGTACCATGCTGTTTTGGTAAATCTATAGTACCACTATAGATTTATAGTATAGCCTGAGGTCTGGTAACATGATACCTACTGATTTGTTCTTATTTCTGAGTAATGTATTTGCTATTTGAGTTTTTTTCTGATTCCATATAAAACAAAGTACTATTTTTTCATGTTCTTTAAAGTATGACAATGGTGCTTTAATAGGAATTGCATTAAATGTGTAGATTGCTTTGGGTAGTATGGACATTTTAACAATGTTGATTCTTCCCAGCCATGAGCATGGTATGTTTTTCCATTTGTTAACATCTTCAGCTATTTCCTTTCTCAGAGTTTTATAGTTCTCCTTATAGAGACCTTTCATGTCCTTTGTTAGGTAAATTCCCAGATATTTCATCTTCTTTGGCACTACTGTAAAATGAATAGTGTCCTTGACTATATTTTCAGCTTGACTATTGTTGGCATATATAAAAGCTACTGACCAAAGATGCTGCTGTATTCCTTGTCACTTCTAAGAATTTTGAACTTGAGTCCCTGGGATTTTCCAGGTATAGGATCATATCATCAGTGGAGAGTGTGAGTTTGATCTCCTCTGACCCTATTTGCATACACTTGATTGCCTTCTCTTGCCTGATTGCAAGACTTCCATTACTATGTTGAATAGCAGTGGAGACAGTGGGCATCCTTGCCTTGTTCCTGATCTGAGTGGAAGTGTTTTCAATTTTACACCATTCAATATGATATTGGCTATGGGTTTTCTGTAGATGGCCTCTATCAGTTTAAGAAATGTCCCTTCTGGGCGGCGCCTGTGGCTCAGTGAGTAGGGTGCCGGCCCCATATGCCGAGGGTGGTGGGTTCAAACCTAGCCCTGGCCAAACTGCAACAGAAAAATAGCCGGGTGTTGTGGCGGGCACCTGTAGTCCCAGCTGCTCGGGAGGCTGAGGCAGGAGAATCGCGTAAGCCCAAGAGTTAGAGGTTGCTGTGAGCCATGCGACGCCACGGCACTCTACCAGAGGGCAGTACCGTGAGACTCTGTCTCTACAAAAAAAAAAAAAAAAAAAAAAAGAAATGTCCCTTCTATGCCTATTTTCTTTTCTTTTTTTATTTATTATTATTATTATTTTATTTTATTTTTTTGCAGTTTTTGGCCAGGGCTGGGTTTGAACCCGCCACCTCTGGCATATGGAGCCAGCGCCCTACCCCTTTGAGCCACAGGCACCACCACTATGCCTATTTTCTTAAGCGTTCTGATCATGAAAGGATGCTGGATATTATCAAAGGCTTTTTCTGTATCAATTAAGAGAATCGTGTGGTCTTTGTTTTTTATTTTATTGATACGATGTATTATATTTATAGATTTGCATATGTTGAACCAACCCTGTAACCCTGGGGTAAAACCAACTTGATCATGGTGTATAATTTTTTTGATGTGTTGCTGAATTCTGTTTGTTAAGATCTTATTGAATATTTTTGCATTGATATTCATTAAAGATATTGGTATATAATGTTCTTTCTTTATCGGATCCTTTCCTGGTTTGGGGATCAGGATGATATTTTCTTTGTAGAATATGTTGGGAGTATCCCTTCTTTTTCTATGCTTTGAAAAGGTTGAACTAGTACTAGCTCTTCTTGAAAGATTTTATCTTTGAATGTGAAGCCTTCTGGTCACGGACTTTTCTTTTTTGGGAGATTTGGTATTGCTGATGCTATTTCAGTGATTGATATAGGTCTATTTAAGATTTCTAATTCTTTTTGGTTGGGTCTAGGAAGGTGGTGTGCTTCCAGGTATTGGTCTATTTCTGTCAGATTTTCATATTTCTGGGAATAGAGTTTTTGTAGTAATTGAGGATTTTTTGAATTTCTGAGGTGTCTGCTGTTATTTCTCCTTTATTGTTTCTGATAGAGGATATTAGAGATTTTACTTATCAGTTTCTGGTTAGGTTGGCCAAAGGTTTATCGATTTTATTAATTTTTTCAAAAAACCGACTGTTTTATTAATCTTCTGAATGATTCTTTTGTTTACAATTTCATTTAGTTCCGCCCTAATTTTGGTTATTTCTTTCCTTCTGCTGGGTTTGGGATTGTAATGTTCTTCCTTTTCCAGTTGCTTAGAAGATCCATTAAGTTGTTGGCTTCCTCTCTTTTTGTTTTCTTGATGAAAGTTTCCAATGCTATAAATTTCTTTCTCAGAACTGCCTTTGTAGTATCCCACAAGTTTTGATAATTTGTGTCTTCATTATCATTTTGTTCCAAAAATTTGGTGATTTCCTTCTTAATCTCATCTTTGACCCAGTTGTCATTCAGCATAAGATTATTTGGTTTCCATGACTTTGGAAGATTCCTGTGCTATTGAGTTCAACTTTTATTCCATGGTGGTCTGAGAAGATACAAGGAATACTTTCTATATTTTTAAAATTGCTGAGATTAGACTTGACTCTTAGGATATGATCTATTTTGGAGGATGACCCATGGGCTGATGAGAAGAATGTATATTCAGTTTTATTAGGTGAAATGTTCTGTAGAGATCTGTAAAGTCCATTTGTTTTGGGGTCAGGTTTAAGTCTAATATTTCTTTGTTTAGTTTCTTCTTGGGAGATCTATCCAAAACTGTCAAAGGGGTGTTAAAATCTCCAACTATTATAGTGCAGAAAGATATCAAGTTGTTCATATCCATTAGTATCTGCTTTATGAATTGAGAAGCATTCTGGTAGGGTGCATAAATGTTAATTATTGAAATCTCTTCATGTCAGGTGTTTCCCTTGACAAATATGTAGTGACCTTCCTTATCTTTCTTTATCTTTGTTGGTTTAAAGCCAATTGTATCTGCTACTAAAATTGCAACCCCTGATTTTTTCTGGTTTCCATTTGCCTGTATTATACAAGTCCATCCCTTCACCCTGAGTCTATTTTTATCCTTTAAGGTAAGATGAGATTCTTGTATACAGCAGATATCCAGTCTGAGATTATCCAGACAGCCTGTGCGTCTTTAGAGGACAATTTCAACCATTCACATTAATTGAGAGAATTGATAAGCCTGGCTGTGTTTTGCGTCATGATTTTTGGATGTCCAGTGAACATTTTTAATCCTTTCACCACTGTGGAAGTTGGGTTTTGTTCAAAAATTTCTGGGTGAGTTTATTTTGGAGGTAGAGCATTGCACTGGTCATTGTGGAGGATGGGTCTGAGCATATCCTGGAGACCTGGTTTAGTTATGGCAAATTTCTTCAACATGTCTATGTCATTAAAGTATTTGATTTCTCCATCACAAATGAAACTTAGTTTAGCTGGATACAGGATCCTGGGCTAAAAATTGTTTTGTTTTAGGAGATTGAAGGTCGATGACTATCTCCTTCTGGCTTGAAACATTTTGGCTGAGAGATCTGCAGTCATTATGATACTTCTCCCTTTGTAGGTGATGCTTTTCTTACGTCTGGCTGCTTACAGAATTTTCTTTGTCTTAACTTTGGCAACGTTAATCACAATGTGTCTACAAGATGCTTTATTTGGATTGAGTCTTGCTGGGGTTCTCAAACTGTTATCTGAAGTTCTGTATCTCTTGCAATGCTTAGAAAATTCTCCAAAATTTCTTGGAGTAGAGCATCTGTACCTTTAGGATCATCCTCTTCTCCTTCGGGAATTCCTATAAGACAAATGTTTGATCTTTTGGAGTGATCCCACAACTCTCTCAGGGAATGATCAGTTTTTGCTCTCCATTTGTCTGCCTCTTTGAGTGTTTTGGAGCATTCAAAAGCTTTGTCTTCAGTTTCAGAGATCCTTTCTTCTGCATGGTCAACTCTACTACTGAGGGATTCTACTGTATTTTGGAGGTCCTCTACTTTTTTGTTTCCTTGAGTTCTGCTATATCTTTTCTCATTATGTCCATATCTTTGACTTGGGTTTTGAATTCATTAATTTCTTGAGACAACTTTAGAACTACTCTTTGGAATTCAATTTCTATCTTTTCTTCCACTCTGTTTATCTTATTTGCAATCCATATTCTGAATTTGATTTCTGACATTGCTGCCATTTGTCTACGCATGGCATCTTCAGTTGTATCTCCTTTGTCATTTCTTGGGGGGTGGGGAGTGGGGAGGTGATCTACTCTGGTTATTCATGTTGCCAGAGTTCTTCTGTTGGGTCTGCACTGTGTTTATTTTCCACCATTTGCTTATTAGAACTGGTAGGATGAGATTGAATTGGGGTTCCCAGGTAGTAGAGATAGCCCCTTACCAAAGCACTAGACTTTGTAATTGTGTCTTATCCCCTACAACATTACAAAGGCCCCTTTCAAAGTTTTGGCTGAGACTCTGAAGACCTACTTGGTGAGATAGCACAAGCTAACACTGTTTTGATATCAGCCAACCTCTATCCTATCCTAAGAAACCACAGTATCAGGTTTAAATCTCGACTGTAAAGAGATACAAACAGCTGAAGTGCCCAGTCCCCACCCTTCAGTTCTTTTCCACTATAGAATTTTGAAGATCAACCTCAGAATATCCCCGAGTGGACAGCCCCAGACACGGGTTCCAACCAAATTGTCTCAGGCAATGCGAATCCTGCTCAACACAGAGGGATTCAAGGGTCTCCAACAGCACAATTGGAGCAAGGGAGCCACACCCTGCCCACCAAACTCAGTCCACACTGTTGTCTGCTTCTCTGCTCACATGCCCAGTTGGAGTCAGGGCCACGCCCCAACCCACTGGTCTCAGTCCACACCCACTGGTCTCAGTCCACTCTGCTTGCCAGACCAGTTGGAGTCAGGGGAACCACACCTCCGCCTGCCAGTGTTAGTCCACTGCCTGGCAAGCCTCTGATCACAGGCTTTGTTGGAGTCAGGGCACTGGGCCCTGCCCTCTGGTCTCAGTCCACACCCAGCTAGCCTCTGTTTGCCAAACCAGTTGGAGTCGGGGGACCATGCCCCTGCCTGCCAATCTCAGTCCACTGCCTGACAAGCCTCTGTTTTCAGGCTCTGTTAGAGTCAGGGCACTGAACTCTGCCCGCAGGTCTCAGTCCTCATCCTGTAAGTCTCTGCTCACCAGCCCCGCTGGAGACAGGGGACCACGCCCTAGCCTTCAGGTCTTGGTTCACACCCAGTAAGCCACTGCTCCCGGGTTCTGTTGGAATCAGGGGGCCACACCCTTGCTCTCAAGTCTCAGTCTATGCATAGCAAGCCTCTGCTTGGAGGCCCAGCAGGGGCTGAGGACCAGCCCTGTCTGCAGAACTCAGTCCACACAGGTCACTCAGTCAGAGCCAGGGGCTCTGCACTCCATTACACCAGACACGGCCCAAAACAAAGGTCAACACCACCACTGGCTGGGCATAGTCATAACCAGGGAACTGCTCCTCCTCCTGCTGAGTGTCCCTTTCTTCCCACACCCTTTTTCTTCCCCATTAGTCACAGATTCCATCCTGATGGTTGGTGGTCCACACTATGCCAAGGTCTCTCAGGACAAAACCAAACACTCTGTGCTCTGCAGGGGACAGAACTTCAGACTGCCATGTGAGGGGAAAAGGGTGGACTAGGATTTTGGACTTGTGGGGAAAATATCTGTTCAATTTTATGCCTGGAAGGGTGGTGTCTAGGTTCATTAAGTGGGACCTCCTGGAGAAAGAGACCTGGAGTTTAGTGGCTCTCTCTAGCGAGGTTAAATGAGAGGTCTTTTGTTCCCTGCTCCTTCACTGATAGCCTGCAGAAGGCCTCCTGCTTGGGGGACGGGTCTCCCATCCTCTAGTCAATAGGCTTTGTACCTGTAATTTGTTTTCTTGAATGCTATTCCTTGGAGTTATAGCTTGCCTAACTTCTTTCTTGGCTCAGCTCTCCATCTTTGGCTTCATAGAGTCTGATCCCATCCAGTTTTTCTTCCTCTGCTCAGGAGCTTCTGCTGAGGGTTTCTACCAGTCAGCGATCTTCCCAGAATTCCCTGGGAAAATTTTTTTAAATCATTGGTTCAGAATTTTGTAGAGGATTTTCTTAAAGGAGTCATTCAAATCACTCTGATTATTTTTGTTTACTGCCTGCATGACCATCACTGTCAGCTGTGTGCCCATAGACTGTCAACTCTGTGTAGGCAGGGACTCTATGTTATTCACTGCTCTATCTCCAGGGCTTAGAACACTACCAAAGACAATGTAGTCAGGAACCATCGATCAGGTCTTCCTTTTCAATGCCATCATACGTAAGTAAGTAGAACCTAGGAAGGTAGACCAGCTCCAAGGAAAAAATAAAGATCCCCAGTGCGTGGTCCAGACCCCAGGCCAGGAAGTGCCTCACAATGTCTTTAAATGGTATATTTAGACCATTGATTTTTAAAGTGATTATACAGTTGGATTAATATCTACTGTGTTTGTTATTCTTTCTGTTAATTGCCCTTGCTCTTTATTCCTATTGTTGTCTTCCATTCTTTTTCCATCATTTGTGGTTTTTACTAAGCATTTCATGTGATCCCTTTTTCTGTTTTTTCTTAGAATATCAGTTATATTTCTTTGTAAACTTTTTTAGTGGTTTCCTTAGAGTTCTCAATATACATTTATAATTAATCTAGATCTGCTTTCAAATAACCCTATATCACTTCACAGGTAATGCAAATACCTTATTGTAACAAAGTATTCCTATTTCCATCATTCGTTTCACATAAGCTGTATTCATTGACTACATTGTTGCTATGATTACCTGAACAAACTGTTACCTGTCAGACCAATTAAGAATAAGAAAAATAGGCTTGGTGCCCATAGCTCAGTGAGTAGGGCACTGGCCACATACACCAAGGCTAGCAGGTTTGAGCCTGGCCCGGGCCTGCTAAACAACAATGACAACTGCGACCAAAAAAATAGCCAGGTGTTGTGGCAGGCATCTGTAGTCCCAGCTACTCAGAAGGCTGAGGCAAGGGAATCTCTTGAGCCCAAGAATTGTAGATTGCTGTGAGCTGTGATGCCACAGCATTCTACTGAGTGTCATATAATGAGACTCTGTCTCAAAAAAAAAAAAGAATAAGAAAAATAAAAGTTTTTATTTTACCTTCAGTTATTTTTTTATAATGCACTTTATAATATTCCTTCTACATAAAGAAGGAAGAACATTATAGGTAGTAGCTTTATAGGTAAAAACTTTCTTTCTGAAGAACTTTTAAAAACATTTCTTGCAAGGTAGGTCTACTGGTGACAAATTCTCTCAATTTTTATTTGTATGACAAAGTTTTTACTTCTTTACTTTTGAAGGATAATTCAACAGAATTTCAAGTTGGTGATTTTTTTCTCTCAAACTAGAAAGTATTTCATGTCACTCTTCCTATTTTCATGGTTTCTGAGGGTGTCATGTGTAATTTTTATCTTTGCTCCTCTATAGGTAAGATAGTCTTCCTCTGGCTGATTTCAAGATTTTTGTTGTTGTTATCCTTGATTTTTTTGCAGTTTGAAGAGTTTGGGGGATTTATCCTTCTTGATATTCTCTGAGCTTCCTAGGTCTGTGGTTTGGTGTCTGTTATTAATATGGGAAAATTCTCCATTATTATTGCTGTGAATATTTCTTTTGTTTCTTCCTTTCTTCTCTTTCTGGTATTCCCATCACGTATATGTCACACCATTTGTACTTGTTTCACAGTTCCTGCTTATTATGTTTCCTTTTTTACTTGTTCTTTTTTCTCTTTACATTTCGGTTTGGGAAATTCCTATGGACATATCTATAGACTCAGAGATTCTTTCCTCAGCCATGTCCAGCCTACTGTAGAGCCCATCAAAGGTATTTCTTGTTTCTGTTATGGTGACTTTGATCTGTAGCATTCCTTTCTGATTCTTTCTTAGTGTTTTCATGTGTCTGTGTACATTACCCATCTGTTCTTGCATGTTGTCTACTTTTTCCATTTGCACCCTTGGCATTTTATTTATAGTTGTTTTAAATCCATAGTCTGATAAATCCAACACCCCCCTACCTTATCTGAGTTGGTCCTGATGCTTGCTCTGTCCCTTCAAACTGTGCTTTCTGCTTTTAAGTATGCCTTGTAATGTTTTGCTGAAAGGCAGACAGGATGTAGTAGGTAAAAGGCACTGCTGTGAAGTAGCTTTTTTTAGTCTATAGTCATGTGAAAGGGTCTCAGACTGTTAGTAAGCCTGGACCTCTGGACTGTGAACTTCACATGTGATGATCAGTTTCTTCCCCCTTAGGTGGGACAGGATGAGGTTAGAGCAGGCTCCAACTGAGTATTTCCTTTACCCTACAAGGAAGGCTAGAGGGGCAGGAGTTGGGTATTTTCCTCCTCCCAGGTAAGCTGGGCTCTGGCAAACTCCATTAGACTTTGGTTAAAGTTTCTTCAGCCGGTAGGCCTTGTTAGGAAGAGGAGAATGATCCGCTGTGGTTTTAAAAATTGTTACTTTTGACCAGATGTGAAAGCTCAGACCTATAGTCCTAGCACTTTGGGAGACAGGAGGATGGCTTAAGGCTAGGAGTTCAGGACCAGCCTGAGCAACACAGTAAGACTCCTCCTCCCTCCATCGCTACAACAAAAAAAAATTAGTCAGTCATGGTGGCATGTGCCTGTAGTCTCAGCTACTGGGGAGGCTGAGGCAGGAGGATCACTTGAGTCCAGAAGTTCAAGGCTGCAGTGAGCTATCATGATACCACTGTACTCCAGCCTAGGTGACAGAGTGAGACCCTATCTCAAAAAAAAAAAAAAAAAGATACTTTTCCCAACTCCCTACTGAAAGAACAAGGGGATTTTTTTTTTCTAATATTCACTGTGAGAACCTGGTTGAGCTCCTGGAGATACAATTCACAAAAGTGTGTCATGCCCCCAACCCTAGCCCCGTGACTTGTCCTCCTGGAGTTTTCTTCTCTTAATTTGTCTGCACTGGTCCTCCAGCAAGTTATCAGGTTTCCCTACCCTGGCACAGGTTCCAAGAGGTTTTTTGTTCTCTTAAGTTGTGGTTCTCTTTATCTGTGTGTCTGTCTCCCCAGTTTTGGAGGCTGCAGTTTGCCTTCTGACCTCATTTTTTGGACAGATCTAAGCAGAGCTGTTGATTTTTCATTTTGTTCATCTTCTTTTTTTTGGGATAGAGGAACGGCTTCTACGTTCTTTACTTGCTGAACTGAAAATTGAATGTCTCATTTTATTTTTCAGACTTCTCAGCTGCAAATTCTATCCAGGAGTTTTAATGTAATTTAGTGAGAGAGATAGGGTAGAGTGTACTCCATCTTTACTAGAACCTTTGTTCCCAGTTTGTTTTTTGGAACAAAATCCAATAAATATATATTTTAACATAATATTACTAGTTTCTACTGGGTGGCAAGATTTGAGGAGATTTCCTTTTTTTTTTTATTGTTGGGGATTCATTGAGGGTACAAAGAACCAGGTTACACTGTTTGCATTTGTTAGGTAAAGTCTGTCTTATAACTGTGTCCCACCCCCAAGAGGTGTGTCACACACTGTGACAACCCACCTCCCTCCCTTCCCCAACCCCCCACCTCCCTCCCTCTGACCCTCTCTCTGGTCCCCCATTCTCCCACCCCTTGCCGTGTACTAGGCATCAATTGTCCCCATATCACAATTGAGTACATTTGATTCTTTCCTCTCCATTCTTGTGATGCTTTACTAAGAAGCATGTGTTTCAACTCCATTCAGGTTAATACAAAGGATGTAAAGTCACCATGTATTTTGTGGCTGAATAGTATTCCATGGTATACATACAACACAGCTTGTT
Source organism: Nycticebus coucang (assembly GCF_027406575.1). Taxonomy (NCBI): domain Eukaryota; kingdom Metazoa; phylum Chordata; class Mammalia; order Primates; family Lorisidae; genus Nycticebus; species Nycticebus coucang. The sequence continues at coordinate 83,400,919 of NC_069796.1, forward strand.
AATCAATTCCTGGATTGGTGGGCATTTAGGTTGTTTCCACAGTTTGGCAATTGTAAATTGAGTATCAATAAACAGTCTAGTGCAAATGTCCTTATGACAAAAGGATTTTTTTTCTTCTAGGTAGATGCCCAGTAATGGGATTTCAGGATCAACTGGGAGGTCTAGTTTGAGTTCTTTGAGGATTCTCCAAACTTCCTTCCAAAAAGGTTGCAATAGTTTGCAGTCCCACCAGCAGTGTAAAGGTGTTCCCTTCTCTCTACATGCATGCCAGTATCTGCAGCTTTAAGACCTTGTGATGTAGGCTATTCTCATTGGGGTTAGGTGATATCTAAGGGTGGTTTTGCTTTGCATTTCTCTGATGATTAGGGATGATGAGCAATTTTTCATAAGTTTGTTAGCCATTCATCTGTCTTCTTTAGAGAAGGTTCTATTTATCTCTCTTGCCCATTGATATATGGGATTGTTGGCTCTTTTTATGTTAATTAATTTGAGTTCTCTATAGATCCTAGTTATCAAGCTCTTGTCCGATTCATAATATGAAAATATCTTTTCCCATTCTGATAGTTGTGTATTTGCTCTGGTTATTGTCTCCTTAGCTGAACAGAAGCTAATCAGTTTAATTAAGTCCCATTTGTTTATTTTTGTTGCTGTTGCAATTGCCACTAGAGTCTTCTTCATAAAGTCTTTCCCCAGGCCAGTGCCTTCAGGTGTTTTCCCCACAGTTTCTTCAAGGATTTTTATTGTTTCATGCCTTAGATTTAAATCTTTTATCCATCTTGAATCAATTTTACTGAGTGGAGAAAGGCATGGGTCTAGTTTCAGTGTTTTACATGTGGCTGTCTAGTTCTCCCAGCACCATTTGTGAATAGGGATTCTTTCCCCCAGTGTATATTCTTGTTTGGTTTACCAAAGATCAGGTAGCTGTAAGATATTAGTTGCATTTCATGGTTTTCTATTCAATTCCAGATGTCCATGTCTCTATTTTTGTGCCAATACCATGCTGTTTTGATCACTATGGTCATGTAATATAGCCTAAAGTCTGGCAGGCTGATGCCCCTGGTTTTGTTTTTATTACTAACAACTGCCTTAGCTATTTGGGGTCTTTTCTGGCTCCATACAAAATGAAGAATTGTTTTTTCCAAATCTCGAAAGTGTGATGTTGGTATTTTAATGGGGATTGCATGGGGAGGTTTCTTATTCACTCTTTGGTAATTTCCAAATTTTCTCTAGTGAGCATGATTACTTATATAATTAGGGAAAAAAATCATTAAACACTCATAAAATAACCTAGATGTGGTGATCTCAGATTCAGTGGTCAGAAAAATTTCCACAGCATAAATTTCAGACTATTTGGACAGAGGGAGGGTTCACATGAAGAGGGATAAGGCAGCACCCAAATGATGTAAACATTCTCATTCTAGCCCCGAATACCTTATTGGCTCAGGAGGAAGGAAGAAAATCAGCACAGATGCCAACATCTGCTTTTCAAAGCAATGGAGCTTTGGAGCTTTGTTTATTTTGCTTTTTATTATCTATTTTATATTGCCTAAATATTCCGTTAAACTAAAAATATAAAAACCAAAGAAAAGAGACATTGCCATGGGCTGTTTACAAAGGGCCCCATCTACCCACCCCATTAGTCAGCCCCGGGGATGTACAAATTGGCTGAATGGTAGCCTCCAAGTAGATATGTCCAGTCCTAATCTCTAGAATCTATAAATGTTATCTTCTTTAGAAAAAGAGTCTTTCAGATGTAGTTAAATTAGGGGTTATGAGATGAGGAGCTCATCCTGGGTATCTGGGTAGGCTCTAAATCTGATAGTAAGAGACATACAAGAGAATAAGCATGCCTTTACAGAGGAGAAAGTGCTATGGAGACTCAGGCAGATTATGAAGTGATATGGCCACAAGACAAGGAAGCTGCAGTTTCCAAACATTAGAAGGGGCAGAGAATGGATTTTCCTCTGGAGCCTCAGGAAACCCTCCTGATGGCATTTTGGTCTTGGACATCTGGTCAAACTGTGAGAGAATAAATTTCTGTTGCCACCAAGCTTGTTGCAAATGGTTAAAGCAATACCAAGAAGCTAATATACCTACAGAGAGCCCAGACTGTTGGCAGGTCACTCTGCCCAGGCCAGCTCAGTCCAGAAACCAGACCTAACTCAGGCCAATGAAAAGTCAGTTGCAATCTGATATGGGAGAGCAGAAGTGTGCAGGCAGAGGAGGAGATGAGGCCTCTAACCAGACAGGAGCATGATGTTCTCTGTGCAGGAATTCTTGAGAGACCCATTGCTATGCTTAGAAGTATCTCTGTTGTGTGTTTTATTCAACTTGTGTGTTATATCCTTTGGCAAATGTGTGCATCAGTCAGGGTAGGTGAAGCCATGATGTGATAACAAGGAAACCTAAAGTTTCCTTGGTGAAGTACATGTTACAGGCTTATAATAGGTTCTCTATGGCTTCTGCTCCATGTTTTCCTTCTTCAAGACCCAGGCAAAGAAGCAGCCACCATTTCAATAGCCATTTCAATTGTCAACATCACAGATGGAAAGAGAGCTTTGGCAGATCTGACATTAGCAATTAAATGCTCCAACTCATTGGGCTGACTCATTAGCTGTCCACCGCCCAAACGAGAAGACTGGGAAGTGTGATCCTATCATGTGCTCAGAAGATGGAGAGCTAAAACTATTTTGTAAACATGATAATGACAGCACACTTTCTGTAGATCCAAAGCCCCTATGTCCCACTTATTTTTCTATAATAAGAAATTCTGTAATCTCAGCAAGGTCCTGTCCAACACAGGACAGGTTTGTGATGATTTTTCCAAACCAGCACTAAAAATGGAACACAGCAAGAGTCCCACAAACAGAAGCTGAATGCAAATTGACTCTTATTTGTGTCTTTTCTAATTTCAACTTGTAGTGTTTTGTCAAATCTACAGAGCCTAGAGTCAGGAACAAGGTGGTTGCTTGTGGAGCCACCTGGGCAGTAAGAACCCAGGGCTACTGTGGCCACAGACAGGCTAGGCATCAGAGAAAGTCTCTGCCTAGCTTTGGGGCCAGGGCTACTCTTCCCGCTCCCACACTTGGTTCAGGCACAGACACCACTGCAGAGGTGTCCTAGTGGACCAGGGCATGCCCAGTCCTACACACCATTGCTCATTTGCTCTGCTCTGACAAGCTCTGAGTTGGTATCTACAGGCTGCCTTTAAAGAGCCCCTCTAGATGACAGTACAGATCTTTGACTTTGTTTTTGTTTCAGTTTTATCCTTGAATTAGTTAAGATTTGTTGATTGGAGGTGTCAGAAACCCACTCAAAATGGGTTATAGAAAAGAGTACAGGGGATTTCAGGTATGGTTGGGTCTAGGTGTCTAAACCAATGCCCTGCTTCTCAGTTTGGCTTTCCTCCATATTAGCCTCATTCTAAGATTGATTCTTCCCCATCTTACAGCCCTAACTTGTGAGTCTAGGCCAGTGCCAGGAGCATAATCAGGTTCAATAAACATTTGCACAATGAAGGACTGTAACAGGGTCTAGGGATACAAAATCAATACCCACAAATCAGTAGTCTTCATATATGCCAATAGTCAAGCTGAGAATAAAATCAAAGACTCTATTCCTGCTGGGCACGGTGGTTCATGCCTATAATCCTAGCACTCTGGGATGTCGAGGCAGATGGTTTGCCTGAGCTCACAAGTTCGAGGCTAGTCTGAGCCAGAGTGAGACCCTGTCTCTAAAAAATAGCTGAGCATTGAGGTGGATGCCTATAGCCCTGCCTACTTGGGAAGCTGAGGCAAGAGAATCGCTTAAGAGTTTGAGGTTGTTGTGAGCTGTGACAACATGGCACTCTACCGAGGGCAACAAAGTGAGACTCTGTCTCAAAAAAAAAAACAAAAAAAGAAAGAAAAGAAAGAAAGACTCGATTCCTTCTACATCAATGCCAAAGAAGATGAAATACCTGGGATGTGAATGATCTCTATAAAGAGACTATGAAACCCTGAGAAAAGAAATAGTAGAAGATGTTAACAAATGGAAAAACATACCATTCTCATGGCTGGGAAGAATAAACATTGTTAAAATGTTCACACTACCCAAAGTGATCTACAGATGTAATGCAATAAACATTGTTAAAATGTTCACACTACCCAAAGTGATCTACAGATGTAATGCAATCCTTATCAAAGCACCAGTGTCATACTTTAAAGAACTTGAAAAAATAGTACTTTGTTTTACATGGAACAAGAAAAAATCCAAATAGCCAATCCAATTCTTAGAAATAAAACAAATCTGGAGGTATCACATTACCAGACTTCAGGTTATACTATAAGTCTATAGTGATCAAAACAGCATGGCACTGGCACAAAAAGAGAGACATAGACCTATGGAATAGAATAGAGAATCTAGAGTTGAACCCAGCCACATATCACCATTTGATCTTTGATAAGCCTAACAAAAGCATGCACTGGGAAAAAGAACCCTCATTTAACGAATGGTGCTGGGAGAACTGGTTAACCACAGGTAGAAGACTGAAATTGGACCCACATTTATTGTCATTGACAGAAATTGATTCTCACTGGATAAAAGATTTAAATTTAAGACACAAAACAACAAAAATTCTAGAAGACGGTGTGGGGAAAATGCTTGAAAATATTGGCCTGGGAAAAGATTTTATGAGGAAGACCCACCACCCCCATCCCCACTCTCCACCCCCAGCAATAGCAGCAATACCAAAAACAAATAACTGGGATTTGTTTTTTGGTTTTTTTGAGACAGAGTTTCACTTTGTCACCCTTGGTAGAGTGCTATAGCATCACAGCTCACAGCAACCTCACACTCTTGGGTTTAAGTGATCCTCTTGCCTCACTTGACCCTTATTAATGCTCCATTTTACTGCCACTTGTAACATCTTTTCCCAGCCTTCCAAGTAGCTGGGACTACAGGCGCCCAGCTAGTCTTTCTATTTTTAGTAAAGGTGGAATCTCACTCTTGCTCAGACTGGTCTTAAATTCCTGAGCTCAGGTGATCCACTCACCTCAGCCCCCCAGAGTACTAGGATTATAGGCGTGAGCCACTGTCCCTGGCCAATAACTGGGATTTGATCAAGCTAAAAAGCTTCTGCATAGCTAAGGGCACCACAAACAGCACAGACAGCCTTCAGAACGGGAGAAGATTTTTGCATGTGACGAATCTGGCAAAGGCCTGATAACTAGAATCTACACAGAACTCAAATTAATCAACAACAGCAAACAACCCCACTTATAAGTAGGCAAGAGACTTGAACAGAAACTTCTCTGAAGATGATAGACCAATGGCCAAAGAAACACAGGAAAAAATGTTTATCATGTTTAATCATCAAAGAAATGCAAATCAAAACCACTTTGAGATATCACCTAACTCCAGTAAGGTTAGCCCACATTACAAAGTCCCAAAACTGCAGATGCTGGTGTGGATGTGGAGAGAAGGGAACACTTTTACACTGCTGATGGGACTGCAAAGTGATAGAACCTTTATGGAAAGAACTATGGAGAATTATTAAAGAACTAAAGGTCAACCTTCCATTTGATCCCACAGTCTCATTACTAGGTTATCTACCTAGAAGAACAAAAATCATTTTACTCTAAAGACGTCTGTACCAGAATGTTTATTGCAGCTCAATTCATAATTAACTCATGGAAGCAACCCATGGATGAATTAACAAATGTGAAATATGTATACCATAGGATACTATTCAGCCACAAAATGATGGAGACTTTACTCTGTTATGTTTACTTGGATGGAGTTAAAACACATCTTCAGAGTAAAGTGTCTAAAGAATGGGGGGGGGAAATCCAGTGTACTCAATACTAATATGAAACCAATATATAAACAATTACATGCTCATACAAATGGTAAAATACAAATATAGTCCCAGGAGGGGGTAGGGCGAGGACGGAGCAGGAAGGCATTTGGCTGGATCTCACCTAAGGAGCACCCAGCACACCTCCTGGGTGAACTTTATCTTGAAAGTGAAAACAATGTAACCTCAAAATTTGTACCCTCATATTAATTTGAAATTTAAAAAAAGAAGCAAAGAACTCTTTTTTTTTTTTTTTTTTTTTGTAGAGACAGAGTCTCACTTTACTGCCCTCGGTAGAGTGCCGTGGCATCACACAGCTCACAGCAACCTCCGGCTCTTGGGCTTACGTGATTCTCTTGCCTCAGCCTCCTGAGCAGCTGGGACTACAGGTGCCCGCCACAACGCCCGGCTATTTTTTTGTTGCAGTTTGGCCAGGGCTGGGTTCGAACCCGCCACCCTCGGCATATGGGGCCGGTGCCCTACTCACTGAGCCACAGGCGCCGCCCAGAAGCAAAGAACTCTTTCAAATGACATTAATAGGGATATATATTAAAACACCAGGCTTTCACCAACCATGACTTCTTGATTTTTTCATTGCTAAAGTAGTAAGTGAATTTCTACCAATAAGAACCAATTGTACTGCCTTTCTGTACCTCCTAAAATTATCAAAGTGAATCCCTTCAAGCCTCCTTGTCTCTCTGGCATCTTCTAAGTCCTTCATTGCTCTCTTTTTCTTGGATATGAATAAATCTTAAGTATCCTGATAAGAGAAAAATAAACACTTGCAAAATGAATGAAATGCTTGTGCAGTGAACCATGGCCTTTAGCACTCTAGCTTCACATCCTATCAGCTTAGCGATTCCAAGGAAAAGGCCGTAACTTTCCAAAAAAACGTCCTTAGGGCTTACTCTGATTAGTCTGGCTTGGGTTTGGGTCATATATTTGTCAGAGTAGGCTAGACTTTGCTATGGTAACACGTAAATCCTGAAATCTCAATGACTTAACATAATAAAATATTACTGCTTACATCATATAGTCCAGTGTGTTTGAGGGACGGGAGCTTTGCTTCAAGTGGTCACTAAGATAGCCAGGCTCCTTCCATTTTGCAATCCTACCATCTTCAGTGTGAGGCCTCAATGTTATGGGAAGACTGGAGATAATGTTATCTGCTGGAGATATTGTGAGGTCAGGCATGAAATTGGCATATAGCACTTCTGTCAATATTCCATTGATCAAAGCTGACTGGGTGGAGAACAAAGTTGTTTGGTATCTTGCTTTAGGCCAAATGACCCTCCTTGGGCCAGTCACTGAGACCAGGAAGTTTCCTTGCTTTGATTGACCAGTCCTGGGTTTCATGCTCAGTCCAAAGTCTGGAGAGGGGGTCAGCACCACCAGACTGCATGGGCTAGCTGTGGAGGAGGGCTTCTTCTTTGTGGAAGAATTAGGGTGCCTTTAGCACAAGAGGGAATGGGTGTTAGACAACTAATAATACTGACCACTAATACCTGGGCATTGCTTCTTTATTCCTCCCTAACCCACTAGGGCCAGCATATACCTGCCAAGCGTCCTCTGCTGGGTCAAGTTGGCAAAAGGGCTCAAAATAACCTCAACTTTACTTACATTATTCCCAAATAACTTTCAGATGCTGGTAGTCCATGAGAATCTAATTTAGTGAGAATTTTGTAATGTGGACTCTAGACAGATCATAGATTTACAGCAGGTTGTTAAATATTCCTAGAGTTAATATGTATTTTAATAACTCTAAGAAACCAATCATAAAACTTGGAAAATAAAGAAAAGCATTCATCAGCTTTCACTGATACATGCTGCAGTGACACATGACCCCACATCTCAGTGCTTGAAGTGACAAGGTTTACTTTTCTCTCCTATTCACAGTGACAGTGGCCGGTCAAGTTCTACGTGTGTCCACCGCTAGACACAGGCTAAAGAATCATCCCCACGAGGACACACCGTTCTCTTAGAAAAGAGGACAGAACTGGCTGAACCACATGATGGCTTTGAGAGCTCTGCTCTAACATTGTCCAGTCACTTCTGCTCACATTCCACTGGCTACCGCAATCACAAAGCCAAGTCCAACGTCAGTGGGGAGAGAGTTTACTCCTCCCCGAGGGAGCACTGTGGAGTCATGGGCAATGAGCAGGGATCTCTTACAGGAAAGGGGAGGGCAAAAAATTGGGAACAAAACAGAATGTACAAGCCTAAAAAATAAATGCAATTATCGCAATATCATCACCCAGAGAAAACCACAGTTGACATCTTGGTGGATTTCTTTCAGAATATTTTTCTAAGCATATGTAAACAAAAGCGTCCATCTAATAACACTTCATATGAATCAATCAAAATACTCAAACCAAGGCAAGAAAACCCAGGCACATTTAAGCAACCAGCATAGTCAAACTTTAATCAGATGATCCAATCAGCCACCGGCCCAGAAGAGCTCATTAATTTGACTGGAGGCAGATTAATTGGTTCAACACTTGTTGAGGGCCTGCTGTATGTCAGATATTGGTATCTATTGGCTTCATTGTATTGATTTGACTAGGTAAATTAAGTCCAACATCTGACCTCAAATGAAAGTGAACATTTTCCCTAAAGCATATCTAATTTCTGTTCTAAACTTAATTTATGAGGAGGATTTTTCTGTGTTGTTAAATTCTTTATAAGTGTAATTTTAATGACCACATAAGGGTGTATTGTATGGTTATATAATAATTACTTAACCCAAATCTTTAGTCTTGAACATTTTATATGCTTCTAATGGACAGGGGGCTGTGGCTCACACCTGTAATCTTAGCACTCTGGGAGGCCCAGGTGTTGGATCTCTTGAGCTCAGTAGTTCAAGACCAGCCTAAGTAAGAGCAAGACCCAATCTCCAAAAATAGCCAGACATTGTGGCAGGTGCCTGTAGTCCCAGCTACTCAGGAGTCTAAGGCAAGAGGATTGCTTGAGCCCAAGAGACTGAGGTTGCTGTGAGCTATGATGCCACAGCAGTCTACCAAGGGTGACAAAGTGAGACTCTGGCTCAAAAAAAAAAAAGCCCACACACAAAAAAGCTTAAATCAGGGGTCCTCAAACTACAGCCCATAGTAGTGGCCCACTGTGGCCCACTGAGGACATTTATCCGGCTCACTGGGTGTTTTTGCCACAGCTGCCTGTCCTGCTTAGCAGCCGACTTGTCCCGGCCTGCTGTGTGTTTTTGCCACCCTACCTGTCCTCCTTAGCAGCTGACTAAGGGCCGCAGTGCACATGTGTGGAATGTGCACCAACTCTCCGACTCTGCTCCTTCTCTCTGTCTCTCCCTGCCCCTCCTCCTCTCAGTCTCTGGTGTAATCCGAGGAGTCACCAGGTTGCCTGTGCAGAGCCTGCTACTGCCTAAGGACCAAGGTAAGAACAAGTTAGGATTTTTTTTTTTTTTTTGACGTTAGGAGGTCTATTTCTTTTTTTATTTTGCAGTTAGTAGGGCCTTTTTTTTTTTTTTTTGCGGTTAAGGGGGGCCTTTTTTCCCTGAAGTTAGGAGAGCCTTTTTTTTGTAAGTTGGTTAGTTGGTTGGGGGTGGTTTCTAGGGGGGTTGCATCACAGTGATAACGCAAATACTCAGCGCTCAGTGCTAATGCAGATTGTCAGTACTCAGAGGTAATGCAAATGGTCAGAGCTCAGAGGTAATGCAAATAGTCAGTGCTCGGTGGTATTGATAATTGTAAGTGCTTAGTATTAATGCAGATTGTTAGCGCTCAGTATTAATGCAAATTGTCAGCAATGTTATTGCAAATAGTCAGCGGTCAGTGTTAATGCAAATGGTCAGTGCTCAGTGTTATCGCATGGGGTCCCCAAACTGGTAATCTGCCTAGGGCCCCATGGGAACTTAATCCGGCTCTGCAGACAGCCAAGGAGTAGGAAACCCAATTTAATTGACAGTGAGTGCGTTTATATTCTGATTGCTATTCAGTTGGGTCTGATGTTGTATGTTGTGTGCTGTGTAAGCCCCGGTTCACACTGTTGCGATCTCTGAGCAGTGCAAGTTCAACCATATGCTTGTATGGCTGAACTCGCATTAGATTTGGAAGAAAAAAGGCACATGTACCTTCTTTTTTCCTGCAGTGGAATCTGATCGCATGGGTCTTCTCACCCATGTGATCAGATTCCTGTGCGAGTTCACGGATCGCTGTGTGGTTCGCACAGGGTAGTGTGAACTGGAAAGGTGATGGAGGAACCGGCTCTGTAATTGTGCCTGTTCCCACACTGCACCAGTGTGAGCCTGAGGTAAAAGTGGAGTTCCACCATATGGGCACCGGCGAGGCTGAAATGATGTGGACTGGCAAGGCTGCATTGATGGGCACTGATCAGACTGCATTGATGGACACTGATCAGACTGCATTGATGGGCACTGATCAGACTGCATTGATGGGCAGTGCAGTCTGTATGTCTCTGTGTGGGCAAAGTTATTGCTGGTATATTGTTTTTGTAGCACTGTATATATATATATATATATATATATATACACACACACACACACATATATATGTATGTATTTTACTAATAGTAATTTGGAATCCCTAGGAAACAATGATATCAAGAAAGAGAAAAATTAACTCAGAGTGTAGGACATTCAAAGAATGATTACTTTTTTGTGCAGTACAAGGAAAGAGCTGTGTGTTTGATATGCCAGAATATAGTGTCTGTGTTAAAAAAAGACAATTTGTGTCGACACTATCAAACTCAACATAAAGATAAATATGATTGTTTGGTCGGAGAATTGAGAAAAGATAAAATATTAAAACTGAAATATACATTGACAACTAAGCAAAATACTTTTGTGAGCAAGTTTTCAAGTTGCCAAGCTAATAGTGTGCACTGGCAGACCATTCATGGAGGGAGAATGTGTTAAAGAATGCTTTCTTTCTGTTGCCAAAGAGATGTGTCCAGAGAAGGCCAATTTATTTAGTACAGGGAGTCTTTCAGGACCCTCAATTACACGAAGGATTGAAGAAATGGGAGACAATTTGCATCAGCATTTGCAAAACTGTGCAAAAAAACTTTCCTATTTTTCCTTGCCACTTGACAAAAGTAATGTTCGTGATTCTGCACAACTTCTAATTTTTATTCGTGGGATGAATGCCTATTTCGAAGTCACAGAAGAGCTTGCTGCACTGCAAAGCATCAAAGGAACAACTATAGGAGAGGATATCTATTAAAAGGTTTGCCAAACTGTGAATAGTTTGGAGCTGGACTGGGCAAAACTAGCCAGTATGACAACTGATGGTGCTCCTACCATGGTGGGGTCTAAGAAAGGAGTATTTGCTCGCATTAACCAAGAGATGGACAAACATAACCATTCTCATCCAATAGCCATACACTGCCTCATCCACCAACAAGCGCTGTGTAGTAAATCACTGAAGTGGGACTGTTATGAAAACTGTGGTATCTTGTGTTAACTTCATTAGAGGTAATGCACTAAACCACAGACAATTTCAGGAATTTCTGTCTGAGCTAAATGTTGCCTGTGAGGATGTTCCGTACCACACAGAAGTCCGTTGGCTGAGTCAAGGGAAAGTTTTGAAACATTTCCATGACTTACTTCCATAGATTACAGCTTTTCTGCTTTCAAAAAACAAAGAAGTACAAGAGCTCAATGATGCAGAATGGAAATGGCACCTTGTCTTTCTGACAGATGTAACAGAGCTACTCGCCAGTTTCAAAGTGCAACTTCAAGGAAAGGGGAAGCTCATCTATGATATGCAATCACATGTGAAAGCATTTGAAGTAAAATTAGGCCTCCTCATCAAACAAGTGTAGGAGGAAAATTTCTGCCATCTCACCACAACTCAAAATCTGTTAGTGGAAAATCCAACTGGTTGCATTCCCAAATAAAACATGTGTGGATTCACTGGAAAGTTGCGAAAGGAGTTCCAATTTAGATTTAAAGAGCTTCATCTCCATGAACAGGACATATAGCTTTTCCATAACCCATTTTCTATTGGCATTGAAAATGTGGATACAATTTACCAAATGTAACTGGCTGAACTGCAGAATTGTGAGTCTCTGAAAGACGCATTCAAGTCAAGCAGCCTTCCTAATTTCTATGCATCTCTCCCCTCTGAGGTATATCCTAATCTCAGGAACCAGGCACTCAAAATGGCAACCATCTTTGGCAGCACTTATGTCTGTGAACAGACTTTTTCCAGAATGAAACATCTGAAATCTTCAACCAGATCTAGACTAACTGATGCACACTTGCATCACTTGTTACGACTAGCAGTAACAAATATGGAACCGTACATAGACCATCTCATTAACCAAAAGCAGGCCCATAGTTCCCATTGAAATACAAGTAAGTTTGTTGATTTAACTTTACTTGTTCTCCATTTTAAATATTGTATTTGTTCCCATTTTGTTTTTTTACTTCAAAATAAGATATGTGCAGTGTGCATAGGAATTTGTTCATAGTTTTTTTTTAAACTATAGTCCAACCCTCCAGCGGTCTGAGGGACAGTGAACTGGCCCCCTGTTTAAAAAGTTTGAGGACCCCTGGCTTAAATGCTTCTAATTTGTGAGTTTTTAAACAAATAATCACCTTTATAATTTACAAGTGTTTGTAAAAAACTTTCTTCTTATAAAGTAACTCATTTTCATTACAGAAAATGCAGATAGGAAAAAAAGAAAATTAAATCTGTTATTCAACTTTCTAGAGCTAATCATATGGCTATACTTACACATTTATTTGTAAACAAAAGTGGGATAATTTCAAATATATTGCTGTGTGATTTTCTGATTTATTCTCATGTTTGAGACTCATAGAAGGGAACTAATAAGACAAAGGTTATGGCCATGTTTCAATCCTTGGTACATTCCACTGTTCTAAAATGTTACATTAATGTATACTTCCTCCAGCCTTGCATAAGTGGGTCCCCTCCACAATCACTAGTGTGATTGTGCCTTACTTCCATATTTTCCGGCAAAAGACTTGAATTCCAGTGATATCCCAAGTAGATAATATGCCTAGGTGGCAGGTTAGCTCCTGAGAGGCCTGGTGCTTTTAGGTAATGACAGCCTCTGCCCCACCAGTGTAATGAACAGCCCTGCTCTGGGACTCAATCCTGTCCCTACCTCCCTTCTCTGGACATGCAGAAGCTTCTGGTCATTGCCACCATTGAGCCTTATCTCCACCTGATGGATTGGATGTAATCCATGGATGGATTATTACAGTACACCTCTACTGTAATAATAATATAGTGTAATACTATAGTAATAATAATAATGATACTCCTCTACTGTAATAATAAGTTACAGAAACCTCATGGGAAGGCTTGACCTATTATAAAAAATGGAATACTACAATCGTGCATCAAAAGACACTAATTACAGAATAAAAAGGCAACCCACAGAATAGGAGAAAATATTTGTCAATCGTATATCTGATAAAGGATTTATACCCAGAATATATAATAGAATGCCTACAATTCAACGACAGAAAGTCAATTTTAAAAATGAGCAAATGATATTTCTCCAAAGAAGATATATAGTTGGCCCATAACCACGTGAAAAGATGCTTGCCACCATTAACAATTAGGGCCGTGTAAATCAAAACCACAGTGAGACACCACCTCTCACCCATTGTAATGGCCACTATCAAAATAAATGTTGGCGGCAATGTGAAGAAATTGGAACCCCTGTGCACTGTGAGAATGTAAAATGGCATGGCCACTGAGAAAAATGATGTGGTAATTCCTCAAAAACTAAAAATTAGAATTGCCATACAAGCTAGAAATTCCATTTCTGGATATATACCCCAAAGAATTAAAAGCTGGATCTCAAAGAAGTATTTGTACACTCATAACAGCATTATTCACAACAGCTTAGAGGTGAAAGCAATCTAAATGTCCATCAACATATTACTGGATAAACAAAATGTGGCATATACACACCATAGAATATTATTCAGCCTTAAAAAACAAGGAAATTATGACAGATGCTCAATGAACCTTGAGTGGTTATGCTAAATGAAATAAGCCAGATCCCAAAGGACAAATACTGCCTGATTCTACTTATCTGAGGTACCGACAGGAATCAAATTAATAGAAAGAGAAAGTAGCATGGCGATTTCCAGGGACTGAGGGGAGGGGGAATGGGGAGTTATTGTTTAATGGGTATAGAATTTGCAAGAAAAAAATTTCTGGAGATGGATGATGATAATGATTGCACAACAAGGTGAATTCACTTAATACCACTGAACTTACACTTAAAAATGGTTAAGATGATACATTTTGTTATGCGTATTTTCCCACAGTGAAAAAATGTTGGATAAAAAATGGTCTTGGAAACAGTTGGTGGTGCTGCTTGCATGACACTATGAATGTAATTTGTATCACTGAATAAAAAAAGTAGAGTACAGGCAGTCCCTGGGGTTCTGGACAAGATAATGATCTTGAGAACATCTTTAGGTTAGATCTGTATGTAACTTGCATAGATGATGGTAATAATAATAACAACAACAATGTTAGAATGGCTCATCTGTGGTAATAATAATACAGTGTAATAATAATACAGTGTAATAATGATGCTCCTCTACTGAAATAGTAAGTTACAGAAACTATTGTGCTTTTTGTTTTCATTCAAACGGAAATGAAAACAAACTCATACAAAAAGTTTAGGGAGGAGATAGACTTTTCAAAAAAGAATATTCATGGTTAACTTTCACCTAATATCACTTCAATGCCTTGCCTGCTGGAAGGGGCATTTGTGAGGCAGAAGAGAGGCTGACATTAATAAACAATGAAGAGGTGGGGATGGTGCTGGAGAGGACAAAGTGGGTGCTGGAGAGTCAGGGTTTGATTCTGTCACTGCAGGACAGGAGCTTGCAACTGAAGTCGGCTTCTTAAAAAAGGTATCTGGGGTTGTTTGCACACATTTTTTTTCGTTTTTTCACCATAAATGGCCTTGCAGCAACTGATGTTCTCACTATCTGTTTAGTAAGCCTCTGTAAACTGTTCACCATGAGGACCCTGCTTCTCAAGCTTAGCAAATCCTGCTTTAATGAGATGAAAGGCTTTAGCTCATTCTTTGGTCGTAAACTTTACTTGGCTCTGGATCATCTGATTCTTCTTGTGTTTCTATCAGCTGCTTCTCTATCTATCTATGAGACCAGCTGCGACTGTAAAAATGGGGCACAAACAAACCATTTACATCATGAGGGTCTGTTTACACATGCAGAAGAAACTAGTTCCCGAATTATTAACTTATGTAATTATAAATTACCTTTATGGGGAGGCTTGGCAGCCTGTTCATAAGTACAAATCACTGTAAGTCAGGTCATCTATAACACAGGGACTGCCTGTACTGTAAAAGTAATGAATGTTGCTTCTGAGATTAAGCTGTAAAAGCCATGGCTCCATGTCATTTGCAGACCTTCTCTCTGGCTGGCTGGCTGTCACCAGGTCACTGTGATGGAGCCAGCAGCCAAATAATGAACTACCCTACAGAGAGGCCAATGTGGTAAGGAATTGAGTGCAGCCTTTGGCCAACAGCCAGTGAGGAACGGAGCCCCTCAAGTCTAACAGCCTCCAAGCTTTGCCAACAACTATGTGAGTGAGCTTTAAAGTGGATCCTTCTCCGGTAGCCACCAAGCTTCGAGATCATTTGTTGTGCAACAGTAGATAACAAAAGAACTACTCAGGGAGTATGAAATGCTTGCTTCTTGTTGTTGTTCTTGTTATAATGAAAACACCTAATACTTTTTTTTCCTTTTTGAGACAGAGTCTCACTTTGTCACCCTTGATAGAGTGCTGTGGCATCATAGCTTACAGCAACCTCCAACTCCTGGGCTCAAGTGATTTTTTTTTAAGAGACAGAGTCTCACTTTGTCACCCTCGGTAGTGTGCTATGATGTCACAGCTCACAGCAACCTCCAGTTCTTGGGCTTAGGTGATTCTCTTGCCTCAACCTCCCGAGTAGCTGGGACTACAGGTGCCTGCCACAATGCCTGGCTATTTTTTGTTGCAGTTTGGCCAGGGCTGGGTTCGAACCTGCCACCCTCTGTATATGGGGCCGGTGCCCTACTCACTGAGCCACAGGCACTGCCCTAAAGTGATCTTCTTGCCTCAGCCTCACGAGTAGCTGGGAAGCACCTGCCACTAAACCTGGCTATTTTTAGAGACACGGGTCTCACTCTTGCTCAGGCTGGTCTTGAACTCCTGAGCTCAGGCGATCCACCCACCGTGGCCTCCCAGAGTGCTAGGGATACAGGTGTGAGCCACTGCAGCCAGCCTGAAAATACTTTTTAATCTTGAGAAGCATTACGCTAGATGAGAAGCAACAACATGATCTATCACATACCAAATCAACTTGCACATGGGTTTTCACAGTGTTTAAAAGCATGTTGCTTCAGTATTTAAAACTTGGGAGACGTTCTCCATACTCTGAGATCTCAGATCGCTCTTGACAAATGAGAGGCTGGGAAGCCGTGGTCCTCGTTCCTACCTGGCAACTGGCAGCAAGGCTGAGTGATGCTGTCCTGGATTTGGGGATGTGCTCCCCAGTTTGCCATCAAACACCCTGCCCTTATTGTCACCATTTCTGAGGGCACATGCTCCAACAGTGACTTACCATTGCAGTTCCACCATTTCTTATGGTAGAGTTTAGAGCAGTGGTTCTCAATCTTCCTCATGCCGTGGCCCTTTAATACAGTTCCTGTGGGTCGCAACAGGACCCACTAATTTGAGAACCGCTGGTTTAGAGAATGCTGAGATACAGCAAAATACTGTCCCTGCATCTTCGTCAAAGGACAAGAAAGACCGAGATGGCGCAGGGATGGCTCATCTCTGTTCTGTCTAACCACCTAATGTCTGCTGAGGCTGGGATGTCTTCATCCGTTTGTAGTTTCAGCTAGATCCAACTGCCAGGGATGGATCAGCTGCAGTTTGAAGCCTCAGTTCTCACTGACAGTTGGGTCCTTTGATTCTCCTCTTTATAGTCGCAGGAACTTCCCCTCTGCAAGTGGCCTTTCTGGGTGTCTTCCCGGCAGGAGGCCGGAGTTCTTACATCTTACTCCTGCATGACAGCTCACAAGGGTGCACTGGTAGAAACTGCCAGGCCTTCTTAAGGTGTAGAACTGGAGCTGGCCCTTCTGAGTCATTCCATGGGCTAAAACGAGTGCCAAGCTCAGCTCGTATTTGAGGGAAAGCTATGAATCCTGGGAAGCCTGATTTGTTGACGACCACCAGTATTGCAAGATGTGTCCACACTGCCTGAGAATACTTGGCAATATTCCAGGAAGGACCATATGGGATTATTTCACTTGGAAATTAAAGGTGGAGGGAGGAAGGTGACCCCAGAGAGCAAGAAAACCCAGAGCCACTTGGATTACACATTGAGAAAGTGCAAAACAGTCTGGCAGCTACAAGCTTCCACAGAGGTTAAAATGTTTCCTAATGAATATGAACAACTTTTGCAGAATACGACAGGAACTGGGCAAGACCATCCCACAAACATGGTAGAACTAGAGAGAAACAAGCACACAACCACATAAATGCCGAACAGCCCCTCTCTGGCTCCTCTGGGCAACTATTACTTCTTTACCAATGACAACACTGGACCATCTTTATTCTTCCCACATCCTCAATAACAGTTATCAAGACTCACTAAATTTGGCAGCACCCATAGCTCAGTCGGTAGAGCGCTGGCCACTCAGGTCCAGGCTGGCAGGTTTAAACCCAGACCAGGCCAGCTAAAAGACCAATGATAACAGCAACAACAACAACAACAAAAAATAGCCAGGCGTTGTGGCAGGTGCCTGTAGTCCCAGCTACTTGGGAAGCTGAGGCAAGAGAATGGCTTGAGCCCAAGAGTAGGAGGTTGCTGTGAGCTGTGTGAGACCACGGCACTCTACCCAGGGAGACGGCTTAAGATGCTGTCTCAAAAAAAAAAAAAAAAAATCATTAAATTTTTAGCTGGGTGTGCTAACACATGCCTGTAGTCCCAACTACCCAGGAGCCTGAGGCAGGAGGATTGCTTGAGGCCAGGGGTTTAAGGCTGCAGTGATCTGAGATTGTAGCATCATACACTGGCCTGGGCAAGATCACATCTCTATGAAAATAAGTAAAATAAAATAGTAAAAGGAATCACCAAGTTCCCCCTACTTCCTAACAGCACCCCACCAGTATTGACCCACACTCCCTGAAGCCCTCCTTAGACTCACCCAGCACAAGCCCACATCCTGGGAGCACCTTTAATTCCCTCAGCCCTCTGGTGTGTGCACCCCCATCACTGCAGCCCAGCTTGACTGGGATATACCTGGTGGTCTCTGGCAGCCCGTACTCATTCATTCTGTATTCCATGTTTCTGGTCTGACCTAGACTTCCTTTTTTTCCCAAGACTTCAGGCCTACCTCATCTTTCCAGGGTCTGATTTCATCTTCAGCACTCTGGCCCCAGAGAGCTACCCTACTATACTGACCATGCGAATCTCCTCTAGGATGGGAAGTGCCCTGGCCGGAGAGGCAGCTTCTGAAGGTATGATCTCCGCATGTGCGAAGAGAGGAGCATCTAGTCAAACCAACCTCTCAGCCTCGCAGGTCTGCTCTCCTGAATGAGGAACACACCTGGTCACTGCTAGACTGTGGAACTGGCCAACCTCACCTGTCAGGTCATGGGTCAATGGGTCAGCCTCTTTTTTGTTGTTGTGGAAACAGAATCCCAACCTATGCCCTTAGCAGAGTGCAATGGCATCTTAGCTCACTGCAAACTCAGACTCGGGCTGTGGGCCTTAGCCTCCGCAAGCCACTGGGATTACAGGTGCTTGCTGCAGCGCTTGGCTGTGTTTTTCACTTTTTTAGGAGTTGGGGTCTCACTTTCACTCAGGCAAGTCTCAAACTCCTGAGCACAAGCAATTCTCCCTCCTCAGCCTCTCAGTGCTGGGATTATAGGCGTGAGCCACTGTGCCCGGCCAGGTCAACCTCTTTATTCTGTGTGCCCACCTGGGGAGAGGGCCAGCCCTGATCAGGGATGTTCTGGTGGGGGTCAACTCTGAAGAAGCCATGGGGAAAGAATGCAGAACTCAGGCAGGGAAGCAAAGGGCAGAACCAACCAAAGGTGGAGGTCAAATCCAACCACTGCTCAGAGGCGAGAATGGGGTCAGTGGGGAAAGCCAGGAGCTGGCTGAAGCCCTGGAGGTGGCAGTTACGGCCACTATTGCTAAGACCTACTCCATGTGCCAGCTATGAGCAGGTACTTTATATGATTTCCCCCTAAGCATCTGTTTTGGGGGCCTCGGCACCACCTTTGGGTTTGATAATTCACCAGAAGAGCTCATAGGATTCAATTCCAGGTTATCTTCACAGCTAAGATTCATTACAGAAAAGGGTACAAACTAAAAATGACAGGAAAAAGATACCGGGTTGAGTCCAGAAGGCTCACATGGGACACATTTTTCTCTGCAGCAGAGGACTGGAGGGACTTACATGGATGTCTGTCCTGGGAAAGCCCACTCGAGATTCAGGATCCCAGGCTTTTACAGGGACTGGTCACACAGGGACCTCCTGCTATGGCAACCACAACTCGGGATCCCAACAGGGAAGCCAGATGCATCAGCTAGCTTGATGATTACATAGAACAATCCTGACTATTCCAGAGAAACTAGTACTTCTCAGCAACACCCCACTGATCTGACCATACACAAAAGCATCATCAGTCAGGAACAAAAAGACATCCCTGAGGGCCACCACACACCCAGGGATGGGCTGAATCTTGGTTCTGGCCACTCTGGAAACAGAAAAGGATCAGACAAGGATTAAGAAACCATACGTGCTATATATATACATATATATTTTTTAATTTTTTTTTCTCACTTTGTTGCCCTCAGTAGAGCGCTGTGGTGTCATAGCTCACAGCAACCTCCAGTTCTTGGGCTTAGGTGATTCTCCTGCCTCAGCCTCCCGAGTAGCTGGGACTACAGGCACCCACCACAATGCCCGGCTATTTTTTGTTGCCGTTTGGCCGGGGCCAGGTTCGAACCCACCACCCTCAGTATATGGGGCAGCGCCCTACTCCCTGAGCCACAGGTGCTGCCCCATATGTGCTATATTAACTCTTTCCTCACAGCATCACAACAAGCTTGCACATGAAGATTATTGGCCTATTTAGAGATGAGGAACTTGAGCTCAGGAATACAAAATGACAGTCAGGGAAAGGACTCGCACTCACAACTGTGAGGAAAGGAGGACATGTGACAAGTGAGAGCAAGGACGCCGAGGCCCGATCGTTGTACTGTTAGTTCCACGGCTGAGCTGCAGTATTGCTGTGGGCACTTTGCCCATCGGTGCAACCAAAATAGAAACAATTGCACCTCTCTCAGTGGACTGTCACCAGGAATGTGCTGCAGAGCTTAGAGCAACACTGTACTCTGCCGGTGACACAGAAGTGTGGGCTGGTGTGGAATTTCAGTGATGACGATGTGGGGTGGGGTTGTTCACCAGAGCACCAAAGCCCATCCTTGGGGAAGCAGCGAGAAGTGTGCCTTCTCTCCAACAGGAGGGCTGCGCCTGGCCTCAGTGCACTTTGGCCTTCCTGTCCTGGGATCCCCTCCCCACTGCATCGGGGACAGCAGGCAGGGTCTGGAAAGGCCATCACAGCAGCCTCCTGGGACAGGTCCAGTGGGTGCTCAGCTCTGATGGGGTCCGCAGGCAGGCCTGCACTGGGGGTTCAGTGGGGGCAAGAGCATGTGCCTGGGCCTGGGAACCCTGTCAGCATGTCCTCTTCTGCCCAGGGCCTGCAGACTGTCTGAGGGCTAGGCCTGGGCTATGGAAACTCCTCCCAAGTGTTTTGTTGGGAACAGGACTCTGCACCACTCACCAGGCCGGGGCTCCACACAGACCAGCTGGGTTGACAGCCACCATCATACCTTCAGAGGGGCAGCTAGGCCGGGCGAGAGTGGATGAGGTCTAGACCTGGCTCCCCGTGTGGGCTCCCACCAACCTTGACTCCTCTGGCTGTCACTGTGCTTTCTCAGCCTCCATGGCCTCATTCGTAAATTGGTGCAATGTTCAGTGAGAAGAGGTGGGCGCAGACAGCTCTGGGGGACATGCCAGCCCACAGACTTGTGTTACCTGATCTTCACAGAACACTGCAGAGTTTTGAACTGGCTGGTGCATTTTAATCTCAGAAGGCATTTACCTAAAATTTGAATTTCCAGCATCTCTTTGAAGATGGCGGTGGGGCTGGCACTGTGGCCTGGACATATAAGACACCAGTCCCACAAAGCTACAGGTGGCTAAAGCTGGAAGCAGCCATCTCTGTAGACAAGGGCCTCCCTGCTCAGCTGGCCAAAGTCCCAGCAACTACTTACTTCCCCAGCTGGTGGCTGTGTCTGGGCCCTGCTAGCTTCACTACGGTGACGCTGACCATGGGAACCAGGACAGCTGGTCACACTGAGGCATCCCCTGCTCCAGTCGAGACTCTATCATGTACCAGCGATAGCCCAGTCTTGCCCTGGGAAAGTCACCCTCCCTGCCATATAGCTGTGGACAGGAGCAGGGAGGGAGTGGCACAGAGGCCCCTGGGGTGGTTACACAGCTTAGTCCTCACCCTCCTCCTTCATGCCTGCATGGGGAATCTGAAGCCACATTCAGGGCCTGGCTCCAGGCACCATGAAAGATGTTGGCACCTGCATCTGACCTAGAGTGTGCAGCGAGGGTGGAGAGCACTTGGAAATTACAGACATGGGGACCAGGGTCAAAGGGTACACTGGGCAGGAAGCAGCCTGCCCTCACATCAGAGCCACGTGGCCTCAGGGGTCTGCTTGGGCTTGGAGTGAGAGTTCCTAGAGAGAGCTCACCTGCTGTCCTTGCTTACAGAGGACATGGAACCAAGAGTGCTTGACTACACTGAATGTGGCTCATGCAGTCCCTCTAGGAGGAGAAATGGAAGAAGCCAGAGCCAGATGGGCCATTGCAGCCAGGGCCTCAGTCCTCTGGACCTTGCACTTGGCTTTCCCAACAGCCCTTCCTTGCCTCTCTGCTTGGAATCCCTTTTCTTATCTTTCTTTGGCAAACTCCTTAGGACATGGCGGAAAAGTTTCCTTCCTCGAGAAGAAATCTCTCTTTCTGCCAGACACCATGGCGTCTTAGAAATTCCCCATTATCCTCCTGCCCTGCTACTCTGTACTGTGATAAAATATTCACCCAACGATGTTCATATTCACCCAACGATGTTCCCACCAAACCCTGATATTCTGGGAGCAAAGGCCACCCCGTGTCCCCAGTACCTAGGCGTGGCACACAGAGGCATCTGGAACTTCTCTCTCACTCCTGGTCCACAGGGTGGGTGGGGCCGGGGTGTGTTCCCCAAATGGCTGGTGTCCCTGTCGTCCTTGCGCAAGCTGCAGGCCCACCCCCAGGAGCAAGGCCCTGTGGCGTCAGGGCCCATGTGCGGCAGGCCCAGGGGACGGGAGGGGTCTGCCTGACCTCAGAGGGGTGTGTGCGGGGACGAGCGTGAAGTCATGCTTGTTTACTGGGCTCTGACACAGGGCCGGTCATTTCCTCCCTGCTGGGCTGCACAGACCTCCTTCCCAGCTCCGCCAGCCTCTGACTTACTCCCTGGCATCCCACACTGTCCTTCTTGCCACCCATTTCAGCAGGGATATGGAGTCAGGGTTGTAAGTGTGCAGTTTGGGATCATGAATATAAGGGAAGCATTTAGGGGGTGGGATGACAGACCCTCCCTGCAGCTGCCTGCCCAGGCTGAAAGGCACCCCCACCTCCTGCTGCTCGGCATTTCAGCAGGCTGGGGACAGACCCAAAGAGAGCCCACCCACAGGGAGCTCCTGGAAGGGAACCACCAGAGGGACAGAGAGGGGATGGTCAGCTCTGATGGCCCTATTCTGCCCTCACTGCTCATGGGCCTCTCAGAGAAGAGCCTGCAGGATATGGGGGAGCCTAGGGTAGGGGGACCAGTGGGACCTCAGAGAGATGGGGAGGGAGGGCCAAGGCCTGGGTGCGGGGCAGCAAGTAGAGGGGGGTGGTGGCAAGAGGACCATAGCTCATGTGGGGGAAGGGCCAGTTGGCAGGTCAGCCCCAGGAAGGAGCTGGAGAAAGAAGGTCCTGGAGTTCCCCCAGTGAGAATAGGAGGGAGCCCCATTTTCGCTCCTTTCCCCAGTAATTTGTTCCTGTAGCAAAACGTCCTCAGGGGACAGACAGTGGAGAGACATAGACTTCACAGGCTGGAGAGAGTCTGATCTATCTAAAGCCATTCATAGGCATTCACATTAAAAAAATTAAAACACGTGCTGCTGGCCAAGAAAAAAATTCACCCTGTTAGGGCATTTGCACATGCATGCAAATAGGCGCTGGAGCCTGCATGCACACTGTCTCATTTGGTGCAGGTACAGCCACTCTGTGGTCCCTGGCAAGAAGATTGACAGGTCCTCACACTTCAAGAGCAAGTTCTTTTGTCTACAAAGGTCATAGACTATATTAAAAAATGAGGAACTCAGGCAGCACCTGTGGCTCAAAGGAGTAGGGCGCCAACCCCATATGCTGGAGGTGGTGGGTTCAAACCCAGCTGTGACCAGAAACTGCAAAAAAAAAAAAAAAAAAGAAAGAAAGAAAGAGGAACTTACTGTAAAGATAGGGGTGAGGGGCTTAGCTATTTTCTCTCTGGTTCTTGATTTATTTATTTTTCTTGTTGAGGTATAATCTATACACAGTAACATGCGCATATCTTAAGTATGCAAGTGGTGATTTTTATCCATGCCTACATTCATGTAACCTCCACCCAGATCAATATAAAGAATGTTTCTATCCCCCTGAAAGTGCCCTCATACCCCAACCCAGTCAATCCATATCCATATCCCCACTAGAAACAACCTCTATTCTGATTTCTGTCCTCATATGTTATTTGTGACAGTTGTTGATAATCACATAAATTGAATCATACTATACAAACATTCTTGTATACTCCTTGTGAACTTAAGGCTTCATTTCTCTTAGGTGAATGCCTAGAGTAAAACTGCTGGATCATAGAGTAGCTGTATGTTTAAGTTTTGATTAAAGAAACTGCAAGACTGGGCGCGGTGGCTCATGTCTGTGATCCTAGCACTCTGGGAGAGCCAGGCAGGTGGATTGCCTGAGCTCAGGAGTTAGAGACCAGCCTGAATTTCTCTACCAAAAATAGAAAAACTAGCCAAGCATTGTGGTAGCATCTGTAGTCCCAGCTACTTGGGAGGCTAAAGCAAGAGGATTGCTTCAGCCCAAGAATTCAAGGTTGCTGTGAGCTAGACTGATGCTGCAGCATTCTACCCCGGGCAACAGAGTGAGATTCTGTCTAAAAATGAAAGAAAGAAAGAAAGAAAGAAAGAAAGAAAGAAAGAAGGAAGGAAGGAAGGAAGGAAGGAAGGAAGGAAGGAAGGAAGGAAGGAAGGAAGGAAGGAAGGAAGGAAGGAAGGAAGGAAGGAAGGAAGGAAGGAAGGAAGGAAGGGCAAAATAGTCTTCTAAAGTAGTTGTACCATTTACACTTCCACACCCAATGCATGCAAGTTCCAGTTGCTCTATGGCTTCATCAACGCTTTGCATCGTCAGACTTCTAAATTAGCTATGCTGGTGGGTATATAGTGGTATCCCGCTTTAACTATAATTTGTATTTTCCTGATGACTAACGAATTTTTTTCTTTTGTCACTTTTCTTTTTAATGTATATGAGCTCTTTATGTATTTTAGATACTACATATGTGTTCAATGAATATTTTCTCCCAATCTGTGGCTTCCTTACTTTCTTAAGGATGTTTGATAGACAAAAGTTTTCAATTTTATTGTAGTCAAATTTCCATTTTTCCTCTTACGATTGGTGATTTTTACTCAGTTTTAAAATTCTTTCTTTACTCTGAGATATAAAGATATTTTACTGTTTTAGTTTAAAAGCTTTATTGTTTTATCCTTCTCATTTGAGTCTATGATTCATTTCAAAATAATTTTTCTGTATGGTATAAGGCTGGACTTATAAAGAGATTGAGGTTCATTGTTTCATATGGATTTCTAGTCACTTCCATTCCATTTTGAAAAGATCATCCTTTCCTGAAGTTGAATTGCACATGAGCCTTTATTAAAAATCAAGGCACCACGTATGTGAGAGTTTATTTCTGACATCTTAGCAATGAGTCTAACAATCCATGAACCACTCCATTATTCAGATCTTTACTGATTCCCTTCAGTAATGCTTAGTAGTTTCTCATACATCTCTCATTAAAAAAAAATTTTTTTGAGACAGATTCTCACTCTGTTGCCAAGCTAGAGTGCCATGGCATCAGCCTCACAGCAATCTCAATTTCCTGGGTTTAAGGAATCCTCCTGCCTCAGCCTCCCAAATAGCTTGGATGACCCTGCAGGTTCCCACCACAATGCCTGGCTAACTTTTCTATTTTTTTTCTTTTTTGTAGAGACAGAGTCTCACTTTATTGCCCTTGGTAGAGTGCTGTACCATCACAGCTCACAGCAACCTCCAGCTCCTGGGCTTAGGTGATTCTCTTGCCTCAGCCTCCCCAGTAGCTGGGACCACAGGCACCCACCACAACGCCCAGCTATTTTTTGTTGCAGTTTGGCCGGGGCCGGGTTTGAACCCACCACCCTCGGTATATGGGATTTGCGCCCTACTCACTGAGCCACAGGTGCCGCCCTAACTTTTCTATTTTTAATAGAAACAGTGTCTCACTCTTGCTCAGGCTTGGTCTTGATCTTTTGAGCTCTGGAATTCTCCCACCTCAGCCTCCCAGAGTGCTAGGATTATAGCATGAGCCATCACACCTGGTCGCTCATTAAAAATGTTGACATTAATGTACATAGTGTTTTTTATACCACTTTTCTCTCTTTATAAAGGCAACTGTCATCTGTACTTTTCTCTCTCAACCATTGTGTACATATTCTCAATCCAAAAAAAACAATATTTTTTTTTTTTGAGACAGGGTCTCACTCTGTTGCCCAGGCTAGAATGTAGTGGCATCATTATAGCTCATAGCAGCCTCAAACTTCTGGGCTTAAGTGGGCTTCGGCTGTCTCAGGCTCCTAAGCAGCTGGGACTACAGGTGCATACCAAGTCTGGCTGATTTTTCTATTTTTTATAAAACTGAGATCTTGCTCAGGCTAGTCTTGAACTCCTGGCCTTGAGCAATCCTCCTACCTCTGCTTCCCAAAGTGCTAGGATTACAGGCGTGAGCCACAGTGCCTGGCATTTCAATTAATTTTTGAAAAGAGCTAGTCTAATTGGCCTATTCAGCATCAAGTCACTCCAAGCAGACGACTGGCCTTGAATCAGGGGATCAAGCTGATCTCATTATTGAGCACAAAATACTCTGCTTCCCTGACTAAGAGATGTCAGGTTACAATATTTTTCCAGGGAAAGGAGGAGAATGTGTGTGTCAGCTACTGTGACCACAATGCCCACTACAGTTGTGTAGTGGGTTGAATGGTGTTTCCCTAAAAGACATACCAACCATACCTGCCTGAAATCTCATAATGTGACCTTAATTGAAGTAAGAATTTTTGCAGCTGTAACTAAGGCAAAGATTATGAGTTGAGCTTATTCTGGATGTACTTATAAAATACAGAAAGAGAGGAGAGAGGCATATGAAGATGGAGGCAGAGATGGGAGTAACTCGTCTTCAAGCCAAGGAGCGCCAAGGATAATTTACAGCTATCAGAAGCAGGGAGAGAGGCCTGACTCGGATTCTCCTTCAGAGCCTTCCGAAAGAACCAACCCTCTAATATCCAGAAGGAACCAACCCTCTAACATCCTGACTTTAGACTTCTGGCCTCCAGAACTAGGAGAGAATATATTTCTGTTTTAAGCCATCTGATTGTAGCCACAGGAAACTAGTATACACATATCCATAGACTAATAGCTGATGCCTAACAGACAACCAGAACCGCTGGGTGATTACAACTAGTGCCCTGATGGAGTGAGAGAGCCACTCTCTGAAGGGTGAAGACAGGAAGCAACTCCTTCTTTCACACCACAACTTGCCTCCATGCTGTGGCCACTGACCCTGTCCTGCTCCAGCAATAATGGACTGGATCCCTGAACTTCAGTGGGGCCAGTCTCATGCTGAGATTCCTATAATGGGAAACAGGGCTTGGTCAGTTCTGTGCATTTTTTGTGCCCTGTTCTCCTGGATCCTCCAGGGTTGGGGGGTGAGGGTGGGGTGAGAGGAGTGGTACGGTGCAGCTCATGACCTCTGGGTGTGAAAGACGCCCACTGACCCTTCCTTCTGCCCCTCACTGGATGTTCACCCTGCGCTATGGTTTGAATGCTTACTCCCTCCAAAGCTCACATTGAGACTTAACTCCCAATGTGGAAGTATTGAGAAGTGGAGCCTTTAAGAAGCCATTGGGTCATGGGGCTCTGCTCTCAAGAATGGATTAATAGATTAAGGACTTATCAAGGGAGTGGGACAAGGGGCCTTGTAAGAAGAGGAAGAGACCTGAGCTAGCACGTGAGCACACTGAGCCCCCACCATGCGATGCCCTGAGCTGCCTGTGGACCCTGCAGAGTCCCCACCAGCAAGAAGGTCCTTACCAGAGGCTGCCCCCAAGCTTAGACTCAGCCTCCACAGCTGTAAGAAATATGTTTCTCTTCTTTATAAATTATCCAGTTTCAGGTATTCTGTTACAAGAACAGAACATGGACTTAAACATCCTGCAAGAGCTCTTGGACCCTGACTGCTGGAGGCCAGCTACCTTCCAGAGATCCAGGGCTCACGCATCTGACCATTCCCACAGGCCATTCCCAACATAGTATTTTAATTAAAATGACTTTAAAATAAGATTTAACATCAAGTAGGTCAATTACCCCTATTTTACTTTAATAATTTTCTTCTATACTCACTCTTTGCTTTAAATTTTTTAATCTTTTTGTCCAGCTCCCTGCTCTCTCCACATCTCTCTACCCCTACCCACCAGCAGTGTAAAAGTGTTCCCTTCTCTCCACATCCACGCCTTTTTACTGGTAATTTTAATGAAAATGATTTCAGCCTATTGGTAATGAGTATGATATTTACTATTTATTTTGGTACATATGTTATTCTCAGTTAACAGTGTCTTCCTGTATTCTTGTTTTATTTGGCATTTTTTATTTTATTTTATTTTTTGAGACAGAGTCTCACTTTGTCACCCTGGGTAGAGTGTCATGATGTCATAGCTTACAGCAACCTCAAACTCTTGGGCTTAAGCGATTCTCTTGCCTAACCCTCCCGGGTAGCTGGGATCACAGGTGCCCACACAATGCACAGTTATATTTTTCGATTGCAGTTGTCATTGTTAGCTGACATTGACATTGTTAGCTGACATTGTTAGCTGACCCGGGCTCAGTGTATGTGGCTGGTGCCCTACTCACTGAGCTATGAGCGCCAAGCCCTATTTTGCATTTTATTAAGAGTAACTGCTAAATTGTATTGTATTTCCTTGGTGCATGTTTTGATATTCTCTGATCTTGAATTATTTCTCATTTTTGGAACAAGCCCTATTTAATTAGGATATGTGTGTATGTATGCTCATATATAGAAGTTTTTTGGTGCGCTGCTGGCTCCTACTTTCTAACAACTTGCCATGAAATAAACATAATCATAAAAATACACTAAAAACAAAATGAAAGTATTACATTCTAATTATATACTGAACGGGTGCTGTGGGTGACCTCGAAGGGGATGGTGCAGGGCTCCAGTGTGTATAGTAGTTAGAGCTCAGCCTTGATGGGGATGCCCACTGTAGCAGGCATAGTGGTCACAGTGGCTACCACATACAACCTCTCTTTCACGTGGAAAAGCATCCTGCTCAGGGAAGGGGTGTGTGTTGTATTCAGTAATGAGATCAGGTTGGTGTCCTGCTTCAACAAGTTGTAGGTGGAATTCTATGTGGGCCTTTTGTGAAAGCCTTTCTTTCATATTTTTTGTTCCTCATCTTTCCTCCCTCTTCTATCTAGATACTTGGATTGATGGCTGGAGTCTCAGCAGCTATCTTGTGACCTTGAGGATTGATGCTACATGTGGAGAAGGGTGGAGCAGGAGGGTGGAAGAAGTCTGGGTCCTGATGACATGTAGCCACTGCAAACCCCACCCCCCCAACTGCAGCCTGCCTAGGCTCAGACTGCATTTACACGAGATAGAAATGCACTTCTGTTTTGTTTAAGTCACTATCATTTCCTCAACATAATTCCAGCTGAGAAAAGTAATGAAGGAACCAGCTCATGCCATTGCAAGGATTGAATGGCTCTGTGGAGGCTTGTGTACTATAAGCTGCTGTACCCTACTGCCTACTGCAGCCCAATCCTGAGGAAAGTGGGAGAAGGCTGCAGGGGAGTCCAGAGTGTGTGCTATTCAGCACACCTGAGGATGCATGTGGCCTCACCTGTGCTATTAGGGGAGGCTTCAGGCACACAGAACAGACCCCAGTACAGCCTCCAGCTACACCAACACGTCTGGGTCTTTCTTGTGGGAGGCTGTGTTCTGACCACGTGGCCCTTTCTGCAGCTTTTCCTTCCTCTCAAGTGACTCTGTCTTTCCCTCACCCCTGCCAGCCTGGCTCCTATCACCCCAGCCTGGTCAGAAGCTCAGCTGCACTCTAAGCCGTGTCTGGAAGT
Organism: Nycticebus coucang; assembly: GCF_027406575.1. NCBI lineage: Eukaryota > Metazoa > Chordata > Mammalia > Primates > Lorisidae > Nycticebus > Nycticebus coucang. Next base: position 83,430,381 of record NC_069796.1, read on the forward strand.
CATTAGTGGGCTGCAGGGGCCCCACCAGGAAAGCAAACAGATCTGGGGGTGGAGGGCATGAAAGAGTCTCCAGTCCCAGCCACAAGAAAAGAGAAGGAGCCAGGTGGGGAAGGAGAAGAGGGGGGAATGCAGGATCTGAGAGGGAGGGCAGGGAACTGAGAAGACGTGCAGACTTGGGAGGCTGTGTGTATCTTTGCAAAGGAGAAGGACCTGAGCCGGCCTCAAGCAGGAGTTCAGCGTGGGGGCAGCAGTGACGAGGGCAGCTGCAGGTCACGCTGGCTGAAGCTCTGTCCTTAGGAAGGACACTGCAGTGGGAGAGGTGAACGTGTGCTTTGGGGGAGCTCCAAGGGGATGGTGCAGGGCTCCACTGGCCTTTCCTCTCGGGCCATTACAATAACACCATGACCCACTGCAAGGCTGGAGTGCAGAGGCAGCTGAGAAGCAGCTCCCCACTGGACCTGGAAGGACGGCTAAAGCCCGGCCTGGGGTGGGTGAAGGCGGAAGGTACCTTTCAGTCCATCTTACTGATCTGAGAAACCGCAGTGCTTAGACTCTCATGTTGCCTGTGAAATCTGCAGGTTCTGGTTGCCAAACTGAGATCTTGTTGACAGGAATGATCAGAGATGGGGCAGGAGCAAGTCTCTGGCCCTGCTTAGAGGACCAGCCCAGGTGGGTGCCTTGTACCTATGACTTAGTGGACCATCTCCACCACCTGGGGTACAATTAGCCCATTTTAGAGATGAGTGGCTACTTAGAAACAAGGTCATCTGTGCAAGATTATTAACAGGGGCCTGCAGCCTCATGGACCCTCTGACCTCAGGCTCCCTGAGTCCTGGGATTAATGGGAAGGGGCGCTGTGCAGGTCTATCCCTGCAGACTGGGACGGCAGGGCCAGTCTTTGGGCTGCTGAGTGGACGCCTTCTTTACCCCATAAGAAGTCCCCTCTGAGGGCTGGCTTCTCCAGCACATTCTTGGCAGCACCTTGTTCTGGCCCCCCAAGGGCAGACCTTTCCTGGTGCCTTCTCATTTAAGTTCATGGGTGCGGGATCCAGACTCTCTGTTGAAAGTACCAGGTGCTCAGACTTGAATGAACAAAGTTTCTTTTCTTCCTCAAAAGCAAAGAGGGAGGGCCAAACTTGGGGCTCCCCCCAGGCTGGACCAGAGGAAGAGCCTCAGACGTAAGCGGCTTCCTCCATTTCAGAAACTCTGAGTTCCAAGTTTTAAATGAGTATCTCTGTTCATCTTGGAAATTCTAGCAAGACTGGCTTCAGGCTTCCAGGGAGGGAGGCCTCCCTCATGTCCCAGGATGACTTCAGGGTCCTCCAGGTACCACCCGGAGGATCGGAAGCAGAGGAGGAAGAGCCTCTCACTGGCATTCTCTCCGAAAAAGACCTTTTTAGGGGCGGTGCCTGTGGCTCAAAGGAGTAGGGCACAGCCCCCTATACCGGAGGTGGTGGGTTCAAACCCAGCCGGGCAAAAACTGCAAAAAAAACAAAAGACCTTTTTAACATACTTGGTGAATTTCTTCCTTATTGTTTTCTGTATTGGTTTACTTAGTTGCCACAAATCATTCCTTCATTTAAAAATATAAAACAAAAAAGTTATGCAGAAAGATCAATCTCTGATTAGGTTACTTGGATTTTTACTTACAACAGGGAGCACAGAACCATCTTCATGTATAAACCAACTAAATCTCCTCCCCTTTCTTCTATTCCATAAAAATTAAAAGGTGCATTACTTGAGTCTCAAGAAGATGGATGAGAGCCCGGGACAGACCAACCGGGAAGTAGCTGGTCAGCCTCAGCAGCCAGCCTGCCTAGGGACACCTCTCAGTACTCAACCGCAGCTTCACCCCAAGCCCACACCCCTCAGTTGGGGTGTGCTTCCTGAGCACTTACCATGTGTCAGCCACTATTCTCAAATTGGGGACCACCAGACAAGGGTTCCTACCCTGGTGGAGTGAGGGAGACAGACACCACCAGCACGTACCTGGCAGATAGGTCTCAAGCCCCCAGGGAGTGAGGGAGATGAGGATGTGGACAGGGCTGCCTTATTAAGCACCGTGTTCAGGGTAGTGTCCTATGAGAAGATGACAAGACCTGATGGACAGAACCCCTGGTCTGGGGCTATGAATGGGAAATACACTTGAGGGTTGGATGGAGACCTCCCCTCCATTCCCCCACTCCAAAAATATGTCCATGCCTGAGGATTTGTGACTGCAATCTGGAAAAAAAAAAGTCCTTGTAGGTGTCATTAACGTAAGGATTACAACATGAGGGCATCCTGGGTTATCCAGATGGCCCCTAAATCCAATGATATGGTCTATTAAGAGACACACAGGGAGAAAACAAGAACATTAGGGGACCAGGAGAGTGGTAATGGAATTTATTCATCCACAGGTCAAGAACTGCCTGGAGCAGTTCTGAACCCCCGGAAGCTGGAGGAGGCAAGGAAGGATATCCCTAATGCCTTCAAAGGCAGCACAGCCCAACTGACACCTTAATTTTGGACATCTGGCTACCAGAACTGTGCAAGAATAAATGCATGTTGTTTTGAGTCACCCATTTATAGTGATCTGTTGCGGCAGCCACAGGAAACTAACACTCCACTGCAAGAAGGGTGGTGAAAGTGGAGAAACTGGCGTGGGATGTCACCCCGAGACACAGCCACCCAGGTGACCCCCCCAGCCCACCAGGTCTTCCCATGCTCAGGGTTTGCCACATTTACATACTACCTAATTTTTTTAAGAATGTCTCCTTGTTTTCACCTAAATAAACTTATTTTAGAATGCAATATTACATCACTAAATTAAATGTAAAACTAGATTCATTTCCCATAAATAGAAGGTAACCATGAAAATGAATGCAATGAAAACAGAACTGTTATTCCATTTGAATGATACACCCTGCTGCCCGCCAAGGTCCCTGAGTCTGTGGCTGCCTCTTTGAGTCAAAACCATAAAATGGAGTTATGTTAAAGAGGCATCAAAGAGAGCATCTCACACCACGTGACTCTGTGTCCCTGTACCCCCTAAGTTCAGTATTGCTCATAATTTGCAGGGCCCACATCTGGTCCCTCGAGCCCTGGCTGCTCCAGCCTGAGTAACTCCACGGGACCCATAGGGTGGTGCTGGTGCACTAAAGCCAGTCGAGTTCAGACCGGGGGCGTTTGGAGAATAGAGTTCTCATGATGGGATGGTGGGAACAGGCAGGCGCTTGCTGTTCTAGGGAGGTTGGAACAAAGAGGCCACCTTGTATTGGGAAACTTGGGGAAGAGGGGGAACATCCAGGAGCCAGGCTAGGCCTGAAAGAATGAATGGCTTCTCCCTTGGACAGTGGAGGCAGCTCTGTGATGTCAGTTTTACTGGTATTTTAAGGGATGATAGGGTGAAGTGCACATTTAGTTGCAGATTGATTTTGCTCTGCATGGTTTTTAAGCCATGTGCATTAGCTTCAACTTGAATTTTTCAGCACAAAGAACTGTCAAAGTGCTGTGCCTCAAAGAGACTCCTGTGAGTGGGCTCCAGGGATGTCACAAGGGCACAATGTAAATATTTGCCTTGTTCAGAAACAGATTTCCTTACATCAATACTTCATGAATTTGTAAGAGATCCAAATTTCAAGCCAGGAACTCAAAAGCACAAGAAATGAAGGAGGGGTGACTTTGGCTTGCCTGGCATTCCTTTCTAACCTGCCCCCAAAGCCTGACTCTAGGCCAGGCACGGGGAAACTTTTCATGTTGGAAGGCTGCATTAATTTACCTGTAATCAAAAGGTTGCATTCAAAAAACTTCAATTAAATATACTTTAAAAGTACATTATTTTGTAAAACTCTAAATACTTAATAATTTTATAAAACCTATATTTTTATTTTAGAATGCAATATTAACTTTATTCTAAAGTTAACCTTTTAATGACTTGGTTGTGTCTACTTTTTGTTGGAAAGCATTTGAATATTTGGTTGCAACATGGAGTTCTGTAGTTTCTGTTAATGCTTTAGATGGGTATCAATCTTTTTCTTTTTTTGAGACAGAGTCCCACTTTATCACCCTGTGTGCAACCTCAAACTCTTAGACTTAAGAGATTCTCTTGCCTCAGCCTCCCAAGTGGCTGGGACCAGAGATGCCCACTACAACATTCCATTTTTAGTAGAGATGGGGTCTCACTCTTGCTCAGGCTGGTCTTGAGCTTCTGAGCTCAAGCAATCCACCCACCCACCTCAACCTCCCAGAGTGCTAGGATTATAGTGAGTCACCGCTCCCAACCTCAGGTATCAGTCATTTTTGACATTAAGGGCATTTTGATTTGTGTTAGGTCGGAGAATGTAGATTTGTAGCAATAAGTGGCTGAAAACAAGAAAGCATTTTTCATACATGTTGACCAAAAGCAGGGGGATTCAACTGCATTTTCCCATATTTCAATTGGATTTTTCTTAGCATCAAACAATGTCTTAATGTGTCATCTACTGAGAGTTCAATCAATCCCATCTGTTCTTTAGGGACCTTGGTGATATCGACTAGGTGAGGCTGAAATGCTAATTTGAGTGTGATATCATGATTCTCAAAGTCAGTAAACCTTTCACTTTGTATTCTCCAATAGAGAGAATACTTTGTAGTCTCCAATTAGTAGGTCTATAACAGCTGTGTATTCTTCAAATGATTCATATATATAGGGTGTCTGTATTATCCTGCTCATTAACGACTTCTGCTAACTGGGGAAAAGGTTTGTCTGAAATGTCCTTTTGAAGAAGTGCTTTAAAAAAGATAGCTTTTTTTCAAAATGCTTGGATTATTTTTTGCCACTTATGTAGACTATTTTACCTTGCGAAGAAATATCACGTTGTTTTGATTTGACATGATATCACACAGAAATACTACATTCCTACAGAAATCTTCTTTTAATAATTCACATTGCTGACTCTGTTCTTCTTAAATGTAACTGGCTAACTCCTATCCCTGAGATAATCAATCAAGTAAGGCAAATCCATACTTCAACTATAGCGGATTGTGAAATTGATGGTGCCATGTTGCATTTACACAAACATGGTTAACAATATTTATAACTTGTTGCAAAGTATTACTTAAAATAGTAGCTTTAGCACAGAGATTTTGCTGATGCAAGATACAATGAAAAGAAATGAGAGTATCTGAATCTGTTACTACTTTTTTTCTGTGCAATCAATCCTTCATGTTTCCCTGTCATGGAAGGTGCACCATCTATGCATACACTTAACTAAATATACCAAATTCAGTCCAACTTCATGACCTTTGTCTTGAAAGTTTTTGAGGACATCCATTTCCCATGTTCTGTTTCCAAGAATGCCCAAAGTGAGACCCTGTCTCACTTTATTTACTCTTTGTAGCAAATAAAATCTTCTGCTCTGACCCAAAAGACGTATAAAACCTGTGCTGGGTCAGTAGTATCTGTTGATTCATCCAAAGCAATTAAATAATATATACAGAGTGTGCCAAAAAATATATACCCATTTTAAGAAAGGAAAAAATTTGTAATACTCCTTGTGTGTTGTAATGCTAATGAGCATTGAATTTCTTTAATGTTGATACTGTTGTATCACAAAGCAAGCAAATCATCTCATCTTTAGCAGAAGCAAGATAGTATTGCAATTCCCAACCCTCATCAAAAAATGTTTTCTTCTTTCAACATTCTCTTGGTCTTCTTTGACATGATGGGCTGTTAGGCAAACACAATTAAACAATACTGTCGTGCTGTGCAACCATTCATAAATTCCATTTTAAACAGAAAGACAATGCACAATTGTCAAAAGCTGGTAACAGATCAACGTATTCAATACCCCTAAACTCTCACCAACCAGTCTCAGTAGTGGCACTAATCCAGTGGGAGAAGTTACTGAAAGGTGTAAGCAATGGCACCCAGGGACAAGGCCAGATCAGAGATATTCAGGCCAGGTTTATTGAAAAGGAGAGAGTGACCTGCGTGGGCAGCGCAAAGTGGCATCCGTGCTGATGGGCAGTTAGAGACCCCTTTTTTTATGTTTATATGGGGCCATAGGGTGTGGGCAAATTCCATAGCTTGTGGGGGAGGAGAGTTAGGGAGTTAAAGTTCTCTGGCTTTAACTTCTCAGGAGTGGGGCTAACTAGGTCCATTGTCTTAGGAGGAGAGGAGAAGAGGGAAGGGTTCGTGTGCGGCTGTATTAGGCCCCCCAACAGTTATAAATAAATCATGAGCATAGCAGTAGTCAATTTAGCCCTTACTAATGTTCTAACTGTCTCGATTAATCTGGGAGGATTGTTTCATTGAAATTTACTTTACATATAATCTTTGATATTTTAAGTATGTTCATTTTAAAAATAAAATAAACATATAAAAGGCAAAAAAAGGTATTAATAAAAATAAAAGGATTTGGGGCAGTGCCTGTGGCTCAAAGAGGTAGGGCCCCGGCCCCATATGCCGGAGGTGGTGGGTTCAAACCCAGCCCCAGCCAAAAACTGCAATAAATAAATAAATAAAAGGATTTGTTCTGTAAAATTTGGATTCAGTCAGAAGGCCACGTTTAAGGACCTAGAATGTCACATGTGACTGTGACCTTAAGGCGGGAGGTTCCCCATCTTTTGTCTAGAGTAAACCAACAGTTCTTCCTAAGAGGGTCATGGTAGGTCCAGGTAGCTATTCCCCAGGTCCCTTCCCTGCAAGGTCACCTGCCTGGTGGCCCCTCTACACAGCCCTGTCCCCCATAGGCAGAGGGTGTTGGCAGCACCTTGCTCTTACTAGCCCTGGGAACTACACTCTCCCTTGGGGTTTTCCCTCACCTGTCCCACAAGTTAGCAGAGCTTTTATTAAACCTTCCCTAAAAGAAGGAAATCCACCATTTGGAATAAGATGAATGAACCTACCTATGATATATGAAATAAGCCCATCCCAGAAGACCAAATACTGCGTGGTTCCACTTACATTAAGGTATCTAAAATAGTCAAACTCAACAGAGAATAAAAAGGTGGTTGCAAGGGGTTGGGGGCTCAGGAACTGGGGAATTTTTTCTCAATTGGTTATAAAGATTCTGTTATGACAGATGAGTAAGTTCTAGAGATCAGCTGTACAGCATGGTGCCAATAGTTAACAATATGATGTTGTGCACTTTAAAATAGGTTAGACTAGAGCTCATTTTGTGTTCTTACAACCATGTGTGGTGGGGGAGTGCACGCACATGAAAGAATACAAGGAAATGTTCAAAGGTGATGGATACATTTAGTACCTTGGTTGTGATGGTATCCCAGGTGTATATATATGTTCAAATGCTTATACACATCAATTGTATACAATTTTTGTCAATTATAGATCAATAAAGCTTTTTGTTAAACAAACAATTCTCAACTTGCCATATGTGAATGTGCCATGGGAAATAAATCCTCAAAATAGTTTCTGGGATCTGGTTAGTCACACACAGATTATACCACTTTGCCAGGGAGAAATAGGACATGGGACATGGCCAGTGGTTGCAAGAGAGAACCATAGGTGGAGGCCCAAGGAGTAGTCTGGACCCTTGATATGGCTGGGGGTTTGGCCTCTCCACATCTCATGTTGAAGTTGGATATTCAGTGCTGGACATGGAGATGAGTGGGAGGTATTTGGGTTGTAGGGGTGGATCTGTCATAAGCTTGGTGCCCTCCCTGAGGTAAAGAGTGAGTTCTCATCTTATTAGTTTATGAGAGAGCTGCTTGTGTAAAAGAGCCTGGCTCCACCTCTTCCTTCTCTCTCCCTTACACTCTTTTTTTTTTTTGCAGTTTTTGGCCAGGGCTGGGTTTGAACCCACCACCTCTGGCATATGGGGCCGGCACCCTACTCCTTTGAGCCACAGGTGCCGCTCTCCCTTACACTCTTTCTCACCATGTGGCATGCCGGCTCCCTCTTCACCCACTACCGTGATTGGAAGCTCCCTGAAGCTCGCACCAGAAGCAGATGCTGGCGCCGTGCTTCTTGTTCAGTATGCTTTTTTTAATTCTTGTTTTAGTAATTTTCATAGTACAGAAGCCAGTCTCTGTAAAAATTTCACTATAACTTACAAAATAAGTATGCAGAACTGTGATCCAAATAAACCTCTTTTCTTTATAAATTACCCAGTGTCAGGTATTCCTTTATAGTAGCACAAAACAGGCTAACACACACTAAAGCATCATTTTTCAAAATGTAGTCCTGTCTACAGACTAGTACCATCCACTAACTGTTGCTGGTCATAGATGAGATAAGATCAGAGATCAAACAAGTTTGGAAATGTTTGAAGCATTTTGGTGCAGCCACTACATTCAAGTGCATCCAAGAGCCTGACCAATTGTCATATGGCGAAATGTAGACCGGCTGCGGCATTGTCAAACACACATGGCCTCACAGGGTGCAAGCTATTCTTTCTCACATTCAACAGGATAGTGGTATTACTACAGATCTGAGGGTTTAAGGTTAGTCTTTACTGTAACCTAAGAATATTCAAAATATGGAACCTATTTCTTTCTTTGAAAGAAAATTAAAAAAAAAAGAAAGAAAGAAAATTTCACTATAACTTACAAAATAAATGTTGGGACTGGCTACCAAGGGAGAAATGAAGATGAATTTTAAAAATACAGCATCCCGACGGTGACGGCCTGAACTGGCGCAGGTAGAGTTGGAGGTGGTGGCGTTCCCTTTCCCTAGGGGCCGTCAGGGGCTCAGCGAGGACCGAGCCTAGGAGGCTGGCCAGCACCTTGCGGCTTTTGGGACGGTGGCATCAGCAGCGTTCAGTCCACAGGCACGACAACTTAAAGAGCAAGAGGAAGTGAAAGGAAAATTAGGGCAAGGAAACAGATAAAAGAAATTACCCATGAGGAAGAATCAGCAGAAAACTCCAGGCAACATGAAGAACCAGTCCAGAACAAACCCGCCAAGGGACCATGAGGTAGCTACTGCAGAGGATTCCACCTATACAGAAATGTTAGGAATGATAGAAAGGGAATTTAGAATACACATGTTGAAAACAATGAAAGAAATGATGGAAACAATGAAAGAAACTGCTAATAAAGTGGAAAATAACCAAAAGGAAATCCAAAAACAGAATCAAATCAGAGATGAACGATATGAAGAATATAAAAAGGATATAGCAGAGCTGAAGGAACTGAAACAGTCAATCAGGGAACTTAAAGATGCAATGGAAAGTATCAGCAACAGGTTAGACCATGCAGAAGAAAGAATTTCAGAGGTAGAAGACAAAGTTTTTGAGATAACTCAGATAGTAAAAGAGGCAGAAAAGAAGAGAGAGAAAGCAGAACGTTCACTGTCAGAATTATGGGACTTTATGAAGCGTTCCAACACACGAGTTATAGGAATTCCAGAAGGGGAAGAAGAATGCCCCAGAGGAATGGAAGCCATACTAGAGAATATTATAAAAGAAAATTTCCCAAATATCACCAAAGATTCTGACACACTGCTTTCAGAGGGCTATCGGACCCCAGGTCGCCTCAACTCTAACCGAGCTCTCCAGGACACATTGTGATGAACCTGTCCAAAGTCAAGACAAAAGAAAAGATTCTGCAAGCTGCCAGGAGTAAGCGCCAGTTGACCTACAAGGGCAAATCCATCAGATTGACCGCAGACTTCTCTAATGAAACTTTTCAAGCAAGAAGACAATGGTCATCTACCTTTAATCTACTTAAACAGAACAATTTCCAGCCCAGAATTCTGTACCCTGCTAAGCTAAGCTTCAAAATTGACGGAGAAATCAAATCATTTATGGATATACAAACATTGAGGAAATTTGCCACAACAAGACCAGCTCCACAGGAAATGCTTCAACCTGTTCTGCACACTGACCACCACAATGGATCAGCAGCAAAGTAAGAACTCAGAAATTAAAGGACAGAACCAAACCTCCACACTGATGCAAAAGATAAAACTAAGCAATGGACTCTCACAAAATAAGATGAATAGAATACTACCACACTTATCAATTATCTCAATAAATGTTAATGGTTTGAATTCCCCACTGAAGAGACATAGATTGGTTGACTGGATTAAAAAACACAAGCCATCCATTTGCTGTCTGCAAGAAACACAGCTGGCTTCAAAAGACAAATTAAAGCTCCGAGTCAAGGGTTGGAAGACAATTTTTCAGGCAAATGGAATTCAGAAGAAAAGAGGAGTTGCAATCTTGTTTTCAGATACATGTGGATTTAAAGCAACTAAAGTCAAAAAAGACAAAGATGGTCACTTTATATTGGTCAAGGGAAAAATACAACAAGAAGACATTTCAATTCTAAATATCTATGCACCCAATTTAAATGCTCCCAGATTCTTGAAACAGACCTTATTCAGTCTGAGCAATATGATATCTGATAATACCATAATAACAGGGGACCTTAACACTCCTCTTACGGAGCTGGACAGATCCTCTAAACAGAAATTAAACAAGGATATAAGAGACTTAAATGAGACCCTAGAACAACTGTGCTTGATAGACGCATATAGAACACTCCATCCCAAAGATAAAGAATATACATTCTTCTCATCACCCCATGGAACATTCTCCAAAATGGATCATATCCTGGGACACAAAACAAATATCAACAGAATCAAAAGAATTGAAATTTTACCTTGTATCTTCTCAGACCATAAGGCACTAAAGGTGGAACTCAACTCTAACAAAAATGCTCGACCCCACCCAAAAGCATGGAAACTAAACAATCTTCTGTTGAATAACAGATGGGTGCAGGAAGAAATAAAACAGGAAATCATTAACTTCCTTGAGCATAACAACAATGAAGACACAAGCTACCAAAACCTGTGGGATACTGCAAAAGCAGTTTTGAGAGGAAAATTCATCGCTTTAGATGCCTACATTCGAAAAACAGAAAGAGAGCACATCAACAATCTCACAAGAGATCTTATGGAATTGGAAAAAGAAGAACAATCTAAGCCTAAACTCAGTAGAAGAAAAGAAATATCCAAAATCAAATCAGAGATCAATGAAATTGAAAACAAAAGAATCATTCAGAAAATTAATGAAACAAGGAGCTGGTTTTTTGAAAAAATAAATAAAATAGATAAACCATTGGCCAGATTAACGAGGAATAGAAAAGTAAAATCTCTAGTAACCTCAATCAGAAATGATAAAGGGGAAATAACAACTGATCCCACAGAGATACAAGAGATCATCTCTGAATACTACCAGAAACTCTATGCCCAGAAATTTGACAATGTGAAAGAAATGGATCAATATTTGGAATCACACCCTCTCCCTAGACTCAGCCAGGAAGAAATAGAGCTCCTGAACAGACCAATTTCAAGCACTGAGATCAAAGAAACAATAAAAAAGCTTCCAACCAAAAAATGCCCTGGTCCAGATGGCTTCACTCCAGAACTCTATCCAACCTTCAAGGAAGAGCTTATTCCTGTACTGCAGAAATTATTCCAAAAAATTGAGGAAGAAGGAATCTTCCCCAACACATTCTATGAAGCAAACATCACCCTGATACCAAAACCAGGAAAAGACCCAACCAAAAAGGAGAATTTCAAACCAATCTCACTCATGAACATAGACGCAAAAATTCTCAACAAAATCCTAGCCAATAGATTACAGCTTATCATCAAAAAAGTCATTCATCATGATCAAGTAGGCTTCATCCCAGGGATGCAAGGTGGTTTAACATACGCAAGTCTATAAACGTTATCCACCATATTAACAGAGGCAAAAATAAAGATCACATGATCCTCTCAATAGATGCAGAAAAAGCATTTGATAAAATCCAGCATCCTTTTCTAATTAGAACACTGAAGAGTATAGGTATAGGTGGCACATTTCTTAAACTGATTGAAGCTATCTATGACAAACCCACAGCCAATATTTTACTGAATGGAGTAAAACTGAAAGCTTTTCCTCTTAGAACTGGAACCAGACAAGGTTGTCCTCTGTCACCTTTACTATTCAACGTAGTGCTGGAAGTTCTAGCCAATACAATTAGGCAAGACAAGGAAATAAAGGGAATCCAAATGGGAGCAGAGGAGGTCAAACTCTCTCTCTTTGCTGACGACATGATCTTATGCTTAGAGAACCCCAAAGACTCAACCACAAGACTCCTAGAAGTCATCAAAAAATACAGTAATGTTTCAGGATAGAAAATCAATGTCCACAAGTCAGTAGCCTTTGTGTACACCAATAACAGTCAAGATGAGAAGCTAATTAAGGACACAACTCCCTTCACCATAGTCTCAAAGAAAATGAAATACCTAGGAATATACCTAACGAAGGAGGTGAAGGACCTCTATAAAGAAAACTATGAAATCCTCAGAAAGGAAATAGCAGAGGATATTAACAAATGGAAGAACATACCATGCTCATGGATGGGAAGAATCAACATTGTTAAAATGTCTATACTTCCCAAAGCAATCTACCTATTCAATGCCATTCCTATCAAAATACCAACATCGTACTTTCAAGATTTGGAAAAAATGATTCTGCGTTTTGTATGGAACCGGAAAAAACCCCGTATAGCTAAGGCAATTCTCTGTAACAAAGATAAAGCTGGGGGCATTAGCATACCAGATTTTAGTCTGTACTGCAAAGCCATAGTGCTCAAGACAGCATGGTACTGGCACAAAAACAGAGACATAGACACTTGGAATCGAATTGAAAACCAAGAAATGAAACTAACATTTTACAACCACCTAATCTTTGATAAACCAAACAAGAACATACCTTGGGGGAAAGACTCCCTATTCAATAAATGGTGTTGGGAGAACTGGATGTCTACATGTAAAAGACTGAAACTGGACCCACACCTTTCCCCACTCACAAAAATTGATTCAAGATGGATAAAGGACTTAAACTTAAGGCATGAAACAATAAAAATCCTCCAAGAAAGCATAGGAAAAACACTGGAAGATATTAGCCTGGGGAAAGACTTCATGAAGAAGACTGCCATGGCAATTCCAACAACAACAAAAATAAACAAATGGGACTTCATTAAACTGAAAAGCTTCTGTACAGCTAAGGAGACAATAACCAAAGCAAAGAGACAACCTACACAATGAGAAAGGATATTTGCATATTTTGAATCAGACAAAAGCTTGATAACTAGGATCTATAGAGAACTCAAATTAATCCACATGAAAAAAGCCAACAATCCCTTATATCAATGGGCAAGAGACATGAATAGAACTTTCTCTAAAGACGACAGACGAATGGCTAACAAACACATGAAAAAATGTTCATCATCTCTATATATTAGAGAAATGCAAATCAAAACAACCCTGAGATATCATCAAACCCCAGTGAGAATGGCCCACATCACAAAATCTCAAAACTGCAGATGCTGGCGTGGATGTGGAGAGAAGGGAACACTTTTACACTGCTGGTGGGACTGCAAACTAGTACAACCTTTCTGGAAGGAAGTATGGAGAAACCTCAAAGCACTCAAGCTAGACCTCCCATTTGATCCTGCAGTCCCATCACTGGGCATCTACCCAGAAGGAAAGAAATCCTTTTATCATAAGGACACTTGTACTAGACTGTTTATTGCAGCTCAATTTACAATCACCAAAATGTGGAAACAGCCTAAATGCCCACCAACCCAGGAATGGATTAACAAGCTGTGGTATATGTATACCATGGAATACTATTCAGCCATTAAAAAAAATGGAGACTTTACATCCTTCGTATTAACCTGGATGGACGTGAAAGACATTATTCTTAGTAAAGCATCACAAGAATGGAGAAGCATGAATCCTATGTACTCAATTTCGATATGAGGACAATTAATGACAATTATGGTTATGGGGGAGGAAACAGAAGGAGGGAGGTGGGTGGGGCCTTGCTGTGTGTCACACTTTATGGGGGCAAGACATGATTGCAAGAGGGACTTTACCCAACAATTGCAATCAGTGCAACCTGGCTTATTGTACCCTCAATGAATCCCCAACAATAAAAAAAAAAAATACAGCATCCCTTGCTCCATTTTAAAGTTTAAAACGAATTCTTAAGCGTCCTGGGGTCACTTTAAAATTTCTGCATTCATTTCTGTCAACATACCTCTGTGTGAGACTGGCTTCTGTACTATGAAAAGTACTAAAACAAGAATTAAAAAAAGCTCAGATATATACACATTGTCCCCTGAGACTAACATTGTGCTGATTCAACCTAGGTTAAATAAGTTAACAAGCAAGAAGCAAACTCATGAAAATCATCTATTAAAATCATCAAAAATGGTAATCATTGTTAAACTCTTAAATTTGTATTCACAGTTTGCAAAATGATAAAAAGTTTTTAATGCAAATAAGATTCTTTGTATTAATTATCTAATGGTACATTTTCGGTGAACATATAGTTCTTGTAATTAAAAAATGTTTTCCTATGCTGTTTGTTCTAATTACATTTATATATATTGAAAAATACTTGTATATATGTCTGATATAATATTCTGTATGTCTTGTATTAAAATTTTAGTAATTCTTTTTGTTAAATGTATTTACTAAAGTATAGGTCTGCAATGCACTGGAAATTTTTTTTAAATGACCCTTCCTCAGAGATAGTTTGAGAAGCACAGTGCTAGAGTATACTTAGGGACAAGAAGAAATAATAGCTAAGAACGAAAACTCCATGGCAGCCTTGGAAGTGGTTTCGTCTCCTGAGGGCAGGGCAGGTGTGGTTGAAAAGCTTATGATCTGATTGCAAGGGTTGCAGAGTTGCGGTGACAATTAAATGTACAACTTTGCTGGGGTCAGTTATATTTAGTTAGGGCATGGAACCCTGAGACATGGGAGAAGGACAGTCAGACAGACACAAATGAGACTAAGAACTGAATCCCCAGATTCCCCGAGACTCCCCTTGACAACAGAGATAATCCTCCAGCACAGGGAAATACTGTCCCTATGACTGCCTCTGCATACCTGCACCCCTCAGGACCTCTAAGGCCCCAATGAGAATTACATCCTACCACAGCCAGACAGAGAGGTATAGGACTTAATCTCAGAGGACAGAGTTATATGACCTTGCCAATCTGGATGACCAAGATCCCAGGGAGGATGGGTAGAAGGGGTGGGAGGTGGAGCAAAAGGAGGGCAGATTCCAGTGCATTTGACCAAGGAGATGAATGCAAGGTTCAATCAGCCCACATTCACTGATGTGGATTCACCTACCAACGCTGCTGGGTTTAATGTGTCAGCTTGAGACAAAGGAGAGATGCTATTCATCACAGGCTGGCTACTGGAAGCCTTAAAGGAACACGGCTAAAATGTTGGCTCCTCCTGGCACACTGAGCAAGGAGTCTGGAGGCTTAGGAAGATAGGTATTTGGAGGGCTTCCTCCACCAGGGATGCCCGTAGGTGGGGGTTCACAGAGACCACAGATATCACCATGCTCTGCCCATTTCAAGTCACCCAACTGCACAACTTTAACCCAGACTACCTGGGCCCCAATTTTCAATTTCATTCCTTCCAGGCCCTGCCCACGCAACCAGTCCATTAGCTACTGGCACTGAGTCTGCATTATTTGGGCTGAGATCATCAACGCAGATCTCCCAACAGAGCAAGGACTTGGGCAGCCATGTTTTATCCACTATTTCTCCCCTGCTCTCTCAGCCCCATTTTTTTTGCTCTTGTTATGTGGAAAAACTGGTGGTGGTTAAGGTTTTATATTTCTACTGGGACCAAACTGAGCAGATAGACACACCCCACAATGACGCTACAGCTCAGGGTTTAGCAAACTACGGCCCATGAACCTGACTTGCTCTGCCACCTGTTTTTTAAAGTAAAGATTTACTGGGACATAGCCATGCTCATTTGTCTTTGGATTGGATTGTCTATGGCTACAGCAGCAGGGTTGAGTTGCAACGAAGATGGTATGGCTCACAAAGCTTAAATGTCTACTACCTGAATCTTTCTAGAAAAAGCTGGTTAACCCCTTCTGTAGCTAATCAAGAATGATTGATCCCATCTGTAAGGACATAAAGTTTTACCTAAATGAATAGGATGCTGAAGGTGGACTGTTTGGCTACCTTCCATTTGCCCTTCTAGACTCACTCTCCACCGTTCTCTGTCTTATTTTATATCCCAAGAGGCTGATCTGGATCTGTACAAACCATATGGAAGGGCTCTCTTTTCCTCTGACTTCCACTGAGGTCCATCCAAAGGGAGGTATTTAGCCAAAGATGGAAGGGAGAGCAGAGAGTAAGATCCTTCCTGTAGGGTCACTGCATCTGTAACCAAAGCTTACAGCTTTCATCAGACAAACTCTAGACAGCCCTTTCAGTCTCAGAATCCCAGAAGCTTCTATCCCCTGTCCCTTTGCCCCTTCAGGCCCCTGTAAGTAATCATCCCTGCTATTAACACCAGAGTACTGCCCGTGGTTTCCCTATGCCCTGCCCACACCTTCACAAAATCTCTTCAAACTACAGAATCTGAGGGTGCCATCCTTAGCTTGCTGGGACCTTGACTGATACAAAATGTTGACTTTTGTTGATTTTCTGTAACTAAGTTTAATTTGAATTTTGGGCTCCATTCCACCAGAACTGGGTTCGATTCTAGATTTCTGATCATCTTTGTTATTTTAGAGTTTCATACTCACACGCATCACATACAACTACCCCTGCTTTCTCTGGGGTTTCGTGGAAACAGAGTGGCCCTACAGCTGACTTATGGGGAAGAGTCCAGGTTTACTTCTGTTTTCCTGGCATAATTATAAACAGTGCCCCTCTTCACCCTCAGAGACCCTGGTTTAGACAGTAAATCATGTGATGATCCTACATAAAATGGGCTGGTCAGTCTAGGAGGGACAATCTTACTCTCTGTCCATACGATCCAGCTGGCATCAGCCACACTTAGTCTAGCCCTGAGCTTTCAACTATTAAGACTTCCAGGAGCCCCCCCTCCATCCTGACCATAGAGACTGCCCTGTTCTGTCCTTCTCTCAGTAGCTTATTCCTCCTTAGTTCTGAGCACTTGGGTTATATAAAACTGAACAAAAGAAAAACGTTACTGCAAGAATTTTTCTTTTTTCATATTTTCTAAAAGACATTTTCAGGCTATGAACTTTCCTCTGAATACTACTTTGTATTTATCACACGGGTTTTATTTAATAGTATGTATACTATCTAATACTATTTCAGTTTAGTCTTCTGCTTTAGGGTTGTAGAGAAAGATTTTGGTTTTGATTTGTGATGGGATTTTTTTATATTCTCCTTTCATTGTTATCAGAAAAGTATTTTTGCTTTATCCTACAATTTCATGAATATTCTTGTCATCTCTTATTTAATCCTCACAATTCATGTATTGATTCCATTTCACATACGAGACAACTGAGGTGCAGAAGGGATAGTGGGCAGCACCTGTGGCTCAAAGGAGTAGGGTGCCGGCCCCATATGCTGGAGGTGCCAGCCCCATATGCTGGAGGCGGTAGGTTCAAACCCAGCCCCAGCCAAAAAAACAAAAACACAGAAGGGATAGCAATTAAGGGTCTTAGAGGCAGAGCAGGGACCCAAATCTAACCAAGAAGACTGGAAGTGGTACTGCTCCCCTGCCATGAGAATGTCTGGGCACGGAGGCCGTGCCTGGGTGTCCCTCGGCAAAGGACATTCCTCTTCTGGAGGAAGAGCCTACTGGACAGTCGCTACTTAACAATGGCTGGAGCTTTGTATCTTCTCAGTATGTGGAAGCAGAGGATAGAGGTTGTGCAGTCAACGATGTGCAGTTGGCCTCTCAGGCCTGAGAAGTCACCTGACTGCCACTGCCCCAACCTGCCCCCAGGTTCCAGCAGCAGCCCAGGCCCCCCTAACCTCTTGCCCCTCCCTCTGGTGCAGCAGAGCAAGCAACATTCCAGTTGGGAAGCTACCTGAGTCCTTGCCCACTCAGCCTGGGGAACTCTGGAGAGAGCTGGAAACAGGTGGAAACTTGGCTGAGGCTTGGCCCACTGGAAGAAAGCTCTAGAGCACTGGGCAAGGGGCCAATGTCAGGCAGGAAGTTGGAATGAATTAGGTAGCTGCTTTTAGGGGGTAGTCAAGGAAGGATTCTCTGTGGGTGACAAGAGCCAACTAGGGTAGAGGAAGCCTTCCTGGCTGAGAGAACCACAAAGGCCAAAGCCTTGAAGAAGAACAGCAATTTCTTGTGTTGGCTGCTCGCCTCGCCATTAGCAGATGGAGCTCACACACTGAGCACGGCCCTAGTGATCTATCACATCTGTCCTCTGGCTTCCAACTCTCCCTTTGCTTGTGTGCACACGCACACACGTAACAACTGACTAGAATATGCTGGGCCCCTCTGAAAACATTGCAAACCAAGTTTGAGGGGTGATAGAGTTCATGCCAAATCTGGGAGTGCAGCTCTGCCTAATGGGCAGTGTCACCTCCAGGGTCCTGACCTGCTGATGGCTCCAGACCAGGGGTTAAGCCTCTCAGGCCCCTCTCCTATCTGTCACTAGATAGGTTGGCCCAGAAGGCCCTAGACTCCCTGTGGGCCCACCATGGTCTGACTCACTCGTGCTCTGCAAACAAGCAATAAATAGCTCGTTTTGTTCATCTGTTGATGACAAGACAATCTCCAAAAATCCCTTTCTGTTGGGAGGGGTGACAGAAAGGCCATCTGGCCGACACCTGTCCTCCCCTTCAGTGATCATTCATTTCCCAGCTATGTTTTTTGAAGGAAATAACAAAGGCTGTAAATGTTGCCTATGGTGGGGGGCTCTGTGGCTGTCCTTGGTGGTGACTCCACAGCAGAGCCCTGAGGCTGGCTTGTGGGCCTTCTCTGGTCTTGCCTCTGCCCTGCCTGTGGGCTTCCTTACCATCTTCTGAGAACCTACCCTGTGCTTCAGGGTTTACCCAGCCCCTTCCCTCTATCCTCATGAGCTAGGCTTTCTCAGCCCCATTTCACTGATGAAGAAACACAGGCTCTGGAAGGTGAAGACTTGCTCAGGGTAACAGTCCCACAGGAGCTGGCACCAGAGCTCAGATCAAACCTACTGACATGGTTTTCAGCATTGCACCTCCCCCAACCCTGATATCCAGGGTCTCTGCTCTGAGTCCATCTTCAGCATAGTTCCCTGTGCAAACTTTGGCTGTATATCCCACTACCTGCAGACCCTGCACTGGGACAGCGGTCCCCATGCCCTCAGGCTGCTGCCATCCCATATTCCGGAGGCCCCCATCAAGGCCCTCCTGGTTCCCCACTTCTCTCCCCATCTGGTAGCTCTGGGTCCCTGTTTGTGCTGTTCCCCAGAGCTTCCTCTTACCTACTTTTCCTCCTGCCCCAGGCTCGCACCAAAGTCCCCCCCACCCAGCCTCCTACTGCCCTAGATCTTTCTAAGATGCATACCCTGAAGGTCATCTCTGCTTAAAGACTTCCACTGAGCTTCCCACAACAGGGCAGGAGGGTTGGGGAGGCCCTTCCCAAGCACCCTATCTATGGGCCCCAGACCCCAGACCCCCAGGCTCCAGCTCCAACCCCACCTGAGGTTCCAATTCCAGCAGGCTAGCTCCTCACATGCCTGTTGAGATGTTCCTCCCACCCCCTGGGCACACTCCTACCCATTTGTGATGGATAAAAGGATTTTACAAGCCATCAGCCACATCCTTCCTCTGGTAATAGCATCTCAGATTTTGCCTGGAGATGCCCATCCCACCTGCACGGTGGGTCTGTAAACCCAACTTCATGACACCTGCAGGGATTGGCCCTATGACACCCAAGTCCCTGGACTCTCTGGGGAAATCCCCAACTCTGCTGGAAACTTTGAGGTAGGATGCTGTCTGCCCACTGAGGATTCAAAGTCAGCAGGATATAAGCCTGGAGCTTCTAGGGGCCACCAGGTAAGGAAAGCAGATAGGAAAACAACACAGGGAAGAGCAGAGCCAAGAGAATTAAAGAGAAGGAATCTTCATCCTCTGACAGCCTGGATCTAGCTGTACCTGCACCTACCTCACAAATTTTTCAGTCACATGAACCCCTCTTGATCATACCACTTCAAGCTCTTCCTCCCAGTTGCACACCTCCAGGATTGGCTCCAGTGACCCTCCACTTCTAGGCCCCGTGGGCAGCTCCTCTGCTTGCTCCCTACTATCTGTGGTACTTCACAGCACAGTAAGTGTTTACATCTGCCTCCCCCTCCCCCAGCCTGACTGAACCATCATGGGCAAGGTAGAGGTTGATTTATCATTATCCCTTGGTGCCAACAGGTCTGGGTGCACAGCGGGTCCAGGAAATGCTTGAGGAATCTCGGGGAGCGGGGGGGAAGCCATGAGGGAAGTCTGTTGCTGTACCGTCCCCCACTCCTAGTATGGTCTGACTGTCAGGAGAAGAGGGGACATGAGGAAGGCATGTCCATCCTTCCTCAGCAGCCTTCCCCCATCTGAGCCAAACTGAGATCCTCAGAAATACTCAGAATCACTGTGCTCCTGGACCCTGCATACTGGGGGGTTCCAGGGTGAATTCTAGGCCCCAACTCCTAGTGCGAACCCATGACTAGGGAAAAGAATTCATACTCACATCTCATCAGAGGGGCTCATTGTATGGCCCCCAGCCACCTGGAGACCCCAGAGATAGTCAGCACCAGGAAGACACTGTCTGGAGCCCCGAATGTACTTTCAGGAATGGTAAATTTCCTTCCTTTTTGTTCAAGCATTTCAAGGTGAGCTCCTGCCCCATGAAGGGAGCCAAGGCCTGAGGCCCGTGTTGTGAGACACCCAGGCTGGATTTAGAATGGCAGGAACGGGGGTGGGGGGGTGGGAAGGTGGAGGTGGGGGGGAAGCTGGTAGAAGGCAGGAGGGGGCCAAGCAGAGCCCTGTTTTCAGCAGAGACTTGGGGTCCATCACAATGCACCATTGAGGTGCCCCCATCACAAGACTACAAGGAGTTTTTTCTTGGTAAATGAGAACACAGTGTCACACCCCAGGTGGTCTTTAAAGAGCAGGTATCCAGACACCCGGCATGAGTCACATGGCAGTCACTGTGGCTTGTCTCTGTGATTAGGGCCTATGGGAGCTGAGGCAGGGTTGGTGAGTCCCTTCTGGGAAAGCAGTCCCCTCATGCCAGTATCTCTGCTATGGTTCCCTCTATGCACTTGGACATGCCAGGCTGAAGGGCTGGGAGTCTGGATGTTGGTGTGTTTTTAGTTACTTTTGCTCAACAGTATCTGAGGGCCCAGGAGAAGGTCCAATTTACTCCACAGACCAAGATCGTGACATGGGACAGTCTGCACCCCTCCAGGACAAGAGCTTCTTTTTCTCCCTGAGTTGACTTCTCTGCAGAGGAGCAGACCAGCCACACTGGCTAGTGCCCAGAGCCTTCGACCTCAACTCAGAGGAGGTGTGGGGGGCAGTCAGGGCAGACCCCCAGAGAGGAGCCGGTAGTGGCAGAGAAGGCCCAGGACTAGGGTCAGCACATGCTCCACAGCCTCCTGGCGGAGCAGCACTCACCAGGGCTTCGTCACACCTGCCACTGGCCACCTTACAGCAGGATCGAAAGAGCCGCACTGCTCCTCCCAGGCCAGGGGCCAGCCTCTCTGCTTCCAGGAGTACATGGTTCAGAAGCCTGTCCTCCAGATTCAGAGATCCTTAATTTCTTTTTTGGGGGGGATGATGAAAATATTCTCAAATTGATAGTGGTGTTGGTTGTTTCACTCTGTTAAATACCAGAAACCATTGATTCGTGCATTTTATTTTTTCTCCCTGTTTTATTGAGATATGATTGACAAATTTAAACTGTACATACCTACAATGTACAAAGTGATGTTCTGATATAGGTATACATTATGAACTGATTACCACAATCAACTGCTGTGGTAATCTCAGTATCAACTGATACTGAGATCTGTATCAGGGTTTGTGATGTTCTGTTTTATTGTTATGGGGACATTAAAGAACTACTCTTCTGTCAGACTTCAAGTATAAACACTGTGCTCTACACACAGCAGATCTCCAGAACTCATTCTCCTGTCCAGCTGAAACTCTGTACCCTTTGACCAACATCTCCCATTTTGTACACTTTAAATGGGCGAACCATTTGGTAAGTGAGTCATATCTCAATACAACCGTTAAATCTAAACCATACATGGAATATTATGCAATATGATAACATCTTTGTAGCCCTCTTTTTCTATGTAATAATACGGCCTGTGCAATTGTCTGATTCACAGGGCTGCCTGGCATTTCCTTCTGGGTATGTTCCATTCTTTATTCACTGGACCACGTTGAAGGATGTTGGTTATGTTCAATGTTTGCTAAGTAAAAACAGCACTAGGTAAATATTTTTTTTTCCAACTGTCCATTAAAACAATGTTGTGTCAGAAAACACATTATGATTGCAATCAGTGTAACCTGGCTTATTGTACCCTCAATGAATCCCCAACAATAAAAAAAAAAAAAAGAAAACACATTATGTTGCATCTGATATATGTTGCTAAATTACATTCTAGAAAGTTAATACCCAGCAGCCAGACAAGGTGGCCCATGACTGTAATTCTAGCACTCTGGGAGAATGAAGTGGGAGGATCCTTTGAGCTCAGGAGTTTGAGACTAGCCTGAGCAAGAACGAGTAGAGCCCATCTCTACTAAAAATACAAAAATTAGCTGGGCGTGATGGTACACACCTGGAGTCCCAAGTATTCTGGAGGCTAATACAGGAGGATCACTTGAGCCTAAGAGTCTAAGGTTGCAGTGAGTATACTTTACTCTATCTGGGCAACAGAGTAAGACTCTGTCTCAAAAAAAAAAAAAAAAAGACTAGTACCCAGGGACAGTTTCCCCAGCAGTATATGAGAATGCCCACTAGCTCCATCTGATGGAAGAGGAGAATGACCTACTCCAGGCCACACAGGCAGTCAAGGCTTCCCTAGCCAGCGCAACCCCAGGGCCAGCATGGTCTCTGCCCTGCGCTGCCGGTGCCGCTGTCCTACACCGGGCATTTCTATCCATCTCCTCCTCACTATGGGCTCTGAGGCCTGGGTTGCTGCTTTCCCAGCACCATGTAGTCTCCACACAGTTTCAGAGTCTGCTCACTGGCCAGGCACGCACAAATCCTACCATGATTAGAACCCAGGACTTCGCAGGCTATACAAATGCTCTCTATTATCAAAGCAACCCAAGTGGGGGAGAGCAAATGGGGTGGAGGAAGTTGTGAATGGTTTTATGGATTATATACTTTATAAATCTTAGACAACACACTGGCCACAGTAATATGTAGATGCTGTTTGTATCTTGATTCAAACAAACAAGGTGTAAAAAGATTTTTTTGAGATGGTTAAGGAAGTTTGGATAGGAAGTGAGTTTTAGATAACATAGAGGTATTGATGTTCATGTTGTTTGGTGCCGTACTGTTACTGTGGGTCTAGGAGTCTTTATTTATAAATCAACATAGTAAGTTACCGTACTAGCAAATCTAATCATAGTAGTATTTGTTCTAGAAAAACAAATCAAAGCAAAACCTAGAGGGATAGGTGAAATAAGTTGGTTAAACAGTAATAATGCTTGACTCTGAGTGATGAGAATGTGGGGGGCTCATTAGACTCTTCTTTTTTTTGCAGTTTTTGGCCCGGCAGGTTTGAACCCACTACCTCCAGTATATGGAGCCAGCGCCCCACTCCTTTGGGCCACAGGCCCCGCCTGGCTCATTAGACTCTTTTGCCCATTGTTTTTAAATAGGCTGCTGGAAAGTTTTATTGTTTTTTTTGGAGGGGGAATTCATTGAGGGTACAAAGAATTAGGTTACACTGATTGTATTTTGTTAGGTAAATTCCCTCTTATAATTGTGTCCTGCCCCCAAGAAGCGTGCCATATACCATGAACTCCCCCTCCCCCAGCTGCCTTATTCTCTTGTTCCCCACTATGTATTAGGTCATCTACTGCCTTCATATTAGAATTGAATACATTGGATTCTTGCTTCTCCATTCTTGTGAAGCTTACTAAGAAGAATGTGTTCCACCTCCATTCAGATTAATACAAAAGATGTGAATTCTCCATCTCTTTTAATGGCTGAATAGTATTCCATGGTATACATATACCCCAGCTTATTAATCCATTCCTGGATCAGTGGGTGTTTAGGTTGTTTCCACATTTTGGCGATTGTAAATTGAGGTGCGATTAGTGTAGTGCAAATGTCCTTATGATAAAATTATTTTTTTTTCCTTTTGGATAGATGCCCAGTGATGGGATTGCAGGATCAAATGGGAGATCTAATTTGCCATACTTCCTTCCAAAAAGATTGTATTAGTTTGCAGTCCTACCATCAGTGTACAGGTGTCCCCTTCTCTCCACATCTGCGACTTTGAGACTTTGTGACGTGGGTTGTTCTCGCTGGGGTTAGGTGATATCTCAGGGTGGTTTTAATTTGCATTTCTCTGATGATTAAGGATGATAAGCATTTTTTCATATGTTTGTTAACCATCTGTCTTTTTTTTTTTTTTTTTAGAGACAGAGTCTCACTTTGTTGCTCTTGGTAGAATGCTGTGGAGTCACAGCTCACAGCAACCTCCAACTCCTGGGCTTAGGCGATTCTCTTGTCTCAGCTTCCCCAGTAGCTGGGACTATAGGCACCCGTCAAAATGCCCAGCTATTTTTTGTTTGCAGTTTTGGCTGGGGCGGGTTTGAACCCGCCACCCTCGGTATATGGGGCCGGTGCCCTGCCCACTAAGCCACAGGCGCCACCCCATCTGTCCTCTTTAGAGAAGGTTCTATTCATGTCTCTTGCCCAGTGATGTATGGGATTGTTGGCTCTTTTTATGTTGATTAATTTGAGTTCTCTGTAGATCCTACGTATCAAGCTCTTGTCTGATTCATAATAGGTAAATATCTTTTCCCATTCTGAAGGTTGTCTGTTTGCTTTGGTTGTTGTCTCCTTAGCTGAACAGAAGCTATTTAGTTTAATTAAGTCCCATTTGTTTATTTTTGTCATTGTTGAAATTGCCACAGAAGTCTTCTTCATAAAATCTTTCCCCAGGCTGATATCTTCAAGTGTTTTCCCCATACTTTCTTTGAGGATTTTTATTGTTTCATGCTTTATATTTAAATCTTTTATCCATCTTGAATTAATTCTTGTGAGTGGTGAAAGGTGCAGGTCCAGTTTCAGTCTATTACATGTAGTTATCCAGTTCTCCCAGAACTATTTATTGAATAGGGATTCTTTTCCCCAGTGTATGTTCTTGTTTGGTTTATCAAAGATCAGGTGGTTGTAAGATGCTACTTTCATCTCCTGGTTTTCTGAATGTCTATGTCTCTATTTTTGTGCCAATACCATGCTGTTTTGACCACTATGGCCTTGTAGTATAGCCTAAAGTCTGGTAGGCTGATGCCCCTGGCTTTGTTTTTATTACTAAGAATTGCCTTGGCTGTACAGGTTTTTTTATGGTTCTATAAAAAACGAAGAATTATTTTTTTCTAAATCCTGAAAGTATGATGTTGATATTTTAATGGGGATTGCATTGAACTATAGATTGCTTTGGGAAGTATAGACATTTTGGCAGTGTTGATTCTTCCTATCCATGAGCATGGTGTGCTCTTCCATTTGTTAATATCTTCTGCTATTTCTTTTCTTAGGGTTTTGTGATTTTCTTTATAGAGGTCCTTCACCTCTTTTGTTAGGTATATTCCCAGGTATTTCTTTTTTTTTTTTTTTTTTTTTTTATCCGAAGCTATTGTGTAAGGGAATCATGTCCTTGATTAGCTTCTCAACTTGTTGTTATTGGCATATACAAAGGCTACTGATTTGTGGACATTGATTTTATATCCTGAGATAATATGTATTTTTTTTTTTGATGACTTCCAGGAGTCTTGTGGTTGAGTCTTTGAGGTTCTCTAAGTATAAGATCCTATTGTGGGCAAAGAAAGAGAACTTGACCTCTTCCACCCCCATCTGGATGCCCTTTATTTCCTTCTCTTGCCTGATTGTGTTGGCTAGAACTTCCAGCACTATGTCGAATAGTAGTGGCGATAAAGGACAACCTTGTCTGGTTCTAAGTGGAAAAACTTTCACTTTCATTCCATTCAGTATCATATTAGCTGTGGGTTTGTTGTAGATGGCTTCAACCCGTCTAAGAAATGTGCTCCCTATGCCTATATTCTTAAATGTTCTAATTAGAAAAGGATATTGAATCTTATTGAATGCTTTTCTGCATCTATTGAGAAGATCGTAAGGGCTCTGTTTTTGCTTCTGTTGATATGGTGAATTACATTTGTGGACTTGCATATGTTAAACCAGCCTTGCATCCCTGAGATGAAACCTACTTCATCGTGATGTATAATTTTTTTAATGAGAAGTTGTAATCTATTGGCTAGGATTTTATTGAGAATTTTTGCATCTATATTCATTAGTGAAATTGATCTGAAGTTATCTTTAGTTGGGTCTTTTCCTGATTTTGGTATCAAGGTGATGTTTGCTTTGTAGAACATGTTGGGGAAGACTCCTTCCTTCTCAAATTTTTGGAATAATTTCTGCAGTGTGGGTATAAGTTCTTCTTTGAAGGTTTGATAGATTTCTGGTGTGAAGCCATCTGGAGCAGGGCAATTTTTGTTGGGAGATTTTTTTTTATTGTTTCTTTGATCTCAATGCTTGAAATTGGTCTGTTCAGGAGATCTATTTCTTCTTCATTAAGTCTAGGGAGAGGGTTTGATTTCACTCTGTCCTCAGCTAGAATGCAGTACTTCAGAACAACCTCAGACTCCTGGGCTCAAGAAATCCTCCTGCCTCAGCCTCCCAAATAGCCAGGCACTCACCATGATGCATGGGTACTTTTTTCTTTTTCTTTTAATTTTTTTTTTGCAGAGACAGAGTCTCACTTTATGGCCCTCAGTAGAGTGCCATGGCATCACACAGCTCACAGCAACCTCCAACTCCTGGGCTTAAGCGATTCTCTTGCCTCAGCCTCCCGAGTAGCTGGGACTACAGGCGCCCGCCACAACGCCCAGCTATTTTTTGGTTGCAGTTCAGCCGGGGCCGAGTTTGAACCCGCCACCCTCAGTATATGGGGCCGGCTCCTTACCGACTGAGCCACAGGCGCCGCCCCGCCTGGGTAATTTTTTCTATCTTTAGTAGAGACAAGGTCTCCCTCTTGCGCAGGCTGGTCTTGAACTCCTAAGCTCAAGGGATCCTTCAGCTTCCCAAAGTGCTAAGATTACAGGCATGAGTCATCATGCCCAGACATTTTGTGCATGTTTCAATTTTTCTTTTTCTTTCTTTTTCTCTCTCTCTCTTTTTTTTTGAAATAGAATCTCCCTCTGTTACCCAGGCTGGAGTGCAATGGCTGGATCATAGCTTATTGCAACCTGTAACTCCTGGGCTCAAGGGATCCTCCTCCCTCGGTCCCTTACAGTACTAGGACTGCAGCTATAAGCCACCATACCTGGCTGGTTTTTTTGTATTTTTTAGTAGAGATGGAGTCTTGGTCTTGCTCAGGTTGGTCTTGAACTGATGAGCTTGAGCAATTGACCTGCCTTGGCCTCCCAGAGTGCTAAGATTACAGGTATGAGCCACTGGGCCCTGGCCTCAAAAGACTTTCTAAAGATAATATTGTAAAGGAAAGGAAGTTAAAGAAATGCACACTCAAGTCCTTTTTCCAGACCTATACTTTAAAGGCTTTGATTTTCTGCTGTCTATAATGTCGTGGTGTGTCCTTTCCTCAGTATGACTTTTTACCCTGATGAAAATCTTTACTTCTTTTCATATATATAGCTTTTTCAAAATCTCCTACTGTCATGGGCTGAATGGTGATCACTCAAAAAAATACATCCATGTCTTAATTCCTGGGAAAAAAATGCACACTCTGGTTTCCATTTACAGGAAAAGGAAAATGGTTTTTGTTGACAAGTTATTTCAGAACATAAGCAAAGTGTTGCCCCAGATACCTGGAGGTGTTTTCCCTCCCAAAGGCATCAAGATTCCTCTTCCTATAAGCTCAGGCTGGAGAGCAAAAATCCCCAACACTCACTCTAGTGCCATTCACTGAAGCAAAAGGTTAAGGATAGAACAGACAGATACCCCTGGCAGCACTCACAGGTTCTCCAGCAACTGGTGAGGTCAGATAAGCCAAGGCCCCTATCTGGGCAAGGAACAAAAAGCCTGAAAAGTTCAGGCATGCATAAGTATAGAGTTGGATCCAGTCCCATAAATCTGCTTTCCTCTGTTTTGTCCCCATTCACAGATTCTTTTTTGCTTGGGGTCAAGTTGAAACCCCACAAACAAAAACCCACTCTTACATTCTAACACCTTCACAACTTTATGGGAAAGAGAACTCATCTTTCTTGCTGGGTCTAGCAGACAGACAAGAGTCCTCTGGGATGACATTTGCTGGTTCCCACAAGGCTGATTTAGGTCCCTTGCCCAGTGCAGAACCACTATGTATTCAGAGTGTGTCACTCATGCCTGTATCTGGGCTACTTGCCCCCACCCCCAGCAGCCAGCAGGTAGACAGTCTGAGAGCAGAGAAAGAGAGATTTCACAGAGGAGGTCCAGGGTGCTGTCTTCAGTGGGGAGGAAGGCAGGCATAGGCAGACATCTGCCCATTAGCTACTCCAGAAGGTGCCATTGCTGGGATGCTCAGTGAACATCCAGGTGGCCCTCCCTGGATGGGCCTGACAAAAGCCTACTTTTGTCACCAGTGGGGTCTAAGAAGGTCTCATGCCCCAGCTGCCTTAAGGAGCATGGAAATAGGGCCACACATGAAGACAAAATGGTTCCAAGTATACTTGGAGCCACAGCCCCCTCCTCTGGTGACTGGATGGCCTTGGCTTGGGAGATCCTCCATCGCCCTGCCTGCATGGCCCCCAGAAGCAACTCATCTCTGCCATCTGATGGGGGAGCACCAGAAGAGTCCTAGATCCCAAACCTTCACCTTCTTTCCTTGTCTGGGCTCTGAGAATTATAGCCAAATGCTAACACTAGACTGGACAACTCCGAGGAGAAATCCCCCACCACATCTGGGGAACTCCCTCTTCCTCCCACCCCCAGAGTCTATAGGACACCAGTAGTGTGTGGTGTGGCTGGCTCAGGCAGGCAGCACAACTGGAATCCAGACTGGAGAGCACGTAAGGGAAAGGCCAGCCCAAGACATAGCCACACTCAGTGCCGGGCCACTGCTGCCCTGGAGATGGGGACAGGATTGCCAGTTCTTCTAACTGGTCATGAGAAGCTAGAAGCCTAGGGAGCAGCCTTGGGCCCTTCTGACTCTCAGCTTAGAAGACAAGAATGCAGTGCAGGCTGAGTACAGGATTCAGGTGGCAGCTAGCGTAACAAACTGTCACAATTTTGCCCAAGACTGAAGAGCTCCTTGGGACTTGGGAATTTCAGTGTCCAAACTAGGACTATCCTGGAACCCCAAGACAGGATAATGGAGGAGTAATCCTTGAAGGGAAGGAAGCATTTCAGGGGAAGTTTCCACTTCTAGACCTGCAGGGGCTGGACCTGGAGAATGCAGCTGTGGAGGGACAACTGGACAGAACCTACGGCCTGCTGGGGAGACTGGCTGACTTCTGTGGGGCAAAGATTTGACCTCCCTTCCTGGACCTCCTGTTGATTGTTGCCCACAGGCCAAAGCCAACCAGAAGCCAGGGGGCCTGGGACCCCTGGTGAAGCCAGCCTCTCTGGCACAGACCAAGGGGAATGGATGGAGAGGGTCCTGCATGGGTGCATGGGGACACTGGTACAGAGGTGAAGTCAGTTAAAGAGACCCAAAAGCAGGCCTCACAAAAGAGGCAAACTTCCCAAGGCAAGGTCCACCCCAGCCACTAACCCCTGTGATCACCACAGTAGCTCAAGTGAGAGGCCCAAGCAATTCTGGGGAGGGTGGGTCCCCTGGCCTGTATCCCAGTGACCCCATCTAGAGCATGTGCTCAGGGAAGCCTCAAGTTCTCCACACTCAGGGTCCTTCCTCTGGGGCCCCTAGACAGGGCTACCCTAGCCCCCAGAGAGCATGGCATCTTCCTGGGAAAGTATGCAGAGCTGCTTCTCTGCTGGGTGAGCAGCCCTCGTGTAGCTGCCTCCCACCCCAAGCTGCTCTGGGTGTCCTCTGCAGGGCTCCAGAAGCCAGGCCTCCTGAGGGTCCTGTTGGTGCCATCGTCCTTGGCCTTCCCACAGGGCATGTGAGCCCGAACACTTCACCAACAGAAGCTGGTTGGCTTAGCGCAGCCATGAAGAGGAATTAGGCAGTCACCCTCTGCTGAGGGTTTAGTTCCAGGGCCAGTCTGGGCTGAGCACATCCATTAAAGCAAAGATCTGGAAACCAGGGCCCACAGGCCAAGTCATGACCCCAGCCTGTTTTTGTATGTCCACCCAAATAAGAATGGTTTCAGATTTTTAAAGAAATGTGAAAAAAAATCAAAACAAAAAGTACCACAAAGAAAATGCAATAGAGATGAGATTGTATGTGGCCCACAAAGCCTAAATAAACTAGCCTAATGAGTTCTCTGCTGTCCTTCTCAGCTGGGTCACTGCTCAGCCTTCAAGCCCCCCAGAGCTCCTTAGTCACAGGCCTGACTGTCTGGGCAGCTCCCCACTGCCCACCTGCCATACACACACTCAAGGAAGTGCCCCAAACAACAGAAGAGGCTCTGGTGGGCCGGCAGACCAAAGTGACTGCAGCAGCCGCTCTCCAGCTCCCAGAGACTCTGAGCTGCAGGGCTGTCCTGCAGTGGTCCCCAACATTGCTGGCAATGTAGAGCACCCTGCTGTGGCCTCTTGGGAAAGGCCTGCTTATAGAACCAGCAAATAAAACTTGAATACTTACCTTGAAATATGAAAAAGAAGTTTTTAGGGTTGGGCCTGGTGGCTCACACTTGTAATCCTAGCAATCTAGGAAGCCACACGGATTGCTTGAGCTCAGAAGTTTGAGACCAGCCTGAGCAAGAGTGAGACCACATCTCTAAAACTAGCTGGGCATTGTGGCGGGCACCTATAGTCCCAGTTACTTTGGGAGGCTGAGGCAAGAGGATCACTTGAGCCCAGGAGTTTGAGGTTGTTGTGAGCTATGACACCACAGCACTCTACCCAGGGTGACAAAGTGAGACTGTCTAAAACAACAACAACAACAACAACAACAAAACTCTTACAGATTTTTGAGTCACCCATCCCCAATTGGCCTCTGTTCAGTGACCAACCCCATGCCTTTTTTGGTACCAGGAAGAGCCTTAAATGGGGCACATGCTCCCAGCCCCTGAATCCCCATTACTCTGTTGCCTCCTCTTTCCCACTCACCCTCTTTATTTAGGTTACCTGCTTTGGTCCTAGACAAGGTCTGGAAGATCAAGACTCTCATCCTGCTTACTTTCTGGGCCTGACCTGCTTTTCCAGCCCCTGGGCTTTGCACATGCTTGTCTCCTTTGCAGTTGAATGCCTTCTCAGCTGATAGCATTCAGGTAGCTTCTGAACCCCAGCCCCTATTTTCTCTCTGTGTGTGTATACTTGCCCACTAGACTATGGCCTCGTCCAAGATGGAAAGTGGGTTGGTTTCCTCTCTTCCCCTCCCTTCTCCAGCACAGGGCAGGCACCTGGACTTGAGAACATTTGTCAGATAAATGAGCAGCCACATTTTATTTAACCAAATAGTCCACGACTATTTCAAGCTTTTCTCTGCTCTAGCAGGGACCCCAATTATGTGCTTTTTTGTCTCTAAGGAGCACCTTGGCATGGGGTGAGCTTGGGCAGTGCCACACAGGCTCGGAAAGGCAGCTGTCTCTGTTTGGGATGCTACAACACAATACCACAGACTAAGCAGCCTATACACAACAGGGATTCATTTCTCACAACTCTGGAGGCTGGAAGTCCAAGATCAAGGCACTAGCAGATTCTGTGTCTGGTGAGGGCCCACTTTCTGGCTCATAGAAGGCGCCTTCTCACTGTATCCTCACAGGGCAGAAGAGACAAGGCAGCTCTCTGGGGCCTCTTTGGTAAGGGTACTGATCCCATTCAGGAGGGCTTTCCCCTCATTACGCCTCTCAAAAGGCCAGGCCCACCTCCAGGTAGCATCACCTTGAGAGTCAGGATTTCAACATATGAATTTAGGGAAGGACACGAAGATTCAGCCCATAGCAGAAGCCCCTTTGTCTGGGCCAGAGAGTAGACAGGGATGGCATGACAGGGTGGGCCTGCCACTCTTTCATCACTGCTATCCCACACAGACTCCCCCCAACCCCAGCTAAGCAGGGCAAAGGCTCAGCTTTTCCAGAGTGCAATGGTACCAGAAGTGTGTGAGGGACAGCACTGGCATTCCTGGGCCAGAACTGGGCTTTCCATAGTGATTTGTTTCCCAACTGTGAAACAATGTTTGCAGTGCGACCATATTGCTTTATGGTGGAGAATCACATTAAGGAGGTTATAAGAAGTTAACACCGGGGCGGCGCCTGTGGCTCAGTGAGCAGGGTGCCAGCCCCATATACCGGAGGGTGGCGGGTTCAAACCCAGCCCCGGCCAAACTGCAACAAAAAAATAGCCGGGCGTTGTGGCGGGCACCTGTAGTCCCAGCTACTCAGGAGGCTGAGGCAGAGCGTCACCTAAGCCCAGGAGTTGGAGGTTGCTGTGAGCTGTGTGACGCCACGGCACTCTATCGAGGGCAATAAAGTGAAACTCTGTCTCTACAAAAAAAAAAAAAAAAAAAACAAAGTTAACACTGGTCAGCTCTTTGAAAAAAATTTTATCCTGTATTCCCTAAAATAAACATGTGTTTCTTCTGTAGGAAAAAAGTTGCAAAAATGTATGTTTTTTTTTTTTTAATTAACCTCTAGTCATGAAAGAGTACACTCAGCCCTGTGAGAGAACTCCTCCTAAGAGGAACTTGATAGGAGTCAACACTGCCCCTTTGCCTGTGCTGAGGGTAGGGTAGGGTCTGCTCCTGCCTTAGTGCTGGGGTGGGGCCCAGAGCCAGTGGTGGACCAAAAGCCAGAGCCACTGGTGACCAAAAGCTGAGATACATGACCCACTCCAGCCAAGCTTCTTATCTTTGCAATTCCTGCCTCAGTCCCCTGCCCACAGCTCTCCACTTCTGGCTATCCTCGGATCCTAGCCCCAAACCAGTCTCTGAGACTTTCCGTAGGAGTAGATTTTTTGTACCCTACCTGCCCCCTCATTTTTTGTACCCTACCCCAGCCCCACAAGAGAGGCGGGGGTGGAGGTGTCTTCCTACCCCATCCCCTGGTCTGGCCCCAAGGTCTTCTGCTCCCTGTGCCCCCACTTTGAGCTGAGGACCAGCTGCCTTGAGGTGGGACACTCCATCCAAGACACAACACCTGGGATGTCTGGCCTGGGCTCCCCAAATCCCACCCAACATTGGCACCACTCACAGGTCCCCCTAGAATGTCCCTCTTCACCATGGAGTGACCTAGTGCAGGGATCCCAGCTGCAGGCCTCAGCACCCTGCACCCCAAGTTCCCCAGGCCCTCTGCTGAAGTCTAGGAAGCCCCGTGCTCCACAGAGCTGGTCTGAGCTGGGTCTCTGGGCAACACAGAGATCTGCCTGGCATTTCTGCATCTAATAGGGTAAAGGGAGATTAGACGGGTGACCAGCCCTCATTCAGGAAAAGCTGGGGCTCATAGACTGGTAGTGAGGACCCTGATGATAATATGAGAGCTGGTAGAACCCCTCCCTCCTCCAGAGCAGCCCCCTTTTCCTGACTGCATGACTGTGGGCATATCATTTAATCTCTCCAAACTCCAGGGGCCTCCTGGGCTGCATCAGGACAGTTCCCTGAGAAAGCTGAGAGGAGGAAGGGGACTGTCTCCAGCCAGCAGGACCTTATAGGCTGGGACCACAAGCTGCTTGCCCAACTGCTCCCATGGACCTGAGAGCCTACTTCACCAGGTTGAAGGGGTCAAGTCACCTTAGAGTGCCTCAAGCAAAGGTGGGAATTTATAGAGTCCCAATACAGAGAAGTTCAGGGATAGATCATGGCTTCAGACATGGCTGGAACTAGGGGATCTCATGTCTATCATTTCTCCATCCTAGAGCTAACTGCTATGCTCTATATTGTCAGATGGCCTCGCCTCACCCTACTCCAAAGGTGACAAGGTCCCTAGCACCACCAGGCTATCCATTCAGCAGAGGATAAGCTCATCTTCTCTTCTGGTGTCCTTCAAGTCCCTAAGTAGATTGTCAAGGGCCCAGCATGGGCCACATGCTGATCCTACTTGAGGATCTAGTGGCTATGTGGCCAGGCCCAGGCCTCACCCTCCCAAAATACTCTCAAGAGGCTGGTCCCCCAAGCAATGGAGATGCCAGGCCAGCTGCTGAGGCAGATGCCTCCCCAAAGGTCATTGCATTCATTCGCGCCACTCCCGCTATGGAGCTGTGGCTCCCCAAGGAGAATGGAGGACAGACCTGGATCCTACTAGGACCACAGGGTTCCAGGTGCCCTGGTGCTGGATGACTTCATCCTGTCCCCAAGTCAGTTACAGACAGCAGAGGCTAGTTTGGGGAAGAAAAGTCTGATCTCCAGACTCAAGTTCTAGCTCTCACACAAGGGACCTTTCCACATACCTGCAGCTTCCTCCCCTTGTGAGTCAGTTAACTTCTGGCCACCTGCCTTGGCTCTGAACTGACCTGCACCAACACTAGTCCCAGCCTGGCCCCATGCCCTCCCAGTATTCCACCTGGAATTGTCCAGCTGTGTGTGTGACCACTAGCTTAGGGCCTACTTCCCTACCACTTTGTAAGTGCCAGGAGGGTGCTGGGTCTGCTGTCACTCATCATGAAGTCCCAAGCATCAGGGCAGGCATGAAGTGGGTGCTTAGGGTGAGGGAATGAATGAATGAAAGTGACTCTGCATGGTGGAGGGTGAGGGGCAAGAGCTGGTGTAGCAGCTCCTGAGTCAGCTCTGCTATGGTGACTAAGCCAAGCCCCCTCCTTTACTGTCACTGAGTCTCAGAAAACTGGCTACGACAAACAACTCCCCCCAGGGCCTCCAAAGTCTGGTGAAGCTAGAGAGAGAGATCATGTCAGAAAAAAGCTCTAGACAAGACATGAAAAGCTTCATCTTGTTCTTTAACACGTCTGGAGAGGATCTGTTTAGAATTTCAGGATTTTTTTTTTCAAGTTAAAAAAAAACAACCAGATGTCTTCAAAGTTCGCCAACGTTAGGCCAATGCTTGTGACCTTCCTTGGCGATGAGGAGCTTGGAGCTCAGTGGGGAGGGGAGGAGCAGCCTGGAACCAGGGCGGGGGAACACCAGACTCCGTGACTCACAGGGGGGTAAGATCGGGCTCCAGGCCCGAATGGGAGCCCTTGGCTCAAAGAGAGGAATTTTCCTGGGTCACCCCCAGCTGTGTTCGCGATATAGGGAATCTTCACCTCCAAGCTCAGACTCCACAATAAATATCAGGTTCAAACTTTGCCACCGCTACGGCTGTCCAATCGTAGCAAAGTCCCTTTCCATCAACGAAGAGCCCAGGAGTCCTGTCCTCCAAGGCCAGGCGGGCACCAGATTTATAGGCCTATCGTTTGCCACGTTTCCGGGGCTCTGAGAAGAGTGGGCGCACTCAGAGGGACATGGCAGGTTCAGAGGCTCACTGCAGGGTATTTTGAACTCTTTGCTTTACATCGACTGTCTTAATCCTCGCCACCACCTGGGACGTAAGGGTCCTTTGCTATTCCCATTTTACAGATAGGGAAACAGAAGCACCGAGCCGTCAGTCCTCTTCCCAAGGTTCCGCGCCAAGTCAGTGGTTGAGTAGGGGTGTTAAACTCCAGCGCTTGGCTGCCCAGAGCCCGCCTCCAAGATCCAGTGAGCTACGCCCTCGCATTACGGTCCAGGCTCCGGCTTGGGAGCCGCCCCTCAGTCCTTAGCAGACTACCGGGGGCCCAGTCCCCACCGTTGCCATGACAACCGGGGGCCAATGGGGAGCAAGCAGGTGGGAGGTGGTCCCGCCCAGCCCCGCCCCCTTGCGGGGCTCGGAGCTAAAAGGGCTGGAGGCCAAGCGGCGGGAGCCGGAACCTGCAGAGCACAGGGAGCGCGCGGTACCTGGAGCGTCCGGAGCACGCAGATCCCCGACCAGCCTCGGGACTCGAGCAGCGGCCACGATGTGCGGTGAGTGCCGCGTTCTCCCGAACCGCCCTCCTCCGGGGCGCCGGCGGGTCCTGGCGCCGCAGCCTCCCAGTGCCTCGCCCGCGAGCCGGCGCCGGGGATCTGACTAGGGTGCCTGTCTTTCCCAGTCCTCGACCATGGGGCTTTCAGTATCCAGGCCTGCCTACTCCCCGGCCCCGACCCTGGCCCCCAAGTGGGTGTCTCTGGGAGGTGTGGGGGAATGCCCAGCCGGGTCTCTGTCGTAGTGAGGGGCACCCAGGCCAGGCCCCCACAGACGGGTGTTAGTTGGGCCCGGACCCCCTCCCCCATACAGAGGCGTTCCCACTCTAAATCCACTGAGCGCGCTTTCCTCCACTTCCCCCAGTCCCCCACAAAGGCAGCCACGCGAACACTGGCGCATCCCGTGAGCCCAACACTGCTCTCGGCCCACCGCACCCTCCAGGGAGGTGCATCCCTCCAAGGCTCGCCCCGGCGGCGGCGTCGAGCGCAGTCCCCGCTGCTCTCGGGAAGGGCCTCCTGCGTCCTCCTCGCGACCCCAGTTGAACCTCTTGTCCCTGGAAGTGTTGGTTCCCTGTTGTCGCTTCTTGGCTGAAAAGAACTCTCCGGGAGGCTCCGGGCAGAGGCAGTAATCGCAGCCGAGCCTCGGCCCCAAGCTAGGAGAGGGAGTCCGGGGCTGGGAGCGCCTCCAGGCTCCGGGCGGCGGGATTCCCGCTGCGAAGCCGCGCTGTCCCGCGTGGCTGCGGGGCCGCGGGGAGGGTGGACGTGGCCCTAAGCGCACATCTGCAATTCTTTACTCTCCTGGCTGGGCCGCCTCTGCTGGCCTGGAGAGAGCCGGGAACTTTTGCTGGGACAAAAGGTCACTGTGCTTTTTTTTTTCCCCCTTCTCACTTGAATAGGATTCAGTTACCCATTCCAGCTTCCTGTGGCTGGAGGACCTGGTGGAACTTTTGAAGCCATGAAAGGCCTCTCTCTGACTTTGCTCAGGGCTGTGGGGTGGGGTGCGCCCGCGGTGAGCCCTGGGCCAAGGTCTGTGCAGGGGCCAGCCTAGCAGGACATGGGCAGCTGGCTTTGAGATGCAGCCTTACTCAGGCTAAGCAGGCATCAGTTTTGCAATGTGTAAGCCTGCCTTTGGGGACAGAGATCAGGCAAAGGTGGCAATTTCTAGAGATCTCAAAGCCTTTCAGATTCCAGACCTCTCTGTGGCATTCAGGACTCTTGGCCAACTGGTGGCCTTCGCCCCAGACTTGTGCATGAGACTCTTGAACTAGAAGGGTCTTGCCCCCAGCACCAAAGGCTTCACCTCCTTCCTCTGCGATTCCCTCCCACCCCCACCCCGACATGCTCTCCTGCTTCCTACTTGGATTTGGCTTTCTCTGATGTTTTTCTGAGGTTTGAGGGGCTCTACCTCCTCCAACCCTCAAAATCTCAAGTGCTTTTTTCTGCTTTCTTAAAGGGCTGCACATGTATTGTCCCCACTGGAAATGTTGAGCTGTGAGCTGTAACACCCTGTATCCTCACATCTTCTGGTACCTACCGGTGGTTGAGTGTGAGAAGGGGGTTGGGGTCACTGAAGGACACCCAGGGCTCAGGAGAGTGGCTATAGCCCATAGGAGTCCCCAGTCAGAGCCAGAATCAAAGAGAATGTGCAAGATGCCTTCTTGGAATTCCTTCCCTAGGGGCTATCCTTGCTGATGGCAGGGGGTGCAGCTCAGAGTGGAATCCTATGGAGTCCCTTCATGGGAAAGTTGCACCAAGGGAACGTCTCAGCTTGGTGCTAAGGTGTCCTTAACATCTCTCTGACAGTTGGCAAGTACGTTTGCACAGAGGAAGCTGTCCCAGGCCCAAAGCAGGCAGCAGCAGCTGGCTAAAATTGAACGCATGGGTCTGTTTGTTTTGGATTATGGTCTATGTATGTATGGCAAGCGATGCTGGCTTTCCTCTTATGGGTATTTCCTCTTATAATGAATTCATTACAAGTTTTTGAATTTAGGGAAATTTTACTGAAAAATATTAAGGAAATGATTGTGCTATTTGTATGAGTGGGCACACACAGCAAAAATTATGAAGATGCTCCGAGAAAGAACCACACAACCTCTTCACTTTGCCTTGGGGGAAATTGTGGCCTGGAGGTGTCTGTTGCTGTCACATGGAAGCAGCCTCAGGTCTCAGAGTTCCCACAGGGGTGGAGATCAAAGGCCCTCACTTATCAATCTGTGCTTAGATTGTGTCTGTGCTCTGTCTCCCTCAGAAAGCCAAGACCTGACAGTAGTTGACCCTCCATAAACTGAGCAGATGACCTCTGAGACTTTCAGTGACTGAGAGCTTAGCTGAAATGGCACTTCGGTATTTACATGTGGGGGTTTGTTCTGACACTTTGCTGACTTTCTGCCAAGACAGAAGTTAAAATATCTCCTTCCTCCCTCCTTTCCTTCTTTCTTTCTTCCTTCTTCATTCAGCCACTAGTGAATGACTGTCAGGGAGAGGCTTATATTTTCCAGGTCTTGGGGTTTTGAAGATCTCTTGGGTGTGGTTCCCACCACCACTAAAGAAAGGGCAGGTGAGGGGAGGGCCAATGCTGAGGCTGATCACTGCCCAGGGATAACTGATCAGGGAAATGCTGGTGCAGAGGGAAGACTTTGAGCACAGGCTGCAGCAGGCAGTCCTGGGTCAAACCAGGCAGGCAGACATTTTTTTGTTTGGTGCACAGGTTTAAAACTTTTTCTTCTTCTTTTTTTTTTGTGATAGAGTGTCACTTTGTCACTCTCAGTAGAGTGCTAGGGTGTCACAGCTCACATCAACCTCAAACCCTTGAGCTCAAGAGATCCTCTTGCCTCAAGCCTCCTGAATAGCTGGGACAACAGGTACCCTCCACAACTCCTGGCTATTTTTCAAAGACAAGGTCTTGCTTTTGCTCAGGCTGGTCTTGAACTCCTGAGCTCAAGTAATCTACCGGCCTCAGCCTCCCCGAGTACTAGGATCACAGGTGTGAACCACTGTGCCCAGCCTGCAAAACATTTTTTTAAAATTAGTTGCCAAATTACAAAATTGGAAG
Organism: Nycticebus coucang; assembly: GCF_027406575.1. NCBI lineage: Eukaryota > Metazoa > Chordata > Mammalia > Primates > Lorisidae > Nycticebus > Nycticebus coucang. Next base: position 83,469,399 of record NC_069796.1, read on the forward strand.
ATTTCACATAAGTAGGTGGGATTTTGGCTTCTCATGAAAAACTCCAAAGATAAGCAACCCTGAATCCATATTTCCAATTGGTTCGTGAGTGGGCACCAGTGCCCCAGTTCTCTCTGCCCCTACCAGCTGCCTCCCTCACTGGGGCTTCCTGTGACCCCTGGGATCATCTAGGAAGCAAGTGAAGGTGGAAGGAATTTGCACCTCCCCCCTCATTAGTATAGTGGTGAGGAAAAAAAAAAAAAAGAAAAAAAACGAAGGAATTTGCACTTCCCGTCCATGAATTCTTTTTTTTTTTTTGAGACAGAGCCTCAAGCTGTCACCCTGGGTAGAGTGCAGTGGCATTACAGCTCACAGCAACCTCCAACTCCTGGGCTCAAGCGATTCTCCTGCCTCAGCCTCCCAAGTAGCTGGGACATTCTTAAACCTTCCCTGTGCTTTCTTCACCAAGTAATCCATGAGGGGAAAAAAAAGAAAAAAACTTGGCTGTGGATAATTGGAGAACTAAGGTTCTTGTAAGAAGCCCTTGCTTTGAATTCACCATCTTTTGTCTTGGTTGGTATATTTGTTACTCTGGCTGCTGTAACAAATGACCACAAACTTACTCGTATAAAACAACGTACATTTATTCTCTCACAGTTCTGGAGACCAAAAGTCCAGAATCAATTTTATTGGGCCAAAAGCAAGGGGTCTTCAGGGCTGTGCTTCCTCTGGAAGCTCCAGGGGAGGATCCTTGCTGGCCTCTCCTAGCCGCTAACAGCCCCAGTTTCTGCACTGGCAGTGCCTCTCCTCTGCCTCCTCCTCTTCATCCCTGCCACTGTGTGCTCCCTCCCTCAGACAGTTATATCCAAGTTCAGAAAAGCCTGGGAACTTTGTGAGATAGCATTAGTACACTATGCTTTTATATTGAGGGATTATTTTTGTAGATAGCAAAATAAGTTTATGAAGAGAGACTAACTTGAGGTTACAATTTTGAGAAAAAAATCTGAAGAAGAATTCTACACAAAAACAATTAAGCAATTTAATATGATCACGTTCCTCCTTTTAATTTTCAAAGGAAATACTTCTCACTGAAAATTTTAATCTTTTTGTCACCAAAATTTTGCATTCATAGCCAAAATTTGACAGATGTTTTAAAGTTTTTTTTTTTTTCAATAATATTTATGGTGTATGTCACTTCTCACTTTGTTTTTGGTAAAATCCTGGAATGAGGTAGCACCCATATTCAGTGGGTAGGGCACTGGCCACATACACCAAGGCTGGTGGGTTCGAGCCCCGCCTGGGCCTGCCGAACAACAATGACAACTGAAACCAAAACATAGCTGGGAGTTGTGGCGGGCCCTTGTAGTCCCAGCTACTTGGGAGGCTGAGGCAAGAGAATTGATTAAGCCAGAGAGTTTGAGGTTGCTGTGAGCTATGACACCAGGGCACTCTACGGAGGGCGAGGTAGTGAGACTCTGTTTCAAATAAATAAATAAATAAAATCCTGAAATGATAAGAACACTAGGAAATTTTCTATTAAAAATAGAAATGCCTTGTCTAGTTTACTGCAGGAAGTAGAGTCTGTTATATCATGGATTCCAGGGATGAGGTAGCTTCAAGGAGGCCTGAGGCAGAGGAGCCAAGTCCTCCTCCTGACCTTGAGCCAGCTGGGTCCATTCAGGGCACCTGGCTAAGCCTGCAGGTTCTTTCTGCCTTTCTTTAAGCACAGGCTGAGGTGGGACCACATACTTCTGCCATGCCTCCAGCGTTGCTCTTGTTTCTGCGAGGAGGAGGTGGGAGTTGTCATGCCCACACCATCAGTAGAGTAGTTTTCCCCAGTTGAGGTGAACAAGAACTGGACAGAGAGGCCACAGCTTCTCAGCAGTCCTGACCATGGCCCCAGTGGCCTTCACACCCCCATGGGCCTCACCCAGGAGAGTAGCCCTGACCCCTGGTCCCAGGGCTGCAGGTGTACACACTCAAGAATTTTATGAGCATTCCTTGAGGCAGAAATCCAGTGTGGTCGGGACTGGGTGATCCAATTCAGGACTTGGGATGGTAGCTAATCTGTGTTAGGTTCATGATGAGCTCCTGCAGTTCTGGGATGGTAGTAGAAAGAGGGATGTCAAAGTGGACACCTATCCTACAGGACAAGTAACCCCAGGAATGGAGGCCAGTAAATGGCAGAAGCAGATGAAGGTAGAAAGTGACTGATGTGGCTCGGCACCTGTGGCTCAAGTGGCTAAGGCACCAGCCACATATACCTAAGCTGGCGGGTTCGAATCCAGCCCGGGCCCGCCAAACAACAATGACGGCTACAATCAAAAAATAACCGGGTGTTGTGGCAGCTGCCTGTAGTCCCAGCTACTTGGGAGGCTAAGACAGGAGAATCACTTGAGCCCAGGAGTTGGAAGTTGCTGTGAGCTGTGATGTCACAGCACTCTACCCAGGGTGACAGCTTGAGGCTCTGTCTCAAAAAACAAATAAATAAAAGAAAGTGACAGATGTTACGGAAAAGGGATGGAAAGTGGAAAAGAGAGCTTGGAGATGAAAAGATGATTTTCATCTGTAGTAGAGGGATTGAGGAGGCATTGTGTGAGAATGGATGTGAGGGACTGGAAGGGGAAGGCACCAGACTGGTGGCCCCCCTGGGGCATGGAACATGAGGTTGGACCCTGCAGGGGGGTGTGGGGAGCAGGCTGGACAGGATGAGAGGTTGAGGCAGGGCTGTGGGCTCTGGGGACAAGGGTTGGGGGAGGAACCAGGGAGACTGGAGCCTCCCTGGCGGTGGTTCCAGAGGCTCTGGGGGTGAGGTGAGACAGGAAGAGGAGGATGAAGTCGGAAGCAGGAGTTTTGAGATGGGGCTGGGCTCTTGGGGCAGCACCTGTTCTGGACCTAACCAAGGAGGCTCTGAGGCCTGTCCATCTGGTGCTGGGTATCTCCCCACAAGCCAGGTACCTTGTTTGAGAACTATTTCTTACCCCTTGGGATAGGATTCTGGGGTGGGGGTGGGCAGCAGTGAGTGATTGCTGTTAAGCAAACCTGGCTGTGAATTATTCAAGTTTTTGGCCTTGGACCCCCGTCACCCTCTCTGCCCACAGGGTCACCCTCTCTGCCCACAGGATCCGTAGGAAGCCTCTGTAAAGTGAAGGTACTAGGGTTTACTCTGCAGCTCACCCAGCAAGGTCCTGGGGACCTTCCTAGGCTCATTTGGCTAGAAGGCTGCACTCACTCTAGTCCTGCAACCAGAGAGGTTGTGTGCTGTGGGCCATAAGTGTTTGAGTGCCTTGGGGTACCCCTGAGCTCTGGAAGTGCTATGCTCTCACTGTGACAGGGGCTGACACCCCGGAACTCATGCTTAGCATCCCTCCCCTCCTGCCTTTGTGTCCTTCATGCTGTCACTGTGGGTTCCAGAAAACTTATCTGCAAGTTCATGGCCAAGTGTGGCTATGGCTCAAAGGCCACTTTCTCTGGCGTTTCCCCTCCAGTTATTCACTCATGCATGCCTTTATTCATTCAACAAATATTTGTTGAGCACCTAAAGTGTACCAGGCCCTAGGCTAGGTGCTGGAGATAAAGAGATGGGTAAAACAGATGTGGCCTTCACCCTTATGAAGGTTACAATCCCATAGGGAATCAGACAAAAAGACAAGGAAGCCAGTGCTGTATCCATTAAAAAAAAAAAAAGGTGAACTAATGCGTTTTGTAACAACCTTGGTGGAACCGGCAACCATTTTCCTAAGTGAAGTTTCACAAGCATGGAAAAGCAAATAGTACCACATATACTCACTATTAAATTGGAACTAATCAATCAACACCTATGTGCACATGTAGTAAAACTCAGCAGAAACCAACCAGGTGGTGGGGAGAGGAGATGGGTAATTCACACCTAACAGGTACAATGCATGCTATCTGAGTGAGGGGCACATTTATAATTTTGACTCAAACTGCATAAAAGCAATTCATGTGACCAAAATATTCTTTGCTAGGAGCCAGCCTCAGCGCTGCTGTCTACCCCACCCCTGTTCCACTTTCCCTGAGGACTCTGGGAAGTCCCAGAGCATCCGTATCCTCTCTTGACCCCTCTATGAGGCCTCCTGATGGGTCCACCCCTCTACCTCGTGGCACCCGGCACAGCCAGGAGGCCTTCATGGGCCAGAGAAATGGTTCCAGATAATCAGGCTACAGCCAAACTACCCATGTGGTTTAACCATTATTTCCCCAGGCAGAAGGCCAAGAAGAAATAATAGTAAATGATACCATTTTCCCCTTGGTTTTATTTAAGGACAATTTCTGAAGGGATAATTTCTCAAGCTCCTTGCCCCGTTTTATTTTAATGGATGCTCGCAGGCACTGTTCCACCCCCATTTCACTGATAGTGAAACTGAGATACAGGGGTTCAGTGATTTGTTGGAGGCTGGCTTGAAAGGGATTTGAGATCAGAACCTGATGCTGGCTGCGGGCTTCAGCTGCCCCCCTCTTTCTTTCGCTGTCCCTCAGCTACTGAATGGCAGGGGGGAGGAGCAAGCTACCCCAGGTGGATGATCCTGAGCCAGTCCTTTTTAAGGATCAAGAGGTATGTGTGCTCAGCTATTGTTCCTCCAGGCGAGCAGAGCTGCGGAGCTCAGTGAAGGCAGATTGCTCTGGCCGGGCTCAACAGGTAGAGGGGACTGGCCTGAGTGGGGGCTGGCACCCGAGGATCTTCAAAGGAAAGGCTGTTGGTGGTCCTGAGACTCTAGACATGATGGAAGGGTGACAGCAAAATCAGAACCTGACAGAAGTCTGGCCTGGACAGAGGTCCCTGTGCCACAACATCAAGGCCTATTAGGTACATTCCTGGAAGTTCAACAGCTCTGGTCAACAGATACGTACATTTTTAATTTTGAGAGAACACGTAATTGCCTTCCAAAGAGAGTGCTTGAATTTAAACTCTGACTTATTGTCTCAAACAATCTTTACTGATCTCATAGGAAAAATGGGTTAAAAAAAGACTTTTACTTATGGGTGGGAGGGATTTAAAAGGAATTCTGATGTGACTGGCAAGAGAAATTCCTGGAAGATCAGCTTCCTTTTATTTTATTCTAATTTTTTAAATAATACGAACGCCGTGTGAATGCCATTTTATTAACTTCAGTGCAGTATAGTATGGGGAGTGTCCAGCCAAGAGGACGAGCTGCAAAAGGAAAGAGAGCTTTGTTCATGAAAGACATTACTGAATAGATGTCAGTGAGCCAGAGGTTTCATGTTGAAAATTAGATTTACGCTTTCTTGCGCAAAGAAACCACTCCTTGGCTGTTTCCCCCACGGCAGCCATCTCCCAGACTGTGCCTACGTGGCCTGTGAGCCTCCCAGCTGGGTGTAGACACAGCTGGTGGTCCTGAGGACAAGGACCCTTTAACCAGCCTACCAGGGTCTCTGGCAGCACCTCCTGCTGTGCCCCCAGGAGGCTGTCACAGGTCTGGGGGTAGAGACAACATGCAGAATGTATTTGCCTGACCTGTGAGAAAAGCCAGCTTGGCCAGCAGGAGGGGAGCTGCAGTGGAGAATCAGACATGGAACACTCTGGTGTTCAGAGTGTTCTGAATCTAGTGATTCTTTTTTTTTTTTTTTTTTGCAGTTTTTGGCCAGGGCTGGGTTTAAACCCACCACCTCCTGCATATGAGGCCAGCGCCCTACTCCTTTGAGCCACTTCAGATTCAGGGTCTCTTTACAGTTGGGGATGGTTACATGGCTGAGCTTGTCATCTTCCCCTTGTCAGCACAGGTATAATTCTAGAACATTATCAGAATGCTAGGAAAGTTTAAATTACAAGATTCCAACAATGTACTTGGTCACCTTTGGGTAACTGTCTCCCATAGCTGTATGGTCCTTACAGTGGCCAGAATTTAACATGTCCTACAGGGAACTTTCTGATTGCTTATGGAAAAGTTAGTGTTATGAAGAGTTTCACCTAAATACACATTGTGATGATAACACAACTCTGAATGTACTAAAACCCACTGAATTGTATACTTTAGATAGGAGGATATTATGATACATGACTTATGTCTCAAGAAAGCTGGCAAATATTTGTTAATGTTGACATTAACAAATGTTAACTATCTAAAAGATGTTAACTATCTTTTTTTTTTTTTTTTAAATAAGGTGACAAAAGTACATCCCACACCCAGATGTTTTTTGGGGGAAGTGCAGGGTATTAAGTGCATGTGGTAACAGCTCTGCGGGGCCACAGGGCTGCAGTGGCAGGCACTTCCTGGGGCTGGGTTTAGGAAGGACCCAAACATAGCCCTCACATTCAGCACCTCTCCCCTGACCTAAAGTGAGCAAGGAAGACAAAAATAGCTTACCGTCCAAATTACCCTTGGCCATTTTTTGAAGAAAACGTCTGAAATGCTCAAAGAGCACAGTGTGTGTGTTTTTATATATTATATAAACTCTGAACCTTAATAGGTGTATGCAAATATATCCCGTGTGCAGTAACTTACTGTGTATTAAAATGCTAAATATAATTTATAATTCAAACCCAGCCCTGGCCAAAAACTGCAAAAAAAAAAAAAAGAATCACTAGATTCAGAACACTCTGAACACCAGAGTGCTCCATGTCTGATTCTCCACTGCAACTCCCCTCCTGCTGGCCAAGCTGGCTTTGCTCACAGGTCAGGCAAATACATTCTGCATGTTGTCTCTACCCCCAGACCTGTGACATATTTAATTTTATCACCAGTTTTTTGATCAAGAGTGTGTGTGTGTGTGTGTGTGTGTGTAAATGAATTGAGTGTTTGTGCAATGGGACCTACTTACTGTTTAGGAATATAATGTTCTTTTCATCGAAGTTTAATCATTTGTTCTGCATTGATGTGAATTGAATCTCCTTAACAACCAGAGATGTTGCAAGTGGTTTCTTGTATAATCATGGTTAGCTCTTGGCTGTCTGTGGGGTTCTGTCTCTAAGGTTCACCTCTGGAAAAACTTTGATTCTGGTCAGACCTTTCTCTCACCCCAGCAAAATGTAATTGGGAAAATAAATCTTTTAACCCTCACAGTATTCATCCCATGCCCAGTGGTCAGGAGCGCTGACAAAGTCAGGTCTCCTTGGTTCTACTCTGGCTCTGGCTGAGTCCCAGCCTCCCCATATTTTATTCCAGAAGGTAAGAGGAGGGTTGTGGACCAACCTCAAAGACTGCTGAGAGCTTGAACTGACATCTGTGTGGCCCAGTGTGTGGTATGTGGTAAGTTCTCAGCAAGATTAGTTAATGCTATGCTCTGAATGTTTATGTTCCCCCTAAATTCATATGGTGAAATCCTTATCCCTCAATCAAGGTAATAATATCAGGAGCTAGGGCCTTTAGGAGGTGATTAGATTGTGGGGTGGAGCCTTTATAAATAAAATGATTGCCCTTATAAAAAACTCTGGGGAGACCCCTCACCCCTTCCACCATGTGAAGTTAGAATGAGAAGTGTATCCTCACCAGATGCTGAACCTGCCAACACCTGGATCTTGGACTCCAGCTTCCAGAACTGTGAGCAATAAATTCCTGTTGTTTGTAAGCCACCCGGTCCATAGGATTTTGTTACAGCAGCTTACACACACCAAGACGGGTGTTGTGAACATGTGAATATGCCTTAATAACTATTTTATCAACCATACTATTGCTTCCTCCATCAATACGTAGGTTGCTACAAAAGTTTTAAGACAGACTGTGTTATGGTCCATTATTTCATTTCCAAGGAACACAGTTGGCAGTGTCCTTTCTGATTCACCCATGCAAGTTGCAATTTGCTTGGCTTATTGGTGTTGCTGGGATGGTTTCATTTATTTCCATCTGCATGGATTTTACATTTCTTGATTTTCATGTATCTCAAAACTTTCATAATGACCCACCTATATGGTCATCCTATTCTGCATAATTCATTGTGAAGACATGGTGAGGAATACAAAGACAGAAATGCCAGCCTATGCCCTTGTCAGGGGTGTGTGTATGTCCCATGATGTTAGAGCATGGGGTAGCCAGAGCCAGGGCCAGGACACCTCCCGTGGGAGAGGGGTGAGCTGAGCTTTGAGGTGGGCAGGTTTTCCCAAGGCCAGGAAGAGAGGATGAAAGGACAGAGGATGATGGGATGGGTCACCCACAGGGCCAGAGAGAGGCAGGCCAACAGTCCATTGTCACACATGGAGGAGTAGATGGGTCTGGAAGTGCAGAACCAGCTTGACAACCATCGCTTCCGATTTGGAAAAGTATTATTTTGAAATACGAGGGCAGAAAATAAAGCCAAACAACATCTTCTTGGTTTGTGGGCCTACTTTGAAGATGAAGGCTCTGTGGGGCCCAAGGGAGAATGAGATGGTTTTATTCTTGCTGTTGTCAAAGTAGTGCTTACTCGTGGTCCAGCTCCAAGCCATACAGATGTGGGGGAAGTGGAAGCAGAGGCCCAGCAGCAGACCCCACCTGCCACCTGCTGCTGCTGTGACCTCCTATGACCCCTCCCAGGCCTGCGCTGTGCAAATCAAGCAATACAGGGAGGTGGGGACTTCAGGGTCCCAAGGTGATTGGCTTATGTTGCTGGCCTTTGATATGATAGATGTTGCCACAGGGAAAGCTGTCTCCTGCAAGCACAGCATGGGCCAAATTCCCTGCAGTGGAATGGCAAGGCCAAGAGGCATGACACAGGGTGCATGAGTGGTTTTGTCACAGAGGAAGGAGGGGAGTGCCACTCTTCTTCACATCCAGGAAGGTCACCCTTGCTCTGCAAGGAGCAGAAGACCTTTGGAGTTGCCACCTTGGTCTGCATCCCCGAAGTGTTTTTTTCTAAGCATAAACTGAGTGTTTTATGAAAGTGCCACTTTTTTCTCTTTGAACAGGTATCTTCGCCTACATGAACTACAGAGTCCCCCGAACAAGGAAGGAGATCTTTGAGACCCTCATCAAAGGCCTGCAGCGGCTGGAGTACAGAGGCTATGACTCTGCAGGTGGGTCCCCCTCCTTCCCACTTTGAAATGGGACTTGGCTCTGCTGCCCTCCTCATGCCCATTTCTCTCTTGTGAGGTTTGACCATCTGGGCTTTTTTCTGGTACTTCTTATTGAAGTTTCTTTTCAACATATAAAAAAAAAAACTAGCCATTAAAGAAATTTGAAAAGTAGAAAGAGAGAGGAAACGAGGGTAAAAAAATAAATTTTAAATAAGTCCTCCATTAAAGTTTTCCCCCATCAAGAAACAGGATGCTACAAATCTTCAGTACCCAAAATGAGTAGGTCCTAGAGGTCTCCCTGTAGCAGAGTGCCTGTGGTTCAGAACACTGTATTATGTACTCAGCAATTGGCCAAGAGGGCTTTAGATTTGCTAAGCAGATCTCAGGTTAAGTGCTCTTACCACACAAACAAAATAATAATAGGAGGAGACTTTTGGAGGTGGTGGATGGATTGGTGATATAGATTGTAGTGGTGGTTTCATGGCTGCAGATGTCTCCAGACTAATCAAGTTGTAGATATTAAGCATGCACCGCTTTGTGTATGTCAGTCCTACCTCTGTGATGTGCAACTTCAGAAAACAAAAGGACCCTCCATCAATCTTTGATCGATCTTCACGTCCCTCATCCAGTCCTTGTTGTCTGTTTGGGATGATCTGGGTGGTGAGGAGTGAAGGTGTTATACTTTGATATTTTTTGTTTTTACCTAATTATGATATCATTATGCAATTTTGTAATTTTAAATTCTCCTCTTGTCACTTATCTTTGCACTTCCCGTCATCTTAGCCTCTCCCAAGATATCTTTCTAAGTGGCTACCTAATTAATCCTCTACCTGGTGACTGACTCAGCGTTTACTCTATCCACAAAATAGTGGATATTTAATCTGCTTCCTAGTTTTAATTAAGCAGCCCAAGGGGAAAAGCAGACCCAGATGATCTTATATCCCCTTCAATTCTTTTTTTTTTTTTTTTTTTAGAGATGGTTTTACTTTATCACCCTCGGTAGAGTGCTGTGGCATCACAGCTCACAGCAACTTCCAACTCCTGGGCTTAGGTGATTCTCTTGCCTCAGCCTACCGAGTAAGCTGGGAGTACAGGTGCCTGCCACAATGCCCGGCTATTTTTTGTTGCAGTTTGCCCAGGCCAGGTTAGAACCCACCACCCTCAGTATATGGGTCTGGTGCCCTACCCACTGTGGGGGAGCCACAGGCACCGCCCAATCCCCTTCAATTCTTAAGTGAAAGTAAATCAGAGAAAAGATTTCAGGGACACTAAAGCAGTGGAGATATCAGCAAAAATATCATAATGTGAAGAGCACACAGGACAAAAGCCCTTCACTGCACCGATTGCTCTTAGCCGAGGACCTGGCAGAGCCTCTGCCACCAAGGGAGAATGAGATGGTTTTATTCATCCAAAGTGCTCACTGCTATTAGAAGGCTAGGGCAGAAGCTCATGGAGGCAGCTGCCACACAGAGAAGACATGGAGTTTTCCTGCTTGCTGTTATTCTCCGCGTCTTGTGTGTCCAAGTAGGTTTCTGCAAACTGCCCAGCTCTCTTCTGGGGCACAAGCCCTGCAGTACCCAGCCAACCCTGAGCTTGCAGCCCTGCACCTGTGTAGCACCTCATGCACTAAATTCCAACAGAAAAAAAATCATGCTTAAACCGCAGGTGTGGCAATCGATGGAAATAATCATGACGTCAAAGAAAGACACATCCAGCTGGTCAAGAAAAGAGGAAAAGTCAAGGCTTTGGATGAGGAACTCTACAGTAAGTGGAAAACACTCCAAGTTCAAGTAATGCATGCAGCGTGGGCCACTCGAACAGAAAAATTTTCTTCCAACAGCATTCAAGACTAAAACTATTAATGTATCCAAGCTTGGATAAATAGAAAGAGGGTGAACCTCATGTTGTAAAACGGTGTTTCACAAAGCGTAGGATGGCTTATTTTAGGCAGAGGCACATGGAGTTTTAAAAATTTTAATAGTTATGTGCAATATTTATTTCAATTATTCTAGCAAATGATACTGTTTTTCCATTTTATATAATTTGCTTTTTAAAGTAAGTTTATTTCAGTCAAGTAGTGAACCAAGATACTGATGAGGCCTAAGTAAACTCAGCACACAGAGGCACAGGGTCCAGCAGGAGGGCCCAGGGTAGGGCCTGGGTGCAATGTGCTGTTGGCAGGAGTGGTGTGTCGTGGTGTGGGGACAACAGCTCATCTCAACAGTTGCATGTCATGGCTTGTTTTTGAAGTGTGGAAATTGATTCTTCTTTCATTTAGAACAAAACAACATGGACTTAAAGGTGGAGTTTGAGACACACTTTGGCATTGCCCACACTCGCTGGGCCACCCATGGGATTCCCAATGCCATCAACAGCCACCCTCAGCGCTCTGACAAAGGCAATGGTATGTGCGCGGTGTAGTCCTCTTTTCCATCCCTGAAGGCTCTGCCCCACCCTCAGCCACATGGCTAGGCTGATCTTCGTCACAGCAGTATCCGTGCTCACCTCTAGCTGACTTCTCGCCCAAATCCCCTCCATCTTAAAGCCTTGCTGGTGGCTCTGGACTTGTGTCAAGAGGCAAACTCAGGTGGGGTGCAGTGGCTCACGCCTATAATCCTAGCACCCTGGGAGGCAGAAGTGGGTGGATTGCCTGAGCTTGGGATTTTGAGACCAGCCTGAGCAAGTGCGAGACCCTGTCTCTGCTAAAAATAGAAAAACTAGCCAGGCGTTGTGGCAGGCACCTGTAGTCCCAGCCACTTGGGAGGCTAAGGCAAAAGGATCTCTTGAGCCCAAGAGTTTAAGGTTGCTGTAAGCTATGGAGCCAAAGCACTCTACCCAGGGTGACAGAGTAACACTCTGTCTCAAAAACGAAAAAAAGAAAAAGAAAAGGCAAACTCAGCCTGTCCCCTGGGTGGTGCTGACCTATTGAGCATCCATAGGAAAATGATGGCACTTGCCAGAGGGCTGCTGGCTCCTTGGAACCTAGCCCATGAGTGGGATGTGGCAGCATGAGGGACTAACAGAACCAGGCACTGTTCCTCCCTAAGAGATCAAAGTGTTCCAAAAGGCTACACCTTTAAGGGAAGGATGGGATCTGTCTTGATCCAGCTAAACCTGCCTCCTTCCACAGAGAAATGGTTCAGAGTGAGGCAGGGGCTGTTCTGATCTTGATTAGGGTATCCAAGGTGCCTACTCTACCCCCTGAGCCCCTGCAGGAGACCTCAGCAGCCCAGGGATTAGGACTTAGAGAAGCAGAAGCTGCAGCCAGAAGCCAAGAGATACTCCCAGCAGGAGAGCCCTCAACTCAGTTCACTTTGTGTTTTAAAAAGTCGAGAATTGTTATTCATAAAAGTTTAGATCTGGCATCCTTTGAAAAAAATGGGAGATCTGGAAACACTGCACTCATGATGCCTTGGAGCACCATTGATGGGCAAAGGGCCAAGGTCACTGTGACTGCTCATGGCTGTTTTTGGTTGGTCCTCCTAATACCTACCCACATATACACACACATACCTGGGCCAGCCCCAGCTCATGGATCCAGGCCACTTGGCTGGGCCCCCAGGACAGTTCTCCATGGCAGAGTCCTCTTAAATTGCACCCCCTTCCTGCTTTCATGGTGGAAAGACTGGTAGGCCTGGAGTTCCTGGTGATAGCTCTCAGGGGCTCGCTGATCAGTCCTTGGGGTGTCAGGGCTTCCTGCACTAGGACATGATGGGTGTGGAGACGGGAGAGGATTTAAGCCCTCACTCCTCCCAGACCTCCAAACCTCCAAGGGCATGCAAGAGTCTAAGACATAATCTGGGCCGCCACTAGGTCCCCATTCTGAGTGAGGCCTGGGCATGACAGAGGTGGGCATAAGTAAAGAGAATGATTTCTGGATTCAGCCAGACCCCCACCCCAGACATCCCTAGCATGGTGCATGTTTTTATCAGCCCTATATTACAGTAAGGGTCAAATATGTCAGAGCAGTTACTGGGGGCTTATTTGCAGGCACTTAGCCCCACTTGACAAACCGCACTGTGGTTAATCCTCATGGAAGTTGGGCCAAGGGAGAGAGAGCAGCACCTCCCTGCTTGGAGTCCTTTACCCACTACAGATCCGTGGTGCCCCCAGGTAACATTAAACAAGAAGGGAAACCACCACGACCCCTAACAGAAAGTGCAGGGTGGTATGGCTTCTCTCCAAAGTACTCTGCAGGGACTCACCAGCTCACTTTGCCAAATTTGGAAGGGAAGGCATCCTCCAGAGAATGGAAGGAGAGCCCCATCTGCCCTGCTTGGCAGAACAGCTCCAGGTAGCACACGGGCCAGGGGCACTCATATGTCCATGTGGTCAGATCTTTAGGCAGTGAGGTAGTGAGGTTTCAGTTGGGGACTGTTTCTTGAGTCTGGTCCATGCCCTGAACCATAGGGCATTGCAGGACTGGGACAAGATCCCTACACCCAGGAGGAGGACGGCAGACCCCACAGTGCTGGGGACCTGGACTGTACGTATGACCAACCCCCAAGTCAAATGCAGAGGCTGATCCCCTGAGCAGCGGTGTCAGCTGAGAAAACACTGCCCCAAGACAGAGTACCCTTGATGTTGCCACTTCAGCTGCAGCCTCCCAGCCACCCAAGCGATAAGGCAAACCTCACCAGAAAATCCCCTCCTCCAGGGCAGACAATGATTCTGTGTCCCCAAAGCAGGGAGGCTCCAAGGAGACCCACCCACACCCAAACTTGGATACTTCTGCCCTGACTCAGGATGAGTAATTGAAAAGAAAACGACATGGGTGATAAGCAAAGATTCGTCAACTTTCTTCAACAACTAGTGGTGATAGCTGAAGAGCACACTTTTAAGGAATTCTCACTCCTAGTAGCCAGAGTGCCCAAGAAAACAGCACAGAGAAGCTTTTACAAAGAAAACATGTATTCTAGGAGAGAAAGAAGTAAGTTTTGAAATAATAGACTAAGACAAAAGAATATGTGACCGAGTTAAGGAAATAATGTAGAGAAATAATGTCATAGATAGGAAAAAGATTGGAGGAGGGGACAAATGTGGAACCAGTTCAAAGAGATCCAACATATGGATTACTAGGGTTCCTGAGAGGAAATCAAAACAAAATCTGAAATGCCATAGCAGAGCTCAGCTGTGGCCCCCACACCTGCTGAAGCTGGGCTTTTGTTATTCAAACCCTCCTAGTTTTTGATGATGCCACAACATTAAACAATAATTTCTTTTAGGTATGGAGGAAATTACGATGAAAATAAAAGTATTTTAAAAGTTGTAGTAGAAGAAATCTTTCCTGAACTGAAGAAAAACTTGGAGGTTCAAAATATTACTTCATGATAGTCACTATTTATGAGGGGCATCCAACATATAAACATTCTGGTGAAATTATGGAATCTCAAAGGCAGTAAGAAACCTTTCCCCCATCCAGGATGAGAGGGAGAGGGTGTTATTTGCTCAGCAGAACTCTCAGGCTGGCCTTAGACCTTTCCCTCTAAGTTCTCACTCATTCATCAGCTATTGAGAAAATGCAGAGGGAACCAGGCAGACACATCACTTGCCCCCCACCCCAGGGTCTGAGGGGTCCCATCTTGCAGGATGTGGGGCAGTACTGGGGAAGGTGGGGGAGCTGCAGCAGCCAGAGCTGCAAGGACTTCTGGGGATTTTCCCCCCAAGAAAACCAGGACTTTAAAGTGCAAAATGTAGATCAAACAAAGCACTTACACAGACGGTTAGTTTGTGACCTAAAGTCTGTTGGGATGCCTGGGTTGATTCCTGGTGAAAGAAGGGTTAATCATCCCCTCATGTGACATAAACACCAAAGCCTATTTGATAGTTTTGCAGACCACAGGTATGGAGCTCTCAGCATGGGTAGATTGGTGGCTGCCTGTCTCTGAGATAGAAATGTGTATTTCCTTGAGTATAAATTGTAGTCATTGGAGACATCAGTTTTAGTCACTGTAAACAAAGTCTGCTTGACAGCGTCTTTGTAAGAGTGGAGTTTGCAAAGGGTTTTCAAGCTCTCACAGCATTTTTCTTCACGTATGACTTGTACTTTATCTCTTCACAGCATTTCTCTCTTGACTTTTCTTCCAGAATTCGTTGTCATTCATAATGGAATCATCACAAATTATAAAGATCTGAGGAAATTTCTGGTAAGATTCTTCCCCTGAGTAACATCTGGGTTGAGAGTATTTGTCTTCCTCAGAAACCTTCCAACCAGCTCACTTGCCTCCAGAAGCAAACACAAGAACTGAGTGAGACCCATCTTAGCCATACCACATCAAGTACAACCTCCGCCCCAGCCTCCCCAGGTCTTGCCTAAGAGGATACCAGGGTATTAGCATTTATCTCAAGAGCCACTACAGATTCACAGAATCAAAATAATACAAACTCGGTTTTATTAAAATGTCTGCGCTATATAACACATCGATGCATATAACAATGGAACGGGGTGGGAGTCAGGCAGTGAGTGTCTAAAGTTTGGAAAGCTTGTGTGGTATTGGTCGGGATGTGGGGGAATTTGAGTCACATATTTTATCATTGTGACTGCTGTTGTTTTGCAATGTCTGGATTAATGGCAAGGACAAACTTCTGAGGAGGAATGAGCTCAGGGAATCCAGGAGTGACTCAGAGGTGTTTGGCTGTGTGATTTTGGCAAACGTTCTCCATCCCGTCCCAGTTTTCCTGGTTCTCAGCTTAAGTTGCTCCAAGGGCAGGTCATCTGGGAGGAGAGGGAGTTAGCTGGGCAGGCGTTGCACAATGACCACTCTCTGACACTGTGTCCAACCGCACATTCCAGGAAAGCAAAGGCTATGAGTTTGAGTCAGAAACAGACACAGAGACCATTGCCAAGCTGATTAAATATGTGTTCGACAACAGAGAAACTGAGGACATTACATTTTCAACACTGGTCGAGAGAGTCATTCAACAGTTGGTGAGTTACAAATCCCATCTGTCTAAATCATTCCTTTATTTCTTTTATAAGCACTTATTAGGCAAATTTGCACAAAGTCCTGAGGATAAAAGATGGCTCATCTACAGCATCTGGCCTAAAGATGTCACATCCTTATAATAAACATCAAATAGAAAGTGCCTTGCTCTATTTTAACACCTCTGAAATTGTGACTGGCCTTACAGTCTGTGACTTCTCATGATGTGCATGTGAACTTGGTGGGGGGGTACAAGAGAGGGTTGTGGTTCTGAGGGAGGATTGTGTTAGAGATTTGTGACATCCCAGAAGACAGGGCACAAGGAACCTAAGGGATGAGAAGGGAACTCATCGAGGAGATAGTCCAAGGGGAGCCCATTCTTGGAGGAGGAGTTGGAGTCCACGGTCCTGGGTGGGATGGGGGAAGCAGAGAGTGGCCCAGACCTTTCAGAGCCCCTCCTCTGAATAGTGCTGACCTATAGCTCCTCTGTGGCCATGGCAGCTGGAGAATCCAGAATATCCTGGTTATAGGCTGCTGTGGGCACCATGCTGTGGTTTAAAATGTATCATCCTTGGATGAATGTTTTCAGAGTCTTTTTCAAAAAGTAAGTCTACCGTCAAAACCCTTTGTTCTGTTACTGCCTTTCTTGGGAGTCCACGATTTAGGGGACATGTGTATACATACGATCCTATCCCATACTTAATGCAACTGGGTAATGTGCGGTAAGTCGGTTTGGTATTTCACCATGGTATTTCCTTTTCCATTTTTTATTTTGAAATTTTGGAAATACCGCCTCCACTTTTAAACTTAGGACTTGTCCTAAATTAACAAAAGCCTCTAGATATGCCTAAAGCCCCAAGGGGCTTTGGGGCCTGGAGATGCCTACTTAGTCCCTTTGGCTCTGCCACCAAGCTGGCAACCTAGACCTGACACACTGGCCACACAGTGCCTGGGGCTGCCCAGGGCTCCAACACTTAGGAGAGTTCAATAGAAATTTGGATTTACAGCTGGTTGTACCTAACTAAGATCTACTAGGGTTGTGGTGAATTAGTAAGGATGGTCAGGTTGGAGGGGAGAATTTTGCATCAAGTATTTAAGTACAGAGGGACTGGGCGAGGAGGGAGGGTGAGTGGTGGGATCTCACCTAATGTACACAATGCCAGGGTATTCAGCACAGCCCGAGGGTGAAGAGCTCAACTACAACTTGAACTTTACCTTAGAAATGTAAGCCATGTAACCGAATATTAATCTGAAAATAAATAAATGAATAGAATTTAAGTACCAAATTTTAATCCGAAAATAAATAAATCAGTAAATAAATAAATAAATAAAGAGAATTTAAGTACCAAAAACATTTGGAGTCTTGAGTTGGGAAAGTTATATTCTAGTTCTGGCTTTGCACAACCAGCAAGCTGAGGCACAGAGGGCAAGTGACAGTATCCACAGAAATGACAGCAACAGGAACAGTAAGAGCAGCTCACGCTTCTCTTGGTTTCTCTGAGTGCCAGGCCTCAGTTCAGGGCTTTAGCGTATCATCTTCCCAGAAGGCGCCCAAGGCAGAATGCAGAGGAGGACAACCAGCACAAAGAAAACTAAAATAGGATCACCCAGTTAAGGGATGGAGCTGTGTGTGTGTGTGTGTGTGCAGCCCTCAGCACGAGGCCCAGAGCAGGGAGGGCCCCAGGCAGCCCTCACTTCCTGGGCTTCTTCAGTGCACCCGTCTGCCCACTCATCCTGAAGATTAGCGCCCCTGATGAGCTTCCTGTGGGCCTGGGCAGGTGTGGTTTATGTTGCTCACCAGGAAATTAATAAATTCTGGGTCCTGGTACTTCAGCATATGTCAAGTTTCCTTTTCCCTCCTGCCATCACCCTGCACTAACTGTTCCTGCATTCAGCTCCCCAAGGACCCCAGGATTGCTCGCAGGGAAGAGGGGTCTAGGGAGACCTGGCTGGGATAGCAGCCAGGCTACAGAGGCTGGGCTAGTTGGATCAAATTGGCTCTTATTATTCATTTGTGTATTTTCAGGAAGGTGCATTTGCGTTGGTTTTCAAGAGCATCCATTATCCAGGAGAAGCTGTTGCCACACGGTAAGGCAAAATGCATTGATACTTCTGATAAGAAAGAAATGAATAAAATAAAATTGCTTAGCTTCAGGTATGGAGGAGGAACAGGGTCTCCAGCACATAGGAAAGTGCTGGCTATGTGTAAAGGGCAGCTATGGTTTAACCCCAGTGACTATGCCCCACCATCTCTGTGGCCAGTGGTGCTAGAACTTCTGAGTTTTTAAAAACAGAAACCAGAAAGTTAGATTTTTATTTGGAAAGTCCAGCATGTTAGAAATTGACAGCAAATTCAAATTAAAAATAAAGCTGTGTAGGGAGGCAAATCCAAGTTTTAAGGGAGTTAAAACCAGTAAAATTTGGGGAAGACCTTCCTTAAGAAAAGGCATGCAAAATTATGAGTACACAAGTAGGAACCAGAGTGGACATGGATTTGGATCCAGTGCCAAAGAGGCCTTGGAGGCTGAGATCTCAAACTCTATAACCTTCACAGCAGGAGTGTTGCAGCAATTAGCCCAGAGAGCCTGGTTCAGCCCACGCATTGCTCCCAGAGCTGTGTGGATTTGCGGAAATGGATTAAGCCATCTTTTATTTTATATTCAGATGCATTGATTATCCATCTGTCCATGCAACTGATATTTATTGAACACTTACTGTGTGCCCAGGCCTTGGGCACCTAGTGACATTCAACCTGGTCCCTTCCCTGAAAGGCTGGACAATTGTACAAGAAGTCAGAGAAGGGCAAAGGATGGTGATGCTCTGTGATGGACTACAATGCACTGGAGGCAGGAGGGGAAACAGGTGTCAGCCTGGAGAAGGCAGGCAGCTGGAAAGGCCCTCCCCGCAGAGGGACCAGCATGAGCAAAGGCAAGGGGCCCAGGGCGAATGTAGTTGCCCCCAGGATCCCTGCTGGCCAGGTGGTGGCAGGGTGGAGGGGCACTGTGGAACTTGAGGCTCTTCCACGCTCAGTGTGTGTTTATTGCCATCAGCTGTGTGCCAGGAATAGGGGACATCACTGAGCAAGGGGGTGTGGACGCTGCTCCAGAAGCCTCACAAGCTGGTGAGAGTAGAGAAGTGGGCAGACCACCCTGTGGGCTGTAGGCTCCATTCTGAAGCTCCCGGGAGCCATGGAGGATGTACCCAGGGCCCCGAGAGACTGGGCCATGACGGGTGAGTCTGTCCTTGGCAGATGGTCACAGTATCTGGGCAACACATGACAGGCATTTACTTTTTTCTGGTACTGGAACTAACTTACCATTTGGAATTAAATTCTTTCCAATCATAGAATTATAAAATACCAGTTGGTTCTCATCAAATTTAGAAGCCCCTTTTAAAATATGATATTATCATAATGTTCCGTGTATTATTCAGAAGAGGGCACTGTGAAGAAGCAATAAAGTTTTTTTATTTTTATTTTTTGCAGTTTTTGGCCAGGACTGGGTTTGAACCCGCCACCTCTAGCATATGGTGCCGGTACCCTACCCCTTTGAGCCACAGGTGCCACCCCTGAAGCAATAAAGTTTTATGGCTCTGTAACCTCCAGGACAATCTTTGGGATGCCCTGGAGTATTATGTTTCATTCTGGAGAAACCACAGAGCTCCACCTACAGCAATACAATTTGGGGGAGCCATTTGCCAAGAAAATTAGATAAACACACGGTTTCTCACCATCATTTATAAAGACTAGTTAAGCTTTAATTCAGGCATCCTCAAACTTTTTAAACAGGGGGCCAATTCACTGTCCCTCAGACTGTTGGAGGGCCGGACTATAGTTTAAAAAAAAAACAAACTGTGAACAAATTCCTATGCACACTGCACATATCTTATTTTGAAATAAAAAAAAACAGGAACAAATACAATCACACCACCTCATGTGGCCTGCGGGCCGCAGTTTGAGGACCCCTGCTACCTGCTAGGCCTAGAACTATGCCTTAGATTTGCTTAAGACATAATAAAAGATTGACCAAAATAATCAGTGTGCTCATAGCACCTCCTTCAAAGCCACAGATTTTTGCCCCCCACTTTGAGAAGTCAAAAGTAGGATTCACCACTACTGGCAAACAGAGTCTGTTGTTGTTGAAGAAATATTCGTAACTGTACTGAGTTAACAACTAATGGTTATATGTGGGCAGGATTCAGGCTGACTAACAGTAGTTCACTAGTTCACTGATCTAAGTTAACAAGAAGCTAGTTGAGGTAACCAGGTAACCACTGTATTCTAATTAACCACTGTACTGAAACAGCTCTCTTAAATTGCCTCTTTGCCACCTGCTGGGTGTGTGTGGGGAGGTGGCTGAGGCATCCTGTGGTAACTACTGGAATTTTACCTGCCTGGGTTCTGACTAGAATGGGGGGCTTAGAGTGTGTGAATTATGAGAATGAGGTGCTTATTTCTATGCACACCCATTGTAGATTTGATTTGCGTGCATAATTTATAAGAATGAGCAAAGAATTAGATTTTGGAGGCAAGATGTCTTTAAAATCATGGAGTAATACCTTAAACACATTACCCACTAGAAATTGTGAATCAAGAAGAAATACCATAAAGCACTTTCCTGAGGATCCCCTTGGGGGATACGGGAGAGCCAGGGTATGGTGGTTGAGCCAGCAGCTCTGGGAGAGGAGGCCTGGGTTAGGGCCCTCCCCTGGCCAGCCGCAGGAATTCCCCATGAGTCTGCCTTGTGAAAATCATCATCTGTTTCATGATGAAGGACCACCTAGCACAGGTCAAAGATTCTAAACTTTGTCCACAAGGTGTCACTCAGGCAGAGACAAAACTACCCTGGAAATTGTCTTAAGTAGCCCACAGAGTGTGTGTACACAAAAGTCAGTCAGTTTAATGCCTGCTAAGGCTGGAGAGCAGGGGGGCTGGGAGACAGCAGAAAACAAAAAGGGAGTCTTTGTGCAGATCCGGGCATGGAGCCCTCCTGTTCTAGGGGTGCACAGCTAAGGAAGGCTAGGTTGCCCTGCATGCTGTTGCTCAGCCTTGGTGATCTAACTGTGCAGGTTAGTCCCGTGTGAAGATTCATTGAACTGGAAATGTCCCTGGTCTTGGCGGGGGTGGGGTGTAAGACAGGTCACCAGGCTCACTGGGTAGGTGGGGAATAATAAGTCAGTGAGCTGGCCTGTGGGTCTCTGTTCTGGACCCTGAGAGCATCTTCCTATGGTCAAGAGATCCATCCTGTGGAGCCTAAACACAATTCTCTGCCCCGGGGAAAGGGCTAGATTTGGGGATGCCTTCTCAGATGCTAGGACATCCAGCCCCTGGCTGTTTAAGGTGATAAGTAACTTGATGCTTTCTTCTCTCCAGGAGAGGCAGCCCTCTGCTCATTGGAGTGCGAAGCAAATACAAGTTGTCCACGGAACAGATCCCAGTCTTGTATAGGACGTGTAAGTCTCTCCAGAGGACCTGGACAGCGTGCAGCTGCTGCCCCATGTCTCGGGACTTGGTGGTGGTGCCATGGGGCAGCCAGCTTCCCTCTGAGGCAGCCAGCTTCCCTCTGAGGCAAGGATGTCCCACCCTGGCCAAGGCCCAGCCGGCACACAGCTCCAGGTCTAAAAGCAGCTCAGCTGATACTTGGCTCCATTTTTTTAAAAGAACTTTTTATGAGAGATATTTTCAAACAGATACAAAAGAGGAAAGAATGGCGTGAGGTTCAGCTCTGTCGTGTATTGGCAGTGTGCCTGGATTTGAGAGCTTCCTTGGTTTGTTTTGTTTGCAGTGCTCTCGCGCGGTAGCTGTATAAATGCTCTTGCAGTGGGACTGTGCTATTTGGGGATCTTTTACGTGATTCAGCTGATGCAGCCAAAGCTAAAAATTGCAAATTTCTCCCACACACATTCAGAGAGAAAATCGGTTCCTTGCTGCATGACGTGCAAACAAAATAGTCTAATGGGTTTGCCATCCATTCCTTCCTTTGCTAGGCACTCTCGAGAATGTCAAGAACATCTGTAAGACAAGGATGAAGAGGCTGGACAGCTCTACCTGCCTGCACGCAGTAGGTGACAAGGCGGTAGAATTCTTTTTTGCTTCTGATGCAAGGTAACTAAATGTTCTTACCTTTCCTTCCTGGCTTTACATAATCAAAGGGTATCTCCCTAAACAGCTCCATTCCTCACTTATCCCCCATGTGAGCTGTTTTCTCATAGCTTAACAAGGTGTGGGGCCAAAGCAGGTTTCATCCCCTGGTGGCCCTCGTCCCGGAGTCCTTGTCTAGGGAGCACCTACAGGGCTGTGGTAGGCAGATCCACTGACAGGTGTGATGTTTGAACCTGCAAAAAATAATCGAATTATTTGCCAACATTTTAAAATTGGAAGATTTTATGTAAAAATCTGTATTTCTAGCTTCTCTGGAAAATCTACTGTGTTACTGCAAGCCCCAGGTGTCTGTCTGCTCAAAGGCTGCCCCCCTTCAAATGGGGCATGTGTCTCTGGACCTCAGTTCTTCCCACGCCCCACCACCTTTGCCTGGGCTCTGACCATTTGTCAAAGACAGAGCCAAGATTTACAGGGTTTGTTCCATTGATTCTAAAGTCCATGTTCTTATCAATCCACAAAATAATAATTTTGAAATTTGAGAAACTCTGCTTCATATCCATTGTACCACAAAAATTTTATGCTCGTACACATGTATAGTATACACACACACATATATTTGAGAGAGAGAAAAACACTTTCCTGCCATTTGAAATTGACAACCACTATGAACACCATCACTACCTTTTTCATCCAGATCTTTACTATTTCTTTCCATTCTAGATGAGTTTTCTCTTTCCTACCCAGCCTCTAGTAGGCCAGTAGGACCTTGCTGTGCAGCAGGGAGTACTCCAGGCCAGGTGTCCTGGGAAATGGGAGTGACAGGCATGCAGGGTCTGTTTAAGGCCACAGCCACAGATAAGGGCAGCATTTCCCAAACTGTAATCCTTACAACACCAGTTCAGTGGGATGTGAAGATGATCTCAGTGATTCTTAGACACAGTATTTTATAGAATTTGGCATCTTGCTGTTATAATTTGCTGACATTTTTATTTCTTTGAAGTGTTGCAAACAATTGCAATCTTACAACCAATAGTACCTATTTTCAATGAAATATGATAAATATTTCTTTTCTAAAAAAGCATGAATGCCTGAAAGGAGATGAAATAATTATTTATAGTCAATGCTGTTATATGCCTTTTAAGTCCAGCTGAAAGGCTATTAGACCTAATAATATGAGCAGCTGAGAAAAAAGGCATGGAAATCCCTATTCTGGTCACTGCCCCTAAGCTGATATCTGCCTTATTCCCTCTTGTACTCCTCACACGACCGGGCTCCAGAGGCTCTCAGCAAACATTTGGTAATTAAAAAAAGCAATATGACTCACCACAGCTGGAAAGAAATGTTTAATTAATTTCCTTAGAATAAATCTCAATAAAAATCATATAGAGGGTGGCGCCTGTGGCTCCGTGAGTAGGGCACTGACCCCATATACCGAGGATGGCCGGTTTGAACCCAGTCCCGGCCAAACTGCAACAAAAAATAGCTGGACATTGTGGCAGGCACCTGTAATCCCAGCTACTCGGAAGGCTGAAGCAAGAGAATCGGCTAAGCCCAGGAGCTGGAAGTTGCTGTGAGCTGTGATGCCACAGCACTCTACCGAGGGTGATAAAGTAAGACTCTGTCGGATAAAAAAAAGGTCTAGAACCTGTTTGGAGAAAACTACGAATGTTTACCATGTAAACCATGATTTGGATGAAGGGGGAGATTGCACATTCCTCAGTAGGAAAGCTTACTATTATTTCTTTTCTTTTCTTTCCTTTATTTTATAGAGACAGAGTCTCACAATGTTGCCCACGCTGGCCTCAAACTCCTGTGCTCAAGGGACCGTCCAATTTCACCCTCCCGAGTAGATGTTCTCAAAAATTAATGGACTTAAATTTTAAATTAATTTAATAATTAAAAATTACTTTTCAAATGTTGATTCTCCCCTACATTAGTCAGTCAATGCTGTAATAAAAATCCTCAAGATTCTTTTGTTTGTTTAGGAGTTTGGAACTTAAAAAAGTGATTCTGTCAGGTACAGTGTACAGATAAGAAAGCCGGTACATACTGAACAAGAATGACCAGGTGACCTCCCAGATCTCAGACCACTGTAGAGATCTGGGACCACTGTGGCCTGCCATGCACCTACATGGGGCCCTGTGCTGAGAGCTGCACCTGGTTAACAATCACAGCAAACCCCTGGTGAAGTGACAGCCCCTCTCTCCGTTCACAGAGGAGGAGCCTGAGTTAGGGACTCAGAAGGGTCATTTGTGTTGCCTGAGGGCACAGGGCCAATAAGAGACAGGAACAGCATCCACCTGGGGTCTAACTCTTGCCAGTGGCCCTAATGACTAGATTACTATTCATTACTATCGATTTTGTAAACTAAAATAATACTTATATATACATACATACATGCACACATAAATATAAACACACACATATCAAGAAGCATTGTTGGGAGGGCAGGGCTCCAATGTGTTTACCTCTTGGAGACAAGAAGAGCCATTGTCCCCCCCGAACCTCCCTCCCCCCGTGGTCCTTTAAGTCTCACCTGCAAGATTTCTATTTCATCTGTGCTAATAACTACCTAACTTTCTTTGTCACTTACCCACTTTTCTAACTTAAAGTTATTTTTAAAAGGCACTTTGTACTGTGGTCTCAAGGGAAAAAATCATTATCCCTTTCTGTATAGAGAAAGTTATAAAAATAAACACAATGACCCTAGGTTTCATTGGTGGACATACTCAGGTTACTTTTAAGGCCTCTGGGTGTGTGTGTGTGTGTGTGTGTGTGTGTGTGTGTGTGTGTGTGTGTGTGTGTGTGTGTGTGTGTGTGTGTGTGTGGTGTGCACATTAAGGAACTGGGTCTTTTGTCCTGAGTGCCCCACTGTCTGGATTTTGCTGAACGCATCCCAAGGTAAGGTTTACCAGGTGGCTCTGTCTACTGTATTTGTTACCTGGAGTTTATAGGTGTCTAGAAATTTGATCTTATTCAGATTTCACTGTTTTTGCAAGACTAACATAGGTGATAGTGTGTCCTTCCATCAGGATAGACATAAAGTCTCATTGTCTCTTTTTTGGTGGAGTTCATATGTCACCAGCCTTTATGTCACCAGCCTTATCCATCCAATAAAAAGTTTCTCTTGGCTTTTCACCTCTTGATTTCAACAGCCATTGATGGTTGTTGAGAGTTGTTAATAATTAGAGTTCATAAATTGATTTATTCTAATTCTATCACTTTGTCATTACTAGCTACATTACTTCTATAAAGAGAAACTTGGCTTTGTAAGCTATGTGGTTATCCTGAAAGACAGGTTGTTTGGAAAGGCGAGACAAATGCTACATTCTTTCTCTTTATGATTCAGAACAATGTGTTGGTTCCCAAGCATCTTCCAAAGGGACATTGCTTAGATCCTGATTTGAAGTCACCAGTTATAAAAAGCCATCTACAGGATTACTGGGGAAATTTGCCCTGGACGTTTGATGATATGAAGGAAGAACTATTCATTTTAGATATGATAATGGCATTTAGTAGGTTAAAAAACTATCATTATCTTTTAGAGATATAAGCCAAAGTGTTTACATAAGAAATGGTACAGTGTCAGGGACTGGCTTCAAAATAATTTTGGCGGGGGTCGGAGGAGTGAAGAAGGGAAAATGATTCACCTGGAAATCAATATCTCTGTCCCCATCAAAACACCACTGATGTGGACCCCATGCTAGGGAAACAGCTAGCGCCTGCTGCATCATGACTGTTAAGGTCAGAAGGCCCACAGTGACGCCTGTGTTCTCCCTGCTCCAGTGCTATCATAGAGCACACTAACCGCGTCATCTTCCTGGAGGACGATGACATTGCTGCAGTGGCTGATGGGAAGCTCTCCATTCACCGGATCAAACGCTCTGCTAGTGATGACCCATCTAGAGCCATCCAGACCTTGCAGATGGAATTGCAGCAGATCATGAAAGGCAGGTGTCCTCTGAGAGGTTGTATGCCTGTGGTGGAGCTCTGGACACTCTGCCCTGCCCTCCGTGGGGCCACTCTCCTCTGTAGCTACCAGGGCAGAGCTGCACCTGGCCTGTGACTCGCATAGCTGAGGGGATGTGGAGAGCCTAGCCTGGTGCCTCCAAGGGGGACTCTTGTCTGCTTGAGCTGACCCCAGCAAATCAACTGCATTCCTGTAGTCTGGGACACATTCCCACCCCCAGGTGTCATTTCACCTTTGGGCAGGAGGTCCATCTCTGCACCCTTTTCTATCCCCCTACAAGGACTACTCCACAGGGCAACGTGAGCAAACTTTTGAGAACATGACTCAGATCCTGTGATCCTCCCACTGCCTAATGACTTCCTGCCATTCGTAGAACAAAATCCAAACCCTCTACCACTGTTCACAAGTCCTCACCCCCATCTGAGCTAAAGCCTGGCCCCACCACACTCAGCCCTTTGCCTGCTATGCCCCACAGGCCCTGGTCTGGCTGTCTCGGTTGCTGGCTGCTCACCCACACTGGGTTCCTCACATTCACTGTTCTTCTCATAGGACTGGCTCCTTTTGATCATCTCAAGCTCCCCTGAGACATCACCCCATCAGAGCATCCTCTAATCCTGTATCTGCCATGGCCACCTCCTCACTTGCTTTATTTGTTCTTTGTACAAGTCCTAGGTCATGGGCATCAGACAGGGAACACTGGCAATATTTGGAATCACAAGTGCTTGTATCCTAGAGATCACTGCTCACCAAGTCAGCTGTTGCCTCCAAAGCCTCAGATGCAACACCTCCCTCAGAAGCTTGAACACCCTACGGCCAGATCACCCTTTTGTTACCATCCAATCCTATCCAAATCAGAGCCCAGAAATACGTGTGTGGCTAGAAAGATTTGGTTTGGGTTTGGGTTTTTATTACAGAAGCCAGGAGGTTATTTATTGAAAAAAAGACAATGTTTCTTAGGGCTTGCTCACTTTGTACTTTCCTAGGTGGGTGGCCTTTTGGAAGTGTAGCATTTTACTTTCTTCTGGCCTTGCTAAGGGGATGTTGCTGCAGAACCAGTGACACCTTTTGTTTATTTACTTGCATGGGACAAATCCCTCCCTTCCTCAGGCTTCCGAGTCTAATGTACTAATTAGAAACAGTCCTCATACCAACCTGCCTCTCTCTGACTTGTCTTCTGAACGTCCAGCAGTGCACCCCTGCAGCAGGCTTCACAGGTGTTGCTACCACTGTCCCATAACCACTTTCCCTCCTGATTAAAAGTTAAGCAGTGGAAATGTAAATCAAATTGAAACTGACCAGTCTCATTGATGTTTATTTGACCAGGTAACTTCAGTGCATTTATGCAGAAGGAGATCTTTGAACAGCCAGAATCAGTTTTCAATACCATGAGAGGTCGGGTGAATTTTGAGACCAACACAGGTAATTCCTATACTTGGTGGGGAGCCTCTGTCTCCGCTGTTCAGAGTCGGCATTAACGCCCTGCTGTGTGCCCGCAGTACTCTTGGGTGGCTTGAAGGACCACTTGAAAGAGATTCGACGATGCCGGAGGCTCATCGTGATTGGCTGTGGGACCAGCTACCACGCTGCCGTGGCTGTAAGTGCAACAGGCTGGACCCCTGATAGTGCAGGGAAATAAGTCATCTGGGACAACTTGCTGGTCTTAGATTTTATCATGCATTTGGCCTTCTGAATTTCAAACACCCTCACACCCACTTCCATGAGCCAGCATGGGAAGCAGAGCAGGGCCCTTTCTTCTACAAGGTGTGAGGGACCGAAGTCCCCTCACCACCTGGACAGCAACAGCAAGGTGCCATGTCATAGACTGTCCCTGGAATCCCAGCTGTCCTACATCCCCATAGAGCCCTTGACTGACTTTAGTCCCCATTCTTGTTGGCTTCAGACACGGCAAGTGTTGGAGGAACTGACCGAGCTCCCTGTGATGGTTGAACTTGCTAGCGATTTTCTGGACAGGAACACACCTGTGTTCAGGGATGACGTTTGCTTTTTCATAAGCCAATCAGGTAAGGGATACAGGCAGTGTGGCCAGATGTGTGTTAGGTCAGCTCTGGGCCCTCTGCTCTCTGTGACATACCAGATATCTCCCTCCCTCCTTCATGCACTTGAGTCCTCTGTTCGCCTCCCCTGTGCTCCATGCTCTCTCAGGGGTCAGGTCACTTAGCCTTTGGAGCCTTCACTTACCTGTTGTTCAGTGAGGGCAAGACACATCCAATGCCACATAGCCAGGGAGTTAATAGAGCTGGAATCAGCAGGAATCCAGGTCCATTGGTTCCCCCTGCCCTGTGGCTTCTCCCTCCTCTTGCAAGCCCAAGTTAAAGATTTCTAGTACTACTCACCAAGATGCTTGTAGATGTTTTCTGGACTTAATTTCCCTAGAGAAAAAATATTCTTCAAAATTTTGCTAGGTTGAAAATCCTATGGAGGACTCAGTGTGCAGTGTCCATGCTGCCCAGCAGGGGGAGTGTGGGAGACCCTGCTTTGGTTTAGGCCCTAAGGACTGTCCTGAGATGAGCAAAGCCCATTGGGTGCCATCCTAAGGCTGGACTTGGACACTTGCTTCAGGGAGGCGATCCATGGCCATATGTTTGAAGTCTTCTTGAACTCTGGGAGGATTTTTGAAATGTTTGATTATGGAGTATTCCAAACCTTTATAAAAGTAGAGATATTGGGGTAATGAACTGTCCAGCCTCAGCAATTATCAACATGGTCAACAATTGCCAGCAGGACCCACACCAACCTTTTCCCTCGGCTGAGTTATTCTGAAGCCAAACCCAGACGTCAAGTTGTTTCATCCGTAAATACAGAAGGGCGTATAGTTAAAATGATAGAAAGAAAATCATAACCACAATGTCATTACCACGACTAAAAAATTGACGGTAATGCTCTAATCCCTACTGGAACTTTTAATACTGCTTTCCGTGTTGAGTTTTTAATACCATTTCCATTTTGATAACAAGCTAAGAAAAACCAACACAGATATACTCATCATTGGGCTGACTCCCTTGTCACCAGGAGCTGCCACATTTGCCTTTAGGTTTTTGATCCCATTAGAGCTTAAAAACTTTTTATAAATTAGTGGAAGCCATTAACAAAAGAACAGAGGAGGATTTAATGTGAAAATAATGCAGTGGCGGCTCCTGAGTCTCTATAGGTAGAGAAGTGTTCAGCCCTATAATGAAATTAAAAAAAAAAAGATGAAAAAGAAAAAAAAAACTACTAAAACCTGGGAGGTGAGGCTGCTGAAGACAGAGGCTCTTTCCTCTCCCCCTTCCCCACCAGTGCTGGTGCTGAGGCAGCGTCACATGACACTTCAATACCATAAACTAAGCAATTTGAGGAGAAAAAGGAGAGGAGGACTGAGCCATGCGGCAGCACACAGTGGCACCAGCCTGCCCTGCAGAAATGCTAGGGCAGACACAGCTGAGAGCAGTGGGCTTGCAGACAGAACAGCCTCCAGTGACTCGCATGAATTCAAATGGTTTTGATTTTATGGTCTGGCTCATATTTAATTTAATTAGAGTTCTTTACAACCTACAGACATATGGAATTTGTGCTGGTTTATGCATAAATCTCTTTAGCTTTATTCCAGAAACAATTTGCAAGAAGTGCTTCCTTTCATTTGAGAAACACCATTTGGGCGTATTCCTGCTTTTAAAATCAGTTACATCTCAGTACTTGCTGAATAAGGACTCTTAGAATTGTGGAAGGGGCACTGGGAGCCAGGCCCACCTGTTACCCACATGTTTTTGATGGAACCATTGATTTTCCTCTGTCTCTGAGCCCCCACCTTCTAATGATTTGCACCTGGTGTGCCACATAATTTTTTAAAGATCATTAAATTATTTTCAAAGGAAGTTCAAAGCACAGGGGTGGTGCCTGTGGCTCAGTGAGTAGGGCACTGGACCCATTACCGAGGGTGGCAGGTTCGAACCCAGCCCCGGCCAAACCAACAAAAAAATAGCCGGGCGTTGTGGCGGGCGCCTGTAGTCCCAGCTACTCAGGAGGCTGAGGCAAGAGAATCACCTAAGCCCAAGAGCTGGAGGTTGCTGTGAGCTGTGACGCCATGGCACTCTACCGAGGGTGACAAAGTAAGACTCTGTGCCCCCCCAAAAAAGAAGTTCAAAGCACAATAAGTATATTCTTTTCCTTTTTTTTTAACTTTTTTGTAATCAACATAAATTAAGTGTGCCTCGAAATGTCTATTTATAACTATAGGTTCAAGTGTGCCTTGAGATAAAAACGGGTTTAAAAACACTGCTCTAGAGGATAATGGGGACAATGGTCCCCCCTAGAGTCGTCATGAGATTTAAATGAAACAGTGGATGAAAAAGTGCTTGTCACATAAATAGTAATAAAATCTCCAATCTAAGAATCACAAAGTAAAATTATTTGAGTGTGCATTTTCCTTTCTGAACACCCCCTTCCCGCCGACCCCGTCTATGCTCTCGGCACTGATGTCAGAGTTGGGATAAAGGGGTGGAGATG
Organism: Nycticebus coucang; assembly: GCF_027406575.1. Classification (NCBI taxonomy): domain Eukaryota; kingdom Metazoa; phylum Chordata; class Mammalia; order Primates; family Lorisidae; genus Nycticebus; species Nycticebus coucang. The sequence goes on from NC_069796.1 coordinate 83,499,842, forward strand.
GGGGTGTGAGCAGCGTAGGCTGGCAGAGTGTGCTGAAAGGACCCCTGTGTGGCAGGTGAGACTGCAGACACACTCTTGGCACTGCGCTACTGCAAGGACCGCGGCGCCCTGACTGTGGGAGTCACCAACACTGTGGGCAGCTCCATCTCCCGAGAGACTGACTGCGGTGTCCACATCAATGCAGGGCCCGAGATCGGCGTGGCCAGCACCAAGGTAGAAGGAACCATGTGGTCTCCTTTGGGGAGATCCTGGGCAGGTGGACCCTAGGCCCAGGTGCCCTCTGGTGAGGACGGAGCTTGTAGTCCTGCTCTGCTCCACCAGCAATGCCGTCTTTCTTTTCTTTGGGTGATTTCTGTCTCTTCATTTATCATTTCATTTTGTTTCTTCATCATCTTCCTGCCTTTTCCATGTCGTCCGTTAGCTCCTTGAGCGTCTTTGAGATGCTCGATTTCAAGCCCTTGCCGCCTCCTTTGTCCACAGGCTTACACCAGTCAGTTCATCTCTCTGGTGATGTTTGGTTTGCTGATGTCTGAAGATCGAATTTCACTACAAAACAGGAGGCAAGAGATCATCCGTGGCCTGAGATCTTTACCTGGTATGTCCCACTGCTCAACTTCCCGTATTTTCAAATCCAGTAAACTGTTTCAGGCCATTCTCTTCCTGGACTTTCTCCTGTATGTGATGCTGTTAATTTTCCCTCCTCCTAAAACTTTCTAGCCACCACTGAATCCTAACAACTCCCACTGGGCCAAGATTAAAATCCACACCCCTCGCTAGGTCCTGGAGCCCTGCACACTGAGCCTTCCACCTCTCCTGCTTCCTGCTCCTCCTCCTCCCTGGGCTGGCTGCCACTTTGACCTTCAAACCCTCAGTAGTGTCAAGTGCTTTCCTTCCTGCAGCTCTTGGTACCAACTTCTTATCGCCCAAGCCTCAGCTCAGATGTCGCCCTAACTAATGGAGTTCCTAACCCCGTGCTCTAGCACTTTCTTAAACATTAACTCATTTCTTTTTTTTTTTTTTATTTTGAGACAGAGTCTTAAGCTGTCGCTCTAGGTAGAGTGCCGTGGCGTCACAGCTCACAGCAACCTCAAACTCTTGGGTTCAAGTGATTCTCTTGCCTCAGCCTCCCAAGTAGCTGGGACTACAGGTGCCTGCCACAATGCCCAGCTATTTTTTGGTTGTAGTTGTCATTATTATTTGGCAGGCCCAGGCTGGATTCGAACCTTCTAGCTCCAGTGTACACGGCCGGCGCCCTCGCCCCTGGGCTACAGACGCCGAGCCTCATTTCTTTTCTTTGTAGCATACCTCATGATCTGAAATGACCCATTCACCTATTTACTGGCTTGTCTCCCCTTTGATCAATACCAGAGCCTAGAGTCTGAAATCTGGCCCAGACAATATGCTAAAAGTTTATTGACAGGAAAAGCATTCTTTCTTTAAGCCAGATCACAACTATGCAAAATAGGATTCTATTCTGATGTCTAAGCCAGCAGTTTTCAAGATGTGGTCTGCAAGATCTGGGGTCTACCAGCCCTTCCAGTCAAAATTATTTACATAGATAGTACCTTATTTACAATAAATCAGACTTTTTTTTGCCAGTGGTGGCTTTACACACTTGAAGACCTAGTGATCAGTGTGTTCTTCACCACCATACACCCAGTTTCACTGAAGAACATCCTTGATGAGGTGGTAAAAAATGTTAGTCTATAAACTGCCATCCTTTTTAGCGTTCTTCATGATCAAATGGGAAATACTTCTGCTTGTGCTAAAGAATCATGGTTGTTTCAAAGAAAAGCACCCTTGTGATTGTTTGAGTAGCAAGCTCATTTAGATATTTGGCAGATATTTTCTCAAAACAGTTATCTCTATACATCAATGAAAACAACCTACAGTATTTGTTGCAATGATAAACTTTGAGCTTTCAAGCAAAACTTAGAATTTTAGAAAACTCCTATCTGCCGCCATGAGTTTGATTACTTCTCAGCATTCAGAGACTTTTCTGATGAGATCCTGGTGACTTAGCAAATGTGATATAAAAAAAATTTTATAATGGAATGTGTACAGTTATTTCCTTAACTTTGTGGCCAATGCATAATGTTACAAATTAAATGATCCATTTAAAAGTACAAGATAAGGCCGGGCACAGTGGCTCACACCTGTAATCCTAGCACTCTGGGAGGCAAAGGAGGGTGGATTGCCCTAAACTCTTACGTTTGAGACCAACCTGAGCCAGAGTGAGACCCCATCTCTAAAAATAGCTGGGCGCCTGTAGTCCCAGCTACTAGGGAGGCTAAGGCGAGAGAATCACTTGAGCCTAAGAGTTTGAGGTTGCTGTGAGCTATGAGGCCATAGCACTCTACCAAGGGTGGCAAAGTGAGATTCTAGCTCAAAAAAAAAAAAAAAGTACAAAATAGACTAGTAAATTTTAATGTAAGAAACTAGAAAAATTTTACCGATATGATTTCAGATTTCACATTTGCAACTGCCTTCTTAAGAAATTACTGTTTCTCCAATTAGGTGTATGGTAGTGTCAAAGAACAATATTCATAATTATTTGGAAAAGTTACTTAAATACTCCTTCCTTTTCCAACTGCAAATCTCTATGAGGCTGGATTTTATCCCTGCACTCCAACCAAAAGAACATACCATAACAGATTGAATGCAGAAACAGATATGACAGTCAATGGTCTTTCATTAAAAAGTTAGACATTAAAAAGATTTGCAAAACTGTAAAACAATGCCACTCTTCTCACTAATTTCTTTTAAAATATATAGTAATGTAATGTGTATATTATTGTTATTTTGAAATGAATTAATATTTTTAAATTTTGACGTGCTATTTCCTAGTCTGATAAATATTGATATTATATAACCCCCCAAAACAAAGGTTCTTAGAGACCCACAAAAATTTTTAAGAATGTAGAGGAGTCTAAGACTAAAAAGTTCAAGGACCTCTGGGCCCCCTCATGCTGGCTTTGTCTTCAAACGCAGCATTGGCAGAGAAGGGGGCGTGAACTTGGATTGTCAGTGCTTTGTCTTGCCAGCTGGTGATTTCCCCCTCCAAGCCTCAGATGCCTGACCTACAAAATGGAGCTAAAGATAATACTTCCCTCACTACCTCAGTGGTGCTCGAAAAAGTATTCACACATCTGTGAATCACCATAGTTTTTCTTCATGAATGTTGTTTTAAAATCAAATGATTGGCTTTCTCCCTCTGCTCTGTGTGGCTTAGAACTGATAAAAGAGGTGCTGTCTCTGGATGAGAAGATTCATGACCTAGCCCTGGAGCTCTACACACAGAGGTCACTCCTGGTGATGGGTCGGGGCTACAACTACGCCACATGCCTGGAAGGAGCCCTGGTGAGCCCCCTCCTCCGGGTCTCCCTCCCCAAGCAACATGAAGGCGGGCACAGTGGGAAGGAGGGCTCGTTGGCCACCTCTGTAAGTGTGTACTAAGCATCAGTTCTTGACTAGGTGTCTAGCTCTCAAGACACAGAGATGGGTAAGGCAGGTGGCTGTCCCTAAGGCTCCCAATCTACTGGGGAGAAAGAGGCAGAGAATCCTTGGGCAAGCCCCAGGTGTCCAGCCAGTGCCAGGCTCTGTTTGGAACAGTTCACACCCCTGTCACAAGCATCTCCTGAGAGGCTAGCAATTACTGCACACATTTCACCCAGGAGAAAACTAAGCCTTCAGGAGGTGAAGTATGTCAACCAAGATAACTAAAAGCAGCCTTTGTGTCTGTCCACTACCACAAGTGTGGGGAGGTTTTGCCAGGCCAAAACTGTAGGGTGGAAGCCTCTGCAGAGTTTCCTTGTTGCTCCTCAGAGAAGTTTGAGATCCTCCAGAAGGAGCTTCAAAGGCCCTGCCTTTCTAAAAAAATTAGTGATGGGCTGTTTGCCCCCGCCAGACCAGCTAAGAGAAAGCTAATGGAGCAGGGGCAAGGTGGCAGGGCCACAGGACTGCCAAGAGCGTGGGCACACACCATTCAGGGTCATTGTCAGCTCGAAGTTTATGGATCAGAATGCTCCACCCAGGGAGCTGGGAGATAGTGTTCCAGGCCATGTAGCCCTGGACAGCAGACCCTGGCATCATCCATTGCCCAGCTTGGCTCCATCCTCTCCCTGTAAGAGGAAGTGGCCATTCTTTCCCTACCAACCCCACTTGAAATATGATGCCAGCTGCAAGTGGTTCAGGAGAACCACAAAGAGCTTATTTCAGGCTATCTTGGTCTAGGGCTCAAACCTGACCTCAGTGAGCTCCAGCTCCCATATCCAGCCCATGGAGATTCTGACTCCTGCCAACAGAAGCCAGAGCTGGCACGCTGCTCCTCGGGGGACACAGTAGAAGCAAGGCCTGGGGGTGCATTGTCAGTGCCCAGATAGCTCTGCCGCCTGGGTGGGGGTCTCAGGTACAGTGGCTGAGTGTGCTGGTGAAAGACACATAGTCAACTGTGCCTCCAAATGAGTCCGCAGGGAAGGAGAGAAGCATTCAGGCTGCTGCTGGCACAAGTTAGTGCCACTCTATGATCACATAGAGGCCGCTGCTCCAGTGGTCTGCAGCCTGCAGAGTGGAGTTGGCCTCCATACAGCATTTCCTTGACCCAAATAAGTAGCCTTAAGGGAGTCATGAGATGTTTTTTTTGACACTCTCACCATTTCAGTGATGTTGATTAAACAGTAACTGAATAGAAATGGATCTACCTAAACATAGGGAAAAATTCCAATAATAGCCCAGCACGTGTGGTTTTGCTCCATAGGTCAGTGTGAATGATCCTTTAGGAGTTGTTAATGATCTGAAATTAGGGGAATGCTTAACTGACTAAGGGTATGTCCAAGTGAAATACAATGGCATGGTGATGCTAACTGCACAGGCCCGTGGCTGGTTACAGAGGGAAAGAGGGTGAGCTAGGTGACTGCGATCGCGACCTCTCCATCCAAAGGGGTGGCTGTGCATGGAACCGAAGGGTGATGGAGCTGCATTGGCTGGGACTGGTCTGGGGACACAGGGGTTGCATGCCAAGCTTTGTACATACTCTAGGTGGCAGACAGACTGCTCCCCTGTCCCTTGCCCGATGCTCTCAGTGCTGCCGACCACTCCGTGGCACGCATTTATCTACCGTGTGACCCTCCACTTTCTGCCTTCCAGAGTCACACTTCCCCGGCTGCCCTTCCTCCCCTCTGGCTGATCAGCTCCAGTCCCCTGTGTGCCCAGTGTGCCTCTCATCCCATCTCCTGTTTCCCCAGAAAATTAAAGAGATCACCTATATGCACTCAGAAGGCATCCTGGCTGGGGAGCTGAAGCACGGGCCCCTGGCACTAATCGACAAGCAGATGCCAGTCATCATGGTCATCATGAAGGACCCTTGCTTTGCCAAATGCCAGAACGCACTACAGCAGGTCACCGCCCGCCAGGTGAGGGCTAGAGCCACCCCGCTCCCATTCTCCACACTGCCCACCTCACCATATCTACCAGCACCGGCTGCAAACACACTCTCCCCTGGACCTCCTTGTGAGTAGTGCACACCTTTGGGAAGGAAGTGGTCAGCCTGCAGCAGTGGGCCACAGTGACCTAGACTGCCCTGAGCCGCCCTGGCTCCCGTCTGGAGGCAGAGGAGGTACTCCCACTGGAGAGCAGAGCAGCACTGCCCCAGCTCTGGTGTAGAGTCAGGTTAGATCCCACAGGCTTACAGCTTAGTCCTTACCTCAGACATCAGCTGCAAGCTCAGGGCTGCGCTGTCCACCCCCGACCAGTTAGCTACAAATTTCAGAGTTCCTGCTTTCCCCTCAGGTTCAGCAATTCTCTAGAATGACTCACAGAACTCAGGAAAGTGACATACTTGCTACTACAGTTTTATCACAAAAGATGCAAATCATGGCCAACTGCAGAGAAGATCCCCATACAGAGAAGATCCCCATAGTGTGTGGATCCCAGATGTGAAGCTTCAGTGTCCTCAGAAGGTGGCACTCTCACAGCACATTCGTGTGTGTCAGCCGAGAGCTCACCTGAGCTGCTGGCTCTGGTGCCCAGAGTTTTTATTAGGGTCTTATTAAGTGGCATGATTGATTAGATCACTGGTCATGTGACTAAACTCAGTCTCCAGCCCCATTTCTGTCCTGGGAGGTTGGGAGGCCAAGGAGGTCAGGCTAGCTTAGAGCCCTACCCATCTAATCATGTGGTTGGTCTTTCTGGTCAGCCCCAATCCTAAAGCCATCTATGGGCCATCATGCAGTCACCTGATTAGCATAAAGTAAGTTGAAGTCCAACAGCCTTCCCTGAATAACAAAAGACACTCACTTCTATCACCTGGAAAAACCTAAAAGTTAGGCTCCCTCCCAGGAATTGGTGACAAAGTCCAGACAAAGTTTTATACAAAAGACCACTACCCTGAGGGAAGAGGGCAGAGGACCATCAGATCCATCCTGAGAGTTCAGGAGGTTACAGGGAGGTAAAATCCAACAAGGGGCTCCATCCAGCTGCTGCCATACTTGGCTTGGCACGGAGGCCAGAGAGATGGCATGAACACAATTGCATAGTCTCTTCACTTAAAACCCCTCCTGCAGCTTCCCATCCAACTATAGTAACCCCTAAGCCTGACCCCTCCCTCCCACTTCACTGAGTCCCAGGGACTCCCACTTTCCTATTTCCCACTCACACCCAACTCCTTTGCAGTGGCTGTTCCCTCTGCCTGGAAAGTTCTTCCTAGAAATCTGCAGAGTTGGTCTGTCACTATTCAGGTCTCAATCCAAACATCTGCTTTCTTGAGAGGGCTTCTCCAGTCACATTACCTTGTTGCCTTTGTGGCATTTCTCTGAAATTCATCTGTACTAGATGACAATGAGCCCCATTACATTCAGGAGCGGGTCTACCCTGCCCTTCAGAAGGCACGCTGAAGCCACCCAGCAAATGGTGCTGAATGACGCAGCAGGATGGCAGTCCCCTTACCAGAGGAAGAAACACGCCCCAAACCACCAAACACTCGTGTCCTGTACTAATCACTTCACCCACCCATAATTCCAGCAAAAGATTACTGTTATCATAGAAGTGATGTTGACCAAATGCTCTGCGTGTGTGAGATTGCTACTTTCTGAGAGTATCTACTTTGTGGTCATGTTTCTCTGCTTTAGGGTCGCCCGATTATACTGTGCTCCAAGGATGACACGGAGAGTTCCAAGTTTGCATATAAAACAATCGAGCTGCCCCACACCGTGGACTGCCTCCAGGGCATCCTGAGTGTGATCCCTCTACAGCTTCTTTCCTTCCACCTGGCTGTTCTCCGAGGATATGATGTGAGTCTAAGAATGGCACCTGATCTGGCAAAGAGGACAGATATAACCCCACAGGTGTTCTTATTTGGAATACTTATTTGGAATAAACAATGATAGGAGAAATAATTTCACTTAAAGAAATCTTCTTTTTAAAGTAGCTTATTATATCCCCTGAAACCTGAAAACAAGCTGGAAAACTGCAAAATATGTAAAGGAAGACATCAAACCATAACCTCATCAGCCAGAGACAATTGACAAATTTAATGTTTTATTCTAGATTTCTTTTCCTGTGCCATGTATTTTTTTAAACTTTTTTTTTGTTGTTTGAGACAGAGTCTCATTTTGTCACCCTTAGTAGAGTGCCCTCGTGTCATAGCTCACAGTAACCTCAAACTCATGCGCAAAGCAATTCTCTTGCCTCAGCCTCCCTGGCAGCTGGGACTACAATGCTCAGCTATTTTTTTTTTTTCTATTTTTAGTAGAGACGGGGTCTCACTCTTGCTCAGGCTGGTCTCAAACTCCTGAGCTCAGGCAGTCCACCTGCCTGAGCCTCCCAGAGTGCTAGGAATACTTAACATTCTCAGTATTAAAATTTTGCATCTTCCCTTTATTATAGTACAAGTATTTCTTCCATTTTTGTGATTTTTGTTATAGGAACATCTAACATTATGTGATATTCCATCACAGTCATATGACATGATTTCCTTAACAATTAGTCTTCTGTTATTTAAACTTTCCTAATGTTTTTGCCTTCACAAATAAAATAACACTGAACATCTTTGTACATACAACTTTGTCCCACATTTAAGATTTGCCCTTGGGCGGCACCTGTGGCTCAAAGGAGTAGGGCGCTGGCCCCATATGCCAGAGGTGGTGGGTTCAAACCCGGCCCCAGCCAAAAACGGCAAAAAAATAAATAAATAAATAAATAAAATTCCCCTTAAAAAAAATAAAAAAGTTAAAAAAAAAATTTGCCCTTAGTCTAGCAAATGAGTTAACCTTTTGGATTCCTAACATACATTGCCAAATTATATTCCAGAGAAGAACCAATTTGTGATCTCACCAGCAAGTGTCTTAAGAATACACAATTCATTGTGCAAAGAAATAGAAGTCTTATTAAAATTTTATTTTGAGAAGCTTTTATTTTTATTTATTTATATTTATGTATTTATTTATATTTATGTATTTATTTTTTGAGACAAAGTCTCACTCTGTCACTCTGGGTAGAGTGCAGTGGTGTTGTTATAGCTCAATGCAACCCCATACTCCTGGGTTCAAGCAATCCTCCTGCTTCAGCCTCCTGAGGAGCTAGGACCATAGGTGTGCACCACTACTTCCAGCTAATTTTCTCAATTTTTAGTACAGATGGGGTCTTGCTCTTGCTCAGGCTGGTCTCAAATGCCTGAGCTCAAATGATCCTCCCGCCTTGGCCTCCCAAAGAGCTAGGATTATAGGCATGAGCAACTGTGCCAGGCTAGAAAGCTTTTAAAAATATATAACAGTAGATAGAATAATATGACAAGCACCTGAATTCGTCCAGAATTGACATTTCTTAGCATTTTGTCATATTTGTTTCATCTTTTTAAACATATAAATGTATTAAGACAATGCAGATAAGGTTGAAGCCCACTTTCTAAGCCATTCCCAATCACATTTCCTTCCTACTCCTCACCCTAAATTAACAAGTTACATGGGATTCATATGTATCCTGCAAGAAAAGCGGATTTTTAGTACTACAAATTGAGCTGTTATTAAAAGCATGGATCGTATTCTTCCAATAGTGTTAACATAGCATGATACACATCAGATACACAATAATTGTTTATTGAATGAATTAAACATTATACAGTTAAATGAAGCTTCTGGAATAAGAACTCCACAGTTCTGTGGGTAGCTTATGGTTGGAGGTGACCTGGACGTCCGTCTCCTTGTTTTCAAGCCCTCTGATGGTAGTCTTTTAGATAGAGCAGGTTTCTGAGTTTTGTGGGGTCCTGAACAACCTCTTTCTTTCCTTTTAGGTTGACTTCCCCAGAAATCTAGCCAAGTCTGTCACCGTGGAATGAGAAGACCAGGACAAGACCATCACCACCTTCAGTCTGATTCCAGACCTGTCCTGACAGCAGGGATGCGACGTGTTCTGCGTGTTCACAGTAGAGCTTGACAGCTTCGACGTGCCTTGTACCCAAGTGCTTTTGCTTACAGCAAATACTGTTTCTCTGTGTCCTGCAGTCGCCAGAGGAGAAGAGAATCATTGTTTACACACAGGGATCAGAGCAGACTTTTCCACTACTGTGCAATAGAGATACAGCTCTCTTCAGAGTAACTGTGAACCTTTTTTTAACCAATATTAGTTAGCTTTAAAAGACAAATTATTTATAATGACAACTGTATAGTTTTTAAGTTATTTTTCTATGTGGCTTTCTGGCCCATACTGTGCATCCCAGCCACCCACAGTATGCTGTCTCTGGGTTTGCTCCTGGCGGGTGGCATTCATCTCAGATTTGAGCACAAGGCATTGATTGACCCTCTGGACTCCTTTCTTCTTTCCTTTCCTTTCCAGGCTGCTCCTGAATCACATCTCCTGACTTTAGGAAGCCACTCCAGCCATCTGCCTAGGCTGCCTATAAGTCCAATTGAAATCTCAACTTCCTTCAGCATTTTCTTCTCTCTATAGCCCAGATCCCTCCAACCCCCCAACTTCTGTTTAATCTGATCATGGTTCTTTCTAAGCCCAGGTTGTGTTTTGTTCCTGCTCCCTGCCCATAGTAAAATGGCTTGAAATATCCCATGCAAGAGAGTAGTGTCAAGTGGGCTACCTTATTCTCTGTTTAAAAGCATGCACAATCAAAGTCCTATGCAATTTTAAGACAATAAACAACATACAATTTTTTTCTCATGTGTTTTGATTATGTTAACCTTATTCTTTTTGTGTACTTTGGGTTTTTGAGCTCTGGGCCGGAGGTCAGCAGTGTTTAGAGGAGCAGAACTGTTTGTTAGTAACCACTGGCATTTTCCACACCTGTGACTCTCAGGCTTCTACTACAAAACCAAGAACTATTCTATAGCATACACAAAGGGCAGATTTGAGACTTGGATGAGGGTCCATGGAACCAGAAGGGGGTTGGGCCACTTCATGCTGCTCCAGATGGTTGCCCAAAGCCAGGAGGCTGCATAAAGTGACACTTCCAAATTTGTATCCCTCCCACCCCCCCAATGAGCCTGTTATAGTCACTGATTTTATTAATAAAATTAGGCAGGAAGATAGAAAGCCAGAGACAGAGTTCTGAAGGTTTGTGAGGTTGGAGTTTAGGCTCCCTACATAAGCGCTATTGCACACAGCTTGAATGATGTCTTCTTGACAACGAATTAAGCCTCAGTTTTGAATTACCTGTGGGCCACTCAGCAACCTTCCCATTCTTTTCTATGCTCTTCCCTGTATCACAGAGTTCAGAAACCTGGAAACTACATTTCCAGGTTAAATTCTACCAGGGACATAAACTCGAGGGCAATTTGGAACATAGTTGAGGGGCAGAAACAGATGGGAACCTGCAGGGGTTTAACAGAGGGGTTTTGCTATGCCTTTGGGTGTTCCCCAAAACTTGTCCAGCTCAATACTCCCAGCAGTGGTGGCCACAAACAGTTTACTATAGCTCCTCCAAAATCCCAACTTTGGAGAGCTAGCAGGAGCCAGGAGTCCCACAAGCTTTCCCTGACCCCCACCCTCCAGGCCTCCACAGAAACTAATGAGGGGGTGAGTCCTGGAAATGGCCTAGACTGGTTTCTGTCTTACTGACCAAACCATGGCCAGTGCAACTTCTGAAATTAGGCGACTCTTTACAAATCAGCCGAACCCTTTTTACCTGGACAAGACCCAGGAAGTGTGTCTTTATCCTTACACCAGAGAGGCAATAACCATCCCGACCTTTGTGCTGTTTGTTCCTTGTCTCTGTCCCCAACAACAGCCTGCCTAGTTTTGAAAGCAGCAAGCATACACTAGCCGTAAGGAGAGGCACTCTCCCACTGGACAGAGGCTTTGGGAGGAGGTGAGCAGTCAGTCTCTAGGTTGTAGTCTAATTTCTGCTTCTCCGGGTGTTGGTAAGGCCCCTTCTGGGGAAGACTGTGAGAATGGTCACGAGTCTCAGAAAACACAGGGCTGAGTGGCAGGCCAGGCACTGGACATGGAGCAGAAATATGGTCAGAGGGCAGGGGCTGCCCAGTACCTTCTTCCTAAGCTCGCCATGACCACCCTCCAGCTCTCAGAGGGAAAGCTAGAAACACTTTTGTGAGTGATGTGCATGTTCCAGAGAGCAGGAGGGGAAAGACCCTCATCAGTGTGTGGTCAGGATGAGCCAAGTCCTGCTGAGAACCTGGGCTAAGCTCTCCTGGGCATCCTGTCCTCAGTTAAAAAAAAATGTCTGGATGGAAGTGAGGTCTTAGGGATGACAGTCTACCTCCCAGGTGGCACTGTTGCAGCATGGTACCACCCTGGGGCACTTTTTACCTTCCTCCCTAATATTCCCTTGCCATGTCCTCTGGACTGGGCTCCTGTTTCCTTTATCTGTGTTTTTCTCCTTCTGAGTTTCCTTTTTTGTTTTAGTGAAGCATATCCTTTTTTTTTTTTTTGAGACAGAGTCTTGCTTTCTTGCCCCAGTAGAGTGCCATAGTGTCTCAGCTCACAGCACCCTCAAACTCTTGGGCTCAAGCAATTCTCTTGCCACGGCCTCCCAAACAGCTGGGACTACAGGCGCAGGCCATAACACCCGGCTATTTTTAGAGACAGGGTCTTGCTCTTGCTCAGACTGGTCTTGAAATCCTGAGCTTAGGCAATCCACCTACCTCGCCCCGAGAGTGCTAGGATTACAGGCATGAGCCACCCCACAGGCCAGAAGCATATTCTTCTTGAGAAAAAGTGCTTGGAAAATGTCTTAGTCCTTTCAAGCTGCTATATCACTGACTGTGTTGCTTATAAAAAACAGAAATTTATTTCTCATAGTTCTGGAGGCTGGGAAATCCAAGATCAAGGCACCAGCAGATCTGGTGTCTGGTAAGGGAGGTACAAATGTGGCAGTCTTCTGTGTCCTCACATTGCAGAAGGGGCAACAGAGCTCTCTGTGACCATTTTTATAAGGGCACTCATCCCACCAATGATAGCTCTACCCTCATGACCTAATCACCAAAAGCCTCCCAAAGGCCTTATCTCCCAACCCATCACATTAGAAATTAGGATTTCAGCATATGAATTTGGGGGTGCACATTCACACTACAGCAGAAGGCAGATTTTTTGAGGTCCTGCATGTCTGGAAATCACTTACTACTATGGCTTATCCCTGCTTCAAATTATAGCTCCTGATTATGGCCTGTCTTGGGACCCTCACAACTCCTTCTGGTGTCATGGTGGGAGTGAGCTGAGGGGTATACCTTGGCTGGATTCCTTTCTCTGTCCTACCCCTCTTCTGCTGCACTACCAGCCTGACCCAAGTCCTCAGTGCCCTTGGAACCTGGGTCACAGGCTTGCTGCCCTCCTTCCCCCCTAGCCCATCAACCTCCCAGTCTGCAAGGTCCTGCTCTTCCCCTCACTCTGGCCCTGGCCCTGGCCCTTCCATAGACCCTGGTGAAGTGTAACTGCTGCTCTACCTCCACAGTTACCATTTGTCAACCACTGTCCCCCCACTCTTCCAGTCCCCAATGTCCTGGAGTCCTGAGCCCATCTGTTTCAGGGAGAGCAGGGCCACAAGGTTACCTCATCCCATCCACAGATCTCTGAGCTTTTCCTCCAAGTGGCCAGCCTCTTGGCCTCACATCCAGCTTCATTAGCCAAACGCAGATCTGGCAACACCCCAAACACTGGCTTGCCCACCATCTTTTATGCCTCCAAGACCTGCTGGAACCTGATCAAAGGCCACAGGAGTTGTCTCAAAAGAAGCTCAGCCCTAGGGTTCCTAGGGGACCTTCAGCACTGCACTCTTCCCCTCCCCTCCCCCACCCCCCGCCGGGCCGCTCTATTCCTCAGATACAGAGGTTTGATTCCTGCCACCAAGCAGACTCCTCCCCTGTCCCTGATCACTTATCTACACACGGCCATCTCTTCGCACCTCCCCTCCCCCACTACAACCTGACTTTTGCCTGCACCCTACAAACCCTTGTCTGTGGCGCCGCAATCAACAACAGACTCCAAGGTCCATGCCTCTGCACCCTCTTTCCTTGTCGCCTCCCGGGGTTACTGCACTTGGGGCTCTGGTCTCCCTCCAGGCCGCCTCGCCCTGCGAGCCTGCACCTGCACCTGCAGCCAGGAGGCCTGGCTCCCGCTTGGCGCCCCGCCCCCGCCGTTTCTGCCCCCAGTTCGGTTCCCCAGCCGGTAGGCCCACTCTCGCCGCCGCCTCCCAGCTCTGCGTTCGGCCGCTGGCGTCGGCCTCTTGCCGGGAAAGCTGACACAGCGAACGCGCCGCGCCGTGCACGCCGCAGCCCCAAGCTCAATGCAGGTCGGCCAGCGCAGCTCACCGGCCCGGGGTTAAGCCGCCAGCGGAATCTCGACCCAGCCCTTTCAGAACTGGATCGGCCTCTGCCCCGCCCGCACGCGGCAGGGCCCTCCCCCCTGGCGCGATTGGCCGCGCCTGCCCGGCTCTCTGTGCACGGATTGGTCGGCCCGCGGGTCGGTCAGGCCCGGCGCCGCGGCGGCGGCGGCGGCAGAGAAGGGAGCCCGACCGGAAGGGTCGAAGCGCTCCGGTGCCCCTCACACCCACTGCGGCGGCGGCGGCGGTGGGGCGGAGCGGAGCGAGGTGGGGCGGCCGGCCGAACCCGGGCAGTGGAGCCGGGAGCCATCAGCTTGCAGTGCCGCCAGTCAGCCCGCCCGCCCTCTCCCGCTGGCGCGGCGACGGGGAGGCGAGGTGAGCCCGGCGAGCGGGCTAGGCCCGGCCGGGGCTGCTGGGGCCGGGGCCCACCGGAGAGGGGCGGCGGGGCGGCTGCGCTGCGGTAGTCTGCAGGGTGGGCCTGGGGTCTGCGGGGCACTGGCGGCCGTAGCCTCCGCCCTTGTCCCCCGGGATGCGTCAGTCGCCTCCTTCCACCCGGCTGTCAACGTCCCCGGGCTGGGGGCCGGCTCCTCGGCCTGGCCCCGCAGACCTGTCTGGGAATCTGTGGGCGCCATCCCTCCTGATTGTAGGGCGCTCATCTGCTCTCCTGCTCTACATACCCAGGGACCCGGATTTGGTTCCTGCGACCTTGGCCAAGGCCCTGATCTTCGCTTTCCTTGGTTTTCCCCTCAGGAAAATGGGGGAAACAACCCCTCAGGTTGTATTACTGTGTGAAAGCTCCTGGGCGGGAACCTAGAGCAGATTTTTGGAAAATTGGGCGAGATACTGCCCCTTGCTGGTGTAAATATGATAGGAACCTATGATAGGAGCCCCCTTCTCATCTGCCCTCGGGTCCCCTTCCCCCCACACTCTTCTAGTGCCTTGTCATTGCACAAATGCCCAGCACCGCCAGAGAAGGTTCACCCTACCTTTCTTACCACCCCTCCCGATCCCAGAATGCTACTTCCCCACCCCCATTGTCTCACCTGCCTTAAATATGGCTACCCCCTGTTTGCCCCAGGACCTTTGCCCTTGCTGTTTCCCATGTTTAGTGTTGTCTCCTGGGTGTTTACACAATTGTTTCTTTCTGCTCCTTCTTCTGACCAGATGTCTCATTATTGGTGAGGCCTCCCTTTACCACCCTCTTTCTTCCCCAGTCATTCTATTTCTTTTTTTTTGTTTCATTTTCTTCCTAGCACTTACTCTCGTTTGAACCTATTCTGTTTATTTACCTGTTTGTTTTCTGTCTCCGCCACTACAGTGCAACTTTATGAAAACAGGTAGCTGTCTGATTTGTCCACTGCTTTAACCCCAGTGCTTAGAAAGCACACGATAAGTGTGTAGTAATACCAGTTCAATGAATGAGTGATCTAAGGAATGATTCTGCCTGCCCTTGGTCTCTGCCTTATGTGTTCATGTACTGACTTCTGACTAACTTGTGAAACTTGTAAACAGAGGGAAGCGTCTCCTATTTTGTGAAACAGTTTAATGTCCTTGACCCCTTTATTTGGTAACTGTCAGAACAAGCTGTGATATGAAAATACTGCGTTTTTATAATGGTTCAGCTCTAGCTTCCTTCTACACATTCAGGCTACATTTCCTGAATTCTGAATTTTCTAGGTCACACTTAATGCTAGGCCCTAGGGACAGAAAGGAATAGCAACAGGGTCCCTTTCCCCAGAGAGCCCAGGAGCCCTGTAGAGAAGGCAGGCATATAGTCAGCTATGCGGTACCCCTGCTGTAGTGGAGGACAGTGCGGTACCCCTGCTGTAGTGGAGGAACTATGCCATGTAAGTGTGAAGGAGGTGACAGGTGGTGCTGTTGGGCCTGGAGGATGATGAGAAATTTGCAAAGCAGTGAGAGGCACAAAAGTGTGAAAGGTCAGGGCCAAGGAAAGACCTTAGCTCAGTGTAGACCTGGGAACCAGCCTGCAGGGCCAGGAGTAAGGGCATAGAGTCATGGGGCCCCTGGAGAACCAGAAACTCACCCAGCAATTTTATAAAAGAAGATAGAACTCCAAATTTCTATCTATACTCTTCTGAATTTTAAATGTTGGCAGTAGCTAATTAAAATTCATTTAAAAGTGATTCAAGCCAAATATAGACCTCATTCAGCTTGGTTGCAGGATTGTCAGCCTCCAGGACAGGGTGTGTGGGAAATAGCTATAAGGAGCTAGAAAGGTAGCCTAAGGCCAGGGGAACCAGGTTCTCTTTGCCCAGGTACCAGCCCAGGTACTAATTTGATTGTCATTGGAGACCTGTTATTAGCACCTATAAAACCCACTTTTACCAAGGGAGAGACAGAGGCTCATGGAGTTTCAGCATGCTGCTACTGGTAAGCATAATTTGAACCCAGGTGCCCTCCCCAAGCATTCTTTCCCTGGGTTATTCTCTGTTGGCTTTTAATTTGTTCTGGAAGAACAACATCTAGTCTCTTTAATGTTTTCCTTCATTTAACCTTTTTTTTTTTTTTTTCTTTCAAAAGGATCCTACAGGGGCGGCACCTGTGGCTCAAAGGAGTAGGGTGCTGGCCCCTATTGTGGCATAATATTCTTTGGAGAGTTTTCTTTCATTTTCCTGATAATTTAATTTTGCATGATGCCGGGACTTTAAAATAATTTGACAGATGAAAATCTGTTTATTTAGTTTCCTAAATAAATTTTAGAAAGTATACTTGAATTTGCCTATTTATAATAAAAATCTCAATTTTTATGGATGAAGAAAATTACCAGACAATGCAGTTAATAGTGAGTAAACCAGTTGTTTTCATCATATAAAAGATAAAAAAGAAACCAGGGTTGTTGGTTTTTTGGGGTTTTTTTTGCAGTTTTTGGCCTGGGCCTGAGCCTGGGTTTGAACCCACCACTTCTGGCGTATGGGGCCGGCGCCCTACTCCTTGAGCCACAGGCGCTGCCCCAAGAATAGTTCATTTTTAATAATTTTTGTTTTGCCTTAATAATTTGTAATTGATTGTATGAACAATATTGGTCTTTTTATTTTAGCTGTTTATTTTGAGGACTTTTTTTTTTTGAGACAGTCTCACTTTGTCACCTGAGGTAGAGTGCTGTAGCATCACAGCAATCTCCAGCTCTTGGGCTTAGGCAATTCTCTTGCTTCAGCCTCCAGAGTAGCTGGGACCACAGGCACCCACCACAGCGCCCGGCTATTTTTTTGTTGCAGTTTGGCCAAGCAGGGTTCGAACCTGCCACCCTTGGTATATGGGACTGGCGCCCTATTCACTGAGCCACAGGCCCTGCCCTATTTTGAGGACTTTCAAACTTAAA
The DNA here is from genome assembly GCF_027406575.1 of Nycticebus coucang. Lineage (NCBI taxonomy): Eukaryota > Metazoa > Chordata > Mammalia > Primates > Lorisidae > Nycticebus > Nycticebus coucang. Next base: position 83,516,956 of record NC_069796.1, read on the forward strand.
CACGAACAGAATTGTGTCCAGCTTCAACAATTATTAACTCCTTGCCAATCTTATTTCATCTCTAACATCCTCCACTTAACACACTTACCCCTATATTATTTTCAAGAAAATCCTGAATGTCATATTTTATCCATCTGGGTCTAAATGATAAGGACTCTTTTAAACTTAAAAAATCAATAATTCTTTAATATCATCACATAATTAGTAGTCAAATTTCTATCCCATGAATTTTACAGTTTCTTTAATAGTTTGAAGGTGAATCCATATAGGGTCCATGCTTTATAATTGGTTGATAATGTCTTAAGTTTCTTTTAATCTGTAGATTCTCCCTCTATTTCTTTTTTGATTTCCTTGTAGTTTTTTTGTCGAAGCAATTGGGTTGTTTGGAAACATTTCCATAGTTGGTAATTGGTTGCATCTCTGCAATGTAATTAACATATTTCTAGTTGCTGACAATTAGTAGTTGGATGTAGACAAGGTGTGGTCATATTTAGGGTGCAATCTCAGGTCAAGATGCCTTCTGGTGGGCTGTATGCTTCGATCTAGAGGTACCCTGAGGTTCTGTGCCTATCCCTGTTTTACAGATGAGAAAAATCACTTGCCCCAGGCTGCCTAGATAAGTGGCACAGAAACTCTGGATCTTAACCACTGTTCCACACTGCCCTGCTACATTTATTCTCCTGATTAGTTGTGCCTTTAACAAACATTTACTGGGCACGAACTGTGTAATTAGCATAAGACTGAGGAATAAGTCAGACACATCTTCAGCTCTTAAGGAACTTACAGAGTAGAAGTGGAGGTAGGCCTGCAATGTAATATAAATTAAATACAGCTTGAGTGGCAAAATAGAGGGCACACCCAGCATGGTTAGAAGGGAAAGAATGTAGAAGAAAACTTATAAGAGAAGCAGGTGCTGAACTAGATTTTGAAGGAGAATGAAGTTTGACCAGGAGAACAGAAGGGAGAAGGAAGTTGTTTTAGGCAGATGGAACAGCTTGGCAGAAGCCTGAAGGTGCACAGTAGCTGGTGTTTCTGCTGATCCAAGGTTGTTTGATAATTGCCAGAGACTGGGCCAGAGGGCCTGCCATCTTCTATGTTGTGTGAAGGCAGCAAATCTTAATCTCAATGCAGTCACATCCCTGTTCAAAGAATTCAAACATTCTTTGATCACTGCTATTTTCAACAAATCTCTCACTTTTTAAAATTCCTTATTTTGAAATAAGTATAAATTAACAAGGAGTTACAAAAAATAGTAAGAGAGATCCCATGTACCCTTTACCCAGTTTTCTCCAATAGTTGCATGTTTACATAACTCTGGTATAGTATCAAAACCAGGGCATTGTCTGTCTCGGTGCCTGTAGCTCAGCGCCTAGGGCGCCAGCCACATACACTGGAGCTGGGGGGTTCAAACCCAACCCAGGCCTGCCAAACAACAATAACAACTACAACCAAAAAATAGCTGGGCATTGTGGTGGGTGCTTGTAGTCCCAGCTACTTGGGAGGCTGCGGCAAGAGCATCACTTAATCCCAAGAGTTTGAGGTTACTGTGAGCTGTGATGCCACTGCACTGTACTGAGGGCAACATAGTGACACTCTGTCTCAAAAAAAAAAAAAGCCAGGAAATTGGCATTGATACAATGTATGTACTGTTCATTTTTATTTTTTATCACCTGGAGATTTGTATAACCACTACCACTGCGATCAAGATTCAGACTGTTTTATCATCCCAAAGATCTGCTTGTGCTACCCCATTGAAGACAAGCCATCCACCTGTCCCTTACCATTCATAACCCTGGCAACCACTAATCTGTTGTACATTGCCATAGTTTTGTCATTTCAAGAATATTGTATAAATGGAGTTATACAATATGTGACCTTTGATACTGGCTTTTGTTTTTTTTTTTTCACTGAATATGATGCCCTTGAGATCACCCAAGGTGTTATGAGTATCTGTATCAGTAGTTTGGTTCTTTTATTTGCTGAGTCGTAGTTCATGGTATGGATATGCAGCAGTTTGTTTAACCATTCACCCACTAAAGGACATTGGGATTGTTTCTGGTTTTTCACTGTGACAAATAAAGCTACTATGAACAGTTGAGTACAGGTTCTGGTGTGGACAGATCTCTCTTCCTAAAGTGGCATCTGTGCAGTGGTTTGCAAGTATCAGGAATGGAAACTTGGAGAGTGCTTCTGCTGCTGCCATCTTGGGAGTGATAAGAAGGCCTTACCCAGGGCACTGAAGATGTGGGCTGAAAAGAAGGGAGAACGGACAGGCCCAGGAGCCTGAGAAGGGGCTGGTGGAGAGGGTCCTTGCTGGGTCCTTAGGAACAAAGGTGGGTGAAGTGATAGCCAAATACTAGTTGTTACTTTGTATTGTAGCGTATACTGTAGCTTACGGCCCTGGGAGACTTTGTGTTCTTGACTTTCAAAGAAAAGTTAAGTGATATGAAGGTATTTTTCATAAGAATTAAAGAAGAAAAATAGAACAATTTCATGAAAAAATTTCAGCAGCAAGGATTGAGAGTGATGGTGAGAATCTGCCTTTAATCACAGTCAGTTGGGTATTTTGAAATTATTGTAATTAAAGGTTTAATTGAGTCTGTTGATCACTGAATCACCTTCATCTTCAGAAGGAAAAGTGTTTTGGTAGGGGGAAGCCAATAGAATGAAATGTGAAGACCTCTGTTCTTCTGACCTGGTCCTGACCAACCTTGTTTGCATTCTAAATAAAATTGGAGATTTTGCAGTAGTGTGTTGAGAGGAACATGAACTTTGTGGTCACACCACGTAGATTCAAATCTGGGTCATGCTGGGAATTTGGGCAACTCCCTTACTGTCTCCAAACCTCAGTTTTCTCATTTGCAGTGTGGGGATAGTATTATGCCCCTCGCAGTTTGTTAAGAGAATGTTTATGAACGTGCGCCTGGAGCCTGGCCCTCTCTGCTGCCTTCAGTTGCACCTGCCTCAGCCCGTGCTCCATGCATGTGTCAGAGTGATCATTCCACAGCTCTTCATTTAAATATTTTTGTTTAATCGACTTTTTAATGTGAAATGTGTGCATTTTTAAAAAAGAAATCAGGACAGAAAGTTAAAATGAGAAGAGTGAAACTTTCTTATTTTCCACTATTTTTCTGTACTTTCTGAGCATAGTGTGTGTATTTTTATGTACATTGACATTTATCATGTGCACTCTTCTTCAGGTTGCTCCTTAGACATCTTTCCATATCACGACATGAAGTCCCCACGTTCTGTTCAGTGGCCTTACTGTACTTTTATGCCATAATTTTTTTTTTTTTTTGTAGAGACAGAGTCTCACTTTATGGCCCTCGGTAGAGTGCCATGGCATCACACAGCTCACAGCAACCTCCAACTCCTGGGCTTAAGCGATTCTCTTGCCTCAGCCTCCCGGGTAGCTGGGACTACAGGCGCCCGCCACAACGCCCGGCTATTTTTTGGTTGCAGTTTGGCCGGGGCCGGGTTTGAACCCGCCACCCTCAGTATATGGGGCCGGCGCCCCACCGACTGAGCCACAGGCGCCGCCCTTTTTATGCCATAATTAATTCAGTCAGTCCACAGTATACATTTTAGGCTATTTTTAGTTTTTGCCTGTTATAAGAAAAGTGCTACAAATGTCCTTGCACAAATACCTTTGAATACTTGTACGCATATATTTGTTAAGATACATTTATAGAATTGTAGTTATCAGGTTAAGATACATTTGCATTTAAAACTTTCATTAGCTATCACCTATGTTCCTTCCAAAAAGTGTTTTACCAATTTACAGCTCTTACCAACATGTACGAAAGTACCCATTGGGTTGAGACTGTGAACAAACTTGAGTTTAGCTCTTGCCTTTTCCAGGAAGCCTTCTTATATCTATCCCTCTCTCCCTACACTTGTTCACTCCTTTCCCTCCAACTTTGGAAGAGCTCCTGGCCTGGGGGAAGGAGGCAGATCCGCAAAACTGTTGCAGCCCAGCGGTGGGCTCTGCACAGTGCAGAGGCAGCAGGAGGGAGCCGGAGCTGCAGTGACGGTGGCGCCTGAGCAGTAGAGCAGGCTGCTAACATGGTCGCATAAAGAATTCTTGTACTTCCCAATTTGTAAAACTGTTTTCTGAGCCCCGGTTGATGGTCTATTTTGTCGAAATATAATCTCAACAATTGCCTCATTATTAGCTAAATTACATGCTTTCTCGGGTTACCTTGAAGTTCTTTCTCTTGTTCTCATGGAGCCCAAGCTTGACAGAATATTCGACAGGTTCGTTCTTAGGTGATTTTTTTTCCTGCCTAATAAGGGCAATTATTTTAATTTTAGAATTATTTTAAATCTTGAGATGAAATTACCTTAGTAATTCTAGAACCCACTCTGGGAGGCTGAGGCGGGTGTGTTGTTGAGCTCACAGGTTCAAAACCAGCCTGAGCAAGAGCGACACCCGGTCTCTACTAAAAATAGAAAAAATTAACTGGGTGGCTTGGCAGGCACCTGTAGTCCCAGCTCCTCAGGAGGCTGAGGCAAGAGAATCGTTTGAGCCCGAGAGACTGAGGTTGCTTCGAGCTGTGATATCACAGCACTCTACCCAGGGTGAGAGAATGAGAGTCTGTCTTAAATAAATAAATAAATAAATAATTCTAGAACCTAATGTGATTGAATGTACTCCCAAAATTCAAAGATGCTAATCTAACCTTATACTTACTAATCTGTGTACAGGTTGCAAGCAACTGTAGCATAGACTTTCAGAGCTGCTCCACAGAGTTGAGGTTGATTTGTGTGGGCAGGTGGCCCAGAATGGGGGGCAGCTCTGTGTTGCAGGGTCACTCAGGAGCCCGACTGTAGGCAGCCCTACCATCAACAGTTAATCTCTCAGCCAGTAACCAGGGAGAAAGAGAGATAATAGAGCAAACAGCTTTATATAAAAACAAATGTGATCTGGAAGTGGCATACATTACTTCTGCTCACGTCTCACTGGGCCAAAAGTCAGACAATTGGCCATACCTGGGAAGGCTGCCAGGTATCATCTCTAGTTGGGCAGCCATTTGTCCTACCACAATGGGGAAGCTTCTGCTACTAAAGCAAGGAAGGGGGCAGTGGATCTTGCAATCTCTCAGGACCTGTGTGTCCCTCTTGTGGGTTGGTGGCTCCCACGGACCTTAGGACCAAGCCTAGATGGCTGTGAGGGGCTTCCAGGGCTCATGGTAATCTGACCTCATTTTTTTCTCTCCAGCTTCATTCTCCCTCTACCCAACAAAACTAAATCTCAAGAGACTTATTACATTCAGAGTGTGCCTCCGCCTCTCTATGTGCTACTTCTCCACCCCATAACCCCAAATCTTTTTCATCCTTCTGGGTTTAGGACCCTCCATGTATGGGGTCTCTTCCTGAGTGTGGGCTCACTGAGGGCAGGTGCTGTGTTTTGGCACAGGACCATGTCTACAGTGGTGCTCAGTAAATGTTTTGAAATAACCAGTGTCACTGGTGTATTTATAATCTGGCAGAGGAACAGTTGCCCCCAGTAGAACAGGATGTAGTGGGTTCCCGTGTTTTATCTAGTGTGTCTCTAATCCTTTGCACTTACATCTTCCTAGGCTAGCTGAGCAGTTCACTGTGTCTGGACGCAGTCAGTTGGAGCTCTGTGCCTCGGCTGTCCTTCTCTGACAAAGTAAACTATGGCCGATGCTCCCTCCTTCACGAAGCCTTCCTTGCCTTCCACACCCCTGCCAGTGTGTAGAATCTCTTTTGCCTTTTGATTTTGTTTACATTTTGTTTATGGCCCTTATCTTGTATTATATGGGTCACTATGAAAATTTTGAGATAGACTGTGCTATGGTCCATTATTTTACTTCCAAGAAACAGTCAACAGCATCTTTTCTGATTCACTCGTGTAAGTTTCAACTTGCTTGGCTTTTCAGTGTTGCTGGGAGAGCCTTAAGTTTTTTTTTCCTGCAGGGATTTGATATTTCCTGGGTTTTGTGTATCTCACAACTTTTGTAATGACTCATGTATCACGTAGATGATGGACTTGTTCCTCACACTTCTCCCTGCATTAGTTCCTGGCTGACCATGGTGTGTTGCCTATGATACCTACCACTATTTTTTTTTTTTTTTTTTTTTTTTTGAGACAGTCTCAGTCTGTCACCCTGGGGTTAGTGCCATGTGTCACAGCTCACAGCAACCTCAAACTCTTGGGCTCAAGCAATTCTCTTGTCTCAGCCTTTTGAGTAGCAGGGACTACAGCGCCCCCCACCCCCCGCCCCCAACAAGGATTGGCTGGTTTTTCTATTTTTAGTAGAGATAGGGCCTTTCTTTGTTCAGGCTGGTCTCAAACTCCTGAGCTCAGGCAGTCCACCCACCTCAGCCTCCCAGAGGTTAGGATTACAGGCGTGAGCTACCGCACCTGGCCCTTAACCAGGGGTGTACAAAGACAACCCCTAAATGTTGGGTTGAATTATTTCAGCCTCTTGTGAACAATAAATAACTTCATCTCTAGAAAATAACTTCATCTCTGTATTCCTTTAGATTTCAGGAAAATGGAGCAGCATTGTGGGGAATCACTAAATGCTGTCGTATGGGTCAAATCAGCAAAGGTTTATTGAATGGTCACACTACCCCAGGGAGCAGTTCTTCCTTGTCCTCTCTGTCCTTGGAATATGAAGTGCCATGGTGAAGGAGACGTAAACTTGCCCTGCCCTCCTGCAGCTCAGGGAGGCCCCTAAGTCCCCTCACAGCAGTGTGACTGGGGCGAATGTCTCAGCTCGCTCAACCTGGAGTTGCTCCAGTGTAACGTGAGTCTGATAGTCCTGCTTGTGTGGGTTTTTGTGAGCGTTTTGTTTGTCCAGCATCAAATGCAGTGTCGTGTCCCTGGCCAGTGCTAATGTCTCTCAGCAGGAGCGTCTGGTCAGACTAGAGACTGCAGCTGCAGCCACCGCCCTGAAAATGGTGAGAAAAACATGAGCATTTGTCCGCTAGAGCAATTATTAATTTGACTTCAGTTCTTTTTTATAGGCATTATTATTTTCCTATTTAAGGGAAATCCTTAGCATTATGTTTAAATACAAATCATCACTACAAAAAATTCATTGAGTAGACATTAAATATTAGATGGTAGAACAAAAAGGCAAGGGAGTTGATGGAGCTGTAGGATAAAATTTAAATTCTGTGTATTTAGATAATATGGAATGTTTTCATATATGATTTTATTGTTGGCTTTATAATTTTTACTTTGTTTTTCTTTTTTCATTTGGCTTTATCATTTTAAAAAAAGACCAAAATAAATAGCTTTCTGACTTTTATTTTATTTACTTTTTTGAGACAGAGTCTCATTCTGTATCCCTGGGTTGAGTGCTATGGTGTCCTAGCTCACAGCAACCTTAAGCGATACCCTTGCCTCAGCCTCCTGAGTATAGGCGCCTGCCACAATGTCTGGCTAGTTTTTCTATTTTTAGTAGAGACAGGTTTTGCTTTTGCTTAGGCTGGTCTTGAAGTCCTGAACTCAAGCCATCCACCTGCCTCAGCCTCCCAGAGTGCAAGGATTACAGGCGTGAACTACCATGCTCAGCCACTTATTGATTTAGATAAGTGTCATCCAACAGGAGCCAGGAAACCAAAACCACCTGCTGGTTTCTACATGCTTATTTTCTGTATAAAATTTTCCTGGCTCCTGTAGAATGGGAACCTTAGCTTGCCGCCTAAACCATGTGTCTTGGTGCTGCTTTCTGGGGGCTGCCAGTTTACACTCAGACACATGTGAATAAACTTCATAATGTTGATAGTGTTTACTGTGGGTCACAGGAGAGTTTTCTGTAATATAGGACGTGGGGGCTGCAGGCCAGCATTGGGCCCCCTCCTGCGGCAGGAGCACACCCCTGGATACCAGTGTCACCAGTCCTCGAACTGCTTGTTACTCGACGTACAAATCCTTAACCTGACTTAGCAGAAGACGGGTCCGTTTGCTTTTCTTTAGGAACTCTGTAAGTGATCATTTGGAACATTGCCCCCATCTCTTGTTGAGACTGCTAGGCATAAACTGGCCAGTGATGTAACAGCAGCTGTCTTCCTATGCAAGAGACTAAGGTTCAGGGTCAGACTAATAATTCTGACATCCTGGGCTGGACATATAGTTGAAGTGAGACACACTTCAGCTGTGCCTTCTTGGGAGGTATACAGTGATGTGATCTTTTCTTGGCGAATACTAATATGTAAGTTCTTTTTCCCAAAGATGGTTCTCTTCTAATCCAAGCCCTTTAAATGTGATCTTTCTAGGCTCAAAATTTCTTCCTTTCATAATAGCCTGGTACCACTGAAATGTCTTTGCATGTTTTTGTTTCTTGCTTAATTAAGTTCAGAACCTGGACAAACTGTTTATCAACTTAACAGCCACATTGTCTTATATACTGATAAGTTTGAAATACTATTAAGTAAGCTACATGACATACAACTTCAGTAAGAATGCACATTTTGTTTTTCTTTGAAGGAATTTGACAACTTACTGGCCCTTGGGAAGATTACATGACACTGCATCATGAGTGACAGTGAATGTGACAGTCAGTTTTATAGCGTACAAGTGGCAGACTCAACCTTCACCGTCCTGAAACGCTACCAGCAGCTGAAACCAATTGGCTCTGGGGCCCAAGGGATTGTTTGGTAAGTATGGTCTGTTTTAATAGTATAGATTAAGTTTTTGCAGTGCTAAAAAGTAAAACTAAATCATCAGAATTTAGAAATATTGATCATAAGAAATATTCTTTGTTACAGGTTTATGAGTTAAATTGAACCGACCTATTGCTCTAGTTACATGTAGTTAGGCTGTAGGATATAAACCCAAATTCTTAGAATGCTGCATAAATTTAAATAGGTAGCAATTTTTCTTTTTCTTTTCTTTCTTTCTTTTTTTTTTTTTTGGTCTGTTTCTCTATTTCTTTTTATTTTCATTTCACCAGTCATTACTATATCCAAGTAATAGGTATGACAGTGAGTTATAACGGAAAATTGGCGTTTTATTCATTTCTTCATCATGGCCACCTTTTCCCCCTTCCCCTTTTATTCCCAATCACTCCTGTTCATTTCTAGGCACCATCATTGCAGTGCCTGCCATTCATTGGCAGGATGAGGCAGTCAGTGTCATTATTACTCCATGGATTAACCAGGAAGGGATGCTGTATGAGGGGTTGGGCTGGCCGTCTCTCCCTTGGTGTCTCACTTCAACTGTGTGTCCAGCCCAGGACATCAGAACCGTTAGTCTGACACTGAACCTTAGTCTCTTGCATGGTAAGACAGTCAGCTGCCGCGACGTCACTGGCCGGCTAAAGGTAAAGTTTTTCACATGTTTTCTAGACTACAGTTATCACCACTTCCTAAACGTTTTTTCCAGGCAAAACTTACCTTTTTCCTTTTTGTGGTCAATAAAAACAAGATTATGTTTGTACCTAAAAGAAACTGATGAAGCTAAACATCTGATATTTATAGCTAGTGGGAAAAGGAGATTCAAGATAAAAGAGAGCTCTTTTGGGTATCTTGGTAGGAGAGTTTAAGTTCACATGTAGAAATGTTGAGCTTAGAGAATCTTTGTCAGTGTTTTTTAACTGATCCTCTGTTGCAGAGACATGTGATCAAGAAAACCATCTGTTTTTTATTTCTTTTTATTTCTAGGTAGTTGAGGGCCCTGGGAGCTAAGAGGAGATTGTAGTCCAGAGCTTTAGAGAAAAAGTAAGGTGTGAGAAGGAGCTGTTTGGAAGGAATGCCCAACCTGTATCTAAAATAGTGATGATCTTGCTGGATGTGGTGGCTCACATCTGTAATCCTAGCACTTTGGGAGGGTGAGCTGAGTGGATTGCTTGAGCTTAGGAGTTTGAGACCAGCCTGAGAAAAAGTGAGATATCCACCACCCCCCTCCCCCCAATCTCTACTAAAATTTTTAAAATTAGCTGGGCATTGTGGCAGGTACCTGTAGTCTAACCTACTCAGGAGACTGAGGCAAGAGAATCTCTTAAGCCCAAGAGTTTGCAGTTGCTGTGAGCTATGATGTCACGTCACTCTTCCCAGTGTGACAGAGTGAGGCTCTGTCTCAAAAAAAAGAAAAAAAAAATAGTGATGATGTTAACTTCCAGATGATAATGTACTATATTGGTACTTAAATCCCATGTGTCAGAAGAAGTTTTAAAGTTAATAGATAGTTCACATTAGGAACAACAAAGCCACAAAACATTCTTTTGGTTTATATTCCATCTCTTATTTGGAATTAGATGGTAATTTGACACATGAGCATGAGAGAGAGAAGAGAAAAGAGTAGCAAGAAGCAGGCAATATCAAAGGTCTCATTCAGGGCAGTCATGGAGACAGATAGCCATTTTAAATATGGGCTTTATCCCAACTGGCTTGTCATTCACTTGTTTCTAAAAGTTAGTGGTAATGCAAATCTTACCTAGTCACTATGCACTTCTCCCGTAAACCTCATTGTTTAAATGGTGAATAGGAGCAGGAAGGCTTGTTGACTTCTCTCCACCTCGCAGAGTGTTGTGATAGGCCTGAATTTAACACCTAACTGATGACCTTCTGGGACCAAAACCCCAAATGCTTGTACTGAGGAAAGGTTGGTGATGACTTTGAACCACTAATCCTTTTTGATATGACCAGAACTCTCACCTAACCTTTCTTTAGAATCTTAGTAATAATGAGTAAATATTCATTAAATGCTATTAGAAAATTCTCTGTTACTTACATTTATCTCTCTGTAAGACAACTGTTATATTCAAGAGCAGTTTTAATTTTTATAGCTATGCCTGACACTCAGTTTTATGGTGCCCTCCCAGCTTATGTTCTCATGGCGGAAGTGAACCCTGTGCTAGTGACTTTAGCTTCCTTTTCCCCCTTTGTCTTTTGTGTCCATTCTTCACCAGGCTCTAAGGCACCAGGGAGGATTGGGAAGTAGTTTAGCTGTGCAACATTCCTATTTCAAAAAAAAAAGAGAAAAACTTACTTTTCTTAAACTAAACTCAACAATAGGTTAGCTACTACTTTGGCAAGAGGAACTGGATTTTCTGTGGCTTTAATAAGGATTTTAATTCCTTATTAAAATATTGCCATTGTATAGTTAATTGATTTGATGTTCTGAAGCTTCCTTTTGTCTCTGTTGTACTTTAAATATCTGTCAATGATCTTTTAGGGGTGTGGTAGAATAATCACCCTGCCAGAGATGTTCACATCCCAATCCCTAGAATCTGTGAGTATGTTACTTTACATGGCAAAAAGAACCTCAGATGTGATTAAATTAACAGTCTTAAACTGGGAGGATCATCCTTGATTAAACAGTGGGTTCTTCATATAAAAGGGAGTTAGGACAGTCATCATCAGAGAAGATGTGATGACAGAGCAGAGTTTGGAGTGACACAGGGCACAGCCAAGGGACACAGGTGGCCTCTATAAGCTGGAGAAGGCAGGGAACAGATTCTCCCCTGGAACCTCCAGAGGGAACATAGTCCTGCTGACATCTTGATTTTAGCCCCATAAGACCCATTTTGGACCTCTGATCTCCAAACTGTAAGATAATAAATTTGTGTTGTTTTAAATCAGTAAATTTGTGGTAATTTGTTACAAAGAGAGAAGGAAATTAGTACAGGGGCATATGTGTTTTTACATTTTTGAGAAATATAATAGCAACAGTATATGGTTTATACAACTAGTTAGTCTTCTATGTAAATTAGAGGCTGATGAAGACATGGGGAAGGCGTGCAGATGGACCAAAGTACAGGGAGGGCGGGGACTTTAATAGGAGTAAATGGAAGAGCTAGAACCAGAATAAAGTATTCTAACTCCCAGTTTTGAATTGTTTTTATAGTTGTCCTTGATTTGCTTGTTTCTGGTTTTTGTTCCTTACAAACATTAGTAAAACTAATTAGGAAATAAGTTTTAAAATGTTTATGATTTTGAAATATTAATAAAGGCTCGACACCCACATCTCAGTGGTTAGGGCACTGGCCATATTCACCAGGGTTGGTGGGTTCGAACCCAGCCCAGGCCTGCTAACCAGCAATGACAACCACAACAAAACAGTAGCTGGGCGTTGTGGTGGGCGCCTGTAGTCCCAGCTACTTGGGAGGCTGAGGCAAGAGAATCGCTTAAGCCCAAGATTTGGAGGTTTGCTGTGAGCTGTGATGCCATAGCACTCTACCGAGGGTGACATAATGAGACTCTGTCTCCAAAAAAGAAAAAGAAAAAAGAAATATTAACTAAGTTATATAGCAAAATTAAGTAATTGCAAGATTGGGGAAAATGTATGTACATTTCTTTGATGTATACTCAGTTTTTGTTTCTCCTTCTAAAGTCTCAAGTTATGGGCTGGGTGGGGTGGCTCACGCCTGTAATCCTAGCACTCTGGGAAGCCAAGGTGAGTGGATTGCCTGAGCTCACGAGTTCGAGACTGACCTGAGCTAGAGTGAGACCCCCGTCTCTAAAAATAACCAGGTTTGTGGTGGGCACCTGTAGTCCCAGCTACTTGGGAGGCTGAGGCAAAAGAATCGCTTGAGCCTAAGAATCTGAGGTGCTGTGAGCTATGACGCCGTAGCACTCTACCAGGGGCGACAAAGTTAGACTGTGTCTCAAAAAATAAAAAAGTCTCAAGTTATTCAAGCCTACCTAGATGTGGGCACCCGTCGTCCCAGTTACTCAAGAGACTAAGGCAGGAGGATTGCTTGAGCCCAGGAGTCCCAAGCTGCAGTAAGCTATGATCATGCTACTGCACTGCAGCTGGGTGACAGAGCAAGAGCCTGTCTCTAAAAATTAAAAAATCATAATAAGTAATATTTTAAAAAAATTCAAGTTCAGCAAAAAGGTAAAAGGTTATTCAGTTATGAAACAGTTCTATGAAATGTTCAACCTTTAAAGAAAAAATTGAATAAGAAGTCTGGAAGTACTTAGAAATAATACGACCTTAACATGAAATAATTGTTTAGCTCTTATTCCTTTCTGTTTTCCTCTGGTTCCGTACAAGCATGAGCACTGGCCTGGTCCTAGTACTGCTTTATTTTCTCTCTATTAATATAAATAAATAAAAAATAATAATGTTTACAATAAAATTTATATGATAAAGGAGATACATGGCATAAGGCATAGGATGGCTGAGATCGAGGAGACTTGAGTTCTGAATCCAGCTCCGATCCTCATAGTAGTAGTTCACTGTGACTTGGGCAGATCTCTGTTTCTTTATGGGCCTAAATACCTGTAAAACGAGTGGTTTGGAACTTCTGATTGAAGATAGTGGATCAAGCACCTAAATAAAGAGAACAAGAATGATAATGAGTAGATGAGAGTTTTAACAAATTTGTGAAATATAGGAAGTAGTTGAAATCTTGATATAGATAAAACAGCAGAAGGAGCCAGGTGCAGTGGCTCATGCCTATAACCCTAGCACCCTGGGAGGCCAAAGCAGGTGGATTGCTTGAGCTCAGGAGTTGAAGACCAACTGAGCAAGAATGGGACCCCATCTCTACTAAAAATAGAAAAACTTCAGTTCTTTATACCCTCAATGAATCCCTAACAATAAAAAGAAAAAAAATAGCTGGGTGAGTGGTGGGCACCTGTAGTCCCAGCTACTCAAGAAACTGAGGCAAGAGGATCACTTGAGCCCAGCAGTTTGAGGTTGCTGTGAGCTGTCAGGCTAGTGCACTCTAGCTTGGGGCAACCGAGTGAGATTCTGTCTCAGAACCAGAAAACAAAACAAACAAACAAACAAAAAACAGAGGAAGTGAGGATAAGTAGAACAAGCATTTGCAACAAGAGAACCTATCTTTAGTAGAACCTAAAGAGGCCATGAGTATGGAGATGACAATATAGGAAATGAGTATGAAGTGAGGTGCTAAAACTAAGGCTATCAATTGAAAGTGCATTTAATAAAACAACTACACCAGTTTGCTCCCAACATTCCCACTCCCTCCGCCATACTCAGCATTTGCCCTTAGAGAGCTAGTAAGTTAGTGAAGAATTGTTAAGTTGGGATCCAAGGAAGGACAGAGGCCTAGTGAGGGGAGCTCAGCATTTGAGGCTAAACCAACCTAAACAAAATCCTGCAGAAACGACAGACAAAAGAAATAGATCCATAGGAGATAATGGCATTATTAGATCCAAACTTTTAAATAGCCGTGATGTTATGTTTAAGGTGATAAAAGGCAAGACAAAAAGTTTTGATGAAGAAATGAAAACTTGCAAAAAACTAAATGGAAATTCTAGAACCTGAAACTGTGGTAGTTGAATTATGAACTTAATGTGTTTAACAGCATTTTAGATATAACTGAAGAGAGAATAAATAACCTGGGAGATGGGTTGGCAAAACAAAAAAAATCCAGAATGAAGCCTGGAGAGACAAAGAACAGAAGAATACAGAAGAGAGAATAGGTTACTTTTTCTGTTGCTGCATAACAAATTGCCACAGACTTAGTTATCTGATATAATACCTATTTATTATTCCTGTAAGTCAGAAATTTAGGTGGGCTTGCCTAGGTTCTCTACTCAGTATCAACACAAAGCCAAAGTCAAGATGTTGGCTAGGCTGGCTGGGTGCAGTGGCTCACATCTATAATTCCAGCACTTTGGGAGGGCGAGACGGGAGAATCACTTGAGGCCAAGAGTTCAAGACCAGCCTAAACAACATAGCAAGACCCTGTCTCAACAAAAAAATATAAAAATGAGCCAGGTGTGGTGGCCAATGCCTGTAGTCCCGAGTATTGGGGAGACTGAGGCAGGAGGATTACTTGAGTCCAGGAGTTTGAGGTTGTAGGGAGCTATAATGACACCACTGCACTCTAGCCTCCGTGACAGCAACACCCTGTTTCAAGATAAAAAAGAAAGGAAAAAAGATGTCGGCTGAGCTGGGCTGGGCTCCTATAAGGAAGCTTTGGGAAGAAGCATCTGCTTCCAGAATCTAATTCCTTACCACTGGAGGTCTGAGGTACCTAACTCCTTGCTGTCTCTTTGCTTCTAGAGGCTGTTCACTTCCTTCTCAAGTGACCCCCTCCCTCCTTCTCCTCCTTAAAGGCAGCAGTAGCATACTCAGTTCTTGTGAGTCAGATCTCTCTGACTTCCCTTCCTTCCCATCAGCTAGAGAAAACGCTAAAGGGCTCTTGTGATTAGATTAGGCCCACCTAGATAATCTGCCTTTTGTTAAATTAGTGAGTGTGTATAAACCTTTTCGGGATACAGGGTCAATATACCCTACCCCACAAAAATCAATTGCATTTATATATACTAGCAACATAGAGAAAAGGAAAATTTGAAAAGTATACCATTTAAAATAGGATGAAAAAATTAATTATTGTATCTAGGGGAGGAAAATTAATAAAATGTGAAGGACCTGTGTGCAAAAAGCTGAAAGAATTAGGAAAAATAAAGAAAACTTAAATAATGTTAGGATATATCATGTTCATGAATTAGACAGAATACTTAAAACTTTTGAAAAGTGTCATTTTCAAATGTGTCTATAGATTGATTACAGTCTAAATCTCAGCACCCTTTTTTAAAAAAAATTAACAAGCTGATTCTGAGATTCACATGAAAGGAAGCAGAGTAGTGCAGCAGAAGCGTGGTTGGCCGTAAAATTCACATGTAAAAATAGCCAACAAGACCTTTAAGAAAACGGGAGGAGGCCTCCCTCTGCGGGATGTGAAGACATGATGGAAGACTGTAGTGGTGAGATGGTGTGGAGTGCAGGCAAGGAGATAAAGAGCCTGGGAGCTGGTCGCAGTGGGGGCCTTACAGAGCGGGGGAGAAGCCACAGTCTTTTCAGTAGATGGATATATGAATATTCATATGGGGAAAAAGTGAAATTTGACCCCAGCCTCACATTATACACAAAAATCAATCTTAGTTGAGTTGCTCTAAATGTTTAAGGCAAAATAATAAAGCTTTTTGAAGATACTATCGGAGAGTTTCTTCATGATCTTTGGGATAGAGGAGGACTCTTAAACAAAACATAAAAAGCATTTATCATAAAATATTGATAAATTTATTTAAAAGGCACAATAAAGAAACTGAAAAGATAAACACAGTGTGAGAAAATATATGACTGACAAGAGTCTCCTCTTCGCAATATATAAAGGACTCCAATAAGATAAAGACAGACAAACAGAAAATACATTTTCACAAAACAGGATATGCAAATAACCAGTAAACATACAAAAAAAAGTCATTGTTCCTCAGGGAAATGCATATAAAAACCACAATCAGAAAACTGCTTTATGCTCAGCAGAATGATTAAAAATTAAACTGTTGATAATATCAAGTGGTGGTAAAGATGTGTGACAGCTCACAGACAGCTCTCAGGGGCTGCTAGCGGGCCTAGAAGCACTTTGGCAAAGAGTTTGGGATTATCTACAAAAATATAATAGATGTGTTCTCACTCTTAGCTATCTGCTCATCAGAAATGCATGTATAAGGGGCCCAGGGCCATGTACAAGAATGTTTATTACTGCTTTTTGTAATCGCTTGCAGACTAAAAGCAACTGAAATAACCATCAACCTTATGTGATATAGTCCTTCAAAGTAGTTTTACAGCAATGACACAGAATCAATTATGGCTACATACAACGACAGATGAATCTCATAAATGCAATATTGAGTAAAAGATGCCAGACACAGAAGATTTTAAAAAACTGGCAAAAATAAACTGAGGATAGATGTTTAAGCTGGTAAAAGAACAGAAGTAGTTTTTATCTTTGGTGGGCAGGAAGGATAGTGATTAGTTGGGAGATGTGAAAGGGACTTTTAGGGATACTGACAGACATGACTCTTTTTAATGAATCATTGAGACAAGGAACAAAAATGAACAAAGGAATGAATGCAGGATAAGGCTAAACCTTTCACCAACAACACTCAGTGTTGGAAATCAGTAGAACATGCCTTTAAAGTTCTGAGAGAAAATTGATTTTGAACATGGAAGACAAATTATTGATCAAGGACGAGGGCTGAGTAGGATCATTTATCTTTCATGGACTTTTTCTGAGGAAATTCCTTGAGGATGTACTCCAACAGGAACATGTAAAACAAGGAACAGCCAAGGCCAGTAAAAAGAAATCCCAGGATAATAGCCATGTAGAGGCTTGGAAAGAAGCTCCAAGAAAAATGTTTTTTAAAAAAAGCAGAGTAGATTCCAAACAATCATAGATAATGTTAGATGCTAGAAAGAACTGGTGATAAGCTTAAAAAATGTATAGTTTTCTCTCTCTCTTTTTTTTTGAGACAGAGTCTCACTATATCACCCTTGGTAGAGTGCTATGGCGTCATAGCTCACAGCAACCTCAAACTCTTGGGTATAAGCGATTCTCTTGCCTCAGCCTCCCAAGTAGCTGGGACTACAGGTGCCTGCCACAACGTCCAGCTTTTTTTCTTTTTCTTTTCTTTTACTTTTTTATCTTTTCTTTCTTTCTTTCTTTTTTTTTTTTTTGCTGTTGTCATTGTTGTTTAACAGGCCCCAGCTGGGTGCAAACCCACCATCCCTGGTGGGTGTGGCTAACGCCCTAACCATTGAGCTACAGTGCCAAGCCTGTTTTTCTTCTCTTAATAAGAAAAATTTATTGTAAATGTGTGGAGGAAAAGCTAGAAAAAGTCAAAGTACATGATGCTTGAGCAAGTGATGGGATGTTAGAAAAGAGAATCTACTTGTTCTTAATGCTGGAAAAAATCTTATCCTCTTATAAGTGAGTGGCAGCAAGAGCCATCTGATCTTTGGAAATTGAAGTATAATCCCAGCTCTGCAGTTAGTTGTGTTTACTGTGCACATACACATGCACTCTGATTTTCAATTTTTAGGTACATCCTAAAGAAGAAACACAAAAGGTTTAATTATAAATATAAATGTGTTATCAGGCTTGGCCATTTAAGACAGAAGTTTGAGGGGAATAGGAGAAGGGTAGAGAGATGGAGAAGAAAGGAAAAGAATGGCGTAGTTTCTTGTCTTGCATACCTGGGAGGTAGGAGTCTCCCTGGAAAGCTGAGGAGACAGAAGTTTAGGCATGTTATTTAAAGTTAGAGGTAACCAAGGGAAAACCTAAGCATAACAGGAGAACAGAAAAATGGGAGGTATTGGGGATTTCAAGGAAGTGGCTAACTGCTCAGTTTTTGCAATGAGGATTAACATTTTTAAAGTTGATAAATGAAGAAGTAGTGATAAAAATGTATTCTTCTGAGTTAAGAAGTGGCCATAAGAACCAAACCAGAAATAATTAAAGGTAGTTGCTCCTAGAGCTAGAATTAGGAGCAGGGAAGCATGTGTCCACTCAAATGCTTAGAGTTGGTCTATTTGGTTCATTTTGGACAAAAACTTTTTTTTTTTATTATTGCAGTTTGGCCGGGGCTGGGTTTGAACCCACTACCCTTAGTATATGGGGTTGGCGCCCTACTGACTGAGCCACAGGCGCTGCCCCAAAAACATTTTTAAAATTGACGAATAATACATACTATCATGTATGTACAGCATGTTTTGAAATATGCATACATTATGAAATGGCTAAATTGAGCTAATTAACATACATGACCTCACATACTTATCATTTCTTTTGGTGGTGAGAATACTTAACAATCTACTTTCCCAGAAGTTTTCAGGAATACAATACATTGTTATTAATATAGTCACCATGTTGGATAATAGATCTCTTGAACTGTTCCTCCTAAGACTGAAATTTTGGGCAAAAACTTTTGAGGCCAAAAAGATGTATCCAGTTTCAAGTTCTTGAGTCTGAGAAATAGGTAGATACAAATACATATATGTGTACATGTATATTAATTGATGATTTGTTTCACAAATAGATTTACATTAATTCATATGAATAGTATATTTGCATATGAGTATGTGGATTTACATATGTACATATATACATACATATAGTATGAATTCAATTAAAAGTCATTAGAGAAAAGTAAAATATGAAATTTCTAATAATTCTTAAAATACTACAGCAGATAGCCTTCAACTGAAAAACAGATTAAATTAAGTTGAGTTGTTTGGCAACTGTGTTATAAGCTTACTGCAATAAACAAATAGAAACAGTATTTAAAATGGTACTTAGGTCCTCAGATGACCTTTAGAAACTTTTAACCCCTGATGAATAGCCAAAAGGTAATAACCTTTAATTATGGTACTATTTAGAACTAGTTTAAAACCTAACACTGTGCAATCAGGCTGCTTGATTTTTCACGTCTTTTTTCGGAGGATAAATGAACACTAAATGGAGGGAGAGTATTTAATGGAACCTCACCTAATGTACATGATGCAATGGTACATTTCAAAACTATTAAGAAAAGAGTATAATTGTGATGGATGTGTTAATCAGTGTAATGTGAGCGTTCTCATTGTATATAAAATCAGTACACTGAATCCCATAAATGCATCAATGTACACAGTTATGGTTTAATACAAACAAATAAATAAAATAAATAAACAAATTTCAATAGGGAACTTGAGATGCTAGAAACCTCTAAATTTTATTTTTACTATAATAGAAGGAGGTAATTCAGGAAGAATTTTAAGTATACTAATTGCTTACATTAGAGATTATATATCTTAGGGATTTTTATTATTACTAAGATAATCTGGCTTAGAAGCCAAATTTTGGTTTCTGTTTTCTTTTTTGATCCTTTTATCTGGGATAAAACACAATCACTAAAAACTTAGATGTATTATATTCTTATGAGCTCAACCATTTCCTCTGCTGTGATACTCCAAAATATACTTACATTTTAAGCTGTAATAAAGCGACATTTTTCTCAACTTGAAAAAAAATCTTTTAAACTGAAGATTTCAGTTCTTGGCCAGTCATATACGCTCTGTTTTATAAATTACCTGGTTCTGAACATAATAATCTCAACTAATAAAAAGGGAATTCATTGTGCAGAGGATTGCTGAATCCCATCTTAACAACAGCTGAAATGTTTGTGCCTCTACAGAGGAGTTAGTCCATCCTGACAGTCTTAGCCAACTTACATTGTTCTTCATATGTACAAGTACCTTGAATGGAAGCAGGTAGATTTTCCTTGTTATTCATTAAAAAGATAATATGTTGAAAATACTTTCTGCATTACTATATTTTCCAAAACCATTCTAATGGATTGTTTATTATATTTCCTAATTATAGTGCTGCATTTGATACAGTTCTTGGGATAAATGTTGCAGTCAAGAAACTAAGCCGTCCTTTTCAGAACCAAACTCATGCAAAGAGAGCTTATCGTGAACTTGTCCTCTTAAAATGTGTCAATCACAAAAATGTAAGTCACATATATGTTTTTTCTGTATGCCTGAATGTTGTCAATTATATGGAAATCCTTAAGTCCTTTGACAATACACTGAGTTCAGACCTAAGATAAATTAATGAAAAAAATCGCTGTTTTTATCAGCACAGGACGTTAGGTTGCTCAATGTAGGTAGGAATGTCAGTTAATCCTATAACCATTTGGTTTTCACTATTACTAGCTCCATCTCTACAAAATGGGAACAGCATTGACCTAACAAACTGAGAAATAACTAAATATTTTTTTGAAAAACTTTATTCTGTAAGTAGCTTTTTACCTTGTATAGGACATCTCAGTTTTAAATATGTTATTAGATGGTGTTACATTTAGGATAGCGGTACTCACCATCACCACAGAAATCAAAGCACTTAATTTTAAGGCAATATAATGCCTCTAGAAAATGAGATTGTACTCAATCAAGCACACTGAATGTCTTAGTGGTTGCTGAGCGTTTTTTAAATGTCTTTACCACATTAAAACATAAAATGTTAAATCTCGAAGGGGCTTTGGAGATCAACTTGTGTGACTCTTTTTTTTTGGAGGGGGGATGAATATTTAAGATTATATTAAATGCTATATACCCTGTTTCCCTGAAAATAAGACAGTGTCTTATTTTAAGGTGTGCTCCCAAAGATGCGCTAGGTCTTATTTTCAGGGGACGTCTTCTCTTTCCTGTAAGTAGGTCTTATTTTTGGAAGATGTCTTATTTTCGGGGAAACAGGGTAGTTCCCTTTGTTTTAAGATTTATGCTGGATCTTTCTGGTGTAAAGACATTAGATATGAAACTACGATAACTTCATTGTTTTCAGTCTGTGGTTTGACTTGGTTGTAATTCTTCAATGCATGCTTTATTTTATCTAAAGAACTTTTATTCAGGTTGCAAAAAATATATGCTTATTGTTAAAAATTCAAACAACATAAAAAATAATTCTTGAATCCCATCACTCACAGATCACTAGCATTAACACTTTGGTAAGCATTCCTGTGCTTCACATGTCCACAAACACACAAGCGGAATCATTCATGTTACTCTTTATCCTGTTTTTTCCCCTGATGGAATGTTGTTAGATCCCATATACTTTAATGAACATAGATATAAGCCATTTTTTTTAATGACTGCAGAGTACAAACTTACTTAGCTGGGTTATTTAACAGACCACCTATTGTTAGATAATTTCTTTCTAGTTTTTCACTATTACAGGCAGTATTGCAATAAATATCCATATATGTGCATCTTTGCACACTTGTCCAAGTGAATTTCTTGGCCAGTATTGTTAGGTTAAGGGGTATTTGTATTCACTTTTAATTTAAAATATGCTGACAAATTGACTTCAAGGAAGCCTGTCAGTTTTATACTTTCGTTAAGCAAATCTGAGAATGTCTTTTACTTCAAAATCCCTTAACAATACACATTGTTGGGGGGTTTTTTGTTTGTTTTACTTTTGCCCATCTAATAGATGATAAATGATAATTATATTTTTATTTGTGAGGTTATTGGTCATTTATTTTTATTTTATTTTATTGAGAATTTGTTTTATATAGCATTTGTTTGTTTTTCTCTTAGATTGCTAGTCTCTTTTTTATGCATTTGTAGGAGGCTTTTGTATATTAAAGCTGTCATCCTTTACTTTTATTTTGTTCCACTTGACATTATTTATGTTGTTGCCATACTGGTTTTTTTTTTTTTTTTTTTTTAATTTATTTCTGGTTGTACTTAAATCTCCTAGGTTTTCTGTCATACTTAGAAAAGACTTTCTACACCAGGATTATTAAAATGTTTAACCATAGTCTACTGTTTTATAGTTTCATGTTTTAGATTTAAATCTTTATTCTATTTTGAGTTTATCTTGATATAAAGACTGAAGTATGCGATGCAGTTTTATTTTTTCCCTTGGCTGGCCATTTACCCCAGTCCTGCAGACCGACTAGTTCATCTCTTCCTTTGTCATTTGAAATGTTTGATGCTCAGAGGAGGGCGACTTATTTATACCATGAGGTTGCAACATGGAGACCTGCATGTGGGGTAGTTTGACTTTATAACCTTCCTTAAGTAAAAATATGGTGATACAATGTGTTTGGCTTTATCACATCAAAAATATGAGCTTTCATATTTCAAAACTTAAGAAATTTGTACATAGTATTTAAGTTTTCAGAGAAAATATACTGCTTTCTTTAGTGTTTTTCCACCTGTAATTTCAACTCTTTATGTTCAGAGCCAAAAGACATTATGTATTTAAATTCTATATAATAATTTAAGTTACTGGAGACACAAAAGCATGATTTGATTTAATGAACATCTTGTTTTTAATCAATGCTTAACTTCTGTCAAATGCCATCTAATAGAATGTTTTGGTAAAAGCAGTAGTAATAATGTAATAAATTCTGAGTTCTGCTGTGTTTTTTTTCCAGTTTTAATACATTTCAATGTTAAACTTAATTTTTATAATCAAGTAGAGTCATCTGACATACTGAGGTATAATTCATTTTCTGTTTTCAGATAATAAGTTTGTTAAATGTGTTTACGCCACAAAAAACTCTAGAAGAATTTCAAGATGTGTAAGTACCATTTTATTTATCATAGTAAGGCACTATACATCAAAGACTGAAAATTTAGTAAAGAGACTATTTTTTATACATCAGAAATGCAAGTGGCAGTACATTTTCAACATAGCATAGACACTCTCGTTAGGTCCTTCTGGACAAGGATGTTCCCTGCTTCTTGCTGCCCAGCGCCGAAAATGAGCACAGGTGCCCAGCTGATGACTGGGATCGCAGACAAAACAATCACCATCAGCATTCATTTATTACAGAACAAAGCACACAAACTATTCCCTAACTAAGGTGTTAGTTTGTCCTGCCTTCCCCCTGGCAGGATTGGCTGTTGCTTCCCACCTGTGGGGTAACTGACAGGTTGGGTTTACATAACAAAGCTCTCAACTTGCCTGCCTCTTCCCCACCTTGGAGGTTGAAATTTTCAATTTTAATTATACAATAATGGCTCAATGGGCCCAAGTCAGTGTAAGGTCAGTAGGGCTCCTCACTTTCTCTTCTGACTGGGAAACTGTCCTTAGGCTAGCCGAAACTTAGTTCTTATTCTCTGGCCTCTAGTCACACCCCTTAGTCTTCTGTCCTTTCAGGAGAGAAGCAGACAGGGAAGTATGTCTCCTCCGAGGCCCATTTGCTCCAACCCTGCCTGTCATGGAGAGAAGCTCTAGTGGAGACTGCATGTTCCCCCCGTCAGGCAGAAAGGGAAGTTGGGGGCCTTATGTCCCTCCTCTCAGGAACAGCAGCCCCAGAGGGCAAAACAGGCAGTATCTGGCTGTGGTGGCTGCAGTGACGCTGCTGGAGCTGTTGCCTGTTGCTGCTGCAGCTACTGGAACTCCTCCTTTCTTGCACAACAGCTGGCACTTCCAAGTGTCAATGCTGACTGGGGGTCGCTGCCGACAGTCTGCCTCCTCCTGGAGGCTGGGCCTCTGGGGTGTGGAACCTGGCGGTGTTCCAATGCGGGATACAAGGTGGTGGTGCCTTAGCCAGGTCAGCACCACTAACACTCTTCTCTGTGCAAGAGAAATATTACGAAAAATGGATAGTAATATTCAATTATTTTGCCTTGAGGGTTACCATCTTCATAACAGATAAAAAATGGCTGAAAAGAGTTCTGAGCAGACAGTGACCATTAATGTCACTACTCTGTTTTACCCAACTACGAAATATTTTTCTCTAGTCTCTAATAGGCAACATTGTAGGAATCAGATGTTTACGAGTATCATTTGAAATGATTAAGTGAACAAATATTTGGTTTGCAGTATCTTAAACAGAATTATCTCACTAACAATGAAAGGAAATATTAGTTTATAATATTGAGGCACAGGGCCCAACTTCATCCTAAATTTACTGGTGTATTCAGTCATTCAACAAATACTTGACTGTGCTAGGCAGTCTCTTGGACTCTGGTGACCAAAGCATGCAGAAATACCTTTTATTACTTAAGAACTGTATGTAGTTAGTAAACTCCCTCCTGGAGTCTGCCAGGGAAGATAGCCAATTAGCCTAATCAATAAGGAGAGAACAGAGTTGATATAGGGAGCAGATGGCACACAGGAACAGCAGCGGCTACCTGCCTCATGTGTTCTAAGACTAGTGAGAGGCCAGTGTGGCTGGAATTGAGGGGCACAGGGGAAGGAATAGTGGGACACTGCAGGGGCTACAAGGCCATTTTAAGGATGTTCTTTTGCACCAAGGGAAGTTGGAGTAAGAGTTCAGCAGAGATATGAGCTCACTTGCCTCTTGTTTTTAAAGAATAAATCTGGTATCTGGGTTGATAACCCATTGTAAGGAGAAGGGGCACAGATGACCAGTTACTGCTATTGCAGCAATTCATGTGAAGGATTATGGAGGGCCCATTTAGACCAGCAGCGTGATAGTGAAGGTGAAGAGAAGAGCTTGGATGCTGAAACAGTATAAAGAGCCACAGTATTTGCAGGTAATGTGAGAGAGAGGTTGCGAGAATGCCACCTGGACTTTTGGCCTAAGCCTAAAGGATGAAGAAGCTCTCAGCAGAGATGAGGGAGGCTGTGAGAAGAGCAGATGGGGGCAGTGGAGGTGCGTGGAATCAGTTGTTCAGTTTTGGACATGGACTTGGAGATACTGTTGATCAAGTGGAACTGTGAAATAGGCAGTCAAGGCAATGATCCTGGATTCAGGAGCATTCTGAGTTGAAGATAGGGGTTTGGGAGTCAATGGTCTGTACTGGAGACCACCAAAGAGGTGAGTGTAGTTAGAGAAGAGTGGAAGGCTGAGGACTGATCACCAGGCACACCAACAGCAAGAAGTTGGGGACAGGAGAGGGCATGACCAGTGTGGGTTGTAGGACTGACCATTGTGTTGAACAACATGGAAGCCAGCGGCCGTAGGGAGGACAGCTTCAGCAGAGTAGTGGGGCACCAGCCTGATGCAAGTGCAATTATGAAGAAAAGGGAGAAGTGCAGATGGCAAGTGTAGACACCCCTTTGGGAGTTTTTCTTTCAAAGGGAGCAATGGGCAGTAGCTGGTGGAGGAAGTGGGGTCAAGTTTTCTTGTTGTTATTGTAGTTAATACAGTCACCTTAAAAATATACTTTATTTTTTAGAGCAGTTTAGATTCACAGCAAAACCGAGCACAAGATACAGGATTCCCACATACCTCTAACCACACCCAAACAGCCTCCCCATTGGCAGCATCCCTCACCATAGTGGACGTGCATTCCTGCTGATGAGCCCATAACAGCATGGTTTGTGCACTGGTAGGAATGAGCCAATAGCAGAACATTTAAAAAGTAGAAAATTCTGTTGATTATGATGTAAAAATTGTTTTGTTTTTAATTTGTAAGACATTGAGTAAGTTGGTTGTTTTTATATTCTTTGGAAATTTTTTTACAAAGCTCCAGTATACCTTTGTTTCTTTTCAAGATACCTTATAAATGTTTAAAGTAAACAAGTTATCTTTTTACTTTAGTCAATACAGTATTGCTACTGTTTCATAAGAATTCTGGTTTAATAGTCATACGGGAACGTTGGATAATTTTAATGTACATGGTTGGTCTTTTCTTTCTCAGGTATTTGGTTATGGAATTAATGGATGCCAACTTATGTCAGGTTATTCATATGGAGCTGGACCATGAAAGAATGTCCTACCTTCTGTACCAGATGCTTTGTGGTATTAAACATCTGCATTCAGCTGGTATAATTCATAGAGTAAGTAGTGATATGTTAATTTTATTTGTAAAATCAGAGTCATTTGGTTGTCATAATCCTTTACCTATAAAAGAAAACAATTTTTAAATTGTCAGTGTTGAAAACCCAAGTAAATTATGGAATCCTATTGTGTTTGAGAAGATTCAAACTAGAAAGCATTTGTGGAGAACCTGGTGTACCAGGCCCAGGCGAGCTGCTGCAGTGCCTGCTCTGAGTCCCAAGAGAGTTGGATACCACAGGAGAAAAAATTTCTTTTTAGACTTTTCATTTGGAAGCAATTTTAAACTTAGAGAAAAGTTGCAAGAATAGGACAAAAAACTCCTAAACACCATTTATCCACATTCACCTATTGTTAATGTTTTGCCATATGTGAGATGCGCAAAGAATTTAGGTTTGTGGTGAGAGAAAGTTAGAGGCCAATTAGTGAATGAAACAATTGCTTGAGAATTTTACTGAAATTATCACCCTGATACTAATTTCTTTACATCTTCACATTCTGCCATATTAGCTTCCCTGCCTACTATTAGGGGTCCCCTGGCCCTGCACCTGGAGCAAGTGGAACAGCCAGTCAGTCCCTTGGCTGAGGCTGGGTTGGGAATGACAGTGCTGCCTGTACTATGGGGAAGTAACACTTAAAAACCAGGGGGATATCATGTAATTCTCTAAGTTGGTTTTGTAACTTGGTGTTATTTATTTATTTATTATTATTATTTTTTTTTTGGCCGGGGCTAGGTTTGAACCCGCCACCTCCGGCGTATGGGACCGGCGCCCTACTCCTTGAGCCACAGGTGCCGCCCTTGTTGTTATTTTTTGACTTGTAGTGCTGTATAAGCAGAACATCATGATATAACTTTTTTTTTTAAGAGTCTCTCAGAGTCTCACTATGTCACCCTCAGTAGAATACTGTGGCGTCACAGCTTCTCAGGATAGGCTGAAAATCCTGATTTTCAGCAAGATGTGCTATTATTTAAAATATAGTCTCTGCTGCCACCAAGTGGTCAGTTAAATAATATATTGTGTATTATGTTGGCAAATTCACTTTAAAAACACTAAAACTAGACTTCTGAATTAAAAATAAAGATTTCTTAATGTACTATTCTGTTTCTCCTCCCCAAATTTACATAGCCTTCACATAATTTGAGGCACACTTAATACCTCTTAAATACATCCTTTCTTAAATTCAAACTTTAGAATAATTTCACAGATTATTAGGCCTGATTACATTAGCCCTTAAAAATTTTGTGAGGGGAATGGCTTGGGTGACTTATTCCTGCCCTCTTGGGCCCAGAGGTAAGTAGAAAAACAATAGCTTCCTGTTATTGGAGACCTCAAGAGCTGCAGCATGCCTGTGCCTTTTTTTTTTTTTTTTTTAAATTAAATCATAGCTGTGATTAAATTAAATCATAATGCAATCATGGGGCACCATACACTGGCTTTATATACAATTTGACATATTTTCTTTTTTTTTTTTTTTTTTTTCCAGAAGAGAAAGGTTTTTTTTTTTTATTAAATCATAGCTGTGTACATTAATGCGATCATGGGGCACCATACACTGGTTTTATAGACCATTTGACATATTTTCATCACACTGGTTAACATAGCCTTCCTGGCATTTTCTTAGTTATTGTGTTAAGACATTTATATTCTACATTTAGTAAGTTTCACACATACCCTTGTAAGATGCACCGTAGGTGTGATCCCACCAATCACCCTCCCTCCGCCCATCTTCCCCTTCCCCCATAACCTGCAAATATCTTCTCCAGTTCCATCCATGTAAACAAGAGGTAAAGTCTCCATCTTTCTTTAAGGCTGCATAATATTCCATGGTGTACATATACCACAATTTATTAATCCATTCGTGGATCAATGGGCACTTGGGCTTTTTCCATGACTTAGCAATTATGAATTGGGCTGCAATAAACATTCTGATACAAATATCTTTGTTATAATTTGGTCTTCTGGGTATATACCTAGTAGAGGAATTATAGGATTGAATGGCAGGTCTATTTTTAGATCTTTAAGTGTTCCCCAAACATCTTTCCCAAAGGAATGTATTAATTTGCATTCCCACCAGCAGTGTAGAAGTGTTCCTTTTCTCCACATCTACACCAACTGATCTTGGGATTTTGTGATATGGGCTAATCCCAACATCTGATCTTGGGATTTTGTGATATGGTTTAATCTTATTGGATTAGATGATATCTCAAAGTAGTTTTGATTTGCATTTCTCTGATGATTAAGGATGATGAGCATTTTTTGATGTGTCTGTGCACCTGTCTTCAGAGAAGTTTCTCTTCAAGTCCCTTGCCCAGCCTGAGATGGGATCACTTCTTCTTTTCTTGCTAATACATTTGAGTTCTCTGTGGATTCTAGTTATTAAACCTTTGTTGGAGACATAACCTGCAAATATCTTCTCCCATTCTGAGTGCTGTCTACTTGCTTTACTTAAACTGTATTCTTGGCTGTGCAGAAGCTTTTTAGTTTGATCAGGTCCCAGTAGTGTATTTTCGAAGCTGCTTCAATTGCCCGGGGGGTCCTCCTCATAAAATATTCGACCAGACCGATTTCTTCAAGAGTTTTCCCTGCACTTTCTTCTAGTATTTTTATAGTTTCATGTCTTAAGTTTAAATCTTTAATCCAGTGAGAGTCTATCTTAGTTAATGGTGAAAGATGTGGGTCCAGTTTCAGTCTTCTACAGGTGGCCAGCCAGCTCACCCAGCACCATTTGTTAAATAGGGAATCTTTTCCCCACTGAATATTTTTAATTGGCATATCAAAGATAAATAATTATAAGTAGCTGGGTTCATCTCTTGGTTCTCTGTTCTGTTCCATACATCTCCCTCTCTGTTTTTGTGCCAGTACCATGCTGTTTTGATCACTATCCATTTATAGTATAGTCTGAGGTCTGGTAGCGTGATTCCTCCTGCTTTGTTTTTATTTCTGAGTAATGTCTTGGCTATTCAAGGTTTTGTCTGATTCCATATAAAACAAAGCACTATTTTTTCAATATCTTTAAAGTATGATAGTGGAGCTTTAATAGGGATTGCATTAAAATTGTATATTGCTTTGTGTAGTATGGACATTTTAACAATGTTGATTCTTCCCAGCCATGAGCATGGTATGTTTTTGCATTTGTTAACATTTTCAGCTATTTCTTTTCTTAGAGTTTCATGGTTCTCTTTATAGAGATCTTTCACATCTTTTGTTAGGTAAATTCCCAAATATTTCATCTTCTTTGGCACTACTGTGAATGGGATAGAGTCCTTCACTGTTTTCTCAGCTTGACTATTGTTGGTATATATAAAGGCTACTGATTTGTGAATGTTGATTTTGTAACCTCAGATACTGCTATATTCCTTGATCACTTCTAAGAGTTTTGTAGTAGAATCCCTGGTGTTTTCCAGATATACAATCATATCATCTGCAAAGAGCAAAAGTTTGATCTCTTCTGACCCTATATGGATACCCTTGATCACCTTTTCTTCCCTAATTGCGATGGCTAAAACTTCCATCACAATGTTAAAGAGCAATGGAGACAATGGGCAACCTTGCCTGGTTCCTGATCTGAGTGGAAATGATTTCAATTTAACTCCATTCAATAGGATATTGGCTGTGGGTTTGCTGTAGATGGCCTCTATCAGTTTAAGAAATGTCCCTTCTATACCAATTTTCTTAAGTGTTCTGATCATGAAGGGATGCTGGATATTATCAAAAGCTTTCTCTGCATCAATTGAGAGAATCATATGGTCTTTTTTTTTTAATTTATGTGCTGAATTATATTTATAGATTTACATATATTGAACCAGCCTTGAGACCCTGGGATAAAACCCACTTGGTCACAATGTGTAATTTGTTTGATGTGTTGCTGGATTCTGTTTGTTAGGATCTTGTTGAATATTTTTGCATCTATATTCATTAGTGATATTGGTCTATAATTTTCTTTTCTTTTCTTGTTGGGTCTTTTCCTAGTTTGGGGATCAGGGTGATGTTTGCTTCATAGAACGTGTTGGGCAGTCTTCCTTCTTTTTCTACATTTTGGAACAGGTTGAGTAATATAGGTACTAGTTCTTCTTTAAAGGTTTGGTAGAATTCTGACGTGAAGCCATCTGGTCCCGGGCTTTTCTTTTTAGGGAGATTTTGTATGGTTGATGCTATTTCAGAACGTGATATAGGCCTGTTCAACATTTCCACTTGATTCTGGCTAAGTCTTGGAAGTGCTTCCAGGTATTGGTGAATTTCCTTCAGATTTTCATATTTCTGAGAATAAAGTTTCTTGTAATATTCATTAAGGATTTTTTGAATTTCTAAGGAGTCTGTTATTATTTCATCTTTGTCGTTTCTGATTGATGAGATTAGAGATTTTTCTCTTTTTTTCCTGCTTAGGTTAGCCAAAGGTTTATCTGTTTTATTGAACTTTTCAAAAAACCAACTTTTTGATTTATTGATCTGTTATATAATCCTTTTGTTTTCAATTTCATTTTATTCTGCTCTAATTTTGGTTCTTTTCTTCTACTGGGTTCGGGGTTGGAATGTTCTTCCTTTTCCAGTTGCTTGAGATATCCCATTAAGTTGTTAACTTCCTCTCTTTCTGTTCTCTTGAGCAAGGCTTGCAGTGGTATAAATTTCCCTCTTAGGACTGCCTTTGTGATATCCCAGAGGTTCTGATAATTCGTGTCTTCATTGTTGTTTTGTTCCAAAAAATTGGCAGTTTCCTCCTTAATCTCATCTCTGACCCAGCTATCATTCAGCATAAGGTTATTTAAGTTCCATGTTTTTGTATGAGTATGCAGATTCCTGTTGTTACCGAGTTCAACTTTTATTCCATGTTGGTCCAAGAAGATGCAAGGAATAATTTCTATTCCTTTAAATTTACTGAGGTTAGACTTGTGACCTAAGATGTAATCGATTTTGCAGTATGTTCTGTGTGCTGATGAGAAGTATGTGTATTCAGTTTTGTTGGGATGAAATGTTCTGTAGATGTCTGCTAAATCCAACTGTTGGATGGTTAGATTTAAATCTAAAATTTCTTTGCTCAGCTTCTTATTGGAGGATCTATCCAACACTGCCAAAGGAGTGTTAAAATTTCCAACTATTATGGAGCTGGAGGAAATCAAGTTGCTCATGTCTGTTAGAGTTTCTCTTATAAATTGAGGCGCATTCTGGTTTGGTGCATAAATATTAATAATTGAAATCTCATCATATTGAGTATTATCCTTAACAAATATGAAGTGACCATTCTTACCCTTCCTTACTTTTGTTGGTTTAAAGCCTATTGTATTTGTAAATGAAATTGCAACACCTGCTTTTATCTGATTTCCATTTGCCTGAAATATGGTCGACCATCCTTTCACCCTGAGTCTATTTTTATCTTTTAAGGTAAGATGAGATTCTTGTATGCAGCAAATATCTGGCCTGAGTTTTTGTATCCAGTCAGCCAACCTGTGCCTCTTTAGAGGACAGTTTAAGCCATTCACATTAATGGAGGATATTGATAAGCCTGGTAAAATGTTGGGTATTGAGTTTTTCAAAAGTCCAGTGGACATTTTTAATCCTTTCACCACTACTCCAACTCCAGAGGTTTGCACCTGCCTGAATCACAAGGAGATCTATGTCTCCTCAGCCAGGCCGCTGCTCTCTGCCACTATCCAGCAGGGGGAGGTGAGGCCTGACATCCTCAGGTGCTTAATAGAGGCTGGGGCTATTCACTCACTTCCAGCCCCACCCCTGATTGATGTTACTGACAGAACAGAACAACTTGGAGGAATTTGTTTCTGTCCCAGCTAAATTCCCGTGCAGAAGAGAGGCTGTTTTGAGTTCACAGAACCTGTGCCTCCCGCCCTGTCTGTGCTCCTGTCCGATCTCAGCGGTAGTTTGTGTTCGCAGCATAGTTACCTGTCAGTTCCAGCCTCTGCCTGCCCTCCTTTGTCTAAGCTGATGATCCCCTGAGGGCCAGGTATGTCTTAGGCTCAGTAAAGCCATCCACTGGTTCATCCCCACCCTGGGAATTTGCCCGCTCTCGGTGTGCGTTTTCTAGTGCCCCCCCCCCCCCCCCCCCCCCCCCGCTCCACCCAGGCCAATACCTGCCTCAGGCAAACCCTTTACTCACAGGGCCTGCGTTTCTGTCCCAGACCTGCTCCGCCAGTGGTTGCTACCTGAGAAGATGCCCAGCCTCCTCTGGTTGCCCAAAGAGACAGGGAGTGTGACTTCTGAATATCCAGGGGTTAGTCCTATTGTTGCCAAAAATGGCTGCTGCTCTGCGCCTCGGGATGCTGCCACTCCTATGTGGTTCCCTCTCAGCCGACCATCCTCTCCTCATTCCTGTGCCGCAGAATCAGCACTGACCAGCAGCAGTCCATGCCCTGTCCACACCTCTCAAGAAAATACCCAAGAATCTGAATTCCTGGGGGACAGGCTTCCAGACCTCAGAGTGAGAGTGGAGGGGAGTGCTGGGAGCTCAGAATTGCAGGTAGACAATATATACAGTTTTATGCCTGGCAGAAGAGCGCCATGGCACCATAGTAGGGGGAATAGGTTCAGTTTTTAGAGGGTCTCTCCCATGGGATATAATGGGAGGACTTTTGAACTCTGCTCATTTGTTTATGGGGTATTCCGAGCCATTCTCATGGGAGAGGGGACATCGTGCTTGGCCATGGATTTTATACCTTTTGTTTGTATCCTTGGGGTCGCAGCTAACCTCAGCAGGGTTGATGTGCATTGTTCAACCTTCTCTCTTGGCACAGCTCTAATCCACCAGGTTACTTGCTAAATTTCTGTCCTTTAACTCTCCTTCTGGACGGGAGTCTCTGTGGAAAGCTGGCTTCAGTCAGCCACCTTGTCTCCACCCTCCATGCCTGTGCCTTTGAATGGACTACTTAATCCCAGCAGCCGAGGTTTGGATTTACCCAGAACCCAGTTTAGAAACCTGGAAGACCTGAGAAAATGACTCCATTGCCACACCTGCCTCTTGATCACACTCCAGTAGCCCTTCCCCCTCATCTTGCTGTGACTTCCCTGTCACCTTGTACTTTCCTGCTTCCCACGTCTAGGGGCCTGTGGGGCTTTTGGCCACATCTGTGTCTACACACTCCTGGTGGGAAAGTTTCAAACAGAGCACAGGTATAGAAAACAAGGAGTGAAAGGCCCCCTTGGTCTCCCTTGCCTCAGCCCTGTCCAGGTCCCTTGAGTGTGTTAAGCATTTCATGTGGCCTATGCCATCCTTTGTCCTGTCTCTGATATCATACCATACACAGAAGGCACACTTTGAGTTTTGCTTATAAAGTTTTATGGGTTCATACTAAACATGAAGTCTAATTATTTGAAAAATAAGGTTTTACCCATGACCCTACCACTTTTTACTTTATATAATTCAAACAATTAAAAGAAATGAAAGTTTTCTAGCCTTCTATTACTGCCTGGAGATGGCCAGTGATAACAGTTTGATGTATTTCCATCCTAGCTTTACATGGACACCTTCCTATTTACTGGTATAAATGTCAAGATACCTGTTTATAATTATGTCCTTTTTATCTTACATTCTTCAAAGATAGTATCATCTTGTACATAATTGTTCTGCAACTTGCTGAATAAATGGGTTGTTTTTTAAAAATTTTTGTCAAGGATCAAATAGTTCTCCAAATGTTTATGAAAAATGGATTCTTCTCTCTCTCTCGTTTCTTTCTCCTTAGAAGTAAACTCTTTCAGTTCTTTCAGAAAATTATTTTGGTGTTTATCTCTATATCTTAAAACAGTATACTTAGATCTCTCTTCATTAGTTTTTCTTTCAGTCTAGGGCAAAAGATGCTGATTTAGCTCTCTCACCAACCCGATTTTTGTCCCACCACCTCTGCTCTTCCCTCTCCTCAAGGAATAAGAGGAGGAAGGGAGGCTGTGATGTGATGTGATTATGTCTGGCTCAACGCTGTGCTTTACATTCCGTGTGACGTTGTAGACTCTTCACACAGCTGAGCCTTGTTTATACACTGATTATATTTTTTCCCTTACAACTTATGGCCCCCAGAGTTAATAACACGTGTCTATTTCTTTAAAGGTTTTGTTTGTTTGTTTTTGTTTTAAGGGGGGAGTAGTTTTCTAGGTTCTTATTACAAATTATACCCTAAGACTTCTTCCAGGTATCTAAATCTTCTTTCAGTGCATCTAGCTAGCTTAGGTATTTCATCAATTTCATCTTCTCAGGCATTCTGTCTTGGAGCCTTAGTCATGTTCCCCTCTGGGCTGCTTACCCCGTGCCTGATGTGGAGGGTTACCCTGGGGATTTCTTTTGGCTCCATCTATGTTGGAGTCCCTGCTTCTGGACCTTTCTTGTCTCTTTCACAGATTACTCCCTTGTCGGTTTTTTTTTTTCTTTTCAGACAGTTTCAAGCTGTCGCCCTGGGTACAATGCTGTAGCGTCATAGCTCACAGCAACTTCCACCTCAGGTTTAAGCAATCCTCTTTTCTCAGTTTTTCTATTTTTTTTTTTTTTTTTTTTTTTTTGTAGAGACAGAGTCTCACTTTATGGCCCTCGGTAGAGTGCCGTGGCCTCACACAGCTCACAGCAACCTCCAACTCCTGGGCTTAAGCGATTCTCTTGCCTCAGCCTCCCAAGTAGCTGGGACTACAGGTGTCTGGGGGTCTCAATTTTGTTCAGGCTGGTTGTGAACCTGTGAGCTCAAGCTATCCATCCACCTCAGCCTCCCAGAGTGCTGGGAATATAGGCAAGAGCCACTAGGCCTGATTTATTCCCTTGTTTTGATGATATTAGATTATTTCACAACCTCTGATAGCTTCCTAAAAAATGGTTCATGGGAAGGAAAGTTTTTTTTCATGTCATTGTACATTGATGCATTTATGGGGTTGGGTGTACTGATTTGATATACGATGTAAAATGCTTACCCTGAGCTAAGTAACACATGGATCACAATTGTACTCTTTTTCTTAATAGTTTTGAAATGTACCATTGCATCATGCACATTAGGTGAGGTCTCCCCAGATACCCTCTCTTCTCCCACCTCCCACTTCCACTCCCCTCTCTCTTCTCTTCCCTTCTACTTTCTGGACTATTGTTACGTTTTGCCATTCATGTGAATGTGTAGGTGATTTTGTATTGATTTCATAGTAGTATTGAGTACATTA
The DNA here is from genome assembly GCF_027406575.1 of Nycticebus coucang. Taxonomy (NCBI): domain Eukaryota; kingdom Metazoa; phylum Chordata; class Mammalia; order Primates; family Lorisidae; genus Nycticebus; species Nycticebus coucang. Next base: position 83,552,082 of record NC_069796.1, read on the forward strand.
GAGATTTTTTTCCCCATTCTTAGTGAAGAGGTACTTTACTAAGAAGAATATGTTCCAGCTCCATTCAGGTAAACATAAAAGATGCGACGTCTTCTTCTTTTTTATGGCCACATAGTATTCCACGGTGTACATATATCATGATTTTTGTTAATCCATTCATGGATCAGTGGGCACATGGGCTGTTTCAGTGTCTTGGCAATTATGAATTGGGCTGCAGTAAACATTTTGGTGCAAATGTCTTTGTTGTAAAATAATTTTTGATCATCTGGGTATATACTTAGTAGAGGAATTGCAGGATTGAATGGTAGGTCTATTTTTAGTTCTTTGAGTATTATCCAAACTTATTTTCAAAAAGGTCATATTAGCTTGCCTTCCCACCTGCAGTGTAGAAGTATTCCCTACTCCCTACATCCACACTAACATCTATAGTTTTGGGATTTTGTGATGTAAGGCTAACCTTACTGGAGTTAGATGATATCTCAAAGTGATTTCAATGTGCATTTCTCTGATGATTAAGGATGATGAGTATTTTTTCGTGTGTTTGTAGGCCATGTGCCCATCCTCATCAGAGAAGTTGCTGTTCAAGTCTCTTGCCCACATAGAAATGGGGTTATTTGTTCTTTTCTTATGGATTGGCTGGATTAGTTCTCTATGGATTCTGGTTATCAGACCTTTGACAGAAGCATAACCTGCAAAAATCTTCTCCTATTCTGAAGGTTGTCTGTTTGCTTTACTTACTGTGCTCTTAGCTGTGCAAAAGCTTTTGAGTTTGATCAGATCCCAGTAATGTATTTTTGGTGTTGCTTCAGTTGCCCAGGGTGTCCTCCTTATAAAATATTCTCCCAAACCTATTTCTTCGAGTGTTTTCCCTGCACTCTCTTCTAGTATTTTTATAGTTTCATGTCTTAAGTTTAAATCTTTTATCCAGTGAGAATCAATTTTTTTAAATTTATTTATTTTTATTGTTAAATCATAGCTGTGTACATTAAGATGCACCGTAGATGTGGCCCCACCCATTACCCTCCCTGGTGAAAAGTGGGGGTCCAGTTTTAGTCTTTTGTGGGTCACCAGCCAATTAACCCAGCACCATTTGTTAAAGAGAGAATGTTTTCCCTACTGAATATTTTTGATAGCCTTGTCAAAGATCAAATGATGATAAGTAGCTGGGTTCATGTCTTGGTTCTCTATTCTGTTTTTGTGCCAGTACCATGCTGTTTTGATCATTATAGATTTATAGTATAGCCTGAAGTCTGGTAATATGATACCTCCTGATTTGTTTCTATTTCTGAGTAATGTATTTGCTATTTGAGGTTTTTTCTGATTCCATATAAAACAAAGCACTATTTTTTCAAGCCTTTAAAGTATGACAATGATGCTTTAATAGGGATTGCATTAAATGTATAGATTGCTTTGGGTAGTATGGACATTTTAACAATGTTGATTCTTCCCAGCCATGAGCATGATATGTTTTTCCATTTGTTGACATCTTCAGCTATTTCTTTTCTCAGAGTTTCATAGTTCTCTTTATAGAGATCTTTCACGTCCTTTGTTAGGTAAATTCCCAGATATTTCATCTTCCTTGGCACTACTGTAAAAGGAATAGAGTCCTTGACTATATTTTCAACTTGACTGTTGTAGCATATATAAAAGCTACTGATTTCTAAGTATTGATTTTATATCCTGAGATGCTGCTGTATTCCTTGATCACTTCTAAGAGTTTTGAACTTGAGTCCCTGGGATTCAATCAGTGAAGAGTGAGAATTTGATGTCCTCTGACCCTATTTGGATACCCTTGAGTGCCTTCTCTTGCCTAATTGCAATGACTAAGACTTCTATTACCATGTTGAATAGCAGTGGAAACAGTGGGCATCCTTGCCTTGTTCCTGATCTGAGTGGAAATGTTTTCAGTTTTACACCATTCAATGTGATACTTGCTGTGGATTTGCTGTAGATAGCCTCTATCAGTTTAAGAAATGTCCTTTCTATTCCTGTTTTCTTAAGTGTTCTGATCATGAAAGGATGCTGGATATTATCAAAAGCTTTTTCTGCATCAATTGAAAGAATCATATGGTCTTTGTTTTTTATTTTATTTATGTGATGTATTATATTTATAGATTTGCGTATGTTGAACCAACCCTGTAATCCTGGAATAAAACCAACTTCATCATGATATATAATTTTTTTGATGTGTTGTTGAATTCTGTTTGCTAGGATCTTATTGAATATTTTTGCATAAAAAATATTAAACATACTGGTCTATAATTTTCTTTCTTTGTTGGATCCATTCCTGGTTTGGGGATCAGGGTGATATTTGCTTCATAGAACGTGTTGGGAGTATTCCTTCTTTTTCTATGCTTTGGAAAAGGTTGAACTAGTACTAGTTCCTCTTGAAAGATTTGATAGAATTCGAATGTGAAGCCATCTGGTCACAGACTTTTCTTTTTTGGGAGATTTTGTATTGCTGATGCTATTTCAGTGATTGATATAGGTTTAATCTTTTCATAAAACGAACTTTTTGTTTTGTTGATCTTCTGAATGATTCTTTTGTTTACAATTTCATTTAGTTCTGTCCTATTTGGGTTATTTCTTTTCTTCTGCTGGGTTTGGGGTTGTAATGTTCTTCCTTTTCTAGTTGCTTGAGATGATCCATTAAGTTGTTGGCTTCCTCTCTTTCTGTTTTCTTGATGAAGGCTTCCAATGCTATAAATTTCCTGCTTAGGACTGCCTTTGTGGTATCCCACAAGTTTTGACAATTTGTGTCTTCATCATCATTTTATTCCAAAAATTTAGTGATTTCCTTCTTTTTTTTTTTTTTTTTTTGAGACAGAGTCTCACTTTATCACCCTTGGTAGAGTGCCATGACATCACAGCTCACAGCAACTTCCAACTCCTGGGTTTAGGCAATTCTCTTGCCTCAGCCTCCCCAGTAGCTGGGACTACAGGTGCCTGCCACAAAGTCCGGCTATTTTTTTTTTTGCAGTTTGGCTGGGGCTGGGTTTGAACCCACCACATTGAGTATATGGGGTCTGCGCCCTGCTCACTGAGCCACAGGTGCCACCTGGTGATTTCCTTCTTAATCACATCTTTGACCCAGCTGTCATTCAGCCTAAGATTATTTAGTTTTCATGACTTTGAGTATGAAGATTCCTATTGCTGTTGAGTTCAACTTTTATTCCATGGTGGTCCTGAATCTAGAACCTCAACTCTAGTTTCTCTAGATGTTAGGCTGGTAGAATTGGGGAAGGAGCTGAGGCCTCCCATCTGGGATACAGGTGAGGGTCTGAGATAGCTAACTGTTCCTTACCTGGGCTTGCCAAAAAAAAAAAAAAAAAAAATCCCTTCACAGTACCTGTGGCTCACTGACTGACCCTTTCCTGGGTTTGTGGTCCAGTTGTCTTGCCATGGGCCAGTCACTGAAGTTGGCGTTTCTTTCACTTGGCCAAATCATTTGCCATTTGCTGCTTCTCTGCCACTTCTTATCCCTGTAGAGAGAAAGTTTGATTGAAGGCTTTAGAATGCCACAACAGGATTAGACAGGTGAGAAAGAAGGCCTGCAAAAAGGCGACACCTGTGGCTCGAAGGAGTAGGGCACTGGCCCCATATGCTGGAGATGGCCGGTTCAAACCGAGCCCCGGCCAAAAACTGCAAAAAAAAAAAAGAAGAAGGCGGCCTGCAAGAGAAGAAAGGGGGGCAGTTCGGAAGAGGTGGAGAGCTGTCAGCAAGCAGTGCCGACTCAGGGAAGGGTAGTGAGGCAGAGCCCAGGCTGCCAGGCAGCCCTATGGGAACCCACATCACCTACTGGGGTACATGTAGCCTGCCTCAGTTGTCCTGCCTACTGTCCCTGGCTGAGAGCTCTGTGGGAAGTGTGTGTGATGGGGGCAGACAGTGGGTTTAGAACCAACAGCTGGGCCATATGTCACTTACTTGCACTGCCACAGTGGGAGGCCAAAAAGCTCCTTTCCATGGCCCCCACAGACCACCTGGGCCACCTCAGCCCTATTCTTGTAGTCTGGAAGCGGCTCCTCTGTGGCTCCCATGGCTCCCTCTTCCTTAGGGAAAATAGAGGAGACAGAGGTTGGTGGGATATGCTGTTGCCCCTCCAGCACAGTCGGCCCTCACCATTGCAAGCCTCTATAACTCACCTGACATGTGACCCAGACCTTCATTCCTGAGGGGTCTGAGCCTGGTGGCTCACTGTGGGCCTCTGGTCCTTGGGCTGCCCAGTGGGCATCCCCTGACCCTATTTATGTGGCTGGAACTGCTGCACTTTGGAACTGGAACAATCCTCACATGAGTTTTTTGGCAGTTTTCTTTTTTTTTTTTTTTTTTTTTTTGGCAGTTTTCATGGTGGAGAGGTCAAAAGGAAAGCTGAAACTGTCTCCAGTGTAATAAGTCAAAAATATTGTATGCTGCAGGGATGGATGGACGATTTAAACCTCCAGGCTATGGGGGCAGCGGTCCCTCTCACATCTCACTTTAACTCATTAGTGACTCTAGACCAGGGGTCCTCAAACTACAGCCCGCGGGCCACATGAGGTGGTGTGATTGTATTTGTTCCCGCTTTGTTTTTTTACTTCAAAATAAGATGTGTGCAGTGTGCATAGGAATTTGTTCATAGTTTTTGTTTGTTTTTTAAACTATAGTCCGGCCCTCCAACGGTGAACTGGCCCCCTGTTTAAAAAGTTTGAGGACCCCTTCTCTAGACTACCTCAAGCTTAACTAGGTAGCAGTCTGGTTGTTACTGCTGTGCTGCTCATGTTACCCAAAAAAAGGGCTCATTGCCCCCTGCACAGAAGCCAATACTGTGACACTGGCTTTTGAGAAAGGCTTTATTGTGAGATCAGCCAGTAAAGAGACAGGAGGTGAAGCTCAAATCTGTCTCCCCAAGCCAGGGCATGGGGCCAGCTTTACATACTGGGGAGAACAGGCTGGTAGGCAGAGCCTAGCAGGGCAAGTTTTTGATTGGAGAGACTTCAAACAGAACCACTCATGGTAAGGCAGGGATGTCCTGGAATGTCCAGTCCATATCACTGGACATTCCTAGACAGCAGACCCTTTCTTTTAGAAGTGTTGCAGCACTTAAGTTCCAATATTTGCCTTCTGAGGAGTGGAGCAGGTAGGTGAAGGTGAGTCTCTAGTTCCAAGTATTATTTAAAGCTGAAGTTTTTTTTCTGTGCATGCTGTGGCTTCATAACTTGCAGCTTCTTAGCTCTGTTTCTGCAGAAAAGCTAGACATTCTGTTATCAACAGAGTGTGGCCAGATGGGACTGCTCTGTGGGTACAGACACAGTATAGTGTAGTTACTAAAGCCAATTAATAAGGCCTCAGGTACAGCACATTGGTTGGGTGACCACATTCATCCATACTGATGGAAAAGAGGGTCAGAAATACTTCATTCTCATGGGCTGAACCAAGATACTCTTTTACAGCACTGTGTTAACTCTCCTGTCCTTTGGCACAGCATGGCCAGAAGAGATGTGGCCAAACTCCATTTATGACCTGGCCCCACAAGCTCCTTGAATGAAGGAGGCAGGCGATGCTCGGGGTCTTTGGATTTCAGTATCCACTTAGAATTTGTGTATAGTCATCCTGAAAATGCCTGGCTCTTCTCCTTTCCCAGTGTACACCCACTTGAGTAAATGGCCATACATACTTGTGGGGAAGGAACAGGGAAAGCGAATAGTAGACACTTGTCACAATGCACAGGGTCCTCCCTCCTGGGTCAGCTCCTCAGGCAGAGCATCTGGACCTGGGAACCAAGCAGGCAGTGTCTCATGCCTCTTGCCAGCTGCAGTTGCCCCTATTCTTGCCCACAGGGGTACCAGGCCTGGTGGTACTCCCATTTCCATGACCTCTGGGAGCTGAGCCTCCAAATCCAGAGGTCATTTGGATCTCTACTCTCATTTCTTGTTTTCTGTGTTGTGGATGGTTTTCAAGATTCAAAGGGACATGGCTGTCTTTATTCTGCTGTCTTCACCAAAGTTTTGGAAGCTGAGTCTGGATATACCAATGGGCTGACTAGAAAGAGTTCAATGTGAGCAAGGGTCTTCAGAGCCCCAGACTCCATTAACCGCTTCCCAGCTGGGGACCCAGGGTGAGTGGCCTTGAACGTCCAGATTGGCATTTTATTATTGTGGCTTTCCAGCAGATGGCAGTAAAGTGTGTTGTTCCCACAGACTGGACAGATGGAAGGTCTTGAGATGCGTATTTTCTTACTCTGGGGTTCAAAGGAGGGTGGCCTGTTTAGGTGGCTCCTCCCACGGCTGCATTTGCCCCTGATGGGCCCCAGGCTGCTCTGTCCTCCTGGGTCATGCGACCGTGCTGTCAGCTACAGTCCAGCTCGGACTTCAGGGACTGCTGGGTGGTAAAGCATATACATTTCAAAGCTTTTAAAAATCAGCCTCCTAAAAAGAAAGTGTCTGTCAGGTCCCCGCTGACAGCATGAGGAGGGTCTCTCCGTCTCCCCTGCCAGTGTTGAGTGTTGCCTTCTTCTCATCACGGCCACATCAGACATTCAAAATAGTTCCTTGTCATTTTGGGGTTTTTTTGTGAGATTGAGCATTATTTTGTCCGTTAGTGATTTTGTATTCAAAAATGCCAATTTTTAACATTCTTTGGTTTTAAAAAAGAAAACTAAGAAATGAATTTGTTTGTTTGGTCTTCACTCCATTACGGACTCTTGACAGAGGAGAGGCCCTGGGTAGAGTCGCTGCTTTCCTGGCCGTCCTCCATGTGGAGTGACAGGAATGGATATGGGGGCCTGGTAGAGGTTTTTATTGCATTTTTAAACATTATTTATGATTTAATTTTTACTGAATATAAGAAATTTAGAAAAAGAGGATTTAGTAGTATTGAAACATAATTATAGCTGCTGTCAACTTATTATGGGCTTTGTGTCTATTAATTTCCCGCTGTCACTGTCTCAGGTGTACCTGCAACCTTCTTGTGACCCATCAGCTGGGCATTTGGGGGGCAGTCGGGCACCGGACAGTTTATAGAACCTGCAGGGTCACCCTAAAGCACCTCCTAGTGCAGCAGCAGCCTGGCAGTGTGATGGTGCAGCTGCACATTTGCATAATCTTGTGAGAAAAAAAGATGTGGATATTTAGAAGTCACAGTTTCTGGGGGGAGTCTGCAGGCTAGAGTCCATAGGCAAAAGTCAAATTCCTGTGGCCTGAGGAAGAAGTTGGAGTTTGAAGGGTCAGGTGGTGGGAAGGCCCTTAATTAGGCAGGAAAAGCTGCACAAGTTGTTTTGTGGCGTTAAAAGAGCAGTGAGGTATGATGTATGTGTTCGGCCAGCCTGGTTCCTAAGATTACCTTGTGCCAGGCATGCTGCCACCCTGCTGTCACAGAGTCACCTCTGGGGACTAGAAGAGATATGGGAACCAAAGGAAGAGCAGGTTGTTTCACTGTGGCACATACAGGCTATGGAGATGCAACACAGGTGGTGTGGTAGGGACGGGTAAGTCCCTGTGGGGGAGGAAAGAGTTGAGATCAGTGATCAGGAGCCTGCTCCTTCTAGGAGAAAATAATCCATGGGAGGATTCTAAGGTCAGAGGATGCTAGACCTATGCTTTCTAGTATGGTAGCCACTAGCCACATGAGGCTCTTGAGCACGCAGATGTAGCTCTCCCATAATCCTAAAATATATACTGATCTTCAAAGACTCTACTGAAAACAGGATGTAAACCTGTCAGTAATTTTTTATGTTGATTGCATTTTGAAATGATAATACTACCCTGTTTTCCCGAAAATAAGACCGAAGATAAGACGTCCCCTGAAAATAAGACCTAGTGCATCTTTGGGAGCACACCTTAAAATAAGACACTGTCTTATTTTCGGGGAAACGGGGTATGTATATATTGCAGTGGTTCTCAACCTTCCTAATGCCTCCTAATGCCATGACTCTTTAATTACAATTCCTCACGTTGTGGTGACCCGCAACCATAAAATTATTTTCATTGCTACTTCATAACTGTAATTTTTGCTACTGTTATGAATCATAATGTAAATATCTGATATGCAGGATGTATTTTCGTTGTTACAAAGGGGTCATGACCCACAGGTTGACAACCACTGATGTATTGGGTTAAGTAAAATATACTATATTAATATAATTTATTTCACCTTTTTTTGTTCACTAACTTGGCTACTAAAAAATGTAGGTCACACACATGGTTCATACGACATTATTTATTAAACAACACCCTCTGGAGTGACAATGAGTGTGGGGACCTCAGTGGAACAGAACAGGAGGGTAGAGGAAGAGCCAGTTGAGTGAGGGCAGATGTGAGGGGCGGCAGGCTGACAGCAGGGCCTGGGAGGCCATGAGAAGGGGCCTGAGAAGCTCTCAGAACGTTTTAAGCAAAGGAGAGTCATGAAGGTTTCCACACTGGGGTGAGGAGAACCTCTTTAGGCTGATTTGTATTAGTTTTGATTTGAATTTCCCCAAATTGCCTCAGAATCCCAGAATTCCTAATGGTCCTCCTCTCTACACTCTCATGTACTTCAGTAGTCACTGGCATCACACACCCTTCCCAGTGGGAAATAGTTTGTTTAGCATGCTTTGCTCATTTTGTTCATTTAAATCCTTTATTTCTTAGGATTTGAAGCCTAGCAACATTGTAGTGAAATCAGACTGCACCCTTAAGATCCTTGACTTTGGCCTGGCCCGGACAGCATGCACCAACTTCATGATGACCCCCTATGTGGTAACACGGTACTATCGGGCACCAGAAGTCATCCTGGGGATGGGCTACAAAGAGAACGGTGAGTACATACACACCTGGAAGAGGCTGTGGTGTCCGAAAGATCTCTAGTGGCCATCACTAGTTTTTTTCTCTTCCCTTTGAACTGTATGAAATATAATAGAGTATAAGAGTCCATAGACAAAGAAATAATTTTGTATTTCCATTGGTTAAAATCATTCACTTTTAAAAGTCCACTTTTGAGATCAACTTTTTGAACTTCTTATCCATTTCTTTCCATGTACATACAGAAAAGCACACAGGTCCGGAGCACATAGCTCAGTGTGTGCACACCCACAGCACCAGTAGCACCAGGGCCTACCTAGATCCCCTCCTGGCCTTATCCCTGAGGGTGGCCATTATTCTGATTTCCAGCCCCAGAAATAGGCTTTGCTTGTTAGTCTACTTGTGTTTTTGAACTCGATATAAATGGATTAATGCAACATATTCTCTATTGTGTAAAATTGAGTATTTTTTTAGCATCACAACTTAGCTTATTCTAGCAATATTAGAGCTGTTTGAAATTTAGCTTTTAATAAATGTGTTGAAAAGAACTAAATTATATTTACTTATTTTAAAAAAGACTAAAAGTTTTCCCGGGTCATCCGAAATGAGTTTTGCTTCAGGGTTTGCTTCATAACCCATACTCTTAGAGGCAGGGAGAGACAATTAGATCCCCTGTTAACTTCTCCCCACCTCCTGCCCAATGGGGTACTTAGATAGCTCTGCCTGCACTGTCCGAGGTCTAGGGTCCAGATAGGGACCCCACAGATGAGAGTAGTTGCCATGGAAGCCAGGCCCCCTCTGACAGGCCTCCCCTGCAGCCCAGCCAAACAAGACGTTCCCTTACTGAGTGCTGCTGCCTCTCTGAAAATGATCCTTCTGAAAGTGTTGTGTCAGTATTTTACCAAAGCTCCCATTGACAAGCTGGTGATGTTTACTGGGTTTTCTCTGTTGGGGGTGGGTGGGTGTGGAGAAAGGAGATGTGGGACTCTAGCTGGTTTTTAATCACCTGGTGTTTGGTAGTGGACATCTGGTCTGTCGGGTGCATCATGGCAGAAATGGTCCTCCATAAAGTCCTGTTCCCAGGAAGAGACTGTATCCTTCACAAGGAGAGACCCAGCACTTGGCCATGGAGGCTGTGGGTGGGGTGGGCATGTGGCCGACAAAAGCTTTATGTTCACAGGCACTTTTTGTTTCTGGTTTTTGTTTGTTTAAGCTGTAAAGTATTGGAATCTTTGGCACTAAAACCCCAGATTGCTGCAAACTGAAGGCTAAAATAGAGGTCAGCAATCATTCATATTGTGTAAAAAGTTCACCCTTAGCTAGCAATTTATTTTTCCATGTTTGTGTGTTTAGTGCACTGTTAGAATTCCTTTTCCTCACTTTTGTTTTGTTCATGCACTTCATAATTTTATCATTTCATTTTATTTTCAGTTGATATCTGGTCAGTGGGTTGCATCATGGGAGAGCTGGTGAAAGGTTGTGTGATATTCCAAGGCACTGACCGTATCCTTCCCCGGGCCCTTGGCCCCGCCATGCTTTCCGTAGCACCAAAGGCAGCATGATCTCACCTGCTTACTTACATGAACGCTCACAAGGAAAATGTCGTAATTCATTCCAGACTGTGTTCTTAGGGGCTCTTTATTATGTTTGTTAAATTAGTGTCATGAACCAAGTGGTTCAGTTTTACATTTTCTTTTTTACTTGACTATCTAAGACAATTTTGTTGAGACCTGGAGTTAAGCTAAACTAATTATATTAGCTCTTAATTTTATCAAAAAAAGCTGGACACATGAAAGAAACCATTTACTCTTTAGTAAGTGTATTCTGATATTTAAATGAACATACTGTTTTATTTAGCTTATTTCTTTAACTAGGAAAGATGCTACCTAAATTTGATAGGCAAATGTGTTTGTGTGATTTAATTAATAAACTATTTTGTTAGCTATCAATATGCATTTAAATGTTAAGTGAATAAGATTAAAATAAAAATTGTGAGGGACAATGTGTTAAATTATTACTCTACTGACATGTTGTAGAAATTTTTTTAAAAATTCATCTTAGGGGGGTTATTTTCTGACACACTCGAAAGTCTAAATAAATATAAAATGAGAAAAGATTAACTCATACTGAGGTCAGTAAGTGATATGAACGATACAGCATAAAGGTGAGTAGTCACTGTAATAGTTACAATAGCTCTCTTGCCCCATGTGGTCATTCTCCCATCTTTAATATTTTTTACCCTAACATGGTTCTTCACATATACCCTTTTCCATTTGTGTTCTAACCACTTAATTTTTCATTGGTCTTTGACTTTGTTTTTTGTTATGAAAGCTTAACGTGGTCTCTATCCTTTGATAGACTGATGATTGCTTTTAAAGGAAATCAAGCTCTGGAGTCATGTTTTGTGTGTAATTTATGAAAGTAATTCAGGCCTTTGTAACAACTTTATGAGGCTTTTTTTTCTAAGTTCTTCACAACACAAACTTGGAATGAAAAGAGTTTATTCCTCTCATTCACCTTCCTTTATGTTTTCTACATCATAGATTATGTAATGAGAAAGTTAAAGATAGCATTTGATTTTGTTCTAGTAAATTTTCTAGCAGTTTTCCATAGCCTTGCCTCAGATATACTTGTCTCAACCTATAAATAAGGAAGTCTTTATTTTGCAAGTGAATACAGTTAAAAAGGAAAACTCAAGACATTCTAAAGATTAATTTTGCAGCATCTATTTAATGTGTAGTTTGTCTCAATTCCTACTCACCTGTGACTTTCCTTGTTTTATGAATTAAGAAATGTTTTCTTCAAAAAATACCAAAATTAAAATGTGAGTACTTTTTGATCTATTTTAGCAACTGTGGCTCAAGGGGTAGGGCGCCGGCCCCATATGCCGGAGGTGGCGGGTTCAAACCCAGCCCTGGCCAAAAACTGCAAAAATATATTTTTAAAAATTCCTCTTTACATATTAATATTTCCATGTCAGTAATTCATGGTTTTATATATAAGGTCACCTAATGTTATTCTCAAAACTCACATAGGGTTTAATATCATTTTCTTTTTTTTCCCAAGAGACAGGCGCCCGCCATAATGCCTGGCTGTTTTTAGAGATGAGGTTTCGCTCTGGCTCAGGCTGGTCTCGAACCTGTGAGCTCAGGCAGTCCACCCACCTCAGCCTCCTAAGTGCTAGGATTACAGGAATGAGCCACCACACCTAGCCCCCCCACTGGCAATCTTGGTGTTAGCAGTGTTCATTGGGTGGGAACAGGAGGGGGGGGAGAAAGCTTGATGAGAGTATGCTTGAGAGAGAGTGAGAGGCTGGGAATTAGAAACACAAGTATAGATTGTTCTTCAAGAAGTGTTGCTGCAACAGGAGTGAAGAAATGGAGTGATAGTGGGGAGAGGGATCCAAGAGAAAGTGGCTGCTGTGTTAGCATAGGAGAAAAGCCATTATACATGGGTGGTGATGGGATGTGTCAGGAGAAAGCAAAGTGTTGATGACGTGGGCGTGAGGAGAATCGTGGCAGCTTGTCTGTGGGTAGGCTCAAAGGTAGGGGCCTAGAGCCAGGCAGGCCGTGCTTTAGCAGGGAGCCCAGATGGTTTCTCTGGTGAATGGTGAACGGATGCTGCACTGGAGCAGTGAGGGAGTTCTGGGGGGCTTCTCTGGAGATTGGCTGTTTTCTCAGTAAAGAGTAAGTATGGGAAAGAAGTATCCAAAGTATAAGGAGAGAGGGAAAACTGTGAAATACGTAAATAGGCATGATTCTGATTGGCAGCATGTATGAAACAGGAATGAAGAAGAATTTGCTAGTGATATGAGTGCCAGAAACCCATTTCCCGAGTTGGTGTCTGGAAGCATCATATTTTAGGAGAACTGAAGTCATGTGTCTGTTCTTTAGGTTATTTCATGGTGATGTAAGTTCATTTTTCTAGGACATCCTGCAGTTTATCACTTTTTTAAGCTGCTGTTTACATGATTTTTTCTGGCTTGCATTCTCCTGGTTAGTTGATTACAGTTTTGGTGTCACTTTCCCCACGTACGGATCCCAGTTATCCTAAGCCTAACAAGCCACCCTGTGGAATAGGCAAGGCCCGAATTACCTGCAGTGTATGAATAGGGATGTTGGCCCAAGGGAGATTGACTTCCCTGCACATTGCGAGTGCTTAGTGCACACTGAGTCTGAGACCCAGGGCATATACTTCGAAAGGAAATAAAATGTAATGACCAGGTATGGCAGTGCAGTTGGCTTGATCAGCACCAAGTAAAGCAGAATATCATCTGAAAAATGTCATTGCTTAGTCTAAGTACGGTTACAGAAAGGGATGTGGTCCCTGGGCAAAAGACTAAGCTGAGCCTCAGAAAGCCCTCTGCTTCCCCTCATCACACCTGGCCAGCCACCCACAGGGCCTCCTTCCCCAGCTGTAGGCTTAGGAGGTTAGACAGGTCCCGAAGGGGCTCCCATGTTCCTCTCATTTAGAGAGCTGTGACTCTAAGGTAGTACTAATACAAAAACAAATTTCAATTTGCTTATGTAATGTTTTTCTAATTTCATGTTTAATCGTTTCTGTCATAGGTATTCTTAATTACAAGATTTAACTTTATTTTGAACTGTAATGAGAAGGCATATGTAGGCCCAACAGCATTGATTTAATAAACTGTGATCATAGTTTATAAGGATTCAGAGTGTAGGAGTTTTTAAAAATAGTCTAACTTGGGAAAATAAACCTAATTTGAATATTATTTCAGCTTCTGCTAATCTATTGGGGTGGCCTACCTAATCGCTTCTTGATAGGTAGAAATACAACTTTTCTTCAAATGATGCTACTGCATGTAATATGAACATAAGGCATTTCAGTTGTATTTTCCTCAAGAGATCGCTTAGACATTGATCAGTGGAATAAAGTTATTGAACAGCTAGGAACACCATCAGCAGAGTTTATGAAGAAACTTCAGCCAACTGTAAGAAATTATGTAGAAAACAGACCAAAGTATCCTGGAATCAAATTTGAAGAACTCTTTCCAGATTGGATATTCCCATCAGAATCTGAACGAGACAAAATTAAAAGTAAGACATCCTTTTTTCTTTATACTTGTTTTTGTATTATAATTCAGGTGAAGCTTTTACTTTTTTAGGTGAACACGGTTGGACTCCTGAAATAAAGTCATTTACAGGCTAGAAATGTGATATACATGCTTATATGAAGGCTCCAAGAAGAGAAAGCCTAAAGGCCTTGAGTCCTCCTCTGTAAGATGGCTTACCTAAGGCCTTTGGCCAAAATAAAAATAATCAGATTAGTCTGAAAGACTCTTAATGTTATATTACAGTAAATGGAACTCAAAAAGTTTTCAGGTATAAAGAACACTTTAATACAGATTCTAGAGTCAAAAACATGATAATTTGATGAAATTGTTGTGCCTTTCTGCACCCTTTAGAAGTGTGATTGCTTATGGAAAAAAAAGAGATTTGTTTCCAGGTAAACTGTACCTTAGTTAGAAAAGCTCCAGTCTTCCCTTTGTCCATACATGTTGTGACTTTAATCAGCAAAACCTAGGTGAGCCTTATATTTAACTACGTTATTGAACTTGTTTTTTTCTAACTATGTATCTCTAGATAAAAAAAAAAAATAGAAGTGAAAAAAAACAAAAATATATAAAAATAAAAAACAGAAGTGTATGTTGACAACATTGTATGAGGTAGGCTAAGCAGAGGCATCTATGAAATGTTTTCTACTGTAGGAATGTAAGATTATTGTGTGATTTTAAAAGTCTATTCTAGGCGGCATCCATAGCTCAGTGGGTAGCATGCCAGCCACATACACCCAGGCTAAAGGGTTCGAACTCAGCCCAGGCCAGCTAAACAACAATGACAACAGCAACAAAAAAATAGCCGGGTGTTGTGGCGGGCGCCTGTAGTCCCAGCTACTTGGGAGGCTAAGGCAAGAGAATCATTTAAGCCCAAGAGTTGGAGGTTGCTGTGAGCTGTGTGACACCATGGCACTCTACCCAGGGCAACAGCTTGAGACTCTGTCTCAAAAAAAAAGTCTATTCTAATTTCACTTTGGTGTGACATAGAGAAAAATGCTGCCCTATGCTTCATGCACACACTTGGCGACACCATCCTCAGCTCAGCTCTTGCTGCCTTCCTGGCTGTGGTTTCTCACCTCTGGATCTGTCCAGACACTGGTCTGAGGCTGCCTAGTGCCCTCCCGTGTTTTTCCTCCCCTCGCAAGTCCACAGGTCTAGAGGTGTAAACCACATCTGAAAGCCTGGTTTGTCATGAAACCACCTGATTTTCTCTTGAAAGTTCTTGTGTTCTATTGATCAGGAACCTATCAAACATTTCTCAAAGTTAACATGTCTTCATTCTATCTGTGCGATGTACTATCACATTTAGTTCCTTATTGTGTGATTTTCTTCGTTTCAATTAACAACATTAGTTTATTAATCTAATACCTATTTCTATCCTAGCGAGTCAAGCCAGAGATCTGTTATCAAAAATGTTAGTGATTGATCCTGACAAGCGGATCTCTGTAGACGAGGCCTTGCGTCACCCCTATATTACTGTTTGGTACGACCCCACTGAAGCAGAAGCAGTAAGTATTGATTCTTAGATATACTACACATATGTGGAGGCAGGGCCAATATTTCCTTGGATCTTCTTCTGTCTGTTAGTCCAGAATGGCTACATCAGGATTGCAAGTTCTAGATTTTAGAGCTCCCGATTAAAAAAAGGCTATGTTTTCTAGGACCTGGGTCACTGCCGCCCTGGGAGTGAACATGCTCACGCTGTGGTGATATGGTTGTGTCCATTTACATAAATGCTGATGTGTGATAATTTATTAGGCATCTTTTCTGTTCCTGGCACTGTGCCGTGGGCTTTGATTAAATCTTCTTGTTTAGACCACCTAATCAGAGAGACTCAGCAACTTGCTGAAAATCATAAGTCTGTTTATCCCTCCCTAAAGGCATCTGTACTTCCTCTGTTATCCCCCAAGGGGCTTCCACACTGAGATTGGTGCCCGTGTGCATTTTTCCATATCAGCCCTGGTGTGAATGATCATTTACTATAAGTGAAGTGACTACAGAGTGGCGTGCTTATTTTATGTGACTGGCAAAACACATTTTTATGTGATGGCTTACAGTTTAACTATCATTCTAACATTGTTTTATATAAAAAGAGTCCAATATATAACCAGACTTTTGAAATAAGTCCACTTACAAGTTGGGGATTGAGAGTTCTAATGTGAAGAAATGTAAGGTAGAGGTATGTTTTAGGAAGCCCTGCACCTTCCGTAGTTCCTCATGGTATGGAGCTCTAGGAAGCAGCTTGTGATTAGTAATATGTGTTACATTTGGGAAGGTGTCTTCAGAGTGTTTTTAAGTCATTAAGAAAACTATAACAGCTCTCTTTTTTTGGTTAATTTTTCCACAATTATTTTGATTCTGAAATTGATGTCATATCACACTCATGACAAAAATCTTTAATAAACTATGTATTGAATGAACTAAATCCATATCATAGACTAAAAATCTTCTAAGTGATTTTACCTGTTTTTATGCCTCATTATTTTTTGAACTGTTGACTTTGCATCTGATTTAATTTTAGCCACCACCTCAAATTTATGATGCTCAGTTGGAAGAAAGAGAACATGCGATTGAAGAATGGAAAGGTAAAGGGAGAGCTTTTTCTGATCCGTACTTGTGACATTTCATACCATCCTGTAGAGCATGGGCTTTTCACTTTTTGACAACAGCCCTTTGGGAAGGGCAAGAGATCCTGCAGTCCATTTATCCTCTCCCTCCCTTTCCAATAGAAAAAGAACTTGAAGGCAACAGAATTAGAGAGGAACATGTATGAATTTCTTACTATTTCCTTCAAGAAAGCAAATAGGGTTTTCTTCATGACTTTACATTTTCAAACATTGGTTTGTAAACTGATCTTAGTAATTGTTTCACATTTATCTTGATCACGTGTTGCAAATTGTCAGGTAACCCTAGTTCACAGGCAGAACGTTACCTAGAAAGTTCCCTGCATGAGCAGAAATTAGGAGCCAGGGTTGGGGGCCCTGTGAACTTGTACCTGTTTTTTAACCCATATGTATGTTTTAAAATCTTGTTTTGGGGGGGGGGGAATTTTAGATCAAAAAGAGCAAATGGGTATTATTACCACTATAAGATCAACCAACCACAACAAACTAAGCCCATGAAGAAGAGGTTGAGAAAAACTGAAGTTGAAGGCAGAAAAAGACTTAGATGTGTAAAGTTACTTCTGGGTAGTCTGGAGGGGTTCATAGCCCAAACATGAGTGCTGGTTACATTTGGAGAACAACAAGTAATGATTGGAAAGAAACATGTTCAAATGGGTGTGAGACCATCCAGTCTTTTTATTTTTTATTTATTTATTTTATTTATTTTTTATTTTTTGAGGCAGAATCTTGCTCTGTTGCCCAGGTAGAGTACCAAGGCATCATCATAGCTCACAGTAACCTCAACCTTGAGCCTCAAGCTCAAACTCTTGGGCTCAAGAGTTCCTTTTGCTTCAGCCTCCCACGTAGCTGGGACTATAGGCGCCTGCCACAATGCCCAGCTAGTTTTTCTGTTTTTAGTAGAGATGAGATCTCGCTCTTACTCAGGCTGGTGTC
Source organism: Nycticebus coucang (assembly GCF_027406575.1). Taxonomy (NCBI): domain Eukaryota; kingdom Metazoa; phylum Chordata; class Mammalia; order Primates; family Lorisidae; genus Nycticebus; species Nycticebus coucang. The sequence continues at coordinate 83,569,472 of NC_069796.1, forward strand.
AAATTCCTGAGTTCAGGCAATCCAGAGTTTGGCATCCCAGAGTGCTGGGATTACATATGTGAACCACCACACTCGGCCCAGAATATCCAGTCTTTTAAAATGTCCTCTGAAAGCCCCTCCACTCATTCTTTCCTCTCTCTTTGTAAAGCCCCCTTGTGGAATCAGAACCACCCTGCATTTTTTGCTAGTTTTATAATTGAAAAGATAAAATGGATCAAAACATGAATATTTTGGTCCAGGTAGAGAGTATTACTGAATTGACTATACATCAGAATTAAAAATAACACTGTCACAGTGCCCTTGCAGTGATTCCAAGTAATTTGGAAGCAGAGTTTAGAAGTGCAGAAAAACTAATAAAGCATTTTAACTTGCATTTTTGTTTGAAGAACTAATTTACAAAGAAGTAATGGATTGGGAAGAAAGAAGCAAGAATGGCGTTGTAAAAGATCAGACTTCAGGTTAGTGATTGCTTTAACAGTTTGACTATATGATATTTTTCTTTGCCTGTTAAACTTTTACAAATGGCAACAATGTGTTAAACTCAAGTCTGGCAAGTGTTGGTTTTGAAAACCACTGTGCAAAACAGTCTTCCTTGTTTGGTAGTAGTGATAGCTAACATTTTACTGATGTGCCAGGCACCGAACTGTGTTTTTTGAACATTCTTGTTTCATCCTTGCAAAAACTGCTGTCAGCTTTATTTGTAGATGAGGAAATTGAATTGAAACGCTTTTCAATGGGCGTGGCTCTTTTTGTTTTGGTACCAATCCAGTTAAAAAAAAAAAGTTAATACAAATCTAGGTAAAATGGAATTAGGTTTTCTTTTGAGAAAATTTTTCATATCATTCATCCTCCCACTTTCTATTTGATCTACGTACTGGTAGAAGCCTCAGGACTAGGTAACTAAGAAACTGAGAGATTCTGGTTTTAGTGCTAGTAACCTGTATCTGCAGGATTCTCTCTACTTACTAAATGAAAGTCCTAAGTTTTATTTATTTTCTCACTCTCCCACTGGAAAGCCTGTGTGTGCGTACACACAGCCGGGGAAGTGCCAATCATACAACTTACTTTTTATTCTTGAATTTTATATTCAGCATATGATGCATGTGCCAGCATCTAGAGATTATATAACTCTCGGCAGGAATTTAGGTGCTTGTTAACTAAGCACAAATTTAACACTGCAAACATTAATCTCTGAGTGCCTGCATGTTTTATTTTTGTTCAAACCAGACTAAAATATGGACAGTAGGAAATAGGATAGTTTCATTTGTCTTAAAAGATTAAAATGTCCATTTTATGTATTCATAAAACAGAATGTACAAAGAGCCACTAAATTTTTTCCTTTTTGTAGTATGCAGTCTTTATTTTATTTTATTTACTGCAAAAGATTTCTTTGAACATTAATACTTTTTTAGATAGATTTTGTGTTTATGTTGCAATTGTTATAATTCAAGTATCTGATGACACTTGAATCCTATGCATGCTTTAGCCTTTTGTGATACTGAGTTTTAGGATAAATTTGGCAATATCCTTTTGGTGTCTATTTGAAAACCAGCAGGTATTTCTCTAAGTAGTTAACACAATTATACATGCATAGGAAGAGAATTATAATTATAATAATTATTATATTATATAATTAATTTCATTATATTCTATTATAATTATTATAATTATACATGCATACTCACTTGGAAGAGAAGAATGTTTCAGGGGAAAATTCCAAATGTACAGTTGACTAACCTCTTGTTTTTTACTAACAGTTAGGATTGGGGAACTGGGAAAGGACAGAACTGAGAAATGGCCTAAAATCTCATTGCCTGGATTTGCAGCAATGCCGTGCCTCAGATTCTATTACATTTGGTTTTCTTAGCACAGATGCAGCAGTAAGTAGCAACGCGACTCCTTCTCAGTCGTCATCTGTCAATGACATTTCATCCATGTCCACTGAGCAGACACTGGCCTCAGACACAGACAGCAGTCTCGATGCCTCGACGGGACCCCTGGAAGGTTGTCGATGATGAGTTAGAAATAGTGAACTTGTCATCGTCGAAGGAACTCTCACTTCCATGGGCCTGAAATGCTTGGGAGTTGATGGAACCAAATAGAAAAACTCCATGTTCTGCATGTAAGAAACAGGATGCCTTGCACCTACTCAGATCTGAGAGGACTGCCTGCTTAGCCTATAAAGTGAAGCAGATTATGTCTGAAGAAAAAAGGGACAAGCCACACTTCTAGAGATTTTGTTCAAAGTCATTTCAGGTGAGCAGTTAGAATAGGTGAATTTTTTTTAAGTTGTGTGGTAATAGCAGTGACAATTTCTCATCATCCGTAACTGTTGGGACTTACGTGCATGTGACCACAAATGCTTGCTTGCGCTTGCCCACCTAACACTTTGGAAATCAGTATTTAAATACCAAATAATATTCCAGGTAGTGCTGCTTCTAGAATTATCTCTTAATCCTCTTAAGTAATTTGATGTCTATCCATAAAAAAAATAGATTTATGTGTATTAATTGGCCATCATCATGTTACCATGTCTTAACCTCTTTCATGGTATGATTTATGCTCTCTTTTATTTTTCAGATGGAATTGAGTAAATATATTTAATAAATTAAAAGTATAGTTTTTCTTAAATTTATGATGTTTGGGGCTGAGAATTATCATTGCTACAACAGTGAGTAATTGTTTTCTCTGAATCGTCTAGACTGGGATGATCAGACATTCAGCTTTACTGCATGATAGACTTTTAAGTTTTGTTTTATGCTGCTTAAGACATATACACCTTTGAAATCCTATCTACCTTATGTCCTTTTTTTCTTAGTCTTCTGTACTTATTACTATTTTAAATGCTGCCTAGAACTTTACCTTCTTTGTTAGGCACATAACACTCCAACTCAATGATATGACAGCAGATGGATTCCTGCCTAATGTTAGAGTAGAATTTTACAAAGTGATCACTAAAGGTCATTGAAGTCATTTACTAACTGCTTCCTTCCTTTGCCAGAGCCTGGCCTGGGTTCTGGCCTTACTTTCCCTCGTTTAAGGTGATTTCACAAGGCAGCATTTCCCATTGCCAAGACCATATCCTTACTCAATTTTTTCTTCACTGAAAGAAACCAGATAAATTCCTCTTTCATCTGTTGCAAGAGGCCTGGCTGATTCAGATTGCCTGTTTGCTGTTGTTGTTTCCCATTGCGTAGAGGCATTTCCTTTTCCTAAGGGAAATCCATGAAAGCTCTGGGAGAACTCTTCAGAGGGATATGAAGGAAATACTCTAAAGAGTAGTGATTAAGTATGAAATGTTTTCTGATTTAAAACTGCTCACCTGAAATTGATACTTTCAGACTTTATGATATGTAAATTATTCAAAATTCATTAAGATACTGAGTATTTAAGTGTCACTGCAGAAATGGAGTTTTAATGATCACGTTTTGCCTACCTATGCTCATAATGTTTTTTCCCTTGAGCTTATTTTGTTACCAATTCATATCTTGTGTTCAATTATTTTTGGAAGCTATTTGATCACCATTCTATAGAATATGTTCAGAGGAGGAAATTTAATAAGAGAGTTTATTATAAATATCTAAAATATGTATGGTTGTCTCTGCACCAGTTATATCTTATGGTTGGTCATATCACTGGAAACTGGAACCCTCGATGAACAAAATTAATACTGAGATAAGGAATAGTTATATATTGTGTCATTTAGACGCGATCAAGTACAAAATGGTAATAGTAACATGGATTGAGGCAGAAGCACCTATTATATGGCTTGAGATTATTTAGCCTTGGAGGTCCAATAGTCTGGTTAAGAAAGTTAGCACTACATACATATAAACATCTTAAAATGGCCTTCTCTCTAATACACATTCTTTTAAAGACTCTACTAAATCTATCCTTAAAAGGAAAAACAAAAGGGAGAGTTTTAAAAATGCATTGTCTGCCCTACATGTTGTAAATGCTGATGCCCAGGTCTTGTCGAGCCCCCACCTACACGGAGATGTGTAAGTGGAGCAGGGTGCCCCATAGATTGGCTGTCTGCTCACTCATTTCTCTGTGTGTCCAGTGAGCCTGCTGTCAGGGATGGAGACTGTGATGGTGTGACAGGGTCTCCTGCCAAGGCTACCTTCTACCAGGTGGAGGTGAGTGCACCTAGGACAGGCCACAGGCTTCCATGGAAATACCTCACCCTAGTTTCAGGGTTCTCCCTCCTGAGCCTCACTTTTGCCACGGTCCTGGTGCAATGCAAGTGGTTTCAAACTGATCTCTATGGAGAAATGCTGATGATGGATAAAGAACTGAAAAACCTGTTCAACTTTTTCATCTTTTCTATTTTATTTTTGTAATTTATATTGTATACAACCCGGGAAGTAAGTATTTTGGACATGTATTTTTATAAACCAGGTAATTTATTATTATCCTGGAATTTGGACTAGGTTTGTTTTATTTGTTGGCTTAGTTTTCAGTCAAAAGGAAATGACTGACTCCCCTATGTCTGGGTCTTAATTTCAAGTGCAGGTTCCGAAGAGCAGACAATTCTATCAGAGTAGGAGAGCAGTCTAGAAACACCAGCTGCACACATTGAATCAGCTTTAGGCCTGGAGCTGGGAACAGGAATCTGCTCTGATCTTTGGGATGTGAAACTCAGAGCCCAGTGCTGAAAGGAGAAAGCCCTCCCAGGGTCTGTTGCTGATACCCATAGTCCATGTGGAAACTGAATAGGGTACTGGTGTGACCGGATTTAATGCCATATATGTCGTGAGTCCATCTGGTTGATTTCTAATATAACTCTTCTGGTATTTCATACTGGTAATAAATACAAAGTGTGACCTTTCAGATTGCATATCTCAAAAGTAACATTGCCTAATGTTTTATAATAAAATATATTATGTGTGTTTTGATTGGTGAAAATAATACAAACTACACTTTAAAAGAGAAATGTATAGCATGTCCAATTTTTGTGTGTTTTTAAGTGACAGTTGACTGTATGTTTCTACATTGCCATCTCGTATTACAAATTTAACGTGAACATGGGTAAGCCATTGAAGTGTCATGATTTCAATCAATATTACCAAGTATTTTCACACTGAAAGACAAAAATGTTACATTTCAGTTAGTGCTCTTACTAAAAATATTCTGCAAATTCCTGAATCTAAGTTTTCAAAAGCAATGGCAGTAATTTTGACTTGAAAAACATGCAAATACAAAATCAATATTGGGGGTATTAGTGTAACTGTTTTCTCTTGAGGTGTGACTGGGAGAACTCACCAATCAATCTTTACTTGAATTACTTAAAACCATTAATGGTGCTTGTGGTTTTGTGCATGGGGAAGCCGCTTTCATCTTGATTTTTTTTTTTTTTTGGAGGTATTTTAGGATGTTTGATACTTAAAACTATAGGAGCTGGGGGCGGCACCAGTGGCTCAAAGGGGTATAGGACACCGGCCCCATATGCTAGAGGTGGTGGTTCAAGCCCAGCCCCGGCCAAAAACTGCCAAAAAAAAAAAAAAAAAACTATAGGAGTAGAAGGGCTATAAATGGCTCACTGTCTTTTCTCTGTTATAAAAGGACTAGAATCTTTTCAGCTAGATGATTTCAGTCTTATTTTTAAAGGTCTCTGGACAAGAAAGATGCTTCTCTTGATACTAGGCTGGGTTCCATTTCTCCATCTTACCCCATTCCCTATTTAACTGTAGACAGCACTGAAGTACTTTTATTTATTGAATAAAATAGTGCACATAGATGGGGTGGGGGGTTTGGGGAGGAGGGAAGGTGCTAATATTTCAAAATAACTCTGTAGTTAGCTACTTGATGTTGTGCTGAACATTCTATAGCTACTTCAGTGAATTTAAGCATACGATTACCTTTGACAACAAGGCTGTTTTTTGATATTTTTTGTTTTAATGAAGAAAGTTGGTGACAGAATCAGTAATAACAGTAACAGAGCATTCAGTCACAGCTCCTTGCAGCTGAATGGCCTCTGATTCTTTTGTACACAAGTCTTAGTTGTAAGAGACGGAAATCTTTACCCTGAGCCTGACACTGGTTAGTGTTCTTATCCTATGGGAAAAAGAGAAGATACGGGGACGGTGCCTGTGGCTCAAAGAAGTAGGGCGCCGGCCCCATATGCTGGAGGTGGCGGGTTCAAACCCAGCCCCAGCTAAAAACTGCAAAAAAAGAAAAAAGAGAGAGAGAAGATAGGGACTTAATTCCAGTGAACTGGAATGTTCCCATCATTCCTTCCATATGGAAACCGGGTACAAAATGGGAACGGTATGGAAACAGATACCATTAAATGCATCTCTTAATCTCAAAGTAATAATTCTGTGCTGAGCTTTGAAAGAAATTCTTTCACCTAAAACCCTATTATAAATTGTTGATTCCCCAGAAATATTTTCTCTCCTCCTCCCCAATCCCTGTGATTTTCTTATAATTTTTGTCAGTATGCTCTAAAATTAATTTCATTTATGTGTACAGTGGGAGTGGACAGAGGTCTCTAGTTCTTGCCCCTGTTCAGGGTAGAAGTCAACCTGAAGAGTTCTTACAGCTGGCCACCCGCCCTCTGCTCACATGGTTTTCATGAAGGGAATTCCCTTTTCACCGGAGCTTTGTAGTGTGACTGTTAGAATGTTCTTTCTTTCTTTCCTTCTTTCTTCCTTCCGAGTCTTACTCTGTCACTCTGGGGTTGAGTGCCATGGCTTAGCTCACAGCAACTTCAAACTCTTGGGCTCAGGTGATTCTCTTGCCTCAGCTTCCCCAGTAGCTGGACTACAGGGGCCCAGCACAATACCCAACTGTTTGTAGAGATGGGTCTCACTCTTGCTCAGACTGGTCTCGAACTCCTAAGCTCAAGCAATCCACCCACCTCAGCCTCCCAAGGTGCTAGGATAACAGGCGTGAGCCACCACCCCTGGCCTAGAATATTACATTTTAAATGAATCTGCCCTCTAACTTCCACCAATGGGTCCTAGACTTTTCCTTTGAATGAAATAGAGCGATTCTGACCCTTTTTTAATAATAGGCTTTCATGTTAGTTGGAAAGTTAAGCTCCAAGTCTTTCCCTCCTCTAGATTAAATTCAAAGTTCATTCGACCCTCTCCCCTGTGAAAAAGGCCCCAGGGCCTCACCCACCCCCACATACCTAGAGCCTACTCGTCAGCTGTTCTCTTAAAATATGGCGCCAGAAGTGGACATAGTGTTGCAGACAAACCAGGGCAGTGCACCCTGTAAGGCCCCCCATTAATTAACATACTTTCAGTGGCTTTTCATAATAGCCCCATCACACTCTGAGCCCGTGACTGTCAAAATTCCTGGATTTTGTGATGATGCAGTTAATCCCCAGTTCTGTCATCTGTCATAGCATTCTGTCTGCCAGCCTGACATCTGTCAGTTTTATGGCATCCATGTGCTCATCCACAGGGTGATGAGCACCTTGAATAGCAGCATGGAGCTTACACAGACCCCACGGTTGTCAAGACAGGGCCCCTTGAGCCAATGTAGGCTTCCTTGTCAGCAAGGCCAGTCAGCCCACATGGAGCCCACTTAGGATGGCTACCTTGTAGAAGTCATGAATGCAAATCAATAGCATTCTCTGCTCCACTTACTGGTCACATTTCAAGAAAAGAAATGAGTGTGGCGCCTTGCACTGGATTTCCGAACTCCTCCAATCATTTTCACTTGGGAGGAGCAGGTGGTGAGCACCAGTCTCCCCTTTGATGTCTATACTTTCGATATCCTGTGGCCACTTAGAGAACACAACTAGTTTTGTCCCAGTGTCTGCAGGTCAGACAGTGGGTAGGGGAGCAGGGCACTCACTGGCATTATTCTGTTTCACCTTGAATAGAGGAGGGATGTGCTTTGAAGGTTGTGTGACTGTGATTCCAGAAGGGACCATGCACTTTGTGCTAAGCAGCGTTCCTGTTGTCCCATGACTGCAAAAATGCCTCTGTCAGGCAGAGCAGAGCTTCAAATTTATCACCTTGAGCATACCTTGCCTGTTTTGCCGGACTCAGTCAAAACCTATGCGTTCCTGCTGTCTGGTTTCTTGCTGTCATGTTCTTCAGTACCTTCATGGTATAGGCAGGTTGCCCTGTGGGGTGTCCACCCTCAGACTCTGTGGGGCAGCTCCACAAGCTTGCCTCCCCCTGCTCCCCTTCTCCAGAATTCCCTGAGATCTGAAAGGTACATCTAAAGCTTTGATAGATTCACCTATATCTTTCAGCTATAATTCATTAGGTGATATTGTCACAACAAAAGACATTTTATGTGTTTGACTCTCTGTCAAAACAGTGATGCTAAAGCTGACTATTGGGTCAGTCCAGTGCTCCATCACACAGTTATGTCTTCCTCCTGGTGATGAGAATCAACTGTGGGGTGCCCCCTCCACCGCACGTCTCATGCTGTTAACCTCAGTTGATAATCCTTGCCATGAAGGCTTTTGGAGGAGTGATCTAAATTCATCAGTTCTTTGGCACTCACTGGCACTCTGCTGTTAGAGAGCTTCCTTGTGTCAGCCTGGCTATTTGGGGGCCTTGAGGTAAGCTCTGACTAAAGGGCAGCCTCCCTGCCCTGTTCTCCCCCTGGAGTGACCAGTGTCCAAAATGGGGTGTTTCTTTAATAGCTGCCTCAAGTGGTATCACAGGAGGGTTTATCTTTCTGGCTTTCTCTTTCTTTGAGTACTTAATTACACTTTGGAGACTCAAGTTGCCATCACTATGGCCAAGGGCAGTTCCTCAAAGCTGATTACTGTGTCCTGTTGACCGTCCTTACTATGTTTTTAGATTTTAATTTTGAAATAACTACAGATAGAAAAGTTGCAAAAATAGTACAAAGAATTCCTGTATGCCCTTCCTCAACCAAATTCCCCAGATATTAACATTTTACCACATGCGTTCATCCTTTTCTGTCTCCCCGCATGCATGCGTGCATAAATATGTAAGCACATGCATTTATACTGATAGTCGTTAATTTCCCCCACTGATTTTTTTAATGTCTGTAAATTCATGTATACAGGAGGTATAGGCCTGTATTTTTATAGACAAAAGACACAGTGTACCTAGACATGTATGTATATACTTGTACATTAGATGTGGACATCTTAATAGTGTTTGCAAAGAGCAGCATTTATGCAGATAAATGTATGTCCATGTTAACTTCAGAGAAACCTACTAAACAGTTATGAGAAATCTGAGGATTACTCATAAACTTTTGGATATATTTCTGGGACACAAGACTTTACAAGCAAAGCTCCAGAATGATACCAACTTCTCTAATTGGGGTGGAAATGAAAAGGGTTAAGAGACAGAGGGATGTGAGAGGATGCTAAGGACGCACGTAGGTTTTCTGTCAACTTTAGGAAATTGTTAAAATCGATAGAGACGATTAAAACTCATTACTTCAAGCAGGAGAAAGTCAGTCATGAAAAGGGGAGAAAAATTCCTGCCATTGCTTTTTGGCCTTTGGATAAGATCAAGTGTATGTCTGTTCTTAGTAAAAACTATGGTAAATAGAAAAAATGAAATACAAGTATAAATATACTGGTAATTTAAATAAATATAAATCACACACACACATAAAGTACCAAAAAGTACATAAACATTTGAAAGGAAAAACTATTAAAATTGTAATACTTAAGTCACATTTGACTTCTGCATTACAAGAGATACAAGATACAATGTACAAGATGTTACCGAGGGATTCTGCTGTATTTCTCAGATCTTTGAGGGCTGTGAGTTCTTGCCTCAATGTGTCAAAATCTTTGGTGATTTTTGTCTTTGAATTCATTGAATTCTTGAGAGAACTTTTGAATTGCTCCTTGAATTTCTAATTCCATCTTCACCTCCATTCTCTTAATCTTATTTGCGATCCAAATTCTGATTTCTCGATTTCTGACATCTCAACCATTTGTTTATGAATGGGATCTTCTGTTGTGTCTCCTTTGTCATTCCTTGGGGGACCTGATCTACTCTGAATATTCATGTTGCCAGAGTTTTTCCGCTGATTCCGCCCCATGATTATTTTTCACCGTTTGGCTAGAGAAACTGGCAAGGTGAAACTGAATTGAGAGCTCCTGGAATTGTAATTAACCAGCCCTTTACCAAAGAACTGGGACTGGTGATTGCGGCTTTTATCCTAGAGCTTTACAAAGGTCCCATTCAGTACTACAACCTGAAACTCTGGGGACCTGCTGGGTGTGGTGGCACTAGATGGCTCTGACCTGTATTCGGCTAGTTTCTGTCCAATCCTAGTGAATCAGTGGCTTTGGGCTGAAATCTCAGCTGTGGAGATATATCAGTAACTAAGATACCCCGCCCCTCCCCCACAGGCGACCACTGGAAGAGGAGAATCCCACCACTCCCCCAACAACCTTGGTGGGTCCCCTGGTGATTGGCCCAGGTCAAGAGTTCCAAACCAATTGTCCCAGTCAACACAAAAACCGATCAGGTGGGAGAGTTCAAAAGGTCTTCAGCATCTAGGCAGCGGGGCTCCACTGGCAGCTCAAGTGTAACTCACTCCAGGGCTCTGTGGAGTCAGAAAGACCCGCCCAGCAAAATAGTCCAAGGGGGCGGATGCCTTCTTCCCCACCTTGCACCTCCATTATACCCAGGCACTGGTAACCCCAAGGGGCTGTGGCCCAGTTCCCTCCAATGAGCAAATGCACCAGGGATTTGGGCCTGCTAGAGTCAAGAGAGACTGGCCAATGCCTCATTGGCCAAGCGGCCACACTGTGCCACCAGCCAGCTGGGGGAGTTGAAGTCTGATTACCTCAGATGCTCAATGGAAACTGGGGAGTGTTCTACCTGAGCTTGTTCCAAACCAGAAGTTAACAACACAGCAAATGTTTTTTGCTCTCAGAGATTATGCCTCCGCCCCTGCCGCTGTGCTCCTCTGGTATCTCTGCAATGCAAGATCTAGCTCCCTCCAGCAGCCCACAAAATTGGGGAGGTGTCTCTCCATAATTTGACCCTGGCAGGATTGCTCTATTAATGCTGCTGCTAGGTGGGAGGTGTTTCCACTCAGGTTCCCACGCCTCAGCGGTTCCGGAGCCTGTCCCCATCGTATGGAGACCCACTGCTGAGTTGTTCTTTCCCAGAGCCAAGCCAGATACCTTCCCCCCTGTGCCTTTCTGCACTGTTACCAGATTCACAGTTACAGTGTAGCTGTGCTACCCCAGACCATGCAATGCCCAGTTTTAACAAAGAACCATGAACATTATGGTCGCTGCAAGTGTTGGGCTTTTAGACCACCAGGCCAGGGGGCAGGGTGGACTGGGAGTTCAAAGTGGCAGGGAAATTATTTGTTCAACCTTCATGCCAGACAGGAGAATGCCCAGGGCCTGCCAAATAACAACAACCACAACCAAAAAACAGCCAGGTACTGTGGCAGGCACCTGCTCCCCACCTGGGAGGCTGAGGCAAGAGAACCGCACAGCCCAAGAGAGTTAGAGGTTGCCGTGAGCTGTGACACCACAGCACTCCACCGAGGGCGACATAGTGAGACTCTTGTCAAAAACAAACAAAAACAAGGCGGGGGTGGGGGGGAAGCAGGGAAAACAAACAAAAAACAACAATAATTAAAGAAAAAAATTAACAATAACTCCTAAGAAAAAAGGGGAGCTGGAACATATTCTTCTTAGCAAAGTATCTTAAGAATGGAAGAAAAAGTATCCAATGTACTCAGCCCTACTATGAAACTAATTTATAGCTTTCTTATGAAAGCTATAACCCAATTATAGCCTAAGAATATGGGGAAAGGAAGGGGAGAATAAGTGGAGGGAGGGTAATTGGTGGGACCATACCTACGGTACATCTTACAAGGGTACATGTGAAACTTACTAAATGTAGAATATAAATGTCTTAACGCAATAACTAAGAAAATGCCAGGAAGGCTATGTTAACCAGTGTGATGAAAATATTTCAGATTGTATATAAAACCAGCACATGGTACCCCATGATTGCATTAATGTACACAGCTATGATTTAATTAAAAAAAGAGAGGAAAAAAAGATAAAAAAGAACGAAGAAAGAGAAAAAAGGCAACAAAATTATTTATATATATTTATTTATATATATTTAAAAAACATATGACTATATATGCTGTAGAGATCAACTTTAGTAGAAATATATTTATGTTACAATATACTTTCTGGACACCAGGTGGCGCCGTGAGTGGTTCCCAGTCTTATACCTGTCTCACCACTTAAATGTGCTTGGTGTTTGCCTGATTACCCGTTTGGCACCTAGACCCTGCCAAACTGCTGATTCCACTGATCTCAAAAAAATCTTCACAGGCAGGTTTCCCAAATTGTCCCTGCAACAGTTCCCGTGAAGTGCGGGATGTCCTGGGCCAGTGCCAAGTATGGGATGACTGTTAGCGGTGAGACTCAAATCACTGCACCTGGCCCACCCAGAAAGGTGCCTGCGGTGACCACCATCTCCTAAATTCCAAAACAGTGGCCTCTTCCTATCCAGGATCTTTTCCTTCTGAGTGTCTCTCCTGCCACCTATCTGAGGTGGTGCTGCATCCAACGGCACCCTACTCTGGCCGCCTAATTCTGCTCGGGAATCCACACTTCACCAGTCTTTCCACACAATACCTAGTTTCCCTACAAACTGGGAACTGCAATCCTCAGTGGTGGGGCTGGTTGCCTCTGCTGCCACCCGCAGTCACGGGGCAGAACCTTTTCCTGGCAGTCTCTGCAGCTGCGCATTATAATTCAAGTCCAGCAAACTGCCACTCCACACCAATATTCCACACTGGGAATGATCCAGCCCACTCACTTTCACCTATTGTTCCAGGAGAGCTGAACTAAACGTCCTTCCCATCTGCCATCATGCTCTGCCTCCCAGAATAAATTTTTAAAGATCTCACACATCTGGTGACTAAGCAATCTAGGTGAGAGGAAATCATATGAAAAATGTTGAAATTCCTAAAAGTGCATGGCCTCAAAAAACACGACATGCCTAATTTGGACTCAGCTAAGGCTCAAATGTTTTGTTTATCAAAAACAAGACATTTTTTAAAAAATGAGTTCAGCATTTAATTTAGGAGATTGACAAAAGAGCAACAGAGCAAGCCCCTGTCCTAAAGAAACAGAAGAGACAGGGAAGGAATCAAGAAACTAGAAAACAAAAATGAAAGAAAAGAATTAGTAAAGATTAATAGATTGATAGAGATTAATAGATCAATCTTTACTAATAGATTAATCCAAAAGATTAATAAGGTAGACAATTCTCTAGTAATACTAAACACACACAAAAAAGACTGCAAATAACATACAAAATGGAAAAGAGAAATAACGATGGGCATAAAAGAAAACTTTCACAGTGTTCTAATATGTTAATCTACATGAAGCAGATAGATTTCTGTAGAAATACAAAGTACCAAAACTGGTTCAAAAAGGCGAATAGCTAAGCATGTTAGACATTTTATTTAATCTCAGCAGTTTATGAGGTTAGTTTTGTTAGTTCTCTCTTAAAGTTGGGGAAACAGAGGCAGGAAGAGAATCTGAGTTCCCACAGCAGAGCAAAGCTGGGATCTGAGGCTGCTGCAAGTGCCCGGTTCATGCTCCAGTGACTGCGTGTTCTGAATAGCCTCCAAAAGGCTGGGAGGGACCAGTGACTATCGGAGGAAGTGAAATGTAATCACAGGCCACACACACCCACATACTCACCAGAACAAATTCTAACAGGTCAGTTCTTACCAAACTTTCAAAAACCGAATAAACCCTATCTTACCAAAGATTTTCAAAGTGGCCCAACTTGTTTATGAGGCCAATTATAGTCTCGACTCCAAAATCATATAAAGACAGGTCAGGAAGATTTATATGCCCTTTTCCTAGAGATGCTAACTGAACCCAACATTTTATGGCTTATTCCAGAATACAAGGGTGAGTCCGCTGTTCCAATAGATAATTATTCTTGTTTTAAAAAAAAAATTTTCTTTTCTTTTTTTTTTTTTTCAGAAAACTGAGTAGAAAAGAACAAATGGCAGGAGGAGGCCTCATATGCTAGCTTAGTGCAGGGGACCCTCCTTCCACAGAGACCAGGAAGGGAAGACGACTCTTCCCTTATCTCATACAATCCTGCAGTCTTACGAGTCATCCTGGTAGAGGGCAAAAAATAAAAGTGAGGAGCAAGGCAGTCATGGTTCTCTGCACACCCGTGTGTGCATGCATGTTTGTATGTGTGTGTATACTCTGGTGAGGCATAAGAAGAAGACTGCAAGGATTTGACCATGACACTCATGGAAAGGGAAGTTTCTTTGGTCTGCACATCCCCCAAGTCCAGAAGTAGCCCAGCTAGAGGCAGAGATGGCACCCCAGCACACCCTGCCTTCTCTGCAGAAGTCAGACGGGTCCTTTGCAGAACCACTTCTGTGACTTCTCAGCTGGGCCCCACCCTTCCCCACAGCCCCTCACCCAGTCACCCGCTGAGCACCACTTCTGATCCAGGTTGTGAGTGGGAGGTAGAGCCATAAATAGGACGCACAGCCCCTGCCTTTGGGGACCTTAACACTCCATGATGCAAATAGTTAATCCAGCATTAGTGGGTGTAATCAAGTAACATAAATCTGAGTCTCCACTAGGAGAGAGTGCTGAGAAGGATGGCGCTGGGAAGCATCGTAACAGGTGGGCCCCAGCTGGTCAGGAAGGTGAGCGTGAGGCCCTAATTCCATAGGATTGGTGGCTTTGCAAGAAGAAAAGAGATGGATGTTTCCATGTGCACACACTGAGGAAAGACCCTTATAGGAGGCCACAGTGAGAAGGCAGCCGTCTGCAAGCCAGGAGGAGGGCCTCACCAGAGCCCAACCACACTGGCACCCCGAGCTCAGACTCCCAGCCTCCTGAACTGGGAGAAAATAAATTCTGCTATATAATATAACCAGGATGTTGAATAAGCAGGGTTTGGGCACGAGCAGGCTGTGAGCCCCGGTTCTGTTGGGCCCCTGCACACATCACTGGGTTCTTCTCAGCCTCTCTTATAACAGTATATTAGTTTCTTGTTGCTGCTGTGGCAAATTACCACAGACTTGGTAGCTCAAAATAATACCGTTGTATCACCTCACAGTTCTGTAGGTCAGGAGTCCAACATGGGTCTCACTGGGCTTAAAGCTTAAAGCAAGATGTTATCAGGGCCGGTTCCTTCTGGAGGCTCTAGAGGAGAATCCCTTTCTTTGCACTTTCCAGCTCTTAGAAGCCGCCCACAGTCCTAGGCTGCTGGCCCCTTCTTCTATCCTTAAAAGCCGGAGGCACAGCACCTTTTAGACCCTCCCTCTATCACCACATCTCTTTCTGACTTTCTTCTTCCACCTCATTGTTCCGCCTCCCTCTTCTACCCGTAATGACCCATGTGATTACATTGAGCTCACTTGGAAATCAAGGATTTTGTGAGGTTCTGGGGATTAGATGGATTTCTTTGAGGGCCTTATGCTGCCTACCACAGTGGAGCTGATAACTCTATACATGGTATCCCTTCAAGTAGGCGTTTCCTGAAGTTTGTCAGCAGCATCACCTGGGCCACTAGTTCCAAATACAGAGTTTGGGGCCACCAGAATGTAAGCTTGAGTCTTGCGGTGCTGCCTTTTACTAAGCGTCCCAGGTGACTCCCATATACATTGACATCTGCAATCATGGGAAAGTGGGTCCTCATGTGTGGCAGGGCCTAGGGGCACCAGGCAGGGGAGAGGAACCCAGTGGGAGGGACATATCATAACCTCCCCAAGCATTGGGGCGGAGGTCCTGAGGAGAAGCCTCCCATACCTGAAGACTTAGCTCTGGTGGAAGCTTCCCTCCAGGACCAACTGAGGGCTCCCCTGGGCCTAGATCTATACTTCAGGAGACTTTGCGCTCCTCATGCCAGCGACTGGGAAGACATTGAGAGGAGTCCCTGTGCCAGCAGGATGCTCAGACTGTCTCCTCATGGCAATGAGTGTTTGGTGAGGGGACTATGTCTTGGACTCAGGCCATGAGGACCTCTGTGCTTTCATCTCCCATTAAGACAGGCAATGAGCATCCCAGGCCCAGTGAGGGCCTGGCAACCCTGTAACCAGGGCTCCAGCCCTGCAGGTCACCCTGGGCACAACACTGAGGCTGGTATAAATACTGCCTCCAGGTGAAGGGACCACAGGGGGACAGTGCAGGAGGTATGTAACCTCGTGGATTTATTATGGAACCTAAGGGAATCTGAGTGTTCCAAGGGGTGGTCATAGCAGGCAAGTTTTGTCTCCTGTGCTGGAATTCCACCTGCCTGTGTTGACACAGTGGGTGGCAGCTCTGTGCCCACGCCTGGCAGGGGCCTGCCTTGAGTTCATGCCTTTCTGCCTCAGAAATGTTCCTGGAGTGGTAAACATCTGCTCAGCCTTTATGCAGGAGCAACCTGAAAGCACAGGTTGTGTGGGGAAGTGCTGTGCCCCCCAGGAGAATTCTGAGGCACTTTCTTCTCAGTTCCCTGAAAGGTCTCCCCAGTAGGCATAGTCTTTTTTGGCCGTGATGGTGACCATCCTAATAATGTGCTCTTTATGGACTGCCCCTCCTTCCCTGTTTTAATCTCCTGGCTCCTTCCCCAGACCCCTGGGATCCCTCCCATATTAGCAATCTGCACTGCATCTCAGGCTCTGTTTCTGGGGATCCCATCCGTGGCTTCAGGCCAGCTCTGTTTGCAGTCTTGTGATGGGTGCTGGGGACAGATTGGGACCAGACCACACATATATGCACTCATGGCATATATGCATTACACCAAGCACTCATTGCCACAACAACGCACAAATGCACCCAGCTCCACACACGTGCACAGCACATGCGTGCACACAATACCACACACATGCACACACCACCACACACATGCATAGCACCACACACGCACACAGCACCACACACACGCACAGCACCACATGTGGCACAGAACCACATGTGTGCACACAGCACTGCACACATGTGCACACAGCACCACACACGTGCACACAGCACTATATACGTGTGCACACAGCACCACACACATGCACACAGCTCTACACACATGTGCACACAACACCACACACATGCACACAGGACCACACACACATGCACATAATACTACACATGCGCATACCACCATACATATGCACACCACACACCACCACACATACATGCACATAACACTACACACTTGCACACAGCACCACACACGTATACACATATGTAATGCACACACATACCCCATGCACATGTATAGAACACACCACTACACACACTGCAACACACACACAGGGGACACACCATGCACACATGCGCACATACGTAAGCACAGGCACACACACACACTCTTCCTCCTCCCTAGTCTCTGTCCTGTCCAGGGGGACAGGCAGGGCCCCATCCTATGAGGGACAATTAAATGTGACCGCCACCAGCAGCTGGCTATTGGATGACTTTCTCCTGGAGGTTTGCCCTTGTGACGTTGGAGTGTTCACCAGACCCAAGAATGGACAATTTATGGGTTGTGCTAGTAAAATGCATTTGCTGAGTCTGTCCTCACTGTTCTCTGATTTTACTGGTGATCCTGCTCAGGAGCCTCATGCTGTCAGCCTCCTTCCTGAGCCATCTGCAGAGGCTGTGCCAACAGCAGGGTGCAGACGTGTTCTGACAGGCTCCCAGCCCTGCCTATGTCTGCCACTGCCAGAACCAAGGCTCCCCTCCAAGGCCTGTGCCATACTCTGCACCAGCAAGTCCAGCCACCTGCAGAGGCCCCCAATCTGTCCCCCCAACCCCACAGCCTCAGCAGGTACTGTCTGCTGTGCAGGGGCACCTGGCCCTCCCTGAGAAAGGCGCCCCACTGTCCCTGCCAGACCTCAGCACTTCTGTTCCTTCCCACACATTCTCTTCATCCTCTCATTGCCCAGTCCTGTGGCTTCTGCCACACGCGAACAGCCCTCAGGCCTGCCAGGACATTACCCCTGCTGGGTTTGCTCTCTTCAGCCCTTCTGCCCACCACCTGCTGGGCTCCTGCCACTGCCTCTCCTTCATGTGGCTGTCAGTGGACAAGGACCCCAGCTCCACCAACCCACTGCTGAGCAAGGGGCAAACTCAGGGCTCCCAGAGTCACACATGTTTGGGAGGTGCCATTTGGGCCAGGAACAACCAAGGCAGGGAGAGGTTTGTAGGTAAGCACCTGGATCTAGCTGTGCAGCTTGGGACAGCACCCCGCTCCTTCTGGGGGTGATACTACCATACCTGCCCTGAGGCCACACCCAGAGAGCAGAATCCAGCTCTGACCACCTCCCTCTACTCTGGCTCCTAGCACAATCCAGCCTCCTTTGTTTTCCCACCAAATCCGGTGCTGGCCACAGGCCTTGCTCTGCATCCCCCTTGTGCCCAAGAACCCTCCCCTGGGGGCTGGCTCCTCACTACTCAGGTAGAGGAGGCCCAGCCTGAGCCCTTCTTTCTCTGCACTCGGCACTCTCTGCCAGGGTGGATTTATTCTTCTGCTGGTATGGTGAGTTTTCAGTCTCCTTTCTCTAAACTGTGTGCTCTAAGGGCAGGAACCCATGGCCTGCTCACTGCTGCATCCCCAGTGCACCACAGTGCCTGGCACACATAGTTGTACACAGGTGGATGTTTCAGGTGGCAGTGGGGGCCTTTGGGACACTCAGTCTCTGAACCAACATCCTGTTGTGAAGAAGGAAGGTGGGGAGTGGTGAGGAGTGATGGGGACGACATGTCCCTGGGTCAGGCTGCAGTGCCTGTTACCAGTGTCCCCCAAAACTCCCTCTCCAAGCAGAGCTGTATACCTTCCCCTTGGTTCTAAGTCACACCTACAGGATCAGAGACCGCAGCACATGCCACATCCTCAGTTCAGACCTAACGGGAAGAGGATGAGGGACACATCAGGGGACACAGCTGTCTCCCCTGTCCATGCCTCACTCACCCATGTGGGACATTGAGCTGTGGCCACAGGCAAGTCCATGCTCATGTTTCAGCTGCTCTGCTGAACACCGTCCTGCTCCAAGCCTGCTAAATACGTGTGAGTCTGTTGCATAACACAGACCCTGCAAGGCTTAAACACCAATCTGCCCTTCCCCTCTTTGAAGAAAAAGCACCTTTGGTCCATGCAGGAGATGATCTTTTCCTGGTTTTCAAACTGCTATCACCAACAAAGCTCTCCTTTCTACTATTTAGCCATCATGGAGGTCTTTTGGACAACATCACCCAACCCAAATTGATCCTAATATTTCTGTACACACCAGGCAGGTGTCTGCTCTCTCCAGGCCTCTGTTCTCCCAACTGGGAGAAATGGGCTGGACTTTGTTGTTTTTCTCTATCCACTGTGAAACAATCCTCAAGGCATCCAACCTATTCCATCCTCAGGACTAACTACAGCTCCAGCTCCAGCTCCAGCGAAGCAACACCAGGCCTGCAGAAACATCTGAGCTAGGCTTCTCAGAGCCTGTGTGCGTCAGCCCCTGGCTCGCCTCAGGACGTATCAGATATGCCCTTTCTAAGGGTGTCAACCCAGAGCAGTTCTGGGCCATTCTGCCACAGAAGAACTGGGACATGGGGAAGGTGGGTTCCCACTGATACGGTTTAAGCACCTGGATCTAGCTACTCCGGAAAGCAGCATACCTCGGGTTTTCGTGCTCCATGAGCCAATAAATTCTTTTCGCTTATGTTATTTAGATTGGGTTTCCTCCCACACCTCATTAGGAGCGTTTTAACTGAAGTAGAGGAGAGATGTCCTGACCTGTGCATGGGGATAAACCAGAAAACGTTTACTGTCCGGTAGGAGCTAGTTCAGGAGGCTCTGACAGGCCCCCTCTTCCTTTCTAAAAGTGAAATGACACACCGCCATCCTCCTAGCACCCCTGCTTCAGAGGGGCTGTCCACACTTCTTGTGGGCCGGTTTCCGTGGCTCTCCCCTCTTCCCTCTTGGGTGGGCGCCGGCTGCTGGGGAGTCTCCCCGAGAGGCCCACCCTGTGCATGAGACTCAGAGACACAGACAACCCAAAGTTCAATGGTCATGGTAGAAGGAGGTGACCCCAGAGGAGCGGTCAGGGTCCAGCCTTGAGGAAAGAAGATGAACCGGGCACCAGGTGAGGCGCCGGGCGGAGGCAAGGGGGTGCAGAGTCCTCCAGGAACCACGCTCTGGGGAGCAGCGTCTGATGCTCACGGTAAAGCACATCTGACCTGTAGGACATGGCTGCAGGATAGGGAAGCGAGGAGCAGCGGAGGGTCCAGAACGCACGGTCCTGAGCCCTGGGAGGTGGCTGACCCTGGAGTGGACAGGTTGCGTGGCCGGGGCTCCCGAGACTCCTCCCCGCCCTCCTCCCGCCCCGCACTCCCCTGAGCAGACACGAGGGGGCGCCGCGCCGCGCTCCTCCGGGGCGGGCCGCCAGGCGGTCAGGCAGGCTGCGCCGGGGAGCCGGGCTGGCGGCGGCGGCCGTGGCGGCCAGCGCCCTGGGTCCGCAGCTCTAAGGCTCCCAGCGGGCGCTGCCCATGGGCCGGGCCCAGGCATCGGGTGCGCAGGGAGCCGGTGAGTAATGGCGCGGCCCACTGGGACACTGGGCTGCGGGCAAGAGCGCGGGGCTCGTGGGCACTGAGGAGGGGGCTGCGTGCAGCAGGGATCACAGGGTACGGGTGAGGTCGGGAGCCTGGGTGCGGGCAGCGAAGCGAGCGGAGACTGCGGGCGTCCGGCTGCTGGCGGGGACGCGCGGGCCGGACCCAGGGCGCAGGTGCACGCGCGGGTGGCGGCGCGCGTAGCCGCCGCCAGCGGGGTCTCCAGCCTGGGCGCGCCGGAGTGTGCGGCCGGCGCTCCTGGGAGTGGTGCGGGCGGCAGGGGCTGCGCCGGCACCTGACTGTGTCCGGGGGGCGCGAGGCGTGCGCTGGGGTCAGCGGGGCGTGGTCCGCGCGGTGGCGAGGACTGTGGGCGCCTCGTGTGGTGAGCAGGGAACCCGCGGAGGGCACACCCCCTCGCCGCCTCAGGAGGGACCCGGCGCTGCGGCGTGTCCCCAGCCCCGCCACTCGGCGTGAGGAGCTAGCTTCTTTCAGTCACTCGGATGGCAAGAAAAGCCAGCCTGGACCTCAAACCTCCACCAGTACTAGATCTCGGTTTCCCTGTCTGTGAAATGGGGACAGCAAGGCCGAGGTCTGAGGTGCTTGAGGAGAAGGGAAAGGGCCTTGTCCGTGGAGGAAGAGAGTGTTGTAGTCATTGAGGCTGGGATCAGATTTGCGGAAAGGACCAGTGCTGCCGTCAGAGGCCTACAGGAATGGGGGGATCTCGCGCAGTGACAATGGACAGGATCAAGGGGCCACCTGGTGCACTCTTCTGTGTGATTAGGTGAGGGAGGAGGAAGCCTGGAGGTGCTGGGGAGGCGTGCTCCAGACCCTGCCCCGTGCTCAGCGTGGAGGCTGTCGTTCGGAAAAGGCAGCCCCGGCAAATTAGGGTGCTGGAGTGGCTTACCCCAGCCCCGCCTCTTGCCTCCAGGGCGGTGAGTGAGACGGATGTTCTGCTGAGCCTTAGGACCTGCCAGACAGGAGAAGTAACTGAGGCTCAGAGAGGTGACAGGAGTTGTTCAATGAAGTGGCAAAGCTAAGGTCCAAACTCTGATAGGACTAGCTCCAAAAGCCACTATGCCAGGTGACTAGGGGAGGAGGCTTGTCCGCTCACTCGCCCAGCGCATTCGTCATGCACCTGCTGTGTGCTGCCTACTCCCTGCCCCAGTAAGTGCTCAGAAGTCAATGTGGAAGCTGAACAAATAATCAAAGAAAAAACGGAGGACATGTCAGAGCATAGGGAATAAATAAGTGCTAGGAAAAAAACAAAATAGGGCAACTTTTGCGGAGAGAGACAGCAGTGGGGCAGAGCCTTGGCTTGGTCAGGGAGGGAGTCCCTAAGCTGCGAGCTCTGGATATGAAGGGAAGGGCGGGTCCCACGGAGAAGCTCTGAAGCAGGCACAGGTCAGAGAGGGGAGGAGCAGTGTGGGTGGGATCTGATTGCAGCCGGCGGTCCCGCAGAGTGAGTTTGGGAAATGAAAGGGTGCCCCTAGTGGCGAGCGAAGAGGACTGCTGGGGGCCGGAGAAGGAGCCGGCCCTTGGTTGCAGGGTCCAGGAGGCCACGGAGTTTGGCGGAGGGACCAGCGAGACTGTCAGATGTAGGGTACACTCTGTGAGGCCGCGGCTGCAGGCAGGCCTCGGCCCTGGGAGGAGCGGACACGCGAGGAAGGCCTGGTCTCCTGCGAGCTCAAGCCTGGCTTGAGTTCCAGCGCGGCTCTACTCCTGTGTCCACTCCCCGGGCTCAGGGGGAGGGAGCGCCTGCCTAGAGTTCGCAGAGATAAAACCAGAAGCTGAGTGTTGGGGTTCCATTCACTTCGGGCTGGTGTCTGCCTCCTTCTGACGTATCCCTGTAGGTCTCTGAGCGTAGTTCTCACTCTCACTTGCAGTCAGCCATTTCTCCAAGAAGCCTTGGCTCCTCTAACCTTTGTCAGTGGGCCAAGCCAAGGCATCTTTTTTTTAACCAAAAATTACTATTTCCATTCCCTTTCTCCTACAGAGAGAACCTTGTTCTCCAAAGCATCAATATACAGTAGAACCTCTATAGTTGACGCCCTCACTACACTGAACCTTAAGTTGACCTAATTTTCATAGACCAGACATGCACCACACGTGTCAGTATAGTAAGCCTAGTTCCTTATATGTGGGCCACCTCTGTATATTGACCAGTTTGTTACAGTCCCTTGGGTGATCAACTTACAGAAGTTCTACTGTATTTAATAATTTGCTTAATCTCCAAGCAGTTTCAGAATTACTATATCCAAACCACCATCAATCAAAACCTACAAGGTTAACATCAGAATTTCTTTGGGTGTGCAAAGTACTATGTGATTGTTATCAACTTGATAAACTGTTAGCTTCTTCTGTTTGTATCTGTATTCAATTTGGGGTTTTTCCCCCTTAGATATTATGATAGATT
This sequence comes from Nycticebus coucang, assembly GCF_027406575.1. Classification (NCBI taxonomy): domain Eukaryota; kingdom Metazoa; phylum Chordata; class Mammalia; order Primates; family Lorisidae; genus Nycticebus; species Nycticebus coucang. Next base: position 83,592,406 of record NC_069796.1, read on the forward strand.
AACACTTTTGCCTTTTAAATATCTAAAACATGTATATGGTCAAAGGTCAAAACTATTAAAAAGCTATACTGAGAAGTCTCCATCCATCCCCATGTTTTCCTCCTGGTTCCTACGTTGTAAGTAACCTTTTGAAAGTTTCTGGTTTATCCTTCCTGTGTTTCTTTTCTCAAAACAATACATTTATGCGTTATCACAGACGTTAGCATATACATTTTCTTGGTTTGTTTTTTTTAAATAAAAATAGATCCTGAAAATCACTTCTTTGCTGGTTCCTCATTCATTTCCCTAGCACCATAGTACTCCATCATGTGTCTGAACTATAGTTTAGTTAACTTATATCCTGTGGATGGATATTTAGGCTTTATTATTAAAAATAATGGCATAATGGATACCCTTTTATCTGTGCAGTTTGTATTTGTGGAGATGTATGTTGTTATAATTTTTCCTAGAACCAGGAACGGATGTGTGTTCATTTTGTTAGAAACTCCCAATTCCCTGTCAAAGGGCTATGCCCTTTTGCATTCCGACCACCAATGTATAACAGTGTCTATTTTCCATGATTGCGTGAGGGACTTTGCCTAACAAATACAATCAGTGTAACCGGGTTTATTGAGAGCTAAGAAATATTCATAGTATTTCAGTATATTTTAAATTTACATTTCTATTACTATGAATGAAATTGGACATCTTTTCATCTAGATTTTGAATCATAGTTAAAAGACTTTTCCAGCCCAATAGCAAAGCAGCCATCTGTGTTTTCTAATACTTGTTTATATTTGTACTTATTTTGTGGATCTCAGTTAATCTTTTTCTAAATGTCTATCCCAATACTATTTACTTAAAAGGCCATCTTTCCTCCAATGATATGAAATGCACCTTTATCTTATACTAAATGTCCATGCACTGGGCCTATTCTAGACTCGCTAGTGTGCTTCACAGATCTGTCTCTTCACATGCTGATGAAAGTGTTAAAAGAAAAAGAGAGAGAGGGGTGGGAGCAAGGAAAGAGAGTGCATTTAAGGCATTTAAGGTGCATTTAAAGGAAGACTTCATTCAAGACTATTGCAATATGGAGGAGAGACTGAACTCAACTCTCCTTGGTTGTGTTTTACTATTTGGTAGAGCTATTTCCTTCCACTCTTTTTAATTTTAGGATTTCCTACCTATTCCAACATATGATTGTTTGGGGAGGGATCATATTACATTTATATACTAACTTCAAGATAATTGTCATCTTTATGAAAATGAGTCATCCAAAAGCAAAATATATCTTTCTGTTTGTTCAAGACTGACTACTTTCAGGAGTGTTTTGAAGTTTTCCTCATACAAGTTTTTCATGTTTATTTTTAAGTTTACTCGTGAGTATTTACCTTGTTCGTTGCTATGATACATTTCTTCCATTATCTCTTCTGACTGGTTATTGTTTATGTATATTATTTTATATCTTTCTATCTTACTAAATGTTTTTATTGTTAGTCTTATCTTTTTTTTTCACTTTAATAATCTTTCCTTTCAAAACAAATTCATTCAGTATTGAAAGTGCAGTCTTGACTGTTATTTCCACTGACTCAAGTATGCACGATAAAGTCAATATCACATTGGATGAAGAGATTCCAATTGGGAAATAGATTGGAGTATGCCAGGCAACCGATGAAGATAACCTGGGCGATGTAACCTTTGAACTGGATCCTTGCAATGTTGACTTTCTAGTTGACAAAGGTAGGTTGAGAGTTGTTCTCAGCAAATGATATCTCTTAAAATAGGCTGTTGCTATAATCTGTTTGTATTTATATCACCTCCACAGTCTGAGTTTCTCAAAGGTAGGTGTGAGGTTGTCTTCATTTTCAAAACCTTGACATGTAGCACATAGCAGATACTTCATAAACATCTATCTGTTGAATAACTCCCTGCAAGATCCAATTCTTTGTTCACTCAGGAGCTAATATGTGGTTCTTCCCTGCTATAAAGAGGCAGCCTTAGCTTTCCACTTAATATGCCATCTCCTCAGGCCTTACTCAATTCTTTGCTTTAGTCTGCATTTTGGGGAGAGAGAACTGATTGGACTGTCCAGACTCAGTCATTCATTCCTCATCTTACCAGTTGTGGCTGAGGCTGAGGGAAGGTCAGATTATGTCATATCTAAGGCTTCCTCTTGAGTAAAGAAGAAAGCTATTCACTTTTAGCACATGCTCAGGCGTATGCCATTGTAGGAGATACTGTCAGTATCCCACTCAGATTCCTCTGGCCTTAACATTTCACTGCAGCAAGCCTGACTTTCAACTGTTACCCAATTTCTTTTTTTTTTTTTTTATTGTTGGGGATTCATTGAGGGTACAATAAGCCAGGTTACACTGATTGCATTTGTTAGGTAAAGTCCCTCTTGCAATCATGTCTTGCCCCAAGAAGGTGTTACACGCACCAAGGCCCTACACCTCTCCCTTCTTCCCTGTCTCTGCTTTTCCTTCCCCCCCACCATGACCTTAATTGTCATTAATTGTCCTCATATCAAAATTGAGTACATAGGATTCATGCTTCTCCATTCTTGTGATGCTTTACTAAGAATAATGTCTTCCACTTCCATCCAGGTTAAAACGAAGTATGTAAAGTCTCCATTTTTTTTAATAGCTGAATAGTAGTCCATGGTATACATATACCACAGCTTGTTAATCCATTCCTGGGTTGGTGGGCATTTAGGCTGTTTCCACATTTTGGCGATTGTAAATTGAGCTGCAATAAACAGTCTAGTACAAGTGTCCTTATGATAAAAGGATTTTTTTCCTTCTGGGTAGATGCCCAGTAATGGGATTGCAGGATCAAATGGGAGTTCTAGCTTGAGTGCTTTGAGGTTTCTCCATACTTCCTTCCAGAAAGGTTGTACTAGTTTTCAGTCCCACCAGCAGTGTAAAAGTGTTCCCTTCTCTCCGCATCCATACCAGCATCTGCAGTTTTGAGATTTTGTGATGTGGGCCATTCTCACTGGGGTTAGATGGTATCTCAGGGTGGTTTTGATTTGCATTTCTCTAATATATAGAGATGATGAACATTTTTTCATGTGTTTGTTAGCCATTCTATCTGTCTTCCTTAGAGAATGTTCTATTCATGTCTCTTGCCCATTGATATATGGGATTGTTGGCTTTTTTATGTGGATTAATTTGAGTTCTCTATAGATCCTAGTTATCAAGCTTTTGTCTGATTCAAAATATGCAAATATCCTTTCCCATTGTATAGGTTGTCTCTTTGCTTTGGTTATTGTCTCCTTAGCTGTACAGAAGCTTTTCAGTTTAATGAAGTCCCATTTGTTTATTTCTGTCGTTGTTGCAATTGCCATGGCAGTCTTCTTCATGAAGTCTTTCCCCAGGCCAGTATCTTCCAGTGTTTTTCCTATGCTTTCTTTGAGGATTTTTATTGTTTCATGCCTTAAATTTAAGTCCTTTATCCATCTTGAATAAATTTTTGTGAGTAGGGAAAGGTGTGGGTCCAGTTTCAATCTTTTACATGTGGATATCCAGTTCTCCCAACACCATTTATTGAATAGGGAGTCTTTTCCCCAAGGTATGTTCTTGTTTGGTTTATCAAAGATCAGGTGGTTGTAAAATGTTAGTTTCATTTCTTGGTTTTCTATTCTATTCCAAGTGTATGTCTCTATTTTTGTGCCAGTACCATGCTGTCTTGACCACTATGGCTTTGTAGTACAGACTAAAATCTGGTATGCTGATGCCCCCAGCTTTATTTTTATTACTAAGAACTGCCTTAGCTACACGGGGGTTTTTTCTGGTTCCATACAAAATGCAGAATCATTTTTTGCAAATCTTGAAAGTACGATGTTGGTATTTTGATAGGAATGGCATTGAATAGGTAGGTTGCTTTGGGAAGTATAGACATTTTAACAATATTGATTCTGCCCATCCATGAGCATGGTGTGTTCTTCCGTTTGTTAAAATCCTCTGCTATTTCCTTTCTGAGAATTTCATAATTTTCTTCATAGAGGTCCTTCACCTCCTTTGTTAGGTATATTGCTAGGTATTTCATTTTCTTTGAAACTATGGTGAAGGGAGTTGTGTCCTTAATTAGCTTCTCATCTTGACTGTTATTGGCGTATACAAAGGCTACTGACTTGTGGACATTGATTTTATATCCTGAAACATTACTGTATTTTTTGATGACTTCTAGGAGTCTTGTGGTTGAGTCTTTGGGATTCTCTAACTATAAGATCATGTCATCAGCAAAGAGGGAGAGTTTGACCTTCTCTGCTCCCATTTGGATTCCCTTTATTTCCTTGTCTTGCCTAATTGTATTGGCTAGAACTTCCAGCACTATGTTGAATAGTAAAGGTGACAGAGGACAACCTTGTCTGGTTCCAGTTCTAAGAGGAAAAGCTTTCAGTTTTACTCCATTCAGTAAAATATTAGCTCTGGGTTTGTCATAGATAGCTTCAATCAGTTTTAGAAATGTGCCACCTATGCCTATACTCTTCAGTGTTCTAATTAGAAAAGGATGCTGGATTTTATCAAATGCTTTTTCTGCATCTATTGAGAGGATCATGTGATCTTTATTTTTGCCTCTGTTAATATGGTGGATAATGTTTATGGACTTGCGTATGTTAAACCATCCTTGCATCCCTGGGATGAAACCTACTTGATCATGATGTATGACTTTTTTGATGATAAGCTGTAATCTATTGGCTAGGATTTTGTTGAGAATTTTTGCATCTATATTCATGAGTGAGATTGTTCTGAAATTCTCCTTTTTGTTTGGGTCTTTTCCTGGTTTTGGTATCAGGGTGATGTTTGCTTCATAGAATGTGTTGGGGAAGATTCCTTCTTCCTCGATTTTTTGGAATAATTTCTGCAATACAGGAATAAGCTCTTCCTTGAAGGTTTGATAGAATTCTGGTGTGAAGCCATCTGGACCAAGGCATTTTTTGGTTGGAAGATTTTTTATTGTTTCTTTAATCTCAGTGCTTGAAATTGGTCAGTTCAGGAGCTCTATTTCTTCCTGGCTAAGTCTAGGGAGAGGGTGTGATTCCAAATATTGATCCATTTCCTTCACATTGTCAAATTTCTGGGCATAGAGTTTCTGGTAGTATTCAGAGATGATCTCTTGTATCTCTGTGGGATCAGTTGTTATTTCCCCTTTATCATTTCTGATTGAGGTTACTAGAGATTTTACTTTTCTTTCTTTCTTTTTTTTTTTTTTAGAGATTTTACTTTTCTGTTTCTCGTTAGTCTGGCCAATAGTTTATCTATTTTATTAATTTTTTCAAAAAACCAACTCCTTGTTTCATTAATTTTCTGAATGATTCTTTTGTTTTCAATTTCATTGATCTCTGATTTGATTTTGGAGATTTCTTTTCTTCTACTGACATTAGGCTTAGATTGTTCTTCCTTTTCCAACTCCATAAGATGGCTTGTGAGTTTGTTGATGCACTCTCTTTCTGTTTTTCAAATGTAGGCATATAAAGCGATAAATTTTCCTCTCAAAACTGCTTTTGCAGTGTCCCACAGGTTTTGGTAGCTTGTGTCTTTATTGTTGTTATGCTCAAGGAAGTTAATGATTTCCTGTTTTATTTCTTCCTGCACCCATCTGTTATTCAACAGAAGATTGTTTAATTTCCATGTCTTTGTGTGGGGTCGAACATTTTTGTTAGAGTTGAGTTCCACCCTTAGTGCCTTATGGTCTGAGAAGATACAAGGTAAAATTTCAATTCTTTTGATTCTGTTGATATTTGTTTTGTGTCCCAGGATATGATCAATTTTGGAGACTGTTCCATGGGGTGATGAGAAGAATGTATATTCTTTATCTTTGGGATGGAGTGTTCTATATGCATCTATCAAGCACAGTTGTTCTAGGGTCTCATTTATATCTCTTGTATCTTTGTTTAATTTCTGTTTAGAAGATCTCTCCAGTTCTGTAAGAGGAGTGTTACAGTCCCCTGTTATTATGGTATTATCGAATATCAGATTGCTTAGACTGAGTAAGGTCTGTTTCAAGAATCTGGGAGCATTTAAATTGGGTGCATAAATATTTAGAATTGAAACGTCTTCTTGTTGTATTTTTCCCTTGACCAATATAAAGTGACCATCTTTGTCTTTTTTGACTTTAGTTGCTTTAAATCCACAAGTATCTGCAAATAAGATCGCAACTCCTCTTTTCTTCTGAATTCCATTTGCCTGAAAAATTGTCTTCCAACCTTTGACCCGGAGCTTTAATTTGTCTTTTGAAGCCAGGTGTGTTTCTTGCAGAAAGCAAATGGATGGCTTGTGTTTTTTAATCCAGTCAGCCAATGTATGTCTCTTCAGTGGGGAATTCAAGCCATTAACATTTATTGAGATAATTGATAAGTGTGGTAGTGTTCTATTCATCTTATTTTGTGAGAGTCCATTGCTTAGTTTTATCTTTCACATCAGTGTGGAGGTTAGGTTCTGTCCTTTAATTTCTGAGTTTTTACTGATCCATTGTGATGGTCAGTGTGTAGAACAGGTTGAAGTATTTCCTGTAGAGCTGGTCTTGTTGTGGCGAATTTCCTCGATGTTTGTATATCTGTAAATTATTTGATTTCTCTGTCAATTTTAAAGCTTAGCTTAGCAGGGTACAGAATTCTGGGATGGAAATTTTTCTGTTTAAGTAGATTAAAGGTAGATGACCATTGTTCTCTTGCTTGGAAAGTTTCATTAGAGAAGTCTGCAGTCACTCTGATGGATTTGCCCCTGTAGGTCAACTGGTGCTTACTCCTGGCAGCTTGCAGAATCTTTTCTTTTGTCTTGACTTTGGACAGTTCATCACAATGTGTCTTAGAGAAGCTCGGTTAGAGTTGAGGTGACCTGGGGTCCGATATCCCTCTGAAAGCAGTGTGTCAGAATCTTTAGCTATATTTGGGAAATTTTCTTTTATAGTATTCTCTAGTATGGCTTCCATTCCTCTGGGGCATTCTTCTTCCTCTTCTGGGATTCCTATAACTCATATGTTGGAATGCTTCATAAGGTCCCATAATTCTGACAATGAACGTTCTGCTTTCTCTCTCTTCTTTTCTGCCTCTTTTACTATCTGAGTTATCTCAAGGATACTGTCTTCTATCTCTGAAATTCTTTCTTCTGCATGGTCTAACCTGTTGCTGATACTTTCCATTGCATCTTTAAGTTCCCTAATTGACTGCTTCCGTTCCTTCAGCTCTGCTATATCCTTTCTATATTCTGCATATCGTTCATCTCTTATTTGATTCTGTTTTTGGATTTCCTTTGGTTATTTTCCACTTTATTAGCAGTTTCCTTCATTGTTTCCATCATTTCCTTCATTGTTTTCATCATGTGTATTCTAAATTCCCTTTCTGTCATCCCTAACATTTCTTCATTGGTGGAATCCACTACAGTAGCTACCTCATGGTCCCTTTTGTTCTGGACTGGTTCTTCATGTCGCCTGGAGTTTTCTGCTGATTCTTCCTCATGAGTGATTTCTTTTATCTGTTTCCTTGCCCTAATTTTCCTTTCACTTCCTCTTGCTTTTTAAGTTCCCGTGCCTGTGGACTAAGGTTTCGATGAGTCCGTTTTCCACTGTTTTTGTCCTCCTCTTGGGGTCCAGAAGTCTTTCGCTGACTCCCTGTATCCTCAAAGGGATGATTATAGGCAGATCCCACCAGCCAGAGATGCCTGGAGTCTTATCTCCCCAGATTCACGGTGCCCAGATGCTAGGAAGCTGTTACTTGGCTGCCATCTTGCCCCCTGTCTCTTACCCAATTTCTTAAAATCTCAGTACATGTCAGTTAAAGATGAGCTTGATGTCCTTTATCCTTGGTAGACAATAAACTCCATGAAGTTACGGACCATGTGCATCTTGTTTGCAGTAGTGTCTCCAGGGCCATAGAGAGGACTACAACTTAGTAGGAGCTCAATAGGTATTGTTAGTCTTATCTTTGATCCCTTTAGATAGTTCAGGTATTCTGTCATCTACAAATTCAGATAATTTTTCCCTTACTCATTTGTATGTGTCTGTTGCCTTCTTTTATCTAATTAAGTTGGCTAAATACTTCCAATTTAATCTTAAATGTTGGATATAGTATGTATCCTTACCTTGTTCCTAACTCTAGTAAAAAGGCCCTTAGTACTTCCCCCATCAAGAAAGACACTGATGTTAAGATGGGGAAAGATAGATAGATAAATAGATAGATAGATAGATAGATAGATAGATAGATAGATAGAATATTAAGGGAATATCTATTAATTACTAATATCATGGTTTTTTAGAAATTAGGAAAAGGTGTTGACTTTTGTTGAAGTCATATATAGATAGTTTTGTAATATTTCTCCTTAGCACTGTTAACATGATGAATCATATTAGTGGATTTCCTAATATTAGCATTGTACTCTGTTCTAGAACTAGAGTAAGATAATAATAAATAAAATGTATGAATATTAACACCAAGCCATCCTTGTATTCCTGAAATAAATCCCACTTAAGACATAATATATTATGTTTTAATATAGTTGTGTTAGTTATCTACTGCAGTATAACAAGTTACCATACACTTAGTGGTTTAAAGTAACATATGTTTTGTTGTTATTTTTTGTTTGTTTGTTTTTGAGACAGAGGCTCACTATGTCATCCTTGGTAGAGTTCTGTGGCGTCATAGCTCACAGCAACCTCAGACTCTTGGGCTTAAGCAGTTCTCTTGCCTTAGCCTCCCAAGTAGCTGAGACTACAAGCGCCCACCACATGCCTGGCTATTTTTGTTGTTGTTATTGTTGCAGTTGTCATTGGTGTTTAGCAGGCCTGGGCCAGGCTTGAATCCGTTAGCCTCTGTGTATGTGGCTGGTGCCCTCTCCCCCGAGCTACAGATGCCACCTCAAGATATGTTTATTATTTCATAGTTCTTGAGTATCAGGAGGCCAGGCATGACTTAGCTGGATTTCTGCTGGTATTGGCCAGTTTCCGAGTTCTCATCTAGAGAAGGTTTTGCTTTTCTACTCATGTGGTTGTTGGAGGCATTTAGTTCTTTGTCATTACAGGACTCAGAGCTTAATTTTTTTACTGAATTTTGACTGGGGGGTCACTCTCAACTTCTGGAGGTCACCACAGTTCCTAGGGACCCTCTGTGGTTCCTTGTCATGTGGCCTTCCCAAGCCTGGCTGCTTACTACATCAAGCCAGCAAAGAGAGAGAGTCTCTACTAGCAAGACAAAGTCATAACATAATAAAACATAACTTAGTATTACACAACATACATCATGTAACAACATAGCATGATCCCAGAAGTGATATGCCATCACTTTTGCCATATTCTCTTGGTTAGAGGAAAGTCAAAGGTCTGACCTACGTGGATGAGTAATGTAGAGACTGTCTGCCACACTAGGGTTGGATTCTGATTGCTGATGTTTATTTTTGCTAAATTTTCCTCAGTCATTCTTTGGTTGGGCAAAGCTAAGCTTCTAATCAGTTCCTTAAAAAAGGCTTGTAGGCTCAGCACCTGTGGCTCAAGCCGCTAAGGCGCCAGCCATATACACCTGAGCTGGCGGGTTCTAATCCAGCCCAGGCCTGCCAAACAACAATGACGGCTGCAACCAAAAAATAGCCAGGCATTGTGGTGGGTGCCTATAGTCCCGGCTACTTGGGAGGCTGAGGCAGGAGAATCGCTTGAGCCCAGGAGTTGGAGGTTGCTGTGAGCTGTGATGCCATGGCACTCTACCCAGGGAGACAGCTTGAGGCTCTGTCTCAAAAAAAAAAAAAAAAGGCTTGTAAATATAGTATTTCCTGATTTCTTCTATGTCCTTTATACTAGGCTTACACTTTCTATCCTTAAATTTGTTAAAATGTTAGAGGTTGTATCACTTATACTTTGTTGAAAATCTTCCCTTTACTTTCAAAGTATGATTATTGTACTAGGCCTTGTCATGAAATTGATCCCATTTGGAATCAATTTTCTCAGGTACATGGGGGTCTGTTTGACTATGCCATCTTCTTTTATTTCTAGAAAGTTTTCTTAGATTACAGTGTTAAATGTTAATTATGTACCATTCTTTTGTTTTTCTTCTTCAGGGATTCTAATAATAAGTATGTATGTTAGAGCTTTTTTCCCTCTGTCTTCTATATCTATTATTTTCTCTATAATTATATTTGCTACTTTATTTCACTTTTGTACTTGCTTTTATTCATTTCCTTAATGAACATCATCAAATTTTTAGTCATATCTGTTCCCCCTAAGAGATCCTCTAATTCAGTCTTCATTCCTAGGATGATTTTATCTTTTTCTTTATTTTCTTCCTTGAGTTGAGGCAATTCTAATTTCATATTTACCCATTTTTAATCCATTCTTTTGAGTTTTTGAATTTATAACTTTGGGTTTTTTTTTCTCAAGTGTCTGAATGTTTTCTTAGGGTGTCTTAGTCTATTCAGGCTACTATAACAAAATACCATAAACCTGATGGTTTATAAACAATAGGAACTTATTTCTCGCAGTTCTGAATTCTAGAAGAAACAAGAAAGACACCAGCAGGTTAGACATCTGGTGAGGGCTCACTTCCTGGTTCCCACTGTAATCTCACATGGCAAAAAGAGGAGGAGATCTCCCTAGGATCTCCTTTATAAAGGTACTTTATCTTATTCATGAGGACTCTGCCAAAGTCTCCACCCCTAGATATCATCACACTGGGGATTAGACTTCAGCATGTGAATTTGAGGAGATATAAACATTTATTTTCTAATGTAAGGCAATTCAAGTTGAGATGTCGTGTTTTCCCCCTTGTAAATTCTGGGGAGAATGAGTGTTAGTTCCTTATATTGGCTTTATGTGGTTATTACCTATTAACTTAGAAATGTCACTGTTTGCCAGAAGTGATAATAGCAGATGACTATAAGCAGGAGGTGGGGATATAGGGATCATAGTAGTCTTTGTAGGTTAAGAGTGCATTCAAAAAGGGGCAATCCCAGGCTCGGCACCTGTGGCTCAAGTGGCTAAGGCGCCAGCCACACACACCTGAACTGGCAGGTTCGAATCCAGCCTGGGCCCGCCAAACAACAATGATGGCTGCAACAAAAAAATAGCCAGGGGTGTGGTGGGCTCCTGTAGTCCCAGCTACTTGGGAGGCAGAGGCAGGAGAATCGCTTGAGCCCAGGAGTTGAAGGTTGCTGTGAGCTGTGATGCCATAGCACTCTACCCACAGTGACAGCTTGAGGCTTTGTCTCAAAAAAAAGGTGGGGGGGAAATCTGGCTAAATATAAATAGTAAAATGACCACTGCTCTCTTTGATGGTTTAAATAAATGCCTGAGAAGTACCATTAACTGTATACCTACAGTCTCCTATATATGTGTATATATATGCATGGAAAGAGAGAGAGAACACAAGTTACTAATATCAGGAAGAAATAAGAGACATCACTACAAATTCTCTCCATATGGAAAGAATAACAAGGGATTTTTATGAAGTGCTTTATACCAATACATTTGATACTTTAGATAGAATAGGCAAATGCCTAGAAGATATAATTTACCAAAACTAACATAATAAGAAATAAAAAATATGAACAGTACTATTTCTATTAAAGAAATTAAAATTATGGCTGGGTGAAGAGACTCGTACCTAGCACCCTGAGAGGCCAAGGGAGATGGATCACCTGAACTCAGAAATTTGAAACCAGCCTGAGAAAAAGTGAGAAAATGTCTCTACTAAAAATAGAAAAACTAGCCAGGTGTGTGGCAGGCACCTGTAGTCCCAGCTACTCAGGAGGCTGAGGCAGGAGGATCGCCAGGGCCCAGGAGTTTGAGGTTGCTGTGAGCTATGACACCACTGCACTCTACCCAAGGCACAGAGTAAGACTCTGTCAAGAAAGAAAGAGAGTCAAAAGTCACAATATAACAAAGACATCTGTACCAGAATGTTTATTGCAGCCCAATTCATAATTGCTAAGTCACGGAAGAAGCCCAAGTGCCCATCAACCCATGAATGGACTAGCAAATTGTGGTACATGTATACCATGGAATACTATGCAGCCTTAAAGAAAGATGGAGACTTTACCTCTTTCATGTTTACATGGATGGAGCTGAAACATACTCTTCTTAGCAAAGTATCTCAGGAATGGAAGAAAAAGTATCCAATGTACTCAGCCCTACTATGAAGCTAAATTATAGCTTTCACATGAAGGCTATAACCCAACTATAGCACAAGACTATGAGGAAAGGGCCAAGGAAGGGGAAGGGAGGGGGGAGGTTAAGGTGGAAGGAGGGTAATGGGTGGGGCCACATCTATGGTGCATCTTAGAATGGGTACAGGCAATTGCACTAATGTACACAGCTATGATTTAACAATAAAAAAAAGAAAAGAAAAAAAAGAAAGAAAGAGAGAGAGGAAGAGAGAGAAAGAGGAGGGAAGGTGAGGGGATTGAATTTATAATTTTTAGCCTTCTCAAAAATAAAATGTTAGGCTTTTGTAGTGAATGGTATCAAATATTTAAGGAAGAAAAACCATTACACTCTAATTCAATTAGCAGAAATCAATCTTTCTGGCAGTAACAAATGCTGGTGAGGTTGTGGATCCATAGAAACCCCTCAATTTTGTGTGGGAGTATAAATTGCTACAACCAGGTTGCGATAGAACTTAGAATTATCTAGTAAAAAAAAAAAAAGTAGAATTATCTAGTAAAGTTGATACTTGCTGCATACACTGCAAAGGAGTGGTTCCACTCCTACAGAGTCCTGGGGAGAACTCTGTGGGCATTTGCTCCTGGAGCCCTGCTCTTGATAGCAATGACTAGAACCAACCGAAGTTCCATTGGCAAGAAAATGGAAAGAGAAATCATGGCTTGTTCACATACTGAACTGTCATTATGTGACATCACTCTGAGATTTCACTTCTTCGTAAAGCAAAATTTTAGAAATATCATGTTAAGTAAAAGAAAACTGTATATAGAGTGATGTCATGTTCACAAAACTTAAAAGCAAGCAAGATATGCAGCATATTGTTTAGGGATATGTGTTTCTGAGATAAAATGGTTTTAAATGAGTTCTGTAAAATTCTATACAACAGAAAAGGGTAAGTATGGGAAGTGATGGATATGTTGATGAGCTTGAGTTACGTTACAATGTATATGTATATCAAGACATCAGGTTATATACCATAAATATATACAGTTTTTGTTTGTCAACTATACCTTCATAAATAAATAAATAAATACAATTTTTAAAAAATATTCCAGATGGGGGGATAGGAGGAAGGGTCTGTGGGGAGGGAGGATAGCACAGATGTTAGTGATGTCCCATCGTCCAATTTGTTGTCATGCTTTACCACTCGCATACAGGCTACAGGTAATCTCTTTATGTAACAAACATTACATGACCACTCATTTTCAATGAATAATAAAACATTGAATGTCTTCTTCCCATACATGTTGGTCTGTACTTTGTACACCCTTCCACTTTGAAGACCACTAAGTCCTTCAGACCATGTGGCCCTCTCGGGGGGCAGCTCCCTGCACCAGGCTCTGGGAATGGGCCTAGGGTGTCTGTGTGCTCACATCTGTGTGAGGGCTGCAGTCAGGAGGGCACCGTGCCTCAGCTCCTCCTGAAAGTCAAACAAGAGTTAGGTTGGGAAAAGCACAGAGAGAGGAGCAAGGGTTAGCAGCCTCAGCACTAGGGATCTGCCATCTTGCACGCAGAATGGAGCCAAGCCCACTGGTGTGCAGCAGGGCTCTGGGCGTCCTTAACTGGCCTTCTCCCAATTTCCTTGTCAACCTTAAAGCACAAAAAAGGCAGGTGAGGGAGTCAGGAGGAGGACCCACAGCTCTAAGACTGATGGACATGTGGGCGGGAGAGTAGGTTGACCTGGAAAACTCCCCCATGTGGAGATGCCATCTACCTGCAACTGTTTCCATCAAGATGGTTCAGCTTACCAGCTTACCTACCAGTCACCTGGGAAGTAGCCACCTCCTGACCACACTAGGGCTTTTCCTCAGCTCAGCACTACTGACAATTGGGCTGTGCTGACAAGCCCCTTAAGAATAAAAATTTACACACTTGGTGGTTTTTGTGAATGTGTGCAAGTGGATTGTGCAAGGGGTTTAAAGAGGCCGAGATGAGAGAGTGTGACAGCTGCTCCTGGCTGCGATTGCAGTCCCCAGTGGCCTGCAGTGTGAGCAGATGTTTCTGCATGAGCAAAGCCAAATTGTATTTGCACTTTAGATGATGAAAAGGACTTTAAGTGTCTGCATGTCACAGTTCTAAAATGTCCACCAGAGAAAATGTACTTCTATTTTGGAAAAACGAGTACAAGAAAGGGATACAAATTAGGTTATTGTGCCATAACCAATTTCACAAGTGGAGTTGTTGACAGATGCACATTTCATATAATAAATGTGATCAGTGGTGTCACCATTTACCTTAATAAGGAGAAAGAGAGAGAAACACAAAGACCAGCATCTCTTCTGCCGCCATCCTTGCCCTTAGCTCAAATGGCAGGGAAGCCCCAGTAGGCCTGCCCTCCAAAAGCAGGCAGGGTAGCACAAGGTCATGCAGCATCCAGACATGGTGAGACTTTCAGGGAGAAAGTAACAAACTTTTCTCATGCCCCCCCCACCCAACACTTTCCTGTGAAAAATTTCAAGAACACATAAAGAATAGGATGAACATAAAACACCGCAGACCCAGCTCCCAGCTCCCAGGGTTATCAATTCCCAGCCCACCTGCCTTTATCTGCGCTCTCACCCTGTTAGGTTACATAGTATTACAGCAAATCTAAGAGGCGTTGTCATCTCCCCAATCATGGCTTTGACGTGCATCTCTGAACTGATGGGGGTTTGGTGTGAGTAACCTTCATGCCAATCGACACATCTCATGAAATTAATAATTGCCTCATACCGTCTAATGTCCTGTCCATTATCAGATGCTCCAATTACTTCAAAAAAAATCTTTGGACAGTTGGTTTTCTCAAATTGGGAAAGATCTAAGTTCTACATTTTGCATTTGGTGTTCTATCTTTTATTCTATAATAGTCCTGTGTCTCTGATTTTTTTGTTTTGCTTTGCTTTTTTTGCTCTTCCTTCCATTGACTTGTTAGAGGAATGGGGACAGTTGTCCTGTAGAGTGTCCCATGTTCTGGATTTGGCTGTTTGTCCCATGTTAAGGATTTATGACATGATTTAACTTCTTGACTACCCTCCTCGGTTCCCCCCAACTGTAGGTAGATCTGTAGCAGCACCATCCAGGCAAAATATCATGCACACTCCTGAGTAATTTGAAATTTTCTGGTAGCCATGTTAAAAAAAGATGAAATGAACATTAATAATTATCTTATTTACCCCAATATATCCAACATATTTTCATTCCAGTGTGTAATCAATACAAAAGTTACAAATGACTTATTTTACGTTCTCTTTTCACACTATCTTCAAAATTAGATGTGTATTTTGTGCTTACAATATATCTCAGTTCCAGTGTTTTCATCAGTAATCATTGATCTGTATTTAGATTTCCTAAAAATTACAGTTGAAAAACATACTTAAAAGTTTTCTGATAACTATCAATTATCAGGTTTTATAAACTTCTTTTTAAAACAACTATATAATTGATATGCAGTGAACATGATGTGTGTAAACACTCATGAAACCATCACCACAATGAAAATAATGAACATACCCCTACAGCTGCTTTTGTTCAGCATAATTTTTTAAAAATATATCCATGGTGTTATATGTGCCAAGAGTTTCTTTTCATTGCTGAGTGTTACTTCCATGGCATGAATCCCAATATGGTCCCAAGATTCCTGCCCCATGGTGTGTGTACCCTTCCCCTGAGTATGACAGGGACCTATTATTTTACATTCTCTTTTCATGTTGTCTTCAAATTTGGGATATTAGGGTATTAGATGTTTGTTTGTTTTGAAACATAGTTTCACTCTGTCACCCTGGGTAGAGTGCAGTAGAGTCAGAGCTCAAGCAACCTCAGTCTCTTGGGCTCAAGCAATCCTCTTGCCTCAGCCTCCTGAGTAGCTGGGAGGAATGCACCCCACACCAGTCTATTTTTTCTATTTTTAGTAGAGAGACAGAGGTCTCGTTGTGCTTAAGCTGATTTTGAACTCCTGAGCTCAAGCAATCCACCTGCCTCGGCCTCCCAGAGGGTTAGGATTACAGGTTTGATCCACCACACCCAGCCCTGGGTCTCTTATATGCAGAAGAGATTTTGCCTAAGTCATTAAGGTCACTAGTCAGTTGACTCTGAGTTAACAAATAGGGAGACTGTCCCACGTGTGCCTGACTAAATCAGGCAAACCCTTAAAAGAACAGAGTCCTTTCTGAAATCAGACGGATTTGAAGCCTGAGAGAGAGATTGTCCTCTTGGCCTTCCATGTTGTGGACAAAGGGGGTGGCCTCTTCACGCTGAAGACCTGGGACTTAGAACCATAAGGAAATGAATTCTGGTAACAACCAGTGAACTCAGCAGAGGACACCAAGACTCAGATATCAACCCCTCCCGACACCATCATTTCAGACTTATGAGTCCCTGAGGAGAGGACCCAATTAGAATGTTTCAGAATCCTGATCCATAGGAACTGAGAGATAATAAATTTATGCTGTTTTAAAATTGTTAAGTTAGTGGTAATTTGTTACACAGCAGGAAGAAAGCTAATCCATATAACCATTGCTTCTGTTGATGGACATTTGTTTATGCTTTGGGACTATTACAAAAAAAGCTACTATGAGCATTTATATACAGGTCTTAGTATATAAATGAATCCCAATTCATTTATATGTGTGGGACTGCACACCTGTAGTCCCAGCTACTCAGGAGGCTGAGGCAAGAGCATTGCTCGAGCCCAAGAGACTGAGGTTGCTGTGAGCTCTGACTCTACTGCACTCTACCCAGGGTGACAGAGTGAAACTATGTTTCAAAACAAACAAATAAACATCTAATACCCTAATTGCCAACTGGGTCCTCTCCTCAGGGACTCACTTTTCTCAGGTAAATACCAGTGGATGGCTAGCTCAGACGATAAGTTTGCATTTTATGTCTTAAGAAACTGCCAAATTCTTTTCCAAAATAGTTGAAATGCATCCTCACTGCATTTGGTATTGTCGGTTTTTTATTGTTCTATTAGGTGTATAGTGGTATCTCACTGTGGCGTTAGTCTTCATTTCCCCGATGGCCTATGATACTGGGCATCTTCCCGTGTGCCTGTTTGCCACCTGTCAATCTTCCTTGATGAACTCTCAGTTTAAACATTTTGCACATTTTTAATTTGGTATGTTTTCTTATTATTTTCTGAAAGTTCTTTTATCAGAAAAGTGATTTCTAAATTTCCCCCCTACTCTGTGGCTGCCCTTTTATTCTCTTTACAGTGTTTTTTTGAAGAATGTAAGGTCTTGATTTCGATTAAGTCCACCTTATCAATTTTTTTATCAGGTGTTGGTGTTTAATCTTAGGAATTTTTATCTAATCCAAAGTTATAAAGATTTTTCCCCTACATTTTCTTCTAGAAACCTTATAGGTTATATCTATGATCAATTTTTAGTTACTTTTTGCCTTTGCTGGGAAGAATGGAGTAATACTGGGTGGTGTTTTTTTTTTTTTTTTTTTACATTGGATCACCAATTGTTCCACGTAGTTGAAATGACCATTATTTTCTACTAAATTGCATTCACATCTTCTTAAAGATCAACTGACTATATTTGAGGCTGTATTTCTAGATCCTCTGTGTTTAGTTGACCTTTGTTTAGTCTTTTTCTTTTTGAGACAGAGTCTCTCTGTTGCCCTGGGTAGAGTGTCATGGCATCAGCTCACAGCAACCTCTAACTCCTGGGCTCAAGAGATCCTCTTGCCTCAGTTTCCCAAGTAGCTGGAACTACAGTCACCAGCCATGACACCCATTTAGCTTTTCTGTTTTTAGTAGCGGCTGGGTCTCACTCTTGCTCAGGCTGGTTTTGAACTCCTGAGCTCAAGCAATCCACCCACCTTGGCCTCCCAGAGTGCTAGGATTAAAGGCGTGAGCCACAGCTCCTGGCAGACTTTTGTTCATTTTGATGCTAGTACTCCACCATTTGATTATTGTAGCTTTAAAATAAGTCTTAAAGACAGGTGGTATAAATACTCAAGCTTTGTTCTCCTTCTCTTCAACAATTTTGGCTACTCTAGTTCCTTAAAATCCATAGATTTGTTTGGGAGAACTGACATCTGAATCATATTGAGTTTTCTGACCCATGAACAGACATTTATCTAGATGTTTAATTTCCATCAGCAGTGTTTTGTAGTGTTCCGTATAAAGCACATCTCTTCTCAGATTTAGCCTAAAGTATTCCATTTTTGTCTACCATAAATAATATTTGTTTATTTCCATTTTTCTTTTTTTGAGACAAGACTCGTAAGCTGTCACCCTCATAGAGTGCTGTAGCATCACAGCTCACAGCAACCTCCAACTCTTGGGCTCAAGAGATCCTCTTGCCTAAGCCTCCCAAGTAGCTGGGACTATAGGCACCTGCCACAACCCCAACTGGTTTTTCTATTTTTTTCTAATTTCAGGTTAATTTGCGGGTACAAAGAAATAGGTTTTAATGTTTGCATTTGTTAGATGGAGTTCCTCTTATAACTGTGTCCCAAGTGATGTACCATACACCCCAATATTGTGCCTGTTAAATGAGAACACACCTATTCCCCTCCTTTCCCCTCCCCCCTCATTCCCCTGCCTCCTACCTTGAGTGATTTTTCTATCTTTAGTAGAGAAAAAGTCTCACTCTTGCTCGGTCTGGTG
The DNA here is from genome assembly GCF_027406575.1 of Nycticebus coucang. Classification (NCBI taxonomy): domain Eukaryota; kingdom Metazoa; phylum Chordata; class Mammalia; order Primates; family Lorisidae; genus Nycticebus; species Nycticebus coucang. The sequence goes on from NC_069796.1 coordinate 83,611,124, forward strand.
ACTCCTAAGCTGAATCGGGCAGGTGTCAAACTCCTGAGCTCAGGCACTCTACCTCCCTCAGTGCTAAGATTATAGGCATGAGCCATCACACCTGGCCTTAATGCAGGCTATAAAGTTAATATGTAAATGTCCATTGTATTTTTACATAGCAACCACAGAATGGTAGAAATCAAAATTTAACATTCTGTTGCTGATACATAAAAATACAATTGACATTCATACACTGTCTTTATACCCTGTAATCTTGATGAACAAACTCACTTACTAACAGCTGGTCTTGTTCCAGATTCTGTAGACCATTTCTACTTAGATAATCACATCATTTGTGAATAAAAACAATTTTCTTTCTTTCTTTTCAATTTGGATGCCTTTTGTTTCTTTTTCTTGCCTTCATTATAATGTCGAAGAGAAGTATTGTGAGTGGACAACATGGTCTTTTCCAGATCTTAGGGAGAAAACATCCCAGATTTCACCATCAAGTGCTATGTAAACTGTAGGTTTTTCATGAATGGCCTTCATCTAGTGGGTGAACTTCTTTTCTATTCCTGGTTGGCTGAGAGGTTTTATCAGGAGTAGATTTTAGATCTTGTCACTGCTTATTTTCATCTATAAGATTATCACATGGTTTTTCCTTTTAGTCTATTAATATGGTAATTTATAAAGGTTGTACAACCACTACTTCTGTCTAGTTCCAAAACATTTTCATCACCCTCAAATAAACCCATCCCTCTTCCCCACCCCGTCCACAGCCCTAGTATGTGCTCTTTCTCTATGTATTTACCTATTCTGAATATTTCATATAAATGGAATCATATGGCACATGATCTTTTGTGGGAAGCTTTTTTTACTTAGCATACCGTTTGGGAGGTTCATTCATGAAGTGACATATATCATTGCTTTTCATGGCTGATTAACATTCCATTGTATGTATATATCAGTTATTTATCCATGCCTCTGTTAATGAACATTTGAGTTGTTTCCACTTTTTGACTACTGTAAATATTCCTGCTATGAACATTCATGTACAAATATTTCTGTGAGTACCTGTTTTTGGTTATGTTGGGTATATAAGTATTGGAATCCCTGGGTCATATGGCAATTCTGTGGTTAACTTCCTGAGGAACTGTCAAATAGTTTCCCTGTTGACATTTAACATCCCCACCAGCAACATACCAGGTTTCCAGTGTCTCCACATCCTTGTCAACACTTACTACTTTCAGTTTTCTTACTGTGGCCTTCCTAGTGGGTGTGAAGTGACATCTCATTGTGGTTGTGACTTGCATTTTCTAATCACTAAGGATGTTGAACATTTTTGCATGTACTTGTGGGCCATTTGTATATCTTCTTTGGAGAAATGTCTATTCAAAGCCTCTCCCTGCTTTTTAAAAATTAGGTTATTAGCTGGGTGACATGGCTCACATCTATAATCTCAACACTTTTCCAAGCTGAGGTGGGAGGATCCGGGGCTTGGTCCAGGAATTTTTGAGACCAGCCTCAGCAACATGGTGAGACCCTGTCTTTACAAAAAATCAGAAAAATTAGCTGAGCATGGTGGCATACAGCTGTAGTCTCAGCTACTCGAGAGGCTGAGGCAAGAGGATCACTTGAGCCCATGAGTTTGAGGCAGTGAGCTATGATCATGCCACTGCACTCTGCATTCTAGTAACAGAGCAAGACCCTATCTTTTACAACTGTGCTGTCTTTTCATTGTTGACTTACAGGTATTATTTATTTACTCAGGATACTAGACTCTTACAGATATATGATTTGCAAATATTTTCTCCCATTCTGTAGTTTGTCTTTTCACTTTCTTTATAATGTACTTTGATTTTTAATTTTGATTAAATCTTACATTTAATTTTCCTTTTGTCGCTCATACTTCTGGTGTCATCCCTAAGAATCCACTGTCAAATCTGATGTCATGAAGCTTTTCCCCGTGTTTTCTTCCAAGAGCTTCTTAGTTTCAGCTCTTATACATAGGCTTAGGATTCATTTAGAGTGAAGAATTATGTATAGTTTAAAGGAAGGATCCAATTTTATTACTTGGCATGTGGGCAAAGAGTTGTCCCAGCACTACTTAAAGAGATTATTCATTTCCCCTTTGAATTTTCTTAGATCCCTTTTCAAAACTCAACTGGCCATGTTGTATGGGTTTGTTTTGGGATTCTGGGTTCTGTTCCATCATTCTCTCTCTCTGTCTTTAGGCAAGTGCACACTGTTTTGATTACTGTAGTTTGTGGTAAGTTTTGAAATTGGGAAGTGTGACTCCTCCCTACAACTTTGTTCTTTTTCACATTCTTTGTTACATTACTTTGTTTTGGCTATTTGGGGCCCCTTGGAATTCCATGTGAATTTTAGGGTAAGTATTTCATTTTATTTAAAGAAAGCTGTTGGAATTTTGCTGGGAATTATCATCTATAAATCATCTAATTTTAATATAATTTGTCATCTAATTTTAACTAGATGATTTATAGATGATTATAAATTATCATCTATAAATAAATTTGTGATTTATATTCATATTAAGTCTTACGATCCATTCACACAAATGCCTTTATGTGTACTTAGGTTTTCTTTACTTTCTCTCTAATGATACTTCATAGTTTTCAGTGTGCAAGTCTTTCTCCTCCTTAGTTATATTTATTCCTGGGTATTTTATTCTTTTGGATGCTATTGTAATTAGTATTGTTTTCTCTGTTTTTCAGAGAGTTAATTGCTGGTATACAGAAACACAACTGACTTTTGCGTGTTGATCTTGTACCCTGAAACTTTGCTGATTTATTTATCAGCTCTAGTCGATTCTTTGTAAATTCTTTAGGATTTTATATATATGGAATCCTGTTGCCTGTGAACAGAGATAGTTTTACTACTTCTCTTTAATTTAATGCCATTTATTTCTTTTTCTTGCCTAACTGTTCTGGTTAGAACATCTAGTACAATGTTGAAAAGCAGTGATAAAAGCAGGCATCCTTGTCTTGTTCCTTGTAAGGAGGTTTTTAACTTCAATTTTAATCTGTTTGATGAATATATTAGGGCCATTCAGATTATGTGCTTTTTCTTTTGTGAGATTTAGTAGTTTGTATCTTTCAAAACAATGTCTTTTCATGTCATCTAAGTTGTTGATTGATTGTAATAAAGTTGTCCATGATATTTTCATATTATCCTGTTAATATATTTAGAGCTTGTAGTAATGTTACCTCTCTCATTTGTGATATTGGTAATTTGTGTATTCTCCTTTTTTCCCCCCTGATTAGTCTGACTAGAGGTTTATTCAATTTTTTTATCTTCTCATATTTTCTTTCTTCTGTTATTTTAGGTTCCATCTGCTTTTCTTGTTTTAATCTCTTAATGTGGAAACTGAGGTCATTGATTTGATGTTTATGATTTGAGATCTATCTTATTTCTACTACAGGCAAGTGCAACATTTACTGCTATAACTTTTTCTGTAAGTGCTTCTTTAGCTGCCTCTCACATATTTTGATGTGTTGTGTTTTCATGTTTACTCAGATCAAAATATTTTTAACTTGCTTTATGTATTTTTTCATCCATAAGTTTTATTTGGTAGTATATTATTATTTAGTTTCTAGGTTCAAGAGGTTTTCTAGATATATTTATTTATGATGTCTAATATCTTTATGGTCCAAAAATTGAATGATTTTACATTTACTGAGACTCGTTTTATGGCCCATAATATTATCTACCCTGTTCAATGTGTGTTTGAGATGATTATGGAGTCTGCTGCCGGCATGTGAAGGGTTTTATAAACACCAGTCAGGTTACATTACTCGGCAATTTTTCTCTAGTGTCATAGTCTTCCTGACTTCCTGCTTGCTTCTTCTAAACATTATTGAAGGAGTGATAAAATCTCAACTACAGTTGTGGATTTGCTTATTCTTGCATTCTATCAGTTCTTGTTTTGTGTATGTTGAAACTCTGTTATTAGGTGAACAGGTTTAGGATAATTATGTCATGTTTCTGAATTGGCCCCTTCGTCACTATGAAATAGCCCTCTTTATGATAATATTCTTTGATCTGAGATCTATTATGATATAATAATATAGATATAATAATTATAATATGAATATACCAGCATTTTTTCATCATTACTATTGTGTCTTTATAGTTAACTAGGATTCTTGTAGACAGCATTTATGTGATTCTTGTTTTCTTCTCCAGTCTGAAAATTTCTACCTTTTAATTGGATCGCCATTTACATTTAACCTGATTATTGATGTTGGATTTAAATTGACCATCTTGCTGTTTACTGTTTGTTTCATATGTTCTTTTTTCCTTTTATCTTCTTTTTCTGACTTCTTTCGGATTAAGTATTTTTTATGATTCTATTATCTGCTTGGTTGACTTACTAGTTTGTTGTGTTATTTAGTGTTTGATTTAGGGCATCAAACATTGTGTTGCTTTTCTGTTGCTACCTAAAACATTAAAACAATCTTGGTAACATAAAACACATATTTATTATTTTAGAGTTTCCATTAGTCAGGTGTCCATGGAAAGTTTAGCTGGACCCTGAGGTTCTCACAAGTCCAGGGCTGAGGTCTCATCTGAGGCTTAGAGGTTCCTTCCAAGCTCACGTGGCTGGTGGCAGAATTTATTCCCTTGCAGCTGTAGAATTCATGGTGGCCTGCTTCTTCAGGACCTTGGGGAGAGTCTCTAATGCTAGTCTCTGGCCTCTAAACCACTGATTTTCAACTGGTGTGCCATGAGAGAATCTTAGGTGTGCTGTAAAAATTTTTTAAGATCATTAATTAAATTATTTTCAAAAGAAGTTCAAAGCACAGTAAATATATTCTTTTTTTACCCTTTTTTCTTTGATCAATGTAATTTAAGTGTGCCACAGAAGTTTAACTATAGGTTCAAGTGTGCTATGAGATAAAAAAACAATTGAAAAATACTGCTGTAGAGCTTTTAAAGAGCTCTCCTGGTTAGGTCATGCTCACTCAGGATAATCTCCCTCTTGATTAACTCAAAGTCCGTGGATTAGAGGCCTTAAATTTGCACACTCCCTCCATCTTTGCTGTAGAATATAACCTAATCATAGGGGTGACATCACCATATTCACAGCCCTGCCGTGGGAGGAGTGATGATTGCACAAGGCGTGTACACCAGGGGTTCCGTCAGAACTTGAGAGGGGACATCTGAGAATTCCCTGGCAGTCTGCCTTCGGGCACTGTTGTATGGCTGCTCACACGGCATGAAGGCCCCTGCCAGCGCACTCCCATTCTCTGCTCTCAGGCTTTGTGCTTGTGTCAGCTCCCTGGCTCTGCCCTCACAAAGTATCCCAAACCAAGGGGACTTAACACAACAGAAATTTATTCTCTCTGAGTCCTGGAGGCTGGAAATCCAAAATCAAGGTGTCGTCAGGGCCATGCTCCCCCTGAAACCTGCAGGAGAATCCTTCCCTGCCTCTTCTAACTTCTGGTGGTTTGCCAGAAATCTTTTGCATTATTTGGCTTGAAGCTGCGTAAGTCCAAGCTCTGCCCTCCCTGTCACACGGTGTCCTTCTGTCTGCTGTGTCTTCTTATGAGCATGGCCCACTTCCCTCTGTGCTAGCACGGCCTCATCTTAACTAATTACATCTGCAGCAACCCTCTTTCCCAATAAGGTCACAATGTGAGGTCCTAAGGGTTAGGACACAATCCAACCTGTAACACTGCCATTGTTGTCATGCGTTTTATTCCCACATATTTATAAACCCTGCGCTACATTATTTTTGCTTTGAACAGTCAATTATGTTTTAAAGACATTTTAATACAAAGAAAATTAAAAGTCTTTTTATTTACCGGTTTAGCTGCCACTTCCAGTCTTCCTGATTCTCCCATGCAGCTCTAGGGTGGTTTGCAGCCTAGCAGGTCTGACACATCCTGGGCAGCCTCTTCCTGCTTGCCCATGGACAGGGGTAGAAAGCTAGTGTCCCGCACCACAGCCGTGTGGAGCAGGGCCCCTTCTCGGCTTCTTTCTCCTGCCTCAAGCACATGTGCCCCCAGGCGCAATGCATTTCAGGGTTGGTGTGAACTGCAATGGTGTCCCACAGGGCAACCCCTCTTTGTGTTTTCCTTGCGGTTGTGAGTAAGTAGGGGCACAGGTGGGTTTCTGGGGGACTGGAAATGTTCTGTTTCTCAGTCTGGGTACTGGTGGCCCCGGTGTGTTCACTTTAGAAGAACTTGCCTGGCTGCACACTTCAAATATGTGTGCTTTTCAGGATGTAGGTTGTCCCTCAATAAGCAGTTAGAAAAAACAACGACCTTAACAACTAAGGCTAAAAAGAGAAACTGGAGGCACCGGGGCCTTGCTCATGGGTGTGGCCATCCCATGGATAGGAGCTGGGTCCTAGGCTGTCCTCACTGGCGGCTGATCTGGGGCAGGGGCTTAGCTCCCCTGAGCCTGTGGCTAATGACCTGGGACTCAGGAGCAATGACATATATGAAAAGGACTCTGCAAACTGTCAAGTGCTGTCAACACGTCAGCCCAACTCTGCAAACTACAGTGTGACGTCCATGCTAGTTTGTCTTCTGGCTGCTGTGGATCTTGGACCTCTGGCACTGGCTTTAGGAAAGAGGCAGCTTTGTGGCTGTCATGAATCTGTAGGCAGTGGCTGGGCCTCCCTTTCCACCAGCTTCTGTGTGGACAGATGACTTGGAATCAATCATCCCTGCTTTCTCATCCCTGCTCTCTGTCCAACTCCAGTGGGCCCTGGATGCATCTACATGTTACTACTTCACAGACCAGTAGCAGCTGGAGAGAGAGGAGGTGGCTGCCTTTTAGTGTCACCAGGTGCCTCCAGTGGCTCGCGTCCTTTCCACCTGCTCACCGGGTCTCTCCTTTCCTTCGTTTTCTATTTGTAAAAGTAAAACAAGCTCGTGAACAGAAAACATGTCTGAAACGCAGTAAAGGGTAAAGGAGAAACTGAACCTCTCACTGTCCCCCTTGCACATGACGACCCTCTGTCATCTGATGTACCTGACCCATCCTGCGAGTACGTGGACGTGCACGCTTTTCTTTAGCAATGATCCATTCGTACTCAACCTAGATTGTTGGCCTTTTCTCCTCCAGCAGCTCCGACAGTCTTCCTGAGTCTCTTTCATCCCTTTGACATGCTTGGTACTGAGAGACCACCATTTGCTTTCCGGTGCCCCATTGCTGGACGCATCTGGGATTCCCAGCATCTCTTAGCACAGGGCGCCTCCTTGTCCTCAGTAGATGTGGATCAGTCACTGCATTCTCTCCAGGTCAGGTACTCAGGGTACTTGCTGGGTCGAAGGTCCAGGTGTCGGTGCAGGCTGACTTCTGCCTTCACACCACCCACGGGCTGCTGTGGCCCACACACCAGAGGCGGCTTGTACTACCCCTGCCCCCACCACACCTTGGCCCAGTGATCAGCCTTTCCCACCCAACCTGCCCTCTCTGGACTCCCCAGACACCCCTTCCTCCTGCTGTTCTACCTCCCCCACACCCCTTCTCCCTGCAGCCTCCCCTGTCCTGGCCAAGTCACCCAGGCGGGTCACACAAAGACCTAAGAGCTGAGCACTCCTTTTTTTTTTTTTTTTAAGACAGACTCTCACTTTGTCACCCTGGGTAGTGGGCCATGGCATCATAGCTCACAGCAACCTCAAACTCCTGGGCTCAAGCAATCCACCCACCTCGGCCTCGCAGAGTGCTAGGATTATAGGTGTGAGCCACTGAGCCCGGCCTAGAGCTCCTTTTTCGTAAGCAGCCACCACCACCACCACCCCCAACCATCCAAACAGAAGCACAGCTACCCCCAGATCCCAGCCTGTTCACCCCAGTGAGTGAAGTTCTCTCAGCCAATGGAGACCCTCCAGGGATGGCCCCCAGCAAGGGACAAAACCCTCCTTACCATGCTGCCTCATGGCCACCCTCACCCTACCCAAGCTGTCCTGACTGTGCTTTCCTTGGCTGGCACCCAGCTCCGGGCCTTAGCACTTGCTGCCCCACATAGAACCTGCCCCAGTCTCAGGACAGTCTTCACCTAGCCAGTCCTTCCTGCTGTGGAATTTCAGACTAAATGTCACCTCCACATGTCAGCCCATGAAGTGGGGTCCTTCGCCCCATTTTACAGATGAAAGTGAGAGAGGAAAGTGACCTCCTTCAAGGCCTCAGAGCCAAGGACTCTGCCCACATCTGCCCTCTGGTCAGCCTGTGTGGGAAGCCAGACAACCGTCCATAGCCCTGGCCAGCTCAGTGCAGCCCACGCCAGCTGGCAATGGTGACCTTCAGAGCCGAGCTGGTCTCTGGAGCCTGGGACATTAGGACCCTTTCTATTGCAAGTGCGGAAACCCAACACAAACAGGCTTAAGCACAAAAGGAAAATGTATTTGCTTCTGTAAGTTAAAAGCCTAGGGTGGACATCAGGCATAGCTAGATCCAGGATATGGTCTTGGTCTCTCTGACTCTGGACTCTGCTTTCTCCACATGGGTCCCTTTCACAAGAAGGCCCCACCAGCTGTACACTCACCTCTTACCCTTGCCTTGACTTGAACACAAATTGCTTTGACAGTTCAAATAAATATCCCAAGAACTGAATCTGGTGGCCCTCCCAGGTGACCTTGAATTTGTCCTAGAGCCTGGGGGGATGAAAGGCACTCCAAACCATCACAGACAAAAGAAGTTCCTTCCCCCAGGGGCACTAGGGCATGTGTGCTCCTGTCACAGGCAAAAGAAGGACAAATGGGTTCTGTTGTCAGAGGAGGAACAGATGCTGGGCAGGCAGAAGCTTCAGAGGCCATGACCTTGGGCAGCTGCCACATGGCCAAGCTGTGGCATGGGGCCTGGAGGTAAGCCCAGGTCACCTTCCAGCCTGGCAGGGCCTGAGCACATCAGCTTTGCTCTGCCTTAGGCTGCTGCACCTGGCCAGGGGACTGTGCAGATGTTTGTTTGCCAGGGCTGCTTGGGAGTAAGTGGAGGCTAGAAAGGGAGCCAGTGAGACGGGGAGGCTGCTGGTAAGCACGGCAGGCTGCCCCGTCTCTGGGTGGGAAGCTATGGCCAGAGGGGATCGGGTGTACAGATGCCCTGAATGCATCCTCTCCCAGGTAGATGTTTCTGGAAGTAGTCCTGGCCAGCCTCCCCTCGCTGCCCCTCACCCAGCCACTCCCCATCATGCTGAGGGACTTACCTCCCAGCCCAGCCCCACCCCCACTTGTTGACAAAAGTTGCATCCCTTAGAAGTCCCTTTTGTCTGCAGCCCCCTCCCAGAGGCTGCACAGATGCCAGGAGGAGACATGGGCAGGGAAGGTCCCTACATGACCCTGCCAGCTAGCATTGCAGAACAGCGGTGTTTTTATATCCTCCACTATAACTGAATCTTTTCTGAAAAAGAGCATTAGCTCCATAAAGCCAGGGCTGTCTGTCACCCGAGCGGCATGGCCGGGCCAGCATGAGCAGCATTTCTTCCTCGCTTTGTTCTGGCAGGGGCAGGAGGTCATGATGGATGGTGGCTGAGCCTGCCCCAGCCTGAGCACAGACCAGCAAGACTTAGCCAGAAGTCATTATTCTGATGACAGGATTGATGAGCCTGGGTGAGGCCGAGTCTTTGTAAGATTAAAGTGGGCACTTAGCGTGGCTGAATCAAGTACCCTCTGGAGGCCACTCTGTCTGCCAGAAGCCTGCGGAGCAGGGAGGACTGGGACCTCCACTTCTGTTTCCAGGGCGCACCTGCTCTTTGGGAGAGGGTGGCTGCCAAGGCCCAGACCAAGGGACGTTTGCCTAAGAAGCCCAAACCAGGAGGTGCCAAAATCCACCCCACTGAACAGTCTTATGTCCTGCTCTCCTCATGGCCAGCAATGCTGCCTCTTTGAGTTGGGCTGAGGATTGAAGACAATAATGCAATGTTTGTGCTGTCTTCAGCTTTAATACATTTTTAAAAGCATATAGCTAGCACACTGTACCCATGCATTCATAGATGTTATTGGCAAGGAGAAATGCTTGCTTTAAAATGTGAATTGGTACGAGGAACATGAGTGATGAACAGCACAAGTGGACTCAGGCCTGGAAAGTGTGACTCTGGAATGGCTCCCTCAACAATTGACTAGATGAAGAGTTCACAGCCTGACTGTCCTGAGCCCAAGGCCAAGTTCTTGGTGGGACTCCAGGCTCCTGCAGGTGTGACAAGGGGGCCCCAAATCTGAGACCCCTTCTCTGGTTGAAGGATCTGGTAGGGCTGAGTCTCAGGACCAGGAGGCTGACCAGGAACTGCAGCAGGGTGCAGGCACCTACATCTCCCAGGAGCTTCTCTGGCATTTGGCTGGCCTCCCAAGGATGCTGAGGGCAGGGACAGATGTCCAGTCTCTGCATATGTGCAGGAGGGACATGTACCCAGTGTTAGGAGCCTCTGACCTTAGAGGCAATGCCTCACTGGCTTCTGCAGATGGTCATAGCAAAGTGACGTCTTACACAGGACTCGCGTTCTTATACCATCAGCTCCTGTGTCTTTCAGAAGTGTGGCTGGGGAGGTCCTGCTTTGCCTGGGTCCCCAGTGTTGAGTCCTGGGGCAGCAGGGGCTGACCTGCAGGGCCTATGGCATGAGTAGCCTCCGCCCGAGCTGCCTGGAGTCCCTCTGTGTGGAGACCCTTCCAAGTCAGAATCAGAGTCCCTGTCTGAAGTGAGCCATCATATGGCCACTTCAAAAGATGATAAGAGTGGGTGGGGACAGACTTGTCACCTCACATTCTCGCAGGTGATGTAGAGCAGGTCAGGCCCTCTCTCCAAGCCTCATTTTCCCTTTCTGTGAAATGCAGATAACAATAAAACTGCTTTGCAACAAGTCAAGAGGGAACCGGATTCATGATCTCGTGTGCATGGTTTGTCCTGTCTGGGTGTCAGGTGTGGGTCATGGCTGCAGCCAGAGGAGGGACTGAACCCAGAATTCTGTGTGGAGCTGCTGGGCTGGGGGTCCAGACACGCGTGGGCGCTCACACACCCATCTTCCCAGCTTTTCTGACAAGGGCCTTTTCTCCGCCTGCTGGATGTTTCTGAGGGAAAACAGTATGTTACTTTGTTTTATTATAACACTAATGACTTCATCTTCCCTTGCACTTCCCAGAAAAGATGATGACGAATTTGTTAAAGTTCAGCTGTGAGCCGCCTCTTATAGCAAGAATGAGAAGTATTTAAATAGCTTCTTGCTTTTCAGAGTTGTTTTCAGTAAATGGTCCTGCTTGGTGTCAAGCCCACACCATGCACCCCAGGCTCTAAGCTGGGCACTGAGTGTTTCTCTGACGCCTTCCATCTGGAGGGAAGGAGCCTCCGATCACCACTGCCACCTGCCCTGGGTCCCCCACAGGTGGGGCTTCCCAAGCTCCCCCCACCATGGCTACAGTGGAACCACATCTCCCTGACGTAGACTGGCCCACATGTTTGGACTCCCCATGCCTGTACCTTCAAGTCACACATCACCATTAATGAAAAAACTGTGTAGGTTTTAATTCATTACTCCAAATTTCCAAATTTAAGGGAGAAATAACATCTTTTATTTAATTTTTATTTCTTTGTTACTTAAGATTTTCCAGGCTCAGTGCCTATAGCACAGTGGTTATGGCATCAGCCACATGCACCAAGGCTGGCGGGTTCGAACCTAGCCCAGGCCAGCTAAACAACAATGACAACACCAAAAAATAGCCAGCATGGTGGCAGGTGCCTGTAATCCCAGCTACTTGGGAGGCTGAAGCAAGAGAATCACTTAAGCCCAACAGTTTGAGGTTGCTGTGAGCTGTGATGCCACAGTACTCTACCCAGGGCAGCATAGTGAGACTCTTGTCTCAAAAAAAAATTTTTTTTTTTCCAGACATCTTTCACTAGAAGAAAATGGCCCCAGGGAGTGATGTCCATGTGGCCACTTCTGCCTAAATAGCTGTGGTCAGCAGGAGGCTCTGATCTCCCCTGCTCCAAGGTCCCCGTTGTACCCCACACCCTGGGAAGCCACTGTGGAGGCTCCAGCACTGCAGGGGCAGGCAGGTGATAGAAGTTATTCCCTGGGTAGGGGGCACACACTCAGCTCTGGCCAATGGGCAGAAATGCAGGCTCAGTGTGGCCAGCTCTTCTGACCCTGCAAGGGAAGGCAGACGCACTGATTCCTGTGAAAGCCCCCAGACTGCAAATCAGGTCAGCAAATCATGCTCAAAAGGATGTTGTGCACCCCAGGTGACACCCAGGCCACTGCTTGTCAATTGCAAAGACTTTAACTATAGTCCGCAGGCGAGCCATAGGCAGGGATTCTGGAGAAAGGCAGCGTGGATCCAGATCACTACCTACTGCCGACAGGGGCTGGCACCTCAGCAGGCGGCGCCTGACTGGGGTGGGTGTGTGTGTGTGTGTGTGTGGCTGGGGGGTCTGACTGGAATCAGTGGGCAGGCAGTGTTGAGGAGTTGCGTGTGCCACACACTCAGTGTCCAACTGCTGGGGACCCTGTACCCCTGACCCCCATTTCCTTAGCTACCTCATTATCTCTGGGGCCTAGTCACACTTGGCCAGGGCCCAGAGGCTGGGCTTGGGAGAGAGACAAGCAGCAATGGAAGGCTGGGAGGCATTTCATGCTTGGGAGAGGCAGGAGAGGCTTCCCAGAGGTGGTGCCTAAGGGACAGGGGAGTAGGCAGTGCCATCTGGGCATGACAGGAGCCTGAGTGCCTGGGGCAGGTTTGGGACACCCAATGATTGCTTTTGACCACTGTGCTCTTCCCACAGAGAAGGTGGCCCCCCTGTTCCTCCTCAGCCCACCTGTGGGTGGAGTGGGTGGGACCACACCAGTGGAACACTGACCCTGCTCCTCCCCCAATAGACCCACCTACAGGGCAGCCCTCTTTAAAGATGTGGAAACCGAGGCTGAGACAGGTGAGTCAGTGGAGAAGACCCCCAGTAAGCCCACACACCACTGTTGCCCACAAAACAGGTCCCTGAGCCTCACAACCTCAAAGCTTGGCTCCCACAAGCTTCAAGGTGTAAACAAAGCGTTTATTTTTGCCAAATGTTCCCTGTTCTTGAGAGCAGAATGCTTGTCAGGAGGTGTGGGTGACTCATACAGATACCTGGAGATGGAATCGGCTATTTTTGCCCCAGATGCTAGAATCCCTGCAGAGTATTGGTTCCACTGCTGGGTGCTGGTGCTCGGGACGACTCAGGCTGACCTGTGGAGGAAGGGTGGGCCTCAGGCCCAGGCAGGGGTCCCAGTGCTTGGAGGTCCTTGCTGGAGCAACAAACCCCTGAGCCAAGAGGAGGGCTCTGGGGGTGTTAGGGTGTGTGGTGTTCCACAGAGTGCTCTGTGAAGGAGAACTGTGGACCTTGCTGGTGGCCCTTCCCACCAGCCATCAGGGTCTGAACACAAGGTCACTGCTGAGGCTACCCCCACCCATAGGCTCACACATTCTTCCAGGTCCCCTGGATTTTCTTTCCTTGTTTGCCTCTGGAAGCTGAAAGGCCCAGGCTCTTTGGCTCAGAAGTGTGAGACCCTAAGTTGAGAACGGCTTTTCCTACCTTGTGCTCTGCTGGCTCCTCTGTCTCTGAAGAGGTTAAGCAGGTAGGAGTCCCACTCCTAGGCTGGGGGAGGCCACACGTGCCCGGAAGAGGGGAGCAGGCCCCACCGCTGGCCCAGGCTGCCTGCCTGCTCTCTGGAATTCAGGAATCCCAGTTTGGAGAGTCTCTGCCACACTGACAGGCTTTCTTCTCTCCAGGCCCAAAGGCCCTCCTCAGGGAAGTTAGTGGGCCAAGAGCAGGGGGCCCACCCTGAGCGGCAGACCCACAGCTGCCACCAATGTTCTGACCTTGGCCCTGAGGACAGGGGAGCAAGGGGTGGGATGTGCCTTGACACAGGTGCCTTGTCTGTAAGACAGAGGGGCTCAAAAGCAGCTAAGGCAGGTGGCTGGGCAGGCAGCGCCAGGAGGAGGGACAGGCCGGGGGTGAGGGTGCCAGGGGTGGCAGAGGTTCCTGACTTCAGCCATGGGGCTATAGGAGCTTCAGAAGGTTTGGCAGGAGAGGAACCAGGGTATTGACTTTGGCAGGTGGCAGGAGGGCAGTGAGTCTGGCCGGGGGCAGTGGCTCGGTGGGGACCAGTCTGCAGAGTGGTGGTGGGGAGGCGGGGGGTGTTGGAAGGGCCTTGTTCTTTAGCTAGGATCAGGGGAGTTAAAAGAGAATCTGAGCTAAGCTAGAACTTTCATCCCCAGCTTTGCTCTCCTTACACGTCTCAGGGGCAAATGGGATTTTCACACAGAGTCTGATATTCATTCTCATAGTAAATAGGACGCTTGTTCCGCCTCCCAAAGCATGCCACACTCCCCTGCTGCAGCTGCTGCCTGGCTGATGGCCCCGTGGAGCAGCCGTGTCACCGCTGTTAACCTCATGGGCCCTGAGCCTGCAGGCACATGCCCCACTGTCCAGCTCCCAGGAACAGTTATTCATTCAATCACTCATTCATTCATCCAACTGGTGTTTGCCAAGCCCTTAGTAGGTGCTAGGGGTGCCGCCATAAGCAGGGCTAGGTAAGGTGGTACCCCAGAGGAGCTCCTCCTAGTCCCACAGGGGACACACAGCCTTAGATTTTGGAAAAATGCCACAAGATCTGGGGTAGGGAGAGGGATTGAGCAGCAAGGTCCATGTGGAGCAGTGGTCAAGGAAGGGTCACTGTCTATCCCAGAGGGAGGATGATGGGGAAACAACCAGATGAAGAGCTTGGGGAAGGGTGTTCCCATAGGAGAACAGCAAGCATGGAGCCTTAGGCCAGGGATGTGCACAGTGGGTATGAAAGGAGAACAAGGGGAGAATTGTGGGGGCTGGGCCAGAAAGATGGGCGTGGAGCCCAATTCAGTGAGGGGGAACTCAGGGGTCAGGACAAGGCCCGGTGCAGGTGCTATGGAGCTCCAGCCAACCATGGTGCTGACCAAGTCTCAGCACTGTGCTGGGCACATATACTCACAGCCTGTCCATACTTACACAGGTTTATTATCCCCATTAGGCCTGGGGAAAACTGAGGCTCAAGGAGGAGCCTGCACACACCCTGACAGCACATGTCTACCCATCCCCACTCTGTTCTTCTTCTGTAACCCCCACTATTCAGAGGACCCTGTCTTCACACACTTCCTCTCATGCCCGCCCCCCCGCCCCAACACTCCCCATGCACTGGCTCCTGCCTCATCCGCTGCATTTTTTGAAAGCTTCTTCCTGGGGGAGATACTGGAGCTGGACCATCAAAGGAAACTAGGAGAAGTGTGCTCTAAAACAGAGGTAACTGAAAATCCTGGCTCTCGGGGGGCACTGTGGGTTCCTGCTGGGGACACAGCAAGTAGGGAGGTAGATCTGTGCTTACTGTTTCTTTGTGAAATCAACTCATTTGTTAAAATAAATATATTTTGTAATAAAACTTTATATTCCTACCTAAATCACCAATATCACATCCCATAAATAGAAAGTGACCATAAAAATTAATGCAATGAAAGAAAACATTATTTATTTTTAAAACAAATAAAATGACAACATAAATATAAACAACACATCTGGTTCTAGGATAGTATGAGCATACTCCACTCTCTCTACATTGAATGCAACTTAAAAGCAACAGAATGCACTGAGCAGCTGTTTCAGGGCTTTGAAAACTAACTAATAATTTTGCCAGTAGGCAGATTGGCAAAGAGAAACAGAATTTGGTTCAAGACCAGCCTGAGCCAGAGCAAGACCCCATCTCTAAAACCGGCCAGATGTTATGACAGGCACCTATAGTCCCAGCTACTCAGAAGGCTCTGAGAATCATTTGCCCAAGAGTTTGAGGTTGCTGTGAGCTATGATGCCACAGCACTCTACCAGGGTGACGAAGTGAGACTCTGTCTCAAAAGAAAGAAGGAAGGGAGGGAGGGAGAGAGGGAGGAAGGAAGGAAGGAGAAAAGATGGAAAGAAAGAGAAAACAAAGGAAAAGAAAAGAAAGGGAAGGGAAGGGGAAAAGGAAAGGAAAGAAAAGAAAAGAAAAGAAACAGAATTTGAAGAACTACCCAACTGGTAATGGTTCACCATTTTTCCCTGGTACTGCCCAGCCTGAACTCAGGGCAGCATGACACCAGGAAGGGATGTCAGCACTAAGAGCTTCAGGAGAAACCCTCTGCTGTGGCTCAAGGAACAAGAAAAGGGTCTCTTATCCTCAAGGAGAGTGGGGTAAATACATTTAAAAAATCTTTTCTGTCTCATATTCCATCCTATAAATAATTTCATGGGTGCATTTCAGAGACACTACAGGAGCCTGAGACTCCTGGGGAGACGAGACCTTCCTCTCCAAGTAGAAGAGGCTAGGGCAAACTCACTTTTCCTCTTTCTGTCTCTGTCCTCCCACCACTTGGTCCTGGATGCAGGCATAGCCATGGGAAGTACACAACAGAACTGGGTAAGTAAAGCCCTAGCTCTCTGGCTGGAAGACCAAAAAGGGAAGCCTTAGGAAACTGGAAAATACCATAAAGATTGCACAAGGGGAGGAACCCAGAAAAGCAACCCCATAAAGTTGTTTATTAACTCCTGGGCTAACCGTAAATAGCACATCATAGGCTTTGATAACCAAAGTACAAGATAAACCACTGCCCAGGTCTCAGGCTGGCCACTAGGGAGCACACAATTTGAATACCAACTGAATGGCTTTGAAAACAGAACTAACATTGAACCTACAACCCACAGAAGCCTGGTCAGAGAACTTTTGGCCTGAGGTCAGCTGGGTACATTTCCTGTTATCAAAACTATGAATATTCTCTATAGGGTTTAAGCAAGACTGAGCACTCCATAACATCGTATTCAAAATTTGCAGAACCCCATTCAAAATTATTGGACATGTGAAGAAATAGGAAAATTTCAATTTGCACAAGGAAAGATAATGAACAGAGGCCACTACTAAAAAGAAGCTGATGTTGGAATTATCATATAGAGACTCTAAAGCAGCTATTATAAAAATTCTTCATCAAGTAAGGGCAAATGCTCTTGAAATGCACAGAAAGTTAGAAAGGCTCAGCAAAGAAATAGGAGATATAAAGAAGAAACAAACATTTTGGAACTGTGGAATAGTGTAACCAAAATCTAAAAACTCACTGGATGAGGTCAGCAGCAGAAAGGAAATGAGAGAGGAAAGGATCAGGGATATTGAAGAAAGTTCCATAGACTTTATCCTTTCTAAAACAACAAAGAGAAGTTAAATAGAAATTAACAGACCTGTGGGCACCAGTGAGACAATAGAAAAAGGTCTCACATTTATGGGACTAGAGTCTCAGAAGGACAGAAGAAAAGGCACAGTACAGAAAAGGTATTTGAAGAAATAGAGCTCAAAATGTCCCAATTTAATGAAGGACATAAACTCACATATTCAAAAACACCCCAAAAGGATGAAACAGAGAAATTCATGCCTAGATATACCATAATCAAACTTCTGACAAGGTAAAGAAAAAAACCTTGTAAACAGCCAGAGAAAAAATAACATTTTGGTTATAAAGGAAGAATGATGCAAGTAACTATGGATTTCTCTTTAGAAACCACAGAGGCCAAAAGTAAATGGATCAATATTTTTAAAATGCTGAAAGAGAAGAAGTATCAACTGCCCATGAAAAAATTCTTCAGGAATGAAGGTGCTATACGACACACTCAGGTGAAGGGGAACTAAGACAATTTATTCCTAACAGACCTGCTCTCAAAGCATTGCTAAAGGAAATTCTGGCAGAAAAGAAATGATACTGGACGGATACTTAGAACATCACGAATGAAGGAAGAACAATAGAAATGGTAACTGTCTGTGCAAATTTAGTAAACTATTCTTTTCCTCTTGAATTTTTGAAATACTTTATGTGTGATGGCTGGAAACAAAGATTGTCAGATGGTGATTTTGATGCATTTGGATATAATATATAAGACATAAGATACCTACAGTATAAATGAGGGAGAGTAAAGATTCCTCTAGGGTAGTAATTTTCTGTGTTGCACTGGAAGGGATGAAACATTCTAAATAGACCTTGAAAGTCTAAGTACATATATTAAGTATATAATCTCTAGTGCAGCCATGAAAAAACTATACAAAGAAAGTTAAAAATCAAAAAATTTAGTGGAATACTAAAAATGTTCATATAATTCAACAGAATGCATAAAATGGGAAACAGAAGATTTAAAATAGAGGCAACTAAAAGAATAAATAAAATCATTACTGTGAACCTAAAACTACTCTAAAAATAGTCTATTTAACAATAAAATGATAGCCCTCATCTAAACATATCAATAAATATATTAATTGTAAATAGTCTAGCACCACCAATTAAAAAAACAGATGTTCTCAGAATGGATTTCTTTAAATGATCCAATTTTATGCTGCAAAAAAGAAACTCATTTCAAATATAATAGCATAGATAGGTTCAAAGAGAAGAATAGAAAATCGATATACAACTAAAAGAATAAGCAAACAAAACCTGGAGTGACTACATCGATAACAGAGTAGACTTCAGAGCAAAGAAAATTACAGATAAAGAGGGACATTACATAATGGTAAAGGGGTCATTTACAAAGAGAACATAGCAATCCTAAAAGCTCTAACAACAGAGCTTCAAAATACATGAAGCAAAACTAATAGAACTGAAAGGCAAAACAGACAAATCTGTAAGTATAGTTAGAAACTTCAACCCTCCTCTCTCATTAATCATTATAATTATTAGATAGAAATCAGTAAAGATATAGAATAACTGAACAGCATCATTGACCAACTGAATCAAATTGACATTTATAGACTACTCCACACAACAGCAGAATATTCATTCTTCTAAAGTGCAAATGGAATATTCACCAAGATAAACTATATCTTGGAACATAAAACACACCTTAACCACTATAAAAGCCTTGAACTGAATCAAAGTACATTCTCTGGCCCTAGGGAATTAGATTAGAAATCAAATATAGAACAATAACAGAAAAATTTCCATACACTTAGAAATTAAATAACATATTTCTAAATAATTTATAGACTAAAAGGACGTCTCAAAAGAAATTAGAAATGTTTTAACTGAATTAAAATACAGCATATCAAAATTTGTGGGAATATACCAAAAGCAGTGCTTAAAAAAAAGAAATTTATATCAAAACATAACATTGTACCTGTATACTATGAATATACATAATTGTTATTTGTCAGTTAAATAATGACATTCTTCACAGAAACAAAAAAAAAAAAATCCTATAATTTATATGGAACCACAAAAGATTCAGAATAACCAAAGCCATCCTGAGCAAACAGAACAAAACTGTCTTCAAATTATACTACAGAACTATAGTAACCAAAACAGCATGGTACTGGTATAAAAACAGACACATAGACCAATGAAACAGAACATAGAACCCAGAAATAAACCCACACATCTATACCGAACTTATCTTCAGCAAAGGTACAAGAAAATACAGTGAAGAAAGTTTGTATCTTCAATAAACAATTCTGGGCAAACTGGATATCCATATGCCAAAGAATGAAACCAGAAGAATGAAACCTTACCTCTTACCACATACAAAAATCAAAATGGACTAAAGACTTAAATCTAACACCTGAAAATATAAAACTACTAAAAGAAAATATTGAGAAATACTTCAAGATATTGGTCTGGGCAAGGACTTCTTGAATAAGAACCCAAAGCACAGGCAACAAAAGCAAAATTGGACAAATAGGTTCACATAAAGCTAAAAAGCTTCTCATAGCAAAGGAAACCATCAACAAAGTGAAGAAACAACCCACAGAATGAGAGCAAATCTTTGCAAACTACCCATCTGACAAGGGATTAATAACTACAATATACAAGGAGCTCCACCCACTCAATTATAAAAAATAAAATAATCTGATTAAAAAATGGGGAAAGGATCTTAATGGACATTTCTCAAAAGAAGACACACAAATGACCAACAGGTATGTGAAAAAAATGCTCAACGTCATTATTCATAAGAGAAATGCAAATCAAAAATAGAATGAGATATCATCTTAACCCTAGTTAAAATGGTTTTCATCAAAAAGACAGGCAATGATGAAAAAAAAAAAAAAGAAAGAAAGAATCCCCTCTACCCTCCTATTCAGTATCCTACCGGAAATCCTAGACAGTACAAGAGGCAAGAAAAAGAAAAGGAGACATATAGATTGTAAAGCAGACAACAGGAGGATTTTCTGTATAGAAATCTCAATGTGGAAAAAAAAAAACTAGAATTAATACATGTATTTTGCAAGATCCCAGGATACCATGTCAACAATTAATAATATTTCTCTGTACTAGCCAGGAACAACCAGTAACCAAAATTTAAAATACAATGCCCTTCACTATAGCTACCCCTAAATATTTAGGTACACATCTAGCAAACTGTGTGCAGGATCTGTATGCTGAAAACTGTGCAATCCTGATGAAGGAAATCAAGAAGACCTAAGTAACTGGAAAGACATATTGCGTTCATGGGTGTTGACTCAATATGGTAAAGGTATGAGTTCTCCCCATATTAATCTACATCAGGGGTGGGGAACCTGTGACCTTCTAGGTCCTTAATTGCTGCCTTTTGACTAAATCCAAATTTTACAGAACAAATCCTTTTATTAATACATTTTTGTTCATCTGTTATATTTTTATTTTATCTTTAAAATAAACACATTTAAAATGCCAAAGAATAAAATAAGTTTCAATGAAATAATCCTCCCAGATTGACTAGCACAATTAGAACATTAGTAAGGCACGTGGGTGAAATCGATGGCTGCTACGCTCTTGGTTTAGTTCTAACTTTCCCCTGCCTGACTAGCACCACTACCACACAAGGTTGGTTGGTGAGAGTTTATCGGGGTCCAGTATACCAGTCTGTTATCAGCTTTTGACAGCAGTGTACTGTGTTTTTGTCTGAAGTGGAATTTGTGAATAGTTGCACAGCTCAACAGTATTTTTTAATTCTGTCTGCTTAACAGTCCATCATATCAAAGACCAAGAGAATGCTGAAGGAAGAAAATAGATATTTTTAATGAGGATGGGAAATTGCAATATTATCTTGTTTCTGCTAACGATAAGATGATTTGCCTGCTTTCTGATACTGGAATATCAACATTAAAGAAATTCAGTGCTCATCAGCATTATAAGAAGGACCACAATTTTTTTTTTTTTTTTTTGAGACAGAGTTTCAAGCTGTCGCCCTGGGTAGAGTGCCGTTGTGTCACAACTCCTGGCCTTAAGCGATTCTCTTGCCTCAGCCTCCCAAGTAGCTGGGACCACAGGCACCCGCCACAACACCCAGCTATTTTTTGTTGTTGTTGCAGTTGTCATTGCTGTTTTAGCTGGCCTGGGCCTGGTTCAAACCTGCCAGCCTCAGTGTATGTGGTCAGCACCCATGGAGCTACGGGCACTGCCCACAAATATTTTAAATTAGAGGGAGAGGCTTGAAAGGTTTTATTGCAGAAATTAAAAGATGAAAAGCAAAAGAAAAGACGATTCTTTCAAAAACAATAAGACTTGGAAATAATGTCACTAAAACAACATATAAAGTAGCTTAAATACTCAGGGAAAAAAGGGAAGCCATTCAGTGATGGAAATTGTGAAAGTTGTAGGATCCTTAGACCCCAATAACATTTCAAAATGTGAGCAACTGCCTCTTTCAAGGAGAACCATAACTGATCAGTAGCAAGAGCAAACCTCCAACTTAACAAAACTTAATGCAATACATCAAAAGGAAAATATATATTATTCAATTGCTTTGGATGAATCAAGTATGGGCACAGGTCTTATGCTTCATTCAGGTCATAACAGAATATTTTCTTTGCTGCAAAAAATTACTCGTGGGTGGCATCTGTGCTCAAGGAGTAGGGCGCCGGCCCCATATACCGGGGATGCTGGGTTCAAGCCTGGCCCCGGCCAAAAACGGCAACAACAACAAAAAAAATTATTCATTTTGAGTCCTCTTACAAATTGAATATGGGGGATATATATCTTTAATGACTTTCAAGATAAATGTGAAGTTGGACTGCATTTGGTAAATTTAGTAAGTTTATGTACAGACAGTGCACCAGGAAAACATGAAAGGTTTATTGCACAGATAACATAAGTATTAACAGATCCAGATGCTCTCATTTCTTTTCATAGTATCTTGCATCAACATTATCTTTGTGGTAAAGCTATTTTAAGTGACACTTTGCAGCAAATCATAAGTATTGTTACCTATATTCCTGCAAATGCAACACACATCATCAGTTTCATAACATACTAAAGTTGAAAGATGAGGTATTCAGTGTGGATTTCCCATTTCATTCTAAAGTGCATTGGCTATCGTAGGAACAGGTGTTAGCCAAAATTTTATCTCTGGAAGAACAGATAGTTAAATGTTATAAAGAACAGAATCAATATGAATTATTGAAACAAGATTTCTATAGGAATGCAGCATCTCTGTGTGATATCATGTCAAATCAAACAATACAAACTGAGTCTATGTATTATATACAGTAAAAAATTCAAACATAGAAAAAAGGCTAACTCTTCTCAAAAAACTTCTTCAGAAAGAAATTTTGCATGAACATTTTTTCCAGTTAGCAAAAGTTATTGATGAGCAAGATGATATATGAAAATTATTGGAAGAACGCTCAGCTGTTATGGACCTATTAATTGGAGAATACAGTGAAAAGGTCACTGCCTTTGAGAATCATGACATCAGACTCAACTTCACATTTCAGCAATACCCAGTTGATATCACCAAGGCCTCTAAAGAACTACAGATGGAATTGATTGAACTCTCAGTAGATGACATTTTTAAAGTTATTGTTTGATCCTAAGATCCAATTGAAATATGGAAAAATGCAGTAGAATACCACACCTTCAGCAATGTGCCTGAAAAATACTTTCTTTTCAACCACTTACTGCTGCAAATTTTCTTTTTTTATTTTTATTTTTTATTAAATCATAGCTGTGTACATTAATGCAATCATGGGGCACCATACACTGGTTTTATAGACCGTTTGACACATTTCCATCACACTGGTTAACATAGCCTTCATGGCATTTTCGTAGTTATTGTGTTAAGACATTTACATTCTACATTTACTAAGACTGCAAATTTTCATTCTCCTACCTAACCCAAATCAACCCTTAAAGTCACAAATGACTAATACCTGTCAAGAAGACCAGCTCAAACCATGGACCCCCATGCTGCAACCAAATATTCAAATGCTTTCCAATAAAAAGCAGACACAACAAAGTCATTAAAGGGTTAGTTAACTTTAACATTAAGAGTTTTCATTTTTCTTAATTTTTAAGTGTATTGTAGTTAGGTTTTTACAAAACAATGTACATTTTTAAGTATAACTAATTGAAGTTTCTTGAATGTGGCCTTTTTTTTTTTTTTGAGACAGAATCTCACTATGTTGCCCTTGGTAGAGTGCCGTGGCAGCACAGCTCACAGCTGTGGAGGACGGGAGGCCCAGAGAGGCCACATTGCAGATCAGAGGCCAGACAGGACAGTCTTAGAGTTACCCTTACACCTGCTCATTTATTCAGCTCATACTTGACTTTTTGCTCCTCACATTCCAGGCACTAGGGATGCTGCCACTGGCAAGAGAGACCCAGTCCCAAAGCTCTTAGTCTCGGGAGACAGAGAAGAAAGACAACAGAACCACAGTAGGTGGCAAGGGCTGTGGGAAAATAACCCTGGTGATGTAACACGGAGGGACCTCCAGAGGCAGGGCTGCAGGACGTGGCCTGAGAGGTCCCCTCCCCTCCGGGAGACAGCATCCTGTCAGCCGGTGTGGTAAAGAGTGAGCCACGTGCAGAGGGCTGAAGACACAAGGACTAAGGAAGTGACACAGCTTTGGCTCCAGCTGTTGTTCCCTAGCATCACCCTCCTAGGATCCATCCTACTGGGGACAAATCGCAGTCAGTATAGACAACTGCCCGGCATCCAAGACTGTGGAGCAAGAATCAGACACACAATGCCAGAGGGCCTCAAGGCACCCAGGGTGGTGCCATGGCCGCATGCAGTTCACAGGGTGCCCTGTATTCTGGAGCAGCTCCCTGCAGCTGGTGCTCTCATGCCACCAGTGCTCTGTCCAGGGTCTGATGAAGGCAGATTCTCCCCAGGGCCTTTTCTTGCCATATCCCTACGCACCTCCTTTGGGACACAGGCTCAGCCTCCTCTGCTTCAGATCCCACCAACCTCCGGAGGCAGAGGGAGCACCCTCTCCTGCCACCACCACCCATTGTAACTCCCTGCACCTTCTTCCTCTCTTCCAAGCCGGGAAAAGTTTTCTAGTCTGGGGGCTGTGGATGAACTTTGTTCTTCCTCATGACTTTTCTCCCAGGTGTATCAAACTCAGAGGCCCAGAAGAGTCCCGATTATCTCTGCTCTCTGCTGCCATTTCCTCCCCAGGGCTCTGACACAAGCTGGCTGGAGTGTGAATGGGGAAAGGATGAGGAACTGGTCCCTATTTTGAGTGACGGGCCTCCTCCTCCTCTTCAGCACCCACAGCCTTCCAGGGCTGCACCAAATGTAGGCGAGTGTCCCTTCCTTGGTTTTCTGTCATG
This sequence comes from Nycticebus coucang, assembly GCF_027406575.1. Lineage (NCBI taxonomy): Eukaryota > Metazoa > Chordata > Mammalia > Primates > Lorisidae > Nycticebus > Nycticebus coucang. The sequence continues at coordinate 83,635,651 of NC_069796.1, forward strand.
CCTTGTTGACACATTTTATTGCCACACTGTGTTGTTCTGTAAAGACAGATGCTATAAAGATAGATGCAAACAAGGAAAATGTTTTCAAGCTCTTGTAGGAAACCTTTATGAATCTATACTGGGAATCTGCCCTGTTCTCATAGGGAGGGTCTTCAGCCGTATGTGGATCACTGCTGGTGTTAGAGCCTTGGTGGAATAGATATTCTTCTACTTGTTCCCCACCCCGTTACTCCTACCTAGAGACTCATTTTGTGCTTTTTAGCTTTAAAAGCATTTAAAAAGATTTCCTAACAAAGTATTGTTGGTGACAGGCATGCTGCGTATGGCTTACTTGAAAAAAGGAGCCAGATTTTCCTTTCCACAGGCAAAGCTAACTGATGGAGAAGATCCTAGAATTATGTTAGGATAGAAATCTGGGTGTAGGCCACTCAGGGGCCTGTCCTGCTTCAGTGTATGTCAATAACAGAGGGGACATCTTCCCAGCATGGAGCCTACCCCTTGCCTTCAACCTGGACAAAGGTCTCCAGGCTCACAGAGAAGCATGCTCAAGTGTGTGGGAGCAGGAGGTGTCCAGTCTGGAGGGCCAGAGGCCACCAGCACCTACAACACATGTGGGTGCCTCAATTGGACCAGGAGGCCTCAATGACACCTGTCTGCTCCTTAGGCCCAGATGGAGCCAAATGGCTTCTTGTAAGTGGGGTCAGGGGGCAAAGGTGGCTCTACTGCATCACCAAGAATAGAGGATATCTGCAGGACACACCTCCAAGTTAGCAGGGAAGTGGCATCCAGAGAGTCCCACTGGTGCATCCTGGTCCACCTTCCATGGGATAAATGAGGCGATAGGTGGGCAGCTGTGAGGCCTACAGGCAGGAGTATCATATGGGGCAAATATTTTAGTATCAGGCTTTGTTCTGCTTCTAGTGACAGAGGCCCAGCTCAAACTAACCAAAACAAAAAGAATGGGAATTTACTATTTCACATAAATAAAAAGTCTACCAATAGGGCTAACTTGGGGTGGAGCTAGATTCGGGATTCAAATAATGTGCTCAGAACTTTTCTTCCTGCCTCTTCTTGAGCCCATTTGCCTCTCATAGGCTGGGTGGCCACCAGCAGCTCAGGCCTTCATCTGCTCAACCCCCAGTCCCACTGGAAAGAGCATCAATAGGGCAAGCCGAACACTTGGTCCTGAAACCTTCTAAAGTACATGAATGGGACTTTTGTTAAAATTAATAAACAAACAAAACCCCACAAGAACAGACAGAACAGGGATAGCAACAATCTCAATAAACTTTAGGAACCTGGAAAACATATGGGTAAGTTACCAGTGACAGAGCAGACCTTAGACAGCCGAATTCCCATGGGCAGCACCTGTGGCTCAAAGGGGTAGGGCGCTGGCCCCATATGCTGGAGGTGGTGGGTTCAAGCCCAGCCCCGGCCAAAAACTGCAAAAAAAGAAAAAAAGAAAGCCGAATTCCCAGCCTGCAGATCAATTAAAGGGATGATACAATTAGGAGTCTTAGACCTATAGCTCCTTTTCCCAACTTTGGTATCAGAGTTCCCCCCAAAATGACCCACCCAGATCTCCTCACTGAGCGTGTCCATAAACCCTACCCTGGCCCTCAGAGTGTCCAATCAGCATCTTAGTCTCTATCTGATGGCCAAGGATACCCAGACATCCAAGGGAATGCCTTGGAAACCAAGGCAAAGGAAGAAATGGGCAAATTGAAGGAAATAAAGGCAATGCAGGAAGAAGAAAACTTAAAATAAAACATCACCAATATTCTCAGAGAGGTAACAGAAGATACTACATCTATGTGAAAAAGAATAGAATGTTATACATTTGAAAAGTAACATTCAATGACAAAAAAAAAAAAAAGACTTCATAGACATTATCAATCCATCAGCAGAAATAAACAACAGATGATTTGGAAGATAAAATTGAAAATTCTTCAGAAAGTAAAGTACTTAGATTTTTTTAATGGAAAATAGGAAATAAAAGATTAAAACTAAATTGAAGGACAAGTCCAGGAGTTCCAACATTAAGTGACAAGAATTCTAGACAGAGAAAATGAAGGAAAAAAAATCATCAGTGAAGAAAATTTTCCAACACTGAAGGGCATAAGCTTCCAGCTTGTGAACCTGGAAAGTGCTCCACACAAGGGACATGGGTAGACCAATGCCAAGGTGCATCACTGTGAAATTTCAAACATCGGACTGGGATGACCAACTCTCTTGGATTGCCTAGGACTAAGGGATTTCTTGGGACATGGGATTTTCAGTACTAAAACTAGGACAATCCTAGGCAAACCAGAATGTTTGTTCACCCTACTAGAACAAAGGAAATTCTGCAGAGTTCAGAGAGGAACCAGAAAACATCACCTTTAAAATTATGAAGAAAAATGACTTCTAATCTAGAATTCTATACCCTGCTGAACTATCAATCATACCAGCAAGTGGGATGGTCAATGAAAACATTTCTAGGCATGCAAAGTCTTAAATATTTACTTCCTAAGTACCTATTCTCAAGAAGCTGTTGGAGGATGTGCTCCATCAAAATAAAAGACCAAACCAAGAAAGGACACATGAACTATAGGAAATAGGACCCAGCACAAAAGGGAGAAGGAATTAGTTGGACAAAAGCAATCTCATCATGACAACTTTACACCAGATGTAGAGTGCAGTGAACCATACTATAGCAGTGTGACCCAAGCATCACCATGACCCTCATTTCATTCAGGCCATCTTTTTTAAAAATGGATTTTATCATTTTAGAGTATTTATAGGTTCACAGCAAAATTGAGGAGAAAGTAGAGATTTCCCATGTATCCCCTATCCCCACACAGGCATAGGCTTCCCTACTATCAATCTTGCCCACAAGAGTGGTACATTTGTTACAACTGATAAACCTACTTTGCTACATCATCATCATCCAAAGTCCACAGTTCACCTTAGGGGGTCACACTTGATGTTGTACATTCTATGGGTATTTAAAAATGTATAATGTCAAGTATCCACCATTATAGTATCATATAGAGTAGTTTCACAACCTAAAAGTATTCTGTGATCCACCTTTTCATCCTTCCCTTCCCCCAACCCCAGGAGACCACTAGTTTTTTACTTTGCGTTTTCCGGAATATCATATAGTTGTGGTTATAACATATGTAGCCTTTTCACATTGGCTTCTTTCACTTATTAATATGCATTTACATTTCCTCTGTGTTTTCCTGGCTTGATAGTTCATTTCTTTTTAATACTGAATAGTGCTCCATTGTCTGGATGTACCATAGTTTGTTTACCCATTTACCTACTGAAGGATATCTTGGTTGTTTCCAAGTTTGGGCAATAAAGCTGCTAGAAATATCTGTGTGCAGATTTCTGTGTGGACATAAGTTTTCGACTCCATTAGGTAAATGCCAAAAAATGAGATTGCTGAATCATATAGTAAGAGTATGTTTGTTTGCAAGAAATTGCCAAACTATTTTCCAAAGTGTCTACAGCATTTTGCATTCACACCAGCAACGATGAGTGTTCCTGTTGTTCCACATCCTTGCCAACATTTGGTGATGTCAATGTCCTGCATTTTAGGTAGCCTATTAGGTATATAGTGGTATCTTTTTTGTTTTAGTTTGTATTTCCCTGATAACATATGATGTGGAGCATCTTTTTAAATGCTTATTTGACATCTTATATCTTCTTCAGTAAGGTATCTGTTAAAGTCTTTGGCCCATTTTTTAATCCAGTTATTTGTTTTATTATTGTTGAGTTGTGAGAGTTCTTTGTATATTTTATGTAACAGTCCTTTATGATATATGACTTCTGCAAATATTTCCTCCAAGTCTATGGCTTCGCTTCTCTTTCTCTAGACAATGTCTTTCACAGAAGCAGAAATTTTTAATTTCAATGAAGTTCAGCTTATTAGTCTTTCTTTCATGGAGCATACCTTTAGTGTTACATCTAAAAAGTCATCAGCAAACCCTAGGTCATCTAGATTTTTTTCCCGTGTTATCTTCATGGAGTTTTATAGTTTTGCTTTTTACAATTAGGTCGGTATTCCATTTTGAGTTAATTTTTGTGGAGGGTGTAAAAGTCTGTATCTGCATTCATTTTTTGCATGTGAATGTTCAGTTGTTCCATTTGTGGATTTGTTATTATCTGCCTTTGCTCCTTTGTCAGACATCAGTTTTCCGTATTTATGTGACTATTTCTGAGCTCCCTGTTCTGTTCCATGGATCTATTTGTCTATTCTTTCACCAGTACTACGTTGTTGATTCCTGTTTTATAGTACATATAAGTATAATTTTATAGTAAGTCTTGAAGCTGGGTAGTGTCATTCCTACAAATTTTTTCTCCATTGGGCCACCTTTTTACCTGAGGACAGGATGCTCAGGAGAGGTCGGTTCCTGGCAGGACTTAGCTCATCCAGACCATATGCTAATGAGGGTCTCTCCACACATGCACATCACTCACAGAAGTTTCCATCTTTCCCTGAGAGCTGGAGGGTGGCCATGGTAAGTTTAGGAGCAGAAGATATAGGGCAGCCCTGCCCACTGACTGTATTTCTGCTCCATATCTAGTGTCTGGCCTACCCCTCAGCCCTGCTGGGTGCCCAGCTATGCTCAGCACTGTGTTTCCTGAGGCTTCCTTACGACCTTGCTGACAACCTCCCAGGAAGGGGCCTTATCAATCCAGAGAAGCAGAAGCCAGACCACAACCTGGAGACTGACCCTCTCACCTCCGTCCAGTGGGGCAGTGTCACCTTCTCCTTACAGCTAGTGTGTGCTCACCCTCTGCTTTTGAAACTAGGCAGGATCTTACACATCATGAGTTGTTCTGAAAAAAAAAAAAGAAGAAGAAGAAACTAGGCAGGACATTGTTCAGGGATAGACACAGGTAGAACCATAAGGAAAACCAAGGGCAGAGTCGGCACAAAAGACAGGTGATTGTCACCTAGAGGTTGGGGGTGAGAAATGGGGTTGACTAGGGGAAGTGCACAGGATATTTTAACGTACTGGTAATGGTCTTTTCATTAGCCTGGGCAGTAGTAGTTCACAGATGTTCACATAGCTATTCTTATTTAAGTTGTAGGTATGCCTATAGACTCTTTTGTGTTTAATTTATGAGAGAAAAGCGATCAAGAGAACATCTCTCAATGATAGTCTCTCAGCAAGGACTCTGCTCTATTCTGGATAAGCTGGACAGGCTGCTCAGGGATGAAGGAGGGAATACTATACTCTCCTTGGCCAGGACTCAGTTTCCCAGGTTGCAGCCAGTGGGGAGAAATTCCTGGAAGCAAGGAAGCATTGAGGGTGGGGAGGCTGAGACAAGACCCCTTCACTGTGGTTTGGGAGAGCAACTGGGCAGCACCTCTCCTCTAAACATGTGTCTCCAGGAAATAATCAAGAACATGGATCGAGAGCAGGAGACTGAATGCAATGCAGAGCAGGAAAGAGGTGCTTTTTCCCTCTTTGGAGAGCTCTATTTTTAGTTACCAATCTGCTATGGGTCTTGTACATCAACTTGCACCCGACAGATTGTCTGTAAGCCGGGCCCTGAGCTCTCAGAAATAAGAGCTTCCTGAGAAGCAGAAACAGCAGGACCTGTCAGCAGGAGTTGAGAGCCATATGGAGCCCTGAAATAACTCAGGCCGCTCTTCATTCTGCCCTCACAGCTAAGCCTGTTGCCCACAAAGGCAAGACCGGGTACATTCATAGCCTGCACAGGCACAGCTTCTGAGCTCAGGCCTAAGGAAGCCCCGACATCCTCACAGCATCCCCTCAGACACCAGAGGACACAAGAGACCAAAACTAGAGTGAGGTGAGTGTCCCAGCTCTGGGCTCTTCCAGAGAGAGAGAAGAGTATGACCACACAGTTTGGGGGGCCTAGAAAAGATGCTGGCACTACTCAGAGCAGCCAAGAATGAGCTGGCATGGTCCAGGCCCGTATGGGGAGAATGAGACTTCCTTTCCTGACGTTCATGTGCAAGGTAGGTAAGGCCTGGGCTGGAGACTGAGGCCTCTCCATCAACTGCATCCATCAGGGGCTGCTAAAGGATCTTTCTGTCTCCTGGAGGCCAGAGCATGTTTGGACTTCCAGTGTTCAGATTGCCCACTTTTAGCTTCCAGCCCCTGATCCCAGCTGCCCTGCTAACCTTTCAGGCCATGTCTACCTTCTGCTCAGCCTTTACCAATTACCCCTGGGAGAGCCAGGGCCGGGAGCTGGGCATGGAGTCAGAAGCCCAGGGAAAGTCCACTAGTCACCATCTGGTATCCTTGTCTACCTCACTTTACCCCTAAGACCGAGGTGCACTCCTCTGTGAAGTATTAAGTGACACTGACATATGAGAACAAAGATGTATGAGGTGTAATACAGGGTCTGTTTCTTCTTTGAACTAAAATCTCTGAAGTTAGATCCTGACTGGGTGAGACAGAGCAGGTACTTTATCCAGGATTCTTGGAAACAGCCCTGAGTCCAGCTCCACGTTCCCTAAGGGGATGTCCCTCTTCCTGGAGAAGCAGCAGAAGTAGCCCCAAGCAACGGTGCCATTTGACCTTCTCAACAATGCCCTGGGCCAGCTAAGTCTCTAGACACTTTCCCAGGGAATAGGCCTGGCCTGGACCTTGTGAGTAAAGCTTGGAATCCAGACCTCTTCTCAGAGCTTCCAGGGGCTCTGCACAGAGACAATTAAAACCGACAGAGACTGAAACACAGGCTCTGTTGAGGCCCAGTTGGGCTGGGCTGTCAGCTCTTCTCATGGCATACATGACCCTGATAGAGAGATGGAACAATTTAAGATACTTATTCTCACCAGGATTGTTTATATTAGAAAGTTTGGTCCAATACAATTATGACAAGAAAAGGGAAAGGAATTTAGCGTCCAGAAAGGGAAATATGAAATTATTAATTGTAGATATGTTTGGGTTCCGCAAACTCCAAGACTATTAGAACTAATAAGATATAAAAATCCATGTACAAAACCTGCAAGTAATAGCTACTTGCAGATAGTAAGGAAGGATATCAGGGAAGATGGTGGAGTAAGAGGCATCAGGATTCTGTCTCTTCACCTAGATAACAGTTGTACTGGCAGAATCTGTGTGGTGTAACTGTTTTGGAATTCTGGTGTATATTTGAAAGCTTCCAGGTCCAGAGGAAATCTTGGACACCAAATCATGGTTAATTCTGGTCAATTTCAGCTTTAGTGCAGTAGCAACTACTAGTCCCCCATTCCTCCAACCCTGTGGCAGGTGGCTGGTATGTGTTCCCAGAGCAGCTTGTAGGAGCCAGGGGTGGGGAAATAAGCACCATGCCCTCCAAATATCAGAGAGCTGTATCCTGCTGCTTATTGTCACTTCTGCACATGGATATGCAGACAGCAGACACAGAGGTGTGCTACCATTGTTGTAACCCCACTTGATGAAGAAACTTTCTAAGAGACTTAAGGGGACAGATTCTTTAAATCCCCCCCCCTTTTACTCTTCCTTTTTTCCTTTTGAGAGCTAGACATTTAAGAACTATAATATTCAAAAGTAACAACATATGTGGAGGAATTTAGAAAGTTACAGCAATTACTCTTGGGAAGACACAGGCTCAGAAAAGACCTCAAAATATTTTAAGTTTCTACTTCAAGCTGATTCCCATACAGAGTCTCCCTGCAACATAAAAACAAACAATCAAAACAGTAAACCCTGGGGAAGGGGAAGAATCTGATGTCAAGAGTTACCGCATTTTAAGATTCAAATCACAAAGCCTATAAAGAAACAGGAAAATATGGCCCATTTAAAGGAAAAATAAATAAATCAACAAAACCTGCCCCTGAGAAAGAACACATAACAGACTTACCAGACAAAGACTTTAAAACAACTATCTTAAAGATGTTCAAAGAGGTAAAGAAAGAAGTGGCAGTCAAGAAAATGATGTATGGACAAAATGGAAATATCAATAAAGACATAGAAAAACATTTAAAGGAACCAAAAATAAATATTGGAGCTAAAAATATGGTAAATGAAATGAAAAATCCATTAGAGGTATTCAAAGGCAGATTTGAGCAGGCAAAAGAAAAAAATCAACAAACTTCAAGATAGGGTAATCTGACAAATAGAAAGGAAAAGACTGGGCCAGTGACTCACACCTGTAATCCCAGCACTTTGAGAGGCCAAGGTGGGCAGATCACCTGAGCTCATGAGTTCGAAATAAGCCTGGGCTACAGAGAGACCCCATCTCTAAAATATAGACAAGCGTTGTGGCCGGAGCCTATAGTCCCAGCTACTCAAAAGGCTGAGGCAAGAGAATTGCTTGAGTCCAAGAGTTAGAGGTTGCTATGAGCTATGCCCAGGGCACTCTACTCAGGCCAACAAAGTGAGACTGTCTCAAATTTTTAAAAAAGTGTGTGTGTGGGGGATGGAGGGGTGGGGGTAAAGACTGAAGAAAAGTAAACAGAACCAATGGGACCTGTGGGACACCATCAAATAGACTAGTATACATTTTGTGAGAGTCCTAGAAGAAGCAGAGGAGAGAGAGAAAGGGGAAGAGGAATTATTTGAAGAAATAATGGCTGAAAACTTCCCATGTTCAATGAAAGACATGAATATAGACATCCAGGAAGCTCAACAAACTCCAAGTAGGATAAATTCAAAGAGACCCACAATGAGACAAATTATGATCAAATTTTCAAAATATAAAGACAAACTAGGTACAGTGGCTCACACCAGTAATCGTAGCACTCTGGGAGGCCAAGGCAGGAGCACAATTTGAGGTCAAGTAGACCAACCTGAGACCCAGTCTCTACCAAAAATTAGTCAGTTGCAGTGGTGAGCACCCATAATCACAAATTTCTCATCAGAAACCTTAGGGGCCAGAAGGCAGTGGGTTGATATTCAAAGTGATAAAAGTAAAAAAAAAATTAAAAAACAATAACAAAATGACCCCTGTCAACCAAGAATCCTATGTATGGCAAAATTATCCTTCAAAAGTATGGCTTTTCCAGATAAATAAGAAGAGCTAAAGAACTTCATTACTGCAAAACCTGCCTAGAAGAAATACTAAAGGAAATTCTTCAGGTCTAAATGAAAGAACACTAGATAATAACTCAAAGCTGTATGAACAAGTAAAGATTCTGGTAAGCATATATACATAGGCAATTAATTATAAAAGTCAATATTTTGGTTATGATTTGTAACTCTACTTTCTGTTTTTTACATGATTTAAGAAACTAATGCAATAAGAAAGCAATTATTAGTTTATGCTTTTGAATATTTAGTGCATACAGATATGACTTTGTGATGTCAATAACTGAAACGAGGAGTTGTATAGGAGCAGAGTTTTTATGCACTAATGAAGTTAAGCTAATAAATTCAAATTAGAGTGTTATAACTTTAGATGTTAAATGTAATCCCCATGGTAATCACAAAGAAAATAGCTATAAAATGTACACAAAAGGAAATGAAAAGGTTTCATTACAAAAAATTAACTAACCCAAAAAAGAAGACAGTGCTGTAGGAAATTAGGGACAGAAAGATATATAGAAAAAATAGCAAAATGGCAGAAGAAAATCTCTCCTTAACATCTATTATTTAAAATGTAAATGGATTAAAATCTCTAATCCAAAGATAAAGATTGGCAGAATGGATTTTTTAGAAGATTGGACTATATATTGTCTGCAAGAGACTCACTTTAGATCAAAAAAAAAATAGGTTAAACATGAAAGGATTGAAAAAGATATTCCATGTAAATGGTAACCAAAAGAAAGTGGGAGTAGCTATACTAATAACAGAAAAGAGACTTTAAGTTAAGAAAGGGTTACCAGACTCTAGAAAAGACATCATATATCACTAAAAGATTTAATACAGCAAGAAGATATAACAGTTATAATCATTTGTGTACCTAATAACAAACCATCAAATATATGAAGCAAAAATTGAAGAGAGAAATAAAAAGCTCTACAATAATATTGGGGACTCCAATACCTCACTCTCAGTAATGGATAGAATAACTAGACAGAAGGTAAGTTAAGGAAATAAAGAACTTAACACAATAAATCAAATAGATCTAACAGATAAATGAAAACATTCTATTCAGCAACCACAACATACACATTATTCTGAAATGCACATGAAACATTCTCCAGGATAGATCAGATGTTCAGCCACAAATCAAATCTCAACAGATTTTAAAAAATAGATATTGTCCAGGCATGGTGGCTCACTCCTATAATCCTAGCACTCTTGGAGCTGAGGTGAGAGGATTGCTTGAGCTCAGGAGTTCAAGACCAGCCTTATCAGGAGTGAGACCCCATCTTTACTAAAAATAGAAAAATTATTCAAGTGTTGTGGCAGAAGCCTATAGCCCCAGCTACTTGGGAGGCTGAGGCAAGAGCATTGCTTAAGCCCAGGAGTTTGAGGTTGCTGTAGTTAGGCTGACACCATCGTATTCTAGCCTGAGGCAACACAGTGAAACTGTTGTAAATAAAGAAAAAGAAAGAAGAATAGTAGTAAAGTATACTCTTTCCATCATTATACACTAATCTTGAGACCTATTTCAACAAGTGTCATTGATTATGTTGTATATTGAAGGTCAACTTTTAATTTTTTTCTTATCAAAACTATTAGAAGGAAAATTCACAAATTTGTGGAAACTAAACAACACATTCTTAAACAACTAATGAGTTGAAAAAGAAATCCTAAGAAAAATTATAAAATACTTAGAGATAAAGAAAAACAAAAACACAGTATATCTAAACTTATGGTACATAGCAAAAGCTGTGCTTAAAGGGAAATGCATAGCTGTAAACACATTTTAAAAGAAAAAAAGATCTCAAACCAACAACTTAATGTTACGATTTAAAGAACTAGCAAAAGAGTAACAAACTAAACCCAAACCTAGTAGAAGGAAAGAAATTATAAAGCTTAGAGAAGAGATAAATAAAATATAGAATAAAAAAGAGAAACATCACAATTCTTCAAAATGATTAACAAAATTGACAAACCTTTAGCTAGATTGACAAAGAAAAAAGAAAACATGAAGGGTGGCGCCTGTGGCTCAGTGAGTAGGGCGCTGGCCCCATATGCCGAGGGTGGCGGGTTCAAACCCAGCCCTGGCCAAATTGCAACAACAACAACAAAAAAAAATAGCCGGGCGTTGTGGCGGGCGCCTGTAGTCCCAGCTGCTCAGGAGGCTGAGGCAAGAGATCACATAAGCCCAAGAGTTAGAGTTTGCTGTGAGCCGTGTGATGCCACGGCACTCTACCCAAGGGCAGTACAGTGAGACTCTGTCTCTACAAAAAAAGAAAACATGAAATATTAAAAGTAGAAATGACAGTGGGAAAATCACTACCAACCCTACAGAAATTAAAAGGATTATAAGATATTATTTACAGTTGTATACCACCATATTCAATAACCTAAATTAAATGGAAAAATTCTTAGAAATACAAAACCTACCAAGACTGAATCATGAAGAAATAGAAAATCTAAATAGGTCTACAACTAGTAAACAGATTGAATTAATAATCAAAAACCTCTCAAACCACCCCCCCCCAAAAAAAATCCTAGACCTGATTGCTTCACTGGTGAATTCTACCAAACATTTAAAGAATTAATACCAGTACTTCTCAAACTTTTCCCAAAAATGGAAGAGTAGGGAACAATTCATAACTCATTCTATGAAGCCAACGTTACCCTGATACCAAAGCCAGACAGAGACACAAGAAAAGAAAACTACAGACTTCATCCCTTATGAACTCGGACATTGATGCAAAAGTATTCAACAAAATACTAGCAAACCAAATTCAACAGCACACTAAAAGTATTATATACCAGTGGAGTTTATTCCTGAAATTCAAGGATGGTTCAAAATATTCAAATCAATCCGTGTAATACACTAGATTAACAGAATGAAGAAAATACATGATTATCTTGATTGATGCAGATAAAACATTAAACAAAATTTAATACCCTTTCATGATAAAAACACTAAAGAAAAGCTAGACTAAAAGGAAGCAACCTCAACATAATAAAGGTTATATGTGAAAAACACACAGTTTACATTATATTCAATAGCCCAGGACTGAAAGCTTTTCTTCTAAGATTAAGAATAAGGTAAGGATACCTACTCTCACCGTTTCTATTCAATATAGCACTGGAAGTTCTAGCCAGAGCATTTAGGCAAGAAAAAAAGAAATAGAAGATATCCAAATTGGAAAAAAAAAAAAAAAAAAAGATGATGTGATAAGTAGAAAACTCTAAATATTCCACCAAAAAAGTTAAAAACTAATTAACAAATTCAGCAAAATAGCAGGATACAAAATCAGCACACATACACACACAATCAATTGTGTTCTGTATTCTAACAATGAATAATCCATAAAGGAAATTAAGAAAATAATTCAATTTACAAAAACATTAAAAAAAAAAAAACTTGGAAACTCATACTTAGGAATAAACTTAACCAAGGAGATGAAAGACGTGTACACTGAAAACTGCAAAATGTAAGAAATTAGAGAAGAGACAGATAAATGGAAAGCCATCCCATGTCCATGGACTGCAAGACTTAATATTGTTAAGATGCCAGTACTACCCAAAGTTATCTATAGATTTAATGCAATACCAATCAAATCCAAATGGTGTTCTTTACAAAACAGAAAATTCTATTCTGGCATTCATATGGAATTTCAAAGGATCCCAAATAGCCAAAGCAATCTTAAAGGAGAACAAATTTAGAGGACTCAAACATCCTGATTTCAAAAATTTGCTACAAAGCTACAGTATCAAAACAGTGTGTTAAAGGCATAAAGACAAACACATAGAGGAATGGGACAGAATGAAGAGCCCAGAAATAAACCTTCACATATGTTATCAATGATTTTTTTACAAGGGTAACAAGATCATTGAATGGGGACAATCTTTCATAACAAATGATCCTGGGAAAACTGCATATTACATGAATCAAGAAGGTAGATTCATAATACTATATAAAAAGTTTAAATGGATCAGAGACACAAATTTAAGAACTAAAACTATACAACATTTAGAGGAAAAGAGAAATTTTCATGATATGGGATTTGATGGTGATTTCTTAGATCTGACACAGCACTGGTAACAAAATAAAAAATAGACAAATCAGATTTCATCAAAATGAAAAACTTTTGTGCCTCAAAGGCCATGATGAGCAAAGTAAAAAGGTAACCTACAGAGTGGGAGCAAATATTTGCAAATCACATAGCTAATGAAGGGTTAAATCTAGACTCTATAAAGAACTCCTAAAACTCAACAACAAACTCCAAACAACTCAATTTAAAAAGGGGCAAAAGAGGACTCTCAAAACTAGCTACCTCATGCTCACTCAGAGGTACCAACCGCAACTATGCTTGAAGTCTGAGGCTCAGTTACGTGGAGCCTCTCCTCTGATCGTCTAGATCTGGGAACACCACCCTTTCTCTTTGGTTCCTGAAGCCCTAGACGGGGTGGTAATTATATCCTACTGTGTAATCAATTCTTTGAATTAAATTTTCTTTGCTTAAAAAAAAGGCTAAAGATTTGAATAGGCATTTCTCTAAGGAATATATACAAATACCACATGAAAAGATGCTCAACGTCACTAAATTTTAGGGAAAGACAAATCCAAACCACAATAAGATACCACTTCCCATCCATTAGCGTGGCTGTTATGGGGGGGTGGGGAGAAAGAAAGAAAAAAGCAAACCAGTATTGGCAAGGATGTGAAGAAATTGGAACCTTTTTACCTCGCTGATGGTAATGTGAAATGGTGCAACTGCTGTTCAAAATGTTGTGGCAACCGTGGAAACAACAGAAACATCTACTGATGAATGGATAAACGGAAGGTGGTTTACACATACAGTGGAATATTATTCAGCCTTAAAAAGGAAGGGATTTTTGACACTTGCTACAACGTGGATGAACCTTGAGGACATTATGCTAAGTAAATAAACCAGGCACACAGTAAACAAAAATTTTATTATTACACTTATATAAGGTACCTAGAATAGTGAAACCACGTAGAAACAGAATGTAAAACAGTGGTTACCAGGGGCTGGGGGAGGAGAGAATAGGGAGTTACTGTTTATGGACCCAGGGTTTTGGAAGAGAAGATGAAAAGCTCTGTGGATGGATAGTGGTGATGGGTGTGAATGTACTTAATACCGCTGACTTGTGAATTAAAAAAATGGTTAAAATGGCAAGTTTATATTAAGTATATTTTACCACAATTTTTTAAAGGATATAATGGGAGAGGGGAAACAAATGATGAGAATGTATAAGTGTGTACAATTCTGCTACATAAAGGCAAGGGCAAAAGTGGCTCTGATTTGGTGTTCTGGGCCTCCTTTCCAGCAGCTGTTGAAGGCTGGTTTCAGAAGTCCAGCTGCAGGGCTGGATGAGACAAAGGGTCGTCCAGGACACAGCAGCCTGGAGACCCTGGTGAACCGGGGCGATCCAGCTGGAACGTCTTCTTGGTGCAGGGCCTTGGTTAGCAGCTGGAGCAGTGGCCACCTAGTCTGTGGCTCCAGCCTGGCATGTCAGTGTTGTGGGGAACACTGGCCTTGGTGGCCTTTCTTATCCACGGGGGCACTGTCCTGGGTGCTTTGCACATTCCGTCTCACCGCTCCTCTCTGTAACTTGAAGAGGTGGGCTTGTCTTCCTCTTTTCAGCATGTGAGGCCATTTCTCAGAGCCTCTGTCCCCATGGCTACCTCTGGCCCAGAGAAAATCTCTCTCCAGTCCCCAAGATGCACTGACCAGCAACATGTTTTTCTTCTGTAGGTTCGATGGATTTCAGTTTTTGCAGATTTTTGGCACCAGCCACACAATGCAGTGGGTGGGGAACCCTGCAGAGTGGAGGCTGTGAACTGGCCACCTGGGAGCTGGAGATGTCATTTCCAAAGGTGTTTTTGGCCCACTGTGTAGCCTCTATGGTGACTTTTTGAAAAAATAGAATGAATTGCTGTCCTTAAAATCAGAATATGAAACATAAAAGTCAGGAGTCCAGGGGGCTCTTCAACCCAGAGCCCAGCAGAGCCTGTGGTTTTCATCACCACAGCCGGGCCATCCCCACCCAGCCCCACACTGGGGAGGAGCAGCAGGACCCTCTGCAGCCTCTTGAGTGTGTTTTGCATCTAGGGCTGCACTTTCCTTATAAGCCAATCACTACCAGGCTGTTGTTCTTGCAGACATTTTTCCCCATCTCCCAGAAAGGAATTAGGCATAGGCCACTTTGTCCTAGAAACTTTGCCAATGCCAGAGGCCTAAGCAGGGTGAGCTCTGGGCCTACAGATAGCCAAGAGAAGGAATGATGCCTGGTCAGGCATTGATGGGCATCAGCACATCCCCAGACTTGTGGCTTGTAGGGTCCTCTCCCCTCTGCCCACCTGTCTCCCTGCACACAGTCTCACACAGTCCATGCCAGGCTTTCTCCAGTGCTGCAGGAGCCTCAGGACCCTCCAGACTCAGGGCCTGGAGCCATGAACACAAGGAGACCCAAATATGCTGGAGAGTTGGGATTGGGCAGCAGGAATAGGAGACAAGGAAAGGGAAACTGAGGCAGCATCTCATGCCTAGGGCAATGGCGGGTATTGGCTCAGCCACTCTTGGCACTTGTGTGCCAGAGCAAGGCATTCCCTCCCAGTGTTCTATCAAAGACTTATCACAGGTGGGCACACCAACACAGCCTGGAGGGGGTTCAGGTGTTCCTGGGGTCTGTCATCCTCATGGCTTTATCTAACACTGAACTTTACCCTATATTTGTCCTTTTGTGACTGGCTTGTTTCACTTAGCATAATGTGCTCAGCTTGAATGAATGACACTAAAACAATGGGGAAGGGAGGGCGCATCTCTGGTGCGTTTCTCAGAGCCACTTGAGAGTCTTTACCCACATGAATCACGGCATTTGCATCAAGTGCAGGTTTGCTTTCCATGTGCCATAACCATTCTCTGAGTTACTATTGAGTGTTCAGCGCCATCATTTCAATGGCAACGGCAGCTCCACCAGTAGGTACATGATCATTTCCTCATCCAGTCTCCCTTTGTTCATCATCTCTGCAGCTCTAGACTGTGTTCACCGCTGATAATTAATACAGAAGCAAATGCCTTTCTTTCCACTGCTTTTCCCCTTGAGATTATTTTCTTGGGATACATTTCCAAAGCTTTGATTAGGGTAAATGGACACTATCAAACATAAGGCTGTTAGCACCATGAGCCGCATCCTGGTACAATTAAAGGCACTGTAATGGTGCATCCCACTCCCCGCCCAGCGGTGTGTCAGGAGCTTCCCAGCAACCTGCCAGCACTACTCATTGTATTAAGACCTGTCCATTCATGGATGTAAAGCAGAAACCCAGCAGAGCCACACCACACACACTGAGCCACATGCCCCCAGCTGGGCCAGGCAGACAAACAGAAAGGACTCTGGAGACAGGGTCTGACCACGGGTATCCCACCTGCCGTGAGCCATGCTCAGACCCTAGCACTTCAGCCCTCTTGCCATGGCATCTGGCAGAGTGTGTTCACAAAAACACTGACTGGAATACTTATTGATGATTTAAAGGACTTTCAGGGGAGGTTAACAATAAACAATTTTCACAGCATCACTAGCTTTTTAAAATTTTTATTAACATGTACATAATATAAAATTAACCATCTTCACTATTTTTTTCTTGAGATAGAGTCTCAACAGAGTGAGCTCTGTTGCCCCAGGCTAGATTGCCATGGCGTCCGCCTAGCTCACAGCAACCTCAAACTCTTGTGCTCAAGTGATCCTCCTATCTTAGCCTCCCAAGTAGCTGGGACTACAGGCACCCACCACAACACCCAGCTTGTTCTCTTTTTAGTAAAGACGGGGGTCTCACTCTTGCTCAGGCTGGTCTCAAACCCCTGAGCTGGGGCAGTCCATCTCCCTCAGCCTTCCAAAGTGCTAGGATTACAGGTGTGAGCCACTTGCACCCAGCCTCACCTTAACTATTTTTAAAGTGTACCGTTCAGTGCCATTAAGTACATTCACATTATATATGTACGTATGATGGTGCAACCATCACCAGCATCTATCTTCAAAACTTTTTTCATCTTCCAAAACTGAAACTCTGTACCCGCTGAACACTAACTCCTCTCTCCCCCTACCCTCCCTGCCCCTGGCAGCCACCGTTCTGCTTTCTGTCTCTATGACAGGTAAAGGTCAGTGGAATTAGAGTACAGTAGAACCTCTGTAAGTTGACCATCCAAGGCACTGTAACAAACTGGTCAACATACAGAGGTCCCCATAAGGAATAAGGCCTACTGTACTAATAGGTACACATGGTGCATGTCTGGTCTATGCAAATTAGGTCAACTTAAGGAGGTGGTCAAGGTAGGGAGGTGGTCAACTATGGAGATTCTACTATATTTGTCCTTTTGTGACTGGCTTCTTTCACTTAGCATAATGAGCTCAAGATCCGTGCATATTGTAGCATATGCCAGAATTTCCTTCCTTTTTAAGGCTGAATAATATTCCATTGTATGCATACGCCACATTTGACTTATCTTTTCTTTTACTGATGGACAATTGGCCTGCTTCATTATCAGCTTTTAAAAATACTCCTGGACAACCTGGCTTATTGTACCCTCAATGAATCCCCAACAATAAAAAAAAAAAAAAAAAAGAGAAAAAAAAAAAATACTCCTGGACATCCAAACAATGAAATACTGTGAGATGGTTTACAAGACAGTGAATGTAAGAAGTCCTGCCCTGCCTTCCCTTCCTGGAAAGAGTCCCAAAATGCATTGTTAGTGAAAGGCCCAGTGTGGCAGAGTACAGACTATTTTTGCTACTTTTTCTGGTAATATAGACAGGAAGGAGAGAATATATATTTATATTTCCTGTCCTTGTGTAAAGAAGCTATAGAAAGTTAGACCAGGGCGGCGCCCGTGGCTCAGTCAGTAAGGCACCGGCCCCATATACCGAGGGTGGCGGGTTCAAACCCAGCCCCGGCCAAACTGCAACAAAAAAATAGCCGGGCGTTGGGGCAGGCGCCTGTAGTCCCAGCTACTTGGGAGGCTGAGGCAAGAGAATCACTTAAGCCCAGGAGCTGGAGGTTGCTGTGAGCTGTGTGAGGCCACAGCACTCTACCAAGGGCCATAAAGTGAGACCCTGTCTCTACAAAAAAAAAGAAAAAAAAAAAAAAGAAAGTTAGACCAGAAACTAATGAAAGTAGGTATTTATGGAAAGGGTCTGAAACTTCACTCCCACTCCCCTTCCAGGAGCCACTGCCTGGCTCCTGCCTCCTAAGCACACACCTATGACCACACCACATTGACCCCCAGCTCCACTGAGCCTCTCTGCATGTGGCCGTTCCTCTCCCTGGCATGTCTCTCTGCAGACACCTTCCTGTCCTCAGTCCTTAGTGTAGATCCTCAAGCCCCCAGCCCTCCCTGTGTTCCAGGTCGGCCGGAGCCCCTGCTGGTGGAAGGAGGATGGGTTGTCCAAGGTGGCTGGAGGAGTAGCAGGGTCCTCTGTGCTCCCCAAGCTGTCCTCATCCAGAGGCCAGGGGTGGACACCAACCCCATCTGCACCTACATGCCTGTAAGGAGGAGCAAGAGGAGTGGTGACCCTAAGGGATGCCTAGCGGGGGCAGGCTGCTGGTGGCCCTCTGACCTCCAACCACTCTTCGTGTCACCATCTGGGCCCAGGCCTGGATCTGAATGAACAGTGCACCTCCTGGTGGCAGCCCCACCCTGTCTTTGGAGGTCTCCCAGGAACATGCAGCCACAGGGAGTTATCACATTGCCCTCATCAGCAAATCCTCCAGTCTCTATGCAGCCTTCCCTCTCTCCAGAGGTCTTGGTTGTCCCCAGTGCCCGGAATAGTGCCAGGGCTGTGCATACATGCATGAATGGATGACCCTTAGTGACAGCACGAGGAAACCAGAGACTGCAGCACAAGATCAAGCCCGTTCATTCAGACCCAGGCCTGGGCCCAGCTGGTGACACACCAAGGGTGGTTGGAGGTCAGAGGGCCACCAGGCATCCCTGAGGGTCACAATGGTTCTGCAACCACCACCACCGAGCCCCCAATGTGAGTTCATCACTACAGAACTGGATCAGAGCCCTGTTCTGCCCAGGGTGCCAGCACCCCACATCCAGCACCTGGTTCCAGACCAGGCCTCGAGGTGCTCTGGGGTCCTCCCTCACAGAGACCCCTCTGTGGCCACTCCCACTGTCTAGCAGACCACCTTGTCCTGCAGAAAGGTTCCCAGAATCACCTTCACCCCTGCCACTGGGCTTGTCTTTGAGAAAATGGACTGGGATCTGGGGCAGGCCCAATGCTGCAGGGTAGACAGGTACAAGAGTCTGGCAGGAGAGGACTCTGGACTTTTCTGTCTTTTGGAGTCAGGCAGAGTGGCACCCGCCCCACGGCTGGCCTTGCCTCCCTGCTGAGCATCTGAGCTGCTGCCAGCCCCCCTGCCTGGCAGTCTCCCCTGGGATGGACAGGAGGTGGTTCTGTGACATTTTACAGCTTCACCAGCTGAAAGTTGAACACTTACAGCATGCCAGCGAGGTAAAAATAAAGCTGTGTCTGTCACCAGGGCTGGGGACTGTTCAGTCTGCTGTCCATACTGATACCTGAGCCCTCCCCAGGCTGTGACCCAGTCCCAGCACCTCCCACATCCACATACCCAAAGGACAGCCCTCTGAGGGGCTCCCTCTGACCCCCACGTCCTTCTGTCTCTATTCCCAGGGCAGACTCACTCAGGGAGCTGGGGTCAGGCTCTGCCACAGGAGCAGCAGGGGTGGTGTGAGCAGGTGAGACTCAGAGTTCCTGGAGGACCCTGTGGTGAGGCCACATGACACCATGATTGAGAACAAGGGTCTGTTTAAACAGTCACAGGCTTGGCCAAGACACATCAAGGTGAGAGCCCTACTCTTTCATGGCCCACAGGGATAAGGGGAAGAAAGTAGATACTCTTCAGAGAGCAGATATGGGCTCCCTGTGCACGCATGTGCTCAGTGCTGGCTCCCAGAGGACATGCTCTGGCCTCTGCCTGGAAGAGGTTTGAATGGAAAAGACACCAAAACAGCTGTAGCTGGCCTTTCTGTGCACCAGGTACCAACAGCAGCATCCCTAGGCACCCAGGAAAGTTGACAAGAAGAATCTGCTGATGCCCAGTAGGGGTCAAGTGCAGCCTTGGGGAGGACACTGCAGGGAAGCAGGGAAAGTGAAGGAGGAGGGATTTCAACGATGTCTGGGGGGATGGGGAAGTCAAGATGGTGGGAGAAACTTCTTATGGGAGGGAACAATATGTGTGGTTGCTCAGAGTTGGAGAAGGTGTTTGGAGGAGAGTGCATGGCTGGCACCAAGAGCATAAATATGATGGGAGCTGGTCACAGTGATGCATACCTGTAGTTCCCAGCTACGTGGGAGGCTGAGGCAGGAAGATTTCATGAATCCAGGAGTTCAAAGTTTCAGTGAGCTATGATGGCACCTGTGAATGGCCACTGTACCCCAGCCTGGACAATATAGTGAGACCCCATCTCTTTTTTAAAAATACCAAAAGTGATCGCTTCTAGGCCTTTTGGCTAAGATCAAGTGTAAAAATACCAAAAGTGTATGATGGGGAGTGTTAGGAGGCAAGGTTCAACAGGTTGCCTTGGATGCCAGGAGAAATCCACCAAGCAGCTTCAGGCACCTCAGGATCCAGGACCTCCAATGTTGCCCTCAGGAGTGTGCCCACTTTCCTGGCCCCTCATGGTGCCAAGACGGCCACAACAGTGTTGGGCTTACATTCTACCAGTTCAGGGACCCCAGGAGAAAGAATGCTTCTAAGTGTCACAGAAGTTCTAGGATTGCACCTGAGCCCCTCCAGTTTGAATCAGGCACATCCCTGAACCAATCTATGGCTGGCCGCAGCGGGGAATATCCTGATTATTCAGACTTGTCAAGTCTGCCTTTGTGGAGGTGGGAGATGGTAGGGAGGCAGACTCTGGAAAAGGCCTGCCCCTAAATGAGAAGCTGAGAATAGAGGAGATACGGTTCCTAGGAGAGAGTCAAAGGGCTGTAAGAAGAAGGAGAATGGAGGCCGTGCTGCTAAGTGGGCGGGTGGCCCTCCCTGGAAATGACCGGTAGTCTCAGGCAGGCACAGAAGCTCCTGTGGGAGGCAGAGCCCTTCCAGTCTGAGCAGGCCCCAGCTCTGGCATGCCCCCACTACTTCTTGCCATTACAGGCAGGCATGCCCCAGACCCTGAGCACCTCCAACATGGTCACCCCAGGCAGCCTCAGCCCACCTCCTCCAGAGCCCACAGATGGCGAGCAGGCCCAGCAACCCCTCCTGCAAGGAGCTCCATCCTCAGCCTCCCTGGAAACACTGATCCAGCACCTGGTGCCCACAGCTGACTACTACCCCGAGGTGGGTGGCTCCCCCAACGAGGGACGGGCAGTAAGAAGGCAGAGGGGAAGACAACAGGATTGGGAGTGGCTTCGGGCCTGGGGGGATGGGCAGACTAGGAGGCCTGGCCCGCCCAGTGCCCGTCTGAGAGTGTGCCCTCTTTCTCATGTGTCCCCCCAGAAAGCCTACATCTTCACCTTCCTGTTGAGCTCTCGCCTCTTCATTGAGCCCCGGGACCTCCTGGCCCAGGTTTGCCACCTGTGCATAGAGCAGCAGCAGCTGGACAAGCCGGTGCTGGACAAGGTGAGAGGCAGGGCAGGCCAGGGGGCCTATGAGTGTACCAGAACTCCCCTGCCATGCACCCATGGAGGTAATGATTGTCCCTCTTTTCCTGACAGGGTTGGCTTCAGGGGTGTTCTGACTTGTCTGAGGCCCAGAGCCAGAAGGGACCCAGCAGGGACCTTTAACTCCAGTGCAGTTTTCCAATGCCCTGTGGGAGCCCTTAAGCTCACGTTAAGCCTAGACTCAGAACCAGGAGCTGGGCCAGTAAGATCCTGCCTGCATCTGTGGCCTGAGAGGCCCCGCAGCCTCCCCTGGGCTTCCTGCTGTCAGCACACCTGGCCACCTTCCCTTCTCCGTGGGGCTCACTGATGGCCCAGCCTTCCATGGTTCCTTACAACATTTCCTCCATTCCTGGTGGATCCTGCGACTGTGACAATTTATTGGCCTGTGGGTAGGGGTCTATTGTTGCAGTGAAGGAAACTCCTCAACAGGCCTAAAACAAAGGGACTTCTAGCTCAGATAACTTTCAGGTCTCAGGTATCACTGGCTCCAGGAGCTCAGATGACATCTTTAAACCCTGGTCTTTCTCCCTGTGGCTCCTGGGCCAGTCTCACTAGGACTCCCGAGTGACAGGTACCCTTCAGCGTGCCAGGCTCACCTTCCACCCTCTCCAACCATGCGGAAAGAACAAGCCCCTTTTCTCCACCAGTAAAAGTCCCAATCTCATTGGCCTAGCCTAGGTCACATGCCCATCTGTGAGCCAGTCACCGTGCAGGATGGAAGTGTGCGGTGCTCTGATTGGTCAGCACTGACATAGGCCCAGGTGGGGTTGTCCCTAAGGGAAAATTGACTGTGATCACCATGGAAAGGGAGTACCAAGATGGGCAGGCAGAAACAGATGGCCCTTCTCCATATGCATCTGTCCCTTCAACTTCCCTGATGGGTGGGAGCCATCAGGGTCAGCACCCCACTCTGGTGTCCATCCCTGTCGCCTTCAGCCACACACTGGGGCACCCCAGACCATGCTGAGGACAGGAATGAGGGTGGAGGAGCCCACCTCTCACTCGCCTTGCTGTGCAGGCGCGGGTCCGGAAGTTTGGTCCCAAACTGCTCCAGCTGTTGGCCGAGTGGACAGAGACCTTCCCACGGGACTTCCAGGAGGAGTCGGCCATCGGGCACCTGAAGGACGTGGTGGGCCTCATTGCCCCCTGTGACGAGGTGAGCAAGCTGGGCAGAGGGCTTCCCTCTCCTCACCCTCATATCCCGGGCCTGGGCCTGTTCCCGGAGCCTCCTCTCAGAGCCTTTGTCCCCCATCACTGCACTGCACACTGCAGCCCCTCTAGAAGCAGGCACTACAGAGCTGGGAGGGAATCTAGGCCTCAGAGTCCACACCTGGCTCTTGAGCTGACTTCTCTCAAGACTGCTCTCGGGAAGCATCAGATGGTGGGGATGGGGAAATCCACTGGTGAGCTCTTGATATGGCTAGGCCTTGGTCCTGAGCCTTTTGCCACAGACCAGCATCATGTCCAGCACCATGTCCAGGGCTGGGCTGGTGGTCAGTGCTCTCACCTGAGCAAGGACCTGCAAATCAGGGGCAGGAAAGGGCTTTCCTGGCTGAACCAAAAGAACCACAGTGCTGGGGACAAGGACCTTTCACTGTCTGTTAGATTCTCATGGGATTCTCTCAGCCCTCCAGGGGTAAGCTGTGAGCCCTGCAGGCTGAGGGCAGAGGTGGGGACAGGTGCCTCTGCCATAAAACCACCCCACAGATAAATGTGGCCCTTGTGCTGGGAAACCCAGAGACTTGGGAGGCAGCAGCAGCCTCTGCACCGGTGCCCACTGTGCTCTCCCAGTACTACTCTGTGGAGAGCAGGTGCAGATCTCCAGGCTCCACTTCCTTTATGGGTGAAAGGAAGACAGAAATCCTTAGCTCCCAGGATTACAGGGACGGATGTCTCCTGGTGTATTTATTGATAGAAGGAGCAGGTTTATCAGCATCTCCAGAGTAATGCTGTGGGCAGCATTGGTGTTGCATGGGTGAGAAATGGGTGGGGGATATGTCCACTTCCCTGGGAAGAAACTGACCTTGGCAAGCTGGTAGCTACTGATGTACCCCAAAGTAGGTCTGGACATGGCAAAACCAGCTGCATGTAAGACAAAGCTGGGTAACCGGAAGCCATACCTACAGCATAACAGGCTGAGAGGGTCATTTCACGTATCAGGCAAATGACTGAGCTGATCTGAGGCTGAGTGAGACAAGGGTTACCTCCCCCTCCTCCTCCACACTCCCGGGATCCATCTCAGGATCATAACATAACACTTGGCTTAGGGTGCAGCACAGAACAGGGTCAGGAAGAGTTGATGATTGGATGAATGGGGGTCAGGAGAGTGGCTGCTTCTGACTGGCTGGGCAGATAGCTGACTCCTTCTATGGATGATGTAGGGGAGGACAGGTGTTGGGATAACTGCATAGGCAAGTGGATGTCCAGGGTAAGCAGATGTGGAACAATGAATGGAAGGAGGAAAGAGAAAAGTAGGAAAGGTAGACCGGTCTATGGGTGGATGGAGGAATAGATGGATGGGAAGGTTAGTGGGTGGGTAAATATGTGAGTGGGTGGTGTTAGAAAGGAGGGAGGAAGGACAGATGAGTGAATTCCTGAATCTGTTCATGGGTGGAGGAGAGATAAGTACAAGTGAATGATGGATGGATGAATGAAGGTGGGTGGTGGATAGGTGGGGGGGTGGATGGGTGAATGGGTGGATATCAGAAGGGAAAGAAGATAGGTGAGTGAGTTAGTGGATCTGTGGGTGGCTCCCTATATAAAAAGGAGGTTGGTGATAGACGTGTGTGGAGAAGAGACAGGTGTGGGAAGTGGGCGGGTAGGTGGATGGGGTAGAAGGTATGCAAGGGGATGAGAGCCCAGTCTTCTGCTTTGTCCTCTTCCCTGCCCCCAGGTCTTCAGTAACAGTGAGGTCTAAGTCATAAGACAAGACAGGATTATCTGCCCTTATTTGGCCTGCCTGGCATTGGCGAAGTTGGGTGGTGGGGGATGGGTGTAAGTCCCTAGCTGGTTCCCCTTGGAAAGTCAGTGCCTCCTCACTGACCTTGAGAATGTTCCAGGCCTGTCACTGTGCCTACACACACTGGGTAGTGTGGAGTAGAATAGGAGATCCCTTACCCTGGCCTTGGCCAGGGGTGCATCCCAGTATCTTTGGTATCCTCAAGTTGCCCTTCCACAAAAAAGCACCCACCCAAAGAGGATGTCCTCCAAGCACTAGACCTTTACACTGGATGATAACAGGTGACCCTTGCTGAGAGGGGCTACTTCTTCAGTGGGCAGGAGGTGGACAAGCCAGACCTCGGGTTACCCACCGCAGCCCAGCTAGCCAGTGGGTGCCTTCTGGTCTTAACCCCGTCAGGTTAAGTGGTCTCTTGTCCTCCTCCTTGTGTCCTGATGGCTCTCCCGCAGCTGCCCATGGTTACTTCACAGAGAAGTACTGCCATAAGGAGCCAAGGAGGTGCCCCCTCTGTCACCAGAGCTCTGTCCTCAGTCCTCAGATAGCAGCAGCACCCTTGGGCCCATCAGAGGCTCCCAGGCCCTCACAGCTAATGTGCCAGAGGTCACACCTGCAGAACGCTGCAGGCTGTGTGTGTTTCAAAAGAGCATGAAGAAAAACTCACCCTGACTGTCTTCTATCACCTGACAATTCAGACTATTCCCCACCTGTTATTTGCTGAGGCCTCTGGGCACAGGCTGTCTGGTTGATGGCTTGCCATTGCCAGAGGCCTGGCCCCCAGATGCCCACACTGCCTCTGTCAGCACTGAGGCCATCTCCTTGGCTACTGGGGGGTTGAATCCACCACTGGGAGTGATGTTTGCTATGAGCCGATGAGCTCATGGGCCTATTCTGAGGCTTAGACCAAAACCCTTGGAGACATGTGGATGTCTTACTTAATACCCCAGCCAGTGTGATGGCATTTCCTTTAAACAAGGGTCTCTAAGGGGAAATAACCAGTTTCTCCCTAGGGGTGGAAGGATAGGTGCCCTTCGAGGGCCTCCATACCCTTCCATCCCTGTACCCTGCCCAGGGCATGTCCTTCTGGGCTGGCTGGGAGGGGACCCGGTTGGTGTAATAACTACGTGCCCAGAGCCGGGCTCGGCTCTGCTAACATGGAGGGGGCAACACAGATGTCCCTGCCCTGTGCAGCTGTCATTCTATCAAGGATGTGAACAAACCCGATTGTCTCCATAGTGGTTCTATAGAAGTCCCATGAGGACTGCTCGGGGGAGATGGCAGGATGGCAGGGCTGGTCAGGAAGACCTCTCTGAGCTGAGCCTGGGAGATGTGGCCATCAAAAGCAAGCAGCAGACCAGCCTTCCGGGATAGGGCCTATTCCCTGTCTCCCTCCTCTGGCTTTCCCTTCCTCTGGCTTCCTGGCAGCATCCACACCACTCTGCCCTGCTATGCAGACAGCTGCCCCACAACAGCTTATCAGCCTCCCTACTGTGCACTCTTCTAAGCTTCCCTTGTGTTCCTGAAGCCTTCTCCCCACCTGGCCTGGACTTGTGGCCCCAGCCCCAGCTCCCACTTGCCTAGGGTCAGGTCCCATTTCAGGGTGGGGCAGGTGCCATTGCTTTGGAGGTGGGCAAGGCCTGAACGCCCTGTTCCCCTGCCCAGGCATACCGGAAGAGGATGCAGCAGCTCCTGCAGGCACTGCACCAGAGGCTAGCAGTCCTGGGTCAGGGCCCAGAAGGTCTGATGGGCGCCGACAAGCCCATCTCCTACAGGACCAAGCCGCTGGCCTCCATCCACAGGGAGCTCCTTGGCATCTGTAGTGACCCCTACACGCTGGCCCAGCAGCTGACCCACGTGGAGCTGGTGAGCAGGCTGGCACCACCTTCCACCCAGACCCAGAGCCGGGAGCAACTGGGAACGCAGCCACCCCTCCCCTCCATCTCACTCCCCCAACCTGGTCTCCCCATAATCCCCATAACCCACAGATAAAGGTGCCTGGCATAGCTGGCCAGCTGGCATCTCCAGAGGCTCTGGGCCCTACAGCAGTCTCCCAGAACTGGGACAAGAGACAGGTGCCTGCCCCTGGTCTGCCTGAGGGTCCCGGTCTGGGAAGGAGAAACTGGGTTCAGATTCCTCCTCTGACACCGCCTGCTATGTGATCCTCCCAGGACTGGTGCCTTTCCCACCAGGGCCTAAGTTTCTCCGTCCAGGACTCATAGACACACTGTGCCCTCCCCACCGTTCCACAGCAGCAAGAGCACAAACTCTTTTTGCTTGCAAAGCGGATGCCCCCCGCCCAGCTTCTTACGGACACAGAGGCTGTGGGTCCAGCCTAGAGAAAGGGGAGGCTGGGAGCTGGTCTTCCCTTTATGGCACCCTGACTGCCTCCCAGGCAATTTACTCAGCACACTCAAGTGCTCTGACTTGTTCTGTCTTCCCTTCACCCTGCCAGGGAAGTGCCATTATTATTCCCTTTTCACAGATAAAGGAACTAAGGTCCCCAAAGGGCAAGTGATTAGTTAAAGTCACACAGCAAAAGGGACACAGCCAGGATTCAATTCTGACCCAGATCCACTGCTCTTGGCCACCATACCTGACCCCAGGGGAGCAGGTCACTTCAGTTACCTGGTGTTCAGCCTGCTTCCCTTGAACGTCAGCCCCCACATGCAGCGCTCCCCAACCCCATGGACCAAAAGGAAGGACTGCCTCTTTCAGGGATGGTACTGAGCCCTGTGACAACTCAGGACAAGTTCTCCACGCCCCAGAGTAGGTGGAGAGAGACATTGGGGGGTGGCCTGGGATATCAGGGAGCCCAACAGGAGGACCCTCCCCAGACCTGCCCTCCCCTTCGCCTCTTCTCCCTTCCCCTGCAGGAACGGCTGCGACACATCGGGCCTGAAGAGTTTGTCCAGGCTTTTGTGAACAAGGACCCTCTAGCCAGCACAAAGGTAGAAGGACGCTCTTGGACAGGCCGTCCCAATAGGGACCGCCCCCACCCATCCAAGGACTGACCACTCTGAGAGGGATCCTGAGCGGCCCAGAGTGGGACAGATAGGCTTGGAGGCGCTGGTGCAGCCCACACGGCCCTGAGTCCCAGGGAAGCGGGGAGGGCTCAGGGTGGGCGGGGAACGGGCGGTTGGCTCGCCTCGGGTCGGGCTAGGCCCTGGCTGGGGAGGCGGGTGGAGGGCGCCCCCCACCCCGCCTGCGCTCCGACCCACGCCCTCCTAGAGCGTTTCCGTGGGCGCCAGTGCCCTCCAGCGGCCACGTGGGGAAGCACGGGCCAGTGTGCGCTCCCCTGCAAAGGTAAGACGTCCCCTGCCTGGGTCACCCTCCTGACCTGGCCCCCCACACCGGGATCTCGATCCTGCCCTTCCTTTCTAGGAGCCCAACGAGCAGGTGCCTGGTGCTTTCTAACGGGTTAAATCCGAAGCGTTGTCTTCTGCCCTCACACTTAATAAATAAAAGTACAAAGTAAATCTGCGATTGCAGGCTGGTCTTGAACTTATCGGATAAACCAAGATGGTCGTGGGTGTGTAGGGAAAGCACAGTCTGAATGTCTGGTAGGGAGCGGTGAAGTCAGCACAGCCATTTTGCAGGGCAGCTTGGCAATAGCTTCCACACTTTAAAGTACATCCTTGACCTCAGCTTCCCAAACCTAAGAATTTATCCTACAGATACACACATCTGTGTGCATAAAGATGAACACACGAAGGTAGCTGAGATAGAGGTGTACATGTTATGGGCAAAAGCCGGAGGCAAATTACCCTATCAACCATGAGGTCTGAATGACAAATTCTAATACTTGTCTAAATAGAATGCTGTGCAACTGTTAGAGGCAACTAGGGCAACTGTGTGTATAGAACAATCAGCAACATCATCCAATCGCCAAGAGAAAAAGACAGAGTGAAGAACAGTGATGGGAATATCAAGAGGACCCCAAAAAAGGGAGGGTGCAGGACACGTACATGCCCACACATGTCCATAAACAATCTTTAGAAATTCTTATTGCTCTGGGAATTCTGGGCAGCTGTGGTGCTGGGAGGCAGGAATGGGAGGGAGGGAGACTTTGCTATTATTAGAGGGTTTTGTGTATGTTGCTTGGCCATTTTTTGAGTACTACCTTTTTTGTTTTTTGTTTTTTTGTTTGAGACAGAGTCTCACTGTGTTGCTCTGGGTAGAGTGCTGTGGTATCATTGTAGCTCACAGCAATCTCAAACTCTTAAGATCAAGTAATCCTCTTGCCTCAGTCTCCCAAGTAGCTGGGACTACAGGTGCCATCACAGTTCTGGGCTACTTTTTTGTTTGTTTTTGTTTGTTTGTTTGTTTATTCTTCTATTTTTAATAAAGAGAGGGTCTTGTGTTTGCTCAGGCTGGTCTTGAACTCCTAAAGTCAAGCAATCCACCTACCTGGCCTCTCAGAATACTAAGATTACAGGCATGAGTCACCGGCCCCATCCTGAATATTACTTTTTTATTGTGAAATACATCAAGGTTGTACGTAACATTCACTTAATCCATCATGCTATAGATTAACATTTGTGTTTCCAGCTCTTTGCTATTATAAATATCACTGCTGTGGGCATTCTTGCAGGTGTCTCCTGGGACACATAAGCACACATTTTCACTAGGGCATCAGTTCTCAAATATTTTGGTCTCAGGACCCTTTTACGCCCTTAAAATTTATTGAGTAGCCAGGTGAGGTGGCACCCCCCTCCCCTTAATCTCAGCTACTTGGGAGGCTGATGAAGGAGGTTTGCTCAAGCCCAAGAGTTCAAGGTTGCAGTCACCTATGATCACTGCATTCTGACCTAGGTGATAGAATGAGAGCTTCTCTCAAAAAAAATTATTGAAGACCCCAATGGACTTTTGTTTATTATGTTATTTCTATTAATATTTATGATATTAAGACTAACTTTCATAAATATTTACTTCAAAATAACAATAATAATCTATGGGAGGTGCCTGTGGCTCAGTGAGTAGGGCGCCGGCCCCATATACCAAAGGTGGCGGGTTTGAACCCAGCCCTGGCCAAACTGCAACAAAAAAATAGCCAGGTGTTGTGGTGGGTGCCTGTAGTCCCAGCTACTCGGAAGGCTGAGGCAAGAGAATTGCCTAAGCCCAAGAGCTGGAGGTTGCTGTGAGCTGTGACGGCATGGCACTCTACCAAGGGCAACTAAGTGAGACTCTGTAAAAAAAATAACAATAATCTATTACATGTTGACAGTAATATTTTGTGAACGTGACCCTTTTTTATGAAATAGAAAATTATTGAGAAGAATGATTGTGTTTTACATTTTTCCATATCTCTTTAATGTCTGACTTAATAGAAGACCGCAGGATTCCCTTATCTGCTTCTACAACCTCTTGAAATGCACTATTTTTGTTAAAGGAAATCTAACCTCACACAGATAGGTAATTGGAAAAGCTTTTTCAAATACCTATGACTACTTTTCTTTGATACTACACTAAAACTCACCAGCTTTTAACGATTAACTGCTGTGTGAAATCTGAATATATATCAGTGAACTTTCTGTACTCTCTGGCATTGAAATCCATTGGTTTTATATCTTGAATGCATGATTTTGTAACATCCTTCATTGCTCATTTGGAAAATATGGCAGATCTTCCGAATGGTGGCATATTTTTATACAATAATTTTTAAAATCATATTCTTTATTATCAATCCCCATTTTTTAAAAAAGTCTGTAAGCATTAGGAAGCTTCTCAGATTCACAGAGGAGGAAATGTGTTTTACAAGTTTCAAGTTTTCTCTTTAAAGCTTGAATTTTTTATCATGGGCAACAAATACTGCCAATTGTTTTTTTGAAGTGACAGATTTATTTGCTCATCATAAAGAAAATATCTACCAAATACTGAAGTCTGAATTAGCACGGTTTGTCCAGCAGTCCTTCTTTCAAATAAAAATGATATTCCACAACAACAGTGGCCACTTCAGCTCACAAGTCAACCACGTGCTTTCTTTGGCCCGGCAGTGTTGTGGTTCACACCTTAATCCCAGCACTCTGGGAGGCCGAGAAGGGTGGACTGCTTGAGCTCAGGAGTTCGAGACCAGCATAATCAAGACCAAGCTGCCCTCCCTACCAAAAACAAAACCAACCAAGTGTAGTGGCTGGTGCCTGTATTTCCAACTACTGGGGAGGCTGAGGCAAGAGGATTGCTCAAGCCCAAGAATTTGAGCTTGCTGTGAGCTATGATGCCATGGCACTCTATCTAGGGCAACAGAGTGAGACTTTGTTTGCAAAAGAAAAAAAAAGTGCTTCCCTTTAAGAGCAGAGAGAGGGAAGAAGGGAGCGGGGTGGGGCCTTGGTGTGTGCCACACCTTTGGGGGGCAAGACACGATTGCAAGAGGGACTTCACCTAACAAATGCAATCAATGTAACTTGGTTTATTGTACCCTCAATGAATCCCCAACAATAAAAAAATATATATATGTGTCTATATATATATATATAGTGCTTCCCTTTAAGACAGCCATGGTATTTCTGTGCACAGCAGAAGGTCTGTGTGTGCTGGGTCATGTCATGTGGAATACATGTACTCAAGGGTCAAGATTTAATAAAATTAAAAAGTATTGCCTCACTTGACATTCTTTTTTTTTTTCTTTTTTGGTAGAGACAGAGTCTCACTTTATCGCCCTCAGTAGAGTGGCGTGGTGTCACACAGGTCACTGCAACCTCCAGTTCCTGGGCTCAGGCAATTCTCTTGCCTCAGCCTCCCAAGTAGCTGGGACCACAGGCAGCCACCACAACACCTGGCTATTTTTTTTGTTGCAGTTCGGCCAGGGATGGGTTTGAACCCACCACCCTCGGTACATGGGGCTAGTGCCCTACTCACTGAGCCACAGGTGCCGCCCAACATTATTAAGTCAAATTACACTCACATGCTCACTTTTTTTCTTCTACTGGACAATTTTACCTCCATCCATTGCTTTTGTACCATCAATGTAAATCTCCACACAGTGGAAAAGCCAATAATATCATATTATTATGAAAATAGCTTTGCCTTGTGGACTCCCCAAAAGAGTCCCAGGAACACCCTAGAGGTCCCTGGACAACATGTTGAGAACTGTTGCTTTAGGATATGCTTAGGAAAGGAATTACTGCTTCTCAGGATGCATATGGGCAACCTACCGGGTACTGTCAGGTAAGGAAATACCAGTTATACCCCAAAAGGGAATTCTTCTTGCTCCACATCCTCATAGACACTTAGAATTGTCAGACTTTTATGCTTTTGTTAAACTGTCAAAGGGAGCATCTTTTCATGAGTTTTGGTCATTCTGGTTTCCTCCTCTGTGAGATTCCTACCACTTACTTTTCCCCAGTTTTCTATTGATGGTTTGTGTTTTCTCAAGGATTTTTAAGAATTTTTTGTTCCTGGGCGGCACCTGTGGCTCAGAGAAGTAGGGCGCCGGCCCCATATACCAGAGGTGGCGGGTTCAAACCCATCCCCAGCCAAAAACTGCAAAAATAAAATAAAAATAATAATAAATAAAAATTTTTTTTAAAAGCCTAAAACCTTTAAAAAAAAAAAGAAATTTTTTGTTCCTGTTTTATATTACATATATACTAAATAATCTCTCATAGGTGGTTGCTTTGCTTTTCATTCTGATTACACTGTCTCGATGATTAGGTGTGCTTAAGCTCCACCTAATCAAATTCACTAAACTTTTCCTTTATGTTTTTTATAGGCGATGGGCAGTTACAAAGTCCTTCCCTACACCCTATTCAGATCACAGAGATGATCTCTTGTTTCCTCTGGAAGTCTTATTAAAGTTTTGCCTTTCACACTTTGATCTGAAATTCATTTTGTGCATTTAGCTTTAGGTGGGGGTTCACTTTTATGTTCTTTTCCAAGCATTTTTATATATTCCTTCGCACCATTTTTATATATTCCTTCACCCTTCAATGGGCCGGGGCAGTTCCGTCCCTCAGTCCATATGCGTGCAGGTCTGTTCCAGGACACTATCCTGCTCCACAGGTCCATTTCTCTATCTCCGTGTCAAGACACATTGTCTTAATTACTACAGTCTTATGCTAAGTCTCAGGGTCTGGGAAAGCAAATCCTCAGTTTTTTAGCAGTGCCTTCGTTATTTTTGACCCTTTGTTTTCCTATTTAAATTTTAGAATCATTTGTAAAATTCTATGAAAAGTCCTATTGAGATTTTGTTAGACTATATTAAATATGGATCAATATGGGAAGAATTTACGTTTTCATCATATTGAGCAATTCATAAAAGTGGCGTGTCTCTCTACTTACTGAAGTCTACTCTATAATGTCTTTCTAATGTCTTATAATTTTCTCCATAAACATCTCATATATGTTTTGATAGATTTTCCCCCCCTAGATGACTTACGCATATTTTTGTTATGGTATACAAAATAATCTATTTGCTTAGATTATTTTAAATTTTATTTTTAGATTTCTGAATGTTTGAAAAGAAGGTATATTCCAAATAAATGAGCATGGGCTCATATTTGTCCATTACCTCCATTGTGTATTTATGGTATTTTCTATCTGCTTGTTGCTGTTTTAAGGAATGTAATTTGCTTTTTTATGGCAATTTTATATATGAAATTTTGTAAACTCTATACATTCCAATAATTGGCCTGTATTCTTGGGGATTTTTCATGTAGACATTCACATCATCTGAGAACAATGATAGTTTTTGTTCCCTCCTATTAAATTCTCATTGTTTTTATTTCTGTGTCAGTCACAGAACAGAGCCCTCCACTAATATGAGTTGGACGAGAATGATTGACGGAATCCATCATTTTAAACCTCTGAGATGTTGAGATTGTTAGTCATTGCAGATAATCCTGCCCAGTCTCACTAATAGGGTTTCTTCATCCTGTTCATTGTGCTAACTTGCACTTCTGGTGTAATATCAAATAGAAGTGTTGATAGCTGGCATTCTTCTTTTGTCCTGATTTTAAAAGGAATGTTTTTAATGTGTCACAATGGAGTATAATGTTTGCTACAGGATATTTTTAGATACTCTTCATCAGTTTTAGGAAGTACCTATTCCTAGTTTTCTGCGAGTTCATACCATGAATGGTTGTTGAATTGTATTCAGTTCTTTTTCTGGATCTGTTACTCACATGTTCTCTTCTCCTTTAAACTATTAAGTGATTGTTTATATTAGTTTTTTTTAAATTGACGTTGAATCAACCTTGCACTTCTGAGATAAATGAAATTGGGATAAAAAAATCATTATCTTTTTTACACATCCCTGGATTTGTTTTGAGAATGTTTTGTTTTGGATATAATTCTGAGAGAGATGGTTATTTTCCTCTCTGATACGTTTTTTGTATAATCTTTGTTTCTCTTTCCCTATTTTCTATTATGTGGGAAAGATTGAATTGCCTGTTCTTAGAGAATTTGATAGAATTAGCCAGTGAAACCATGCAGGCCAGATATTTTCTTTGATGGATGACTTTCATGTACTAGTTCAAGATATTATTTGTTTATTCTTGTTGCTTTAATGATGATAAGACTATTTGTGTTTTCTACTTCCTCTTTAGTCTATTTTGTAATTTACATTTTTCAGGAATTTGACCATTTCCCCTAAGTTTTCACATTTATAGATTTATGATTCATAATAACTTAGTTGTCTTTTCTATCTTTTCACATCTATATTGATTCATCTCTACTATTCTTCACTATTTACTTTGCTCTTTGTTTCTTTTTCTTTCTCTCTTTTTTTTTTTTTTTTAATTGAGACAAAGTCTCAAGCTATCGCCCTGGGTAGAGTGCTATGATGTCACAGCTCACAACAACCTCCAACTCAGGCTTAAGTGATTCTCTTGCCTCAGCCTTCCAAGTAGCTGGGACTACAGGTGCCTGGCCCACAACGCCCAGCTATTTTTTGACTGTAGTTGTCATTGTTGTTTGGCAGGCCCGGGCTGGGTTCAAACCCGCCAGCTCAGGTGTATGTGGCTGGCGCCCTAGCCCCTGAGCTACAGGCGCCGAGACCTTCTTTGTTTCTATATCAGTCTGACCAAAGGTTCATCAATTTTATTAATTTTTTCAAATAAAGATCATTTGGCTTTGTTGACTCTCTATATTGTGGCTTTCTTTACTGTTTGTTTTTCAGCATCTTCACTGACACACTACTTTCATTTTGGTTTCATCTTTCTTTCTTTTTTTTTAGTTGCCACCAATAAGAAATTACTTGTTTTTAAAAAATCCTGATGCTGGCATTGTCCAGAAAAACTTAACAGGTTTATTTATAATTGTTATAAAGTTGAACTGCTGAAACTTGTTCACTGAAATATTTTGACTCATATTAATGCTGCACATCCCCACATTTATAACAAAAATTCACACGCAAATGAAAATGGAAAAAATGCCAATACCTGATTTCTGTCCCCTATTTTTCTGGTTGCAATCATACACTTAAGTCTCTTTTGACACCATGGGGAAAAAAAAATTCTAATGTTCAGAACTACCAGTAACAGGAATAGAATATGTTTTTTTTTTATAATGAAATGTTTTCCCATCATAGTGGACTCTTAAGCACTTTCTCCACATATGCAGCATGCTAGCTGAATGTCTTTTGGCATAATTGTTACACGTTTGGCATAGATAGCACACAGGTTGGTGTCTTCAAAAAGGCCTCACCTGCCTCCTGCAAAGCACCAATACCTGTGCTCTGGAAGTGCAGATCTGTCTTAAAGTCCTGAGCAATTTCTCACACCAGACACTGGAAAGGAAGTTTGCAAATCAGAAGTTCAGTGGACTTCTGATAACATCTGATTTCAGGGAGTGCCATAGTACCAGGCCTGCAGCGATGAGGTTTTTCACCCCTCCAGTAGAGGGCGCACTCTTGCAAACGGCTTTTGTAGCCAGTTGCTTCCTGGGTGCTTTACATAGGTGTGTTTGCTGCAGTCTGGTTTGTACCAGCCATGGTATAAAGACCTCCTTACTTACCCCCCTTCTCCTTCGGCTGGAGCTCCGAGAGCTACACGGACATGTTATGTGGCGGCCACGAACATAATTCAATTTACTGGGATTTTTAAGTGTCCTTTCTTCTATAGAGCTTCACAGTGGTGATAATGTGCTAGGGGCTGCTGTGTTTTCCTGCGTGAGCTCCCATCCTCTGAGGGTCCTGAGAAGGATAGTGGATTGGTCCTGGAGCCCTCATGAAAGGAGGGGGTGGTCTCACTGGGTGGAACATGTGTGGTCCAAAACCTGGGGGTGGGGTGGGGCAGTGTTCACCACAGCTGGAGGGCCACTTGGGGGTAAGTTAAAGTAGTTGACAGAGGCTTCTGCTGCTGCTGCAGGAGGAGGAGGAAGAGCTCCTGGCAATCCTGGAACAGGCTCTTGCTTGATCCCAGAGTTTGTGGTTCCATCCTTCTTTTCTTTTCCTCTAGCTGCTGATTGGGATCTTCCACATTTCACAGTGAGTCTGTGGTCATTGACAATCAAGTTATTAAAGAACTTTTCAGCTGTCACTTCTGCAGCCTGCCTTGTGGCAAACTGGATGAAAGCACAATGCCGTCTCTGTACAACAGTGATTGTCCGGATCTCTCCAAACTTGTAGAAATGACTTCTTAAATCTGTCTCAGTAATGGTATCACCCAGGCCACCAACATATAGTGTGGTGACAGTTTTATCCTCTGGTGGGTCCAGACGAGGCATGGTTGAAGCCCACTTTAGAAGCTTATCAGCTGCAGGGTCATTGATTCCATAATTTCGGTCTTCAATATTCTGATCAGCAAGGGGGTCATGTGGATCTGTAGGCTTCTCATGTCTGTATGGACACTGCTCTCCTCTCCTGCACTCTCCTTTTACCCAGAAGGAGCAAATGTGCGGCCGATTCCCTTTGTAGTATGGTGCAGTCCTGGCCAGTTTGAGCAGCATGTCACTGGTAGATGTGGCTTTCTCCAGCATGAGTTAGAAATCTCTCTCTCCACGTTCTCTGTATAGTACTCTCCGTTGACATCTGACTTTGGCATGTCATCTTTAAAAGACAATCCTGCATCCCGAACCTGGATGGGCAGGCCATACTCTAGGTCTAAGAGGCAGGTCTGACAGACATTCTTCAATTTACTGTAGGTTTGGCACACTTCAGTCTTCTTGAACGCATGTGGACTCCCGGGCACCAGCAAAACACTGTGAATGGCCTAGCACAGATTTTGCATTCCTTCCCATATTTTTCTTTGGTCATTCGAGTATATGGGTTTTCTCCAAGACAGTTCTGGCACAGAATGGGGAAGTCCACATCCTCCTAGTTCTGCCTGTTGTAGGTGTTGGAACCCAGAGAGGTTGCCATCTTGGGGGTGTCAGGAGGCAGTGATAGCTTCCGAGTTGGGAGAAAAGACCCAAGATTTTCTTAACAGCCAGGCGTGGTGGCTCACGCCTCCCAGCACTTGGGAGGTCCAGGCAGGTGGACTGCCTGAGCTCACAAGTTTGAGACCTGCCAGAATCAGAGCAAGACCTCATCTCTAAAAATAGCCGGGCAGTGGGGCGGTTGCCTGTAGTCCCAGCTACTTGGGAGGCTAAGGCAACAGAATCACTTACGCCCAGGAGATGAGGTTGCTATGAGCTGTGACTCCACAGCATTCTACCGAGTGCTGCATCTACTCCACAGCATCTCCAAAAGGGCAGCTCCGGAGGAGCAAATTACCTGTATGTCCAAGCACTGGAGGACTGAGAAGCTGCAAGTGGCTGTTTTGTCTGTGCCAGAATGAGACTGTGATGACGTTTCTCCATTTAATTATCTGCTTAACAGCTCACTGTTGGGTTGCTGAGGGCTTTTCAAAACCATAGG
The DNA here is from genome assembly GCF_027406575.1 of Nycticebus coucang. Lineage (NCBI taxonomy): Eukaryota > Metazoa > Chordata > Mammalia > Primates > Lorisidae > Nycticebus > Nycticebus coucang. Next base: position 83,673,098 of record NC_069796.1, read on the forward strand.
CAGGTGTGGATGCCGTGCAACAGGTCCTCCCGCAAGCCCATGGTGTCGAACGTGGGGATCACATATAACTTCTTGCTGGTCTCAGATTCCACTTTAGTCACGTCTTCCTCTTTCGGCAGCCGCTTCCGCGCCGAGCCCGAGGTCGCCAGCGTGGCCATGGGTGCCATGATTCAATCCACGGAGAGCACTGTCCATGCACTGCAATGGACAACAAAAACAGACTCACATCACTCCATAGAGAGAGAGGCTGCTGCCGCTGCAGCCGCCGCCTTTATAGGGCTGTGAGAGGTTTGCCTTGGTTTCATCTTTCATCCATAGATTATTTTTAAATGCATTTTTAGATTTCTAAATAATTTTTAGGGTTCTCAAATAATTGAGTTTAGGCTTCCATATTTATCACCTCAATTGTGTAAATTATGTTGTTCAAATTAATATTTATCCTGGGTTTGATTTTGTCTTCCTTTTCTCAATCTTCCTAACCTATTAATTGCTGCCATATGTGTTAAAAATCTTCCACTGTGACTGTAGGAGTTAACTTCTCCTTACAAACAACTTCACCCTTCTGATTATTTTTGCCTTCCTATTTTGAGGCTATGTTACTAGATGCAAATAAATTTCAACTCATGGCATATTCCTGATGAACTGAATCTTTTGTCATTATGTAGTTATCCTGGAATCTCTCCCAGTGCTTCATGCCTGAGTCTTTTTTTGCCTTAAAGTCTATTTTCACCAATATAGCTACGTGATATTTATCGCACGTATATTTTTCCGTTTTTTAATTTACGAGGTCTGACAATTAAATTCATGAACTCATCCTAGAAAAAGTGCTACTTACCTCGTTGCTGAATATCACTACAGTCACCTTCAAAGTACTCCCCGTGGAAAGCTGTGCACCAATACCAGCACCTAGTCCACACTTCAAAGGAATTTTGGAACTCTTTTTCTGGAATGGCCATTACAGCTGATGTCATATTACCCTTAATATCCTGAATTTCATCAAAAGATCTTTCTTTTTTTTTTTTTTTTGTGGTTTTTGGCCGGGGCTGGGTTTGAACCGGCCACCTCCGGCATATGGGACCGGCGCCCTACTCCTTGAGCCACAGGGGCCGCCCGAAAAGATCTTTCTTTTAATATTGCCTTTTTCTTTGGGTAAAGAAAAACGTCACTGAGGGCCAGATCAGGTGGGTAGAAATGGTGTTCCAGGCTCAGTGCCTGTGGCTCAAGCGGCTAAGGCACCAGCCACATACACCCGAGCTGGAGGTTCGAATCCAGCCCAAGCCCACCAAACAACAGCTGCAAACAAAAAATAGCCGGGCGTTGTGGCAGGCGCCTGTAGTCCCAGCTACTTGGGAGGTGGAGGCAGGAGAATCACTTGAGCCCAGGAGTTGGAGGTTGCTGTGAGCTCTGATGCCACGGCACTCTACCCAGGGTGACAGCTTGAGGCTCTGTCTCAAAAAAAAAAAAAAAATAGCTGGGTATTGTGGCAGGTGCCTGTAATCTCAGCAACTCAGGAGGCTGAGGCAAGAGGATCACGTGAGCCCAAGAGTTTGAGATTGCTGTGAGCTGTGATGCCATGAGGCTCTACCAAATCTGTCTCAAAAAAAAAGAAAAAAGAAAAAGAAATGGTGCTCCAATGCAGTTTTTTGTTTACTGGCTAAAAACTCCCTCACAGACAGTGCCATGTGAGCTGGTGGATTGTTGTGATGCAAGAGCCATGAGTTATTGGCAAAAAGTTCAGGTCATTTTTATCTTTTTCACACAGGCTTTTCAGCACTTCCAAATAGTAAACTCAGCCCAGTTGGTACAAGCACAGAGTCAACAATCCCTCTGATGTCCAAAACAAGCAACATCATTTTGATGCTTGATTTGGACTGAAGGAATTTTTGGTTATGGAGAATTGGTTGACTTCCATTGTGCACTTTGATGCTTTGTTTCAGGGTTGTATTGGTATGGTACAGCCATGTTTCATCAGCAGTGATAACACAGCCCAAAACGCCATCTTGCCTCTCCAAAAGGTCTTGGCAAACTTCAACTCTCCTTTGCTTTTGATCATTGGTGAGCTCCCTCAGGACCATTTTTGCACACACCTTTCTTATGCCAAGATTTTCCGTTAAGATTGTCCTGTTTCTCAATCAATATGTACTTGGTCTGTGATGCTTCTCACAGTCAGCTGACAATTTTGACGCACAACTCAATGAAGTTTTACAAAGTTTTCATCAGTTCTGCTCATTACTAGCTGCCTTCACCTCTCACCATCAGTGATGCTTTCTCTTCCCTCAGAAAAACAGTTAATCCATTTGTCATTTTCTTCATGGCTTTATCCCTGTAAACTTAGAATAACATGCCCCTGATTTCACTTCCACTCTTGCCAAGTTGAACAAGAAATTTATTATTTGTTGCTCTAATTCAAGCTCTTACATTGTTTCAAGAGAACACAAAAACACACAACAATAATGAATTCCACTCGACAAGGGACTACCACACATGGACAAGCACACAGCTGTGAAGGCCGGCCAGGGTGGCTCGCACCTGTAATCCCAGCACTTCGGAGGCTGAGGCAGGTGGATGGCCTGAGCTCATGAGTTCGAGACCAGCCTGAGCCAGAGTGAAACCTTATCTTTAAAAATAGTCAGGCATTGTGGCGCGTGCCTGTAGTCCCAGCTACTTGGGAGGCTGAGGCACAATAATTGCTTAAGCCCAGGAGTTTGAGGTTGCTGTGAGCTATGATGCCATAGCACTCTACCAAGGGCGACAAAGAAAAAAAGGGTCTCCAAAAAAACAAAGAACACCCTCGTAAGACCCTGATACACCAAGGTAATGAAATCTTACCGAGCTGTTTGCCCAGTGCTGCCAACGTAAGCACGCAGGGGCAAGTTTACACACATAATGGTCAGGCCTCATGTATCTTTTTTTTTTTTTTTTTTTTGCAGTTTTTGGCCGGAGCTGGGTTTGAACCCGCCACCTCCAGCATATGGGGCCGGCGCCTTACCCCTCTGAGCCACAGGCACCGCCCGCCTCATGTATCTTTGAGTTTGTAATGGGTCTCTTGAAAATGGTGAACAGCTGAATTTCTTTTTAATTTCGATGATTGTAATTACTGATATGTAAAGGTTTGTTCAGTTGTACTGTTTAGTTTTCTTCCTTACTGTCTCTGTTTTCCTTGTTTCTTTTGGATTAATAGGTCCCCTATCCTGTCTTCCCACTTTAGTCATTGCGAGTTACCGTAGCAGCTTTAACATTTACATTTAAGTAAACATCAGTTTAATCTCTTAAACTGTGGTACATATAAACAGTGGAATGTTCTACGTTGGTTAAAAAATGGTTTCCAAGTTGGGTGTGGTGGCGTGTGCCTGTAATCCCAGCTACTCGATAGGCTGAGGGAGGAGGGTCACTTGAGCCCAGGTGTTCAAGATCAGTCTGGGCAACATAGCAAGACTGTCTCAAAAAACAGACTTATGTTTCCAAAGGATATTTTATGGCACAGGAAAAGATTCTTATGGCAAAGTATGGAAATACCTACATATATATAAATAATTATAGATGGATAGTTATAGATAGATAAATATACACATATATATGGTTAATTCTTGTTATTCCCAATAATTGTGTTATATGGGGTGGCCATAAAGTTCATGTGCAATTTAAAATAGTTGTCTATTTGCATAATGTTATCACCAACACTAAATCAGCAAATACCAAACCATTGCTCCAGGGAAATATAAGGTTCAGTTCCTACAATTCTCTCATCACATTTTCTTTTTCTTTTTTTTTTTTTTTTTGTAGAGACAGAGTCTCACTGTACCGCCCTCGGTAGAGTGCCATAGCGTCACACGGCTCACAGCAACCTCTAACTCTTGGGCTTAGGCGATTCTCTTGCCTCAGCCTCCCGAGCAGCTGGGACTACAGGCGCCCGCCACAACGCCCGGCTATTTTTTTGTTGCAGTTTGGTCGGGGCTGGGTTTGAACCCGCCACCCTCGGCATATGGGGCCGGCGCCCTACTCACTGAGCCACAGGCACTGCCTCATCACAACATTTTCATCAACTGATCAGTATATGATTTTACTTTTTGTTCCATTTGAAGATACATTCTTTAATATATATTGTTGATTAACAGTAAACTCCCAGCCAGCAGCACTGTTAATTCATGCCTGAATGAAGCTTACCTAATTGTGCAATTTCTCTGTAAGGCGCAGCACGGCAGTTTTGCACTTAGGAACTCCAGACCCCACCTCAACACTATGCTTCGGGACCTTTCTAAACGGTGAAATTATCAACACAAAGCACAAAAATACAGACACATGACACTATTCGTCTGATAAAAAGACACTTGTTTACAATATAAGAGCTGACACAAGAAGCGTGTCACTTGCGTAGAGCCCAGTTGGGGTGTGCACGCTCATTGAGTGATTCCAAAATTTTCACTATTCTTCTAATGCACACAGATGCAAAGTCGACACAAGATGTAGGGTTACCGATAAATGTTAGGAAGCAGGCAAATTCGCAAACACAGACTTCATGAATCATGAGGATTGCATGTATGCATGTACATAATTTTCAAGTAGACCTTTAAGTGTATAGAAGAAAGACCAAATCATTGGTATTTCTAGTTGGTTTTGAGGTTTTGATGTGAGATTGTCTGCAAGGATCATGAACTGACTTCATGCTCTAAAAAGGTGTTGACAAAAACATTCAAGAATGCTGTCCTGTGTGTCTTTTCCAGCCTTGTTTCAGTGACAAGACTAATAACCTGGAGGCTTATGTGAAATGGTTCAACAGATTGTGCTACCTCGTGGCAACCGAGATCTGCATGGTGAGTAGAAAGCCACAGTGGGTGTGACCTGGTGGTGGGCATGACCCAGAGTGCCCAGGGGGTGGGAGGAGCCTACCAGGCAGGGAACCAGAAAGATCTCTTGAGCCGCATCTGTCTACAAGTCCAGGATCAGCCTGGGCAGACCCTTTAAGACACTAGACATCAACAACTATTTCTTCCTGGGTAGACCTGGCTGATCACAGAGGGTGTCAGACTTGGTCTGCTGAAGGAGTGAGGGGCTCCACTCCCCACATCTGTGCCTACCTGTCTAGGCAGCCTGGCCTGCAATTGCTTTTGTCAGGCTCGCTCGGGATTTAGAGGTACAAGTAATCCACCCTGTAAGAAGTGGAAGATGGTAAGGGAAAAGTCCAGATCTCTGGCGGCTCCTGGCAGGCAGGAAGACCCAGCCACATTGAGCCAGATGTGCTGGTCACTGAGTCCCACCTGGCCACACTCACCTGTCCCCTTCTCATCCTTACATCAGAGGGAGCCTTCTCTGGACCCACTGTCTCACCAAAAAAGGAAGCCCAGCCAGGTGGTGAGATGGCATGAGGGCAGATGAACATGTAGGAACAGCAGCTGGGAGAACAGGGAAGAGACAGCATTGCACTGAGGGAACAGTTGGCCTGCAATGGCCACACAAGGCCAAAATGGTTGGCCCCTATCCCATGCCCAGCTTCATCACTGTCACAGGTGCAGCCCAGGCTGCCCTTGGAAGAACGGGGTAAGGTCTTGGATGGGGAGCTCTCTGCACCCAAGGCTGCCCCAGGAAAGCAGTTTGGTGACAGGTCTCTATGGGTACCACAGCATGCTTCTTGATGGCAGTAATGCCATCGCTGCATGTTTAGTAGACAAGAAAAACCTGTCTGTGTGGAAGGAATGAGACCAGGGGCATGGCTGGCTCAGCCCCCTCCCAACCCTCCTGTCACTGGCCCAGCAGCACAGATGGGGTTTACCTGAGTGGAGCCAGGACTGAGCCTGCCAGGGAATTAGCTTGGCAGGATGCACAGGGGAAGGATGCAGTGCGGCTCTGCACCATCAGAGGGGGCTTGGCAGTCATGCAGTTAGTCCGTAGAAAGTGCTGGAGGAGCTACTCAGGGGACAAGTCTCAGGGCCAGCACGCAGCCCTCAGGGAGGGGAGAGCAAACCAGGGGCTGGGAGGAGGGGCAGGCAGGGCCTCCCCGCTGCTCCTGTGGTGCCTCTCAGCAGCTCTCTGGCTGCAAGGGGTTCCTGGGATCCCACTGGCCCCACCCAAACCCTCCTTGACTGAGGGCTGCCTGCTCGCTCTGCCAGTGGAGACCTCTGAGACCCCGAGCCCTGGGACATTTCCCTGGGCCTCAAGCTTCTGTGCTGTGAAATGGGTTTAGAGAAGTTAATGACCAGGCCAGCTGACAGTGCAGCACCCCTGAGGCTCTGGTGCCCTATCCACAGCCAGCCAAGAAGAAACAGAGGGCCCAGGTGATCGAGTTCTTCATTGATGTGGCCCGAGAGTGCTTCAACATCGGCAACTTCAACTCTCTGATGGCCATCATCTGTGAGTGGGCCGGCCCAGGCCTGGCACGCCCAGAGTGAAGACCCCCAGAGAGGTCAGAGTGGGGGCAAGCCAGGGCCCTCCTCTGCACAGCAGGTGCATGTGGGCTGCCCACAGCCCCCAGGCAGCCAACAGCTGTGTCTCTGCCTCAGGGGCCCTAAGACACCCCTCTTGAGACAAGTCCTCAGGGTGCTTGGAAAAGGATGGCAGGGTGTCCTAGATTCATAGAATGAAAGCCCAAAGCAAGCACTGCCCAAAGGATGGGGGTGGGGACAGGGTCTGCACACACAGAAGCTGTGCCCACCTCAACACAGTGCCCACCTGCACCCACCCACCATCTGAAGGGTGGAGCTTCTGTAGACCTAGCCATGATCAGGGTGGCCTTAGAGGCCCCTGCAGCTACACAGAGGCCTCCTGCCCCCTGGGGCAGCCCCAGCCCAGCCCTTCCTCTTCCAGCGGGCATGAACATGAGCCCTGTCTCCAGGCTGAAGAAGACCTGGGCCAAAGTGAAGACGGCCAAGTTTTTCATCCTCGAGGTAAACAAGCTAGCTGGGCTGCCAGGTGCCCCTGGCCATCCCTTGCACGGGACTGCCCAAATGCCTCCCTGTCTCCTTCCAGCACCAGATGGACCCAACAGGGAACTTTTGCAACTACAGGACAGCCCTGCGAGGGGCTGCCCACCGCTCCCTGACCGCCCACAGCAGCCGGGAAAAGGTAGGTCAGGAGCCTGCCCAGCCTTCAGATCTCTTCCCTGCTCCAGACCAGCTTGGCCCAGGTGGACTGTATCAGGCAAACTGGGCACTAGCTCAGGGACCACGCAGTCCAGCCCTGGCCTCCTACAGTATCTGTAACAGATAGCCATATTGCCCCACTTGCATGCCTTCAGTGTGGGGAGCTCACCACCTCGCAAAATAGGTCAGCTCATGCTCCAGCAGTGACTAGAGGAGGTTATTCCTTGAGAGGCCAAAGCCAGCTGCCTGGGGCCGTCCTGTCTGGGGGCGGGGAGCGCACAGAGTAAAGCTATTTCCTCTTCTGCTCCCCAGACCTCCAGAGCCTCCATGCCCCTGTCCTCTCCTCTCCTGAGTCAGCAGCTCCGGAGACATCCTGCCATACAATTTTTTTTTAATTTCAGATTAATATGAGGGTACAAATGTTTAGGTTACATTGATTTCATTTCTAAGGTAATGTTCACATTGTAGTTGAGCCCTCACCCAGGGGTGTGCTGAACACCCTCACATTGTGCACACTAGGTGAGATCCTGCTAGTCACCCTCCCTCCTCGTCCTTCCATCTCCCTCCTAGCTAGACTAGTGTTTTTTCTTTCATGTGGGTATGTAGTTGTTTATATATTGGTTTCATTTAGTATCGAGTACACTAGATACTTTTTTTCCATTCTTGAGATACTTTACTAAAAAGAAAGGGTTTCAACTCCATCTAGGTAATCACAAAAGAAGTCAAGTCTCCATCTTTTCTTATGCTACTCCATAGAGTAGTGTTCCATGGTATACATATGCCACAGTTTGTTAATCCATTCGTAAGTTGTTGGGCACTTGGATTGATTCTACATCTTATGCCATAATATTAATATGATTCCCAGTCCCCTCCCTGAGTGGGTCCCCCTGGTCTCTGAACAGCTCCATTTGTCAGAATCTCTTCTGTTTCAGGTGTGGTTCCAAGTACATAGAATCTTTCACCTCCCCTATTCTAAACACAATACCTTCATTTATGTGGCCTCAGATCGTATTTATGTTTTTGGCAATGGCTGAATCAAGCTTATTCTTGGCCAAACGGCCTGTTCACAAGTCATAATCTTATACATTTGCATTGGGGGACCTTTGCTGACCCTGATCAATTTTATTTCTCCTCCAAATTCTTCTCATGCCTCCTGATATAGCAAATCATGCATAGGCCCTGGGATTGCAATGATTCTCTGGTTTAAAACCTGTCACCAGCCTGATGATCAGAATTGTTCATCTCCATAGACAGAAACTCCCAAGACTTGTTGTACCTTTAAAGCTGGGCTGTTGCAGGAACATTGGTGGAACCAAGTCCCTGCTGTGGTTTGTGGAGGTCTGTCTTCAACTTGAGGAATAATAGGACAAATTGCTGTTCTTGAAATTCTCAGTCACTGGGGAATTGTATTGGATGTATGGTGGTCAAGTTTGTGGAAACCAGCTGAGTATGCACACCTGTGCCCCAGCCAGGCCTTCCTAGACCCCACCCAACAGACAGTTGCCAGCCACACCGCTGGCAGTGTGTCCAGCTGGCCTTTCCTGCTCAGGCTATGAGCACTTCAGTGACTCTGCCGCAGTGAGAAGTGTCTAGTGAGATGTGACCTCAAATCCCAAGGCATGTGGGCTTGCCCCCAGATCCCAGAAGTGGAGGCCAGGGAACTGGGCAGCAGGCAGGAAGCTCACTTCACTGAGCACCTACCTCCTTCTGGCCACTTGACCCACACACACTTAATTCTGACCACTGCCCTGTGGGATGGGTGTCAGAACTGCCATTTCCCAGATAGAAGACTGAAGGAAGAGACATCACTAGTTCAAGTCCCACCTGAGTAGGTGGCAGAGCCAGGACCAATCTCCTGCCTGCCTGGCTCTGCACAGCAGGGTCGGCACTCCACCAGGCAGCCTCCTATTCCCAGGGCACAGATGCATGTGGCAGTATTGGGGTGTGCTATGGGAGGCCAGCTGGGGCTGACCTGCACCTCTCCCTTCCAGATCGTCATTCCCTTCTTCAGTTTGCTCATCAAAGACATCTACTTCCTCAACGAGGGCTGCGCCAACCGCCTTCCCAATGGACATGTCAACTTTGAGGTAGGGTTTAGGACCTCAAGGGGACTCCCACTGTGTTAGTCCAGGGCCCCTGAACACTCAGCCAGTCTGGGCAGAGCACAGCACTTCCCAGCTGACGTCAGGGCAGTTATCAGTCTTTCCCCTGTTCCCTGCCCTCCACTTGAGCCTCACCCACAGGGCAATAGCCACTCCAGGCTAGGCTTTGTGCCCAGCACAGGTGAGACAGAACCCTTTCAGACCTTGGCGAGCACCAGGTGGAGAGAAGACAGCTCCACGAATGCAGGTAGCAACTGTGACAGGCCGCTCGGGGCCAGTGTACCCTGCACATGCATCTCAATGGCTGTGGGCTGGGCAGGCACTGGACAGACAGTGCACCAGGCAGCAGCAGCACCCCCAGTCTCCAGGAAGGAGGGGCGCTGCCCTCAGCAGAGATGTGGGCGCCCCGCCCAGCCTCCCACTCCAAGGGGCAGTAAATCCTAAGCCGGTCACTTGCTTTGTCTGAGCCTTGGTCTCTGTCTCTCCATAAAATGGGGCTCCAACTCCCACCACATGGAGAAGCTATGACAAGTAGATATGCAGCAGGGCCCACCCAGGGCTCTGTGAGTGTCCCCTGCTGACAGGGTCACAGCACATACCTGGGCCCTTTGGCCTGGAGCTGCCCTCTGCACGGACACCCCCACAGACCATCACATGCTGCTCGCAGACCTGGTTACTCCTCAGGGCCAGCAGATCTGGGGAAAGTCCAGTTCAGCAGGTGGTGAACAACTTGGGGACAGCCCAAGCTGGATGTAACACAGATGAGACGGGGCTTAGGCAAGACTGCAGGGGCCATGAGGCCTGGGAGCTTCCTCCACAGGTGACACCAGCACACAGCCCTTCTTGAGCTGGTCCTCAGAATGGAGCCCAGGATGGGTAAGACTGCAAAACACTCAGGTGGTCCTGGCTTAAGGAAATGGCAGTGGGCACTGTGCCTAGCTGCCAGGACAGAGCAAGGGACACCACAGAGTAGGGCTCCCCGCCAAACAAAACTGCACTGCTATTTATTTAAATCCTTCTTAAAGTTGGCACACTATTTAAAATTTAAATACATGTATTTATATTATAGTTATATGAATTTACTTAAATCTTACTTAAGTGAATTATTTAAATGTATTTGCGTTATTCCCTAGATCAACAAACATAAATCACTTGTCATAAATAGGGGATAACTACAAAAACAAATCCAATGAAAACAAAATATGCGCTCTTGCTAGAAGAAGGCTGTGGGCCAAGGGTGCTCTGTCTCTCACTTAATGCCCCATGTTCCTCCACAGATCCCCGAGATCACTGGTAGGTGGGAAAGAGGCTTTCCTGGGGCCAGTCACTCACACTCACAGGGACCTCCAGTCACTGGGGTGCCTCCATTCTGTGTCTCTGTGACCCTGGCAGAAATTTTTGGAGCTGGCCAAGCAGATTGGAGAGTTCATCACATGGAAACAAGTGGAGTGTCCCTTCAAGCAAGACCCCAGCATCACCCACTACCTGTACACCGCCCCCATCTTCAGTGAGGATGGTAAGGTGGCCCCACAGCCTCCCTGCCCCCAGGCCACAGGACTTTTTTTTTTTTTTTTGAGACAGAGTTCCATGATTTCACCCTCGGTAGAGTGCTATGGCATCACAGCTCACAGCAACCTCAAACTCTTGGGCTTAAGCAATTCTCTTGCCTCAGCCTCCCAAGTAGCTGGGACTACAGGCACCCGCCACAACACCCAGCTATTTTTTGTTGTTATTGCAGCTGTCATTGTTGTTTAGCAGGCCCGGGCTGGGTTCAAACCCGCCAGCTTAAAGAAAGCTGTGGGCCAGCTCGGGTATATGTAGCCAGCGCCCTAACTGCTGAGCTATAGGCACCAAGCCAGGTCAGAGGACTTTTGAGTGGCCTCTTAGTCACCATTCATGGCATCTTGCTCAGAGTAGGGATGTACCATGCCTACCTGTGCTGGCTCCAGGAGGGAACAGGGGAAGCTGCTTCCCCCTGGCTGGCCCACTGCCAACCCAGGAGCATAGGATGGGCCCAAGGTGCTTCAGGTTAGGACTTCAAGGACACCTGGGGCAGGCTCCTCCTTGGACACAGTTTGGACACAGTTGGGCATTGTAAATCTGAGCCATCCAGCTCTGAAGAGGGCCTGATGATAAGAACCACCCTCCTGGGCTCATGCACAGGGCCAAATCTGTGCAGGTAGAGGTGTGCAACGCACACTGGCACGAGATGAGGCCTCTTTCCTCCAGAGCACTGTTAATTTTGGTTTCTTCAAGTAAATAAGCATTCCCACATGATCATTTGTCAGATACAAATTTGCATGCAAACGTGTTATGTGGGTGGGTGCCAGCATTGCCCTCTTTCAGGAAGCAGAAGTGGTAGAGAAGTAAGTGTCCAGCTGGGCTTGAGCTGGCCGTCCCTGTGGACAGTGCAGCCCTGAGGTCAGCTGCTCACCCTGGGCCTGGCTCCGCCGCACCACAGTAAATGTATTATGAAATGACATGCACCCAAAAGCTGCCAAAAAAATAATATATTAGAGAGAAGGATTTTTTAATGATTATGCTTTTGAACACTTTCAACTTTGCCATTTTATTTCTTACGTTTTAAAGCCAGGAACTTTTGGGAGGGGGTTTCATTCATATCTGTACCCCCGCCCCAAGAAGCTCAGCACCCGATAAATAAACCCACCTGACCTGCTCCCATCGCAGTGAGCTGTGTGGCCCAGGAAGGCCTCATCCTGTCTAAGTCTCACCTGCTACGTTTGCAAAGTGAGACTGAGAGAATATCCTTCCCAGGGTGAGAATTGCTTGGGTTGGCAGAGGTGAAGCCCACAGGACTATACCTGATTCATCCTAGTGTATTTGGTGCCGTAACAAATCACCACAAATTTGACAGCTCAAAACAACACAGATTGACCCTTGTATAGTTGTGGGGATTAGAAGTCTGAAATCAGTTTTGCTGGCCTAACTGTTGGCAGGGCTGGTTTCTTCTGCAGGGTCTGCAGGGAGAATCCACTTCCGGGCCTTTTTGAACTTCCAGTGGCCACCTGTGTTCCCAGGCTTGTGACCCCTTCCCCCATCTTCGAAATGTCTCACTTCGATCTCCACTACCATCATCACATCATCCTCTCTCAAATCTCCCTCTTTGGGGCCCTAAATGCAATCCCCAAGTCTTATAAAGGACACTTTTGGTTGTATTCAGGGCCCACCCAGATAATCCAAGATCATCTCCCCAGCTCCAGATCCTTAAATTAATCCCATGTGCTGAATCCCTTCTTGCCACAAAAAGTAACATTCAAAGGTCCTGGGGATGAGGACATGGGTATGTCTGAAGGCCATTATTCAACCTACTGTACTAGTTACTATGATGATTGTTGTCAGCCCATGATCACAATAATATGTGTCAAAGACACATGAGGGGAGTGATAGGAGAGTCTTGGGGCAGGGAGGTAATAAAAAGGGGGCATTTCATTCAGTCTTTCAGGATTTCTTGAGAGCCTGATGTGTGCCAGGCAGCAATGTGGTAGTGATCAAACAGCCCTCCCAGAGCTCCCCTGGAGAAAAGTATCTGCTATTTTGACCATTTCTTCCTCCTTACGAAAGTAGAGGAAAGTAAGATAAGAGATTTAAGATGTGTTAGACTCCAACTGGATTGGTCACAGCCCCTGACAGCCCCAGGGTTCCCACGGCAGGGCCCACCTGGCAACTGGCCAGCCACGAGACTCCTTGAAACAAATGAAAATATTAGAAAGTCTCAGCAAAGACAGAGAAGTTACAAGGAAGAGCCAATGGAAGTTTTAGAACTAGAAAGTACAATAATAGAAATAGAGGCCAGTCAATGGGCTCACCAGCAGAATGATAGGACACAGGAAAGAATCAGCAACCTGGAAGCTAGAAAAATTAAAAAGTATGCAAGCTAAACAACAGAGAGGAAATAGACAGAAACAGAGTCTCATCTGTGGGATTATAACAATCCCAGGGGACCTGTAAGAATTCCTAGAACTAATAAGTGAGTTCAGCAAGGTTACAGAATACAAGTTACACCTGCAAAAATCATTTGTATTTCTATATACTAGCAATAAATGTGTGAACACCAAAATTTAAAATATAATGCCACTTACAATCACTGAAAAAATGAAACATGTAGGTGTAAATAAAACATATATAGGATGTGTACACTAAAAACTACACCATGCTGGCCGGGCTCAATGGCTCACACCTGTCATCCTAGCACTCCGGAAGGCTGAGGTGGGAGGATTGCTTGAGCTCAGGGTTGGAGACCAGTCCACACAAGAGGGAGACCCCATCTCTACAAAAATAGAAAAACTAGCTGGACGTTGTGATGGGCATCTGATTCTCAGAAGGCTGAGGCAAGAGGATCACTTGAGCCCAAGAGTTTGAGGTTGCTGTGACCTACAATGCCAGGGCACTCTACCCAGGGCAACAGAGTGAGACTCTGTCTCAAAAAAAACTACTACACGAATGCTGATGAAAGCCATCCAAGAAGATCTAAATAAATGAGAGACATGACGTTCATGAAGCGGAAGACTAACATAGCAAGTGTCAATTCTTGCCCCAGAATTTAAGTACAGGTTTGATGTAATACCCATCAGAACCCCAGCAAGATGTTTTATGAGACATAGACAAGATTATCCTAAAATTTATATGGAATGGAAAAGGAACTAGAAAAGCTAAGACAATTTTGGAAAAGAGGGTTAGTGGGAGGAATCAGTCTACCTGATAGTGAGGCTGACCTTGTCGTTATACCAGTCGAGACAGTGAGGTACGGAGGGGATAGGCACAGAGATCAATGGACAGAATAGAAAACCCGGAAATGGACCCCCACAAATACGCCAGGTGATTTTTGACAAACGTGCACAGGCAATTTAATGAAGGAAAGACAGCCTTTCCACAAATGTTGCTAGAGCATTTGGACATCAACAGACCAATAAATAAACCCTAGACTGGACACAGTAGCTCACACCTGTGATCCTAGCACTCTGAGAGCCCGAGAGGCAGGTGGGTCACTTGAGGTCAGAGTTTGAGACCAGCCTGAGCTAGAGCAAGACGCTGTCTCCAAAAATAGCTGGGCGTTGTGGCAGGCACCTGTAGTCCCGGCTACTCGGGAGGCTGAGGCAAGAGAATCGCTTGAGCCCAAGAGTTTGAGGTTGCTGTGAGCTGTGACGCCACAGCACTCTACCAAGGGTGACAGAGTAAGACTAAATATTTAAATAAATAATAAACTCTGAACTAAATCTCACACCTTGCACTAATAACTAACTAAAAATGGATCACACACTGAAAGGTAAAATGTAAACCTATACAACTTTTCAAGAGAAAAGGCAGCAGAAAACCTATAGGATATATGACTAGACAGAGGGTTTCTTATCACAGTAAATATGCAGCTATTACATGAATCCATAACTGCATTCTTAAGTATTTATTTATTCTAGAGAAACGAATACTCATGTTCACACAAAACCCAGAACCTGTGCACTAATGTTTATAGCAGTTGTATTTTTTATGGCCAAAAACTAGAAATAACCCCAATGTCCTTCAGTGGGTGAGCGATTAAACAAACCGTGGCACAATCATACCATGTAATGTTCAACCACTGATACCTGCTAGGGCAGGGGTAGGTCTCCAGAGAGTTACACTGAGTGAAAAAAGCCAATCTCAAAAGCTTACATTTACCTAACTTTCTTAAAATGATAGAAATAGAGAACAGATTGGTGGTTCCCAGGGCTTAAGCAAGGGGTGGGGAGGGGAGGGAAGTGGGCCTGGGATCCACTGGTGGTAGATCCTTTGGTGGGGGTGGAAATATTCTGTGTCTTGACTGTGCAGAGAGAATATTCTGGTTGTGCTGGACACTACTCTATACCATGCTGTGGTTTTGCAAGTGGATTACGCATTGCGGAAACTGGGTAAAGGATCCACGGGAATCTCTGTGTCCTGTCTTACAACTGCATGTGAATCTATAATTAACTCCAAACACAGTTTAAATACTGGCTTGGTGCCTGTGGCTCAAGCGGCTAAGGTGCCAGCCACATACACCTGAGCTGGCGGGTTTGAATCCAGCCCAGGCCCACCAAACAAAATGATGGCTGCAACCAAAAAATAGCCAGGCGTTGTGGCAGGCGCCTGTAGTCCCATCTACTTGGGAGGCAGGCAGAGACAAGAGAATCACTTGAGCCTAGGAGTTGGAGGTTGCTGTGAGCTGGGATGCTACAGCACTCTACTCAGGGAGACAGCTTGGGGCTCATCTCAAAAAAAAAAAAAAAAAGTTTAAATACCGAAAGCAGATCAAGGCCTGGGTGTAGAACAGGTTGTTATCATCAACCATAATTGCGTAATTTCACTTCCTTTTCTGTCTAGGTCTTTATTTGGCTTCTTATGAAAGTGAAAACCCAGAGAACCAGACAGAAAAAGAGAGGTGGAAATCTCTAAGGTGAGTCTTTGTGGCAAGACGGAGTCTGGGGGTTGCGTGGGACCAGACGGGGCCGAGGGATTTCAGAGATACCCGGGTCATCTGCCTCCTGGGAGCCTAGAGAGGCCATGGGGAGGGGGCAGGACCAAGCCAAGGTCATGAGGTAGGAGAGCAGAACTTGAAGGCTGGAGTGGAGAACAGGCTGAGCCCATGGCCCCCATAGCTAGAGGCCTCTGTGGCCCCAGGGCCAGGGACTCCCAGTCCAAATTTTTATACCACAGTGAAACACACACACCACTCACTTTTTCAGCATGTTGATACAGCTGAAAGGGGCTTGGAAACATTCCATCACAGTGGGCTCTGAGAGCCGAGCTCAGGGGACCTGCAGCATGCCCCTGGGGCAGGAGGCTGACTCACCGGGCTTGCTGAGCAAGTGGCCATCTATTGGGGAAAGCCATCAGTTGCAGGATGGCGAGCACCAAGCTGACACTACACTCTGCATGTTTAAATCCCTAGATCTTCTATTTTGGGGAAGACATGAGAAGCGCTGAGTGGAAGGAGAGGAAGAGATGGAGGCAGCAGAAGCCTTCTGCAGCCCTGCCCCAGATGGCCCCATGGGCAGAAGCAGAGGCAGTGCCTCACTGTTTTGCAAACCGAGACCCCATGGCCCGGCACCCACCATAGTGGCCACATGGGCCCAGGAGATCTTTTGTGGGACCCCAGCCCTGGCAGGGCCCAGGGATTCCAGATACCTCGAGGACACCCTGCCTTCAGGACTGTGGGGGTCATGTTGCTGGTCAATCTGTCCGTCCTCGGTGAGGACATAGCACTGCCCCAGAGGGTCAGGCAACTGCAGTCTTGTGCTCCCCGTGAGTGATGTGTGCCTCTTTGACCAACGCCCATAGTCTGGCACCAGTGGCTTGGAGCCTCTGCAGCTGCAGCAGGCATCACGGTGTGACATGGGGTGTGTCTGTGCCCACCAGGGGCCCTGAGCTTCTGTCAGTGGACCTGTCCCCTACCCCTCCCAGGGGGCTTGTTTCTGCAGCCCTACACATCCTCCCCTTCTGGTGACAGCTGTGAAATAGCTCATCAGGACACACCGGACTCCTGAGTCGACAACGTGTACATTACAGTCCTGTCGCCCTTCTCTCTTGTAAGCATTAGGGTTGCTATAAACACATTTGTACATCTGGCACATCCGTGTCCACACGTGTCCCTGACCCACGAGCCTGAGATGAGCTTTGGCTAGGATGCTGGGCAGGTTTTCAACTCAGCCCCTGGAATGTTGTAGCCACGGTTTGGTCATGGGACACAGTAGCCTTTTCCCCTCCACAGACCCCATCTTGTGTTAATAGAGCCTGGTGGGTAGTGGGTGCTCAGTGACCTTAGTGAACAGATACTGAGAGCCCTGCCTACACCGTGCACCCCTTGCGCAGAGTGTGAGTGATAAAGCCAATTAGGGTACCTCCCATGGCCACACTCAGCCTATGTTCCCAGCCCCTCATGAACTGAGCCAGGGAGCAAACTGGCCAAGGAGCAGTGAGACCCCCCACATGATACATGACAAAGTCATTGGGCCAGGAGGTCAGGGAGTGCACTGTACACCGCTGTCCTGGGCAGGGCCTGTTGGGCAGGAATGGGATGGGGAGGAGATGTTGGGGTGCACTGACACATCCTGACCAGCTCCTGTCCTGGGTGTGGGTCCCAGCAAGGACAGGCAGAGACAGGGCAGCCTGCAGTCACAGGCCCAGGTGTGTCATCCAACTCAGAACTCTGTCGGGTGAACAGAGGACCTCATCAAGGCCCCAGAAGCAGCCTGACAAAGGCGTAGGAATGCTTCCTGTGAGGGTCAAGTGGGCTCTGCTCTGCTCTGCACCCAAACCAACCCCTCTTCGTCTGATATCACAGAGAGGCAAGTGGTGCTTCAGCCTCCCCAGCCCTCTGCCTCTCCTCACTCCTCATGCTCCCGACTGGGGCCTGGGACTTGGGGCCAAACCAGAGGAGTCTTGAGGGTCCAGGAGCTGGCTAGAGCCCCCTTCTCACCTCTATCCCTACCCCACACCCTCAGTCCCTGGAACACCCTTGGCAACATTAGAAAAGACCTTCTGCCTGCTGGGTTGGGGGCATGCAGCGTAGGAGTGAGGAGGTCCAGGCTGACACCTGTGGGTTCTGGGGGGCCTGGGGTGACTGGCCATGGCCCTGCCCCTGCTCCCTGCCCCCACATGCAAGTTCTTGCACAGGCCCAGGCTCCTAGCGCTCTATCCAGGGCCAGCCCCTGCTGCCACCATCACTCCCACAGCTGCAGCAGAGGTGCAACTGTATGTAGGCTGTGGCCAGCCTCCTCCCTGGCCACAGGAAACGTAAAGAAAGGATGTTGGATAAACAAGACAGCACCCCCCACCCGTCCCCAGGTTGGAACTCCAGTGGGAAGACCCCATTGCAAAGGAAACATGGTACAGGATCCTGCTTTGTGTCCTGGCACATGCTGTTCCTGCTGCCCAGCATGCTGTTCCCCACCTAGTCGATCCGGTCAGAGCTGCGGCCTCAGGTACACGGCCCATTTTCCAGGAGTACTTTTGACAACAGGCTTTCCATGCCTGCCAGCGCCTTGGCAGACCAGCACAGCACGGGCAGCAAGAGGATGCCAAGGTGAAGCCTGGGCTCTCCAAGACAAGAGAGAAGGCGGCAGCCCACAGCCAACCCCAGGAGGATGTGAGCTGGGGATCACCCAGGGACCACTGCTCACTACCTCCTTGAGTAGATGTTGGGTGCCAGGCCCTCAGGGGACCCACCTGGCAGCCCTCAGTGGGGACAGTATGCCCTTTCTCCAGGTACACCCTCAGAGCCCAGAGAGGGCCTTGCTCATAGTCACACAGGCTGTTCCCCAGCCACATCCAAACCTTGTGGCCCTTCCCTCCAGAGGCATATTTGTCCTCCTGTGGTCCTGGCTCCATTGCCCATATAGGCAGCCAGGTGGGAGTGACCCCAGGGGGGCTCTCCAGGGCAGGGCCTGTGGCTTGGGGCAGGTATCAGCAGCACAAGTGGTACCCAAGACTGATGCCCATGAGGCCCAGCATGGTGCCAGATGATGCAAACGCTGAGCATAGCACAGCCCCGCCTCAGGGACACTGGAGGGGCCTGGATATGGGCCTAGCCCTTCATTGCCTAGCACTTCTTCTCAGATCCTTCCAGGGAAGGAGCTGGGGGGATGTGGGAGCAGGAAAACTGGCAGATTCTTCCCCAATTGGGGTTTGCCTCAAAGGCCCTGGGCCTGGTTGGGATCCAGAATCAGTTCATTCTCACACAGGGATCCATGCATTCTCTGCCTCCAACAGTGCTGCAGCCCTGGGGACTCATCTTCCCCCACCCAAGTGGTTTCTTAGCAGACAATATGTCTTAGACCATTGGGCTGATTTTTTTCTTTTTTTTTTTTTGAGACAGAGGCTCACTTTGTCACCCTTAGTAGAGTGCTAGGGTGTCACAGCTCACAGCAACCTCAAACTCTTGGGCTCAAGCAATCCTCCCCAGTAGCTGGAACAACAGTAACCTGCCACAACACTCAGCTATTTTTAGAGACAGGGTCTTGCTCTTGCTCAGGCTGGTCTTAAACTCCTGAACTCAAGTGATCCACCTGCCTCACCCTCCCAGAGTGCTAGGATTATAGGCTGAGTCACTGTGCCTGGCCCTAGGCTGCTATTTTAAAAAGCATTAAGCTGGGCTCAGTGCCGGTAGCACAGTGGTTATGTTGTGCCCAGATCTCAAAATCCCCCACAAAGACCACTAGGAGCCGATGCAAAAGCAAAAAAGCCGTTTTATTGCAAGCTCAAGCTTGGGCTCCCCGGAGTCTCCGTTAAAAGGGATTGGAGCCAGGAGCCCTGAGCGCTGGAGCCCTGAGCCCTGAGCGCTGGAGCAGGGGGCTTTTATGGTCCCGTGCAGCGGGTGGGTGTGCACAGCTTGAAACAAAGGGGGCGCTTCTGGATTGGTCAGGTGGGGGGTCCCTGATTGGTGGGCAGTTGTCTCATGATTTCGGGGAATTGCCTGGGCTTACCTGGAAAGTTAAACTTACTGAGTGAAATGGTGGGGGGGAGCAAAACTTACCTCCTAAGATGGCGTTGCTCTGGTTCTTTCAGTTATAGCGCCAGCCACATACACCAAGAGTGGTGGGTTTGAACCCAGCCCAAGCCAGCTAAATAACTGTCAGGGCCAGGATTGACCAGGTCTCTGGCCCCAGCTTATCTAGGTTCCGGAAGCTGTTATCTTGCTTGGGAACAATTACCTTCAGATGCCTGAGGGCTATTCGCTTTAGCAGAAGGAAGAGAGAGAGAGAGAGAGACAGTATTTGAGGGAGAAAAGCAGTCTTGGTAGAGAGACACCGTGCAGGCGTTCCACTAGCAGGAGAAGCAAAAGAGTCAGAGTGAGCGTCCCTCCCACTGCCTCCTCCTGCAGCTTCTTATGGCTGTAATCCTGTGGCTACTTGCACCACAGGTGCTGAGTCTGCTAATCCCTGATGCTCTCGTCTTGCCAGCTCCCATGTTCTCATGTTGAGAGCCAAAACCCTTCCCCACGCCCTTGTCACCAAGGTGTTTCTTATGATTACTGAATGCTCCGAGCTTAGCTCTTGCTTCTCTTTGCCATGAGCTATATGGTCTGCTACAAACAACAATGACAACTGCAACAAAAAATAGCCGGGCATTGTGGTGGACGCCTGTAGTCCCAGCTACTTGGGAGGCTGAGGCAAGAGAATTACTTAAGCCCAACAGTTTGAGGTTGCTGTGAGCTGTGACATCATAGTACTCTACCCAGGGCAACATAGTAAGACTCTGTCTCAAAAAAAAAAAAAAAAAGCATTAGGCTGGGTAGTTTATAAACAACAGAAATTTATTGCTCACAGTTCTGGAAACTGGGAGACCCAGGACAAGGTATCTGTGGATTTGGAGTCCCCTTCCTCATAGGTGGTGCCTTCTATGTGTCCTCACAGAGCAGGAGGGGTGAGGAGCTCCCTCCCGCTGCTTTGATGAGGACAGCACTCTCATGGAGAGAGCAGAACCCAAATGACTTAATCACTTCCCAAAAGACCCCACCTATTAATGCTATCGAATTGGGGATTAAGTTTCAACATATAAATCTGGGGGAGGTGGACACCCACATTCAGACCACAGCAGGCCTCTCCGTTGTGCTCAGCAACTTAGCCCAGGAACCTGGCTATACCTAGCCTTCCATGAAGCCCATTCATCCAATCCAGTAATCGACCAGAGCAAGACCCCACATGACCCCAGGGGGCAGCTCCCAAAGGTGAGGGTAAGGCTGAGAGCATGCTGGAGCGTTGAACGGCAGGTTCTTGGTGGGGGGGGGAGTCAAACAAAGAATTGAAAGACATACTACTAATGAACAGAGAGCCACAAAAACAGACTAGGACAGGTGACTGTCCCTTGTGAGAAGAGAGCCAGAAAAAAGAAAACCTGCTTGCCACCCTCATGGGCAATCCATCCATCCACGTTCCTTCCAGGGAGGCACTTCAAGCCACACCAGGGTGTACCCTGGCCAGAGACTTTAAGTTGACACCCCCTGCTGAGCAGACAGGACAACCAGGAGGTAAGAAAGTACAGGCCACCTTAGAGTGTTCAGAGTTTACGGAAAGACCTAAAAAAAGCTCTACAAAAGTTAACACAAGGCTTAACAGTAGAGGGGTGGCAGAAACAGCTCACCACTTAAATACCCAAAGCCACCCTCTTTTCTTTCTTTCTTTTTTTTTTTTTTTTTGCCGTTTTTGGCCGGGACTGGGTTTGAACCTGCCACCTCCAGCATATGGGGCTGGCGCACTACCCCTTTGAGCCGCAGGCACTGCCCAAGCTACCCTCTTTTCAATGTGATATTCTTTCTTAATTTGCATAGTTCAAAGCAAAGATCCCATTAACCCTTAGCGTAACTTAGTGACCTGTTACAACACTCTACTTCAAGAGTTAATCTCCTAAATCAGTCCACCTGAACTACTCAAGATAGGCTTCTTTAGGGTAGGAGCTAAATTTACAAAACAGTAAGAACGGGAGACAGGGGGTGAAGGTCAGGAAGGTGCGCTGTGCAAGTTTAACTATAGGTTAAAGTGTGCCGTGAGATTTTAAAAAGGTTGAAAAACACTGCTGTAAACAGTAGAATGATCACCCAGTGATTAGTGGAGCCAAATGGCTGGGTGTGATACCAATGAAGGCAGACTGCTAACAGAGAAATGAAGGAAAGAGCCAGAGAGCCCTGATAACTGGCCATTCCAGGAGGAATGTGACCATGTCCAAGGCTGCACCCTCTGAAGAGCAATGAGGCTTCACATCACTAGGGAAATAGACTTCGCAAAAATAGTTCAGCTAAGTCATCAAACAACAAATAAGCAAGAAAATAACAAGTAGTTTAGAGATGTGGGTCCAGTACTCAAAGTTGCTATAATACACAGTAGAACCTCCACAGTTGACCACCCCGACCACTTCCTAAAGTTGACCTAATTTTGATAGACCGGACATGCTAGTTTCTAAAATGTCCAATTTCCAACAAAAAAATTACAGGCAAGGCAGCACCTGTGTCTCAAAGGAGTCAGGTGCCAACCCCATATGCCAGAAGTGGTAGGTTCAAACCCAGCTCCGGCCAAAAAAAAAAGAATTACAGGCCATGAAAAGAAACTGGAATATTTTACCATGCATGGGGGCGGGGGGAGCAGAAAACAGAAACTCAGAGAGGATACCAGATTTAACAGACTTCAAAGAAGTCATTATAAATATGTTTTAAGAACTAACTGAAATTCTGCTTAGAGAAGTAAAGGACGAGATGAAAACATCTCATCAAACAGAAAATATCAATAGAGAGATAGAAATGATAAAAACAAACTGAATGGAAATATGAGTTAAAAGTACAATAACTGAAATGAAAAACATATTGCAGGGGTTCAGCAGTAGATTTGAACTGACAGAAGAAAGTACCAGAAGCATGAAGATAGTACTTTCTATCTTCATAGAACATTTTATTTCCCACTTTTTCACACACCCTTTTCAGCACTTCCAAACAGTAAACATGACTATTTGCCCAGTTGGTACAAATTCATAATGAATAATCCCTCTGATATCAAAAAAGCTTTGACTCTTGATTTGGACTAATGAAAATTTTTGGGTCATGGCAAATTGGCTGACTTCCATTGTGCGCTGTGAGGTTTCCTATCAGGGTTGTGTTGATATAGCCATGTTTCATCACCATTGATAACACGGACCAAAACATCATCGTGTCTCTTCAACAGGTCCTGGCAAACTTTAACTCTCCTTTGCTTTTGTTTATCCGTGAGCTCCTTTGGGACTATTTCCACACAAACCTTTCTAATGCCAAGCTTTCTAGTTAAGATTTTCCTGTTACTCTGGCTCAGTGCCTGTGGCTCAAGTGGCTAGGCGCCAGCCACATATACCTGAGCTGGCAGGTTCGAATCCAGCCTGGGCCGGTCAAACAACAATGATGACTGCAACCAAAAAATAGCTGGGCATTGTGGTGGGCACCTGTAGTCCCAGCTACTTGGGAGGCTGAGGCAGGAGAATCGCTTGAGCCCAGGAGTTGGAGGTTGCTGTAAGCTGTGATGTCATAGCACTCTAACCAGGACAACAGCTTGAGGCTCTGTCTCAAAAAAAAAAGAAAAAATAAAAAAAGATTTCCATATTACTCTACCAATGTTTACTTGGTTTGCCATGCTTCTCACAGTCAGCTAATAATTCTGATGCAAAATTCCATGTTTTTATTGGTTCCTTCTGACCTCTCTTCATCAGTGATACTTTCTCTCCCCTCAAAAAAAGTTAATCCATTTGTACACTGCCATTTTCTTCATGGCATTATCCCCATACACTTGGAATATTATGTTCTCAATTTCACTTCCACTCTTGGCAAGTTTAACAAGAAATTTAATGTTTGTTCATTGCTCTAATTGAGCTCTGACATTCTCCCAACAGTACACAAACACATGTACAAAGCAACAAAAACATGAACACCACTCAGCAAGACACCACCACACATCGACACAAACACAGCTGCGAGACACTGATATACCAAGGTTATGAAACCTTACTGAGTTGTTTGTACAGTGCTACAAGTGCAGTGAACAAGGTGACAAATTTGCGAACTTAATTGTCAAACCTCATTGCTTTCTGGAAAGGCTATGATGACACCCAGCCCCCTCCACCCATACTTTTCCCTGATACTTGGCTGGTACCAGAGGCTTTTGCTCACCAATATTTGCCCAATTTCCTATAAAACTTTATTTACAAAAACATGCAGCCAGCCTGTGGGTAATAGCTTGCTGCATGAAAAACTTTGGCGCCCAGGTTCTAGCCCTGATAGGTTGCTTACTGTGGAGGCCACGCAAGTGTATGGGGCACAGTACTGGCCACATGGACTGGAACCACCTGCACTGTGCCTCCTACACCCAGATGCCTTCCCATCAGTTGGTCACCAGCCTGTGTCCATTTCTAGTCCAAGGTGTGCTGGCATCTATTCCCTCCTTTCCATCCTGTATCCCTCATCGAGCTCTGGCCTTAGCTACTCTCACCTCATGAGATTGTTCTCACCTTTCCATTTTCGGACAGGCCTCACAGCACGAAAGCCTGCCCTAAAATCAAAGCTGACCTTAAATACTCCCTGCTCGCAGTCTTTCCCTTCAGCCAGACCTGAACCTCCTGAGAGCCTGTTGTGTCCACTGAACAAAAGACCTTCAGGGTGCCTCACTCCCCTCTCTAGCAAGATGTAATAGGGGGGACAAAAGCCTCAGTCATCAAGATTAGTAATAGTTTAATACAGTATTTCTTAAAAACTAAAGTGAATGCAAAAAGTTCATGAACAAAAAATAAATAAAGACAGGATTAGGCTTTTGTTTTTGCCTCAGGCTCCGGGACTCTGACCTTGTCTTTGATTTTTTTATTGCATTAAAAGATTATTTATGGCAATGACTGAGATTTTGGGCACCCATCCCAGTCCCAGCCCCAGGAGAGATAAACAAGTAATCCTGGTAGTAATTTCAGAAAATGATAAGAGCTCCAAAGAAGATTAAACATTACCATATGATCCAGCAATTCTGCTCCTTGGCATATACCCAAAGGAAATGAAAACACACACACTCACATACACGCACACACACACACACTCTCTCTCTCTCTCACACACACACACACAAAAAAAAACCTGTATACAAATGTTCATAAGCAACATTATTCATAATAGCCAAAGAGTAGGAAAAAATAAAATGTGCATTAATGGATGAATGGTTAAGCAAAAATGTGGCTGTGATATTGTAAAATACAAATTTAGTCTTCATCTCTGTTTCCTGGCACACAACTCCTAAGATCCTTGGAATCTCCACAGAGAAGTCTTCCGTATACTAATGAGATGACAGGTGGCTGGCAGCCCCTAGACATCTTCAGGATGAGTGTGGGTCACAGAAAAGACCAAGGCAGGATTAGAGGACTGGGACTTCTAGCCCTACCCCCCAACCTCAGGGAGGGAAGGGGGCCAAAGGTCAGTTGATCACCAATGTCCAGAGGTTTGATCAGTCATGCTCATGTCATGAGGCCTTCATAAAACCCCAAAAGGACAGTGTTCAGAGAGCCTCTGGACAGCTGAACACATGGAGGATGTACATTCAGGGAGGGCTTGGAAGTGCCTTGACCCCCCCCCCACATCCCTTCATCTGTATCCTTCAGAATATCCTTTATAATAAACTGGTACAATGTTAAGTAGGTATTTCCCTTAGTTCAATGAAATGCTCCAGAAAATTAATGGAACCCAAAAAGGTGGTTGTGGGAACCCTAACTTGAAGCCAGTCAGTCAGAAGTTCCAGGGACCCTGGTTTGGGACTGCTGTCTGAGCGTGGGGGTAGTCCTGGGGATGACCTCTTACTATGGGCTCTGACTCTGCCTCCAGGTGGATCAGGTCAGAGTTGAATTAGAACAGTGGTCTCCAACCTTTTTGGCACCAGGGGCTGGTTTCATGGAACAAAATTTTTCCATGGATGAGGTGGGGGGACTGTGGCTTTGGGATGATTCAAGCACATTACAGATCATCAGGCATTAGATTCTTATAAGGAGCACATAGCCTTGACCCCCCACATGCACAGTTTACAGTAAGGTTTGTCTTCCTGTGAGAACCTAATGCTGTCACTTATCTGACAGGAGGTGGAGCTCAGACAGCAATGCCAGCGATGGGGAGCAGCTGTAAATACAGATGAAACTTCACTTGCTTACCCTTGGCTCACCTCGTGCTGTGGCCCCCAGTTCCTAACAGGCCATGGACCAGTACCACCAGGTCCTCAAACTCTTGGTCTTAAGTGATCCTCTTCCCTCAGCCTCATAGAATTAGAGGACACCCAGCTGGTGACTGCTGCAAAATCAAAAGCTTACTTGCTGCTGTGTGAGGAAAAAACACACACATTTGGCCACAGAAACCTTCTGTGTTGCTTGTTGTGGTATGAGAGTGGCAAACAAACAGTTTGAGATTTTCTACACTCAGTGGCATATTCATACGATGGAATATTATTCAGCCATGAGGAGGAATGCAGTTCATGCTTATGCTACTACACAGGTGAACCTTGAAAACAAAAATGAAAGAAGTTTGGCTCGGCACCTGTGGCTCAAGCGGCTAAGGCGCCAGCCACATACACCTAAGCTGGCGGGTTCGAATCCAGCCCGGGCCTGCCAAACAACAATGACGGCTGCAACCGAAAAATAGCCGGGCATTGTGGCGGGCATCTGTATTCACCTACTTGGGAGGCAGAGGCAAGAGAATCGCTTAAGCCCAGGAGTTGGAGATTGCTGTGAGCTGTGATGCCACAGCACTCTACCCAGGACGGCAGCTTGAGGCTCTGTCTCCAAAAAATAAAATAAAATAAAAAATGAAAGAAGTTAGATGTAAAAGGTTCCATGTTGTACGGTTACACTTACGTGGAATATCTAGAATGAGGGACAGAATTAATGATTGCCACGGACCGGGGAGGGAGAGTGAGGAGTGACAGCTAATGGCATGAAGTTTCTCTTTGGGGTGGTGGGCATGCTAGGGCATCGACGGTAGGGATGGTCGCACAACCTCCTGAATATACTCAAAACCACTGATTGTACACTTTTAAGAGGATACATTTTAAGGTATATACACTGTCATGGTAGGTGAATTACATCCTCATTTAAAGAAAAAGAAAGTAAAGCAGAATGAGGACGAGGTGACTAGGAAGGGCTCTCTGAGATGAAGACAAACTTGATGGGACCTGAGGGGCAAGAAGGAGCCAGCGAGGGGTTCAGCGAGGAGGAAGAACAATCCAGAGACCCCCCCTCTGTGTAGTCATTCATGCGCTTCTCACATAGTTATTGAACCCCTAGTCTGTGCTCGGTACTATTCATGGTGGGTACAGCAGGGAAGAAAACATCCTATAATGTAATATCGGGGCGGGAAAGCAGCAAAGGATGGGAAGGAAAACCAAATGGGAAGGGGAAGGCCTGTGGGGTGGAGGGCGTGGTGATTAAGGAGCCAGGAAGCTGCCTAAGAAAGTGACATTTGAGCAAAGGAGCAAGCAGAGCAGTGGGGGGATGACAGCAAAGAGGTGGAGGCGCCCAGCCAGCGGGACCTGAGGCCATAGCAGGGTGGGGCCTGGACTGCCGGGCTTGGGGAGCACGGGAGTATGGGGCCGGGGGAAGCGTGTCATCAAACAAGTGATCTGGCCAGACTCCTTTTCAAAAGATCGAGTTCCTCCAGATACAGGGATTCTGCACCCCTGACCCCTGATTGGCAAAGCTAGATAGCAAACTTAGTTTGGCAAGTGGGGTTGTTTTTGGATTTCATCTTTTTTTTGAGACAGAGTCTCACGATGTTGCCCTCGATAGAGTGCTGTGGCATCACAGCTCACAGCAACCTCAAACTTGGGCTTAAGTGATTCTCTTGCCTCAGCCTCCCAAGTAGCTGGGACTACAGGCACCCGCCACAACGCCCGGCTATTTTTTGCTGCAGTTGTTACTGTTGTTTAGCCAGCCCAGGCTGGATTCGAACCCACCAGCCTTGGTGTATGTGTCTGAGGCCATAACCACCTTGCCACAGGCACCGAGCCAAGTGGGGTTGTTTTTTAAAGGAACTCTTACGTTACATAAGTTTCAGATACAACACTGAGGCTAAACAGCTCTGCATGTCTGAATGCCCCTGGGCCAGAGTTCTCAAACGCAGAGGCGACTCTGCCTCCACCACAGTGGCACTGTGACACTGTGGCAGAGCCAGCGACCTGGGCCCCACCCCTAAGACTCAGACTCAGGGATTTGGGATGGGCCTGGGAGTTGCTTGGTAAAGTGTTCCCAGGTGATGCTGATATAGGTGGTCCGCGGTCCTCACTCTGAGACAACAGCAGTGCGGGCTTTGCAGACCACAGTGTGAAAGTCAACGACGGTCCAAAAGCACAAAGTGGTGGACCCAGCTCCCAGCCAGGCCCCTTAGCCCAGCCTGTGTGGTAGCTGCAATCTCGTTAATTGATGACAAACATTTCGAATTGAGAGATTATATATCACAATCCGGATCTCTGGCTGCCCTTGAGAATCTGCATCATCTGCCCCCTCTGGCCACATCCCCTCCAGCAGTTCACACCACCCCCAGGGGCTCCTCACACGCTCCCTTGGTACACCTGGGCTCCTGTCCTTGGCCTCTTCAGTTAGTTGTTCATGCAGCTATATGAGAATACCATAGACTGCATAACCCATACAATCATAGCCATTTATTTCGAACAGTTCTGGAGGCTGGAAGTCCAAGACCAAGGTGTTGGCAGACTTGGTGTCTGGCGAGGGCCTGATCGCTGGTTCGTAGAAGGCGCCTTCTTACTGTGTCTTCATGTGGCAGAAAGGGATGAGGCAATTAATTCCATTCTAAGGTCTTTACCTTCATGACCTAATGGCCTCCAAGACCCATCTCCTAATACCGTCCCATTGGGGATTACATTTCAACACATAAATTTGAGGGAATAGGAGGAACACGAACATTCTATCTACAGCAGCTGGGTTTGGGGCCCTGGAGGGGGCCCTTAGGATAGTGTCCACATGGTTTAAAATGGTATCTATGGCCCTGTGTGATCTGATCTGGGCTTAATTTCCATCCACTTAAAAATTAAAATACAGGGCGGCGCCTGTGGCTCAGTCGGTAAGGCGCCAGCCCCATATACCGAGGGTGGCAGTTCAAACCCGGCCCCGGCTGAATTGCAACCAAAAAATAGCTGGGCGTTGTGGCGGATGCCTGTAGTCCCAGCTACTCGGGAGGCTGAGGCAAGAGAATCGCGTCAGCCCAGGAGTTGGAGGTTGCTGTGAGCTGCGTGATGCCATGGCACTCTACCGAGGGCCATAAAGTGAGACTCTGTCTCTACAAAAAAAAAAAATTAAAATACAGTATTTTTTTCCTCCACCCCACCCCCTTCTTTTTACATCTAGCCTTTCAGGTGGGCCTGGCTGCCCTTCCTGATATCTGGGCTCTGAGCAGTGAAGCCAGAGCCTTTGCTGGCCAGGCTAGATGGCACAGATAGGGTGAGGTGCCAAGAGACGCAGGCTTCCCCTTTGCCCCTGGAATCCCACTTGCCCACATTCCAGAGGAGCAGCTGGACTGGTCCTTGAAAGGCCAGGGAGCGG
This sequence comes from Nycticebus coucang, assembly GCF_027406575.1. Classification (NCBI taxonomy): domain Eukaryota; kingdom Metazoa; phylum Chordata; class Mammalia; order Primates; family Lorisidae; genus Nycticebus; species Nycticebus coucang. Next base: position 83,702,325 of record NC_069796.1, read on the forward strand.
GTAGAGGCTCTCCCTCTCTGCCTCCAGGAGGATAGAGGGCTGTGCCATGGACCCAGGCAATAACATGGGAGAGTAATGGACCTAAATTTTGGCTCAACCATCCTGTTCTTGGAGAACAGAGGAACAGGCCTCTTCCACTGCAGGCAGCAGATAGATGTGGCCTCCTGCCCCAGGCACATCAGGCGTCAGTGCTGAGGCGATCAGTGAGGAATGGCTCTGAGACAGGTGTGCAAGCAGGGCGGATGCACACTGCCCCTGGGGAGCTTACCTGGGGCTTGAAGAGGTCACGTGAGCATGGAGACCCTCAGAAAGAGGTGTTTTGGTTACTATAGGGACCCCTTGCAGAGGAAAAAGTCACACCAGAAGGAGGCAGATGCTCCATGAGCATAATAAGGCCACAGTGACCGTGGGGACTGAACAGCAGGCCACAACATCCTAGTCCCAGGGACCTTGCACAGCAAAAGGGATCTTGCAGGCAGGATAAATTTAAGGATCTGGAGATAAGAGTGATCCTGCATTATCTAGGTCATCCCTAAATGTGATGACAAGAGCTCCTATGGGGGGAGGAGGAGGGAGAGTTGACCGTAGAAGAAGTGATGATGGAGGCGGCACCAGAGCGATTTGAAGTTGGTGGCAGCGTACACATGCTGACCTGCAGCACTGTGAGAGAATAAATTTGTGCTGTCTTAAGCCACAAGCTTGTGGTACCCTGTGACTACAGCCATGGAAAGGTGCAGGATGAATGTGTGGCGCAGCCTGAGCCGTCTCCAGAGAAGCTCACAGTTGAGGACTTGAGTGTGTTTGACTCCAGGGACCCTGAGGGAGAAGATGACCACTACTTTGCAGGTGCTAGACTTGGAAGCTGACAGTTCCAGCAGCCCTTCATGGGCAGAAAAGCAAAGACCTCCTTCTCAGTGTCATCCTAGGGCGAGGGCACTACCTGTCAGTCAAGGCCCCTCCACCCCAGGGAAGGGGCAGGAATGGGGTTAGGGAGGAAGGAAAGAGAGGCCCCTGGGGAATCCGGAGGGGACAGGTGTGGAAGGAAACAGGGAGAACAATCACTTGGCTCCTCCCTGAAGGTCTCCCAGTCAGTCACAACTCCAATCCACCTAGCCCTGCTCTACCTGGGGATGCTAACTGGAGACCTTTAGCAAGAGCATCTTATGCCTCCTAGCCTGGGCAGGGGTCAGGGAGGTCCTGCCGAGGAGGTGACATCTGTCATAGGGCTTGCAGGTGCAGGGTGCTGGCACACAGCAGGGGTTACTTCACTGAGCTGGCCTTTCTCTCCACCTCCCTGAGGGGGAAGGCTCCACCTACAAACAACACAAGCCAGCTCTGCACGATCCAGATGGAAAGGAGGCTTGTGGCCAGGGCACTGGGCAGCTCACAAGTCAAGAGGAAGGTGGGAGGACCAAGCTTGGGCAGGAATCAAGGCCCAAAGGACAGCCCAGGGCCTCCCACGAAATGACTCACCTGCCCCTGACCTCTGTGACTTAGCCCAGACGTGGCCCTCTGTAGAGTCTCTATCTGGACTTGGCCTCTAGGAGGGGCTGTGTGCCCACAGAGTGGCTCCTGGGACAGGAAGAAAGCACCCACCCCTGGGCTTCTGTGGGGGTGGCAGGGTAGCAGCACATAAGGCTCATCGTTGGTTTTAGAGACCAGAGGCTCAGGCATCTTTGGTGCTGAAGGAAGAGGAGACGCTGCCTCCGCACTATGGGCTGAGCTCAGGCTGGCACCCCTCACCGCTGTGCCCTTCACCCTCAGAGCTCCCACTCAAAGAGAACCTTCCCATCCCTCCTCCCTTCTTCTTTCCTTCCTTTCCTCCAAAGTCAAATAGTTCTTCCTAATCATATTAGTAACACATCACGACATTATTATTAATTTTAAGAATACTTAAAAATGTAAAAGAAAAATAAAAACATCAACAAAAACCCACTATCCAGAAATAATCACTGTTAAGCTCTTAATAAATATACCTCCAGAAATTACTAACATCTGTCCTAAGACACCTGTCTCCACATAAACAATGTATATCTACAAATTTACAGAATCCTAATGATTTCCTGAATGTGACTTTTCCTTTTATACTTGGTCTCTCCCTTCTCCTCCCCTCTCCACCCACATCCTCTGCCGAGGTTGCCCGTCTGTTTTTCTCCATACTTTTCTATAATCTTCACCACCCCACCCACCACACACACACACACACACACATTCAAGGGCACACAAGCATACACAGGCTTTGAGTCACAAAAATAGTATTCTATTTTAGATGCTTTTCTGCATCTTGTTTTTCTCATTCACTGATTCATCCTGGCATTCCCTCCCTCCGTGTCAACAGAAAAGTTTAAATCATTATCTTTAATGGCTGCATAATGTTCCATGGCATAGCTGCATCGTAATTAACTCAGCCATCCTACTATTCCTGAGTATTCATTTCACTTTTGGTTGTTTTCTTCTTGCCACAAAAACAATTATCTAATAAACATTCTTATACACAGTCATTGCATGCTGCTGATTTATTCCTATGAGACAAATTCCTAGGAGGAAGAACTGCTGGGTTGAAGAGTATGCCTTTTAAATTTTAACTGATGTTGCCAGATTCCTTTCAACCAGCCACATAGGAGAATAACCTGTTCCCCATATTCTCATCAGCACCAGATTTAGTTCTTTTTAATTTCCAGACATTTCACTGGAGACACACACACACATTAAACAGCATCTTAATACACAGGATGTTTTGAAACTGGCTACTTTTTCATTTAACACTGTGGCTCACAGAAGCCCCATTCTTTGGGAGGCTGTGATAGGATGGGAGGATTGCTGAAGGCCAGGAGTTCAAGATCAGCCTGGGCAACATAGTAAGAACCCACGTCTTAAAAACATTTCTTTAAATTAGCCAGGTGTGGTGGTACAACCCAGTAGTCCTACCTCCTCTGGAAACTGAGGCAGGAGGTCACTTGAGTCTAGGAGGTTGAGATTATAGTGAGCCTATGATCAGGCCACTGCAGTTCAGCCTAGGCAACAGCCTGAGATTCTGTCCTTCAAAAAAAAAAAAAGAATACTGAACCATAATAACTACCAACCTAGAATTTAATACCCACAGAAAATGTCTTTCAAAAATAGAAGTGAAATACTTTTTTTAATCATACAAAAATTGAAGGGCCAGTCATGATGGCTCACGCCTATAATCCTAGCATTCTGGAAGGCTGAGGCAGGTGAATTACTTGAGCTCAGGCGTTTGAGATCAGCCTGGGCAAGAGCAAGACCCATTCAAAAATGAACAGAAACAGAAAATAAAATGACAGCGGCACAGGCAGCCTGAGTCAAGAACAAAGTAACTTTACAAGTTTCAGGATAACAAAGAGAAATTGTATTGAGGAAGAACAAAGAGAAAGTTTAAAGCACTTCCAAAGAGAGTTGGAAGTGGATCCCTCTCATGAAAGGCAGAGGGAAGAGAGAGACAGACCCAAAGGCTGTGCAGCAGTATAAATACTCTTTCTCTCTGTTTGAAATCAGTTGCGACTCTTTCATTGGCCTCTCTGCACCTCCAGGCCATTATTGCCCTTTTCACTTTTTTTTTTTTTTTTTTTGTAGAGACAGAGTCTCACTGTACCGCCCTCGGGTAGAGTGCCGTGGCGTCACACGGCTCACAGCAACCTCTAACTCTTGGGCTTACGCGATTCTCTTGCCTCAGCCTCCCGAGCAGCTGGGACTACAGGTGCCCGCCACAACGCCCGGCTATTATTTTATTGCAGTTTGGCCAGGGCTGGGTTTGAACCCGCCACCCTCGGCATATGGGGCTGGCGCCCTACTCACTGAGCCACAGGCGCCGCCCACTTTTTTTTTTTTTTTTTGAGACAGAGTCTCACTATATAGCCCTCAGTAGAGTGGCACGGCATCACAGCTCACAGCAACCTCCAACTCTTAGGCTTAAGTGATTCTCTTGCCTTTACCACCCAAGTAGTTGGGACTACAGGTGCCCACCACAACGCCTGGCTATTTTTGTTGTTGTTGTTGCAGTTGTCATTGTTGTGTAGTAGGCCCAGGCCAGGTTCGAACCCGCCAGCCTTGGTGTATGTGGCTGGTGCCCTACCCACTGAGCTACGGCTGCCGCCTGATTATTGTCTCTTTCTATTGGTCTTGGGTTACCTAGGTTACTTCATACCCAAATCCTTTTCCCATTTTGTGGATGAACTGTTGAGTGGCGAATGATCCTACGGGCCCTCCAGACTTCCTAGTTTCGAAGGCCAGGTTTTCCTCCCATTACCCTTAAAGCTCCTTTCTTTGTGTCCCTATTCATTTATTACACGAATATCTTACATAATGCTTAGCAAAATTTCTTGATACAGGCTCGGTGCCATAGCACAGTGGTTACAGTGCCAGCCACATACACCGAGGCTGGCAGGTTCGGACCCAGTCCGGGCCAGCTAAACAGTAACAACTGCAGGCGGAGGGAGGGTGATAGGTGGGATCACACCTGCGGTGCATCTTACAAGGTTACATGTGAAACTTAGTAAATGTAGAATATAATTGTCTTAACACAATAACTAAGAAAATACCAGGAAGGCTATATTAACCAGTGTGATGAAAATGTGTCAAACTGTTTATAAAACCAATGTATGGTGCCCCATGATCGCATTAATGTACACAGCTATGATTTAATATTAATAAAAAAAAACAAACAGTAACAACTGCAATAAAAAATAGCCGGGTGTTGTGGCGGGCGCCTATAGTCCCAGCTACTCGGGAGGCTGAGGCAAGAGAATCGCTTAAGCCCAAGAGTTTGAGATTGCTGTGAGCTGTGACGTCACAGCACTCTACCGAGGGCGACACAGTGAGACTCTGTCTAAAAAAAAAAAGTTCTTGATACAGAAGAAAAGTGATCCCAGAGATAATTACAGACATAAAGAAAGGAGGGAAAACCACAGGAAGGGTAAATATTTAGGTTAAAATAAATTAATATTGACTGAGTAGGGACTTTGCAAAACAGTAATAATAATGCTCTAAAATAAAACACATACCAAAAGTAATGCAAAATCCAGGAAAAGTATATGAAATTAAAGTGTCTCAAGCATTGAGCATGAATAGGAAAACAGTAAAAAGTAGCAATTTGCACGTAACAAGAATACTTGTTGTTGCAGGCTCTAAGTTAACCACTAAATGAATAAAGTACATACACATAGGCTCCAGGAGTGGTAGCTCATGCCTATAATCCTAGCACTTTGGAGGACTAGCTCCTTTGTCTTGCAGAAAACAACTCAGAAGTTCAAGTAGTTAGTCAAGGGAAAGGATTGCTAAAAAAATATATAGGGGGTTATTGAAATTTGTTCATAAAGCCACAAACTGCACCCATAAAGACAGTGAATGAAATCTGTAAGTGTTATGTGTGTTCTGATCGCTCCACCATCCGGCCATTCCCCATCTCTCCTCCTCTCTTCAGGCCTCCCTATTCCCTGACAAATCACAATGCTGAAATTAGGCCAATCAATAACCCTACAATGACGTCAAAGTGTTCAAGAGAAGGAAGGGACATAACATTGCTTGCTTTAAATTAAATGCAGGAAATGATCAATCTTAGGGAAGAAAGTGTGTCAAAAGTTTCTTTGGCCCTAAATGGTGATTTTTTTTTCTTATAATTTTAAAAGAAACTAAAATACTTCCATGATCCCCTAAGAATTCGTGGGTTCCAGGCACTGTGCCTGCTGCACACAAGTCAGCCCTGACTGGGTGGTGCTTTCCTTGCCCAAGCTGAGGCCCAGTGCTGCCCTTAAACCTAAGGAGGTGGGGCTCACCCAAAGCCCCCTGGCCAAGGGAGGGAGTGAGGGGCTCACAAAGAAACAGCAAGTGTCTTTCACAGTTGAGGATGCAGCCTCCTGTGGCTGGTCCCCTCCTTAAAGCCACACTTCCAGGCCTGAATCAGAGCCAGGGTCAGGGGAGGGAGTTGGGTGCTTGGGGATAAGACATGACAAAAACGCGGTGGGGCCCTTGCGTCAAGATCTCAAGAAGATCCACCCATTTGAAAGTAAATCCCAGAGGCCTTTTGAACTTGTTGGCTAGACAGCAAACCTGGGGCTGACCTCATTCATTAAACCATTTATTTATTCATTCCTTTAGTCAATCAGTCAATTTTTATCGTGTGTTAAAATCTTCCGTCTTGGGCGGCACCCATAGCTCAGTGGGTAAGATGCCGGCCACATACACCCAGGTTGAAGGGTTCGAACCCAATGCCAACAATGACAACTGGAACAAAAACATAGCCAGGAGCTGTGGCGGGCGCCTGTAGTCCCAGCTACTTGGGAGGCTGAGGCAAGAGAATCGCTTAAGCCCAAGAGTTGGAGGTTGCTGTGAGCTGTGACACCAGGGCTCTCTACCTAGGGTGACATAGTGAGACCCTGTCTCAAAAAAAAAAACAAAAACTGGGTTATAGCTTTCATGTGAGAGCCCCAAATTAGTTTCATAGTAGGGCTGAGTACATTGGGCACTTTTACTTCCATTCTTGAGATACTTTACTAAGAAGAATATGTTCCAGCTCCATCCATGTAAACATGAAAGAGGTAAAATCTCCATCTTTCTTTAAGGCTGCATAATATTCCATGGTGTACATATAACACAATTTATTAATCCATTCGTGGATTGATGGGCACTTGGGCTTTTTCCATGACTTAGCAATTATGAATTGGGCTTCAAAAAACATTCTGGTACAAATACCTTTGTTATGTTGTGATTTTTGGTCTTCTGGGTATATGCCCAGCAGAGGAATTACAGGATTGAATGGCAGATCTATTTTTAGATCTCTGAGTGTTCTCCATATATCTTTCCAAAAGGAATGTATTAATTTGCATTCCCACCAGCAGTGCAGAAGTGTTCCCTTTTCTCCACATCCACGCCAACATCTCTGGTCTTGAGATTTTGTGATATAGGCTAGTCTCACTGGAGTTAGATGATATCTCAAAGTAGTTTTGATTTGCATTTCTCTGATGATTAAAGACGATGAGCATTTTTTCATATGTCTGAAGGCCTTGCGCCTGTCTTCTTCAGAGAAGTTTCTCTTCAAATACCTTGCCCAGCCTGCGATGGGATCCCTTGTTTTTTTCTTGCTGATGCGTTTGAGTTCTCTGTGGATTCTGGTTATTAAACCTTTGTCAGAGATATACCCTGCAAATATCTTCTCCCATTCTGAGGGCTGTTTGTTTGCTTTACTTACTGTGTTCTTGGCTGTGCAGAAGCTTTTTAGTTTGATCAAGTCCCAGTAGTGTATTTTTGAAGCTGCTTCAATTGCCCGGGGGGTTCTCCTCATAAAATACTCGCCCCGACCAATTTCTTCAAGGGTTTTCCCTGCACTCTCCTTTAGTATTTTTATAGTTTCATGTCTTAAGTTTAAATCTTTAATCCACTGAGAGTCTATCTTAGTTAATAGTGAAAGGTGTGGGTCCAATTTCAGTCTTCTGATGAATCATAAATCTTTTGATAATGTCCCATTGTCCTCAAGGCTGTTCTTTTTTTTCTTTCTTTCTTTATTTTTTTGCAGTTTTTGTCAGGGGCTGGGTTTGAACCCGCCACCTCTGGCATATGGGGCCGGCGCCCTACCCCTTTAAGCCACAGGCGCCTCCCAAGGCTGTTCTTTTCTTTACTCTTTTTTTCTTTTTGGCCAGGGCTGGGTTTGAACTCGCCACCTCCAGCATATGGGACCGGCACCCTATTCCTTGAGCCACAGGTGCCGCCCCTACTCTTTTTTTTTAAAGTTAAAATGCATGACCTATGACACCCACTCTCACACACACCCCACCTCACAATCTGCAAATCTGAGGACATTGGGGCGCCAGGCTGAGGACAAGATCCCTGACTATGGATGGGCCAGGGTTCCAGGGCGGCCCAGCTCCACCCTGTAGACCTTCTGGCCACCTGGGTCTGCAGACTCCCAAGCAGACCATGGAGAGGCCCAGATTGCACCACAGCCAGTTCCAACTAGCCCCTTCTCCACAGTTTGGGGAACCTTATTCTTCACACCATTTCTTGGCTTCTGGGGGAGGGGGGGTCCCTAGGTTTCCCTGTGACTTTTTCTGTCTGTCAGATCGAAGCTCAAAAGAGCCTGCAGCAGAGGTACTGTGGCCACTCAGAGCAGCCCAGACCTGAAGCCAAAGTCGCTTTGTCTCTACTGTTCAAATTGGTAAAACGCAAATGATTGATACCATGTGAAGAGGAACTAGAGTATCTACTCTCAAACTGGATCATTACCACTCCTCTCTCATCAAGTGCACTATTTCCTCTGTCAGCTCCGTTCTGCTGTACATCTCACCTATTGGAGTTTTACATTTGCCCCTAAAAACCTGCTTGTAACAGTGGCCTAACTGCACTCTTCGCCATGGTTACTGGAGTCTGAGTCATCAGGTAGCTGTCCTCGCTTTCGCTCAAATAAACTCTATAAATCATATTTTGTGCTTCGGTTTCTTCCTTTCAGGGCAACATCCCCATTGGGGCAAGCTGCGTGAAGGGTGCACAGGATTTTTAGCACTGTTTTTGCAACTTCTTGGGAATTTGTAATTATTTGTAAATAAAGTTCTTTTTAAAAATTTTTGCTCTGTTGCTTTGGGTCTGTCCTGTGGAGCTTGGAGTTAAGCCGGGGATTTGTATCAGCTCATCACTGAATGAGGGACCCCCTTCTCCAGCACTCTCCTCTCTGGGATTCACCCCACAATCAATGATCATATGGGTTTCCTTGTGGAGTTTCAGGTGCTAGGACCATAATATAGGTCTGTACTTGGGGTCCCCTAAGTAGGGGAAGGACAGGGAAAAGGAAAAAGAAAATGAGCCCAAAGATCTCCTTTTCACACACACTTCTTGCAGACCCCCTTCTGCAAGGCAAAAGAAATGGTGTGATGCTATAAAATACATACTTGGGCTTCAACCCGGTTTCTGGACACTGGGCTAAAATCCTTAGACTCTCCACAGTGTTACTTTTTGTGTGCTACTGCAGTGACTGGTGGCGGACAGTCCCTACGCAGCTTCGGGACAGGGCTGGTCACCAGGAAAGCAGGATTACTTCAGGGAGAGGAGAGGACCTTCGATAGCCAATGATTTGATCAGTCATATCCATGTCATGAAGCTCCCCAAAAGGACTGATTTGCGGGAGCTTCCAGATAACTGACCCTGGGGAGGTTTCTGGAGGGCTTGGAAGTTCCCGTCCCCTTCCCATATAACTCACCCTCTGTATCTCTTCATTTATATCTTTTCTAATTACCTTTATAATAGATAGTGACTGTAAGTGTTTCCCTGAGTTCTGTGAGCTGCTCCAGCAAATGAACCGAGTCAAAGAGGAGGCTGTGGAAACCCCTACTTGTAGCCAGTTGGTTGGAAGCACAGAGAAAACACCCTGGTGCTTGTGGTGGTCGTTGGAAATGAGGGGCAGTCCTGGGGACTAAGCCCAGAACTGGGATCTGACATTGTCTCCAGGTAGGTAGTGTCAGAATTGGCATGAAGGACACCCAGCAGTGTCCGCTGCAGAATTGCTCGCTTGCTGGCGTTTAGGGGAATCTGCCTCCCACATTTGGTCATGGAAGACTTCTGCGTTGATTGCGTGGTGAGAGCAGAGGGACGCATTTGGGGTTGGTCCACTCACAGATGGTTCTCTGGTGTCTCTCTGCCCAGGCCTGCTGCACAGGGGCCAACCTCACTTCCAAACTGGGAAACAAGTGAGAGAGGATGCCTGGGAAAAGTAAGATCTGAAAGAACAAAAGGCTTCTCAGGGGAGCCCAAGGACACTCCTGCAAAGTCCTCCCCGTGGCGATTCCGCTCTTAAGAATTTGTAGAAACTTAACTTCCTGGGACCTTGAAACTAATGCTTGCTCCCACTTTTGTAAAAGCCCATGCCCACCTTCACGGGCTCAACCAATGAGAAAGGTACCAATGAACAAGGAGCCCTGTAAAGGGAAAGGACAGAGGCGGTCATGGTGCTAAGCCATTTTGGGTTAGTCTGCTCTAGTTTGATGTGGCTCCAGGAGCTGAAATAAAGCTCTTCCTCTTTCAAACACAAGTGTTTGGGTGTTTCCTTCTCTCCATTGGGCCTCATTTTCCTGCAACACAAGAAAGAAGAGAAACTGGGAAACTTGCCCTTGAAGGAGTCATTCTTCAAGTTTCCTCTCTTCTCCCTAATCCACCTGCTACTGCCACCATTCCAGAGTCTGAAGCTGGTTACTGCTTACTTTGTCCAGAGGTTATGTTGTCATCAGTGAGAAAGATTGATTGCAGTGGTTTGACCCCCACCTTGACCAGCTGCAGAACCAATAAGTATAACTTTATCTCCTCAGTTACTCAAGTAAGACCAATGTTGATCCTCTTATGTTAAAGATAAAGAACCTGAGGCTTGATAAGCTATAGTCACCTGCCTGAGTCTGCACAGCCAATGCTAAGGTTTCTGTCCATTTAAATTAGCTGATGGAATACATATGTGGAGTGGAGAGGGCAAAGAGGCAGCAGATGGAAAAATAGTACGGTGAGGAGGAGAGACGGTAAAGTGGGAGAGAAAAGGAAGGGAATCTCCTTCCCGTGAGTCAGGATCGTACCAAGCAATGGCAGCTCAACACTGAGGGCACCCCCGCCCCCACTCCCACCCCAAGGATGCAGCTGAAACCACCCTTTACAAATCAATAAAAGGGTACAAGGTGAGAACTGTAGTAAGGGCCTAAAACTCAGAAAAGGGACGGGCCTCACTAATCAGCAGCAGCAGCAACCACTGTCCCCTTATCTGTTTGATAATAACCAGCCACCGTCTATTTGCTTCTCTGTAATTGCTACTCTGGAGTCACATAACTGGTGGTCATGAGGATTCTTCACTTTGTCTTGTCCATATATAACATCACCTTTTTTTTTTTTTTTTTTTTGAGACAGTCTCACTTTGTCACCCTTGCCCTCTGTAGAGTACTGGAGCATCATGGCTCACAGCAACCTCAAACTCTTGGACTCAAATGATCCTCTTGTTTCAGACTCCTGAGTAGCTGGGACTACAGGCAGCCGCCACAATGCCAGATATTTTTGGAGACAGGATCTCACTCTTTTTGTTTTTTTTCTTTTTCTTTTTTTTTTAGAGACAGAGTCTTACTTTGTTGCCCTCGGTAGAGTGCCATTGCGTCACAGCTCACAGTAACCTCCAGCTCTTGGGCTTAGGTGATTCTTTTGCCTCAGTCTCCTGAGTAGCTGGGACCACAGGTGCCCGCCACAACGCCAGGCTATTTTTTTCTTGCAGTTTGGCAGGGGCCAGGTTCGAACCCTCCACCCTCAGTATATGGGACTGGCGCCCTACTCACTGAGCCACAGGTGCCGCCCATTGTTTTTTTTCTTTTTTTTTGAGACAGAGTCTCAAGCTGTCGCCCTGGGTAGAGGCATCGCAGCCAACAAACTCTTGGGCTTAAGTGATCCTTTTGCCTCAGCCTCCCAAGCAGCTGGGACTATAGCCACCCACCACAATGTCTGGCTACTTCTTGGTTATAGTTGTCATTGTTTGGTGGGTCTGGGCTGGATTCAAACCCACCAGCTCTGGTGTATGTGGCTGGCGCCTTAGCCGCTTGAGATACAGGTGCCGAGCTCAGGGCCTCACTCTTTCTCAGGTGGGTCTTAAACTCCTGAGCTCAAGCAATCCACCCACCTTGGCCTCCCAGAGTGCTAGTATTATAGCTGTGAGCCACCACACCCAGCAGACAAGGTCACCCTTTTGAAACCTAAAGATAATTTCTGAGATATCTTCCAGGCCCCACATTCCAGTGGATTGGCTGACATGCCCAGGCCAGCAGACCACACCATGAAACGGACTCAACTGGAAACAGACTCAACTGGAATTGTGACCCTAACCCAGGAACTGACTCAACACAGAAAATGATTTCTATACACCCATAAATTTTGCCTAGAACCTAACCAGTTAGCACACCCAATTGCCTAGTCCTTTGCTTGCCAAATTTTCTTTGAAAATCTCATCTTCCAAATTCTCAGGGAGGTGGATTTGAGAAATTCCTCCTGTCTCCCTGCATAACAACTCTGTGGAATTAAACCCTTTCTCCATGGCAACTCCGACTGCCTCAGTGTATCAGTTCTTCCCTGTGCAGCAGGCAAGCAACCCAGTTGGGTGGAAACACAGCCCCTTACATGATCCCCTTCCTCCATGAGGTTGGTGGGAGCACATCAGCCAATCTATGACATGATCTTACCTCCTTTCTCAGTCGGGGCCCAGGCCGCAACTGATCAGTCTTGGCAATTCCTTGATGGTCCTATTTGTCCAGGGTGGTTGAGCAGTTATCCAAATTGGCTGAAGATGAGGATTTTTATCCTGTCACTGAGGGAATTCTTTCTCACTTCCTGTCCTACAGAAGCAAGGAAATACGTTTCCCTCCTGCTGCGGACATGCTTACAGCTATGAGAACAGAGGGCCTGGGGGACAGAGTTGTGAATGGCTGTGTCACCCTCACTAAAGTGCCATGGCATCACAGCTCACAGCAACCTCAAACTCTCAGGCTTAAGTGATTCTCTTGCCTCAGCCTCTCAAGTAACTGGGTCTACAGGTGCCTGCTACAATGCCCAGCTATTTTTTTTAGAGACAGGGTCTTATTGTGGCTCAGGCTGGTCTTGAACCTGAGAGCTCAGGCAATCCACCCACCTCACCTCCCAGAGTGCTAAAATTACAGGTGTGAGCACTGCACCCAGCCTGTCCTACAATTCTATCCAATTCTGACATTAACTACTTACAGTCATGATCACTCAACAGTTTTAAGGTCCCTGTTCCATAGGCAGTCCACATATCAGACACTGTTACTGAAAGACTTGGGGCAGGACCCCCCCCACTCTGTCCTGAATGACGACGACCCCAATCAACCGCAAGAGACGGCACTTGATGCAATCAGCAAGAGGATTTTATTCCAGCATGCTGGGGCTTAACTCGCAACTCTTTTAGGAGCAGAGGAGTCAAGCCCTGAACAGCAGCTTTTATAAGCTTATAAAGGCAAAAACCACAAAGTAGGGATGGGTAGCAAACATAGCAGGGGCTTTTCCAGATAAGAAGAACTCTGGTTCATTACTCATCTGTCTTAAGACAAGATCAGCAGTTAAACATTTGCTTAGCTTTTTTTTTTTTTTCTTCTCAGAACCAATTACCGGTTATCTGCTTCAGCTCAGGGCTATTTCCTAGGACAGTTACAAAAGGTCACATTCTTATGGTAGGGGGCGAGAGGTGCTGCTACATGGCTGGTCCCCCCCCCCCTTTTTGGATTTGGTAGTACTTTCCTTCATTACCCACACCTCCTCCTGACTTGGTTACAAGGTTGGGGTTCCTACAATCTTCCCTACTTCAGATTCTATAATTTTCTTTTTTTTTTTTTTTTTTTTTGTAGAGACAGAGTCTCACTTTATGGCCCTCGGTAGAGTGCCGTGGCATCACACAGCTCACAGCAACCTCCAACTCCTGGGCTTAAGCGATTCTCTTGCCTCAGCCTCCTGAGTAGCTGGGACTACAGGCGCCCACCACAATGCCCAGGTATTTTTTGGTTGCAGTTCAGCCGGGGCTGGGTTTTAACCCGCCACCCTCGGTATATGGGGCCGGCGCCTCACCGACTGAGCCACAGGTGCCACCCCAGATTCTATAATTTTCTAGAATGACTTACAGGACTCAGGAAAACCATGTATGCAAAAGGAAATAAAAATCTCAGGACCACCCTTCCCAACTCCCTATGCAAAAGGAAGGTCAGGCTGGGAGGTTGAGTCATGCAACACCCCTTCCAAATGAATAGCTATTACTAACATTATGCATCAGCCAGATTCCCATGGAAAGGTAAAAGTCTTCTGTGTGGGAAAGGAATCCTCATAGCCCTGACAGGAGTGCAGTCATTTTAGAATAGCAGGTCACAAATCAGCAATCCCTTCCCCAGTCTCCTGGAGTGACTCAAGGCCAGAGTTCCTGGAAACACTCCACCTATATCTTGACCCTAAGGATATGCTCATATCTTGGCCTGTACTAGAGAAAAGCCCCAGGCAGGACTCCAGCTCTCTTCCTCATTTCAGCTACACTGATAAGGCTAATAAAAGCCCTTAGTAACTGTGTGGGAGCTGAGCTGACACCTGGTCAGTCTCCATTCTTCTTTTCCCCTCTATTAAAGTCTTTCCTTGTTCTTGGACTGTCCTCCTCTTCCTTTTTACAGATCCTTACCCTGATTCTATGCCAGGACCTCACACTCAGCATTTGCAAAAGACTCCCCCACAGACCATTTATAATGGAATTATTTGCTGGCCTCCTTTAAACAAGGACATGGCAATTATAGCTTCAGTTCTGTAATCTAAGCCTAGCTCCTAAAACTAAAGTCTATTTGATTCCCCGCTAATAATGTTGATTTCAAGCTTATCTTTCCAGGTGCAGAGCAGACACAAGATAGGATGAAATATTCTTCCACCCATCCAAAGACATCTGCACAATTGATTCTTCCTTTTATCACCTTTTCTGCTCATTCACCTTATCTTTTGTAAGATGTAGATTTCCTGGACCTCACAAGAGTGTAATCATTTGTCTTACTCTCCCTCCTTTTTATTTACTTATTTTTTTCCTGTAAGCCTTCCCTTAAATGCTGAAGCTCCCAAATGCCCCTATGGAAAAATAGTCACACACTTATCTGTGGTTTGTGTTTTTCCTGAGGTTGGCTTACTGAACCTCCATTGATTGAGATCTTTATCTCCACCACTTATTACTGGTTTGTTATAAAGGATAAAACTCAGAAACAGCCAAATGGATGGAAGACATGCAAAGGGCAAAAGGTAGGGATAGGGCCTAAGCTCCCAAAGCCTCTCTGGGAACATCCCCCACACCTCCGTCCGCCAACCCAGAAGCTATCTGAGCCCTGTCGTATGGAGGTTTTCATGGAGGTTTCATTATATAGGCATGATTGATCAAATTATTGGCCATTGTTAACTAAATTCAGTCTCCAGCCTTTCCCTGCCTTGGAGGGTGAGGATAGGACTCAAAGTTCCAAGCCTCAAATCACAAGGTTGTTTCCCCTGGCAATTAGCCCACATTCTAAAGCAACTGTAAACTAAAATAAAATCTTAAGGCTCCCTCCATCCCCGTGGCTGACTGACTGAAACCCCCCCTTGGCCAAGGGGTTACCCCAAAAATTAATTGCTAGCCGTGAGAAAGGAGATCAGACATACCTCATTATGTCCCCCTGCCTTCTTAGAGATGTCCTTTCTGACTCATGAACAAACCTAAGGCTATGCAAGGTCCTCAATATACATGACAAACAACTTGAGTCTGGGTATGTGTCTGGTAGTTTGTCTCTGATTAACACACCCTTATGTTATCTCAAAACCCACCTAGAGAGGGGGAGACAAGATGGCGGACTGAAGCCAGCTTTCAACAAAGGCTCCCGTCCAGAAGGAGAGTTAAGAGACAGGAATTTAGTAAGTATCCTGGTGGACTTGAGCCTCACCAAGAGAGAAGGCTGAAGAACGCACATCAACACCGCTGAGGCAAGTTGTGATCACAAGGACGCAAACAAAAGGTAAAAAATCCACCACCAAGCGGACGGGAGTCCCCCTCCCCCATGAGACCGGCTCTAAATTGAACAAGCTGGCAGAAATTGAACAAGCGGGCAGAAATTAGAGCCCTTTAATTTCCACGGTCTCTCCACGGGAGAGACCTTCTAAAAACTGGACCTACCTCCCCTACTGGGGTGCCGTGGCATTCTCCTGCCGGACATAGGGCTGAATAAAACTTTGGGAATCCTCTGCTGGCAACCCTGAATCCCCGGCGCTCCCCTCCCGCCCACTGAGGTCTGGAGGCCTGTCCCCCAGGACTTCGGATCCTTGGGTGATTTCTCAAGGGGAGTGGACAGTCCCCTTGAGTGCGACTGGTCAGCATTGACTCTGAGGCGCGCCGAGTGAGGAGAGGGCACCGGGCTGAGGGGGAGTCACGCCTCGCGGCACTTCCCTGCGGTGCAGTGCAGCAACCCTCCCCGGGCATACGGGGCCCAAGACTGAATCAGACTCTGGCCTCCCCGCTGAGAGCTGAGAGCCCCTACTCTCACTCGGGGTCTGAGGGCCTATCCCCCAGGAGTTCGGATCCTTGGGTGATTTCTCAAGGGGAGTGGACAGTCCCCGAGTTGCGACTGGTCAGCATTGACTCTGAGACGCGCAAGTGAGGAGAGGGCACCGGGCTGAGTCACGACTCGCGGCACTTCCCTGCGGTGCAGTGCAGCAACCCTCCCCAGGCATACGGGGCCCAAGACTGAATCAGACTCTGGCCTCCCCGCTGAGAGCTGAGAACCCCTACTCTCACTCGGGGTCTGAGGGCCTATCCCCCAGCAGTTCGGCTCCCTGGGTGATTTCTCAAGGGGAGAGCACAGTGCCTGAGCTGCGTCAGGTCAGCGCTGACTCTGGGATACGTGAGCGAGGAGAGGGCACTCTGCTGAGGGGAAATCAAGCCTTGGCGGCACTTCCCTGCGGTGCAGTGCAGGAGCCCTCCCCGGACCGTAGTATTGCGTGAAACTGAATGAAACTCTAGCTTCCCCCCACCCCACTCCCAATAGGGGTCTGGGGGCCCATCCCCCAAGAGTTCTGATTCTTGGGGGATCTCTTAAGGGGTGTGGACCCAGCACAAACTGCGGCCGCTCAGTGCTGACTCTGGGGCGTGGGACAGAGGAGAAAAGGGTCGCCTGAGTGCCCACACCAGAGCAGCAGTTCCCTGGAGGTAGATCAACAGCCGTTTTTTCTTTAACGGCAGAACGCTCACTTCTGGATATTCTGAGGCCACACCCCCTGTCTCCCTGGGCAACCAGAGGAGGCCACCGGTGACACGGCTCACAAACCCGGAAGCCTCCAGGGCGGGGCCGACCCAGAGAGGTGTTCAGACGCAATTCTCCAGCAGCAAAGACGTTTGAACTCAAAACAGCCCGTCTCCTGTAGGCGACGACAAGAACAGAGACAGAACCTCACAAAGTTGTCTGTTCTGTTCTGTTCTGTTAGCAGCATGCATCAGGGACGGGGCTAAGCCTGAGTGAACACCTCCTTCCCATCACCTGCATCAAACACTCAAAGATGTCAGGCCCCATCTCCTCCTGCTAGATAGCGGCAGTCTGCGGGGGCCTGGCAGACTTCCTTGCGATTCAGGCAGGTGCAAACCCCTGGAGTGTCTGTTCACTGCAGGCAACTGGGTTAGCCATCTGCAGAGATACCAGTGACTGGGTCCGACGGAGGGGCAAAGTGGGGAAGGAGACGTCAACCTTCCCAGACTGCTCTGTTTGCTGGGTGGCTCCTCCTGACTCCACGCTGCACTGGGGTGAGCCGTGTCAGAGGAGCCACCAGGCCCCTGTGATCCAGTTCCCAGAGACCTCTTGAACCCTTCCACCCGAGACAAGTGCCGATTGAGACAGTTGATTCGGACCTTTTGAACTGGGCTAATAGACTGAGGACTCTTCAGGCGGTGCCCTGGGTGTGCGATTGTAGGAAGGTTTCATTCTCCTTTTCCAACTGGGGCCAGAGGTGGGCAGGCGGGGTGACTTAATTGCTGATTTTTCCACACAGCTGAGACTTCAAGCCAGAGTAGAAGTTGCAATAGGATCGAACAGAAACCAGCTGAAAACAAGACAGAACCACTTTGCTCCACCACACCAGACAGGGCCCCAGTTTCTCAGGCCACAACACTCTACGGGCCCTCGATAAAATCCCAGGGGAAAAACCAAAGGGAGTAAACCATGGGGCGGAATCAGCGGAAAAACTCTGGTAACATGAATAACCAGAATAGATCAACCCCCCCAAGAAAAGATACGGCAGATGTGATTGAAGATCCCATTCATAAACAACTGGCTGAGATGTCAGAAGTCGAATTCAGAATTTGGTTTGCAGACAAGATTAATAAAATGGAATTAGGAATTCGAGGAGAAATTCAAAAATTGTCTCAAGAATTTAACGAATTTAAAGACAAAACCACCAAAGACTTAGACACACTGAAACAAGAACTTACAGCCCTCAAAGATATGAAAAATACAGTAGAATCCCTCAGTAACAGAATGGAGCAAGCAGAAGAAAGGATTTCTGACATTGAAGATAAAGTCTTCGAACGCTCCCAATCTCTCAAAGAGGAAGAGAAATGGAGAGCAAAAACGGATCACTCACTCAGAGAGCTCTCAGATAATTCGAAAAAAAACAACATAAGGGTTATAGGAATTTCGGAGACTGATGAAGTAGCTGCCAAGGACACAGAGGCCCTTCTACATGAAATTATGAAAGAAAATTTTCCAGACATGCCTAGAGAATCTGAAATTCAGATAGCAGACAGCTTCAGAACCCCAGCACGATTCAACCCCAATAAGCCATCTCCCAGACATATCATAATTAGCTTCACTAAAGTTAACATGAAAGACAAGATTCTCAAAGCAGCCCGGCGAAAGAAAACTATAACGTACAAAGGTAAGAATATTAGAATAACTGCAGATCTCTCTGCTGAAACTTTTCAAGCCAGAAGAGGCTGGTCATCAACTTTTAATCTCCTAAAGCAAAAAAACTTTCAACCCAGGATCTTGTATCCAGCTAAACTGAGTTTCATCTATGATGGAGAAATTAAATACTTCAATGACATTCATATGTTGAAAAAATTTGCCATAAGTAAACCAGCTCTTCAGGATGTTCTCAGACCTATCCTCCACAATGACCAACCCAATCCTATACCACAAAAGTAAACTCACTCAGAATCTTCGGATCAAACTCCAACTTCCACACTGGCGAAAGGATTAAAAATGTCCACTGGACCTTTGAAAAACTCGATACCCAAAATTCCACCAGACTTATCCTTACTCTCCATCAATGTGAATGGCTTAAACTGTCCTCTAAAGAGGCATAGGTTAGCTGACTGGATACAAAAACTCAAGCCAGATATTTGTTGCATACAAGAGTCACATCTCAACTTAAAAGACAAATACAGACTCAGGGTGAAAGGATGGTCATCCATATTTCAGGCAAATGGTAATCAGAAAAAAGCAGGTGTTGCAATTTTATTTGCAGATACAGTAGGCTTTAAACCATCAAAAGTAAGGAAGGACAAGAATGGTCACTTCATATTTGTTAAGGGTAATACTCAATATGACAAGATCTCAATTATTAATATCTATGCACCCAACCAGAATGCACCTCAATTTATAAGAGAAACTCTAACAGACATGAGTAACTTGATTTCCTCCAGCTCCATAATCGTTGGAGATTTCAACACTCCCTTGGCAGTGTTGGATCGATCCTCCAGAAAGAAGCTGAGCAAAGAAATCTTAGATTTAAACCTAACCATCCAATATTTAGATTTAGCAGACATCTACAGAACATTTCATCCCAACAAAACTGAATACACATTCTTCTCATCAGCCCACGGAACTTACTCCAAAATTGATCACATTTTAGGTCACAAGTCTAACCTCAGTAAATTTAAAGGAATAGAAATTATTCCATGCATCTTCTCAGACCATCATGGAATAAAACTTGAATTGAGTAACAACAGGAATCTGCATACCCATACAAAAACATGGAAGTTAAATAACCTTATGCTGAATGATAGCTGGGTCAGAGATGAGATTAAGAAAGAAATCACCAATTTTTTGGAACAAAATGACAATGAAGACACAAACTATCAGAACCTCTGGGACACCGCAAAGGCAGTTCTAAGAGGGAAATTTATAGCACTGCAAGCCTTCCTCAAGAGAACGGAAAGAGAGGAAGTTAACAACTTAATGGGACATCTCACGCAACTGGAAAAGGAAGAACATTCCAACCCCAAACCCAGTAGAAGAAAAGAAATAACCAAAATTAGAGCAGAATTAAATGAAATTGAAAACAAAAGAATAATACAACAGATCAATAAATCAAAAAGCTGGTTTTTTGAAAAGGTCAATAAAATAGATAAACCTCTGGCCAACCTAATCAGGAAAAAAAGAGTAAAATCTCTAATATCATCAATCAGAAACAACAAAGACGAAATAACCACAGACTCATCAGAAATCAAAAAAATCCTTAATGAATATTACAAGAAACTTTATTCTCAGAAATATGAAAATCTGAAGGAAATAGACCAATACTTGGAAGCACGCCACCTTCCAAGACTTAACCAGAATCAAGTGGAAATGTTGAACAGACCCATATCAAGTTCAGAAATAGCATCAACTATACAAAACCTCCCTAAAAAGAAAAGCCCGGGACCAGATGGTTTCACCTCAGAATTCTACCAAACCTTTAAAGAGGAATTAGTACCTATATTACTCAACCTGTTCCAAAATGTAGAAAAAGAAGGAAGACTACCCAACACGTTCTATGAAGCAAACATCACCCTGATCCCCAAACCAGGAAAAGACCCAACAAGAAAAGAAAATTATAGACCAATATCACTAATGAATATAGATGCAAAAATATTCAACAAGATCCTAACAAACAGAATCCAACAACACATCAAACAAATTATACATCATGACCAAGTTGGTTTTATCCCAGGGTCTCAAGGCTGGTTCAATATACGTAAATCTATAAATGTAATTCAGCACATAAACAAATTAAAAAACAAAGACCATATGATTCTCTCAATTGATGCAGAAAAAGCTTTTGATAATATCCAGCATCCCTTCATGATCAGAACACTCAAGAAAATTGGTCTAGAAGGGACTTTTCTTAAACTGATAGAGGCTATCTACAGCAAACCCACAGCCAATATCATATTGAATGGAGTTAAATTGGAATCATTTCCACTCAGATCAGGAACCAGACAAGGCTGCCCATTGTCTCCATTGCTTTTCAACATTGTAATGGAAGTTTTAGCCACTGCAATTAGGGAAGAAAAGGCGATCAAGGGTATCCATATAGGGTCAGAAGAGATCAAACTCTCGCTCTTCGCAGATGATATGATTGTGTATCTGGAAAACACTAGGGACTCTACTACAAAACTCCTAGAAGTGATCAAGGAATACAGCAGCGTCTCAGGTTACAAAATCAACATTCATAAATCGGTAGCCTTTATATACACCAACAACAGTCAAATTGAAAAAGCAGTTAAGGACTCTATCCCATTCACAGTAGTGCCAAAGAAGATGAAATATTTGGGAATTTACCTAACAAAAGATGTGAAAGATCTCTATAAAGAGAACTATGAAACTCTAAGAAAAGAAATAGCTGAAAATGTTAACAAATGGAAAAACATACCATGCTCATGGCTAGGAAGAATCAACATTATCAAAATGTCCATACTACCCAAAGCAATATATAATTTCAACGCACTCCCTATTAAAGCTCCACTGTCATATTTTAAAGATCTTGAAAAAACATTACTTCGTTTTATATGGAATCAGAAAAAACCTCGAATAGCCAAGACATTACTCAGAAATAAAAACAAAACAGGAGGAATCACACTACCAGACCTCAGACTTTACTACAAATCGATAGTGATCAAAACAGCATGGTATTGACACAAAAACAGAGAAGTAGATATCTGGAACAGAATAGAGAACCAAGAGATGAATCCAGCTACTTACCGCTATTTGATTTTTGACAAGCCAATTAAAAACATTCAGTGGGGAAAAGATACCCTATTTAACAAATGGTGCTGGGTGAACTGGCTGGCAACCTGCAGAAGACTGAAATTGGACCCACACCTTTCACCATTAACTAAGATAGACTCTCATTGGATTAAAGATTTAAACTTAAGACATGAAACTATAAAAATACTAGAGGAGAATGCAGGGAAAACCCTTGAAGAAATTGGTCTGGGTGAGTATTTCATGAGGAGAACCCCCCGGGCAATTGAAGCAGCTTCAAAAATACACTACTGGGACTTGATCAAACTAAAAAGCTTCTGCACAGCTAAGAACACAGTAAGCAGAGCAAGCAGACAGCCCTCATAATGGGAGAAGATATTTGCAGGGTATAACTCTGACAAAGGTTTAATAACCAGAATCCACAGAGAACTCAAACGCATCAGCAAGAAAAAAACAAGGGATCCCATCGCAGGCTGGGCAAGGGATTTGAAGAGAAACTTCTCTGAAGAAGACAGGCGCAAGGCCTTCAGACATATGAAAAAATGCTCATCATCTTTAATCATCAGAGAAATGCAAATCAAAACTACTTTGAGATATCATCTAACTCCAATGAGACTAGCCTATATCACAAAATCTCAAGACCAGAGATGCTGGCGTGGATGCGGAGAAAAGGGAACACTTCTGCACTGCTGGTGGGAATGCAAATTAATACATTCCTTTTGGAAAGATATATGGAGAACACTCAGAGATCTAAAAATAGATCTGCCATTCAATCCTGTAATTCCTCTGCTGGGCATATACCCAGAAGACCAAAAATCACAACATAACAAAGATATTTGTACCAGAATGTTTATTGCAGCCCAATTCATAATAGCTAAGTCACGGAAAAAGCCCAAGTGCCCATCGATCCACAAATGGATTAATAAATTGTGGTATATGTATACCATGGAATACTATGCAGCCTTAAAGAAAGATGGAGACTTTACCTCTTTCATGTTTACGTGGATGGAGCTGGAACATATTCTTCTTAGTAAAGTATCCCAAGAATGGAAGAAAAAATACCCAATGTACACAGCCCTACTATGAAACTAATTTGGGACTCTCACATGAAAGCTATAACCCAGCTACAACTTAACAATAGGGGGAAGTGGGAAAGGGGGCGGTGGGTAGAGGGAGGGGAATCGGTGGGATCACACCTGTGGTGCATATTATAGGGGTATTTGCGAAACTTGGTAAATGTAGAATGTAAATGTTTTGGCACAGTAACTGAGATAACGCCGGAAAGGCTATGTTAACCACTGTGATAAAAATGTGTCAAATGGTTTATGAAGTGAGTGTATGATGCCCCATAATCATATCATTGTATACAGTTATGATTTAATAAAAAAAATTAAAAAAAAAAAAAAAAACCACCTAGAACCTGTAAGCCCCTGCTTTATATCCTACCATTTTTGGCCAAACCAATGTATGCCTTCTATGTATTGATTTATGACATTACCTGTAATTCCTATCTCCCTGAAATGTATAAAACCAAACTGTAACCCCACTACAGCAAGTCCACTTGCTCAAGGCTTCTTGGACATGGCTCTGGGCCATGGTCCTCAAATTTGGGTCACCATAAACCTCTTTAAATTATTTTACAGAGTATGGCTTCTTTTGACACCATCTAGGGGTCATCAGCTATAGGTGGTCTCATTAGCGTATGAAAGACACTGTTATCAGAGATTCCAAGGGTTTTGTGAGTTGTGTGCCACAAATCAAGGATGAAGACTAAATCTCTCTATTCTCAGTCAATAGGGTTGAGTCAAGGGGTCTCCACCTCTGCCCCCAGTAGTTAGCATAAAGAAGGGTCTGGCTTATCAGAGCATTTTATCCATTTGGCCACAATGGTTGGCTCAATGGTGGATTCATGATATGATAAACCAATGAGAATATAGAATGGAAATTCCAGTTAAAAAGAAAGAATTTCTGCTCAGCACCCATAGCACAGTCATTAGGATGCTGGCCACATACACCAGGGCTGGTGATTTGAACCCAGCTTGGGCCTGCTAAACAACAATGACAACTATAACAACAAAAAAATATCTGGGCGTAGTGGCAGGTGCCTGTAGTCCCAGCTACTTAACAAGCTGAGGCAAGAGAATCAGTTAAGCCCAAGAGTTTGAGGTAGCTGTGAGCTGTGACGCCATAGCAGTCTACTGAGGGCGACACAGTGAGACTCTGTCTCAAAAAAAGAAAAACAAAAACAAAAAAACCAGCATGTTCCTCTTGGACTTGCTGCAGGTCATCTTACACCTGTGAAATAAAAATAAAATCATGGCAAGTCTAGCACCTTGGAAGGCTGAGACAGAAGGATTGCTTGAAGCCATGAGTTCAAAACCAGCCTGGGCAAAATGTCTCTACTAAAAAAATTTAAAAATTAGCTGGGCATAGCAGCACATGTCCATAGTCTCAGTTACTGGGGAGGCTGAGACAACAGGATTACTTGAGACCAGATGTGCAAGGTTGCTGTGAGCCATGATTGAGACAGGATACCTAAGAAGGGTGAGGTCTAGGAGAACAGATCTTCTCAAGCAGACCACAAGGGTACACCTATAGGGTTCTCCCCATGGTGACTCAGCTCTTGGGAATTTGTAAACTTAACTTGGAAATTTCCACTTCTGTGAAATCCTGTAGTTCTGTGGGGGCTGGAATAGTATCTCCTGCTTGACTCAAACCGGCCAATGAGAAGGGTACCTATGGGCTGGAACTTTATGACCAGAGATAAAAAATGAAAGACCAACCCAATCGGGGAGCATGGCCATTTGGAATTCTATGCCATAAGCTCCCGGCTGGTGAATAAAGCCCTTCCTCTTATAAACGTGGTGTTTGGGTGCTCTTTCTCTCCATTGGGCCTAGTCTTCCTGCAACAAAAGTATATATGGAGTCTCAAAAGGGGGGAATGAGAAAGGATACCCAGAAAAAGTAAGATTGAAGAGAATAGAGGTATTCTGGAGAATACCCAAGACCCCAAGGACAAACCTGAGGGGGTTTGTCCCTGTAGTGACTCAGCTCTTAGGAATTTATAGACTTAACTTCCTGGGACCTGAAGACTGATGCTTTTGTGAAAGTCCATGGTTCTGTAATTCAGAAAATTACTTTTCAGCACTAGATTCTAGGGACTGTGACTCTTCTTGGGTTCTCTACTCAGGCCTTAATAGTACTTACGAGTTTTTACTTTTCTCTGTGTGACATTCCTCCCCCTTTTCCCAAAGTCCAAAGTCCAATTAAGACAAGTCCCTCAAAGAGTTTCCTCGGGCTTCAGCCAAGTGTTGACCAGCCAGCTCCCAGTATGTGTCTGGAGCAGGGTATGTTGATTGTCTTAAAAGTTACCTTTACTCCCCAAGGGGCAGTGAAGCTCTACTCAGCCAGCTGTGATGACTCCAGGTGAGGATTCCTTCCATCTTCACTACTGTGCATGTGGTCAGGATGATGGTGTAAAGTCCTTCCTACCTTGGTTTGAGGGGGACCGGGTTCTGATCCTGGACCTAGACGTGGTCTCCTTGATCCTCCAGAGAGAAAGGATGTACAGACACAAAAGACTAAACAGAATATGGTTAATTATCTAAGTGGAGATTTTCATTGCTACTCTTTCTAGGGTTTTTTTCTATTCAGTTCAGTCTTTCCAAGTTCTTTTAGGAGTCCCTGCTAAATTGCAGAGGATTGACAGAGGCCTTTTTGAACAATACCAGTGGCAAGGCCCATATCCAATTAAGCTTTGCTTCTTCTTCTTCTTTTTTTTTTTTAGACAGAGTCTCAAGCTGTTGCCCTGGGTAGAGTGCCATGGCATCACAGCTCACAGCAACCTCTAACTCCTGGGCTCAAGCAATTCCCCTGCCTCCGCCTCCCAAGTAGCTGGGACTACAGGTGCCTGCCACAACAACCGGATATTTTTTGGTTGCAGCTATCATTGTTGTTTGGTGGGCCCAGGCCGGATTCAAACCCACCAGCTCAGGTGTATGTGGCTAGTGCCTTAGCCACTTGAGCCATAGGCGACAAGCCTAACCTTTGCTTCTTGGAAGAGTTTACCAATTCCTTTTCTTCCGGTCCTGTTCATGAACTTTGTCCTGTTTAAGCTTTGAGGCCATATATATATAATATATAGTTTCCTAAGTTATATATAGTTTCCAGGTGATACTCAAAGCTTTAGCTATTATTTGCACTATTTTTGTTATGAAGACTAGCCCATTGTCAAATTTAAACGAGACTGGCAATCTAAACCATGGGACAATTTCTCTGGGCAACACTTTTACTACTTCAGGAGTCCTTTTTATCCCAGTGGGTAAGGCCTTTACATATTCCAAGTATGTTCAGATCATCACCAGCAAGTACTTGTTCCCTCTATAACCGGGCATTTCAGTAAAGTCTACCTGGAAGTCCTCAAAGGGCATTGCTCTATATGACCGGATTCCTGTAGGTACTGTCAGTCCTTGGCACGTGTTGAATTGGTTGCAGGTGACACACTGTAGACTGCCAATTTTGGCCAGGGCTGCCAGGTGGGAGATGTAGAGGTACTGGCCTAGCAGCTTCACCAAAGACTTATGTCACCACGGTGGCTCCGAGAAGCTGGGGGACTGCTACTCATTCATCTGGCATCTTTATTTATCCTCATTCCATTTCCTGGCTCCTCTCTGCTGCCAACTATTCCTTCTCTTCTCGGGAGTAGATATGTGAGAGCTCCGAAACCCATGGGATGAGGGGAGCCACTCGCGATACCTGGTACAGTTTGGATGCAGCCCTTTTTGCCTCAGTACCAACCCTAGTGTTCCCTTTAGTGATGGTGGAAGCATCTCCTTGATGTCCACAACAGTGTATCACTGCCACCTTTTGGGGTTTCCATACTGCTTCTAACAAGTGAAGTATCTCCTGATGATACTTAATGTCTTTTCCCCCAGAATTTTATAGTTCCTTCTCCTTGTACAATGCCCTGCATACTTGGAGAGTCAGAAAAGCATTCACATTTTTCCCTTGATTTAGTTCTAAGGCTAGATTCAAGGCAATTAACTCAGCCTTCTGAGCCAATGTTCCTTGGGGTAGGGGCTTAGTAGCCTCTACAGTCTCTGTTAAGGTAACCACTGCATTCCCAGACCACTGCTCACCTTGAGCCGTCATGTAACTGCTTCATAGACGTCCCAGTCTGCATCTGTCCGAGGCTGGTCATGCAAGTCAGGTCTGCTAGAATACACATTATTCATAACTTCCGTACAGTCATGCTCTCTTCCACTGACTGGTGTTCTTGCATTAGAGAGCCAAAAATGTCCCTTAGTGTCCATTAAAGTGACCACCACAGAGTGGGGTACTTTCACTCTGAGATTCTGCCCTAGAGTCAGCTTATTAGCTTCTTGCATAAGGAGAGCAGTAGCGGCTAGAGCCCATAAGCATGGTGGCCGTCCTTTTCCCACTCCATCCAACTTCTTAGAGAGGTAAGCTACAGGCCTTGGCCAGGACACAACCAGCTGAGTTAATATACCCACAGACATCTTTTCTCTCCCTGAGATATACAGAGTAAAGGGCTTGGTCAAGTCTGGTAGCCCCAAATGCAGGTGCATTTATCAGCCTCATCTTTAGCTGGGAGAAGGCATGTTCCTGTTGTCCCCATCATTCTAAGAGCTCTCTTTCCTCTCCTTTAGTTGCCTTGTACAAGGGCTTAGCCAAGATGGCAAACTTAGGGATACAAGGACGATAAAAGCCAACTGCACCTAAGAATTCCCGAACCTGCTTTCGGCTCCTGGGGGTGGGGAGGCGATTAATGACCTGCCTCTATTCCATGCCTAGACTTCTCTCTCCCTGCTGGATAGCAAATCCTAGATAACGTACTTGCTACTGGCAAATCTGGGCTTTTCATTTAGATACTTTATAGCCACATACCTCTAGATGTCATAAAAGACAGTCCATGCCTCGGTTGCAGCCCTCTAGGGTAGGGTGCCATAAGACAAGGTCATCAACATATTGGAGCAGTACACACCCCAATTCCTCAGCCAGAAATTTCTGAAGTCACAAGCCAGCGCTTCTCTAAAAATTGTGGTTGTTTTGAACCCCTGTGGCAACCTGGTCCATGTGTACTGGATCACATTCTCCATGTCTGATCTCTCCCACTGGAAAGCAAATAGCCTCTAGCTTCCCAGAGCCAGCCTTACACTGAAAAAGGCATATTTTAAGTCCAGGCAAGTGGGCTATTTGGCTTCTGCTGGCAGCAGACTTAGCAGAGTATATGAATTAGGCACAGTAGGATGCAGTGTTACAGTTACACAATTTACTGGGAAATTCTCATTCAGGTTCTAATTTTTCTTGAGGTATCTATATAGACACAGTAGATAACATTTAATACTGCCCCAATTTTCCAGTGTAGCCAATAGGCGACCTTTGTTGAGTCTTAAGGCTTCAGAGCAAATATAACTACTGCATATAATTCTATACTCTTTGGCCAGTCTTTTAGTCCCATTTAACAGATCAGTTTAGTAAAACAGTTACGTCTCATTTTATGAGTTGACATTACAGACAAGGCTGGGATTTAATACAGGTGGGCCACAGCCTCTTTTCTCTTTGAATCATTTTTCTCTCTCCAATTTCTGTCTTTACTAAAGACAAATTATAGCAGAACTAACTCAGTTGCCAAAATAAACTGTACCTTCAGTATACTGGGTCTAATTATTTGCACAAAGTGCAATAAGAATAATTATTAGTCATCTAGGCTCTCCTTTCCTTTAAAATTGGCTTTGCTGAAACCTTTTATAAGGAATCTCAGGTTAAGACTTGAAAGCCTTTCAGAGCCCAGGTTTCATCTGTGCCATTAGATACCTGTATGCACTGGGTAAATTCCTCTTCTCTTGAGGTCCCCAAGCACATTTCAATTCCTGGACCCATCAGCAAGCAACCTTCGTTATTTACCACAGATCAGGAAATGTTACTTGATGGGTATCTGGCCAGTTTTCCAAAGGGCTTTTTTATTGGCCTTATAAAGTCAACCTTAATTCCTTAATGCAGTCTGGACACCTCTGGAAATGCTATTCCAGGCTCTTGGTAAAATAACCAGTGGCTTCATCATGTTCTATAGAACAAAACAGATTCTTATTGAACTTATGCAAATAACTGTATTGTCACAAATTAAGAATACTTACAAATGGCTTTCAAATTCTGGAGAAATCAAGGAGAGAGAAAAAAAATACATGTTTCAAATTCTGCTCATAAGTACATACATTGCTTGAAAAGCTACAAATAGGTCCAAAGACAGAATGTTTTTTTTGACTTCTGGAAAACAGAACATAGAAAGAATCAACAATATTTCAAACAAAAAGCCTTAACAAACTAACCCTATTCCATGTAATTGATTTCTGTTCTGTTTGAAGTTAGGTTAGCAATACTCATAGACATGTGAAATTTCCAATGAAAGTTCTAAAAGTCTTCTTTTAGTCTGAAGGTACTCAATTTCCAGAGACATCAGGAATTTGAATAATTTGAATTTGAGAGAGTTCTTTAGCCTCTCTCTCTCTTTTTTTTTTTTTTTAGACAGAGTCTCACTTATTAACCCTCAGTAGAGTGTCGTGGCATCACGGCTCACATCAGCCTCCAAATCCTTGGGCTTAGGCAATTCTCTTGCCTCAGCCTCCTGAGTAGCTGGAAATACAGGCACCCACCACAACACCTGGCTATTTCCCTGTTGCAGTTTGGCCGGGGCTGGGTTTGAACCCACCATCCTCGGTATATGGGGCTGGCACCCCACTCACTGAGCCACAGGCACCACCCTCATTAGCCTCTCTTAATATTTATTTTCTTTTTGGGAATAAACTTTGGACTCAGTTACAAAAAACACTTTCCCTTTTTTTTTTTGAGATGAATTAAAATTATTATCGACAATATGTGTTAGGACAGACCAATGCTTTATAATACTGGAACATATATATAACCATAACTCATGCAAAATTAATCACTATTTTATACTTGACAAAGTTTCCTACACATTTTTAATAAATCAAATAAGTTTGTTTTCCTATGACTTTCAGTGGTCTTAATGTTTCAAGAAGACCAAATTTAGAGTTGTGTTTTTTTGTTGGTTAATTGGCCCAGGCCAAGGTTGAACCCACCAGCCTCAGTGCATGTGGCCAGCTCTGCAACCACTGTGCTGCAGGCACCAAGCCCTAAATTTAGAGTTTTGATTTTGGAAGGTTTGTCAAATATCAAAGGCTTAAAACATTTGTTTAAATGAAATTACAAGCCAAAAGATTTTAAAGGAAATACATAGTCAACTGGATCACATGTAAATTCCTTTTTATGAGTTTCATTTAACCTGCAAAGACAATCTGCAAACATTCTAAACTCTCTTCAACTTTTGCCCTGCCTTTCATTTTCTTAAAGAACTATTCTGTTTGGACAAAATGTATCACACAAGATTCTTTCCATACACAATGCCATTTTCCTTTTTGTCTAATTTCTCTTACTCTCAAAAATCCACTTTCCACAAAACAGGATACCAGTCACGCATTTACTCCACCCAACTGATAATTAGGTTTAAAAGGCAAGAATCTTAGCCTTTGACAAAGACTCAGTTTCTCCAATAATTTAAACAACAAAATTATTACATTTTACAAATGAGAGACATTTTATGAGTTATAACATTGATACAGGATTTTCCCACTCAGGGCTGTACAAGGAAGTCCCATTCTTCAGGCTCAGGTGAGCTCAGACATCAGACTAGCATTTCCAGGCACAAACATGTTGCAGGCCATGCCCTCTGAGCCCTAGCAAGGTCATGAACAAAGCAGCCCCAAACATTTTGGATGGCTCCACCCTGACTAGGGAGCACACACCCTAATCCCTTCCCCAGACAAAAACCACAGCAAAGACCTAATAACCTTGCTCAAGGCAAAGGCCTGCATTCATTCATTTGCTAGAACACCCATTCAGTTTATAAAGGTATTTTTCCATGTACCAAGTCCTGGCCAAAATATCTCTTAGACCCAATTATTTACCCCTAGACAAAGGACTCATGTAGGAAACCTCTGACCTGGGCCTCCTCCCCCCTTCCAGAGGCTGTTCACCTTAGAGACCTGCTGCAGATATGGATGCAGCCCTTTCCGGCACGAGATTTACACTCTTGCCCCCAGATTTTCAAGGGCCATCCAGAGCTCACTGGACTGCCCAAACCTTAACACTTTCCAAGGCATGGCCCCTCTGCCAATAGCTCTGGCACTCTCCACTCTCTCTGCATGCCCCTCAGTCCAACAAAATACCATTTTACCACTAATCTGTGGCCCGCGGGCTCAATTCTCAAATTCCTGAGACCAAGGACTCACTGAAGAAATCCCAGTAACAAAACTGCAACACATCCCGCCTCCCTCCCCACGCTTTCCCCCTTCCCCCTGTTCTTAGGTTGAAACTTGGTTATAGCTTCATGTAAAGGTCCTAAGTTAGTTTCATAGTAGGGGTGAATACATTGGATATTTTTTCTTCCATGCTTGAGACACTTTACTGAGAAGAATATGTTCCAGCTCCATCCATGTAAACATGGATGTGGGTAGAGGGAGGGGGATTGAAAGGATCACACCTGTGGTGCATCTTACAAAGGTACATGTGAGCCTTGGCAAATGTGGAATGTAAATGTCTTGACAAAGTAACTAGGATGATGCCAGGAGGGCTATGTCAACTAATGAGATGAAAATGTGTCAAATATTCTATGAAACAAGTGTATGATGCCCCATGATCATATTGATGTACACAGCTATGATTTAATAAAAAAAAAAAACTGCAACACAGTCATCCTTTCTAATGTCTTTCCATTTTCCCCCAAGTCCCAGATGGCCTTGTGACCGCCACTAAAGGCAGAAAGTAGAAAACCTGGAACTTCCAGTTTCTCTCAGAATAGCCAGGGGGCAAATTTGGAGCAGGGAAGAAGGGCACACTCACACATTCGTTTCACCTTGTGAATGAGGGGGCAAAACCCCACCTATAGTTACCCATCTCCGTCTCCAAGTACTCACGTGCACATGATTCCAACCCATTTCTTTTTTTTTTTTTTTTTTGTAGAGACAGAGTCTCACTTTATGGCCCTCGGTAGAGTGCCGTGGCCTCACACAGCTCACAGCAACCTCCAACTCCTGGGCTTAAGCGATTCTCTTGCCTCAGCCTCCCCAGTAGCTGGGACTACAGGCGCCTGCCACAACGCCCGGCTATTTTTTGGTTGCAGTTTGGCCGGGGCCGGGTTTGAACCCGCCACCCTCGGTATATGGGGCCGGCGCCCTACCGACTGAGCCACAGGCGCCACCCTCCAACCCATTTCTTAACCTGGGCAGCCTCAATTTCCCACTCGAACTGCTACTTAGCCATAGGAGGCAAACCAACACTCCCCTAGGCCCTGTGAAAGGAGGTCCAACTCCACCCTCAGAGTTCTCTCAGTCACACCACATCCACACACCCTCACACACCTCTCAACAGACCTACCAGCGATCTAATGCCCAAGGAGCTGATCAGGCTCCTTCTTCCACTAAAACTGTGGTGAGAGCCCCAGATGGATCATACCTTGCCTTAGACGTCTCCCTGTGTAAGTACCTGTTCCTGCAAGCCAGTTCCTCCTTGAAGATCCGCCAAGGGGGTTCTTTCTCCACCCAGTCGAGGCATCCACACTGGAGGCCAAAATGCCTCCCTGGCACACTCAGTGGTTCATGTCACCAGGCCAATCAGGGGTCCCCACATGAGTGTCCAGAGGATTGGCAGCAGCTACCAGGTATGTGTTCTCGCCAAGGGTGATCTCGCTTCCTGGTCAGGGAACTAAAAATGTTGCAGGAAGACTAGGCCCAACGGACAGACAGAGCACCCAAACACTATGTTTGTAAGAGGAAGGGCTTTATTTACCAGCTGGGAGCTTATGGCATAGAAGAATTCCAGATGGCCATGCTCCCCGACTGGCTTGGTCTTTTCCTTTTAATCAACAGTCAAAAAGTTCCAACCCACAGGTACCCTTCTCATTGGCCAGTTTGAATCAAGTGAGAGATGCTATTCCAGCCCCTACAGAACTACAGGATTTCACAGAACTTGGAAATTTCCAAGTTCCAGGAAGTTAAGTTTACAAATTCCCAAGAGCTGAGTCACCATGGAGAGGACCCTGCAGGTGTATCCTTGTGGTCTTCTTGAAAAGACCTGTTCTCCCAGACCTCACCCTTCTCATGTATCTTCTCTCACTTTAATTCAGGGTCTCAATATCAGCTTGCTCCTGCAGGAGCTGATATTAATTTGGAATACTAGCTCTAGGGGTTACACTGACCCTATGGAGCAATCTGTCTCCACTACTTTTTTGAGCATGATATTTCTTTTGCTGCAGTTCTCACTGTCTCAGGTGCCTTCTATCATGCATTTTTATTTCACATTCAGCCTCACACCACTTTTCTGTAAAATTTAAGGCACAGAGGTATTTTCAGGTCCTTCCACTATAGCACCTTCTCATGGCATTACAGACATTAAGCTTCAGAGTCACCTGGCTGGGATTTCCTATTCCCATGGTCTGGACCAGCATTCAGATTTGAGGGACTGTGACTCCTCTTGGGTCCTCTACCCCTGCAGGCCTTGATTGTACCATGGTGGGCGGCTCCATGGGGTTGTAATATACATATGGGTTTTCCACCATTCTCTGTGTCACACTGAGACTTGTATCAGATTATAAGTGCAAGTACCCTTGTGGGTGCCTTCCCATTCATAAAAGTTATAAAAGTCACTTATTATCCTATCTTAGTGGTGTGGATACACAGATTACATTCCTCCTCCCTCTTTCCCAAAGTTGAAAGACCAATTAAGACAAGTCCTGCAACGAATTTCCTCAGGCTTCAGCCATGTGTTGACCAGCCAGCTCCCAGTATGTGTCTGGAGCAGGGCATGTTGACTGCCTCAAAAGTTACCTTGCAGGGTTTGGCTGGATCTGTTTTTGCTTCTCACAGGGCAGTGAAGCTCTCCTCCACCTGCTATGATGGATCCAGGAGAGAATCCCTTCCACCTTTGTGCATGTGGTCAGGATGAAAGTGTAGGGTCCCTTCTATCTTGGTTTGATGAGGACCAGGTTCCCATCCTTGACCTAGGCTTGCTCCCCTTGCTCCCCCGGAGAGAAAGGGTGTATGGACACAAAAGACTAACCAAAACACAGTTAATTACCCAAGTAGAGATCTTCTTTGCTACTCTTCCTAGGGCTTCTAACTGCCTGTTCAATTCAGTCTCTCCCAGTTCTTTTAAGAGTCCCTGCTAAACTGCAGAGGATTGGTAGAGGCCTGTTATACATTATCTCATAAGGGGAGTACCCTGACCTCTTAGAAGGGGTACATTTAATATTGAACAAGACCAGAGGCAAGGTCTATACCCAATCAAGCTTTGCTTCCTGACAGAGTTTACCAATTCCTACTTTTATGGCTCTGTTCATGTGCTCTACCCTGCCTAAGCTTTGAGGCCTTTATGCCACATGCAGTTTCCAGATACTATTCAATGTTTTAGTTGTCATTTGCACTATCTCTGTTGCAGAGACAGGTCCATTGTCCATTGTCAACCCAAATCATGGGATGATATCTCTGGGCAACATTTTAACTACTTCAGACCTTGTTGGGGAGGCTTCCACCTATCCTGAGTACATGCAGACCAAAACTATTAAGTACCAATTTCCTCCACATCTGGACAACTCAGTATAGTCCACGCGCACATTTTCAAAAGATGCTTCCTTGGGTGGGCGCATGTGGCTCAGCAGCTAGGGTGCCAGTCACCTACACTGGGGCCGATGGGTTCAAACCCACCCGGGCCTGCTAAACAACAATGACAACTACAACAAAAAAATAGCAAGGCATTGTGGCTGGCGATTCTCAGCTACTTGGGAGGCTGAGGCAAGAAAACCACTTAAGCCCAAGAGTTTGAGGTTGCTGTGAGCTGTGACACCATGCCCTCTACCTAGGGTGACAGCTTGAGAGTCTGTCTTGAAAAAAAAAAAAAGATGCTTCTCTATAAGACTGAATTTCGGGCGGCGCCTGTGGCTCAGTCGGTAAGGCGCCGGCCCCATATACCGAGGGTGACGGGTTCAAACCCGGCCCCGACCAAACTGCAACCAAAAAATAGCCGGGCGTTATGGCGGGCGCCTGTAGTCCCAGCTACTCAGGAGGCTGAGGCAAGAGAATCACTTAAGCCCAGGAGTTGGAGGTTGCTGTGAGCTGTGTGAGGCCACGGCACTCTACTGAGGGTCATAAAGTGAGACTCTGTCTCTACAAAAAAAAAAAAAAGACTGAATTTCAGGCAACAGGGATGGTGCCTGTTGAGATTGTGTTGGTTGCATGTCACACAATGCTGGCTGACTTTCTTGTCAAGGGTGGCCAACAGGGGAATGTAGAAGTATCTCCCCAGAAGCTTCTTAATTTTCTTTTTCCTTCTATCCTAAGCGCATGCCTCATGCATACAACCTCTATAAGCAACCTCAGATTTTTACACAGTAAGCTTTGATATTTAGTGAGGCACGAGTTGGTCAACCAATAGTGCCCTTTGGTGTTCATAAGAGTGACCACTGCACATGGTACCCAGACTCTTGAGTTTTGTCCCAAAGTCAACTTATCAGCCTCTTGCACCAGCATGGTAGTGTCTGTAAATGTTCTTTGGCATGGGGGCCATCTTTCTGAGACTGCGTCAAGTTCCTTAGAGAGATAAGCACCTGGTCTTTCCCAGGATTCTACATTAACAGTAAGCATTCCCTTAGCTGTTTTATTTCTTTCTGATACATACAGTTCAAAAGGCTTCACCAGGTCAGGGAGGCTGGCAGCAGTTTTTCCTTTAGCCTCTTGAAGGTTTTTGGTTGGTTGGATTTCTATTCAATTGGCCCTTTTCCTCCTCCCTTTGTGGTTTCATACAATGGTTTGGCCAGTCTGTATATTTCACACAATCTTTCCTTTTTTTTTGAGACAGAGCCTCAAGCTGTCACCCTGGGTAGAGTGCTGTGGCATCACAGCTTACAGCAACCTCTAACTCCTGGGCTCAAGCGATTCTCCTGCCTCCGCCTCCCAGGTAGCTGGGACTATAAGCACCTGCCACATACCTAGCTATTTTTCGGTTGCAGCCATCATTGTTGTTTGGCAGGCCCAGGCTGGATTCGAACCCACCAGCTCAGGTGTATGTGGCTGGCGCCTTAGCCGCTTGAGCCACAGGCGCCAAGCCTCATACAATCTTTCATAGAAATCCCCAGGGCTTTCATTTGGCTTCCGTGTGACCTCAGCCACTTTGCATATGTTTGGGGCTTTCTGGTTTTCCTACACTGACAGCAACAAAGCCAAAGTAGGGCCCAGGGTAAGAGAACGAAACTATTTAACAGTCACCTACAAATATCTACAAGTTCTGGATTTCGAGGCTAAGGTTCACACAGTGAGAACATTTTACAGTCTTAGCACAGTTCTTAAGATAATGCCTGGTTTTAAGAGTCCCTACAGAACTGATCCAAAATTCTGGGGCAATTTAAGTGAATATTCAGGTTCCAATTTTTCCTGAGGTATCTACATAGACACAGTAGATAGAGTTTAATACTGTACAAATTTTTCCAGTGTAGCCAACAGGTGACCTTTGTTGAGCCTTAAACTTTTAGAGGGACTATAACTACTGTATATAATTCTATATTCTTTGGCCAGTCTCTTAGTCTCATTTAACAGATCAGTTTAGTTAAACAGCTATGTCTCATTTTATGAGCTGGCATTGCAGACAAGGCTGGAATCTAATACAGTTGGTTTGTAGTTGTTTTTTTTTTTTCCTTTTGAACCATTTTTCTCTCTCTCATCTCTCACTTTACTAAAAACAAATTATAGCAGAATCAATTTAATTGCCCAAATAAACTGTACTTTCAGTATACTGGGTCTGATTATTGGCATAAAGGGCAGCAAGAATAGTTATTAACCATCTAGGCTTTTCTTCCTTTTATTTATTGATTGATTTATTTTTGAGACAGAGTCTCACCATGTTGCCCTCAATAGAGTGCTATGACATCACAGCTCACGGCAACCTCCAACTCCTGGGCTTAAATGGTTCTCCTCCCTCAGTCCCCCAAGTAGCTGGGACCACAGGCGCTTGCCACAAAGCCCGGCTATTTTTTGCTGCAGTTGTCATTGTTATTTAGCTGGTCCAGTCTGGGTTCGAACCTGCCAACCTCAGTGTATGTGACTGGCACTGTAACCACTTGCTACGGGCGCTGAGCTTTTTCTTCCTTTTTTTTTTTTATGTAGATACGGAGTCTCACTTTCTTGCCCTCAGTAGAGGGCCATGGCATCATACAGCTCATAGCAACCTCCAACTCCTGGGCTTAGGCGATTCTCTTGCCTCAGAGAAGGCACCCGCCACAACACTCAGCTATTTTTGTTGTTGCAGTTTGGCTAAGGCTGGGCTCAAACCCACCACCCTCGGTATATGGGGCCGGCACCCCACCCACTGAGCCACAGGCACCACCCTCCTTTTCCTCCTTTTGAAATTGGCTTTGGGATGGTGCTTGTGGTTCAGTGAGTAGGGCACTGACCCCATACACCAAAGATGGCGGGTTTGAACCTGGCCCCCACCAAAACTGCAACAATAATAACAACAGCAAATATTTATATATATAATATATATTTATATTTTTACGTATTTTATGTGTGTGTGTGTGTATACATATATATACATACAATTGACTTTTCTGGAACCCTTCCTTGCTTTCGGGGATCCCTATAAGATGAATATTGGTTTTCTTCAAATTATCCCAGAGCTCTCTGAGAGAGTGATCTGTTTTTGCCCTCCATTTCTCTTCCTTTTTGAGAGTTTGGGAGCGTTCAAAAGCTTTGTCTTCAATGTCAGAAATCCTTTCTTCTGCTTGTTCTATTCTGTTACTGAGGGATTCTACTGTGTTTCTCAGATCTTTGAGGGCTGCAACTTCTTGTCTCAATGTGTCAAAATCTTTGGTCATTTGGTCTTTGAATTCGTTGAATTCTTGAGATATCTTTTGGGTTACTGCTTGGAATTCTAATTCGATCTTATTTGCTATCCAGATTCTGAATTCGATTTCTGACATCTCAGCTATTTGTTTGTGCATGGGATCTTGTGCTGTGTCTGCCCCATTGATCCTTGGGGGATTTGATCTACTCTGATTATTCATATTGCCAGAGTTTTTCTGTTGATTTCTCCTCATGATTGTTTTTCACCATTGCCTCTGGCCATCCTCAGAGTTGGGAAGGTGTCTCTCTAAGATTAGGCCTCAGTGGGATCACTCTATTGTTGCTGGATCTTTGTAGGGAGTGACCCTGTGTAGTTCCTCTGGGGCTGCCCCGACCAGGGAGTTCTGGTTGTGGAAGCAGTACCAGAGTGTGACACACACAGATCCAGCAACAGGGCGGGAGGTGGTGTGCACGGTTCTGGGAGTGCCTGGCACCCAGTGACTTTGGCACAGAGAGTCCAAGGCTCCAGCAGTCTCTGGCCAGGTGAAGGGCTCTGTGCAGAGGCAGGGAGGGCTCCGGAGGGTACATGGCTACCAGAGTCCCTGGCCAGACGAGCGGGCCAGTGTGGAGGCAGGGAAGGTATAGGAGGGAGGACGCAGGGTTGCACAGCTCCCGCAGTTCCTGGTCAGGGCATATGGAGGCCCAGCAGGTGCACTCACGGGTTGGGGGTTGCAGTGCAGCTCTTATGGAGGTCCAGGTGGCACCAAGCCCAGGAGTTTGAGGTTGCTATGAGCTGTGACGCCATGGCACTCTACCCAGGGCAACAGCTCAGGGCTCCAGTGTGCCAAAACCGGTCTTACTCTGTCCCTGAGGGTTAAGGCTGTAAGGCAGCTCAGTCCCTGCCTTTAGGCTGCTCAGTCACTATGTTATTAGCTCCCGCCCGATCCTTACTCTGTGACCCTGAGGCCGGAGCTTGCTGGGGCAGTTCTCTCACAATGGCTCCCTGCGGCCCACAGCCAAACACTAGCTCCGTCCAGCTCAGCGGCTCAGTCTGGGGCCCTAGACAATGCCCAGAGTTCTCTGCACTCCTGCTCAAGCTCTCCCCAAGGCAGTTCAACTGAGTGCCAAGTCCAAAAACACCGAAACAGTTCACAGGTAAGGCCTTTCCAGTTTGCAGTCTCACTGCTGCTTGTACTTACTGCTGCTGGCGGGATTAGGTCGATCAAACACACACAACCACTTGCCAGTTTTCCACTGTTTTTGTCCTTCTCTTGGGGTCCAGAAGTCCCTTGCTGACTCCCTGTATCTTCAAAGGCATGATTATAGGCAGATCCCACCAGCCAGAGATGCCTGGAGTCTTATCTCCTCGGACTCACCGTGCCCAGTTGCAGGGAAGCTGTTACTCGGCCGCCATCTTGCTCCACCCTCAAGATTTGTAGCTTTCTTGGTTGCTCCATAATTACATCACCCTTGTAAAACCTGAGGCTGGTCTTTGAGCTATCTTCTAGACCCTGCATTCCAGTGGACCAGCTGGCCCAACCAACCCAAATAGTCTTGAGACCTGGGAACTGACTCAGCACAAGAAGATGATTTCTACACTCCCATGATTTCACCCCCAACCCAACCAATCAGCAGTATGGATTCCCTATTCCTTGTCTGCTAAATCATCCTTTAAAAACATAGCCTTCAAATTTTCAGGAAATGCATTTGAGAAATGTCTCCCATTTCCTAGCTTGGAGTTTTATAATATTAGACTCTTTTGCTGCTGAACCCCTGCAGGCATCTTCCGGTGCAATGATAGTAGTAACACACATACAGGAAAATTGAATTTTTACCTCCTCCCTCTAGCCTCTAGCATAGGATCAGTCATGGAGGAAGGGACAAAAATGAGCAATGAGTGGCCCCTTGGGGCATTACCACTCTCTTTCCCATTCCCGGGCAATCTCTAGGCATCCCAGTGGGCCTTCATCTTCCATTAGTGGGATCTCTTGGGAGATTTCTCCTTTCACATATCTGAGCAGGTCTGAAACTCCACCTCATGCCCCAAACTTTCTTAGGAAACTCTTATTCACCCTGGAGCATATGCTTCACTGGAAATACTTGTTCTCCATTTTCTGGTAACTACTCCTGTGGCAAAAATGATTGTCAGGAATAACACCCAATTGTGACTCCAGCAGGTATAACACCAGGCCCCTTTCTGTGATTAGTAATGATGTTAAACATCAAGCAAGCACAATCTTTGCACACAGACTTCTCATAGAAACATTGCCATCATTCCTAACCCACATATTGTAATAATGGAAGATTTATCTTTAACAAAGATGCACAGAATCAAACCAAATTTATGTCTCTTTTTCCCCAGCTGGTAGAGACAGAATCCTTTAATGTATAGAGAGTATTAAGAGATATTCAGGCCTTTGCTATTGACTGAGATTTTCCTCCCGCCTGCAGAGTAATGTATAGAAGCCCCAATGTGATGGTACTTGGAAATGGAGCCTTGGAAGGTGATTAGAAGTAGGTGAGGTTCTGAGGATGGGGGCCTCATGATGAAATTAGTGGGTTAACCAGAAGAGATGGAGAAAGGTTCCCCTCTTTCTGACACTCAAGGATACAGTGAGAAGGCATTGTCTGCAAGTCAGGAAGAAACCCCTCAGCTCTCTCTTCAAACTGACCACTCAAAATAAGTGACTGAGGAAAAGATCTCAATCAATGGAGGTTTATTAGGCCAAAATCTGAGGACATGTCAAGGAAAAGCACAAATCACAGAGGCATTTGTGACCTGTGCTCTCCAAAGAGGGATTTAGGAACTCAGTATTTAGGAGTAAAGGGCATGTCGAAAGGAAAAGGAGGAGGAAGTGAGGCAAAGGATTACATCTTATGAGGGTTTAATTAGTGCCCAGGAAATCTACACCTTACAAAAGATAAGGTGAATGTTTAAAGAGAAAAAGGGAGTAAAGCAGTGGCTCTCAACCTATGGGTCGCAACCCCTTTGGGAGTCAAATGACCCTTTCACAGGGTTGCCTAAATACATCCTGCATATCAGATATTTACATTACGATTCAGAACAGTAGCAAAATTACAATTGTGGCAACGAAAATAATTTTATGGTTGGGGGTCACCACAACACGAGGAACTGTACTAAAGAGTCATGGCATTAGGAGGGTTGAGAACCACTGAAGTAAAGGAAGAATCAATTACACAAATGGGTGGAAGAATGATTGATCTTGTCTTGTGCCTGTTCTGCACCTGGAAAGATAAACTTGTAATCAATTTTATTAATGTGGAATCAAACAGGCTTTAGTTTTAGGAACTAGGCCTAGCCTGCAGACCCAAAGTTTCAGTTTGCTTATCCTTGTTTATGGGAGGTTAGCAAGGAATTTTTACCTTTCTGTGGGTATCTGGCTGAGGCATCATGCTGGTAACAGCTATTCAGCTATTTATTTGGAAGGGGATATTGTATGACTTAGCCCATAGGCTTATATTCTCTTTTGCATACAGAGTTGTGGGGCAAGGAGTTCTGAGATTTTTATTTTCCTTTTCAAAACCAAATATCTGGCTAGGTGTGATTGTTCACTCCTGTAATCCTAGCACTCTTGGAGGCCAAGGCAGGAGGATCCTTTGAGCTCAGGAGTTCCAGACTAGCTTGAGCAAGAGCAAGACCCCATCTCCACTAAAAATAGAAAAATTAGCTGAGCTTTGAGACATATGCTTATAGTCCCAACTACTTTGGTGGATTGCTTGAATCTAGAAATTGGAAGTTGCTGTGAGCTAGGTTGATGCCATGGCACTCTAGTCTTGGGCAACAGAATGAGACTTAAAAAAAAAAATCTAAGAAACAATTAAAAAAATCCAAACCCTCAAATCTCTGGCACCTTGGTCTCAAACTTCTAGATTCTAGAACGTGGAGAAGTAAATGCCTATTTTTCTTCTTCTTCTTCTTCTTCTTTTTTTTTTATTGTTGGGGATTCATTGAGGGTACAAGAAACCAGGTTACACTGATTGCATTTGTTAGGTAAAGTCCTTCTTACAATCGTGTCTTGCCCCCAAAAGTTGTGGCACACACCAAGACCCCAACCCACTCCCTCCTTCCCTCTCTGCTCTTCCTTTCCCCACCCCTCCCTCCTTTCTCTCTCTGCTCTCCCCTTCTCCGCCCCCACTGTGTCCTTAATTGTCATTAATTGTCCTCATATCAAAATTGAGTACATAGGATTCATGCTTCTCCATTCTTGTGATGCTTTACTAAGAATAATGTGTTCCACTTCCATCCAGATTAATACAAAGGCTATAAAGTCTCCATTTTTTTAATGGCTGAATAGTATTCCATGGTGTACATATACCACAGCTTGTTAATCCATTCCTGGGTTGGTGGGCATTTAGGCTGTTTCCACATTTTGGAGATTGTAAATTGAGCTGCAATATAGATGCCTAGTAATGGGATTGTAGGATCAAATGGGAGGTCTAGCTTGAGTTCTTTGTGGGTTCTCCATACTTCCTTCCAAAAGGTTGTATTAGTTTGCAGTCCCACCAGCAGTGTAAAAGTGTTCCCTTCTCTCCACATCCACGCCAGCATCTGCAATTTTGAGATTTTGTGATGTGGACCATTCTCGCTGGGGTTAGATGGTATCTAAATGATTTGCATAAATGCCTATTTTTTAAGCCAGCTAGTCTATAGTATTTTGCAGGACCAACTCTAGCCACCTATAAAGGAGAATTTGACCCAAGAGTCACTTGATCCCCCCAACTCTGCTAGCCTCCATCTCCCTAACAATATCCCTGTCCTCCTGCACTTGGTTCCTCTACCACAATCCGATGACTTCTAATAGGTTCCTCAGTGGTCCTTTCCCTGATGGATCATCAGAGAGCTTTTTTTATAATTTCAAAAAGAACGCATTTTGACTGGGCTCACACCTGTAATTCTAGCACTTTGGGAGGCTAAGGTAGGAGGATCCCCTCAGCTCAGGCATTTAAGACCAGCCTAAGGAAGAGCAAGACCCCATCTCTGCCAAAAATAGAAAAGCCATGGTGGGCACCAGTAGTCCCAGCTACTTGGGAGGCTGAGGCAGGAGGATCACTTGCACCTAGGGGTTTGAAGTTTCTGTGAGCTATGATGCTATAGCACTCTAGCCTGGGCAACAGAGTGAGGCTATGTCTAAACAAACAAAAAAAAAAGAACACATTTTGAAAATAGAAAAAATATATAGCAAGGAACCAAAAAATGGTCATTCATAATTCTCCCAAATAAACCAAACTACTTTTATTTTGCTCGTTCCTTTCAGTACCTTCTTCATGCACGTTGACTTATTCTATATAGTAACCACCAGAGACTGATTTCTTTTTTTTTTTTTTTTTTGTAGAGACAGAGTTTCACTTTATGGCCCTCGGCAGAGTGCCGTGGCCTCACACAGCTCACAGCAACCTCCAACACCTGGGCTCAAGCGATTCTCTTGCCTCAGCCTCCCGAGTAGCTGGGACTACAGGCGCCCACCACAACGCCCGGCTATTTTTTTGTTGCAGTTTGGCCGGGGCCGGGCCTGAACCCACCACCCTCGGCATATGGGGCCGGCGCCCTACCGACTGAGCCACAGGCGCCGCCCCAGAGACTGATTTCGTATTCTGCTTTTGCTCTGGACAGAACATGCTAAGTATTCTTCACGTTGCTGTAGCCTGCTTTGTATGTTATTAGCTGCATAATAATCCTCAAATTTGTTGCACCATAATTTGCTTAACAAATAAGTGAGTTTTTCCCCAACTTTTTGTCCTTGCAACTAATGCTGCCATAAACATCTATGCATATTGTTTGTTTTTTTTTTTTTTGTTCTCATATTGAATGTTAGTTTTAAAGCAGTCTGGACACCCATGTCAGCTCTGGGCTGGCAGCTTGCATTGTCCTGTCTACCCGGAATCCCTAGGCCACCAGTCATAGAGAAGCTGCCAAGTGTCTGACATATGACTCTCAGCTGACCACAAATGAGCTGGGAACAGCATGGTCCCCTACTGAATGACATCTGAAGAGAGAGGGTTCAAAACCCACCTCTACTTCTGGAAAAAACTAGCCAGTGTTCACCTGCCAGGAAATGGGATCAGGACAACCTGCATGGGCTTCCCCCTGCAGTAGAAAAAAAGCTGCCCTTGCCTGCCCAGTACCCACTGAGCTGTGTTAGCCCCATAGGGGGCACTATTCCTCCTCCATTGGATGCTCCCTTGGCCAGACTGATAGCTAAGGTAGTCCCTACAGCCAAGGTACAGGCACCTGACTCAAGACAGGTGAGATTCTTTCCAGAGCAATGCAATGCTGGCTTAGCAACAGCAGCATCCTACAGAAGTTACCCTCAGTTCCAGCTGCCCAAATCCCAGAGCCATCTGGATGCCATCCTTTCTGAGCCTAACCTGTTCCCTTCAGCTTCCCTGAAGCCTTCTAAAGGAGTGTGTTTCTGTGCAAGTTGGACCAAGTCTGGCTCTTCTGCCTGTGAGCAAAGGAACCTCCTGGATACAGCAGGCTGCCTGGTGGAGGGA
This sequence comes from Nycticebus coucang, assembly GCF_027406575.1. NCBI lineage: Eukaryota > Metazoa > Chordata > Mammalia > Primates > Lorisidae > Nycticebus > Nycticebus coucang. Next base: position 83,746,285 of record NC_069796.1, read on the forward strand.
TGCACAGGACTCCAGGGATCACTCCTGCAGGTCATCCTGAGCGCTAGCCATCAGACATGGTGGCCACTGGCCTGAGGCCTGCCTCAGCCCTGCAGGCGTCTCTTCTCTCTCAGCATTTTGTGGCTCAGCCATTCATCATTGTGACCAAACAAATCTTGACAAAGAATAAAGCAATGCCTTCGATCTTGCTAAGAGGCAGCCATCCTGCTCAACATCCCCAAGGAGGGATCGGGTCTAGGCCCCACCCAAATTCCTGGACAGAGCTGGGCAGTGAGCCTCTGGCGGGGCCAAGTGCAAGGAAATCCAGAAGTTGTTTGAATCCTACATCTGGTGCCAACCTGCAGTAGTGAGATGAGTGAGGGTCCTGAAGCCTTGCCCCCTGACACCCCTCATCAGCTGGACATAAGGCTTCAGTACTCTGAGCTTCAGTTCCCTGATCTGCAAAATGGGCATAATAGCCCATAGGTCTGAGAATTCTCAGGACAATCACATTTTGGTCTCTGGAACACAACAGCCTCTAAATCTGAGCCATTTTGTCTGTCACTTCCAGGTCTAGAGGGCTTTTCACAGTGTCACCCCACCATACCATCGCTGGTGTGGCCTGTGAGCCGTGGGCAGTCTTCCCTCCCCATGTCCCTGCCCTCACCTTCCTAATGAGACCCCACAGGGAAGGGAGGAGGCAGCTTTCTCGATTCTAGTGGGACGTCATGGAGATGAGAAGAACCGGAGCCAGTTCCATTTTGTGAGGTTTCTGGCATTAATAAAAATGAGGAAGTTTATAGTAATTGAGCTATAATTTCAATGTTTACACAAATAGGGTAGAGTACAACATATCTGTGTTATTGAGAAGATAATTGCGGAACTCCATCCATTTCTGGTGAATTCTGAGCGGTGCAATTCCACTTCTGCGGGAGCTGGAGCTGTACCCTTCAGGTCAAAATTTCTAGGAAAATACTCAACTAAACCCAATGTGGAGACTTTATGGGATCTTGTTCAGAGAAAACAAGGTGAGGGGAACATTTTTAGATGTTTGGGAACATTTGAATAAGGGGGGGACATGGGATTATTTTAGGAAATTACTGTTCATGTCTAGGTCATGATGCATAGAAGAAGAGCCCAAAGGGTCATAAAGTGGCTCAAGAAAAAATGTCACAAATGAAAGTGATAGACGGGTACAGCATTTATGACCACATGGTAACACTGCTGAACCCAAGTGACGGGTATACAGGGGCTTCATTGTAACATTCTTTCAACTTTTTTTTTTTTTTTGAGACAGAGTGTCACTATGTCACCCTCAGTAGAGTGCCATGGCGTCACAGCTCATAACAACCTCAAACTTTTGGGCTTAAGCAATTCTCTTGCCTCAGCCTCCCAAGTAGCTGGGACCACAGGTGCCCACCACAATGCCCAGCTATTTTTTGTTGCAGTTGTCATTGTTGTTTAGCTGGCCTGGCCGAGTTCGAATCCGCCACACTAGGTGTATGTGGTTGGCGCCGTAATTACTGTGCTATGGCCGGGCGCCAAGCCCCATTCTTTCAACTTTTTTATATACTATATTTGAAATTCTTCATTAAAAAAGATTATGGTTTTTAGAATGTTTATACAAATGTATTATAGATTTTTCTGAATAAAGTGTTATTATGCTGTGCCCTGCTATCAGAAATGTCTCTTGTTTGTCCCTAAGGAGTCCTTAGGGACCTGTAGCATCTCTGAGACTTCAGGATCTATAAGGAAAACAGCTTCGCCTAGGCAGCCTGCTCCTTGGGACTGGACTGGGTTTCTGCAATGGTTTTACCTTCAGCCGCAGCTTGGGGAAGGGGTGCACTAATCAGCAAAACTGGGAGCAGCCAGCATGGACCAAGACATGTAAGTGACAGAGCCCCTGGGGGGAGCAGAAAAGAGGCTTGGGTAGGGCGTAGTGGGGACACTTGCTAGACAAGACAGTGGGGTGTTCTACTAACACAAAACACAACTGTCCTGTTGTTACCAGAATTTCTTTCTTTTTTTTTTTGTAGAGACAGAGTCTCACTTTATGGCCCTCGGTAGAGTGCCATGGCATCACACAGCTCACAGCAACCTCCAGCTCCTGGGCTTAAGCGATTCTCTTGCCTCAGCCTCCCGAGTAGCTGGGACTACAGGCACCCGCCACAACACCTGGCTATTTTTTGTTGTTGTTTTTGCAGTTTGGCCGGGGCTGGGTTTGAACCCGCCACCCTTGGCATATGGGGCCGGCACCCTACTCACTGAGCCACAGGCGCCGCCCCAGAATTTCTTCTTCACTGGATCCTTGGTCTCAGGGATTCAAACAATGAATCCACGGACCACAGATCAGTGGTAAGACGGGATTTATTTTATAGGAAAGAATACAGAGAAAGCATCAGAGCTTCTGGCAGAGGGAAAAACCAAAGTCAGAAAAAAATCTCCACTCTCTGCCTGGGTTCTTTGTCTAGGGGTATATATAATCACATGGGTCCTCTGTAGTTACATTTGGCCAGGACTTGGTAACAAATGAATGGATATAGTCCCTTCAGCTGGGGTAAGATGAATGAGTACATCAACGAATGAATACAGTCCCTTCCTCTAGGGGCAAGGTGGATGGGCGATACCGTCCATTCATGAAATTGCCCAGGCCTAGGAAATGAGGGGTCCCTGTTCAGCTCCGATGGGAACCCTGTATCACCCTTGAGCCTGTGAAATGCTCATAGCGGAGTAGTGCTGCCAGAGGAGGGCTGTCTAGGTCCAGGGGTGATTCTGGGGTTGGCAACGGCCAGAGCGCGGGCTGTGCCATGGTCTCCCTCAACTAACTAGGGACCTGCAGGCTTGCTGCTGCACTTGGTTCTCTGGCTCTCACCTCTCTTCATTCACTGCAACAACAAACATTGGGCCCAGATGCAGAAGGTGCAGCAGGTCCTCCCGTCAGCTGCATGGGGCCGCCAGGGCCACCACCTCCCTGTATCACTATGATACATCATCCCACTCCAGAGTATATGCTCTCAGAGATGCATACACATGTCTACCAAGAGACACACAGGCTTCAGAACAGCCCCATTTTTTTTAGTTTATTATTATTATTATTATTTTGAGACAGAGTTTCACCATGTCGCCCTCAGTAGAGTGCTGTGGCATCACAGCTCACAGCAACCTCAAACTCTTGGGCTCAAGTGATTCTCTTGCCTCAGCCTCCCAAGTAGCTGGGACTACAGGTGCCTGTCGCAACGCCCAGCTGTTTTTTGGTTGCAGTCGTCATTGTTGTTTAGCTGGCCCAGGCTGGGTTCGAACACTCCTGCCTCGGTGTATGTGGTGGCTGCCAGTAACCACTGTGCTACGGGCACCGAGCCAACAGCTCTATTCTTAATATCCCCAAACAGAAATCAATACAAATGCCCATCCACAGGAAAATGGATAAATCAACAGAAAAAAAAAAAAGCAAACTACTAGTATATGCAAAAATAATCTGCAGTCATAATGTTAAGTAAAAGAAACAAGACACCAAATAGTACATACTGTGTTTAACTGTTTACATAATGTTCAAGAACAGGCAAACCATGGCAATAGAAATCATAATAGTAGGTGGGTGTGGTAGCACTTGACTGTAGCCCCAGTCAATCAGTAGGCTAAGGCACAGAGATGGCTTGAGGCCAAGAGTTCAAGACACCTAGCCTGAATGACACAGTAAGACACCGTCCCTACAGAAAGAAAGAAAAGAAAGAAATAATAATAGTGGGGTAATCATGACTGAGAAGCCCAAGGAAGCTTCCAGAGGTGCTGATAATGTTCCCCATCTTGATTTAGATGGTGGCTATAAGGTTATTGAGCTGTACACATAAGACTTTTGCACTTTACTATAGGTATATTATATTTCAATATAAAAAGTTAATGACTGTATGAAAAAAGTTTTTTTTTGAGACAGGGTCTTGCTGAAGCTTTTTTCTTTTTTTGCGGTTTTTGGCCGGGGCTGGGTTTGAACCTGCCACCTCCAGCACATGGGGCCAGTGCCCTACCTCTTTGAGTCACAGGCGCTGCCCAGCTGAAACAATTTTTTTAAAACACCACATAATGTTGAGGGAAGAGAATGAGAAACAGAATAACATCTATAACCTAATAAATACTGTTAATAATACAAAAAATACAAGCACAATAAACAACAACACATTTTTCAAGAACAGAAACAAAAGAGACACATTGGTGGATTAAAATGGTTGCATATAAAGGAAAATGTGGCAGTAACAAAATAAGAGCAGGGCCTTGGTAGGATGCCTGGGGATTTTTTTTTTTTTTTTGAGACAAAGTCTCACTATGTTGCCTTCGGTAGAGTGCCGTGGTGCCACAGCTCACAGCAACCTCCAACTCTTGGGCTTAAGAGATTCTCTTGCCTCATCTCCCAAGTAGCTGGGACAAGGCACCCACCACAACGCCTGGCTAGTTTTATTGTCGTTGTTGCAGTTGTCATCGTTTAGCTGGCCCGCCGACTGGGTTTGAACCCACCAGCCTGAGTGTATGCAGCCAGCATTGTAACCACTGTGCTACAGGCACTGAGCTGAAGCCTGGGGATTATGTGCCATCCAAGAAAGAAAACAGGAGGAGGGCTTTGGGAAATCTGGACAATCCATTGAGATTTCCAACACTGTCTAGGGGACCCCATTTGGGCTCTGGATGCTGGAGCTCCACCTCAAGTGCTATGCAGTGTGCTTTACATACATTACTCCTGTTTACAGCCCTGAGACAGTAGACTGCTCACAGAGGAAACAGATTCCTCCCCCCGAAGGTCTGAGGCCCTTAGCTCAAAGTAGGAGGCTGGCCACTGGGGTCCCACTGGAGCTCTGCGGAGAAGGGGAATTTAAGTTGGGACTTAAGAGGTGACCTAGGATTTTTTGTGAGCTGAGAAACCAGCAGAGGCAGAGGAGAACAGTGTGTGGCAGAGACAGAGAGTGACCCCATCAAGGAGAGAGGTAAGAAAGGTAAGCAATCTACTCACAGAACAGCAAGGCCTGGACTCAGACCTCAGCACATATCCAAGTACTATTGGTGCTTTTATTTACCTAACACTTTTAAATGACAAATAACAAATGGCAAATAAGCACATTAAAAAGATGCTTGGTGCCCATAGCACAGTGGTTACGAAGCTAGCCACATCCACCAAGGCTGGCAGGTTCAAAACTGGCCTGGGCCAGCTAAAACAACGACGACAACTGAAACAAAAAATAGCCGGGCATTGTGGCGGGCGCCTGTAGTCCTAGCTACCTGGGAGGCTGAGGCAAGAGAATCGCTTAAGCTCAAGAGTTTGAGGTTGCTGTGAGCTGTGATGCCATAGTACTCTACTGAGGGTGACATAGTAAGACTCTGTCTCAAAAAAAAAAAAAGAAAAGAAAAAGATTCTTAACATCTCTAATCATTTGGGAAACGCAAATCAAAACCACAATAAGATGCCACCCCAATTCATTAGAATAGCTTCTATTAATTAATAAGAAGGAAGAAAGTGGGCAGGCATGGTGGCTTATGCCTGTAATCCTAGCACTCTGGGAGACCGAGGTGAGTGGATTGCTTGAGCTCAGGAGTTCGAGACCAGCCTGAACCAGAGCAAGACCCTGACTCTAAAAATAGATGGGGCTTGGCGCCTGTGGCTCAAGCAGCTAAGGTGCCAGCCACATATGCCTGAGCCGGTGGGTTCAAATCCAGCCTGGGCCCGCCAAACAACAATGATGGCTGCAACCAAAAAATAGCCGGGCATTATGGCGGGCACCTGTAGTCCCAGCTACTTGGGAGGCAAGGCAGAAGAATAGCTTGAGCCTAGGAATTAGAGGTTGCTGTGAGCTGTGATGCCACAGCACTCTACCCAGGGTGACAGCTTGAGGCTCTGTCTCAAAATAAATAAATAAAAATAAAAATAGCTGGGCGTTGTGGCAAGTGTCTATGGTCCCAGCTACTTAGGAGGCTGAGACAAGAGGATTACTTGAGCCCAAGAGTTTGAGGTTGCTGTGAGTTATGATGCCATGGCACTCTAGCCTGGGGAGGGCAACAGAGTGAGACTCTGAATCAAAAAAACAAAAAGGAGGAAAAGAAAGTGTAAGGATGTGGAGAAATTGGAAGACTTGTGCACTGTTGGTGGGAATGGAAAATGGTACAGCCTCTATGAAAAACATTATGGCAGCTCCTGAAGAAAATAAGCATAGAATTACTATTTGATTTAGCAATTTCACTTCTGAGAATATACTCAAAATAAAGCAGGGTTTGAAGAGACATTTATATACTCTGTGTTCATAGCAGCATTATTCACAGAGGCCAAAAGGTGTAGGCAACCCTTTGTCCATTGATAGATGAAAGGATAAACCAAATATGTTATATGTAAACAATGAGATATTATTCAACCTTGAAAAAAAGAGGAAATTCTGACACATACCACAACATAGATGAACCTTGGGGACATGCTAAGTGAAATAAGCTACTCATAAAAGGACACTTATGTGGGAACCTAGAGCAGTCAAACTCACAGAGACAGAAAGTAGAATGGTAGCGAGGGGATGATGATTGGGTTTAAATTTTGCAATGTGAAAAGAGTTCTGAAAACGGATGGTGGTAAAGGTCATACAACAATGTGAATGTACTTAAGCCACTCAACTGCGCACATAAAAATGGATAAGATGGTAAATTTTATGCTATGTGTATTTTACAATATTTTTATAAAAGGTAGCTTTATATCACTATTATAAATAAAAACCTTTTGTCCTAAAGGAAAGGTCTCCCTAAAGACAATTAGGTGCTGAAGCCTGCTAAAGCTGTGCACGGAGACCTCATCTCTCTTTAATTAAAGGGGAAATCAGCAAGTGCCAGGGAAGCGTTAAAAGCACTCTGGAATCAATTCTGTCCTTGGCAAATTTAAGACTGAAAGAGAGCCTCAGAGAGAGCCACCTTCTCCCCATTGGTCTATCAGGGGGATGTCTGTGGGGGATTAGAACCATTTCTTAAGCTAGGGATCATGGGCATCCTACACTTTGAAAGACACACACTCCCCCATTCAGGACAAGGGTATAGGGACCAAGAGCAGTTCAGGCAAAGCAGGCCAGACCAAACCCAGTGGGGGAAGCAAAGAACCCCATGAGGTCCTAGAAATGGCCCAGGCTGTTTCATCAAGGAATTCTCCAGGTACTCCTTGCCCTAAAGAAGGGGCCTCCAACTGGGACCCCTCCCTCTAGGGTGGGGACTCCATTGCTCTGGACTAGGGGCCTGGAGGTAAGTGAATAGGTAAACGTCAGTCTCAATCGGCTAGGGCACAGTAGACCCGATGGAAGAGATAGAATTGGAAGGAGAAACTGTGAACGATGTAGCCAAGAAGGCACCAGTAGGGTGGCGCCTGTGGCTCAAATGAGTAGGGCGCCAGCCCCATATACTAGAGGTGCTGGGTTCAAAGTGCTTCAGTTTGCTTTTGGGAAACTGTCTCTTCTCCATTCTCAGTGTATTTGGTTGCGCAAGGCTGAATCCACCCACTCCTCACAGTAGGAGGCAGGAGACCCAGCACCAGCTGGTCAGATGTCATCCTTCCTCCCCTGCTCTCCACAACGACCCTGTAATATCCTGAATTCAGCCGCACTTCAAGATACACCCATTCTACCCCCTAGCTTTTGCTTTAGAATGATGCATGTTTTAACTAACATGGGTGTGTGTGTGGAGAGAGGGGAGAGAGAGAGAGATGAGCAGCAGATCTCACTACAATCTTCTGGTCCAGGGCCCCTGGAGGTTTTCATCTTGACTATAGAGGTCATTCCCAAACACTCAAGTGCCCCTGCAGTTCTGGGTTTAGTAGGCCCCCACACTCTTACGTACAGAGACATCTCCCAACCGTGATGTCAACTGTAGCACTTGGAGTTGAATAGTTGGGTATTAAATCTCTTAGACATGTAATTTTAAATACTTGTTTTAAAGTTTTGGCTTTTTTGTATTCTGTGCTCAAACGTTTCCATACACTATTGGAAAGCTCCTGGGCTCTAAGCCCACTGACTGTCACCCCTGCCAAACAAACAGGATCGAGCGCGGGTGCAAAAGGCTAGTGGTCCCCTCGGACCCTCGTGCAGGCAGGCGGGAGCGGGCACGTCTTGCACGCATGCGCGCGGGGCGGAGCTGCGCCTCAGGCCTGCGCGTTGCCGTCAAGTCGGCTGGGCGGGGCGGCGGCGGCGGCGCGCCGGCGGCGCCAGCCGAGCGGACGAGATCGTTCGCTTGAGGCTAATCTTGGGGCGCATACTCACAGAGCTGACCCTCTATACCCCCGCCGCATCCGGGCGAGGCGGCCCCCTCTCAGAGGGATGGAGAGGGCCACCCCCCTTAGTTCTTGTGGGACCCCGAGTAAACGACCGCTTGCGGCCTGAACCGCGGTCCTGGGCGAGGGACCGATGGGCGCGTCCCCGCAAGCCGACCGCGGACGTGAGGGCGGCGGGCGGCGGGGTCGCGGCGCCGAGGACAGCCGTGCTCGTGCTCGCGCCCGCACAGGCCGCGCGCGCGCGTTCCCGCCGCAGCCCCAGCCGCGCCCGCCCCGCCTCTCGGAGCCGGCCCCAGAGCCCCGTCCGCGAGCGGCAGCGACGGCTGCCGGAGGGACGATGAGCGGCGCGGCGCGGGCGGGCCTGGCCCGGCTCGTGGCGCTCACACTGCTGACCTGCAGCCTGTGGCCGGCGCGGGCGGACAACGCGAGCCAAGAGTACTACACAGCGCTCATCAACGTGACGGTGCAGGAGCCCGGCCGCGGTGCCCCGCTCACGTTCCGCATCGACCGCGGGCGCTACGGGCTCGACTCGCCCAAGGCCGAGGTGCGCGGTCAGGTGCTGGCGCCGCTGCCCCTGCACGGAGGTGAGTTTGGGGCCGGGGAAAGGGCAGCCTGGGATGCGCGGCGGGCCCGGCCCCCGGCCCCGGTGCGGACTGGCCGCGGTGCGCCGCTCGGCAGACGCCCCGGCAGGGTAGGGGTTCTGTGGTGTAGAGCCGGCCTGCTCGTGTCTGGGAACGAGGCTCCAGAGGCGGTATTGGGTTTTCCCCCTTCTTTTAAGAAAGACTTGGAACGTTCTTTTTTCGTTTAAGTAGCTTTTTACTGGAGGGCATTGAACTGCGAGTTTGTAGGGACAGCTAGACAAAGGAGGTGGTGCAAGAGTGCAAAACTAATTCATGGTGGATGAGATCGCAACCTGTGTTTTGGAATCTGCAGTTTGTTCCCGAAATCGAGGACCTAACCCTGGATTGGATCTCCAAGTCTGAGATCTTTTTCTGGTGGAAAAAACATGCCATTTTTCTTAAATGGTCATGGGGCGGTGGGTAGGAGAAAATGGGCATCTTCCCTGTTGCTTTTGGCTCTTGTTCTGCCCCCGTGGTTTTTGTAATTTGACGCCTGAAATTTTCACATTATGAATAATCTGATGCTAATTGGAACTACTAACGAAGTCTTCGTTCAGTTTACAGTTGACAACCAAGAAGGAAATAGCTAAAATTTTCAAGAATTGTCTTTGAAACCGTTTGCCTTAACGTCTTGTTCTTTTTTTTTTTTTTAATAAAGCGGGGTTCTGTTTAATTATTCGGTGTAAAACATACATATATGTATATCATATTTTTAAGGAAATGTTTTCCACATTGCGTAATATGATTTTGGGGGGTTTTGGCCCACTTGGAACTTTTGGGAAATGTTCACCACCGCATTCTCATCCTGAGAAAGCTGAAAGATTTTTTTTTTTTTTTTCACTGCTGTTCATATTAGGATGACCTAAGCTAGGCAACCTAAATAAGGTAATGGTGTTTGTTTTTATACTCTAAAATATTAACATATCGTGCCCTTCTGAGATCTGTATTTGTGTGCTAAAGTACTAAGCTGTTTCTTCTTTGAAGTAATCGGGCTGGGAAAAAGGAATCACAGAAGGCTTTTTGTGTAGCTTATCTCTAATGTTAGAGAGAGACTAGGCTTTTCGAAGTTTTTCACCTTAATGTGCATTTTTCATCTCCACTTTGTTAAAAATGGCAGTCAAGATCCCATCTTGGCCATAGAAACAACTTTTGTCTTGGGTTCATTCAGTAAACGTTTGTCTGCCTGCTCTGTGCCAGTCACTGTGGTTGGGATGCATAATGTCTGCAAACTATGACAATAACAATGGTAGCCTATTTTCTGGTGGGGGAAACCATGGAGTCACGTGGAAGAGGAGAAAGAGGAAGAGAGGCAAGCAGTTCTGGAGCAAGAGCTGGCCCTGTGCAGTGTTTTGAAATCTCTGGTTTGTCTTTGAGGGAGGCTTGGTTCCCTCAAGCACCACAAATCCATAGCCTTAACTTTGGATTGTTGCCTCCAAAGTGTTCCCAATATGCTTAAATTACTTGTTGCTTACCTCCCACCCCAAACAAAAACTCCCATATCTTTGAGAAAGCAAAGCTATTTTAGGTGTTTCAATAGAAGAGAATTGGAAGCTAGCTGACGTGAACGGATGTGTGGGTGAAGGCTAGTCTTCATATGGGAAGAGCATTATAGGAGTAAAGGTTCTGAGTCACACCTGTGCTATATGCCTGTGTGACATTGGAAAAAGTAATTCTGCATAGCCTCAGTTCCTTCATGTAAACTGGAATGATGGAGTACTTATCTCTTCAGGTTTTTGACCGATTTAAATGGTTGCTTAATTCTGAAAAGAGGAGATATGTTAACCTAAAGAAATCTCTATTGGTGGAGTTTTAGACACTGCGGCAAAATGAACAAATTTGTACAGTGTGTGGAGATTTGAGTGTGAGATCAGTTCCTCCGAGTTTCTTTCTTTCCTTGATTCTCAAGGGTGGTCATTTTGTACGTTTCCCACCTGGTTCCAAAATGAGTTTGCTTCAGGTTTTCTCTTGGTGTTGGTGGTGGTATCTATCCTACAGGTCAGTGGTTCTCAACTGTCCTAATGCTCAACCCTTTAATACAGTTCCCACAGGTTGAGAACCGCTGCTATAGGTAATCTGAGTCTGGCTTTGTACCAAGGAGTATTCACACATGAGATCTTTCAGTTCAACAAATACTAATTGAATCCTACTGTCATCACCAATCAAGGAACTACTGAAGAAGGAAGGGTAACAGCAGTGAGAAAACATAAAAAGTTTTTATAAGTTAGGCTACCTACAAATTGTTTCTAAGCCTGTGGGTTTATGTGAAATCCAAGGTGTTCTGCTTTTGCAGTAGGAACTTTGAAATGTATTTTAAAAGCAAGAATGGTGATAGAAATCTGTAAAATTATTCATGTTTAAAATAATGGTTTGAAATTGTAACAATATTTGGGTATTTCACGTTATAGTATCGTTTTAGTGAGTTTCAAAGTTTCTTTTACTTTTAGGAAAAATATTTCATTCCTATGCTCTTTATGTGCTTATAATTTTGAATTGAGTTCTTGGTATTTATTGAGGATTTATTGTGTGTTGATATCAAGCAAAGTGATGTTCAAATTACACAAACATGAAAGTAATGAGGCAGATTCCTGGCTCAAAAACAGCTATAGTCAATAATGTGAAATTTATGAAACTTCATCTTGAGGTTAGGTGTTTGGTACAAATGTAAAAACAAAAGAACTTTATAGTTTTCCTAGAGCTTTAAAATGATGGCTCATTTGGGCGGCGCCTGTAGCTCAGTCGGTAGGGCGCCGGCCCCATATACCAAAGGTGGCGGGTTCAAACCCAGCCCCGGCCAAACTGCAACCAAAAAATAGCCGGGCGTTGTGGCGGGCGCCTGTAGTCCCAGCTACTTGGGAGGCTGAGGCAAGAGAATCACTTGGGCCCAGGAGTTGGAGGTTGCTGTGAGCTGGGTGAGGCCACGGCACTCTACGGAGGGCCATAAAGTGAGACTCTGTCTCTACAAAAAAAAAAAAAAAATGATGGCTCATTTTAAATCTTTTTTTTTTTTTTTGGAGACAGAGTCTCATGTTGCCCTGGGTAGAGTGCTGTGGTGTCACAGTTCACAGCAACTTCAGACTCTTCGGCTTAAGCGATTCTCTTTCCTCAGCCTCCCAAGTAGCTGGGACTAAAGGTGCCCACCACAACACTTGGCTATTTTGTTGTTGTTGTAGTTGTCATTGTTGTTTAGCAAGCCTGGGCCGGGTTTGAACCCACCAACCCCGGTGTATGTGGTCGCCACCCTAACCACTGAGCTATGGACCCAGAGCCTCATTTTAAATCTTGATTTGTGAAATTAGTAAGTTTGCTGTTTTGCAGCACTACTACTACATATGTGAATTACAAAGGTAGGCATGTGTGAATTATTGAATAAGATTTATTTGTCCTGTACTTTTAAAGGGGCAAACTGGCAATTTTTTATTAGACTCTTTGATATTTTGGGTTGGGCAGGACTCAATCCTGTAATCCCAGCACTGTGGGGAGCCAAGGGGGGAGGATCCCTTGAGGTCAGGAGTTCAATACCAGCCTGAGCAAGAGGGAGACCCTATCTCTACTAAAAATAGAAAAATTAGGCTGGGAGGCTGAGGCAGGAGGATCGCATGAACACAGGAGTTTGTGAACTGGCTGACTCCACTGCACTCTATCCTGGGGAACAGAGTGAGACTCTGCCTGCCTCCCCTCACCCCCCCCCCCCAAAAAAAAGTACATTTTGAAAAACGTCACACTTTACATAGTACACTTTATGGAGTACTTCATAAACAAGTGCTGTACTCTGAAAATAATATCTTTGTGGTTAAGTGAAATGCTCTGATGAGTAGAGATACATTTTTGAGGGGGCTTACAATTTTTGTATTTTAACTGATAGAGAATTCATTCTTAGAAACTGAGTTTTGAAAAGAGTCTGTCTTGTGTTTATGCACAGATTTACAGTTGCTTTTTTACTACTTAAACAGTAAACTTAGAACTAGGAACAAATTTTTGAGACAGAGTCTCACTCTGTTGCACTGGGTAGGGTACTGTGGTGTCAGCTCACAGCAACCTCAAACTCTTGGGGGTTCAAGTGATACTCTTGCCTCAGCCTCCTGAGTATCTGGGACTACAGGCGCCTGCCACAAAGCCCAGCTAGTGTTAGAGACAGGGTCTCACTCTTGCTCAAGCTGGTCTCCAACTCCTGAGCTCAAGCAATCCACCTGCCTAAGGCCTTCCAGAGTGCTAGAGGAGTGCTAGGATTATAGGTGTGAGCCACTGGGCCCGGCCTCTTAGGTATAAAACTTTTAATACCTTTGCAGAGCATACTTGCTAGTGTTTGCTATGGAGCAGATGTTGTAAATGTGCTTTTTATGTATATGCACACTAACTTCTTGTTTGGGCACAGAGTAGGGCTTGGGAGAGGAGAAGGCTCTATGTTGATGATGTGATTATGTATGTAGATGTTCTGGTGGAAAGAATTGCTTTGAATAGAAATGTTCAGGATAGGTTGTTCAGCCTTAGAGAATAATTTGACCCAACGATAAACCTTTTCTGCTAACTTGCTGACTGTAGGGATGCAATAAATTTCAAAAAAAAAAAAAAAAAGAATCTTTGTTTTTTATATTTTTAAAAAGTGGTCCTATTAGATGAACCTGTAATTGGTTTTAGAACTGCTCATAAGCAGTGCAGAAGATTGATGCGAAATAGGAATTTGGATAAAAGGGGTTATGTTAGAATTCATAATGGCAAAAGCAAGGGCTTTCAGACATAGAGATTTGAAAATATTCAGAGAAAAAGTGTATATATGATCCTGGGAGCAAGAATGCTGAACATTCAGAAGGAGAATTCACAAAGAGCTGGAGGCTCTCAAAACCAAATTTTGACATAAGTTAAATAACCAGGAAAGAAGAAAGAGGAGATATATACAATAAATTATATTGAACTTAGAGCTTTGAAGATGTGTTACATAGTGTGTTTTTCCTTCATTTGTGGATGATTTCCATTAGCATGTAAATATTAGAATGGTTCTTTTTTATTTTTTTTTTGTTGTTGCAGTTTGACCGGGGCTGGCTTCGAACCCACCACCCTCGGTATATGGGGCCGGCGCCCTGCTCACTGAGCCACAGGAGCCACCCAATATTAGAATGTTTTAAAAAGCCACTCAATCTCCCCACCAAATCCTTCTGTTGCTGTCATCCCATTTCTCTGTTAAGAGAAACAGAGGCTTCTCAGAAATGTTATCTATACCCTAATTTTTTTTTTTTGGCAGTTTTTGGCTGGGGCTGGGTTTGAACCCGCCACCTCCGGCATACAAGGCTGGTGCCCTACTCCTTTGAGCCATAGGCACCGCCCTATACCCCAATTTTTCTTCCTGCTGTTCTTTGTATTGTGAAGATCTTTGATTGCCATGCGGGTGATTTTGGTAAAGACGTGGTATATTTAACTGATATAGTTGATGACAGGGTCAGGATTCCAAAGATCTCAACATGTGGAATGATGGACTAGAGCTAACAAAAGAAGTTCATAGGAAGAAATATATAGTACTGAATTTGTTTTTTTTTTTTTTTCTTTTTCCTTTTGTAGAGACAGAGTCTCACTTCATGGCCCTCGGTAGAGTGCCATGGCATCACACAGCTCACAGCAACCTCCAACTCCTGGGCTTAGGCGATTCTCTTGCCTCAGCCTCCCAAGTAGCCGGGACTACAGGTGCCCGCCACAACGCCCAGCTATTTTTTGGTTGCAGTTCAGCGGGGGGAACACGCCACTCTCGGTATATGGGGCCAGCACCCTACCGACTGAGCCACAGGCGCCACCCCTGAATTTGGTTTTTAAAAAAAAAAAATCACCCGCCTTGAGGGAGATGAGGCTTGGCTATGATGTCACTAGCTAAGCAAAGCTTATGTATGAGCTGTTTCTGACTTTGCCGTGTCTAGTCTTGTGCTGCATTTGGGAATCTGCATCTAAGGCAGCACCAGTCCCACTTCATGTAGGCTAAAACATGCACCTTCAGTTTATGTTTAGCTCTGAATACTAGTTTTAAGAGATGAACAAACCACAGAGAAAGCATCATTTTGATTGTTTAAAAGGAAACTCTTCATTTGAAAGAAGGTTAGACTAAATAGCATCTAAGATTCCTCTACCTAGTAATAAGACAAATCTGCCAAAATATACCATTTAAAGATAGTGGTGACTATGGGAAAAGGGTCAAGGAAGGGGAAGGGAGGGGAGAGGTTTTGGTGGAGGGAAGGTAATGGGTGGGGCCACATCTAAGATGGCTGCATCTTAGAATGGGTACAGGCGAAATTTACTAAATGCAGAATACAAATGTCTACATACAGTAACTAAGAAAATGCCATGAAGGCTACTTTGAACAGTTTGATGAGAATATTTCAGATTGTATATGAAACCTGCACATTGTACCCCTTGATTGCACTAATGTACACAGCTATGACTTAACAATAAAAAGAAATAAATAAAGATAGTGGTGGTCTTTTCAAACCAGTCATATTGGGAGAGTGTGCCTGTGTACATACTTATACACATAATATGCAGCAATTAAACATTAAACATCGTTGGCATTCGTTTTGTGAGACCTTTTTGATCAAACAATTAAAAGTATCTTCAGCATATTAAATCTATGTCTTTTCTAGATGGATTAGAATTTTGACAGTAATCATGAGTTATTCAGTGGCAGTTGTGTTGAATAAGGTGCCTGCCTAAGCAAGGTAATGAGAGTTTTGTTTAAAAAGAGAGAAGCTATAAGAAAAGGCATTTATTTTGATGTGCTTCTGAATCCTTTCTTTACACAATTCACAAAAGAGGAAATCCAGCCATGTCCACATCAGTGGGATGAATGAAGAGTCTTCAGGGCTAGTTCTCTAAAGTATAGTAATCTTGATTTATTTACAAAATGAAACTATTGGGTTTTTCGAGACCATTAGCATTTGTTTGTTTTGTCAGCCTTATGTTATTTTTCAAATACTAGGCATTCATTATTTTCCATAAATTATAATAGTGTAGTTTCTTTACTGTTGGAGGCAATTTTGAATAAAACAAAAGGAGCCCTTCAGCTTCAACTTCTAATGAAATAAATTAAAAAATACTTAATAAGCACCTGCTCCATCCTTGTGTTTTGCAAGTCCTGTGGTGCATGCAGAAGACATGGTATATAATTTCCAATCTGGGAGAGCTCGGATGCCTTGAGATAAGTTTTGTCTGAGTAGTACGACTAGGACATGCTGCTGTAAAAGTCGGTGGAAGCTGTCTTCAACTTATGGTGGATTTAGTTCTGAAGCAGAGGTCTTTAGAACTAAAGGGGACCACAGCTTGTTATTGTAAGTAATTTTCTTGGAACACAGCTAGGCCCACTTGTTTATATGTTGTCTGCAGCTGCTTTTTGCTACAGCCACAATTGAGTGGTTGTAGGAGACTGCAAATCTAAAAGATTTACTCTTTGGCCCTTTAAGGAAAAGTTTGATTATCTCAGTTTTGAATGTTCACTATACTTTTCCTTTAAAAACTATCTTAGAGAAGATTTGATTCCTAAATTATCCCGAACTGTGAACTTCTGGAAGTTAGATAGAATGTCGTCTTTGTTTTAGCCAAGCACCTAAGACTGTACCTGACACTAGCAAGCCACAGGAATGTGCAATTGCATTTAATCCTGTGGGACTTAGTCTGCTACTGAAACTGATGGCATTGACAAGTGGAGGGGGTGAGGGCAATAATGGACAGAGCATACTATATAGGGCCTCTGTTTTTTGTGCTAAATTGTAAATGATATAGAGACCAAAGGAACAACAGCAACACATTTGGATTTGTCTAGAAAGGTTTCTTAGAAAAAGTGGAATTTTAACTCAAAAACTTGGGAATTTTTGCTTCCACTCATAATAGAGTGATGAGCACTGGGTTACATTCCCACTTTTGCTGATGCAAAAACCTAAGTTGTTTATAAAATAGCAGTTTTAGAAATCAGTTAATAAGCAGCACAGGACATTGATCCCTAAGAAAAGGGAAATAAACAAGGGAGTCCTATCAACACTGCAGGTTATTGCCTGAAGTTTCCAGGCTGCAGAGGAGAAAGGAGGAACCCTCTGTAGAGTCTGGTGGTCTTGCAGAGTTGAAGAGGGCATTCAGAGCTTCTGGAGGTTGATGCAGTGTGCATGTCCAAGATTAGGATACCGGAGAGCTGGGAGTTGCACAGGAGAGCCACTGTGGGGAGGGGAAAGTCCTGTGAAGGTTTGGTTTAGCATGAATCTGTGAATTTCATGAAGAAACTGCCAGAGGCTGGGAAGAAGAATGGCCAGAAGTTGGCAGGTGGAAAAATTTTTAGAGTTCTCACAAGGCTGGAATAGTTCTTACTGTTGCTAATCAAAGTAGAAAGACCTTCTTATGCACAGTACATGGACTGAGGCCAAATTAACCCTGAGACTCTCCTGACAAACCTTAAAAAGAAACCATAAAAATATCTGATTGCACTTAACTGGTCCCAGAAAAAAACCCAATAATATTTAAAGGAATATATAAAAATTCAGCTGCCCCCCGCCCTCCCTCCACAACCCCTCCCCCCAGCATTCAATCAAAAATTACCAGGCATGGGAAAAAGATAGGAAAATATAACCCATAACTGGAAAAAGGTCTAGAAATTACATAAATGACAGAATTCCAGATGAGGATGTTAAAACAGCCATTACAAATAACACTAATTATGTTCACAGAGCTAAGCGAAAACGTGAATATGAGGGCAGAAATGGATATAAAAAAGACACATCAAACTTCTCAGCCTTGAGAAA
The DNA here is from genome assembly GCF_027406575.1 of Nycticebus coucang. Classification (NCBI taxonomy): domain Eukaryota; kingdom Metazoa; phylum Chordata; class Mammalia; order Primates; family Lorisidae; genus Nycticebus; species Nycticebus coucang. The sequence goes on from NC_069796.1 coordinate 83,763,912, forward strand.
GTGTGGGATTTATACTGACAGAAAAAAGAGGAAAGAATATAATGAGAAGATGATAATTCTTGTTTTGCTCTCAGTTTACATGGATTGGATACGTACTGTGTACCAGGAATGGTGCTAAATATTTCATATGGGTCGCATTTACTCCTCGTAACAGCCCTGGCTTGTTACCCTCCCTCTGTGGATAGGCAATTCAGAGCACTCCGGTCTCCCATTTAGTGCCTTTTTTCTTTATAGCACTTAACATGATTGGAAATCAGATATCTACTTTCTTGTTTGTTTCTGAGGGTAGGGATCCTGTCTCTTGTGTACACTCTTGTTTGTATATTCTGGGATTAATGTGGCACTTGGGACATAATAGGGTGGTGCTGAGTCATTAGTGTTGGGTGAATTAAAGAGAGGGAGGTGACTCAGTGGCTGTGCAACCTTGGGGACTTGGCAGAGCTGGGCCTTCCTGCAGGTCTGACTTTAGTGCCCACATTGTAACCACTTGTTTATACTGCTTCCCAAGTGGGTTAAATAAATGATGATCTAGCCACTCAGTGACTGTTACACAGCCATAAAAGGGGATCATTGTGAAAGCTGTGCATGTGCTGCAAAAGTAAAAGGTGATTGACCCATGACTGTGCTGAATTTATTTACAGTGGACAAGGACCCAGAGTAATATGCAAAAATGAAAATGATTGTGTTATATAGATTAGGTCATGAGAAATAGTTCTCTATTTTAAAATAATTATTGTTAATTTTCACTACCAAAGGGGGAAAGTTATGTTCTCTGAAAAGGATAACCATGAACAAGTAAGTCTTTGCAGGTTGACTCTTTTTTTCTTTTTAATTCCCTAGCTTTAAGTAAAAAAGAATGATTCCCAAGCGTTTCTTAGGATAAGTAGGGAACTGGAAGATAGTAGGGATATATTGAAAAAGGCGTGTTTTTCTAGACCAGGGCTACTTGGTCCAAATAGGAAGCAAGCCAAAACATGGCATGAGTTTGAGCAGTTAGTGAATCCTAGCAAAGAAAATGGGATCCTAGTACAGGACTTGACTTTTTTGTAACATTTATTTGCTTATTATGTTAATGTTTTTACTGGTTTTGTTGGTTTTCCTGTTAGAATGAACCAGGAAAAGTAGTTTAGTTAAAAGTGCTAAAGACTTAATTCTAGGTGCAGAGCAGAAACCTTGAGAATATATAAACATAAATAACAAAGGTGGAGGAATGGAAAAGAAAGAAGAATGTGGGGTAAGGAGATTTAAGGGATAGTCTGTAGTTGCAGAAACTAGAAAGGCTTAATTGGCCACAGAGGAAAACAATGAAATGCTAAAATGAGGAGAAAGGGGAGATGGAGAAGAATAATTGAGCAGAATTCTGACTTACGACATCATGTATCCACAGATAATGTCCAAAGTCAACAAGCCAAGAAATAGTGGCTATAGCCAGTGTAGAACTGTGGGGGCAGGCCACCAGAAAAACTATTAGTAGAAAGTAGTTGCCCATGGGGGTAGGGGCAGGTGGGATTGATGAGGCAGTTGTACTTCATGGTAGACATTGGATGAGTTTACTGTGCATACAGTAAGATTCCCACTCTTTCTCTTCTGCTCACTGCAGGTGAGTCTGCTATTTTTTTTTTTTTCTCCTTTGAAGAAGCTCCTTACTTTTCCAACACCTGAGCTCTTCTCTGCCTCTACTGACATACTGTGGAATTTAGGATTCTGCACAAACTCAGGAGATCTCTTCCTATGAAATCAGGAAAGGCTACTGGTGAATTAAGTGATTTTGTTTCATTAACTTATTGCAATAGCTCCTGTGTTGTCTGGCTTGTAGCGTTTCTCTTTCCTCTGGCAACTCCCTCCCTCCTTTTTGTGGTATTCTTTGTATTGAACACAGTGTGCACCTGTTCCCTGATCCCCATCAGATAGCTGTGAGTTGCCTTTCTGCCCCCTTCTGCCTTCTCTCTTCTCTTCTTATTTGGTGTATGTAATTCCATGATTCTTAACTGATAATCACCCCTTTTCCTTCGGTCCTCTAAAAATACTTTGTATTTACAAAAACATTTTATAAAATTCCATCCTGTGTAAACCATGCACCATTCACCTTCCCCATGCCCCCAAACTAAGCACCTGAATGTTGCTGGAACAAAGTTCTAGAACCCAGCTGCTTGAAGTTTGAGTTTATACACTTTAAGCAAAACCAAATGGGCACTTAACAATGACCAATAATCCAAAAATGTTCTCTTATGAAGAAATAAGACAACCCACTGAGACAATACTTTTTTTCTCTCCACATGCCTCCTGTGATCTTTTTCTGTGCCTTTAATTTTGGCCTTGACCTCTCCTCTAAGCTCTAGATTTACACATTCATTTGCCTACTTGGTATCTTAAATATCTCAAAGACATCTCTAAATCCATAAGCTCCTAATGTAGCTTTGACTTTTTTTTAACCTTCCAATCTATACCACTGCTCCCCAGTTTTTCCCACCTTAGGAAGTGGCATTGTTTGTTATTTAAACAAACTTAGTAGTCATCCTTTGCTGCTTTTCCTCACACTCAACATGTAATCCATCTTCCACAATTTACCTTTAGAATATATCATATCTTTCGTGCCATTTTCACAGCTGCCATTTTAGTTCAGGCAACTGTCACTTCCTACTCTTTCTTGGGCTCTGGCTGTAGCCAGAATGATCTTGAAGGTTCACGTGGGCATTTCACTCCTTGCTGAAACCCCATTAGTGACTTCCTGTCACCCTGAGAATGGGCATTTTCTGTGCCATCTAAGGTGCTCACTGCTTGGGCTGGCTTCAGGCTCTGTGTCCCCCTCCCTCAAGCCATCTCACTCTTGCTCACTTGAAACCATTCTGATATTCTTTCTGTTCTTGGACTTCGAGTTTTCTTTGCAGTGTGTACCTTCTGGCTGGCATCCCACCCATCTCTACCTCCTTTTCCCCTACACAGTGTTACCAGTATTAGTGGAATCTTACAGAAGTTCTTTAGTTATATAAAATGGTCAGTTAGAGAGATAAGGGAGGGGAAATATAGAATCTTAGAATTTAAGGGTCATCAGTGATCAGTAAGTCTGGCCTCTCATCTGAGGCTTCAGCATTCCTATCAGATGATTGTACAGCTTAAGCTTGAACAAATGCAGTGAGAGAAAGCTGCCACATTTGTCTCTGGAAAACAGTGTTAGTCTTTTTCATCTGAAAAAAAATTGGTTCAGGTATTTAATAGAGATTGCTTCTCGGCCTTTTGGCTAAGGTCAAGTGCAGGTATTTAATACAGTCATTAATTTCTTTGTTCGACTCAAGTCCTCTAGTGACTAACCTTTGGGCTTCGTATCCCTACTTCTTTTGATTATAGTAAAATCTGTTAATATCCCACTTAAAGGATGTCTGTGGCCTGAGTATTGGTGTCCCCTCCAAATTCGTATGTTGAAACTTAATCACCAATGAGATAGTATTAAGAGGTGGGGCCTTTAGGAAGGGATTGAGTCATGAGGACAGAGCCATCATTAATGGGATAATAGTGCCCTTATACAGAGGTTGGAGGGAGGGCGTATATTTACCCTTCCTCTCATATGAGGAAGGCACCATCTGTGAATAAGGAAGTGGACCCTCACCAGACCCTGAATCGGCACCAGCCTTGATCTCACAGCTTCCAGAACTGTGAGAAATAAACTGATGCTATTTATAAATTACCCAAGCTAAGCTATTTTGTTGTAGCAGCTCCAATGGACTAAAATGGGGTTGAATGGTGTCTTGCAAAAATTCATGACCACTTACAACCTCAGAATGTGACTGTATAATGTATACATGATCTATGTGTTTATGATTTAATAAAAAAAAAAAAAGAATGACTTTATTTGGAAATAGAATCTTTGAAGATGTAATTAGTTAAGGAAGATGAGATCGTCTAAGTTTCCAGTGGGCCTTAAATCCAATGACTAATGTCCTAATAAAAAGAGAGAAAGATTATAGAGAGAGACAGAGAAGCAGAGAAGGTGGCTGGGGGAAGGAGGAGGTAGACAGAGATGATTACTCTGCCACAACCGGGGAGTAAGTACCAAGGATTGCAATTACCAGAAGCTAGAGGACAGGTTTGGTTTCTTCCTTGAACCAGAAACAACCAGTCTTGCAAACACCTTGGTTTTTGGACTTCTGGCCTCCAGAACTGTGACAGTAAAAAGACTGTTTTGAAATGTTGGAAAATTTTTTAGATTTTTTTTTTTTTCTTTGAAACAGAGCTTCAGTCTCTTGTGATAGGCTAGAGCAGTGGTTCTCAACCTTCCTAATGCTGCAGTGTATTTTCATTGTTAAAAAGGGGTCGCAACCCACAGGTTGAGAACCATTGGGCTAGAGTCTTGGTGTTAGCCTAGCTCACAGCAACCTCAAATTCCTGGGCTCAAGCAATCCTTTTGTTTCAGCTTTCCAAGTAGCTGGAACTATAAGCACCTGCCACAACACCCAGCTAATTTTTCTGTTTTTATAGAGATGGGGTCTCTTGCTCAGGCTGGTCTTGAACTCCTGAGCTCAAGGGACCTCCCACTTCAGCCTCCCAGAGTGCTAAAGTTATAGGTGTGAGCCACCCTACCCAGCCTGTTGGAAGATTTTTTATTGCTGCTTAAATTTTGTTACATGACATTGGTCTGTTCAGTTGTTTCTTCCTGATTGAGCTTAGGGAAGTTGTGTGTTTCCAAGAATTTTTCCATTTCCTTAGTGTTTTCAAGTTGATATGCATAGAGATTTTCATAATCAGAGATGATATTTTGTATTTCTGTGGTATCAGTTGTATCTCCTTTTTTCATTTCTGATTGAGTTTATAAGGGTCCTTTTTTGTTTCTGGAACAAGAAGTTTGTCAATTTTGTTTATGTTTTCAAAGAACTAATTTTTTGTTTTATTAATCTTCTGTGTAATTCTTTTGGAATCATTTTCACTGAGTTCTGTTCTAACCTTCCTTTTATAATGCTGGGTTTAGGATTGGTTTATTCTTTCTCTTCTAATTCCTTAAGACAATTCATTAGATTACTGATTGGTGATCTGTCTTTGGACAAAGGCATTGAAGGTTGTGAATTTTTCTGTTAGGACTGCTTTTGCAGCATCTCACAGATGTTGGTTAATTTGTGTCCTCTTTGTCTTTTTGTTTAAAAAAATCTGCCTGTGGCTCAGTCTGTAGGGCGCTGGCCCCATATGCCGAGGGTGGCGGGTTCAAACCCGGCCCCGGCCAAACTGCAACCAAAAAATAGCCGGGCGTTGTGGCGGGCGCCTGTAGTCTCAGCTACTCAGGAGGCTGAGGCAAGAGACTTGCTTAAGCCCAGGAGTTGGAGGTTGCTGGGAGCTGTGTGATGCCACGGGACTCTACCGAGGGCCATAAAGTAAGACTCTGTCTCTACAAAAAAAAAAAAAATCTTTTGATTTTCATTTTAATTTTTTTTTTCCTTAACCCTATGATTGTCCAGGAGTAGCTTGTTTAATTTCCATGACTTTGTGTAGAGTTGAGTGTTTCTGTTGGAATTGATTTCTAATTTTATTCCACTGTGGTCTAAGAAGATATGTGGGGTTTTTTTTTTAATTTTTTGAGACATGTTTTGTGGCTTAGGATGTGATCAGTCTTAGGGAGGGGGGTGGGGCCTTGGTGTGTGCCACACCTTTTGGGGGCAAGGCACGATTGCAAGAGGGACTTTACCTAACAAATGCAATCAGTGTAACCTAGTTTATTGTACCCTCAGTGAATCTCCAACAATAAAAAGAAAAAAAAAGAATGTACATTCAGTAGTTTGGGGGTAGAATGTTTTGTAAATATTTGTTAGACCTGTTTGTTTTAGAGTCCTGTTTATTGATTTTTGTTTTTGTTTTATTTTCTGCTTTGAGGTCTGTCCTATCAGTGTAGTGTTGAAGTCCCTGGCTATTACTGTCTTGCAATTTATCATTTTATTTAGATTAGGTAGGATTTGCTTTATGAATCTGGGAGCACCTGTGTTAAATGCATAGATATTTGGGATTGTTCTAGCTTCTTATGAATTGAATTCATTATTCTATAATGACCATCTTTATCTGTCTTTATTTTTATTGCTTTTAAGTCCATGTTAGCGGATATGAGCATGGCCACAACAGCTTTCATTTGGTTTCCATTTGCATGGAGTATTGTTTCCATCCCTTCACCTTGAGTCTGCATGAGTCCTTGTGGGTAAGATGTGTTTCCTGGAGACAGTAGGTACTTGGCTTGTATTTTTTTTATCCATTTAGGCAATCTTTGTCTCTTAAGTGGGAAGTTCAAGCCATTCACATTTATTGAAAGAATTGATAAGTGGGATGGATTTCTATTCATCCTGTTGTGTATAACTTTATTGCTTTGTTTTAGCTCTTGAGCCGTTGTGGTGTCTGGGCTCTACACTTGAGTATTTGGATGGTTTTACTCTGCTGAGTGTTACTGTGTTCATCAGTTATAATGCTGATCTGACACTTTCCACAGGTCTGGTCTTGACAGTTTCTCTCAACATTTGCTATTCTGAGAAAGTTTTCATTTCTCTCTCAGATAAGGAACTTAGTTTTGCAGGATACAAAATTCTAGGCTGTCTGTTCTATTTGAGAAGACTGAGAATGGGACTCCAGTCCCGTCTGGCATGTAAAGTCTCAGTTGAGAAGTCTTCAGTTTGTTGGATGGATTTTCCTTTGTTAGGCCACATGATGCTTTCACCTTACTGTTCATAGGAGTTCTGTTGTGTTAACTTTGGCCAGTCCCATGACTGTATGTTATGGTTATGTCTCTTGATGATGAATCCTATTGTGCTTCTAGTGCCTTAGATGTCCAGATTTCTAGCAAGACTGGGAAGTTCTCCTCCAGTATTTCTTCAAATAGGTTTTGTGTATTTTCTTTTTGACCCTCAGGGATGTAGGCTTTGTTTGTTTCTCTTACTTTTTTGTTCTTTCTTTTTGACTGACTTGTTTAATTCAAAGATGTTGTTTCCTTGCTCTGAGGTATTTTTCTTCTGCCTAGTCTAGCCTGTTCTTAAGTCTTTCCACTGTGTTTTGTATTTCTTTGAATGAATTTTTCATTTCCAGAAGCTCTGCTTGATTTTTTAAAATAATTGTATTTCTATATTCATTTCTTACATTGTTTTTGTGGTTTCTTTGTGTTGGGTTTCTGTTTTCTCCTGTACTTCATTGAGCTTCCTTAAAATCCATGTTCAAAATTCTTTACCAGCCATTTAAATATTATTGTTTTGGTTGGTTTCTATTCATACAGAGCTTTTGTGTTTTGGGGGTTTTTTTAGTGGTGATCTTCCACTCAGTTTTCTGTGTATCTGGAGATCTTCTGTTGATTTCTTCTCATCTGGACCAGCTTTTACTTCTTATTTTTGGATTTTCTTTTTAAGTTTGTTATAATGTTATGATAGCCACAGGAAACTAATATAAAAGGAAGACCCAAAGTGAATACAGTATTGCAGGTTTCATTTTGCTAGTGCAAGAGAGAGTGGAACTACTTTTATCCATCTTCCTGGATATATGCCTAAAGTCATATAAGTTATTTTGGTATTCCTAATCACTGACTCATACTGAGCTTGCTGTTGATTAAAGCTTTCAAGTCTTTCGTAGAGGCTGCTCCTAAGCTGTATAATTTTGTCTTTGTTAGATTCAGCCTGTTTGTTCAGCTTTTCAAGATATTTTTTGAATCCCAATGTGTCATTCACAGTCTTTACTTTCTAGCTGCTTGTGTCACTAATAAATGTCATGAACATGCTTTCTGTATCTTTATCCAAATTAGTGGTTTTTAACCTTCTGGGTTTTAAAAATCCCCTTTAAGACTTTTAAAGCTATAGACCTTTCTGCAGAAAAATACATATTAATATTTATGTAGGTGAACACAAAACTTTTAATAAGGTTTAGAAGGTTCATTTGCCTCTTAAAGCCCCAAGTGGTCCATGGACCCAAAATTAAGAATCCCTGTGTTGTTATTGATTAAAGTACTGAAGAGTGAATGGACAGACCTTTTGTAGTGTTCTATTAAAAACCTAGGATGATAGAAGTTATTCCATTAATCAGCACCCTTGGGAGGTGAGCATTTCACAGTTTTTTAATTTATTTTACTGACTTGACATTTAATATGTATTTCTTTGTCTTATGATCTCATAAAGCGTGTAATCAAACGCTTTGGTAGAGAAAACTTGAAGATATTTACTCTGTTCCTGCTTGACTAGGCCAGGAACCAGGGCAAAAAAGGAAATGACTGTTTCATGGCTTAGCCATAGTGTATTAGTTTCCTATTACCACTGTAACAAATGACCACAACTAGGTGGCTTAAAACAACACAGATTTAACTTTTTACAGTTTTGGAGGTCAGAGGTCCCAGTGGATTTCACTGGGCTATAATCAAGGTGTTGGCAAGACTGCATTGCTTCTGGAGGCTCTAAGGTAGAGTCGATTTCCTTGTCTTTTTCAGCTTGTAGAAGCTGCTTATTTTCCTGGCCTGTGTCCTTCATCTTCACATCTCTCTTTTCAACTTTCTCTTCTCTCGTCCACATTTAAAAGACCTGTGTGGCAACATTGGGCCCACCCAGATGGTGCAGGAAGAATCTAAAGCAGTGGTTCTCAACCTTCCTAATGCCTCTTAATGCTGCGATCCTTTAATACAGTTCCTCATGTTGTGGTGACCTCCAACCATAAAATTATTTTCGTTGCTGCTTCATAACTGTAATTTTGCTACTGTTATGAATCGTAATGTAAATATTTGACATGCAGGATGTATTTTCGTTGTTACAAAGGGGTCTTGACCATAGGTTGAGAACAGCTGGTCTAAAGACAGCTGATTATTCACCTTACTTTCACTGCAACCTTCATTCCCTTTTGGCATTCAATGTAACCTGGTCACAGGTCCTGGGGATCAGGACATGGACATCTTTGTGGGAACTATTAGTTTGCCTACCACACACAGCAAACCTGTGCTAGCACCCTGTGATTATAACTTTCTCTTCACATTGTCTGTTCCTTCAATAATCATTTCTGAAATGTGGTTAAGGATTAGCTGTACCCCAGTGGCTTCATTGTTAGCACAGTTCACCTTCATTGTTTGGTAAATATTTGAGTGCTATTTATACAGGTTAGTTTCCTAACATTCCTTTTCTATGACTCCTCAAAGGTCACTGTCAGTGATGCAGTTTCTCATTTACATTTTGTTGCCTGGATCAGAAATCCTAAGGGACAATTTCTTCAAGCATTCATTTATCAAATAATTATTAAGTACCTACTGCATGCCAGGCAGGACAAGAGGTTCCTGAACATTTTCTAGGGAGGTAAGGTGAGTCAGCACCTGTATCTACACTGTCTGGTGGGGGAAACAGACATTAAACAGATAAAATAGCACAAGTAATTATTTAATAATACCCTTGAGAAAAGCATTAGGATGCCTGGAGCATCAGTGGCATAAGTGACCCAGGCTAGGATGGTCAAGGCTTCCCTGAAGAAATGATGTTTGAGCTGAGGTTGAAGCATGAGCAGATATTAAATAATGGGGACAGAAAGGAAGGCACTTCAGGCCAAGGGAACGTAAAAAATGTCCCAAAGGGTGCCAAAAAAAGTATATATATTTTAAGAAAGGAAAAACTATATTAAACTTGCAGCATTCAAGTCATGTTTGAGTTTGTTATTGGTATATATTCAGTATTACAATAGATGAGTACACGTCACATTGAGCACATCTTATAATTGCAGAAGTGAAACATTAAGTATTGCAATTTTAATATAGTTTTTTCCTTTCGTAAAAAGTGTATACATCTTTTCGACATCCTCTGTATTTAAAGACCAAAGCAGTACAAACAGTTGATGTGGGCCAGGCGCGGTGGCTCATGCCTGTAATCCTAGCACTTGGGAGGCCAAGGTGGGTGGATTGCCTGAGCTCACAAGACCAGCCTGAGCCAGAGCAAGACCTCGTCTCTAAAAATAGCCAGATGTTGTGGCGGACACCTGTAGTCCCAGCTACTTGAGAGGCTGAGGCAAGAGAATCGCTTGTTCCCAAAGGTTTCAGGTTGCTGTGAGCTGTGATACTACAGCACTCTACCAAGGGTGACAAAGTAAGATTCTGTCTCAAAACAAACAGACAAAACCCAACAAAGCTAGATGTGTTCGAGGAACTAGAGAGTAAGGGAGAGAGGTGTGCAGTAGAGTTGAAGGGGTCGGTTAGTTCTTTCAGGCCATGTTGAGGTTTCAGACATTATGTTAAGAGGAGTGGAAAACTATTGGGTGTTTTTAACATTTCTAATTGCAGCACAATACATGGACCATAAAGTATACTATTTTAACTGTTTTTAAGTGTACATACAGTTCAGTGGTTTTGAGTATATTCACACTGTTGTTCAGCCAGTCTCCAGGACTATTTTCCTCTCACAAAACTGAAACTTCATACCCATTAACACATTGACTGCCACACTAGGAAAAATTTTTTTCCTTGGGGCCACACCACTAGGTAAAAACATTTTTTTCCATGGGGCTGTGGTGTTTTATTAGGTCAAGAGACATTTGAGTTATTTATGCTTCATGAGGCCCAGGGCTCAAAACTAGCATAAGTTTTTTTTTTTTTTTTTTTTTTTGTAGAGACAGAGTTTCACTTTATGGCCCTCGGTAGAGTGCCGTGGCCTCACACAGCTCACAGCAACCTCCAACTCCTGGGTTTAAGCGATTCTCTTGCCTCAGCTTCCCGAGTTGCTGGGACTACAGGCGCCCGCCACAATGCCCGGCTATTTTTTGGTTGCAGTTTGGCCGGGGCTGGGTTTGAACCCGCCACCCTCGGTATATGGGGCCGGCACCTTACCGACTGAGCCACAGGCGCCGCCCAAAACTAGCATAAGTTAAATACAACTCACATGGCAGTTAATGTGTTAAACAAGTCTCCATTCCCCCGTCTCCCCCAAGCCCCATGGCAGCCACCTTCCACTTTCTGTCTCTGTGAATTTGACTATTCTAGGTACCTCACACACGTGGGATCATACAATATGTGTCCATTTGCAACTGGCATATTTCACATGATAATGTACTCAGGTCCATCCATGTTATGTCATGTGTCAGAATATTATTGAAGAATTTTAACCTGGGGAATGAGATGACCAGGTTTTTTTAAATTGACAGTTATTTTTACTAGCTATAACATGCACCAGAAAATAACAAAGTCTGCAGCTTGATGAATTATCAGAGTGAGCACACTGATGTCACCCTGAACCTGGTCAAGGAATAGAGCAGTAACAGCTCCATAGTCCCCTCAAGCTCCCTTCCAGCCCCTACTCCCTTCCTCTTTCCCCAAAGGAAATGCTGTCCTCATTTTGAACAGCATAGATTATGCTTGTTTTTTAACTTTATATATGTAAAGGAAAACTGTCTTTACTTAAAATACCTCTGACAGTAAATGTATGGGTTTCAACACCAAGCAGTTTTCCAGTTCTCTACAGACATCTGCAGAACACAAGTCCTACAGTTTAATCAACTCTGATATTACTACTAGTTAGTATAGACTCCATAGATTCAAAGGCTTAGTCTTAGAAAACTGCCATCCCACTTCAGACACCAGTTCCAAATGATGAGCCAAAGAATACCCACATATCTGTGTTGGCTGCAATTTGGGAGATTTCCACAACCCCTTCTCCATTTGAAAATTTGCTATAAAAGCTGACAGAACTTGGGGTGGCGCCGGTAGCTCATACAGCTAAGGCTACCAGAGCTGGCAGCTGCAAATCTGACCCAGGCCTGCCAAACAATGACAACTATAACCAAAAAATAGCCGGGCGTTGTGGCGGGCGCCTGTAGTCCCAGCTCCTCTGGAGGCTGAGGCAAGAGAACCGCTTTTAAGCCCAGGAGTTGGAGGGAGCTGTGAGCTGGGTAGGTTGCCTCTACCCAGGGCAATAGCTTGAGGCTCGTCTCAAAAAAAAAAAAAAAAGAAAAAGAAAAAGAAATAGAATACTATCCTTGGTTTATTGAAAGGATATTATGTAAGATACAAATGAACAGCCAGATGAAGAGGTACATAGGTAACACGTAAGATCTTTAAGGTTCTTGAGATCAGGAGGACCTGGCCATATGGAGTTATGGCGTGTTATTTCTCCTTGCTCATGTAGATGTGTTTACCAACCCAAAGCTCCCCTAAACCTACTGTTCAGGGTTTTTATGGAGGCTTCATTATATAGACACAGTTGATTAAATCATTGACCATTAGTGATTGGCTCAATCTCCAGCCCCCTCTTGCCTCTACAAAAATTGGGGGTTAGAGGTTGGGCTGAAAGTTCTGACCCTCCAATCACAGATTTGTTCCTCTGGCAACCATCCACCATCCTCCAAGGATCACCTTATTGACTTAAACTCAGGTTTGGTTGAAAGGTGCTTATTATGAATACAAGCTGTTCATCTCAACCATAACACTCAGGAAATTATAAGAATTATAGGAACTCTGTGACAGGAGGTGGGGATGAAAATCAAATATTTGTTTCTTATTACATCCTAATATGTATATGGAATCATAGTATGTATTCTTGCAACTAATTTTTTTCCTTACATCTTTTTTTTGAGACATATCTCAAGCTGTTGCCCTGGTTAGAGTGCTGTGACATCTTAGCTCACAGCAACCTCCAACTTTTGGGCTCAAGCGATCCTCTTGCCTCGGTTTTTCTATTTTTAGTAGAGACAGGGCCTTATTGCTTCTCGGCCTTTTGGCTAAGATCAAGCGGAGACAGGGCCTCGATTTTGCTCAGGTTGGTCGAGAAGTGAACTCAAGCAGTCCACCCACCTCAACCTCCCAGAGTGCTAGGATTACAGGCGTGAGCCACTGCGCCCAGCCTCTTCTATCTTATTTTGAGATAAATTCATGTTATTGCATGTAGTGGTAGCTTTGTCAGTGATCTCTATGAATGTGTCACAGTTCATGCGTTGTACTATTAATGGATTTATAGGTTGCCTGCTGTATAATGCAATTTTGTTTTGGGGGGAGGGTTGTTTGTTTTGTTTTTTTAAGACAGTATCTTGCTCTGTCACCCTGGTAAAGTGCATGGTGTGATCATAGCTCACAGCAACTTCAAACTCTTGGGCTCAAGTGATCTTCCTGCTTCATCCTTCTAAGTAGCTGGGAATATAGCTGCACACCACCACATTTGGCAGATTTTTCTCTATTTTTGGTAGAGAAGGGGGGGGCTTGCTCTTGTTCAGGCAGGTCTCGAACTCCTCACCTCAAGTGATCCTCCTGCCTCAGCCTCCCAGAGTGTTAGGATTATAGGGTGAGCCACCACACCTGGCCCAAATAATTCAATTATAAGCAAAGCACGTGTTTTATTTGGTATATACGTAAGAGTGCAATTGGCCTCTCCCTCTTGGTTGTCTTTCAAGCTGAACACATTCAAGGCAATTTATTGTGTTTCCTCCAAAAACCTGTTCCTCCCCAGTTTTTCCCGTTTCAGTCAGTAGCACTACCTCTACCCAGAAACTGAGGCATCTCCTTTTGAAATCTCCACTCCCTTATCTAATTAAGTACCAGATTATATTGATCTGAAATGCATCCATTTCTCTCCACATTTGTTGCAACCTTCTCTAGTCTGTTCCCTAGAGTGAGACTTCCTAACTGGCTACCCTTTATCCACTACTGGGTTTCCTCTACCCCAGTCTCTATAGTAGGACACAGACTTTTTTCTATTGTGCATGTGTGTGTTGCCCATAATATACATTAAACTTAAAAATGTTATACGCACACTATTGGGATTTTTTTGACATAAGCTAGAACTTAGGACCTAGCACTTTAGGTTAATAATTAATAGCAGCTGTAATAAATATATTTCTAATCTCCATAGGTCTTTTTTTGGGGGGGTGTCAGTTTGTTTTTTGGTTTTTTTGAGACAGTATCTCACTCTGTTGCCCAGGCTAGAGTGCCATGGCATCAGCCTAGATCATAGCAACCTCAAAGTCCTGGGCTCAAGTGATCCTCCTGCCTCAGCCTCCTGAGTAGCTGGGACTACAAACACCCACCACAACGCCTGGCTAATTTTCCATTCTTAGTAGAGATAGGGGTCTTGCTGTTGCTCAGGCTGGTCTTGAACTCCTGAGCTCAAGCAATCTTCCTGCCTTAGCCTCCCAGAGTGCCAGGATTGCAGGTATGAGCCATCATGCCCAGCCCCCATGTTAACTTCTGGGGGTTTGTTTGTTTGTTTGTGTTTTTGTTTTTGTTTTTTTTTTTTTTAAAAAAAACCTTTTATGGTAGCTTAAAAAAACTTATACCAGCTCTGCCAGGTTTTCCTTTTTTTGTTTTTTGGGTTTTTTGTCTGGGATTCTTTAAAAAGGTATTTGTCTATTGAAAGAATATTTAGAGAGGGGTAGTCTCATCTGTAAATCTGTGTAACTGAGTGGCATGTGCCACTTGGCAGTATACTGAAGACACTCAAGCGAGGTGGTCCCTGGGTTCCCTTTATACTGGAGGAATCCCACTCTTCATGCAAAAAAAAGTCATCTGTACTTCTGTATGCCAGGAATAGACAATTAGAAAATAGATTTTTTAAAATAGCATTGGCACTAAAAACTATAAAACACTTATAGTTATAAGAAATTACAGAAAATCTAAATCAATGGGGAGACTTTTCATATTCTTGGGTGCAAAGACTTGTATTGTTAAAATGGTAGTTTCCACGTTGACCTACAGATTCAGACAACCAGATTCAAACACCAGCTGGCTTTCTGCACAAAATGACAAGCCAATCCTATAATTCATATGGAAATATAAGGAATCTGGAATAGTTAAAATTATCTTGGGGAAAAATAGTAAAATTAGAGAATTCACATTTCCTGATTTCAAAACTTACTACGAGATAGTATGGTACTGGCATAGCATATAGATGAGTGGAACAGAACTGAGATCCGGAAATAAACCCTTACATTTAGGGTCAGTTGACTCTTGGCATAGGTGCTGAGGCAGTTCAATGGTGAAAAGAATAGTCTTTTCAGTAGAAAGTGCTGGGACCACTAGATACCCAAGAAGATGAAGAAGGGGCAGGGTGGAGGCTGAAGAAATGTGTATTATCTCAAAGTTAAATGGTCATCTGGTGGGAAGAATGGTATGCTGAGGGCTGAAAAGAGTCCTTTGCATTTAGTGATATGAAGCAAAAGAACCAGAAAATTGGAACAAAGCAAGCAAAGCATTTTTAAGTTTGTAAATCCCAAGGCAAAGAAAACTGGGTGATTACAAATCATCTTAATGGGAAAGAAAATGGGAGATTACTTGAAGAAATCAGTGTGAACACACAAGATACAGGCAGTAGTTTCACTGAGATAAAGTGAGGTTGTGTAGCAGAGGGATCTGTTCTAAGAGTGTGTTTCTTTGTTTGCAGTGTCTGCACCTATTTTCACTGTTCTTCAGCTTTGCTTTAAGGAACATTTCAGTTCTCAGGTATTCTCTGTGACAGAGAAAGCAAATGCCTACAAATCATGAGAAATATTTTTATCTGTTATTTAATTGGCCCTGAGCCATGGGCCTATTTCTTTCCTATTCTTCTTACTATGAATATACTTTTTATTTTATTTTATTTTATTTTTGCAGTTTTTGGCCGGGGCTGGGTTTGAACCTGCCACCTCTAGCATATGGGGCCAGCACCCTACCCCTTTGAGCCACAGGCGCCACCCTGAATATACTTTCTTTTATTTATTTTTTTTTTATTAAATCATAACTGTATACATTGATATGATCATGGGGCATCATACACTCGCTTCATAAACCATTTGACACATTTTTATCACAGTGGTTAACATAGCCTTTCCGGCGTTATCTCAGTTACTGTGCCAAAACATTTACATTCTACATTTACCAAGTTTCACAAATACCCCTGTAAGATGCACCACAGGTGTGATCCCACCGATCCCCCTCCCTCTACCCATCCCCTCCCCTTTTCCCACTTCCCCCTATTGTTAAGTTGTAGCTGGGTTATAGCTTTCATGTGAGAGTCCCAAATTAGTTTCATAGTAGGGCTGTGTACATTGGGTACTTTTTCTTCCATTCTTGGGATACTTTACTAAGAAGAATATGTTCCAGCTCCATCCATGTAAACATGAAAGAGGTAAAGTCTCCATCTTTCTTTAAGGCTGCATAGTATTCCATGGTATACATATACCACAATTTATTAATCCATTCGTGGATCGATGGGCACTTGGGCTTTTTCCATGACTTAGCTATTATGAATTGGGCTGCAATAAACATTCTGGTACAAATATCTTTGTTATGTTGTGATTTTTGGTCTTCCGGGTATATGCTCAGCAGAGGAATTACAGGATTGAATGGCAGATCTATTTTTAGATCTCTGAGTGTTCTCCATATCTCTTTCCAAAAGGAATGTATTAATTTGCATTCCCACCAGCAGTGCAGAAGTGTTCCCTTTTCTCCGCATCCACGCCAACATCTCTGGTCTTGAGATTTTGTGATATAGGCTAGTCTCATTGGAGTTAGATGATATCTCAGAGTAGTTTTGATTTGCATTTCTCTGATGATTAAAGATGATGAGCATATTCCATGCATCTTCTCGGACCATCATGGAATAAAACTTGAATTGAGTAACAACAGGAATCTGCATACCCATACAAAAACATGGAAGTTAAATAACTTATGCTGAATGATAGCTGGGTCAGAGATGAGATTAAGAAAGAAATCGCCAATTTTTTGGAACAAAACGACAATGAAGACACAAACTATCAGAACCTCTGGGACACCGCAAAGGCAGTTCTAAGAGGGAAATTTATAGCACTGCAAGCCTTCCTCAAGAGAACGGAAAGAGAGGAAGTTAACAACTCAATGGGACATCTCACGCAACTGGAAAAGGAAGAACATTCCAACCCCAAACCCAGTAGAAGAAAAGAAATAACCAAAATTAGAGCAGAATTAAATGAAATTGAAAACAAAAGAATAATACAACAGATCAATAAATCAAAAAGCTGGTTTTTTGAAAAGGTCAATAAAATAGATAAACCTCTGGCCAACCTAATCAGGAAAAAAAGAGTAAAATCTCTAATATCATCAATCAGAAACAACAAAGACTGAATATACTTTCTTAAAAAGGAAAAGGCTTTTGAAAAAGAGGTCAGATGGGCGGCACCTGTGGCTCAAGGAGTAGGGCGCCGGTCCCATATGCTGGAGGTGGCAGGTTCAAACCTAGCCCCGGCCAAAAAAAGAAAAAGAGGTCAGAGAAGTCCCTTTGTTCATGTCATTTTAGGCTACCTTTAACTTTTCCTGATCATTTTAATTTTTTTTTTTTTTTGAGACAGAGTCTTACTATGTTGGACTTGGTAGAGTGCTGTGGCATCAAAGCTCATGGCAACCTCCAACTCGTGGGCTTAAGAGATCCTCTTGCCTTAACCTCCCAAGTAGCTGAGACCATAGGCGCCTGCCACAACGCCTGGCTATTTTTTTGTTGTTGCAGTTATCTTTCTTGTTTAGCTGGCCCAAGCTGGGTTTGAACCCGCCAGTCTTGGTGCATGTGGCCAGTGCCATAACCACTGTGCTACAGCACTGAGCCCTGATCATTTTAATTTTTTTTAATTTTTTATTTTTAATTTCAGCTTCCTTGTTCATTCTTCTTCGTTGGAAGTACTCTTTTTTGTTGTTCATTTTCTTCTTCCTCTGGCGATGTTTTTGATGTTAGTAGAGACGGGGTCTTACTCTGGCTCACTGCTATTCATACTGGTCTTGAGCCTCTGAGCTCAGGCAATTCACCCGCCTCGGCCTCCCACAGTGCTGGGACTACTGGGACTACAGGTGAGCCATCAAGCCCAGCTGATCATTTTAATTTTTAAAAAAATTTTTGTAAGTCTTATTATTAAATTCATCTTATGCATTCTTGCTGGTTTCTTCATGTGGTGTCTCATTTTCTTTCTCTTTTTTTTTCTTTTTTTTTAAATTTTTTATTTCCCTGACTGGGAATCGAAGCCGGGCTGCGGCAGTGAGAGTGCCAAATCCTAACCACTAGACCACCAGGGACTCATTTTCTTTCTCATCAAAATGATTTGTAATTTCTTTGCCCTGGATTTTGTAAACTCTAAAATGGTATGTTACTCTCTTCTAAGTCACTGTCACCTTGAACAATCACTTTACCCTGGGTATGCATGAGATTCCCAGCAGCAGTTCACCTCACCCTGCCTGGACCTTCTCCCATGGGAGAGGAGGTGAATGGTGAAGCAGGTGAGACACCTACATTCAGCTGAGATTTCTGCAGTTCTGCGAATGGCAAGAATCTGTCAGTGCTCTTTCTGTTCTGCCAACTTTGCAATCTATTAAGTTTCATATTCACTCCATTTGGCCAGTTGACCTTGGTATATTGTCCCCTCAAAGTCTCATTTCCTTTTTTCTCTTCCTCAGATGTATTCTTGAGTGCTTCTTTACACTCAGGTTTCCTTGAAGAATATATTATCTTAACAAAATATCTGCTTCTCCTTTTTCCCCTTAGAATACTAGTAAAGTTGGCCAGGCACAGTGGCTCACACCTCTAGCCTATAAGCATAGCACTAAGTGGCTGAGGTAGGAGGATCCTTGGACCTCAGGAATTCAAGACCATCCTGAGCAAGAGCAAGACCCCAGCTCTACTAAAAATAGAAAAAATTAGCCAGGCATTGTGGTGGGCACCTGTAGTTCCATCTACTTGTTAGACTAAGGTAGGAGGATCAATTGAGCCCAGGAGTTCGAGGTTGCTGTGAGCTAGGCTAATGCCACGGCACTCTAGCTTGGGCAACAGACTCTGTCTCAAAAAAAAAAATAAAAGGAAAGAAAAAAGTAGTAGTAAAGTATACTCTTTCCATCATTATAGGCCCATCTTGAGACTGCTTCAACAAGCATCATTGATTGTTTTGTATATTAACAGTAAACTTTTAATTTTTCTTATTTAGTGGTTGGTGGACATCTTAGATTATGAACACTTTAAACATCCTGTTCTCAATTTTCTCACTTGTTAATCTCTCTCAGCCTTTTAAAATTATCCTCTTGTACCCCATAGGAACTGAATTCATGACCCAACCCTTCAATATTCCCCCCCTTGCCTGCTTCGTCAGCAATTTAGCTTAAAGTCTTTGCTTGCTGGTCAGGCAACTTCTTCCTTGTTAGGGTGAGCTACATAGTTCCTAGCCTGTAATGCTTGTACAGGGTGTCCACAAAGTTTGTGTGCAATTTAAATAGTCGACTGGTTTAAATTATACATGAACTTTATGGACACCCTGTATTTTATATCATGGTACACACAGCCCAGTCTTTGTCAATACTATGATTATGTCACAGTCATTAGTACTGGAAATAAGAAGTGATTAAGTGAAACGAGGATTCTCCCACGTACTTCACTTTTCTGCCCATGAATGAATGTTCGGTACTGCTCTGGATCTCTGAGAGTGTCTGCATCCTGGTGTGCGTCGGCTGGGCTGAGGTACAGTCAGTAGCTTTGCCTTGTCTGGATGGGCTCCTCGTGGCATACAAGATCATGGGATGCTCTACTGGCTGAGCTGGATCTCTGTATCCTTGTTTTTCAAGATGATGAGGCTATTAGCCAGGAATTCGCAATAAGAAGGTCACATTTGAGGGGAAGATAGTACTTTTGAGGTGCTGAGTATTCATGGAGAAATATCCAACAGCCACTAGAGTATAAAACAGCCAAACTCAAGCGAGAGATTTAGATTTAGACATTCTCTCTATATAGGTGGTAGTTGGAGCCAGGAGAGTGGATGGTGTGACCCACCAAGAAAAGAGGGCTTTGTACAGAACCTTGGTGAACACCTCCAGGTAAGGGGCTGGCAATGGGCAATGACTAACAATAGAGAGATGGGAGGGAAGATGACGGCTGGAGCAGAGAGAAAAGGGAGCCTCAGGAAGAGTTATATTTAACATCACAGTCCATGGGATAGGGAGTGTTGTGAACTAAATAATTAACCATGTTACACTATAATACCAAATCTGTACAAGGGCTGAGCTATAATTTTCAATTATTTTGATTTATACTACTATCTTTCTTGAAGTATTTGTGTCAGTTTTAATAGAAATTATTTTCGAACATAACTTTTCATGTGAAGTGATTTGTATTAGCCATCATTTCAACTTACTCTTAAGATGCTTTTTATTATGTCATGGAGAATATCCAGCAGATATATTTGCGTTCTAAGGATGTGAAAAATAATCAAAATCCATTTGAAGTGTACATTAAGCACAGAAGACAAACAGTGATAGATGGCTGCTGACAAGTGGGCTTCCTGACAGTCCAGCTCAGCACCACCTTCCTGTGTTGCTGACTGACGCAGCCAGCACTCGAGGTGCACAAGAAGGTCTTTTGTAGCCTTCTTAAAAATTATATACAAAAAGGTAATAATTTGTTGTAAGAACTTGTTCTTTAGAATATAACCAAAGATGTAAAAATTACCCTTTAGTAGAAAAACAAATACATTTATTTTATTTCTTTTTTTTTTTTTTTTGTAGAGACAGAGTCTCATTTTATTACCCTCGGTAGAGTGCTGTGGCGTCACACGGCTCACAGCAACCTCCAACTCTTGGGCTTATGCAATTCTCCTGCCTCAGCCTCCCGAGCAGCTGGGACTACAGGCGCCCGCCACAACGCCCGGCTATTTTTTGTTGCAGTTTGGCCGGGGCTGGGTCCAAACCCGCCACCCTCGGCATATGGGGCCGGTGCCCTACTCATTGAGCCACAGGCGCCGACCCCTATTTTATTTCTTTAAAATACTAGAACCATAAGTAAAAAGTGGGCGGCACCTGTGGTTCAAAGGAGTAGGGCGCAAGCCCCATATACTGGGGGTGGCAGGTTCAAACCCAGCCTCAGCCAAAAATAAAAATTAAAAAATAAGTAAAAAGTGGATGCAGTAACATTTGAGAGCCTACAGAATTAAAATGATTAGCCTCTTTCTCAGTCTCAATGTAAGAAGACAGAGGACAGTGGAATAATAGCTTCAAAGTGCTGAGAAACAATTAACCTGGAATATTTTTATTAACCCATTATTCAAGAATTAGAACAAAAGAGAGATGTTTTCAGACATAAAAACATAAGTTTACTCTAACAGATCTCATTAAGAGAATTTCTAAAGGATGTAGAATAAAGGAGAAGGAAATGGGGCATAGAAGGAAAGGTGAGGTGTGCGAAGGACCACAGTGGTTAGTTGCATGTGTTCACTTCACTGGGCCACCCGGGTGCCCACTGTTTGAATCTCCCATGTCTTACCAGGAGGAGGTTAACCTTTGAAGTAGTAGACTGAGTAAGGCAGATTGCCCTCCAGAATGTGGGTGGGTCTCAATTTCATTCAGTTTAAGACCTGAACAGAATGAAAAGATAGCTCCCACCTCTACGTCCACTCCAAGAAAGGATTCTCCTTGTGGCTGCTTCAGTCTGGGACATTAACTTTTTCCTGCTTGGAACTAGGACCGAGACATTGGCTCTTCCTGGGTCTCCAGCTTGCCCACTCACCCTGCATATCTTGGGACTTGCTGTCTTCTTAATTGTGTAAACAAGTCCTTTATAATAAATCTCTTTATTGTATCTACATAACTGTATGTAGACTCAGGTAATGAGGTAGGTAGAGTGTGGCCCTGCCAGCACCTTGATTTGGGACTTTGGACCTTCAGAACTGTGAGAGAATAAATTTCTGTTGTTTGAACTACCGTGTTTGTAGTACTTCGTTATGACAGCCGTAGGAAACTAACATAGAACCTTGAGTTATCCTGGAGGAGAACTGTTGATTAAGTGTAGACCTTTTATCAGGTATGCATATTAACATTTTAAGAGTGACCACTGAACAGTGTGACGAAAATATGTCAAATTGTATATAAAACCAGTGTATGGTACACCATGATTGCATTGATGGGCACAGCTATGATTTAATTAAAAAAAAAAAAAGAGTAACCACTAAAAAAATAGAACTTGAACCTATAGATGGAGGAAAAAGGGGAAATACAATTTGGCAAATGCAAGTAAAAAGGAATGGGAAAAAGTGTAGGGGAGATAAGATAAATAAGAACACAAAATAATAGAGATGAATCTAAACTTTTATAAATGGTGCAAATAGAGACTAAGTCTAGCAATTTAAGACTCCTTTTGCAATCTGTTTAAACTTGTGGGCTGCTTCTCAGAATGGGGTTAAGTGCAAAAATAAATAGGATTAAAGGAAATCAAGTATACTGAAACACAGCATCAAAGTATTAAAATATTTTAAATATTTGTGACATACGTGTGCTTTATTAACATTGAGTACCAAGATCTGGTGGTGGGTCTAATAACTTTACCAGTATTTTGTAGTATTTGCAGTAACTGTCATATGATTGCTATTGGTTACAGAATTATAGGTGGTTTGTTCATAAATAAAGAAAATGCTAGAGCTTAGCAGAAATGCAGATGGATTCCCCTCATCCAAATTTCACCAGCCCCCGAGTTCTATCCTAGAGCTTATCAAGAACCCTTGCTCTAGATCAGTGGTTCTCAACCTTCCTAATGACTCCTAATGCTGCGATCCTTTTTTTTTTTTTTTAATTTTTTTTTTTTTTTTTATTGTTGGGGATTCATTGAGGGTACAATAAGCCAGGTTACACTGATTGCATTTGGCTGTGATCCTTTAATACAGTTCCTCATGTTGTGGTGAACCCCAACCATAAAATTAATTTTGTTGCTACTTCATAACTAATTTTGTTACTGTTATGAATCATAATGTAAATATCTAATATGCAGGATGTATTTTCATTGTTAGAAAGAGGTTGCAACCCACAGGTTGGGAACCACTGCTCTAAATGTTGTTCTTGCCATGAAGCTCTCTTCTTCCAAATAGCTGGCATTTCCCTCGTGAAACTTTCTTCCTAGGTTTTGTCCTTTTTGGTGGGCTTGGGTAGTTACATGTGGATCCTCATGAATCAACAGCCACTTAGCAGGGATAAGCCCCTAACCTAAGCAATATCTGCTTGACTCAGAAAAAAATTAGTGCTCTGAGTAACAAAATCCCTGATTTAGATTAGAAATAACAAGGAAATTTATCCCATCTCAGAACTGGAAGTTCTAAGGGAGAGCTGAGTTTCCAGGTAAGGACTCAGTGCCTCAGAGGTTTCGCAGGGATCTGGTTCCTCCCAGTCTCCTTGCTTTGCCATCTGTGGCTTCAGCTTCATGCTAGGGTTCCCCCTTTTATCCTAAGAGTACTGCTAACAACAAAATGTGGTGTGTGTGTGTCTCTCTCTTCATGAAATATTTTTCATAAAATAAAAAGTTTTCATAGAAATAAAAATTTTATTTCATAAAAAGAAAGAAAAAAATTTTTTGAGACAGTCCTGTTCTGTCACCCTAGTAGAGTGCCTTGGTGTCATAATAGGTCACATGACAACCACAGTCTCTTGGACTTAGGGGATCCTCTTGCCTTAAGCCCCTGAGTGGCTGGGACTGCCGGCTCCTGCCATGATGCCTGGATGGTTTTTCTATTTTTAGTAGAGGCAGGTCTCACTCTTGCTGTGGCTGGTCTTGATCTTGTGGGCTCGGGCAGTCTACCTGCCTTGGCCTCCCAGAGTGAGCCACCAGGCCAGGCAGAAATAAAATTCTGCTGCATGCCACAATATAGATGAACCTGGAGAACATTTTGTTAAGTAAAGTAAGCCACGCACAAGGGACCAATACTGTATGATAATACTTTCGTGAGGCAGCTAGCATATTAAATTCCTAGAGAGAGAAGCTAAAAGAGAGGCTACTACAGGGGTGGGGAGAAGAGAGCATAGTAAATTATTGTTTAGTGAGTGCTGAGTTTCTACTAGCCATGATGAAAAAAATTGGGATACAGATGGTATGATGGTTGCACAACCTTGTGGATACATTTAAAGACACTGAATTGTACATTTACAAATGGCTAAAGTGAATAAATATGTTATGCATATTTTACCACAATAAAAAATAGTAATCTAAAAAGAAAAAAAAAGATTACTGCCAGCAATACCTGCAGTCATATGTTCCTTATTCATACCCAGTGGAAACAGAAAAAGCCAGCCCTTCACATACATAGGTAATTTATGTTCTTCACTCCTGGGTGGCTCATCTTAGGTCATCTGTCTCCCCTCACCCCAGCCCGGGGCTAACATGGGTGTCATTTAAAGCAGCAGTCCCCAACCTTTTTGGCATCAGGGACCAGTTTCTTGGAAGACAGTTTTTCCACAGACCAGGGTGGGGGTTGGGGGATGGTTTTGATACAAGTCTGCAAACTATTTATTATGGTCTCTGTGCAGTCAGACCTCTCTGCTAAGAATAATCTGTATTTGCAGCTACCCCCAGCACTAGCATCACCACCTGAGCTCCACCTCAAATCATGAGGCATTAGATTCTCATAAGGAGTATGCAACCTAGATCCCTTGCATGCACAATTTACAGTAGGGTTCGTGCTTCTATGAAAGTCTAATGCCACTGATGTGACAGGAGGTGGAGTTCAGGTAGTGATGTGAATGATGGGGAGTGGCTGTAGATACAGATGAAGCTTCACCTGTGGCTCACCTCCTGCTGTGTGGCCTGGTTCTCAATAGGCTGTGGACCACTACCAGTCCATAGCCCGGGGATTGGAGACTATGGGTTTAAAGCTTGCATGCTGCATTTATGCCTGCATGGAAATGATCTGTACATGCCTAAATTATTGTTTTTGTTTTTGTTTTTTTTTCTTTTTTCAGTATTTGGCCGGGGCTGGGTTTGAACCTGCCATTTCTGGCATATGAGACCAGTGCCCTACTCCTTTGAGCCACAGGCACCATGCCTACATGCCCAAATTAAATAAGGTTTCTGGGTTTGCTTTATTTTTAAAACTTATCAGATGTGGCTCAGCACCTGTAGCTCAGTGTTAGGGTGCCATCCACATGCACCGGGGCTGGTGGGTTCGAACCCTGCCCGGGCCTGCTAAACAACAGTGACAGCAAAAACCAAAAAAAATAGCTGAGCATTGTGGCGGGCACCTGTAGTCCCAGCTACTTGGGAGGCTGAGACAAGAGAATTGCTTAAGTCCAAGAGTTTGAGGTTGCTGTGAGCTGTGATGCCATGCCACTCTACCGAGGGTGACATTATGAGACTCTGTCTCAAAAAAAAAAAAATTAAAAAAATAAAAAACTTAGCAGATGATGGCGGGCAACTGAGAAGCCCAACATGGTCCCATAGCCGCTCCTGGAGGTGGGGCAAAGCAACCTAGAAACAGATAAACTACATGAAGAGTGATTTTTGCAGTAGACTTGACTGGTAGAGACTCCCATCCATGTCTCCTTCCATGTAAACTAGTTGAACATCCAAGAATTCTGGATTCCTCATCAGAGTCAAGGCCGGAGTTTTTACATGGAATGGAAGGGAATGGATCCCTTTCCTGTGTGTTTTTCCATAGTCCTCCCCTGATTCTTATTATGCTATTGACCTGATTTAGCTATATATGTGGGAAACTGGACTTAGGTAGGTAGAAAATGAAAGTAAGTTTCCAAAAAGGGGGCTGCTTGGCCCCAAATGTTAGTGTAAGTATCATTGTTCTGGTAACAAAACTGGGGACCGTCAACATAGTAAGAATGACAGGGCGAGGAAGTGCTAGGCCTACCCAGGGAGGACAGTGTACTCGGGAATGCCAGCATTTGAGGGTTGGAGGAGGAAAGCCAGAAGCATTGGGGCTAGGGGCACAGAGAACTCTCTCCTGCTGGTCAGTGAGAGTGTTCAGCCCTGCTGGTCAGTGTGGAGGTTAGAGAACGGCCTGGGATCTAGCAGTATGGGGGTTATTGGTGCCTTTTAGTCCGAGTAGTTTTAGTGAAGTGGTGGGATGCAGAAAAATTAAAATGTGCTGGGAAATGAATAGACACCGAAGAGATAGAAACAGCAGGTACAGATGGCTCTTGAAAAGACCGGCAATAGGGCAATAGAGGGGAATCTTTTTTTTTTTTTTTTTTGGAGACAGAGTCTCAAGCTGTCACCCTGAGTAGAGTGCTGTGGCATCACAGCTTACAGCAACCTCAAATTCTTGGGTTTAAGCGATTCTTTTGCCTCAGCCTCCCAAGTAGCTGGGACTACAAGCACCAGCCATAATGCCCAGCTATTTTTTTTATTGTTGTTGCAGTTGTGATTATTGTTTTAGCTGGCCCAGCGCCGGGTTTGAACCTGCCAGCCTTGGTGTATATAGGTTGTGCCCTATCCACTGAGGTACAGGCCATGCTCAGTAGAGGAGAGTCTTTAAAATATCTATTTTTTTCTTTTTTTTGAGACAGAGCCTCAAGCTGTCTCCCTGAGTAGCGTGCCAGGGCAGCACAGCTCACAGCAACCTCCAACTCCTGGGCTCAAGCAATTCTCCCAATAGCTGCCCGCCACAACGCCTGGCTGTTTTTTGTTGTTGTTGTTGTTGTTGCAGCTGTCATTGTTGTTTTGTGGGCCCGGGCTGGATTCGAACCCGACAGCTCAGGTATATGTGGCTGGCACCTTAGCCACTTCAGCCACAGGTGCTAAGCCTTCTTCTTCATTTTTAAGATGGAATTGACCAACAGGTTTAAATGAGAGGAAAAAGAACAAGAGAGAATGATCATTAGTATAAGGTTCCTGATAAGTCAGGAAGGAACAAGATTCGGATCATTTTTGCTGGCCATTATGATAACAAATTCTACCAAAAAGAAAATGCACTGGGCGGCGACTATGGCTCAGTGGGTAGGACACCGGCCCCATATACTGAAGGTGGCGTGTTCGAATCTGGGCATTGTTGCCAGTGCCTGTAGTCGGGAGGCTGAGGCAAGAGAATCACCTAAGCCCAAGAGCTGGAGGTTGCCATGAGCTGTAACGCCATGGCACACTACCGAGGGCAACAAAGTGAGACTCTGTAAAAAAATAAAAGAAAATTAACCCAAGTAGGGGGAGGGACAAGGAAAAGGGTTTTTCAAAAATGGGAGGAATAAAGTATGTAGATACAAGGTTAAGAAAAAATTGAGATTTAAGAATAAGTTAACAGAAAATTGAGAGAAAAGGGAAAGTAGAAAACGAAATACCCAATGAAGTAAAATAGAAATAAGATATTAGATGTAAGTGAAAGTACAGAAATGGAGGGTAAGTTATGTCCATCCAAGTAGAGAAAGAAAGAAAACCTAGACACAAATCCAGTGGCTGCACATTACAAATTAAATTAAAAAATTGGTAACAAAAATAAAAGAATTACATTTTCTTCTTTGAATCACAAAGGAGAGATTTAACAAAGAGAAAATAAGGAAACATAGGGTAGAAGCAGAAAATCTAAAAATTGAGATTATAACCTAATTCAGGACTAGGAAAGCAAATAATGAGAACATATCTGACATCTAATCTGGGGTAACTATAATTGTCTGTTTTTCTTTTTATTTTTACTTGTTTTTTTTTTTTTTTGGAGACAGAATCTCACTATGTTGCCCTTGGCTAGAGTTCCGTGATTTCATAGCTCACAGCAACCTCCAACTCCTGGGCTTAAGCGATTCTCTTGCCTCAGCCTCCCAAGTAGCTGTGACTATAGGCGCCCGCCACAGTGCCTGTCTATTTTTTTGTTGCTGTTGTCATTGTTGTTTAGCTGTCTCGGACTGGGTTCGAACCCACCAGCCTGGGTGCATGTGGCCAGTGCCGTAACCACTGTGCTATGGGCGCCGAGCCTGTTTTTACATCTTTTGTAGGAAACAACTGATGGAACTTTACTACGTTTGGTACATTACCACACGAAACTGAGATATTCACAAGCTTTTTGAAATCAGTATTTTTGCTTGATTTCCCGGTCATTCTTCTCTTTCTCTCTTCATCAAGTATGTTAAGCATTCTACTATGTGCCATACATTTTAGAGGAGATGCTCGGCCTTATATTCCAGAGGGAAAGATTTAGAAATAAACAGCCAGTTACTTGTATGGTGTGATAAATGCCAAGATGGATGTAACCTCAGGGTGCCATGGCAACTTGAAAAAAGCACTTAACAGTCTTCAGAGACTGAGAAGGCCTTGTGGAGAAGATAATTTTGTGGAATCCTGAGTCTCAGAGGTAGACAGCAAAAGCGCAGTGAGTATGATGTTTCAAGAGAAAGAAATGAGACACACAGGCCCTAAGCGGGAGAAGTGCAGCTGGGCAGCTATGCCATGTGCCTGGCGTGAGGATGGTGACCTGTGTTAACTGTCAGGGGCCTTGCTGTGTCACCCAGACTGGAGTACTGTGGTGTCATTATAGCTCACTACCACCTCAAACTCCTGGGCTCAAGCAGTCCTCCTGCCTCAGGCTCCTGAGTAGCTGGGATTACAAATGTGTACCTCCTCTGTTGACTAATTTTATTTAAAGATCGGGTCTCACTGTGTTGCTCCGGCTAGTCTCGAACTTCTGACCTTACATAATCCTCCTGCCTCAGCCCTCCAAAGTGTTGGCATTAGAGGTGTGAGCTACCTTGTCTGGTCTTGCCCCAGGTTTGAAAAATTTACAACCTACATCAGATTGATGGTTCTGAGAGCTGGAAGGAAACCACAAACCCATACCACAGCATGGTAACTGCTACTTATTAGGTAGGGAGTTTGTATTTTAAGAGATGAAGTCTTATTAAATCAAATGAATCAAAGTGGGGGAGAATTTCAGACTAGTGGAGTGGGGAAGAGAGATTTCATTCATTCATTCAGATGTACAGCTCTCTGAATATTTGCATAGTCTTCCTACCAGAAATTCTTCCCCTTAGTTCTTCCTTGCTGAACTTGATTCAGTTATCTTAAATTTGTAATGTGATAGTTTCTGTTGCACACCACCTTACTTGATCATCACAAGAGTTAAGAGAAGGGCACATTCTGCGTTCCCTGTTCTGCTCCAGCTCCCATACCCCTCCTTTGTGCTCCGTTTAGGTTCCACTTCCCACCGAACCTTTACCTTTATTTAGTCTGCTCTTTTCCTGCCTTCAGTCAGTGCTATTTTGTCAACACAAGCAAATCTCATTTAATAGAGTAAAATGGTTTTAGTGAAACGTGGAAGCAAATGCTTACTGAGCAACTAAGATTGTTCTCTTTTGTTAAACTTGAAGACAGTGCACTGGAAATATTCTTTTTTTTTTTTTTTCTTGAGACAGAGTCTCATTTTGTCACCCTCAGTAGAGTGCTGCGGCGTCACAGCTTATAGCAACCTCTAACTTCTGGGCTTAGGTGGTTCTCTTACCTCAGTCTCCTGAGTAGCTGGGACTTACAGGCGCCTGCCACAGCATCTGGCTATTTTTTGTTGCAATTTGGCCGGGGCCAGGTTCAAACCTGCCACCCTTGGTATATGGGGCCAGTGCTCTACCCACAGCCACAGGCACCCCCCAACTGGAAATATTCTAAATTCATATACACCATTGTGTTTAAGAATATAAAGTTCTGTGAATTGGAAGGCCAGGTAAAAAGTAATTTAATTTTTTTGTTTTGTTAAAAAGAAACTGTCCTTGAAAAGTTCCAAATAATGTCTGTCTGCACTTGTGCAGACAAATTATTAAGGTGCCTTGGAACTGGGTTTATTTTTTTGTTTTTTTTTCTTTTTGAGGCAAAATCTCACTCTGTCACCCTGGGTAAAGTGACATAGCATCATATCTCACAGCAACGTCAAGCTCTTGGGCTCAAGAGATCCTCTTGCCTCAGCCTCCCAAGTAGCTGGGACTACAGGTGCCGGCCACACTGCCCAGCTGTTTTTTGTATTTTTAGTGCATACGGGGTCTGGCTCTTGCTCCGGCTGGTCTTGGATTCTTGAGCTCAGGCGATCCACCTGCCTTGACCCCCCAGAATGATAGGATTACAGGTGCGAGCCACTACGCCTTGCTGGAACTGATTTTTTTTAATCTTGAAAAAAATCTTCTGAATGTCCTTTGTGTGGCATTAACGCATTTATCTGGGAAAGATGTAACAAGGCTCTGTAAGACTTGAGAACACACAGCCTAGAGCTGTGCATCTGTTTCTTTGTCTATACAGCATCTTATTTGGGGGGGAATTGTACTACAGTTTTTGGAAACTCCCCTTTCTATTTATGTGGATCTTTCATGGGAACTTTCATGTTGACCAGTGTCCCTACCTACATAATTAAACACTTGACCCCAAAAGGGCTGATCATAATTTCCTAATGTCTAGAATTTGAACATAGGAAATCTTGGACTTAATAAATAGCAAGGTCAATTTCTTGGATAGTTCTCTTTTTAGGATTTAAAACTTAGTTTTATGTTGTTGGTGGTTTTTTGTTTGTTTGTTTGTTTTGAGATAGAGTCTATGTTACCCTCAGTAGAGTGCTATGGCATCACAGCTCACAGCAACCTCAAACGCTTGGGCTTAAGCAATTCTCTTGCCTCAGCCTCCCAAGTAGCTGGGACTACAGGTGCCCACCACAACACCCAGCTATTTTTTTTTTTTATTTTATGTTGTTATTGTTATTTTATTTTATGTTGTTATTGTTGTAGTTGTCATTGTTTAGCAGGCATGGGCCAGGTTTGAACCTACCAGCCCGGGTGTATGTGGCCAGCCCCTGACCACTGAGTAACGGGCTCTGCACCAAAACTCAGAAGTTTTTAAGTGCTCTTCATGTTGGCACTCTACCATCTTGTTGATACTTAATTTCTGTGCCAGTCTCAAAGCAAAGTGTATTTCCCATTGTTCCTTTGGTGCTTTTCCTGTTGCATAAGTTAATATTCATTAGGGTAAGGATCTCATAATTGTTTGGTTTCTGTCAAGAGGTAAGTAAAATTCTCATTACTAAGTTTGAACAGGAACGGCCATTTAGGAAAAAAGAAACTTAAGATTTTCTGTTGTACAATATATTATATTATCTGTAATTTTAATTTGTATCACAAACTGCTAGTAAGATTTTTTTCTAACTCTGTAACTAATAAATGCAAGGAATTCAAAGTAGTATCCTCTTATAAAATTTGGCACATAAGAAAAATGATACTGAATTTGAACAAAATTGCTATTGATAAATTTTAATGGTTCATAATTCTGTAGGTCTTTATGCCATAATATTTCCTAACTTAATAAATTGCTTCAAGTGTAAACAACTGCTACTGAATTTTTAAGTAGTGCCACTTAATCATAGATATCAGTCTTCTTGGAAAGTTGTTTTAGAGTTGTTCACATTGTTTCCATAGTTATATTTAATTACAGGAAGGAGTATCTAGATAAAATGAGCATACTACAGTACAAAGTTCTTAATTATAAAAACCTCTTATGGCTCGGCGCCAGTGGCTCAGGTGGCTAAGGCGCCAGCCACATGCACCACAGCTGGCAGGTTCGAATCCAGCCTAGGCCTGCCAAACAACAATGACAACTGCAACCAAAAAATAGCCGGGCATTGTGGCGGGTGCCTGTGATCCCAGCTACTTGGGAGGCTGAGGCAAGAGAATCGCTTAAGCCCAGGAGTTGGAGGTTGCTGTGAGCTGTGATGCCACAGCACTCTACCCAGGGCAAGAGCTTGAGGCTCTGTCTCAAAAAAAACAAAACAAGCAAAAAAAAAAAAACGGGTGGCACCTGTGGCTCAAAATGGTGGGGCGCCAGCCCCATATGCCGGAGGTGGTGGGTTCAAAACCAGCCCTGGCCAAAAAAACAAAACACTCTTATTTTCTTCTTCTGATAAATAGTATTTCCTTGAACATAAACTTGCCTATTTTATAAGGGCTAATTGCATATTATATTCTTACTGGTATAAAATCAGAGACCTTTTATGGATGATGATTTGAATAAATTTGGGGAACGGGACAATTCTTTTGCTTATACGATCTGTAGGATTTTGTTGTTGTTTTTGTAGAGACAGAGTCTCATTCTATTGCCCACAGTAGAGTGCTGTGATATCACAGCTCACAGCAACCTCCAACTCCTGGGCTTAGGCAAGTCTCTTGCCTCAGCCTCCAAAGAAGCTGGGACTACAGGCGCCTGACACAATGCCCAGCCATTTTTGTTGTTGCAGTTTGGCTTGGGCCGGGTTCCAACCCACAACCCTCTGTATATGGGGCCGGTGCCCTACCCACTGATCCACAGGCGCCGCCCAATCTGTTGGATTTTGTTTTGATCATGTAGTTGTTCAAAGAATCTGTTTTTAGTGGTTGGGAATTTCTTCAAGAGAATTTTTAAGTCCTTCTTTAATATGTTTGATAAGTTTTGCTCTGTAGCTGCACCCCTTGCTGTGTCTTCTTACTGCTAGAACATTGTGGGTGTTACTGAACTGCTGTTATTCTAAGTGGACTGAGACTCTCACCTCAGGAGGTTGCCATTAACAGTGGAGGTTGGGGCTCGGCGCCTGTGCTCAAGTGGCTAAGGTGCTAGCCACATACACCTGAGCTGGCAGGTTTGAATGTAGCCTGGGGGCCGCCAAACAACAATGATGGCTGCAACCAAAAAACAGCTGGGCATTGTGGCAGGCACCTGTAGTCCCAGCTACTTGGGAGGCCGAGGCAGGAGAATCACTTGAGCCCAGGAGTTGGAGGTTGCTGTGAACTGTGATGCCACGGCACTCTACCCAGGGCGACAGCATAAGGCTCTTTCTCAAAAAAAAGAAAAAAATAAAAAGAGTGGAGGATGTGGGGCGGAAGCATGCAGCTGAGCCAGGGTGAAGTTCACATATTTTGTCTCAGAAAATCCCATAGGCACCCAAATCAGATCACTAGGACAACATAGGATGAACCTGACTAAAAGGGGAAGGGTTTTTTTTAAAAGCACTCAAGAATAAAGGAATTATTAATAGGCCTTTTCACTTACATGACTCTGTGAGATAAGCATATCTCAATCTTAAGTAAAAGTTAAAGATCAGAGAATTTTACCTGTGACAGTTGCTCAGCTGGTAAGTAATTGGACTAGAATTGAGCCCCTAGCTCTTGCTGATTCTCTAACTGTGCTGTTTCCTCTTGACTACACTGTAAAGGCGTGTGAGGAAAAATGAATGAATGTTTCACGGAAGACAAGTGTATAGATCTCTTTAGATACTCTAATTCTGCACTTTCTTCCAGGGTTTGTGTAGCAGTGTGTTCTGAAAAGTAGCAAATGAAACACTTAAAACCAGTTATGTGCTTGCTAGTTGGATATATTGGCTGTTTTACTAAGACAATGAGATTAGTATAACATGTCACATAACTGCTTTTATTTTATTTATTTATTTATTTTTTTCCTAGACAGAATCTCGAGGTGTTGCCCTGGGTAGAGTGCTGTGGTGTCATAGCTCACAGTAACCTCTAACTTATGTGCTCAAGTAATCCTCTTGCCTCAGTTTTTCTATTTTTAGTAGAGATGGGATCTTGCTTTTGCTCAGGGTGGTCTCGAATTCGTGAGCTCAAGCTATCCACCTGCCTCAGCCTCCCACATTGCTAGGATTACAGGTGTGAGCCACCATGCCCATGCTAACAGCTTGTATTTTAAAACAGTATAATCATCTGGGAAACAGATTATCACTGAAAGTACAGTCTGTTTCAGGATTTTAAAGTTTCATGATGTGTTGATTGTGTCTTTTCAATAGTTGATTACTAAAATCATGACATAGGTTTTTTTTCTTTGTTTTGTTTAGAGACAGAGTCTCACAATGTCATCCTAGTGAGACACCCTACACAAAACAAACAAAAAACCCTCAAACTCTTGCCTCAGCTTCCCAAGTAGCTGAAACTACAGGTGCCTGCCACAATGCCTGGCTTTTTTTTGTTGTAGTTGTCATTGTTGTTTTAACAGGCCCAGGCCAGGTTCAAACCCGCCAACCACAGTGTATGTGGCCGGCGCCCTAACCACTGAGCCACGGACACTGAGTTTAATTTAGTTTCAGAGTATAGATATTATTTAAGGAATAGGGTAGCTAATATTTGTAATCAATTCAATCATGACAAATTGTGAAAACATTCATCTCCTACTTTATGTGTTAGGAGACCACTGGTAGCAAATATGCTCTCATTGTGATCCCTTGCTATGATAATTATTAAAAAATTTGGAGAAAGGTAAGTGGGACTGATAAATGCAACATTTCTCTGAAGTTAGTGTCATCTTTACATTGGACAGTTTAAGTGGCGTTAAGTGTTTTCATTTCTTTTGCTAAACAGTGTGCTTCCAGGTATATGGAAAACAAACTGTTCACACTCATTATATACTACAGTCAGACTTCATTAGTAATTAATATTCAATATTTTTATTTGTTTACTTCTGAACTGGCAGTGGCTGGCTTCAGTAGGCATGGGGTGCCATCTTCTGTTCCTGCATGCCAGGATTCTCAGACTTAACCTTTGGTGACTTCTCTCCACTTCTGGACTGTCCTTCTCTTTCATTTTTAACCATTCATAAACAAGTTATGAATGCGAGGGTACGGAGTGGGAGCTGCTTTTTAAGATTTTTAAGAGGGTGCCAGAGCTGTGATGGCTGTATGTGCAGAATCAGAAGTGAGAAACTTGGTCTGACAGATTCAGACATACTTATAGGTATTTGAAAGAAAGTATCCCCAGAAATCTAGATTAATGGCCATGTAATCTGTAGTCCTAAGGAAAGGTTGTGATGTCTTCTCAAAGTTTTTTAATAGTAAATGCATCTTAATGTATTTTGGAATAATTTTTCCTAGTAAAAATAAATTAGAGGAATAATATGTTTATTCTACTGTGTGATGTTATTTTAATTACTTCAACTTTCAAATGTAGGCCAACACTGAACTTTTAAGATTTCCTTAGGAATTTGTTCAAATGTGCTTGAATTTTGGCAGGATCACTAGGTAACTGAACTTCTTCGTTAACCCCAAGCAAAATGAATCTCCTGTTTTCTCATCATGGCGATGGTGGTGGTAGTGGGGGGAGATATGATTAGATAGACTAATAAGTGCGAGTGATCTGTAAAGTTAAAAAGAAATTTTCTTTTTTTTTTATTAAATCATAGCTGTGTACATTGATATGATCATGGGGCATCATTCACTAGCTTCACAGACCGTTTGACACACTTTCATCACACTGGTTAACATAGCCTTCCTGGCATTCTCTCAGTTACTGTGCCAAGACACTTACATTCCACACTTACCAAGTTTCACATATACCCTTGTAAGATGCACCGCTGGTGTAATCCCACCAATCTCCTGCCCTCTGCCCACTTCCCCTCTCCCTCCCCTCCCTTTTCCCCTTCCCCCTATTCTTAGGTTGTAACTGGGTTATAGCTTTCATGTGAAAGCCATGAATTAGTTTCATAGTAGGGCTGAGTACATTGGGTACTTTTTCTTCCATTCTTGAGATACTTTACAAAAAAGAAATTTTCATTGCTTTAATTCACCTTATAGTTGACATTTTAATGGAGCCTCTCTCTCCCTATGCAGACATTGATTCAGATTCATTGTATTGTCTTTTGTAGCTATCTCAAAGCTCTTTTGGCAGTGAGTTGCTTAAAGTATTTTGGCTGTTTATGGCATTCAGAAAACAGTCGAGCACTTTGTTAAAGACTTGGTCGCTTTATTTTATCTGTAATGTGTGTACTTTTTCTCTTTTCTATTTAGTTGCTGATCATCTGGGCTGTGATCCTCAAACACGGTTCTTAGTCCCTCCTAATATCAAACAGTGGATTGCCTTGCTACAGAGGGGAAACTGCACATTTAAAGAGAAAATATCACGGGCTGCTTTCCACAATGCGGTTGCTGTAGTTATCTACAATAATAAATCCAAAGAGGAGCCAGTCACCATGACTCATCCAGGTAAACAAAAAGGGGGATTGTAGATTTTTTTTTTCTCTCTTAGAAACTGTAGAAATTGTTGCTTTATAGGGAGATATTCTACCGGTGCTGAAGCTATATGTATAATTTTCAACTTAATTATGTTGATTATAATTACTTTTGGTATTATCATTTGGTGAGATGCCTGTCTTTTCTCCTTAGTTGAATTCCTTCTTTTTCCTAAATGATGATTACACTACGTAGTAGTCTATAAAACTTGCACTTATTAAAAAACTGGCCGTATTGAATTCTTACTTGTTTCACATTTCTACATTTAACCTGTTAACTTTAACCTGATGTGTTTGATTTGGAATCATTTGCCCAAGTTATGGCATGGATTCTCAAGGATTACCTAACTAGAAGGATATTTTTTATCTCATCAGGATAAATGTTAGTAATTAGTATTATCACAGTAGTAACAATACTTTTTTATTTCTTGTGGAAGCATTTAGGATATTTCTCATGTGATTGCTTTAATAACAATAGTCACAATTTATTGAGCACTTACTATACATATACCAGGTGCTATGCTATGTTTTAAAATATGTTTCTTAGTCCTCACAGTAACCATGCATGACATGGGTCTTCTCTTATCTCATAGACCAGGAAAGAGGCTGAGGCAGGTAAGGGCCATCAGATTAGGATTCAGACCTTGATTTGCTGATATTCTTTCAGTTTCAACACTCCATTCCTTAATTGAGAACCTAGGTCAAGTTTAGTATTGCATTCGTAATGATTTTAGAGTTTAATGACTTATTTAAAGAATTAACTTTTCATCAGGTAATTTTTACGTAAATCTAGTTATAGACTTTTTTTTTTTTTTTGTAAAGACTTGCTCACCCTAATTGAGGGCTATAATTTTTCATGATCCAGAGATCACCGGAGTCCTGTAATTTTTAATTTATTCAAGGAAACCAAAAGGAAATTATAGGGCAATCGATTTTTGCTGGACATCCTGCAGGAACACTGGACTCAAGATGGTAGTTTTCGTGCTTGGTCTCAGCAGGTACTAGTTTGTTTTCTCAGTTGTTTAACAAAAGAGAAAAACTGTTTGAAATTTTGAACTAAGATAGCTTATCTTTATTCCATACTTTTTTTTCTTTATTGAAAACATGAAGAAAAATGGGCAAGGAGAAATTCAGTCAAGCAAAAGTATTTCTCTTTCCCAATTATGTTATTTTATATACACAAAACCACAGAGAAATAGCTAGAGCAAAGGTCTTTTAATAAGAGTATGAGGTGATCTGGGAATTATATGAGGGAATTGAAATCTTTTAAAAAGTTTTTTTCATGATTTTTATTTTAAAATAGTAGAAAGTTCCTATAAACTAGTGCAGTATTTCCCCTATATATTCCTTGAAACATTAGTTTATCTAGATGTGTTCATAGATGATTCATGGAAGAAAAAAGGCAAATTGTAAAATAAGTTTTAGAAAATTCTTAAAACGTCTTCCACATTTGGAGGCTCCTGGTGCTCATCAACGTATTGGGGGCTCTGAGAAGTCTTAAAGAACTTGATTTATTTGATTAATGTCCCAAACTTATTTGACCATGTAACTCTCACAGACTAGTGTAATAGCACAAATGAAGAATTTAGGGGTATAGTTTGAGGACATACTCTAAAGTGTAAGTTTCATAAGGCAGACAGTGGAGATATGCATAAAAGCAATAGGAAATGGCTCCGTGTAGTAATTAGATAGGTGGAAAATTAGAATAAAGTGGGAAAGTAAATTAGTACAAGACTTTGGAGAGAAATTTGTCCCGTATAGTAAAGAGAATTGAGATCCAGTCATTTGACACCTAGATATATACTCTGTAGAGTACTTTTGAAACTTTAATGTGCATGCAAGCTACCAAGGAATCTTGTTAAAATGCAGAATCTTATTCAGTAGGACTGGAACATAGCTCAAGAGTCTGTATTTTTAATAAGTTTCCAGGTAATGCTAATATAGCTGATCCATAGATCTTGCTTTGAGAAATAAGGACTTAAAGATGATAGGAAGCCTAGCATTAGTCCCAGATTTTCCACCTATGTTGTTCTGT
Source organism: Nycticebus coucang (assembly GCF_027406575.1). Classification (NCBI taxonomy): domain Eukaryota; kingdom Metazoa; phylum Chordata; class Mammalia; order Primates; family Lorisidae; genus Nycticebus; species Nycticebus coucang. The sequence continues at coordinate 83,801,559 of NC_069796.1, forward strand.
GAATTAGGCCAAGTTGGCACCTACATTGGAGTTGGAGAAAATCCTCTCTCAGAACTCTTGTGACTCTAAATCTAGATTCTGTAGAAGACCATGAATCCTCCTTATGAAGGATTCTACCTCTAACCATGTAGGAGCTGAGGGGGTTTCATGTACTGACACAAACATTTACAGCCTCTACCCGTGCTTTTCTTTTTTTCTTTTCTTTCTTTTTTTTTTTTTTTTTGGTAGAGACAGTCTCACTTTGTCGCCCTCAGTAGAGTGCTGTGGCGTCACAGCTCACAACAACCTCCAGCTCTTGGGCTTAGGCAATTCTTTTGCCTCAGCCTCCTGAGTAGCCGGGACTATAGGTGCCCACCACAAGGCCTGGCTCTTTTTTTGTTGCAGTTTGGCTGGGGCTGGGTTCAAACCTGCCACCCTCGGGTATATGGGGCCAGCATCCTACCCACTGAGCCACATGCGCTGCCCTCTCCCCGTGCTTTTCAACACCCTCGTTATTCTTGCACTTATATGTCTGTCAGAGGAGAATGGATTAATTATGGCATATTTCTGTAGCAGTTAACAATAATGAATTAAAGCTGCGTGTATTTACATGAATAAATCCCCCCAAATACAGTAAGTTTTGGAAGAATATTTACAGTCAGAGATCATTTGAATAATATTAAAATGCAAAACAGTAATTTAAGATACGTATATAGATATAAATAATAAAAACATGTATCAGGTTAATAAATACCAAGTGAATTCTTGGCCAGAAAAGAAAGGATTAAGATCAGGGAGAAATAAATGAAGAGCTTCAAACACACCTGTAATGTTGCATTTCTTAAGCTCAGTGTTGGGTACTGTTTAATTCTTGGTCATTTGAAATATTTCAAAATAAAAATCATAACTTTGTAAAATATTTATAAGGTAGAATTAAAAAATAATGGGGTGAGAGGGATAATACTTCTGGGTATGACCACCTGAGGAGATCAGCAAATCTTATTCTTGAAAAGCAACTGTAAAACTAGACGGAATTGAGAAAAACAGTCATTTCGGTGTTCGGGAAATCAAAGGCATACAATAATTTGAGGCAGATTTGTGCTTTGAAAAATTGCCAGACTTCAGGTAAGAACAGTGGAAAGCTGGGACATTTAGTAGGGCTGCTTCCTTTACTTGTGAAACTGGGTCGTGTGGAGTTTCTGCTGGGGTGGAGCAGGCTGCAAGGACTGGCAGCTTCATGTGTGGGGAGAGAATGGGCTCTCTATTTGGAATAGAAGGTGACATCAGTGTCTGTGGAAGATGCAGGCAGGCAAGCAAAGAGCCAGTGGTTTGGCAGTTCCTAGGAAGTCAGTCTTAAAAAGAAGGGGAGAAAAGAACATTAAAAAATAAGAAACTGAGTGGAGATATTAATGGCTGCACACCATAGAGGAAACAGATTTCTTGGTTTCATCCAGGCATTCTGCTAAATAAAGGGAAACAGGCAGATAAGGCAACAACACCAATTTTTAAGGGAGGAAAACATCTCAGAATTTAGAGTTGGTACAATATATTATCTAAAAAGTCTACTTTTGAACAAAAGATTACAAGAAATGCAAAGAAATAGGGATGTGTGAGTAATAGGGGGGAAAAAAAATCTATGGAAACTGTCTCTCAGTGTCCCCAGATACTGGATTTACCAGAGAAAAACTTCAAAACAATTAATGTAAATACATTTAAGGAATTAAGGAAAATTTGACAACAGTGAATGGAAACAATGAGTCAACAAATACAGACTCTCAATAAAGAATATAAAAATTTTTTGAAAGAGCTAAATAGACACTGTGGAATTGGAGAGTATTATATCAAGAATGAAAACTTCATGAGAAAACTTCAACAACCTATTCAAAATAGCACCAAAGGGCCAAGGGGAGTAGTACAAAGGTGATTGTAGTGACATTTAGCCAGGAGATAGGCAGCACTTTTTCTAGGATGAGCTCAGGAACTTAATCGTCAGACCTTCCTATGACAACAGTTCGATGGCCATTCCAGAAAAAGAGTTCCAAAATTGCTTTGAAGGGTGGACTGGGCCTTCCCACCACAGTACCTTGAAGGTGACCATAGTGATATTTGAAAACTTCATTGTCTAACATCATGCATCAAAATGACACCAATATCCCTTTTGAATTTGCACACAAAATCCTTTAAAAAGTATTGGTGAGTAAAATCTAGCAACATATAAAATGAATTAGGTTCATGACCAAGGGAGATTTGTCTCAGAAATGTAAAGTAATCTTAACATCTGAAAACCACACATCATGAGGGCCTCTTTGTCTCCAGAACTACGTTCCTCTTCTGACTCTCCTGTGCTGTAGTCCCCTGTCCTTGTGTGTTTCTGCTTGCATTCCAGAGAAAATTGTGATGCACTGACCATTGTTGCTTTGCTGGTCAGTGCTCTTCTTCCTGATGACTGGCCCCTTTCCCCCTGTAGGGCAGGGCTAGCCACAGAGGTTGGAGGATTCTGCATTAGAATCCCGAGGGGTGCTTGGAAAGATGCTGATTCCAGGATACTCCTGCACCCAACTTACCACTCAGAATCTCGAGGGATAGACCCAGAGACTTCGTGTTTCACCTCACTTGCTCACGTGGCAGTTCTGCCTTGCCTTCATTTTAGTCTGGCAACATTGGATTAGTGGCTTTCTGTGCTTTGTATTTTAATATGAACTAATATAACTGGTAAGTCAAAAATAGGTCTGGAGGCTCGGCACCCGTAGTTCAGTGGTTAGGGTGCTGGCCACATACACTGGGGCTGGCGGGTTCAAATCCAAATAATGACAGCTACAAAACAACAACAACTAAAATAACCAGCATTGTGGTGGGCACCTGTAGTCTCAGCTACTTGGAAGGCTGAGGCAAGAGAATTGCTTAAGCCTAAGGGTTTGAGGTTACCGTGAGCTGTGACACCACAGCACTCTGCTGAGGATGACGTCGTGAGACTCTGTCTCGGGGGAAAAAAAAAAAACAGACGTGGATCACTGCCCTTTCTGAGTTTACACTCCAAGACCCCTGCAGTCCTCAGAGTCCTGTTTGTACCTCTCTGATAGTATGTCCTTTTCTTTTTATGTTGTCATGGTTTGCATACTTGACTGGCAGTAAGGAAAGATCTACAAGTTACCTAAAGGTTTGTGTCTTACCTTAAATCTTTGCAGCAATGAGCAAAATGCCTTGAACAAAATAAATTTGTTGCCCGGAAATGATTTCATTAAGATTAGTCTTGTTATTAAGCTTTCTTTCCATTTAAAATTATATTTAATAACTAATTTTACAATTCCACATTGTTAAGTGCTTTGTTTTCTTGCCTTGTCAATAGTATTTTAAGAGCGTGCCTGTGAGTGTTCTAAGCCGTATGCCCTTCGCGTGGTGACTGACGGACATCTTTCCCAGTGCAGTGCCTGTGACATCACTGCCGGGAAGCACTGCTCAATTTGTGGTTTTACTTGTGTTACCTCTAGTTAGCAGAGTGAGTTCTTTGTGTTGTAGTTAGCGGATATGTGGTAGTACGTAGGGGAAGTTAAGAGCTCTTGGATAGTTTAAAATAATGCATATTTGTCTGAAAATTAAGGATCTGTTTTTCTGGTTTTTAAAAATTATATAAACTTTACTGTTTGTTACTGTTTAACAGTCTTAAGTTGTGTCAAATCACTGTCTAATTAAAAATCTCTTTATGGTTTTATCTGTATGTCTGTAAGAATATGTTTCAAGGAAGATAAAGTAATTCAGATAAACATGTAACCAAACAATGTTACTTTTAAAATCTTTTTCTCAATCAGCAATATTAAGTACTTCTGGGTTTTTTGGCTGGTTAAACAAAATTAGTTGCATGGTTATTCACTTTTTTCCATCATATTATCTTACTTAGCTCTATATTTATTATCTAGCAATGAATAGAGAAGTCTGCTTTGTAAAATTTAGAAAATTTACTTATGAATATAAAAAAATATACTATGAAAACAAAAATCCCAAACACTGCAAAATATTTTTAAATATCAATAATTTGGGCCACTTTATGTTACTCTGTTATCTGTATTGTAAAAGCCCATCAGGAAAATGAATTTTTTTTTTTTTAAACATTCTCACTCAGTCACCCTGAGTAGGCTGTCATCATAGCCCACAGCAACCTTAAACGCTTGGGCTCGAGAGCTCCTCTTGCCTCAGCCTTGGGCTCGAGAGCTCCTCTTGCCTCAGCCTTGCCGGTAGCTGGGCATGTAGATAGGCGCCCTCCACAATGCCCAGCTAGTTTTTCTATTTTTCTTTGTGAAAAGGTTTCACTCTTGCTCAGGCTGGTCTCAAATTCCTGAGCTTAGGTGATCCACCTGCCTTGACCTTTCAGAGTGCTAGGATTATAGGTATGAGCCACCACACCCAGCCAAGAAAATGAATAATACAATAGGCATACTATTGTTTTACCATTTCAAGGTTTTTAGCTTTTAATTCAATATGGTTTAATGACCTCAGAAAAGATGAAGCCTATAGTTTAAATGTATTGCTGTGGCAAAAAGGATGAGTTTAAATTATGTGCTTATGTTTGCCTAAGTTTCCATGTTTCTACTGTATCATCCATGTGGTTCATAAATTTTTTTTTTTTTTTTTAATTTTAGAGACAGTCTCACTTTGTTGCCCTTGGCAGAGTGCTGTGGCATCACAGCTCACAGCAGCCTCCAACTTCTGGGCTTAGGTGATTCTCTTGCCTCAGCCTCCCGAGTAGCTGGGACTAACAGGCACCCGCCACAATGCTCGGCTATTTTTTGTTGCAGTTTGACTGGGGCCGGGTTCAAACCCGGCACTCTCCATATATGGGGCTGGTGCCCTACTCACTGAGCCACAGTCGCTGCCCTGGTTCATAAATTGTTAAAAAGAAATTCATGATTATCAAAAAAAATCTCAAACTGAAACACTTCAGCAGTAGCTTTTTAAAAATATAAATAACTTTTAAGAAATAAATGTAGTAGTTCTGTTTAAAAGCTTTTCCATAAGCTCTTAAATTTTCTTTTTTTCTTTTATCTTTTTCTCTAAATCTGAAGTAGAACTGTAGCTTCCAGATACTTGAGAAAGTGTTTCTACTATCTTAACGTAGGCTAACTTAGCCGTTTCAGACTCTGCATCCTGGGCAGGGTGTTTGAATTCATCACTTGATTTTACTTTTTTGTCTTTTCTGTGCATATCTTTCCTTAAGGCAGCAGAAGTGGAGGATGCAAAATAACAAAGGATCTGTGTAGGCTTAGAATTGGTCTAGAAGTCAGTTTTATAGGTTACAGGCTGGAAGGTAGTTTTTGCCTGACAGCAGTTTGTAATGCTAAGCCTGGACTCATAGCTATTAGCTCAAAGATAGTCTCACTGGCACAACTGCTGAGGAAGGTAGCACAGCCTCAAGCCACAGCCGTTAGAGGTCTGGTGAAGATCCCTTATCCCTTGATGGGTGCCTTACAGTGCTTCACCTTCAGCATTGGGTGGGGGGAAGTATTTAGGGGCAAGGTCCTTTTGCTGTTCAGGTCTGTTCTTTGCATTAGGGACCAGTCAGCCTCCAGGTCCCTGCATACTCAGTGGCTCCATATGGAGGATTTCCACATGTCCCCAAGAGGGACTGGCTACCCCTTAAGTCTGCCCAACTCTTAAGTCTGGGGACCCTTTAGAGAAAGAATGAAAGGGAGCCCCTCATGGGTGAGGGAAATGAGAATGGCAAAACTGATGAAGGCTGGCTTTTATATTTACCTCCACGTGAACATTCCTAGGTTCTTTATTCTTTCTGTACTTCCAGGATTCCATCTGGTATCGTTTTCCTTTTTTAAATCATTTTATGCAATGCAGATCTTCTGGTGACAAATTCTCTCAATATTTATTTATCTAAAAGTCTTTTTTTGGGCCATCATTTTTGAAGGACATAGGAATTTTGGGTTGACAGAATTATTTTCTTTTCAGAGTTTTAAAAGTATTGATGTTGTTTCCTTTTATATGAGTCTTTTTTCAATAAACTTTTTTTTTCTGAAACCAAACACAAATACTTTTTTATTTATGGGATATCATTTTACATCAATTCCATTAAAACCTAAAACCAGTTTGCTATACTCGAGTTAGGTGGCATAACAGTATGTCAGTTATGCTGGGAGTCACAGGACTTACACACTTGTATGGATGTGATGCACATTAAACTTTATTTTTTAGAATAGTGCACATTTATGGAAAAATTGTTGCAATTGTACAGAGAATTCCAATAAACCTGCACCCAGTTTCCCCTTTTATTACATCTTACATTAGTATGCTATATTGATTGTAACTACTAAACCAATTTTGGTACATTGTTTCCTTAGTTTTTAAATATTAGAATCTTGGGCTGTATGCCTGTGGACATAATCTGATGTAGAGAGGAGATGTTGGCCTTATGCCACTCTTGATATTGGAAGTATTGTATTTATTGTTAGCATTTATTTTAGGATGTAAGGACATTGAAAAACTGATGTCCAGAAAATGGTATGGTGGAAAAGCTCTGTAATCAGAGTCTTATCAAGCATCAAAGTGAATAATGATAGGAACTATTTCAACCCATGGAATAAAAGAGGGTTCATGAATCTATTCTGATCTAAAAGGCAATAGAATGAATTGAAAGTTTGATAAGGAATAGAATATTTACCTTGTTCTAAAGTACCTCCACAGAATATTTACTAATTACAAAGGAGAAGTAAATAATTTAACAGTACAGATGCCTGGAGGACATCACTTTCACCAGATAATCAAGTCAGTAAAGGGACATACAAAAGTGTCCTCCACCTGCAGTGTACAGTGGAACAGGCATAGCCTCACTTCTGTGTTATCACTGCCATAGGTGCATGACCTGAACCCAGTCATGGAGAAATACCCTCTACGAAATAACTGGGCTGTGATCTTCCAAAGCGTCAAGGTTGCAAACATTAGCAAAGACCAAGGGACTGTTTCAGAATGGTGGGGATTAATGACACGTGACGTGATGGCTGAATGCAGCCCATGACTTTGGTCTGGACTGTTTCAAAGATATCATTGAGGAAGGTGGGAAGTTTGCATGGACTATGAGATTAGATGGTAGGGAAGTATCAGTGTTAATTTCCTGATTTGGGGGTTGTATTCTGTTTATAAATTTTTTTATGTATAGAAAAATGAACCCTAAACATTTGGGGTGATGAAGCATCTTGCCAGCAACTTAAGTCTTAAATTATTTTTGGTGAAAAAGTTTTTGTGTGTGTGTTTTTTTGTTTTTTTTTTTTTTTAGAGACAGAGTCTCACTTTATCACCCTCAGTAGGGTGCCGTGGTGCCACAGCTCACAGCAACTTCCAACTCCTGGTCTTAGGTGATTCTCTTGCCTCAGCCTCCTAAGTAGCTGGGATGACTACAAGCGCCTGCCAGAAGACCCAGCTATTTTTTTGTTTGCAGTTCAGCCGGGGCTGGGTTCCAACCTACCACCTCGGTATATGGGGCTGGCACCACAGGCACCGCCCCAGGGTGAAAAAGTTTTTATATGAACCTCCATAGTTGTGCACCTCCCTGTGTGGATAGACTGCACTGTCTCCCAGAATTGCTGATCTTGGGTCTCTGACCCCAGTGTTCTGTGCTGTGACCATTACCTCTTTCCTCTTTTCTCTTCTCCATAAGTTGACCTAATTCTCATAGACCAGACCTGCACCACATGTAGTACAGTAGGCCTAGTTCCTTACATTGAACACCTCCTTGTTTTGATCAGCTTGTCGGGTGGTCAACTTACAGAGGTTCTACTGTACTTTTAACTTTCCTGAATGTTTTAGATTTTTTTAAGGTATTTTTTTAAATGAATGATTTGGAGCCCTAAATATAGTTGTTAATGCAGAAAAGACTGAGGGTGGGATAACAGGGAAGATGTCTTTGAATATTTGAGTAACTGTTGTGTGGAAGAGGAGTGTTCATTGTTCTTGGGATATACAACTTGAGGTTGGAATGTTTCTGATATTTGGTGATCTCTTACAACTTACTGACAGACTTTTTTTGTCATGATATATAATGTCGTACCTTACAACTGATGGTATTTTATATAGCAGTAAGTTCAATGTAATTCATTTAGAAATCCAGATTTTTGGTAATGAGGAAGACCTTTCTAATACTTGAAGCTACCTGTAGATCGAACCAGTTACCTAAAAAGGGTCAGTAATTTATACTGGCTCCTGCATTATGTTGCAAGTTGAGGACCCTTAGGAACTCTTTCAACAAAAAGATTCTGCGACTCATTGCTGAGTGGTGATTTGTCTTCCTAATCACCCTTTCTGCCTCTCTATGTGGAGGAGGAAAGCTTTCTCTTCAGGTCTTTGCTCCTGCCATCTTTTTTTCTTTCTACTACCTGGAGAAACCTGAGAGAGAACTTGAGGAGCTCATACAGTCAGGAGGTAGGAGAGACACATGAGTGCTGGGCATAAGCCCTTCGCTCTGCTTGTATGAGACTGAGGAACTTGCCCGAGGAATAAAGGAAGGAGGGCTCAGTTAAGTCCTGCGTGGCTGTTTTGTTTTGTTTTGTTTTTGAGGAGGCCTCAGTAGGCCCTGCGTGTTTTTGTTTGTTTGTTTTTTGAGGAGGGCTCAGTAGGCCCTGTGTGGTTTTTTTGTTTGTTTGTTTATTTTTTATTTTTTATTTTTTTGCCCAAGATCGGCTTTGAACCCGCCACCTCCGGTATATGGGGCTGGCGCCCTACTCCTTGAGCCACAGGTGCCACCCCTGTTTGTTTATTTTTGAGACAGAGTCTCACTAAGTTGCCCCTAGTAGAGTGCTATGGCATCACAGCTCACAGCAGCCTCCAACTCTTGGGCTCAAGCGATTCTCCTGCCTCCACCTCCCAAGTAGCTAGAACTACAGGCGCCCGCCACAATGCCTAGCTATTTTTTGGTTGTAGTTGTCATCGTTTGGCAGGCCCAGGCTGGGTTCAAACCCTCCAGCTCCGGTGTATGTGGCTGGTGCCCAAGCTGCTGAGGTATAGGCGCTGAGCCAGGCCCTGTTTTTTTGTTTTTGTTTTTGTTTTTTGTTTGAGACAGAGTCTTACTTTGTCACCCTTGTTAGCGTGCTATGGCATCACGGCTCATAGCAACCTCCAGTTCTTGGGCTTAGGTGATTCTCTTGCCTCAGCCTCCCAAGTAGCTGGGACCACAGGCACCTGCCACAACTCCTGGCTATTTTTTGTTGCAGTTTGGCCGGGGCCCAGTTTGAACCTGCCACCCTCGGTATATGGGGCCGGGGCCCTACTCACTGAGCCACAGGCGCCACCCAGGCTGTGTTCTTTTTGAGGACAAACTATGTAGCTTAGTGTCTGCAGGAATTATCGATGCTAGTGGTGTCACTTGGTGGCTTAAATATTTGACTTCCACATGTCAGCCTCATGTCAGGAGATGTAGGTTCAAGCTTCAGCAAAAATGCCAATCAGTGTTGTGAATCTCGTGGTGCTGGTGTATAGTTGCTCTCAAACCAGTGCAGTTTCGTGGTGACAAGACCTTACCTTCCAGTTCCAGGCTGCAGGCCCCGTGTCCCTCCTAGTCATAGCTGTTTACCGACATGCCTGTCACCTGTCCCCATTCCTCCAAAGCCTTGATTCCTGGCTCACTTACCAGTGTGGTCCTGTGCAGCTTCAGAATCCCATGTGGAAAGTGAATGCCCTGACCTAACATTCCTTCTTGGGTCCTTCAGCCATTCTACTTCTGCAGGATCCTGGTTCCATAGCTGCTTCTCTGGACCACACTGTCTCCCTGCATCGCTGAATCTTGGGTCTCAAACTCTAGTGTCCTGGACTCTCACCCTTGCCTCTTCTCTCTTCTCCTCCTGCCATTTGGTTTTGTTGAAGCTTCCAGTTTCTTGGACCCTTCTTCACAAGTTCCCTCCTCCTGGCTTCACCACTCCATTCTGCTTAGACTGCATGAGACACTATTTTAGTCAGTGTTGGCCAGGGTTTCACTGGGGCAGTGACAAAATCAGTGTAGGACCTCGTGGCTCCTCAGAGCCTTGAATGTTAGGTGATAGTGTTTGAACTTTATTTGGTTGATAGAAGGGACACATCAAAGGCTTTTGAACAGGTGAGTAACAGGGCAGCAGATCTGTTATAGGAAAACTACTGGCGAATCTCAGCAGGAAATCTGTAATTAATATAACTTGTCATCTGCATCTGTCAGAATTAGTGCTATATTCATTTCATAAAAGAATGTACCATATTGTTTTTTTCCTCATGAGTTCTTTAAGGGATCTCAGAGAGAGGAAGTGAAAAATGAGGACTGGGTTTAAAGAAATGAAAGGTTTTTTTTTGTTGTTGTTGTTGTTGTTTTTTCATTTTTTTTTTGTAGAGACAGAGTCTCACTTTTATGGCCCTCAGTAGAGTGCCGTGGCCTCACACAGCTCACAGCAACCTCCAACTCCTGGGCTTAAGCGATTCTCTTGCCCCAGCCTCCCGAGTACCTGGGACTACAGGCGCCTGCCACAACGCCCAGCTATTTTTTGGTTGCAGTTTGGCCGGGTCTGGGTTTGAACCCACCACCCTCGGTATATGGGGCCAGCACCCCACCAACTGAGCCACAGGCGCCGCCCAGAAATGAAAGTTTTATAGATGAACATTTGAGAAGGACTTAACATTGAATCAGCAGAAGTAAATTAGGGGAAGGCCTTAGACCATAGATGAGCAGACACCTTGAGACCCATGTTTTTGTGGGGTTTGACATGAGAGCATCACACCTAACTGCTTCCTCAGCAGCAATCCTTCTGGAACTTAAAGGATATGGTGTTCTGCTTTACATATAAATAGGTTGTTGAATTTTGTAAGATTAACTCTAATACCGTTGCTAGTCACTTACCAGAAGTTATAAAAGTATCAGTGCAAACACTTAATGAGGGAATGCAACATTCTACTGGACTCTTTTTATAGGATATTTCCTAAAATTATATCTCTTCCCAAGTTTTGACATTCCTTAAAACTTTGGCAGGGATTTGAACTTAACAGACAAGTTCATCTGTTAAGGCATAAGACCTCTACTGAATGGGATTTCGTATAGGGATATTGTCATCTTAGAAAACAGATAAGCTTATAGTAAAACTTACAGTAAATCCATCTATCTTAGCTCCTTAGCTCCTGCGTTCTCTTCCTGCATCTTCCCTTTACAACTCCCCAGCCACAAAGGCTTGCCCTGAGATTAACTCCTATCCAGGGTGGAGGGAAGACAAGAGGGGTAGAGATGGGTTTCTGACACTGATCAGCTCAGCTAGGTAGACTCACTTTCTGAGCTGAGACACTAATCATCTTAGCAGTCCGCAGAATGTGACCGTCGGCAGATGCCTGAGCAGTGGGGAGGAATTGAAGAGAGGGAATAGGAATCCAAAATTCTGAGGTAGGGGCTTTTTACTTGCCTTCCCATGATGCCTTCTTTTACTTTCTGTAGGATTAGCTCACCCAGCTATAGAATTTACTGAGCATCTGGTGAGGAGCTGGTTATAGAATCAGTTTTCAAAATGTAGAAGAGGAAAACTATTCATTTACAGTGGAGAAATGTAGCCGATACCAAATTAACCAAGGCATAAAATTTGCCATCTGCAATAAAGGTGAAAGCCAGCGTGTGCTCCCTCATGTGCAGCCCGGGGAATGGAAGCAGCATCATCCCTTGTAGCATTCCTACCAGAAGGGCTTGCTGTGGAGGTCCCATCATTAGAAACAGAAAAATGCAGATCAAGGGACATTTTCAAAACATCTGGCTTGGACTCTAAAAAGGTCCGCATCATGAATGATGGATGGAGTGTCTGAAGAGCTGTCTTAGACCAAAGGAGACTAATGAGATGTGACAGTTTAGCACAACGCCCACAGTTCCATGATTGAGCCTGGATGCAAAGCTAAACAAAACAATAGTTAAAGTCATTATCAGGACTAGTCAGAGATGCTTGAATATGCACTATATATTAAAGAACAAAGTTAAATTAACTTAAGTATGAATAACTGGATTGTGGGTGTGTAGAACAACCATATTCTTAGGGCGATACTGCTGAACTCTTAATTGGTTCAGAAAAAATAAATACAGATAGAAAGGACAAAATGTTACTAGTTGACATACCTATTTAAAAGGCTCGTGTGAGTGTTCACATAATATGGGAGCTGTTCTGTGCTGCTTGAAAGTTCTCAATGAAAAGGGAAAAAATGGAATTGTTACCCAAGCATTGGAAACAAATACTCACAAAAGAATAACAATGAAAGTGCTCAAGACAGCATGGTACTGGCACAAAAATAGAGACATAGACACTTGGAATCAAATAGAAAACCAGGAAATGAAACTAACATCTTATAACACCTAATCTTTGATAAACCAAACAAGAACATACCTTGGGGAAAAGACTCCCTATTCAATAAATGGTGTTGGGAGAACTGGATATCCACATGTAAAAGACTGAAACTGGACCTACATCTTTCTCCACTCACAAAAATTGATTCAAGATGGATAAAGGACTTAAATTTAAGGCACTAAACAATAAAAATCTTCAAAGAAAGCATAGGAAAAACTGGAAGATATTGGCCCGGGGAAAGACTTCATGAAGAAGACTGCCATGGCAATTGCAACAACAAAAATAAACAAATGGGACTTCATTAAACTGAAAAGCTTCTGTACAGCTAAGGAGACAACAACCAAAGCAAATAGACAACCTACACAATGGGAAAGGATATTTGCATATTTTGAATCAGACAAAAGCTTGATAATAGGATCTATAGAGAACTCAATCCACATGAAAAAGCCAACAATCCCATATATCAATTGTCAAGAGACATGAATAGAACCTTCTCTAAAGAAGACAAATGGCTAACAAACATCTGAAAAAATGTTCATCATTCCTATCCATTAGAGAAATGCAAATCAAAACCACCCTGAGATACTATCTAACCCCAGTGAGAATGGCCCACATCACAAAATCTCAAAACTACAGATGCTGGCGTGGATATGGGGAGAAGGGAACACTTTTATACTGCTAGTGGGACTGCAAACTAGTACAACCTTTTTGGAAGGAAGTATGGTGAAACCTCAAAGCACTCAAGCTAGACCTCCCATTTGATCCTGCAATCCCATTACTGGGCATCTACCCAGAAGGAAAAAATCCTTTTATCATAAGGACACTTGCACCCAGGGGTCCGCAAACTCTTTAAACAGGGGACCAGTTCACTGTCCATCAGACTGTTGGAGGGCCGGACTATAGTTTAAAAAAAAAACAAAACTGTGAACAAATTCCTGTGCACAGTGCACATATCTTATTTTGAAGTAAAAAAAACAAAACAGGAACAAATACAATCACAGCGCTTCATGTGGCCCGTGGGCTGTAGTTTGAGGACCCCTGCAACTAGACTGTTTATTGCAGCTCAATTTACAATCGCCAAAATGTGGAAACAGCCTAAATGCCCACCAACCCAGGAATGGATTAACAAGCTGTGGTATATGTACACCATGGAATACTATTCAGCCATTAAAAAAAATGGAGACTACATCCTTTGTATTAACCTGGATGGAAGTGGAACACATTATTCTTAGTAAAGTTTCACAAGAATGGAGAAGCATGAATCCTATGTACTCAATTTTGATATGAGGACAATTAAGGACACGGTGGGGGTGGGGGAAGGGGAGAGCAGAGAGAGAAAGAAGGAGGGAGGGGTGGGGAAAGGAAGAGCAGAGAGAGGGAAGGAGGGAGGGGTGGGGCCTTGGTGTGTGCCACACCTTTTGGGGGCAAGACATGATTGTAAGAGGGACTTTACCTAACAAATGCAGTCAGTATAACCTGGCTTATTGTAACCTCAATGAATCCCAACAATAAAAAAAAAAAAAGATGAGAGAAATGCAAATCAAAACAACCCTGAGATATCATCTAACCCCAGTGAGAATGGCCCACATCACAAAATCTCAAAACTGCAGATGCTGGCGTGGATGTGGAGAGAAGGGAACACTTTTACACTGCTGGTGGGACTGCAAACTAGTACAACCTTTCTGGAAGGAAGTATGGAGAAACCTCAGAGCACTCAAGCTAGACCTCCCATTTGATCCTGCAATCCCATTACTGGGCATCTACCCAGAAGGAAAAAAATCCTTTTATCATAAGGACACTTGTACTAGACTGTTTATTGCAGCTCAATTTACAATCGCCAAAATGTGGAAACAGCCTAAATGCCCACCAACCCAGGAATGGATTAACAAGCTATGGTATATGTATACCATGGAATACTATTCAGCCATTAAAAAAAATGGAGACTTTACATCCTTCGTATTAACCTGGATGGACGTGGAGGACATTATTCTTAGTAAAGCATCACAAGAATGGAGAAGCATGAATCCTATGTACTCAATTTTGATATGAGGACAATTAATGACAATTATGGTTATGGGGGGGAAACAGAAAGAGAGAAGGAGGGAGGGGGGTGGGGCCTTGGTGTGTGTCACACTTTATGGGGGCAAGACATGATTGCAAGAGGGAGTTTACCTAACAATTGCAATCAGTGTAACCTGGCTTATTGTACCCTCAATGAATCCCCAACAATAAAAAATAAATAAATAAATAAAATAAATAAATTTCCCTTAAAAAAAAAAAAAAGAATAACAATAAAGTTCCTGAGGAAAATAATTGAAAGTAAGAGATCACAGCTAGGTTTTGACTTCATTGTCATTTCTGGTAATTAATACTGGCTACCCGACATACAGAAATGTGTAGGATTCTGAAGCCACAGCCTTGATTTCTTAGCTGTATTTGTGTAGGGCTGGGACGTGGGAGTGGTGATAGATGTCCCAAATATTTGTCATCCTTGCGTGAGTGTTTACACTATTACAGTCTAATTAATCCTCATCTCTGATCAGTCTGCTTGATTAACCATAGTTTTATCTTGAAGCTTACTTTTCCCCTGGCATTAACATCCCTCTTGAAGCTGTGCCAAAGCTTCCCAAATCTTGAAAAGTCAAATGTCTAAGGCAGTGGTTCTCAACCTTCCTAGTGCCATGGCCCTTTAATACAGTTCCTGTGGGTCACAACCCACAGGTTGAGAACCACCAATTTAAGACATCCTTAAATCAGGATCTTGCAACCCAAATAGGTGTTAGGGGCACGGGGTGGTGGTGGGGCTTTTCTTCTAGGAAAGGCCCCTTATTGTGTAAGGGATTTGAGACCCAGAGTCATTGATTAAGAACCCTGTGCCTTTGCTAGTGTTCTGATGGTCTGCTGTCACCGTCTATTTTCATCTTTCATCAACCGTCTTAGTGTCCTTTGCTGTCACCCTCCCCAGCGTCCTCTGTACTAGTGTAATGAGGACACAGTTTGGTTTCTCTCTCTAGTCCCTTTTAAGGTGCTCCTTTGTGCTCCTGAAGACAGATGCAGTTTCTCATGTTAACCTGTGGCTCAGTCGGTAAGGTGCCGGCCCCATATACCAAGGGTGGCGGGTTCAAACCCGGCCTCGGCTGAACTGCAACCAAAAAATAGCTGGGCGTTGTGGTGGGCGCCTGTAGTCCCAGCTACTCGGGAGGCTGAGGCAAGAGAATCGCTTAAGCCCAGGAGTTGGAGGTTGCTGTGAGCTGTGTGATGCCAGAGCACTCTACCGAGGGCCATAAAGTGAAACTCTGTCTCTACAAAAAAAAAAAAAAAAAAAAGAGTAGATAATTTTCGGGAGGGTGATTGGTGGGATTATGCCTGTGGTACATCTTACAAGAGTATATGTGAAACTTAGTAAATGTAGAATGTAAATGTCTTAACATAATAACTAAGAAAATGCCAGGAAGGCTATGTTAACCAGTGTGATGAAAATGTGTCAAACGGTCTATAAAACCAGTATATGGTGCCCCATGATCGCATTAATGTACACAGCTATGATTTAATTAAAAACAAAAAAGTAGATAATTTTCCAGTCTCTTTGAGAGATGGAAGCCTTGATCATAGTATGTGCTCAATAAATATCATGGGAACGGATGGTTGAAATAATTAAACATTTCTTTACCCAAACAGCTTTCCAGGTAAAATAGTGGCTGCACTCATTCCGTTTAAATGGACTGATGTTCTTGGCTACATGTACAGCTTTCCCTGCTCCTTTTCCAGCTTGAGTCTTCAAGAGGGAGCCTCAGAACTGATTTCTAAAATTGTTTGTACCTGGTGTGATTATAAAGCAATGAGACTGATTGTCATATGTCGTTTGTGGGATCCGTCTCAGTTACTTTATAGCCATACCTGGTATCTTATACCACATTGCCTGTTGAACAACATTTTAAAAGTGCAAACTTAGTTTTCTAAATGGAAATTTAAAATGCTTTAGCATGATTTTAGGATTTCCTCTAACTTACTGATCAGAACTCTTATTTCAGAAAGGTAATTAGATGGTAACTTTATTGCTTGCTTTAATTTTGCAGTTTTCTTTTTGTGGATTTTAAGTCAGTATTCTGTTAAATTGCTCTTCTGACAAAGTGGTTAGAACAATTTCGAATAAGGTAATAAAAAAGTTTATATTCCATTCAGTTACATTTTCCATAAATCTCCTTTTATTATTGAATTTCTTTTCAGGTGCATATAGTCTTCTGTGACTGCTTGTAACACAAAGATGGTCCTGTTAGCTAAATATAATAAGTGAAACAAAAAATCAAATATTTAGTATCTGTTACTTGTTGAAGAAGCCTTTGAAAGGGTACATTTAGGGGGTTATCCTTGTTTTGGTGGTTTACAGTTACATATACAAACCTTATTCAAATATCTTAAAGTAGTTACAGTTTTCTCTTTTCCAAAAAAAAAATTTTATTGCTCTTCTCCTAACCCCCAGTCTCTCTTAGGAGCTCTTCAAATAAGCTAAACTGTAAATGTTGCATGTTGCCACAAGCAGCTTCGGTTATGAAAGGTTAATCGCTCATAGGAGGTTGGAGAAAGGCTTCTCTGGTCCCTCAGAAGAAAGTGGGAAGCTATTCTTTCTGTGGAAGAGGAAAGGAGAAGACATTTCCTGTTATCTATAGGGGGGATAGTGACTTGCTTTTAATATATTACTGCTTCAGGAAATTATGTGACAGAAAGAACTCGGTGACTAAAAGGGCAACTCAAGACCTACCTGTGATTAATTTACATAGTTGTGGCTTTGGGCAGACCTCTGATAGCACATAGAAGCTGGCACCATTTTGGTGCCAAACTAGTCCAGAATGTTAAAGCTTGGTCCTCTCAGCAAGAGTTTGATTTCCAGAAAGGTTTGGGGGTAAACTAGAAAGGAGCCTGGCTCCAGTCAGAGCTAGACATAAGGCCAAAGTTAGTTTCAGATGTCATTAATAAAAGGTACCAGCATTTGGCACTTTGTTATTGCAGCTTTCTTGCCAGGTGTGTGTCCTGAATCTCAGTGATACTGTCAAGCTCCACATCCTGGACTGTTTTCTATTCCTTATACTAGTTCTACATACAGCAGGTGCTCCGTGAATGTTTCTTAGAATGGTTAGTCTAAGTACTACCAACTCGTACTTAGAAACAACAGCACTTTTCTCCTATCTGAAGGAATTGGGGCTTTCTAGAAATAATTTTAAAAATAAAAGGTTTTACAGCATATATCTACCATGATTTTATCACATTTCTATTCCTGTGTGATATGTGTATTAATGTTATAGTCTATTGTCGCATTTGGCTGGTTTAATAATTATTTCAAAATGTAGTTGTAAGACAAGTTAATATGGTTATTAACTGCAATTGTTTTACACCTTATATCTGTTTAAGTCTTAACTGCTTGACAAAACTACATGTTCCCATGTGGTGCCAACACACCCAACTGCAGCTTCATTCCAGCTGAAAAGTTGAGTCTGCAAGCCCTCCCATTAGCAAACATTGCAGTGATTTTTGTAAGTAGGGTATCTGTGTATTTGATGTTTCTATAAATTTTAAATGTCACTTGAGTATTATATATATTTATTTTACATTACAGGCACTGGAGATATTATTGCTGTCATGATAACAGAATTGAGGGGTAAGGATATTTTGAGTTATCTGGAGAAAAACATCTCCGTACAAATGACAATAGCTGTTGGAACACGAATGCCCCCAAAGAACTTCAGCCGTGGCTCACTAGTCTTCGTGTCAATATCCTTTATTGTTTTGATGATTATTTCTTCGGCGTGGCTCATATTCTACTTCATTCAGAAGATCAGATACACAAATGCACGTGACAGGAACCAGGTGAGCTGCCGATACTCTACAGTGATTTGGTTCTTACCAACCATGATTCATAGACATTTGCCATGGTCATATATCTTACAAACTTTTTTTTTTTATTAAAAAAAGTTGTAACTGGGTAGCACCTGTGGCTTAGTGAGTAGGGCATCTGCCCCATATATCGAGGGTGGTGTGTTCAAACCCGCCCCGGCCAAACTGCAACAAAAAAAATGGCTGGGTGTTGTGGCGGGCGCCAGTAATCCCAGCTACTTGGGAGACTGAGGCAAGAGAATCGCCTAAGCCCAGGAGTTGGAGGTTGCTGTTAACTGTGACGCCACGACACTCTACCAAGGGTGACAAAGTGAGACTCTGTCTCTAAAAAAAAAAAAAAGTTGTAACTTTCAGAGTCTGGGTAATTTGAGGGGGAAGAAAAGTTGTAATCTTCAGATGTTTTAATATGTGGGGGAAAAAACCTACATGGGTATTTTAAGGATACTTTAAATACCTAAAAGAGGAAATCATTAAATACTTAGCATATTCTAGTTAGGTAGATACTAGATAATTCAGTTAATTTGGATGAATATCATAAAGATGCTTTTTTTTTTGAGACAAAATCTTACTATGTCGCTCTCGGTAGAGTGCTGTGATGTCAGAGCTCACAGCAACCTCAAACTCTTGGGCTTCAGTGATTTTTCTGCCTCAGCCTCCCAAGTAGCTGAGCCACAATGCGCGGCTATGTTTTTTTTTTAACCTGCCAGCCTCAGTGCATGCTGCTGGCGCTGTGACCACTGTGCTATGGGCACTGGGCCTAAAGATGCATTTTTAAATTGGTGACTATGGATGTCTCTAGAGAGAGAGGTTCAAAGAGGGGGGTAGGGAGACTTCGCTTTACAACTTTCTCTATGTAAATTGTTTTCCTATGTAAGTTTTGAACTATGTATTATCTATTCAGGAAAAAAATATTTTAAAATGTCTGTCATACCTAAGCACAGACATGGGAGTAAGGGTGAGGTAGGGGAGGGACCGATAGGAAGGCTCTCTCTAAGGCTGGGCCCCGTGGCTTAGAGCTGCATGCCTGGCACTCTGGGATGCAAGGTGGGTGGACTGCCTGAGCTCAGGAGTTTGAGACCAGCCTGAGCAAGAGTGAGACCCCCTCTCTAAAAATAGCCAGGCATTGTGGTAGGTACCTGTAATCCCAGCTACTTGGTAGGCTGAGGCAAGAGAATCACCTGAACCTAGGAGTTTGAGGTTGCTGTGAGCTATGATGTCATGGCACTCTACCAAGGGCAACAAAGTGAGACACTGTCTCAAAAAAAAAAAAAAAAAAGAAGATATCTCTAGATAGTCAAGGTAGAAATTCCAGAACATCCACAGTCCTCAGTGAGTGCTAGTTGGTGGCACACAGTAGAGGCAGTGTGCTACACCGAGGTGGAGGGCCTGGAGGTGTAATTCTAGTTGGTTACTCAGTTTGTTCAGTGTGCTGTGGGCAGAATATCCATCCCAGAAGCCAGGGCAAGGCATTAGGTTCTCAACCTAGACTTTTCCTAGTTTTCCTTAGAAAACTAAGAAGTGAATTTCTTAGGGAACGGTTTGGAGCCAGTTTTTATATAATGCCCTGCCATAATACATCTAGATCCCTGTGGGGGAGTTAGAATTTTTATCCTTCTGCATTCTAGTAAAGGAAACACAGACTTTGGTATGGAACAGTTCTGAGTTCAAATCCCTGCCCCACCACCAGTTTACCAACAGTCCTCTTCAGCAGTTTATTTAGCTTCTCAACCTTTTTCTTCGTCTGCAAATAGGTATAAAATATCTGAAAACTATTAAATTATTGAACATTTACATACCAGGGTCTAGTGTCCTATACACCTTTAGAATTTTTCATTTTGATAATTTTATTTACAGATTTACCAAAAAAATTGCAGTAGTGCAAAGTATTCCTTTCACTCAGATGTTCCAGCTGTTAATGTTTTACTGTATTTTCTTCTCTGTGTGTGCGCATATATCCAGAGGGTGCCAGAAAAGTGCATACACATTTTAAGAAAGGAAAAAATTGTGATTCTCAAGTCATGTTTGACTTGTGCAGTTATAAGTACTCAAATGTGGTTTACATTCATCTTTTGTTATTGGCATATATTATTAAAATTTTAAGACTTTTTTTCCTTTCATAAAATGTGTATCTGTTTTTTGGCACCCTCTGTATATATTTTATTTATTTTTTCTTTTTCTTTTTTTTTTAAATTTCAGATTAATGTGAGGATGTAAACAATTAGGTTACAATGTTTGCATTTGTTAGGCAGGGTCCCTACTGTAGTTGTGTACTGCTCCCAGGGGTGCCATATTCCCTTAACATTATGTCCGTGATGTGGGAACACACCTGTCACTCTCCCCTCCCCCCAACTTGAATTAAGTTTTTCTCTTATGTGGTCATGTATTAGATTGTCTGCTGGCTTCATATTACTATCAAATACATTGGAAACTTTTCCATTCTTATGGTACTTTACTGAGAAGAATGTGTTTCAACTCTAGGTTCATACGAAGGATGTGAGGTCACCATGTTTTTTATGGCTGAATAGTATTCTATGGTATATTACAGTTTGTTAATCCATTCCTGTGTTGATGGGATTTAGGTTGTTTCTACATCTTAGTGCTTGTAAATTAAGCTGAGATAAAAAAAAATTCAGAGCCAATGTCCTTATGATAAAAGGTTTTTTTTCTTCTGGGTAGATGCCTAGTAAAGAAATTGCAGGATCAAATGGAAGGTGTATTTTGAGTTCTTTGAGGATTCTCCATACTTCCTTCCAAAGAGGCTGTATTAGTTTGCAGTCCCACCAAAAGTGTAAAAGGGGTCCCTTTTGTCCATATCCACGCCAGCATCTACACGTCTGTGTATACTTTAAACCATTGGAGATATGATGCCCATTTACCCTTAAATATTACATTGTATATTTTGCAAATACAAGAACATTCAGTTTTGTAACCACACTATGATTATCAAAATCAGGAAATTAACACTGATCAAACATTATCTGACTTATAGACCTTTTTTAAGCTTTGTAAAACTGGCTCAGTAATGTCCTTTATAGCATGTTGTAAGAGTATATGGGATTCGGGTGTCATTTTTCTCTCACTTGGTTATTTATGGCATTGACGTTTTTGAAGAGCACAAGTTAGTGGTTTTGTATTTGAGTTAGTCTACTGTATTATGATCTTTGTAGTTAGTTTAAGGTTATATACATTTTTGTCAAGAACACCAGTCCTTTACATTTTTTAAAACTTATTTTGAGATAATTGTAAATTCAGTTGCATTTATGAGAAATAACGACCCTCAAGGATAACATCTTGCATAACTGTAGTAAATGTCAGTATGTAGTAAATAACCCAGAAATTGACATGGATACAGCCAACTGATCTTACTAAATCCACTGACATCTTCAGATTTCTCTAGTTTAACTTATACTAATTTTTGTGTGTGTTTGTGTGTGTGTTTAGTTCTCTGCAGTTTTATGATAATGTGGATTTGTGTGACCACCCCAGTTAGACCCAGAACAGCTTCATCCAGGGACCATCTTGTGTTGCTCCTTTGTAGCCACCTCTCTCTCGTCCCTTTCCTAATCTCTGGCTACTGCTCATCTGTCCCCTCTCTACAGTTTTGTCATTTCAGGAATGGTATGTAAACGGTCATATAGTACTTAACCTCTAGAGTTTAAATTGCTTCACTCAGCATCATTTCCTTATGGTCTATCCAAGTTGTTGTGAGTGTGAATAGTTTACTTCTTTTTATTGGCTAGTAGTAGTCCATGGTTTGGGGGTATACCACAATTTGTTAGACCATTCACTCATTGAAGGATATCTGGGTCAGTTTCAGATTTTTAACTCTTAAAAACACAACAGCTATGAACATTCAAGTTTTTATATAAACATGAGTTTTCATTTCCCTAGGATAAATGTGTAAATTTCTGAGTGCAGTGTAAATTTCAAGAGTACAATTTTTGTATTATGTTAAGCACATGTTTAGTTTTGTAGAAAATTTTTGTACTCTTTTTCAGAGTGGCTGTACCATTCTCATTAAAGGTGTATGATACATTTCTTCCACATTCTGGACAGCATTTGATATTATCTTTTTTGGGATTTTTTGTTTTTTTAAGACAGCCTGAAGCTGTCACCCTGAGTAGAGTGCTGTGGCCTCGGAACTCATAGCAACCTCTAACTCCTGGGCTCAAGCGATTCTCTCGCCGCAGCCTCCCAAGCAGCTGCGACCACAGGGGCCCGCCACAACGCCCGGCTGTTTTTTGGTTGCAGTTGTCATTGTTGTTTGGCAGGCCCAGGTTAGATTTGAACCTGCCAGCTCTGGCGTATGTGGCTGGCTCCTTAGCCACTTGAGCTACAGGCAACAAGCCATCGTTTTTGTTTTTTTTTAAGCTGTTCTGCTAGGTATGTGGCTCTAATTTTCATTTCTCTAATGGCTATTGATGTTGATTTGCTTTTTATGGGCTTGTCTGCCATCTGTGTAACCTCTTTAGGGAAATGTTCATTCATATCTTCTGCCCATTTTCTACCTGGATTGTTTGTCTTTTACTATTGAGTTTTACAAGTCCTTTATTGGTTATGTGGTTTGCAAATATTTTCTCCCAGTATTTACCTTTTCAACCTCTTAAAGTGTTTTGAACAGCAAAAATTTTTGGTTTTGATGAAGGTTAATTTATGAATTTTTCCTTTTATGAATCATAGCTTTTGGTGTTAAGTCTAAAAACTCTACTTAGCCCTAGATATCTCAAAGATTTCCTAATTTTTTTCTATAAATTTCATAATTTTTTCTTATGTTTGTCTGTGATCCATTCATTTGAAACCTTCCTGTTTTCTAATGTAAGAATTTCATGCAGTGAATCTGTCTCAGCACTTCTTTAGTTGTGTCTCACATATTTTGATATGTTTTCATTTTTATTCAGGTTTCAGGTCTACCTGTTTTTTCTTTTGAGACTTCCTCTTTGACCCAGGTATTATTTAGAATAATTTGTTTTAATTTTCAATTGTTTAGAGATTTTTGCTATTGTCTTAAATATTATCAATTTCTGTTTATTCCATTTTAAAACAGAGTACAGGGAAGTACTGTATATGGCTTCAGTTCTTTTATGTTTCTTGAGGTTTTTTTTTTTTTTTCCCAGATTAATATGTGGGTGCGTGTGATTAGGTTACATTATTTGCCTTTGTAAGGTAACGTACGAATTGTAGTTGTAACTTTGGCCCAGAAAGTGTGCCATTTACCAGTATGTTGTACCTGTTAGGTGGGAACTTACCAACCCCCATCTTTCTGGAATTTAACTGAGATTTTCTTGCATGTGTGCACGTTTTTGTTAACCTACAAGTTTAACTTAGTTGAAGTTTGTTTTATGATGTAGGACAATGGTCTGTCTTGGTGAATCTTTCATGAGGGCCTGAAAAATGTGTTCTGCTCTTGGATGGAGTGTTTATTAGGTGTCAGACCTGTGTGCTCAGCTCGCTTTCTTAGAAGCTGGTCTGGGAGAGCATCTTCCCACTGGGCAGGGTGAAGCCAGTGGGCAGAGTGCAGTATTCCCTTAGGCATTCATCTGAAGTAGAATGGGTTTTGCCAAAAAGGCTTTCTGACGTAGGCCACTGTTTTTCTCCTGTACTTTAGCTAAAGAAGTTGTACTTTTGGGGGCTTTTTTTTGGGTCCCTCTTGGCACTTACCCAGCACATAGTGTGGGATGTACAGGAGGCAATGAGAAAGCCCAGGGGAACTCAACCCCCCAGTGTTCCTTAAGTCTCCGCATCCCTAGACAGTCCACCTTGTTTTTCCCTTGCTACAACGTGCTACTTACCTTTTCTTTTTTTTAAGTACAGATTGTTTGTGGAATGCATTGCTGTATGAAACACTGAAAGTAAAATGATAAGGAGTTGTTCTGAAAGGGTGTTCTTGGTAGGACAGCTTTATGGAAGTGCACTGAATGTGCCACAGCCAAGAGGACTTGGGGAGGGAAGGCTCGGGTGGTGGTCCCAGGAGCCTGCCATCGGATGAGAGTGCTTTCATCAGCACCCAGTGTGGGCCTGTGTGTGATGGAGGAGTGAACATGATCGCCGGCCGTCTGTGCAGGCCCCAGTAGGGGCTTGCTTCCTTCCTCTGCTCTGTGGCTAGCTGCACGTAGGCTTCTTCAGAGCATCCCTCTCCAGACATTGCTCTGGTGGAAAGGGATGTTCTGACCTTTTTTCCTGCTTCCGTTTTCCCTAAGCTTGAGAAATGCTTGATGAAATTTTTATGTGGCTTAAAAAGCTTAGCTTATTAAAGTTTAATAAGAAGGTGGCAGCAACTGAACTGGTTCAAACCTTTGGCTATTTTGGAAGAGAAACCAGAACTATTAGCAAAGGAAAAGCGGTGAGTTTAGAGAAAGACTCTGGTTTTCTCCCACAAACTGTTATCAGGAAGCAGCACAAAGAGCCCTACGTTGTAAATAACTTTCTAAGTACAGTGTAATGCTCACAATTGAGACCATTTTACACGTGATATGAAAATCTAATACTTTGGCTTTTTAGTTTACTGCTAAGCATCTGTGCTGTGCTCTTCCTAAAAAACTGTCAGAGCACTTCTGTCTTCAAGCACAAATAGCTCAGATGATGGCTGATAGTAAAACTCAAATGTCGCCTTCCAATTAAGTCAGTGGTAGTTATTTCACACAAAAGAGTAGATGCTTAGTACATCTGTATTGAAAGAGTACCTAAGGATTTTCTGAGAAAAGTAAAATTTTTAACAAGTACGTGGTTAATATTGCACCTTTAATTCTAAAGTAATCAAATCTGATTTCTAAAACAGCAATAACATTTTTATTGTTGAGGAATAAGGCATGTGAAAATACAAAATGATTTCTAAGGTATTTTAAAGTAAGGTAAAAGCTTCTTGCCATAACATGTGTATATAATATTCTTAGACTTTATAAATACCTCAAAGTTGCTGAAATGAACTATACTTTTATTGCCCAGGTTCATCTTGGCAGGTTGGTGAGTAGCTAATTGGAGAATGCACTTGCATGTCAGGGTATGAAGTACATGGAATATTCATGTGGGAAGAGTACTGATACTTTGCGTGTATATAGTTAATCTTTGGGAAGTGGTCATTCAAAAGTTTTTCCTTCCAAATTGAGAGGGAGGAAGTTGGGGGGGGGCAGATTATATAGTCAAAAGGGGCAGTCTTCTTTTGTCATTCTTACAAGGTAGGATGAATTTTGTTTATTATGTTATTTTACCAGTTTTTAAAGATACTATAAATACTTGGATAGCTTCCTTTTCATGTCCTGTTATTAAGACCAATTTATGTAAATGAAACTTTCTAGGCTCGGTACCTGTAGCTCAGTGAGTAGGGCGCCGGCCACATACACTGAGGCTGGAGGGTTCAAGCCCACCCTGGGTCTGGTAAACAATGACAACTGCAACCAAAAAATAGCCAGGTGTTGTGGCTGGCGCCTGTAGTCCCAGCTACTCAGGAGGCTGAGGCAAGAGAATCACTGAAGCCCAGGAGTTTGAGGTTGCTGTGAGCTGTAACGCCATAGCAGTGTACCGAGGGCGACATAGTGAGCCTCTGTCTCAAAAAAAAAAAAGAGACATACAGAGACAGTATGTCTTCTAAATGTTATACATCAAGAGTTTAAAATTTGATTTTTTTTTTTAGCACAAAATATGCTCTTGATATCATAGTATTTCAGAGACACTCATTTCTATATCCTGCAGTTGAGTATGGGCCTGGCACATCATACCCACTTGGTAGATGTTTAAGTAAATTTAAGAATGAAATTACATTCTTTTGGGAAGCCAGAAAGGTGTAATCAGCATACTGTGTGGTGTAAGTTGTTCTTTTGGGGCAGAATGGTATTACTGCTGGTGAGTCAAGGACACATTACAGAGAATGTAGTAACATTTTGAGCTGAATTTTAGAGGATGAATAAGACTTTACCCGAGAGAGATTGGAAGCAAAGTCAGGCAAAGGGATCATTTGCCCCAGAGATAAAAGGAGAGACAGGGGAGTTACATAGTTAGAACATCAGGAGGGATGGGAAGGGGACTTCTGGCTGTTGAACTGATTATCAGATGAGTAAGTTGTCATTAGAAAATGAAAGGCTTGAATTATATACTGAGGAGTTTAGACTTTTTTCTCTAAGCAGTAGGGAGTCATCCCAAGTTTTTAAGCAGTAGAACCATATAAGATTGGGTTTCATGAATATTAGAAAACCCTACTATATGCTGATTCAGATTTAATTTTATTTCTGTAGGAGAGTTCTGATTACTGAAAGAAGAAACCTGAGATAAAACTCATCAAAGTGACCTGTCCTCAAAATGCTATTAACCGTCTGGCTTTTATTAAATTTTTCCTTTTAGATTAAGCTATATGAATTGTTTTGTTTTCTACTAATTCAAATATTTTGACATTTTGTATTCAAATATAGAATAGTGTTCAAATTGATATTATTGTCAACTTCAACCAAATACAGAATCTGACTCCAAGCTATCAAATCTTTTCCTATTTTATTAATATGATGTGGAAAGTCTTTTAAGCGTTTTATAGTGGCAGAAGAACTGGGTGAAAGGAGACCTAAGATTCCAGTCCCAGCACTTATAGATCCCCTCAGCTTTCTCTGAGGCTTTGTTTTTCTCCTTTGTAAAATAGTACATGTGGTTTTGCCATTTCTAACGTTCTGTGTGTTAGGAGGTGGAGACTTGAGGACTCTGGGGAGCAGGGCACAAGGAAAAGTTAGAATAGGAGTAGATAAAGCATCGTGGGAAATGCTCTGGACTGGGCGGCTGGTAGTTTATACTTAGAGTTGTGAGCCTCAGATTTTAGTATACGGAAGAATCGTGTATGAGCGCTCCTTTTCTTTGGGGGGAGGAGGGCACATGTCAGCTGTTTCAATTACCAAGGACCCCTGCCCCTGTAATTCAGCAAGTCTGGATGGGGCCTATTTGCTAGTCTTTAATGTGGATAAATTACTTAATCTCTTTGTGCTCCAGTCTCCTCTTCTGTAAAATGTGAATAATACATTTCTTTTCTCATAAAATGATAATGAAGATTACATAAATTGGTACATTAGAACAGTACTTAGTACATGGTGTGTACTGAATAAATCTTAGTTACTATAAATATTATTATCATTTTATATTACTAGTAAGCACTCAAGGTGGAGTTAATGCTTTTGCCCCATGGACCACACCTTGAGAAACAGTGACTTTAATGGCATGGTGTTTAAGTAAAGGTAGTGATCTTCATGCAAGGAATTTGTGCTTCATTTTAAGTATTTGAGAGTCGGTAGGATGCAAATAGTATGAGAACTAAGAGGGGGAAGACAATGGCTTTGAAACAGATTCAAGTAAGAAATCAAATTATACACATTCACTTACATGCATGTGTGCACACACACCTGTTCCTGAGATTCACCTGTCAAAAAATCGTGGGAGATGTTGAAGGATGGATTAAAACTTAAGGGATAATTCAGAAAAAGGTGGAAGTACTGAAGCCAATTCCAAAGAAAAATATTATAGAATAGGTATTTGACATTGAATATCAAATGGAAAGCAAATTTTGGGGGGTTTTTTTGTTTGTTTGTTTTTGTTTTTACATTAGCCACAGGAGATTTTGGAAATTCAGTAGTGAAAGGGACAACATATCCAAATATTTGTGAGAGATCCCTAATTAGGTACAGCTTGATGAAGGCTGAACTTCGTCTGCCACCAGCACCTGTGCTCTGCTTTCAGCTCTTCCCTAATCTAATGTCGTGAGACTCCACTCAGCTGGTAACCTAGCTGGAAGTCTGGGCAGCTTCTTGGGACTCCTCTTGTCTTGTGCGTCCACGGGAATCACACATTAGGTTCAGACTTAGTACTAAGTCTTTCATTCATTCTTTCTTCCTCCTTTCCATTTTCTTTTCTTTTTCCTTTTCCCTTCCCTTTCCTTTCCTTTCTCTTTTCTTCTGTTTTCTTTTCTTTTCTTCCTTGTCAGAGACAGGATCTCACTCTGTTGACCAGTCTGGAGCATCATCAGAGCTCACTGCAATCTCAAACTCCTGGGCTTGAGTGATTCTTCTGCCCCTGCCTCCTGAGTAGCTGAGAATACAGGCTCGCCACAATGCCAGACTAAGTTTTCTATAATACTATTTTTTTGTGCAGATGGGGTTTTGCTCTTTCTCATGTTGATCTCAAACTTCTGGCCTCAAGCAGTCCTCCCACATTGGCCTCCCAAAGTGCTAGAGAAATAGCCGTATATTTGTAAAGAAAATTTAACTTGTAATTTCAGACATTTCAGGAAGAAATACAGTTGACCATTGAACACCATGGATTTGACCTGCTTAGGTCCACTTACACTTATAAGCAGATTTTTTTTTCCAATAAATATATTGGAGAATTTTTTTGAGATTTGTGACAATGTGAAAAATCTGTGTAGGCTGGAAATATTGGAAATATTAGGTATGCCATGGATATAATATATGTAGATACTAGTCTATTTTATCATTTAATACCACAAAATATTCAATGATCTATCATTAGAAGTTAAAATTTTGGAAATTTGGGCGGTGCCTGTGGGTAGCCTGGCAGCTACCAGCCCCATATACCGAGGGTGGCAGGTTCAAACCTGGCTCTGGCTGAACTGCAACATAAAAATAGCCGGGCGTTGTGGCGGGCGCCTGTGGTCCCAGCTACTTGGGAGGCTGAGGCAAGGGAATCACCTAAGCCCAGGAGTTGGAGGTTGCTGTGAGCAGTGTGACGCCATGGCACTCTACCGAGGGTGATAAAGTGAGACTCTGTCTCTACCAAAAAAAAAAAAAAATTTAATTCAAAAATTCAAGATTTAATGTACACAAATTCTGTTTGGTACTTTTCACAGTAGATAGGAATGTAAAGACGTAGTATAGACTCGTAACTGCATAAAATAAACTATCGTATTTACTGTACTAATGTAATAATTTTGGCTGGGTGCAGTGGCTCACGCCTATAATCCCAGCACTTTGGGAGGCTAAGGTGGGTAAATCACCTGAGCTCAGGAGTTCAAGACTAGCCTGAGCAAGAGCAAGACCCCCATCTCTAAAAAAATAGCCGGACATTGTGGTGGGTGCCCATAGTCCCAGCTACTCAGGAGGCTGATACAAGAGAATCACTTGAGCCCAAGAGTTAGAGGTTGCTGTGAGCTATGACGCCAGGGCACATGCCAGAGCACTCTTAGGCAGGGGATGACAAAATGAGACTCTGTCTCAAAAAAATAAATAAAAATAATTTTGTAGCTCCCAATGGTAGCTGTTGCACTGAGATCAACTGTTGCAAGTATGCATTTAAAATGCTGTGTGACAGTAATCATCTCTCCTCATAAGCAGTTTGTCTCTTTAGTAAATTGAGTTTCATAGTAGAAGTGATCTCTTCTGGTTTTCCCATATTTTTTATTGTGTTTAGTGCAATCTTAAATAACAACTTGGAACCTGTATGAAGTGTGATACTTGAATTGTCCCCAAGAAACAAAGAAAAGGCATGACACTACAACTAAAAGTTGCATTACTTTATACATTCTGTAGCTTGAAGTCTGCTATTATAGGTACCTGCCATTTCATGATGAAGGAATCCAGTGTAAAGACTACTGTAAAGGAAAAAAAAGGAACTTTTTTTTTTGTAGAATTTTTTTTTTTATACCAGCAGGTGCAAAAACCTTGTACTTTCTTTAAAACACCTTTTGTAACTTTTATGTGGGTGCAAGACAGCTGTAAGAAAGTTTCATACACGCCATGAAAGAGAAAGCGAAGTTATTATATGACAAAAGGAACGTGAAAAGAAAAAGCTGCAGAATTTAGTTTCAGCAAAAGTTGCTTTGAAAATTTTAGAAAGGGGTTTGGTTCAAAAAGTGTCAGGGTAACAGCAGAAGCAGCTTCTGTCAATTAAGAGGTAGCAGATGCCTGTGGCTCAAGGAGTAGGGCGCCGATCCCATATGCCGGAGGTAGTGGGTTCAAACCTAGCCGTGGCCAAAAAAACCACAAAAAAAAAAAAAAAAGAGGTAGCAGATGAGTTTCCATATACCATTAAGACAATCTTTGGAGAGAAAGAATATTTACCTGAACAGGTTTTTAATGTCTATAGGAGTGCCCTATTTGAAAAAAATGTCAGAAAGGGCAAATATTAATAAGGAAGAGAAGAGAGGCAGGATTTGAGGCAGAAAGGGATAGTCTACTTCTATGCAGTTCCAGAGGAGTTTATTATCAAAGACTTCCTTTATAATATAAAGCTCCTAACCCCCAAGCCTTGAAGAGAAAAGATAAACACCATCTCCTAGGGGATTTGGTGGGTGGGGAGATTTGTTTGTCTGCTTTTTTTTTAGCAAGGAAAGCTTGGATGAGAACCCTTGTTCTGGATTGGTCGCATCAGTGCTTTGTTCCTAAAGTCCATAAGTTCCTTCCCGGTAAAGGACTGCCTTTTAAAGGTCTTTTGATAATCAGATGATGCCTCTAGCCACCCAGAACTCCATGAGTTCAACACCAAAGGCATCTGAGTGGTCTTCTTGTCTCCAAACACAATGTCGTTAATTCATACTCTGGACCGGGAGCTGCATTCATTACACATAGTGTACACTGCTAAAAAGATTGTTAAGGCTATTGAAGATAATCCGGATACAACATCATCAAAGGATTGTACCACTGACTATGCTGTTATTGTTACTGAAAAAGGTGCATGAAAGTCAAACAGAAAATTCCTGCAAGCAAAAACTCTGTCCAGATGTTATACATGACTTAACAGAATTTATGACAGAGCCCATAAAAGAAATCATGAAACAATCAACCATTTTAATCATATGGTAAAAAAGGTAGGGGGAGGGTGAAGGATTTCAAGATTTAGGTCTTAGAAAAATTCATGGGCAAAAAGGCACCACACCACAGGAATTAATGGAAGACAGCTTGAAGGAGATGAGTGCATCCAAAGTAGGGCTATGCGATGAAAACAGAAAAATCACTGCAAGAAGAAGCCGTAGAAAAACAAGTTGACTTGAGACAGTGTGGCAGAGGGTTCCAGTTATTCAGGACTGCTTTTGACTTTTACAACACACCTTTTTTTGTTAACAGGCAATGAAACTAAAGCAAATGGTAGGAGGAGGATTGGTACCATACTAAAACATTTTTAGGGAAATGAAAAAGCAGAATCGTTAGACCAAAATTACCCTGTATTTCCATAAGGGTAACGCTGAGTGTCTTCTCCCTCCTGCCTCTCCTTCCACCTCCATCACTCCAAGACAGCAAGCCCACCCTCTCCTCCTCCTCTTTCTCAGCCTACTCAGTGTGAGACAGTGAGGATGAAGGCCTATATGTGATGATCCACTTCTGCTTAGTGAAGAGTAAATACGTTTTCTTTTTTTAGATTTTCTTAACATTTTCTTGTCTCTAGCTTTATTATAAGGGTACAGTATATAATTGTTACAAAATACATTAATAGACTGTTAATGTTATCTATAAGGCCTCAACATGCTTTTGGGGGGTCAAAAGTCGTGCATGAATTTTTGAGGGGTTGGTGCCCTTAATCCCTGCATTGTTCAAAGGTCAACTATAATAACAGTTCTAAACAAAATATTGGTTGAGTATCTTTGATCTGAAAAGGTTGGTATCAGAAGTGTTTGGTATTTTATGTTTTTTCATATTTTGGAATATTTACATTAAACTTAATGGCTGAGGAGCATAAATCTGAAAATCCAAAATGCTGCAAAACAGTACTTCCTTTGAGTGTTGAGTTAGCACTGAAAAAGTTTCAGCTTCTATCACATTTTAGACTTTAAATGTTCAACCTAGGCAGAAAATTAATAGGGGTGGAACACCTCCCATTTAAACCATGAAGTCAGCATTATTCCTAATACCAAAACCACACAGAAACATTAAAAAACAAAAAGGTACAGACTTAAATTCCCTCTTTAACATATTCAAAAATTCCGAACAAAACTTTAGCTAATTATATCCAAAATATATATAAAAAGGATATTTCATCATGACCAGGCAGTGTTTATCCCAGGAATATAAGGTTGGTTTAACATAAAAATTAATGTAGGACAGGTGTGGGGCTGACACTTCTAATCCTAGCACTCTGGGAGGCTGAGTTGGGTGGTTTGCCTGAGTTTAGGAATTTGAGACCACCCTGAACAAGAGTGAGACCCAGTCTCTACTAAAAATAGAAAAATTAGCCAGGTGTTAACACTAGGCACCTATAGTCCCAGCTACTGGAAGGCTGAACAAGAGCCTTTCTCAAACCCAGAAGTTTGAGGTTACTTTGAGCTTTGAGCCATAGCATTCTACCCAGAGCGACAGAGCGAGACTCTGTCTCAAAAAAAAAAAAAAAAGTAGGCTGCAATGTTGGTTTGCACCTATAATCCTAGCACTTTGGGAGGTCAAGGCAGGAGGATCACGTAAGGCCAGGTGTTAGAGACCAGCTTGAGCTACCCAGTGAGACCTGGTCTCCACAAAACAATTTTTTTTTTTTTTTTTGAGACAGAGCCTCCAGCTATCACCCTGGGTAGAGTGCTGTGGCATCACAGCTCACAGCAACCTCCAACTCCTGGGCTCAAGGGAGTCTCCTGCCTCTGCCTCCCAAGTAGCTGGGACTATAGGCGCCTGCCACAATGCCTGGCTATTTTTTTTTTTTTTTTTGGTTGCAGCCGTCATTGTTTGGCAGGCCCAGGTTGGATTCGAACCCGCCAGCTCAGATGTATGTGGCTGGCACCTTAGCCACTTGAGCCACAGGCGCCGAGCCAGCACAAAACAATTTTTTTAAAAATTAACAAGGCCGGGTATGGTGGCTCATGTCTATTATCCTAGCACTCTGGGAGGCAGAGGCAGGTGGATTGCCTGAGTTTAGGAATTCAAGACTAGCCTAAGCTAGAACGAGACCCCGCCTCTAAAAATAGGCAGGTGTCGTGGCAGGCGCCAATGGTCCCAGCTACTTGGAAGGCTAAGACGAGGATCACTTCAGCCTTAGAGTTTGAGATTTCTGTGGGCAATCATGACGCTATGGCACTCTACTGAGGGTGACAAAGTGAGACTCTGTCTCTAAAAAGAAATAAAATAAAAATTAGCTAGGAATGGTGACACATGCCTGTTCACAGCTACTTGTGAGGCTGAGGCAGGAGGATTATTTGAGCTCAGGAGTTTGAGGTTGCTGTGAGCTAGGCTGACACCCTGGTATCACCTTGTCACTCTAGCATAGGCAACAGAGCTTGCTCAAAAAGAAAAGAAAAAGGCATAGTGTAAACAACTTGGAAATTGTAGTAGTATAGTCTGAGTGTTGATTGATTGATTAATATTGACTAATTATTGTTTCTTTGTTTGTTTTTGAGACAGTCTCACTTTATCACCCACAGTAGAGTGCTGTAGTGCAGTAAAGTGCAGTAGAGTGCTGTGGGTGTTTCCTGTCCAACTCTTGGGCTTAGGCGATTCTCTTGCCTCAGCCTCCTGAGTAGCTGGGACTATAGGCACCAACCACAAGGCCTGGCTTTTTTTTGTTGTTGTTGCAGTTTGGCTGGGGCCAGGTTTGAACCTGCCGCCCTTGATTAATTATTGTTAATTTTGTTTAGTTTGACAGTGGCATCTAACAAAAGCCTGTTGTGTGTTAGAGATGCATAGTGAGGGCTATGGGTGCAGTTATGTAACATTTGTGGTAGGCTTTGAAACCTCTAACTCACTAGGTAATACATTGATAATTGAAGTTGGATGATGTGTAGGGAAGGCTTTATTTATTTTCTTTTGCATATTTTTAAATTTTAACTGTTTTTATGAGTTTTAGTTTCATTCTCATGGAATCCATGTTGGTCTCGTTTTGGTCCCTACCTTGCTCCCTCAGCATCCACATCTGCCTCTTCCACGGTTGGGAATCTAGTTGTGTCTAGAGTGAACCTCTGTCCCAGGTGCCTGTTGTTTCGTGTGAATATTAATGGGGCTCTTCAACTGACAGGGCGTTCTCCTTTGAACAGCAAAGCCTGCTCTCAGCTTACTTATGGTGACATGTACTTTCCATTGTGCTCCTGTGCTTCACATCTGTTTCTCTTTACCTGAAGATTCCTTTGGAATTCTCCTTTCTGTCTCTGTGCTTTTCCTATCCAACTCCTTCCTGTGCAGCTTTCCAAAACTCAAGTCTTCTTTCCAGATGCCTTCCCTGGTGTTCCTCCTCTATCCTGTCCTACCGCACCTGGTTGCCTTCTTATGCTGCTGACTCACACTGGGCCTGCTCAGTTATAAACCATTAGATAAATTGTTTTCCACTTCAGTTAGCTTTGCAAGGTTAGGGGATCACTGTCTTTTCATCTCTGGGTCGTTGGTATGAAGCAGTGCTATCAGAGTCTGGCAGGGTATTGGGTAAATCCAGCCATGGAGATTCTCTGACTAAAGCCTCAAAAATAATTCGGAACAACTCAAGCCTGGAAAGGTGGGTGCACCTTCCTAAGAATACAGAGCATAATAGTAGCAGACCCAAAGGTAGAGCGGGGAACTGCAACCGCTCTCTTACTTGATGACGTGATAAGCAGTGTCAAGAGGCCTCAGGCATCGAAGACAGCATTTACATACCTAAAAGTGGTCATCCTCTCAAGCAGAATAGGAAAGCCATTAGAGCAGCCGTAGCAGCTCCAGAGTGTGCAAAGAAGTACATTTTTATAACGTGTGATATATCAAATGTTCATTAAATGCAAAATGCAACAGTGATTACAACATCTGGCCTTTTCACTATATACATTTTTTATTCAAAGTACTTAATCTAAGGTATAGCTGCCAGTTCTAATTTTTAATTTCTTTCTTAGGATCCTCTTGTATGATAATGACATGGAGAGAGATATAGAATAATAGGAACTTCATACTTCTAATTGTTTAAAAATAAAGGATATTCAGAGATCTTACTGTTAATGTCTGTTTATATTTGCAATTTTTACAGCGTCGTCTTGGAGATGCAGCCAAGAAAGCCATCAGTAAATTGACAACCAGAACGGTAAAAAAGGGCGATAAGGTACAGTTATGTAGCACTCTAAAATGATTAAGTAGTTTTGTTTTTGTTTGGGAAAGAATGCGCCTTAATTGTTTGTATCTCATTTGTTACGTTATTGTTTTCTCCAGGTACATCACCTACTACTTTATTTTAAACTACCTTCTCTTCTTGGTATGCCTGCCTCTTGGAAGCCCTTCAGATAGTCCTCCAGCTTCCCTGCTCTTCAAACATTTGCCATTATTAGCATCACTAGACTATTAGCAATGTTTTTCTGCAGTTTGTTTCTGCTAAAATCTAGCATATAGTTTCACAAGAATTTCTTTCTTTTTTTTTTTTTTTTTGATAAGAGTCTCAAGCTGTTGCCCTGGGTAGAGTGCCATGGCATCGTAGCTCATAGCAACCTCCAACTCTTGGGCTCAAGCGATTCTCTTGCCTCAATTTTCCTGTTTTTAGGCGAGACAGGGTCTCACTCTTGCTCAAGCTGGTCTCGAACCTGTGAGCTCAAGCTGTCCACCCTCCTTTGTCTCCCAGAGTGCTCCCATTACAGGCATGAGCCACCAACCCTGGCTTTTACAAGAATTCTAGTGGGACCATTTTTATATTAAAAAGCCGGGAGAAGTGCGTTTTCCTCCTACATGCCTGTGACTTTACTGTGTCTCTTTTGTGTTTGTTTCTAAACCAGTTAAATGGAGAGTTGAAGACCTGTGTTTGAGAGAGTCCACCTAACAAGGTGCTATCTTTACAGTAGGTTAAGCAGCTTGAAAGAAGAGCACACGGCCTGTAATCCTAGCACTCTGGGAGGCTGAGGCAGGTGGATTGCTTGAGCTCAGGAGTTCAAGACCAGCCTGAGCAAGAGTGAGACCCTGTCTCTAAAAAACAGCCAGATGTTGGCTCGGCGCCTGTAGCTTAAGTGGCTAAGGCACCAGCCACATACACCAGAGTTGGTGGGTTCAAATCCAGCTCAGGCCTGCCAAACAACAATGACAACTACAACCAAAAAATAGCCGTGCATTGTGGTGGGTGCCTGTAGTGCCAGCTACTTGGAAGGCTGAGGCAAGAGAATCGCTTAAGCCCTGGAGTTTGAAGTTGCTATGAGTTATGATGCTGTGATACTCTACCAAGGGCAACAAAATGAGACTGTACCTCAAAAAGAAAGAAAGAAAGAAAAGAAACACAGTTTGTCAGGGTTGGTCCTGGTGGTTTGGGGGTGCCAAATCAGAGAAGCAGTGAAAAGGGCCTTTTCAGACTTCCCTAAGTTAGATCGCACGTTGTGATACAGCACTGCTTCTTCTCTGGAAGGCCAAAATAGCACCTTAAAGCTAAACCCCACATTCAATGCATTCCAGGTGATATAAAATGAAAAAATTACATCTCAAAAAGTATAAAACCAGAACTGGTCTCCTGCCCCACACTCAGCTCTAACATTTATTTACACAAGGAACTCCACCTGGAAGGATCATTTCAGATGATTCTCAGTCTTGCTAAGTTTTACTACTCTTGGATTTTACTCACTTTTATTCCCGTTGCCTGACATCACCTATCTAGTTGCCTTTGACACAACTTCAGGAGGTAGAAACACTATTAGTGAAATTCATTGTACACTAAGGAAAGAGAAAAGGAAAAAAAAAATCACTTGCAGAAAATATAAGCAGCATCACAATAGTTGCACTTTAACCCCAGAGGAATAGTAATTACTATAAATGCTTTCTTGGCCTGGTGCCTTCAGTTGTCACACTGATTTGAAATTCTCTGAAGTTCATCTAACCCATCTATCTTACTTGTACCCAGGCTAGCACAAAACAGTATTTCCTTTAATTTTTAAAGCAAATACATCTTGGTTTGTACCTCCTTGTCCTGCCAAGAGTTGTCTGCTGAGTTTCGGTCCAAGTGGTAGTGACACAGCAGATAGTTACACCTTTCCTGGCTTAGGCTTAAGGCATCTTGGCATCTTTCTTTCTTTTTTTTTTTTTTTTCTTTTGAGACAGAGTCTTACTTTCTCAGTAGAGTGCCATGACCTCATCGCTCACAGCAACTCAAACTCCTCACTACTCAAGTGATCCTCCTGCCACTACAGGTGCCCACTACAATGCCCAGCTATTTTAGAGATGGGGTCTCACTCTTGTTCAGGCTTGTCTTAAACTCCTGAGCTCAAGCAATTCACCCGCCTTGGCCTCCCAGAGTGCTGGGATTACAGGCGTGAGCCACCACGCCCAACCTGCATCTTTCACTCTTTGACCATTCAGGCTGAATGCCTAAAGAGGAAGAAAATCAATTAACCTTGTGTCCAAACACCTGGCAGATACTTCCTGGCTCTTGGTTAAGACCCAGCATTGAGCTTACTAATGACCTTTCTCTATCACCAGATCTGTGACCAGATGTACAGCTCTGTACTTGGGGTGGGTCTCTAAATAGCAATCTGCTGGGGGTTCACCATCCTTCCTGTCTGTACTTAGGATGTGATTAGTGAGCATCATGGTGAAGACCGGATTGTGTAGAGTGTGCAGTGAAACAGATTCAGACGAGCTAGCAACACAGTGGAAAGGAGAGGAGAAGAGGAGGATAATGACAATCCAAGGTGATAGCTGATTTGAATCTTTAAAAGATTAAAATTTTGACTTACCATAAACACAATTAGTAGAGATTGTTAACAACATAATTTTTGGGGTTTTTTAGAGTTGTACTGTTGCCCTGGGTAGAGTGCTGTGGCATCCTCAAAACTCAACAGCAATCTCAAACTCTTGGGCTCAAGCGATCCTCTTGCCTCAGCCTCCTGAGTAGCTGAGACCATAGGTGCCCACGATAATGCCCAGCTAGTTTTTCTATTTTTAGTAGGAATAAGGTCTTGCTCTTGCTCAGGCTAGTCTGGAACTCCTGAGCTCAAGCAATCCACCCACCTCAGCCTCTCACAGTGCTAGGATTACAGATATGAGACTCCATGCCTGGCCATAACATACTTTTAAAACAAATAGGCTGGCTTAGATATAATTTGACTGAATATAGTTAAGCAAATGAAAACATACTAAATTATTTTTAATAATTTTCTCTTTATAACCACTTGTTTACCATAGTTGCTATAAGAAAATTCTTAGCTGAATTGTGTCACCGCCATTTATGTACTTTTAGCGTATAATTTTTGTTCCTGTGCTCTTTGTTTCAGGAAACAGACCCAGACTTTGATCATTGTGCAGTCTGCATAGAGAGCTACAAGCAGAATGATGTTGTCCGGATTCTTCCCTGCAAGTATGTCAGTTTTCTTTCTTTGGAAAAAAAATTGCTGTTACTGTGCTATGCCTGTCTCCACTTGCTTTTGAGAGCCACCTACCTCACGGCTTTCTGGCAGGCCAAGGCTGCCCAGTGCCCACTAGAGGATGAGGTTAGCAGGGAGTGTCATTGCCTTCTCTAGAGCCAACTTCACAAACCTTGTCTAGAACCACATGTGCCGCAGCTTCTAGGCACACCATAAATATACGGAGAGCCTAAGAATATTAAGGTCAAGAATTTTTATTCTGTGATTCTTTTTTTTCTTTCTTTTTAACAAATGGATGTCACTATGTTGCCCAGGTTGGCCTTAAGCACCCCGCATAGTTCTGTGATTTATGTGAGTTTCCAACAGCCCCTTGTTTCTGTCCTTCTTAAATCTGAGTCTATCGTTAGACCCTCCAGTGATCCTCCACAGGACTCAGCCTGGCTCTGGGTACTACAACTATAGGGACTCTGATTAAATCTTTTTCTGAACCTGGATTATACAAAATGAGAGGACTGATACTGGCTTCATCCCTACCCTGGGTTAAGTCCTCTGCTCTGTGCATATTACATCTACTGCTTCTGTAATTCTCCCAGTGGTCCTGAGAAGCTGCTTTTCTCCTCCCTGTTCCATAAAGGGGCACACAGTCCAGAAATGGCAGATATGAAGGTCTCTAGGAGTATCTACCTGTACTTTGGTGTCCTAAAAAGAACACATTTTCTTTTTCTTTTCTTTTTTTTTTTTTTTAAAGACAGAGTCTCACTGTGTCTGAGTGAGAGTGCCCTGGCATCACAACTCACAGCAACCTCAAACTCTTAGGCTTCAGCGATTCTCTTGCCTCAGCCTCCGTAGTAGCTGAGACTATAGGTGCGCGCCACAAAACCCAGCTATTTTTTTGGGTGGAGTTGTCAGCATTGGTCCGGTCTGGGATCAATCCCTCAAGCTTCAGTGTGTGTGGCTGGTGCCCTAACCACTGAGCTACAGGCGCTGAGCCAAGAGCAAATTTTCTTTACAAGCATTTTGATTTCTATCAGGGTTCTTTCCCAAGCTAGGGAATGTGAAACATTAAATAATAATTCTGACTATCAAGTGGAAAAATAGGAAATTGCCCACTGAGAAGTCTAAAACCAAAGAATTTTCCTTTCTTCCCCTTCTCTCCTTTAAAAGACGTCCATAGACGTATGACTGGATACACTAAGCATAAGTAGGTGTTTCCAGAGGCTTCTGGTCTTAATTTACCTGTTCATAAATAATCCACATATTTTGAACTTAGGAAAAACGATTTTCTTAAGAAAATCATAGACCTTATGCAGAATTATATATACTGAAAGAGAAAGCCAGGATTCTGGTAGTCAAATCATTTTAGTTTGCATGTAAAGGAAAATCTATAAAACTAAAGGTGAGCTGTCCTGTAGAAATTAAACCAGGTCACGACTGTGTTTCTTCATCTGTAGTCACTTACAGTCAGCAGTGTGAGGTTAACGGGTTGCAGGTGCAGATCAGAAGGGTCAGGAGGACGTACACCAGAGCAGCTCTGCACTTGCCTGCTCTGGCACTGGAATGGCAGGAAGAGGCCACGTCTTTCCAAATTCTGTCTTCCTATGTCAGCCCAGGATCTCCCAGAACCATCTGGGACCTAAGAACAAAGGCCTCCCAAACCATTTGTGGTTATTACTAAAGTGGGAATGTCTTCCTCAGGGGAGCCTCAGCCTAGAATGTATTATTCTGAGAAGTTTGCTTCTGTTCTACCCCTTACACATTGACTTTTCCAGTTTCATTCTGAATTCTCTTTCTTCTTAACTCATTCTAGTGCTTTTCACTCCTAACTGTGCATCAGAGCTCAGGAACCTCAGAATAATCTATTCTAGGCTGAGGCTCCCCTGAGGAAGACATTCCCACTTTAGTAAAAATCACAAATGGTTTGGGAGGTCTTTGTTCTGATGCTAGACTGGGGGTTCACATTCTCCATATTGCTTTAGAGCCAAGGTGATGTTTGTTAGCCTTACATCTCACATCTCAACAACTTGTGGCTTTCTCTGGTAGTGTACGTCCTGCAGTAATGACAGTGTGTTTCTCAGGTGTAGTAAAAATTAACTTTATACCTTGAGCAACATTTTGTTACAACTCTTTGACCAGAGCAGAGTGCCTTGCTTGGCACTATTGATATTTCAGACCAGATACCTTTTGTTTGGTGCTGGGGCAGTGGGCTGTCTTGTATATTGAGGGATATTTAGCAGTGACCTTGGCCTCTACCCACTAGGTATCAATAGCGCGCGCGCGCACACACACACATGTGACAACCAGGAATGTCCCCCAATGAGAACCGCTGACTTAACAGTTGGCTGTGCCCAATTATCTTTACCCCACATCTTCAAGCCTCTTTCCGATGAATGCCACTCATACCTTTGCATTAGCACTTACCTTGTGTTGCTACTGCAGTCTTCCCTCTGCCTTGTATACTCTCCCTTTCTCTTTTGTCTCTGTGGTCTTTGAAACCAAGCCTCGGTGTTGACTACTATGGCTCCCCACATCTCACATTGCTAAGCAGCTCTGCTCCCTTGCTATCTTCCCTTAGGACTCTGAACAGCTAGATGGACAGAGCTGCCCTCCACCCTGGGCCATAGCACTGCCCAGAGCTTTCTGTTGTCCTGATTGGCTCTCCCTATTCAGCACAGCAGTGTTGAACAAGTGAATTCCTTTATTTCTCACTCTCTGCAGATAACTGCAGCATTAACTTCCCAAAGGTTGGACAGTGGCTCACCCCCATCATCCCAGCACTGTAGGGTCACTTGAGGCCAGGAGTTGGAGGCT
Source organism: Nycticebus coucang (assembly GCF_027406575.1). Taxonomy (NCBI): domain Eukaryota; kingdom Metazoa; phylum Chordata; class Mammalia; order Primates; family Lorisidae; genus Nycticebus; species Nycticebus coucang. The sequence continues at coordinate 83,842,731 of NC_069796.1, forward strand.
GCGGTAAACTATGAGTTACACAGTGAGACCCTATCTCCCAGAGAAAATACATGCAATGGTCAAAATTCTCTCAGCTTCCTGACCCCGGGCCCTCATGCGTGCCTGCCTGCACACCCACTGGGCCCTTCCTGTCTGGGTGGAGGCACCGTGTACTGGTCTGATCTGCTCTTTCCCTTTCGAGGGATCTTGTCCTGTTGGCTGTCTTCTTCCAGATGTCATTCCTTCAGTCTGCATCCATCAGCATGTAAACACACTGAAGGGTTTTCTGTTTTTTAGGACTCACTTCAAACCCATCACCCTCCAAATACCTCCTTACAACCTCTCCACCCCATACCCACCCTTGGAAAGGATCTGCACCCCCTGCCTCTTCTTCACCGCAGCAAAGAAGGAAGACAGACAAGCCCAGATGCCTTTATGTCTGTCTGTCCTTAATTTTTAACAAACCAAACTAGGACTGTCTATCTATAGCTGTCAGCCCTCTCATGGATTGCTGCTTTCTGCTGCATGACCTTTCCTTTTCTTCTTGTTGCATTAACTTATTGCGGACAGATGGCAGTTGGCATGCTTTGGGGCCTCCTCCTGTGTCAGCTGATTATAACTGATCATCCTTTGGATGTTTTCCAGTATGTCTTAGAGGCTGAAAAACTGTCACCTTATTTAGGGCTCTTTTATTTAAAGGTTAACCACAAAGTTTTTTAGTAGTGTACATTCTGTTTTCAGAAGCACAGTGCAGCAGCTTGGAGAGACATTTCAGATGCCGCCTGGGGAGCTGAAAGGGTTGGGCTGCCGGCCTCTGAGGCGTCCTTTGGCCACCCTGCTGCAGAGGGGGCCTGTTGAAACCGGGCCAGCTAACTAGTGGGAAAGGGTGCTTGTCTCTGACTGTTAGTAATCCTGGGTCCTTTTATGTTTGCCAGGTTCTCACACGGCACCAAGAGGCTGCAGAGCTGTGAAAACAACTCACCTACAGTGTAGCATCCTCACCCCACCCCAGCACTCTTCTGCTCCCTCGAGCATGTGGCGTGTGGGGGAAGCAGGAGAGAGAGGGCACTGAGTTTCAGTGTCGCTGGGGTTGTTTCTTTATACATTTCACATTCTGTATCCCAAAGTATTTCTTAGAAGAATAAAGGACATTTTCATTGAAGCTTTGATACATTGTCATTTTCATGTTTCACTGTTCCTCAGCCCGTTGCTTGCTTTCCATTTCAGTAAACCTTTCAGCCCCAAGTGTGGTGGCCCTTTTCTGCTTGTGTATATTTTTATTACTTGAGTGGAGAGGGGCTTCTTTTGTCTAACTTGCCCCGAGTGCCACCTTGCAGCTGGTGAGAAGCCACACATCCCTGGTGCTGGGCGCTCTGACTGCTTGCTGAGGTGCTGGGAAACACGCTGTTGGGCCTGCTATTGACACCTTTGGTTTGCACAGTCTTTGGCACTTCCCTGTGTATTCCACCCAGTTTTTCATTTCTGCTCCAGACACCTCCTGGGGCCAATCAGACACACCCTCCCTGTCGCCATCCCCCACCCCCAACCACCATCTTCCCAGCTGAGAGTCAGGGAGGTGTCTTGTCAGGCTTCAGACAGCTCCAGTAGCAGAGCTTTGCTAGAAGGAAAGGAAGGCCAGGGAGGTTAGCAAAATGGTAGTGCTGGGGAGACAGAACCAGGAGGATTAGAGAAGGGGTGGTAAAGAAAAGAGGCACCACGTTCGGCAGCAGGCTGGAGCAGAGGGGCTGCGTCAGGGCCACAGAGAAGAGAGCAGTCTCCCAGTTTTCTTTCCAGAGCGAGGGCCGTGCTGTGGGAATCACACTGGAGACCTCTGGTCAAGAGGCACGAGAGTGGGAGGAGTAGGGTGTGTAGGGAGATCACAAGGTCATGGGAAGGAGACTTAGAAGGAAAGATGTTGATGGGCTGTGGTGGAGCTGGCGATGAGGAGGTGATGAGATGGACAGGGAGGAAAATTTTTTAAAGAGAGAAAATATATTAATTTGGATGGAGTTGAAATACATTCTTAATAAAGCATCACAAGAATGGAGAAGCAAGAATCCATTGTACTCAATGAGGACAATTGATGCTACTTGGTGGATGGGAGGGGGAATGGGGAGGAGAGAGCAGGAAGGAGGGAGGGGGGCTTTGGGGCCATGGCGTGTGACACACTTCTTGGGGGCGGGATACTATTATTAGAGGGACTTTACCCAGCAAACGCAAGTGTTATAATCTGACTCATTGTACCCGCAATAATTGCCCAACAATTAAAAAAAAATAGAGAAAATATTTTAGATTGTTAAGTTAGCTAAGGAAGGGAGGTTTTCTAAATTTGTTCTCAGGAAACCAGTTTGTTTTTCATTATAATACCCCACAGAGTAGAGGAAAGATTGTTATTATTTAGTGAAATGGGGGGCAGGCACTTTTTCTTTAGATCAATGAACCAGTTACTCAAGAACCCCAATATAAGAAAAATCCATTTATAATTAATTGAAGGTAAAGTAACAGAGAAAACTCATGTAGCTTTAAAAGTTGAATATGGAGGTTAAACCATTTTGTTCTTTCTGAATAACTAGTAAGAAAGACAGGAAAAGGAAGAGTAAAAACGCTGCCCTGAGCAGGAAATAACTAGAGCCAAACCCTTGTCCACCTGTAGGCTGCCACTGCTGTCCGGCAGGGTCTCCAAACAGCTGGGTAAATTCAGCTGCTCCGCTCTGAATGTCTTACTCCACCAGTACATCTTAGTCAGAGGTCACGTAATTTTAGCTCACCTGCCACCAGCCAGCTCCAAAGAACTGACCTGGAGCCTCTCTCCAGCCACTCCACCCTCTCCCAGTACTGACCAAAAACCCATAGGGGTCCATAAGTCTCATGGAGGTATAGGCCAGATACTGGGCAGATGCACCTTTGTGACTTTTTAGGAGGAGGATCCATAATTTATATGAGATCTAAAAGGGTCTGTATATCCCCCAAAGAGGCCCGTATCCCACCCCCACTCCCACCCCCCCCAAAAGGCTTAGAAAACTTGTTCCAGTCTTCGTGAGGGCATGCTGGCTCTGAGGCCATCCCCTCAGCTGCAGGTCCAGCCCAGCAGTGAGCAGCCCTTCCTCGCACTGTCAGAACACACATGTGGCTCCAGTAACACTTTCTGCATACTCAATAAATTTAGATCTCCCCTACAGACTGATGGCATTCCACTCCTTAAGTAAAACCTCAAGGTTTAAATAAAAGCTTGCAGGGATGATGGTTCTGGTTAATTGTATTAACTCTAAGTTTAAGACTAGATTGATAAGTCCATTTTTCAGCACCTTTGTTCCTGTCCCCAAAGAAAGTAGTATATAAGGCCTTCAAGTGGTGATAGGTGGGTGCGTGTATACTGTTCAGGCTAGAGCTGTGAGTGTGGATGTTTATGTCAAACGCCAGTAAAAACTGTTTCCTCTTCTTTAAGTCAAAACTGCATTTATAACAGCTATGAATAAGAATTAATTTATAAATTAGCAAGTTCTTAAGGTATACCATGGTTCTATTTGGTGTCATTTTAAAATTTTCTTTTATCCCAAACCCACATACAGTGTTTCTTCCAACGCTGCCCTGAATGTCCTGGCACCCACCCTCTTCCTGTTAGGCCAGGACTCCAGGATTTCATCAGGCTTTATTTACAGCTTCTGAAAGGTGCTTTGCACAAGTGCTTGGGCTTGAGGAATAATTTCTGCAGCTCCCTTAACGTCTTTTCTCCCTTCAGAAGGGCCAATTTTTTTTTCTTAGACTGCAAACCCCCCCCCCCCATGACTGACTTATTTCCAGCCATGAGGATATGATTTTCTGCTTTTCTAAAAAAAAAAGAGAAAATCACTTATCTTCTCCCTTTAACATTTCAGCTGAAAATTGCTAGCTAAGTGTCATTTGATTCTAGGCACAGTTCACTCCTTAAATAATTCCAACTGCTCTGTAGCTTACAAATATTCAATGTGTATTGCTTAGAAGTTTTTTTAAAATGTTTTAAATGATATTTAAATGGGATTCCTGCTGGGTGGGATAGTTCATGCCAGTAATTCCAGCACTTTGGGAGGCTGACGTGGGAAGATTGCTTGAGGTCAGAAATTTGAGACCAGCCTGGGCAACATAGCAAGACCCCTTCTCTTCCAAGAATAAGAAAACTTAGCCAGACATGGTAGTGTGCTACATTCTTGGGAGGCTGACGAGAGGATCACTTGAGCCCAGGGGTCCAAGTTTGTAGGGAACTACAATTATAACACAGCACTCAAGCCTGGGCAACAGAGCAAGACCCTGACCCTCCACACCCCCCAAAATTAGGATTTTATGAAACTATTAATTATGCAGAGAACTCTTTTGACTTAATCCTCATTTAATATCTTTCCAAATTCCATTTTTTCTATGCTAGCTATTGTAGAAAATAACTGATTTTTAAGGTGTAATTTTCTTCATTCTTAATACATGTACATTTTTTAAGGTTTCTGAAGTCTCTTTTGAAATTTAGTGAAAGAAAAAGTATAAGCAATCAAATCCTACTTATCAGTCTTTTCACAGTGCTGTTGATAGTATGGGTTTGGCTCGGGAGGTTTTCTCCCAGTTATATTTTTATAAATCCTCAATAAATTTATCTCTTCGGACTTACGAATTGGTCTTGAAAGAGGAGAAAACAGACTAAAGTTCCGATTCTTTTTGTTTGCTGTAATCGTTTTTCAGTGTATAATTTGTAATATCATTCTCCATTATTTCATAGGCATGTTTTTCACAAATCCTGTGTGGATCCCTGGCTTAGTGAACATTGTACCTGTCCTATGTGCAAACTTAATATATTGAAGGCCCTGGGAATTGTGGTATGTTTCATCTTTTGTTACTACTTTCGTGTGGTACTATATCTTAGTGTAATGCAACTTTTAACACATTTGGCATAAAAGAAGGCATGGTTACCTCTCACAAGAAAGCAGACTTGCTTTGCCGTGCCTTTCTTCTAGATTGCTTAAAAGTCTCTCTCTAACCCATCTCAGGGAACTCCTAAAAGATATGATAAATAACTCTACTAGTCCACTCTTACAGGTGTGCTTCTCCTGGGTGGTGAGTGTGAAGTGGAGGACTGACATAGAAAGAAGGGTATTATTTTCCTTCACTTCTAATATCTTGAAAAAATAATAGGATCTAGAATCTTGACTCTGGTCAACTAGTAATCTTTCCTACATTTGGCATAATATTAAACTATATGGTTGGGGGTCACCACAACATGAGGAACCACATTAAAGGGTCGCAGCATTAGGAAGGTTGAGACCATTGATATAAACTCTTCTTAGATACTCTTTGTAGCTCTGCTTCTCATATCCTGTCTGTGATTGCTAGGGAAACCAAACATCCACGTTGTTAAACTGAAAGAATGTTGTACTCACTTTTTAATTGGTAGACTTTGGCCCCAAGCAGCTCTGTATATCTCCTTCAGAACGAGGTGCTTAGGTTTTGAAACAAATAGTTTTCTTAGTTTGATCTACTCTTGGTTGTGTGCTTTCCTTGTATTTAAAGGTAGAAGATACTGGCCAGGGATGGTGGCTCACGCCTGTAATCCTAACACTCTGGGAGGCCAAGGCAGGTGGATTGCTTGAGCTCAGGAGTTGGAAACCAGCCTGAACAGAAGCAAGACCCCGTCTCTACTAGAAATAGAAAAATTAGCTGGTATTATGGCAGGCGCCTATAGTCCCAGCTACTTAGGAGGCTGAGGCAAGAGGATCACTTGAGCCTAAGAGTTTGAGGTTGCTGTGAGCTGTGATGCCCTAGCACTCTTGCCCAGGGTGACCAAGTGAGACCCTGTCTCAAAAAAATAAAAATATAAAGGTAGAAAATATTTCAGATTGACTATCAGATAAGTGGGTATTACAGAGAAGTGATGAAATGATATTTCATATTACTTGCTGTTCCTCAGCATAAACATTTAATGCTAACTGAAGTAATATATTTCACTGTTTTTTAAACTGAATGTTTGTCAGCTTTATAATTATGTTATGACTCCCTCTGCCTGTGTACCGTGTCATTTCTTTATAAAGATGCAGTAGCCACTTTTCTTAGATCTGCAGTGGATTTTGGTTTTCCTTTGTACCATTTTTAGGAGGAGATTGCCTATTCCTTTTGAACTGTTGGGTGAGGCTAGAAAGAGTAGGTAGATGGACAGAGAAATGAAGAGGAAATCTCATGGGAGAGACTTAGTGAAGTCTTTGCAATAGAATGTCAAACATTTAAGAGTTTTATAAACCAATTTGTTATTCTTACAGTTATTGTTAATCTGGAAATATTTTGCAGCCAAATATGCCATGTACTGACAACGTAGCATTTGATATGGAGAGGCTCACCAGAACCCAGGCAGTTAACCGAAGGTCAGCCCTAGGTGACCTCGCCAGTGACAGCTCTCTTGGCCTTGAGCCACTTCGAACTTCGGGGATATCACCTCTTCCTCAGGATGGGGAACTCACTCCTAGAACAGGAGAAATCAACATTGCAGTAACAAGTAAGTGGGGACCCTCTGCTCAGGCCCAGGGTGGCGTTAATGCTTGTGTCAAGCACATGAGCCCTGTCAAGAGGAGAGGTGAGGTGATCACCTGGGCCTGGGGCTCAGTTTGTGTACTTCTGTTAAAAACGACCTGTAATAATGAAACTTTCTTTATAATAAGGAACTTGCGTATTTGTGGGTAAATAATAGGAACAGCTGCATTTGATGAGTAGTCGTTCAGAGGTTTGTCTTAGTTGCTGTTGCATGAACCTTCTTTTGAAATCATGGGATTATCAACAGGCATTTTAAAGGGAGACGATGGCATGTCACATGAGCCCTCAGCGCCTCTCTGGTGTGTAGTGTAACTGAGCACCCGCACTCTCCATCTCCCACACTGCAGGCAACTGAGCAAAAAACTCATCTAGAATTTGAATCTAAAAACTCATTTCTCCAGAAACAGTTGAGACTGCCTGTTGCTCATTTTATTTTGTAGTTTTTATGGACATTTGATCTCTCAGTACTTAACTTTGGTATAATTATACATGTGGCAGGAGAAAAGCCAAAAGGTAATCTGCCTCAAAAAATGTTCTGGGCCGGTTAGGAGCATCTTGCCTGATGAACTGGTGACAAAAAAAAGGAAGTGCGTCGAGGGTTTTGATGGCCTTCTAAGTGTGCGTGGTGTGCGTGGGCAATGTGCGTGTGGGCATTGTAGACGTTCACCCCATAGCAAGCCAGCTCTTCCCTTCAGTTCCGTTCTCTATGTGTTATTTTCATCTAACAAGCTCTCACCCCTTCCTTATTGCCATTTTGGTGCTGCCTTTCCCAGTACATGCTGCTGCCTGCCTAGAGCTCTAAGCCCTGAAGCTGATGGGACGCTCCTGAACTCAGGGTGTCAGTGAAGCATATAAGAGTGGTTACCAAATGTTTTCCCTTTGCGCATTAAGACGCGAGCAGTCGGTTCAATTGTGGAGTATTCTTGTTTTTAACCAGCTATAAATTACTAGAAAACTATTTCCCAGGTTTTATTCTATCATCTATCTGAACTCAGAATCTTCATTCAGTTATGAAGTAGGTAAAAGTATTGATTGAAAATAGTTTGACTCACTTCTTACTATTTATCAATGACTTAACAGCATTTCATGGTTTTTCTACTTTGGTATTTAGGTTTTATGGTCTAGGTTTTTATAAATTGATCTTGTGGTAATAGAGGAGACAAAAACTGTTTACTAATTAGTTATTTTAGGCCCTTCATTTATCATACATTTATTGAGCACCTACTAATTCTACATTAAGTACCATTATATTTACTATAGAAACATACTTCATATACCAATGAATCATAATCATGTTTATCATAATTAACACATGATGTTAATAAATAAAATTCATGTAATTAAACTAGGCCAAAGCTACCTCTGCTTTTCCCTCAAGGCCCTGTAACCCTATAGAACCACAATGCATTTGACCAGCACCTGCTGTGTACAAGGCACTGTGCTAAGTGGAGGTACTGGAAGGACAGAGGTGGCCAAGCCTGGCTGCTAAAATGCGTCCGGGCATACTGGTTATAATTATAATGATGTTTACTTCTTTTTGGTTACTAGTTTTGAAAACTGAAATCTCACACACAAGACACACAAATATGGGATGGTATATTCAGAATTCGGAAACATAAACATATTCAAGTTCTGAAAGTTAGTCTGCATATCATGTATAAAAGTTTCTAAGAATTAAAAAAAGCTAAAATGCTGTGTTCAGTTCCATGATGTTTATGACCACTCATCTGATTTTATTGAAGGCTTGTATACCCTAACTTTAAAAATATTACAGGTAAAAATGGTGGATCTCATATGTATTCTTGCATATTCATTTTGATTATATAAAAAACTTCAGTCTATTGATGAGGAAATGTGTAATCTAGGAGGCAGTGGATGTGTTGTAATCTAAAAATAGAAAGTTTACTAACCGTTTTAATAATATAAACCAAGGTGGGTGGAGAAAGCTCATAGAAGAGACTCAGCATCTTGGAATCCTGAACACCAGTTCCTCTTGGCCTTTCAAAGGTCACTACCTTTAAAATGTCATAAAGGTACAATAACCTTTTTCTAGTAAAAAAAAATGCCTATGCTCACACAATTTTGTGTGCAGTTTTAGGATTTGTGGAACCCAGATTAAGAAACACAGGCTATAGACAGCTTTTGCCTATAAACATTTGACATTCCACATACAAATAATTTCTTCTTTCTGCCGTCTTGCACATGTACAGGGTTGCCATAAAGTTCATGTTCAATTTAAAATAGTTGTCTATTTAAAAAATAGTTGTCTAGGGCGGCACCTGTGGCTCAAAGGAGTAGGGCACTGGCCCCATATGCCGGGGGTGGCAGGTTCAAATCCAACCCTGGCCAAAAACTGCAAAAAAAAAAAAGTAGTTGTCTGTTTAAATTGCACATGAACTTTGTGGCCATCCTGTATAAGTAATTTTGCTGTGTAATACTTTGTTAAGCCAGCCCTAGCCAGTCTCTATGCTAGGAATTTTTTTTTTTATGCTAAGAAATATTTTATAGTTAAGACTTTTTAGGAAGTCTGATTGGTTCTCAGATTATTTTTGAGATTCTCAATAAATACTATTTTTAAAATGTCACCTTAACAGTATAGTCAATTCAGGCTCTGAAAAGTTAAGAGAAATATCTGGAAGGAGAGAAAGACAGACAGACTAGGCAGAAATCCATGGATTTCCATGTACCAGAGATTTTTGACTCTTTGGTGGACCAAGCACCTTGTCAGTCACTGCTCTTCCTCCTCCTGCTTATCAAAGCCAGAACAACCAGGGCTGCTTCCTAGCTGGGTGGATACCAGTGAGGTATCCTTTTTATGTAAATATTATAACCTTAACCTTCACATGTGATAGAAGAGCATAAGCCATGGATACACCCATAGAACCTTAGAGAACCACTGCTCCATGTATCTCTGAGCCTTTTTCTAAGAAAGAGCGGTAGAACTGTGCAGAAATAGCAGTATAAAGAAGAAATGAAGGTTACATGAATGGTTAGTACTTTACTGTTATTTAAATCAACCATGGAAACAAACTGTGTCCATGTGCAACTTTATGGACATATTTTTACTGCACACTTTTGGGTGGCCACACTCACAGACCTCAGCGCCTAAACTGGAAGACGTGGTTGGGCCTTGCTTTCCTTTCTCCCTTGCAGCTGTCTTCACCATGTCCACTAACCTTCTCCAGTTAGTAGCTCTCTGGCAAACCTCCTCCTGCTGCACTTCCTTGGGCCAGTCTTGGCTTACACCTCCGTTGACGTCTGCTTCGTTGCATTTGAGGGAAATGTTGACATCGATTTGACTTAAACCTTCTCCCCAGAGTGATTTCCTCCCTTTCCTTTGTCAACAGAAGAATGGTTTATTATTGCCAGCTTTGGCCTCCTCAGTGCTCTCACGCTCTGCTACATGATCATCAGAGCCACAGCTAGCTTGAATGCTAATGAGTAAGTAACAAATTGTTTGTTGGATTGCATGTGCCAGATGATCCCAAGCAAACACATACAGTGATTTTCAGGAGCATAGCAAGAATTGAATTTTTCCCAATTTAATACTGGTTCTGATGGGATCATATCTAGCAAAATAATTTATTTCATATATTTATTTATGAACATATATTTTCAGTCAGTTACACAGATTGGGAATTTACTTTGTTCAATCGGAATAGATCATTTGAGAAAAGATCCAGAGGTTTTCATTAATCACAAGTTTAGAATGAATCAACAATGTTATATAGATGCCAAGGAAACCAGTCTAGTCTGTGCGTAGAGAATGTCAGTGTTGGCTCAGTGCCCATAGCACAGTGGTTATGGTGCCAGCCACATGCACCAAGGCTGCCAGGTTCGAGCCTGACCCTGGCCAGCTAAACAACAATGACAGCTGCAACAAAAAAATAGCCTGGCGTTGTGGTGGGCGCCGATAGTCCCAGCTACTTGGGAGGCTGAGGCAAGAGAATTGCTTAAACCCAAGAGTTTGAGGTTGCCGTGAGCTGTGACACCACGGCACTCTACCGAGGGTGATATAACAAAACTCTGTCTCAAAGAAAAAAGAATGTCAGTGTCTTTGTCATTGCCAGGAACAGCCCTGCTTTACTTTTGCTCATCAGATCTTATCTGAAGTTTACCCATCAGCTTTTGGCGGGGCCCTGGCACCCTCACTGTGGTCCAGGTCCCCCACTGCCTTGGGTGTTTGGCCTACAGGAAGAAACAATCAGGAAGATGTGCTGCTTCTAAATATTGGGAAGAGGAGGACTATTGGGGGCAGAGAAAATAATTATAAACTCCATCTCCAAAGGGAGGCTTCAAGAAGGCAAGTTTCACCTAAGTTAAAGAAAGAACAGCCATCAGGGAAGCTACTTACTAGTGGGGTGATTTCCTGCGGGGAGGGCCCAGGATTAGGAATGCAGGCAGAAGCTGGTGTCATGTTTTCCAGAGGATAGAAAATTGGGCTAGATGACTGTGAAGGTCTATTTTGATGCATTGATTTTTTAAGAGTAGCTTTCCACAGGGATAAGATGGAGAAAAGGTTTTTTATTTTGTTTTGTTTTAAATTCTGGCATTTACTTCAGGATATTATTCAGTCTTTTCTTTTACCAGTTTTTAGGAAAACCAATTAAAGATGAAAGCAACCCTGGGTTACTGGCTAAATTTGAACCTAAGTTGGTACTGGTAGAATTCATGTGCTCACTATATTCAGTTATGTGCTGACACTTTAATTGATGAATAATAACCAAACAGGCTCGTGTATTTGATTTAGTTGACTGCCATTGTCTAGCAATAGAAACAATGGGCAGGTTATCTCCACTTTTAGTGATCTGTTGCCAGAGACTTACAAGAAGTGACCCGTGACCAGGTGAGTGTCATAGCCAGCTGGCACTCTCCACTGCTCAGATGAGTAGTCTCATCCTGCGGGTAGACACTAGCCACCTCTGGTGGGCCACCTAATGTAGTTTCCTTCCAACACAGCAGACCTGAGGGTCAACATACCTGGCTTTGTCTCCTGTTCCCTCCATTTTTCAGTTTTGAGACCTGGGAAGTTATTATCTGACATTCACTTCAGTCATCCATAAAACAGGTAATGGCAGGGTTGCCCTCATTGTGAGGATTAGCATATAAAGTGCTTAGCACAGTGCCTGGTACATAATAAGTGCTCAATAAATGTTAGCCAAACCCATGCTACAGAGATTCTGTCAAAGTTCTGTGAATAAGATGGCCATCTACCTTTAAGGTTTGGCAAATGAATTTAATTTCTTTCATGAAATGGGATATAGAACCACAGGAGCTCTGTGAGTACCAGTGGTTCAAACCTCAGTTCAGAAGGAAATATCCATTCCACCTGTGACCACCGCTCTCTCTCACTGCTGTACTGACCCACCAGGCTGGGTCATGATTTGACCCATTTCATAGGAACTTCACAGATGAGTGATGACCCACACAAGCAAATTAAATGGTTGCCTGGCTCCCCCTCAGAATCTCCCAGATGCTCAGTCCATGCATCAAGTATCTTGGAGAATGCTCAGTAGACACATTGCCTACTGCAAAGCAGAGTGCCTGGGCCACGACATTTCCAGTCCATGCATGGGTGTCTGCATGATTCAGAGCCACATCATAGGTATGAGATCCATGGCTTAGCCCAGCCCTTCTCTCATTAGCCTTCTAGTGGGTTGGTTTTGTGGTTGTTCATTTGGATATGATTTCTGTACCTTTAGTTGAAACCACTCTGAAGGACAATATTCATGAGAGAGAGTGTGTGTGCATGTGTGTGTATATATACACGCATAGTGGTGCATGAGAGAATGGTCACCAGAATATTAATGGTGATTGTCTAAAGGTAGAATTCAGGGGAAAAAATAATTTTGGGTATTAATTTTCAATGTATCCTTTTGTGTGTTGATTTTTAACAGTAACATGAATTATTTAGTTTTTTAAAGGCCATTTTTATTGTGCAGGATAATAGAAAAGATAATAGTCTCTCTTACCCGATGTCTGTTTCTCAAAAATGTTGATAAAAATTCCTATGTGATTTAATTCCAGAGAAGAGTTTTTTTCTAGCAAATTTGCAGTTATTCTTCATTATGAATCTTCTGAAATCTATCTTATTTCTCTTTTTGCCTACATTTACCAAGGAACTTATAGCCAAAATAAGATCTTTTATTTTTTTCCCATTATAATTGCCCTAGTTTAGTTTTCTGGGTAACCTCATCCGTTTGAAAAATAGTCTCATATATAAACAGCTTCCACCTTTTGGCATTTTAATTATCTGAAAATTGTTAATGAACTTCACTTCTGTGCTTATAACCTACTTGAATAGTTTATTTTTCTGACAGTGATACTAGTCACTGATCTTGCATAGTAAGTACAATTTCAGCAAGCCACTGACCCAGTCTAGTTGCTTGTGAAACCCTCTGGGCAGGATGCAAGCCAGGCATGTGGGATGCAAGATGCAGCCAAGCATCCGGGCTTTTCACCCACACTGCCTTGTTTAATACAACCAAGGTCGGCTGGCCAGTGTGTGCCGAGGGTGATTCTTATGCTATAGTTCTGGAGCCCTGGAGATATCTTCAGGTTTTTCCACTTATGTAAAAAATAATTTTTTACCAGTTAGCTTAGGTTCCCCCTGAACTGAGTAGATTGCTGACTGCACAGGGCTTGGCCAGCAAGGGGTGCAAGACCCCTGCCCTTTCCCCTGCTCCCTTGCTGCGTCCATTTACCCAGGGCCTCATGCTGCTGACTGTGGTCAGAAGGCCAATAAATGGCCATGTGTTTGGAGTCACTGCCCTTCTGTTATGATGAAATACTATTTATTTAAATACTCAACTGTGACTAATTGTACACTAAATTTTTTTAACACTGCAAACAAATCTGTTGAATATTGAGACTTTGAAAATATAGACAGATGGTAGTCAAAGAAGCAAGTAAATGCAAGGTAAATATATTTATGTTTTAACTTCTCATACCGCTGTTTCTTAGTTACCCACCTAAGCAAGGTTATTGAACAACGGTTCCTAAGGTTGCTTTACTTTTTTACTCATACAACCCTTGTGAAATTCCACTTACCAGCCTTTTCACTCTATTTTTTACCCAATATAAGAAACTAAATATTTTCATTATTTGAGAAACTAATCCATGGATGATGCAGGAGAGATTTTAAGCTGAGTATGAAGTTTGACTAGTTAACCCTAAAGCCCTTTTCCAGTTTCTAGATTCTGATTCATAGAAATTATGTCCTAAAATTTGTAGAGTCTTATAGACCAAGCATTCAAAATTCAGAACAATCTTGGCAGGAGGAAATGAATCTGATGTGGTTAATGTGATGAAGTAACTGGAACAAATACTCCTAAAGCACAACTGAGGTCCAGAGCCCTGGGCGTAGGTCGCCCCACCAGTGTTCCTGATTCGCTGTCCTCCTTCAGGTGTAGTAGGAGAAACGTATAGACTAGTTCAAGGAATTGAAGTGTCTATTTTGGCTCGGCGCCTGTGGCTCAAGCGGCTAAGGCACCAGCCACATACACCTGAGCTGGCGGGTTCAAATCCAGCCCGGGCCTGTCAAACAACAATGACGGCTGCAACCAAAAAAAATAGCCAGGTGTTGTGGCAGGTGCCTTAGTCCCAGCTACTTGGGAGGTGGAGGTAGGAGAATCCCTTGAGCCCAGGAGTTGGAGGTTACTGTGAGCTGTGACACCACAATAACCCAGGGCGACGGCTTGAAGCTCTGTCTCTAAAAAAAAAGAAAGAAAAAGAAGTGTCTATTTTACTCTCTGCTTGTTGTTTCTGTATTATTCTGTTCAGAGCTCTTTTTAAGAGGAACATTGACAGATTACCACATCTTAATACAAAAGGATCTAAAAACATCATCATTTGATGTCTTGAGGATGCTCAGCTTAGAGGGGACTGAGGTGATGTGATAGCTGTTCCCAGATGTTTGGAGGACTCCTAAAGATGAGAATAGCTACTACTCACGGAGTACCGACCTTGAGCTTGCTCCTGCACTTGGCTTTTGCCTACACTGCCTTGTTCAACACTCACAGTGGCACAAGCTGGCTGGTCAGTGTGTGCCGAGGGTGATTTTTTTGTTGTTTTACTTTGTCACTTTGTGCCAGGGCGTCACAACCTCCAGCTCTTGGGCTTAGGCGATTCTCTTGCCTTAGCCTCCTGAGTAGCTGGGACTACAGGCACCTGCCACAACGCCCGACTATTTTTTTGTTGCAGTTTGGCCAGGGCCAGGTTTAAACCCTCCACCCTCGGTATATGAAGCTGGCACCCTACTCACTGAGCCACAGGCACCACCCCTGAGGGTGATTCTTATGCTGTAGTTCTGGAGCCCTGGAGATATCTTCAGGGAGGTGGACTTCCACTTAATATAAAAAATAATTTTTTGCCAGTGAGACTTATCCATCTTTACATGGGCTGCTTTGAAAGCTAGTGAGCTTGCCAGGACTTGTGATTCAGACAGAAGCTGCAAGGCTAGAGCTGTTGCACATGAAGAGGAATCTCTAAGACTCCTTCCAATTCTAAAGCTCCCTCTTGGATTGTTCTTTCCTAGGAGGGATCAGAGCCAGGGAGAAGGGTTGAGTTCTCTTCCAGTGGCTCTCCCACTGTAAGAGATAAATTTTACATTGTGACCCAGTACTCCCAGGCATAACTGAAGCAGAAATTTCACAGCTATTTCCTTTACTTCATGCAGTATTCTCTGTATAATTTACTCTGTACTTTGTTTTTGTCGTTAATACTAGTTATGAACTCATACTTTGACTTATACACCATTAATAGTTTGTATCCTTTGGTTTGAGACATTGGTCTAAAGATACTGAATTTTTAGTCTTTTGCTCACATTAGTACCTGTCGATTGCTTTTATTTTTCTGAGACTTCCTTTCTTATGGCATTTCCAGCAAGGATTTAAATTTAACCTCTATTTGAGATATATACTGATACTGCTGGATCATGAATCTTCTTTTTTCTCTTAGTATTTATTTCTCCTTTTAGTCACTCTGAGTATGAGATATGTATATATATGTGTATATATATATACACACACATATATATGTACACACACACACAGGAATAAACATTGGCTTGGAGTGATTGAGCGACTCCTGAGAGATGCTGTAGGAAGAAGGGCATTGGAATTTTACCCAATACTTCGGGTTCCAGCTTTTTCCTTTATACTGCTTGCCTTTGGCTACTACAGAGAGCCATTTGAGATGGTTCCAAATGATGTGATTAAAGGAGACAAATTTGGTTTTCTAAAACTGTGATCCAAAACAAGCATTAAAGGCAACAGTGACCTTTCATTGGACTTCTCAGCTGTTTTTGGCAGTGGCCATATTTTGCTTTTCAGAATAACTTTAATGTTATGGCTCCATGAGTGTATGATTTCTTAGATTAAAAATAAAGTATATTTTAAAACTTGATCATCCCTAAAAAAAAATCTTACATGAAGTCGTTTTAAACATCCTTCATACCAGAGCTTTTTCTTTTTTTTTTTTTTTTTTTGAGACAGAGTCTCATTATGTTGCCCTCAGTAGAGTGCAGGGCATCACAGCTTAGAGCAAACTCAAACTCTTGGGCTTAAGTGATTCTCTTGCCTCAGCCTCCCAAGTAGCTGGGACTACAGGCGCCCACCACAACACCCAGCTATTTTTTTGTTGCAGTTGTTTAGTTGGCCTAGGCTAGGTTCAAACCCACCACCCTCGGTGTATATGGCTGGCGCTGTAACCACTGTGCTACGGGCACCAAGCCATACCAGAGCTTTTTCAAAAACATTGAGCAACTCCCTCTCATTCATTTAGATGCCATTTCCTGAGCCTGTGCCAGGTTCTGGGCTCATAGGACTAAAGCCCTTGGGAGCCTGGCCTTCCCTGCTGGAGCCTGGTGCTGTGTGCAGGGCACATGTGCTGAAGGGGGCACACAGCACACTGCTCTGTCACACCCAGAGGAACTGCTGCTGTTGCTTTGGGGAATTGAAAAAGGCTTCATGGAGGGAATGAGTTAGGAACCAGGCTGGACATAATTAGGGCACAAAGTAAGGACAGAGTGGAGCAGGATCTGGGAGTTGTATGGTTTGATGTATCTACTGCAGACAGTGGTAGACTACAGAATTTGGACTTTATTCTTGTTAACAATGGGTTATATCCTAGTGGCCAGGAAACTGCTTTAAAGTGGTAGAGACTGGAGACAGTAAGCTAGGTTAGGGAAAAATACGGAGTTGATGGGAGGACAGGAAAGTAAGGGATGCTAGAGGACACCTGATGTTCCGAGATTGAGCGGCTTGAAGCACAGATCTGGATCTCAGCAAGAGAAGAGAGATGTGTGACAGACAGGGAACCACAAAAATGAGCACAAGTCCCAGGGATCAGCAAGCCAGGCAGCCTCACAGTGCCAGGGCTTGCAGCATGCTGACTTTCCCCAAGATTTTAGGCACTGTTAGCATCTGGCATAGGGATAGAAACACGCACACCCCTCGAAGATGTGGAGAATTCCTAGGAGAGAGCCAAAAATTCCTGGAGTCTGTGCTCTTCGACTGTTACGTCAGCATAAGTGATAACATCGTCTTTGGATGGTAGACAGGGATGACAGCTGTAGACTCCAGACACTCAGCACTTAGAACGTGTGTTGAGGCATGTAGAAAGTTGTGACCTGTGTGGTAATTGTCCCTGTATATTTAAACAAGATGCCATTAGCCTGTACTTTTCCCTGCATTCTTTCTGGAGTATTGAAACACTTCCCACACAACTGAGCGCTTAACTGCAGACCTGAAGTTGCTGACTGCAGGAACACGCCAGTGGCTTACTGCCTTCACCAGAAGAGGCTGGGAAATAGTCAGGGACAGCCAGTTAGGCCCGTTGCTCTGTTACTTTAAAACGTTGACAACTAACTTTTAACTAATTCATGACTTCTTTTTTCCTTTTGTTCCGTAGGGTAGAATGGTTTTGAAGAGAAGAAAACTGCTTTCTGACTGATTGCCTTGAAGGAAAAAAGAACCTATTTTTGTGCATCATTTACCAATCATGCCACACAGCATTTATTTTTAGTACATTTTATTTTTTCATAAAATTGCTAATGCCAAAGCTTTGTATTAAAAGAAATAAATAATAAAAAGACTGTGCTGTTGAGTATTATGTGTTTTCTGGGCTGATTTGGAGATGGCCTACCCAGATTTCACTTGTGCGTGTTTCCAAGACAGAATGTGCTCGTAGCTCCCCACGACAGGAACGGCGACCCAGTTTCTGTTGGTATTTCCACATCGGCTTGTAACCAGAACAGGCCATGAAAGCACACACACCCTGCATAGTAATGCCCCCGCTGGCGTCATGTCTTCTTCAAGGTGGACGCTGACTCTGTGGTAATTTGTTTCTTCCTTGGTGTGTGGTGGATCTGCCAGCCCCACAGCAGCAGAGACCTCGCCCATGTGTCCCGCTCACCTAGCACAGTGCTTTGTGAATAGTAAGTGCTCAGTAAATATTTGTGGAATGAAGGGATGTGTGTAAAAAAGGTTTTCTAAAATATATACTAATTAGTAATAAATTAGATCTGTCTGAGGTTTTTTTTTTGTTGTTGTTGTTATTTAGTCCATACAGTATTCTCTTAACAGCAGATTCAAAAAACATTGAGTGGGTGAAAGCAGTTTTACATGTGTAAATGAATCACTTTTTGCTTGATTAATGAGGAAAGTGTTGAAATATTTTGTTACATTGAATTGTATGCTTGCAGGATTTCAGTATTTGTAAACGTTGTAAGCACAGAATTCTTTAGTAAAAGGTGAAAGATGTATGTGATCTGAAGAGAAACCAGAGTATAAGCAGAGAATTCTTTACCTTCTACATCAGCATACCTAAGGGATAAGAAAATATTCCTTTTGAAAATGGGGTGGGGATTCACTGCAGTAGTCAAATCAGTGGAGGATTGAATGGGATTTTTTCATTGAAATATAATTCATATACCATAAAATTTACCCTTTTAAAGTATACATTTAAGTGGTTTTTAGTACATTCACAAGATTGTGCAGCCATCACCCTTAATTCTAGAATATTTTCATCATCCCAAATGGAAACCTCATAGCCATCAATAATAGCTAACCCCTGCCACACCCCCCAAACTTGGAAATCTGCTCTGCGATCTCTGCAGATTTGCCTCTTTTCAGCATTTCAGGTAAATAAAATCATATAATATGAGGAGTTTGTACCTGGCCCCTTTGACTTAGCATAATGTGTTCAGGGTTCATCCACATCCTACCATTCATCATTGCTTCATTCCTTTTTGTGGCTGAATAATACTTCGTAGTATGAATGCACCACATTTTTCCCATTCATTCATCTGTTAGCTATTATGGATAATGCTGCTATGAGTGCGTGTTCAAATTTTGAAGTGAACGTCTCTTTTCACTTATCTTGACTATTCTTGGAAATGGAGTTACTGGATCACATTTTTTAACTATATGTTTAGCTTTTTCAGAAACTGCCAACATGTTCTCCAAAGCAGCTATACAATTTCTCATTCCCACCAAGAATATAGGAGGGTTACAGTTTCCCCCACATTCTCCATAACACTGGTGACTGTCTTTTTTGTTACAGACATCTAATTGGTGTAAAGTAGTTACTCATTGTGTTTTTAATATGCGTTATCTTAATCACTACTGGTGTTGAGCATCTTTTCATGTGGATGTTGACCGTTAGTATTTTTGGAGAACTAACTATTCCAGTGTTTTGCCCATTTTAAAATTAGACTATTTGTCTTTTTTGTGGAATTATAAAAGTTCTTTGTATATTCCAGATTCTAAGCACTTATCAAATAGATGATTTGCAAATATTTTCTCCCATTCTATAAACTATTCACTTCCTCAGTACTGTCATTTAAAGCAAGTTTTAAATTTTGATGGCGTCAGAGATGTATATTTTTTCATTGGTTGCTTGTGCTTTAGATGTCATATCTAAAAAAATTATTTAGTTCACAAAAACTTGTGAGCACTGTATAGTTTTATCTCTTAGAATTAGATCTTTTATCCATTTTGAATTTGCTATTTGTTGTACAGCTTGAGGTGGGGCCCAGCTTCATTCTTCTCATGCAGATATTTAGTTTTCCCAGCACCATGTGCTGCAGAGACTTCTTGCCCCATCAGATGGCCTTGGCACATTTAGTGAACACCAGGTGAGCGTAACATGTGCGTTTATTTCCAGACTCTATTCCTTTGATCTCTATTTTTGTCCCAGTGCCATATGATATTGATTACTATTGCTTTGTAGTCAAGTTTTGAAATCCGGAACTGTGAGTTCTCCAACGTTGTTCTTTTTCAAGTTTGTTTTAATTGTTTAGTGTCACTTTTCTGTATGAATTTTAGCCAGTTGGGATTTTATAGGGATTGCATTGAATCTATAGATTGTTTTAGGTAGCATTACCATCTCAACAGTATCTAGCCTTCCAGTTCGTAAACATGGCACGCCTTTCCATTTATTTGTTTAATTTCTGTAGAAATATGATTGGTTTTAATACATTGATATTCTATCCTGCAACCTTGCTCTAATCTTTGTTAGTGGGTTTCTTAGGATTTTCTATACGTAAGACTGTGTCAATTGCAAACAGAGATGGTTTTTGTCCTTCCTTTCCAGTCTGGATGCCTTTTTATTTCTTTATCTTGCTTAATTGTCCCTGGTTAGGATCTCAGAGAGTAGATTGTTGAGTTTGGTACAAACAGACATACATGTCTAATGATCTTGGGGGGAAAGCTTTCAGTCTGTCACCACCAATTTTACAAAGTTAGCTGTTGGAATTTTCATAGATCAGATGCCCTTTATCAAATTGAGAAAGTTACCTTCTATTCCTGGCTTGCTGGCTGGATTATTTTATTTTGTTTTATTTATCTATTTTTGGGTTTTGTTTTTTTGTTGTTTTTTTGTTGTTGTTGGGTTTTTTTTTTTGTTTGTTTGTTTGTTTTTAGGGAAAGGGTCTCACTCTGTTGCCCAACTGTTGCACAGTTGTTACAGTGGCCTGATCATAGCTCACTGTAACCTCAGACTCCTGGATTCAAGTGATTCCTTCCTCCCAAGTAGTTGGAACTACAGGCACATGTCACCACATCTGGCTACTTTATTTATATTTTGTAAAAACAGGAACTCATCGTGTTGCCCAGGCTGGTCCCAAACTCCTGATCTCAAATCATCTTCCTGCCTTAGCTCCCAAAGTGCTAGGATAACAGTTGTGAACCACTGTGCCTGGCCTTGTTTTTATCAAGAGTTTTGGATTTTGTCAAATGCTTTTTCTGTGTCTATTGAGATGACCTGTAGGTTTTACCCTTTATCAATTGTGTTTTTAATCTATTAATACAGTATATTACATTGGTTTCTAACATTGAAGCAATATTGGGATAAATTTCACTTGGTGTAGTGTGTAATCCTTTGTATATGTTGCTGGATTCAGTTTGCTGGTATTTTACTGTAGATTTTTTTTTGTTTTTTGCAGTTTTTGGCCGGGGCTGGTACCCTACTCCTTTGAGCCACAGATGCCGCCCCCTACTGTGGATTTTTGCATTTATATTATAAGGGATGTTGGTCGGTAATTTTCTTGTGATGTCCTTATAATGCTGGTTTCATACATAGATAATGAATTACGAAGTGTTCTTTCCTCTTCTGTTTTTAGAAGAATTTAAGACGAATCAGTGTTGAGTCTTCTATAGATGTTTGGAAGCTCTCTGGTCCTGGGCTTTTCTTCGTGGGAAGTATTTTGGTCTGGTTGGTAGTTGTGTCTTTAGGAATTTATTCATTTCATCTGGGTTATCTAATTTTTGGCATATACTTGTCCATAGAACCCTTATATTTCATTTATTTCTGTAATGTATGTAGTAACGTTCCTTTTTTCATTCCTATCTTTAGTAATTTTTTTCTTTGTCATTCTAGCTGAAAGGTTTTTCAATTTTGTTGATTTTTTTTTTCAATGAACCAGCTTTTGGTTCCATTGATTTTTCTCCCTTTTCTATTCTCTTATTTCATTAGTTTTTACTCAGATCTTTATTTTCTTTCTCTTACTTGTTTTAAGATTAGTTTTCAGGGGCGGTGCCTGTGGCTCAGTGAGTAGGGCACTGGCCTCATATACCAAGGGTGGCAGGTTCAAACCCGGCCCTGGCCAAACTGCAACAACAAAAAAAAAAACAACCAGGCATTGTGGCAAGCACCTGTAGTCCCAGCTACTCAGGAGGCTGAGGCAAGAGAATCACCTAAGCCCAAGAACTGAAGGTTGCTGTGAGCTGTGACGCCACAGCACTCTACCAAGAGTAACAAAGTGAGACTCTGTCTCTTAAAAAAAAAAAAAGATTAGTTTTCAATCAACTTTTTCTCTATTTGGGTGTTTCTCTATTTTTTACAGGGCATAAAACTTTACTCTTTTCTTTAAATTTCAAATTAATATAAGGGTACAAATGATTGGGTTACAATGTTTGCATTTGTTAGGTAGAAGTCCTTGGGGGGGGGGGTTATTTATTTTGGTTTCTGTTTTGTTGAGACAGGGTCTTGCTGTGTTGCCTGGGTTGGAGAGCAGTGATGCAATCATAGCTCACTGAAATCTCAAAACTCTTCTAGGCTTAAGTAATCCTCCTCCTTTAGCCTCCTGAATAGGTGGAACTATAGCTCGTGCCACCATGCCTAGCTCATTTTTTTTTAACTTTTTACAAAGATAGGATCTCACTATACTGGCCAGCCTGGTTTTACACCTCTGACTTCAAGCAATTCTCCTGCCTTACCTTCCCAGAATGCTAGGGAGTACAGGTGTGAGTCACTCCACCCAGCCTTCTTTCTTCTTTTTTAATATTGGTGTTTATAGCTCTCAATTTCTCTCTAAGTTTTATTTCACCCATTCATAAATTTAGATATTCTATGGGGTTTTATAGTTTGGTTGGTTGGTTGGTTTTTAGAGACAGAGTCTCTCTCTTTGTCACGTAGGCTAGAGTGCAGTGGTACAATAGCATAGCTCAATGTAACCTCAAACTCCTGGGCTCAAGCAATCTTCTCACCTCTGCTTCCCAAGTAGTTAGGACTACAGGCATGTGCGACATCATGCCCAGCTATTTCTTTTTTCATTTTTTGTAGAGATGGGATGTCACTATGTTGCCCAGGCTGGTCATGAACTTCTGGCCTCAAGCAGTCTTCCCACCTGGGCCTCCTAAAGCACAGGATTACAGGTGTGAGCCACTGTGGCTGGCCTCTATCATGATTTTTATTTCATTCATCTCTAGTTTCCTTTATGACTTCTTCTTTGACTCATTAGTTATTTAGGAGTATGTTGTTCCAATTTCATATATTTGTGAATTTCCCAAATTTCCCTTTATATTTATAAATTTCCAATTTCATTCTAAATTTCATTCATTGTTTGGAGAACATACTTTGTACAACTTCAGTCACTTTAGATTTATTGAGGCTTCTTTTATGACCTAACATATGGTCTGTCCTGGAGAATGTTCCATGTGCACTGAAGCACATATATTCTATCATTGGATGGAGTATTCTGTAGCCGTCTGGTAGATCTAATTGTTATATTGTTCAAATCTTCTCTTTCTGAGCTGGTACATACATCCGGTACAGTCGTTCAGGCCTATAATCCTAGCACTATGGGAGGCTAAGCAGGGAAGATCTGATATTACCTGCCAACTGGAAGGGCTAGAGGTTGGCTGTGTACCTTTGACCTTGTTCTCTTTAGTGGACTCCATTGTGCTGACATTTTCCTCAGTACAAAATATTTTCTTCTGGCAGTAGTCTCATAAATTAATAGTATAATTCCTTTCCACCTAATTTCATCCTAGTGGAAGTCAAAGCAATTCTACTTTTTTCCTTCCTTCTTATTTATATTGAGTCATTTTCCTTCATCAGCAGTCATCAGAAGATGTTGGAACACATCAGGAAACATAGGACTTTTAATGACAGTGTAACTTTCAACTAATTTAATATACATTTACTCTTTTCTCATTATTTCAAGTCCTACCATTAAGTAAAACTTTTTAAAAAATAATATGTACTATTCAGGAGCAGATTTTTTGCAAGAGGTAAAAAGTGAAATGAGTGAATTAATAGATGAGGCTTCCCATCAGTCTGAGGGAAGATTTGTCATCAGGCCTTGAAATTTGAACCTGCTGTTTTGTGGCTTTGAGACTTAACTGACATCATTACGTTTTCATGTTGTAATGAGTTCTCAGTGACCATGAAAGCGGTGCATTTTGTATGTACGTGCACATTAAAAGTGTAGATCTTTGTTTCTTAGAACCAAAGATAGGATCAGCATCAAAATGCAATTACTTCTTGATGGGCCATGATGCTATCAAGTAAGAAGTCAGATCTACAAATAAAAGCAATGTATAAAGTTGAGAAATTTCTTCCTTACTATTTTATAAATTAGAAAGTGACCAATATTTGATCTAAAACAAATGTGATATTTCAGAGTTTTAAACCTTTCTTGGACAAATTTTTGTAATCCCTGAAGCATAGGTTGTTTTTTTACTCCACCTCAGAACAAAATGCTTTTCAAAAATATTTTCTTTCAAGGAAACATTGACCAGGCTTGTCAAAAGTTGGTAAGAATATAGTCCCAAGAGCCACCACTAGAAAGCAG
Organism: Nycticebus coucang; assembly: GCF_027406575.1. Lineage (NCBI taxonomy): Eukaryota > Metazoa > Chordata > Mammalia > Primates > Lorisidae > Nycticebus > Nycticebus coucang. The sequence goes on from NC_069796.1 coordinate 83,866,828, forward strand.
TTCTCATGATCTTACCAGTGGCCTAAGGGCTGATGGAATTAAATCTAATTTCTCTTTGGCTAGCTAGGTCATAACTTTAGCCTTTTTAAATAGTTGAGAAAAGCTTGAAGCTTCCTTGACTTTTTATCTTCCAGAGTATTTGGTTATGGTAAGTTCCTTATGAAGACAATTTAAGAATAAAACTTAAAAGAATAATAGCAACAAATAGCAAAACTAAGAATAATAGCAACAAATAGAATAAAGACTCCAAGTGAAATAGAAACTGCCATTCTAGATCTCTATGAAGCTGGGCAAGAAGAAATTGTTACCTCTTGTTAGCAGTTCCACACTACTTAGGATGTCAGGTACTATTTGGTTTCTTTATGTACATTATTTTAACCTTTGCAGCAACTCAGTGAGGGAAGGTATAGTTGTTTTCTTTTATTACAAGTAAAAAAAACTAATGGTTAGGAGGTTCAAGTAATTTGCCCAAGATCACTAACTGGGTAAGTGGCAAAGTCAGAACTGAGACCCAAGCAGCTCAAGTCAGTGCCCTTAACTAGTCACTACCCTGTAGTCATAGGCATTGCTGAGCCTCGATTGCTTAGGCCCCTAAGCAATTCTGAGACTCAGGGAGAAAATGGGAGAAATGAATACAGGGAACTACTTGAGGTCTGAACAACACATACACACACACACGTACATACATACACATACATACTGTGTGTGTACATACATAAGCCAGATACATCTACATACACACATACGCTTTTTAAATTGATGAACAATCACAGTAATGAAAGCTAACACAATTAGCTTATGTGCTGCATTAGGCTCTCTTCTGAACATTTTGCCTATGCTAACTCATTTAATCCTTGCAACAACCCTCTTATTAACCCATTTTACAGATGAGGAAATGAGCATAGAGAAATTCAGTAACCTACAAGGGTACACTGCTAGTAAGTGGCTGAGCTGGATCCAGCACATACAGTCTGGCTGCAGGCTCTGTGTTGTAGCCCCTGTTCTGTTTAGCCTCTTAGAGAAACTCACCCTGTGTCAGGGGCAGGTCATGGGGATATCCCAGTCAGTGGTGTGTGTAGTAACCATGGGAAAGGCTGGGAAGTGCACTGGCCTTGGGCTTAGGACACAGGCGAGGTTGCTGAGAGAGGTGTCCTGGGGTTGGATGGTGAAGCTGTTAACATAGCTTTCCTAGGGGGGCAGGGGCAGGCAATGAGGAGGCTCTTGCATTTTGGAAAGTATCAGTTGGATGCAGCTGGCTCCTGAAAGTCAAATAATGGGGTCACTAATCAAAGCCAGATAGAGAGGTGCTAGATTAGAACAATATAGTTTAGGAAACTGCTGTACCAAACAAAGCAGCAGGCAAGAGTTATGGCAGTGACAAGTCTGTTAAGGAGAAAAGTCTAGAAACTCATAGGCTAGGAGATCTCTGAAGAATTCACCCAGTACAGCAGAGTTGTGGCCCTGTGCATCTGTGCCCACTCAATAGTGCTCGCTCAAAGGGAGAGAGAACTTTCTTTACTGAGGAAGTGAGAAAGGGAGTAGAAATAATAGGAGCTAGGGTGGCACCCTGAGGCTGAAGAAGGATAAAGGCAAACCCAGGTAATGGAAGGTCCATAATGGGTGCCGCTGTATTGGCAGCAACAGCCTAGCCAGCCCCTGAGGAAGCTTTGAGGAAACTGAGAAGAAATCTAGTTAAGTCTGTAGTAATTATCCAGTTCCTTTACTCTTGTTTTAAGTTTTTCTATAAATAGTCCTTTTGAGGAAAATGTCAGTTGGTGTTATCTGACCAAAGGCAAGGAGAAAGGGGCCTTCGCCCTGGTTGGAAGGCTGAGGGGTTGCAGTCGCTGCCTGAAGATGGTGCCATTTCCTGCCCAGGCTGCAGGGGCTGCTCTCCTCATGACCTGACCACTACCACCCCCTCCATCCCCACCATGACTAAGGCAAGAACAGTCTAGATGTGTGGACAGTAAAGAATCACTCAGAATTCAGAGGCACAAATGATTTCCTTCTCTTGAGGCCTAGGAAAGCGAGTTTCCACCACCTGGCTTTTGTTCATGTCCTCTGTTAACTGTAGGGCAGTTGCATCTAGGGGGTTGGAGTTACTGTATAAATGGAAAAAACGAAGTGTAGTCTAAATGGCAATTGAAAAATCCCTCAGATGGGCTGTGCCTATAGCTCAGTGGGGAGGGCACCAGCCACATACACCGAGGCTGGCGGGTTCAAGCCTGGTCTGGGCGCTAAAACAATGGCAACTGCAATAACAACAACAAAAATAGCTGAGTGTTGTGGGGGTGCCTGTAGTCCCAGCTACTTGGGAGGCTGAGGCAAGGAAATGGCTTCAGCCCAAGAGTTTGAGGCTGCTGTGAGCTGTGACGCCACAGCACTCTACCAAGGGTGACAACTTGAGACTCTGTCTCAAAAAAGAAAAATCAACTGTGCAGATGCTCACGGGAATGACAGGCAGAATCACCCCTGCTGCTTAAGCTACTCTCTCTCCCTCTTCCCATCCCACCCCTCCCCACATATATTGCCAAGTGGTTATAAAAGCAACTCAGGTTCTCATGCTCTCAATGGCTTCAGCTGGAAGCCTCTTCACTCTGGAAGTTTGCGTGAGCAGCCCAGGATGGGTGATAAGAGTTCCCAGCAACAGCATGTAGTATTTAGGTCCTTGCTGAGGCCAGACACGGCTCATAAGCTTTGAGTGAAGTAAACAGAATTTCCATCACCCCTCTGGAGTACTTCACTTGCAACGCCAGCTAAATCGGAGGAAACACACGAGTCAGCGTCTCCTTGGTGCTCGCAGTTGACTTGTCTCCACGTTGGAGTGCTCAGTACAGCCACAGGGCTGAGTCCTGGCCTGCCCCACCTCCAGCTTAGTGGTGCTTAACCTCTCCCAGCCTCAGCTTTCTCACAAATAAAAGTTGCTGTAACACTGATACAGGCTGTGAGAACTGGAAGGATGGTGTTTGTGAAAGTACCTAGTACGTAGTGTTGACCAGCAGTGTCTTTTTCTTTTGTTGAATGAAAAGATGAACTGATCCCTGGAAGTCCTTGCAAACACTAATGATAGAAAAGCCTCGCTCCTGTGTCACTCAGCTGAGGAAAGGCTGCCACCACTGAGGTTTTGCAGCTCATCTGTTTGGTGTTTGGGTCCTTCAGATTCCACTGCTTTTCCACTGTGTGCATCCAGCACACGCCACAGTATATTGGGACTAAGCCACACTCATTCTCATGGAAGAACAGGGGCCTCAGGTCTGGAGGAGAACTCTTGCTGCCCTAGGAAAGGACTGTTGGAAAGGCTTAGTCTCTCCACCAGCCACCATTACTATTTTAAATGAGACCTTTATGTGAAAATTACCACTGTTCAACAGCTGCAGCAACCATTAAGCCCAAGTGATAGTGAAAAACAAAACTTTTCCACTTGTGAGCAGATACATGCACCTGATCTGGAAACAGGGCCTGCATCTATGCAAGAAATGATAGAGAAAATGTTAGAGGAGGGGACAGGAGAGCGGAGGAGCCCCTACCATAAAGCCTACCCCTATACCCTCACTCTGTGTGGGCTCTTGACAACTCATTAAGAAAACACAAGACAAATATTTGTAGGTTATATTATTGTGCTAATTTCTTATGAGGCAGGATCTTGCCGTGTCATCCAGGCTACAGTGTAGAGGCATCATTATAGCTTACTGGAACCTCAAATTCCTGGGCTCATGTGATCCCCCTGCCTCCGCCTGAGTAGCTGGGACTTCAGGCATGTGCCACAATGCCTGGCTAGTTTTTCTTCTTTTTCTAGAGATGGGATCTTACTGTGTTACCCAGGCTAGTCTCGAACTCCTGATCTCTAGCAATCCTGCCTCATCCTCCAAAATGCTAGGATTATAGCCATGAGCCACCGTATCTGGCCCATTGTTGTTACATATATTATAGGAACACAGTGAGGTTTCCGTAATGAAAATAATTCTTAAAATTTCGTCAGGTCCTTTAGTTATTTAGTCTATTGGAAAAAGCACCAGAGACTTGTCAGTCTTCACTCATAATAATATTTTTAATTTCTTGAAAGTAAATATAAATTATAGCAACATTGGACCTTTGGAAAGGCCTTGGGAAGTTTTTGAATTTTAAGTAAATTTGGATTGCCCTGGAAAAAGTGTATCTTTTCATTTACTATTTCCATTTTTTATGCAGTACTATACAGAACTCTACCAGAGTGCCAAAAAATGTATACACATTTTAAGCAATGTTATCTGTGTATTACTTTTCAAAGTTGAATTGAGGTTCGGCGCCTGTGGCTCAAGCGGCTAAGGCACCAGCCACATACACCTGAGCTGGCAGGTTCGAATCCAGCCCGGGCCCGCCAAACAACCACGGCTGCAACCAAAAAAAAAAAAAAAATAGCCGGGCATTGTGGCGAGCGCCTGTAGTCCCAGCTACTTGGGAGGTGGAGGCAGGAGAATCGCTTCAGCCTGGGAGTTGGAAGTTGCTGTGAGCTGTGATGCCACAGCACTCTACCCAGGGCAACAACTGGAGGCTCTGTCTCAAAAAAAAAACAAAGTTGAATTGAATTATGGTTGCAATTTTATAGTATGGTGTTTGCCCAAAAGATGGCTTTACTCCAATGTTAGTGTCACCATGCAGCAGGCAGGACAGTCAAAGAAAATGGTGCAAGCACAGTTGTTCAAGAAGCCCAAGATCCTTTTGAAGTGATATTTGAAATTCAGGAACCTTGTGAAAGTACGACGACAATGGAAGCGTGAGTGTGCAAGAGACCCTCCAACACTCCTGACAACTGCACACACTCATGGTAAGTGTGAGAGGTGTGGTGCTGTGTGCGAAGTGCACAGGGAAGACCCAGGAGACATGACACAGCAATGAGCCCTGCTGCGTGGTGTTGGAACAGTCTACATGCCTGCCGCAGAGGTCTGACAAATGGTGTGCACGTGAGACAGGAGTTAGCATGATCAGCATAGAGTGCATCCCTAAAACAGCAAAATGGGAAGTTTTCATATTAAGACTATTATTGAGAGCTGACCTCAGTGAGAATTTTGCCAGGACAATGGATAGGACGAAGAGGCCTGGTTGAGTTTCCATCATGTTCTCCTAACTGAACGCCCCTTGACTTCTAAGTAGGCTCCTTCCAGGATGTAGTGTACCACAGAAAACCAACTACACTGGGAGTCCTTAGGGAAGAAATTGAAATGGCATGCACAGTGATACAAGGGGACACTTGGGTCCACGTTGCTCAAGCAGCAGTTCACCGTAATCAGAAGTGTCTGGATGCTGATGGTAATCGGTTTGAGCACCTGCTTTTTTTTTTGTTTTTTGAGACCGTGGCATCACAGCTCACAGCAACCTCCAATTCCTGGGCTCAAGCAATTCTCCTGCCTCTGCCTCCCAAGTAGCTGGGACTACAGGCACACGCCACAACGCCCGGCTATTTTTGGTTGCAGCTGTCATTGTTGTTTGGCTGGCCTGGGCTGGATTCGAACCCTCCAGCTCAGGTGTATGTGGCTGCGCCTTAGCCACCTGAGCCACCTGAGCCACAGGCACTAAGCCTGAGCACCCATTTTCATTGTGGAAGTCAAACATGACTTGTCTTCATCTTTTATATATCAGCATATATTGAGTGTTGTAATTTTAATATAGTTTTTTCCTTCTTAAAATGTGTATACATTTTTGGCACCCTCTGTATTTTCTTTAGACATCTGCATCAACAGTTCCGTTGTTTCTTTTTCAATTTGAAAGCAGTCATTGTTTATTAACCAGATTACAAAAATAATTACAGTAGATACCTTAGTTCATTCTTCTAGTAAGCCTGTTGATCTAGTCTTCCCTGTTACCAGCACCTCCACCTTCTACAAAGTAGGTTGTCTTTTTCTTCATTCCACCCCATGGAGACAATAACTTGAAGGGCCACAGGAAGTTACTGGCTTCCTTAAAGCATTTTCCAACAGTATAGATCTCATGAATCAGATCCTCCATGCCGACGATGCCATATTTACCAAGAGATCAAGCAATGAAACTGTTATCTGTCAACACAATTCGGTAAGCTCACTTACTGGCTTCAGATTTGGGGGCCCTCCCACCCCTGCTGCAGGATACGGTTCTACAGTCTTCTGCACGTTAAAGCCAAGATCTGGCAAAGTTGAAGAAGCTACAACACCTTTCAGACCACTGGGCTCACACAGAAGTTGCAAGCTTTTCTTGCCGTCCTAGCCATTCGCATCTAAGTTCTGTACATCTACCTAGATTCCTTGTGATAATGCTTAACTTTTCCATAGATAAGCTTCCTCCTTGCCTTTCGAAGCTTCTTTTGGGCAGACTTCTTTCTCAGGAACTTGGTCTTCAGCTCTGCAAAATTTCTTCGCTTTTTTAAGGGTTTCTGGCACAGCCGGACCCTTCTTTTTCTTTGACACTTTTTATGGTTCCAGCTGGAATAAAGGCTACAATTCTCTTAAATTGAAATTCCTTCTTACCAAAACTTGTAATTTCAAGGCCCAGATGGGCTTCCATTTCCTCTTTGCTAGAACAGAATTCAAAAACTCATACTTAAAATTTTAGACTAAGAATACAGAATAGAATAGGTTCTCCAAAAAGAATATATAGATCCTATATTCTTTGCCAGTATTTGGACATTTTGTCTTTTTGTGGTTGAGTTTTGAGAGTTTCTTTGTGTATTCCAGATACCAGGCCTTTATCAGATATGTGATAATCTTTTTTCTCCATTCTACAAATATTTTCTCCATTATCTAAGTTGTCTATTCATTTTCTTACTAGTGACTTTCAGAGCACAAGTTTGTAATTTTGATGGTGTCAGATTTGTCTGTATTTTCTTTGCTTTAGTTATCAAAGCTAAGAAACCATCAACTGATTCAAGGTCACAAAAACTTCCAAGAGTTTACAGTTTTAGCAATAACATTTAGGTGTTTGATCTGCTGTTTATTTGTTTGTTTGTTTTTCTTTTTTGAGACAGAGTCTCACTCTGTCCCCAGGATTGAAATGCCATGGCATCAGCCTGGCTCACTGCAGCCTCAAACTCCTGGGTTCAAGCGATCCTTCTGCCTCAGCCTCCCCAGTATCTGGGACTACAGGCTCATACCACCACACCTGGCTAATTTTTCTATTCTTTGTAAGAGATGAGTTTTGCTATGTTGTCTAGGCTTACCCCACAATGATCAGCACAGAAAACTAATATGACCAAATAAAGGGGTGGGGGTCCTACACACATAAAGTAAGCAATCATTTCTGTAGTGGACACCAGCTGGGTATCTTCCAATTCAATGCAACTTTGACATTCTAATTGCACAGATACAGAGCAATTAGAATTCTCATCTACTGTTGGAAGAAAAAGTTGGTACAAACACCTTTACGTCTCTACCTGGAGAAATGAGACTGCCTCTCTCCTTTTGATGCCAAGCACAAGCCCTAGGATGTTTTCCCTGTGCTTGTGACTGGCCAGCTATAAATTGGGGTTCCCATAATCCCTTCCTTGAATTTGATCTGCCTGAGTGTCTCATGAAAACTGGGGAAACACATTTACAGGTGTATTATGAAGATTATCATTAATACAAAGAATACAGATAAAGAGGTGCATATGATGAGGTATGGGGGAGGGGCAGGGACCAGCCAAGCCCTCCCTGGATGAGCCACCCTCCAGGAACCTCCACATGTTCAGCTGTGCAGAAGCTCTCTGAACTATGTCTTTTTGGGTTTTTATCGAGGCTTCATGATAGGACAACTGATTAAATCATTGACTGTTAGCCATCAACCTTACCTTCAGCCCCTGCCCTCCTGATGAGGTTGGGGGGTGGGGCTGGAAGCCCAACCCCTCTAAACCTGCGTTGGTCTTTTGGGTGACCAGTCCCCATCCCAAAGCTGCCTAGTGGCAATCAACTCATTAGCACACAAAAGATAGCACTCTGAAGAGTATGAAGATTTTAGGAGTTGTGTGCCAGGGATGAAGACTAAATTACATAAGTATATTTTTGGAGACAGTCTCTTTTCCCTCAGGCTAGAGTGCAGTGGCATCACTGTAGCTCACAGCAACCTCAAACTCCTGGGTTCAAGCATGATCCTCCTGCCTCAGCCTCCTGAGTAGCTGGGTACCAGGCATCCATCACCTTACCCAACTAATTTTTCTAGGTTTTAGTAGAGATAGGGTCTCATTATTACTTAGGCTGGTCTTAAACTCCTGAGTTCAAGGGATCCTCCTGCCTCGACCTCCCAGAGTGCTAGGATTACAGGCATGAACCACTGTGCCCAGCAAAGATCAAATACGTATTTTCTACTATCAGAGATAGCTTGTAGCTCATCATGCAGAACTGAAAACCACCTTATTGTTAGCTCTTTTTTTTTTTTAAATCTTTCACTCTTTAGCATTATAGGACTATGCAGATTCCTTTGGAGGATGAGACTCCATTGCCAGAGGTGAAACATCCCATATTTTACATAGGACTTTACTCTTAGAGGACTACTTTGTACAGATACCAAGCATCTTTGAATTTATCCCATTTTTTTCATTTTTTTATTTTTTTATTTTTAAAGGTGGGGGCTTTAAACCCCAGGTTGGCCTCAAACTCCTAGGCTCAAGTAATCCTCTCACCTCAGCTTCCCTTTAGCTGGGACTATAGGCACATGCCATCAGCCCAGCTTTATCCCAATTTTTTAAATGCAGATTTTTTAATATAGAAAATTTAATAAATAGGTCCCACCATTCTAGTATGTGAAATGCTTTTTATTTGATACCTGCCTGTACTTTGTAGCAGCCTTCCTTTCCTCCTCGTCCATCACACCATTTGAAAAACAAGAACAAGGGCCAGTTGTGGTGGCTCACGCCTGTAATCCTAGCAATTCTGGGAGGCCGAGGCAGGCGGATTGCTTGAGCTCAGGGTTTGAGACAAGCATGTGTAAGAGTGAGACCCTGATTCTAAAAATAGGTGGGCTTTGTGGTGGGTGCCTGTAGTCCAAGCTACTTAGAAGGCTGATGCAAGAGGATCATTTGAGTCCAAGAGTTTGAGGTTGCTGGGAGCTATGACACCACCACTCTACCAAGGATGACAAAGTGAGAGTGTCTCAAAAAAAAAGGAACAAAGTTGCAGAACTTATGACACCTAATTTCAAGACTTACAAAGCTACAGTAATCAAGACAATGTGATACTGGTGCTGTTAAAAGAAGGCATTTACTGGGGCGGCGCCTGTGGCTCAAAGGGGTAGGGTGCCTGTCCCACGTGCCAGAAGTGGTGGGTTCAAACCCAGCCCCAGCCAAAAACCACAAAAAAAAAGGCGCTTACTAGCTGGGTGTTGTGGAGGGCGCCTGTAGTCCCAGTTACTAGAGAGGCTGAGGCAAGAGAATCGCCTAAGCCCAGGAGTTGGAGGTTGCTGTGAGCTGTGTGACGCCACGGCACTCTACCAAGGGCAGTAAAGTGAAACTCTGTCTCTACAAAAAAAAAGGCGTTTACAGAAATTAAATGTAACAGAGTTAAATAGGTCACCTTTATGGACAGAAAAGTGGAATTGACATACGTAGGGGAAGTGAAGTACAGAAACAGCAACTTAGGTAACAGATGCGTTTTGCCCTATTTGAACGGGGTTTGAACAGTTGGCAGCCTGTGATTGGCCAAAACTCAGCTGCTGTGATTGGCTGAGACTGGGCTACTTGGTACAGGAGCAGGTACAGTCAGTCTGTTTACACATCTAAGGAGGTGACAATTCACCACCTATGAAGAAATCTTTAGGCCAAATTTAAAACACGTAAGAAAACAACTTTAGATTAAACTTAACGGTGCAGAGATAGACAAATGGATTGCTAGAACAGAATAGTGCCCCAAAATAGACCCATACATGGGCAATCAGTAGTGATTGCAATCACTTTCAACAAAAGGCCAAGGCAATTGAATAATGAAATTTAAATAAATGATGATGGAGCAATTGTATACCCATATGCAAAAAAAATTGGATATCCATATGAACTTAACACTCATTTTCTACCATATTCAAAAATCTACATGAAGTGGATTATCTAAATGTAAAAACCAAAACGATAAAACTTCTAGATGAACATATAGGAGAAAATCTTAGTAACCTTTGGATTGCCAATGATTTCTTAAATTTAACACAAAAAGCATGAATTATAAAAGAAAAACTCAAAATAAGATTGTATCAAAATTTGAAACATTGGCCCTTCAAAAGATATTGTTAGGAAAATGAAAAGACATACCACAGACTGGGAGAAAATGTTTGCAATAGGTATGTTTGACAGAGATGTATGTACAATTCTTTTAAAACTTCTATGCTTGGTCTGGGCGGCACCGGTGGCTCAAGGAGTAGGGCGCCGGTCCCATATGCCGGAGGTGGCAAGTTCAAACCCAACCCTGGCCAAAAACCAAAAAAAAAAAAAAAACTTCTATGCTTGGGCTCAGTGCCTGTAGCTCAGTGGTTACGGCGCCAGCCACATACACTGGGGTTGGCAGGTTCGAGCCCAGCCCGAGCCTGCTAAACAACGACAACTGTAACAAAAAAATAGCTGGGCGTTGTGGTGGGCACCTGTAGTCCCAGCTACTTGGGAGGCTGAGGCAAGAGAATCACTTAAGCCCAAGAGTCTGAGGTTGCTGTGAGCTGTGACACCATTGCACTCTACCAAGGGCAACATACTAAGACTGCCTCAAAATAAATAAAGAAATAAAAATAAATAAATAAAATGGGCTCAGCACACATAGCACAGTGATTACGGCACCAGCCACATACACCAAGGGTGGCGAGTTTGAGCCCTGCCCAGGCCAGCTAAACAACGACAACTGCAACAACAACAACAAAAAAGTAGCCAGGTGTTGTGGCGGGCGCCTGTAGTCCCAGCTAGTTGGGAGGCTGAGGCAAGAGAATCTTGTAAGCCCAAGAGTTTGAGGTTGCTGTGAGCTGTGACGCCATGGCAGTACTGAGGGCGAGATAGTGAGGCTCTGTCTCAAAAAAGTAAATAAGGGGCTCAGTGAGTAGGGCGCCGGCCCCATATACCAAGGGTGGCGGGTTCGAAACTGACCCCGGCCAAACTGCAACAAAAAAATAGCCAGGCATTGTGGCGGGCACCTGCAGTCCCAGCAACTCAGGAAGCTGAGGCAAGAGAATTGCCTAAGCCCAAGAGCTGGAGGTTGCTGTGAGCTGTGATGCTACAGCACTCTACCGAGGGTGATACAGTGAGACTCAGTCTCTAAAAAAAAAAAAAAATATTAAAATATACTAACAATATTATCAACAATTATGTTAACAGTATCAAATATATAGCCTCATATCCCCAAGTCTACCCAGCTGATGAAAGAGCTCCGTGCCCACCCCAAGCCCCAGGATCATCCCAGAAGTGGGGGAAGTAGGGTCAGTTGTCCATATGATTTGTGTCCCAAGGAAGAAGTCTTCAAATTTGGAAGTGGAATCTTTTTAAGAGCATAGGTATCTTTTGCTTTGAAGAGCTCCAGTGATAAGTCTCTCAGGGATCCAAGCATTGGAACCCAGATGTTTTAAGTAAGCTTATGTGGAGAGATACCTGCATTCTTTCCATTTCTCTAAGAGCCCCAAATGAAGGGTGGTTGATCAATGTGATGCAGATAATCCACATTCTTTCCTCCAGGGCCCATGGGAAATGTAGATCTGATGACCTAAGTCCGTTTCTCTTGTTCCTCTTTCAGGTGGTCATTTCTTTCATCGGAACTCTTTGTCCCCTCGGAGCCTGGTATATGAGAGCGAATTCTCCACCATCGAACCGTCTTTGGAAATGTATGATGAGAACAAAACCTGATTTTGAAAAATAGGTTGTTGGGGGTCATATCTTTTGTGATTTGATTTATGATCACCTTTATTTTGTATTCTTCTGTCAGCGTCTGTTTTGGAGGAATGGCAGAGCTTTCCAAGCACAGGCTGAGGCTCAGGGTTAATTTGCAAAGTTCCCCCGTGGGAACTCTGAAGACAGTGTTATTGCCTAAGTGAGCCTTGTGGTAGTGAAAACCCACCCAGTGAGCCTGGCTGTTTCCAGGGAAGAGGTGAGCTTGGGTGTTAATGTTGATTGCAGACACGTGTCTGACATGCTAGTCTGTCAGGCGGAGTTGAAGTTTTTATAAAATAACTTTTGTGATCTCCACTTACAATGTATACTAACTACAGATGCAGGTGAAGCTTCTCACTGATGCCGAATGCAAGTTGTTGCTCCTCGCCCTGCTCTATATTCTTTTCTGTCTATTATTCTCCTTCTTGTTAAAGGGCCTCTTTCTAAAAGGAGTTGAGAGAAAGCCTTGTCTTTTGTACCACATCTGAGACTCTGACCACCCTGTTTCCTGCCAGAGCATGGCCACAGGAGATGCAGGCCCCTGGCCAAGATCTGCACGTGGGGATGAGCAAGCGTCCACATCATCAGTCTTCAGCCTCATGTTGAGCTTGACATATGGTGACAAGTGTATATGCCACCACCAGAACAGTGAAGGCCCCTCCGTCCCTGAAGCCTGCGGACTTGTCTACTTGGTGACCACTGAGGAGGTGTGTGTATAGGGAGGTGGCACCCAGGAACATGCCCAGCACACTGATCTCGGGGGCATGGCTAGCAGTTATCAAAAGAAGAACGATCTTGAATGTTTCATTGAGAACACCAAGCCGCCTTCATACTGTGGACACCAGATACACTTCCCCCTGCCAGGTTCATCATCCACTCCAGTCCCCTCACTGGCCTCAGCCTTGGCACGAAGAAGGCACAAGAGCATTGTCTGCCACAAAAGGTGGACATCAGGGACATGTGGGCTCTTTCCACCCACCTGGGATGATATCAAGTTAACATGATAAGAAACTTGTATGTTATGAGTAATCTCAGCATGGAACCATGATGAGCAAATTTATAAAACAAATCTATTCGTCTTTTTGAGAAAAGGACACATGGTTGAGTCTGCTTCTCCTTATTAGTATGAGCTATATAGAGGTGTAAAGGCGTGCACAGGCTTGTTGTGAGAACAAAAACTTCTGTCTCCATATGCCCAGGCTTAGATTTGACAGCAAACCAAGCAGACACGTGAATCCCCCACCCTGCTGTTTTTATTGACTGTAGAACGTAAGTTTGAAATGAACACTTGTCATTTTTCCATGTGCAGCTGCTCCTCTTTAACAGCATCTTTTCTTGTAGCATGTCACAAAAATGCCTCAGACACAGGTGTACCCAAAACAAAAACTTACAGAGAACTGGGATGGTGACAGCCTTCAGCAGTGTGCTGCAGAGTGAACAGCAGCATTTTGTTTTTAATAATTCGAGGCTGGAAGGGTGCAGATTTTTAAGGTCTTAGTAGCTTTTGTTTGTTCTTCCTTTTTTAATAGTCTTTGTATTATAAAAAATATTTTTGATAAGCAGTTTCAAGAGAGCGTTGTTCAGAAAACCAGGCTTGCCGCGTTGGGTTCTCAGTGAGAGAATGTGTCCCTAGGAGATTAGAACTCACCAAAAACCAGACCCCAGCACAGCATTTTCTTCTGATTTGTGCAATCTTAGAAAGGAATACACATTAAATTCCACATGAGACAGTTTCTTAACTGAAAAGGAATGAAATTACTTGAGAAGAAATAAGACTCAGGCCCTTAAAATCTATTAATATAATAGTTGAATTTCTGGGAAATCTGGGGCACACATTCACTGTAGAATAAACATGGAGGCATTTCTTACAGGAGAATTTGCTCAGAATAGTGCTCCAGATCCTAGTTTGACACCCTTTTCCTGAGAATCGGGGCCACTTTCCAGCTCAGCTGTAGACTGAGGGACACTAACTTCACCATCAAGGTCACGTGCAGGTGTAGAGAGGATGGCATTTTTTTTTAACTCAAGTAACAGCCTCTTTACTATGCAGAGGGGGACTCAGGCAGGGAGCAGATGGCCAGGGCTGCTGTGGCACGAGTTTTGTGAGAACACCCTTCTCAACATGGGCACTCCTGTCTCTGAGGAGCTTGGGGAGCAGAGGGCATTGACCATTCCAAGTGAGGTGGGTACAGGGAGGTGTTTCTTCCGCAGAGAATATCTCAGTTGTTGCAGGTCTTACCACCAGCACTATTGTTAGTCAGGAGATGTATATAACCTCTGATCATTTTCCTGGGGTCGGGGTGGGAGACTGAAGAAAGGAAGAAGCTGAGGAATGAGCTGCTTACACCACAGGCCCTCTGTGCTGCCTCCTCCTGCACCGCCTTTACCTTGCCTCCGCTTGCAGGGGGTGGGGTCCGGAATAGCCAGGAGCATCAGCTGGGAATTGGGTTGTGACAGTTAAAATACAAATGCTTAAACTTTGGTCATTAGTTTTTGTTGTTTTTTGAGACGGAGTCTCACTGTTGCCCTCTGTAGAGTCATGTGGCATCACAGTTCACAGCAACCTCCAACTCTTAGGCTTAAGCAATTCTCTTGCCTCAGCCTCCCAAGTAACTAGAACTACAGGCACCTGCCACAACACCCAGCTATTTTGTTGTTGTTGTTGTTGTTGCTGTTGTCATTGTTCAGCTGGCCCAGGCCGGGCTTGAACCCCGTGGCGTATATGGCTGGCGCTGTAACCACTGTGTTACAGGCACAGAGCCACTTTAGTCATTTTTAATATCCTGAGGGAGGAGCTGCCCCTAGCATAGCCCTCTTTCCCTGTTATTTCAGAGGGAGGGGAGGGGCACTGGCCAGAAAACAGCCAAGGGCTTCCACTGAGGAGGGCCGGGCTTGGGATCACCAATGATGGTGGCAAGCAGGTCTGCCCTGGGCCCCGTGCCTCTGCCCTCCACTCGGGTACCAAGCTCCATCCTTAGATAGTTAACAACTCCTCTCAAAGTCTGATAAGCCTTGCTTTATAGGTATGTTCCAGGTTCTGGCTCTATCTCCTAGCTCCTCTGCTGGGCCTCAGGCCTGGCCCTGAGCATGGGTGTGGACTGCTCCCGCCAGCTGCCCACCTGCAGCACAGCCCCAAATGCCAGTGAGTTGGAAAGGTATCAAACAAAAGGAGATTACGGAATTTTACTAACTTGACATTTCCTATGGGCTTTATTATGTCTTCTCATAATTTTATTACCCTCATATCTAGTACTTTCATTGAGCTACATTCTAAGTGAAACTGTTATTTTTTTTTTTTTTACTTTGAAAAATTTTTTTTTATTATTTGGGATTCATTGAGGGTACAAAGAATTAGGCTACACTGATGGTGGCTGTTAGGTAAAGTCCTTCTTGTTATTTTTTTGTTGTTGTTGTTGTTGTCTTTCTTTTAGAGACAGAGTCTCACTATGTTGTGTGTTAAAGCATGGTGACTGTCCACAGGTATGATCCTGGCACACTGCACCCTTAGCCTCTTGAGCAGCTGAAACTGGTTTTAATTAACTATTAGAGTGTTCTCCTGCTATTAACCTTTGTGATTTAGGCAATGGCTCTGCTATAGGAAAACAAGGAGGTGACATTAATGTCAGTGGTTGACATTAACCACTGACAGGCAACAACATGGTGCTTGACAAGTGGTTGCTGCTCATAAATGTCATGAAATGAAAACACTGAGTTTAGGAAGTAGAATTTAGAAAGAAAAAAGGGAGGATTATAAGTTAATTTTGTCAGCAAACCTTTATTACATTCTCACCTTGTGCCAAAAACATATACTTGAAGTTGAGGTGAGTCCAGTGACCATTAGGACTTTGACTATTCTAGCAAACTGGCACGTTAACAACCAAGTGGGACGTGAGACTGAATGGAATGAGGATGAGTCTGGAAGAGGAGGATTTACCAGGGCATAATGTTGGGGGAGGGAGCAGCATGGCAGCCACAGAGAAGCATAGGAGAAGGGCCCAGACGGGTGGGCCAAGTGCCTGGAACCTCACTCCCTAAGCAAGGAGGGCTCACTGTGGGAAGGGCCAGGCCCCAGCCTCTGTCTGGAAAGAAAAAGCACCAAGAGTATGGGGGTCTGAGTGCTAAGGCCCACGTAGGGCCAAGGCAGGGGAGACCAAGTCTGGCTGGTTGTGGAGAAGAGGGAGGTATGAGGGAGCAGAAGCCCAGTGTCCAGCCTCAGTGCCCAGTGGGTGCTGGAGGGACCCAGGGAGAGAGAGCTTTTGTGGGGACGTATGAGATCCGGGGCCAGCAGGTTCTCTGGAGGGGGATGTAGCTCTGGGTCTCAAGTGGAGGTTTGGTGAGGAAAGTGGTCAGGGCATGGCCTCTCCTGCATCAGAGATCCTGGGGGCTGTGTTTTAATGTGAATGCCACTTAGCCCTACTGATGTAGTCTCCACGTACTCACAGCCCCTCAGCAGCCCTATGTTCTCTCTCTCTCCACTGCCCCACACAGGTATGTGCATACACAAGGCACATACTTGCACACTTGCTGGAGGCAGGGTCTCCCACAGGGGGAGTCCAGGCAGGTGTGGTGTTCCCTTCAGATGAAGGTGGGAGAAAGAGTGGAGCTGGAATTGCTTGATGTGAGAGCAGGGGTTGTGATAAAGCCCTGGGGACACCAACATTTTAAGATATGGACAGAAGGAGCTACTAAAGGCAGCCAATTTGGAGAATGATTATGAAGTGTAATTTCCTTCTTCAAGAAAGGCAGTCGACTGGCTCTCACTTCCTCTCCTATACTCAGTATCACCCAGAAACGGTTTAATGTGATGAAATTCAGCATTGGCTTCCATGCCAAAGGGGTGTGGGGACATAACAGTAAGGGCCCTCATTGCAGAGCTGACTGATAAGATATCCACAGTTTAAACCAAGTGCCTTCCCTTGCCAGATCCTGTTAAGGGCTGTTAAAAAAGAGGTGTATGGAGTTTTGTCTTTCATTGTAGCCTTGTTGGGAAATCATTCCAAAGCTTTGACACATCCTCTTTTGATCCTTTGACACATTAGGAAAAGGATGCATGTTGAGTGTACATATTCACACAACACCCTTGGATGTGATGAAGGTCCTTGCAGAAGGACTGGGAAAATGCCTTGTATGTTTTAAGTATTATAACATCAGAGAAAGTAGAGAAAGAAGTTGACAGAGGATAAAGTCAAACCCATGTTTGCTGCATGGAACTGTTCTTTCCTACTGTCCTGTGAAACAGCAGGAAGAGCAAAGTGTAGAACCCCTGACCCTGGGCCTCAGGGAGGGTTTCTCTAGCAGAGGCCATGTCCTGACTAGCGGGACTCTGTGTGCCCAGGTCCCACCAGCCTCCTGAGGCCTGCTCGAGGGTGGCTCAGATTGAGTGACAGGAGGCTCTGTGTAGCCATTGAGCTTCCTCCAGGGTGGTGGTGGAGTAGGACGTTGGCCATCTTTCTTATGGGTATCCTGGAAGATCCCAAAAAACCAAGCTTTGAAGAAGAGAAGCTGGTGGGGGCGGGGGGGCTCCAGGACACATGGGATAAAAGCAGTCACCTGCATTCTTCTCAGCTTCTAACCACCCACTTCAGTGACCTTGGAGGGGAAGGTTCCATCAGCCTCAGCTGCTAAAAGGATGACACTTTCATGCCCAACATTTGGGTTTGACGGTTCCACAAAGACCCTGTGGAGCTACCCAGCCCATCACTTGGGACTCACCTTGGGACGGACTTACCTAGGGTTTCCTCCTGCATTTCACCCTAGGCTCAAGCCATTTTTTCTGTTTTCTTCACTCTCACTTGAGGAAGAAGGAAAATACTTTACAGGAAAAAGGAAACAAACCTTTGAACTTCATGCAACTTGAGTTTTAAACTTTCAGAAGAATGCCACGCTGCTGAAGTGGCTTGGGCCACTGCCTGGGCCTTCCTCCTTCCTCCTGTCAACTCCCCCATGTGCACATGATGCAAAGACAGGCTTCAGGAGACACAGGCGCAGTTGGGCCTCCTGAAACAGCAAGGCCTGAGACAGCATTGCGATGGCCCAGGGGCAGCTGGAGCCCAGGTGGTGCCTTGCTCAGCAGGAAGCGCCTTTGTAAGCCACACATGGTCCTGTGGAAGAGCCAAGGTTGGAGGACATCATTCCACACTTTTCTCTGCCACAGTGCAGCCTCCTGGGTTCCTGGCCCATCACATGCTTGGTTGAAACCCTCCTCTCTCACTAGTCACTCATCACTGTGGGCAGGCCTTGCAGGGAAGTCTTGTTAATGCCCAGCCATCCTGAGTTGGCCGTAATCCCTTACCCTCACCTTTTCTATCCACCTTTCTTTACTAGCTCCTGGCTATTATAATCGAGAATTACAGATGATTGTTCTGAATTATTGTTTACAAATTTAACCCAACATAAAGTGAATTCTGATTTGCTTTTGGAATTATCCTTCATCCATAATTAAGTCCAAATGTATTTACACTATGTGATATTACAGGACTTTCCTAATGACTGGGAGGTGCTGAGCCAAGATTTTTTTTTTAAATGGAGGGGAGTGGTTAGGTCACATATAACATCCATTTCTTTTCCTTCAGCTGAGTAAGCTGGTCCTACTACAGCAAGGCTGCTGACTGCCGGCTGTGCTGTACAGACCAGGCCACTTGATATAGCGCAGTTCCGGGTCCTGGCACCCTGCTGGACACTCAGCCTGAGATGACACCTGCCATCCTGACAGACGTGGAGAGAGTGCTCCGTTCTGTTCCATTCTCCAAGGCAGGGTAGGCTGGCTTGCTGACAGCTAAAGCAGGGGCTCCCTGGGCTGGTGTTGGGGCTGGAATCTGGTGTCCTAACCTGAGAATGAGAAACAGGACCTACTCCAGAGTGGCAGTAGCTCTGATAGCTTGACAAGTGTCACTACAAAAACACGAAAAGATTCCAAGCTAGGAAATGACATTTGGGGGTATGGAGGACACCATCACCTGATAGATATCCTGTCACTGTACAAGAGGAGGAGTTGGTCCAAATCCTAAGCCACATGTGTCACAATTGTTTTCACCTTCAGTAGCTTTTATACTCATATAAATATTAAAGTTACCCCTTTCATATTTAGGTCATTTGAAGAGCCCCTCTTACTCTGGGTTCCTGCTAACTATGCACAACATCTCAGAAGATGGCATACAAAACTATTTTTATAACTATAGCACAGGTAATTTGGGGCAGGGGAAGTTTTGGATATACCCAAATGTGGCAGATTACTTATCTTCCACCCTGATGGATGAAAGGGAAACTATGCACTTGAATTTTAATTCACCACTGGATAGTTTGTGCCAGAAAGAATACACATCAAATGTTCGAAATTGAAATTATTAAAAAGCAAAATTGATTATTAGCTCAATTTTGGGGCTGACTGTAGGGAGAGTTACCTTGTCTAGAACACAAAACACCTGCAAGGAGAATGTGAACTGATTTTTGACAATCAGATCTCATCAAGCCTTTGAAATGTTCTGGACAGCACAACTCCTGGGTCCTCCACATGGTTGCTGTAAGTATAATTAAGTTGTGAAATTTTAAGGTATATCTCTATATGCCAATAGTGTATACCTGTATGTGCAAAATTTGCTAATATAACCATTTCAATAAAAATCTATTGAAAAAGTTGATTTGGTGGTACTTTTGGTGGTAACATAAGGACTCTTTCAGTTACAAATGACAGAAAGCCTCACCAAAACTGACTAAACCCTGTAGTGGCTCCCCAAAGCCAAAATGCCCAAGGATGTGCCTGTGTCAGGTAGGATGTGATTTCACCCTCAAAGATTGACACGGGACACATTTGCCAACTTCCTCTTAGTAAACTGCATTCTCAGTCTCAGGGAGAACAGCTGTTCCACTTTCCCAGGAGAGGCCCCAGAAAGACATCTTCTTGGGCCTGACTGGCTCATTTGGAGGTATATGGCCATCACCAGACCAGCCACTGTGATGACAGAGGCACCAACTCCTTCAGCCAGCATGAGCTCCACTTCTGCAGCCCAGGAGTGCATTTGACTTCACCTGAATGACAGGAGCTAAGAGTTCTAACACATGGTTCCCACAGCAAAAGGATGACAGTGCACGGAAGGGAAGTGCGTGGGGAGGGTGAATACAGTAAATGTCCCAAATATATAGGAAAAACCTAGGGCCACAGCAATCTGAACATTAGTCCCACCTTTTCCACATACTAATATGAACTTGGCAAATCATTTCATCTGCCTGGATTTTAGTTTTATCTCTGAAGTAGGGATCATAAAACACCTACCTTGTAGGATTGATGTGTGGGGATTAGATTTAAAATGTTAGAAATAGCTTAACACTGTATATCTAGTATCTGAACATACAAAGAACTCTTATAACTCATCAATAGCAGACAACCCTGGCTCAGCATCCATAGCACAGTGGTTTGGGCGCCGGCCACATGCACTGAGGGTGGTGGGTTCAAACTCGCCCAGGGCTGCTAAAACAATGACGACGACAACAACAACAAAATAATAGCCAGGCATCTGGCAGGCGCCTGTAGTCCCAGCTACTTGGGAGGCTGAGGTAAGAGAATCACTTAAGCCCAAGAGTCTGAGATTGCTGTGACGCCACAGCACTGTACCAAGGGCAACATAACAAGACTCTGTCTCAAAAAAATAAAAAAGGCAACTCAATTTTAAAATGGGCCAAGGATATGAATAGATATTTCTTCAAAGAAAATATGGAAATGACCAATAAGCACATGAAAAGATACTGTACTTTGTTGTCACTAGAGAAATATAAATCCAAACCACAGTGAGGTACCACTTCATGCCTTCAAGAAATGACTATTATAGGGTGCAGTGACTCATGCCTGTAATTCTAGCACTCTGGGAGGCTGAGGCAAGCAGATTGCTTGAGCTCAGGAGTTTGAGACCAGCCTGAGCAAGAGCAAGACCCTATCTCTACTAAAAGTAGAGTAGAAAAACTAGTGAGGTGTTGTGGTGGGTGCCTGTAGTCCCAGCTACTCAAGAGGCAGTGGCAAGAGGATAGTTTAAGCCCAGGAGTTTGAGGTTGCTGTGAGCTATGATGTCACTGCCCTTTACTGAAGTCATCAAAATGCGACTCTGTCTCAAAAAAAAAAAAAAGAAATGGCTATTATTAAAAAACAGGGAAAATATGGAGAAACTGGAGCTTTCATACATTGCTGGTGGGAATGTGAAGTGGTATAGCTGGTATGGAGAAGTTTCATGGTTGCCTGAGAAGTTAAATGTAGGTTTACTCTATGACCCAACAATGACTACTGCTAAGGATATGCCCAGGAGAATTAAAAAAATCTACGCAATATCCATGGCAGCCAAAAAGGAGAAATGAACCAAATGTTCATTAACTGGTGAATGAATCAACAAAATGTTGCATATCCATACCGTGAAATAATATTCAGCCTTAAAAAGGAATGAAGTGCTGATACTACATACATGCTACAATGTAGATAAATCTAGAACACATTTACAGTAAATGAAAGACAACTACGCACAAATGGCTTCATAGTGCCCAATTCCATCTGTATGAAATGTCCAGAATGAGCAAAATCTATACAGCCGGAATTAGACTGGTGGTTGCCAGGCAATGAAGGGGCGGGGGAATGGAGAGTTAGTCTAATGGGTAAAGGGGTTCCTTAACATGTGTTTTGTTTTGTTTTTTAATAATTTTATTAAATCATACTGTGTACATTAATGTGATCATGGGGCACCATACCCTGGTTTCATAGACCATTTGACACATTTTCATCTCACTGGTTAACATAGCCTTCCTGGCATTTTCTTAGTTATTGTGCTAAGACATTTACATTCCACATTTACTAAGTTTCACATATACCCTTGTAAGATGCACCGCAGGTGTAATCCCACCAATCCCCTCCCTCTGCCCACCTCCCCCCTCCCTCCCCTCCCTTTCCCTCTTCCCCCTATTCTTAGGTTGTAACTGGGTTATAGCTTTCAGGTGAAAGCCATAAATTAGTTTCATTGTAGGGCTGAGTACATTGGATACTTTTTCTTCCATTCTTGAGATACTTTACTAAGAAGAATATGTTCCAGCTCCATCCATGTAAACATGAAAGAGGTAAAGTTTAACATGTGTTTTAATCAGCGCTCTAGGTAATCCTAATGTACGTCCAAGTTTTAGAATCGCTGGATGAAGACCAAGATAGTCCTTTTCCTCCTCTCAGGATCTTAACAAGCACAATACTTCCAAATTCTTGAGGGCAGATTTCTCTCTACAGAGCTCAATGACAAGATCAATTTAAGCTTCCTGAGTTCAAAAGAAAACCTGCATCTTGAAGGTTGATTCAGAGTCTCAAGCCGCATCTTAGAAGACTGTCAGCCACACAGAAATCCAGCTGGAAACTGGCTCCAGCCTCAAAGGATGATTGGAATATGCGGCCTTCTGCCCTCCTGCCATATGCTGTGGGGGCTCGGGCCAACAAGGTGACCCCACAAGCCAACTGGCCCAGGAGAAATAGGGATGCAGGCCTGATAGCCCAGGAGTTAAAAGACCCCCTCACCCGGAAAGTCAGTGTCTTGACTGTCAGGCTTTGCACCCAGCAGGAGGCCAGGGACCCGCATCCGCGCTGTCTGCCCCAAGCCCAGGCAGAAACCTCCCCCGGGATCCCAGTAAGGCCCAGGACGCAGCTCGCTTCAAGGCTTCCTGACAACCCGTTGTGGGCTCTGGAAGATTCTTCTAGCCTTGTTAGACCCAGAATTCAGAGTTCTCCCGAAATCCCAATCTTTCTTGAGAAGACTTTTGCAATGTTAATGTGCACTGGGTTGCACTGTAATCAGCCAAAAGTAACGTTACTTCTTTACTCCCCCACTCTGCGCAGGTTTTCGCAGACGCCAGAGGCCCTGCTCTGCAGCCTGGACCGTGCCATTCCGGACGGAGGCCTGTGTACTCGGGCTGGAGACGAAGCCGTAGCGCTGAGGCCGCGGACGGGGAGGTCGGGGCCAGGCGGCGCGGCGAGGCGGGCCGGGACGGGCCTGCGTGAGCCGGGGCAGCCGGGGCAGCCGGGGCCGACTGCAGCGAGCGCCCCGGCCCGCCAGGGGGCGCGGCCCGCCCGCTCGGCCCCGCCCCGCCCGCCGCCCGCTCGGCTCCGGCTAGGCGACGGCGGCGGCGCTTCCGCCTCGCGGGTCCCGGCCGGGTGCGAGCGGCCCCGCGATGTGGCTGAGCCCGGAGGAGGTGCTGGTGGCCAACGCGCTGTGGGTGACGGAGCGGGCCAACCCCTTCTTCGTGCTGCAGCGGCGCCGGGGCCACGGCAAGGGCGGCGGCCTCACGGGTGAGAGGCGCGGGCGGCCCGGCCTGCGGGCGCCACGGCGGGCCGGGTCAGGCGGGGAGGGCGCGGCGGCCGGGGCGGACCGGCTGGAACGGGCCCGGCCTCGGTGCGTCGCCACGGACACGCTCGTCAGCTCGCGCCGCGGGGGCCGGAGGCGGGGACGTGGGAGGTGACGGCGCGGCGGGCGGGAGTGAACACGCTCCGGGGTCGCGGGCTGAAGAGGGTCTGGGAGGGAAATGCGCGCTTGTCAGCCCCCGTGGGTCGGCTCAGGGTGGCCTCTGCCGAGGCGTGTGCAGCCCTGGAGTGGGATCCCACAGCTGCAGGTAGCCCGCTCTCCCGGCCTCTTCCACCACCTCAGTTTCCCTTCTCAGGGGTCATGTGACACACCCACACGTTTTCTTTTCCCCCTCCATTCCCAAATCACCAAAGAATTGCCCTTGTAGCCAGATCTGAGGACCCCAAGGCCCCATTCCTCCAGCCTCTCCTCCTCCACTGTTCCTGCCCCTGGTGTTCTCAGAGCTGCCACCCCAGGCTTTGGGCACCAACATAGGGTGTTCTGGAGATGGAGACCTAGCCAAGGTACCGCTTTGTGCGTCAGGGCTCCACCTCTCACACAGGGTGAGCCTAGGCAGGCACCCCTGGAGCTGTGTGGCCACTGGACCCTCTGCCACAGGTGTGGTCGCCTGCCCCAGACCCAGGGCCTGGCCCAGGTCTCAGGGGACAACAGTGCATATGCTCCCGGAGGAAATGACTTGTTCTCTACAGGAATGCATGCCCAGTGTTGCCACATCTTCCAATTTATCGAGATAATTTGCTCTGATGTGTCCTGATTTCCAATATTAAAGCTAATATAGTCTTGCCAGATACAGGCAGAGGCTTTCCATGGGTGACTTCTGCCACCAGCTTCCTGGGCCACACCTCTTAATGTGGAAGAGACTGTACCATTTCCAAGAAAAGGCAGTGTTCCCTTCAGTGATTCAGGCTCCTCCCAGTGGGCCTTGTGAGACCTTGCTGGACCTGCCTTCCTGATCAAGTTGTTCAGTTGGAGTTAGCAGCCCCTTTGGGGAGTTGCATGGTCAACGTCAGAGTTACTATAACCCACTGAGAAACACCAGGCACAGGGTGACCAGCACATCTAGTTACACCATTGTTCCAGTGTGTCAGATCTGGCTGGTATGCTGGTGGGTAGGTGGCCGCAGGTGCACCTGACTGCTTTTCACCTCCCTCTTGAGCGTGAAGGACCTCCTGCAGGCTCTTCTCCTTTCCCTCTCACTCATATTTCTGCCCCCCAAGACTGAGCTTCCAGGGTACCCCAGGGATCCATTCCTTGAAAATCCCTGACCCCTACCTGGGTTTTGGTATATCCTGCTGTGGCCTCTGCCATGGCCTTCCTTGTGCCATCATATTGTGGCTTCTCAGGGGTCCTAGGAGAGGAATAGTCAATGATGTAGCTTTTTTATTCAAGCCAGCTTTTAAAAACATGCCAACCTGGACTTTTCATTAAAGAGTCTGAGTGTGAGGAGATGGTTGGCCCATTCAGAAGCTTTTCAGTCTTAGGACAGGGTTTCGCCAACAGTTTAAAGACTGCAATGAAATTTTCAAGACCCGAAGGAAACTCCAACATGAACAATAAAAAAAGATCTATTCCAAACACTGATAAAGCCCAACTATGCACTTTTAACTACAACTTAGATATTTTAGAACATTTCGGTAAAACAAGTGAGAAATCACTATCTTCTGATTTGGATGTCTGTAAAGAATACCTTTTTAAATGATCATTTTATTTCTTAAATGCTGGATAAAGATCAGATTACAAATTATTGAACTATGAAACAAAAGTGTTAAAATTGAGCATTAAAATGAATTGAAATTGTTCCAGTGTCAACTCATTAAAAGGAAGAAAATAATTCAAAGAACTGGAATGAACAGGTTTTTAGATTGCTTGATAATTCAATTAATGCAGAAAAATGAATCAAACAATGCTAAAAGAAATTTGTTTCCTGGTGATTTGTTAGGATATACTGACAAACATAGCAAACCACAAGCTAAGTAATGTGTCATAGTCCAGAGTGTATGTGATGAGAAGAAAAACTTGAAATGCTCTAAAATGCTTCAGTTCAGAAATAAAAAAAACCCTGAATCCCAAATTTGACAGTTCTAAAAGTTTATGTCCTTTGAGTCATGACTTTTGGGGCTGAAATAAATTAACCTTAAATTTTCAATAATAAAAACTTGCAATCCCTTGGCAGAGGAAGGACTACATTATCTTTCTGTTCTCGATGTTGAAAATTATGCGACATAATCATTGTCCCATAAACTAAAAATCAGGATACCCAGCCAAAAATCTCAAGGGAAAACATATTTTAGGAGATGAGTTTGGTGGTTAATAAAACATACCGTGTTATTTTTTCTGAATTTTGTGATATTTGTGGTACTGATCCTTTTTTGTTTTAATTTGTAACTGTCGTATTTTCTCATTCTAAAAGAAATACTAATTTTTAAACCTAATTTTGAATTGTTTTTAAAGAAATCCTCAGAAATCATTTAAGCTTTGTCCCCATATAAACCTGCATCTGCTCATACATACAAATATTTCTGAGCCAAGAGTAGAAGCAAGTACCTCCAGAATGAAGTAGCCAGGAAGTTTGCTTGTTTGTTTGTTTGTGGTTTTTGGCCAGGGCTGGGTTGTTAACCGGGGCGGTGCCCTACCCCTTTGAGCCACAGGCGCCACCCTTTTTCTTTTTTTTTTTCTGAGACAGTCTCAGGCTGTCACCATGGGTAGAGTGCTGTGGCGACCTCAAACTTTTGGGCTTAAGCTATTACCTTGCCTTAGACTCCCAAGTAGCTGAGACTCCAGCTGCCCACCACATCTCCCAGCTAATTTGTTTTTTCTTTGCAGTTGTCATTGTTGTTTTAGCTGGCCCTGGCCGGCTTAGAATCCGCCTGCCTCTGTGTATGTGGCCAGCACCCTACCAACTGAGCTAGGGTGCCGCCAGCAGGGAATTTATTTGTTTGTTTGTTTTTGGCTGGGGCTGGGTTTGAACCCGCTACCTGCCGTATATGGGGCCAGTGCCCTACTCCTTTGGCCACAAGCACCGCCCTCAGCAGGGAAATTTTTTGATCGGCATCAGACACTGGCTGAAGGTCTGTGGCCATGGGGTGATTCTAGTGTTTCCCTTCCTGGGCCGGTCACCATCCCCCTTGCCTCAGGCCAGGCTCAGCCCCTTGGGGTTGAGCCCTCCCTCAGCATCACCCTCCCTTCACCCTCTGCCTGTCTCTGCCTTGTTCCCAGGTCTTCTTGTGGGCACCCTGGACGTGGTGTTGGATTCAAGCGCTCGCGTGGCCCCTTACCGCATCCTGCACCAGACCCAGGATTCACAGGTCTACTGGACGGTGGCATGTGGTAGGTGTCTTGAGTAAGGGCCTTGGGCATGGCTTGGCTGGAGAGGCCACCACCAGGAGGGAGCGATGTGCAGCCTGTTCCTAGGGAGTGTTGCCTGCTACGTGCCCGGTGGGCACTGCCCCCAACTCAGAGGAGAGGAGCCATGGCTTAGGAAAGATGCTCTGCTGGTCACAGGGACAGGGCAGGCAAAGGCAGCTGCATGTGCCTCTGAGGGCTCAGGTCAGAGTTCACATTTCATGCAAAGATGATAGATACAGTCAGGCCTCACTGTTCAGGGATTCCACATTTCAAACTCACCTGTTGACTAAAATATATTTGTAACCCCCAAATCAGTGCTCTGGTGGTACTTTTGTGGTCATTTGGGGACATTTATGGACATGTGCATGCACAAAGCAGTGGAAAATTGAATCACCCAACATGCACATCCCCAGCAGAGATGGGA
The DNA here is from genome assembly GCF_027406575.1 of Nycticebus coucang. NCBI lineage: Eukaryota > Metazoa > Chordata > Mammalia > Primates > Lorisidae > Nycticebus > Nycticebus coucang. Next base: position 83,893,772 of record NC_069796.1, read on the forward strand.
GGAGGCTACGCTGTGCCTTCTTGTCTGAGCTCTCAGGCTGTAAGCAAATGTCCTTTCATGGTCTATTTAATGCAACATTTTTTACGTTTTTGTGCTTTTTCTTGGTGATTTTGCGATTTAAAATGGCCCCCAACATACTGCTGAAGTGCTGCTTACTGTTTCTAAATGCAAGAAGGCTGTGTTATGCCTCACAGAGAAAATACATGTTAGATAAACTGCATTCAGGCCTGACCGTGAATTCAATGCTAATGAGTCAATAATATATATTAAATAAGGTGTCTTTAAACAGTCTCTTCACAGTTATGAGTATTGATCAGTTAACAAAAATGTTGTGACCAGGTCTCAGAGAAACCTAACCCTGTATTTCCCTTGGTGTAATGGTTCAATATTCACTAATTCAGTGTTCAAGGAACTTTGTAAAATGTTAAGTACGTGAATAACGAAACTCCCTATAGTCCTTCTCAGAGGACGCACACCCACCTGAGAGTCCCTTTTTAGAGGTTCCTATTGAACTGAGGTTGCTCAATAAAATGACAGTCTCAGCACTTGCTGTGTGCCAGGAGCCTCCCTGCACCCCCTGGCAACTCCTGAGGGCATATATACTTTGGTTGTCTTTATTCTGAAGATCAGGAAACCCTGGCCCAGAAGAATTAAGTAACCTGCTCAAAGTCACACAGAGTTGCAATTTAGACCCAGAGCACCTTGTTCACAGCCATGTTGCTGAATATTTCTCTGGGCTAGAAGCCACAGTGTCCTGTCCTCCACGATAATGGCTTTCCTTTTTTTTTTTTGAGACAGAGTCTCAGTATGTCGCCCTCAGTAAAGTGCTCTTGCCTCAGCCTCCCAATTAGCTGGAACTACAGGCACCCACCAGAACACCCAGCTATTTTATTGTTGTTGTCATCATTGTTGTTTAGCAGTCCTGGGCCAGGTTTGAACCTGCCAGCTCCAGTGTACATGGATGGCGCCCTAGCCACTGAGCTATAGGTGCCAAGCCAATAATGGCTGTCCTTGAAGGCCTGGGAAAAGAGGACAAGACTCAGAGTCTGTAGATCTCAGAGCTGGACCCCAGCCTTCAGACAAACAGGGGCCAAGGGTATAAAACCCCAGGACCAGCCTGGTGGGCGCTCTGCCTAGGCCCTCAGCAGCAGTGTGCTTTCTCTCACTCTTGGATCCAGTGAGCTTAAGAAGGGTTAGAAAGGAGAGTTTGCCCAAGGCCTAATGGTGAAACTTAGTAGGACCCCCCCTTATCTCCTGGTTCCAGAGCCTCAGTGGGCCCTGAAGCAGCAAGGATTTGCCCAGTAGGAGGGGATTCCTTTGGGGTGGGGGCCATCCCTGACAGGCTGAGGAGGACTGTGTATGCCTAGAGATTTGCATCTGTGTCTCAGCAGTGTTCTGTGGTTCCTGGGTGGGGGGCAGGGGAGGATGGCAGCAAGAGCGGCCCCTCCCTGGGGACGAGCGCGTGGTGCAGAGTGGGAATCTTTTTGGTCACAGGGGGCCTGGCACCAGGAGGAGACCTGGCCGCTGCCACACTGGAGAGCACCAGGCCACACACCTGACCTCCCCTACCCCTGCCAGGCCCCAGGCCCTGCCCTGGTGTCCTTTCCCTGCCATCAGGCTGGGCCCCAGAAGCAACTCACCAAAATCAGATTGGCCCTACCCGCAGCTGCCCCATGAATCCTAACCCTTGAGCTTGGTGTCTAAAGACTGAAGGAGTCTGCCTGCTTCCATTTCTGGTCTCCTTTGCTTCATACCTAGGCCCTCAGTCAGACCATACCCCTCCTGCCTCCATGCACGGTGTCCCCCACCCCCCACCCCGTGTCCTCCTAACCTTTGCTCCCACTTTTTTGAGAACCTGCTTGGACATTACCTCCTAGGAATACCTTCCCAAACTTCCCAGAGCTGTGTTCCCATCCTTCCGTCTTACTCTTCTGGAATTGACATGTCTCCACACAGGAGCTTCCGAGGGCCAGAGCAGGCTCTACAGCCAGGCAGCCTGGGTTAGGACTCTGGTTTGGTCTCCTCCCAACTGTGTGGCCTTGGGTAACTAACTTCACCTCTCTGTGCCTCAGCTTCATCCTGTAAATGAAATTAATAGCACCTGTCTCCAAAGTGTTCTAAGAATAAAGCAAGCTAATCCATGGAACTGAAAACAGAAATTGCACTTATTCTAGTTAGGTATTATGTTCCTTTTTTTTTTTTTTCTGAGTACTGTGGTGTCACTGCGCACAGCAACCTCAGACTCTTGAGCTTAAGCAATTGTCTTGCCTCAGTCTCCCAAGTAGCTGGGACTACAGGCACCCACCACAAAAGCTCAGCTATTTTTTAGTTGCAGTTGTCATTGTGGTTTAGCCGTCCCAGGCCAGGTTCAAACCCACCAGCCTGGGTGTATGTGGCTAGCACTGTAACCACTATGCTATGAGCGCCGAGCCAGCTATTATATTCTTTTCCCCAGTACCTAGCATAGAGATGGCATAGTTTCCTTATTATTATATGAAGATTGAGTTACTTTAACTGTAATTCTTTTAAGTGCATATATGTGAACATTTATAATTAAATTACAGCCAGATCTACACAGGTAGTGTAGAGAAGATTTCTTCTATTTTAGTTTGCCAGGAATGTGTATGATACAGTGGAATTGCATTACTTGTAAATTTAACTTCCAAATTCAACTAGGATTCATGGCAGAAGAGAAACAAATCCCTTCCATCTACCAACTAGACATTGGCCTCTGTATAACAAGGAGGGAGGCCATAATAGAACTGCCAAGAAAAATGAAAAAAAAAGTTAAAGGTAACTTATGGATGATTAAAGGGCCTCCAGGTGATTCAACCTCTGGGTTGTGTAATTATCCATAAGGCATTTTCGCCCTCCCCCAGACCCATCAGAGGAGAATCTTTCCTGTGGAATTCTTTTCAGTGAGCCACTTAGGTCATGTAAAGAAACAAATCAACCCTAACCAGGACTAGCAAGGCCACGACAGAGCAATGAGAAGGTGCCATGGTCTGGAGCAGGTGGTAGGCCAGCTCAGCCTGGCCAGATGGGGTCAGAGCTGAGTCATTAGCTACAGAAGAGTGTTGTCAGGGAAAGACGGACAGCCAGGGGCCAGAACTCCCAGCAAAGCTGCCTGGTTCACAGTCAAGACTGCATTTGTTTCTTGGCTGGGGCTCCCTACGTGCAGAACAAGTGCCCTGACTGACTTGGCCTTCTGGAGGCTCATGGTCCATAGACTGTCCCACTCCAGGACATCTGAGAACATGTAGACTATTCACTCCTCTTCTTATCCTTGTGTTCATTGATTCAGAAAACAGTTCTTGAGTAAAAACTCCCTGCCAAGTATATGTAGAACCCCAGAAAGTGGGGTAACGGGTAGGCGGATCCAGGCCAGGCAGAAATCTCTCATCCCTTACTCTTCCCCTAGGGCCACTTCCCTGATTCCCTATGGGAGCAAATAGTTCTCTCACACTTTGGGAATGGCATTGTACTGCCTTCTCAAAACTTTTCCATTTCCACTGTGTCTGCAGAGGATAAGGGCCCCCTCCTCAGCAGAGCAGCCACTCACCTGCCCAGCTGGAACCCAGCTGGCCTGGGGCCTAGAGTCCTGTAGAAAGCCCCAGCAGGCTTTCTGGACACTTGAGTGTTCAGTAAAGAGCTGGACTCAATCATATACAGTATGACTGTGTCTAACTAATTACACATATATAAAGGCCACAGTAAGTTTTTTTCAATGTAAGGAAAAGTCATCATAAGTTAGCAAACTTGTAGATGCATAGACTATTTCTAGGAGGGCACACAGGAAACTAGTAGTGACTCTCACTCTTGACATCAGGGACAGAAGGAGGTTTCATCCCTCATGGAACTGCCATTTTGAATTTTTCAACTTTTTTTTTTTTTTTTTAGACAGAGTCTTACTATGTTGCCCTTGTTAGGGTGCAGTGGCATCACAGCTCACAGCAACCTCAAACTCTTGGGTGTAAGCGATTCTCTTGCCTCAGCCTCTCAAGTAGCTGGGACTACAGGCACCTACCACAATGCCCAGCAATTTTTTTGGTTGTAGTTGTCAACCACCTGGGGTGGGTTCGAACCTGCCAGCTCTGGTGTATGTGGCTGGCGCCCCAGCCGCTGGGCTTCAGACATTGAGCCTTCAACTTCTTTTTTATCAGGACCATGTATTACTTTTTTATATACATGTATATAAAGTTTAAGAAGGAAAAGAGTACCTTGAAGATTCTGGTCATTTGAATATAATAAATTAGGTCTTGCATTCGTTTATTTTTCGGGTGGGTGGGGGCGGAGCAGCATCTCACTGTGTTGCCCTAGGCTAGAGTGTTGTGGTGTCATAGCCCATAACAACCTCAAACTCCTGGGCTCAAGCCATCCTTTTGCCTCAGCCTCCTGAGTAGCTAAGACTATAGGCTCCAGCTACATCACCCAGCTAGTTTTTTTTTTTTTTTTTTTTTAATAGAGACAGGAGTCTTGCTCTTGCTCGGGCTGGTCTTGACTCCTGAGCTCAAGCAATACACCTGTCTCGGTCTCCTAGAGTGTTAGGATTACAGGCATGGGTTGCCACACCCAGCCTAGGTCATGCATTTTTTTTTTTTTTTTTTTTTTGAGACAGAGTCTCAAGCTGTTGCCCTGGGTAGAGTGCCATGGCATCATAGCTCACAGCAACGTCCAACTCTTGGTCTCAAGTGATCGTCTGGCCTCAGTTTGTCTATTTTAGTAGACATGGGGTCTTGCTTTTGCTCAGGCTGGTCTCAAACTCATGAGCTCAAGTTTTCCACCCGCCTTGGCCTCCCCAGAGTGCTAGGATTACAGGCGTGAGCCACCGTGTCCAGCCTTAGGTCATACATCTTAATATTTCTTCTTTGAATTTGTATTTAAGGGATGGTGATTTTATGATTTTTCTTTTCTTCACCAAACCTCTCCTAGGTTCTTCCCGCAAAGAGATCACAAAACACTGGGAATGGCTGGAAAATAACTTGCTCCAAACACTGTCCATCTTTGACAATGAAGAAGATATCACCACTTTTGTCAAGGGCAAAGTACACGTAAGGTTTATGTTCCCCTAACAGTTCTCATTCCCCTTCTCTGGCTAGCAGTATTTACATGCATTATCTTATTTAATCTTCAGCAACACAGCGTAGATTGGAGATAGAGACTCAAGTGTCAGCTCTCATTCTCATTCAGCTGTCTCTTAACAGTTGAATGCATTGTAGTAAAGGCTTCTTTCTACCCAGGCTGGCTGCTGGTGCCTGACTGAAGCTTAGCTTAGAGTTTCTCTTTCTTATAAAGTGCCTTGGAACACACATGCAGACATAGAACTCTATTTGCTAGTTCCTTTGGCTAACAGAAAAAGAAGCTAGGCTCGGTGCCTGTAGCTTAGCTAGGGTGCCAGCCACATACACCAGAGCTGGCGGGTTCAAACCCAGCCCGGGTCTGCCAAACAACAATGACAACTCCAACCAAAAAATAGTTGAGCATTGTGATGGGCACCTGTAGTCCCAGGTACTTGAGGGGCTGAGGCAAAAGAATCACTTAAACCCAAGAGCTTGAGGTTGCTGCGAGCTGTGACGCCACAGCACTCTACCCAGGGCAAGATAGTGAGACTGTGTCTCAAAAAAAAAAGGTACTTACACTTTACCCAGCAGTTCTATTCCTTAGAGCAGGCGTCCTCAAACTTTTTAAACATGGGGCCAATTCACTGTCCCTTAGACCGTTGGAGGGCCAGACTATAGTTTAAAAAAAAAACTCTGAACAAATTCCTATGCACACTGCACATATCTTATTTTGAAGTAAAAAACAAAATGGGAACAAATACAATTCACACCGCTTCATGTGGCCCGCGGGCCACAGTTTGAGGACGCCTGCCTTAGAGTTTACCCTCCAGTGTATTCACATATGCAAAATGACACTTGTAGCAAGATCTTTCCTGCAAAGCTATTAGCAAAAAGACTAGACAGCGTCTCCTGGTCCCATGGTAAGAGGGGAAAGGCAGCTGTTCTCCCCCTTGCAAAATGAGAGTAATAATACTTGTTCACATTTATTGAGTACTTTCTGTATGTTTTCTGCACCAAGGGCTCTGTACTCAGGGGATTTGTTAAGTCATATATGGTATACTTAATGGCATATTTCACAATGATCAAAATAATGATTATGAGAAGTATAGTGATGTGTAAAGCTTACAACGTGACATTGAGGTTGGTTCCTCCGTGAGGGGTAATTAACACTGTATGAGCATAAACACACATGAGGGGTGTGTGTTTCTTTCTGTTAGATTATTGCCTTAGATTAGATTCCTGGGAGAGCTCTTACTCTTATATCCCTCTTTATAAGGACCCTTATGATTATATCGGGTTCATGCAAATGATCCAGAATCATCTTCCCCTCCCAAAATCCTCAGTCACATCTGCAGAGTCCCTAATCACATCTACAAAACCCCTTTTGGTAAATAAGGAAACATATTCCTACATTCTGGGAATTAAGATGTAGACATCTTTGTGGGGGGCATTGTTTGGCCTGCCATATCATATAACTTACATAAACAGAGTCTCAGGAAGAAATAGGAAATGTGAAAATGCCTAAAACTATTAAAGAAATTGAATCTGTAGTTTAAAATCTGCCCAGAGGTCTGGATGCAGTGGCTCACATCTGTAATCCCAACACTCTGAGAGGCCAAGGTGGATGGATTGCTTAGCTCATGAGTTCCAGAACAGCCTGACCAAGAGTGAAATCCTGTCTCTACTAAAAACAGAAAAACCAGATGGACACTGTGACAGGCATCTGTAGTCCTAGCTACTTAGGAGGCTGAGGCAGGAGAATCGCTTGATGTGTAAAAGTTTACAACATGACACTGAGGTTGGTTGAGCCCAGGAGTTTGAGGTTGCTGTGAGCTAAGATGCCATGGCACTCTAACCTGGGTCAACACAGTGAGACCCTGTCTCAAATAAATAAATAAACAAACAAATAAATAAAATCTAGCCAGAAATCTTTTACAGGTAGGTTCTGTCCACCAACAAACAAAATCCCAACCCCGTGAACCAGGCTGGACAGTCCCCAGTAGTGCTCCTAGCTCTACAGAAGCAGAAAAACAGAAATACAAGATGGATGCTGTGGCAGGCATCTGTAGTCCCAGCTACTTAGGAGGCTGAGGCAGGAGGATCGCTTGATGTGTAAAAGCTTACAACATGACACTGGGGTTGGTTGAGCCCAGGAGTTTGAGGTTGCTGTGAGCTAGAAGGAAGTAGAAGGAATCAGAGCAGACCCCACATATGGGTCCTCACCTGGGCTCGTGGCTGTCCTCCCTACCCACAGATAGAGGGGCGTGAGGCCGCCGAACAGCCCAGCAGAAGCAGCAGGCTGAACCACCTGCCAGAACAAGCACTGGCCTTGAAGAGTTTATCCAGTAATTATCCTAGAAAATCAGCAGGAACATTTTGAGCTGAGTACACTGAAGACCTATTTTACCCTGGGAGGTTTGGGGCTGGCTCTGGGGTTCCAGGGGCATCTCTGGGCACCCTGAGATCAGCAGAGCTGCTGTCAGCACAAGGGAGTGTGGGACCCTGAACTGGGTGGGCCATGCTGGTGTGTGCTCAGGGTAAGAGGCAGGAGTCCTGGGTATACAGGGGGCCAAGTGCAGAATATCCTTCAGGAAAATGGTGAGAAAAGCACTTTACAGAACAGGACCATGGGGTGATCTCATCTGGGCAAAGAAAAGGGGAGTAAGAATAATGCATGGGGCTCAGCGCCCATAGCACAATGGTTATGGTGCCAGCCACGTGCACCGAGGGTGGCGGGTTCAAACCTGACCCAGGCCAGCTAAACAACAATGATAACTGCAACCAAAAAAAAAAAAAAACAGCTAGGTGTTGTGGCTGGTGCCTGTAATCCCAGCTACTTGGTGTAATCCCAGCTACTTGGGAGGCTGAGGCAAGAGAATTTCTTAAGCCCAAGAGTCTGAGATTTCTGTGAGCTGTGACACCACCATACTCTACCCAGGGGGGTAAAAGCTTGAGACTCTGTCTCAAAAAAAAAAAAAAGCAATGCATGGATTTGCTTATAGATGCTTCTGGAGTCTGCATATCTTGGGAGAGATAGGAAGGTGGCTGAAGGGGGAATATACTTTCCACTGAATATACTTTTCTACTGTTTGCATTTTTTACCATATTTATGGATGGTATGTTTCAACAATTTTGCATAAAAATAAATAAAGTGTTGGGCGACGCCTGTGGCTCAGTCGGTAGGGCGCCGGCCCCATATACTGAGGGTGGGGGGTTCAGACCCGGCCCGGCCAAACTGCAACCAAAAAATAGCCGGGCGTTGTGGCGGGCGCCTGTAGTCCCAGCTACTCAGGAGGCTGAGGCAAGAGAATCGCTTAAGCCCAGGAGTTGGAGGTTGCTGTGAGCTGTGTGAGGCCATGGCACTCTACCAAGGGCCATAAAGTGAGACTCTGTCTCTACAAAAATAAATAAATAAATAAATAAATAAATAAATAAAATAAATAAAATGTTGATTTAAAAATTCATTGTCCAGAGCCAGTGATGACAGTAATTCAGGGAGTTTTGGGAACTTGCCCAGAGTGACACAAGCAATGTCTGTTGTCCATGTACCTTGACTGTAAACTACCCAGAGTCCTCAGCCAAGGCCCGAGTCCCGGAGTCTCTGGGCTTCTGTGCTCCACCCTTTGGCCTGCTCAGGAGTATGCTGAGCAAGCCCCACTTTGTGTCTTCCTCCAGGGCATCATCGCAGAAGAGAACAAAAACCTACAGCCCCAGGGAGACGAGGACCCTGGGAAGTTCAAGGAGGCTGAGCTGAAGATGCGAAAGCAGTTTGGGATGCCTGAGGGCGAGAAGCTGGTCAACTACTATTCCTGCAGCTTCTGGAAGGGCCGAGTGCCCCGGCAGGGCTGGCTCTACCTGACGGTCAACCACCTGTGTTTCTACTCCTTCCTGCTGGGGAAGGAAGGTGAGCGCTGCCCAGCCTCTGTCACCCTGGGCCCCTCCGTTCCTAATTGACTCCTAGGCACTTGGTCCCCACATGGTCTCCAGAGGGGTCTCACCGAAACCCAGAAGGGATGGCCCAGCATATACCTGCTCTTGGTGGGCTCTTACTGTGTTCACTACTCACTGCCAGGAATCTTCACATGGTGACCTTTGCAGGCCTGCCTTCTTCTAAACCAGTATATTCAGGCATCACCCGCAGCTCAGTGGGTAGGGCGCTGGCCACATACACTGAGGCTGGTGGATTTGAACCTGGCCTGGGCCAGCTAAAATCAACAATGACAACATGCAACAACAAACATAGCCAGGCATTGTGGCAGGCGCCTGTAGTCCCAGCTACTTGGGAGGCTGAGGCAAGAGAATCGCTTAAGTCCAAGAGTTTGAGGTTGCTGTGAGCTATAACGCAAAGCTTTCTACCGAGGGCGACATAATGTCTCAAAAAAACATAAGTAAAAATAAAAAGTGAAAATAAATAAATAAAATAAAAATAAAAGTATATTCAGGGCACTTCTACCTTGAGTGATTCAGTTCATGTGGGGCCTTGGGCACATGCTGCACCCATGACCTGCAGTAGGTTACTCCCTATGCGACTTGCAGCCTTGGGGTGTGAGCCAGGCCTTCACCACAGTCTCACCTCAGAAAGGGTCCCCAGCGCCATGAGCCCAAACCAGTAAGCCCACTCCCCACTGCCTTCCCTCAGTGCACAGCCTCCTGGTACCCCTTTCCACCCTTGCCATAAACCTGTCAAAACTGGATGGCCAGTTCTCTCCTCACTAGCAGAGGCTGTTGTCATCTTGTCTTCTGTGTGAGTCACCCTTTGCTGTGACTCTGTTCACACATTCGTGTGCTCCCCTCAGTACAGCCACTCTAGGCATGCAGGAAATGCTGCCTTGGGGTGGTCCTGGGTGTGGATGGGGCCCAAGAACCTTGCCTTGCCCAGTTCTAATCAGCTACATGTCTGTTTCTGTGGGTGCTCAGTGAGCCTTGTGGTGCAGTGGGTGGATGTCACAAGGCTGGAGAAGAATGCCACCCTGCTTTTCCCCGAGAGCATCCGAGTGGACACCCGTGACCAGGAGCTTTTCTTCTCCATGTTCCTCAACATTGGTGAGACCTTCAAGCTCATGGAGCAGCTGGCCAACTTGGCCATGCGGCAGCTACTGGACAGTGAGGGTTTCCTGGAGGACAAGGCCCTGCCCAGGCCCATCCGGCCACACAGGAACATCTCAGCTCTGAAACGGTACCTTGCCCTCTGGGGGTGGAAGCAGATTCACTTGCCCTGTCCAGGACCCAGCCCATGGCCAGTGTGTAGACTGGGGTGGGGAGGGTCACACTCAGGCCGCATAGGCTTTCCATTCAGGAAGAAGGCCCAGTTGACAGGTCTCTGCAGCATTGTGTGGGGAGGCAACAAGAGACATTCATAATAAACATGCCACCATCATGGAGGACGTTCTTTATACCTTTTGTCTCGCAGCCCTTTGATGGAAAGGTACTTGTACCCTCCATGGGTCTCAGACAAGGAAGGTGAGACACAGAGAGCTGAAGTAACTTGCCTGAGTTCCCTTAGTGGGCAAGCGGTACAGCTGGATGTAACTGCCCAGCCAGGCATACTCAGAGTGCTCTGTGCCTGGAGTGCATGGCCTATATCCCACTGTGATCGACAGCTCTCCTCAGGATCCCTTGCTAGAGAGCCCTCATTGACCTCAGGGGCCTGAAAGCCAACAGGGAAGACAGGCCAGGTATAGGTCTGAGATCACCACTGCCCTGTCCCTAGGGATTGGTAGACAGAATGGATCATGGTGGGTGGCCCCTCCAGATTACTCCTGTTTGAGCTCCTAGATTATGGTTTCATGGGAATCCTGCAAGGCTGGCTGAGGTCTGTGAGATTCCCGGGACTCTTGGGTCACATAGCCAGGGTGGGTACCGCCAAACTCATACCCATTCAGAGACCTCACCTCTACCAGGCCTTTTCCTAAGTTGTACCCACAGACCATAGTCTAGGGCTCACTCTGAGGTGCACCTTCAGGACCAGAACAATGTCCAAAGACTCATCCTTGTGATCCTGGTGATAGGGTGGCTTGTCACCTTTCAGAAAGAGACAGGCAGGACTAGAACTCAATGATGTCTGGCACTGTTGGTCAGGGTGAGTGATCAGGCCCTGTTCAGACTGCCAGTAGCCCAGGGTGGGTGAGATACTCCCTTGGGGGCTGGGAGAGGTTTATGGGACAGAGCCACCAAAGGGGTGAGGGCTGGGTGCCAGGCCACCTTCATAGCCATCAAACATCCACGTGCACATTTTTGTTAGCACCAATCATGGTGTTTTAGCTGTAGCTCTACACTTCCCTATTGAAAGTACCTTGTCCAGTCTTCAAGGTAACATTGGGCTTCCCCCACTTAGAAGAAGCCACCTGTGCTTACAACATACTCCATCCCAGTGGGCAGATGCAGGGGCTCTGGACACTGCCCACCCTTCAGTACCCCTAGGGATGGGTCACACACTGCCCAGGTCAGCCTCCAGGTCCTTCCAGAGCAGTCGGGTCTCTAAGGCATGCTATTTGCTAGTCCCTTTTCTGCTAGTTATGTGAACATCCCACGTTCTACTTGGTCATTTGTGTCTTTTATTCAACTCTAAGATCCCTGAGCATGGCTTGCTCATGGGAGAGCCTAAGTATCCCGAATCTAATGTGGAAACTGGGGAGGCTCTGCAGCCCCCCCTTGAGCATGTTCTGGCTTTGGCTCTTGCCTTCCATCCCCCCACCTGTTTCCCCAGAGACCTGGATGCCCGAGCCAAGAACGAGTGCTACCGGGCCACATTCCGGCTGCCCAGGGATGAGCGGCTAGATGGCCATACAAGCTGTACCCTGTGGACGCCATTCAACAAACTGCACATCCCTGGCCAGATGTTCATTTCCAACAACTACATCTGCTTTGCCAGCAAGGAGGAAGATGCATGCCACCTCATCATACCCCTGAGGGAGGTGAGCAGCCTCTGGTTGAGACCTATGGGGTCAGTAGGTTTAGGGACCAGCCCCTATCCAGCTCTGCCCTGGATCACTGGACGGTGGGCTTATGGCACCCAGTGATGGGACATGTGGAGAGTTGATAGTCAAGTGAGCCCCTCCCCAGGCACTTGCCTTCTGCTGGAGGCTGGAGCTATTAGCAGGGCAAGTGGGGATGTCCTGTTGCCCCCAAGGGATCTCTTGCCTAGTGGAGAGGCAGGGTAGCAGTGTTCCAGGAGAGTTTCTGCTGGGACATGAGGAACTTCAAGAGGGATCCATGCTTCTCTGGTCAGAGCCCAGGGCCTCCTGTGGTTGAGCATCCATTTGTCCTGCCTTCCAGGCCTTGCAGTTGAATTTTTGCACCACCTACCTACTACTTGACCAGGCTAAGAGGACCCTGTCCCTGAGCTAGTCCTGCCACATCACTCAAGGACACAGCACCAACTCCTCCCACACACATACCTTGGCTGCGGCTCAGGCTCCAGCAGAGCCCTGGAGGTCAGCTCTCACCTGCCAGGGATGCTCCTTGGGTTTCTTGGGCTTCCAAAGTGATCCTGATGGAAACAAGGCTATCTGTCCCATGCTGCAAGTGAAGGGGTGTAGACAGCAAGTGCTTGGGCAGAAGGCACTGGCCAGGTCCCTGGGCCTCCTTTGCCTTATGGCCCAATGGAGCACTGGCTGTTTTCAATTATATGAAGCACAGTGAAAGTCTTAAGTTAAAACTTAATTCACAGTATTTTGATTATATTAAAAACCCAGAGCATTGAGACCTCCTTGGAATTTACACAGAGCCTTCAAGTAGGTATAGCTGTGAATAGATGCTCCTGTTTCCCCAAGGGAAGTCAGAGGCAAAAGACTCAAAAGAGCCGTAGCTCAGATCTCTAGGTTGAGAGGTTCAGATGTGGTCCCGCCCCTGTGTTCTCTTAGCATCATGGCCCTGTGAGTTTGTCCTGGATGCTGTACTGACTCAGCTCTGGGGCCTGTGATGGGCCAAGGGATTATCTTGACACCTGAGGCCCCAGTTGCATTTTTCCTGCCAGGCCCTTGATGTCTGTGAAGGCAGAGACCACTGGCCAAGTTTGGGGAGCAGAGTTGGCTCACGGTGGAGGGCTGAGCCATGCTCTTGTGACAGAGCTCAGCAACTAGACGGGATGGAGGACAGCTGCCTCACCCAGCACTGACCGTCCTGAACACATCTGCCCTCAATGTCCTGGCCAACGGGGTCCCTAGGGGTTCTTGCACCTGTTACTAGCTCCATTGCGTGTCTGATATACTCTTGAATTTCAATCCCAACCATGCCCTTCCCATGCTCCCCTCAGGAAGGGGCCCCTCCCATGGGGCCTTTCCCACCCTTTGCTCAGGTGATCAGCCTCCTCCATGGCACCTCCCACTGGCTTGCCCTGGGGCTTGGCCCTTTCTCTCTGCAACCACCACCCAAGACACTGATGTCTGCTTGGATTGCCCCAGGAAGCTCCTAACCCCACATAGCCCCATTATGACACATCCTTCCATAGTAGCCAACAAAATTTAAAATGTCAGAGAGTGTTAGTGTCCTGCTAAGAATCCTCCAGCATCTTCTGGTGATCAAAAGAAGCCCCACCTGCCTCCTGTAACCTATGAGGTTGTAGGTGAGCCTGTACCATCTCCCATACTCCCTATATACCCACACATACACCCCATACCCCATCCCTGCTCATTCTGGCCAGCTTCTTTGGGCTCTGCTTCCTTCAAGCCGGTTTCACTCACACCTTGAGCTGGTGCCCATCTCTTCCCCAGTACCTAACCCAGCTGTGCCAGCTTCATCCATCACCACCTCCCCAGTGGCGTCCTCAGCCTGGGCTCCCCACTCACTTCACTGCCAGCCTGGCCTGCAGCTCCCTTGTCCATCTCCCCGCAGGTCTCAGGCCTGCAGAGGTGCCCACTGAAAGCCCATCAGCCATACTCAGCAGGTGTCAGAGCTAAGCCCCATGACCCATGCTATCAACAAGTGTTTGCTGGGAACAAGTGCTTGGGACAGCTGTGCGAGCAAGGGACTACTGTTTGTCCTGTGTTAGAGTAGAGTAGTGCCTAGCAGTCTCTTAAGAATCCTTTAAGGACCAGCAGCTAGGCCAAGCACTTTCCATTTTGAACATCATCCTCAGAAAGGTCCTGCAAGACCAACTTGCTCACCCCATTACAGGGGAAAACACAGGACTTAGATATGCAAGCAACTTGCTCAGGCTACGCACAGTAAGTGGCAGAGTCAGGATGTGGATCCAGCTGGGCCACTCACTGCATTATACCCAGGAGAGCACCTCAGGATTGCTATGGTTGTCTCACATTTACAGAGCACACTGCTTCAGGTCCTAAGATATATATACCCAAGAGAGTGCTTTTGCCTTCTCAGGTGACCATTGTCGAAAAAGCTGACAGCTCCAGTGTCCTGCCCAGCCCTCTGTCCATTAGCACCAAAAGTAAAATGACCTTCTTGTTTGCCAACCTGAAAGACCGGGATTTCTTGGTTCAGAGGATCTCTGACTTCCTCCAGAAAACGCCATCCAAGCAGCCAGGCAGCAGCTTTGGAGGGAGGAAAGCCAGCATTGCAGACCCTGGCCCAGAGGTAAGAGAAGCCCCCTAAGAGCAGTAGGGTAGGGTCAGAGCCAGGGAAGAGCCAGGGTGGCCACCACCAGGCCCCCATGGTGCTTGCTGTGGGCCTCAGGCTGGGAGGGTATTTATGGGAGCTGGAAAGACCACCCCATGTGCTAAATGGACTATTGATTGCTATGCCTCTTAAATCCCTTTTAATCCATAGGTGTCTGTTCCATCTCTCATTTTTTTCTCTTGCAGTATTTTGTTGAAGGAATTGGATCATTTGTGGTATAGTCTCTCTCAGTCTGGTTTTTGTTGATTGCATCCCCTGTAGTCATGTTAACAAGTTCCTTTGTCCCTTATTTCCTGTAAATTGATTGAGCAGTGAGATCCAGAACCTCTATCAGACTCAGGCTCAGTCGATTTTGGTTTTGGCAGATCCACCTGTAGGTAGGTTGACGTGCTCTGTCCTGCCAACAGGAGGTCCAGGCAACTCTGTGTGTAGCTGTCAGGCATTGAGAACATTGTCTGACCCAGCTATGCACTGGGAATTGCAAGGTGGCAGCAATCTCACACTGTCACCCCTTCTGTCTGGTATCTGGAATGCTCCCACAAGGAGAAATCACCTCTCATTTGGCAACCTCAAGGCACCTTTATATATAGAAAAGGCAGAATAAATCTTTTTCTCCTTTCTTTTATTCACCATTTGTCAAAATGATGATGAGTTGGTTTTCTAGTATCCTCCAAATATAACCAAGGAGTTTTTTGTGTTTACCTTTTAACTATAACTATGAACTTGTGTATTTAAATAACTTAATGTGTGTACCATGATAGTCACGTTCTCTTTCCATCTTTGATGGGGGTTGGGGGGCACATCCAGACGGGCTCCTGAGCAATCTTTGGACACACCCCTGTCATCTGGTGGTTTCCTTGCTTCCTGGTGTGATAAGAAGTGTGAGCTGTTCTTGTTCATTCCACATTTATAAAACACTTAACCATTAGAAGAGTCCCTATGAAAGTCCACGGATCTGCCTACTTTGGTAAAATCATCAGTCCAGCCCTGCCGGGTCCTATCCCCAGAGTGGCCAGCATTGGCACTGTGAGAGCCTCAGTGCCCTAGACCCCCACAGGTCCGGTTCAGCAAGCCTTTAAATCATCTGCCCCTGGATGCTGAATACATGATTGTGTAGATAAAGAAGGGGTGGATGCAATATCAGTGTGGGTTGGCAACATTAAAAAGGGCATATAGGCTCAGCACCTATAGTTCAGCAGTTAGGGCACCAGCCACATACACCAGAGCTGGCAGGTTCAAATCCAGACCAGGCCTGCCAAACAACAATGATAACTACAACTAAAAAATAGCCGGGCGTTGTGGCAGACGTCTGTAGTCCCAGCTACTTGGGAGGCTGAGACAAGAGAATCGCTTAAGCCTAGGAGTTTGAGGTTGCTGTGAGCTGTGATGCTACAGCACTCTACCGAGGGTGACACAATAAGACTGTGTCTCAAAAAAAAGGGCGGGGGGGTGTACAGGAGGTTAGACTTTACCTGGGATTTTAAGAAATGAGGAAGTTGGATTGGGAGGAGAGATCATGAGCAGGGTGGGAGCACTACCTCCACCTTCCCGAGGCCCCACACCTTGAACAAATGTCCATACAGGGAGTAAGTACCAACCCAGTGTCCTTCCTGGGCACTGGCCACTCGCTCATCCTGCATATCCCTATTGCATTCCCATTAGGTACCAGCCACTATTCCACCCACTAGGAATAGAGCAGGGAACAAAGTAGACACAACACATGCTCTTAGAGCTTGTGTTCTAGTGAAGTAGACAGCAGCAAATGAATGTATGTGTCAGGCAGTGATGAGGGTACGGATAAAAACAAAGCAGGAGTACCAGGAGAAAGGAGGGGCTCCGTTTCAGTTTTTGTTTCTGGGCAGTCTCTCTGATCAGGAGCCATTGGAATAGAAACTTGCAAGGACCAGGGATGCGGTGGCTCCTGGCTGTAATCCTAGCACTTTGAGAGACTGAGACAGCAGGATCACTTGAGGCCAGGAGTTTGAGGTTTCAGTGAGCTATGATGACACCACTGCACTCCAGCCTGAACAGCAGAGCAAGACCCTGTCTCAAAAACAAATAAATAATTAGGCCTGGTACATGCTTGTAATCCTAGCACTTTGAGAGGCTGAGGCTATGGGATTGCTTGAGGCTATGAGTTGGAGCTAAGCCTGCTGAACAACAAAACTCTGTCTACAAAAAAGTGTTTAAAAAAGTTAACCAGGTGGGGAAAACTCTCGAAGATGTCATCCTGGGGAAAGATTTTATGAATAAGACTTTGGTGGCAATTGCAGCAAGAACAAAAATTAACTAATGAGACTTAATTAAACTGAAAAGCTTTGGCACAGCTAAGACCACAACAATCAAAGCAAATAGACAACCTTCAGAATGGGAAAAGATTTGCATATTATGAATCTGACAAAGGCTTGATAACTAGAATCTATAGAGAACTCAAATTAATCAACAAAAAAAGAGCTAACAATTCCATCTATCACTGAGCAAGAGATATGAGCAGAACCTTCTCTGAGGAAGACAGATGAAGGTCTAACAGACACATGAAAAAATGCTCATTCTCCCTAATCAGCAGAGCAATGCAAGTCAAAACCACCCTGAGATATCACTTAACCCTAGTAAGATTTTTCCACATCACAAAGTCCTAAAGCTGCATATGCTGGTGTGGATGTGGAGAGAAGGAAATACTTTTACACTGTTGGTGGGACTGCAAACTAATACAGCCTCTTTGGAAAGAAGTATAGAGAATCTTCAAAGAACTCAAATTAGAGCTCCCATTTGACCCCATAATCCCACTACTAGGCATCTACCCAGAAGAAAAAAAATCCTTTTATCATAAGGGCACATGCACTAGATTGTTTATTGCACCTCAATTCCGATCACCAAGATGTGAAAACAAACTAAATGCCCATCAACTCAGGAATGGATTAACGAACTGGTGTATGTATACCGTGGAATACTTACTATTCAGCCATTAAAAAGATGGTGATTGGCTCTGCGCCTGTGGCTCAAGCGGCTAAGGCGCCACCCACATACACCTGAGTTGGCAGGTTCAAATCCAGCCCGCGCCCACCAAACAATAACGGCTTCAACCAAAAAAATAGCTGGGCGTTGTGGCGGGCGCCTATAGTCCCAGCTACTTGGGAGGTGGAGGCACAAGAATTGCTTGAGCCCAGGAGTTGGAGGTTGCTGTGAGTTGTGATGCCACAGCACTCTACCCAGGGTGACAGCTTGAGGCTCTGTCTCAAAAATAAATAAATAAATAAATAAATAATAAAAAGATTTTTTATTTAAAATAAAAAGACTTTACTAGGTGGTGTTTTGGATTAACCTGGATGGAGCTGAAACACATTCTTCTCAGTAAAGTATTACTAGAATGGAAAAGCAAACATCCAATGTACTCAATACTAATATGAAGCCAATAGACAATCTAATTCACACCCACATAAGAGAAAAATTCATTTCAATTCAAGTTGAGGGGAGGAAGGGTTTGGGGTGCTCTCACTGAATTGGTACAATGTAGTGGTGTACAGCATATCTTTTTTTTTTTTGAGACAGAGCCTCAAGCTGTCACCCTGGGTAGAATGCCGTGGCATCACAGCTTACAGCAACCTCCAACTCCTGGGCTCAAATGATTCTCCTGCCTCGGCCTCCCAAGTAGCTGTGACTACAGGCGCCTACCACAACACCTAGCTATTTTTTGGTTGCAGACGTCATTGTTGTTTGGTGGGCCCAGGCTAGATTTGAACCCACCAGCTCAGGTGTGGCTGGCGCCTTAGCCACTTGAGCCACAGGCACCAAGCCCGGCACACCTTTTTGGTGCAGGACATAGCTAAAAGAGGGACTCTACCTAACAAATTAAAATATGGGTGGCTCCTGTGGCTCAGTGGGTAGGGTTCCAGCCCCATATACCAAGGGTGGCAGGTTCAAACCCGGCCCCGGCCAAACTGCAACAAAAAAAATAGCCTGGTGTTATGGCGGGCACCTGTAGTCCCAGCTCCTCGGGAGGCTGAGACAAGAGAATCGCCTAAGCCCAGGAGTTGGAAGTTGCTGTGAGCTGTGACATCATAGCACTCTACTGAGGGTGATATAGTGAAACTGTCTCTACAAAAAAAGAAAGAAAATATTGTGATTTGGTGGTTTGTACCCTCCCATTAACCTGAAATAAAAGAAAAAATTAGCCAGGTGTGGTGGTGCACACTTGTTGTCCAGCTACTCAAGAGGCTGAGGCAGGAGCATTGCTTGAGCCCAGGAGTTGGAGGTTGCAGTGAGCTGTGATCACACGACTATACTGCAGCCTGGGCGACAGAGTGTGACCTTGTGTGTAGGTAATGTACATACAAGTAAGTAAATAAATAAAATCCACTCACCTGTCTACCCATCCATCCAGTGGATTAATTCCATCCAAGAATTAAAA
The DNA here is from genome assembly GCF_027406575.1 of Nycticebus coucang. Classification (NCBI taxonomy): domain Eukaryota; kingdom Metazoa; phylum Chordata; class Mammalia; order Primates; family Lorisidae; genus Nycticebus; species Nycticebus coucang. The sequence continues at coordinate 83,912,816 of NC_069796.1, forward strand.
AATTCTTTTGGGCAAGCAGTCAAAAGACCAAGTTATGTAGGAAGGAAAGGATGGAAGAGGCTTCAGACTTTTTGGTACAGTAGTAACATTTTATATGAAAAGTAACATTTTTTTTTTGATATATAGTACAAGAAGCTGTGACCTAAGGTTTTAATACCCAAACTGACCTTCATCTGTAGAGCCCACAGCTGTCAAGACCATGCTGAGGAATTGAGCGACTGCGCCAGTATCTGAAGAATGTCCTAGAGAACATACTCCAGACACCAATAAAGGGTTGAGGAAGCTTCAGCATAAGAACCAGTGGGAGCACTGAGTGTATTTACTATAGAAATAGATGGTGGCGGCTCAGCACCCGTGGCTCAAGTGGTGAAGGCGTAAGCCACATACACCTGAGCTGGCCGGTTCGAATCCAGCCTGGGCCCGCCAAACAACAATGATGGCTATAACCAAAAAATAGCTGGGCGCTGTGGCAGGTGCCTGTAGTCCCAGCTACTTGGGAGGTAGAGGTAGGAGAATCGCTTGAGCCCAGGAGTTAGAGGTTGCTGAGAGCTGTGATGCCACAGCACTCTACCCAGGGCAACAGCTTGAGGCTCTGTCTCAAAAAAAGAAAAGAAATAGATGATGGCAGTAGAGGAGACAGTATATAGATTTTTTTTATTCTCTGACAATGGATATAGTAGAGAAAGCATGAGAGAAAAAGCTATATGGAATGTAGACTAAGTTTATTAATTCAGAGTGAAAGTATCTCCTTCAAGTTCCATGTTGGCAGAGAGAAGGAGGATTTCAGTATTGCCTATCCATAGTATGTAATTGACATTATCTTAAAAAGAGAGGGTACTAAGGGAACTGAATGAAGATATTAGCAGAGGTAACAATTAGCAGCACAAATATACACTTTCTGACAAAGAAAAACAGTTGGGGGGAAAGGATATGCTGAGGCTGGGTAACTCTTTCAAGAAATTGTGTATAAAGTTCAGCAGAGAATAACGGGTCACTTGGGGGGGGGCTAGGTTTTTTTTTTTTTTTAGAGACAGAGTCACTTTATCACCCTCGGTAGAGTGCTGTGGTGTCACAGCTCACAGCAGCCTCCAACTCCTGGACTTAAGTGATTCTCTTGCCTCAGCTTCCCAAGTAGCTGGGACTACAGGCACTCGCCACAACGCCCGGCTATTTTTTTGTTGCAGTTTGGCCAAGGCTGGGTTCAAACCTGCCACCCTCAGTATGTGGGGCCAGCGCCCTAACCACTGAGCCATAGGTCCTACCCAGGTTGTTTTTTTTTTTTTTTTTTTTTTTTTTTTGAGACAGTCTCACTCTGGTACCCCCATGGAGTCGTAGCTCACAGCAACCTCAAACTCCTGGGCTCAAGCGATCCTCTTGCCTCAGCCTCCCAAGTAGCTGGGACTATGCTGCCCACCTCAATGCCTGGCTAGGTTTTCTATTTAGTAGAGATGGAGACTCTCTTTCTTGCCCAGGCCGGTCTTAAACTCTTTAGCTTAAGCAATCCACCTGCCTTCGCCTCCCAGAGTGCTAGGATTACAGGTGTGAGCCACAGTGCCTAGCCAGGAACTACCTTTTTAATTGAAGTATAGCATACACCCCCTGAAGTTCACGTACCATAGTGTATGCCTTGATGAATTTTATCAAAGGGAGCACGTGTGAGCAGCACCCTGCTGCAGAAGAGGAGACTGGGGGCAATAGCAGGACTGTGCTGATGAGGGTAAATCCTGGAGAGGGAAGGTGATGCTGAGGGTGGGAGTCGTTGCTAGAGAAGAGTCCTGCCACAGAGATGGGAAGGTGGGAAGGTGCCCCTGGAGGGGCTCAGATTGTGTCTACTTGATCCTGTTCACTTAGACAGGAAATGGGAAGTGTGGTTCAGTAACAGGCAAGGATGGTAGGTGGTTTTGGAGATTTGACCTCGACAAACATGTGAGATCTTTACCTAGGGTTAGGGTTACAGGAAGCACTCAGTGCCCAGCTTGAGGTGTGACCTTGCCTGAGCCTCAGCAGGAAGCAGCCCAGCCCACCAGCTCAGGGCTGTGCTGGCCATCTCACCAGGATCAGGTATTCCTTTCCTGGATTCCTTTCCTGGCACTGAGTTTGTGGTTCTTTGAGGTGCTCTATGGCCTATGAGCCTATCTATGTCTTAATCCCTCTTGGAGTTCAAGTGGGAAGCAGAATCTCCACAGTCAAGGCACAGTTGGCCTGCTTGGGGGTCTGCCCACTGGGTTCAGGCAGCTTGTTATAAAAATTTAAATGGGGTTGGATGCCCATGGCTCAGTGGTTAGGGTGCCAGCCACATGCTCTGGGGCTGGTGGCTTCAAACCTAGCCACGGCCTGCTAAAGAAACAAACAAAAAAAAAATAGCCAGGCATTGTGACTGGTGCCGTAGTCCAGCTACTAGGGAAGCTGAGGCAAGAGAATCTCTTGAGCCCAAGAGTTTGAAGTTACTGTGAGCTATGACGGTAAGGCACTCTACTGAGGGTGACAAAAGTTAAGACTGTCTCAATTAAAAAAAAAATGATTTAATGGACCCACAATCTACTTCTACAATACCAACTAAGTGTAGAGGAGTGGACTATTGACTATGGCAGAGTTCTCTTTTTTTCTTTTTTCCTTTTCCAATAAAAGAGCTTGAGATAAAATTGACTTGTAATGGGCGGCGCCTGTGGCTCAAAGGAGTAGGGCACTGGCCCCATATACCGGAGGTGACAGTTTCAAACCCAGCCCTGGCCAAAAACTGCAAAAAAAATTGTAATGCTCGATATGTATTTAAGAAGATAATTTGCTAAGTTTTTTGTTTGTTCATTTGTTTTGTTTTACAGACAGAGTCTCACTTTGTCACCCTCGATAGAGTACCATGGCGTCACAGCTCACAGCAACCTCTAGCTCTTGGACTTAGGCAATTCTCTTGCCTCAGCCTCCAGAGTAGCTGGGACTATAGGCGCCTGTCACAATGCCCGGCTATTTGTTGTTGTTGTTGTTGCAGTTTGTCTGGGGCTAGGTTCAAACCTGCCACCCTCGGTATATGGGGCCAGTGCCCTACTCACTGAGCCACAGGCATCACCCTAATTTGTTAAGTTTTAACAGGTATCACTCTGTGAATCTGTCGCTACAATCAGGGTCAGGATTCTCTTAAGGGCCACAGAGAACGTGAAGTGTTTCAGGACCCCTGGCCCTGGGTGGAGCGAGACCATGGCCACAAGACCAAAACCAACAGGAGAGTGTAGGAGTGGAAAGCCTGCCCCACAGCAGAAACTAGCTGTCATATTCCCACTGGACTTTGTTTTCTGCTAGGACAGTGTCACTCTCAGGCCGAGGTGACACCAGGATGGTGGCAGCAGACCTGTATCCTGCCTGGGCCATCCCCAACACTCCTTGCAGAGACCCTGCTGCATTTCCTTGTTGGCAACAGGGTGACACAGTCACCCCAAACCCAGCCCTGATCCCAGACAAACATCACAGGGTCCATCACCCAGGCCTCAGTGGAACTCATCAAACTTGGGACCCAAGATAAAAATGGGGTTTCTTCTCCCCTTTCTGCCAACCTCACCGAGAGAAGGCCCTGACAGGATGAGCCCAGAACCTGCCTCCCTCCGAGACTCTTTTTTGTTTTTTTTATTTTTTTGGCCGGGGCTGGGTTTGAACCTGCCACCTCCGGCATATGGGACCGGCGCCCTACCCCTTGAGCCACAGGCGCCGCCCCTTCCGAGACTCTTAATCCTCCAGCATGAGTAGGTTTGCTTGCAGAAAGACAGGTATAGGTATCCAGCCCACTGGAGAGGAGCTGAGGTCTGGGCCACAGCCATGGCCATGTGCCTGGCCAGACCAGACTCTTAGAACACTGTCCACCCCCACAAGCCATCCTTCACAGGTGTCCTCGTCCAATTCTAGGTGGGTGTTGCACATCAGAGGCCCCCAGGAAGCTCCATTGTTAGGATTTCTCCTTCCCTGTTTTATTTTCTAGTCTTCCTCAGCTCCTCAGGAGGGATCAGAGCAGCCCACCAGCCCGGCCTCTCCCCTCAGCAGCTACCAGAGCTTCTGTGCACAGGAGGCACCGACCGCTTCCCAGGGCCTGCTCAAGCTCTTTCAGGGAAACTCACCCATGGAGGACCTCGGAGCCAAAGGGGTGAGCCTTGTGCACGAGTGCTGCAGCCTCAGGGCTCCTTGGAGTAACTGGAGGGCAGTGCCCTCCCTGGGCTGCACTCGAGAGGAACCAGACTGTCCCTGGGGAGGGAGGCCCCCACTGCCCGGCCTGGCAGGTGCTATTCACCGGGGCCTCCAGGCCTCTAGAGGGAAGAGGCCACCTGCTGCTGGGCTGTCTCCTGGCACTGGAAGGGTGATGTGGTCCAGCCCTGCCTCAGCTTTACCAGTAATCACTTTGCAGCCTGGGCTTTCCGGTTGGCACCTTTCTAGATTTTTACATAGTAGGCTTTCTCGTGGCTCAGAGGATAAGGGGGAGGAGGGCTTTGTCATGCGGGCCTCCAAGCTTCAAGACACACCTCAGCCCCCAATTTTCCTGGTTTGCTTTTCCCTCAGGCCAAGGAGAAGATGAAAGAAGAGTCATGGAACATCCACTTCTTTGAGTACGGGCGAGGCATGGGCATGTACCGCACGGCCAGGACGCGGGAGCTAGTCCTGAAGGGCATCCCCGAGAGCCTCCGGGGGGAGCTCTGGCTCCTCTTCTCTGGTGCGTGGGGTCCAGCCACCCTAGCCTTGGCTCAGCCAGCCAGGGCCCCTAAGGCTCTGCTCATGTGAGTTTGGCCCTGAGCAACCTCCTGAGGTGGGTGGGGCAGAAGCTCCAAGCCTTTTACAGAGCTGGCAGCCAGGGTCTGGGTTATGTGCAGGGCCCAAGCCAGAGAAGTAGCCCGAGGGGCAGAGGCCAGGGCCCAGGTACTCTGCTGGCTAGGTGGTGCCTTCCTGCCCACAGCGGGAGGCAAACTGGCCCCCTTGAAGCCTCCTTTCCTTGGGACGAGGTCTTGACAGCATTCAACCCTTGGTTACCCAAAGGAGCATCTCATGAGGAGGGCAGGTCAGCTATTCAAACTTATTGGTTGGGGGCAGCGCCTGTGGCTCAGTCGGTAAGGCGCCGGCCCCGTATACCGAGGGTGGTGGGTTCAAACCCGGCCCCGGCCAAACTGCAACCAAAAAATAGCCGGGTGTTGTGGCGGGCGCCTGTAGTCCCAGCTACTCAGGAGGCTGAGGCAAGAGAATCGCTTAAGCCCAGGAGTTGGAGGTTGCTATGAGCTGTGTGAGGCCACGGCACTCTACCTAGGGCCATAAAGTAAGACTCTGTCTCTACAAAAAAAAAAAAACTTATTGGTTGGGACACCTCTCCCCAGGAGCAGTCTTAGGAAGAACCTTGCATCATACCTCCCAATTGACACCAGAGCTCTTCATACCTCTCTGGGGTATTGCTGTCTCCAGCCTGTCCTGCTGCTGTCTCCGAAGTACCAAAAGGAAGGAAGAAACAGCTGTCCCTTGTGTCTCCCCAGGGGCTTGGAATGAGATGGTAACTCACCCTGGCTACTACACCGAGCTGGTGGAGAAGTCCATGGGGAAGTATAGCCTGGCCACGGAGGAGATCGAGAGGGACCTCCACCGCTCAATGCCCGAGCACCCCGCCTTCCAGAATGAACTTGGGATTGCTGCACTCCGGCGGGTGCTGACTGCCTATGCTTTCCGAAACCCCACCATTGGCTACTGCCAGGTAAAGGGGATTAGCAGGGTCCCAGAGACAGCATCTCCCCACCAGAGGCTTGTAGGAACAGGCCCTCATGGGCCTGGACCTGTGTGATGGCCTCAGTCCTGCCCTGTGCCCACAGGAAGGAGCCTGACTGAAGAAAAGATGTAATTTAAAAGCAATTAGTTTATTATTTAAATTGAACACGAACTTTATGTCCACCCTGTATTAAATTAATCTTTTGTGTGCTTCTGGTCTGGGTCCTGGAAGCATTTGATTATTTTGTGTGTGTGGTAAAATAAATGTACATACCATAAAATGTATCATCTAAACCATTTTTAAGCGTTCAGTTCAATTGGCATTAATATAGTCACAACTGTTGTGTAACCATCATCACTGTTCATCACCAGAGCTCTTACTGTGTTACAGAAATGAAACTCAGGCCCCATTAGACATTCCCCAACCCCCAGCCACCATTTCACTTTCTGTTTCTATGAATTTGACCACTTTGTGTCTGGCTTATCTCACGTAGCATAATGTCCTCAAGGTTCATCCACATTGTAGCATGTGACAGGATTTCCTTCCCTTTTAAAGATGAATAATATTCCGTGGTATGAATATATCATGTTTTGTTTATAAACTCTTCCATTGATGAACAGTGGGATTGCTCCTACCTCATGGCTATTGTGAGTAATGCTGCTGTGAACATGGGTACACAAATGTCTGTCTGAATCTCTGCTTTCAGTTTGGGGGGGGGTGTATAGCCAGAAGTGGAATTGCTGGATTGTATAAAAGTTCTATTTTTAATTTTTTAAGTGCCTTCCACAGTGCAGCAGCTGTACTATTTTATATTCCCACCTGTAATTCACAAGCATTCCAATTTCTCCATATCCCCTCTAACACTTGTTATATTATGGTATCAGGTTGTTTGCTTGTTTGTTTGTTTTGAGACAGAGTCTCACTTTGTCACCCCTGTAGATTGCTGTAGCGTCACAGCTCACAGCAAGTTCAAACTCTTGGGCTTAAGTGATTCTCTTCCCTCAGCCTCCCAAGGAGCTGGGACTACAGGTGCCGGCTAAAACACCCAGCTATTTTTTGTGGCAGCTGTCATTGTTGTTTAGCTGGCCCAGGCCAGGTTCAAACCCACCAGCCTCAGTCAATGTATGTGGCTGGTCCGTAACCACTGCCAAGGGGCACGGTAACCTTTTTTTTAAGTAATGGCTGTGAAGAGGTATCCAATGTGCTTTTGATTTGCATTTCTGGCAGCTTTTAATTTTAAATCGTGGGCATTTTCCCGGCCAGGTCACATAGCTTTCTGTTTGCCTTAAAAACCTTGTTAACAGGGCGGCACCTGTGGCTCAGTTGGTAAGGTGCTGGCCCCATATACCGAGGGTGGCGGGTTCAAACCCGGCCCCGGCCGAACTGCAACAACAACAAAAAAAATAGCCGAGTGTTGTGGCGGGCACCTGTAGTCCCAGCTACTTGGGAGGCTGAGGCAAGAGAATTGCTTAAGCCCAAGAGTTGGAGGTTGCTGTGAGCTATGTGATGCCATGGCACTCTACCTAGGTCCATAAAGTGAAACTCTGTCTCTACAAAAAAAAAAAAAAAAAAAACCTTGTTAACAGGGCGGTACCTGTGGCTCAGTGAGTAGGGCGCCAGCCCCATATACCGAGGGTGGCAAATTCAAACCCAGCCCCAGCCAAATTGCAACAACAAAAAAAATTAGCCGGGCATTGTGGCAGGTGCCTGTGGTCCCAGCTACTCGGGAGGCTGAGGCAAGAGAATCACCTAAGCCCAAGAGCTGGTAGTTGCTGTGAGCTGTGATGCCACAGTACTCTACCGAGGGCAACAAATCTCACAAAAAAAAAAAAAAAAAAAAGAAAAAGGGAAAACTTGTTAACAGTATGGCTGTGTGTGCCATCCAGGTTCTGCCACAGCCTCTCGCAGCCTAGTGGGCAGCCATCATCTCCTGCTTATGCGGGGCTCTGGCCGCGCAGCTCACTCACTCATCCCCTGGGCCCTGTGTCACGGCTCTGACACCAGACACCACTGCACCGAAGTGTGATGTGCAGATGTCGCCTTCTCTGTTCACCCAGTGCCTTCTGACCCAGTTTGAAGGAGTTGGCTGTCTCTGTCAAATTGATTTCCTGCAAAGTTTGGCAAATTTCCCAGAGTCGGGCAGGGATGGTTGCTCACTGCCAGATGCCAGGCCCTCCTGAAGGGGCAGACTTGCTTGAAGAACGAGGCTGGTGCAGGACTTTTGTTGGGGAGGGGACAGTTTTATTTGGGGGCCAGCAGTATAAGCCTACCCTAGTTGTCTGTGTGCTCGGCAGGCGATGAACATCGTGACCTCAGTGCTCCTGCTGTATGGCAGTGAGGAGGAGGCCTTCTGGCTCCTGGTGGCCCTTTGCGAGCGCATGCTGCCCGACTACTACAACACCAGGGTGGTGGGTGAGTGTCCCTCAGCACTCCCTTGCCCAGTCTCCAGTTGCTCAGTGGCTCCTGTAGGGTAGCAGCTCTTCCCAGGCCAGGTTCCATGGTAAGCCCTCCCCACAAGCTAGCTTCTGTAGACCTCACAGCCATCCTGAGGCTGCGCAAAGGCATGGTTCCCCCCTTATAGAGTGGAGAGCTGTGACTACACAACCAGGGAGTGAAAAGCTGGCACAGACACCCCAGTCGTCTTCCCCCACAGACATGACGCCTGTCCAGACTTCATGTGGGTCCTTAGGAGTTAGTGGCAATGAGAGTAGAGGCTATTACACATCTGGTGGTTTTTGAAAGTCCTCCTAGAGCCTAAATTCCTATCTCTCTCACTTTTCTTAAACTTGTCTTGTTATGAAAAATTTCAAACATCAAAAAAAAAAAAAGTATAGTATAGCCCCATGTACCTTTGGGTCAACTTCAACTATGCAAACACACCCAATAAAGACTGTGTTATACAAAGGCTGGAAATGGGCTTACAAGTGTACTTCATTACCTACATATTTAAGTCTGTTACTCTAAGATTGCCCCTCCTACTGTTGGGTGCTTGTAGTTACCCTTCTTGGGGTTCTTCAGAGTTGCACCTGTTCACAGGAATCAAGACAGGACACAGAAGCCACCCAGGACACTGCTTGCTTCTGACACTTCCAGAGAGAAATTAGTATTTCCCTAAAAGAACCTTCAGGTAGAGTGAAAGAAACAGTGCTTCCACACAGTGGTCTGAGGCTCTCTCCTTCCTTGCTCCCTTCAGCCCTCACAGTGTGGAGCTGGCAGGGTCAGGTGTCAGGGACTGCTAACCGCAGCCTCCCTCCTCCTCTCCCATCCTCTCTGCAGGAGCCCTGGTGGATCAGGGCATCTTCGAAGAGCTCACGAGGGACTTCCTGCCCCAGCTCTCAGAGAAGATGCAGGACCTGGGGGTGATCTCCAGCATCTCACTGTCCTGGTTCCTGACCCTCTTCCTCAGTGCCATGCCCTTTGAGAGCGCCGTAGTCGTTGTTGATTGCTTCTTCTACGAGGGCATCAAGGTGATCCTGCAGGTGGCCCTGGCCGTCCTGGATGCCAACATGGAGCAGCTGCTAGACTGCAGTGACGAAGGCGAGGCCATGACTGTGCTGGGCAGGTGTGTGCTGGGCTCCTCCCCATACCCCTCTCCAGCTCCAAGTGCTGCCCAGCCAGCATTCGAGCACTGTGCCAACCACACACCAGGCCTCAGCTAGACCTAGGGCTGTCCAAGGTCAGGAGCAAACTTCCTTTCCAGTGAGAGACAAAACAGTGCCTGGGTAGTGATGAATGATGAATGCCAGGAGAAATAAGGGGAGGCAGCAGGCATAGCACCCTGGTTGGGGGACTCAGATGTGGGGTTAGGACACTTCCCACAAGGATACCCAAGCTCCAATGACTAGGATTCTTGTTGGTGGTCAGGAGATGGCTGGCATAGCGGGGCCTGGCCTCTAACAGAGGCTGGGTATCCCTCATATCCCCAAGGCTCAGCAACATCTCTGTCTCCCATGCCCTAGGAGGAGCAGATCTGCTTTGAGCTAGCAGTAACAGCTGAATAAGATCATGCTGGCCCCTCCTCCCCCCATCTCATATCCCACCCCTCACAGATTCTCTCTGGGATCCATCCCCTTCCCTCAGCCCGGCCCACGGTACCCTTTCCTTGGATTGTGCCTATTCATCGCAGTCTCCCACTCTCTCACCTGTCAGCATCCCACAAGACTCTTTCCAATCAGACCTGACCTTGTCCTCCCTCTGGACGTGGGAACTCCCTTACCTACAGCTGATCCTCTGGCAAAAGGAGCTGAGTCCTCCAACCTGGCCTTCAAGCCTAAGCCCCCTCCCGGTCTGCAGCTCTGCAGTCCTGGAGTGTATGGCTGGCTTGTGTGCTCACATTCTACCATAGACTGCTCAGGCCTCTGCTCAGGAGGTGGGGTCCGACCAGGGCTGATGGGTATAGGGGACCAGCCACACTCTCCTATCTGAGTGTCAGGCTGAGCCTGGAGCCCTAGCTGGGCCACATCAGCTAGCCAGAAGAGGGTCTTGTCCTCTAGGATGTGTCCCTGGAGGAGCCAATTTCCTCAGCCATAACAGATACTGTCACAGTAGGCCCTTTGGTCCCTGATTCTTCTTGGCCATGGTAGGGAGTCCCCACATCTCTAATGATCCACCAGGGAGAGGGAGGATGTTGTTCCCCCAGCTGGGCAAGGTCCAGGTTTATGAAGGGTTCCTGCCATGGGTCCTCTAGAAGACAGCCTAGTGTCCTCAGTGGTCAGGCCTCATGGGGATAGGGCATTGAACTGCACTTCCTGGCCTGCCAGGGCTCACCTCTGCCCTCCTGGAGGTTCTCTGCTCTCCGCATGCTCTTAATTGATCGTCTATATGTACATTTGGTCCCTCTGCATCGCTTAGTTATGGGAAAGATGTTCCTGTCACATATGTGTGGTCCAGACTTTTGTACTCCAATCTCTGCAGGTACCTGGATAATGTGGTCAATAAGCAGAGTGTTTCTCCTCCTATCCCACACCTCCATGCCTTGCTGACCAGCGGGGATGACCCCCCTGAAGAGGTGGACATATTTGAGCTTCTGAAAGTATCTTATGAGGTCAGCACTCAACAGGGCTAGTTTGGCCAGGCCTCTCCAGCCAGCCATGTGGGTTCCGGCGGCTGTGGCTGGGGGGTGGTCCTCTGCTCTGCAGTTAGCTTAATCTCACTGAGTCACATCTGGCCTGTAGAAATTCAGCACCCTGAGAGCCAATGACATTGAACAGATGCGGTTTAAACAGAGGCTGAAAGTGATCCAGTCCTTGGAGGACACAGCCAAGAGAAGCGTGGTAAGTTGCCAGCAGGGGCCAGTCTGGGGCTGCAGCACCTGGCAGTCTCTCCACTTGCACCTCACCCCTCACGCTACCTTGGTATGTACATCATGTTAGGATGCTGTGTGGGACTAGAATGCAGGGGCAAAGTGCAAATCTGGGGATGTAGAGAGATGTCCTGGTCATTTTTTTTCTGTTCATGGGTGAGGCAGTGGGAAGCTTCGCTGACCCAACTCCTTGGCCACCCTCCACATACCCCATGTCTGTACTGCAGCCCTTTGTCCTCTTTATCTCTGGAAGGGCTAGGTCATCCCTCCCACCCCAGGCTGCAAGACTCGTTCATGCCCTCTGCCCACACCTTGCTCTTCAGGCATGTAGATCACTATGAGGGCACCTTATTTACAAACAACAGAATCTGACTGACTCCAGCTAATTAAAGTAAAAAGAGAATTGTCTGGCAAGTTCTAGAACCCCTCCCAAAGAGCCAATACCAGGGCCTTTGCAGAGATCCAGGCAATGGAAGCTCAGTGACTGGCCCTGCTCTATAGCCCTCAACTGTGTGTTCAGGAGAAAACAGCTGGCCCAGTGTCCACCCCGGGAGGAGCTCAGAAATGTGAGCTGATGGAGGGTATGTGGGTAGTACCCTCTTTCCTAAAAGGACTATCCTTGTGTGCCAGGCCTGTTGGTGACACCAAGAGGGCAGCTCATGCCTTTTGCCCTCATACACATGAAGATCCTCTCAAAGACCATCTTATTTCTACTGTTGAAGGAGCTTGAGAATCCACCAGCACATCCAGTTTCTTCTTCCTTTTAGGTCCGAGCTATACCTGTGGACATTGGTTTCTCAATTGAAGAGCTGGAGGACCTCTACATGGTGTTTAAGGTGACAGCCAGGAGCTGGGGCAGAACTGTACCCCCATCCTAGTCCCCTAAGTGCATCCTCAGCATGTCAGCTTCCTGCCAGAAGAGAAATAGATTTAAAAGTGTACTCAGATGAAGTTGCCATGAAGCTCGTGTAGAATTTAATCCTTGGAGTTTAGGCAGGACACTTTTTAAAATGGCAGAAAATCCACTCTTATAAGCTCACTCCAAAAAGGGAGTACATTGGCTCATGTAACTGAAAAGTTTAGGAATGAACAACTTTAGGTATAGCTGGACCCAGGTGTCCAAACATCCAAACATGCTGTCATGCTCCCCACCTCTGATGTCCTCTGGACTGCTCTTCCTGCAGAGTGGCAGGAGGCAGTCAGCAGTTTCAGGGCTATGCTGTCTTCCAGAGGTTTTTTTTTTTTTTTTTTTTCTTTTTTTGGCCGGGGCAGGGTTTGAACCCGCCACCTCCGGCATATGGGACCAGTGCCCTACTCCTTGAGCCACAGGCGCCGCCCCTATGCTGTCTTCCAAATTCTTAGAAAGAATTTTTCTTTACAAGTGGTTTTAGCAAAAGACCCAGATGACTCGAGTCAGCTGCTGGGCCAAACATGGGTCAAGCACCCACCCCCACCATCCCTGGAAATGGGGCTGATCACCTGAGGGTGAGACAGGAGGGGGTTCTCCAAGATTTCAGGTTCTATCAACAGAGGGAGGGAGAAAGAGTCCTGAAGAAGAGACAGAAACAACGGAGCCCACACTGCCTTTCTGCTTTTTTTTTTTTTTTGCTTTCAATTTCAGCTTGCTTGTTCATTTTTCTTCGTTTGAAGTTTTTTTGTTTGTTTCTTTTCTTTTTTTTTTTTTTTTACTGTTCTTCCTTTGGCAATTCTCTTTCCCTTTGCCTCCCCAGTAGCTGGGATTACAAATGCCCACCACAACGCCCGGCTTTTTTTGGTGTTGGTAGAGACGGGGTTTCACTGTGGCTTACTCCTGCTCATACTGGTCTCGAACCTCCGAGCTCAGGCAATCCATCTGCCTCAGCCTCCCACAGCCCTGGGACTACAGGCGAGAGCCACCACGCCCAGCACCTTTCTGCTCTTGTTGCTGGTTCTCCATCCCCTCTTCTAGCTGCCTCTGGTCTAGTTCCCACGGTGGCCACTACACCATGCCCTCTGTCCCTCACAGGTTGCTGAAGGCTCTGTCTCCCAGCAATCCTCCCCCCCCACCCCCAGACTGTTACCAATGGGCATGAGAGTTCTGTGAGGTGCTCACCTCACCAGGCCTCTGCAGGCTTGGACAGAGGAAGAGAGTGGACACACCTGCCAGTCCAGCAATCCTAACAGCCCCAGGGCTTAGCAGCCAGGCCTTCTCACCAGACTGTCCCTGCAGGCCAAACACCTGACAAGCCAGTATTGGGGGAGCAGCCGCATGGCCGCCATCCGTCGGGACCCCAGCCTTCCGTACCTGGAGCAGTACCGGATTGATGCAAGCCAGTTCCAGGAACTCTTTGCCAGCCTGACACCCTGGGCTTGCGGCTCCCACACCCCTGTGCTGGCGGGGCGCATGTTCCGGCTTCTGGACAAAAATAAGGATTTACTGATCAACTTCAAGGAGTTTGTGACAGGGATGAGTGAGTGTCCCCAGGGCCTACCAGGGGCCTAGCTCAGCCCCCCTCTTTCCCAAGCTTTCCAAATGCCAGCCCTAGCCTATCTGTCTCTGCTGCAGCAAGCAGAAAGCAGCCTTGAGCCCTTGACCCTTGATAAGGGAAGAGCAGGTTACCTGCTGGAGACATGGTAGGGTCCAGGAAGAGCTCAGCCCTTCCTCCTTCCCTTCCTCACACAGGGCAAGGCATCTAGAGGCTGGGTCTACCAGCCCCAGGGAAGGGCTGAGCTTTCCTGACAAAGCTGCAGGGAGAGCAGAGGACTGGGGCTGGCTCCAGTGACTTCTGCAGGAGGGAGTCAGGCAGCTCAGGCTGTGAGGAGGATCCCCACTATAACCCCCTGGAAGGGGCTTCAGAGCCATCTTGCCAGCGCACCCTCTCCCTGGCCTTTCCCACAGGTGGGATGTACCATGGAGACCTGACAGAGAAACTGAAGGTGCTCTACAAGCTGCACCTTCCCCCAGGTGAGAGCCTCACCTGCCTGCACACTCCTTGTCCCAAGTTTAGGATGCTGCATCCCCAAGACACAGGCCTCCATGGGCATGTGGGGCTTCAAGGTGGCACAGGGCAGAAGAGGGGGTGGGGGGAGCTAGGGCTCTGAGGCTCTGAGGCTAGGGCCTAGCCTGGACATGGCCTAAGAGCCAGGCCATGGCCTGGGAAGGGATGAGAAAGAGAATCCCAGAGGCACCCAGGCATCTCTAAAAACAGAACTCCACCCATTGAATGGGCAGCTTAACCCAAAAACCATGATGGGGGTTCATGAACAGGATTCAAGTTTGAAACCAAGACTGCGTATGTTAAGTTTCTCAAGGGGATCAGCCTGAAAAACCCTGTCCTACGGTGAGGAGGGCCTACACCTCTCTGGCCCTAAGCCTGTGGAAGCCTCATGGAGCACATTTACAGGGTTGGGTGAGCAGGGGAAGGGTGGGAGAAAGCCAGGCCAGAGCCCACAGGGATGAGGGGCTGCTACTGAGGTGAGAGAGCTCACCTGGCTTTGCAGGACAGCCGCGGGGAGAGTTCTCTGAAGGCTCATCCACATTTCAGGAAGCTAAGAGTTGGGCAGATGAAAACTAGCCCAGGGCACTCTGCTCTGGCAGTTGCCCTCATAATTGCCCTCAGAGTGATAATTGAGAATACCAGGCTGAGCTTCACCCTCACAGGTTTTGACTTAATCTGTGCTGGTCCCAGACCTGTCATTTGTAAAGCTCCCAGGCATCCCTCTGATCCTCCAGAGCTGAGAACATCTGTGCTTTGCTTCCCCTTTAAACACCTCTGGGGGCTCAGCGCCCGAAACTCAGTGGTTCGAACCCAGCCAGGGACTGCTAAATAACAATGACAACAACAACAAAAAAATAGGCGTCATGGCCGGCACCTGTGGTCCCAGCTACTTGGGAGGCTGAGGCAAGAGAATTGCTTAAACCCAAGAGTTTGAGGTTGCTGTGTGTTGTGACGCCATGGCACTCTACCAAGGGCGACATGCTGAGACTCTGTCTCAAAAAAAAAAAAAAAAATACTTCTGGGGAAGGCTGTCACTGCCGCTGGAGAGGCCTTGGCTGGACAGACCCTTCCAGGCCTGGGTGCCATAGGGAGGGCTGCCCCAACACTCCTGGGCCACCTTGGCCTGCCCTACCCTGTCCAGGCACAGGGTGCTTGGGCTCTGGTGGACTATGGCCCACACCTTGTTCTGTGGCACCCCCCTCATTGTGGCCTGCTCTGTACAACAGGCAGGTGAGCTCCCATACATATGGGTCTGCAACCCCAGGCACTTGCTTAGTCATCATCAGCAAAAGCTGTGCAGAAAATCAGATAGGCCAGCGAGTGCCCATGAGGAACCCCCAAGATGTCGAAGGTGACAACAGCAAATTGCTTGAGCATGGCTGGTCTCTCCCACCTGCCTGTAAGAGCACAACACTCAAAACTCCCTGGAAGTATCCACCTGGTAGAAGGTCAATGGGATGGAAGGGTGGCTGCCATTCCCTGAGCTCATGATTGTACTTATTTTTTTATAGGATATGTTTTTTGTTTTCAAACAATGTTAAACTCAGGAGAAAGTAACAAGTAACTAGAACGAATCATCTTCATCAAAACTGCTGGCAAGGGCTATAGTGCTGAGGTGCTGGGAGTGGTTGGGCACCTGGTGGAGTGAGGCCTGTGCCCCAGGCTAGGGAGCTCTGCTTGGAGTGAGTCCCACCATTTCCTCCTCCCCTCCCTTCTTCCTTCTCTCTGAGCACAGCTCTGAGCCCTGAGGAGGCTGAGTCAGCCCTGGAGGCAGCCCACTATTTCACAGAGGACAGCTCCTCGGAAGGTGAGCAGGCTGAGACACCCAAAAGCCTGGCCGTGACCCTTTAGCCACCACAGCCTTCCCAAGGGGCTGGGTGATGGCCAGCAGCCCTACCTGGGCTCCATATGCACCACATTGGGATGCTCCCCAAAGGGGGTGGTACCATGCGGGCTGGGCCCTGCCACACTGGGGACTGAGCTGTCCCCGTGAATGTTCTCACTCCTGTTTCTTTTGTGTGTCTGTCTCCCTGGACCTTGCTCCTCCTCCCTCTGCCCTCTGCTCCTCCTCTGCTGTCCCTTCCAGCATCTCCTCTGGCCTCAGATCCGGATCTTTTCCTGCCCTGGGAGGCTCAAGGTCAGTCCCTGGAAGGCAGGGGCTACCTTTGCCTCTGGGCTTCGTATTTCTAACACACTCCTGCATGATCAGGAAGCCTGGATGCCTTTTGTCCAAGGGACCCCTCCATGACCTGAGAAGGGTCCAGAACCCAGCAGCACCCCTTCTGCACTGATGAAGGAAGGCACGGCCTTCCACATTTGCTGTGGGCGTCTAGCAAATGTGGGCACACAGCACACTGGACCTTGAGCAGGCAGATCACCTTTGCAGACGTACACAGAAAGTGTCCTGTCGTTACTTTCATAAGAAAGATACATAAATGCTGTCCTTGCAGCCCTGTGAAACAGACAGCACAGGGGTGAGGGCTGGAGGGAATCTTTCCTGAGAAAACATGTTCCATATCATTTTCTTACTCAAGAAAAAGATGTCTGTCAAGCGCCTATTAGAACTCATCCCGGTGCTGTATTTAATGCCTGTTGGGAGCATCCAATCCAAGGTGAATGGGCATTCTGAGCCCTGAGATTTGGCAGTTGACCATAACTTCACCCTATATCTTCACATGGTAGATAATACACACCAAGGAACAGGCACAGAAGGGAAAATAAAATGCATCGTGTATCAAGATGCCCATGGTGGTCCTGTTGACAGGAATTAGAATGTGAATCTTGAGGACCTTGATTTCAAGTATAAAAACTACAGAAGCGGTATACTTGTGTTATACTCGGCACCTGGGGCAGATTCAGGATGCATCAGGCTTGTCCTGTACACTCTGGGGAGGCTGATGGTGCAGAGCCCTGTCCTCAGACCCCACTCAGCCCCTAGGCAGGTCTCCATTCTGGTGTGAGACATCTGAATCCAAAAAGTTGTGCCCTTCACAGCTATCCACATAGACATGAGGGCAGCTCAGAGCTGGGCTGCTGGTGTCTGCACCTGAGGTCCCCAAGCTGGCCGGCCTGCCCTCAGGTGCGTGGGCACACTAGCAGTGTGGTGCATGCCAGCTCCAGCACACATGGGCTTCTGGGAAGTACAGCATACAGCGCAGGGCATAGGATCTGTATCCATAAAACTCTTCATCAAATGGCATGGCAGGCACAGATGGGATTGGGAATTAGGACTCCCCTGAGTTTGACCTTTTTCAGCAAAAACTGTAGAATGTATTCTCGAATTTGTCCATAACTTACACTATTATTTTCTTAAAAACAGTGTGGTGATGGGCGGCGCCTGTGGCTCAGTGAGTAGGGCGCCGGCCCCATATACCGAGGGTGGCGGGTTCAGGCCCAGCCCCGGCCAAACTGCAACAAAAATATAGCCGGGCGTTGTGGCGGGCGCCTGTAGTCCCAGCTGCTCGGGAGGCTGAGGCAGGAGAATCGCGTAAGCCCAAGAGTTAGAGGTTGCTGTGAGCCGTGTGACGCCACGGCACTCTACCTGAGGGCGGTACAGTGAGACTCTGTCTCTACAAAAAAAAAAAAACAGTGTGGTGAGACTTACATTCCTTTGATAAAGAGGAAGTGGAGGCTCAGTGGCTTTTCATTTTAATGTCCCCAAGTGAACAAATGACCAGGCCCTCCCTTGCTGGAGGTCAGGGCCAGCCAGTCAGGGGGCCAGCAAGGGAGCTGGTTCTGCAGAACCATAGACTGGACCTCTCAAGGACCCCACGGTTTGCAGTCGTAACAGAAGAATGTTGTTCCTTTTATTTTTCTGGTTGTCTAGAAGCACTACAACCAGAAGAGCGAGAAGGGAGTGGAAATGAAGATGTCCGAGAAAAAAGAGGAGGTATGAACCATTCTCCACTGGTGGTGTGAGTGATCCCAGAGTCAGTAGAGTTTGCGTACCTCTTACTTAGTGTCTGTCCCCAGTCACTGCCAGAGAGACCCCCTACCCAGGCAGGTGGCAAACGTGTGTGCTGACAAAGGAGTTAAACCTCCAGGTGAATGGCCAGCCCACCAGCTGCCATGGGGGAGCTCCACCCTCCACTAGCCCCAGGCTTGTCCCCTGCTGTGTACCCAGCCAGCACACTCCCTCACATGCCAGCCTCTCTCCAGCCTCCACGTAGTTCTATTACTATCTTAGGGAAGACAGATTTGGGGCCATCATCATTAGCTATAGTCCTACTACTTTGGCTGATGAGAGGATCCCTGTGGGTGTTCTGGAGTATTTCCTCATCACTGCCTTCCCAACTGCCAGGGCATTTTGTAATAGGACCCAGGTAACTCCATGCCAGAGAACATCCAACCCCACTGCTCCCTGCTGCCAGCTCCCAGCCCTCATCTCTCATTTGACAGATGAAGACTAATCTCTTCTTCTAACTCACAGAGGAGAAGGCAACCAGCCCCCCAGACTATCGGCACTACCTTCGAATGTGGGCCAAGGAGAAGGAGGCTCAGAAGGAGACGATCAAGGATCTTCCCAAGATGAACCAGGTAGGCTCAGTTGGACCTGGCAACAGATATTTCTGGAGAATTCTGGCCAAGACTTGACAGTGCAGATCATACCACCCACACTCTGGCCATCTCCTGGGGGGTGGGAATTCCCCTCCCTTCCTCTAGAGCCCATTAGTCTTAGGTAGCATTCAGTGATGATTCCAGAAGGACATGAAGTCAGTGACTCCAGGACTTGTACAGGGGGTGTTTCCATGGTGACAGCTCACTCAGGTTGAATCAAGGTCCATGAACCAGAGAAGTGCTGGAGGTTAGCCTCCAATGGCCAGAGACTCAGACACCACCTCTGACAGGAAAGTGTTCATGCACTCCTGCCCCTCTTAGGCCGTGCCCAGTGTAGCACACACAGGCCTGAGCATCCCCTCCATGGCCCGCTCTTCACTCTGGTCTCTCCTCTCAGGAACTTAGCATCTTGCCAAGGGTCTCACAGCCAGGAAATGGTAGCCCCAGGATTCAAGCTGCAGACATCCAACCAAGGCAATTTTGAGCTACAGCCTGACCATGGCCCTCAGGCCAGACCCACCCTAGGTGTGCCCACAATGGGACCCTGCCTGCCACCTGCAACTTGAAGAATGGGGCACCTGAAACCTGAAATTGGGGCTTCCTCCTCTTTTCGGACACAGAGTTCTGAGTGTGTGGCCCCTAGAATCTATCCTCCCTAACCTGCCCCCTTAGCTGACCCAGGCTGTACTCACCTTGCCATCACCCTCCAAAGAGCTTCCGGAAAGGACAGAGTTGAAGTTGCTTCTAATTAAAAATATAAAAAGCCAGCTAGGTGTGGTGACTCATGCCTGTATTCCAGGTGGACTGCTTGAGCTCAGGAGTTCAAGACCAGCCTAAACAAACAAACAAAAAAAAGACCAGCCTAAACAACAGCGAGACTCTGCCTCTACTAAAAATAGAAAAAGTATTTCCCTAAAATTTATGTGAATTAAAAAAAAAATTAGCCAGGAGTTGTGTTAGGTACCTGTACTCCCAGCTACTTCAGAGGCTGAGGCAGGAGGATCACTTGAGCCCAAGAGTTTGAGATAGCTGTGAGCTACGATGATACCATACACTCTACCTAGGGTGACAGAGTGACACTCTGTCTCAACACACACACACAAAGCCAAAAGTAATTCCAAGACACAATGAAGAAGTCCTTATAGTAACAGTTTAGAAAGTCATGGTAGAAGCTGGTCCAAGTCAGTAGTGTTTGCAACTAATTGATCACAACCAGTTACAGATTTCTTTGCTCCTTCTCCACTCCTTTTAGGTCCTGCTTCACTTGACCTAAAATAAATTAAAAAATAATTTTAAAAAAGAGAGTCATGATAGAAATACATCGGTCTCTGTTAACAGAAGAGACTTAGACATGGGGAGAGACTCCAGGTCAGAACCACATTCTCGTTGTGCTGAGAGAAGGGCAGCTGGAAAAGAAAGTCCTGCAAAGATCTCTGTGGCATTGGTCAAGTCACTCTCTCTGAGCCTATGTCCTGATCTGTGAAGTGGAGATGATTCATAAGACCACAGCCAGCACCTGTTAGAATGGCTAGCCTTGCCAGTCTGGCCAATACTGGGGCAGTCTGACCAACTCTTACATCTTCTTGATCTTTTTGTGTTTTTCTTTAAAAGGAGCAGTTTATCGAACTTTGCAAGACCCTTTACAACATGTTCAGTGAAGACCCTATGGAGCAAGACTTGTACCATGCCATTGCCACAGTGGCCAGCCTCCTCCTTCGTATTGGTGAAGTGGGAAAGAAGTTCTCGGGCAGGAAGCCCAGAGACGGTGCCCACAGTGGGGACCACGATGTTGCCACAGAAGATGAGCCATCAGCACCTGAGCCCCATCAGGATGCATCCCGGGAGGCCCAGCCACCAGCTGCAGGGGACCCCCAGGCCAAAGCTGGTGGTGACACCCACCTGGGAAAAGCACCACAGGAGAGCCAGGTGGTGGTTGAGGGGGGCAGTGGTGAGGCACCCTCTCAGCTGCTATCCGATGATGAGACCAAAGATGACATGTCCATGTCCTCCTACTCAGTGGTCAGCACGGGCTCCCTGCAGTGTGAGGACCTCACTGACGACACGGTGCTGGTGGGGGGTGAGGCCCGCAGCCCCACAGCACGTAGCGGGGGCACTGTCGACACGGACTGGTGCATCTCCTTCGAGCAGATCCTTGCCTCCATCCTGACGGAGTCTGTGCTGGTGAACTTCTTTGAGAAGAGGGTGGACATTGGACTTAAGATCAAGGACCAAAAGAAGGTGGAGCGACAGTTTAGCACCTCCAGTGACCATGAGCAGCCTGGAGTTTCAGGCTGACCTCTGCAGCTGCACAGGCCAGCCAAGGCCCATCCGCTCCTCCCTTTCCATTTTTTCTCTCAAGGCATACCCTTCCTTTTCTCCCCAGAGCCAAGCAATGTGAGTGGAAAGACAGCTGATGGTGGCACAGACGCCTTAGATTCCTCGAGGTTGCATCTCCTGGCACCAGCTGCTGGCAGGGCCCAGGAAAAGGGTGGTGCCCCCACCTTCCTCTTTGCCCAGTGGGAGCCTGCCTGGCACCCAGCCACGCCTGCCTAGGTTAGAGACTCTCAGATCCGCTCTACTTGCCTCCTGCTGCCATGCCCCATTTGTGGCCTGGCCACACAGAGTCCCCCACCCACAGGATACTCTTGCAGCTGTGTGGTCCAGGGTCCTGTGCTTGTTTGGGCACCAAAGTGACAGAACCTTTAGGGTACTCTCTGGGAGCCCTTGAGCCTAAGCCTACTGACTGAGGAACACAGGCAAAAATCATCACAGGGTGGCCACTGCAAACAGGCATGACATTATGTGCTCTCAGCTCATTATCTTACTGTTAACTTTAAAAGCATATCCCTCAGGTCCTAATATCTTTCCTTGGATTCATTTCAGTTGGCTAAAAATTACACTGCTCAATGCCTTAATAAATCCCTGAAAGAAATAAAATCCACACTGTGTACAGTGCCTTACTGTGGCCCTTGCACTCTGCTTTTAGACCTCTTGGCTTCTCCCAGGGCCTGGTACAGATACCGGGCTGTGTTCAGGAAGTTGAAGACAGTCCCTCAGATGGGGTGGGGAGTGCAAGGCTTGCCAGGTTGGATGTGGCAATAGCAGGTGCTGGTGCAGGCTGGGCAGGGCCTGTGTTGACCTGTGATGAGGACCACCCTGATCCCATCTCTTTGGGTGGGAAGCTATGCAGGAAGTTGAGTCCTTGGGCCTGGGCTATAGTCATTGACCCTGAGGTTTAGGAATCAGACTGTGGGGCCACAGGCTGAGCCAGAGTAGGGCTGAGTCACAAGAAGCCCTCGCTTTGCAGCAAAAGCTAAAGCTGGTCATTAGTGTCCAGTGTTTTGCCCACACACAGGGCTGCTCCTGCTCCTAATAAAAGATGCAGCAGTCTCCCCTTTATGCCCAGGAAATATGTTCCAAGTCCTCTGGGTGGGGGCCTGAAACTTCAGATAGTCCTGAGCCCTATATGTACTATGTTTTTCCTATACATGCATACCTATGAAAAAGTTTAATGTATGAATTAGGCACAGTAGGAGATTGACAACAACAATAATAAAACAAAAATATGAGAAGATACTGTAATAAAAGGTATGTGAATGTGGTATTCCTCTCACAAAATCTCATTGTATAGCACTCACCTATTTTCTAAAGAGTGGTTGACAGGGTAACTGATGCCACAGAAAGTAAAACCTGGGGTAGGGGGGTCTACTGTATACACTGTACATATATATATATGTGTATATATATGTATGCATGTATGTGTATACACACACATACATACTGTATATCTGTGGCTGCTGGCTTTTGGCTTTTTGCAGTTTAGTAGCTTTTTTGTTTTTTGTTTTGAAACAGAGTCTCACTATGTCACCCTGGGTAGAGTGCCGTAGCATCACAGCTCACAGCAACCTCAAACTCTTGAGCTTAAGCGATTCTCTTGCCTCAGCCTCCCAAGTAGCTGGGACTACAGGTGCCTGCCACAACACCCGGCTATTCTTTTGTTGCAGTTGTCATTGTTGTCTAGCTGGCCCAGGCCAAGTTCCAACCTTCCAGCTTTGGTGTATGTGGCTGGCACTGTAACCACTGTGCTATGGGCCCTGAGCCTGCCCTTCAGTAGCTTTAATGAGGTATAATTTATATACCATAAAATTTGTTCATTTTAATTTACAATTCAGTGATTTGTAGTAAATGTACAGAGTTGCACAACTATCTTCACAAATATAAGTTTGGAACTTTTCCATTACCCCAGAAAAGACCCCTTAGGCCCATTTTAGCCAATCCCTTTTCCCATCCCTAGTCTCTAAAGATTTTATGGCTGGTTTTAAAAACTATGCTTTGGGGCGGCGCCTGTGGCTCTGTCGGTAGGGCGCCAGCCCCATATACCGGTGTTCAAACCCGACACTGGCTGAACTGCAACCAAAAAAAAAAAAATAGCCGGGCGTTGTGGCGGGTGCCTGTAGTCCCAGCTACTCGGGAGGCTGAGGCAAGCGAATCGCTTAAGCCCAGGAGTTGGAGGTTGCTGTGAGCTGTGTGATGCCATGGCACTCTACCGAGGGCCATAAAGTGAGACTCTGTCTCTACAAAAAAAAAACTATGCTTTGTCCAGGTGTGGGGGCTCATGCCTGTAATATTAACACTCTGGAAGGCCTAGGCCTAGGAGGATCTCTGAGCTCAAGGGTTCAAGACCAGGCTGAGCAAGACCGAGAGAGACCCTGCCTCTACTAAAAAAAGAAAGAAAGAAAGATAGTGGGCTGGGCCCGGTGGCTTGTTATCCTAGCACTCTAAGAGGCCGAGACGGGTGGATTGCTTAAGCTCACAGATTTGAGATCAGCCTGAGCCAGAGGCAAAAGGATCACTTGAGCCCAAGAGTTGGAGGTTGCTGGGAGCTACGATGCCACAGCACTCTACCCAGGGTGACAGCTTGAGACTCTGTCTCAAAAAAAAAAAAGAGAGAGAATGAAAGAAAAAGAAATACTAGTTTCATATTTTGTCAGGAGTCTGTAGTTGCGTGGGAGTATAAGGCAGGAGGCTCTCTTGAGCCTAGGAGTTTGAGGTTGCTGTGAGGTAGGATGATGCCATAGCATTCTAGCCTGGGACAAAAGAGTAAGACTGTCTCTACAAAAAAAAAAAAAAAAAGATGGGTGGTGCCTGTGGCTCAGTGGGTAGGATGCCAGCCCCATATACTGAGGGTGGTGGGTTCAAACCCGGCCCCAGGGGAACTACAACAAAAAAATAGCTGGGCGTTGTGGCGGGCACCTGTAGTCCCAGGTACTTGGGAGGCCGGGGCAAGAGACTCGCCTAAGCCCAGGAGTTGGAGGTTGCTCTGAGCAGTGTGACACCACGGCACTCTACTGAGAGCCATAGAGTGACACTCTGTCTCTACAAAAAAAAAAAAAAAATGCTTTCCATGATTTTATCATAATTTATCCATAACTGCTATGCCCCATTTTTTTTTTTTTTTTAGAGACAGAGTCTTACTCTGTCGCCCTTGGTAGAGTACTGTGGTGTCACAGCTCACAGCAACCTCCAGCTCTTGGGCTTAGGAGATTCTCTTACCTCAGCCTCCTGAGTATCTGGGACTATAGGCGCCCACCACAACGCCTGGCTATTTTTTGTTGCAGTTTGGCCAGGGCCGGGTTTGAACCCACCACCCTCAGTATATGGGGCTGGCGCCCTACTCACTGAGCCACAGGTGCCACCCCTATGTCACATTCTTAATGTAGCAAAACAACAACCAGGAACTGGAACAACTAAGGTTTGTTTCTTAAGAAAAATCGTGATGCTATTTGGGAGGCTGAGGCAAAAGAGTTTGAGGTTGCTGTGAGCTATGATGCCACAGCACTGTACTGAGGGCAACAAAGTGAGACTCTGTCTCAAAAAAAAAAAAAAGTAAAAGAAAAAAATAATGATTGGGTAATATAATTTCCTTTCTGGCATAAAGTAATTTAAAAGGATTCATTGACAAAGAAGCTCTTCGTCAAAAAGACAGTTCTTGGCCGGTAATGTCATTCTTAAATATGTAAGAATCCCACATCGAGTGGTGCCCATAGCTCAGTGGGTAGGGCACCAGCCACATACACAAAGTTGGCTAGTTCAAACTGGGCCTAGGCCAGCTAAAACAACGGCAACTGCAACAAAAAAATAGCCGGGCGTTGTGTCAGATACCTGTAGTACCAGCTACTCAGGAGGCTGAGGCAAGAGAATCACTTAAGCCCAAGAGTTTGATGTTGCTGTGAGCTGTGATGCCACAGCACTCTACCGAGGGCAACATAGTGAGACTCTGTCTCAAGGAAAAAAAAAAAAGAATCCCACACATTTGTTTGTCACTGTAAAGCCTTAAATTGATTATATTTAATTAGATTTAAATAACTTGGAATTTGGATAATTTTTTTTTATTAAGTCATAACTTTGTACATTGATGCATTTATGGGGTTCAGTGTACTGCTTTGATATACAATGCGAAATGCTTACATTGAACTAAGTAACACATCCATCACAATTATACTCATTTCTTAATAGTTTTGAAATGTACCATTGCATCATGCACATTAGGTGAGGTCCCTCTGAATGCCCTCCCTCCTCCCCTATCCCTCCTCTTCTGCCATCTCTCCTTTTCCCTTCTACTTTCTGGACTATAGTTATGTTTTGCCATTCATATAAATGTGCAGGTGATTATATATTGATTTCATAGAAGTATTGTGTACATTGCATACTTGTTTTTCCATTCTCAGGACACTTTACTAAGAAGAATATGTTCCAGCTCCATCCAGGTAAACATAAAAGATATGAAGTCTCCATCTTTTTATGGCTGCATAGTATTCCATGGTGTACATATACCACAATTTGTTAATCCATTCATGGCTCGATGGGCACTTGGGCTGTTTCCATGTCTTGGCTATTATGAACTGGACTGCAATAAACATTCCAGTGCAAATGTCTTTGTTGTAAAATAATTTTTGATCATCTGAGTATATATCTTAGAGGAATTGCAGGATCGAATGGTAGGTCTACTTTTAGTTCCTTGAGTGTTCTCTAAACTTCTTTCCAAAAAGGTCGTATTAGCTTGCATTCCCACCAGCAGTGTAGAAGTGTTCCGTTCCCTCTGCATCCACACCAACACCTGTAGTTTTGGGATTTTGTGATGTGGGCTGATCTTACTGGAGTTAGATGATATCTCAAAGTGGTTTTGATTTGCATTTCTCTGATGATTAAGGATGATGAGCATTTTTTTTCATGTGTTTATAGGCCATGCGCCTGTCTTCATCAGAGAAGTTTCTGTTCAAGTCTCTTGCCCACAAGAAATGGGTTTATTTGTTCTTTTCTTATTGATTAGTTTGTTCTCTGTAGATTCTACTTATCAGACCTTTGTCAGAAGCATAACTTGCAAAAATCTTCACCCATTCTGAAGGTTGTCTATTTGCTTTACTTACTGTGCTCTTGGCTGTGCAAAAGCTTTTTAATTTGATCAGATCCCTGTAATGTATTTTTGGTGTTGCTTCAATTGCTGGGGGGGGGGGGGGTCCTCCTCATAAAATATTCTCCCAGGGCAATTTCGTCAAGTGTTTTCCCTGCATTCTCTTCTACTATTTTTATACTTTCATGTCTTAAGTTTAAATCTTTTATCCAGTGAGAATTTTTGTTAATAGTGAAAGGTAGCGGTCCAGTTTCAGTCTTCTGCAGGTCACCAGCCAGTTCACCCAGCACCATTTGTTAAATTTGGAGTCTTTCCCCCACTGAATATTTTTGATAGGCTTATCGAAGATCAAATGATGATAAGTGGCTGGATTCATCTCTTGGTTCTCTATCCTGTTCCATAAATCTACCTCCCTGTTTTTGTGCCAGTACCATGCTGTTTTGATCACTATAGATTTATAGTATAGTCTAAAGTCTGGTTTAGACCTCCTGATTTGTTCTTATTTCTGAGTAATGTGTTTTCTGTTTGAGTTTTTTTCTGAGTCCATATAAAACTAAGTACTATTTTTTCAAGTTCTTTAAAGTATAGCAATAGTACTTTAATAGGGATTGCATTAAATCTGTAGATTGCTTTAGGTAGTATGGACGTTTTAACAATGTTGATTCTTCCCAGCCATGAGCATAGTATGTTTTTCCATTTGTTAACATCTTCAGCTATTTCTTTTCTCTGAGTTTCATAGTTCTCTTTATAGAGATCTTTCACTTCCTTTGTTAGGTAAATTCCCAGATATTTCATCTTCTTTGGCACTACTGTAAACGGAATAGAGTCCTTGACTATATTTTTAGCTTGACTATTGTTAGCATATATAAAAGCTACTGATTTGTAAGTATTTATTTTGTATCCAGAGACACTGCTGTATTCCTTGATCACTTCTAAGAGTTTTGAAGTTGAGTCCCTGCGATTTTCCAGGTATAGGATCATATCATCAGCGAAGAGTGAGAATGTGATCTCCTCTACCCTATTTGGATACCCTTGATTGTCTTCTCGTGCCTGATTGCTATGGCTAAGACATCCATTACTATGTTGAATAGCAATGGAGACAGTGGGCATCCTTGCCTTGTTCCTGATCTGAGTGGAAATGTTTTCAATTTTACTCCATTCAAAATTATATTGGCTGAGGATTTGCTGTAGATGGCCTCTATCAGTTTAAAAAATGTCCCTTCTCTGCCTATTTTCTTAAGTGTTCTTTTTTTTTTCTTTTGAGACAGAGCCTCAAGCTGTCACCCTGGGTAGAGTGCTGTGACATCATAGCTCACAGCAACCTCCAACTCCTGGGCTCAAGCGATTCTCCTGCCTCTGCCTCTAAGATAGCTGGGACTACAGGCGCCCACCACAACACCAGCTATTTTTGGGTTGCAGCCATCATTGTTGTTTGTTGGGCCAGACTGGATTCAAACCCGCCAGCTCAGGTGTATGTGGCTGGCACTTTGGCCGCTTGAGCCACAGGTGACTTCTTAAGTGTTCTGATCATGAAAGGATGCTGGATATTATCAAATGCTTTTTCTGCATCAATTGAGAGAAGCATATGGTCTTTGTTTTTTGTTTTGTTATGTGATGTATTATATTTATAGATTTGCATATGTTGAACCAACCCTGTAACCCTGGAATAAAACCAATTCGATCATGGTGTTTTTTTATCATTTTTTTGATGAGTTGTTGAATTCTGTTTGCTAAGGTCTTATTGAATATTTTTGCATGGATATTCATTAATGATATTGGTCTATAATTTTCTTTCTTTGTTGGATCCTTTCCTGGTTTGGGGATCAGGGTGATATTTGCTTCATAGAATGTGTTGGGAAGTATTCTGTCTTTTTCTATGCTTTGGGAAAGGTTGTATAACTAGTTTGCAATGTTTTTTTTTTTTGTTGTTGTTGTTTGTTTGTTTTTGGCCAGGGCCAGTTTTGAACCCATCACCTCCAGTATATGGGGCCAGCGCCCTACTCCTTTGAGCCACAGGCGCCGCCCTATAGGTACTAGCTTGGATGTGAAGCCTTCTGGTCCCAGACTTTTCTTTTTTGGGAGATTTCGTATTGTTGATGCTATTTCAGTGATTGATATAGGTCTATTCAAGATTTCTAATTCTTTCTGGTTGAGTCAGAAGGTGGCGAGCTTCCAGGTATTGGTCCATTTACTTCAGATTTTCATATTTCTAGGAATAGAGATTTTTGTAGTAATCATTGAGAATTTTTCAAATTTCTGAGGTGTCATTATTTCTCCTTTATCATTTCCGATAAACAATATTAGCGATTTTACTTTTCTGTTTCTGGTTAGGTTGGCCAAAGGTTTATCAATTTTATTAATCTTGAAAAAAAATCTTTTTGTTTTATTGATCTTCTGAATGATTCTTTTGTTCTCAATTTCATTTAATTCTGCCCTAATTTTGGTTATCTCTTTTCTTCTGCTTGGTTGGGGATTGGAATGTTCTTCCTTTTCCAGTTGCTTGAGATGATCCATTAAGTTGTTGACTTCCTCTCTTTCTGTTTTCTTGATGAAGGCTTCCAATGCTATAAATTTCCCTCTGCCT
Source organism: Nycticebus coucang (assembly GCF_027406575.1). Lineage (NCBI taxonomy): Eukaryota > Metazoa > Chordata > Mammalia > Primates > Lorisidae > Nycticebus > Nycticebus coucang. The sequence continues at coordinate 83,941,367 of NC_069796.1, forward strand.
TTGCAGTATCCCACGTTTTGATAATTAGTGTCTTTATTATCATTTTGTTCCAAAAATTTGGCAATTTCCTTCTTAATCTCATCTTTGACCCAGCTATCATTCAGTCTAAGATTATTTAGTTACTGTGATTTTGTTTGACTGTGAAGATTCTTGTTGCTTTTGAGTTCAACTTTTATTCCATAGTGGTCCCAAAAGATACAAGGAATAATTTCTATTCTTTTAAATTTTTGGAGGTTAGATTTGTGTCCTAGGATATGATCTATTTTAGAGGATGATCTGTGGGCTGATGACAAGGATGTATATTCAGTTTTATTAGGATGAAATGTTCTGTAGAGGTCTGTAAAGTCCATTTGTTCTAGGGTCAGGTTGAAGTCTAATATTTCTTTGTTTAGTTTCTTCTTGGAGGATCTGTCCAAAACTGTCAAAGGAGTGTTAAAATCTCCAACTATTATAGTGCAGGAAGATATTGAGTTGTTCATATCCATTAGGGTTTGCTTTATAAATTGAGGGGCATTCTGGTAGGGTGCATAAATGTTAAGTATTGAAATCTCTTTATGTTGGGTGTTTCCCTTTATCTTTGTTGGTTTAAAGCCAATTGTATCTGCAACTAAAATTGCAACCCCTGCTTTTTTCTGGTTTCCATTTACCTGTATTATAGAAGTCCATCCCTTCACCCTGAGTTTATTTTTATCCTTTAATGTGAGATTCTTGTATACAGCAGATATCTGGTCTGAGTTTATGTATCTAGTCAGCCAAACTGTGCCTCTTTAGAGGACAATTTAAGCCATTCACATTAATTGAGAGAATTGATAAGCCTGGTTGTGTTTTGGGTGTCATGATTTTCGGAAGTCCAGTAGACATTTTTAATTCTTTCACTACTGTGGGAGTTGAGTTTTGTTCAAAACTTTTTGGGTGAGTTTACTTGGAGGTAGAGCATTGCACTGGTCATTGTGGAGGATAGGTCTGAGAATATCCTGGAGAGCTGCTTTAGTTATGGCAAATTTCTTCAACATATGTATGTCATTAAAGTATTTGATTTCTCCATCACAAATGAAACTCAGTTTAGCTGGATACAGGATCCTGGGCTGGAAGTTGTTTTGTTTCAGGAGATTGGAGGTTGATGACCATCCTCTTCTGGCTTGAAACATTTCAGCTGAGAGATCTGCCATCATTCTGATATTTCTCCCTTTGTAGGTGATGCTTTTCTTTTGTCTGGCTGCTTGCAGAATTTTCTCCTTCATCTTAATTTGGCAAAGTTAATCACAATGTGTCTAGGAGATGCTTTATTTGGATTAAGTCTTATTGGAGTTCTGAAGCTGTCAACTATCTGAAGTTCTGTACCTCTTTCAATGATTGGGAAATTCTCCTCCTAGATCTCTTGGAGTAGAGCATCTGTATCTTTAGGACCATCCTCTTCTCCTTCTGGAATTCCTATAAGATGAATGTTTGATGGTTTGGATTGATCCTACAACTCTCTCAGGGAACCATCAGTTTTTGCTCTCCATTTGTCTGCTTCTTTTAGTGTTTGGGAACCTTCAAAAGCTTTGTCTTCGATTTCAGAGATCCTTTCTTCTGCCTGATCAACTCTATTACTAAGGGATTCTACTGTATTTCAGAGGTCCTCTACTAACTTTTTCATTTCCTTGAGCCAGTCTGCTGTCTCCTTTCTCATTATGTCCATATCTTTGGTGACTTGGACTTTGAATTCATTAATTTCATGAGACAACTTTAGAACTACTCTTTGGAATTTGATTTCTATCTTTTTTTTGAGACAGAGTCTCACTTTATCACCCTCGGTAAAGTGCATGGCATCACACAGCTCACAGCAACTTCCAACTCCTGGACTTAGGCGATTCTCTTGCCTCAGCCTCCTGAGTAGCTGGGACTACAGGCACCTACCACGACGCCCAGCTATTTTTTTTGTTGTTGGTGGAGGAGGTTGATCTACTCTGGTTATTCACGTTGCCAGAGTTCTTCTGTTGGGTCTGCACCATGTTTATTTTCCACCGTTTGGTTATTAGAAATGGTAGGGTGAGATTGAATTGGGGTTTCCAGGTAGTAGAGATAGCCCCTTACTGAAGCACTGGGCTTTGTAATTGTGGCTTATCTCCTACAACCTTACAAAGACCCCTTTCAGAGTTTTGGCTAGAGACTCTAAGGACCTACTTGGTGAGATAGCGCAAGCTAGCTCTATTTTGATATCAGCCAACCTCTACCCTATCCTAACAAACCACAGTATTAGGTTTAAGTCTCAACCTAATCTATTCAAAGAGATACAAACAAGAGATACAAGCGCCCAGCTGCCACCCATCAGTTCTTTTCCACTACAGAACTTCGAAGGTCAACCTCAGATTGTCCTTGAGTGGACAGCCCCAGACACAAGTTCCAATTAAATTGTCTCAGGCAGTGCAGACCCTGCTCAATGGAGATGGATTTAAGGGTCTCCAACAGCACAATTGGAGACAGGGATCCACACCCCCACCCACCCGACTCAGTCCACACTGTTGTCCGCTTCTTTGCTCACGGACCCAGTTAGAGCCAGGGGCCATGCCCCCCACCCACTGGTCTCAGTCCACACCCAGTTAGCCTCTGCTTGCCAGACCAGTTGGAGTCAGGGGAACATTCCCTCACCTGCCAGTCTCAGTCCACTGCATGGCAAGCCTCTGTTTGCAGGTTCTGTTGGAGTCAAGGCACCACACCCTGCCCACTGGTCTCAGTCCTCACCCAGTAAGCCTCTGCTCACCGGCCCTGCTAGAGACAGGGGACTACACCCTTGCCTTCAGGACTCAGTTCACACCCAGCAAGCCTCTGCCTGAGGGTTCTGTCAGAGTCAGGGGAACATGCTTTTGCCTTCAGGTCTCAGTCCATGCCTGGTAAGCCTCTGTTCACAGGCCCAACAGGGGCTGGGGACCAGCCCTTCCCACTGAACTCAGTCCACACAGGGTAACCACTCTCCCCCTGTGGGCACCATTAGAGCCAGGGGTTCTGCACCCCATCCCACCAGACACAGACCCAACCAAGGGTCAACACCACCACTGGCCGGGCATAGTCATAACCAGGGACTACTACTTCTCCCGCCGAGGGTCCCTTTCTCCCCACACCCTCTTTCTTCCTTGTTAGTTATAGATTCTGTCCCGATGGTTGGTGGTCCACACTATGCCCAGATCTCTCAGGAAAAGACCAAACACTCTGCATTCTGCCCGGGGCAGAACTTCAGACCACCATGTGAGGGGGGAGGGGTGGACTGTGAGTTTGGACTTGTGGGGGAAAACATCTGTTCAATGTAATGCCTGACAGGGTGGTGTCTAGGATTGTAAGTGGGACCTCTCTGGAGAAAGAGAACTGGTGTTTAGCGGCTCTCTCCAGAGAGGTAAAATGAGAGGTCTTTTGTTCCCTGCTTGCTCACAGAGAACCTACGGTGGGCCTTCTACTTGGGGGAGGGGTCTCCCGTCCTCTAGTCGATGGGCTTTGTACCTATAATTTGTTTTCTTAAATGCTCTTCTTTGGAGTTACAGCTTGCCAAACTTCTTTCTTTGCTCAGCTCCTCACCTTTGGCTTCATAAAGTCCAATTCCATCCAGTTTTTCTCCCTCTGGTCAGGAGCCTCTTCTGAGGGTTGCTACCAGTCAGTCATCTTCTCAGAATCCAGAATCCTTTTCTTTTTTGAGACGGAGTCTCACTATGTCGCCCTCGGTAGATGCTGTGACATCACGGCTCACAGCAACCTCCAAGTCTTGGGCTTAGGCGATTCTCTCCTTTTTTTAGAGACAGAGTCTCACTTTATTGCCTTGGTAGTGTGCTGTGGCATCGCAGCTCACAGCAACTTCCAAACCCTGGGCTTAGGCGATTTGCCTCAGCCTCCCAAGTAGCTGGGACTATAGGCACCTGCCACAACGCCTGGCTATTTTTGTTGTTGTTGTTGTTACGGTTTGGCCAGGGCCAGGTTTGAACCTGCCACCCTCAGTATATGGGGCCGGTGCCTTACCCACGGAGCCACAGGCGCCACCCAACTTAAGCGATTCTCTTGCCTCGGCCTTTCAAGTTGCTGGGACTACAGGCGCCCGCCACAATGCCCGGCTATTTTTTTGTTGCAGTTGTCATTGTTGTTTAGTAGGCCCTGGCTGGGTTAGTAGGCACTAAGCCATGGATAAATGTTTTAAATACCATAAATTTAGGGACACTAGGCCAGGTGCAGTGGCTTACACCTGTAATCCTAGACTCTGCTAGGTCAAGGCAGGAGAATCAACTGAGGCCAGAATTCGAAACTAACCTGCACAACAGCAAGATCCTGTCTCTATTAAAAATAGAAAAATTAGCCAGGCATTGTGGTGGTGTCTGTAGTTCCAGCTATTCAGGAGGCTGAGGCAGGAGGGTCACCTGGACCCAAAAGTTTGAGGTTACTGTGAGCTAGCTGGCACTACAGCACTTTAACCTAGGTTACAGAGTAATATTCTGTCTCAAAATAAAAACAAAAACAGAAAACAAAACAAAACAAAAAAAACCCACCCTTGTGAACACCAAAAACATTGAAGGGAAAAATATAAAAGAAGAATCTAGGGCGGCGCCTGTGGCTCAGTGAGTAGAGCGCCGGCCCCACATGCCGAGGGTGGTGGGTTCAAACCCAGCCCCAGCCAAACCGCAACAAAAAAATAGCCGGGCATTGTGGCGGGCGCCTGTAGTCCCAGCTGCTCGGGAGGTTGAGGCAAGAGAATCGCATAAGCCCAAGAGTTAGAGGTTGCTGTGAGCCGTGTGACGCCACGGCACTCTACCCGAAGGTGGTACAGTGAGACTCTGTCTCCACAAAAAAAAAAAAGAGGAATCTAGCCTATTCACACAATAAATATACAATAGTAATTACAACAGTTTATTGTAACATTAATTGTTCAATGGGGGAAAATAATTCAAAATGTTTAACAAACAGAACGACATTAAATAGTAATACAGATAAAAAATTTAAATATATTTTTATATATAAACATACATGAATGTGTATTTGTAAACTGCTTACTGGTTGAACACAATGGCTCACACCTATAATCTCAAACACTTTAGGAGGCCAAGCTGGGAGGATTACTTGAGGCCAAGAGTTGAAGACAGTCTGGTCAATGTATCAAGACCCTCATATCCACAAAAAATAAAACAATTTACCAGGTGTCGGGGCTTGTACTGATAGTCCTTGCTACTTAGGAGGTTGAAGTGGGAGGATCACCAGCCTGGGTGACTGAGCAAGACCCTGTCATCTTGAAGTTGTACCAAATCATTCATCAAGTCATTTTTATAATTTCCAGGAAGAAACATATATACATGAACAGAGTTTCAGTTTTTTCTATATGTTTTTTCAGAGTTAAACTGATACCATACATGAATTTTTACCCTGCTCTTTTCAATAATCATAAAACGTTCTTTACAGATGCCCTCTTTTCTCAGCCACAATAATTCAAACTTGGAAACGAAGACCACCCAAATGAGAAACTCAGAGCTTGCTATATTGCAAGGGAGGCAGCCACCATCACTTGTATGTGGCAGATTCTAAGGCAGAGCAGTGGGAAGGCTTCTGATATGTTCTGATTACAGGCTACTGGAAGCCAGGGTGAGGTAACAAGAGGCAGGATGTTTTGTGTGAGTGGTTTGGGGAGCGTATTTGCCTTTCTAGGGTTGGTTCTCAGGTTGGGAGGCAGGGTACCAAAGGTAGAGAAGCAGGAGGTCCTTGACCAAGTCCTCACCATCTCAGTCAACTGCTGTAGGGCCTGTGGTTGAGCTCTTGGGCCTGGTAACTGCAAAGATGTACTGGTCAGTGTTCTATAGTCATACATTGGTCATTGTCGGTTGTGTATTCAATCTCTCAAAACACAATTTTTTTAATTATTTTTTCTGACATGTCTATTGTACAAAATTTGGAAAATTATTAAAACAATTAAAATGACCTACCACCAACCCTAACCACACACATACCCGCACCCCTGAAAACAGTGCCCAGTGTCTCCTAATTAAAACCATGTACAACCTTGCTTCTCAACAACACACGTGCCAGCATTTTCACTTCAAAGTCAAAACTCTGTATAAAAATTAGCCAGGCATTGTGGTGGGTGTCTGTAGTTTCAGCTATTCTTTAGAACATTCATTTCTGTTACAATTCAGTGAACATCAGTGCATAAGTAATCGACCTGTCTGGGTGACGCGGTTGTTTTTCTCAGTGGAGTGGAAACTGGCAGATTGCTTTTCATGGTTTTTCAGTCTTCCAGTTCTACCAGCGTCCTCTAAGTGCACATCCTTGTCAGCATCAGGTGTTATAATTTTATCTAACAAAATGATTTGTCAGGCACGCGTGAAGGCCTTGGCCTAGAAAAAAACTAAACACCAAAAATAATGGTAGTACTAGGAAAAACTGCTTTTCTACTCCTCTGTATTTTTTCCCTCGTTTCTGCAACAAACCTGCAATCCTTTAAGAATTCATGTACATATGTTTTTTTCTTGTAACGTAGGGTTAGGGTCCTGGAGCTACTGAGGCAGAACCGCGATACTCCCTCTGCCCAGAGCTGGCCTCGCTCGGACACGTCGCGGAGCAGGGTTCGAGGGGGCTTCCTTCGGCCGCCGGTGGCCTCGCTTTTCCTGTCAAACGCCTCCCGTCCCCGTCTCCCTCTCTGGAAAGCGTGGGGCTGGTAAGCTGCCTCCGTTTTCCCCGGAGTTCTACGAGATTCGGCTCCAGGACTAACTGCCCGCTCTGCCCGCTACTACCCGCAAATCCCCAGGGGGTGGGCGGAGCAGGAGCCCCTCCCCCGACCCATGCACTCCAACTAGCCAAGGCTGCGGAGGCCCTGCCGGTGCAGCTTCACTCTTCCCGGCGAGCCCAGGAGGAGACTCCGGCTCAGAAAGATACGGGAACCGACCCAGGGTCCCACACTGAGTCGGCGAGCTGGCTGACCCAAGCCCACCGGGACAGCCAACTACGCAGCAGTAAAAATGTCAGAGCCCCGGAGGCGCCCGTGGCTCAAGAAGTAGGGCGCCAGCCCCATATACCGGGGGTGGCAGGTTCAGGCCCGGCCCCCGCGAAAACTGCAAAAAAAAAAAAATGTCAGAGCCCTTCCAAGCTCAGAACTAGCCCGCCCACAAGATACAGCCAAGAGGGAACTCTGCAGGGGCAGGCCAGAGAGCTATAGCGCACGCGCACGTCGGGCGAGGGCGAGTAGACCAGGAGCCAGAGTGGGCCGGAGCGTAGGGCGCAGGCGCGCGTCAGGCGAGGGCGCCTAGACAAGGAGCCAGAGCGGGCCGGAGCGTAGAGCGCAGGCGCGCGTCAGGGAAGCGGGAGAGGCCTTAAGTGCGCGGGAGGCGGGGCCGGAGCGTCCGGCGCGAGCGCAAGCCCAGGCGGCTACGGAGTTGGTGGCGAAGGAGTTTGCGATGGCGTCTCAGCGGGCTCGGGTCTTGCGGTGCTGTAGCTGCCGCCTCTTCCAGACGCACCAGGTCGGGCGGGCGCCGGCCACTCCCTCCTCCAGCGCAGAGATGGCGAATGGGTTGTGACTGGGCCGCGGGCGTTTTCTCGTGGGGCAGCGGGATATACCTGGGACCGGAATAAGTGGCAGTGATTGTTAGGGGATAGTCCCTAGTACCCAGTGAGGACAGCGTCTCGTGGATGTCTCTTATCCCATAACGTGTTTCTGGACATTTCGTTTTCGTTTTTTGCTTGGTTCTCGTAGGAACCAGAGGTAATGGTTTCTGCAGAGGCGACCTCTCGAGAATGATACCAGAGAGCTGGGGAAGCCGGGTTGAGGATGGCATCTCTTAGGCAGAACAGCCCACAGAGTGACTCTCACTTTAAACACAAAGGGGTGATAGTTTTTAAAACTGAGACTAGAGGAGCGGCGCCTGTGGCTCAAAGGAGTAGGGCGCTGGCCCCATATGCCGGAGGTGGCGGGTTCAAACCCAGCGCCGACCGGAAACTGCAAAACAAACAAAAAAACAGACCAGAGGGGAAACTATGGATGTACCATCGGAGCGTTGCTTGTGGGCCGCTGGGCGCCCTCTGGTGGCCCTCCGTGGCTTTGCCCCGGTCTTTATTCTCCTGAGGTGACGGATTTGATGGCTGCTGGCCAAAGCATAAACCACTGGACACCAGGAGTTTTCTTTAGGGCGCAGGGCTGTTTATTTTTATTATTTTTAAGACTGGGTGTCCCTCTGTCGCCCAGGCTGGAGTGCAGTAGCGCAATCATAGCTCACAGCAGCCTCGGACTCTGGGCTCCAGCGATCTTCTCAGACTGTCGGGTAGCTGGGACTATAGGTGTGAGCCATGCCCGGAGTATTTTTTTTTTTTTTTTTTGTAGAGACAGAGTCTCACTGTACCGCCCTCGGGTACAGTGCCGTGGCGTCACACGGCTCACAGCAACCTCTAACTCTTGGGCTTACGCGATTCTCTTGCCTCAGCCTCCCAAGCAGCTGGGACTACAGGCACCCGCCACAACGCCTGACTATTTTTTGGATGCAGTTTGGCCGGGGCTGGGCTTGAACCCGCCACCCTCGGCATATGGGGCCGGCGCCCTACTCACTGAGCCACAGACGCCGCCCCAGCCCGGAGTATTTTTTTTATTATTAAATCATAGCTGGTGTACATTGATGCGATCATGGGGCACCATACACTGGTTTTATAGACCATTTGACATATTTTCATCACCCTGGTTAACACAGCCTTGCTTGCCTGGAGTATTTTTAAACAGAGTAGTTTCTAAAATGTATTTAGTTCCCTGATTTTCAGCACCTTTTCAAGACAGGATATCAGTTAACCTAATCTTTTCTGGGTCATTCTCCGTCTTCCTGCTTGATGTCACTTAATGCTGTCAGTTTATTCTGATAGTTCCTCCTCCTAGTTACCTGCTAATCTGATATGCCTCGAGAAAAGATAGCATCAGACTTCTTTAAAATGTTTGTTAAAGGCTGGGCGTGGTGACTAACGCCTGTAATCCTAGCACTCTGGGAGGCTGAGGTGGGTGGACTGCCTGAGCTCAGGAGTTCCACCCGCCTGAGCAAGAGCAAGACTTCATCTCTAGTAAAAATAGAAAAATTCCGGCGGCGCCTGTGGCTAGTGGGTAGGGTGCCGGCCCCATACGCCGAGGGTGCGAGTCCGAACCCTGTTCCAGCGAAACTGCAACAAAAAATAGCTGGGCATTGTGGCAGGTGCCTGTAGTCCCAGCTACTCGGGAGGCTGAGGCAAGAGAATGTCTAAGCCCAGGAGTTGGAGGTTGCTGTGAGCTGTGACGCCAGGCACTCTACTAAGGATGATGAGACTGTCTCTAAAAAAATAGAAAAAGTATTGGGGCATTGTGGCAGGTGCCTGTAGTTCCAACTACTTAGGATGCTGAGGCAAGAGAGTCACTTGTGCCCAATAGTTTTTGAGGTTGCTGTGAGCTCTGATACCCCAGCACTCTACCCAGGACAACAGAGTGAGACTGTCTCAAAAATAAAAACTAAATAAATTAATTCTAAAAATGCAATGGGGCTCAGCGCCTGTAGCACAGTGGTTATGGCACCAGCCACATACACGGAGGCTGGCAGGTTCGAACTTGGCCCAGGCCAGCTAAACAATAATGACAACTGCAACAAGAAAATAGCCGGGGGCGGCGGCCCCATATACCAAGGGTGGAGGGTTCAAACCTGGCCCCGGCCAAACTGCAAACAAAAAATAGCCGGGCATTGTGGCGGGCGCCTGTAGTCCCAGCTACTCCGGAGGCTGAGGCAAGAGAATCGCTTAAGCCCAGGAGTTGGAGGTTGCTGTGAGCTGTGTGAGGCCACGGCACTCTACCGAGGGCCATAAAGTGAGACTCTGTCTCTACAAAAAAAAAGAAAATAGCCGGGCGTTGTGGTGGGCTCTTATAGTCCCAGCTACCTGGGAGGCTGAGGCAAGAGAATCGCTTAAGCCCAAGAGTCTGAGGTTGCTGTCAGCTGTGATGTTATGGCACTCTACTGAGGATGACATAGACTCTTGTCTCAAAAAAAATAATAATAAATGCAATGGTTAAAAAGTCAGGAAAGGGCCGGGCACAGTGGTTCATGCCTGTAATCCTAGCACTCAGGGAAGCCAATGCCAGGAGTATCTCTTGAGGCCAGGAGTTGAAGACCAGCCTGAGCAAGAGCGAGACCCACTGTGGCTCAGTGAGTAGGGCACCAGCCCCATATACCGAGGGTGGCGGGTTCAAACCCAGCCCCAGCCAAACTGCAACAAAAAAAATAGCCGGGCGTTGTGGCGGGTGCCTGTAGTCCCAGCTGCTCCGGAGGCTGAGGCAGGAGAATTGCGTAAGCCCAAGAGCTGGAGGTTGCTGTGAGTCCTGTGACATCATGGCACTCCACCGAGGGCGGTAAAGTGAGACTCTGTCTCTACAAAAAAAAAAAAAAAAGAAAAATGTGGCTCAGTGCCCCTAGCACAGTGGTTATGGCAATAGCCACATACACCAAGACTGGCGGGTTTGAACCTGGCCTGGGCCAGCTAAACAACAATGACAACTGCAGCAAAAAAATAGCCGAGCATTGTGGCGGGCGTCTGTAGTCCCAGCTACTTGGGAGACTGAGGCAAGAGAATCGCTTAAGCCTAAGAGTTTGAGGTTGCTGTGAGCTGTGATGCTATGGCACTCTACCTGGGGCAACATAGTAAGACTGTCTCAAAAAAATAAAATAAAATAAAAAATAGAAAAATTAGCTACTGGGGACACTGAAGCAGGAGGATCCTTGAGGCCAGGAGTTTGACACTGCAGTGAACTATGATGATGTCACTGCCCTCTGGTTCCCCACAATAGTTTTTATGAATAAATCTAGACATCTTTGTAATGATAGGCATGATATTTTATTACATTTCTTCAAGCAATTTTGATGTCCCTTGGTAATATTTTCTTTGTGGCTGTTACAAATGAATCTTCATCAATTGTCTAAATATTTGCTTTTATAAAAGCTATTATTTTTTAAATTTTTTTTTCAAAGATAAGGTCTAACTCTGTCACTCAGGCTTTAGTACATGATACAATCATAGCTCACTATAACATTGAACTACTGGGCTCAAGCAGTCCTCCCACTTCAGCCTCCCAAATAGCTGGGATTACAGGCTCACACCAGTGTGCCCAGCCCAACTTGATTTTGTTTCATATGGATAGCCAGTTTTCCCAGCAATGCCACCTTTATAATATACTGAATTTTCACACATGTGTGTTGGTTTATTTCTGAACTCTTTTTTTCCACTAGTCTTTTAAAATTATTTCTTTTTTTTTTTTTTTTTTTTAGAGACTAAGTCTCACTTTATCACCCTCAATAGAGTGCCATGGTGTCACACAGCTCTCAGCAACCTCCAACTCCTGGGTTTAGGCGATTCTCTTGCCTAAGCCTCCCGAATAGCTGGGACTACAGGCGCGTGCCACAGCGCCCGGCTATTTTTTGTTGTTGCAGTTTGGCTAGGGTTGGGTTGGAACCCACCACCCTTGGTATATGGGACTGGCGCCCTACTCACTGAGCCACAGGCGCCACCCTTAAAATTATTTCTGATGCAGTTATATTTAGTTTTAAATAATTATCTGAAGGCCAGGCATAATGGGTCATGCCTGTAATCCCAGCACTCTGGGAGGCCAAGGTGGGTGGATTGCCTGTATCAGGAGTTCAAGACCAGCCTGAGCAAGAGCAAGCCCCATCTCTGAAAAAAAAAAAAAAAAAATAGCTAGGTGTTGTCGTGGGTGCCTATAGTCCAGCTAGATGGGAGGCTGATACAAGAGAATCACTTGAGTCCAAGAGTTTGACATTGTGAGCTGACGCCATGGCACTCTACCAAGGGGCAACAAAGTGAGGCTCTGTCCCAAAAAATAAAAAACAAAATAATTATCTGAGTTATTTCTAAAATTTCATTGTAGGTGAAAAAGAGTATCAAGTGGACATGCAAAGCTTGTGGTGAGAAGCAGTCCTTTGTGCGGGTAAGTCCTGAGAAACGGCACAGGTGGGACCCTGCCTGCGGAGGGGTTTCTAAATGGAGCCCCAGCAGGCCACAGCTGGTGCCATTTTCTCGTGCACCAAGTTCACCAGATACAGAGCCCCTGCTCCCCAGGTTCCTGTTCTTCAGGAAGCAAAATGGATGGAGTGGTACCTTGAAGGGTACTGTCATTTGTTTCTTGATTCAGCAAGTTGAGTACCTTCTGTGTGCCAGGCACAGAGGTAAACCGTGGAAATTGCGACCGTTGTCATTCTTGCTCTCGCAGAGCTCTCTTGTGGAAGGGGAAAAGAAACCCCACACGAGCACACACATACATAATTTAAACCAAACTGAGCACAGTGAAAGGGAAGGTTAGGCCTGTCGGAGATAACACGGGAATCAGACCCAGCAGGAGTAGACAGGGGCTGTTGGTGGAGCCAGGGGTATAGGAGAGAGTGGGCTGGGGAAGTGGAGGCAGTCAGGGAGCACTGGACAGGAGGGACCATGGTGTAAATCCTCTCATCTAGCATGCTTTTCTCACTTGACACTCAGCACATCTTTTCAAGCCCATCCCTTGTGTCCTGCTAAACTCTTTAGTACCACAGGCTAACCCGCACCCTACTTTATTAGACCTACCTTCTATAACCAGAGTGGCTTTCTTGGGCAGCGCCTGTGGCTCAGTGAGTAGGGCGCTGGCCCCATATACCAAGGGTGGCCCTGGCCAAACTGCAACAAAAACATAGCCAGGCATTGTGGCAGGCGCCTGTAGTCCCATCTACTTGGGAGGCTGAGGCAAGTGAATCGCCTAAGCCCAAGAGCCGGAGGTTGCTGTGAACTGTGACATCTCGGCACTCTACCAAGAGTGGCAAAGTAAGACACTGTCTCTAAAAAAAAAAAAAAAAACAGAGTAGCTTTATTTCTGATCTTGAGACAGTCCACACTTTCTTGCTCTTGGGGTCTTTGTGCTTATTGTTGTGCTTCCCTCTTCTCAGTATCCTACGGGAAATTATTTATCAATGTGTTTATGCAGATATTGCCCATCAGACTATGCTCCATGAAAGCAGAGGCATTTTGTATTTTATTTACTGATGTATCCTCAGCACCCAGTGCAATGCTGGCACCTGCCAGTGTTCCATGGAATAAATGAATAAGTAATCCCTCCCACAATGATGACATTTAGCCTAATTTTCCCTTTCACTGTTATGTACAACTCTGTTATAAAACTTTTTAGTTCACTTGACCAACTATTATATTTACTATTTCAGTAAGGCAAAGTTTTATAAGTTGCTGTTTTAGTGGATATCTTCCAAATTTCTTTTACTTGCAAGTCATACACAAAACCACTTCACAATGGCTTTAGCAAAGGAAAAGAAAATGTGCTGGCAGAGAAACAAAGTATCTTAGGGAGTACCAGGGCAGAACTATATCCCTGGTCTCTTAGAGAACTGACCCCAAGAACTCAATAGCTGCTGGGTGCGGTGGCTCACACCTGTAATCCTAGCATTCTGGGAGGTCAAGATAGGTGGATTGCTTGAGCTCAGGAGTTTGAGACCAACCTGAGCAAGAACAAGACCCCATCTCTACTAAAAATAGAAAAACTTGCTGGGTGTCATGGAAGTGTCATGTAGTCACAACTACTCAAGCGGCTCAAGCCAGAGGATCACTTGAGCCCAAGAGTTTGAGGTTGCTGTGAGCTAGGATGACTCCATAATACTCTACCAGGGCCACAAAGTGAGACTCCGTTTAAAAAAAAAAAAACAGCTTCCATCAAGTCAGGCATCAGTTTTTCCTTCCCTTCTGCCTTCACCTAGCTTTTTTCTATATTTTTCCTCCCCTCTGTCTTCTCCATCCCTTCCTGTTTCTCCCTAGACAGTTCACAGTAACATTTTCTGCTCAGAGTCCACAGAATCTCATTTCAAGCCACCTGCAATAGCAGAGTCCCAGTTACAAACTCGTGGGAGAAGCCCTCCAATTGGCCCAGGCTGACTCAGATGTCCCCCTATGATCCTGTGAACTGAGGTTGGGTCTGAGAAGACAGGACTGGCTCATTAGTGAGGCAGACACCCCGCGTAGTGACTGCTGCTTGTCTTAGATGTCATACACATTGAATTCTCCTGGAAGAAGGCTTCACCTTTCTCTCATTACTCTATGCCTGTGCCATGCTGCATGACTTAAGGCTGACTTGGCTGCAGTGACAAACACACACCAAAACCGTAGTGGCTTGACACAATAGAATGTGTTTCTCTTTCTCTTATAACAGTCCTGGGAAGACATTAAGGTCCACAGGGCACTGTTGGTGTGGTTGCTCAGGGATCCAGGCTTCTGTCATTCTTTTTTTTGGGGGGGGGGGGCGGGGAGGGGTCTTCTGTCATTATAAGGCTCTTTTGTTCCATAAGACTTACCTGCAGCTGCCTCCAGCCACTAAAAGGGGTAAGAGCATGGAGGAGCTAACTGGGAGGCTTTTAGGACAAGGCCTGGAAGAAGTTGACAATCCACTGGAAAGAGCCTGGTTTCATCAACACCCCTGACCACAGGCAGACTAAAGAATGAAGTCTATCTGGTTTTGTGCTCATGTAGGAGAGAATGCATTTTAGTATTCAGCCAGCACTTCTGCCCTCTTGGAGAGCACATCCCTACTATCATGCCAGAACTGGGTTATCAGTCTTTTTCAACTTTGCCATTTCCTGCTCCATTTCTTCTCCATTCACCTGAATGTGTTCTGAACAGGACTGCTTCCCACCCAGCTCCCCACCCATCCACTAAAATTGCTCAAGTCAAAGTCAGCAATGATCTCCTTGTTGCTGAAACAATGATTGGTTCTCAGTTTACACCTGACATACTAGCTCCTAGGCACCATTAGTCCACAGAAATTATCTGCTTACGAGGCATCAAGAACACTATGAAATTAGCTGGGTGTGGTGTCACATATCTGGAGATCCAGCTCCTGGGGAAGCTGAGGCAAGAGGATTGTTTGAGCCCAGAAGTTCGAGGTTACGGTGAACTGCACTACAGCTTGACCAATAGAGCAAGACATTTTTTCTGAAAAATAAAGAATTCTCTCGGTCGAGGTAGATGGATTGCTTGAGCTCAAGAGTTCAAGACCAGGGCGGCGCCTGTGGCTCAGTCCGTAAGGCGCCGGCCCCATATACCGAGGGTGGTGGGTTCAAACCCGGCCCCGGCTGAACTGCAACCAAAAAATAGCCGGGCGTTGTGGCGGGCGCCTGTAGTCCCAGCTACTTGGGAGGCTGAGGCAAGAGAATTGCTTAAGCCCAGGAGTTGGAGGTTGCTGTGAGCTGTGTGAGGCCACTCTACTGAGGGCCATAAAGGGAGACTCTGTCTCCACAAAAAAAAAAAAAAAAGTTCAAGACCAGCCTGAGCAAGACCAAGACCCTGTCTCTGAAAAATAGCTGGGCATTGTGGTGGGTACCTGTAGACCTAGCTACTCAGGAGACTGAGACAAGAGAATCACTTGAGTCCAAGAGATTGAGGTTGCTGTGACCTATGACACCATGGCACTCAACCCCAGGGCAACTAAGTGAGACGCTTGTCTCCAAAAATAAAAAACCACAGAGTAGGTGGTGAGGAGCAGCAGACATGTGTAGTGGGTGTAACTACTCAAAGATGGGTTCTTTGTCTCATTACTTTTTTTTTTTTTTTTTTGAGACAGAGTCTCACTGTGTTGCCCTGGGTAGAGTGCTGTGGTGTCACAGCTCACAGCAACCTCAGACTCTTGGACTTAAGCGATTCTCTTGCCCCAGCCTCCCTAGCAGCTGGGACAACAGGCGCCCACCACAAGGCCTGGCTATTTTTTGGTTGTAGTTGTCATTGTTTGGCAGACCCACCAGGTCTGGTATATGGGGCTGGCACCCTAGCTGCTGAGCTACGGGTGCCAAGCCACTGTTTTTTGTTTTTTTTTAAGAGACAGAGTCTCGCTTTGTCACCCTTAATAGAGTACTGTAGTGTCACAGCTCACAGCAACCTCTAGCTCTTCGGCTTAGGTGATTCTCTTGCCTCTGCCTCCCGAGTAGCTGGGACTGCAGATGCCTGCCACAATGCCCAGCTACTTTTTTGTTGAGGGAATGGGACATAATTATAAGAGGGACTTTATACCTAATAGATGCAATCAGTGTAACCTAATTCTTTGTATCCTCAGTGAGTCCCAAAACAAAATTACTAGGAATTTAAAGATGGCAACAACAGAGCAGGTCTCAGGCCTGTGACGCTGATTCTGCCCGTGGGTGGGCCCACACTCTCAAATTTCAGCCCTCACCATCTTCTCCTAAAACACCCAGCTCCAGCTACACTGGCCTCCTCGCTGTTCTCAAAGTGCCAGCTCAGAGGTCTTTGCACTCCTTTCCATGTCATTGCTTCTATTCTGTTGTTGCAGTTTGACCGAGGCCAGGTTTGAACCCACCACCCTCAGTATATGGGGCCGGCGCCCTACTCATTGAGCCACGGGCGCCGCCCCAAGCTACTGTTTTTTTGAGACAAAGTCTACTGTTGGTACCCTGGGTAGAGTGCTATGAGGTCATACCTCACAGCAACCTCAAACTCCGTGGATGTAAGTGATCAATCCTCTTGCCTCAGCCTCCCGAGTAGCTGGAGGATGACAGGAACCTGCCACAATGCCTGGCTAATTTTTTCTGTTTCTCGTAGAGATGGGATCTCACTGTTGCTCAGGCTGGTTTCAAATTCCTGAGCTCAAGCTATCCACCCCGTCAGCCTCCCAGAGTGCTAGGATTACAGGTGTGAGCTACCCCGCCCGGCCTGTCCCATTACTCTTAAACCTATAAAACATAGTTTTAAAGATCAAAAAAGAAAAAAATTTTTTTTTGAGACAGAGTCTCACTTTACTGCCTTTGGTAGAGGGCTGTGGAGTCACAGCTCACAGTGACCTCAAACTCCTGGGCTTAGATTCTCTTGCCTCAGCCTCCCGGTAGCTGGGACTACAAGCGCCTGCCACAACGCCCAGCTATTTTTTGTTGCAGTTTGGCCAGGGCTGGATTTGAACCCACCACCCTCAGTGTATGGGGCCAGCACCCGACCCACTGAGCCACAGGCACTGCCTAAAAAAAAATTTTCTTTTATGACAGAGTCTTACTCTGTCTGCCAGAGTAGTAAAGCTCAGTGGCACCATTATAGCTCACAGCAACCTCAAACTCCTGGGCTCAAGCAATCTGCTTGCCTCAGCCATCCCGGTAGCTGGGACCATAGGCATGCACCACCATGCCTGGCTAATTTTTCAATTTATTTAGTATCAACTGGGTCTCACTTATGCTCAGGCTGGTCTCAAATTCCTGAGCTCATGCAGTCTACCTGCCTCGGCCTCCCAGAGTGCTAGGATTACAGCTGTGAGCCACCATGCCTGGCCAAACCTAAAATAACTTTTTTTTTTTGTTTGTTTGTTTTGAGACAGAGTCTCACTCTGTTGCCCTGATAGAGTGCCAAGGCATTATCAGACTCCTGGGTTCAGGTGATTCTCCTGCCTCAGTCTCTGGAGTAGCTGGGATTACAGGTGCTTGCCACCATGTTTGGGTAATTTTTCTATTTTTAGTAGAAATGGGGTCTTGCTGTTGCTCAGGCTAGTCTTAAACTCCTAAGTTCCCAAGATCCTCCTGCCTCGCCCTCCCAGAGTGCTAGGATTACAAGCATGAGTCACCATGGCCCACCTAACTTTTTTTTTTTTTTTTTTTTTTGAGACAGAGTCTCACTCTTGTCTCCTTATGTAGAGTGCTGTGGCATCAAAGCTCACAGCAACTTCAAACCCCTGGGCTCCAGTAATCATCTGTCTCAGCCTCTGGAGTAGCTGGAACTATAGGCAAGTAGTACAACACCCACCTAATTTTTCTGTTTTTGGTGGAGATGAAGTCTTGCTTCACAACGGCTGGTCTGGAACTCCTGAGCTCAAGTGGTCCTCCCACCTCGGCCTCCCACAGTGCTATAATTACAGCGTCTGACCCAAAGATCAAATTAGGAATTTCTGGGGGTCACGGTGTAGGGCACACTTCTTGAGAGTGGGACACAATTATAAGAGGACTTAACCTAATAGATGCAATCAGTGTAACCTAATTTCTTTGTACCCTCAGTGAATCCCAAAACAAAATTACTAGGAATTTAAAGATGGCAACAATAGAGCAGGTCTCAGGCCTGTGACGCTGATTCTGCCTGTGAGTGGGCCCACATTCCCAAATTTCAGCCCTCGCCATCTCCTAAAACACCCAGCTCCAGCTGGCACTCGCTGTTCCTCAGAGTGTCAGCTCAGAGGTCTTTGCACTCCTTTCCATGTCAGCACTTCTACTGAAATGTTCTCCAGACATCTAATGGAGGTTGCTCCCTCATAGCTTCCTATGTGTGCTCACGTGTCACCATCTCAGTTATGCGTGCCTTAACCACTTTGAACAGCCCATGGAAAATTGTCCTTTTCTAGCCAAGCCGCTTTCATTGCCTTTTTTCTCAGGAGTACTTAACTGCCATCTGATAGATTTCATAGATTTCACTCAATTGATTATTGCCTGTCTCCTCCCACTGAGATGTGAGCTCCTCATGGCAGGGAGTTTTGTCCGCTGTTGTATTGTTCACACCTAAATCAGGGCCTGGCATATAATAGGTGCTCGATAAAATACTTATTGGCTGAATTAATGACTTTGAAAAATAGCTATATATATTTTTTGTTTGGTTTTATTTTATTTTTTCTTTTTGAGACAGAGTCTCCCTATGCCGCCCTAGGTAGAGTGCTGTGGCGTCACAGCTCACAGCAACCTCAAACTCTTTGGCTTAAGTGATTCTCTTGCTTCAGCCTCCCAAGTAGCTGGGACTACAGGCACCCACCATAACACCAGACTATTTTTTTTGTTGCAGTTGCCATTGTTTGAACACGCCAGCCTCGATGTATGTGGCCTATGCCGTAACCACTGTGCTATGGACACTGGGCCTTTTTTGGTTTGTTTTTTTTGTTGTTGTTGCAGTTTGGCCGGGCTGGGTTTGAACCCGCCACCCTCGGCATATGGGGCCGGCGCCCTACTCATGAGCCACAGGCGCCGCCCATTTTTGGTTCTTTTTTTTTAAGACAGAGTCTCACTTTGTCACCCTTTGTAGAGTGCTAGGGCGTCATAGCTCACAGCAACCTCAAACTCTTGGGTTCAAGCAATTCTCTTGCCTCAGCCTCCCAAGTACCTGGGACTATAGGTGCCTGCCATAATGTCTGGCTATTTTTAGAGAGGGGATGTTGCTCTTGCTTGGGCTGGTCTGGAGCCTGTGAGCTCAGGCAGTCCACCCACCTGGGCCTCCCAGAGTTCTAGGATCATAGGCGCGAGCCACCGCACCCAGCCCTAAGTATATTTGAAAAAGAGCCAGAAAGAGTTTGTAGAAATTATGCTCGGCACCCGTAACATAGTGGTATGGTGCTGGCCGCATACACTGAGGCTGGAGGGTTTGGAACGCAGCCCAAGCCAGCAAAGCAACAAGGACAACTGCAACAAAAAAAAAAGCCGGGCGTTGTGGTGGGTGCCTGTAGTCCCAGCTACTTGGGAGGCTAAGGCAAGAGAATCGTTTAAACCCAATAGTTTGAGGTTGCTGTGAGTTGTGACACTGCAGAACTCTACCTAGGGCAACATAGTGAGGCTCTTGTCTCAAAAATAAAAAAGGTTTGTAGAAATTAAAAGCATCTTATTTTATGTTGTATTCCTTTTATTATCAGTGAGGGTAAGTATCAGTTCATATGTTTTTTGGAAATAATGTGTTACTTTCTTGAGAACTTTTCGTTCACATTCATTAACCATTTTGTGTAAGGCTTTGAGTTGAGTTTGGATTTTATAGGTGAAGTTAAAGGCACCAATGAGACAGCCAGACAGACCTAAGCTATTAGTTCCAGAGCCTGTTAGGTTTTAAGTCATTCTAGACATAGCGGTCAATCTAGGATTCCCTTCATGCTGCTTTAGGTGTCTTTGGGCCTTGCAGCTTTGTCTTCCCTGAGATGCATCTCAAATAGATGTGTTTCTCAGCATTCTGCCAACACTTTTTAAACTTAATATACTTTTTGTTTCTCAGGCTTACGGTGAGGGCTCCGGTGCTGACTGTAGACGTCATGTTCAAAAGTTAAATCTACTTCAGGGACAGATTTCAGAACTGTCACTCAGGTACGGTTATTGGAGAGGAGCACAGTTTTTGTCCTCCTGCTTTCATATTTCCTGAATAGTGGATGTATACAGTGAAAAGGTTGCTTAGACTTCCACGTCTTACCATATAGCAGTTGAATACTCTGAGCAGTCCCCCCTCTGAAAATAACTAAAACATGCTGGCTGTAATATTCTAAAAGCACTAATAAACTGACAGGAAAGTAAGTAACCCTCAGAGGTAAAAAATGAAATAAAAGCCAAAATCCAGAGAGGAAGCACCTGAGCCACTGGGGTGATTGAAGCCTGATGCTCTGCACCCTCCATGTAGACTGGGGAGGGATACGAGAGACAGGAGACAAAGACTAGGGCCTGGTCAGTGTGGAAGGTCCTAGGAGACATCCATTCAAATCCAAGTCCCCAAAGGACTCCACCCTCAGTATACAAACACACCCACTCTGTGACAGGTAGGTTCTCTGTTTCACAATGGCTGAAGAGGGAGAAATAACCTCTCCAAAATTTTGGAAGCATGAAGAAGCTGCTGCATGGATTTTTATCCTTTTATACTAGGGCTGAGAATTTTTCATTTGTCTCAGAAAGCAAAGATAAATGCAACTCCTCTTTGAAGCAACATGTCTTCTACCCAGGCCTTAAAGAATTCCCACAGATAAGGTTCCAAGTCACATGTACTGAAGTGTTAAAAATCCTTAAACACTTGAGGAAACATGTCACCATGGGCAAAAAGACCACAGAAACAACAGTCAGAAAAGTTGGATGCAGGCTGGGCATAGTGGCCCATGCCTATAATCCTACCACTCAGGGAAGACAAGGTGGGAGGATTTCTTAAGGTCAGAAATTTGAGACCAGCTTGAGCAACACCAGAAACAAGACCCCCATCTCTATTAAAAATGGAAAAATTTAAAAAATAAAATAAAATGGAAAAATTAGGGCAGCGCCTATGGCTCAGGGAGTAGGGTACTGGCCCCATATACTGAGGGTGGTGGGTTCAAACCTGGTCCCAGCCAAACTGCAACAAAAAAATAGCCAGGCATTGTGGCAGGTGGCTGTAGTCCCAGCTACTCAGGAGGCTGAGACAGGAGAATCACCTAAGCCCAAGAGCTGGAGGTTGCTGTGAGCTGTGACGCCATGGCACTCTACCGAGGGTGACAAAGTGAGACTCTCTGTCTCTAATAAAAGAAAAAAAAAAAAGGAAGGGCGGTGTCTGTGGCTCAAGGAGTAGGGCGCCGGTCCCATATGCCGGAGGTGGCAGGTTCAAACCCAGCCCCAGCCAAAAATCACCAAAAAACAAAAAGGAAAAATTAGCCGGGCCTTGTGGTAGGTGCCTATTTGAGGTTGCTGTGAGCTAAATTGGCACCACAGCACTTTAGCCCAGACAACAGAGTGAGACACTGTCTCAAAAAAAAAAGTTAAGACGCATGAAGATTGCCAAATATATAATAGTACAAGTTTAATATATTTAATAAAAGTGGGGTTATTTATAGGCCAGGTTTGGTGGACCACACCTGTAATCCTAGTACTTCGGGACACTAAGTAGAAGGATTACTTGAGGCTAGGAGTTTGAGACCAGCCTGACAAAAGTAACATCTTGTCTCTACAAAAAATAGAAAAATTAGCCTTATACAGCGGCATGTACCTCTGGACCCATCTACTCAGGAAACTAAGGCAGGTGAATTGCTTGAGCCTAGGAGTTTGAGGTGCCAATGAGTTACAATGACGACTTTGCACTATCTGAGACCCTGTCTCAAGAAAAAGGGGGAGTGGGGTTTGCACACCTGTAATCCTAGCACTCTGGGAGGCTGAGGCAGGTGGATTGCCTGAGCTCATAGATTCAAGACCAGCCTGAGCCAGAGCTGGACCTCATCTCTAAAAGTAGCCAGGCATTGTAGTGGGTGCATGTAGTCCCAGCTACTCCAGAGGCTGAGACAAGAGAATTGCTTGAGCCCAAGAGTTTGAAGTTACTGTGAGCTGTGACACCACAACACTGTACTGAGGGTGACAAAGTAAAACTCTGTCTCAAAAAAAAAAAAAGAGGCAGGGGGAGTTGTAGTATGAAGGACTTTAACTAATAGCTAAGTATATTTGCAAAAGAACTAAAAAGAGTTTGTAGAAATTAAAAGAATAGGCTCAGGGCCCGTAGCACAGTGGTTACGGTGCCAGCCACATACACTGAGGCTGACGGGTTCAAATCCAGCACAGGCCAGCTAAACAACAATGACAATTGCAACAAAAAATAGCCAGGCGTTGTGGCAGGCACCTGTAGTCGCAGCTACTTGGGAAGCTGAGGCAAGAGAATCACGTAAGCCCAAGAGTTTGAGGCTGCTATGAGCTATGATGCCACAACACATTGACAGTGGGGAGCAAGATGGCAGCCGAGTAACAGCTTCCTTGCATCTGGGCACCGTGAGTCTGGGGAGATAGGAAGGACTCCAGGCATCTCTGGCTGGTGGGATCTGCCTATCATCACCGCTGGGAGGATACAGGGAGTCAGCGAGAGACTTCTGGACCCCAAGACGAGGACTAAAACAGTGGAAAAACGGCAAGTGGTCGCGTGTGTTCAATCCGTCTAAACCCGCTCGCAACTTCCACAGGCACGAGAACTTAAAGAGCAAGAGGAAGTGAAAGGAAAATTAGGGCAAGGAAACAGATAAAAGAAATCACTCATGAGGAAGAATCAGCAGAAAACTCCAGGCAACATGAAGAACCAGTCCAGAACAACCCTGCCAAGGGACCATGAGGTAGCTACTGCAGATGATTCCATCTATAAAGAAATGTTAGGAATGACAGAAAGGGAATTTAGAATACACATGTTGAAAACAAAGAAATGATGGAAACAATGAAGGAAACTGCTAATAAAGTGGAAAATAACCAAAAGGAAATACAAAAACAGAATCAAATAAGAGATGAACGATATGAAGAATATAAAAAGCATATAGCAGAGCTGAAGGAACTGAAACAGTCAATTAGGAAACTTAAAGATGCAATGGAAAGTATCAGCAACAGGTTAGACCATGCAGAAGAAAGAATTTCAGAGGTCGAAGACAAAGTTCTTGAGATAACTCAGATAGTAAAAGAGGCAGAAAAGAAGAGAGAAAGCAGAACTTTCACTGTCAGAATTATGGGACTTTATGAAGCGTTCCAACATACAAGTTATAGGAATTCCAGAAGGGGAAGAAGAATGCCCCAGAGGAATGGAAGCCATACTAGAGAATACTATAAAAGAAAATTTCCCAAATATCACCAAAGATTCTGACACACTGCTTTCAGAGGGCTATTGGACCCCAGGTCGCCTCAACTCTAACCGAGCTACTCCAAGACACATTGTGATGAACCTGTCCAAAGTCAAGGCAAAAGAAAAGATTCTGCAAACTGCCAGGAGTAAGCGCCAGTTGACCTACAGGGGCAAATCCATCAGAGTGACCGCAGACTTCTCTAATGAAACTTTCCAAGCAAGAAGACAATGGTCATCTACCTTTAATCTACTTAAACAGAACAATTTCCAGCCCAGAATTCTGTACCCTGCTAAGCTAAGCTTCAAAATTGATGGAGAAATCAAATCATTTATGGATATACAAACATTGAGGAAATTCGCCACAACAAGACCAGCTCTACAGGAAATACTTCAACCTGTTCTGCACACTGACCACCACAATGGATCAGCAGCAAAGTAAGAACTCAGAAATTAAAGGACAGAAACTAACCTCCACACTGATGCAAAAGATAAAACTAAGCAATGGACTCTCACCAAATAAGACGAATAGAATACTACCACACTTATCAATTATCTCAATAAATGTTAATGGCTTGAATTCCCCACTGAAGAGACATAGACTGGCTGACTGGATTAAAAAACACAAGCCATGCATTTGCTGTCTGCAAGAAACACACCTGGCTTCAAAAGACAAAGCTCCGAGTCAAGGGTTGGAAGACAATTTTTCAGGCAAATGGAATTCAGAAGAAAAGAGGAGTTGCAATCTTATTTTCAGATACATGTGGATTTAAAGCAACTGAAGTCAAAAAAGACAAAGATGGTCACTTTATATTGGTCAAGGGAAAAATACAACAAGAAGACATTTCAATTCTAAATATTTATGCACCCAATTTAAATGCTCCCAGATTCTTGAAACAGACCTTACTCAGTCTGAGCAATATGATATCTGATAATACCATAATAACAGGGGACTTTAACATTCCTCTTACAGAGCTGGACAGATCCTCTAAACAGAAATTAAACAAAGATATAAGACGGGCGGCGCCTGTGGCTCAGCGGGTAGGGCGCTGGCCCCACATGCTGAGGGTGGCGGGTTCAAACCCAGCCCCAGCCAAACTGCAACAAAAAAATAGCCGGGCGTTGTGGCGGGCGCCTGTAATCCCAGCTACTTGGGAGGCTGAGGCAAGAGAATCGCCTAAGCCTAGGAGTTGGAGGTTGCTGTGAGCTGTGTGATGCCACGGCACTCTACCAAGGGCGATAAAGTGAGACTCTGTCTCTACAAAAAAAAAAAAAAAAAAAAACAAAGATATAAGAGGTTTAAATGAGACCCTAGAACAACTGTGCTTGATAGACGCATATAGAACACTCCACCCCAAAGATAAAGCATATACATTCTTCTCATCACCCCATGGAACATTCTCCAAAATTGATCATATCCTGGGACACAAAACAAATATCAACAGAATCAAAAGAATTGAAATTTTACCTTGTATCTTCTCAGACCATAAGGCGCTAAAGGTGGAACTCAACTCTAACAAAAATGCTCGACCCCACCCAAAGGCATGGAAATTAAACAATCTTCTGTTGAATAACAGATGGGTGCAGGAAGAAATAAAACAGGAAATCATTAACTTCCTTGAGCATAACAACAATGAAGACAAAAGCTACCAAAACCTGTGGGATACTGCAAAAGCAGTTTTGAGAGGAAAATTCATCGCTTTAGATGCCTACATTCGAAAAACAGAAAGCGCATGAATAATCTCACAAGCAATCTTACGGAATTGGAAAAAGAAGAGCAATCTAAGCCTAAACTCAGTAGAAGAAAAGAAATATCCAAAATCAAATCAGAGATCAATGAAATTGAAAACAAAAGAATCATTCAGAAAATTAATAAAACAAGGAGTTGGTTTTTTGAAAAAATAAATAAAATAGATAAACCATTGGCCAGACTAACGAGGAATAGAAAAGTAAAATCTCTAGTAACCTCAATCAGAAATGATAAAGGGGAAATAACAACTGATCCCACAGAGATACAAGAGATCATCTCTGAATACTACCAGAAACTCTATGCCCAGAAATTTGACAATGTGAAGGAAATGGATAAATATTTGGAATCACACCCTCTCCCTAGACTCAGCCAGGAAGAAATAGAGCTCCTGAACAGACCAATTTCAAGCACTGAGATCAAAGAAACAATAAAAAATCTTCCAACCAAAAAATGCCCTGGTCCAGATGACTTCACTCTAGAATTCTATTAAACCTTCAAGGAAGAGCTTATTCCTGTACTGGAGAAATTATTACAAAAAAGTAAGGAAGAAGGAATCTTGGCCCCAACACATGCTATGAAGCAAACATCAACCTGATACCAAAACCAGGAAAAGACCCAAACAAAAAGGAGAATTTCAGACCAATCTCACTCATGAATACAGATGCAAAAATTCTCAACAAGATCCTAGCCAATAGATTACAGCCTATCATTAAAAAAGTCATTCAGCATGATCAAGTAGGCTTCATCCCCGGGATGCAAGGCTGGTTTAACATACGCAAGTCCATAAATGTTATCCACCATATTAACAGAGGCAAAAATAAAGATCACGTGATGCTCTCAATAGATGCAGAAAAAGCATTTGATAAAATCCAGCATCCTTGTCTAATTAGAACACTGAAGAGTATAGGCATAGGTGGCACATTTCTAAAACTGATTGAAGCTATCTATGACAAACCCACAGCCAATATTTTATTGAATGGAGTAAAACTGAAAGCTTTTCCTCTTTGAACTGGAACCAGACAAGGTTGTCCTCTGTCACCTTTACTATTCAACATAGTGCTGGAAGTTCTAGCCAATACAATTAGGCAAGACAAGGAAATAAAGGGAATCAAAATGGGAGCAGAGGAGGTCAAACTCTCCCTCTTTGCTGATGACATGATCTTATAGTTAGAGAATCCCAAAGACTCAAGCACAAGACTCCTAGAAGTCATCAAAAAATACAGTCATGTTTCAGGATATAAAATCAATGTCCACAAGTCAGTAGCCTTTGTATACACCAATAACAGTCAAGATGAGAAGCTAATTAAGGACACAACTCCCTTCACCATAGTTTCAAAGAAAATGAAATACCTAGGAATATACCTAACAAAGGAGGTGAAGGACCTCTATAAAGAAAACTATGAAATCCTCAGAAAGGAAATAGCAGAGGATATTAACAAATGGAAGAACATACCATGCTCATGGACAGGAAGAATCAACATTGTTAAAATGTCTATACTTCCCAAAGCAATTTACGTATTCAATGCCATTCCTATCAAAATACCAACATCGTACTTTCAAGATTTGGAAAAAATGATTCTGTGTTTTGTATGGAACTGGAAAAAATCCTATATAGCTAAGGCAGTTCTTAGTAATAAAAATAAAGCTGGGGGCATCAGCATACCAGATTTTAGTCTGTACCACAAAGCCATAGTGGTCAAGACAGCATGGTACTGGCAGAAAAACAGAGACATAGACATTGAAAACCAAGAAATGAAACTAACATCTTACAACCACCTAATCATCGATAAACCAAACAAGAACATACCTTGGGGGAAAGACTCCCAATTCAATAAATGGTGTTGGGAGAACTGGATGTCTACATGTAAAAGACTGAAACTGGACCCACACCTTTCCCCACTCACAAAAATTGATTCAAGATGGATAAAGGACTTAAATTTGAGGCATGAAACAATAAAAACCCTCAAAGAAAGCATAGGAAAAATACTGGAAGATACTGGCCTGGGGAAAAACTTCATGAAGAAGACTGCCATGGCAATTGCAACAACAACAAAAATAAACAAATGGGACTTCATTAAACTGAAAAGCTTCTGTACAGCTAAGGAGACAATAACCAAAGCAAAGAGACAACCTACACAGTGGGAAAGGATATTTGCATATTTTGAATCAGACAAAAGCTTGATAACTAGGATCTATGGAGAACTCAAATTAATCCACATGAAAAAAGCCAACAATCCCATATATCAATGGGCAAGAGACATGAATAGAACTTTCTCTAAAGACGACAGACGAATGGCTAACAAACACATGAAAAAATGTTCATCATCTCTATATATTAGAGAAACGCAAATCAAAACAACCCTGAGATATCATCTAACCCCAGTGAGAATGGCCCACATCACAAAATCTCAAAACTGCAGATGCTGGTGTGGATGTGGAGAGAAGGGAACACTTTTACACTGCTGGTGGGACTGCAAACTAGTACAACCTTTCTGGAAGGAAGTATGGAGAAACCTCAAAGCACTCAAGCTAGACCTCCCATTTGATCCTGCAATCCCATTACTGGGCATCTACCCAGAAGGAAAAAAATCCTTTTATCATAAGGACACTTGTACTAGACTGTTTATTGCAGCCCAATTTACAATCGCCAAAATGTGGAAATGGCCTAAATGCCCACCAACCCAGGAATGGATTAACAAGCTGTGGTATATGTATACCATGGAATACTATTCAGCCATTAAAAAAAATGGAGACTTTACATCCTTCGTATTAACCTGGATGGACGTGGAAGACATTATTCTTAGTAAAGCATCACAAGAATGGAGAAGCATGAATCCTATGTACTCAATTTTGATATGAGGACAATTAATGACAATTAAGGTTATGGGGGGGGAGCAGAAAGAGGGATGGAGGGAGGTGGGTGGGGCCTTGGTGTGTGTCACACTTTATGAGGGCAAGACATGATTGCAAGAGGGACTTTACCTAACAATTGCAATCAGTGTAACCTGGCTTATTGTGCCCTCAGTGAATCCCCAACAATAATAGAAAAAAAAAATTAAATTTAAATTAAAAAAAAAAAAGTGAGCTGTGACACCACAACACTGTACTGAGGGTGACATCATAACTCACAGCAACCTCAAACTCCTGGGCTCAAGTGATCCTCCTGTCTCAGACTTCTGAGTAGTTGGGACTACAGCTGTCCGCCACAATGCCCAGCTAATTTTTCTAATTTTTTAGTACAGACAGAATCTTACGTTTGTTCAGGCTGGTCTTGAACTCCTGAGCTCAAGCAGTCCACCTACCTCGGCCTCTCAGAGTGTGGCTAGGATTACAGGTGTAGCCCACCTTGCGTGGCCTAAATAGATTAAAAATAAATTCTGAGTAGAGAATTCATGAAATAGAAGATAAACCTGAAGAAATTATAATGCAGTATAGAAATATTAAAGAATGGGCTTGGTGGATGGTGCCTGTGTCTCAAAGGAGTGGGGTGCCGGCCCCATATGCCAGAGGTGGCAGGTTCAAACCTGGCCCCCGCCAAAAACTACAGAGAAAAAGAAAAGAAAAAAATGGGCTCAGTGCCCGTAGCACAGTGGTTACGGCGCTGGCCACATACACGGAGGGTGGCAGGTTCGAACCCCACCAGGGCTAGCTAAACAACTGCAACCAGAAAGTAGCCAAGCATTGTGGTGAGCACCTGTAGTCCCAGCTGCTTGGAAGGCTAAGGCAAGAGAATCGCTTGGGCCCAAGAGTTTCAGGTTGCTGTGAGCTGTGAGGCCACGGTACTCTACCCAGGGTGACATGGTGGAACTCTGTCTCAAAAAAAAAAAAAAGATTAAAATATGAGGAAACGTTGAGAGAGATGGAGAATACAGAGAAGAGTTCCAGCAAGGAAGAATTACAACAATAAAGCCAAGGCAACATTTGAAGGGATAAGAGTAAAGCATATTCCAGAATCAATCAAAAAACTTAACATTCTTAGATTCAGGAAACAGAGTAAATGTATATAGGAAATCCTAATTAATCTACAAAAACGTTACTGGGGCCAGGTGCAGTGGCGCATGCCTGTAATCCTAGCACTGTGAGAGGCTGAGGTGGGTGGATTACCTGAGCTCAGGAGTTCAAGACCAGCCAGAGCAAGAGTGAGACCCTGTCTCTAAAAATAGCCTGGTGCTGTGGCAGGCGCCTATAGTCCCAGTACTTGGGAGGCAGAGGCAAGAGAATCACTTAAGCTCAAAAGTTTGAGGTTGCTGTGAGCTGTGACGCCATGGCACTCCACCAAGGGCAACATGGTGTGACTCTTGTCTCCCAAAAAAATAATAAAATGCAAAAAAAAAAATACCATTTATAGTAGCACCAAAAAATGAAATAGGTCTTCCAGGGCACTGAACAGATAGGTAAGAGATAGGTTTTTTTTTTAATGAAATAGGAATAAAAGGTCTTCCAGGGAACTGAAATAGCAAAATAGGTCTTCCAGGGAACTGAAGAGATAGGTAAAAAAAAAAAAAAAATATATATATATATATATATATATATTATATATATTTTTTAATGAAATAGCGATAAAAGTAACAAAAAGCATAAGATCTGTTCACTAAAAACTACAAAATATTGTTCAGAGTAATTAAGATTTTAATAGATATATAATAGCATGATTATGGATTAGAAAAGTCAGCATTGTTAAGATGTCAATTCATGCTGATTTGTAGAATCAACCTAATAACAATCAAAATTCTAGTAGGTTTTTATTTTTTTTTTTGTAGAGACAGAGTTTCACTTTATGGCCCTCAGTAGAGTGCCGTGGACTCACACAGCTCACAGCAACCTCCAACTCCTGGGCTTAAGCGATTCTCTTGCCTCAGCCTCCTGAGCAGCTGGGACTACAGGCGCCCGCCACAACACCCGGCTATTTTTTGGTTGCAGTTTGGCTGGGGCCGGGCTTGAACCGGCCACCCTCGGTATATGGGGCCGGCACCCTACCGACTGAGCCACAGGCGCCGCCCCTCTAGTAGGTTTTTAAAAAGTAAATTGATATGTTGAATAATTTTGATAAAGAACAAAGTTGGGGTGGTGCCTGTGGCTCAAAGGAATAGGGCGCCAGCCCCATATGCTGGAGGTGATGGGTTCAAACCCAGCCCCAGCCAAAAACTGCAAAAAAAAAAAAAAAGTTGGAGGACTTTTTTTTTTTTTTTTTTTTTTTTTTGAGACAGAGCCTCAAGCTGTCACCCTGGGTGGAGTGCTATGGCATCACAGCTCACAGCAACCTCAAACTCCTCCTGTGCTCAAGCGATTCTCCTGACTCAGCCTCCGAAACAGCTGGGACTACAGGTGCCCGCCACAATGCCCAGCTATTTTTTGGTTGCAGCCGTCATTGTTTGGCAGGCCTGGGCTGGATTTGAACCCTCCAGCTCAGGTGTATGTGCCGAGCCTGGAGGATTTCTTTAATTTGGTTTCAAGATTTACTGTTAAGTATAAAGCTGTGCTACTCAAGACTATGATATTGATGAAAGACTAGACATATAAATGACATCAGCAAGTGAATGGATAAACCAAGTGTGGTGTAGTCATACAATGGATTACTACTCAGCAATAAAGATGACATGGGAAAATCTCAAAAAATACTGCTGAGTAGAAGAAGCCAGACACAAAAGAGTACATATTGCATAGATGGGTAGTTCTCTGGGAAGCAGGGCAAGTTGCCTGCAAAGGCACATGAGGAAACCATTTGGAATGATAAAAATTTTCAATGTCTTGAGGTGGTAAAGAAATCTCATTTATCAAAGCCTATCTAACTACACACTTAAATTGGGACTGTTTTTTAAAATTTTGTTTTGATGTAGAGATTGGTACATCTTAGTATATGTTAATTATAACTCTATAAGTTAATTTTAAGGGAACAAAATCTCCCCCTAAACAACAACATAATGAACTTGCAAAAGACAGAAAACAAAGGCAAGAACTAAGAAGGCTCCAGAGAGAAAAGAGCTCACCTACAAAGGAAAACAGACACCAGTTGCTCAGGGCTGACATTAGAAATGAGAAGGGCTGTCTTCGGAATGCTGAAAGATGCCCGTTAGTGGGATTGAGTTCTTTTTTTTTCTTTTTAGAGACAGAGTCTCACTTTGTCACCCTTGGGGATTGAGTTCTTATCAGGGCAAGAGGAGCGGAGTTCTAGCCACACTGCTCACCTGACCTTCTCTGTTGTGGCCATATGCCAGGGTGGGTGTTTCCACATGCATGATCTCATTTTGTCTTCATAATAGCTCTGTAAGGATTACCGACTTTTTATAGACAAAAGAACAGAGGTAGAGGTGTCCCTATATGGTAGAGCATGGGTTTCACTGGAGAGTGTTCCCATCTAACGTGATATAACAACCTTGTCTGACCTGGGAGGACCTGGCCTCAGGACTTACCTCCAGCCTCCTGTGTCAAACGTCTTCACTGGCCATCCATCCCCACTTGGAACTGCAGAGGCTTG
Source organism: Nycticebus coucang (assembly GCF_027406575.1). Taxonomy (NCBI): domain Eukaryota; kingdom Metazoa; phylum Chordata; class Mammalia; order Primates; family Lorisidae; genus Nycticebus; species Nycticebus coucang. The sequence goes on from NC_069796.1 coordinate 83,972,875, forward strand.
GGCTCTTGGAGGCTAGATGGAGTCACTGACAGGTCAAGCTCAGGAAACCTGTCTTGTAATGGCTGAGACATTATCGTCCCTGTTCCAGCCCCAAGCAGGGCTCATGTCTATATGTTGCCTCATGTATCTTTGCTGTCACTTGTTCAGTATTGTCCCCATTTGTGGAAGAGGAAACTGACACAGTGATGTACCCCCCTCACACACAGCCAAGCCAGGAAGCAAAGTCCTGTCTCTCTTAAGTCAGGAGCCTGCCCCCTCTGCCCGTGTCATATTTCTTATTACCAGCCCAAACCAGAGGAAACAAATGGCCCCTCTGCCCAGGCCTTCTGAATGCCAGAAGAGAACTGAATCACATAAGGACACATGTACAATCTTTCTCTAAGGTCTCTGGAAGGACATGGAGGTGCCAGTGAGGAAGAATCAGCGGGTCACCGGCAAGCTGAGAACGTGAGTCCATAGCACACCTGGTGGCGCTGGGAGATGGTCAGGCTTCCACTTAGGTAGCCATTAGGCCTTTGTGCAGCAAATGCCTACGGTTGCCACCAAAGGACAGGTGCTTGGCTTAAAGCTATAGGGAACACACCAATGACTAAAACTGTCCCCATTATAAGGGTGGAAATTTGGGGTATGAACTATTCCAGTTCTCTGTGGGGAAAGGGTACTGGTGTAGAACACACCTGGGTTTCCGTTTCCCCTTGCTCTGGACTGCAAACTTCTTGAGAGGGATGATCACATCCAGTTGTTCCCTGTCTCCAGCGACTAGTAAGAAGACTGGCAGAGTAGGCACTCAGGCAGCGATGGGGCCTATGTGTGTAAGAGTTTCAGTGACTGCTGAGGTGATGCCATTTGAACAGTCAAACTGCTATGGGGACGTGGAGCACTGTGTCCTGCCAGGCTCCAGGCTGTGGGGACAACCGCCTACCTGAGGGCAGTCATCACACCCATACTGGTCCCCTCACCACCTGGTCTTCATATTTTTATTCTAAACAGAGGAAAGAGCTCTTCTGGCATCATTGTGTCTGTGCTTCCAATTTGGTCCATTTATAGACTTAATTTTACAACATTTTTATTATAAAAAATACTTCTTTGTACCCTGACATTTTCACCTATATCATTCATTCATTCTTTGTTGCTATCTAGTTTTCAATTTTTTTTCTTTTTGTTTTTTTTTTTTGAGACAGTTTCATTTTCTTGCGTTTGGTAGAGGGTCATGGCATCACAGCTCATGGCAACTTCAAACTTTTGGGCTCAAAGAGATTTTCTTGCCTCAGCCTCCTTGATAGCTGGGACTACAAGCACCTATCACAATACCTAGCTATTTTTTACAGACAGGATCTTGCTCTGCATCAGGCTGAGATTTTCATTTTTTATTTGTGTATTTATTTATTTTTAGAGACGGAGTCTCACTGTGTTGCACTGGGTAGAGTGCTGTGGCGTCACAGCTCACAGCAACCTCCAGCTCTTGGGCTTAGGTGATTCTCTTGCCTCAGCCTCCCAAGTAGATGGGACCACAGGTGCCCACCACAACGCCCAGCTATTTTTTTTGTTGTTGCAGTTTGGCCAGGGTTGGGTTCAAACCCACCACCCTCGGTATATAGGGACGGCACCCTACTCACTGAGCCACAGGCACCGCCCAGGATTTTTATTCTTTAAAAGCATTTACAAAATATAGTGGATGTGCCCATATTGATTCCTTAGTATGGGGCATTTAGATTGTTTCCATGCTTTTGCTCTTACAAATAATGTTTGCTATTAATGGCCCTGAGACTAGCCTCTCCGTGCCTTTTCTGTGTGTAGAGTCACTGAGTCAGAGAGCAGACTTTCATGGAGTTCCCGACAAGTTGTGCCCTCCTACCTTCCCAAGGCCTGTGCCAATAAGCCCCATACCCACTGGCATCCTAGGATTGTGTTCCCACACCTTCCAGGCAGATGCCTTTCCTGGAGTCACGGTAGACCTGGGACCCAAGAGCCTCAGACCTAAGAGTTGGGCTGGGGATTTTCAATAAAACTGCCTCTTTCCAACTCTCCCAATCCTATAGGAAAAAGCACAGCCCTCAGGGAGCCGCTGGGTGAAGTATCTGGAAAAGGACTCCCAAGAACCAGAGCTGGAAGGAGTGTACTTTGACAAGCAGCTCTCGTCCAGAATAGGGGGGGCAGCTCGGCCCTCCAGTCAAGACCTGCCTAGAAAAAGGTGCTAAGCATGTCTCCCGTCCATCCCTAGGCCAGCACCCATGCTGCCCCTGCAGTGGGGACTGATGAGCCACTGCAGCCATCAGCCAAGTGGGGGAAGCTTGGTGGCAAGCATCAGTAGGCAGTATAACCAGGACAACTGCCATCACTGCCAGCCCTTGGCCAGGGTGGGCAGGATGCCGGCGTAGGCACCCTTTATGGTTCTCATGATCCCAACTGTCTCAGACTGCAGTGTCCTGAGGGAAGAATTTATTTTAAGGGCAGGGCTGAAAAATGAAGCATGACCAGAGTAGCCAGTGCAGCTGAGAACTTTTAGCCTAGAGAACCAAAGACCTCACTTTGTGGAAAGTTCTGCTCCAGGCTTCCTCTGTGCATTTCTGTCAGTTTTCTGGAAAGATTGCCTTAGGCTGAGCATCCATGTTCTTCAAAGGGGCAGATGCTTTGGGGAGCAGATTCTGATTTCAACTAAGAACTTTGTAACAACTATGTGCTATAGAGCCCAGAAACGGCCAGGGATGCAGTTGGACAGTAAGAGCTGCCATCTGGGAAGCTGGAGGGATGAGAAGGCTGCGCCTGGGCTGTTGGACCGGGTGACCATGGAAACAGTCCCTGGGGACACCATTTGATGACAGGATTGGACTATTGACAGCACTGTCCCTCTGCCAGGAAATGGAGCCAGAGCACAGTTCAACTTCCATGCAGCTTTGATGCCCAGGACTCAGGAGACGCTGAGGTCACCTTGGAACCCCAGGTCAGTGATGGAGGACAGTGTTATTCTGTGGTCCAGTGACCACTGAGCATCCATGGGATTTTTTATTGTCTTAATTTTTTTAACATTTGAAGTGTAAGAATTCTACTGCCCCAAAGCCCAACCTCCTGCCTGAGGTTATCTTTTTTTTCTGAAGCCACCTTCCCTCTCTATTCTGTACCCCATTTCCCTCCTCTCAGTGATGAACTCAGGACCAGAGGGTGCTCTGACCCTGGGAGTCCAACAGAGGTTGGCCGACAGGGATTCTTTGAATCAGGAGTGGGACACCTTTGTCCAGTGGTGGTCAGAGGGCCTGCCCTGGATTTCTGGGCAAGTGCTTCCCTCTGCATCTGCAATCTCCAGTTGTGAACTCATGTGAGACCCTTCATCATCACTTGGGATGTTTTTTTCTTTGAGACAGAGTCTCATTCTGTCAGTCTGGGTAAAGTGCCATGGCGTGACAGCTCATAGCAACCCTCCAACTCTTGGGTTCCAGTGATCCTCTGCCCTCAGCCTCCCAAGTAGCCTATCCCCACCTGCTAACCTGTGGACCAGCAAGTAGTGAGCTTCAAGCATAGGGCAAGATAGCCCCAGGGCAGCAGGCCTGCTGGGCCCTGGCACTTAATTTCTTATTAATGGCAGGATAGCCATCTTCTCCATTGCTATTTCAGGGATCCAGAAGCCTGATCCGGGATGTGAGACAAGACAGCCACTGCCTCCAAAACTCTGCGGACTTCAGCTCCAGGGAACTTGGTGCTCCCCTGCAGGAACTACAGAGTCCTGCTCAGCAGCTCAAATCCACAACTTCTAAATGGGCACAATTTCTCCTGTCAACTGGAGACAGCTCCCATGTGGACATAGAGCAACAGAGGCCACTGCAGAGGGGCACCAGGTCAGCTCGTTCAGCACAGGCTGACCAAGGGACCCGCAGGGCCCAGACCCCAAGGGAAGGCCACCTCAGCAGGCCTACCACCACGGTCCAGCTTCCTGAGTCCACACTCACTACATCTGGATCTAAGAGACCCTGCTGGAAGGCTTCTGGGCAATTGTGGGACATGGGGACTCCTTGGGCAGAGAGCAGGTCCTTGGCCAAAGGGGCACCAAAGCCCCCACCCATGCGACTGTGTGAACTTTTTACAACGGGGGAGGACTTTGATCTTTGAACCAAGACTAGCATGTTACTAATTTAGGTACACTCTGTACACCAGCCCCTTTCCACTGGACTCTAGGTGCTTTATAAGGAGTGTAATGTATGAGAAGGACCAACAATAAACATTACTGTGAAACAAATCATTTCTCTGGTGGCAATTTGACAGTAAGGACAATATTGTTGATTAAAGTGCTGATACATTTAATTATAGATTGTTTACAAATATAACAGGATGGCTACAAAGGCATCTTCTTACTTTAAAAGCTGCTGACTTGTTTAGAAATGAGAAAATTGAACTATGGTGATTAGGAGAGAAGGGACAGCCCTGGGTAAATGTCACACTGCCACCCTTCCTTCGTGAGCCCTTCCTGGTTCCCCAGTGAGGAGCCCATAGCGCTGGCTGCCCCATTGTCCCAGTTCTCCAGGCTCCCTGACAGCTCCTTAGCTGTACCTTATCTAAAATCAGAATATTTCAGGTTTCTAGCAGAAAATCAACTGTCAGTGTACTATTAGTGTACTATTTTATTAAAAAAAAAAAAAAATCAGAAAGCCATTAAGCAAGACTTATTCTTGGCTGCTGGTGTGACCCTGGTAGGGGAGAGGCCAGAACACACTGTAGTGAGCCTCAGCAGCCTCTTGCAAGGATGAGGGCAGGGCCCACGCTGCCCTGGGAAGCTGCAAGGAGCCAGGGCCCCTAGGGAGACCGAGCTAGTTTCTCAGACATCAGCACGCACTCTCCCCTCATGTCACTTGTTCTGCTGTTGGAATGGCTTCATGCACCCCACCCCCCCGATTCTACAAGAAAAAGGCAGAGAAACTGGCTTGTGCACAGGCCTGCATCCTACACTAGCTCAACACAACTACGAGACAAACAAGGAGGACACAGAGATGGGCAGAGGTGGTCACAATGGTGGTGGGTGCTTTGAATACTGGATGGTGTCCAGAGCAGCCCCAATGTCATAATTCTTGGTCTGGAGAAGCCTGGTGAGCCAGCCGCCTTCATCAGAGAACCCCATTGACAGCATCTGGGACAGGGACTCGATCAGCCTTGGGTCAGCCTCTGCCAGAAACAGTAAGAAGCCATGAGCAAGGATCACTGAGCCCCATGTGCAACAACCCAAGGACAGACAGTGGCATCCCAGCTTTAGCCAGGAAGTACCTGTTGCCCACTGGGGGATCTCAAGCCCTTCCAGGAATCCTCAAGAAGCAGTGGCTGACAAGCATTTTCTGTAAAAAAAAGGCCAGCCTATAACTGCTTCTAGCTGGCTGTGCCACAACTACTCAGCTCTGCCACTGTCGCACCAAAGTGGTCAGATTGCATGGAACAAATGCGTGTGGCTGTGTTCCAATAAAACTTTATTCATGGGCACTAAAATCTGAATTTCTTTTCTTTTCCTTTTTTGTTTTAACACAGTTTGGCCGGGGCTGGGTTTAAACCCACCACCCTCGGTATATGGGGCCGGTGCCCTACTCACTGATTCACAGACGCCTGAAATCTGAATTTCATCTAACTGTTGAATCATTCTTAGCCCATAGGCTACAGCATGCCCATTGCTCTGAGGTACAGAAGATAACACACTACTGGCAGCCCAAAGGCTGACTCACAGGTTATTCCACACTTTGCTGTCACTCTGGGTAGAGTGCGCTGGCATCACAGCTCACAGCAACCTCCAACTCCTGGGCTCAAGTGAGTCTCCTGCCTCCACCTCCCAAGGAGCTGGGACCACAGGCGCCCGCCACAACACCCAGCTATTTTTTGCAGCTGTCGTTGTTTGGCAAACCCAGGCTGGATTCAAACTCGCCAGCTCAGGTGTATATGGCTGGCGCCCTAGCTGCTTGAGCCACAGGTGCTGAGCCCACTTTTTTTTTTTTTTTTTTTTTGAGACAAGAGTCTGACTATGTCACCCTTGGTAGAGTGCTATGGCATCATAGCTCACAGCAACCTCAAAGTCTTGGGCTAAAGCAATTCTTTTTGCCTCAGCCTCCCAAGTAGCTGGGACTATAGGCTCCCATCACAGCGCCTGGCTATTTTTTAGAGACGGGTCTCACTGTAGCTCAGGGTGGTTTTGAACTTGCTAGCTCAGGTGATCCGCCTGCCTCAGCCTCTCAACAGGTGTGAGCCACCACGCCTGGTTTGTTTTATGTGTCACTGCCACATGATAATAGGAACCCAAACTGGTATCGGCTATCTCTTTTATTCAGGATGATGCTCTGGCTGCCACAGTCCCCACCCCACTCTGTTGCTTTCCAAACTGCTCCATTCATATGGTGGCTTCCTGCCTGGCTCCTACAGGGATCTTAGCCATGAACCCTGCTCTAAGGGCAGCCCTCTACATGCAGAAAGTGAAGATGGTCTGCGTCCCTTGTTCCAGTACCACAAGCCAATGCCTTGCCTTCTAGCCACACCTGCCTTCTCCATTCTTGGTCCAGTGTTACGTCTTGGAAATTACTGAAAGTAACTGGGCTCACTTACTATCACTCAGTATAAAGGACAAAGCGCACCCTGATCATCTCTGCGTCTACAGACAAGCTCCACACAGAGAACACTGTGTCTTTTGGTTTATGTTGCTAAAATCAGAAGGTGACAGGAAGCTCAGAAAGAGAAAGGAAGGAATACAAAATCTCCTGCATTCACTTGCCTGGTGGAAGATGTGGGTACAGGGCAGCTTCCTTCAGCCCTGTGGGTCCTTCCTGAGAAGGGTCCAAAGAGCTTGGCCCTTCTGAGTCTGGCATCTGTAAAGACTGGAGTTCACCTGTTGATGGGTCCACTTCTTTTGAAGACAAATGGGTCCAGTCATCATCTCCTCCGGAACAGTTATCAGATTCCATCTGTTCCTGAAACAAAACTCACCATGAACATACAAGGGACATGAGCAACAGGCCAGCCTGGCCACAGTACCAGTTCCCAGAAGGGTCCACATGTGTGAGCGAGGGTGGGGTGGGGTGTGTGTGTGTGTGTACTTGTGCCTGTAGGCAGGGCTGGCAAGGAGCCACAGGCAACAGTGAGCCACTCACAAAAACCAAGTATACATGGCGTAGTTTTCTTTACAAAGTTCTGGCAGAAAGTTCAGTGACTTAAATGCCATAACATGACTCTGCAACAGGACCAGGGTCCTGTGGGCTGCATAGGTGATAGGGATAAGGCAGCAGTGTGGGGCGGAAAGCTCTAGGGGCAGAGGCAGGCGGGTGTGAGCTTGCCTCAGGCTGCCCCACGGACTCCAGGGCGATCTTTTTCATTTGCTCTGTCAGAGACTGCTCGGGGCCTTCAACGTTCCCTTCTGGCTTGCTGGGGTCAGAAGAGCAGCTGCTTGGCTGAGAGCTACTCTTCTCTTCTGTGCTGGAACTCTCAGTAGAAACAGGCATCAGGCGGCTTCTTTTCCCTCCATGTTCCACATCAATATCAACTTCGATGCCTAGAGGCCAGGGAGGAAACGGAAAGCTATGATGTCCCCAGAGGATGCGCCTGCAGGTAGGGTCTCGGCATGTGGGGACTGCAGGCTCATGAAGGTCTCCTGTCTGGTCCCCGCAAGCCTGTAAGGACTAGGAAGGTGGTACTCAGCACGTGGACAGACCCTGGACTGTACCATGGAACTTGGCCTCGAGTCAGGCAGCCTGCAGGGGACCCCCACGACACAAAGCTGTGAAGCAGAAGCTTCACACAAAGCGTGAAGTCCTTTGAGATCTTCAAATTCCTTTTGAACTGCTTCTCCCAAAATTCTGGCCCCATTATCTCCTTACCTTCTAAATGCTCTCCCAGTACATCCACCGTGTTGGGCCTTTCTCTTCCTCTAATTTAGTAAAACATTCACCTCAGCTAATATCCAAGGTCAGTTTCTAAGCCACAAAGTCCACAGAGACCTTGTTTTCCCTAAACCATGCAGGACCACAGGCTGCATAGTCTCAGCTGGCTGTGCCAGGCCCTAAGAACACGGTGAGACTACGTGTGGCCAGATGCCCCAGCCACAGTGAAGACCGAGTGCCTCACCACGCCAGCATAGGACCTTTGTGCTATGCCCAGTACACATTTATTTTTTAGTTCAATAGATTTAAGGATACCAGTGGTTTTCAGTTACAGAGATGAACTGCACAGTGAAGTCTAGGCTTTTAGTGTACCCATCACCCAAAGAGTGTACACCATGCCCTATACACTAGGGTTCTCCGCAGGGAGGTGGGCGGGCCCTGCCAGCGAAGCATGAGGCCCCAAGGATGGCAGGACAGGGTGGCCCGTGCACCTCTAGGCTCATACACACCAGGGATAGCGGGTAGAATCACCTGCACCATTTTTTTTTTTTTTAATTTAAATTTATCCAAGGACTGACACCCACAGCTTAGAGCCAGCAGTTCCCAGTGGAAGCTTAGCGCACATCCCCGGCCTCCTCATGCCTGTGGTGAGCCTGCTCTTGCCCGAGGCTCCAGTTCACGTTTGTTTGTTTCTCTAGACCAGTATCTACCATCCTTCCCCATTCGGTGTTTAGGTTAGTAGCATTTCATAAATATTATTCTTTGCTGGGCCAAGCAGTGGACATGACTATGTCCTTGTATAGATTTTTGTTTTCCTCTACTAACAATGCCCTCTTTTCTCATTTGCTAACTTTCCCCGTTTCTCCAGCAACGTCTCTATGGTTTTGTATAGAGTGAAGCAGATCAGAGGCCCTATGAGTTCGGTATTTTCCCTGAAGAGTGCCCCACAGCCCCAAGCCTCCTGCTCCAGCCAGGGCTGCCAGCACTCTGGGCAGGGGCCTGGCTGCGCGGCGGGGACAGCCTTTACTCGGCAGACTCCTTTTTCCTCTCTCCTGTTAGGTCCCCTGTTTCCTAACACCTTTGTTCTCAATTCTGGGTTTGTTCATTTAGTTCATACCACAGTTAACATCCTGCTTTCATACACATTTTAGGTGAGTACAGAATTTTACGTTGAAAAACCTTTTAACTGACTTCTGAAGTCATTAGTTGTTCAGTCTCCTAGCTTCCCATGTTTGCTCTTCATTATTCCCAAGCATGTAAGTGCCCTGAAGAGCTATAGGAGCCCCTTCCTCATATGCAAGGCTCTGACATTTGACAAGCACAAGCTTTGCTGTGGGGTCTTTCTCAGTCATTGTCCTAGGGCCCCTTTCAATTTACAGATTAACGTCCTTCGTGCCCAAACTGCCTCGTATTCTGTGTTCACATCTTCCTTTTGGTTTTCTGTTCTCTTGCTGGAATTCCTTTTCATCCTATATTGGGCTTCTAAGATTGATCTTCTATAATAATTTTCTCATCTTTTCTCTCCTCTATTTTTTTTTTTTTTTGAGACAGAGCCTCAAGCTGTCGTCCTGGGTAGAGTGCCCTGGCATCACAGCTCACAGCAACCTCCAACTCCTGGGCTGAAGCGATTCTCTTGCCTCCACCTCCCAAGTAGCTGGGACTACAGGCACTCGCCACAATGCTTGGCTATTTTTTTTGTTATAGCTGTCATTGCTGTTTGGTGGGCCCAGGCTGGATTTGAACCCGCCAGCTCAGATGTATGTGGCTGGTGCCTTAGCCGCTTGAGCCACAGGCGCCAAGCCTCTCCTCTATTTTTTTTTTTTGCATTTGGAATATTTCCTTGACACAATCTTAGAATCTAAGCCTTCAGGGTGGTGCCTGTGGCTCAGTCGGTAAGGCACCGGCCCCATATACCGAGGGTGATGGGTTCAAACCCGGCCCCGGCCAAACTGCAACCAAAAAATAGCCGGGTGTTGTGGCGGGAGCCTGTAGTCCCAGCTACTCGGGAGGCTGAGGCAAGAGAATCGCTTAAGCCCAGGAGTTGGAGGTTGCTGTGAGCTGTGTGAGGCCATGACACTCTACCGAGGGCCATAAAGTGAGACTCTGTCTCTACAAAAAAAAAAAAAGAATCTAAGCCTTCTTCTTTTTTTTTTTTTTTTTTTTTGTAGAGACAGAACCTCACTTTATCACCCTTTGTAGAGTGCCATAGTGTCACAGCTCACAGCAACCTCCAACTCCTGGGCTTAGGTGATTCTCTTGCCTCAGCCTCCTGAGTAGGTGGGACTACGGGCGCCCGCCATAACGCCCAGCTATTTTTTTGTTGCAGTTTGGCGGGGGCCGAGTTTGACCCACCACCCTCAGTAGATGGGGCCAGCGCCTTAGGCGCCCTACTCACTGAGCCATAGGCACGGCCCGAATCTAAGCCTTCTTTAGAAGTTTTTCTTTTCTGGCTCGGCAACTGTAACTCAGTGATTAGGGTCCCAGCCACATACACTGGGGCTGCCGAGTTTGAACCCAGCCCAGGCTGCCAAACAATGACAACTGCAAGAACAACAACAAAATAGCTAGGCGTTTTGGTGGGGACCTATAGTCCCAGCTACTTGGGAGGGTGAGGCTAGAGAATTGCTTAAGCCCAAGAGTTTGAGGTTACTATGAGCTCCAACGCCATGGCATTCCATCCAGGATGACACAGTGAGACTCTGTCTCAAAAAAAAAAAAAAAAAAAAAAAAAGTTTTTCGGGCGGTGCCTGTGGCTCAGTCAGTAGAGCGCCAGCCCTATATACCGAGGGTGGCGGGTTCAAACCCAGCCCCGGCCAAACTGCAACCAAAAAATAGCCGGGCGTTGTGGCGGGCGCCTGTAGTCCCAGCTACTCGGGAGGCTGAGGCAAGAGAATCGCCTTAAGCCCAGGAGTTGGAGGTTGCTGTGAGCTGTGTGAGGCCACGGCACTCCACCGAGGGCCATAAAGTGAGACTCTGTCTCTACAAAAAAAAAAAAAAAAAAAAGTTTTTCTTTTCTATTATTTTTTTAATTTTCAAAACCTTTGTTATTCTGTTCCCTTTGCTATCCCTTTTGTAGCATCCCACTCCTTTATACGGATAAAATCTTTTGTCTCTCACTGAGAATGTTGTCACTGTCTTCTCGGTGAAGACTTTTCCCTGTGCAGAGGCTTTCCGTAGATGTCTTGGTAAGCCTGGCTGTCTGACACTAGTGAGGCACTAAAAAACGGCCAACAGGAAGCCCTCTCTTGTCAGGCCAGGGCCATCATTTGCTTCCCCTCTGCACAGTGACTAGGGCCCAGTTGGCAGGAGCTAGGACTCTTCTGAGGCTCAGCCTCCCTCAATAGGGACTCCCATTTCCTGCCTGGCCAAGGAAACAGCTGCTGGGCCCACTGCTCACTCATGATGCCCAGTGTCTGGCTGGTGCCCTACCCTGCTCTGTGTCCCTGGTATCCCATAGCTGAAGCTTCCCTGGGTCAGGTGCCACTGGAGTCAAACATCAGGTCTCCTGCAAGGGTTGGCAAGGGCCATCACCTGGCTGAGTGGAGACCTGGAGTCTTAGTGACCTTTACTAGAGGCTTTCAACCTGTCCCCTTATTCCCTGGCGTGTTACTCACACCTGTCTCCGATTCCTGGCACCTGAGCAAAGAGTCATGCTTCCATAGGAGCCCCATGCAGGCACGTAGGTCTCTGACGCCTCTGCAGGTGCCTACCACACCCATTCATTTTCTGTCTTCCAAAATCTGACATCTTTTATCTCGACAGCTTTCTTTCCCTTTTCTTCTTGTCCACGTTGCTTTATACCCCTTTCCTTAAGTCTTTACTGGGATTTTAATAGAGTTGGAGGGGGCAAAGCTAAGAGCAGACTTAACTACAGCTACCTCTGTCTGCAGTATTTAAATTGTTTCTCTTTAGGTTGGGCGTGGTGACTCAGGCCTGTACTCCTAGCAGTCTGGGAGCCCAACGCAAGTAGATTGCCTGAGCTTATAGGTTCAAGACCAGCCTGAGCCAGAGCGAGACCTTATCTCTAAAAAATAGCTGGAGGCGGCACCTATGGCTCAGTGGGTAGGGCGCCAGCCCCATATACCAAGGGTGGCGGGTTCAAACCCTACGGATCGGCAAAAAATAGCCAGGCAATGTGGCGGGTGCCTGTAGTCCCAGCTACTCAGGAGGCTGAGGCAAGAGAATCACTTAAGCCCAGGAGTTGGAGGTTGCTGTGAGCTGTGGGACGCCACGGCACTCTACCGAGAGCAATAAAGTGAAACTCTGTCTCTACAAAAAAAAAAAATAAATAAATATTTGGATGTTGTGGCAGGCGCCTGTAGTCCCAGCTACTGCGGAAGATAAGGCAAGAGAATCACTTGAGCCCAAGTGTTTGAGGTTGCTGTGAGCTATAACTCCACGGCACTCTACTGAGGGCAACAAAGTAAGACTCCAAAAATAAATAAATAAATAAATAACAAATAAAATAAATTGTTTATCTTTTTTCTAACCTTTCTTTACAAGGTTGAAGCAAACAGAAAAGTTGAAAGAAATGTACATATTTTGGGGCGGCGCCTGTGGCTCAGTCGGTAAGGCACCGGCCCCATATACCGAGGGTGGCGTGTTCAAACCCGGCCCCGGCCAAACTGCAACCAAAAAATAGCCGGGCGTTGTGGCGGGCGCCTGTAGTGCCAGCTACTCGGGAGGCTGAGGCAAGAGAATCGCTTAAGCCCAAGAGTTGGAGGTTGCTGTGAGCTGTGTGAGGCCACAGCACTCTGCCAAGGGTGGTACAGTGAGACTCTGTCTCTACAAAAAAAATAAATAAATAAATAAAAAAGAAAAAAAAAAAAAAAAGAAATGTACATATTTTAAAATGGGTGAGTGATTTGACTCTTCTGTAAACAGAGGAGAAAGGTTATAGATTATAGGTTTCTCCAATTTGAAAACACCCGGATGGTTTATAGAGCTTACAACACCGTGCAGTGGCCTGTGACCTGCTGTCCCCAGAGCCTCTATGTTCGGGTGTGCTTATCAAAGATACTATGACCAGGAAGGCCCGTGCTACTTTACATTCTAAATGTCAGTGACTGCAACCTCCAAGCTAAGAACAGGCCTGGGTCTCAGTGGGGGACTCACTCAGCTGCTTCTTGCTGCACCTATGAAAAAAAGGCCTGGGCTCTGCACTTAGAAGACACTGCTCACTCCACACACACTGCCACTGGGAGCTGGCTGCTGACTCATTCCCCTTGGGCCCCTCCTCTGGGAACAGTCCCTTCTAAGCAGTTCATATGTGAGTCTGACTGCTTTAGTTCATCATAAAGGAAAAATATCCGTAAGTTCAACAATAGTTTCAGCCACAAAGCTTCTCCTCGGCTGTTTTACTGAAACAGTCCTTGTTTTATAGAGCTCCAGGTTCCTCCCTAGTTAGGATAAAGCAACTCTGTCCACTCAGAAGCCTCTAGCCTCCTCCCAAAGGCCTCTGGCACTTCCAAAATCATTCCTGTATGTCTTGAGTGGGGAATCCAGGTCATTTCTGACCAGCTCACCAGCACAGATGCCAAACCCAGAGCCACCAGGAAGTTTCAAAACAAGAGGCCAGGCCCCTCAGGACCTACTTACAAGACCAAGCAAGGCAGGGCCTAGACAGCTGTGCTGTTATAAAATTACCTGAAACTCGGGCGGCACCTGTGGCTCAAAGGGCTAGGGCGCTGGCCCCATATGCCAGAGGTGGTAGGTTCAAACCCAGCCCTGGCCAGAAACTGCAAAAAAAAAAAAAAAAAAATTACCTGAAACTCAACTTTTTTTTTGAGATGGAGTCTCAAGCTGTCACCCAGGGTAGAGTGCTGTGGCGTTACAGCTCACAGCAACCTCAAACTCTTGGGCTTAAGCGATTCTCTTGCCTCAGCCTCCCAAGTAGCTAGGACTATTGGCGACCGCTCCAACAAATACCTAGCTATATTTTTTTGTTGCAGCTGTCATTGTTGTTTTAGCTGGCTCCAGCCTCAGGGTATGTGGCTGGCACCCTACCCACTGAGTTATGGGTGCTGCCTGAAACTCAACTTTTTTTTTTTTTTTTTTTTTGGAGAGACAGAGTTTCACTTTATTGCCCTCGGTAGAGTGCCGTGGCGTCACACAGCTCACAGCAACCTCCAACTCCTGGGCTTAGGCGATTCTCCTGCCTCAGCCTCCCGAGTAGCTGGGACTACAGGCGCCCGCCACAACGCCCGGCTAAAAACTCAACTTTTTAATGAAGTTTCCACATAACAAAATATATACCAATCCTGACGCTCAGCCACGCTTGAGAACCGCTGTTCATTTCTGTGTCCTCCAGATAAACTTCCCATGGTCCCTTATAGCCCATTAATTGGAGGAATATACCTCAAAATTTAACTGCAATCTTTGAGCCCTTTACTATAGCCAGACAGGGTTTAGGCATACTCTTCCTTTTGATGAGACTCTGATCACTGCTCCACCCTCCTTGGGAAGCATAAAGAATAGCAATTTTAGGCCGGGTGTGGTAGCTCACGCCTGTAGTTCCAGCACTTGGGAGGCTGAGGCAGGTGGCTCGCCTAAGTTCACAGGTTCAAGACCAGCCTGAGCCAGAGTGAGACGCTATCAAAAAATAGCTAGGCAGGCTTGGCGCCTGTAGCTCAGTGAGTAGGGCACCAGTCACATACACTGAAGCTAACGGGTTCCAGCCTAGCCAGGGCTTGCTAAACAACAGTGACAACTACAACTAAAAAAATAACTGGGCATTGTGGCGGGTGCCTGTAGTCCCAGCTACTTGGGAGGCAGAGGCAGGAGAATCGCTTGATTGAGCCTACGAGTTGGAGGTTGCTGTGAGCTGTGATGCCACTGCACTCTACCGACGGCAACAGCTTAAGGCTCTGTCTCCAAAAAATAGCTGGGCGTTGTGGCAGGCGCCTGTAGTCCCAGCTCCTTGGGCGGCTGAGGCAAGAGAATCACTTAAGCCCAAGAGCTGGAGGTTGCTGTGAACTGTGATGCCACAGCACTCTACCAAGGGTGACATAATGAGACTCTGTCTCCAAAAAAAAGTGGAAAAATGAAAAAGAAAAAAGAGTATCAAAAGAATATCAACTTCTTTTCTTCATTCTCTCAAGAGCCTCTAACACTAGTACTAGTACAGAACCCATGGGTAGTCTGAGCTGTTTAATTCAGTAGCAGCAATACCAAAATGTTACTGTCTCAAAGCAAAATGAGTGGGGTTGAAGCAGATGGCGATCACACCCTGTAGCCACAGGAAGGGGTGGTAGGCAGTGTCTGGGCACCCCTCCCATCAGCATTCCTTTAGACATTAAAGACAACCTTTGAACTTGCTGGGTGGACACTGCCTGCCACTGCAGTACAAAGATGAGCTCTCTCTTCTAGTCTGTAATCACGATGCCTCATAACCTTGAACTGGAAGTCACCTTTATTTGCTGATTCTCACTGCCACAAGCTTAACCCTGCAGCAGCCACTTTCACACCCTTGGATGTATGAATGCAGCCACAGGAGGTATCTCAGAGCCTACACTGGAGGTCAGATGGCACCATGTCACACCAAGCACCTGCCTCCACTGCTCCCTTCCCCCAAGCTCTGTCATAGGCCCAGCACTCAGAAACACCCATGGAAGCTTTGAGGTTTGCAAACAAGGAGAAAACAATAAATGGCATCTCCACTAATGACTACCCAAGTCCTCAAGTCCAAACCTCAAGGCTCAGTTTAGGGGGAAACGTGGACTATTGTTCTCTCAATGAAGGACAATTGGGGTGATAGGCTGGCCTTGAAACCATAGCTGGTCATCCTCCCTACGGGGATGATCCCAGCCAAATGGTGGTTGATGCTACTTCACTCCATTGTAGAAAGCTTGAAAATTTGTCAAGGAATTTAACTTGAGTTAACCCATCGCTTGGCAAAGGTTGATCTGAGGCAAGAAAACCTCACCAGTGGTAAGGACATGTCAATTACCCATTCCTCTGAAGGATCCCAGGTAAAAGTTACAGAAGGTACCTAGTGAGTTATTGAAGCCCTCAACTGATGGACAAGGATGGACAAGGATGGCTCACTCACCCAGAGGGCTGAGGGCAGCTGCCACGCTCTCCCCCACATTCTTCAGGAAATTCACACTGGGATCCTCTGATGGACCGGAAGCTTTGATTTTTTACAAACAAAAAGATACCTTTAATTCAGTGCTTTTGATACTCGTTACAGTCCTATTCACATTCTTGCCAAGGTCCCTGTCATCCCAGGTGACCTCCACCCCAGTCACCTCCTGGCTTCCTCCCCCTCCATCTCACTCTGCACCCTCCCCGACGTGGGCCTCTCTACCTTCTTCTGTGACCCCTGGTGCTTGGTTACCTCATGGGGCTTACTACGCACAGTAGGTAAATATTGACCACATCCTAGATATGTTATTTATTCAAAGTTAAACAAACATCCTCACCTTTGTTCGAAAGGATGAAGTGAATCAAAAGACACAGTAAGATTAATAAAATCAGAACCTAAAAATGTAGAATGCAAGCTGGGCATGGTGGCTCACGCCTGCAATCATTGCACTTCAGAAGGCTGAGGGGTTCAAGACGAACCTAACTAAGAGCAAGACCCATGTCTACTAAAAATAGAAAATTTATCTGGGTGTAGTGGCAGGCGCTTGTAGTCCCAGCTACTTGGGAGGCTGAGGCAAGAGGATCACTTGAGCCCATGAGTTTGAGGTTACATTGAGCTAGGCTGACAGCATCATGCTTAGAGTTGAGCAACTTTGGCTCTGATTTTCCTAACAATGATCACAAAAGAGAAGAGTGTATCACAGAGAGCCAGAGGCTGCAAGGGCCTCCTTCGTCTACTTGGGGGCACCTCAAGGGCAGCCTGGTGAGGTCAAAGAGCCAAGCAGTAAATTAATGGTCTCAGGCACTTAGGTACACCTTGGTTTCCCCATATTTGAAATGGAGATAATGATCCCCACTTTACAGGGTTCTTGTGAGGATTAAAGGGAAGGGAAGACTTTGAGGTGTTGAGCCCACCATGGGCATGGCAGGGATTCAGGACACACGGAAGGCTGGCTAAGAGACCTGCACACAGGGGACACCTGGCAATTCTCACCATTCAAAATCCACTTCAAATGCAAGCCTCACCTGATTCTGCTGTGGGGCTGGAGTGGGCATCCCCTGCTCGAGGAGGACGCGGACTCCAGTTCCCTGGTGGGCCCATCTCCCAGCCTGGCCACCCAAAGTGCCCATGTTTCAGCTTCCGGAGCCAGCGGCTATGAGAGAAGGCCTGGGGGGGATCAAGCAGACAGCAGGGCAGTAAGGAGCAGGGGCTTCTGCCACCCCGTGTCACACCTGAGGGCCGCATGGAGGACCTGCTCACCTCGGAGAGGTACCCAGAGGGACTGGGAAACACAAGCTTGCTGTGCCCCCTGTGCAGGCCCTTCCCCTCACAGACACCACACAGGTCATAGTTGGGGCAGACACTGCACTTGTAGCGTGTTCCCACCACCGGCCCGTTGCAACCATCGCAGATTACATTGGGGTGCACCATGTTGCGGGGTGCCTCCTGAGCACATGGGGGGCGATGGTCCCGCCGGCACTCCTTCTTCTCTGCAGGGAGGGAAGACAGAACCATTAGGGCATAGTCTCTTGAATTCCTCCCTCTCCCTTGTCACTATGAGACTGTCACAGCAGTCCCACCACCACCACCTCACTCCTTCCCGCCACTAAATCAACAGAGCAACCAAGAGCCTGTGAGGAGGATCCCAGTTCCAGCACCTGTTAACAGGCTCCTATGGCCCAGGCAGCAGCAACACAGCAGGGTGCTAGGTCTGCACACCTTGGGCCTTACTCCTCACTAAGGGCCCCAAAGGTGCCCCCAGCCCTAGGGTAAACACAGATCACTCTTTCTCACGCTAGCACTGCAGTTGTTATATCTCTGTCTTATGCAGCCCTTAGACTCCTGGCTCCTTCTTTGGAAAAAACTCAATTCCTATTTTTTCTCAGCAGGGAGCGTCTGATTTCAGGCAACACACCTTACCTTTAATATAGATTCGAAAGATGTCATCCTTCACGTAGGACATGGCCATTGTCAGTTCCTCATCACTGGAAAAGGCAACCAAGTCCCCGTCCTCATCTAGATTGTTTAAAAGACAGCACATAAGCACCCAGGGACTCAGTTGGACACCTGCCACTTAAGTGGCTGAGGTCAGTACTGAAGGGGTTCCTGTGGGGCTATAAACTGAAGCCCACCTGCCTGAGCCAACAGAAGCAGGGGTAAGGCAAGATGCACCTTCACTCTGGCACTGCTGGATGGCAAGTGCCCCAACCTAGGCCCTGGACCACAGCTGCATGCAGGAGGCAGAGGGCATGTATACATGGGCAGCAGCAATGTCTGGCTGCCTGCTGCTTGGCCTCTGGGCCAGCAGCCCCTTCAGAAAGGGGCCTCCTCAGGCCACATCTGACCTGGCCCAGATTCATCTTGAGCTGTGGAGATGAGCATGGGCGACCCCTCCTATGCCCTGTTCTCAAGGGGCCCAGCCTTCCCCACAATACCTGGGCTTCTGGTGTACTTTACTTTACTTTAGGAGTAAAGGAGATAGCTTATCTGCCTGCTTCCTCCCCCAACAAAGCTAATAAAAACTGTATTTGTATGTAGTCTCCAGTTTTTACACGTTAGCTGACAAGGCTGTAAAGCACCATCATGCAGGCCAAACTGCACCACACAGCTGCAGGCTTTTGGGACACCAAAGCAAAATCACCTATCATAAGAGTGGCACCAAGGGCTCGGTGCCTGTGGCTCGAGTAGCTACACCTGAGCTGGCCTGTTCGCATCCAGCCCGGCCCGCCAAACAACAATGATGGCTGCAACAAAAAAAAATAGCCGGGTGTTGTGGCAGGCGCCTGTGGTCCCAGCTGCTTGGGAGGCTGAGGCAAGAAAATCGCTTAAGCCCAAGAGTTAGAGGTTGCTGGGAGCTGTGATGCCACAGCACTCTACCCAGGGTGACAGCTTGAGGCTATGTTTCAAAAAAAAAGAGTGGTACCAAGGAGGGAACAACCCAAATGTCCCTCAACTAATGACCATATAAAATGTGGCCTGTCCCTATAACGAATATTCAGCCACAAAAAGAAATGCAGTAATATGGGCCACGACTTAGGTGAACCTTGAGCACATTATGCTAACTGCAAGGAACCACTTGTAAGACTACATTGTGTGGGGCACCTGTGGCTCAGTCGGTAAGGCGCTGGCCCCATATACCGAGGGTGGCAGGTTCAAACCCGGCTCCAGCCGAACTGCAACAACAAAAAAAATAGCCGGGTGTTGTGGCGGGCACCTGTAGTCCCAGCTACTCAGGAGGCTGAGGCAGGAGAATCGCTTAAGCCCAGGAGTTGGAGGTTGCTGTGAGCTGTGTGATGCCATGGCACTCTACCAAGGGCCATAAAGTGAAACTGTCTCTACAAAAAAAAAAAAGACTACATTGTATGATTCCATCTATAGGAAATGTCCAGTCAGGGCTTGGTGCCCGTAATCAGTGGTTACAGCTCGGATCACATACACCGGGCCTGCTAAACAATAATGACAACAACAACAACATAGCTGGGCGTTGTGGCAGGTTCCTGTAGTCCCAGCTACTTTGGAGACCAAGGCAAGAGAATTGCTTAAACCCAAGAGTTTGAGGTTGCTGTGAGCTGTGATGCTACGGCACTCTACTGAGGGCGACATAGTGAGACTTTGCCTCAATAAATAAATAAATAAATAAGCGGTGCCTTTGGCTCAAAGGAGTAGGGTGCCGGCCCATATACCAGAAATGGTGGGTTCAAACCCAGCCCTGGCCAAAAACTGCAATAAATAAATAAATAAATAAATAAAAAGAAATGTCCTGTTAGGGGAAAAAAATGTACTGAAAGCAGATGAGTGGTTGCTGCGGGGATAGGAGGATGGAGGGATGACAGAAAGGGTGTGGGGTTTATAAAGTGATGAAAAGATTCTAAAATCTATTGTGATGATGGTCCACAAACCTATCACTATGCTAAAAACCACTGAACTGTTTTCTCTGAATTGGTGAATTGTATAGTATGTGCGTTATAGCTCAATAAAATTACAAAACTAGCAGGAAGGGTGGCAGCACTCCAGAGGGAGGTACCAGCACTGTCCCCTCCCAGGGGCGGGCCTTGGCCACCAGCCTCCCTCCAGGCCACAACCGTCTCCTAACCCCACCCCCAGCAGCCATTGGTCACACTGGCGCAGCCGGAAACCGAACTAGCTCCTGGGCTTCCATCCCTACACTAACACCTCTGAAGAACGTTCTGATCCTGTCCGTCTCCCCATTGCCAATGTAGTTTGTACTCAGCCTGACCTCCGGCGTTCTCCTGGCGCTCAGTTCCCCACCTCTTCTGCCCAAGCGTCCAGGCCGCACTGCCCCGAGCACCCACCCCCCACCCCGCGTTGGTTTATCTGCGTCACTCCCTCTCCTCTGCCAGCTTTTCCTGGGATCTTCTGGGGCATTATCCGAACCTACCACTGGCAGCAAGATGTAACCCGAGTGCCCGCCTCACCGCTCTGTTCCCGCGGAGAGCCAGAGAGGACGCCCCGGCGCGTCCTCGCCAAGATCGGCACCATCATGGAAGGGGGAGGGGTGGCACCTACGCCCCCAGGCCCCAGAGGGCCAGCGCTGAGCAGAGAGGTCAGGGCCCCCTCAGTCACCACTCTTGGTCACCAAGCTGGTACGCCAGGCAGAACTGGAAGCCTATGCCAGCCAGAGCAGAAGCCCCCTTCACGGTCCACCAGATCGCCGAGAAAGAAGGGGGCGATCACCCCCGCCCTGCAGGGCCGGCCGCAGAAGGCCGGGTCGATCCTGCGTGTCCGCACCCCCGCGCGCTCCCGGGCCCTCTCACCGCGGTAATGCGCCTGAAAGCCGCCGGGCCGCAGCGCGGGGAACAGGGCAGCCACCCGGCTCAGTAGACGCTCGCAGGGCCTGGGGCCAGCTGCGGCCTCCGCTTCCGCCTCAGGCTCTGGGCTGAAGCAGAAGCTGAAGCGGCGGATCTCGCGCGCCGCGTCCTCCTTGCCCAGAAGGTAGGCCTTCACGGTGAACGACGCCATAGCCGCCGGTTAGGGAGCAGTACCACCCGCGTCGCCCGCGGTCCGCGGCGCGCGACTTTTGTGGAGAAGGCGGAAGCCCCGCCCCTGCCAGCCCCCTAAGGGGCGTGCCCTGTTCCTGCGGTCCCCACCCCCGCAGCTGCGCGCGAGTTGCCCTGTCTGGGCCCTGCGCCCTCTGCCCCCCGCCCACTGCAGCCCCCTCCGGGTGTCCCCGGTACTCTCATTGCAGACCCCTCACTTCACTGCCTCCAGTGCACTGGGGACCCCAGGAGACCAGTCCCGGCATTTGTCTGGGCTTGAGCTCCAGCCTCTGCACCTGGTAGGGGGGAGAGGATCCGCGGGGGTCCCGCCCCAGGCCCCTCCCAGACTGGGGCCTGGCTGTGACTCAGCAGTATGGTCACCAGGCCTCCAAGGATGCCTAAGGCAGGGCGGAAAGGGGACACAGAGAGGCTCGATACCAAGAGGCTCCTAAGCCGTCCAGTCGACACCGCTGGCCAGAACAGGCTGGCTGTTAGGGCGCTGTCACCACCCTGCCATGGTCAGCATCCCAGGTGGCAGCCTACTCCATTGCCTACAGCATCTCCATGATGGGCCCGTAACTGGGTTGAAGGACAGACCCTGAGTCTGGCCTGAGCACCAGGAAGTTACCTGTTTAATAGGGGTGCAGCTGAGAGGTACTGGAAGAACATAGGGCCAGAGGCTGGTGAGCGCTTCCATGTCCATCAGGCCTAAGAGCCACCTAAGCCTTTCGGGAGCGCAGTGGTCACCAAGGGTTCACTGTAGCCCAAGAGTCATGGGTGCCAGATACCACCTGTCAGCACAGGGTTCAATTCAGTAGATGGTGGCAAAGGGCCTGTGGGGGCTCAGGTCTGTTGGGCTCGCAGGAAGCCAAGGGGACAAACCAAAGTCCTCCAGCTAGGAAACCAAGAGACGCTGCTATTAGGTGACAAAAGTGACCTGTTCTCAATGCCTGCGCAAGAAGTTGGGTAGGAAGGGCATGTCACCTATGGAGCCTCCCAGGCAGAGTTCTGTGGGTAGGAGGTACGTAACCTGCTAGATCTAAATTATGTCCTTTCAAGCTGGGCCTGGTGAAAGGAGAGAAAAAATCTCCGGGGGTGGGAAACCAAGGGCTTGTTGAGTGGCTTGTGCCTAGTCAGGTGCAAAGGGACTCTGCCTGTAGGGGCATAGCAGGGCTTGTCCACAGGTGTGACTGAGTTTCCCCAAACGCTCCAGAGTGGGCAAGGCCAGTAGAGAGGACAGTCCCCACCCACGACGGCCCCTGTATCCAGCTGTGAGCCAGAAAGTGACTCTCATTCTCCTGGACCCACTGCCCTGTAGGAAGAACCAGATGCCCAGGATGGGTGCGCTAGGCACAGACTTGCGAACAGGTTGCTGGCCCAGCGTGACTCAGCAGCCCAGGAGCTTGTGGGCCACACAGGCCGTCCAGGGCCCAACCCCCTACCCCAGTCCCAGGCCGCTGTCCGAGTGGGCGGGGTGGCCAGGGCCAGGGAGCGCTGATTGAGGAAGGGCAGAAAGGCGCCGCCCGCCTGCCCCTAAGCGGCTAGCTGATGCCAGAACTCCTTTGCTTTTTCCTCATTCTGCCCCGTTTGAGACCGTGGTGGGTGTCGAGGAGGCGTGGAGGGAATCAAAAGAAGCCGCCAGAAGTGGGTCCCCGGGACGCTACAGGAGACCCCGGCCCCGAGGCAGCCCGCCCCTTCCCGGCAGACCGTGCGGCCGCGCGCCCCGCCCTGCCCCCACCCAGGGCTGCGGGAGGTAAACAGGGACCCGGCGGGGAACCCCCTGGCAGGGCCCTTTCCTCGCGGTCAGGCGGTCTGGCCCGCAGTGAGTCAGCGTCCCATGACTGCTGTCATAACGCGGGATCCCCGGCCTCTGCTGCCACTCAGCTCAGTGAGCTCTTATTTGGCAGAAGGAGTGGCAGAAGCGTCCTTGGCCTCGCAAGTGCTGGTACAGGCGTGAGCCACCGCGTCCGGGAGTTCTTCATTTTTTGGGGGGTGTGCAGTCAAGTGTCCCAGGACTGCCAGAGACAAGGCCACCACAGGATTCAGGCTAAGCTGGACCATATAAGACCACAGTAACCCTGGTTTTAAATAATAGTCAGTACAACTCAGTGACAATTATAACATTTTTAATTTAAAAGTTAATTTCTTGGGCGGTACCCATAGCACAGTGGGTAGGGCTCAAGCCACATACTTGGAGGCTGGCGGGTTTGAACCTGGCCCCAGGCCAGCTAAAACAACAATGACAATTGCAACAACAAAAAATAGCCGGGCATTGTGGTAGGCGCCTGTAGTTCCAGCTATTTGGGAGGCTGAGGCAAGAGAATCGCTTGAGCCGAGTTTGAGGTTGCTGTGAACTGCGATGCCATGGGGTTTTATCCAGGGCGACATAGTGAGACAATGTCTCAAAAAAAAAAAAAAAGGGCCAGGCTTGGTGGCTCACACCTGTAATCCCAGCACTTGGGCTGAAGGGGGTGGATTGCCTGAGCTCAGGAGTTTGAGACCAGCCTGAGCCAGAGCAAGACCCGTCTCTAAAAAATAGCCAGGCATTGTGGTGGGTGCCTGTAGTCCCAGCTATTTCGAAGGCTGAGGCAAGAAAATACCTTAAGCCCAGGAGTTTGAGGTTGCTCTAAGCTGGAATGTCACAGCACTCTACCCAGGGCAACAGCTTGAGACTCTGTCTCCAAAAAAAAAAAAAAAAAAGGTAATTTCTTTTTATTTTTTTGAGACAAAGTCTCACTTTGTCGCCCTTGGTAGAGTGCTGTGGCATCACACACAGCTCACAGCAACCTCCAACTCCTGGGCTTAGGCGATTCTCTTGCCTCAGCCTCCCTAGTAGCTGGGACTTATTTTTTTTTTTTTAGATTTTGGCCAGGCCAAGTTTGAACCCACCACCTCCGGTATGTGGGGCCAGCACCCTACTCCTTGAGCCACATTCACTGCCCATTATTTTTTTTCTTTCTTTTTTTTTTTTTTTGTAGAAACAGAGTCTCACTGTACCGCCCTCGGTAGAGTGCCGTGGCGTCACACGGCTCACAGCAACCTCTAACTCTTGGGCTTACGCGATTCTCCTGCCTCAGCCTCCCAAGCAGCTGGGACTACAGGCGCCTGCCACAACGCCCGGCTATTTTTTTGTTGCAGTTTGGCCGGGGCTGGGTTTGAACCCGCCACCCTCGGCATATGGGGCCGGCGCCCTACTCACTGAGCCACAGGCACTGCCCTATTTTTTTTCTTTAGAGACAGTCTTATTTTGTCACCCTCGGTAGAGTGCTGTGACACCACAGCTCACAGCAACCTCCAGCTCTTGGGCTTAGGCAATTCTCTTGCCTCAGCCTCAGGAGTAGGTGGGACTAAAGGTGCCCACCACAACGCCCAACTATTTTTTTGTTGCAGTTTGGCCGGGGTCAGGTTCAAACCTACTACCCTTGGTATATGGGGCTGGCACCCTACTCACTGAGCCACAGGTGCTGCCCCCCCAAAAGAAAAAAGGTAAATTCTTTTTTTTTTTTTGAGACAGTGCCTCAAGCTGTCACCCTGGGTAGAGAGCCGTGGCACCATAGGTCACAGCAACCTCCAACTCCTGGCCTCAAGCCATTTTCCTGTCTCTGCCTCCCAAGTAGCTGGGATTACAGGTGCCTGGCTATTTTTTTGGTTGCAGCCATCATGGTTGTTTGGGGGGCCTGGGCTGGATTCAAACCGGCCAGCTCAGGTGTATGTGGCTGGAGCCTTAGCCTCTTGAGCCACAGGTGTCCAGCCAAAAGGTAATTTCTTAAATCTCCTAAAACAAAGACTACAATAATGCTTTTTTTTTTTTTTTTAAGACAGAGTCTTACTTTTTATTTTGCAGTTTTGGCCAGGGCTGGGTTTGAACCCGCCACCTCTGGCATATGGGGCCAGCGCCCTACTCTTTTGAGCCACAGCCACTGCCCAACAGAGTCTTACTTTGTCACCCTCAGTAGAGTGCTGTTGCATTACAGCTCACAGCAACCTCAAACTCTTGGGCTTAAGCGATTCTCTTGCCTCAGCCTCTCAAGTAGCTGGGACTACAGGCACCCACCACAATGCCTGGCTATTTTTTAGAGACGGGTCTCGCTCTGGCTCAGGCTGGTCTCAAACTCCTGAGCTCAGGCAGTCCACCCCCTTCAGCCTCCCAAGTGCTGGGATTACAGGTGTGAGCTACCAAGCCTGGCCCTTTTTTTTTTTTTTTTTTTGAGACATTGTCTCACTATGTCGCCCTGGGTAAAACCCCATGGCATCACAGTTCACAGCAACCTCAAACTCGGCTCAAGCGATTCTCTTGCCTCAGCCTCCCAAGTAGCTGGGACTACAGGCAACCACCACAACACCTGGCTATTTTTAAAGAGAAGGTCTTGCTCTGGCTCAGGCTGGTCTAGAAACAGTTAGTTTAGCCAATCCGCCTTCCTTTGCCTCCCAGAGTGTTAGGATTACAGGTGTGAGCCACCTCAGGCTCTGCCTTTTTTTTTGCAGTTTTTGGCCGGGGCTGGGTTTGAATCCGCCACTTCTGGCATATGGGGCCAGCAGGCTCCGCCTGCCCTGCCTTTATTTATTTATTTATTTATTTTTCTTTTATTGTTGGGGATTCATTGAGGGTACAATAAGCCAGGTCCTGCCTTTATTTTAAATAATAATAGGTACAATTCAATGACAATCTATTCAAGATGGGCAACTTTAGGGTGGGAGCTAAATTTATATAACAGTGAGAACGAGAGATAAGAGGTCAAGGTCACTTAGGATCTAAAACGACCAGACCAGCTGTGTCCTGTCTACCCCAGCCTGACAGACTCCATCTTGTTCTCACTACCTGTGCTTTCGAAGGAGGTGGGGGAGTATGCCCATGGTGGGGTTGGAAATAACTTTCTAAATTAAAGGCACTCAGGTCATAACCACGGTTAGAAAATTCGTTGATGTGTGGCTGGCAGTGGCTGATGCCTATAATCTTAGCACTCTGGGAGGCAGAGGCGGGTGGATTGCCTGAACTCACCAATCACGAATTTGAGACCAGTCTGAGGCCTATAGTCCTAACTACTTGGGAGGGTGAGGCAAGAGAATCACTTGAGCTCAAGAGTTCAAGGTTGCTATCAGCTGTGACACCATGGCACTTTACCAAGGGTGACAAAGTGAGACTCTCAAAAAAAAAAGAAAGAGAGGGTGGCGCCTGTGGCTTAGTGAGTAGGGCGCCAGCCCCATATACCATGGGTGGCAGGTTCAAACCCAGCCCCGACTGAACTGCAACCAAAAAAAAAAAAAAAGAATAGCGGGGCATTGTGGCAGGGCAGGCGCCTGTAGTCCCAGCTGCTCGGGAGGCTGAGGCAGGAGAATCTCGGAAGCCCAAGAGCTGGAGGTTGCTGTGAGTCCTGTGACATCATGGCACTCTACTGAAGGCAGTAAAGTGAGACTCTGTCTCTACAAAAAAAAAAAAAAAGAGAGTCTCAAAACACAAAAAGAAAAGAAAAGAAGGAAATTCATTGATACCAAGGTGTCAGGGCCTGGGGGCACCAGAAACCCTCCAGCCCAGCTGCTAGAAGGCCAGAGGACCGTTCAGTTCTGGGGTTTGGCTGCTGGCAACAGAAGGAAGAGGGCTGTGCTGCGGATATTTCTCCAAATAAATTCTCACTCTGCTGTCGTGTAGGCGAGGGGTTGGGGGGTAGGGCGAGACCTCCCCCGCCCCACCCTCCGGTCACTGGGGTGCCCACTGCGTGGAACATTGCCCCTGCTTGTCCCTGCCATGGGGCTCTCTCGCCAACACTGGGTGGGGAAAAGGGAGGCAAGCGAGGCCTAACACTGGGCCCTGTCTAGAAATAGGAAGCACAGCAGGAACTTGCAAGTCCCACCCGGGGTGGCACTGGCAGCCCTCCCTAGCAGGGGCCCAAGGTCAAAGGCTCAGTCCAATTGGGGCCGAGGTGGCTCACACCTGGGCGGTCACTTGAAGGGTGTCTGGGCAACCTGGGCCAAGCAAGTCTGCTGGCCAGGCCTGTCAGCGGGTCTGGGTGCTGGGAGGGACTTCTTCAATCACCACAAAGCGACCAGGCAGCCCAACAGGTGGTACTCCAAGGATCTGCATCAGAAATGGTCCAGGCTACCGTGTGCGACTTGTTTCTCTCTGGTTTTCTGGGAGGGTCGCCTGGGATGCACCCTTAGCTGCAAGGAGGGGACTCAGAAGAGGGTGGCAACCAAGATCTGTTGGCTGGCCTCTCACCAGCCACTCCCTTCTTCTGCCACCAGGTGCCCAGAGACCTAACCCCATAAGCTATGCTGGAGGTTCTGGAAAGACAAAGGAGGAGGCCACACAGAAATCCAAATGGAAACGCAGTTCAAGAGAGGGAAAGACCAAACCCAGGAGGTGGGTGCAGACTCTTAGTTCCAGGGTGAGGAAGGGAGAGGTCAGTGGTTCAGTCCTATCCAAAGCAGGTCAGGAGTCTGGCGTCTGATGGAGAGGCAGCCCTATGGGTCAGGTCAGGAATGCCCTTGCAGCAAAAGCATTGGCCCTCTTGCTCCCCAACCTACCCCCTTTGAAAACCTTCTAGAAAAGTAATATGACTTTGAGGACCTAAAGCAAGCGTCCTCAAACTTTTTAAACAGGGGGCCAATTCACTGTCCCTCAAACCACTGGAGGGCTGGACTATAGTTAAAAAAAACAAACTATACCTCTCCCCTCCTCTCTCTTCCTGTCTCTCTCAGTCTCTCCTCTCACCCCCTCTCCTTTTCCTCTCTCTCTTCTCCTCTCTCTGTTTCTCTCCTCCTTGGTGCTGCTCTGCAACATCCCTCCCTTGCCAATAAAAACCTTTTGTAAAAAAAAAAAAAAAACCAAACTATGAACAAATTCCTATGCACATTGCACATATCTTATTTTGAAGTAAAAAAAAACGGGAACAAATACAATTCAACAAAAACTGCGGGCCGCAGTTTGAGGACACCTAACCTAAAGTCTCTATGCATGGCCTGCTCCCTGGGGCTCTATCACTGCCACTCCTGCTGTGGGCACTTACCATGGTCCCCCACCTGGGCTCTGGGCTCTGCACACCCGGCACTTCTCCCGCCACTTCCCCTCTGCCTCATCCTCTCCCCGCATGCCTGTTGTGAGCACCCTCTTTGCTCCTCTAGGGGTGTCTCTGGCCTGTTAGGGCTCAGGAGGCATTTGTGGGATATGTGGCTATCCTGTGTGAGGGTTAAACATAATGTATGCTACATAGCATGTAACCTGAGCTCTGGAGCAGGTCTGGTTGGGGTGAACTTTGGATAAAAGTAGTAAAAACAGAATACCTTCCTATGCTGGGCCACAACCTGCCATTGCGGGGGTAAGTAGGGTAAGGCAGGCACATGACGCAAGTTCCGTCAGCAGAAGTACACATCTCTAGCCGGGCGTTGTGGCAGGCACCTGTGGTCCCAGCTACTGGGAGGCTGAAGGCAAGAGAATCGCTTAAGCCCAAGAGTTGGAGGTTGCTGTGAGCTATGACACCACAGCACTCCACCCAGGGTGACAGCTTGAGACTCTGTCTCAAAAAAAAAGAAGTACACATCTCCCTGGATCAGGAAGGATTTGTGACCCAGGCTGGCTGATGAAGGCCACTCAGACCAACTGGAAGCTAAAGCGTGCCTGAAAGCCCCAACCCCGAGCAAGAGATCAAAGCTTGAAGTCAGCATCCAAACTGGAAACCCTATAGGCCTGACGCTGAATCATAAAATGGCTTAAGCCGGTTGATTTTGGTGTTGCTAAGTTGCATTCAAGAGTAAAGACTTTGTACCTCCTCACACCTCATGCCTGCTCCAGAGTTCCCAGGGGCAGTGGGGCAGTGATGCTTACCACACCACAGGCCAGAAACTCAGGAGTCAGTTATGGCCATTCTTTTTTTTTTTTTTTTTTTTGCAGTTTCTTTTTGGCTGGGGCTGGGTTTGAACCAGCCACCTCCAGCATATGGGGTCAGCGCCCTACTCCTTTGAGCCACAAGCACTGCCCAGTTATGGCTGTTCTTTCGCCCTCAAACCACCAGCAGATCCTGTTGAATATACTTCTTAATGGTAACAACACAACCTGGCACATCTTTCATGCCAGGAAACATTCTGAGTATTTTATATGTATATAAACTCACCTTCTTCCTTGTACTGAGACTGACCATGTGGTGAGTCTGGCCAAGGACCTGTGACAGCACAGCCACATACCACCTATAGGCCAGAGCATTTATTTATTTCCAAAGCTTCTAAAGCTCTCTTTCTCTTTGCCAGGGAAGCCTGAAATGTTCACTTGGTTATTCTTGTAGACTGGACAGGAACTACAATGAGCAGAGCCCCTTAAAGGATATACAGTTTTGAGAAGCACCTTTTTCTTTTTATTTATTTATTTATTTATTTTATTGTTAAATCATAGCTGTGTACATTAGTGCAATCAAGGGGTACAATGTGCTGGTTTCATATACAATCTGAAATATTCTCATCAAACTGTTCAATGTAGCCTTCATGGCATTTTCTTTTTTTTTTTTTTTTTTTTTGTAGAGACAGAGTCTCACTTTATGGCCCTCGGTAGAGTGCCATGGCATCACACAGCTCACAGCAACCTCCAAGCCTTGGGCTCAAGCGATTCTCTTGCCTCAGCCTCCCGAGTAGCTGGGACTACAGGCGCCCGCCACAACGCCCAGCTATTTTTTGGCTGCAGTTCAGCCGGGGCCAGGTTTGAACCCGCCACCCTCGGTATATGGGGCCAGCGCCTTACCAAGTGAGCCACAGGCGCCGCCCTATGGCATTTTCTTAGTTATTGTGTGTAGGTATTTGTATTCTGCATTCAGTAAGTTTCGCCTGTACCTGAGAAGCACCTTTTTCTTTTGTCATTTTTTAAATTTTTGCTATATTGCTCAGGTTCGAATTTCTGGACTGAGTCTCAAATTCCTGGACTCAAGTGACTATCCCATGGCTACCTCCCAAATACCTAGGATAACAGTGCTTAAGTTTATCTTTATTAAATCACAGTAGCAGAGGTAGTGGCTCATGCCTATTGTCATAGAACTTTGGGAGGCCAAGGTAGGAGGATCACTTGAGGCCAGGAGTTCAAGACCAGCCTGGGCAACAAAAGGAGACCCCCATCTCTCCATACAAAAAATAAGAAAAATTAGCAGGCTATGCTGGTACACGTGCCTGTAGCTGTACCACTCCAAGTACTGAGGCAAAAGCATTATTTGAACCTAGGAGTTCAAGGCTGCAGTGAACTAAGATCACACTACTGCACTCCAGGCTGGGTGTCTCTTAAAAAAAATTTTTTTTTAAAGCACAGAAATTCAGGGTTGTTACGGCAGCATAATCAAGCCTATCCTGTCTCATTATTATCCCCATTTTACTCCCAGGGAAATAGGCACACGAAGAATTAAAGTCACAAACTATTAAGTGGTGGAGACAGAATTATGAACCCGAGTGGGCTGTCCATATTCCTGACTTCAGTGATGCACATTCTCCAAACACTGTTGTGAATCCATCAACTCCGGTCCTCCCTCACCACCACTCCAGACCATCTTTCTCCTAGATCAGTGGTTCTCAACCTTCCTAATGCCGTGACCCTTTAATATAGTTCCTCATGTTGTGGTGACCCCCCAACCATAAAATTATTTTCGTTGCTACTTCATAACTGTAATTTTGCTACTGTTATGAATCATAATGTAAATATCTGATATGCAGAATGCATTTTCATTGTTACAAAGGGATCGTGCCCCACAGGTTGAGAACCGCTGTCCTATATGCTTATGTCAGGGAGGACAAACTTTTCTTCTGCCCATTCAGAATCAGTGCATGGGCCTGTGAATTAAACAGACAAAAGACAGACACAGACCATCAAGAGGAAAGATAGGATTTTTATTCATATACTAGGTGGTTAGAATTTGGGGGCTCATATTCCAACTTAATAGGAGACAGAGAAGGGAAAGAAGGGCACATAACTTTTAGGAAAGGTAACATCACAGTTTTGCAACAGTCTTTTTGGGTGTTGGTAAGGGACGTCTATAGAGATAAGAGTCAATCTTACCTTAGTTGCTCCCAGGAAGGAGATTCTTTTGGGAGACCTTGCTTTAAGAAGATAAAGTTGTTTAGGTAAAAAGTGTCTATTCTCAGTTGTTTTCACCTCAAAATAATTTTTTTTTGAGACAGAGTCTCACTGTGTCACCCTCGGTAGAGTGCTATGGCATCACAGCTCCCAGCAACCTCAAACTCTTGGGCTTAAGCGATTCCCTTGCCTCAGCCTCCCAAGTAGCTGGGACGACAGGCGCCTGCCACAAAGCCCAGCTATTTTTTGTTGCAGTTGTCATTGTTGTTTAGCTGGCCCAGGCTGGGTTCGAACCAGCTACCCTCCGTGCATGTGACCAGCGCCATAACCACTATACTACGGGCGCTGAGCCAACTTTAAAAAAATTTCTATGCCGGGTGGCGCCTGTGGCTCAGTCGGTAGGGTGCTGGCCCCATATACCAAGGGTGGCAGGTTCAAACCTGGCCCCGGCCAAACTGCAACCAAAAAATAGCTGGGTGTTGTGGCGGGTGCCTGTAGTCCCAGCTACTCGGGAGGCTGAGCAGGAGAATCGCTTAAGCCCAGGAGTTGGAGGTTGCTGTCAGCTGTGTGAGGCCACGGCACTCTACCGAGGGCCATAAAGTGAGACTCTGTCTCTACAAAAAAAAAAAACAAACAAAATTTCTATGCCAAAGTGGAGTATTTTGGACCATTTATCTACAACAGCTCCTCCCTGGCCTTGTTTACTCTTTTATTCTTTTTTTTTTTTTTTTTTGGCCGGGGCTGGGTTTGAACCCACCACCTCCGGCATATGGGACCAGCGCCCTACTCCTTGAGCCACAGGCGCCACCCTCCTCTTTTATTCTTGACAGCCCCTTTCCATGCTTACAAAAGATAATTTCAAAATGCAAGTAGAACATCCACCACTCCCCTTCCTGCCTTAGACCTTATGCACAGCTTCAAGAGTCAAAACCCAAACCTTTTTTTTTTTTTTTTGCAGTTTGGCAGGGGCTGGGTTTGAACCCGCCACCCTCGGTATATGGGGCCGACGCCCTGCTCACTGAGCCACAGGCGCAGCCCATCAAACCCAAATCTTTGATAAGGTGTGCACAGCCCAGGGGACAGTGCTTTGCCCAGACCTAGTCTGCCCCAGGGCCCCTCTCTCCCGCACACTACCCACAAGCTATTTGCATATACAATACCAAAGCTCCTCCTCCTATTTTACTGCTAACCTTATTCTCCCCTGGGAGGTCAGTCCAGGCATGGTCCCTCATGACTAGCTTTCTGAACCCCACGGACCTTGCCTTTCTAGCATTGAGTTAAGTGGCTGTGGGCAGGGCTATGCCAAGGCAGTGACCAAGGTGAAGAGGTCCATGTTAGCGCATGTGTATCTGTATTGTCTATATCGATAGTGACCAAAGCATGTTTGGAACACAATGGAACAAATATTTGTTATGATCGGCACCTGTAGCTCAGTGGCTCAGTGGCTAGGGTACTGGCCATATACTGCAGAGCTATCAGGTTGAATCCAGTCCAGGCCTGCCAAACCACAATGACAACAACAACAACAACAACAACATAGCCGGGCATTGTGGCAGGCGCCTGTAGTCCCAACTACTTGGGAGGCTGAGGCAAGAGAATCACTTAAGCCCAAGAGTTTGAGGTTGCTGTGAGCTGTGACACCACAGCACTCTACCCAGGGTGACATACTGAGACTCTGTCTCAAAATTATGAATGAATGAGGGGCTGAGGCATCTAAGGAAAGGGCTATCAGCTGGAGATGTGAGGCTTTCGGGCAGGGCTGCCAAACGTTTACTGTGCCACCTGCAGAAGATAAAGGACTCCTACTTAGAGCCATGTTTTTTTTTTGTTGTTGTTCTTTTTTCTTTGTTTTGTCTTTTTTTTTTTTTCTTTTTGCAGTTTTTGGCCAAGGCTGGGTTTGAACCCCCCACCTCCGGCATATGGGGCTGGCGCCCTACTCCTTTGAGCCACAGGCGCCGCCCTAGAGCCATGTTTTGAAATGTATTGCCCTACACACAAGAAAATATTGAATTGAGGGTGGTGCCTGTGGCTCAGTGAGTAGGGCGCTGGCCCCATATGCCAAGGGTGGCGGGTTCAAACCCAGCCCCGGCCAAACTGCAACAAAAAAATAGCCAGATGTTGTGGCGGGTGCCTGTAGTCCCAGCTGCTAGGGAGGCTGAGGCAAGAGAATCGCGTAAGCCCAAGAGTTGGAGGTTGCTCTGAGCCGTGTGAAGTCATGACACTCTACCTGAGGGCGGTACAGTGAGACTCTGTCTCTACAAAAAAATAAAAGAAAATATTGAATTGAAATGCAAGTGTCAAAATACAAAAACATTTGTGATATATAAATACCTGAGATTCTTTATTAACTTAGGAAATCATAAGATCTGGAGGCAGGGCTGGGCGCTGTAGCTCATTGAGTAGGGCACCAGCCACATACACCGAAGCTGGCAGGTTCAAGCCCAGCCTGGGCCTGCTAAACAACAATGACAAATGCATAGCCCAGCGTTGTGGCAGGCACCTGTAGTCCCAGCTACTTGGGAGACTGAGGCAAGAGAATCGCTTAAGCCCAAGGGTTTGAAGTTGCTGTGAGCTGTGACATCACAGCACTCTATCGAGGGAGACATAGTGAGACTCTGTCTAAAAAAAAAAGAAGATCTAGAGGGCAGGACTAATAAGTACCAGAAATATAAGGTTACTACTGTGAGTGTAACCACTATTTTGAAAAGTGTCTGCATCACCTATCATGTAATATATGAAAATCCCTGTGATTCTTGTCACAATAGTCATGAGTACTGTTTTTTTTTGCAATTTTTGGCTGGGACTGGGTTTGAACCTGCCACCTCTGGCATATGGGGCCAGTGCCCTACCCCTTTGAGCCACAGGCACCACCCAGTCATGAGTACTGTTAATTCTTTTTTTTTTTTTTTTTTTTTTTTTTTTTGTGATTTTTGGCTGGGGCTGGGTTTGAACCCACCACCTCCGGCATATGGGACCGGCGCCCTACACCTTGAGCCACAGGCACCACCCATGAGTACTGTTAATTCTGCTGGACTTGGCTGCTTCCATTCATAATTGAAGGACATATCAAGTTCCAATTAGGTTGGTGAAAATAAGGATTTTTGTTTTGTTTTTTGTTTTTTTCTCTCTCGGCTCCTGCACCTCCCCAATTCTGGGTCCCTGGACCACAAGGTTAAGCAGGATAAAAAGAGCAGCCCCCTCCAAAGAGTGTCTCTGTAAATCTCCAGGAAGACAAAGTGGGCTGAAGGTTGGCAGGTAATCCCAACACAAAAGGGCATTTTCACTGCGTGGGAAGCAAGAAAGGCAAAAAGGAAAGGCCCACAGGCTGGGGTTTGGAGAGAAAGCAGGATTTTGGTGTGCTCATTTGGCTCCAGGCAGGAGATGCTGTCATCAGGCAAGGGTGTGCACGGGTGACAGCACAGGTCACCTGCCTAAAAGTGCAGGGAGTTTAGGTTGCAAGCAGGCCCAGGAGAATTAATTACTGCAGTGGAAAACAGGAGGGGAGCCAGACAACTGCTGTCTATTTCAAAGGGAGAAAGTTGTGAGTAAAGAGGCCAGAGTGAGGGTCAGGATAGATGGCCCACCACTCCCACCCAGCTCCTCCTGGAGAGGTGGGGGACTCAGAAGAGCTTCCAGAACTTGGTCACTAATAGAACATGTTTTCATTTTTACTGGTTTAATAATTTTAATATTTTTCCTTAAATCAATTCACTTTTAAAGTTAGATACACTTTTTAAAAAAGTTGTTTAAAAGATGCGTCATAACACAACCCAAATGAGAATCATTATCCTTTGCCACAAATAGGAGATACTTGTGAAAACACAGGAACGCAAAATAGGACAGTTTCCTCCAGAAGGCTCCAACAAGGCTGGGTCTCTAACCCAGAAGGTTTAGGAAGTACACAGAGCAGTTTTTACAAGAGCACGGAAAAATGGAACTCTGTCTTTTAATAGACCCCCAGAGTCAAGCCTGCCTCACTGCTGCCTAGGCCACCCTGCTCCTGGAAAATTTCTCTCTTCAGGGGCAAAATGTCCACAGACCCCTCAGTCCCTGGGAGCCTGAGCCCGGGCTTCTCCCCCGCCCTCCAGGTAAGGACTGGGCTGCAGGAGCCCTAACTCTTAAGGAGCTATGGTGAGGCCCCCCCACCCCCCCCAAACGGCGCTGATTAAATTTGTTGCCCAGAAGTGAAGTTGGACCAATCCCTTTATTACCTTCCGTTTCCACAGAGGATTGGGGAAAGCCTGCAATTAGTACCAGAATGAAGATGTCAGCGGCCGTGAATAAAGAGCGCGGCGCCGCGGCCGCTGCACCGTTAGAGGCCGGCAGACACCCCCGCGGACCCGGCCTGTCCACCAAGCTGCGGGCTCGGCCAGCCTCCGAGCCCTGCACCCAGGAAGAAAGCCCCGTTCTGGGCTGGTCCCTGCTCCACACCGACCTACGCTGGCTTTTCCTCCTGAAAACGGCCCATTGTTCCCATTACACAGAGCAGGAGCGCCTCCCCGGGGCCCCAGCACGCCGCGATACGCAGACCAGACAAAGGTCCTGGAAAGGAAAGTGCCTGTGGGCGTCGGAGAAGGCAGCCGCCACCAACAGAGGAGTCTCCCAGCTGGAGCCACCACCAGCTCCAGCTATACCTGTCCCGTCCCGCCTCCTAGACCCCGGCGAACCTGGGGAAGGGCCCGAGGTCCCCAGGAGAACGGGAGATGGAGAGTTCCCAATGGGGATGTTACTGGGAAGGGGCGTGGGGGCCCGGGGTACGCCTCCTGCACCGCAAGCGACCCGCACTCGCCTCAGCCGCAGCTTAGACCTACCTGAGGCTGGAGCCCGGGTCGGCTCGAAGCCCAGGCTGAGCCCGAGCAGGGATCGCGGGCCCGGGTCCCGCCCCGCCCCCTCGCGGCGTTGGTGGCGGCGGCCGCGGGTGTTGCGGCCCCTTTAAATCCGGGCCGCCCCGCCCTTCGCTGTCGACTCCACGGCGGCCCCAGATCCAGGCCGGGCCCCGGCTCCCACCGCCCAGCCCAGCCCAGCCCAGCCCAACCCAGCCCGGCCCGGCCCAGCCGCCGAGGCGAGGCCGCCAGTGTCCGGCACCTCGGAGGAGCAGCCTGCGCGGTCCCCGGCCCGGTTCCCATCTCGGCCCGGCCGCATCCCCGCCCGGCCCCGGGCCCCCAGCCCCTCCGCGCCCCGGGGCCGGGGTCCCCGTCGCCTCCTGGCCCCTGCGCCCGGGCCCCGGTCCCCCGGGCCATGAGGCCTCGGCCCCGCCGGCGTCCGCCGCGCACCCGAGATGAGGCTCCGCAATGGCACCTTCCTGACGCTGCTGCTCTTCTGCCTGTGCGCCTTCCTCTCGCTCTCCTGGTACGCGGCTCTCAGCGGCCAGAAAGGTAAGCCCCGGTCCGCGCCCGCGCCCGCACCTGGGTGCACCTGGGCGGCGGCCGGAAGCCGACGAGGCGCCCCCTCCCAGCCGGGCGGCGGGGAGCTCGCCCCTCCCATCCTCGCCCCTACTTGTTTGCTGCCGGTGTAACGAAATTCTCCTCCGGCCTTGCTGGGCCAACCCGCCAAGCGGCGGCAGGGCCCCCCTGGGGGCTCGGGACTGTCCTCCCTGGGCACGGTTATTCCGATGCTGGGGTGGCGCTGCCACTGGCGAACTAGGGACTCATGGAGTTCTCTGAGAGAAGCAAGACACAAGGTCACAGAGGGAGCTGCTGTGACCAGGTGGTCCCAGGGCGCTAGCTCCAAGCACCTGGGCAGGGGAAGATACGGTTACTGACGCAGGTGTGAGGGGACAGCCAGACTTCTAGGCACTACCCTCCGCCCATCCAGCCCACCGTGATGCTGCTCCTGCCTGTGGTGCTCTCCAGAGCCTCCTGCAGCTCCCTGCATGATAATGGCCCCAGGATTCCTCAGCAGGTGCCTGGGTGCCCAGGAAGCCTCTGCGCCTGTGTGTGTGAGTGAAGCGCCTCCAGACCAGCCAGCCCAGCCCCTGCCACTGCATAAGATAACTTAGTGTGGCTTCCTAGGCCACCCCTCCCCTTCCCACATACCCCTTCTACCCTTCTGCAGCCCTGAAGCTTGCTCAGGCTTCCCAACCCCATACTGGGGCCTCTGGGGCTGGTCAGCACACTTCAGCAGACCCCAGCACTGGCTGGAGTCAGTTGGTGGTGGCAGGGATGGTTTGGGCCAGTGGGGCCTGAGGATCTTGTCTACCCAGCCTGAAGCACAGGAGCTGCCTGGAAGAGCTGTTTCCTTCCTTCCTCCCTCACAGCCTTCCTGTTGATCAGGCTGGCCAGCTGCCCCTCTGCCCTGCTCCCCAACACCACACTAAAGGTGCCTGAGGGAGGACCTGGAGCCTTCCTGACCCTCCAAGGCCCAGCTACCCCCACTGGGCTCCTGCCAGCTCAGCCCAACCTATTGCATTTGACCTTTGGGCAGAATCCTGGGCTGGCCTTGGGCCTCCAAGGCTAGAATCATAGCCCGGAGACTCTGAGGGGAAATTGCTAGGGTATGGCACAGGGCATGGCTAAGGCAGAGTTCTCTGAAGGTAGGGTGTGTTACCTGGGGGAGGGCATTTCAGCACTTGGGAGTGGCCATGAAAGCATACTGGCATGGGCCATATCTGAAGGCTGGGGCACATTTGTTCATGTAGGTGGGTGATGAGCCTTTCCACCCCAGTTCCACAGCTCCTGTGCCTCCCACAGCAGCCATATGCCCTCAGATTTGTGTCAGGAGCCCCATCAGGACATCTCTGGAAGTCCAGGTAGCCACAGGGAGCCAGTCTCCAAGAGCAGCAGAGAGTAAGGGGTCAGAAGTGGCTCCATCTAGGGCCCTCTGTATTTAGGCATCAAGGGGCTGGCAATCTGAGGGCCTGGGGGGCAGGAGGGCACCCCCAGCCACAGAAGGATAGAGGCTTAGATGCAAGGGTCCTGCCCCTGAGGGGTGGAAGCGCAGGAGCCAGGGAGATATGAAGAAGGGGATGATTTGGGCCCGTTTTGTTGAAAGACTGCCATTCTTTCTATGAGGGCCCAGGAGGGCCAGGTCTTTGGAGACCTCAAGAGAAGCTAGAAACCTGGGCTATTATGTGAGGCTGCCTCATTCGTATGTGTAAATAACTGTATTATGTCCCTGATGGAGCCAGACTAAGCTGGTCTGAGGCTGATTGGATCCTGGCCTCCTGTTTGCAGTGGGTGGGGGTCTTGAGTAGGCCCAGTACTTAGTGGAAGGGCAAAGGAACTAGGAGGGAAGGGAGGAGCCAGAGAGGACACAGGAGCAGGTGCCATCCTGGAAGCCTAGAGTCAAGCCCAGGAAGGACTCTTAGACCTTGGTATGATGGGCCCTCTTAGAGGGTTTGGGCTCAATTTCATATCCTGCCTTGCTTGACTAAGTTTGGGAAGCAGCTCTGCCAGTGCTCAAACTGTACCCCTGGTCCAAGCATCTGTTGAGGATCCCTCCTAGGGAGCCAGACCTTTTGGGGACATCCATACAGCCCACCCTCCAGTGTCCAGGCTGTCCTCCACCCTGGGCATGCATCTCAGCAATGATGGACATCCCCCTTGACTCCCAGGAGAGTGCAAGGCCCGGAGAGGAGGTAAACATCTGCCACCCACCTGCAGGCTAATGGCAGACAACTGGCTGGGCCTAGCACCTGCCTGTGCCCCTCTGAGTTTATTCCTCTTCCCCAGAACAGGGTGCCAGTGTTATGCCCCAGCTTGGTCTTTTATCTTTCTTCAACCAAGAGGGAACCAGGGGAAACATTGTGGTTTGCCATGGGCAGGAGGGTGAGATTTCTCGGGCCTAGTCCTTACTGCTACCGGGTATCTCTCAATAACTGGCTACAATGGCATCCCTTCTCATGGCCAACCCAGCCAATGGGGAAGCAGTCACAGACCTTGAGTTTCTGGCTTTGACAGAAAAGGACAGAGTGGGGTGGTGCCTGTGGCTCAGTGAGTAGGGTGCTGGCCCCATATACTGAGGGTGGTGAGTTCAAACCCAACCCCGGCCAAACTGCAACAATAAAAAAAATAAAAAAACAAGGACAGAATGGACCCACAATCACAGAAGCCAAGATCAAGGTCACACCAGGGCTTTGCAGGGACAGGGCTTGCAGTGTTCGGGGGAAATGACAGAAGGGCTGGTGGGGACAAGAGCCCAGGGGCCTGTCCCCCCTGGTAGACAAAGGACCTGGGCAGGAAGGGAGGCCATGGTAGGAGCGGGGGGCCTAGGCAGCCATGGTGATTCTCAGCAGCATCGCCCACCAGCCTGTCCACTGGATCCAGCTAATGTTGGACAAACTTGTCCTGCATGAGACAGAGAGAAGAACAGGGTGTGGCCCTGGCCCTCACCCACCAGGAGGAGTAGGAGAGTACAGGGCCTGAAGAGGGGTAAACATCTGCCACCCACCTGTAGGCTAACTCTGGCTGGGCCTCACACCTGCCTGTGCCCCTCCGACGGCCTGCAGGGGCTGCTCTGGATGGGCCTGTGGCACATGAGAAGAATCAGGGACTCCACTGCAGGGGGGATGTAAGTAGGTAGGTTGCTTCAGGGTTCTTAGCTCCCTCCTGAGGGTTCCAAAGCCTCAGCACCTCCAATACGCCTGCCTCTGTCAGCAGTGTCCCTGTGGACTATTGCTGAGAGAGGATGACTCTCCTTGCTCCCTGAGCAGTGCCCCTCCCCCTCCATGGGTCAGGTTTCCAGGGTAACCCAGCCTAGAGCCCAGCTCCAGCCTCACAGATCACAGATCAGGTAACCTAACTTCCCCCTCTATCCCCCAGGGGCTGCCCCAAGCTTTGTAAGGCCTTGACATTTAGGCAGGGTGTGGATGAGGAGGTTGGGGAACACAAGATACCTAAGGGAAAGTCTGACTGGCACCCCTCTTCCTCCAGCCTCACCTTTCTCCAGGCTGCTGCTTTCTCTTCCCCTGGGACTGAGCACATTGACCTCTGTGCCAGCTGTAGAAAGAGATGTGTCCTAAAGTGACTTTTGGTGCACAGGACAACACTGCGAGGTGTGAACCTACCAGAAGTCAAGGAACACAAGAGCTTCCTGGGGATAGGGGGACTTCTGGAAGGCTTCCTAGATTTCACAACTTAGAAACAAGGCCTCAGAGGCTACATAGGTTTTCATTAGGCACAAAGGACAAAAGGTGATTCCAGGCAGAAGAGCCCACGCATACAAAGGCATAGACATAGATGTGGAAAAGAGGTGGATGTAATGGCAAATAGAGGGCAACGGCTAGGCTGGCAAGGGCAGGAGCTACTGGTACCGAGCCCCAGGGATGTTGTTTATCTCATTCTTGCTCACTGGTCCCTGCCAGACCAGTGGGGCCAGGTGCTTGGCACCCTGGGGATTCCTCCCTACTGTCAGGCAGCCCCCACTGGCTGCTCCTCCCTGTCCACCGACACCCCAGTATCCAGGCCCAGCTGCTGCCAGCTGGGGCCCAACTGGAGGCTCTGACATGGGGACATGGTTAGGCATGCAGACCCTTTGCTGAGGTGGCCCAGGCCTATCACAGGTCTCCAGAGACACAGGCACCAGAGCATTCGGAGCTTCTTCCTTAGCTGCTATTGACTTCTTTGAGCTCCTCCTGGGTTAGTTTCTCAGTTTGGTTTGCTCATCAGAGTAAAGCGATGGAGTGGGCTCCTGTAACTGCAGCAGCTATCCTGGGGGCTGGGGTGAGGCTGAGAATCCAGTGCAAAGTGAGTAAGTAGTGACAACCATGAGGACAGTGACCCTGTGCCCAGACTCCATCCTATTTGGAGGGTGGGAGGAGGAGGCTCCAGTGAGCCTTAGGGATAGGGCTGTGACTTCACCTGTGAAAATGGGGTGAAAGGAGGGAAGGGGAAGGCTGAGGCCTTAAGGAAGGGGTAGATCCTTGTGCCTTGGGTGGGACCTTGGGTACTCCTTCCCCCTACTCCAGGAAGGAGAATGTGCTCCAAAGAGCAAGAGGGGGAATTTAGAAGACAAAGAGGGTTCAGTTTGCACTGTTATCGCCCCTGCTTAGGATTGCCCTACCCAGGGCTAAAAGTGGTCCTGCAGTGTTCCTCAAAGAAGAAAATAACTGGGGGGTGGTGGGAGTACTGGAAGAAGGCTGATCCCCCTGGTGGAGGCTTTTGTCCCCCAAGCTTGTGTTGTTATGACTTTAGAGTGGCCCTTGTAAGTCCAGGCGTTCTCGTCTTGCAGGCCCTAGAACAGATGTAGATGGGCTATTGCACAGCTGGGCACTCAACTCAAGGGGCTGTGGGTCAGACCTAGGCCGCCCCCTGATGACAGTGTGTGTGCCCCCTGCAGACGATGTGGTAGACATTTACCAGCGGGAGTTCCTGGCACTGCGGGAGCGTTTGCACGCAGCTGAGCAGGAGAGCCTCAGGCGTTCCAAGGAGCTCAACCTGGTGCTGGACGAGATCAAGAGGGCGGTGTCAGAGAGGCAGGCGCTGCGAGACAATCGCACCTGGGGCCGCCTAACAGGTGAGCTCGTGTCTGGAAGGGGAGGGGCTGGTTGTAGTCTCACTTGTCTTAAGCTAACTTGTCCCTTTTCGACTCATCCAGAGGACCCCCGACTGAAGCCGTGGAACGTCTCGCACAGGCACGTGCTGCACCTGCCCACTGTCTTCCACCACCTGCCACACCTGCTGGCCAAGGAGAGCAGTCTGCAGCCTGCGGTGCGCCTGGGCCAGGGCCGCACTGGAGGTAGGGGCATGGCTAGGGAGGGGCAAGAGGTGGGCCGGGGGTGGTCCCCTGTGCTCTGCCCATTGTCAACCCTCTGACTCCACGCAGTGTCTGTGGTGATGGGCATCCCGAGCGTGAGGCGTGAGGTGCACTCGTACCTGACAGACACTCTGCGCTCGCTCATCTCCGAGCTGAGTCCACAGGAGAAGGAGGACTCGGTCATCGTGGTGCTGATCGCCGAGGCGAGTGTGCCAGGCCACAGGGTCGGGGGGACATTCGGAGGAAGACCTATGGTGCAAAATAATAAGGAGAAATAAAAACAGAACATTGCGGAGGAAAAACTGTCAGAAGTTCAATTGTCAGTTTCATTCACGGTTTTATCGAAAACGAAAGAAACACTTTAGCGCCCCTTCGTGTGATGCTGGTTACCGGGTTGGCCCCATCCATGGCCCTATGTGCCCCAGACCCAAAGGGCTTTTTCTGAGCCCTCCTCTAGCCCTCAGCACTGGCACTCGCCCACTGCACTAGTGGGGACATCCGAAGCCTGTGCTCCTCCCCCTTCCTCCTGGCCATTTGTGTGGCAGCTGGGCCAAGGGAGCTGTTTGGTCTCTCCACAGACTGACCCACAGTACACTTCAGCAGTGACAGACAACATCAAGGCCTTGTGAGTACTGGCTGCTCCAGGGAGCTGATCCCAGGAGGGGTCTTTGTGGAATGTTCAGCAGGCAGGTGCTGCTTCTCCTACAAACTAGTGCCTTGTCTCTGTGGGAGAGGGAGCTTCCCTTCATGGCTGAAAAGGGGTGAGACTAAAGAGGTGGCCCAGCCCCTCAGGAGCCCACTGCCTCAGTAGGCTGGGGGTGGAATGTGGGGGTATCTGCCTGGTGAGCCTCAATAAAAGGAAAGGGTCTGGTTGGCTCACTGTTCTCATTAGCCCCTAGAGGCTGCATACCCACTGGGCCTTCCTATCCCTCAGGTTCCCCACGGAGATCCATTCTGGACTCCTGGAAGTCATCTCCCCTTCCCCCCACTTCTACCCTGACTTCTCCCGGCTCCGCGAGTCCTTTGGGGATCCCAAGGAGAGAGTCAGGTATTAGCACTCCCCCTACCCCCAGCAAGCTGCCCACCTGCGATGAGAACCCATGCATGTGTTGGCATCTGAGTCTAGGGCACTTGCCCACAATGCTCCTGATTCTCCCTGAGAGGGCCCCTGCATGGGGGTGAAAGAACAGGCCTGCCAGCTCAGTGGCTTCTCTGTAATAGCTACACTGGAGGTGGAGGGTCTGAGCTACTGAGGCCCCTGCCCCTGGCCCGCAGGTGGAGGACCAAACAGAACCTTGATTACTGCTTCCTCATGATGTACGCGCAGTCCAAGGGCATCTACTACGTGCAGGTCAGCCCTGTCCCTGGCTGGGCCCACACTGAGCCCTGTCTTGTACCACACCTGGCATGCCCTGGCTCTGGTTTGATCTAGGTGACAAGCCCTTCTATGTTCCCATGTCCATCCTGAGTCCTGTTCCCCTCTGCCTGCCCGTGCAGCTAGAGGACGACATTGTGGCCAAGCCCCACTACCTAAGCACCATGAAGAACTTTGCGCTCCAGCAGCCCTCGGAAGACTGGATGATTCTGGAG
Source organism: Nycticebus coucang (assembly GCF_027406575.1). Lineage (NCBI taxonomy): Eukaryota > Metazoa > Chordata > Mammalia > Primates > Lorisidae > Nycticebus > Nycticebus coucang. Next base: position 84,016,105 of record NC_069796.1, read on the forward strand.
TTCTCCCAGCTGGGCTTCATTGGTGTGCCCCTGACCTGACCACGCCCATCAGTGTGGCTCCTGTGCCTCTGCCAACCTCCCAGTCCCAGTGCTATGCTTCATCATGCTGTGACAGCCTTTGCCCAGATTGGGCCCAGTTGAGCCTGTTCCCATCTGCTCTCTACATGAAGGCTATCTAGCTTCCCTGTCCCTGCCTGTCCCCTTGTGCCCACTCCTGTCTGAAGCCCACCCAGAGTTTGGTGTGTGAGAGTGGGACCTCCCCCCACCCCCAAATAGCCCCCACAGGGATTTAAGAGGATGTAGGGCTGTATAGGGCAGCCCACTAAGCACCCTGTCCCTGCCCCCACCCCAGGGAAGATGTTCAAGTCACTGGACCTGAGCCTGATTGTGGAATTCATCCTTATGTTCTACCGGGACAAGCCCATCGACTGGCTCCTGGATCACATTCTGTGGGTGAAAGTCTGTAACCCCGAGAAGGACGCGGTGAGCAGGCTGGGGCCACAGGACAGGGTGGCGGGAGGCAGCCCCCGGCATGGACTGTTCCCAGCGTCTGATACAAGGAGATGGTGCCCACAGGCTGTGGGAGGGCCCTGGTTGTCTTTGGGTGAGTTGAGCCCTGGGGTGTCACCCTCCCTCTGCAGAAGCACTGTGACAGACAGAAGGCCAACTTGCGGATCCGTTTCAAGCCATCCCTTTTCCAGCACGTGGGCACTCACTCCTCACTGGCTGGCAAGATCCAGAAACTGAAGGTGGTCCAGGCCTGTGCTCACTGGAGGCAGAGCAGGCTGGGGCAGGGTGGGGGGGAGGGCTGTGCCAGCACCGCTTTCCCTCCAACGCTGCAGGACAAGGACTTTGGGAAGCAGGCGCTGCGGAAGGAGCATGTGAACCCACCGGCAGAGGTGAGCACGAGCCTCAAAACATACCAGCACTTCACCCTGGAGAAAGCCTACCTGCGTGAGGACTTCTTCTGGGCCTTCACCCCTGCCGCGGGGGACTTCATCCGCTTCCGCTTCTTCCAGCCCCTGCGCCTGGAGCGGTCAGTGCCAGCACCAGAGGTCCTTGTTTGGGAAGGGGGCTAGGTAGCCACCAGGATACAGTCCTCACCACAGATTTCTAGGCCTTTAGCCTAGATCTCTAGACAATTACTTATCCTTACCGTGCCTCAGTTTCCCTATCTGAAAATGGGCTTGTATGGGTAGCTACCTTGTAAGTAACAAGTGAGACAGTGCCCTAGGAGCTCAGTGGTGTTACCTGTCACCATTGTCCCAGAGAAAAGCTCTGGTTGCCTTGCACAGCCTGACAGCTGGTCTAGGTCTCACCAAGTGTGCGCCTAGCCCAGGCCTGGCCTTGCCTGGATGAGGTCTGGGCAATGCCTGGAGTGCCTGCAGCAGCTCACATGCCTGCCTGGCCGTAGGTTCTTCTTCCGCAGCGGGAACATTGAGCATCCAGAGGATAAGCTCTTCAACACTTCTGTGGAGGTGCTGCCCTTTGATGTGAGTGTGGAAGGCTGTGGGTATAATGGAGACCTGGCCCTCCCATGGCCACCTGCTTCAGCCCCTTTTGTCCCTAGAACCCCCAGTCGGACAAGGAGGCCCTGCAGGAGGGCCGCTCAGCCACTCTCCGGTACCCACGGAGCTCCGATGGCTACCTCCAGATTGGTGAGTGGGCTGGAGTGGGGGAGAGTATGTGCGGGGGTGAGCAGGCAGTCCCTGTTTAGGCTGTGTTTGGCAGACACCCTCCCAGCACTGCCTTTCCCCAGGCTCCTTCTACAAGGGTGTGGCAGAGGGCGAGGTGGACCCAGCCTTTGGCCCCCTGGAAGCCCTGCGCCTCTCCATCCAGACGGACTCTCCTGTGTGGGTCATTCTGAGTGAGGTGAGTTGGGGCCGGGCATACCCAGGGAACAACCCCAAACCTCTGGCAGAGCTCTGAGGCCTCGGCTGACCTTGAGTCTGGCTCTTCTAGATCTTCCTGAAAAAGGCTGACTAAGGGAGGGCTTCTGATGGTGTGCTGTGACTGGCCTGAAGCCCACGTTTCCAGGGATGTCATTGCTGCTGCCCCTGGAGGGCCAGGCTCACCGCCCCGGCCGCAGGATTGTGCCTGGAGTGGGCTCGGGCCGGCCTGGGGTCCCGCTGGCCCGGAGGCCCCAGGAGCTGGTGCTGCCCAGCCCGCCAGGCCGCGGAAGGCAGGCGGCCCCCACACTGTGCCTGAGGGCCGGCCCATGCCGCCCAGAACCGTTCGCACTCGGCTGGCTCCCGCCAGGCCATTTTAGAAGAGCTTTTTCTTGGGCGCCCACTGTCCCCGGCGCGAACACTGGAATGCATATACTACTTTATGTGCTGTGTTTTTTATTCTTGGATACATTTGATTTTTTCACGTAAGTCCACATATACTTCTATAAGAGCGTGACTTGTAATAAAGGATTAATGAAGGGTGTGCCTCACACTCGAGTTCTCCAGACAACTCTACCTCTGTGTCTGTGCTTGACTTCAGCTGTCTGGCCTGTGCCCAGCCTAGCCCCAGTGCCTGCTAAACCCAGCACTAGGCCACCTCACCTGCACCAGCTGTAACTTCTGGGAGCTTGTGCCAGTGCTCCCAGCAACAACTCTGTTGATGTCACCTCCATTTCACAGAAGAGTCTGAACCACCCACCCAGAATCTGTGTCCAGGTGCCTGAAGCTACCCTTGCTCTGATGGGAACCCCACAGCCTTCTCTCTCACATCATGGTGGATGCTCCCAGCGTCTGACTCCAGCTGGTACCAGCTGCCAGGGACAAGGCCTACCCTTGGGCCCTCAAGCTGAAAGCATTGCCCAACCTCTTGGTTCCCCTCCTTCATGGGTCTCAGTTCTGTCTTCATCCAGGGTCCCCAAGACTCTGCTCCTCCTTCTTTCCAGGGTCCCTGACACATTTAGGGTCTCCTGCCCACCTTAGGTCTTGGCACACACTTTTGCCCCTGCTTTGAAAGCTGTTCTTTCCTTGGAAGGCTTGGTTGAAAGTCACTTCTTTACACTGATTGAGATAGCGTCACTCTGTGGCCTGGGCTGGAGTAGAGTGGCATCATCATAGCTCACTGCACCTTCAAAGACCTTGGCTCAAGCGACTGTCCTGCCTTAGCCTCCCCTGTAGCTGGGACTACAGGCATGTACCACATGCCTGGCTAATTTTTTATGTTTTATATAGAGAAGTCTTGTTCTTGCTCAGGTTGTTCTTAAATTCCTGACCTGAAGCAATCCTCCTAGGCCTCCCAAAGTGCTAGGATTGTAGGTGCCCAACCTAAAAGTCACTTTTTTTTTGAGACACAGTCTCACTTTGTTGCCCTTGGGAGAGTATCCTGGCGTCACAGCTCACAGCAACCTCAAACTCTTGGGCTAAAGCTATTCTCTTGCCTCAGCCTCCCAAGTAGCTGGGACCACAGGCACCTTCCACAAGGTCGGGCTATTTTTAGAGAGTAGGTCTTGCTTTGCCACAGGCTGGTCTCCAACCTGTGAGCTCAGGCAGCCCACCCACCTCGGCCTCCCAGAGTGCTAGAATTACAGGCGTGAGCCACCGCACCTGCCTAAAAGTCACTTTAGAGACGCTTTGGTTGGGTCTTCGCAGTGTCTGGTCCCTCGAGGCACCTGGCCATATTCTCGGGGGGTAGGGGGGGCCTTCACTATGTTCACTGTTGTGCTTGCTCTGCGGCCTCAGAGGGCTACACTGAACACCTGTACTGTCCAGACACTGGAGACCAGTGCGGACAAAAAAGGCCCCTGCCCTCACCTGGAGAAAGGCCAAAGAGGATGGGGACAGGTCAGGAGAGCACTGAGAGCGGGGAGCAGCCATGGAGTGACCCCGGGCAGGAAAGAGGCTTCCTAAGCAGTAGCAGCCTCTGGGGCCGGGCAGGAGTGTGGCCTCAGAGGCCGAGTGTCGGGCGGGAGACCAGATGAAGCCTCGTCGCAGGGGCTGCCGTGGCCTTCGCGGCCTCTTCAGGCTCCCCAATCCTCCGCGCACGTCCCCCTCCTCCGGCCCACTGAATGCAGCCAGGGACCAGGCACGGCAACTTTATTTAGAGACCGGGATGCGGAGGCGAGCCGCCCTCCCCAGTGCTCCCGGAGGCTCTGGCTCTTCTTCCCAGCTCCGCCGACTCGGCGGCCTCCTCCTCAGGCCGTTGGCAGCAGCGCCCGCAGCCGTCCCAGGAGCGCGGCGGGGAGGAAGTGGAGGAGCAGGCCGAGCCCCGCCAGCACCGTCAGCAGCCAGAACGCGCGCGCGCTCGCGTACAGCGGTCCCAGCCTGCGGGGGGCGTCAGCGGGCGGGCGGTGGCCGGGACCCACCCACTGCCCCGCCCCCCACGAGACCTGGCCCGCCCACCGGCTGCGGACAGCGCCGTCAGCAGCCAGAGCGCGCGCGCGCTCGCGTACAGCTGTCCCAACCAGCAGGCGGCGTCAGTAGGCGGGCGGTGGCGGGGCTCGGCCGGGACCCCCGCCCCCCCCACGAGACCAGGCCCGTCCACCGGCTCCCAGACGGCGGCCGGAGCCGCCTCCCCGCCCGCTTAGCACCCCGGGAGCCCGCCGGGCTCTCACCTGAGCTGCGCCGAGCGCGCATAGCCCTGGAAGTAGCGGAGGCGCGCGAACAGGTAGACCAGGCCGCACAGCGCCGCCGCGCCTGCAGGGGGTACGGGGTGAGCTCGCTGCGCCGGGCCTCGGGGGCCCCGGGCGTCCGCCCCTGCCTCGCTCCCCTTCAGACCTTCGTGAAAGAAGATGCCGGCGACCCAGAGCGTGGCGAGGAACAACGGGAAGTACTCGCTGCAGTTCACCCTGCGGTGGGGCGGGGCGGGATGAGCGTGCCTACCGGGCCGGTCCCTGGACCCTGACCCGATCGCTCCCCGCCACAGACCACCTCGCCGCGCCTCACTGGGCTCGGTAGACGCGCTCGAACTCGGGGGGGCCGGTGGTGAGCGGCGGCGACACGCGGAAGGCCCTGCGCGCCGAGATCACCTGCAGGGAGAAGTAGGCTGCGGACGGAGGGGCGAGTCAGATCTGGTGGCCTCCAAGGCTGTCCCACCCTGTGAGTGTGGGGGGGAGGGTAATAGAGGCACAGAGACACCTGCTGCGGAAGGGCCACGTGAAGCTTTGCTCCTAAATCATTTGCCTTGCAAAACACAGGCAAATGCCCAGTTCCTGCTCTCTCGGCTAGGCCTAAGCTTTGAACTCTCTGGCCTGAGGACATAACTGGCTGCATCTCTCAAGATGCAAGGAGACACATACCCAGTGGTTAGCAGTCCTTGTTCACCCCCTTACAGAGCCCACCACGAGGGGCTTCCTGACCCTGTCTCAGAACAAAATCACTCCAGCTTGGGTTCTTGTACCTACAAACTGTGGCACGGGGGTGGGGAGGTCTTGCCTTGGTTTCTCTGTTCAGGCTTCTGGACGCAGGCCTAAATCTGAGTCTCTCTCCTGCTCCCAGGTGGTTGCATCTGGGATTCTCCAGGATCCTAGAGTTCTGCCACCCTCCACTTCAACATGGGTAGGTGCAGAGGGTAGGCTTGCCCTGAAGGTTCTCTGCAAGCAAGGGCCCTTCTCTTGGCCCTGGGCCACACACACAAAGCCATGCTAGGTGGCCACCTATCTCCCTGTGTGGGGCCCTGGTGCCTTTAGTGGCAGGCCCTCTACAGACACATCCCATTGCAAGTGCCAAGCGGTGGCCATGTCGGCACAGTGCTGTGCAGCTCAAGGTCATGTTGACCTGTCTGTTCTGCCTCTACAGGGCTCCACCCTAGGCTGTGCCTTATCCTGGCCCACTCACTGTGGGGCATTGGTGTCCCCGAGCAGCAGAGATATCTGATCCAGGAATACATCCTCTAGGGCCAGTCTGGGAAAGGCATTAAGCTGGCACCTTTGGGGGGCACTAGGAGAGCTGATACCAACCCTGCCCAGCTCCATGTTGTCCCAGTATGGAGGGTGCCAAGGATGGGGGATGCTTGCTGGGACACCCAGAGGGGGGATAGCTGAAGCCCATAGCTGACCATTGGTCCTGGCACTTCCTGCCTCTCAGTCCTATAGCTTGGATGGTTGGATGCCCCCTTGGATCCCTAAAAGCCCTACCCTCCAGGCTTCCTGCTGGCCAAGCTCCAGGGGTATGGGCCTTGACACTGGAGGCTGGACTAGAGGCTCCACCTCTGCCTGCGCCTGGGGTGGTCAGCAGTTCCCCAAGGCCTGAGGTGGTGGGGAAAGGCAGGGTACAAGGGTCTGAAGCCCACCCACCTCCCAGACAGGAGCCAGCCCACCTTGCAACAGGACTCCCAAAAGGGTGACAGTAGCCAGAAGAGCCACATCGTCCTTCATGGTGCTGGTGGCTGTGGTGGCTGGAGTTGGCGTGTGGAAGGGCTAGCTGGAGAGCCCTTATCTCCTGCTGCTCAGAAATCGGCCCAAGAGAGGAAGAGTGGCCCCAGCACTCTCCCCGCCCTGTCTCCATCTCCCTGGGGGAGGGAGGAGGGGGTGTGATTATGCCCACACATAGCTAGGGAGCTGGCCTGGCTGGCAGGGTGGAAATTAAACCTAGGCATGGGAGACCAGCCAGCTGGGGACAGCCTGGCCACTTCCCCCCAATTGTCTTTGCCTCTTCCATGCCTAGCCCTGTGCTGGCAGAGCCCAAGTCATCCACCCTGTGTCCAGCTGCAACATTGCCCGGTGTCTCCCAGGCTCTGCATCCTCAGCAGGTCCCAGATGACTCTTCAGACCCCTTCTTTTTCTTTTTGTAGAGACAGAGTCTCACTTTATGGCCCTCAGTAGAGTGCAGTGGCATCACACAGCTCACAGCAACCTCCAACTCCTGGGCTTAAGCGATTCTCTTGCCTCAGCCTCCCGAGTAGCTGGGACTACAGGTGCCCGCCACAATGCCCAGCTATTTTTTGGTTGCAGTTCAGCCAGGGCCAGGTTTGAACCTGCTGCCCTCAGTATATGGGGCCAGCGCCTTACCGACTGAGCCACAGGTGCCGCCCATCTTCAGACCCCTTCTTCATCCTGGGGCCAGTTCCAGGCTCTAGCCCTACCTCTCTCCCACCATTGTGCCCAGACATACCTACATTCCTGCCGCCAATCAGGGCTGTTCTGTAACCTGCAATTCTAACCATACTCCCCCTCCCCCGCCCAAAACTTCTCATGGCCTCAGAATGGAGTCACTCCCCAGCCACACTGGGCCTTTCCAATTCTTGCTCTTTTCAAGAAACCTGATGCCCACCAGCCTTACATTCACACAGGTTCTAGGCACAAGGCCCATCCTGCCCTTGGGCAATGGCTACAGCACCTGTCCCAAGGCCCCCTAGCTGGCAGAGTGGGTCAGCCCATTTGGGATGGGTGAACCTATCTCTCTAACCAGCCTCTGACACCAGAACAGTCACTGGCCATTTGTGCCTGCCTGGCATCCCTCTTGGTTCAGGGTAATACCCCCAACCCTCCTACACTCAGGCCTGTGGTCTGGACAGAGCTGACTCTTGCCCCTCCTAGGCCTGCAGGGCTGACAAGTGAGCCAAGGCTGACTCAAAACAGTGTGATAGAGTTCTGGAAACTATGGGACTCAGTGTAAGAAGGGAGACAATGAGGGCTGCTGGCCCCTGGCCACCCTGAGGAATGTTGAGCCACACATGGCCAGTCTTCAAGGTGAGGAGAGAGGCAGCTGAGGATTCATGTCTTGGAGCCCTGGGCCCCCTGGCCCGAATGTTCCTCTGGGCAGCTCAGCCTACCTGGTTTGTGAGACAGCCACTTCTCCTTCTGGCTTGAGCTGGTTTGGTCAGTGGTGGTCAGAGGTAGGTTTTGGTTAGTGGTGGCGGAGTCCAGACTGACAGAGATCCATAGGCAATAGCCAGGTGAGGCTACATGCAGGCATTTGCTGTGGAGGACAGGGACAGGCCCAAGGTCCTTGCCACCCAGCCACCCTCTTTGCTGCCCAAGCCTTGGTTCCAACCTTAGGGTGTGGTACATGCGAGGGTCCCTGACCTCCTTTCCCTCTCGTCATCTTGCCCCCATCCCCAGGAAACCAAATGCTCCCACCAGGAGATCTGCACGCTTCTTGTGGGCAGGAGTGGTGCCCATGTCTGGCCTCCACTTCAGCCTTAGATTTGAAGTAGTGAATGCCTCCTAGAAGCCAGGATGCAGAGACAGTGACAGGAGCAAAGCCATTCACATCCTCCTGCCTGTCCTTGCCCATAGAGTTATCTTTAACCCACAAACCAGCCTCAAGTGAGGCCCCTGTTCTGGTCTCCCTGCCAGGCCTGCCTGAAGGGTGGGACACAGGCTGCCCTGGCACTGGTTTGACATTGGTGCCAATGTGCACAATGGGCATCTGTGTGCCCTGCATACCCATCAGTTCACTCTCACACACTCATGTGTGTTTCTCTGTATTTGAGTGCATCGAGCTGGTCCATGGGCTGTGTGTCTATGTATTTTTGCACGAGTCCAGGCCCTCCTCTCTGCTGAGTTCTCATTTCCTCTGAGGCCTGGACATCCTCCTGTCCAAGTTCATCCTCTCAGCCCTGGTAACAGGAAGCTGAGGACTAACTCAGCAGCTTCTGAGGAAGTCCCTGGGCAGATGTCCAAGGTAGGGGCATGGATCTTGGCCCCTGCAGCCTCTCCAGGTCCGTGGGTCCCCACCTCCCGCCCCCTGAGCTTACTGGGCTTCTCAAGGCCCTGCTTGAGCTTGAGCCAGCTCCAGTGAACAGAAAAGCCAGCTAAGGTCCTCCAGGCTCAAGCCATCCAGCCTCCATCCTCCTTTGGTGTCTTGGAGACACCAAAACTCAGGAAGTGAAAGCTCTTCACTAAGCCCCTGCAGGTGCCCCCTGCAGAGCCACTGGACCCCAAGCTCACAAAGGACCTCTGAAAGGTGGAAGGACCAGCAGAGCCATCACACAGAAAAAAAGGTCCGAACTTCTGAACATTGCACCGTCATAAGCAGTGCACACCTCAGACCCTAAGCTTGAAACAAAAAAACGTTTTAGGGGCGGCGCCTGTGGCTCAGTGAGTAGGGCGCCGGCCCCATATGCCGAGGGTGGCGGGTTCAAACCCAGCCCCGGCCAAACTGCAACAAAAAAATAGCCAGGTGTTGTGGCGGGCGCCTGTAGTCCCAGCTGCTCTGGAGGCTGAGGCAAGAGAATCGCGTAAGCCCAAGAGTTAGAGGTTGCTGTGAGCCGTGTGACGCCACGGCACTCTACCCGAGGGCAGTACAGTGAGACTCTGTCTCTACAAAAAAAAAAAAAAAAAAGTTTTAGACTTACAAAAAAGTTGCAAAACCAGTACACACTCACCAGCTCCCTCCAATGTTAAAACCTTACATAATGAGGGCGGCGCCTGTGGCTCAGTTGGTAAGGTGCCAGCCCCATATACTGAGGGTGGCGGGTTCAAACCCGGTCCTGGCTGAACTGCAACCAAAAAATAGCCGGGTGTTGTGGCGGGCGCCTGTAGTCCCAGCTACTCGGGAGGCTGAGGCAAGAGAATCGCTTAAGCCCCGGAGTTGGAGGTTGCTGTGAGCTGTGTGATGCCATGGCACTCTACCAAGGCCATAAAGTGAGACTCTGTCTCTACAAAAAAAAAAAAAAGTCATTAAAAAAAAAACAACCTTACATAATGTTGGTGGTGGGTGCCTGTAGTCCTAGCTCCTTGGGAGACTGAGGCAAGAAAATCATCTAAGCCCAAGAGCTGGAGGTTGCTGTGAGCTGTGACAGCACAGCACTCTACTGAGAGTGACATAGTGAGACTCTATCTCAAACAAATAAAACAAAAACCCTTATGTAATGATAATTCAGTTGTATAAGAGGGTGAAACTGATACGTCCTATTAAGCCATTTTACACATCTTATTCAGGTTTCACCGATCGAACCACTGAAATAGTACAAAGTCTTCATAAACATGCTGTGCTCAACACAAAAGACCACATATTGTATAATTTTATTTATTTGAAATGGGCTAAAAAAGGCAAATCTATATATAGAGAAAAGAAATCAGTGGTCACCTGGGGCTGGGAGCATGAGGGATCTTATGATGGAGATGGAAATGTTCTAAAACTGGCTTGTGGTGCTGTTTGTCCAACTTGATAAATTTACTAAAAATTTTGAATTACATGCTTGAAATGGGCAAATTTTGTGGCATATAAATTATACCTCAATAAAGGTTTTTTTTTGTTTGTTTGTTTTTGTGGTTTTTGGCCGGGGCTGGGTTTGAACCTGCCACCTCCGGCATATGGGACCGGCACCCTACTCCTTGAGCCACAGGCGCCACCCCAGTCAATAAAGGTATTTTTAAAAATAGCACGAAGGGGCTGGATATGGTGGCTCACCCTGTAATTCCAGCCCTCTGGGAGGCAGAGGCAGGAGGAACACTTGAGCTTGGGAGTTCAAGACCAGCCTGAGCAAGAGAAAGGCTGGCTCTCTACCAAAAACAAAAAAATTAGCCAGGTGTAGCTGTCGTCTTAGCTACTGGGGAGGCTGAGGCAAGAGGATTTGCTCAAGCCTGAGAGTTTGAGGTTACTGTGAGCTATGATGACACCACTGCACTTTATCTGGGGCTACAGAGAGAGACCATGTCCCAAAAAATTGGTGAATTAGCACAAAAAATCCGTGTGTATCTTTTACCCAACTTCCTCGAGGGTTCAGATAACAGTGCAATTATTAAAATTAACATACATTAACTAATCTACAGACCTTATTCACAGTTTTTTGTTTTTTTTTTTTTTTGAGGCAGAGCCTCAAGCTGTCCCCCTGGGTTAGAGTGCTGTGGCGTCACAGGTCACAGCAACCTCCAATTCCTGGGCTCAAGTGAGTCTCATGCCTCCGCCTCCCAAGTAGGTGGAACCACAGGTGCCTGCCACAATGCCCGGCTATGTTTTTGGTTGCAGCCGTCATTGTTGTTTGGCGGGACCCAGCTGGATTGGAACCACTAGCTCAGGTGTATGTGGCTGGCACCTTAGGCACTTGAGTCACAGGCGCCAAGCCCACATTTTAACGCTATCCTATAGTAGAGCCTCTTTTCTGGTCCAGGAGCCCACATTGCATTTAGTTGCCATCTAGGAGAATCCCACAGTTCCTCTGTCTGTCTTCTGTAGTGATCTTCAGCGTGATCTTCTGTGATCTTCTGCTTATTTGCAGAACAGCCTTCAATTTGGTCTTGTCTGATATTTTCACGTAATTGGTGATTCATGTTTGGCAGGCATGTCACAGAAGTGATGTCATGCCCGTCCCAGTGCTCCACCTAAGAAGGGACGCTGATGTCCACCTGAATTAACATTTGTGTATGAAGTGGAGGGGTCCAAACTCATTAGTTTGCATGTGAGCATCCATTTATTTTAATACCATTTGTTGAAAATTCTATTTTCCTCCCGGTGAGCAGGGTTGGTACCCTTGTCAGAAATCAATTCACCATTGATGCGAGGGTTCATTTCTGAACTTTAAATTCTATTCCATTGATCTATATATCTATCCTATGTCATATCACACTATCTTGCTCAGTGTGGCTTCTGTTCTTTGTTTTACAAACTTGACAATGTTTTTGTTATTTACTTTGCTTTTAAATAGACTGTTTTTAGCATAGTTTTAGGTTCACAGCAAAATTGAGCAGAAAGCACCGCGAAAGTTCTCATACGTTCTCTGTCGCCACACACCCAGGGCCTCCCCTATTAACACTCCACACCGCTGTGGAGCATTTGGTACCATTGATGAACCTGACTCACAGGTCATCACCAGAATCCCATAGTTCACATCAGGGGTCATTCTTGGCATTGTACTTTCTATGGGTTCGCACAAGTTCATGGTGAGGGGTCCCTACTACTGCAGTCTCGTACGGGATAGTTTCACCGCCCAGGAAACCCTCTGTGCTCCATCGACTCATTCTTTCCTTTTCCCTTCCCCTAGAACTCATTGAATTTTTTACTGTCTCCATGGTTTTGTCTTTTCCAGAATGTCATCTGGTTGGAATCATACAGCATTGTAGCCTTTTGAGATCGGCTTCTTTCACTTAGTAGTTTTGTGTTTGTTTCCTCTATGTTTTTGTCTTTTTTTTTTTTTTTTTTTTGAGGCAGAGTCTCACTTTGTTTCCATCAGTAGAGTGTTCTGGCCTCATAGCTCACAGGAACCTCATACTCTTGGGCTAAAGAGATTCCCTGGCCTCAGCCTCCTGAGTAGCTGGGACTACAGGTGCCCACCACAATGCTTAGCTAGTTTTTCTATCTTTAGTAGAGATGGGCCTCGCTCTTGCTCAGGCTGGTCTCAAACTCCTGAGTTTAAGCAATCCACCTGCCTCGGCCTCCCAGAGTGCTAGGATTACAGATGTGAGCCACCGTGCTCTGCCTTTCCCCCCAGGTCTTTTCATAGCTTAGTTGCTCACTTCTTTTCAGCAGTGAATAATATTCCATTGTCTGGATATATCACAATTCATCCAGTCACCTACTGAGGGACATTGTGGTTGCATCCAAGTTTGGGTCATTATGAATAAAAGCTGTTACAGACATCTTTGTGTAGACATATGTTTTCAACATATCTGAATAAATACCAAAGAGCAAGGTTACTGGATCCTATGCTAAAGGTATAATTAATTTTGTAAGAAACTGCCAAACTGTCTTCCAGGTGGCTGTCCCACTTTGCTTTCTCACCAGCAGTGAAGTGAGTCCTTGCTGCTCCACATCCCCTGGTGTTATCAATGTTCCAGATTTGGCCGTTCTGTTTTGTGTGCAGTGGTGGCTCATTATTATTTTAATTTTCACTTCCCTGATGACATATGATGTGGAACATCTTTTCATGAGCTTATTTGCCATCTCAATATCCTCTTTGCTGAAATGTGTTTCAGGTTTATTGCTCATTTTAAAATCAGATTATTTTCTCACTGTTGAATTTTTTTTCTTTTTTTTTTTTCAACTGTGTCTCGCTTTGTTGCCCTTGGTAGAGTGTCATGGTATCACAGCTCACAGCAACCTGAAACTCCTAGGCTTAAGCAATTCTCTTGCCTCAGCCTCCCAAGTAGCTGGGACTACAGGTGCCCACCACAATGACTGGATATTTTTAGGGATGGGGTCTCACTCTTGCTCAGGCTGGTCTCGAACTCATGAACTCGGGCAATCCACCCACCTCAGCCTCCCAAGAGCTGGGATTGTAGACATGAGCCACTGTGCCCGGCTACTTTTAAAAGTTCTTTGCTGGCTGGGCACAGTGGCTCACACCTGTACTCCTGACACTCTGGGAGGCCAAGGTGGGAGATCGCTTGAGCTCAGGAGTTTGAGACCAGATTAAGCAAGAGAGAATCTCTACTAAAAATAGAAAAACTAGGGTGGTGCCTGTGGCTCAAGGCGTGGGGCGCTGGTCCCATGTGCCGGAGGTGGTGGGTTCGAGCCCAGCCCCGGCCAAAAATCACAAAAAAAAAAAAAAAAAAAAAGAAAAACTAGCCAGGTGTCATGGCAGATGCCTGTAGTCCCAGCTGCTTGGGAGGATCTCTTGAGTCCAAGAGACTGAGGTTGCTTTGAGCTAAGATGACTCCACAGCACTCTACCCAGGGTAACAGAGTGAGACTATCTCTAGATTAAAAAAGTTCTTTGTGTGTGTGCATATATATTTTTTTTTAATTTTTTTTTTTTTTTTTTTTTTGAGACAGTCTCACCTTGTCACCCTCAGTAGCGTGCCCTGGCTTACAGCAACATCAAACTCCTCGGGTGAAGTAATCCTCCATCCTTGGCCTCCCAGAGTGCTTATGTTTAACTCCTTACAGATGTGAGGCACTGACCCTGGCCTCTAAATTTTCTATTCTTGTTAATCTGTTGTAAATAGAATGATTTTCTTTTTTTTTTTTTAGAACCATTTTTTTGTTTGTTTTTTTTTTTTGGCCGGGGCTGGGTTTGAACCTGCCACCTCTGGTATATGGGACCAGTGCCCTACTCCTTGAGCCACAGGTGCTGCCCAGAATGATTTTCTTAATTTAATTCTCATTAAATTAGATTATTCATTTACAATGTGTAAGAATATAATCGATTTTTGTGAGTTGATTATGTATCCTTTAAGCTGACTTTAGTTCTGATAATTTTTCAGTGGTTGTCTTAGTATTATCTATATATAAGACAATATACAAAGCTAATAGTTTTACCTCTTCCTTTCACATCTGTTTCATTTTCTTGCCTGCATCCATAGCTGGGCCCTCCTGAGGCTGCCGCACTGGCAGTTTTATCTCATTCCTGCTCTTGGGGGGAAGCATTTAGGTTTTCACTATTTAGTACGACGTTTGCTGTAGGTTTCTTTAGATGTCTTTTATTTACAAAAAGTCCTTTTGTAAAGGAAGTTCTTTATAGTCCTAGTTCATTGTTTTTTTAGTCACAAAAGGTGTTGGACTTTTTGTTGTTTGTTTAATTTTTATTTGTTTATTTATTTATTTTGAGATAGAATCTCACTGTGTCACCCTCAGTAGAGTGCTGTAGCTTCACAGCTTACAGCAACCTCAAACTCCTGGGCTTAAGTGATTCTCTTGCCTCAGCCTCCCCAAATAGCTGGGACTACAGGCACCTGCCACAACACCCGGATGTTTTTTGTTGCAGTTGTCATCGTTATTTCGCTGGCCCGGGCTGGGTTGGAACCCGCCAGCCTCAGAGTATGTGGCTGACACCGTAACCACTGTGCTAGGGAGTGCCGAGCTGATTTGCTTAATTTTTAGAGACAGGGTCCTACTCTGTTGCTCAGGCTGGAGGGAAGGGGGTGTAATGATAGCTCACTGTAGCCTTGAACTCCTGAGCTAAAGTGATCCTCCAACCTGGACCTCATAAGATAAGTGCCACCATGCACAGCTGGTATAGGCAGAGGGTGTCCATGGGAGCAGCCCCCAGTAACACATGTGATGTCACAGCTCATTGCTGGGGGAAACACAGGGCATCTTGACTGCACAGGGCAGGGGCTCTTAGAAGCTTGAGCCTGGTTTCCTGACTGCTTTTGCTGACTTTGCTCTGTATCCCTCACCATAATAAGAATAATTATCATTATTATTATTTTTGAGACAGAGTCTTGTCACCCTAGGTAGAGTACTGTGGTGTCACAGCTCACAGCAACCTCACATTCTTGGGCTTACGCAATTCTCTTGCCTTAGCCTCCCAAGTAGCTGGGATTACAAGCGCCTGCCACAATGCCCGGCTATTTTGTTGTTGTTGCAGTTGTCGTCGTTTAGGTGGCCGGGGTCAGGTTCAAACCCACCACCCTTGGTGTATGTGGCCGGCGCCCTAACCACTGAGCTATGGGCACTGCCACTTCACCATAATTAATCATGGCCATGAGTATGACTGCTGCTTAGTCCCAGGAGTTCTCCCAGTGACTCATCCATCACCTCTGGGGTGGTCTTGGGGACCCCCGACAGGCAGAATCACAAATTGGTTCCTTCATCTATATGTTAATAGGTATCGGAGTAGGAAAAGCCAAGTGACATTTCCTGAGTCTGTCACCCCCTCACCAAGAGAGTGTATTCAAAAACAGTATCACAACCAGAGGAAAGACAGAGATTGTTAGTGCTATCCTGAAAGGACACAGTATGGTGGTTCCTGCCACATCTCCAATTCATTCACCAGTCTGCAAAAAAGTAGGTGGTCCTAGCAGGGGGCAGCAGAGTTCTGCAAACCCACTCAGTAGAGTCCTCACTGCACCTGCTGTGCATAGTACTTGAACAGACTCATGCAAGCATCAGCTGTCCCTTTTCAGCCTCATCTGAAAAGCAGATTAGGATGGGTGTTGTGGCTCTCGCCTGTAATCTTAGCACTTGGGAGGCCAAGGTGGGTGGATTGCCTGAGCTCACGGGTTTGAGACCAGCCTGAGCCAGAGCGAGACCCCCATCTCTAAAAAGTAGCCAGGTGTGTTGTGGGTGACTGTAGTCCCAGATACTTGGGAGGCTGAGGCAAGAGAATCTCTTGAGCCCAAGAGTTTCAGGTTGCTGTGAGCTGTGATGCCACGGCATTTTACCAGGGGACAAAAAGGTAAGGTTCTGTCTCAAAAAAACAAGCAGATCCCCTGTTGCTAGAAAGGGCCAAGTGATGTGATATTTGTAGCAAAAGCCCCTGTAAGAGCGTCACAGTGCATGAGCGTAGGGTGCTGGAGCAAGGCTGTGGTCCCTGCAGGGAATGTATGTCATTCCAAAAAACAAAACACAACCAACAAAACTCAGTCTCAGGACAGTGGGCACCAACTGTCTTAAGTTGATTAAGTGGCCAGAGCACACTGCCACATGAGTTGGTTCCATCAGATTCAAGAAGTCACGGAGTGGGGCCTGCCTGGTTGCGGTCTGTCACTCAGTGGGGGAAATGATACTCTGGCTGGAGCTTGGTGGAGCACATGAGTAGCCATCGCCTGTGGCTGTGGCAACAGCACCTTTTCTTGATATTGGCCATAATCAGCCCCTGGGGGAGGGATTCCCATTAACCAAAGCCTTGTGTTTTGCCGGCTCCTGCTGGTGTGTTTTGATGTACAGAAGCCCTTAAGTTGACTGTAACAAGACTAAGTTTGTAAGGCTGTTCATTTTACTTTCTGTTTAGCTCTTTTTGTGTCTTGCCTAGGAAATTCTTGCCAACTCTGAGGTCATTAGGATATTCTCCTATACTATTTTATAAAGCTTGGTAACTGCCTTTCATATCCAGGTCTATAATCCACTGTGGTGTATATTTCCTAAAAAACAAGCGGACATTCTATTTTATAGCTACACTGCAACTATCAATATCAGCAAATTAAGGGCGGCGCCTGTGGTTTAGTGGGTAGGGCGCCGGCCCCATATACCAAAGATGGTGGGTTCAACCTGGCCCCGGCCGAACTGCAAAAAAATAGCCCTGCGTTGTGGCGGGCGCCTGTAGTCCCAGCTGCTCAGGAGGCTGAGGCAGGAGAATCACCTAAGCCCAAGAGCTGGAGGTTGCTGTGAGTTGTGACACCACGGTACTCTACCAAGGGCGACAAAGTGAGACTCTGTCTCTAAAAAAAAAAATCAGCAAATTAATAGTAAGACAATAAATATAACTATCCAAACAACAGACCTTAATAAAGTATTGCCAATTGTCCCAATACTTATAGCCCTCATGTGCCTTGTGTTCAGCTGTCAAGCTTCCTTAGTCTGGAAAACTTCAAAGTCATGGATCTTTCTTGTCTTTCATGCATATAGGCCGGCTATGTCACAGTGGCCCACCGATGCGGGTTGCCTGAGGTTTCTGCTGATTTTAATCCATTTATTCACTCTTTTTTTTTTTATTGCAGTGTGGCCAGGGCCGGGTTCGAACCCACCGCCCTCGGTATATGGGGCCAGCGCCCTACTCACTGAGCCACAGGCGCCGCCCAGAAGTGAGATTGCTTGACCATGGTGTAAAGATATTTGTAATTTGGATAGATAATTTCTTTCTTTCTTTCTTTTTTTTTTTTTGCAGTTTTTGGCCAGGGCTGGGTTTGAACCCGCCACCTCCGGCATATGGGGCTGGTGCTGACTCTTTTTTTTTTTGAGACAGAGTCTTACTCTGTCATCTTGGGTAGAGTGCTATAGCATCATCACAGCCCACTGCAACCTCAAACTCTCGGGCTCAAAAGATCCCCTTGCCTCAGTCCCCCAACTAGCTGGGACTACAAGTGCCAGGCACATCACCTGGCTAGTTTTTTCCATTTTTAGTAGAGTCTGGGTCTTGCTCCTGCTCAGGCTGGTCTGGAGCTCAAGCGATCCATCCACCTCAGCCTCCCAGAGTGCTAGGATTACAGGCGTGAGCCACCTGCACCAGGTAAGGTTGGACGTCTTGAATGCCCTGCTTGCCCCTTTACGCAACAGATTGGAGCTCAGCTCCTCCCTCTACCGTAGCCTTCACTGAACAAAATCTGTTTTCACTGCCTTTAGCTAAGGTCCAGCTTTATCTTTGATCAAGTAACTCTTTTCACCATTAAGACAGTAAGTATCATTGTAGGGCTGTATTTTGAATTTATGTGAAAAAAAATCCTGTTATTCTTCAAACTTTCATCTACTAATTTTAACTACTATTGGTGATTCTTACTGGAATCAATTATCTTTTACTTTAATTTTTTTTTTTTTTTTTTTTTTGTAGAGACAGAGTCTCACTTTACCGCCCTCAGTAAAGTGCCATGGCATCACAGCTCACAGCAACCTCCAGCTCTTGGGCTTAGGTGATTCTCTTGCCTCAGCCTCCCGAGCAGCTGGGACTACAGACGCCCACCACAATGTCCGGCTATTTTTTTGTGCGGTTTTGCCGGGGCAGGATTTGAACCTGCTAACCCTCAGTTTATGGGGCTGGCACCGTACTCACCGAGTCACAAGCACCACCCTTTATTTTAATTTTTAATTTTAAAAACAGAAACAGGGTCTCACTATGTTGCCCAGGCTGGTCTTGAACTCCTGAGTGCAAAGACAGCCTCTGCAGCAGCTGGGACTTACAGGCAGGCAAGAGCCACAGACCAATCAGAATCAATTATTATCAATCATTGCCCAGTGGTGATTTTCTGATTCCATAAGTCTTTGTAAATGTATTAGTAAGAAAGAGCTTTCCTTTCTCTCTCACTTATTTACTCATTTGAATACTTATAGATTCATAATTTTTTTTCTTTTTTTGAGACAGTCTCATTTTGTCACCCTTGGTAGAGTGCTCTGGCATCATAGCTCACAGCAACCTCAAACTCTTGGGTTCAAGCGATTCTCTTGCTCCAGCCTCCCAAGTAGCTGGGACTACAGGCCCAGCTATTTTTAGAGGCGGTCTTGCTCTGGCTCAGGCTGGTCTCAAACCCATGAGCTCAGGCACCCAACTCGGCCTCCCTATTAGGGTTATAGGCATGAGCAACCATGCCTGGCCCCCAAAATTCTTAAATTAAAAATAAATTCTTATTTTATTCAATCGGTTATAATTCTTTGTTACCATTATTTATTTTGATGTTCAAATCATCCCAGATTTGGCCCATGTGCACCACTTCAAATTGGGTCTCATGTCCTTTTGACATGAGCCCATCTTTCTTTGAGCATTTCCTTGTTTTCTATCACAAGAGTCTCAAGATTCTCTAGTACTTTCCTTATCCCTGCCCTGGAATCAGACATTCCTCCACAGACAGGAGACTTGTTCTTTTTTAGTGAATGTCGAGTCTTCTGTTGCTATAACAGAATACCACTGGAAAATTTATAAAGAAAAAAGATTTATTTGACTTACAATTCTAGAGGTTGTGGAGTCCAAAAATACGATGCTGGCATCTGGAGAGGGTCACTCCATGGCTAAAGCACAGAAGGTGGAAGTGAGCACACAAGAAGGACACCAGGGGCTGACCTTTGCTTTATAAGAACCCACTTTCATGATAATCGCCTGCTCAGATGACATTAACCCTTTCTACCTCATGACCCAATCAGTTCCTATTAGCCCTGCCTCCCAACACTGTTGCATTGGGTATTGAATTTCCAACACACCAACTTTTGGAGGACACGTTCAAACCATAGCAGTAGACCATGGTACTTAGAAACCATTGGTGTAGGCCAGGCATGGTGGCTCACTCCTGTAATCTCAGCCTTTTGGGAACCCAAGGCAGGAGAATCTCTTGAGGCCAGGAGTTTGAGACCAGCCTGGACAACGTATTGAGGCCCTATCTCTCTTTTAAAAAAATTAGCCAGTAGGGTGGCGCCTGTGGCTCAGCGGGTAGGGTGCTGGTCCCATATGCCAGAGGTGGCGGGTTCAAGCCCAGCCCCGGCCAAAAAAAAAAAAAAAAATTAAAGATTGTTTAAAAAAAAAAAAAAATTAGCCAGTAGCTGGGCATTGTAGCAGGCATCTGTAGTCCCAGCTACTTGGGAGGCTGGGGCAAGAGAATCGCCTAGGCCCAGGAGTTGGAGGTTGCTGTGAGCTGTGTGACGCTGCAGCACTCTACTGAGGGCGATAAAGTGCGACTCTCTCTACAAACAAACAAACAAAAAAGCCAGGTATGTTGGCATGAGCTGCATAGGATGCTGTGGCAGGAGGATCACGTGAGCCAGGAGTTTGAGGTTGCAGTGAGCTCTGAAGATGCCACTGCACTCCAGCTTGGGTGACAGAGCAAGACCTTGTCTCTAAAATAATAAAAATAATAATAAACAAGGAAATGAAGGTCTGGGCCCTGTATGTGCTCATTATTACTGAAGTGTCATAGTTTCTATACCACCTCAGTAAAAGGAAACAGATGTACATATACACACACACATACATGTTTATGTGTGTGGAGAGATAAAGACAGAGGCTGCCAGAAACATATACGCATCGTAAGAAAGGAAAAAACAGCATTAAAGTTGTAAGAGTATGGCTTGGTGCCCACAGCTCAGTGGTTAGGGTACCAGCCACACACACTTGAGGCTGGTGGGTTCGAACCTGTCCTGGGCCCTCCAAACAACACTGACAACTACAACAAAAAAATAGCCAGGCGTTGTGGCAGGCACCTGTAGTCCCAGCTACTTGGGAGGCTGAGGCAAGAGAATCACTTAAGCCCAAGAGTTGGAGGTTGCTGTGAGCTGTGACGCCATAGCACTCCACTGAGGGTGACATAGTGAGACTGTGTCTCAAAAAAATTCATAAAGTTGTAAGAATCAAGTCATGTTTGACTCCAGCAATTACAAGGTGTTCAACATGACTTGTCTGCATCTTTTGTTATTAGTATATGTTGGGTATTACAATTTTAACACAGTTTTTTCCTTTATTAATATGTGTATACGTTTTCGGAACCCTCTGTATACACAGAGAGTGGGTGAGAAGAACGGATATATTCGTAACACTTATATATCTCTATGTGTGTTAAAAACTGGGTTTACACAGATAATTTTAGTTGTAAATCTGAAACTGCAGGGTTCCTTGTATTCTTTCTCGTTTTTCTTTCTCCAACAGTGAAAAAGTCTGGTTTTTGTTACCCACAGTGTGATTTTCTTATTGATATCGGTAGGAGTTTCAGAACTGCTAGCCCAGCCTGCAGAAACCCTCAAACAAGAGCTGACCATTTGTTTAGAATTCCTTTATCTTCCACCCACAGCCATGCAGTCCACCTGTTATTTATGTGAAATACTGTTTGGTTCATCTGTTTCTGTTTGTAATCAATTTCAGGTTTACCCCCTTCTAATCCGTCTTGATTTTGTTGATTTTCTTTGAGAATGTAGCACTAACACAGCTCCAAAGGGCCAAAGAAGTGCGTTTCTTTGAGAATGTAGCACTAACACAGCTCCAAAGGGCCAAAGAAGTGCGTTAGCCATGCCTCCGTCCTTCCCCCCTGAGTCCCACTCACACCTCAAGTAATCCATCTTTTCAGTTTGTGGCTCATCTTTCCTGCACTGCTTTTTTGCACAAGTGAACAGACACAGGTAGCTTATCTTATTTCACCTTCTTTCTTACACAAAAGGTAGCATACTAGGGATGCTCTTTTGTAATTTGCTTTCTTTGCCTTAACAAGATGTCCTGGCCATCACACCAGGCACCTGCTGGATGGAAGTTCCTCCTTCCTTACAGCCCACGGTGGGGCTGGACCCCAGCTCAGTGATTCTGCAAAGTACTGGAATAACTCCAGGTTATTCCAATATTTTGCAATTACCAAAAAGGCTTCAATGAAGACTTGGGTAGTATTTTTGGAATATACTTATTTCATAAAATTTAATTTTCTGAATAGCTAATGAAATCACTTGATTCAAAAATAAAAATATAAACACCAGTTTCTGTAATGCCGCATACCAAGGTAGGGTGTCAGGGACTGACCCCACTGTGGTTTCGTTGCATGTTTGTGGGCGAGTCGCGATTTCACCGTTTGTGACTTTTGTTATTAGATCCTTACCCAGCTGTCTGTACCACTTTTACATGTCAGCACTCTTGGATCAGCAGTTTTTGATACTTAACAAATTGTGTTCTCTTTTTTACGAAAAGTTGACCAGGTAGGGCTGTGGACCCAGTGGTCTCAGGAGCTGGGCCTGGGCCAGCATTCTGTTATGTGTCCCTCCCTCCTCCCCCATCCTAACTAGGGGTGCTTGATGGCCCTGACAGCTCCAGGTATCATTGTCAACACAGACCTTGTGTCCAAAAACCCTAAAAGCAATCGAGGTCCTCCTCTTCCCCAGAGTATGGTTTTCTCACGAGGCATCCTGGCCACATCCCACACCACTGCACATTCCTGTCAGTGTTGGGAGGCCTCCCTCAGGGGACCTGATCTCCCTGTGGCCTGTGGGTCTGGGTCTGAGAACTGCCTGTCTGAAACCTGGCAAGGTTTTGTGCTTTCTCTTGGGGCATCTTCCCTGAGCCACTCGAGGCCCCGTCATTGATTCCTGCTGGCGTGTAGGTAAAGCCAGCCCCTGGGCGGCCCCTACCGCATGCTTGCTCAGCGCTCTCACTCCACTGACATCTCCCCATCTCTTGTTCCGGGACCTGCCAGCCTCCCCTCCCACCTGCCTTCTGGAAGGTCCATGCTGCCACCTGGCTCTAGTCCCCTGTGGTCCTATCATCCCCACTGCTATCAGGGAGCATGGTCCTTGGCAATCTCTCCTGTCCAGGGCCTAGGCCTAGAAGGAACAGCTACACAGTTTCTCTGGAATTCCAATGACCTTCTGCAGTGAATGCTCTTTTGGTAAATGGAATGTCCTCTGAGTCCTCCCGCTGACCTTTGAACAACTTGGGGGTTAGAAGCACTGACAGTTGAAAATCCATGTATAACTTCTGTCTCCTCCAAACTTAACTTTTTTTTTTGAGACAGAGTTTCACTTTGTCACCCTTGGTAGAGTACCGTGGTGTCACAGCTCACAGCTACTTCAATTTCTTGGGCTCAAGTGATTCTCTTGGCTCAGCATCCCAAGTAGCTGGGACTACAGGCACCTGCCGCAACACCTGGCTATTTTTAGAGGTGGAGTCTTGCTCTAGCTCAGGCTGGTCTCGAAGCCATGAGCTCAAGCAATCCACCTGGGCTCCCAGAGTACTAGGATTGATTACAGGTGTGAGCCCCTGCACCCGGCCCTTACCGATAACATAAACAGCTGATTCACAGATATTTAGTATGCTGTGTGTGTGAGATGGACTGTAGTCTTATAATAAGGTAAGAAAAGAAAATCATAAGGAAGAGAAAATACATTGACCATTCTGTACTGTACTTATTGATACCGTAAGCGTATGTCGTGTTTATAAGATGAATAGTCTGAAAGAGCAGTGACCCGCAGCTGCTGACCTCACGCTATGGTACATATTAGGCAATTCGACTTTTTCTTGTAGTGTCATGACTTTTCTTTGCTTTTTGGGAGCACTTCCAGCATAACTATTGGCATTTCATATGGGTCCCATGTTATTAGTCGGGGTTGGCACCAAATAGGATGAAAAATACAAGAACCCTGAGAGATCACTTTTCACTATGATATGCAATTTACTGGAGAGATGAACTGCTCCTATGGAAATGATCAACATCACATGGAATTTTATTTTAATTATTATTATTATTTTTTTTTTGAGACAGGCTCATTTTGTCGCCCTGGGCAGAGTGCCATGGCATTACAGCTCACAGCAGCCTCAATATTTTTTTTTTTATTAAATCATAGCTGTGTACATTAATGCAATCGTGGGATACAATGTGCTGGTTTTATATACAATTTGAAATATTTTCATCAAACTGGTTAATATAGCCTTCATGGCATTTTCCTAGTTATTGTGTCAAGACATTTGTAATCTACATTTAGTAAATTTCACATGTACCCTTGTAAGATGCACCATAGGTATAGTCTCACCAATTACCCTGCCTCCATCCATCCTCCCCCGTAACCTCAAATTCTTGGGCTCAAGCGATTCTCTTACCTTAGCCTCCCAAGTAGCTGGGACTACAGGTGCCTTCCACAATGCCCAGCTACTTTTAGAGACAGGGTCTCACTCTGGCTCAGGCTGGTCTCAAACCCATGAGCTCAGGCAATCCATCTGCCTCGGCCTCCCAGAGTGTTAGGATTACAGGTGTGAGCCACCTCGACCAGTTGTCACACAACATTTTAAGCACATACTTTACTTGAACTCACTTCAATAGAACAGGAGCACTATGGACTATAGTTAATTTTATGCAGTTATTTCTTTATTAATATTTATTTTGAGGCTCGGCACCTGTGGCTCAAGCGGCTAAGGCGCCAGCCACATACACCTGAGCTGGCGGGTTCGAATCCAGCCCGGGCCCGCCAAACAACAATGACGGCTGCAACCAAAAAATAGCCGGGTGTTGTGGCAGGCACCTATAGTCCCAGCTACTTGGGAGGCGGAGGCAGGAGAACCTCTTGAGCCCAAGAGTTGGAGGTTGCTGTGAGCTGTGAAGCCATGGCACTCTACCCAGGGCGACAGCTTGAGGCTCTGTCTCAAAAATATATATATATATATTTATTTTGAGACTGAGTCTTGCTCTGTCACTTAAGCTGGAGTACAGTGGTGTGATCATAGTTCACAGGAACTTCCAACTCCTGGGCTCAAGCGATCCTTTTGCCTCAGCCTCCTGATAGCTAGGGACTATGTGTGCATTCCATCATGTACTGATAATTTTTGAATTTTTAGTAGAGATAGGAGGCTCAGTATGTTGCTCAGGCTGTTGCATTTATGATTTAATACTGCATCTTTATGTTTGTTTGTTGAGACAGTTTCACTCTCTCACCCTGGGTGGAGTGCAGTGGTGTGATCATAGTTCACAGCAACCTCCAATTCCTGGGCTCTGATGATCTGCTGGCCTCGGTGTCCTGAGTAGCTGGGACTACAGGCAGCTGTTTGATTTTTCTATTTTTAGTTGAGATAGGGTCTTGCTTTGCTTAGGCTGGTCTTGAACTTCTGAACTCAAGTGATCCTCCTGCCTGAGCTTTACTGAGTACTAGGATTATAGGTGTGATCACCCTGCCACTGTGCCTACCAAGTATGTCAATATTTCTAGACAATGCAATTCATCTGCAAGTTTTTAAAAATTGTCACAAATCTCCAAAATATTTTCAATACTGAAAATAGTCCAGACCGGGTGCAGTGGGTGGCTCATGCCTGTAAATCCTAGCACTCTGAGAGACTGAGGCAGGTAGATTGCTTGAGCTCAAGAGTTGGAGACAAGAGCAAGACCCCATCTATACTAAAAATAGAAAAATTAGGGCGGCACCTGTGGCTCAGTGAGTAGGGTGCCGGCGCCATATACCGAGGGTGGTGGGTTCAAACCCAGCCCCAGCCAAACTGCAACAAAAAATAGCCAGGCGTTGTGGCGGGCACCTGTAGTCCCAGCTACTTGGGAGGCTGAGGCAAGAGAATCACCTAAGCCCAAGAACTGAAAGTTGCTGTGAGCTGTGATGCCACAGCACTCTACTGAGGGTGACAAAGTGAGACTCTGCCTCTAAGAATAATAATAATACTAGAAAAATTACCGGGCTATTGTTGTGGGCCCCTGTGGTCCCAGCTGCTTGGGAAGCTGAGGTAAGAGGATCTCTTAAGCCCTGCCTAGAGTTTGAGGTTGCTGTGAGCTATGATGTTATGGCACTATATCCAGGGCCACAGAGTGAGACTCTGTCTCAAAAAAAAAAAAAAGAAAAGAAAGGAGGTAGGCTTAACGGACCCATCTGGTTCAAACGTGTTGTTTAAGGGCCAGCTGCACAGTCACTCCAGCATGCCCTCCTCTCTGAGCACTTGGGTTCCTTCCTCTCTCTACTGCCTGCCTCAGTTGCTCAGTTACTCCCCTCTGCATGGGCTGCGGCTTCCTAGAGTCAAGCTGGCAGTGAATCAGCTCTGCTCCTGGGGGCTGTGCCAGGGTGGCCAGTCCTGGGTCATACCAGAGTGCTCCCACATGGCAAAGGCCCAGGCCCAGGTCCATTCCTGGCCTAGCTCCTTGTCTCTTTCCTCTCTGGCAGTCCCAACAACCCCCTTCCCCAGCTAACCTACATTCATGATCCAGGAGCCAGGAGGGGAGGTAGAGAGCAGACCCTAACGGGAGGAGACAAAAGTCTGTGCACAACCTCCAAGCAAGAGTGAAGCATTGGCCCCTAACAAAGAGGAGCAGGCTCAGAAGCTTCAGGGGAGCCTGAGATGTCCAGGTTTTCTATAACATTTATCCAGATGTCCCTATCCCAGCGTCAGGTACCTACCTTTCTAATTAAGGCAATGACCTTGGTGTGGCAGACTTGGCAGGGCTGTAAGTTCAATTTTCTTGGAACTCTGTTTTTTTGTTTTTTTTTTTTAAAGAGATTTATTTCATCACCCTCGGTAGAGTGCTGTAGCATCACAGCTCACAGCAACCTCCAGTTCTTGGGCTTAGGTGATTCTTTTGCCTCAGCCTCCCAAGTAGCTGGGACTACAGGCGCCTGTCACAAGGCCGAGCTATTTTTTTGTTGCAGTTTGGCCAGGGCAGGGTTTGAACCTGCCACCCTTGGTATATGGGGCCGGCACCCTACCCACTGAGCCACAGGCGCCGCCCATGATGTTCTTAATAATAATCCAGAACCTGATCCTTTCAGCTTTGTCCATCCTCCTGACTGGCATCAAGGAGGCTTCTGATCTCATGCTTTGCCTTTAACTGGTGATTGATCATTCGTTGCTTTCCACAAAGCATCACCAATAGCCCCAGCAACAGCTCTCAAGGCCACCATTCTTATGGCTACTCCTTCCCCTAAACTTCCTGGAAGCCTGTGATTATTGCATTCTTTTTCCCAGTGTCCTAACTTGATATCACCATGATGAAAGTCTCAACCCATGGCCTTTACAGTTCACCAGCCCATCTGCCACCAGTGATGACAGTGGTTATCAGAAAGCCAGCTCCCAACACCCAGTTTAGAGTTAGCTTCTGAGCTCTCTTTATAGTCTTGAGTAGAGCTGCCCTGATGCATATTTCAATGAGTAATGACACCCCCATAAGGGAGCAAGGACAGCTGGCTTAGGCAGGCAGAGGTCGAACTGAGATACGATTGCAACAGGAGTCTCAGCCGATCCCTCGGATGCAGTAGAGCTGGGGTGACCCTTTATTAATGTCCTAAGTTGAAGCAAAGAGGTCTGGATCTTTTTTTTAGGACAGAGGGTTTTGCTCTGTCGTCCAGGCTGGAGTGCAATGGCATGATCATAGCTCACTGTAGCCTAGAATTCCTGGGCTCAAGAGATTTCTCCTGCCTCAGCCTCCCCAGTAGCTGGGACTACAGGTGTACACCATTACATCTGGCAAGATTTAAGTTTTCTATTATTTGAAGGCTAAGAGTTCCTTAGGCCTCCAGCTTTAAGGAGACCACAATATAGTAGGATGGTGATACCTAGAGCTCTGGAACTTGAAGATTCTGCATGTGGCTGGGCTCTACCATGTATTATATAGAAGAATCGGGTTACTTATTAGAGCATAGAGCCATCCTAGAACCTTAAAATTCATAATAAGCAACAGTGATGGTATCAGTAGTAATATCAGTAAATCTAAGGTAGTCAGCAAGTATTTCTCTCTGCTACATGAAATGTAATTACATTGTCTCATAATTTAGAAAGAATGTAAAATTCTAGTTTTTCTTTCCTGTTGCAAAAGTTCTGCTTTTCAGGTACAAAGAAACACAGAGCCCTGTGCACGGACTCCACGTAGCACCCAGCAGTCCTCACACCCCGCCTGAGCCTGCTTCTGCTTTGTGGGCAGCCTGTGTGATCAGGGCTTGGTTCTGTTGCCTGCGAAGCTAAAATCCTCACATTTGGTCGCCTTTTGCAGCCCTGTCCCCTGCTGGCAGCTGCTGTGTTTGTGCTATTTGTTTTTGCAGGGCACAGCATCTTATTTTTCCAATACGATGGCATTCCAGCAAAGTGACATAGTGGCAGATCCATGAATTCTATCCTTGCAATCGTTTCTGCTTTGGGTAAGGGAGTCTGAAGTTCTCATTCTCAACTTTCTTTTTTTTTTAAATTTTTTTTTATTTTTATTTTTAATTTTGGCTTGCTTATTCATTCTTCATTTGAAGTACTTTTTTTTGTTGTTGTTCATTTTCTTTCTTCTTTTTTTTTTTTTAGATGTTCTTTCTCTGGCGATGCTCTGTCCCCTTGCCTCCCCAGTAGTGGGGATTACAGACGCCCACCACAACGTCTGGCTAGTTTTGATGTTAGTAGAGACGGGGTCTTACTCTGGCTCACTGCTGTTACATACAGGTCTCGAACCTCTGAGCTCAGGCAATCCACCCACCTCGGCCTCCCACGGTGCTGGGACTACAGGCGTGAGCCACCACGCCTGGCCTCATTCTCAACTTTCATGAAATGGTCTTCACACACTGACCGAACTGCAGCTCAGCTTACTGCAACCACTCAAAGAGCAAATTATCCTTGAAGCCTAAGCACAGCCAATGTGAGGAAAGGCCAGTGCATTAACAGCTCACAGGCAAAAGGAAAACTTCCAGTAAGGCAAATTGGTCATCACCCACCATTTTTTTTTGAGACAGAGTCTCACTTTGTCACCCTTGGGAGAGTGCCGTGGCGTCACAGCTCACAGCAACCTCCAGCTCTTGGGCTTAGGCGATTCTTTTGCCTCAGACTCCCAAGTCCCGAGCTGGGACTATAGGCGCCCGCCACAATGCTCGGCTATTTTTTGTTACAGTTTGGCTGGGGCTGGGTTTGAACCCACCATATTCAGTATATGGGGCAGGTGCCCTACTCACTGAGCCACAGGCACCGTCCCACCTATCATTTCTTATCCTGGCCAGGGAAGTGCCCACTTTCCTTCAGTCACTTGTCTTTCCAAGTTTGGAGGCAGCTACCATTTTGCACCTTTCAGCAGTGTTATAGCCACATTGCCAGTTCCAGGCCACATCAGCTGGGTGGCCATAGGCAGCCTTATTGACACTACTGCTAACATAGCCTGGCAGTCCAACCTCAGGGTTGAACATAAAACCCCTGAGCTTGCCCTTGACTTACCTTGGGCATCTCCTAGAATTGGACAAGCCTGGTAAGCCTCCCATTGGCTGACAGAGGTTCCAGAACAGCACAGGCCTGTGCTGATGGCTTGTAGGCCTGCTTCACCACATCATAGTGGGCCCTGAGTATTACTCATGTGTGTGCCTCTGACAAGCAGAATTCACTCACTTTTGTTCTGAAGTTTGCATTCTTCAGTTACTACATATGCCGTGCATTTTCAGCCAAGGCTTCATAGGGAGTTTTCTTTACTGTGCCTTATATGGCAAGGCTGCGATCATTTCATATTTGTCACAGATTTCCCCCCTTTTTATTATGAGTCATTACAGAAGTTTTGAGATACATAGAAATTAAGAAACAGGGCGGCGCCTGTGGCACAGTCAGTAAGGCGCCGGCCCCATATGCCGAGGGTGGCGGGTTCAAACCCAGCCCCGGCCAAACTGCAACCAAAAAATAGCCGGGCGTTGTGGCGGGCGCCTGTAGTCCCAGCTACTCGGGAGGCTGAGGCAAGAGAATCGCTTAAGCCCAGGAGTTGGAGGTTGCTGTGAGCTGTGTGAGGCCACGGCACTCTACCGAGGGCCATAAAGTAAGACTCTGTCTCTACAAAAAAAAAAAAAAAAAGAAATTAAGAAACAAAATCTGCATGGACAGAAAACAATGACCTCCCCCGGCAATACTAAGCTGAGCAAGTTGGAACTTGCTCAAGTGAATCAGAAAGGACTCTGCCAGCCATGTTCCTTGGAAGTGAAATAATGGACCATGACAGAGTCTGTCTCAAAACTGTCATAGTGATCTACCTAGTGCAATCTCATTTTTCTGTCATGGGACGTTTTCTCACTTTTTTTTTTTTTTGTAGAGACAGAGTCTCACTTTAGGGCCCTTGGTAGAGTGCGGTGGCCTCACACAGCTCACAGCAACCTCCAACTCCTGGGCTTAAGTGATTCTCTTGCCTCAGTCTCCCGAGTAGCTGGGACTACAGGCGCCTGCCACAACGCCCGGCTATTTCCACAACGCCATTTTTTTGGTTGCAGTTTGGCCAGGGCCGGGTTTGAACCCACCACCCTCGGTATATGGGGCTGGCGCCTTACCAACTGAGCCATAGGCGCTGCCCCGTTTTCTCACTCTTTCTCTACCCTTTTAGGAATTCTGGCCTTCCATAGGCTCATCTGCTTCCAGCTCAGAGGGGCCCAGAGCAGGGAAGAGCTCTTGAGGTGAGGGCCCCCTTCATCCTTGCACTCCACCCTCCATTATCTGAGACCTTTTTTTTTTTTGTAGAGACAGAGTCTCACTTTATGGCCGTTGGTAGAGTGCCGTGGTGTCACACGACTCACAGCAACCTCCAACTCCTAGGCTTAGGCGATTCTCCCGCCTCAGCCTCCCGAGTAGCCGGGACTACAGGCGCCCGCCACAACGCCCGGCTATTTTTTTGTTGCAGTTTGGCCTGGGCTGGGTCTGAACCCGCCACCCTTGGTATATGGGGCCGGCGCCCTGCTCACTGAGCCACAGGCGCCGCCCTATCTGAGACCTTTTTGCAGTGTGATGAGTGTCAGTCTTACACTATGAAAGTTTAAAAACAAACCCTACCCTGAAGAAAAACTAAATAGGACCTGGAGAAGAAATGCTTTGAGGGTAAACCTAACAGTTTTATTTTTTTTTTTGAAAGTCTCACTCTGTCGCCCTCAATAGAGTGCCATGGTATCACAGCATACAGCAACCTCAAACTGGGCCTAAGCGATTCTCTTGCCTCAGCCTCCCAAGTAGGGGATTACAGGTGCCCGCCACAATGCCCATTTTGTTGTTGCAGTTGTCATTACTGTTTAGCTGGCCTGGGCTGGGTTCGAACCCACCAGCCTGGGTGTATGTGGCTGGCACCCTACCCGTTGACCTACAGGTGCCACCCAAGAGATTCTCTTGTCTCAGCCTCCCAAGTAGCTAGGACTACAGGTGCCCACCACAACACCCGCCTGTTTTTTTTTTCTTTTTTTAGAGATGAGGTCTTGCTCTTGCTCAGGCTGATCTCGAACCTGTGAGCTCAGGCAATCTACCCACTTCGGTTCCTAGAGTGTTAGGATTATAGGTATGAGCCACCATGACCGGCCAACCTAAGAGTTTATTTATTTTTTTGAGACGGAGTTTATTTATTGTTTTATTTTGTTGCCCTCGGTAGAGTGCTATGGAATCACAGCTCACAGCAACCTCCAACTCTTGGGCTTAAGCGATTCTCTTGCCTCAGTCTCCCAAGTAGCTCGGACTACAGGTGTCCGCCACAACACTCGGCTATTTTTGGCTTGTAGTTGTTGTTTGGCAGGCCCAGGCCCAGCTCTGGCGTATGTGGCTGGTGCCCTAGCCTTTGAGCTACAGGTACCAAGCCCACCTAAGAGTTTTAAACAAACATCAGAACCACCAAGGACCTAAGATACCACTGAGTTATCTAGTTCAACTTCCCTCAAATTAGACACAATGACATGGGTGAGCCCCAGACAGGAGAGAGACTGTTTCTCTGATGATATTAGCTCTATTTAGTATCTATCATCATGTAACAGAAGTTACTCTGAGGCTTCAATCAAACCAATCCCCTCTCCCAATAATGCACAGTAAGCGGCTAAAACACAAAAGGAAATCAACTACCCAACTCCCACTGCCAGCAGACCCTAGGTGAAGTCAAATACACAGGCAGTTTCCATACTAGCAAAATACTTTTATTATTTTTATAATGACAGGATAAGGAAAGTTTTTTTGGTATATACCAGAGTTAAGGGCAGTAGAAGAATAAGGGGATTAATAGGATTTCTATGCACTTTTGATGACAATAAAAAGTTAACAACGCCAACTGTTTGCCAAAAAACTTATCATAGCTCCCCCAAAACACATATATAAACGATCATAGTTTTAAAATCTATAAAAGTAAAAAATATACAGTTGGAAGCTCTAACGCTTATTCCGTCTTTAATATAAAATTGTAAACATTTATTTACACAAAGCAAATGTGTATAATAAAAGTCCGAGCACCCTTTTCTTCTGAGTCGTGGCTCCTGGAAGATGGGGCTGTGCACAGAAGCAGTAATATCCTCCCCTGACTCCCAAAGCCAGATTTATAAATAAAGCCATGGGAAGCTCCCGGGGGGACCCCAAGAATCACATTTTATTGCTATGACATTGCAGCAAGTGAGGAGCCCCAGGCAGTGTGGCCAGCCCAGGACTAAGGCAGAGTGCAGGGGCCAGAGAGTGCCCTGGGTACAGAGGCAGGAGGCTGTGAGCAGCCGGAGACAGGAGAGGAAAAGGATCCATAACCAGCTGTCAGCCCTATTTTTGGCAGAAAACCCGCTGAAGTCACCCTCTTCCCCTTCAGATTGGGGAACTCAGAGGGTGGAGTCTTCACTGGCTTTATGATTCATCTTTGAGAGCTAAACTAAACAGGGGAAGGAAGGGAGGGCGTTTTAAGGGGAAATGGCCCATCCATACACCACCCAGGGTGGCAAATGGCTATTAGACAAGAACATCTGAAGGTCTAAGTAACCTCAGTGAGAAAGGCACTGCTGGTGCAAAATAATTACTAATGTGTGTACAACCCTCTCAGCACCCTGAAGCGACTTGGGCTGGTTGTGTGAATACTTTCCTTGGCTCAATTCTTCAGGTATTATGCTCCTTGAATGATCCATTTTGAGACTCCAGGAAAATAAAAATAGGGCTGTGGATTCTCACAGACAAGCCACTCTTCAGTGCACTTCCCTCTCCACTGCCCTGCGCAGGGTCTCGCCGGTGCTCACCGCCGTGCTTCCACTATGGGGAACTGCGCTCCCCATCCTCCTTTTTCACAAACAGTCCACATGCCAAATTCTATCTTGTGGACTCTCAAGTTTAGTCAAGTCCACCTGAATCTTTAGAAAGGATATTTTAGTGTTATAAAGCAATCTCTTTAAAAAGTGCAAGTCGTCCAACATGTGAGTGGCAGAAGTCATCAAGGAAAGTGAAGCTCCTTCCTCTGGGCCAGCCTGTAGCCTCCTTCCCCAAAACCTCTGCAATGCTAGGGTTCCCCCAGGGATTCCAGGGACTCTTTCATCCCCCCAATGTAGTAAATCATTGTTTTTTACTTTGGCTGGAGAGAGAGAAGAGGCAGAAAGGTCACGGGAACTGAAGACGGGTGAAAGAAAGATACCTATGCACAACCACACAGTAACCACGCCCCCACTGCATTCAACAAAAGCATTTGGAGGAACTTCAGAAGGTGCGGTGGCATGGCAGAGGACACAGGAACCCCAAAACTCTACCTGCAGCATTTACCTGGGCTTCTGCTGCCAGAGCATGGCAGGAAGGGATTCCTGGGGGCCCAGGAAGGAGGAGGAGCTGCTATGAAGACCCTATCTACCTTAGCAGATCTGCTATCCCAAGGCATCCTGTTCCTTTTTGGCATACACAGTCACAGCCTGCATTTTATGGAAGTAATTTTCCAATGGCCCTCCTTCTCCCTTGAAAGCTGACAAAGAGCAGAAACAGAAAAGGCTCTTAATCAAAAGGAAACCCAGGGGTTTCCAATGCCACTTGATCGATTTAAACCACCACCTACCCTAATCTGTTTAAAAACTTTTAAAAAAATTTAAAAGATCTTTTCTATGCTACAAATTGCAAATAATTCTGCTATATAAAGTTTCAACAAAAACTTGTCCCCAACCCTGGGGCAAGTGGAGAAATCTTGGATAAAGTCAACACCATGGCACAGGTTTTGTAAGCCCAATGCTGGGGTTTCACTGTTGTTACTGTTGGGTTTTTGGTCATTTGGATGGAATACCACCATTAGAATCCTATCCTGCTGTCCCAACACTAGGTGATGCCAGCAGATGGGCTGGGGCCAGCCCGACAGACCACAACTGCTGGCCTGGGAGCCACACACCCACAGACCCTGACCAGGCCACACCTCAGCCAGGGCTCAGGCTTTGCCTGCTCAGCTCTCCGGGCCACAGGCTTTTGGTCCAAAGTAGTTGTTTTCTTAAATCCAAGAACAAAATATAGAATATATGAATACTAAAACCACCATAAACCTCCACTACTGAGACCCTAAAAGGTCATCCAAATCATTCATCCACTCCTCTGAAGTCCTGTTCTTCAACAGGGAGTCAATCAAGTCGGTGTGCCCAGCCACACTGGACAGCCCACTGCTGCCTGGCTGCCCACTGTAGGCAAAGGACAGTTCCTGGCCCGCGGTCCGCACAGGGTAGGCCTGGGCACAGTGCAGCCCGGCTCGGCCGCCCAACTGTGAAGCTGAACTCTGGCTGAAAGCCCCCAGCTCAGGCCCTGCTGGGCTCAAGCTGGGCAAGCCCTGCTGCGGGGGTGCCTGAGGAGGTGCTGAGGCAGGAGCACTGGTCCTCTGCTGCGCACTTACTGGGGGCAGCAAGGACCCTGCCACAGCTGCTGAGCTCATAGGGGCCATGGGCCTGCTGGGCATTGCCTGGGAGAATTGCGGGCTGGACATTTTCAGATGGGCCTGTGGCATGTGGAAACTGGAAGCTGCAGTAAAGGGGCTCACGCTGCTGCTCCCTGGGGCTTGGCCACTCAGGTTTGGCATTCCCTGATGTTGCCATGAGGGATTCTGGCCTCCAATGGCTGCTGACACTCTTGGGACCTGTGGTTTAGTTAAACCAGAGTTAAGGATCCCCTTATTGTGTTGCTGGGAGAGGCCAGAGCTTCCTAGAGAGTTCTGCCCATAGGCAACTGAAACTGAGGTGTTCTGGCCCACGCTGGTCTGCCGTGGAATGTGGGCATGTCCATTGGTGGCCTGTGGAGGGGCAACTATCTGGGTTATGCCAGAGGCCATGCCATAGAGGCTGGTCTGAGGCATGCTTTGAGAATTGGTGAACTGAGCCACACCCCGGTCCTGCTGGCTTGAGTTTGAGGGGAGAGAGGAAACCGAAGTGTGTCCAGGGCCCACTGGCATCAGATTCCCAGTCTGAGGGAATACTCGAGGACAGCTGGAGTTGGAAGGAGCCAAGTTGTTCATACCAGGCATGGAAACAGAGGACCCTAGAAGACAAGACGATTCTATTAATCAAGCTGGCTTTTGTTGTTCTTGTTACATATTTTACTTTTTAAAATTTATTTCAGAGTTGCATTTTCTTGCCCTTGGTAGCAGCTCACAGCAACCTCCAGCTCTTGGGCTTAGGCGATTCTCTTAAGAGTTGGAGGTTGCTGTGAGCTGTGTGATGCCACGGCACTCTACTGAGGGCAATAACATGAGACTCTGTCTCTACAAAAAAAATCAAACCAAACCAAAAACCAAAAAACATTTTTATTTGTGAGATAGGGTCTTGCTATGTTGTCCAGGTTGGCCTCAAACTCCTGTCCTTAAGTGATCCTCCCACCTCGGCCTCCCAAAGTGCTAAAATTACAGGGGTGAGGTACCATGCCCACCAAACTGGCATTTCTTGGCCTCCACCGTGGAGACACCTCTGAGACCCAAGTTGCAGCCCCTATCCTACAGGCAAAATCCTAACACCAGACATCTCATGATCAGTGGTGCACTGCAAAGACGAGAAACTGGGGGTGGAGGGGTAGAAAATCTCCCCCAAGGTAGAATGGAGACCAGGTCTGGAACAATGACAGGGTTTAGAAAGGCACAGTGGAGGAAAAGCCAGAGGACTGTTCATTCAATTTTCAAATACCTACAAAATTTCTGCTCTGTGTAGGCACCTGGGACTTCAAGATGGATCCAACTCTGCCCTGAAGAGGCAACGTCACCACATGGTATGACAGGGTCCCAGCCTGGTCAACAGGCTGTGGGAACACAGGAGCCTGAAGCCTCTGTGTCTGGGAAAACATCTGGAGAGGGCTTCAGGGAGATACAATGGGTTTTAAAAGCATAGAGGTTTAGCAATTAAACAGTTTAGAGAAAAAGTGTATTTTAGGCAGAGAAAAGAAATGTGTGCCAAGACAGAATTATATAAGGCAGTCTGTGTAGAGAGCTGTAAGAGGCTGGCCCTGGCTGGGGTGTGAAGACAGGGCCAGCTGGTTAGAGATAAAACAGAAGAGCTAGTCCAGGCAAGACAGGGAAGAACTGTGGACGTCATGTAGAGGGTTGTAAAGCCCACACTCATGGACCTGGGACTGTGGTTTAGACTCTGCTAGGGAGAGGCCATTCTGCTCTGACATAAATGAGGGCGTGAACAGCGTGGCCAGGTGGGGATGGAGGAGTGAGACGTGTGGAGACATTTTACCAGGGCCTACTGTCTATCCCAAAATGACAAGATGGTCAAGGGAGGAAGAAGGCTAGCATGAGATTTCCAGATAATTTCTGAGCACCTGCTCTGGTAGATGCTGTGCTGGGGTAAGCGCACAAAAGGACAGAGAGGCCCCTGTCAATGGGAATCTGCCGTCCAGCGCTTCTGACACATGGCAACCTGTTATCCAAGACAGGGTTTTGTGGGTAGAGTCATTATTCAAGGATTGGCCCTAATTTAGTACTTTGTTTTTCTTCTTCCTCTGCTAGTACTCAAAAATTGGGTTGAGGAGAACAGGAGAGATAAAATATTCTGTATCACTCCCATTTAACAGTCCACAACACGTTAGAGGGAACTGAGGGCAGGAGACAGGGGCCAGGCTCAGGCTTCTGAGATGCTTGCAGATTTTAACTCCACGTTCCCAGTTAGCACACACATATAATCCCCTCTATTCTCCTCCAAGAAACATGGTTGTAGTCAGTCTTTATGGGACACTTTATAGTGAGGGTACTGACTAAGGGATGAAGAGAGGTTTCTGAGACACTCCGAAAAGGGACAGTAAGGCAGGCGCAGGCCAAATCTTACTATATTTATCCAGTGACATTTTTATGCATTTCTCGAGAGGCAATCTAAGCATGCTCCCCTGGCACATCCCAGAGGTTGACAACTGAGACCAGTGTGCTTCCTGCCCTTTTCCGGCTAAACGTCCACTGCTGACACTGTGATCTATGACACCAAAGTAACTAGGCAGGAGGAGAGAAAATAAGCAAAAGGCCACATGAGTGTATCAAGTCTCCCTTTACCTGAAAAATATTTTCTAGCTTTTTTTTTTTTGAGACAGAGTCTCACTTCATCACCCTCGGTAGAGTGCTATGACGTCACAACTCACAGCAACCTCCAACTCATTGGGTTTAGATGATTTTCTTGCCTCAGCCTCCTGAGTAGCTGGGACTCCAGGCGCCTGCCACAAGGCCCGGCTATTTTTTTGTTGCAGTTTGGCCAGAGCTGGGTTTGAACCCACCACCCTCAGTATATGGGGCCAGCGCCCTACTCACTGAGCCATAGGCGCCGCCCTTTCCAGTCATTTTTTGAAGACACTTAAAGGCAGAAGCAAAGCACTTTCTTTCTTTCTTTCTTTTTTTGAGACAGAGTCTCAAGCTGTTGCTCTGGGTAGAGTGCTGTAGCATCATAGCTCATAGCAACTTCCAACTCTTGGCTCAAGCGATTCTCTTACCTCAGTTTTTCTATTTTTAGTAGAGATGGGGTCTTGCTTTTGCTCAGGCTGGTCTCGAACTTGTGAGCTCAAACTATCCACCCGCCTTGGCCCCCTAGAGTGCTGGAATTATAGGCATGAGTCACTGTGCCCAGCCCAAAAAACTTTCTTTCTGTTTGAGACAGAGTACCACTGTGTCACCTTTGGTAGAGTGCACTGGCATTACAGCTCACAGCAACCTCAAACTCTTAGGCTTAACCATTTCTCTTGCCTCAGCCTCCCAAGTAACTGGGACTACAGGCACCCGCCACAACACCTGGCTATTTTTTGGTTGCAGTTTTCATCGCTGTTTAGTAGGCCAGGGCCAGGCTCAAACCCACTAGCCTTGGTGTATGTGGCTGGCGCCTTACTCACTGAGCTATTGGCACTGAGCCTTCTTTTTTCTTTTTTGAGACAGTCTCACTTTGTCACCTTCTGCAGAGTGCCGTGGTGTTGTAGGTCACAAAAATCTCAAACTCTTGGGCTCAAGTGATTCTCTTGCCTCAGATTCCCAAGTAGCTGAGATTACAGGTGCCTGTCAGAACACCCAGCTATTTTTTTAGAGATGGGGTCTCACTCTGGCTCAGGCTGGTTTTGAACTCTTGAGCTTAGGCAGTCCAGCTCAGCCTCCCAGTGCTAGGATTACAGGTGTGAGCCACCCTGCCCAGCCTCCAAAGAACTTTCTTAAGAATTACAGAAGCTGGCTCAGTGCCCACAGTACAGTGCTTACAGTGTTCACCACAAATACCAAGGCTGGTGGGTTCAAACCTGGCCCGGGCCAGCTAAACAATGATGCCAACTGCAATAAAAAAAATAGCCAGGCATTGTGGCAGGTGCCTGTAGTCCCAGTTACTTGTGAGGCTGAGGCAAGAGAATTGATTAAGCCCAAGAGTTTGAGATTTCTGTGAGCTGTGACGCCACGGCACTCTACTGAGGGTGGCATAGTGAGACTCTCTCTCTCAAAAAAAAAAAAATAAAATTGGGAGGTCAAGGCAGGTAGTTGGACTGCTTGAGCTCATGCGTTCAAGACCAGCCTGAGCAAGAGAGAGACCCCGTTTCTACTAAAAATAGAAAAATTAGTGGGTGCTTGTAAGTCTTAGCTACTCAGGAGACTGAGGCAGGAGGATCACTTGAACCCAGGAGTCTGAGGTTACTCCTAGGAGTCTGAGGTTACTGTGAGCTAGGCTGACACCACAGCATTCTAGCCTGGGCAACAGAGTGAGATTTTGTCTTAAATCCTCTATGGTCAGGGACTTAGAAAAAGTTTTTCCAGTGATCTGCCTCTATGCCCTCTTCTCCTGGAGCTTGGGTTAACTAGAAAGCCAGGCTCCTTAGATAGACTGAGGTTTGGATGATGAAGGAAAGGCCTTAGTTCTTAGTATAAAGCTAGGCAGAATGCAGGAACTTAACCAACCAGCACTGGACAGTGACCAGTATGAGTTGCGATGCCCCATTTGCACGCTCCACCTGGTGCCTGCCTCTCTGCTTACATTCCCTTAGACATCCCCTTACCTGGGAACTGTCCGACCTGTTGTGGGAAGGTGCTTTGTGTTGGGTCTTGGTACTGGGGTGGTGGCCGGGTCAGATGGCGTTGAAACTGCTGCTTCTCCTAGAAAATGCCAGGAACAATGAAACAACAAAACCACAGAAAACAAAAACAAATTTGAGTTAGGTCAGAGAAAAGTAAATCGTTCAAGTGTGTTATCCACAAATGGGCTCCTGTTGAAATGGTGCTAATGATTTTAATTTGGGTTTTTTGTTTGTTTTTTTTGTTTTGTTTTGAGACAGAGCCTCAAGCTGTCACCCTAGGTAGAGTGCCGTGGCATCACAGCTCATAGCAACCTCCAATTCCTGGGCTCAAGCGATTCTCTTGCCTCTGCCTCCCAAGTAGCTGGGACTACAGGCGTCCGCTACAACACCCGGCTATTTTTTGGTTGCAGCCGTCATTGCTGTTTAGCTGGCCCGGGCTGAATTCAAACCCACCAGCTCAGGTGTACGTGGCTGGTGCCTTAGCTGCTTGAGCCACAGGCGCCGAACCTCAATTTGGGGGTTTTTGATAAATAATATCAAACGAACCTATGGAGCAAAGAATAAAAAACAGGTAGGTTTTTAAAAAAATTTAAAAAATTGGAGGACAGACTAGGAAAATGCAAATCAAAGCCATGACAAGATCCCACTTCACACCTACTAGGATGGCAAGATTCAAAGAATCAGATGTTAACAAGCAATGCTGGTGAGAATGTAAAATGGTACAGCCATTATGGAAAACAGTCTGCCAGTTCCTCCACAGGTTAAACGTAAGAATTAGCACATGATCTAGCAATTTCACTCATAGGTATATATCCAAGAGAAATTAAAACATGTCCACATGAAAACTTATACATGAACGTTCACAGCATTATTCATAACAGCCGAAAAGTAGATACAACCCAAATCTTTGTCAACAGATGAGTGAATAAAACGTAGTATATCCACACGATGGAATCTTATTCAGTTACAAAAGGAATCAATTACTGATACATAGTACGTGGTTGAATCTTGCAAACATTCATATGAATGTCCAGAGTAGGCAGGCAAGTCTGTAGACACAAAGTAGGCTGGTGGTTGCCTAGGTCTGGGGAGTCTAGGGGGTGGGAGAATGGGTGCTCACAGGTATATGAAGTTTGTTTGTGATGGAAATATTCTAAAATCGAGTATGATGATGGGTGCACAATGAATGTACTAAAAACTGTTGAGTTGTTCACTTTAAATGTTATGTGACTTATATCCCAACAGGCTGTTTTTTTGTTTTTTTTTTTTTAGAGACAGAGTTTCACTTTGTCGCCCTTGGTAGAGTGCCGTGAAGTCACAGCTCATAGCAACCTCCAGTTCTTGGGCTTAGGCGATTCTCTTGCTACAGGCGCCCACCACAACGCCCAGCTATTTTTTGTTGCAGTTTGGCCAGGGCCGGATTCGAACCACTACCCTTGGTATAGGGGACGGGTGCTCTACTCACTGAGCCACAGGTGCCGCTGTTATTTTTCTGAATGGTAAAATTGAGGTAGTGATCATCTTCAATCTGGAGCTAGTTTTTGTGTCTGAAGATGTAATTTAAAACCTTGGAAACTCTCACTTGTAACCTTTAGTGACCAAGTGAGTGAACTGTGTTGTCCTGATTTTAGAACCTCAAGCACATCATCACTCTTTATGCTCTGACCTGTCATACACTGTGTTTATAGCAGTGTGTTCTCAACCTTCCTAATGCTGGGACCCTTTAATATAGTTTCTCATGTTGTGGAAACCCCCAACCATAAAATTATTTTCGTTGCTACTTCATAACTGTAAATTTTGCTACTGTTATGAATCGTAATGTACATATCTGATATACAGGGTGTATTTAGGTGACCCCTGTGAAAGGGTCGTTCAACCCCCAAAGGGGTTGTGACCCACAGGTTGAGAACTGCTGATTTATAGCAAAACCCAGGCTCTACAGCTGATGGACAGACAATTGAATTCAGTGGTTTGGAAGCTGCCAACTAGTGATATGGAAAAATGTCCCTTACATGAACAGTTTTTATCTATAGATTCTATCTTTATTAAATCCCTCTTAAGTGACATAAATCAGCCTCTGACAGACTATTGCTGTCTGACAAATGCCATATTCCTGACTTTTTTTTTTTTTTTTTTTTTTGAGACAGTCTCACTCTGTTGTCCAGGCTAGTGTGCAATGGCTATCAGCCTAGCTCACAGCAACCTCAAATTCCTGGGTTCAAGTGATCCTCCCTCCTCTACCTCCCAAGAGTGCTAGGATTACAGGAGTGAGCCATCGTACCCAGGCCTGCAAAATCAGTGCAAATCTACATGAACAAGTGGAGCTTGTGACCACTGCAGACTCAGGAAGCAGGCAAAGGTAGGGAATAGGGTGATTTTCTTTCTTTCTTTTTTTTTTTTTTTGTAGAGACAGAGTCTCACTTTACCGACCTCAGTAGAGTGCCATGACATCACAGGACTCACAGCAACCTCCAGCTCTTGGGCTTACGCGATTTTCTTGCCTCTGCTTCCTGATCAGCTGGGACTACAGGCACCCGCCACAATGCCCGGCTATTTTTTTGTTGCAGTTTGGCCAGGGCTGGGTCTGAACCCACCACCCTCGGCATATGGGGCCGGCGCCCTACTCACTGAGCCACAGGCGCCGCCCAGGGTGATTTTCTTCTACCTTTCTTTTTACCTGTTCTGCCAGAAGGTGCTGTTGCCTTTGAAGGAACTGCTGTTGCAAATGCTTTTGCTGCTGCTCCCTCTGTTGGTCCAAAAGCAACTGATGCTGCTTCATTACAGCTGCCTGCTGCTGGCTACTGAGATAGGGGGAGCTGTTGTGAGAGCTGGACACAGACACAGTAGGAGGCTGGGTCCCAACACTGGAGGCCTGGGCTGGCACAGGGACGCTGGATGGGTTCTGGTCCTGTCAACAAAAAGAGCTGGTGAAGTCTCCAAGCTCTGATCAGACCAGATAGGCCCAGCGAGAGCCTCATTTAAGGGTCACTCTCTTGAAGCTGAGCCTCTGCTTCCCTGATGACTCCAATAACCACAACATCCACAGGGCTGGGGCACAGCCCAGAGTGACAACATCTGAGCATGCAGGCACTTAAGAATGAACAACTACTGTCCACTGGTTAGCCTGCTATGATTCACTATGGCAAAAATGGGGTTCTACATTAAGTACATTTAAGCTCTCATATTTACACATAGTAGTTCCAGTAAGCAATCAAGGCTTATAAACACTCAATCATCAGAATATCCAAATGCGGAGGGGACCCATAGAACATTCTGAGGAGAGCTTTGGTTGACAGACACACAATGTCCCATGTGCATGAACCTGGGGTTTGGCACTGTTCCTGTACTGCTTGGAAATGTATGTCTA
Source organism: Nycticebus coucang (assembly GCF_027406575.1). Classification (NCBI taxonomy): domain Eukaryota; kingdom Metazoa; phylum Chordata; class Mammalia; order Primates; family Lorisidae; genus Nycticebus; species Nycticebus coucang. The sequence goes on from NC_069796.1 coordinate 84,058,270, forward strand.
TCTACTTGCGTACAAGCATTTTACTGGCAAGAGAGTGCTTAGCTTTGTCAGATACCCACGCTCAAAAAATGCAGAGTCTCAATGAGAACTTTATTGTTTATTTTTTTATTGTTTATTTTTTATTGTTTATTTTTTTTTTAAGACAGAGCCTCAAGCTGTTGCCCTGAGTAAAGTGCTGTGGCATCACAGCTCACAGCAACCTCCAACTCCTGGACTCAAGAGATTCTCTTGCCTCAGCCTCCCAAGTAGCTGGGACTACAGGTGCCTGCCACAATGCCCAGCTATTTTTTGGTTGTAGTTGTCATGGTTGTTTGGCAGGATTCGAACCCACCAGCTCTGGTGTATGTGGCTGGTGCCTTAGCTGCTTGAGTCACAGGCGCCGAGCCTCAATGAGAACTTTAATAGATATTTTCTGTTAACACATAAACCGGAAGTGAGAGTCATAGCAAAGGCTACCACGGTATTATCTTAACACCATAACTTACATTCAGAAGAAAGGGGAAAACTAAGCACAGGAAGAAGGCAAAAAGCAATTATTATTTAAACAAGTTCAACCTTTTGAGCTCCTTTACAGTTCTTATTCACTTGTATATTTAATCCGCTCAAGATTCTAACTTTAAATTCTGTGCTGTGATTTCTTCAACCCCAGACATCAGCTTTACTGAGAGTAAGGTGCAAAGTGCTACTACTTAAATGGTAACATCATCACTGTGCTGCTTTGCCTCTTCTAAGGTGGTTTAATGGCTGTGTAACATTTTAATGGCTGAAATAAGTCAAGTATGAACATTTACACATGGATTCTCCTGTTCGGAGATGCTTCAATGGCCTCCGGGTTTTGGGTATTAGAAATAATCATGTAGCTGCCTCCCCCAATAAAAACAGGAGTCAGGAGTGGAAGGGTAGGGACTGACATTTTAAAATATAAAGGAAAAAAAAAAAAGAAATAATGATTCAATGAATATCTCTTGTATGTAACTTTTTTACTCTGGATTCTTTCTTCTTTTCTTTTTTTTTGAGACAGAGTCTTGCTATGTCACCCTCGGTAGAGTGCCGGGGCAACACAGCTCACAGCAACCTCAAATTCTTGGGCTTTAGAGATTCTCTTGCCTCAGCCTCCCAAGTAGCTGGGAATCTACAGGCGCCTGCCATAATACCTGGCTTTTTTTTTTTTTTATAGTTGTCATTGTTGTTTAGCATGCTTGGGCTGGGTTTGAACCCGCCAGCCCCGGTTTATGTGGCCAGCGCCCTAATGGCTGAGCTACAGGCGCAGAGCCTGGATTATTTCTTGATACTAACTAGCAAGAGGGTACAGAATATGTCAATGTTTATGAACTTTTTTTTTTTTTTTTGAGACAGAGTCTCAAGCTCTCACCCTGGGTAGGGCATCGTTGCTCACAGCAACCTCAAACTCTTGGGCTTAAGTAATTCTTTTGCCTTTGCCTCCCAAGTAGCTGGGACTACAGGTGTCCGCCACGATACCCAGCTAATTTTTTGTTGTTGTTGTTGTAGTAGTTGTCATTGTTGTTTTAGCTGGCCTGGGCTGGATTCGAGCCACCAGCCTCAGTGTATGTGGCTGGTGCCTTACCCACTGAACACAGGTGCTGCCCATGTTTATGAACATTTTTATGGCTTATGAAAAAGACATAATGCCAATTACTTCCCAAAAGCAGCATGCCATTTATGCACCCTCACCAATACAGAAATATGTCAATTTCCTCAAGATATTCCCAGCTTTAGATTTTTAAATTTTTGATTTTTAAAATTTTAGAATGTACTATAAATACACAAAGGTGTTCACTGCAGGCTTATAGTAGTGAGAAGCAGAGGCAATGTCAAGAGCTATTTCTACCCTATGTAGCCATTTGATTCTGCTAGGCTTTGGGTGTGCTGGGAAGGCATACACCTAAAATGTTTTTTTTTTTTTTTTTCAGTTTTTGGCCGGGGCTGGGCTTGAACCCGTCACCTCCGGCAAATGGGGCTGGCGCCCTACTCCTTTGAGCCACAGGCGCCGCCATGATGTTACACACTTAGAAAAAACTAAGAGATTTTGAACATAGAGATCTGATAGGTATAAAAAAGCAAAAGCTCTAAGAAGCACACTGAATATGATCTTTACCTGCAAAAGCACAGCCACAAATGTCTTAATTTAAATACTATGGTACGAAACAGACATTGGTCTAAATGTAAGCAATTTCTTTTTTTTTTTTTTTTTGTAGAGACAGAGTCTCACTTTATGGCCCTCGGTACAGTGCCGTGGCCTCACACAGCTCACAGCAACCTCCAACTCCTGGGCCCAAGCGATTCTCTTGCCTCAGCCTCCCGAGTAGCTGGGACTACAGGCGCCTGCCACAACGCCCGGCTATTTTTTTTTTTTGGTTGCAGTTTGGCCGGGGCCAGGTTTGAACCCGCCACCCTCGATATATGGGGCCGGCGCCTTACCGACTGAGCCACAGGTGCCGCCCAATGTAAGCAATTTCTTAAATATTTATGTAAAAACAAATTATAGTTTAGTTAAAATCAAATTATACTAGGTAATTTTACACTATTTTAGTTAATTCAGAATCAACTCTGGTTTATTTTATAACTTTTTACTCCCAAGGGAGTCAAAGGACATAGTTGCTTCTCCTTTGTTCCCATGACTACCTTGGACCCAATTCACATCCAACTTAGCAAGTAACCTCACTGAAGTATAAATATCTATAGCAGCGACAGAAAAGGAAGCCAAATACTTACCCGGCCAGGTGGAACTAGCGATCGGAAGGGCATATTTCCTGGTTTTGGTTTCATCAGAAACAAGGGGTTTTGCTCATTGCTCATATGAGGCAGCTGCTGGGGAAGATAAGCCATCAGGGTTGGCTTACTCTGGCTAGACCCAGGGCTGCCTTGCCCACAGTCTGCTTTGAAATGAGAAAGGGGTTTTGTATTGCCATAGTCCAGCACTGACCCTGGGTTATTCACAGAGTTCTGATTCAAGTTACTTGGTGGCTGGTGACTCAATAGGTTCACACGGCTGGACTGGAGGTAGGGACCTCCAGGCCGAGGGGAACTCTTGTTTACACTAGGCATCATGAGCAGTTTGGAGTTAGTGAAGTCTTGCTTATAGCTAGGAGGGCTGGCAGGCTTCTCCAGGGGGTAAGGGACACCTAAGGGACTGTGGGAGGGCCCCGTCTGTTGCCATGTGGACATCTGGCTGGGGGGTGGAGCAGTCTGCTGTGGGTTTTGGAGCATCTGGTCACGCTTCTGCTTGGCAGCGATCTGTTGGAGTTGGTGGGCAGAGGACAGCTCTGAGGTCCCTCCTGGACCCTGGGTAGGCAACACTACATTTGGGAGGGCTCTTTGTGTATTCTGGGCTTGGGCTGATGCCGGCATCAGGCTTGGACTGGTATTATCTGCTCCAGGCTGACCAGAGGTGTGGAACAGGGTCTGAGAGCCCCCTAGGCTAGGAGAATCTGTGCTCACAGGGGCAGATGAAGGCCCCAGAAAGGTCTGTCCTGCAGACCCAGCCCTCACTTGTGGAGAGCCTAACTGTTCTTGCTCAAAGGCTGCTGGAGAAAATTCCGTCTTAATATTAATGTCCTGTGCCAAGGGGGGTTGTGTGGTAGAACCAGAAGATTCTGGGTCCTTCTTTTCCTCAAAGTCCTCAGTAAACAGGTCCTTCATGTCTTCATCGGGCACTGACCTGTTCAGCTCCTCGATGAGCTCCTTCCATTCCTGTTCGTTCAGGTTGAGGTCAGGCATGAGGTTGCTTTGCGATATGGAGCCTCCAGCCCCAGCAATCATGCAAGGCAGGTCATCGACAGGCTCCTGCTTCAGTTCTTTACTCAGGCTCAGAGGAAATGACTCACCCGGGTTACTGCCTCCATTCAGGTGGAGACTTGAGTCTGCCAGACATTTTTTGTTAATAGAGTCTAGCCCCAAAGAGTGCTTCCCACTGGACTGCAAGGCATCTCCCCCAGGAGGCTTGTCAGGCTTCCCGCGTGGGGAGGCTGGAGGCAGTCCATTGGAAGAGATGGCTACACCCAGAGGGACTTCCCGGCGGGTCTTCTTATGCCCAGGAAAGAGGTCTCCATAGCCATTCTGTTGATCACCATTCTGAGGGGAGGAGGCGCTGTCAAGATTCCTCTTCACTGTATCATGAAGATGCTGAAAACATTGAAAAAGAGAGACTTAGGTGCACATCACCAAGCATGAGGCCTCCCTTCTTACAGCAGCAACTGAAGCTAGGGGCCTGTGCCCTGCAATGCTCCTGGACGTCTCTTGTCCAGTCTCACTCCCCTCTTCTGGGAACACATCTGTCTCCCTTGACAATGCTGCCTCTCACCAGTTCTGTACCCAGCACATCAGAATCAATGTCTAGCTCAGCCTTAGAAAAAGGGATGTGTCAGTCCCTGGACTTCTGCAGTCTTCTTTTCACAGGATACTAGCCCTGATACTGCCCACAGCCTTCTCATTTGTCCAAGAAATGGAGTCAACCAAAGAGTCAAAGGATATGCATACATCTTTGTCAGTGGTGCCCTGGACCTACCAGCCACCCACCTAGACTTTCTCCTTATATGAACCAATAAATTCCTTCTTATGTTAAGCCGGTTTAACTCGAATTTCTATTGCTGTCAACTGAAGGAGCCCTGATGAGTAAGGTTTCTCTCTCAGGTCTTGGTGAGTGCTGACCATAGCATCATGCCTCCACCTAGCTGTACAGGTCAGTCTTCATGCCCTCCTCGGCCACCTCTTTTCTCTAGGCTGGGCCGCTCCCTCATATGCCATATGGGCATCTGCCTTTCAGCTTCTGTCCTACCAGCTCACTCCCCTGCTTCTAACCACCACCCTCATAGACCTGCCACTTCATACCGAGACCATGCATTTGAACACAATCATGTTTGATCCAGCACTATTATTATTTGCTTTCCATTTTCTCCTCAACTAGATTCCTTCAGCTAACCTTATTAAGAGTCTATCTTGTCTCAGAGACAAGTGTTATGGGGAATATAAAGACGAATAAGGTAGTTCCTGCTTCATGGGCTTCCAGACTTCTAGGACACAGAACATGGCTACATGAATAAGAACAGTGTATTAATGACTATCCTGAGAGTTCTGGGGCAGAGATTTTGTAATAGAGGCAGAAGGGGGAGAAGAGAAGATGGTATCTTTCCATTATTTTCCCAGTCTCACATTCAGCTGCCAGGACCTGACTCTTCTACTGCCCAGAGGAGGTGCTTTTGCTTAGCCTCTAAACATGTGCTGCTCCTTTCCCATGTTTACTTGTATTATAATTCTGCATTTCATCTCCCATCCCCAATATCATCCCTCCGCCCACTTACAGTAAGTGTGCCCAGTATGTTATTAAAATATGTTCCAAAAAACAGCTCTAATTATTACCTTTAAGAGATTTCAGAGGAGCAGCACAGAGTATTGACTCCCTGGGCTTTGGAGAGAAGGGCCACCCTGACCATGACACCCAACCTAGGAGCAAAGTGCAAAAATATACCAACCTGGGTGTCCTGCCCAAGGTAACTCTGTGGGCACCAGCTCTCAGTAGCACACTACCCACTGAACGACAGGAAGGACCATTTTCTCAACCTCTAAGTTCTAATTCTTATGCTTCCTTTCCCCTTTTCCCCCCACATTGAGATGTTCTCAACTATTAAAGCTGACTGCAGTGCTCCACAAATCCTAGTCAGTATTTCTTTTTTGAGACAGAGTCTCAAGCTGTCGCCCTGGGTAGAGAGCTATGGCATCACAGCTCACAGCAACCTCAAACTCTTGGGCTTAAGCGATTCTCCTGCCTCAGCCTCTGAAGTAGCTGGGACTAGAGGCGCCTGCCTCAACGCCTGGCTATTTTTTGGTTGTAGTTGTCATTGTTGTTTGGCAGGTCCAGGCTGGATTCGAACCTGCCAGCTCTGGTGTATGTGGCTTGCGCCCTAGCCACTTGAGCTACAGGTGCCGAGCCCTAGTCAGTATTTCTTTAATTCCATATATGGGTACCTAAGTTGGTCTGGGGGAAAAAAAAACAACCCAGGAATTCTTGACAAGTGGAACTATAGGGCAAAGGTAAGTCACTAGGACCCAATTCAAGAACAAGAATCAAGACTGCTGAAGACCCTTGTTTTACTTTCACGTAGGCTTTTCTGCTTCTTACTGCCACCTAGAGGGGGGAAGGGGACAGAAACCATCCTCCTGAACGGGACCTTTATATAATAAAATCTATTGTTTAAAAAGTTCTCCTTTGGCGAAGGAAAATTCATACCAATTTAATTAGTCAGAGAATATAAAAATGAGTTGCTGAAATTTCTTGGATTCTTTTTCTATTATTTCCTTTTGCTCCACATACAGTGCCAGGTCTGAGCTGTCTGCAAACCTGGAAGCTCAGTTTTCCATTTTCCTAAGGGGAAAGATAGAAACCTAAGGGGTCAAGGTATTTCATCATCATCTCAGATTAGAAACAGAATCCTTCTTTGCCCTGACATTTATAAAAGCTACCATTCCCTCCTTCAATATCCACATGCAAACAGCTGCAGACAAGTTCTAAAATAAGGACTCACTTTTGCAATACCAATTGCTATTTCAGCCAAAGGAAACGCTGGGCCATTTTCTCAACTATTCACAAAATTTAATGGGAATTCACTGCAGGAATGGGCAGTGTGGAATGTGGTAGTCCTGACAGAATTTTTGGCCTTGAGCTTTCACAGAGTGCCTGATATGTGCAGGACACTGCAGAAGAAGGCAAGGATGAGAGTAAGCCTTCAAGCCTAAACTCCAGGAATTTTCAATAGAGGTGGGAAAACAGCCTGAACAGATTAAAAGTTATATAAGAACAAACACAGAAGATGCAGACTTCCATTATATCAATACAAAAAAAAAATAAAAAAACAAAAACAATACATGGCTCCTGCCCATAGAATGGTGTCTGTGCACAGGGTTCCCAGAGGACCCAGTCCTGGGAGAGAATGAATCAGATGCTTGTGTCTGCTGGAGAACGGCATGTGCTCACTAAATTAGCCTTCCATCAAGGCCCACGCAGGCCTGACTCCCACTGGCCAGTTCTAGCCCCCTCCTGGAAGGACTGTGCCTCCAGGTGCCACCCCTATCCATCTTCCACTCTGGGAGAGGTTCTAGGATATCGACAATGCTCTGTATCAAACTGGAGCTAGCCACACCTTGTGGACCACTAAGCAGCATCCTGTTACCTGCCCTCCCGCCCCAAATACACACATACACTAGCCTGACAGGACGGTCCCTGGCCCAGTTTTCACTTCCTCCTTCTTCAACCACCCACTGCTGCAATCTCAGGGTGCTCTGTGGTCAAACTCACCTAAAAATGACAGCACTTAAACTCTTCCACTTTGAGTTAGCAGATGTGGTTGTCAGAGACAGGTGTGGCATTCTCATCAGTGCTTCTTATGCACAGGTAGCCACCTGGGATAGCCACCGCTGCTTCATGTCCTTCCTCACTGGGAAACTTGCTTCTCCCTCTTCTTGGCTGCTTCTGTCATCCTCCTATCAGCCAAGCACCACCCACCCCTACCCTGTGAGCCAGGACCTTGGTCTACTGCAGTGCTGGTCACATCCCACACCAATCTGAGGGAGGGAAGAGCTGAGAAGGGCTGCTTCTCTGAAGGTCACACGCAGGCTGTTTTTTCAGTCCTCCCTTTCCTACTCTCCCCTTCCTCCACCATCTGCCACCGAATAATTCTTTACATCTTTAAAGTTTTCTTTCCTCACTTCTTTTTTTTTTACAACATTCTCTTGCCTTCTCGTCATTTTTCTGGTTGTTTCTTTTCAGTCTCCTTTGAGATGTCCCCTCTTCTCCTGCCCCTCAATTAAATATTGAAGTCCTTTCACTCTACACACTCTCCCTGAGATTTTCCATCCATTCTTTTTTTTCTTATTTTCAGCAGGTGATATATTTAGGATTTACTCCCCCCCCCCATTATACTCATTTCTTTTTTTATTTTTTATTTTTTTATTTTTTTTATTTTTTTGTAGAGACAGAGTCTCACTGTACCGCCCTTGGTAGAGTGCCGTGGCGTCACACGGCTCACAGCAACCTCTAAGTCTTGGGCTTACGCGATTCTCTTGCCTCAGCTTCCCGAGCAGCTGGGACTACAGGCGCCCACCACAACGCCCGGCTGTTTTTTGGTTGCAGTTTGGCCGGGGCTGGGTTTGAACCCGCCACCCTCGGTATATGGGGCCGGCGCCCTACTCACTGAGCCACAGGCGCCGCCCTATACTCATTTCTTAATAGTTTGTACCACTGCATCATGCACATTAGGCGAAGTCCCCCTAATTCCCTCCCCCTCCCCCCTTATCCCCCCTCCCCTCCCCTCTCTCTCCTTTTCCCTTCTACTTTCTGAACTATAGTTGTTTTGCCATTCATATGAATGTGTAGGTGATTGTATATATATTGATTTCATAGTAGTATTGAATATATTGGATACTTCCCCCCCGCATTTTTAAAGATACTTTATTAAGAAGAATATGCTCCAGCTCCATCCAGGTAAACATAAAAGATGTGAAGTTTCCATCCTTTTTTATGGCTGCATAGTAGTCCACAATGTATATATACCACAATTTGTTAATCCATTCATGGGTTGATGGGCACTTGAGCTGTTTCAATGTCTTGGCTCTTATGAATTAGGCTGCAATAAACATTCTGCTTCCACCCATTCTTATGTCTTCAAATGCCTATGACTAAATATCATGCTCAGAATAAACTCAGCTGCCCTAGGACCAACCACTGATCCCCACACAGCCCTTGCCCAAGCTCCTTTCATGGCCCTCCCTATTGTGTCCCATGCTGGGTCTTGGCCTCCTTTAGAGGATCTTGGATGTGCCTGCTCATTCCTGTGCTCCTCTTTACCCAGATGCTTCTTTGCTCTGATCCTTCTTGGATAACAATGCATCTCATAACTCAGGTGGTTTATCTCCTCAGCCATTTACGATCATATACTCCTCCCCACAGGACTTCCTCGTTGGTTCCCCCATTGTGGCACTTAGCTGAATGAGACCCCAACACCTAGGACAGCAACTGCATTCAGTGAGTATTTCTTTTTTTCTGAAACAGAATTTCAGAAAAATTGGTAGAGCGCCATGGCATCACAGCTCACAGCAATCTCAAACTCTTGGGCTTAAGCGATTCTCTTGTCTCAGCCTCCCAAGTAGTTGGGACTACAGGCGCCCGCCACAATGTCCAGCTATTTTTTGTTGTAACTGTCGTTGGTTAGCTGGACTAGGCCAGGTTCAAACCAGCCACCTTCAGTGTATGTGGCTGGTGCTGTAACCACTGTGCTACGGGCTCTGAGCCAAGAAGACAATTTTTAAGGCCAGGCGTGGGGGCTCATGCCTGTAATCCTAGCAATCTGGGAGGCCAAGGCCTGAGCTCAGGAGTTCAAAACCAGCCTGAGTAAGAGTGAGACCCCCATCTCCAAACAGAGCCAGGCATTGTAGTAGGTGCCTGTAGTCCCAGCTACTTGGGAGGCTGAGGCAAGAAGATCACTTGAGCCCAAGAGTTTGAAGTTGCTGTGAGCTATGATGCCATAGCACTCTACTGAGGGGAAAAGTGAGACACTGTCTCAAAAAAAGGAAAAATACAATTTTTAGAATAAAGATAGAAGAAAATTCAGCAGACAACAGGAGTTTAAAGGAGAAAGATGTTTCTATCCAATTTGTGTGCATGGATAAGAAAGAGAACAAAGGAAAAGCAAGGCTTTCTTTAGCGGGAAGAATTGAGTTCCACTTCATTCATGAAGAATTGACATCTAGGTGATATCCAAGGCGCAGCGAATGACACTGAGTTCTGTGGAAAGACAGTCATCAGCAGGGCATACAGCTGAAACCATGAGCAAATCCAATCCAGGAAGAGTGAGAAGCCAACCAAAGGGCAGGTGCAGAGCCCACAAGGAGACAGAGTAGAAGGGAGAGAGACAGGTTAATGCATCAGAAAGGTATGGAAAAGTCAACACCAAACACGCCCTTTGGGTCTGGCAGTAAAAGGGTCACTAATGATGCTACCCTGAGCAGTTCGGAAGGGTGAAAGAATAAAAACCTTTAACTTGAGAAGTAACTAGGAGAAAAGTAGAAACAGTATGAACCGTTCTTCCCTAAGTTTTGTTTTAAAAGGGAGATAAAGCTCAGTGCCTGTAGCTCAGCAGGTATGGCGCTAGCCATGTACCATGGAGTTGGTGGGTTCGAATCCAGCCCAGGTCTGCCAAACAACAATGACAACCACAACCAAAAAATAGTTGTGGTGGGTGCCTGTAGTCCCAGCTCCTTGGGAGGCTGAGGAAAGAGAACCGCTTAAGCCCAAGAGTTTGAGGTTGCTGTAAGCTATGACGCCATGGCACTCTACCCAGGGCGACAGCTTGAGACTCTGTCTCAAAAACAAACAAATAAAATAAAATAAAATAAAATAAAAGGGAGATAAGGACAAAAATAGATTAGTGGTTGCCTAGCACTGGAGGGCAGTGGGGGAACTGATGGGTGCGCGACTCTGTAAATACACTATCAAAGTGTACACGTCAAATGGGTGAACTGTATGGCAAGTGACTTTATATCTCAATAAAGTTGTAATTTTTAAAAATAGTTGGGGGCTGGGCATTTTTGCTTACACCTGTAATCTCAGCACTTTGTGAGGCTGAGGCAGGAGCATCGCCTGAGTCCAGGGGTTTGAAGTTACAGTGAATTATGTATGATCACACCACTGTACTCCAGCCTGGGTGACAGAGGAGAGACCCTGTCTCTTTAAAAATTAAAAAAAAAAAAAAAAAAAATGTGGGGGAGAAAGGGGTTAGACTGGTTGGTAGCCAGAGAAGGTCAAAGGAAGGTTATTCTGGAGTAACAGAATTGAGCTCACTTGAAGAACAGCAGATAATTACTTGCTGATTAGACTAGACCTCTCTAAAATCCTCAAGAACACTGTTGTTATTCTATGAATGGAATCAGGCTCTTTCATACTAAAAAAATTTATCATGGCAACTCCTGAAAGTATAAACAGCAAGATCTTCCCATTTATGGGGAAATTATGATTAAGTAAGGGGCTCTCTGTGCATGTAAGAGTGATGTCCTTCCTTTCCAAAGCCAAATTCCCTGCTGGGCTCTCTGCCATCTCCAGCCAGCCTCTTCCTGGCTTTCCTTCATTTAGTCACCTGCTTTCCTCTGTTTTCCATTCGTCTTCCTCTTTACTGGTTCTTTTCTCCCCCAATCACTGACCAATGCTCATTTTAACCTGATCCTATTCTATGGACTATTTTGCATGGTGTTAAGGGGGCAGCTTTTAATTGTTTTAAGATGCTAATCTCTCAGTGCTTCCAGGCAAATTACTTAATATCATAAGAAGCTTTGGTTCCTTATTTTTTTTTCTTCAGGGTAACAAAGAGTTTTAGTTAGGAAGAACAAAGAGAAAGTTCAAAGTACTTCCAAAGAGAGTTGGAAGTGGGTCCCTCTAATGAAAGAGAAAAAGAGAGAGACATGGAGACTCAAAGGCCTACAGGGGTATAAATACTCTATCCATTTGAAATTGGCTACAAGTCTTTCATTGGCTTCTCTATTATTGCCCTTTTCTACTGGTCATTGATTGTATCTTTTTTTTTTTCTTTTGTGGTTTTTGGCCAGGGCTGGGTTTGAACCCACCACCTCCGGCATATGGGACCAGTGCCCTACTCCTTGAGCCACAGGCGCCGCCCTGATTGTATCTTTCTATTGGTCATTGGTTACCAGGTTACTTCATACTCACATTCTTATGGGCCCTCCATACTCTTCCTGGTTCATCAAGCCAGGTTTTCCTCCCCCAACTTCCCATCCACCTTGAAGCCCCTTTCTCAGTGTCTCTTCTCATCCCCCCATGGTCCTGAAAGAAAAATGGACTAACTCTTAGCTATTTCCTGCTGTCAAATAGGGGTACTGGCCTACCTATCAGGGACTCTGCTCAGTTCCTTACTCTAAAGAGGTTTCAGGGGTGGGTTCCAGCCACTTTGTCAAAAGCTTTCATCAGTATTTGCTGGAATCTCTGCATCACCATCATCTTAACATGGAACTGCTGGAGCCTGGGAAATGCAGGGGTCCTCTGGGGATCTTATTCCTGAAACTTCTGCGCCAGGAAAAAGGCTGACTTCTTCCTGAGTTTTTCAGCACCAGAAAAGATGTTGTGGGTTGGGGATCCTAGTTCCTTGAACCCAGTTGGCCTGGTTCAATTATTTATGTGAGCTAGAAAGTTCAACCAAGGCATAATAGTAATCAAAAGCAAAAGTGGGCTCTGCGCCTGTAGCGCAGCAGCTAGGGCACACCAGGGCTGGCAGGTTTGAACCCAGCCCAGGCCTGACAAACAACAATGACAATTACAACAATAACAACAAAAAATAGCTGGGCGTTGTGGTGGGCGCCTGTAGTCCCAGCTACTTGGGAGGCTGGTGAAGAGAATCGCTCAAGCCCAAGAGTTTGAGGTTGCTGTGAGCTGTGACACCAAGGCACTCTACCAAGGGCGACACAGTGAGACTCTGTCTCAAAAATAAAAAAGCAAAAGTGAATGGAAACTGAAATTAAAACTGGAGTGGCCCAGGCAGGTGGATAGAAAGCAAAAGTAATCTACACAAGTTTCGGGGTAACAAAGAGATTTTGTTTGTTTGTTTGTTTTTGAGACAGAGTTGTTGTTGTTGTAGTTGTCATTGTTGTTCAGCAGACCCCGGGCTGGGTTCAAACCTACCAGCCAGTGGCCAGTACCCTAGCCACTGAGCTACAGGCGCTGAACCAAGAGATTTTATTTAGGAGGAACAAAGAGGAAGTTTAGAGCACTTCCAAAAAGAATTGGAAGTGGTCACTCTCATGAAGGAGAAAAGGTGAGGGAGAGACCTGGTTCCTTAGCATAAAAAGATGGAGGGTGGAGAGGAGAAGAGTCCTGGAACTTCCTGGGGCTGTGAGACTTCTCACTACTACTTACTTAGTACCTGTAACACTTCTCCTGTCAAGCTAATCATCCTCCTTCCTTTCACAGCTTCTCCAAAATCTTGTCTTCACTTTGTCATACTAAGATGACCTCCAGATTCTTAAATCCAAAACTCCCTTTCACAGCGTATCTCTTTGACCTCTTTGAGGCACTGGGCACTGAGGACCATTCCTCCCTTCTCCTCTGTCTCCAAGGCTATGCTTTGCAGCCTGCCCCTTCTCATGCCCGCAGGTCCTTCATTCCTTTTCATGATTTCATCTTCCCAGGCAACCCTGGTCACAGTCAGTTTCAACTACAGCTTGACAACCTGACCCACAGAAGACACTGACATTTCCTGATCTTCCCCTTTCCTGCCCCACCCTCTAGCCCATGAAGTGAAATAAAATCTTAAACTTCCCAGCTGACCATAGGGGAACTCAGACTTGCCTAAGATGCCCCTTTGCCTTCTGTCACCCTGCCCCCTTCCTTCCTAACTCATGTAAGTCATTAACAGGACCAAGGCTGTATAAGACAAAGCTTAAACCATACCATACCCAACAGACCACTTGAGTCTGGGTATAAGTCAGGTGGCTTGTATCTAATTAACTGAGTTCCTTACTTTAAAACATTCCAAGGCTTGGTGTCTGTAGCTCAGCGGCTGGGGCATCAGCCACATACACTGCAGCTGGAGGGTTTGAATCCAGCCTGGGCCAACTACAACCAAAAAATAGCAGGGTGTTATGGCAGGCACCCATAGTCCCAGCTACTTGGGAGGCGGAGGCAAAAGAATTGCTTAAGCCCAAGAGTTTGAGGTTGTTGTGAGCTGTGTCTAGCAAAAGCAACACAGTGAGACGCTGTCTCAAAAAAAAAAAAAAAAAAATTCCAAGATTGGCCAGGCATTGTGGCTGGTGCCTGTAGTCTCAGCTACTTGGGAGGCTGAGGCAAGAGGATCACCTAAGCCCCAGAGTTTGAGATTGCTGTGAGCTATGATGCTATAGCACTCTAGCAAGGGTGACAAAGTGAGACTCTGTCTCAAAAAAAAAAAAAAAAACAAAGAAACAACAAAAACAACATTCCAAGCCTTTAGACAAAGCTTCATTTCTTTAACCAATCACAAATCAAAGAAACTTAAGCCCACCTACAACTTGCTGTAACATCCACCCTGCACTTGGAGACGTCCTGCCTTTTTAGGCCCAGCCAGTGTACACCTCCCATGCATTGATTTATGACTTTTAAGTGTAATTCCTATCTCCCTGAAATGTCTAAAACCAAACTATAACCCAACTGTGACAAGACCAGTTGCTCAAGGATTCTTGGGCATGGCTCTCTGACCATGGTCACACACATTCAGCTCAGAATAAATCTCTTTAAGTAATTTTACAGAGTTTGGCAATCCTCTGCTCTAGACTTACATACTCAACTGTAAAAGACCGATCTCCGTGTAGAGAAAAACAGGATAAACTCCAAGCTGGGTTCTTTGCCTCTTCCTCAAATCTGCCCCCTGCTCTCCTCATGGCTCAATCCTTTTCTTCAGATGGCACTGAGGTTGCTTATTCTCCCTTCTAAGCCTCTCTCCAGTGAGACATCTTCATACCACCCAATCTTAGTTCAATTCCTCATGTTTTATAACCTAGATTACTAAAATAAATTCATGCTGACTTCTAACATACCCTTTAAGATGTTGTAAGTGTGATTTCTATAAAAACACTATCGGTACCATTTTAAACCCTTCTTATTTCACCATCACCTAAGTTTCACACCTTAGCCTGGCACACAGGGACTGTTTAAACTGATCCCAATTAACTTCTCTATTTAATCCCCTGCCATCCCCTTGAGGCCCCAACTTAAAATGAACCTTCTGGGGACTGAAAACATACTTCTAGCCTGGTGACTTCCTGCTAATCTTTTCAGATTTAGCTCAAACATCAACTCTGTAATATTTTTTTCATGACCATTTATCCCAAAGCTGGTCAAATTCCTTATTCTATCCCCAGTTCTCTAACAATACTTTGTACTTATGTTCCACATTCATGGAAAGAATCCATGTCATATTGTGACTGTTCACTGTTCTCCCCTGCACCCCCGGAGGATAAGAGCCTTGCCCTTTTCATCCCCAGGACCAGGCCCAATGCCCAGTAAGTTAGGAGTGTCCAGTAAAAGTTCACCAAATTAACCTTCCCACCTTTCCTATTGCTCCCTTCAGGGCTGCTCTGTCTCACAGGCTCCCTCTCCCTACCCAAACAGCTCCCTTAATCTTTACAACAACCTTCAGGGCCAGTACTGTACTATTATTCCCCAATTTCAAGATAAAGGCACTAAGTCTTACAGAAGTTAAACAACTTGGACCATGAGAGCAGAACCAGAATTTGAACACAGATCTATTTGATTTAAAGCTGCTTTTTTCTTTTTTTTTGGTTTTTGGCCGGGGCTAGGTTTGAACCTGTCACCTCCGGCATATGGGACCGGCGCCCTACTCCTTGAGCCACAGGCACCACCCTAAAGCTGCTTTTTTTTTTGTAGAGACAGAGTCTCACTTTATGGCCCTCGGTAGAGTGCCGTGGCATCACACAGCTTACAGCAACCTCCAACTCCTGGGCTTAAGCGATTCTCTTGCCTCAGCCTCCCGAGTAGCTGGGAGTACAGGTGCCCGCCACAACACCCAGCTATTTTTTGGTTGCAGTTCAGCAGGGGCCGGGTTTGAACCCGCCACCCTCGGTATATGGGGCCGGCGCCTTACCGACTGAGCCACAGGTGCCGCCCCCTAAAGCTGCTTCTTAAAGTCCAACTTACGTGACTCCTTTTTTTTTTCAGGATTTAATCTCATATATATTTGACTCCTCTAAATGTGCTTCTCTTTATTTCAAAACTTCCTAGTAGTATCTTTTTTTTTTTTCCAGACAGAGTTTCACTTTGTCCCCCTCAGTAGAGTGCCCCGGTGTCACAGCAACCTCAAACTCCTGGGCTCAAGCAATTCTCCTGCCTCAGCCTCCCAAGTAGCTGGGACTACAGGTGGCGCCACAACGTCCAGGTCTGGCTATTTTTAGAGACAAGGTCTTGCTCTGGCTCAGGCTGGTCTTGAACTCATGAGCTCAGGGGATCCATCTGCCTCGACCTCTCAGAGTGCTACGATTACAGGCGTGAGCCACCCCCCTGGTAACTTCCTAGTATCTTAAAACTCTTTCCCTCTTCTCTGAGATGAAAACATCACTCCTTACAAACATTAACTCCCTCCAGCTGCACCTTTCCTTTGGACCGTGCCTCATGCTCAACATTTTCTTACCCTCCTCACCTCAAAAATAAACTCTGATCCGTTTTGTTCTAGAGCAGGGGTTATCAATGTGTGGTCCCACACCAGTAGCATCAGCATTGCCAGAGAATCTATTAGAAGTGCAAATTCTCAGGCACTGCCCAGACCCAAGAGTCAGAAATTTTGGGGGTGGGGCCCACGAAACCAGTTTAAAAAGCCCTCCAGATGGTTTCGATGGATATTAAATTTGAGAACGGCTGCTGCAGTGGCTTCCTCTTCAAAACTTAAGTTCCTTTTCACATTCTAGAACAACCGCAAAATGCTCAATCCCATGACCCATTTCAGTTGCTGGGGTCTCACCCTCCTTGCTAGTAGCTTTCTTAAAATCATCAATCACTCAGTACTTTTGAACCCTTGAACCCTTCTGATCAGCTGGGCATCTTTACAAATAAGATAACTGAAACTCTGAGGGTTTAAATTCTTATCCAAATGAATCTGGGAGTGAAGTCTAGCAGTTCTTCTATCCATAAGGAAAAATATTTCAAACATTAATGCAGCATGGAGTATAATAGAAATAACAATGTATTAACGATGTCAAGATAGACTGGTTTTTATAGACTAGTGAATACAGAAAACTGCCAGAGACCAGACAGAGTGAAGTCAGGACTCCCACACCCCAACACACACACATACACACACACACACGCACACTCCCAGCAATTGGGGGAAAAAAAAAAAAAAACGCATGTAGGATTTAGGTGAGCAAATTGCAATTTTTTTTTTTTTTTTTTTTTTGTGGAGACAGAGTCTCACTTTATCGCCCTTGGTAGAGTGCCGTGGTGTCATACAGCTCACAGCAACCTCCAACTCCTGGGCTTAGGCGATTCTCTTGCCTCAGCTACTGAGTAGCTGGGACTACAAGCGCCTGCCACAATGCCCAGCTATTTTTGTTGTTGTTGCAGTTTGGCTGGGGCTGGGTTTGAACCCGCCACCCTGCCACTCTTGGCACATGGGGCCAGCACTCCACCCACTGAGCCACAGGTGTCGCCCTTTTTTTGAGACAGAGTCTCACTCTGTTGCCCTGGGTGGAGTGTGTGTGTGGGGGGTCACAGCTCACAGTAACTGCAAAGTCTTGGGCTCAAGTTATCCTATCCTCTTGCCTCAGCCTCCCAAGTAGCTGGGACTATAGGGCACCCTCCATGACACCTGGCTAGTTTCTCCTATTTTTTTTTCAGTAGAGACGGAGTCTCACTATTGCTCAGGTTGGTCTTGAACTTCTGAGCTCAAACAATCCACTGGTTTCTGCCTCCTAGAGGTCTAGGATTACAGATGTGAGCCACTGTTCCTGGACTTTCTTTTTATTTTATTTATTTATTTACAGAGTCTCACTTTGTTGCCCTGGGTAGACAGGTAGGCGTCATAGCTCACCACAACCTCAAACTCTTGAGCTTCAGCGATTCTCTTGCCTTAGCCTCGCAACTAGCTGAGACTACAGGTACCTACCACAATGCCTGGCTATTTTTAGAGACAGTATCTTGTTCTAGCTCAGGCTGGTCTCCAACTCATGAGCTCAGGTGATCCTCCCACTTTGGCCTCCCAGAGTGCTGGGATTACAGGCATGAGCCACTGCGCCCAGCCAGTCCTTTCTTTCCTTCTTTCTTTTTTTTTTTTTTTGAGTCTCACTATATTGCCCAGGCTAAAGTGCCATGATATCAGCCTCGTTCACAGCAACCTCAAACTTGTGGGCGTAAGTGATCCTACTGTCTTAGCATTCAGTATAACTGAAACTACAGGCAGCTACCAGGACACCAGCTAATTTTTCTATTTTGAGTAGAAATGGAGTCTCATTATTGTTCAGGCTGGTCTGGAACTCCTGAGCTCAAGCAATCTTACCACCTTGGCCTCCTAGAGTGCTAAGATTACAAGTGTGAATCACCCAAGACTGGCCAAAATTTGCAATTATTATTGGTCTTTTCTGTTTGTGTGATCATGAAGCAACAGTGAGATAAGAGTTCCATGGATGATGTATGGTGCCCCATGATTGCATTAATGTACACAGCTATGATTTAATAAAAAAAGAGTTCCATGGATAAAATGTGGTATTAAAGAGTGTCTTGGGGCGGCGCCTGTGGCTCAGTGAGCAGGGCGCCGGCCCCATACACCGAGGGTGGCGGGTTCAAGCCCAGCCCCAGCCAAACTGCAACAAAAAAATGGCCGGGCGTTGTGGCGGGTGCCTGTAGTCCCAGCTACTCGGGAGGCTGAGGCAGAAGAATCCTAAGCCCAGGAGTTGCTGTGAGTCGTGTGACACCCCAGCACTCTACCGAGGGCAATAAAGTGAAACTCTGTCTCTACAAAAAAAAAAAAAAAAAAGTGTCTAATAAAGTGTTAAACTCAATATTGCAAAAGTCTGCTTGTTACTGAACAGCACTATCCAATAGAAATGTCAGCAACAAACGTGAGCAAAATATTCAGCTTTAGTTGTCACACTGAAAATAAACAGGGGGCGGCGCCCGTGGCTCAGTGGGTAGGGTGCTGGCCACATACACTGAGGCTGCCAGGTTTAAACCCGGCCTGGGCCAGCTAAAACAACAATGACAACTGCAGCAACAATAACAACAAAATAAAATAGCCAGGCGTTGTGGTGGGCACCTTTAGTCCCAGCTAATTGGGAGGGTGAGGCAAGAGAATTGCTTAAGCCCAAGGAGTTTGAGGTTGCTATGAGCTGTGATGCCACAGCACTCTACCAAGGGCAATAACTTGAGACTGTCTCAAAAAAAACCAAACAAGGCTCAGCGCTTGTAGCTCAGTGGCTAGGGCGCCAGCCACACACACCAAAGGTGGTAGGTTTGAACCCGACCCCAGGCCTGCCAAAGTCCAGTCCAGTCCACCAAAAAAACAGCCGGGTGTTGTGGCAGGGGTGCCTGTAGTCCCAGCTACTCGGGAGGCTGAGGCAAGAGAATCGCTTAAGCCCAAGAATTGGAGGTTGCTGTCAGCTGTGATGCCACGGCACTCTACCAAGGGTGACAGAGTGAGACTCAAAAAACAAACAAACAAAAAAACCCAGGAACCTGATTTTTATATCTTATTTAACTCAATATATAGTAGAAACTACATAGTTGACCACCTCCCTACATTGAGCACCCCCTTAAGTTGACTGGACTCTGAGTTTAATAAACTGAACATGCACCTCATGTAGGTATCAGTATAATAGGCCTAGTTCCTTATGTTGACCACTTCTGTTTGTTGAGCAGTTTGTTACAGTCCCTTGAGTGCTCAACTTACACAGGTTCTACTGTATTTTTTTTTTTTTTTTTTTGAGACAGTCTCACTTTGTCATCCTTCGTAGAGTGCCATGGCATCATAGCTCACAGCAACGGAAACACTTGGGCTCAAGTAATTCTCTTGCCTCTGCCTCCCAAGTAGCTGAGACTACAGGTGCCTGCCACAACACCCAGCTATTTTCAGGCTGGTCTCGAACTCGCGAGCTCAGGCAAACCATCTGCCTCAGCCTCCTGGAGTGCTAGGATTACAGACGTGAGCCACCTCGCTTGGCCTCTAAGTTATTAGTATTATTATTATTTTGCAGTTTTTAGCCTGGGCCTGGGTTTGAACCCACCACCTCTGGCATATGGGGCCAGTGCCCTTGAGCCACAGGCGCCGCCCTAAATTATTATTTTAACATGTAATATCTTAAATTGAGATTTTTTTTGGCACTTATTTTTCAAAGTCCAGTCTGTATTCTCACACTTGTAGCACAACTTAATTTGGAGTGGGCACATTTCATGTGCTTAAGAGCCCTATCGGGCTGATGACTATCTTAATGAACAGTGTGGCTCTAGAGACTGGTCTTGGGTGTCAATTTCCACAAAGGCAATGAAGACAAATGGAAGTACCTGGGAACTTGCTGCCTGGTTTTGGCAGCAGACTTTCTACTGCACACAGGGCTCAATATACCAGGCACCTTTGTGCCAGTGGAAATATTCAACTTTGCCCTTCCTTTCTTTTTCTAGCAAACTCCTCATTATCTCACTCAATTTATTCAGTAAGAATCTACTGAGAACTGACTGAGCCAGCCACTATCTGGAACCTGGGGATCCAGCAGACAACAAAACAGACGAAACCTCTTGTTTTCCAGAAACCAACATTCTAGTTGGGGAGTATTCCCCAGAAAATAAAGCACATTAAGAGAGGGAGTTTAGGGCGGCGCCTGTAGCTCAGTGAGTAGGGCACCGGCCCCATATGCCGAGGGTGGCGGGTTCAAACCCAGCCCCGGCCAAACGGCAACAAAAAAATAGCCGGGTGTTGTGGCGGGCGCCTGTAGTCCCAGCTGCTCGGGAGGCTGAGGCAAGAGAATCGCGTAAGCCCAAGAGTTAGAGGTTGCTGTGAGCCGTGTGACGCCACGGCACTCTACTGAGGGCAGTACAGTGAGACTCTGTCTCTACAAAAAAAAAAAAAAAAAGAAATGAAAAAAATTAAAAAAAAAAAAAAAAAAGAGAGGGAGTTTATGGGGCTTACCATTCTAAAGTGCTCAGGAAGACCTCATAGTATAGCATGTGAAGTATAAGCAAGACTCTGCAGATGAGAGAATGAACCATGCCAACACCTACGAAAGAAGATCCAGGCTGAGATAAGCAGTGCACAGGTAGAGGTGGTAGAGGTGCCTGATGTTTGCAAATCAGTAAGGAGACCGGCATGGCTGACACTAAGTGAACAGCAAAGAGTGATGGGGGTGGGAATGAGGGACTGGTGCCCCAAACTGCACAGTACCATGTAGCCGTGACTAAAGGTTGGCTTTTCCCTTGGGTAATGGAACACTGGTGGAGAGATCTGAGTAGAGGAACAAGAACATTTTGGGGAAAAGCAGACAGCAGGAGGCTACCACAAATAGAGAGGCAAATTAGGAGGCAATAATGCAGGTAAAATAAATGATGGCTCAGATCAGGGTGGCAGTGGCCAAGGTGGGGAGAAGTAGCCAAACTCTGGGTGTTAAAAGTAGAGCTGATGACTTGGCTTGGAATTGGCCTAGGATATCTGGAGAAGAAAGCTCCTGGCAGGCTCATGTGTGACTAGTGCAGGGAGAGGTGGCAGCAGGGAAGTCAGGTTCATCTGTGTTGTCCTGACAAGGCTGTGGGGTTAAGGATGGAGGTGGGTGGAGAAGTGGTTTTTCCAGGAACACCGAGGGTTGGTTCTGTGGGCAATCCCACAGGGGGTTTGGGAGGCACTCCCAGGACTTGATGGCAAAGACATGCTGTGTCCACCTTGAAGTCTTCCTCAATTTCTAGGGTGGCTGCTCTTCTAAGAGCCCGACACTTTTTGGGTCACCCTCCAGTGTGGTGTAGTGGCCAGCCTCTCCATCTGTCTCCACTAGCTCCGAGCACAGGGGTTCTTTCCCATTCATCTCTGTCTTTCCAGCGTCCATGATGGAACCTGACTCATCATTGTTGTTCAATAAGGAGACTCCAAATTCTATCTCTTGGTTGGGACTTGCCAGTTTGCCAAACCAAAAGGAACTCTGGTCAGCCAGGTCATGTGGCAAAAGCTTATACCTGATTAACAGACATGATCAGCGGAGATTAAAAACAACAAAATAAACATTAAAAAAAAAAATCCCTGTGAGCTATGATGTCATAGCACTCTACCAAGAGTGACAAAGTAAGACTCCGTCTCAAAAAAAGAAAAGAAAGAAAGAAAGAAAAAGAAATCCCTGCCTAGTCATGGTGGCTCATGCCTATAAACCCAGGCTGAGGTAGATGCATTACTTGAGCCTAGGAGTTTGAGACCAACCAGGGCAATATAGTGAGACCTAGTTTCTATAGAAAAAAAAAAAATTAGGGGGGGCACCTGTGGCTCAGTGAGTAGGGCACCAACCCGATATAATGAGGGTGGCGGGTTTGAACCCGGCCCTGGCCAAACTGCAACAAAAAAAATAGCTGGTCATTGTGGCAGGCGCCTGTTGTCCCAGCTACTTGGGAGGCTGAGGCAAGAGAATCGCCTAAGCCCAAGAGCTGGAGGTTGCTGTGAACTGTGATGCCACAGCATTCTACCAAGGGCGACAAAGTGAGACTCTGTCTCTAAAAAAAAAAGAAAGAAAGAAAGAAAAGAAAAAAAAAATTAGGTGGGAGTGGTGGCACGAGAATATAGGCTCACTTATTCAGGAGGCCGAGACAGGAGGATTGCTTGAGAACTATGACTGTGCCACTCAACTCCAGGCTGGGTGACAGCATGAGACCCTGTCATTAAAAAAAAAAAGAGAGAGAGAGAAGAGAAACAACAACTGCAGAACTTTAGAACACCGTACTCAAAATATGGTTCCAGGACCAGCAGAATTGGCATCACTTGGAAAGTTAAAGAATGCTAAATCTCGGCCTCCCCCACCTCTGTCTCAGAATTCACATTTTTTCTTTTCTTTGTTTTTTGAGACAAGGTCTTATTGTATCACCACAGTTGGGAGTCCAATGGTGTGATCATAACTCACCGTAATCTCAAATTCCTGAGCTCAAGTGATACACCTGCCTCAGCCCACTGAGTAGCTGGGACTACAGGCACTTACTATTGTGCACAGATAATTAAAACAATTTTTTTTTAAAGACAGGGTCTCACTATGTTGCTCAGGATGCTCTTGAACTCCTGGCCTCAAAGTGATCCTCCTGCTTTGACCTCCCAAAGTGCTGGGATTATAAGAGTGAGGCACTGCAGCCAGCCTAGAATTTGCTTTAACAAGATCTTCTAGACTAGAGACTGTGTTGCTAAGGGAAGTCTGAGAAAAGCTTCTTAGAAGCCCCTGTATTCTGGTCGGGCATGGTGACTCACGCCTGTAAACCCAGCATTTTGGGAGGCTGGGGCAGAAGATCATTTGAGCCAGGAGTTCAGGACCAGCCTGAGCAACAACAGTGAGACTCCATCCCTTAAAAACAAAACAGAACAGAAAAACCAACAAGCTGGGTGGCAGATGTTTGTAGTCCCAGCTATACAGGAGGCTGAAGTCAGGATCACTTGGCCCAGGAGTTTGAGGTTGCTGTGAGCTACAATCAGGTCACTGTACTCTAGCCCCAGCAGCAGAGCAAGACTTTATATCAAAGCCCCTGCATTCCCTCTCTTTACCTTTCCCAGAGACAATCTATCTTGATTTTATGTTAATTATTTTTTTTTACAGTTCTACCATCCTCCTGTTATCCCCAAACAGGTGACCTTTGAGCAACATGGGTCCACTTACATGTGAATTTTCTTCTGCCTCTGCCACCAGAGACAGCAAGACCAACTGCTAGTCTCCTCAAAATGAAGACAATGAGGATGAAGACCTTTATGATGATCCACTTCCACTTAATGAGTAGTATTTTCTCTTTATGATTTTCTTAACATTTTTTCTCTAGCTTACTTTATTGTAAGAATACAGTATATAACACATATAACATACAAAATAAGTATTTATGGGGGCAGGACATGATTGCAAGAGGGACTTTACCTAGCAATTGCAATCAGTGTAACTGGCTTATTGTACCCTCAATGAATCCCCAACAATAAAAAAAAAAAGAAAAAAAAAATAAGTATTTATCAACTATTTATCAGTAAGACTTTCAGTCAGCAATAGGCTGTAAGAGCTTTTTTTTTTTTTTTTTTTTTGAGATAAGAGTCTCCCTCTGGGGCGGCGCCTGTGACTCGGTGAGTAGGGCGCTGGCCCCATATACCGAGGGTGGCGGGTTCAAACCCAGACCGGGCCAAACAGCAACAAAAAAATAGCCGGGTGTTGTGGCGGGCGCCTGTAGTCCCAGCTACTTGGGAGGCTGAGGCAGGAGAATTGCGGAAGCCCAAGAGCTGGAGGTTGCTGTGAGTCCTGTTACGTCATGGCACTCTACCGAGGGTAATAAAGTGAGACTCTGTCTCTACCAAAAAAAAAAAAGAGTCTCACTCTGTTGCCCAGGCTAGAGTGCTGTAATGTCAGCCTTCTCACTGCAACCTTGAACTCCTGGATTCAAGCAATCCTGCTTCAGCCCCTGAAATAGCTGGCACCTTCCATAATGCCTAGCCAATTTTTCACAGAGATGAGAGTCCCATTCTTGCTGAACTCCTAAACTCCTTAGCTCAAAGGATCCTCCCACTTCAGCCTCCCAGAGTGCTAGGATTACAAGCATAAGCCACCACGCCTGGCCTCTAGGAGTTAAGATTTTGGGAGTCAAAAGTTACATGTGGATTTGTCAGGGACCAGCCTCGACACACAGTGGGTTTATTTTTTAGTGACCTGGTGGTGTGAAGAGACCAGAAAATCATTAGTAGGAGTTATAGAATATTAATATAGAGAAATAATAGACACAGACAAAGAGATAGTTTTAAGAGCAGTGGGGCTTGGGAGGAGGCACATACTCCCTCGTGAGGCTTCCAGAATGCCGCCCCAAGTTTCAGGCTAGTTCTGTATTTATTTCATATACCAGTGTTATAGTAATAAATCTCATGAAAGTAAGGCAAATAATCCCATCATGGTTATTGTTGCACTTGTATTTTTATTAACTAGATTAACTCTACAATTGATTATGTTAATTGTATGGATTTACTTGTTATTTTTTAGTGTTTCAAAGTATTATGGTCTTAATGTAAACAAAGTCTTTTTTTTTTTTTTTTTTTTTGAGACAGAGCCTCAAGCTGTCGCCCTGGGTAGAGTGCCGTGGCGTCACAGCTCATAGCAACCTCCAACTACTGGGCTTAAGCGATTCTCCTGCCTCAGCCTCCGAAATAGCTGGGACTACAGGTCCCTGCCACAATGCCCAGCTATTTTTTTTTCGGTTGTAGTTGTCATTGTTGTTTGGCAGGCCAGGGCTGGATTCAAACCTGCTACCTCTGGTGCCCTTAGCCAACTGAGCTATAGGCGCCAAGCCAATGTAAACAAATTCTTGATAAGGAAGTCAATCAGAGGCCGACTTAAGGATCAAATTTTAGTTGACCTACAGTCATACACCACAGATGTGATGTTTTAATATTTTGACAGTCTTGTGTTTAAACAGATAGACCAGTGGTCTCAACCTTCCTAATGCTGTGACCCTTTCATACAGTTCCTCATGTAACCCCCAACCATAAAATTATTTTCGTTGCTACTTCATAACTGTAATTTTGCTACTGTTATGAATCGTAATGTAAATATCTGATATGCAGGATATATTTAGGTGACCCTTGTGAAAGGGTCGTTCGACCCCCAAAGGGGTCTCAACCCATAGGTTGAGAACTGCTGAGATAGACTCTTCTGGCCCAATCAAGGTGACAGAAGAAGAGATTTTTTTTCTCTTTATCTGGTCCAGAGTACGTCTTTCTGAGTTAGAAAAGTTTAAAGAATGTACATGTTTAACTCTCAAAAACCACTCTCTCAGAGCACATAGCCTTGTCCTGGCAGAAAGCAGCTTCAAGGCCTCCATCAAGCCAGCTGCTGCACCAAAGCTGTGAGGGCAGGGGGGTATATAATATGCCAGGTTTTATAAATATTAAAGTGACAGGATCTTGCACTTTGTGCTCAAAGCCAGGAAAATGGGTCTGAACAGATTCTCCATAACTGTCTCCCTTTGTGTAGACTTTGTTTCCTATTTCTAATATTTTTAATCTACTAACAATTAATAATTGAATATTATTTTTAAACTTATAAAATCATTATTACCAGTAATGTAAGTACATCAATATATGACTCCTCCCTTAAGTATTTCCACATGTACTTGGATTTTTGACTATGTGGAGTAGAGGAAAAGGGGAGTTGGCACCACTAACCTTTACATTGTTAAAAAGGTCAAGTGTACTGCCTAATTTTGAAGGCAGAGGGTAAGCACACGCTAGCTGTAAGGAGAAAGTGGCACTGCCCCTTCTTCCAGAATAGAGGCTCCAGGAGGAGGTGACCAAGGTCACAAGGGAGTCTCAGCATAGTTGTGTACCTGAGCAACATACCAAGACTCTGCCTCTACAAAAAAAAGAAAAATTAGCTGGGTGTGGTGGCACACGCGTGTAGTCCCGGCTACTTGGAATAAGGCAAGAGGATCACCTTTACCCAGGAGTTTGAGGTTGCAGTGAGCTATTATCATGCCACTAGCTACACAGTGGGACTGTGTCTCACCAACAACAAAAAGATGGCCCGATGGACAGAAGTAAGGGTCTTGGTTATGTGTTGCATTGCTGAAGTAGAGTTCAGTTGCCCTCCAGACCTGGTGCAGAGCTGTAATCCTGAGATTGGGTTTCACCATCCTCCCTGGAATTCCCTTGTTGTGTTTTCTGAATTGAGTCTATTTCCTGAATCTTGTGTCTTACACTTTAGTATTTCAATTTGCCATTGGAGCTTATCTTCCAATACCTTCTTGAGAAGGGGCAGATAACAGTTAAAACTTTTGACATGGTAAAATGATGTTATTCTACACTCAATCTTGTTTTATCGTTTGGTCAGGTATAGAATTCTAGGTTGATAATTACTTTCCTTCAGAATTTTGAAGGTGCTCTTGCAGCTATCTTGTTTCCTACACTGCTACCATAAAGTCCAAAAATATTCTGATACTTAATACATAACCTGGTGCACTCCTATCCAGAAGCTTATAAATCTTTTCTTTAAACCAAATGTTCAGAAATTTCATGATTGGTGAGGGTCTCTTTTCTTCCCTACTGCTGGGCACACTCATACCTTTTTAATCTGGTAACTCATGCCTTTAGTTCTCAAGCTATTAGTCATTTCTTACTCTATTTTCTTTCTGTAATTTCTTTCTTTTTTTTTTTTTTTTAAAGACTTAGAGATATTTACTGGGTAGCATTTGAGTAGTGCAAGACAGCACAGAACAGAGCAAACCCACACAAGGGGACACCATCAGCGACTATGATGGGGAGTTAAGGAGAGCAATTAGGGGATACATCCTGGAAGGTGGATAAGAATTGGACATGTGTTCTCATTCCCCAGATACCAGTGGCTTCTTGTGGCCCTTGGACAATTGAGCTCCACCTCTATCAACTTCAGTTTGCTCAACTCTAAAACAGAAGGAGAGGACTCGATGGTCTCTAAGGTCATCCAATTATAACAAAACATGAGTCTAAAAACAAATGCAAAAAACCAGGGAAGGTGAGGATATTACAGTAAAGAGAAAGGACAAACACAAAGCCACAGAGGGAGGAAAAAACTAGTTGTTTGTGCATGGACAAGATGTAATGTGGGGCAGCACACAAGCCTGTTTAACTATTCTAAAGGTTCTGAGGACAATAACCTTAGAAATTGGTGAAACACAGTGCTAAGCCAGGTAAGGGACCCTAACCTGGGGCCTCAATGGAAAAAGAAATAAAGCAGTCAGAGCCGGACTTCTCTTCATGCTCCCACCTCACTCTATTCTTTATGTTTTCAGGGAACTTTAGTACAACCTCTTCCCCAAACCCACACCTCAAATACAGTAAGAAGAGGGTGTAGTTAAGACACTTTCTCTTTAGGCTCGCACAAGCAGCCCCTTTTTGTGTGCCAGGAAGCCCAGAGCCACTGCTGAAAAGATGCTGGTCAGTCCAATCAGCTTCAGCAGGCCTGGCACAGAGGGCAGATGTCTCTCCAAGAAGGTTGTAGTGATGGGTTGCGCAGGGACATTCCACCGATTCTGGTTCTGGCTGCCAGATTTCATCCTCTGGAATCTTCCCCACAACATGCAGGATCTCTCGGGCTGCTCTCTCCCCAGCCTCCACAGCCCCCTCCATGTAGCCACTCCAGTGTGTGGCAGTCTCAGTGCCTGCAAAATAAATTCTGCCCCCTGGTTGGCGTACTGAGTCATGATCCCAGAGGGAAATTAGGTGGTGTAGCAGCCCCCAGAGTACTGCTCCTCACACCAGTTCTTTTCTTCATAATGTGATGGTTTCAGAGCTTCTTGGGATCCTAGAACTTTTGCATAAAGCTCACAAAGTTTCTTCATCCTTTTTTCTTTGGTAAGACATGCCAGCTTTCTGGCTTTCTCGGCAAGGATAAATCCCATTATTGCAGCATAACTGCCATCAGATTTGGTATCATCCAATGTGTAGGAAATTGGAGCTTCCTCCCCTTCGATAACCATTCTCCCACAGTAATCCTCTTTCCTGCAGAAAGGCTCATTGTAGCAAACTATACACTTGATAACAGAACCCAGAGGCACACGAGTGATCAGCTGGTTCCTCATCATTGGCAGAGGTCTGAAGTGAATCTTCATTCCCAGAGTAGGAGGAACAGCGCAAATCACATATTTAGCCTCATACGTCTCATGGTTTAGGGTCTTTGCAAGGACATTTTCTCCTGTCTGGTCAATGCAGATCACAGGCCTCTCCAGCTTCACTCTGTCCCCAAGAAGGTCCATTATCCACTTGCTCTCTTGACCAGATCCACCCACAAATTTCCTCTCCTTTATTCCGCCTAGAGTGCAGGTGGGGTGAGATTCCTGACCCGAAAGAAATCCACCACCTCTTTCTGTAATTTCTATTATTCAACTGTTGAATCTTTTATGTTGGTCCTCTAGATTTTTGTTTTTCGTTTGTTTTGTCTTTTTCTTTACTTTTTGGAAGAATTACTCATTTTCCACATGAATGTTTCACACATATTTCATACTTAAGTTTTTTCCTCAGGTTTTGCTTCCTGAATTTAAAAAGTCCTTATTTTATAGATACAATATATTCTCCTATCTCTCTCATTAACATCTCATTTGCTGAGCAAGTCAGATCCTAAATCAAAGGATGGGAAGTGTTCTCTGCCCACTATGAAGTCATGACAAAAGTAAAATATACGTAATATGACCTTGAATGAAGAACTAAGCCCATTTAATATACCCTCACACAACTAAAGGCTATGCCATTCCCACCAATAATAGCAACTTATTTGAGCAGCAATAAAGATGAAAGTTAAGGGAGAGGTGGAGGTGGAAGGGTATCAGTAGGTATATATACATATATATGTGTATATATATAGTTAAAAAGTGCTAATTTTTTTTTTTTTTTTTTTTGGAGACAGTCTTTGTCACCCTCAATACAGTGCCGCTGCATCAGAGCGTACAGCAAACTCAAACTCTTGGGCTCAAGTGATTCTCTTGCCACAGCCTCCCAAGTAGCTGGAACTACAGGCACCTGCCACAACACCTGGCAATTTTTAGAGACGGGGGTCTTGCTTTTGCTGATCTTGAACTCCTGAGCTTGGACAATCCACTGGCCTTGGCCTCCCAGAATGCTAGGATTACAGGCATGAACCACTGCACCTAGGCTTAATTCTCACATATATATGCCCCTCTGCCACAGAGAAGGTCTTTGATTAAAAAATCACTGGTTTATACTAAATAACACAGTAGCAGCGATTTATTTCTTTAAAAAAATTCCAGTTTTTATTAAGTTCTTTCCCATATATATGCATCTCATCAGCAGGGGCTAAATGGCACAGCGGAAAGACAAAGAACTATAGTATCAGACTTTGGTTTGAATTTTGCTTCTACATTTAGTTGGCAACCTTAGCACATCAATCGATGAGTCTCAATTTCTTTTCAAGCAAAATTGGGCATAATACCTACCACGTGAGACTGCTGTGAGGATTAAATGGCAACATATGTAAAGAGTCCAGTCCTTACTAAACTTTCTTTTGGCTGGACATGATGGCTTATGCCTGCAACCCTAACACTCACAGGCTGAGGCAAGAGAACTGCTTGAGGTCAGGAGTTCGAGACCAGCGTGAACAAGACTGAGACCCCATCTCTACCCAAAAATAGAAAAATTATCCTGGTGTATTGGTGCTTGCCTGGAGTCAGAGTTACTCAGAAGGACTGCTTGAGTCTGGGAGTTGGAGGATGCAGTGATCTATGATGATGCCACTGCACTCTAGCCAGGGTAATAGAGTAAAGACTCTTTCTGAAGAAAAAAAAAAATATCTATTTCTTTTGACCTGACTAGCTAGCCTACTTATATCAACACAGACCCAATCAGATGCCATAATCTCAGCACATCACCTATAAATAACAGAGGCAGATGAAGTCAAAGTTCTAAGAAGGCTGCCCCTTATACACAGCAGATGACCTCCAGCCAACCCACGTCTTCCTTAATGCAAAAGTCTTGACTTCATTGTCCAATAAGCAACACTCAGAGACTTTGCTTTCCCAATAAGGAAAGAGACAGTTTGTGGTCCTCTGTGTATAAAAGACTTATCCTATTTTTCCTTCCCTGAGCCATATCCCTCAGAGCCTAGACTATAATAGTTTCCCTGCTTGAAGATAAAATATTTTCACTTAGTTTTGAATCTCTGGTTTCTTAGAACGTTCCCCCCTCCCCTACTTAGTGCCTTTTAAAAATGAGAAAACTAGAGCAGAGAGTAAGTTTCACACTAAAGTCATACAATTACTTTAGGACAGCGCTTCTCAACCTGTGGGTCATGACCCCTTTGGGGGTCAAACGACCTTTTCACAGGGGTCACCTAAATACATCCTGCAGATCAGATATTTACATTACAATTCATAACAGTAGCAAAATTACAGTTATGAAGTAGCAACAGAAATAATTTTATGGTTGGGGGTCACCACAACATGAGGAACTGTATCAAAGGGTCATGGCATTAGAAAGGTTGAGAACCACTGCTTTGGGATAAAACTGTCATGCATTCAGATTTTTGGACTCCTGCCCTGTAATTTATTTTATCGTGATTACACACAAATGCATTATCTCCCTTCTGCTCATTAGCTGCACCATCCTTCCCTGAGACGCAGAGCCTACTGTCTTGCTTTGTTTTCGTTTTTATTAACAGATTTTATTCTTAACTATATGGGTAATAAAGACCTATATAGCAAAAGAGATAAAAAAATATACAATTTTTTCCTTCTTGCATATTTTAGGCAAAGAACTATACACTAAGACATCTTTCTTTTGTTGACTTTAAAATCACTCTAGTCTCTGGCTCAGCGCTTGTGGCTCAAGCGGCTAAGGCGCCGGCCACATACATCTGAGCTGGTGGGTTCGAACCCAGCCTGAGCCTGCCACAACAATGATGGCTGCAACCAAAAATAGCCAGGCATTGTGGCGGGCATCGGTAGTCCCAGCTACTTGGGAGGCAGAGGCAGGAGAACCGCTTGAGCCCAGAAGTTGGAGGTTGCTGTGAGCTTGCCACTGCTCTCTACCCAGAGCAACAGCTTGAGGCTCTGTCTCCAAAGAAAAAAAAATTACTCTAGTCTCTCTAATTTCATTGATATGCCTTTATTAAGAAGCCTTTACTTCTTTTTTTTTTTTTTTTGTGGTTTTTTGGCGGGGGCTGGGTTTGAACCCACCACCTCCGGCATGTGGGACTGGCGCCCTACTCCTTGAGCCACAGGCGCCACCCAGAAGCCTTTACTTCTTAATAGAAAGGTGACGATAACCAAAGCAAAGAGACAACCCACACAATGGGAAAGGATATTTGCATATTTTCAATCAGACAAAAGCTTGATAACCAGGATCTATAGAGAACTCAAATTAATCCACATGAAAAAAGCCAACAATCCCTTATATCAATGGGCAAGAGACATGAATAGAACTTTCTCTAAAGACGACAGACGAATGGCTAACAAACACATGAAAAAATGTTCATCATCTCTATATATTAGAGAAATGCAAATCAAAACATCCCTGAGATATCATCTAACCCCAGAGAGAATGGCCCACATCACAAAATCTCAAAACTGCAGATGCTGGCGTGGATGTGGAGAGAAGGGAACACTTTTACACTGCTGGTGGGACTGCAAACTAGTACAACCTTTCTGGAAGGAAGTATGGAGAAACCTCAAAGCACTCAACCTAGACCTCCCATTCGATCCTGCAATCCCATTACTGGGCATCTACCCAGAAGGAAAAAAATCCTTTTATCATAAGGACACTTGTACTAGACTGTTTATTGCAGCTCAATTTACAATCGCCAAAATGTGGAAACAGCCTAAATGCCCACCAACCCAGGAATGGATTAACAAGCTGTGGTATATGTATACCATGGAATACTATTCAGCCATTAAAAAAAAATGGAGACTTTACATCCTTCGTATTAACCTGGATGGAAGTGGAAGACATTATTCTTAGTAAAGCATCACAAGAATGGAGAAGCATGAATCCTATGTACTCAATCTTGATATGAGGACAATTAATGACAATTAAGGTTATGGGGGGGGGAAGCAGAAAGAGAGAGGGAGGGAGTGGGGTGGGGCCTTAGTGTGTGTCACACTTTATGGGGGCAGGACATGATTGCAAGAGGGACTTTACCTAGCAATTGCAATCAGTGTAACTGGCTTATTGTACCCTCAATGAATCCCCAACAATAAAAAAAAAAAAGAAAAAAAAAAAAAAAAAAAAGAAATTTTTCAGGACATGTGGTTTATAAAATCATAGTTTCTGTCTTCTAATTTTTTTTTTAAATTGTGGTCACAAACACATAGAATTTACCATCTTAACCTTTTATTTATTATTTTTTTTTTGGGGGGGGGCATTGAGTTTCAAGCTGTCGTCCTGGGTAGAGTGCCATGGCGTCATCATAGCTCAACCTCCAACTCTGGCTAAAGCTATTCTCTTGCCTCAGTTTTTCTATTTTTAGTAGCGGTGGGGTCTAGCTCTTGCTCAGGCTGGTCTCGAACTCATAAGCTTAAGCAATCCACCTGCCTCAGCCTCCAGAGTGCTAGGATTATAGGCCTTAGCCACCATGCTCAGCCCATCTTAACCTTTTGAAGTATACAGCATAGTATACTGTGCACTGTTGTGCAACAAATGCACATTGTTGTGCAACAAATCAACAGAACTTTTACATTTTGCAAAACTGAAACTGCTATATCCATTGAACAACTTCCCTTTTCCGGTTCTCCAGCGACTGACAACCACCATTCTACTTTCTAAGAGCTTGACTATTTCAGATTTCTCATATAAGTAAAATCATAAGTTTTTGTTTTTTCTGTGAGCAGCTTATTTCTATTAGCATAATGTCTTCAAGGTTCATCCATGCTAAAGCATGTGGCAAGATGCTTTTTATTAATCTAACCTTCCTTTTTAAGGATAATATTCCAGTGTATGTATATACCACACTTTCTTTATCCATTCATCTGGTGATAGACATTCAGGTTGCTTCCTCTTAGTAGGAACAATGCTATAATAACACAGACGTATTCCTACATCTTCTGTGTTGTAATAAAAAAGAAAAAAAAACATGGATGTACAATCAGGGTCTACTGTCTTAACCTCTACTAACTCTACTTCTGAAATAGTCCTAGTGTATAGACATCCAATTTCTGACTTCCAATTCAGAGTACCTTTCATAATACCATTAACATTCATTTGGCAGGTATAGTGCTAGACTCTTGGTCTCACTCTGGTCTCACTCTCAAGTTGTTCAGTCTAATGGAGAGCAGCAAAAACACACAAATTAAAACTCAGATGTTCTGACAAAGGCCATCTCAACTTGAGGAGCTGACTTATGAGGGTAATCTAGAGGAGATGGATTATGAGCAGAGTTCTGAATGGTGACATGTCCAATATTATGAGACTGGGGGAATGGCATACACAGGAAGGTACCAAGAGAAATTAGGCCATTTTCTTTTTTTGGAGACAGAGCCTCAAGCCCTAGGTAGAGTGCCGTGGCATCACAGCTCAACCAACCTCCAACTTCTGGGCTTAAGTGATTCTCTTGCCTCAGCTTCCCAAGTAGCTGGGACTACAGGCGCCTGCCACAATGCCCGGCTGTTTTTTGGTTGTAGTTGTCATTGTTGTTTGGCAGGCCCAGGCTGGATTTGAACCCGCCAGCTCTGGTGTATGTGACTGGCACCTTAGCCACTTGAGCTACAGGTGCTGAGCTGAAATTAGGCCATTTTCAAAGAATTACTTTCAAAGTATTTCTGGGATCTTGAGGTAAGGCTCACAAAAGCTTCATTCCCTTGGTATATGTCACCCATGGCATGCTGTTCCTATGGGCCTGGCAGCACTAACACTGCTCCAAATGCTCAGCTATGTGCTGCAGTCTCTCCTGCTACTGGGCTCTGTCAGGGAGTGGGGCCTTCCAGTTGCCAATAATTGGCCTGTGGGTTGGGAATGCTTTGAATTCATAGATACCATAAAGTAGGCAGTAGAAGTGGTGCTATTTTTTATTTAAAGACATCACACTTCCATCCTCAACTAACTGAACAATGTATGGCTCTTCAGAGAAGTTCCAGGAGAAAGCAAAGAGAATATGGGCAATATATAGTTAAAACACCTTATTTGATGCAGGCAACAAAACTCATGACAAGGCTCCATGCTCCTTAATCATCTCTCTTAGAATTCAGAAGTAAAATGGTAGTCATGGGAATGTACATTATTATTTATATTTGAAAGATGAAGTCAAACTTTCTTTTTTTTGTTGTTGTAGTTGCACTGTTGTTTGGCAGGCCCGGGCTGGGTTCAAACCCGCCAGCCTCAATGTATGTGGTTGGCACCCTAGCTGTTGAGCTACAGGTGCCGAGCCAAAGTCAAACTTTCTGACAAAAGTTGAGTATGGTGTGACTATTTGACAATGAGAACTGGTTTTGTTCATTAGGTTACACAGTGGACATTTTTCATATATTAAACAAAATACAGTTACAGCTCTAAGGTTTTGATACAAATTTACCTAAAGTAGGCTCAGCACCCATAGCACAGTGGTTTCGGTGGCAGCCACATACACTGAAGCTGGTGGGTTTGAGCTGGGCCTGGGCCAGCTAACCAACAATGACAACTGCAACAAAAAAGAGCCGGGCGTTGTGGTGGGTGCCTGTAGTCTCAGCTACTTGGGAGGTTGAGGCAAGAGAATTGCTTGAGCCCAAGAGTTAGAGGTTGCTGTGAGCTGTTAACACCATGGCACTCTACCAAGGGTGACATGGAGAGACTCTGTCTCAAATAAAAAAAAAAGGAATTTACCTAAAGCAGATCAAAGTATTTAATCAAAAAATACTGTATTGGCAAAAATGTATTGAAATAAACAATGTTTTTATTTTCCCAGTAAATTTTGTGTATATTAGGTTAAACAAGTACCCGTAAGTGAAAGAATAATAGGTACAATCAATAACCAACTGGTAAGACTTGGTAAAGGCTTTTTGTTATATTTCTCAGTAACTGAAAAAGTAAATGACTAGTGACTAGATAAATCCTTTTGCAAGTGAGATGGTTTCTTATTGTTTTCCATAAAACTGAAAGACTACATAACCAAGTTGTCAGTTATTCAGTAAACTGATTTTTTTTTTTTTGAGACAGTCTCACTTTGTTGCCCTGGGTAGAGTGCTATGATGTCATACCTTACCACAACCTCAAGCTCTTGGGCTCAAGTGATTCTCTTGCTTTAGCCTCCCGAGTAGCAGGGACTATAGGCGCCCATCACAATGCCCAGCTATTTTTAGAGACAAGGTCTCACTCTCACTCAGGCTGGTCTCGAACCTGTAAGCTCAAAGCAATCCACCCGCCTCGGCCTCCCAGAGTGCTAGGATTACAAGCGTGAGCCACTATGGCCAGCCTTAAACTAATTTTTAATGATAACATCATTATGTGATTTTTTGACATACAACTGAGGTTTCAAAATACAGTAGAACCTCCATAAGTGAACAACCGCCTATACTGAAACCACCTCAAGTTGACCTAATTTTTACAGACTGGACATACACCACATGTACCTATCAGTACAGTGGGCCTAGTTCCTTATGTTGACAACCTCATTACAGTCCCTTGAGTGGTCAACTTACAAAGGTTCTACTGTATTGAGTAACATTGCTATAACTAAACATCTTTCCTTTCCTTACGGTTATTTATGTAAACAAGGATTTCTGGGGCTTAAATTTACAAGAACAAAAAATAAGAACTGAATTGAGAATTCTGTCTTTGGCAACAAGTAGTATGTATTGATGGATACATGAATAAATAAAGGGGAGAAGGGAGCCTAATCTATCTTATTAAGCCTGGGAGACATTTCCAATAAAAATTTTATTTTGGGAGCGGCGCCTGTGGCTCAGGTGGCGGGTTCAAACCCAACCCGGGACAAATGCAACAAAAAAATAGCCGGGCGTTGTGGCGGGCGCCTGTAGTCCCAGCTGCTCTGGAGGCTGAGGCAAGAGAATCGCGTAAGCCCAAGAGTTAGAGGTTGCTGTGAGCCGTTTGACGCCATGGCACTCTACCTGTGGGTGGTACAGTGAGACTCTGTCTCTACAAAAAAAAAAAAAAAAAAAAAAATTATTTTTTTTACTTATTACTAATAAAAATTATAATGCATTTGTTATTTGTTGTATACTAAATTGCTATAATGTAACTTATTGAAACAAGACATAGACATAACACAGAACCTTATAAATGCTACATAACATTCTTAAATGCACAGAGCTTTATGGTCAAAGGAAATTTAAAAATTTTAATTTCAATTTTTATATCTTCTTTTGTTGCAGAGAAATAAAAAGATTTTCAAACAAGTATTATGTTAAAATAAAACATATATCATATGAAGTAATTGTAAAAAAGAATGATTTACAACACCTCTGTTAAAGGCATTCTAGGCATTCTTTAAATGGTTGATAAAAAACAGCATATTGCTAAGATATTCAGATTCTAATCTACTGGCTACATTTTAAAAAGTGATATAATCTTTTTAAAAAAAATTTATAATTCTCTGTAACTTATATCCCCTGGCAACTATAAAATTTTTGTTCTCTTCTTTTAAAATAGTTGATTCATATTGAATATATGCAGAATTTATAAATTTCTTATTTTACATTTTTTACTTAATAAACTGAATTACAGTAATTCAGTAGACAATTGGTTGACACAATAAATACACTAGATTTTTTTTTTTTTTCCACAAGACAGTCTGACTGTTGCTCCAGGCTAAAGTGCCTTGGTGTCAGCCAGCTCATAGCAACCTCAAACTCCTGGGCTCAAGTGATCCTCCTGCCTCAGCACCCCCATCCAATAGCTGAGATTAGAGGCACTCACCATGACGCTGGCTAATTTTTCTAGTTTTAGTAGAGACAGGGTCTCACTCTTGCTCAGGCTGGTCTCAAACACCTGAGCTCAAACTCTCCATCCTTGGCCTCCCAGAGTGCTAAGATTAGAGACATGAGCCATCACACCCAGGCCATTATCATTTTTTTTTTTTTTTTTTGTAGAGACAAGAGTCTCACTGTACCGCCCTCGGGTAGAGTGCCGTGGCGTCACACGGCTCACAGCAACCTCTAACTCTTGGGCTTACGCGATTCTCTTGCCTCAGCCTCCCAAGCAGCTGGAACTACAGGCGCCCGCCACAATGCCCGGCTATTTTTTTGTTGCAGTTTGGCCGGGGCTAGGTTTGAACCCGCCACCCTCGACATATGGGGCCGGCACCCTACTCACTGAGCCACAGGCGCCGCCCATTATCATTTTTGATAAGGCAAAATGATGAAAAGTTTTATTTATTTATTTTTTGAGATAGTGTCTCACTATGTCACTCTCGGTAGAGTGCCGTAGTGTCACACCTCATAGCAACCTCAAACTCTTGGGCTTAAGCAATTCTCTTGCCTCAGCCTCCCAAGTAACTGGACTACAGGCGCCCACCACAATGCCTGGCTATTTTTTTGTTGTTGTACTTGTCATTGTTGTTCAGCAGGCCTGGGCCGGGTTCGAACCCACTAGCCCCTGTGTATGTGGTGCTCTAGCCACTGAGCTCCAGGCACTGAGCCAGGATGAAAAGTTTTAGATGTCAACCTAAAAATATGTGAGGGTTCACAGTGTTTCAAAATTATTTAGTCCAAACACCCATTTTCAAATATGCTCTTCCTGACCTCTGGCACTTTAAGCCCCGAATTCAAAAACTACTATCATAATTTTGTGTTTTTGCTTAGTTTCCTGAAAGGATCAACATCCCATTAGATGCCTGTAGGTAAGAGCTCAAGTTGGCATGCATACTAGTATATTAAAGGTTTGGAAATGTCCTAAATAGAAGAAATTATTTAAATTTGTTTGGTTTATATGAGCAAATGCTCAAGAGAACCAAAAAAACCTGTTTAGTTCACTGTCTCCCAAATTCGTTCCATTCTATAACTCTTTGAAATTAGGGTTTCGTGGAACACACTCTCTGGGGAAAGCATCTGACTAAAACTTATGACTCTTTTTTAAAATATGGAACGCTTCACGAATTTGCGTGTCATCCTTGCGCAGGGGCCATGCTAATCTTCTCTGTATCGTTCCAATTTTTAGTATATGTGCTGCCAAAGCGAGCACAACTTAAGACTCTTCTTAAAAGTCAATTTTTTTTTTTTTAATCACCCTTGGTAGAGTGCAGTGGCATCATAGCTCACAGCAACCTCCAGCTCCTGGGCTTACACGATTCTCTTGTCTCAGCCTCCTGAGTAGCTGGGACTACAGGTGCCTGCCACAATGCCTGGCTATTTTTTGTTGCAGTTTGGCCGGGGCCAGGTTTGAACCCGCTACCCTTGGTATATAGGGCTGGTGCCCTACCCACCAAGTCACACGCACCGCCCAAAAGTTACTTTTTAAAAGCCTTACAAACTTCACCAAAAAGGCATCCCCTCCCTGAAATTCCCACAGGCTTTTCAATGACTCATCTACTGTCTGCTCCCTATTAGACCCTGTAATACCATATAGGTCCAGCATCTATCACAATTCCTAGCTCCCAGCAACAGTTCAAAGTTGAAAGATCCATCAACTGAAAGCTGAAAATGAAGGAATGGTTAATTCTCAGGTTTCTACTTTGGATGACTGGGCTAGGGAAAACACAGGGAACATAAAATTTGGTAGGAAAAAGGTAGAGTTCACTTTGGATACATGTGAAATCAAAATGGCAATGTCCAGTAGACAGTTGAAAATACTGATTTGAATGTGGAAGATAGAGATGCCTTCTAATACAAGTGACAGATGAAGGCATGAAAGAATCGATGACATTACCCAGGAAATAAAGAGTAAAAAAAGTAGACATTGCCCAGGAAACATTTTATGTAGACAGTCTCACTATGCATGGCATGATCATACTTTACTGCAACCTTAAATTCCTGGGCCCAAGTGATCCTACCTTAGCCTCCCAAGTAGCTGGAGCTATAGGTTCAAGACACCATGCCTGGTTAATTTTTCTTTTTCTTTTCTTTTTTTTTTTTTGTAGAGACAGAGTCTCACCTTATGGCCCTCGGTAGAGTGCCATGGCATCACACAGCTCACAGCAACCTCCAACTCCTGGGTTTAAGCAATTCTTCTTGCCTCAGCCTCCCAAGTAGCTGGGACCCAGGCGCCCGCCACAACGCCCGGCTATTTTTTGGTTGCAGTTCAGCCGGGGCCAGGTTTGAACCCGCCACCCTCGGTATATGGGGCCGGTGCCTTACCAACTGAGCCACAGGCGCCGCCCCGCCTGGTTAATTTTTCATTTTATTATTATTTTTTTTTTTGTAGAGACCAGGTTTCACTGCTCCTGGCCTTGACTGATCCGCCCTCCTCCCAAAGTGCTAGGGTTATAGGCATGAGACACTGTGCCTAGCAAGGAACATGAACACATAGTATTTAAGAAGTACAGTTCTGCGAGCCCAAAATCTAGCAGTTCCCCTTGACTACTCCCCTCTCTTCTGTTCCCACAACCCAGCCATCTAGTCCAGCAACCTGAGGTCCTGTCACTTCTTTCTACAGGAGCTGTCCAAAACCCACCACCTCCTCCCTGTCTCCACTATCACCACTAGTTCCTGCCTTGGCATCTCCAATGAGCCTGGACAATTAGAAAAGCCTCAAATGTATCCACTCTTACCACACCAACCCCAAATCTCCTCTGCCTAGCACCAGAATGACGTTTATAAAACGTAAGTTAGATCGTGATGTTTCTACTTCAAATCCTGATACTGCTTCCCACTGCAGTTGATCTGCTCCTTGCTTACCCACCACCCATACCAGCCACCTACCCACCAGGCTGCTCCATACATGCACCTTTCCATTCTTCATGCAGGCTCAGAATGTTCCTGCCTCAGAGACTTTGTGCTGGTGGCTCTAACTGGAATGTCCTTTCCTGAAACTTTCAGCCTCCAATCTTTCAGGCCCAAATCAAGACAAATCTTTTTTTTTGTAGAGACAGAGTCTCACTTTATTGCCCTTGGGTACAGTACCGTGGTGTCACACAGCTCACAGCAACCTCCAACTCCTGGGCTTATGCGATTCTCTTGCCTCAGCCTCCCGAGTAGCTGGGACTACAGGCACCCGCCACAACGCCCGACTATTTTTTTGTTGCAGTTTGGTCGGGGCGGGGCTTGAACCCGCCACCCTTGGTATATGCAGCAGGCATCCTACTCACTGGGCCACAGGCGCTGCCCAAGACAAGTCTCATCTTAAGTTGCTGTCAGTCACTTGGTAGCACTTCTTTTAATTTTTGCTTAACATTTATCAGACTTTAAAATTAATGTTTAAAATTATAGATACTTTCCCCATGAGAGCAGAGTTTTTTGTTTCTTGAGATAGTCTCACTTTGTCACACTTGGTAAAGTGCCATGGTGTCATAGCTCACGGCAACCTCAAAACTCTTAGGCTCAAAGGATCCTCTTGCCTCAGCCTCCCTAGTAGCTGGGAATATAGGTGCCTGCCACAATGCCCAGCTTTTTTAATTTTTTTGAGACAGTCTCACTTTGTCACCCTCAGTAGAGTGCCCTAGCGTCATAGCTCACAGCAATCTTGACCTCTTGGGCTCAAACACGTCTCTTGCCTCAGCCTCCCAAGTAGCTCGGACTACAGGTGCCCACCACAACACCCAGCTATTTGTTAGAGACAGGGTCTTGCTCTTGCTGAGGCTGGTCTCGAACTACTGAGCTCAGGCCATCTACCCATCTCTGCCAGAATGCTAGCATTACAATAGCCCAGCAGCCCAATTATTTTTAGAGATAGCTAGCTCAGACTGTCTCCAACTCCTGAGCTCAGGCAATCTGCCCACCTCCGCCTCCCAGAGTGCTAGAATTAAAGGCACGACCCATGCCAAACCTTGGGGACTCACTTTTGGTCAGGCTGGTCTCGAACTCCTGAGCTTGGGCAATTTACCTGCCTCAGCCTCCCAGAGTGCTAGAATTACAGGCATGAGCAGAGCTTTATTTATTTATTTTTTGGAGACAGAGCCTCAAGCTGTCGCGCTGGGTAGAGTGCCATGGCATCACAGCTCACAGCAACCTCCAACTCCTGGGCTCAAGCGATTCTCCTGCCTCCGCCTTCCAAGTAGCTGGGACTACAGGCACTCGCCACAACACCTGGCTACTTTTTGGTTGCAGCCGTCATTGTTGTTTGGTGGCCCAGGCTGGATTCGAACCTGTCAGCTCTAGGGTATGTGGCTGGCACCTTACCCACTTGAGCTACAGGCGCAGAGCCATGAGCAGAGTTTTAATTTGTCCTGTTTACTGCTATATCCCCAGTGCCCAAAACACTATTGTCCCTTGCTATCCATGGGTGATTGGTTCTAGGACTCCCCCCAGGGATACCAAAATCTATGGATTCTCCAGTCCCTTGTATAAAATGGCTAGTACTTGTGTCTACTTTGGACATCCACATCCTCCTATATACTTTAAAATCTATATTATTTTTATTGTTGTATTATTATTTTGTATTGTTTCCCTAATATTTTCAGTCCACAGTTGGTTGAATCCACTCAAATATTTGCTGCATAGATAAGGGAAGCTAGAAAGGAGACTGAGGAAAAAAATTAAAAAATTTAAAGAAAATCAGAACAGAAAAGCTGCAAGAAGAGTCTTATGAAGGAAGAAGTCAAGAAGAATGACAAAGAAACCAATGGATTTGGCATTCCATCCTTGGTGTGCCTCTTTACAAAAGGTGGAAGGCATATTATAGTAAGTGGGAAGTTCAAGTGGAAAAGGCAAAGGGAGGTAGACTATGGAATACCATTTTGAGAGTGAGAAAACACAAAAGAAAGGACTCTACTTGCTTATGTTTTCAAGCTGAAGGGAAAGACTCAGTGAGAAAGGAGATGCTAAAGATATAAAAGGAAAAAGGATGCTAGATAAACTGCCAGATGTTAGAGGAAGAATTGAGACCCTAAAGCCACATCAGTTGTATTTTAAAAAAAAAACTACCCCAAGCCCAGAGCAGTGGCTCACACCTGTAATCCAAGCATTCTGGAAGGCCAAAGGTGGTGGATGGCCTGAGCTCAGGAGTTCCAGACCAACCTAAGCAACAGCAAGACCCCATCTCTAATAAAAATAGAAAAACTAGCCCAGCATTGTGGGGGCCACCTATGGTCACAGCTACTCAGGAGGCTGAGCCCAGAGGACCGCTTGAACCCAAGAGTTTGAGATTGCTGTGAGTTACAATGCCACAGCACTCTACCCAGGGCAACTGTGTGAGTTCTTGTCTCAAACAAACAAACAAAGAAAAAAAGAAAAAAAAAAAAACCCCAAACAAACCAATAGGCTCAGCGCCTGTAGCTAAGCGGCTAGGATGCTGGCCACATACACTGAGGCTGGCGGGTTCGAACCCAGCCTGGGCCTAAATGACAACTACAAAAAAAAAATAGGTGGGCGCCTATAGTCCCAGCTACTTGGGGGGCTGAGGCAAGAGAATTGCTTAAACCCTTAAACTCATGTTTGAGGTTCCTGTGAGCTATGATGACACAGCCGCTACCCAGGGTGACATAGTGAGACTCTATCTCAAAAAAAAAAAAAAGAATCAACAAAACTGCCCCATGATTACAGTACAATACCTGTTTTACACTCAGCAGAAGTATCTACTCACAGGAAATAATCTGTCATTTGTATAATTCTTAAATGAGTTTTGTCTACAAAATGACTAAAATACTATACACCCAACTCTTAAAATGTACACATGGGGTGTTTATGGATGGAAAGCCGTGAAATGTGCAACATATCCTCAGGAGGTTCAAAGAACAAGCCTGAGGGAAAACAAAGGCAGGAGTTTGTGTGTGCTAATCAGAGATAAAACAAATGGGCACAACAGTGATAATGGTTAGAGCTAGATAGAGTATGCAGATGTTCTTTGTACTATTTATGTAGCTTTCCTCTATAGTCTAAGTTATTTACAAATAAAAGTTTAAAAGAGAGAGAGAGAAATTTCACACACCTAAAATCAAGTAGGAAAACAAACCTCCATGATGAATATGAATGGCTTGTACCCGTCTGTTAAATCTCTTTGTCAACTATCACAACCAACCGCTGAGGAATAAATTCCTCACAGTTGATAAAAGGAATAGGTCTCTCACCTTTTCTCCTCCATGAGAGGGACCCACTTCAAACTCTCTTTGAAAATGCTCTAAACTTTCTCTTTGTTCTTAAATAAAATTTGTTACCTTGAAACTTGCATAGATTACTTTTGCTTTCTATCCACATTACCTGTGTCATATTTTTTTTAAAGGACTGGGAATAAACCTTTATACCATTTTATTACAGGAAGAAAATGTTCAACCTACTGTGAAAGACTACAGCATTTTCACTTACAGAAGGAATGTTTGTGTAAAGTCAGTGGATAGTTCTCCTTAACCCAGAATTCCTAATGGGCGGCGCCTGTGGCTCAAGGAGTAGGGAGCCAGTCCCATATGCCAGAGGTGGTGGGTTCAAACCCAGCCCTGGCCAAAAAAAAAAAAGAAATTAATACTACTATTTACTTTTGAAGAGCAGAGAAAATATAAAGAAAACCTAATAGGCTCATTCTTTGAAAACCAGAATAGAAAAAAAGCCTGAAACACTGTTCCTGATTCAACTATAACAGACTACACAGATAATGGTGAAGACTTTGCTGTGGTGGAATATCCTAAGAAGAAAAGAACAATAACCTGAAATTAAGCTAAACTCTGTTAGTAAATCTGACTCCTTTTCAGTTGTGTTAAGTGGCTTGCTCATTAAATAATGTTGGCTATGAAATGACCACCTAACTGCACCTAACTGCACACTTTGGAAAAAAATAATATTCTTTATGTAAGGAATATTAAAGAGATCAAATACATATACAGAGTTGCCAAAAATAAGAACTACAAGGCACCTTGTCCTCTTGCATGCAAAGCTGTGCTTTAAGCCAAAATCTTACTATCTCCCCCTCAAAACAGAAGGAGCCACTAAAACAGAAAATACCACTATTTTTACAGTGATGCTTATTTTCTGTTCCTATGACCAAAGAGCTCGACTAAAAATCACTTGAAGCCTGAAGTGAAAAGGGTTCCTTTTCCTAGCAGACAACAGAAGAGCACTTCCACTGTAAAGTTTAAAATCAGGAAACAGATGGGTCAAAGTTTAATGTGATGTCTATCATCGTAACATGGTACATTTGATCAGACTTGGACACCAAAGTAATGACTGACAAAGCCACATTCAAGTTCTCATAATACGCTCAGAATTAATTTCTCTTTACACAACACACCTAATTTCTCTCTAGTGATTCAGGACTTTTAAAAAATCATGTAGGGTCTAAACTCTTAAAATAACTTTAAACAGAAATTGAATACTTTCTAAGGGGTGTTGACGGCAGCTATTTGTGTGTAAAACCATGACTTTTATGAGCTTTCATTATTTACTTTGAAGTCCTTCCTGAAAACAGGAGTTGTTAGTAAAGGCTGTTGATGAAGTTAAGCCATTTACCTTTTTGAAGTTAGTGTACAGGAAGACAGATTACTGAGTAAAGCACTACCAAGTTATTTTTTTTTTTGTAGAGACAGAG
The DNA here is from genome assembly GCF_027406575.1 of Nycticebus coucang. NCBI lineage: Eukaryota > Metazoa > Chordata > Mammalia > Primates > Lorisidae > Nycticebus > Nycticebus coucang. Next base: position 84,103,020 of record NC_069796.1, read on the forward strand.
TCTCACTGTACCGCCCTTGGGTAGAGTGCCATGGCGTCACACGGCTCACAGCAACCTCTAACTCCTAGACTTACGCGATTCTCTTGCCTCAGCCTCCCTAGCAGCTGGGACTACCGGCACCCGCCACAATGCCCGGCTATTTTTTTGTTGCAGTTTGGCCGGGGCTGGGTTTGAACCCGCCACCCTCGGCATATGGGGCCGGCACCCTACTCACTGAGCCACAGGCGCCGCCCCACTACCAACTTTTTATCAAACACTCAACAAACATGCACTGAGGGCTTCAGACAAGTAAGTATGTGCAGGACTCTGAGCCCAAGTACTCCCTACTTCCAAGAGCTTAGTCTAGTTCAGTGGTTCTCATACTGTGGGTCCCCACCCACAGGAACTGTATTAAAGGGCCACAGCATTAGGAAGGTTGAGAACCACTGGTCTAGTTGGAAAGATGTAAAGTAATACGTGACTATGTGCTAAAAGTAAATAGCACAAAGCGTTTCCTAAATGTTTTCACAAAGGTGACTCTGACTGCTGTGGGCTAGGGACAGTCAGAAGCTAGCTTTAAAGAAGAAGGCGGAGATGAGCTGGGACTGGTGGGATGGCAAGATTCTGAAAGGTGCTGAGGAGGAGGGTCTTGTAGGCAAGTCTTTCAGGAATACGGACTGTATTTTTACATCCATACTTATTCTTTTTGAATCCTACAAGAAACCTGGGGGATAAGAAGCCCAGCATACTCCCAGTTTACAGGTGAGAAAAGTGAGGATGTGATGACTTTACCAATTGATACAATAAGCAATGAAACCTGGGTTTGAGCCCAAGGATTCTGTCTTCTAGTACAACAGCACAGGCTAGGATAGTAGAGAATGAGGAAAATAACTCAACCAGAGCAGAGGATCTGTGGCATGAAAAGATGGGTTAGGTTAGATGTTCTCTCTTCAAAGCAACAGAAGGGGTTAGATAAGAAGAGAGAATAAATGCCCAAAGACTCCTTAGTCACAACAGACACTAAAGGAAAGAATTACAAATACACTCGACAAATTAGATCGTAGCATTTGTTTAAAGTAAAATTACCAAGAAAACCACACAAAAACTCTTGTCTCCCTTTTAAAGTAGCAGTTTTAGGGAGAAAAACCTAACCAATAAACTTCACAAATATCTGAGAACCCAAGAGGCATAATAATTTACCAACAATCTAATATTAGAGACTTTAAACAGGCCTTATATTACAACTGGAACTGTCAACAATATTGCAGCAATCTCAAGTTCACAAATTTCAGGCTGCCTAAACAAGGAATACTTTTATGCAGCTCACTGAGAAGTACTGTGCGTTTATAAATTTTCCAAAGACTTAAAAAAATTTTTTTTCATTCAGAACAGTTGCATTTGGTCAACTGAAAGCCGACTAACTTCCATATTAAAGCCCTGACCCAGCGTTCAGCACAAAGACCCAATAAACATTTGCAGAATTAAGCCAGGCCTACAGTGCAAAAACTCCCTGCAGCAGAAGCAACTCGAACCCTAGTGTGTTCCGAATTAAAGTTCTCAAACTTTCAAAGTCAAGCATGAGAGAAAAACCTTTCGTTTAGCGTTCGCCAGCCTTCCCACGCCGGAACTCAAGCAAAGTCCCCGCGGTAATGTCTTCCCATAGAAATGCCACAGTGCCATTTCCCGAAGATGACAACACCTCAGTTCCCTGCCATGTTACCCTCCCTCGAGCCAGACCCGGGAGTTGCTGGCACACAAGCAGGTTGCCCAGGGGCCTGACGCGTTACGGGGACGGTTTTCGGGCGAAGGGGCTGCCTCCGCGCCTTACTCACCGCGACTGGGCGGCCGAGCTCCGAGCCGTCGGCGGCGTCCAGGCGCGAAGCAGGGGCGGGCGCGGCGGACGCTGGGGCCGGGGCGGGCGCCGGGGCCGGGTTCGGGGCCGCGGCGGGCGGCTGCCGGTGCTTGCCGGTGCGCTTGGCCTTGGCCTGGATGCAGCGCTGGTGCAGGGCGAAGGTGTGCTGGCGCTCGAGCTCCAGGCGCTCGGGCGATACGGCCTCATAGCGGGCCTCACAGGTGCTGTGGTGGCGCCGGCATAGCTCGATGCGCCGGCGGAGGCGCTCCATGACCGCGCTGTGCCGCGGCAGCGCGAACTCCGCCATGGGGCAGGTGGGCAGCACCATGGGCCGTGGGCTTCACGGGCCGGGCCTCTCGGGGCCGGCTGGCACTGCGGGCTCCGCTCCCCGCGGCGGTCCTAGTCCGCCTCACGGCCGCGCCATGCCCCTGCAGGTTGTGGAGCGGTGGCGGGTCTTTCTCCTGCCCCGCTCGGCCCGAGCCCCAGCCGGTGCTCGCTGCCCACTTCAGGCCTCGGCCTGTCCCCGCCGCCCCGGCCCCATTGTTTTCCGCGCCGCCGCCGCCGCCATCTTAAAATTGTTTTCAGGGCTCTCAGAAGAGGGCGGGCCCTCGACGGGCGACCTAGCTCATCAGCGCTGATGGACGGGGATTTCTACCAATCAGAAAAGGAAGAACCGACCGCCCGAGGGCGTGGGGACGAGCACGTAAGACGCGCGTTCGGACTCAGTCGTATTTAAAAGGAACTCTCCAGTGAAGGGTGGGGGGAAGCCCCTGGGCGGGGCTCGGCCGTGGAGGCGGAGCTAAGCGTGACTGACAGGAGCCCGTCCAGGAGGCGATGAGGTTTCACAAACAACGCCTCCCGAAGGCAGCGCTTCCGGGCCTTTGAGGAAAAGGGAGTGGGTCCGACGAGTCCGTGAGGCATAACTGCCCAGACCCACCATCGCTTGGCAGCATAACGATTCATTTTCTTCTAACCTTTTGATTTGGCTTTGATAACCTGAAAGTAGGAGCCACGCTCTTTCAACGTCAGCCGTTTTCCTTTGACCCCATTCTTTACATGCAGCCCTATAATTGGACAGAATGGTCTACAAGTGAGCTGGCAGAAGTTTCCTCTCGCACCGTTCCATTGGGGCCGTTAACTTCCACTTACCTACAAAAGTCTGAACAAGTTTCCGAAGTGCAGAATTACTACTTAAAAAGAAAAGCTCGGCAGATGTGAGGAAAAGGACATGAAGTGGCGTCCAGCTCCCTGGAAGGAGACTGGAAATGGAAGGGATGATGCTTCAATTAAAAACGGAACCTGGACTGCAATCTACATTTAAGTCCTTAAAGCCAAACACAATTATGCTCCAGTATTATGACTAGTCGATAGAGGGGGTGGGAGGGACTGTACAGGAAAAAAGGGAGCAATGTCAGTACTAAACTAGATGAGGGGAGGCACCAAGGGATATTGGGAACTGGCATTGTACCCCCTAATTGCTAAAAAGTTAGAGGAGATGCCAGACAGTGGCTGCACATTGTGACCATGAGCAGCAGTTCAAACACTCTTTTTTACTTTTTATTAGGACTCATGATTTTATTTTAATATAAGGAGAAAAAAATGGACCCTTAAAGTATTTGGATAAATACTTTTATACAAATGCGGTAGAAAAAAAACAGTAACCACTACGTTTGTGTATACACTTCAGCAAGCAATCTAAAACCTTCATAGTACATAAAAACTTTTGGTCTAATTTTCAAAAACATCCCTGAAATATTCAAGTATATGCAAAACATTAAGTCTGATTCTGAAAAAAAGATTTTCTTTTTCTTTTTTTGAGACAGAGCCTCCAGCTGCCGCCCTGGGTAGAGTGCTGTTGCATCACAGCTCACAGCAACCTCCAACTCCTGGGCTCAAGCGGTTCTCCTGCCTCCGTCTCCCAAGTAGCTGGGACTACAGCACCTGCCACAATGCTCGGCTATTTTCGGTTGCAGCTGTCACTGTTGTTTGACGGGCCCAGGCTGGATTCGAACCCGCCAGCTCAGGTGTATGTGGCTGGTGCCTTAGCAGCTTGAGCCAGATGCCGAGCTGAAAAAAAAATTTTTTTCTAATAAAAATTTAAACATTCAATGGTTTCTCTAAGTCTTTAAGAATATTACCTACAAATTTACCAGTACCATCCCCTCCTTTAAAATAATTTTTAGAGATGAATATGATCACAGCTCACTGCAGCCTCCACCTTCTGGGCTCCACTGCTCCTTTGCCTTAGCCTCTCAAGCATCTCTGACTACAGGCCCAAGACACTGGGCCCAGCTAGTGTCTTTTCATTTATTTAAAACAAGGTCTCAAAATGTTGCCCAGGGTGGTCTAGAACTCCTAACCTCAAGTGATCCTCCTGCCTTGACCTCCCAAGTCTCTGAAATTATGGGTTTGAAGCATCACTTTCTTCTCTGAACTGCTGTCCTTGCATACAACAGAAACTACTGAACCATAATCAGCCAAGAGGAGGCAAGAGTTAAATATAAAATACTAATCAAACTCATGTGGTGAGACAAAGTAGTTATTTCACCATCTGTATTAGTTTCTTATTAGCAAAAGCAAACTCTCCTATAGGGGCCAACTGAAAGAAGATTAACCCACTATTGAAACAATGAAACACACACATTGAAAGTTACTATGAAGAAAGAAGTTCAGTCAAAGGCAGACACTTAACACAGGGCTTTAATGTAACACCATTTAGTAACGTGACAATTTGAAAAAAAAAAACTGAGTATTTTGTAGATAAGAAAAACTGAGGAACACATCTGATGGACAGTGGGCATTTTACAACAATGGGACAGGTAACCAGCATGTAAAATCATAAGCGCCTTTTTAAGAGCTGAAAACTGCTGGTCATTCATTAACGTTTCAGACATTTAATCAGGATGCTGCACCTTCAACAAAAACTGAGAAAAAAAAAAAACAAGAAAAGCCATTGTTTTTATTTTGGACAAACCTTACTAAATAAGGAGAGGCAATGAACACTAATGATTTAAGCTCAGCTGGAAGAAAGTGAGGCATGAAATTTAACATCAACAAAGAATTTTAGAAGGCAGATTTCTGGAAATGCAATGATCCTCTACGTTTGCTTCACGGAGAAACCTGCAGACATATTTTTAGGTTTTGCTAAGTAACAACTGTTTATTTGCACTCAATATGTTTGGAAAAGTCTGCTACATAGCTAAAGTCACTGTGACCACAAACAAATGAAATGAAACAAGCACTGAAGAGCAAAAAAATGCATCCAACCCTCAAAAGAATTTAAGTGGATCAGTTTAAAAAAAAAAAAAAAAGGTAAAACAAATGGGTACAGCTTTCATCTTTTACAAATATACCTCCTCCCCAACATCTCCCCAATATAAACACTGTGGAGTGTTTATATATTCAGTGCAAGGAACAGTACATGTAAAACACCTCTGAGGAAAGAATAAAGCTAAAATAACATATAATTCTGAATACCTTTCAGTGTAATATGATTACACTGTAGTGGTATGGGAGAGGCTCTGATAGCACCCATGTGCATTCCACATGAAAAGCAAACTTAAGATCATTTTTTAAAAAATTCTACAAGCCACATTAAAAAAAAAATTTGAACAGGACTGCTTTATTGTGTAATTTAAGACACAAATGAATTACATGAATTGCAAATGAAGGCTTAAAATCTTTAGCAGCTACAAAAATCATGCTATGTGTCACTCCTCCCATAAATACTTTTAGCCTGTGTTCAATTACAGTCAATTCTGAACTGGTTCACCTCTGAATTAGACCTCTAAAGTCTTTACAGGGAGTCAAATGGGTAAAAGTGAAAGATCATATATTCTATCTTGTACTCTGACCCTGGAAAGGTGTGGGTCTGCTTCAAAGAAAGAAGAAACATACATGTAATCACAATAAAGCTTAACACTATGCAGAGTTTATAGTCATTTTCAGCAACGAACTGCAAGCTGCGCTTTGAAGAAAATGCATAGCAGAGGAAAAAGCTCAGAATTTGGGAATATGGGTCAGGAAAACAGTGTCAACACAGTGGAAGAAGTAATGAAAATACCTACTCCAGAACTCACACGCCATGCCCTGCTAGTGAGTTCCTCAACAAGCCACCTGCTCCAGAAGGCCAAAGCTGATGCTCCCTGTGTGTGGAGTATCACTACCCAAGTGCTACATGAAGCCACCTCTTCCATTAACTGCTGTCTGCTCAGGTCCAAAGACAACAGAACACACACTTCATGGTCTAACCAACATAATGTATGTCTATTTTTAATACAACTTAAACAGAATTTCTATATAAATTTGGGCTCCATCCAATCCCTCTCCTAAATTTCCTTAGGAGGAATCAAGAAATGGAAGCAAGCAAAACAAGATTATAACCACAAACAACTATACTTTAAACATGATTATCAATTTTAAGGGACAGAAACATTTGAATATTTTGTAATACCAAACTTAAAAAAATCTATTATAAAAACTACAACTCATTCCCTTAGAATTTTTAAATGTTGGTGTTATTTCTGCATGGACTAATATATTAAATTAAGACAAGATTTTAAAGTTTGGTAAAGTTCTATCATTCTATTTTAAAAAACAAAAATGTTTAAAAACAAAAACAAAAATACAAGTTAGTTGTTTCATGTTACATTTCACAACCATTATGTTAAATGTTTTCCTTTCTACAAAAACAGGGTCCTTTATGTCACAACTGCAATTATTTACTGCTAGATGTTTAAAATTACACAGACTAGTGTTCAACTGGAACCTGTTGATGGTGACATCTTGAGGTTTTCTGAGTTTCAACCTAAGGTGTGCCAGGTCCTTTCCTAGGACCACACTTGGAGGGGAAGGGGAGGGAAAGGAAATCACAGATCAAGTTCTTAAGATTGTTTCACTCTCTTCGTGGCTTTCTGTTTCTTGGTGATCTATTCAAAATTTCATCCTCCTATTGGGTGAAAAGAAAAGAAATTCACTATAATTAGAACATTTTATAAAACATAAAAGTTTGGCATATTTTCAAGATCAACTAGGCTAAGAGTAACCCATTTGAGGAAAAAAATGAAGAAAAATTATTATAAGAAAATGTACCTAAAACAACGGCAGCCTCAAAAGTAGCAGACTAATTCAGTTTAGTCTTTTTGTTCCATAATATACACTTTTCTCAATCTATCTCATAAACATTTTCTTTAAAAAGGATCAGGCATTAGGCTTTCACATTATCCTGCTTAATCCCAATCTACTGGCCCACAGGTACATTAGCCCTATATATATATATATATTTTTTTTTTGCGACAGAGTCTCACTATGTCGCCCTGGGTAGAGTGCCATGGCGTCATAGCTCATAGCAACCTCAAACTCTTGAGCTTAAGCAATTCTCTTGCCTCAGCCTCCCAAGTAGCTGGGACCACAGGCACCTGCCACAACACCTGGCTATTTTCTTGGTTGCTGTTTCATTGTTGTTTAGCAGGCCTGGGCCAGGCTCAAACCCGCCTGCCTCCGCGCATGCGGCTGCTTCCACAACCACTGTGCTACGGGCGCCGAGCCCATTACCCCTCTTACGAGGATAAGAAATCTAGGATTCATGAAGATTGAAGACTATCCAAGTAGACTATAAACCTGGTGCTCTCTTTCTACCCTACCACAGTGCTTAAGATTGTAAATTACCTTGTGAAAATACTCCCTTTACTTAAATGTAACCAGCAACTTGCCATATGAGGCTGTCTGGAGGATATAAAAAGTATGTGAGACATGATTCCCTACTTTTTTTTGAGACAGAATTCCAAGGTGTCTGGGCTGTGAGTGCTGTGGCATCCTCCTCACAGCAACCTCCAACTCGGGCTCAAGCAATCCTCTTGCCTCAGATTTTCTATTTTTACTAGAGACGAAGTCTCACTTTTGGTCAGGCTGGTCTCGAATTTATGAACTCAAGCATTCACCTACGTCAGCCTCCAGAGTGCTGAGATTATAGGCGTGAGGTACCCGTGCCCGGCCCATGATTCCCTATCCTGAAGAAATGCATTCTTGTTGAGACAGAACACATCCATTGCAGCTCAGTGGCTAAGGCACCAGCCACATACACCAGAGCTGGCAGGTTTGAACCCAGCTTGGGCCTACCAAACAACAATGACAGTGAGAACAACGAAATAGCTGGGCATTGTAGCGGGGGGCCTGTAGTCCCAGCTACTTGGGAGGCTGAGGGAAGAGAATCACTTAAACCCAAGAGTTTGAGGTTGCTGTGAGCTGTAATGCCACAGCACTCTACTGAGGGTGACATAGCGAGACTGTGTCTCAAAAAAAAAGAAAAAGAAAAGAAAGAACACATCCATTGAAAATATAATCAAGATATAAATAGCATTCACTTTATCAATAGGAAGGCAGAGTTGTAGTAGCTGGAAATGGAACTTGACCAGAGCTTTGAAGGAGGGACTAGACACAACACGAAAGTGCTAAAAAGGGGACCTTGGTAAGCAAAGGTTCTCTCTCTTTCTCATACCCCATGTATCTTACCACTACAAAATCTAAGTCCAGAACCCCAACTGGTTTTTATACCCTCCTCTTCCAAGCACACTGCATAGGACCACCATATGTATCTTGCCTAGATTATTACAAGAGCCTCCTAACTGATCTCCCTGATTCTCCATGGTCTACAGAAAACACAGCAGCCACAGTAGTCAGATCCTACCTATCACATCTGGGCCCAAAAGCCTGCAATGGCTGTCCATTTCCTTTATCTCTTTCCAGTCTTGGCTCATATGTTATCCTCTCAATGAGGTGTTAACATGGTGTGACCCACTCTGCTGCCAGCACTTCCAATACCTTTTCCTGTTCTACAGTTCCTAATATACTGTGCCATTTACATCCTTATAATGTCTACTGTTTACTGCTGGTTTCTCCCCACTAGAAGTTAAGCACACCAAAGGCAGGATATCTTTGTATTATTTGCTGACAATCCTGAGCACAAAATGGGCATCCAGGAAGAAATGAATCCGTAGAAAACAGAGACAAAATGTTCAGAATGCAGTGATTTGTGCAAGAAATACTTTCCAGGGAACAGTGAGAGGAGGCAGATGAGACAGAACTATTAAATAACTTAAAGTTCTCATCCTAGAAAGCCATTTTATTATGATTTATCCCCTATAATCTTCTGCTTATTCCAGAAAATCATTTTCAGCACACCCCTCAAAAATATTTTGAGTTTCAGATTAGCTTTAGCAATACAAAATGTAGAACTCCTTTCTTTTACCTCTGCTTTAGGTTTTCTCTCTTCTTCCTCTTGACTGACAGCACCACCATCTTCTTCAGCATCACTTTTTTGTTTCTCTTCTAAGACAGAAGGTAAACAACTGAGCAAACCTTACACTTGTTTTTAGTGATCATACACCTCTAGATCTAAAAAAAATCTTTACTGTAATTTGTAAGCACTTGAAAACTTTTTTTAAATAAAAAAACTGTATTTACTTAGAAGCATTCAGAATGTCAACAAAACAGCTGCAACTTTTTTTTGCAATTAGAGTGGTATTCAGTTAACAGAACAACAATTATTTCATATAAGCTGCATCAGAGACAAATGAAGATTAAAAAACTTACCATCCCCACATATAACTAATTTGTGCTGTGCACCAAGAACCTGCTTTACATTTCCATGCCAATTTACAACCTCCGACTGTACCAGGCAAGGTTAGTGGCTACTGAAAATACCACCGGGACAGGGCTATCTAAAGACACATTCGGTAATGTGTTAACTATACAAAAAAAGACACTGTACAGTTTAAAAACAAATCTTACATAGCCTTACATTTCAATTTTTTTCTTTAAAAGGAGTGAGTTGTGTACAGGGGGTTAAATGCTTTATAAACAAGAAAAAAAAACAACTGTGCTAGAACCAACTTATTCATCATCATCTTATTCATCTTCCTCAACTTCCTTCTTTTTCTTGCTGTTTTCAGCCTTGACAACTCCCTTTTGCGCTGCATCAGGCTTTCCTTTAGCTCAATCTGCAGCAATATCCTTTTCGTATTTTTCCTTCAGCTTTGCAGCCTTCTTTTTATCAGGCTGCTTGTCATCCGCAGCAGTGTTACCCCACATCTCTCCCAGCTTCTTTGCAACATCACCAATGGATAGGCTGGAATGTTTTCTTTTGATTTGGGGGCGATACTCAGAACAGAACAAGAAAAAGGCCGAAGGAGGCCTCTTGGGTGCATTGGGATCCTTGAGCTTCTTTTCTGTTTCCCCTTTAGGAGGGATATAGCTTTTCATTTCTCCTTCATAACGGGCCTTGTCCGCCTCTGCCGTATCTTCAGATTTTCCTTTCTCTTTAGCAGACATGGTCTTCCACCTCTCTGAGCACTTCTTAGAAAACTCTGAGAAGTTGACTGAAGCACCTGGGTGCTGCTTCTTATGCTTCTCCCGACAAGTTTGCATGAAGAATGCGTATGATGACATTATGCCTCTCAGCTTCTTAGGATCTCCTTTGCCCACGGTCAGTTATTTTTCCTCAGCGAGGCAGTCACCCAGTGCCCGTCTGGCTCTCACTTGCCCTGGCAGTCTCTATGGAGCTCAATGTACTGCAATGGCTGTGAGAGCAGGAGCCAGATGAGCCTGAAAACAACATCTTTTTTTTGTAGAGACAGAGTCTCACCTTATGGCCCTCGGTACAGTGCCGTGGCGTCACACAGCTCACAGCAACCTCCAACTCCTGGGCTTAAGCGATTCTCTTGCCTCAGCCTCCCGAGTAGCTGGGACTACAGGCGCCCGCCACAACGCCCGGCTATTTTTTGGTTGCAGTTTGGCCGGGGCCGGGTTTGAACCCGCCACCCTCGGTATATGGGGCCGGTGCCTTACCAACTGAGCCACAGGCGCCGCCCTGAAAACAACATCTTAAGGTCTCAGCTTAAAGCAGGTTTTTGAGGATTACTTCTTACCAAGTTTCTCTTCTGCTTCTTCCTCCTCATCTCCCTTGTCTTTTTCCTCCTCTTTCTCTTCTTCCTCTTCCTTCACATCTGGTTGAGGAGCATCAGTCTTCTTGTACTCCATAGCACTGGGTTGTTTCTGAAAAATTCCCCAAAGTACAACAGTTTTGTTTACATTGTCATATCCTGTCATACTATATGCCTATAGGCACAGGCTAAGTTCTGTTCTAGGCTTTAAAGGGGTACATATACAGAAATAATAAGGTGATAATTCCTACCCGAATAGCTTTCTCTTCCTTGAGCATGTGATGATTCAAGGTAGAAGGAACGGTAAGAACAAAAGGGTCAGGCAGGAAAAGTGTAGGTCTAAATAGTCAAGTTGACTTGAAACACAGACACATAGACAGTGGTGGAGAATAAAGGAGGAAAAAGAACTTTGGATCCAGGTACAAAGTGCCTTGAATGCGAGGTACAGCATAATCCTCACTTAAGAATAGAGAGACTAAATATCACAGAACAAGGGCTAAGCAAGAAAAACTAACAATAAGGCTATGGTTCCATATGTATTCTTTGGGGAGGGAAGGGTTGGAGAGGGAGGAACGGATAGTAAGAAATCAAAGATCAAATTACAAAGTGTAAGAATAGAAATATCTATACCAAGAGAAAAGCTGGTTTGTGCCAGAGAGGCTGGCACATTTTTAAATCTACATTTTTTTAAAAAGTTGTTCTTAAATATTACAGAGAGATGGGAGTGTAACTCACTGGTAGAACATCTGACTACAAATATTACAGACAGAAATAAGCAGGATAAATAACACTAGCCACTGAGGAGCTATAAATTCTACTCTCATATGGACACAATAAATGGTCACTTAGGAGTAGTGAATAAAGTTTTAGAAGTCAATACCAAATCTGACCCAGTCATTACTGAGCTATTACAAAGAAAACTTCAGGCAACATATCTTAGTTATTTTCATTTATTATTATTTTTAGACAGAGTCTCACTATGTCGCCCTTGGTAGAGTGCCATGGCATCACAGCTCACAGCAACCTCTAACTCTTGGGCTTAAGCGATTCTCTTGCCTCAGGCTCCCAAGTAGCTGGGACTATAGGCACTGGCCACTGGCCACAATGCCCAGCTATTTTTTTGTTGTAGTTATCATTGTTGTTTAGCAGGTCTGGGCCGGGCTGGAACCCACCTGTCTCAGTGTATGTGGCCAGCGCCCTAACCACTGAACTATGTGCTCCAAGTCATCCATTTTCAATGTAAGAATTGTAAGTGATGTCCCATCCCCAACAAAAAAATTACCTTTCCAGAACAGCAGAAGAGGATAACAAGGAACACAGGCAGAGCTACAGTCAAAATGTAGACCACCCAGAGCCACGGGCGCTCTTCAGCTGCCTCAATCATCTGCCCTACTACACCTGGCTAAAAAACAAGACAAGATTGAAAGTTCGAGCTTTTGACACCAAATACAGGTTGCACAATTTGTTCAACAGTTCAATTATGGCATGACACTACTTAGGTCCTCCATTCTCAAAGAATTTAGGCCAAGATGTTCATATAAAATAAAATGGAAATTAGAGCTTCCATCTTCCTGCTCTCCTTATCATCAAGGTGATTTCACTTTCATTGGTGCCAAAGTTAGCATCTTATTCACCTGCAAAGGATGCCTTAACTTCAAAAACCAGTGAATGAAGAATTTCTTCATCTCAGTTATTTCTGGCTCTCTGATTCCCAGCATGGCCATAGGACCAGTTCTTTGAAAATTCCATATGTTGGGCAAGTCAAGATACAGCTAAGTTTGCATTAAAATATACCTATATGGCAGATTTATTTAAGATACATACATAGACAGAAATAATAAAAAAACTCTGCACAAAACACAAATAATGAATCTAAAGCCACTATCTTAGACTAATGAAATCATGCCCAACAACCCAATATTTATCTTAGCAGGCATTTAGTTATACTTTTTATGCCAATATTCCCAATTAAGGGAAAAGATAAACTCACAAACTTAACCTTTAACAATGGTAACAGTTACCTACAATAACAGATGTAAACACACAAGAAACAAGCAAGCACAAACCTCAGCAGCCCCGTCAGCAGCTTTCTTCAGGCCCCATCCATCATTGGCCCAATCATCAACTACTCCTCGATCACAAGAGATAATAAAGTTGTCAAAAAAAATATCAGAGGTCATAGACCATAGCTCCAAACCAACAGCAGTAAAAGGAGTCATTTTGAAAGGTTCAAGATCTTCAAAGAAATCTGGATTTGGTATTTTCCTGGGTTTCCAGATTCCCTAGAAAATATTTTTAAAAATTATTTCAAATAATGAATCTACAAACATGTATGCAGAACATACTCTAAAATGAATTCTGCATAATCAATGGAGATAAATGCTGACCTTGTGAAACTTAAATGAGCAAGAGGAAGAAGATAATAAGTGCTACTGATGTTTTACACACTCTACCTCTAAGATTTCAATTTCTGACATCATCCATGATGTGGTCCAAACCAATACCCTGCTGTGTCTGGCCCATTCCCAAAGCCTCTACTCTTATCAATTGCTGATGGGCATAGAGGTGAGTTAAAATAAAATGCACATGGTCTTCATCCAGCAATTCCTGTCTAGATTAACTACCTAGACAAATACTTCCTGCATACATTCAGACAAGGATGATTACCACAGCACTGATAATCCACATAAATGGCCACTAACAGGAAAACAGCTAAAGGGCAATTTTTGTTTTTTCAAGATAGTCTCACTTTGTCGCCCTTCGTAGAGTGCATGGTGTCATAGCTCACAGCAACCTCACACTCTTGGGCTCAAGTAATCCTCTTGCCTCAGCCTCCCATGTAGCTGGGACTATAGGCGCCCACCACCATGCCCAGCTATTTTTAGAGACAGGGTCTCGCTCTTGCTCAGGATGGTCTCAAACTCCTGTGCTCAGCTCAAACAATCCACCCATCTTGGCCTCTCAGAGTGCTTAGGATTACAGGTGTGAGCTACCCCATGCCTGGCCTTAAAGGGCAGTTTTTTTTTTTGAGACAAGAGTCTCAAGCTGTCACCCTAGGTAGAGTGCCATAGCGTCATAGCTCACAGCAACCTCCAACTCTTGGGAGTCAAGCGATCCTCTTGCCTCAGTTTTTCTATTTTTAGTAGAGATGGGGGGGGTCTCCCTTTTTGCTCAGGCTGGTCTCGAACCTGTGAGCTCAAGCTCAAGCTATCCACCCACTGCAGCTTCCCAGAGGCGTAAGCCACCTCGCCCAGCATAAACAGCAGTTTTGTTGTTGTTGTTGTTGTTTGAGGCACAGTCTCATTATGTCACCCTCTGTAGAGTGCTACGGCATCACAGCTCATAGCAACCTCCAACTCTTGGGCTTAAAGAGATTCTCTTGCCTCAGCCTCCCACGTAGCTGGACTACAGGCGCTTGCCACAACACCCAGCTATTTTTTTGTTGCAGTTGTTTAGCTGGCCTGGGCCGGGTTCAAACCCACCACCCTCAGTGTATATGACTGGCACCGTAACCACTGTGCTACAGGCACCAAGCCACATTTTTTTTTTTTTTTTTTTTGAGACAGTCTCATTATGTTGCCCTCAGTAGAGTGCTGTAGCATCACAGCTCACAGCCTCCAACTCTTGGGCTTAAGCGATTCTCTTGCCTCAGCCTCCCAAATAGCTAGACTATAAGGTGCCGGCCACAACACCTGGCTAATTTTTGTTCCAGCTGTCATTGTTGTTTAGCAGGCCTGGGGCAGGTTCAAACACACCAACCCGGGTGTAAGTGGCCAGCACCCTAACCACTGAGCTACAGGGAACTGAGCCTAAAGGGCAGGTTTTTTTTTTTTTTTTTTTTTTTTTTGGTAGAAACAGAGTCTCACTTTACCACCCTCGGTAGAGTGCCATGACATCACATGGCTCACAGCAACCTCCAGCTCTTGGGCTTACGCGATTCTCTTGCCTCAACCTCCCGAGCAGCTGGGACTACAGGCGCCTGCCACACACCCGGGTATTTTTTTGTTGCAGTTTGGCCAGGGCCGGGTTTGAATCCACTACCCTTGATATATGAAGCTGGCGCCCTACTCACTAAGCCACAGGCGCTGCCCTAAAGGGCAATTTTTAAAAGTGCAATTTTTATCTTATTGTTTAACTGCACAATTGCCATGGTACCCTAACCTGGGGCAACAGAGTGAGATTCTGTTTCAAAAATAAAGAACAGAAAAACAGGGCGGAGCCTGTGGCTCAGTCGGTAAGGCGCCGGCCCCATATACCGAGGGTGGCGGGTTCAAACCCGGCCCCGACCAAACTGCAACCAAAAAATAGCCGGGCATTGTGGCGGGCGCCTGTAGTCCCAGCTACTTGGGAGGCCGAGGCAAGAGAATCGCTTAGGCCCGGGAGTTGGAGGTTGCTGTGAGCTGTGTGAGGCCACAGCACTCTACCAAGGGCCATAAAGTGAGACTGTCTCTACAAAAAAAAAAAAAAAAACAGAAAAACATACACCTAGTATATGCATACAGATTTAACACTTTATAAAGTTTGACTAAGTGAAAATTAATGGTTATAAATAATTTTATAATAGAGAAAGGATCCAAGGGGCTACATTTCCATAGTAGACCTGAAACTTTATGAATTCACTACCTATATTCTCACCATCTCACTTGAGCTTCAATCTTTTTACATCTGAAGACACTGAGGCTAAGTGAGCTTATCTGCTATGGTGGAAATACCAGCTCCTATCACAGTCCTCTTATCCATCATGTCACACAGATTGCCAAGCCTGGGATTTGGATTCGGTGGCTGAAAGAGCCCTGCCATCTGACAGCCGGGTGCCCAAATCATAAGTTTTCCATTTCCTTTTCCATTCCAAAAGCCTCCATGCTTATAAATTGCTGGTGGGAATAGAGGTGAGTTAAAATAAAATGCACATGGTCTTCATCCAGCAATTCCTGTCTAGATTAACTACCTAGACAAATACTTCCTGCATACATTCAGACAAGGATGATTACCACAGCACTGATAATCCACATAAATGGCCACTAACAGGAAAACAGCTAAAGGGCAATTTTTGTTTTTTTCAAGACAGTCTAAACCTAGTTAGAAGGCAATTGTGAGAACTATTCAATTCCGTTTCTAGGTTTATCTTCCCAACACTTAACTCATTAAGGTTTCTCTCAATTTATGAAATTTACTTTCTGCTTTTCATTCAATAGCTTCAATACAATGATCATCCAGGCAGCATCACTGAGACAAAACTTCTATCTAAATACTAATAAATCAATGAAAGCAACTCAATAATCAAGAGGCACAAACCTGGTAGTTAGGATTGTCCATCATGGGAGCCTTCCATTTGCCCTTGTAATTGGGGTTGTCAATCATAGGTCGCTGCCAGACACCACACCCAGGGGCTGACTCACATTTCGGGTTGGCAATCTGAGGAGCCTCCCATTCTCCATCCATGTCTTCATCCCTTTGGAGATATAAAAGCAACAAATTATAAATGGATTCTATAATACAGTACTATGAACAGCTTGTTGGCCCAAAAGTTACCTAAGCTCCCGTTAAAATGTTTTCACAGTATCATACTATGGATGACTATCTGGTCTTGTTTCTGTATTGCCTGCAACAATTTTTCATAACAAATGAAAAAATGAAAAAAAAAAAAAAAAAAAAAATGAATGAGGCTTGGCACCCATAGCACAGTGGTTAGGGTGACAGCCACATGCACCAAGGCTGGCGGGTTCGAACCCAGTCCGGGCCAGCTAAACAACTGCAACAAAAAAATAGCTGGGCGTTGTAGTGGGCGCCTGTAGTCCCAGCTACTTGGGAGGCTGAGACAAGAGAATCGTTTAAGCCCAGGAGTTGGAGGTTGCTGTTAGCTGTGATATCATAGCACTCTACCGAGGGCGACATAATGAAACTGTCTCAAAAAAAAGAAATTGAAATTATAGTTAAGTTTTTCAAGCTCTTCCCTTAAATTTGGGCACTTGGCCATATTAAAGTATTAAATTTAACTTCAATTAAAAAAGAAGATAATGGGCGGCGCCTGTGGCTCAGTGGGCCCCATATACCGAGGGTGGTGGGTTCAAACCCGGCTGTGGCCAAACTGCAACAAAAAAATAGCCAGGTGTTGGGCGGCGCCTGTGGCTCAGTGAGTAGGGCGCCAGCCCCATATGCCGAGGGTGGCGGGTTCAAACCCAGCCCCAGCCAAACTGCAACCAAAAAATAGCCGGGCGTTGTGGCGGGTGCCTGTAGTCCCAGCTGCTCGGGAGGCTGAGGCAAGAGAATCGCGTAAGCCCAAGAGTTAGAGGTTGCTGTGAGCCGTGTGACGCCACGGCACTCTACCCGAGGGCGGTACAGTGAGACTCTGTCTCTACAAAAAAAAAAAAAAAAAATAGCCAGGTGTTGTGGCGGGCACCTACAGTCCCAGCTACTTGGGAGGCTGAGGCAAGGCAATCACCTAAGCCCAGGAGTTGGAGGTTGCTGTGAGCTGTGTGACGCCACAGCACTCTATTGAGGATGATAAAGTGAGACTTTGTCTCTACAAAAAAAAAAGGTAAGTTAAAAAGTTATCCAAAGCTCTTACCAATCGTCTGGCTTCTCTGCATCTGGATCAGATATATATTCAGGCTCATCATCTAACCAGCCTTCAGGTTTTGTGGCTTCTTCATCTGGAATCTTAGCAGGGGCATCTTCATCCCTTAGACACAAAAGAAAAAACCAGCTATAACACTGACCAGAGAATCAAAGAGTACTTCCACTCTGTGAATCTGAAACAGAGCATTCTAAAAATATGTAAGGCCTTATAATCCCAGCAATCTGGGAGGTCCAGGAGGAAAGATCACCCGAGGCCAGGAGTTTGAGATCAGCTTGGGCAATATTAGCATAGGAGATGCCATCTCTCCAAAAACAAACCCTGGCACATGCATATACTCCTAGCTTCTTAAGAGGTTGAGGCAGGAAGATCCCTTGAGCCCCAGAGTTCCAGGCAGCAGTGAGCTATGATCCAGCTCACTGGATACTATACTCCAGCCTGGGAGACAACTGAATGCTGTCTCAAAAAAGATTTAGGTCATGCTCTGCCTTTGTGTGTCATGGTGGCAGCAGATGCGGCCTTGACATACAGAATGATGCCAGCAAGTTGTGGACCTGTATGTGCAACCAGCAACCATATCAATGGTACCAAGAACCACACATCCATCCAGATCAACATGGCTGAGTTTTACAAGGTAGATTTAATGACCGGCAGATTTAATGGCTAGTTTAAAACCTATGTTACTGACCAGGTGCGGTAGCTCATGCCTATAACCCTAGCACTCTGGGAGGCCAAGGCAGGTAAATTCTCTGAGCTCAGGAGTTCAAGACCAACTTGAGCAAGAGGGAGATCCTGGCTCTACTAAAAAAAAAAAAAAAAAAAAAAAAAAAGAAAAAACTAGACAAGCGTTGTGAGACATGCCTGTAGTCCCAGCAACTAAGGAAGCTGAGGCAAAAGGATCGCTTGAGCCCAGAAGTTTGAGGTTGCTGTGAAATATAATGATGCCATGGCACTCCTTCCAGGGCGACAAAAGACTCTGTCTCAAAAAGAAAAAAAAAAAAAAACCAACCTCATGCATGTCAAGCTCATTCCTGCTCCTCTATTTCTACATATTATGTTCTTCAAGGAGGAACATCCTCTGCCATCTTCACCACTTAATTAATCTCATTTTGCTTTTAAGTTTCACTTTAATGTACTCTGATTCAAGAAACCATGCCCAGGTAAGATACACCTGGTGCTCTGGTCCCCTGGCAGCCCTTCCTGTAGACCCTTACCATAGTACATGGTGATTTTACTTATCTGCCTCACAACTGGACTCTGAGCTCTGGGTAAGCAGATGGTAGTGTCCTCTGTCCTTGTATTCAACTGCCTAACACAGCAGAGATCTCAGAGTATTGTTTTAAATAGGAAAAAGGTTATTTTTCAAATTAAAATTTCAGGACTTTAGCTTTAAATGTGAATTCAAAGAAGCACTAGAATGGCCAGACTATGAGACCTGAGGTTCTGCCACAAACTGTCTCATGACAGGCAAGCTGCATAACCAATTTCAGTATTCTGTGGTTTGTAAAATGCTCCTTTCCTGCTATAGCAATCTACATTTTTCCTACAGTTTAGACTGCATCATAGATTGCTGAAATTATCAGATCTTACTCAACCAACAGTTGGTTGCTCAAACCATGTGGAATATACAAAATCCTCCTATACCCAAAGACAGGCCTCCAAGACTCACCAGTCATCTGGCTTGACAGCATCCGGATCTGGTATTTTTGGTCTTTCATCCCAATCCTCAGGCTTCCGGTCTTCTGGGTCCTCAATTTCACGTGAAGGATTTACAGCAGGAGTCATGTCATTCAGCAGATTTCCACTGTTCACAACAGACTGGTCAACTAATATTTCAAAGCTATTATCTGGATTCAAAACTGAAAAAAAATTAAATGCAATTAAAAATAGTTAATTAGGCTTAGCACCATAGTTCTGTGGTTAGGGTGCTGGCCCCATGCACGGAGGCTGGTGCATTAGAACCTGGCCAGGGCCTGCTAAACGACAATAAAAAACTGGGCATTGTGTCGGGCACCTGTAGTCCCAGCTACTTAGGAAGCTGAGGCAAGAGAATTGCTTAAGCCCAAGAGTTTGAGGTTGCTGTGAGCTGTGATGCCACAGCACTCTATCAAGGGCGATGTAATGAGACTCTGTTTCAAAAAAATAAAATAAATAAAAATGCAAAAAAATAAAAATAGTTAATTAACCACTTGCTCCCAACTTTCTCCTTACCATAACAAAAAAGGTCATGACTTCTCATAGGAAGCAGCAACTTAGAAACACAGAACACAGACCACAAGCACTGGGGTCACAATAGCCTCACCAACCCAGGCTTTAGTGGTGTTGGGCAACTGAACTTCCCCCTTCTCCTTTACTTTTTCTTTTTTTTTTTAAGAACTACCTTTGGGGCGGCACCTGTGGCTTAAAGGAGTGGGGCGCCGGCCCCATATGCCGGAGGTGGTGGGTTCAGGCCCAGCCCTGGCCAAAACTGCAAAAAAAAGAACTACCTTTGAACCCCTTTACTTTATTATTATTTTTTTTTAGGACAGAGTCTCACTTTGTTGCCCTCAGTAGAGTGTGAACCCCTTTTCCTTATCTGAAAAATTAAGTATTAGTGGGGCAGTGCCTGTGGCTCAGGGGGTAGGGCGCTGGCCCCATTTAATAAGGGTGGTGGGTTCAAACTCAGCCCCAGCCAAACTGCAACCAAAAAAAGGCGTTGTAGCCAGTGCCTGTAGCCCTAGCTACTCAGAAGGCTGAGGCAAGAGAATTGCCTAAGCCCAGGAGTTGGGAGGTTGTTGTGAGCAATGATGCCACAGCACTCTACCAAGGGCAACAAAGTGAAACTCTGTCTTTACAAAAAAAAAAAAAAAAATTAAGTGCTAGCTTCTCAGGTTTCTAGAAATTACAACAAAAGACAGTTAAAAATTTATAATACCGGGCAGCACCTGTGGCTCAAGGAGTAGGGCGCTGGACCCATATACCAGGGGTAGTGGGCTGGAGCCCAGCCCCAGCCAAAACTGCTAGAAAAAAAAAATTTTTATAATACCAAAAGACCACATTTATAGACACTAATAACATCAAAAAACTTACAAAAATTGGGGCAGCGCCTGTGGCTCAGTGAGTAGGGCGCCGGCCCCATATGCCGAGGGTGGTGGGTTTAAACCCAGCCCCGGCCAAACTGCAACAACAAAAAAATAGCCGGGCGTTGTGGCGGGTGCCTGTAGTCCCAGCTGCTCGGGAGGCTGAGGCAAGAGAATCGCTTAAGCCCAAGAGCTGGAGGTTGCTGTGAGCCATGTGACGCCACAGCACTCTACCAAGGGCAGTAAAGTGAGACTCTGTCTTTACAAAAAAAAAAAAAAAATTACAAAAATTAACCTAATTGTTGGTCTGAAACAAATGGTTATGCATCAGTCAGCAGGCAAGTCGTCTATTATAACCTCCCAGTAGAAAATGCCCATTTCTTCATTTTTAATAGAGCTGGTATTACTAGCATGTATGTTTACCAAAATTTCTAATTACCCAAACATTTATGAAAACACATGTTTGTTCACTCATGGTTGTACTTCTGAAATCCAATAGCAAATGAAAACATAATTTTAAATCCATAAAATCATCTTAAGTGTAATTTTTACTATAGCCTAGATCCTACACCAAAATGTCTAAATTTAGGTAGCTGACCAAGTTACAGCATACCCAGACAATGGGACACTATGCTGCTGTTATCAATGATAGTGAAGATATGTTCTTTTGAGGGAAAATTTTCACTCGTGCCGTCAAGAAAGTTAGATACATGGACAAATATACATCACTACGTTAATATTTCAGATACTTTAATCTTTTGTGTGTATTTTTTCATTGACATATCATAGTTGTACATATTTTGGGAGTACATGTGATATTTTCATAGATGTATACAACGTGTAATGACCAAATCAGGAATATTTATCACCTCAAAACATAGTAGAACCTCTGTATTTAGGGAGGGACTGTAACAAATTGGTCAACACAACTGTCAACATAAGAAACTAGCCTGCTGTACTGATACATACATGTGGTGCATGTCCAGCCTATGAAAATTAGGGCAACTTCAGGAAGTGGTCAATGTAGGGAGGTGGTCAACTATGGAAGTTCTACTGTACATTTAGAAGAAGAGGCATGTCCAGCAAGAAGGGCTTCATTAGAAACAAACAAAAAAAACCCTTCTAATGTCCAAATGATTAAATTCAATTGTCCAGGTAGTACTGGAACATTCAAAGAAAGTTCAACTAAAAGATAATTTTGAAGCCTTGCTAATGTATTTCTGTATATCCTATTATTCAACATTTTATCAACAAGAAAATATAAAAAAGGAAGAAATGAGGGAGATCAGCAGACAAACTGTATGGGACATAAAGCCTATTCCTGAAATTGTCTCAAACCTCACTTCTCAGTTCAACCTGTGAAAGAGAAGTTTCTTTCAATGCTGACAAATTAAGCTCATTTCCCTACTAAGATAATAAAACAAGTAAAGCTTATTTACAGGATTGAGTAACTAGCTGTATGAGAAATCTTTAAATGAATGATATATATGTAATGCCATAAAACCCTCAAACTAATGGTTTTTCTTACTTAACGTGTAAAGATGAGTTTTCTTGTCAGTAAAATAGGTCTTCAGATCTGCATCTGGTCTCTTAGCATGCTTTTCTTCATAAATACCCGTCTTAGGGTTTTTGTGGCGGAAGATGAAGTGCAATTTATAATCTTCTCCACATTTATCTGGACCAAACATAATTGTGTAAGGGGTCTTGTCGTGGAACTGATCCTTCAAAAACAAAAATAAATTATTTCAAGTATCTTTAGTCAAAGAGTTGAAGAGCAACACCTTTCAAAAATATATACAGTATTTTCTCTTATAAAATTCCAAATAAATTAGTAATTGTTAAAGTGGAAAAGCTATTTATGTTGAAGGTTTGTTTAGTAAAAAGGAATAACCATCTATCAGGAAATTTAGAATAAGAACATATTTAAGTGCTTAAAATAAAAAAAGGTAACACATATACCTAGATAATTTCCTTTATAGAACAAAGAAATAACCTTGCTAAAACCAAAAATTCAACAGAACAGAAACCAGAGATATGACACAAATTGTTGGCAATAGCTTTGAAATTCATATTTCAAATAACAAGCACATTAGTGTTAAAGTCAATATTCACAACCTTCTAAAAGATTTAAATAGCAGGGGAGGAAGCCTTTAGTTTCACAGGCCTTACAAAATTTTCTTTACTTTTCTTTAAGTTACTTATAATTATAGGTGGCCAGTTACATCAAGAAATAGGAATTACCTACCAAGTTGAGTTCTGGTGTTTTAGAAAGCAGTTTCACATAGGCACCACCACATTCTATTCCATTTTGGAAATTAACCTCATACCTAATTTCAGAGAAGAAAGCAGAAAATAATACGGCATTTTGAAAGATCAAATCTCTTAATTTTTACCCCTTTCCCCCATTTTGGTCATATGTTTTATCACAGGTCCACCTTCTATTGTTTTTGAATAGCTACCTAATCCCACAAAAATAAATTACATTAAAACTTTACCAGGTGAATACTTTTTGACAATCATTGTTACAAAATAATTTATTGGGCAGGAAAAAAAATTAATTTCTAAGATGCTTAAATTCGCCCCCAAATCCCTATTGTAACATATAACCTCCTAATTTTTTAAACATAGTAAAAATCTTGTAATAGATGTCTTCTGAGATTACTCTTTCTAGAAAGCTTTTATCAAACAAGCATTTCACTTACTGAACAATGAGAGGCTTGGTATCAAACACGAAGGGCTTGTTCAGTTTAGCAGAGATGGCATGATGCTTGGCCCGAGACATTAATACAAGTCCTTTATCACCTGGAAGCTTTGATTCTTTCATCTCATCTACTTCCCACTTTCCTATAATACAATACAAAAAAGCTCCACACCTCTGAAGGTTCTTTAAATGGTAACAAAACAAACTAAACTCCCAAGTTGTATAAGTCTATAAGTCTATCATACTGATAATTTTTTCTTTTTTTGAGACAGAGTCTCACTATGTGGCCCTCAGAGTGCCGTGGCATCATAGTTCACAGCAACCTCAAACTCTTGGGCTTAAGTGATTTTCTTGCCTCAGCCTCCCAATTAGCTGGGACTATAGGCACCCGCCACAACGTCCAGCTATTTTTTTTGGTTGTAGTTGTCATTACTGTTTGGCAGGCCCTGGCTGGGTTTGAACCCGCCAGCTCCAGTGTATTTTGGCTGGTGCCCTAGCCACTGAGCTACAAGCGCCAAGCATACTGACAAATATTTAACATATTCCATTTATGTTTGGGAGTTGGCCTATTAATACCAAAACACATATTAAATATATTTGACAAATTTTATGATTTGTTTTTTTACTTGCAGCATATTTATTATACTACTTAGAAAAGACCTATTTCCTACGTTCAGCAGTGTAGATGACTAAAAAGGTTTTTTTTTTGTGTGTGTGTGTGTGTTTTTTTTGGCCAGGGCTGGGTTTGAACCTGCCACCTCTGGCATATGGGACCGGCACCCTACTCCTTGAGCCACAGGCGCCGCCCAACTAAAAAGGTTTAATGCTATTAAATACAAAAGCAACACACAAAAATGGCAAAACTTCCAAAGGAAAATCTTTAAGCTTATATCTCCTTTTAAACTTGTCTTAAGAGACACCATGGAGACAACATGTCAAACGTCTACCTGCTACTATATCTAAACAAAATTCAATTCTCACCATCATATTTGGCAATTTCTTCATCAGTGTCATCTTTCTTGGCTTTGGATAAAATCCACCTGTATGTAATTAAGACAAACCCCCAAATTAAAATCCAAAAGAGAGTTCACCTGTGAAGTAAAATAATGTAAATGCTCATAAAAGTAGGACTTCTTTTTGGTCTTCTTAGCCTACTTTTAAATGTCATACAAGTAGTGATGATTCACTATATTCAACTACAAACCTATGAGGAAAAAGTATCAACCTATGAGATAATTTCCTTTTTTTAAGAAATCAAGAGAAAAAAGTTTTTCTCAAAGAATAAAATATAGGGTGGAGTGGGAGAGTGAAAAGAATGGAAGAACCACAAGTTTCAAAATGGATGTGAACACTGCATATATAAAAGTTAGACGTATCACTATGTAAGATGCTATCCAAAAAGTATCCACTGTTCCACCTTATTTACATAATCCTAAGAATTTTTTCTCCTAGGAAACACTTACCCTGACAGAGTTCCTCTGTCAAAGGAATCAGCAAAATACACTTCCCCTGTTGGAACTGGAGCTTTATAGGTAACCTGTGTTAAATACATAAATGAATTTAAAAAGCAGCATGCCTTTTATTGGAATTTATTCTGTTGGTTTGCTTTCAACTGTCACAATATTTTCATAGCTGGCCCTCAAATTTGATCTGTATAACTGGCTTTGGGCAAGATATAACAAAGGCTCCCAGAGAGATCAGTACACATTTTAGCAAACTTTACTTTCTCTTTGAGAAAGACCTAAATTTTTTTTTTTGAGACAGAGTCTCACTATGTTGCCCTCAGTAGAGTGCTATGGAGTCACAGCTCACAGCAACCTCAAACTCTCTGGGCTTAAGCAATTCTCTTGCCTTAGCCTCCCAAGTAGCTGGGACTAGAGGTATCCCCCACTGCATTTCAGTCTTCAAAATTTTATTATCTCAAGATGTAAAAGGAATAGATTCAAACCCTTCAAACCTTTGGAGATGGAGGAGGAGCGCTGGTATCTGGCTTCGAGTCTTCCACCTCTTCAATGACATCATCTAGGTCATCCTCAATATCAATCACATTATCATCATGTCCATCATGAGCCTGAAGGACAGTAGTTCCAAGGGCCAGCAACACACACAGTAACCACTTCCCTTCCATGATCTACATATAAAAAGAGTAAAATATGTGAAATGTACACCTATCTTAAACTTCATAATGACCACTAACCTCTCTTATTTCTTTTTTTTTTTTTTTGTAGAGACAGAGTCTCACGTTATGGCCCTCAGTGGAGTGCCGTGGCCTCACCCAGCTCACAGCAACCTCCAATTCCTGGGCTTAAGCGATTCTCTTGCCTCAGCCTCCCGAGTAGCTGGGACTACAGGCGCCCGCCACAACGCCCGGCTATTTTTTGGTTGCAGTTTGGCCAGGGCCGGGTTTGAACCCGCCACCCTCGGTATATGGGGCCGGCGCCCTACCCACTTAGCCACAGGCGCCGCCCACCACTCTCTTATTTCAAGTTAAAGCTTTCAAATTAGAGCTAGAAGGAACTTTACTAGGAGTATATAATATTATGGATAAGGAAAGTGAGCCCAGAGAAATTAAGGGGTTTTCCTAAAATCAGTTGAAATTCAATTTCCACCAAGAGGTGGAAGCAACCCAAATTGTCCATCAATGGATGAAAGGAAAACAAAAGGTTATACACACATACAATGGAATATTATTCAAACTTAAAAAGGAAGGAAATTGGTCAGGCACTGTGGGCTACAATCCCAGCACTATGGGAGGCAGGAAAATCACTTGAGACCAAGAGTTCAAGACCATGTTGGGCAACCTAGCAAGACCCCATCTCTAAAAAGATTTTTTTTTTTTTTAATTAGCTGGGCATGGTGGCACTTGTAGTCCCAGTTACTTAGGAAGCTGGGGTGGGAGCATCACTTGAGGCCAAGAGTTTCAGGCTGCAGTGTTCTACAATTATATCTGTGACTAGCCACTGCACTCTTGGGCAGAAGAGTGAGACCCCATCTCTTCAAATAAAATATGGAAACAACCCAAGTACAGATAAATACATGTGTTGATTAATAAAACATGGTATATGTACACCACAGAACAGCGGTTCTCAACCTGTGGGTTGCGACCCAGAGGAACTGTATTAAAGGGCCGCAGCATTAGGAAGGCTGAGAACCATTGCCATAGAGTATTGGCTGTAAGAAAAAAAAAATTGGTGGGGCGGCGCCTGTGGCTCAGTCGGTAGGGCGCCGGCCCCATATACAGAGGGTGGTGGGTTCAAACCCGGCCCCGGCCAAAACTGCAACCAAAAAATAGCCGGGTGTTGTGGCGGGCGCCTGTAGTCCCAGCTGCTCGGGAGGCTGAGGCAGGAGAATTGCTTAAGCCCAGGAGTTGGAGGTTGCTGTGAGCTGTGTGAGTCCACGGCACTCTTCCAAGGGCCATAAAGTGAGACTCTGTCTCTACAAAAAAAAAAAAAAAAAGAAAAAAAATTGGTGAATTTATACCCTTTGCAATAACCTGGATGAAACTAGAGACCATCCTCCCAGTAAGAATGGAAAAACAAACATCACATGTGGTCACTTTTAAGAATGGAACTTAACGATCAACACGTGTGTGTATACATGGTAGTAAAAACAATGGCAATCAAGCAGGTAGAAGGAGGGAATGAGTAAATTTACACCTAAGGGGCACAATGCAAACTACCCAAGGGATGGACACAATTATAACCACCACTCAAAATATACAAAAGTAATGCATGTAATCAAAACACTGGCGCCCCCTATAACATTCTGAAATAAAAAATAACATAAGTAGGTAGAAAAATCCAATTTCAAAAGAGAAAAAAAATAAATTAATTAAAATAAATAAACTCCTAGCACTCTGGGAAGTCCAGGTAGGAGGATCACTTGAGTTCAAGAGTGTGACCAACCTGAACAACACCAAGAATCTGTCTCTACTAAAAATAGAAAAAAATTAGTCAAGCACAATGGCACACACTTATAGTCCCAGCTACTCAGGCAGCTGAAGCAGGATGATTACCTGAGCCCATTACTTTGAGGTTGCCATGAACTATAATGACTTAAAAGGCAAGTCACAGACTTGGGAGAAGATATTTACGAAACATTAATCTGATAAAGAACTTGGTCTAAAGTAGAACTCAAACTCAAGAATCAAAAAACAGTCTAGGCTCAGCGCAGCTAGGATGCCAGCCACATATACCAGAGCTGGTGGGTTCAAACTCAGCCTGGGCCTGCCAAACAACAATGACAACTACAACCAAAAATTAGCTGGGCATTGTGGAGGACGCCTGTAGTTCCAGCTACTTGGGAGGCTGAGGCAAGAGAATCGCTTAAGCCCAAGAGTTTGAGATATTTGAGGTTGCTGTGAGCTGTGATGCCACAGTGCTCTAGTGAGGGTGACATAGTGAGACTGTCTCAAAAAAAAAAAAATAAATAAATAAATAAATAAATAAGGGCGGCGCCTGTGGGTCAGTGGGTAGGGCGCTGCCCCCATATACTGAGGGTGGTGGGTTCAAACCCAGCCCTGGCAGAACTGCAACAAAAAAATAGCTGGGCGTTGTGCTAGGCACCTGTAGTCCCAGCTACTTGGGAGGCTGAGGCAAGAGAATCACCTAAGCCCAGGAGTTGGAGGTTGCTGTGAGCTGTGTGACCCCATGGCACTCTACCGAGGGTGATAAAGTGAGACTCTGTCTCCACAAAAAAAAAAAAAAAAAAAAAAAAACCTCACAGTCTACTTAGAAGGTGAGTAAAAGATCTGAAAAGACACTTTTCCAAATAAGATAAACTGATGGTAAAGAAGCATAGGAAAAGATGTTCAACATCATTAAAACACCAAAGTTGCCAGGCAAAGCAGCTCACATCTATAATCCCAAGACTTTGAAAGGCCAAAGCAAGAGGACTGCTTGAGGTCAAGAGTTCAAGATTAGTCTGGGTAACCTAACAAGACCCTATTTCCACAAAAAGAGAGCAGCAGAGCATGTGCTACCCAGCTACTTGGGAGGCCAAGGCAGAAGGATTGCTTGAGCTTCAGAGTTGGGAGGCTGCATTGAGCTGTGATTGCGCCACTACACTCCAGCCTGGGAGATAAAGTGAAACTCAGTCTCTAAAATAGATAAATAGGCTCGGCACCTGTAGCTCAGGAGCTAGGGCGCCAGCTACGTACACTGGAGATGGCAGGTTCGAATCCAGCCCAGGCGTGCCAAACAATGACAACTACAACCAAAAAATAGCTGGGCATTGTGGCGGGTGCCTGTAGTCCCAGCTACTTGGGAGGCTGAGGCAAGAGAATTGCTTAAGCCCAAGAGTTTGAGGTTGCTGTGAGCTGTGACGCCAAGGCATTCTACCAGGGCGACAGCTTCAGACTCTGTCTCAAAAAAATAAAATAAAATAAAATAAATAAATAAATAATATGGTATAGATCGAATATCCCTAATACAAGTAACTGAAATCAAAATGCTCCAAAATCGAAAACTTCGAGTACTGACACAACATTCAAAGAAAATGCTTACTGGAGTATTTAAAATTTTGAATTTTGGGATGAGGGATGTTGAACCTACGTGTAATGCAAATATTACCAAATAAATAAATAAATCCAAAATCTGAAACTTGGAACACTTCTGGTCCCAAGCATTTCAGACGAGGGATACTCAACTAGCATGGCTAAGCTGGGTGAGATTTGGTTCACGCATGTAATCTTAGCACTCTAGGAGGCTGAGGTGGGTGGACTGTTTGAGCTCAGGAGTTCGAGACCAGCCTTAGCAAGAGTGAGACCCCACCTCTACTAAAAATAGAAAAAAATAGCAGAGTATTGTGATGAATGCCTATAGTCCCAGCTACTCAGGAGGCTGGGGCAGGAGGATCACTTGAGCTCAACAGTTTGAGGCTGCTGTGGGCTATGATGCCACTGTACTCTAGCCTGGCAACAGAAACTCAGCCGCAAATGAAAAAAAAAATACAAAATATTGTTTTTCGTTTGGGTGGTGCCTGTGGCTCAAAGGGGTAGGGCGCTTGTCCCATATGCCGGAGGTGGTGGGTTCAAACCCAGCCCCGGCCAAAAACCACCAAAAAAAAAAAATATATATATATATAGAAAATACAAAATAGTATAGTCACTTTGGCAAAGGTTAACAGATTCTTAAAAAACTAAACATAGTCTTACTACATGATTTAGCAATCATGCTCCTGGGTGCCAAACTGACTTGAACTTACAGACAAATGAGAACCTACACACCAATGTTTATGGCAGCTTTATTCAGAATCATCCCAAACTAGAAGCCACCAAAATGTCCTTCAATAAGCAAATGTACAAACTGCAATATGTATACATCCACACAATAGAATATTATTCAGCAATTAAAAAGAAATGAACCAGCAAGGCACAAAAAGACACAGATAAATCTTAAATGTATGTTGCTGAGTATAAGGCTGAAAAAGCAAAAAATACTGGATACATCCAATTATATGACCTTCTAAAAAGCCAAAAGAATAGATGGCAAAAAGATCAGTTGTCAGCTGTTTGGGGGAAAGAATCAAGTTGAATAGGTAAAGCAGGGGAGATTTTTATTGGCAATGAAACTACTTGTAACAATACTATGATTGTGGATACAGGACACTGCATTTGTCAAAACCCATACAACTTTATATCACAAAGAGTGAATCGTAATGAAAATTAAAAAGAAAACTAGAAGGTCAAGTGATCCACAGATAGCATGCAAAGTATGAAAACAATCTAATTTTATTACAAATCTATGAAACATTCTTACTGAAGGGTAGGTGAAAGTGTTCATTTAGAAACTCTGGAAATGAGTAGAAAGCCAAGCATGATGGCTCTTGTCTGTAATCCCAATACTTTGGGAGGCTGAGGAAAAGCCTATGAGTTTGAGACTAGTCTAGGCAACATAATAAGACCTCTGTCTCTATATTAAAAAAAAAGGAAAAGAAAAAGAAAAAAAAAGAACCTGAAAAATCAGACTATACGAGAGCACTGTTCTGGTTAATAAAGTTGTTTCCCATTGGCATATAGGTTAACAATTCTGACACTGCTATACTTGTATATGGTAAATGAAAAATGAAGTAAATGGGTGGTGGCTGGTGAGACACTTTTTCACTGCTGAAGTAGAGATTTAAAGATGAGCAAGGAGAGGGAGCTAGAGGAATTATGGTAATGGAAGAGACCTGGAAACATCAGTACAAACTCATGCTCAGCTTAATATTCAGAGGGTTACATACAGAAGTATTTGCAGATACGTGCATGTATGCCAAATAGGATACATATATGTATTTCCTTGCTATCAGCTGGTAGGGCCTAGAAGAAACTTCCAGCAGTAATGAACACACCTAGTACAAAGATCTTAGTGTCTAATATCATTCTCCAAAAAAGGAGAAATGACTAATTCTAGAACCAAGGCAGGAAATACACAAGATAAGCCTGGAGCATCTTGTACTGCCAGAAAGTAAAGTACTCAAAAAACAAAGAAACAACTGGGAGGCTACGGCAGGTGGATTGCTTGAGCTCACAGGTTTGAGACCAGCATAAGCCAGAGTGAGACTCTTCTCTATAAACAGCCGGGCACTGTGGCAGGAGCCTGTAGTCCCACCTACTTGGGAGGCTGAGGCAAGAGAATCACTTCAGCCCAAGAGTTTGAGGTTGCTGTGAGCTATGACGCCACAGCACTATACCAAGAGTGACAAAGTAAGACCCTGTCTAAAAAAAAACAAAAAACAAAAAAACCCTTCAAATTGAGGATCAAAAAGAAAGAGGAAAAAAAGAAAAAACAAACATGGGGATATGTTACAAGAACCTACTTAAGGCAGCATCCATAGCTCAATGGGTAGGGTGTTGGCCACATGCTAAGGCTGGCAGATTCGAACCCAGCCTGGGCCAGCTAAAGCAACAATGACAACTGCAACAAAAAAATAGCTGGGTGTTGTGGTAGGCGCCTGTAGACTCAGCTACTTGGAAAGCTGAGGCAAGAGAATCACTTAAGCCCAAGAGTTTGAGGTTGCTGTGAGCTGTGATGCCACGGTACTCTACCCAGGGTGACAGTTGACACTCTGTCTCAAAAAAAAAAGAAAAAAACCTACTTGAAAGAGTTCTCAATAGCTGAAATGACACAGTTCAAGCAACAAAATAAGTGGCACTGGATTATAACCCATAAAACACCCCTGTCCAAATATATAACTGAATAAATAAATGGGTAGAGACAAATTTCCTGTGCAGAATTCCAAGTAATTCACGCAAATACTGTCATCAAAGAGACAGAGCATAACTCCCCACTCCTGATCAAGAGCCGCACATAGTGACATCCTTCCAAAGACTACAGTGTGAAAAGAGGAAGAAATCACAGACTAAGTTTACAGTAGAAAAATGTGGCAAACACTACCTCAGTCAGGCGATCATTGTCAACATCAACAGCGATAGGTCATGTCAATAGTATATACCTTTTATAAACGTGACAAAGATGGTAATTTAACCTCTGTTGTTTTCCTCCTAAAGACCCATGTCCCCAGTCTAATCATAAAGGGGGGGGTAACCCCAGACAAATAGCAGTAGAGGGACATCCTACAAAATGCCTGATCAGTAGTCCCCCAAAATGCATGGTTATCCAAAAACAAGGAAAGTCTGAAGAACTATCACAGCTAACAATCATCTAAGGGGACATGAAACTAACCATAATGTATCCTGGAAAAGTACAGCAAGAAGGGGTGGGGGGGGCATGTGCCTGATTCCCAGCTGCGTGGGAGGCTGAGGTGCAAGGATGGCTTGACCCCAGGAATTCAAGTCTAACTGGGCAAACGGGCAACACAGGCAACGAGGATCATTTAAACCTAGGAGTTCAAAGCTGCAATGAGCTGTGATGCCACCACTGTGCTCCCGCCCAAGCAATAGAGCAAGACCCTGTCTCTAAAAACAAAGTTAATATAATTAAAAATTAGCCAGGTATGGTAACTCACGCCTACAGTCCTAGCTACCTGGGAGAGTGAGGCAAAAGGATCTCGAGCCCAAGAGTTTGAGGGTGCTGTGAATTATGACCTTACAGCACTCCAGCCTAGGGTAACAGACTGAGACTCTGTCTCAAAACAAAAAAGAAAGAATAATTAAAAGGACGTAGGAAGCTGATAATAAATATTATCAGTATCAATATATCAAAACTCAATGTTTAGGGCTGGATGCAGTAGCTAAAACCTGTAATCCCAGCACTCTGGGAGGCTGAGGCAGGTGGATTGCCTGAGCTCACAGGTTTGAGACCAGCCTGAGCCAGAGCTAGACCCCATCTCTAAAATAGCCAGGCATTGTGGCAGTTGCCTATAGTCCTAAGCCACTTGGGAGGCTAAGGCAAGAGGATCACTCAAGCTCAAGAGTGTGAGGTTGCTGTGAGCTAAGATTCCACAGCACTCTACCAAAGGTTGACCAAGTGAAACTGTCTCAAAAAACCAAAACAAAATTTTTTTGTTTATTAATTACAACGAATGTACCATACTAATTTTTTTTGTTTTGCTTTGTTTTTGAGACAGGGTCTCCAGTGGCATCATAGCTCACTGCAACCTCAAACTCCTAGGTTAAAATGATACTCCTTGCCTCAGCCTCCCAAGTAGCAAGGACTACAGGTGCCTACCAAACCCAGAGACAGGATATCCCTATGTTGCTAAGGCTGGCCTTAAACTCCTGGCCTCAAGCAATCTTCCTGCCTTAGCCTCCCAAAGTGCTAGGATTACAGGCATGAGCACCTACAGCCAGCCTTTTTGTTTTTACACTATATAGCCTTGCTATGTCATCCAGGCTGAAGTGCAGTGGCAAGAACATAGCTTACTGAAGCCTCAAACTCTTGACATCAAATAATCCTCCCACCTCAGCCTCCTAAGTTATTAATAATAGAGAAAATTAGGTGTGAAATACACAGAAATTCTCTGTACTATCTTTACGGTTTTTCCACAAATCTGTAACTATTCAAAAAATAGGCTGAGCACAGTAGTAGGCACCTGTAATCCCAGCTATTCCAGAGAGTGAGGTAAGGTGATCACTTAAACCCCAGAGTTTGAGCCTGTGGCTCAAGGAGTTGGGCACTGGCACCATATACTGGAGGTGGTGGGTTCAAACCCTGCCCCAGCCAAAAACTGCAAAAAAAAAAAAAAAAAAAAAGTTGGCTCAGAGCCCATAGTTCAGTGAGTAGGGCACCAGCCACATACACCGAGGTTCGAGCTCAGCTCAGGCCAGCTAAACAATGACAACTGCAACCAAAAAATAGCTTGGCATTGTGGCAGGCTCCTGCTGAGGCATATGGGGCTGGTGCCCTACTCCTTTGAGCCACAGGTACCACCCTTCTTGGTTGTTTTTAAAAAATATTAAGTGACTTTTAAAATAGACAGTGTTGGCTCAGAGCTTATAGCTCAGTGGCTAGGGCGCCAGCCACATACACCAGTGCTGGTGGGTTTGAATCCAGCCCAGGCCAACTCCAACCAAAAAATAGCTGGGTGTTGTGGAAGGCGCCTGTAGTCCCAGCTACCTGGGAGGCTGAGGCAAGAAAATCGCTTAAGCCCAAGAGTTGGAGGTTGCTGTGAGCTGTGACACCATAGCACTCTACCGAGAATGACATAGTGAGACTGTCTCAAAAAATAATAATAAAATGGCTCAGTGCCTGTGGCTCAAGCGACTAAGGTGCCAGCCACATACAGGAGCTGGCGTTCGAGTCCAGCCTGGGCCCACCAAATGGCTGCAACCAAAAAAATAGCTGGACATTGTGGTAGGTGCCTGTAGTCCCAGCTATTTGGGAGGCAGAGGCCGGAGAATCACTTGAGCCCAGGAGTTGGAGGTTGCTGTAAGCTGTGATGCTATGGCACTCTACCCAGGGCAACAGCTTGAGGTTCTGTCTCAAAAAAAAAAAAAAAAAAATAATAATAATAATAATAAAACAGGCAGCGCCTGTGGCTCAGTAAGTAGGGTGCAGGCCCATTTACCAAGGGTGGTGGGTTCGAACCCAGCCCCAGCCAAACTGCAACAAAAAAATAGCCGGGTGTTGTGGCAGGTGCCTGTAGTCCCAGCTGCTTGAGAGGCTGAGGCAAGAGAATCGCCTAAGCCCAAGAGCTAGAGGTTGCTGTGAGCTGGGACACCACAGCACTCTACTGAGGGTGACAAAGTAAGACTCTATCTCTAAAAAAATAAAATAAAATAAAATAAAATAGTGTAGCTCACACCTGTAATCCTAGCACTCTGGGAAGCCAAGGTGGGTGGATTGCTTGAGCTCACAGGTTCGAGACCAGCCTGAGCAAAAAGCGAGATCCCCATCTTTATTAAAAATAGAAAAACTGAGGCAAGAGGATTGTTTGAGCCCAAGTGTTGGAGGTTGCTGGGAGCTATGATGCCACAGCACTCTACCCAGAGTGACAACTGAGACTCTTGTCTCAAAAATAAATAAATAAAATAATAGTGTATAAGAAAAAATAAGGCCATTTTTCATGGACGCTATCTAGCCATCTAATATACACTTCTAAAATGTTAAGTCTTATGGTTTGTAGACACTTTAGGTAGTCTAATATGTTCACAAGAACCTCCAGGAGAATCTATTATCCCCATTCTACCTGTGAGGAAACTAAAACTAAAAGAAATTAATATGGGTCCAAAGTCAAAGATAGGAATACAGACGTGTTCATGAGCAGGAACTCAAGTCAGCCCACAGAACCTGGCTGCCTACTTAATAACTTGCCATTTTGTTGAATTGCTAACCTCTGGGCCTCGGTTACCTCATTTCTAAAATGATAATTAACAGGCTAGGACGGTGGCTCAGGCCTCTAATCCTAGCAATCTGGGAGGCTGAGGCAGATGGACTGCTTCAGCTGAGGAGTTCGAGACCAGCCTGAGCAAGAGCAAGGTCTCTAAAAATAGGCATTGTGGTGGGCGCCTGCCATCCCACCTATGTGGGAGGTGGAGGCAAGAGGATCACTTGAGCCCAAGAGTTTGAGGTTGCTGTGAGCTATATGATACCACAGCACTCTACTAAGGGTGACAAAGACTCTGTCTTCAAAAATAAACAAATAAATAAAATTATAATCAACAACATTATCTACCTCTTAGAACTGTTCTATAAACAAAATGCATATAAAGTGCTTATGATAGTGCCTGGTTTACAGCATGTACTCAACATTAGCAGTGATTTTGATTACCAGATGTTGCTCAGTAACACCTTTTGTTAAATTTTTTTATTATTATTTTTTTATTGTTGGGGATTCATTGAGGGACCTTTTGTTAAATGTTAATCATTAAAGAAAAAAATTAGTGGTTTCAAAACTCACTTTTAAGGCAAATACTGTATGTCTTAGACTAGAAAAGAATCATGTAAAAGGAACTTGATTCCAGTCTCAGCTAAACCATTTTACTATAGGATGAGCATCCCAAACCCAAAAACTAAAACTTTGTGAGCCCTGACATGACATTCAAAGGCAATGCTCAGTTGATCTGGGACAACTCAACTGGTAAATATAATACATATATCCCCAAATCCAAAATCTGAAACACTTCTGGTCTCAAGCATTTTAGTTAAGGCTTGAGACCTGTATTTTTTGTACCTCATGATTTTACTACTATATGCATCTAGTTAACAAATAAAAACATGTATCCAGGTCTTATTAGCCCCTTTCAGAAAAAGTAACAATAAATAAGGCATTTAAAGGAGAAAAATACATAAAATCCAGTGGTCTTTATTGTAAATGAAATCTATTTTAAAACTATAATGCCTTACTCAACATTTTTGGATTTCCTTTTTCATTGACAGGAACAGTAGAACTGATTTTTTCATAGCACTTTCTTTTTCCCCATAAAACTTAAAATAGGTTTAAGATGTTAATACTCAAGTGTATTTAGATTTCTAAATTCTTTAAAATTTTTGTTTTTTTTGAGACAGAACCTCAAGCTGTTGCCCTGGGTAGAGTGCCATGGCATCACAGCTCATAGCAACCTCCAACTTCTGGGCTCAAGCGATTCTCCTGCCTCCGCCTCCCAACTAGCTGGGACTACAGGGGCCTGCCACAACGCCCAGCTATTTTTTGGTTGTAGCTGTCATCACTGTTTTGGCAGGCCAGGCTGGATTCAAACCTGCCAGCTCAGGTGTATGTGGCTGGCGCCTTAGTCGCTTGAGCCACTGGTGCCGAGCCAACTTCTAAATTCATTAAAAAACAAAATTCTTGGGCAGCGACTGTGGCTCAGTGGGTAGGGCACTGGCCCCATATACCGAGGGTGGCGGGTTCAAACTCAGCCCTGGCCAAACTGCAACAAAAAAAAAAAGCTGGGCGTTGTGGCAGGTGCCTGTAGTCCCAGCTACTCGGGAGGTGCCTAAGCCCAGGAGTTGGAGGTTGCTGTGAGCTGTGTGACGCCACGGCACTCTATGGAGGGCAACAAAGTGAGACTCTAAAAAAAAAAAAAAAAATTCTCAAATAATTTTTACAGCTCACAGTTAAGCTTAATTTACAAGTACATCTGTTGCATGCAACTAGCACTTTGCCGACAAGTAAGCTATACAAGTTACAACTATGTTTAGGCACTTTTATTATTTCCTAGAAATTATTATGAGCTGCCATTTTAATTCTCCTATGTGCAGTTCATTACATTTCTCAAAGTGGTTTCATGCTCAACATTTTATTTGTCCCTCCCAAATGTCCCCTTAAGGAAAGACATCCAGGAGACTTCTTGTTCATATTTTAAGTTATGGGGAAAAAAAGTGGCACATAAGTTAGTTATCATGCTAAGCCCAGAATTCAAGTCTCATAAGCCTACATTTATGCTTACCAACTGCCACTTCATCCTTTTCTTGCAGGTCAAAGTGAACTCTGTTACTAAACGGATGCAATAGCATGATTGCCAAAACTGCAGCAATGACTTCTGTCAAAACATTTACCCCTTGTGGCCCTTGGAAGATAATGTGCTAAATAAACTGTAGAGTTAAGATAGTGAGGTGAGGGATGGGACAGAGGGTGGAGAATGTTGGCATCCATTTTCAGACAGGTTAGAAAATTACTCTAACAATATGTTACTTGGCACTTTCTCACGATCCAGTTACTTGGACTTGGTTTGTGCACCCTGGCTTATAGAAAGGAACACTCCCACAGTGTTATTCAGTTCTGTACCTCTGCTCTAGAAATAATGTATAACATTTGCTCAACGGGATGGTTGATTCTATTCACGACCCTCAACCCTGCTGAGAAAAGACTGATACAACAATTTTAAAGATCAATGAAATTCTCTTCCTTAAACAACAAAAAATTCCCCTATTGTTATTAAAAAACTAAGTGAAATCTTCCAATTCCTAAATTAGAAGAGACTTAACTGTGGTTCACCTTTGTTCTCTCAAGCTTTTAATATTCAGCTCAGTTTAACGTCCCTAAACTAGCAATCACTAGCAGTTAATTCACAAAGTCAGTTTTTCCCCCCTTGCCATAAACGTGACTTCAGGTCCTGGGAAACATGACTTAACTCAAACACCTGGATTTCAGTGTAGTGGACCAAAGGCATTCAGATTATAATAATTTATTGCAATAATTATTTCTGCAGCAATTAATATGTATCAGACTTCCCTATCTTATTTTATATACAACTTAATCCTCACAAGTCCATAAGGTATTATACCAATTACCTGGCAAGAACTGGGGCACACAGGGTAAGAACTGCCCAGGTTCGCATAGAAACAAATGGCTGATTAAGGGCTTGAACCAGGGCCTTAACTTTAACTACTACACCAAAACTGCCCAGTCCTCAACTATAATCCCAGTGATCATTAAACTAATCGCACGACCTTGGGCCAGTCATTTCATACCTCTAGGCCTTGGCGAACTTTCGAGTGCTTTGTCGCTTTTAACGTCCTATGATTCTCCGACTGGATTACTCCCCTTCTCCTGAAAATGGTGCTATAATTAAGACTAAAGTTTCTCCACCACAGCGCTTTCTCGTTCTAGTACATTCCCCTTATTCTTCAGGATGCTAGAATCCAGTCTTCGCCTTACGGTTTTAGTTTTAAATACTCAACTGCAACACTCCTCTTTAGTATTTCCTTGCTCTAACTTCACCTTTCCCTACTAATAAGGGTACCTACTAGGCCTGATACCACGCCAGACCTTTGCCTGGTTACATTAGCCCATTATGCGGCTGCCCAGGCAGCCAGCAAGAGGTCTAAGAAAGTCCTAGAAGCAAAGCTACACAAGTAAGTTAGCATTCCCAGAGGTCAAGGAAAACTCTGGGGCACCTGCCACGCCTCCCGACCCCGGCGGCGCGGCCTGGGCCCGGCTCCCCAACCGAAGGCGCCGGGGTTCGGGTCTCGTCACTCACCGCCGGCAAGTCTGCCAGGGCTGGGTGATCTAAAGCCAGTCCGACACTCGGCCCTCGGCCACGCCCGACCCCTCGGCCCCGACAGCGCGCTCCAGGACGCCCGGGGTTCTCACAGGCCCAAGGACGCGCGCAGGCCTTCGGTCTCACCTCTAGCCTACCAGGGACCGCCAGCGGTGGCCAAGCCTTCTCCCGCCCGCACAACTGGCTCCGCGCTGCAGTGGAGACCGCAGCGGAGGGCGTCCAACCGTCACGTGCCGCAGAACCAAGAAGCCTCGGCTACCTCTGCCGCGCGAGCGAGCCCCAGCGCACCAAGCACGGCCCAGCGTCCGCCCCTCGCTCCTGAGTAGCTACAGCCGACGCCAAGTCCCACCCCCCCGCGAAAGCTCCAGCGTTCAATTGGTCGGGGCGAGCATCGCTCTGTGCACCTTCCCATACGCCCCCTAGGGCTATTCTTCGTGGAGTATGATGATTGGCCTAGAGTGAGGCAGGAAGTGGCTGTTGGTTGGCGGGAGGTGAGGGGGAGGCCCGCGGAGGATCAGGAACCCCGGGCGCGCGCGTCTCGGGGCGGGGCGGGCGTTCCTGCGGCCTGTTGCCCTGGTGCTTTAGGGGCTTGTTGGTCGGCGTTTTTACCAACCTCTTTGGTCCCTACCCGAGTCTCGCATCCCGTGCCGGTCTCTGAAGGGGCAAGTGGCAACCCGCAGAAAGAGTGGGAGGTCTGGTCGGCCATCAGAAAGGGCTATTTGCAGGGAGTGCGGGCCCTGGGTGCCTTGCCCGGCCTGGAGTCCACTGCGCCGTACTGTGTAGGCAGCAACCACTGTTCCTGCACCGTCATGGTCCTGGGCCCCGGAGCCAGCGGTCGCTTCAGTGCCTAACATAACATAACACACGGTCTAGAATAACACAGCCTGAGGTTCTTTGGGCTTTCAATTTGTGCTGTTTCTTGAGAAACATCAGATGTAAGGGCACAGATAAACACTAGCGACAGGATTGCTAGAAAAGGGTGGTGCAATGGAAAGATTTAATGTAACACCACCCTGTTAGTAACCCACTCTTAGCACATCTAATATGCTGAGAACCTCAGAAAATGGAAGAGTCCCAAGGTTTTTTTAAAGCTTTAGAAGTCCTGATCTCTGTCCTCCCATTCGTTTAGAGATCCCAAAGACTTGAATAGCTAGAAGATTCAAGCTAGAATAGATTCTAGCTTGAAGAAGCTAGAATCACCCGAGAAGCCGGCTTTATTCCCTCCGGCCACCTGGAAGAAGAGGAAAGGAGGCAGGGTTTGGTGTTTGCTTGAGTTTAGTATCTTCCAACTCTCAGCCTCCAAATTAGTGTAGGAGAATTTTGCTTTCCAGTTTACCTGGGGAAGTAGATACTCAGAGCAGAATAAAATTCTGGGTGCCATACATTCCAAATAATGAGCTTAAAATGTACTTAAGGGACTCTTCCATGTGAGCAAAAGAGCTACTACAGCAAAACTAAGTGCTAAAATGTGGTTCTATGGGGGCGTGGTGGATTACTCCCGTAATCCTAGCATTCTGAATGCTAGCATTCTGGGAGAACCGAGGCGGGTGGATTGCCTGAGCTAATGAGTTGGAGACCAGCCTGAGCAAAGCGAGACCTCCAAAAATAGGTGGGCGTTGTGGCTGGCACCTGTAGTCCCAGCTACTTGGGAGGCTAAGGCAAGAGTTTGAGGTTGCTGTGGGCTGTGACACCAGGGCACTCTACCTAGGGCTGGCGACAAAGTGACACCGTCTAAAAAAAAGATTATGGTACTGAAGAGAATTTAATGGAGTCCAGAGGGGAGGAACTGCTATCTAGAATGGACGGGGAAAGAGGTAAGATTTAAGCTGGGCTTGGTAGGATATGAAGAATTTCTGTAGGCAGGGAGTTGGGAAAAGCCTTCTTTAGATGTGTAAACAGCATGTACAAAGGCAGGAAAAAGGCATCATGTTTGGGGACTGGGGACACTGTGTACAAGGGTGTTTAGGCTGGAGCAGAGTGTTAGGAAAGTAACGAGAAGTCAGCTCCAGATTTGGGTTGGGATGAGGCTTTGAAGCCACAGCCAGGGAGTTTGTGGGGAAGTATTTTAGATTTGGGTCATAATTTATGTATAATAATTATAATTATGTAATAATTAGATATATGTAATAATTTAGGGAAGAATTATTTTAAAACTATTCCAAAGAGATTTGATACAGTGTAGTAGCTATGAGGCCAGTTAGGAAGCCACCCTTGATAAAAAGGGCAGGATCTCTTCCTTTCAGCCAGAGATCCCATTTTCCAGTAATTCACCAAAACAGTGAACACAAGGGAAAGAGGAGAGGCACCTGTTACATGTTCTCTAGGCCTTTTAGAAAATAAGGAGTTGTTCCTTTGGCCACATACATGCGAATCTATAAGAAAGGTGATATAGTAGAAATCAAGGGGCAAGATTCTTGCCAAGAGGATTAATGTTTGTAGTAATATTAAGCACTAACTGCCAAGGCAGCTTCCTAAAACATGTGAAGGAAAAAGATCAGCCAGAGAAGGAAGCCAAAGGAGAAAGGTACCTGGGTTCAACTAAAGTGCCAGCCTGCTCCACCCAGAGAAGCCCACTCTGTGAGAACCAATGGAAAGGAGCCTGAGCTGCCAGAACCTATTCCCCTCTGAATTCCTGGCATAAGAGTTGTAAAAAACAAAAGGCTTCTGTAAAAAAAAAATACAAATTTAAAAGGGCAGGATTAGAGAATGGCAGGGCATATAGAAACAAAACCGTTAAATGTTAGGCTGGACGCGGTGGCTCATTGCTGTAATCCTAGCACTCTGGGAGGCCCAGGCGGGTGGATCACAGGTTGGAGACCAGCCTGAGCCAGAGCAAGACCTCATCTCTAAAAACAGCTGGGTTGGCAACGCCCGTAGCTCAGTGGGTAGGGTGCTAGCCACATACACCAAGGCTGGCGGGTTCGAACCTGTCCCGGGCCAGCTAAAACAACAATGACAACTGCAACGAAAATTAGCTGTGCCTTGTGGCAGGCAGGCACCTGTAGTCCCAGCTACTTGAGAGACTGAGGCAAGAGAATCACTTGAGCTCAAGAGTTTGAGATTGCTGTGAGCTGAGATGCGACAGCACTCTACTGACATACCACAGCACTCTACTGACATAGTGAGGCTCTGTCTCAAAAAACAACAACAACAACAGCAAACATAGCCAGGTGTTGTGCCCAGCAACCATAGTCCCAGCTACTTGGGAGGCTGAGGCAAGAGAATCACTTA
Organism: Nycticebus coucang; assembly: GCF_027406575.1. Lineage (NCBI taxonomy): Eukaryota > Metazoa > Chordata > Mammalia > Primates > Lorisidae > Nycticebus > Nycticebus coucang. The sequence continues at coordinate 84,144,683 of NC_069796.1, forward strand.
AGCCCAAGAGTTGGATGTTGCTGTGAGCTGTGACGCACAGCTCTCTACTGAGGGTGACATAGTGAAACTCTGTCTCCAAAACAAACAAACAAACAGAAAAAACAACATTAAATGTTGAGCTGCAGAATGGTTCATTGGATGCAGGAGGATAGGGTAAAAGAGGAACCAAAGCCAACACTGAAGGTTTGAGCTTGGGTGACTGGAGGTGAAGTGAGACCCCAAAGAAAGCAGACTTGGCTGATTCTGGGTCTGGGCTCAAAATAAAGCAGGACTGGAGATAAGGATTTTTTTTTTTTGAGACAGAGTCTGATTATGTCGCCCTCAGTAGAGAGCCATGGTATCGCAGCTCACAGCAACCTCTCAAACTCTTGGGCTTAAGCAATTCTCTTGCCTCAGCCTCCCAAGTAACTAGGACTACAGGTGCCCACCACAACACTTGGTTATTTTTTGATTGCAATTTTTGCTGTTGTTTAGCAGGCCCAGGCCAGGCTTGAACCCGCCAGCCTCGGTGTATGTGACTGGCGCCCTACTCACTGAGCTACAGGCGCCGAGCCAAGGAGATAGGGATTGTTCGACTAAAGTATAACGTTACTGAAAGGACAGTATGCTACTGGGAACAAAACCTTGAAGAATGACATCTTTTCCTGATAATCCAAAAAAGTACTTTATTGTATTAAAGTATTTTATTAAGAGAAATGTTAATTTTATAGTTCCTAGTTGTATTCTGATTTTATGATATCATCTGCAAGATGGTTTTGAAAATACACTAGTTATAGACATTATATTAATAAAATGCACATGTCCTTTGACCCAGCAATTCTTTGGCTGCTATCTGATCAGTGTGTAGCTGCTGAAGGTTGGGGTGGCTATGGCAATTTCCTAAAATAAGACAACACTGAGGTTTGCTACATTGATTGACTCTTTTCCTGAAAGATTTCGCTGTAACATGTATACTGTTTGAGCCTGGCCTGCCTGAATTCTTTTTAAAAAAGGGGGGTGGGGGCGAAGGCCAGGTGCAGTGGTTCATGCCTATAACCCTAGCACTTTGGGAGACCAAGGCAGGTGAATCGCTTGAGCTCAGAAGTTCTAGACCAGCCTGAGCAGGAGTGAAATCCCATTTCTAAAACTAGCTGGGCGTGATGGCGGGTACCTGTAGTCCCAGCTGCTTGGGAGGCTGAGGCAAGAGGATCGGTTGAGCCCAAGAGATTAAAGTTGCTGTGAGCTATGATGCTACCGCACTCCAAAGAGTGTGGCAAAGTGACACTCTGTCTCAAAAAAAAAGAAAGAAAATAAAACGAAAAAGAAACTTATTTTCTTTATGAAGTACTCAGTCTGTAGCATTCTGTTATAGCAACAGAAAACAAGCTAAAACATACCACTTTTGTCAATTTGACTGAATCCTGACACTCTAGCCAAATTAGCCACAGACTCCTCAGATTTAGGGGTTCAGCCCCCCAGACTGTCTCACTTTAGATACCAGCTGCAAATGGGGTCCCCAGGTTACCCATATTTCTGTCCAGCCAACTACAAATTTGGGGGTTCCACAACCCCCCGTGAGGCTTCATAATTTGCTAGATTCTAGAGGTGGGGAAGCCCTCAGAGCACAAAACATTGCTCCAGGCATGTAAGTCTGCAAGCCTGGCTGCTGAAACTGCCTGTTTTAACCTGGAACCAGTTTATCTAATAGCTGCTGACACAACCTGCTGCAATTCAAACTAGTTTTACCCTGCTCTGTCACTCACCAATCAGAGCCTGCCAACTCCCCCAAACTTTACCAGGGCCAGTGGACTTTCTTGCAAAATAGTACTATCTGGTTACATACCAAAGAGCACCTAGTCTGTATGTATGCCACAAATTGCAAATTTTTTTTTTTTTGTTTTGTTTTTGTGGTTTTTGGCCGGGGCTAGGTTTGAACCCACCACCTCTGGCATATGGGACTGGCGCCCTACTCCTTGAGCCACAGGCGCCGCCCTGCAAATTTTTTTTTAATTTCTGGTTAATGTGAGGGTACAAGCAAGCAGGTCAAAATATTTGGTTTTGTTAGGTAGAGTTCTTCTTGTGGTTACGTCCAACACACAGAAAGTGTACCAACCTCCTCCTGCCCCCGTGCCCATCTAGTAAGAGCACCCAAACCCCCTTCCCCTCCCTTGTTACCCCCCCAAACTTGAATTGAAATGAGTTTTTCTCCTATTTGGGCATGCATTGGATCATCTACTGGCTTCATATTAGTGTAAATTGGATATTGGCTTTTCCATTCTTGTGATAATTTACTAGGAAGAACATATTTCAAGTCCATCCAGGATATTACAATAGATGTGAAGCCATCTTTTTGATTGCTGAATAGTATTCCACGGTGTGTATGTAGCACAATTTGTTAATCCATTCCCGAGTTGATGGGTATTTACGTTGTTTCTACATCCTGGCGATTGTAAACTGAGCTGCAATAAACAATCTAGTGCAAATGTTCTCATGGTAAAATGATTTTTTTCTTCTGGGTAGATGCCTAGTAGTGGGATTGTGGGGTCAAATGGAAGATCAAATTTGAAATATTTCAGAATTCTCCATATTTCTGTGGGATTACACCTGTGGTGCATCTTACAAGGGTACATGTGAAACTTAGTAAATGTAGAATATAAATGTCTTAACACAATAACTAAGAAAATGCCAGGAAGGCTATGTTAACCAGTGTGATGAAAATGTGTCAAACGGTCTATAAAACCAATGTATGGTGCCCCATGATCGCGTTAATGTACACAGCTATGATTTAATAATAAAAAAATAAAAATAAATAAAGAATTCTCCATATTTCTTTTTTTAATTTTTTGTTTGTTTGTTTTTTACAGTTTTTGGCTGGGGCTGGGCTTGAACCCACCACCTCCGGCATACGGGGCTGGCGCCCTACTCCTTTGAGCCACAGGCACCGCCAGAATTCTCTGTATTTCTTTCCAAAGAGGCTGTGTGAGTTAGCAGTCCCACCAACAGTGTAAAAGACTTACCCCAAATTGCAATTCTTGATTCCCAAATAATATATTTTAAATATAGAGATTTGTCTCATATTTTATTTGACTTCAACACAGAATTCAGGAAAGTACTTTTCTTAACATTTATACCCGTTTATTATAAAGTATATAATTCAGGAACAGCCAAATGGAAGAGTTGCATGAAGTAAGGGATAGGGTGTGGGAAGCATCCATGCCCTCTCTGATAGGCCACCCTCCCGGCATCTCAATTGTTGATCACCTCTCCAAACCCCATGGCTAGGACTAAATCATTGGCCCTTGGTGATTGAACTCAATCTCTAGACTCTCTCCTATCTCTGGAGGTGGGAAATGGAGGATGAAAAATTCCAGCCCTCTGATCATATGGTTTGTTCCTTCGGCTACCGGTCCTCATCCTGAAGCTGTCTAGGGGCTTACCAAGAGTCACTGCATTGGGATGGACTCAGGTGTGGTTAAAAGGGGCTCATTATGAGTAACAAGACACTCTTTTGTCACTCAGGAAATTACAAGGATTTTAAGAGCTCTGTTCGAGCAACAGGGAGCAAATGATCAATCCCCACTACCAGCCTCAGGCAAAAATGTATCTGCTTTCTGAGGATAAGATTTGTCTTTTCTAGAGCTTCATATAAATGAAATTTTCTTTTTTAGTATCTGTTGACTCTTGACTGTTGCTTGCTCTTTTTTTTAATAAATCGTAAATTTGTACATTGATGCATTTATAGTGTACTGCTTTGATATACAACGTGAAATGCTTACATTGAACTAGGTAATACATCCATCACAATCATACTCATTTCTTTCTCTTTTTTTGTCCTAAATTGTTTATTAGGTTATGAATTTTACAAACATTACTTATATTAGCGGTAACGGTGGAGCTGGAGAGTAATGTGTCTTCTCCAAGCTGCATGGCCGGAACCACCAATAGTCCGGTGGAACTTAAGGCCCTTTCCAAGGCCACGGCTCTTCCGGCCTGCAGATGTTAGCCCACGCATCTTCCTGTGCTGTGGACTGGTTTGGTGATCCACTGGGTGTCAGGATTTCTTCTCATAGCTTTATGGAATGGATCAATGAGGATAACCTCAAAAAATTTGTAGGTTGAATCTTCACCAACCCAGTAAGAATTCAGGACTCTTAGAGCCCCGCAGTGGTGTCCAGCGCGCTCCTCAGCAACAGACTGCAGGCTTCAGCAAACTTTAGACAGTTAACACCATGATGCACAGGCTTCCCATAGGAACCACCCTTAGGAACTGGGCATTTGCAGCCACCAAGGCGCACACGAATCCTGTATATGACATAACCTTGCTTAGCCTCGTATCCCAATCTGCGTGCTTTATCCGGCCGGGTGGGGCGGGAAGCCCTGTGGAGCGCAGAGAGCGGGCCGGTACTGCCAGCAGCGGACCCTCAGAAGGAAAGCGCATTACATCAGACTGCTTCTTCCTCCACAGCTCCTGGATGTACTTGTATGCACCCATCTTGGCTCACCTGATGGCTGCTGCCAGACGGAAAGGAACGGGCCTTTCTCCCACAATCCCTTTTGGGCCATCATACTCATTTGTTTTTTAATAGTTTTGAAATGTACCATTGCATCTTGCACAGTAGGTGAGGTTCCCCAAATGCCCTCCTTCCTCCTTTATCCCCCCTCCCCTCCCCTCTCTTTCCTCTTCCCTTCTACTTTCTGGACTATACTTAAGTTTTGCCATTCATATGAATGTGTAGGTTATTATATATTGATTTCATGGTAGTATTGAGTACATTGGATACTTTTATTCCATTCTTGAGATACTTTACTAAGAAGAGTATGTTCCAGCTCCATCCAGGTAAACATAAAAGACGTGAAGTCTCCGTTCTTTTTATGGCTGCATAGTATTCCATAGTATACATACTACAAATTTGTTAATCCGTTCATGGGTCGATGGGCACTTGGGCTGTTTCCATGTCTTGGCTCTTATGAATTGGGCTGCAATAAACATTCTGGTGTAAATGTCTTTGTTGTAAAATAATTTTTGATCGTCTGGGTATATACCTAGTAGAGGAATTGCAGGATTGAACGGTAGATCTACTTTAGTTCCTTGAGTGTTCTCCAAACTTCTTTCCAAAAAGGTCGTATTAGCTTGCATTCCCACCAGCAGTGTAGAAGTGTTCCCTTCTCTCCGCATCCACACCAACATCTGTAGTTTTGGAATTTTGTGATTTGGGCTAATCTTACTGGAGTTAGATGATATCTTAAAGTGGTTTTGATTTGCATTTCTCTGATGATTAAGGATGATGAGCATTTCTTCATGTGTTTGTAGGCCATGCGCCTGTCTTCATCAGAGAAGTTTCTGTTCAAGTCTCTTGCCCACATAGAAATGGGGGTTATTTGTTCCTTTCTTATTGATTAGTTTGAATTCTCTGTAGATTCTAATTATCAGACCTTTGTCAGAAGCATAACCTGCAAAAATCTTCTCCCATTCTGAAGGTTGTGTTTCCTTTACTTACTGTGCTCTTGGCTGTGCAAAAGCTTTTTAAATCCCAGTATAGGATTTTTGGTGTTGCTTCAATTGCCCCGGGGGGTGGGGAGGAGGGTGGGGGGAAGGGGTTCTCCTCATAAAATATTCTCCCAGTCCAATTTCTTCAAGCATTTTCCCTGCACTCTCTTCTACTATTTTTATAGTTTCATGTCTTAAGTTTAAATCTTTTATCCAGTGAGAATCAATTTTTGTTAATGGTGAAAGGTGGGGGTCCAGTTTCAGTCTTCTGTAGGTCGCCAGCCAGTTCGCCCAGCATCATTTGTTAAATAAGGAGTCGTTCCCCCACTGAATATTTTAATAGGCTTGTCGAAGATCAAATGACAATATGTAGCTGGGTTCAACTCTTGGTTCTCTATTCTGTTCCATAAATCTACCTCCCTGTTTCTGTGCCAGTACAATGCTGTTTCGATCACTATAGATTTATAGTATAGCCTGAAGTCTGGTAACGTGGTACCTCCTGATTTGTTCTTATTTCTGAATAATGTATTTGCTATTTGAGGTTTTTTCTGATTCCATATAAAACAAAACACTATTTTTTCAAGCTCTTTAAAGTATGACAATGATGCTTTAATATGGATTGCATTAAATCTGTAGATTGCTTTGGGTAGTATGGACATTTTAACAATGTTGATACTTCCTAGCCATGAGCATGGTATGCTTTTTGTTAACATCTTCAGCTATTTCTTTTCTCAGAGTTTCATACTTCTCTTTATAGAGATCTTTCACGTCCTTTGTTAGGTAAATTCCCAGATATTTCATCTTCTTTGTCACTACTGTAAAAGGAATAGAGTCTTTGACTATATTTTCAGCTTGACAATTTTTGGCATATATAAAAGCTACTTATACATAAGTATTAATTTTGTATTCTGAGATGCTGCTGTATTCCTTGATCATTTCTAAGAGTTTTGAAGTTGAGTCCCTAGGATTTTCCAGGTATAGGATCATATCATCAGCAAAGAGTGAGAGCTTGATCTCCTCTGACCCTATTTGGATACCCTTGATCACTTTCTCTTGCCTGATTGTGATGGCTAAGACTTCCATAACTATGTTGAATAGCCGCAGAGACAGTGGGCATCCTTACCTCATTCCTGATCTGAGTGGAAATGTTTTTAATTTTACACCATTCAATATGATATTGGCTGTGGGTTTGCTATAGACGACCTCTGTCAGTTTAAAAAATGTCTCTTCCCTCAAATTAATCTGAAATAAATAAATACATAAATGAAAAAAAATAAAAAATTTAAAATGTCCCTTCCATGCCTATTTTCTTAAGAATTCTGATCATGAAAGGATGCTGGATATTATCAAAGGCTTTTTCTGTGTCAATTGAGAGAATCATATGGTCTTTGTTTTTTATTTTATTGATGTGAAGTATTATATTTATAGATTTGCATATGTGGAACCAACTCTTTAATCCTGGAATAAAATCAACTTGATCATGGTGTATAATTTTTTTGATGTATTGTTGAATTCTGTTTGCTAAGATCTTTTTTTTTTTCTTGGAGATAGAGTTTCACTATGTCACCCTTGGTAGAGTACCATGGTGTCCCAGCTCACAGCAACCTCAAACTCTTGGGCTCAAGAGTTTGCCTCAGCCTCCCAAGTAGCTGGGACTATAGGTGCCTGCCACAATGCCCGGCTATTTTTTGTTGCCGTGGTAATTGTTGGTTAGCTGGCCCCGGGGCCAGGCTCAAACCCTCTACCTTCCGTGTATGTGGCTGGCACTGTAACCACTGTGCTGCAGGTGCCAAGCCTGCTAAGATCTTGTTGAATATTTTTGCATCAATATTCATTAATGATATTGGTCTATAATTTTCTTTCTTTGTTGAATCCTTTCCTGGTTTGGGGATCAGGGTGATATTTGCTTCATAGAATGTGTTGGTAAGTATTTCTTCTTTTTCTTTTTCTTTCTTTTTTTTTTTTTTTTTAGAGATGGAGTCTCACTTTGTTGCACATGGTAGAGTGCCGTGGCATCACAGCTCACAGCAACCTCCTGTACTACAGCTGCCGAGCATCTTTCTGGGCTTAGGCGATTCTCTTGCCTCAGTCTCCCAAGTAGCTGGGACTACAGACGCCTGCCACAACACCCAGCTATTTTTGTTGTTGTTGTTGTTGCAGTTTGGCCAGGGCCAGGTTCGAACCCGCCACCCTCGGTATATGGGGCTGATGCCCTACTCACTGAGCCACAGGCGCCACCCAGTATTCATTCTTTTTCTACGCTTTGGAAAAGATTGTATAATATAGGTACTAGTTCCTCTTGAAAGGTTTGATAGAATTTGGATGTGAAGCCATATGGTTCCGGACTTTTCTTTTTTGGGAGATTTCGTATTGTTGATGCTACTTCGGTGATTGATATAGGTCTATTCAAGATTTCTAATTCTTTCTGGTTGAGTCTAGGAAGGTGATGTGCTTCCAGGTATTAGTCCATTTCCTTCAGATTTTCATATTTCTGGGAATGAAGATTTTTGTAGTAATCATTGAGGATTTTTTGATAATTTCTGGGGTTTCTGTTGTTATTTCTTCTTTATCGTTTCTGACAGATGATATTAGAGATTTTACTTTTCTGTTTCTGGTTAGGTTGGCCAAAGGTTTATCAATTTTGTTAGTCTTTTAAAAAAACCAACTTTTTGTTTCGTTGATCTTCTGAATGATTATTTTGTTTTCAATTTCATTTAATTCTGCTCTAATTTTGGTTATTTCTTTTCTTCCGCTGAGTTTGGGGTTGGAATGTTCTTCCTTTTCTAGCTGCTTGAGATGATCCATTAAGTTGTTGGCTTCCTCTCTTTCTGTTGTCTTTCTTTCTTTCTTTCTTTCTTTTTTTTGAGACAGAGTCTCACTATGTCACCCTGGGTAGAGTGCTGTGGTGTCACAGCTCAAAGCAAACTCCAACTCTTGGGCTCAAGCGATTCTCTTGCCTTACCCTCCCAAGTAGCTAGGACTACAGGTGCCCACTACAATGCCCAGCTATTTTTTTTGTCGCAGTTGTCATTGTTGTTTAGCTGGCCCAGGCGGAGTTCGAACCTGCCACCCTTGGGGTACGTGGCTGGCGCTGTAACCAGTGTCCTACAGCCACTGAGCCTCTTTCTGTTTTCTCGATGGCTTCCATTGCTATAAATTTCCCTCTTAGGACTGCCTTTGCAATATCCCATAGGTTTTCATAATTTGTGTCTGCATTATTGTGCCTTCATTTTGTTCCAAAGTAAGTGAAATCTTACAGTGTTTTGTAACTACCTTCTTTCAATCAATGTACTATTTTTTTTTTTTTGCAGTTTTTGGCGGGGGCAGAGGTCCGAACCCACCCCCTCCGGCATATGGGGCCCGGCGCCCTACTCCTTTGAGCCACAGGCGCTGCCCCCTATTTTGAGATCCTCATCTATGTTGTATCACCACTAGTTTGCTCAGCTGCTGAGTATTCTATTGTGTGAATATACCACAGTTTACTTATCCCTTCTTCAGGTACTAGGCACCTGGGCTGTTTCTAGTTTTTGGCTTTTATGATATAAAACTGCTATATATATGGTATACAATTCTTTGAATAGACATATGTTTTAATTTTCTCTTAATAACCTGACATCTTCCTTTTTCTTGATTTACTACCTAAATGATCAATTTTCCTATCCTTTTACTTCCTGTGAAAAACTGTGTAGTAAATTTTCTTGAAATCTCACACATCTAAAAATGTCTATTCTACTGTCACGTGGTCACATTGTTTTGTAAAAACTTTATTATCTTTTACATACCATAATTTGCCCATTATAAATGAATGATTCATTTTCCTAGTAAATTTGTAGAGGTGTGCAACCATTACCATAATTCAGATTTAGACTATCTCTACCTCCAAAAAGTTCTTTGTGCCCATTTGCAGTCAACTTCTAGCCATCCCTAGATAACCACTGAAATGCTTCTCCCCCACACATTTATAGATCCCCCCTTTTAGATATTCCACATAAATGCCATCGTATAGCATGGTCTTGTTGTGCCCGAGTCGCGGGATCCCCCACATAAATCACCCAGAGACCAAGTCCGATGCAAAAGCAAGAGGTTGTTTATTTACAAACTCAAGCCCAGGCTTCCTGGTCCTGGTGCAACAGGAGAGCAGAGAAGCCCCGATCTCGATCTCGAAAAGGAGGGAGGTTTTAAGGATACAGAAAGGAAAAAAAGGGAGGGGGTGTGAGGTGAGCCACTGAGACGAGCTGATGGGGATTTGGGGGACTGAGCAGTATTTGTCCTTGGCTGTCTGGAGAGTGCTGTTATTGCTGGAGCAGACATTGTGTAAGAGTGCGGATCATGGGGCAAGGATGGGGGTCGTGGGAGGGAGCAGGTTGCCTAATGCCTTTGGTATGCAGCTACAAAATGAAGGCTGAGGGACAAGATAAAGTTAGTTTTAACAAAATGGAGTTAACTTGGTTTTTTTTTCTTCTTTTTTTTGCAGTTTTGGGCCAGGGCTGGGTTTGAACCTGCCACCTCTGGCATATGGGACGGGTGCCCTACCCCTTTGAGCCACAGGCACCACCTGTTAACTTGGTTTTTATTTTCCCCCCTTTTCTTGTACCTAGAAGATCCAATCATGGGTCTTCAGTGCGTTTTACGAGCCCTAGCTTATGCCATTGCTGGTGTGTTCAGTGCTGAGGAGGGTATACTGTGCCTGTAAGACCATTAATTGAACAATATTACTTCTAGCTCGGATGAAAGCCAGTAATTTGTTAATTATGCAGGGGTCGAAAGTTAATAGCAGTAATAGGATTACAAGTGGGCCGGCCCACTATGGTTGAAATTAAAGTTGTGAGCCTGGGTGACTCGCTGAACAAAGATTCATACCAGCTCTGAGACTGTTCCCGCTCAAGTTTTGTTTTGCGGAGACCTTTTCTCACTAACTCCATGGACTGACTACTCCTGAGTGGTCAGTATAAAAACAGCATTCTTCTCCTAGGGCTGCGCATAACCCACCTTGCTAAAGGAACAGTAAGTCTAGTCCCCGCCTATTTTGGAGTACTACTTCAGAGAGGGAAGTTAGGGATTCTTGAAGGTGGGAAATGGAGTTTTCTATTCTTTCTATGTCTAAGTCTATTGCAGCGTGCAGAGCTCCGTAGTTCTTGTCTTGTAGGACTAAGGAGATTCCTGTGCCTGCTCCTCCTATACTTAGTCCCATGAGCTAGAGTTATTGCTGTGACTGGTTCTCTTGGTTCTTGTAAGTGTGTCTGCAGCTGATTCGTATGCCTGATATAAGTCTTCTTCTGAGTGATAGATTAGCTTGGGGATGAGCTGCACTAAGACACAAAAGCCCCAGGTTAAATCAAGGACTGCCCCATGTAGACACGGGGTGAGCCCTGTTGAGCAAGCCCACCAGGAATTGTTGGTGGGAATTATATATCCAGTCCTATCCCAGGTGAGAGTTTGATTACATAGATGTTGGTATGGGGGGGGTGGGGTGTGTGTGACCTATACAGGTTCCTTGTCCTATAATGGACTGTAGGGTGACTTGGGGCTTACACTGTTGCCAACGGCAGTCACTAGCCTGGGAGCTGATCTTAGATTTGCTTATTAGGGCAATTCCCTCATAGTATGGGGGTCTGGCTTCTACACATAACCAACAGGACTCAGTAAGGTCTGGTCTGGAAGTATTTAAGACCTGGCATGTAGCAATGACTAATTTCCAAAGTGGATCGGGATCTGTGGTAGGCATAGGTGTGGGGTTTAGAATTAGACTTTGGGTACTAAATGCTCGGTCCGGGGAATCAGGGGAGCCATGGAGCCTGGGGGTGACTACAGGGGGAGGCTGAAGCACTATATTGGGGCCCACTGCAGCAGGCTTATCACTAACAAGGGTGTATAAGATTTTGAGTTGGAAAACATTACCTGGGTCTGCGCCGTGTGCGTTGTACAGTCTCACACCCCACCATTTGCTGAATTCCCAATCTAGCATTTGCTTTCCTTTCTCCGTAAAGGTGATACTGACTATGTCATGTTTGGGGCCTCCTGCACAGGTGTGCCCTCTCCAAACACCCTTCCTTTACTAGGATCAAGTCTCCTTGTCTTGGGGGGTTCCACCATAATTGCCTGGTGGAAACACAGTTCCATGAGTTAGAGAAATATGAACTTGCTCCCCCACACTTATTAGGAAGGTGACCGGGGCAGACATAAAAGTACCTGGTTAGAGTATTGCTGGATCAATATGACTGCCACCCTGAGGGGCAGGGTCTAATCCCTACTGGATCATATAGGTCGACTAAGAGCTCCAGGAACCAAGTACCCTTAGGGTAAATTCCAGAGGTCTAGTTGAGCACCGTCCCTGTGCTGGCATCTGTAACTAGCCATGTTACCTTAACAAGGCAATGAGGGTTAGCGGTGAGGGATATAATCAGCAAGGCAGAGTAAGTCAGTAAGTGGTACACATACGGTGGCATCAGGGATCCTGGCATTTCTGCAGTTTGAGCTTCAGTGAGTTATCAGGGTCCCATCGGAGTTTCTACTGGGGGGTGGAGTCTTCTTTGATGACGAACGGGTCGGCTAGGCGAACGTGCGTGTAATGTATCCAGGAGGTGATGCCGTCAACCTTGAGTGCGGTGGGAGTAACGAGGACCACGGTGTATGGGCCCTTCAACTAGGGCTCCAGCACTTTTCGTCGGTGATGTTTCACGGACACCCAGTCTCCAGGCTGGAAAGCGTGTGGTTCAGGGACAGGTCCTGAACTGTAGAGGGCTATAAATTTCTCCCAATCAGCTCGTTGTGTCTTTTGATAGAAATGTAAAGTTACTGCATAATCTTTCCAAGCTTTAAAATCTGGGCCCTTTGAAGTGAGGGCATTGTAATGCAATTTAGGGACTATGGGGGGTTGTCTTCCAAAGAGAATTTCATAAAGAGAGTTTTTCCTAAAAGGTAGGGTGAGTTTTGCACCCTGTACAGGGCAAAGGGGAGGAGAGACACCCAGTCACCGCCAGTCTCCATGATTAATTTAGTCAGGGTCTGTTTTAGGGTGCGGTTCATCTGCTCTACCTGCCCTGAACTTTGGGGCCGATAGGCACAATGCAATTTCCAATTAGTCCCCAAGGCTTCCGTTAGACTCTGCACTACCTGAGAAGTAAAAGCTGGGCCATTATCTGATCCTATCTAGTTAGGAATTTCATATTTAGGCATTATATCTTCTAGTATTTTCTTTGCTACTACCTGCGCAGTCTCCTTTCTGGTCGGAAATGCTTCTACCCATCCTGAGAATGTATCTACGAAAACAAGGAGATATTTGTATCCATATTTACCTGGCTTAATTTCAGTAAAGTCCACTTCCCAGTACGTACCTGGCTTCGTCCCACGCGCTCTGGACCCTGGATTGTGGGAGCTAGATACACTGTTAGTCACAATACATACTTTGCATGAAGTTACGACTTCATTAATTTTAGTAATCTGGTTTTGTATTTTGATTTTGGCGTGGTGCAGCAAGTCTTTCATTTTGCGTGACCCTACGTGGATGGATGAATGGATCCTATGGAGGATTTCCTGTCCCAGTTTTGCTGGCACAAGCGCTTTGCCATCACAGGTTACGTACCATCCGTTGTACTTCTCAGGGGAGTGGGCCTGTGGGATCTGCTTTATCCATTTTAGGTCTTCCGGAGTATACTCCAGGAATGCTGGAAGGGTTTGGGATCCAGGGTCTGGCAATGTAGTAACAGGAAGCTCTTGGATAGCTGAAGTGGCTGCAGTCCTGGCAACCTGGTCAGCCTGCCGGTTGCCTCTGACCACAGGGGAGTCGCCCCGCTGATGGCTAGGGCAATGAATGATGGCTAGTTTCTGGGGAAGCCATAAGGCTTTTAGGAGGTCGAGTATTTCATTTTTATTTTTGATAGTCTTTCCCTCTGCCGTAAGGAGTCCTCTCTCCTGGTAAATTGCCCTGTGTATGTGGGCAGTGGCGAAGGCATATCAGCTATGGGTATAGATGTTAAGTCTTAGGCCTTTCCCCAGCGTCATGGCTTGTGTTAGAGCTATGAGCTGACGTCCCAGCCGGGAGGGGCTCTGCCCAAACAGTCTCAGTCTCAGACACTACTGCTGCTCCCGCGTACCTGCAGCCACCTTGTATGAAGCTGCTCCCATCTGCGTACCAGGTGGCCTCTGCGTCAGGGAGGGGCTGGTCCGTAAGGTCCTGGCATACGCTGTGAACCTGGGCTAGTATGTCAACACAGTTATGGAGGGGGACGTCTAGGTCCAGATTCGGCAGTAGGATTGCCAGATTGAGAGAGGTCTTTGGTAGGAACCGGATTTGTGGGGGGTTCAGCAGAAGGCCCTGGTAGTGGGCGAGTCGTCCCTCAATGGCGTGAGGGGTCATGATCAACAGTTCTTGCCCTTAAGTTAATTTATCTGCGTCTTTAACCAGCAATGCAGTAGCTGCAATGATGCGTAGGCATGGGGGCCAGCCTGCCACTACAGGGTCTAGTTTCTTTGACAGGTAGGTGACCGGTCAGGTCCAGGGACCAAGCGATTGAACAAGCACCCCTTTTGCTACGCCTTTGTGCTCATCTACATACAGATGAAAGGGCTTGGGAATATCTGGGAGTCCTAGGGCTGGGGCCGAGAGCAAAGCTCGTTTCAGGGCCTGGAAGGCTCTTTCTCGTTCTGTGCTTCACTGGAAAGGCAGGCTGTCCTGGGTGGCTTCATAGAGGGGCTTTGCTATCTCCGTGAACTCTGGAGTCCACAGACGGCAGAACCTGGCTGACCCAAGGAACTCCTGCACTCCTCGCTGTGTGATCGGGGGTGGGGTGGGGTGGGTGGGATTTTCAGAACTGTTTCTTTTTTTGCCTGAGACAGCCACCGCTGCCCATCCTTAAGGATGTACCCCAGATAACTCACAGTTTGTTGACAAATCTGAGCCTTCTTGGCAGAGGCCCGGTACCCGAGAGCTCCTAGTGCAGTCAGCAAGTCCTGGGTGCCTTAGTGGCATTCTGCTTCTGTCTCGGCTGCGATCAGAATGTCATCTACATACTGTAAAAGAGTCAGGTAAGGGTGCTGCTGCCGGTACTCACTCAGGTCCTCGTGTAGGGCTTCATCAAAGATGGTGGGGGGAATTCTTAAACCCTTGTGGCAGCTGGGTCCAGGTAAGTTGACCATGGATCCGTTGCTCTTCATCGTTCCACTCAAAGGCGAACATTGCCTGGCTCTGGGGGGCTAGCGGGAGGCTGACGAAGGCATCTTTTAAGTCAAGAACAGTGTACCATACTCGATCGGGGTAAGAGCACTTAATAGTGTATAAGGGTTTGGGACGGTGGAGTGGATGTCTAGTACCCGCTTGTTGACCTCTCTTAGGTCCTAGACTGTTCTATAGTCATTAATCAGTGGCTTTTTTACAGGCAACAGGGGAGTGTTCCATGCAGATTGACAGGGCACTAGTATCCCACTCTTAAAAAGCCTCCAGATGTGAGGTGTGATGCCCCGCCGGGCCTCTTGAGACATGGGATATTGCCGTACTCATACGAGTTCAGCCATCGGCTTGAGCTCTACGATGACTGGTGGTCGGTGGGCAGCTAGCCCCACTCCTCCAGTCTCAGCCCAGGCAAGTAGGTAGGTTTTTGGCCATACAGTGACATCTGTCGGCTGATGGCCCTCAGGCTGCTGCTGGTGCAGTCTGTACTCATCTTCAAGTTGTAGGGTGAGTATTTGTATGGGACTCCCATACTGGTCTGTGACAAGGGGTCCTTCATCTTTGAAGATGATATGAGCCCCTACCTTGGTTAGGAGGTCTCGCCCAAGGAGGGGGTAGGGACAGTCTGAGAAGACCATGAACACATGGGATACTGGCCCACGCCTAAGTCCACAGTTCTTCGGGTAGTCCATGAATATTGTTTGATGCCCGTGGCCCCCTGGACCCATGATTTCCGGGCATCCATAGGGCCGTGGTCCTGTGTCAGGACTGAATGCTGGGCTCTGGTATCTACCAGGAAATTAATTGGGGTCCCCTCCACTCTGAGAGTTACCTGGGGCTCAGGGAGGGGTGGCGAGCCCTGACCCCCCCTACCCTTCAAGCACGCTCAGTTCCAAGACTGGCACTGAGGGGGGGCATGAAGGTCTGGGAGATGGTTTCTTGGGGCACTCATGGGCCCAGAGTCCATGTCCCTTACAATAGGCGCACCGGTCCTTCTGGAGGCAGAGCCTTTCCCCGCCTGGGGAGCCCTCCTTACCTCCTGCTGCCTGTTGGCGCAGCCGCCTGTTGCTTTCATCCGAGGTCGCGGCCGTGGAGGCCAGGAGGATCCTGGCTAATTCCTGGGTCTGTCTTTTAGCCGCCCTCATTTGCTTTTCTTCGGGGGTCTCATGGTTGTTGTAGACTCTTTCAGCAACTTCTAGGACTTTGAAGGACTTGAAGGACTTGAGGACTTCTAGTCTTCAGCAAAGACTTCTCCCCCAGTCTATCTATTCTCTACAGCTTGCGCTTAATGTCTGGAGCTGACTGATTAACAAAGAACATGACAACTGCTGCTCTATTCTCCTCAGCTTCAGGGTCTAGGGGTGTGTGCATGCGGAATGCCTCTATAATTGTTTCTAAGAAAGCTGCTGGGGGTTCTGTCTTTTCCTGCTGTACATTACCTACCTTGGCCAAATTAGTCGGCTTTCTAGCCGCTTTACGGAGAGCCCTCATCAGAGTCTGGCGGTAGACCTGGAGTCTTACCTGACCTGTTCCGGTATTAAAGTCCCAATCGGGGCGAGTAAGAGGAAAGGCGGCATCAATGCGAGCCTGGTTGAGGGTGGGGCTTCCGTCTGCGCCCTCGACAGCCTTCCTGGCCTCAGCCAAGATGCAGTTTTGTTCCTCAGTGGTGAAGAGAACCTGTAACAGTTGGTGACAATCGTCCCAGGTAGGCTGGTGGGTAAAAAGAATTGAGTCTAAGAGGTCAATCAAGGCAGTAGGTTTTTTGGAGAACTTAGGGTTCTGCATTTTCCAGTTATGGAGATCACGTGTGGTGCAGGGCCAGTAGTGATGCGGCTGATTTGGGGGGTCTGTTCCATCAGGGGGGCCTGCCGTGCGAAGAGGCAGCACTGTGGATTCTTCCGTCGGATCGCACAGGGCTCTACGGTAAGTGTGAGGTGGGCTCCGGTGGCTACCCTCTGGACCTGGGGCTGGAGTGGCCTCGCTGCCTGGCGGGCTCTGAGGAACAGGTGCCCCCCGAGGTGAGGGTTGATAGGGAGGGAGGAAGAGCACTTCTGGATCCGTTCCTCCTTGGAGGACTGGGGAGGGACAGTGGGTTCAGGGGACTTCTCCTTTTTCTCCTTCAATGCTTGGAGTTTAGCTACTTCCTTGCCTGATGGAGGAAGGAGGGGTTTTAACCATGATGGCGATTCCTCCACGAGGTCCTGCCAAGCAATTATATATGGGATCTGGTCCTGGTGCCCTGTCCTAGATTGATAGACTATATCTTTGACCTGAAAGATAATGGGGAGATGAAAAGTGCCCTCTGGTGGCCATCCGAGGTGGTACGCCGGCCATTCATTCCTGCAAAAAATCACAAGTTTACCTCTGGACACATTAAAGCCATACTCTCGGGCTTTGTCTTTGAAGTCCTGGAAATGAGTCAAAGTTAGGGAGGACGGGGTCATCTGCATCTGTCCTATGTCGCCCTCCAAATATAATAAAACACAGACAAAACAAATAACACACAAGATTCCTCCAGAAAACAGAAGGCTGCCCTTGCGGGTTCTCAGGCAAAACTGAAAATGAGACAACAGAGTAACCCCGTCTGGCGGTTGTGACGGGCCTTTTCTCTCAACCAGAAGGATCGCCGCTCCATGGTCTTCTTGGCCAGGGACTGAGGATTCCACGGGACGTCCCCACTTCTACTGTGTCGGGGATTCCACGTCCCGACTACAGATTCAACAAACGGAACCAACACGGACCAGGACAAGACAAATGCCGGCACACACACACTCACCTCCGGAGCAGGTACTCGGTGATTTTGGGGGGTTCTCCCGGACGAGACCCCAGATGTTGTGCTCAAGTCACGGGATCCCCCACATAAATCACTCAGAGACCAAGTCCGATGCAAAAGCAAGAGGTTGTTTATTTACAAGCTTGAACCCCGGCTTTCTGGTCCTGGCGCAGCAGGAGAGCAGAGAAGTCCTGATCTCGAAAAGGAGGGAGGTTTTAAGAGTACAGAAAGGAAAAAGGGAGTTGGTGTGAGGTGAGCCGCTGAGGCGAGCTGATAGGGGTTTTGGGGGTCTGAGTAGTATTTGTCCTTGGCTGTCTGGAGAGTGCTGTTATCACTTGAGCAGACGTTTTGTAAGAGTGTGGATCATGGGGCAAGGACGGGGGTCGGAAGAGGGAGCAGGTTGCCTAACGTCTTTGGTATGCAGCTACAAAATGAAGGCTGAGGTACAAGATGAAGTTAGTTTTAACAAAATGGAGTTAACTTGGTTCTTATAGTCTCTTGATCTGACTTCTTGGAATGATTTTATAGTTATGTTGTAGCATGTTTCAGTACCTCACTCGTTTTTCTTGCTGAATAACATTCCATCTATGGATGTATCACATTTTGGTCATTCAGTGAACAGTTGAAGGACATTTGGATTGTTTCTAGTTCTCAGCTATAATAGCTAATACTGCTATGAACATTTGTATATAAACTGCTATGAACATTTGTATATAAATCTTCATATGGACGTTTCCAATTCTCTTGGGTAGTACGTAGGAGTAGAATTGCTGACTTGTAACTTTATGCCTTTCTGGTTTTTTTTTTTTTTTTTTTGTAGAGACAGAGTCTCACTTTACCGCCCTCAGGTAGAGTGCCCTGACGTCACAGGACTCACAGCAACCTCCAACTCTTGGGCTTATGCGAGTCTCTTGCCTCAGCCTCCCAAGCAGCTGGGACTACAGGCGCCCGCCACAACGCCCGGCTATTTTTTTGTTGCAGTTTGGCAGGGGCTGGGTTTGGTTTAGTTTTGTTTTCAGACAAGGGTCTCACTCTGTTGCTTAGGCTAGAGTCCAGTGGCATCATCACAGCTCACTGCAACCTTAAACTACTGGACTAGAGCAATCCTTCTGCCTCAACTTCTGGAGTAGCTGGGACTACAAGCTACCATGGCCCGGTAATTTTTCTGTTTTTTTGCAGAGTCCAGAGTCTTGCCCTCAATTCAGGCTGGTCTCAAACTCCTGGCCTCAGGCGATCCTTCCACCTTGGCCTCTCAAAATGCTAGAATTAGGGCGGCGCCTATGGCTCAGTCGGTAAGGTGCCGACCCCATATACCGAGGGTGGCGGGTTCAAACCCGGCCCCGGCCAAACTGCAACCAAAAAATAGCCGGGCGTTGTGGCGGGTGCCTGTAGTCCCAGCTACTTGGGAGGCTGAGGCAGGAGAATTGCTTAAGCCCAGGAGTTGGAGGTTGCTGTGACCTGTGTGAGGCCAGGACACTCTACCGAAGTGAGACTCTGTCTCTACAAAAAAAAAAAAGCTAGAATTAGAGGCGTGAGCCACCAATCTGGCCCTGTTTTGCTTTTTAAGAAACGGCCAAATTGTTTTGCAAAGTGGCTGCTCCATTTTTACAATCACATATAGGAGGGTTCCAGTTTCTCTCATCATCGCCAAAGCTTGCTGTGGTCTTTTTGATAATATCCATCCTAGTAGAAATGTAATCTATCTCACTGTGGTTTGTTCCAAATCAATTGAGCCCCCTCTGGCAGTGCAGCTGTTAGTTTGCTTAGCCTGCCCGATCTTGATACAATTACCCTGCTGACTGAGCTTGGGGAACGTAGGCAGCTCCAGGCAAGAATGCCTCTCTTCTTGCTAGGTAGAGGTCAGATTTTCATGGATAAATGCCTCTCAATTTCTCCTTTGCTTTTGGTCAATTTCCAGAGCCCTAAGTGGTTTTCAAATTTTTTCCCCTCTAGTTTTAGAACTGTTTTCTGATGAGAGAATTTACTGATCTCCTCGCTCTGCCAAACCATTACTCCCATATTCCCATATACATACATACATACATATATATATATATATATTTTTTTTTTTCCTGTTTCCTCTTTTTCCTGTTTGCTTGTCTTAGTCTCTGTGTTTTATGTTACAAGTTTGTTTGCCTGGTCTGCATACTGGAATTACCTGGGAAGCTTTAAAAATCCCAGTGCCCAAGATGTACCCCAAAAGATTACATCAGAATTTTGGGGGGCAGGCCCGGTCATTTAAGAATCAAAATAATTAAATGAATTATAAGTCATGCAAAAATAGAAATTAGTAAGTCTATACCCTAATAAATAGTGGATCAATAAATAGGGAAGAAAGGCGACCTCATTCTTATAGTAGAATACTGATGGCCAAGTAGTTAAGTATGAAGTGAGTATCACAGTTAGAAACTCCTCATTTTGCCACCATCATAAAAAGATTGGATCAGGCAAGAATTGCAGTGGATGTGAAGTCTTGGGTAAAACGTTGATAAGGAACAAGAGATCTGCATAGTCTCAAAGTTCTACCCACAACAGAGAAGGCTTGTTTGCAATAGATAATACAATACCTATCTCTAGATGGAAACCCGAACTGGGCCAAAAATGCTGTAAAGGACAGTTAACAAACTGACAAAACTGCAACATGGACAGCATCCTGAAGTATTGTTATCAGTATGTATTCACAAAGTTGAAAACTACCTGTGATTATGTAAGAAAATACGCTGAAGTATTTAGGGGTAAAGGGCCAGTATGTATATAAATGGCTCAGAAATAAAGCAAATAATATAGAAACATTGACAGTGGTGATATCCGAATGAAGTGTATACAGTTGATTTTTATACAACTTTTTTTTCGAGACAGTCTCACTTGTCACCCTCGGTAGAGTGCTGTGGTGTCACAGCTCACAGCAACCTCAAACTCTTGGGCTCAAGCGATTTTCTTGTCTCAGCCCCCCAAGTAGCTGTGACTACAGGCCCCTGTCACAATGCCTGGCTATTTTTCTAGATGAGGTCTCACTCTGGCTCAGGCTGGTCTCGAACCTGTGAGCTCAGGCAATCCATCTGCCTTGGCCTCCCATGTGCTAGGATTATAGGCGTGAGCCACTGCACCTGGCTATACAATTTTAAAATTTGCAACTTTTTTAAACTTTGAAATTAATTCCAAATAAAAGTTTAAAAAGTCCAGAGCCTACTTGGGAAGTTAAAAGCCCAGAACATGATTCTGTTTTCTGCAGAATGCCTCTGCCTCAGCCTCAGGCTTTCCTTTAAATATAATAGACACCTGTGTAAAAGGAATTATTCAAGATAAACCAACCACATATGGGCTAGCATTTCAAAATATTAGGGCAGGGCCCATAGCTCAGTGGGTAGGACGCTGGCCACATGTACCAACGCTGATGGGTTCGAATCCAGCCTGGGCCAGCTAAAACAACAAAAAAAGTAGCCGGGCGTTGTGGTGGGCGACTGTAGTCCCAGCTACAAGGGAGGCCAAGGCAAGAGAATTGATTAAGCTCAAGAGTTTGAGGTTGCTGTGAGCTGTGATGTCACAGCACTCTACCCAAGGCAACAGCTTGAGGCTCTGTCTCAAAAAAAAAAAAAAAAAATTAACCCACCATACAATCTTATTTAAATGTGTATAAACACAAATCCACTATAAATCCATTAATTTGCAGCTCTCATGTAAAGATAAAACCATACAGGCTCAGCGCCTGTGGCTCAAATGGCTAAGGCGCCAGCCACATACACCTGAGCTGGCGGGTTCAAATCCAGCCCGGGCCCACCAAACAACAATGATGGCTGCAACCAACAAATAGCCGGGCGTTGTGGCGGGAGCCTGTAGTCCCTGCTACTTGGGAGGCAGAGGCAGGAAGGAGAATTGCTTGAGCCTAGGAGTTGGAGGTTGCTGTGAGCTGAGACACCATAGCACTCTATTGAGGGTGACACAGTGAAACTCTCTCTTGGAAAAAAATAAAATAAATAAATAAGACAACAAAAAATGTTTTTCTGCTGAAAGAAGTGCTATTTGGCCTGTGA
This sequence comes from Nycticebus coucang, assembly GCF_027406575.1. Lineage (NCBI taxonomy): Eukaryota > Metazoa > Chordata > Mammalia > Primates > Lorisidae > Nycticebus > Nycticebus coucang. The sequence continues at coordinate 84,166,120 of NC_069796.1, forward strand.
TCTGGTCTCAGTACCTGGAGGTGGGTGTTTTGGAGTTCAGCAGCCATGTGCTCTGTGCTATATCCACTCTCAGCCCATTTCACTCTTCCAATGACTTTAAATCTTCCATCCACCAGTGGGTCTCCTGGTGTCCATGCCTGCCTGCCTCCCTCCCTCCAGTCAGCCCTCACAAGCCAAACTCAGACCAAGGCTCTCAAGCTCTGTGGCACTGCCTGGTTGTGAGACAGTTATCCAGAGCAGAGAGAATATTTATCGGCTATTTTTTGTTCCAGATTTTTTTTCTGAAGACTGATTTTCTTTTTCTTTTGTTTTCTTTTTTGAGGCAGCCTTACTTTAGCCCTGGGTAGAGTGCCGTAGTGTCATACCTCACAGCAACCTCAAACTCCAGGGCTTCAAAAGATCCTCCTGTCTCAGCCCCATAAGTAGTTGGGACGACAGGGACCTGTCACCTGGCTAGTTTTTCTATTTTTAGTAGAGACAGGGGGCTCACTCTTGCTCAGGCTGGTCTCAAACTCCTGAGCTCAAGCAATCCACCCGCTTTGGCCTCCCAGAGTACAAGGATCACAGGCATGAGCCACTGGCCTGGGCCATCTGAAGATTGATTTTTTATTTTTTTATTTTTTTGAGACAGAGTCTTACTATTTGGCCCTCGGTGGAGTGTCGACATAGCTCACAGCAACCTCAAACTCATGGTCTTAAGCGATTCTCTTGCCTCAGCCTCCCTAGTAGCTGGGACCATAGGCACCTGCCACAACGCCCTGCTATATTTTTGTTGCAGTTGTCATTGTTGTTTTAGCTGGCCTGGGCTGGATTCAAACCCGCCAGCCCCAGTGTATGTGGCTTGCGCCCTACCCACTGAGCTACAGGTGCCACCTGTTGTTGTTATTGTCATTGTTGCTTAGCAGGCCCCGTCTGGGTTCTAAACCCACCAGCCCCAGTGCATGTGGCCGGCGCCCTAACCACTGTGCTACGGATGCTGAGACAGATTTTTTTTTTTTTTTTTTGAGACAGGTCTTCCTCTGTCACCAGGACTAGAATGAAGTGGCATCATCATAGTTCAAGGCAACCTCAGATTCCTGGCTCAAGCAATCCTGCTCCCTCAGCCTCCCAAAGTAACGGGGGCTACAGGTCCACCATACCCAGCTAACTTTTCTATTTTTAGTAGAGGCCGGGTCATGTTCTTGCTCAGGCTGATTTTTTCTTTTTTTTCCAGTTTTTGGCTGGGGTTTGAATCTGCCACCTCTGGTATATGGGACCAGTGCCCTACTCCTTCAGCTACAGGTGCCGCCCTGCTCAGGCTGATCTTAAACTCCTAAGCTCAAGCAGTCCTCCCACCTTGTCCTCCCAAAGTGCTAAGATTACAGGCATTAGACACCATGCCTGGCCTGAAAACAGAAAATTTAAACATTTCTTAATGGAGTACTTGCAGATTTCAAGGAACATCCATGGAATTAATTTAGGGAACACTGGCTTGGGAGTAGCATAGGGGCAGGAGCAATAGCAGCCCCTAGGCCACCACTTCACTCTCCTTTCTGCATCCCATCCATTCCTGTCACCACTGAGCCCTAGAGAAACACCAAAGACAGGAAGAATCCCAGCTGAAGGATAAACTATAGACACGCCACTAAATTTGTTCTTCCTAAAAAGACACTTTGCAAAAGCACAAAAGAAGATAGAAATGCTAAGTGAAACCTGTGGGTTTTTCTTTTTTTTTTTTTTGAGACGAAGTCTACTCTCACTCTACTATGTCATCCTCCGTAGAGTGCTGTGGCATAACAGCTCACAGCAACCTCAAACTATTGAGTTTAAGCAATTCTCTTGCCTCAGCCTCCCAAGTAGCTGGGACTACAGATGCCTGCCACAATGCCCAGCTATTTTTAGAGATGGGGGTCTTGCTCTGGTTCAGGCTGGTCTCAAACCTGTGAGCTCAAGCGATTTGCCTGCTTCAGCCTCCCAAGTGCTGGGATTACAGATGTGAGCCACTGCGCCTAGCAAAAAAAAAAAGAAAATTTTTCAGGCCAGGTACAGTGGTTCATGCTTATAATCCTAGCACTTTGGGAGGCTGAGGTGGAAAGATCACCTGAGGCCAGGAGTTAAAGACCAGCCTGAGCAAAAGGGAGACTCTTGTCTCTATACTGAGGGTGGCGGGTTCAAATCCAGCCCCGGCTGAACTGCAACCAAAAAATAGCTGGGCGTTGTGGCGAGCGCCTGTAGTCCCAGCTGCTTGAGAGGCTGAGGCAGGAGAATCGCGGAAGCCCAAGAGCTAGAGGTTGCTGTGAGTCCTGTGACATCATGGCACTCTACCGAAGGTGGTAAAGTGAGATGCCGTCTCTACAAAAAAAAAGAAAAATTAGCCAGGTGTCATGGGATGTGCCTACCATCCCAGCTACTCCAGAGGCTGAGACAGGAGGATTTCTTGAGCCCAGGAGATTGAGGTTTCAGTAAGCTATGATGAAACCACTGTACTCTAGCCTAGGTAACAGAGCAAGACCCTGTCTCAAAGAAGGAAAAAAAAAGAACAATTCAATGAAATAAACAATCCAATTTAAAAAATGGGCAAAAGACTTAAACAACCATCAAAGTGAATAAAAAAACACATTAAAGGTGTTCAACATCATGCAGAGGTTTCCAACCTTTGGCTTCTTTGTACCAAACTGAAAGAAGAATTGTAATCTTGGGCCATACGTTAAATACACAAACACTAATGAAAGCGGATTAGCAAAAAAAAAAACGGTCCATGCATAATTTTTAAGATGTCCACCACCATAGGTAAGAAAAAAAGTCCTCATATAATCTGCTTGCAGCCCTCGAGCCAACAGGCTGGACACCCCTGTGAGAAATGCAAATTAAAACCTCAATTTACATCTCTAAAAGCACCTATACTCCCAGCTATTCGGAAGGCTGAGGCGAGAGAATTGAGAATCACTTAAACTCAGGAGTTTGAGGTTGCTGTGAGCTAATCTAGGAAGGGTGACAAATGAGACTCTGTCTCAAAAAAAAAAAAAAAAAAATAGGGTGGCACCGGTGGCTCAGTGGGTAGGGTGCCGGTCCCATATACCGAGGGTGGTGGGTTCAAACCCAGCCCCAGCTGAACTGCAACAAAAAAATAGCCAGGTGTTGTGGTTGGCGCTTGTAGTCCCAGCTATAGGGAGGCTGAGGCAAGAGAATTGCCTAAGCCCAGAAGCTTTAGGTTGCTATGAGCTGTGAGCTGTACTGTACTCTACCAAGGGCAACATAGTGAGCTTCTGCCTCAAAAAAGAAACAAAATAACTAACTAAATAAAAATAAAATCATAATTTAGGGCCAGGTACAGTGGCTCACACCTGTACTCCTAGCACTGTGGGAAGCAAAGGTGGGTGGATTGCTTGAGCTCAAGAGTTCAAGAACAGCCTGAGCAAGACTGAGACACCATCTCTACAAAAAATAGAAAAAACTAGCCAGGGGTGATGCCTGTGGCTCAAAGGAGTAGGGTGCCAGCCCCATATGCCAGAGGTGGCAGGTTCAAACCGAGCCCTGGCCAAAAACTGCAAAAAAAACCAAAAAACAAAAAACTAGCTGGGCGTTGTAGTGGGTTCCTGTAGTCCTAGCTACTCGTGAGGCCGAGGCAAGAGAATCTCTTGAGCCCAAGAATTTTATGTGATAAAATGAAAGGAAATTACTAAACAAGAATGTAAGCTATGACGCACTCTACCAGAATGACAGAGTAAGACTGCCTCAAACCGCCCCCCCCCAACAATTTAGACATAAAAAGAGTTACTATACCAAGTGTCAGCCAGGATATGGTAGGACAGAAAATTTCAATTACTGGGGCGGGGAGTGGCTGGGGGAGTGTGGTATAACCATTTTGGGAAAAAAGTGTGGCAGCTTCCTAAAAAGGTAAACACACACCTTCTATATGACCCCGCGATTGCACTTCTAGGCATTTAAGGGAAATGAAAGCCTATGTCTAAACTTATACAGACATGTACATAGCAGCTTTCTTTGTAACAGTCCCCCAAATGGAAACCACCCAAATTTGCATCAGTGAGTGGAAAAACAAATGGTGTGGTATTTCCATGCAGTGGAATATAAAGGAAAGAATTGTTAATAAATGTAACATAGGGAAATCTTTTTTTTTTTTTTTTTGAGACAGAGCCTCAAGCTGTCCCCCTGGGTAGAGTGCTGTAGCATCACAGCTCACAGCAACCTCCAACTCCTGGGCTCAAGTGATTCTCCTGCCTCTGCCTCCCAAGTAGCTGGGTCTACAGGCGCCTGCCACAACGCCTGGCTATTTTTTGGTTGCAGCTGTTGTTGTTATTTGGCGGGCCGGGCGGGATTCGAACCCGCCAGCTCAGGTGTATGTAGCTGGCGCCTTAGCCGCTTGAGCCACAGGCCCCGAGCCATAGGTAAATCTTAAAATAATTATGCTATAAGAAGCCAGTGCCAAAATTGTGGAATAACTCCATTTATATAAAATTCTAGAAAACAGAAAGTAGGATATAGTGATAGGAGCAGAGGAAGTTCCTGGAGGTAATCAATACCTTTATTATCTCAATTCGGGGAATGATTTTGTATGACAGGTTATCAAAATATATCAGATTGTACATTGTAAACATTTGTAGTTGATTATACCTCAATTGAGGTATGCCAGCTATACCTCTATGTAACTGTTAAAGAGAAAAAGTTTCCTAGGAGGTGACACTACCACCTGGCTCTGCCCCAGCTGCGAGCTCCTCCAGAGCTGGGTCTGCTCTCTAGCAGGGCTTTGTAAAAAGGCCCTGGAAGAAGCCCTTGGGGTCATGAATGCTAAGTAGATGGATGGAAGGTAGTCAACTGGGTGGCTGGTAGGGCTGAACTCATTTCCTGCCACTGTCCCAACACATTGCACACATCCTTCCAACCTGCTCAGCTCCTTCCTGCTTCTAGTCTCCAGATTCTCAAGGGGCTCAGGTTGCCAAATCATTCAGTGTTGCTATGGATGTCCGGTGTCTTCATCAAGCACCATGTCTAAATTATAATAGTTCCTATCCCTCACCCTAAACCAAGGTCACTTTCTCTTTTTCCCTGACTTCTTCACTGTACCACAATCAGAAATTTGATTTCAGTTGAAAGAACCAGACCAGTGCCATCTTAGGAGTTAAGTTTCGTTACCCCCCCCACCCCCCACCATTTCACTCAGTAAGTTTCACCTTCCAGATAAGCCCAGGTAATACCCTGAAATCATGAGACAACTGCCCACCAATCAGGGACCCTCCCCCCACCTAACCAATCCAGAAGCACCCCCTTTGTTTCAAGCTGTGCGTGCCCACCTGCTGCGCAGGACCATAAAACCCCCCTGATCCAGAGCTCGGGGCTCCCGGCTCAGATCCATTGTAATGGAGACCTCGGGAGTCCAAGCTCGAACTTGCAATAAAACGGCTATTTTGCTTTTGCATTGGACTCGGCTCCTTGGTGGTCTTTGTGGGGGATTTCAGGATCTGGGCACAACATTTGGTGCATTGTCCAGGAAGCCCTCCCAAGACCCCCTGAGGACATCTGACCCTAAGAGCTGATACGTGGTAAGTGTTTGTCTTGTCTATTGTGCTAATTTTGGGGGTTGAAGGTCTGTGCATGGTGTGGTAGGTGTAAAGTCAAGGTGGACACACTGGAGGCTGCGGGCCAGAAGAGCCACGGAGATGTCCTGGCCTCTTCAGAAGTGTGAAACTCAGTGTATGTTGTAGAGGTAATCCCACCAGACTGGGATGAGGATACCCCAGGGCATGGTGTGGAAGAAGTGGTTTTTGTGCCCCGGCAATTTCGCAGGTTGCTCCCGCAGTACAGTCAGAGACCGTCAGATTACTTTCGGTTTTGTTTCTGCGGACCGTCTGTCTGGTTTGTCCTTTTGTGTGCCGTGTGTTTCACTGGTGTCTTTGTGTGGTTGTGGCTGGCCTTGACAGGGCGACTCTGACTTAGACTATAACATGGGACTGACTCAAACAACCCCCCTTTCCCTTTTCCTTGACCATTTCTCAAACTTCAAGTCCAGGGCGCAGGACCTAGGACTCATGGTGAAAAGAACTAAACTCATCACTTTTTGCAGCAGCGAGTGGCCAACACTCAATGTTGGCCGGCCTCTAGAGGGAACTTTTCATCTCCCCCTCCCTGGCTGAAAGCACTTCCCAGTTCTCGCAATGCGCGAGAGTCTCCTAAGTCCCCTAACCCCACAAACCTTCTGTGCCGCTTTACTTACTCCGTTTTGCAGGATAGTGCAAACCAATATTTACTTTGCCCTCCTTCGTGTCACCCCTCGCTGAACGTCTCCCCCTGCAGGGGTTGCACCGGTGCTGTCCTGTGGGACGGGCTGCCCCTCCCACGGCGTGACTGCTCTCCCCACCCCCTTTGCGTTAACTTTCCATCCTGGCGACCATGGGCGGGGATGCAGCAAGGGTGGGGGCGGGTTGCGTCTTTGGGCCTGGAGGACTTTTTTTCTCTCCAGGGACCACTCCAGAAAAAAAAAAAAAAAAGCCAAGTGAGGGCACGGGGTCGGTGGCCATGTCGGCTACCCACCCCACCCATCTTGAAACACGGACCAAGAAGTCTAACATGTGTGTGAGTCAGGGACTCGCATGAAAGCCAAGGCAGGGACACCACCCTGGCTGGTGACCCACTGCCGCCGGGTGGCTCAGGATGGCTGAGAAGGCCTGGTGAGGAAAGAGCTCAGGGCCCTGCCCTACGCGGGCAGGCCCACCTCCCGAGTGTTACAGCGTTGCTGCCGGAATCTCCATGCCTGGGTAAAGCTCAATAATAAAGGGCTTTTATTATTATCCCTTTGCCATTAGCAATTTGTATAAATAGGAAAATATTTTCACAAACTGAATCTTTGTTAAAGAATAAGATTCTTGCCTTTTAAACCTTCTAATTATCAGTTTGGCTGAATGAATGGGTGACTTCACGGTAAACTGGGATCCTGTTTTATAGAAAGTGAGCTTTTGAGAGTAAGAGAAATTAGACAGAAAAGAGAATAGCATTGTGTAAAAAAAGAATCTTGTGTGATAAATTTTGTCCTGAAACAGAATGGTTGTGTAAAGAAGTGAAAGGCAGGGCAAAAGTTAAAGAAAGTTTAGAAAGTTTGTAGATTGTCTGTGAAGGTTAAATTGCTCATAAAAGGGAATTTGTGAATATGTTTTACATATGATCCAGTTGACTATATATTTCCTTTAAAATCTTTTGGCTTGTAATTTTATTTGAACAAATGTTTTAAGCCTTTAATATTTGATAAACCTTCCAAAATCAAAACTCTAAATCTGGGGCTTGGTGCCCCTAGAGCAGTGGTTGCAACACCGGCCACATGCACTGAGATTGGCGGATTCAAACTTGGCCCAGGGCAACAACAACAACTTTAAATTTAGTCTTCTTGAAATATTAAGACCACTGAAAGTCATGAGAAAACAAATTAAATATTGTCAAATATGAAATGGCAATTAATTTTGTGTGGATTCTATATGTTGCAATGTATAAAGCATTGGTCTGTCCTAACATATAAGACATTGATCTGTCCTAACATATATTATTGGTAATAATTTTAATTCATCTAAAAAAGTGTTCTTTATAACTGACCAAGTCCAAAGTTTGTCCTAAAAAAGAAATATTAAGAGAGGCCAACGAATTCTCTTGAATTCAAATTACTGATGTTTTTTAAAAATTGAATACCCTCAGACTAAAAGCAGATTTTTAGAACTTTCATTAAAAAGATAACATGTCTATAAGTATTACTAACTTAACTTCATAAAAAACAGAAATCAGTTACGTGGAACTGGACTAGTTTGTAATGGCTTTTTGTTCAAAATATTGTTGATTCTGTCTGTGTTCTGTTTTCCAGAAGTCAAGAAAATAATTTTCTGTCTTTTGAGCTATTTCTAACTTTTCAAGCAATGTATGTACTTACGAGCAGAGTTTGAAACATGTATTTTTCTCTCTTCTTGATTTTTCTAGAATTTGAAAGCCATTTGTAAGTATTCTTTATTTCTGACAATACCGTAATTTGCATAAGTTCAATAAGAATCTGTTTTGTTTCTATAGAACATAATGAAGGCACTGGTTATTTTACCAAGGCTTTGGCTGGAATAACATTTCCAGAGGTGTCCAGACTGCAATAAGGAATTTAGGTTGACTTTATAAGGTCAATAAAAAAGCTGTTTGGAAAACTGGCCAGATACCGATCAGTAACATTTCCTTATCTGTAGTAAGTAACAAAGGTCGCTTGCTGACAGGTTCGGGAATCAAAATGTGCTTGGGGACCTCAAGAGAAGAAAAATTTACCCAATGCATACAGGTATCTAATGGCACAGATGGAACCTGGGCTCTGAAAGGCTTTCAAAAAGTCCAGCCTGAGATTCCTTATAAAAGGTTCCAGCAAAGCCAATTTTAAAGGAAAGAAGAGCCTAGATGGCTAATAATTAATTATTCTTACTGCACTTTATGCAAATAATCAGACCCTGTATATTGAAAGTGCAGTTTATTTTGGAAAATAAGTTAGTTCTACTATAATTTGCCTTTAGTAAAGAGAGAAATAGGAGAGAGAAAAATAGTTTAAAAGGAGGAAAAAGAGGCTGCGGCCTACCTGTATTAAATCACAGCCTCGTCTGTACTGTCAACTCGTAAAATGAGATATAACTATTTTACTAAATTGATCCATTAAATGGGACTAAGAGACTGGCCAAAGAATGTAGAATTATGTATAATAATTATATTTACTGTGAAACCTTAAGACTCAACAAAAGTTACCTGTTGGCTACACTGGAAAACTTGTGCAGTATTAAATGTTATCTAAAATTTCTTAGTAAATGATATAATTGTAAACACTGCATTCTACTTTGCTGAAATCTGCTGCCAGCAGAAGCCAAGTGTCCCACTTGTCTGAACTTCAGTGTAAAGCTGGCTCTAAGAAGCCAGAAGCTGTTTGCTTTCCAGTGAGAGACCAGACATAGAAACAGTACACATGGACCAGGTTGCCACAGGAGTTCAAAACACCCACGATTTTTGAAGAAGCACTGACTCGTGACCTCCAGAAATTCCTGACTGAGGAATCAGAATGTGTGCTGTTCCAATATGTCAATGACCTCCTTTCAGGACACCCTACCCAGGAGGGCTGTGCCTGAGGCACGGACTGTCTTTTATGACATCTAGAGGTATGTGGCTATAAAATGTCTAAGCAGAAGGCCCAGGTCTGCCAGCAGCAAGTACGTTATCTAAGATTTACTGTCCAGCAGGGGTAGAAGTATCTAGGCATGAAATAAAGGCAGGTCATTAATCGCCTCTCTACCTCCAAGAGCCAAAAGCAGGTTCGGGAATTCTTAGGCCCGGTCGGCTTCTGTCATCTTTAGATCCCCAACTTTGCCCTCTTAGCTAAGCCCTTGTATGAGGCAACTAAAAGAGGGAGAGCCCTTGGAGTAGGAAGGAAAACAAGAACATGCCTTCTCCCAGCTAAAGATGAGGCTGATAGCTGCACCTGCATTAAAACTGCCAGACTTGGCCAAGCCCTTTACTCTATATGTCTCAGAGAAAAATAAAATGGCTGGGGGTGTGTTAACCCAGCTGGTGGGTCCTGGCCAAGGTCTGCACCCTGTTTACGGGCCTTAGCCACTACTGCTCTCCTTATGCAAAAAGGTAATAAGCTGACTCTGGGCAGGATCTCAGAGTGAAAGTACTGCACTCTGTGGTCAACTTAATGGACATTAAGGGACATTTTTGACTCTCTAATGCAACACTCTGAACCAAGCCACACACCTTCCAGTCAGTGGAAGAGAGACTAAGCATAACTGTACAGAAGTTATAGATATTGTGTACTCTAACAGACCTGATTTGCGTGACCAGCCCTGGACAGATGCAGACTAGAACTTGTATGTAGATGGAAGCAGCTGCGTGACAGCGCAAGGTGAGCGGCGGGCTGGGTATGCAGTGGTCACCTTAACAGAGACTGTGGAGGATAAGCCCCTCCCTCAAGGGACATTGACTCAGAAGGCTGAGCTAATTGCCTTGACTGGAACCTTAGAACTAAGTCAAGGGAAAAATTTAAATGCTTTTCTGACTCTCCAAATACACAGCATTGTACAAGGAGAAGGGACTATTAAATTCTGGGGAAAAAAGAAGACATTAAGTATCAGCAGGAGATAACTTCAGTTGTTAGAGGAAGTATAGAAACCCCAAAAGGTGGCAGTTATGCACTGTCACGGACATCAAAGAAATGCTTCCACCATCGCTTAAGAGAACACTAGGGTTAGTACTGAGGCAAAAAAGGCTGCATCCCAGCCTTACCAGGTGTCCCAAGTGGCTCCTCTCATCCCATGGGTTCCGGAGCTCACCCCTATCTACTTCTGGGAGAAAAAAAGAATAGTTGGCAGTGGAGGGGAGCCAGGAAACAGAGGGAGGATAAATAAAGATGCCAAATGGACGAGTAACAGTCCCCCAGATTCTACTGTCAGTCTACAGTGCGTCACCTGCAGCCAGTTCAACGCGTGCCAAGGACCAGCGGTACCCCCAGGAATCCAGTTGTATAGAGCAACGCCCTTTGAGGACTTCCAGTCTTTTGTGACTGTACATCTTGTATCTCTAGAAGATCAAGAGGACCAAGTTTAGGTCTGGAATCAGAACCTGGTCCACCTGAAACCAAGGTAGAAAGAACTTTGCACCATCACCCTTACATCCAACATGCCCTGCTCCAGCCACATACTGGGAGCTGGCTGGTCAACGCACGGCTGAAGCCTGAGGAAACTCCTCAAAGAACTTGCCTTAATTAAACGTGGGACTTTAAAAAAGGGTTGTGCGCTGCTCTAAGTAAAAAATGCTATTTTTACACTGATCACTCGGGAATAATGAAAGAATCAATGGCCCTTGTGCGGGAGAGCCTGCGCCAATGTAAAATAGAAAGAGAAAATGGTCAGAGCTGGTATGAGTCCCTGTTCAATTGGTCCCCCTGGTTAACAACACTGATATCAGCAGTGGCAGGACCTCTAATAACATTACTGTTACTTCTAACTATAGGCTCTTGTATTATCAACAGGCTCATTACATTTGTAAGAGAATGTGTAGGGGCTGTACAATTAATGGTTCTTAAGGCCAGTACCGGCCCTTAGCAGAGCAAGAAATGATGGACACACAAGTGTAGGGGCAAGGCCCATGATTGAGCCTTTAATTTACAAGTAGAGGGGGGAATGAAAGAACCAGACCAGTGCCATCTTAGGAGTTAAGTTTTGCTCCCCCCACCCTCCTGCCATTTCACTCAGTAAGTTTCACCTTCCAGGTAAGCCCAGGCAAACCCAGGCAATTCCCTGAAATCGTGAGACAACTGCCCACCAATCAGGGACCCTCCCCCCACCTAACCAATCCAGAAGCACCCCCTTTTGTTTTAAGCTGTGCACACCCACCCACTGCGTGAGACCATAAAACCCCCCTGTTCCAGAGCTCATGGCTCCCAGCTCGGATCCGTTGTAACAGAGACCCCGGGAGTCCAAGCTCGAACTTGCAATAAAACGGCTATTTTGCTTTTGCATCGGACTCGGCTCCTTGGTGGTCTTTGTGGGGGATTTCAGGATCTGGGCACAACACAGTAATTTCCTTTCATTTTTTATCATCTATTCTCTTCCCTCCTCCTCTATGCTGTGGGTGGCCTACTCAGATCTCTATTAAAGGTGGTGCATCCATCCTGGAGGTTCCTTAAGTGTTGGTAGATAACTCACAGCAGCCTCTGCCAATAACTGAAGGAAATGTGGGGGAGGGTACAAAAGACTGGCTTTCTTGCTTTAAGGAAGTCTAACTGTGGAGCCCCTGGTACTCAAGAGTTCCCCATGAGATCAGACTGAGGATAGTCACCATTTGAGATCACGCTTTTGCTCAGCTTTAGCCTTTTGCCCTGCCCTGCTTCCCTATTCCCTTCTGCGAGCACTTCCCCCAATAAATCACTTCAACAAGAATGCTCGTGGTAGGCTCTGCTTTAGGTGAAGTGACACATGACACACTGTTAGTTTTATAGGAACTTAGCTGTTAATTTCCTGCAAACATATTCCTGTCTCAGACTCTGCTAATGACCCCCATCAGTGAATGATAGCTAATGAAGGAAAATCTTTAATTCCTTAAAACAGTGCTTACAACGAAGTGTTCAATAATCTCAGAGTGTGTGCAGGAAAGAGCAAAAGGTCTGTTTTACAGCTCAGTGACTGGCTCCCCTTCTGTCCCTGGCTGGGCTGGCCTGGAGGCATTATGAGTCACAGTAGGTAGACAGGAGCTAAACTGCTCAGAGATGGGGCCAGGCTTGGACAGCAGCTGGGCACCTCCACATCTTCCAGGTGAGGCACAGCATACAGCAAGGATTATTGGGGAAGGGTCCTCTGGAAAGAGACAGCCCTAAGGGTGGACCTGGATGTGGGCTTCTGGAGAGGGTATCCCTCAACCAGATCTAGGGGATGGTATCATCTATCCTCTGGCCCAGCTACATGTGAGATATAAGTGTTTTTTGAATTAATGAAGGCAAGACAGAGGGAATCCTGCCCCAATTCCTTCTCTTTTCACCCTCCATGGGCAGAAGACAAATTAAAAACAACAGGTAGCTCCTTTCTCACCTAAGACAATCAGCACTACTAGATGGGAAGGGGGAAGAATGTGGCTTGTTACGTGGAGGGTGCGGACTGCTTGGAAAAAGTCATGTGCACAGTCCCTTCAAGCCTTAAGCACATGGCACATGCCCCAGGATGGCATTGAACATACTGCCCTGGGATCCACACACACATCTGTGTTCCCAGATGGACCAGGAGCATCTTGAGGGCAGGCACAGTTTGTGCTGGGACCAGACTGGGCCTAGTATAGAGTAGGTGCCCGTACAAGGTTGTCAAATAATGCTGAGGGCAGTAATGGTGTTGGCTATGCTACACTCCGGATTCTTTTCAGAATCCAAATCTAACCCTGCTTTCTAATCCTTCAGCAGTTCCCTCTTACCTGCAGAATGAAGTCTAAACTTCTGAGCCTGCCTGTACAGCACTGTCACACTGCCCTGGTCCACCTTCCTCTTCTGCTACCCCAACACCAATCCTACCCAAGCTCTTCCTCACATCTGGAACATGAAAGCCTGGCTGGCTCCATTCCCTTCCCCAGTCCAGCGGGCAGAGTCCTGCTCGTCCCCTAGTACCCAATTGTCTCTGTTACCATTCCCCTCTCCCCACTCACAACCCCTTCCAGGTGCAGCTCAGAGAAGGGGGTAATATATCTATCCCCGGGCCTGACACTCACAAAGTGGTCTTTGGGGAAGGTGCTTTTGGTGAGACTGCTGCTGGTGTGAGTGTGGAGGGATGGGCTCCCCAGTGGCTAGCGGTGGGGTGGCCCCGAGAGCCAGCTACGGGGCTAAGCCACGTCCACTAGGTCTCAGGGCTTGAGGGCGAAGCCTGTTCCCAGCAGGCTGGTCACCCGCAGTCTTGCTCCCCAGCAGTGTCCCTGGCTCGCCTTCATCATTCAGGACACCAAGGCTCCGGAGGCAAGGGTGAAGCCGGGTCGCCAGCGTCCCCGCGGCTTCCGGGCACCTGCGCGCCCGACGACGCCCACCCGGCCCTCGACCTGGCGGCCTTCGAGTGCCTAGCTCCGAGCCAGGCCAGCGGCCTGTGGGAGCAGCTGCAGCGGTTCTGGGCCGACCACTTTTCGCGGCGCTTCTCGCCGCGGCGGCCGCCGCTGCGTCGCATCTCCTCCATGTCCACCTTCTACCTGCTGGACCACCGGACTCGCCAAGCGGAGCTGGGCCTCAGCTACGGCGCGCCACGCACGCGCCTCAGCGACGAGGCCTTCGTGTTCCGCGGCGGCCGGTGGGTCATGGAGGGCCAGCTGGTGCGGTCGCGGCCGCCGCTGTCCTCGCCGACCATCTCGGGCTGGAAGGCGCAGGTGCACCGGGTCAAGAACCAGGTGTTGCTGGAGGAAAACAACTACCTGAAGCTGCAGCAGGAACTGCTCATGGACATGCTGACTGAGACCACCGCGCGTATGCACATGCTGGAGAAGAAGCTCAACCCCGAGATCAACCCCGCGGCGGCGGCGCGCGCCTGGCAGAAGAAGATGCGTAAGCGCGAAAGCGCCGGGCGCGTGCTCATGATCGAGCCGCGCGCTCTGGAGTCGCGGTGACGCAATAAAGCCCGTGGCGCGCACGCGCCTGGCGTCTGGCTCTGGCGGGGGCCGCAGCGCCCGAGTTCCCCCGGGTGGGTTCTGCGCGCGGGAGGGCACTACATGCTCTTGGAGACTGTCACTCGGTGCCGGGCTGGACGGGTGACGCTGACCCAGGCAACCTGTTTTCGGGACTGCGCGATGGAGCGGTGGCGGGGGGTCTGCGTGCCACCCTCTGGGAGAGCGGAGTGGGAGCCAGGCTTGCAACAGGCAGCGCGGGCGGTGTGGGGACGGGACAGGTAATGGCGCTGTAAGACTGCCAGGGAACCTATGGCAGTCAGTGCATGGAGGGTGTGACGTGGAGGGCGGCGAGGAAGCTGGGGCGGGAGGCGGAGGAGGGATTCAGGGACGTTGCCCTTTGTCCTTTGGGCCCTTGGCGCAGAGGGTTTGGTGAGTTAGGGTCCAAGGGTAAATGTATTTTACGTCCCACACGAAAACTTTATGGAAATGATAAAGGGCTGGAAGGCGCAGGTGCACCGGGTCACCGCCACCCCACCTGCTTGTGTGTCTTTTGGAGAGTCGTGTCGTTACAGGTTTCCTTTTTTTCTCCGAAGAATGAGGGGTCTGTTTGACCCACATTTTAAAATATTGGCAGTGGTTGCCGGTGTTTTAGGCTCTGGAGATACCACGTTGAAAATCCAGAGTTCCTGTACTCCCCTGAAAATCAGAAAGACTGGCTACCCTGGACCCTCATTCGGCCTAGCAGAAGTTGGTTTTATGTTTTATTTATTTAGAGACAGAGCCTCAAGCTGTCACCCTGGGTTAGAGTGATGTGAAATCACAGCTCACAGCAGCCTCCAACTCCTGGGCTCAAGCGATTCTCCTGCCTTCGCCTCCCAAGTAGCTGGGACTACAGGTGCCCGACACAACACCCGGCTATTTTTTAGTTGCAGCCATCATTGTTGTTTGGCAGGCCTGGACTGCATTGGAACCTTCCAGCTCAGGTGTATGTGGCTGGCGCCTTAGCCGTTTGAGCCACAGGCGCCGAGCCAGAAGTTGGTTTTAACTGAATTGTAATCACTCCTTGGCCAGCTTCTCTTCTTTCCTGCCGTAGATGTCTGATTTGGGTCCCCATCTAGATCAGTGGGAAGCACCCCCTTCCCCCGTCACGAAGTCTTACATGAGTCGTTTGGAAGGGAGCGTGATGTACTTGTGAAAGATAACTTGTGGATGTTCAGCAAAGATGGGGCCATTGGTCCCTACAATCTGCAGCCTTCCATGTGAATGTTGGCAGACCATTTTCTAGATATTTCAAATAAATAGATTCAAACAGTATGGGGTCTTTTATGTCTGGCTTCTTTCCCTTAATATGTTTTCTCCATTACTGCTACATTTTGTTTGTTTTTTTCCCAAACATTTTGGTATCCAAGACAATGTCATAAATTCTACAGGATTGGAATCCTTTCCCTAGGGCCACGAGAGAATGTGGTGTCCTTCCTCAGCCTGATTTGCTTTTAGGAGTAGACAGGGATTACTAAACCACCATTTCCTGTAAAAACGTGTCCTTATTTATTAAACCAGCAAAACACAAAACATGTCATTAGGCACTAAGCTTATAAATGCCTTCTTTTGAGCAATATTCTTTGTATTTTAATCCTGTATTTAATAGGGATTAAGTAAATACTTAACCTAATTATAATGGTTGTAAAATAAAATTTCCTTTAAAAATAGGTAAAATGGTTCGGCGCCTGTAGCTTAACCCGCTAGAGCGCCAGCCACATACACCAGAGCTATCAGGTTCAAATCCAGCCTGGGCCACCAAACAATGACAACTACAACCACAACAACAACAAAAAGCTGGACGTTGTGGCGGATGCCTGTAGTCCCAGCTACTTGGGAGGCTGAGGCAAGAGAATTGCTTGTGGCTCAGTGGGTAGGGCTCTGACCCCTATACGGAGGGTGGCGGGTTCAAACGCGGCCTGGCCAAACTGCAACAAAAAGCATGCGTTGTGGCGGGTGCCTGTAGTCCCAGCTACTCAAGAGGCTGAGGCAAGAGAATCGCCTACACCCAGGAGCTGGAGGTTGCTGTGAGCTGTGACGCCATGGCACTCTACCCAGGGCTGTAAAGTGAGACTGTCTGTACCAAAAAGAAAAATAATAATAAAATCGCTTGAGCCCAGGAGTTGGAAGTTGGTTGGAGGTTGCTGTGATGCCACGGCACTCTATCCAGAGTGACAGCTTGAGACTCTGTCTAAAAAATAAATAAATAAATAGGCTCTGCGTCTGTGGCTCAAGTGGCTAAGGCACCAGCCACATACACCAAGGCTGGCAGGTTTGAATCCAGCCTGGGCCCGCCAAACAACAATGACAGCTGCAACCAAAAAATAGCCGGGCATTGTGGCGGGCACCTGTAGTCCCAGCTACTTGGGAGGCTGAGGCAGGAGAATCGCTTGAAACTAGGAGTTGGAGGTTGCTATGAGCTGTGATGCCATGATACTCTACCCAGGGCGACAGCTTGAGGCTCTGTCTCAAAATAAATAAATAAATAAATTAAATAAATAAAATAGGTAAGAACTGGGTGGCACCCATTAGTTCAGTGGGTAGGGTGCCGGCCACACCTGGCCTGGGCCAGCTAAACAACGACAACTGCAACAACAATAACAAAAATATAGCCGGGCATTGTGGCGGGCATCTGTAGTCCCAGCTACTCAGGAGGCTGAGGCAAGAGAATCGCCTAAGCCCAGGGAGTTGGAGGTTGCTGTGAGCTGTGATAGCACAGCACTCTACCCAGGGCAATAAAGTGAGACTGTCTCTAAAAAAAATAAAAAATAAAAGTGTTTTGGAACTATAGTGATAACAGTTGCACAACACTATAAATAAATGTACTAAAAGCCACTGACTTGTACTCTACTCACCTAGCCTCCCAGAGTGGTAGGATTACATGCATGAGCCATCGAACCTGGGCTTGAATTGTAGTCTTTAAAAGGGTGATTTTTTCTTTGTAGAGAGAGTTTCACTTTGTTGCCCACGGTAGAGAGCTGTGGTGTCACAGCTCACAGCAACCTCAAACTCCTGGGCTTAGCAAGAGTTCTCAAACTACGGCCCGTGGGCCACCTGAGGTGGTGTGATTGTATTTGTTCCTGTTTTGTTTTTTACTTCAAAATAAGATATGTGCAGTGTGCATAGGAATTTGTTCATAGTTTGTTTGTTTTTTAAACTATAGTCCGGCCTTCCAACGGTCTGAGGGACAGTGAACTAGCCCCCTGTTTAAAAAGTTTGAGGACCCCTGGTGGGTGATTCTCTTGCCTCAGCCTCCTGAGTAGCTGGGACTACAGGCACCTGCCACAACACCCGGCTATTTTTTGTTGCAGTTTGGCTGGAGCCGGGTTTGAACCCACCACCCTTGGTTTATGGGGCCGGCACCTGACCCACTGAGCCACAGGCACCGCCTTTTTTTTTTTTTTTGAGATAGAATTTTACTCTGTTGCCCCAGACTAGGGAGCTCTGGTGTCATGTCTCACATCAACCTCAAACTTCTGGGATTACAGATACCCACCACCATGCTGGCTAGCACCACCATGCCGGCTAGCTTTCTTTTCCATTTTTAGTAGAGACAGGGTCTTGCTCTTGCTCAGGCTGATTTTGAACTCCTGAGCTCAAGCAATCCACCCTCCTCAGCCTCCCAGAGTGCTAGGATTAAAGGGGCGAGCCACCATGCCCAGCCTAAAAAAATTTTTTAGAAAAAGAAGATGCTTTACATCAAAACATTAAAAGTAAATATAGTATGCCAAAATAGCAAAATCATAAAGGTGACCTGAGCATGCCTGAAGCTTAGGGAATATTGCTTTGGCCAGAATACCTGAAAACTAATAGTCTAGACGCAGGGTTCCTCAAACTTTTTAAATGGGGCCAGTTCACTGTCCCTCAGACCGTTGGAGGGCCAGACTATAGTTTAAAAAAAAAAAAAACTATGAACAAATTCCTGTGTACACTGCACATATCTTATTTTGAAGTAAAAAATACAAAATGGGAACAAATACAATCACACCGCCTCAGGTGGCCCGCGGGCCGCAGTTTGAGAACCCCTGGCTCTAGGGTATCTACCCTGCCACACCTGCAGGAGCTAGAAAGGGAGCCCCACAGCCCAGCGTGCCTAATTGAGAAAGGGGCATCTGAGTGAATAAAAAGCCCGAATTAAATGGAGCAAGATAATATTTTGAGATCTCTGACTTTGTTCTCTCTGCTGTGGAATTTCACTCCAACCCTGCCCCTGCCTGAGGAAGCCAAGCTCATTGTCCCAGGAGACGGAAGTGACAGAGCTGAAAGCAGGAACTGAGGACTGGCTTTCACCCTTTGCAGCTCAGAACTCTGTGCAGGCTAGAGCTTTGCTAAGATATTTTTGGATTTGAGGAGGCAGATCAAAAAGTTATAGATTTGTCTACAGCCAAGAGGACAGCTTTGGTAGATCTCCCAGCTTGGAAAAAAATCCTTTCTTGATCCCACATTCCCTGTCCCACTACTGCCTCAATTCTCTGCTCACCTTTATAACTAAATTCCAAAACGTTGTTTATATTCCAGTCTCCAGTTCCTCCTTTCCCTGTCACCCCCCTTCAAACTTCTCACCTCCAGCTCTTCCCAACCTTCTCTTACCAAGTTAAGTCCTATGGCCAGTTCTCTGTCCTTGTTTTGGCACATCTGCAGCATTTCCTGCAGTTAACCTCTCTTCCTCCTTGAAACACTGCTTCATGTTCATGTTCCTTCTAGGGCACCACGCTCTTTTTTGTTTTTTGTTTTTTTGAGACAGAGTCTCTGTCACCCTGGGTAGAGTGCTGTAGCACCATAGCTCACAGCAACCTCAAACTCCTAGGCTGAAGAGATCATCTTGTCTCAGCCTCTTGAGCAGCTGGGACTATAGGTGCCCACCAGAACGCCTGGCTAGTTTTTCTGTTTTTAGGAGAGACAGGGTCTCATTCTTGATCAGGCTGGTCCTGGACTCCTGAACTCAGGCGTTCTACCTCCTTGGCCTCCCAGAGTGCTAAGAATATAGGTGTGAGTCATTTGCCCTGGCCTAACACCACACTCTTCTGATGTTCCATCTACCCCGCAGCTGTGCCTTCATAAGAGTCTTACTGATTTCACTCATTTTCACTTCTTTTTTTTTTTTTGCAGTTTTTGGCTGGGGCTGGGTTTAAACCCGCCACCTCCAGCACATGGGGCCAGTGCCCTACTCCTTTGAGCCTCGGGTGCCGCCTCATTTTCACTTCTTTCAGATACCCACTTACATGACACTTCTGTGAGGTGGTCCCCAGTGTCTTTATCTGTAAGAGGATGCCCTCCCCACCCCACATCTGACAGCATTTCATATCCTCCCTTCCTGCATCTATTACTGTTTAAAATGCCACCCTCCCTCTTTCCCTCCCTCCCTTCATGCCCAGGCTAGAGTACCATGGTGTCAGCCTAGCTCACAGCAACCTTAAACTCCTGAGCTAAAGTAATCCTCCTGCCTCAGCCTCACGAGTAGCTAGCACTACAGGCACCTGCCACAATGCCTGATAACTTTTCTATTTTTAGTAGACAAAAAAACTTTTAGTAGATACAGCTCTTGCTCAGACTGGTCTTGAACTCCTGAGCTCAAGTGATCCTTCAGCTTAGGCCTCACAGGGTGCTAGGATTATAGATGTGAACCATTGCACCTGGCCTATCTTTTAAAATTTTTTTTTTTTTTAAATACAGGGTCTTGCTCTGTCACCCAGATTGGAATGCAGTGGTGTGATAGCTCCTTGCAGGCTTGGACTTCTGGGCTCAAAGGATCCTCCTGTGTCATCTTGCTAAGTAGCCAGGACTATAGTCACCTACCACCCTCCCTAAGCTGATTTTTGCAGTTTTTTTTGGCCTGGGCTGGGTTTGAACCCACCACCTCCGGCATATGGTGCCGGTGCCGTAATCCGTTGGGCCACAGGTGCCGCCCCTCCCTAAACTGATTTTTAATTTTTTGTAGGGACATAGTCTTGCTGTATTGCTTAGGCTGGTCTCTAACTCTTGGGCTCCCAAAGTGTTAGGGTTACATAGGTGAGCCCTTGAGCCCAGCCTACATTTTTTTTTTTCCCAGCTGTAACTTTATTCCAACTTCAGAATCCCAATCTTAGAGTACATAGCATTATGTGAGGCTTGGCGTCTATGGCTCAAGTGGCTAAAGCGCCAGCCACATACACCTGAGCTGGCAGGTTCAAATCCAGCCTGGGCCTGCCACATAACAATGATGGCTACAACCAAAAAATAGCCGGCGTTGTGGTGGGCGCCTGTAGTCCCAACATAGCATTATGTGGAGGAAGGGTAAAGACTTGACAGGAAAAAAGTGATAATGGCATGCCCCATGGTTCTTTCTGGGTTTCTTCCCAGGGTGATTCAAAACCTCCAAAATAAGGTCAAGTAACACAGTAGGCTTGCTCTTGCATCACAAGCTGTTTAGAAAGTATGTGTAGGTCTCTGACTCACACCAGGTGTCCTCCTCACTATGGGCAAGGACTAGTGGGGAGAATATTCCCAGCCTTATTCCAAGAGGAATAAATAGCACTGCAGTATGAGCAGCACTGGAGGTCGGCCCACGGCCCACCCACTGCTACTGCTATGGAGCTGGGCCTGCCTCATGGCCCTCCGTCTTCATGTCATTGAGTCCTAGCTCTTCGTTTGGGTCAAAGGTGTGCTCATGATGCTCCACCTTCATCTCAGGATCATCTTCAGGTGCATACACATTCTGCAAGTAACTGTTTCCTGCTGGATCATCCATAATAAAGTGGGCCTTCACGTTACCCTTGATGATCTGGTCCAACTTCTAGCTAAACTCCTGCAATTTCTCCGTCTGGCCAGGATTGGAACTGTCACCCAGTGTGAAAGCATTCTTGGTCACCAGTTCCCTGACGTCTTTTAGCAGCCCCTCCACTGTGGTGAACTTGTCCCCGAGGACAGCCATTCCCAGTTCAAATTCTATCTCTGGAATTTCCACACTACAGGTGTCAGACTTAAGGAGGTCTCTGGTCATATCTGAGGGATCTGTGATGTGGAGGGTGATCCTGGTACCCAATTGCTCCACTGCTCCTCCAGATTTTGCCTCATTGGTCTGATGCCACGGTACTTGCAGTTGGTAGCCATGATGATAAATAACCTCCTTAAAGTGAGGCAGTTGTACTAGCTTCATGTTGGTCTGAGCTGGGGCATTGCGTTCAGTTCAGTTTGTGTTGAACTGCAGCACTTCATTTCTGAGATCCTCTTCTTCTGGCTTCTCTGCTGGTGCTTCTGCTTGGAGCCCCAACATCTCATCCTGCTGTAGGGTCTAGTTGTAGCGTGTGATCACCCGGGCGTCGTCTTTCTGGGGAGCATGGGGGTTTTCCACAAAGCTGTTTCCTGCAGGATCATCTATAATCAGAGTGAAAGTGGAGGCCACTTGCTTTAGTGCCTTCAGTTTGCCAATGAACTCATCAATTCTTTCAGCTGTGGCATCTTTGTTTGCCCTTCATGTGGGCTGGTCCAGCTCCAGGCCAGAGATAGCACGGTTGATCAATCCTTCAACAGTGGTGAGAGTTCCCTTCTGGCTGAAGGCAGGAATTTCAAAATCCAGCTCAGGGATCCCTGTGGTGGCAGAGTCAGTCTTCACTACTTCTCGGTTCATGTCCTCCAGGGCCCTGACAGTCAAAGTGACAGACTCATGCCCTGGTCCTGGATCCTGCCTGTCAACTGGATCTCTGTGTCGTTCCAGTGACAGTGCTCACAGGAAAAAGAGCTCACAATTATTTCTCTGAAGAAGGGGATCTTGGTGAGCAGGAGGCGCGTTATGCTGTTGTTGTAACAGTTCATGCATAGTGACTCCACCTCGGTGGGCTGCTGCTTGTCATTTTTGGCGCTGACGGGCCTGAAGAAGTGAGTGATGAAGCTGGGGCGGACGTTGACGGGGCGGTGGCGGCTTCCGGGGCACGGGTTCTACAGTCCCGCTGGCCGCCATCCCCAGCCTACATATTTTATTAACATTCTGCTTTAACTACAATGTAAGCTCCACAGGTGTAAGCTCCACGGGGCTTTTTTTTTTTTTTTCTTTTTTTGAGAGGGAGTCTCACTGTGTCGCCTTGGCATCACAATTCATAGCAACTTCAAACTCTTGGCCTTAAGTGATTCTCTTGCCTCAGCCTCCCGAGTAGCTGGGCACCCACCACAACCCTCGGCTATCTTTTGGTTGCAGTTTTCGTTGTTTAGCAGGCCGGGGGCGGGCTTGAACCTGCCAGCCTCAGTGTATGTGGCTGGTGCCCTACTCACTGAGCTATAGGCACTGAGCCTCCACAGGGCTTTTTTATTCTGTTCTCTCCTATATCTCATGTGGGAGAAGTGCTTAACACTCATTAGGCCCTCTATAAATATTTCTGGAATGGGGAGAGGGAGTGCAGGGAGGGGGGACGATGGGCAGAGGGAGGGTGATAGGTGGGATTACATCTGCGGTGCATCTTACAAGGGTACATGTGAAACTTAGTAAATGTAGAATATAATTGTCTTAACACAATAACTAGGAATATGCCAGGAGGGCTATGTTAACCAGTGTGATGAAAATGTGTCAAACTGTTTATGAAACCAATGTATGGTGACCCATGATCACATTAATGTATGCAGCTATGATTTAATATTAATAAGAAAAAAAATATTTCTGGAATGAACAATGGTCCACAAGAGATAGACCCCTGAATCCCAGGGAAATAGTTTGGCCTTGGCAATCTGTGACAGATTTCTAAACCCCTAGGAGGCAGGAAAAGGGTAGCAGATGCTTTTGGAATTTCTGTTCATATCTGATCAGCCCTCCTCTGACTTGAGCCACAGCTGTGATGGCTTTGTGTATACTGTCAGCGCCACATTTCAAGTGTCTACTAGGGGGTTTCTCTGCCTTTCTGCTTCAGAGCTGTCTCCTCAGCCTTGGGAGCTCTCTCGACCCACAAACATAGTCTAGTAGTGAGGATAGGTAATGCCTTATGGGACACCTTTCTACCAGTAGGGGACAGAAGCCAAAACACTACAATGTAAAAAAATTTATTAATTTTTTCCCCATTCTGTGTCCCTCGTCCCACTCTCTGTCACCTGTTCCCTAGAATCTACTCCATCCAAGTTCTAGACTCAAGCTCTGCCTAGAATCTGGGGGCGATTCAAGCTAAGGCAATTGGTACTGGAAGTAACATCAGAAGGAATAGGAATCTAGAACTGGATGACTTACCATCCAGAAGGCAGCAAAGACATCTGCAGCACACACTGTTGGTAAGTGATAAGCTCCTGGTGTCCCCGAAAGCATAAGACTCCTACCAGTGGTAGATTAGAATGAAATAGGAGTGGAAGGGAAAGCTTGGCTTATGTAGTTGCATTAGCTTGAAAGATATAAAATAGCAAGGATTATGGAAGTAGCTAGCCTTTCTAAACTGCCTTAGATGTTTTTTTTTTTCTTAAGCCAGTCTAATTTAGCAGTTGGGGGTTGAATACCAACTTTAGTGACACTAATATTAATAAGCTCCAGTATCCTTAGAGGCTTTGAAGATAGAAAATGGAAGGCTCGGGCGGCACCTGTGGCTCAGTCGGTAAGGTGCCGGCCCCATATACCAAGGGTGGCAGGTTCAGACCCAACCCCAGCTGAACTGCAAAAAAAAAAAAAAAAAAAAATAGCCGGGCATTGTGGCGGGCGCCTGTAGTCCCAGCTACTTGGGAGGCTGAGGCAAGAGAATTGCTTAAGCCCAGGAGTTGGAGGTTGCTGTGAGCTGTGTGATGCCACGGCACTGTACCAAGGGCCATAAAGTGAGACTCTGTCTCTACCAAAAAAAAAAAAAAAAAGAAAATGGAAGGCTCAGATCAACTCACCATCAACTTAGAGCATGCTGTGAAAGCCAGAAACTCTCCCAAAGAAACATGTAAAGAAGACCCTGGCCAGGTGTGGTAGCTCATACTTGTCTAGCACTTTGGGAGGTCAAGGAGGTAGGTTTGCTTGAGGTCAGGAGTTTGAGACCAGTGTGAGCAGCATAGTGAGACCCCATCTCTACAAGAAGTAGAAATATTTTTCGTGTGTATAGTGCTAGCTACTTGAGAGGGTGAGGTGGAAGTTTGAGGTTGTAGTGTGACATGACAATGTCACTGCATACCAGCCCAGGTAATAGAGCAAGACCCTGTCTCAAAACAAAAAGAAACAAACTCTCACTTCCCTAGCCAGGAGACAAAGCATGCTGAAAATGAGGCCCAAGATTTTTTGTTTTTAGAGACAGAGTTTCACTTTATTGCCCTTTGGTAGAGTGCCTTGGCGTCACAGCTCACAGCAACCTCCAGCTCTTCAGTTTGGCCGGGGCTGGGTTTGAACCCACCACCTTCAATATATGGGGCTGGTGCCCTACTCCCTGAGCCACAGGTGCCACTCAAGGCCCAATTATAAGGGGAGCACAGCCACAAAGGACACTCATGCATCCTTAACAGTTTTCCTATATTGAAGTTAGCACTTTTAAAGGGAAGGAAGGGAACCCTGAGATCTGGCATAGTTGTTTGGGTGGATTTGCCAAAGACCCTTGAGCTCCCAGAGTCCCCTGAACTCTCCTGACCAGCAAAATCTGCCTTCTTCTCATTGAGAGTAGCTTCTTCTAGACTGGAGGCAATGCAAAGATCTCCAGTACGGTGAGTACCTTATAAAATGATCACCTCCTCCACATCCCCTCACCTCATTGCCTCCAAACTGATAACCAGAATCAGTCTCAACATAGCCCAAGCAGTGAAGAATTTCCTACTCTGGGAGGAAATAGTTCAATTACCCAAGAAGTTGTAGGACCTGGGAGAACACCTATAGGAGTGGATCTTGAGGTACCAGACCCAAGAGGAGGACAATGTATTAGATGGCAGAAGGAGTTGATTGATAAGGGAGCATCCCCTGTGACTCAGGATTTTAGTGCCTGCTATGGCCTGGGCATGGTGGCTCATGCCTATAATTGTAGCACTCAAGGAGGCTGAGGCAGAAAGATTCCTTGAGGTCAGGAGTTTGAGAACAGCCTGAACACTAGTGAGACTCCCATCTCTACTAAAAATTTGTAAATTAAGCTGAGTATTCTGGTGTGAGCCTGTAGTCATAGCTACTTAGGAAAGTGAAGTAGGAGGATTGCTTGAGTCCAGGAGTTTGAGGTTATAGTGAACTATGATGATACCACTGTACTCTAGCCAGGTTGACAGAGTGAGATTGTCTCAAAAATGTTTTTTTTTTTTTTTAAATAAGAAAATAAAGTCCTGCCAAGGACACTTGAAGCTTGTCCTCATGTGCTCCGAGAAACTTGAACGCATGGTGGCCTACAGTTAATGAGGTAGAGATGCCAGCACCATCTTTTTGGCAGATTTTTGAAGAAGTAGCCTAAAGTTTCAGGGAAGTAGAAATGTTGGAATATATTTATTACTCCAGACCAGAAGATGTTTCCTAGAATTGCCAAGAGGAGACTCCCTTCAGTATGGCAATACGGAATGTGCAAGTAAAGGGACACTGGTGTCATAGGAAGCTGTTGGTGGCTGTCCTCTGTGGACCAGAGGAGATAGCAAGAGATGCTGCCATGGAATTGGATGTCCTAATGTTGCTGGGAATTATGTGATTCTGGAGTGGTGCTTATCCATTCTGGATGGTGACATTTATTTAGTCTTCAGAAACCTGGAGAGCATTTTTCCCATTCCATGCAGTGAGACTGGAATGGCAACAGGGGTGGGGTAGGGCTTCTCAGGGATCTACAGAAATGACAGTCACAGTGTTCATAGGGTAAAATAGAGGGGCAACCAACCAACCAAATGGCATCAGTGACTAGGGAAAGGGGTTGGGGACAATGAGGGTTGTGCTGCATAGTCTGACCAGTTGTTCTGGCACAGAGCTTCAGGACATAACCTGAGGAAAGACAGTAGGAAAACCTCCAAATTGTCTGAAGTTCACTTCAGAGTGGCAGATTTGACCTGCAAGTTGAGTTACTGAAAAACATTTAAGGAGCAAAATGGCAGCCGAGTAATAGGTTCCCTGCAACTGGGTACGGTGAGTCTGGGGAGATAAGACTCCAGGCATCTCTGGCTGGTGGGATCTGCCTATAATCACCCTTTGAGGATACAAGTAGTCAGCAAGGGACTTCTGGACCCCAAGAGGAGGACAAAAACAGTGGAAAACTGGCAAGTGGTTCCATGTGTTCGATAGACCTAATCCCACCGGCAGCCATAAGTACAAGCAGCAGTGAGACTGCAAACTGGAAAGGCCTTACCTGTGAACTGTTTCGGTGTTTTTGGACTTGGCACTCAGTTGAACTGCCTTGGGGAGAGCTTGAGCAGGAATGCGGAGATCTTTGGGCATTGTCTAGGGCCCCAGACTGAGCCACTGAGTTGGACGGAGCTAACAGTGTTCGGCTGTGGGCCCCAGGGAGCCATTGTGAGAGAACTGCCCCAGCAAGCTCCTCACTCAGGGTTGCAGAGCAAGGATCGGGCAGGAGCTAGTAACCTAGTGACTGAGCAGCCTAAAGGTGGGGACTGAGCTGCCTTACAGCCTTAACCCTCAGGGGCAGAGTGACACCGGTTTTGGTGCAGTGGACCCCAGGCTATTGCTCTGGGTAGAGTGCCATGGCGTCACAGCTCATAGCAACCTCAAACTCCTGGGCTTGGCACGCCCGGGCCTCCATAAGAACTGTGCCGCGACCCCCGACCCACGACCCACGCCCACTGGGCCTCCGCATGCCCTGATGAGGAACTGAGGGAGCCGCACAACCCTGCATCCTCCCTCCTGTACCCTCCCTGCCTCCACACCAGCCCACTCATCTGGCCAGGGAGTCTGGTAGCCACGTGCCCTCCGGAGCCCTCCTTGCCTCTGCGCAGAGCCCTTCTCCTGGCCAGAGACTGCTGGAGTCTTGGGCTCTCTGTGCCAAAGTCACTGGGCACCAGGCATTCCCAGAACCATGCACACCACCTCTCACCCTGTTCCTGGATCTGGGTGTGTCACACTCCAGAGCTGCTTCCACAACCAGAACTCCCTGACTAGGGCAGCCCCAGAGGAACTACACGGGGTCACTCCCTACAAAGATCCAGCAACAATAGAGTGATCCTGCTGGGGTCTAATCTTGGAGAGACACCTCCCCAACTCAGAGGATGGCCAGAGGCAATGGTGAAAAACAATCATGAGGTGAAATCAACAGAAAAACTCTGGCAATGTGAATAATCAGAGTAGATCAACTCCCCCAAAGATCAATGGGGCAGACACAGCACAAGATCCTATGCACAAACAAATAGCTGAGATGTCAGAAATCAAATTCAGGATCTGGATAGAAAATAAGATCAAATTAGAATTCCAAGCAGTAACCCAAAAGATATCTCAAGAATTCAACAAATTCAAAGACCAAATGACCAAAGATTTTGACACATTGAGACAAGAAGTTGCAGCCCTTAAAGATCTGAGAAAACACAGTAGAATACCTCAGTAACAGAATGGAGCAAGCAGAAGAAAGGATTTCTGACATTGAAAACAAAGCTTTCGAAAGCTCCCAAACTCTTAAAGAGGAAGAGAAATGGAGGGCAAAAACAGATCACTCTCTCAGAGAGCTCTGGGATAATTAAAAGAAAACCAATATTCGTCTCATAGGGATCCCCGAAAGCGATGCAGTGGCTTCACAAGGCACAGAGTCTCTTCTCCATGAGATTATGAAAGAGAACTTTCCAGACATGTCAAGAGATTCTGAAATTCAGATAGCAGACAGTTTCAGAACTCCAGCATGACTCAACCCAAATAAGACATCCCCCAGACACATCATAATCAATTTCACTAAAGTTAATATGAAGGAGAAAATTCTGAAAGCAACCAGACGAAAAAAACCCATCACCTACAAGGGCAAGAATACTAGAATAACTGCAGATCTCTCTGCTGAAACCTTTCATGCTAGAAGAGGATGGTCATTGACTTTTAATCTCCTAAAACAAAATAACTTTCAACCAAGGATCCTGTACCCAGCTAAACTGAGTTTCATTTGTGATGGAGAAATTAAATACTTCAATGACATTCACATGTTGAAGAAATTTGCCATAACTAAACCAGCTCTCCAGGATATTCTCAGACCTATCCTCCATAAAGACCAGCATAATCCTCCACCACAAAAGTAAACCCACCCAGAAAATTTTGATCAAATTCCAACTTCCACATTTGCAAAAGGATTAAAAATGTCCACTGGACTCTCTAAAGGCTTATCAATATTCTCAATTACTGTGAATGGTTTAAATTGTCCTCTAAAGAGGCACAGGTTGGCTGACTGGATACAAAAACTGAAGACAGATATCTGCTGCATACAAGAATCACATCTTACATTAAAAAACAAATATAGACTCAAGGTGAAGGGATGGTCATCTATAGTCCAGGCAAATGGAAAGCAGAAAAAAGCAGGCATTGCAATCCTGTTCGCAGATGCAATAGGTTTTAAACCAACCAAAATAAGGAAGGATAAGGATGGACACTTCATATTTTTTAAAGGTAATACTCAACATGATGAAATTTCAATTACTGATATTTATGCATCCAACCAGAACACACCTCAATGTATAAGAGAAACTCTAACAGACATGAGCAACCTGATTTCCTCCAGTTCCATAGTAGTTGGAGATTTCAATACCCCTTTAGCAGTGCTGGATAGATCTTCCAAAAAGAAGCTAAGCAAAGAAATTTTAGATTTAAACTTAACCATTCAACATCTGGACTTAACAGACATCTACAGAACATTTCATCCCAACAAAACTGAATACACATTCTTCTCATCAGCCCACGGAACATACTCCAAAATCGACCACATCCTAGGCCACAAATCTAACCTCAGCAAATTTAAAAAAATAGAAATTATTCCTTGCATCTTCTCAGACCATGATGGAATAAAAGTTTAACTCAATAACAACAGGAATCTGCATACCCACACAAAAACATGTAAGCCAAACAACCTTATGCTGAAGGATAGATGGGTTATAGACGAGATTAAGAAGGAAATCACCAAATTTTTTGAACAAAACAATAATCAAGACACGAATTACCAGAACCTCTGGGATACTGCAAAGGCAGTCCTAAGAGGGAAATTTATAGCACTGCAAGCCTTCCTCAAGAAAACAGAAAGAGAGGAAGTTAATAACTTAATGGGACATCTCAAGCAACTGGAGAAGGAAGAACATTCCAACCCCAAACCCAGCAGAAGAAAAGAAATAACCAAAATCAGAGCAGAATTAAATGAAATTGAAAACAAAAGAATTATACAACAGATCAATAAATACAAAAGTTGGTTTTTTGAAAAGATCAATAAAATAGACAAACCTTTGGCCAACCTAACCAGGAAAAAAAGAGTAAAATCTCTAATTTCATCAATCAGAAATGGTAACAATGAAATAACAACAGACCCTTCAGAAATTCAAAAAATTCTTAACAAATACTACAAGAAACTCTACTCTCAGAAATATGAAAATCTGAAAGAAATCAACCAATACCTGGAAGTACGCCACCTACCAAGACTTAGCCAGAATGAAGTGGAAATGTTGAACAGGCCTATATCAAGTTCTGAAATAGCATCAACTATACAAAATCTCCCTAAAAAGAAAAGCCCAGGACCAGATGGCTTTACGTCAGAATTCTACCAAACCTTTAAAGAAGAACTAGTACCTATATTACTAAACCTCTTCCAAAATATAGAAAAAGAAGGAATATTACCAAACACATTCTACGAAGCAAACATCACCTTGATCCCCAAACCAGGGAAAGACCCAACAAGAAAAGAAAATTATAGACCAATGTCATTAATGAATATTGATGCTAAAATACTCAATAAGATCCTAACAAACAGAATCCAACAACACATCAAAAAAATATACACCACGACCAACTGGGATTTATCCCAGGGTCTCAAGGCTGGTTCAATATACGTAAATCTATAAATGTAATTCAACACATAAACAAACTCAAAAATAAGGACCATATGATTTTTTCAATTGATGCAGAAAAAGCTTTTGATAATACCCAGCATCCCTTCATGATCAGAACACTTAAGAAAATTGGTATAGAAGGGACATTTCTTAAACTGATAGAGGCCATCTACAGCAAACCCACAGCCAATATCGTATTGAATGGAGTTAAATTGAAATCATTTCCACTTAGATCAGGAACCAGGCAAGGTTGCCCATTGTCTCCATTGTTCTTTCACATTGTAATGGAAGTTTTAGCCATTGCAATTAGGGAAGAAAAGGCAATCAAGGGTATCCACATATGGTCAGAAGAGATCAAACTTTCACTCTTCACAGATGATATGATCGTATATCTGGAAAACACTAGGGATTCTACTACAAAACTTTTAGAAGTGATCAAGGAATACAGCCACGTCTCAGGCTACAAAATCAAACCCATAAATCTGTAGCCTTTATATATACCAACAATAGCCAAGCCCAAAACAGTCAAGGACTCTATTCCTTTCACAGTAGTGCCAAAGAAGATGAAATGTTTGGGAGTATACCTAACAAAGGACGTGAAAGATCTCTACAAAGAGAACTATGAAACTTTAAGAAAAGAAATAGCTGAAGATGTTAACAAATGGAAAAACATACCATGCTCATGGCTGGGAAGAATCAACATTGTTAAAATGTCTATACTACCCAAAGCAATATATAATTTTAATGCAATTCTTATTAAAGCTCCATTGTCATATTTTAAAGATCTTGAAAATATAATACTTCATTTTATATGAAATCAGAAAAAACCTCTAATAGCCAAAACATTACTCAGCAATAAAAACAAAGCTGGAGGAATCACGCTACCAGACCTGAGACTGTACTATAAATTGATAGTGATCAAAACAGCATGGTATTGGCACAAAAACAGGGAATTAGATGTCTGGAACAGAATAGAGAACCAAGAGATGAATCCAGCTACTTACCATTATTTGATCTTTGACAAGCCAATTAAAACATTCAGTGGGGAAAAGATTCCCTATTTAACAAATGGTGCTGGGTGAACTGGCTGGCAACCTGTAGAAGATTGAAACTGGACCCACACACCTTTCACCATTAAAACTGAGATAGACTCTCACTGGATAAAAGATTTAAACTTAAGACATGAAACTATAAAAATATTTGAAGAAAGTGCAGGGAAAACTCTTGAAGGAATCGGCCTGGGTGAATATTTTATGAGGAGGACTCCCCAGGCAATTGAAGCAGTATCAAAAATACACTACTGGGACCTGATCAAACTAAAAAGCTTCTGCACAGCCAAGAACATAGTAAGTAAAGCAAGCAGACAGCCTTCAGAATGGGAGAAAATATATGCAGGTTATACCTCCGATAAAGGTCTAATAACCAGAATCCACAGAGAACTCAAATGTATTAGCAAGAAAAGAACACGTGATCCCATCTCAGGGTGGGCAAAGGATTTGAAGAGAAATTTCTCTAAAGAAGACAGACGCATGATCTACAAACACATGAAAAAAAGCTCATAATCCTTAATCATCAGAGAAATGCAAATCAAAACTACTTTGAGATATCACCTAACCCCAGTAAGAGTAGCCCACATAACAAAATCCCAAAACCAGAGATGTTGGTGTGGATGTGGAGAAAAGGGCACATTTCTACCCTGCTGGTGGGAATGCACACTAATACGTTTCTTCTGGAAGGACATTTGGAGAATACTTAGAGACCTAAAAATAGACTTGCCATTCGATCTTATAATTCTGTTACTAGGTTTATACCTAGAAGACCAAAAATCACAATATAACAAAGACATCTGTACCAGAATGTTTACTGCAGCCCAATTCATAATTGCTAAATCATGGAAGAAGCCCAAGTGCCCATCTACCCACGAATGGACTAGCAAATTGTGGTACATGTATACCATGGAATATTATGCAGCCTTAAAGAAAGATGGAAACTTTACCTCTTTCATGTTTATGTGGATGGAGCTGGAACATATTCTTCTTAGCAAAGTATCTCAGGAGTGGAAGAAAAAGTATCCAATGTACTCAGCCCTACTATGAAGCTAAATTATAGCTTTCACATGAAGGCTATAACCCAACTATAGCACAAGACTATGAGGAAAGGGCCAAGGAAGGGGAAAGGAGGGGGGAGGTTTTGGTGGAGGGAGGGTAATGGGTGGGGTCACACCTACGGTGCATCTTAGAATGGGTACAGGCGAAACTTACTAAAGGCAGAATACAAATGTCTTCATACAATAACTAAGAAAATGCCATGAAGGCTACGTTGAACAGTTTGATGAGAATATTTCAGATTGTGTATGAAACCAGCACATTGTACCCCTTGATTGCTAATGTACACAGCTATGATTTAACAATTAAAAAAAAATGTAGGGTGGCACCTGTGGCTTAGGCAGTAAGGCGCCGGCCCCATATACTGAGGGTGGCGGGTTCAAACCCGGCCCTGGCTGAACTGCAACCAAAAAATAGCCGGGCATTGTGGCGGGCGCCTGTAGTCCCAGCTGAGGCAGGAGAATTGCTTAAGCCCAGGAGTTGGATGTTGCTGTGAGCTGTATGATGCCATGGCACTCTACCGAGGGCCATAAAGTGAAACTCTGTCTCTACGAAAAAAAAAATGTAAAAAAAATAAAGAAAGAAAGAAAGAAAAGAAAAACATTTAAAAACTACGTTTCTTGCACATTTGAATGTGGTTTGAGAGCTGTGCCAGCCATAAGGACTGAAGCGGAGATCTGGCAGTAGGAAGTGCTGAGGTACAGCCTGAAGGTGACAAATGTGAAGCAAAGGGAGGCTCTTCTCTAAAGACAAAGTCACATTCTTTTACAGACAAATCCCAGTATCTGAAGCAGACTCAGCAAACAGCACTGATGAGACCAGGACCTCTACCTACAGCGAGGCACTTGGTGCCTCAGCCCAGCCACCAGCACAGGTGGCAGATGGCAGTTGGGACTATAATAAGGGTTGGTAAAAATAGTCATGGTGACCACAGGGAGGTGGGCATATTTATCAAATGAGCACAAGCAGCTCAACATTTTTTTCATTTGTTTTTTGAGACATTTTGTTACCCTAACTAGAGTGCCATGGCACAATCATATCTCACTGCAGCCTTGAACTCCTGGGCTCAAGTGATCCTCCTGCCTCAGCCTTCTGAGTAGCTGGGACTACAGGCACATGCCACTGTGCCTGGCTGGTTTTTCTTTCTAATTTTTATTTTTTGTGAAGATGAGACCTTGCTTTGTTGTCTAGGCTGGTCACAAACTCCTGGCCTCAAAAGATCATTTATTGTTATTTTCTGAGACAAGTCTCACTTTGTTGCCCCGAGCTTGAGGGCCAGAGTGCTGTGGCATCAGCCTAGGTCATAGCAACCTTGAACTCCTGGGCTCAAGCGATCCTTCTGCCTCAGTCTCCAAAGTAGCTAGGACTATGGGCACCTATCACACCTCCTAGCGAATTGGCCTCAGAACGTCCTGCCACTTCAGCCTCCAAAAATGCTCGGATTATAGGTGCGAGCCACTATGCCCAGCTGTCAATATTTAAAATGAAAAACAAATCAAAACTACTTTGAGATATCATCTAACTCCAGTGAGACTAGCCTATATCACAAAATCCCAAGACCAGAGATGTTGGCGTGGATGTGGAGAAAAGGGAACACTTTTGCACTGCTGGTGGGAATGCAAATTAATACATTCCTTTTGGAAAGAGATATGGAGAAAAATAGATCTGCCATTCAATCCTGTAATCCCTCTACTGGGCATATACCCAGAAGACCAAAAATCACACCATAACAAAGATATTTGTACCAGAATGTTTATTGCAGCCCAATTCATAATTGCTAAGTCATGGAAAAAGCCCAAGTGCCCATCGATCCATGAATGGATTAATAAATTGTGGTATA
This sequence comes from Nycticebus coucang, assembly GCF_027406575.1. Taxonomy (NCBI): domain Eukaryota; kingdom Metazoa; phylum Chordata; class Mammalia; order Primates; family Lorisidae; genus Nycticebus; species Nycticebus coucang. The sequence goes on from NC_069796.1 coordinate 84,200,095, forward strand.
TGTACACCATGGAATATTATGCAGCCTTAAAAAAAGATGGAGACTTTACCTCTTTCATGTTTACATGGATGGAGCTGGAACATATTCTTCTTAGTAAAGTGTCTCAAGAATGGAAGAAAAAGTACCCAGTGTACTCACCCTTATTATGAAACTAATGTAGGACCTTCACGTGAAAGCTATAACTCAGTTACAACCTAAGAATAGGGAGAAAGGGGAAAGGGAGGGAAGGGAGGGGGGAGGTAGGTGGAGGGAGGGGGATTAATGGGATTACACCTGTGGTGCATCTTACAAGGGTATATGTGAATTCTAGTAAATGTGGAATGTAAAGGTCTCAGCAAAATAACTAAGAAAATGCTATGAAAGCTATGTTAACTAGTGTGATGAAAATGTGTCAAACGATCTATGAACCAAGTGTACGGTGCCCCATGATCATATTAATGTACATAGCTATGATTTAATAAAAATAAAAAAAGGAAAAAAATAAAATAAAATGAAAAACAGATGAGAATCTGTTCAGAAAATAAAACCTGCAAATCCCAGGACAGAGTGCTTAAGAGAATGTGTGTAGAATAAGAGGGGAGAGGAACAGATGTGACTACAGAGTGGGCATATGCCCTGGTCACGGGTCCCATGGAAGACCCCGTGTTGGATGGTATGAAGCTGCAACCTCCTTTTCTTAGGGGTCCTGTTGTGTTGGATTACAGCTGGCCTGGGATATCTCCCAGAAAGCTACTTGCTTGTCCTGAGTCCGGCCAGGGGCAAAGAAAGTATTCACAGCCTTGGCCCTCATAGAGTCTCACTATGTCACCCTCGGTAGAGTCCTATGGCAGCACAACTCATAGCAACCTCAAACTCTTGGGCTTAAGTGGTTCTCTTACCTCAGCCTCCCAAGTAGCTAGGACTATAGGCACCTGTCCCAGCACCCAGCTATTTTTTTTGTTGCAGTTGTCATTATTGTTTAGCAGTCCCAGGCTGCGGTCAGCCCCGTCAGCCCCGGTGTACGTGGCTGGTGCCCTTGCTGCTGAGCTACAGGTGCTAAGCCTTTCTTCTTTTCTAGAAGTAGAAAATCTTGCTCAGCTCTGAATGGGTTTCCATTGTCACTTTAATCTTGCTTTTCCCTCACTGGTCAGTTTCAATGCACAAGTGTTGGTCCCAAATCTGCCATCACTTTCTTGAGACCAATCCTACCATGATGAACTCCAGCCTGACCTGTGTCAAGCCCCCTTCCCTGCGCCGCTTTGCCTGTCTGTGCTCACACATGCCACAGAGAGGGACTAGAGAACGCAGAACCTGCACCCAGTGCGTCAAATATGCGTCTCCTAACATGTGAGGCAGGATAACCGCAGAAGGCTGGTGGCCACCAGGGTGGACTGTGGCAGGGACCCAAGGCCCACAGAGCCTTCTTGATCCCCAGAAAGAGAGAAAGCAAAGAACTCTAGGCTGAGGCATAATGAGACTTTCTGTGGGGCCCTAGGAGCAGGAGTCACTTAAGTTTGGGCCCAGTTCAGGCTGCCTTAAGAGGCACAAAACAAGGGCTTTGGCCTCTGCCCCCCGGGAGCCATAACTGGTTTGTCTGCTACTCTTTTTTCCATCCTATATTGCACATATAAAAATTTAACAATAGTTGGGTGGTGCCTGTGGCTCAAAGGAATAGGGCGCCAGCCCCATATCCCGGAGGTGGTAGGTTCAAACCTGGCCCCTGCCAAAAACTGAAAAAAAAAAAAAAAAAAAAAAAATTAACAATAGTCAAATACCTAGATGCCTGTTTTTTTTTTTTTTTCTTTTTTTGAGACAGAGTCTCACTCTGTCACCCCTCCTAGAGTACAGTGGAATCATTATAGCTCATTGCAACCTCAAATTCCTGAGCTCAAACCATCCTCCTGCTTTACCCTCCCAAGTAGCTGGGACTACAGGCATGCACTGCCAGGCCTGGCTAATTTTTCTACTTTTTTTTTTTTAGAGACAGGGTCTCACTATGTCACCCTTGGTAGAGTGCTGTTGTGTCACAGCTCACGGCAACCTCAAACTCTTGGGCTTACGTGATTCTCTTGCCTCAGCCTCCCAAGTAGCTGGGACTACAGGCACCTGCCACAATGCCCGGCTATTTTTTGGTTGCAGTTGTCGTGGTTGTTTAGCAGGCCCAGGTTGGGCTCGAACCCGCCACCTTGAGTGTATGTGGCTGGCACCCTACTCACTGAGCTACAGGCGCCACTGGCACCCTACTCACTGAGCTACAGGCGCCATGCCAAGTCTGCCCATTTTTAACAAGTCTGTGTATATCCTGAGAAGGAAAGGTAGATGGCAGAGGGAACAAAGGTGGGGCTCACAAACCTTGAGGAGACAGAGAGACAGAGGGAAAGAGAGAAATATCAACCAGTCGCCATGGAAGGACTTTATTTGTCTCTTGATTCAAACAAACTTAAAAAATAAAAATAAACAAAATAACACCATCAACAAAAACACGTAAGTCAATTGGAGAAAGATGACAACAGACTGAATATTTGATATTGTAGTATTATTGAATTTTTGTGGGTGCAATGTATTGGGGTTATGTTATTTTAAAAATCTTTATCTTTGGCAGCACCTATAGCTCAGTTGGCAAGGGCGCCAGCCAAATATACCTAGGGTGGTGGGTTTGAACTCAGTTGGGTCTGCTAAGCAACAATAGCAACAATGACAACTCCAGCTAAAAAATAGCCGGGAGTTGTGGCAGGGACCTGTAGTCCCCACTACTCAGGAGGCTGAGGCAAGAGAATCGCCTAAGCCCAGGAGTTGGAGGTTGCTATGAGCTGTGACACCACAGCACTCTACCCACTCTACTCTGTCTCAAAAAAATAAAAAATAAAAATAAATAAATTAAAAAAACTCTTTATCTTTTAGAGATGTTACTAGAGTTGTTACAGATAAAGTGGTATGATGTTTGCAGTTAGTTTCCGATAGTCTAAGATATGGATGGGGAAGTAGGTGGGTGTATAGATGAAAAAGGTTTGGTTGTCAATTATTAATTATAAAAGGTGGATGATGAGGACAGGAGGGTTTATTATAGTATTCTTTCAAATTTTGTATATAGTTAATATTTTCCATAATACATTTTTTTCTTTTTTTTTTGAGACAGAATCTCACCCTGTTGCCCCAGGCTAGAGTGTTGTGGTGTGTTAGCTCACAGCACCGTGAGGTCGTCATAGCAACCTCAGCCCTATAGGTTCAGGCAATTCTGCCTCGGCCTCCCAAATAGCTGGAATTGTAGGCACCTGCCACAATGCCCAGCTAATTTTCCTAGTTTTAGTAGGGACGGTGTCTTGCTCTTGCTCAGGGTGGTCTCAAACTCCTGAGCCCAAGCAATCAACTGGCCTCGGCCTCCCTGAGTGCTAGGATTATAGGCATAAGCCACTTCTCTCACTCCATAATACATTTTTTTCAAAATGAGAGGAAATAAAGAAACTTGAGAAGCCAGGGATTTGAGATCAGCCTGGGGCACATAGAGAGAACCCAACTCTACAAAAACTAAAATTTATTTTACACTTTTTTTTTTTTTAAGAGACAGAGTTTCACTTTGTTGCCCTTGGTAGAGTGCTGTGGCGTCACAGGTCACAGCAACCTCCAACTCCTGGGCTTAAGCGATTCTCTTGCCTCAGCCTCCCGAATAGCTGGGACTACAGGCGCCCGCCACAATGACCGGCTATTTTGTTGTTGCAGTTTGGCCGGGGCTGGGTTCGAATATGCCACCCTCGGTATATGGGGCTGGTGCCCTACTCACTGAGCCACAGGTGCTGCCCATTTCTTTTAACTTTTTATACTACCCAGCATGTTTTAAACACTGACATACAACTCCCTAATAAGATAAAGCATAGACAATAAAAGGTTTACCTTATTAGAAACAAAATACACCATCACTTATAGTCTTCAAACATAATTGCACTTTATAATTTGAGAAAGTATTCATGAAACAATCTGCATTCTAGTTTTAATAGACAAGTAACACCTTTAAATAGACATGACCATCCTAATTTTTTTTTTTCGTAGAGACAGAATCTCACGTTAATGCCCTTGGTAGAGTGCCATGGCATCACAGCTCATAGCAACCCCCAGCTCTTGGGCTTACGCGATTCTCCTGCCTCAGCCTCCTGAGCAGCTGGGACTACAGGTGCCCATCACAATGCCCAGCTATTTTTTTGTTGCAGTTTGGCTGGGCTGGGTTTGAACCCGCTACCGTTGGTACATGGGGCTGGCACCCTACTCATTGAGCCACAGGTGCCACCCCTAAATTGTTTATTAGGTATGAATTTTACAAACATCACTTATATTAGTGATACTGGTGGAGCTGGAGAGTATTGCACCTTCTCCAAGCTGCACAGTGTGGTGGAATTTTTACCCCTTTCTAAGGTCACTGCTCTTGCCACCTGCAGATTTCAGCCCACACGTCTCCCTGCTCTTGTGGACTTGTTTGGTCATTCACTGGGTACCAGGATTTTGTCAGATAGCTTTATGGAATTCACCAACCCCGTAAGAATTCAGGATTCTTAGAGCCCCTCAGTGGCGTTGGGCTTGCTCCTCCGCAACAGATTGAAGGAAAGCTTTCAGCAAACTTTAGCTGGTTAATACTATAGGTTACACTCTTAAGAACCGGGCATTTGCACCCCCTGGAGGAACATGGTTTATAAGGTATACTGAAAAAGTATCTTTATTTTTACCTATGTACTTATACCTACCTGGATTGTTCATTATTATGTCAAGTATCATGTGTCAACAAAATGATATGCCATTGTTGAAAGGAAGAATATTCCCAGGGGATACAATGGTGGAGACAGGAGAAGTAATTCCACCAATGAAAGAATTCCCTGATCAACATCATTGAAGACTACTTAAAAATTTCAAAAGCTTATGAGCTCAAGTGTATTACCATATTACCAAATTTACTGGAAAAGTAACTCTAATAAAGTTTACTCTGAGAAAAAAAAAAAAAAAGAACCAGGCATTTGTGGCCACCACAACACACACAAATCCTCTATATAACGTAACTTTGCTAGGCCTTTAATCCTATCTGTGCACTTTATCTGGCCAGGTGGGACAGGGAGCCTGTGGAGCGCAGAGAGCGGGCCGGTACTGCCAGCAGCGGACCCTCAGAAGGAAAGCGCATTACATCAGACTGCTTCTTCCTCCACAGCTCCTGGATGTACTTGTATGCACCCATCTTGGCTCACCTGATGGCTGCCGCCAGACACAAAGGCCCCCCCAATTTTTTTTTAATTAGCTATAATGATGCCATTGCACTCTAGCCTGGATGACAGAGGAGGACCTTGTCTCCAATAAACAAAGAGAAAAAAATGGCTCACACTTATAATCCTAGCACTCTGGGAGACCAAGGCAGGTGGATTGCTTGAGTTCAGAAGTTGAGACCAACCCCAGCAAGAGCAAGATCCCGTCTCTACTAAAAATAGAAAAAATTAGCTGAGTGTGGTAGTGCACATGTGTAGTTCCAGCTACTCAGGAGGCTGAGGCAGGAGGATTGCAGGAATTTGAGGTTGCTGTGAGCTAGGCTGATGCCATGGCACTCTAGCCTGGGTAACGGAGCGAGACTCTGTCTCTAAAGAAAAAAAAAGAAAAAGATTGAATTAGTAATTAAAAATCTCCCCATAAAGAAGATATCAAGCTCAGATGGCTTTTAAAGCAAGTTCCACCAACTACCAAGGAACAGATCATTCCAATTATAAAAGAACAAACTCTTCCAGAGAATAGAAAAATGGAGAAAATTTCTTAATTCATATCCAAAGTAACCTTGATAGCAGGGAAGGTAAGGGATGCATGAGAAAGAAAATCACAGCCAGTCTCATCAGGAAGATAAAAGCAATTAGAAGTCAGTAACAGAAAGATAAATGCAAAAATCTCTACAAATTATTAACAAACTAAATTCAATAGTGTATTGAAATGGCAATTTGTCGTGACTAGGTTGAGTTTATCCCAAGAACACAAAGGTTTCATTAATGTTAGAAAATCTATAAATATAATACACCACATAAACAGACTAAAAAAGAAAAGCACAGTCATCTCAATGGATGCAAAAAATCATTTGATAAAAGTCAACAACCACCAGGCTGGGTGTAGTGGCTCACACCGGTAATCCCAGCACTCTGGGAGGCTGAGGCAGGTGGACTGCCTGAGCCCACAGGTTCAAAACCAACCTGAGCAAGAGCGAGACTCTGTCTCTAAAAAATAGGTGGGCGTTGTGGTGGATATCCATAGTCCCAGCTACTTGGGAGGCAGAGGCAAGAGGATCACTTATGCCCAAGAGTTTGAGGTTGCTGTGAGCTATGACACCATAGCCCTCTACTGAGGGTGACAAAGTAAGACTCTGTCTCAAATATAAATAAATAAATAATAAAATTAAAATTAAAAAAGTATAATATGATGTGTTTTGACATACGTGTGCAGCCATAAAACCATCACCAAGGTAATGGACATATTCATCACTTTCTGCTGTGATCTGAAAGTTGGTATACCCCCAAAATTCATATGTTGAAACTTAATCTTTTATGTGATAGTATAAAGCGGAGGTGGGCACTTTGGGATTAATGCCTTCCCGAAGAGATTGCAGGGAGCGTGTTTGCCTCTTTCCTCCATGTGAGGGTGCAGCAACAAACAAGGCACCATCTCTGGAGCAGAGACAGAGGAATGTTTCAGTAGACCCCAAATCTGTTAGCACCTTGATCTTGGACTTTCCGGCTTCCAGGACTGTGAGAAATAAATTTCTATTGCAGTTATGTGTCACTGGATATGCTCTGGGAAATGTGTCATTAGGTGATTTCATTCTTGTGTGGATGTGACACTTACACAAACCTTGATGGTAGAGCCCACTTCATACCTGTATGGCTGTGGAACGGCCTATTGCTCCCGGGCTACACACATGTGCTGCAGGTTACTGTACTGACTACCGCAGGCATTCACAGCACAACGGTAAGTATTTGTATACTTAAACTATTTAAACAGGCCAGGTGAGGTGGCTCATGCCTGTAATCCCAGCACTTTGGGAGGCCAAGGTGGGAGGATCCCTTGAGCTCACGAGTTCCAGACCAGCCTGAGCAAGAGTGAGACCCCATCTCTACTAAAACAGAAAAACTAGGCTTGGAGCCCATAGCTCAGGGATTAGAGCACCAGCCACATACACCAGGTCTGGCGGTTTCAAATCCGGCCCAAGCCTGCTAGACAACGACAACTACAATAACAACAACAACAAAAATAGCTAGGCATTGTCGTGGGTGCCTGTAGTTCCAGCGAATTGGGAGGCTGAGGCAAGAGAATCGCTTAAGCCCAATTGTCTGAGGTTACTGGGAGCTGTGACGCCATAGCACTCTACTGAGGGCGACATAGTGAGACTCTGTCTCAAAAAAAAAACAACAAAAAAAACTAAATAAAATTAAAAATAAATAAATAAATAAAATAGAAAAACTAGCTGGGCATGGTCGTGAGCACCTGTAGTCCCAGATACTTGTGAAGCTGAGGCAAGAGGATCACTTGAGCCCAGGAGTTTGAGGTTGCTGTGGGCTATGACGCCATGGTATTCTACCAGAGTACAGAGTGAGACTCTGTCTCAAAAAAACAAACAAACAAAAACAAATAAAAATAAACTATCTAAGCATAGAAAACTTACAGTAAAAATATGGTATTGTAATCTTATGGGACCACCATTATATATGTGGCCTATTGTTAACCAACACATCCTTATGTGGCCCATGAATATATAAATTACCCAGTCTAAGCTATTTATTATAGCAGCAGTAACAGATGAAGATGTCCCCCCAAAATTTCCTTGAGCCCCTTAATAATCTTTCCTACCACTCATCACACAGGGCACCACTGATGTGCTTCTGTCACTATAGATTAGTTTTCATTTTCTAGAATTTTCTGCAAATGATGTACTTTTAAAAAAACCTCTTTTCTTTTACTTTGTATCATGGTTTTTTTAAATTTCAAATTAATGGGAGGGTGTATCACTATTTTGAAATTTATCTACGTTGTTGGGTATATCAACATTCCTTACTAAAACTGTATTACATTGTATGCAAATACCATAGTTTATCCACTCATCTGTTGATAGAAATCTGGGTTGAGAGAGCACCTGGGGTCCCAGCTACTTGGGAGGCTGCGGCAGGAGGATCCCTGAACTCAGGAGTCTGAGGTTGCTGTGAATTAGGCTGATGCCATGGCACTCTAGCCTGGGGCAACAGAATGAGACTGCCTCACAAAATAAATAGATAAAAATTAAAAGAATAAAGAAAAAAAATCTGAGTTGTCCCAGTTTTTGACTGTCACAAATAAAGCTGCTATGAACATTTATTTGTATACAAGCCCTATGGGGATATGTTTTCATTTCTCTTGGGTATGCTAACTCTATGTTTAAATTTTTGAGGAACTGCCAAGCTATTTTCCAGAGAAGAAGCACCATTTTATATTTCCATCAGTAGTGTACGAGGCTTATAATTTCCCCATGTCCTTGCCAATAATTTTGTTTTCTGGGTTTGTTTGTTCTTTTAAATTATAGGCATCCTAGCAAAAGGGACATTAGCAGTCATTATTCTTGTCCCTTTTGGGCTACACTTATTGAGACTGCAGAGGAAGTGAATCCAGCTAACTTTACATTGGTTAAATTCTTTAAAAATTGTGTACATAGGCTCGGTGCCTATAGATCAATGGTTGAGGTGTTGGGCACATATACCAGGGCTGACTGGTTCAAACCTGGCCTGGGCCTGCTAAACAACAATGATAACTACAACAAAAAAAATAGCCGGGTGTTGTGGTGGGCGCCTGTAGTCCCAGCTACTTGGGGGGCTGAGGCAAGAGAATTGCTTAAGCCCAAGAGTTTAAGGTTGCTGTGAGTAGTGACATCACAGCACTCTACTGAGGGCAACATAGTGAAACTCTGTCTCAAAAAAAGAAAAGTGTACCTATTTACATGTTTCCAAAGATAAATCTATAAAGCAGGTTCTGTAGAGACAGGTTGAGATGGGTGCCAGCAGCCTCACGGGTGCCAGCTGCCTCATCACCCCCATAAGATAGATACTGCCTGCCACCGACGTGCACCAGGGGGCTGTGTAGGATAAAAGATAAAAGGACAGGGTGGCGCCTGTGGCTCAGTGAGTAGGGCGCCGGCCCCATATGCCGAGGGTGGCGGGTTCAAACCCAGCCCCGGCCAAACTGCAACCAAAAAATAGCCAGGCGTTGTGGCGGGCGCCTGTAGTCCCAGCTGCTCGGGAGGCTGAGGCAAGAGAATCGCGTAAGCCCAAGAGTTAGAGGTTGCTGTGAGCCGTGTGACGCCATGGCACTCTACCCGAGGGCGGTACAGTGAGACTCTGTCTCTATAAAAACAAAAAAAGATAAAAGGACAAAAAGCTGAGAATACCATCACTCTGAATGATGACAGGCACCATCACTCTTCGTTGGGTCCAGATAGGGCCGGACCAGGACAAGGGAAGAACGAATAGACCAAGTACTATCATGATGAGAGTTAACGAGCTAAGTGCTGTGACAAATTGTTTTACTTATCCATCAGTTTCTAGATCCACATTATGTTACCTTACTGTTATCTAACTGCCCTTTATGTTCCCTATTGGCTAAACCGCTACATTGCAAGGTTTGCTTCGGTAAAAGGGGTCATCGTGACCCCCGGGCTTGCTTTTTGCTTCTAATTGCCAACTTTCAGCCCACCTGTTTGTCCCTTTGCCAACTTTCAGACTAGAAAAACCCCAACTTCAGACCCTTCAATGCTCTCTCCACTTAGTCTGCTTTAGACTTTGCGGAGACAGCCCCGCAGTTAATAAAAGACTTTTTTTTTTTTTCTTTTGCAGTTTTTGGCCGGGGCTGGGTTTGAACCCGCCACCTTTGGCACATGGGACCAGCGCCCTACCCCTTTGAGCCACAGACACCGCCCTCCTTTTTTATTTTTATTTTTATTTATTTTATTTATTTTTTGGCCGGGTCTGAACCTGCCACCTCTAGCATATGGGGTCGGCGCCCTACTCCTTTGAGCCACAGGCAGCACCCAAGCCCTCCTTTTTAAAATTCTAATTTGAGTCCGTGATTCTAGGTAAATGTTTATATTAAGTTTTAGTTTATTCTTCCTTTATTTCTATTTGAAAATACAAGCATGTATCTTTATGTTTCCTCCTTTCTTGGACATTGTAGCGCACTATAAAACCTGGTCAGCCCTTTGCTAACTTCACTTGAGTGATAGATCTTTGTGGTCACAACAGAGCAGGACTCAGAGTCCTTATTTCTTTTTGGAGTGGTCCATCGGCTGAGGGTACCATAATCTATTTTACTATGTATTCAGTGTTTAAATTGTTTTTTGTCTTCTTTTAAAATTGGGGTAAAATATTCATAACATAAAATTTTACCATCTTAATAATTTTTTTTTTTCTTTTGAGACAGAGTCTCAAGCTGTTGCCCTGGGTAGACTGCTGTGGTGTCATAGCTCACAGAAACCTTGAACTCTTGGGCTCAAGCAATCCTCTTGCCTCAGTTTTTCTATTTTTAGTAGAGATGGGGTGTTGTTTTTGCTCAGGCTGGTCTCAAACTCATAAGCTCAAGCAATCTACTCACCTTGGCCTCCCAGAGTGCTAGGATTTACAGGTGTGAGCGACCACGCCCAGCTCATGTTAACAATTTTTGAGTGTATAGTACAGTAATACTTGTTCACACGTGTCAAGTACATTCATGTTGTTGGCCAATCATCAGCACCATCCATCTCCAGAACCTTCACTTTTTTTATTTTTTTGTTTTGAGACAGACTCTCACTTTGTTGCCCTTCATAGAGTGCCATGGTGACATAGCTCACAGCAACCTCAAACTCCTGGGCTCAAGTGATTCTCTTGCCTCAGCCTCTCTAGTAGCTGGGACTACAGGCACCTGCCACAATGCCTGGCTATTTTTAGAGACAGGGCCTCACTCTAGCTCAGGCCAGTCTTGAACCCATGAGCTCAGGCAATCCACCTGCCTCCCAGAGTGCCAGGATTACAGGCTTGAGCCTCTCCGTCCTGTCAGAACTCTTTCATTTTGTAAATCCTAAATTCTGTACTCCTTAAAAACTAACTCTGCATTCCCCTCTTCCCTCAGCCTCTGGTAACCACCCTTCTACATTTTATTTCTATGAATTAGACTATTTTAAGTACCTCATATAAGGGAAATCCTATAGTATTTGTCTTTTTTTGATTGGCTTATTTCACTTAGCATAATGTCCTCAAGGTTCATCCATGTATCAGAATGTCCTTGCCTTTTAAGGCTGAATCATATTCTATTATGTGGATGCACAACATTTTGTTTATTCATTCATCTGTCAGTGGACAGTTGGGTTGCTCCCACCTTCTGGCTACGGTGAATGTGGATGTGCAAATATCTCAAGACTCTGCTTCCAGGCTCAGTGCCTGTGCCACAGTGCCTAGGGCGCCGGCCACATACACCTGTGCTGGCGGGTTCGAGACCAGTCTGAGCAAGAGTGAGACCCCATCTCCCAGCCTGGGTGTGTCAAAACAACAATGACAACTACAACAAAAAAATAGCCAGGTGTGGTGGTGGGCACCTGTAGTCCCAGCTGCTTGGGAGGCTGAGGCAAGGGAATCGCTTGAGCCCAAGAGTTTGAGGTTGCTGTGAGCTGTGACGTCACATCACTCTACTGAGGGTGACACACTAAGACTCTGTCTCAAAAAAAAAAAAAAAAAAAAAGACCCTTTTGCTTCCAGTTCTTTCAATACCTACAAGTGGAATTTCTGGATTATACAATAATTCTACGTTAAATTTTTTGAGGAACTTCCATACTATTTTCCACAGTGAAATGATTTTACATTCCCACCAACTGCACAGCTCTGATTTCTCTATCCTCACAGTGCTTGTTGTTTGGTTTATTAAATAGCAGCCGTCCTATTGGCTGTGAGGTAGTATCTCATTGCGTGTGTGTTTTTTTAAGACAGAGTCTCACTATATTGCCCTCAATAGAGTCTTGTGGCAACACAGCTCACAGCAATCTTAAAATCGTGTGCTGAAGCGATTCTCTTGCGTCAGCCTCCCACATAGCTGGGACTACAGGCGCCTGCCATAACGCCCGGCTATTTTTTGGTTGTAGTTATCATTGTTCTTTGGCAGGCCCAGGATGGATTTGAACCTGCCAGACCTGGTGTATGTGGCCGGCTCCCCAGCTGCTGAGCTACAGGCATCGAGCCTCATTGTGGTTTTGTGTTTCCTATCTTTTGCTAATACTGTGTACAATTAATACTGCCATGGAAAGGTCTGTGCACAAAGTGGGATGCTCAATCTTGCTCCTGGTAACAGAAATGTAAAAATGCATTAGGACTGGCCAGGTTCGCGCCTATAATCCTAGCACTCTGGGGGCGGCGCCTGTGGCTCAGTGAGTAGGGCGCCAGCCCCATATACCGAGGGTGGCGGGTTCAAACCCGGCCCCGGCCAAACTGCAACAACAACAACAAAAACGCCAGGCGATGGGCAGCGCCTATAGCTCAAAGGAGTAGGGCACTGGCCCTATATGCTGAAGGTGGCAGGTTCAAACCCAGCCCTGGCCAAAACTGCAAAAAAAAAAAAAAAGGCCAGGCGTTGTGGCAGGCACCTATAGTCCCAGCTACTCAGGAGGCTGAGGCAAGAGAATTGCCTAAGCCCAAGAGCTGGAGGTTGTTGTGAGCTATGACAGCACAGCACTCTACTGAGGGCGACAAAGTGAGACTCTGTCTCTAAAGAAAAAAAAATCGTAGCAGTCTGGGAGGCTGAGGCAGATGGATTCCTTGAGCTCAGGAGTTTGAGAACAGCCTGAGCGAGAGTGAGACTCCAATCTCTACCAAAAGTAGAAAAATTAACTGGGCATTGTGCTGGGTGCTTCTAGTCCCAACTACCCAGGAGGCTGAGGCAGGAGGATCTCTTAAACCCAGGAGTCTGAGGTTGCTGTGAGGAAGGTGGATGCCACAGCACTCCAGCCTGGGCTACAGAGTGAGACTCTGTCTCGAAACCAAAACCAAAACAAAACAAAGCACTAAGACATCATTTCTCACCTGTCAGATTAGCCAAAACCCAAGAGTTTGCAATGCATTCTTCAGGCAAGGCTGTCGGGGAGGGAGGCAGGGACTCACAAAGATTGCTGGGGGAAATGCAGAATGATACACCACCTATATCAAATTTGACAACAGGCTGCAACATTTCATGTGCCTTTACTCTTGAACAAATAATTCCACTTCCAAAAAGTATCCCAAACACACACCAATTTCCTCCTATTACAAGGCCCCACGATCAGGAGCTTGGTAATCATTGTAGGTGGTTTCCTGGGGGTCCCTTCTCCCAGATGAGGTCTGAGGTCATTACACCGTCAGACCCCTGCTGGGCTCCCCTTCAGATTCACCTTCTGTTCAGCACTGCACTGTGACCAGTCTGGGCCGGCTTCAGCCAGGGTTGCTGCTCGGCTGGCAACTGGACAGATTGCCCCTCAGACTTGTGCTGGAGGAGTGGTCAGGAGATGCTCAGCCCTGGGAGGATGGTTCTGAGACATATTTCTTTCTTAGAGACAGTCTCACTTTGTCGCCCTCAGTAGAGTGCTGTGGCATCACAGCTCACATCAACCTCCAGCTCCTGGGCTTAGACGATTCTCTTGCCTTAGCCTCCCGAGAGCTGGAACCACAGGCGCCCACTCCTTTTTTTGTTGCAGCTCGGCCGGGGCCAGGTTTGAACCCGCCACCCTCGGTATATGGGGCCGGCGCCCTACTCACTGAGCCACAGGCGCCGCCCGAGACATATTTCTTAAAGTGCCCCCAAATGTACCTGGGACTGAGCAGCCATCAAGGCAACTTTGAGTTCTGTCGGCTCTTTCCTCTCCTGGTCACCTCCAGTGTCCTCCATTCTTAACCATGCCTTACGGGCTCTGCTTTCAGGAGAAGCCAGGCTAGGTCAGACGCAGAACGTGCCCTGGATCAGAATAACGCCAGCTTGTACAGGTGTCAAAAGGTACGTTCAGCCTTTGAGGAGCGGAGTTGAACCTCCTCCAGGTTTGGGTTGGGTGGGAGCTCGGCATGGGGCGCCCCCTGCTGGTCACCCAAGGCTGGTTTCCGCCTCCCGAAGCGGTGGCACCTTTACTCAGGCAGAGCTGGGGTTGGTTGCTTGCCACTGCTCCTGAGGCCGCTCTGAGGTCTTGGGTGCCCCCTCCCCGCCCTCCACCCCCGGCGCCTAACCAGCGAGGAGCTCCATGCCTCCCCATTTCCAGCTCGGGAATGGGGCTGTCACCTTCTGTGCTGGTCTCCAACTTCCCTAGTGTTCCTTTGCTAGATGCCCTTGGCTTTTAGAGGGGTTGGAGTGGTGGAAGGGGAACTGGATTTGGACGTGGCCTGGAGACCACTTCCCTGTCAGTTCGTAGGACCTGTGACTGTGCGTGTCTCTGAGCCTGTTTCTTGGAGATTTGGGATTGCTGTGGGCTCCACGAGACAGAGACGGCTAAGCACCCAGCAGTGAGATCTGGCTCTGAAATAGTCGTTGACCCCAACTTGCATGACTGAACTCCTCAACCCCTGCCCTCACTAGCTGCGGCTGTTTTTTTTTTTTTTGCTTTGAAATTTAGAAACAAATTTTATTTAAGATCTGAAATACAATTCCTAAGATATCAACTTCTCCAGAAAACCGTGGCTACACAATAATGCATTGCCTCTATCATGTTAGAACGTGCATTAGACTCAAATACAAAAACCATGAAACAAATCACCATGCTTCAACATTTTGAGCAAAGATAGAATGCCTAAGAACAACATACATGGACTTCCAGAGGATGAGCTGTTTCGCACCATAAAAAAAAAAAAAAGTGCACAAATGCACGGGTTTTCGGGTATATACATCAAGTAGAACCTTTGGCACTAGGAATCAAGGCGTTTTTTCACGTAGCACTAACACATATTAGAAAACTGTGTAGTGTCAAAGGGATAGAACCACCAGCATTCAAGCAATGCTGTCAACTGGGCAATAAAATATTCTACTGAATGTTTCGCCTTTGTCTAATTACTGTGTACACTGGTAGCAACTTTGAAACAAGAAAAGGAGCTTCACTTCTTTTATTTTCTGTTTAAAACAGAACAGAAAACAAACCGAAACAGAAGCCCTGTTATACATTAACAATTTTAAAGAACATCAATTATACAAGAAAAGGACTAAGAACAGAAAGTGTTTACAGATACCAGGCTCAGAACAGTGAGTGGTCAGTAGACCCTCACAGGGCTTTGTGGTGGTACGCAGCAGAAGCCACTTTGTAATCACTGGCAGTAAACAGAGATGCAGAATTCTTTACCAGATATTTTAGGAAATCATGCAAATAGCCCAACAACAATGCAAGGCTTTTCTCATCAAGAGGAGGTGTATAGGCCAACATTGCTCCGATTCTTACAAATAATCTCAGTAGGTGTGGCGCTCCATAAACCTGGGACATGGGTGCATCAGGGTGAGCCAAGAGAATTTCAGCATACGGGGCCTCTCAAACTTGCAGAGCAGCTGAGTGCCCAACATCACGCTGAAATATTCTTTCATTCCTCCCGTGACTTCGTTAGCTGCATATTCCTTATTATCAACATGGCCCTGCGACCGCTTACAATTAGCACACTCCTCAAGAACAGCATCCACGTTCCTCTTTGCAGGAAGTTGGAAAAGTTGCTTCTGCCGGGTAACCAAGTCCCAGTCCTCGCCAAGCCATGGTTTTAATTCTTTAGGAATCTTCACTTTAACTTCCATTCTATTCTTAAACGCTTCTTCACTTTCAACAGTTGGATCCGCCCGGGCCCTTTTCTTCCGTGGAAGCTGAGGTGCTTTACTGGTACTGCTACCTTGTTTCCCCGAAAATAAGACCTACTTACAGGAAAGATAAGACGTCCCCTAAAAATAAGACCTAGCGCATCTTTGGGAGCACACCTTA
The DNA here is from genome assembly GCF_027406575.1 of Nycticebus coucang. Classification (NCBI taxonomy): domain Eukaryota; kingdom Metazoa; phylum Chordata; class Mammalia; order Primates; family Lorisidae; genus Nycticebus; species Nycticebus coucang. The sequence continues at coordinate 84,216,023 of NC_069796.1, forward strand.
AAATAAGACACTGTCTTGTTTTCGGGGAAACAGGGTACCATCTCTAGAGTCTTCTGTTTGTTTTTTCTTGTCTTCCTCACAGATCCTGACGGGGGGGAGTCTCTGCAGAGTGACCCCCCCCCATCTTCCTGGGAGAGCTGGCTCAAGATTTGTCTGCTGCGGAGCAGCTGTCTTCTTTCCGGAGGAAGCCCCTCTCCTCTTATTTCTCTGCACGTTGCTTCTTGTTGGCTTTTTGAAGTTGTCTTCTTCTGCAGATTGGTGTCCACGAGTTTGAGAACCCTGCTTTCTGGAACTCATTCAACCCTGTTTTTCTTCCAACCACCAATCCTCCTTCTTTCCCTTCTACGAATTGCTAGTGATTTCCCAGATAGAATCTGACAGGTCTTCTGGGATGGTCTCGAAGGATGAAGTAGGAAATACAACCCAAGATTCTGTAATCAGGGACAGTTCTGCAATCAGGATCAGATCTCCTGATCCCTACTGTAGAGCAAACTTAGCTTTTCTCACGGTGACCTGAAACGAGAGAGCATCCAGTTCTTCCCGGCAGACGACGTGTGATCACTGCCATTCCTCCAACCTCCATCACCAGCTGCAGTTGTTGGAAGGTACCCCAACCCACTCCTTACATCACACTCCGTGACTTTGTCCAGCCCTTGGCCTGAGAAATGGGCTTCATTTTTTTCTTTTTTTTGAGACAGAGTCTCACTATGTTGCCCTTGATAGAGGGCTGTGGCGTCACAGCTCACAGCAACCTCCAACTCGTGGGCTGAAGCAATTCTCTTGCCTCCGCCTCCTGAGTAGCTGGGACTACAGGCACTGGCCACAACACCCAGCGTCGGGCTTTGTTGTTGTTGTTGTGATTGTCATTGTTGTTTGGCAGGTCCGAGCATGGTTCGAACCTGCCAGCTCCCATGTATGTTGCTGGCACCCCAGCTGCTGAGCTATAGGCGCCAAGCTGCTTCACTTTATTTTATTTATTTATTTTTTGCAGTTTTTGGCTGGGGCTGGGTTTGAACCCGCCACCTCCAACATATGGGGCCGGCGCCCTACTCCTTTGAGCCACAGGTGCTGCCCCTGTTTCACTTTATTTTTTATGTTTGCCAGTATCAAGGAGAAGTCTTACATTGCTCAAGCGCACTCAGTAAAAACAACACTGAAATAACTAGTTGTCAAATTCCAGGACAAAAAGACCAGGTCTTATGAGCTGACTGGAAAACCCTGGGGAGAATATGGAAGGTGAGAAAGGCAAGGGCTTTGCAGTAGTGTGGGTGGCTGGGAGCTCACCCAGGGACAAGGTGCAGCTCTCTGGGTTGGCTGCTATCATCTCCTGACTGACTGATTGGGTATTGACTAAGGTGAACAGTTCAAAGGCTAACTCAGTGGTTCTCAACCCATGGGTCTCAACCCACAGGAACCGTATTGAAGAGGCGCAGCATTAGGAAGGTTGAGAACGACGGGGCTAATGAAACTTAGTTGTGCTACCAAGCAGGTGTTCCTTTTCTTTTCTTTTTTTTTTTTTTGAGACAAAGTCTCACTCTGTCACCCTAGGTAGAGTGCCCGGGTGTTGTAGTTCACAGCAATCTCAAATTTCTGGGTTCAAATGATCTTCCTGGCTCAGTCTCCATGGTAGTTGGGACTACAGGTCACAACTGGCTAATTCTGCCACCTACCTGGCTAATGCTTCTTCATTTAGTGGAAACAAGGGTCTCACTTTGCTAAGGCTGGTCTCAAACACCTGAGCTTGGGCAAATCTCCTGCCTTGTCCTCCCAGAGTGCTGGGATTACAGGTATGAGACACCACACTTGGCCAGGTGTTCCATTTTTATGGCAAAGGGCATTTTCTCTTCATTGTGTATATATCAAGAGCAGAAACACAGACAATCCACCTGGGGTGGTCATTCCTATTGTTCACTGACATTTCTTCTCCTTCTAAGCCTATGGGAATGTTTCATTTCCTGAATTCTTAAGAAATAGTTTGGCCATGTGACTTACCTGGCTAATGAACTGTTGGCAGAGTAATGTGTGCCACTTCTGGGCAAAAGCCTCAAAGAGCCACGTAGGAGAAGTGAGAAATAAACTTTGTCATGTTAAAACACTGAAATTTTGTTTTGTTATTGCAGCAAGCTTAGCTCATCCTGACTAATGTGTCCTAAATCCTCTCTAGAACAATCAAACTAGCAAATAAGCAGGCAGGCAGATAGATTATTTCCCTTGAGACTGTGAGCCCTGAGAATCCAGAGTTCATTTCTTGGTTGACAGATGATGGGTGAAAGTATCCTCAACTCAAGGCTGGCACACCTCACATTCATATTGAGCTGAAGATTGTGTGAGCTCAGCCACTTGGATCTGGAGGGCTGTAGCCATAGCACTGCAGCTAGGACTCAAGTTATGGTCTGTCACTCTTTACTAGACAAGAAATTGGAACCCTCATGCATTGCTGGAGGAAATGTAAAGTAGTGAAGCAACTGTGGAAAAGAGTTCGGTTGTTCCTCAAAAAGTTAAACCCATGGATAAATAAACAGCCTGTGAGCACATAAAAAAAAAAAAAGTTAAACACAGCCGTTTGGACAGGTGCTCATCCTTAATAATCTCAGCACTTTGGTAGGCTGAGGTGAGAGGATCATTTGAGGTTGGGAGTTCAAGACCAGCCCAGACAATATTGCCAGACCTCTTTGCTACAAAAAATAAGAAATATAACTGGTCATGGTGACATACGCCTGTAGTCCCAGCCACTTGGGAGGCTACAGCAGAAGAAAAGCTTGAACTTAAGAGTTTGAAGGTACAGTGCACTATGGTTACCACACCCTAGCCTGGGTGACAAAGGGAAACTCTGTATTTTAAACAATTAAATACATACATACATATATACATAAATAAAAATTAAATAGAAGTGTGGTACTTCAGATGGGAGGATCATTTAAGCCTAGGAATTTAAGGCTTTAGTTTCTTTTTTTTTTTGTGTGTGTGGTTTTTGGCCGGGGCTGGGTTTGAACCCGCCACCTCCGGCATATGGGACCGGTGCCCTACTCCTTGAGCCACAGGCACCACCTGGCTTTAGTTTCTTAAAAAAAAAAAAAAGTTCAGGGTGGCACCTGTGGCTCAGTGAGTAGGGCACTGGCCCCATATACCGAGGGTGGTGGGGTCGAACCCCACCCCAGTCAAACTGCAACAAAAAAAATAGCTGGGTGTTGTGGCAGGCACCTGTAGTCCCAGCTACTCGGGAGGCTGAGGCAAGAGAATTGCCTAAGCCAAAGAGTTGGAGGTTGCTGTGAGCTGTGATGCCACCGCACTCTACCAAGGGCGACAACGTGAGACTCTGTCTCTTAAAAAAGAAAAGTTCAGGCCTGGGTGGTGGCTCACACCTGTAATCCTAGCACTCTGGGAGGCCGAGGCAGGTGGATTGCTTGAGCTCAGGAATTCAAGACCAATCTGAGCAACAGCGAGACTCCATCTCTACTAAAAAAAATACAAAAAAATTAGCTGGGCATTGCGGCAAGCTACTCAGGAGGCTGAGGAAAGAGGATCACTTGAGTCCAAGAGTTTGAGGTTGCTGTGAGCTATGACACCAAGGCACTTTACCCAGGGTGACAGAGTGAGACTCTGTCTCAAAAAAAAAAAAAAAGTTAAATATGGAATTAGCAGGTTGGGCTCCATGGCTCATGCCTGTAATCCTAGCACCCTGGGAGGCTGAGTTGGGAGGACTTCTTGATCTCACAAGTTCCAGACCAGCCTGAGCAAGAGAGAGACCTGGTCTCTAAAAGTAGCTGGGCATTGTCCTCAGTGCTGGTAGTCCCAGGTACTCAGGAGGCTGAGGCAAGAGGATCGCTGGACCTCAAGAGTTTGAGATTGCTGTGAGCTGATGCCATGGCACTCTACTGAAGGTGACAAACTGAGACTCTGTCTCAAAAAAAAGAAAAGAAAAGAAAAGAAACAGTGGAATTACCATATGATTTTGCAATTCTACTTCTAAGTGTGTACCCCAAAGTACACAAAGCCAGGATTCAAACATTTACTTGTTCACCCATGTTCAAACCAACATTGGACGCAATAGATGAAAGGTGGAACCAACTCAAATGTCCACCAACAGATGAATAAACAAAATGTCATTTATACACATAATGGAACATTATTCAGCATTTATTTATTTATTTGACAGAGTTTCACTTTGTCACCCCCTGTGAGTGCTGTGGCATCATACCTCATAGCAACATTAGACTCTTGGGCTCAAGCAATTCTCTTGCTTCAGCCTCCAGAGTGGCTGGGACTACAGACACCCGCCGTAATGTCCAGTTACGGACGTTTGTCCGAATGCTGGCCTCAAACTCCTGAGCTCAGGCTGTCTGCTCGTCTGTGGCCTCCCAGAGTGCTGGGATTATAGGTGTGACATTATTCAGCTTTTAAACAGAGAGACATTTTCACCTATGTACAATATGGACCAACCTTGGGGACATTATACTAAGTGAAATAAGCTAGCCACAGAAGGACATAGACTACATGAGACATGTCACATATGTCTCTAGAATAGGCAGATTCCTAGAGACAAAATAGAACAGAGGTTACCAGAAGCTAGAGTAGAATGGGAAGAATGAGAAGTTACTGTTTCATGCAAACTGGTTCAGCTTCACAAGATGAAAAAGTTCTGTAGATGGATAGTGCCCATGCTTACGATATTGTGAATTTACTTAATACCACCAAACGGTATGGGACCGCGTGGTGGCTCAGGCCTGTGATCCTAGCACTCTGGGAGTCTACGGCGGTGGGTTGCCTGAGCTCATAGGTTCTAGACCAGCCTGAGCCAGAGTGAGACCTCATCTCTAAAAATAGCCAGGCTTTGTGACAGGCACGTATAGCTACTTGGGAGGCGGAAATTGTATTGGGAGGCTGAGGCAAGAGAATCACTTAAGCCCAAGATTTTGAGGTTGCTGTGAGCTGTGATGCCATTGCACTCTACTGGGAGCAACAAAAGTGAGACTCTGTTTCAAACGAACAAACAAACAAAAAACTCCCCAATTGTACACTTAAAAATGGTTAAGTTTTACGTTAAACACATTTTACAATTTAAAAAATTTTAATTTCTGGCTAAGTGCCCAAAGCACAGTGATTACCGCGCCAGCCACATGCACCAAGGGTGGCGAGTTCAAACCTGACGCCAGCTAGACAACAATGACAACTGCAACAAAAAATAGCCGGCCGTGCTGCACCAGCTACTTGGGAGCTGAGGCAAGAGAATCGCTTAAGCCTAAGAGTTTGAGGTTGCTGTGAGCTGTGACGGCACGGCACTCTACCAAAGGCGACATAGTGAGACTCTGTCTCAAAAACAAAAATTAATTTCATAGCCGGGCATTGTGGTGGGCGCCTGTCGTCCCAGCTACTCGGGAGGCTGAGGCAAGAGAATCGCTTAAGCCCAGGAGTTGGAGGTTGCTGTGAGCTGTGTGAGGCCACGGCACTCTACCGAGGGTCATAAAGTGAGACTCTGTCTCTAAAAAAAAAAAATTAATTTCAGATTAATACAAGGGTGCAGATGATTAGGTTATAACGTTTGAGTTTGTTAGCTAAGGTCCCTATTGTAGTGGTGCCCCTCACACAGGAGGTGTGCCATAATACCCTTACACTGTGCCCATCAGATGAGAGCACACCAATCTCCCATCATCCTCCCCCCACCAACTTTAATTGAGTTTTTCTCTTGTCTCCAGTAGGCTAACGTTCGTCTGCTTCATACTTCATATTAGTATTGAGTACATTGGATACTTGCTTTTCCATTCTTGTGATACTTTATACAATTAAAATTTTTTAAAAGTTAAAGAATGACATTAGCCACTAACGCATTTTGAACATATGGCTGAAAAATTTAGCCCCAGTGAGCCACCTGGCTCAAGCCTCGGGAAGCTGTTCAGACGCAGTCCGGAGGTGCCACGCCGAGCGAACAGGAGAGGGCGCTCTAGGACCCGCTTCCCTGGGCGCGGTCAAGGCCGACCGCACTCGCCCGGCGCGGGGCGGGGCTGATGGGGCGCCTTTGTTGCTACCGCGCCAATTCAGAACTCTTAGCGGATTGAAAGGGCTTAAGCGGTTAGGGTCGCTCTGGCCCTCCAGGCTATCCTGTTTAACAAAACACCGGGCGGGAAGGGTGGCTGGGAGAAGCCGGGACCGTCCCTGCGGGACAGAGCCACGCAGCGCTGGGGCGGGCCGGCCCTCGCCCGCACCCCGGGCTCTGCGCGCTGGGCCGCTGCATCCAGCTGCCCAGGTCACCCCCAGCCTCCGAGGCGGCCGATGCTGCGGGCCAGGGAGCGTAGAACCCGAAGCTCCACACTGTGTCACTCGGAATTTTAAACTTTTGTATTTACAAGTAATGAGCGTTCAGCATCGAAGCAATTGAAAATACTGAGAAGCAAAAAATTTTCACTCGTGTTCCCACCACCTATAGTCTCTCTAAACATTTTGGAATAAATCTTTTCATATATATAATATTTTTTTTTCCTATGTATGTGTGCACTAAAAAACAGACATCAAGTCACACTGTGTTGCTTCACAAATTGCTTATCTTGGGCGGCACCTGTGGCTCAAAGGGGTAGGGCGCCGGCCTCATATGCCAGAGGTGGCAGGTTCAAACCCAGCCCCCCCCCAAACACTGAAAACAAACAAACAAAAAAACAAATTGCTTATCTTCATTCAACGAATATTGTAAACGGCTTTCCATTCAAAAATATATTTCATCGGCTCGGCGCCTGTGGCTCAAGCAGCTAAGGCGCCAGCCACATACACCTGGGCTGGCGGGTTCAAATCCAGCCCGGACCAAACAACGATGACGGCTGCAACCGAAAAATAGCCGGGCGATGCGGCGGGCGCCTGTAGTCCCAGCTATTTGGGAGGCAGAGGCAGGAGAATGGCTTGAGCCCAGGAGTTGGAGGTTGCTGTAAGCTGTGATGCCATAGAACTCTATCCAGGGCGACAGCTTGAGGCTCTGTCTCAAAAACAACAAACAAACATCGTCATTTCTATTAACTACGGAGTAGTTCAATATGTGGATCACTTTTTCTCAACTTTTCTTCATGATGGCCACCCTAAAGAGACTTTTCGGACGATTTTTCCGAATTCCCCACCACATGGAATTTTAATACACGTAGCACATATATCTTTTTATACTCTGTGGCCCTTTAGAGGACCACAAGGTACTACTGTGTTAGCTAAGATTTACTGGAGCACTCCTCACGGCCTCTGCCTCCTGCCACCACGTCTCTTAAATACTCAAAAAGATTTTTTGCCCTCGTTGAGAATGTGTGATACAGATGTACTACGATTTTGTCTATGCATAATTGGACATTTAAGTTGTTTTCTAAAACTTCTGTATTTCATGTTGCAATGGATATTCTGGTAATCAAATCCATGCAAAAGTGGAGGTGGACCATATCTATGGGTCTAAGAGGACGTATATTTTGAAGATTTTTAATGCATATTGCTAGTAACTCTATATTCCAACCACAATGTGTGTGCATGATATTTCCTCAAATCCTTTCTAGCTCTTTTAAAGGTCATTATTTTGCTACTCGGGAGGCTGAGGCAAGAGAATCGCTTAAGCCCAGGAGTTGGAGGTTGCTGTGAGCTGTGTGAGGCCACGGCATTCTACTGAGGGCCATAAAATGAGACTCTGTCTCTACAAAAAAAATAAATAAATAAATAAATAAAGGTCATTATTTTGAAAATTAGTGGCTGAAGGCATTGCATAATTTAATGTAATTTGCATTTCTTTGGTTGTCCTCAAGGGGATTCCTTTTATGGATGTTAATTATTTGTGAATTTCCTTTTTGAGAATGGCAAGTTTCTGTTCCTTGGAGGCTGTATAGTGAGGGGTGATCTGGGGATCCTAGTAGACTGGGGAATCTCCACCCCTGTTCACCAGTTGCGTACCTGGAGCAAATTAACTACCCTAACCTCTTTTTACACCAATTTTCTGTTTGTAAATGGGGGCAGCAATAGTAGATATCTGCCATTGTATTGTTTTGGGAGTTAGTTGAGATACTGTATTTCACACAACATACTGGAACACACACACAATACCTTCATGTTTCATCCATGTTGCAAAGTTTCTACTCAGTTTATTGTTTGCCTTTCAATTCTCTCACTAAATTCCAGGAAGAATTAAAAAATCCTTTTTTCGGGTGGCGCCTGTGGCTCAAGGGGTAAGGCACCGGTCCCATATGCTGGAGGTGGCAGGTTCAAACCCAGCCCCGGCCAAAAACCAAAAAAAAAAAAAAAAAATCCTTTTTTCTTTTTTTAAGACAGAGTCTCATTATGTCGCCCTCAGTAGAGTGCTGTGGCGTCACAGCTCACAGCAACCTCAAACTCTTGGGCTTAAGCCATTCTCTTGCCTCAGCCTCCCAAGTAGCTGGGACCACAGGCGTCTGCCACAAGACCCGGCTATTTTTTTTTTTGTTGTTGTTGCAGTTGTCACTGTTGTTTAGCTGGCCCAGGCTGGGTTTGAACCCACCAACTCGGGTGTATGTGTCTGGCGCTGTAACCACTGTGCTGCTGGCACTAAGCTGTAAGAAATAATTTTTAGGTAATCAAATTTATCATTCTTTCCCTTTCTGATCACGTCTTTAATTTGATACTAGAATTGCCTTCCTTCCAATTACTGGTGTCTAGTTTAAGGAAAAAAAATACATAAATAATTGCCTTCCTTACCTCAAAAGTTTGTACCTGGTGGTTTGGTGCCTGTAGCTCAGTGGTTAGGGCGCTGGCCACATGCACTGAGGCTGGTGGGTTTGAACTCAGCTGGGGCCTGCTAAACGACAACAACAACAAAAAATAGCCAAGTAGCCTGGTGTTGTGGCGGGTGCCTGTAGTCCCAGCTACTTAGGAGGCTGAGGCAAGAGAATCACTTAAGCCCAAGAGATAAAGATTGCTGTGAGCTATGATATGATGCCATGGCACTCTACCCAAGGAGACATAGTTAGACTCTGTCTCAAAAAAAAAAAAAAAAAATAGGGCGGTACCTGTGGCTTAGTGAGTAGGGCGCCAGCCCCATATACCAAGGGTGGCAGGTTCAAACCCGGCTCCGGCCAAACTGAAACAAAAAAATAGCCGGGTGTTGTGGCGGGTGTCTGTAGTCCCAGCTACTTGGAAGGCTGAGGCAAGAGAATTGCCTAAGCCCAGGAGTTGGAGGTTGCTGTGACCTGTGACGCTACGGCACTCTACCAAGGGCGTTAACATGAGATTCTGTCTCTACAAAAATAAAACAAATAAATATAAATAAAATATGTGTTTTGGAGATGGGGTCTTGCTCTTTTTTTTTTTTCTTCTTTGAGACAGAGCCTCAAGCTGTCACACTGGGTAGAGTACTGTGACACCACAGCTCACAGTAACCTCAAAAACTCCTGGGCTCAAGCGATTCTCCTGCCTCCGCCTCCCAAGTAGCTGGGACCACAGGTGCCCGCCACAACGCCCGGCTATTTTTTTGGTTGCAGCTGTCATTGTTGTTTGGTGGGCCTGGGCTGGATTTGAACCCGCCACCTCAGGGTATGTGGCTGGTGCCTTAGCCGCTTGAGCCACAGGCGCCAAGCCGGGTCTTGCTCTTGCTCAAGGCTAGTCTCAAACTCCTGAGTTTGGGCTATCCACCCACCTGGGCCTCCCAGAGTGTTATGATAAAAGTGTGAGCCACTGCACCTGGCCACTGAGCTAGTTTTTCTATTTTTAGTAGAGACGAGGTCTCATTCTTGCTCAGGCTGTTCTCGAACTCCTGAGTTCAGGCAGTTCACCTGTCCGGGCCTTCCAACATGCTAGGATTATAGGCATGAGCCAGTGTCTGGCCGCTTTTCATACTTTTAAATTAATTACTTAATTAATTTTTGAGACAGTCTTATTCCATTGCCCTGGGTAGAATGCTCTGGCGTCATTATAGTTTGCAGCAATGTCAAACTTTTGGGCTAAAGAGATCCTCTTGCCTTAGCCTTCCAAGTGTTGGGACTATAGGCACTGCCACAATCCCCAGATAGTTTTTCTATTTTTAGTAGAGATAGGAGTCTTGCTCTTACTCAGGCTGATTTCCAGCTCCTGAGCTCAAGCAATCCAACTGTCTTGGCCTCCCAAAGTGCTAGGATTACTGGCGTGAGCCACCACCTGGTCAAAATTTAAATTTTTCTAATCTATGTAGCGTTTACTTTGATTTGTGGTGTGAGATAGTGCTCTAATGCCATCTCTCCCCTAAATTGTTAGTAATCAGTTTTAATACCGTTTATTAAACATCTTTTCTATTTTGATTTATCACCTTAATGAGTGCTAAATTCTCAGATACTTTTTTTTTTCCCTAGAGACAGAGTCTCACTTTATCGCCCTTGGTAGAGTGCTGTGGTGTCACACAGCTTACAGCAACCTCCAACTCCTGGGCTTAGGCGATTCTCTTGCCTCAGCTTCCCGAGTAGCTGGGACTACAGGCGCCTGCCACAACGCCCAGCTATTTTTTTGTTGCAGTTCAGCTGGGGCCAGGTTTGAACCCCGCCACCCTCGGTATATGGAGCCGGCACCCTATCCACGGAGCCGCAGGTGCCGCCCTCACATACTTTTTTTTTTTGTGAGAGTCTCACTTGATCTCCCTGGTTGGAGTGCTGTGGCATCATGTCATAGCTTATAGCAACCTCCAAATCTTGCCTCAGCCTCCCAAGCAGCTGGTAGGTGCCTACCACAACTCCTGGCTATTTTTTTCTATTTTTAGGAGAAATGGGGTCTTGCTCTTGCTCAGGCTGGTCTCCTCAACTCAAGCAATCCACCTGCCTCAGCCTTTCAGAGTGCTAGGATTATAGGTGTTAGCCACCACACCCAGCTCAAATACAAATACACTTTACCCTGTTTCTAGATTTTGTTTCAGTGAGCAGTCTCTTTCTGTGCTATGGCTTACATATCACTTATTAATAATACATGTATTGCATCCTGCTTCCCCCCCACATACCATTATAGCATAATCATTACTTCACATTATTAGAAAATTCATAAAAATATAATTTTAACGTCTGTAATGCCATCATATGAAAAACTGGAACATACTGATTGACAGGGACTCAAAGATGAAAGATTATTCCAATGTGCAAAACCAAAGGAAAATGGAATCCTGGTTCTATGTGGTCTATGTGGTCTTTATTTCACCTGGGTGCAGGTGGGGTGAAGTCCCTGACTGGAAAGAATTCCACCCCCGGGCTATGGCGGATGGAGATTTAAAGGATCAGGGATCGGCGTTCATTATTTCCTGGGTGGGACATGAACTTGATCCTTCCTGAGTGGGTCAGATTCTATCACCAATCTTCATCAATTCTAACATGTTATCAAATTTTTTATTTTTATTTTTTTTGCAGTTTTTGGCCACGGCCGGGTTCGAACCTGCCACCTCCAGTATATGGGACCTGCGCCCTACTCCTTGAGCCATAGGCACTGCCCAGATGTTACCAATTTTTAAGTCCTATCATTATTTTGTGTGCCACTAAGAAAAAAGTCATGTTGGGCGGCGCCTGTGGCTCAGTGGGTAGGGCGCGGCCCGATATAATGAGTGTGGCAGGTTCAAACTGGGGCCCTGCCAAACTGCAACAAAAAAATAGCCGGGCGTTGTGATGGGCGTCTGTAGTCACAGCTACTCCGGAAGCAGAGGCAAGAGAATCGCCTAAGCCCAGGAGCTGAAGGTTGCTGTGAGCTGTGTGACGCCAGGGCACTCTACCCAGGGCGATAAAGTGAAACTCTGTCTCTACAAAAAAAAAAAGAAAGAAAGAAAGAAAGAAAAAAGTCATGCTAATTACATTATGACATACCATTGGTTTTAAGACATTTCTATTTTAGAGAGTTTAAGCAGTGCGAAAATACATGTTTTACAAGTGATAAAAGGATACTGCCTATATGCTTCATCTCTGGATGGGAAAGAGCTTAAGTTTAAAGACAAACATGTCTCAAAGAAATATGTCCATGGATTTAACATGAGCAATTAAAATTCTTGTATGTCTAAATCTTGAAAAACAATTAAAAAATAGCAACAATTAAAAGATAAGCAAACTGTGGGCAGCGCCTGTGGCTCATATACGGAGGGTGGCAGGTTCAAACCCAGCCTCGGCCAGACTGCAACAGAAAAACAGCCTGGTGTTGTGGCGGGCACCTGTTGTCCCAGCTACTCAGGAAGCTGAGGCCAGGGGATCGCCTAAGCCCAGGAGCTGGAGGTTGCTGTGAGCTGTGTGACAGCACGGCACTCTAACGTGGGCGATAAAGTGAAACTCTGTTTCTACCAAAAAAAAAAAAAAAAAGATAAGCAAACTGAGAAAAATGGGGAAACGATATCAAGGGTGAAGAGCCTTAATAAGGAGCTCTATATAGTGTAGCAAGTACACGGAAACTGAAGGATCACTCAGGAAGTTGGACTTTTTCTATAAGAAACTTTCAGAAATTTAAGTCGGACAATTTGTACATGGAATAAGAGGGAACTGGCTATAAAGGTATGAAATTTACTCTACTTCACTAGTAATTAAATAGATGCAAATGAGAAATAGTTATTTTCAGTAATAAAGGTTAAAGGAAAGGGGATTCTCAGCGCCAGCGAATGGGGGTTATGGAACTCTCACCACAGAGGATTGTCAATCTTTCATTATTAGCGGCTCTAAAAATACTTAGATCCTTTCACTTAACAATTTTGCTTCTAGAAATCTATCCTAAGGAAATGAAATAATTTTTCTAAGATGATCGTACAGTTCATTTACTCCTACTGTGGAACAAAATCCCAGAGAAGCGTTAGAAAATATTTAGAAAAATAAACATCTTAGGAACGTGGACATGCTGCTAAAAGATATAAAGATAATTTTTTTTTAAGAGAAAGTCTCGATCCATCACCCAATGCTCTCGGGTGATCTAATAAGACCAAAACTCTCAAATGCTGTAACTTTGTAAGAGAGGGAGAAGGAAGGTGCCTGTCTGTCTGACATCCTGGAAAGAGTATTCAAGAGCACAAAGAGTTCCCTTTCTTTTGAATTACCCAGATACAGACCTCCTGGCTACAAGATCCGAGTCCCATCTCTAGATGGCCTCAGTCAACGCGTCTTCCATTTCCTCTAGCTGTTTGCAGTTGAAGGCATGCACAATCCTTAACCCTGCCTGTTCTGTCTGCATTCCCCTCGCACTTAGGAGTAGAATTTTCCTTTACTAGAAATAGCTCCTATTGCTCCCCAGCCATAGAGCTGTTAAAACCCTTGCCAAGGCTACATGGCCTTTCAAAATCGGCCCTGGGGTCCTATCTTTCTTTTGAGCTCTTCTCCAGCTTTCTCAAACCTATCAAAGCTGGATTCAGCCCCTTGTACTTAGCCGGCATATTCCCGTGATAACACTAAAGAAAGGCCTTCCCTAACCGTGGCAGCCCTCTAACACTGTCCAACACTGCCTTATTTTTAAATTGTTTATTGCGTGTGTGCACCCGGGCTTGGCGGGCGGGCAGGAAGGACAGCCAGATGCGACATGGGCAGGCTTGGCAAGCTACAGGCACTGTCCCAGTTTTCAGCATGTTGTTAGAAATCATGAACATTACTCATCTCGCGCCACACGTGCACACGGGATGACCCTGGGGCCTCCTCCAACTGTGTCTGGACGCAGTGGTACCTATTCATCCTTGGGAGGATCGAGTGGGAACCGACTCCTGAGCAGTGGCCTGGCTCGCACTAGCGGCTCACCCCAGCTCACGAGGCGCGACCCTCTCGTGCAAGGGCCCCAGGGCGTTCAGGACCGGCCGACCCTGGGGCAGGGCAGGGGGAACGCAGGGCACCGGGGCTGAAACACCGGGACGGGGACCCCGCGCAGTCCGGGCCCTCAGGCCCGACAGCGGCAGGTAAGGGGAAGTGGAGGCACACACGCCTTGAACCGCCCCAGGTGTAGGAATTCCGCAGGCGGGCAGCACCCAGGAAAGAGTCGGTGGTCCCGGGCTGACCAGCTCTGGTTGGCTCTAGGGTTAGAGGGGAAGTAAGCGGTGGGGAACAAGGAGCGTTCGGCGGCCTCGCCCGTCCTTTCACGACTAGGGGATAGGTATAGGAAGACAGCTATCTCACCACAACCCACAGCACAGGATTTATACGGCCCCGGTAGGGTAGACTGCCGCCATTCCCCTCCCCCCCTCTGGCGGGTAAGGCTACAAAGCTATTTCAAGAAAGACGCATGCGCATGAAACTAAATTATAAACCGCTGAGGCGCGTTCACTATTCGCGGGAAGGCGCAGGCGCAAAATAAGCCCGGCGGGTTTAGGGTTGTGGGGGGTTACCTGAGCACAAAACGCATGCGCATGATAATCTGCCGGCGGGTGGCGGGCCGGTTCTAGAAATTACGCATGCGCCTGAGCTATTTGTGACGCAAGGGGGTGGTGCGGGCCCTGGCTGCGCGTGCGCAGAGTTTACTCAAAGGGCCTTATTTAGGTTGCGCAGGCGCCTGCTAGCCATTTCGTCTCAGCCACGCGAGTCCGGGTGAGTGGTCGCCCGTTCTTGTTTGCAGCCCAGCGACCCCTGTAGATGCCGATTTTGCCAGGATTGCTTGCCCCCAGACCTCTCCCAGAGCTTGTGGGGCCTTGACAAGCTGAAAAATGCCGCTAAGTGCTGCGGATGGTTCGCCGAATCCTCGCAGCGCCGCTGGGGCCTGCAGGCCGTACAGACTCTATTGTGTGAGATGTTGGAGGAGGCGGAGCGGAAGCGGCCGCCGCCATTTCCTTGTCTCCACGCTGGCCGCAGGCTGGGTCCCCTCAGTTTGGGGCACCGACACCTGGTGCCCAGTGCGGTTTCGGGGTGCGGTCGCTAGTTAAGGGGGGTGTTAGCTGTTGGAGTCTCCGGGGCTAAGACGTCTGCGTGGTTTCTGCTAGTATAGAGGCGCCGTGGGCCGTAGGGGTGCCTCAAGGGCGGAGGGGAATTTAATTATCATTCCTCAGGTCTGAGCTTCATCCCCGCCTTGCAGTCCTTTTCGACGCCAGCACCCTTCTTCAACAATGATGTTGGGCACCGAAGGCGGAGAGGGCTTCGTGGTGAAGGTCCGGGGCTTGCCCTGGTCTTGCTCGGCCGAAGAAGTGCAGCGGTTTTTTTCTGGTGAGTTAGGAGGCGGGAGATTGGAGACCCTGGCCGCGGGCCGGCGGGCCGGCGGCCGGGCCGACGCGGGCGGGGCGGGGCGGGGCGGGGCCGGGCGGGTCTGTCCGGGTCTGTCCGGGGCGCCCCCTAGTGGGGCGCGGGCGGCAGCAGTTCTCACTGTGTTGCTAGATCTCGGCCGGCGGCTGTTACGCAAAGGAAATTGCGACGGGCCTGCCCGCCCTCGTCTCCCGGTGGGAGAGTGCGGCTGATTTGGAGGGCTTTTTTTACTTGCCTAAGCACCACCCCGTTAGGTATGTCTTTTTCTCAGAGGATAAATGGGGATAGATGAAATTCCCCTTTCAATCTTAAGCAAATAACAAATATTTTGCAGTATTTTAAAGTAATTAGCATTTCCAGTTTGGTGTTACTTGAAAAGGGGCATTCTGCTTGGGAAAGTAAAATGTCACTTCTTAATTTCAGACAACTTAATCAAGATTTGGTAATTGAAGAGGTTCTTGCTCATCTAGTTCTTGATCTGGCTCACTTTACAGTTGAGGACACTGAAGCCCAGGGAAGTTTTCTCACCTATGTAGCTTTTTTTTTTTTTTTTTTTTTTTTCCTGGCAGTACGTAGGTGTCCTGAATAACTTGTATTAGAATGTCCTTGTTTCCATTATTGGCTTAAAATTAGACTGGCAAAACTGTATTTTTGAAGAAATTGAGAGCTTTTGTAAAGACGTTTGTAGTATTGACTTACTATCTGAATTTAGTGTTGGTAACGGAAAACGACCTGTAAAACAAGAACCAAGTACACTGGAAGCCACCTTGCAGGGGGCAACACTGGGTTTGGCTTCAGCTGTGCAACTTGGAGCATTTTAGCTTGATAACACTGATCCCCTTTCAGGTGAGTATTGGGCCTGCAGTTTGGATCTGAGTGACAAATCTTAATATGGCTGCTGGTAAGGTAAAACCTACAAATGCCCCAGACCAAAACCCTCAGATTGTTGAGAAAAATGCCATAAAATCACAAGGTCCAGACTTGGTAGAATTTTGAGACCTTAAAGGATGTCTAATGGAGACACGAGGAGCAAGGATTTAGAGGTAACTTAATTAAGAAACTGCTTTGAACATTGGATTTTTTTTGATGGATTGGGAATCACTTTGGGACTGAAATGGCTTGAGAGAATGATTGCTTAAATACTGGGAACACACACCCTTGGTAATATCGTGGTCATTTTAGGCTTCACAAGAGACGTACTTTGCCTTGAAGTACGTGAACAGGCATTTCCTCTGTATCACCCAGAGGTGGTTTGGGTTTTAAATTCTGTATTAATGATTATTTTCTTTCCAGACTGCAAAATTCAAAATGGGGCCCAAGGTATTCGTTTCATCTACACAAGAGAAGGCAGACCGAGTGGCGAGGCTTTTGTTGAACTTGAATCAGAAGATGAAGTCAAATTGGCCCTGAAAAAAGACAGAGAAACTATGGGACACAGATATGTTGAAGGTTTGATATACGTTGCCCTAGTAACAGTAAATAAAACATTAAACACATAGAGGTCTTACCCCTTCTGAATTTTAGGTATTTGACCGCATGGAAATGGTCATCTAAGGGAGTTTGTGGCAGCTCTTCCTAGCTTATCTAAAGACCCAGGAAGTCTGAACTTTGTTCTCTAACTTTCCAAAATTGACTAATTCTAAGCACCTCTTTCAGTATTCAAGTCAAACAACGTTGAAATGGATTGGGTGTTGAAGCATACTGGTCCAAATAGTCCTGACACGGCCAATGATGGCTTTGTGCGGCTTAGAGGACTCCCCTTTGGATGTAGCAAGGAAGAAATTGTTCAGTTCTTCTCAGGTATGTAGTCCTGTTTGTTGCTGAACAGTGAGTTTTGGCTAGCTTCTGGCAAGGTGATTTAATAGACCTTAAAGTTGAGTAGCTTAGGTACTTAAATGTAGGTTGTAAGTATATGCCGATGAGTTAAATGTTTCCTTCCTAGAGACCTTCAAATAATTTAAGCCCATCTTAAAGGTGGAAATTAATACTTCCAAATGTTAACTTTGCCTGTAGTTAGTAGGCTGGTTCAGAGTAAATCACTGAGGATTGTTCTCAATATGACCGCTATTCAGCAAAGTACTCCAACTTAAAGGTAAGATTCCCCCTAAACATAAGGTTAGTGAGTCAGGCTTTTAATTTTTGGCAAGTGTCTGTTTTTAGGAGGCACTTACTTGGGTAGTGGGACCAGAAACATCTCTGGTCTCTTTATGCAGAAAACTATTACAGAAGCAGGTTGGTTTAGCTAACCTATTATAAACTGTTAGTAAAAGTTAAGTGTAGTTTGCTTGTAGTCTCAGTATCTGAAATAGAAAGTGTTTTGAAATTGGGCCTAAAGTATTTGAATGTTTTTATGCAGAAGAGCTGATACAATATTGCATGTTTAGTAGAATGTTACATCTTATATATTAAATGCTATATATTAATATTCATGTGATAAAGTGGAATTAAGAGCAAGAAATCCTTTCATGGTTTAGTGTATTAAAATTTTAATACTAATTAGATATGTATCAACCTAATATTTGTCAGAATTTTAAAAATTGAGTGTTTTGTTTTTCTAAATTGGTGAGAATTGAATGCTATCTGTCAACGTTAAATATGAACATAATTTCATATCTTCTAGGAAAGTGCTTTAAGCCCTTTTTGTAAGCTTGGAAATGTATCCACGCAAAGGATTTTTCATAGACGGAATTTCCAGAAGTGAATCATACTACTGTTAGAGCATAAGAGTGCATGATTTGTGCTGTGTAGATCAGTTTTGTTGAAAGTTTAGATTGTATGTTTGTCAATTATATTATCCAAGTAATGTTTTAATTTTATTTAAATGTATAAATGTGTATTTTTAAAACTTGAAGTTCCAATAATTTAAAGCATTGAAATATAAAATGAGGTAAAAGGTGTCTTGAATTTAGTAAAAACTGTTGCTGTTTAATGCTTAAAACTTATTCTTGTATAATTCTCCACATTAAGTTGAATAAATAAGAATGTTCTTAAATTGTTGGATTCTTAATGCATCCTGTGTTCAAGTTTTTTAAATATACTGTATCATGGGATGTGTTAAGAATTGTTGTAACTTGTAATAACGGAACTTCGTATTTTATTGCAATGCATATTTAAAGAGTACTTGTTGAAAACATACCGTTCACCTAAAGTTAAAATTCTGGTTTATTTAAAGCTATAAGAAGAATCATTTCTGGGCTTGTTGATGTTAATATTGCCCCCCTACTGGGGTTATTTGTCCTTGGGTTGAAGGGTTGGAAATCGTGCCAAATGGGATAACATTGCCGGTGGACTTCCAGGGGAGGAGTACGGGGGAGGCCTTCGTGCAGTTTGCTTCACAGGAAATAGCTGAAAAGGCTCTAAAGAAACACAAGGAAAGAATAGGGCACAGGTGGGGATGGATGGTTGGTTGGATATGTCACTTTTCTTATGGTAAACAATTAAATCCATATTCTCTCTGCTTAAAAGGAGGAAATTAATCTGTTTCCTAGGCCCAGTTAATTGATGTTTTGCCACAAATTTCAGATTTTAATGATGTCACAGTCCCATATTGCACTCAGACTAAATTTAAGGTATTAAATTTATCTTCAGTTAATTTGGTCGTCTTTACAATTTTGTAAGATTCTTAATTCATTAACCCCATTCAGTGGAGTTGAGAGACTATGGCTTTAAAAAATTAATGCAAACCTGGCTTTAGCTGTAATAACACCCACCTAGTAAATTAATATTACCATAAGAAAATGTGATACTTCCTGATCTTGTTTTTAAAGTTGAAATGCAACAAACTTTTTCTTGCTGTATAAATATTCTGCATATGTATTAATAAGCATAGCTTTCAAGAAATTGTCACAAAAGGTTTTTTTATTCTCTTTGCTTGTGACTATTTTTCATTGAAGCATGCGCTTACCTATGCTGATTCCTACTAAAAGCATAGGCCTGGGGTATTTATTGGCAAAAGGAAATGTGTAGTGTGGGCTAGATTGTTGGTGAAGGCTGGCTTTATAGCCCACTTGCTATACATGCTGCCAATGGATTTACAGCTTGAAATGTTGAAAGTTGAGTGGAATTCATTCCCTCCAAAAATATTAACAGTACTCCTCTCTACCCCTAAGGTTGGGCTCTGCCTCAGAGGAGTAAGTTTTTCTGTTAAGTTACATTAAAATCTTACTGTTGAGTGATTTTTCTGGTCATTGCCTATGCAAATATATAAGAAATCTGGCTTTAAATAGTAGTCAGTTTCATGGCTATGACTAGATTGTTTTCTTGTATACTAAATACCTGTATAAAATGAACTAATGTTTCTCTCCCCTCCCCACCCTCTCCCTTATGAACAATGCTTTAGGTATATCGAAATCTTTAAGAGCAGTCGAGCTGAAGTTAGAACTCACTATGATCCACCACGAAAGCTTATGGCCATGCAGCGGCCAGGTCCCTATGACAGACCTGGGGCTGGCAGAGGGTATAACAGCATTGGCAGAGGAGCTGGCTTTGAGAGGATGAGGCGTGGTGCTTATGGTGGAGGTATGTGAGGGGATAATCAAGGGTTGGCAAGTCCATTCCTCCTTGGTCTAAGTGTATGCATTTGGTTGACTGTACTTTTTTTATTTTCCAGGCTATGGAGGCTATGATGATTATAATGGCTATAATGATGGCTATGGATTTGGGTCAGATAGGTTTGGAAGAGGTAAGGTAAGAATTGAATTTCTCAGCTGCAGGATACTTAACACTCTTGTCCATCTAGACCTTAATTACTGTTTTTCAGGAATGTCTGATCACAGATACGGGGATGGTGGTTCTACTTTTCAGAGCACAACAGGACATTGTGTACACATGCGTGGATTACCTTACAGAGCTACTGAGAATGACATTTATAACGTAAGTGTAAGGTGAATTCATAAGTATTTCAGTATGGTAGTAAAATCTTGAACCTTACTCTAAGTGAAAACCATGTTAAAAATTAGTTTTTTGTAATTGTAGAAAGTTGACTTAATTCTTTCAAATTCCCTTGTTTTAGTTTTTTTCACCTCTGAACCCTGTGAGAGTACACATTGAAATTGGTCCTGATGGCCGAGTAACTGGTGAAGCAGATGTTGAGTTTGCAACTCACGAAGATGCCGTGGCAGCTATGTCAAAAGACAAAGCAAATATGCGTAAGTGTGATTTAAGCATTTGAGGGCTTTGAACAGGTATGGCATTTACGGTAAGAGTAGAATGGTAAAGGATGTATGAGAAATTTCTCCTTTAATAATAGTTATTAGGTGTGTTGAAAAAGTTTGCGTTCTTAAAATTAGTTTGAATGAAAGGGATTTGTGATAATAACACTTGGGCAGTATATCCTTAATTGAAAATTTAGATGAATGTTTAAATCAGCGTAGAAGTTAAATTTTTTTTACTGAAGTATTTGAAATTCACTCATTTACTTAAGAACTTTTAAGTGTTTGCGTTTTCTTTAGCCAACAAACATTTTCAAACTTTTTTTTTCTCATTTCAGAACACAGATATGTAGAACTCTTCTTGAATTCTACAGCAGGAGCAAGCGGTGGTGCTTACGGTAGCCAAATGCTAGGAGGCATGGGTTTGTGTAAATATCACTTTAGTGTCTTTTTTTTAAGCTAACCTTGTATGCCTTTTCTCTCATTTCAGAACACAGATATGTAGAACTCTTCTTGAATTCTACAGCAGGAGCAAGCGGTGGTGCTTATGGTAGCCAAATGATGGGAGGCATGGGCTTGTGTAAATATCGTTAGTTTTTTTAAAAACCAAAATGTTTATATCTGTATAAGTCAATTATAAGTTAATCTATTTAGTGAGTTTAGCACATGATAAGTTAGGTGAAGAAGGCAGTTTTTTGATTTAAATGAATTTTGTGTCTGGCTTAACTATTTTAAATCATGTGAGTTACATAAAACTTAATTCAAGTTAGATGTTAAGTACTTTGGGTGGAGGGGACCACAGAACGAAACTCAATTTTCTGAGTATAAAGTTAAAATCTAAAATTAGCAAAAGACACAGGATTAAAATGTAAATTGTTGGGCATAATTAGGTGTTCACTATTGCCTGTGTATTGACATTACTTTGATACATTTAAGGGGAAAACCCCACTAAATTTAGTGCAAGCAATTTTATAAGATCTTCAAAATGCGTCTACTTTTATGGGATGGTGGATTTAGTCCTGCTGATGTGTATACTGTTAGCCATTCAGTTTATATATATTTACTAGCTTTAAATGATGGGCAGGAGGGGTATCTTGTTTTATAGACAATAGGCAGAAGGAGGCAGAGGGTTATAGTAATATCAGATCAAGACTGGAAAATCATAGATGTAGAATTACAAGCCGGGTACCACCAGGTACCACACTATATGTGGAACAAGGTTCTAATGTTGTCTTAACTTAACAGCAAACCAGTCCAGTTATGGTGGTCCAGCCAGTCAGCAGCTGAGTGGTGGTTATGGAGGCGGCTATGGTGGCCAGAGCAGTATGAGTGGATATGGTAAGTATGTTTTTTAATATACCTAAAATAAGTTTTAGGGAGGTTTCTTTAGTTGGGAATATGCAGGCTCTTTTTTTGATGAAATCGGGTTGTTGAGTATATGCTTTGATCCTAAAGTAACTGTTCTTAATAGCTTAATCTTCAGAAACAATCATTGGGAGGGGGAAGTGTTTTATGAATTAAAAATCTAGTCACTGCAGCTTTGGAATATTGTCGAGCCAGAAAACATCTGCCTCCATTTATTTATTAAAACATTATCTAATAGTTCAATTTTTTTTGTCTTTTGGTTCGTATTGTATCAATTTTAGATGGAGGGAGAATTTTAAATAGTGGAATGGTGGTTGGGTTCAGGACCGTATTTGCTAGTCAGTTAACCTAGGATTGGTTTTATTAACTTTTTTCAATTGGTCTAAAGAATGGTGATTTTGGTATTATAGTCTTACCCTACAAAATCCTTTTGCAGACCAAGTTTTACAGGAAAACTCCAGTGATTTTCAATCAAACATTGCATAGGTAAATATTTTCTCAAAAAATATAATTTAAATTCCCAATAGCAAATATTGATATGTTGTAATAACGCTTTCTATAGCAGTCAATGGCTCTGACTTAACTCCATGGAGGCTGCCATTTTGGGCACAGGGAGTTGCCTTTAGTCCAACTTTGTTCTCACTTCCTGCCCACCGTGAATAGGAAAAGCAAGATTTCCCTGTGCTCCCTATTCATATGCCATTTGAGGGACACATTGTGAATGTTTACAGTAAATTTTTTTTTAAATGTCTTGTTTAGCTTTAAAAACATGAAGTAATTTTGCAATTTTTGAAAAACACTAGTTTTCCTTTAAACTTAATTTTTCATGTTGATCCTGAAGAATCCTTCTAAATGGTAGCACAAGAATCTGACAAGTTGGTACTGCAGAGAAAAGGGGTTAATCGAGACTTGTTTGGAGTCGGGATTCCCCTTTCCCAAACATGCTTCTCACCACTTGGACAGCAGCCATTTGTACTCGTATACCTTTTAAAACTTTTTATTGGAATGCTATATTTTATTTGACTGATAAGCTGAACCTACTCCTAACTTGTCAAATTGATCTCTTTGCAGGTAGCCAAGGAGCAGTGAACAGCAGCTACTACAGTAGTGGAAGCCGTGCATCTGTGGGCGTGAACGGAATGGGAGGGATGTCTAGCATGTCCAGTATGAGTGGTGGATGGGGGATGTAATTCATCCTGATCACTGACTCTTGGTCAACTTTTTTTTTTTTTTTTTAAGAAAAAACTTCAGTTTAACAGTTTCTTGCAATACGAGCTTGTGATTTATGCTTACTCTATCAGTGGAAATCAGGATTGTTTTAAAGACTTAAAGGTTCCGTATTTTTGAACACAACACATTTAGGATGTAACAGCAAAGTTGAGTAAACTATAACTGTTAAACAAGTTCCAGCTTTTCTCAAGTTAGTTATATTGTAGGATGTACTTAAGCAGTAAGCGTATTTAGGTTAAAGCAGTTGAATTATGTTAAATGTTGCTCTTATACCACATGACATTGAACACTGTTCAGATGCATGTTGAAAGACATGCTTTTTTTGTAAAACTCAATATAGGAGCTGTGTCTACAATTGAAAGTGAAACATTTTGGCATGTTAATTCTAGTTTCATTTAATAACCCTGTAAGGCACGTAAGTTTAAGCTTTTTTTTTTTTTTTTTAAAGTTAATGGGGAAAAATTTTGAAACGCAATACCAATACTTTAGGATTTTGGTCTTGGTGTTTGTATGAAATTCTGAGGCCTTGATTTAAAACTTTCATTGTATTGTGATTTCCTTTTAGGTATATTGCGCTAAGTCAAACTTGTCCAATAAATCCCTTTTAAAAACTGCACTTTGTCTTGTCTGTGCTTCAGTGTCATGTGGACTCTTTCTTGGTGCTCTCTTCCTGCCTGAGGCATAGGTCCACATCTCTGGCCGTGGCAGAAAAAGGCTCAGCAGTTGAGGCTGTTGTATAGATGTCTTCAGACTTCTCTTCCCTCAAGTGCAACTGAAGGTAAACTTGCTTTTGAGGCCCCTATGGGAGGTCTGTGTGTTTTGGCTGCACAGGACCTGGTCTGAACTGCCTGTAGCTTGCTGAGCACTGCACAGAGCTCTGGGCAAGGCACAAGTGCATGTCTTGCATGTCCAGGAGGCTTTCAGGCATGATGGTGAAGTGCCAGAGGCAAGGGCTTTGGGATTTTCTTTTTTTTTCTTTGTTTTTAAGCCAATCTAACTTTGTGTTTGAAGTTTTGAGTTTTGTATATGTAGGGTGTATTTAAGCTTTATATTTTTGCCTCATTCTTAAAAATCAGTTCCACTTTAGGAGTAAAATTCATTCCATGTAAACCACCTGAGGCAGATAACATGTAGTTGAGAGAACATTAGCATAAATCAATTCTGGAAACATACTCCTGTTTTTGGTAGGTTGGAACTCTGGTGTGCCAAGAAATGTTTTCTGTATCCAAGTTTTAAAGGAATGGCCCCAGAATACCCTCTGGTAGATGCTAAAGGGCACTGTAGCTTGCTAGTAATTTTCCTTCTAGACTCAAAGTCCATGGTATTGAAAGAACATAGAATTTGAGCAGGGATATAACAAGTGTAAGTTTTTAACTCCTGTGATGTGGCGAAGGCTTTCCCAAGTTTGTTTTTGGCTGAGTATTGTGGACTACAGATCGCAACTGGCCATTTCTGGCTGCCTGTGGTGGATTGCATGTAGTGGATATGCATGGAGGGCTCTGTAACTCCAGCCTTGCTGCATGCAATCCCCAGGGGACCGGGGGCAGTTCACCACATTAGAGGAGGGAAAGGTCTGAAATGTATTATGTCTAACAAGTCTGGAGATAACCTTTGGATCCTTTAGTTAACTGATTTACATTGCAATACATGAAATACTCCTCTTGAAAAACTTGTGACAGTTACAGGAGGAAAGGATTAGAATTAGCAACTTGGCATAAGGTTAGGTTTGAAAATTAAGTCTAGACCCATTGCGTTCTTTGGAACCTTGTGCTCCCTGGACCCTCACTGCTTAGGAGCAAGGAGTCAAGCTCCAGATCCTGTTAAATCAATCTGCAGTTTAACCAAGACCCCGACTCCTCAGTCCAGCCCTGTTGGCTTGCAGCATTAGAAGGTTGAGAATCACTGCCTTAGCTCACCTATCCCTTATTTCTCAGGCTGGGAAAAGGTGTGAGCCAGACCTGAGGGTTACAAAAATGTTTAGGTGTATATTTGGAGCCAGATAGAAAAATCATGGACCACTAAGGGCAGCTTTTGGTAGCTTGAGTATCTGGATCTGCTGAGTAATGCTTATTGAGCTTTTGTTCCTTGGCCATGGAGGTGTGTGAGATTGGGCGAAAATGGGCATGAAACTGGGTGGTGCCTGTGGCTCAGTAAGTAGGGCACTGGCCCCATATACTGAGGGTGGTATTCAAACCCAGCCCCAGCCAAACTGCAACAAAAATAGCTGGGTGTTGTAGAGGGTGCCTGTAGCCCCAGCTACTTGGGAGGCCGAGGCAAGAGAATCACCTAAGCCCAAGAGCTGGTGGTTGCTATGAGCTGTGATGTGACACCATGACACTCTACGGAGGGCAACAAAGTCAAACTCTGTCTCTTAAAAAAAAAATGGGTATGAAACTAACTGAACACTTACGTGCTTAAGTGTCAGGCACAGTGATGGGAACTTTTTTTTTTTTGAGAGACGGAGTTTCAGTTATTAACCCTTGGTAGAGTGCTGTGTTATCACAGCTCACAGCAACCTCCAAATCCTTGGGCTTAGGTGATTCTCTTGCCTCAGCCTCCCAAGTAGCTGGGATTATAGGCACCTGCCACAACGCCCAGCTATTTTTTGTTGCAGTTTGGCCGGGGCTGGGTTTGAACCCACCACCCTCGGTATATGGGGCCGGCGCCCTACTCACTGAGCCACAGACGCTGCCCACTTCTATCTTCTTTTAAAGAGTCTCAACATGTCTCCCTCAGGGTGCTGTGGCATCACAGCTCACAACAACCTCCAACTCTTGGACGTAAGTGATTCTCTTGCCTCAGCCTCCCAAGTAGTTGGGACTATAGGTGCCTGCCACAACGCTTGGCTAA
The DNA here is from genome assembly GCF_027406575.1 of Nycticebus coucang. NCBI lineage: Eukaryota > Metazoa > Chordata > Mammalia > Primates > Lorisidae > Nycticebus > Nycticebus coucang. The sequence continues at coordinate 84,241,722 of NC_069796.1, forward strand.
TTTTTGTTGGTTGTTTAGCTGGCCCGGGCCAGGTTTGAACTTGCCGGCCTCTCTGTCTGGTGCCATAACAACTTGTTAGGGACACCGAGCCAAGGCTTTTAAGTTTGGTTCTGTTTGAGATTAATAGCTGTTCAGGTTAAGTGAGGGAAGGAACACCCTCGTTTGCTGCCCTGCACTTCTGTACCAGGAAAGTGCTTAGAACAGGACTCTGGAGGTGGGCAGACCTAATTTTGAAGTGAAGCCTGGCTGTACTTTTTAAGCTGTAGGACTCTGGGTAAATGTGGGAACTAACTTTGCTGAGCTGTTTCTCCTCTGAATGGATGGGAAGTATGGAGAGTAGTGGAATCTGGAGTTTCAGTCAAGGGTACTAGAGCAGTGTGAAGACCAGTGCTGACCCAGGTTGTGGGTGAGCCTTAACTCCTGTAGGGAGAGCCAGGATTCAATCAGGCAGGGGTCCTGAGCAGGGTGTCCATCTGGATGGTAGAAAATAATATGGCCTGGAATCAAAGTTCTAGGCTATTGACTCCTACCATGGTGGGAGTCCAAAGGAGTAATAAGCCTTTGTTGGAACCAACATCAGCACTGCTTTTGAAGTGAGAAAATGGCTGCCTGGCAAGTGCTTTTCCACAGGTGTTTCCATCTGTTAAGGTCACTTCGCCTGTCTACTGGTGGTAGCCTATCCTAGGCTCACCTGGGAGGGGCATAGCCTGAGCCCAGCAGGGTTTTTGAGTAATGACAATAGCGTTCACTTCATACTCTTCCTGATGGGCCTTCAGTCCTGGGACTTCACGAAGGGTGCCCTGAGGTCCCTAAGAGCTGGCTGGGGTGAGAGCTTGACAAGGTTCCTGCTGAGTTGACAAGCTCATTTTTTGCACCCACCAAAGTGAAAAATAAATGATTTTTATTGCAGGGCCAACAAAAGGTATTAACAGGGGCATGATAAATCTCTGGACTGAAGCAGAGAAGGCACACTGACAGACTCAGCATGGTATGAAGCACTGTGCACAAAGTTTTTGAGGGGGATGGGAGTGACAAATACAGCTGCTGCAAAATAGGCGAATTCTTTGAAAAGTAAAAAATCAGTAGCAAAATCATAGTTACATAGTCAGATGGAAGTTTCAATCCAGAAGAGTTAATTCCATACAAGTAATGGAAAGGTGGACAGCCGGTTCCTACATGTTGTTTTCCAGGCCAGCAGCCCTGGTCAGGATTAGGTTCCTTTTTTGATTCTCCTGGGAATCAAACTTTGCAAGCTTCCTGTGGTCCCTGCAGACCCAGAGTTTGGCACTGTTCCCTGCTGCCCTGAGAGGGGAAGTCAACGGCTGATGCCCCTGCAGGCAGCCTTTGTGCTCAGGAGGCCATGGAGGAGCAGCGCTGCAGCAGCAGTGTGTGACAGCTGTCACACACACGCACGGGCTTGGGGTAGGAGGGCAGGGCCAGCTCATTGCTGGAGCAGGTGTTGCAGAAGATGTCACCACAGTTGCGGCAGTGGTGCTAGAGGACAGAAAGAAGGCAGTCATGGGACCCCAGGAAAATGAATCTGCACACCCTCACCATTCCCCTAATGTTTACAAGCCCTGTTAATGCTTTAACATCCTCCCTGAAACAACATATTAGAGTCTCACTCTATCACCCTGGCTATTGGTATCATCACAGCTTATTGCAATCTCTAACTCCTGGGCTCAAGCCATCTTCCTGCCTCAGGCTCCTGTGTAGCTGGGACTGCAGTTGGTGCTGCCATGCCTGGCTAATTTTTGTACACGTGGGGGGTCTTGCTTTTGTTCGTGTTTGTGAGTTTGTCTCAGACTTGGGAGCTCAAGTTACCTTCCCACATTGCCCTCCCAGAGTGCTAGGATTATAGGAGCGAGCAACCACTATGCCCAGCTGGAAATGTGTGCTTTATGTGTATAGGACCTCTGGCAAGTGGGGGAGGAGTGCACACTTGGCTGAGTAAGGATTTTTTTTTTTTTTTTTTTTGCAGTTTTTGGCCGGGGCCAGGTTTGAACCCGCCATCTCTGTGAACCCTACTCACAGGCACCACCCTGAGTAAGGATTTTTAAGAATCTTTTTAGTAACTTCCAAGTCTTTGGCTTAAGTGATCCTCTTGCCTCAGTTTTTCTTTTTTTTGACAGTTTCACTTTATCACCCTTGGTAGAGTGCTGTGGCATCACAGCTCACAGCAACCTCCAACACCTGGGTTAGGCCATTCTCTTGCCTCAGCCTCCCAAGTAGCTGGGACTACAGGTGCCACATGCCTGGCTATTTTTTTTGTTGGAGTTTGGCTGAGGCCAGGTTTGAACCTGCCATCCTTGGTATATGGGGCTGGCACCCTACTCACTGAGCCATAGGCGCCACCCCAGTTTTTCTATTTTTAGTAGACATTGGGGTTCTCTTGCTCATGCTGGTTTCAACTCGTGAGCTCAAGCCATCCACCCACCTTGGCCTCCCAAGAGTGTTAGGATTAGAGGTGTGAGCCACCATGCCCAGCCAACGTCTGGCTAATTTTTAGATTTTAGACATGGAGCTCGCCCAGGCTGGTCTTGAACTCCTGGCCTCTAGTGACATTACTGCCTTGGCCTCCCAAAGTGCTGGGATTACAGGCATGAACCACCATACCTGGCAACAAAAGATGTTTCATTATACTTCCTAACTCAATGAGTGGAAAGGTTGAATTACAGAACCCGGGTCATCCCATGGGGATAAGAGTCTAGCTTTATAAACAGGGCAGCTGTGGACCTTGCACACACTGGGTTCCCTGGGTGCCTGAGCAGGCACCAAGATGATGTAGTCTCTGCCTCTGGCCTGCCCTCATGACGCCAGGGGCCATTTGTGTGGTTACAGCCAAGCCTGGCAGACAGATGTGCTCTCAGAGGCAGCCTCAGGAGCATCATTTTCTAGCTCTGAACCTTCTTATTACAAGACGCTGACTAGAACTTGTGAGAATTTTGGCTTCCTCTTTCCCATAGAGATAGGTGCTAATGGGAGCAGATGAGACCATGGATCCACTAAGGTTGGGGTGGGCACCTGAGAGGGGTGTCACTGACAGCGTGACAGGAATCCCCCTGCCCTTTAGTCCTTCCTTTAGCCCCTGGTTCTTTTTTGTTTTTTTGCAGTTTTTGGCCCAGGCTGGGTTTGAACCCACCACCTCCGGTATATGGGGCCGGTGCCCTACTCCTTTGAGCCACAGGCGCCTCCCTTAGCCCCCAGTTTTGCCTGTAATCTATACCTAGCTTCCCCCTTGCCCAGCTGGATTTGGTATGACTAGTAAGGCCATGTCAACCCTGGACACAAAGCAGTCCCCAGAACCTAAAAAGGGAGGCTGCATAGCTAGAGGCATATTTACTAGGGGCGGATGTCTTGCCCAGATTCACCAGGGAGTTTTTGGTGACCTGTTAATTTGTAGGTTCCCAGTAGATTCTGTTTGGGCCCATTTTTGGTCCCATCACATACAGAGAACTCTGAAAGCAGCTCTGAAAGAGGATGGGGCTGCCTGCCTGCCTGCCTGCATAAAAGTGAGCCATGACCACATGCAGGGAACAGCCTGACAAGGGAGGGACCCCTATGTACCTTCCTTCGGGAAATGGAGAACTCCTTTTCACACTGCTTACAGTGCGTTGCTTCATCATCTTTCAGCCAAGTATGGCCCTGAAAAGGAAGGAATGAATGCTCTAGAGATACACTTTATGTCTCAGGCCCTGATGAGAAATTAGCTGTGTTCTGTATCTATTGTCCCTCATAGCTCCTTTTTTGGGACTTCTTTTCACTAGCTGTGGCCTCACAGGACAGTAATGAAGGGGCCCTTACCCCAGGGCTGCCGAGAGCTGGAATCTACCCTATGGCTTCCTGATACTTGGCCCAGTACCCACTGGCTCTCTCGAGGCAGGTTGTCCAACATTCTGTGAAACTGAGACTCAAATTTTCTTTGGTTGAAGTAACTGGTGTCAGGTTCTGGTGCCTGGAACCCTGACTGTGGACACTATTCCAAAGAGGCTAGCTGAACTGACAGCAAGGATGGGCCAAATCTGAGCAAAACTACAACAGCTGGAGACATAGATCCTGGCAGAGAGGAAGTATGCAGCAGGGACTGGATCCCTAGGCCCTTCTCCATGCAGACCTAACCCCTGATCCTCACATAACCCTGGGAAGCAGGTGACCTGCGCTCCATGGAAGAGCCTCTGAAGCCTTAAAAGGTGACTTGGAAGGTCTCTCTCAGGAAAAACAAGAACATGTGATTGACTTAGCCTTACAGACTGAGGTGTTCCAGCCAGGTTAAAGGCATGATGTAGTTTCCTGGCTCCTTAGCATCTGCTGGACGTGATTCTCTTTATGACACACAGACCCTCGTGACTGAGCTTGAGTGGCTCCTCTTGGGCTACCTGCACATGCTCAGGGTGTCCATCCTTACATCAAAAAGCTCCAGTGGCTCTAAAGTTCTGTTTTATGATTCCTAATGGTTTCCCCTTGATGTTGTCAGCTATAATTTTTGTATATTTCTGTTCAGTGCCAGAGGTATAATGATAGGCAGCTCATAGTAGTTACATCCAAGGAGTTTTCAGTCTACAAGGGAGGCAACTTGATGCTGCCTAGGAATCCAGGCTGCTGTCAATTGCTATGACAATTTGCTTTGTCTACTCACAGTGTTCTGGGGAAGTTAGACACCCAGAGACATTGCTCTAGAGTCCCCAGAAGGTGCTGTGTGAAAGAATGCTCTTGCCCTGCTGCCACAGTAACGCCAAGGATCCTGCCAGTAGATAGCCCTGAGGGCAGGTACCCAACATGTCCATCTGCTCACCTGTGCCTTCTGCTTCAGCAGGCTGGCCCAGGGGCCACATGAATGCTTGTGCTCTTAAAGTGGAATGTGTCATTCTGCCCTCCCTTAAATGGTCCCGAAACTCAGTCCAGGTTAGGACTTGGCTTGAGTGGTCCCCAGAAATGGTACAGGGCAAAGGAGTGGGGCTGGCTGACCTCGGGCCTCTCACTTGGATGTAAGGGCCTGACTTTCATGAATTTTTTTTTTTTTTTTTTTTGAGACAGAGTCTCACTATGTCAGCCTCGGTAGAGTGCTGTGCCATCACAGCTCACAGTAACCTCAAACTCTTGGGCTTAAGTGATTCTCTTGCTTCAGCCTCCCAAGTAGCTGGGATTACAGGCGCCGTCCATATTGCCTGGCTGTTTTTTTGTTGCAGCCGTCATTGTGGTTTGGCAGACCCAGGCTGGATTTGAACCCACCAGCTCTGGTGTATGTGGCTGGCGCCCTAGCCCCTGAGCTATAGGCACCGAGCCATGACTTTCACTGTTATAAAAAGATTCCCAGATCTCTCCTCTCTCTGTCACCTTCTGCTTCCTTCTTAGGGCTACTTACCATCTAGGCCCATTTTCAAACAACAGCTCATGGCAGAGCTCCTGGAATCAGAAAACCTAGCTTCTAGTTTTAGCCCTGCCACTTGTCAGTACGCCTGTTCCAGCCTAGGGACATGTTTCTGAGCAGCATTTTGCTTATTTGTAAACATGTCATCATCGCCATTGCCTCAACCACATATTCCCATCTAGCTGTGGGAGAAAATTGAGAGCGCAGTGTCAGCAACGAGGCCCGATTCTCACGCTCACAACGACCCTCCAGTACCTTCAGTGCCTTGTTCACTTCCTTTATGTCTTCCATCTTCAGCTTGGACCTGGAAAAAAAAAGACCATTTTATAGCAGTGAGAGACTCTAAAACTCTTAACAGGGAGTTCCTGTGACCACTTGGCTTTGTGAGGATAGGAAAACCATAACATGAGTTACTCTAAAATGTTTCTGCCTTTTTACATCCCAGAGTCACTCAACATATCAGCTCACATGTCTGCTGAGGTCTGAAGCTGAGCTTGGGGACTACATCTGATGAAGAAAAGACTGTTCAGCCTACAAGAGTTTAAAAAGATTTTCAGCTTTTGTTGCAACAATGGAGGCCTATTTGCTGTCTATGGTGAATGTACCTTGCTCTGTAGACCTCACTCTGTAAACCTATCTTCCTCTTCCTTAATAAACTTTCACACTTCTCTTAAAAAAATTAAAATAAAAGGTTTTCAAGTGCTTGCATTCATTTAAAAATCAAGAATGAGCTTGAAGGCCGGATTCCTGGCTTCTGTGAGCTACCACTCCTGCATGTGACAGGTGCTTGCAGTGGGGCAGGGGCTCCCCACAGCAGGAACCCAGATCTGCAGTCTGGTCTGTGCTCCTGCTGCCCACTCAGCCTAGAGGGGTAGGCTCAGAGTGCCTGGTCATTTGTCTTTGCTATTTGTCCCAGTTTGATGAAAATATTTCAAATTGTGTATAAAACCAGCACATTGTACTCCATGATTAATGTACACAGCTATGATTTAATTAAAAAAAAAAAAAAAAAGATGGCAACCTGAACTAGAACTTCTCTGGGAAATATAAGTTGAGAAGAATTCAGATGTTCTCAAGATAAACTAGAAAACTTGGCTCGGCGCTGTAGCACAGTGGTTACAGCACCAACCACGTACACCAAGGCTGGCGGGTTTGAACGTGGCCTGGGCCAGCTAAACAACTGCAACGAAAAAATAGCCGGGTGTTGTGGCGGGCGCCTGTAGTCCCAGCTACTCGGGAGGCTGAGGCAGGAGAATCGCTTAAGCCCAGGAGTTGGAGGTTGCTGTGAGCTGTGACGGTATAGCACTCTACCGAGGGCGACATAATGCAACTCTATCTCAAAAAATAAGACAAACTGGAAAACCGTTCTGTAGCTAATGGGAGGGTCTGAGAACAGGCATGTCCTCTGTCATCACAGTGTGGGCTTGGAAGAGGAAGAAGGGAAGAAAGCACAAAGGCAGCTCCTCAGCTAGTCCTGTCTGGGAGCGCAGGCCTGACACTGCAACACTCCCACTCGACAGTGAGGGACAGTGGCCAGCAACTCAACCTGGGATTCTGAAGCCAGACCAGGCAGTAGCACGGAAGGCTGCAAAGTGCCATGGTACCTCTTAAAGATCAGAGACTATCCACATGTCTGAGGTCTGCTTTCCAGGAGGAGGGTGACCTCTGATTCTGCCTTGCTGTCTGTCTAGGGTGAGGACAGGCAAGAGAAAAATGGTGAATACTATTGCTGTAAATCCAAGAAGCCAGTGTCATGCTGGCCTGTGCCTCTACATCTAGTCCTGGGGAGTGCTCCTGGGAGGCCCCCGATCTGGCCTGTGCCAGTGGCAGACAGCTGGTGTTGGCCTGCTCAAGTCGCTCCCCTCAGAAGGGTGCAGGGCTGGAGGAGAGCAGGAGGCCCGAGAAGGATCTGGGAGGTGAGAGGATGGTGAGTGGGCAGGACCTCAAGTGTGAATGAGACGTCACACTCCCACTAAAGGTCTGAGAGGCTCCTTACTTTTCTTAATGCTACTAGCCCTTCCAGCATTCCAGACTGAGAGAAAAAATCATCAGGTTGCCCACATCTACACCCTACTTTAGTGTGTTTCTACCTCATTCCCCCTTCTGGTTACACAGTGCTGGGTCTGAGCCCCATCCCTGTATCAGGCACTGGTCTAGGACTCGGGCTCAGCCAGCTGTCCTCAAGGTCCTGTAGGAGTGAGAAAGACGGCCCTCCCGGGCACTACTTTGTTCCTGTGGGGGCCAGATCCACCTTGCCAGGTGGGAACTGACAGGACAGCAGAGGTGGCGGCAGAGGCTGATGCCTAATGGTTTCTTTTGCTTAAGCCAGTCTGAAATGGATTTCTGTCACTTGCAACCGAGAGTCCTTACTCATAAGAGAAAAGGCTACTCACCTGCTATGTTTGAAATGGAATAATCACACAAGTAGACAAGTTCTACAGTCTGCAGTGTGACCTACTTGTAGGGCCAGGTGTGCAGAGCAACCTGTCCAGACTGGGACCCTGGGGAGGGGAGCTGTCACATCAAAGAAGAATAGAACTACCAGGCTCTGCACTCCAGCCATCCTCTGGGGGACACAGGTGTCCTGTCACAGAAATGAGGTAGCTGTGCTGCAGCAGGGCTGGGAGAGCACTTCCTCTATGGCAGGCCTTAATTCCCAAACCATCCCTGTTCCCTCTGGCCTGCTGCAGGCTGATCAAGCAACCCCTCATCACCCATCCCCAGGAGCTGGATAGTGAGTGGATGCGAGTACTCTGCTCTCTAGGAATGAATATGCTCAGTGAACTAACTGGTAGCTGACCAACATTCCCATTTGGCTGGCAGAAATCAGCGGTGGGGTACAGTGGGTTCTGCTGAGGCCGACTTTCTTCTTTTGAAACACTTCGGTAGAATACCGTGGCATCACAGCTCACAGCAACCTCAAACTCTTGGGCTTAAGAGATTCTCTTGCCTCAGCCTCCCGAGTAGCTGGGACTATAGGCGTCTGCCACAATGCCCAGCTATTTTTTGAGACAGGGTCTTGCTCTAGCTCAGGCTGGTCTCGAACTCGAGCTTAGGCAATCCGCCCAACTTGGCCTCCCAGATTGCTGGGATTACAGGCATGAGCCACCTCACCCCGCTTGAAGCTGAGATTCTGAGAGGCTGCCCTTCAGTAGTAGGCAGGCCTCCAAAATGGCCTGCCCTCCTGCTACCAGCAGGAGACAGATTTGGGGCCCCAGCGATGAGGTATGCACACTAGGGTGAGCTCTATGGGGAGCAAGCTGAGCTGAGCTGTGCACAGGCTGAGAAGGTGGCAAATGAGGGGAGACCGGTCCTTACTGGCTGAGGTGCAGTCCCATTTCCTGGAGGGCTTGTTCCTGCTCGTCACAAACCTTCTGTAACTCTGCCTTCTCCTCCTGGAGCTCCTGCAGCTCCTAAAATGAACAAAGCTGACACCTGACACAGAAGCATTAAGTTTCCCCCTCCCCTATTTTTTAAGGTTTAGTAACTAGAGCAACCAGCAGATCTGAAAGTTTTTCAAGAGTAGAAGGCAGTTCTGTTGCATTTACAGCATTCTATGCAGGGTTCTTTCAGGCATTTCTTGTCATTTGCTTATTTTTCAAGAGTTGGCAGCTGGAAGGCAAGCACTGCAAGAGTGGCTCTGCATCTGGGGACAGGGGACAGCTACATTCATCAGCCACATTAAAGATAGTTACCCTCACAGGGCAAATAAGGCTTTGACTATTTGAGCTATTAAAAGGTAGATTTTTTTTTTTTTTTTTTTTTGAGACAGAGCCTCAAGCTGTCACCCTGGGTAGAGTGCTGTGGCATCACGGCTCACAGCAACCTCCAACTCCTGGGCTCGAGCGATTCTCCTGCCTCTGCCTCCCAAGTAGCTGGGACTACAGGCACCTGCCATAACGCTATTTTTTTGGGTTGCAGCCGTCATTATTGTTTGGCGGCCCCGGGCTGGATTTGGACCCGCCAGCCCTGGTGCATGAGGCTGGCGCCTTAGCTGCTTGAACCACAGGCCCTGAGCCTGAAAGGTGGCTTTTTTGTGCAACACTGAAATTTTTTGGGAAAGGGCTGGTCAATGATGAGGAAGGCCAAGACCTGGGACCTCATACATGGTCCGAAAGTGGCAAGACCCTGTGCAGCCTGCTAGACCGTGAGGGGCTGAGCATGTGGGAAGCTCATGAGCAGACAGCAACACTGACCGCGGTGTCAGTACTCCTTCAAACAGGCCAGCAAGGTTGGGACAGAGACCCAGGAAATGTCTGGGGGGTTTCTGGGCTGAAAGGGAGCCAACAGGGGTGTTTAGGCCGGAGTGGTGGGCAGCTCCCCACCCCATCCACTGCACCTTCTGACCAGGGTCTGTTCATACCTAGGCACATAAGACACACCACATGCCTCCCAGTGACGTCAGACGTGTGTCTTGCTTCTTTTGTTGTGCCGTGTGAGTGAGTGTGTAGTTCAAATCTTAGACTGACGTATCTGGTCAGGAGGTGTCCTCCTCTGCTCTCTGTTTCTGCCCTTCCCCTCTCTAAGCTCAGCCTGGCTCTTGAGGGGCCTCTTCCTTCCCTAACAACTGCAGGTACTGTCCATAGAAATCAAGAGCCTCTCTTCAGAGGATCTCTTGAGCCCAACAGTTTGAGGATGCAGTGAGCTAAGACTGATCCTACCACTGCACTCTAGCCTAGGCGGCAGAGTGAGTTTGTCTCTTAAGAAAAAAATGCCTGAGAGAACCCTCCTCTAGCCTTAGGCTGATCAGCAGTGCTGGGAAGCTGGGGAAAGGGTGCATAACACCTCCCCCACCCACCCAGGAAAAGCCACAGAAGTCAAAGGCACCCCCATACCACGCCAGGCTATAGGCAGCTCTTGTTAGGATTCTCAGAACCCTCTGCCTTCTGGGAAGACAGCTCATGATTTGGCATTAGAGGACAAGTTTTAGGATACCTCTGAGTTTCCTGGGAGGCCTACCTCTGTGATGTCACTCTTGCACCCCACCTCTCTCACCCTCTGAGCCCACAGCATCCAGGCTGTGCCTTCAAATGAGATGGGGCCTTCAGAGGATGGAGGCGATGGCAAGGATAAGCAGAGGGCTTAGGTTCCATCTGCTTTCCAATGATGACTTGGCCTTGTGCAGAGCATGCCCTATACTCCTAGGATGAGGGGGACCAGCATTTTTGGTCAAAAATATTTATTGGTTACTCCTGGTTTCTTCTCTTGCAAGCCTACCCCCCTGTTCCACGCAGTAGCCAGTGATCATGTGACAAAAAAGATCCTGACTTGGCGCCTGTGGTTCAAGCGGCTAAGGCGCCAGCCAGCCACATACACCTGAGCTGGCGGGTTCGAATCCAGCCTGGGCCCAGCAAACAACAATGATGGCTGCAACCATAAAATAGCCGTGCGTTATGGTGTGCGCCTGTCATTCCGGCTACTTGGGAGGCTGAGGCAAGAGAATCAGTTGAGCCCAGGAGTTGGAGGTTGCTGTGAGCTGTGATGCCACAGCACTCTACCCAGGGCGACAGCTTGAGGCTCTGTCTAAAAAAAAAAAAAAAAGATCCTGTCGCTCTGACAGCTTCCTATGGTGCTGAGAATAAAATCCACATTTCTTCCCTAGGTTACAGGGTCCACAGAGGGATTCCTACCCTCACACCTGCATCCTCTCTCATTACACTGCTTGGCATCTGCCTTGGAGGTGCTGTGCTGGGGCTGCTGCATGGCTGTCTCTGGCCCCTCCCGCACTGTGAGGACATTTTCCTGCTTTAGTCTCTACATAGCAATGACCACTGCAAGTTTATCTCGGTTGGCTTAGTGGTTGAAGGTCTGTCTTTGCCTTCTCCTCCTAGAACAGAAACTCTGGGTGGTGCCTGTGGCTCAAAGGAGTAGGGTGCTGGCCCCATATGCTGGAGGTGGCAGGGTCAAACCCAGCCCCGGCCAAAAAACAGCAAAAAAAAAAAAAAAAAAGAACAGAAACTCCCTGGAGGTGGGAACAGCATCCCAGGTCCTGGGGCAGGCTTGGTGCTCACACTGAGGACTCAGGGAGTGGTGCCCACTTGTGGGGGCGTCAGCAGGGATTCTGGTCTACCTTACCTTCTTTAATCCTTCTACTTGTTGTAGCTGTGTTCGGAGTACAGCGGAAGCTTCCTTCTCCTGCTGCAATCCTCGCTGAAGAGCTTGCCTTTGCTCTTTTTCTGATTTCAACTCTTTCTCTAGACTTGAGCTGTTTTCCCAAAATAAACTTGAGTTAGTCTCAAAGAAACTTTGATGAAAGATCTACAATTCATTACCCAACTCACTGAGCAGGGGATGGGGAACTATCTAAATTGCCCCTTGAGCACCCCAACCCTCTAATAAGGCTTTCCTCTCCCCCAGGTCGCTGTACCCCCATAAGAAAGAGCAGAAACAGTGGGAGGAAAGTGTGCCTGACACACAGGAGCCAGTGATGGAAACACAGAAAGCAGCCACAGGACCACACACGTAGAATCCTGAAATGGAGATTGAAGGATAAAGGAAATTGAAAGTTTATTCTGCTTTTTACAGCCCTCAGACAGTGGAGGATACTGGAGGGAAGAAGGTTAGGAGTGAGCCCAGTGTAACCAGCTGAGCAGCCCCGGGCACGCTGCTCTTAGAACCTGCTTTGTCACATTCTGTCATCTGGGCTAGAGCGCAGTAGCCTTGTCAGAGCTCACAGCAACCTCAAACTTCTGGGCTCACGGGACCCTCCCACCTCAACCTCCTGAGACCTGGGACTACAGGTCCAGGCCTCTGTGCCCAGCTGAGGGGTGGCTTTGTTCAACACTGAAAAGCTATGTTTTTTGGAAAGAGCTGGTGAAGGCTGAGAAAAGTCATGACCTAGGACCTCACTCATGGCCGGAGAGGAAAGACCCTCCTATGCAGGCTCACTAGACAAGAGCGGAGCATGGGGGAGGGGAGTGCACTAGGGGATGGCACAGTGGCCTCGTGGGGGTAAACTCTCGGATACTATCTGCCCCAGATTCCTTCAGGAGATGAAAGGAAAACTGCCTCCCAGCCCTCCCGAGCCATGTCCCCTGGCCAGGCTCTGGCCTACCATTGCTTGTGCAGCTGGGTGAGCTGCAGCTGCAGGGCGCTGACTTTCCCACCCAGTTCCTGCTGCAGCCTGTGGCTCCGCTCCTCAGCTCCATGCCGTGCGCGCTCCGCCTGCTGTAACCTGGACAGCAACACCAACAAGCCAGCGAGTGAGCTGGGTCATTTCTCAAAATTTAAGTTACGATTTTTGCATACCTTGGTTGGCTTAAATTTTTTATTTAAAAACTAACACACAGGGAAATCAACTCTTTTGCATGTATGGTCCCATGGGCTTGAGCACATGGAGAGATTTGGAAACACCACAACCAGGACACAGCACAGGCCCATCACCCTCACATGCTGTAGCGCTGCCCCTCTATAGTCACTTTCCCTGCTCCCCATCCCTAAACCGCTCATCTGTTCTGTGACACTGTGGCTTTGGCTTTTTAAGGATGTCATATAAACAGAATTACATTTAACATTTTTTTTTAGACAGAGTGTTACTTTGTCACCCTTGGTACAGTGCTGCAGCATCACAGCTCACAACCTCCTCAAACTCTTGGGCTTAGGTGATTCTCTTGTCTCAAGCCTCCCGAGTAGCTGGGACTACAGGTGTCCGCCACAACACCCAGCTATTTTTTTAGAGACAGGATCTCACTCTTGCTTGGGCTGGTCTCGAACCTGTGAGCTCAGGCAATCTACCCGTCTTGGCCTCCCAGAGTGTTGGGATTACAGGTGTGAGCCACTGCAGACTGGTTTAGTTTTATCAGAATAATATGTCCAAGAGCAATTTAAGTTTTTGTGTACATCAATGATTAATTCCTTTTTTCTTTTTCTTAAGACAGGCTTTAGTGCCATTGTGTCATAGCTTGCAGCAACCTCAAACTCTTTCATTTAAAAAAAATGAAAAAAAAAAAAACAAGCTAAATATCTTCTTAGCATATGACCCAAGCAATCCTCTTGCCTTAGTCTCCCGAGTAACTGGGACTACAGATGTCTGCCACAATACCTGGCTAGTTTTTTTTTAATTTTTAGAGATGGGGCTGGTCTCAAACTCCTGAGCTCAGGCAGTCCACCTGTCTCGGCCTCCCAGAGTGCTGGGATTACAGGTGTGAGCCACTGGGGCCCAACCAGTTGACTCCTGACGGTGAGTTGTACAGATGTGCCAGTTTGCCCATTCACCCAGTGTATTGGTGTTGCTTCTAGTTTTGGCAGTCATGAACAGAGCTGCTAGAAACATTTCTGTACTGGTTTGGTGTGGATTGGACAGAAGTTTAATTTTTCTTTGGGTCATATGCTAAGAGGATATTTAGCTTTTTTTTTCATTTTTTATAATTTCAGATTAATGTGAAGGTATAAACCATGAGGTTATATACTTTACACATGGCAGGTAAGCATCAGAGTAGTTAGTTGTGTTCTACGCCCGGGGAGTGTGCCATATATCCACACAATGTACCCACTGGGAGTGAACCCCCTTCTTTCCTCCTTTCTTCTTGAATTTGAGATTTTCTCTGTGTGGGTCTGTGATTGTTAACCTCCTAATTTCAAACTGATGGTTTGATGGTTGTTTTTCCAATCTTGTGATACTTAGGAGAATAATTTCTTTTTCTTTTTGAGACAGAGTCTCACTTTGTCACCCTCACTAGAGTACTGTGGCATCATAGCTCACATCAACCTCAAATTCTTGGGCTCAAGCGATTCTCTTGACTCAGGCTCCCGCGTAGCTGGGACTACAGGTGCCTGCCACAACGCCTGTCTATTTTTAGGCGGGGGCTCGCTCTTGCTCAGGCTGGTCTTCCACCCATGAGTTCAAGCAATCCACCCGCCATGGCTTCCCAGAATACTGGGATTATAGGTGTGAGCCATTGCACCTGGCCTAAGAGAATATTTTCTAAATCCATCCAGGTTGTTACAAAGAATGCAAAATTTCCACCACTTTTTAGGGGTAAACAGCATTTCATAGTAAACATATCATACAGCTTATTAATTCATTCATATGTTGATGGGCACTTAGGTTATTTCTATATATTTGCAATTGTGGAGTGAGTGGCTATGAACATTCTAGTAAAAATGTGCCTGTGGTAAAATGTCTTTTGCATAAATGCTCTGCCCAGTAGTGGGATTGCAGGGCCAAATGGTGGGTCTACTTTTCTGTATGGAATCTCCATACTTCCTTCCACAGAGGCTGTACTAGTTTGCAGACCCACCAACAGTTCTTGAGTGTTTTCTTCTCTTTGCACCCACACCAGGAACTGTTGCTTTGGGACCTTATGATGTGGGCCATTCTCACTGGGGTTGGATAATATATCAAAGTAGTTTTATTTTTTTTTTTTTTGGTTTTGGAAGCATTTTATTATTGCTTCAAGTTTAAGAACTTTTCACCAATGATAGAAAATTAACACTGCTCAGCTTCTGAATTTTTGTTTTTGCAGACATGTCCTCGTATTTCTCTCCAATTTGGACAATCATTCCACCTGTGATTGCTGGATCAGTCTTAACCTCCAATTTCAATATTTGGTCTTGACCCAGGAAGCTTTTCAGGACTGTTTTTAATTCAGTGACAGTAGCTTCTTCCAGAAGAGATGCAGTGGTCACTGTGCATGGCACCCCTCCACGGTGAACACTCATCATGGTGGAAAAGGCAGACACAACTCCTTGGGTATTGCTAAGCGGCCATTTTCAGCAAGCAGATTCATCAGGTTGGATGTGAGGCGAGAAAACTGCTCTTTTGCCGTGATGTCATTTAGGCTTTTCATTTTAATGGAACGTTTCACATAGGGATTCAAAATAGAAGCAGTCATTTTAGGTTCCTTCAGGAGTTGTGATACTCTCAACAACTCCTTTTCTGCTTGTTCCAGCTTATTCTGTTTTGATGCAGCAGAATAAAGAGCAGTGGCATAGCGACCTTCAACACCACATCTCTGAACAGGTGGCCGCACAAGCTTGGTGAATGGCCTAGCCACAGAGGCATCACACCTGCTGGGAGATCCTGGACACTGCTGAGGCTGCCATCTTCTCCCCAGAGATGGTGTATGTGGCTGGTGCCCTATCCACTGAGCTATGGGAGCTGCCACCCCATCACCATTTATTAAACAGAGATTCTTTCCCCCAGTGAATATTTTTGTTTGTTTTGCAAAAGATTAGATGGTGATGAGACTGGTTTCATCTCTGAATTCTCTATTTTGTTCCAGAGATCTATGTCCCTATTTTTATGCCAATGCCATGCTGTTTTGATCACTATAGACTTGTTGAACAATGTGATAAATCTTAGAAGGATAAATATAAATAAAAACATAAATGCCTTAGAGAGTTGGCTGGGCACGGTGGCTCACGCTGTAATCCCAACACTCTGGGAGGCTGAGGCAGATGGATTGCTTGAGCTCACAGGTTTGAGACCAGCCTGACCAAGCGCGAGATCCCATCTCCAAAAACAGCTAGGCGTTGTGGCAGGCACCTGTAGTCCCAGCTATTTGGGAGACTGAGGCAAGAGAATCGCTTGAGTCCAAGAGGTTGGTCTGTGAGCTATGATGCCACGGCACTCTACCAAAGTGGGACAAAAAAAAAAAAACCCAAAACAAAAAAGAAACTGTTTTCCAAAAAACGGAAAAATTAATCAGATGTTGCAACAGATGCCTGTAGTCTCAGCTACTTGGGAGGCTGAGGCAAGAGAAATACTTGAACCCAAGAGTTTGAGGTTTCTGTGATTTATGACAATGCCAAGGCACTCTACCCAGGGTGACAGAGTGAGACTGCCTTAAAAAAAAAATCCTATAATTAGATTGTTTCCTTTTTTTTTTTTGAGACAGAGTCTTGCTTTGTGTTGTCAGCTAGGTTAGGGTACTATCGCCTCAGTCTAGCTCACAGCAACCTCAAACTTCTGGGCTTAAGTGACCTTCTTGCCTCAGGCTCCCAAATAGCTAGGACTACAATTACCTGCCACCATGCCTGGCTAATTTTTCTTTTTTTTTGAGACAGAGTCTCACTATGTCACCCTGGGTAGAGTGCTCACAGCAACCTCAAACTCTTGGGCTTAAGCGATTCTCTTGCCTCAGCCTCCCAAGTAGCTGGGACTACAGGCGCCCACCACAACACCTAGCTATTTTTTGGTTGTAGTTGTCCTTGTTGTTTAGCAGCCCCAGGCCAGGTTTGAACCCACCAGCCCCGGTGTATGTGGCGAGTGCCCTAACCACTGGGCTATTGGCACTGAGCCTCAGGCTGCTCCTGAACTGCTGAGCTCGGGCAATCATCATGCCTCAGTCTCCCAGAGTGCTAGGATTACATGTGTGTACAAGGTCTACTATTGAGTTTTGAGAGTTCTTTATATATTATAGATATAAGTTCTGTCAGAAATATGATTTGTAAACTTTCTACAAATTTATAACTTGCCTTTTTATGTTCTTAACTGTCTTTCACAGAACAAAAGTTTTAAATTTTGATAAAGCCCAATTTATCAAGTTTTTCTCTTATGGATCATGCTTTTATATTATATCTAAGATTTCTTTCCCTGACCCAAAAGTCATGAAGATTTTCTAAGTTTTCTTTCTTTCTTTCTTTTTTTTTAGAGACAGAGTCAGTTTGTTACCGTAGGTAGTGTGCTGTGGCGTCACAGCTCACAGCAACCTCCAACTCCCGGGCTTAGGCGATTCCCTTGCCTCGGCCTCCCGAGTAGCTGGGACTACAGGCACCCACCACAATGCCTGGCTATTTTTCTGTTGCAGTTGTTATTGTTGCTTAGCTGGCCCAGGTCGGATCTGAACCTACCAGCCTCAGTGTACATGGCCGGCGTCCTCCCCGCTGAGCTATGGGCGCCACCTGTTTTTATTTTTTTAGAACCAGGGTCTTGCTCTATTGCCCAGGTTGGGATGCAGTGGCATCATCATAGCTCACTGTAACCTCAAACTCCTGAGCTCAAGTGATCCTCCTAACTCAGCCTCCTGAGTAGCTAGGACTACAGGAGTCTATCACCACGCCCAGCTAATTAAAAACATTTTTTGTAGAGATGGGATCTTGCTATGTTGCCTAGGCTGGTCTTGAACTCTTGGCCTCACACAATCTTCTCACCTTGGCTTCCCAAAGTACTTGAATTACATGCATAAGCCACTGTGTCTGGCCTATGATCCATTTTGAGTTAATTTTTGTATAAGGTATGAGATACAGATTGAGGGGTTTTTTTTGAATATGGATGTCCAATTATTTCAGTATCATTTCTTTCTTTTTTTTTTTTGTCACTGTACCGCCCTCGGGTAGAGTGCCATGACGTCACAGGGCTCACAGCAACCTCTAACTCTTGGGCTTACGCAATTCTCTTGTCTCAGCCTCCCAAGCAGCTGGGACTACAGGCGCCTGCCACAACACCCGGCTATTTTTTTGTTGCAGTTTGGCCGGGGCCGGGTTTGAACCCGCCGCCCTCGGCATATGGGGCTGGCACCCTACTCACTGAGCCACAGGCGCCGCCCTTCAGTATCATTTCTTGAAAAGAATTTTCTCTATTGAACTACCTTAACACCTTTGTAAAAAGTCATTGGTAATATTTGTGTGGGTTTATTTTTGGGCTCTATTCTGATCCACTGCTGACCTGATATTTCAATGTGACAGTGACAATGAACTCAATGTAGAGTCCAGTTCCCTGAGAGGGTAACCCGATGTAGTGCTTAGGCAAGGCTGTTGATTCTAGTTCTTGTTGGGTAAGACTCTGGACCTGTTGTGGTGGGCGCCTGTGGTTCCAGCTACTCAAGAGGCTGAGGCAAGAGAATTGGCTAAGCCCAAGAGTTGGAGGTTGCTGTGAGCTATGACGCCACTGCACTCTACTGTGGGCGATAAAGTGAGACTCTGTCTCTAAAAAAAAGACTCTGGACCTGAAGGACAGTCACCCGGACTCTTCTGTACTTCTGCGAGGGACTCTGAGTGAGTCACCAGGCCCAAAGAATGCTCAGCACTTTCTAGGGAATAACTGGCAGGAAAATGCTTACCTTTCTTCCATTTGTCTCATGCTGGACATAACTTGATTGGCTTTTCCTTCAAAAGATGTGATGGCTTCATCCTTCTGCTGTAAGCTGCTCTCTGCACTCTACAAAAGCAAGAGAAAGGGTTCATACTCTTCCTATCCCTTAACCCCCATGCCTGCTGGATTACAAATGGGGTTTAACTGTTACCCTCCTACTTTTCTAACATTTTCAAGAGTATTTTGTTAACTGCTGCTCTTGCTTAGAGCACTGGAAGACAAGCTGGGTCAAGGTTCCCAGCTTTGTCCATGGGGAAAGAAAGGCAAAGAGGGAGGTCCTGGCGTGTTTGCTCCTTTCTGACAAGGAATTCCAGACTCAGCATTCCTGAGCTGTTCCCACATGCCAGGCACGTCCACCAGTTCCCCTGAACCTGAAGGGTTGTCTCTCAAGGGAGATGTCAGCCCCACTTTTCCCAGTGAGCGAGGCTCAGAAAGCTGAAGGTTATGGAGCAAATGAGGGCTGAGGCTGGGTTCACTCGCAGGTACACACGTCTGTGTGACTTTATAAACCCAGGCCTTTTTTGGGGGGGAAGGGGAACAGAGTCTCACTTTGTTGCCCTCAGCAGAGTGCCATGGCATCACAGCTCACAGCAACCTCCAACTCCTGGGCTTAGGCGATTCTCTTGCCTCAGCCTCCCAAGTAGCTGGGACTACAGGCACTCGCTATAATGCCTGGCTATTTTTTATTGCAGTTTGGCTGGAACTGGGTTTGAACCCACCACCCTTGGTATTTGGTGCTGGCACCCTACCCACTGAGCCACAGGTGCCGCCCTAAGCCCAGGCATTTTTTTTTTTTTGTAGAGACAGAGTCTCACTTTACTGCCCTTGGTAGAGTGCCGTGGCCTCACACAGCTCACAGCAACCTCCAACTCCTGGGCTTAAGCGATTCTCTTGCCTCAGCCTCCCGAGTAGCTGGGACTACAGGCACCCGCCACAACGCCCGGCTATTTTTTGGTTGCAGTTTGGCCGGGGCCGGGCTTGAACCCACCACCCTCAGTATATGGGGCCGGCGCCTTACCGACTGAGCCACAGGCTCCGCCCTAAGCCCAGGCTTTTAACCTTGGCAGACTCAGTGGCCAAGAGGGGGCACTGCATGTTCCTGTGTATTTACAAGAGATTCCCTTACAATACAAGAATAAAGAAAGGGTGAAGAAAGCCTTATAGATTCCTAAGAAATAACATTGCATTCTCTGATCTTAATGTAATAAAATTAGACACTAACAACAAAAGAATAGCTAAAAACACCTCATATCTGAAAATTAAATGGCATATTACTAAGAACTACTGTGCTAAAAAACAAACTAGAAGAGAAATGAAATACTTAAGAGTTAAGAGACAATATAAATACCATGTGACATTTCATTGAAGGAGGATGCCATTGAGAGTCAGACACCCAGCAATTCCATGCACCACCAAGAGAGGAAAACATCACTGACAGCAGCATGCCACGTACTGACTGTAAGATACCTCTCAATTTCAGAGATGCCAAAATGATAAACCCTGAGCAAATGTGAAAATTGAAGGGAACATCCTAAACCTTGTAAAGATTAAACAGGGAACATCTATCAAGCATTATACTTCCATGGAGAAACTTTTTAGATGCACTCCTTTTAAGACAGGAATTATACATTTGCTCACTATTTCTACTGTTTAATGTAATCTTTTTTTTTTTTTTTTTTTTTTTGAGACAGTGTTATTATGTCGCCCTCGGTAGAGTGCTGTAACATCACAGCTCACAGCAGCTTCAAACTCTTGGGCTCAAGCAATTCTCTTGCCTCAGCCTCCCGAATAGCTGGGACTCTAGGCGCCCGCCACAACGCCCGGCTATTTTTAGAGATAGGGTCTCGCTCTTGTCAGGCTGGTCTCCAACCTGTGAGCTCAGGCAATCCACCCGCCTCGGCCTCCCAGAGTGCTAGGATTATAGGTGTGAGCCACCGTAACGGCCTCCTAGTTGGATTTTTTTTTTTTTGGCCGGGGCTGGGTTTGAACCTGCCACCTCCGGCATATGGGACCAGCACCCTACTCCTTGAGCCACAGGCACCACCCTCCTGGTTGGATTTTTTAAAAGAAAATTTATGAACTTATTCTAAAATTTTTATCAAAAATAAAGGTGTAGCCAGGAGTGGCGGCTCACACCTGTAATTACAGATACTCAAGAGGCAGAGGCGAAGAATGGCTTGAGCCAGAAATTTGAGACCAGCTTGGGCAACACACTGAGACCTCCTCTGTAAAAAAATAAAATAAAATAATCAGCTAGGCATGTTGCTGTATCTATAGTCCCAGCTAACTGGAAGGTGGAGGCAGGAGTATTGCTTGTGCTCAGTTCAAGGCTACAGTGAGGTATGACTGAACTCCAGCCTGGGTGAAAGAGTGAGACCTTCTCTCAACAAAAAAAGGAAAAGGTAAGTCAAGAAAAGGGGAGAAAAAAAAAAGAGCAAAGAGGGCAAGAGGGACCTCTGCTACGTGCTGAGTTGTGTCCAAATTCATATGCTGGAGTCCCGACTCCACCACCTCACAGGGCTGTTATGATGTCATTACTTAAGATGAGGTCATTCTGGAATAGGGTAGGTCCTTACTACAATATGAGGGGAAATTTCAAACAGACACGCACACAGGCAGAATGCTGTGAAGATGATGGCAGAAATGGTGATGCTTCTTTGAGTCAAGGAATGCCAAAGATTGTTAGGAACCACTAAAAGCTAGGAGAGAGGGATGGGAGGGATTCTTCCTCACAGCTGTCAGAAGAAACCATGTCTGCTGATACCTTAATCTCAGACTTCTGGCCTCCAGAACTGAGACAGTACAGTTCTGTTAAGCTACCTAGTCTGTGGTACTTTGTTACAATACCCCTAGCAAACTAATACAACCTCCTACTCATTAAAACACACTGCAAGCTGGGGCACAGTGGAACATGCCTGTAATCCCAGAACTTGGGAGGCCAAGGTGGGTGGATTGCCTGAGCTCATCAGTTCAAGACCAACCTGAGCAAGAGCGAGACCCTGTCTCTAAAAAAATAGCCACACACTGTGGCGGGTGCTTATAGTCCCACAATGCTCAGATTTCTAACTTACTCTATTTTAGGGTCTGCTAAATTATATAATAATAAAGCAGTTTAGTTAGCCAAGCTAACACACATTATGGCTATGTAACACTGACTAAAACCAAAAGAAAATTAAGAGAAATTTAAATAGACAATTTCTTGGAAGGGTGAAACTATCTTTCTCCTTTCCTCTTTTGTTTTACTTCAACTTTCATTGTTGCTGTTATAATACTGATTATATAATAGTTAAAAGAGACAGGAAAAAAAATAGCTTATAGTACTATTATAATATTGATTATACAATTATTTGAAAAGGGATAGGAAAAATGACACAGTTGATTAGTACTCTCTACCCTCCATTTTCTATGACAGATTTTTTATTGGAAATGAAACCATGTCCATGGAAAATGAAGTGTGACTGTGTTGGCAAGAAAATAGGAACCTAAAAGTAAAAAAAAAAAAGAAAAGCTTTCAGAAGGACACAAAGGGGTGCCCTTCTAGGTAGCTTCTGAGCAAAAGAGCTCTTTAATTTTTAGATGTTCATGATTGATTCTTTCGGGGCTAGTTCCCCGGATCCATTCTGAAATGACACGGGAGAGGCAGGCAGGCAGCCAGCTGTGTTGCCCAGAAGACTTGACAAGACTTTTTTTTAAAGAAATAGACTTTCACTCTACTGCCCAGGTTAGAGTGCAGTGGCCCAATCACAGCTCACTGTAGCCTCAACCTCCTGGGCTGAAGCAATCTTCCCCCCGTATTCCCCTAAGAGCTAGGACTAGAGGCATAAACTGCCATACCAGGCTGATTTTTATTAAATTTTTGCAAAAATGGGGATGGGGGTTGTCTTTCTAAATTGGTCAGGCTGGTCTCGAACTCTGGGCCTCAAGTAATAATTCTCCCACTTCAGCTTCCTGAAGTACTGGGGTTACAGGTGTGAGTCACTGCACCCAGCAAGATTAAGTCAATGACAAATCAAGATTTACTTAATGGCCAAGTTTGAAAAAACAATACTAAATGACATCCTTAATTCACTTGTCATGAAACAGAAGGAAATACACAGCAGGAAGACAGTGAAGGTGTGATGGACGAAGTTTGGGTCTGAATTAAAAACATGTGGCTTGGGGAAGCTCCTATAGCTCAGTGAGTAGGGCGCTGGCCACATAACACTGAGGCTGGCGGGTTTGAACCTGGCCCAGGCCAGCTAAAACAAAAATGACAACTGCAACCACAAAAAAAAATAGCCGGGCATTGTGGCGGGTGCCGGTTGTCCCAGCTACTTGGGAGGCTGAGGCAAGAGAATTGCTTGAGCCCAAGAGTTTCAGGTTGCTGTGAGCTGTGATGCCATAGCACTCTAACGAGGGTGACAGCTTGAGACTCTGTCTCAAAAAAAAAAAAAAAAAAAAAAAAATGTGGCTTGGATTTCAGCTCTACTTATTAGCTTATTAGCATGTGATTTTGCCACTTGGTTCTGTCTTGTCACTTACATTTCCCCCCATTTCTCAGGGACTGATTGCTATGAAGATCAAATAAAACAAATGCAATAACGTAGTCGGGCCTCAGACCAAGTCTGGCATACAGGAGGGGCTCACTCTGCAGGAAGAACAATGTAAGACTGGCAAGCAGAAGGAAACTAGGCTGTGATGAGGGCACAGCCAACTCCCACCTGGACTTTGTGAAACATCTGTAAATTAATCGCTTTGACTTCTTCTAGCTGCTGGCGGAGGGCGACTAGTGTGTCTTGCTTCTCGTGGGTGTCTTTTTCCAGTAACTTCATTGCAATTTCCATTTCTGTTTTCATTCCAATTTGCAACTCAAGTTCCTTTTCTAGTTCCTTAAAAGAATATGTAAAAGGAAAATGTTATTAAAGTAGATCACAGGAAGAAATATATATATAACTGATGCCTAAATACAAACAGTGCTTAAAATACAAAATCCTGAAAAGTTCAAATGGATTTGGGAAATTGAGAAGATCCTGTCTGGAGCAGAACTAGAGCACTTTTTTTTCACTGTACAGTTAAAGCTGGCTCCACAGCAAGTCAACAGAAAGTTGGTCAGTGGCAAGATGAGCCTAGATTTCTAGCAACCGTGATCTCCAGACCCACACATCAGAATGCACAGTCTGAAAGAATGTCTGTCTTGTATTTCAAGTTGTGGAAGGGATCTGAATGTTAGAATTTCTGGAATGGTTTGGTAGTTCACGGCAAGAAAGGTGAAATCATTTTAATTTTTTTTTTTTTTTTTTTGAGACAGAGTCTCACTTTGTCACTCGGGGTAGAGTGCTATGGCATCACAGCTCACAGCAACCTCCAACTCTTGGGCTCAAGTGAACCTCTTGCCTCAGTTTTTCTACTTTTAGTAGTGATGGGGGTCTCGCTTTTGCTCAGGCTGGCTTGAACTCGCGAGCTCAAGCAATCTACCCACCTCGGCCTCCCAGAGTGCTGGGATTACAAGTGTGAGGCACTGCGTCCAGCCAATGGTGAAACCATTTTCAAATTGTTCTGTCCTACATAACTTAGGACACGCACACACACATATTTCCCTGCATCCACGCAAGAAACAAAGAAATAAAGAAGGTGTAAGAAAGGTGTTTAGTAGAGAACTTTGGTCACTGGTACACAGACTGAGTGGAAAAAAATAGACTGGAGGGGGCAGTGCCTGTGGCTCAAGGAGTAGGGTGCCAGCCCTGGCCAAACTGCAAAAAAATAGCCATGCATTGTGACAGGCGCCTGTAGTCCCAGCTACTTGGGAGGCTGAGGCAAGAGAATTGCCTAAGCCCAAGAGCTGGAGGTTACTGTGAGCTGTGTTGCCATGGCACTCTACCGAGGGCAAAAAGTGAGACTCAGTCTCTTAAAAAAAAAAAAAAAAAATAGGCTGGAGGGTATAACTGGTCTCAAAGCGATCCCTGAAAAAGATTTATAAAATGGGGGAAAAATATAAGTGGTAAGCAGAACTGACTTTGAACAAAGTCTTCAATAAAAAAAAAAAAAAAGACAACTTTGGACTTTCCATGAGCAAGTATGTGAGAAGTGCTAACAGAATTAACTCAGAGGGGGCGGCACCTGTGGCTCAGTGAGTAGGGTGCCGGCCCCATATGCCGAGGGTGGCGGGTTCAAACCCAGCCCCGGCCAAACGGCAACAAAAAATAGCCGGGCGTTGTGGCGGGCGCCTGTAGTCCCAGCTGCTCGGGAGGCTGAGGCAAGAGAATCGCGTAAGCCCAAGAGTTAGAGGTTGCTGTGAGCTGAGTGACGCCACGGCACTCTACCAAGGGCGGTACAGTGAGACTCTGTCTCTACAAAAAAAAAAAAAAAAAAAAAAAAAAAAAGAATTAACTCAGAGGGCCGCTGGGGAACCTCCTTCCAAAGACACTCAGTCTCACGTACTCACCAGGCGCACTTTCTTCTCCTCTTTTAGCTGCTTCCACACATCACTGTACATTTCATCCAGGCCTTGCCGGGTTTGCTTGTAAGTCTCCAACTCAACTTTGGTATCTTGTTTTGTTATCTATATCAAACAAGAACACCAAAAGGAATGGTTGGCTCATGGAAAGCAAGCTCATTACAAAGTATTTTAAAATGCACCATAATTTTTAAAAATGTAGGATATTTTACTTCTTTTTTTTTCTGCCATAGAATAAAGTGTTCCCCAATCTGTACTTTTTAAGCATGATAGAAAAAATTTTAATGTTTTAATGTTGAAGATAAAACATCAAGTTTAATGTTTGAACTTGAAGATAAAAGATGAAAGCAAGGTAATAGTTTTTCTTCTTTTTTGAGATAGAATCTTACCCTGTTGCCCTAGCTCGAATGCAGTGGTGTCATCACAGCACAGCAACCTCAAACGCCTAGGCTCAGGCGATCCTTGTACCTCAACCTCCCAAGTAGCTGGGACTACAGGCACCCACCACAATACCCAGCTAATTTTTTCTATTTTTAGTAGAGACTGGGAGGCCTTGCTCTTGCTCAGGCTGGTCTCTGACTCCTCCTGCCTTGGCCTCCCAGAGCAATAGGATTATAGGTGTGAGCAACCATGCCCAGCTATGCTAATAGATTTTTGAAAAAGTTAGGCTCATAAAGCAATTTATATTTAATTTTTCTAAAACAGACAATAGTTCTTTGCAGGAAAGGCCCTCATTCAATCCATTCAGCATTTATGGGCATGTTTTTACAGCACTGAGTAGATTTAGAGGTGAATCAGGTATGGTCTCTACCTTCAGGTCTCTACCACCGGGTGAGACACAGCTGTAAACCACCAATTCTACAAAACCATAAATGGATCCTACAAGGGAGGGACGCAGAGAGGCCTATGGAAATACGGGGGATGGCCTAAGACCAACACAGGCCCCAGGGATGGCATTACAGAGGACTTAGCACCTGAGCAGAAGGATGAACAGGAACTGTGTCATGCAAAGGCCCCGAGGCCAGGGAGTCACCTGGGCATGAAAGCGGCAAGAGGTACTGACATCAAACAGGCACATTTGCATATTCTGAGGACGGAGCACTCAGCTACAGCTTGAGACTGCCGACGGGTTTGTCAGAGTGTAAAACACGTGGCCCGACTGTAACGCCAATTTCTTACCTCTACACTCTTTTCACTTCTTTCTCGAATTAATTCATTTTGTTCTCTTAATTGTTGCTGTTCTTCTTGAAGAGAACAAATCCGGTCTGTTGCAGCTGAAAGCTGATTAAGAAAGATTTTATATTTCTTAACATCATAAATACTTTCTTTTTTTGGTTGCAGTTTTTGGCCAGGGCTGGGTTTGAACCCAGCACCTCCGGCATATGGGGCCGGTGCCTACTCGTTGAGCCACAGGCACCGCCCCATCATAATTACTTTTACTGTTCTCATTAAAAGCTAGCACTTATGTGGCATCTTCATAATTTACAATGTATTTTCACAGGCTTATTATTTCCTTGTTTTTAATAGATAGAACATGGTTCCAAATTCCAAAGACATAAAAATATATGCAGTGAATCTCTGTCCTACCTCACCCCCGAGTCATCTCTGCCCCCCCTTTACAAGAACGATAGTATACGACTTCGTATGGACAAAAAGAAACAGCCTGAATGTCTACTATTAGAGAGAAATGATTAAATAAATTATAGTAGAAGCATAAAAAAGAAATATGTAGTTATTGTTTGCAAGGTTTTTCATAATTTGAGAACATATTTAAGATATAATACCAATAGCAAAAAAAAAAAATGGTTATATAGTATGCTCTCACCTCTAACTGAATCAAAAAAAAAAAAAAAAAAAGAAAAGAACACAAGTTAAAAATCCTTTTTAAAAAAATGGTTATGGATGATGCCTGTGGTTCAAGGAGTAGGGCGCCGGCCCCATATACTGGAGATAGCGGGTTCAAACCCAGCTCTCCTGGCCAAAAACTGCAAAAAAAAAAAAAAAAAAAAGTCATGTAGCATGCTCTCACTTCTAACCAAATTAAAAAAAAAAAAAAAGAACATAAGTTAAAAATCCTTAAGAAAAGATGGGACTGGATCTGCACCTGTGGCTCAAGTGGCTAAGGCACCAGCCACATACACCTGAGCTGACGGTTCGAATCTAGCCCGGGCCTGCCAAACAACAATGACGATTGCAACCAAAAAACAGCCATGGGTTATGGTGTGTGTCTGTAGTCCCAGCTACTTGAGAGGTGGAGGGAGGAGAATCACTTGAGCCCAGGAGTTGGAGGTTGCTGTGAGCTTTGATGCCACAGCACTCTACCCAAGGCGATAGCTTGAGGCTCTGTCTCAAAAAAAAAAAGATGGGGACAATAGATAAAAATATCTGTGACTTAGCAAAGGGATTATAGGCCTTTAATATTTTTTATAACTAAAGAAATTTTTATATTTTTTAGAGACAGGGTCTTAGTTTGTCACCAGGCTAGAGTGCAGTAGTGTGACTGTAGCTCACTATATCCTTGAACTCCTGGCTCAGTGATCTTTCTATTTCAGCCTCCTAAGTAGCTAGAACTGTAGGTGTGGACCACCATATTAACCTAAATTTTTAATTTTTCATGGAGACAGGGTCTTGCTATGTTGTCTAGGCTGGCCTCTAACTCTGGACCTCAAGAGATCATCTTGCCTCAGCCTCCCCAATAGCTGGAACTACAGGTGTACCACCACACCCAGGTCACAGACATTTTGTTTGTTTTTTTTTTTTGAGTCAGAGTCTCAAGCTGTCACCCTGGGGAGAGTGCAGTGGCGTCATAGCTAACAGCAACCTCAAACTCTTGGGCTTAAGCGATTCTCTTGCCTCAGGCTCCCAAGTAGCTGGACTGCAGGTGCCTGCCACAACGCCTGGCTATTTTTTTGTTGCAGTTGTTTAGCTGGCCCGGGCGGGGTTTGAACCCGCCACTCTCGGTCTATGTGGCTGGCACTGTAACCACTGTGCTATGGGCGCTGAGCCTTGTTTTTGTTTTTGAGACTGAGTCTTACTCTGTCACCCCAGATAGAGTGCTATGGCCTCATAGCTCACAGCAATTTGGAACTCTTGGCCTCCAGTGATCCTCTTGCCTCAGCTTCCGTAGTAGCTGGGGATGCCACAATACTCTTCTATTTCTTTTTATTTTTAATAGAGGCAGAGTCTTGCTCTTGCTCAGGCTGGTCTGGAACTCCTGAGCTCAAGTGATCCTTACGCCTCAGCCTCCTAGAGTTCTAAGATTATAAGGTGTGAGCCAGCATGTCTGGTTGGCATTTTTAAAAAATAATTCTTTAATCTTTTCTAGTTTTTCTAGCTGATGAGCAAAATTATATTTTATCACTAGAGAGAGAAATAAATATTTTGGGGGGAGGAATCAAAAACAAATCATTAAAGGTGTGTCCTAGAGGAATTCTTCCTCCTCTTCTGAATGAGTTATCGTGGGAAAGTTTAGGGAAAAGCAGTCAAAGTACAATGCTTTCATAGCCCTGAGGAGAGGCAAGGCTGCTGAGTAAAATACACCAACCGATCCCCTCCTCAGCCCAGCCTCTAAACCCAGACAGCAGAGAGGGGTGTGAGGGTGCAGGAGAAGAAAGCGGCAAGACCTTTGTCTTTGGTCCTTGGCTGTGCTCTCAGCATCATTCACATGGAAGACCCTGAAGCACTGAACTAACTCCTCGTCTCTTCTTTGTCAACAGCATCAAAAGCCCCTCAGAATTACTCTCTACTCAGACTTAGGCCTGGGGCTTCTAAATAAAACTGCTGTGCCCCAATAGGAAACTTTACAGCTCTGAAGAGGGTGTTGCTAAAAGGGAGGAAACAGGCACAATCTGTAAGCTAATTCCCAAATTACTTCTTTTTTTTTTTTTTTGAGACAGATTCTCACTATGTCGCCCTGGGTAGAGTCCGTGGCGTCAGAGCTCACAGCAACCTCAAACTCTTGGGCTTAAGGGATTCTCCTGCCTCAGCCTCCCATGTAGCTGGGACTACAGGCACCCACCACAAAGCCTGGCTATTTTTTTGTTGTACTTGTCATTATTGTTTAGCTGGCCCGGGTCGGGTTCGAACCCGCCAGCCCTGGTGTTTGTGGCCGGCGCCCTAACCACTGAGCTACGGGCACTGAGCCTACCTCTGAAGATTCAGCAAGAGAGGAAAACCTTTCTCTAAAGAATACTTTCTTTTATAATCAATTGTCTTTAAAAAAAATATAACCCAGTTTTTTGGTTTCAAAAGCTAAATTAGACCTGCACTCAAAGCATGCCACCTTATTGAGAGAACAAAGAGTGAGTCTGCTTCTTCTAAAATCAAACAATTCCCAAGTGCCCTCATATGCCCAGTTTTGTATTAAGCATATTTATGATATTAATCTTACTTATTTACAACAATATTGTAAAGTACATATTACTGCCTAACTTGGAGACCAGAAAGGGAGGTTCAAAGACCGACCTACCTACCTCAACTGAGGCTCAAGGGTCTAACCTATCGAGGGGAACGCACACTCTCCAATTCTAAGTTCAGGGACGTTTCTCCCATGATGCTCCCACCTTGAATACTGTCTTTGAATTTCCCTCTAGTCACACAATCTGAGCTCCTCTCCTGACAGCGTTTCAGGGCTGGCCCCTCAGAAGAGAGTAGTCAGTTTAAAAGGAGCCTTCAATGAGGGTCTTTGTCACAGAGTGGCTCTGACAATCTCCTTTCTGCTGGAACCCACCTCCACACTGGGGTTTATTCTCGAGCCCCCTCTCAAAGCCCTCTTTCTTCCCAACAAGCCTAGGTGGGAGGCCTGAGCAGCCAGGGACCGCTACCTGTGGAAAGCCTCAGAGAGGCTGTGCAACCCCCCTCCTGCTAACAGAAGACAAAGATGTGTCCACCAAGGAGACTGCCGGGCAGCTGGCAGCAAGCTCTCTTCCTCGGCCTCAGCCCTCCTTCTTCCTGTCCTTTCATTCTCTCTCTTCCTAGTGAGAAAGCAGAGAAAGACCACACGGTGGGGAGACTGGTTCCATGCTCCTGAGAGGCCGAACAGAAGGGGTGGGCTAGGGTGCTTGCACTTTGTAACAGAGTCTGTGCTGTCTGGGGCAGCAGAGAGGCATAGGACATCACATGAAAGGCAGAAAAAGAGGAAGAAACTGCACTTTCACAACATAAGTTGAGCTTTTCTGATGAGGAATTATTTTTCTATAGGATTCCTTTGAGGTACTAAAACCTAAGTCACTCAGAACTGGCTTATGACCAGCTGCAGCGTCTCCCTGGGAGCCCCAGACAAGGCAGGACACAGACTTTCTCCTGTCCCACATGCAGGGCCAGAGGGGAGCAATTCCCCTTCCTACCAGCAAGAAGCTCTGGTTAGACCAACTATACCATTTCTCTTAACCTTGGGTCATTTTGTTTAAGAGTTTCAATAAGTTACAGACCTCTTCTTGAAGCTTTGAATTAGTCTTTTCCAAGCCATCTATCTTGGTCTGAAGATCCCCAACTGTGCAGCTGTAGAAAATAAAAATATTGAGCAACCATGAACTTACATAAGTTGACTATTCTCCCAACCTC
Organism: Nycticebus coucang; assembly: GCF_027406575.1. Lineage (NCBI taxonomy): Eukaryota > Metazoa > Chordata > Mammalia > Primates > Lorisidae > Nycticebus > Nycticebus coucang. The sequence goes on from NC_069796.1 coordinate 84,272,118, forward strand.
TGAACAATAAGGGGGGAGGAGGAGATGGGAATTCTAAGGAGGAGATGGGAATTCTAAATTCTAATTCTAATTCTAATTCATGTGTGTGTCTATATATGCACACGCACACATACACACACTATTCAGTTATGTTTTCTCTTTCAAATATGCTATTCGTTTTTAGTAAACTGGTAAGGGAACATTTCTTTCACCCAACACAATATATGATGGGAACCTAAATGTGTTGGCTGGGTGGTGCCTGTGGCTCAAAAGAGTAGGGTGCCGGCCCCATATATTGGAGGTGGCGGGTTCAAACCTGGCCCTGGCCAAAAAACTGTAAAAAAAAAAAAATAAAATAAAATAAACAAAATGTGTTGGCAGTCATACACATAGAGTAATATTCATGGCTGGGCACAGTGCCTCATGCCTAAAAGCCCAGCATTCTCGGAGGCCAAAGTGGGAGGATTATTTGAGGTCAGGAGTTAGAGACCAGTGTGGGCAACATAGCAAGACCTGGTCTCTGCAAAAAATACAATACAATAAATTAGCCAGTTGTAGTCGCAAATGCCTGTGGCCCTAGTTATTCAGAGGCTGAGGCAGAAGGATAGTGTGAGCCCAGGAGTTTGAGACTGCAGTGAGCTGTGACCATGCCACTACATTCTAGCCTGGGTGATAGAGTAAGACCTCATTAAAAAAAAAAAAGGCTCGGCACCTGTGGCTCAAGTGGTTAAGGCGCCAACCACATAACCTGAGCTGGCGGGTTCAAGTCCAGCCAGGGCCCGCCAAACAACAATGACGGCTGCAACCAAAAAATAGCCGGGCGTTGTGGCGGGTGCCTGTAGTCCCAGCCACTTGGCAGGCGGAGGCAGGAGAATGGCTTGAGCCCAGGAGTTGGAGGTTGCTGTGAGCTGTGATGCCACGGCACCCTAACCCAGGGTGACATCTTGAGGCTGTCTCAGGAAAGGAAAAAAAAAAAAAAAAAAAAAAAAAAAAGCTGGGTGTGGTGGCTCACACCTGTAATCCTAGCACTCTGGGAGGCTGAGGTGGGTGGATTGCCTGAACTCTGGAGTTTAAGACCAGCCTGAGCCAGAGCGAGACCTCATCTCCTAAAAAAAAAAAAAAATAGCCAGGCCTTGTGGCAGGCGCCTGTAGTCCCAGCTACTTGGGAGGCTGAAGCAGGAGGATCTCTTAAGCCCAAGAGTTTGAGGTTGCCATGAGCTCTGACGCCATGGCACTCTACCCAAGGTAACATAGTGAGACTGTCTCAGAAAAAAAAAAAGAAAGAAAAAAGAAACTACATCATGGCTGGGTGTGGTAGCTCACACCTATAATCCTAGCACTCTGGGAGGCCGAGACTGGTAGAATGCCTGAGCTCAGAGGTTTGAGACCAGCCTGAGCAAGAGTGATACCCGGTCTCAAAAAATAACTGGGCATTGTGTTGGGTGCCTGTAGTCCCAGCTACTTGGGAGACTGAGGCAAGAGGATCTCTTAAGTCCAAGAGTTTGAGGCTGCTGTGAGCTATGATGCCATAGCACTCTACCCAGGGAAACAAAGTGAGACTCTGTCTCAAAAAATAAAAAAAAGAAAAGAAAAAGAAAAAAAGAAAGAAAAAGAAAATAAAATACATGGTATCAGTAGATCAATGGATAAAAGTCATGATTCTTTTAATGAATGTTAAAGGCATTTGATAAAATTCAACATTTATTCCTCATAGAAATTCTCAATAAACAGGAATTAATCAAAGATCTATCTTAAAAAACAGCCAACATCAGTTAAGGAAAGCCTCAGACCAGTGTTTCCTTAAGAACATTTGGGGGCGGCACCTGTGGCTCAGTCGGTAAGGCGCTGGCCCCATATACTGAGGGTGGCGGGTTCAAACCCGGCCCCGGCCAAACTGCAACCAAAAAATAGCCGGGCGTTGTGGCGGGTGCCTGTAGTCCCAGCTACTCGGGAGGCTGAGGCAAGAGAATCGCTTAAGCCCAGGAGTTGGAGGTTGCTGTGAGCTGTGTGAGGCCACGGCACTCTACCGAGGGCCATAAAGTGAGACTCTGTCTCTACAAAAAAAAAAAAAAAAAAAAAAAAAAAGAACATTTGGAAGAACATACCAGCTTCTTGGCCTGGCTTTTGGAGCCAGAGAGGCTGCCCCTGTGGAGCACAGCTACTATGCAACGTACTCTCTTGAGGGATCCCAGGGAGAGAATAATGTGTCTTCCAAACACCTTGAGAGTCCTGCCCCCCAGAATCCCCACCAAAACCTCTAAGCCAGCAGTTCTCAACCTGCGCGTTGCGACCCACAGGAACTGTATTAAAGGGCTGTGGCATTAGGAAGGTTGAGAACCACTGCTCTAAGAACCAGTGGTTCATAAAGCACGTCAGCAGCTTTCCAGCTAAAATTAAAAAGCCAAGGTAAATGCCTGCACTCATGATCACTTTGCTCTGGAAGGCCTAGCTCAGTGGCTTTCAACCCTTTTTCCCTGCAGTGCACCGCAGTGCCCCTCCCAGCAGCCATATGCTTGTGGTGGGGATTTCCAACCTCAGGACTGTGGGCTGAGGAGCGCAGAGTCTCTAACATGCTTCCCTCTCCATAGTGTAGACCGCACAAAACAAAGAACCAGAGATGTCCTAAGAGCTGGTTGTCAACATACTTCTTTAGTCTATACATATGAATGTTGCCTGACTGAGGATCTTTTGTCTTAGTTTGGAAAAGTTCGTTATAAATACATGGCAATGCAGAAAGAGTTCCACAAAACAATGATAGGATACTGAGCATGGAGCTGCACCACTGATAAAAAGAGCGAGCCTACCTCAAGTGCCGGTTAAGTTCCTCCACATAATTTTTTTGATCAAGGACATCAGTAATTCTTTCGTGCCTTTAAAAAAAGAACATAAAAGGGGAGAAATTTTTAAATTAATTTTGTTAATTAATTTAAAAATTAATTTTAGCTCGTAACTGTCTCTGATCTTCCGACGGTACCAATGTCTTTACGAAACCGAGACACAGAGCTCAGTAACGTCTATAAGGTCCCAGAGCAGACAGAGAGCATGGCGGCCTGGGGAGCAGGTCCGAGGAGAGGAGGCTTCCTGCAGACGCCCTCCCTCTGCTACAAAATGGGCCTCTGCGAGGAGAAAAAGCCACTGCCGTTCACAGTGAAAACATCAGCCCACCACTTCTCACACTGAAGAAGACACCACGACACTTTCCATCTAAAGGCCAGGGTTAAAAGAAGTCTTAATATTTTAAAGTTAGGCTCTCGTCCTAATCTTTTCTTTTTAATGGAAAAGTTAAAAATGTAGTTTACTGAAAGATATGAATCTTCTCAAGAGCACTAGCATACAATCCAACTTAAAAGTTTAAGTAAGGGCTGGGGGCAGTGGCTCATGCCTGTAATCCTGGCACCCTGGGAGGCTGAGGTAGGTAAATTGCTTGAGCTCAGGAGTTCGAGACCAGCCTGAGCAAGGGCAAAACCCCATCTCTAAAAATAGCTGGGTGTGGGCGGCACCTGTGGCTCAAAGGGGTAGGGCATCGGCCCCCTATGCCGAAGGTGGCGGGTTCAAACCCAGCCCCAGCCAAAAACTGCAAAAAAAAAAAAAAAAAAAAAAAAGCTGGGTGTTGTGGCGGGTGCCTGTAGTCCCAGCTACTTGGGTGACTGAGGCAAGAGGATCACTTGAGCCCAAGAGTTTGAGGTTGCTGTGAACTACGATGCCAGGGCACTAAACTGAGGGTGAAAGTGAGACTGTTGAAAAAAAAAAAAAGTTTAAATGAATGTAAATAACTTTAAAATTAGCAACACAAATATGAAGTTGAAGTCACTGCCTTGGATAATTTATACACTGCATCCGTTATTTTACATAGGACATTTATTCTTAAGATAGAATAACTGGATGACACGTAATGACTTGGTTCTTACATCCAAGGGTCAAGCTGAGAATAGACTTGAGCGTATTTTTAGAGTATGTTACGTAAAATATACATGTACATTTGAGAAACATAAAAGAATGAATTTAAGACACATGAATATGATTTTTCAAGATGTCAATAGGGCTAGGCATTCTAGTATGATGGGAAATGACTCCCACAACAGACTAACAAAGTCAGACCTACTTTCTGATATGGCACATAACAAGTATGAAATATCAAAGAATAACCTTTTGGGGGTGTGTTACCTTATAAGAAAGTAGCCTGAGGGCAGTGCCTGTGGCTCAATGGGTAGGGCGCTGGCCTCATATACCGAGGGTGGCAGGTTCGAACCCAGCCCCAGCCAAATTGCAATAAAAAATAGCCGGGTGTTGTGGCGGGCGCCTGTAATGCCAGCTACTTGGGAGGCTGAGGCAAGAGAATCACCTAAGCCCAGGAGTTTGAGGTTGCTGTGAGCTGTGATGCCATAGCACTCTACCAAGGGCAATAAAGTGAGACTCTGTCTCTAAAAAAAAAAGAAAAAAAAAAAAAAGAAAGAAAGTAGCCTGAGTAGTTTAGAACAATTAAAAATCAACACACACCGGCTACTCAGAAGGCTACCACTTAGGATATTCCTGTACCCTCAACAAAATGCTATGCAATTAGCCCTCTGGAGATGGGGACCCCTGCTGTTTTGGCATATTTTTGGTTTGTTGGTCATGTGAAGCTCTTGCCTGTCATTTATCTGAATAATGAGTTGTCCCTGGAGAAGATGAAGACAGCCTGTCTTCCTTGGTACCCTCCAGGCTGGAGACCCAGCCTGGATATGGTGGCAGCTGGGGTTGTGTGGGTTGGGGGTCTGTCCTGTGGACCACCTTGCCGCTCCTCTGAAAGCCAGCTTGGTCACTTCCAAGGCCACTCGGCAACCCGGAGTCCATTAATTCCCATCCTGTAAATGAGCTCATTTATGGTCCTGGTGCCATCAGCTGCACAAATGTCACCTTCCTAATCACCAGAGCCCCAGCACCTGTGGTAGGGGCCTTTATCTTTAATCTCATTTAATTTTTATTAAACATGCTCAATACCTTTGTTAAGCAAATGCTTCCTCTATCCTGAAGATTACTACCTTTTTAAAATGCTTTTATATTTTCAGGAGTTTTTATTTTGTCTCTGAGGTTCTGTACTCTCCATTCTAGGGCATTTTGTAATTTGGTTCCTTACTTACATTACATGTGCAAAAACATTTGTCAGTTACTAGCAAGAATTTAACAAAAAACATCTTAATTGTAGAACAATAGGGCGGCGCCTGTGGCTCAGTGAGTAGGGCACCGGCCCCATATACTGAGGGTGGCGGGTTTAAACCCGGCCCCAGACAAACTGCAACAACAAAAAAAATAGCTGGGTGTTGTGGCAGGCACCTGTAGTCCCAGCTATTTGGGAGGCTGACGCAAGAGAATCACCTAAGCCCAAGAGCTGGAGGTTGCTGTGAGCTGTGACACCACCGCTCTACCGAGGGTGACAAAGTGAAACTCGGTCTCAAACAAACAAACAAACAAAAAATTATAAAATAGGCAACAAAGCCAGAAAGACACAATAAAGCAGGGGTCCTCAAACTGCGGCCTGCGGGCCACCTGAGGCGGTGTGATTGTATTTGTTCCCGTTTTTTTTTTTTTTTTTTTACTTCAAAATAAGATATGTGCGGTGTGCATAGGAATTTGTTCATAGTTGTTTTTTTTTTTAGACAGAGCCTCAAGCTGTCACTCTGGGTAGAGTGCCGTTGCATCACAGCTCAACCTCCAACTCCTGGGCTCAAGCGATTCTCCTGCCTCCGCCTCTCAAGTAGTTGTTTGGCAGGCCCAGGCTGGATTCGAACCCACCAGCTCAGGTGTATGTGGCTGGCGCCTTAGCCACTTGAGCCACAGGCGCCGAGCCCATAGTTGTTTTTTTTAAACTATACTCCGGCCCTCCAACAGTCTGAGGGACAGTGAACTGGCCCCCCGTGTATAAAGTTTGAGGACGCCTGCAATAGAGCATCCTGCCTGGGGGACCGAGATTTGGGGTGAAATTAATTGTCCCATGAGCACCTTGGGAGATGTGCTATTCAGAGTGGGAGGGAGCAAGAAGACAACTGGACCCAGCGCCAAGCCCTTGGGGCTGTGTATGCTCCTTCACCTCAGGCCTGTTTGGTTCTCTGAATCCTGGGGCCAACAATATTAATTTACAAGACAATTCTTTTTTGGCAGTTTTTAGCCAGGCTGGGTTTGAACCCACCACCTCCGGTATATGGGGCCTGCGCCCTACTCCTTGAGCCACAGGTGCCACCCTACAAGACAATTCTTAAGCAGGTGATGATGACTGTAACTGTGTTAGAACCTTTTTGTATGCCTGTTATCTGTGCCATAGCTCTGGCAAGAAAGATTGGCTGCCTAATTTCTGAACACAAGAAGATTTTCTTCTATCATGGTGGCAGGTATCCGTGTGATTTTTATAAATAGCGATAGAAAATAATGTAGAGAGGCCAGGTGCTGTGGCTCACAACTATAGTCCTACCACTTTGGGAGGCTGAGGTGGGTAGATTGCTTTAGTTCAGGAGTTCGAGACCTGTCTGAGCAAGAGCAAGACCCCCATCTCTAAAAAAAAAAAAAAATTAGCTGGATGTTGTGGCAGGTGCCTGTAGTCCCAGTTACCTGGGAGGCTGAGGCAAGAGGATCTCTAGAGCCCGAGAGTTTGAGGTTGCTGTGAGCTATGATGCTACAGCACTCTATTCAGAGTGACAGAGTGAGACTCTGTCTCAAACAAACAAAAAACATAACTTAGAGCTTGCATAGAACAAAAGAAGTAAATCCAAACTCACAGGCCCGCCAAACAACGATGGCTGCAACCAAAAAATAGCCGGGCATTGTGGCGGGCGCCTGTGGTCCCAGCTACTTGGGAGGTGGAGGCAGGAGAATCGCTTGAGCCCAGGAGTTGGAGGTTGCTACGAGCTGTGATGCCACAGCACTCTACCCAGGGCGACAGCTTGAGGCTCTGTCTCAAAAAAAGAAAAAAAAAAAAATAGCAGGGCGTTGTAAGCGCCTGTAGTCCCAGCTACTTGGGAGGCTGAGGCAAGAGAATCACTTAAGCCCAAGAGTTTGAGGTTGCTGTGAGCTGTGACACCACAGCACTCTACCAAGGGCGACATAGTGAGACTCTCTCTCAAAAACAAAACAAAACAAAACAGAGGGTAGCTTCATACAAAGTTCTCCATCCTGAGCCAAGTAATATTTTTATTACAAATACAATACTGAGCTAAAAAACTAAGATTTGGGGAGGGTCATCTTTGCATACAAAATATCAAAAGGACACTTACTCTTGATGACTTTTCTCAACTAACATTCAACTGCCAGGGATAGTTCTGGGAGTGTGACTTTGGTGCCGGGCCTGGAGCCTGCTCTGCTGCAGGGCTCGCCCTAGAGGTGGATGCAGTGGCATCTCCTGCTTCCTCTGGTTCACCCTGGATCTCTTGACAGATACTAGACTGCAGGGCCACAGGAGTGAGCCACTGCTTTGGGAGGCAACTCTGGGGAAAGGGTACATAGGGGCTGAAGTAGGCAGGTGATTGATCAAGTAAGGACTCTCTTTCTCACATAGAGCTTTGATAAAACTAAAGAAAACGTATGCAGTTTTAATGTATCCAATGATAGCACTGCATTTGTATTCTTTCCCCAGTTCTACAACTTTTCCTCTATCAACTTCTAGGAAGTCAGGCTCCCTAAAACAACAGCTTTCTTAAATTTAAATGTTATTCCTAGTGAAAGGATGGTTGGTCTTAATAGTAAAATAACAAAAAGATTATTAGCTCATAATTTTTCAGTTAGGACTAAAAATCAAGCACTCTCTCTGCTCTTTTTCTTTTCTTGCTAGCAGGAACCCTGCGGAATTGTTGCCACAAACCACTGAAAAGAGCAGACAAAAAGGAAATGGAAATCTTCCTTTTTACATTCACCAGCTCCTTGTCTTTCAGAATTTGTTTCGTAGCCCCAACAGTTCCTGAGCAGATCCCTGGAGGAAGAACAGGGTGTAAGGCTAGGCTTCAGGATCAGAAACTCCGGTGAAAAGTCTGTGTCTAACGTTAGACACACGCTTATCATCCAGCCGGGACAGACGCGCCCAGACACAAGGGGGAGACAACAGGTGCTCGGTGCCCTGTGCACTGGGCTACAATTACTTTCTCTCTCTTTGCCGCCCTTAAATTCGGCCTGGCTGCTGCCATTTCTCCTTTCTTTCTTCGGGATGCTACATCATCTCCCTGCTCTCTCTTGTCTCTCTCTGTCCCTACGCTTTCACTCTCTCACTCCCTCTCTCCTAAGATACATTTTATACTAATCTCTGTGTGAGAAATTTTTCTCAACCTGCGTGGGGAATACCCACTCAGCTGCTAAGCTTTCCACCCTAATATTCTGGGGGCCCCCACAAGGATAAATCACTTCTCTGCCTCTGAACGGGGAAACTGAGTCACATCTCTATCTCCTTATGAGGAGTTCCCCTCTCTATTTCTGTCTCAAAACTGCTCCCTCGTCTGCTGAGCAGCTCCTAGGACTTCACTCCCAGTGTCCATCAGGAATGTGATAAGTCTCCTCCCTAACTCCTAGTTCAGAAGGATCCGTGCGGAAATTTCAAATATTCCACAAAGGGGGTAAGGATAGCCACCATAAATAACCAAATTCTCTGCTATATACTTCAATTCCTGAACGAAAAACTCCAGTTCCGATGGATGAGGTGTATTTGCTCATGTTGTACATACTGAACAGCACTAACTGGTCAGCCCCCATCCCCTCCACACAGCCCTCTCCTTCTCAAGCCTCTGTGCCTCCATGGGGCCAGAGGCGGCCCTCCCCCAGGTGGATGCTTTAGGAAGTCTGAGCCAGGCACTAAGCGTGCAGCCTGGCCTAGAGCAGCTGGCGTGCAAGCACTGGGCAGTGTTGGGGTGCTGCCGACAGGAGCCTCTGTCCCGGGCTGGATCAGTGGCAAGTTCCCCATATGAATCACATAAGCAGGTGCTTATCACCAGTGGGTCACCCTGCGCAGGTGCATGCCACAGGTGCTGGGTTTGTCTGTCTGTGGGGCCACTGTTTTCCTTTTCTCCCAGGTAACCCATACTGACAGCCTGTTGAGAATCCTCCAGTGGGCATATAATCGCAATTTCTATTAATATTCATGCAGCATATACAGTTAAAATGGGGTACATATACTTTCAGCATCATATTTCCTCATTCAATAACAACTTGTGGAAATCTCAGTCTGTTATACGTGAGAAGCTCAAATTTCTTCTCTTTTTATGTCTGCATAGTACGTCAGAGTGAGGAATGCTATGGATGGTCCACAATTCATTCAATTCTTCCCTCACTGGTGGATAATCAGCTCATTTCCAGGTTTTGAGGGACACTAAGAATATACTGTAAGCTACAAATGCGTGAGCCTTTGGAACTCAACGGTTCCCACTGGTCTCTCTTCCTCAGTAAAGCGCACCGTCAGGCACGGAGACCAGAGGGGTTCTCATCAGGAAGGTGTTTGAAAGGCAGGTAATGTGTGCACAGGGGGAAATATACAAACACGACCCAGGATTTAGAGGGAGAACGCCCTCTGTGCCTGCCTCCATGGGCACCCCGTGAGCTGGCTGGCGAGCCCCTCTAGACATGTACCATGCATACCTATCATAGCATAACATATATTCTTTGCTATTATACTTATATAATATAAACAAACATTTATTTAAATATAAATACTTTATTTATTATAATATAAATGGTAGCATGTGAAACACCTTGATTTTTCCCCTAGATAACTTATTTTAAAAGAATGCTCTGGGCAGTGCCTGTGGCTCAGTGAGTAGGGCGCCGGCCCCATATACCGAGGGTGGTGGGATCGAACCCGGCCCCAGTCAACGTGCAACAACAACAACAAAAAGAATGCTCTGTGGGCCAGGTACAGTGGCTCACACCTATAATCCCAGCATTTCGGAAGCTGTAAGCAAGAGGATTGCTTGAGCCCAGGAGTTTGAGACCAGCCTGGGCAACATAGGAAGACTCAGTCTCTATAAAAATTATCTAGGAGTGATGGTACACACGTGTGCCTGTAGGCTCAGCTACTTGGGAGGCTGAGCTAGGAGGATCACTTGCGTCTAGGAGTTTGAGGTGGCAGTGAGCTATGACTGTGCCACTGCACACCTGTCTAGGTGACAGAGTAAGGCACTATCTCTGGGGGGAGAAAAAAGGAAAGAAAAGAAAAAAGAGAAGGAATGTCCTTGTGAACAAGAGTGGGGATGGGGGTGAAGGAGAGGCATGAAATGGCATCCAAAATACAAAATACACTGCGATCAAAGATGCCCTATAAATAAACACACAGCTGCACGGCATTAAACAAAAGCTTGGAAGGAGATGCAAGGACAGCTTCCTCTATGGAGCAGTGGGGCTGACGTGAGGCGAGGGGGGAGTGTGTGTGGGGAATTCCATGTGTATTCCTTATTCCTATGGTAGCATAATTCCTTCAACAACGAGAACAGTAATGTACTGCCTCTGTAATTAAAAATAACTTAACAGGCTTACACGCGTTAATGCGTTAACAGGCTAAACACCTGTGCCTCAGTGAGTAGGGCACCGGCCTCATATACCAAGGGTGGCAGGTTCGAACCCGCCCCGGCCAAACTGCAACAAAAAAAAAAATAGCTGGGCGTTGTGGCAGACGCTTGTAGTCCCAGCTACTTGGGAGGCTGAGGCAAGAGAATCACCTAAGCCCAAGAGCTGGAGGTTGCTGTGACCTGTGACGCCACAGCACTCTACCAAGGGTGACAAAGTGAGACTCTGTCTCTAAAAAAAAAAAAAAAACCAAACAGGCTGGGTATGGTGATTCACATTTCTAATCCTAGCACTCTGGGAGGCTCAAAAGGGAGAATCCCTTGAGCTCAGGAGTTTAAGACCAGCCTGAGGAAGAATGAGACCCTGCCTCTAAAACAAATAAATAAAAATAAATAACTAAACAAAAACTAAAATCTCAAAGCAAGAGAAGTGTTCTTTACCAGGATTTCTTTAAAAATGTACAGAACAACATACAATACAGTACTTACTCTTTGCCACCATCAAGATCCTGTACATCCTTAAGGTAGAGGGAAAAATCAATTACTCCAACCTGATCAAAATAAAATACACAAGTTTTAATTTGGAAATGACATTTCCTATTTTTCACAAACTTTTGAAATTCAGTGTATTTACATTATTATCTCTTTCCTATGAACATTTAATTAGGCTAACCAGCTCTATAAATTGGCAATCAACCAAACAAACCAAAAGAAAAACATCCCTACCTGGGTGGCACCTGTGGCTCAGTGAGTAGGGCGCCAGCCCCATATACTGAGGGTGGCAGGTTTGAACCTGGCCCCGGCCAAACTGCAACAAAAAAAATAGCCGGGCGTTGTGGCAGGCACCTGCAGTCCCAGCTACTCGGGAGGCTGAGGCAAGAGAATCGCCTAAGCCCAAGAGCTGGAGGTTGCTTTGAGCTGTGATGCCACAGTATTCTACAAGGGCAACAAAGTAAGACTTTGTCTCTTTAGGAGAAAAACTAGATGTAGGATTTGAGAGTATTCTGAAATTTCATCACCTACTTAAGATTAGTTTTATGTGTTTAGTCAATAATCACATTGTAAAGATCAACAAAGTTCTTTGGCAACAAAGTAATTAAAGAGAGAGAGAGAGATGGGCAGTGCCTGTGGCTCAATGAGTAGGGCGTTGGCCCCATATACCGATGGTGGTGAGTTCAAACCCAGCCCCGGCCAAACTGCAACAAAAAAATAGCCGGGCATTGTGACGGGCGCCTGTAGTCCCAGCTGCTCGGGAGGCTGAGGCAAGAGAATCACGTAAGCCCAAGAGCTGGAGGTTGCTGTGAGCCGTGTGACGCCACGGCACTCTACCGAGGGCAGTAAAGTGAGACTCTGTCTCTACAAAAAAAAAAAAAAAAAAAGAGAGAGAGAGACACCTGGATTTCTAGTCTAAAGTGGTTACCCTAACTGACACTTTCTCCCCTGAAATTTTGGTGAAATAGTCTATAATACTCTAGTTGGTATTTCAGGAAAATTCTCTACCCCTGCTAGGAACTAAGGATGACCAAGACCCCTTGCATGTCTAAACATCAAAGTCTTTGTAGAAATAAAGCACTTGAGAGTGCGTGAAGCCATTCCTATTTGAAATATAAGAGAACTGGGTGCCACCTAAATGTCCATCAACAGAGAAAACATTACATCAATCGTGTTATACCCATGTCATAGAACCTACAGAACCATAACACAGAATGCAACAGATAGATGTATAATAACATAAAAAAGCTCCAGGATACAACTTTAAGTCCAAGAATAATATGTATAGCAATAACCCCATTATAGTAATCACACTTATGTTAAAAACAAAGCTAATGACACTTATCCAAAGCCATGTGTGGTGGTTTTAAGACTTCTCCAACTTCTCTGATATGCCTCCCACTAGGGGGAATATATATTCCCAAGCCTTGAACCTGGGAGGTCTTAGTGAAGGGATGAGGAATGTGCAGCCTTAAGGCCATATGTAGCCTTGTAGGTCCTTAAGTGCCTTTTGACCTTTTGATAGAATCCAAATTTTATGGAACAAATCTTTTTATTTTTATTAATACATTTTTGTTCACCTTTTAAATTTTATATTTTAAATGAACATATTTAAAATACTGAAGAATAAAATAAGTTTCAACAAGGCAGGGCATGGTGGCTCATGCCTATAATCCTAGCACTCTGGAAGGCTACGGCAGGTGGATTGCCTGAGCTCAGGAGTTCAAGACCAGCCTGAGCAAGAGTGAGACCCCATCTTTAAAAATAAATAGGCATGGCTTGGTGCCCATAGCACAGTGGTTATGGTGCCAGCCACATGCACTGAGGCTGGTGGGTTCAAACCCGGCCTGGAACAGCTAAACAAGGACGACTACAACAAAAAATAGCAGGTGCCTGTAATCCCAGCTACTAGGGAGGCTGAGGCAGGAGAATCACTTAAGCCCAAGAGTTTGAGGTTGCTGTGAGCTGTGATGCCACGGCACTCTACCCAGAGCGACAGCTTGAGACTCTGTCTCAAAAAAAAAAAAAAAACGGAAAGAAAAGAGAAAAGCTTCTAGAAAGGTTTACCCCCAAATCATTACCATTACCTGTGGGAAACAGAACTGAGAGGGATGGGAGAAAGGGAGGCTGGATTTCTCTTTGTACATTATATACTTCTGTAATGCATAGTTTTCTCCAGCAAGCATGCATTTCTTTTGTAATAAAAAATTAAATTATAAAAACATTTTTTGGCTTGGCACCTGTAGCTCAGAGGTTAGAGTGCCAGCCACATACACCAGGTTTTAACCCAGCCAGGGCCTGCTAAACAACTGCAACAACAACAACAAATAGCCAGGCATTAAGGCGGGCACCTGTAGTCCCAGCTACTTGGGAGGCTGAGGCAAGAGAATGGCTTAAGCCCAAGAGTTAGAGGTTGCTGTGAGCTGTGACACCACAGCACTCTACTGATGGCAACATAGTGAGACTCTGTCTCAAAAAAAAAGCTGAAGAGAATACTTTCATATAACTCTAGCTTAACAGATCTGAAGAAAATGATTTCTAGAAAAAAAATATATAAATGCCTAAAAAATTTTCCTAAAACTTAGGAAACCAATAAACTGATCAAAAATGAGGCAAAAATAAAAGTAGTCAAAGAACTAAGACCCCAAAAAGGCACAGGAATGAAGCAGTCATATCAATAAGTTCTAGCAAATCGTCAAAGAAAAAATAATTCCTTCTCTCGTAACCTTTGTTGGAAAACATGAAAAACAGTATTTTCCAGTTTATTTTATGAGGTTAATATAGTCTTTTTCTTTCTTTTTTTTTTTTTTTTGAGACAGAGTCTTACTACGTTGCCCTTGGTGGAGTGCTGTGGTGTCACGGCTCACAGCTCACAGCAATCTCAAACTCTTGGACTTAAGTGATTCTCTTGCCTCAGCCTCCCAAGTAGCTGGGACTACAGGTGCCTGGCAATTTTTTTGTTATAGTTGCCATTGTTGTTTACTAGGCCCCAGCCCAGGTGTATATGGCCAGTGCGCTTAACCACTGAGCTATGGGTGCTGAGCCAGGTTAACATAACTTGACAATGAAAAGTGGCAAAGATACTACAGAAAAGAAAATTCAGAATAGTTCCACCCATAAGCAGGCACACAAAATTTCCAAATAAACCATGAACATATGAAATCCAGGGTTATACAATGACCAAGTAGGGTTTACTTTAGGAATGCGTGGATAATGCTGCAATGGGAAACCCAGGAATTAATTGACACAACATGCCCATAGATGCCAGAAAAGGTACAGGACAGCACTAAATGTGTATTTCTAATAGAACCACCAAGTAAACTGGGGCAGGACAGTATTTCTAAACATGAGACATCAAGAGCAAACATTCATATCTCATGGTGACATCCTAAACACACTGCTGGTCAAGATAGGATTATACTAGACTGCTCACTAACATATCTAGTACTTAACAAAAATCGTAATAGAGCTTTTATTTTGGAATTCACCAAAATGATGTTGAAGTTCATCTAGTAAAATGAACAGCCTAGAACTATTTAAAACAGAATATAACACAGTAGGTAGGAGGTTAACCACCGGTGTGCAGAACATACTACGTGGATCTAATAAATAAAAGAATGTGCTACTGAAATAGGGATGAAGAGATTCAGAAAACAAAGAGAAGAATCTAAAAATAAACTAAGCATACTAGGGATATTTCACATATAAGGCAGCATTTCAAATTATTAAAAAATATTTATAATATTAAATTATATGAGAAAATTGGTTTATTTATAAATATAATCTAGATTCCCACTTTATATCATGTCAAAACAAATGCCAGATTATTTAAATTTGAAAAATACATATCTGATTTAAAAAATTAGGTTAGTTTTTAGGTGGGAAGGCACCTTCAAAGCTATAAAGTAAACATCAAAAGGCCGGCCATGATGGCTCATGCCTGTAATCCTAGCTCTCTTGGAGGCTGATGTGGGTGGATTGCTTGAGCTCACGAGTTTGAGACCAGCCTGAGCAAAAAGCAACACCCGATCTCTATTAAAAATAGAGAAACTGAGGCAAGATGATTGCTTGAGCCCAAGAGTTGGAGACTGCTATGAGCAATGATGCCACGACACTCTACCCAGGGGAACAGCTTGAGACTCTGTCTCAAAAATAAAATAAATCACACCACCCCTACAAAATCAGAAACAGATATTGATAAAGGGTCAATATCCTTACTCTATGACAAAGAAGTGGAAAAAGAAAACTCAGAAAAAATGAGCAAAGGATATGAAAAGGTCACAAATGCTGACCCTCCAGTGGCAAATAAAACATAAAAAAACACTTAAAAACTTGAAGTGATGAGTTGTCTTATCAGATTGAAAGAGACAAAGAATGTGTGTCACATTCAGTGTCAGCAAGAAGAAATGCGTTCTCGTGGGCAGGGCCTCAGGCTGTCAGTGGCCCTGCACAATGGAAGACCTTGGGGTCAATTTTACAGGATCTATCAAAATGTAGAATGTATGTACTTTGACACAGTAATCCAAAAATTATCTTAAAGAAATAAATGGACAAGAATGCAAAGAACTTTAAGGATGTTAATAATATTGTTGTTATAAAATAGAAACAACCATATTAATCTATAATAAAGTATTGGTTAAATTTTAGTACGTTAAAAAATGGAATACTGGGAGTGGCGCCTGTGGCTCAAGGAGTAGGGCGCCGGTCTCATATGCCGGAGGTGGCGGGTTCAAACCCAGCCCTGGCCAAAAAAACCACAAAAAAAAAAAAAAAAATGGAATACTGGCCCATGGCACTCTACTGAGTGTGACAAAGTGAGACTCTCTCCAAAAAAAACAAAAAAACAAAAAAGGAATACTGGCTAGGCATGGTGGCTTACGGCTGTAATCCCAGCAGTTTGAGAAGCCAAGCTGAGAGGATCCCTTGAGGTCTGGAGTTTGAGACCCGCCTGGGCAACATAGTGAGACCTTATGTCCACAAAAAATAAAAAATTATGGCTCAGGGCCTGTAGCATGTGGTTACAGTACCAGCCACATGCACTGAGGCTGGTGGGTTCGAGCCTGGCCTGGGCCTGCTAAACAAGGACAACTGGAACAACTGTAATCCTAGCTACTTGGGAGGCTGAGGCAAGAGAATCACTTAACCCCAAGAGTTTGAAGTAGCTGTGAGCTGTGATGCCACGGCACTCTACCAAGGGTGACGTAATAAGACTCTGCCTCAAAAAAAAAAAAAGAATTA
Source organism: Nycticebus coucang (assembly GCF_027406575.1). Lineage (NCBI taxonomy): Eukaryota > Metazoa > Chordata > Mammalia > Primates > Lorisidae > Nycticebus > Nycticebus coucang. The sequence goes on from NC_069796.1 coordinate 84,288,335, forward strand.
AAAAAAAAATTAGCTGAGCACCTGTGGTAAGCACTTGTAGTTCTGTTACTATGGAGGCTGAGGCAGGAGGATCACTTGAGCCCAGGAGTTCAAGGCTGCAGTGAGCTATGATTATACCACTGCACTCCAGCCTGGGAAACCCTATCTCAAAAAAGAAAAAAACAAAAAAACAGGGGCTGGGTATGGTGGCTCACACCTGCAATCCTAACACTTAAGGAGGCTGAGGCAGAAGGATAGCTTGAAGCCAGGAGTACTGGACCAGCCCAAGCGGCACTGTGCATCCCTGTCTCTGCTAAAAACAGAAAAAGTTAGCGGGGTGTGGTGGCATGCGTGTGCCTACAGTTCCCGTTACTCGGCAGGCTGAGGTAGAAGGACAGCTTTAGTCCCGGAATTTGAGGTTGAAGGGAGCTATGATGATGCCACTGTACTCTAGTGGGGTAACAGAGAGAGACTGTTTCAATAAAGAAAAAAAGAGAATACCAATTACAGTAGTTTATATCTACCTCTATTGTCATTAAGAGCTCTGTGGGACATACTGTGAAATTTTAAAAGATTACAAAATGGTGTACTTAGACTAATAATCGTAGTTTGGTTTGTTTATTTTTGTTGCTGTTGTTGAACCAGAGTCTCACTTTGTTGCTCTGGGTAGAGTGCTGTGGCATCATAGCTCACCGCAACCTCAGTCTCTTGGGCTCAAGTGATCCTCTTGCCTTGGCCTTCCAAGTAGCTGGGACTTCAGGCGCCCACCACAATGCCCAGCTAGCTTTTTTTTTTAAAGAGATGGGAGTCTCGCTGTTGCTTAGGTTGGCCTTGAACTCCTGAGCTCAGGCAATCTACCTGCCTCGGCCTCCCAGAATGCTAGGAGAATAATCATATTTTGGCTTAGTAAAAGAAGAAAATGCCAAACACCTCACTCTAAAATATGCAAATACATACATGCAGCCTTTGTTCAAGTGCTGAAAAATGTAACAGCAAATAACTGTCTTGATGTAATAAGAATATGTGTGATGTTTAGTTTCAAAAATACTTCCCTGTATTTTTTTTGAAAAAAGTTTCAATATGCAAAAACAATTTTTTTTATAAAAGGGAGGAGAAGTAACAAAAAATGTTGACCTGGATATGGAGGTATGAGGGAAAATTTAGCTTTTTTAGGTCCAGACAGGTAGCAGGAAGGAGGCTGGGTTGAGGCCCAGCCGTAGCTTCCAGAGGGTACAGATGCAAGACAGGTCAGAGTCTCTGCTCCCTGCAGACACCTGCAGTCCCTGCCACCAGCAGCTCAGGCCTCAGCCCTGATCACCAGCTCCCATACATGGGGAAAGCCCATTGCAAGGGACCTGTGCCTCTCCACAGGGTGTTCTATCCCTTACTGCTTACTCTCCTTTGTGAGCATTTTATTAACATGACTTCCCCAATCTCTCCTATCTTATCACTTACCATCCAACTTCTTGGAACTTCTAGATTAGTCTTCTCAATGTTTTTGCTGTGCCTATTCTTGGCCACTTCTAGCTCTCACCTGAATGGCTGCTAGATTGATCTTTCTCAAACCCAGGCCTCATCATTTCAGTATACAGCTTAGAACCTCCAACAGCTCCCAAAGTTCAAGCAATACATATACAAGCTAACCCCTTTAGCCTGGCATCGATGACCTAACAACTGGGCCCAGCCTCCACCTTCACTGCCCCCACTGAGCACATCCTAAGTTCTAGCCAAGGAGACAGCCTGTTTCCCAACAAGTGAAGCTTGTGAGTGCTCCTGCCACACCACTTCTTCACCTTTCCCTGAGACCTCCCCCGTCTGCTCCCCTCCGCCCCAGCATACCACCTTGCTCAGTTCTCCACTCTTGGCCAGCTGCCCCCTTTTTTTATCTGCACCTGCTCTGTAACACTCCTGGCCTACTGAAGGTATTCTATCTAGAGCCAAAATTCCATTTTACCTGAGAATCCAAGTCCTCTCCTTTTAAGCAGAGATTGGCATCAAGAACATTGAGTCCCACCAGCAGGCCAACAATCACCGTCCCTTCCTCCTCCATCATTAATGCCTCTGGCTCATAGAACTCACTGCAAGAGACGGACAGGACAGACACAGGCTTAGAAATACTTTTACTCCTCCTTTGCCCCACCCTCGCTACCTTTTCAACTTCACCCTAGAGCCAGAGAGATTTGGTATGAATTTCCTTCCTTCCTTTTTATTGCTCTCCACTGCTTCAAGTGCTGCTATTTCTTCGGTCCCCTTTCCTCTTCCTGTGGCTTGGAATGGGCTCTCCCCTCCTCCTGAGGTTAACTCCCTTGTCTAGGCCCTGGACCCCAGCCATTCTCATCACTTCTTGGCAACTGCATTTCTGACCATCACTCTGCCCCACCTGTGTCTCGGTGGCTTCTCTTCTGTATTGACATGAACCACTTCTACAATGACAGTCATGTAAACAGGAATGGGATTCCAGGGCCAGCCGCAGTCGTTCACGCCTGTAATCCCAGCACTCTGGGAGGACAAGGCAGGTGGATTGCCTAAGCTCAGGAGTTTGAGACTAGCCTGAGCTGGAGCAAGACCCAGTCTTTAAAAATAGCCAGATGCTGTGGCAGGCGCCTGTAGTTCCAGCCACTCAGGAGGCTGAGGCAAGAGAACTGCTTGAGCCCAAGGATTTGAGGTTGCTGTGAGCTGTGATGCCAGATCACTCTACTGAGGGCTACATAGTGAGACTCTGTCTCAAAAAAAAAAAAAAAAAAAAGTTTTTCCTTGTAAATTATCAGAGGCTAGAGCAGGCGTCCTCAAACTTTTTAAACAGGGGGCCAATTCACTGTCCCGCAGACTATTGAGGACCAGACTATAGTTTAAAAGAAAAACTATGAACAAACTCCTATGCATACTGCACATATCTTATTTTGAAGTAAAAAAACAAAACAGGAACAAATACAATCACACCGCCTCCTGTGGCCCGCGGGCCGCAGTTTAAGGACCCCTGATCTAGAGAAAATTTCTTTCATAATAATTATGTTTTTTCATATAGTTATAAGCATCAAAAATGAACCAGTCATAAATGTCTGTGAGCTTTATACACTCTCCTTTTATATGAAATCATCTACAGAACTACGTTCTAATTATTTACAAGGCAACAGATAAGAACAGAGAGGTGACATAATACCTTAGGAGATGTTTACTGTCTATAAGCACTTTCAGATAATCCGCCAGTTTCTTTTGCATGAGTGCAAGATAAAGCCAAGCTCTGCCTCTTCCCACAGCTGTCCTGGAATTCAAACATAGTCAAACTGTTGTGGCATAACATAACAACACAGATAAAACCCTCAAGTTAGCCACTGAGATACACATGTTCATACAAACTGCCTGCTTGTGAATGCAGAGAATACTCTAGTAGCTGCTTTGGGATGGAGGGAGGAATGCAAAGTCTGGGCAGGCAGAGAAATGACTCACTTCACACCTTTGGGCGCTATTTGAATTTTGTACTGGGGCATGTATTTTTTTTTTTTTTCAACACAAAAGGAGAAAAATTTAAGCCACAAGAATCTGATTTCTGGAGCAAATACAATTAGATAATGTTTTGCATATATTCATAAAATTACACAGGGAGCCAGGAAATAATGGATTAGATTTTGTATAGTGGAGAAACATTTTTTTAAAAGACTAATGTAGGCTTGGTGCGGTAGTACGGTAGTTACGGTGCCAGCTACATGCACCGAGGCTGGTGAGCTTGTACCCAGCCCAGGTCAGCTAAACAATGACAACTACTACAACAACAATAAAAAAAATAGCCGGGCGTTGTGGCAGGTGCCTGTAGTCCCACCTATCTGGGAAGCTGAGGCAAGAGAATCATGTAAGCCCAAGAGTTTGAGGTTGCTGTGAGCTATGATGCCATGACGCTCTACTGAGGGTGACATAGTGAGACTCTGTCTCAAAAAAAAAAAAGACTAATGCAGACTCGATAAAGTGTTGAAATCTCACGAGATTTCTAAGGAATTAGCTTAAAGGTACAATTTTATGTTTTATTCTTTTTTTTTTTTTTTTTTTTTTTGTAGAGACAGAGTTTCACTTTATCGCCCTCGGTAGAGTGCCGTGGCGTCACACAGCTCACAGCAACCTCCAACTCCTGGGCCTAGGCGATTCTCTTGCCTCAGCCTCCCGAGTAGCTGGGACTACAGGCGCCCGCCACAACACCCGGCTATTTTTTTTTTTTGTTGCAGTTAGGCCGGGGCCGGGTTTGAACCCACCACCCTCGGCATATGGGGCTGGCGCCCTGCTCACTGAGCCACAGGCGCCGCCCCTTATGTTTTATTCTTAATTGTGGCAAATTACACACAACATGTAATTGATCATCTTAACCATTTTTAAGCGTAGAGTTTTCAGTAGTGTTAGGTAAATTCACAGTTGTATGACCAATCTCAAAGGTACAACTGTGAAAAGGCCTATGTTAACCATTAAAAGAAAGAAAAAATCTGGGTGCAGTGGTGCTCGCCTGTAGTCCCAGCTATCAGGAGGCTAAGGTGGGAGGGACACTAGAGCCCAAATGTGCAAGGCTGTAGTGTGACTGCACCTGTGAACAGCCACTGCACTCCAGCCTGGGCAACATAGCAAGACCTCATCTCTAAAAAAAGAAAAAGGAAAAAGAAAAGAAAAGTCTCCCAGTTGTAGACTTAAAACTGTTAGAGAAAGAAAAAAAATCTGTTCTAAGAAAGTAACTGCATTTGTAACATCCAAGAAAGTGGTAAAGGAAAGGCTGTAATCAATAACCTGTATGAATGGAAGCTCTCTGGGCCAAAGACCATGCATGCTAAAGGGTCAGAATGCACCCTCAGTGATTCAGAAGCCAGGCTCAGAAAGGTTAATCTAATTTCATCAACAAATGATGGAAAACGCACACAGACACACAATAAATGTTAAAGCAGAATAAAAAGGAGAGGAAATAAAACAGAAAGACAAAAGATATTTACTGTTGGGACATGAAAAGTAGAGGCTGACATGTGCAATTCCTGGGGTTTGGGAGTGGCTAGTGTACCAGGCAATTTAATGACAACAGGTTATTAAAATTCTACATCTAGGAATATATCCTAAGGAAATAACTTAGAATGGAGACAAAAGGTACATTTGGGAATGGTCACCACAGCACTGTTTGTGATAATGAGAATCTATAGGGGAGATCGCTTTGAACACATTAGCTATATGACAAAATATTATTTGGCCATTTAAAAAATGATGCTTATCAGGAGGCTAAGATAGGAGGATCACTTGAGCCCAGCAGTTTGAGATCAGCCTGGGCAACATAGTGAGACCTTGTCTGGAAAAAAAAAAATAGATGCTGTGGATATAGAAAAGTTTAAACTCTAGTATCAAATGTCAAAAACAGCATATACAGTTTAACACTGAAGTTTTTTGGAATAGGCAACAATATCTTCATTTAGTTTAAAAACCAGAAAATAGGCTCGGCACCTGTAGCTCAAGCAGCTAAGGCACCAGCCACATATACCAGAGCTGGCAGGTTCGAATCCAGCCTGGGCCTCCCAAACAATAATGACAACCAAAAAAATTCAGCCGGGTGTTGTGGCGGGTGCCTGTAGTCTCAGCTACTCAGGAGGCTGAGGCAAAGCCCAGGAGTTTGAGGTTGCTATGAGCTGTGATGCTATGGCACTCTACCCAGGGAGACAGCTTGAGGCTCTGTCTCAAAGAAAACAAACAAACAGGGCGGCACCTGTGGCTCAAAGGAGTAGGGCACCGGCCCCATACGCCGGAGGTGGCGGGTTCAAACCCAGCCCCGGCCAAAAACTGCAAAAAAAAAAGAAAAAAGAAAACAAACAAACCACCCAGAAAGTATTAAAAGGCACACAGTTGCAGTGCTCCTTCAACCTTCCCATTCCCCCTTCCCTATACGGTAACAGTGTTCTTGGTGTAGATTCACTTTCAAACAAGTAAAAATATAATCTGTCTTAAAAAAAAGAGATGCAATGTTTTTACTTTTTCATTAAATGTTAACAAAGTTAACATTTGGGGGGAGGATAGTGGATCATTTAAGGTTGTTTGAAACTTGTAGGATGAATTTTGCATCCTGGGAGAAATCTCTCTGGAGTTTAATCTCCTCTCATCTAATTAAGCTGAAAATACCCTTTACAGTGTGGCGTTATCACCCTATCGTCTAAATCGTCTGTTTTCTTTTGTTGTTGTTATTATTGAGACAGTCTCCCTCTGTTGTAGAGTGTAGTTCACACTACAGTTTGTTCCAAATTAGAAAACGTTTGATCAGCAAAGAATTGAGAAATGGGCAAATGAGAGGGAGTTTTTAAAGAAAACATCAAATAGATGCAACCACTTGTCACTCACTTTAATTCTGGCAGATTTCTGACACTAGTAGCTATATCTGATGCTTCTGGGCAAAGTTTCTCCACCAGCTCCAAAGGACCAAAGAAAGATTTATTTTGGCCAATAAAACTCTTCTTAACTAAAAGGGAAAACAAAAGTGTTATCCACAAGAACAGGCTGCAAAATTTCTTCAGGGACCCACAGTCTCTCTCCCAAAAGTCAAACGATGATGAAAATATTTCAAATTGTATATAAAACCAGCACATTGTACCCCACGATTGCATTAATGTACATAGCTATGATTTAAAAAAAAAAAAAAAAGCCAAACAAAAGCTGCAGAGCTCCAGTGCTTAATCCTTCTGATTTAGTCTTAGGGACCGGAAAAGCCCAAGTAACAAGTTAGCTCTCCCTTCCTCTGGCAACAGTTTCTCTGGTATGCCTAATACATGTTTTCTCTAAGTAGTTACTGTCCATGGAATGAAATAGTTGCCGCATAATGTCACCTGTGAAATCCTTCCCCATTTTCTCTCCTGGTTAATTTTTCTCAAATCATCACCATCATTTGTTGTTTGATACTTTTATAATAAAATAACCTCATTGGTCCCTGTTCCTACGTGTTATCACCTCCCCACCCTTGCAATATATTCTTCATATAGCTAGAAGTTCTTTTAAAAATGCAAGCTAGGAAAAAAAAAAAAGCAAGCTAGGCTCCGCACCCGTAGCACCATGGTTACAGTGCCAGCCACATGCTCGGAGGCTGGCGGGTTTGAATTCGGTCCCAGGGACAGCACTTGTGGCTCAAAGAGTAGGGCACTGGCCCCATATACCGGGGGTGGCGGGTTCAAGCCTGGCCTGGCCAAAACTGCAAAAAAAAAAACCAAAAAACAAAACTAAACAAAAATATAACTGGGTACTGTGGCAGACGCTGTAGTCCCAGCTACTTGGGAGGCTGAGGCAAGAGAATTGCTTAAGCCCAAGAGTTTGACACCTGTGACAAAGAGTTTGACCTGTGACACCACAGCACTCTATTGAGGGCAACATAGTAAGACTCTGTTTCAAAAAAAAGAAAAGAAAACCCGCAAGCTAGATCTCATTTCTCTTTTATTTAAAATACACTTACAATAAAATCCAACTCCTCACCACAACCTTTAAGGGCCTATGTCATCCAGCTGCTTGTTCTCTCTGACGGAATCTCCTCCCATTCTCTCTCAGCACACCTTGGTTACCTAGAGTCTTCCTCAAGCCAAGGCTGGTCTCACTCAGGACCTCTTCCCTTTACATCTGTTTGTTTTTAAGCTAAATGTTCTTGCCCCAAATGTCTGCATAGCTGGCAGCTGCTTCTCCTTTGGGTCTTGGCTCATATTTTACCTTCTCAGAAAGATCTTCCCCTCCTATCCAGACTGAAAAGTTCCTTCCTTGATTCTCTATTACTTAACTCATCTTGTTCCCCTTAATTGGTAGCATTTTACTTTTTTTTTTTTTTTTGCAGTTTTTGGCCAGGGCTGGTTTTGAACCCACCACCTCTGGCATATGGGGCCGGCGCTGTACTCCTTTGAGCCAAAGGCACCACCCTAATTGGTAGCATTCTAAAACTATGTTTGTTTCTGCCTTTATTGTCTGTTTTGTCCTCTAAAACGTCACTGCCCAATGCAGTCACTAGCCACATGTACTACTAAGCACTTGAAATATGGCTACTGCAACTAGGAACTGAACTGAGATGCGCTGCTAAGTGTAAAACACACGGGGCTTTTAGGCCTTACTATAGAAAAGGACAGAAATATCTCATTACTAAGGCGTTTAAATTCTGATTATGTGTCATATATTTTGGATACACTTTTTTTATTAACATGGTTACCAAAAATTAAAAACTGCCTGTGTAGTTTGCATGACATTTCCACCAGGCAGGGCTGTTCTAGAATGTCACTTCTCGAGGGCAGGAACCTTGTCTGTTCTGTACACTACCATTACCCCAGCACCCACAACAATGTTTGGCACGGATGACTGAATGCTGACCCAACACCTATACCAAATTTACAGGCTCCCGAATGCCCCTCTGGCTCACCTTTCAGCCCGTGTTTGAGGCAATGCTCCATCACTACAAAGAACTGCTGCAAGGGGGCATGGTCCGCATCCAGGCTGCGGCCCAGGCTCAGAGCAGACTGAAGCAAGACCTTGATGCTGAGTTTCATCATGTGCATAAGGTTGGTACGCTCCTCCATCATCTGGCACTTGGAAGCTGTAGGGCAAAAGTAAAGACAGCTTCGTTAGTGAACTGAGTGTGGTCCCGGGTGGGGAGGTCGGATGTTGGCAATGGAGGAAAGACGGGCTTAGACAGGAGTCCAGGCAGCGGACGTGCTGGCCGGCGAATAAATGGGATTCGCGGTCAACTGGTCCTTGGTGCCCGGAGGCCACAGCACCACCTGGACCGCCCGGGCCTTGGATCAGAAGAGAATCACTAGGCTTCCTACTCCAGAGGCCTCTCCCAGGTGGCTCCGCGCGTTGCTACGGCGACGGCTCTACCAAGACTCACCACGATTGGTCTCTCCCGCAACCCCATTCCACTTCCGACCAATGGGAGGGCGCAAACTTCAGAAAGCCCTGCCCCCGCAAGGTAGAAGGCGTGCAGGAAGAGCGTCCAGCCCCCTGGAGATTCCTATTGGACAAGTCCTGCTCAAGGCCACACCCACGGAATTTATTAAAGCCATTTTGCGTTCTCTCTCCAAGACTGAAGTGTTCTCTCGCCCCGCCCTGTCTCTCCAGTTTTTTGTCTGACTCTGCAGCCGAGGGCCAGAAGGAAAGTCTGTTCCCCTGCGTTCCAGAATCAAATTCTTGATAAAAATCATAAAACCTGATCAAAAAGAGGGAGAAACCCTGAAGGGAAAGATAACCACAGAAACAATTTGTAGAGATTTATACTTAAAGAAGGCACCATGGGCTTGGCGCCTGTAGCTCAGCGGTTAGGGTGCCAGCTACATACACCGGAGCTGGCGGGTTCAAATCCAGCCGGGGCCTGCCACTACAACAGGAAAAAAAAAAAAAAGCAAGCCAGGTGTTGTAACGGAGGCTGAGGCAAGAGAATCGTTTAAGCCCAAGAGTTCGAGGTTGCTGTGAGCTGTGATACCACAGCACTCTACCCAGGGCGACATAGTGAGACTCTGTCTCAAAAAAAAAAAGGCACCATGCCCAGTTCCATAACCTAGTGGTCCTCAAATCACAATAAATATACACTTAAGTCTTAACCCAGGGCTAGACATGGTGAGAGATGTTAAGGAGCTCAATTTCCAGATCCTCAAATTTCACAGGCACTGTTTTTACTTAACACCTCCACCCCATCTTCTCGATGCAGTGACCAGGGGTACAGAAAATCCAACGCTCCAACTGGAGGTGAAGCCTCCTTTGAAGATTAATCAAGTAACTAAAAAAAAAAACAGTCTCCAGTTTTTCCTTGCTTTATTGTACTTAGTTAAGTCTGGTCTTGGGGGAGAGGAGTGCTCTCTAGCTCTCCACTGGGTAGAAAGTTAAACATGACACCCCCGCAAGTCCATGTAACTGCTCTGAGCCAGTTCCAGTGCATCCCTAGGATGTGCCATTAACTTGATGGACAGTTTCCATAAATTAAATCAGCCAAAACTGCAGCTTCAAGGTTTTGATGGAAATAGATTTGAAGTGCCTGACAAACAAAGTCCTTTTGTCAAAAAATATAGTATTGGCAAAAGTATAATGAAATAAGCACTATTTAGATGTCCCCGACCGTTCTGAGTATCCCGGTAAGCAAGGTGCTAAGTGAAAGAATAATAAGTGTAGTTATCATTTGATAAGTCTCAGTAAAACCTTTTTTTGGTAACTTCCCAAAAGTTGAGAAATTTGTTTAACATGATTAGGTTGCAAACTAGGTGATTTTCAATTATTTCTTTGAAGAAAAACGAAAGAACAGAAAGTAATTTTTGATACCAGATCAATGTGATTTGGAGCATATAACTTGGAAGGATTTCAAAGAGCAACATTGCTATAACAAAACAGTACATTTCTCTTATTTATGTGAACCAGGTTTCTCAGGGACATCTGTAAGAAAAAATGGGACTAATTTGGTGCTGAGGGCGGCGCCTGTGGCTCAGTGGGTAGGGCACCGGCCACGTATACCGAGAGTGGCAGGTTCGAACCTGGCCCCAGCCAAACTGCAAAACAAAAAAATAGCCGGGCATTGTGGCAGACGCTTGTAATCCCAGGTACTCAGGAGGCTGAGGCAAGAGAATTGCCTAAGCCCAGGAATTGGAGGTTGCCATGAGCTGTGACGCCACAGCACTCTACCAAGGGCGATAAAGTGAGACTGTGTCTCAAAAAAAAAAAAAATACATAGGGCAGCGCCTATGACTCAAAGGAGTAGGGCACTGGCCCTGTATGCTGGAGGTGGCGGGTTCAACCCAGCCCCGGCCAAAAAACTGCAAAAAATAAAAATAAAAAAATAAATAAAATAAATTGGTGCTGAAATATATCACATTTTAGCCATCAATCACATCTGTTCATCTGTAGATACATGCTAATGATAAAAACCAATACCATTCATCTCATTAAGATATGAATAATAATTCCTTCTTTTGAGTTCATAATACATTTTTTTTTTTTTTTTGGTTTTTGGCCGGGGCTGGGTTTGAACCCACCACTTCCAGCATATGGGACCGGCACCCTACTCCTTGAACCACAGGCGCCGCCCCATAATACACTTTTATTTTGTAACTTATTAATAACTATTGTCTTTCAAAAGTTAATTACATAATTCATGACTGCTTTCCATAGATGGGTCTTTTCATGTGCAAAAGAGGGAAAGAATTTCAACCTTGATTTAAAAAAAATATATGCACACAAGAGGAGAAAGGGTGTGATCTTAACTACAACTATTATTCTACTGTGATATTATTGCTGTAAACTTCCAAGTTGGTTGTTCTTCTGAAAGTTCTTTTGGTGGTTATCACAGCGGACAAGTTTTATCACATTCAAAACAATGAATGTTTCTATTTTATTCACAGATTGTCCAAGGTTCCTGTAGAACAGCGGTTCTCAATCTGTGGGTCACGACCCCTTTGAGGGTCGAATGACCCTTTCACAGGGGTCACCTAAAACCATCACATACACTCCATACAAATACAGGTGTATGAAAACAATTTTATGGTTGGGGGTCACCACAACGTGAGGAAATGTATTAAAAGGTCGTGGCATTAGGAAGCTTGAGAACCACTGCTGTAGAACCATGCCACCTTCTGTCATGGCACTCTTTAGAGTCTGAGGCTGCCTCCCAAGGGGTTGGTTGGTAGACTGTGAAGTTGATTCCTGTTTCTTTCTTTTCTTTCTTTTTTTTTTTTTTTTTGCAGTTTTGGCTGGGGCAGGGCTCGAATCAGCCAACCCCCGTATATGGGGCTGGCGCCCTGCTCCTTGAGCCATAGGCACCGCCCTGTTGATTCCTGCTTCTAAGCATCTCTGTGTCATCACTCATCCTATACTCTTTACAAGCCACCACATTTCTGGTACTATAAAGGTGCTTTTTAATAGCCCATTTACGGGTGGATGCTGAAACTGCAACCTGGCCATTTCGATGCTCAACAAATTCTTCTCTTTTTTTTTTTTGAGACAGTCTCAAGCTGTCACTCTGCATAGAGTGCTTCGGCATCACAGCTCACAGCAACCTCCAACTCGGGCTTAAGTGATCCTCTTGCCTCAGTTTTTATATTTTTAGTAGAGACAGGGTCTCTCTTTTGCTCAAACTGGTCTCAAACTCATGAGCTCAAGCAATCCACCCACCTTGGCCTCCCAGAGTGCTAGGTTTACAGGTGTGAGCCACCGCGCCCGGGCTCAACAAATATTTCTATGTGATGCTGAGGCCTTACAACTCGTAACCTGTGCTAGAGCTCACCAGGAGGACTGCACTGTCCTCCAACCCTGCTCTTTCCTGGCTATCCCTAAGAGCTCCAGATTCCAGGGGTTCTGGCTGGTGACTCTGGGGCAACAGCTTCATTTTCCGAAGGGTCTGTTGGCTGGGAACTGGTTGAGAGGGCTGCCAACCTACACTTGGAGTTCCTGCAAACTGACAACCTCTGGAAAGGCAACAGAAGCGCCATCGCTAAGATGAGCTTGGGCAAACTCTATACTCTTTTTGCTCATTGGCACCTCAGTGGGTACATGGCCACAGCCATGTTAACTTAGGGAAACCAATAATTCTTTATAAAAACATAACATGCTTATGTTCCTGTTATCAATGTGTCATCAATAATAAATTGAATGGTGGGCGGCACCTGTGGCTCAGTGAGTAGGGCGCAGGCCCCATATACCGAGGGTGGTGGGTTCAAACCCAGCCCCGGCTGAACTGCAACCAAAAAATAGCTGGGTGTTGTGGCGGGCGCCTGTAGTCCCAGCTGCTCGGGAGGCTGAGGCAAGAGAATCACATAAGCCCAAGAGCTGGAGGTTGCTGTGAGCCGTGTGACGCCACGGCACTCTACCGAGGGCAGTAAAGTGAGACTCTGTCTCTACAAAAAAAAAAAAATAAATTGAATGGTAATTCATTCAAGAAGGAAGACTTTTTTGGCTCCACCCCTGTAGCACAGCAGTTATGGTGCCAGCCATATATACTGAGGGTGGCAGGTTCAAACCCGGCTGGGGCCAGTTAAGACAACGATGACAAGTGCAACAAAAACTAGCCAGGCACTGTGGCAGGCGCCTGTAGTCCCAGCTACTTGGGACGCTGAGGCAAGAGAATTGCTTGAGCTCACAGCAACTTCAAACTCTTGGGCTCAAGCAATTCTCTTGCCTCAGCCCTCTCAACCAGTTCCCGTTTGTCTACCGAGGGCGACATAGTTGAGACTGTCTCAAAAAAAGGGAAAACTTTTTATACTCTTAGAGCTTTAACCACCAGAAAAATCTATTAAATTTTAATTATTTATATATTTTTGCTGAGACTTATGATGACCTGTAACATTTTGAAAAACATATAAATCTATTACATTAAGATAAAAATCTATACTAGAAGTGGAAAGGAAATTCAGGTTCAAGGAATAAAAGGGAAAATGTAAAATTTTCAGTTATTAAATAACTATTTATTTTTAAGATCTATGTGGAGGTGATTCTCAGTTCATTTCTTTTTTTTTTTTTTTGTAGAGACAGAGTCTCAATTTATGGCCCTCAGTAGAGTGCCGTGGCCTCACACAGCTCACAGCAACCTCCAGCTCCTGGGCTTAAGCGATTCTCTTGCCTCAGCCTCCCGAGCAGCTGGGACTACAGGCGCCCGCCACAACGCCTGGCTATTTTTTTGTTGCAGTTCGGCCGGGGCTGGGTTTGAACCCGCCACCCTTGGCATATGGGGCCGGCGCCTTACCGACTGAGCCACAGGCGCCGCCCGATTCTCAGTTCATTAAGGTGTTTCCATAACAGTTGATAGACTTCTAAGAACCATGTAACAATTTTATTTTAAAAAGTCAATATTGACACTAAACCAGAAAATGAATTCTGAGTAACTTTAAAATTATGATTTAGAATTTTATATGTTGACTTTTAAAGTTGGAGATTCTTTTAGGGGATCATGTGGGCAAAAAATGTCAAGATGAGTGTCCCAGGCAGTCAGCGCTGGGTGGCAGTGGCTCTTACCACTGTTTCTGGGTCAGTGGCAACATTCTGCAGCCATCTCCTTGAGTTCCCTATTGTTGGTTGCCTGTGCTCATTTGTACTCAGGCACGGAACATTAGAGTTAGAGCGATCTTTTAGCAGTCCCATCTCAATTTTACTAGCTTTGTGACCTTGGTCTTTGAGAACATCTCTAAGATTCATTAATAATGGTTCAACACAACACACAGGATATCACAAAGTTCTACGTTTACTGAATTTCAAATAAACAGTCTGATCAGGGATCTCAACCTTGACTATCTTCCAGAATGGGTCCTACAACATAAATGAATGAAGCTGTTGAGACAATGAGCTAGAGAGAACATGCCCAGGCTCAGATGTTGCTGTTGGGTTCTGAATTATAGAAGAGTAACTGATTCTTTTTCTTTTGGAGACTCTAAAGTCTCACTCTGTCACCGCAGCTAGAGTGCAGTGGCATCACTGCAGCTCACTGCAATCTCAAACTCTTGGGCTTATACAATCTTCCTGCCTCAGCCTCTGAGTAGCTGGGACTATAGGTGCACACCACCATGTCTGGCTAATTTTTTCTTTTTGTAGAGATGGGTGTCTTCCTTGCATTTGCTCAGGCAAGTCTCAAACTCCTGAGCTCAAGCTATCCTCCTGTTCAGCCTCCCAGAGTGCTACGATCACAAGTGTGTGCCACCTCACATGGCCTGTTTATAAATTTGATTTTTAATTTTGAGTAGCTCAATGTGGTGCTTACCTATATCAAGGAAGAAAAACATTTTAAACATTTCTTAATTTTCAAGAGTTTTCACTTTAAGGAGTTTGCCAATGCAAAGGGGAAGAAGTTACTGTGTTTGCTGCAGTTTGGAAAAAGTTGCACTATTAGTTATACTTGGAAAATAAAATTTGCCATGGAAGAAAATAGAGTCACATTTCTACATAATTTTAAAATGAAAGGATGCCTTTGTTAGTGAGCACCCATGTGTAAGATATTGTGCACCGTTAATTCTTTTCTTTCTTTTATTTTTATTTATAATTATTATCATTATTATTTTTCGTAGAGACAGAGTCTCACTTTATGGCCCTGAGTAGAGTGCCGTGGCATCACACAGCTCACAGCAACCTCCAACTCCTGGGCTTAAGCGATTCTCTTGCCTCAGCCTCCCGAGTAGCTGGGACTACAGGCGCCTGCCACAAAGCCTGGCTATTTTTTTGTTGCAGTTGTTGTTTAGCAGGCCCAGGCTGGGTTTGAACCCACCAGCCGCACTGAGCTATGGGTGCTGAACCTGAATTTTAATTTTACATTTAAACATCACATATGATAGGGGCTACTAATATTGGATAGCATAGCTCTTAAGTATCTGGCTTTAGAGGTCTTTTTTTTTTTTTTGAGACAGTCTATGTTGTTTGGTAGACCCAGGCTGGATTCGAACCCACCAGCTCCGGTGTTATGTGGCTGGCACCCTAGCCACTGAGCTACAGTCACCAAGCCTCTTTCTTTCTTTTCTTTTTTAAGAGACAGAGTCTCACTTTGTTGCCCTCTGTAGAATGCAGTGGCATCACAGCCCAAAGCAACCTCAAACTCTTGGGCTTAGGCAATTCTCTTGCTTCAGCCTCGCAAGTAGCTGGGACCACAGGCACCTGCCACAACACCCAGCTATTTTTTGTTGAAGTTTGGCCAGAGCCGGGTTCGAATCTGCCACCCTCTGTATATGGGGCCGGCACCCTATTCACTGAGCCACATGCGCCTCCCCCTCCTTTTTTGGGGGACAGAGTCTCAAACGTGTGGGCAGCGGTGCTACAGCTCACAGCAACCTTAAACTCCTGGGCTCAAGCAGCTGGGACTAAAGGTGCCCGCCACAACGCCAGGCTATTTTTTGGTTGGAGTTACCACTGTTGTTTGGCAGACCCAGGCTGGATTCGAACCCGTTAGGTCCAGTGTTATGTGGCTGGCACCCTAGCCACTGAGCTACATTCACTGGGCCCCTTTCCTTCCTTTCTCTCTCTTTCTTTTTTTTTTTTGTTTTATTTTTTTCTTTCTTTTTTTTAAGAGACGGAGTCTCACTTTGTTGCCCTCACTGTAGAGTGCAGTCACATCACAGCTCACAGCAACCTCAAACTCTTGGGCTTAGGTGATTCTCTTGCCTGAGCCTCCAGAGTAGGTGGGACCACAGGTGCCCGGCTATTTTTGTTTTTGTTGTTTGGCAGGCACGGGCTGGATTTGAACCCGCCAGCTCTGGTGTATGTGGCTGGCGCCCTAGCCGCTGAGCTACAGGCGCTGAGCCTTCATAGGTCCTTCTAAGGCAAAGTCATAATCGTTTAATGTTTTCATTCTTGCAGCTATACTGAAACTCTATTCTAGATTACAGGAACTGAAAAAGACTTTAAGAGATCATTGGGTGATCAAAAAAATCCCCACTTTACAAGATGAAAGATGTAAGTGGGAGGGTGGTGGCTTGTCCACTACACACGATAAATCTGAGCTTTGGGGCAAGGGGGACCAAATTCTCCGAACTTCCGACTTTGTGCTCCAGCCGCACCCGGAGTTCGTGCTGTACTGTCCACACTCAGAGGGGCGCGGCCACCTGGCATCGTGGGATTTAAAAGCAAGAAAACAGGGCGGCGCCCGTAGCTCAGTGGGTAGGGCGCTGGTCACCTACACCGAGGCTTGCAGGTTCGAGCCGGCCTGGGTCTGATAAACAACACTGATAACTGCAATAAAAAAAATAGCCGGGTGTTGTGGTGGGCGCCTGTAGTCCCAGCTACTTGGGAGACTGAGGCAAGAGAATCAATTAAGCCCAAGAGTTTGAAGTTGCTGTGAGCTGTGATGCCACAGCACTCTACCAAGGGCGACATAGTGAGACTGTCTAAAAAAAATAAAAATAAAGTAAAACCAAAAGCAAGTAAACAGTACTGGATTCATTTTACGCATTTTAAAAATTGGTACAGGTTACTTAAAGCTAAATTAGTACTTTTCCGCCATCTAAAAGTCAATGGTTGGTCTAATGCTGCTGTCCTGGGAGCTCCCGGAGAAATGCAGGCTTGCGGTTGTGGTCGCCCTCTTAAGCCTCTCCAAGCTCCTGAATTTATCTTGTTTCGGCGGCTCGGAGTCAAGAAACAAGACGAGTAGCAAGGCGTGTGACAGGTTGTCTAACTACTCGTCTAACTAGCTGAGTAGGTCACACCCCCTCGCCAGCCCAGCTCCCACCGCCACCTGGGCCGGGGACACGCGGGGTGGCCGCCCTTCCGAGCCTACCTGCGCGCGCCGCAACGTCCGCGCCGCCGTCCCCGCCGCTCAGCCCGGCGGCCGCGCGCAGCGCGCTCCCGCAACTCGCCGACAGGTTCTCGGAGGCCTTTCGCGCAAGGGTCCGGATGGGCGTCGACCAGCCTTCGGCTGCAGTCCGCGGCCTACCTGCACTCCGCAGCTCGCCTGGGGTCGGCAGCTGGCTCCGGTCCACGATCTCAAACTCTTCTCCAGCCTCAGGCCCCGAGTCCGGCTCTCGCGCAGGCTCCCGCCCCGCCGGGCAACCGTCTCCGAGGTCGGCCATCTTGGCCGGTCACGTGGCCGGCGGGCGGGGGCCGCGCGGGCGGGCGGGCGCTGGGCGCTCTGGCAGCTTTTCTGTTCCCCCTTCTTCAGCGAGCATCTTGCTTTCTTTGGCTTAAAAACGTTTTTTGAAAAATTGCAAATCATAACATGGCGTATCAATCCCCTGCAGCCGGGAGGGCGTGTTTGCATGGAAATTCTCTAGAACGTTCTTCAGGACCCTTGTGCACCCTCCTGGATTCTTCCTTGTCTGTAACACTACTTTCTCTTTTTAGTTTTCATTTCATATTTTATATTTACTCCCTCGTCATTTGTCTGCAGCACCCTTTATGACAAGCCGTAAGAGGGCGACTAAGGAACTTTGGGACAGGTGAGACAGGAAAGTAGGATTTTTTTTTTGCGGTTTTTGGCCAGGGTGGGTTTGAACCTACCACCTCCGGCATATGGGGCCGCCGCCCTACCCCTTTAAGCCACGGGCGCCGCGATAGCTTGTCAGGAAAGAGTACAAAGCCTGGGAATCAGAAGATCTGGATTCTAGTATTAATTAGTTAAGTGAGATTGATGCAGGACAAGTCAGCTCCATGACCTGCTGCCTTAGCCCTGGAGGTGTTGATGCTCCTGGGGACAGAGGAACCAGCTTGCTGCAAGGGCCAGACACCTTCTGGGGAGATGCTGGCGCTGTGCTGTCACCTCCACCTGGACTTTTTTTTTTTTTTTTTGTAGAGACAGAGTCTCACTCTACCGCCCTTGGGTAGAGTGCCGTGGTGTCACACGGCTCACAGCAACTTCTAACTCTTGGGCTTACGCTATTCTCTTGCCTCAGCCTCGGGAGCAGCTGGGATCCACCTGGACTTTTGACTGGTCAGTTTCATGGATGGGGGCCTTGCTGTCTCCTCCAGGTGCACTTCTGACTGGTGGATTTCCTGTCAGTTTCCAAGGCCTGAGAGTTCATTGGACAGCTGGCTGTAACTGACAGGACTCACACCCTAGCAGAACAACCCCCCTGCCACTATATAAACCCCTGAGCAGCGAGCCCAAAGACAGACCTCCAAGAGGGAGCAGGAGAGCTTGTTCCCCTCCTGGGTTCTCTCTGCCAGGAGGTTTGGTTTTTGTAGTTGTTAAGTTTTGTTTCTGTAAATAAATCCTGACTTAGCACTGATCCTGTGGTCCATGGATTCATTCTTCCCATCGCTGAGACCAAGAACCTGAAATTCTGGTGTCAAGATAACAATAGAACAGACTTCATTATTAAATAAGATTTTGCAGTAAGGACCTTGTTAGCAGATTGCAAAAACAGGGCGAAGTAGTTGCAGGTGTTCTTTCTGTCTTATCTGAGTCCTTGGAATCTGTTGGCCAGAGTGGAGACAGAGCTCCAGAGAGGAGCTCACACCCCTATTGTCCCTTCAGGGCTCTTCAAGGTTGAGAAAATGAATTAGGCCACCAGAGTTTTGATTAAACAAAACAAAAAGAGTAGTTGTAGTTTTTTTCTCTTCAGAAGATCAATTATGTGCTGTGAGTTTGTTTCTCCTACCTCCTGTTTGATAACTTTTCCTCAAAGTCACCTTTCCAGAGGCCAGCAAGGAGTTTCCTTAATGAATAGTCTGTGAGGGCAGCTCTTTGCTGGTGCCTGAGGCCTTTACCTTACCTTTTAAATAAGGATTTCTGGGGATGGGCCTGAGATTTTTATTTTCTTTGACACCTTGGACAGAGTTCCTCACTTGGAAATGAAGGGAATTTGACAAAATACAAAGTCAGATTTCACTAGCATTTGACACTTTACAAAGTGGGGCACACAGACTGCCATCAAACCAGCAGGACTATTTTGTTTCACTCGCAGAGGGTTAAAAAAAATTATTTTTGGTCAAGCTTATAATTCTAGCACTTTCAGAGGCCAAGGCAGGAGGATCACTTGAGGCCAGGAGTTAAATGTGGCTTTTTTTTTTTTAAAAAGATAGGATCTTGGGCATTCCCCGTGGCTCAGTGAGTAGCCCTATATATTGAAGGCCCCATATACCAAGGGTGGCGGGTTCGAACCCGCCCCCGCCAAACTGCCACACAAAAATAGCCAGGCGTTGTGGCAGGCACCTGTACTCCCAGCTACTCTGGAGGCTGAGGCAAGAGAATCACCTAGGCCCAAGATCTAGAGGTTGCTGTGAGCTGTGACGGCATCGCACTTTACTGATGTCGACAAAGTGAGACTCCATCTCTAAGAAAAAAAAGAGAGACAGGATCTTGCTGGAATCAGTGGTGTGTTGTTAACTCACTGCTGCCTTGAATTCCTGGGTAAGCAGAGCAAACAGACCTGATAAAATTAACTCGTTGGTTTCAAAATCAAAAGATTTTTTACAAGAATCTGGATTTTAGCCCTTTGTTGAATCACTGAAAGATTTGGCAGCTCAGTATTTTCCCTGATAGCAACAGTTGTTGGTGTGGTCAATGGGTGCCCTGTTAGAAGCTTTGCTCCTCCCTGGATCTCAGTCTTTGTCCAGCCCTCTTTACTAGTTTCAAAATCTACCTGGTCCCTGAAGGCCAGTTGTTCTCAGTGGGGTGGTGCTACTTCCTAAGGGAGTGTTTTGGTGAGGACGGTATTTGGGTTGCCATAATGGTTGAGGGCAATGCTGTCTGTCTGCTGGGCTGGGGCAGAAAAGGATGAAGATAGTCTACAGTAACAAAGAATTGCCCTGCATCCTTCATGATTTTCCAGGGGTCCTGGATATTTATGCAGGCAAGAAGGTTGTTTATGATGATCGGAGCCTGGGGCTTAATTCCATTTTGCATAAAAATATAAACATTTTTGGATTTTTTTTTTTTTTTTTTTTGTGGAGACAGAATCTCACTTTATGGCCCTGGGTAGAGTGCCGTGGCCTTACACAGCTCACAGCAACCTCCAACTCCTGGGCTTAAGTGATTCTCTTGCTTCAGTCTCCCGAGCAGCTGGGACTACAGGCACCCGCCATAACGCCCGGCTATTTTTTTGGTTGCAATTCAGCCGGGGCGGGTTTGAACCCGCCACCCCCGGCATATGGGGCCAGCACCTTATCGACTGAGCCACAGGCGCCGCCCTGGAAATATTTTTAATACTGTATCAGGCAAGGTTATGATACAGTAGTAAATAACCCCCAAATCTTGGCAGCTTAACATACAAGTTTGTTTCTCATCATGCAACATGTTGGTGTAGACAGAATACTCTGCTCGCCTCATCATAGTTTCTTGAGACCTAGGCTGTTGGAGGCTCCATCACTTGGAGCAGTTTTTCTTTTTCTTTTTTCTTTTTTATTAAATCATAGCTGTGTACATTGATATATTCATGGGGCATCATTCACTAGCTTCACAGACCGTTTACACTTGGAGCAGTTTTTCATCAAGATTAAATGCTCCAGCCCTGTAGTGGCAAACTTCACTTACACATATTTCCATAGTGAAAGCAAGTCACAGCCACATCTAACTTATAGGAAGTTAGGAAGATCAGTCCTACTAACATTTGAGTAAAGGCTCACTAGGAATACCAGTGAGCAAATAATTACAACAAATGTACCCTGCCTGAATTTTCCTGGAATTCAGAAAATTACATTGCCCACAACAATGCTGCTTTTGATATTTGAGTTGCCAGAGCTGGTGGGTTCAAATCCAGCCCCAGCCTGCCAAACAACAATGACAACTACAACCAAAAAGTAGCCTGGCATTG
This sequence comes from Nycticebus coucang, assembly GCF_027406575.1. Taxonomy (NCBI): domain Eukaryota; kingdom Metazoa; phylum Chordata; class Mammalia; order Primates; family Lorisidae; genus Nycticebus; species Nycticebus coucang. Next base: position 84,309,475 of record NC_069796.1, read on the forward strand.
TGGTGGGCACCTGTAGTCCCAGCTACTTGGGAGGCTGAGGCAAGAGAATTGCTTAAGCCAGGAGTTGAAGGTTGCTGTGAGCTGTGATGTCACAGCACTCTATCTAGGGTGACAGCTTGGGGCTCTGTCTCAAAAAACAAAACAAAACAAAACATTTGTGCTATGACAGGCATAGGGATTTTTCTACACAGGTGCAAATATACGGGTGCATTCTTTCTTTTCTTTTTTTTTTTTTTGAGACAGAGTCTCACTATTTTGGCCTTGGTAGAGTGCCATGGCATCACAGCTCACAGCAACCTCAAACTCTTGGGCTTAGGTGATTCTCTTGCCTCAGTCTCCCAAGTAGCTGGGACTACAGGCGCCTGCCACAACACCCGGCTATTTTTTTTGTTGTAGTTGTCGTTGTTTTTTTAAGCAGGCCCAGGCTGGTTCAAACCCCCCAGCCCTGGTGTATGTGGTTGGCTCTCTAACCACCGAGCTACGGGCGCCAAGCCTGGGTGCATTATTTCTTTTAGTGGTAGTTGTGTCTCATTTGCACGTTAGAACACAGGAGTACCCTGTTTTGTTGCACTTCCATTTATTGTGTCTTTTACAAATTGAAGGTTTGTGGCAAACCTCTATCCAGTAAGTTTACTGACACCTGCCAGATGTGGTGGCTCATGTCTGTAATCCCACACTCTGGGATGCCGAGGTGGGCATATAGCCTGAGCTCACAAGTTCAAGACCAGCTCTGAGCTAGATCGAGACCCCATCTCTAAAATTAGCTGGGCATTGTGGCAGGCGCTTGTAGTCCCAGCTGAGGCAAGAGAATCACTTGAGCCCAAGAGTTATAGGTGGCTGTGAGCTATGATGCCCTAGCACTCTACTGGGAGCAACAAAGTGAGACTCTGTCAAAAAAAAAAAAAGTTTACTGACACCAACTTTTCTCTATCAGCATAGGCTTACCTTGTGTCGCTGCATCACATTTTGGTAATTCTCATAATATTTCAAACTTTTTTTTTGTTGTTGCTGTCTGGACATTTATTGACAGGGGACAGTGCTGGTGAGGGTCCTCAGTGTCCACTTGGCCAGCCAGGCACACATGGCCCGGTGCTCAGCCTGTAGCAGGAGGGTCTCTGTGCCTGGGTCCAAGCTGTTGGCCAAATTCCACAGGTCCTGCAGGGCCGCTTTGTGCAGGGACTGCACTGTCACTCCCAGTGGCGGGCTCCACGAGGCCCTGGGGCCCAGCAGCACCAGGCTCAGCAGCAGCAGCAGGAACAGTGGTGGTGGCACATTGGGAACCTGAGTGCTGGTGGAGGGCCATGGCTGAGGAAGTTCGGGCTGCCCTCAGTTCAGGGACCCCACCACCATGGAGGAGCCTGGGTGACTGGGGAAGATGTTCTGTTTGCAGCGCCCCAACTTTAATATTATTATTATATCTGTTATGGTGATTAGTGATCAGTGATCTTTTTCTTTTTTTTTGAGACAGAGTCTCACTCTGCTGCCCAGGCTAGAATGTAGTGGGGTCAGCCCAGCTCACAGCCACCTCAAACTCCTGAATTCAAGTGTTCCTATACCTCAGTCTCAGCCTCCCAGGTAGCTGGTACTACAGGTACCACAACATCCAGCTAACTTTTCTGTTTTTTAGTAGAGAAGGTGTCTTGCTGTCTTGCTCTTGGTCAGGCTGGTCTCAAACTCCTGAGCTGAAGTGATCTCTTGCCTTGGCCTCCCAGAGTACAGATGTGAGCTGCTGTGCCTGCCTGTGATCAGCGATTTTTTTTTTTTTTTTGAGACAGAATCTCACTTTGGTAGAGTGCCCTAGTGTCATAGCTCACAGCAACCTCAAGTTCTTGGGCTCTAGCGATTCTCTTGCCTCAGTCTCCCCAGTAGTTGGGACTACATGCACCCGCCACAAAGCCCAGCTATTTTTAGATGTGGGGTCTCGCTCTTGCTGAGGTTGGTCTCAAATCTGTGAGCTCAGGCAATCCAACCTCCTCAGCCTCCCAGAGTGCTAGGATTACAGGCATGAGCCACCTCACCCGGCCTGATCAGTGATCTTTGACGTTACTAGTATAATTGTTTTGGGGAGCCGTGAGCTGCACCCACATAAAATGGTGAACTTAATAAATTATTAATAAAATATTAATTAATAAAATATTCTGACTGCTCCCTTGACCTGCTATTCCTCATCTGTCTTCCTCTCTCGGGGCCTTTCTCTTCTCTGGGAAACAATAAAAGTGAAATTAGGACAATTAATAACCCTAAATGTTCAAGTGAAAGGAATAGTTGCACATCTCTCTCCTTAAATCAAAAGCCAGCAATGAATAAGTTTAGAGAAGGCGGCATGTGGAAAGTCAAAGAAGGCCGTGCCTCTTGTGCTAAGCTGGTAGCCAAGTTGTGAATGCACAGGAAAAGTTTTTGAAGGGGGCGGTGCCTGTTGCTCAAAAGAGGAGGGTGCCGGCCCCATATACAGGAGGTGGTGGGTTCAAACCCAGCCCCAGCCAAAACTGCAAAGAAAAAAAAAAAGTTTTGAAGGAAATAAAAGTGCTAGTCCAGTGAATACAAGAATGATATTGTTCCCAGTGAAGCAGCTTTATTGCTGAGATGGAGGACGTTTTAGTGGTCTGGATAGAAGATCACACCAGGCACAGCGTTCCCTAAGCCAAAGCTAATCTAAAGCAAGGTCCTGAACATTGAGATAAGACCCTCACTGGCAGGGAGATTAGGACTCACTGAAAGGTCAGATGCTCATTAGCATTTTTAAAGCAATAGTGTGCTTTTAATTTAAAATATGCCCATTATTTTTTTAGACATAATGCTATTGCACACTTAATAAACTTAAGTTTATTATTTAACTTGATGCCCTGGGAAACCCAAAACTGTGTGACTTGCTTTATTATGGTGATGTAGAGCCAAACCTGTGATGTCTCTGATGGATGCCAGTATGAATTATATATTTCTTTTTTTAATGTCACAGCTAGGACGTATTATATACACACTTATTTATTTTATTCTTTTTTTAGAGACAGCGTCTCAATATGTGCCCTGACTGGAGTATAGTGGCTATTCATAGGTGTGATTGCGGCTCACCACAGTCTTAAACTCCGGGGCTCAAGTGATCTCCCCACCTCGGCCTCCAGAGTAGCCGGGATTGTAGGTGTGAAGCACTGTGGCTAGCTATGAACATTATAGTATATTCATTGTTTGGAAATTTTGAAGACTGGTAGGCTTATTATGCATTTTTTTTCAGGATAGTAAACACGGCATTGTAAAATTCATGCTATCAAAAAGGAGGGATGGTCCTAATAAGGTAGGTAATTGAGTGCGCACATAATCACCTGAATTCTCTTAGCAAGAAGCACAGCAATTCTAAGTTCTTTTCTTTTTTTTTTTTCCTAAGTTCTTTTCATTTTTATTTTATAGGAGACCCCTTTGGAGAATACTTGAGGAGAGGGCTTTCGGTGAGGAGGATGTGTCTGATTATTTTAGGTGCAAATAGTAGGATTTAAAAGGCACTCAAATATGTTATTGTCTATAATTTTCCATACACTTGAAATGTTCTATAATAATTAAAACAGCCCTCCCTGGAAATACGTGGTCCTTCTGTCCTCACTGTTTTTTTTTTTATGAATGCCCCTGTGTGTTTCTTCCCCCAGTCTTTTAGGCCTTGGGTTTCACTTGTCTGCTGCCTCATCAGGGTGTGATTCTGCCCTCTGCCCATTGCCCTTCACTCTTACTTTTCGTTTTTATAATTTTTTCTTTTTTCATTGTAGCAGTGTTTAAGGAAAGTTGCATATAAGATTATTTTATTCCTGCATCTTGTCAATTGTTTCTTCCTTGTTCTTGCCCTTTTCCTTTCCTACTTGGCGGGATTTGGCTTTTTGTTCAAGGATCTTTTTGCGGTCTTTGTCCAGTTTAAGCCTAGTCATGACCACCTTGCTGGGGTGAATGCCCACGTGGACAGTTGTGCCATTAGCCTTTTCCCGCTGCACCCACTCAATGTAGATGACACATTTCTTCCTGTAAACCTGGACTGCTTTGCCACTCTGCTGACCTTTATAATGCCCCGGGACAACCTGAACTTCATCATCCTTTCGGATGGGCATGGATCGAACATTGTACTTCTGTCTCAGCTCTTTGGAAAGAGGGGAAGACATAATCTTCCTGCGAACGTGGGAAGGTGCATTGAAATGCCTTTTGCGGTTCTTGCTTCGGTCCGAAGTCACAAAGGGATTGAACTTCATTTTGGCCGCTGCCTCTCCGGCCATGGCTGCAAAAGGGAACAGCGACTCTTACTTTTCTTTGTAATCTTTTTTAGGATTGCACCAATTTTCTTAGACCCTACCTTCTTTTTGTATCCTCAGCGCTCCCCCGCACTACTTGTCACCTAGCCTTTGCCGTCACCTTCCAGGATGCCCTCTTGCACTTTGGAACTTTACTCTGGACGCTGCAGCGCCCTCCTGCTAGCCTCCTTTGCTTTCCCCATCACGGGCGGCTTTGTCTTGTCTAGGGGCTACAGTTGATAATTGCTCATTTTTTACTTGGCATGGGCTAAATATTTAGTTATGGGGCACCTGGGGGGGTGGTTTGGGCGACTTGTCCCAGCCCAAAGGGGTATGCAAAGAGATGGATCTCAAAAAAGCAAAACCAACCAAACAAAAAGTTCCCCCCCAAACCAAGAGATGGATCTCACAGTTTCATTGGCCACATCAGCTGGGCAAGGCCTGGGCTTTCCTGAGTTTACCTTACACGTGTCACTTCCACACTTTGGTTGGTATTTACAATCTAGGAGATTCTCACTATCTGAGCATAGTTGACATCCTGATACCAGGAATAGGCAATTAAAGTGAGATTACTTTTCTGAACTATTCGATACAAAGCACACATTAAGAGGTCTTCTTGCTGAAACTGTTTACCTAAAAACAAGTATTTCAAGGTTCTGTCCAACAGAACCTTCTGAGATGATGGAAATGCTCTTGATCTCTGCCACATGTGCCCACTGAGCACTTGAAATGTTCACATGACTGAGGACTTGAGTCTCTCCTTCAGTTAAATTAATGTGGATTTGTATGCGGCTAGCACCTACTGTATTGGACTGCATAGCCTGAGATCTAAGCCCTAACTTAACAGAAGATGGAGAGAGGAGAAACAGCACCTGTAGTAAGCCCCAGAGGTCTGAGATGGTTCTGATTAGCTCCAAAGTGCCTGCAGGGAAAGAGCTTTTTATTTAAGTGGGAAAATTTGAATGGACTGAATATTAAATGGTATTATGGAATCATTGTAATTTTTTTTTGGCCTGGGCTGGGTTTGAACCCACCCCATCTCTGGCAAACAGAGCCGGTGACCTACTTCTTTGAGCCACAGGCGCCGCCCATGAATGATTGTAATTTTTGAAATGTAATAATGGATTGTGGTTGTTTAGGAAAATGTACTTACTTTTTTTTTTTTTTGTAGAGACAGAGTCTCACTTTATGGCCCTTGATAGAGTGCCGTGGCATCACACAGCTCACAGTAACCTCCAACTCCTGGGCTTAGGTGATTCTCCTGCCTCAGCCTCCCGAGTAGCTGGGACTACAGGCGCCTGCCACAACGCCCAGCTATTTTTTTGTTGCAGTTTGACGGGGACTGGGTTTGAACCCACCACCCTTGGTATATGGGGCCAGCGCCCTGCTCACTGAGCCACAGGCGCCGCCCCAACACTTACTTTTTTTTTTTGAGACAGAGCCTCAAGCTGTCACCCTGGGTAGAGTGCTGTGACATCACAGGTCACAGCAACCTCCAACTCCTAGGCTCAAGCAATTCTCTTGCCTCAGCCTCCCAAGTAGCTGGGACTACAGGCACCGGCCACAATGCCTGGCTATTTTTTTTTTTTTTGTTTCCAGCCGGGCCCGGGCTGGATTCGACTTTTTTGTTGTTTGGTGGGCCCGGGCTGGATTCGAACCCGCCAGCTCAGGTGTATGTGGCTGGCGCCTTAGCAGCTTGAGCCACAGGCGCCGAGCCTTTACTTTTTTCTTTTTAAATGCCCTTACTTTTTTAGACCTGCATTAGAGTATTACGTGGAAACATGTCATGATGTCTGGAATTACACTGAAAATAACTCCAAAAAATAAAATAGGTGATACAGATACCACAAGTGGTTGACAATTTTTTTCTTTTTTAGAGACAAGGGTCTCACTTTGTCACCCTCGGTAGAGTGCAGTCGTGTCACAGCTCACAGCAACCTCCAGCTCTTGGGCTTACGTGATTCTCTTGCCTCAGCCTCCCGAGCAGCTGGGACTATAGGCGCCTGTCACAACGCCCGGCTATCTTTTTGTTGCAGTTTGGCCAGGGCTGGGTTTGAACCCGCCACCCTCGGTATATGGGGCTGGTGCCCTACCCATTGAGCCACAGGTACTGCCCTGACAATTTTTAAATTTAGGTATTGAGTATAAGAGAGTTTTGTACATTCTCTCTACTTCTTTGAATGTCTCTGAATGTCTGATTTTTTTTTTTTTTTTTTTTTGGTAGAGACAGAGTCTCACTTTATGGCCCTCGGTAGAGTGCCGTGGCGTCACACGGCTCACAGCAACCTCTAACTCCTGGGCTTAAGCGATTCTCTTGCCTCAGCCTCCCGAGTAGCTGGGACTACAGGCGCCCGCCACAACGCCCGGCTATTTTTTGGTTGCAGTTTGGCCGGGGCTGGGTTTGAACCTGCCACCATCAGCATATGGGGCCGGCGCCCTACTCACTGAGCCACAGGCACTGCCCGAACGTATGATTTTCGTAGTAAAAAGATGTATGGCTTTTTCTGTAGGAGACACCGGGTGGAGAGGAGCGTGGCCTTCTTTCCCCATCATGGCTTGTGCTCGTCCACTGATAACAGTGTACTCTGAAAAGGGGGAGTCATCTGGCAAAAATGTCACTTCGTCTGCTGTCTTCAAGGTGCCCATTTGACTAGTACTGTGAATTTTGTTCACACCAACTTGCGTAAAAACAACAGACAGCCATGTGCTGTCAGTGAATTAGCGGGTCACCAGACCAGTGCTGAGTCCTGGGGGACTGGCAGAGCTGTGGCTAGGATTCCCAGAGTTCGAGGTGGTGGGACTTACCATTCTGGCCAGGGTGCTTTTGGAAATATGTGTTGTGGAGGCCGCATGTTTGCCAATGAAAACCTGGTGTAAAAACCGTAAAGTGAACGCAACCCCAAAGCGATATGCCATCTGCTCTGCCCTGGCCGCCTCAGCTTTGGTCATGTCTAAAGGTCATCGAATTGAGGAAGTTCCTGAACTTCTGTTGGTGGTTAAGATAAAGTTGAAGGCTATAAGAAGACCAAGGAGGCTTTTTTGCTTCTTAGGAAACTTAAGGCCTGGAATGATATCAAAAAGGTCCCTGCCTCTCAGTGACTGAGGGCTGGCAAGGGCAAAATGAGAAACTGTCATCGTATCCAGTGCAGGGGACCCTGTATCATCTATAAGGAGGACAATGGTATCATCAAGGCTTTCAGGAACATCCCTGGAATTACTCTGCTTAATGTAAGCAAGCTGAACATTTTGGAACTTGCTCCCGGTGGACATGTGGGACGTTTCTGCATTTGGACTGGAAGTGCTTTCCGGAAGTTAGATGAATTGTATGGCACTTGACATAAAGCTGCTTCCCTTAAGAGTAACTACAGCCTTCCCATGCACAAGATGATGAACACAGACCTTAGCCGAATCTCGAAAAGCCCAGAGATCCAAAGAGCTCTCCGTGCACCAGGCAAAAAGATTCATCGCAGAGTCCTGAAGAAGAATCCACTGAAAAACCTGAGAATCATGTTAAAGCTAAACCCATATGCAAAGACCAGGCGTCAGAATACCATTCTTCGCCAGGCAGGAATCACAAACTTCGGGTGGATAAGGCAGCCACAGAACTACAGGCCACGTCAGCTGAGAAGGGGGTTGCAGGCAGGAAGCCTGTTGGTGTTAAAAAGCAGAAAAAGCCTCTGGTAGGAAAAAAGGCTGCCTCTACCAAGAAACCAGCAGCCGAAAAGAAGCCGGCAGAAAAGAAACCTACCACAGAGGAAAAGAAGCCTCCTGCATAAACTCTTTAATGTTTATTCCATACACATCAAATCATTTTGGACAGTTTATTTTGAATAAAGACCTGGTCAAAGAGTCAGTGAGAAATTAAAAAAAAAAAAATATATATATATATATGAAGAAGTGAATTCATATGAAACAGGAACCAGCGTTTCATAAGCAGTGAAAAGCCTCTACAAAAGGCTTGATTGAGACTTTATTTTGGGTAATAAAAACAAACATTATGAAAACAAGTTTATTTTGTCTTTTAACAAAATTTAGAATGTGCTTGTAACCATGTGCTAGTTTTAAGAATGACTCAGGAATGAATGAGTGTTGATTTTGTTGGGATTATTTTTCTGGAAAATTACGTACGTGACTGGAAATAGAGCATCATTCATTTTACATCTGACTCATGGGTAAGCCAGAAAGAGGATCTAAAAATATTTTGAGTGGCTCTTTTCTTCTCAAAAGTCTATTTAATCCATTAATAGCCAAATTACTTTCTTTTTTTGGTGTCTCTATTTTCATTTTTATGTGAATCTTTTTGGATGTAGCTAGCTAGCCAAAAGAAGTGAATGAAATAATGGTCCCATTCACCAAGTTATTCATCCTTCTGGATATTTTTGTGTGATGTCTCACAGAAATAACCTTTATTTTTTTTTTTTTTGAGACAGAGTCTTACTTTGTTGCCCTCTGTAGAGTGCCATGGTGTCACAGCTTACAGCAACCTTGAATTCTTGGGCTCAAGTAATTCTCCTTGCCTTAGCCTCCCGAGTAGCTGGGACTACAGGCACCTGCCACAACGCCCGGCTATTTTTAGAGACAGGGTCTCGCTCTTGCTCAAGCTGGTCTTGAACCTTTTTTTTTTGCAGTTTCTGGCCGGGCCGGGTTTGAACCCACCACCTCCGGCATATGGGGCTGGTGCCTTACTCCTTTGAGCCACAGGCGCCGCCCTGGTCTTGAACCTTTGAGCTTAGGCAATCCACCCACCTCGGCCTCCCAAAGTGCTGGGATTACGGGTGTGAGCCACTGCGCCCGGCCAAAGATCAGCCATTTTAATAATACTGCTACTCTATATTCTGAGCTGAAGTGCACTCTTCACTTTTTTTTTTTTTTTGAGACAGAGTCTCACTATGTCACCCTCAGTAGAGTGCTGTGGTGTCACAGCTCACAGCAACCTCCGACTCTTGGGCTTAAGTGATTCTCTTGCCTCAGCCTCCCGAGTAGCCGGGACTACAGGCGCCCGCCATAACGCCCGGCTATTTTTTGGTTGTTATTGCAGTTGTCGTTGTGTATCTGGCCTGGGCCAGGTTTGAACCAGCCACCCTTGATGCGTGTGGCTGGCACCATAACCATTGTGCTACGGGTGCCAAGCCTGCACTCTTTACTTTTAACATGTTTTAAATTTATTGCTGTTTTCAAACCACTCTGTTTGAAACTCCTATTTAGTCATCGGCATTGATTTTCTTTTCTTCCATTGTGGGTTGGTTTTTGTGTGTGTGTGTGTGTGGGTTGGTTTGTAACTACAACCTCATGGCCACTGGTTTTGGTTGGGAATTGAGTGGGCGTGAGCATTACTTTCATTTTTTTCTGTGCAGTTCTACATTGTGTGCGAGACTTGCAACTTCACCATCTGAATACTTGACATTGGCCGGCAGTTGGGAATAATGCCTTTGGGTTCGTCAGGGAGTAAACTTTGAATGGTTCATTCACTAGTGAACATTTTAGCATTATGAAGACTTTTGCTTCTTTAAATGGCCTTGCAACTACAGGGACTTGGGGAAAATATCCTCCAATAATGAAAACCCTCTCTATTTGGAGTTTAGAACGTCTGTGCTTTTGTGGGTAATTATCACTAAAAGGGATGTAGGTGCTGTTGCTAAGATGGCATTAAGGCATGGCAGGTATTTTAGGAAAACAATCTTGTATTCGTTCAAAAATAGCTCACTTGGTATGGAACCGGAAAAAACCCCGTATAGGTAAGGCAGTTCTTAGTAACAAAAATAAAGCTGGGGGCATCAGCATACCAGATTTTAGTCTGTACTACAAAGCCATAGTGCTCAAGACAGCATGGTACTGGCACAAAAACAGAGACATAGACACTTGGAATCGAATTGAACACCAAGAAATGAAACTAACATCTTACAACCACCTAATCTTCGATAAACCAAACAAGAACTTACCTTGGGGGAAAGACTCCCTATTCAATAAATGGTGTTGGGAGAATTGGATGTCTGCGTGTAAAAGACTGAAACTGGACCCACACCTTTCCCCACTCACAAAAATTGATTCAAGATGGATAAAGGACTTAAATTTAAGGCACGAAACAATAAAAATCCTCAAAGAAAGCATAGGAAAAACACTGGAAGATATTGGCCTGGGGGAAGACTTCATGAAGAAGACTGCCATGGCAATTGCAACAACAACAAAAATAAACAAATGGGACTTCATTAAACTGAAAAGCTTCTGTACAGCTAAGGTGACGATAACCAAAGCAAAGAGACAACCCACACAATGGGAAAGGATATTTGCATATTTTCAATCAGACAAAAGCTTGATAACCAGGATCTACAGAGAACTCAAATTAATCCACATGAAAAAAGCCAACAATCCCTTATATCAATGGGCAAGAGACATGAATAGAACTTTCTCTAAAGACGACAGACGAATGGCTAACAAACACATGAAAAAATGTTCATCATCTCTATATATTAGAGAAATGCAAATCAAAACATCCCTGAGATATCATCTAACCCCAGAGAGAATGGCCCACATCACAAAATCTCAAAACTGCAGATGCTGGCGTGGATGTGGAGAGAAGGGAACACTTTTACACTGCTGGTGGGACTGCAAACTAGTACAACCTTTCTGGAAGGAAGTATGGAGAAACCTCAAAGCACTCAACCTAGACCTCCCATTCGATCCTGCAATCCCATTACTGGGCATCTACCCAGAAGGAAAAAAATCCTTTTATCATAAGGACACTTGTACTAGACTGTTTATTGCAGCTCAATTTACAATCGCCAAAATGTGGAAACAGCCTAAATGCCCACCAACCCAGGAATGGATTAACAAGCTGTGGTATATGTATACCATGGAATACTATTCAGCCATTAAAAAAAATGGAGACTTTACATCCTTCGTATTAACCTGGATGGAAGTGGAAGACATTATTCTTAGTAAAGCATCACAAGAATGGAGAAGCATGAATCCTATGTACTCAATCTTGATATGAGGACAATTAATGACAATTAAGGTTATGGGGGGGGGAAGCAGAAAGAGAGAGGGAGGGAGTGGGGTGGGGCCTTAGTGTGTGTCACACTTTATGGGGGCAAGACATGATTGCAAGAGGGACTTTACCTAACAATTGCAATCAGTGTAACTGGCTTATTGTACCCTCAATGAATCCCCAACAATAAAAAAAAAAGAAAAAAAAAAAATAGCTCACTTGCAAAAAAGTTAACCTGAGAATTTATATATTGTGTTTCCAATAGAAAGAGCTGTTATTACGTCAGCTAAGTGACCTCCCCTTTCCCTGATTGAGACCTTGCAGTGACCAAGGGGCAGTGGAGAGAAACAGCTGAACTCAGACTTTAGGAAATACCAGCGGACAGCACAACTAGGAAGGTGGGCATAGAACCTTGGCCAGAGGTTTTCTGATTTGGTAACATTTTCCCCTGATAGGCGTTATATACATTTGTTTAGTTCTTCCCTCTGCTCCACAACCTTTTGAAATTACGAAAAATTTCAAAAATGTGTAACTAACATTTTACCATTATCTATCCATTTACCATTCCTGAATAATCTATCTTGTTTTTTGATTTTTTTTTTCTTTTGGTCACCTTAGGTACAGTGCTGTGGCATCATAGCTTACAGCAACCTCAAACTCTTGGGCTTAAGAGATCCTCTTGCCTCAGTCGCCTAAGTACCACAGGTGCCCACCATGATGCCCAGCTAGTTTTTTCTACTTATTAGTAGAGATGGGTAGTTTTTTCTACTTATTCTCATTCCAGAAGATAGCTCCATAGAATGCCATGCAACATAGTCATTTTTTAAATTAGGAATTGGATACAAATACAAGATTAGGTATGTATCAATATTAAATATACCTAAGGTCAGAACTTTACCACGGTTATGTAAGAGAATATCTCAATTCTCAAAAAATATATCGTGCTGTTGGTAAGAATGTAAATTAGTACAGCCATTATGGAAAACAGTATGGAGGTTCCTCAAGAAATTAAAAATAGAACTAACATATGATTCAGCAATCTCACTTCTGGGTACGTAGCCAAAGGTTTTGAACTCCTAAGCTCAGGTGATCCACCTGCCTCAGCCTCCTGAAATGCTAGGATTACAGGGGTGAGCCCCTGCACCCAGCCATTTCTTGATGTATTTCAACAGAAATTCCAAACCCTAATACTTTAAGAAGTTTTTAATTAGAAATTATTTCAATCTTACTGAAAGTTTGCAAGAATAAAAATAGTACAAAGTACCACCATATTCCCTTTTACCCAATTAACATTTCTTTCTTTCTTTTTTTTTTTTTTTATTTGTAGAGACAGAGTCTCACTTTATGGCCCGGGGTAGAGTGCCGTGGCATCACACGGCTCACAGCAACCTCCAACTCCTGGGCTTAAGCGATTCTCTTGCCTCAGCCTCCCGAGTAGCTGGGACTACAGGCACCCACCACAACGTCTGGCTATTTTTTTGTTACAGTTTGGCCGGGGTTGGGTTTGAACCCGCCACCCTCGGTATATGGGGCCGGCGCCCTACTCACTGAGCCAACAGGCACTGCCACCCAATTAACATTTCCATTTGTGTTATCATCTGCATGTGCTCTTTCTCTGGATCCATGTTTATATGTGTACATTTTTCCTTGGTCTTTTTGAGAGTACGTTACCTACGCAATTATCCTTTACTCGTAAATCCTTCAGCATATATATATTTTTAAAAATTATTGCCAGGTGTAGTGGCTCACGCCTGTAATCCTACCACTCTGGGAGGCCAAAGGGGATGGATGGCTTGAGTTCAGGAGTTTGAGACCAGCCTGAGGAAAAGCAAGACCCCCTCTCTACAATAAAAATAGAAAAACCAGCCAGGCATTGTTGTGGCGCCTGTAGTCCCAGCTACTCAGGAGGCTGAGGCAAGAGGATCTCTTGAGCCTAGGAGTCTGAAGTTGCTGTGAGCTATGATGCTATAGCACCCTACCCATGCAACAGAGTGAGACTTTGTCTCAAAAAAGAAACAAAAATTATATTCAGATTTTATTGTAGTAAAATGATGCATGAAATATGTGGCTAATCAGCTAGGACTTGAAATTTTTTGTTTTATGGAGATTATTCTCTTTTTTGTTATTTTTAGCTTTCTTAAGGTTTAATAGACAAAAATTGTATACATTTATGGTGTATAATGTGAAGTTCTGATATCTGTATAGATTGTGAAATGATTAAATCAAGCTAATTAACATATCGCTAAATAACCTCACATACTTTTTTGTGGTGAGAACATTTATAATCTATTCTCTTATCAATTTTTAAGTATACAATATATTAATAAGTATAGTTTACCATGCTGTATATTAGATCTCCAGAACTTATTCCTCCTGTCTCACTGAAACTCTGTATCTTTGACCAACATCTTCCCACTACCCACACCCTACCTCCTGGTAACCCCCTGTGAGTTTCACTTTTATAGATTCCATATGTATGAGAGATCATGTAGTATTTGTCTTTCTGTGCCTGGTTTATTTCACTTTGCATAAAGTCTCCAGGTTCATCCATATTGTCACAATGAAGGGTGGCGCCTATGGCTCAAGGAGTAGGGCGCCAGCCCTGTGTACCAGAGGTGGCAGGTTCAAACCCAGCCCTGGCCAAAAACTGAAAAAAAAAAAAAAAAAAAAAAAGAGAAAGACCTCATATTGTCACAATGACAGGATTTCCTTCCTTTTAAAGACTGAATAGTATTCTGTTATGTATGTACACACCACATTTTCTTTACGCATTCATCTGTTTCTTTTTTTTTTTGTAGAGACAGAGTCTCACTTTATGGCCCTCGGTGGAGTGCCATGGCATCACGCAGCTCACAGCAACCTCCAACTCCTGGGCTTAAGCGATTCTCTTGCCTCAGCCTCCCGAGTAGCTGGGACTACAGGCGCCTGCCACAACACCCGGCTATTTTTTGGTTGCAGTTCAGCCGGGGCTGGGTTTGAACCGGCCACCCTCGGTATATGGGGCCAGTGCCTTAACAACTGAGCCACAGGCGCCGCCCCATCTGTTTCTTTTTTTGAGACAGAGTCTCACTATGTCACCCTTGGTAGAGTGCTGTGGCATCACAGCTCACAGCAACCTCAAACTCTTGGGCTTAAGCGATTCTCTTGCTTCAGCCTCCCAAGTAGCTGGGACTAGAGGCACCCACCACAACACCTGGCTATTTTTTTGTTGCAGTTGTCATTGTTGTTTAGCTGGCCTGGGCTGGGTTCAAACCCACCCAGCCTCAGTGCATGTGGCTGATGCTGTAACCACTGTGCTAGGGCGCCAGGCCTGCATTCGTCTGTTAATGGACACTTACGTTGATTCCATACCTTGGCTATCATAAATAATGCTGCAGTTAACATAGGACTGCAGATATCATTTCAAAACATTGGTTTATTTTCCTTCGGCTACGTACCCAGAAGTGAGATTGGTGAATCATATGGTAGTTTTATTTTTAATTTCTTTAGGAACCTCCATACTGTTTTCCCTAATGGCTGTACTAATTTACATTCTTACCAATAGCACGATATATTTTTTGAGAATTGAGATATTTTCTTACATAACCACAGTAAAGTTCTGACCTTAGGTATATTTAATATTGATACATACCTAATCTTGTATTTGTATCCAATTCCTAATTTAAAAAATAACTAAGTTGTATTGCATTCTATGGAGCTATCTTCAATCATTTTACAAATTCTCTAGAATCCCATGCTAGATGCGTGGGCAATTTCCTAATTTAACACTTTATCTTTTTTTTTTTTTGTAGAGGGTCACACAGCTCACAGCAACCTCCTATTCCTGGGCTTAGGCAGTTCTCTTGCCTCAGCCTCCCGAGTAGCTGGGACTACAGGCGCCCACCACAATGCCCGGCTATTTCTTTGTTGCAGATTGGCTGGGGCCTGGTTTGAACCCGCCACCCTCGGTATATGGGGCTGATGCCCTACTCACTGAGCCACAGGCACTGCCCACAACACTGTATCTTTGTGCACTTATGTCCTTAGAATAACTTTCTAGGAGTGGAATTGCTAGATTGGACTATATATATATTAGGAAAATCTTGATTTGCAGTATATTGCCGAGCTTCTTATTTTTGTTTATTTGGTTTTTTTTTAGGAGTATACACTTCTACCAACAAATTATGAAAATGTTCACTTTCCTTCATTTTCCCAACACTAGATATTATTAGCCTTTTAAAATCTGGGCCAGTCTGATAAGGAAGAAACATCTCTCATTTTAATTTGCATTTCTTTCAATACACTGTTAATTATGTACCTAATATCTAATCCCCCTTTTTGCTAACAGAGCCCTAATTTGGTTAGTAGGCTGAGCCTTAGGTGAGATACCCGTGCTTACAACCTCCCTGGCCTCAGCAAGGCCATGGGACACAGTTCTGACCAAGGAGCTGTGATCTGGTTGTATGTTTGGCCCCTCCAAATTGCATGTTGAAATTTGATACCCAATATTGGATGTGGGGCCTGGTGGAGGTGTTTGGGTCCTGGGGGTGAGTCCTTCATGATTGGCCTGGTGTCCTCCCAGCGAAGAGTGAGCTTTCTCTGTTTGCAGGAGAGCTGATTGTTTATAAGAGCAAGGCACCCCCTTTTCTCTTTCTTGCTCCTTTTCTTGTCAGGTGACATAACTGCTCCCCCTTTACCTTCTGCATTAATTGGAAGCTCCCTCAAGCCCTCACCAGAAGCAGATGCTGGATCATGCTTCTTGGACAGCCCACAGAATAGTGAGCCCAACAAACCTCTTTTCTTTATAAATTACCCAGCCTCAGGTATTTGCTTTATAGCAACACAAAACAGACCAACACAAGCTGTAACCAGAGTGCATTGGGGCTTCTGTGAAGTACTTTGTTTTCCCAAGAGATAGGAAAATATAGTTGTGGATCCATGTACTTTCCCCTTCCTACTTTGTATTTAAATGTGATGAGGGAATGGCCCAGGTAAATAACCCAGTTGAAGCCATAGCAAATCTCTTACTTGCAGCTGAAAGTATTCATGAATGATGTAATCCAGTGAGGCTGAAGCTCATTTTGTGTGCTAGTTTATGTGTGACATGTATCCTGCTGTATGACAGTCCTTGTCTGTCTGTCTGTCTGGCTGGCTCCCCTCTATTGGGTGAGACAAGGGACTGCTTGACAGTGATCCTGACTTGTGTTGTGGAGTGGGCACAGAGAGAGAGCTCATTGTCCTAGTTCGTTTTCTGTTAGTCATAATAGAATATTTGGAACTGGATAACGTATAAAGAAAACACATTTATTTCTTACAGTTCTATAAGTTGAGAAATCCATGTTGAGGAGTGGCGTCTGCTGAGGGCCTTCTTCCTGGTGAGGACTCTCTGCAGAGTCCAGGATGATGCAGGGCATCCCTGTGAGGGGGCTGAGCGTGTCCACATACTAGCTCAGATTTCTCCTCCTGTGCTTATAAAGCCACCAGTTCCCCTCTCATGATAACCCATTATCCATTAATCCATCAGCCATGAATGGATAATCCACTAATGGAGGTCTCTGCGCTCATTGAGTTCTTTTGGTCTTTTTACTCCCTTATCAGAACCAGAGATTTTTGCTCTCTAACTGTGCCTCCTAATCTTTTTCACATCATGACTGCATGATAATAACTGACGTTTAACAGAGTATTGTAAATAGATGGAGACTACTTGCTACAGAGGTGATACCTGGGTGGTTTGGCTCCCCCAGATTCTACCTGTTCATCCCTGGGCCAAAGGCGTCAATATTTCAGCACAGCTCGATAGTCACATTAGGCAGGAAGCTCTGCTTTGAGTAGAGTTGAAAGCATGTCTACTTCCTGCTGAAGAAGATCATGACTGCATTTATTTATTTATTTATTTAGAGACAGTCTCACTCTGTCGTCCTAGGTGGAGTTGTGTTGTCACAGCTCACAGCAACCTCAAACACTTGGGCTTGAGCAATCCTCTTGCCTCAGCCTCCCTAGTAGCTGGGATGACAGGGGTTCATGAATACTTTGTTGTTGTCGTAGTTTGGCCAGGGCCAGGTTTAAACCCGCCACTCTTGGTATAGGGGCCTGGCGCCCTACTCACTGAGTCACAGGTGCTGCCCCCTAAAATTTGGTTGCAATGAATACTTTTAAACGTGAGCCAATATAAAGGCCTGGCTGAGCAATAACTATTAATATAAGTGTTTGGCTGCCATCTACTGGTCTAAGATGGATGTGGGTTTCTAATCATCTAGGATTTGGCAGTTTCCATCCTGTGTTGTCCACCTTGGTCACAGGAACCTCAAACATCTGGGCTCAAGCTATCTTCCTGCCTCAGTCTCCCAAGTAGCTAGGACTATAAGGACACAGCTAATTTTTCTTTTCTTTTCTATTTTAATTTTTATTATCTATTTACTTTTTTTAACCTGGAGCATAGATCCAAGTAGCCCTGAATATATGCTACCCATCTCTCAACTTCTATTTTTCCACCTGTTGATCCACCCAGCCATCCATCCACCTCCCCTCCTCCACTCTCTATCTGTCCCTCCATCGCCCATCCCCCTTCCCTCCCCTCCCCCCTCTGTCTTTCTACCTGTCTATTCAAATGCCCACATCTCTCCCTCCCCATGGCCCCATCCTTTATCTGTCCACCTGTCCTTACACCTACCCCCCCATCCACCCACCCCATCCCCAGAATGAGGGGCACATTCTTAGCAAATGGCTTCTTTTGATTCATATTATATGATTTTTTTTTTTTTTTTTGAGACAGTCTCACTTTATAGCCCTCGGTAGAGTGCTGTGGTGTCGCACAGCTCACAGCAACCTCCAACTCCTGGACTTAGGTGATTTTCTTGACTCAGCCTCCCGAGTAGCTGGGACAAGGCCTGGCTATTTTTTTGTTGCAGTTTGGCTGGGGCCAGGTTCGAACCTGCCACCCTTGGTGTATGGGGCCGGTGCCCTACTCACTGAGCCACAGGCGCTGCCCTGTTCAGGAATTTTTCTATCTTAGAGATCAACAACATTCTTGTCTTCAGAAGGTTAAATCCTTGACAGGAGCACCCATACCTTCTTGCCTTGGTTCTTCTTCTACAGCCTCTTCACCCCACTATGCCTGAACTTCTTTCTTTGAGCCACCACAGGTTGAGCCAAAAGGCACCAAGTTTCTGTCTCTGGTTGAGACTGGCAGTGAGTAGTCTGGGACACCATTAGTTCTCAAGCTCTTCTCCCTTAGTGAGTTAAAACAGATCAAACCTGATTTAGGCCCTTACACTGATAACACGGACTGGTACATCGAAGCCTTTCAACATCTTTGTTTAGCGTATGATATTACTTGGAAGGGCCTCCAAATTATATTGGGACAGATTTTGACCGATTTAGAAGAAAAGTGAGTCCTAAAAGAAGCTAAAAAATGTATAGGTGGCCTCCATCTGTCCAGTGAAAGATACCCTGTGGATACGTTAGTGCCCAGATCCCAACTGGGATTATAATAATGAATCTCAATGGTGAGAATGGGATCATTGTGCATAATTCATAAAAACTCCTCTCCTCGTGCAGCCAGACAGAAAGGCATTAGTTATGGGGCAGTGACCAGTGTCACTCAAGCCCAGGAGAAAATCCTGTCACTTTTCTTCAGCATCTTAAAGATGCCCTGGTCAAACTCACTGCACTAGATCTTGAGAGCTGTGAGGGGGAGAAGGGGAGGTCATTTTGAGAGACAAGTTCTTTTTTTTCTTTAAGACAGAGTCTTACTCTGTTGCCAGAGGGTCAAGTGCCATGGCATCATAGCCCACACCAACCTCAAACTGTTGGGCTCAAATGATCCTCCTGGCTCAGCTTCCAGAGTTGCTGGAACATAGATGTCTGCCACAATACCTGGGTAATTTTTCTATTTTTAGTGGAAACTGGTGTCTCACTCTTGCTTAAGCTGGTCTTGAACTCCTGAGCTCAAGAAATCCTCCCACCTTGGCCTCCCAAAGTGTTAGGATTATAGGACGGCCTAAAAAAAACAAGTTCTTAATTCAATCAGCTTCAGACATTAGGAGAAAATGCCAATAGCTTTTGTCTCAAGACCATGAAAAATATTTACAAGAGCTTTTGGACATTTCAAATATAGTATATTACAATAGAGATCAAGAGCACAGGCTAGGGCTCAGGAGAGGGAGAGGAGGAAAGAGAAGAGACACACCCAGTTATTAGCTGCCCTTGCAGGCTGGGCCGATGCACCGGGGAAGGCCAAGCCCACTCAGACTGGGGATGTTGTCTCGACCCTAGTTAAGCCCCAGGCTCCACCTGAGTATGTCTCCCCACCTTCTGTATTCCCACTCTGGGAGGTGTTGGGACCTGCAAGACAGCCTGAGAGAGTCCATGTCCCTCCCATTCTCCACGAGAGGTCCAAAAACTTACAAAGAGAAACTGGGGTGTTTCTCAGCAGACCCTGGGAAGTTCATAGAGGAATTTGAACACCCGGCATTAGTCTTTGATTTGACTTACGAGGATGTATCAGTCCTGCTCTCTCACTGGTTGTTCAATAGATGAGAAGAATCAAATTTGGGCATCTGGTAAGTATACGGAGATGAGCTGCATGCACCAAATCTAGCTTTGGCCCCATGTAAGCAGACTGCTCCACCCATCTGTGGAGCTGTGAGGGAGAGGTCATTTTGAGATACAAGTTCTTTTTTTCTTTTTCTTCGAGACAGAATCTCACTCTGTCACCGGAGGGTCAAGTGCCACAGCATCATAGCTCACACCAACCTCAAACTCTTAGGCTCGTATGATCCTCATGGCTCAGCTTCCTCATGGCACTGTTCCCCTAGTACATTGTTTTTCAATCATTTTTTTTTTTTATTGTTGGAGATTCATTGAGGTTACAAGAAACCAGGTTACATTAATTGCATTTGTTAGGTAAATTTCTCTTATAATTGTGTCTCAACCCCCAAAGGTGTATCACACACCGAGACGTCAATCATTTTTTATCAGTCGAACCAATGGTTAAACTTCCATGGGGCACACTTAATTTATGTTGATAAAAAAAAAAAAAAGAGTAAAACAAAGAATATACTTACTGTGCTTTGTACTTCTTTCAAAAATAATTTAATTAATGATCTTTAAAAACTTTTAGGACACACCAGTTGGAAATCACTGCCCTGGTGGATACAGGATAAAATTATCAACAAGGCCAATCAGAAGAAACACTTCACAACCACAAAAAGTGTCTCTATTAAGTGGGATAGAATCGATCCAGGTAAAGTCAGTCAACTTTGCTAAATTGACAAAAGCAGTCCAGGGAAAGGGTAAAAACTCAATAGTGTTTAGAAAAAGGCTTACTGAGGCTGTTGGAAAGTATACCAACCAGTTGGGCCTGGTGCCTCATGCCTGTAATCCTAGCACTTGGGAGGCTGAGGCGGGTGGATTGCCTGAGCTCCTAGGTTTGAGACCAACCTGAACAAGTGTGAGACCCCATCTCTAAAATACAGCCAGGCATTGTGGCAGGTGCCTACAGTCCCAGCTACTTGGGAGGCTGAGGCAAGAGAATTACTTGAGCCCAAGGGTCTGAGGTTGCTGTGAGCTATGATGCCACAGCACTCTACCCAGGGTGACAGAGTGAGACTCTTGTCTAATACAAAAAACAAAAAAAGGAAGGTAAATATACAAACTGGACCCTAACTCAGCAGAGGCAAAGTTAGTGACCATCGCCCATTTCATTAACGAATTTTTTTCTGACATCTGTAGGAAACTTCAAAAGTTGTCTGTAGGACCCCACACAGACACTACTCAGCTAGTGTTAGCAGCCTCCACACTCTACAATAATGGGGACTTAGAGGAAACAGAGAGAACCCCAAAAACTAAATTGTTGGGAGTGGCTACCGCTATGCAGGCTCAGCTGGCTACTCCAAAGAGCCTCAAAGGTGACAAAACCTGTCACTGGTGTAGTTCTCAATGAGTATATTAGCCTAGATTTTATCTTCACGAAATAAGGAGGTGTATGTACAGTTATTAATAAAACTGGCTACACTTATGTCAATAACTCAGGATTAGTAGAGGCCATTATAAAACAACGATATGAACAGGCTAAGTGGCTGCACAGCTTTAACAAAGACTGAGGCTTAACGACTTTTGTTCATTATTACTAAGTACGACCTGGTTGTTGCCACTCCTAGGACCCGTAGTTTCCACGCCATTACT
Source organism: Nycticebus coucang (assembly GCF_027406575.1). Lineage (NCBI taxonomy): Eukaryota > Metazoa > Chordata > Mammalia > Primates > Lorisidae > Nycticebus > Nycticebus coucang. Next base: position 84,330,886 of record NC_069796.1, read on the forward strand.
CCTCTTATTTGGTCCTTGTTTATTCAATCTCTTGGTCAGGTTTGTATATTCCAGACTCACATGAAGCTGATGTTGGCCAGAGGCTCCTAGCTGGTGCCAACTAACCACATCTGAGAACATCATGCTGTGAGCTCAAGGGACCAGAACACCCTGGCATTCCATCTGTAACCTCTGCCTCGTCCTAAAGAGCACGAGGACCTGAGAACCGATGCACCACTGTCCATGATCAACTAGAAGCAGCAACAGTAGATGGAACTTCCTCCATGACCCCAAAGATTTTCAGGTCCCATATCTCTCAGGGGGGAAAATGAGGTAGGGATAAGGAGGAAGGGGAACAGATGCTTTGTCTAGGGTGATGCTAGGAGATGCTTTGTCTACTAGCAGGAACAGATTGACAGTGGGGGAGGGGTCAGCCCAAGAAAGAACAGATGACATGTTAAGGGGATCCCTGAGTACTGACCAGAAGTTTGGTCTACAATAGAAGGTCTCCAAGGATTGACCAATCAAAAAGAGCAGATCTTGCAGCTAATTAAGCTGACCACGCTCCTTTCCTCATGGGGGCCTGGTGTGCAATGGGTAGCGTATGCAGCCTGTTGCTTGTATAGGTTGTGTTAAGGGACCTTGGAGACATTCCTTTCTGATACAAGTTCATGTGTTAGACCTTGTGCTTCCCCCAATCTAGGCTCCAGACAGGTATGCTGGTGGCTTTGGAAAGCCCCAGGGCACTGTGGCCAGGGTTCACATTGGCCAAGTCATCATGTCCATCCACACCAAACTACAGAACAAGGAGCATGTGATTGAGGCCCTTCGCAGGGCCAAGTTCAAGTTCCCTGGCTGTCAGAAGGGAACTTCACATCTTCAAGAAATAGGGTTTTACCAAGTTTAACTCAGATGAATTTGAAGACATGGTGGCTGAGAAGTGGCTTATCCCAGATGGCTGTGGGGTCAAATATGTCTCCAATCATGGCCCCCTGGACAAGTGGCAGGCCCTGCACTCATGAGGACTTACATTGTGCTGCCTATCAATTGCACCTACCAACAATAAATCCTACTTCCTGTCCCTTCACCCCCCTCCCAAAAAAGAAAGAGGTAGAAAAACGACAAAGTAGTGATATTGGCCAGTACTCAGTAGAGGGTCTTTGGAGACCGGGCACAGTTGAGGTAACAGTGTCCCTGAAAGACCTACCCTCATTAACATAGTAAAAATCACCAGCACCATGACAGTTTATAAATACACCGGCAACCCTGAGAAATTGCCTTACAAGGATAGAAAAGGGGATAGAATCCCAATTACAGGAATTCTGCACCCCTTTTCTTTTTCTTCTTTCCTTTTTTTGGTAGAGACAGAGTTTCACTTTACTGCCTTCGGTAGAGTGCCATGATGTCACAGGACTCACAGCAACCTCTAGCTCTTGGGCTTCAGCTATTCTCCTGCCTCAGCCTCCCGAGCAGCTGGGACTACAGGCGCCCGCCACAACTCCCAGCTATTTTTTGGTTGCAGTTTGGCAGGGGCTGGGTTTGAACCCACCACCCTCAGTACACGGGGCGGCACCCTACTCACTGAGCCACAGGCGCCATCCTCTCCACCCCTTTTCAAAGATAACCATGAATATTCCACCTCTCGCTTAACATAAAATTAGCGAATCAGCAGAAAAGGAAAGTCTTGTTAACTCAGGGTCTCTTGGGCGGTGCCTGTGGCTCAGTGAGTAGGGCGCCGGCCCCATATGCCGAGGGTGGCGGGTTCAAACCCAGCCCCGGCCAAACTGCAACCAAAAAATAGCCGGGCGTTGTGGCGGGCGCCTGTAGTCCCAGCTGCTCGGGAGGCTGAGGCAAGAGAATTACGTAAGCCCAAGAGTTAGAGGTTGCTGTGAGCCGTGTGACACCACGACACTCTACCCGAGGGCAGTACAGTGAGACTCTGTCTCTAAAAACAAAACAAAACAAAAAAAAACCTCAGGGTCTCTTCGCCGCTGGTGGAGGCTGACCCACTCCTGCTCTGGAGCACTTTGCCTCCTTGTACCTGCTTCCTCTGCTCACTGACTCTGTCAGCTCGGTACCAGTAACCATTCTTCAGTACTAGGAACCAAGCACAGGGGCCCAACTTCTGGTCCTCACACCTAACATGGTCATCATGAGAGCTGGTGTCTTTTGATTGTGTTTTCTTTCATTCTTTCTTTCTTTTTTTTTTGAGACAGAATTTCACTTTATCCCTCTCGGTAGAGTGCCATGGTGTCATAGCTCCGAGCAACCTTAAATTCTTGGGCTTAAGAGATTCCCTTGTCTCAGCCTCCCAAGTAGCTGGGACTACAGGTGCCCACCACCATGCCTGGCCATTTTATTTCTTCGTTTATTTTTTTGATATAGCTGTCATCCTGGGTAGAGTGCCGTGATGTCATAGCTCACAGCAATCTCCAACTCTTGGGCTCAAGCAATCCTCTTGCCTCAGTTTTTTCCTTTTTTTTTTTTTTTTTTGAGACAGAGCCTCAAGCTGTCACCCTGGGTAGAGTGCCGTGGCATCACAGCTCACAGCAACCTCCAACTCCTGGGCTCAAGCAATTCTCCTGCCTTCGCTTCCCAAGTAGCTGGGACTACAGGCACCCACCACAATGCCCGGCTATTTTTTTGGTTGCAGCCGTCATTGTTGTTTGGTGGGCCTGGGCTGGATTTGAACCCGCCAGCTCAGGTGTATGTGGCTGGCACCTTAGCCACTTGAGCCACAGGTACTGAGCCAGTTTTTTTCTATTTTGAGTAGAGACAGGGTCTTGCTTTTGCTCAGGTTGGTCTTGAACTTGTGAACTCAAGCAATCCACCTGTCTCGGCCTCCCCGAGTGCTAGGATTACAGGTGTGAGCTTCCGCGCCCAGCCTGTCCTGCTATTTTTATTATAATTTTTTTTTGAGACAGAGTCTCACTATGTTGCCCTCGGTACAGTGCCATGGCATCACAGCTTATAGCAACCTCAAGGTCTTGGGCTTAAGCTATTCTCTTGCCTCAGTCTCCCAAGTAGCTGGGACTACAGGTGCCCGCCATAATACCTGGCTATTTTTTGGTTGCAGTTGTCATTATTGTTGGGCAGGCCTGGGCTGGATTTGAACCGGCCAGCTCCAGTGTATATGGCTGTCTCCTTAGCCACTGAGTGCAGGCGCCGAGCCTGCCCTACTATTTTTAGAGACGAGGTCTCCCTCTGGCTCTGGCTGGGAATGGTCTCGAACCTGTGAGCTCAGGCAATCTACCCTCCTTGGCTGGCCTCCCAGGGTGCTAGGATTACAGGTGTGCGCCACCGTGCCTGGCTGATTGTCTTTTCTTTTGAAAATTAGTCACAGTTTCCTGATTCTTTGCATATTAAATAATTTTGTATTATATCCTAGATAGTTTGAATTTTCTATTAGGAGACTGTGGGTGTTGTTTAAACTTGTGGGGTTTTATTTCTTCCTTCCTTTGTAAGCAATTCACTTGGTTCGGTTTAGGCTGCAAGTTCCAACTTGCCCTCCATGGGCTCTGATTCCAACATCAGTTTAATTTTCAAAGCAGTTCTGAGTCCTGGTCAGTGGCCTAACACGCAATTCAGTTCTCAAAGCCTTTGTTTCCTGTTTAGGGTTGGATCTACTTGGGGGTGAGCCCAGGGCACAACTTTACGGGATCCCTTTCTGAGCCCCTTCCTCTTCACAGTGTTCTCTGCACTCTGTCACTCTCAGACACCCCCTGCCGTGTCCTCTGGCTGGAAAGCCGGGATGTCAGTCTGGTCTGTCTGCTGTGCACTTGCTGCGAACAGGTCTGCCTTCCTGCTGAAGCCAAGGGAGGAGTGAGAGGAATAAAAGAGTACAGGGTTGCAGTTTTAGGACCGAGGCTTGCCTGGGGCTAGGGCCTGAGAAGATAGTAAAACCAACCCAGCCCAGGGGGTAGCTCCCATTCTGCTGTCCCTTAGGGATTCTTTCCCTCAAATAAGAAAGGAAGGGCTTTTCTTGGAGCTCTTTTTATTCTCACTCTGTATTCACTTCCAGAATTTGTGCTGCCTGATCCAGACCAGGAGAAATGGGGGTGGGGTGGGGTGGGGGGAGATCCCCAGACAACTCACCCCAGGATGGTTTCTACTGTGGTCTGTCGGCTGCCATTTATCTTTCAGAGCCTTCAGAAAGCTGCTCTGGGAATTGTGTCCAGAGTTTTTATTTCTTTTTATTTTTCAATTTATTTGCTTCTGAGCAAGTATAATATCCAAAGTTTTTTTTTTTTTGGTTTTTGGCCGGGGCTGGGCTGGGTTTGAACCCGCCACCTCCGGCATATGGGACCAGCGCCCTACTCCTTGAGCCACAGGCGCCGCCCCAAAGTTTTTTTTTTTAAGAAACAGAGGAGTCTCACTTTGTCGCCCTTGGTAGAGTGCTGTGTCATCACAGCTCACAGCAACTTCCAGTTCTTGGGCTTAGGCCATTTTCTTGCCTCAGCCTCCCGAGTAGCTGGAACTACAGGCACCCGTAGCACCCAGCTATTATTATTTATTTTTTTGAGGTATATATATATATGTATATTTTTGCAGTTTTTGGCCAGGGCCGGGTTTGAACCCACCACTTCTGGTATATGGGGCTGGCGCCCTATTTCTTTGAGCCACAGGCGCCGCCCTTATATTATTTATTTATTTATTTTTTTGCAGTTTGGCCAGGGCCAGGTTTGAACCTACCACCCTTGGTATATATGGGGCCGGTACCCTACCCACTGAGCCACAGGCACTGCCCTGTCTCAACGAATTTAAAAAGAGCAAACCAATCCCAAACTCAGCAGAAGAAAAGAAATGACCGTGGTCAGACCAAAACTAACAGAAATTGATAACATAAGAACTGTACAGAAGATCAATTAAATAAAAAGTTGACTCCCTGAAAAGACAAAACTGACAGACCCCCTGCTAGATCAACCCCAAACAGGAAAGGACCCCAGTGAGTTCAATCAGAAATGAAAAAGGAGGTATTACAGCTGATACCGTAGAAACCCAAAATGTCATCCCTGAATACTATAACCCCTCCACCCCATGCACATAAACTAGGGAATTCTGAGGAAACGGATGAGTTCCTGGAAACAACCAACCTCACCAGGCTTAACCAGAAAGAAATAGAACTCATCAACAGACCACCAAACAACAAAATAGAAGCTGAATAGAAGCTGCAGGAAAAAATCTTCTAGTAAAGAAAGTCCTGGACCAGATGGCTTCACAGCCAAACTCTGCCAGACCTAAACAGAGGAAATGGCACCCACAATGCAGAAATTACTTCACAACATCAAGAAGGAAGGAATCCTCCCCAATTCACTCCAGGAAGCAAGTATCATCCTGATACCAAAGCCAGGAAAGGACACAGCAAAAAAGAAAACTGCAGACCAATGTTCCCCACGAATACAGATGCAAAAACTCTTGACCAAATTCTAGCAAACTGGCTGGGCACGGTAGCTCACGCCTGTAATCCTAGCACTCTGGGAGGTTGAGGCGGGTGGATTGCTTGAGCTTACGAGTTGGAGCAAAAGCAAGACCCTATCTCTACTAAAAATAGAAAAAGTGAGGCAAGAGGATCGCTTGAGCCCAAGAGTTGGAGGTTGCTGTGAGATGTGACGCCATGGCACTCTACCCAGGGCGACAGCTTGAGACTCTGTCTAAAAAAAAAATTCTAGCAAACTGCATTCAGCAATGCACAAAACAAAAACAAAAACACAAAACCAAATACAGGGCAGCACCTGTGGCTCAAAGGAGTAAGACGCCAGCCCCATATGCTGGAGGTGGCGGGATCAAACCCAGCACTGGCCAAAAACTGAAAAAAAAAACCAAACACGATCCACCTTGACCAAGTGTGCTCCACCCCAACCAAGGTCCAACACATGAAAATCTACAACTGTGACCTAGCACATAAAGAGAAGCAAAAACAAAGACTGCCTGATCACCAATAGATGTAGAGAAAGCACCTGACAAAATTCAGCACCGTTTTATGATAAGAACTCAATAAAATAGGCATAGAAGGAACATACCCCAAACTATAAAAGCCGTATATGACAAACCAGCCAACATCAAACAGGATGGGGAAAAATGAAAAGTGTTCTTGCCTAGACCCGGAGCCAGACAATATTGTACACTATCATCACTTCCACTCAACATGGTGCTGGAAGTCCCAGCCAAAGCAATTAGACAAGAGAAGGAAACCAAGGGCATCTAAACGGGGACAGAGGAGGTTGGCTAACTTTTCTAGTTTCAGTAGAGACAGGGTCTTGCTCTTGCTCAGGCTGATCTTGAACTCCTAAGTTCAAGTTATCCTCTCGCCTTGGCCTCCCAGGGAAGGGGCTAGGATTACAAGTGTGAACCACAATACCTGGCCAGATTTTTTGGTATTGAAAAATTCTTACATTCCTCAGGTAAGTTTTACTTGATTTTTATATACAGTTGTCCCTCCATATCCTTGGATTCTCTAACCAACCACAACTCAAAAATATTTGAAGAAAAAAAAAAACAAGAAAAGAAAAAATGCAAAAATAATACAAATACAAGTAATACAAATATAACAACTATCTACATAGCATTTATATTGTATTAGGCATTATAAGTAATATAGAGATGATTTAAAGTATTTTGAGGATGTGTATAGATTATGCATAAATACACATGCTCCTTGAGTTATGGTGGGGTCATATCCATATAAACCCATTGTAAATCAGGAATATCATATATTGAATTTATGATGAGTTATCTAGAGATAATCCTATTGTAAATTGAGGAGCTTACTGAATGAGCATTGTTTTCAAACCACCCTAAATTGAATCCCCATAAATCAGGAACTGTCTGTACTATGCTATTTTATATAAGGCACTTGAGCATCTATGAATTTTTACATCCATTGGTGGGGTCTGGGACCAATCCTATGTGGATATTGAGGGTTAACTGTATACACACATTTATAGGGCATGATAGTTTATTTTCAAAAATCATACTATGCTGATGATGATCAGCATACAGATTATGATGGTTTTTCTCTTATTTTTGTATACTGAAATGTTTCAATCATACCAAGAATATTACAGAAATAAAGATCTTAGATAAAATTATATATATATGTATTATGTATGTATATCTGTTAGATTCTGTTACCTATATTTTGTTTTACATCTATGATCACAAGTAAAGTGGTTTTATAACCTTATTTTTTGTTTATTAGGACAAATATAATCTTATTTATTTATCTTTTTGAGACAGAGTCTCACTATGTTGCCCTCTGTAGAGTGCTGTGGCATCACAGCTCACAGCCACCTTAAACTCTTAGGCTTAAGCGATTCTCTTGCCTCAGCCTCCCAAGTAGCTGGGACTACAGGCACCCCCCATAACACCCGGCTATTTTTTGTTGAGGTTGTCATCGTTGTTGTTTAGTTGGCCTGGGCCTGGTTTGAACCCTCCAGCCTTGTTGTATGTGGCTGGTGCCATAACCACTGTGCTATGGGTGTGAAGCCATAATCTTATTCTTTATGTTACTTTTATTTCAGAATACTACGGAGGTATAAATATTTTGGTTACATGACTTGCTTTTGTACATTTAGGGTCTCAGTTAAAAGTGTGCCCCTCACCTGGATAATATGTGTTGTACCCGTTAGGTGTGAATTTACTCCTCCCCTCCTGACTCCTCCCAACCCATTTGCTTTCCGTTGACTTTTATTACCAAATGTACACATGGGTGTTGAGCAATTAATTCCAGTTTAATAGAGAATACATGTGGTGTTTGTTTTTCCATTCTTGTGAAATTTCACTTACAAGAATGGGCTCCAGGCAGTGCCTGTGGCTCAGTGAGTAGGGCGCCGGCCCCATATGCCGAGGGTGGCGGGTTCAAACCCAGCCCCGGCCAAACTGCAACAAAAAAATAGCCGGGCGTTGTGGCGGGCGCCTGTAGTCCCAGCTGCTGGGGAGGCTGAGGCAAGAGAATCGCGTAAGCCCAAGAGTTAGAGGTTGCTGTGAGCTGTGTGATGCCACGGCACTCTACCCGAGGGCAGTACAGTGAGACTCTGTTTCTACAAAGAAAAAAAAAAAAGAATGGGCTCCAGTTCCATCCAGGTTGTTACAAAAGGTTTTACCAGTCATTTTATTTATGGCTGAGTAGTAATCCATAGTATACATAATACCACATTTTGTTAATCCACTCATGTATTGATGGGCTCTTGGGCTGGTTCCACATCTTTGCAATTGTAAATTGTGTTGCAATAAACATTTGAATGCACATGCCTTTTTGACAAAATGAATGTCCTTTGGGTAAATACCCAATAGTGGGATTGCTGGTTATTTGAGGTCTCTTTATATGACTTTCCATAGAGGTTGCACTAGTTTGCAGTCCCACCAACAGCATGTAAGTGTTCCTTTGTCTCCACATCCATGTTAGCATTTGTTGTTTTTATGTTATTCTTATCTGATTTGAGAATTAGAAATTCTAGTCTCATATGGTGGCACCCATAGCTCAGTGGGTAGGATGTTGGCCACATACACTGAGGCTGGTGAGGCTGGCAGTTTGAACCCGGCCCGGCTACAACAAAAAAATAGGCGGTCATTGTGGTGGGCGCCTGTGGTCCCAGCTACTTGGGAGGCTGAGGCAAGAGAATTGCTTAAGCCCAAGAGTTTGAGGTTGCTGTGAGCTGTGACATCACAGCACTCTATGGAGGGTGACAGAGTGAGACTATCTCAAAAAAATAAAAAAAGAAAGAAATTCTAGTCTCATAAAATGAACTGGGTTATTTTTATACTTTTTCTGTTTGCTACTACAGTGTACTAATAGAAATATGATGAAAGCAACATGTGATTTAAACATTTTCTACTAGCCGCTTTTAAGTAAAAAGAAATAAGTGGCTCGGTGCCTGTGGCTCAAGCGGCAAAGGCTTCAGCCACATACACCTGAGTTGGCGGGTTCGAATCCAGCCCGGGCCCACCAAACAATAATGATGGTTGCAACCAAAAAATATCCAGGCGTTGTGGCGGGCGCCTATAGTCCCAGCTACTTGGGAGGAGGAGGCAGGAGACTCGCTTGAGCCCAGGAGTTGGAGGTTGCTGTCAGCTGTGATGCTACAGCACTCTACCCAGGTCAACAGCTTGAGGCTCTGTTTCAAAAAAAAGAAACAAGTAAAATTAATTTTAATAATATAGTATATTTATGCAATCCAGGATGTCCCAAATAGTATCATTTTCACATGTTATCAAAATAAAAATTATGAATAAAATGTTTTACCTCCTTTTTATGTTCTAAGTTTTTGAAATCTGGTGCATATTTTATACTGATAATAGTTTTTATTTCAGAATGAAACTTTTACAAAAAATACCTGATTTGTATTGGGATTTCATAAAATTTACAATTAAAAAAGTAGATTTACAGGGCGGCGCCTGTGGCTCAAAGGAGTAGGGCGCTGGCCTCATATGCTGGCAGGTTCAAGCCCAGTCCCGGCCAGAAATTGCAAAAAATAAAAAGTAGATTTACATACCCAAATTGTTTTGAATGCATGTAAAAGTTTCTAATAGGTACCTCCATAGACTACATAGTTTTTTATTTTTTTGAGACAGAGCCTCAAGCTGACTAGAGTGCCGTGGCATCACAGCTTACAGCATCCTCCAACTCCTGGGCTCAAGCAATTCTCCTGCCGCCTCCCAAGTAGCTGGGACTACAGGCATCCACCACAATGCCCGGCTATGTTTTGGTTGCAGCTGTCATTGTTTGGTGGGCCCTGGCTGGATTCGAACCCTCCAACTCAGGTGTATGTGGCTGGCGCCTTAGCTGCTTGAGCCACAGGCACTGAGCCCGTAGACTACATACTTAAGCTTCCCTTTATATGACGTTGTTGAAAAGATAAAACTACAGGGACAGAGAACACATCAGTGGTTGCTAGGGAGTGGAAGGAGGGTTTGAAAAAAGGAGAGGTATGAGAGAAATTTGGGGGATTAGAGGTTTTGTGTCCTGATTATGGTATTGGTTATATGTGTTCGACTCTTTTTATCTCTTATCAAAACTCACAGAATTGTATACCAAAAGTAGTGAATTTAACTTCATGTTAAAAAGGAAAGGTTTCCACAACTGAATTAAGTTTAAGAAATGATGAACTTAGCAATATTGAAAAAACATTTTCTTTTTTTTCTTTTTTGAGATAGTCTCAAATTATTATTATATAAAATATATAAGATAATTATTTTTTGAGGTATAATAATTTTAATTATTATATGTTTTTTTATATGTAATTATTTTGATTATATTCTTCCTTCTCATGTCTTTGGATTTGGTCTGTTCTTTCTTTTCTTTTCTTTTCTTTTTTTTTTTTTGAGACAGAGTCTCACTATGTCACCCTCGGTAGAGTGCCATGGTGACACAGCTCACAACAACGTCAAACTCTTGGGCTTAAGCGATTCTTTTGCCTCAGCCACCCAAGTAGCTGAGACTATAGGCACCTGCCAAAATGCTTGGCTATTTTTGCTGTAGTTGTCATTGGTGGCCCAGGCTGGATTCAAACCCACCAGCTCTGGTGTATGTGGCTGACACCTTAGCCACTGAACTATAGGCACTGAGCCTGGTCTGTTCTTTTTCTAGCTGTCTGAGTTGAATGTTTATCTCATTTATCTTCAATATTTATTTCCCAGTAAATGTATGTATAGAGGTAAGTATACATTTTCCTTGTGGTGCTACTGGTGGAGTCTCACAAATTTTGACATCTTTTTGGTTCAGTTTTAAGTATTTCTTAAGAGTTGTTTAGACGTATGTATATTATTTACTTTCTTTTTTTTTTTTTTTGAGACAGAGTCTCACTGTACTGCCCTCGGGTAGAGTGCCGTGGTGTCACATGGCTCACAGCAACCTCTAACTCTTGGGCTTACGCGATTCTCTTGCCTCAGCCTCCCAAGCAGCTGGGACTACAGGTGCCCGCCACAACGCCCGGCTATTTTTTTGTTGCAGTTTGGCGGGGGCTGGGTTTGAACCTGCCACCCACCCTCGGCATATGGGGCCGGCGCCCTACTCACTGAGCCACGGGCACTGCCCTACTTTCTAATCTTTGTTTCTTTCTATTTTTCTTTTCTTTTCTCTCTCTCTCTCTCTTAGTTCCCCCTCTCCTACTATGGTTGGGGAACATAGTCAGTATGATACTAAATTTTGGAAATTATTAAAGCTTCCTTTAAGGTGCAACGTATGTTTAATTTTTGTAAATGCTCTGAGTGTCCTTAAAAATTTAATTCTCTATTGATGGTGGAGATATACACATATGAGTTTTAACAATTAAGTTTTTGAACTTGCCACTGTGCACTTACATTAGCAGCACTGTACAAACAACTAGGTAAGGTTTTTCATAACCTTGGTATATCAGCGTCTTGCAGCTGTGTTTGTGTTGACATGTGGTGGTGTCTTGCTGAGTGGCATTCATTATTGTGGTTGTGTGTTTCTGTGTGTTTTACGACAACAGCTCTGATGGTCATTCCAGAAAAAGAGTTCCAAAATTGCTTTGAAGGGTGAACTAGATGCTAGCATTGGTGCATACCTTCCCACGGGGAGTACTTTAAAGGTGACCATAGTGATACTCAGCAATGAGGTATGTAGTACTTTTTCTAGGATGAGTTTGTAAACTTAATTGTCAGACTTTGTATGATGACAGCTCTAATGGCCATTCCAGAAAAAGAGTTCCAAAACTGCTTTGAAGGGTGGACTAGGTGCTGGCATAGCTTCCTGAGGGGAGTACCTAACAGATGACTGCAGTGATATTCAGCAATGAGGTATGTAGCAGTTTTTCTAGGATGAGTTAAAAAATTTAATTGTTAGACCTCATATACATAAATATGATATTGTCCAGGTTTTTCATATCTCCCCTTTTTTTTTTTTTTTTTTTTTTTTTTTGGCCGGGGCTGGGTTTGAACCCACCACCTCCGGCATATGGGACCAGCGCCCTACTCCTTGAGCCACAGGCGCCACCCTCTCCCCTTATTTTTTATCTGCTTAGTTTATTGGTTTCTGAGAGACATGTGTTAAAATTATTATTTTAGCTACTGCTTCCTGTAGTTCAGTCAGTTTCCAGGAAGATATACTAACATTATTGACAATTCCTCTGGACATTCTTCCAGTTGTGGCTGTCCCTAACTTGAGACTCTATGTCTATATGGATATATATATATTTTTCTGTACTCAAATTTAGGAACTGAAGTTTGGACTGAGCCTCAAGAACTGGGAGCAATAAAGTTCCGTTGCTTATAAGACACCTAATCTAGCAGCCTGTGCAGACTAAGACAGAAATCATTCGTACAGCTTTGATACATAAGAATGACCTGATCTGGGTGGTGCCTGTGGCTCAGTGAGTAGAGCGCCAGACCCATATATCAAGGATGGCAGGTTTGAACCCAGCCCCAGCCAAACTGCAATAAAAAAATAGCTGGGCGTTGTGGTGGGCGCCTGTAGTCCCAGCTTTTCAGGAGGCTGAGGCAAGAGAGTCACCTAAAACCAAAAGCTGGAGGTTGCTGTGAGCTATGATGCCACAGTACTCTACTGCAAGAAGGTCCAGGAGAGTGAAACCTGAGATGGAGGAGAGTAAGGAGAGTGTGGTTGGAAGTGGCCTGGAGCAGGTGAGATGTGAAGGCTGTTTGGAGGGGCTGAGTGTCAGGGGAAGGCAGGGACTGTGGTGGTGCAGGTCATGTTAGGGTGGGAGCTGGTGAGGGTGCAGTCCTGGGCTTTGAGGACAGAGGGGCAAGGGATGGAGTAGACTTCTGGAGATGGGAGTGAGTCAGCCTAGGAATGCTCAGTGTGGCTTGGGCAGGACCAAGAGCCTCTTGAGGTTCACAGTCATGAACTGAAGTGAGACCTGTCACATGGACGTGGCTCGTAATTCTTTCAGCCACATTCGTCTGGGGAGCTGGATGTCACTGGGTTGAGGATTTTCTGAGTTCAAGGAAGTGAGAGGGGCAGGGAGTCAGGGTGTGTGCAGGAGGTGATGGCAGTTATGATGAAGTTAGCTCTTCTTCTTTTTTTTTTTTTTGAGACAGTCTCTCACTATGTCGCCCTTGGTAGAGTGCTATGGCGTCACAACTCACAGCAACCTCAAACTTTTGGGCGTAAGTGATTCTCTTGCCTCAGCCGCCCAAGCAGCTGGGACTACAGGCACCCACCACAACGCCTGGCTATTTTTTGGTTGTAGTTGTCATTGTTGTTTGGCAGGCCCAGGCTGAATTCAAACCCACCAGCTCCAGGGTATGTGGCTGGCACCCTAGCTGCTGAGCTACAGGCGCCGAGCCAATGTTAGCTCTTCTAGTCCATCTTTTGGATCATGAGTTGTGTGGCCAGCAGCATCTGCTTTATTTTTCATTACCTCCACTGAATCGCATAGTCTGAATATATTATGTACAACACATGTGTGCAAAATAAAAATGATAAGAAAATAGAGTAAAAATATAGAACATTCATATACAACTAGATATCAAAAATGAATAGAAAATAAAAATTTCTGTAGTGAGGACCCTTAAGGAGAGTCGAGAAGAGATTGCAAAGAAACAATAAGAAAAAATAGAAAGGGCTCAGTGCCCATAGCACAGTGGTTGTGGTGCCAGCCACTTACACCCTGGCTGGTGGGCTTAAACCAGCTAAAGAACAATGACAACTGCAACACAAAAAAATAGCCCAGCGTTGTGGTGGGCTCCTGTAGTCCCAGCTACTCGAGAGGCTGAGGCAAGAGAATTGCTTAAGCCCAAGAGTTGGAGGTTTCTGTGAGCTGTGACGCCACACCACTCTACCCAGGGGAACATAGTGAGACTCTGTCTCCAAAAAAAAAGGAAAAAATAGAAAGGATTTCGGAGGCCAGGCATGGTGATTCACACTTGTAATCCTAGCACAGCACTCTAGGAGGCTGAGGCAGGTGGATTGCCTGAGCTCATGAGTTTCTAGACCAGACTGAGCCAAAAAATTGTCTCTAAAAATAGCCAGGGGTGGCTTGGGGCCTGTAGCTCAGCGGCTAGGGCACCAGCCACATACACCAGAGCTGTCAGGTTCAAACCCAGCCCGGGCCTGCCAAACAACAATAACAACTACAACCAAAAAATAGCCGGGTGTTGTGGCAGGTGCCTGTAGTCCCAGCTGCTTGGGAGACTGGAGGCAAGAGAATCACTTAAGCCCAGGAGTTTGAGGTTGCTGTGAGCTGTGATGCCACAGCACTCTACCGAGGACAGCATAGTGAGACTCTGTCTTAAAAAAGAAAAAAAGCCAGGGGTTGTGGTGGAGCCTGTAGTCCCAGCTACTTGGGAGATTGAGGCAAGAGAATTGCTTGAGCCTGAGAATTAGAAGTTGTCTACAAAGTGTGGCAAAGTGAGACTCTTTCTCAAAAAAAGAAAAAAAAAAAAAGGATTTGGAATATATATATATATATCCCATTTAACACTAGGCTGATAAGAATGTTATGCTGATTTTGATCTTCTAATCAAATCAATAATATACCTGTCTATCTCTTTGAAGGTTCTCATTCTAGTGTTCTTTTTTTTTTGAGACAGAGCCTCAAGCTGTCGCCTTGGGTAGAGTGCTGTGGCATCACAGCTCACAGCAACCTCCAACTCCTGGGCTCAAGTGATTCTCCTGCCTCCACCTCCCAAGTAGCTGGGACAACAGGTGCCTGCCACAGCGCCTGGCTTTTTTTTTTTTTTTTTTGGTTGCAGCTATCATTGTTGTTTGGTGGGCCTGGGCTGGATTCGAACCCACCAGCTCAGGTGTATGTGGCTGGAGCCTTAGCCACTTGAGCCACAGGTGCCAAGTCTCTAGTGTTCTTTTTTGATGCAATTGTTAGGACTAGGCTAAAGTAGAAAAATACCAGTTAACTCCTGACAAATTCCTGGGCTAGAAGCCCTTGATAAAATGGAGTAAGTCTGGTTCACTCCCAAGATAGATAGGAAAGTACTAACTTGTTGCTTGACTAACTTCTGGGCCTGGGAAATGAATCAACTGTCCCCAGACTCACCTTTAGACTATAGCAGGTGGAGAGAATACTGAAACAAAAATGAATGGAGGAAAAGTACTGGAACTAAGATGTATGGAAAATATTAAAACAAAGATGTATGATGTATGGCTATCTAACTGCAAAATTCTGCTTCTGTACAATGCTTGCTTGCTACCCCCACCTGAATGCACCTGGGCAGCCGGCATGCCAACCAGGATGCAGGCTAAGCCTTAAAAACCCAACCCCTTAAGCACTCAGGGCTGCTCTCAGAAACTCCATGTTGGGACACTGAGGCAGTTGCCAGCTGGCTCTTCAATAAATTTACTCTGCTGTAAATTTGGCTTGTTTGGCAGTGTGGTCTTTGTAAAACTCCTGGGCACATTTGGAGGCCCCAGTGAGATCCTCCAGACCCTGGCACTGCCAATCCTCAGATGGCCTCTAGGACAGGCTGTGGTCCCTCTGAGGGGAGGTGTCACCTGGAAACATTCCAAGGCCCTCAGAGGACCCAGAGCCCTCAGGAGACTGGCTGACAACCACCCCTAAATTCATCTGTGAGTTCACCTCTGGAGGTAAGCTATTTAAACATCTAGTTTTGGCTAGTGTCTGAAGATATTTAGTGTAACTATTTTTTTTTAATTGTTAAATCATAGCTGTGTACATTAGTGCAATCAAGGGGTACAATGTGCTGGTTTCATATACAATCTGAAATATTCTCATCAAACTGTTCAACGTAGCCTTCATGGCATTTTCTTAGTTATTTTATGTAGACATTTGTATTCTGCCTTTAGTTAAGTTTCACCTGTACCCATTCTAAGATGCAGCATAGGTGTGGCCCCACCCATTTCCCTCCCTCCACCCTAACCTCCCCCCTCCCTTCCCCTTCCTTGGCCCTTTCCTCATAGTCTTGTGCTATAGTTGGGTTATAGCCTTCATGTGAAAGCTATAATTTAGCTTCATAGTAGGGCTGAGTACATTGGATACTTTTTCTTCCATTCCTGAGATACTTTGCTAAGAAGAATATGCTCCAGCTCCATCCATGTAAACATGAAAGAGGTAAAATCTCCATCTTTCTTTAAGGCTGCATAATATTCCATGGTATACATGTACCACAATTTGCTAGTCCATTTGTGGGTCGATGGGCACTTGGGCTTCTTCCATGACTTAGCAATTATGAATTGGGCTGCAATAAACTTTCTGGTATAGATGTCTTTGTTATATTGTGATTTTTGGTCTTCTGAGTATAAACCTAGTAAAGGAATTATAGGATCGAATGGCAGGTCTATTTTTAGGTCTCTAGGTATTCTCCAAACGTCCTTCCAGAAGGAACATATTAGTGTGCATTCCCACCAGCAGTGTAGAAGTGTGCCCTTTTCTCCACATTCACCCTTCTCCACCCTTTTCAAACATCTGGTTTGGGGATTTTGTTATGTGGGCTACTCTTACTGGGGTTAGGTGTTATCTCAAAGTAGTTTTGATTTGCATTTCTCTGATGATTAAGGATGATGAGCTTCTTTTCATGTGTTTGTAGATTGTGCATCTGTCTTCTTTAGAGAGGTTTCTCTTCAAGTCTCTTGCCCACCCTGAGATGGGATCACTTGTTCTTTTCTTGCTAATATGTTTGAGTTCACTGTGGATTCTGGTTATTAAACCTTTGTTGGAGACATAATCTACAAATATCTTCTCCCATTCTGAGGGCTGTCTGCTTGCTTTACTTACTGTGTTCTTGGCTGTACAGAAGCTTTTTAGTTTGATCAGGTCCCAGTAGTGTATTTTTGATGCTGCTTCAATTGCCCTGGGGGTCCTTCTCATAAAGTATTCGCCCAGGCTGATTTCTTCAAGCATTTCCCCTGCATTCTCTTTCAGTATTTTTATAGTTTCATGTCTTAATTTTAAATGTTTAATCCAGTGAGAGTCTATCTTAGTTTATGATAAAAGTTTCAGTCTTTTACAGGTCACCAGCCAGTTCATCCAGCACCATTTGTTAAATAGGGAATCTTTTCCCCACTGAATGTTTTTAATTGGCTTGTCAAAGATCAAATAATGGTAAGTAGCTGGGTTCATCTCTTGGTTCTCTATTCTGTTCCATACATCTACCTCTCTGTTTTTGTGTCAGTCCACGCTGTTTTGATCACTATCAATTTATAGTATAGTCTGAGATCCAGTGGCGTGATTTCTCCTGCTTTGTTTTTATTTCTGAGTAATGTCTTGGCTATTTGAGTTTTTTTCTGATTCCATTTAAAACAAAGTATTATTTTTGCTAGATATTTAAAGTATGGCAGTGAAGCTTTAATAGGGATTGCATTAAAATTGTATATTGCTTTGGGTAGTATGGACATTTTAACAAAGTTGATTCTTCCCAGCCATGAGCATGGTATGTTTTTCCATTTGTTAACATTTTCAGCTATTTCTTTTCTTAGAGTTTCATAGCTCTCTTTATAGAGATCTTTCATGTCCTCTGTTAGGTAAACTCCCAAATATTTCAACTTCCTTGGCACTACTGTAAAGGAATAGAGTCCTTGACTATTTTTCAGGTTGACTATTATTGGTATATATAAAGGCTACAGATTTATGAATGTTAATTTTGTAACCTGAGACACTGCTGTATTCCTTGATCACTTCTAAGAGTTTTGTAATAGAATCCCTGTTGTTTTCCAGACATACAATCATCATCTGTGAAGAGTGAAAGTTTGATCTCTTCTGACCCTATATGGATACCTTTGGTGGCCTTTTCTTGCCTAATTGTGATGGCTATGACTTCCATTACAATGTTAAAAAGCAGTGGAGACAATGGGCAACCTTGCCTGGTTCCTGGTCTGAGTGGAAATGATTTCAGTTTAACTCCATTCAATATGATATTGGCTGTGGGTTTGCTGTAGATGGCCTCTATTAGTTTAAGAAATGTCCCTTCTATACCTATTTTTTTAAGTGTTCTGATCATGAAAGGATGCTGGATATTATCAAAAGCTTTTTATGCATCAATTGAGAGAATCATATGGTCTTTGTTTTTTAATTTGTTTATGTGCTGAATTATATTTATAGATTTATGTACATTGAACCAGTCTTGAGACCCTGGGATAAAACCCACCTGGTCATGGTATATAATTTGTTTGATGTGTTGCTGGATTCTGTTTGTTAGGATCTTGTTGAATATTTTTGCATCAATATTCATTAGTGATATTGATCTATATATTTTTTTTCTTGTTGGGTCTTTTTCTGGTTTGAGGATCAAGGTGATGTTTGCTTCATAGAATGTGTTGAGTACTATTCCTTCTTTTTCTGTATTTTGGAAAAGGTTGAGTATTATAGGTACTAGTTCCTCTTTAAATGTTTGGTAGAATTCTGATTTGAAGCCATTCTGTCCCAGGCTTTTCTTTTTAGGGAGATTTTGTATAGTTGATGCTATTTCAGAACTTGACATAGGCCTGTTCAACATTTCCACTTCATTCTGGCTAAGTCTAGGAAGGTGGCGTGCTTCCAAGTATTGGTCTATTTCCTTCACATTTTCATATTTCTGAGAATAGAATTTTTTGTAATATTAATGATTTTTTTGAATTTCCTAGGAGTCTGTTATTTCATCTTTACCATTTCTGATTATTGAAATTAGAGATTTTACTCTTTTTTCCCTGGTTAGGTTAGCCAAAGATTTATCTATTTTATTGACCTTTTCAAGAAACCAACTTTTTGATTTATTGTTCTGTTGTATAATCCTTTTGTTTTCAATTTCATTTAGTTCTGCTCTGATTTTGGTTATTTCTTTTCTTCTGCTGCGTTTGGGATTGGAATGTTCTTCCTTTTCCAGTTGCTTGAGATGTCCCATTAAGTTGTTAACTTCCTCTCTTTCTGTTCTCTTGAGGAAGGCTTGCAGTGGTATAAATTTCCCTCTTAGGACTGCCTTTGTGGTATCCCAGAAGTTCTGATGGTGCATGTCTTCATTATCATTTTGTTCCAAAAATTTGGTAATTTCCTTCTTAATCTTGTCTCTGACCCAGCTATCATTCAGCATAAGGTTATGTAGCTTCCATGTTTTTGTATGTGTATGCAGGTTCCTGTTACTGTTGAGTTCAACTTTTATTCCATGATGGTCCGAGAAGATGCAAGGAATAATTTCTATTCTTTTTTTTAAATTTTTTTTGTAGAGACAAAGTTTCAGTCTATCACCCTCGGCAGAGTGCCGTGGCGTCACACAGCTCACAGCAACCTCCAACTCCTGGGCCCAGGCAATTCTCCTGCCTCAGCCTCCCGAGTAGCTGGGACTACAGGCGCCTGCCACAGTGCCCGGCTATTTTTTTGTTGCAGTTTGGCTGGGGCTGGGTTTGAACCCGCCACCCTTGGTATATGGGGCCGGCGCCCTGCTCACTGAGCCACAGGCGCTGCCCAATAATTTCTATTCTTTTAAATTTGCTGAGGTTAGAATTGTGACCTAAGATGTGATCAATTTTGGTGTATGTTCCATGGGCTGATGAGAAGAATGTGTATTCAGTTTCATTAGGATGAAATGTTCTGTAGATGTCTGTTAAATCCAATTGTTGAATGGTTAAGTTTAAGTCTAAAATTTCTTTGTTTAGCTTCTTTTTTTATGGTGAAATTTATATATTTAGAATTGGCTAGCTGGACTTGGTTTAGATGATCCCAATTTTGTTGGCAACATCCAAAGCATCATAATCAGGAGCCAGTAGAACATATGCCTTCTTCTCACCATCAGGCCTGATCAGGATGTTGACCTGGCCACATCGATGTCATCAAGCTTCTTCACAGCCTGTTTGATCTTGTGCTTGTTGGCTTTGACATCCACAATGAACACAAGTGTTGTCTTCTATCTTCTTCATGGCAGACTCAGTGGTCAGGGGGAACTTGATGATGGCATAATGGTCAAGCTTGTTTTTCCTGGGGGCACTCTTCCAAGGATATTTGGGCTGCCTCTGGAGTCTCAGAGTCTTTGGCCACCGGAAGGTGGGTGATGTATGGATCTTTTTTTTTTGTGGCTGTGGATGACTTTTAGCACTGCCTTCTTGGCCTTCAATGCCTTTGCATTGGCTTCAGCTTTGGGAGGGGCAGGAGCTTCCTTCTTTGCTTTTGGTGCCATCTTGTGATAAGAGCTGCTTAGCTTCTTATTGGAGGATCTATCCAAAGGAGTGTCAAAATCTCCAACTATTATGGTGCTAGAGGAAATCAAGTTGCTCACATCTGTTAGAGTCTATCTTATAAATTGAGGCACATTCTGGTTGGATGCATAAATGTTAATAATTGAAATATTATCATGTTGAGTGTTATCCTTAACAAATATGAAGTGACCATCATTATCTTTCCTTACTTTTGTTGGTTTAAAGCCTATTGTATCTGTGAATAAGATTGCAACACCTGCTTTTTTCTGATTTCCATTTGCCTGAAATATAGATGACCATCCCTTCACCCTGAGTCTATATTTATCTTTTAAGGTAAGATGAGATTCTTGTATGAAGCAGATATCTGGTCTGAGTTTTTGTTTCCAGTCAGCCAAACTGTGCTTCTTTAGAGGATAATTTAAACCATTCACATTAATTGTAAATATTGATAAGCCAGGTAGAATTTGGGTATCGAGTTTTTCAAAAGACCAGTGGACATTTTTAATCCTTTCACCACTGTGGAAGTTGAAATTTGATCAAAAGTTTCTGAGTGAGTTTACTTTGGTGTTGGAGGATTGTGCTGGTCATTATTGAGGATAGGCCTGAGAGTATCCTGAAGAGCTGGTTTAGTTATGGCAAATTTCTTCAACATGTGAATATCATAAAAGTATTTAATTTCTCCATCATAAATGAAACTCAGTTTAGTTGGATACAGGATCCTGGGTTGAAAGTTATTTTGTTTTAGGAGATTAAAAGTCAATGACCACCCTCTTCTGGCTTGAAAGGTTTCAGCAGAGAGATCTGAAGTCATTCTAATATTCTTCATTCTATTTAGTATTCAATATTAGTCATTCTAATATTCTGGTTTTCTTATGTCTGGCTGCTTGCAGAATTTTCTCCTTCATGTTAACTTTGGTGAACTTAATTATAACGTGCCTGGGTTGAGTCATGCTGGGGTTCTGAAAATGTCTTCTATCTGAATTTCAGAATCTCTTGGCATGTCCGGGAAGTTCTCCTTCATTATCTCATGAAGTAGAGCATCTGTGTTTTTGAAGCAATCTTGTTGCCTTCAGGAATTCCTATAAGGTGAACATTAGTTTTCTTCAAATTATCCCAGAGCTCTCTGAGAGAATGATCCATTTTTGATCTCCACTTCTCTTCCTCTTTGAGTGTTTGGGAGCATTCAAAAGCTTTGTCTTCAGTGTCAGAAATCCTTTCTTTTGCTTGCTCCATTCTGTTACTGAGGGATTCTACTGTATTTCTCTGATCTTTGAGGGCTGCACATTCTTGTCTCAATGTATCAAAATATTTGGTAATTTTGTCTTTGAATTCATTGAATTCTTGAGACAACTTTGAAATGCTCCTTGAATTTCTAATTCCAACTTTACCTCCATTCTATTAATCTTATTTGCAATCCAAATTCTGAATTTGATTTCTGACATCTCAGCCATTTGTTTATGAATGGGATCTTCTGTTGTGTCCACCATGTCATTCCTTGGGGGAGTTGATCTACTCTGGTTATTGTGTTACTGGAGTTTTTCCACTGATTCCACCCCACGATTATTTTACACCATTTGGCTAAATGAGCAGATAAGGTGAAGTTGGGTTGGGGGGCTCTTGGAGTAGTGATTAACCAGCCCTTTGCCCAAGATCTTGGACTGGTGTCTGTACCTTTTCCCCTAGAGCTTTGCAAAGGACCCATTCAGTGCTATTGCCTGAGACACTGGGGACCTGCTTGGTGTGGTGGGGCTCTGTCTTATTTTTCAGCTGGTCTCTGTCCTACCCTAGTGAATCAGTTACTCTGGGATGAAGTCTCAGCTGTGGAGAAATACCAGCAATTAAGTCAACCTGTGCTCCACTGGCAATAACTGGAAAAGGAAAATCAAATCTTCTTACAACCACACATCCAAGGTACCACTTTGGATAGTCCTCGGATGATTGGCCCAGTTCAAGAGATCCAAATCAATTGTCCCAGTCAGCACCTGGTCTCAAGTGGGAGAGTTCAAAAGATCTCCAGCAACTAGATAGCAGGGGTCTGCTGGCAGCTCAAGTATGACTCACTCTGGTGTTCTGTGGAGTCAGAAGGACACCCAGCAAATGAATTAGTCTGGGAAGTTTGATGGCTCCTTCCCCACCTCTGTCACACCTAGTTACTGGTAACTCTGTAGGGCTGTGATCCAGTTCCCTCCAATGAGCAGATGTGCCAGGGGTTTGCACCTGCCTGAGTCACAGGGAGATCTATGTCTCCTTGGCCAGGCCACCACACTCTGCCATCATCTGGCTGGGGGAACTGGGGCCTGACAACCTCGAGTGCTTAATGGAAGCTGTGGCAATTCACTCAGTTCCAGCCCGCCCCTGATTGATGTTGCTGACTCTTCTATTTTTGCAGAATTTGTGTTTCTGTCCCAGCTATAGTCCCCTGTGGACCAGGCATTGTTTGAGTTCATAGAAACTGTGACTCAGCCCTGATCTGTACCGTTGCCTGGAGCTGGCATGTCTGTCTCCATTGCACTCTGTGTTGGGACGGGCATGGTTAGAGCTCACACTCAACTCTCAGTTCCTTCCTCTCTCCCCACCTGCTTTTGTCTCAGTGATGATCTCCTGGGAGCTGGGTGCTTCTTAGGCTCACTAAAGCAGTCCTTCTGACTCAGCCCTGCACTGGGAGTATGCTGTCTCTGTGCATGCTCTGCCCAGGCAGGTACCGCCTCAGGCATACCCTTTATTCATGGGGCCTGTGTTTCCATCCCAGATCTTTTCCACCCATGGCTGCCACTGGAGAAGATGGTTGGCCTTCTCTGGTTGCCCAGAGAGGCAGGGAGTGTCTCTCCAAAATATCCTCAGGTGTGTGAGCCCTATTGTTCCCACAACTACTGCTGCTGCTCTGTGCCAAGGGGCACTGCTTCTCCCTCTCCCACATGGTTCCCTCATTCCGCCGTCTTCTCCTTTCACCCATGATGCAGAATCAGCACAGACCTGCAACAGCCCATGCCTTGTCCACACCTCTCGAGAAAATGCCCAAGAATCTGGACTCCATGGGGGACAGGCTTCCAGACCTCAGGGTGAATGTGGAGGGGAGTGCTGGGAGTTCAGAATTATGGGTAGAGAAAATATACAGTTTTATACAGTTTTATGCCTGGCAGGAGAGTGCCATAGCACACTGGGGAAGGAGTTCTGGTTTTTAGAGAGTCTCTGCTGTGGGATAAAATAGGAAGAGATCTGAACTCTGCTCACTTGTTTGTAGAAAGTATACTGTGAGCCATTCTCATGGGGGAAGGGACTCTCATCCAGTTGGTGATGGGTTTTGTATTTATTGTTTGTTTCCTTGGGGTTGTAGCTTGCCTCAGCAGGGTTGATGTGCGTTTTCAACCTTCTCTCATGGCTCAGCTCCAAACCATCAGCTTACTTGCTAAACTTCTGTCCTTTAACTCTCCTTCTTGATGGGAGCCTCTGTGAAGAGCTGGCTCCAGTTGGCCATCTGCCTCTGCCCCCCATATTGGTCTATCTTAATGTATATTATCAGCAATAACTGACTGAGTCCAAAGTTGTCCTTCAAAAAAAATATTAAGAGGAACTGAAACAAACTTCTAGAACTTTGATTTAAAATTTAACATGTCCATGAGTATTGTTAACCTAACTTCGAACAGAACAGAAATCAGTTACATGGGACTGGGCTAGTTTGTTATAGCTTTTTCTTTAAAATATTGCTGATTCTGTCTGTGTTCTATTTTGCAGAAGTCAAGAAAACCATTTTCTGTTTTGTAAACCATTTGTAACTTTCAGCAATGTATGTTATAAACAAAATTTGAAACATTTATTTTTCTCTGTCCTTAATTTCTCCACAATTTAATAGCCATTTGTAAGTATTCGTAATGTCTAACAGCACAATTATTTGCATAAGTTGAAAAAGAATCTGTTTTGTTCTATAGGACATAAGAAAAACACTGGTTATTTTATCAAGGATTTGGCTGGAATAGCATTCCAAAAGATGTCCAAACTGTGTTAAGAAATTAAGGTTAACTTTATTTTATTTTATTTATTTATTTTTTTTGCAGTTTTTGGCCGGGGCTGGGTTTGAACCCGCCACCTCCGGCATATGGGACCAGCGCCCTACTCCTTGAGCCACAGGCGCCGCCCAAGGTTAACTTTATAATAAAGCCCTTTGGAAAAACTAGCCAGATACCCATCAGCACTCACTGGCGCATCCACACTGGGGAGACCCTGTACAAGTGTGCAGAATGTGAGAAAAGCTTCAGCAACAGCTCCCAGTTCAGTGCCCACTGGAAAACCCACACTGGGGAAAAGCCTTACAAGTGTTCTCAATGTGAGAAAAGCTTTACTAAGAACTCTGCTCTCACTTGCCATCAGGTAGTACACATAAAAGAGATAACTGTCATCACAGGAAGTGAGAGGTATGTTGTAAGTTTGTAGGAAACCTGAGAAACCAATTCCTTAGGTCCATGTGCGTTCCTTCTGCTTGTGGAGAGATCTAGCCAATCCATGGGTTAGTAAGTGGACTTACTGACAACTGGATCTTAAGAACCATGTCCAGGAACAGGAATTAGCATAAAGATGCTGACCTCTTCTGGCTCTGCCTGTGACTTCAGAGTCCTGTCTTACTGTGACTTAAAGTTTGCTACAATGGGGAGAATGATGTAGGATCCATAACAGGGAGGAAACCAGGGTCTCCCTGTTGCCAACATTGAGAATGTTTTCGTAAATGACTTAATCTTCGAGGAAACAGAACATCTAGGTTAATCTTTGTAAGATCGCTCACTTTACCATCACCCCTACCTTAGTTCCTGATTATCTTTTACAGTAAATGGTTGTAAACATTACTATTTATGGTGAAAATAAGGGTATTTCTCCCTCTAAAAAAAAACAAAATGAGAAGAGTCTGTGGACCACCTGCCGTATATCCCAGACTTGTGTTTAATGTCAACTCATAAAATAAAACGTAACTGTTTTACTAAATTGATCTATTAAATAAAATTAAGAAACTGGCCAAGGAGTATAAAATTGTATACAATAATCATTTTTACTCTGAAACCTTGAAACCCAACAAAAATTACCTATTGGCCACACTAGAAAATTTCTACAGTATTAAATATTATCAATTCTGTAGTAACTCTTGAAAATATGTATTATCTTAAAAATTGTGCTAAGTTTATAAATAAGAATACTAATGTTCTCATTATGTAAACCTTAGCCTCAAAATCCAGAACTTATAAATGTTTGTAAATAATGGCTAAATGGTTTCATACTCTTAAAACGATCAACATGCCCTGCTCCAGCCACATACTGGAAGCACGGCTGAAGCCTGAGGAAACTCTTCATGGAACTTGTCTTAATTAAACTTTAAACTTTGGGAAAAGAGAAAAAATATATAATCTCTGTACCCACACCACTCCTTCTCCTCCTCCTGGCAGTAGGCTCCTGCATTTTGAATCAACTTACTGCTTATGTTAACTTATGATAATTAAAAATCAATACAACCCTGTACCCAACCTTGTACCCACCACTGAGTCAATGATTTGACTCCCAAGAGAGGAAAAGGGGAACTTGTTAGGCCTAGGCTAACGTAGGAAAATACCGGTTAACTTCTGACAAATTCCTGGGCTGCAAGCCCTCAACAAAATGGAGTAAGTCTGGTTCACTCCCAAGACAGACGGGAAAGTACTAACTGGTAGACTAACTCCTGGGCCAGGAAATGAATCGACTGTCCCCGGACTAACCTTTAGGCAATACCAGGTGGAGAGAATACTGAGACAAAGATATATGGAGGAAAAGTACTGGAACTAAGATGTATGGGAATATTAAAACAAAGATGTATGATGTATGGCTAACTAACTGCACAATTCTGCTTCTGTACGAAGCTTGCTTGCACCCCCACCTGAATGCACCTGGGCAGCCTGCGTGCCAACCAGGATGCAGACTAAGCCTTACAAACCCAACCCCTTATGCACTTGGGGCTGCTCTCAGAAACCCCATGTTGGGACGCTGAGGCAGTTGCCAGCTGGCTCTTCAATAAAAAGACTGTGCTGTAAATTTGGCTTGTTTGGCAGTGTGGTCCTGGGCACAGCACTATCTTTTGTTTCTTTCTCTGAAGCCTGAATCTCTAGGAGCAGGGACTATGGTGGGTAAGTCTCCTTCCCCGGATCATTCCCATAAGTGCCACCCAGTTTGGTCTTGAGCCAGTGGCATTTTGGCATCACCAGGGAATCTGTTGGAAATGCAGATTCCTAGGTTCCTCCTCAGACCCCTAAATCTCTGGGGTGGGGCCCAGGAATGTGCATAATCTCTAGCGCCCCAGGGGACTCTGTTAGAACAGTATTCTCTGTGGCCTGTCTCCTCCTGCTCCTGTCTTGGGCTTTATGAGTGTGGGCCACTCCAGACTTGGGCTGGCCAGGACCTACATTGGGCTGCATGTAGGCGCTCCCATCTGAGAGGGAGAGCCTGCAGGCTGCAGGGCCCCTGAAGTGGAACTGGGTGGGGGTGGGAGGGAAAGGACTGAAAAACCCCAGGGGTGCCCCCAGTTGTCATAGAGAATGAAGAGTGGCCTGCCTCCTAGCCAGCTGCCACAGCTGGGCAGTGGGCTTCAAAGCATGCTGGTGGGCACAGGCACCAGCCTGTCTTGTGCTGCTAGGACACTGGGATCAGGCTTCATTCTCCTGATGCTGGGACACCACCCTGAGGAAAAGGAGAGAAGGACGGGAGGATGAATCCTGCATGACCTTAAAAGGGGCTGAGTTTTCCTGGGAAGCACTAGATTATATTTTCAGAAGGTGGAATCAGAAATTAAAATTGAATTATGGAAGCTAGAGCTACATTTTGTACATGCGACTTTTGATTCTGAGAATTTGTACTTGCTCTATTTATACTTGAATGCAAAAGTACAGGCAGTCCCTGGATTATGGAGGAGGAGACAACGTTTCTGAGAACGTCTTTGTGTGTAACTTGGATCCCTGATGAACAGTGCATAGAGGGTAATAATAATAATAACAACATTATGTTGCTTCTCGGCCTCTTGGCTTAGATCAGGTGTGGTAACCATATTAGATTGGCTCAGATGTGACAAGGACAATACGGTGAAATACTGTAATAATAATGCCCCATGCTGTAATAAGTTACAGAAACTATTCTGCTTTTTCTTTTAATACAGAGCATAAAAACAAACTTATACAAAAGGTTTAGATAGGAGACAGAAGAAATTCCAAAAAAGAATATTAAAATTTAATACTTACCTTGCATTAACACTAGGCTAATAAGAATGTTATGCTGATTTTGATCTTCTAATCAAATCAATAATAACCTTTTGATTTTAATTATTAATCTACTATGCTGCTTAGTAATAATTGATGCTTTCATTGGAGCCCTGCCTTTCACATGTTCCATTATTTTCACTTTGTCCTTTCTAATTGTTCCAACAGTGGGGAGATGAAGCCTAATGCTTTTCCAGGGAATGATAGCATCTGGCTTTTCTCCCAATGCTTAATTATTTTATTTTATTTAAGAGTCTCATTATGTTGACCTTAGTAGAGTGCCATGGTGTCATAGCTCATAGCAACCTCTAACTCTTGGGCTTAAGATATTCTCTTGCTTCAGCCCCCCAAGTAGCTGGGACTATAGGAGCCCGCCACAACGCCCGGCTATTTTTTTGTTGCAGTTGTCATTGTTGCTTAGTAGGTCCGGGACGGGTTTGAACCAGCCAGCCTGGGTGTATGTGGCTGGCGCCCTACCCACTGAGCTACGGGCACCACCATAATGCTTAATTATTTCTACTTTCATTCCATTGTTTTCTTTTCTTTTCTTTTTTTTAGACAAAGTTTCACTATGTCACCCTCAAATTTCCGAGCTGAAGTAATCCTCCTGCCTTGGCCTCCAAGTCACTGGGCCTATGGGACTACCATGCCCAGCTAATTTTTCTGTTTTTAGTAGAGACAGGTTCTTGTTCTTACTCAAGTTGGTCTCAAACTACTGAGCTCAAGTGATCCTCCTTGGCCTCCCAGAGTGCTAAGATTACAGACATGAGCCACTGCCCCTGGCCTGTAATCACCTTTCTCTTTGCCAAAAGCTCACTTGGACTTGCAGTAGACTTTGCCTTTGGAGGCATGGTCATAAGGGTAAACAGAGACTCAGAAAACTGAATAAGGAAGTTAAGACTAAAGTGATGCTATGCACAAGGGGCTGTATAAGCAATAGGACTAGCCAGCTGGCATGAGGGTTTGTTTACATTTGTGGAAGAAACTAGTTTATGAATTTTTGAATTTAATTATTTTATTATAATTTATCCTTATGGGGAGCTTTGGGAGTCCATTCATAAGTACGAAATGCTGTAACTTAGGTCATCTGTAACCTGAGGATTGCCTGTATTTTGACAGCGACTAGCATATGATCAGTGCCAAGTAATTGCTGGTTTAATGCCTTTCTAATTAGGACACATCATACTCCTCAAGGGTTATTGAGCAGGGAGAATGCTCCAGGTGATGCTGTCGTATTATTTTTATTTAGAAATTTTACATATATATATTTAAAAAAATTTTTTATTGTTGCAATTTGGTTGGGGCTGGGTTTGAACTCGCCACTCTTGGTATATGGGGCCAGCACCCCACTCACTGAGCCACAGGCACCACCCAGAAATTTTACATATTTTTGATCAGCCCATAGAAATGCTTTTTATAACTTAGGGAATTTTTATAACATTTAAATGTTTGTAACATTAATGTTATATTGTTACATTTACATTGAATGCTACTTTGCATGGTTTTTATTTTATTTTATTTTTTTGAGACGGAGTCTTACTCTGTCACCCTGAGTAGAGTGCCATGGAGTTGTAGCTCACAGTGACCTCAAACTTATGGGCTCAAGCCATCCTCTTGCCTCAGCTTCCCGAGTAGCTGGGACTACAGGTGCCCACCGCAACGCCTGGCTAGTTTTTCTGTTTTTGGTAGAGACGGGGTCTCACCTTTGCTTAGGCTGGTCTTGAATTCCTGAGCTTAAGCAATCCTCCCGCCTCAAGCTCCCAGAGGGTTGGGATTACAGGTGTGAGCCACAGTGCCTAGCTGCATTTAACGTTAATGTTACAATTAACAACATTTAACGCTAATGTTTACCACATTAGTATAAGATGATTAAGTTCCTCACAAAAACTGAATCCTGGTTCCTCCATTTCCCAGGTGAAGCAAAGCACTTCGCCTCTGAGTCTCTTTGTAGAGTGGAGGCAATGGCTGACTCGCGCAGCTGGTGGGATGGAACTGTTTGAGAATGAAGGTCTCTCGAGGACTTCTACCTGCCTGCCACTCCCTGGCCACGTCCATGTCTGTTTTCTGAATATTGAAGGATTAGCACAGAGCATATGCAGAAGGTGGGGAAATATTAGCATTCTTCTGTGTGAGAGTCCTAAGCACATACCCTACCCACTGAGATACACACATGCCAACACATATCACGCATAATACACGCACACACACACTACACCATGCAACACATGACACGTGCATACATGCCCATATCAGCCCCAACACATGCATCACATGTACGTACATTATGTGCACACATGGGCCATGTGGACACACACACATCCCACGTGCATGCACATATATACCACATACAACACACGCACACACAAGCCACCTGTACATATCACATGCACGAACATTTTATACCACACCACACATACACCCTCCATGTTCATGCATACACACCCCACCTGTATACACATTTCATGTACACACATATACACAGCCCACACCCACACACCCCTTCACAAGTGCACACCCAAGTTTGGTAACCAGGAATTACAATAGCTGGAGATACCACTAAGTGGCACCATGGTGCTTTTGCTCAGCAATTTTTACTTTGCTTTTTTTGTATAGTTGCGTTATACTCTATATTGGTAGTTCTCAAAGTGTGGCTAAAGCTACTTTCATAATCCTGAGATGTCATCGCTCATGAGTATTCGGTGGAATTTTCCAGAGACTACGTGATATCTGTCATCGCAACAGACTGAAGGCGAAAGCAGATCTGAGAACCAGCTCTCTTCACGGAGCCAGGCATTTTTTTTTAGAGATTTGCAAATGTGAAACAATGCCATTCTTCTTGCAAATATTTTTAGAGGATATAGTTCTTTTTCTTTTCTTTTTTTTTTGAGACGGAGTTTCACTATGTTGCCCTCGGTAGAGTGCCGTGTGTCACAGCTCACAGCAACCTCCAGCTTTGGGCTTAAGAGATTTTCTTGCCTCAGCCTCCCAAGTAGCTGGGATTACAGGTGCCCGCCACAATGCCCAGCTATTTTTTTTTTTTTTTTTTTGTAGGGACAGAGTCTCACTTTGTCGCCGTCAGTAGAGTGCTGTGGCGTCACACAGCTCACAGCAATCTCCAACTCCTGGGCTTAGGTAATTCTCTTGCCTCAGCCTCCCGAATAGCTGGGACTATAGACGCCCACCAACGCCCGCTATTTTTTGTTGCAGTTGTCATTGTTGTTTAGCTGGCCTGGGCCGGATTCGAACCTGCCAGCCCCAGTGTATGTGGCTGGCGCCATAACCACTGTGCTATGGGCACCTAGCCAAGCTTACTTTTTAATTGACAAAAATTGTATATATTTATGATGTGCAACATGGTGTTTTGAAATACAGTAGAACCTCCATAGTTGACCACCCTCTCAAATTGACCTAATTTTTACAGACTGGACATGCACCACATGTACCTATCAGGATAGTAGGCCTCATTCCTTATGGTTCCTTGTGTGTTGGCCAGTTTGTTACAGTCCCGTGCGTGGTCAATTTGCAGAGGCTCTACTGTGTTTATATAGTGTAGAATGGCTGAATCAGGCTCTGTATGAGCCACTTGGCTGTCCATCTCTGCTACCCCCACAATATCTACTTCCTTGGCACTGGTGGGCAGGTGAGCTCCCTCTCTGTGAGGCAGGATCACCCCATGTATCTCCTTCTTGTGAATGAGCTGAGACCCTGGCCTTGCCCACGGTCAGCTCTTTTAGGGTGAATGGATCAATGAACTTGCAGTTATTTAAGACCCTCTGGGAGTGAAGAGGAGGGGGTCCTTGAGCAGAGTGGCCAGTGAAGGGGCGGCTCAACTTCCCCAAGGCTTCTTGGGAATGGAGGGTTGCCCAGCCTCCAGCTGCTTCTGCTCTGCTGCTCAGGCCCTCTGACCACCTGCTGGCCCTCTTGCTTGGATCCTTCATTACTATGTGCAGACCGGGCAAATGTGTCTGTGAACACAGCTGGAGCTCTTTCCTGTGCCCTCAGGAAACCTAGGCATGGCCATCTTCTGTGCCCATGAAATGTGGCCTTTTATGGGGGAGAAGGGCTTTGTCTGCTCAGGGCCCACCGAGTCTTCGAGAGTTGTCTAGCTCTGCAGCTGGGCCTATCTGTACTTTAGCCTAGATATGGTATCCAATTACATACATAGATGTTTATTTGTTTATTTATTTATGACAGAGTCTTGCTTTGTTGCCCTGGATAGAGTGCCGTGGCGTCATATCTCCAGCAGTCTCGAACTCTTGGGCACAAGTGATCCTCTTGCCTCAGCCTCCCAAGTGGCTGGGACTATAGGCACCCACCACATTTTTAGAGAAAGGGTCTTGCTCTAGCTCAGGCTGGTCTTGAACTCCTGAGCTCAGGCAATCCACCTGCCTTGGCCTCTCAGAGTGCTAGGATTATAGGTGTCAGCCACTGCACCTGGCCCACATAGATTTTTTTTTTTGAGACAGAGTCTCCTTTTTGTCACCCTCAGTAGAGTGCCGTGGCATTATAGGTCACAGCAACTTCCAACTCTTGGGCTTAAGCAATTTTCTTGCCTCACCCTCCCGAGTAGCTGGGACTACAGGCGCCCACCACAACGCCTGGATATTTTTTTGTTGCAGTTGTCACTGCTGTTTTAGCTGGCCAGGGGTGGGTTCAAACCCGCCACCCTCGGTATATGGGGCCGACACCCTACCGACTGACCACTGCCCCACCACATAGATGTTCTTAAAAATTAAGGTATAGTTGAGTAAAATGTACAGATATAGTTCATTGGTTTTTGACAAATATCTCTCCGCGTAGTCAACCACTTCAATCAAAACACAGAACACTGTCATCATCCTAGAAAATTCTTCTAGTCCTTTTATAGTCTGTCCACTTCTTACTCCCTTGGTCTCCAACCAGCCACTGTGCTGATTCATATTGCAGAGATTAGTGGGTTTTCTCCTGGTTTTCAATTTCATAAATCTGTATTATCAATTATGTACTCCTTTCTATGGCTTCTTTAGTTAAAAACATTTTGTTTTTGAGACCAGTTCTTGCTATGTGGCCTAGGCTGTACTTGAACTTCTGGGCTCAAGCAATCCTCCTGCCTGAGCCCTGGGAGCTGGGACTGCAGGTGGACATCACGGCACCAGAGGGGAAGTCTATCTCTAGTGAGATAGACTAGTGACTCCGTTTTAATAGAAAGGCAGCATCAGTTAGCTCTTGCCACAGTTATGCTGTGTAACAAACCGTCTCAATGGTAGACAGTAATAAGCATTTATTTTTTTACTCATGAATTTGTGGGTTGGCTGGGTAGCTCTGCTCCATATGTCTCCCATCTTCTTTCTCGGACCAGCAGGAGTCTGAGAGAGGGTACGTCTCACCACACAAACACATTTCAAGTCTTTGCTTGAAAGTGAGGCTGTAGTAATGGTGTGGATGGCGGCAAGAACTGGGGCCTAGAGGTCGATCTAACACACCCTGTTTCCTGCCATCGCAAGCTCAGAGAAAGTTCTTTTTGGATTTGAAAGAATAAAGGAGAGATTTACACTAAACTTGATTTGTTTTTCATATCTTAGCAGCTCAGTGCTCTTTTATGGAGAATCTGCCTGGATTCAGCTTTCTATGGTTCCTGGTCATGTATGGTCCATCTCCCATCTAGGTAGCACTCCAGCTGGTATGATCTGATTTACTGTAGTTTATTTTATTTTTTTGTAGAGACAGAGTCTCACTTTATTGCCCTTGGTAGAGTGCCGTGGCATCACACAGCTCACAGCAACCTCCAGCTCTTGGGCTTAGGCGATTCTCTTGCCTCAGCCTCCCGAGTAGCTGGGACTACAGGCGCCCACCACAACATTCGGCTATTTTTTTTTGTTGCAGTTTGGCCGGGGTTGGGTTTGAACCCACCACCCTCAGTATATGGGGCCGGCACCCTACTCACTGAGCCACAGGCGCTGCCCTGATTTACTGTAGTTTAAAGGGAATGGGAAGGGATATGTGATAATTTAAATGAATTTCTTAGATATGTTACCTCTCTTCCCGTTGCCTTGAGTGAGTTCAAGGACACAGAATTTATAAACACTTTCATTAACAGAGCAAAGCTGGTTTACTAGTCCACTTATTTATTGAATCAGTCTAGTTTATTAAAAATCCCAAATGAACTTATTTTTGAAGTGTGGCTTATTTGCAAACAGACCTGCTCTGCCATTTGAATGCGAGTGTCTGTGCTGGGTGTGTGACCACTGCTGGCCTTCCGGTCACTTCCCCCTCCTCCAGGGACCAGTTCCTTACCATGTTGTACTCATTTCAGATTTTAATTACAGATTGAAATTTAATATTTTAAAAACTAGTTTAAATGTCAACTGTAAGTTTTTACTTTATTTCTCCTTCTATTACTTTCTTGGATTCTTTGGAAGGAATTTATAGGTAGTATGAACTTAGGTGTGTGCAAAAATGTTTTGCATCTACACTTGAGCCTTAGCGTGGCTAGGTATTGAATTCCAGGTGAAAAACAATTTTTCCTTCAGACTGTTAGGGAAATTGTTTTATTATCTTTTATCATCCAGGCTCGATGATAAGTCTGATGCCAAGTTGATTTTCATTCTTTTTTTTTTTTTGAGACAGAGCCTCAAGCTGTCACCCTGGGTAGAGTGCTGTGGCATCATAGCTCACAGCAACCTCCACCTCCTGGGCTCAAGCGATTCTCCTGCCTCAGCCTCCCAAGTAGCTGGGACCACAGACGCCCGCCACAACGCCCGGCTATTTTTTGGTTGCAGCTGTCATTGTTTGGCGGACGCGGGCTGGATTCGAACCTACCAGTTCAGGTGTACGTGGCTGGCACCTTAGCTGCTTGAGCCACAGGTGCTGAGCCTAATTTTCATTCTTTTGTGATAACCTGTTTTCTCTCTCTCTGAAAGTTGTCGGGATTTCCTTTTATCCTTGGTATTCCAAAACTTCAGTGCAATGTGCCTATATTTCCAAATTTCCATTTTACTTTTCATTCGATCTACTTGGTATTGAATACACCCTATCCACTTGAAGACTGATGTTTTTCAGCCTCTAACTTCCAGTCACAAGTGATCATCCCACCTTGGCCTCCCATAGTGGTAGGATTAGAGGTGTGAGCCACTGTACCTGGCACTTACCATTATTTCTTTGAATATTTGTTTACTCCCATTTTTCTTTTCTCTCCTTTTGGACCTCCTATTATATTGTATTTTCTGAATGTATCCTCCAAGTCTTGTGATTTTTAACCACATTACCTATCTCTTTCTTACACTAAGCTTTAGGAAGATCTTGGTTTGATCTTCCATGTCACTCATTTTCCTTAGCCATGTTTTGTTTTGCTATCCATCCCATCTATTGAATTTTCCCCCTAAGAGGTGGGTTTTCACTCTATAGCCTGGCTTATTAAGGTTTTGAAATTAATCTTCAGTTTCTTCTATTTATAATTAACCTTTTCATGTATGAAGTATCCTCTATCATCTCTCAGAAGATAGAAATTTTATCTATTACTATGCCTTCTTTGTTTTCTCTATTATTTCCTTTAATTATATTTCCTCAATTTTTTTTTTTTTTAGAGACAGAGTCTCACTATGTTGTCCTCCGTAGAGTGCTGTTGTGTCACAGCTTACAGCAACCTCCAACTCTTGGGGCTTAAGCGATTCCCTTGCCTCAGCCTCCCAAGTAGCTGGGACTAGAGGCGCCCGCCACAATGCTCGGCTATTTTTGTTGTTGTTGTTGTTGTAGTTGTCATTGTTGTTTGGCAGGCCTGGCCGGGTTCCAACCCGCCAGTCCCTGTGCACATGGCCGGCGCCCTAGCTGCTGAGCTACAGGTGCTGAGCCTAATTCTTCAATTTTTAATGTCTTTTTATCACGGAGTTAGTTTTTCTCAAATGTTTGGAGACTCTTGGCCACCTGCTCATCTTTATGTCTAAGAATTCCTGGGCGGTGTCTGTGGCTCAGTGAGTAGGGCGCCGGCCCCATATACTGAAGGTGGTGGGTTCAAACCCTCCCTGGCCAAACTGCAACAAAAAAATAGCTGGGTATTGTGCCAGGTGCCTGTAGTCCCAGCTACTTGGGAGGCTGAGGCAAGAGAATCACCTAAGCCAAGAGCTGGAGGTTGCTGTGAGCTGTGATGCCACAGCACTCTACTGAGGGTGACAAAGTGAGTCTGTCTCTAAAAAAAAAAGAAGAATTCCTATTACCCTGCTTATTTTATTGATCATACCTGCCTGTGATGATTATCGGGGTAGGGCAGGTTGTATTCCTCAGAGTGGTATAAGAGTCCCCTCTCTTTCAGTCCCTGGAAAGACTGTCTTGCCTCTCTGGACCAAGTATTCACATTCTCAGATTTAGATTGAGGCAAGTGCTGTGGCCCCCTGAGGATCACCTTTTGTATTTTCCCGTAAAGTTATGCATTTCCTTGCCCTCTCCTCTTTTGCGTTTCTTTTAATTAAAGAAGACTTTTCTGTAATTTATGGGATTTTGGTTAAGAGGGAGGTCAAATGGGGGTGCTTGGTCCTCCATCTGGCTCTAATCTGCATTTTTAGCAAAACAACTTGGGAAGCTTGAAACTAACGACATTAGGGCTGAGAGATTTCTTAATGTAAATATATTTTAGCAGAGTTAATGAAAACTTGGAGTGCTTACAAAGTTGGATATGTTACATGTGTGACAAATTATATATAAACCAGATTTCATTTCCTGTTTTTTTTCTTTTCTTTTCTTTCTTTCTTTTTTTCTTTTTATCAGCAGAGGAAAAATGGCAAGAAAACCAAGTCTCCCATATTACAGCTACGCATTTTAGGGGACAATGCATATTTAAACATTTTCAACATTTGCTGTTAAAATGAATAAAACTTTACAAAAAAATCCTCCCCAAAGCATGAAATTCCAGGCAGTGATGAACCCCTGGTTCAGATAGGGTCCAGGCTTTGCCTCTGGGACCCGTCAGCACCAGGCTGCTGCTGTTAGCAGCCACTGTGCCATTTTTCTCACTTGTCTTTCATCACTATGGTGATTCTTGTTAAATAAAGTGAACAGTCCTGATCATGTGCATGAGTGCCTTATTTGGCATTTTACTGATGGCTGTCAGTTTCTGCAAAACAACAGCCATCTATTCCATAAACATTTGCTGGATACCTACTGTGCGCTTAGTCCTAGTGACACAGAGGTGAATAGGACAGAGCGCTTCCCCCTCAAGGGAACTTTCTACAGGGAAGAAGAACAGAAGACTCGGTGGACCATCCTGCACGTGGAGTCCAACTTTTCCTTTTTGGGTGTGAAGTTACTGAATTGCAAAATGTTTTATGCTTGTATAGATATATACCTTAAAAATGATGTTTAACTTTCAAATAGGAAATACATGACAGAGTTCAAAAAATCAAAACGATATGAAAAGATAGTCCCATCTCCTAGTTTCCCTTCCCTCATCTCCCTCTAGATAACTGTTTTTGTTAGGGTCTTGCTTACACGTCTAGTGTTTCCTTCTGGAATTACATGTGAATATGTGCTTTTATTTTTTCTTTCCTAAAAGGAGTGGTGTGCTGTGTACACACCTGTGTCTCCTGGGGACTTGTTCCTATTGGGCCACAGCGATCTCTGTCCCCATTCTTACAGTGCTGAGTATCCCAACCAGGGGTGGGTCCTAGCACATTCACCAGTCCCTGTTGGGGATGGTGCCTATTTTCTGCCATTACAATGAACACTCCAGTGAATAATCTTGTACGTCTGCCATTTGTGTGTGTGCAGGGCATTTACAGAACTGATTTCCAGAAATAAGCTTGCGGGCAGATTTTGCCAGCTGTCCCTTTACAGGGGTTGTTCCATCTCACCCTCTCCCAGCAATGTCTAGAGCACTTCTAACCTTTTCTTGTCTTCTGGCAAGACAAGAACAAAACAGCCATCTGTACCCCTTCACGGTAGTGCTGTGTGTGTTCTCGGGTTCTATAGGAGTCTCTGTTAGCACAAGGAAAGCTGCTCCTGGGTAGATGACGTGTCATGCTTGCTTCTTGGTGTTTCAGACAGGAATACAGAGCGTTTCAGGGACGATGTGGAGGACAGGCTGGCCAGGGTCCAGGTTCAAGCTGTCGAGCAGCAGGAGGCAGATCACAGCCAGATTGCAGGGAACAAGAGCTGTTAGGCACTCAGAGCTTTGGGCTTTTCCTGCAGGCAATGGGCAGCCATGGAAGGTTTCATAGAGGAGGAGATGGCTAGAACTCTGTCAAGGCAGATTTTCATTCCAGTGTGCTGTGCAGGATGGGGAAGAGACTGCAGAGGGGTTAATTTTTAATTCT
Organism: Nycticebus coucang; assembly: GCF_027406575.1. Classification (NCBI taxonomy): domain Eukaryota; kingdom Metazoa; phylum Chordata; class Mammalia; order Primates; family Lorisidae; genus Nycticebus; species Nycticebus coucang. The sequence continues at coordinate 84,368,454 of NC_069796.1, forward strand.
GACGGTTACCTGCTGTGGCTTGCTGTGGTATAGAGACGGCAGGGGTGGGTGGGAATCTTTAGCCGGGAGGGGCATTTCTCTCCATGACGCTTTCTGACTATGAGTGTGGAGGGTCCACTTTACCGTTTCATTCCTCAAGAGCTGTCCTCATCATTGTCATTCACCACACAGTAACTGAAACACCATTTGCCTCACTTCAAGCTCAAAGACCAGCTGGTGCCTTCTGAGCTAAGGTTTCTTATCCTCGAATCAAGTAAAATATTATTTCTCGAGAGAGTGAAAATCGTTATGGACCATAATCATTATGGCCAATACCTTGTCCCAGACTCCACGAAGCTGGTGTCAGACCTGAGAAAGAAGGCCAGTTTCTGGAGGCTTTGCTTAGCTGCTTTCTACCCACCAAGGGACCTTGCCAAACACGGTTGTCTGGCTGCTTGAGGGCGAGAGGAGCTGGCGCCGCTACTGTGCGGTTTCCATGGCAGTGGGCCGTGGGGCTCAGGGGACGGCAGCCAGGTGGCTCGCGCTGGTTCACCTGCCTCACTGTTTGCAGCCTCGGTGACGACGGGAAGCCGGAGGCCCCTCCCGCTTTTTGCAGTTCCTAGAGCTTTTAGAATTGGTTGGGTTTCTCCCTTTATGAGCCTGATCTCTGTGTGAGAGAACCTTAAAGTTCTGGGCTTATAAAAAGTCTGGCTTTATTTCCGAGTGCGTGGCAGTCGTTCAGAATGCGAGGGTGGAAAAGTACCAGGAAAGTGCGTCCTCTCACAAGCGAGGCTAGAACTCGGGGGCCAAGGTCCAGCTTCCTGCAAGGGGTGGTGGGAGGACACTTTCCAGTCAAAAGAGAGGGTCCCCCCAGCAGGGGCTCCAGGAGTCCTTCCTCTGTGCTATTAGCACCTGGTCTTTAAGAATTCAGGGTCTGGACATGTGTGTTTGATCTGGTCATTTTATTTAATGAACTCCAGAAGCCTGTGTGTGTTGGGGTTACTCGCTCCAGCCCACAAATATCCGTTTAATCACTGTGCCATAGTTTTCCAGTGAGTATACATTAGCACAGGAGTACCAGGAATTCTGACTCTAGCAGGGCAAGCACAGACTCTCACATGGAGAAGGATGTCAAAGGCAGGTCCAAGTTCACAGGGTTTCAGCAGGTCCAAGTTCCAGTGGATGCTTCCCGCTCCAAGTCAGCAGTTGGTGGCTGCTACGTTTGCAGCCCAGTGGTACTGGGGAACTGGGCTTGGAGTTTGGCCCTCAGGGTGGGTTCTGGCAGAGCGTAGGCTTTATCTAAGAAGCTAATACTTAGAAGAATCCCCTGACAGGGATGGAGAGGAAGGCTTAGGGTCAGGGACTCAGACTCTGGGTCTGGAAATGAAGATGTGCCCTGTGGGTTCTGGCTGGCATAGCTGTGAAGTCATGAATGGCCCGTCTGTGGGACCGTGGGGCAGAGCAAAGCTCTTGCTAACTGCTCAAGACCCTCAAGAAGTGGCCCTGAAGCCAAATGTTCTTGGATGTATTGAAGAATCAACAAACAGAGTGGAACATATTTTCCACTCTGGAAAACAAGCGTCACTGGGAAACAAAAAAGAAAACTCAAGTTAAGACCACATATGAGTCAAAAGCAGATTTAGTTGTCTTAAGGGGCAAAATATCCTTTGCCCTCATCATCCACTGTTAAACTATGAATAGAGATGGTGAGATTCCCATTGGTAATCTCACAAACTAATGAAACGTGTTTTTTTGATTCTATATTACAACCAGTTAAAGGAGAAGGAGAGAGCGGATCCATTGAATCACTACTCAGGCAAATATATTTGGAGTATGCACTGTTTCAGGCTCCAAAGCAGGAATTCAGCCTTGCCTCCCAGAAGCTGATTCAGGGAAGCAGGCAGCCAGCCAGAGGGTAGATGGAGGCCCTGTGCCTTGGCCATAACAGAACCTGCTGGCTTGGGGGTAAGGCCTCCATGTTGCCCACAGTAGGGGCCTTTATACAGGGGAGATGTGTTTCTGGCTGGTGGGTGGAATGGGGTGGATGAGGCTGTCGTAGGGACAGAGAATCCTGTGAGATGTCCACAGTGGACAGCCAGAGGGAGAATAAGTGGGGGCCCAGCTGTAGGGGAGCAGATTTACGAGACCCCTGGGACAGGCCTATTGATTGGATGTGGGACTGAAGTGTGGGGGGGTCAGACCCCTGTGCTTCTGGCTTGGGCAGGGGCAAGGCAGGCCACACTGTCCTCTGGGAGGAGGACTGTGGTTGGGTACCTGGTAGGCATGGTGGTGGGGACAGAGGAAGGGAGAATGATGAGTTGGGTTTAGTTAATTTTATTAGGTAGTGTATAGGTTAGGACTTTGTCAGATAAACAGAACCAGCGTGTGTGTGCGCGCGCGCAGAGGGAGAGAGAGGTTTGTTGCAAGGAACTGGCATCCCAATTGTGGGGCTGGCTGAGCAGGGCTGGAATCTGTAGGCTGGGCCATCTGAAGGTCAGGCTGGAGCACTCTGGCAAGAGCCAACACTGCTATCCAGAGGCAGAATTTCTTCTTCCTTAGGGAACCCTCAGCTCTGCTTGTAAGGCCTTTCAATAAGCCCGCCCAGGCTATTGAGAGTAATCTTCCTTAAGTCAGCTGATGGAAGATATAAATCACATCTACAAAATACCTTCACAGAAACACCCAGGTTAGTGCTGAATTTGTGAAAGTAAATGACGGTGGAGTCCAGACCTGAAGAATCTCTGAGCAGACAAAGCCAACCAAGCTTCCTAAGTGATCTTAACCTTGCTTGATGTGCAAGCGTAAGTTCAAGACTTGAGTTATTTCTTATAAAATGTCCGTATTAAAGAAAAACAAAACTTAGGCCCGACTAATCAGAAGTAGCCAATAAACTTATAATAAAGCAACAAGGGACTTTTCAGGAGATAGACCAAATAAGGTAACTTTGTAACCGTAACGAATCAAAATCTTTGCATGACTTCCACATTCACTCTGTAAAATGCTTCTTCAGTGCCTCATGAATTGTTGTTTGCTCCAATAAAGTTTTTAAAAATTTTATTATGCCTCAGCTTACTTTTTTAACAGATTAAATAACTGGGTATTATAGTCTAGCCAAGTTAACATGTAAAACTAACATCTCAGGAAGTAAATCATGACCACAGTGAAATATACAAGTAGTAGAGAGTGATTGCAGGAGGAAAATTTTTTGTTCCACCTCAAACTCCTGGTAGGTTTTCCCTAAGGAAACTACAGTTAAGAATTTCTTTGTTTTGGCTGGTGCAGTGGCTCATGCCTATAATCCTAGCACTCTGGGAGGCCAAGACAGATTGCCTAAATTCACAGGTTTGAGATGAGTCTGAGCCAGAGCGAGACCCCACCTCTAAAAATAGCTGGGTGCTGTGGCAGGTGCCTGTAGTCCCAGCTACTTGGGAGGCTGAGGCAAGAGAACCGCTTCAGTCCAAGAGTTTGAGGTTGCTGTGAGCTGTGACACCATGGCACTCTACCCAGGGTGACAAAGTGAGAATATGTCTCAAAAGATTTTTTTTTCTTTGTCTACATACACAGACAGGAGGAGGATTTGGATAGGAAATAGGACCTGGGCATCTTCAGCATTTGGGTAGGATGGGAAGCCATGGGATCTGGAGAAAACTGGGGAAAATATGGAAGTCATGAGACATGGAAGAGAAGGACAGGCCTCTGGGGACACCTTGGATAGGGGACCGGATAGGGGAAGAATCTGGAGTGGGGCATCATGGAAACCTCAGTCCATGGAATCCCAGGGAGCTTGTGTGTGGTAAGTCCACAGCAAGGGCCCATGAAACTGGGATAAAATATGCCTTAGAGGGGCAGAGAGCAGGAGTGCCAGGGAGGATGGTAATCTTCACACCCAGTTCTGGCTGGTAAAGCAGGAGGAAACACCTCCCCCTCTTCATCTTGCTAAGAGCAGGCCTAGGGCATGTTAAAAAAGAAGAAATCAGAGCGTTTACATGCTGTGTGGCTGAGCGGAGCAGGTGAGTTGGTGCTTTGTTTAGGGTTCACCATAGTGAGTTTCTGGTTGAGCAAAGGTTGTCTGGAAGCCCCATTTGGGATTGTGTACAAGAATTTGAGGATGAGAGGCTGGTATTGCGGGAAAAGAACAGAGGAGACCCAGCCCATGACAGAGGAGGTGTGAGGAAGCAGGATGGTCAGTGAGACCTTCCCAGACCAGGCTGCACTTGAGGGTCTTTTGCAGACATTGTCTACTGCTCAATTTTACACTGTGCCCTGTAACCTCACCTCCTCTCTTTCTCCAAAACCTAGAGGGGCAGTCAGCACACAACAAGAAATGTTTGCTGACTGCATGCTGAGGTCTGGGCACTGTGCTGAGTCCCTACAAGTTGTGGTAATCCTTAGAGGTCACCTGGTCCTTGCCCTAGAACAAGGTCTTTCAGAGCCCCAGACGGAATAAGAGACCAGGGCACTTGCGGAGGTGGTGGTCATAGGCTTACATGTTAGTCTAGCATTCTCTCAGATGGCTTCAAATAGGAAAGAGTATTTCTCTCTAATAAATAGCTTGTCTTCTGGACCTGGAGTTGCCTGTTTCCAGTCCATTTTCTGAGGCCCAGGGGATTAGATCACATGACAGCCCACGATGTTGCTCTTTAGAGAAACAGCCTGCCTTCCCCCCATTCTTTCTTTCCCAAGCCTTCTTTTTTGGTCCTTTTGGCTGCTCTGATAAGTTTCAGCCTTTTACTGTCTTAGGAACTTTTATCAGAAAGTCCCTGTGTTTCATAGGAAAGAATTTGTCTGGTTTTTGTCTAGGGTTCCTGGGTTGAAGCTTCTATAATCCTTGGAATTTCCCAAGTGACCAGAGTGTCTTTGTTATTTGTGGTGGCCCTTTGGCCACATCTGAGTTTATGCTATCAAGACTCAGGATAGGAGCTGATCATGCCAGGAAGACCAACCATGTGATTTAGAGGATTGCGGTTTTGAGCCATGTGACATTAGCCTAACCTCCTGTCTCCTAGGGAGGGGAAAAGAGCTGGAGATTGAATTCAATCATGTGGCCAATGATTCAGTCATGATGTGTGTTGATTCCTGGAGGAAGGACACAGAAGTTTTGTGTTCAAGTCCATCTGAGACATTGCCCTGGTTTTGATTTGTATTCTGCATGACAAAATAGTATATATACTACTTTACTGAGTTCCTTAAGTCATTCTAGTAAATTATAGAACCTAAGGGAGTCACAAGAACCTCCAAATTTGAAGACAGCTGGTCATAAGTACAGGTGACCTGGGGACCCTTGGTCTTGCAACTAGTGTCTAAAGTAAGGGGAAAGTCTTTTTTTTTTTTTATAAGTAAGCTGCTCAGGAGGCTGAGGCAGGAGAATCGCGGAAGCCCAAGAGCTAGAGGTTGCTGTGAGTCCTGTGACATCATGGCACTCTACCAAAAAAAAAAAAAAAGTAAGTAAGGGAAGTCTTATTGGGGACTGTGCCTTTAATATGTGGAGGCTGATACTTTCTCACCAAGAAAGGGGACATTGCCCCTTGCATACTCCTGTACCACATTTTTACTGGGGTTATTGACCCAGGGTGCAATATGGCAATTCAATTCTGATGCCAACTGTTTAGAATTGCATCAGAATTGAATTGCCATATTGCACCCCAGGTCAATAACCCCAGTATGTGGTGCTAAGTATGCAAGGGGCAATGTCCCCTAGTGCTTGGTGAGAAAGTTGCCATGAGTGCAGCCTAAGTGCACCCCAATCCCAAGGGCAGGGACAGCCCCCTGTGTGCTTCTTACATATGTTGTGGTCAAGATTGAGTTACTTGGAAACAAAGCTTCATGGAGCATCCAGAGGGACACTTGGGTTCTGGCAGGAACTTGGCAGCAGCTTGGTTCCAGACGTTTCCTTTGCTGTTCTTTTTTTTTTTTAGACAGAGTCTCACTTTGTTGCCCTTGGTAGTGTGCGGTGGCGTTACAGCTCACAGCAACCTCAAACTCTTGGGCTTAAGCGATTCTCTTGCCTCAGTCTCCCAAGTAGCTGGGACTACAGGCACCCGCCACCACACCTGGCTGCTTTTAGAGACAAGGTCTCATTCTGGCTCAGGCTGGTCTCGAACTCCTGAGCTCAGGCAATCTATCTGCCTCGGCCTCCCAGAGTGCTAGGTTTATAGGTGGGAGCCACCGCGCCTGGCCTCCATTTCTTTTCTAAAAGCCATACAGAGCAATGAGGATCCTGAACCTCCCTTTATCCCCCAAGTAACAAAAAACCCTGCATATTCAATGATTCTAGGATACAAAGAAAAACTCAAAATTACATTTAACTGGCCGCATCTTTGCAGAAAGTTACAAGGGGCAGCAGATAATGGCAGAGCAGAATGGAGAGTGAGGAGTCCCATGAGCAGTCCACAGCAGGAGAGGCTCCACTCTAAGGAGAAAACGTGTGAGTGAGATTAAAAGTCACTAGGGGAGTTAAGAGAAGGTGTGGGTAGGGCCCGGGGGGGCTCAGAAGTGGCCCACTTAGGAAGAGCCACGTTGGGAAGAGGGTGATCCTTTGAAAGGCAGGATATAGTATCCAGTGGGGGCAGCAGTTGCTGGTGAGGGCAGAAGCCCTCTTTTGGGTTCAGTTTGCTGTTTTTTTTTCCTCCTAATATTTTAAGGTAGAATCTTAAGGCTATTGATTTGAGATCCTTCTTCTTGATTAACGTAGGTTTTTACAGCTCTACATTTGCTTCTCGGCACTGAGTTCTGCATAAATTTTGATATGTTGTGCCTTCGTTCATCTCAAAGTACTTTTAGATTTTCCTTAAGGTTCGTTTCTTGACCCATTGGTTGCTGAGGAATGTGTTGTTTAATTTCTATGTATTTGTGAGTTAGGAAGGGGCCCTTCCAGACAGGTGACCTGGCTCTGCAGAGCAGAAGGTAAAAGAAACTGTCAGCCAGGCATGGTGACAGGCGGCTATAGTCCCGTATGAACTGATGAAGGGGTGCAAACCACCAACTAGAGTAAGGGCCTCAAAACTTTGTAAACAAAAAGACTCGGCTAAAATAGTGATAAGAATCAGCTACTGTCTCCTCCTTTGCTTGATAATAGTCACTGTCCCCTGTTTACTTCTAGCTTGCGGTTATAAAGTTTCTTAACATTTTCCAGATAGCTAGTAGTTGTAAAGATTCTTTTTTTGAGACAGAGTCTCATTATGTCACCCTTGGTAGAGTGCCGTGGTGTCACAGCTCACAGCAACCTCAAACTCTTGGGCTTACGTGATTCTCTTGCCTCAGCCTTCCAAGTAGCTGGGACTACAGGTGAATTGTGAAGATTCTTAACTTTTCTCCATTGATAACATCACTTTTCGAACCCTAAAGATAGCTTCTAAGATATCTTCCAGGCCCCATATTCCAGTGGATTGGCTGACCTACCCAGACCAGAAACCAACTCAACCACAATTATGACCCTGGAGCTGAAGTAAAACAAGAAGATGATTTCCAGACTTCTATAATTTTGTCCCAAACTTAGCCACTTAGCAAACCTGTTAAACTGTCTTTAAAAACCCTGCCTTCCCAATTCTTGGGGAGGTATATTTGAGAGACTTCTCACCTCTCCCTGCTCAGCATGTAGCTGAATAAACGCTTTCTCTGCTGCTGTCCCTGTCTTCCTTTAGGGTAGTGGGCAGATGAACCTGATTGGGGGGCAATACCAGCTACTTGGGAGCTGAGGTCGGAGGATCATTTGAGTCCAGGAATTCAAGGCTGGCCTGCTGGGCAACATATATGGGTCATTACTAAAGTTTTGAGATCCACAAAAATTAAAAAACATAAAATCTCCATAGTCAGAAACAAATGAAGCCCTCCCAGCAACACTGATAAGCTGAGCAAGTTGAAACTTGCACGTGTGAATCAGAAAGGACAATGTCAGTTGTGGTTCTTGGAAGTGAAATAATGAACTGCACCGCAGCCTGTCTTAAAACTTTCATAGTGACCTTCCCATAGTAAGACCTGTCTCTTAAAAAAAAACAAAACTGTTTTTCTTCAGTATCACAGAGAAGAATGTCTTGGAGGAATGTCCCTCAACACCACCAACACTCAAGATTCTCCTAATAGCTGCTCTGGGAAAATAAAATTCACACAAAGATCAGTAATATAAAAAGTAAAACTTCAAATTTATACAGAATATCGTAGGAAAAATCCTTAAGAGGAGCAATAGCATTTCCCTGAAATGAAGAAAATGTTGCCAAAAGCGGAAAAAAATTGCACTTTGATCTTCCAACATATAATAAGAAAAAAACCTCAAATAAGTAGCTGCAACTACAAAGAGAAATCCCAAAGCAGAAATTTAAGAACTCAGGATAGAAATAGCCAGACAAGAGGAAGAGATGCCAGAATGCAGGTGGACATTATAGATGGGTAGAAGTGAGTGGAGAAATAGAAAAGACAAACCCACTTCAGAAATGAATTTTAAATTAAAAGGTTTAAGAGAGAGTAGGCAGTATAAAAGTAGTAAGGCAGATGGAGGTTAGAAAAACATGACATGGAAATAAAGGGATAAAACAGGTTAGATTATATGTACACCGTGGAATACTATGCAGCCATAAAAAGGGAAACTTCACATCTTTTATGTTTACCTGGATGGAGCTGGAACTTCTTCTTCTTCTCCTCCTCCTTCTCCTCCTCCTCCTCCTCCTCCTTCTTCCTCTTCTTCTTTTTCGGGGGGTGGGGGACAGAGCCTCAAGCTGTCACCCTGGGTAGAGTGCCGTGGCATCACAGCTCACAGCAACCTCAACTCCTGGGCTCAAGCAATTCTCCTGCCTCTGCCTCCCAAGTAGCTGGGACTACAGGCGTCTGCCACAATGCCCGGCTATTTTTTGGTTGCAGCTGTCATTGTTGTTTGGCGGGCCCAAGCTGGATTCGAACCCGCCAGCTCAGGTGTACATGGCTGGCACCTTAGCTGCTTGAACCACAGGCACCGAGCCTGGAACATATTCTTCTTAGTAAAGTATCTCAAGAATGGAAAAAAAAAAGTATCCAATGTACTCAATACTACTATGAAATCAATATATAATCGCCTACACATTCATATGAATGGTAAAACATAACTATAGTCCAGAAAGTGGAAGGGAAGAGGAGAGAGAGAGGGGAGGAGGGGGGGATATGGGAGGAGGGAGGGCATTTTTGGGGACCTCACCTAATGTGCATGATGCAATGGTACATTTCAAAACTATTAAGAAATGAGTACAATTGTGATGGATGTGTTACTTAGTTCCAAGTAAGCATTTCACATTGTATATTGAAGCAGTACCCTGAACCCCATAAATGCATCAATGTACAAAGTTATGATTTAATAAAAAACAATTAAAATAAATAAATAAATAAAAGGAATTTGATATATTAAAAAAAACAAAACAGGTTAGATTTCATGAAAAATTGGGAAAGACTTTGAAATGGACCAAAATAATTATTGGGTATCTTCAGTGGAAAACCATGCTTTGGAGCATGATGGAAAAGTAAGCATCTCTGTAGATTACCCACTTTTGGGTTTGCACCTTTCATCGTCTTTGGGCTATTTTTTTTTTTTTTTTTTTTGTAGAGACAGTCTCACTTTATGGCCCTCGGTAGAGTGCCGTGGCCTACCACAGCTCACAGCAACCTCCAACTCATGGGCTTAAGCGATTCTCTTGCCTCAGCCTCCCGAGCAGCTGGGACTAACCTTTGGGCTATTTTTAACTTTGTAAATTGTAGATACCCAATAGCAATGCAAAAGATTTTCATCTGTGAATGTGCAAGTTAAATCTTTCTGGTGGAAGGAACACTTGAACTCTCATTGTGGTAGGTAGAATAATGGACCATCAAAGAAGTTCACATCCTAATCCCTCTATCCTGTGGCTATCTTTACACAGTAAAAGGGACTTTGCATCTGAATTTAGTTAAAGATCTTGGCCAGGCTCAGTGGCTTATCTCAGTAATCCTCCCAGAGTGGCACTCTGGGAGGCTGAGGTGGGAGGATCACTTGAGGTCAGGAGTTGAAGACCAGCCTAGAACATATACAGAACTCCTGAAACTCAATAACAAAGAAACTAACAACCCCATTGAAAATGTACAAAGGTCTTATATATTTTTCTAAAGAAAATATGTAAATGCCAACAAAAACATAGAAAGATTCTCAAAATCACTAATCACTAGGGAAATGCAAATCAAAGCCACAATGAGATGACAGTTTACATCCATTAGGATGGTTATCATAAAAAAAAAACAAATGCTGGTGTGGATGTTGAGCAATTGAGACAGTTGTACATTGCTGGTGGGAAGGTAAAATGGTGTAACCACTATGGCAAACAGCATGTAGGTACCTCAAAAAATGAAACATGAAATTACCAGTGGATCCAGCAATCCTTCTCCTGAGTCCATACAGACAAAAATTTTGATATTTTTTCTTTTTGAGACAGAGTCTCACTGTTGCCCCAGGCTAAACTGCCATGATGTCATAGCTCACAGAAACCTCAAACTTCAGCCTCTTGAGTAGTCGAGATGGCATGTACCTGCTGTGGTGCCTGGCTAGTTTTTCTATTTTTGAGATGAGAAAGGGTCTTGCTCTTGCTCAGTCTGGTCTTGAACTCCTTAGGTCAAGCAATCTACCAGTCTCAGCCTCCCAGAGGGTTAGGATTACAGGTGTGAGCCACCATGACCAGCCTTAGACAAAAAAATTGAAATCAAGGCATTAAACAGATATTTGTACACCCATGTTCCTAGAAAGATTATTCATAGTAGCCAAAACATGGAGACAAGGGACTCACCCAGTGGATGGATGGGTAAACAAAATGTGGTATATCCATATAATGGAATGCTATTCAGTCTAAAAATTATTATGAATGAAATTCTGACATATGGTATAACATGGATGACCTCAAACACATTATGCTAAGTAGAATAAGCCAGTCACCAATGACAGATACTGTACGGCTCCACTTATAGGAGGTAGCTAGCGTAGTCAAATTCACAGAGCTAGAAATTAGAAGAGTGATTACAAGAGGCTGGGGGCAGGGGAAGATGAGGTATTAGTCTTCAATGGGTACAAAGATTCAGTTTGGGAATGATAACATGTTTGGTTGTATAATTCTACGAATGTATTTAATGCCACTGAACTTTACATCTAAAAATGGTTAAAATGGCTCAGTGGCTGTAGCTCAGTGGCTAAGGTGCCAGACACATATACTGGAGCTGGTGGGTTCGAACCCAGCCCAGGCCTGCCAAAGAATAATGACAACTACAACCAAAAAATAGCCGGGCGTTGTGGTGGGCATCTGTAGTCCCAGCTGCTTGGGAGGCTGAGGCAAGAGAATTGCTTGAGCCCAAGAGTTTGAGGTTGCTGTGAGCTGTGTGACGCCACGAAACTCTACCTATGGCAACATAGTGAGACTCTGTCTCAAAAAAAAAAAAATGGTTAAAATAGTAAATGTTATGTCATGCATATTTTATTGCAATAAAAATTTAAATTAAAAATGATCTTTTAACAGAGAGAAAGCGATAGGCACAGAAAACAGGTGAGGGAGACTTAATGTATACATAATTGGGGTCTACAGAGAAGAAAATGGAAGGAGTGAGTCAGGGTAAATATTTAAAAATATAATTTAAGAAAGGTTTCCTGAATTCAATATTTTAATCCACATATTGAGAGAGCACACTGTATTTCAGAGAAAATTCTTGCAGAATGTCAACAGTGAAACATAGCCTAGAAAATGATTGGACTTTAAAGCTGAAGAAAGAATCTATCACAGTCAGGCAAAAATATTTACTTGAGGAAAATAAAACCAGGCTGGCCTCACACTTCTTCGCATTAACATTCAAAGTCAGAAGACAGTAGAATAACATCCACAAGAAATTCAATAAAAGAAAATGTGAACCAAGGCTTATCCAGCTAAGCTAAACTTCAAGTATAAGGATGCAGACAAATTTTAAATATTCAAGGACGTTGACAACATTGTTCCCATGAGCATTTGCTGAGGAATCTACCAGAGGTTGAGTTTAATAAGAAAGAGATGCTCAGGAAACTTCAGGGAAAGGTCTGGTGGTGAACATTGAATGTGAGTAATTGTAGAGCTAATACCAAAAGGCAAGCACTAGGGACAGCTGAGTAGAACGTGAATGTTATATGTCCTGACAGTGCAGATGTAATCAACTTATAAAAACATGGGAGGAAAAGAAACTAACAAATCAAGTAGAATGTTAAGCATATTTATCTAGACAAAGGTAAACAAAGATAAAAAGAGGTAAAACTAGTGTCTAAAATTGAGAAGTAGATCCTTCCAGGGATGCAAAGTTGGTTTAACATGCACAAATCCGGTGGTGCCCGTAGCTCAGAGTGTAAGACACCAGCTGCATACACCAAGGTTGGCGGGTTCGAAGCCAGCCCGGGCCTGCTAAACAACAATGACAACTGCAACAAAAAATTAGCCATATGTGTGGCAGGTGCCTGTAGTCCCAGCTACTTGGGAGGCTGAGTCAAGAGAATTGCTTAAGCCCAAGAGTTGGAGGTTACTATGAGCTGTGACGCTTCAGCACTCTACTCAGGGTGACATAATGAGACTCTGTCTCAAAAAAAAAAAAATACACAAATCCATAAATTTAACTCATCATATCAATAGGAACAAAAAAAAGACCCTATGATCCTCTCAATAGACACAGAAAAAGCATTTAATACAATTCAGCATCCTTTTCTGACAAGAACACTTAAGAATATAGACATAAGTGGCATATTTCATTCTTTCTTTTTTTTTGAGACACAGCCTAAAACTGTTGCCCTGGGTAGAGTGCCATAGCATCACAGCTCATAGCAACCTCCAACTCCCAGGCTCAAGTGATTCTCCTGCCTCAGCCTCCCAAGTAGCTGGGACTATAGGCACCCGCCACAACGCCCGCCTACTTTTTGGGTGCAGCCACCATTGTTGTTTGGTGGGCCTGGGCTGCCAGCTCAGGTGTATGTGGCTGGCGCCTTAGCTGCTTGAGCCACAGGTGCTGAGCCGGTGACACATTTCTTAAACTGATGGAAGCCATCTACGACAAACCCACAACTCGTATCATATGGAATGGAGTAAAACCGAAAGCTTCTCCTTTTAGAACTGGAATCAAACAAGGATGTCCTCTCTCGCCACTACTATTCAACATAGTGCTGGAAGTTCTAACCAATGCAAATCAGGCAAGAGAAGGCTAGAAAGAGCATCCAAATGGGGGCAGAGGAGGTCAACCTCTTCCTCTTTGCTGATGATATGACCTTACACTTAGAGAATCCCAGAGACTCAACTACAAGACTCCTGGAAATGATCAAGAAATACACTAACATCTCAGGGTATAAAATCAATGTCCCCAAATCAGTAGCCTTTGTATATGCCAATAACAGCCAAGTTGAGAAATTAATCAAAGACACAATTCCCTTCATAGTAGGTTCAAAGTGAATGAAATACCTGGGAATATACCTAACAAAAGAGGGGAAGGACCTCTACAAAGAGAATAATAAAATGCTAAGAAAAAAATAGCAGAAGATATTAACAAATGGAAAAGCATACCATTCTCCTGAGTGGGAAGAATCAACATTGTTCCCAAAGCAAGGGCTGAAACCAATCTCTTATAGCCATGTGATCTTTGATAAACCAAACAAGAACATGCACTGGGAAAGAATCCCTATTCAATAAATGGTGCTGGGACAACTGGATAACCACACATAAAAGACAGAAACTGGACACACACCTTTCACCATTTGCAAAAATTGACTCAAGATGGATAAAAAATTTAAATCTCATGAAATGATAAAAACCCTAGAAGAAAATGTGGGAAAAACTCTTAAAGATGTTGGCCTGGGGAAAGATTTTATGAAGAAGACTTCTGTGGCAATTGTAACAAGAAAAATAAACAAATGGGACCTAGCTAAACTGAAAAGCTTCTGTACCGCTAAGGACACAACAATCCAAGCAAACAGACAGCCTTCAGAATGGGAAAATATATTTGCATATTATGAATCTAACAAAGGCTTGATAACTAGCATCTACAGAGAACTCAAATCAATCAATAAAAAAGAGCTAACAATCCCATCTAACAGACACATGAAAAAATGCTCCTCATTCCTAATCATCAGAGAAATGCAAATGAGAGCCAGCCTGAGATCTCACCTAATCCCAGTAAGATTAGCCCACGTCACAAAGTCCCAAAGCTGCAGATGCTGGCATGGATGTGGAGAGAGTGGAACGCTTTTACACTGCTGGTGAGACTAATACAGCCTCTTTGGAAAGAAGTATGGAGAATCCTCAAAGAACTCAAATTAGAGCTCTCATTTGACCCACAATCCCACTACTAGGCATCTACCCAGGAGAAAAAAAAATCATTTTACCGTAAGGACATTTACACTAGATTGTTTATTGCAGCTCAATTTACAATCTCCACCATGTAAAAACAACCTAAATGCCCATCTACTCAGGAATGGATTCACAAATTGTGGTACATGCACACCATGGAATACTATTCAGCCATAAAATGACGGTGACTTCACGTCTTTTGTATTAACCTGGAGGGAGATGAAACACATTCTTTTTTTTTTTTTTTTTGAGACAGAGTCTCATTATGTCGCCCTTGGTAGAGTGCTGTGACATCATAGCTCACAGCAACTTCAAACTCTTGGGTTGAAGAGATTCTCTTGCCTCAGCCTCACAAGTAGCTGGGACTACAGGCACCTGCCACAATGCTTGGCTATTTTTTGTTGCAGTTGTCATTGTTGGTTAGCAGGCCTGGACTGGGTTCAAACTCGCCAGCTCCGGTGTAAGTGGCTGGCACCGTAACCACTGTGCTAAGGGTGCTGAGCCAAAACACATTCTTCTTAATAAAGTATCATAAGAATAGAAAAGCAAATATCCAATGTACTCAATACTGATATGAAGCCAGTTGATGACCTAATTCAGGGCCACATGGGAGAAAAACTCATTTTAATTCAAGTTGGAGAGGGGGGAACGAGGAACGGGGGGAGGGAAGGAGGGATTTGGGGTACTCCCACTGAATGGGTACAATGTAGGAGTGTATGGCACACATTTTGGCTGTGGGACAAAACTACAAGAGGGACTGTACCTAACAAATTCAAGTATTGTGACTTGTTTGTTTGTACCCTCACTTTAACCTGAAATAAAAATAAAAATGGAAATGTTAAAAAAAATTGAGAGGTAGGAGAGAGGCAGGGGAATGAGAAGCAGGAGGCTAGAAGCTTAACCTTTTTTTTGGTGCTGTTCATAGTAGGGAAACAATGGATACTGTGTGTACAAAGAAGAGAAAAGAGTTATTATGTGAGACTTAACATATAATCTAACACATAATCTAGGAACCACAAAAATGAAAATACAAACCTTTCTAAATTTAGAACAATAATTCAGTGAGCAAATAAAATAGACTACATACTGAAATAGTTTAAAATATATATAGGGGCTGGGCACGGTGCCTCATGCCTGTGCTCCCAGCACCCTGGGAGGCCAAGGCAGGTGGATTGCCTGAGCTCAGGAGTTTGAGGACAGCCTGAGCAAGAGCCAGACCCTGTCTCTAAAAATAGCTGGGCATTATGGACGGCACCTATAGTTGTAGCTGCTTGGGAGGCTGAGGCAAGGGAATCACCTGAGCCCAAGAATTTGAAGTTGTTGTGAGTTATGACAGCAGGGCATTTTACCAAGGATGACAAAGTGAGACTCTAAAAAAATATATATATATCTATATATATATATACACACACACACATATATATATGAAGCAAACTAAGAACAAATTCATAGTGATAAACATAAATGGACTTAACTCACCTTTTATTTTATTTTATTTTATTTATCTTTTTCTGTAGTTTTTTTAATTAATATTTCTTTTTTTTTTATTGTTGGGGATTCATTGAGGGTACCGTAAACCAGGTTACACTGATTGCATTTGTTAGGTAAAGTCCCTCTTGCAATCGTGTCTTCCCCCTCAAAGGCATGGCACACACCAAGGCCCCACCCCCCTCCCTCCTTCCCTCTCTCTGCTCTTCCTTTCCCCCACTCCCCACCGTGACCTTAATTGTCATTAATTGTCCTCATATCAATATTGAGTACATAGGATTCATGCTTCTCCATTCTTGTGATGCTTTACTAAGAATAATGTGTTCCACTTCCATCCACGTTAATAAAAAGGATGCAAAATCTCCATTTTTTTTAATGGCTGAATAGTATTCCATGGTGTACATATACCACAGCTTGTTAATCCATTCCTGGGTTGGTGGGCATTTAGACTGTTTCCACACTTTGGTGATTGTAAATTGAGCTGCAATAAATAGTCTAGTGCAAGTGTCCTTATGATAATAGGATTTTTTTCCTTCTGGGTAGATGCCCAGTAATGGGATTGCAGGATCAAATGGGAGGTCTAGCTTGAGTGCTTTGAGGTTTCTCCATACTTCCTTCCAAAAAGGTTGTACTAGTTTGCAGTCCCATCAGCAGTGTAAAAGTGTTCCCTTCTCTCCACATCCACGCCAGCATCTGCAGTTTTGAGATTTTGTGATATGGGCCATTCTCGCTGGGGTTAGATGGTATCTCAGGGTGGTTTTGATTTGCATTTCTCTAATAGATAGGGATGATGAACATTTTTTCATATGTTTCTTAGCCATTCATCTATCTTCTTTAGAGAAGGTTCTGTTCATGGCTTTTGCCCATTGATATATGGGATTGTTGGCTTTTTTCATGTGGATTAATTTGAGTTCTCTATAGATCCTAGTTATCAAGCTTTTGTCTGATTTAAAATATGCAAATATCCTTTCTCATTGTGTAGGTTGTCTATTTCCTTTGGTTGTTGTCTCCTTAGCTGCACAGAAGCTTTTCAGTTTAATAAAGTCCCATTTGTTTATTTTTGTTGTTGTAGCAAGAGCCATGGCAGTCTTCTTCATAAAGTCTTTCCCCAGGCTAATATCTTCCAGTGTTTTTCCTATGCTTTCTTTGAGGATTTTTATTGTTTCATGCCTTAAATTTAAGTCCTTTATCCATCTTGAATCAATATTTGTGAGTGGGGAAAGGTTCGGGTCCAGTTTCGGTCTTTTACATGTCGATATCCGGTTCTCCCAACACCATTAATTGAATAGGGAGTCTTTCCCCCAAGGTATGTTCTTGTTTGGTTTATCAAAGATTAGGTGATTGTCAGATGTTAGTTTCCTTTCCTGGTTTTCTATTCGATTCCAAGTGTCTATGTCTCTATTTTTGTGCCAGTACCACGCTGTCTTAACCACTATGGCTTTGTAGTACAGCCTAAAATCTGGTAGGATGATGCCCCCAGCTTTATTTTTATTACTAAGAACTGCCTTAGCTATATGGGTTTTTTTATGGTTCCATACAAAACACGGAATAATTTTTTCCAAATCTTGAAAGTATGATATTGGTATTTTAATAGGCATGGCATTAAATAGGTAGATTGCTTTGGGAAGTATAGACATTTTAACAATGTTGATTCTTCCTATCCATGAGCATGGTATGTTCTTCCATTTGTTAATATCCTCTGGTATTTCCTTTCTGAGGATTTCATAATTTTCTTTATAGAGGTCCTTCACCTCCTTTGTTAGGTATATTCCTAGGTATTTCATTTTCTTCGAAACTATGGTGAAGGGAGTTGTGTCCTTAATTTGCTTTTCATCTTGACTGTTATTGGCGTATACAAAGGCTACTGACTTGTGGACATTGATTTTATATTCTGAAACATTACTGTATTTTTTGATGACTTCTAGGAGTCTTGTGGTTAAGTCTTTGGGGTTCTCTAAGTATAAGATCATGTCGTCAGCAAAGAGGGAAAGTTTGACCTCCTCTGCTCCCATTTGGATTCCCTTTATTTCCTTGTCTTGCCTAATTGTATTGGCTAGAACTTCCAGCACTATGTTGAATAGTAAAGGTGACAGAGGACAGCCTTGTCTGGTTCCAGTTCTAAGAAGAAAAGCTTTCAGTTTTGCTCCATTCCGTAAAATATTGGCTGTGGGTTTGTCATAGATAGCTTTGATCAGTTTTAGAAATGTGCCACCTATGCCTATACTCTTCAGTGTTCTAATTAGAAAAGGATGCTGGATTTTATCAAATGCTTTTTCTGCATCTATTGAGAGGATCATATGACCTTTATTTTTGCCTCTGTTAATATGGTGGATAACGTTTATGGACTTGCATATGTTAAACCAGCCTTGCATCCCTGAGATGAAGCCTACTTGATCATGATGTATGACTTTTTTGATGATAAGTTGTAATCTATTGGCTAGGATTTTGTTGAGAATTTTTGTATCTATATTCATGAGTGAAATTGGTCTGAAATTCTCCTTTATGGTTGGATCTTTTCCTGGTTTTGGTATCAGGGTGATGTTTGCTTTGTAGAACGAGTTGGGGAAGATTCCTTCCTCCTCAATTTTTGGAATAATGTCTGCAGTACAGGAATAAGCTCTTCCTTGAAGGTTTGATAGAATTCTGGTGTGAAGCCATCAGGACCAGGGCATTTTTTGGTTGGAAGCTTTTTTATTGTTTCTTTAATCTCAGTGCTTGAGATTGGTCTGTTCAGGAGCTCTATTTCTTCCTGGCTAAGTCTAGGGAGAGGGTATGATTCCAAATATTGATCCATTTCCTTCACATTGTCAAATTTCTGGGCATAGAGTTTCTGGTAGTATTCAGAGATGATCTCTTGTATCTCTGTGGGATCAGTTGTTATTTCCCCTTTATCATTTCTGATTGAGGTTACTAGAGATTTTACTTTTCTATTTGTAGTTAGTCTGGCCAATGGTTTATCTATTTTATTTATTTTTTCAAAAAACCAACTCATTGTTTCATTAATTTTCTGAATGATTCTTTTGTTCTCAATTTCATTGATCCCTGATTTGATTTTGGATATTTCTTTTCTTCTACTGGGTTTAGGCTTAGATTGTTCTTCTTTTTCCAATTTCAGAAGATGGCTTGTGAGTTTGTTGATGTGCTCTCTTTCTGTTTTTTTAAAGGTAGGCATCTAAAGTGATAAATTTTCCTCTCAAAACTGCTTTTGCAGTATCCCACAGGTTTTGGTAGCTTATGTCTTCATTGTTGTTATGCTCAAGGAAGTTAATGATTTCCTGTTTTATTTCTTCCTGCACCCATCTGTTATTCAACAGAAGGTTGTTTAATTTCCATGCCTTTCAGAAAGAGGGACGGAGGGAAGGGGGTGGGGCCTTGGTGTCTGTCACGCTTTATGGGGGCAAGACATGATTGCAAGAGGGACTTTGCCTAACAATTGCAATCAGTGTAATCTGGCTTATTGTACCCTCAATGAATCCCCAACAATAAAAAATTCTGTTTAACGTGAAAAAAAAAATTTCCATGCCTTTATGTGGGGTTGAACGTTTTTGTTAGAGTTGAGTTCCACCTTTAGTGCCTTATGGTCTGAGAAGATACAAGGTAAAATTTCAATTCTTTTGATTCTGTTGATATTTGTTTTGTGTCCCAGGATATGATCAATTTTGGAGAATGTTCCATGGGGTGATGACAAGAATGTATATTCTTTATCTTTGGGGAGGAGTGTTCTATATGCGTCTATCAAGCACAGTTGTTCTAGGGTCTCATTTAAATCTCTATATCTTTGTTTAACTTCTGTTTAGAGGATCTGTCCAGCTCTGTAAGAGGAGTGTTAAAGTTCCCTGTTATTATGGTATTATCGGATATCATATTGCTCAGACTGAGTAGGGTGTGTTTCAAGAATGTGGGAGCATTTAAATTGGGTGCACAAATATTTAGAATCGAAATGTCTTCTTGTTGTATTTTTCCCTTGACCAATATAAAGTGACCATCTTTGTCTTTTTTGACTTTAGTTGCTTTAAATCCACATGTATCTGAAAATAAGATTGAACTCCTCTTTTCTTCTGAATTCCATTTGCCTGAAAAATTGTCTTTCAACCCTTGACTCGGAGTTTTAATTTGTCTTTTGAAGCCAGGTGTGTTTCTTGCAGACAGTAAATGGATGGCTTATGTTTTTTAACCCAGTCAGCCAATCTATGTCTCTTCAGTGGGGGAATTCAAGCCATTAACATTTATTGAGATAATTAATAAGTGTGGTAGTATTCTATTCATCTTATTTTGTGAGAGTCCATTGCTTAGTTTTATCTTTTGCATCAGTGTGGAAGTTAGGTTCTGTCCTTTAATATCTGAGTTCTTACTTTGCTGCTGATCCATTATGATGGTCAGTGTGTAGAACAGGTTGAAAAATTTCCTGTAGAGCTGGTCTTGTTGTGGCGAATTTCCTCAATGTTTGTATATCCATAAATGATTTGATTTCTCCGTCAATTTTAAAGCTTAGCTTAGCAGGGTATAAAATTCTGGGCTGGAAATTTTCTGTTTAAGTTGATTAAAGGTAGATAACCACTATCTTCTTGCTCGGAAAGTTTCATTAGAGAAGTCTACAGTCACTCTGATGGATTTGCCCCTGTAGGTCAACTGGCACTTACTCCTTGCAGCTTGTAGAATATTTTCTTTTGTCTTGAGTTTGGACAGGTTCATCACAATGTGTCTTGGAGAAGCTTGGTTAGAGTTGAGGCAACCTGGGGTCTGATATCCCTCTGAAAGCAGTGTGTCAGAATCTTTGGTAATATTTGGGGAATTTTCCTTTATAATATTCTCTAGTATGGCTTCCATTCCTCTGGGCCATTCTTTTTCCCCTTCTGGGATTCCTATAACTCGTATGTTGGAACGCTTCATAAAGTCCCATAATTCTGACATTGAATGTTCTGCTTTGTCTCTCTTCCTTTCTGCCTCTTTAGGTATCTGAGTTATCTCAATGACTTTGTCCTCTACCTCTGAAAGTCTTTCTTTTGCAGGGTCTAAGCTGTTGCTGATACTTTCCATTGCATCCTTAAGTTCCCTAATTGACTGCTTCAGTTCCTTCAGCTCTGGTATATCCTTTCTATTTTCTTCATATCATTCATCTCTTATTTGATTCTGTTTTTGGATTTCCTTTTGGTTATTTTCCACTTTATTTCCTTCATTGTTTTCATCATGTGTATTCTAAATTCCCTTTCTATCATTCCTAACATTTCTTTATAGGTGGAATCTTCTGCAGTAGCTACCTCATGGTCCCTTGGAGGGGTTGCTCTGGACTGGTTCTTCATGTTGCCAGGAGTTTTCTGCTGATTCTTCCTCATGAGTGATTTCTTTTATCCATTTCCTTGCCCTAATTTTCCTTTCACTTCCTCTTGCTCTATAAGTTGCTGTGCCTGTGGACCACTGTGCCAAAACCGGTCTCACTCTGCCCCTAGTTCAGTACCTGCCTTTAGGCTGCTCAGTCACTAGGTTACTAGTTCCCAACCAATCCTTGCTCTGGGACCTGGAGGGTGGAGCTTGCTGGGGCAGTTCTCTCACAATGGCTCCCTGCAGCCTACAGCCAAACATTATTTGCTCCGTCTGGCTCAGTGGCTCAGTCTGGGGTCTTAGACAACACCCAAAGTTCTCTGCACTCCTGCTCAAGCTCTCCCCAAGGCAGTTCAACTGAGTGCCAAGTCCAAAGACACCCAAACAGTCTACAGGTAAGGCCTTTCCGGTTTGCAGTCTCACTGCTGCTGTACTTACAGCTGCCTGCAGGATTAGACCAATCAAACACATGCAACCACTTGCCAGTTTTCCACTGTTTTTGTCCACCTCCTGGGGTCCTTAAGTCTCTTGCTGACTCCCTGTATCCTCAAAGGGATGATTATTGGCAGATCCCACCAGCCAGAGATGCCTGGAGTCTTATCTCCCCAGATTCACGGTGCCCAGTTGCAGGGAAGCTGTTACTTGGCTGCCATCTTGCTCTCACTCCTAACTCATCTTTTAAAGGAGAGAGATTTTTCAGTTTGCTTCACAAAGCAAAATAAAGTTCTATGCCATGTACTACATTTTCAGAGATTAAAACTACTAATGAAAGGAGAGGTAAAGGCACATCAAATACAAGTAAATAAGTAAATAAATCAGGGGGTCTACTCGTAACATTAGAAAAGACAGAATTTAGATAAAAGTGTTAAAACTGAGCCAAAGAAGGACATTTTATGATGTTGAAAGGTATAATTCACAGCGAAGTTGTAGTAATTATGAATATCTATATCTTAGTTAGCAGCAACTGCTGAAATAACTGGGCAACCATTTGGAAAAAGTTTAGATTTGTACCTCACACTGCTCATGAGGATAAATTTTAAATAGACCAAAGATTTAAATTTTAAAAATGAAATTATAAAATTACCAGAAGAAAACACGGCAAGTTTTTTTTTACAACCTTGAAATGGAGGCAGCCTTTCTATCACTCAAAATTAAAAACCATAGAATGAGGCTGATAAAATTGACTGTATTAAACAGTATCTTCCATTCTGCTTCTGAAAAGCTGGAGTAGATGTGCTTTTCTCTATTCTTCCTCTAAGTAGAACTAACACTCTTAGAAATGATATATAAAGCAAGCCTAAGAATGCCAGGTGTAGTGACTCGCATCTATAATCCCAACACTTTGGGAGGCCAAGGTGGTAGGATCAATTCAGCCAGGACTTTGAGATCAGCCTGGGACCCTACTACAAAAAAGAAAAAATTAGTCAGATGTGGTGGTGCACACACACCTGTAGTCCCAGCTACATGGGAGGCTGAGGCAGGAGTTGGAAGTTGCAGTGAGCTACTACACTCCAGCCTGGGCAGCAGAGTGAGACCCTGTCTCAAAAAACAAAATAAAACAAAACAAACAAAAAACAAGTGTAAGAAGACCTTACCGGGTGTAGAGAAAGAGGGAGCATGGTTAAAGGACTCACCAAAGCCTGCTCTTTGCAGCCGAAGAACCAGGAAAGAGGTAGTCTAGCAAGACAGAAAACTTTTAGTCAATAACTGCTCTACTCCAGCCAAACACAGGAAAAAACATTGCCCCCGCCCCCACGAGCAGAGGCTATGTGGAGAGCTTAGACTTCCATTCTTTTTTTTTTTATTTTATTTATTTTTATTAAACCATAGCTGTGTACATTAGTATGATCGTGGGGCACCATACACTTGGTTCATAGATCGTTTGACACATTTTCATCACATTAGTTAACATAGCTTTTGTAGCATTTTCTTAGTTATTTTGCTAAGACCTTTACATTCCACATTTACTAGGATTCACATATACCCTTGTAAGATGCTCGCAGGACTGTAAAGAGATACTCCAATCTCTGTCCCCATCAGTGGGGTCATGTCAGAGATAGTCAAGTTAGGAGCCAGGGCTTTTATGCCTGCTGGGTGATAACAAAACATAGCTATCCCACCCAAACAGCTGACTGTGGCCATGGAGACCACTTGTGGAGAGTCTTCACTTCCACTTCCCCCAAGTAGTAACAAGGCACCCTTTGCCTTATTGTTGGAGTGGTGTCAGGGGAGAGGAATTAACCACTGCTCAGCAGTAAGGGGGCTACCTTCTCCAGGAATCGTGTAGAGAGCAATCATGAGGCACCCCTGCCCATCTAGGGAGGGTAGTATCAGTGGAAGCTCAGTGAGACCCAGGGGTCCCACTCCTCCCCAGTAGTAAAAAGTAGCCCTTTCCCTTCACTTGGGTGTCAATGAGGCTGGATTTCTGGAGAAAATAGACTTCTGGACTTTTACCCTTACTTGGCAGTAATGAGACAGCACCTTGCTTCTCCTGCTAGAGTGGTAGTAGAGTCTGCTTAAACACAAGATTTAAATAAGATCTGGAGTCTTATAGCCTAATCACCAGAATGTCCATATTTTAATTTAAAAAAGTGACTCACCATACCAAGAAACAGGAAGATCTCAAGGTGAGTGAGAAAAGTCAATTGATTAGACACCAACACCAAGATGATACAGATACTGTAATTATCTGATAAGAATTTTAAAGCAGCCATCATAAAAATGCTGCATTGTGCAAATTATGAATATGCATGAAACAAAAAAGTAGAAAGTCTCAGCGAAGAAATAGAAGATATAAAAAAAAACTAGATAGCGTATTTAGGATAAAATACATAATAATGAAATAAAAAACTCCATGGATGGGCTTAACAGCAGAATGGAGGGGCCAGAGGAAAGAATCAGTGAACTTAAAAATAAAATTATATATTATATATATACAATATTATCCAATCTAAACAACAGAAAGAAAATAGACTGACAACCTTCTAACAACAGAACTTCAGAAACAGGTGGGACTGTAACAAAAGATTTAACACTTATATCATCAAAGTTACAGAAGGAGAGGAGAAAAAGGGTGGGACTGAAAAGTGTTTGGAGAAATAATGGCTAAAAATTTGGCAAAGACATAAACCTAGATTCAGGAAGCTAAATTAACCTTAAATAGGATAAACCCAAAGAAATCCATG
This sequence comes from Nycticebus coucang, assembly GCF_027406575.1. Lineage (NCBI taxonomy): Eukaryota > Metazoa > Chordata > Mammalia > Primates > Lorisidae > Nycticebus > Nycticebus coucang. The sequence continues at coordinate 84,392,740 of NC_069796.1, forward strand.
CCAAGGCACATCATAGTCAAAGATCTGAAAACTAAAGACAGGGAAACAACTCAAAAGAATTCAGAGACACTTTAACTGTTATCTACTTAAAACATCAAATTACAGTAGGTTTCTCATCAGAAACCATGGAGGCTAGAACATTTTTTAAGTGATGAAAGAAAAGTAATGTCAGTCCAGAATTCTACATTCATGGAAAATATGCTTTAGAAATAAAGGGGAAATTAAGACATTCTCAGATAATGGAAAACTAAGAGAATTTGTTGCCAGCAGATCTACCCTAAAATAACATCCAGAGAAAGTTCCCTAAACAGAAAGAAAATGACAAAAGATGGTCTCTTGTAACATCAGGAAAAAAGAACAGTGGAAAGAACAAAAATATAGATTGATACAATAGACTTTCCTTCCCTTCTTGCGTTTTCCAAATTATGTTTGATGGCAGAAGTAAAAATTACAATGCTATCTAATGTGGCTCTTGATGCATGTAGCGGTAATATTTCTGACAATTATATCATAAATGGCAGAGGGTAAAGAGACATAAAAAGGTGATGTTTCTACTTCACTCAAGCTGGTAAAATGACACCATTAGACTGTGATAAGTTATGTAAAGTATGAGACCCATGGCAACCACTAAAAAGGTTATACAATTAGATATATTCAGACCTTTGAGAATTATAGACATTGACTTCAGAAAAATGTAAGCCCATGCCAAAACTTACAATATAGGGTGGTGCCTGTGGCTCACAGGAGTAGGGAGCTGGCCCCATATGCTGGAGGTGGCAGGTTCAAACCCAGCCCCAGCCAAAAACCGCAAAACTTACATATAAGGAAAGTTCAGAGCATCTTTTCAAGAATAAAGTGATTTATGTGCGAACCAATTCCTTTGTAAATCCTCTATCTATTTATCTATCTATCTATCTTCTACTGGTTTTATCTGTAGAAGTCTGACTAATACACCAATAAAGCCTTCACTGTGCGACATTCTTTTTTTTTTATTGTTGGGGATTCATTGAGGGTACAATAAGCCAGGTTACACTGATTGCAATTGTTAGGTGAAGTCCCTCTTGCAATCATGTCTTGCCCCCATAAAGTGTGACACACACCAAGGCCCCACCCACCTCCCTCCTTCCCTCTTTCTGTTTCCCCCCCCATAACCATAATTGTCATTAATTGTCCTCATATCAAAATTGAGTACATAGGATTCATGCTTCTCCATTCTTGTGATGCTTTACTAAGAATAATATCTTCCACGTCCATCCAGGTTAATACGAAGGATGTAAAGTCTCCATTTTTTTTAATGGCTGAATAGTATTCCATGGTATACATATACCACAGCTTGTTAATCCATTCCTGGGTTGGTGGGCATTTAGGCTGTTTCCACATTTTGGCGATTGTAAATTGAGCTGCAATAAACAGTCTAGTACAAGTGTCCTTATGATAAAAGGATTTCTTTCTTTCTGGGTAGATGCCCAGTAATGGGATTGCAGGATCAAATGGGAGGTCTAGCTTGAGTGCTTTGAGGATTCTCCATACTTCCTTCCAGAAAGGTTGTACTAGTTTGCAGTCCCACCAGCAGTGTAAAAGTGTTCCCTTCTCTCCACATCCACGCCAGCATCTGCAGTTTTGAGATTTTGTGATGTGGGCCATTCTCACTGGGGTTAGATGATATCTCAGGGTTGTTTTTGATTTGCATTTCTCTAATATATAGAGATGATGAACATTTTTTCATGTGTTTGTTAGCCATTCGTCTGTCGTCTTTAGAGAAAGTTCTATTCATGTCTCTTGCCCATTGATATAAGGGATTGTTGGCTTTTTTCATGTGGATTAATTTGAGTTCTCTATAGATCCTAGTTATCAAGCTTTTGTCTGATTGAAAATATGCAAATATCCTTTCCCATTGTGTAGGTTGTCTCTTTGCTTTGGTTATTGTCTCCTTAGCTGTACAGAAGCTTTTCAGTTTAATGAAGTCCCATTTGTTTATTTTTGTTGTTGTTGCAATTCCCATGGCAGTCTTCTTCATGAAGTCTTTCCCCAGGCCAATATCTTCCAGTGTTTTTCCTATGCTTTCTTGGAGGGTTTTTATTGTTTCATGCCTTAAGTTTAAGTCCTTTATCCATCTTGAATCAATTTTTGTGAGTGGGGAAAGGTGTGGGTCCAGTTTCAGTCTTTTACATGTAGACATCCAGTTCTCCCAACACCATTTATTGAATAGGGAGTCTTTCCCCCAAGGTATGTTCTTGTTTGGTTTATCAAAGATTAGGTGGTTGTAAGATGTTAGTTTCATTTCCTGGTTTTCCATTCGATTCCAAGTGTCTATGTCTCTGTTTTTGTGCCAGTACCATGCTGTCTTGAGCACTATGGCTTTGTAGTACAGACTAAAATCTGGTATGCTGATGCCCCCAGCTTTATTTTTATTACAGAGAACTGCCTTAGCTATACGGGGTTTTTTCCAGTTCCATACAAAACGCAGAATCATTTTTTCCAAATCTTGAAAGTATGATGTTGGTATTTTGATAGTAATGGCATTGAATAGGTAGATTGCTTTGGGAAGTATGGACATTTTAACAATGTTGATTCTTCCCATCCATGAGCATGGTATGTTCTTCCATTTGTTAATATCCTCTGCTATTTCCTTTCTGAGGATTTCATAGTTTTCTTTATACAGGTCCTTCACCTCCTTCGTTAGGTATATTCCTAGGTATTTGATTTTCTTTGAGACTATGGTGAAGGGAGTTGTGTCCTTAATTAGCTTCTCATCTTGACTGTTATTGGTGTACACAAAGGCTACTGACTTGTGGACATTGATTTTATATCCTGAAACATTACTGTATTTTTTGATGACTTCTAGGAGTCTTGTGGTTGAGTCTTTGGGGTTCTCTAAGTATAAGATCATGTCATCAGCAAAGAGGGAGAGTTTGACCTCCTCTGCTCCCATTTGGATTCCCTTTATTTCCTTGTCTTGCCTAATTGTATTGGCTAGAACTTCCAGCACTATGTTGAATAGTAAAGGTGACAGAGAACAACCTTGTCTGGTTCCAGTTCTAAGAGGAAAAGCTTTCAGTTTTACTCCATTCAGTAAAATATTGGCTGTGGGTTTGTCATAGATAGCTTCAATCAGTTTTAGAAATGTGCCACCTATGCCTATACTCTTCAGAGTTCTAATTAGAAAAGGATGCTGGATTTTATCAAATGCTTTTTCTGCATCTATTGAGAGGATCATGTGATCTTTATTTTTGCCTCTGTTAATATGGTGGATAACGTTTATAGACTTGCGTATGTTAAACCAGCCTTGCATCCCTGGGATGAAGCCTACTTGATCATGATGAATGACTTTTTTGATGATAAGCTGTAATCTATTGGCTAGGATTTTGTTGAGAATTTTTGCGTCTATGTTCATGAGTGAGATTGGTCTGAAATTCTCCTTTTTGTTTGGGTCTTTTCCTGGTTTTGGTATCAGGGTGATGTTTGCTTCATAGAATGTGTTGGGGAAGATTCCTTCTTCCTCAATTTTCTGGAATAATTTCTGCAGTACAGGAATAAGCTCTTCCTTGAAGGTTTGATAGAATTCTGGAGTGAAGCCATCTGGACCAGGGCATTTTTTGGTTGGAAGCTTTTTTATTGTTTCTTTGATCTCAGTGCTTGAAATTGGTCTGTTCAGGAGCTCTATTTCTTCCTGGCTGAGTCTAGGGAGAGGGTGTGATTCCAAATATTGATCCATTTCTTTCACATTGTCAAATTTCTGGGCATAGAGTTTCTGGTAGTATTCAGAGATGATCTCTTGTATCTCTGTGGGATCAGTTGTTATTTCCCCTTTATCATTTCTGATTGAGGTTACTAGAGATTTTACTTTTCTATTCCTCGTTAGTCTGGCCAATGGTTTATCTATTTTATTTATTTTTTCAAAAAACCAACTCCTTGTTTCATTAATTTTCTGAATGATTCTTTTGTTTTCAATTTCATTGATCTCTGATTTGATTTTGGATATTTCTTTTCTTCTACTGAGTTTAGGCTTAGCTTGTTCTTCTTTTTCCAATTCCATAAGATCTCTTGTGAGATTGTTGATGTGCTCTCTTTCAGTTTTTCGAATGTAGGCATCTAAAGCGATGAATTTTCCTCTCAAACCTGCTTTTGCAGTATCCCACAGTTTTTGGTAGCTTGTGTCTTCATTGTTGTTATGCTCAAGGAAGTTAATGATTTCCTGTTTTATTTCTTCCTGCACCCATCTGTTATTCAACAGAAGATTGTTTAGTTTCCATGCCTTTGGGTGGGGTCGAGCATTTTTGTTAGAGTTGAGTTCCACCTTTAGTGCCTTATGGTCTGAGAAGATACAAGGTAAAATTTCAATTCTTTTGATTCTGTTGATATTTGTTTTGTGTCCCAGGATATGATCAATTTTGGAGAATGTTCCATGGGGTGATGAGAAGAATGTATATTCTTTATCTTTGGGGTGGAGTGTTCTATATGCGTCTATCAAGCACAGTTGTTCTAGAGTCTCATTTAAGTCTCTTATATCCTTGTTTAATTTCTGTTTAGAGGATCTGTCCAGCTCTGTAAGAGGAGTGTTAAAGTCCCCTGTTATGATGGTATTATCAGATATCATATTGCTCAGACTGAGTAAGGTCTGCTTCAAGAATCTGGGAGCATTTAAATTGGGTGCATAAATATTTAGAATTGAAATGTCTTCTTGTTGTATTTTTCCCTTGACCAATATAAAGTGACCATCTTTGTCTTTTTTGACTTTAGTTGCTTTAAATCCACATGTGTCTGAAAATAAGATTGCAACTCCTCTTTTCTTCTGAATTCCATTTGCCTGAAAAATTGTCTTCCAACCCTTGACTCGGAGCTTTAATTTGTCTTTTGAAGCCAGGTGTGTTTCTTGCAGACAGCAAATGGATGGCTTGTGTTTTTTAATCCAGTCAACCAATCTATGTCTCTTCAGTGGGGAATTCAAGCCATTAACATTTATTGAGATAATTGACAAGTGTGGTAGTATTCTATTCGACTTATTTTGTGAGAGTCCATTGCTTAGTTTTATCTTTTGCATCAGTGTGGAGGTTAGGTTCTGTCCTTTAATTTCTGAGTTCTTACTTTGCTGCTGATCCATTGTGGTGGTCAGTGTGCAGAACAGGTTGAAGTATTTCCTGTAGAGCTGGTCTTGTTGTGGCGAATTTCCTCAATGTTTGTATATCCATAAATGATTTGATTTCTCCATCAATTTTGAAGCTTAGCTTAGCAGGGTACAGAATTCTGGGCTGAAAATTGTTCTGTTTAAGTAGATTAAAGGTAGATGACCATTGTCTTCTTGCTTGGAAAGTTTCATTAGAGAAGTCTGCGGTCAATCTGATGGATTTGCCCCTGTAGGTCAACTGGCGCTTACTCCTGGCAGCTTGCAGAATCTTTTCTTTGGTCTTGACTTTGGACAGGTTCATGACAATGTGTCTTGGAGAAGCTCGGTTAGAGTTGAGGCGACCTGGGGTCCGATATCCCTCTGAAAGCAGTGTGTCAGAATCTTTGGTGATATTTGGGAAATTTTCTTTTATAATATTCTCTAGTATGGCTTCCATTCCTCTGGGGCATTCTTCTTCCCCTTCTGGAATTCCTATAACTCGTATGTTGGAACGCTTCATAAAGTCCCATAATTCTGACAGTGAACGTTCTGCTTTCTCTCTCTTCTTTTCTGCCTCTTTTACTATCTGAGTTATCTCAAAAACTTTGTCTTCTACCTCTGAAATTCTTTCTTCTGCATGGTCTAACCTGTTGCTGATACTTTCCATTGCATCTTTAAGTTCCCTGATTGACTGTTTCATTTCCTTCAGCTCTGCTATATCCTTTTTATATTCTTCATATCGTTCATCTCTTATTTGATTCTGTTTTTGAGTTTCCTTTTGGTTATTTTCCACTTTATTAACAGTTTCCTTCATTGTTTCCATCATTTCCTTCATTGTTTTCAACATGTGTATTCTAAATTCCCTTTCTGTCATTCCTAACATTTCTGTATAGGTGGAATCCTCTGCAGTAGCTACCTCATGGTCCCTTGGCGGGGTAGTTCTGGACTGGTTCTTCATGTTGCCTGGAGTTTTCTGCTGATTCTTCCTCATGGGTGATTTCTTTTATCTGTTTACTTGCCCTAATTTTCCTTTCAATTCCTCTTGCTCTTTAAGTTCTTGTGCCTGTGGACTAAGGGTTACAGGACCAGAAGGGTGAGAAGGTTTAAGAGCAAAAAAGCGATGAAAGAAATGAGGACCGAGTGATAAGAAAGAAAAAAAAAATGAAAAAAAAGAAAAATAGAGAAAGGAGAGTGGTTGGGTGAAAGGAATATTGACAAAAAGAAGAGAGGCACAGAAAGAGGGAGACAGAGCAATATAGGTGTACAGTAGGGTACTTTGATACAACCTTAAAAAAAAAAAAACAACACCTTCTGGGGGTGCCAAGTGGGGTGGTTCCCTTGAGGTCAGCAGCTCTTTGCTAACCTGATCAGACACAGTACCCCACCTCCACCAAGTAGAGAGGAAAGACAAAAATGCTATAAATCAAACCAAAACAAGCAAACAGAAAACCTTACGGGATAAAATTGGCTGGAAAAACCAAAAAATAGTGGTAGAAACACTAATAAAAATGAAGTTCTGATTATTGAAATAGGCAGCAATGGGAAATTATAATTAAACTAGAAAAATTGAGAAAGAAAAAGGATCTGTATGGAAAAGGTTGATCTTAAAAAACAAAACAACAATCTAGAACGTCAAAATAAACAAAAAAACCAACCAAACCAAAAAAAAAAAAAAAACCAAACAAACAAACAGAAAAAAACACACACGCAACCAAAAACAAAGCAGTATGTATATGGAATTGAATATTGTCTGGGCAACACGTGGTCTTCTGGGGTATGAGATGTTAATCACAGTTCTGATACGACTGGAGGCTGCTAGTTTCTCGAACCCCAGCAGGTAGACACCCTAAATCTCTCTTCAGCCCACTTAAAAGGCACTTTGAACTTGTTCACTTACTGAGCAGAAGCTTTCTCAGGGAAGTGCTTGTTGCTGGAATCACTGCTGAAGTGGCTATCCACTTACCCTGTGTGTCAAAACTGGTCTCCCTCTGCCCCCGAGGGTTAGGGCTGCAAGGCGGCTCAGACCCCGCCCTTAGGCTACTTGGTCATTGGGTTACCAGCTCCCACCCAATTCCAGCTCTGCGACCCTGAGGGCGGAGCTTGCCAGGGCAGATCGCTCACAATGTCTGCCTGTGACCCAGAGCCAAACTCTATTAGCTCCGTCTGGCTCAGCGGCTCAGACTGGGGCCCTAGACAAAGGCCAAAGTTCTCCGCACTCCCACTCAGGCTCTCCCCAAGGCAGTTCAGCTGAGTGCCAAGTCCAAAGACACCAAAACAGTTCACAGGTAAGGCCTTTCTGGTTTGCAGTCTCGCTGCTACTGAACTTACAGTTGCAGGCGGGTTTAGGCGGATTGAACACACGCGACCACTTGCCGGTTTTCCACTGTTTTAGTCCTCCTCTTGGGGTCCAGAAGTCTCTCGCTGACTCCCTGTATCCTCTCAGGGGTGATGATAGGCAGATCCCACCAGCCAGAGATGCCTGGAGTCCTATATCCCCAGACTCACGGTGCCCAGATGCAAGGAAGCTGTTACTCGGCTGCCATCTTGCTCCACCCTCCCACTGTGCGACATTCTAACAAAATTTCTACTCAAGGTCACCGATGACCTCTGCAAGGTAAGTCCAAACGTCTGTTCTCATTCCTGAAGTTACTTCACTTGACTTCTAGGACACTGTACTGATTTTCCTTCCACCTGCCTCACTTGCTTCCTAAGTCTTCTTTGCTATTTTCTCATTATATTCTCGGAATGCTAAAGATTGAGTGCTTCAGGCCTGACTCTCTAATATTTTTTTCTTTTTAATCTATATTAGATTCCAGGTGATCTTAAACAAGTTAATAGCTTTAAATATTATCTATATGTGAAGGATCCCCAAATCTGTATTACCAGCCCAGATCATCTCTTGTATTCAAGATTCAACCTGTCTACTTAACACGTTCACTTGGATGCCCAGTAGAAATCTCCATCTTGACAGGACTGAGACTTAGCTCCTGATTTTATCCCACACCCAAATGTGTTCCTGTCACAGTTTTCCTTATTTTAGTCAGTGACTCTTCCATGCTTCCTGCTATTTAGGTCAAATATCTAAGAGATATCCTTAATTTCACCCTTACTCTCTTACCCCACATGCAATCCCATCCACTTTACCTTCAAATAAGAATCAGAGCCCAACAACCCCAAATCCAAAAGAGATACATTTAAAAAAACTATATATATATATCAAGATGGAATTCTGAAATAAAATCCTTCAAGTGACCTATGGGAAAGTAGGAATAAGAAAACAGAGAAATTAAAGAAAGAGAGAATAATCAGGGGAAAAAATGGTAGACTTAAGCCCTAATGTGTCAATAATTACATTAAATATAAGTAGGCTAAAGACACCAATTGAAAGACCACCAATTAAAGTGGATTAAGCAACATGACCTAACAATATGCTGTTTACAACAAACTCACTTGAGTTATAATGATATAGGCAGGCTAAAAGTACAAGGATTGGAAAAGATAAATCATGTGAAGGCTAATTTTAAAAAGCAGGAGAGGCTATATTAATATTAGAAAAAGTAGATTTCAGAGCCAAGAAATTACCAGGGACAGAGAGGGAAGATGCATAATAAAAGGGCCAATCCACCAAATGAAAGGATCAGTCTGTCAAAAAGACATATTCATTCCAAACATGTATGTATGTATCAAAAAATAGACCTGAAAAAATATGCATAGAAAAAACAAGAGCAACATAAAAATAAATAGACAACTTCACAATTATAATTGGAGGTTTTGACAATTCTCCTCAACAAATAATAGAACCATTAGACAGAAAAACTTTTAGATATAGAAGAAAACAACCCCATAAACCAGCAAGGTCTAATTAACATTTATACAACATTCCATCCAATAGCAGAATACACATTCTTTCTTTTTTTTTTTTTTTTGTAGAGACAGAGTCTCACTGTACTGCCCTCGGGTAGAGTGCCATGACTTCACACGGCTCACAGCAACCTCTTAACTCTTGGGCTTACGCGATTCTCTTGCCTCAGCCTCCCGAGCAGCTGGGACTACAGGCGCCCGCCACAACGCCCGGCTTATTTTTTGGTTGCAGTTTGGCCGGGGCTGGGTTTGAACCTGCCACCCTCGGCATATGGGGCTGGCGCCCTACTCACTGAGCCACAGGCGCCGCCCAAGAATACACATTCTTTCAAGCACAGTTAGTAGACCAAGATAGATCATACCTTGCACCGTAAAACAAACTTCAACAAATACAAAATAACTGAAATCATACAGAGTATATTCTATAACTATAATAGTATCAAACTATAAAAAGTGACAGAGAAATAACAGGAAAATGTCTAAACTCTTGGAAACTAATAGCATATTTCTAAATAATCCATGTATTTTAAGAGGAATTCTCAAAAGGAAATTTAAAAAACATTGCAAGTGAAAATATAACATTGAGGGTGGTGCCTGTGGCTGGGTGAGTATGGCGTTGGCCCCATATACCAAGGGTGGCGGTTTCAAACCAGGCCCCAGCTAAACTGCAACAAAAAAATAGCCAGGTGTTGTGGCGGGCACCTGTAGTCCCAGCTACTCGGGAGGCTGAGTGAAGAGAATCAGCTAAGCCCAAGAGCTGGAGGTTGCTGTGAGCTGTGACGTCATGACACTCTACCGAGGGCGACAAAGTGAGACTCTGTCTCAAAAAAATTAGTGCAGGGATGGGCAGTGCCTATGGCTCAGAGGAGTAGGGCGCTGGCCCCATATGCTGGAGGTGGCGGGTTCAAACCCAGCCCTGGCCAAAAAACTGTAAAAAAAAAAAAAATTTAGTGCATGGAGTGGCAGTGGCGGTGGCCTTGGCAACTCTGGACTGAGTGCGAATAACAGAATCACAGTGATTCTTCAGAGGGTCTTCAGGTTCTCCTCTGTCATTCGACTGGCAGTCTCAGTCCATTTGTGGAGGAATGTTGGTGTGACAGCAGTGGAATTTAATAAGGAACTTGATCCTTTACAGAAACCCTTTCGTGGACAAGATTAGAGAATACAGATCAAAGCAACAGGCATCTGGAGGACCTGTTGATACTAACCCAGCGTGTCAGCAAAACCTGCATGAGGAGCTTTTTAAGCTTAAGCAAATGTATAGTAAAGCAGACATGACTATGTTTCCTAACTTTAAATTTGAAGATCCCAAATTTGAGGCCATTGAGAAACCCCTGGCCTGAAGAAATAAAGTAAAATGAATTTGGTAATTTATCATGGATTCGTTGTGCAACTAATCAGAAGTTTCAGAATAGACATAACATTTTACAACTCTCAAGTGTTCTTTTAACCCTGATCCCAAATAAATTATTTGGGTAAAAAATTGAGGGTTAAAAAAAATGAGCATGTGGAATTCAATAATACATAAGCACAATTATACACTACAACAATGTGCAAAGCTGGCTCCATAGTCAATTAATGTAATTAACAGTCTAAAGAAGACAATCACATGGTTTTATTAATTGCTATAGTAAAAGTATTTTATAAATTCCAACATCTATTCATAATAAAACTCTCAGATAGGGCCTCTGGCAGTTGGGTCTCTTTGTACCATGCAGTTGGGCAGACTGATCCAGTCTGCAAATTTCAGGTCAGACCATGCTTGTTGCTTCAAGAGCTGGACCTGGGCCAACCCTGGGCTCCAGAGTTTGTCTCCATTGTCGGTGCGGGTCTGTCGTCTGTAGTTCTAAGCACAAGTTGAAAACTATAGGAACAAGCCATTGAAGCTGGAATGTTCTGATGCTGGGGTTTCAACTGATTTATACCAACTATCACTCTACAGTTACAGTAGGAAAGGGCCTCTAATAATGTCAAATACCAGCGGTACCAAAAAAAAGTGTTCACATTTAAGCAACGTTATTTATGTAGTACGCATGACTTTTCAAAGTTGAATGAAGTACGGTAACAATGTATAGTATGATGTTGGCTCAAAAGAATACTAGGGTCACCATGCTACAGGCAGGACAGTGAAAGAAAATGGCAGAAACACTGTTGTCCCTAGAGGAGCGCAAGACCATTTTGAAGTGGTACTTGGTTTTTTGTTTCATTTATTTATCTGGGACAAAGTCTCACCTTGTTTCCCTGGGTAGAGTTCCATGGCATCATTGTAGCTCATAGCAACCTCAAAGTCTTGGGCTTAAGTGATCCTCTTGCCTCAGCCTCCTGAGCAGCTGGGATTATAGGGGCCCGCCACAACGCCTGGCTGGTTTTAGAGACAGGGCCTCACTCTTGCTCAGGCTGAGCTCAAGTGATCCACCCATGTCCACCTCTCATAGTGCTAGGATTACAGGTGTGAGCAACTGTGCCTGGCCATTTTTTTGTTCATAAGTAGTATTTGAAATTTGAGAACGTTGTGGAAGTACAAGACAAGGGAGGCGTGAGCGTGCAACAGCACCTCCAACATACCTGATAACGCATTCCTGGTGAGCGTGAGATCCAGGGAGATCCGGGAGGCCTCACACAACAACGGGTCCTGCTTCTGCTTTGGTGTTGGAACTGTCTACATGCCACCCAAGTCTACCAAATGGTGTGCACTTGAGATGAGAGTTAGAGACCAAGCATACAATGCATTCTTAGAACAGCAAACTGGAAAGTTCTCATCCCAAGATTCATGCACTGAATGAAGATGACCCTGATATAAGGGTGTGGTATTGTTGAGTGGTTCCAAAACAGGGTACAGTAGATGAGTTTGTGGGGAAGACGATTTGCTCTGATGAAGCACAGTTTAAATCAGATGGAATAGTGAACCAACAAGATAGCATGTATTGGGCTCCAGAAAATCCGTATGCAGAAAAAGAAGTTCGTTTACCAGGCCCCAGCATCTGGTGTGGCCTGTTATTCAGGGGGCTGATTGGACTCTTATTTTTTGAAGGTCCTATTATCGCTCAAGTGTATCTACACATGCTACAAACACCATTTTACCTGTAATGCATACACGTTTGGGGAATGATTCATTTTACTTCCAATAAGATGCAAGAGCTTATCTCCATGAGAATTTGCCAAGACAATGGCTAGGACCAAGAGGTATAGTTGAGTTTCCCCCACATTCTCCAGACTTCACAGCCCCTTGGAACTTCTACCTATGGGGGACCTTACAGGATGTGGTGTGCTGCTACCCTGGGAGAACTTCAGGAAGAAATTAAAACAGCATGCACAGCAATACAAATTTGGTCAATATTGCTCAAGCAGTAGTTTGCCATAATCAGAAGTGTCTGGACACTTTGAGCACTACTTATAACCTCAGAAGTCAAACATGACATGTCTTCATCTTTTGTTGTCTGTATATATCATTTCAATTTTATTTATTTATTTATTTATTTATTTATTTTTGAGACAGAGTCTCATGATGTTGCCCTTGGTAGAGTGCTATGGTGTCACAGCTCACAGCAACCTCCAACTCTTGGGCTTAAGCTGTTCTCTTGCCTCAGCCTCCCAAGTAGCTGGGACTACAGGCGCCCGCCACAGCACTTGGCTATTTTTTGGTTGCAGTTGTCATTGTTGTTTAGCTGGCCTGGGCTGGGTTTGAACCTGCCAGCCTCGGTATATGTGGTTGGTGCCGTTACCATGGGCACCGAGCCATATTGGTACAATTTTAATGCAGTTTTCCCTTTCTTAAAATATGTATACATTTTTTGGCACCCTCTGTATTCTTACTAACCCATAGCAAGCATGTGTCCACGCACTGCCACAGGAGTTACAGCAGTAGGTAGGACAATGCTGGTGGTGACAGGGCAGTGCAGCAGGCGTCCTGGTGTAACAGACCGGTTGGAGGAAAGGACCACAGTAGAACTGTTAAGAATATAAGCTCTTGGGGCGGTGCCTGTGGCTCAGTCCGTAAGGTGCTGGCCCCATATACCGAGGGTGGCGGGTTCAAACCTGGCCCTGGCTGAACTGCAAAGCAAAAATAGCTGGGCGTTGTGGCGGGCGCCTGTAGTCCCAGCTGCTCGGGAGGCTGAGGCAAGAGAATTGCTTAAGCCCAGGAGTTGGAAGTTGCTGTGAGCTGTGTGAGGCTATGGCACTCTACAGAGGGCCATAAAGTGAGACTCTGTCTCTACAAAAAAAAAAAAAAAAAAAAAAAAAAAGAATATAAGCTCTTCATAGTATTTAATTGCATTGAACCTTGAGAAGGTTCTCAAAATTTGGCACCAAAGGAGACATCTGTCAGTGTATCAGATGTTTTTGGTGTATGTACCATAACGAGGTGTAAAAGGAGACTTAGTATGAAAAAATATTGTAGGTGGGGGCAGCACCTGTGGCTCAAAGGAGTAGGGTGCTGGCCCCATATATCAAGGTGGCGGGTTCAAACCCAGCCCCAGCCAAACTGCAAAAAAAAAAAGTATTATAGGTGATAGGGAAAGTTTTCATATGGGAAGAAATGTAACAATCTAGGAAGATGCATGGAGCCCATACATGCTAGAACAAGTTCATTCCTGTTAAACAGTCTGCATGTCTAGCAATTGAAATCTTCATATTAGCCTGTATGTTGGTTAAAAGTAACTCGTTTTACAGAACCTTTAAAGTGATTTAATATTTAAAAAAACCCCTCTCAGGTAACAGGTAATAGATGAGAGCTTCTTCAACTTGATAAAAACATCTACAAAAAAATCAGTGAACATCATATTAAATGATGAAGGATTGGATGCTTTCCACCTGAGATCTTGAACAAGGCATCAGGATGACTTCTCTAACCACTGCCGTTCACCATTCGACTCAAAGTTCCAGCCAGCGCAATGAAGTCAAGAAAAAGAAGTACAAGCTATATCATTGGAAAGAAAGAAATAAAACTGTTCCTATTTATAGATGACAGATAGGGTCTACATGGAAAATCTCAAGTAATCTATACAGAACTGCTATAACGGGCAGCGCCTGTGGCTCAAAGGGCTAGGGCTCTGGTCCCATATGCCAGAGGTGGTGGGTTCAAACCCAGCCCCGGCCAAAAAAAAAAAAAAAGAAAAGTCGGGGGCGGCGGCACCGCCGGTGGGGACCGCTGGGAAGGCGAAGACCAGGACGAGGATGTCAAGGATAACTGGGATGATGATGACGATGAAAAAAAAGAGGAAGCAGAAGTAAAACCGGAAGTAAAAATTTCAGAAAAGAAAAAAACATAGCAGAGAAGATAAAGGAGAAAGAACGGCAACAGAAGAAAAGGCAAGAAGAAATTAAAAAGAGGTGAGAAGAACCTGAAGCACCTAAAGTGCTAACACCGGAACAACCATTAGCAGATAAACTGCGGTTAAAGAAATGGCAGCAAGAGTCGGACCTTGCACTAGCAAAGGAAACTTTCCGTGTTAATGATACAGTGTTTGGAATAGATGCTATGAACCCAACTTCAAGAGATGACTTCACAGAATTTGGAAGGTTACTAAAAGATAAAATTACACAATATGAAAAGTCACTGTATTATGCCAGTTTTTTGGAAGTCTTAGTTCGAGATGTGTGTATTTCATTGGAAATTGATGACTTGAAAAAGATCACCAATTCATTGACGGTGCTTTGCAGTGAAAAACAGAAGCAAGAAAAGCAAAACAAAGCCAAAAAGAGGAAGAAAGGTGTGGTTCCTGGAGGGGGTTTAGAGGCCACCATGAAAGACGATCTGGCAGATTATGGTGGTTATGATGGAGGATATGTACAAGACTATGAAGACTTCATGTGACATTTTATCTTCTCCTGGTGTCTTCTTTATGTTGCCCACAATCCCTTCAACATGTAGCACAATTTCCTTTCCTTTCAGTTCTGCCAAATGCTACAATCAGAAGTGCAGTATCTTTTGTGCTGGTTATTTAACCCCTTGACACTTAGGTGCTAATGTGCAAATGAGGGAACTTGGATCTTGCTGCCAAGGGGTTAAAACTGGGAACCTCAGTCGCTACTAAATCATAGTTCAAAACAAAACGAACCTAATAATGTTGTCATTGTTGCTATCTGATTCCATAGCAGCAGTCACTAAATTGGAAAGAAAAGTTTGTGACATGATAAAAAATTGTGTAGTATTTACCAGCACCATTCAGTAATACAGCCTTAACCATACCTCCTTTAACTACCTCATAACTTGTCAAGAAAAGCAGTTTGCAGCAAGGGCATGTGGCGTGCACCTAGTATTAAAATTGCTTTGTCTTAAAAAAAAAAACTGCTATAACTAATAAGTAAATGCAAAATTAATTGTATTTCTATTGTTGGTAATGAACACATGGACAGTGAAATTAAAATTCGATAACATTTATAATAGCTTAAAAACACATAGGTGTAAATTTAACAAAACACCTACAAGTTTTACAGGCTGAAAACTATAAAATTCTCATCAAAGTCATCAAAGAGGATCTAAATAAATGGGGAGACAACATGGATCAGAAGACTCAACATAGTAAATATGTCAATTCTCCCCAAATTGATGCATGGGTTTAGCACAATTTGCTTTCAAAATCTCAGCAAGACTTTCTAGGAGATATAGACTATTCTTAAATTTAAATGGAAAGGAAAAGGAACTACTAGGTAAAACAATTTTGAATAAGAAGAATAAGCTGAATGCAATGGTTCATGCCTATCATCCCAGCATTTGTGGGGATGAGGTGGGAGGATTGCTTGAGGCTAGGAGTGTGGGATGAGCCTGGGCCACATAGTGAGACTCCTCCATCTCAAAAAAAAAAGTATATGTATATAAAATTAGTTGGGTGTTGTGGCACATACCTACAGTCTTAGTTACTTGGGAGGCTGAGGCAGGAGGATTGTTTGAACCCAGGAGTTTAAAGTTACCAGGAGCTATGATCGTCGTACTGAATTCCAGTAGCACAGAGTGCTACAGAGTGAAATCCTGTTTCAAAAAAACCAAAATAAAATAAGATAACAAAGAATAAAATAGGAGGAATCATTCTACCTGATTCCAAGACATATGACTAAAATAATCGTGATAGTATAGTATTTTTGGTGGAAGAATAAATGGAACAGGAAAAAAATAATCCAGAAAGAGCCCTAGACACGTATGGCCAGGTGATTTTAACAAAGGTACAAAAACAATTCAACACAGGAAGGATAGTCTTTCCCACAAATGACACCGGAACAATTGGATATCCATAGGCAAAAAAGTGCTTTGACCTAACCTCATGCCTTACACAAAATTAACTCAAGATGGATTACAGATTCACGTGTAAAATGTAAAACTGAAAAACTTTCAAGAGATAATGTATGAGAAAATCTTCAAGAGATAGACCTTGGTAAGGATTTCATAAATGTGACACTGAAAGCACAATTCATAAAAGAAAAAATAATAAATTAGACTTCATCAAAACCTAAGTTTTAAAATTTTGCTCTATGAAAGACTCTGTTAAGAAAGAAACCATAAAGACTCAGTGCCTGTGGCTCAAGTGGCTAGAGCGTCAGCCACATACACCTAAGCTGGCGGGTTCGAATCCAGCCAGGGCCCGCCAAACAACGACTACAACCAACAAATACCTGGACGTTGTGGTGGGAGGCTGTAGTCCCAGCTACTTGGGAGTCTGAGGCAAGAGACTTGGGAGTCTGAGGCAAGAGAATCATTTAAGCCCAAGAGTTGGAGGTTGCTATGAGCTGTGACGCCACAGCACTCTACCTAGGGGTGACAGCTTGAGACTCTCAAACAACAACAACAACAACAACAACAACCCAGAAAGGACAGGGTGGCACCTGTGGCTCAAAGGAGTACAGCACTCTCCCCATATACCGGAGGTGGCGGGCTCAAACCTGGCCCCGGCCAAAAACTGCACAAAAAAAGGAAAAGCTACAGGTTGGAAGAAAATATTTGTAGACCATATAGTTGACAAAGGATTCATATTTAGAATACTGTATATAAAGTACTCTCAAAATTCAACAGTGAAAAATTCAATTAGAAAATGGGCAGAAAATGCAGAGACATTTCACCAAGGAAGATAGATATACAGATGGCAAACACATGAAAAGATGTTCAACATCACTAGACAATAGGGAAATGCAAATGAAGGCTGTGATGACATGTCACTATACACCTGTTAGAACAGCTAAAATAAAACATAGCATAATACCAAATGTTGGTGAGGATGCAGAGAAACTTGATCACGTATGCATTGCTGGTGGAAATGTGTGAAATGGTATAGCCTCTCTGAAACATAGTTTGATAGTTCTTATAAAACTGAACATATATACTGAGTAATTGCACCCCTGGACATTTATCCCGAAGAAATGAAGACTTATGTTTGCACAAAACCCTTTACATGGTTGTTCACACCAGTTTTATTTGTAATAGTCAAATATCGAAAACAACCAAGATGTGTGAATGGCTGTGTAAATTATGTTATTTTCTACTATGGGATGGACTATTTCACTTGCAACAACTTGGATGAGTCTCTAGGAAAATATAATGAGTGAAGAAAGGTCACATATTGCATGATTCCCCTTATGTCACATTCTCAAAATGTCAGAATTATAGAGATTGTATTACTTTCCTAGGGCTGCCCGTCACAAATTTCCACAACCTTGTTGAGTTAAAATAGCAGAAGTTTCTTCTCTCACAATTCTGGAGGCCAGAGTCTGAAATCAAGATTTTGGGGGCGGCACCTGTGGCTCAATGAGTAGGGCACCGGCCCCAAATACTGGAGGTAGTGGGTTCAAACTGGGAGCCAGCCAAAAAAACTGCAAAAAAAAAAGATATTGGAAGGTTCTGAGATAGAGTTTGTTTCTTGCCTCTCTCCTGGCTTCTGGTGGCTGCCAGCCATCCTTGGCATTTGTTGACTTCTAGACACAGCACATCAATCTCTGCCTCTTTCTTTACTTTGCCTTCTCCTCTATGTCTCCAACATCCTTTTGCCTTTCTTTCATAAGCATACCCATCCTTGGATTCAGGGCTCACCTTAATGCCAGGATGATCTCATTAATTACAGCCTCAAAGACCTATCTTGCACATGAGGTCATATTCACAGGCTTTGGGGGTGAGGATTTGAACATACGTTTTTGGAGGTCACTATTCAATCCTCTACAATGAAGGGAAAGAGAAGAGGGTTGCCAGGGGTTAGGGATGCTAGAGAGAGGGCAGTGTGTGTGACTATGACGGGTGGCTCTAGAGCAGTGATTTCAGTCCCTGTGCTGTGAGACCATCTTAGGTGTGCCTCGAAAAATTTTAAAGATCTTTAATTAAGGGGCGGCACATGTGGCTCAGTCAGTAAGGTGCCGGCCCCATATGCCGAGGGTGACGGGTTCAAACCCGGCCCCGGCCAAACTGCAACCAAAAAATAGCCGGGCGTTGTGGCGGGCACCTGTAGTCCCAGCTACTCGGGAGGCTGAGGCAAGAGAATCGCTTAAGCCCAGGAGTCGGAGGTTGCTGTAAGCTGTGTGAGGCCACGGCGCTCTACCGAGGGCCATAAAGTGAGACTTTGTCTCTACAAAAAAAAAAAAAAAAAAAAGATCGTTAATTAAATTATTTTTGAAAGAAGTTGAAAGCAAGGTATATTCTTTTTTTTTTTTTTTTTTTACTCTTTGTTTTGATCAACATAATTTGGGTGGGCTGCAGAAGTTATAGTTCAAGTGTGCTGATAAAAATGGTTTAAAAACAAGGCTCTAGAGCAGCGGTTCTCAACCTGTGGGTTGTGACCCCTTTGGACTGTATTAAAGTTTCGTGGCATTAGGAAGGTTGAGAACCACTGCTCTAGAGAGAGGGAGATCTTTGTGGTGATAGAACAGTTTTGTATCTTTTTTTTTTTTTTGAGACAGAGTCTCATTATGTCACCCTCTGTAGAATGCTGTGCCATCACAGCTCACAGCAACCTCAAACTCTTGGACTCAAGCAGTTCTCTTGTCTCAGCCTCCTAAGAAGCTGGGACTATAGGCGCCCGCCACAATGGTCGGCTATTTTTTGTTGCAGTTGTCATTGTTGGTTAGCTGGAGGGTTTGAACCTGCCAACTTTGGTGTATGTGGCTGGCGCCATAACCACTGTGCTATGGGTGCCGAGCCAACAATTTAGTATCTCGACTGTGAAGGTTACTTGAATCTACAAAAGTGATAAGATGACATACATTGTACCAGTGTCGATTTTCTAGGTTTTGATATTTTACTATGGTTGTAGTAGCAGCTCTGTGATGTGTACACCAAGACTTCTCTGTAGTATCTGTGCAATTTCTGTGAATCTACAATTGTTGCAAAATAAAGTGTTAGAAAGCCCCAGGTGGTATATGCACCCATACAGACAGGCACAAATGTAAGCAAAGTCAAAAACAAATGACCAACTGACAAAAAACATCTAACTTTTAATTTTTTTGTTCAGGATCTTTCTTTGTCACCCAGGGGCCATGATCACAGCTCAGTACAACCTCAAACTTCTGGGCTCAAGTGATCCTCCTGCCTCAGCCTCCTGAATAGCTGGGACTACAGGTGCCCACCACACCTAGCTAATTAAAAAAATTTTTTTTAAAATAGAGAGACAGTGTCTTACTGTGTTTCCCAGCTGGTCTTAAACTCCTTGCCTCAAGAGATCCTTCTGTGTTGGTCTCTCAAAGTGCTGGAATTATAGGTGTGATCCATCCCACCTAGATGAACTGGGATAAAGTATTTCTTACTAATTTCACAAAGGAGTAATGTATGGCTGCCATCACTTCTTTCCTTTTCTGCACCTCACACCACTTTTCCCTCAGCTATTCAGAGGTGGAGTCTATTTTCTATTCTTTGAATCTGGGCTGGCCTTTTGACTTGCTACAACCAATAGGATGCAGAAATGCTAATCAATGACTTTGGAATCCAGGCCTTACGGGGACTGGGAGCTTCTGTTTCCTTTCTCTTGAAAGACAGTTACCAGGTTAGAAGGGTGACTTCCCTGAGATCACCCTTTCCGAAGAAGCCCTAGTTATCCTCTTGAAGAGGAGCCCTAAGGTGCCGGACAAGTGAGTGACATCTTCTTGGACTATCCAACTCAACCCAGCTGCTGGCCAAATGCAGCCACTGAGCAATCCCAGCTTGTGGGATTGGAGCAGAAGAACCACCCAGCTGAGCCCATTTAACTCACAGACTCCTGAGGAATAATAAATCATGTTCCTTTAAGCCACCAGGTTTTGTCACATACAAATGGAGAATTTAAAGAGAGCTTTTGTCTCCTAAGAGACCAAGAAAGAACGCAGTAGAAAAATGAGGAAAGAAATAGTTCGCAGAGAAAGAAATGCAAATGATCCTTAAACATCAAGGAATCCTTGACTTCAGGTGTAATAAGAGAAATGCAAATTAAATTACCCTTAGACACCATTTCTTGCAAATCAGATTGGCAAGAATCCAACCTTTGAAAATACATGGTTGGTGTGGCTGTGAGGAAATAGGTGTGATTGTGGAGAATGAAAAATTATACAGTCCTTCTTGAGAGCAGTTTGGCATTGCTTATAAAAAGTACAAATGTATTTATCCTTTGACCCAGCAATCCCACTCTTGGAATCTATTCTACAGATAGATATTCACAAGTATAAAATGACCTGTGAATGAGGTTATATACGACAGCATTGTGGGTAATGGCAAAAGCTTGGAAACAAGCCAAGGGTCTGTCCGTGGGGAACTGATTGAATAAACATGAAACACAACTTTAAGAGGGATTGAGGATGCATTGTAGGATATATTAAGTGAAAAGGGAAGGTGCAGCATAGTATACAAATTATGTTACCTTCCTGTTAAAAAAAGATGGAAAATAGGAATTTGTATTTCCTTGTGTTTGCATAAAGATATACAGAAAAAATAACCAGAAAACTGGCCAGCTGTGGTGGTTCACGCCTGTAATCCTAGCACTCCGGGAGGCTGAGGTGGGAGGATTGCTGGAGGTCAGGTGTTCAAGACCAGCGTGAGCAAGAGCTAGACTCTATCTACAAACAAATAGAAAAATTAGCCAAGCTTGGAGGCATGTGCTTGTTGTCCCAGCTCTCTTGGGAGGCTGAGGCAGGAGGATTGCTTAAGCCTGGGAATTTGAGGTTGCTGTGAGCAATGGTGATGCCACTGGATTCTACTGGAGTGACAGAGCAAGAATCTGTTCCAAAAAAACAAAACAAAACAAAACACCAACCCAGAAAGCTAATAAATGGTTACATGTGTATGGGAGGGGGAAAGATAAGGATGAGGTGAGAGTTAGAGTTCTCTGTCTATATTTTTATACCTATTTTGTACCTCATAATGTCATTTTGACTTTTGAACAATGTAAACACACAGTGTATTAAGAGGCAGTCTCAGATGGTAAGGGGGAGAACAGAAATGGGCTATTATGTATGGGATTTCTTTTAATAATGCTGAAGATGTTCTGAAATTAGATGGTGGTGATGGTCATACAACTCTGTGAATATTCTTTCTTTCTTTCTTTCTTTTGCAGTTTTTGGCTAGGGCTGGGTTTGAACCCGCCACCTCCAGCATATGGGGCTGGTGCCCTATTCCTTTGAGCCACAGGAGCCGCCCCAACTCTGTGAATATTCTAAAGACCACTGAATTGTATGTTTCAAATGGGCGAATTTTATGTTATGTGAAGTATATTTCCATAAAACTGTAAAAAAAGAAATAGGGCACACATATACCTCTGAACTTTCAGGAATGAAAAAGAAGATATACTCCAGACACAGGAAAGATTTAAATGACAGTAAAAAAAAATAATAATATGGGTAACTTGATGCTCATGAATTCAAAACTTTCTGAAAACATCTAGTAAATACAATTAAGCAAAATTGGCTCAAGGAGAAATAGAAACCCAAACGAACACCCCCCAAAATTGAATCATTAGTAAATAATCTTTCACAAAGAAAACAGACTGAGGTAAGTTTAAGAAATTTTTTTTTTTTTTTTTTTTTTTGTAGAGACAGAGTTTCACTTTATGGCCCTTGGTAGAGTGCCGTGGCCTCACACAGCTCACAGCAACCTCCAACTCCTGGGCTTAAGCGATTCTCCTGCCTCAGCCTCCTGAGTAGCTGGGACTACAGGCGCTCGCCACAACGCCCGGCTATTTTTTGGTTGAAGTTCAGCCGGGGCTGGGTTTGAACCCGCCACCCTCGGTATATGGGGCTGGCGCCTTACCGACTGAGCCACAGGCGCTGCCCAAGTTTAAGAAATTTTTAAAGGGGGGAAAAATGGGCAGTGCGTATGGCTCGAAGGAGTAGGGTGCCAGCCCCATATACCAAAGGTGGCGGGTTCAAACCCAGCCCTGGCCAAAAACTGCAAAAAAAAAAAAAGAAAGAAAGAAATATTTAAAGGAGAAGATTGCTTGGTTTTATATAGAATGTCTTCTGTAAAAAAAGAGGGAACACTCTCACCTCATTGTATAGTACCAAAAACCCTAGATACCAAAACCAGATGAGTAAATTAAGAGAAAAGTAAATTATAGGCCAGTCTTCCTCATGAACATGAACGCAAAAAATTTCTAAGTAAAATATCAGCAAACTGAGTTTAAGCAATATACATAAGACTATAACAGTTTGTATCAAGGTTGTTATGTTCCAGAAACTCAAGGTTGATTTAACATTAGAAAGTCTACCTGTGAATTCATCGTATTAATAGGCAGAAGGAGAAAATAGCAGATGACATTCTTGATAAATGCAGACAAATAATTTGGTAAACTTCAAAAGCCACTCAGGATTAAGAGCAAACACTTAGCAAATGAGAAATAAAAGAGGGTATGTACTAACAATATATGGCAGACGTTCCATTGGATGATGAAATGCTAGAGGTAGTTCTTAGCCAATCAGAAATAAGATCAGATGGCCAGTGTGCTATTTCCATCAGACATTGTCCTGGAGGTCTCAGATGGTGCAAAGAAGAAAAAGAAACTACAGATAAGAATCAGAAGAAGGAAACCAAATTATAATTGTCTAATGGTATCCTTATATAAATAGGACCTCCCCCAAATTAACAGAAGGGTAGATTTTTTTTTTTTTTTGAAGGAGAGTCTCAAGCTGTCGCCCTGGGTAGAGTGCCATGATATCACAGCTCACAGCAACCTCAAACTCTTGGGCTTAAGCAATTCTCTTGCCTCAGCCTCCCAAGTAGCTGGGACTACAAGCGCCCACCACAACGCCCGGCTATTTTTTTTTTTTTTTAAGTTGTAGTTGTCATTGTTGTTTGGCAGGCCTGGGCTGGATTCAAACCCACCAGCTCTGGTGTATGTGGCTGGTGCCCTAGCCACCTGAGCTAGA
This sequence comes from Nycticebus coucang, assembly GCF_027406575.1. Lineage (NCBI taxonomy): Eukaryota > Metazoa > Chordata > Mammalia > Primates > Lorisidae > Nycticebus > Nycticebus coucang. Next base: position 84,416,000 of record NC_069796.1, read on the forward strand.
GGTGCCGAGCCAGAAGGCTAGAATTAATAAGGTATCTTAGCAAATTACTTGCTAAGCATGATCAATAAATAAAAATCAGATGCCTTTTTACACTAAAAAAAACAAAAAAAAAGAAAGAAAAGAAAAGGAAGAAAGAAAGGAAAGGAAAAAGAAAAAAAATCGCTTTACCAAAACAACAAAAAACATGGGATGCCTAAAAATAAAGCTAGCAAATGTTTTGCAAGGGACTTCTCAAGGTCAAAGTTACAACAGCCTTGGGTCCAACCCAAATGTGGCAACCAAGGTGAGGAGAGGTGGAGCCGGAGTGGTTTCCCCTTCTTCAGCCTCCAGCAGGTGTCAGAATGTCTAGATTTAAATAGAGTAAATGGAAGGTTCGGGCAGCTCCCCAAGCAGCTCCATTCTAAAAGCTGGGCCACTCAGTCTGCCTTCCCTGAGGACAGGTGTAAATCCAGGTCAGTGCCTTGGCTCTCCCCTCCCCACTCCCGGCAGGTGTCTCCAACCATACCCTGCCCAGCTCACAGAGCAGGTGGGAACGCCAGGTGTGCCTGCTGGGTTGGAAGCTGGTAATGGGCATTAGCAGCAGCTTAGGATGTTTTCACCTTACACTTCTGCACATATTTTTAAGATGAATTTTATTTTGCAGGTAGGTAATCCTATGGCTTGAATGTTTGTATCCCTACAAAATTCTTTTTTTTTTCTTTCTTTAAGACAGTTTCTGTCTCTAGAAACTTGAGTGCAGTGGCTTGATCATAACTCCTTATAGCCTTGAACTCTTGGGCTCAAGCAATCCTGCCATCTCAACCTCCCCAGTGGTTGGGATTACAGGTGCACCACACCCACCACCTAATTTTGTTTAATTTTTGTAGAGACAGTGTCTTGCTGTGTTGACCAGGCTGGTCTTGAACTCCTGGCCTCAAGTGATCCTCCTACCTTGGCCTTCCAGAGTGTTGAGATTACAGGCGTGAGTCACCACAGGTCCCCAAACCTGCTCCCCCACCCCCAATTCATTGTCAATGTGCCTGTCTCAGGAAGTGGGGCCTTTGGGACGTAAGAGGGGCAGAGCCCTCATGAATGGGATTAGGCACCCTCTGTGAACCAGGAAGTGGTCCCTTAACAGACACCAAAATTACCAGCACCTTGATTTCGGACTCTCTAGCTTCCAGAACAGTGAGAAATAGAATCTCTTGTTGAAGTGCCACCCAGGCTATGGTATCCTGTTTATAGCAGCCTGGATGGACCAAGTCAGGCAATAAATCTATATCGTTAACAAAACAAAACTACAACGCACAAGCCGGAAGCAGAGTGAGTTAGATGAGGGCCCGGCCTCCCAGTGCCTCTGTCCCCCACGGTGCCACGCCGCTCCTGGGCGCCCTTCCTCCGACCCGTGACTCTCTTCCTCAAAACCTGTGTCCACAGTCTGCATCGGGCCTCGGGGGACTCCAGAGTGGAGGTGGCTAATCTTCACTGGTTGGTGGGCTCCAGGTGAGGGGAGACACAGGAGGGGCACCGTCTTGGTCTGAGGCAAAGACCTGGGGGCGGGGGAAGGATTTTGGTCTCATAGACCAGCTCCTGCCAAGGCGGATAGGGGTGGGGTGTGTTTGGGGCCTGCCCTTTATTTATTTATCTATTTTTTATTTATTTTTTAAAATTGAGATAGATTCTCACTTTGTCACCCTCATAGCTCACAGCAACCTCAAACTCGGGCTCAAGCGATTCACTTGCCTCAGCCTCCCTGGTAGCTGGGATTACAGGCACCTGCCATAATGCCCAGCAGTTTTTTGTGTGTTTTTTTTAAGCAGGCCAGGGTCGGGTTCAAATCCACTAGCCCTGGTGCAAGTGCCCGGAACTCTAACCACTGAGCTATGGGTGCCCAGCTGGGGCCTGCACTTTAGACACTTTCCAAAGCCACCCTGGTCAAGAAGGCATGGCTTGGGCCCTCACAGACAGAAGAGCCCTGCTGGGCTTACAGAGCAGTCATGCCCTCCAGTGGGTGCTTAACCTTGGGGACCTGAGGGTGGGGTGCATGGGAGGAACCATGAGGATTCCTTCCTGTGGGGATGGCTCAGAGGCCAGGCTTCCAGGATGGAGGTGCATAAAATTGGTGACAAGCCAAGAGCCTTCCTGCTCCCTCTAGGCACTTGAATTCTGCTCGGGCTCCCTGGGACCCTGGGTGGAGATGGTGGCTAGATGTCACCATGGGCTGGGAGGTAAGTGGAGCAGGGCTGCTCACCAGCCTCCTGCCCTTGTGAGAGCCAGAACATTTCTGAACCATATGCTATGCAGACGCCAACTGGCCAATAAGCAGCCTCCCAAATGGTCTGGAGCAAAACCACAGCTTGTTGTTGCAGCAGCCTCAAATTTCAGGAGTGGGCAGTGGCCTTGTGTAGGTGGCTCTGTCATCCCAAGAACAGGGAGAGGGTTCTTCTCTTTAGGTGCTGATGGATTAATAACAAACTTTAGGAATTTGGGTGTCCTTTCCCTTCAAATTCAACATAGAATTTAGCATTTTTATTTTGTCTGGAATTTGTGGCTTACTGCTGCTTACTTGCGCCATCCCAGCAAGCGTGGCTTAAATGTCAAGATATATTTTTCAGGTGCATGAGACACCAAAGGTCGTAGCTGTCTGGAAGAGTGAATTTTAATTAGCAAAAGGATCTCATAAAACCTCCCCAGTCCTGATGGAGCAGCCCCTGGCATGCTTTGTTCAGCCTTGGTGTTTGTTACACACTCAGATGGCTGGCGACGGTGTCCAGAGGGCCTTGGGACTGCGTTGGTGGAAACTGGTTTTAATTTTCAAACCTTATCTGTTAAGGCACTCACGCCAAATACCTCTGGAGAAAGAAGAGGACCACACAAAGGCACTTTATAAGCAGCTAACAATGTGGGGACACCCAGAGCTTTTCATGTACCCTGGCTCCTTAGCAGTTGATTTACAGAGAGTGTTACCCCAAAACAAGGCTTGGTGGGCCCCTCACATTGGAAAAGGTGCTCCCTTAGCAGTTCTCCACTCACTTTCCGTCACTCATGCTCCCACTTTCTGCCTCCTAGGCATTGCGGAGAACGCCTAGGGCCCCTCTTGTCTGATGCCAGCAGAGACTCATTCAGCTCTGTGACAGTTGAGTTAGTCTTCCCCAGAGCTGGACACCCAGACAAGTGGTGAGGTCTTGACCTTCAACGAGCTCGTAGCCTCTGGACATGGAAGCAACAGGCTGTGACATGGAGTGACAGAGGCAGGCAGTGAACACAGAACACCGGGGAGAGGCATTTATGGGCATTTCGGGAAGGTGATGAGCTGGGTAAATAATAGATGGATTTTAGAAAATGAATAATAATTTCTTCTTTCTGTTCTTTTTCCAGAGACAGAGTCCCATTCTGTCACTCTGGGTATCATTATAGCTCCCAGCAACCTCAAACTCATAGGCTCGAGCAATCTTCCTGCCACCATACCAGTCTATTTTTCTATTTTTAGTACAAATGGGGGTCTTGCTCTTGCTCAGGCTGGTTCAAGCAATCCTGCTGTCTTGGCCTCCTGGAGTGCTAGGATTACAGGTGTGAGCCACCTTGCCTGGCTAAGAATTTAATAGGCCCCAAAAGGGGGACATTCCTGGCTGGAGGTGGGGGGGGTGCTGCACGGGGCTGCCCTCCAGTGTTTTCTTCAGTGCACAGGGTTCACTGGAGGAAGTGACAATAAAGCAATGTGACATGAGGTGAGAACCAGGGGCTAGAGTCAGCCAATGTGAAGAGGACTTGGGCATCCCTGGGGCTCTGTAAGTACCTCTGGGTTATGGCAGGAAAAGTGAAATGGGTCAATGAAATGGAGAAGTCAGTGCTGATCAATAAGTGAAAAGAGAGGGTAGGTCCAGGTGACAGACAGTGAGGACTGGACAGGGGGTCCTTTGCATCTGGGGAAAATGACCAGGTCTGAGGAGGGAATGTGCAAGATAAGCTTGGAACACCTCCCTGTACCTGAAAGCAAAGACATTACTGAAGATGTTGGGAGCCACGTTAATAGGGCTCAAGAGAAACAGGAAAGGCTCCTTCCACCCTAAATGGGGTCAATTTCAATCTTCAGAATGAAAAAAGATATTTGCATGTTATGAATCTGACAAAAGGTTGATAACTAGAATCTACAGAGAACTCAAATTAGTCAACAAAGAAAGAATGAACAATCCATCTATCACTGGGCAAAAGACATGAATAGAACCTTCTCTGAAGAAGATAGAGTGAAAGGCTAACAAACACATGAAAAAATGCTCTTTGTCCCTAATCATCAGCGATGATTAAAATCACCCTGAGATATCACCTAGCCCCAGTAAGAATAGCCCATATATCACAAAGTCCCAAAGCTTCAGAGGCTGGCACAGTTGTAGAGAGAAGGGAACACTTTTACATTGTTGGTGGGATTACAAACTAATCCCTTTGGAAAGAAGTATGGAGAATCCTCAAAGAACTCAAATTAGAGCTCTCATTTGACCCTGAATCCCACTGCTAGGCATCTACCCAGAAGAAAAAAAATCATTTTAGCATAAGGACATTCGCACTAGATTATTTATCGTATCTCAATTCATAGTCTCCAAGAATCAAGTGCCCATCAACCCATTCATGGATTTAATAAACTGTGGTATATGTATGCTACGGAATACTATTCAGCTATAAAAAGATGGACCTAAAACACATTCTTATCAGTAAAGTATCACAAGAATAGAAAAGCAAATATCCAATGTACTCAATACTAATATGAAGCCAGCAGATGAACTAACACACGCCCTCACAAAAGAAAAACTCAATTCAATTCAAGTTGGGGGAAAGGAGAGGTGGGAGGGTGGGGAGGGGCAGTGGGAGGGAGATTGGTGTGCTCCTGCCTAACAGGTACAATGTAAGGGTATAAGGCACACCTCCTGGGGGAGGGGCATAACTACAACAGGGACTTTACCTAACAAATGCAAACATTGTAATCTAATCATCTGTACCCTCATATTAATCAGAAATTTAAAAAACTGGGGTCAATTTGAGCAACTGCAACAGATTAAAACCCATCATACATGTTTGAATCTACGAGCTCATAAAAATATGAAAACAACAAAGAAACCCAAAAGCCATACCCAATCTGTGGCACACTAAAGATGGCCACAAAGTTTTTGACAGTTCTCCCCTGCAAAGGGAGGCCTTTGGGTTCTGTGACTTATTTGACCAGTGGAATACCTGTAAAAATTATATGTGTCTGGGTCCAGGCCTTAAAAAACTAGAGGCTTGGGCGGCACCTGTGGCTCAAAGGAGGAGGGCGCCGGCCCCGTATACTGGAGGTGGTGGGTTCAAACCCAGCCTTGGCCAAAAACTGCAAAAAAACAAAACAAAACAAAACAACCCCCCCGCCCCCTCCCCCAGAGTGCTTCCACTTTCTCTGTTGGAACCGTGCAGGATTCCTGAGCTGCCTGGGACAAAGTGCTGTTCCCGAGGCCACAGGCCCTGTGTGTGACAGTGCAGCTGTGCCCAGCCTTCCAGCTAGGCCCCCCAAAACATGCAAATGAAGCCTTCTTGGATTCCCCAGTCTATCCATATGCTGGCTGAACATCACTGAGTGATCTCAGTCTGAGCTGTGAGCCACAGCAAAACACTCAGCTGAGTAGCTCTGTTCTGATTTTTTTTTTTGTTTGAGACAGAGTCTCATTTTGTTGCCCTGGGGTTGAGTGCCGTGGTGTTATCATACCTCACAGAAACCTCAGACTCCTGTGTTTAAGAGATTCCCTCACCTCTACAGGTACCTGCCACAATGCCCAGCTAGTTTTCCTATTTTTAGTAGAGATGGGGTCTCCCTTTTGCTCAGGTTGGTCTTGAACTCCTGAGCTCAAGCAATCCACCAGCCTTGGCCTCCCACAGTGCTAGGATTACAGGCATGAGCCACTTGCCCCTGGCCCCTGCCCTGATTTTTGACCCATGAACCAGGAGATCCCAAACAGTGGTTCCTAATGTGGCTACGTCAGGGTAATTTGCAGCAGTAGATAAACAGAATGCAACACATTGAACAACCAGGGAGGGAGGAAACCAGTTCATTAAATTTTTTTTTTTTTTTATTGTTGGGGATTCATTGAGGGTACAATAAGCCAGTTCATTAATTTGACAACTGATAAAGGGAAAAAAAATCAAGCATTGGAAAAAAAGAGTGTACATTACTTGCAGAAATAGAAAAGATTATAAAGGAATATTATGAACCACTATTTACCAATAAATTAGATAACTTGAATAAAATGAACACTTTCATAGATGGAGACGAACTACAGATACCAACTCAAGAAGAAATAGAAAAACCGAATAGGCACCAAAAGCACTGTAACAGGCCTCAATAAAGCTAGAAAAAAGATAAAAAATATTCCCACTGTGCCCAGACATGCGTGCTGAGCATTGATGAGAGGAAAAAAGTACATGAGGTGGACTTTGTCAAAATTAATTTTCGTGTTGCAATGGACACCATCAGAAAAGTAAAAATGTTTGCATGTCTGATAAGAGACCTGTAGCTAGAATATATAAGAACTCTTACAACTCAATATGAAAAGACACCAAACCTAATCAAAACGGGCAAATGATCAGAACAGAAATATCTTCAAAAAAGATACATGAATGGCTGATAAGCACATGAAAAGATGTTCGACGTCACTAGCCACACAGAAATGTAAATCAAGACTACACCCCGTAGCACAGCTAAAATAAAAAATTCAGGTGACAACAAGTGTTAGCAAGAATGTGGAGAATTGGAACCCTCCCCACTTCCAGTAGGGGCATGAAACAGTGCAGGTGTTTTGGAAAACAAACTGGTAAGTCCTCAAAAGGTTAAAGGTAGAGTTACCATATGACCTGGCAATTCCACTTCTTGGTATACTATGTATACCCAACAAAAATAAAAGCGTATGTTCACACAAAAACTTGTACATGAATATTCTCAGCAGCACTGTTCATAGAAGCCAAAATCTGGAAACAGCTCCCCAGTTCACAGGTAAACGGAACAAAATGTGATGTAGCCATACCGTGGAATATAAATATACTTTTTTAGACAGTCTCTCTCTGTTGCCCAGGCTAGAGTGCCTCACAGCAACCTCAAACTCCTGGGCTCAAGTGATCCTCCTGCCGCAGCCTCCTGAGTATCTGGGACTACAGGTGCCTGCCCAATGTCTGGCTAGTTTTTAAGTTCAGATGGGGTGTCTGTCTTGCTCAGGCTGGTCTCGAACTTCTAAGCTCAAGCAAATCTACCTGCCTCGGCCTCCCAGAGTGCTGGGATTACAGGTCTGAGTCACTGTACCCAGCCACAATGGAATATCTTTAACAATGAAAGGAATAAAGTGGCTCAGCGCTTGTAGCTCAGCGGCTAGGGCGTCAGCCACATACACAGGGCTGGCAGGTTTGAACCCAGCCCGGGCGCGCCAAACAATGACAACTACAACGACAACAAAAAAATAGCCAAGGCGTTGTGGCAGGCGCCTGTAGTCCCAGCTACTCAGGAGGCTGAGGCAAGAGAAGTGCTTAAGCCCAAGAGTTTGGAGTTGTTGTGTGACACCATGGCACTCTACCAATGGCAACATAATGAGATTCTGTCTCAAAAAAAAAAAAAAAAAAAAAAAAGGAATAAAGTACTGATACATGTTAAAACATGGCTGAATCTTCTTCTTTTTTTTAGGGTCTTCCTTTTTTATTGTTAAATCATAGCTGTGTATATTAGTGCAATCAAGGGGTACAATGTGCTGGTTTCATATACAATCTGAAATATTCTCATCAAACTGTTCCACGTAGCCTTCATGGCATTTTCTTAGTTATTGTATGAAGACATTTGTATTCTGCCTTTAGTAAGTTTCGCCTGTACCCATTCTAAGATGCACTGTAGGTGTGGCCCCACCCATTACCCTCCCTCCACCCTAACCTCCCCCCTCCCTTCCCCTTCCTTGGCCCTTTCCCCATAGTCTTGTGCTATAGTTGGGTTATAGCCTTCATGTGAAAGCTATAATTTAGCTTCATAGTAGGGCTGAGTACACTGGGTACTTTTTCTTCCATTCCTGAGATACTTTGCTAAGAAGAATATGTTCCAGCTCCATCCATGTAAACATGAAAGAGGTAAAGTCTCCATCTTTCTTTAAGGCTGCATAATATTCCATGGTATACATGTACCACAATTTGCTAGTCCATTCGTGGGTCGGTGGGCACTTGGGCTTCTTCCATGACTTAGCAATTATGAATTGGGCTGCAATAAACATTCTGGTACAGATGTCTTTGTTATATTGTGATTTTTGGTCTTCTCGGTATATACCTAGTAAAGGAATCATAGGATCAAATGGCAGGTCTATTTTTAGGTCTCTAAGTATTCACCAAACGTCCTTCCAGAAGGAACATATTAGTGTGCATTCCCACCAGCAGTGTAGAAGTGTGCCTTTTTCTCCATGCCAACATCTCTGGTTTTGGGATTTTGTTATGTGGGCTACTCTTACTGGGGTTAGGTGATATCTCAAAGTAGTTTTGATTTGCATTTCTCTGATAGTTAAGGATGATGAGCTTTTTTTCATGTGTTTGTAGATCATGGGTCTGTCTTCTTTAGAGAAGTTTCTCTTCAAGTCTCTTGCCCACCCTGAGATGGATCACATGTTCTTTTCTTGCTAATACATTTGAGTTCTCTTTTCTCCCATTCTGAGGGCTGTCTGCTTGCTTTACTTACTATGTTCTTGGCTGTGCAGAAGCTTTTTAGTTTGATCAGGTCCCAGTAGTGTATTTTTGATACTGCTTCAATTGTCTGGGGAGTCGTCCTCATAAAATATTTACCCAGGCCGATTCCTTCAAGAGTTTTCCCTGCACTTTCTTCAAATATTTTTATAGTTTCATGTCTTAAGTTTAAATCTTTTATCCAGTGAGAGCCTATCTCAGTTTTAATGGTGAAAGGTGTGGGTCCAGTTTCAATCTTCTACAGGTTGCCAGCCAGTTCACCCAGCACCATTTGTTAAATAGGGAATCTTTTCCCCACTGAATGTTTTTAATTGGCTTGTCAAAGATCAAATAACGGTAAGTAGCTGGATTCATCTCTTGGTTCTCTGTTTTGTTCCAGACATCTACCTCTCTGTTTTTGTGCCAATACCATGCTGTTTTGATCACTATTGATTTATAGAACAGTCTTGGGTCTGGTAGCGTGATTCCGCCTGCTGTGTGTTTATTGCTGAGTAATGTTTTGGCTATTCGAGGTTTTTTTCTGATTCCATATAAAACGAAGTATTATTTTTTCAAGATCTTTAAAATATGACAATGGAGCTTTAATAGGAATTGCATTAAAATTATATATTTCTTTGGGTAGTATGGACATTTTAACAGTGTTGATTCTTCCCAGCCATGAGCATGGTATGTTTTTCCATTTGTTAACATCTTCAGCTATTTCTTTTCTTAAAGTTTCATAGTTCTCTTTGTAGAGATCTTTCACGTCCTTTGTTAGGTATACTCCCAAATATTTCATCTTCTTTGGCACTACTGTGAAAGGAATAGAGTTCTTAACTGTTTTTTTCAGCTTGGTTATTGTTGGTATATATAAAGGCTACAGATTTATGGGTGTTGGTTTTGTAGCCTGAAACATTGCTGTATTCCTTGATCACTTCTAAAAGTTTTGTAGTAGAATCCCTAGTGTTTTCCAGATACACGATCATATCATCTGTGAAGAGCGAAAGTTTGATCTCTTCTGACCCTATGTAGATACCCTTGATCACCTTTTCTTCCCTAATTGCAATGGCTAAAACTTCCATTACAATGTGAAAGAGCAATGGAGACAATGGGCAACCTTGCCTGGTTCCTGATCTAAGTGGAAATGATTTCAATTTAACTTCATTCAATACGATATTGACTGTGGGTTTGCTGTAGATGGCCTCTATCAGTTTAAGAAATGTCCCTTCTATACCAATTTTCTTAAGTGTTCTGATCATGAAGGGATGCTGGATATTATCAAAAACTTTTTCTGCATCAATTGAAAGAATCATATGGTCCTTATTTTTTAGTTTGTTTATGTGCTGAATTACATTTATAGATTTACGTATATTGAACCAGCCTTGAGACCTTGGGATAAATCCCACTTGGTCGTGGTGTATAATTTTTTTGATGTGTTGTTGGATTCTGTTTGTTAGGATCTTATTGAGTATTTTAGCATCAATATTCATTAGTGATATTGGTCTATAATTTTCTTTTCTTGTTGGGTCTTTCCCTTGTTTGGGGATCAAGGTGATGTTTGCTTTGTAGAATGTGTTGGGTAATATTCCTTGTTTTTCTATATTTTAGAAGAGGTTTAGTAATATAGGTACTAGTTCTTCTTTAAAGGTTTGGTAGAATTCTGTTGTGAAGCCATCTGGTCCTGGGCTTTTCTTTTTAGGGAGATTTTGTATAGTTGATGCTATTTCAGAACTTGATATAGGCCTGTTCAACATTTCCACTTCATACTGGCTAAGCCTTGGTAGATGGCGTACTTCCAGGTATTGGTTGATGTCTTTCAGATTTTCATATTTCTGAGAGTAGAATTTCCTGTAGTATTTGTTAAGGATTTTTTGAATTTCTGAGGGGTCTGTTGTTATTTCATTGTTACCATTTCTGATTGATGAAATTAGAGATTTTTACTCTTTTTTTCCTGGTTAGGTTGGCCAAAGGTTTATCTATTTCATTGATCTTTTCAAAAAACCAACTTTTGTATTTATTGATCTGTTGTATAATTCTTTTGTTTTTAATTTCATTTAATTCTGCTCTGATTTTGGTTATTTCTTTTCTTCTGCTGGGTTTGGGGTTGGAGTTTTCTTCCTTCTCCAGTTGCTTGAGATGTCTTATTAAGTTATTACTTCCTGTCTTTCTGTTTTCTTGAGGAAAGCTTGCAGTGCTATAAATTTCCCTCTTAGAACTGCCTTTGCAATATTTCAGAGGTTCTGGTAATTCATGTCTTGATTGTTGTTTTGTTCCAAAAGTTTGATGATTTCCTTCTTAATCTCTTCTATAACCCATCTATCCTTCAGCATAAGGTTGTTTAGCTTCCATGTTTTTGTATGGGTATGGAGGTTCCTGTTGTTACTGAGTTCAACTTTTATTCCACGGTGGTCTGAGAAGATACAAGGAATAATTTCTATTTTTTTAAAATTTGCTGAGGTGATATTTGTGGCCTAGGATGTGGTTGATTTTGGAGTATGTTCCATGGGCTGATGAGAAGAATGTGTATTCAGTTTTGTTGGGATGAAATGTTCTGTAGATGTCTGTTAAGTCCAGATATTGAATGGTTAAGTTTAAATCTAAAATTTCCTTGCTTAGCTTCCTTTTGGAGGATCTATCCAGCACTGCTAAAGGGGTGTTAAAATCTCCAACTACTATGGAACTGGAGGAAATCAAGTTGCTCATGTCTGTTAGAGTTTCTCTTATAAATTGAGGTGTGTTCTGGTTGGGTACATAAATATTAATAATTGAAATCTCATCATATTGAGTATTACCTTTAACAGATATGAAGTATCCATCCTTATCCTTCCTTATTTTGGTTGGTTTAAGGCCTATTGCATCTATGAATAGGATTGCAATGCCTGCTTTTTTTTGCTTTCTGTTTACCTGGAGTATAGATGACCGTCCCTTCACCTTGAGTCTATATTTGCCTTTAAATGTAAGATGTGATTCTTGTATGCAGCAGATATCTGGCTTGAGTTTTTGTATCCAGTCAGCCAACCTGTACCTCTTTAGAGGACAATTTAAACCATTCACATTAATTGAGAATATTGATAAGCTTTTTGAGAGCCCGGTGGACATTTTTAATCCTTTTGCGACTTGGAATTTGATCAAAATTTTCTGGGTGGGTTTACTTTTGTGGTGGAGGATTATGCTGGTCTTTTTTTTTATTTTTTTATTTTTTTTGATTATGCTGGTCTTTATGGAGGGTAGGTCTGAGAATATCCTGGAGAGCTGGTTTAGTTATGGCAAATTTCTTCAACATGTGAATGTCATTGAAGTATTTAATTTCTCCGTCATAAATGAAAGGCAGTTTAGCTGGGTACAGGATCCTGGGTTGAAAGTTATTTTGTTTTAGGAGATTAAAAGTCAATGACCATCCACTTCTAGCTTGAAAGGTTTCAGCAGAGAGATCTGCAGTTATTCTAATATTCTTGTCCTTGTAGTTGATGGTTTTCTTTCGTCTGGCTGCTTTCAGAATTTTCTCCTTCATATTAACTTTAGTGAAATTGACTATGATGTGTCTGGGGGATGTCTTATTTGGGTTGAGTTGTGCTGGGGTTCTGAAACTGTCTGCTATCTGAATTTCAGAATCTCTTGGCATGTCTGGAATGTTCTCCTTTGCAATCTCATGGAGAAGAGACTCTGTGCCTTGTGAAGCCACTTTGTCACTTTTGGGGATCCTTATAAGACGAATATTGATTTTCTTCAAATTATCCCAGAGCTCTCTGAGAGAGTGATCTGTTTTTGCCCTCCATTTCTCTTCCTCTTTGAGAGTTTGAGAGCATTCGAAAGCTTTGTCTTCAATGTCAGAAATCCTTTCTTCTGCTTGCTCCATTCTGTTACTGAGGGATTCTACTGTGTTTCTCAGATCTTTGAGGGCTGCAACTTCTTGTCTCAATGTGTCAAAATCTTTGGTTATTTGGTCTTTGAATTTGTTAAATTCTTGAGATATCATTTGGGTTACTGCTTGGAATTCTAATCTGATCTTATTTTCTATCCAGCTTCTGAATTCGATTTCTGACATCTCAGCTATTTGTTTGTGCATAGGATCTTGTGCTGTGTCTGCCCCATTGATCCTTGCGGGAGTTGATCTACTCTGATTATTCATATTGCCAGAGTTTTTCTGTTGATTTCGCCTCATGATTGTTTTTCACCATTGCCTCTGGCTGTCCTCAGAGTTGGGGAGGTGTCTCTCCAAGATTAGACCCCAACGGGATCACTCTATTGTTGCTGGATCTTTTTATGGAGTGACCCTGTGTAGTTCCTCTGGGGCTGCCCCAGCCAGGGAGTTCTGGTTGTGGAAACAGCTTTGGAGTGTGACACACCTGGATCCAGCAACAGGGTGGGAGGTGGTGCACATGGTTCTGGGAGTGCCTGGCGCCCAGTGACTTTGGCACAGAGAGCCCAAGGCTCCAACAGTCTCTGGCCAGGAGAAGTGCTCTGCACAGAGGCAGTGAGGGCTCTGGAGGGCATGCAGCTACCAGAGTCCCTGGCCAGATGAGTGGGCCGGTGTGGAGGCAAGGAGGGTACAGTAGGGAGGACGCAGGGTTGCACGTCTCCCGCAGTTCCTGGTCAGGATATGCAGAGGCCCGGTGGGCACGGGTCATCGGTCGGGGGTTGTGGCACAGCTCTTATGAAGGTCCAGGTGGCACCAAGTTCAGGAGTTTGAGATTGCTATGAGCTGTGATGCCACAGCACTCTACCCAGGGCAACAGCCTGAGGCTGCAGTGTGCCAAAACTGGTCTCACTCTGCCCCTGAAGGTTAAGGCTGTAAGGCAACTCAGTCCCCGCCTTTAGGCTGCTCAGTCGCTAGGTTACTAGCTTCCACCCGATCCTTGCTCTGCAACCCTGAGGGCAGAGCTTGCTGGGGCAGTTCTCTCACAATGGGTCCTAGTGGCCCACAGCCAAACACTATTAGCTCCGTCTGGCTCAGTGGCTCAGTCTGGGGCCCTAGGCAACGCCCAAAGTTCTCTGCACTCCTGCTCAAGCTCTTCCCAAGGCAGTTCAACTGAGTGTCAAGTCCAAAAACACCAAAACAGTTCATAGGTAAGGCCTTTCCGGTTTGCAGTCTCACTGCTCCTTGTACTTACGGCTGCCGGCGGGATTAGGTTGATCGAACACACGCAACCACTTGCCAGTTTTCCACTGTTTTTCTTCTCCTCTTGGGGTCCAGAAGTCCCTTGCTGACTCCTTGTATCCTCAAAGGGATGATTATCAGCAGATCCCACCAGCCAGAGATGTTTGGAGTCTTATCTCCCCAGACTCACCCTGCCCTGTTGCAGGGAAGCTGTTACTCGGCCACCATCCAACATGAGTAAATCTTGAAAACATCACTCTGCATGAAAGAAGTGAGTCATAAAACACCCGTTATATGATATCCGATATGTCCATAGGAGGCAAGTTTATAGAGACAGGAAGTAGATTCCCGGTTGCTTAGGGGGTGAAGTGGGGAAGGGGATTTTCTGGGAGTGATGAAAATTTTCTTAAATCGTGGTGCATTATGGTTGCATGACTCTCTCTAAAACCCACTGAATCGTATGCTTAAAACTGGTGAATTTTATGGTATGTGAATTGTATCTCAGTACAGTTTTACTGAAAAACAGGCATTCACTAGGCAGCGTAGAAGGGCGTGCTGGGCTGGTGAGCAGCATGGTTGGGGTTTGAGGAGGCACGTGGGGCATGTTTGGGACCTGGTGTCCTGGGCAGCCTCCAGTTGGAGTGTGGAGGGCAGGACCGTGACAGAGGGTAGATGGGAGCCCCCCCGCTGTGGTGCTGCATTTTCTCTGGAGGCCACAGTGAGTCTGGGAACAACGTGTACAGGAGAGGGACAAGCAGCAGACTCGCCCTTTAGAAAGATTGCCTGGAACTAGAACATGTGGCTGGAATCAGGGCTGAACTGGGAACAGGGACCTGGGTAAGAGGGAGTGGATTTGAGTGCTATGTGGGAGGCTGATTAGGAGGAGAGCCCCCTAGGGGACCTCAGGGAAGGAGGGAGGTCCAGCAATGAGAATGGCCTCTGTCCCCCGCCCTTACTGCAGGTGCCGGGGATGTGAACATAGAACTCATTACAGCTGGTAGCGGCACATGGGGACTGTACTGAGCAGGATGGGGCACAGGGGCTGAGCTCTAGCATGTTAGGGATGGGGTAGATTTCCTAGAGGGGACCCGTGTGCTAATCCTTACATGGATTTCTCATTCATTTTTCTTTCTTTTTTTTTTTTTTTTTGAGACAGAGTGTCACTATGTCACCCTTGGTAGAGTGCCCAGCCATCACAGCTCACAGCAACCTCTAATTCTTGGGCTTAAGCCATTCTCTTGTCTCAGCCTCCCAAGTAGCTGGGACTACTGGTGCCCACCACAACACCTGGCTATTTTGTTGCTGTTGTTGTAGTTGTCATTTTTGTTTGGCAGGCCAGGGCTGGGTTTGAACCTGTCACCCCCAGTGTATGCTCATTCATTTTCTTCTAATTGGAAAAGATGATGGGAAAACTCAAAGTGGAAACAAACCAACAAATGCAAAGCCTACAATCCTCACTACCTTTCAACGGCTGCTTTTCCTTTTCCTATCACTTTTGGGAGCTCTGGGTTGGAGTCTGACAGCCTGGATTTCAGGGCCTGATTCTGTGACTGTGGTCAAATTATTTAACTGTTTTATGCCTCATTGTCTTCTTCTGTGAAATGTACCTGCCTCGGGGTTGTAGTGAATGTAGTGAATTACCATAGTGAATATCTTCTGTGAAGACCAGCCAGGGGGCCCGTCCTTGGCCACATGTGTGGCTGCCTTTTCTGTAGTTGGAAGGATGATGTAGGTCTCATTCTGAACGCTGCTTCTTTTCCTTAGCTGGGTGTCATGTATGTTATGTGTTTCCGTATTGCTGCTTAGTCTTTACATTATTTTAAGGCTGCACCCCATTCAACTGTGCCGATGTGTCATAATATTTTTAGTACATCTTGTGTGGTAAGCTGAGGTTGTCTCTAATTTTGCAAAGTTGCCCCGAGCCTCTCCGTGTGGGGCCCTTGTTTTAGTCCAGACTCCTTAGTTACAAGTGATAGAGATGATTGAGCTCGCAGAGGGACACTAGGGACTTAGTAGCCCGTAGACCTCTTGCAGGAAGGGCCGTGTTTAGCACCCTGCAAGGTTTTTTTTTTAGACAGAGTCTCACTATGTCTCCCTCGGTAGAGTGCTGTAGCGTAACAGCTCACAGCAACCTCCAACTCTTGGGCTCAAGTGATTCTCTTGCCTCAGCCTCCCAAGTAGCTGGGACTACAGGCACCCGCCACAATGCCCAGCTATTTTTGCTGCAGTTGTTGTTGTTGTTTAGCAGTCCTGGGCTGGGTTCAAACCCTCCAGCCCTGGTGTATGTGGCTGGTGCCCTAACCCCTGAGCTACAGGTGCCAGGCCAGTACCCTGAAGTTTGTGCAGGCCAATTTCATTGTGTCCTGGTTAGAACTTTCTTATTCTTTGCTAACCTAGTGGACTTCAATGCTGCTTTAACTTTAATAACAAGGAGTGAAAATGTCTATGGGTTGGTTTGGTTCTGGCTATTTCCCCTAGTGGTAATCAATTGTGTTTATTTTTTAGCTCTCTGCCGCCGGGGACTGTGTTCAGACTCCGTCAGGGAATGGAGGAAGAGGCCCTGGCCTTCACAGAGTTTTCCCATTTCTCAAGAACACACGGAGCACATCTCCCACTGGGCGGCAAAGGCTAACGTGTTCTGCTCTGCGCCGCGGGGCAGGCTCGTTTGTGCAGGATGCCCAGGAGGGGCCCAGGGAAGTGATAAGTGGAAATCCGTCACAACTTCTGGAACCAACTCAAAGGACACATTCGGCGGCTGGAATACCAGCAGGAATCAGCAGAACTCAGCAGAGTTTCTGAGAATGATTACATTTCAGCAGGGCCGTCCTTGTCTTTGGAGGAGAGCTTACAAAAAGCCTAAGAACTTTTTGAAAGGTGTTTGGGAAAGGGAAGGAGGAGAGGAAGGTAATTTGGGCTTTGTCCTAATGCTGTGGCCTTCATGTCTCTCTTTTGTGGGGTGTCTGCAGCTGCATCCACAATTATTTCCTAACATTTGGGCAGAGTCATGGGCAAAGCATGACAAGCAGTCCTTGCTGTGGCAAGAGTATAAATCAGCTGTGTGTCTTATGTTGGTTTATGTATTATATTATACAAGGCCAGACATGTCTTTTTTTATTTTTATTTTTTTGAGACAGATTTCACTTTGTTGCCCTAGGTAGAGTGCAGCGACATCATAGCTCACAGCAACCTCAAATTCTTGAGCTCAGGTGATTCACTTGTCTCAGCCTCCCAAGCAGCTGGGACTACAGGCGCCTGCCACAATGCCTGGCTATTTATTAGAGACAGGGTCTCACTCATGCTCAGGCTGGTCTTGAACTCCTGAGCTCAAGCAATCCACCCACCTCCCAGAGTGCTAGGTTACAGAAGTGATCCGCTGCACCTGGCCAACAGATGTCTCATACATTGGTCTACTCAAGTGAAAAGTCTTTGAATTTCAGGGATTCTGTTTGCTTCAGTTTTCTAAGATCTTTGCAAAGAGAGGATGATTTATAAGAGGAACAAAAACTTTTTTTGTTTTTTGCAGTTTTGGCTGGGGCTGGCTCAAACCCGCCACCCCCAGTATATGGGGCTGGCGCCCTACTCCTTGAGCCACAAGTGCCACCTGATGAATGAAAACTTTGAGTAGTAATTAGTTTTTCCTTATTAGAATGTTGGGTTTTATCTTTGAGAATCTTCATCTGTGTGTGGGCACAAGCCCAGGACATGTATGGTTAGGTGTCGAGGATCCCTTTGCAAGGTTTGGTGGGAAAAATAAATCTTCCCCCTAACATGAAGCTTTCTTTGCCCTGGTTTCTCTTGTGAGTCAGATCTCATTTGCTTATTGTTTCCTAGAAATTTTTCAAGACATGTGGTCTATTAGGAGCATATTCTTGTATCCCATTTGGGGGATATTTATTCACTTGAAAATGACATTCTGTTGCCATTTCTTAGCTATTCTGGGATTGGGGGATGTGATTTAAGGATGGCCCGTCCTTGTGAATTGGATATCCCTGTTTGAATCATTTTGCTTGAAGAATTTGATGCATTAGAACTTTGAGTAAAAAAAAGTACAGCTGTGACCTGGCATTGATTTTTTTATTATTATTTTTAACCAATCAACTTTGTTGTTTTCTCAGTGCCTTTTATTGAAAGATCTACATGTGCCAGCTGGTTTCATAGCCCTTCCTTATCACGTACTAAATCCCTGCTATCCTTAGGCTACTTCTGAACTCTCCTTTCTGCTCCTGGAGCCTCCCTCCCGGCAGCAGTGCCACAGGGTTAATTGTGTCTGGAAGGGAGCGCTGGTCCTGCTTTGTTACTCTTCCTTTTCAGAAATTTCCTGGATATAACTTTATTTTCATTCTGAGAGGTTGATTTTTAAATCCCTTTCCCTTCCCAGAATAACGAAAACAACAAGAGGAAAAAATAGGACAAAATTCTGTCCTAAACCAAAAAAAGCAAAAAATAAAAACCAACAGTCCAAAAAACTAAAACCTCATACTCAACCAAATCTGGTTAGAATTTTGATTAGGCTTTAAGGAAGCTTGTAGTTAATACAGGGGTGTTAACACAGGTGTCAATACAGGGGCTGTATTGCTGGGGCTGCTGTTACTAATGACCACAAACCACATACCTTAATCAGCAGGTCCAAAACCAGGTGTCAGCAGCCCATGCCCTTTCTTACACTCTTTTTTTTTTTCTTTTGCAGTTTTTGGCAGGGGCTGGGTTTGAACCCGCCACCTCTGGCATATGGGGCTGGCGCCCTACTCCGCTGAGCCACAGGCGCTGCTCAGCCCATGCCCTTTCTGAAGGTGCTGGGGGAAGAATCTGTTCCTTGTCCTTCTCTCAGCTTTGGTTTTTGCTGTCAATCCTTGGGCTTTCCCTGCCTGTAGAGGAGTCACTCCACTCTGTGCCTTTGTCTTTGCCTGATGTGACACTCCCTGGTGTCTGTGTGTCCCCTGTCCTCTTCTTATGAGGACAGCAGACGTATCAGATTAAGGACCCATCTTATTCCACTATGAACTCAACTAATTATATCTGCAGTGACCTATCCAAAAACTTCACGTTCTGAAGTTTCAGGATTTGGGGGCAACACGACCAAACATAGTATGACATCTTTAAAAATTGTATCAAAATTATATTCAAAAACAAGATGACAAGTCTCTTTATGTCATTTAGTAGACTTTAATAATTTATTTCGTATAGATTTCAGTTTATAGGTTTTGTTTAAAATAAGACTTTGTTGGGCTAGGCGCAGTGGCTTACGCCTATAATCCTAACAATCTGGGAGGTAGAGGTGGGTGGATTGCCTGAGCTCAGAGCTCACAGGTTCAAGACCAGCCTGAGCCAGAGTGAGACCTTGACTCTAAAAATAGCCAGGTGTTGCAGGTGTGGGTAGTCCCAGCTACTTGAGAGGCTGAGGCAAGAGAATTGCTTAAGTCAAGAGTTTGAGGTTGCTGTGCTACCATGGCACTCTCCTGAGTGCAACATAGTGAGACTCTGTCTCAAAAAAAAAAAAAAAAAAGACTTTGCTTTCTTAGAGAAGTTTTTATATTCACAACAATTTCTAGCTTTAAAAAATATCTTAAAATTCTTTCTATGAGTGATACAGTTTCTTTTGCTACATAGTCTAGCTCCTATCGTTTCTATTTCCTATAAGAATTTATAGGAAATTAATCTTGTTTTGAATATAAATTTTATAAGTCACCTTACCCAAGAGTTGGAGGCTGCTGTGAGCTGTGTGACATCATGGAACTCTACCGAGGGCAGTGAGACTCTCTCTACCAAAAAAAAGTTTTTCAGTTCATTCTTTTGAGTTTTCCAGGCTTGTGAATATATCATCTAAAAACAGTGATATTATTGCCAGCTCTTTTGAATATTTAGGCTTCTCATTTTGTTCTCATGTCTAATTGCCTGGTCTTGAAGTTCTAGAACAAAGTGAGTACAGCAGCAGTGGGATTGCAAACCAGAAAGGACTTACCTCTGAACTGTTTTGGTGTTTTTGGACTTGGCACTCAGTTGAACTGCCTTGGGGAGAGCTTAAGCAGGAGGGGGGAGAACTTTGGGCGTTGGCTAGGGCCCCAGACTGAGCGCTGAGCTGGATGGAGCTAATAGTGTTCGGCTGTGGGCCGCAGGGAGCCATTGTGAGAGAACCGCCCTGGCAAGCTCCACCCTCAGGGTCACAGAGCAAGGATCGGGCAGGAGCTAGTAACCTAGAGACTGAGCAGCCTAAAGGTGGGGACTGAGCCAACTTACAGCCTTAACCCTCAGGGGCAGAGTGAGACCGGTTTTGGCACACTGGGTAAGTGGATAGCCACTTCGCAGTGATCCCAGCGACAAGCACTTTCCTGGGAAAGCTTCTGCTTAGCCAAGTTTAGAAGTTTAAAGTGCCTTTTAAGAAGGCCGAAGAGAGATTTAGGGTCTCCACCCTGTGGGGTTTGAGAAATCAGTGGAGGCCTCCAGTTGTATCAGCATTGTGATTAACATCTCATACCGCAGAAGACCACCTGTTTGCCCAGACCATATTCAACAAGATATATATACTGCTTTGTTTTTGGTTGTTTTTTTGTTGTTGTCAGTTAGTTTGTTTTTTGTTTTGTTTTTTAATTTCAACATTTTCTGTACAGATTTTTTCTTTTCTTTTTTTCTTTCCTTTCTTTATCCATTTTTCTAGTTTAAATACAATTTCCCATTGCTGCCTTTTTCAATAATTAGAACTTCATTTTTGCTAGTGTTTCTACCCCTATTATTTGGTTTTTCACCCAAGTTTATCCCATAAAGTTTTCTGTTTGCATGTTTTGGTTTGATTTATAGCATTTTTCTCTTTCCTCTGTACTTGGTGGAGGTGGGGTACTGGGTTCAATCAGGTTAGCAAAGAGCTGCTGACCTCAAGGGAACCACCCAACCAGGCACCGCCAGAGGTTGGGGTTTTTTTTAAGGTTGTGTCAAAGTACCTTACTGTACACCCATATTGCTCTGTCTCCCTCTTTCTGTGCCTCTTTTCTTTTTGTCAGTATTCCCTTTTACCCACTCCCCTCTCCTTTCTCTATTTTCTTTTTTTTTCTTTCTTTTATCCCTTCTTTCTCTTCAACCTTCACATCCTTCGGGTCCTGTACCAAAAGGACACATCAAAACCTCAGTCCACAGGCATGGGAACTTAAAGAGCAAGAGGAAATAAAAGGAAAATTAGGTCAAGGAAACAGAAAAAAGAAATCACTCATGAGGAAGAATCAGCAGAAAACTCCAGGCAACATGAAGAACCAGTCCAGAGCAATTCCTCCAAAGGACCATGAGGTAGCTACTGCAGAGGATTCCACCTATAAAGAAATGTTAGGAATGACAGAAAGGGATTTAGAATACACATGATGAAAACAATGAAGGAAATAATGGAAACAATGAAGGAAACTGCTAATAAAGTGGAAAATAACCAAAAGGAAATCCAAAAACAGGATCAAATAAGAGACGAATGATATGAAGAATATAGAAAGGATATAGCGGAGCTCAAGGACCTGAAGCAGTCAATTAGGGAACTTAAAGATGCAATAGAAAGTATCACCAACAGGTTAGACCATGCAGAAGAAAGAATTTCAGAGGTAGAGGACAAATTCTTGAGATAAATCAGGTACTTAAAGAGGCAGAAAGGAAGAGAGAGAAAGCAGAACGTTCACTGTCGAAATTATGGGACTTTATGAAGCGTTCCAACATACGAGTTATAGGAATCCCAGAAGGGGAAAAAGAATGCCCCAGAGGAATGGAAGCCATACTAGAGAATATTATAAAGAAAAATTCCCCAAATATCACCAAAGATTCTGACACACTGCTTTCAGAGGGATATCGGACCCCAGGTAGCCTCAACTCTAACCGAGCTTCTCCAAGACACATTGTGATGAACCTGCCCAAACTCAAGACCAAAGAAAAGATTCTACAAGCTGCTAGGAGTAAGTGCCAGTTGACCTACAGGGGCAAATCCATCAGTGTGGATTCTTGCTTCTTTCCAAGCAAGAAGATAGTGGTTATCTACCTTTAATCTACTTAAACAGAACAATTTCCAGCCCAGAATTTTGTACCCTGTTAAGCTAAGCTTTAAAATTGACGGAGAAATCAAATCATTTATGGATATACAAACATTGAGGAAGTTCGCCACAACAAGACCAGCTCTACAGGAAATATTTCAACCTGTTCTACACACTGACCATCATAATGGATCAGCAGCAAAGTAAGAACTCAGAAATTAAGGACAGAGCCTAACTTCCACACTGATGCAAAAGATAAAACTAAGCAATGGACTCTCACAAAATAAGATGAATAGAATACTACCACACTTATCAATTATCTCAATAAATGTTAATGGCTTGAACTCCCCACTGAAGAGACACAGATTGGCTGACTGGATTAATAGATACAAGACATCCATTTGCTGTCTGCAAGAAACACACCTGGCTTCAAAAGAGAAATTAAAACTCCGAGTCAAGGGTTGGAAGTCAATTTTTCAGGCAAATGGAATTCAGAAGAAAAGAGGAGTTGCAATCTTATTTTCAGATACATGTGGATTTAAAGCAACTAAAGTAAAAAAAAGACAAAGATGGTCACTTTATATTGGTCAAGGGAAAAATTACAAGAAGAAAATGTTTCAATTCTAAATATTTATGCACCCAATTTAAATGCTCCCAGATTCTTGAAACAGACCTTACTCAGTCTGAGCAATATGACATCTGATAATACCATCATAACAGGGGACTTTAACACTCTTCTTACAAAGCTGGACAGATCCTCTAAACAGAAAATAAACAAAGATATAAGAGATTTAAATGAGACCTTAGAACAACTGTGCTTGATTGATGCATATAGAACACTCCATCCCAAAGATAAAGAATATACATTTTTCTCATCACCCCATGGAACCTTCTCCAAAATTGATCATATCCTGGAACACAAAACAAATATCAACAGAATCAAAAGAATTAAAATTTTACCTTGTATCTTCTCAGACCATAAGGCACTAAAGGTGGAACTCAACTCTAACAAAAACATTTAACCCCACACAAAGGCATGGAGATTAAACAACCTTCTTTTGAATAACAGATGGGTGCAGGAAGAAATAAAACAGGAAATCATTAACTTCCTTGAGCATAACAACAATGAAGACATAAGCTACCAAAACCTGTGGGATACTGCAAAAGCAGTTTTGAGAGGAAAATTTACACTTTAGATGCATACATTTGAAAAACACAAAGGGAGTGCATCAACAAACTCACAAGCCACCTTATGGAATTGGAAAAAGAAGAACAATCTAAGCCTAAACCCAGTAGAAGAAAAGAAATATCCAAAATCAAATCAGGGATCAATGAAATTGAGAACAAAAGAATTATTCAGAAAATTAATGAAACAACGAGTTGGTTTTTTCATTACCAAAAAATAAATAAAATAGATAAACCATTGGCCAGACTAACTACAAATAGAAAAGTAAAATCTCTAGTAACCTCAATCAGAAATGATAAAGGAGAAATAACAACTGATCCCAAAGAGATACAAGAGATCATCTCTGAATACTACCAGAAACTCTATGCCCAGAAATTTGACAATGTGAAGGAAATGGATCAATATTTGGAATCATACCCTCTCCCTAGACTTAGCCAGGAAGAAATAGAGCTCCTGAACAGACCAACTTCAAGCACTGAGATTAAAGAAACAATATAAAAGTTTCCAACTAAAAAATGCCCTGGTCCAGAAGGCTTCACACCAGAATTCTATCAATCCTTCAAGGAAGACCTTATTCCTGTACTGCAGACCTTATTCTAAAAAATTGAGGAGAAAGGAATCTTCCCCAAGATATTCTACAAAGCAAACATTACCCTGATACCAAAACCAGGAAAAGACCCCACCAAAAAGGAGAATTTCAGACCAATTTCACTCATGAACATAGATGCAAAAATTCTCAACGAAATCCTAGCCAATAGATTACAGCTTATCATCAAAAAAGTCATACATCATGATCAAATAGGTTTCATCCCAGGGATGCAAGGCTGGTTTAACATACGCAAGTCCATAAATGTTATCTACCATATTAACAGAGGCAAAAATAAAGATCATATGATCCTCTCAATAGATTCAGAAAAAGCATTCAATAAAATCCAGCATCCTTTTCTAATTAGAACACTGAAGAGTGTAGGCATAGGTGGCACATTTCTAAAACTGATTGAAGCTATCTATGACAAACCAACAGCTAGTATTTTACTGAATGGGGTAAAACTGAAAGCTTTTTCTCTTAGAACTGGAACCAGACAAGGTTGTCCTCTGTCACCTTTACTATTCAACATAGTGCTGGAAGTTCTAGCCAATACAATTAGGCAAGACAAGGAAATAAAGGGAATCCAAATGGGAGCAGAGGAGGTCAAACTCTCCTTCTTTGCTGATGACATGATCTTGTACTTAGAGAATCCCAAAGACTCAACCACAAGACTCCTAGAAGTCATCAAAAAATACAGTAATGTTTCAGGATATAAAATCAATGTCCACAAGTCAGTAGCCTTTGTATACGCCAATAACAGTCAAAATGATAAGCTAATTAAGGACACAACTCCCTTCACCATAGTTTCAAAGAAAATGAAATACCTAGGAATATACCTAACGAAGGAGGTGAAGGACCTCTATAAAGAAAATTATGAAATCCTCAGAAAGGAAATAGCAGAGGATATTAACAAATGGAAGAACATACCATGCTCATGGATGGGAAGAATCAACATTGTTAAAATGTCTATACTTCCCAAAGCAATCTACCTATTCAAGGCCATTCCTATTAAAATACCAACATCGTACTTTCAAGATTTGGAAAAAAATGATTCTGCGTTTTGTATGGAACCAGAAAAAACCCCGTACAGCTAAGGCAGTTCTTAGTAATAAAAATAAAGCTGAGGGCGTCACCATACCAGATTTTAGGCTGTACTACAAAGCCATAGTGGTCCAGACAGCATGGTACTGGCACAAAAATAGAGACATAGACACTTGGAATCGAATAGAAAACCAGGAAATGAAACTAATGTCTTACAACCACCTAATCTTTGATAAACCAAAGAAGAACATACCTTGGGGGAAAGACTCCCTATTAATAAATGGTGTTGAGAGAACTGGATGTCTACATGTAAAAGACTGAAACTGGACCCACACCTTTCTCCACTCACAAAAATTGATTCAAGATGGATAAAGGACTTAAATTTAAGGCATGAAACAATAAAAATCCTCAAAGAAAGCATAGGAAAAACACTGGAAGATATTGGCCTGGGGAAAGACTTCATGAAGAAGACTGCCATGGCAATTGCTACAACAACAAAAATAAACAAATGGGAATTCATTAAACTGAAAAGCTTCTGTAAAGCCAAGGAGACAACAACCAAAGCAAAGAGACAACCTACACAATGGGAAAGGATATTTGCATATTTTGAATCAGACAAAAGCTTGATAACTAGGATCTATAGAGAACTCAAATTAATCCACATGAAAAAAGCCAACAATCCCATATATCAATGGGCAAGAGACATGAATAGAACCTTCTCTAAAGAAGACAGATGAATGGCTAAGAAACATATGAAAAAATGTTCACCTCTATCTATTAGAGAAATGCAAATCAAAACCACCCTGAGATACCATCTAACCTCAGTGAGAAAGGCCCACATCACAAAATCTCAAAACTGCAGATGCTGGCGTTGATGTGGAGAGAAGGGAACACTTTTACACTGCTGGTGGGACTGCAAACTAGTACAACCCTTTTGAAGGATGTAGGGAGAAACCTCAAAGCACTCAAGTTAGACCTCCCATTTGATCCTGCAATCCCATTACTGGGCATCTACCCAGAAGGAAAAAAATTTTTTTTTTTTTTTTTTTTTTTTTGTAGAGACAGAGTCTCACTTTATCACCCTCGGTAGAGTGCCATGGCATCACACAGCTCACAGCAACCTCCAACTCCTGGGCTTAAGCGATTCTCTTGCCTCAGCCTCCCGAGTAGCTGGGACTACAGGTGCCCGCCACAACGCCCAGGTATTTTTTGGTTTGCAGTTCAGCCGGGGCCAGGTTTGAACCCGCCACCCTTGGTATATGGGGCCAGCGCCCTACTGACTGAGCCACAGGCAGAAAAAAAAAATCTTTTTATCATAAGGACACTTGTACTAGACTGTTTATTGCAGCTCAATTTACAATTGCCAAAATGTGGAAACAGCCTAAATGCTCACCAACCCAGGAATGGATTAACAAGCTGTGGTATACGTATACCATGGAATACTATTCAGCTATTAAAAAAAAATGGAGACTTTACATTCTTCGTATTAACCTGGATGGAAGTGGAAGACATTATTCTTAGTAAAGCATCACAAGAATGGAGAAGCATGAATCCTATGTACTCAATTTTGATATGAGGACAATTAATGACAATTAAGGTCATGGTGGGGGAAGGGGAGAGCAGAGAGAGAAAGAAGGAGGATGGGTGGGGAAAAGAAGAGCAGAGAGAGGGAAGGAGGGAGGGGGTGGGGTCTTGGTGTGTGCCACACCTTATGGGGACAAGACACGATTGCAAGAGGGACTTTAACTAACAAATGCAGTCAGTATAACCTGGCCTATTATCCCCTCAATGAATCTCAAACAATTAAAAAAAATAACAAACCAGAAAACAATCACCAGACAATGCTCCCTGCCTCATGGAACTCACATTCTAGTGCGGGGAAGACAGGTAATTAACAAGAAATAAACAATAAATTGAGTCAGTAATGGCCTAAGGTGCTGGAATATGATCCGTGCTATGGAAGACAGATGGTGAAGAAGAGCAGGATATTGGGGAAGGGGAGGTAGGTTTCAGGTTAGGCTTCATGGAGAAGGTGAATCTTGGACAAGTCCTTGAGGGTGTGAGGGAGTTAGCCAAGCAAATGTCTGGAGAGGAGTTCCAGGCAGAGGGAAGTGCGGCAGCCCAGTCCTGAGCTCAGAGAATGTGAGAGGGTGGGGAGGCTGGTGTGGCTTGGGGGAAGTGAGCCAGGGAGGTGGAGGGGCAGGGGAGAGGAAGGGGCAGGGGCGAGGTTGGGTGGGAGTGTTCTGAGGTCTCATGGGCTATTGAGAGGACTTTAGTTTTTTTTTTTTTTTGACAGAGTCTCAAGCTATCACCCTGGGTAGAGTGCTGTGGTGTCACAGTTCACATCAACCTCCAACTCTTGGGCTAAAGCGATTGTCTCACCTCAGCCGCCCAAGTAGCTAGGATTACAGGCACCCACCACAATGCCCGGCTGTCTTTTTCTTGTCATTGTTGCAGTTGTCATTGTTTTAGCTGGCCCAGGCTGGGTTTGAACCCACCAGCCGTGGTGTATGGGGCCAGCGTCCTACCTACTGAGCTGCAGGCACCACCCAGGACTTTAGCTTTTGCCATGGGGTGGCACTGTTAGAATACAGTGACCTGCCAGGGCAGTGAACAGAGGAGGAACGTGATCTAACTTAGAGTAGAAGGAAGCAGCAGAGCAGCGGGAGGCCACTACAATCCACCAGTGGAAGGGATGGGAAGAGGTGAGCAGAGAAGCCACTGATGGGCCGGACAGGGTGAGGGAAGGAAGGAGAGGAGTTGAGGCAAGTGGAAGGAAGATGCTGCTGTCAACAGAGTTGCAGAAGGTGGTGAGAGGATCAGGGCAGATGGGAAGAAGAAATTCAGTTTCAGGTGTATTTCATTGGATCTGACAGCCGAGCGTCCAAGGTGACATGTCAGGTGGCAGGTGGATACATGGCCTTGGGTTTGGGAGAGAGGTCTGCGCCGAAGGTGTGCACTAGGGAGTTGAAGTCTCTAGATCTGTAGGACATTAGGCTGGATACCTCAGTGGATGTGAGGGCAGTTACAAAAGAGAAGAGGCATTTGAACCATATTGATTCTTCCCAGCCATGAGCATGCTATGTTCTTCCATTTGTTAGCATCTTCTGCTATTTCTTTTCTCAGAGTTTCATAGGTCTCTCTGTAGAAATCCTTCACATCCTCTGTTAGGTATATTCCAAGGTATTTCATTTTCTTTGAAGCTACAGAGAAGGGTATTGTGTCTTTGGTTTGGTTTTCAACTTGACTGTCATTGGCATATATGAAGGCTACCGATCTGTGGACATGGATTTTATATCCAAAGACATTACTGTATTTCTTGATCACTTCTAGGGATCACATAGATGAGTCTCTGGGGCTTTCTAAGTATAAGATCATACCATTAACAAAATTAAAGTTTGATCTCCTCTGTTCCCATTTGGATACCCTTTATATCCTTCTCTTGCTAGGACTTCTGGCATTATGTTGAATAGCAGTGGTGAAAGCAGACATCCTTATCTGGTTCCATTTCTAAGTTCCGTATGATATTGGCTGTGGGTTTGTCGTAGATGGCTTCTATCAGTTTAAGAGATGTTTCATCTATGCCTATTTTCTTAAGTGTTCTTATCAGAAAAGGATGATAAATTTTGTCAAATGCTTTTTCTGCATCTATCGAGAGCATCACATGGTCTTTGTTTTTGCTTCTATTTACATGGTGAATTATATTTGTAAATGTATGTATGTTGAACCAGCCTTGCATCCCTGGGATGAAGACCACTTGATTATGTTGCTCATGGCTGAGAAGAATTGACATTGTTAAAATTTCTATATTACCCAAAGCAATCTTACAGATTCAATGCAGCTCCCATTAAAACACCACCATCATACTTTGAAGAACTTGGAAAAATAGTTTTTCCATTTGTATAGAATCAGAAAAAAACCATGAATAGCCAACACAATTCTATGAAATAAAAACAAATCTGGAGGCATCACATTATCAGACTTCAGGTTATGCTACAAGTGTATAGTGATCAAAACAGTATGGTACTGGCATAAAAATAGACACATTGATCTATGGAACAGAATCAAGAACCTAGAAATAAAACCAGCCTCATACCACCATCTGATCTTTGACAAACCAAACAAAAGCATATACAAGGAAAAGAATCCCTATTTAACAAATGGTACTGAGAGAACTGGTTAGTCACACGTAAAAGACTAAAACAGGACCTACACCTCTCATCACTTACAAAAATTAACCCACACTGGATAAAAGATTTAAATCCAAAACATGAAACATTAAAAACCTGAGAGTAAAGTGTGGGGAAAAACTCTTAATGATATTGGCCTCGGGAAAGAATTCATGAAGAAGACCCCATTGGCAACTGAAGCAACAAAAAAATAAATAAATGGGACCTGATCAAGTTAAAAAGCTTCTGCATAACTAAGGATACAATCAACAAAGCAAATAGACAATTTTTGGAATGGGAGAAGATAGTCACATGTTATGAATCTGACAAAAGGCTAGTGACCAGAATATGCAAAGAACACAAGTAAATCAACAAGAAAAGAGCAAACAACACCATCAATCAATGGGCAAGTGTCACAAACAGAGCCTTTTCCCAGAAAGAAAAATGAATGGCCAACAAACACATGAAACAATGCTCACTATCTCTAATCATCAGAGAAATGCAAATCAAAACCACTCTGACATACCATCTAACACCAGCGAGAATAGATCACATTACAAGGTCCCAAGTGCAGATGCTGGCGTGGGTGTAAAGAGAAGGGAACACTTATGCACTGCGGTGGGACTGCAAACTAATATAGCCTTTTTGGAAAGAAGTTTGAAGAATCTTCAAAGAACAAAAAGTAGACCTTCCATTTGATCCCACAATCCCATTACTAGGTATACACCCAGGAGAAAAAATAAATCATTTTATCATAAGGACATTTGCATTTGAATGTTTATAGCAGCTCAATTCATGATTAGAAAGTTGTGGAAGTGACCCAATTGCCCATCGACCCAAGGATGGATAAATAAACTATGGTGTATGTATACTAATGGAATACTGTTCAGGCATAAAAAGATGGAGACTTTGCATCTTTTGTATTTACCTGGATGGATTTGGAGAACATTCTCCTATGTAAAGTATCTCAAGAATGGAAAAGCAAGCAGCCCATCTACTCAGTACACAACAGAAAAACACAATTAAGTTCAAGAGAGGGGGAGGGGATTCACTGTTTGATAGTGAGCATAGGTACGTTTCCACTTGTTGGGTACAATGTGGCGGTATACGGCATCTCTCCTGGGTGAAGGAAACAAGTACAACTCAGACTTTGGACTTGACTTTACAAACACAAATAATGTAATATAATTGTATATACCTTCATAGTAACTCAAAATAAAAAAAGGGGGGGTGGAGAAGAGGGCTAAGGACAAAGTGCTGGGCACCACGACAGGGAGTTGTTAGGGAGATGAGAAAAATGAGGCCACTGAGGAGGAACAACCAAGGGGGGATGAGAAATGCGGGAGTGGGCACTCTGGGAGCGGGTGAAGAAGGTGAGTCCAGGAGGAGGGTCCCTGGGCTGTGCCTCAAGTCACTGAATAGCAAGAAGATGAGGACCAAGAATGCAGGAGCCTTGATGAGAACAGCTTTCCTGGAGTGGGGGCAGATGGCTGGAGTACATGGAGGAAGGTGGAGGAATGCTGCTGTGCAGGACAATGGGCCCAAGGGAGGGGTGAGAGGGCTGTGGTGTGAAGGTGGGAGAGAAGAGAGCACATTGCTCTGCTATGGGAGGACACAGCACACAGTGTGCCCTTGCGGTGGTGACGGGATGTGGGACCAGGTGCCTAAGGGTAAGGACAGAGTCATAAGGGTCTGCTTAGCTCCCCTGTGCTACCAAGTGGGAAGACAGTATGTGGTGAGGGTGGTGACAGGGAGAGACAGGGTATGTGTTGGTGATGGTGACAGGGAGGAGAAGATGTGTGAAATGATGGTGATGGGGTGTGTGTGTGTAGTGATGGTGGCAGGGGAGGAGGGGGGTGTGGTGATGGTGGGGGGGAGGGGTTGTGTGGTGATGGTGAAATGGGGAGGGTGTGTGTGGTGATGGTGGGGGGGATGGGGTGTGTGGTGATGGTGACATGGGGAGGGTGTGTGTGGTGATGGTGGGGGGAGGGTGTGTGTGTGGTGATGGTGGGGGGAGGGTGTGTGTGTGGTGATGGTGGGGGGAGGGGTTGTGTGGTGATGATGAAATGGGGAGGGTGTGTGTGGTGATGGTAGGGGGAGGAGGTGGGTGTGGTGATGGTGGGGGGAGGGTGTGTGTGTGGTGATGGTGGGGGGAGGAGGTGGCTGCGATGATGGTGGGGGGAGGGGGTGTGTGGTGATGGTAGGGGGAGGGGTTGTGTGTGGTGATGGTGGGGGGAGGGTGTGTGTGTGGTGATGGTGGGGGGAGGGTGTGTGTGGTGATGGTAGGGGGAGGGGTTGTGTGTGGTGATGGTGGGGGGAGGAGGTGGGTGTGGTGATGGTGGTGGGAGGGGTTGTGTGTGGTGATGGTGGGGGGAGGAGGTGGGTGTGATGATGGTGGGGGGGAGGGGGTGTGTGGTGATGGTAGGGGGAGGAGGTGTGTGTGGTGATGGTGGGGGGAGGGTGTGTGTGTGGTGATGGTGGGGGGAGGATGTGGGTGTGATGATGGTGGGGGGGAGGGGGTGTGTGGTAATGGTAGGGGGAGGGGGTGTGTGTGGTGATGGTGGGGGGAGGGTGTGTGTGTGGTGATGGTGGGGGGAGGAGGTGGGTGTGATGATGGTGGGGGGAGGGGGTGTGTGGTGATGGTAGGGGGAGGGGTTGTGTGTGGTGAAGGTGGGCGGAGGAGATGGGTGTGGTGATGGTGGGGGGAGGAGGTGGGTGTGGTGATGGTGGGGGGAGGAGGTGGGTGTGGTGATGGTGGGGGGAGGAGGTGGGTGTGGAGATGGTGGGGGGAGGAGGTGGGTGTGGAGATGGTGGGGGGAGGAGGTGGGTGTGGAGATGGTGGGGGGAGGGAACATAGTGTATTTGGTGCTGTCAGGGGGTGGTGTGGGAGATGGTACCAGAAGGGTGATCTTGGATACAGGGTCTGGCCTGACATTGTTGCACACCTGGTAGGTTTCAAAGCGAGGGTGGTTCCAATACCATGGGTGGAGCAGAGCCCAGAGTGACCCTGGGCAGTTTGGGGCTGTTGCCCATCTTTCATGGACGTAGGCGAGGTTCTATGGCTCAAGTTTGACCATCTCAGTTGCCTGGTCGTGAGTGTTCCCTGGCTTGGCAGATGGGTGCTAGCAGGTGGAAGTAGGTTTACTAGGCCTCTGCCTTTGCTCTGTGGGCACTGCACAGTGTGAGGGTGAAGCTGTGATGTCAGAATTAGGAAGGTAGGAAGGGGCACCTGAGACATGGACTTAATCAATGGATTATAGTCCCTGATCAAGGGCGGTGAGGTCTGGGTTATGATAGGGCTACACGGACAGGTGGAAGCTGCCAGGGAGGAGGGCGATGCCCATGGAGATTCCTAAAGGCAGCACTGGGAGGCCTTGGAGTGGGAGGTAGCCCCTTGTAGATGCTGGAATGTGGGAATTAGATGGGTAAGGCTGGTGGTGTGGATGCGAGGGGTTTAAGAAGGGATGGGATGCTGAGGATATCTGGGAGCTGGGAGTGGTGGGTGCCATGATGAGCAAGAATACCAGGAGGTGGGGAGGGCGTGTTGGAGACCATCCCTGGTCTTGTCCGTTGTCAGCTGGGACCGGTCCTGGCTGTCCAGGAGATGTCTAGGTGGTGCAGGACAGGCCCCGCCTCCCTTGGCGCTGATCCCAAGACTGGGTCTCATGGTTCTTCCTGGTACTTAGGCTGCTGGCTGTGTCTGGCCAGCGTCCCCTCATCTGATGAGGCCACTTCCTCTGCTGGAGTGAGGCCGGACAACTGTGGCTTGGCCTCGCCCCTGTCCTGGTTCCCAGCGCCTCTCACCCTCCCTGCCCTCTGGTACCTTGGCAGGTCTCTGTGCCTGGCTATGGGTGAGACCAGGCTCAGCCTTGGGACCAGGTCCGTGGGGCCTCAGTTTCCCTCTTGGGCAGCCAGAGCAAATCCAGAGCACCCGGGCTAAGATGACCTCAGGCAGAGCTGGGGTGTCTCTCCAGCTGCCTGCTCCTCTGTCCCTCTCCCCTCAGCCAGTACCTGGAAAGGTCTTGCTCCTGTGCATGTGGGCTGTTCACATTTTCTCCAGTGGATTTATTTTCCCTCATTCGTGTAAGAAATACTCCTCTCTCTTTTCTAATGAGCCGGCCCATCTGGCAGCACAGACGTTCTCTATGGGCTCTGCTGGGCTGAGAGCCTCTTGGGCCAGAAACTGTTTTAATTAGGCTGTTCCCTTCCAGGACTGAGCAAGGTCTGTTCTGAGCAGGCTACTGACTCACCATTCAGACCTGGCCCTCTGATCTTTGTGTCTGTGTGCCCATCTGTGTGGGGCACCTGGGTTGCCCCAGCTCTCTCAGATTGCCCTTGGCTGGACCGGGGCTTGGCCACCACTGCAGAAAGCATTTCCCGTAACATATCAAAATCAAATCAGGGGCAGCCTTATGGCACCTGGTGGAACTTGTCTCAGCTCGAAGAGCTTGAATTCTGAAATGGGGTGTCACAGAAGATGTCCTCTGGAAACTCTGTCCGAGTATGTGCCTCGGCCTCTCAGTGTCACAGACGACCCCCACACTACCCACTTACCCACCTGCTGCTTCCGTCCACATTGGCTGCTCATTTCTCTGGGCCATGCAGGCTCTGTGCGGCTTCAGGAGATAGAGGCCAAGGGCTCCATCTGTGAGAGATGGGGCGCTTGGAACACAGGACCTACCATATATGGTGATATGAACTGCTGGAGGCAGAGAGTGTTCAAGGAGCCTCGCCAGAAAAGGCTCCTACCCCGTCTAGCATCAGGGCCACGTCGCCCACATCTCCATGCCTGTGTGGGAAGCCCCAGACCACCCTCCTCTGCCCCTGGACACCTTCAGTTTATGGGCAACTGCAGGAAGCAGGATGCAACCCAGGAAGCAGTGATGGAGCCCCCAAGCATTCCAGGATGGTGGAGGAAAGCTTGGGAGTGAGGGGACATCAGGATTGAGAAGGGGGCAGCTGGAGGCACCATGGAATGCATTTTCCCTCCTTTTTTGCTTTGCTGTAGGAAAGCTCAGGAGAAGTTGTGAGATGCGGGGAGAGTTTGCTAAGTTCTCAGAAGACAGCTAGAAGGCTGTGTCACTGCAGAGAGACTGACCCATGCAGGCCTGGAGTCTGGGGATGAGGAGGGGGAGGAAGCTAATGCTGGAAAGAGTGAGGGGCTGGAGTAGTGGCTGATGAGAGCTAATGAGTTCCTTTGTCTTAGAGATTCTTCAAATTCAAGTCTACATTTATATATATATATATATATATATTTTTTTTTTTTTTTTTTTTTTTTTTTGAGACAGAGCCTTAAGCCAACGCCCTGGGTAGAGTGCCAGGCATCACAGCTCACAGCAACCTCCAACTCCTGAGTTTAAATGATTCTCTTGCCTCAGCCTCCCAAGTAGCTGGGACTACAGGCACCCACCATAATGCCTGGCTATTTTTGGGTTATAGTTGTCATTGTTGTTTGGTGGGCCCGGGCTGGGTTCGAACCAGCCAGCTCCGGTGTATGTGGCTGGCGCCTTATCGCTTGAGTTACAGGCACTGAGCCACTGTATTTATATTTTTAAAAATATGAAGCACACTGGGTGGCACCTGTGGCTTGAAAGAGTAGGGCACCAGCCCCATATGCCGGAGGTGGCGGGTTCAAACCCAGTTCCGGCCAAAAACTACAAAAAAACAAAACAAACAAAAAAAAAGAAGCACAAATCTTCACACATGTAGAGAAGTTTATCAGCACTCTGAGCAGCTCCTGCATTAATCAAGTTTTTTATTTCCTGTGTTTTCTGGTCCTTTGACTGTGCATGATGGTTTCAGGGAGAGATTGCCCTTCCTAGGATGGGTTAATTTCTAGAGACAGCAAACAGCTCACCTGTTAGTGGCTTCCATGTGCAAACCAAGCAATCCAAAGCCCAAGCCCTCAACCACCTCCTTTATCTAACTCTCACATACCACAGGCATGTTCTCCCTGCCCCTAATCACCCAGGGCCAGGGGCTGGGTAGCTGGGGACCACTCGGGTAGACCAGAGCCAACTTTATTCACACTGGCTAATTCCTCTGCTCAAATTTGTGCCGTGTCCCACCCTTTGCACAAAAACCCAATAAAGGTCTACCTCGGGGATGACCTGGCAACTCCCCAGGTGGCTCTCTGTGCTCTGATACTTCTCCTCCTCTTGGGAACTGAAATAAACTCTTCTTTCAAAGGCAGTGTCTCTCTCTCTGCTATCTCACCAAGCCTGCTCAGAAAAAGTCTCAGGTACATTTCGAGGCAGCTCCCTCAGGTGCCTTCCAAGTCTATACTTTAGTCAGTCCCAAGAGGTGCCCATTGTTCTTATTTCTGACATAACAAAGTTCTGCCTGTTCTTGTCCTTTATATAAAGGGATTCATTCAATATATTCCCCTGTGTCTGCTTCTCTTACTCAGCATGGTGAGGCTCATCTCTGTTGCTGAGAGTATTGTGTTGTGCGCGCGCGCGTGCGCGTGCGTGCGTGTGTGTGTGTGTGCGTGCGTGTGTGTGCGGGTGCATGTGTGTGCGTGCGTGTGCGTGTGCGTGCGTGTGCGTGTGTGTGTGCGCGTGCGTGTGTGTACATTATTCTATCATATGCATAGACCATGAGGCAGGACACAAAGAAAGGGGCTTCAAGGGGGAGCCCCTTGAAGGGGAGGAAAGCCTGGCCTGCTGAACAAGGAAGTCTGGAGGGTGCATATGGACCTTGACCATTCAGCAGAAAGGGGAAAAGACCATTCCCCTAGGGATTGGGTAACCTAGGTAACCAATGACCAATAGGAAGAGACAATAATCCATGACCAATAGAAAAGGGCAGTAATGTCTGGAGGCACAGAGAAGCCAGCGAAAGGTTTGCAACCAATTTCAAATGGAGAGAAAGAGGGTGTTTATACCTCTGCACGGCCTTTGCAATTCCGTCTCTCTCACTGCTTCTCATCCACGAGAGGGACCCACTTCCAACTCTCTTTGGAAATGCTCTAAGTTTTCTCCTTGTTCTTAAATGAAAGTTTTCTTCGTTACACTGAAACGTGTGAAGGTTACTTTGCTCTCTATCCACACTGCCTGTGCTGCTCCAGTTTTATTTTTGGTTTCCACCAGTTTTGCTTTTGATTCCCACTTCACCTTGTTTGAACTTTCTAGTTTGGCTGAGTAAACCAGGTTAACGGGGCTTGGGGAACTGGACCCCTGACACCCGACGGCCACAATTTATATACTCATTTGTTTATCGGTAGTTACTTAGGTTTCTGACTATTACAAATAAGGCTGTTATGAACAGTCTTGAATGTGCTGTTTAGTGGACATACACATATGCACTTGTTTCTCTTGGGAATAGAATAGGAGAGAAATAGACCAGTCAAAGGACCAGCCCATGTTAGGAAACAGAAGACATTTCCAAACAGATCTGCATGTGGTGGGCCCAAGTGACATGCCCACTAGGAATGCAGGAAGGTTCTAATTGCTTCACATCTGCATCCACATGTGCAGATGGTACGGCCAGTCTTTTTAGTTTCCACCATTTGCTGGAGTACTGTAGTATCTCAGTGTTTTTTTTTTTTTTTTGAGAGAGAGTCTCAGTTTGTCACTCTCAGTAGAGTACTGTGGCATCATAGCTCACAGCAACCTCAAACTCTTGGGCTCACGCAATTCTCTTGCCTCAGCCTCCCAAGTAGCTGCAATTACAGGCATCTGCTACAATGCCCTGCTATTTTTTTTTTTTTCTTGAGACAGAGTCTTGTTTTGTCACCCTCAGAAGGGTGCTGTGTTGTAACAGCTCACAGCAACCTCCGATTCTTGGGCTTAAGCGACTCTCTTGTCTCAGCCTCCCAAGAATCTGGGACTATAGGTGCCTGCCAAAATGCTTGGCTATTTTTAGGGGTCTCTGTCTTGCTCAGGCTGGTTTTGAACCTGTGAGCTCAGGGCAATCCACCGGCCTTGGGCTTCCAGAGTGCTAGAATTACAGGCGTGAGCCACCATGCCCGGCCTCTGAGTTCGGTTTTGATGTGCATTTCCCTGATGAATAGTGAGGTCGAGGACCTTTTCATGTACGTGTTGGCCTCTTGACTTTTGTGATGGCTTCTTTAGGAATTTAGGTCATTTTAAAAAGTGGGTTATTGGTCTATTCGATATTGCATCTGTAACTAATATTTGTGCATGCAGAATTGATTAAGTAAACTGCTTGCATGCTGGAATGGGGCGAGTTACCCTTGGGTGTTCTGTGCCCATCACCAACTGGATCTGGAGCCCAAGCTCCCCATTCACCTGGGCTGAGCACTCACTGCTCAACTGATTTCTCCCTGCCAGTGCCTATTTCTCATAGAGTTTTATGTTTCATTGTCATTAGATTTTGAAGTAAATTGCAAGGATCTTGTAAGTGGTGGCTGTGTGTGTCTTGTGTTTCCGTCTCTTGGGTCCAGTGGCAGCAATTTTCCATCTCCATCCATGTAGCACATAATTACCGCACACTAGTTACTAGTCATTAATTACTAGTTACTAGTTGCTCAGGTGCTGTCCTGGCCATGGAGCTCCCTCTCGTAGAAGCTGAATTTTAGTGGTGATGGTGGAGGGAGGAATGACAGATAGTAAATAAGCAGGAACACAAACCATATAATCTCAAGAAATGATGGGCATGAAGAAGAAAATAAAGAGGTGAGGGTATGCAGTGTTTGTGTGGGGACTCAGGGTAGGGCATGGTCAGGGCAGGGCTCTCTGGGAAGGTGGCTTTTAAAATAGACATCTGAATGCAGTAGGGAGAGAATCCTCCTGGGATGAGAACATTCCAGACAGAGGGAAGCATCACATACAAAGGCCTTGAGGCAGAAACATGCTTGCTTAAGGTGCAGCGGGAAACCTAGAGGGCCAGGAGAACTAGAAGTGAGAGGGAAAGTTGTAGGGGTATAATCATGTGGTACTGGGGTAGTTACTCAGGAACTTTAAGTCTCAGTTTCCTCATCTATAAAGCAGAGGATAGTAATGGTTCCTGCATTGTAAGATTGCAATTAGGTCACATGAAGCAATTGTATGTAGATGCCTTGGCACCAGACAAGTTCTCAGGAAAGGGATGTAACTGCAGACCCTTTTCTCTGCTCACAGGGTGCTCTGCGGGCCCATCAGATTCGCTCGTGCTGCAATTATTTATGTCTCGCTCTCTCTGGACTGGAGGTTGCGAACTGGAGCCCTTAGCTGAAATACCGCCTATGGATATTTTGTTTAGCCCCACATTTTTTTTTTTTTTTAATTGCCAACTTTGAAAATTCTGGACCCTTTCATAGACAAATCTAGAGTTTTGGCTTTTCTTGAAATAGTATAAGATCTGGCCACACTGGTTCTGAATGTCCATGTGGCCACGGCTGGCTGGAGGTGCTAACAGCTGCACATAGTTTTATACCTGCACTCTCCGCTCTGGCGGGACCCCCATTCTGCTTCTCCCGTTTATACCTGCACCGTCCACTCTGGGGGACCCCCATTTGGCTGCTTCTCCCGTTTCTCTGCCTGTTGGCTCCTGAAGACATGTATGATTTCAAACTTGGGTCTTCTTGTCCCTGGAAGGTCTTTCCCTAAAATTCACAGGGCCTGGGGCAAGGGTACAAACAAAGGCCCTGTTTGGGATAAGTGAAAATTGACAGTTCTTCCTGTGTGGTCTATAAACTCCTGGGAGTCCCATGACCTTTTCAGAGGGTCTGGGAAATCAAAACTATTTTCATTATTTGCCTTTTCCACTTTGTTGCCTTTGCCCTGATGGTACAAAACAATGATGAGGAAAATTAATTCAAACAAAGGCTCCCAAATGAGGTCATTGTGTTCTTTCCCGCTCTACGGGCTATGTTAACCAGTTTGATGTAAACATTCCAAATTGTATATAAAATCAGCACATTGTACCCCATAAATGCAGTAACGTACACAGTTATGATCTAATCAAAAAATTCACTTTTACTTAAGAATGTCCTTTTTATTTATTTATTTATTTTTATTAAATCATAGGTGTGTACATTAGTATGATCATGGGGCACCATACACTTGGTTCATAGATCGTTTGACACATTTCATCACACTAGTTAACATAGCTTTCGTAGCATTTTCTTAGTTATTTTGCTAAGACCTTTACATTCCACATTTACTAGGATTCACATATACCCTTGTAAGATGCACCATTAAGAATGTCCTTGATGAAGCAGTATAAATTATTAATTTTATTGAATCTTGACCCCTGACTGTGCGTATTTTTAGTATTTTGTGTCCTGAAGTGGGAAGTCAGCATAGGCATTTCTGCTACTTTCTGAATGAAGTACAGTTATCTAGAAGAGAAGCCCTTGTACAGTTGTGTGAGCTGCCCATGAACTAGCTGCTTTTTTTCACAGAATACAATTTTTTTTTTTTTTTTTTTGAGACAGAGCCTCAAGCTGTCGCCCTGGGTAGAGTGCCGTGGCATCACAGCTCACAGCAACCTCCAACTCCTGGACTCAAGCCATTCTCCTGCCTCCGCCTCCCAAATAGCTGGGACTACAGGCGCCTGCCACAACACCTGACTATTTTTTGGTTGCAGTCGTCATTGTTGTTTGGTGGGCCCGGGCTGGATTTGAACCCACCCGGTGTATGTGGCTGCGCCTTAGCCACTTGAGCCACAGGCACTGAGCCCACAGAATATAATTTTGACTTGAAAGATTGATAGTCAGGGTTACTCAGACTTGGATATCTGGAAGATATTCTATTAAAA
The DNA here is from genome assembly GCF_027406575.1 of Nycticebus coucang. Classification (NCBI taxonomy): domain Eukaryota; kingdom Metazoa; phylum Chordata; class Mammalia; order Primates; family Lorisidae; genus Nycticebus; species Nycticebus coucang. The sequence continues at coordinate 84,455,454 of NC_069796.1, forward strand.
ATGAGCAAAATTAGCCTATTTCTTCAAGGAAAACAATGGACCGTTGTTCCCAGAGATAAAATTTAGGTTTTCAAGTGGAAATTAGAATTTTGGAAAACATGTACCAGTTACTGTGAGCTTGCTTGATAGGCTCTCAATACTTGAATGCTTTTCTGATGCGATTGATGATATTAATTAATGTGATTTTTTTTATATTATTTAAAGGAATAAGTCAACTTCATAACTCAGTGAACCAATATTTTCCAGTGACCAGCATATCCTGTTTGTGTTGGGAAAAGCAATCATCCTTACAGATCTCTCCTATAGGTCTTGCTGGGTGTGTCCAGTGAAAGGTCAGCCCACATCCAGAGATGAGACCGGAGAATGGAGAGGTTCAGGCCAGGTTTAACGAAAGGGATAGAGACCTGCCTGGGCAAGGCCAAAGATGGCACCCCTGCCAAGGGCGGTTGGAGACCCCTTTTTTTCTATGGGGCTGTAGGGAATGGGAAAATCTTACTGCCTGCTGGAGATTTTGGTGGTCAGGGTCTTTTGGTGTGAAGTTTTGGTGCAACGCTAGCTAAGCCCCTTGTGAGGAGGAAGAAGAGGGTTGTGGGGGGCCATGTTAGACCCCCCAACATCACGAATGCAAAACTCTGACACTCTTTTTATGTAAACTGTTTCTCAGGTTTCCATTTGTAGTGAGCAGCCTTGAGGAGTGAGTTACCATCTCTCTCTGGGACTAAGAGCAGGCTTGTTTACTGCATGCTACAAAAGAGATGGATCCCCAAGGTCAAGGTTCCTCAGCTGCAACACAAACCCACTCTGTGCAGTGTCTCTGAGCCCTTTGCATAACCTTGTAGGAGTGGGGAGCACAGGGAATCCATGCAAGCATGCTAATGCTCCCTCTGCTTGCTGTGCAAACATGCTATAAAGTCCTTTGTCTCTGACCTGGGGATCGTCTTTTGCCAGCATCCATGCAACAGTAACAAGTTAATTTATTAGTTCGTAACAGGGGACAATCAAATCCCAGGCCTGATAGTTCCATGCAGGTGCAATGATGTATGGGCAAAAGATCCATTGAAAGTACAACAAACAGGAGCAGAGTACATAAAGCTTATCACTATGATTTCCAATTTCACGTTGCAACTAGCAGGGCTGGTATTAGGGTGAAAGGAGTGAAGCACAGGGTCAGCACCTGCACACAGGGTCAGCATCTGCGAGTTTCCTCCCTGGGTGCCTCATTCCTCAGTCCCCCAGATATTGTCCCCGGCAACACATCTAGGTAATACATACTTGTTGAGTTTCTGGTATAGTATCAAGTAAGGAAATCCTTAATTATCTGAAAATGCTATTGAAATACTCCTCCTTTTTCTAGTTCTTTATCTGTAGGAGTCCAGAATTTCTTCTTATGCTCTAACCAAACAACACATTACAACTGTCGTAAGGCAAAAACAGAGATGAGATCTCCGCTGTCTTGTCTTAATCCAGGCATTAAAGAGATTTGCAAAACTGTCAAACAATATCACCCTTCTCACTACATTTTTTGGTTTGTCTTGGAAAACAGTTTTTTAAATAGCTAGCTTATTAAGCATGTGTTACTTATATAAGCATGTAATCGGGCTATTATTTTTATTTTTAAAATGAGTTAATAAATACAAATTTAAAAAATGTCTCAGTTTAAGATCATGAATACAACTCAAACAAAAATTCCTTGGGGTTCTCCATAATTTTTAAGAGTATAAAGGGGTGTGAGATCAAAATGTTTAAGAACGGCTGGTGTAAATACAGAAGAGCCTCCATTGCTGACCACCTCCCTACACTGACCACCTCCTTCAGTTGACCTGATTTTCACAGACTGGACATGCACCACATGGACCTATCAATATAGTAGGCCTAGTTCCTTATGTTGACCAGTTTGTTATAGTCTCTTGGGTGGTCAACTGACGGAGGTGCTACTGTTATAAATCAAGTCAACAGATTGGTAAATAAAATACGTTATAGGTCCAACTTTGAAAAATATTTTATTAAAATTGCTGTATTCAAAGTTAGAATTTGTGGACCCCATGCTGGCCTTTAGGGGAAAAGTGACAGCCTCTGGCCGGGTGCTCAGTTTCACTACTTCTCTGGTCACCCAGGCTCCAGGTGCAGTTTTTTCTTGGCCTCCCCTCTGGCCTGCTGATTGTGGAGTCTACCCTCCAGGACAGATCTGTGCAAGAGTCCTGAGGTTGGGGCATTTGGGATAGGGAACTGTGGAGTTTGGGGACCCTAGAGGATGGCCTCTGGGGTGTGGAAGTGGACTTCAGGTGGGCATCTCCCCTTGACCCTGTGAACCCCTCATCCCATGAAGAAGGCCTGAGAGAAAGGGATGGACGGACTGCCCCTCGGAAGGGGGTTCTGCTTTGTGGCAGCAGTTACAGTGTTGGTACAGAGTACAAGGCATGCTGGTGGAGTGGAAAATTTCAGGGCAGCACTGGAGCTCGTGTTCCTAATATCTGTCATCAAGGTCCTTCGTGACTCTGGGATGGCTCCTCCCCTTCCTCTGGTCTTCATGTTCTTAAGGGTAGGAAGAGGAGGGTCACCAAGAGTGCCCCAAGAGCTGTTGTAACATTCCATCTGTGGTTTCTGAATTGTTGTTGAGACCCTGACAATCTTTACTCTGTGTGGGTTTAACTGGCTGATTAGAGAAAAGGGTGGTTGCTGGTGGGGTGTTTCTGGTTTTCGGAAAAATGAATATAAACATTTATGAAAAGTTCTTTCTTAAATTATTGCCAAAGGACATAGGCTCACACTAAAGTAGGAAATGAAATTCTCTCTCTTCTGCTTAAACATCTTTCATATCCCTCAAAGATAATATATATGTTATATATGTATATGTGTGTGTATATATACTTTTTAATCAGTTGCATTTTAAAGGGTACCAACAATAAAAATTTCCAGACAATAGCTTCTATTAATTAAGTATAATTTTTTTGGGGGGGGGTAGCCATTATAAAATCCTTCCCACTGATTTTGCTAGATTTTCATAAGAATGTTGCATGGTAGATGTGGGATCGGACAGCATTGACGCTGTCAGAACTGTCCAGCAGAGTCTGTTTGAGTTAAGAAACATTTTGTGACAAGAATGGAAAGGTAAATATCCAATGTACTCCATGCTAATATGAAGCCAGTAGACGATCTCATTCACGCCCATGTAGGAAAAAACCCACTTCGATTCAAGTTGGGAGGAGGGAGAATGAGGGAGTGGGGAGAGGGGAGGGGGCTTGGGGCATTCCCACTGAATGGGTACAATGTACAGGTGTATGGCACACCTTTGGGGTGCAAGACATAGCTATAAGAGGGCCTCTACCTAACAAATTCAGAGGTGAGACGGGAGAATGGAGAGGTTCAGGCTGGGTTTAATGAAAGGGCTGGAGACTCAAGAAACATTTTGTGAAACCTGTATGTGGAATACATTGTAGGTAAAAACGAAAGTCTACTGTCTTCTAGGAGAAATCCATCTATTTATCCATCCATCCATCTATTCACTAGCCCACCCATCCATTTCTCATTCCTTCCCTTTGTTCTTCCATCCATCCATTTATCCACATATTCCAGTCACCTATCAGTCACTGGTTCCATAAACAATAAAACATTTCAAAATAATTTTTATAGCTCTCTTATGCTTCAATTTCCCAAGCCAGTAAGAATTGTTGACCAGAACTTTGTAACTTCTGTTGCCCTGACGTGCTCCTTTTTGAGTTTTTTCCCCCGTGGTGGCAGGACCTCCTTAAAGCCACGAGATAACTGCAGAGTCTTACACCACCTGTTTGTCCAGAAAAGACAAGAGATACATCACTGCAAATTGTGCCTGAGGACCCGCTGAGCCTGCGCACAAGACTGAAAAAATGACCAGGATTGACTTGTGGTTATTATAGTACTAAAATCTCCAGCTAGGGAAGGACATAGCTACTATTTTTTGTCTATGGGGAGTATGCACTAGTACGACTTCTCATGGCCCTGCCCTCCACCCCAAACACGTAATGCGTGTTCATTCCCTGGTGCACTATTTTCACCTCCATCAATCCCCGGACCCTGTTGATTGGAAAGGTGGATTTGAGGCAGTCTGTGCCTCCCACCCCCAGCAGATGCATCTCCTGAAATAAATCCTTCCTTCCTTGACAATCCTCGTCTCAGTAATCGGCTTTCTGTGCCGTGAGCAACACGAACCTCCCTTGTGGGTTTGTTAACCTATCTGTCCATCTACCTGTCCACCTCCCCATTCACTGCTCACCCACCCGTTCAAACCACCCACGCCTCCATTCATGCACTCACACATCTGGCCATTCATCCTTTTATTCCATGTGTCCATCCATCAATTTGGATGTTGTCCTACATGAGGTCATGCCAGACAAAGGTGGTGGGGTGATTAGAAATGCAGGAGGTGGGGAAATGGGCTGTGCATTTTGATGAACACAGTAGGGAGAGGAGTGCCTGCTTCCTGCCTTACCCAAAGCCGCGATGTGATGATTTGTTCACCAGCAGAGCACATGTCTAGGAGCACCATACATTTCTCACACATGCCTGCTAATAGGGGAACTGATTTTCACTCTGCAATAGGCTTGGCTTAGGGTGTTTTTGAAATCAGCGATCTGCATCTTAGAAGGGAAGATAGTGACTCCCATTCTTTCCTCTGCCAACAGGCCTGGACGACCCCCAACCCCAGAGCCAACAACACTGAGGCAAACAACTCACTGTTTCTCCACTGGCCAGGAATGCCCTCAAGTTGGCTGGGCTCATGTTCCCTGCCAGTCCCAGCAATGGGCAGAGGAGGGGAGGGTGGAACAGCATGAGTGGACCCCTCAGAGGAGACACAAGCCCAGCCTTGAGGCCAGCGGGGTCAGTTCAGTCCCACCCAAGTGCCAAGGTCTGAGTAGAATCTCCGTGGAATGGTAGAGTGTTATCCCAGAGGAAGGGAAGCTGGGCAGAGCCTCACACGAGTTCCCTTCATGGTCACTGTGGGCACAGGACCCTTAGGCCGCTTGTCCCAGTGCTGCTTCCCAGCAAAACCATATCTGGGCAAGCTGAGGCCTCTCCCGTGACCCCCACTTGGTCTCCAGGGCACCCTGCTCCTCTTGTCTGCCAACCATAGGCCTGGCTTGTCTCCCATTTGGGTGGGTTTTTGCACCAGCTGCCGTGCTCTACCTAGTGGCATCTGAGAGGCCTGGCTTTCTCCCTGTGAGACTGCTTGGCGCAGCTGGGAGGTGCCAGGCTTGGCCTTTGGTCTTGCCGGAGGGGTCGTGTCAGTGTCAGAGGCGACTCGCCCACGGGCAGCACCACAGCCGCCTGTGGAGGGGGACAGATCAATAGGTAGCAGAGCGCTGGCTGCGGCTCCCCCAGACTGGGCCCGCACAGCCGTCTCTCACTGCTTAGTATTTACCAAGTAAAAGTCATTGCCCTGGAGACGCCTGATTTATTGACACTGAGAGATGAACGCTGTCTGGTCTGTGGATCTGCATGGAAAGTCTCCTGTGTTTCTGAGCACAGTTTCAGGGAGAGGGAATCTGCACCAGCCCAGAGGCAAAGTGGGGCCTGACCTCCACCCTGGCCAGGAGTGGGGCTGCCTGGATGGGGGAGGCATTCAGCGTTCACACTTTACATAACCTGGCGTCTGGGATATGTAGAGTAATGCTGCCTTGCATTTCGACCCTAGTGGCTAGTGCTGGCTCCGGAGAGCTGCCTCGCTCCACTGTCCCTTTTGTCCTGGGGTCAGCCCTACCTCTGTCCCTTGTGTCAGGCTCAGTACTAGGGAGGGAAGGCAGAGGGACACCTGTATCCTGTAACTGGGGTCTCCGTAGTAGTTAATATTGCTTTAGACCTGGAAGGTTGGGCCCTACAGTTTGGAGTCTAAGTCCCTTGCCTGTGCCTGGGACAATCCAGGAATGACAGAGGGGCCCCTGTGGGCCATGCTGGCCCCTGTTCCTCTCCACTGGGCACTAGCTGGGGCTGGACCCTGGGCATGAAGTGGACCACATGGAGTGAGGAGCTCTGGGACTCAGGCCCATGGGTGTTCTGAGGGCCCAGTGGGTGGGCCCTCCAGGAAGGTGGCCCAGGGAACAGATGGCTGCCTCTGCTAGGCAGCAGGGTCTTCCTTTTGTGAGATCATATGAGGTCAGGCTGCTAGAAAGGTACTGATATGCTCATTTGGGGTGACCCAAAGAGTTTGACAGATAAGGGGCTCCACAAAATATACTTGCCCAGGGTCCACGTGCTCCAGGTGTGGCCTCATAAGCAGCAACACATAAGCTGTCAGCTTGGCATCTACAAAAGCCTATGCACCAGGCCTCCCGGCCCCAGCACCACAGCCTCTTCCCTGGCACAGCCCTCCTCAGACTGCTGCCTACTGTTTCAAGGGGCCTTCCTCCCTAAGTGATTTTCTCCTGCTATCACCCCAATTCTGAGCAGCTGTCAGGCAGCCATGTGCTTCAGGGTAGGCTGGGCCCTCTCCAGCACCAGGCTGGCGTTGAAGAGGGGCAGTGGTCCAGGGCAGGCTTCACTGCCTCTCAGGCCCAGAACAAAGGCCATCGCTTTGGCTGTTCTCCACACTTCCCTCCTCCCTACCCTTCTGTGTGCTGGCAGCGGGGAGACAGCACTGTCTTGAGTCCTGTGCTGTCTGCTCCTACCCCTCCTGGCCTGGGCTACATTGCAGGGGCAGCTGCTGGGCCTGTTCATTGCCTGTCCCCATGGCCGGCCCTGGGCCCAACAGTGGGTATCAGTGAAGACTGGCTCAAGGCATACAGGGGCCACTGAGTGGCAATTGCACATTGGTGACAGATGCTTCCTCTCAGACAGCAGATAAAGGTTGCGCCTAAATTCCAGAATAAAAACATCACTTATCTGGAAAATGTCAAAAAGAAGAACGGCTGCCCTTTTCGGAAAAGAGCCCTGCAGGGTGTGGCAGGGAGCCAAGGGGACAAGACGCTGCGATGTGGGACTCAGCGTCATTCCCGTGCTTCTTGGAGGGGAGGACAAAGGTGGCCCCTCCCCGGGTACATTCTGAGGCCTAAGAATGCCTTGGGCTGGGTGCAGGTGTCAGGGACGGTGGTGCTCTTGGTGGGGGGAGGGCAGTCAGTGCAAATTCTGGAGCCAGAGGCAGGACAGGATTTGTTTTGCTTGACACCACCCACAGTGAAAAATTGCTAACCCATCTCAGAGCCTACATGCTCCAGCATCTGAAGACGGCTGCCCTGAGCTGACATCCTGCTGGCTCATCCGAGCTGGGGGAGCAGCCCCTCAGATGCCCAGGGCTCTCCGGTTGCCCCTATGCCTCCCTAGGCCAGCCTCCCTCCCTGCTGTCGGCCACGCCCCTGTAAGCATCCAACCTGGGGGCTCAGTACTCAGTTGAGAGCCCTCCACTTGGCTAGTGGGGTCCAGCAGGCCCACCTCACTTCCTCCATGTGCCTTTCTGTCTGAGTGGGTCTCTTCTGGATGCCCTGACTTTCTCACCGGGCTCTCACCTTCTAACACAGCTCTGCTTGGCTCCTGGCTGTGGGGCTCTTTTTTACCCTGCTACAAACCCCTCCACCACTTCCAGGGTCTCCCATATCTCAGTAGAACTGAGAAAATCTAAAGCGCCCAGCAGCCCTCTCCTGCCCAGCACACCAACCCCAGCCCATCCTCGGAGCAGCAGATGCCACCAGCAGCTCCCATGGCCCAGACACGTGTGTGCCTTGTAGTCCTCCTCGAGGGTTGCTGGGATGGTGCAAGGCTGGGCTTGTGTGCCACACTTTTCACTGCAATCCAGGGTCTGGAGGAGCGCTTAGGATGAGGGCCCAGTAGGTGTTTAGGTGCCAGGCACAGTATAGCCCTCAGGTTCAGCTCCAGGGTCTGGCCTTGCCATCTCTGTCTCAGGTCCCCAGCAGGGCCACCCTTCCTGTGAAGGGAGCTCCAAGCAGTGAGCCTCAGACCAAGGCTGACCTAGAGGTCGGCCTGGGAGCCCGTAGGCATGGTGGCAGCACCTGTCCTGCTGGGGAACTCTTGGCACTGCTGGGCAGGAGCTTTAGGGCCTGCTGGGACCCTGGAGATTGGCTACAGAGGGCGGCTGGAGCTCTGAGGGTACCAGCTTGTTTCCTGGGGGCAAAGTGCAAGGGCTCAGACACACTGAGCAGGGAGCCCGCCAGCCTCTGCCACTGCTTACCATTTCCAACCCTGTGGAACTGTACCCGCATTTACGGAGAACATGTTAAGCTCTGTTCTTTTGAACTCGAAATACACATGAAGCTCTTTATATGCATTTCTGCCATTACATATATATGATGTGCTGATTGGGGGTGACCCAAATAGTTTGACTGACAAGGGGATCCACAAGATATACTTGCTCAGGGTCCACGTGCCCCAGGTATGGCCTCATCTGCAGCAACTCGTATATATATATATATAAGTTGACATTACATGGACACATTTCACACAGTACAATTTGGAATGTTCAGCTGACAGGAAAGGCTTACTATCCTTCTGCCTGACTGTTTTTATAAAGGATAGGATCAGGCTGGGCACAGTGTCTCACTGCCTGTAATTTTAGCATTCTGGAAGGCTGAAGATCCCTTTAGCTCAGGAGTTTGAGACCAGCCTGAGCAAGCGGGAGACCCTGTTTCTAAAAATTGCCAGGTGTCGTGGTGGGCACCTGTAGTCGTCCCAGCTACTCGGGAGGCTGAGGCAGGAGGATGGCTTGAGCCCAGGAGTCTGAGGTTGCTGTGAGCTATGATGCCATGGCTTTCTAGCCCGAGCAACAGAGTGAGACTCTGTCTCAAAAGAAAAGAAAAGGAAGGATGGGAGGAAGCCGTTACCCACACATTGTTCTGTGCCTGCCTTGTACTGGCACAAAGAGATTTTCGTATGTTATTTTGATGAATGCTCAAAACATTTCATGAACAGATTGTATTTTTATTCCCATTTTACAGACCAGGAATTGAGGCCTGGTGTGTTTAGGCATCATCCCAAGGTCACGTGCCTCAGCTGCCAAGGACCACCGGGGCCTGGAGGCAGGCAGGTGGTCCCGCAGCCCTGATCTGGGATTCCTCTGGAGAGCTTCCTTGGAAACATCTGATGCAAATCCTGGACTCTGTTCTCACTTCAGCCTTCCTGGCCAGCTTCACTCGTCTGCTCTGGTCTTCGTGTCAAAGTTCAAGCAGCCAGACAGACTTGATTAGATTTGATTTTATCCCTTGCTTTGAATTATTCATGCCTCTCTTCTAATTTCCCCAGGAATAATTTAATAATGCACAGGATCAGGAGGGCGTCTGGGTGAGTGGCGTTTGCGATGTGCTCACACAGAACTGCCCTGGTAGCCGCTGGGTAAAGGCTGCCCCAAACCATCTTTCCTCCTGAGTGCACAGAACCTGGGGACACTGCCTAGGGCAGGTTTTGGACAGATTAGGGTTCCAGGAACCAACACACCCCGGCATCCCAGGCTCCTGAGACTTCTCTCTCTGGCGCTCAGATCCTGGCCTTGTACCCGAACCCCTGGGCTCTTCTCCCATTGTCTCCCATCCAGGCCACATGACTAACTGCCCCACAGTGTATGGACCAAATGACCCCAGACACGGTGCTCTCCTGCTTCGGAGGGACACACCCATTTCTCCTGTGCAAATGTTCAAGCTTGTTGCCTTAGTGCTACGATTTGAATGTTAGTCCCTTTCAGAGCTCAGATTGAAATTTCTTTTTCTTTCTTTTTTTTTAGAGACAGCGTCTTACTCTGTTACCCAGGGTAGTGTGCAGTGGTATCAGCCTAGCTCCCTGCAACCTTAAACTTCTGGGCTCAAGTGATCCTCCTGCCTCAGCCTCCTGAGTAGCTGGGACTACAGGTGTGAGATGATGTACCTGGCTTCAGGTTGAAGTTTAATTGCCATTGCAAAGGTATTGAGCAGTCTGACCTTTAGAGGTGATTAGGCTATGAGGACTCCACCGTCACGGGTGGGGTTGGTGCTACTACAAGGATGAATTTGGTCCCTTCTGTCTTCTGTCATGCAAGGGTGCAGCAAGAAGGCCCTCACCAGATGCTGGCAGCTTGATGTTGAACTTCCCAGCCTCCAGAACAGTGGTTCTCAATCTTCCTAATGCTGTGACTCTTTAATACAGTTCCTCATGTTGTGGTGACCCCCAATCATAAAGTTATTTTCATTGCTGCTTCATAACTGTAATTTTGCTACTGTTATGAATCATAATGTAAATATCTGATATGCAAGCTCTTAGGCGACCCCTGTGAAAGGGTCATTTGATCCCCAAAAGGGTCACGACCCACAGGTTGAGAACCACTGTGAACTATGAGGCAATAAATTTCTTTTTTTATTATTATTAAATCATAGCTGTGTACATTAATGCGATCATGGGGCACCATACACTGGTTTTATAGACCGTTTGACACATTTTCATCACACTGGTTAACATAGCCTTCCTGGCATTTTTTTACTTATTGTGTTAAGACATTTACATTCTACATGTCCTAAGTTTCACATGTACCCCTGTAAGATGCACTGCAGGTGTAATCCCACCAATCACCCTCCCTCCACCTACCTCCCCCTCCCTCCCTTTCCTTTCCCCGTTCCCTCTATTCTTAAGTTGTAACTGGGTTATAGCTTTCATGTGAAAGCCATAAATTAGTTTCATAGTAGGGCTGAGTACATTGTGTACTTTTTCTTCCATTCTTGAGATACTTTACTAAGAAGAATAGTGAGATGATGTACCTGGCTTCAGGTTGAAGTTTAATTGCCATTGCAAAGGTATTGAGCAGTGTGACCTTTAGAGGTGATTAGGCTATGAGGACATGAAAGAGGTAAAGTCTCCATCTTTCTTTAAGGCTGCATAATATTCCATGGTATACATATACCACAATTTATTAATCAATTCGTGGATTGATGGGCACTTGGGCTTTTTCCATGACTTAGCAATTATGAATAGGGCTGCAATAAACATTCTGATACAAATATCTTTGTTATGATGTGATTTTTGGTCTTCTGGGTGTATATCTAGTAGAGGAATTATAGGATTGAATAGCAGATCTATTTTTAGATCTCTAAGTGATCTCCAAACATCTTTCCAAAAAGGAATGTATTAATTTGCATTCCCACCTGCAGTGTAGAAGTATTCCCTTTTCTCCACATCCACACCAACATCTCTGGTCTTGGGATTTTGTGATTTGGGCTAATCTTACTGAAGTAGTTTTGATTTGCATTTCTCTGATGATTAAGGATGATGAGCATTTTTTCATATGTCTGTAGGCCATGCGCCTGTCTTCTTCAGAGAAGTTTCTCTTCAAATCCCTTGCCCAGCCTGAGATGGGATCACTTGTTCTTTTCTTGCTTATACGTTTGAGTTCTCTGTGAATTCTGGTTATTAAACCTTTGTCAGAGAAATAACCTGCAAATATCTTCTCCCATTCTGAGGGCTGCTTGCTTGCTTTACTTACTGTGTTCTTGGCTGTGCAGAAGCTTTTTAGTTTGATCAGGTCCCAGTAGTGTATTTTTGAAGCTGCTTCAATTGCCCGGGGGGGAGTCCTCCTCATAAAATACTTGCCCAACCCAATTTCTTCAAGGGTTTTCCCTGCACTCTGTTCTAGTACTTTTATAGTTTCATGTCTTAAGTTTAAATCTTTAATCCAGTGAGAGTCTATCTTAGTTAATGGTGAAAGGGGTGGGTTCAGTTTCAGTCTTCTACAGGTCGCCAGCCAGTTCATCCAGCACCATTTGTTAAATAGGGAATCTTTTCCCCGCTGAATGTTTTTAATTGGCTTGTCAAAGATCAAATAATGCTAAGTAGCTGGATTCTTCTCTTGGTTCTCTATTCTGTTCCAGACATCTACTTCTCTGTTTCTGTGCCAGTACCATCCTGTTTTGATCACTATCGATTTATAATATAGTCTGAGGTCTGGTAGCGTGATTCCTCCTGCTTTGTTTTTATTTCTGAGTAATGTCTTGGCTATTCGAGATTTTTTATGATTCCATATAAAACAATGTATCATTTTTTCAAGATCTTTAAAGTATGACAATGGAGCTTTAATAGGAATTGCATTAAAATTGTATATTGCTTTGGGTAGTATGGACATTTTAACAATGTTGATTCTTCCCAGCCATGAGCATGGTATGTTTTTCCATTTGTTAACATTTTCAGCTATTTCTTTTCTTAGAGTTTCATAGTTCTCTTTATAGAGATCTTTCACGTCTTTTGTTAGGTAAATTCCCAAGTATTTCATCTTCTTTGGCACTACTGTGAATGGGATAGAGTCCTTAACTGCTTTTTCAACTTGACTGTTGTTGATGTATATAAAGGCTACCAATTTATGGATGTTGATTTTGTAATCTGAGACGCTGCTGTATTCCTTGATCACTTCTAGGAGTTTTGTAGTAGAGTCCCTAGTGTTTTCCAGATACACAATCATATCATCTGCAAAGAGCGAAAGTTTGATCTCTTCTGACCCTATATGGATACCCTTGATCGCCTTTTCTTCCCTAATTGCGGTGGCTAAAACTTCCATTACAATGTTGAAAAGCAATGGAGACAATGGGCAGCCTTGTCTGGTTCCTGATCTGAGTGGAAATGATTCCAATTTAACTCCATTCAATATGATATTGGCTGTGGGCTTGCTGTAGATGGCCTCTATCAGTTTAAGAAAAGTCCCTCCTAGACCAATTTTCTTAAGTGTTCTGATCATGAAGGGATGCTGGATATTATCAAAAGCTTTTTCTGCATCAATGGAGAGAATCATATGGTCTTTGTTTTTTAATTTGTTTATGTGCTGAATTACATTTATAGATTTACGTATATTGAACCAGCCTTGAGACCCTGGGATAAAACCAACTTGGTCACGATGTATAATTTGTTTGATGTGTTGCTGGATTCTGTTTGTTAGGATCTTGTTGAATATTTTTGCATCAATATTCATTAGTGATATTGGTCTATAATTTTCTTTTCTTGTTGGGTCTTTTCCTGGTTTGGGGATCAGGGTGATATTTGGTTTATAGAACGTGTTGGGTAGTCTTCCTTCTTTTTCTATATTTTGGAATAGGTTGAGTAATATAGGTACTAATTCCTCTTTAAAGGTTTGGTAGAATTCTGATGTGAAGCCACTGGTCGCAGACTTTTCTTTTTAGGGAGATTTTGTATGGTTGATGCTATTTCAGAACTTGATATGGGTCCATTCAACATTTCCACTTGATTCTGGCTAAGTCTTGGAAGGTGATGTGCTTCCAAATATTGGTCAATTTCCTTCAGATTTTCATATTTCTGAGAATAAAGTTTCTTGTAATATTCATTAAGGATTTTTTGAATTTCTGAGGAGTCTGTTGTTATTTTGTCTTTGTCGTTTCTGATTGATGAGATTAGAGATTTTACTCCTTTTTTCCTGGTTAGGTTAGCCAGAGATTTATCTATTTTATTGACCTTTTCAAAAAACCAACTTTTTGATTTATTGATCTATTGTATAATTCTTTTTTTTCAATTTCATTTAATTCTGCTCTAATTTTGGTTATTTCTTTTCTTCTACTGGGTTTGGGGTTGGAATGTTCTTCCTTTTCCAGTTGCTTGAGATGTCCCATTAAGTTGTTAACTTCCTCTCTTTCCGTTCTCTTGAGGAAGGCTTGCAGTGCTATGAATTTCCCTCTTACAACTGCCTTTGCGGTATCCCAGAGGTTCTGATAATTCGTGTCTTCATTGTCTTTTTGTTCCAAAAATTTGGCAGTTTCCTTCTTAATCCCATCTCTGACCCAGCTATCATTCAGCATAAGGTTATTTAACTTCCATGTTTTTGTATGAGCATGCAGATTCCTGTTGTTACTGAGTTCAACTTTTATTCCATGGTGGTCCAAGAAGATGCAAGGAATAATTTCTATTCCTTTAAATTTACTGAGGTTAGACTTGTGACCTAACGTGATCGATCTTGGAGTATGTTTTGTGGGCTGATGAGAAGTATGTGCATTCAGTTTTGTTGGGATGAAATCTTTGTAGATGTCTGCTAAATCCAAATGTTGGATGGTTAGGTTTAAATCTAAAATTTCTTTGCTCAGCTTCTTATTGGAGGATCGATTCAACACTGCCAAAGGAGTGTTGAAATCTCCAACTATTATGGAGCTGGAGGAAATCAAGTTGCTCATGTCTGTTAGAGTTTCTCTTACAAATTGAGGTGCATTCTGATTGGGTGCATAGATATTAATAATTGAAATCTCATCATATTGAGTATTACCTTTAACTAATATGAAGTGACCATTCTTGTCCTTCCTTACTTTTGTTGGTTTAAAGCCTATTGTATCTGCAAATAGAATTGCAACACCTGCTGTTTTCTGATTACCATTTTCCTGAAATATGGACGACCATCCTTTCACCCTCCGTCTATATTTGTCTTTTAAGGTAAGATATGACTCTTGTATGCAGGAAATATCTGGCCTGAGTTTTTGTATCCAGTCAGCTAACCTGTGCCTCTTTAGAGGACAGTTTAAGCCCTTCACATTAATGGAGAATATTGATAAGTCTGGTAAAATTTTGGGTATCAAGTTTTTCGAAAGTCCAGTTGACATTTTTAATCCTTTCACCACCGTGGAAGTTGGAGTTTGATCAAAAGTTTCTGAGTGAGTTTTCTTTTGTGGTAGAGGATTGGGCTGGTCATTATGGAAGATAGGTCTGAGAATATCATGAAGAGCTGGTTTGGTTATGCCAAATTTCTTCAACATATGAATGTCATTAAAGTATTTAATTTCTCCATCATAAATGAAACTCAGTTTAGCTGGATACAGGATCCAGGGTTGAAAGTTATTTTGATTTAGGAGATTAAAAGTCAATGACCACTGTCTTCTGGTTTGAAAAGTTTCAGCAGAGAGATCTGCAGTCATTCTAATATTCTTTCCTTTGTAGGTAATGGATTTCTTACGTCTGGCTGTTTTCAGAATTTTCTCCTTCATATTAACTTCAGTGAAATTAATTATGATATGCCTGGGGGAATGTCTGATTTGGATTGAGTCGTGCTGGGGTTCTGAAACTGTCTGCTATCTGAATTTCAGAATCTCTTGGCATGTCTGGAAAATTCTCTTTCATAATTTCATGGAGAAGGGCCTCTGGGCCTTGCGAGGCCACTTCATCACTTTCAGGGATTCCAATAGGCGGATTTTAGCCTTCTTCGAATTATCCCAGAACTCTCTGAGAGAATGATCCATTTTTGATCTCCATTTCTCTTTCTCTTGGAGAGTTTGGGAGCGTTCAAAGGCTTTGTCTTCAATGTCAGAAATCCTTTCTTCTGCTTGCTCCACTCTGTTACTGAGGGATTCTAATGTATTTTTCAGATTTTTGCCGCAAAATCTTTGGTGATTTTGTCTTTAAATTTATAAATTCTTGAGACAACTTTTGAATTTCTCCTCGAATTTCTAATTCCGACTTTTGAATTGCTCCTCGAATTTCTAATTCCAAGTTTTCCTTCATTCTATTAATCTTGTTTGCAATCCAAATTTTGAATTCGATTTCTGACATCTCGGCCAGCTGTTTATGAATGGGATCTTCAGTTACATCTGCCATATCTTTCCTTGGTGGGGGCTTTGATCTATTCTGGTTATTCAGGTTACCAGAGTTTTTCTGCTGATTCCACCCCATGATTGTTTTACAATGTTTGATTTTTCCTCTGGAGCTTTGTCGAGGACCCGTACAGTGCTATGGCCTAAGAAACTGGGGGCCTGTTTGGTGTTGTGGGGCTAAGTGGTTCTGTCTTGTTTTCAGCTGGTCTCTGTTCGACCCTAGTGAAACATTTACTCTGTGTTGAAGTCTCAGCTGTGAAGAAATACCAGCAATTAAGTCACCCTGCCCCCCACAGGCAACAATTGGAAAAGGAAAATCAAACCTTCCTACAACCTTCCTTCAGACACCCAGGGCACCACCTGAATAATCCTCGAGCAATTGGCTCAGTTCAAAAGGTCCAAATCAATTGTCTCACTCAGCACCTGTCTCAGGTGGGAGAGTTTAAAAGGACTCTGGCAACTCAATCACAGGGGTCTGGTAACTACTCAGATATGGCTTGCTCTGGTGCTCCTTGGAGTCAGGAGGACCCACCCAGCAAATAGATTAGTCTGGGAAGGTTGATGCCTCCTTCCCCACCTTGCACCTCTGTCACACCCAGTCACTGATAGTCCCGCAGGGCTGTGACCCAGTTGCCTCTAGTGAACAGATACTCCAGTGGTTTGCACCTGCCTGAATCACAAGGAAATCTATTTCTGCTCAGCCAGGCTGCTGCGCTCTGCCTCTATCTAGCAGGGGGAGTTGAGGCCTGACAACCTCGGGTGCTTAATGGAGGTTGGGCGGTGTTCACTCAGTTCCAGCCCCGCCCCTGATTGATGTTACTGACAGAACAGAACAGAACAACTTTGTGGGAATTTGTTTCTGTCCCTGCTATATTCCCTTGCAGAAGAGAAGCTGTTTTGAGTTCCCAGAGCCTGCTTCTCAGGCCCTGTCTTTGCTCCTGCAGGTTTGTATTTGGTTAGCTGTCAATTCTAGCCTCCTGTCTTCCTTTGTCTATAGGCTGATGATCCCCTGAGGGCCGGTTGCATCTTAGGCTCAGTAAAGCGGTCCTCTGGGTCAGCCCCACTCTGGGAACTTCCCAGCTCTGTATGTGCGTTTCTAGTCCCCATGCTCCACCCAGGCCGGTACTGCCTCAGGCAAACCCTTTACTCACGGGGCCTGTGTTTCCATCCCAGATCTGTTCCGTGGTGGTTTCCACCTGAGTAGATGCCCGGCCTCCTCTGGTTGCCCATGGAGACAGGGGGTGTGGCTTCAAAATATCCTGGAGTGAGCCGTATTGTTGCCAAAAGATGGCTGCTGCTCTGTGCCTCCGGGCACTGCTGCTCTGGTGTGGTTCCCTCTCAGCCGACCATCCTCTCCTCATTCCTGTGCTGTAGAGTCAGCACTGACCAGCTGCAGTTTAGGCCCTGTTTACACCCCTCGAGAAATCACCCAAGAATCTGGACTCCTGAGGGACCGGCCTCCAGACCTTAGGGTGAGAGTGGAAGGGAGTGCTGGGAGCTCAGAATTGCAGGTAGAGAATATATACAGTTTCATACAGTTTTATGCTTGGCAGGAGAACGCCATGGCACCCTAGGAGGGGAGGTAGGTCCAGTTTTTAGAGGGTCTGTCCTGTGGAGTGCAGTGGGAGGAACTTTGAACTCTGCTTGCTTGTTTGTGGGGCACTCCGAGCCATTCTCATGGGGGAGGGGACTCCAGTCTGCTTGGTGATGGATTTTTACCTTTTGTTTGTATCCTTGGGTATGCAGCTCGCCTCAGCAGGGTTGATGTGCATTCTTCGACCTTCTCTCTTGGTGCAGCTCTAATCCACCAGATTACTTGCTAAATTTCTGTCCTTTAACTCTCCTTCTGGATGGGAGCCTCTGTGGAAAGCTGGCTTCAGTCAGCCATCATGTCTCCGCCCCCCTGAGGCAATGAATTTCTGTTCATGATGGATTGACTACCCAGTTTCTGTGTTCTGCTATACCTGCACAACACAGGCCAAGGCATTGACATTGCAGGCCCTGTGGGGGTCAGCCATGTCCCCTTCCTGCTCCCCAAGTGTGGGCCACTGTAGGACTGGATTACATGCTGCTCCCCAACCCCTGCAGGGCCGTATTGTTCTCCAGTGGGGAAGGTGGCCTGGGACATATGCTTGCACAGGCTGACACCCTTGCATCACCTTCCCCTCGTAGATGTTGTGGAATGACAGTTGTCCTGGGCCTGAGTTCTAGCACTGCCATACACCTTCTGGGCCATCCATCAGCCAAGCCCCTGCTGGAGAGCTGCCCCTTCCTCAGGAGGAGCTCAGGGCCTGCTGAGGGCCCCTGGCCACCCCTCAGGCCAGACAGGGTGCTGCTCCTGGGCTTCTCCAGCTAGGCTTCTTGTTCTCCTGGCACTGACCCCACTAAGCAGGGGGCTCCTGCTGGCTTGGGAGCAGACTGAGGGCCTGGCCTGGACTTGTGGCTTCTCCGTGGCTCCCAGAGGGAGCAGAGGGAGCCCTAGGGAGTGAATATGGACAGGAACAGGAGCAAAGCTAGTGTTTGTAGTGGTTGATATTTGCTGAATGCTACTGAAGTCTCTCCCTGGGTTATCTCTCTCACTGACTTGACCACCCCCGAGGTGGTCCCCACTTTACAGAGAGGGAAATTGAGGCACAGAGACTCTCCTAGAGTCACACATCAGTGTAGCCAGAGCCTGGAGTATCTGATATCAAAACCCACTCTCTTGGGCAGTGCCTGTGGCTCAAGGAGTAGGGCGCCGGTCCCATATGCCGGAGGTAGAGGGTTCAAACCTAGCCCCGGCCAAAAAAAAAAAAAGTTAAAAAAAAAAACCCACTCTCTTGGTTGTTACCTAGATGTGGGCAGCTGTCATGTATCACGCACTCAGAGAGGGGGCAGAAGGAAGGGATTGAAGGTGACATACTGTGAGCTGCAGAGAAGGACCTGAGGCCTGTGGTCTCAGATGCATTGACACAAATTTGTTTATAAAGCCCTCTTATCTTTTTTCTTGTTTTTTGGTAAGTTTTTCAGACAAAATTCATATGACATAAAATTCACTATTTTAAAGCATACACAATTCAACAGTTTTTAGTATGTCCTCAATGTTGTGCAACCATCGCTACTGTCTAATTCCAGAACGTCATCGTCACTTCCCAAAAGGATCTCCACACCCATTAGAAGTCACTCCTCATGCCCTAGAAACCACTCATGTATTTTTCTCCAGGGATTTGCCTATTCTGGACATTTCATGTAAATGAAATCATACAAAATGTGATCTTTTGTGACTGGTTTCATTCACTTAGCCTTATGAGGCTGAGGTTCAGAAAGTTGCGGTGTGTACAATTGCTTCATTCTCTTTTGTGGGTGAATAATATTCCATTGTACGAATCTACGACATTTTGTTCATCCATTCATCTCTTGACGGATATTTGGGTTGTTTCTTCTTTTGGCTGTTATGAACAATGTTACCATGAACATTTGTGTACAAGTTTATGTGTAGACAGTATTTTCAATTCTTTTGAGTATATCCCTAGGAGTTGTCCTGCTGGGTCATACAGTAAGTTGATGTTTAATCTTTTGTCCTCTTATCTTTTTGATGCATAAGATTTACAGTGATACCTTCTTTTCATTTCTGACATTATTTTCATGTGCTTTCTCTATATTTTTCTTACCCCAACACAGCAGCATTTATCCTTTTTATTTTGCTTTTTCAAAGAACCAACTTTTGGCTTTGCCTATCCTTTTTATGGAATGCTTTAAAAAATTTCATCAACTTGGGTTTGTATTTCTACCATCTCTTTTTTTTTTCTACTCTCACTGGTTTCTTTTGCTTTTATTTTCATTGATTTTCAGCTTTGCCTTTTCTAATACCTGCGTTTAAAGCTATGTTTCCCCAGAAGCATAGCTATTACTGCAATCTCACAAATTTTGTTATTTTCATCATCACTAAGTTCAGCGTGTTTTATACTAACTTGCATTGTGATTTTCTTCTTTGATCCATGAACTATTTCACGGTGCATTTCTCAATTTTCAACAAGTAGGCCTGGTCTCCTCCTGGATGAAGTTGTCAAAGTGTCACCAGGGTCCCAGCTGCCTCCTCAGGAGGCAGCAAATGAATCTGTTTTCTATGCCTTGTAGTAAATTACCATAAATTTAGTGGCTTAATACAACACCTGTTCATAAGCTCACAGATATGTAGGTCAGAAGTCTAGCGCTCTGGGATTGGGTTCTTTGCTTAGGGAAAGCTGAAATCAAGGGGCTGGCCGGATTCATTCTCATCTGGAGCTTAGGGTCCTCTTCCAAGCTCATTTAGGTTCTTGGGAGAATTCAGTTCCTTAGTGGTTGTAGGACTGAGGTCCCTGCTGCCTTGCAGGCTGTCAGCCAGTGGCCATTCTCAGCTCATAGAGGCTCCCTACATTTTGTGCAACCCTTTCATTTTCGAAGCCAGAAACAGACCCTCTCCCCAAAGCTGATTCTCTCTTACACTTTGAATCTCCTTTGCCAGGAACCTCCTTGTCCCTTTTAAGTGCTTACCCGATCAGGTTATACCCACCCAGGATCATCTGTCTAGCTTAAGGTCAACTGATTTGGAACATCAATTATACTTGCAGAATTATTTTTTTTTTGTGTGTGTGTATTTTCTTTCATAGTATATATTTTATCCTCCATTTTTATTTAACATATATAATAAACATTTCCACATCAGTTAAATTATTAATATTTGTAAACATTATTTTGTGAGGGCTATTAATATTATTATTCTGTGGCTTACCTAATGAGTCCCCCTGTTGTTCACCATTCTGGGTGCAATCAACTTTTTGTGTTTAAATCCTTCTATCAGTTTTGATTTTTTTTTTTTAATTTTATTTTTTTTATTGTTGGGGATTCATCGAGGGTACAATAAGCCAGGTTACACTGATTGCAATTGTTAGGTAAAGTCCCTCTTGCAATCATGTCTTGCCCCCATAAAGTGTGACACACACCAAGACCCCACCCCCCTCCCTCCGTCCCTCTTTCTTGCAGAATTATTTCAAAGCATCTACACTAATATTTGAATAACCTGGAGAAGGTGTGTGAACACCAGGAGCCTGAGACATTGAGCTGTCTTAGAATTGGCCATCCACATGATTCCTGGACCTCCCCCTGCCCCCAGATCCTGGTGTGGGAATGCCTCATTTTTCTGTTACCTGTCTAATGCATTCTAATAGATCATTAAATTTTTGGTTCAGGTTTTCTGCTTTTCCTCTGTGAGAAGATTGGTTCAAACAGCACACCTACCATTATTGGAAACAGAGATTCCTCTATTCCTGATTAAAACAATAAGAAAAAACAACCCAAATTCTTAGGAGTAAAAGAAAACTTCCTGACATGAATAAAGAGTGTCTACCAGATATTTAAAACAAATATATATAATGGTGAAATATTAGACTCATTCCTGCTAAAATTCAGGATCAATGGAAGCTCAACCTTTTTGTTACTGCTTATAGTTGAAAACTAGAGTCTTGGCCATAAAAAATTTAAAATTGCAAAAGAAGGGAAAAAGCCCTATTATTATTCGTAAATATAGACATGTTCTATGTAGAAAATCTAGGAGATTTGATCACCTATCTAATTACTAGAGTTAGAGAGTTCAGCGAGATAACGAAATACAAGATCAGCTTTAAGAATCTACAGCATTTCTAGCCATAGAAATCACTAATTAAAAACATAATAGAAACAAGATATCTATTGCAATAGCCTCAGAATCTAGAAAATGCCTAGGAATGAATCTAACACGAAATGGGAGGATCCAAATGTTGAAAACCATAAACCTTATTAAGGGATATAAAAGAAAATTTGAATTAATACTGAGAAATACCACATTCAAGAAAACCAAATATTTTGAATACTTCTTTCTTCCCAAATTAATATAAATTGAATAAAATCTCAGTCAAAACCAAGGAGGATTTCTCATGAAATTCATGAAACTCATCCTATATAAGTTGTTTTATATAGAAAAAAACCTGGGCTGGGCGCCTGTACCTCAGCGGTTAGGGCGCCAGCCAGATACATCAGAGCTGGTGGGTTCGAACCCAGGCTGGGCCTGGCAACCAACAATGACAATTACAACAACAAAAAAAATAGCCAGGCATCGTGGCAGGCGCCTGTATTCCCAGCTATTGGGGAGGCTGAGGCAAGAGAATCACTTAAGCCCAAGACCTTGAGGTTGCTGTGAGCTGTGACTCCACAGCACTCTACCAAGGGCAACATAGTCAGACTCTGTCTCAACAAAACAAAACAAACAAACAAACAAAAAAACCCAAACTGGACAGAAAGAGTGAAATGTTTTTGAGAAAGAATATCAGTGGGGCTCTACCAGGTGTCTCTGAAATGCTGGAATCCTCGGAACTTGGACTCAGGTAGTAGCTGATGGGCCAGGAGAGCTGGCCAAGGGCAGATCCATGCTTTTACTGGAATTTGGTACAAGAGAGAGGTGGCATTTCTAATCAGTGGGAAGAGCTCCTTCTCCTCCCTCAAGCTCTCTGCCCCCTCCCTCCCTCTTTCTTCTTCTCCTCCCTCTTTTTAAACAAACAAGGTAAGATCAATTGGCTGCTGGTGTCATTCAGGGCATACTCAGGAAGAGAGTATTGAAAACAAGAGGAATTAAATGCAGGGAGTTGCTTATACAGGGGTTGGGATAGCGAAGATGTCAGCAGGAGCAGCTGTCCCAGCCTGGGCTGGAGGCTAAAGGGGGCAGGGCCAGCTGGCAGAACCTGGGAGAAACACCTGGCTCTCTTTCCCTCCTATTCTCTAGTCTCCTGATGGTGACTCCCAAGGACCCATTCAGCCAGAAGCCAGTTGCAGGGGTGGAAATTCAGCTTGTGGGGTCAGCTGCTCACGGCCAGGGCCAAGCAAGAGAAGGGTGAGAGCAAACAGGCTAGGAACCATGCTGTCAGGACAAAAAAGAAATTGTATCCCTGTCCTATGGCTTTCAGAAAATAAATCCCAAATTGATCAAAGACCTAAGCATGAGAAACAATGAATTTAAGGTATTAAAGGAAATAAAGGAGGATATAGTCATCACCTTGGAATACAGAATGCCTTAAATAACATTCAGATTAAAAATAAACCATAAAAGAAAGAATGGACACAATTTTTAATATGGAACTGACAATTACAACTGAAAAATTATCTTTATGACAAAAGATGCCACCAACAAACAAGAAAAAATGACAGATAGGGAGGAAATAATTTGGAACCTATAAAAAAGACAAAGAATTAATATTAGAATATGTAGGCAGTTTTACAAATCAAAAATAACAAGACAAACCAATCCGAAAGAAAAACGGGCAATTCCAAGAAGAAAATTGAGGAAATTTGAAGATGGGAAACTACAAATAGTAAAAATAAAATGATAGTCAGCATTGCTAATAATTGGGGAAATGCAAATTAAAACAAGGTGACATACCATTTTAGTTACGACACAGTAATTACCATTGTCAACAGGGCACATCATGGGGACTGAAACATGCCCCCATTACCCACATCCCTTTCTTCCACTATAATTGGATACCACATTTTTAGTGGGGCACAAGGCCTCCCAGAGTAAAGGCTACATTTCAAAGTCTCCTTTGCAACTAGGGTGATCTTGTGACTAGGTTCAATGACATGTAATAAGTGTGGAGGGGCAATCCCTTAACAGATAGCTGGTACATGTCCTTTGCCCCTTCCTCCTTCCTAATGCTGGGAATACAGCTGTGATGGCTGGAACCACAGTATCCATCAGATGACCTAGGGAATAGAGGCCAGTCATGATGGAGCCTCCAGGCTGGGTTCACTGGGGAGACTGGGGAGCAGCCCCAGCCTGTTCACTCCTGTGTATTTTCAGTTCCTATTACGCATTGCCAAATTGATTCCTCATTGGTGCAGAGCATAGATGAACAGAGGCACTGGTATGGGCTGAATTGTGTCCTTCCCAAATTCACAGGCTGAAGTCCTAATCCCCAGTCCCTCAGAATATGGGTATATTTGAAGAGGGGTCTCTATAGAGGTAATTAAGGTAAAACGAGATCATATGACTGGTTTCCTCACAAGAAGAGGAGATAAGGACACAGACACACACAAAGGGACAACCATGTGAGGACACAGGGAGCAGATGCCATCTGCAAGTCAAGGCGAGTAGAAGAAAGCCTCAGAAGAAACTGACACTGCTGCAACCTTGATCTTGAACTTCCAGCTTCCAGGGCTGCAAGAAAATACATTTCTGTGGTGTAGGCCACCCAGTCTGCAGAAGCCTGAGCACACTCAGGCAGGCACTTTGGGGGGGGAATTGGCTGTTTATTAAGATTGAGTTGCTCATGCTCTTCAATGCAGCAATGTACCTCTCTGTGGGGGGTGGGGGTGGAGGGTTAGATGCCCAGCACCCAGCAGGTGCTCACTAAACCCTTGTTTTTATGTGTGACTTTGTGTTTAAGGCTCTTTGCTGCACATCATCCATCTACATGTGAACATGTGGACAGAGAGCTGGAAGGACATGCCCCATGCTGGGACAGTGGGCACCTCTGCAGAGGGAAGTCCTAACCCCCAGTCCCTCAGAATGGGGGCAGGCTTGAAGGTGGGGTCTCTATAGAGATAACTGGGATGGGTCAGCTTGGCTTGGGATCTCTGGAGTATCTGGAGCTTCGCTGTAAGCTGCCACCCACCGGCCTCCAAGTGCAGCCTCACACCTGCCTGTCTTCCTCACTGGCTGTGGTTCTGGCCACCTCATCTGCCCTCTTATCCCTCTTGGTACATGGCTCTGCTCTTCTGCCTTCCTGGCTGCCTGTCCTGCTCAGCAAGAGGGTGGGTGTTTCCCAAGAGCTCTCAGTGGGGCTGGGGCCCTGGGAGAGTAACTGGAACATCACAGCAGGTTGGGAGCATGCAGGGGCCTCTGCAGCCAGATCTGGGGGCTCAGTGACTCATCTGCAAGGGCTTTCCAAGGGGCTTTCTAAGCTCAAGTTTTTATTCACCCATAGCTCAAACCTTTAGGAGTCTGCAGCAAATACTCACCGTGGTTGTGAGCTCTGAAGGTGACAATGAAGAAGAAAGGCCACTTTCTAGGCCTGGTCCTGAAATCCTTCAGAAGGGGCAGTGTCCACAGATGGCCCTGCCAGCCAGGTGGCGAATGACAGGGCCAGTGGATGGTGCTCCCAGTGTGGACAGCCAGTGTGGACAGGTGGGGTGCTTTGACCATCTCTGCCATGCTCGCTTCAGTGGGGGACTTAAATTCCTCTTAGAAACTCATTTACACAGAGAAAATGGAAATGATCTCAAATTCCCTTCCAGCCACCAGGAAGCAGAATTAAGCAGAAAACAACAAACAAACCCATTGTTTCCTTTCCCCTTCAAGCCTGGGGAAGTAAATGACTGGCTACTTTTGTCCAGGGGTTGATTTTCTCTGGGTGGCTCCCTGTCTATCCCCCAAAGCTCCTGGGAATGAGAAGAGCTACAGCCCACAGTGGCTGTGCATGTGCAGAGAGTGCGAGGCCACAGCAGCCTCTGCCCTTGCCCTTCAGTCCTTCCTCAGCCTCAGGCTGGGCCCAGCTGGTAGTGCAGCCCTGCCTATCATGTGCAGCTGTGTCCATCTGTCCCTGTGTCTTGACAGCCTCACAGCTCGCCCTCTGCCCCAAATTGCACAGTGGGGACTGGATGTAATCCAGCCAGGTCCTGTTCTGATGAGAGCTTCCCTGGGCACCCTCCAGCCCTGAGGGTCCCCCGCCCATTCTCCCTCCTGAAACCCAGTTCATGACTCCGTTTTGTCATGAACTGAGTCATGGGACTCATGACTGGGACACTTCTGCCAAGGTGGGCTTTCAGGGAGGAGCAGAGGCCAGGGTACCACCCAATGGCAATGAAACCCCTGGACTTTGTAGCTTGGGTGGTTGAGGCAGGAGCCTTGCTGGATCTGACACCAGGCTGGAGGCCGCAGTGGCCACAACAGCCCCCTCCTTACTCCTGCTGGGTAGGTGAGGCCAGGCTACCCAAAACTACTCAGAAGAGCTGCTTATCTTGCAGGCAGTGAGGGGCAGGGCCCTGGTGGCCAGGTGTCAAGGACAGTCAGGGTCTGAGCACTGGGTGTGTCCCAGGAAGGCCCTTTGGCACCCTGAGGTGCAGGCCTGATGGGGTTGACATGGGTGTAAGTCTGAAGCTGTGTCCAGACTCCTGCTGACGCCAGGGAGGCAGCCTGGGCTCCCTGAGCCTCTACTTTTCCATCTGCCGAATGGGGATGAGAATATTCTTGTGGGAGCTGGTGCTGTATCTCAGTGTGCTAAAGGCAGTGATGCGCCCAGCCTTGGCATGGGGCCAAAAGCACACCCACCTCCACACCTTTTGGCAGTGAGGAGTGGGGAAGGAGCAGGTGGGTGGTGGGGGTAGAGCAGGGGCAGAGCAGGCAACAGGACACTCCACCCAGACTGGCATCCTTCCCTCTCCATAGTGAGCATTTGTAGTGCATGCCAGGTACTGCGTGGGGGCCTCATTTGTGTCACTTGGCTGCCCTGGGGATTCAGGGCTGGGGTGGGCTGAAGATCAGAGAGGCAGAGCATCCTGCCTGAGGTCACGCTGCTGGGAGGGGCAGAAGCAGATTGAAGGTGGGCTCAGGAATCAGAGTTCACAGCTGCCTGACGAGGGTCCACTGAGTTAAATCCAGGGTGTCTGAAGAGAGCCTTCTTCACGCTCTTGTCCCATATTGACTGGGGTTGGGGGGTGGGAGTTAGAAAGTTGGGTCCCGCATGGTGTCCTGAATCAGGAGGGGAGGAGACCAGGCAACCTGCGTGGAGCTTGCTGGAGAGGCCTGGGAGGGGTGCAGAGGCAACTCTGGGGTTTACTGAAACTTCTGCTCTCTCAGGCTCCCCAAAGAGGCTCACAGACTGGGACTGATTTTTATTGTCTGTAAAACAAATTACTATGAAAAGATTCAGTGAATTAGAATTTATGGAAACATCTAAGTTTCTGGGAGTGGAATCCGGGCCACTCCTGAGTCTCTCTGCTCACCCCTGTTGGGAGCCGCACACATTAGATCCTTTCTGCCTTCCCTGGGAGAGGTGCTGAGTGACCAGAGCTGTGAGCACCGGGCTGCTGACTCAGGAGAGACCTGGGTCTTAGTGTGCTCGGGCTGCTAGAAGGAATACTGCGTGGCTTGCACACAGTGGACTTTTTTTTCATTTCTCCTAATTCTGGAGGTTAGGATGTCCAAGATCAAGGCACTGGCAGATTTGGAGTCTGGAGAGGGCTGTTTGCTGATTCATAGGCGGCACCATCTCTGCTGTATCCTCACGTCTGGAGGGAGGAAATATTCTCCCTGGGCCTCTTTGATAAGGGCACTGATCCTATTCATGAGGGCTCTGCCCAGGTGACCCGATCACCTTCCAAAGGCCCCACCTCTTAATACTATCAGACTGGGGACTAGGTTGCAACATATGAGTTTGAGGGGCAGGTGCCGGGGTCAGAGTTCCATCAGCTGTTTCCCCAGAGTCCTCTGAAGCGGGGTATGGGGAGGAGAGGGCTCCCCAATAACACAGACATGGAGGAAAGTCCTGAGTGCCTTTCCCTCGCCCCTCCCACTCCAACCCCCTGGCTGACACCACCTTTGTCAGCCTTCTGTGAATCCGCCCAGTGTTTCTTTGGGCAAATACAAACAGATGCATCCACATATTCTGCCACTCACCCCCTTCTGCCGTACAAGGTGTAATAACTACTATATACTCGTACGTCATGGTATTCTGGAACGCTTTCAGACCGATGCCTAGAGTATAGCTGCGGCATCAGCCAGGGCCCCTGCACAAAACAGATGGCTCGCTCAAATTGGGCAATTTGAGGAGTGTTTTCTAGAGGGACTCTTCAGGGTGTGGGTAGGACGCAGGGAAGTCATGAGGGGTGACCCTTATCCTCATCACCCTAGGCCTGAGGGGCCAACACGCCCACCCAGCAGGAATTGTTACCCTTTTGGTCCAGGGTGCAGCCTGCCCATGCTGCCCCTGAAGGAAGGGGATGAATACCCTGCCTCTCTTTGAACTGGCTGAACCCGACCTGAAGTCAGAGAGCCAGGGACAAATGGGAAGGTAGCCAGTGTGTTTCCAGATCCTTCCATGTGTTGCTGTGCCACATGCATTTGTTTGAAAAACGAGTCTGCTGTGCCTTCACTTAGGTTTCCAAGCTATTGCTCCTATACAGGCAAATGTCCCTAAAGCCTCCATTTTCAGAAGTGCACTGCCGGGTCAAAGGGTAAATGCATGCACAGATCTGATAGTCATTTCCAAACTGCCTTCCACCCAGGTGGTACCTCTTCCCACTTAGTTTCACCAGCTGAGGGGGCCATCAAATTTGCATTTCTGCCAAGTGGATGGTGAGGGCCTACAGGGCTAATTTGCATTCCTCTTAAGATGATGGGGTTGGGTATCTTTTCAGATGTCTGAGGGCCATTTGTATTTCACGGTGAGTTCATGTTCTTCTTCATTTCTTTCCTCATGAGTTATTGATCATTTTCTTACTAGTTTCTAAGAGCTTTTCAGATATTAGAAATTTTATCGCTCTGACAGTGATCTGAGTTGCTAATATTTTTTTCTCAGTTCGTATTTCCACGTTGTTTAAAGTGGATTTTGCCCTGCAGAAATTTCCAATTATTGTGTAGTCTATCAGTTTTTATGGTTGCTAAATTGAGAGCCATAATTTGAGATGGCTTCCTTGTTTCAACTTTGCAAAGGAATTCACATTTTTATTTTCTTCCTGTACTTCTGTGGTTTCATTTATACATTTAAATTTTTGCTCCATTTGGAAATTACCCTGATGTATGGTGTGAGGTAGGGATCTAAACAGATCTTTTTCTAGCAGACTGCCTATTTACCGCAACATCATTTATTTATTTATTTATGTTTCAAAATTTAAAGGGGTGCCAATGTTTTTGGTTACATGGATTGCTTTTGAGAGGCTTGAGTCAAGGTGTTAAGTGTGCCCATCACCCAGATAGTGTACATTGTACCTGTCAGGTAGGCCTTGCCCCTCCTCTCCTCCCCTTCCCCTCTGCTTGATTTCCAATGAGTTTTACTTCCTTTTGTGTGCATGTGTGCTCATTGGTTAGCTCCACTGTAACAGAGAATAGAGAGTACCTGTGGTGTTTGTTCTTCCATTCGTAACACCATTTATTAACATGTCATCTTTACCCCTGAGACATTGCCTTTGTCTTTGACTGCCTTCTTACATATACTTGGGTCTCTATCTGCCCTGCTGGTCTGTGGAGATTGTGTCTCTGTGTGCCGCATTGTTCTGATATTGAGGTTTTACCCTGTTTTCATACCTATGGGGGGGTTCCTTCTGTTTTTCCTCTCCAGTGTTTTTCTTACTTTTAAATCCTGCATTTGCAAACCACAGATTATTCAGGCATTCTGTTTCCCCTTTCCTCGTTTTCCTGGATGTCGGTTCCTATCCTCCTGCAACATCCAAAGGCAGAAGTTGCCTTTTATTGGCAAGTGTGCATGATTTTTGAGCGACTGTATTCAGAATTGGATAAGGAAGAGGAAGTCGTGGACACCACTATTCGTGATGTCAGATGTGAGCTGCCCATGGCTTCTCCAACCCTGCCCTCTCCCCCTCATGCTCTCATCCTGGCTTTCCTCAGTGGGGGAACACTCAGGCAGCCTCTCCAAGAGGCCACTGTGCCCTCTGCTCCTCTGCTTCTGGCCTCACTGCTCCCCCACGCCCCAGCAGGCTGCAGCCTAGAAGCCCTTCTCTCCCACGTGAGTATTAGACAACTGAATGTCTCCCTCCTGTGGGGGTCCCCAGGGCAAGTGCATGTCTCTGCCCAGGTGTAGCTGCCCAGGTGTGCCCTCACACCGAGCCTTCTGCCTTCTAACCTCCAGCAGCCCCTCCACTCACCCAAGCTTGCTGGCAGGGTGCTCACCGAAGCCTGACTTCTCCCAGCCTCCTGTCCACCGCTGCTCAGTCCTCTCAGCTCTGTCTCACAAATGCATCCTGTGTGCGAATCTCTCCCTTTATCTGTGTGGCACTTCCCTGAACTGGCCACTCCTGAGTTGCTGTAATGCTCCTTCCTGCAAAGACTCTCCTGGAGGCTGTCAGCTTGATCTTTCTAGAATGCAAAGCTGTTGGTGTCACTTGACTCCCTTAGCTGCCAAATACAATGGCTTGGTGCCCTTGGTCTATTATGGCCTGGCCTCAGTTTACTTCACCATTGTCCCCCCCGCCCTACAATGCTTTTCCTCAGCCCGTCCCTAAGATGTCCTCCTCCCTCCCCACCACCTGACCAGCAGCCCCTTGGCCATCAGGTCTCCAGGTCTGGGAAGAGCCTCCAGACCCCTAGTCTGGGCTGGGGGCCTGTGGGTCTTCCAAGCCTGCAGCATAGCCATTGCCTGTGAGGGCAGATGCATGCTGGTCACACTGGACCATACGGCCTGGCACATAGTAGAAGCTTGTTTTTGCCTAAATTAAGAAATTAATGCCCAGAAAGCAGGACAGCAGCAACTGATAGAGAAATATAATGTTTTTCAGGAACATCCCTGAATCTGCCCCTTGGCACTGAAATGCTCTCAGTCTCTGAAGGGCTTAAAGAAGAGTGGGCAGGGAGCCAGCCCCGCAGACAGCAGAAATGAGCCCAGAAACGCTTCCATAATGCATGTGCTGCGCTGCTGGTCCCCAGAGACTCATGAAAGGATGGATTTTATTTTCAGCAGGAAGAAAAGAAATTTGTCATCTCTTCCAGTGCTGGATGCCAAGGTCATCCCAACTGCGGAGTCACCCTTTTGATTACACCAGAGGCACGCCCCTCGGGTGTCAGGGAGGGATGGGGCTGGGGTCTCAGAGGCCAGCAGGGCCAGGCATTGCCCAGTGTCTCGGGGCCTGTGTAAGCTGGGAAGCTGAGCCTCCTAGTGCCTGGCACAGATGACAAGGGGCACAGGGAAGACCCGAGCCCATTCTGCTTCTTCCCACTGGGCCTCCCACACACATGTGGCCCTCACACGTGTGTGCTCCTTACACACACACGCCCCCTCTTGCCACTGCCACATCTCCTGGAAACCATGGTTTCCACTCCCTCCCTGACTCTTGCTGCTGCTGAGGCCTCTGTCGCCCTTTCCTGGGACCACACTTTTGTGTCCATACATGGGTGAGAGTTGCCAAACCACAGGAGACCAGACAGCTAGGCCTGAGATACCAATGCCAGAGAGCTACTGAATGCACCGAACAACAGCAGAATCCATCCTTAAAGCTCTGATGTTACCACCCACCTAAGTCCCCTGTGAGTTCCCCTTCTTTCTTGTCATCCCTCTGCAGGAGCTTCTCCTCCTTCCCAAGCAGCTCTGCTTCTGCAGAATCTCCAGTGGGAGTTCTGCCTTCTCTTGCCGCTGAGGGGAAGAAGCTGCTCAGTCTCAGAGGGTCAGTTTCCCCAGGAGAGCTGACAGCAGTTGGGGGCACAAGCCTTGGTCTCAGGTCAGACAGTCCTGGGCTCGGGGCAGTGGTTGGACAGGAGGTGGCTGTCCTTAGTGCTCATGGCTCCATGGAGTTTTCCAGGAGGAATGGAGTCTTTGCCCCTGGAGCCCCAAAGCCCTAACTGAATAGTAGTTCAGTTGCCCCAGCAGATGTTGCTGACGTGGGGTCCTAAGATGGGGGCAGTGGCCAAGTGAAGTGAACAGCTGGTGCAGACAGCAGGGTGTAGGCTTGCAGACTTAACTATTGAACCAGGACCAAAGTAGCAAGTACCTTAAGCCAAGAGCTATGGGAAGTCAAGAATGACTGCCTGGAGGGAAGGTCAGTGAGGGCCATTTGACCTTGACCTTGAAGGACCGGTGGCTTTTTAACAATGGTGGATGTTTAGAGAATGACCTCCAGGCCTAAGCAGGGAGAGGGGGGGGTTTGCAGAAAGGTATTGGGTGTGGACAGATATACAAACAGGCAATTTGTGTTAAATCAGGGATGCAAATTAAAGCAATAATAAGATGCTTCTTTCTCCTGAAACATTAAATAAGGAAAGATAGAACACATTGGTATCTAGGTTTGGAAGGGAGTTGGGAGACTGGCCCCCTCACCAGAGGTCAAGCATTTTTTAAGGCTGGAGTGAGATGCATAAAAATCTATAAAATGTATATATGCTTTAGCCAGAAAGGCTACTTCTAGGCTTTTATTCTAAGGATAGAATAAAGGCTGGGCACCAAAATTTAGCTGTACTAATTTTCTTTAAAGTGAAAAATCTGAACGTTTAACAGTGAGTTGGTTGAGTAAACTTTAGTCATTACAAATCATGCAGTAAAAGAGCAGTTATTGACGTGAGAAAATGTTCCCAATAAGCTGTTAAGTGGGAAAATCAGGCTATAAAACAGCTTGAAGAAAAACAGCCAAGTTTTGCTCATTTGAACTCCAATGAACACAGGTATGTGTGGGGGGCCTCTCTGCAGGAGGCTGCAGGGTCCCTCCCTGGGTGGTTGCCACCTCCTCTCTGGCCCGGTGACTTCCTCTTTTTTTTCTCAAGTGGCCACAGGCTTTTGCTAAGCCAGGTCCGACCTCTTGGACCGTTCTGTCACCATGCTCTCTCTCTGGTCTCGAGCTTGCTCTGGAGGGCTGGTGCCTGTACCATCCCTCAGGTTGGCTATAGGATGATGGCACCAGGGACAGAGTGGGCCTGAACCTCTGCCCTTGAGCCGCAGCCCTGTCCTGCCTGAAGGGAGCTGTGCACACACCCAGGTAATACCAGAGATGCTTCCCTGTGCCTCTGCCATTGTCCCTTTCTCTTCCTGAAGCCTTCTAGAAAGTTTCCTTCCGGGATTTCCCAATCCTATTATGATTTCTACATACCTACATTTATTATATATATATTTTTTGAGACAGAGTCTCATTATGTTGACTGGGTTGGAATGCTGTGGCATCAGCCTAGCTCACAGCAACCTCAAACTCCTGGGTTCAGGTGATCTTCCTGCCTTAGCTTCCCAAGTAGCTGGGACTACAGGTGCCCACCACAATGTCCAGCTAATTTTTCCTATTTTTAGTAGAGATGGGGGTCTTACTCTTGGTCAGGGTTGTCTCAAACTCCCAAGTCCAAGCAATCCTCTCGTGTCAGCCTCCCAGAGTGTTAGGATTACAGGTATGAACTACCATGCCCGGCCCAGATTTTTACTCCTATTTTTAAATGTTTACTTTCTGTTTTAAAGTTCAAAAAAACATAAAAAGATATTATATAATGAAAAAATATATAGATTTTTTCTATATATTTTTATATTATATATTTTCTATATATTTTTATATTTATTTTCTAAATATATAGATAATAGATTTCTAACTATAACTTCTAGCTCATTAGAGCCAATATTATTAATTTGTTATGTAGCCTTCCAGGGATGTTTTGTTTTATATACGTTATGATTATTTTTAGAAGATTTTTTTTTTTTTTTTTTTTGTAGAGACAGAGTCTCACTGTACCACCCTCGGGTAGAGTGCCGTGGCGTCACACGGCTCACAGCAACCTCTAACTCTTGGGCTTACACTATTCTCTTGCCTCAGCCTCCCGAGCAGCTGGGACTACAGGCGCCTGCCACAATGCCCGGCTATTTTTTTGTTGCAGTTTGGCCGGGGCTGGGTTTGAACCGGCCACCCTGGGTATATGGGGCCGGTGCCCCGCTCACTGAGCCACAGGCGCTGCCCAAATTTTTTTTTTTTTTTGTGGAGACAGAGTCTCACTTTATTGCCCTCAGTAGAGTGCCTGGCGCCACAGCTCACAGCAACCTCCAACTCCTGGGCTTAGGCGATTCTCCTGCCTCAGCCTCCCAAGTAGCTGGGACTATAGAAGCCCGCCACAACGCCCGGCTGTTTTTTTGTTGCAGTTTGGCCGGGGCTGGGTTTGAACCCGCCACCCTCAGCATATGGGGCCGGCACCCTACTCACTGAGCCACAGGCGCCGCTATATACGTTATGATTATTAATCAGACAGGTACATAGGTGTCATGCCTCTCCCAGCTGCTTCCGCACAAGGCGTGGTGCCTCCCATGTGCTACTCTGAGTCCTGCTTCTCCCTCAACGCGTCTTGGCTGTAATTGCACATCAGCCCGCGAGGAGCGTCCTTTCCATGGCTATGCAATATCCTACAATATGGAGCTACCATGATTCATTTAACAATGGATGTTTAGGTTGTTCCCCGTCTTTTACAATGAAGAAACTTTTTTGCACACGTGAAATGTGCGCACATGTGATGATATTTGCAGGGTAAGATCCTGGAAGTGGGCCAGGCTTTGAATCCTAGAAATTTGGGTTGAAATCACCAAAGCACCCTCCACAGAGGAGGCACCCATTTGCACCCCCCCCCCACCCCAGGATTCCTCTGTATATCAGGAATGCCTGCAGAGCCGGTTTCTCCGTTCCTTTGCCAATGTAATGAATCCTCAAACATTTTGATCTTTGAAAAAATAGTTCAGATTTTTTACTTACCTTATTATGGATGGGATTGAGCATCTTTTAATATTCTTTAAAAAAATGGCGACATATTATACATGTACTGAGAAGTACATGTGACATATTTGCATAGTAGAATGAATAATGCTGAATTAAACTCTCTAAGGTACGGCTTGGCACCTGTAGCTCAGCGGCTAGGCCACCAGCCACATACACCGGAGCTGGCAGGTTCAAATCCAGCCCGGGCCTGCCAAACAACGATGACAACTATAGCTGGGCATTGTGGCAAGCGCATGTAGTCCCAGCTGCTTGGGAGGCTGAGGCAAGAAAATTGCTGAAGCCCAAGAGTTTGAGGTTGCCGTGAGCTGTGATGTCCCGGCACTCTGCCAAGGGCGACATAGTGAGACTGTCTCAAAAAAAAATAATAATAATAAAAATAAAATAAATAAACTCTCTAAGATAGCCAACGGGCAGGTCAGGAATGAAAACACGCCCAGCATCCCAGAACCCGTGGAACTCATGGGGTGTGCTCTCTCACATCGTGATTCCCTCTCCCCAAGTCGGTAGCCACTGCCTGGAATTCTGTGATCCTATCTTTTTAGTGGTCATTGTAGAAATCACTACACACATCCTTCATTTATCAAAGTCTGTGGTTAATCAACTCCTTCGTCTTCCTCCCATATAACACATGGACCACAGAATATTTACACGTCATTTACCACCAACCCCAACTTATTTCTGTCATATATTTAAGTTCTATCTCCTTCCTATGATTTCTAGCATCTATTTACACATAGGAAATAAGCTCTTTGTCAATCATATAAGTTGTAAATTTCTTCCCCAGTTTGTCTTTATACATTTTTACTCTGGGTATAGAGGTTTTGCCATGAGGTTTTTCAAAATATACATGTATTAATGGAAAAAGACTGGCGGGCTATACCCCAAATGAGAGCAGCCCTAACGACAATAAATTATTGGAATTGTGACTAATTTTTTGTGTGTTTTCCCTTTACATTTAAAAAGTTGTGTTATGGCTGCCTTTCTTTCTTTCTTTCTTTTTTGTATTGGAAGCGTACTACTTTTGTAATCAGAAAAAATATATAACATGTCTTTATAAAATTTGAATTGAGGGCTCAAAGGAGTAGGGTGCTGGCCCCATATACTGAAGGTGGCAGGTTCAAACCCAGCCCCGGCCAAAAAAACTGCAAAAATAAATAAATAAATAAGTCTGGGTGGTGCATGTTGATCAAAGGAGTAGGGTGCCGGCCCCATATGCTGGAGGTGGTGGGTTCAAACCTGGCCCCAGCCAAAAAAAAAAACTGCAAAAAAATAAAATAAAATAAAATTTGAATTGTCCAGGCAGCACCTGTGGCTCAGTGGGTAGGGCACCGGCACCATATACCAAGGGTGGTGGGTTCAAAACTGGCCCTGGCCAAACTGCAACAAAAAAATAGCTGGGCGTTGTGGCAGATGCCTGTAGTCCCAGCTACTCAGGAGAGGGAGGCAAGAGAGTTGCCTAAGCCCAGGAGTTGGAGGTTGTTGCCAGGGTGATAAAGTGAGACTCTGTCTCTAAAAAATAAATAAATAAATGTGAAACTTTATAAACGGTCTGTGAAGATAGTGAGTGATGCCCCATGAATATATCAATGTACACAGCTATGATTTAATAAATAAATAATAAATAAATAAATAAATAAATAATTGAATTGTTCATTGATAGTAGAGCTGTTGTCCAGGGTGTTGTGGGCCTGGGGTACTGACACAGTCATTTGGCATTAAGGTCCTAGTGGCCTTGGGTCCTGTCTCCCCTCTCACCGAGGGCCCTGCCTGTCTCAGGGACCCCACAGCTGTTTCTGGGAGACCCAAATAGGGCTCCAGGGGCATCACTTCTTAACCCTGCTACCTGTGTTTTTGGTCTCTGCACTCCTGGCCCACCCTGCCACAGTACCCAGGGCCGTGTTACCACCCCCGGTCCTCTTGAGAGCTGAGTCATGAGAGCTGGGCAGCCTCTTGATGTTGTGTCATCTCTTGACAGGCTGAAATGGCTGCAGGTGGCTTTAGTTGGTATTTTTCTCTTTTGCTCTATAGTCTTTATATCCCCAGGCTGTACCCAGTAGGAGCTTAGTAAATGTTTACAGACTAAACATATGGGGGGGGATAGTTGGAGGCCCAAAGTAAGTGGATGGGACTTGCTGGGTCCTGGGATATGCTGAGGGAGGCCAGCAGGGGCTCCACCCCACCATGCTGAGTGGCCTGGGGACAGCTGTTGGAGGGCTCTCTCCAGGGGGCAGGGTGCCATCATGCAGGTGCAAGCAGGCACAGATGAGATGAAGTGGGGAGTGGGCAAGGTCTGGGTTGAACTCCCTGAGCCCGGCACCTGCCCCAGGCACAGTAGCTGCTGAGCCTCCTCATGCTGGGGTTGGGCAGCAGCATGGCTGGAACTAGCTCTGTTCCTGTCTGTGCTGCCACCCTGGCCTCGGAGGCCATAAAGAAAGTCCGTTAAGCCCTACTCCCTACCCTCCTTACCTTTTGGTCCTGAGGAGACATTCCCAATGCTGCTGGGATGTCTCCCAGGTAATTGTGTGTGTGTTAATGTTACCAATCCCGAAGCTCCAGCAGACTGGTCTGCTCTTTCAGGTTGGCTGCTAGAGAGCTTTGGGGTGCAATTTGCGGCTCACCCAGAGCAAGCTTACAGCTCATTATGTCCTTTGTTTTCATGTCAGCCTCTTTCCATTTCATGTCCCCATCCTCGGTTTTTCTTTTTTGGCTCCCACATTTAATTTATGCAATCTTGTTATATATGTGTATTCTCGTAAGCACCTTAAATCCTTTCCAGAAATGCTGGGTAGAAATCATAAATACCATTTCTATCTTCATCCGGAGTCTGGAGGTGGGTAAACATCTTGGTGGCAGCCGATCTTATTAACCCTTACCTGGGCAGACGGGGCATGGCTCCTGAGTAGGGTGGGGCCTGAGTGGGGAAGCCTCCCCAGTGAGCCCATGGGGAGGCTCTGGGGAGGGCAGGGAGAGGGGAATCTTGCTGAGGTGGGAGTGAGGGGCTGGGTCTGTGGTAGGGCCTTGGGGCAGGGTGATGAGGCTCTGGGACAGTGGCCAGGCTAGGAGCTGGTGACGGTGTTGCCGAGAGCCCTGTGGCCACAGCGCTCCTGGATTTCCATGGGTGACTCTTCAGCCGCCTCCTGGTTTTTTAGAAAAGGCATGATTTCAAGTCCTGAGATTAAGGACTTACTAGGCATGTCTGGCAGGATTGCAGAGGTCCTGGTGAGAAGGCAGATGAACAGCTCAGCATCTGGGTCCAGGAAGAGCAGGGAAAGGAAAGAGGTGGGGGCCAGATCCAGGTGGAGGGGTATGGGCCTGGAGAGCCTTGGCTGTCGGGCGCCAGGTTCCAGACAGTCTCAGAGGTGGTGCCATCCTGGTGCCGAGTTTTCAGGATGGCTGTGTGGTGGGGGGAGTACTTCCCTTAGTAAGTGTCTCCCTTCTTCCTCTCAATGCCCCCAAGAGCCCCAGACCCGGCCTCCGCTGTGCCAGGCCTGAGAGGGTACAGCCTACTCTGTGGACACAACCCTGCCTCCCTAGAGCTGACCTTCCGAGGGGACATAGGGTGACTGTTGGAGGGATGCTCTGAGAAGGCCAAAGCTGCTGCCACGTGGGCAGGGTGGGCTGAGACAGAATGTGCTCTGAGGAGGGGCCCCGAGAAGGGCCAGGCCTGTGAAACTCTGGGGCAGCACTGTATCTCTGGGGGTGCTGAGGACTCACCAGAGAGCATGGCAAGGCCCTGCCGGTTGGGGGGTAGCCGGAGACATCATTATAGGGTGAGTACTGTAGGGAGAAAGCACGTGGCTGGGTCCCAGGCTCTGTGTCCTTCTGGGAGTGCAGCTGGGGCAAGAGTGAGGGACAGAATTCTGCCCCTGGGGCGTTGCCATCAAAGGAAAGGAGACGCTGTTTGACCCATCTGATGGCCATGTCACTGGGTATGGGGATAGTAATCCTGGAGAACAAAGGGGTACTGCTGGCTAGATGGAGTGCAGCCAGTGTCCCTGCAACACCCAGCAACGCCACTCCTACGCTGGTGTGCCCTGGTTTGCTTGGGCACCCTTTGGGGTGTGGTGTTAGGGACACCTCGAGTTCTGTCTCAGTGAGAGGCGGTAAATGCCAGGGAGACACAGGAACATGGCCGTGGTGGGAGTGGAGGCCTGCCCAGAAGTGGTCGCCCAGAAGTGGGCACAAAAAATGTGGACATGTACAACAGAGGTGCCTGAGTGCTGGCCTTGGCAGCAAGGTTGGAGCAACCGGAGCCCATGTGGGGTAACGGGGGTGCGGAACTCGGTGGAAACTCTGTGGGGCCTGGCAGAATCTCAGGGATGGAGGCGCGGATGAGGAGTAGGAACGCAATTCCTTCCCTCAGAAGCCAGAAACGTGATAAAGGAACAGCCAAGTAGATGTAGAGCTCACAGCCTCTCTGAAGACAGTAGTGGGCGGAGGAAGGGATGGATGCCAGCATGGGAGGTCAGGCCTGCGGCCAGTGGGTGGGCAGCTCAGGCACTCACGTCCAGGTAGAGGAACCTGAGGTGAAGGGCGGAGGCTGGACCCGTGGCTGGTAGAAGCTGAGAAAGCCGAGTGGACTTGTATAGTTGGAGCATGGAGGCCCTGTGTTTGGGGCCACAGGGTGCAGGTCACAAGAGGCTGATTTCTCCCGGTCCTGTGTTTACCCACTGCTCCTCCCACCTCTAAACTGGTATTTCTTAATTCCACCTGACTTCACAGATGGGGTTGAGGCCCCAAGATAGGCATGGTTTGTACGTTTGGGTCTTTATTTGTTGTCAAGGGCAAGACCAGGCTTGGATTTGCCATCTAGGAGGTAGCCATGTCCTGCAGCTCTGCTTCCCAGAGCTGAGGTCATTGCCCTCCCAGAGCTCGTCCTCCCGCCTGGTCCCCTGGGAAGGGAGTGCCCTTGGCTTTCAAGGTCATTCCTTGGGTCAAGGCCACAGAGCCATGCCAGGAGACAGCTTTGGGGCTGCAATGGCTTCCAACCACTAGCAGATGGGTATAATGTTTCTTTATATTTCCACTGTGCCATTGCATCTGGTGCTCACATCAGCCCAGTGCATGTATGTCTCCATCTTATAGATGAGGGGAACTGAGTCTCAGGGCAGGGATCACCTGGGAAGGTCACAGAAGCCAAGGGGTGGTGGTCAGACCGGCTGCCAGGCTCCTGCTGGTTCTCTCTGTGGTGGCCTGCCTGTCCCAGCCTCCAGGTGCAGGGCCTGGTGGGGAGGCTGTCAGACTGCCAGCATCCTGGGAGGGGAGACGAAGTGACGGGGGCACGTCCCGGGCCCGCTCTGCCCAGAGCCTCTAATTGCTGGGAGCTGGCCAGCCCAAGGACAGGATGGTTATTGCAGACCTAGAGGAGTGTCCTGTTCCGCTGAGCGTTGTTTTTTTCCATTGCAATTGAAACAACTTCACTGCTTCACTTGGGGCTGGGGCCAGTCTTTCCTGGCCGCATGCGACTGAGCTGGCCCCGGAAGCTCTGACCTAGCCTGGGCCACTGGGCAGTGTGCTGCTATCTGGCTCTGCCCCTGGTGGTGACCTCAGGGGTGGGCCCCAGCCAAGCACCGAGCCTCGGGCAGGGGTCTGGGTCTGGCTCCCTTGTCCTAAATCTCCTGCCTGGGCCAGCTGGGCCACATGGAGGAGAACGTACAGCCTCTAGTGACAACCCGACCTAGGCTCC
This sequence comes from Nycticebus coucang, assembly GCF_027406575.1. Taxonomy (NCBI): domain Eukaryota; kingdom Metazoa; phylum Chordata; class Mammalia; order Primates; family Lorisidae; genus Nycticebus; species Nycticebus coucang. The sequence continues at coordinate 84,495,081 of NC_069796.1, forward strand.
TATCCTGACAAGGAGACCTGGAAGCAGAGAGCTTTGGCCAGGGCCTTGCTGTGGCTGCTGGGACTGCCTCTCCATGTTCCCTTCCCCTAGCCCTCCCCAGCTCCAATCAGCCCCCACAAAAGGCACCCATCTGGGAGGGAGCAGAGAGAAAGGATGCCCTGCCCTGTCTAGCCATCCTGTTCTGAGCAGTTTCAGGCTGACTCACCCCTAGGTGTAGGGACGGGATGTGGGGCACGGGCTATCCCATCTGTCTGGCCCAGGTCTGTGAGCCTTTCTTTGTACCCATACGGGTCTGGCCTCCCATCAGCTTTCTGGTGCCCACCCTAGATGTCCCAATCCTTGGTCTAGTTGGAGAAAGAAGACCCAGTACCTACCTAGCCTCAGCCCTTGGCTGATCCCAGGAGCCTGAAAAAGGACAGGAAGGGAACATCCACCCAGGCCTGACCAGCAGAGCCCAAGGAGAATCAGCAAGGGACCAGACCTTACCTCCGAGCCCTGCCTCCACCACCTCTCTGGCTTTCCAAACCCCGCTCCAGGTCTCCGCTGAAAGCCTATTTAGAGGAGTCAGGCTTCCCCCTCAGGACACATGGGTCCACCAGGATGGAGCAAATGGAGGGTTAATGAAGGTAGTGTGCAGGGTAAGGGAACTTCAGGGGCGGGGGTTCTTGGGGGCTGATGACAGCAGAGCTGGGACCACCCCCGGTCACAGGGCCAAGAGACACAGGAGTATCGACTGAGCTACTTTTAAGGGATTATATACTGTCAAGTTTGGATAGCTGGTTTCCAAGGTATAGAGCAGAGAAACAAGTTTTTGTTTTTTTTTAGGGACAGAGTTTCATTTTATGGCCCTTGGTAGCATGCCATGGGGTCACACAGCTCACAGCAACCTCCAACTCCTGGGCTTAAGCAATTCTCTTGCCTCAGCCTCCCGAGTAGCTGGGACTACAGGTACCTACCACAATGCCCGGCTATTTTTTTGTTGCAGTTTGGCCGGGACTGGGTTTGAACCTGCCACCTTTGGTATATGGGGTTGGCGCCCTACCCACTGAGCCACAGGTGCCACCCAAGAGAAGCAAGTTTTTTGTGTGTGAGCTTGTAAGTGTGTGTGTCCACCTGAAATATGCCCCCACCCCCACTTCTCCCACTAGTGCCTTTGCCTTGGAGCCTGCCCCTGGCCTCCTGCCATCCTGTGTGTGGCATTTCAGGGTAGGCACTGGGGCCTGGCTCCTCGGGCCTTCCATGAGATCCTGCACATAGCTCCCCATCTGTCAATATCTTCAGGGTAAATGAATCAATCAATCAAGTAATAATTGCACCAAAGAGGAAATAATCTGATAAGTAAGGGAGAAAAGGAAAGAAAAAAAGACAATTAAAAGCAAATGAGAGCAATATAAAGAAACTGCAATGTGGGGCAAGGTGGAATGGGAGCGAGGTATTGTACAGCACTCAAAGGTGCTGAGGCGGCCTCGCACACCATCTGATTAATGAGCAGTCTGCAGCCCTGTTCCCGCTCGGGATGGTGTCACTTGGCTCTTGCCCATGCTGTTCCCTCTGTGCAGAATATCCTGCCCTTGTTGACCTTATAAATTCTCCTTCAAGATCAAGTCAAGCGTCCTCTTTTCTGCAAATCACCCCACCTCCACCCTACCCCGCCGTAAACGAATTACCTTTTCCCACGGCTAGTGGCAGGTTGGCTGCAATTCATACATACCTTCACCACAACTCACTGTCACTGTCTAATTTTTCATCCTTCTCTCCCATGAGTTCCTCAAGGGCAAGAGCACTGTCTAATTCTTCTTGTAGATACTCAACGAGTTTGTTGAGTCTAATTGAAGTTTGGTTATTTAAAGTCTCAGGTATTTCGGAAATTTGGCTGGTGAGAGAGCCATGCCCCAGGGGTCCAATCTATTTGACGTTTTCTTTCAAAGATTTAAGACATAAGACCCATAAAGGCAGGGAACTGGTTTAGCACTGCTCAGAGGACTGTGTCCAACATAGACCAGGATGCTTTATAGGAAAGAATTATTTTTCAGTAGTTGAAACGGCTTGAACCATTAAATTGGACCTGCTGGAAGCCTAAGGCGACTCATGTCAGGCTTTCTTTCTTTCCTTCTCCTTCCCTTGCTTTTTAAAAGAGACATCCGTTGTTTAATTTAAGATAGTTGGAGTTCAGTTGAGTTCAGCCAGTGTTTCCTGAGACTGTGCTCCAACTCAGGCCCCAGCTGGGTGCTGGAGTGTAGACGTGGGGGAGGCAGGGAATATGGGGGAGGATGAGTGTGTGCAGAGGGGAGCTCAGGGTGTCCCCCACAGGCCAGGGTGGGCCTGGACAGGTGGGAAGAGGCAGCACTGGCTTGTGCAGGGCCGGGAGCTGTCTGGACTTAGGGAGACAAGGGTCCAAATCTTGACTCCACTGCCCACTGGCTGGTTGAGACAATGGTTCTTCTCTCTGGAAAATGGGGCAGATACCAGACCCTGGCCCAGGGGATGATGAGGTCTCAATGAGACAGTGAATATGGTAGAGTGCTTAGCCAGGGCCCGGCACCAGGCGGGACCCAGGACATAGGGCTGTGCTTATTATGAAGCAGTCTGGAATGACATCACTGTGGAGAGGGAGGCACAGGTGGCCAGCCCAGACAGAACCAGGGCTTGACTCTTTGACCCTGGAGCTCAGTACCTCCCTCTCCTGCCCTTCTGGCTCCTTCCTGCGCACAAGGCCAGCCTTGCTTCCCTAGTGCTGGGGCGGAGGCCTGCTGGGTGGGGCCCAGGTACTGCCCAGAGGCAAAGGGCACCTCTGGGGGCATGCCCACCCTCTGGACTCCCTAGTGCTCAGACTTCAGTAAAGGCTTGGGGACATCCAAATAGGCCTCTAGGGAGGACAAGGAAAGGACCCAGAGCTGGAGGAATTTCCTCACCCAGGCTCCTTGTCTGCTGCTGGTATGGTGAAGGGCACAGCCAAGGTTGCCCTGCTGGGGGTGCCATCTGGAGCCCAGGGCCCCCACTTCATTGCTGACCACGTCAGCTCGCATGTCCTGCCTATCTTTTCTCCCCATATTCCATACAGAGCTCAAACTCAGTCTGGAGACACTGATGTCTCCTGCTGCACTGAGTCCCAGGATCCCCATGGGTGGACCTGCATCTAGGCAGCCTGCCTGGATGGCAACCCAAACTAACCTTCAAGGATGCTGCTGTGTCTGCCTGGGGCTTTGGGGACCCTGGACTTCCATGACACGCATCTGAGAGCAGCTCTTAGTGATGGAGAAACTTTTACAGATGGAAGCGCTAATTAAGACACTTGAACGTCTTCCATATTCCTAATTCTTTGTTCTTTTCCTTTATGTAACAGAGATGATCCTGCCTAGCTCATTGCCAGCTGGTCTAGTAAACATCTAGAGACTATAAGGATATTTTATTTTAATTGCCTGAGACTCAGGATTATGGAAACAAGATGGTAGGGGGAAGGGCTCAGAAGTGAGACCAGGAAGAAAAATACTCGGCTGGTAGTGCTCATTTGGAAGAGTGCAGCCTGGTACTTTTACTGTTTGAGCAGGTTTAGAGTCTTTGAAAGACTGTGAGAAAGACTGCGAGGCGTTTGGAGGAGGCTGAGCCTCTGCTCGGGTGACAAGAGGGCAGTTTCTGGGCTGGCCAATTAAACACATTCCTCTTTAATAAATATGGCAAACAGCATGAAAATATGTCTTATTTTCTAAGTTGCATGAATCAAAGTCTGGCAGGAGGCCCATCCCAGGAGCAAGAGCTGTTTGCTCCATACCAGACACGCACAGGGTGTCCTGACGTTGGGCTGTAGTGTCACCCTCACAGGGAACACAGCTTTCTAGCACAAGGCTCCGAGCCAGCCCTGCAGAGCAGAAGGTGGGCGGGGGGTTGAGGTAGGGGCCACCACCACCAGGGAGTGGGCCAGGCGCCAGCTCAGTTGCAGTGTGAGTCCCCCAGCAAGGCCTGTGAGTACTCCCTATTCAGGCCCAGAAGCTGATTAATGGTATCGTGTCTGGGTCCCAGGATCGGCTCACAAATATGCCTGAGGGTCTCAGCTTTCCTAGTGAGGGTGGAGGGGGCAACAGGGGACAAGGAGGAGGCTGAGGCTGGCAGCTTCCCTGGGGTTTCCTGGTAGGTGCCTCCCAGGCCTCACACCTGGGCTGGAGCAGCCCCTGGCAACACCTGCCAGGTGCGGCAGCCATGTCTGTCCGGTATGCTGGGCATCAGCATCAGCATCAGCAGGGCTCGCCTGGCTCTTGTTCAGTCCTGGCATCTTCAAAACAAGTCTGGTGTCTTGTTCTCAAAGTGGGCTCCCCTGGGCTGTCACTGCGGTGGGCCGGGGGAGTGGGAGCAGTTCCTGGAGTCCCCATACTGCCTGCTGCCCCTACTCCCTGGAGACCCCCTTGGGCCTGCCGCCCTACAGCTTTAGGAAGGAGGGTGGCTGGGACTTCTGGTCAGAAGACCTTGTGGTGGGGGAGTTAGAGAGGATGCGGCCCTTATAGGGGGAGCAGATGTACCTGTTCTCTGTCACCGTGCTTTCCTGTGCCCCTCAAACCCTGGCCCCACCCTGCCACAGGTGGCATGCTCTCAGTTCAGCCGGAAGAGTCCCAGCTTGGCCTTATTAAAACTGGGATCCGCCGTAACTGCTAATTCCCCACTCTAACTGCAGCCTATGTACCTTCGGCCTGGGGAAACTAACTCATCAAGGCCCAGCGCCTCCCGGGCTGAGGAAGCCCCAGGCTCATTAGGGAGGCCAGGCTGGTCCTGATGGTTCTAATGAGCTGCAAAAACCATTCAGGAACAGGACAATTAGCAGAGAGGGTGTCTTCAATTCCCAGGGGAGCTTTTTCTATCTAATTTTGGAACCCAAAGGCCAAGGCATTTCTTGGGAAGGAGGCAAACAAACTGGGTCTTGTCTCTTGTGAATGTAAATGACGCCTGGGGCAACACTCTCCCACAAAGCAGGTGCTGCAGCCCTGAGTCTCCACACCTGTGAATGGGGAGGGAGGAAGGGAGGGATGGGTGGGTGGGACAATTGCTGGGGGCCACCAGGTGCTCAGAACAGGTTTGGGGACTGTGGGACTTGGATGGGGATGTGGACAGTGACATTCAGGAGTCCAAGTGAAGCCCGGTGGGGATTCTGGCCACTCCTGGGTCAAGAAGTTGGATCTGGGCAGAAGAGAGTCCTTGAATGGAAGGATATAAGGCCTGTGTCACTTTATTCTCAGAAACCATCCCCTGCCAGTGGCAGGAGGGCCAGGGGCTGCCGGGCCAGGGGCTGCCAGGCCAAGGCTCTCACATTGTCCCTGGCCCCCGCCCCACCTGGGAATTTGGAAGCTCCAGGATGTTTCTCCTGGCTTATTCACCCCAGTGGGTGAGTGGAGAGGACCTTTTACCCAGAACCTCCAGGAAACATTCCTGAGACTCATCTCCCACTGGGGCTGCTGGCCGTGCTCACCAGCTAGTCTCTCTGTGATTCTCAAAGGAAGTCAAGGGGCTGCGGACACCAGTGGACCAAACCAAACATAATCCTCAAGCAGAGATACTCAAAGCTCTCCAGGGCGTCTGGTCTCCCCCGGAGCCTGGTGGGCCCCTTGGAGCACCCAGGTGGGCAAGGACAGGATATCCTTGCTGGCAGGTAGGCAGCCACTGTCCCAGTGCTGGTCCCTGGGGCAATGATGCTTGGAATTAGTGACCCCAAAGCCACGTGCTCCCCTCTGTGTGTGGCAAGCAGTGGTTGGCTTGTCTCCAACTCGGTGGACACATCTGTGCTCTTGTTTCTTAGCTCATAGGCCATGGAGCTTCTCTTTTTCTTGGCACCCTAATTCCCTCTGCGTCCCCGCCATAGCACCTGGAGGCTTTCTTTCTACCCTGTTGGCTGCTCTCCTTTTCTGCCTCTCTCCAGCCCCAGGCTCAGGACCCTGTCCTCGGCTCTTATTCCTGCTCACTTTGAACCATCCCCAGGCAAAGCTATAAGGCCCTGGCTAGGATGATGGGCCCTGGCTCTGCAACTCCCGCCTTGAGCTTGGACTTGCCCACTTAGCATCTCTTCTGATCCAGAACTTGAGCTTGCTTTCCCTGTCCCTCTGCTCCTCCTCCCCATCCAGTCGCTCTTACTAGAGACCTGGAGCTGGCCCGGGGCTTTGTCTAGGCACCATTGAAAACAAACCCACCTGGAGATTGATCTTTCCAGGGAGTCCCACTAATGGCTCCCATAATGTGCCCAAGACACTGTAGGAAGGGAGATTCTGAGTGCCAGTGTCTGGGACAGGAGAAAGTATGCAAAAAGCTTGGGGCTTCTTAACACTCAATCAATCAAATATTGATTTGGAGACGCTGGTCACAAGGGTCGAGAGAGGAGACTGTGGAGCCAGCCTGGATACATTTCTCCTTTTCTGCCCACCACCAAATAATCCCTAGATCCTGTTTATTTTGCTTTTACAGGGATGGGTCTCACATCCATGCCTTCTCCTCCTCTCCACCACGACCTCCTAGCCCACATCATCATTTTCTCTTGCCCAGACCTTGAGCTGCTCCTGACTTGCTTCACCCCCATGTCTTCTTCAATGGGTTCTACACTCAGCATCAAGCACAGTCCCTGGCACCTAGTAGGTGCTCAATTAACCTTTATGCTTCCCCAGTTCCAGCAGGACCCAGTGGAGAAGCTTTGCTTCTCAAGGCATATTTCATGTCCCTGGATAGTGAAGATTATTGCTGCTATTTTTGGCTTGCTGGGAAGAAAATTTACTTCTTGTTATTAAAACTGGAGGAGAAAGGCTGTTTTATCAGATCAGGTAGGGATCACAGTGAGAACACCTCGTGTTTGGTCACATGTCCACCAAGTCTATGGACAAGGTTGGAGTGATCATTGTCATGGCTTGCCCTGTGCTTTTTTTTTTTTTTAAGCTTTTCATTTTGAAATCATTGTACATTTGCAGAAAGTTACATGCATCGTACACAGAGTCCCTCATAGGCTTCCCTTAGCTACCCTCCATCGTGGCATCTTACATAACTACAGAACAAATATCCAAACAGGAAATTGACATCAGTGCAATGATGTTAACTAGACTACAGAGCTTATTCAATTCTCACCATTTTTAAACTTGTAATCATTTCTCTCTGTGTGTTTCTATGCGTAGATTTCTGTAACCAGCAGCACAGAGCACTGTCCCAGCCTCACAAATGCACGCGCTTTTGCTACCTCTTTGTATGTGGTAATCTGTGCTCCCTGTCTTTAGTTTTGTCATTATGAGCATGTCAGAAATGGAGTCATAAACATGTGATCTTTTGAGGTTGACTTTTTTTCACTCAGCACAATTCCCTTGAGATCCATCCGGGTTGTTGAGGTATCAATAGCTTGTTCCTTTTTATGGTGGAGGAGTGTTCCACTGTATGGATGGACCGCCTTTTGTTCAACCGTTGTGAATCAAGCTTCCCTGAATGTTCACGTATAGGTTTGGGTGTGAATGTCAGTTTCCATTTCTCCAGGTAACTGTCTGAGCACGTGAGGGCTGGGTCGTGAGGTCCTGGTAGGATAAAGTGACAAACTATTTCCCAAAGTGCCTGTATCATTCTACAGTCTCACCAGCAAGGATGCGAGCTCCAGCGTCTCCGGATTCTTGCTTGCATTTGCTATTTTTTACTATAGCTGTTTTAATAGTTGTGTCGTGATATCTCATTCTGGTTTTAATTTGCATTTCCCTAATGGCTTAATGATGTGGAACATTTCTCCATGTGCTTGTTTACCGTCTCTATCTTTTCTTTGGTGGAATATCCGATCATGTCTTTGGCCCATTTTGTAACTGTGTTATGTATTTATTTATTTATTTTTACTGTTGAGTTTTTTATTGTTATAGTAAAAAATACATGAGAACCAACAATATTTCCTTTTTTTCTCTTGATGTTTGTCATAGTAATAGGCACAGTAAATTGATATGCACCCAGAAGTGTGTGACATGCCCACGTAGGGGTTTCGTGAGGACAACCTCTAGTTCTCGGGGTTTAAACATAAGAAATATTTATTTCTTGCTCACACAAGAAGCCAGAAGTGGGTTGGGAGGCTCTTCTTGGCAGCTTTTGCCAAGCAGGGACTGTGGGATCTTGCTACCACCTATCCCTAAGCTCCCCCTGGCCTCTGAGGGACCCTTCTCTCTCCTCCTCGGAGAGAGAAGGAGATGATGCAGGGGGAGTTTATTCTCGTTGTACCTTACTGCCCAGAATTTAGTCATGTGGTCACAAACCAACTTCAAGGGTGCCTGGGAATGTGGTGTCTCTGGGTGTCCAGGAAGAGGTGGTAGATTGGGTGAGCGTCATGTCCTTTTCTGTCACTGTAGCAGCATAAGAAGGGATAGCTGGGGGGATAGGCCTTGCTCAGATGGTGCTTGGCTCACAAGCCTGGGAGCCTGTAGCACCAGCCTGGGCTGAGGGGCAACCACTGCCTCTATTGCGGCTGTGCCAGCCTCTGTGGAGGATGCTGAGCCCTGGGGAGGGCCTTCATTTGGACCAAATAAGGAGTTGGCACAGAGGGTAATTAGCATCACTCACTTCCTTCCTTCCCTTCTGTTTCTTTCTTTCTTCTCCTCCTCCCCTCCCCCACCCCTTCTTTTTTTTTTTTGTTTTTGGCCACTGCATCCCAGTAAGGAGTCTTAAAAATGAAAGCATCTGGGCTGGAGCAGTGGCTCATGCCTGTAGTCCTAGCACTCTGGGAGGCCAAGGCATGAGGATCCCTTGAGCTCAGGAGTACAAGACCAACCTGAGCAAGAGTGAGACATCCTCCCGCTGTCTACTAAAAATAGAAAGTTAGCCTGGGGTGGTGGTGAGTGCCTGTAGTCCTAGCTACTTGGGACGCGGAGGTAGGAGGATTGCTTGAGTCCAAGAGTCTGAGGTTGGTGTGAGATCGGCTGACTCCATGGCACTCTAGTCTGGACAACAGAGTGAGATTCTGTCTCAAAACAAACAACAACAACAACAACAACAACAAAATAGCACCTGTTACCAAGAGCATATGGTACAATCAGCATGTACAAGGTCAGCAGTGTTGGGGAGGGCTGATCCATACCCCATCTGATGCTCAGCCCCATTTGACATCCAGTCAGCCAACATGCTTTATTTGGCCAGTGGGGTGTTTTTTCCTTAATTTTTTTATTCAAGTGCACTTTGAAATAATTTACATATAATAAAATGTGTAGATTTCTTTCTTTCTTTTTTTTTTATTGTTGGGGATTCATTGAGGGTACAATAAGCCAGGTTACACTGATTGCATTTGTAGGTAAAGTCCCTCTTGCAATCATGTCTTGCCCCCAGAAGGTGTGGCACGCAGCAAGGCCCTGCCCCCCTCCCTCCTTCCCTCTCTCTGCTTTTCCTCCCCCCACCATGACCTTAATTGTCATTAATTGTTCTCATATCAAAATTGAGTACTTAGGATTCATGATTCTCCATTCTTGTGATGTTTTACTAAGAATAATGTCTTCCACTTCCATCCAGGTTAATACAAAGGATGTAAAGTCTCCATTTTTTTTAATGGCTGAATAGTATTCCATGGTATACATATACCACAGCTTGTTAATCCATTCCTGGGTTGGTGGGCATTTAGGCTGTTTCCACATTTTGGCGATTGTAAATTGAGCTGGAATAAACAGTCTAGTACAAGTGTCCTTATGATAAAAGGATTTTTTTCCTTCTGGGTAGATGCCCAGTACTGGGATTGCAGGATCAAATGGGAGGTCTAGCTTGAGTGCTTTGAGGTTTCTCCATACTTCCTTCCAGAAAGGTTCTACTAGTTTGCAGTCCCACCAGCAGTGTAAAAGTGTTCCCTTCTCTCCACGTCCACGCCAGCATCTGCAGTTTTGAGATTTTGTGATGTGGGTCATTCTCACTGGGGTTAGATGGTATCTCAGGGTGGTTTTGATTTGCATTTCTCTAATAGATAGGGATGATGAACATTTTTTCATATGTTTGTTAGCCATTCATCTGTCTTCTTTAGAGAAGGTTCTATTCGTGTCTCTTGCCCTTTGATATATGGGATTGTTGGCTTTTTTCATGTGGATTAATTTGAGTTCTCTATAGATCCTAGTCATCAAGCTTTCGTCTGATTCAAAATATGCAAATATCCTTTCCCACTGTGTAGGGAAACCAGAAAAAAAACCGTATAGCTAAGGCAGTTCTTAGTAATAAAAATGTGTAGATTTCTAAGTGTGTAGTTCATTGAGTTAAAAAATACATACATACCCATGTAATCACTACCTCAATCAAGGTAGGGAATGTTTCCATCATCCAGAAACCTGACTCCTGCTACTTCCAGAGGCAAGCCCTGTGCTGACACACACCACCACAGCCGAGCTTTGCCTGTCCCGGGATCATGTTAGGGGCCCTGGAATGTGCTTTGCTCTGCTTCTTTCGTACGGCATCATGTCATACGCAATACCTATGTTGTTGCATATTTCATTGTTTGTTTCTTTTGATTGGTAATTATTAGTCCATGATATGAATATGCCATAATTCAGTTGATATGCACTTGGATTATTTCTAATTTTTGGCACTTATGAATAATGTGTACAAGTTTTTATGTGAACATACATTTTCTTCTTTTTTTTGAGACAGAGTCTCTTTTTGTTGCCCTCGGTAGAGTGCTATGGTGTCACAGCTCACAGCAACCTCAAATTTTTAGGCTTAAGTGATTCTCTTGCCTCAGCCTCCCAAGTAGCTGGGACTACAAGCACCTGCCGCAATGCCTGGCTATTTTTTGTTGAGGTTGTTATCATTGTTGTTTAGCAGGCCCAAGCTGGGTTTGAACCCATCAGCCTCAGTGTATGTGGCTGGTGCCGTAACCACTGTGCTACGGGCGCCGAGCCTGAACATACGTTTTCAATTTTCTTTGCTATGTTCCTAGGAGTGGAATTGCTGGGTCATATGGTAATTACGTTTAACCGAGCAACAACCTTACTTCTTCCCACAGTGGTTGCACCATTTTACATTCCCACCAGCAATGCATGTGGGTTCCAAGTTCTTCATGTCATCGCCAACTAACTCTGTTTCCTTCTTTTTCTTTCTTTTTAAATTACAGCCTCTTAGTGGCTGTGAAATGGTAACTTGTGGTTTTGATTTGCATTTTTCTAATGGCTAAGGATGTTGGGCATCTTTTAACATTCTTATTGACCATTTGTATATCTTCTTATAGTTTCATTTTTATGTTTCTATTTATTACCCATTTAACTAATTTTTGTGTAAGGTTAAGAGTTGAGGTTCAGTTTTCTCCCATACAGATGTCCAGCTGCTGTAGCACCATTTATTAAAAAGATGATCATTTTCTGTGTAGGAAGAATTCTAAGATGTTCCCTGGGGTAGGCAAAGTAATGCCTCCACAAAATGTTCCACATCTTAATTCCTGGAAGCTTGAATATTATTCTACATAGCAAAGACAAATTAAGGTAGCAGATGAAATTAAGGTTGCTGATCAGTTGATCTTAAAGTGCGAATATTATCCTGGATTATCTGGGCGAGTTCAATGTAATCATGAAGGTCCTTAAATGTTCAAGAGGGAGGCAGAAGAGAAGGTCAGAGTGATGTAACTTGCTAACAATTTGGCCTATCATTGCCAACTTTGGAAACAGAGGAAGGGACCATGAGCCAAGGAATGTAGGCAGCCTCTAGAAGGTACAACAGACAAGGAAACAGATTCTCCCTACAGTCTCAAGAAAGGAATGGAACCCTGCTGACACCCTGATTTGGGGCTAGTGAGACCCATTTGGACTTCTGAACTACAGAACTGTAAGACAATAAATGTGTATAGTTTTAACCACTAAGTTTATTAGTGTTTCTTTGTTATAGCAGCTATAGAAAACCAATATAGTCCCCGAGATCCCAGCCCCTTAGTGTACACACTTTATCTCCTCCTTGAGTGTGGGTGGGATTTATGAATATGAGGGCCATCACTTCTCTAACCTTATATGGCAAAAACGATTTTGCATATGTTATTAAAGTCTTTAATCAGTTGACTTTGAGTTAGCCAGATGGAAGATTATCTTTCATTGTGGCCTGACCTTAAAAAAGGTTCAAAGTAAGAGACATTGTCTTGTCTGCCTGAAGAAGCAAACTGCCACATTGTGGAGAGAACAGTGTGGTCTCTAGGAACTGAGGGCTTCAGTCCCATAATCAAGAGGAACTTGCTAGGAGAAGGATTCCAAGTTCCAAATGAGAATTGAGACCCCAATCAGAGGACCCAGGTACACCATGCCAGAACTTCTGACTTACAGAAATGTGTGAAATATATAATTATATGTAAAATAACAAATCAGTGTTATTTTGAGCTGCTAAATTTGTGCTAATTTGTTATGCAGAAATAGAAAAATAATGCATGTCCCCACAGAATTGTCTCAGCGTGTTGTTGAAAATCAGTTTAGCATATATGTTTGGGTCTGTTTCTGGACTCTGTTCTTTCCCATTGACCTGTGTGACTACCTTTTTACTAAAATGACTATCATTTGGATTACCATAGCTTTATAGTAAGTCTTGGAAATTGGATACTGGGAATTCTACAACTTCGTTATTCTTTTTCAATTTTGTTTTGCTATTTTAGGTCCTGTGAATGTTCATGCACATTTTAGAATCGACTTCTGCCTTCTTTCTTGAAGCTAGCCCTTACGTAAACAGTCTGATGAAAGAGACCACCATGCTGTGGCGAGCCATGTGTCGGAGCCCTGAGATACCAGACCTGTGACTAATGCCTTCTTGGCCCTTCCAGCCTGGCCCAGCTGCCAGCTGAAAGCAGCAGAGTGAGTCACCATCTGAAGGAGAAGAACCACCCAGCTGAGGTCAATTCACTTAGCAATAACAAAATAATTGTTATTTTAAGTTACTAAGTTTTGGGATTGGTTATGAGGCAATAGGATACTGAAAAGTATGGCTATTCACTTTTTCTATTTTTTCTTGTGTCACTTCTGGTAAGTTGTAATTTTTGAAGGAACTTGCCGATTCCACCTAAATTGTTGAATTTATAGCCAAAAACTTGTTTATAATGTTTTATTATTTTTCTTGTAATATCTGTAGGATCTGTAGTGATAGCTGCTCTTCCATCTCAGACATTTTGAGTTTACGTATATCAAAACATCACCTCATGTTGTACATCATAAATACAAAGAATTTTTATTTGTCAATAAAAAAAGATACTTTGTAATTTGTGCTTGTCCCTTGATCATCTTTACTGGGTCTTTTCAATTTTTGTTTTTGAGGCAGAATCTTTCTCTGTTGCCTGGGTTAGAGAATAGTAGTGTGATCATACCTCATAGCAACCTCAAACTCCCAGGCTGAAGCAATCTTCTGGCATCAGCCTCCTAAGTAGCTGGGACTACAGGCATTTACCAGTATGCCTGGTCTATTTTTAGAATTTTTTTTTGTGAAGACAGTATCTTGCTATGTTTCCCAGGCTGATCTCCTGGCCTCCTGCCTTGGCCTCACAAAGTGCTGGGATTACAGACATGAGCCACTGTGTCTGGCTGTTTTTTTCAATTTTATTAATTTTTTCAATGAGCTGTCTTTTGGCTGTTTTATTTTTCTCTCTTGTTTTTAAATATGTCACTGATTTTTGCTCTTTATTTTTTCTTCCTTTCTATTTACTGTGGGTTTAACATGTTCTTCCTTTTTAGATTACTAATGTATAAATTGGAATGAATGATTTTTTTTATCTTCGCTTTTTTCCCTATTATAGACATTTATACTTATGAATTTCCTTCCAAACGCTGCTTTAATTACATTCCATAACATTTGACTTTTTTTGGTTTTCATTATAATGCAGTTTAGATGTTTTCTAATTTTACTATTGATCTCTCCTTTTTCATATGAGTTAGTTAGAAGTATGTTATTTTCCAATATTTGGAAGGATTTTTTAGATATCTTATTGTTACTGATTTCTAACTTAATTCCATGTGCTTAAAAGACTTATTTTATGACCCAGAATATTTTGGTGACCATTACATGAGCACTTGAAAATAATGTTTATTTTGAAATTATACAGTGTGATATTCTAAAAAATGTCAATTAGATCAAGATTATTGATAGTGTTGTTCAAATCTTTTATATCCTTACCGATTTTTCCTCTCCTTCTTCTACAAATGACTGAAATAGAGGTGTTAAAATCTCCAGTTATATTGGGGAATTGTCTATTTATCTCTCTTTTCTTTTTTGTTTTCAGTTTTTGCTTTATGAGTTTTAAAACTCAATTATTAGGTCCAAAGTTAGAACTTTCATGACTTTCTTTTGTATTAACCGTTTTCTCATTATGAAATATCCCTCTTAATCTGTGGAGATACTTTTTATATCTTTGAAGTCTACTTTACCATAATTTAATAAGACCACACTGGCTTTTTTATTTTTACAATTTTCATGATATATCTATTTCTATTCTTTTACTTTCAACCTGTCTGTGTCTTTCTATTTTATATTCACATAGTTGGGCATTGCTTTTATTATTAAAAGATCTATTCTGATATCGCTGTCTTTAAATTAGTGTTTAGCTCATTTATACTAAATTATTGATAAGGCTGGCTTTAAGCCAATTATATAGTTATTTGCTTTGTGCTTGTCTCATCTGCTCTGTGTTCCTCTTCCTCTTTTGTCACCTTCTTTAGATTCATTGTATATTTTATTGCATTCTTTTATAAAATCTCTGCTATTAGGATTTTATATATTCTTTTGTTAATTTTTATTTTTTAGTAGTTTCAGGGATTACAGTATGGGTTCTTATCACAGTCTACTTATAATTAATACTGTTTCACTTCACGTATTACTACTCTTACTTAACAAATCTAGAAACTAATAACATGTAACTTTCTTCCCCATGCTTTGTGCTAGTGCCATAACTTAAAAAAAAAAAAAATATATATATATATAATAAACCCCACTTTATAGTGCTGTTACTTTTGCTTTACATGGATATTTGTCTTTTAAGGAAATTAAGAAAATATCCAGCGTTTTATTTATTTATTTTTATTTTTTGTGAAAAAATGATTTTTTAATATATTTTCTTTTCATTAATTACTTTATTAATTTATAAAGTAAATTTATAAATTTATACCTAGAAAACTGGTAAAGCATTCATTTCATTCTCTTAAAGAGGTCTTTCACAGAGCAAAAGGTTTTAATTTTGATGATGTCCAACTTACAAAAATCCAGTGTTTTAAATATGCATGTTTACCTTTTTCAGTGATTGCCGTTCCTTCTGGTAGATGTGTTTCCCTCTGGTATCTTTTCCCTTTAGCCTAAGAACACTCTAATATTTTAGGAGAGAAGGTCGCTGGCAACCAGTTCTGTCAAGTTTTGATCAGCTGAAAGGTCTTTATTTCATCTTCATGTTCGAAGAATATTATTGGTGGATATAAAATTCTTGGATTACATTTTTTTATTCTTTTTAGTACCTTTCTATGGTTGTCCGCTTGCCATTTTTTTTCCCAAGGAAAAGATAGTCATCATTTATGTCACTGTTCCCCTGTAACTTTTTTTTGTGTGTTATTTTGCTCTGGCTGCTTTTAAACGTTTTCTCTTTGTTTTTGATTTTCAGCAATTTGACTATAATGTGCTTACTTATGGTTTTCATTATATTTATCCTGCTTGGAGGGTTTCATTTAGTTTCTTGGGTTGGCAAGTTGATGTGTTTTGCCACACTTGTAAAAATCTCTTCAAAATATTTTTTCTTCCCATCCCATCTCTGCTCTTCTCTAATACTTGAATTACATTTATGTTCGTGTGCTTAACATTATCTTATAGGTTACCGACAGTATGTTTTAAATACTATTTTTATCTTTTTCTTCAGAGCAGAAATTTTTATGAATCTAGCTATTGTTTATCAGGTCTTTCTTCTACTGTCTTAAATTTGCTTTAAGTGAATCTAGTAAAATGTTGATTCTGACATTTTCTTTTCAGTTACAGAATTTCAATTTGTTTCTTTCACATAATTTTCTATTTCTCTGCTGAAATTTTCTATTCGTTCACTCATTAAGGCATCATATTTTTCTTTAAGTTCTTAATCATAGATCTAATATCCTTTTTAAAGCTCTTATCTATTGATTCTAACATCGGGGCCATCTCATGATCTGTTATCATCAACTGCTTTTTAAAAACTATGCACCATATTTCTTGCTTAGTTGCATGCTTACTAATTTTTTATTAAATGCTGGACATCGAAAATTATTCATTTAAAGGAATCTAGAGTATGTTTTCTTCCTGTAAAGAATTTTGAGTTTTGTTCTGGCAGACAGTGAATTTATTGGCAACTGTCTATGATCCTACCAAGGCTTGGTTTTAGATTTTACTAGGGCAGGGTCGTTGTTATATATTGCTGTGTAACAAGTTACCCCCCTCAAAACAACACCTTAAATCAACAACAAAAAGTTCATTATCACACTTTTTTTGAGAATCAGAAATCTGAGCATGACTTAGAATGGTGGTTCTGGTTTAGAGTTTCCCAGAAGGTTGTAACTGAGGGCTGCAGAATACGCTTGCACGCTTAACGCTTGTGCTTGTTTGCAGGCCTCTGCTCATTGCTGACTATTGGCCAGAGGCCTTGTTTGTCTGGCTTGGGCTTCTCTGTAGGGGGAACTACACCAGGGTATGAATTATAGGTGGTGAGCATCACTGGAACCATTTGGGAGCTGACTACCAGCTCCCTCAGGATCTAGGGTAGTCCTTACTCCAGGGTATGAATTTTTAACCTTTATACTATTGACACTTTCAGGCTGGAAAAATCTTTGTGGTGGTCGTGGGTGGGGGGGACTGTTTGGTGTACTGCGGGATGCTTAGCAGCTTCCACGGTCTCCACCCACTAGATGGCAGTAGCACTTCCCCTGATGACAGGCAAAAATGTCACCAGACACAGCCACATGTCCTATGGGGAGGGGCAAAATTGCCCCTACACCCAAACAAAGAACGGCTTCTCTAGGACATGCTCTTTATTTATGAGCTACAGTCTCTCTAGTGGCTCAGCTCAATGTTTTAAAGATGTCACCTTACTCTGGTTGGGCCAGGACTCCAGTGTCTCCTAATGCAGCGTGACCTTTAGTATCTTAGTTCTGCTTCCACCGGTATATCCGCTGCCCTCTGTGGGTCTTTTAGTCTTTCCCTGCACAGGTGCACCCCAGCTTTCAGCCCCAATCTGCAATCCCTCCCTAGGTAGTTCCCTCCTCTATGTTAGCCAGCTCTTTAAGTGTCAGGCGCCTCATCAGCTGAACTCTAATCCTTGCCTCCTCATCACAGCGTCTGTGAAGCTGGGAGATTACTGGCACACCCTCATCCTTGCTGTGGTCAGGTGATTGTCCTAGGTCAGGAGTTTTGGTGTACACAGGGCTCCCCTCACGTGCTCCATACTCCCAGGGACTGCAGACCTGAGCTGGCTGTTGTCCAGTGCTGGACAACACTTGCTGTACATATCTTGCCCATTTTTACAGCTATTGAGGTCAGAAGGACAAATAAGATGTTAACCACATCATCATGGTTGGAGTAGGAAACCCCAACGGAGTGTTGACTTTTTAAAAATCAGAAGATTCTATTTTAAAACTCATCTCTCCTTTGCTCTTGAAAATCCCAGCTGTCAGCATGGAATGGCCTATCCCCACAGCAATGTTTATCTGAATGGAGGGTTGCCCTTTGTCTTCATACTTAGGTTGTGGTTGTGCTTGACTCTGAATCAGACTCTTTTATAAAAAAGACAAAGATATATTGAGTGGATGGTATGATTTTTCTCACATATGTTAAACTGCCCTTGTCATTACTGCATTTGAATTGGTGACCCCTTCTTCCAAAATTTAGGGGCCTGGGGAGCAGATAAGATCCAGGCAGGGAAAACATGCTGGGGTCATCTGTCTTGTCCATAAATAAATTTCAGAGACTGTTTGATTAGAAGCAGCACATCTCCCACAGATTCACCAGACTGGGGTTAACCACCCAGCCACCACCAAGTAATTAAGTGAACAGAGTAGCTGAGGGGTTTGCTCTGATGTGGTTATCTGACCTCAGTCAGAAACTATCCATTCTTCTAGAGGGCTTCTCTGGCAGGACACACTTCAGTAGCAAGGGGCTGAAAGAAAATTCAAAAAGAAAAACATTGCTTCACACCTGTCGAGGTCATCACCTGATTCAATTCCTATCCCCACCCTGTCTGGGGTTCTCTATCCTAAATGGGAACGCATTTCCTTGCGGGAGACCTCATGTACAAAATCACAGAGATGATTATTAGATGAGCGAACAAGGAGGGATCATAGACTGTGCTGAAGTGGAACTTGCAATCTCAAATGCCTGGGAGGCCAAGTAAATGACATCCATGAATCAGGCCATATGTTGAGCAGGAGGGAGCGCTGGGGTCTGTGGCCTCTGGAGAGCCCATTCCCTGCTTAGGTGATTTGTTTCTAAAATTTTAAAACATGAGCAGGACAAACAAAACCACACCTGGCTTTGCTTGTCAACTGTTTGCAGATTCTGGCTCAAGCTTCCTGTTAGTTAAGAGAAAGACACCATTGTCAGTCTCCTCACATCTGGGGATGAGCCCAGTGTGGAGGGAGTTAGTTTCAGTAGCTTGGAACATTCCCAATGGATTCGAGGTGGGAGAGGGTAGCCCCAGGACAAAGAGCCCAAATCTGGCTTAATGGCTGCTCGGGGCTGCCCCTCAGAGACCTTCTGTGTCTCACAGACTAGGATTGGTGTCTTCAAGAGTTTTTCCCTTCTAGGTAGCTGGCTGGTGTTCAGTGGGGACAGGGCAGGGGGTGTGAAGTGGCACTCTAGGCTGGCCCGAAGGTTTCCCTGCACCTGCTTCAGCCAGGTCTCTCTCTCACAGGCCTGATCTTCCCATTCCAACCTGTGATCACAGCCAGGCTACAGGCCAAGGTCCTGCAGAAGTAGGGTAGGTGACAGGCAGTGGCCCACCTGAGCCATGGGGCCAGGAAAGGAGCTCACCCTGGACACTGTCCCCTCCTTGGCCACTGCAAACAGCCTCCTCTTCCTTGTAGCCACTTCCCCTCTTCAGGCAGCTAGAAACATCCTCTTTTCCTACAGTCCATTTTAATTCTCCACATTCTCCACTTCTGGCCCAGGCTGGTTTGTCATTGTTGTTACCTGATTGGTTACCTTGCAGTGTCTGTTTGTTACCTTAGATTTTTTTAAGTGTTCCTGAGAAAAATGGGCACTCTTGATTTCTAAATTACATATATATAATTTATATATATATATTTGAGACAAAGTCTCACTATGTTGCCTTCGGTAGAGTGCCATGGCGTCACAGCTCACAGCAACCTTGAGCTTAAGCGGTTCTCTTGCCTCAGCCTCCCAAGTAGCTGGGACTACAGGCCAGCTATTTTTTTGTTGTTGTCGTTGTAGTTGCCATTGTTGTTTGGCAGGCCTGGGCTGGATTCAAACCCTCCAGCTTCGGTGTATGTGGCTGACATCCTAGCTGCTGAGCTATAGGTGCTGAGCCTGAATAGTATATTTTTAAGAATATTGATTTCAATTATCTTCACAGATTCATAAAAACGCACTTCAATGCTATGTATGATTTCTAAAAACTATCAGAAAACAAGGACTAGCAGAAACTTCCTTAACTTCATAACAACTTCTAATTCCAAAAGCCTATAGAAGCCAGGGAACTTGGTGAAGACATTTAGAACCATCTCCATATCATATCATCATCTCCACCATTAGCACCATCTTTGGGATCTAACACTCTAAGTCAGTGATTTTCAACCAGTGTGTCATGAGAGGATCTTACGTACCCCTTGAAAAATTTTAAAGATCATTAATTGAATTATTTTTGAAAGAAATTCAAGGCACAGTAAGTATATTCTTTTTCCTTAACTCTTTTTTTTTTTTTGATCAGCATCATTTAAGTGTGCCGTGGAAGTTAAACTATAGGTTCAAATGTGCTGTGAGATAAAAAATGTCAAAAAACACTTCTCTAAGGGATGATATGGCATAAGACATGTCAGGATCAGAAGCAAAAGATAAAATCCTCATTGTTTGCAGATAATATCACCTATACTCTATATTAAGCTCAACTGAAACACAGACAAAATAATACAACCGCTAGGGAGCTTAAGCAAGGTTTTTGGATACATGCTCAGCTCACAGGTGCCACCAGCTTCTCTCTACTTATGCAACAATCAACTCAAACATAAGTTATGGAGCCTCTTGGGGGCTGCGCGGAGGTGCTGGGAAGGTGACATCCTGGAGACGGCATGGCAACTCTGTGCCACCCCCAACCCCATGTGTTGGCCTCTGCATCTCTGTTGTGTTGTTTCTGAGTTTTAATTAATTAACTTAATGAGACCGAGTCTCACTCACTGCGTTGCCCTGGATAGAGCTCTGTGAGCCCAAACACCTGGGCTCCAGCCATCCTCTTGCCTCAGTCTCCCAAGTAGCTGGGACTACAGGCGTCTGCTATGTTGCCTGGGTAATTTTTCTTTTTTTAGTAAAGATGAGGTCTCACTCTTGCTGAGGATGGTCTCAAACTCCTGAGCTCAAGTGATCCACCAGCCTTGGCCTTCCAGACTGCTAAGATTTCCGAGTTATTTGTAATAAACTGGTGAACAGACTGAAGGCAAAGCCTCTAAATACTTAACTAAAAAGTGGGGCTCTTTTTATTGATTCAATCTGGGGACTGGAAAACACAGAAAACTCCTTGCTCTGTACACGTAGAGCAGCGGCATTTCCAGTACTACTGCAATGTTGTGTATTGAAGCAATAACAGAGTTTCTCTGAACAGTCCTCAAACAGCTGGCTGTTACCAAATCCCTTTGGTCTTATCAAATGATGAGACATTGACAGTCAAATAAATTATCTTTACGGAAAATTGAAGTGAAGAACCATGTATGTAGTAAATATATTGTAAAAAAGTTAATATTCAAAACATACTTACAAAAGCTAACTATATAACTAAAACATGTATATCCCTATAATATTCTGAAATTAAAAAAAAATCTTATAAAATTCTTTGTAGGAAAAAGTTCTTAATGAAAAGTAACCAAAAAATGGAAAAGACAAGTCACCATTTGCAATAGCAAAAACATAAAAAGCATCCTGAAGTCAACCTAACAGGCAGGACTTCTCTATAGAAGAGTAGAATGTCCTAGTAAAGAGCGTAACAGGTGAGATGCCTCAATGTTACAAGGCTCGCAACTCTTTCAAGATTCATCTTGAAATGCAGTCCTGATCAAAACCCTAGCTAGAATTGTCAAGGAAGTGAATAAACATCATTATGAAATTTATGTGGAAGAATCAACGTATAAGAAAAATGCTTAGTAAGAAAAATATGTTTGTGTACCCCTCAAATTTATATGTTTCAACCTAACCCCCAATGTGATAGCATTAAGAGGTAGGGTCTTTGGCAGGTGATTAGGTCATGTGGGTGGAACCCTCATGAATGGTATTAGTGCCCTAATGAAACAGACCCCAGAAAACTCCCTTGGTCCTTCTGCTGCGTGAGTAGACAGCAAGAAGGCACCATCTATGAATGAGGAGGAAGACCTCACCAGACCCCAAATCTGCCAGTGTCTTGATCTTACACTTCCCAGTCTCCTAGTGATGAATTCTTATTGTTTACAAGCCTCCCAGTTAATGGTATTTTGTTATAGTAGCTTGAACAGATTAAGACAAGACCAAATTCAATTTTGAAAAATTTTAAGTAACAGAATAGCAGAGAATAGGCAAGACAATTTCTGAGCAGATGTCCTGGCACGCTGCAAAGGATGGTCATGGCGACAGTGGAGGCCAGGACATTAAGACCACAGAATGAAGAGCTCAAAACTAACTTAGGGTACACAGGAATTTGAAGTACAATAAAGGTGACACCACCAAGGAGGGTGGGGGAGGGGCCGGGCTTCTTAGAGGATGAGGCTGGGAAAGCTGGCTGGCTTTGAAGCTGGACTTCTGCTTTACCCCAGCATCCCAGGTGGCCTCTGGATGGATAAAAGGAAGGGAAAGCTTTAAAGCTGGTAGAAGAATATGCCAGACAATGTTTTTGTAGACTAAAGCTAGAGAAAGACTTCTTAAATAAAACTCTCCACAAGCAAACTTTAGGTGAAAATGGATGGATTTGGCTAAATTAAAGTTCAGTGTTCAGTGAAGAACGCCACAGCCCATGTCAACAGAAGGAGGACTGGGAGAAGAGGTTTGCGATGCCTGCAGATGCTGAGGAAGGACTATTAGAGTGTAGAAAGGTGTACTGCCAGTCTTCACAAAGAGACATATAACCCAGTAGGAAAACTAGAAGGGAGAGGAGGAAGGGTCTTCAGAAGGGGATGCCCAAATGGCCAGCAAATGTCTGAAGAGACTCAAGACATGCCAGCCATCCAGAAATACAATGATGAGATGCTCTGTACACTTAGCAAAGTGGCAACATTGAAAAGGTGTATGGTACTGAGTGTCAGTGAGGTTGTGTGCTGAAATGCTCAGCGCAGCTTGTGCAGGTGCAGGGGGTACAGCCATCATGGCAGGCAGTTGGGTAGCATTTAGCAAGATTGAGGGTGTCCAGGCCTATTAATCCGGGAATCCTCGGGACATGCATTGCTTCTGATAGCAGGGACCATGGCCCCGGGAATGTTACAGGTTCAACATGGATGCAAATTTTTCTTTTTTTTTCTTTTTCTTTTATTAAATCATAGCTGTGTACATCAATATGATCATGGGGCACCATACACTTGGTTCATAGACTATTTGACACATTTTCATCTCATTAATTGACATAGCCCTCCTGGCATTTTCTTAGTTACTTTGCTAAGACATTTACATTCCACATTTGCCAAGGCTCACATGTACCCTTGTAAGATGCACCACAGGTGTGATCCTTTCAATCCCCCTCCCTCTACCCACCTCCCCCCTCCCTCCCCACGCTTTCCCCCTTCCCCCTGTTCTTAGGTTGTAACTTGGTTATAGCTTTCATGTGAAGGTCCTAAGTTAGTTTCATAGTAGGGGTGAATACATTGGATATTTTTTCTTCCATTCTTGAGACACTTTATTGAGAAGAATATGTTCCAGCTCCATCCATGTAAACATGAAAGAGGTAAGGTCTCCATCTTTCTTCAAGGCTGCATAGTATTCCATGGTGTATATATACCACAATTTGTTAATCCATTCTTGGATCGATGGGCACTCGGGTTTTTTCCATGACTTAGCAATTATGAATAGGGCTGCAATAAAGATTCTGGTACAAATATCTTTGTTATGATGTGGTTTTTGGTCTTCTGGGTATATGCCCAGCAGAGGAATTACAGGATTGAATGGCAGATCTATTTTTAGATCTCTAAGTGTTCTCCATATATCTTTCCAAAAGGAATGTATTAGTTTGCATTCCCACCAGCAGTGCAAAAGTGTTCCCTTTTCTCCACATCCACACCAACATCTCTGGTCTTGAGATTTTGTGATATAGGCTAGTCTCACTGGAGTTAGATGGTATCTCAAAGTAGTTTTGATTTGCATTTCTCTGATGATTAAAGATGATGAGCATTTTTTTCATATGTCTGAAGGCCGCTTGCCTGTCTTCTTCAGAGAAGTTTCTTTTCAAGTCCCTTGCCCAGCCTGTGATGGGATCCCTTGTTCTTTTCTTGCTAATGTGTTTGAGTTCTCTGTGGATTCTGGTTATTAAACCTTTGTCAGAGACATAACCAGCAAATATCTTCTCCCATTCTGTGGGCTGTTTGCTTGCTTTACTTACTGTGTTCTTGGCTGTGCAGAAGCTTTTTAGTTTGATCAAGCATGGTATTGGCACAAAAACAGAGAAGTAGATGTCTGGAACAGAATAGAGAACCAAGAGATAAACCCAGCTACTTACCGTTATTTAATCTTCAACAAGCCAATTAAAAACATCCAGTGGGGAGAAGATTCCCTATTTAACAAATGGTGCTGGGTGAACTGGCTGGCAACCTGTAGAAGACTGAAACTGGATCTACACCTTTCACCACTAACCAAGATAGACTCTTACTGGATTAAAGACCTAAACTTAAGACATGAAACTATAAAAATACTAGAAGAGAGTGCAGGGAAAACCCATGGAGAAATTGGGTTGGGTGAGTTTTTTATGAGAAGGACCCCCCGGGTGATTGAAGCAAATTTTGGCGCATGATGTAGGGCAAAGAAACACTGAGTGAGTTGTTCGTACAGTTCCACGGACAGAGCTCAAGAACAATGCCGAGAGAGAGGGGAGCTCAGAGGCCAACATTGTTTATGTAAGTCAACAACACAGGTGCAGTTCCGCCCCAGCGCTTCACAGGGAAGCATGCGTCTTTAAGGACAGGCCATACTATGCGCCTGTTGAGGGAGGGGATGACACGGGGGATATGAGGAGAGGGAAGAATTACGTGGGAAAAAATAAGTTGTGTTAACAAAAGCTACGATCTCAGGAGTGTGGTGTTAGCACAGATCTCTGCAGCAGAAAGACAAATAATTGAAAGACAAGCAATTTCCAGGTTTTAAAGTAAATTCACGAAAGTTATTACTTCCTATATGAAGGAGCTGTTAAGTAGGTATGGATGGAAGAATTTTATTTTAATCCATGCAAAAAGAAGCTTTAACCCATATGATACCCCAGACATTGTGAGGGATTCCTGATGATTTTAAAGGTAATTGAAAAATTAAAAGGAGAAGGACCTTTTGCCTCGTCACACTCCTGAAAGCAAGATGGGTCACCAGCAGCTGTACCGGAGCCACCCGTGAACATTCACTCGGCCGGGTTCTCACTCTTGCTGAATCTGCTCCACCCTGCACACCCTGATCTGGAAACACAACCTCAACGTGCGCCGCCAATATTTCCGTCAGTATGCAAAGGATATGGGCTTCATGAAGTCCGACTAAGTCATCTTCCTTGAGTGGATTATCCAAAGGGCCAATGCAGGGAATGAAACCATTCTAACTCTTTGTATATAAGATAAACTTTTAAAAAACGTTAAAAAAAAAAAAGGTGGGCGGCGCCTGTAGCTCAAAGGAGTAGGGTGCCGGCCCCATATGCCAGAGGTGGTGGGTTCAAACCCGGCCCCAGCCAAAAACTGCAAATAAATAAATAAATAAATAAAAGGAAAAGTACTTTTGTGTTGTCTCAACTCCGGAAAGAAGAAAACAAGAGGCAACAGCAGTGAGGATGTGAGGGTGCAGTGGCTGAGACGCTCCCGGTGTCAGGAGCCACGTGGTGTGCAGGAGTGTCACCGCGGCCGTTTTCTCTGTTGCTCACAGCCACCAACCCCTACTTCCGTTTCACAGATGGCTCTTGGCTCTTACAGAGGAAGGTAAAGGCCTTACCTGAAATTGGGGAGCAGCGTGGATGGACTTTGCATCCGGAGCCTGTGCCGAGACCTAGCCACGTGGCAGGGGCCCAGGAAACAGCATCATAAAGGTGACACCATAATGGAATGGTACACAGCAAGGCACAAAACAGCCACACATGAGAACTAAGAGCCCCATGAAGAGGATGAGGAAAATTTACACAAATATAAGGACTCATTAGAATGCTAATTCTCCAGAACAACGTGTTCAAAGTAAGTGAAGGAGTTTATGGAAAAAGAAACTGAAATCATAAACCATGGCTCAAGAAGCATTTTACTTGGTAAGTCCTTAAAGAATTAGCAATCGCTAATGCATTACCACGTCACACGGTTATTAGCCCATTAATAAATGCATGTTATGAAAGTCCAGTTTGGTGAGAGCATGAGGGACAGGCCTGGATCGCGGTGGAAGCTGGGTTGATGCGCAGACGCCTCCTGCTGCGAATCTAACTGTTAGAATCCTGCTGTGCCCTGAAGATGCCTTTGGTTGGAGAAGGTGCTGCCCCTGCAGATGAGAACATGACCAGGTCTCAGGACCTCTCTGCACACAGACTCCTTTCAGAAATGATTACATCCTATGCTTGCTTCCGCGGTACACACATAGAAATCAGTATGTCCAGTTTAAGACCATGACCTCCACTCTGAATGTGGCTGATGTTCCCTCAAGTGAAGCTGCCTTCCCTATTTCTCTGTCTAGCACCTCTCCCCAGCTGCCGGCCTAACCAGGGAGGCCGGCTTCACACCCTCGGCCTGGGCAGTGTTGGAAGCCGTCCTCTCACTATGGCCCTTTCATGGCTCCTTGAAACTTCCCCGTTCTCTGTAACTTATGTGGTGGGGGCGATGCACCTTTTCCTCTGCCGGCCTCTCCCGGTGTCCCCGGTGTCTGTTTTTTCCTGTAAGTTTTTCCTGCATGCAGCTTCCTCTTTGAGTTCCTTTGTCCTCTCAGGCTGAGGGTCTCCAGGAGTGTCTCGCATCCTTGGCCCTGTGGGACTCCCGGAGGGAGGCTGCTCCCCCTGGCACAGCCTGCTCAGAATCTGCTCCCATGGTGATGGCTGTGCAGATGCTGGCTCCCACGTGGGAGTCAGACACCAGGCCTTGGTGCCCCAGGCCTCCAGGTGACCCCATGGCTAGAAGTGAAGGAAGTGGGGAGAAGGGAGCATTCATAGCAAGGCGAAGGCTCTCTCCAAGTACATACGCCTGAAACTGTCTCTTCCTCAGCCTCTTCTTGCAGCTTCTGTATGTTTTCCTAGACGGCGAGGGAGTTGAGGAATTGGCACACAGGCTGGACTTTGGAGTCTGTACGTACTTTTGAATTCCATAGTGATTGCGTCTTGTAGTGGCCATTCATTCAGCTTACATGCTTGAGCCCTTCTGTGTCTTGGGCCTACCACACGAAGGTCTCAAGAAAGCGAAGGTGCCTGATATGGACTCTGTCTTGAGGATTCAAGGATGCAAACTGGGTGAGCAAAAAAGGCAGATCTGCCTTATGACCTCAAGGTGAGCTGACTGCATGCTTAACATGTTCAAGCCCAGGGCTAGGCAGCAGTGTCTGCTAGGAATCTGCCTTGTAAGTGACAGAAAATCCCGCTTAAACAGGGTTAAACTCTAAAGGGATTTATTGATTCGTGTCACTGACAAGCCCGGAGATAATCTCTCGGGCTGCACGTGAGGCTTGATCCAGCCGTTCAAACGATGTCACTAAGAACCATCTCCAGTCCTCTGGGATTCTCTTTCTTCTGCTGCTGGAGTCATCCTTGGCCTGGCTCCCACCGTGGAAGTAGATAGCCACTGTGGTTCTCCCGTGCTACAGCAGGTACCCGGGACGCAGGCAGGTAACTGCTCTACGGAGCTGCACTGGGATTAGCGGAAACAAATCCGCGTCTGAAGACCCCAAAGTGCAACCTCTTGCTATTCTACTGCCTCCCAGTGGGTACGTGGCACCCCCTCCCTCACCCCTTCCCCAGTCAGTGACGCAGACTCAGAGACCAGACCATGCAGTGCTTGTACCGGAGACCAGCAGGGTGCGCAGAGCTGTGGTTGGTAGCCCATTTCAGGAGCACGGGCCAGGCTGGGTAACAGGCCTGTGCGTCAGGCTAAGGCAGTTGTCCTTTATCTCCTAGGGGGAGAATGGGAAGCAATGGCAGCTTTGCAGCAAGGACACAGAAGGATTGGCTCCAGGATTTGGGGAGAGCACCGGGAATCTGAGTGGAGGTGATACCGGAATTTCGCTCCAGTAGGTTCTTGGTCTCGGTGATTTGAAGAATGGATCTGCGGACCATAGATCAGTGGTAAGACAGGATTTATTTACAGAAAAGAATACAGATGCGCCAG
The DNA here is from genome assembly GCF_027406575.1 of Nycticebus coucang. Lineage (NCBI taxonomy): Eukaryota > Metazoa > Chordata > Mammalia > Primates > Lorisidae > Nycticebus > Nycticebus coucang. Next base: position 84,522,686 of record NC_069796.1, read on the forward strand.
AGCTCCTGGCCGAGAGAGAAAACCCAAGTTGGGAGAAAAGCTCTCTCCCTCTCTGTCTGTGTCTAGGCTCTTTGTCTAGGGGTATATATAGTCTCAGGGGGCACTCGGTAGTTATATTTAGCCTGTCTGAGACATGTCTGGGTCATGTCTGGCCCTCGGTAGTTACATTTAGTGGGGCTTGGTAATTACATTTAGCATGTCTGGGACATTGTGTCTGGGACATGTCTGGGTTGTGTCTGGGACAATGTGTCTGGGTCACAAATGAATGGCTACGATCCCTTTCATTCTCAGGCCTAGGAAATGCCCCCCTACCCCGCCCACCTTCCAGCCCGCTGGTTCTGCTGCCTGCTGCCACTGCACCAACACCGCCAAGGTGGAGGCAGCCAGTCTGTGCCCCCCAGCTCCAGGAGCTGGCTGGGATGCCACTTGTCCTGTATCAGAGGGACAGGAGTTGGGTTGGTACTAAGGTTTCCCACCTTGAGGACCCATCCCTCAGCTGGGATGTGCATCCCTGGGCACCAGGCAGTGTCTGGGCATTGTGCCGCAGCACCACCATACTGATCCTCACCCTACGCTGTGGGCTGGGGGTTGTCACTGCCATTGAATGGACAAGGAAATGCAAATTCCCAAGAGTGGGTGGGTTATAGTACATCCTCTAGGGTACCGCTGTGTGTGGCTCTGTGTCAGGCACTCCATCCACAGTGTCTCATGGCGCATTGGAGGCCTTCCTGATGCTGCCCTTGTGCTTCCTGTCACCACTGAATGTAAACCAGGATGTTGGGTGGCTGCTCCATCTCTCCAGTCCTCCCCTGTGTCTCTTTCCTCCCCCATGACTGGGCCCCGAGGGTCTTCACTTCCAGCTGGGCTCATGATGGCACCACAGCCTGTCCCTGGCCCCAGCTGCAGATCATTTCCATCCATTGACTTCCAGAGTCTGCAGCAAGCCTGAGCAGTCTGCAGGCCGAGCCTCTGCCCAGCTGGACATGATGCCGAGCTCCAGGGTGACCCTCCACTCCACAGTCCCTATGTCCCACCCATTATTGATGCTTGAAGGGACAAGTGTTCTGGTTACTGAAAACCACAGAGGACTCTTCACCTGGTGCATCCTGTGTCCCTCTCACATCCCTCGTCCCCATGCGAAGTCCTGGCTTTGCTTCTGCCCAGTTGCTGCATACTGTTCATCAGCTGGCTAAGGGGATATGAATTTTTTCCCAATCGTGCAGGGTCTGGTGAAGGGTCTGGAATGATGAAGACTCATGGTCACATTTAGGACATGCACAATCCCTCTTCTGAATTCTAGACAAAAATCTTCCCAGGGTGACATCTAAACCCCTCAGGCTGTCTGGGTTCCACGGCCCCTCACTTGCCAGGTCACATGCTTAACACCTGCCCGTCCTGGCACAGGTGTCCCAGCAGAGAGGGGCCTGCAGGGACTGGAAGTGTGTTTGTGCTCTTCTGAAGCTGCAGCTGTTGCATCCACACCAGGCTCCTCTGGGCTCCTCTCCCTTTGTCAGTGGTGAAGGTCTCCCTCAGTTATGTAAATGGGGGTGAGCCATTTTCATGGTCCTGCAGCAGAAGTGAGAAGATGGCTTTTCTGAGTGATTTTAAAAACTGCCTCACTCCTTGTGGATACAGTTGGTGCCTGGAGAGGAGGTGGGTGGCTCTGGGTTAAATGAGTATAATGATGGGAATCTTCCTGCTTCCAGAAGATCTCTGCACCGCCTCCGAGAAGGCAGCCCGCCAGCCTGCCAGCCCGCCAGCCCGCCAGCCCGCTCTGGATCTGGCCCCTGTGGTTGGTTTTGCCTGTATGAGCAGCATCTCCCCTGCCTGCCTGCCCTGTGCTCCAGATCACCTTGAGGGATAGAGAGAGGGGCGCAGGTCCACGCCCCCCACACCTTTGTTCATGCATCCAGTGAGGCCTGACAGTGTAGACATGGCTGGTCTGGCTAGTAGCCACCCTCACAGAGAACAGCACAGGAGCTTTAGCAGACAGCCCAGGCACCGGGTTGGGCTCTTCTCCCTGCACCCTCATCCCTCCCCTCTGCACCCTCCTCCCCAGGGTCCCTCCCCATGTCTCCCCCAGCTGAGTCCCTCCTCCATGTCCTCCCCCAGCTAGGCTCCTCCCCTCTGCACTGTCCCCCAGCTGGGCCCCTCTTCTCTGCACCCTCCCCTAGCTGGAACCCTCCCCTCTGCACCTTCCCCCAACTGGGCCCCTCCTCTTGCATCCACCCCCAGCTGGGCTCATCCCCTCCGCACTCTCCTCTAGGTGGGTCTTGCCCCTGCACCCTCCCCCAGCTGGGCCCCTCCTCACTACACTGTCCCCCAGCTGGCCCCCTCCTCTCTGCACCCTCCCCTAGCTGGGAACCTCCCCTCTGCACCCTCCCCCAGCTGGTCCTCTCCTCCTTTGCACCCTCCCCCAGCTGTGCCCCTTCCTCTCTGCACCTTCCCTCAGCTGTGCTCCTCCCCTCTGCACCCTCCCCTAGTGGGTCCCTCCCCTCTGTACCCTCCCCCAGCCGTGCCCCTCCCCTCTGCACCCTCTCCCAGCTGGACTCCTCCCCTCTGCACTCTCCCTCAGCTGGGCCCCTTCCTCTCTGCACCTTCCCTCAGCTGTGCTCCTCCCCTCTGCAACCTCCCCTAGTGGGTCCCTCCCCTCTGTACCCTCCCCCAGCCGTGCCCCTCCCCTCTGCACCCTCTCCCAGCTGGACTCCTCCCCTCTGCACTCTCCCCCAGCTGGGCCCCTTCCTCTCTGCACCTTCCCTCAGCTGTGCTCCTCCCCTCTGCACCCTCCCCTAGTGGGTCCCTCCCCTCTGTACCCTCCCCCAGCCATGCCCCTCCCCTCTGCACCCTCTCCCAGCTGGACTCCTCCCCTCTGCACTCTCCCCCAGCTGGGCCCCTTCCTCTCTGCACCTTCCCTCAGCTGTGCTCCTCCCCCTCTGCACCCTCTCCCAGGTGGGCCCCTCCCCCCACCAGGTGGGCCCCTCCTCTCTGCACCCTCCCCCAGCTGGGCCCCTCCCCCCACCAGGTGGGCCCCTCCTCTCTGCACCTTCCCTCAGCTGTGCTCCTCCCCCTCTGCACCCTCTCCCAGGTGGGCCCCTCCCCCCACCAGGTGGGCCCCTCCTCTCTGCACTCTCCCCCAGCTGGGCCCCTCCCCCCACCAGTCAGGCCCCTCCTCTCTGCACTCTCCCCCCGCTGGGCCTTGCCCCTGTGCCCTCCCCTTAGCTGGGCCCCTCCCCCTGTGCATCTCCACTGCAGAGGAGGGATCACAGAGGACGGGCCTGGACTTCCCTGACTTGCTGTTATTGCCTGTGATCACCAGCAAGTGGGGGCTGTGGCTGTGCCCTCTAGGCCATACCTGGACATTATTTGAGGGTAGGGAAACACCATGAATGTGGCACGGAAGGTTTGTTCTCAGCTAGGCAAGGCCCCTCCTCCATGAAGCCCTCACCCAGTGACTCCCATACTCAGAGCATCCAGAGGCCTCTCAGCACTTCTGGTGCTCACGGTGGAAACACTAAGGTGCTGGAACAAAAGCAAGTGCCCAGCAGCAGCCAACTTAAAGAACGCCTCCCGGCATGGGCCTCTGCCAGCCGCAGACTTCCTTCCTGCCGGCCCACTTGTTCTGGAATCAGGTTCGCTCACTGTCCTGCTGAAAACCCTGCAAAGGCTTCCCAGGACTGAATAAACCCCAAAGTCTTCAGCATGGCTGATAGGGCCACACACTGCTGCCTGTCCTCGCCTCCTGCTCCACGCTCCCCACGCACTCTGCTCCAGCCACGTAGGCACTTTTCTGCCTCTTGTTGCTGCCCAGGGTCTTTATAGTTTGCTCCCTTCTGCTTGGAGACCTTCCCCCAGATAGCCAAATGGCTGGTGCACCCGCTCAAGCAGCAGCTTCTTAGAGCAGCTCCCTTCTTATGCACTCATTTGTTCAAAAAGTGTATGTTGAATCCCTTCCAGGTCCTAGACACTGAGCACATAGCAGTGAAAAAAGCCAAGTCTCTGCCTCCAGAGCACACATTCTAGAGGGTACATATAGAAAACAGACCAACACATAGATAGACAGCATGGCAGATGGTGACACGTGTTCGGGAGAGGACAAGGTGGGGTGGGTGGGGGTATGCAGGTGCAGTAGGGCCAGCTGCGGGAGGCCTCTGGTAAGTCCAACAGTTGAAATGACACCTGAAGAAAGCGAGGAGGTCGTCTCAAGGCCAGCGGATGGAGGTGGGTTTCAGGCACTGGAGGCAGGAGTGGGCACAGCCTGTCTAGGGAAGGGCAGGGAAACCTCTGGGCAAGAGTGGGGCAAAGTGAGCTGGGGGAAGGGTGAGAGGTGAGGACGGAAAAATACCCCCTCCATGGGCTCCGTTATAGGCTCTCAGAACTCACCCTGGTCACCTTCTGGGGGTTGAGGCTCAGACCATGCCGTGTCGTCATGAATGTCCTACTCACTCAGGCCTATGGCCCCCAGCTCCTGGGTACCACCTGCCAGCGTGTCCCCCTGTATACCTGCAAAGGAACATTACCAGCGAGGGTGTGGACACCACCCCCAGGTTGCAGCTCAGGAGCCTCCATAGAGGGTTTGGTGCTTTACTGGGAGAGAAGGCAGCTGTGCCTGGTGGGTGAGCTCAGTCATGTGTTCCTTCGGGAGTCCTCCAGGGTCTGAACTGGGCTGTGCAACCCATCTTTAGGGGCTTGGCAGAAGCTCGGGATGAGTTAGGATTCTTGTCTGCAAATGTCAGAAGCCAGCTCAAACCAGCTCTGCTCTCAGAACCAAACTATTAGTGCATCCAAGGGACCCTGGCCAGAGGCTCCACATGTCCGGACCCTCTCGTCCACTTCTGGGACCTGCCCCAGGCTAGCTTCTTCCCCTCCAGGTTCCTGACAGCGGCAGATCTTTTTTCAGATTCTCTCCTCCCAGAAAAATATGTGCCTTGGGTCCAGTTAAAAAACACTGAGGAGGGCGGCGCCTGTGGCTCAGTCGGTAGGGCGCCGGCCCCATATACTGAGGGTGGCGGGTTCAAACCCAGCCCCGGCCAAACTGCAACCAAAAAAAAAAAAATAGCAGGGCGTTGTGGCGGGCGCCTGTAGTCCCAGCTACTCGGGAGGCTGAGGCAAGAGAATCGCTTAAGCCCAGGAGTTGGAGGTTGCTGTGAGCTGTGTGAGGCCACGGCACTCTACCGAGGGCCATAAAGTGAGACTCTGTCTCTACAAAAAAAAAAAAAAAAACACCGAGGAAGGATGCTGATTGGTCCAGGTTGGGTGGACTGTCCACTCCTGCAGCAGAGGGTGGGGCACTCTGTCAGATTGGCAGGTCCCCTCCCAACCAGAGATAGGCAGTGTCCTCAAGAGGGCAAGGGCTGGGCTAGGCAAAACAGGACTGGTCTGTACCCTGCCCCTGCACAGAAGTTCCTGGCTTGTGGCTGAGACCCTTCTCACAGCTGCTCAGATGTAGGGAAGAAAGACAAAACCACTGACCTCACAATTTGGCACACACCAGAATCTGAGACTCCTGACACCCGTGTTAACATCCACCAGCAATGACTGTGCCCCTGTGTCAGGCCCTTTAGATGAAAGCCCAGCACAGGTGTGAGTCTTCCCATAGGTATGACTATTCCCATTTTTCATATGGGTGACTCTTGGAGGCAAAGTCACCAGCCTGGCAGAGCCACATCTGGATCTAGCATCTGCTTGTGTCTAAAAACTTGGGCTCTTTTCTGCCACCCATGGACACAGGTAGAAAAAGATTCTTCAAAATGCCAGTGTGATGGAAATAAAACAATAAATTGTAAACACAGAAAAAGGAAAATAAATAAGCCAGATGGAATTATCGGACAGCTTCCACAATAAAAGGGTGAGATAAAACAGGAAAAGACACACAACGCTTTTCGAAAGTTAAAAGTAGAGGAGTAAATAGCATTAGCCAACAGAACAAACAAGACCAGAGAAATTGTAAAATAGGGTAATTAAAAATACGTGAATCCAGATGATCCAGCAGGAAGGGCTGGAAGCTGCCTGGGGCTGGGCTCCAGCCTCCCACATCCCCCACATCCCCCTTCCCAGGCCAGTGGCTGGTAACACCCCACATTGGCAGTGTGCCAAATGAAGGGCTTACAGCCAGTCAGGCTCCCTGGCTCTGGAATTGGGGACCTGGACCACACAAGCTGCTGCCCTATAGGAGTTCAGACCAGACAGGGAGCTGGTGGGCCCGGACTCCCTCCTCCATGGGTCTGGGTTCAGGGCCCACTTCTCTAGCTGATAAAAGTGAATGAGGATAATCCCTTCCTGATTCAAGTACTTTGCATCTTCATGAAGCATCGTGCATATGCGTCTGTTTAGAGACTCTTGTCAATTCAGAACTGCTCACATTGCAGACAGGCCTCCCTGTGGTTTGCCCTGATCTAAGAGGATTAACTGCCCACTGGGGAGGGCAGCAGAGCCCGGGGACCAAGTGCTGGGGTCTTTGACGTGGACGCCTTTCTCAGCCTTGCCTGCTGGGAGTCTGTCTCTGGACCAGGAGGTGAGCTCTCAGGAGCCCTGGGGTCTGCCCAGCCCATGCCAGCCGGGGTGGAGGCTGCGGGCTCAGTGGCTCCGGAGCACAGCCGGGACTAACAGGGCTCTGGTGTCTGAGAGCAGCGTCTTTTCAGGAGCCTGCAGACAAGGGGACGTGCATGTTGTTGCTGGGATACCACAGAGCACCGAGAAGCCTGGCCCAGCTGCTCACTGGCGATGGCATTGATTTTTACCAAAAACGGCTGTGCCATTTGTGTGGCCTTGCAGCTCCTGTGTTTGGGCAGGCCTGGGGCTTGGGGTCTGGGGAGTTGGGGCTGGCTGCCAGGGGACCAGACGGCTCAGCTCTGATTGCTGAAGGGGATCCCTCTTGGGAGGCTGCAGTCTTTGAAGGGCCATGCTGCCTGGCCATTGTCCCCTCACATAGTACCTTCTCTGCGCCAGGCATGAGGGATGCTGCAGTCACCTCATACCCCCATGGGCTTCACCTCCCAGTCGGGGGGCACAGATGAAGCACACAGCAACAAGTGCGGGTGCTGAGAAGGTGTAGGAAGAATGGGAGCGGCTCGAGTGATGGGGAGGCCGACAGCACCGTGGGTGGGGGCCTTGGATGATTGCCCTCACCTCTCTGAGCCTCGGTTTTCTCACCTATAACATGGAGATGTTAAAAATAGTTCGTACCTCAGAGAGATGTGGAGAGAATTAAATGAGATGAGCCATTTAGAATATTGCCTCAGACACAGTATGTGCTGACATGTTTGAAGTGTTGTGTGTTGAATTTTGTCCCCACAAAGTTCATGGGTTGAAGTCCTAACCAACACCACCTCAGAGTGTGACTGTGGAAGGTAAGACCCTTAAAAAGTAATTAAACTTAAATGACCCACGGTCTTGTAGGAAGAGGAGATTAGGGCACAGGCACACGGGGGGGATGACCCCACGAGGACACAGAGAGAAGATACCATCAACAAGTCAGGGAGAGAGGCCTCCGCAGGACCCACCCTGTTGACACCTTGACCTTGGACTTTCAGCCTCCAGGACTGTGAGGGACTGTGTTCTGCTATTCAATCCGTCCAGTTCATTGGGAACCCAGCACACTGATGCAAGTGTGAGCTGTGGTCGTGGTTTCTGTGCCTTAGCCCTTTGCCCAGGGCAGGTATGAAACAGGCATTGGGGAGTCTGTGACTGTCTCCCGTGGTGGAGACAACCGCACAGAATGGCTGCTGAGGGCTGAGAGGCAGCTGCTAGTGCCTGGCCTGGGGCTGGTCATGGCTGTGGGGCAGGAGTGGGGTTCTGCTGCCGCTGTGTCTACTGGGATGCTAGGCAGGCCAGCTCTGCCACTTGCTTTCTTTACCCGACAGCATGAGTAGGGATCTGTGCCAGTGGCACATGGGACATCCTTACTCAGCTGGTCTGCTGTTGATTGGACATTCCCATCATTCCCAGCGTTTTGCTATTACAGACGGCACTGGAGAGAGCAATCTCATGCGGCTCCCTTGGGTACTCGGGCAAGATTATTCTCGTCAAGGTAAATGTGAACAGCTGCCTCATGGGGCATGTGGATTGTTAATTTTAATTTTAATAGATGTTTTTTTCTTGTAGACTTATCCTTTTAATGATGTCCTAAAACTCAGAGTTGCCAGCCAATGGGGCCTCTGGGCTCAGCCTTTGTGAGAGATGGTGGGCCTTGCCACACCCTAAGGCAGGTCACTGTAGCAAGGCATGATGTGGGGGCTGCAGCCGGTTCCCTGTTTCTTTGTACAATATTGGGGGGCCTTGAGGATAAGGGAAATAGGAGACTGTCTTTTCTAACATATGAACAGAAGAGGTGCGGTGGGGCTAATGCTGTGAATGGGGAGAAAGACTAGGGCCTGCCCCCCTCTAAAACCCACAGCTGGTGCCTGGGGGAGGGCAGCCCGAGTTCAGGCCCTCACCTCTTCTCCCTTCTCGCTGGCATCAAGCTGATAATCGCTGGTCTGGGTCATAAGTGAACCCAGGACTGCTTTGCTCAGTGGTCTCCATGCATCAGGCCTGGATCTCCAGGACCATGAAACAGGGAACCTTAAGTTTAACCCCAATGAGGAACAACCCCATCTTCCCCTTCTCTGTAATAGGGAAGCCGAGGTGGGCACATGTCAGGGAGTCCTTGACCCTGGGAAAGGACTGAAGATTCCAGATTACTCCAGATGGCCCATTGTCCCTAATTTATATTCCCTCAGCAGCATTGGTGGGGACCCATTCCCGAGGCCAGGCAGTGCCATGTCTGCTGAGAAGGGGCAGATGCTGGGGCTTCCTGTGCACATCCCTGGTGAGGGCCTGTATCTCTTGTCGGGGTTCGTGGCCTTTTCTCCCCTTGTATGGGTAGGCCTGAGCTAGAGATGGGAGGTGGAAATCCCAGGTGGGCAGGGCCCTGGGGGGTGCAGAGAGAGGGTGGGGCTGGAGCCTGCAGGCCTGGGTACAGGTGGGGAGCTGGGCTGAGCCTGAGTGCAGAGGGCTCAGAGGGAGGGGGAGAGGGAGGTGGCCACTGAGGCTCGATGGTGCTGATGGTCTTGAGGGTGGGGACAGGGAGGGAATCACCTGAGAGGCTGAGCCCCATCCCTCCACCTGTGATGACAGGGGCAGAAGGTCAGGGGAATGTGTTTCCTGGTCAGATATCAGGGCAGTAACTGGGCCATCCCCTGCTACCTTTTCACTGAGTTCTGGGCTTGCAAACTGGAACGTTCCGAGGGCCGAGTGGCCCAGGAGGGCAGAGGGGTGGGGAGAGGCAGTGGTTTCTTGGTTCCAGCAAATTGCTGTGCATTAGGATGTGGCCCTGGATGCCCCTCTTTGAGTTTTTTTGGAGAAACTACAGATCCCAAATTCAACGTGAAATTTTCTGTATTGGGTTGCCAGGGCTGTGATAACAAAACGAAGATGGGGGCCAGACGTCGTCCGTTCTCTCACAGTCCTGGAGGCTGGAAGCCTGAGATGAAGGTGTCAGCAGGCGTGGTTCTCCCGAGGCCTCCCTCCTTTGCTCACAGAAGCTGTCTTCCCTGTGCCCGCACATGGTCTCCCCTCTGTGACGTCAGGACTGTGTCCTACTGGCTGCTTCTTGGAAGGACACCACTCACAGCCGGTCAGGGCCCACCCACGCCTCCTTGTTCTGCCCGAATTACTTCTTTAAGGGCCCTGCCTTCAAATACAGTCACGTTCTGGGGTCAAGACCCCAATACATGAATTTCTGGGGGTATAATGCAGGCCATGGTATCCCCTAATGGTTTAATTTTGGCTTTCTGTTACAAAATTCAGACGTTCTGTAAGGAGCAAACCCACCCATCCACGAGCTGGATTGTGCTGCAGAAAGGCCTGTCTGAGGCCTCTGATTTCAGATCTGATCCCAGCCCCCTTATCCCCTCCGGGAGCTGCCAGATGTTATCAGGACCAAGGAACCTTAGTCCTATCCACTGGGCAGGTGCTGACCGAGGGACCTGAGAGTGCTGTGGGATTGTGCTATGGACCCCAAGCCTGTAAAAGCGAGATGGTGTCTGCAAGTGGAGGATGAAGACCTTCCCCTTACCCCAAACAGAGACACAGGAAGTGTTGGAGGGGAAGAGCAATAACTGTGCACTTGCTGTATACAGATGCTATGCTGGGGACTAGAGGCTCAGATGTGTGTGAGACACCCCATGCCCTGTCTGGGGGGCATACAGGGGCTTCCTTGGAGGTCTTCCGAAGATGTGGTGGGTGCTTAGATGGTTGAGCCTAGTTCTGTGTGTGGAGACAGGGGAGGCAGTTTCAGGGAGGAGCTGGCCTTTGCACTAGGGTTGGCAGTGCCAGCAGGTAGAGAGTCTTGCAGGAATGAAAGGCAGGAGGGCCCATCTTCAGGTTGTATTTGACTTGCTGCCTTGTGGGCCTCCTCCCCAGCACCACTCTCAGAGCCACTTGGTGCCATGAGCAGCTGCCAGAAATGAAGGGCGCGTGGCCTTCAGACATATGAAAAAATGCTCATCATCTTTAATCATCAGAGAAATGCAAATCAAAACTACTTTGAGATACCATCTAACTTCAGTGAGACTAGCCTATATCACAAAATCCCAAGACCAGAGATGTTGGCGCAGATGTGGAGAAAAGGGAACACTTTTGCACTGCTGTGGGAATGCAAATTAATACATTCCTTTTGGAAAGAGATACGGAGAACACTTAGAGATCTACAAATAGATCTGCCATTCAATCCTGTAATCCCTGCATATACCCAGAAGACCAAAAAGCACATCATAACAAAGATATTTGTACCAGAATGTTTATTGCAGTGCAATTCATAATTGCTAAGTCATGGAAGAAGCCCAAGTGCCCATTGATCCACGAATGGATCAATAAATTGTGGTATATGTACACCATGGAATATTATGCAGCCTTAAAGAAAGATGGAGACTTTACCTCTTTCATGTTTACATGGATGGAGCTGGAACATATTCTTCTTAGTAAAGTATCTCAAGAATGGAAGAAAAAGTACCCAATGTACTCAGCCCTACTATGAAACTAATTTAGGGTTTTCACATGAAAGCTATAACCCAGTTACAACCTAAGAATAGGGGGAAGGAGGAAAGGGAGGGGAGGGAGGGGGAGGGGGGTAGAGAGAAGGGGATTGGTGGGATTACACCAGCGGTGCATCTTACAAGGGTATATGTGAAACTTGGTAAACGGTCTGTAAAGCTAGTGAATGATGCCCTATGATCATATCAATGTACACAGCTGTGATTTAATAAAAAAAAAAAAAAAAGAAATGAAGGGCCCCTCTAGGTTCCCAAGGGCTCCTCTCTCCCATGTGCTGTGAGTGGATGCTGGGAAGAGGAGGGTGGCCTGGCATTTGGTATCTGACCAGGCCATGTGCAGGGCTGGGCCCAGTAGAGGCACAGGAGGAGCCCCCCGACTCCACCCAGGGGAGACATGAGGCCCAGGGATGGGTGCGCAGGGTGGAGCAGGAGGCCCACTCAGGCCACCAGCTCCAGGCAGGACTGGGTGCATCTCCTCTCTGCTCACCCATCCAAGGGTGTGGCCAGCTCAAGGGAGCTCAAGATTTGGGCCTAAAGGGCCCCAGGCCAGTCTTCCCCAGAGGCGAGCCATGATTTTTTAGCCCAAAGGAAGAGTAGGGTGGAGCAGGAGGCCCAGGACAGCCAGCACAACCTGGGAAGACTTCCAAGGAAGCCCTTGTATGCCCCCAAACACGGCAGGGAGTCTCTTACTCACATCTGGGCCACCAGTGCCTGGCATAGCACTGCAGGTCCGCTCCTCCTCCACGCTATCAAATCATGGATCACCTTCGGGAAGGCTAGCCTGGGGCCCTTTAGGCCCAAATCTTCAGAGTTACCCTTGTTTCCTGCTCCCTGGAGTTGGCCACACCCTTGGATGGGTGAGCAGGGAGCAGATGAACCTAGTCCTGCCTGGAGCTACTGGCCTGAGTGGGCCTCCTGCAGGACAGTAAGGGTGGCTTGGAGAGGGCCATGGGCAAGTGGTCCTGGGATGGTGGAGAAGAGGTCCTAGTGCAGGCTGAGAAAATGCCCTGGAGGTGGCCATATGGCAGAGCCGGGGTGTCCTATGAGTTCTAGTCCCTGCCTCAACCCTGTGAACGATGCTGGTGGTCCTATTCCCAGCTGTCCCCCTGTCCTCTGCATGTACTCGGGCTCCAGGGCTGCCCTGGCCTCTCTCTGGGGGGGGGCTGGGTTGTACATGTTTACCAACCAGTCTGTGCTCTGCTGGGTCCAGGGTCCCTGTGGGGAGATGTGGACAGAAGAGGGCAGGTCCCTGAGATTCCCAGGATGTTGGCCCAGGAGAGATCCATTAACCTGGACAGATGAGAAAGAGGGCATCACCGTTAGACCACAGATTAGCGAAGGAGGCCGGCCCAGCATCTCCTTAAAGGGGAAATGCCAAGAAGTGCCGAGGCTGCCAGGACCCTTCATGAGGGTAGAGCTGAGTGCTGTCTCTCCAGGAGAACCTGGCTTCCTGGGGTCCCTTAGGGAGAGCAGCCCAGCCCCGGCATGGCCCACTGAGTCGGCTGATCTCTTCTGTACCCTCACTCAGCATAGCTCTTCAGTAATAAAGTCACGTGCACTTTGCATCTCATATGCCACCTCTTTCCAATACCTCTAGTCACCAGCATTTCAGTCTTGTGCAATGGAAGCTGGACATTCACAGGTGAGGGCTGCTGTGGAAAGATGGTGTGCAGCTCAGATCCCTGGAGCCTCTCCCCCCAGGCCTCCATGCTCCTTGCTGTGGGTGGGTGGAGGGTCTTCCTGGAGCCGGCTGCTGCCGACCCTCCTCTGCCTGGCAGGCCACCTTCTGGGGCAGGACCCCATGCAAAGGACTTCTGGTTGGGGTCCCACTTCACCCTCCTACCTGGTTCTCTGTGGCCCTGCTACTGGAAGGAGGCTCTTCCTTCAGCACCCAAGGCCTCCTGAGCTCTCCCAGGTCTGATGCAGGTGCCATGACTGCGATGCTCTCTCCTGCTCCTTCAAGAGGAAGAATGTGAAGGACCTTTCCCTCAGCTTGAATAGGGGTGGAGTGAAGGGAAAGAGGTAGGGCTGCCTCTCAGAGTCCCGGCCTGGGCACCTGGGAAGTGGGGGCCATTCCTGGAGGTGGGGCCCAGGAGGAGAGGGCATGGAGGGGTGGGCTTGTGAGGCAGCCCCCAAGCTTCCTGGCTACCCCACCCTGAGGCCAAGCTCTCATCCAACCTCTCTGTAAGGTCCACACTTCCATACCACACCCTGAAGAGACCCCAGGCTCATGGGATGGGTTCTTGGGACACCCTGGCACAACCTGCCTTGGTTACTTGAGTGCCCTCTTGGGCTCCCACAGCCTTTAAAACCCTTCTCTAATTGATGTTTATATGATAGACTGCTTATTCAGGTTTTGCTGGCCCACTGAGAAGGACTGAGATCAATTGCACTAGCCCCCTGAATTTACAGATAGGGAAACTGAAGCGCAGAGGGGAAGGGATGCCCTGAAGCATCAGTTGATAACAGAGCTGGGTTAGAATGGAAACCCAAGTGAGTGTCAAGTGTCCCTTTTAAAGGTATTTAAATGGCGGGCAGAGGCCATAGCCCTTGTGCTGCATAGCCCTGGCCACCGCTCTGCCCTCACCCCAGTGCCTGGCCACTCTCTGTACCTCCCAGAGTCCAGCTTGAGCTCGAGGGCTCATGGCCACTCAGCCTCCGCCTGCTGCTCCCCACTGCTCTTCCCACCTCCCTCTTCTCCAGCCAAATTCATCTTATCCTGCTCAGAGTTAATAGCCTCAGGAAAACCTCCAACCCAGTCTTCAGCAGGTGCCACAGGGACTGGGGAACACACAGAGCCATACTCAGCCTCATCCTATGGTCAGGAGGTGAAAATGAAAGATCCAGGGGCCATCAGCACAAAAAAGCAGTGACATCCCAAGTCTGCAGGGAGGAGGTGGAGGCTCCTCTTGCACGTGGTGGATGGAAGGGGAATCACTCAGTCATTTTGGGAGACAGTCTGGCAATGTCTGTTAAACATCAAAGACACAGTAAGTCTCACCTGGCAATCCTACCCAGGGGATTTATCCTGTGCAAACAGAAGCACCAGTGTACAATGAAGCAAGGATGTTTATTACAGGTTTGCTTATAGTCAATATGCCCACATGTGAGGCACACGCATAACACGCCTGCAAACAACCTAACAATGCCATGACATATGGCATTGGTTGAACAAATGGTGGCCATGGGTTTTCAGGCAGCTGTTAGGAGGAAGCTGTGGGTGGATCTCAGCTACGGTCCTGGGTAGAGGACCATGGTGCATCAGGAGGTGCATCAGAACTGTTAGCAGCTAGTATGTATGGAATAATTCTATTTTTTTATTGTTACATCATAGCTGTGTACATTAGTGCAATCGCCGAATAATTCTATTTTTGACAAATGAACCCCCACAGAGCCTTCAATGACCATGAGAATGGGCTGTGCTGCAGCCTGGGATACCCGTGGAGTGGGTACGAGATCAGACAATTAAGTTTGCAAACTTGCCACTGTGTGTTTACACTGGCAGCACTTTACAAACAATGGAGAAAGGTTTCCTAACCCTGGGATAGCAGTGTGTCACAGCTGTGTTTGTGTCCATCTGTGGCGGTGTCTTGCTGAGGAGTGGTATTCATTGTTGTGTGATTTTGTGTGCCATATGATGACAGCTTCGATGGTCATTCCAGAAAAAGAGTTCCAAAATTGCTTTGAAGAGTGAACAGGGCACTGGCCTAGGTGCATAGCTTCCCAAGGGGAGTACCTCGAAGGTGATTGTAGGGATACTCGGCAATGAGGTACATAGTACTTTTTCTTTTTTTTATTTTTATTTTATTTATTTTTTTTTTTGTAGAGACAGAGTCTCACTTTATGGCCCTCGGTAGAGTGCCGTGGCCTCACACAGCTCACAGCAACCTCCAACTCCTGGGCTGAAGCTATTCTCTTGCCTCAGCCTCCCGAGTAGCTGGGACTACAGGCGCCCGCCACAACGCCCGGCTATTTTTTTGTTGTTGCACTTTTGGCCGGGGCCGGGTTTGAACCCGCCACCCTCGGCATATGGGGCCGGCGCCCTACTCACTGAGCCACAGGCGCCGCCCCAGTACATAGTACTTTTTCTAGGATGAGTTCTTGAACTTAATTGTCAGATCTCGTAGGACCCAGAGGAAACAGTAATATACAGTTAACTGGTTAGTGTGGGTGTTAGGAGGTAATTGAGGTTACATGAGGTCCTAAGGGTGGGGCCTGATCCATCAGAACTGGTATTCTTACAGAAGAGAAGAGACACCAGAGTCGTCTTCCCCTCCTTCCCTACATGAACACAGAACAGACACCTGGGGAAGGTGTCTGCAACCCAGGAGGAGAGGCCTCCCTAGGAACCGACCATGCTGGCATCTGATCTCAGACTTCCAGCCGCCAGGATGGTGAAAAATAAATTTATGTTGTTTAGGCCCCTCAGTCTACAGTGTTCTGTTTGGCAACTTGAGCAGACTAATAGAGAGCTCGTCAACTGGACAATCTGGGTTATAAGAACTTAGTTTGTGACTTAAAAGACACACGCTGAGTCAGAACCATTATAGTAGTACAGGATGTTTTGTGGCCATTCCTCCTCCCCTGTGAATCATATGATTGAGTTGAATCTGACCTAGCCCTGCCAAGTGTAAATTCTTGGCCAGTAGGTGCAGGAATAGGCACCTGACCCCATCAGGGGCCATCATATATCTGGGACACAACTTGAACTCTTGGGTAAGCCTGTTTCACCCCAGGGATTAGAGTTGTGAGAATGTAAAGTTGGAGCTGTGGCAGTCTTTTTGGCACCATGAGGAGATTTGTTCAAAAAGGGAGTGACCCACAGGAAGAGGGGAAGAGAGTTGCAGGGGAGAAACTGGGTTCTAGGGACATCATTTCAAGCTGCCCAAGGCCAAACTATTCCTGGATTTTTAATTTTGTGAAACAATAAGTTCCATTTTTGCCTAAGTCAGCCCAAGTCAGTTTCCGACACATGCCATGTAACCATGATTGACCCTCTGGTTCTTGGCAACCTCTGATCCCTCTCATTGATGGGCAGGACCCCCCCACTGTCACTGGGGCCTGATATACAGAGAGTTACCTACTCAACTAATGCATAGTTCTTGGCTCTCCTGGGTGGTTTCCTGCCTTCTAGCCCTGCAGGCGAGATTTGTATTCAACCTCAAAGAGCTTTGCAGGGGAAGACACACACAGGGGAGGCGTATCAGAGATTTTTCCTCCTGGAAGGCAAGCCGAGCATTGAGTCTCCATAGCCCAACTTTAATTTAACTGACAATTTAAAAAATCAAAACCAGCGTCTGGGGCATTTAGAATGTCTGTCTTCTTGGTTTAATTTCATGGGGATCGTGTTATGGCTTTGGATAAAATGTTTCATTTAAAAGAATTGGTTTCATCAAAGCAGGGCTTTCCTGTTACAGGGTCAGCTCTGTGGATAGGAAGCATGTTCGTTAGGGGAAAGCAGTGCCTGGCTTGGCCTTGACTGTAGGCTCAAAGAACAGAGCAGAAAGTCCTTTGGTGAGCCCTCCTGGTCCTGGAGGAGGCAAGACAACTGAAATCCCAACAAATTCCTGGAACCCACCATGTGTATTTTCACTCTCCCTTTGCCCACACTGCTGCCTCTCCCTGGATGCCTCTCCCCAGTTCTTGGCAGGCGAGATCCACCCTCTGTAACCTGCCTCTCCCTATTCTGGGTGTGGTCTTGGCCAACACCCCTGTCTTTGCCAGGGATGACTGTCTGTGGGGAAGGTGTAAATGCTGCCTCACTGGGAAAAAGTGCCTTTGACGATGTGGTTAAATAGATGATTTTCAGAGCAGGGATTATCCTGGATTATCTGAGTGGTCCCTAAATGCAATGAAAAGGTGTCCTTATAAGAGGGAGGCAGCAAGAGATTAGACACGTCATGGAAGAGAAGGTGGTAATGTGACTGACCATGCAGGCAGAGCTGGGGGTGATGGAACCATAGGAATGCCAGTGCCAGTGGGAACAGGGAGGGCCAGAGACTCTCCCCCAGAGCCTCTGGAGCAGCATGAAACTCACTTCAGACTTCTGCCCTCCAGAACTGGGAGAGAAGACATGCCTGTTGCTTTAGGCATTCCCCTTTCCCCACCTTGGTGGGGATGTGTGACAGCAGCATCCTTAGGAGGTGAATTCAGGAGGGAGCCTGTCCAAATGGTCCTGAGCATGCGAGGGCCTTTGCCAATAAAGTTAAGGGTGGTGCCCAGAGCTGGAGAGCACTCTCAGCCTTTGCAGGGACTGGGACCAGGGTGGGAGACGCCAGTCCTTCTCATCTGTTTTGCTTCCCTTCTCTCCCTGGCGACTTAGCGACCTCTTGCGCCACGGCTCCATTCTGCTCTGCTCACAAAGGAGATGTGGAGAGTCACAAGAAAGCAGATTCTTCCCCTGATTTGGAACCATTTCACTTGTTACAACAACTAACACTTTCATAATGTGCAAAATGGCAAATAATGAAAATTAAATGGAACATGTACTGGGTTGCTTTGCAGTCCCCTCTGCCTCTCCCCACCCTTTATCCATGCCCTTTGCCACGTGGACTTTGCAGTTTCTCCCTTTGTATGGATGCACCTCCCCACCCACTCACACTGGACTGGAGTGACATCATGCTGGTCTTGAGTCCAGGCCTTTAGAGGCGTTGTGTCTTTCTGCTCACTCCTCCAGCAACGTCTGACCTTGTCTGTGAGATGAGCTTCCCCAGGGAGCTGCTGCCCCCCAGTCTGGGCCCTGGAACGCATGCATGGAAGCAGAGTTGTGAGCCTAGAAATATATTATTGCTGTTTTTAGTTGCCAGGTTTTAGGGTGGCTTATTATGCAGTGATATTATGGCAATGGTTAACTGCTATGGAAACTGGTACCTAGAACAGAATCCTACAATATGTAGCATTGGCTTGGGAACCAGAAACTGTTATAGGAGACTAGAAAAATGATGGCCTGCATTAGGGATTTGTGGAATTGGCTAAAACTGTCACTTTCAATAACTTGGAGGTTAGTGGCCTTGGGCTTGTTATGTCCAAGTAGAAAGTTGAAGACATCAGTCAGCTCCTGAGGCCTGTATTTGATATGGAACTATAGAAAAAATTCAGCCTGGGAAAAAACTGGCTACTTCTCAAAAGAATTGAGAGGGAATAGAGAGTTTGAAAATTCTGGAACTTGCTGGGTTAGAAAATAAAGCTATGTCTAATCTCCAGTCTTTCCATCCAGTAAAAGATTTTCAAGTTAACATACAGTCTGGAAGAAAAATCAAATCAATGGCATGACTATTAAGATATAGGGTGGGGGCACAGATCAAATCAAAGGCATAGCTATCACACTGTGTGTGAAGACAGAATTAAAGAGTGCCTAGTAGTTACTAGAAAGACCAGGGCTGTGGGCTTGCAGCCACCTAAGCTGCTCACAGTAGCTGTAATTACGTGTAGAGAGGCGCATTTCTTAAAATGAATCATGACTATGGCTTTAGGCACACAGACTTGTGGGCATACATAGGAAACCCACAATTTTTGAGAGAGCACTAATGTGAATTAAAAGAGACTAAGACTGTTCAAAATGAGAAAAAAATCTCCCGGTCACTGTCTCTCTCTCTTTTTTTTTTTTTTGCATTTTTTGGCCAGGGCCGGGCTTGAACCTGCCACCTCCGATACATGGGGCCAGTGCCCTACTCCTTGAGCCACAGGTGGCACCCTGGTTGCTGACTCTTTATGGGCAAGATACAGGCTGAGAAAGACTCCCACTAACATAAAGGGCATATGTTCTAGTTTCCTTCTCAGCAGTGACCAAGGAGAATGATCAGAAAGGAAGTTTCTCTTACAGAGGAGAGACAAGAGTCACTGACAATAGATTGAGGATTGAGGTCCAAAGAGTGAACCTGGAGCCTTATCTCAGGCTGGCAGTACCTGGCAACATTTCTCCAAGAAAATTTAAAAATTGCGATGGACCAGCGATGGCAATGGGCTTCCCAGCCTTCCTCTTTTTGAATGTGAGTGTTTGTTGGATCATCCTGGGCCTGTTCTCCTGTGTTATGAAAGGGGATGGGTGAGGGGGCAGAAGGTTAGAAGGGGTGCAGCTCTCAGAATCTGCCGTAGGATATGAGATTCTGGACGTCAAGCCTGATGTCACGACTGGATAAGACTTTCAGGACTCTTGGGATGGGAATGAGTATGTTTTGTGAGCGGCAGTGTCTTATCCTACTTCGTAATGCTGTAACGGAATACTTGAGCTTGGGTAATTTATAAAGAACAGTATTCTTTCATAGGCTGGAAACTCCTTGTACAAGGTGCTCACATCTAGTGAGGGCTGTCTGGTTGCATCCTCACATGGCTGAAGAGCAGAAGAGAGGGAAGCACTCTAGTAAGCTTTTTTACAATAACCCACCTTCCAGCACTGCCCTGGGAGGTTAAGTTTACAACACATGATTTTGGACGGGATACATTCAAACTCCAGCAAAAAGGCTCTTGATTAATTGTGTCCGAGAAGAAAGTCTGTGGTACCGTATATATTCATATAGAATCGGTCAATCCCTCACCGATTCTATATGAGCTCCCTGGAGCTGCCATAACAAATAATCACAAACATGAATGACAAGAAACAACTGAGATCTATTTCTCACAGTGCTGGAGACCAGAATTCTGAAATCAAGTGTCAGCAAAGTTTGTTCCTTCAGGAGGCTTTGAGGGATAATCTGTTCCATGCCTGTCTCCTGGTTTCTGGGGACAGCTGGCTGTATCAGTCAGCTTGGGCTGCCATACAAATCCCATAGGCTGGGTGGCTTAAACAACAGAAATTCATCTCTCACAGTTCTGGAGGCTGGGAAGTCCAAGGTCAAGTTGTTAGTCAACTCAGGTCTTGGTGATGGCCATCTTCTTGCTGTATTCCTACATTGTGGAGAAAGGGAGGGAGGGAGGGCTTGAGTGATAGGGAGAAAAAGAGAGAGAGATCTTCCTCTTTTGATAAGGCCAACAATCCTACTGGATTAGGGCTCCACCTTACGACTTCATTTAATCTTAATTACCTCTGAAAAGCCCTCTCTCCATACAGTCACACTGGGGGTTAGGCCTCCAACATATGGATTTTGAGTCCATAGCTCCAGGCGTCCGTGGTGTTCACTGGTTTGTAGTCACATCACTCCAATGTCTGCCACTTACATAGGTGGCATTTTCGCTGTGTGTCAGTCAGTATCTCTGCCTCTCCATTTCTCACATAAGAATGCCAATCATACTGCCTTACCCTAATCCAGGGTGACCTCGTCTTTACTAATGACATCTGCAAAAAGCTCAGTTCCAAATAAGGTCCCTTTCTAAGGTTGGGGTGGGCTGCCCTTTTGGGGGACACCCTTCAATCCAGCACACATCATTTATCCATGCCCACTGTCGTGTGACTTTGCAGATACCCTCTAGGATGGTGTGTGCTCCCCCACCTCATTCATGCTGGGCTGGGTAGTGCATCTTGCCTGGCGTATGGAAGGCAGGTGAGAGTGATGGCCGGGTGATTTTGGGGGCCCAAACTTTAAGAAGCATCGTGTCTTTATGCTCACTGTCCTAGAAGCTTCTGATCCCCTACAAGAGATGGGCTTCCCCCTGGGGCTGCTGTCCTAGCACTTTGGACCCAGTATGAGCTGACGTGCAGCTGAGCTGCCTCAGCTGCCCCATGACCTACACTGCCAGGTGATGCTGCCTCTGCAGACCTGCAGAGTGGAGGGCCGGAGGATGGCTCTGGTCTTAAGCCCCTAGGTTCTGGGGTGGCTTGTGAGGCAGTGCTCCTGTGTCAATGTCTAACAGATAACGTGAGGAAGCAGGAGAACTGGATGAGTAGCCTCTTCCAAGCCCTTGCTCTGGTTGCCATACTGCACTGCAAGCCCAATGTTGCCAGATATTTTATTTTATCAAAAGGAGCCAAGAATCTACATTTCTAATCTGAAACCTCCTAATTTTATCTGTACATATCTAATTCAATTAAAAAAATTACTGCACTGTCCCAGCCAAACATGCCAGTTGGCAGATCCTGCCTGGAAGCCTCTAGCAGGTAGCCTGGGGTGTGGACATACCAGACCAAGCAGGTCCCTCTGCTCAGCTGCTTCCACAGCAAGATCCTGGTTCCAGAAGGAAGGGGTCCTCGCAGGAGGTAGCACACAACCATAATAGGTCCAGGAGAAACTAGGCTTCCCATAGGGAGGAAATACTGAGTTTGTCTCTGTGGGTGATTCTGACAAGGCCGGGAGATGTAGGGACTTGTCATCGTGATGCCTTTCCATCCTTTATGGGGCATCTCAGGTTATGTGGTTCAGAAATATCTGGCAGGAAGATGCACATAAAATGTCTGTAACAAAAATGATGAAGTTTTTAAGGGTTACCCTGAAGAAAAGATAATTACCGGAGAAGAAGGAAATCAAACACTACCAAGTTTGAAATTGATTTTACTGGACGAATGTCTCACTTTAAATTTAAATTGGATCCAAGTTCATTTTCTCTCCCAGACATCTAGGAGGTGGCATTCAAAATGTTTACACTTGTTTCATCTGCCTTTTTGCTAAGTCCTGGTCCTCTACCTCCTCTCCTTCACTTCACACTTGCCGTTTCATTGCACACATATGCTCATCTTTATATTTACATATATATAATTTTTATATACGGCTTGTGAAATATGCCAGACGAAGAATGAAATAGTCCTGAAAACAGCTGGAAAATTATGCAACAGTGGGGAGATTGGGCACATGTACATTCTGTACTGCAAAGTTGCACAACAGACCAAGTTTGTTATAAGTGAGGCTGGGAGGCTTTTATTTCTTCTCTAGGACAACAGCTTGTATGGCGGGGTAAGCCTCCTGCAGAGGCACCGTCTCAGGAGAGGGTGAGCCTGGAGCTGTGCTGGCAACACAGGGACAGGGGCTATAACAGGACTGTGGCCCAGTGCAGGCTGGTGAAGGGATGGAACCCCCACTTCCAGGGTCCAGCAATGTTGAGGTCCAGAGTTCATTAATGGCTTGTCCAGGACCACCTGGCTCTGCATTTTTCAGATCCATCCACTGTCTCTGCATCATCCCAGGGTCCAGCAAGGCTGAGGTCTAGAGTCCAGCAAGACCAAGGTCTGAGGTCCAGCAAGACTGAGGTCCAGGGTCCAGTGAGGTCAAGGTGTAGAGTCCAGTGAGGCCAAGGTCTGAGGTCTAGCAAGACTGAGATACAGGGTCCAGTGAGGCCAAGATCCAGGGTCCAGGCTCTGAGGCCCAGCGAGGCTAAGGTCCAGGGTCCAGTGAGGCTGAGTCCAGACTTCAGCGAGGTTGACATCTAGGGGGTCCAACAGGGCTGAGGTTTAGGGTCCAGGAGGCTAAGGTCCAGGGTCCAGTGAGGCCACTGGCTAGGATCCAGTTAGATCAAGGTCTAGGGGTTAGGGAGGCTGGGGTCCAGGGTCCAGGGAGGCTGAGGTCCAAGGTCAAGTGAGGCTAATGTCCAGGGTCCAGTGAGGCTGATATGTAGGGTCCAATGAGGCTGAGGCCCAGCGTCCAGGGAGGCCAAGGTCTAAGGTCTAGGGAGGCTGGGGTCCAGGGTCCAGAGAGACTGAAGTCCAATGTCCAGGGAGGCTGAGTTCCAGCGTCCAGAGAGGCTGAGGTCTAAGGTCCAGCAAGGCTGATGTCCAAGGTCCTGGGAGGCTGAGGTCCAGGGTCCAGCAAGACAAACCCTGGGGCACAGCAAAACAGAGGCCTAGAGTTTAGCCCGGGTGGAAGCCGAGGCCCAGTTTCAAGTGAGAGTTGGGTCTTTGGGAAGCATTTTTCCCCTTGCTGTCACTTGTCAGGTGGACAGAATCTTCTACCAGCCTCTGATGAATTTTGAGCCATGTTGTTTACCCCAGAGCTCAGGGTTTTCTTTCAGACAGTAGGGGCCTCTCTGGGACCACCTGGCTCTGCAATTCTCAGGTTTGTCCACTGTCTCTCTTGTGCCCTATGAGGACTCAGGAGAGTAGAAACTTGGTCATGAAGGCCAGGGTGGGATCATCCCTGGAGCCTGCCCCGTGACTCTGTTCTTGCTCACCCATGCCCCTCCTCACCTCATAGATTCAAGCCAGTAAAAGAAAACAAGGACACCTGCAGTCAGGTTCAAAATCTCCATCGCCCATGTCTAGACTGGGGCTAAGGCGGGCTTTATTATGTTTATATAAGAAAGATCTGAGGGTCTTAGTTGACCTCAGGGATAACAGTGATGCTGACATGTGATTTTCTTGCTGGATCATTGAAGAAAATACTATAGCCAACAGCACCCTCTGTTTGGCTCTGTCTGAGACTCCGTGGGGGAATGAGGGGTCTGCAGGGGCTTCCCATAAGAAAGAGGGGCTGCAAGTGGCTCAGGATGGAAAGAGTTTCACCTGAATGGACCATGCACAGACCCATGGGGAAGGGCTCCTTTGGGAAGCAGTTGCCCACCCCTAGGTGCTCCAAGGCCTGGGACCGGGACCCTGGGCTTAGTAATGATGGGAAATGCTGTGGTCCTGTGCTCTGGGGGCATCAGGAACAGAAAGTTGCCCAAACAAGCAGACCAGCGGCCCCCACTGTCACTGCAACACATAAGTGAACTGGCAACTCCCATCTGCAGCCCTCGTGGGCAGGGAAAGTGAGACTCAGCAGAGCCCTGCGGATCAGCCAAGGTCAGAGACAGCTTGCAGCATGGTCCCTGCTGAAGGTTGCTAAGGAGTCTCAGGGCTCAGATGAGACTCTGCACAGCCCCGCAGAAAGGAGATGGGAAATCGCCATGGGGGAACGGCGGCTGCCTGAAAGTCATTCGATTTCCTCTTTCTCATTTTCAGAAATGCAATTAGGGAGGCCAGGGCGCTGCATGGGCTCTGGAGTGCGTGTCCACGTGTCTGGGTCTGTGGGCGTCTGTGGGCTGCAGGTTGGCTGTGACTGCATGCCTGCTCATTCACGTGTGTCACCACATGTGTGTGTGTGTGTGTACATGCATGTGCAAATGAGCGCTCCTTCTTCTGGCCTCCTGAGGAAGTTCTCTGTCAAGTGTCCTGAATTAGCTTCCACTTTTCCATTCACACCCCAGAACCCCTTACCCCATGTCCCTGCTCCCCCAGAGCTTGTGCTTCCAGACTTATATTTAGAGGGCCCTGGGGACAGTCCCTTCCTCAGACACTGTCTGTGTTAGCACCAGCATGCAGGATCTCTTGGTGGGTAGGAGGGGGTCACCAGTGCCATGTGGGGACCAGGAAAAGGAGCATTTTGGAAAGTTGCAGCAACTGAGGCCATGGTGGAGGTCCCTGTGAGAGAGTAGAGAAGTCGCAGGGTGGGAGATGCAAAGCCTTGGGCTTCAGAGCTGCCCCTGAAATGTCACAGGCTACACAGGGGCCAGTCTCAGCTTCCCCGTGGCTGAAGACAGAGAAAGGCTCTGCTGTGCAGAGGCTGGAGGCCCCAGGCCCCAGAGGTCAAGGGGCCAGGTGCGAGATGGTGAGGTCGAGAAGTTGTCTAAAGGCCATGGCTGCCCTCAGCTTCGCTTGTGGCTGCCCCATGACAGAGTGGGCCCAGTGGAGCCAGGTGGGCTTTTTTCTTCTTCCATAGAAGCCAAATCTGCATATTTTTGTGGGAGGTTTTTTGACTTTTCAAATCTTAGCAAGTAACTTGAGTTAAAAAGCAAAGACTGTAGGGGCCACCCATTGGCAGCCCCGTATGCCTTGGTTAGGACACTTGAGTCTAAGATAGTGAGTCCATGACTACTTCAGACACAGTGGGATTTGTGGGAAGCGTGCTCAAGTTTGCATCCCAGAAGACTGGGGGTCTCAGAGAAGCCTCTGGACACCCTTCTGTGTGGGGAGTGCTGGAGTCAGTAGAGTCAAAACCGTTTTTGTATCCTGGGGGGTTTTGTATCCTGGGAAGCAACCCTGAGCTTCCACATTTTCAACTACAAGTAAACCCTGGGTCTGTAGAGTGGCTCGGAGTGGGAAGGGCTGGGACAACTATGCTAGTTCTGCTCTCTGTCACTTCCTGTATGTGGCTGGACCCAGGGCACCATACTGGGCCATATACACCAAACTGTGGGCATTGGAAATTTATCAGAATATTTTGACCACGGCCATCCTGCCACGTAGGAATCATGAAAATAGGGAAGGTAGTTCACCTAAGAGCTTTGTTGCTTCACCAGCAGAGCTGCCCTGGGGCCTGCTGTTCCCAGTGGCTTTGTCTTTCTGCTCCAGCAGAAGAGGAAACTGTGGGGTCCAGCTTGGCTGGTCACCTCTGACCAGGACAGATGAGGATAGTCAGGGGGCAGGGATATGGTGGATCCTTCTCCTGAGAAGGGCACTGGGGAGCCTCATTCAGGGCTCCTAGATCCTAGAGCATTTTGAGTGAACACAATCTTTCTTCCTTTCCCTGCTTTACGCCCTTGGCTGAGAATGAAGAGGCACTGCCACGTTCCTGATCCCTGTGGCCTCTCTCACTGCATCTCCACCTGTTCTCTCCTGCACTCCCCACTCTCTGGCTTGGCTGCTCTTCTTGGTCTCCCTGCCACAGGGCCTTTGCATGTGCCAGTCTCTGCCTGAGATGCTCATTGCCTAGGCACTCATTTCTGGGAAATTTTCTCTGGTTGGCTTTTAGCCCAAACCTTCCCCCCTTACTCTCCTTGGCCCATGTTTTCAATATTATCTGCCTCTTTTTATTTTCTTCATAGCATCTATCTTTGAAAATTCTCTTACTTTGTTGATTCAGTCTACAAATATTTACTGAGCACCTACAACGTGGCAGGCTGTGTTTTGTCAATGGCCATGCTTCCTGAAAGTCTTCGGCAAGGTTATCAGGCCAAAATGAAGCCTGGAATCCTCTGCTGAAGTCCTACAGTACAGCCAGGGTTTGGCTCCAAATTCAGTGATGACATGAAAAAGGCCATGGTCAGAATACTTGGGAAAATTTCCAGTGCCCACTGTTTTGTGTCTATAGCCCCAAACTGGGCTGAGGGTACAGCCACACACAAGAAGTGACAGAGAGCACCACTAGCCCAGGTGTCAGTGCTGACTCTGCCCTGGGTCAGCTGGGAGGGAGCCCTTCATCTGTGTTAAATGTTTGATTCTCAAAACCATCCTGTCAGGTAGGTGATACTATTATTCCCATTGCACAGTGTAAGAAACTGAGGCGCGAGTTTCCCAAGGGCATCTGACTGGACAGGGAATTGAAATCATCTATGCTGTTGAGCCACAATAGAAGTCCCTTTCAGCAGCCCCAGGGCACTAGGGCCCCTGCTGCTTGGGGCAGCCACAGGGACAGGGTGGGGAGGTAGCGCTCCAGTGTGGAGATTTGCCTTGTTATTTCAAAAGGGCCGTTTAGGCACCTACTTGTATTAGGGGCTGCTCACTGTTTTAGGGGCTCCTCTGTTAAAAGCAAATGTAAGCCAGGCCCCAACCTTTGCAGGAGAAGATGGGTACTGTGTATAGGTCACTGAATGCAGGGTGCTGTCCTGGAGACACCCCTGTCTGACCATCAGGAAATAAAGGCATTTGAGTCCTTGGCCTCAATGTCAGATGTCCAGTGCCCAAATGGGATGACCGTGTGGGTGCTGCCACCATATTGGTGAAAGGTGTCAAGGCCAGGTTGAGGGTGTGGCAGGGACTTGGCAGATCACAGAGCTAATGAGAGTGTAGAGGGATTGAATGACTGCTTTGATGTTGACATACAGAGAGGGAGGGGCCTGGGATGGTCCTGGCCCCTGGCTGGGTCTGTACATGGAGAGTGGAGGTGCCAGATGTCCAGATGGGAGGGCAGGGCAGGGGGTGGGCTGGGGTGAGATGGGGGCAGTTCTGGGTGGGCAGGTTGGTGGGGCTCTGAGACATCTTGACGGAGGTGTCTGGGAGGAACTGCACTGACAGAGGCTGGGGTCGCAGGCATATGGGTTCTGGAATCCGTGGGAAAGGCTGAGATGCCCCAGGAAGGGTCAACAGGCCTTGGGGACAGTTTGAAGAGAAAAGGCTTCTCCTCCCCAGGTGCTGCCCAGATCCTGACTTGGGGAGGGTATAAGAACAGCTGGGCACAGCGACATTTTAATTCATAAAACCCCCAACAAACTTAAGAGACTGTCACAAAGGACATAGGCATATATTTTTCTTTTCTTCTCTTTTGGAATCATCAGAGGGAGGGAACACCATTTTGCAGGGAGCAGAGGTGACCAGTTCCTCCACGATCTCCACTTTAAGTGCCCTGAGATTTTGTGTCTGGTCTCAGAGGGAGAAGGACCCCCTGGAGCTGTAGAAGGAACCCACTGAGAAGGATCCTACCAGTGGTGGGGTCTCTGGGAATCTCCAGGGGCTGCAGTGATGGCCAGAGACCCTCAACCCTGCACCCAGAGTTTTCCTCCCACAGGGGTCTTAGTCTCAGGGCCTCATCATTGGCACCAAGGCCAGCTCTTGCCAGGAGCTTCAGCCCATTTGAGGCCCACATACTTGATGCTGTGAACCCAGCAGGGGCAGGATGGCCTTGACAGAAGGGATTTGACACAGAAGGTAATCTAAAAGGCATAAAACACCAGGGGCCAGAGATCTGGGTATCT
Source organism: Nycticebus coucang (assembly GCF_027406575.1). Lineage (NCBI taxonomy): Eukaryota > Metazoa > Chordata > Mammalia > Primates > Lorisidae > Nycticebus > Nycticebus coucang. Next base: position 84,550,243 of record NC_069796.1, read on the forward strand.
GGCAAGTCCTGGGCAGGGCTGCTGGTTGTGCTCCTCTGATTATAAGAAGTGACGAAATGTCCAAATAGGCTTGGAATAGGCTGGGAACACAAACCCCCACAAAGTAACAGAATTTGGTCCTTCACAAGTTACCTATAGGATTTACACACAGGCCAGTGAATTCTAAGAGGCAGTGTAGGAATGGGACATAAGTGGAAAGTCACATGTGGAACATCTTTCACTAAGTATGGGGGCTCTGGCACTATGTCCTGAGCTTGTCTGGGAGTGGAGAAGGCAGACGAGGTGGGCAGATGAGGAGGGCAGACGAGGTATGGGGCTTGGCGCCCAACATCTGTCTGCCCAGGTAGTTAATACAGGCTTGTCCTAGTAATCCCTCACCCCACCTTGTCAGCAGCTGGCTCAGCAATAGGCCCATGGCCAAGCCTCAGCCCACAGACCATGGTGGAAATGGCAGCCCTTCTGGGGAGGGTAGGATACCTGTGCTTTGACTATCTTTCTACATGGTCACGAGCAAAGATGATACCCAGGCAGCAGGTCCCCTGATGGTGTGGTTGAGCACTGCAGCTACCATACCTACAGACTTACTGCTGTGTGAGATGAGGAATTTCCTTATGGTTTAAACTGTCTGTTTCTTGCAGCCAGGAGCATTTTGAGGGCGGCCAGATGCCTTCCCAAGATGGGAGGGCCAGACCAAATGGTCACCCCCCAACCCCTGTGAGAGGCTAGACACGGGTGAACCCAGGGCTCTAGACACTGGCCCAAGTGGGCCCTGGGTCTCACTGCCTGCCACATCCAGATGGCCCCTTTAAAGTTCTCTGCTCTTCTGCTGTGTGGAGCATATATACAAGTGGACAGTCACAAGTAGGCATGGAGCTATATCCTTCCCTGGGCCATCGCTGCTTAGATCGAGTATGAGCGTCCTTCTTGTAGCTCCATGTAGAAGCATTAACTAAGCATGAATCCCCAAACCTCCAGATATCAAGCACTTTTTCTTTCATTTCCAGGCACAACTGATGCCATTGACAATGGGATACCTCTGTGGTGCAATGGCAATAGAAACAGTGGCTACCTAGACACTGCCCATGTTTCCTCTTTTGCCCAACATAGCTCCCTGCATGGTGTGTATGTTGGAGGCAGGTTGCTCAAGAAACAAGAACCACAGTCCCCGAAGGCCACCTGGCCATCACATTCTGTGCAATCAGCATTCCCTTGACATACTGCCTGCCAAGGCCACTCCCAGCTAGAGCTCTGCCAGTGCCGCAGAAGGGGCCAATGGTGGAGTTGAACAGAGCTGTTGTCTTCAGAGGCCCCTCGGCAAGGTCACTAGCCCCTCTTTCTTGGTATGCTCTGCACATGGTTCCCAATGGGACTGGAAGAGTCTAGGTCCTTCCCCACAACCCCTGGGGCTTGCTTGTCTGGAGGGAGGACAGTGATATTTCATTATCTCCATCTGCTTGGCAGGTTTTGCCAAGGAAGGTGACCTTGTTAAAGGGACAGAATACCTTCTGGGGGGGCTCGTTTCTGTGTGGACATCAGGGGACAGCAATGGTTCTCAAGTGGGCTGCTGTCTCTAATGAAGCCTATGCTGGCCTAGGTGGCCTGGAAGCCAGGGGCAGGGCAGAGAGCTCCAACTCTCCTCTGCAGAGTAATGCAGGCACCCTCCTGCCGAAAACCAGGACCAGCATAGAGGAAGACATTTTTCTTTCCTAATGTCCCTTCTCTGAGATATACGGAGTGACCCATGGCACCCAAGATGACCAGAAAAGGGCCTCAATTCTTTCTGCCCCTCACACTGTTAGGAAGATATTAAGGGCCTGGGTTTGTAGGACCTGAACCAATCTCAGATTATCCTCATCTCCTTTCTCAAACAGTGGGCTTCTAGATCAGGGCTGCGACCCCAGTGCCTTCAGGGACCAGGTTGGTAACACTCATGAGCCAGAGGCAGGCATAGGACCACACTCATGGGGACTGTGCCCTGTGGGAGAGCACAAGCCAGACCTATAGGCATTCAAGTTCAAATAAAAACAAGTACACATGGCATACACTGAGCAAGTATTGGAGCTGAATTGGCCCTGTGGTCTTTAGTTTTTTTCTCTGGGATCCAGACTTAATAAGTAGACTTGCACAAAGGACCACTGGGATTTCTGTGTCCCACATTTTACCTGGAGGAGGAGACGGGGGATCAGAGGGAATGGCAAACACGAATGGGAAGGGGGCAACGTTTCCTGGAGGAGGAAAAGGAGAGATTTGAACCACAGAAGTTTAAAAAAGTAGGAGGCTTTTTTTTTTTTTTTTTTTTTGAGCTGAGGACAAGTGGTCGGGGTGCTGGGATGTGCCTCTAAGTCTCCCACCCTTGGGGGCTTAACTGGAAATTTTGATGGGCGCATACTTTGTTCAGCCTCTCATCCTTGTGGGCATCCTTGTGGGGACAGTGTGGGCTGGCTAACGGTGGTCTCCCACTTGTCCCTGGCCTGGGGTGGGGGTCAGGGCTCTGTTTGGGTACAGCCTTACCAGAGGTTATGTGGAAAGGGGTTATTTGGGAGTGTCAGGGAGACAAACTCTCCAAAAATTATCCTAGAGCAAGTGCCCCAAACTGTGCAAGATGTAGTTCCACAGACCTGTCAAAAGATAGCTGCAACTCAAGTCAGAGAGTTATTCCTTTTCAATTCTCTGATCCTTCTGGTCACATTAAGGAAAAGATCTCTGTGCTGGTTTACCTTTACACTTTCGTAACACTCGCCAACCCACTCAGCCCCAGTGCCTTTTGTAGGTACTAGTGCGTAGAATGTGCTAACATTTTTTTCTTTTCATTTTATTCATTTTTGGCTGTTATCTTTGATTTATGATGAGAAGGTTAGATGCTGGCTTTTCCATTCATGGTAGTAAAGCATCCTTTAAAAATTTAAGTAGATTATAAAGTGCAGTATGTGAACAATATGTCAATAAAGCCATGAAAAATATACCCCAGTAAAAAAAAAAAAAAAAAGAAATAAGTCGTGGTAGTGGTGGCAGGAGGACATATGATAACGACTATAAATGGGGCAGGAAGGGAGTGGAATATGGCCCCCTATGTAGGTGAGGGGCCGTGTTCTACTTTGTCTTTGGAGGAAGATGAAAGCACAGATGACCACGGGAGGAATGCAGCGTGGGTTCCTGGGCAGCAACTGACTGGACCAGACTCTGGGCTACCTGACTGCTCCAGCCTGGAGGGTTCAACTCAAGCTGCTTCTTACAGGAAGTCCTCCTGGATGCTCAGCTCTGGGGTCCTCTCTCTTCTGATAAACTGGAATTCTAGTTCCAACTTTCTCTGGAACAGGCTGGGTCATCAAGAGGTCACAAGAGCAGAAGAGGGAGTTGGGGGGAGACCTTCAAACTGCAGGGGAAGTACCCCCATTTAATGGTTGCAGAGCAGGAATGTAGGCCCAGGGTGGCCACACCTTCCAGTTTCTTAAGAAATGTTCAACATCTAAATTTCTATGTGACATTTCACCATTTTTAATGTTGACGTCCACCATGCTTGGGGGACTGGATCCAGCCTCAGGCACCCTTAGGTGACATATAGAGAGGAGCTTCCAGGTGAAGGTGGCTGTCAACCTGCAGTGTCCTCACTGGGCCCCAGAAATGACTGAGTTGGGGATAAAAAATCACAATTAAAATGTGTTGTGCAAGTCATGTATTTCCCCATAAGACTGGGCCCTCCTGGCTGGCAGGGAGGAACCTGAGTCATCACGCTGGGTCAGGGTGAATGAGAAGATCAAAGGGACAGGTGTCCACCTTCTGGGAAAGTGAGGTGGAAGCTGGGGATCACACAGCAGAGACAGTCCAGCAGACATGCCTGAGAGGGGGTTCCTAGGCAGGTCCTGGGTGAGCTCACTGTGCCAAGGGTCAGCAGGACTAGTGGGGCAGGGACTCCAGGCAGTGGGAGGATGGGAGCCTTGCTGGAGAGGAGGGATTCCTGCTACCAAGGGCTGGGCAGCAAACTCTCCCAGGATGAACTGAGAGGCCCCTGGACACTCAGTTGGAAAAGGTGGTGGAGTGTGCAGAGGCCATTTCAGACTGTGGAGATGCCCTCTAGGACGCAGGGCTCAGGTCTGGACAGGAGAGGGTTGCAAAGGCAGATGGGGGAGACAGGACTTCAGGAGGAGGGGGGTTGGGGACTAAGGGAATCTTGTCTCTTTGAGTAAGGGCAAAAAGTTGATCTTTTGGGTAGCCCCTGGAGTGCACCTCCTGTAACCGCATCTTTCTACCTTTGGGGGCACGAGGCCTGGATCATCCCCCCAGGACCCAAGAGTCAGCCTCCACCGCTTCCCCCTTCCATTCCCAAGCCCTGTCCTGCCCCGGGGCACTGAGAGAGGGCTAGGCGGGCCGAGGTTCCCGGGGCTGGTGGGTGGAGCCCGGACATTCGGAGGGCTCTCTGGGTGGGAATGCTCTGGCAGCCCCGCTCCTCCCAGGCTGTTTGCCGCGAGGGCGCGGGGAACGCCGAGGGTGGCCGGCGGCGGGCTCCCCTGGCCCGGCCCGTGGCGTTTCTCTGCTGCCGCCTCGGGGTGTCTCTGCTTCGCTGCGAGCCCGGAGCGGCGGCGCAAGGAGGGGAGCAGGCGGCGGCGGCCGCGCCAAGAAGCGCCGGGTCACCGCAGGCTGAGGCGCCCGCCGTCCCCGCCCTCCCTCCTCTCTCTCCTTCTCCCTCCCTCCCGCCTCCTTCGCCCGCTCGCTCCTCTCCCCTCCCCGCCTTCCCTCCGAGCTCCCCCGCCCTCTCCTCCGCGCCTCGTCTCCTCCGCCCCGCGCCCTGCGGTGCTGCAGCTGCGGGCGGCTCCAGCTGCCCCCAGATGTGGGCTGGGCGGCGCGCGGGGAACTTTCGCGCCGGCTGCGAGTGCGGGGCCGCGGCTGCAGTCCGGCTGCCATGGATCCGCCGGCGGGAGCCGCTCGCCGCCTGCTCTGCCCTGCGCTGCTGCTGCTTCTGCCGCCGCTCCTGCTGCCGCCACCGCCCGCGAACGCCAGGCTCGCCGCCGCCGCCGACCCCCCAGGTAGGTGCGGCTCGGCCCCCACGCCCCGCGACCCCGGCCGGTTGGCCGGCCCAGCGCGCCCCGCCGCCCCCTCCCCAGGCGTAGTCCAGCCCGACTTGGGCAAACTCCGCGCGCCCCGCCCGGGGCCAAGTTGGCCAACTTCGGGGCCGGCTCGGTCGCGCAGGGGGCGCCCCTGGGCGCAGCCGGGCTCCTCGGGCCGAGGGGAGCTTTGGAGCACTCGCGCTTCCCGAGACGCGGAGAGTGGAGACCGAGGGCCGGGAAAGCCCCGGGGCGGAGAGCGCAGAGTCAGCCCCAGCGGGTCCAGGGGAGCCAGGGCTAGGCGGTGCTCGGGCTCGCGTCCGGGGACGCTCGGGAGGAGCTGGTGCGGAAAGCGCTGCCTTGGGCCCTGAGGATTGGTTGGGGCTCTCCGAGGGGATGCCTGGAGATCGGAGGGACCCTGCTTCACCCCTGCCTGTCCTCGTGCGCGCGGGGGAAAGGGGGCCGGCAGCGGGCTGACCGGGAACCGGACCCAGAGGGCAGGCCGCCCGTTATCGGGAGAGCCGAGACCTCGCCGCTCCGGAGGCCAACGGTGAGGGCACTCGGGAGGCAGGGGCCGTTGAGGGGTCAGACGCACGGGTAGAGGACCAACTGGGAATGGCTTCCGAGCAGCCCCAAGTCCTGCCAAGGACGGCAGGTTCAGGGGGTGGGGGACTCTCTGATGCGGTCGTCCCCTCGGGAACTGTGAGGTGCACACCGAGCCCCGACCCAAAACAGGGCAGGGGGCATGGCTCTTGTTTGGTATGGTCTCTGAAAGGACAGCCCAGAGGCGACGGGGCTCCGGAGTGGTGGCACTGTTAACGCCCCTTCCTGATTGTAAGAAAGCCGGGAGGTGCAGGGCTGCCTTGGGGGGTTTCCTGGCAGAATGCCCCTTTCCTTCGCAGTCGGGCGGGGTCTAGGGGACGTGTGGCTAGGCGCTGGGGCTCTGGGGCTCCGAGGTCTCAGCTGGTCTAACGCCCCTTCCCATTGCAGGCGGGCCCCTGGGGCACGGAGCGGAGCGCATCCTGGCGGTGCCGGTGCGCACTGACGCCCAGGGCCGCTTGGTGTCCCACGTGGTGTCGGCGGCAATGGCTGGGGCGGGGGTACGAGCCCGCAGGGCTGTCCCGGTTCGGACCCCGAGCTTCCCCGGAGATAGCGAGGAGGACCCCGGCAGTCGCCTCTTCTACAATGTCACAGTCTTCGGCCGAGATTTGCACTTGCGGCTGCGCCCCAACTCCCGCCTCGTGGCTCCTGGGGCCACTGTGGAGTGGCAGGGTGAGACAGGCACAACGCGCGTGGAGCCCCTGCGTGGGACTTGCCTCTACGTCGGGGACGTGGCTGGCCTAGCTGAAGCCTCTTCCGTGGCGCTCAGCAACTGCGATGGTCTGGTGAGTACCCACTACTCATTCTTGTTTGTTTGCTGTGCTTGCCTGAGCTTTTTGAGCCTGAGAGTCCTCTGGAAGGACAGGACTTGTGCCTTCTCTGCCTTCTGAGTGCTTAGGAGCCACCTGCACCGATTGACTGGTGGGCTGGAAGCAAGTTGTTTTTGCTTAGTCTGAGCAAGGGATGATTTATGCTGGGGGAGGGCCAGGGTCTCCATAATGCTTATCAGGGGCATCACTCTCACGCCTGCCTGTGCATGTCCACGGCTGGCCTCCAGGTGTGGGTCGGTGTGTGTGTATACCTCTGTGAGTGTGTGCATTTGCACGGGTTCTGGAATATTGGTGTGTACTTTCCGTGTGGGTGCGTGTGCACCTGTGTGAACAGATGCACGTGTCTCCCATGCCCCTATGTGTCTGTGGGGTTTTGCTCATACGGGCAGAGTGTCTCTTGAGTATACATGTGTGTGTCCCAGGCTTTTTGGCACGTGGGCCAGCAGTCAGTCTTCCTGTGTCTGTGTGTGTGGGTGATGCCAGTCCTGGGGGTAGGTAGTGGCTCTGAGTGGCTCTGTTCCCTGACTGACTGGGAGCCACTGGGTTTTATGCTGTGGTTTCCTGTTGAACTTCAGCTAGTTATTTGAAAAGTTGGTTTTTCTATTTTGAGCCAAGGGGAGTATTTGGAAATGAAGGCTCTAGTGCTCCTGAACTGCTTGATCTTTTGGGGGCAGCCCCTGAAGGACAGGAGACAGATTGGGGGAGGTCCCTTTTGGGACTGACTGAGCCACCCAGCTTGACTGGAGCCTTGGGAGCTTCTCCTGCCTCTGGGGGCCAAGAGGGACCATGGCGTGGCACAAGGGGGCCTCACAAGAAGCTCAGGGATTGATGCTCAGGGAGGAAGCTGACTTTGGCGTTGCTCTGTCTGGCTGCCTAGGGGCCTGGCACATGGCAGAAGCCACTGCAGTTTTCTGTTTTGGATTGGGTGTGCGATGGTCAGGCAGGCGGTGCTGGCGAGACATCTGAAGCCACCTACCGTGGGATCTGCTTTAATTGCTGCTCAGGGAACTCCTGCTCTGAGCAAGTGGCCGCTCCCTATGCCCCGTGGCCCCTGAGCACACCCGTCCTCAGGCAGCTGGGGCTTGTCATGTCTGCAGAGCCAGCAATTACATTAGGGCCCCGCAACCACTGGCGTTCTTTTTATGGAGACACAGGAAATGTGACTTGTTGCTTTGGAAAATCACTGCCTTTGGCTGGATTTAGTTAGAACTTGGGCATATTGCAAACAACTATGAATGTCCTTGGAGGAGCTGGGTTAAAATGGTGGGCCTTTATAGCCCCCTTTTGTCTCTGAGAATGTCCTGAACCTCAGAGGCATGTCTCATTTTACGCTGAAGGTACATTTCCTAAATGAAAGGAAATCCGGGGCTTGGGATGAGGTGGGGGAGCAGAAGTGGATGTAAACTATTGGTGGGTCAGCACCTGTGTGCTAGGGAGGCTTTGTCATTATATCATTCATTCAGCTGTTCATTTGGTGATTCATTTGTTCAGCCAGCACCTTTTAATGTGATTAACACATCTGGTCAGAGATGTGGCAGGCCTGGTACCCACATTCTGGGTTCACATTCTCAGGGTGGCTGGTGGCTGTGGTGCTCTGGTCAAGACATAAAGAATATGCTTCTGGGAGGTCTCAAAGAATGAGCGCCTAGCTGGAAAAGGCACAGGTTGGCAATCTGGGCAGAAGGAGGGGTGTGTACAGAGGTACCAGGTGTGAATTCTGCTGGGCAGGACAGGCACGCCAAGGTGCTGCATGTGCAGAGGTGCCAGGTGTGAACTGGGCTGGGAGGACAAGATGCTGAGGTGTCACATCTATTGACATACACAGGTAGAGGTCCAAGACACAGATGGGAAGAATATTCGGGTTGGAAGAGGGGCTGGGACTTGCCTGAGTGGCCTTGAATGCTGTCAGTGAACAGTGGCCTTGAGAGAGAGGGACAGCATCCTTGGTTCTTCTGTTTTTTCCTTTTTTTCTGTATGTATGTGCCTGTTCTGATTTTATACTAATTAATTCCTTAACACTTTAAGCCTCTCTGTGTTTCCATGATAGGCCTACTTGTTAAGGACTTGGGGCTTTATACATGGTGCCTCTGGACTTCATAGAGGCCCTGGAGGGGAGGAGGCATCCTTAGCCCTGACTAGGCACTCAGGCTCTGGGTAACTTGCCTTAGGCCACATAGCCAGTGTTGGCAGGAGTCTGGCCTGGTTCTGTCTGTCCCCTTCTGCCACAGTGTTCCCAAGTCTGGATGGGTTGGAAGACACTGAGCAATGATAACAGGAGCAAATAATGCCTTCCCAATGGACCATATAAATATATCGGACTCAACCCACAAGCTTGGCCCTTCACCACTATGCTGCAGAGTCCCTTCTGCGGCAGATCTTTCAGTACACCCAGGCAGGTGTGTCACGATATGTGCAGTGTGCGTGCAGGTCCCAGGGGCCTTGTTAAAACGCAAATATGGATGCAGCACACCTGGGGTGGGGCCTGAGGTTCTGCATTTCTAATAAGCCCCCAGGCTGGTGCTCCTGGTCCTTGGACCACTCTTTGAGAAGCATGGCTTGGTAGTCCCATTTCTCCAAGAGGGCTCTGCAGGACTGCATGACAAGTTCCTCTGAGCAAGTGGGGTTCAGTGGACAAACCAGTGTGGGAAGTCCCACATCTGCATTCACCCTGGAAGAGTCAATGGGGTCTTCCAGGCTCTCTGAGAAGTTCTGTAGTAAAGACCTCTCATGAATTCTATGTAAGGCAGCACGTCCCACACAGATGGGACCGTGGAACTCTTTATTTTTTATTTTTATTTATTTATTTATTTTTTATTGTTGGGGATTCATTGAGGGTACAATAATCCAGGTTACACTGATTGCAATTGTTAGGTAAAGTCCCTCTTGCAATCATGTCTTGCCCCCATAAATGGGGGCATGAATAGAACTTTCTCTAAAGACGACAGACGAATGGCTAACAAACACATGAAAAAATGTTCATCATCTCTGTATATTAGAGAAATGCAAATCAAAACAACCCTGAGATATCATCAAACCCCAGTGAGAATGGCCCACATCACAAAATCTCAAAACTGCAGATGCTGGCGTGGATGTGGAGAGAAGGGAACACTTTTACACTGCTGGTGGGACTGCAAACTAGTACAACCTTTCTGGAAGGAAGTATGGAGAAACCTCAAAGCACTCAAGCTAGACCTCCCATTTGATCCTGCAATCCCATTACTGGGCATCTACCCAGAAGGAAAGAAATCCTTTTATCATAAGGACACTTGTACTAGACTGTTTATTGCAGCTCAATTTACAATCGCCAAAATGTGGAAACAGCCTAAATGCCCACCAACCCAGGAATGGATTAACAAGCTGTGGTATATGTATACCATGGAATACTATTCAGCCATTAAAAAAAATGGAGACTTTACATCCTTCGTATTAACCTGGATGGACGTGGAAGACATTATTCTTAGTAAAGCATCACAAGAATGGAGAAGCATGAATCCCTTGTACTCAATTTTGATATGAGGACAATTAATGACAATTATGGTTATGGGGGGGAACAGAAAGAGGGAAGGAGGGAGGGAGGTGGGGCCTTGGTGTGTGTCACACTTGAACTCTTTCTTTGTAGGACAAGTGAGACTAGCCTCCCAGGCAAATGAACATGCAGACTATGACAGGCAGCTGTGGTCTCACTGCATAAGTTTAGATGCTTAGGTGGGATAAGTCTGTCCTAAGTGCCACAGGCCTTTTTTGGCCCATTTTCCTGCCCCTGGCCTGGGACACACATTCATCTGTTTGCCTGGTCCTGAGACATCTGAGTGTGTTTCTTTGCTTTGAAGGAAGGCAGTAAGTAACTTTATTTACCATGGACAGCAATCTCTCTCTTTCTCTCTCTTTTTTTTTTTTAGGTAAAGTCCCTCTTACAATCGTGTCTTGCCCCCTAGCAATCTCTTAATTATTAGTACAAGGGGATTCTTATGCCATTGTATTGGTAAACTCCTTTCACTTGTAAGTGACAGAAAATTCAAGTCAAATTAATTTAAACAGAAACGGGAAATTATTAGCTCACAAAATGAGAAGTGTTCAGGTGTGGCTGGATCCAGGTCCTCCTGCCAGGTCATTAGGACCCTCACCACCTCGTGCCTCTGCCTTCCCCTGTGTCAGCTTTATTTCAGATAGAGCCCCTCTGTGGTGGATCAAGTGTTTCAAGCAGTGCTAGGCCTATATCTTTTTCTGATAATTCTAGCTGAGCCTCGTGTATTACTCTGTCTATGCTGGGGTCAGGTGCTCCTATGAGAAGTGGGGCATGAGGTTTGCAAATCCTATAGATTAAGACAGCAGGAGGTGCTGGTCCCCCAGGTGATATGATATGAGATTGTTTTTGCCAGAATTTGGGACTCTGGGCCACCTAAGGTGCCAGTTCTACCGGAGTCAGGTGGAGATGCAGCCTCAAGAAGTGCCATGTGACCAGGCCAGGCACCTTATTTCCAGAGAGGCTGATAAATGTTCTTTCATAGGCCCTGGATAGAAGTTACTCCTAGTATTTACAGGAAGGGGTTAAAATTTGCCGTTCTACAATGCATGAGAAAAAAATGCTTAATGCAGTATTGTATATCACATTGCTATGAAAGAGTTTTCTAGTATTTCTTGGGCTAATTTCACATCATTTTACATACTTATTAAAAATTCAGTGGGAAGCCTGTTAGCATGAAAAGTAATAGTAAGTGACAATTTACTGTGTCTCTGCTACGTGCCGGGGTCTCTGCTGAGCCCCCTTTGCTATATTGCCTCATTTAATCCTCCAATATTATTATCCCCATTCTACAGATGAATAAGTCAAAACTACGAAAGCCCAGTTAGCTTGCTTCAAGCTTTCAAGCCAGTATATGAAAACATTTCTGTCTGATTGCAAGGCCAGGCTCGTTACATTTTATTGCTTTTTTTTGGTTTTATTTTATTTTTGTATGCCAATAAAATGAATTAAAAAAGAACTGTATTTCTTTAAAACACTTTCTAGCTTTCTTATTCAACTCCTGGAGATCTTCTTAGTCATGGGCATTGACCGAGGTCAGTGTGAGTGGGAGCTGGGAGCAAGCCTGGTAACTGAGTGACCCATAGACTGGTTGGTGACTCCCTCTGGGTTACAACTCCTTATGGGTGGTCTGATTTCTCATGGTGAGTGATTGCAGCTGGACTTCAGTAGGATGGAAGCTGCTCTGCCCCTCTCTGCCTCTTTAGTCAGGGCAGCACTGGGGACCTCTCTGCCTGGCTGGGCAAGGCCAGTGGTGGAAGCCTCCACAGGCTGGGCAATGGGAAGAGTCTGCCCTCCAAGGCCTGAGGGCGCCTGGGATTTGCAGTTGTCCCTCCTCGGTCTTCCTTCCTCCCACCTGCCTCGCCACTGCCTGGAGAGCAATGAGAGAGTGTCAGGAATACCAAAGTGGGCCGGTGGGAACCTTTGGGTTTCCTAAGTGTTGGGCTCCTCAGGTTAGAGCAGAAGCACCTGCTTGGCACCTGTTGTTAGCAATCTGCACAGCTGCCAAGAAAGGGCTCAGTACTTCCTCAGCTTGTTACGTTCCTTGTTTAACACTTGCTCAGTTTGAATGACAGAAAACTAGCTCACCTTGGATGAAATAAACGAGAGATGTCATGCACCAAATTATCTGGGGTTCTTGAGAAGTGTTAGCTTCAGGCATGGCTGAATCCAGGCACTCAGAACATGCCATCCATCTCTCAGCTCTGCCACTCTCTGTGTTCATCTCAGCGTGGCTCCAGGACTAGCTTGTCTTCTGAGGAGGCAAGCTCTCTGAAATGGAAAACTCTCTTTTCTGTGAGCGTCTTGGAGAGGGATCTGATTGTCCCTTCTTGGGCTACAGGCCCATTTTTAAACCACTTGCTATGGTGTAGGCCTGCCCTGAGTCTCTTGCTGACCTGTGGTTGAGGGTGAGGGTCATATCCCCAGACTCTGGAATGGAGAGAGGTTCTATTCATACAAGCAAGGGGAAGGACAAGTGCCCGGGAGATGAAAGTGGTTGCCCTCCACATGGACTCCAGGCCCTGTGCTCAGCTCAGATGTTCTCCTGGGCTCCAGACTTGGCAGATTCTTTCCTTGGACCACCTCACACTTCACAAGTTATGTGGCTCTCTCACTCTCCTCCAGATTCCACTTTTCACATAGGAGGGAATCCCAGGATCCCTGCTCCTTTGCACGACCCCATCTCCTCATCACACCTGCCTCCAGCCTCAGTTTCAGCTCCCGTGCTTCTCAGCTGCTCCTGATTGGTCCCTCTGCAGCAATCCTTTCTCTCCACTGCAGCCAGAGTGATTTTATAAACCATACATCAACTCATGCCACAACTTTGCTTAAGATTTTTCAGTGGTTCTTATTGCTCCTAAAAAAAAAAAAAAAAATCCTAACTTAGTGGCCTGGCATTCAAGACCCACCTGTCCTGGCTGGGTGCCTCTAGCCTTATCTGTCACTGAGTTGTCCTCACACCTGTGTTCCGTTCTCACTGAGCTTTATGTTCCCCAAACACTGGACACCCAGCGGTTCTGACAGGCTGTGCTCTGGCCTGGACACTCACCCCTATCTATTTACCTGCCTCATCCTGTAGTCTTAGCTAAATGGCAGTTCATTCAGGAATGTGTCCGGGACACATGCTGCGTTGTATCCTTTGCTTCTTGGCAACTAGTACCACGGTGTCCCTGGCTCTGTCCAAAGGGTCCAGCTCCAGACTGAGCAGAGTGCAGCTGGAAGCTATGAAATGAGAGTGCCTGGGAAGTGGGGGCTAGAAACCTGTGCAGGAAAGGGCGTGGGACCTGCCTGTTCAGGGAGGCCTGGTCTGCTCTGCTGCCAGGCTCAGGATGTCTGCATTCAGTGGGGCAGGCCCCCTTTGGAGAATGGCCAAAGGTTTGCCTCTTTTCCAGCACATATTTGGTTGTCCATGGGTTTCCTCCCTCAACCTTGGGGTTCATGAGACGTGAATTCAAGTCCCCTGGTTTAAATCAAACTAAGCAAGGAAAGAAACCCTTTCCCTGGGCACGTGTGGGAAGGGATGGGTGTGTGGGTGGTGAGAGGACCTTGGGCTGGACACTGATGACTTACCACAGGATCCTGGGCCACCTCCCCTCCCCACCTGAGTCTCCATTTGTCCAGGTGGAAAGTGGGAGCTAGAATCGGCCATCTCTGGGATCCTCCAAAGCTGGAGTTGCACATTCAGATGCCTTAGAGGCCAGAGGGGCCTGATACGAGTGAGGGGACAGGGTTGGTGTTGCCCCTAGGAGCATGGACTTGCTGCTGGACACTCCATGTTTCTTCAGAGAAGATGTGTTTCTGTGTCATATTTCTTCTTCTGTTGTCATTGTGTGGGCAGAGAAGAACCGTGTGATGACCTCATGTGGGCCCTGATGGGGACTCTAGAGGCAGATGAGGATAGTGCTGGGGGCTGTGCTGGGAGCAGCATGATTGGGGCAGCTTGGCAGACAGGGGCTGTGCCAGGGCAAGTGCTGAGAATACAGCTGTATTTCATCACAGCCACCCCCTTCACCCTCTTGTGCTGTCTACAAGCTCCTGGACAACTTCACCACCACTTCTTATTGGGCACTAGCTATTTGGTGGGAGGGAAGAGGCTTCCCTTGGGGTTCTTTCCTAATCAAGGGCTGGGGAGGGATGTGACTGCCAAGATGGAGGCTGACTTGTCAGGGGCTTGTGCCCGAGGTGGCAGAGTGGCAGCCCATGGCCCTTCATCTGCCTCATGGTGGCCCTCAGAGTGATATAGGGGCATCCCTGGTCTGAAACCCAGACTCATCTGGCTTTAGCTAATAAGGCATCTGAGGACTTGTGGGATGGGGTAGGGGTAATTCAAGGGCCTAGTAATGTTCGCCAGCTCTGCGTGACTCTTCCCTAGGGGATCACTGGCTGTAGCTGTCCCCAGGCCCCTCACAAACCTCTGGTGGGACCACCTGGTGGAAAAGAGAAGGTGCTCATTGCCACAGGTGGCTACTGTAGCCCTGAGCTGCACTCTGATTGGATAGGCTTAGGTCATGGGCCGTTTTCAAAACTAATCACTGTGGCCCAGGAATGTGATGTGCTGATTGGCTCTGGACTGAGTCATGTGCTTTTCTCGTGGCCTGAAATGTTAGGTTCAGTGCTCTACTGGGTTCACCCTCAGACGATGGGGTAGTGGCTTGTTTTCTCCACTGTTTGTGCCTGAAGAATCCACCAGCTGCAGCAGAGCCCCTCAGGGGACCTGTCAGTCTCAGGCGTGGGTCTGAGGATCAGTGTCTACACCATCTCTCTCTGCTTGGGGCCTCGGACCCAAACCCTGCAGTACTGTGTGAGCCAGCCACTGCGTCCCCATTGTACAGATGAGAAAACTGAGGCTCCATGGAGTTGCTCAACTTTGTGGGGGTGGCCTCTCCACTTGGAATCTTTCAGTGAGGGACATAGTGGAACTAGCCCTCACCCTGAAGGGCAGGATGGTTAGTCAGGGGCCTTTGAGCCTGAGCCCAGGGAGGCCAGCTGTACCTAGGACTTGGATCATGCTGCTGCCTGGGGCCCTGCACTCCATTTCTGGCCCTGGCTGCTGAGTGTAATGGTGCTGCTTATTCAGGTGTTGGTAGGTTTCAGGTTCCTCCTGCCTGGTTGCTGGCCTCAGCTGCCCTGTCCCTCCACGTACCCAGTGAGGGATGAGTGATGAGTGATGGGTGAGTGGATGCAGGCCCTCACTCAGAGTCAGATGAGGGGTGTAGAAGGCTGGGTCTTCAGCCAGGCCTCCTGTGAGGGTCGTAAGTGCTGTAGCCAGTGTGAACAGGGGAGTCATCACCCACACTAAGCCCCAGGATGCACCCCGGGACCTGGCACATCCACTCATTAAGGCTGGCTTTACTTCTTGGGGGCCTGAGCATCCCCACTATAGTCCTGGAGATCTTGGGGGCGAGTGTGCATGGGGCCTCTCCTGGGAGTCCGGGTCTGGATGGGCAGGCAGATGTGTACTTCATTACCTCTGCCTCACTCTCTGGCCTGGGCAGCCCTGGGGACCCTGTGTTGCTGCCAGCACACAGCAGGCTGTTGGCTGCATGGGAAGTGTGTGTGGAGTGTGTGTGCGTATGTCTTGCATGTAGGTGTGAGTGTACATGTAAGCGTGCATCTGTGTGTGCTCTGTGAGTGTGTACATGTGTGTGTATTGGAGTGAGCATGTGCATGTTGTGAGTATGTATCTGGGTGCATACGTGCGTCTGTGTAGACACGTGTGCACTTTTGAGCATGTGGGCATGTGCACGTGCTTGCCTGCGTTCATTCAAGTGAATGCGTGTGTGTGTTCTTGGTGGGGGTTTCCTGCAGGGGCAAGTCCTGAGGTGGGGGCGCTGAAGGGAGGGGAAGACCCCAGCCCCCTAAATCTTGGTGCCTCCTCAGACCCCACCCTTGATGGGTGCTCTGGCATGGGAGGACCCAGGTAGGAGCCTCTCACTCTGCCGTGTATGTTTTATATTAAATGTCAGCTGTCCACCGGGTCTGCGCTGCTGCCATTAATATGGAGAAGTTATTACGGAGCCTGGAGCCAGCTCCTCGGGCTCATCCATGAATTTCAATTACGCTGCACATCAACTCCAGGGCCTGCAGAGTGGAGCACACAGCTTCCGCTCAGAGGCAAAAGAAACATTAGCATCCAGGACCAAGGCCCGAGCCCTGCGAAGAGACTGGGCGGGTTCAGTACTGTCCCCACGGTGCCCTGCACATTTCAGCGGTTTACACTGGGAGGCAGTGGGGTTAGTGTGGGCTGGTGGCTGCTGCAGGTCATGTGGTCAGCTCTGCCCCTCACAGCTGTGCAGCCCAGACAAGCACAGCAACGCTGCAAACCTCAGTTCCTCGGATTGCAAAAGGGGGACCCAGCAATGCAGTTGGAAGGATGGGTACACAACGAGCAGGCCTGAGGGTGCCGCAACGTTTGCCTTTTCTGCCTGTCATTGGATCTAAGCTGCCATCCATTATAGGACACACTATTACTTTGTATGCCACCAAGGAAGAGGAGAAACTTCCATTTAAACCACCATTCGACACCCTGGATCATGATTCCCTTGAGGCACCGGCACTAGCTCCTGCAGCCCCCGTTTGCTCTGATTGTTCTCCTCACCCTGAGTGGGCCCATTTCTCCTGCCTCACTGTCACTGTGCACATCTCAGAGTAACTCAGTACAGTCCTACGGATAGCACAGCTTCATCCACTTCCAGATGTCTTTCTCTCTTTGGTAAAGTGTAAGTAGTGATTATTCTTCCAGAGATAGGTATTTGCCTCACTGATGCCAAGGCTGCAAACTCTGTTATGTCTGCGCGTTTTGGCCCACACCCTAACTTTGTGCCATCGATGTGACTTGTTGAAATCATTGTAAGTGGCAAAGGACAAGAAATGCTAATGCCGCAAGTAAGTTGATGGCAATGGGAAATGCCACGCTGAGTTGGTGAGTGCCAGTCAAGGCCAGCCACGCCACTAAGACCCACTGTTGCATCCTGAGATCAGAGGTGGTAAATATGAAAAATGTGTGTCTTAGATTCCTAAAAACATGGTTGGATGATGATGATTTTGGGACCCTGTCTGAGAGCTGGCATGCAAGCTCCATGCTGGGGAAGCAGGTAGCAGGTAGCAGGCCGGGCTGGGGGAACCAGCTCTATGAGCAGAACACTCAAGATTCACCTTAGTGCAGTGGCTCTCAACCTTCCTAACGCCATGGCCCTTTACAGTTCACGACCCACAGGTTGAGAACCGCTGCCTTAGAGCCTGGGCATTTCCCCTTTGAAAGCAGGGATTGGAACTACCTGAAAAGTAAAGTGAATTTATGTTTCATGCAGGGCTTGTGTAAGGCCAGCAAGTGGCCACTCTGATTGGGCCAGAGCTTCTGGAGGCATGAAAAAAAGTATTTCAGGAGCTGTGAACATATCGGTAGATATTATACATAGGTCTTTTTTTTTTTTAGACCCAGTCTCACTTTATCACCCAGGCTGGAATTCAGGGGCATGATCATAGCTCACTACAACATCACATTCCTGGGCTCAAGGGGACCTCTCACCTCAGCCTCCCGAGTATCTGGGACTACAGGTGCACACCACCACACTCCACTAATTAATTATTTTTTGTAGAGATGGCGTCTCCCCATGTGCATATGGATATGTTATGGATTATACACATACCATTTCCAGTCAGTTGCAAATGAAACCTCATATTAAGAAATACTACAGATAAATTCTATTTTTTGTCAGTCTGTTTTTGTATCAAAACTAAATTGTGTTTATTATTAGAGCTTTAAGGCTTCAATATCAAGTATAAGGTACCTTGAAGTTATGTTGTCCAGTGTGGTAGCTACAAGCCACATGAAGAGGTTGAGCACTTAAAATATGGCTGGTCTGAGTTGAGAGGTGTTCTGAATGTAAAATACACACTTAATATATTCAAAAAAAAGTCAGATATTTCATAGATAATTTTAAAGTGTTGATGGTAGGTTGAAATGATACCATTTTGGACATATTGGGTTAAGTGAAACATATTACTTAATTTCACCTGTTTTTTTCAGTTTGGCTACATATAAAACCTGAATTATATTTCTGTTGGGCAGCACTGCTTTGGAACATCTGGCTGGATTCTTCCCCTTTGCTGTTATTCTCTTGCAAATTTTCTTGGCTGGTCACATCTGTTTATTCTTTCAAATGAATTTTAGAATTGTTTTGTCAGGTTAAAAAAATCCCTTGTGAATTTGACTGACAGTAAATTAAACTTAGAAACTAATTAAAGGAGGAACTGACATAATTTAGAATATTTTCCAGGAACATGGTTTCCCCTCCCCCCCATTTATTTAATTCTGCTTCGATATTGCTCAGTAAAGTATTATACCTTTTTCCTACATGTCATCCATTTTTTAGAATCAAAGTTATCTCAAGGGTATTTTTTTTCTGCCATTTCAAATCCAGTCCTTTCCATCTATTGTTGGTGTATAGGAAGGCTATTGATTTTTATATGATTATCTTTCATTAAGCAGCTTGATTGAATTCATTAATTATAATACAGTGTATGTTTGTAGATCTCCCTGGGTTTTCTAGGTATACAGTTGTGCTGTCTGTAAACAGTGATAGTTTTGGATCCTCATTTCCAATCTGCACTGCCTAGAACTTCAGAGTGATGTTAAATAACAGCACTGGCTATGCACCCCCTTGTCTGCGCCAGACTTTAATGGGAACGCCTCTGGTGTTTCTCTGTTTAATATAATGCTTGCTCATGGATTAAGATGGATTTCATGTGAAGGCAATATCCTCTGAATTCTAGTTTTCTGAGATCCCATTTTTATCAGCAAAGGAGCTGAAATCTAGATAAAATGTCTTAACTCTGAACACCATATCCTCACCTTCTCCAAGGTGTTGCTGTCCCCTGTGGCTGGTGTTTTCAGCCTCAGCTGTGCTAGTTCTCATTTGCCCTCTTTGCTGGCCCAGAAGTGAACCCCTCCCCCATTTACAGGTGTCATAACCCACTCACGGGAAGCATTTGTGGGGAGGGAGCAGCTTTGCTGAGGAAGGGAGAGGGGGTAGTCCCTCCCTGCCACATACGTGGCTGTGGGGGATCAGGGCTTGTCTTCGTAAGCTCTTTGGACTGTGTGTGGGGAAACTTCCACCTTGATTTCCTTCCTCTGTCCATCTTTTTCGGAGCAGACCACCTGGATTCTTTTCCTGTGTCTGACACAGACTCTGCCCTCTGCTCTGTGGTGTTGGCACCACCCTGCATGGCCCCCAGCCTGCCAAGTCCTGTTGTTAACTTTTTATCCCATATGCTTCTAGAAGATATTTTTTCAAACAAAGATAGTTCCCCCTTAGAGGAAATCTTTGGCCTATCCTGCAGAAAATAAAATTGTTTTTCATCGTGTGATCTGTCTGCCCACTGATGGGCATGGAGTTGGGGAGCTTTGAACAGTGTCTGTGCCATGGCTCACCCTGAGAGATTCTGATTTATTAGACTTGGGTGGGACCTGGGATCTATAGCTTTCAGAAGCCACATGGGATGGTCTTTTGCACAGCGTGATGGGTGCCCAACGACCTAGAGGAAGGTCGGGACAAGAGAGGTCTGACAGGCCAGGGCTGGGGCTCGGTTCTCCTCCCGCTGGCCTATGACCCTTTATTTCCTAAATTGCAATGCCACTTGCCTCCCAGGGCATGTGTCAGCGAGGGAGCCAAGGGGAGTAAGGCAGCTGGAATGTCCTGGGGGGAGTGGAAGGATGTGACGGCCAATAGGGACAGCCAGGTCTTCTGTGGTGTCCAGGGTCACAGGCTCCTGACCCTCTCTGACCAGGTGGTCTCCTTCTTCCATGTCTGTCCCCAAGGCCCAGCCTCACAGGGAATTGGGCGGGAAATGGGGGCATGGACTCCCAGGTTAGCAATTAGCACCTGTTGCTGTGCTGTCCACACACAGCAAGCACCTGGCACTCCATGGGCATTGGGCACTGATCCTGCAGACCCAATTGGGACCGAGGGGGCAGTTGGGACACAATGGTGCTTCTCAGTGTCCCCCCAGCCAGGTCCTCAGGCCCTGTGAGCCACCCAGCCCTCTCCCCTTTCCCGCCTGTCCCTGTCTGCTCCAGGGCCAGCCACTGGCCACTGGTTTGAGCTCACTAGCCCTGAGCTGAGGTCTGGGCCGCTGGGACAACATGGGTTTCTCATAGGCTGGGGTGCTTGTCCAAGGCCTGTGATAATAGTGTGATATGATGGATATATATTGGTTCTTCATCCCGGGTCCTTGTCTCAGAATTCCTGAAACCTTTGCAATTTTCTGAGTAATAAGGGTGACAGGAACGTCTCTAATTATAATATTTGGTCTTAGTCCCCTGGTTTCTGATGCAAGAGCTTCTAAGGCTCTTGGAGTCTGCAGTGACAGGAATGTCTTTTGCATGCCAGTGTGATGACTGGTGGGGGGCTTCCTAGACAGTTTCAGGGTGGGGGCTGGTCCCCCAAAAGACCAAGGCAGGACTGGAGGGTTGGGACTTCAGCCCTACTCTCTCAACCTCTAGAGAGGAGAGTAATAGAACCTCCATAAAACACTCTAAAGGACAAGGCTTGGGGAGCTTCTTGGTGAACACTTGGAGGTGCTGGGAGGGTGGAGCCCCCCGGGGTGTGTGGCAGCTCTGCACACCTTCCCACACCATTCTCTATGCACCTTTCCCCTATGGCTATTTCTGAGTTGTATCCTTTATAAACTGGTTAACAGTAAGTGAAGTGTCTTCGGAAGTTCTGTGAGCCTTTATGGAAAATGAGGAGGGAGTGTGGTAACCTCCCAATTTAGAGCCACTCGGTCAGAAGTGCAGGTGTAAGCCTGGAACTTATGACTGGCATTTGAAGTGGGGGAATAGTCTTCTGGGACTGAAGCCCTTAATCTGCGGGGTCTGCACTGACTCTGGGAAGTGTGGATATCGGGATGAATCAGGACAGCCAGCTGGTGTCCTGAGAGCTGGAGAACTGGTAGGGGTGAGGATAAAAGCCACACATTTGGTGTCAAAAGTGGTGTGAGTAAAACCAGATCACAGTAGACCCGCACACAGGTGAAGGAGGCGGGGTCCCAGGTCAAGGCCCCAAATGCAGCTGCAGAGACAACTGTCCCAGGAGGGGCAGTGCTGGGTCTGGTCCAGAGCCCCCCTCCCTTCCCTCTGTCTCCCTCTCTGCTCCCCCTCCAGCTCCTCTTCCCCTTCCCTCCTCTCCTCCCGTCCTCCTTTCTCTCCCCTTTCTCTCCCTAATCACCTCCCTTTACTTCTCACCCCCCCTTCCCCATTTCCCTTCTTCCTCCCTTCCCACCTCCCCTCCCATCTCTCTGTCCTCTCCTTCTTTCCCAGACTCCTTCATTAGCCAGGACTCCTAGAGACCCTTCCTGGGTGGGGGCCGTCATTGCCTCCTGTGACACCACCCAGAAGCCCCCTCTACCAGTGGGCACACTGGGAACTGTGAGGAAATCGTGACACAGAGCGGAGGCCTGACCCACCACAGGTCACACAGAGCCCAGCATGTGGCTCCTTCCACTGCAGCTGGAGATCCAGATGAAACCTAGGCCCTCCTCAGAGGTACAGCAACTCACTCCCACCACCCACACAGGCAGGATTAACTGCTCTTCCCAGCCTGCTGCAGGAAACAAGGTCAAGGTTGTGCTCCTGCCCTGCCATAGTGGCTCCCACCTCAGGGTGTCCAGGCCCTCCCTGGCTGTGTCCTCAGTGGGGAGGGTGGTCCCCTTGGACTGTTCCCTGGCCCAGGGCTGCTATGGAAGGTTGTGGAGGTGGCGTCCTGCAGGAAGGTCCATAGGCGAGAGGGAGCATGAGGCCAGCTCCTGCTGTCCCAGAGTGGACGGAGTGGGGGGTGGATGGTGCCCACAGTGGATGGAGGATGGCAGACCTGGAGGAGGGCGAAGGGTGTGCCAGGTGCCTGCCCCCACGATGAAGGTCACTGAAGTTGCTGCATTGTTCTCTTTGGGGCTCCTGTGTTCTCAGGACTTGGGGCATAAGAACCAAAGCCACAGCGGTCACAGGGAGGCTGCTGGCTATTGAGAATTGCTCTGGCTGGGGCATCCTTGGCTGTGGTCACTTTGTGGCTGGGGTGAATGCTCCTGGTCAGCCTGGCGAGGGCGGGGAGATGGAGGCCCGCTCTGTCTCAGTGTCAGCCTGCTCCTCACAACCTTCCCCGAGCCCACACCCTAAGCCAGGCTTCAGGTGCCCACCTGGCTTCTCTAGCCCTTTAGAGGAGGCTGGGCTGGCCAGGGACCCTTGGTCCTGGGCATAGTTTCTCCTGGTCGTTGTTGAACTTAGTATTTCTTTGATAGCTGGTGGTTGCTGCCCCCAGCTTTCCTCCTGTGAAGCTGATGGTCTTTCTCAGTAGGTAGGTGCTAGTCATTAACCCTCTGTTAGCTTGGGTGGGTGTGTAATATTTGCCGGAATTTCCTTTTTATTCTACCTTGCTGGCTTTTGTTTCTTGTGGTCAGGCTTGCCAGGCCTCTCCTGTTGATTTCTTCTGTTTACTCAGGTTATAGAAAATAATCAGCCTTGGGGTGGCGCCTGTGGCTCAAAAGAGTAGGGCATCAGCCCCATATACTGGAGGTGGTGGGTTCAAACCCAGCCCCAGCCAAAAACTGCAAACAAAAAAAAAAGGAAAATAATCAGACCTTTGAAGAAGTGCTCCATATTGATTTGCTTTTTAAATAGTTAACTCCTTTAATTCAAGTGAAGTATGTTTTCTGTACTGTATAAGGTGTTGGTTTTAAGTATTGTTTTTTGTTTGTTTGTTTGTTTTTGCAGCTTTTGGCGGGGGCTGGGTTTGAACCCACTACCTCTGGTATATGGGTCCTGCGCCTACTCCTTTGAGCCACAGTCACAGCCCAGCATTGTTTTTTTTTTCATAATTGCAACTGTTGTCTCAACACATTTATTTGCTAATTCACTTTTTAAAAAAATTTCAGATTAGGCTCAGCACCTGTAGCTCAGTGGTTAGGGTGCTGGCCACATATGCCAGGGCTGGCAGGTTCGAACCCCAAGCCGGGCCTGCCAAACAACAATGACAACTGCAACAACAACCAAAAAAAAATAGCTGGGCGTTGTGGTGGGTGCCTATAGTTCCAGCTACTTGGGAGGCTGAGGCAAGAGAATCGCTTAAGCCCAAGAGTTTGATGTGAGCTGTGATGCCACGGCACTCTACCAAGGGTGACATAGTGAGACTCTGTCTCAAAAAAAAAAAAAAAATCAGATTAATGTGAGGGTATAAACAATTGGTTTATATGTTTGCATTTGTTAAGTAGAGTCTCTGTTGTAGTTGTGTCCCTCCCCCAGGAGGTGTGCGCCATATACCCTTAAGTGAGAGTACATCCTTACCCCCCCCCGCCCCCAATTCACTTTTTCCTCTTGTCTTTGAGATGCATATTCCATCGCCCATGAAGTTCAAGGAGGTGATCTGGTTTATTTCTGGCCTGTTTTTCTTTGCACTAATCCCAGGTTCTTTAATTGCTCTCGCTTAACAATATGTTCCAATATCTGATAGGGCAAGCGTCACCATCATGCCTTTAAAAAAACATGTTTTGGCTGTTTTTGGTACATTTTCCAAATGGATTTGGGTTTGATTTTTAATGAACTATCATAAGAGGTTCTTTATTTTGAGCGATATTACATGCCTAAAATAGCGTCCAGCTTGCAGCAGGACCTCAGCGAATCTTTGTTGAACAAGTGAATGACATCTTCATGATGTTTAATTTTCTCATGGAAATAAGAACATTGAAATCTTAAAAAATATATCCCAGTAGGTTTATTACTAAAGAGACTTAGCTTTTTATTGCCATTGGGAATAGGGTCTTTTCCACTGTATTTTACAGCAGGTTATTAGTGATATCTAGGGAGACTTTTCATTCATTCCACAGTAGATTACCATTTAGTCAGATCTACCTGGGACCTGCTTGTTCCAGATTAACGATATTCTTAGAGTTTAGATATCTTCAGTCCTAATGAGCAAACAGTTAAAATGTTTGTACATGTTAGTACAAATTATACAAGCGTATGCAGAACCATGGCTCGACACTTCACAACCACTGTTGACCTGGGAACCCTAAGCCCTTGCGCTGCTGTCGTCATGGTTTGGCCCCCCAAGCACCCTGGCTTCTGATCTCTTAGTCCTAATGACTTGCATCTTTGTCTTGTGCTTGAGCAAATTAGTCTTCGGTTATTACAGCAGCATGAATGTGAAACACAGATAATCACAAAACATCCTTTAAAAATAAATCTCTTGGTTGGATGTTTCCCATGTCTGCATTCCCGGATATATGCATGTATTATTTTCTATGTTTATTTGGTATCTAGACTTTTCATGCACTTCCTTATTAGTCTTTTTTCCCCTTTTATTGTGGATATTTTTGGGGGGGAATGTTCTAAGTATGCAATAATCTGCAATTCATAATATTTTTGTCTCTTATTTTCAATGTTTATTTTATATCATATTATGCTGACTAGAGTGTAAAATTGAATTTTAGTAATTTCGTGTGAGAAATACAACCACGTCATCAGGGCATATAGCCCACTGTCTAAGAGAATGGAGAACCAGGTCCTGGCTTCTCTTTCTGTGAATGCTGGTGGCAGTAGACCCAAAGTGGACAAACCTTGACCCAGGAGGATCTCTCATTTACCATGGTGGCTTTTCTGTCCCTGGTCTGTTTCATTAAGTAGAGCTTCAAATACTGGAGTGCCCAGGCAGTGGTTTCATGGGGGAGGAGCGGCAGCAACTGACCTCCCCTTTAGGTCAAGGAGCCTCTCAGCAACCTGTGGTCTGGGTGTAACCCTGTGGCTAGACAGCAGTACACTTGGGCATGCACAGGACCGTTTGCGGGGCAGGCAGGGAAATTGCTACCTTTGAAAGACTGTCCTGAGTTTCTGAAGATTGTCCTGAGTCGTACAGTCTGGAAACTCCACAAGAATTTGTAGTTAGGAGCCCTGTTTGAGTCCCTGCCTTGCTCCTTACCAGTAAAATAATGTCTTGAACTTCAGTGTCCTCACTGTACAGGGCGGAGTTTGCAAATCGGTGGGCTGTGTGCCATGTCCACTCACAGATGAATGTTGTTTAGCCTTCCCAGTGTTTGACACATTTCTTACAAAGCTCAAGATTTCCGGTTTCTCTTGAAAACCTGATCTGGTAGGCCTGTGTTCCTGGGGCTGGAGTTGAGCAGGGATGGAGCCCTTGGGAGGCGTCCCACCGCTGCAGCCCCCTGTCACTGCCCTGTCCTGCTTCACTGGCGTCTCCTTCCTGTGTCATCCTCGTGTACCTGAGACTTTCTTTAATTTTGAGTAGGGTCACACATGGGCTTTGGAGATGGCCGTTCCTCCTTCCCACAAGTTCAGTTTATGGACCATCGGCTCTGTGCCAGGCCCCATGCGCTGAAGTCAAACACAGTTCCATGCCATTGGGGTGTGTTTGGTTCTGGCTATTTCCCTCTCTGCCCAGACTTCCTATTTCTCATCTATGCAAGGTAAAGGTCACCTGCTGTGGTGGGTTATTATGAGGAAGAGATGAAGTAAAGCTTGTGGCCCCTAAGTAGCAAATAGCCTTTGTTACTACGAGGTAGTATTTTCCTCATGGCACTGCTGGGAGGGACCAAAGTGTGAGACTACTCGGCAGGTTGAAGTTCAGGGCAGATAGTCCTCAGTAGAGGGCTTTGTGAGCGGGTGGGGAGCGGGGAGGCAGGGCTGGGGGAGAGGCACAGGCCAGGGTAGGATGCCCTCCCTGCCCCAGGCATAATCGCTTGGGACGGGTTGCCAGATGAGGCTGTGACTATTCTGAAATGGAATTCCTGGGTCAGAATAAGGAGAACAGATGTTTGCTAGAAGAGGCCAAGAGCCACTGACATCACCGAGAGCCCCTCAGGACGCGGCCCAGGCTGAGGGTCTTCCATCCCTTCCTGCCAATGTTCCTGGGGAGCTGCCAGGGCTGGGGGTGGACACGCAGGCACACGCACCATTTCGTCTACCAAGTCCTCCCCACCTGAACATAATTAGTCAGGATGTGGAAAAGATTTCCAGCCTGGAGAGGAGAGAGTCTAGGCGGCAGGCAGGCCCTGAGAAGGAAACACAGGTGGGGTGGCGAGTGGACTGTCCTGCTTTGCCAGCAGGGATGGGGAGCCCAGGTTGCTGTCCCCAGTCTCTTAGACAGGGAGGACCTGTCCTGTCATTTCTTCTGTGGTCATGAATTTGGAGGGTGAGACTTGCAGGGAGGTTCCCATCCTTTTACCCTGTCCCTTCCCGTGGGCCGTCCCTAGGTCCACTCCTATGACTCAAAGTGACAGAAAACCTGGGGCAAATCAGCCCAGGCCAAGAAGAATGTGATCTGGTTGCTGAGGAAGCTGAGGTTCCTCTGGCCCACATGACCTCACACTAGTAGAGCAGACGGAGTGGGGGTCCCCAAGGATTTTGGGGCTTTTGCCTGAAGCACTGGGAGCCCCATTTGGCCAGCTTCCACCACCCACTTTCCAGGAAGTCATGGCAGCCAACACGGTGGTATTGCTTCTCCCTTTTGCTGCACCCCTTTACTGTTCTGTGTGACCTCCCTGTCACCTTTCCCCTGAGCCCTCTTGGCAGTCTGGTGAGGCCCACGGCTGCTTTATTAAAGTAATGTTTTTAATGCACAATATACGTGCAATACGAAGAAGACCGATTCTATCAAAATAAAGCTATCAATGTTGAAAAAACTTATATCCATAAATGTGCTTTTTAATGTCTTATCCTCATCATGCTTTTAAAGTTTTTTGGTAAACTTTTATCGAGATATAATTTATTGAGATACAACCCTGTCTATGGCCATACCACCCTGAACACGCCCCATCTAATCTGAGATATAATTCACTTATATTATTTTCCTCATTTATAGTGTAAAATTTATATAGTCGTAGAGTGGTGCAACCATCACCGTAATTTTAGATCATGTTTATCACCCAGAAACTCAGACCCCGTATAACCCCCAATTACCCATAACCTTCCAGCCCTAAGCAACCGCTAATCTACTTTCAGTCCCTGTGGGTTTGTCATTCCGGGCATTTCATATAAATGTCACACAGTATTTATTTGCCCTTTTGATCTCGTTTCTTTCACTTGGTGTCACGTTCTCAGGTTTACCCATATTGTAGCACGTATCAGAACTTCATTATGTCTTACGGACAAATACTATCCTATTGTATGGATGTACCACAAGTTTTTTAAATCCATTTGTCACTTGATGGATTGGGATGTCTCCACTTTTTAGCTCTTGAGAGTAATGCTGCTGTGAACATTCACAGCACCCTGTGCAAATTTCTGATGTGCTTTTTAATTACTGCATTAAATAACAAGACCTAGGAGTGCATAAACTCTCTAATTGTGTTGTGTGCCAAGTGTAAACACCGTCTGGTCTCATCTGCAACAGCAGTGATGAGAGGTGCAGATGCCTGTGGTGTCTGTCATAATGGGCACAGGTGTGGCTGATGCTGCTGGGGCTTGCTGCCTCTATCCAGAGTTGCAGCAGTTGCCGGCTTCCAGTTAGCAGTTTGTGAAGATGGGGTGTTCTCATCCCCCAGTTTATAGAGTTCAGGGTAAGAACCCTCCAGGGAACTCTCTGAGGGTTGTGACGAGTTCCTGGTCCCAAGAGATCCTGGTGAGTCTGGACCAGCTGTCCAGCTGTCCAGCTCTCAACCATGCTGTGTGGCCCACCAGGAAGGGCGCTGTCCTGCTCCCCTCTCTCCTCCAAGTGTCCTCTGTGTCCTTACCTTGGGAGTCCTTGCAGCCCAAGGGCAGGGAACCCAGGCTCTCCTGACTGTCACCCTGCTGCCCCCAATGTCTTTCCTTCTGTGAGGCCATTTCCCTTCACAGCTGCTTAGCAGGGAACAGAGCCCAGGGCCTGTCAGCAGGGGGGACTGTGGATGGATTTTACTTCAGATGCACAGACCTGGCTCCCTGCCACAGGCTGGGTCAGCGCTTGCCTCTGGAGGGCACCAGGCCTCTGTCACTTCCTATGTAGCCCCTGCCAGCCGTGGAGCTGCTGAGGGCTCCTTGGTATTGTGGAGGCTCAGCCCTGGGAGTCTCAGGTTCTGTCTCCCTTGTATCCCCGTCTACGGGTAGAAACCAGCCCTCCAGGTCCCTGCTGCGCACAACACCGCCTCTGAGCAGTGCTTGGAGGACAGTCTCCACAATGAGGGGATACCTTACCAGACATCTCTGTTAGGACTGCCTGAAGTTGGCGAGCAGGCTTCATCTGTGCATGAGAGACCAGACTCGGCCCTGGCAATCTGAGGTCCCCTGAACGTGGGCACAGCCCAGAGAGACCTCTTTCTCTCTTGCTCTCTCGTCACCACGCTTGAGTTGCTGCCTTACCTGGCCTGGGCCCCACCTGCCCACGGAGCTGCCAAGGCCCTCCCAGAGGGGCCTCCTATCCTGTGTCTTGTATTTCAGAGGCAGCCAGAGGCTTCCCTCACTCTGCGGCTGGCGTGGCCCTGCTGGGCCATTCTGGTATTGGCTCTTAGCCTCCTTGGGTCTCCTGGGTGTTTTGTGGCAGTACAGCTCTATTGCAGGGCCTGTGGGAGCGCCTGGCATTGCTTCAGAGTTTGCCCTCAACTGAGAGGGTGGATCACAGCCTGCAGTGTGGACCTGGGTTGTGGAGAGAGAACTGGACTGCGTGCTCACTGCTGTGTGACCTTGGGCAGATTACTTCACTTCTCTGAGCCTCCAGGGTCTCCACCATGGGACCGTGGCGTATTATCAGGTCCTCTCCCCCACTTGTGCTGGGTCCCATCAGAATTTGCAGTTTGCAGTGCCAGCAGTCCTGGAATGGCTTACAACTCTTTGGTCTATCTTTCTGAAATGAAAAACTGTTTGATATTCCTACATATAAAACAGAATGCCTAAGCAAATCGAAGGAAGAAAATTGAAATCCCTGCAATCCCGTGACTGTTAACTTTTTAGTGTGGGTCTCCCTGATCTTTGGACATGCATATAAACACAGTCATAAAACAAGGGGCAGGCCGGGCACTGTGGCTCGTGCTAGAGTTGTCCCAGCACTTTGGGAGGCCAAGGCAGGAGGATCACTTGAACTCAGGAGTTCCAGACCATTCTGAGCAAAAGACAAACCCCATCTCTACTAAAAATAGAAAAATTATCTGGGCGTTGTGGCGTGCACCTGTAGTCCCAGGTACTCAGCAGGCTGAGGCAGGAGGATCTCTTGAGCCCAAGAGTCTGAGTTGCTGTGGGCTAGGTTGATGCCATGGCACTCTAGCCTTGGTGACAGAGACTCCATCTCAACAAAACAAAACAAAATGAAGGGGAACATCATACATTCCCTTTGTGACTTGTTTTTGTTCGCGCCATATATAATGGACATATTTCTCCATCACCCAGTGTTCTGCCTTAACATTTTTGACCAGAGGCAGCATCATCTACTTGGGAAACCTGGAGAGGCCAGGCTCTTCAGGTACAGGGAGCCTGTGGGCCTGGGTGTGAGGGAGAGGCAGACGAGGGGCACCCCTAGCCTCTGATTTGGCCAGATGGGTGGCAGGGAAGGAGAGGGCTCTGGCCAGAGAGGAGAGATAGTTTGGAGAGAGCCAGAGTGAGGTCTGGGTAGAGTTTGAGTTGGGTGCACTCTGCAGGGAAGGCTGTGGATTCTATTGCCTGGGGGTGGTGGGTGTGAAAGGGAGAGGGAGGCAGAGGACAGTGCTCCTTGGTCCCCTCTGTGTGCAGACGAGCAGAGGAGGTTGTGGAGTCTTAGGAGAGGGGCTGCTCATGCGTACAGGTTGGGTGCGACCCTAGAGGAGGGCTCAGCAAAGTGGGATGGAGGGGGCTTTATAGGGTCAGGGGTGTAGTTTAGGGGGTGGGTGGGAGCCAGGTCAGCCGGGTGAGGGTCCTGTGAGAGGGAAGTTGCCGCACTGTGGACACAAACACGTAGGGAGGGAGAAGTCGGGTTGAAGGGGATTTGCAGTCTTAGAAGATTTGAGGTACAGTATTTATGTGTGTACTTGTGTATGGGTGTTACGTGTGCACTTGTGTATGTGTGTGTGATCGACTCTGCCTCTTTGCCTAGAGGATTTTAGGTGGGAGCTCCTGGCCCAGGAGCACAGGCAGAGAAGGACACAGAGGCAGATATAGAGGCTCCTAGGCCAAGGACAAAGATCCAAGAGCAGGTTTTGAGCTTTGGAAGAGAATGAGGGTATCTCAGGAGTTATACTGCAAGTGCTGGAAATCTAAGTGAAGCTGACTGGAGCAAAAAATGCTTCACTGGTGAATAAGGTTATAAAAATAAAATGATCAAGGGCTATCTAATTTCAGGTAGGGGTTGGATCCAGGCACCCCAGTAAATGCTCAGTCACTTTTTCTTAATTTTCTCCCCCTCCCGGCTGGACCCTGCTGTGTTGATGTTACTCTCAGGGGTGCTGTTCACAGGAGGAAGCAAAATGGCTGCAGACAGCTGCCATCTTAGATCCTCCTAGGTCCCCCCGCCCCGACAGTTCTAGCACGAGTTCCTGGATTTAATTTAAATCCAGGTGATGACCTGTTCTGTTCAGCCTGGCTGGGGACTGTGACAGAAGGGAGGAGAGGTGGCTTCTGAGAAACACAGGGGCTGTGTTGTCAGCAGGATGGTGGACTCCAGGCAGGCAGAGGGTAGCCCCAGGGAGGTGGAGGAGGGAGCTACGCCCTAGGAGCACAGACAGAGAGAGAAGGACGGAGAGGCAGGTACGGAGTAAGAGGGGACTTCCTTGTGGCCTCCCCCTCCTTTCCAGACAGGGTGGGGATGGTAAGGTTGCTGACTGGTCTCTGCAGCACTCCTGAGCAACAGCAGACTCTAGAGGGAGAGCATCAAGCTGGAGGCTGACTGATCAGGAACTGCTCTGGGAGCCCTAGGGCTGGGCAGCTGAGGAGTGGCCTGAATGCGGAGAAGCAAGCCCTGGCCCAGGCACAGCAGGCCCCTTGCCTTAGGAGTCAGGCATTGTCTGGTTTGGGCAGGCTGGGTATGAATGTGGTCTGCAGAGACCTGAGCCAGAGCGCTGGCTGGGGAGCAGGTGTGACGGCTGCCCCTCCTGGGAAGGTGCGTGGAGGCTGAGCGCTGTCTGCAGGTATGTTTTGTGTGTCCTCTGGGTGAAGAGCAGATCACAGCCTTGTCTGTGGGGTGGAGGCTTCTATTCTACTGGATGAATATGGGCTGGGCTTGGGCAGACAGACAATAAGCAAGAGATCAAGTGACCAGCACTCCGGGTGGCCATAAGGACTGGGAAATAAGCAGGCAGTGAGGCTGGGTGCAGCTCAGGTCTGAACGTGTGCGTGTGCGTGGCGATGCGTGTGCGCCGTGTGTGATGCATGGGTGTAGTGCGTATTTGTGCACGTGATATATGTGTGCGTGTGATATGGTCCCGGGAGGGGCACGCGTGTGTGAGGCCACTTGCATCACGTGTGCAGGGCACATGTGTGGGCACAGGTACGTGACGCGTGTGTGTGGTATAGGGGATGCAGACACATGAGCGATGCCTGTGTGTGAACACACGTGGTCCATTTGTGTGGGAGTGCACGTATGTGTGGTACATGTGTGGGCGTCTCTGTGTCAGGGCACAGCTGCTGAGAACCCACAGGATCACCGAGAACAATCCGAAATCTTTAACAAGACCTCCGTCACAGCTGGAGGAAATAGGAGAGGAGTGACATGCAGGTGTGTTAATAGGGCACCCTGACACCCCTTGCCCAGAGAGCGTGGCTGAAGAGGGCTGTCCTGCCTGGTGATTGGCACTGTTTGTGCCCCAGGCCTGCTGCTTCTGGGTCAGGGCCTGATCTTCCTGGAAGGCCCTTCAGCACTGCTCCCTCCTTACCCAGAGGCCAGGACTCAATGTCTCAATGCCCCAAGTCGGACATCAGTGTTTCCCCTGAGGATGTTGTCCAGGGAAGGCTCAGCCCCATCTAGAGCCAGGGGGACCCTGGCATCACCCCATCCCCTCTGGTCCAGGGCGGCTTCCTCTGCCTCTCTGTGGCCTCACAGAGACAAACGCCGGCTGCTGGACTGGTCCCTCTTCTAACCATAAAGATTTCAAAGAGGTGGAGGCCCAGCGCCTGCTGGAGCAGCCACTGCCTGTGTTTGGTTGGTTTACTCCTCCTCCCAGCCCTCCTCTGCAAGGGCTCTAAGCAGCTGTACCAGTTTGCAGGGGCCCGTCCCTCCTGGCAGGGCAGCCGTGGCGTCCCCATCTGTCCCCTGCCTGGCCCTGCCTCTCCTCTCCGCAGCAGCTCGTGTCTGGCTTCCCCCGCTGCTCCTCCCTCTCCAGCTTTAGTCTCTTGCTGTTTTAATGAGGGCTTGGCCTCCTGTGTGCGGCGGCTCAGTGGCAGTGCATTTAATTAATACTCTTACATCGCAGTTCTTCAGAGTAAATGCTGCCATTTTATTTCTCACTAATTGGAAGAGGCTAGTTAAGCACTGAGATAAATGACCCTTTCTGCTAGGGACCTCTCAGCCCGGAATCTCTGTCAGGGTGGCCGTGCTGGGCCAGCTGCTTCAGGCCCTGTCTGGAGTGTCAGGCTGGGAGGGCAGGAGAGCTGGCTTGCTTCGCCCTTTGCTTATGGCCAGGGCAGAGGTCCTGACCAGGCTGACGCCCACCCCTGACCTTTGGGGAAGACGTTCAGGTGAGGATGACGTAATGGCCCATTCCTCCTCATGACCCAGCTCTACCCTGGCCCTGGACATGGCTCCCAGAGACCCTGGGGAGCTTTAGTCTGAGTTTCCAGAATCTTCCCCTGGCCCAGTCTGCACTTACCTCCTTCTCTCCCCGTGGCGTGGCCCTACCGCCAGCCTGCACGCCTGCTCCCCTAGGCTGAGCCTGGTGCTGGCGGCTCGGCGGGGCCTCAGCTAGACAGGTGTTGAAATGGTGTTTTCCCAACAAGTGTCTGCTCCACAGCCCGCTGCAATTCAGGAGACACAAGTTACACTAGAGCTGCTGGCCACCCAGGCTGGGTGGCAGGAAAAATGCAGGCGTGTTCCCACATGTCTTGGGGATGGCTGCTGGGTCACAGCCTGTAGGAGTTTAACGAGTACATCTGCCCAACTTACTGCCCCTAGTCTCCATGGTGGCCCTGGGCCACCACTGTGCAAGAGAAAGCATGTTAGCCACCTGTGTGTCTGCAGCTGGGAAGGGCTAGATGAACTCTGTGCCCTCACTTTGAGCAGAGCAGTTAGGAGAAGGGAGAGGGAGCTGCAGGCATGAGAGGGGTGCCCGTCGGAAGTGTAGAGCTGGTTTGGGGGTGGCGTGTGGGTGCTGTGTGCTGGTAGACTGCTCTTTTGGACACCTGCTCCTCTGTTTATGGGGGAAGTACCTACAGCCCATGCACCACACCCAGTGGTTTACTTGGGGCTACTGTATGGATAGGGTCGGGGTGATGTCTTCTTCTAGCTTTCTTGAAGCAAATATATTCTGTATTATACTCAGGCAATAAATACGAGAAAGTAAATGAAATTTCTCTGTATTTCTTGGTGCACACATAGGTGTTAGGAGCCGAGTGGTGTGTGTATCTAGGGGGAGTGCACACTCAAACCAGTCCTCTGTGTCCCGGGGCCTCCCTCCCTGTGGCCGATGAGCATGCTTGTCACTTACCTGGACACCCAACACGTCTGTGTCTCTCACCTTTCATGAGGAGCCGGGCTGTGGGCCTCTGGGGTCTTCATGTTCTCTCCCTGTTGTGTTGGTGACAGGAATTGGGGTCAGAAGGGCACTGTCTGAGCAGGTGTGAACACACCGAATGATACCATATTATGACATCAGCAGCTCTGCCAGCTGAGTACGTCTTCAGGGACAAGGACAGCTCTAGCCAGAGCCCAGGCAGGGATTTATGAAGAACTGTCAGGAAAACATGAGGAGGAAAGCAACTGAAGTGCTGGGGACAGGGGTGCTTGGAGGAGGTAGCCCTGCTGCCGCGCGGTGGGCTGACTGCAGTCGCAGAGCTGGCAGAGGGGCAGAGCCAGTGGGGCCCTTGGGGCAGCCGGCTGGCTTTGGGCTTTGCCCTTTGCATACCTCTAGTCATCTGTTGCTGAGAATTAGCTGGCATTTCTTTCTGTCCATCCTTTCTTTGTTCCTTCCCTCTTCTCTTCCCTCCCTCCCTTCTTTTTCTTTCCTTTATCCCCTCTCTGTACTTCTTCATTCTTCCTCTGCCCCAGACCCCGTGGAACCTGCTGTAAAGAGCCCTAGTCCAGCCTCTGCTGCCCAGGTTCCCGGAGAGACACATCAGGAGGGTTTCAGACGCCATCCTAGGGAGTAGGGGGAGGGTATCCTGTAGGGTGGGAATCCCCTGGATGTAGACAGGTGGGAGGCCCCTCACCCCCCAACACTGTGGCTGGATCCCCCGAGGGCCTGTGCCCCAGCTGTTCTCAGCGTCCCCCAGGGTGCACCTGCACTTGGGTTGCTGCAGCTCTGCTGCTCAGGTGTGGGCTCAGCCACTGTGGACCCTCCTGAGGGATGCTGCTGTCCTCTGCTGCTGGCCACTATCACTCTGGCCTCAGGGAATAGTAGCCTCTTCCCTTCAGGGAAGATCCTTTTAATTGTTCGCAAATATGCATTTTCCGGGGCTCTTGTCGCCTGTCTCCCCTGCTCATTCCCCATTCCCCAGTCCTGGCCTTTGATACTAATCCCATGCTGCCCTCTTTGTAGTGAGCTGCTCTTTCTCTCTGGGAGCTTTTAGAACTCTCTTTTTGTCTTTGATATTTGTAGGTTTCATTATCATGGGTCTAGGTATGGGGCTTTTCTGAGCTATGTATTGATAAGCAGTCTAGGAACCCAGGGCCCTGAGATCTTTCATCTAACTTGGGGAAATTCTTGGCCATTATTTGTTCAAATCTTCTTTCTCTCTCCCCCGCCCACTTCACCTGGGATCATGCACATCACCTAACTTTTCTCGCAAGCCCTCCCTCTCCTGTTCCTTCCCAAAGCATCCAGCCAGCACTCTTGATTAACTTTCCAGGGTCTGCGTTGGCTGTTGGCCTCATCCGTTCTGCTGTTTAGTTCAGCAGCCCAATCCTTTTTCCAATGACAACATTTGTACCGACCAGTTGTTTGTAGCTGCTCATTCTTGCTGTGTTTCGAGTGTTGTTCTTTATGTCTCTGAGAATACACGCTATGCTTATTTCAACTCTGCCGTCTGTCCTAGGCTGTTCTGGGCCGGGTCTTTCTGTTACGGTACACGTGCTGCTCGGATGTGAGCTCTGCTCTCCAGCAGGTGTGTGTAAGTGACTAGCTGGTTGTGCAGGGGTAGGGAGGGCTCCTGCCAGCTCAGGCCCCTTC
Organism: Nycticebus coucang; assembly: GCF_027406575.1. Taxonomy (NCBI): domain Eukaryota; kingdom Metazoa; phylum Chordata; class Mammalia; order Primates; family Lorisidae; genus Nycticebus; species Nycticebus coucang. Next base: position 84,585,495 of record NC_069796.1, read on the forward strand.
CAGGGAGTGGGAGTGGGCCCCAGATCTGGCTTTCCTTCCACCCACTGTGTGCCTACTGACCCAGGAGCCCAGCTCCCTGGGTTGATGGTGGGACATGGACTCCTTTGGGGGACACCCCCACTTCAGTGCAGTTGGCCCAGGACCATGACGTGATTGTTGCACAGCACTTTGGCCTCGGTGTGTTTCAGAAGGCAGGGTATTTAGTCTTGTCCATGATCGCACATGACTTGTGTCTCTCTGGGATGGGATAGGGAGGGTCTGCATCATGCCCAGGAGGAACAGAAGAGAGGTATGAATGGGGGCTGGCCGAGGCAGGGGAAGGAAGGAGGCTGGATGGGGCCCTGGAGGAGGAGTGGGAAGGAGGAGGGATGCAGAATGGCGTCCAGGCTCTCAGTTTTGGGAGGGGATATCTCTGAGTGATTATGCTCTGGGGAGGGGCGGGACGTAGTGTCAGGAGGAAGGAGTGTCCAGACTAGGTGGGTCCCTTGCTTGAGTCTCCTGTGGCCATGCTAATGGACATCCCTGGGGCCTTTGCAGCTCTTGCTTGGCCCTGGCACAGAAAGATGTGGGACCTGGGGACCCCTCTCCACTGGTGGAGGGCCTGCTGGTGTGGAGTCGGGGGGCACTGAGGGAGCCCTGCCTGGGTGCATGGAGGCCATAAGCGGCCTGCAGAAGAGGGTGGCCCCCAGAGTCTGGGTCTTGGATTCGGGCCCAGGTTGCCTTCCTGGGCAAGCACACTGCCTCCGTAAGCTTTGTTTCCCTCATCTGTGAAATGAAAGCATAGTTGAGCAAGTGTGGGCTGATGAGGGACGGACACAGCCTGGGGGCTGGCAGAGGGGTGAGCAGGTGGGGTATGAGCTGGTGGAGGCCACAAGCCCATGAGGGCTGGTCCCTGGGCAGAGTACAGCACCGTGGATCAACTACTCTTGTTTCAAAAAGAATGGAAAGCAGTGTGTGTCCTGGCTACTCTGCAGGGTGGGGAGGAGTCTGTCCCTTTGGCTCTCTGCACCCCTCCCGCTCACTTAGCTCAGAGCTGGCAGTCACCCAGCTCCGAGTGAGACGTGGCAGCCGGGAGGCTGAGGCTCAGCCAAGCCCCAGATGGCTGGCGAGAGGTGCTTCCCCCGAGCGGAGCAAGACAAGGATAGGGCTGACCTGATGGGAGGGGCAGGAAGGGACCAGGAGCCTGGGAAATGCCATCCCTGGCCCTGGCACCGCCTGCACGCTCCCTGGCTGCACCCCACCCGAAGCCTCCCTGTAGATGCAGGAGCCTGAAGCCGGGGCTCTGGGCACAGGCAGGGGAGGGTGTGGGGAGCCCCCCCGATCCTGGCACCCCAGCTCTGACCAGACCCCTCTCTGGCTCTGTGTGTGGGTGAGCGTGTACGTGTGTGCCTGTATACAGCCCCTTCTGCACAGGCCCCTCTGGAGAAGGGAGCCCTTGCAGGGTTTTAGTCTGCTGTTCGGTTCTGGTAGTTACCAGAAGTCCTTGAAACTGCCCTCTTGCTGTTCCTTGATGTGTGGAGTTTCATCATTAACTGCCGACTTCCTGCTGTGGAAGATGAGGGTCTAGCTTACTGACAACCCTGCTGCCTCTCCCTGTCCTGTTCTGCTAGAATAATTCTTTTACCACTTCTAGCTCGTGTCCAAATTCCCCGTTGTATCAGTTTCCTGTGGCTACTGCAACAAATCTCCACAAACTTGTTGGCTTAGAACAGTAGAAACTTATTCTTTCACAGTTCTGGAGGCTAACTTGGTTCCCTGGTGTGCAGGCAGGGTGTCCGCAGGGCCATGCTCCCTCCACGGGCTCTGGGGAGCACGGCCTCTTTCTGGCTTCTCAGGTCCTGGTGGCTCCCGTGTTCCTTGGCTTGTGGCTGCATTGCTCCAGTCTTCAAGGCTGACACCTTCAACCTTTCTCTGCTCTGTCTTCTCGTGATGTTGCTTCTGGTCGTCTGGCTCTTTTCCCTTTGCTTCCCTCTTATAAAGACGTGAGGTTGCATTTAGAGCCTGTCTTAGTCTGTTTGGGCTCTGTAACAGAAACCATAAACTGGTTGGCTACAGATAACAGAAGTTTACTTCTCACAGCTCTGGAAGTTGGAAGTCTGAGATGAGGTTCTAGAGGGGACCCGTGTGCCAGTCTGGGGTGGTGGCCCTCTTGCTGCCTCAGGAGGCTGACAAAGGCCCTGCTGCCTCTGCTTCCCCTGGACTTCCCAGCAGTGTCTCCCTGGGCTTCCTAACATCATCTCCCATTTTGCATTTGGGGGATGTGAAGCTCAGGGAGCTCAGGGAGCTCAGGAAGCTCACCCCTGGTGAGACAGGGGCCAGTGAGGTGAGGGGGAGTTAAATTAGTGCCTTAGGCTCCTCCTGTGCCCACCCCCAAGCAAGACAGCAGGGCCGTTTGCGACCTTTGAGGGACCCAGGGAGGGTCTAGAGCAGTGTATTCCTGACTTTAAAATCCTCTAATCACCTGGAACTTGAAGAGATGCGGGTTCTGGTTCAGCAGGTTGGGGTGGGGACTGGGATTCTGGGGCTCTCACAAGCCCCCAGGGACAAATGCTTTTATGGTCTAGGCCTTTGCCTAGTTCAGGGAATCCCCAATACTAGAACTGGAGTTTATAAGTAGGTACACCAATTTAATCCTAAATACTCATTTAATGGGGGGATGAGTAGAGTCCTCTGGGGCCCTTTGGGCCATGCCTATGACCCACAGCCCCTCTGCCTCCAGCCTCAGGAAGCACGTGTGGGGGTTTTGAGAAGACTCACAGATGCCCCCTGCTCCTCCAGCCTGGGGAGTGCTGAGTTTCAGCAACAATGAGGCCTGTTCTCTCACTCTTTTTCTTTCTTTCTTTTTTTTTTCTCACTCTTTTCCTTTATGGTTTTTTTCCTGTCCTGTGTTGTGAACAAAGGACTCCCAGGCCCCTGTCCCCAGGGAGCGTCAGCCTGGTGATGACAGAGAGCTGACAGTCTCAGCAATGTGACACCTGGCTGACAGGAAGGAGCAGCCTGAGCTGAGACTGGGGCGATTCAAGGGGTGCCCAGAGTGTTGCTGGCACACTTGTGTGTCCCTAGAGCCACAGGCTGACCCCACTGGCACCCCCTAGTTTGAACCCTGGCAGTGTGAATGATGGTGGGTGGGTCAGGGAGGGCAGAGGGTGGGAAGGAGTGAAGGGAGCATGGCTGAGGGCCAGCTGGGCACTGGGCCCACCCTGTCCTCAGCAAACACTATGGCATGCCACTCTTGCCCTCCCCTCCCACATCCACTTTATAGAAGAGAAAGTGAGGGACACAGAGGAGACCCAGCTGGTGAAGTGGCAGGGCCAGAGCCATGTGATGATAGAAACTCAGCCCCAACCTTTCTGCAAAGTCTTGAAGCCCAGACTCAGGCTCAGGAGGCTGACTAGGAAGCTGTGCACAGTTGGGGTTGAAGGTCAGGCCTGGATCACTACTGCCAGGGGAGCTTTGGGGACAATACTGTGTGTGACTTCAGCCCCAAAGAGGTGGTCTTCTTCAGCCTCATCCACCAATGGCCCCAGGCCTCTGGCCGTTGGTGGCCAGCAGGTGGCTTGGCTGGCACCTCCCTGCATAGCCTTGGGAAGCATGCTGGCTCCTAACTGGCCTTTAGCAGGGAACACTGAAGCTCCAGTGAGCTGGTGTTTGTGCCTCTCCACTGAGCTGGACTATCCCTCCTTGTAACTTGGGGATGATGTGGCTATAGCATTCTAGTCTGCAGCCAGGAGGTGAGGGCCTGCAGGGGGAAGGAGACACAGAGGTCCAGGCCATCAACCTTCCCTGCCCCAACCCTCCTAGTTCCTTTTCCTGGGCCCAGGGCCTCTCCTGAGCCTACTGCTCCAGAAGGGTGGCTGAATGGATGGGGACCTGAGTGGTGTTAAAAACCAGGACATGCAAGCGTGCCGGCAATATTCTGGTGCTCCTTGAATGGTCTCAGCCTCTTCCCTGAGGGCTTCCACCTGGTGCCAGGCTCTGGGCTGGCCCAACCACATCCAGGGACCCTAGGAGGGACTGGGGTTTCTGAGGAGGGAGGCAGAGGGCCAGGAGGGAAGGATTCCCTGCCAGGCAGTGTCCCTGGGCCCACTCAGGAAGCCAGTCAGGTACATCTGGACCTGCCACCCCGGGGAGGAGGCCCTTCTCTGAGAGGCTTTGGGGCTTCTCCCCTCATCTACGCACATGGGCATCATTTTGGGAGAAACTATTTTGTGAACACAGTAAGAAAGGATTCCTCTCAAAGGTTTTGCCTAGAAGAAAAAGAGGCTCTCGACTGTGGGACGTTACCATGCTGCCGGAGTCCCTCATCCCGGCACCTTGCTCGTGGTAGTGGCAGCTGCTGTGCCTGTCCTGGCCTGCCTGTGGGGCTGAGTGGCTCCCCTTCCAGCTGGCATGTGCGACCTTTCCGGCTGGCATTTCCAGTGCTTTCTCTCTCCGCTCTGTGGAGCACCGTGAATCCCCAAGGCGGTCATTTGTCAGATGGTCCCGATGCCTCCCAACATCTTGCCAGAGTCCCCTGCTGCTAAGATAGCCGTGTTAGACGACTCCCAGGGCCTGTCTTCCCACCTCGGCGCAAGCAACCTGCATGCTTTACAAACTGAGAAATCAACCAGAATTCTCAGTACAAACACTTATTTTCTGCCTGTTCTTGCTCCAAAAGGCAGCAAACTTGCCCACTATGTGCAGTGGGGGCCTTGAGGAGGGAGCCCTCCGTCCTCCTGAGGTAGGGAAGCAGAGCCTCTGGAGGGGAGCTGCTTTCTATGTTTACGGAAGGAGGTGGCAGGTTCTGGTCTGGGAGCAGCCAGGAACACTCTGCTGTCCTGAGACCTACTAGAATCCACATGACATGTCGATGATGCGGAAATGGTGTTATGAAAAAAAATAGAGCAGGATGGCAGACTGGGCATGACGAGGAAGGGGCATTTTTAGCCAAGGTCCTTCTGAGGAGGAGACATTTGAGACTGGACTTCGGGAAGGGGCTGTTCCAGGGGTAACAACCGCAGGTGCAGAGGCCCTGAGGCAGGCAGGAAGCCCGAGTGAGCCAAGGACGGAAAGAAGAGCTCTGCGGCTGGAACTTGGAGCCAAGAAGAAGAAATCCGTGGTGACGAGGGCAGTCATGTGGTAGGAAGCTGTTGGAGGGTTTGGCCAGGCGGGTGACGGGTCTGATTCACGTTTCAGAGATTCTCTTGGGCAGCCGTGTGGAGAATGGAAAACCAGGTCACACAGGTTCACCTTGCCCTGGCTCCTAGTCTGGAGTGCTCAATGGGACTGTCAGCAGATGGTGTGGTGCTGCCTGGGGACCCCCTACAAGGTGGGACCAGGCTGTGAACATACATGGCAGAGCTTCCACTCTGTCATGGAGCTGTCCTTGAGCGAGGAGCAAGGCCCAGATGGGTTGGCCAGGTGCTGGAGCATGGTGAGGGCTGCTGGGCTTCCTGTGGGCCCCGGACTTTGCTGTCACTGAAGCCTGGGAGGGTGGCACTGCTGTCACAGCAGCTCTCCTGGGTGGATGGCAGTGCACGGCAGGGCAGCGGTGGGGTGTGGGTGTCCTCTGATTGCCCTACGCTAGCCACACCAGGGGCTGCCCTGGGACTGGCGGCTGCTGGCTTACCTGAGGGTTTCTCCTTACTTGGCTGACCCTCTCTACTCATGCTAGGCATGCCCCCAAGGACTCAGGCCCAGGGTTGACCCTCTCAGGGTTATAACAGAAGTGGGACGGGTACTCCTGGGTTAGTCCCCTTGGCCCACTCCCCACCTACACCTGACTGGGGCCGCTTGCTAGGGCAGGGCCCTCCAGTCCCTCAGTCCCTCTTGTCAGGCAGGTCTTAGGACAAATGCTTTGTCCTCAGAACCATCGGAGCACTTGGTGCTGTGGCTTGGCTTCCTTTCTGGGTGTTGATTCCAAGGTTGGTTTCATCTGCCTGGCCATCTGCTGACCCAGGGTCTGGCACCGAGGTTAGAGGTTCAGTGAGGCTGATGGGTGAGCAGGGAACCCTCCCTCTCGTAGGTGTGTTAGGGCACCCTTCCTGGGAACACAGTATCTGGGTAATATTAGCCTTACAAAATGAGCTCTTTGAGACCCCTTGCTCACAGGTTGCCCTGGCCCTGGAGTCTGTGCCCACTGCTGGGTGTGTGTGAGTGACATGTCCAGGATTTCTCGCAAGGCTGAATTGGAGTCGTGAAAATGAGCTGATTTTAGGGGAGGACAGTTTTTCACCATGGGCCATCCTGTTTTTGTAGACAGTCTTTATTGGGTTGAGAATGTTCCTTTCCATATTCGTTAGCTGAATTTTATATTTTTATTCATGAATGGATGTTGAATTTTATTGTATGTTTTCCTACATCATTTTGATGTGATCATGTGTTTTTTCTTCTCTGGTCTGTTGATAAGGTGGATTACACTGAGTTTTGAATATTGTGCCAGCCTGCATTTCTAGGATAAACTTGTTTGTGGTGTTTTATACTTTTTATACATTGCTGCATTAGACTTGCCAATGTTTTTTTGAGGATTTTTGTGTCTGTGGTTATGAAGGATATTGGTTTATCATTTCTTTTCTTTATCGCACATTTTCTAGTTTTAGTATCTGGGTAATGTTAGCCTTACAAAATGAGTTGGGAAGTGTTTCCTCCTCTTCTATTTTCTAAAAAAGATTGTGCAGCATGGGTGTGATTTCTTCCTTAAATATTGAGTATTTTCTAGTAAAACCATATGGGCCTGGAGATTTCGTTTTTGAAAATTCTTAAACTTTAAATTCAATTTCTTTAATAATGACAGGACTTTTTAGACTATCTACTTTATCTTGGGTGAGTTTTGATAGTTTATGGTTTTGAAGGCAATCACACATTTCATCAATACTGTTGCGTGTGGGTGCCTAGAGTTGTTTGTTGTTATTTCATCCACTCTTTAATGCCTATGAGATATTTAGTGATAGCCTTTAAAAAAATTTCTGCTATTTCTAACTCATATTTTCTTTCTTTTTCTCTTCTGTCAGTCTCACTGGAGATTTGATCTTTACAAAAAAACCATCTTTTGGTTTCCCTGATTTTTCTATGACTTTTCTGTATTCGGTTTCATTGATTTTTTTTTTACTATTTCCTTTTTTACTGCTGCTTGCTTTGGGTTTATTTTACTTTTCTGTACGTATGTGAACATTTTTTAGCATTCCGTTTTAATTTGTGTTGGACTATATATTTTTATATAGAGCTGTTAGTGGTTGCTGTAGGATAAACATACTTTTCAGAGCCTATGTAGGATCAGGATTTCACCACCTCAAGTTTCATGTTAAGACCTCGCCCTGTGTAGGTCCATCCCCCCTCTGCCCTTTAAGCTGTAATTGTCTTTTACATGCCTACGTATGTGGGAAATTACAGTGCTGTAATGCCTCTTTATTTTAAAGTACTCAAAAGACTAGTCTATTTTTTCAGATATGTAACATTTTTGTTCTTCTTCCTTTTGTGTGTGTGTGTTTAGCAGGCCCTGGCTGGGTTCGAACCCGCCACCCCCGGTGCACGGGGACCCGTGCTTTAACTATTGAGCTACGGGCGCCCAGCTGCTGTTGCTCTTCCTTTCTTCCTGATTTCAAAATTTCCTTCTAGTATTCTTTTTCATCCGTCTCAAGAACTTCCATATTAGCAGCCATTTTAGGGTAGCTAGTTCTGCTGGCAGCATACTCTTAGTTTTTCTTCAACTGAGAATGTCTTTGTTTCTCCATAATTCTTGAAGAATATTTTTGCCGGAAATAGAATTTTGGGTTGACAATTCTTTTCTTTCAGTGTATTAACAATGTTTTTCTACTTCCTTTGGATTTCATGGTTTTCATAAGAAATCTGCAGTTACCTGAAACATTTCCCCCTGTAAGTAATGCACAATTTTTCTCTGCTTTTAAGGCTTTTTTGGTCTGTATTTTTCAGCAATTTGATTATAATGTGTGTGGGAGTATATTTCTTTGGATCTATTTCTTTGAGGTTTGCTGATGTAGTGAATCTGTGGGTTTGTGTCTTTCACAGAATTTGGGACGTTTTCGGCCATTGTTTATTCAGATATTTGTTCAATAACGCACTCTTTCTCTTTTCTTTCTGGGATATGAATGTTAGATATTTTAGTATTTTCCCATAGGTCGCTAAAGGATCCTTCCTTCCTTCCTTCCTTCCTTCCTTCCTTCCTTCCTTCCTTCCTTCCTTTCCCTCCCCTTTCCTCCCCTCCCCTCCTCCCTCTCTCCCTCCCTCCCTTCCTTCCTTCTTTCTTTCTTTCTCTTTCCTTTTCATTTTGTTTGTCTTTATTGCTATGGTGCCATAGCTCACAGCAACCTCAAACTCTTAGGCTCCAGTGATCCTCTTGCTTCAGCCTCCTGAGTAGCTGGGACTACAGGTACCCACCACAACACCTGGCTAGTTTTAGAGATGAGGTCTTGCTCTTGGGTCTTGAACTCCTGAGCTCACACTGGTCTTGAACTCCTGAGCTTTGGCAATCCCACCCGCCTCGGCCTCCCAGAGTGCTGGGATTATAGGCGTGAGCCACTATACCCGACCCCGAAAAACTCTTTTCATTAAAGAAAGTATTTTTTACTATCTATGGTTCAAATTGGATAATTTCTATTGATCTATCCTCATGTTCACTGACTTGTTCCTGTCATATCCATTCTGCTATTGAGCCTGTGTTCTAAAATTTCCATTTTGTTCTTTGATATTTATCTTGTTTCTTGCTGAGACTCCTTTCTGTTGGTTGCAAGAGTTTTTGCCATTACTTTGTGGAGTATTTTTATAACAGCGACTTTAAGATTATTGTCGGTAATTCTCCAACATATGCGCTCTCTCAGTCTTGATATCTTTTGGTTGTCTTTTTCCAGAGGAGTTGAGATTTTCTTGGTTCTTCATATACCAAGTAATTCTGGACTGTATCCTGGACATTTTGATATTATGCTAAGAGACTCTAGATCTTGTTCAAATGCCATGGAGAAGGCCGATACTTTTTTTTTCATCAGATAATTGACCCTGCTGGGTTCAGGCTGCAAGTTCCAATGTGCCTATGGATTGTGGTTTCAATGTCAGGTCCATTTTCAAAGCCTTTCCAGTGCTATTCCCATCAGTACTGTGCACACACCTCCTGGTGGGATGTCTGGGGCCTGGGTATTGGTCCATCTTGTCAGTCAGTCTTCAGAGCCTGTGATGTGTTGTTTAGGGTCAGATCATCATGCATGACTCAAGTGTGAGTCCAGGAGGTTGTAAACAATTCTCTGATACCAATTTCCTAAACTGTCTCTACCATCTTCCTAGCACTTTCCAGTTTCCTGAGGCTCCCTATTAAGGCTCTCTGGCCAGAAGGTAGGAGCTTTATTTACCCTGTTCTGTTGCACACTCTTGTGACTACACTCCTGGGAGGGCAGAGAGAGGAGAAGGCAGTGGGGTTGTTGCCTTTCTGGGACCACAGCTACTCTAGTTGGAGAGTCAGGCTCTCCTGACTCAGAGTTCAGCACCTGTGGGCTGCCAAGACGTGGGGAGTGAGAGCACAGAGAGAAGAAAAATGAGGTATTCTCTCACTGTACGAGCACGGGGAGAGACTTTTCCTCTCTTTGTGCTCTCTCTGTCTGCACCCAGTGTCTGCTTCTAGGGTTTGAAATGCCTGGGCCAAAGGATATTGGAGAATAAAATATATGAATAATATTTGGTTTGGTGAACTTCACATTCGGCTCTTCCTCAGCCTGCAAGTCATTGCTTACTTTCCAGAATCCTCAGCCGGCTGCTCCTGCATTTAGTCTGTCTTGCACGGCTGCGCTGAGTGGGAGACTTGGGTGGAGTGTGCTTGTACCACCATTCCACCTGGCACCAGCCCTCCTAGGAGACCCGCTACATGTTGGGCAGTTTATAGTCAGGGGAGGGACTTTTACCAGCGGAAACACAGGCATAACTAGATTCTACCCCAACAGGCATTTCCCAGAGAGGGAGAGAGGCTCCGCAGCACGTGCACCCAGCCATTCTCACAACATGCCCTGAGGAGAAAATTCAAACTCATACCTGTAGGAGGAAAAAGAGGACCTATGCAGTCTGTCCCCACCCATCTTTCTGACTTACATTCACATCTGTGACCTGGGGCTGGATAGAGATCACAGGTACTGCCTTCTAGTAGGGCCAAGGGGAGGTAACCAAGGCAAGCAGAGCTGTACTGTGCAAGTGTAAGAGAGTGCTGCAGCTATGAAGACAGCCATTCAGAGGAATGTTGGAGAGGGTGGGGAGGAGAAGAAAGGGAGGGCTCCCTGCAGGAGGTGAAATGGGAGCTGAGGCCAGAATGACCAGAAAGAGCCAGCCACTCACAGGTCTGGGGAGAGGCGATAGCAAATGCGAAAGCCCAGAGGTCAGAACAGACCTGCCATGGTTGAGGAAAGGAAGGCCAATGTGATGGAAGGGTGGAGAGCAAGGGGAGGGCTGTCCAGGGCCTCCCCTGCAGCCCTGACCACCCCTTCTATTTTTATAAATGCAGCGGGATGAGATATAGATGTCCCAGCACCTGCCCGTGTGTGGGCTGCGGACTCTGCTTCCCTTTCTGAAACTGGCCCTTGCTGGGGTGGGGCTGACCTCCAGGTTCCTACAGTGAGCCTGGGGCCTGGAGCCTGAGGGCTGCCTTGGAAGGGCGCCCATGGGTGAGGTGCGCAGGCTGGCTCCTTCCAAGCTGTGGGAGGCCTGCCTGGCCCCCTAACGCTACGAGCAGGGCCATCCCACACACCCCTGTGCTGTGGCTCTCTGGCTTTACTGTACCCCTCAAACAGCCTTCATTGTGTGAGAGGCTCTTGCTGGGGGCTGCAGGTCAGATGGTGCAGGGCTCCTGCTTAATTTGTGTTCTTTCCCCAGAGACTGAGTTGTCTCTGAGTTCTACACCAAAACCAGAATTCAGTATCCTCAGACACAATGCACTCACTTGGGGAGTGCCCTCCTCTCCCTCAGTTCCTCCCGTGTGGCCCAGCGGGGAGATTTGTGCACAGCTTTGCCTCTCCATGGGCCACAGGGCTGCCTGCTGGGAACTCCCCCAACACAGAGTGTTGAAGGGGACTAGGAGGAAGAGCCCAGCTCTGAGAAGAGCAGACCTGGATCGGCCAATCCTTATCTGTCTGATCCAGGAAGAATTGGGTAATGTCTTGGAATCTCAGTTTCCCAATCTGTAAAGTGGGAATAATGATACTAAGCTCACTCACTGTGACTTCATTATTTTATTTTTAATCCCTTGACAGCTCTGTAAAGTAGGTAATATTGTGTCATTTTATAGGTAAAACAGAGGGCTGACCCAAATAGCTGAGAAGTGACAGAGCAGAAATTTGAGTGTAAAATCTCAGACAAGTCTCAGCTGAATCTAGTTTTTTTTTCCTTTCCTTTCAGCCCAGGTAATCAGCACAGCCACCTTGGACCCTTGAGCAATGTACTCATTTGTGGGGGTTTCTTTCTGGAGGGGTAGGTGCAGGTGAGCCCCCCTGAGCCTCAGCCCAGGTCACAGTGGGGCATTCTTGTAGCAGAGACAAGTTGGTTCTACTTGGTCGGATTGAGGAGTTAGGTCTTCACAGAGGCCAGGAGGTCTCTGCCAGGGGGTAGGGGGTAAGGGAGTGCTGCGGGGTGGCGTTGGGAGGCCTGTGTCTGGGGCTTGTGTTCAGTCTGTGGGGAACACCCTCCTGCCTCTGGCCTGTGGGGCCTCTCTGACTTTTAACATCTTTCTTTTGGCTCTGTACAGATGGACGGTATCTGCCAGTGCTAGAGCAGTAACGCTTTATCTGTCTTCTGGCTTGCATTTCTCAGACTGTTTCTGAATTAAGTTTTATGTATGCGGACTCTTAAATAATATTGTGTTTATTTGAATCTTGGTTTTAAAGTACATTTTTGAGTGTGTACATCATTCCTCTTGAACCAGGGCTTCCATTGTAGAGAGATTTATCTTTGGTCTGAGAAATGTCTGCTAAAGCCTGCTATGCCAAAGCGCCCGGGCTTGGTGCTAAGGGTGCAGAGATGAAGGGGTCTGCCCTGTCTTCAGGTGGGTCATAGCTGGTGGGATAAGGACGAAAGACCCATCAAAAAGTGTTGCAAAGACCACATTAATAGGTGCTATAAAGCACCTATTATTCTTTTCTTTAGTTTTCTGTTATGCATAATGAAACATATATATTCTCATAATGGACAATTAAAATTATTTTTGAACATGTGAAATATATGTTCCTTGCCAACCAAAAATATTAAACAGCATGGAAAAGTATGAAGAAGAAAGCAAAACTCATGGAATCCTACCATGTTGAGATAACCACTGGGGGACACAGAATAATGCTCTCCAAAATTTGCCTGTGTCCTAATCCCTAGAACCTGGGACCATGTTACATGGCTGGGGGAATGCAAATAAAGCTGCTTGCTAATGGGTTAACTTTAAAGTGAACAAATCATCCTGGATTATCCAGGAAAGGCACATTGTAAACACAAGGATTCTTAGAAGTGGAAGAGGAAGGCAGAAGTTCAGAGTCAGAGAGGACTTGGAAGATGCTACTCTGCTGGTTTGAAAGAAGGGGCCTCAAGCCAAGGAGTAGAATCTGGAAAGAACAAGGAAACATTCTCCCTAGACTGGAGCTTTTAGAAGGAACGAATCCCTGCCCACACTTTGATTTTATCACAGTGAGACCGATTTTAGATTATGACCAAGATCTTGAACTGCAAGATAATTGGTGTTGTTTTAAACTACTAAGTTTGTGGTCATTTGTTACAGCAGCATTAGAAACTAGTGCTGCTAGTTTTTGTGACCATTTTTTCATCTTGTTTACATATATGTGATTTTTTTCAGAAGTGTGATTGTATCCCTCAGGATATTTTTATTATATTTTTTACTTTATGTTTAGGTTTATTTTTGATTCTTTTTTTTTTTTTTTGAGACAGTCTCACTCTGTTGCCCAGGCTAGAGTGCCATGGTGTCCTAGCTCACAGCAACCTCAAACTACTGGGCTCAAATGATCCTCCTGCCTCAGTCTCCTGAGCAGCTGGGACTACAGGTGCTTGCCAACATGACTGGATAATTTTTCTATTTTTAGTAGAAAAATGAGGTCTGGCTCTTGCTCAGGCTGGTCTTGAACTCCTGAGCTCAAGGGATCCTCCTGCCTCAGCCTCCCAGAGTGCTAGGATCATAGGCATGTGCCACACATCTGGTCTTCATCTCAAATTTTGATATGCCTAATTCTCACTGTCATCATTTTAAAACGTATTCATGATTTTGATTCCAACAACCTAAAAGCTACTTAGGGGAAAGTTTACAAAACTTTCGAGTGCTTGGGTTTTAGATTGTTAACCTTTGGTGTTAATTCCTAGCGCAACCCAAATATTTTCAGACTGCAGTATTGTGGGTTTAAATCAGATTTCATCAGCATTTATATCCGAATTTCACCATTTCCATGACACTTCACCCCTAACCAGCACAGATCTTTTTCTTGCAAGGCACCTATGTCCCCTAGCGTCCCCCTGCTCCAAACAAGTCTGGGCATCCTCAGGTTCTTTCTCAGGTCTGTGGAGCTTCTCTGCACCCTTCTGCCAAGTGTGTGTCCTGGGCATCCCAGGCTTGCAGGTGTCTGAGTCTGTTTAGGCTGCTGGGATAGCATAACCATAGACTGAGTGGCTTACATACAACAGAGATTTATTTCTCATAGTCCTGGAGGCTGGAAGTTCGAGGTTAGGGTGCTGACAGATTCATTGTCTGGTGAAGGCTCATCTCCTGATTCATAGATGGCACCGTCTTGCTGTGTCCTCATGTGGCAGCCAGGGCAAGCAGGCTCCCTCGGGTTTCTTTGATAAGGGCACTAATCCCATCCATGGCTGCTCTACTCTTAAGATCTAATCACCACCGAAAAGCCCTGCTTCTTCACACCAGCACCTGGGGGTGATGATTTCAACCTATAGACTTTGGGGGAGCACAAACACTCAGACCACAGCCGCAGGGCATTGGGAACCTTCCACAGCTACCACACTAAGGCAGACTGGGACAGCTCATCTCCAGGAGACCTGGCAGGGGCACCCTGGCCATGCCCACCACTCTGAGTTTTGAGCACAGGGGAAGACCTGGGTGCTGTGAGCCTTGGGGAATTTCTGAAATGGCCCCTTTCTTCTGGTGTTGCTCAGCTTTTGTAAATGCTAGGTGGGCTTCTGGAGGGGGTGTGTGCTCCGTGTTGTAGGGTCAGGGAAGAAGGAGGTGCCCTCCGTGCCACGTAAACCATAGTGGAGCCAGAGAGAATGGAGGAGGAGGGACTGGTGGGCCCTGTGGCCTTAGGGAGGAGGGACAGAGGCCATAGGTGCTGGCGGGTGGGAAAGGGGCCTCAGAGGTCAGCCTACTGAAGGGGTGGGAGCTCTTGGCGGCACCAGGAGGGGCAGTAGTGGGTCTTCTTATTAGGACGAGAGAGGTCCAGGCGTGTTGCTGGGCTGGGAGAAAGGACCCTGGAGCAGGAAGGCTGAGGACACAGCAGGGGGAGGGACCAGGGACCTGGAAAGACTCACCTTGCCTTGTAGGAGGAGGGAGGTCTTCACTCTCTAGGATTGCAGTAAAGGGGGTCTGGCAGCCTTCTACCAGCGATCCTGTGATGCTGGAGCCTAAGTTGTGCCTTGCATGTGAAGTGGGGCTGTCGAGGAGGGTCACTGCAGACACACAGGCTCAGAGTGTTGGGGGGGCATACTAGAGAGACAGGCTTGGCAGGCTCTGTGGAGGGGCTTCTGGCTAGACCATGTGGGCAGGGGAAGAGGCAGTGTGGGGACCTCTCCAACTTCACCCCTTGGTTCTTGGTGCGAGAAGCAGAGTTGACAGTGACCTTAGGTGGTGTCTTTGCAGGGCAGGCGGAGCCAGAAACTGACGTGCTCAGGGGCTGGGACCACGGGGAGGGAGCACTCAGGCAGGGATCAGTTTTAGTAAATGTTCCCATGTGCTTGTAAAGAATATCCATTTGCTGTCAGTTGTAAGTTGTCATGTCCACCCATAAGTCAGCCCGGCTCGTTCCATTATTAAATGAATCGTGCCCCTTTGCTTTGATTTAGGGACTTGTCACTCACTGGGAGTGACCTATTGTCATTTCTATCCAACATAGCTCTCAGGCCACCCTTTCCTGGATCGCACAGTGGCAGATGCTACAGGGCTTGGTTTGTAAAACTTGGTGACTGTATTTCCACCATGTGTTGTCAGTAAAGCAGGAGTCTCCTGGAAGCATTTGCTCCTGGCTCAGAATTCTGTGTTACGATGTTAAAGGCACTGTGCTGGCTGTGGTGCGTTTTCCTCTGCCTCCCCTTCAGCATATTGCAGGTATGTCTTTAGAACAGCATGCCTTTTGGGTTCTAAACTCAATCTGATCCATCTATGACCAAAAGGTGGAACCCACAGACAGGGTGTTGGTGGTTCGAGCGGCCCGGCTGCTGTCGTCTGGCCTGTTTCTTCATGTCTCTCTGTTGGCTTGTCCCCATCCTCGGGGGCAGGCTGGGAGCTGGTCTTCTCAGGCACTTGACCCTCTCTGACCGCTTCCCTCTCCTTCCTGCTCCCTTGCCCAGAATGCCACTCAGGACCTGCCTTGGGCCTACGCCCTCCCCCACTTCCTATCCAGCTTGATGCCACTGCCCTCCACACTGTGCCCTCCCTGCAGGCCCCATCTGGTGTGATGAAGTGCTGGGCCCACTTCCTTCCCTCCCCTTTACTTTCCGGCCACCCCTAGCCTGGCTGCAGGGCTTACCCTTCCATCCCTGGGTTTACCCTTCCATCCCCGACTCAGGCCTCCTAGCCTGGCTGCAGAGTTTACCTTTCCATCCCTGACTCAGGCCTCCTAGCCTGGCTGCAGGGTTAGCCCTTCCATCCCTGATTCAGGCCTCCTAGCCTGGCTGCAGGGTTTACCCTTCTATCCCCGACTCAGGCCTCCCAGCCTGGCTGCAGGGTTAGCCCTTCCATCCCTGACTCAGGCCTCCTAGCCTGGCTGCAGGGTTAGCCCTTCCAACTCTCAGGCTTACGTGATCCTCCTGCCTCAACCTCCTGAGGTGCCCTGTCGCCAGCTGCAGCACCTCCCCTCACCTGCTCATCAGCCTGGAAGGCCATTTCCCTCCCCTTATATGGCAAGGACCCCCGCCTGTCCCTCAAGCTTCCATCTAAATCTTGGTCCTGTCATAGCCAGTGTCTCAGAGGCCCTGCCCTGCCTCCCACCCCCTCCTCTGCCACCTTGCATCACCCAAAGCTCCTGCCAAGGTCTCCACTGACTCCAGAGGGAAGCGTGGGATCCTGAATCGTTTGTCTTTCCCACAGCCCAGGCCACCCTACTGCTCCCGCCTCACCGCAGCCGCCCCCGAGGCTGATTGCTCCTGGATTTCCTCACTTTCCCCTGCTCACCCCAACCTGGTGGGGGCCCTTGGTGTTTGACCCTCTGCACTTCCTCCCAGTGATCTCAGCCATCCTGAGTGTCTGAGGAGCACCCTGATGGCTCAAATGGGCCCCTCCCTGAGATTATGTCTTGTCTCTGCACATGCCTGCCCTGTGACGTGGGTGTCACAAGGATGACAGCTCCTCCTACTCACTCTCTGTCCTCGGTCCCCAAATCAAAGCAGAAGCAAGATCTCAGTCCTGCCTCCAAGTCCTGTGCCTGCTGAGAGAGAGCACCAGGCAGGGGCTCCACCGGGGGTCTTGATGTCAGCTCTATCCCCAGGCCCTCTGCGGGGCACATGGAGGGTCCTTGTGCTGCCTCCCAATGCCCTGGGCTGGCCCCTTCCCTTGTTCCCCAGGCTGGAGTGCAGCGGCATCATCACAGTTCACTGCAGCTTCCAACTGCCAGGCTTAAGTGATCCTCCTGCCTCAACCTCCAGAGTAGCTGGAACTACTCATGTACACCAGGATTCTTGGCTAATTAAAAAAAAATTTTTTTTTTCGTGGAGACAGGGTCTTTCTATGTTGCTCAGGCTGGTCTTGAACTACTGGTCTCAAGCAATCTCCTGCGTGGGCCTCCCAAACTGCTGGGAGCCACCATGCCCAGCCCCCTACTATTTTTTTTAAATTATATGTATTTTCTGTTTCAAGAATTTTATTTGATTCCTGTATTTAGTTTCATAACTATATTCAGGATGATTTAGTCTTAATTGGTCCCAGGCAGTTTTTGCTGTTGCTTTTGGTCTGCGCCTTCCCCGTCCGTGTGATTTTCATTTTCATTCCTCCTTCAGTCGGCTGGAGGGGCTTCCTGGTGGTGGGACCACGGAAGGCAACCACCTCAGCTGTGCGTGCTGTGGTCTGAAAGCTGTGTGCCCTGCAGTCATGTGTTGACGTCCACAGCTCCAAGGTGATGGTGTTAGGAAGGGATTCCTCCTCGTGCTTTGATTTTGGACTTCCCAGCCTCCAAATTTCTGTGTTTTTTTTGTGTGTGCGCATGTGTCGCCCTGGGTGCCATGGCATCATAGCTCACAGCAACCTCAGACTCTTGAGTTTGAGCAATTCTCTTACCTCAGCCTTCTGAGTAGCTTGCTCCACTACACCTGACTAGTTTTTCTTTTTTCCATTTTTAGTAGAGATGGGGTCTTTTCTTGCTCAGTCTAGTCTCAGGCTCCTGATCCATCTGCCCCAACTTCCCAGAGTGGTAGGATTACAGGTGTGAGCCACTGCACCTGGCCGCAATTTCTGTTGTTTGTAAGCCACCCCATCTATGGTATTTTTGTTATAGCAGCGTGTGCAGACTAAGACAATGTATGAAACCCTCAGGGGGACGGGGCCTGTGGGCCTCATGCTGTGTGGCTGAGCGGGACCCTCCAGCTCCCAACCACATCCCAGAAGGCCATTTCCTCCTGGATGGGGAGTCTTGGCTTGGAGGATCCTTCCCTCCTCACTGGGCAGCCTCCTCCCAAGGTCTTTGCCTGTCTCTATACCCTCCCTATTCCCAATGCAGGGAGTAGCTCTCAAAGCCTAGTAGTGCTTCCAGCTATGCACATATCTGCCCGGTGCATGAGGCTGTGTTGCCGAGGGAAGAGAATTCACTGGACATAACTGGCTGGCTGGACCTGTTTCTGGGCTGTCCGCTCCAACCACAGCACCGTCCGCCTGGTTCCCAGGTCAGACAGCTGAGTATTTGGGATATACCAACACCTTTAAAAAGTATTAATAAAATAAAGGCCATCCTGAAATATCAATTCTACTGCTTGAGGTCCTTTGGCTCATTCCGGTCCACGGTGGTGGGAAGAGGATGGTCTATGCTTGTCCTGGGCTCTGGTCTGTACACAGTGATGAGAAGGCAAAGTTTCCAATTTGTCTGAGTTCATGGCCCTGATTCACTGAAGTTAAAAGGGAAAATACTCTGGGCAGTGCCTGTGGCTCAAAGGAGTGGGGCGCTGGCTCCATATGCCGGAGGTGGCAGGTTCAAACCCAGCCCCCGCCAAAAACTGTAAAAAAAAAAAAAAAAAAAAAAAAAGGGAAAATACTCATGTTGAGATGTCAGTTTTTGCATCAAGTCTAATTTCTGATCCGTAAACAACAAAGCCCACAAGAATAAGAGTTTTCTCATGTGTGAATCAGCTAATTAATTCAACTTACTTAGAGGAACACACAGTGCCTTAGCCTCTTTGTGAAGGTTAGCACTTTTTAGGGAAGTGCAAGTCTGTCAGGACAAAGTGACAGTAATGTGCCCCTCGTCTGGGAGCACAGAAGAAAGTGAGGCCAGGCTGTCTCCCCTGCCCATAAGGAGGGGAGGCCTGGGTTAGCACTAAGAGGGGGTGATGGGAATGAGAAGCAGGGCCTAGCACCAGGGCTGCAGGACGGATGGTTCCTACCCCCTGGGGAGGATGTCATAGCACCCAGCACCAGGGTGAGGTCATGGTGCCTGGGACTGATGGTTCCTACCCCCCAGGGAGGATGTCACAGGCCCGAGGAATCCGCTGGGCTGGTGTAGTTCCTACCAACCTCTAGGAAGACAGGAAGGCTTCTCTTTCCATGGAAAAGCGGTTGTGACTCACACAGAAGGGAATTAAAAGCATGCTGAAAGGAGCTGGGGTAGAGGCTTGGAGATGTGCTAGAGAAGGTCGAAGGGGGAAGGGACGTCCCAGCTTTATAGGACCCAGTCTCTGGGGTAAATAATCCATTCTCACTGCCTTGAGAACGACATCACAAGAGATTCCACGATTCAGACACCTCTCACTGACCTCCTTCACCGACACCACCACACTAGGGACCAAACTTCAACATGGGTTTTCATGGGGACAAATGAACCGTGTCCATGTCATAGCATGTAATCTGCAGATGTCACTGAATTCTTCGGGTTTCCTGACTCATGTCTGATGTCTGGACAGTAGCCACTCGGGATCCCACGTGGCATTTATCTGTTGGGGCCCTCTCATTTCCTCCTATCTGAGATTTCATGACCTGAACACTTTGGGGAGGACTGGGCAGCTCCTTCGTGGCCTGGGCTTCTGTGTGGGTTTGTCTGTGGTACCTTCATGCTGCGTGGAGTGGATGCATTTTTGGCAGGATTATCAGGAATTAGGTTTGCTCTCCCCTGGTAATCGCATTGTATTGGGAGTGCCACCTCAGAGTGTCAGATTGTCTCACAGTCAGTGATAACTTTCTACACTTGGTTAAGGTGTGTCTGTTGGGGTTCTCCATCATTTTGAGATGATGCAAATATCCTGTTTCTCATATGTTTACCCACGAATTTTAGCTGGCACAGATGATTCTTATTGCCACAGTCTTCATGATGGTGTTGCTGTTGGGGTTTAATAGGGAGATTTCCTATCTCATTTCTTCTATGTTTATTAACTGAATTCCACTGTGATGAGGAGCTGCCCTTCCTTTCCCATTTATGTATTATTTGGTTACTTATTTACACCAGTACAGATTTGTGGGTATTTGCTTTATTCTGTGGTCACTAATCCACTGGGCTATAGTCCATTAATATCGGTGTTCATTATTTTGTTCAAATGACCCCAACTTTGGCCAATAAGTTGGATCCTCTGTCCTACTGTGCTCAGAGTGATTTTGCACAGGCTCTTGAGGGAGTTGAGCAGAACCCTGGAGGAGGGGACCAGTCCTGTGACAGTGGGAGCCAACATGTGGGTGCAGCCTGTTCTCAGGGATGGTCTGGTGCCACGGTGTGCACCTGGGGTGGAGCTGCCACCACTTACTGCCTGGTTTCTGGAGGAGGCGCTGAGAGCTCAGGCATGGCTCTGCCGGTAGGTGGAGCTGTGTGGTATGTATGAGTGCTGTGATGTGCCATGGGTGGAGGTTTGGAGCTGGCAAGGGTACCAGACATAGGCCTGATGTCACTTTTCATAGCCTGGGACTCACCAACACTTGCCACTGTGACACCTGGTGGCCAAGTCCCCTGTGAGGAGCAGGACAGTACCATGCATTCAGTCTCCCTGACTCTGCAGTGCTGTTCAGCGCACCTGAGCCTGCCCGTATTCCACATACAGCAGCTTTGGTCATTGCTGGCCTGGCTGCTCAGGCTTCTCCACTGGGCTCCGACCACCCGCAGAGGGGCCCAGGGTCACGTGGTGAGGGAGTGAGCAGAGCCCTGGAGGAGGGAAGCAGTCCTAGCTCTGGAACAAATAAACATCCCAATGTCACTAGTGGGGGGCTTGCCAGTGCTGGGGACCTCTCCCGCCCTTGGATCAATAGTAGGCGAGTAAGGTGTCTGAAGGCCTGTGGAGCAGCCTGGCCATGGCCCAGACAACCTGGCCCTCAGAGTCTCGTCTCTTCCCATAAATAAACCAGACAATATCCTTCGTCAGCTTGTGTGGCCTGATTTTTGTTTGGGAAATCTGGACAGAAGGAGTGGCAGACAGCCTCAGGCCCCAGCAAGGCTGCCTGCTCGGGAGTGGCAGGTGGGCAGAGGACGGTCAGCGGTCAGCCTGCCCCGGATACCATGGTGGGCCCCAGAGATCAGAGCAGAAAAAGAAGCCCAAGTTGAAGGAAACCGAAGTCAGCTAGTGTGCCAGGCTGTGTGTGTGTGAGGCCCGAGATGCCTAGAGGCCCAGGGACAGCCCTGTGTGTGTGTGAGGCCCGAGATGCCTAGAGGCCCAGGGACAGCCCTTGGCAGAGAGCGAAAGCAGGGAGCTGAGAAAGCTTTCAGACCTGGGCAGCCCAGCACCCAAAGGTGTGGAGAGAACCCTCTACTGAACCTCACATCACTTCTTAGGACGTATGCATGGTGGGCTGTGTTCCTGGCCAGGGTGGGTGTATCTGCCCCTGCTCCCGAGGGGCACATGGCTGGGGCTGGGTAATGTGTCTTTCCCACACTGCCCTGAGCAGGGCCACCAACACCACTTCTATCAACCCTACCATGGCCTTGACTCATCCCATAGTCAAGATGGTTGTTAACTATCTTGACTATGGGATGGTTGTTGAGGGAATTCCAGTTGAGGGCAAGCCTACCAGCTCTCTGCCCACCGGACCCACTTTTGTCCTCTAACCAGGCAGGCGTTGGTGAGGTTACGTCTCCTGTCTGACAATCTGCACCCTCCTGGAGGAGCAGACCAAATGGGACAGAGCAGGAACCTGCCTCCTGGGTCCCTGGGACTGGGGGCTTCCTCTCCGGCTGCACTGCCCTGAAAAAGGTGCTGGATCCTGTTTGGAACACTCCAGACTGTGTCCTCTGTCTTCCAGCAGCTGTGCGGACTCAGCCTTGGGATCACCTAGAAAATCATGGGGTGCAGTGGGCAGGTGGGGAACCCTTGGCAGGAGCCTTCCCCAGTGCCTGGAGGCGTAACCAGCCTCTCCGCAGGAATGGAGGACGTTAGCCTGCAGCTGGCCCTGGGGATGGGCTCTGGAGTGAGGGTGGAGTTCCCCTTCTCAGGAAGTAACGGTTAGTGGGGAGGGTTCAGATGCCCCAGTGCTGCCAGCTGGCTGTGCAGGCTTCTCATGTCCCTGTGTCTACATGCCTGCTCTGTGTCCTGCGGTGAGAATGCCCAGTTCAGAAGGGAGGACAAGACAGGCATCCCGTGTGGCCAGCCTGGGCTGGGCTTTGACTTCCTGGAGTGGCAGTGCTCCTATGCCTGGTTTCTGACCTACAGTGACCTGCCCAGGTGATACCCCACCTTCCTGTCCATGCAGAGGTGGGTGCCGTCCTTGAGCAGCAATCCCCCAAGCTCTGGCTACCTGGGGCCCGGTGCCCCTGCCAGCAGCCAGCTCTGTGTGGCATTGGACACAGAGGCTGCTATGGGCTGAGTGGTGTCCCCTGACCCCCATACTCTCTGTTGAAGTCCCATCCCCCCTGGATTTGGAGATAGGATGTTTAAGGAGGTAATTAAAATAAGGTCACTAATCCAATATGACCCACACCCTTCTAAGAAGGGGAGATGAGGACCCAGGCATACACAGAGGAAAGACCACAGGAGGACGCGTGGAGAAGACGCCATTGATAAGCCAAGGGGAGAGGCTTCAGGAGGAACCAGCCCTGTGGACATGTTGATCTCAGACCTCCAGCCTCCAGGGCTGTGAGAACATAAATTCTCTTCTTTAAACTGCCCAGTCTGTGGGACTTCGTTGCAGTGGCCCCAGCACTGATGCAGAAGCACGGGCATTGGCCTCTTGTGGGCATTGGCCTCTCAGTGGATGGTGAGGCATAGACTGGGGGCCCCAGGCCTTAGGTCCTGGGGTGGGGCCTTGCAGGCTTTGGTCACTGGCCAGACTGAGTACCCCAATGGTGTGGGTGGCAACATCCACAGACGTAGTGCTCTGTGAGTGCCGGTGGCTGGTGATGGCTTTGCCCTAATGCCCCGGCCACCAGTGACATTGGGTTTGAAGGTATTTGGCCCCCTTATGGTCTTCCTTAGCCCATCAAATAACATACATCTAGGTAAAGAGCAAACATTGGCACTCAAAGACAAGAGCCCCTATCACCCTAGCCCCCTGGCCAGACTGAGCAGATTTTCTCTGGACAGGGCCGGGCAGGAGTGCTCAGACATGCTGGCCTCCAGGGCTGTCAGCAGAGAGGAGGAGGGGCAGTGTGTTCAGACCTCGGGGGGGAGGCTGGATTCCAGCTGGTGTGGGCTGCCCCAGGGTCTGGTGCCCGGCCTTACTCCATGAGCTCTTTTCCACCTATCTCAAGGCCATGGTCTGCCGTGGTCTAGCTGATGAAATAGGGGAGCTCAGAAAGAAAAATTTCACTTTTTGATAGGTTGGCAGGTGTTCCTGCAGCAAGAATCATTTTTCTTCTTCAGTGGAAAGCGCCCTGTTATTTATGTGAATGTTAATTTGTGACTGGGGACATTCCCCGACATGATCTTCATGCTGAGCAAGACCTGGGAAATGTCAGTGGAGCATCTGGCGGGGCGAGTGTCAGTTCTTGTGATGGATGGGGAGGCCTGGTATGGTCCCAGAGTCTGGGTCTGGCCTGCTGACCCCTGTGTCCTGGCCAGGGCTACGGGCCAGCTCTGTTTCCTGGAGTCTTCCTGGGGATGGTATGCTCATGGGCTGTTAAGATCGGGGGAACTGGCTGCAAAAGACCAAGTGTGGGACATTCTGGACCTTCACAGGTCTCGTGGGAACCATTCTAGAGCTGCTTGATTTAGTGGGAAGGCCGACTGGCTGGCTCCTGTGCCGGCCCGCTGTGAGGCATCCTTGATGGCATCTCATTTATCACATTTTTCTCCCTTATCTTTCTTTCCTTGCCTCTTCCACTCATTTCCCCTGCTCCTGTCTATAAATGAGTTTGATATGTGCTTTTTGTGGAAACCTAAAAAAAACCCACAAAACCCCCAGAAAATACTAATAAAAAAGTGAAACTCCTCCTGAACCTTAACACTGCTTATCTTTTGTTACACACGTTTCTAAACAACTCTCATATAATAATAATAATTGTAATAATAATAAAGGTAATGAGGTGAAGGCTATGTTGATTAGTAGGATGTAAGCACTCCAATTAGTAGAAATAATTAACACATTGAATCCCATAATGGCATAAATGAATTCATGATCTATGTACAAATGACTTAATAAAAATGAAATAAAATATAGGAGAGAGAAAAAAGATAATAGTCTAATTTAGTGGGGTACTGTACAGAGTGCTTTAAATACAATATCTCATTTCACCCTCACATCAATTGTGTAATCCTATTTTGCCATCATTTTACACCAAAAGCACTGAGGGTCAGAAAGCCCACACAGTTAGCCAGTGGGGAAGTAAGCACCTGAATTGAAGCAGAGTGACTGGAGGCCACACTCTTTTAATTATTAGGCTGTACTGACTTTAGGTACAGAGACATTTATGATTTTACGGAAGGGATCGTACTGAAGCCGGGTCATCCTTCTTCATTCACCAATAAATATAGCATGGTTGTATTTCTTCCTTAAATGGTCAAAAATCTGTAAAAACCTTTTTGTCATTTTAAAAATGGTTTTTTTAGGCCATAAAGTTTTTGAAACAATCTGACCATTTACATTTATTGTTATATATTTATTCTTAACTTCTATCATCTGATTTATGTTTTCTGTTTCTCTGGGGGGTTTTTTGGTGCTGTTTTTCTACTCTACCATGTTTTCCATATGTCTAGCTTCAGTGATTAGGAAGTTGTATATTGCTTTTACTAATTATGGCTTCTCTGACTTTGAGTAGTATTCTTAAATTTAGATTTATTTGCTTTAGAAATTTATTGGCAATTATTGATCCATCTATGGAAGATAAGGAAATCAATTCAATTAAACTATTTCTTCCTTCTGCCCTCTACCCTTTCTTTAATTTTTGTGAGCTTGTTTGACAATTTTTATGTGTCTACTTGTTTGACAACTTTTATGTGTCTAAAATCAAATTTGTCATTGTGTCAAAATGACAAAAATTATTAAAATCAAATTATGACTTATTTTTACATTCTATAGCTTTCCTTTCCAGAATATATAGTAAATGACCTCTGGTTTGTAATCGTAATTATCTCAGTGGAAGAGATGCAGAAATCAACTCTGGCGTCTCAACTTGTAATTTTCCTGTTTGTGGTGGCTTGATTTTAAAACCAATCCTTGCTGCCTAAAATGGCAGGTGAGGAATGATGGTGAGTGATGAAAAGCAGAGCTGAGGCTGGATGCCCTGGAGTGCATTCTCTAGCAGCTTGGATGAAGCACTACCCTTCTTTCTATGCGCCCCACTCCCTGAGGCTCAGCATTGTTCAAGGTGGCACTCCGGTTTGTTGGCAGAGTTAGGGCTCCCATTTCAAGCCCTTCATTCCTAATGCAGTGTTTCTCTCTAGGCCAACGGTTCCTAAAGATTGGCCTAGGAAGTGAACTACTGGGTAAAAAACAGGACATTAGAAAGTATTGAGTACTAAAAACAAACAAACAGACAAAAACAAGAAAGTATTGAGTACTATCAAAATCCCAGCTGACTTCTTGGCAGAAATTAAAAATCTGATCCTGAAATTCAGACAAAAATAAAAGGGACCAGACTAGCCAAAAGAAAAACGACTCACATTTCTTGATTTTAAAGCGTTCTACAAAGTGGTAGTTACAAAGACTGTGTGGTATTAGCAGAAAGATAGACATACAGATGGATGGAATAGAACTGAGAGTTTAGAAATAAATCCTCGTCAAGATAATTTAACAGGGCAAAGAGTAGTCTTCTCAACAAATGATGTTGGCGCAATTGGTGCCGCAATGTGAAAGAATGAAGTTAGACTCCTTCCTCCCTTCATATGCAAAAATTAACTTGTGGATGGTTCGTAGGTCTAAATGTAAGTGCTAAGACTATATAATACTTAAAAAATGTAGGAGTATGTCTTTGTTACTTTGAGTTGGCAAAGTCTTAGAAATGACACTAGAAACACAAGTGACAAAAGAGAAACTAAATAAGTGGGACTTCATGAACGTCCTTCATTACATCAATGGGTACTGTCCAGAAAGTGAAAAGAGGGCAGCGCCTGTGGCTCAAGGAGTAGGGCGCTGGTCCCATATGCCGGAGGTGGTGGGTTCAAACCCAGCCCCAGCCAAAAAAAATAAGAAAGTGAAAAGATAGCCCACAAAACAAGAGAAAAATCATGTATCTAATAAATATATAAAGAGTGCTTTATATATAAAATAAATATATAAAGAGTATATATTTGAGTACTAAAATAAGTATATAAATATTTTTATATATAAAATAAATATATAAAGAGTGCTTATAAGTCTATAAAAGAAAAATAATCCCATAGCGATAGAAGGTATAGGCTGGAGGAACCTTGAAAACCCATTAAGTGAAGGATGCAGTCGCAAAAGACCATGTAGTCTGAAATGATTGCATTGACATGAAATATCCAAAATAGACCGATCCATAGAGACGGATGTATTAGTGGCTGCCCAGGGCTGGGGTGGGGAGAGGAGGGGTAGAGGAACATGGGGTGTGATGGCTAATCTGTATGAGGTTTCTTTTCGAGGTGATGAAAATGTTCTAAAATTGATAGTGGTGATGATTGAATTGTACACTTTAAATGTGTGAAATGTATGGTATGTGAATTATAGCTCCATAAAGCTGTTATGAATTTAAGAAGCACTGAACTTCATAATGCAAAAAATGATTCCCTTTTCAATTGTACATAGTATTTTATGCTTTGTGATTAAGTCAGTGGAATCTCAGTTTGGTGCTGACAGATCTTTAACACCTCTCTAATGCTTACCCACCTCTCTGTTATAGAGCGAAGAGCCCCAACAAGCATTGAGGGTCAAAGGAAACCCAGGCATGGAGGGAATGACCTTGGGGTGTGCTGGGGACAGAGGGGGGCTGCAGGCACTCTGTAGAAGGCCTTGGGTGCCAGGAGATGACCTTGGCCTTTATTTTGCAGGGATGGGTTTCTGGTCTTTGGTTTGTTTTAGCTCTTTCTCCTGGAGCTCTCCTTGGTCCTGTGAGGTTTACAGGAGAATAAAGAGGACCCAGTGAAGGTCAACTGGCCCAGTTCCTCACTTGGGAGAAGAGGGACCTGGGGACTACAGATAGGACAGGACTGGGCCATGACCATGATCTGGCTTTGTGCCCCTACCTCCCTCTCCCTCCACCCTGCCCTTCCAAGTAGGGTCCGGCTTTAGTTAACACTCACTGGGCACTGGACCCTGTGCTGGGGGTTCAGGACTGTCAGGGATCCTTGGTCATGAGCCTCAGAAACTTGTTCTGGCCAATTTAGGCCAAAGAAGAGACTTTCTGGAGTAAAAGAGCTGTAGGGCCTGAAACCAGGTCCAGAAAGGGATAGAACTGATGGGGAAACTTGTTGGGATTCCGTGGAGCTCAGAGACAACCCTGTTCATGGTCGGTTTACTCAAGTGATCCCTAGAAAGCCCCGCCTTGGCCACAGCTCCCCTCCAACCTGGAAGGACAGAGCCCTGGACAGGGTGGCTCCCCAACAGGAAGGAAGGGAGTGGCTGGTACATGACAAGCACCTCATGCTTCCACCCCATGAGTGGGGAGGCAAGGGCTCTGGCACAAGGATGACCCATGGACAGGCCCCTGTGGAAGTGGGTGCTCCAGAAGGAGCCAATGGAACTACTGCGGAGAGGACAAATGGAGTCTCCTAACCCCATGGACTGCTCTTGCCTGCTTATACCCCATGTGGAAAAGTCGAAAGTCAATATGCAAAAAACATCCTTTGGGAGGCTGAACTGTGAAACGGCACCCCCCTGGCAGAGTGGCTTAAACCCCGATGCACCCTTATTTCCTACCCCGTGACTCTCCAGGGGTGACGAGTTCAGCTCACTTCCCTGAGCGTCCCAGGGGTTCCCTAGCCATCCCCAGATGGCTGAGAGGGGCAAGTGTGCCCCCTGAACAGAACAGGCTCTGTTAGGGGACACTCTGGGAGTCACAGATGCTGTTTGTGCAGCGCCCCCTTTAGACCATCACTAGACCAGCCTGTGTTGCTGCAGAGAAAGGGGAACGTCTGTTGCCTCATTGCCTAGCTGAATCTTAGGGGTTCATTACCAAAAAGAGGAGGGGGAGAAGGGTTCTCTCCGAGTCAGAGTAGTTTTAGGAAGGGAAATATTACCAGACAGCAGCATTCTGGGGGATACCTCTGGCAGGTGTGCATGGGGTGTGTGTGTGTGTGTGTGTGTCTGGGCACAGTGCCTGAGAGCGAGGTTGAGTTTGGGGGCAACGGGGAGCTGATGCAAGCACATGCTGTCCTGTTCTTGTCAAAGCCTGGACCCCTCTGCGGATCCTTTCTGCTCCTTTCTATTCTTGATTGTCACCCCTGCAACCTTGACAAACATCTGACAGTCTTTGTGCCGGAGGTTGCAAAAATGACAAGGTTGAGTGACAGACCTTGTCTTCGTCGTGCACACACGGTCGCCTGCTGGTGCGCTGCAGCCGGTGGCTTTCAGGGACGGAGCCAGCGAGGAGGGGCAAAGCAGGTGGCTCTGCAGATGAGAAGAGGACACGTGCTCACGCTGTCTGGGAGCCCCCAACTTTGAGGAGGTCAGCCTTTTGATTTCTTTAAAGCTCAAAGTGACAGAGGATAGTTGTTAAGGCTTCAGATTCTTGTCAGTTTTCAACTTTTAGTTGCTGTTTCTAGTGACGACTTTACCTTGAAGGCAAAGGAGCAGAGCACAGAAGAAGGAGGGAGAGGCCAGGCAGGCGTTTTCTAATTCACCACGACTGAATGGTGGCAACTCGATTTGATGACCCAGGTGCTGCCAGGCTCTGGGCTCCTGTGGCAGCAGCCGAGGGTGAGGGACAGAGCCCTCCCAGGAGCCTTCCTCCACCCCCCAGAGGAGAGCCTAGTTGGTTTGGCACCAGTCACAGACTTTAAGAGCAGCAGGGCCTCACGGTGAGAGCAGGGCCAGGGTTCCAGCCCCTCCACAAGACACCTGGTTGGACAGACGTGGGGCTGGACAGGTGGCCACCACCAGGCTCCCAACCTAGTGCTCTTCAGACCAGTGTGCTTCAGGGGTTCCTTAAATATTTATTGAGTGGAGAGAGGAAACTGATTCTAATTAATAAAAATTACATGCAAAAACAGATACACTCGCCACTGGCAGCAGGAAAAATCAAAGTCCTGGAAACGACTCAGCAAAAGGTAGCTCACATTTTGCACCCGTTTTCTTGTCAGTTTTCTTCTGTGGTTTTTAGACAGGGCATTCCTGGCATGCATACTAAAATGTCTGAAAATCAGGCAATGAAGCTAACTCCACTTTCTCTGTGAAGTCTCTGCCTGAGCATTATTCTGGACACTTGTTTAAGGAGGCTGTTGGCCACATTATGGGTTCATTACCAAAAAGAGGTAATGAACCCCCAGTCTTGGGGGTGACTGGCTGTTGGTCCTGGGGCAGGTACCACCTATGTTTATGAATATGATGTGCATGTGCATGTCACGGTAGACAACAGAGATAGGTTGATGCTGGTGAGGGAAGTATGAACATCTCCATTGGAGAATACTGTCACTTAACGGTCTCTGGTTATGTGAGGAGACCTGAGCAAAGTGGCCTCATGCTCAGACCTATCTCAGTGCTCATTGGTGCTCTTCAGGAGGGCACCTGGGAGGGTGTCCTGGTGGGCAGCTTGGGCTCTGGCTTCCTTACCTTGGCAAGGTTCAGGGAAGTCTCAGAAAGATCCAGTGTCCTTAGGTCAGCCCGTGACCCCCAGGAGGCCAACCAGGAGGAGAAGCTGAAACCTGGGGCACAGGGAGACCCCCAACTGCCCCTTGGGTTGCTCTGGCCAGAGAGGGCTCCTCCATACCTGGCTGGATCTGGCCTCCTGGTCATGTTGGGTCATTCAGGATAATCCTAGGGCCCTAGGCCTGTGGTATGGATGGTTTCTGGCATGGGGTGCAAAGTTCCCCAGAAGAGGGGGTTGCCGCTGGGTCCTGGTGCTCCAGTGTCCTGTTCTGGGCCTGGTGTGGGCCTGGTCTGGTTGTGAGGCCCATCTGGGAGAAGTCCTTTCCATGGGAGATCTGGGCTCTGATTCCTAGATCCTGGGCCTCAGTTTCCTCATCTGAAAAACAAACAGACTGGATGACATCACTTGGGTGGAGGAGCCCTGACCACGTGTGCCCTGATTCTGGTGGGTCCCAGGTGGCACATGCTCCCTGGCGACCATATGGGGAAAGGGAGGACCAGCCCATCTACAGGTGAGGAAGTGGGGGCCCAAGGAGCTTGTCACCTTGCCTGAAGTCACCTGGCCAGGAACCCAGAATGCCTGACTCCAGGACAGCCTGCCCACCCTTCCTTGGATGAGTTTTAGTAGTAAAAAAGGTTACTCTCGCACCACACACAGGCCTGGCAGTGGCCATGAGCTGGAAGCAATCATGCTGTTATGAACACTCCCCTGCATGCTGGCAGTGGGGGCAGCCAAGGCCTCCCCCTGCTTGTCTCTCTCAAAGGACATAGCCCACTGCTTTGGGGTCATCCATTCCCTCATCCTACAAGCATCTGCTGACTCCCTGCCAGGCCTGACTGGGCCCTGAGACCCAGGGGTGAGTCAGAGTATGGGGCCTGTGGAGTTCCCACCGGCCCCCCTCCCCACAGCCCTGCTGACCTCATTCTGCTCAGCAGCTCTGGTTCCTGCTGCCCCTGCCCCGCCACCCCCCAGGAAGCCAGAGATGCCACAAACCCACGTTTGCTGCTGGCCTTGTCCTTCCTGCACCCTCAAATGTACCCCCTCCCATGCATCACAGGATGCACCCCTCTGTCCTATCAGTACCCTGAATTAGTTTCCACGGCTGCTGTATATGACAAATGACTTAAAACAGTAGAAATTTCTTTATTCACACTTCTGATGGGCAGAGTCCAAAATCAGTATTACCCGGGCGGCGCCTGTCGCTCAGTGAGTAGGGTGCCGGCCCCATATGCCGAGGGTGGCGGGTTCAAGCCCAGCCCCGGCCAAACTGCAACAAAAAAGTAGTCGGGCGTTGTGGCGGGCACCTGTAGTCCCATCTACTCGGGAGGCTGAGGCAAGAGAATCACGTAAGCCCAGGAGTTGGAGGTTGCTGTGAGCTGTGTGACGCCACGGCACTCTACCGAGGGCGGTAAAGTGAGACTCTGTCTCTACAAAAAAAAAAAAAAAAAAAAAGATACTGACTTGTCAGTATTGAAAAAAAAAAAAAAATCAGTATTACCCGGTTGGAATCCAGGTGTCAGCCGCCGTGCTCCCTCCGCCTTTCGTCTGGTGTCTCCCCTCTCTCTGCCTGTGGCCTTCTCTGTGCTGTCTCATCCACTCTGCTTCCTCTCACAAGGAAGCGGCAAATGACTGTCCCAAGGGCCCCGAGAGTCCAGGACAATGTCCCCAGCTCTGGGACCTGGGTACCCTTGAGGGGCTGGGTTTTAGCCACCCACAGCCCTGGAAGCCCTCTTGGGCTCCTCCCTCCTGTTGGCTCTGCTTCCTCAGCTTCTTTGTATCTGCCACTTGTCCCTGTCCCCTATGCTCCCATGACCTCTCTCCTGGGTACCTACAGCACCTTCTCCCAGTCCCCCAGACCCATTTCTGTCCTCTACTGCATTCTCCCTGCAGCCACCCTTAGGGTCCTGAACAGGAACAGATCAAGGACTCCCTACCCAGAGCCTCTGGGCTGCTCGCCGTGTTCGTGTGATGGGCCCCTCAGCATCTGCCCTCCATGTTGTCACCCACCTAATGGGTCTGCTCTTCCCATCACCCACAGTTTGCCTTCAGGGCTATTGTATGGGTGGTTCTCTCTGTCTGGAATAATGTCCCTCCCTCTGACTTTTTGCCTGGCCAGTTCAAGGGTTTGGGGGAGGTTCTGGGTAGACATCACTGCCCACAGGCAACTCCCCTCATTCTGGAGTCTGGGCCTAATGCTGTGACCTGCATGTCTGCCGGCCCATGCTTATTCCTGGCTCCAACACTTTTTGCTGAGAGGTCCTTGTTACCCAATGGTATGCTGGCTTCCTGCAGGGCTTCTGACAGGGCCCTGGCTGAATTGCTCCAGCATCCTCTCTAGTCTCAACACAAATGGCAGAGTTGTTCATCAGGCCCTGTGGTGACGCCGACTGCATCTAGGTCCTGGGAGGCTCCTCACCAGCACCAGGACGGTGTCCACAGAGCACCTGAGGGGCTGGAAGGAGGGCAGCCTGTACAGCCTCTCTGTCCTTTCCTCAGCCAAGATGATGATGTGGCAGAGGCTATCTGGGTTAATTTGGAGGTGTGTGGATTCTGTACATCTGGACAGGGATGCCAGGGGCTATCAGCTGAAAGGCACAGCCCCACTGGATGGGGGACCCTGGCTACTGCCGTCTAAGCTAGAGTGTCAATGGGCACTAAAAATGCCAGGTTTTTGGAATCTGGCTGTTTATGTGAAGTCTCCTGATTCGTAAGTCTGAGCAAGGACTTCAAGCTTTTAAAAAGCCCTGCATGGGTTATAAATGTGTAATCTAAAGGAAATACATCTGCAGGTCAGACATGGTGTGGGCTTCCAGTGTAAGACCGTTGGTTTATGGATAATGGACCAAAACATAAAAATGTGGGAGCTGGAGGGGTTGTAGGACAGGTGGCTGGGCCGAGCTGGCAGCCTGGCCAAGGTTAGAGCAGGGCCATGTGCACAGAGAGGGGATAGTTGAGGGGCTGAGCCAGGCCTCACAGGGAGAACAGGGGTTTACCAGCTGGCCCGGGTGCAGTGGTGCAGGGACGTCTGGGCCTGGGGAACAGTAGGCACAGGGGCTGGATGGGAAGGGCAGAGCAGGCTCAGCCTGGTCCAGATGGAAAAGGGATCCCGAGAAGGGTTTGCAGCTGGGGAGAGCCCTGGCTGGTGGGGGGCAGCAGTGCAGCTGCCCTTAGAGCAGGGGTGTCCAAACTTTTTCTGCTACAATTGTCTTGGGTTGCACATTAAATACACAAACACTAAGGAAAGCTGATTAGTATAAAAAAGCTCTGCACATACTTTTCTTGATATTGGATATCACAGATAAGCAAAAAAGTCCTCACAAAATCAGCATTTGGGCTGTGGGCTGCAGGTTGGACACCTCCAGACTGACATAGATGGAGGCGTAGCAGTGGGAGGGTGACGGGGAGAGTGGCCAGCTGCAGGGGCATGTGTTCTGTCCGAGGCCCACTGTGGTCAGAGCCTGCATTTTTCAAGGCAAGCTGGAATCCCGTGTTTAAAACACAAAATCTCATTGTTTTGAGTATTGGCTTCAAGGCTTTAAAAATATTCTTTGGCCCAAATGGAACATTTCTGTGGGCAGATTCAGCCCTGGATTGGCTGCTTTTCCCTTTGTCTTCCACTCTGGGCTCCTGGGTGAGGGTAACGCTTGGCCCTTAAGCATCTGGATGTCCTCCTGGGGACACGCACAGGGCTACAGCTGTGCTTGAAATCCTTCAGGCTGCTCTGGACAGCCTTGGGTTTGCAAGCACAGTAACTTTTCTGGAAGGAGAGAGTTGGACGTGGTTGGGTGACCCCAGTGGAGCCCTTCGCCAGATAGGGCTGAGCGCTCTCCATTGGCACTGACTCTGGAAGTGGAATCTCTGGGTGGATGGGAGCTGCTAGGGTCACCTGCCCATGCCCTCTGTCTACCTAGGACCTGAGAGGAGCACTAGCTGGGTGCTGGGAATGGTCTTCAGGTGGGAGGTGCTGGCCTCAGGGCCTTCCTTGCTGTTCCCAGGTCCCTGCTGCACCTCCTCCTTCATCTGCTGTGTTCTGCAAATTTGAACGTCCCATCTTTGCTCCCACAGGCTGGTCTGATTCGGATGGAGGAGGAGGAGTTCTTCATTGAGCCCATGGAGAAGGGGCTGGCGGCGCAGGAGGCTGAGCAGGGCCGCGTGCATGTGGTGTATCGCCGGCCGCACCCCCCTACACCCCCTCCTCTGGGAGGGTCACAGGTCCTGGACACAGGTGAGGCTGCTGATGGTGGGTGGGGTGCGTGGAGAGCCTGGATGTCTCCCCTTGGCCATCCGAGCCTCTGGTCACCAGGGGAGCTTCCTGGGGAACTCAGACATCCTCTGTAGCCTGGTCACTGGTGAGACTGAGCCCCAGTCTCAGTGGCTCAGGAAAGAGTCAACCACCTGGCTGACCCCACAGCATAGTTGGAGTGCAAGGCCTCTGCTCTGGATGCATGTTGGTGACAAGTAGCCCAAGCACCCACTGCCTGCAAATGTGGGCCCCCCCAAGGCTATCCCAGGACCCACCTTCTGCTGCCCGGGGCCATTAAGTACTGGGGAGCAGGGGAGGCCCAGATCAGGCCTACCCATGCCCTGAGTCTGTGCCTGTGAAGTCCCCTGCCCCCAGGCACCCCTCGCGTACCTTTGTGCCACCATGGTCCCTGAGATAGGGCCTGTGCAGGTCTCAGTCCTCTCCTGGCTGCTCTTTCCAGATAACCCACAGGGAAAATGTGCCCCATAGAGGAGACCTGGGAGTTGCTCCGGCAGTCTCGGCATCCTCTGCACAGACTCACTGCCTAGCACCAAAGTGTACCCTGGGCCCAGGAATGGGGAAGGAGCTGACAGGTGGCTGTGGCCTCTCAGAGCAGGCCTCACCACCCCAGCATACATACCCCTGATCTCTGATCTTAGACTCTGATCCTAGACTTGTCCTGTAGGCCTCATAGTTCCCGGTGTCCCCTTGTGCAGGTGAGGCCACCTCCCCTGTGCCTGGCCCCGTCCTCAGCATCTGACCCCACCCCTAGCTGGAGAGAGCCATGACAGGTGCAGCCCAGGGCATAGAGGCCTGGGCCAGGGGTCAAGTGCATCTCCTCTTGGCAGTGGGTGCTCTAGAGGCAGATGACCCTAGTTGGGTCAGCTCCAGTGCTGTGATTTACTGAGAGACTCCCACCAGACATAGCAGCCTGTCACATTTATTTCAGGTTTCTCTGAGTTCCCACCTTGACAGATAAATTGGGTGCAGGCTGGCAGAGCACCATTCTAATTCTATAAAATGGTGTCAGGTACCTTTGCAAAGAATTGTTTCATCAGGAAGCTCAGTGTTCTTGGGGGTCAATCTGTATACCCTGTGGCCCCTTCTTCACCTGGTGATGAATCTCTGTCTCCCTAGACTACCAACAGCTGGGGCACTGGGCACTGCCTACCTGGCTTTCCCCACCTCAGCCTCAGCCTTTCCTTCCCTGACTTGGCTCCTTGCTAGCCAGCTTCCCTTGGGCCAGTGTGGGCCTCTCGTCTCTGCTTTCTTATCTGCTCAGTGGGGTTAGAAATGCTTGTCTCTCAAGATCTTAGGGCCTGGCTACTTTGTACTTGTGGGTCAGCCTCTACTCGAAGATTCAGGGTGGTTCTAGGGGCCTCTGTTCAGACAGGGGGAGGTGCAGTCGACACAGTGGGGCTGGCCAGGTGCCCTTGGCCATGTCTCTGATCCCAAATTCCATATGGTGCGTCTTTCTGAACACGGCAGCCCTTCCCCCCATGGCCTGGCTGGCCTTGCCTTATTTTCTGGGCTTCTGCTGGTGTTTTGGCATCTTTTGCTGAATTCTCCCTCCACCACCTCCCTGACCCCTATCCACATATCTTTAACAAGAGCTTGGAATTCAAGAACACAGGCAAAGAATTTGAAACTCAGAATAAGCCCAGAAGCCATTGGCCTTAGAAGATGCTGGGTCAGGCCAATAGCCAGGTCAGGGGTGAGGCTGGACTGGAAGGTGGGGTGGGGACAGTGGCTGAGGGGAGGCTGTCCAGGTTGAGCGCTAGGCCTGGTCTGGGCTGCAAGCCCAGGGTCTCCAGCTGGGAGACCAGGCTGTAGGTGTGGGCATGGGGCTCAGGCTGCAGGTCCAGATCACAGGCTGTGGGGTGAGGGCCAAGTCGCCCTTGCCTGACTTTCCCGTCTTGTGTCAGCATGACCCTGCATGAGTGACTTGGTCCTCAGAGAGCTTGTCCCTGCTCTGTATGCCTGACTGCTCCCTCATGGCCCTGGGCTGAGGTTGCACTGGCTGGAGGGGGCCCAGACGCATTTAATGCCAGGGCTGGGCTGAGGGCCCGTGGTGACCTCAGATGTCCAGCTTTCCATCAGCCGGGCCTTGTCAGGGCCCAGATTTGCAACTGAGAGAAGTTTAAAAACTGTCCTGAGGCTGGGTGTAGCGAGGGGACACAGAACCCTAGAACCTTGGTGCAGAGGGTTGTATATATGTGTGTGCACATGCGTATAAGCCAGAGGACCCTTCTGGGGAATTCTGATGGAAAACGTGGCTGTGGCTGAAGCAGGCAGGAGGTGCTGACTGGCAGTTTCCTCCTGCCTCCAAAGCAAGTGTGAAACACCCTGCTATTTATCAGTGGGTGGTGGGTAGGATGGGTCCCGTGGGAAGGGAAAATAGCCGTCCTGGGAATCTGTGTGGGCATCTGTCTGGGCAGAGGGATCTCCTTGGTGGGTTGGTGGTGCTTGGGGTTCTGGGGCCCACATGGCCACTCACAGGGGCACTGAGGTGGCTGTCCTATTTTCCTTGAGAAGCCAGCAGCCTGCCTGGGGTAATACCAGGGATGCAGGGAGTCTTAGACATTCATTCCTGCTCATAGTCTCTGTCATCTGAGATCAGTTGCTGAATTGTGGATTGCCTGTGGAAACAGACGGAAAGTGACAGTTTTAACACATTTCACAGGCCCAGGCCAGGGTTGGGGTGTGCCATGGGTAGCTGACTATTACCCTCTTCCTTGGAGGAGGGCATTAGGATGGCAAGCGGTAGAGGGAGGACGGGAGGACCCTTTCCTCCCCTCCTAGGAAATGCCTGGGTCTGTAGAAGTGTCTCTGCTTGGTGCTGCTGGGCCTGGGAGTACAGCCAGGGCAGGAGGCCCTGAAGCCAGCGTGGCCTTTTGAAAGAGCGAGGCAGTTGGGGCATCCCCTAGGCTTCCTTTGGGTCTGGCCTTTCTCAGGAGTGACAAGCACCTGAATCCCTGTTTGCCATCCCCAAAGCCAGCCCTGTGCCTAGGGCTATATTGGGGGTGGGGACTGTGTGTGATGCTGTCCTTTGCTGGTGTGCATGTGTGTGCAAGTGTGCCTCTCGTCCCGCCTGGGGCTATTGAGGAAAGCCCAGGGTTGGTGGGTGGGCAACAGGAGATCTGCTCTGTGTGCGTTGCTGGCCACCAGGCCTCAGGCTGCTGCGATATACCACCTCCAGCTGCATTTAAAGCCCCGTAGAAATGTACTCTCCAGTTCTGGGGCAGATGTCTGCAGTCGGTCTCACTGGGCTGAAATCCAGGTGTCTCAAGGTGGTGCTTCCTCTGGAGGCTCTGGGAGAGGATCTGCTCCCAGCCTCTCCCAGATCCTCGTGGATGTGGGTGTTCCTAGGTCCCTAGCCCCATCACTCCATTCTCTGCCTCCCTGATTGCCAGGCCTTCTCCACCTCCTCTGTATCTCCTTGTGCCTCTGTCCCGTAAGGGTGCTGTGATTGCATTCAGGGATCACCCTGAATAATAATAGTCCAGGACAGGTTCCCATCTCAAGATCCTTAATCTAAACACAGGCCCAGGCCAGGGTTGGGGCGTGCCATAGGCAGAGTCCTTTTTTGCTATGTAATTTACCAGTCACAGGCTTCAGGGATTAGGACCTGGTGTGTTTAGGGGGTTACCATTGTGCCAACTATAGGAGGTCAGTGCTCCCCCCCACCCTGTGCGGCTGGCTATGCAGGGGAGGGGTGCATACCCACAAGGCACCCAGGGCAGCCCATGTGTAGGACCTGCAGGTGTCTCCCATGGTGTCTCAGGAATAGTACTTAGGCACAGCGCAGGCAGGCCATGGCCCCCACTGTACCCTCTGGCCAGTGGTTAGGGGAGCACTGCCGATGCCTGCCAGAGTGCCTGTCCCAGCCAAGCAGGCCTTATGCTCTGAGGCCTGGAGAGGCTGGGCCATGCTGTGGCTGTACTGGCCCTAAGCCCATGTGTGCTGAGAAGCTGGCCTTACTGTTGCTGCCCAAGACCTGGCTGTATCAGCTGCAAGGGGCCAAGCTTGGGGTTTTGCAAAGGTCACCACAGGGTGGGAAATATCCTGAGTCATGTGGTCTCTCAGACACACTGTGCCGTTTAGAGAATGTCCTGCCATTCCAAGACAAGAGCTGTAAGCTCGGAGCCCTGTGTGCCCAGCAGCCAGTACCAGTGAGGACAGCAGCAGAGGAAAGAGCTAATCACACTCATCCTTGGCCTAGGTTTCACTTCCCTCCTTTTGACAGAAGCACAGATGACAGAATACATCTCTGCTAAAAGGAACCTACCAGCGGGAAGGCAGCAGCTCGTGGGGTCCAGCCCTGGCCTTGCCCTGGGCCTAGGGCAGACTAGAGACTCCCTGTGAAGGAGTGGCCCCTCCTAGGCTTCCTTGACTTTCACCTGGTGGCGTTGTGGTTCTGGGGCAGCCAATCATTCTGCTGTCAAGAGAACCCAGATAGCAGAATTTTATGCGAATCCTCCTGATTTTAAAATGTGGCTTCAAATTTCAGAAAACCATCAATGGCGGCCGTATTTTGTTTCGTCTAGCTGTGCTTCCGCAGAGGCGGATGTGTCCTCTGCCCCCTTTGGGGCTGTCCTCCTGGGGCCCCCCCCGCTCCTGGG
Organism: Nycticebus coucang; assembly: GCF_027406575.1. Taxonomy (NCBI): domain Eukaryota; kingdom Metazoa; phylum Chordata; class Mammalia; order Primates; family Lorisidae; genus Nycticebus; species Nycticebus coucang. Next base: position 84,623,849 of record NC_069796.1, read on the forward strand.
CTTGGGATGGAGGAAGGGCTGGTGGTTCCCATCCTGGGGAACTGCCACGGGGCTGCTGTGCCCGCATGCCCTGCTGGGCTGAAATAAAAGTCCGACAGCTTTGTGCCCATGACCTTGGCTGCTTCCTCCTCAGAGGCAGCTGGTGCCAAGCCTCTGCCTGCTGCTGTCAGGCTGTGGTGTCCTCCCTGATGGGCGGGGGTGTGGGCAGGCCACCTCAAGAGCCTCTCTGCCTTGCAGCTGCCAGGGAAAGCCTGCTGAAGGGAGAGAGGACAGGGTGTCCCCTGGGTGTCTCCTCCATGTGGCTGAGTGTGGCTCCCCTCAAGGTCTCTACCTGGCAGCCCACAGCCAGCCCTTCCTGCCAGGCCAGGTCGGGTACGAGTTCTCCAGGCCTGCCGGCGTGGAGTCTAGGGGGCATGCAGGGCCAAGTGCTGGAGGCAGAGCCCGTGCTGAGACTTCTGTGGGAGCTGCAGAGTTTTGCAGGTGGCGAGTGGCCACCAGAGGGCTTGGGGAAGGGGTCTGATGGAGAGTTCTGTGTTTTGGCAAGACCACACTGGCTGCCTCCTGTGAGAGGGAGGTTGGACCCATGGCACGGGAGAGAGTGGAGCCCACAGGCCTGGGAAGTGGGCACAGTTCCTGTGACAATGACACAGTCCATGTGAGGTGTGAGGGAGAGAGCCCTGCTGAGGTGAGGCCTGGTGGGCTGTGGGGCTGATGTGCTGAAAGCCAGTTCTGGGAGCCTTTTTGCCTGTGACTTCTACGCCTATCCTAGCCTCCTGTGGCTGCTGGGACAATACCACACATTTAAGGGCTTTAAGCACCACACATTTATTCTTTCAGAATAAATAATGAGCTCTTTGGAGCTCAGAAATCCAAAATGGGCTTTTAGGGGCTAAAATCAAGGCATCAGCAAGGCTGTCTCCTTCTGGAGGCTCCAGGGGAGAATCTGCTCTTGGCCTCTCCCTACTCTAGGTGGCTGCTGGCGTGCCTTGGCCTGTGGCCACATGGCTCCAATCTCTCCTCCTGGGTCATGTCACTTCCTTCTCTACTGCAGCCAACTCTCCAACCCTCCTTCCTCCTCCCTCTTATGAGGACACTTGAGATTACATTCAGGGCCCAGTGGGATGGTCCAGGATAACACCCCCTCTAAAGATGCTTAATTGAATCTGCCTGTGAAATCTCTTTGCCACAGGAGGTAACACTCTGCCAGTTCTGGGGATAAGGATGTAGACATCCTGGGGGTCACGATTCAGTGGCATGTCTAAGTGTTGGGCATTGAGGTCCTGGGGCTGCGTTGGCAGCCCGAGCCCCGGGTCTGTGCTGGGACTCATCTCTGTGTTTGTAACCCAGGCACTTTCTGTACTGCTTTCCAGACCCTTGACACCTGGCCCTCTGTTGTCATGACCTGGGGCAATTGCACTGGGTGGCCCTGGGTCCTTCTGAGCTGGCTCACTGAGCTCAGCACCTCAGTGCTTGGTTTCTGGGGCCTCCCAGCCCCTCCTCTCCCCTCCCCACTGGGCTGTGCCTGCAGACTGGGGACCAGAGGAGACCCAGGGCGATGCTCTGATTGCGAAACCCAGGCGGCGCTGGAGACGTGTTTCCAAGCTGAGAGCACCCTTGGCAGAGGCCACAGAGCTCCTGTCCTCATGCAGGCTGGGCCCTCGAGATGGCTGCTGGAGATGCCAGTGTGGTGATGTGGCCCCACGCTGGGAAGGGTGGGCGGGCGGGTTTGGAATGAGAGGCCTGGAGCCGCCTGGGGTCAGATGAGGGGAGTGCACCCAGCTCCCAGGCTTGGCGGGCTTTTCCCTCCCCCTGGCCTGTGAGGGCAGAGTGATTCTTGCAGGGACTTGGGCCCACCTCATCCCCCTGACATGTGCCGGGTGGGGGCTCCCCTCTGTGTCACCTGTGACTGGCACTGTCTGACAGTCCCACATGCCTGGGTCCTCTCCTGTGCCTCTGCCACAAATTTAGTTTCCCTACGTCTGAGGCCTGCCCGCCATGCACTTCCTCTCCTCCCATGTGTGTGTGGAAGCTGACTCAGGAGTGGAGCTGATGAGATGAGTGTGGACTGGGAAGTTCGTTTATGAAGAGATGATAAGCATGACCATGATCTAGAGCATGTTGGCCTTGGCTCTGACTTGGCTGTGACCCCAACTCAGGTGCAAGGGACAGTTCTCAAATATGGGTCTGTGGCTCTCAGAGGAGCTGCCTCAAGGCCATTTGGGCAGCTGTTCTCAGTAGGGGGTGGGCTGGAGGCAGTTTGGTGCATGGTTGAGTGTGCCTGGCTCTGCCCACCTGGCTGCTCCCCTGGCTGACGGTGTGGACCTGGGCACTTTATCATCCACTCAGTGTTTTAGAGTCCCCGTCTCTAACTGGGTACAATGGAATTAGATGAGATAATGCTCCTCTCCTGGAGGTCTGGGACCTGTTCTGTGCACGCTGTAATATACCCTCACCGTTTCAGGGGCATTCGTCTCAGGCCCCGCAGTCCTCTCGGCCTTTCCCTGCTGGGCTCTCTTCCACAGACACGATGATCTGATGCTCTTCCCTACCCTTGGATCTGTGTTGCAAATGTCCCTCAAAGAATTTTCCTGGTGGTGTGCAGGTACCACACCTGGCTTGCAGGAAGCACAAGGCTCAGGGGTGAAGCTGCCGTCTGCTCATGGCATGTCTGGTGTTTAATTAGCAGCTGTGGGCTTGGCACACCCACTCATTGTGGGTCTTCGACCCATTCTTTGCAGACACAGGTTTCTGGGAGAAAGGCCATGTCTCCAGGGCAACCTTTTGTGTCTCTGACATCTGTGCCTCTGGTGTGGGAGATGGGGTGGGGTCGGCCGGTATGAGGCCCCCTCCATGATCTGGGAGTCCTGTGGACAACTGTGGAAGAGACGTGGGCATCCAGCATGGTGGGGAGGAAGGGACAGTGTGCATGGTGTGTCCAGACAGAGGCCTCTCAGGATGCAGGGTGCTGGGAGCCGCCAGCAAGAGGTGTAAGGGCCCAGAATCAGAGCTGAAGGTGTCTGCTGCTAGGGGGCTGCAGAGCCAGCTCAAGGGATATCTGAAGGGGACACAAGCTCTTTCCCAGAAGCCGTGAGGACAGGACTGGCTCAGAAACTGCATTTGGACTCAAGGTCCAAACCCTGCTGATTTGTGCCAGCCGGAGGCCTCTGACCACAGCCCCAGCTCCTCTCGGAATTCTCTGCAGGTCAGCACTCAGCCAGCTCCAAGCCTGAAGTGTCTTCTATAAAAATTTCCAATTTTCCTTGACCCATTTGTCTTTGAAATTAATACTAAGCAGCACTGTGCACTTGGCCCTGGAGGAATTCTGAGCTGGGAAAAGGTCACGCAATCAGGTGGGAATGTTGGTGTCTGGCTCTACCTCCCTCTTTCTGGCTCTATTTTTCCTCCTCCTGTCTCACATGTTTGGAACTGGGGTTGGTGTCCTCATTGGGATGTGTCCCCGCAGAGCTCTTGACTTGGTTTCACTGGCTTGAGCCTGGCCCTGGGGTGTGGGCTGCCCCACAGGAAAGCCCCTGAGACTTGTCTGAACCGGCAGAAGGACCCAGGAAGAGCCCAGCTGGAGCCCCCATGGGTGTCCAGGTAGGGTGGTGGTGCCCATATGGGAGGAGGCATCGGAGAGGAGCTGGCAGCGCAGGACGCTGGGACGCAGGTGGCCTAGGAGCTGAGCCTGTGTGGGGAGGGGCTGGGGCTGATCTGCGCTGGGAAGGGAGCAGGCGCCTGCTCCCCAGATCACGGGAGGAATGATGATAATAACAAGTGTACTTCTTAGATGGGAGGCTGAGGCTCAGGGCCGGCACCCTGCTCACCCTGCCCACTGCCACCACCTGTGTCTCGTTCATCCATCCACGCTTTCTCACTGTGTGTTGTCTGTGTGTCTGGGGCCCTGGGTGCAGGGTAAGCAGCCGAAGACCAGCCAGATCAAGAGTCTGCTCTCTTGGGCTCTCAGTTGAACCAGGGAGACCCAATGTACAGATGCTCGTAGAGAGTGGAAAATCCCAGAAACTAAGCCAGACAGGGTGAAAGGGTCGCACAAGAGAGGGTGGGAAAGGAAGGAGGCTGTAGGTCCAGGGGCAGTGGTCGAAGTGAGACCTGAGTGATAGGAAGGCCCAGCCCTGGGAAGAGTATTCCAGGCAGAGGGAACAGTATGTGCAGGAACTCTGAGGCAGTCACCCCGGTGTGACCCAGGGACAGAAAGAAGAGCTGATACTGGGAGCCCAAGGAGTAATGGGGGAGTGGGAGGCACTGGGCCCCGAGTGATGGGCCTATAGTTGGTCCCTCGAGTGACGGTGGTGGGGCAAGGTGGGATTTTATTCATGTGCAGCTGGAAGCCTTGGGGAGGCTTTTAATGGACAGAGTGGGAGCAGGGGGGGAACCCAGTGACACAGAGAGGTGGCCATGCTGATGCAGTGGGGCCAACAGATTCAGGATGAGTTTGAGATGGTGTTCCCAGGTCCTGGGGGTAAAGGAGGGGATCAAAGGCAATACCTGGCTCTTGGAAGGCCAGGCAGCCTGGGGGCAGTTGATGGTGTGAGGCTAACCAAGGGCTTTTCTGAGGGAGGGAGGCAGGTCAGGCAGCCTGGGCCAAAGTGCAGGAGCCAGAGATGGGGCCCTTTGTGCTACCTCACAGCTGCCCCTTCCACTGCTCCACGCTGCTCTGTCAGGGAGAGGTGTTGTCCCAAGAGAGGAGGTGTGGGTCCCAGGCCACATCCTGTATGCTTCCAGACTCATGGGGTGGAGGAAAGCCCCACGGTGCATTAGCAGCTCCTCTTGTCCTGGGAGGCACAGGTCCTGCTCTGTGGGATGGGCTGTTGGGAATGGTGTGAGGTCAAAGGTCCCTGGCAGACCAAGTCCTCTTCCAGCCCTCCACTTTGAAGGGGACCTGCCAGGATGCATGAACACTGGCACTGTGGCCCGCATGTGCTTGTGAGAGTGTGCACAGCAGGGTTTGGCTGCCTCTAAGCCCTTGACGGTAGAGCCATAACGTCCACCGGCAGCTCTGCCAGCTGCTCTCCACATGGCCGTGGCCTCAAGGTGGCAGACCACTCCTTGGCCCCTGTTGCAACCTCTCTTGGAATTTGGAGTTGGGGACATCTTGGCAGCTGTCCTCAGGGTCTATGCCTATGAACAGGTTCTTGTTGACCCCACAGATAGCAGCCTGAGCCAACCCAGAGGCCGTGGAGCTCTGGCCCTGCGCAGCCATCAGGGAGCATTTGCTGAGTGACTGAACGAGTTATGAAATCCCAGCACTTAATGGACTCCCCCCTCGGGTCAGAGCCAGACTGGCTCCCGGAATGGCTCCTGGTTTCTCCAGATCCTCCCCAGCACATTTCGCCTCTCTGGCAGTAAAGCAATGTTGCCTTTTGCATTAATTTGTGCTTCTTTGATTGTTGGTGAGGAAGAGTGACCCTCCTGTTTTTGATCACTTTGTTTGTCTTTCTGTTTAAGTCTTTTGCCCAGTTATCTCCTGGGGTCTGGTGTGTTGGGATAAGCCCTTAATCTGCCTTAGACATTGACTTTCTGTCGGTTTTGGTATCGTCCTTCTTTCCTTTCCAGTTCTGTTAGTGTTAGTGGCTGTAGCTGAGTCTGTGAAGCATCTTCCTCCACCCCCGTGGAGCTGAGCTAGTGGTTCAGGGACCTGCTTGAGGGTCTGTGAGAGGGTGAGCACTCAGCATTGGTGTCATTTAGTCAGAGTGATGATGCAAGTGGCAAGGAAAGTCCAGCTCCTACCTGTGTCTGCATCTGCCAGGGCATGGCAGGGACATCATCTCAGCGGACTCTCGTGATGACCTTATGGGGCTGCTGTCACTATCCCCACCTGTAAGGTGCCAATGGTCACACAGCTAGTAAGCTGTAGAGCCGCAGTTGAAGCCAGGCCATCTGACTCCTGCGTGGGGGAGTTGGGAACAGGCCCAGGGCCAGTGCTGTCTTCTCCCTGTCCAGCACCTCTTGCCTGCCAGAGCCTGGGCTGGCGAGACTTGGCCATCCCAGACCCCACCTGAAGGGACACAGAGGGCCATCTGAGCACTGAGGCTTAGAGCTCCACTTAATAGATGCAGAAACTGAGGCCTAGTGAGGGTGAGTGAGGACCTGTCTATGGGTCATTTGGCACCTTAGCTTCGGGGACAATCTGCTTGCAGCTTAATTCCCAGCTACGTGTTATGGCTGGCACACAGCAGGTGCTTAAACATCTGTGAAGGGAAAGTCCAGGGCAGCTGCCTGGGAGGCCTGGCCAGGTGCTTTGCATTGCTGGAGGGGCAGTTGCTCCTTGGAGATGTCGGAGGGCTGGCTGCTGTAGCCAACGCTGTTACTGTTGCAGCATCAGGACATCTGTCTGGACTTGCCTGGCTGTGGATTCTTAGGGGTGTAGCGGTGGGCCATTGTTGTTCCTATGGGACAGCAGGAGGCTGTGGGCCTGTGCTGGTCCCGTTTCCTCACTGCTGACCAGGGCTGGCATTTCAGGCTTATTACCTGTCAGTCAGGGCTGACCTCTGCTTTAATGGTCTGTTGTCACCGCCTTGAAATTCTTAATCACTTTTTGAATAAGGGACCTTCTGTTTCATTTTGCACTGTTCTGCTCACCACTCTCCCTCCTATGACCCTGCTTCCTCGCTCCTTCCTCTTGGAGCTATGTTTCAGACCCAGGGGTCAAGGACACTGAAGTAAATGGCCCTTGGGGCTGAGGCCTGAGTGTGGACTGCTGCTTCCCAGGAGGGAAGAGTGGCTGGGGGCAGTGATCTCAAGGGGTATGGGGGACGAGGACAAGGCTTGTTTGGGGGTCTGGCAGTAGGGGCTGGGTGAGGGCCTGGGCTCCTGAGGGGTGGATCACAGTGGTTCCCATGCTGTGTCCTGCTGCAGGTGGCAATGGTCCGGTTTTTGTGAAGGTGAGGGGAAGAGGCAGGGAGCCAGGTGGAGGGTGTGGCCTGGAGCAGGGTGGCTGTGGGGATGGACAAGAGCGGCTGGATCACAGGCATGGAGCCACAGAGGGGCTGCAGAACAGTAGGGTGTTGGGGGCTCGTGCTAAGCAATCCCCACATTGGCCAGAGGGGGCCGCTACTCACTGGGCAGAACCACCTTCCTGTTCAGAATCACACCAAGGCCAGGGAGGAGCTAGGCTGCAGCCCCAGGCCTAGCTTCCCCTCATATCTCCATCCCTGCCCACCTAGCCCTGCAAGCCCACTGGGGTGTTGCTCACAGGAAGCGTTTCCTTTGCTGGATCCAGGCCTGGGAAGGCCCCTGTGTGTCTGGACCTCTTTTCAAGGCTTCTATTCAGATATCTCTGGATACATGTGTGCATCTATCTGGGGATTCCTAGCTGGTTGAAAGGCGGCCCGGGCTTCGAGCCTTTCTTTGGCTGACTGCAGGGTCTCTGTGGAGATGTGCCACAGGGGCCTGTATTCAACCTCTTTATACTCAGCCTTTGATAGTTCACGTGGCAGGGGATGGGACAGGGGCTGGGCCCAGAACTGGGTGCCCATGTCTGGAGGGACGAGTGGATTTGACAGGAGAATAAAGAATGGAGATAGATCAGGGCTTTCTGGCCTAGTGACGTCCAACAAGGGGAAGGGCCACCCTGAGATCTCCAAGCCACAGCAGGAGGCCCCCAGTTGGCTGTGGGGAGGTGTACTCAGGAGGTCAATTGACTGGAAGTTCAGGGTACTTCGTTTGCGTGGGGGGCTTTAGGAGACTCAGGGTAGGAAGAAGAGATGTGATGGCCTGCTCAACCCTACTGCCCAGCTGGAGCCTACAGCCATGGACAGTCAGAGTCTGGAACGTGTGCAGAAGGTGTGGGGACCTGAAACTCAGTACCTGGGCCCTGGAGGGAGGGGCAGAGCCAGGTGACACTGACCCCTGGAAAGATCAGAACCCTCAAGGATGGAGCTTATGTCCCTACAAATTTCCTAGAGCCCGGGGCAGGCATCCATGGGGGGCAGAGGTCTTAAGTGGGAACACCAGTGAGAATTGGCTGGGCAGTATAGACAGAGTGCACTGGGTGTGTGTTGGGAGCAGGTGGACGCCAGCTCGGTCAGAGGCAGGGCGGGTGAGGCCTCTGATTTTTTGGGAGAAGCCAGAAATCATGATTTTATATGGGACCTCTTCATTTTAAGTTGTTGGCAGCTAATTCAAAAATTCGGAGAGCCATATATGGACCAAGCAGCCTTGGGCCGCAGTGGGGGTGTGGGCTACACTGTGGCTTCGGTGCCAGAGACCTGCACCCGAGTCCACAGTGCTCAGGCAGCAGCCGGGGACCAAGCCTCTTGGATGTGGCCAGGCCTGCCTCTGAGTTGAAATGTACTTCAGAGGAAGTTTTATTTTCCTTTCGGGAATGTTGAGGGAGACCTTTCCAGCGGTTCTGTGTCTGTGAGGAGAAATCTGTGGTCGTCCTGTTTTTCTTGGAGGCCAGTGAGGAAGCCCATCTGCAGTGCATTACCCGGTGTGGGTGTGGGGTACTCTGCTCGGGCCCAAAGAGCCTTGGACAGGGTGGGGGCCCTGGAGGAGTCAGCCTCTAGATCCCTGGAAACGGCCCCCTGCCCGGGACAGCACTGAGGCGCCTCCTCCCCCACACCCGCCCACCGCCAGTCTGTAGGGCAGATGGACAGGCCCATGGCAGTGCATCTGGTGCCCATCCCTGGGGCCTAAGCTTTTCTTCCCTGAGCTCCCTGAGTTCGTATCCAGGCCTGGATGTCCTCCAGGCCCCTGCAGCTTAGGAAGCAATTGTAGTCATAAGAGGATCCTTCCCCCATCCCCACCAGTGTCCAAAAAGCCCAGGAGCCTGTGATCCTGGGTTCTGGACGGGATCCCTGGAGCTGCTTGTATTCTTGGCCTTCGTGACCAATAAGACAAAATTGGACTTTGATCTGTCCTGAGACCTTGGGCTGGGTTAGAGGACGGGGTCCTGGCACAGGGGAAGAGGGATCCATGAGAGGAACCACCTTGGGGACAGGACTCCTGGGGCAGGGCCTGCCTTTTGTAGTGTCTTTGGTGCTCCCCACAAACTGGCAGCCCCAGAGGTGGGCCGGGCAGCTAGGATGCCCAACATGGCTTTGACTCCTGCTCTGGCCTGGCCTTAATCTCCTCATTTATAAAATTGGGAGTGTTGGACCAGAGCTGGGCCTCAGCCCGCAGCTCATCGTGGTTCACGGTCTATGTCTCCATGTCCCTCCCCCACTGACATGTTTTACTTGAATCATGCAGTATCTTCAAACACTTTTGTGTGTATACTTAGAAATCAGAAGTTTCCATATTAAAATCTCAATTTTCAGTTTCTTCAGGAAGATCAGAAGCCTGGCCACCCTGGGCGTGTTCCCACAGGCAGCTCTGTCCCAGAAGGGGCGGGAATGTCCCCTTTTGCCTGTTTTCCGTCTTATGCACCTACTCGTTCTGGGCCTGCCGTCCTGGTTGACAATGGAGCAGGAAACTCCTGGCCAAAGATGACCTCTGGCTGGTAGTTGCACACACACAGCCTCCTCGCCCCCGGACATGCGCATGTGCACAGCCAGCACATCTGTGTCTTCATCCATGTACGAAACTCTGGAATGGACGGAGCCACTGAGCCACCTGGAGGAGCTTCCCTGAGCTGTTGCCAGGAGCCCCATGTCTGGCCTGTGTCTAGATGAGTCTTGCTCCGGTGAGGCCTCAGAGAGGGCTGCCCTGACACTGTGTTCTTTTCAGAAAGTCCCACTACTCTTCCTTTTTGGGTGCTTAAAGCCCAAGGAGTAGGTCACAAGCTGGACAACTTGGGACCTGGGGCTCACTGTCGTGGGCTAAGCTGCCCATGCGTCCCGTGGCATGGGAAAAAAGAAGGTGCTTCCATAGCTTCGTCCTTAACTTTGTTGCCTGGTTCAGTTGCCATGAATATGAAGGACTCACTTTCCAGTGTCAGAGCGTGTCCATCTGTCCATCATCTGTCCACCTATCCATTCAACTGTTCATTTGTCTGTCTGTCCAGCCAGCCAGCCAGTGTCTGTGAGCAGCCCTAGGCCTGTGCTGGGTACCAAGTATGTACAGTCTAGTCCAGCATTTTTCAACTTTCTTTATCTCACAGAAAACGTGAACCTATAGTTGAACTTCCATGGCACACTTAAATTAAGTTGCTCAGAAAAAAAAAAAAAAAGAATAAAAAAGAGAATATATTTAGTGTGTTTTGAACTACTTTTGAAAATACTTTAATGACCTATAAAAGTTTTCAAGGCATACCTAAGATCCTTTCACGGCACACGGGTTGATCACTGGTCTAGTCTCTGCCTGGAGGAGTCCAGCTGGTAGTTGAGGCAGACAAGAGGATGAACCATGTTGAGAGCTACTAAAATTCTAGAGAGGCCTGAGGTACAGTGATGATGTCCTGGTTGGGGTGAGCTCCACGAAGCTGGTCAGGCCTCACAGGCTGGGTGGCTGTGCTCTGGCTCCAGGGCCGGGGCAGGGTGTGCTGGCTCAGAATGTGGACTTTGAGGTCCTGCTCCCTGCTTTGAATCCTGGCTTTTTTCTCCACCTCCCTGTGTCTCTGTGCCCTCATCTGAAAAACAGAGTTAATGGGTTTCACTTCAGTAGGTTGTTGGGAGGATTAGGCTCCATCACACCTGGAGCGGGGTTGGGAGGGCCTGGTGCCTCGTGGGTAATGAAGTGTTGTCGTGACTAGAGGGGAAAGCCCCACCTCCATCCACAGCCACCGGGAGAGGGTCTCTTCACAACATATCCTCACAGGGGGCACAGCCCACAGGCATTCACTCTGCCCTTCTCTCTCCCAACTTCTCTGTTGGGCCCATTGGATGTGGGAGACAAAGGCTTCCTTAGAGAGCTCCCCAAGTGTATGCTCCCCAGCCTCTTCTGAGGGGTGGCTGCTCACACTACATTTATTCAGCAGCTGTTTGCTGGGCTCAGTGGGGCAATCTTAGTGATCTTGGACCAGGCCACTTTGCCCTCGTGCCTCACCAGGTCAGGTGTGGGAAGTGGGCATGATCTGGACCAGGGGTAGGGCCACCTACGCTGCTTGGTCCCCCGCCCCAATGGGCCTCCTGGAGCCCTGGAGATGGGGGTATAGAACCTCCTCATCAACACCTGCCCTGTGCACCCAGGGACTTTCTAGAGCTATGTGGACAGTTAGAACTGCCAGTCACAGGCTTTGTTGGACGCTAAGATAAGCTCTGCTTTTCTCGCACAGTGTTAAAACCCAAAATGAACAAATTGAGCTAATATTTAAGAGAATTTTTACACACAGAGGGATTTCTAGCTTTCCACAAGAAATCAGGACCTGGCAGCACCAGGCTTACATTGCCCTTATGTGTGGCTGCAATGGGTATGCTGAGGGGCCATTCCCTGGGTAGGGGGAATATATGCTCCATTCCCCAGCTCCACTGTCCCCACTGACTCCCTGGCTTGGAGTCTGAGGCTTGGAGATCCTGTGCCCTGTTGTCTTTCTTTTAACCAGAATGTATTTCTCTGCATTCTTTTTTTTTGCAGTTTTTGGCCGGGGCTGGGTTTGAACCCGCCACCTCCGGCATATGGGACCGGCGCCCTATCCCTTTGAGTCGCAGGCACGGCCCTTCTCTGCATTCTTGACAGTATCAATAGTTGGTACAGGAGAGTCAGGCAGAGGGGCTACAGTGAGAGAGAGAGTGCATGTGGCTGCTGGCTTAGAGAATATTCTTATTGGCCTAATTTGTACCCCTGGGCTCCCACTGGCTTCCTTCATTTGTGTCTCCGGTGGGCTTCTATAAGCATTTGAGTTGCTAGGTTTAGCCTTATTCATAGAAGTCACTTTTTCAATCGTTTAAAAATATATACTCAAATGGTTTTAGTACATTCACAATGTTGCTCAGCCATCACCACTACCTAGTTCCAGAACATTTTCATCACTGCAAGTGGAAACTCCCTTACCATTAGCAGTCACCCCAGGCCCTGGCAACCACCAGTCTATTTCCTGTATCCATGGATTTGCCTCTTCTGGGTATTTTGTGTAAATATAATCATAACAACATATGGCCTTTGGGGTCTGGTTTTACTTTCTGGTCTTTTATGTGCAGGCCCATGGTTCACCCATGTGCTGCGTTAACTGGTCCTCTTCCCCCGTGCCTGTGCTGGCCTGATCCTGTCCCTTGTTGGTCTCTGAGGCTCCACGGGACCTCCACTCTCACCTGTGCCTCTGGCCCTGCCAGGCAGCTGGCCATGCTGGGCTTTCAGAGCCACACGCTTGTGCCACCCCCCTAAACCCAGAGGCTCCCTCCCGAGGCTGCTGGACAGTCTCTTGGTTCCTTTCTCTGATTGTTTATGACCATGGTCGCTTCTCTGTTGGTCCCAGGTCTCCTCCAGAAACAGGGATGAAGGGTTTCATTCATTTCTTCAAATAACATCTAGTTTTAGGCCATGCCATGAAGGTTTTAGGCCAGTCCTTACAAGGACTCTGCAGAGGTGTGTAGTCCCAGGGTCACACTGTGTGGGAGCGTCAGAGGCCCAGTGTCATAACCATAAAGTAATAATAATACTGAATAACACCTAGATTGCTTCTGCCACAAATCTGCACAGTCACTCAATGGCAGAAAGAAGTCGCTGTGGATGCTGGGTCCAAGGCGCGGGGGCTGTGCACATCCCTGCTCCTGTCACTGAGTGTAGGGACAGGGCTGGGTTGAGTCAGCTGGGTTCCTGTGTCTCTCCACAACAGGGGCTTCATTTCACAACCCCTCCCCCTAGAATAGGCAGCGGGTCTATTTATGAAGCTTAGGACAACAGATAGGACAGAAGGAGCAATGGGAACTGCGGTAAGAAAACTCCAGAACATTCCTCCTAAGGGGTAGCACCCTCCAAGCTTTTTTTTTTAGATTATACAGTAGTTTTTTTTTTTTTTTTTTTTGTAGAGACAGAGTCTCACTTTACTACCTTTGGTAGAGTGCCGTGATGTCACAGGACTCACAGTAACCTCCAGCTCTTGGGCTTTAGTGATTCTCCTGCCTCAGCCTCCTGAGAAGCTGGGACTACAGGCGCCCGCCACAACACCCGGCTATTTTGGTTGCAGTTCAGCCGGGGCTGGGTTTGAACCTGCCACCCTTGGTATATGGGACCGGCGCCCTACTTACTGAGCCACAGGCGCCACCCGATTATACAGTAGTTTTATTTTAAATTTTTTTTAAATTTCAGATGAATGCGAAGAGATAAACGTCTAGGTCACAATATTTGAATTTGTTAGGTAGAGTCCTTCTTTTGTAGTTGTGTCCCACACCCCCAAAGAGTGCCATACACCCCCTTCCTTGTGCCTATTAAATGGAAGCGCCCCAAATCCCCCTTCCTGCCCTCTCCCCCTTTTTGTTCCCCCTCCCCCCCAACTTGAAGTGAATTGAGGTTTTCTCCTATGTGGGCATGAATGAGATGGTCTACTGACTTCATATTAGTATTGGGGACATTGGATATTTGCTTTTCCATTCTTGCAATACTTTACCTAGAAGAATGTATTTCAACTCCATGCAGGTTAACACAAAAGATGTAAAGTCACCATCTTTTTTATGGCTGAATAGTATTCCATGGTATATACACAACATGGTTTGTTAATCCATCCCTGGGTTGGTGGGCACTTGTGTTGTTTCCACATCTTGGCGATTGTAAATTGAGCTGTGATAAAAAATCTACTTTAAGTAGCAAATGTCTTTAAGACAAAATGATTTTTTTCCTCCCAGCTTTTGATGAGTCCTGTGCTGACACTGAAGTGCCAGTTGTCACCCCCCAAAGATAGCATCTAGAGGGGCCCCTATCATCTCTGGAGCAGCTGTCAACTGGGAAATGTGGGGCCAGTGTGGGGCTCAGCACCCTGACCTCCACTCCCAGGTCCACCCCAAGAGGAAAACCCATGAGAATCCCTGTGGGGACTGAACTGGAGCTGGTGTGGATATGATGAGGGGACAGGAAGCGAGTCTCCTGAGGCTGAATGGTGGGAAGGGCTTGTACTCACTGGTGGAGGGATGTATGTCCCCAGGGACACTGTGAGAGAACAAATTAGAGAAAAAGGAGTGCTATTTTTTTTTTTTTTTTTTTTTTGTAGAGACAGAGTTTCACTTTATCGCCCTCGGTAGAGTGCCGTGGCGTCACACGGCTCACAGCAACCTCCAACTCCTGGGCTTAGGCGATTCTCATGCCTCAGCCTCCCGAGTAGCTGGGACTACAGGCGCCCGCCACAACGCCCGGCTATTTTTTTTTTTGTTGCAGTTTGGCCGGGGCTGGGTTTGAACCCGCCACCCTCGGCATATGGGGCCGGCGCCCTTACTCACTGAGCCACAGGCGCCGCCCCAGGAGTGCTATTTTTTATAAGAAAAGTTATAAAGGAGAAAATGGAAACAGAAAAACCAAGATGAATTGAGACAACAGAGTGAGATGGGAAAAAGAGCCCAAATTTATCAGTAATTAGAGTGAATATAAATGGATTAAACTCACCAGTTCAAACACACAGGCTGTCATGTTACATAAACAAGATAAATCCACAGTCTAGCCCTGTGCTATTCCCAGAGATATAAGTAAAGGGTAAAGGCAAGAAAAGGCTGAAAGTAAAAGTACAGAAGCAGAAATACCAGGCAGCCAAAGGCGAGCTGAAGTTAAATCAATCTCAGACTCAACAGACTTCGAGACAGGAGACTTTGCTAGGGAAAGATAGGTCACCATTTAATGAGAAAAGGTTCATTTCTCCCAGATGATATACCGGTTCTAAAGGTACAGTCACTTAATAAAATAGCTCAGCATATGTGATGTAAACTTTATTAGAAATAGAGAAACTGATAAATCTATTATCATTTTGGGGAGATTCCAGCCATTTTTTCCAATTAGTGTTGGATTAAGTAGACAAAGAAAAAACCCAGTAAAGATAAGGATGCTCTAAATAGTATAAATAACAAGCTTGATTTAATTGATATAGATAAATTTTGCATCTGACAAGTAGAGGTTGCACATTTATCTCAGGCATATATTCAACACTTATAAAAAGCAATCAATTTAGTGCCAAGTCTCAGGAAAATTAAAAGAATAGTGAGCAGCAGCAGGCATTGCTTCTTGGCCATTGTACTTATAAGTTAGAAATTAATAACCTCCAAATTAAAGTCCTTATTATTTGGAACTAAAAAAAGCCTTTTAAATAATTCATTAGTCGAAGAAGAAATAATAATGGAACTTAAAAAAAAATTGTAGCTGTATTGTAATAATTGTAGTATTTGATAATACTAGTAACTATCAAAACATGGATGCAAACAAATTTATTTTAGAAAAGAAAAAGTTCACAAATTAAGGAGATCAATTTCCAGTGTAAGAAGTTGGAGAAAAGCAAAATCGACCCAAAGAAAGTAGAAGGAAAAAGATAATACAAGTTCAGATATCAGGAAATGGAAACCGTCTCGGTTCTGACCAACTCCTGTTAGGAGGATGTAGGGCCAATGTTACCAGATCTTTCAGCTTTTTATAAGAGAAGTGAAAAATATGTAATTCTGCAAGAAATTTCTGAGTTTAAAAAAGTATGCTGTCTATCAGCTGAATTCAGCTTGTGCACCTGATTTAGCACCTTTGGCACTGGGAGGGATTGTCCTCTTGGGTTTTAACTGGGGGTGACAAAGGTGACTCAGTGGGAGGAGCCCCCCGCCCCCCGCCGTTGCAGCCAGAGTTGCAGACCTGCTGGGCCAGGCCCTGCTCCCTGGGTCCCTGGAGCTGCTTGTGCGGCAGTGTCTCTGTCCTGGGCTGTCTCCTCCTGCAGCTCCTCCTGGGTTAGCATTTGTTTGAAGTCTTTGTGTGGACAAATATTTTCATGACCCTCAGGTACATACCAAAGAGGGGAATTGCTGGGTCACGTGATATAATTCGGGGTTTAAACTTTTGAAGAACCAGCAGACTGTTTTTCAAAGTGTCCTGAACATGCAGGTCAGGGCCAGTCACTCTGCGCAGAACACGCAGAGGTACCCCAGAAGGCGGCTCTGGTTTCTAATTAGCAGGGGCTCATCTCCGTCTGTGTGGGGTCAACAACCACCAACCGTCTGTGCTGGTTTCTGGCTTTCATCTGAGGACTTGATGTTCTCAGGCCCCAGCCCTGTTTGTTTCATCCAGAATTTGGGGGAGGCGGTGAAAGGGGTGTGAACCCTGCCTTTTTTGGCTGGAGACTAATTTCTTTGTTGAATCCAGGCTGAAGTTGATCCCTCATCAGGCAGAAATAATGATTCCTGAGGTTTGGGGGTGAGTAATAAGTTCAAACCTTGTCTGGCTGCAGTGGCTTTTTGTAGCTGTATTTCCAGTACCATATGAATGTCATTTTCACTTACTTTATCTCACAAGGGCCTGGAGAGATGGGAAGAACTCCATTAATAGGTAAGAAATGGGAAGCTGAGAGACAGAATGCTTAGAAAGTGGAGGGGCCAGGATTTGAACCCAAGCCTGTGTGGTGTGGGTGTGGGCTTTTTTCCTGCTGTACTAGCTTCATGTGCTTGCTGAGTCCCTGTGAGGGACAAACTGATGAGTGGACGAAGCAGGGCCAGGAGCTCTAGATGTTTCTGAGTCTTTCCTGTCCTGGCAGAAGCCTTGTGCGAGAGCAGAATGGAAGGTGCTGGTGGGCTGACCGTGCTCCCGTTGGAAGATAAGCGGAGGCTGCTTATGGGAGTGAGAGGGTTGCTCCGTTGCTCATCAGGCAGCATGAAAATTAGCAGCAGCTACACAGGGCTTGTCACTTGATTTCTTGCTCCCCTTCTAGATGACAACACAACATATCCATTTGCACTAGTAATACTGGGCAGCCTCCAAGCACAACCTGGAGGCCCTGTTAGCTGGTGCTTAAGGTGCAAACAGTCAGCTGATCACCTGCAAAGTGTTGCCTGGGGCCTGGGCCAGAGTGGAAATGGCTCTGAGGAGTGAGACCTCGAGGAGCAGATCTTCTTTTATTTTTTTCTTTATGATAGGTTTATTGAAGCATAATTCACATATTTTATGGTTCAGCTGTTTAAAGTGTGCAATTCCATGGTTTTTAATATATTTAATATATCCACCAAGTTGCATAACCACCATCACAGTCAACTTCAGAACATTTTTATCATTCCAAAACCTGTACCCATGAGAAGTTATTTCCCATTTCCCTTCAGGTTTTACTTCTTCCTTTCTATTTTGAATACCTTTGATCTCCTTTGACCCTGTTTCTTTTTACTGTTTACTTAATTATTGTGTTAAGACATTTATAGACTATACTAATAGATCCGACATGTACCCTTGCATTATGCACCATAGGTGTGATCCCACCTTTCACTCTCCCTCGATCTGGTCTCCTCCCTCTCTCCCATCCCCCCTCCTTTATCTTGGGCCATAGTTGTGATCTATTCTTCATATGAAAGTGTGAGTGATTGTAAATTGGTTTCATAATAGTACTGAGTACATTGGATATTTTTTCTTCCATTCTTGAGATACTTTACTAAGTAGGATATGTTCCAGCTCCATCCATATAAATGTAAAAGAGGTAAAGTCTCCATCTTTTTTAAGGCTGCATAATATTCCATGGTATGCATATACCAGAATTTATTAATCCATTCATGGGTCAATGAGCACTTGGGCTTCTTCCATGACTTGGCTATTATGAATTGAGCTGCAATGAACAGTCTGATGCAAATATCTTTGTTATAAAGTGATTTTGGTCTTTTGGATATACAGCTAGTAGAGGAATTGCAGGATCAAGCGGCAGATCTACTTTTAGATCCCTGAGTATTCTCCATACTTCTTTCAGAAAGGGACATATTAGCTTGCACTCCCACCAGCAGTGCAGAAGTGTTCCCTTTTCTCCACATCCACGCCAACATCTGTAGTTTTGGGATTTTGTTATGTGAGCCACTCTTACTGGAGTTAGGTGATATCTTAAAGTGGTTTTGATTTGCATTTCTCTGATGATTAAAGATGATGAACATTTTTTCATGTGTCTGTAGGCCATGTGCCTGTCTTCTTCAGAGAAGCTTCCGTTCAAGTCCCTTGCCCACAATGAAATGGGATCATTTGTTCTTTTTTTCTTAATAAGTTTGAGTTCTCTGTGGATTCTGATTATCAAACCTTTGTCAGAAGCATAACCTGCAAATATCCTCTCTCATTCTGAGGGCTTGCTTGCTTTATTTACTGTGTTTTTGGCTTGCAGAAGCTTTTTAGTTTGATCATATCCCACTAATTTTGGTGTTGCTTCAATTGCCCAGGGGTGGGGGGATCCTCCTCATAAAGTATTCTCCCAGGCCAATTTCTTCAAGTGTTCCTCCTGCACTCTCTCCAAGAATCTTTACAGTTTCATGTCTTAAGTTTAAATCTTTTATCCAGTGAGAGTCAATTTTTGTTAATGGTGAAAGATGTGGGTCCAGTTTCAGTCTTCTACAAGTCAACAGCCAGTTCTCCCAGCACCATTGGTTAAATAGAGAATCTTTTCCCCAATTTATATTTTTGATAGGTTTATAAAAGATCAAATGACAGTAAGTGTCTGTGTTCATCTCTTGGTTCTCAATTCTGTTCCATACATCTACCTCTCTATTTTTGTGCCAATACCATACTGTTTTGATCACTATAGATTTATAGTATAGTTTGAAATCTGGTAGTGTGATTCTGCCTGATTTGTTTTTATTTCTGAATAATATCTTGGCTATTCAAGGTTTTTTTCTGGTTCCATATAAAATGAAGTACTATTTTTTCCAGATCCTTAAAGTATGATGGTGGTGCTTTGATAGGGATTGCATTAAATTTGTAAATTGCTTTGGGTAATATGGACATTTTAACAATGTCAATTCTTCCCAGCCATGAGCATGGTATGTTTTTCTTTTCTTTTTTTTTTTTATTAAATCATGTTTTTCCATTTGTTAACATCTTCAGCTATTTTTTGTCTCAGAGTTTCACAATTCTCTTTATAGAGATCTTTCATGTCCTTTGTTAGGTAAATTCCAAGATATTTCATCTTCTTTGGCACAACTGTAAAGGGAATAGTCCTTGACTGTTTTTTTGGCTTGACTATTATTGTTATATATAAAAACTACTGATTTGTGAGTATTTTGTATCCTGAGATGCTACTATAGTCCTTGATCACTTCTAAGAGTTTTGTGGTTGAGTCCCTGAGGTTTTCCAGGTATAAAATCATATCATCTGCAAAGAGTGAAAGTTTGATCTCCTCTGACCCTATTTGTATACCCTTGATCATCTTCTCTTGTCTGATTGTGATGGCTATGACTTCCATTACAATGTTAAAAAGCAGTAGAGACAATGGGCAACCCTGCCAGGTTCCTCATATGAGTGGAAATGTTTTCAATTTTACTCCATTCAATATGATATTGGTTGTGGGTTTGCTATAATGGCCTTTAATCAGTTTTATCAGTTTAAGAGAAGTCCCTTCTATACCTATTAAGTGTTCTGATCACGAAAGGATGCTGGATATTGTCAAAAGCTTTTTCTGCATCTATTGAGAGAATCATCTGGTCTTTGTTTTTTATTTTGTTTATGTGATGTATTATATTTATAGATTTACGTATATTGAACCAACCTTGAGACCCCAGGATAAAACCCACTTGGTCATGGTGTATAATTCGTTTGATGTGTTGCTGGATTCTGTTTGCTAGGATCTTAATAAATATTTTTTCATCTGTGTTCATTAAAGATATTGGTCTATAGTTTTCTTTTCTTGTTGGGTCTTTTCCTGGTTTGGGGATCAGAGTGATATTTGCTTCATAGAATGTGTTGGGAAGTATTCCTTCTTTTTCTATATTTTGGAAAATGTTAAGTAATATAGGTACTAGTTCCCCTTTAAAGGTTTAGTAGAATTCTGATGTGAAGCCATCTGGTACTGGACTCTTCTTTTTAGGGAGATTTTGTATAGTAGATTCTATTTCAGTACTTGATATGGATCTGTTCAGCATTTCCAATTCTTTCTGATGAAGTCTAGGAAGTTGGCATGTTCCCAAGTATTGGTCGATTTCTTTCAGATTTTCATATTTCTGAGAAAAAAGTTTTTTGTAGTATTCATTAAGGATTTTTTTGAATTTCTGAGGTGTCTGTTGTTATTTCGCCTTTGTCATTTCTGATTGATGATACTATGGACTTTAATTTTCTTTTTTAGGTTAGATTGGCCAAAGGTTTATCAATTTTGTTGAATTTTTCATAAAACCAACTTTTTTTTTTTGAGACAGAGCCTCAAGCTGTCACCCTGGGTAGAGTGCCGTGGCATCACAGCTCACAGCCACCTCCAACTCTTGGGCTTAAGCAGTTCTTTTGCCTCAGCCTCCCAAGTAGCTGGGACTACAGCCTCCTGCCACAATGCCTGGCTATATTTTGGTTGAAGCCGTCATTGTTGTTTGGCGGGCCTGGGCTGGATTTGAACCAGCCAGCTCAGGTATATGTGGCTGGCACCTTAGCCACTTGAGCTACAGGCACCAAGCCCCAACTTTTTGATTCATTGATCTTTTGAATAATTCTTTTGTTTTCGATTTCATTTAATTCTGCTTTAATTTTAGTTATTTCTTTTCTTCTGCTGGATTTGAAGTTGGAATGTTCTTCCTTTTCCAGTTGCTTAAGATGTCCCTTTAAGTTATTGACTTTCTCTCTTTCCATTCTCTTGAAGAAGGCTTGCAACACTATAAATTTCCCTCTTAGGATTGCCTTTGCAGTATCCCTCCAATAATTCATGTCTTCATTATTATTTTGTTCCAAAAATTTGGCAATTTCCTTCTTAACCTCATCTGTGACTCAGCTATCATTCAGCATAAGGTTATTTAGTTTCCATGTCTTTGTATGAGTATGCAGATCTCTGTTATTGGTGAGTTCAACTTTTATTGCGTGATGATCTGAGAAAATACAAGGAATGATTTCTATACTTTTATATTTGTTGAGGTTAGACTTGTGATCTAAGATGTGATCAATTTTGGAGGATGTTCCATGGGCTGATGAGAAGAATGTGTGTTCAGTTTTGTTAGGATGAAATGTTCCGTAGATGTCTGTTAAATTCAATTGTTGTGTGGTGAAGTTTAAGTCCAAAATTTGTTTGCTTACTTTCTTATTGGAGGATCTATCCAACACTGCCAAAGGGGTGTTAAAATCTCCAACTGTTATGGTGCTGGAAGATATTAAATTGCTCATGTCTGTTAGGGTCTCTCATAAATTGAAGAGTATTCTGGTTGAGTGCTTAAATGTTAATAATTGACATCTCATCATGTTGAGTGTTTCCCTTAACAAATATGAAGTGACCATCTTTGTCTTTCCTTACTTTTGTTGGTTGGTTTAAAGCCAACAAAAATAAGGAAAGACAAAGATGGTCACTTTAATGTATCTGCAAATAAAATTGCCACCCCTGATTTTTTCTGGTTTTCATTTGCCTGGATTTTAGATGCCCATTCCTTCACTCGGAGTCTGTATTTATCCTTTAAGGTAAGATGAGATTCTTGTATGCAGCAGATATCTGGCCTGAGTTTTTGTATCCAGTCAGCCAACCTGTGCCTCTTGAGAGGACAGTTTAAGCCATTCACATTAATTGAGAGTATTGATAAGCCTGGTAGTATTTTGGGTGTCAAGTTTTTTGAAAGTCCAGTGGACATTTTGTATCTTTTCACCACTGTGGAAATTGGTTTTTGATCAAGAATTTCAGAGTGCGTTTACTATGGTGATAGAGCATTGTGCTGGTCATTATGGAGGATAGGTCTGAGGATATCCTGAAGAGCTGTTTTGGTTATGGCAAATTTCTTCAATGTGTGTATGTCATTAAAGTATTTAACTTCTCCATCATAAATGAAGCTCAATTTAGGTGGATACAGGATCTTGGGCTGAAAGTTGTTTTGTTTTAGGAGATTGAAGGTCAATGACCATCCTCTTCTGGCTTGAAAAGTTTCAGCAGTAAGATCTGCAGTCATTCTAATATTCTTCCCTTGTAGGTTATGATTTTCTTATGTCTGGCTGCTTGCAGGATTTTCTCCTTCATATTAACTTTGGCAAAGTTGATTACAATGTGTCTAGAAGGTGCTTTATTTGGGTTGAGTCGTGCTGGGGTTCTGAAACTGTCTGCCATCTGGATTTCAGAATCTCTTGCTGTGCTTGGGAAGTTCTCCTCAATTATCTCTTAGAGTAGAGTATCTGTGCCTCTTGGACCATCCTCTTCTCCTTCAGGGATTCCTATGAGGTGAATATTTGCTCTTTTGGAGTGGTCCCATAATTCTCTCAGGGAATTATCCATTTTTGCTCTCCACTTCTCTTTCTCTTTGAGCATTTGGGAGTGTTCAAAAGCTCTGTCTTCAATGTCAGAGATCCTTTCTTCTGCCTGCTCCATTCTGTTACTGAGGGATTAGTAACAGATCTCAGATCTTTGAGGGCTGCAAGTTCTTACCTCAATGTGTCAAAATCTTTGGTGATTTTGTCTTTGAATACATTGAATTCTTGAGACAACTTTTGAATTGCTCCTTGAATTTCTAATTCCATCTTTACCTCCATTCTGTTAATCTTATTTGCAATCCAAATTCTGAATTCGATTTCTGACATCTCAGCCATTGTTTTACGAACGTGATCTTCTGCTGTGTCTCCTTTGTCATTCCTTGGGGGAGTTGATCTACTCTGATTATTCATGTTGCCAGAGTTTTTCTGCTGATTCCGCCCCATGATTATTTTTCACCATTTCGCTAGAGAAGCTGGCAAGGTGAAATTGAATTGAGGGCTCCTGGAGTTGTAATTAACCAGCCCTTTACCAAAGAACTGGGACTGGTGATTGTGGCTTTTCCCTTAGAGCCTTAGAAAAGTCCCATTCAGAACTACTTCCTGAAACTCTGGGCGCCTGCTTTGTGTGGTGGGGCTAGCTAGCGCTGACTGGTATTCAGCTAGTCTCTTTTCAATCCTAGTGAATCAGTGGCTTTGGGCTGAAATCTCAGCTGTGGAGATATATAAGAAACTAAGACACCCCACCCCCCTACAGGCTACAACTGGAAGGGGAGAATCCCACATTCCCACAACTCAACCAGAGTACAACCTTGGTGGATCCCCAGGTGATCAGCCCAGGTCAAGAGTTCCAAACCAGTTGTCCCAGTTGACACAAAGACACAAACACCGATCAGGTGGGAGAGTTCAAAAGGTCTTCAGCATCTAGGCAGCAGGGGTCCACTGGCAACTCAATTTGACCCCAGTGGGAGGGACCACCACTGTCAGGGGCAGCGCTGCCACTGTCGGGGTGGTGCTGTGTGCAGGTTGCAGGAGGCAGCGGGGAGCTGGAGGGGCATTGACACCAGTCACAAGGGTCACAGGATCTGGGCAGGGAACCAGAGGGCAGAGCCACTGACCCCACCTCTGCCACAGGAGCTGAGCAGAAAGCCGGAGGGCAGAGTTGCTGGCCTTCGGGCCTCAGGGGTTGCAGGAGACAGGCAGGAATGTCTGGGCATAGTCCACAGGTCACAGGAGCCAGATGGGGAGCTGGAGGGCAGAGTTGCCAGCCACAGGCCACAGGTTGCAGGACCCAGGCAGGAGTTGCTGGCTGTGGGCTGTGGGTCACAGGAGCTGGGTGGGAGTCACCAGTCACTGGCTGCAGGTTGCAGGAGCCTGGCGGGGAGCTAAGCCACTCTCTACGGGCTGCCACGCTGGGGAGCTGGTGGGCCACAGTCCCTGGTGGTGGGACCCGAGCTATGCTCTTTCCAACACAGGGTAAGTCTCCCTCCTGTTGTGACTCCCTGCCTCTATTAAAGTTATAGTTTCAGCTCAACTGTCCCACAGCTCATGAGGTGCTCTGCCCTAGCAAAAATCTGCCAAACGATCAGGATTTTGCAGGGGCTAGTTTTCCAGACTGCTGGGGGTGGGGGTGGGGGCAGGGGCGAGGGTGGATTGGGAGTTCAGGAAGGTAGGGAGAATATTAGATCAACTTTTGGCCCAGGCAAGAGACTGCCTGGGCTTGTAGTGGTATCTCTCCATGGAGGGAGTCCCGGCCCTCAGTTGTTCTCCCTTTTGGTGAAATAAAAGGTCCTCTGTTCTCTACTTGCCTCAAACTGCTCTTCTGGGTTGGGGAGAAGGATTCCCATCCTCTTTGAGAGTTTTGTACCTGAAATTTATTTCCTTGGGGTCCCAGCTTGTTGCAGCAGGGGGGATGTAAACCTATTGATCCTCTCTCTCAGTTCAGCTCCTGATCTTCCGCTTAATTGGGTTATTTCTGGCCATTATTTCTCCCTCTGGATGGGAGCCTCTACCAAAAGCTGGCTTCAGTTGGCCATCTTGCCTCCCTCTTCCCTATTTTGTTTATCTTTAATCTTTGTTATTTTCTCTCTTCTGTTAGCTTTGGGTTTAGTTTGCTTTTTTTCTTCTAATTCCTTAAGGTGTAAAGCTAGCTTATTGATTTGAGATCTTTCTTATTTTTTAGCATTGAAATTTATAGCTATAAATTTCTCTCTGATTGTTGCTTTTGCATATCCTGTGTGTTTTAGGTATGTTTGGTTTCGTTTTTATTTATCTCAAGATATTTTCTCATTTATCTTGTGATTTCTCCTCTGACCCAGTAGTTATTTAAGAGTGTATTATTTAACTTCCACGTATGCATGGATTTTAGTTTTTCTTCTATTGTTGATTTCTAGTTTTATTTCATTGTGGTTGGAGAAGACACTTTGTTTGATTTCAGTTTTTTAAATTTACTGATACTTGTTTTGTGACCTAACATATGGTCTATCTTGAAAAATGATCCATTGTATATGATAAGAATATATATTCTGCTGTTGTTTGGTAGAGTGTTATATACGTTTGTTAGGTCTAGTTGGTTTATAGTGTTGTCCAAGTCCTCTATTTCATTATTGATCTTCTGGCTGATTGTTTCATATATTTTTAAAAGTGAAGTATTGAAGTTCCCAGATATTATTTTAGAATTGTCTATTTCTGTCTTCAATTCTGTCAGTCTTTCCTTCATATATATATTTTTTTCTCTTAGCACTTTTTTTATTAGATCATAACCGTGTACATTAATGTATTTATGGGGTACAATGTGCGATTTTATGTACTATTTGGAATGATTACATCAAGCTGTTTAACATAGCCTTCACTCACTAACTTAATTATTGTGTTAAGACATTTATACTCTACTCTTAATAGATTTGATGTGTACCCTTGCAATAGCACCATAGGCGAGGTTCCCCCTGATTACCCTCCCTCCACCTGGCCTACCTCCTCCATCCCCCTCCTCTTCCCTCCTTCATCCTGGGCTATAGTTGTGTTTTATCTTTTGTATGAAAGTGTGGGTGATTATGTATTGGTTTCATAATAGTACGGAGTACATTGGATACTTTCTTCTTCCATTCTTGAGATACTTTACTAAGAAGAATATGTTAACTGTTGTTAAGTGCAATATGTTTATAATTGTTATGTTCTTGATGAATAGGCCCTTCATCAATATAATACCCTTCTTTGTTGTATAATTTTTTGACTTAAAGTCTATTTTGCCTGATATTAGCACAGCCATTCCAGATCTCTCTGGTTACTATATTTTATATGAAAATTTCCCCATTTTTAAAAACATATTTATGTTTTGGAGTCTAAATTTGGTCTTTTGTAGACAGTGAATAGTTGGTTCATGTCTTTTTTTCTTATTCTGTCAATCTCTGCCTTTTAATTAGAGCATTTAATCCATCTACATTTAAATGAATTACTGATAAGGAAGGACTGGATTCTGCAATTTGCTATTTGTTTTATGCAAATCATGTCATTATTTCTCAATTTCTCAAATATTTCCTTGTTTGTCTTTAATTGTTTTTTTCTAATGTTCTATTTTGATTAATTTCTCATTCAATTTTTTTGTATATTTCAAAGTTATTTTCTTAGTGGTTTCCCTGAAGATTACAGCTATTATCTTAAACATATAACAATCTGGTTTAAATTAATACCAACTTAGTTTCAATAGTTTACAAAAGCTCTTTTCCTATACGGTTCTGTCTTCCTTACCTTTTATAATGTTATTGTCACAAATTACATCTTTATATATGTGTGCCTATCAACATAGATTTATTATTATTGTTTTATGCATTTATCTACTAAATAATATAGAAAAAAGATAGGAGTTATAAACCAAGAATATGAAGTTACCTTTATTCATGTTCTTTGTTTCTTCATATGGCTTTGAGTTATTATCTGGTGTCCTCTTATTTCAACCTGAAGAACTTTCTTTAATATTTCTTGCATGGTAAGCCAACTAGAAAACAACCTAATTGTTTTTGTTTATCTGGAAATATTTTTTTTCTTGTATTTTTTGAAGATAGTTTTGATGATATAAAATTCTTGGTTGACAATATTTTTCTTTTTTTTCAGCACTTTAAATCTGTCATCTGAATGCTTTCTGGCGTCAGTAGTTTCTGATGATAAATCAGCTATTAATGTCATGGAGAATCTTTTGTATATGGCAAGTCACTTTTCTCATTCTGCTTTCAAGACTTCATCTTTGTTTTAGTTTTTTGATGATTATAATGTGCTTTAGTGTATATCTTTTTGAGTTATCAAACTTGAAGTCCTTGAGCTCCTTAGATGTGTAGATTCATGTCTTTCACAAGTTTGGGAAGTATTTGGTTATTATTTCTTCAGATATTCTTTCTGTCCTTTCTTTCTCTCTTGTCTTTCTGGGGCTCCCAATTTTTTATTTTTGTACACTGATGGTATACCATAGGACTCTTAGGCTCTGTGCATTTAAAAAGATTCTTTCCTTCTTTTGCTTCTCAGATAATTATTGATAATTCAAGTTGCTGATTGTTTGTTCTGCCTGCTCTCAAATCTGCTATTGAATCCATTTATCAAATTTTTCATTTTAGTATTACACTGTTTAGCTCTGAATTCTTTTTTGTTTCTTTTTATAATTTCTTTTTCTTTATTGATATTCTCTATTTAGTGATTCATTACTCTATTTTACTTTACTTACTTGCCCATGGTTTCCTTTAGCTATCTGAACATATTTAAGACAATTGATTTAAAATCATTGTCTAGCAAGCCTAATATTTGGGCTTCTTTGGGAACAGTTTGTCATAATTTCTTTTTCCCCCTGCAAATAGACTATACTTTCTTATTTCTTTGCCTGCCTCATTTTTTTTTTTTGGTTGTTGTTGTTGGAAACTGGACATTTTGAATATTGTAACATGAAAACTCTGGAAATTAGATTCTGCCTACTTCCCAGGGTTTATTGCTGCTTGTTGTGGGTTGTTTTTGCTCATTTTATAATGACCTTTCTAAACTATTTTTGTAAAGTCTGTTTTCTTTTATTTATTTATTTATTATTATTTTTTTTTTATTAAATCATAGTTGTGTACATCAATATGATCATGGGGCATCATACACTTGTTTCATAGAATATTTGACACATTTTCATCTCATTAGTTGACATAGCCCTCCTGGCATCATCCTAGTTACTTTGTCAAGACATTTACATTCCACATTTGCCAAGGCTCACATGTACCTTTGTAAGATGCACCACATGTGAGCTGCGGGGCGAGAGACCGGGAGAATCTGAATCTGCTCGCTGTCGACCGGGCTCCCTATGGCTCGGAGCCCCTGCTGGCTCTGAGCTCCAGGCGCTCCCCCGCCCTCACTCTGTGGTCCGGAGACCTGAATGCCTGCCGTGTGGCTGGGCAGGGAACTGGGGATAGCAGAGTCTGTCCGCTGCCCAGCGGTTCTGGGCTCCAGCCGCTCCCTCCCACCCCGCCCCCACTCTGAAGCCTGAAGGCTTGAGCTGCGGCAGTACAACCGGGCGAGAGACTGGGAGAAACTGAATCTGCTCGCTGTCGACCGGGCTCCCTACGGCTCGGAGCCCCCTGCTGGCTCTGAGCTTCAGGCGCTCCCCCGCCCTCACTCTGGGGTCTGGAGACCTGAACACCTGCCGTGTGGCTGGGCAGGGAACTGGGGGTAGCCGAGTCTGTTTAAAGTCTGTTTTCTTTGTTGTGTATGGCTATTGAAGCCTCTTTTCTGCTAGCTTGGTCTTTACTTAGTGATTTGACAGAGATGTTTAAAAATTCCTGTGGCCAGTAGAAAAAACATACTTCCCAGTGTTTATAGATTGGTTCTGTATTGGGACACTCCTTCAGTGCTTAGCTAGGCTGTTTACAACACTTCCCTTCCTACTTGCACAGAACCTAATGCTAAGTCAGAGGTGAAAGCTTTGGGTCTTCTTAGGTCTTTTCTTTTCTGAGAATGCATTTGACCCTAAGCATGTGTGGCCTTTTAGGTTTCATGGGCACTTTCCTAAGACATTATTCCCCCAAGTATCTCCTTCCCCAGCTTCTTCTTTCCCAAGCTTTTAGACCTCTTTTTTGCATGACATGCCTCAATTGTTGTCCTCATACACCAGGTGGCTGTAGTGAATACATTTTCCTTTAAATGCTTTTGACAAGCACCATCTGGGAAACCACTTCGTCCCTGGGGAGGCTCTGAGGCCATTGAAACAAAGGCAGGCCACCAGACAGGTCAAAACATGCAATCACAGTTCTTTGGGAATAAGGTTCATATTTCTCTCTCTGTTAGCAGCAACCTACACTAAGAATGTGGTTCTGCTATCTTCACAGCCACCGCTGAGCTGGGGAATAAGAGGGTAAGCAGATAAATTAAAACACCACAGCACACTTATTGGAATTCAGCAGTTTCTTTCCTCACTAAGCATTCCTTGGTTGTTACTAAGTTGTTAAATTCTGGAGTTCCAAAAAAGTTGATTCTGACAGATTTATTAGCTTATTTGTTCCTTTGGGGAGCTACAGAAATTTTGGAATTTTCTACTTTGTCATTTTGGTGATGTCCTCTCCCTTACCATATGCATCTTAACTTATCAGAATCTACTTCATATTTATATTAACTTTGTTTCAGTGAGATATAGGAGTATTATTCCTATTTAGCTCTACTTCTCCACCCTGCCTCATATTATTATTGCTATACATTTTGTATTAGTTTTCTATTGTGCTGTAACAAATTACCACAAATTTTGTGGCTTAAATAATACAATTTTATTATTTTACAGTTTTGGAAAGGTCTTATTCCCCAAAATGAGTCTCACTGAACTAAAAGCAAGGTATTGGCAGTGCTTTGTTCCTTCTGGAGGCTCTGGGGGAGGATCTGTTTCCTTGCCCTTTCCAGTTTCTGGAGGCCACCTGCATTCCTTGGCTCATGATGCCTGTTCTTCATCTTTCATGCCAACTACATCAGGCCAAGTCCTTCCCAAGAGGCCATCCCTTCAGTTTTCTCTCTTCTGCTTTCCTCTTCTACCTGTGAGGACCCTTGTGATTACATTAGGCCCACAGGCTAATACAGGATAATTTCACTGTCTTTGAATCATCTGATTTACAACTTTAATTTCCCTATCCATGTAACCTTACATATTCATAGATTCTGAGGATTAGGATGTGGATATCTTTGGAGGGCTACAGTTCTATCTACTGCATATGTTATAAATCCATCAATACACTGTTATAACGATTACTTCACATAAGGTCATGTTTAAAGAAGCTGAGAACAGAAAGGAGAGCATGCAAGTACATATTTAAAGTTTGTTATATTGACCTTCTTCTTTACCATTTCTGGTTCTCTTTTTTCATTCTTGTGGATTCAAGATTCCATCTGATGCCATTTTCCTACCATAATATAGTTTTGTTCCTATCTACTTCCTTTGTGATGCTAGTCAAATATGTTGTCTTTCTATATTATAGAGGCCCAAATATATATATATATATTTTTATACACATATATATACACATATATAATTCTATACCATTGCTTTTTAAGTCAGTTAAGGGAATAAAGAAGAAAAAATATGTATTTATGTTTGTTGACATCCTCTCCCTTCATAATTACACAATTACCTTTTTGGTGTTCTTTGGTTTTTGTATATAAATTTAAGTGACTATCTGGGGTCATTGCTATCAGCCTAAAAAACTTCCTTTACTATGTCTCATACAATGGGTCTACTAACAACAAATTCTCTCAGTTTTGTTTATCTGAGACTATATTGCACCTTCATTTTGAAAAATGGTTTTGCTGGATGTGAGATTCTTGGTTGACAGCTTTTTTTCCTTTGATTATGCCATTCTGCTGCCTTCTGGCTTTCAACTGGCAGAAGAAAGAATCTTGGAAATAGATCAATAAATATTATACAATTTGAAGGATGGGAGAAAACATGAAGAAAAATGAACATAGCCTACGTAAAATGTGGGGCACAGTAAAGGCATAAACATATACATCAGGGAGGTAACGTTTCTGGTTCTCTTTTTTAATAAGGGATTAAAGTTCCATTATTTCTTAGGAGAAGTTAGCTAGTAATCCTGTTGGGATTCCCTTCTGTGTGGCAAGTCATTTTTCTCTTGCTGCTTTCAAAATTTTCTCGTCTTTGTCTTTCAGCATTTTTACTATGATGTCCCTGGGTGTGGATCTCTTGGCATTTGTTTTACTTAAAGTTAGTTGAGTTTCTTGGAAACAAACTAATGTTTTTAATCAAATTTATGGAGTTTGTGGTCACTTTTTTTCTTGCTCCTTTCTGTTACTCTCCTCCTTCTGGTACTTCCATCATGTATATGTTTTTGCCCTGATTGTGCCCCACATTTTTCTTAGCCCTGTTCATTTTTCTTCACTCTTTCTCCCTGTCCTTCAAATTACACCATATTTATTGATCTATTTTCAAGATTCTTTCTTTTGCCAGTTGAAAAATACTGGTGTGCCTGTCAGTTCGTGTACTTTTCAACTCCAGAATTTCCATTTGGTTCTTTTTATAATTTCTTTCTCTTTTTTGATATTCTTTATTTGATGAGACAACGTCATCATCTCTCCTTTGCTTATTTAAACATGGTTTCTTTGTTTCTTTGAATATATTTACAATGGCTGTTTTGAAATCTTTGTCAACCTGATGTCCCTGGGCTCCCTCAAAGGCAGCTTCTGTTGTATCTTTTTTTCTCTATCAATGGGTCACACTTTCCTTTTTCTCTGCATGTCTCATTTTGGTTGTTGTTATGTAAAATTGGACATTTTAGGCAATCTGATATAACAAGTATAGACATTAGATTTGTTACATTCTCCTCCTCTACTCTAGGGCTTTTGTTGTTGTCTTTTGCTTATTACTTATTTCTTAAGCTGTGGTTTTAGCAGGCCTCTCTTTGTCTCTTTCCCTGATCTCTCAGTTTTCTGCTTCATTTGGTGTCACACCCAGCTGTCAAGTTTCAGTAATTGATGGATGATTGCTCTATTATTTTTGGTAATATCCTGGGGCATGAACTGCTACGTCGTCTAGCCTAAATTTGGATAGGGCTAGTTTTTGAGATGAGGGATCTTCATGGTCATCTTATTTTTCTGATTTTCTCTAGTAAATTATCTGACCTATGGCTCAGGTTGTTATACCAGCCTCCCCTTAAATATTTACCACCAAAATCTGCACCATTTTTGAGAACTCATTCAGGCCTAAACTTCTCCACATTCTGTTACAAATAAAGTCAATCTTTTGGAGAGAGCTTCAAATCTCTCTACCTAAGGACTGTCTCCCTCACTGGGAAAATTCTCTAGCCACTTCTCCAGGTGTTGGGCAGAGAAGGTAGCCTCTAATCTTTTTGGTTTGCCTCTCCCTGGGATAGAATCTTTTCCCAACAAGCAAGCTAGACTGAGAGTGATTGGGACCCTGAGTATACTCACATTGCTGCATCGAGGACAGAGCTTCTGCCCTGTGAGTTAGGGCTGGGTGGAAGAGGAAGCCCCAGCATGTGAGCCACACTAACCAAGAATTTAACCTTTGTACCTTGAACTTAGAGAGGATGAGAAATGCTGTTGGTCCACCTAACCCAATGAATTAGTGTATCCCATGATTGGGATCTGAGGGAAGGGGGAGCCCCTTTGTTCTTATCTGCACTCCCAGGATGGGACTTCCTTTCCCTTGACTCGGTGAGGACTAGAAGTCAGAGGAGGGAGCTACTAACACCTCAAGTTCCATAGACTCTTGTAGTTCTTACTGGGATTGTTTCTTACCAAGATTTAGTTGATTTTCTTGAATAAATGATGTTTCTTCATTTGCTGTACACCCTTCAGACAATTTCTTCTGGAGATTTTAAATTGTTGTTGATTCTCTCTTAGTTATTTTCAGCAGTTATGGTCGTTTGGTGGGGGATATGTCTGTGGGACTCCTCACACCACTATTCCAGTAGTACAGCTGTTGGGACAGATCATTCTTTACCCTTTTTGGGGTCACAGCAATAAGGAAGGTAGAGGCTCTGTGTCTTTCAGGGTACTTCGAAGTGTAATTGATGCAGATCCAATTCCAAGTCAGCACCCCCAAAATGAAATTTACTGGCACACAGGAGTGAGACAGCAGGCACAGCTGGCTCCAAATAGCTGCCAAGGCTCTGCTTCTCTCTTCCTCCCTCGACTTGGCTTTCCTCTCAGTTTGTCTTACACTGTGAGTGCACTGATCTAAGGAAGGGATGTTTTTTAATCCCAGTGATGAGATCTTATGGGAGACCAGTGTGAGGAAGGGTCCTCCCTGCCCCCCGCCAGCAGGAAGAGGGGTGTTGGTCTGAAAAACCAGCAAATGATACCCACTCACTCCTTTTAAAAAATGTGTATCTGTACTTATGATAGATAAGTACACATATAATTTTGTTTATAATTTATTTTTATGCAATGTAGATCTTGTTGACATGCTCAGAACCCAAACTTCATAAAAATTATCTCTTTGGCTGTACTTTTCATGCAAAAATGAAAGGCCACTTCCTGAAAAACTGAAATAAGTTCAAAGGACACACGTAAAAGAACATGGAAACTAGAATTTTTCCCAAAAGTGAATTTCTTCAAGAAGACTGTGGTCTTTTGATTTATAATAAATTGAAATTACTGAGTGGTCTCTGACATGGCAATTTTTATGTCATTTGGAACATCTAATTGATTTTGACTGTCTGTTTTGATGATAGTGAGGCTGAAAACCCTGACTCATGAAAGTGCAGAATAACAATCTGAGCTCGCCTCTCTTTGGGGGATGAGAGGAGCCTCGCTGGGTTGATGTGCTATTGCCTCCTTTTCTACCAGTGTGAGGTCATCTCTGTCAACGGGTGTTTCCTGGAGGCTGAATGTGGCAGCAAGTTGTGGCCACTGATTCAGGGTCACATGTGGAGGCTGCCTAAGATGTGGGGATCATCCACATTGTCCTGCAGGGTTTCTAGGCAACTCTCACTCTGTCCCTGTCAGCACCGTGACCAGGCTTTGTCCCTCGGCCCAGCTGGGCAGTGGCGTGGCCTCTGGTTCTGGAAACTTTGTGTCTCCCTTTCACCCACATTCTTGTTTCTTCCTGGATGGAGGACACCATTGTTGTCTGGTGTCTTCCATAAAGGGCCTTGATTTACCTCACCCGTGTAGCTAAACCCTTCTATCAGGGAAACCAAGGCTCAAGCTAACTCCTCCCATGAACTTCTCCTGACAGTTTGGCTTCCTCCTCTTTCTCAAAGCCAAAGAACCCCTCTTGGGTTGAGCCCAGTTCACTGAGGCCATCTCTGCAGTGCTGTGGAGTTCTGCCAGTAGAGTTCAAATCCATGCTCCTCTTCCCTATCTGGATAAAACTTCTGGAAGAGGGGCAGCGCCTGTGGCTCAAAGGAGTAGGGTGCTAGCCCCATATGCCAGAGGTGGTGGGTTCAAACACAGCCCTGGCCAAAAACTGCAAAAAAAAAAAAAAAAAAAAAAAAACTTCTGGAAGAGGCTGGGAATTTGACAATATTTGTGTTTTCCATAGCAGTGAGTGTCTCTAGAAGCAGTGACTGCCAGAGTTGGGGGCAGCAAGTGTGAGGTGTCACCTAAATGGCAAGATCTGCACCTTGATATGCATAAGGAACTTATTTGACAGAAGATTGAGTTCTGCAAGATTTCCCTCCAGACTGGTGATGGCAACAGCTTTCAAGCCCTCCGTAAGGGACTCATCCGCTGGAGTTGGCCATACCCCAGACTCTTCTGCTCCAGTCCCTGTACAGTCTGTTTCAGCGTTGCACTCTGATGCGTCCCTGGTTCCCTTTCCCTGGTACCTGCAGCCCAGGCAGCACCTTTCCCCCACACCTGTCTTCCTTCCAGTCATCACCCAGCCTCCTTATCCTGAATAGCATGGCCCATCGTATATCACTCTTGCTTTATGTTTGCTAGAAAATGCCGTGGTCCTTGCTTTATGTTTGCTGGAAAATGCTGTGGTCCTGGTCCAATGACTCTACTTAGAGCCTGCATGGGTTTGTTTCCCTGAGCAAGGCTGGAGGAAAACCCTCCTCCCTGCCTGTGGTCTCATTTGCGATGATGGTGACCAGCAAGGCTCCAGCAGGTGCTATAGATGGCCAGCAGCCAGACTACACCCCTCAGTCAGTTCACCTCCCACTTGTGGGCAACCTTTCACATCTCTCTTACTTCACATCTCCAGCATCTCCTCCCTGTCCTCACCAATGCCTGGTGGCTCCCCTTGTTCATCAGCTGCTGTACCATCTTCTTGCTCTCTTGGTAGCAACCCTCCAGCCCACTGCCAGGGGAGTCACTGTCTCCAATTCCTCCCCTTCCACTCTTCCATAACCCCACTTAGATTGGGCTCCTGTGCACAGCACTCTCCAAAGCCACTGTCTTCAAGGTTAACAATGACTTCCATGCTGCAAAAAACACTGGCCAATCCTCAGCCGTCATCTATGGCACATAACAGACGCCCCCCTGTTGTGGCTTATGAGACAAGACACTCCCTTTCTTGGTCTCTGACCCCACGATAGGAGCTCACTCTAACACTCCTTTGCTGATCCTCCCTGCCCCCGTCCCTGCCCTCTGAGTGTGGTCATGTCCCAGGGCACAGGCCTGTGCTCGTCTCTCTGCCCCCGTCTGGGGGGGTGGAATCTTATTTGTCTTGTTGCTTTCTCTACCACTAAAAGCAATGGCTCCCAGATCTGCGTCTCCAGCAAGACCTTTCTCCTGCACCCTAGACTCGTGTTCCGGCTGCATCCCCACCCCTCAGACCCTAGTGGAAGCGCCAGCTCAGCATGCCTCTCCTTGCACTCCGGTGCTCACCGTCTCTGCCACATCCTCTGCCTCTGGGGCTGGATAATCCTTCCTGCCATTTGCACAGCCAATGTTCTGGAGTTGAGGTTGACCCTCTCTTGCCCTCACACCCCATCTGTTGGCTTTTCTTTCAAAAATCTGTCCTAACCCTGGCCACTCTCAACACCTCTACTTGGGCCAAGGTCCTCTCCTAATGGTTGTAGGCATCTCCTAGGTAGTCCCAGTGTCTCCCTCTCCATCTGTCCTCAGCATAGCAGCAGGGATTTTTTTTTCCTCCAACAGCTTCATTGAGAGATAATTCACATACCATGCAGTTTACCCATTTAAAGTGCATAATTCAGGAGTTTTTAGTATATTCGGAGGGTTATGCAGCCATCATCACAGACAATTGAGAACATCCTCATTTACTCTTTAGACACCCACACTCCTTAGTTATCACCCTCCATTCCTCCATCCCCTTATCAGTGTCAACTGCTAATCTACTTCCTCCTATGGATTTACCTGTTCCGGGCATTTTCTATAATTGAAATCCTACATACACCCCGGGGTCCTTGGTCATGATTCTTTGACACCATCCATCAGACTGTGTCTTCTGCTGGAAATCCAGCATTGGACCCACTTCATTCATTTAGAAGACAATGTCCTTGTAATCTACTAACTCGGAATGATCTGGTCCATCACCTCCTGTATTTCTGACATTCTGCCTTCCCTGCCGTTCTACCCAAACCCCCTGCATGGGCTCTTCCTTCTGCCTGGAAACTGTTTCCTAAAACACCCGTGACTCATTCTTTACCTCATCCAGGTCTTTGCTCATGAGATTGACCCTGACAGCTCTAGTACCCTGCAGGCTGCCCTCCCCTGGCCACGTTGCCTTGGTGCCCCTAGTCCCTACACACAGCATTTCCCTCTCGGCAGTGCCCCCTGTCCTCCACACACCCCGTCTGTAAGGTGCTTCAGCCCCATCTGGGCCGTCTGCTGGAATGGGAGCTCTCAGGAGGAGAGCTGCGCAGGGAGGCTGTGCAGGGCTGGCCGAGGTCCTCTGGGGCAGCCCCTGGAGGGTAGTCAGCCCCTGTCAGTGACTGAGGAGTGAATCCCTGGATCCCTCACAGGGGGAACCAAGACTCAGCTCCACAGAGAGATGGCAAAGGTTTCACCTGCTTCATGTGCCAGAGAACTAGAGCAGTGCCAATTCCCCTGTGGCTTCCTTCAAGCTTAGGAGGCATGTCTGTGATCCCAGAGTAGATGGAACTGCTTCCATTTCTTCCAAGCCACAGACAACCTGGCTATTTCTACACAGCTTCCCAAGTCTCTCTCAGAATGTGTGTTTGGTGTGTGTTTATTGGAGGATGTTCAGGGCTTTTGTTGGGCAGGGGCAGGAGGGGAGGCTGCATGTTCTGGTTAAGTGACTGTCCTTTAACACTCACGAGCATCTTGTACGTTGCCTTGTGGGAAAGGAGGATGTCATGAGCTTGCGGCTGTTTGCTTGCCCTTCCTTTGTGGAACACCTTGCAGCACGAGAAGCACTGGGCCTTTGCATCCTGGAGAATGCAGGGATCAAGGTAAAGTCAGAGGACACAGAAACGCCAGATGCCTCCTTTCTTTTCAGACAAAGCCCGCAGCACAGGGACAAAAAGCCCCTCGTCAGTCTCCATCTTCTTAAACCTCCATGGATGCAAAACTCTTTTGGACATTCTGACTCGGTGACTTTGGTGACCACGTAGGCCAGCAGGGCCCTGTGCTGAGAAGCAGCACGCAACTGACATGATTTGGCTCAAAGTTGTGAAGACTTTCTTCACAGTAATTGAAGGGCATCATCTTAGTTTGGGCTGCCGTGACAAAAGTACTGTAGATTGGCGGCTTAAATATTGATTTTTCATAGTTCTGGCAGCTGAAAATTTGAGATAAAGGGGCTGGTAGATTAGGTGTCTGGCAAGGGCCCACTTTTGGGTTTGTAGGTGACATCTTCCTGCTGTGTCCTGACACGTGGAAGGGGCAAGACCCTCTGGGGTCTTTTTTATAAGGGCACTGATCCCATTCATGAGGCTCCACCCTGGTGACCCAATCATTTCCCAAAGGCCCCACCTCCTAACTGTGTCCCACTGAGGATTAGGTTTCAACATATGAATGGAGGGGGGCAAACATCCAGTCCATAACAAATATCAAAGGGGAAAAGCTTTTAAAAATCCTGTTTATCAGCAATCTCTGACAGCCCGTCCTTGTTCCTAGCTTGAGGGCTTCTGGCTTTCTGTCACTATTCCTTGCTTGGGGGTCTTGTGGCCTTTGTCAGGGCTTAGAGGTTGGGATTTACTGGCAGATATGGTATTTAGACTCCCTATTTGCCCTCATGGGAATGGCTGGAACACTTGGGACTGGTATCACCTTCCCCGAGCACCTGAAGATAATGTCTGCCCTTTGTGTTCTCAGAGGGAAGGAAAGGAGTGTGGTTTCTGGGTTCAGGGTCTAGAGAATTGGAGGGAAGGAAGACCTGAACACAGCTCGAGCTGATGCCCATCTTTGTGCCCAGGGTAGCTCTGCCTCTGAACCAGCAGTTGAGCTGACCTCGAGGCAGAGGGTTGGGCAGAGTGAGGTCAATGTCTCGCAGGATATAGTGAGATCTGGAAGCTGTGGCGGGTCGGGAGACTTTGAGGCTGAGTGTTATTTCAGAGCTGGGACAGTTGGGGTCTCAGAGAGCTTTCCCATCTGCTCAGTGGTAGTTGTACCAGGATCAGGCCAGGGGGAAATGGGTGATAACAGAAGGCTGAGGCCGAAAGGTATGTGAGAAGGGGCTGAGCCAGCTGAGGAGAGTGATCCCTGTCCTGACCCTGGTGAGAACTGCAGGAGCAGTCCCAAGGCAGAGGGGACCTGCCACCAA
This sequence comes from Nycticebus coucang, assembly GCF_027406575.1. Classification (NCBI taxonomy): domain Eukaryota; kingdom Metazoa; phylum Chordata; class Mammalia; order Primates; family Lorisidae; genus Nycticebus; species Nycticebus coucang. Next base: position 84,661,677 of record NC_069796.1, read on the forward strand.
GAGCTAAGTGGAGTTCACATGGGGACCCAGAAACAGTACCTAATTGGCATGCATTGGTACTGGACCTCACCTTCAGTCTGGATGGAGGCGGTCATTCCATGGTCCTTCCCCTCTCTGTCCTCACTGCCCTTCCCTGACAAAGCTAGGCCTGACCGGCCGGACATTCCTCTGGCCCTGTGTGGGAACGAGGTTGCTGCACTGGCCCCAGACTTTGGTACCTGTCCCTAGGTGTCTGCAGGTGGCTGCTCTGTAGCCTCGGGGCCTCAGCAGTGAGGAGTGTGTGTGTGTTTCTCTCTTTTGTTTTTAATGTTATACATTTTAAGTCCTGTGCCAGTGTGGGTGGGGGGGCAGGCATGATTTGTTTTTGAATGTTCCTGACCTCCCTCCCCCCGCCATTGTTTTGAGACTGTAATAAGGATAGCACTTAACTAAGCAGCTATAATAGGAAACAATTTCATAATCTAGGAAGCTGACATTGATAATCCCATCGGTAGTTAGTCAAGATTGACTGACAAGAAAAACGATTCCTCAGTTGTTTTTTTGTGTACTTGTACACCTGGTGGTAGCCTTTTATTTCAAAATGTGTAGTTATCTGCCTCTCTGCACATTGCTTTTCTTGACGTAGTTGCTGAAAAACAATCCTTACAGTAAAGAGTGGTTATTTTCAGCAGCCTTTAACAATGGAGAACATTTTTAGCTGGTGTCTGAAAGGTACCCATGAGTGCCTGGACAGAGAGTCTCTCGATCATATATAACTCTACAGACTTTCATTTTCCAGACTTGTTAGAAATGCCGTATTTTATGTATTGTTTAGCCCGATGAGACAAAGGATTTGAGCTTTAAACATTCGAACCCTAAAGACATCTTAAAACGTTAAGCAAAGAGATGTAAGAAGGATGTGTACAAACTTCATGGTAGGAATTGGCAGTTTAACAGTTCTTTGTTAAAAAAAAGAAGACAACCGTAATGTCCGAGCCGTGGAATCAAAGACAAAAATGTAATATAATCATCACAATCCTTAAGGCCCTGCATACTTTGCTAATCTGTTCATCTTGATCTTGATACAAACACACAGGAAAATCTTCTACTTCAGGGTGTGCGAGAGGATCTTAGGTGTTCCATGAGAAGTTTTAAAGATCATTAATTAAATTATTTGTGAAACAAGTTCCAAGCACAGTAAGTATGTTTTTTTTTTTTAAACTCTTTTCTTGATCAACAGAATTTAAATGTGCCGCAGAAAGTTTAACTATAGGTTCAAGTATGTCGTGAGATAAAAAAGGTTGAAAAACACTATTCTGGTTGCACTGAACCATAGCCATGATTGTTTTATTTTGGAGACTGAGAAGTCATTTTAAAAATTACAGTTACTTGCTTAAAATGTTAGTGTTAAAACCTACAAACCCTCAAAGGAGCAGCCTAGCATAGTTCTTAATAGCAGATTTTTTTTTTTCAGGTGAGGATACAAACAACCAGGTCATAATATTTGAATTTGTTGGGTGGCGCCTATGGCTCAAAGGAGTAGGGCGCTGGCCCCATATGCTGGAGGTGGAAGGTTGAAACCCAGCCCTGCCAAAAAACTGCAAAAAAAAAAAAAAAAAAAATATATATGTATATAATATATATATTTGAATTTGTTCATAGAGTCCCTCTCGTAGTTGTGTTCCACACCCAAAAGGTGTGCCATATACCCCTACTTTGTGCCCATTAAGTGGGAGCACCCCAAAGCTCCCCTATAACTCCTCCCTCATTCCCCCTTCCCCCAAGTTGAATTGAATTGAGTTTTTCTTCTATATGGGAGCGAATCAGATCTGGCTTCATATTAGTATCGGATGTTTGCTTTTCCATTTTTGTGATACTTTACTAAGAAGAATGTATTTCAACTCCATCCACTTTAATACAATAGATGTAAAGTCAACATCTTTTTTATGGCTGAATAGTATTCCATGGTATACACACTACACAGTTTGTTAATCCATCCTTGGGTTGGTGGGCACTTACATCGTTTCCACATCCTGGTGATTGTAAATTGAGCTGTGATAAAAAAATCTAGTGCAAATGTCTAAAAGGATTTTCTTTTCTTCGGGGTAGATGCCTAGTAGTGGGATTGTGGGGTCAAATGGGAGCCCTAATTTGAGTTCTTTGAGGATTCTCCATACTTCTTTCCAAAGAGGCTGTATTAGTTTGCAGTCCCACCAACAGTGTAAAAGTGTTCCCCTCTCTCCGCATCTGCTCCAGCATCTGCAATTTTGGGACTTTGTGATGTGGGCTAATCTTACTGGGAATAGGTGAGATCTTCGGGTGGTTTTGAGTCGCATTTCTCTGATGATTAGAGATGATAAATATTTTTTCATGTTTCTTAGCCATTTGTCTGTTCTCCTCAGAGAAGGTTCTGTTCATGTCTCTTTCCCAGTGATGGGGGGGCTCCTTTTTTGTTGATTAATTTGAGTTCTCTATAGATCCTAGTTATTAAACTTTTGTCAGATTCATAACATGAAAATATCTTTTCCTATACTAAAGATTATCTGTTTGCTTTGACCATTGTGTCCTTAGCTGTGCAGAAGCTTTCCAGTTTAATTAAATCCCACTTGTTTATTTTTGTTGTTGTTACTATTGCCATGGAAGTCTTTGTAAAATATTTTCCCAGGCTGACATCATTGGGAGTTTTTCCTACACTTTCTTCTAGGATTTTTATCATTTCATGCCTTAGATTAAAATCTTTTATCCATCTTGAATAAAATGAAAGGTGTGGGTCCAGGTACAGTCTTTTACCTATGGTCATCCAGTTCTTCCAGCATCATTTATCAAATACAGATTCTTTTTCCCAGTGTAAGCTTTTGTTTGGTTTATCAAAGATCAGATGGCTGTTGAGACACTGGTTTTATCTCTTGGTTTTCTATTTGGTTCCAAATGTCTATTTCTCTGTTTTTGTGCCAATACCATGCTGTTTTGATCACTGTGGACTTGAAATATAGCCTAAAGTCTGGTAGGGTGATACCTCCAGCTTTGTTAGCCAAATTGCCTTGGCTATGCAGGGTTTTTCCTAGTTCTATGCAAAGTAAAGAACTATTTTTTCCAGTTCTTTAAAGTATGATGTTGGTATTTTAGTGGGGATTGCATTGAATTTGTAGATTGCTTTGGGTAGAATAGACATTTTAACCATGTTGATTATTCCCAGCCAGGAGCATGGTATGCTCTTCCATTTGTTAATATCTTCTGCTATTTCTTTTTTTAGGGTTTCATAATTCTCTTTGTAGAAGTCCTTTACCTTTTTTGTTAGGTATATTCCTGCATTTCATTTTCTTTGGAGCTACTAGGAAGGGAATTGTGTCTTTAATTAGTTTCTCAGCTTGGCTGTTGTTGGCATATACAAAGGATACTGATTTGTGGATGTTGATCTAGTAACCCGCAAATGTTACTGTATTTCCTCATCGCTTCCAGGAATCTTGTGCTAGAGTTTCTGGGATTCTCTAAGTATAAGGTCATATCATTGACAAAGAGCAAGAGCTGGATCTCCTCTGCCCATTTGGATGCCCTTTATATCCTTCTCTTGCCTGATTACCTTGGCTAGAACTTCCAGCACTACTGTTGAATAGTAGTGGAAATAGAGGACATCCTTGTCTGGTTCCAGTTCTAAGTGGAAAAGCTTTAAGTTTTATTCCATTCAGTGTGATATTAGCTGTGGGTTTGTCACAGGTGGCTTGAATCAGTATAACAAATGTGCCACCTACACCTATAGTCTTGAGTGTTTTTAGTAGAAACAGTTGCTGAATTTTATTAAATGCTTTTTCTGCATCTACTGAGGGGATCGTATAGTCTTTGGTTTTGCTTTTTTTGATGTGGTTAATTACATTTATATATTTGCATATGTTAAACCAGCCTTGTATCCCTGGGTTGAAGCCTATTTGATTGTGATTTATAATTTTTTTAATGTGTAGCTATAATCTATTGGCTAAGATTTTGTTGAGTATTTTTGCATCTATATTCTTTAGTGAAATTGGTCTATAGTTGTCCTTTTTTGTTGGGTCTTTTCCTGGTTTTGGTATCAGGATGATGTTTGCTTCATAGAACATGTTGGGGAAGGTTCCTTTCTTCTCAATGTTTGGGAATAGTTTCTGCTATATTGGTTTCAGCTCTTCTTTGAAGGTTTATAAATTGTGGTATGAAGCTATCTGGTCCAGGGCATATTTTTGTTGGAAGATTTTTTTTATTGTTTCTTTTATCTCAGTGCTTGATAGTGATCTGTCCCTGAGATCGATTTCTTCTTGGTTAAGTCTAGGAAGAGGGCGTGATCCCAGGTATTGGTCCATTTCTTCCACATTGTGAAATTTGGGGGCATAGAGTTTCTTGTAATAGTCTGAGATAATCTCTCATATCTCTGTAATACCTGTTTTATTTCCACTTTTTAATTTCTTGTTGAGGTTATTAGAGATTTTACTTTTCTGTTTCTAGTTAATCTGGCCAAAGGTTTATCAATTTTAATTATTTTTTCAAAGAACCAACTTTTTGTTTCATTAATTTTCAGAATGATTCTTTGGTTTTCAATTTCATTTATTTATGATTGAATTTTGGTTATCTCTTTTCTTCTGCTGGGTTTGGGGTTGGATTGCTCTTCCTTTTTGTTTCCTTAATATGCTTCATTAGATTACTGATGTGCTCTCTTTCTGCTTTTTAGATGTAGGCATCTAATGCAATAAATTTACATTTTAGGACTGCTTTTGAAATATCCCACAAGTTTTGGTAACTTGTAGCTTCATTGTTGTTATGTTTGAAGAATTTAACCATTTCCTCCTTTATCTCTTCCTTGACCCGACTGCCATTCACCATAAAGTTGTTTAATTTTCATGACTTTGTGTGGGGATGTAAATTTTTGTTGGAGTTGAGTTCCACCTTTATTGACTTGTGGTCTGAGAAGATACAAGGTATAATTTCAATCCTTTTAATTTTTTTGAGGTTTGATTTGTATCCTAGGATATCATCTATTTTGGAGTATGTTCTATGGGCTGACAAGAAGAGCATACATTCCTTAGCTTTGGGATTGTGTGTTTTGTATATGTTCTGTTAAGCCCATTGTTCTATGGTCACATTTAAGACCCCTGTAGCTTTGTTTAGTTTCTGTTGAAAGGATCTGTCCAATTCTGTGAGAGGAGTGTTAAAGTCCCCAGCTATTATGGTGTGATGGGATATCATATTGCTCAGACCTGTCAAGGTGTATGTCATAAATTTGAGAGCATTTAAGTTGGGTGCATAAATATTTAGAATTGAAATGTCCTTTTGTTGTATTGTTCCCTTGACCAGTATGAAGTGACCATCTTTGTCTTTCTTTATTTTAGTTGCTTTAAATCTACTTGTATCTGAAAATAAGATTGCAACTCCTCCTTTCTTATGATTTCCATTTGCCTGAAATACTGTTTTCCATCCCTGTACCTTGAGTCTAGATTTGTCCTTCAAGGTTAGGTGTGTTTCCTAGAGACAGCATATGGATAGCGTATGCTTTTCTTTATCTAATCTCCCAGCCTGTGCCTCGTCAGTAGGGAATTCAATCTATTAACATTTATTGAGAGAATCGATAAGTGTGGTGGAGTTCTAGTCATCTTATTTTGTGAAAGACTATTGCTTAGTTTTATCCTTTGCACCATTGTAGAAGCTAGGTTTTGTCCTTTCGTTTCTGGGTGTTTACTTTGGTGGTCCATTGTGATGGTCAGTGTAGAGAATAGGTCTAAGTATTTCCTTTAGAGCTGGTCTTGTTGTGGCAAATTTTCTCAGTGTTTGCATGTCAGTAAAAGATTTGAATTCTCCATTGATTTTGAAGCTTATTTTAACAGTATAGAGAATTCTGGGCTGAAAATGGTTTTTTTTAAAGAAGGTTAAAGGGGGTGGTGCCTGTGGCTTAGTGAGTAGGACACCAGCCCCATTTACTGAGGGTGGCAAATTCAAACCCGGTCCTGGCCAAACTGCAACAACAACAAAAATATAGCCGAGTGTTGTGGCAGGCGCCTGTAGTCCCAGCTACTCGGGAAGCTGAGGTAAGAGAATTGCCTAAGCCCAGGAGTTGGAGGTTGCTATGAGCTGTGTGATGTCATGGCACTCTACCAAAGGTGATAAAGTGAGACTGTGTTTCTAAAAAAAATAAATAAATAAAAAAAGGTTAAAAGTAGATGATCATTCTCTTCTGGCTTGGAAAGTTTCAGCTGAAAAGTCCATTGTCACCCTGATGGATTTGCCCCTGTAGGTCAGTTGGCACTATTCCTGGCTGCTTGCAGAATTTTCTCTTTTGTCTTGACTTTGGACATGTTTATGACAGTGTATCTTGGAGATGCTCTGTTTGTGTGGAGATGACCTGGGATTTGATACCCTCTAAAAGGAGTGTTTCAGGATCTTTAGTAAAACTTGGGAAATTTTCATTTATGATATCCTTCAGTAGGGCTTTCATTTCTTTGGGACATTCTTCTTCCCTTTCAGGGATCCCTATAATTCGTATGTTTGAACACTTTATAAAGTCCCATGATTCTCTGAGTGAATGTTCTCTTCTTCTCTCTTCTTTTTTGCCTCTTTAACTACCTGAGTTAGCTCATGAACTTTATCCTTTAGCTCTGAGATTCTTTCTTCTCCATGGTTTAATCTGTTATTGTACTTTTTACTGCATCTTTAAGTTCCCTGATTGACTCCTTTGTTTCCTTAAGTTCTGCTATATATCCTTTCTATATCTTCATATCTTTCATCCATTTTTCGGTTCTGGTTTTCCACTTTCTTGTCAATTCCCTTTATGGCCTTTACCATCCATATTTTAAATCCCTTTCTGTCATTTCCATTACTCCCTTATAGGTGGAGTGCTCTGCAGTAGCTGCCTCATGGTCTCTTGGGGGAGGAGGTTACTCTGTTTTGGTTTTACATGGTGCCAGGATTTTTCTGTGGTTCCTCGCCATGTGTGTTTTCTTCTTGTTCCTTCCCTTACTTTTTCCTTCTCACTGTCTCCTTTGCTTTGAATTACTTTGTCTCAGAGCTTAGGCGTTGAAGGAATAGAAGGGTAAAGAGCTAGCAGGAAGAAAGAAGAGGAAAAGAAAGAAAGAAAAAACAAACAAACAAAACTAAAAAGAATGGGGTGAAAGCAAGGAATTGGAGAAAAGGAGAGAAGAAGGACAGAAAGAGAGAAAGAGAGCAACAGGAGAAGTGGTGTTTTTCGTCAGGGTGCTATGGGCCCCACCCACAACCCCAGGACTTTGAGGGCAAGCAGGGAAGGTTCCTTGATGCCAGGAGCTTCTTACCAGCCTGAGCAAAAGCAAGACCCCATTTCCACCAGATATAGAAGAGAAAGAAAAGTAAAAAGATAAAAACAAAAAGAAAATGAAAAAAGAAAAATTGAGCAGTATGTCACAGTGGGGATCAGACAATACTGTCTTTCTAAGGGCCAAAGCTAGAAGGACACCCTGGACTGTGAGCGCATAATCTCCTGGAGCCAGACTCCTGCCAGAGAGCACAGATTCTTGCTGGCATAGTCCAGGTTCAATTTCTGGTTCTGATACTTACTAGCTGTGGGAAGCTGGTATATTGTTCCTTGATTTCCTCATTTGCAGGATGAAAAGGATAATCATAGCTAAGTTGTTGAATTGTTGTGGAGATTAAATGGGCAGCTATTATCTGCACTTAGAACAATGCCTAAACCTTTTAAGAACAATGTGAATATTTCTTTTTATTATTAATCCCTTTCCATGGTACCACACTACCAGCAATGCTGGAGTTTTAATAGGATGGGTGAAATGTGAGTACAATGAAGAAACCTCTCACAAATGCACTTGCTAATCAAACTAGATTTTTTATTAATTTAATTATATGATAAAGGGTCAAGAGGGCAGAAAATGGAATATTTTCTTAGAGCATCAATTTTAATTTAAAAGCTGTATTATGCTTCATAATTAAAAATTTATGCTTTTTGCAAGGCGTGATGCAAGTGTAGCAATAAAGTTGTAGTTTTTTGGTTAAGCTGCTTTGTGTTCTGCCTTAACTTTCTGGGAAATTGGTTAATTTCCTATTATTTTATGGGAATTTGAATAAAAATTTTGGACAAACATTGATCCATATATAGCACCTTTTAGATAGGGAAACACTCATTATAGGTACGAATTCGTTCTTTGGTTTACTTGTGGTTGTTTGAGTTGTTTGATCATCCGAACTCTCAGTAGTACTAAAGACCTTCAGGATACTCTGAACTCTGCCAGCAAGCTCAGAATGGTATTGGTATTTGTAACTTGGAATCTGTTATCGTGACCCTGTTCATTCCAGGTGAGCTTATGCTCAGACATGGTAATGGATTGGGATTGCACAGATAACTTGCCTCTTAAAAAGGCGTTTCCTTTTCTTGGGGTAAAAAGCAGCTTTATTGATGTATAATTGATAAATAAAAGTCTGCACGTAGGTATTTAATGTGTACAATTTGGTGAGTTTCATCACTTGCAAACACCCGTGATACTACCACCACATCAAAGGAGTAGACCCATCCAGCACCTCCCAAAGTTTCTTTGTCTGCTTTCATGATAATAACACTTGACATCAGTCTATCCTCTTAACGAGTTTCGAAGTGCACACTGCTGTATGACTATGTGCACAGTGTTGTACAGCAGAGCTCTAGGACTTACTCATCTGGCATGACTCAAACTATACCAGGGGAACGACAGCTCCCATTTGCACCTCCTTAGCCCCTGGCCACCACTGTTGTGTTACCTGCTTTCATGCATTTGATGATTGGAGACAAGTGCATGCATGCTGTATTTGTCCTGGGATGGGCATTTTTTTTCTTTTTTTTGAGACAGAGTCTCACTAAGTCGCCCTGGGTAGAGTGCTGTGGCATCACAGCTCACAGCAACCTCAAACTCTTTGGGCTTAAGTGATCTCTTGCCTCAGCCTCCCAAGTAGCTGGGACTACAGGCTATTTTTTGGTTGCAGTTGTTTTTTGTTTTTTTTTTTGTTGTTGTTGAGGCAGGGTCCCACCCTATGCCCCTGAGCAGAGTGCAGTGGGCGTGGTAGCTCACCGCAACCTCAGACTCAGGCTGTGGGCACCCTGCTGCCTCAGCCTCTGGAAGCAGCCGCTGGGATTACAGGCGCCCGGCTGGGTTTTTCCATTTTTTTCATGAGTCGGGGTCTCACTGTCGCTCAGGCGAGTCATGAACTCCTGAGCTCAAGCAATTCTCCCTCCTCAGCCTCCCACAGTGCTGGGATTACAGGCATGAGCCACTGCACCCGGCTGGTTGCAGTTGTTGTTGTTTAGCAGGCCCGGGCCAAGCTTGAACCCACCAGCTTCAGTGTACATGGCCAGCGCCCTACTCAATGAGCTACAGGTGCTGAGCCCCTGGGCTTATTGCAGCATGCAAGTGTGTATAAGTGTGGTCACCAACTTGGATGTGCAAGACAGGCCTGTGTCCTTTGCATCTTTTGAGAGCCCCATTGTATTACAACCAAGTGTTAAACGGGTACAGGAAGGGTGGTAGATTTTAAGCAGGTGCATGAAGTGAAGGAAGTCTATATAGATGCAAACACTCTTTAGTCGGGCTGTACCAACTAAGTCCACGTTCCCTACAGGTGGGGGCTCCAGAAGTGGGGCCCAAGGTTAAGGTATTGGGCCCATGTACCCCTCCAAGCCTTACCCTCTCTGTATACCTTTATTCACAGCCTTTGGGGTTATAACATCAGATGTGTGTATTTGAGGTATATTTAAGGCCGGGTTTCTCCCTGACTTCTAAGAAAGCAGCCCCTGGAGTGCACAGGTGAATGGCCATGAGATATGCCCATGCTTTTTGCACAATGTACCGTAGAGCAGCATCTCAGAGTTGAGACCCTGACGGTGCCTGGGGCTGGTGGGCACTCCTGATACCTACCGGCTCCACACTTTCTAGTAGTCCCACCCTGCCTATCAGCCTGCCCCTCCACCCCATCCACTTGCCTGCTCTGCTTCCCCTACCCCCATCCTGCCCATGGCCTGCAGGCCCAGCCTGCTGGACCGCCTCTGGCTAAACCACTTAATCCGGTGATATATTTCCTCTGGCAGGCTGAGCCCATCGATCCTGACTCTCAGGGATTTGATTACAGTGTTTTCTAACAAAGTCAAAAGCAGATTTCCATTAGAGGTTTATAGTTAAGTAATTATGGTGCTTTGGTGCTGTGTGCCAAGGCACAGGAACATACGGGGTAAAGATGTCAAGAGAAAAGGTCAGAGAATTAAATTTGAAAGAATGAAGGTGAGCGTTAGCAGGAGAGGCCTGGCTGACTGGGGCTCCCAGAGGGCGGAGAACCGTGAGAAAGGGGAGTTGTAAAAAATGAGCCATTTCACGCTTAATTACCATTTCCCATAAGGTACTTAGGGAGTGATGATGCACACTGAACTTGGACAATTAACATAATTAAACATTCATGGTGCCTGTGGCCCATTTCCTGCCTGGGGATATCTTTGGAAGCAGAAGTGAATTCTTTCTTCTTGGAGGTGATTTCAAGAGCAGGTGGGGGGAGGGCTTCCTATAGGGGTGGGCCTTTGGCGATGCCACCCTGACCCTGCATGAGTGGGGCAGGACCCCTGTAAAGAGCCTCTGCTGGTGGCAACTGGGGGCTGGGGAAGGTTGGATGCTGCCAACCTGGAATTGCTTCTCCATTGGTAGTGGGGAAGGGGTCTGTTGTCTATGGGCTTGCCCATATTTTGGTCAGTTCCAAGCCACTTGAATCTGCATCTCTGGCTGTCCCCTCCTTCCTTCTACTCTGACTGAAAGCTGTAAGGACTTCCTTGCCTTCTTTGGACCTTTTATGTGCTTTTTACTCTGAGGCCTGTTTCCAGGCCTGTGTTGCCAGTTCAGAAAGGGAGAGTGGCTTGGTTGTGTTGCAATCAGAAGGTGGCCTTGCTGGGATCAGACCCAGGGCACCTGCTGATGTGTCTACTAGCCTCTCAGGTGTGGGCGGGGTCTCACCAGACTGGCCGAGGGTATCCCAGGGTGGTTGTGCTCCGTTGAGACTCCCTCCAGACTTTGACAGTCCTAGCTTCTTCCTTGTGAGGGACAGCAGGTTTCCTAATTCCAGGGTGGTAGCCCTTGAATAAAATGACAGGTGAAGAAGGCACTGTTCGGGCCTGTAGCCTCATAGGGGCTCCCTCAAAGGCACTGGGACAGGACAGCAGAGTAGGGGACATGAGCTGGGTTTTGTTGGTTGGACTCTGTTGGTCCCAAGGGCAAGGACAGCAGACCCAGGCACATCCAGGAGGTGGTTGGGCTGGAGAGGCCTCTAGGTCCCGGCCCCCCAGCCGTTGCTGCCCTGAGCACAGAGGCATCCAGCAGATGCAGGGCAGAGGCTGCGCTGGGCATGCAGGTCAGTGGCAGGGACTTGTCCGTGTCATACCGTCACCTCTGTGCTGGCCTTTGGGCGGTGGCACATGAAGGGAGGAGGAGCTGGGGCACCAGGGGCCTTGGGCTGTGGTTAGTCTGTCCTGGGGACCGAGCTGGAGTCAATAATAACTTTGTCTGGCACCTGTTTGTAGCCACCTCAACTAAGAGGCACTTCTTCATCTTAGTCATCCCAGGCCCCCCCCCCCCCCCGCCCGCCGCACAGTCTGGCCTCCCCAGCTTACCCTCCTGCCCCCCTCCTTTCTGGGCCCTGGGCCCTTCCTTCCTCAGTGCCCTGTGGATGTCAGCCCTCTGGTCCCCAACAGGAGCTTCAAGCGCAACATGCTCCAAACAGCTTGCCTTCCTCCTGCAGGGCGCTCCCGAGGTCCTCCTTGCTGGGAAAGGTTCCTGGTCACTGGCTGCCTGTTCAGATCCATCTCTCAGCCCTGTGGCTGGCTGTGGACCCACCTCTCATCTTCCTGTGCTCATCCTTCATAGCTCCTGCCCGCCCCTCCGCATTCTCACCCCACCGCAGCCAGGGCTTCCCTGAGCCCTCCAGTCTCCCAAGCATCCTTGTCTCCAGTATGAGTTGCTGCTCCTTTTCACAGCATGGCCAAACCTACGGCCTTCTCCCTGCTCCCCTGTCTCTCCTTGGCCTTCTGTCTGCATAACCCCGGCTTTCCTCACTCACCACGTCAGGTCACCCACTGCACTTTGGGTCCTGCAGCACCCATGGTCAGGGTCACTCTTCCCACTCTGCCTACCTCTTGGCCCTCCTGCGGGCTCAGGTTCTCTATCCGTGTCTGGGCACCGCAGGCCTGGAGGGTGTCTAGGAGGGGGCTGGATCCACTCACTCTGTGACCTAACCCCAGTTCCCCGCCCCTTGCCCCCATCCCAAGAGTGCACTGACTGAGCGACAGGCCAACAGGCTCCCAGGCCCCTCATCCCAGCAGGTCCAGACCCTCAAAGGGCTCCCACCCAGGCCCCCACAACCTTGCCAGCGCCCAGACTTAGGCCAGACCAAGGATGCCTGGCGGGCAGCTCCCTCAGTCTGCAAAGTGTACAGCCCTTTGTACACTTTTGGGGGGGGGAGCCCCCTCTGGGCGGGGGATCCCTCTGCCCCCACCCTGGGGGAAGGTCCACTCCTGGTCACTTGAGGTTCTGGTTTTTCCTGCCTGAGCATAGCTTGCACTAGGACTGGAATCTCTGGCCCAAAGGATTTTGTGTTGTGTGTATATATATGTTTTCATTTCTATAATTTTTCCGTGAATGTTATCATGTTCTAGTATTCTATCCTGCCTTTGCTACTTTGCATCACAATCTTGGAGATTTTCCATTCTGGAACTTTATGGATTTGCCAATTCCTTCTGTGTCGTAGTTTATTTTTCTCAACACATGCCCTGATCCACATATTTTTATTTTGACAATCTGATGTAGGTATTTCATGTTTGTTAAAGCTACTCATTTTCTTTTCTGAGAGCTGTCCATTCATACCGTTTGTTCACTCCCCTTTTGGATCACTGAACTATTTCTTATTGATTTGTAGAAACACTTTACATATTAAGGAGGTTAGTCCTTTGTCTGAAGTGCACATGATGTTGGGTGAGTCCTGGGCTGTGTGTGAGACTAAACTAAGATCCCATAAAAGAGAGGAGAAGACTGGTGCACATTTAGTGTTTGTTGCTGTGTGGATAACCGGAGAGCATTTATTGGGCTCCTGTGTGAGGATGCTGCAATAAATCACACCCATGAGGAGCTGTCTTCAAGAAGGGAAAAGGGACGTGGGTAAACAAATAGGGTATGGGGAACTTGGGCCAGGAAGCTTCAGCCACTATGGGGATGGAAGGCAGGTGGACTCACTCTGGTGTCAAAACCTGACTGTCCTTGAGGGCTCTCTGGATGGGAGGAGCTGGGCATGCAGGGTGTGGAGCTGAGGTTGCAGACTGAGCTGGGAACCTGAGCTTTGGCTCCTTTTCTAAGCATCTCAGTGCTTATGTTATTTGTGTATTGCCTGCCAACTTTACATTCAAATCCAGATTTCTGGCTTCTTAACAAAAATCAGAAGGCCCTTCCACGTGGACCTGTACCCTCCTAGCCACTGCCAGCTGCCTCAGGGAGGAGAAAGCCTGCCCAGCTGCCACCTCTCATGCCCCAGTCCTCAGGCCACACTGACTCATGGCTTTTCTTATGAGAGTGAAATATTTCTTAGTTAAGAGGAATAAATAAAAGATAAACCAAGAGGGCTGCATGTGTCAAGGGAAAAAGGGAAGAGAGCATATTTCTTTCTGGAAATGCAGACCGTTTCTCAATGTTAAATGTGTAAACAAAGTGTGTGGGGCAGAGAGACGGTGCATTGTGAAGCACGCACGCCTGCCTAGCTACTGTCTGGCTCAATGGGCACCTGCGGGTCGAGGGTCAGGGAGGCCCCAGGTGGGAGTTGCCTTGGCATGAGGCATGACCCGAGGCCCATGCAGAAGGAGACGCATTGTTAGGCTGATAGGTGCAGTTGTTGGGGTGTGCCAGGAGCCATGGCGACAACTTCCAGGGACAGGGGAGAGGTCGGACAGCATGTGCCCACTGCAGGTGCACAGTGGGCACTTGCAGCGCCTGCTGCTGCCTCCACGTGCCTCCTGTGCTCTCTTGTCAGAGAAGACCAGGGAAGAAATAGACGTGCTGTCTGATGCGCCATAGCCAACTGCTCCTGCCATGAGATGTATACACTGCGGCTGCCTCCATGCCTGGGGCTGTCCCTGCTCCACCCGGCCTCAGCTGGCTCATAAGTAGCATGAGGATAACATTAGTTCTCCATTTGTCCAACAGGTGTTTTGCACGTCAGTTTATTTATTTACTTTGCCAAGGCCCATGTGGGTTCCTGGGGACTTGGAGAGCAGTCAGGCCTTAATCTTCCAGTTACCCGTGGAGCACATGTGTGTGTGTTGTGTGTGCTGCGTGCGTGTGCGGTGTCTGATCGGCAAGCTGGCGAACTATGATGATGGCTCTGCCCAGAGTGCCCTCATGGAGGTGAGGCTGCCTGGCAGACAGTCGTTACTGAAATACTTGACGAGTGAATGAACAGTGAGGAGTGAATGGAACTGCAGGCTTTGGGGGCCAGAGACACTAACTCCACTGGTGAAGGGCACGGGACCAGGCAGGCAGGCAGGACCTGTCCCCAGTAGGAGGAAAGTTAGGGTGGGACCTGGAAGGAGAAACAGGGTTTGCCAGGCAGAAGGTGAAGGTGACAGCGGGTCAGCCATTCTGGGGCGGGTGCTGCTGCCCCGGGGGACCACTTGCCAGCCTCAGAGGGGAATCAGGGCAGGGCTAGAGCCAGGACACGGCACGCAGGGCTGCACCACTGGATTGGCCACTCACCCAATACATCTCAGTAAACTGGCTGCTACCTGGCAGGGTTCCGTGAGCTTTCAAACAAGAAAAGGAAACCACAAACCTTTCAGAGTAAAATCAGGATGATTTTTGTAGCCTCGGCCTGGCCAGGGCCTGTCTTCTGGAGCCCTGGGGTCTCAGAGTAGCCAGGGCCTGGCAAGCTGTGCAGGAATGGAGCCTCTCTCTCCCCTCCCTGGTTCCCTGGGTGGCCCCAGGACCTGGCCTAGAGTGCGTTCCCACCTGTCCTCCCACCCCACTTTGTTAGGAAAGGCCCCTGTGAGGCTGCCTCTGGGATTAAATTTACAGTATTCAGCACTTGCTCTGATTTCTGATTTCCTCCCTGCTCTAAGAGGGGCTGATCAAATTAAGCCCCGTCAACACTGGTCTGACAGCAGGCTGGATGCTATGTGGGGGGCGTGGTGAACCTGGGCTGCAGGGCATAGGGGAGCCCTTCCCTCCTTGACTGCAGCTGGGGCATTTCCAGGACAGGAAGCATCATGGAGGGATTGGGGTCCACCTGGGCCAGTCAGTGACCCCACCCTAGTCCTGGGCTTCCGGATGCCCAAGTGCACAGAGGAAGGCCAACAGGGGTGAGACCCCAGACCCTGCAGGGTTGGGTGGGGTGGTCAGGGCTGAGAGCGGTGGCTACATGGGTTGCCTCACAGCGCACCCCTGTGGCAGGGGCAAGACTGATGGAGGCTTTTGTGGCCCATGAAGGGCAGGAGAGAAGCCAGAAAGAAAGAAGGGACAGGCCTGGGCTTGCCCTCAGGTGGGGCTAGAGCAGAGGAAAGGGGCATATGGCTTAGGAGGGGATAGAGGGCTGGGGAAGCTCTGGATGTGAGCTGGGTAGGACATGTGGGGCTCTCCTCTGGGCAGCCCTAGCAAGCCAGGCTGCTGCTTGCCACTAGGGACCCTCTGTCCCCCACTAGAAGCACAGGGGCATGGGGAGGACCTCAGGGTGGATCTCCTGGACTGCTGGTCAAGAGAGGAATAGGGAGGAATGGGGCAGTCCTGGTCATTGCTCCTTGGGCAAGCCCTGGACACAGAGGGCATGAGGAAGAGCAGGCAGCAACCTGGCTCTCCTGGCAGAGCCCTGCCCCTCCTGGCTCGCCCAGTGGGGCCCTCTGTGTGTCTCTGTATTTTTGCACTCCCCCTCCCCCGAATGCTCTTATCAACATGGTCCAGGTGACCGGCACCCCTCTGCTGTGCAGGGCATCCAGCGCCAGGGCCCAGTGGCCCCAAAAACAGACCCCCCCAGTGTCTCACTAATCCTGTCCAGCACACGCTGCCATTTAGAGCAGCCACAGTTTCAGTTACTAAGAAGACACCAGTAAGGCGAGCACAAGGCCCAGCTGGGTGGTTAGGGGTCCGGCTGCTCTGCAGCATCCAGCGAATCTTTCCTGTATCTCCCAGTCCTGTCAAAGCCCCAAGTGTCAGGCTGTTGATTGTTTTAACTGTGGCTGAAAGTGCAGTGCGTCCTTGTGCCCCAGGGTCACAGTAGTGTGACTCTGCTAAACAGGTCCCTGGTTCCTTCAGCTCACTCTTGTGTGCTGGGCCCAAATGCAGCTCCTCCGAGAGGTCTGTCAGAGGCTTGGGGTGCAGTGGGCCAGCTGGATGCTGCAGTCAGACAAGAGTGCCTGTTGCCTGCCGTCCCCGGCTGTGTTCCCTCCTCTGTGTAAGAGGGATCCCGTGCCCACCTACTGGCTGCTGTGAAGAATAAATGGGGGGATGTTTGTCAAGCCCCCAATGTCCAACATGGGGTGTGACAAGGTATCTAGAGAATTCTTCCTGCTGGGAAGGTGGCCTGGTGGTACAGTGTGGAGAAGCGTGTGACTGGCCCCAGCAGGCCAGGGGGCTGCAGGAGGAGGGCTGGCAGCAGAGGCCGGCCAGTCCTGGGCTGGGGAGGAACTGGGACAGGTGTCTGAGAACCCTGCACCCAGCTCATGCAGGGCCTGGTAGCACCAGCCCCTGGGACCACATGCACGTGTTGGCAGCAGGCCCCTCCAGAAGGACCAGGATCCCTCCTCTGTAGTCCCCTTGCTCACCCTGTCTGACACAGTGTCCAGTGTCCAGTCCTGGGCTTAGCACCTGGGAAAATGAAGGGCTGACAAGGGAGACTGCAGTTGGCAGGGAGAGAGAAATGCCTTGGCACTTGGATTGGGAGAATGTGGAGACTGACGAGGTGGCAATCCTGCTGGCAGCAGGTGCCTGGGCAGTGCTGAGGGGACAGGGCAGGCTGAGTAAGCCTTGCCCTGGCATGCTGTGCCCCAGGTGAGCAGCGCAGCTGGAAGGGCAGGGAGTGTCCAGTCCTGGGCATTCCAAGTGTGAGGTGCCAGAGGCCTTTTGGGAAAAATGCCAGGAGGCTGCCAGATGTCCAAATGAGGGACTTGGAAGCACGTGCCAGGCTGGCGACAGGGATTTCCCGCCTGTGACATGCTTTGATGGGCTGTGCAGGGAGAGAAGCCTCTGGGCCGAGTAAATATTTTCTTTTAAAGATCTGCCAGTCTCTCCACTGGCTCCCACCCTCTGGCCTCTGCGTGCTGGGCAGTGCAGTGAGGAGACCTTTGGGCCGGTTCCCCTTCCCCAGGCTGACTGCCCAGCAGAGAAGAGGCTCTTGGCCTTGGAGGCTGCGGCTGGTCCCGGGGGCCCTCCCAGTTGAGCAGGTGTTTGGCAGGGGGAAGGAGTCAGCTGGGTCCGGCTCCCTGCCCTGGCTTCTGAAGGCCCCTGGCTAGGCTGTTGAAGGAGCTTTTGTGAATCTTTGGAACAGGTTTGGGCCGGTGGGGAGGACTGCAGAAGCCTCTGGAGGGTGGCACTGTGGGCACAAGCAGGTAAGGAGAAGCCCAGGCAATCCCTGGAGGGCAGGAGTTCAGGGATCTTATGGAGCCTCTGTGTGAGGGGCATAAGACAATAGGTGCTGGGCCCTGCTGCAGGAAGCCTTGAAGGGGTTCCCAGAGCTCCTGTCATCAAGCATGGCCCTGCTGGCTCAGGTCCAACCTCAGTGGCCTCACGTCTCTGCTAGGCCATGTGGCATCACTTCCCATGGGCGTGCATTTGGGGGCTGAACCAGAGTCTGGCCCTTTGCTGGCCAGAGACCTTACATACCCAGCAGGCTTTCTGCTTACTCCTCACTGGGGTCCATCCTGGAAGTAAGAGGCATAGCACAGGGCAAAACAGTGGCACGGGCTGAGGCCTTAATCGTGTTCTGTGTCTGCAAAACCAAACCATGGTGTCTAGCTTAGGCCAACACATAGGGTTGCGTGTGTGTGTCAGTGGGGTGTCATGTTAGGATTCTGTGGTTGCAAGAGTCAAATGAATTGACTCCAAGAGCTGGGAAGTCCACGGGTATATCAGCTTCAGCCACAGCTGGCGGTGGGCACCTAAGTGGTGTTGCTGGCCCTTGGTCATCTCTCCTCTTTGTATCTCAGGGGACAAAGAGGCAGCCAGTCGCCTCAGGATCACATTTTATCAGCTAAGCAACCCCGCAGAGAGAAAAGTGAAGGAGCTTATCTTCCTATGTACACTGACAAATGGCATTGGGTTTCATTGTCCCAGCTGGGCCACGCGGACACTGCTGGAGCTGGCGGTGCTCCAGTGGGATTGGATTCCCCTGAGACATGTGGGTGGGAGTGGGGAGGGTGGATCACCAAAGTAAAACAAAGGAGCAGTGCCCAGAAGGGGGCAGGTCATCACATTGCATGCCTACAGATGGCTCTGTGAGGGCAGGTTGGCGCTGGGCATGCCAGGATGTTCCACGCTTACCGCTGGAGAGTGCCCTTTACCTTCTGTCCTGGGAGAGCGTGTTCTGAGGACCGGCCCAGAGAGAGCAGCCAGGCAAAGTTTTTTCCTCCTTCTCCAGAGCTCTATTTTTCTCCCTGGAATGTTGAGCAGACCTGGGGCTGGAGTGTCCGTGTGTGGGCAGCCCATTCTATGGTAGTCCAGATCTCCTCTCAAAGATTTGGTGCAGCTGTTACTAGTACAGTCTTGACCGGCAGGCTGGGAGCCCCTCCCTATTCTGTCCCCCCTCGGGTCGTAAAAATGACATTGGATGAGCTGCGTCTGTTGGAGTTGCAGAAATTAATTCAGATTTGGTAATAAAATTATAAAGGGCTGGGATGAAATAATCACAATGAGCTTCTTTTAATAAAGCTCACCAGTGGGGCTCTGTGCTGATGGCCCCCATGGGGCTGAGCCTGCGTTCTGCCTCCCAGAGCCTCCAAAGTGCCTGCCTGCTTCCAAGCAGGGCTTTCTGCTAGTCCTGATTATGCTTTTACATAAACATATCTTAATGATCATCTTTAGGGGAATGTGCAGCCATGGACTGATTGTCTCTAGGTTGTTATCAAAGGGAGGGGATGACCTTCCTCCAGATGACCTCGCCTGGGGTTGGGGGTCTTGGTGTGGTCCTGGAGGCTGCTGGTGCAGGCCTGGCAGTGTTGTGAGCAGCAGCAGGGTGGCTTTCTGACCTCAGTCTAGTTCCCCAGCCTTCATTTCCTTTCCTGAGCAACCTGGAGCTTCCTGCTCTGCAGGGCAGTTGTAAAGATTTACATTTGGGGACTTCTGAGCACAGGGAAGGGAAATTGATTTGTTCTCATCTATGTGGTTGAAGGGTTCGGGCAGCGGCATGGCATCTGTCTGTGTGCCAGGCACTTTTGCAAGTGTGCCCATCACCTCATGCTTGTCCCCTAGACTAGCGAGTGTGCCTATCCACCCTCACACTCAGTCAGCAGAGGCTGGGAGAGTGAAAGGCAGCTCATGGGGCATAGGACAACCATGGAGGGGCCTGGAAAAAAGCCCAGGTCTTAGAGCCCAAAGCCTGCCCAACAGTGAGATCATAAAAAAGCATTTAGGGCCAGGTACAGTGTCTCGCACCTACAATCCTAGCACTCTGGGAGGCTGAGGTAGAAGGATTGCTTGAGGTCCGGAGTTTGAGACCAGCCTGAGCAAGAAGGAGACCTCATCTCTATGAAAGAATAGAAAACTTAGTTGGGTATGGTGGCTGGTGGCTATAGTACCAGCTACCTGGGAGGCTGAGGTGGGAGGATTGCTTGACTCCAGGAGTTTGAGGCTGCAGTGAGCTATGATGACACCACAGCACTCTATCCAGGGTGACAGAGTAAGACTGTCTCAAAAAAAAAAAAAAAAAAAAAAAAAAGCAGTTAGGCTTATTTTCTTGTAGAACTTCCATGACTTTATTTTAGTCATCCATCTACCTGGAATTTGTTTTTGCTCAAGGTAAGAATTTGATCTTTTCGTCCTAACCCGTTATCGTAACCTTATTAAAACAAACAAAAGCCATTTACCCCCAGACCTCTCTCTTTCTTCCCTTTTTTCCTGCACTGAGCAACCATTCTAAGGCGATTGAAGAGCATCCTTCTGATAGTGCATATTTTTTCTTGTATCTGTATATTTTTAATTCACATAAACTGTGCTGTGTGGTGCACCTCATCCCGCTTCTTGCCTCTTGCACTCTGCACTCTGTTTTTAAGTTTGTGGCTATCAAACTTTTAGCATCTGTAGCACTGTGTGGGGTGGGCTGGCCACATTTGCCTCTCCGCTTAGCCTCCGATGTCACTCAGGTTTCCAGCCCCTCCCTGCCCAGCCCACGCAGGCGGTGCTATGAGGAACAGCTCGAAGTTGCCTACCTGTGGGCATGCACAGGCGGCCTGTCTGCAGGCCCAGGCTAGGGGACTGAAAAATGGCCCAGGGGCAAAGGTCAGTCTGAGGATATCTGATAAACATCCTGTATCTTACACCCGTATGGTGCTCTTACAAATAATCTACTAAGTGTGGCCAGCTGCTGGGAATCTCCACACACCCCATCTCCACTGTCCCCTACCAGCATTTGCTATCTTTATCACTGACTAATTTACCTACTAGTTAATTATTTGGAGACTCCGGGAGCAGGTGAGAGGGTCGGTCTCCAGGTTGTTGTCTGGCTGCTGCTTCTCTGGGTTTGGGCTCTAAGACCCTCCCCTCTGGGGAGGTCATGAGCAAGGTCATGAGGGAGTCTTGGGAAACACAGGGCTGAGCACGGCAGTGCTGAGAGGGGGGACACCAACCAGACATATAGTCAGCGGGCAGGGGCTGCCCTGTACTTTCTTCTTTCTTCTAAGCTCCCTGTAACCTCCCTCCATCTCTCAGGGGAAGCCAGAAACTCCTGTGAGCGATGTGTGTGTCCTCCGAGAGCAGGAAGGGAGAGACCCTCATCAGCACATGGTCAGGATAAGCCAAATCCTGCTGAGAACATGGGCCGACCTCTCTTTGACATCCTGTCCTCAGTCAAAAAGATGGCCGGCTGAGGGCGGCGCCTGGCTCAGTGAGTAGGGTGCCGGCCCCATATACTGAGGGTGGCGGGTTCAAACCCAGCCCCGGCCAAACTGCAACAAAAAAATAGCCGGGCGTTGTGGCGGATGCCTGTAGTCCCAGCTACTCGGGAGGCTGAGGCAGGAGAATCATGTAAGCCCAAGAGCTGGAGGTTGCTGTGAGCCGTGTGACGCCACGGCACTCTACCCGAGGGCGGTACAGTGAGACTCTGTCTCTACAAAAAAAAAAAAAAGATGGCCGGCTGGAAGTGAGGTCTTGGGGATGAAAGTCTACGTCCAGAGTGGTACTACTGCACCGTGGGGCCGAGCTGTGACCCCAGGGACTCCCTGGCCAGGCCTCCTGGATTGGGCTCCCGTTTCCTTTTTTTTCTTGTTCTTTCTTGGTTACGTCTTTTGTTAGGTGGAACACATCCCTCAGTGGCTTCTGGAGAAAGGGTGCTTGGTGGGTCCATCTTTTGAGAACTTACATATCTAGACATGTCTTTATTCCACTTTGATACTTGAATGAGCCACAGAATTCTAGCTGGGAAACCATTTTCCGTCAGAATCTTGCAGGTTTTGCTCCATCCTTTGCCTGCTTCTAATGCACGTTTGAGAAACCGAAGCCATTCTGCCTCGGATCCTTTGCATGTGATCTTCAGCCACCTTTCCGCTTCTCTTATTCCCTGCAAGAGTTTGTAGACCTTTCCTCACTGCCTTGGGATTCAACTGTCTCAATACACCAAGTCCAACACCCCCCAGCTCATATTCTTTAGCCTCCAGCTGTTCTGTTGTTAATTCTTCCTCTCCAGCTGACCCTGTCTTTTGTCAACTTGTAACTTAAAGGTATTTTTAAAATTCCCGTGTGAACGTTTTAGTGGGGTTCTAGGGAGGAGCTAAATGCATGTATATGTTCACTCCATCACTCCCAGAAAACCCTCCTATGCTTGGATTCGATTTGGGGGATTTTGATTCAGTTCCTTTGATTTGTGGACACTGGCACGGCTAGGTTCTAATTCATGCAATTTTATAATATGTTCTATTATTTGAAAGATTTGTATCCCTCTCATTATTATTCTTTTTAAATATTTGTTCTGGCTAGTCTCATCTGTATAGTCTTCCAGATGAATGTTAGAATGACTTCGTTGCATTTTAACAATTCTTTCGTGGAGCCGGGGTTAAATTTATAGATTAATGTGGAGGAGACTCAACTTCCGACCCAGGATTGTGTCATTTGTCTTCACTTTTTGAGGTCTTATTCTGTATTTTCAGGGAGCTTTAGACCGCATTGTATCACTTTTTGTCTAGTGTTTAAGTGTTCTTTTTTTTTTTTTGCTTATTCCTAGGTATTTTGAAAGTTTTGTTGTGATAGCTAATAAGCCCCTTTTTCCTACTTTTTTTCTAGCTAGTTATTGCCATTAGTATGTACAAGAATGGTATTGATCTTTGCATACTTATTTTATGTAATGTGAAAAGTATCTATCTATGCTTTGTAGTTTGGTAAAATTCTTCTGTGGAAGCTTTTCTTGGACGACTTTTTGATTTCTTCTAAGATTGTTGGTTTACTCAGGCTTTCTACTTGGAAAGGAGATGGGCAGTGCTGACAGCTCGTTATCCAAGCCGACAGTTGGAATTTATAGTTTCTGTTTAGTCTAGACCTTGACAGGGCAGAGCTGCCGCTGCTTCTCAATGCTTCCAGAGCACAGACCCAGGCCCAGGTTTTCTCTTCTCCAGACTCAACGTTCTTGTTTCTACCAATTCTCCTTTCCCCTCAGTCAACCCTCAGTGCTGGAGAAGCCACTTCAAAGGTCTGGGCTCTCTCTGCTCTTTCTCTCTGGTGGAGGTGACTTGGCCAAGTCACTTCTTAGTCTTTCTGCTCCTTCTTTCCTTGAGGCTAAAATGGGGGCGATAATGATGATGGTGTGGGAGCCGAGTAACTGTTAGGGGAAGGGGGCAGCTTTTTCTCTGCAGAGGCCTGTGCCCTGAGGCTTGGATGCCATCGGCTACTCCTAGGGTGCTAGCAGGTGCAGCCCTTGGCCCTTCGGCACCCTTTGCTCTCTGGGACTGTGGGTGAGCTTGGCCACTGTGGCCTGCCTGTTCCCCGGAAGGCAGTTCCGTCAGGATTCCTTGGACCATAATTCTGCTCCCCCTGATTCTGTTCTTGTTGATTGACTCTCTGATGGAAACTTTTCATTCCATTCTAGACACTCTGGAACTAGAAAGTGCTCTTAGATGTGCTGCTTGCTGTGTCATCCTTTGGCCAAGACATGAGCTGCCATCCGGAAGGGACCCCATGTACAGGGAATGCCAGGAACTTAAAAACCTTTTGGTTACCCATTTAAAATATAGGATCCTGCTACAGGCACCTCCCTTAGGGGAGCTGTAACCCATTTGGGCATGATTGCTGGGGTCCTGGTGGATTAGCTATCCCAGAGGCACCAACAGTGTCTTGTGGGGGAGGCTGCACACAGAGGGAAGTAAGACCAAGGGAAGTGTCCTCCTGCCTCCACAGGAGATGGGCAGTGCTGACAGCTCGTTATCCAAACCTGGTGTGGTAATGAGGGATGGAGCAAAGGCCACGGGAGCTCCGGGTCACTGCGGCTTAGCAGGGCCAGGCATAAGCATGTGGGAGCTCCTGGAGGAGGAGGGGAGAGTGGCAAATAGCCTGCCTCTGGCCTGAAAGGACCAAGTGCAGCTTAGACCAGGTAGGCAGCCCAGTGTGGGTGGGCAGACCCCAAAGCCAAGATATTGTCAAGGGGATGAAGCCAACCCACAACTGTGCCAGAGTACTGGCCAGCGCTCCCTTTATCAAGACTCTATCTGGAGGACAGGTCTGTTTAGGAATAGAGTGTGGTCAGAGTCTCTCCATGGCTTGGGTTTCAGGGTCAAGCCCATTGCAGGGAAGACTGAGGTGTCTGGTGATTGACAAGGTGAGGCATCAGCCTGGCTGCCAGGTCTTGCTGGGATGAAGAGGTGGGGAAGGGTGGCAGGGCCAGGCTATGTAGGGTCAGTAGACCCCACTGACCTTGGGTATGTTTTTTCTGTCTTGTGCTGTGTCCTGAGGAAGACTGAAGCTTCCAGAGGCCAGACTCGGGGCAAGGCTGTCTGTCACCTACCTGGTGATACAGGAGCCCTGGTCTTTCTCTTATCTACTTTGCCTTTGGACTTTGGGGCAGCTCTATAGGGCCGTGGCAGAGGGGGAGTGTTCTAGAATGTAATGTCTGTGTCATCCCCCAAAATGATAATGATTAAAGTAATCACAGCAATAATGATAATTCTGCTTGAGGTAAATGGACATTTCTAAATCATCTTTAGAAAACTTTGCTGTTGTTAATAAACCTGTAACATAAATATAGTTTAAAATGATGCTGGTTTGGCATAAACCACTTTAAGACATGCCCCAGCCTAGCTCTAGCCTGATGGCCACCCCCAAGCCCTTCTGTAGGGAATGTTACTACATGAGGACTCTGATGCCTTAGGGGACCAGGAGGGCATCAAGTGTAGTGAGCGTGTGGCCTGGTGACCCAATCCCTGTGTCCTGTCTCCAGTCACGGCCATAATCACAACTTAGGGTTCCCCCCAGGAGGCCCCATCTTCTAATTCCTCAAGAGGAGCTAGATGTTCTAGATTTTTAAAAATGTGAAATCTGCCTGTTTTCAAATATTGTCAGACAAAGAATTTTAAAAATACTTCGTGGCCCTAAAAGACACTTTTGTGGTCTGGTTTTGCTCTGGGGGCTGCTGTGGGTGACCCCTAGATTGATGAGGGCAGAGGCTCCAGTCTAGCCTCTTCCCTAGAGTTTCCTGTGGAAATTATCGTTTTTCTGCTTTCCAAGGTGGTTTTGAAGGTGAGCCGTCTCTGCTGTTTGGAAATGCAAAGAAATAAATGTATAAAAATAGAGTGGCAATTCCTCAACCGCCCGGTCAGGTTTAAGTCCCCAGCATTTCCTCTGGGAATGGCATGGATGGCCCTGAATCATCTCTAGGCAGCTGAGCAGGCTGATCCACAGGCTGCTGGCCCTGCCCCTAGAGTGTCCCTGCCATGTGCATGTCTGTGTGTGCACGCCTGTATGTACATGCCTGTGTGTGCACACCTGTGTATACATGCCTGTGTGTATGCCTGTGTGTGCACACCTGTGTGTGTATGCCTCTGTGTGCACGCCTGTGTGTGCATGCCTATGTGTATGCCTGTGTGTGCATGCCTGTGTGTGCACACCTGTGTGTACACGCCTGTGTATGCATGCCTGTGTGTATGCCTGTATGTGCATGCCTGTGTGTACATGCCTGTCTGTGCACGCCTGTGTGTGCATGCCTCTGTGTGCATGCCTATGTGTATGCCTGTGTGTGCATGCCTGTGTGTACATGCCTCTGTGTGCATGCCTATGTTTATGCCTGTGTGTGCATGCCTCTGTGTGCATGCCTATGTGTATGCCTGTGTGTATGCCTGTGTGTGCATGCCTCTGTGTGCATGCCTATGTGTATGCCTGTGTGTGCATGCCTATGTGTATGCCTCTGTGTGCATGCCTCTGTGTGCATGCTTATGTGTATGCCTGTGTGTGCATGCCTGTGGGTACATGCCTCTGTGTGCATGCCTATGTGTATGCCTGTGTGTGCATGCCTGTGTGTGCATGCCTCTGTGTATGCCTGTGTGTGTATGCCTGTGTGTGCATGCCTGTGTGTACATGCCTCTGTGTGCATGCCTATGTGTATGCCTGTGTGTGCATGCCTCTGTGTGCATGCCTATGTGTATGCCTCTGTGTGCATGCCTGTGTGTACATGCCTCTGTGTGCATGCTTATGTGTATGCCTGTGTGTGCATGCCTGTGGGTACATGCCTCTGTGTGCATACCTATGTGTATGCCTGTGTGTGTATGCCTGTGTGTGCATGCCTGTGGGTACATGCCTCTGTGTGCATGCCTATGTGTATGCCTGTGTGTGCATGCCTGTGTGTGCATGCCTGTGTGTGCATGCCTATGTGTATGCCTGTGTGTGCATGCCTGTGTGTGCATGCCTGTGTGTGCATGCCTATGTGTATGCCTGTGTGTGCATGCCTGTGGGTACATGCCTCTGTGTGCATGCCTATGCACATGTGTGCATGTACGTGCACTGGGGAGACACAGGGAACTGTAGAGCTGGGAGACAGGACTCTGGAAGGCACAGGCACCCCAGCAGTGCTCAGTCCTGCCCTGTGCTCCTCTTTTCTTTCTGAAGCCTCTTGAGCCTCCACTATCCCTTGCCCTCAGCAAAGTAGCAGGTTCAAGCCTCAAAACCAGTGGTCAGTTTGCCTTGTCTGAGACAGGCAGAAGGGAGTGGGGAGAGAGCTCCTGGCTGAGATAGGCCACCCTGAGGTTCTATCAGTTTCCACCTGTAAAATGGGGACAGGACTTTGCATTGAAGAGACCTGCTGTCAGTGCTGGGCAAGAACGTGTGCACTGAGGCTAGGGGTGGCCAGGCTGACTTGCTTATTCATGAACATGCTGCCTCCAGGGCCTGTCGTGGCCCACTCTGAGGGAGTGCCTGTTCCCTGTCTGGGAGGAGGCAGCAATATGAAGCTTTGGGGGATAAGTGAGAAGAGTTGTTCTGGAAGTCTCTTTGTAGAGAAGTGACATTGGAGGAGTAACAGCAGCTCAGCTCAGCTCTTGGTTCTCCACTCTGAGCTGCAGAGGCTTCAGGCATGGCCACCCTGGCATAAATTGTTGATGTCCCAATGACCTGTGGCTCTGGGTCCCTCCCAAGCCAGGAAGACCGGCCTCGGGAATGTTACAACGAAACAAGACTCTGGGATGGGGGACCTGGGTTGGACATAGAGCCCCGTGCAAGGAGCAGGGAGCTTTCAGATCCTTTGGCATTGGGGCTTAGCAGGCAGTGGGCAATGTGATCTGGGGCCACCATTGATGCTGAAGGTGATCTTGAGGGATAAGGGTAGGGGAGGAGGGAGACCTGTAGCTCTGGTCCACGGTGGGTTCCAGGCCCAGTGGGAATGATATCCTGAGGGCTGGGCCCGAGCTGAGGCCCTACTTCCCAGTGTGGCTGCCCCAAGTATTTAGTTGCAAAACCTATGGGGACAGGAGGTCAGTGCCTGCCTGCAGACTGTAGGGTTTTGTGCAGCTGTGACGTCCCTGGGAGCCAGGGCTGCCACTGAAGACAGTGTCCTCTCCTTCTAGGGGTATCCCCTGCCAGCCTGGACACTCTCAGCCAAGCCCTGGGCATCCTGGAGGAGCGCATCAATGGCTCCAGGCGGCGGGCACGCAGACACACTGCTGATGACGACTACAACATCGAGGTGCTGCTGGGCGTGGATGACTCTGTGGTCCAGTTCCACGGGAAGGAGCATGTGCAGAAGTACCTGCTCACCCTCATGAACATTGTAAGTGGGAGCGGGGCCAGGAAGGGCAGGGGTGGGGCCAGGCCCCCTGGGCTCTCCGGGAAGCTCTGCTAAGGTCCTTGTTAGCTGGAGGTGAGTGACATCCTTACAGGGAGGCTCTCTAGGTCCACATGTAAGAAAAGTTGACCATCCCATTGACCTCACCAAATCTCAGTTTTCTCATCTGCAAATTGGGGGTAATTCCAACTTGGCAAGGCTGTTTACACTCTTAGGCAGGTTTTCATAAACTCCTGTCATTTGTGTACCAGGTTGGTATTTTTTTTTTTTAATGTTTAAGATTTTTAGAAGTTAAAATTATTTTGGCAGCGCCTGTGGCTCAGTCGGTAGGGCGCCAGCACCATATACAGAGAGTGGCGGGTTCAAACCCGGCCCCGGCCAAACTGCAACCAAAAAATAGCCGGGCGTTGTGGCGGGCGCCTGTAGTCCCAGCTACTTGGGAGGCTGAGGCAAGAGAATCGCTTAAGCTCAGGAGTTGGAGGTTGCTGTGAGCTGTGTGAGGCCATGGCACTCTGCAGAGGGCCATAAAGTGAGACTCTGTCTCTTAAAAAAAAAAAAAAAAAAAAAAGAAGTTAAAATTATTTTAAAAAGACACCTCATTTTATGTAAAAACAACCTCTGTTTTCTGCTGGCTCTGAGCCACAGCTCACTTTCTATCAAAAAGGGGGATCAGTATGGGGATTAGGGTGGGGAAGGCAGATGGACACCAATCCAGGCCTTTCCTTGAAGTGGTCAGAGGAATGGAAGACTGAGGAGGGAATCCCTTTCTCCCTAAGAGTCCGCGTGTCACCTACATCTTCTTGGGCATCTGTCCCCCGTCTACCTCTCGCTAGGAGATTAAAGGATTGCTCCACTGCCTTCCAGACCCTCCAGCCGGGGCAGGAAGTACAGGGGGCTGAAAAATGAGTGGCTCGCAGGTGCATGCCCAACACCTACCCTGCACAGGGTGGAGACCCTTCCTTTACTCTGCCTTGCATGGGTCAGAGCTACTGTGGGCTTCAAAATGCAGGCTCCAGCAGAGCAGAGCTGGCCTAGCACAGCTCCACAGGGAGAAGGGGGTGGGAAGGAGGTCCAGGGTGTGGCCTGGAAGGTGAGATGTGGTGGGATGGGGAGCATTGGTTGAAGGAAGCCAAGGCTTAGTGGGAGCTGGGGGTAGAGTGGAAGCTGGGCAAATGAGAACTTCTAAAGCCACAGGGCCATGCATACAAGCTTGTCAATGAATGAGGTCCTCTAGAAGTCCCAATGTATGTGGGCAGCAGGGGTACAGAAGTCTGCTCAGGGCCTGCTATTCAGCTCTGCATTCTGGGCCAAGTGGTGAACCCCTGGGAACTAAGTGAAAAGATACGTGAGGGGAGGTGGGAGGCTGTGAGTGAGCTGAATGGGGAAGGGGAAACTCCTGTCTGTGAGTTCACCTTCCTCTTGACCTACCTTAGCTAAGTGAATGAGCCCTCTGGAGCCCAGCCTCTCATCTGCAGAGTGGCCGGAGTCCATTGCATTGGCAGAGTGCATTTTATTTCAGAGAATATTGTCACACTTATTCTCATCCTGTTTTTGTAAAGTACCCTTAGTGAAATAATAATAAAACCGCAATGGGTGCATTATTGAGTCTTCATATGTGTCTCTGTACCAGGTCCGTGCTAGGCACTTGCCATGCTAAATTATCCTAGGAGATTGTCACACTACATCTGTGAGATGGTAATTAATCACAGGTCCACCTTTTCCAGGGATGTCATTGGGAACACTGTTCCCATTCTCGGATCCTTGATTTTCTTATCTTTAAAATGGGTGAATAAGTCCCATCTGGGGGATATTGTGAGGATTAAATGAGATAATGTAGGTGAGTTCTAGTCTCTGAATACAGTGAACACATTTTCAATCTGAAATAAAATTTGCTTTGTTATCCTGACAGTGACAATATAGGGTGTCCATAAAGTTTGTGTGCAATTAAAAATAGGCTATTTTAAATTGCACATGAACTTTATGGACATCCTGTATTGAATTTAGTACCAGCACATAGGAATCATTTTTGAGAAGTCCACTGACAATTCTGATTGCAGTTGGGTGTACATGAAGAGTTCTTCAGGAGGCCTTTTTCTTAGCGTGTAGGGTCCCTTTGTCACAGAGAGCTGGTTGGAGGAAGTCTAGAACTTTCTCTTGGTTTTGCCATCCCACTTGAATTCATTCTTACAAATGCTAATTATTCAACTGTATTCTCATTTTGGATAATGGAATGGTTCTTCTAGAAAACATGAGAAATACAAAAATTCTTAGATTGAAGTGAATTTTATCATAACAAAAAAATAAAAAAGGATTTTAGGAGATAAACCGGAGGAGTTAAGAAAGAGTATTTGGGCCAGGCAAGGTGGCTCACACCTGTAATCCCAGCACTCTGGGAGGCTGAGGGGGGTGGATCACTTGAGCTCAGGAGTTCGAGACCAGCCTGAGCAAGAGTGAGATCCTATCTCTAAAAAAATAGCTGGGCTTTGTGGAGGGCACCTGCGAGGCTGAGACAAGAGGATCACTTGAACCCAAGAGTTTGAGGTTGCTGTGAGTTATGACGTCATGGCACTCTACTGAGGCTGACAAAATAAGACTTCGTCTCCCCCCCCCCCCCACAAAAGTATTTGGTTTACTTGGGAGGATTGGAAGAACATCCTCCTAAGTATCACAAGAAAATAAGAATGGAAAAGCAAGTATGCAACGTACTCAATGCTAACATGAAACTAATAGTTGAATAACTACCCACCCACACAAGAAAAAACAAATTACATTCAAGTAGAGGGGAAGGGGGAGGAGGAAGGGGAGAGAAGAGAAAGAGCAGAGGGATCGGTGAGCTCTCACCTAACAGGTACACTCTAGGGGTACATGGCACGCCTCCTGGGTGAAGGGCTCAACTGCAACTTGGACTTTACCTAATAGATGTGAACAATGTAACCTCAGTGTTTGTACCCTTATATTAATCTGAAAAAAAGAAAAAAAGAGTATTGGGCCATATATTTTTTCCCCTGACTCATAGATGTGCATTTATTTATTTGGCATAAAGCTGTTGAATGTGTCCTAGGGCCAGGCACAGCCATGAGTCTTGCAGGGGCAGAGGGGTGTGGCAGAGGGTCCTGGGGCTCTGGGAGACTGGTGGGATGGCTGGGGTGTCTCTGCCTCTGCTCTGAGTGCTGCCTCGGATGGCAAGAGTGCAGAGTGGACAAGGGAGATATGGTGGGGCCTGGCTAGGAGTGTGGTGCTACCCTGACAATTAATACCCTGTGTCCTCACTCAGAGTGTGTGCCTACTGCAGAGAGAGTCCCAGGGACTAGTGTAAAGCATGTGGGACCCTTTGGTGGTCTTGGACAGAAGGGGTTTTGAGCAAGAGGGAGTATTTGAGAAAGGATGACCTTCTAGAACATTGCTGTCCACCAGAGCTTTCTGCAACCATAGCAGTTTCTATCATTCTGCCCTGTCTAATGTGGTAGTCACTAGCCACCCTGGCTTTTGAGTGCTTGAAATGTGGCTGGTACAATTGAAGAACTGAAGTTTTAATTTAATTTGTTATTTTTTTCTAATGTAACATTTTATTTAATTAAAAAAAATTTAATTGTAGGGTGGCACCTGTGGCTCAAGAAGGAGGGCGCTGGCCCCATATACTGGAGGTGGTGGGTTCAAGCCCCGTCCAGGCCAAAAAAAAAAAAAATTAATTGTAAATTCTACAGAGCATAAAAGTTACTGTCTTCACCGTTTTTAAGTGTACAGTTCAGTGGCATTAATATATTAACATTGTGCTACAGCCGTCACCACCATTGATCCACACAGTCTTCTTGGAGCTGAAACTCTGTACCCAGTAAACACTAACTCCCACCCCTCCACCACTGCTCCTGTCTGTCTCTGTGACTTGGACCTGCTGGGCTCCTCACCTGAATGAAATCATACAGTATTTGTTATTTTGCAACTGGCTGATTTCACCTAGCATCATGTCCTCAGCTGTATTGTAGCATGTGCCAGAATATCCTTCCTTTTTAAGGCTGGATACTATTCCATTTTGCTTGTCCGGTCATCCATCAACGGACACATGGGCTGTCGGCTTCTGTGAGTAGTGCTGCCGTGGGCATGGTTTATAACCATTTGAGACCCTGCTTTCTATGCTGTGTACCTACTAACAGCCTTGCTGGATCATCTGGTAATGCTGCTTTTCATTTTTTGAGGAGCTTTCACATGTTTCTCATGGTAGCTGTGCCATTTTATATTCTCCCCAGCAGTGCACCAGCTTCCAGTTTCTCCACATCCTCACAACATGTATTATTATTATTATTATTATTTTTGGCAGGAGCCATTCTAATGGCTACTTCCTTTTAATTAGTTTGCATATAGATTTAAATCGCAGTATGGCTGGTGGCTACCCTGTTGGATAGTGAAGCTCTGCGTCTGAACACAGTGGGACTGTCTGTGATGCCCTGTCTCTGAACTTGGCCACTGTGGTGCCATGGGCAGGTGCCGAGTGTGGGCACGTTGAGCCAGATTGCCAAATGGCCCTTAAAGTTCTGGCCATTAGATTGTTAGGCTTCCCTTGTAAGTTCACAGCTGGTCATGGGGCTTCCCAGGACTGGAGCAAAGCAACAGCATAGGGGATGGACGTGGTGGCAGCCAGCGGTAGAGCGGGTGGGGCGGGGCTGACAGCACAGGATTGGGGGCCAGCAGTTAGCTACCCACTGAACTGGACACCAAGAGTGGTGGGCACAGCCTGTCCCCTGAGGAAGGCCATCAAGCCCTGGGCTCCCAGTGGCAGGGACCAGGAATTGCAGACTCGGAGGAGGCGAGGCTGAGGTAGGCTGGGTGGGCCTTCGCATGGCTCTGCCCTGGCAGCTCTCTACTGCCCTGGTTTCCTTCATGGTTCAGTGTGATTTCTGTCCGCTGGACAGCCTTTGGGATCTCATTTTGGGCAGAGTCTGGGCTGGGAGGCGGGGCCCTGGTGTGGCATAGGTGCTTCGGACTCAGCACATATCCAGGTGATCCCTCCACTTCCAGCCTCCCTTGCAGGTAATTTGGGGCTGTGTGGTTAGTTCTGTCTAGTGGCCTGTGTGAACGGAAGTGATCCGAGTCACCTGTTGACCAAAGCAGTTAAGAGCTGGTGTGTCCCTCTGTCTGTCTCGTTCTCTGTCGCAGTGGCTTTGGAAGCCACAAGTCCCAGTAGGTGTCCTGCAACACAGGACGGGGCCACCCAACCTGCCGTGGAGTGTGATGTGAGTGAAGAGGCGCATGCCCGCCCTCACTGTGGTGAGATACCGAGATGTTCCTGTGGCCCAGCCCATCTGATTCTGTCTGATACCTCTGGCTCCCATTCCACGTGGACAATAAATGTTTATTGGATGTCTACTGTATGTCAGACAAGGGGTGTAACAGTGAGCAAGGCAGGACACAGCCTCTGTCACCGTGGGCTTGCATCCTGGTAAAAGAACACAGAAAATATTCAAGCGAAAAGCAAATGGGATCTTTCAGATCATGATAAATGCAATGAAAGAACTAAAGTAGTTATGACACGGAGAAGGAAGATGGGTTAGGGAAGGATGTCAGGTGCACAGGAGAAACTTGGGAGCTGAGGCTGGAGTGATAATGGGAGGGCTGTGGGAAGAGATGGGGTAGAGTGTTTCAGACCCAGGGACTGGGCAGTGCAAAGGCTCTGAGGCAGGAATAGGGTTGGAACATCTGAAGAAATGAGAAAAGGCTGGTGTGCTAAGTCAGGGGCACAGGTGGGGTGAAGGTGGAGGTGGGCAAAGCCAGTCCCTATGGGCTTCCAGATGTAGAGAGGGAACTGGACATTGCCCTCTAAGGGCAGTGGGAAACTGTCAGTGATGGTGCTTCCTTTCTACATTAGTGGGCAAGACATTGTATTCCCCCTTTTCATAGGAGACTGGAAATTCATCAGTCTCTCTCTTTTCATCTCAATCTTGCTGGAGGGAGGAAGGGTTGGAAATGTTTGCTGAGGTCGGATGTGGTGGCAGAGGCTGTGTCCTGCCTTGCTCACTGCTGCATCCCTTGTCTGTAATCTTACCACTCGGGGAGGCTGAGATGGGCAGATTGCTTAAGCTCAGGAGTTTGAGACCAGCCTGAGCAAGAGTGAGACTCCATCTCTGCTAAAAATATAAAAACTAGGGTGGCGCCCGTAGCTCAGTGGGTAGGTCGCTGGCCACATACACTAAGGCTGGCGAGTTCAAACCCAGCCTGGGTCTGCTAAAACAACAAAGACAACTGCAACAACAACAGCAAAAGTCGCTGGGCATTGTGGCAGGTGCCTATAGTCCCGGCTACCTGGGAGGCTAAGGCAAGAGAATCACTTCAGCCCAAGAGTTTGAGGTTGCTGTGAGCTATGACCACAGCACTCTACCCAGGGGCGACAGCTTGAGACTGTCTCAAAAAAAAAATATATATATATACACACACACTAGCTGGGCATTGTGGTTGGCACCTTGTAGTCCCAGCTACTTGAGAGGCTGAGGCAGGATGATTGCTTGAGCCCGAGAGATTGAGGTTTCTGTGACCTATGACACCATGGGACTCTATCCAGAGTGACAGTCTGTCTTACAAAAAATTAAAAAAAAAATTAAAAAAGAAAAGGAAATATTTGCTGAGCATTTTACAAGAGCCACCAGGGCATGACGAAGCTCTCTCCAGATTTAGACCAACCACCTACCAACCTGTCCCCTGCCAGGTCTGATTTCCTTCGTTTTCTCCTTAAATCTAGAAAAATAACATGCTTTGTTTATTAAAAAAAAAACATTAAAAATATTAATATATTCTATATTTAACCCAGATAATATATTATTCATAGTGGAAAATTAGACTAAATCCATGTAGGTATGTGACTGTTTTCTCCCAGCAGTTATCTACTACCTCATTTTAATGACTGTATAACATCGCACCATATGACATAGCAGATGCTTTATGCAACATTTTTAATGTGACAGTCATGTGAGAAAATTTATTTCCTGTTAGAAGTCAGAGAGGCCACTTACTGTACTATACACATATCCTAATAGCTGAATCTATCACTCATCCTTACTTATTTCCTTAGATTGAATTCCTGAAAGTGGATCCCGTAGCCAACTGATACGCACATTTTAAAGCTTTCTATGCCGGGATGTTGATTATTATCGTTTCATCTGTTTATGCTGCAATGGGCAAAATCTGTGTCCCCACCTTTTTGTTGTATAAGTTGTATTTATTTCATGGCAGTGAGGTTACATTTAAATATACATATGTATATGTATGTATAAGTAAACTACTTTAACACAGAGATTATTCTCTTTTTTGTGATTGGCCTATTCGTGCCCTTTATTCTACTGCAGTTTTAGTTGCCTTTCTGGTACTGGGAAGAGTCTTTTTTTTTTTTTTTTTTCTTTTTTTAATTTTTTTATTAAATCATAACTGTATACAATGATATGATTATGGGGCATCATACACTCACTTCATAAACCATTTGACACATTTTTATCACAGTGGTTGACATAGCCTTTCCGGCGTTATCTCAGTTACTGTGCCAAAACATTTACATGGGAAGAGTCTTTATATTCAAATAGGTTAACTTCTTGTCTGTCGTGTGTGTGTGTGTGTGTGTGTGTGTGTGTGTGTGTGTGTGTGTGTGTGAAATTTTTGCCCCAGTTTCGTTGTTTGCCTTTTGTTTTCTTCTGCTTGTGATAGTTTTTGGTGGCTTAGGTTTTTGTGCGGTGGTTGGATCCTGCCATCTTTCCCTTCCCGGGAAAAGATTCTCGCTTGGGCTATGTGCTGAACATTTCCTGCCCTCCCCAGAGGTTAATCTTCAGAAGTTTTGCTCTGCTTGTCAGCAGCACCGTTTCCCAAGCTCCAGCCCCTCTCTGACCACTTGACCATTCCCACCACACCTGGGTTCTGCTGCAGCACCCCAGACCCAGAATGTCTCCCAGAGTAAGAGGAAGCTCAGAGGGAGAATCCAGAAGCCCGTTTTCTTATGTGTGATCCTCTCTTAATTCATGGGGCATCTGGCTGCCACAGGAGTCATCTGGATGTTACCAGAAGGGAGCAATGGCCCACAGGCAGAGCTGGCAGGTGACTCCCAGGGCCTGGTGCAAAATGTAAATGTGGGATCTCTTGTTCAAAGGTAAACGGCACATAAAAAGCTGGTTCTTTTCTTCCTCCATCTCTGTCTCCCTTTCAACTTGTCAAGCCTTTCTTATTTGCTTTTTAATGTCGTTCTAAATAAAGAAAAATTGAAATTTTAAATTATTAGCATACTGCTATTCATCTTGAAATTGTACCAAGTCTGTTTTATGCAAATATTAGAACATTTAACTTGTGTGCGGAATCACCGAAATTAAACAAATTGTATTTCATGGCTCATACCCAGAGGGTGCCTGAGGCTGGCCAGTAGTTCAAGTCAAGCACAGAATCAGGAAGGTTGGGAGGAGGAAGACAGGAATAGAGTGGCTGAAGGAATGATCCCTCAGGTGTGGAGAATGTGCCCACTGGGGTCTGACAGCTGCCCGGCTCCTCCTCCTGCCGCCCACCACTGGAAGAACACACTGTCCTGCGCTCTGGACGTTGGACTTTGGGGTAGTTGAGCTGGCACAACCCGTTCTCACTTATCCACTGCTCCAGCCAGGGCAGGTGGCCCGGGCTCATTTGATCTCTGTACGGGTGTCACTCAGTATCAGGGCACAGAAGCAGCTTACTTCTTTTGAAAAGTGGGCTCTGGCTGGCCACCCGCCAGACATGCCCACTTGCTGCCAGCCCTGGGTGGGAGCTACCATCACTCCCAGCCTGCTCCACCCTTCCCTGCACCTGCCAGTGCAGCCAAGAACCTGTCCTGGGAGATAGAACTGTGCTGCACTGTCCCCTGGGACTTCACATTCAGAGGTGATGTGACGGAGAAGCTACAGGGCATTAAGCCCCAAATAGAGGACCCTTCTGAGCATGGGACCCTGGGTGCTTGCCCATGAAGCCTGCCTACCTACAGGGAAAACCCAAGCATTTGAGCCCTGCACTCAAACCCTTCAGCCTCATGGACCATGCTGTTCCCTGGATGTGCCCCGTGAGCCCCACCTCTGGTTCTTTTCCCTGTGGCCCTTCCCATCCCATCCACGGCTGTTCATGTCCACACACCTTTGAGGCTTGGCCCAATGCTGCCTCCACACTTGGTTTCCTGGTACAGCAGGCTGTGCCTGAGGGGGTGCTGGGGTGTTTTGAGGATGGGGGTTGGCTTTGGGGTGGTGGCCTTGTCCTCTGAGGCCTTCTGCACTGAGCTTTTGTTCTCCTACAGCCTTGATAGCCTTACAGGTAGTTCCTGAAAACCTGGGATGGGCCCAGTCTTCTTGGGCTTGGTGGCCCTCAGCCTGGTCAGAGAGGCTGGGACCCCTTGGGGATGCTCTCCTGAGAATCCCCATCTCCATCCCCCCAGGGTTTGAGGACAGGGGTATGAGCCGTAGGAAAATGTGTGGCCTCCTGGCTTTGCTGGCCCCTACTCAGCACTGGCATGGTCAGCTGTCCACCGAGGGTCTCCTTCTAGCCTCCATGTGTGGAGCCACCTTCACAGCCCCCCTCTGTCAGGGCTCCCACAGCACTGGGAACTACTGTCCTGTTTGACCCTTCCTGCTTGGAAGTGTGCTCCCTGCCATATGGGGTGCTCCCCGAAGGGATGCTGTTGACCCTGCCCAGCACGCCTGCCACCGACCCTGGGGCTCAGCTGCTGATCACATCTTCTCAGACTTGTTGGGTCAGCCCTTGGGCTAGTCTCTGCCTGAAAACTAGACGCCCTGGCAGTCTGTGTTCCTGGAGAGCAGGCTTGGGCCTGCTGGGCCAGGCTGTTTTTTTTTTTTGAAAGGTGAACCAGGTTTTATTATTAACCATTTTGGACACATGAATTTAAGCATATTTAATATATTTTAATCCATTGACATTACCCTTCTTTGATGTTCCAAAGATTTTAGCGGAAGCTTCTTAAAGGTGAGTCTTGTGATTTTTTTGACATAACCCTGAGAGTCCTTTTTTTCTTCTCAGATTAATATGAGGGTACAAATGATTAGGGTTAATATGAGAGCACAATGTTTGCATTTATTAGGCAATGTCCCTGTTGTAGTTGGATCTTGCACCCAGGAGGTGTGCCATGCACCCTTCTTCACACTGGGCCCCTTAGGTGGAGCGAGCGCACCAATCCTTCCCTCTACTCACTCTTTCCTCCCCCCTCCCTCCAATTTGAATTAAATTGTTTTTCTCTTGTATATTAGTTCATCTAGTGGCTTCATATTAGCACTGAATACATTGGATGCTTGCTTTTCCGTGCTTGTGATACTTCACTAAGAGAATGTTCTCCAATTCCATCCAGACCCTGGGAGTCTTTGCCACCCTGTTTGAATTCATTCCAGAGTTTCCTTACCAGGCAGAGACAGTGACCATTCTCCAGGCCCAGGTGCGTAGGAGTCAGGGATGGAGGCCTTAGGGATAGCCGGAGCCATTATTAAAATAATATGTTTACATATGCATTTTTAAAAGTAAAATCTACTCATGCCAGGACTTCAAGAAAATTGTGGCTTATAGCATTTAAACTAACGCATTAATTTCAACTCTACTCTTCCCTGAGAGGCCTAAGGCCTCAAAGCATTGCTAGAGTCTCAGGATCCATAAAGACCTTGAACTGCCTGTATAAGCCCTTAGTCTGATTGCTTTCCTTATAGACGGGAGGCAGACTGTTGTGGTAGGTGGTATCCAATCCCTAGTAAGGCCACATTCAGCCTGTTGCTACTGGGAACATGTACTCTTAGGTCCCGCAGTGGCCACTGAGATCATAAGACAGATGTGAGGCATCTCCTCCTAAAGTGTCATCTTTTGCCGGGCGTGGTGGCTCACGCCTGTAATCCCAGCACTGTGGGAGGCTGAGGAGGGAGAATTGCTTGAGCTCAGAAGTTCGAGACTCGCCTGAGAGACACTAAGACCCCTACTCATGAAAAAAATAGAAAAACCCAGCCAGGCGCTGCGGCGAGCACCTGTAATCCCAGCGGCTTCCGGAGGCTGAGGCAGCGGAGTGCCCGCAGCCTGAGTCTGAGGTTGTGGTGAGCTACCACGCCCACTGCACTCTGCTCAGGGGCATAGGGTGGGACCCTGTCTCAACAACAACAACAACAACAACAAAAGTGTCATCTTTTGTGGAAGCTAACTATTTTAAAACATCAATTTTTTTTTTTTTTTTTTTTTGAGACAGAGTCTTGCTCTGTCGCCAGGGCTGGAGTTCAGTGGCATCATCATAGCTCACTGCAGTCTTTATCTCCTGGCCTCAACTGATCCTCATGTCTCAGCCTCCTGAGAAGCTGGGATTGTAGGAGTATACTGCCATGCTCAGCTAATTTTTTGTAGAGATGGGATGTCACTGCATTGCTCAAGCTCGTCTCAAACATCCAACCTCAAGTGATCCTCCTGCCTCACCTTCTGAAGTAGTACAGGCTCCTGCCAACAAGCCTGGCTAATTTTCCTGTTTTTTTGTAGAGACAAGGTCTTACTCTCACACAGATTGGTCTCAAACTCGGGCTTTAAGTGATTCTCCTTCCTCAACGTCCCAGAGTGTTAGGATTACAGGTGTGAGCCACCACACCTAGTCGAAGCATCAATTTTATATGAAAATAAACTTGGACATATGCCTTCACTAAAATAAAATTCACATGAATTGTTCAAGATAAACTGGAGATTCTAAAGCCGGGTTGGCACACGATAACCCAAGTGCCATGTAGCCTTTCATTTGTTTTTCTAAGTAAAGTTTTATGGGAACACAGCCACGCCCATTTATTTATGATTTGCCTAGGGCCTCTTTTGTGCTATGATAGCAGATTGAGTCAACGTGATAGAGATTACACGGCCTACAAAGCTGAAAATGGTCCCTATGTGGTGCTACAGAAATCCTTGCTAAAAAGACTCTAAAGGCCTCTACTTGCTTAGTGCCCATCTTGAGATGCAGCCCCAGCCCTCTAAAGTTAGCATTTGCATTTTACCCTGTCAGTGCACTTGGGTGTACGCACTAAGGAACCCCTTAGCGTAGAAGCCAGAAGCAACTGGATCCTAATCTTGGCTTTTACCTACCTGGAAAAGTTCCTTTCCTTCCCTGAACTTGGTTTTCTTATCTTTAACTGGAGGCATTACTTCCTTCCATGGACTCTGAGCTTCCACAAAGGTCTGCACAAGTCCTGCCAAGAGGGGAACCCCCAGGGGACAAGCTCAGACTTACCCTCTCCAGTCCTCTGAGCCCCTACATCTGGAACAGCCCTTTCCTGCAGGCGTCACAGGGGCCTCACACTTGTGCTGAGCTCTACCCTTTTCCTGCCCAGACTCTAGCACCCCCACCCTAGCCTTGCCAGTTCAAAGGACCTGTTAGGTCACTTTGGGGACTTTTTAAAGCATAGCATGAGCAGGAGGAATAGATTTCTGGGCAAGCAGAACAGTGTCTCCAAGCTATGTTAACTGCTTATGTTCTGGAAGAATTCCTGAGCTCCCAAAGCATCTTGTCTGCTGAGGGCAGACACACTCCCTGGGCCTGCAGAGAACATGGGCTCCATGCGTCTTCTGAGCTTTCAGGTTCAAGGCTATATCTCTTGACCACTCCTAGCATGAGAACAATCCTCTGTACAGTATGTTCTTAAACAGTTTTTTTTTTTAATGAATGATTTCTGTCTGTGCCAGGATTCGGATATTTTTCCTCTTTTCTTTTCCAGTTTAATCCAGAAATTGGCCTAGACTTACTCAAGCCTTGCCAGGGTTTGCAAACAATCAGAAGGCATATGGGCTCGATTTCTCACCAACTCTCAAGAAAGTTAGGGCCACGTGGTGGTGATGGGGAAGGCAGTGGCCAAACAGGAATGCTTTCCGAGGGTCATGGGGGAAATCTCATGAACTGGCTGCTGCGCTGCAAATCAGCCAAGCGGAAGGCGTCACCCCCAGTCCCTGTTCACGTGTCTCTGGCTCTGGTTCTTGGGAAGGAGAAAAGCATCTCTGAAGCTGGACGTAGAAAGTTGGTTCCCTTAAGTTGAAGGCACATTTGAGTTTGGGCCTACGGCAGCACAGGGGTGGCAGCTTCCTGGCCTCAGGGTCTGCGGGTGCTATAGGTCACGGGGGTATTCCCACCACTATTTCTGTTCCTCATGCTCGTCATGCTGGCCTTTGATCCCAGCCCCATGTGCCACCAGGAGATACAGCCATCAGGGCCAATGACATGTGTAAGGTTGTGTAGCACACTTAGAAGAAGGCCGCAGACTCAGATGCCACTGGGAGCCCACAGGAGGGCGTGAGCTGGGCAGGCTCTGGGTGGTGGTGAGGACGGAGGCCACCCACTGGAGAGCGCCTTCTGGACTCCACTCGTTGTGGTCATGTAGGAATAAGCAGGCCCATGGCTGCCAGCTCTTTTTTTCCATGCGAAGCTGGAAATCCAATTTTTATAGAAAATCTAATTATTTTTCATTGTGGGCAACAAATTGAAATTAAGAACCCATGCTGCACAGGTGAATCAGCACATGGCTTCAGGACAAGTCTGGAATGCGGGTGGCCAGAATGTCCTTTCTGGCCTAGAAGCGAGGTGGTGACTGCCTGCCCCGCTTTCCCCTGTGATGGGAATAGTCAGTGCCACCTCCCAGGGCTGTTGTGAGCATTAACTTGACTCAAACACCAGAGAAGCACTTAGCAGAGCACCTGGCGTGTAGAGAGCATAGCAAGATACTGAGCCTTCCTGAGGGACTCCCTGAGCTCCTGGTCTGCATCGGGGCCGCCTCTGGGCACGGGGTTACAGAAGGGAATAAGACACGTCCCTGCACTCAGGGACAAGTAATCAAACCCCAGCTAACACGCATGAGGATTTCACCAGGGAAGGGCACCTGTACAGCTAGTCAGGGAAGGCCACCAGGGCCACCACATGTGGAGGGCTCCGAGAAGTGGCACAGCTGGAGTGGAGGGCCCGGGGTGTTGCTGAATCACAGTGTGTGTGTGGTTTGTGTTCGGCTACAGCAAAAGCAGCTGGGGTAGAGGCAGGAGATGACATTGGCGTGGGGTGTCAAAAGGATAGAAACATCTCTTAGCAAGTTTGGGGTTTCTGCCTTCTGCCATTGGAAGCACCTCTCCCCACAGGTGAAACTGGCATTGGCTGGTTTTGCACGTGCTGGCCCTTTGCAAGGAGGACATCTGTGGTCTCTCTCCATTGCCCCAGTGCCCTGTGAACTTCCCTCTCCCGGATGAGGTCACTGAGGCTCGGGGAGGTCGGGCAGTGTGGCCAGGGCACGGCAGATGGATCCACACACCTCCTTAGTGCAGGCCCTCCCCTGTTGCCCTGTTCCTCCGGCCTTGAGAGCAAGAACTCCTGAATTTTGTCCTCATCTTGGCCCTCTCTGACCTCCTTACAACTGTGATATCACCAGACCACACCCCTGGCCTCTCCTCCCAGCTGTCTATATATGCAGGGTGGACATAAAGTTCTGTGCAATTTAAATTAGTTGACCATTAGTTTACTATGTAAATTGCAGATGAACTTTATGTCCACCTTATATTTCTTGGTTCCCACCCTCCCACTGACCCACTAACTCTTTTAGCACATACCATGTGCCAGGAGCCGTTCTAGGTGCTGGAAATGTCAAGGTGAGCAAGTGGGGTCCTGCCTACGGGGGGTTCTTGTTCCAGGTGGGGTGGGGCAGGAGGGGCAGCTGAAAGGACAGTGATGATGAAACGGGGGCACCACGGGCTGTTCTCATCTCTGCTTCTTCCCCGAAATGTGTGGTATCCCTCTCCCCTGTCTCTCCCCAACTCCTCCCTCCTTTGTGAGGCCTCCTGACAGCTGATGCAGGAAGCCTTAGAGCAGCCTGTCCTTGGCCTCCCGTGGGAGCTGACAGTTGTCAGAGCTGGAGTTAGAGTCCCCACGGACAAGGAGGACTGGGCATCATTGCTGTTGGGTGACAGCTTGAGGCAGCTACAGAGCTTGTCTTATTCAGGCTCCAGCAAGAAGGTGACAGCTGAGCCAGGAGAGCAGAGACTACATGTACTAGGTTTCCGGAACCCACCCCCTGACCCCTGCTGGGCTGTCGCCTGGACTTACTTTCAGTCGAGCAACCCTGGGTTGTGCTCCCCTGTCTGGAGGGCCCTTGGTGGTGTATCTTGGAAGGGTTTGGGGCTCACACAAAGCTGCCACACGTATCAGGTTCAGAGAGTCTGCCTACCGGATTTTTCAAGTTCAGGACTTGGCAATGGGATTGGCGCATAGTAGGTATTCAGTAAATGTATTTGGAATGAAAAAATAAGTGAGTAGGCCTGGCATGGTGGTTTACACCTATAATCCCAACACATCGGGAAGCTGAAACGGGAGAGCTGCTCGAGGCCAGGATTTCAAGAACAGCCTGAGCAACATGGCAGGACCCTGTCTCTACCAAAAATTTTAAAAAATAGCCAGCTGTGGTGGCATGGGCCTTTAATCCGGGTACTAGGAAGGCTAAGGCAGGAGGATTTCTTGAGCCCAGGTATTCAAGGCTGCAGGGAGCTATGGGTGACAGCATGAGACTCTCATCTGTAAAAAAAATAAAGATAAAAAATAAAAGAGCAAATGAATTTCCACAAAATGACTAGGGCTCCACAGGCTCCCATTAAAAAGTAGACTCTACCATTGATGGAAAAGAAGTCCCAGCAGCCCCATGTCCTTGCGCCCTCTTCCTCATCCCGGAGGCTGTGCTTCTCCGCTGTAGATGCTGGAGGCTGGAATCTCTAGATCACAGTTTGTACTTTCAGCTGATTTGCCAAATTGCTCGGCAAAGACTCCATACTGATTCGGGTCCCACCCTGAGCTGCTCAGTCTCTCTGCACTTCAGTTTCCCCCCTGGTGGGCTGGAGTAACAATGCTCACTTGCAGTGTAGGAGGCAAGAGCTGCTGTGCCTGGGGAAGTACCCAGCACAGGTCTTGGAAGGTCAGAGCCAACCAGCAAGGTGCTGCAGCTGCTCATTCAGTCCACAACATCTGCAAAACCAGCCCAGCTGGCTTTTGTTCTTGAGAAGCTTGGTCCCTGTGGGCTCATACCTGCTTGCCTTAGCACTGGTCCCTGTGGGCTCATACCTGCTTGCCTTAGCACTGATCCTTGTGGGCTCATACCTGCTTGCCTTAGCACTGGTCCCTGTGGGCTCATACCTGCTTGCCTTAGCACTGGTCCCTGTGGGCTCATACCTGCTTGCCTTAGCACTGGTCCCTGTGGGCTCATACCTGCTTGCCTTAGCACTGGTCCCTGTGGCCTCATACCTGCTTGCCTTAGCACAGTAAGAAGCACAAGGGCCTTGACAGCCAAAGGC
The DNA here is from genome assembly GCF_027406575.1 of Nycticebus coucang. Lineage (NCBI taxonomy): Eukaryota > Metazoa > Chordata > Mammalia > Primates > Lorisidae > Nycticebus > Nycticebus coucang. The sequence continues at coordinate 84,705,396 of NC_069796.1, forward strand.
ATGGTCAGCGCCCTCTGTCTGGTTAGGGAAAAGGTCATGTCTGGCAATCAGGGATCAGGGGGGATGGTCAGCTCTGGTCTCTGGGCTCTTTACCTGGGCTGCTCAGTTGATGTGTCCTAAGTGCAGAGGTGGGGAGAATATCATTCTGTGCAGACAAGTGTGTGCAGAAGAGGCACCACACCTGGGCATATGCAAGGGGAGAAGTGGCCTGAGCAGGCATGGTGAGTGGGGCAGGGGGGGAGGGAGGGCTTGGAAGTCACTAGCTGCCAGATGGGAGCTGGGGGTGCATGCAGACCCAAGCTTGGCCTTCATCATGAAGCTTGCGGAGTGCTTGGTGCTGAGGACGCACGACAAAGGCGTGGAAGAGCCCCGTCTGTTAATCTAACAGACAGGGAAGGCGATTTGAGATCATGAGGGTGCAGCAGAGGCAACAGGGCCCCAGGGGCCCTTCCAACCGGTGCAGAAACCATCAGGACCCTGTGCCTCTAGCCACTAACCCTTTTCCTTCTGCTTTTGAGTTTCCTGCATAGTGGAAGGTGGGTTTTCAGGCTCTCTGAAATGTAGTCATCCATTTTCTCACCTGCCAGGGTCTGGCAAGAGAACAAAGCTACCTAAACAGATTCTGGTGGTTCAGGGGGACATGTGCCAGATGCTGCACAGAGGGGTAAAGCCCCATTCACGCCGCTTAGTCTGAGGAGGTGCTGTGGCGTCTGCATCCTGAGTGCGAGAAGGGCCCTCATGGTGTTCCGTGAGCTTGTGAGGCTGCAGGCAGGGGCACCACACCGAGACGTTGTAATTGTGCCTGCCCATGTTTGCAGGGGGGCGCAGTGCAGGGTGATAGCCCAAGACTTCTGTTGTGGTACCCGCTGTGCCTTCTGGGTCCATGCCTCCTCTGCCGGGGTCTCCCCCTTCCTCATCATGTAGGGATGCCTAGGGCCCTGATGATGATCAGGGGTTATGGTCAGCTCTGGCCTCTGGGCTCTTTACCTGGGCTGCTCATCTGTGCTGGACCCCCACCCAGTCCAGGTCCTGTGCTTTACAGACTCTCCCTGTCTGCTGCCAGCTAGTCCCACCCAACTAGCATAGTAGGGAGCTGCTGGAGCCCACCCTTAGGGCACCACCTCAGAACCATTCATTGGCGTAACACTCCTCCCATTCCTAACCACCTGCTTAGGGACCATTTTGGGGGTTGGACTCTGCTCTTAGAATGTGGCCTTGTCTCAATGGGGAGCAGGGCCCAGAGACCTCAGGGACTATCTGTGTCTGACACTAACAGTAAGAGGCAGCCGCGTGGATGGGGCTTGTCACCCCAGGTCTGACCAGCCTCTCCTCTGCTGCCCCAGCTCCTATAGCAGATCCCCCTTGCCCTGGCCCGTCCCCCTTCTCCTCGGCCATGGCCCCCTCCTGTCCAAGGTGGCATTTTCCCTTTTTCTTTCCCTTGATCAAAATGGCTACAGGGCAGCAGAAGAATATGACTTAGAGGGGGGCATAAAAATGTAATGTTATCAGATTACATGGTGGTACCCAGATGGCTCCAGGTGACCAGGCTAGAGTCACAGGGCAGGGGCCCCACAGGCCCTGAGACTGACGGGGTGAGGGTGATACCAGGGCTGGAGGTGGCACAAGGTCTGGCTCTTTCCCTGAAACGAGACTCCATGAGGAGGACCTGGGAAAGCCCCCAGGGACCTGGGGGACTTGGGAAAGGAACAAGCTCAGCAAACATCCTGGAGGTGCTGAGTCGCTGTCGCCACTACCAGCAGGAATCAGAAGCCCTGCTGCTGGCCGCCTCTCCCATGGCAGCTGAGGGGCCCCTGGGGGACAATGAGCCCTAGCCTGCGGCCTCAGCTGTCTGTCCTTCTGCAGCCTTTGGCCACCGCAGTGATGACTTCCCCTGTTGGCAGCATTATCCCTGTCAGGGGCTATGAAGACCCCAGCCCTGGTTCTGGCTTCCTCTGGGTGCCAGTAGCAAGTGGCCCTCAGAATCTGAGAGCATTGTGACTTAGCTGGTGCAAAAAGAGGAAACTCAGTGGTAGCGGCAGAGCTGGCAGGAAAAGACGTCAATTAGCCAAGTTTTGTTTTATAGCACAAGCATAAATTGATAAGCAGAAAGACGTTTATAAGCAAATAGAGCACCTCTAAGAACGGCGTGGGGCTCCTCCTGGGGAACGCGACGCACCCCTTACAGACTTTCCCCCTTGCATTTGTTCCCCAGTTCGTAGCTTTGCTGCACCTACTTTAATGTTTATGCGTCTCTGAACTCATGTTTATGTATCTTGGGAAGTGCTGACTTCTGGAAGTCTCAGTTTTCTCGTGTATTTGCTGATTGGTTCACCTAGGGTCTTGGTTAAGCTGACTCTATAGTACTCTTAACTAACTTCTCCTTTGGAGAGTCTCCAAAATATTACTAGAGCATTGATTAGTCATGGGTTGCTGGCTCACTTTCTCTTTAAAAAGTTTCTACTCATCAAGCCCTCTGTGGGGGCTGAGACTGACGGGAGGAGGTGGTGGGGGTCTTAGGAGTTGAGCTTTGCCTGAATGTTAAAGCTTTCTAACCACAGTCGTGGCTAGTTCTGCTTTTGCAGTAGCCCAGCCTAGTCCATCTCCTTCCTCCCATGTCCAGGCTGAGGAGCTGTTTCCTGTCTCAGCCATTGCCCACTCTCCTTTTTCTTCTTACCCTGTTCCCTACCTGTCCCTAACAAGCTGTCCTAATGCATCATTGGTTGGTGAGCCGGAAGGTCAGGCCCCATGTGGTGGCGTGGCTGTCCATTTCCCCATGGTGGGCTGGCAAGGACTACTCCAGGACTGGGCCATGGTGGTGGCCAGGAGAGCTCAGGGTGGGTGAACAGTAAAGCCCAGATGGGCCATTTGTGTTCGGATCCTGGAGAAATAGCGCATGGTATTTGGCCCTCCTGGAATTTGAAGACAACTCTATTGAGCTTATATTACCAAGACACACTGGGGATTTTGCGGGATGCTTTGAACACATGGCTGTAGTCAGTCCTAGCAATAGCTCTGAGAGGCAAGGAGTATTATTAGCTCCGTTTTACAAGTGAGGAAACTGAGGCCCAAACAGGTTAAGTAACTGGCCCCAAGTTACCAGGCAGGGTTGTGGCACAGCCCAGGCTGGAACCCATGCAATTTAACACATGCAAATTCTGGGGATGGGGAAGGGCAGCTTCTTGCATTTATTGGCACGAATGTGGCAAAATTTTTAAGGCAACCTTGTTTTTTCAACATGCTGTGCTGGTGGTGTGCAGGGAATGTGTGTGGAGCCTCCCCTGGATTCTGGCATTGAGTAACTTGCCTGGGTGGTGGAGGAGGCCCATCCCCACCCTGGGGCATCTGCGGAACTAACCCCAGGGCCTGCATAGATGTCATCTGAAGAGTGGGTCACGTGCTCTTTGTAGATGCAGTCTTGTCCCTGGTGTTGAAGGAGGGGGTCTGACAGCCTCTTTTCCGTGTGTGGCGTGACCTGAGTAATTCTGATGCCACCTGTTTGCATCTCCTGATGGTTTGATGTCTTGAGTGGTGGCGAGGGTTGCTTCTGAAGCATTTGCTGAGAAATGAGAGATTGAGGAAGGTCTGCAGAGGGATGTTTATTGTCGTGGTAAGAGCAGGCTTTTGCGGCCAGGTAGGCACCTTGAGAGACACACAGTGAAAATCTTCCTCCCTGGAGGCCGGCAGTCCTCTCTCCTCTGGCTTTGGCTGCACCCTTTTCCCTGCCTGCACCCTGGTGGCCCAAGCCTGGCCTCCTGAAGGGCCCTGGAGAGAATACCTCAGGGGTTCCCAGAAAAGCCACCAGGCGGGCTGTGCCCTCCCCCAGCAGGGGCTCACTGTGGACTCCTGAGGCCTGATTGCTTTCCCATGGGGTTCTGCCAGGTGGCCTGTAACTGCCCATGGGTCAGCCCAGTGGAGTGGGGACTTTCCTGAAGGCTGGGGGAGGTTGGGGTAGGGAGCCCCATCTTCTAGACCAGGTCCTACTTTCTGTGCCCTTCTCCCCCTTGGCAGAGGAGAAAGTCACATCTGCCTGCAGCTTCAGGCCACCTCTCAGGGCTCACAGAGAGTCCCCTGGAGCTCTGTCACTGTCATGTCTAACTTTCACATTGTCATGTGGAGCCACCGCCTTTCTTATTTGTATTCCAGAGCAGAAACTTGGCTGCATCTTTGCATAAGCAAAAGGCGCATTACAGTGTATTTCCCCAAACAAGAGAGCCCCTGGCCGCTCCACACAGAGAATGGCTGCAGCTTGGAACATTTCCCCCCAAGGTTTAAAGATTCCAGAATCAATTTCTCAGACAGGGCTCAAGGACATTGTCCCTGGGCTTTTCCTCCCACTGTGGTCTGGAAAGGACAGCAGCTCCTCCCCAAAACACTGACCTGGGGGTGGTTGATGGGGCTGGGGAGAGGAGGCACTTAGCTGGGGGCCTCCCTCTCTCATCACACTGGCCTGTGCTGGGTCTCACATTACGCCCATTTAAGCTTGTTCCTTGTTCCCCGTTCCCCAAAGCTATTTGCTCATTCAGTGAAAATCCCTCTGTGAGTCTCTCCTGTGGACTGGAGGCTGCTGGGAACAACTGTGCTAGGGAGCAGCTGCCAGTGCAAAGGCCCTGAGTGGGGACAGGGAGCCAGTGAGAAGGGCCAGCCCCTCCCAGCCCACCCTGGGGTGGGGAGAGCTTAAGCAAGGGAGTCACTGCCTCCCTCCTTTGACACCTATGACTTTTTTTTTTTTATATATGTTCTTTAGATATATAAAGAATTCAGAGGCTGGAGAGAGAGGGAGAATGGGAATTCCAGGCATGAGCTGACACACGGGCAGCAGGAGAGGATAGCCAGGCTTTGGAGAAGGTGGGCTGAACTGTCGGGAGTGAGGATTCCATGCAGGAAAGTAGCGGAAGTGGGGCCTGGAGAGGCAGCAGGGGTAGCATGGAGAAGGCCTTGAGCCCTAGGCTGAGGGGCTTCTGCTTCTGAAGGCACTGGGGAGCCATTGAGGGTTTTAGACAGAGGAAGGAGGAAGTCAGAGCTGTTCTGCATGGAGACCACAGTGAAAGATGGTGAGCACATTGTGGGGCAGAACGAAGTGGGGCAGCCACTGGGGAGCACCTGCCACTTGTGCTCCTGTCTGGGAAGTGAGGTGGATGGGGCCAGTGGAAGAGGGCTGGAAGGGAGGCGTTTCGAGACCGCAGTCTGTCTTCTCTTGTTCTTTTTGCCACGTCTTCCAGTTCTCTGCTTAGCAGAAATGTTGAGCTGTGTCCCTATCGAGGAAACGCATGTTTCATTGGGAATTGTACTAATTACTCCCAGGGGTCCCTAAGCCCGGGTGGTCCCTGCAGGCTTCCGGCCAAGGCTGGCACAGCTGACTGTAAAGTCTCACCTGTGGCTCAGCAGCATCCTGTGGGGAGCAGACGCAGCAGACTCAGGGGACAGTGGTGATTTCACAGCCCCTCAAAAAGCAGGTGGAGCCCTGGTGTGGGGAAGGGAACACAACAGGGCTCATTCTTTAGGCCAGCTGAGGGCAGGGCATGGTGGGGAACTCCAATATCTCACATGCCCCACAAACCCTGCATTCCTATAATTTCTATTCCCAAAATATCAAAATACAGGGATTGGAAAGCCAGAGGGCAAGGGGGGTTGGGGTTTATGGTTTGGCTTTATCATACTCAGGGGCAAGAAGATCACCCAGGCTGGCCAGCGGTCTCCAGCCATGGCACCCAGTGAGGGTCCTGCCCACTGGGAGGGGACTGCTGAGGCCTGGCCTGGGGGAAGTGGGAGAAAGGTGAGGTCTCCTGAGTAGTATTCCAGGCCTGGTTGGCGACCATTGAGAGGTGCTGGTGTTCTACAGCAAGGCTGGGGCACAGCCTGGCTCAGCCTTGTTTCACAGAGAGGAGATGTCCCTGGAAAGCTGTGTGAGCTGCCCTGGCGGGAATGCACACTACAGTTGAAGGCTGCCCTGGTGGCGGGCAGGAAGCCATCATGAGTGGGCGCTGGCTGCTGGCTAGAAGAGGCCTGGCCTCATCCTCCTTGGCTGTCTGTAGGAAGCATTCCCAAACGTGCCCTCTACTTTCCTGTGCAGCCCAGGGGAACCCAGGTGGTCTCTGAATCACCCGAGGCTTCCAGAGGCCAAGGTTGAGGGCTCCCAGCCTAGTAGGCAGGGGCTGGCTGTGGGGGGCAGCTGCAGGGTGGAGCTTCCCCAGCACAAGGCTCAGCAGCTTGGTGCATCGTATCCTGTCCCAAATCAGAAAGTAAGGTCAGATCTACCCAATGTCCAAGAGACGTAAGACCCCCTGCTCAGGATGCACGCAGCTGCCCTTGGCCCCAGAGGTAGGCCCAGAAGAGTGGGAGAAGGGCCAGGAGTGGCCAGAACCAGGAGGCCAGAACCTGTGTCTTCCCCCTCCTCCCTGGGCACAGCAGGCTAGTCCCTCCCAGAGCCTCAGGTGCCCACTGCTCTGTCCAGGTTCCTGACCTCACCCTCGGCTGAGTTTGCTGCCCCTCAGAGGGACTGTGACCTCAACTCAGAAATCTACAGTCACAAGCCTACCAGACCAGCACAACACTTGCCTTCCTAGAGGTCCTGAGAAGTGCGGTTCAAGCACGGGCTTCAGAGTGGCCTCGTGCCAGGGATGCTCTGAGAGGTGATCCCCAGATAATGCTCTCTCTCCTGGCTCCATGCAGAGCACAGACGGGCAGCCTGCACTTATCCGCTGAAGGGATGGAACCAGGCAAGCTTCTCTGTCCCAGGGAACCTGTGATTACCCCCTCACTGCCAACTCCATTATCACGCCACCCCTCTCTCCCTCCTCTCCACCCATCTCCAAACCTGAACCCTGTAACCCTACATTCTGTCCCTTCAATCTACTTCCCACTAGGGAGCCAGAGTTATCTTTGTAAATGCAGTGGCATTATCCTTCCCTCTGTGTCCACCCATGGCTCTCGGAGTAGGTTTGGGGTTCCCCCTGACATGCATGGTCCCCCAACCTCCTCTTGTGGACTTCCCCACCCCATCCCCTCTGTTCTTGGCCCCACTGCCCCGACCCCAGGATCTTTGCACGTGCCGCTTCCTCTGCCGGGACCACCATCCCCACACTGCTGAGTGAACTCGTTTCTCAGCTCTCACATGGAGCCACACCCTTGGGGGTCCCAGGTCACCTGGGCAGCATCCCCATCAGTGTGCCCTCTACTTCCCTGCCTTTCTTTCCAGGCCTGATCCTTGGCCAGTGATTGTGGAGCTGGTCATGTTGCTCTGGTGCTCCTCTTCACCTCCTTATGGGAGGGGCCAGCTCTGCGCTGAGCACTAACGCTGGTCCGTGGTGCTCAGGCCCCTGGAGAGGGACAGGCCAGGCCAGTTGGCCCGGGGTGTGGTGGGCTCCTCAAGCAGCTGGAGAGGCTTGGTTTAAGTCTCATTAAGGACCTCTGAGTGCCTATCGCTGGGCTGGAGAGGTCTGGGAGCAGGGTGGGGTCACTGTTTACACACCAAGGCTCAAACGTGGGGAAAAATGCAAGTTTCTTTAGTTCTGATATCTGAGGCTGCCTTTACCCTAGGCCCCAGATTCCAGATAGAAGGAAAACTGTAACCAGTCTCTTCCCATTTAAAATCCCTTATCTTAGTGTGCCTGGGCTGGTGTCACAAGTATCACAGACTGGGCAGCCTAAACAGCGGTCATCTATTTCTCCTGTTTCTGGAGACTGGAGTGCCAGCAGATTCGGGTCCTCAGTGAGAATCCCCTTCCCACTCAGCAGATAGCCACCTTCTCGCTGTGTCCTCATGACGCAGAGAGAGGAAGCCAGCTCTCTGGTGTCTCTTCAGGACCCCCACCCTGTCATAGGGGCCTCACCCTCATGGACTCATCTAACCCTAAGCACCTCTCAATGGCGCCATCCCAGGCTGAGGACCAGCGGGGGTCATTAGGGGTTTGTACCCTCTGTAGTGGCTGTGCAAACAGGCCTGCCCTCTTCCCATGCAGGACAGCCCCCCGCTACTCTGCCCACATGTTCCTGAGGTACTGGAGCCCTGTCACCTGCTGTACGTAGCTAGGAGCTGGGCGCCCTCTCAGGTCTATTTCTACTGCAGCCTGCTGTGTTCCCCCTGGGCTCTCTGAAGCCACCTCTCCTGGGATGAACCTGTCCCCTCCCAGGTCTCAGGCAGCAGCTGGGGGCTCAATCGAGCTCCCTCTGCTTTTCCTTTCCTCTTAATATCAGGCTGTTCTGTGCACTCCCTGCCCCTCCCCGCATTAGAGGTGTGATCCTGGGAGTGGAAAGGGCTGGAGAGAAGTTTCGCCTTCACCCCACCTGTCTCTTCGCCTCTGCCCTGCCCGTCGTCCCCCCCCAACCCCGGTCACATTTAGACATCGCGATTCCGTGGAACTCCTGGCCAGGCTTTGCTCATGATAGACAAAGAGTGAAAAAAACTCTTTCTCTTGTAAGGAAAAAAACTGGCTTTTAAGGCTGTTATCTCAGCATGGACTGAAAAACCTAGTCTGGTCCTCAAAGCTGGGCAAGGACATCTGTAGCCAGGGCCTCGCGGGGAGCGCAGGCCTGGTGGCAGTGTAGCTGTACAGGTGCCCTCTGCCTCCTTGTCTACACCAACATCGTCCCTTCACACACGTGTGGAAATTTCATCCTCACAGCAGCTTCGGGAGCTGGGGCCTATCATCCTTAGTTTACAGGTGTTGGCAAAGCCTCCCAGGGAACCTAGTGCCCCGCCCCAGGAGCTCCACTTTTGTCAGCACAGGTCTCACAGGACAGCCCTGGGCACCCAGCGTCTGCCCTCCCCTGGCTAGTGCCAAGCCTGTAGCAGGAACCATGGTGACCATACACGCTCCCGTGCATGTAATTGGTTGCCCCTCCCTATGGGAAGCTGGGAGGGGGTGGGAGGAACCAAATTTTGCTCAGAGGTAGATTTGCTGGGCAGGAGTTCTTGGGGCTGAATGGTGGCTCCAGCTGGGGCTCCCAGGTCTGCAAGGTCTGCCCTCCAATTGGTGGTGTCTTTATACACAGCAGCGGTGACAGCAGGCCCCAGGCTCCTCGTCTGGTCTGCCCCGCATGCCTGTCCATCTTATCCATCATGATTTGATTTCTCTTGTTACCTGTCAGGTTTCCTGAGGTATCATCCTACAGTTTGTAAGTACCAATTACTGTTGCTCAGATGGAGACTCTAAAAATTGGAGTGCAGAGAGCCCAGGTACTGGCCTGACATGACTGTGGCCGAGCCTGCCGGCCCTGGACACAGCCTGTGCACAGGGAGGGTGCAAGGCCTGTGGTGCCTCTGGGCTCAGCTGTGGCAGGTGCAGAGGGCTTAGCCTCTCAGCCTGCATTCCCTGAGCACTTGCTGTGTGCTGTTGTGCCCTGGGGCCTAGGCATATGGGCAGGAACATGCAGGTGAGAGCGCAACCCCAGACTGAGGGGACGTAGAGGACTGGAGAAGCAGCAGCTGTAGTGTTTGCTGAGGAGCAGATCAGACTGGGAGGCCCTTCCTTAAGGAAGTGACAGCTAGGTTGGCCTTAAGGAGGAGCTATTCCACGGGATCCCAGGTGTATGGTGGGCAGCTGGGTGGTGTCACTGGGGAGGAGGCCTCTAAAAGTCCCAGTCCTGATTAATCCGACCTGTATTCTGGAAAGTCACGCTGGCTGTGCTGTGTGGAAGGGGCTGCCTGGTGATCCCCTTTTTGGGGCCACAGACCCACCCCTTTGACAACTGGTGAAGCCCAGGGCACCTGCTCAGAATGTTTATAAATGCAAAAAATAAAACACATGTAAGAATTAAATAGTAATAAAATGCAGAGAAAGGCAATTATCTGAGAGAACGGGGAAGCGCTTTTGTGATGTTCTCCTATTTGCTCTGTATTAGAACATTAAAAAATTACACCTGGTGGTGGGTCTAAAAGGGCCCCCATTTCCAAGTAGCAATGCATGTGGGGTAAACTCTGGCACCTCCAGCAGCAGGTGTGTTGTGCTTCTTCAGGGCCTTTGTCCATGTTCGTCCTTGAAGGAAAGGCCACTTGTAGTCAGCAGGTGCAGAACATACGGGGGCAGTTTTCCTGACCATGTCCAGCTTCCTGGTGAGGAATCCCTGGGCAGGGGGCAGGGTTGCTCAGGAGGGGCCGCTGGAGCCCAGGCAGGTGGTGGCAGCTCACTGGATGTGGGGGAGGAGGGAAATGGACCTAGAAGTGGTTTGATGTTGATGGCAATGCTGGGTGTAGAGCGTGGGAAGAGGAAGGAGTGGGGTTGGGGTCCTGGGGCTCTGGCCTGGGTGCCCCCTGGGTGGAGGTCCCACTAGCAAAGCCCGAGCTGGTCCTTGGGCCCATGGTTCCTGCTGACGCCTCCCTGATTGTTTTTCAGGTCAATGAAATCTATCATGACGAGTCCCTGGGGGCCCACATCAACGTCGTCCTGGTGCGGATCATCCTGCTGAGCTACGGGAAGGTCAGTGAGGACCATGGGCCGGGCCGGGCCTGCCGGACACACCAGAGCCTCCACCCATGGGGATGCATGGGACCTCCCTGGAGGATGTTTGTGTTTGCCAAGGCCACACTGCCTCTCTGCATCGCCCTAGACCCCACTCTCCCTTTCTTCTTTACCCCTTGTTGTAAAATGTAGGTTCTAGGCCAACAGGTCAGGAAACAGCTGCCCCTGGGGAGAAAGCTTGTTACTTACAGACCCAAGGAGGAGTCACACCTGCAGCTGCTGCACCACAAGAGGCCACCTGGGGAGCTCCCGGGTTAGATGGGAGGCAGAGGGAGGGGAACACGGGGAGGAGCCTTCACGTGGTTTCTGCAGGAAGGACTAGAGCAGGAAGGGTAAGCTGGCTTAAGACCGGCCAGTTTGAATAATTTCAGTGGGCTGTGGGGCCTGGGGCTGTCCTGAATTGTCTATTACACAGATATGGGGTGATTAGAACAGGTGTATAGTGACCCAGAGTCAGACTCCAATAACGGAGGTGGTTGAGGATGCAGGCTCTGGATTGACTCATTTGTATTGGGGGAGTGTGCTTGTGGACAAGTTGCTTATCTCTAGGAATTGGCTGGTGCTAGCAGGGGCAGTCCCTCCAGGATCGGCAAGTCTCCAGGTGTCACAAGATCAGGAATTTATGGTTAATACACATCTCCCTTCAACTTCTTCCTGAATCTTAAATCCATGCCCTTCTCTCCTCTGGCCTCAGAGCCTCTGCCCCACCTGGGCCCTTCCCCCTTCCTGCCTCCTCCTACTGTCAGACTTGGAGTCCTCTTTCCTAGCAACGTGTGTGGGCTTATTCATGGGTCCCTGGGTAGAAAGCCTCTGGGGACAATGGCCTGGGATGGAAAAGGGGATGCTTTGTAGAGAGCGATGGTGAGGGAAGAGGAGCCCCATGGTTCAGCCAGGGTGGACTGTGCAAGTGCCAGGCATGTTGGAAGTGCTTACATGGATTAATTTACCTAATCCATAGGGTAGATGGGGAGGTGTGTGCTATGACAGTGCCCATTTCACAGAAAGAACATGGAGGCTCAATGTGATTCAGTGACATGCTCGGGTCAGCGGCCAGGGCAAGGCAGGTTTTTCACTCAGGCATATGAATTCTAGTGTCCATGGTCTGACTACACTCATTCTGTAGAAAATCAAATTGTAGTAAGATCAAAACATCAGATGTGATAATTACATAGAAGGTTAAACTCTTCTGTTCAAAATAAGAGAACCTTGGTCTCAAAAAATAAAATCAAACCACACGCAGCTTAGGAGGCGGTCAATGTAAAAATGACAATGGAGGGCTCGTGGGGCAGAATGAATCCCAGTAAAATCCTTACCCCTGCCAACCCTGTGGCTCTGAAGTGAGGCAGCCACAGGGTGGGTACCAGTTGTGGACCTTTATGCATACCAAAAGAACATAAAATATTCTAAAGCAAAGCATTAATTGGCAAAAATCTAACCGTGGGAGTCTCTTTAATACCCTTTTCAAAGCCTTTAACAGATTAGATATTAAAAAGTATAGAAGTTTGGAACAATACAAATAAAGTTAAATTAGTAGTTACGTTATGTTTTCCTTGCCCTACTACAAAAAAACAAAGAAAGATGCCCTACTACAAAAAAAAACAAAGAAAGATGTACCTTATTTTTGAGCAATCGTAGAGCACTTAAAATAACAAAAATATTTTGGGTGATAAAGAAAATTTCAATGAATTTTATACAACAAAAACTAGGCTCTATTATTTGATTAAATGCCCTAAAACTGGGGGTGGCAGTGGGGGTAGAATATATACACCTAGAAAAATGAAAAAAACTGAAAAAAAAAACCTTATAATAAAAGAGAATATTAAAACTGCAATTACAGACTAAATTTAACAAAAACAAGAATATTACATATCAAATCTTATGGGATATGCCTAAAGCTGTATCAGAGGCAAAATTCACAAACGTTTTCCAGAATTACTTGTGAGAGAATGAAAGCGAAGGAACTCTGTATCCAGCTCCGTGTGTTAGCACAAAACCAAAACCCAAACCCAAAGGAAAGCAAAAAAAAAAATAAAGAAATAATTTAGAAAAAGCAGAAATCAATAAATTAGAAAATAGAAAACAATAGAATCCATCAAGAGGAGAGCTTTGGGAAGAGCAAACCTCTGGCATATTTAATCTAGAAAAAAAGGCAAAAAGCAGCTCGGCTCCTGTGGCTCAAGCGGCTAAGGCGCCAGCCACATACACCTGAGCTGGCATGTTCGAATCCAGCCCAGGCCCACCAAACAACAATGATGGCTGCAACCAAAAAATAGCCGGGTGTTGTGGCGGGTGCCTGTAGTTCCGGCTACTTGGGAGGCTGAGGCAGGAGAATCGCTTGAGCCCAGGAGTTAGAGGTTGCTGTGAGCTATAAAGCCACGGCACTCCACCCAGGGTGATAGCTTGAGGCTCTGTCTAAAAAAAAAAAAGGCAAGAGGCTCAAACTAAACTAAAACACCAAGATGCTTCCCCTGGCAGAAGAGAAAGAACTCAGTGCCATCCTAGGAGTGAGTGGGAGACTTTGTAGTGGGCCAGCTGGGATGCCCCATGGTGACGGGTAGAGGAGGGAAGGTTCAGGGTCCCCTCCGTGGGTCGATAGAGCTAGAAAGCTGTCAGAGCCTCACTGAGGCTTCTTCCCCAGGTTGTGGTGGTGGCCTGTGGATTCCACAGATAGGAGCTAAGTGTGAGCCCTAACTCAGCAATCTGGTTCCAGCAGTCCATGCACAGGCAGGGGGTCTTTGGACTGTCCTATGTGGCTCTCTCTTTGCTCCAGTGAAGTAGTCTGTCAGCATGTCCCCTCTCCTCTGTTCTCTCTGGTCCTCTCCCTCCCTAGGCCAAGTCCTTCTATTCCTGGCCAGGACCCTCTGGTGTCTTAGGAAGCTCAGGCCTTTGGCATGAGAGATGGACACAGTCATATTCCCTTTTGGAAGTTTCCAAAAACGGGAAACTTCTAATCCTGGAGATAGAAAGGGGAGAAAAGACCATCGCAAGGATTGATCTGGGTGCCAGATGGCACCTTACTGTGCTCCTTAGTTGCTCCCATGTTGGTTAAGAAGAAAAATTCAGAAATCATCTAGAGTTAGTTGCTTACCAAAACTTTGGATCTTATTTGGTGTAAAAGTGTCTGTCTCCTTCCTAGTCTCAATACTTAATGGAACAAAGCCTCCTTTATTAGCTGCTTCTTGACAGGCTTTAGGCTAGATTGTCCCTATCCTAAGCCACTTCTTTATCTTTTTCTTTCTTCCTTAACTGCCCCAGGTAGGTAGAAGGACTATGTGACCACAGTCAGAATATTTGCAGAAGAGAGTCAAACCTGAAGGTGAGAATTTGAGGACATCTCTGTCAAGGACCTTGAGATACTGGGGAAATTGAGGATTTCCTGGGAGAAAATGTGAATATTTCCGAGCTAACTCCAAAATACGTGGAACACAGTATAAGTCCCCAAATCATGGAGGGAAGTCAAGTTCTTCACCTTTTCCAAAGTTATTCTAAAATTACCTCTAAATGGAGAGTCAGGTAATCTACTTTTGCCAGTGCATTCTTATTCATTTGCAAGAAATTATTAAGCAAATATAATACAGTACCCTATAAACTCATATATTCTGAAATCTACTCAATTCATTTTTCGCAGTCAATGTGACCTTTAAGCCCCAAACTGCCAAAGGTTGCACATCCAAGACAAAGTACAGAACGTCTCACTTCTAAAAATAGAGGTAAAATTCCCAAGGCAGCAAGAGTTTAATTGAATAATGCATAAAGAGAAACTTCCACCATGATCAAATAGGGCTTATCCTAGGAATGTGGAGATTGTTTAATATCAGGAAATCTATTCATAGAATTCATCACATCAGTTTCCAAATGACAAAACTCATCATCTAAGGCTTCATCATGAAGGGCTTCTATGTGGGAAGTGCTGTGCTAGGTATACGCCCTGACATGGTCGCTGTCCTCAGGGGACCGCTTCCAGAAGGGAGAGGCAGACAGGAGGCAGTTGTAACAGAGAGGCTCAGGGGTGCGAGGGAGTTGGTGCGGGGCAGGGCAGCCCTACTCACAAGGCCAGGGAAAGTGGCTGAAGGAAGTGGCATTTCAGTGAGAAGGTGGGTTCCAGTGAAGAGGAAAGGACCAGCCTAGGGATACCCCAAGTTCAAAGGATGGCAGGGGAGAGAGGGCAGCCCTGGCTGCAGGGAAGAACTCAGGGGTGAGAACTGCACACCCGGTGCCAGAGAAGCCAGAAGGAGAAGACCCCAAGGAGCAGATCTCCTTTGCAAGGAGTTTCGCTTGCCAAGAGGGCAGTTTTAACAAAGAGAGACATGATCTGATGTGCACTTCTAAGACAATCCCTGGCCTCTTGTGCAGAACTGTCAGGTGGGAGCGGTGGCTTAGGAGGATGCCAACACCACCAAGGGGAGGCTGATGGAGGCTAGACTGGACCCATGACTCTGGGGATGGAAAAAGGACAGAGGAGGGCAAATTGAGACAACCTGAGTGAAGGCAAAGGAACTCACCGGTAGAGGGTGATGCTGACCCCTGAGATAGGGAACACGGGAGGAGAAGCTGGGGGAGGGAGAAGCTGGGGGAGGGAGAAGCTGGAGCGGCAAGGATCTGATGAGTTTAGTTGAGACATGCTGAGCTCTAGGTGCCTGGTGCCATCCCAGCTAAGGTGGCCAGGAAGAAGTAGATGTGGGCCTGGAGCCCTGCAGGGACCTCTGGAACATGGAGACAGATGGGAGGTGAGAATTTTATACCCCAGGAGCTTGCTGGGTGCAGGGCGACTGAGTCCCCGGAGCTCCCCTTTGCAGAAGGCACGGGCAGGGCAAGGGGGTGACCGGCTCACAGGGTATCTCTTCATTTTAAAAAATCTGGGAAAACTGGAAACAGATGGTAACATGACAGCTGAAATTTTATTTAAAAGCAGAAAAAGAAACACATTTCAAAGTGTTCTGCACAGTTAATTCTTAGGATATGAATAGATGTTTACATGGGGAAACAGAGGGGTCCCTTGATAAGGTAAGTTTGGGAGATGTAAAGGAAAACAGGCATTCCTGCTGGCAAAATTCTCCAGAGACTTTATTATGAACATGCGCATGGGGAATCTCCAAGAGACAGATAACACACGTAGTCTCTCAAACCGGTTTCTATCTCTTTCTTTTTTGAGTCAGAGTATCACTTTGTTACCCTTGGTAGAGCGCAGTGGCATCACAGCTCACAACAACCTCAAACTCTTGGGCTCAAGTGATCCTCTTGCCTCAGCCTCCTAAGTAGCTGGGACTACAGGCCCCCTCCACAACGCCTGGCTATTTTTAGAGATGAGGTCTCACTCTGGCTCTGACTGGTCTTGAACCTGGGAGCTCAGGCGATCCAACCGTCTCAGCCTCTCAAGTGCTGGGATTACAGGCATGAGCCACTGCCCCTTCCCCTCAAACCTGTTTCTTAAGGGAACCCCTTCCACTCGTAATTAACATTGTACAGAACTTGCCTTGGGACATGCTGCCCTAGAGGCAGCCACAGTCAAATTAGAAACAAAAGAAAACACACATAAACTTGTTACTGGGATTCTTGAAATTCTAGACAGTGTTAATGTGACAGATTATAATTGTTTTCTATTAATTATATATCTGGAAAACTCAAAAGAATCCATTGTAAAACTACGTGTAGCATTAATAAAGGAATTTAGTGACATGGCCAAATATAAGATAATTATACAAAGAAATCAATAACTTCTGTGTAAACCAACAATGCCTTGGGAGTATAATAATAGGGAGGGAAAAGTACCCTTTATGATAGTAACTGAAAATACGAAATACCTGGAATAGTCCTAACAAGACAGACACAGAACTTAGAGGAAGAAAATTGCCAGGGGTTAACAATATGAAGACAGTAAAAATAAATGGAGAGATTGGATATAATAGAGATGTTGATTTTTCCCAGATTAATAACTGGAAATGTGGTGAAATGATTTTAAGATCCATCTAGATGGATGGCTGGAAAAGCTTTGAAAGCCAAGTAAATAGACTAACTGAGAATATCTTGTAAAGGGAAATAATTAAAATAATGCTGTATTTGCATAAGCATTAACAGACCAGTTGAATAAAATAGACTCCTGAAAATACCCCTGTAATAGGTAACCTAATATATGATAAATACAGATAGAACAATTGCGTTATAAATAAATACATGAAGTATCTAACTCTAATAAGTGGTAAATTAAATTTTCGTATGATTAAATATACGCCTATAGAATATTCATTTATTTAAACCACACAAATCAAGAAGAAAATACTGGTTGTCAAGGGCTTACAGAGCATAAATTCCATAGATGGAATTGTAAAGGGGAAGGAAGATTTATTTGAATACTTAAAATATGAAATTGCTGTCCAAAAAACACAGAAGCCAAACAAACAGGAAAACCATTTGCAATATGACAGAGATATCCTAATATATGTAGACCTCCTATAAATCATAGGAAAAACGAAGTTGGCAATAGAAGGAAACAGTTAACAGAAGAAAATATACAAGTGGCTAAAAAAAAAATCTAGAAACATCTAACTTTACTATTAATTAAAGAAATATAATATACCTTTTGTAAAACACCAACACTATTAAGATTAAGAAGAGGGATTCTTTTTTGCTGGTTTGGGTGAATGAAGCAGGCACACTCTTCTGGTATCAATATAAATGTGTACACATTTCTCCAAGGGAATGTAACAATATTTATCAGTGCCCTTTAAAAGGCTCTTGATGTTTGCTCTGACTCTATCCCAAAATGTTATCACAGCTGTGGACCAAGTTTTAGGAATAAGTCATCTGTCCTGGCCTTATTTCTAAATGCAAACAACCCTGATTATCCAATAATAGGGCTCTAGTTAAAATCTGTGGTTCCCAAGCCTCTGGGCTGTGGGCTGGTACGGGTCTGTGGCCTGCACAGCAGAAGGTGAACGAGCAAAGCTTCGCCTGTGTTTATAGCCACTCCATATCACTTGCGTAATCGCCTGAGCTCTGCCACCTGTCAGATCAGCAGTGACATTAGATTCTCCTAAGAGCGTGAACCCTACTGTAAGTTGTGTGTGTGAGGAATCCAGGTTGCACACTTCTTATGAGAATGATGATCTGACTTGGATGTTAGTACTGGGACCATCTAGCTGCAGGAAAATAAGCCCAGGGTTCCCACTGATTCTGTGTTATGCGGAATTGTATAATTATTTAATTGTATATTACAATGTGATAATAATAGGAATAAAGTGCACAATAAGTGTAATGTGCTTGACTTATCCCCAAACCATCCCCCCAATGGAAAAATTGTCTTCCCTGAAACCAATCTCTGGTGCCAAAATAATTTGGGACTACTGAGTTGAATAATAATAAATCTGTGTGGTAGAGTATTAGGCTGCCAGTAAATGGGGTTTTCAAAGCATGTTTAATGGCATTGGGAAATGATTACTGCATAGGGTTAAGTTTGTTGTTTGTCTGAAAAGCAGGATATAAGTTTACAGAATGTTCTGGATTTTGTGTATATATATAGAAAAGACTGGAAGACATGCGTCCAAAGTTAGCAGTGTTATTTTCTTTGTTCTTTGCTGAATTTTCTTAATTTACTATGATGACCATATTTCTTAGATAAGCTAAATAGTGAACTTTTAATTTATGAAAAACTACATTTTAAAAATGATACTGTTGAACTAACTCCAGCACTCTGGAGAAAGGTGTCCAGTGGTGTGCCACAGGGCTCTGTCACACTGAATATTTTACTCCTGATATGAAGAAGGCAGACGGCAACCTGTTCTTTCCCTTGGCACCTCCCCTCTGTGGTGGGTCAGAGACAGTTAGGGAGGCGTCTGTGTTCTACCGATGGGCACTGGCTTACATGTCCTGTGGCCGGAGACTATCTGCATGCTGGGGGAACCTCTGGTATATGCCGTTTTGGCTGGAGTGAGGGTGCAGCTGTCACAGAATGGGGTGGTCCCTGCAGGGGAGGCCCACATCCCCCAGTTCTGTACCTCTCTCACTGCCAGGGCTGATGTGGCCCCATGTGTCATGGGCTATCTCAGGGAAAGGGGTTCTGTTCTGCCCCAGCCCAACTGGTACCCCAACTTCTGTCAGAGGAGTCGGGAATAAGGGGCACGGCATGGGATTCACTGTCAGGATGCAGCCTGCTCTTGCCAGGGACATATGCAGACCCTAGGCTGGGGGGAGGTACCTCGATCTCATGGCCAGCAAGGCAGGGTAGTTCTAGCCCTGTGGGCAAGGCAGAGCTTCAGCAAGACCAGGGACTTGTGCAGTGAGAACAGAGAGGACGCAGATGACCAGTGCCAGCCTTGCCTCCATGTCTGCCTGTTGGGAAGGGGATTGGAAGACAGAAGCTAGAACCCAGGGCGTGTGCTTTGAGAGCTAAATCTAGGCAGAAGCTGCCACAGGCCTGCACCCCAAGGGCTCAGCAGACTGGCCTTGGAGGAGTGATGGTAGACAGAGTGCTGGATATGAAAGCAGTGGGGCTCAGGCTGCCCCAGTGTCCTTCCCTAGTCCCCTCAGCCTGGCCGGGAGGGACAACACACTGCCTGGCCCTCTGGTGGCTTCTGGGGATCCATCCAGGACCGATTGGCTTCCTGAAATGCTCTGGAACATTCTAGCATTCCAGGCCTTTCTCCCTGCACCCAACTCATGCCTGCCCTGAGGAGAGCCCAGCAAAGCCATACTCTACCCACCTTTTTCTGCCCCGTCTCACCCTACCCCCTTCCTAGAAGCCTGAGGATCCAGATTAGGCCCACCATGTCTTCTGTGTCCTGGGGATTCTAGGAACCATTGACTGGTCAGCTGGTGTCAACTGCCTGAACATCATGGGACCAGCCCGCTGCCCTGTCCTCCTGTGGTGCATTTCTGGATAGTGAGGGGGAGTGAGTCTAGGTTGGACATCTTGGTCTCTGGAAGGCAGGTGTGCTACAGAAGTGCAGGGACATGACCATGTTGGGAGGGCATGGGTAGCTGAGGGGGGCAGGAACCTGCTGGACAGTGCTGAGGGCACAGCTGTGAGTATGCAGGCAGGCTCTGATTGAGCCTTGAGTGCAGTCCTGAGCTGTAGGGCTCCGGAGGCATGTCTGTGGGAAGGAGGAGGCATCCGCTAACTGGGAGACATCATATGACCTGAGAGAGAGGCCATCCAGGGAGCAGCAGGGCCCAGGGTGCTGAGCTAGTTACTGGTTACCTCAAAATTGAAAACCTGGGCATTTTTCTCCCCCTACCCCATTTCTAAACCATTATAAACCAATAAGTCTGTTAAATACATTGAAAATGAATTATTGGAAACGGCAAAAGTGACCACAATCAGCCATAACATACAAAAATCCCTAGTTTTTTATTGTTAAATTCCATAGACGTAAATTCACTTCATCCAGCTGCAGTAAGTTTCTGATTTCTGAACTAATCTCCCTGTGGACAGTAACCATTGTGTCCACCAGTAACAGGCTCCCCTTCACACAGTCCTGAGGGCAAGACCTGGTATTTAGATCTTTGAGGTGCGTGGTGGATGCAGGAGATGTGTCCTGGGAGTCCCCAAGGCATCAGGCCAGAACCCCTCTCCCAGGCAGCTACTCTGGCTGCAGTGTTTGATCCGGGGATCAAACCAGGAGAGCGGCAGGAGCATTCCATCAGGTCAGTGGAGCAGGAAGGGTAATGTAGGAGTGGTGAGCACCACCAAGGGAATGCGACAAGGCGGGGGAGGGAGCTTGCATGGAGTGGCCCAACAGGTGACTTCCCAGCTGAGATCTGGGAACAGGAGACATAGCACCTGTGGCCACAGGAATGCGCTCTGCTTGTTCACAGAAAAGCAAAGCCAGGGTGTCTGGAAGGGACACTAGGGACAGAGTTAGACTCACCATGAGGATGGATTCTGATGAGCTGCTCTTCAAGGGATGATAGGTTTTCTGTCCAGGAACTAATCTCTGGGAGAATTTTAGCACAGCAAAACCAGGAGGGGGCTGAGCTGTGCACCCCCACCCAAGGTCAAGGTAGACTTGAGCTATGAGGTGGTGACCTAGGGCTGGGCAGAAGGTGGCCCAGGTATTCAAATCCTGTTATTCTTTCCTAATTGGGACAGAAATAGACCATCTCCACTGCCTGTCCCAGGCCCCCCCCAGGCTCTAGCGGGGATAAAATTGGTAGCACTTGTGTGAGTGACATGTTGTTTGTCTTCCAGTTTATGAGAAGCCTCTGAGTTATCTCAAGTTTTTCCTAAAACAACATTTTCTCCATTTCCTAAAACAAACAAACAAACAAAAAACAGAAGAAAAGAGATTATCTTATTTTATACAATATGCCATCAGCCAGGGAGCAGAGCATCGGCAACACTTGAGGGTTGCATAGCAACTGGCTTTTCAATTGATTTTTTGAGAAGGTAGCAAAGCTACTCAACTGTTCTCATTTTAAATATTTCCTAGGATGATGAAAATCAAAGCACATGGAAATCAGAGACTTGAGGACTGGTAGAGAAGGACAGAATGTGTCTTGTTGTGAAAGACCAGGTCAAGACAAAAGTATGAAACCCTGGAATTTTTCAGCAATGGAGGTGAAAGGTTTGAGAAATTCTTACTGTGAGTCTTAGTGGAAGGCAAGAGAAGAGAGTTCAGCTCAGGGTGAGGCTCCATCTGCCCACTCCTAGCCCCTGCAGGGTATAGGACTTGAAGCAGTCTAGCTGGGCTGGATAGTAGGGAGTGAGGGTCTGGGGAAGATGCATGGAGGGTCCTGAGACAGGTATTTGGGGGGTGTCAAGTGTACCTCCACACCTTACCCTAGAGACAGGCTCCTGGCCTCCCAAGCATCTAGGTACCTAATGGGGGCCGAAGGCATGATGGTCAGCGCTGGTCTTTCTTGACCCATCTCCTGAAATGAAGGGTGCCCCTTCTTGACTCAAATCCACCTGGGTCCAGAGAAGGACAGAGGAGGCGTTGGGGTTGGACCCTGCCCTTGGGAGGTGACTTAGTCCATTCCGGATGCTCTAACAAAAATACCTTAGACTGGGTAACTATAACCAGTGGAAATTTATTAATCATAATTCTGTAGGCTGGAAGTTCAAGATCAAGATGACGGCAGATTTGGTGTCTACTTGAGGGCCCATTCCTCATAGATGGCGCCTTCTCTCTGTGTCATTATGTGGCAGAAGGGTGAACAGACTCCCTCAGCCCTCTTTCATACGGGCACTAATCCAATTCACGGGGACTCCACCTTCATGACCCAATCACATCCCAAAGTCACCCTACTTCCTGATACTATTGCATTCAAAATTAGTTTTCAACATATCAATTTTGAAGGGACATAAGCATCCAGATCATAGCAAGAGGCCTATAGCTCCCCATAGGGGAGACTTCATGTTCATGCCTTTAAAAATTCACTGGAGAATTCTGTTCTGGTAGCTCGCCTTTCTCTGGGTTCTGGGAAGATGGCTGGAAACAAAATGCTTTAATGATAGGGGAAAATACAGTGAGAAATGAAGGGTGCCCCTTCCTGATCTCTTGTTATGGGGATCTCTTGTGAGCCGTGTGCTCCGCCTGGCACATGAGAGCCCTCAGCCTCAGGGAGCCCACATTGCACTTAACTGTGGGGCAGGGACTGTGGGGCCTTATCCCAGGCATTCCTTCTGGTTTTGTACATATTTGTAAGACCTTTCGCAAGTTATTTAATGTCATAGGACCTTAGTTCCGTAATTAAAGGACATCTGTAAAACTCCAGCACACTAGTAGCAATAACAACAATTATAAAGGCATTCAGGTGAGTTACTGCTTATAGAGCCTTTTGGGGACAGGCACTGTCTGAAGCCCCTTGCACAAGTGATCACTATTACCATTCCTGTTTGACGGTCAGGGGGCTGGCTGTGGAAGGTAAGCAGCCTGCTCAGGGCCGCACAGTGATGGAACCTCTCTCTGGAAGGATGTGCTGGACTCTGTTATTCCAGCAGGTTGGGGAGCACAAGCTTCAGGTCCCTTGCCCCTTGCTCCCTTGAGGGGGTCCTTTATACCGGTTGCTTTCAACCAAGGGTTATTTTGCTACCCTTCCCAGGAGACATTTGGCCATGTGTGGAGAGACTTTGGTTGTCAGGACTAGGGGAGGGGTGCTACTGGCTTCTGACAGTCCTATATGCACAGGGCAGCTCCCTCCCACTAACAGAGAACTCTCCGGCTCCAAATGTCTGTAGTGCTCAGCTGGAGTAATGTGTTCTGCTCACATAAACACAAACCCATTAGCGTCCTTTTATGCTGTTTTGTTCTGTGGCTGTTTGGGAGGGCTGCTCTGAGGCAGGACCCCTTCTGGGCCAGAGCAGGTGGCTTAAGTTAGATCTCCTTGGGGCATGAGCCTACCCCTGCAGGCGATCAGCTGCCCCAGGGACTTGTGGCATGCTCAGTTTCTTTTTGTTTTTTTTTTTTTGTATTTGGCCGGTGCTGGGTTTGAACCCGCCACCTCCGGCATATGGGGCCAGTGCCCTACCCCTTTGAGCCACAGGCACCGCCCTTCTCAGTTTTTTTTTTTTTTTGTAGAGACAGAGTCTCACTTTATGGCCCTCGGTAGAGTGCCGTGGCCTCACACAGCTCACAGCAACCTCCAACTCCTAGGCTTAAGCAATTCTTCTTGCCTCAGCCTCCCAAGTAGCTGGGACTACAGGCGCCCCCCACAATGCCCGGCTATTTTTTGGTTGCAGTTCAGCCGGGGCCGGGTTTGAACCCGCCACCCTCGGTATATGGGGCCGGCGCCTTACCAACTGAGCCACAGGCGCTGCCCTCCCTTCTCAGTTTTTATCACTATCAAGGCAGAGACGAGGACAAGGACTATTTGTAGGCACCGTCATAGATGGAAACCTCCTCTTCACCCTCCACCCCCGCCCCAGGCTCAGCGCTGCCATTGTGCCCATTATGCAGATGGGGAGCCCAGAACAGTGAGGTAACATCCCAGAACGCAGAACAGATGAGAGGTTTGAACGAGGCCTCCAACTCCCAGCCTGCCAGCTGGCCAGGTGGCCCCACCTGCCACTTGGCGGTGGTGGCAGGTGAGACTTGGCCCGCGGGGCCCACTGGGGCGGCTGCTCGCTTCAGGCAGAGCCGCAGCCCAGCGGGGCTCGGGGCAGACCCGCCTCCAGGCTGTAGACCCGCTTTCCTCCCACGCCTCCTCACTGAAGCAGGGAAGAGCATAAATAATTCAGCTCCCTCCAGAGCAAACAATGGAAATGTCAGGGAGCAAAGATTGGAACAGAACTTTTACTCAGGTCTTAATTGATTTATTTGGGTGGGACCCCAGAGGCCGGCTCGGCTCCTGCGCAGCCCGGGGCAGGGTGCGGGCGGCTTGACCGCAGGTGCCCCGGATTCACGAACCGGGTGCGTGCGGCCTTTCTGCGGCAGCAGCGCCCCCTGGCGGCTCTCAGGGCCACGCCCACCTCTGTCCAGCCGGCGGCGCCAGGGCAACCGAGTCCACCTCCCTCCTCTTGCCTGAGACGCAGTTTGTCCTCCAGAAGATGGGAAGAGTGGCAGCACCCATATGCTAGGGCAGGTGTGGAGTTTAAGTGAGATGGAGTGTGGAAAGTCTGAGCCCAGAGCGGCCGGCTACGTGCTGATTGTTGCATTATTATCAGGTAGGGTCAGTGCTTGCCACTCACCACCCCAGAGCGCCTGGGAATGGTCCCATAGGCCCCAGGGCCTTGTTCCTCATCTCTACCCCACCTAGGTCCCTGGGTGTGCATGTGCTCATTTCCTCATTTCTTGTGACGATGGCAGTGCCCAGCAGGCAGGTCCCCTGCAACGACAGCAGAGACTGGGATTGTTCACTACGTAGTTGTGGCATGAATGAATGCAAAGATGCTCCTCACTTTTCAAGGCCTTCTGATTCAGCAGACTCAGAGGCCGACAAGGGTGACAGATGCCCCCACATGAGGTGCCCCGGGCAGCCATCTGACTGTATCAAGGAGATGGGACTGAGGCAGGCAGCTCACAGCCAGGACCAGGGAGGCCAGGGCAGGGTGTGAGGCTTGGAGCTGGACACAGTCCACTTGTCACCCAAAGCCTGTATAGGACTTTCTAAGCTCTTGCTGCTAGCTGAGAGCCCAGCGGGGTCATCTGGGACCCTGAAAGCTGTGCCTGCGATTCTGGGACTGGCAATGTTCCCTTATCCTTGCCCTAGTTCAGATTCCTGCCAGCCCTGGGGAAAGTTCAGCAAAGTGACCCTCCTGATCCCCCTGACCTAAGGGGTCACCAAGCCCTCGCTTCTATAAGGCCCTTGGACCACACTGTTGGATCATTGGCCCCTTTGCGCAAGTCCGTAGACCCCTTCCAGACCTGGCTGGGGGAGCCTGACAGGCTGACTAGGAGTGAATGCTGCCCTTTTTAGGGCCAGGCAACCAGTGCTGCACTGGGATGACCCCAAGGGCCAGGGTGAGTGTCTGCCTCCTGCATGTGGGCAGCTCTGTGAACCGGCCTAGCAAGGAGGGTCTCACTGTGGAGACAGGTCAGCACTCACAGTGGCTAAGGAGGATTCCTTTCCACATCCAGGAATGGGTAGGAAGGATGTCTGGGGCCAGCCCGGGCATGGGGCCCAAAGACACTCAGGCATTGGGGCCAGATTTCATGTCCAAACAGGGGCTTGGGCAGTAGAGCCACCCTAGGGGGCAACCATTGTCTTAGGGCCCCACTGGAGGGGCCTCTTGGGAAGCTCATCTGTCTCTGTGCTCTGAGCCAAGGCTGATTGTTGGGTGAGGGTAGGTCAGCCCACACAGTGCTCCTTCTGTGTCCAGGGCTGGGTAGACCCCAGGACTCTGCAGTAACC
The DNA here is from genome assembly GCF_027406575.1 of Nycticebus coucang. Classification (NCBI taxonomy): domain Eukaryota; kingdom Metazoa; phylum Chordata; class Mammalia; order Primates; family Lorisidae; genus Nycticebus; species Nycticebus coucang. The sequence continues at coordinate 84,730,640 of NC_069796.1, forward strand.
CCAGAAAACAGCATCTTCTCGGGCCCTCCATGGGTCCCTATGCTGAGACCAGAAGTTCTAAAAGCTGTGAAGAGCCTGGCCCCAAGGCTCAGAGGTCCTCATTCACTCAGAAAATGGACCCTGTAGCAGTCACCCAGTCCCATAGTCTGGACATGCTCTTCCACTTCCCACCGCTCTGGAGGGCTGGTACCTGAAGCTTCCCTGAGAGAGGGCTGGCTGCCCTGTGAAGTCCCAGGCTGGTTCTTCAGCCACCCCTGGCAGAGCCCAGGGCACTGCTTCTTAGGAGCACCTGGCCCAGGCTCACTCCTGCCCCACCCCAGCACAGCTGAGAGCATGTGGAGTCTCACAAAAGGGCTGTCCTGGAGGAACCAGTGCAGAGGAGTAGGCAGCCAGGAGTTTGGCACTGCAGGGCTGGGAGGGTGCGGGTGACGAGCAGGGGGTGAGAGTGTCTATCAGTGGAAACAGGAGATTCCCTCGCGTGTTCCTTCCGTGTGTTCCTTCCTCCGGAAGTCCAGATATGAGGAATAGAAGGGTCTCCTCCTCACTCAGGGGAAAGCACAGTTGCCACACTATGATCCATGGCAAGGGCACAGAATGGTGGGGTCTTTGGTGCCCCAGGGAACTGGGATGCATCTGAGGGCTGCGTGCATTCAGGCTGGGTGGTGGAGGGGCTGGAGGAGGCTCATCCCAGTGGGTGATCCTACTGGAGTCCTAGTGAACCCCGGGGGAAGCTAGTGGACCATCAAGATATGTTGACATGCTTTGGACAGCAGCAGGGAGGTCCTGGGAGGTCCTGGAGAGACCTGGGCCTGGGCTTTTCTTGGCAGTCAGATGCCTCTGGCAGCAGGTGCCCACAGCCTGCCCACAACCAGCCCAGACCTCCCTCCTGGGCCCCCCACCTGCCCAACTACCTAGATGTGTGGGCCCAGACATCAGTGTCTGTGAAGAGTCCTTAGAAGCATATAGGATCCGTGAAGTGGTGGGGGGTGGGTCTGGGGTGCAAGAGGCAGGAGTTTGGGGGTGTTTGTTTGGGGGGCTGCCATCAGGTAGACCTGCTTCACCAGGGTTTTGGTCCTTTAGAAACTCTAACTCTGCTCCACCTGCCTGGCTTAGGTTTTGGACAGCCTTTGGTCTCGGGGTAGAGTTCTTGGACTGATCACCCAATTGGGCTGGACCTGAGAAGCAGGAGCACTCCCTAAAGCAAAACTGCTGAGCTACTCCAAGTAAGCCTGCTGGGCAGGAAGGACCATCCCTATGACTTTGTCCCTGGGCTCTGTGGACGCCAAGTTCTCCCTCCCAAGCTTACAGCCCTTTCCCCGGACCTCCTCTCTGCATTGCCACCAAACACAAACCCAGAAACCTGTATGTCCCTGATTCTTCCATCCAACCCCGTAACACTGAGCTTTGCAGCCCCTGTCTGTGACCTGTAGGCTCTAACCCTCCTGACTTGGCACTAGCCACATCTTCATCCATCTCAGCTACCACTGTCCCCTCTCCCCTAAGAACCCTGAAGGCTTTTTCTAAAATGCCCTGCCCCACCCTCTGGGCGCAAGGTTGATGGTACAGGCTAGCTCCTGGGCACCTATAGACCCAGCAAGGGTGAACACCCTGCCTCCAGGCTTCTCTGCGCCCATCTGGAATCTTGGGAAAGTTGGGACATTGGCAGAGAGAGATGAAGCTTGAGCAGCTTCAGCCAGGATCTCAGGGACAGATTGTATCCCTTGATGCCCAAAAACTGATGTGAACCCCTTCTTGACTTTTTGGGGTACCTCGCTCTAGGACCCAGGATCCCTGGAGCCAGTGCACACAGAGGCCATCTCCTCAAGTCCTACCCCCAGGGCTGTCCTGGCTCCAGTGCACCATTCCCTGCTCCTGCCTGTGCCCTCAGCCCTGCCTCCACTTCTCCCTCAGGGGTCTCAGAGCCCTGAAGCCAGGTGGGGTTCCTAGGTCACTCTAGCTCTGGACCCTGCAGCACAAACTCCATGGGGGTTGGAGGACACAAGTGGCAGTCTGCCCTCTTCAGATGTGCGAAGAACAAAAACAAGGCAAGAACAAAAACACAAATCAATATTTCAATAAATTATCTTGCCGCAGCAGCAAGATCACTTTGGCTGCCAAGAGGGGTTGGGAAGCCTGGCCTCGGGCAGGAAGTCGGCTCAGTCTACAAGGATGTGGAGAAGGAGCTGTCCACTGGAAGGCTTTTATTCCAGGGGTCTCCAACTGGGGATTTGGGGCATGTGTTTTGTTTTGTCCATGGAACTTATTTTAGTGCGAGCCAACGTTTACTATTAGGCAAGCGTCCATCTAAACTCCAGATTAAATGATTGATCTGAGAGGTCCAGTCTGGCAGTCTCAGGCCTCTGTCCTGCTGGTGCTGAGGGGGTGTCTTCCCATCCTACGGAGTGTGGGCCCCTGGGTTTGCAGCCCTCACTCTGCCTTAGCACCTGCCAACTTTCTTCAGCATCATAGGGAAACACTCCTCTGTACCCTTTCCCCTCCAAAACTGGGAAATTTTTGAAAGATAGACATTTTGCCTATGACCCACCTGCCTCACTGACGTGTGTCCCCTGTCTTGTATCTTTAGGCCCTTGGGTTTGTAGCATCCTCTCAGAACTTCCCACAGTCTGCCCGTCAAAGACAGTGGCCTCTCTGCACATCTCCAGCCAGCTTGTTCCCACCCTGAGTCAGCCTGGCTCCTGCTGGCCTGGGACATACCAGCTGCTCCAAGATCCCTCACCTGCCAGCCAGTCTCCTGACTGTGGTTTCCCCCATAGGACAAAGTGCATTGTTCAGTCTCTTAGCTGCTCGTGACAAAACACAACTTAGAATTAGCTTTCACAAGAATTTCTTGATGCATAAGAGACACGTCTGTGGCACACCACCTCTAAGATGGTCTCCAGTGACCCTGTCTCTTGGTATTCATGCCCTGGTATAGTTCCCTCACCCGGAGTGTAGGCTGGACTGAGATTAGATGATAGACTGTGGCTTCCATTGTGGAGGTGTGTTCATTCTTTTTCTGTCTCTCAGGTCACCTGGACTGGGGAAGCAAGGTGCTGAGGGTGAGCTGTGCTAGGGAGAGGCTTCACATGGTGCAGCGAGAAGCCGCCAGTTCAACAGCCTCTGAGGAAGAGTCTAGCCCATAAAAACATGAGTGAGCTTGGGAGCTGACCTATCCCAGTGGAGACTTCAGATGAGACTGCAGCCCCAGGCTCAGCTAGACAGCAATCTCATGAGAGACCTTGAGCCAGAAGAACCTAGTTAAGTTGCTCGTGAATTCTTTCTTTTATGTATACATTTCAGATTAACACGTAGGTATAGATGATTAGGTTGTATTATTTGCATTTGTTAGGGAAAGTACACGTTTTAGTTGACCCCTTCCCCCAGGAGGAGTGCCAAAACCCTTACTTTGTTCCCTTTAGGTGAGAGCTTACCAGACCTCCTCCCCTCTCATCCTTCCCTGCTTCCCCTCCCCCTACTGGAATTTAATCACCTCTTTTTCTTGTGTGGGCCTATAGTTGTTCATCTGTTAGTTTCATGTTAGTACTGAGTACATTGGATGTTTGCTTTTCCATTCTTGTGATTCTTTACTTAGGAGCATGTTCTCCAAATCCATCCTGCCTTTGGATTCTTAAGGAAGCTGTGAGATGACAAATTCTTCTTAGGTTGTTAAATTTGGGGGTAATCTCTTATGCTGCAATAGAGAATGTAGTAATACAGCATGAGGATGTCAGGAATCCTCCTGTCTTCACCTCTGAGCTGTCTGCGCTCCATAGTTGGGGGAGGGTTCTCCTCCTCTGGTGCAGGGGGCCCAGAAGTTGTAGGTCCATAGCCTCATGCCTTGTTGCTCCGTGGCCTGCTGTGTTTGAGTGCTCAACCCTGACCATCACTGTGGCCAGGAAGATGTGGTGCTAGCATTGGCCAGGCCTGAGCTCGCCTGGCCCTGAAGCTTGGAGTCTGGCACAGATTAAAGGAGAGGATGCTTCACCCAAGGGAGCCTGGGTTACCTGTGAGAAGAGGGCAGGCAGGAACCACTGCAGCCCACCATGGAGGGAACTGTCTGTCCCCTAAAGGAGGCTCAGAGCCCTGAGAGCAGGCAAGTTCATCATAGTAATAATCTCCTGCCATTGGGCTGGGAGACAAGCCTTGGAGGAAGGCAGGCCCAGCAAGGCCCCTGTGTCCTGGTGCTGTGGAATGGAAGGATTTGCACTCCAGTGTGGAATCTATAGTCATCTTAGATAAAGTAGTCCCTAGTGACCTTCATGCTGGCTTTGGACCTGGACTGACAAACTTTTTAAATTTTGCTTTGAAAGATAATTCTTTTTTGTCTTTTATTATTATTTTTAATTGACACATAATACTTGTACATATTTAATAGGGTAAAGTGTGATATTTTGATACGTGTAATATACAATGTGCAATGATCAAATGAGGGTAATTAGCAGATTCATGACCTTGAACGTTTATCATTTCTTTGTATTGGGAACATTCAAAATCTGTTCTTCTAGCTATTTTCTAATATAGAATAAATTGTTAATTAGAGCTTCCTGTAGTGCTGTCGACACACTAGAACCCATTCCTCCTAGCAAGCTGTATAGTTCTCTCTTTTCCTTACCCTCTGGCTCTGTCTCCTCCCCAGGCCCTAGTAACCACCATTCTACTCTCTACATCTATGAGATTCACATGTGAGCGAGAACATGTGGTTATTTATCTTCCTGTGCTCAGCTCATATCACTTAACAGAATGTCCTCTGAGTTCACCGTATTTGGGCTGGCAATATGAAGCTCAACCAACCACAAGGCCCCAAGCTCTAGCATGAGATCAAACCCACCCACGGGGGTCCCTTCCCACTCATTGACACCCAAAGCTCATTCTCTAGCAGGTGAAAGTGAGAAAGCAGGTCGTCCCACCTGACCCCTTCTTCAGAACCATGACCTCTCAGGGTTACCCGAGGCAGAGATCACTTGGCTCAGAGGACTCAGGGGGTGCATTGGAGGGTCCAGCTTGGATGTGAGGCAGATGCCCACTCTCCCCCCTGCCCCCCTGGCTCCTCCTGCATTACAGTGGGTAAGGTTGCCTGCTCTGGTGCAGAAACAAATAAGCTTCATATCTCAGTGGCTTAAAACAACAAAGATTTTCTACTGTGGGTTGGCAGAGGATTCTGGTCTTGTTGTCACTCGGGGCCTAGATGGCAGAGCAGCCACCATCTCAGTGTTTCTGGATCATGTGCCAGAAAGGAGTGCTCTCTGAAGGGTCTCAGTGGGCAGTTAAATGCTCCAGCCAAGAAGAGACTCTTGCTACTTTGTCTGACAGCTCATTGGCCGGAGCTAGTCACATGCTCCTTCCAGTCATAGGGGGTGAGAAGTGCTCCCTGCCTCTCCAACTCCCCCTGGGCAGTCTGTCTCTATGCCAGTGTCCAACAGGTCCTCATCACAAGATGTCTCACTCTGGCTTATGGCTTACTCCATTAGGACACACTGACACCTGGTTAGAATGAGCCGTCTCACCTCCCAGGAGCAGGATACAGAGTCTTCACAGTTGACTCTGTGCTTGACCCTTGGGGAACCATCTGCCATCTTGTGAACCATGAACTCAGATAACACAGACACCCCTGTAATGACTTGCCTTCCTTGGCCTTGAACCTTTCTTGTTTCTTCTGAAACTACCGACTTCCTAACAGCACCCTGTCTGCTCTTCGATACTTTACACATGAAGAGAAATATGTGGCTATTCTTTGTGTGTGTGTTTATGCAAAAGGAGAAACAGGACACCTGCACACGGATTTACCAAGGAATGTGCTGGTCTCCATATTTTGGACATAAATGATCTGTGGACAGATAAATTCTTAAAGAGAAAAAAAATGTATGTATGCTTAGGGCTCTTAGAAGGACTCTTAGTTCTCTTGGAGGGAACAACTTCAGTAGCAGGAATATGGGGTGGGAACAGAAGCCCGTGCCTACCATGGGGATCACGAAGGGGAAAGGTCATGTGTCAATCATGGGAGCCTTGCTTTTGAGATAATATGGTACATGTTTTTTGTGTGGGTAGGGCAGTTTAGGGTGGTGGGCTGAACATAGATTTTGGTTTGGGTTGAGATCTCAATTCTTTCACTTCCTAATTGTGTAATCTGGAGCAAGCTACTTAACTTCTCTGAGCCTCAGTTTCCTGCCCATGACCTCCCCCTTAGTCCTGAAGACTAAATGGGAGGCAGAACACAGTGGCTTACACTCATAATCTTAGCACAGGCTGAAGCGGGAGGATTGTATGAAGCTGGGAGTTCAAGACCAGCCTGAGCAAGAGCAAGACTCCATCTCTATAAAAAATAGAAAACTAGCTGGGCATTGTGGCATTCACCTGAGGCAAGAGGATCCTTTAAGCCTCGGAGTTTGAGGTTGCAGTGAGCTATAATGACACCACTGCACTCTAGCCAGGGTGACAGAGTGACACTGATGTCTCAAAACAAACAAACAAACACAAAATGAGAGTGTCTGCTGATGTCATGGTGCAGAGCAGGTGCACAGGGTGGTCTGTACCAAGGCCAGCCTTGGCTCTCAGGTGTGCACGTGTGTATCAGGACATACAATGGAAGGTGCTTGTTCCCAGGGCTTCCTCTCCGTGGCTCCTGAGGGAAAGCCTGTTTGTGACTGTTTGTTGTATGGCTCCTTTTCTGTAGCGGTTTCTTTTTTATAGCTTCCTTTCCACCATTATTTTGGGTTCTGAAAGTACCTTCAAATGAAGAAAGCATAAGGTTACCTCCTGCTTGCTTGGGGCCCGCATGCCATAGTGGGATTTCTTCCCCCACAGCCTGGACCCTCCCAGAGCGGCGAGCAGCCTTTACTTCCTGTGCAGGGTCTGCAGACAGGCGCCTAATAGAATGCAGGGGCTCTCAGAAGTGGGGTGCGGTAATGGACTTGGTGAGGCCTTAGATGGCCTCAGAGCTTTGCCTCCACTTCTCACCAGAGTGGAAACTCACACAGGGAACTTTTCCTTCCATTCAGACAAATGGAGCCAAGTGGGAAGTGGGGCATGGTGCTCAGTGCCACCTGGGCCAGTCACAGTGGATGGAGTCTGTCACCACTATGCCCCGCTCAGCCCCCAGCTAGTCTACCAGATGCTAACCTCTGCCATCTCTCCCTGCCCTCCTACAGTCCATGAGCCTCATTGAGATTGGGAACCCCTCTCAGAGCCTGGAGAACGTCTGCCGCTGGGCCTACCTCCAGCAAAAGCCGGACACAGGCCATGATGAATACCACGATCATGCCATCTTCCTCACACGGCAGGACTTTGGGCCTTCAGGCATGCAAGGTGAGCCTCCCCCTGCAGGGCCACAGGGAGGAGTGAAGCTGGAGGAAAGCCATGCAAAGCCCTCTCCTAATTCCTCCCGTACAGCCTTAGCCCAGGAAGAATGTCGAGGCAGGGAGGGCTGTGCCCACCTTTGCTGGGGGAGAGTTGGGGTCAGTGCTAGTAACATGGCTCTGAAAAAACAGAAGGGCCTCTGCCATTTACCCCAGAAACTGTATGCCCAGGGGCCCAAGGAAGGTCAGAGGTAGTGAAACGGGCAGAGTCTGGCCTTGGCAGCCTGGAGACTTGCCAGGGTCTGTGGCTGGGCTTCAGCATTATTTACTTCTCCTGGTTTCTAAAAAAAACAAATAGAACAAGTTGCCAACCTTCCAAAGTTTAGAGATTTTTTTTTACATAAAGATTCAAACTGTGTAAAACTGACAGATCTGGGAGAAGAAATTGGCAAGTCTACAATAATAATTAAAGATGTTAATATGGTTCTTAGGGACTAATAGAGAAATAGGTGAGAAAATCGATAAATATAAAGAAGATTTGAATTAAGCAACTTGACCTGCTTGGTGTATATGGACTCCTACACCAAATCAACAGAGAATGTATGTTCTTTTTTTTTTTTTTAGACAGTGTCTCAGTCTGTCATCCTTGGTAGAGTGTCATCATAGCTCACAGCAACCTCAAACTTGGGTTTGAGGTTGCTTGAGCCCACACTTGGGCTCAAGTGATCCTCCTACCTCAGCCTCCCAAATAGCTGGGACTATAGGAACCCGCCACAACACCCAGCTAGTTTTTCTAGCTTTAGTAGAGACAGGGTCTCATCTTGCTCAGACTGGACTCGAACCCCTGAGCTCAAACAATCCACCTGCATCAGCCTCCCAGAGTGCTGGGATTATAGGTATAAGTACTGCACTCAGTGAGAATGTATGCTCCTTACAAGTGCATGTGAAAATATGTCAAACCAGATTGTGCTAAACCATTGAGAAATCTCAACAAATGTAAAATCTTAGAGCATGTTCCCTGTCAACCCTGAAAAAGAAATATGAGAACTTCTAAATATTTAGAAATTAAATAATATGCTTATAAATAATTCTTGGGTCAAAGAAGAAATAATAGTAGAAATTAGAATAAGGTTTTTAAAGGAATGATAATGACAACATGACACATTAAAACTTGGGGATGTAGCTGACACAATAATTAAGTTGGTATTTATAGCCTTAAGTGCGTTTATTAGAAAAATAGGCTGAAAAAAATATATCGTGTGTTCTTCTATCTCAAGAAATTTGACACAGAACAAGTTAAACCCAAAAAACTAGAAGGAAGGAGATTATAAGAGCAGAATTTTTTTTTTTTTTTTTTTGAGACAAAGTCTCGCTTTGTCACCTTTGGTAGAGTACCCTGGCATCACAGCTCACAGCAACCTCAAACTTTTGGCCTCAAACAATTCTCTTGCCTCAGCCTCCTGAGCAGCTGGGACTACAGGTGGCCACCACAACGCCCAGCTATTTTTAGAGATGGGTTTTGCTCTTGCTCAGGCTGGTCTTGAACTGGTGAGCTCAGGCAATCCACCTGCCTCTGCCTCCCAGAGTGCTAAGATTCCAGGTATGAGCCGCCTCACCCAGCCCAAGAGCAGAATGTTTGAAATGAAAACCACTAATACAATAGAGGAAGCAAACAAAATTAAAATTTAGTGGAGGCAAGAGGATTGATTGAGGCTAGGAGTTGGAGATCAGCCTAGATAATGTCGCGAGACCCCCATCTCTATGAAAAAATTAAAAAAAATTAACCAGACATGGTGGCATGCACCTGTAATACCAGGTACTTGGGAGGCTGAGGCAGGAGGATTGCTTGGACCTAGGAGTTGGAGGTTATAGTGATTTGTGATGATGTGACGCTACTGTACTCCAACCTGAGCAATAGAGCCAGACCCTGTCTAAAAAAAGAAAAAAAAATTGTAAAGATATCAGTCAATGCAATTACACGCCAATGTAAGTTCAGTTCCACCAGAATATTGTGAAGATATTGTCAAGTTGATTCTAATATTACATAGAAATGCAGTGGGCCAAGCATAGGCAAGAATAACTGAAGAAAAGCAAAGTAGTTGATACTTCTGAAAATATAATAATGAGAACACAATTTTGAGGCAAGGCTTGATAAGATACATCATTAGAATGGAATACAGGGTCCAGAATTGGACCTATGCATGCCTATGATTTATTACAAAGGTGATACTTCAGAGTAGTAGGGAAAGACAGTCTTTTAAATAAACGTGGGGTTAATTGACTATGAGAACTGGAGGGGTGGGGGAGGGAAACGAAGCCTGATGTCTCCACTTCACTCCATATACAAAGAACATCTCATGAATTTGAGATCTAAAAATATGAAAGGTGAAATAATAAAACTAAGGAAGGTAATATAAAAAAAGTTCCATAGTTTTGGAATAAGACAAATTTTGTTTAAAAAGAGATATAAAGCACTAACACAATGGAACAGATTCATAAATGGTATTGCATTAATATTAAAAATAATTTGCTGGGGGAAATTATTTATAATATATGTACCTAAAAAAGAACTTATAGGTGCAGTGTCTCACACCTGTAATCTTAGCACTCTGGGTCCCTTGAACTCAGAACTTTGGGACCGGCCTGAGAAAGAGTAAGACTATTAAAAATAGAAAAAAAATTAGACCAACATTTAGTGGGTGCCTGTAGTTCCAGCCCCTCTAGAGGCTGAGGCAGGAGGTTGGCTTGAGGCCAGGAGTTTCAGGTTGGTGTGAGCTAGGCGCTCTGACCTGGGGAACAGAATGAGACTCTGTCTAAAATAAGTAAATAAATAAAATGTTAAAAAAAAGGACCTATACTTGAAGTATATAAAGAACTCCTACACATAATATAATAATAAAACACAAACAATCCAGTGGAAGAATGACCAAGAAGTATATGAGAAGGTCCTCAGCCTCATTAGGGCAATGCAATTAAAACCACAATGAGTTACTAGATACACTTAATAGAATGATTTTAATGTAAAAGGCTGAAAATAGCTCCCCTTTGAATGCAATGCAGCAGTTGATTTGTGATGAGCACTCTTCAGCTCTCTTATCTGGGTGAGAGCTCTAATGGATTAGGGCAAAATTTCCTTCTAGGAGGGGGAACCCACACAACTTTTATATTAAGTGACCAGATCCTTCATTTAAAAATGTTTAAGGGCAGATAAGGATTACTATATATATTTTTTAAAAAACGAAGAAGCTTGATCCCATTCTCCAGTCTCTTTGGTTTTATGTGAGTCTCAGCATCATGACTTTCAGCTACTCTGCCCTGGGCCCTGGGCTGCCAGTTCAGGGGCCACCTGCTAGGCCCCTGATGAGACGTGCCTAGGGTCAGTGTGGCTCATTGGCTCAGCAGCCTTGCAGCCTCTGAAATCATGGAGATGGGTCTAGCCAGGGTCTCAAAGACCCCCGAGAAAGCAGGGGGATCCAGGGAAGGCCCCAGAGGAGGTGGCGTAGAGGGTGCGATGCCGGGCAGGTGAGGGCCAGGCTGCCTCTCTCTGGCAGAGAGCTGTGGGCCCTCAGTGTGGTGAGCAGGCAGGCACAGGTGGCAGGAAGGGACAGCCAGCAGGAAGCTGCTCAGGTGCAGGAAGCCCTTGTCTCTGAGACCTGTACTTAGAAGGGCTCCCAGCTGTAGTGTGGCCTCCACAGACAGAGAGTCACGGGCCGGGGTGGGCTGGGGCCTGCTGCCTGGGGGTCTTCTGTGCTGTGTCAGCTGAGGGGTCCTCAGGGAGAAGCAGCTCTTGGGAGTTAGGTCATTTGGGCCATGGTGGGTCTGGGTTGCCTCAGGGTGGGCTCTGAGCTTGGAGTTGGAGCTGCCTCTTGTCTCCTCCCAGGCTATGCTCCTGTCACCGGGATGTGCCACCCTGTCCGCAGCTGCACCCTGAACCACGAGGATGGCTTCTCCTCAGCATTCGTGGTGGCCCATGAGACTGGCCACGTGTAAGTGGCCTGGCCATCCTTGCGGTCTGAGGAAGGGTGGGGCACAGAGGGGCCGCACAGGATCCCCTGCCGGCCCACTTCTCCGTGCCTTGGGAAGGGCAAGTCCTGAGTGATTTTCACTTGGGATCTGATGTTCTGTGTCCCAGCACTGCATAGGGCGGGCCGTCTCCTTTCTACTATGGGAAGAAATCAAAGAGAGGTTGTCCTGTGGGCCAGTGGGAGCTGGGGCTTTGCACTATTTATCCCATTCAAGCCATGGGGCGGGAGGGGGTCTCCTACCCCATGTAATAAAGAAGCCATGAAGCCTCTTGGGGGGCTCACCCAGGGCTAGAGAGCCAGATGCAGGAAGCCATGGCTCCCCCAGGTGTGTGAGCCCAGGAGCACCTGAGCCCCTAAATCCCAGGTGGGGTATGCATTGATGGGAAGCTTCCCACAGCTGTCCTGCTGAGTGGGGAGCCGGTGCCCAAGACTAGGGGCTGCAGATGCCTCTGCCTCCACTGGGCTCTCATGAAACAGTGCCCCTCCTTGGGGGGCTGCCCACTGGGCACAGTCTCCCCAGAGTGCCCACTTTTAAACGTGTAGTCCATGGAGAGGCTGAGGTGCCTTTGCGGGGTCCTGGGGGGGTGGGGCTGGCAGACCTGGCACGGGGGGGCCCAGCAAGCTGCCTTGTCCTATAGGCTGGGCATGGAGCATGACGGGCAGGGCAACCGCTGTGGTGATGAGGTGCGCCTGGGCAGCATCATGGCGCCCCTGGTGCAGGCTGCCTTCCACCGCTTCCACTGGTCACGCTGCAGCCAGCAGGAGCTGAGCCGGTACCTGCAGTGAGTACCACCCCCTCCACCCTTGGGCTCAGTGCTAGGAGGGCAGTTGTCTCTGGTGACTCAGGGTCCAGCTTGAGTGCCCAGATCCTGCGTCTTCCAGCCTGACGTGCAGGAGAGGAGACAGGGCAGGACTGTGAGAGGAGTCTGTGCTCGGGAGGAGAGCCCATTGTCGGGGGGTGGAGGGAGCGAGGTCTGGAATGGCAGGGCAGCAAGGCAGCTACTCTGGGATCTGCACAGGACCTGGCTTGGGGAACCGCTGTGGTGACAAGCTGCACCTAGGCACCTCAGACAAGAGCTACAGCAGGGAAACTGAGGCAACACAGCAAAGGGCTGGGGTGGGGTGCAGGCAGGTCCACTTGGCAGCTCCAGAAGGGGCCTTAGTGCCTTACAGGCTGGACATCCAGCCGGGCTGAAGATTGCTTGTGGTGCCTGCCTATCCCCTCACAGCTCCTACGACTGCTTGAGGGATGACCCCTTCGCCCATGACTGGCCGGCGCTGCCCCAGCTCCCTGGGCTGCACTACTCCATGAACGAGCAGTGCCGCTTTGACTTCGGCCTGGGCTACATGATGTGCACTGCGGTGAGTGGTGAGGAGGAGGCTGGCGGGGGCCGCCCAGGGCAGGGAGGGCAGAGCAGCCCTCCCAATGTGGCACCACCCCCTGTACCCACCACTGCTTGCTCGGTAGTCCCCAGATCCCGCCTGGTGGGTGCAGATATGGTCCTGGGTGGGATGCATGTGGGTGACAACAGGGCTGTGACCAGGGATCAGCGAGGAACAGTGGGAGCCTGGTAAGGCCTGCAGCAGTCAGGAGGGCTTCCTGAGGGACAAGGAAGGGATGAAGGCTAAGTAGGAGAGGTGGCATTCCAGAAGGGAAGGTCATATGTGCAGGAGCCTGCGGGGAATGCAGAGTGCAGAGAGATGCCCTATACTCCCAGGCCTGGGAGCCCAGTCCTTAGCACTGAGGCAGTGTGGCCAGAGTTTGTGCCTATGAGCGTCTGGCTGAAGGCTCGTACCTACTGCGCAGAGGTAGGAAGCAAAGGAATCCCTTTCACAGCTGGGGAAACCAAGGCCCAGAGAAATTCGGTAACCTGCCTGAGCCCACACAGGGAGCAAGTGGTGGGCTCAGAGCTGGTGTAGGAGGCCTGGCTCCCTCCTGACTGCCAGAAGAGCATGGTGGACTTCATTCTTATGGCAATGGGAGGCTCTGGAAAGGTTTGACTAGAAAGTGGCATGGCCAGAGTTTTAGTCAATGTCTCAGGGCTGTCCTAGAGGAAGGGCTGTCCTAGAGGAAGGGCTGTCAGGACCGGACACAGAAAAGCCAGAGAAGAGGTGACTGAGGTGCAGGGGACAGAGGCCTTGGCTGGGATGAGGGTGGGCCTATGGGAGCAGCAGGAGCTTTGCTAGGGCTTCAGGAGGGGAGTGGGGAGTCAGCAGTTGTCTGGAGGGCTCTGTAGTGACAGCCCCTTGAAGCCACCAGCGACTCCTGACTAAGCCAGAGGGTGGCCACCCAGCCCTTACACCAGTACCTGGCTTCACGAGGTGCAGCCTCCAAGGGTTGGCAGTGGAGGCCCTGCCAGGGGCAGGGACACCAAGGCCCCCACACAGTGTGGACATGGTCCTAACCATCCCAAGATCATGCAGAGCTCCCAGCACCCACCAGCTATATAGGCCTATGGGGATCAGGGGTTGGGGGAGGACCCTCAGGTAGTCCCCTGGACTGGGAGTGGCCTGGCCAACTGCTGGTGCTCTCTTCCAGTTCCGAACCTTCGACCCTTGCAAGCAGCTGTGGTGCAGCCACCCTGACAACCCCTACTTTTGCAAGACCAAGAAAGGGCCCCCCCTGGATGGGACTATGTGCGCACCTGGCAAGGTGAGTCAGCACTGAGGGCTCCTCACGGGTGTCAGGGCAGAGGGCAGGAACCCTGAGGTGCACGGATTGCCAGGGACAGGTCCTGCAGTGGGGGTGGGGTGCCTTCTCAGGGATCTCCACCGGCCTTTCCTTCTCCCTTTCGAATTGCTGCCCATACTCGACACACCTGAGCATCTAATGCCAGACAAATCAAGCCAGGCTGCTGCCTGTGCTTCAGCCCCCTCAGGAATGTCCCCTCTGAGGGGGCAGTTTCTGGGGTCTTAGCAGCTTTCTGTCACTTCCTGCACAGCGTGAGTGACTGTGAGTCACCTCACCTTGAGGCCAGCATGGGGTCTAGTGACCCGTGGTCCCCAGGCCCAGCATGAGGAGCCTCCGTGTTTGTTCCTTCTGTGCAGGCATATCCCTCAAGGTAACTCAATGGCTGCCCAGGCCCATTCCCACCCTCTGGTCACCCCATAGAAAGAAGACTCTGTCTTCCCTTTCAATCTCCCCCAAACTCCAGGCCTGATCCTATTGGTTCATATGAAATCTCCTGCCCACTCCTCAGCCAATCATTTGCCAGGGGCCTGGAACCTGCAGGGGAACCTGAGCCTAGAGGGCTCCACCCCACTGAGTGCAGGGTGGGGCAGGCCTAGGAGTGGAGTCTAGCGTATGTTCCCCAGTCACCTGGCCCAGTTCCACAGTCATGTGGGCCCTGTTCCCCCATAGTCACGTGGGCCTGGTTCCTCCACAGTCACCTGGTCCCGGTTCCCCGACAGTCACGTGGGCCTGGTTCCTCCATAGTCACGTGGGCCCGGTTCCTGCACAGTCACCTGGGCCTGGTTCCTCACTGGTGGGCTTTGGTTTAGGACTTAGGCCACCTTCCTAATTGTAGTCTCTGGTGGAACTGCTTAAAGATACGGACTCCCTCCAAACTTTGGTTTGGAGGTGAGGTTCAAGAATTGTTTTTGTTTCATTTTTTCAAAATTATGGTAAAATCCACCGTTTTAACCACTTTAACGTGCATCATTCAGTGGCATATCATACACTCACACAATTGGGGCACCATTTTCACTATCTTCTACTTCCAGAACTTTTTTTGTCACCCCAAATGGAAACCCCATTAATCCCTCCTCCCTCCCCTCTTCTTTTCATCCCCTGGCGACCTCTAATCTGCCTCTGTCTCTATGGAGTCGCCTAGTCTGGAAGTTCAGATTAATGGGGTTTTGTGTCTGACCCACTTCACCGAGTATAACACGTCGCAGGCTCCTCCTGCTGTAGCCGGTGTCCGCACTCCATTCCTTTATGGCTGATGATGTGCCATCGTGTAATGTCCCGCATTTTGTTTATCTCTTCATCCAGTGACAGTTATTTGGGTCATTTCCCACCTTTTGGTGATAGTGAGCAGTGCTATGAATGTTTGTGTATGAGGTTTGTTTGAAGACCTGAGAATTGGTATTTTTAATTTTTTTTTAAATGTTTTTTTTTTTTTTGAGGCAGAATCTCACTATGTCACCCTCAGTAGAGTGCTGTGGTGTCACAGCTCACAGCAACCTCCAACTCTTGGGCTTCAGCGATTCTCTTGCCTCAGCCTCCCAAGTAGCTGGGACTACAGGCGTCTGCCACCATGCACGGCTGTTTTTTTGTTGTAGTTGTCATTGTTGTTTTAGCAGGCCCAGGCTGGGTTCTAACCCAGCAGCACCATTGTATATGGTTGGCGCCGTAACCACTGCTCTACAGGCGCCGAGCCTGAGAATTGGTATTTTAAGAAGTGCCCCTTTAGGCCGTGTTTAGGAGAAAAGAAAAAAGAAATGAAAAGAAGTGCCCCAGACGTAATGAACACCTAGCAGGCTGAGGTGGGGTGTTTTGGTAACACTCCAGGGATCCAGAGCTGCCCTCCTGCCTCCTGCCACAGGAGTTCAGTGGAAGGAGCAGAGTTGCAAGCAGGTGAAATGCCAAGCTGGAGAATGACACCCCCTAGGCATGGCAGCCCCCACCTTGGGCAGAGGAGGCACATGAAATGGGAGGTGGGCCCTGCACAGGGGCTGGCCCATGAGTTGAGGGTGGCTGGCCTATACCCTAGCTGCTTCTGTGGGGTGGGGGGTTCTGGTGAGGAGGATGAAAAGATGTGACCAAAGTATCCCCTCCTCCCTGAAAGAGACTGCTGACCTGGCCACAGCCCTGCTGTCTTCCGTGGTAGGGCCCTTTGTGCATTGAGCCCAGTAAATAAAATTGCCATTTGATGCCCTGAAAAAAACAGAGTTGTGCTGACTGAGGGGCGGAGCTGGGGCTCCCTCAGCTTCCCTGGTTTGGGGAGGAGCGCAGCCTGAAACTGACCTGATCCAGGGTTAGAGGGTGTGTGTTAGGGGAACAAGGGCGAAGCTGGAGCGAGGGCTCCCCCTGGTGGCCTGTCAGAAACCCAGCTGGGTGGGTCTGTGTGTGTTAAAGTCCTGCTTACTGTTGCAGTGGGGTGTTACATCTGGAAAGCAATTATTCCCCCTCCCTCACCCTGCAAGAACTACCAAAGGAGCCAGGAGACGGAGAGCTGGGAACAGGGCACAGCCTGGCCAGGATGGAGACATAGCTGGTGGCCAGATAAGGGCCCTGCACCTTCCCCACACCTCCCACTCCCCAGCTGGCCTACCCGGCTTGCCTTTCCCTCTGGCTGTGCTAACAAAACACTGTAGACTGGGTGAATTAAGCCGAAGAACTTTACTCCTCCCAGTTCAGGAGACTGGGATGGGATGTCCAAGGTCAGGGCGCTGGGATGGTGGGTCTCTGGTGCAGTCCTCTTCTGTGTCTGCAGAGGGCCATCGTATCCTCACATGGTAGAGAAATCGTCTCTCTCATGTCTCTTATTACAAGGGCAAGAATTCAAGAGGGCTGTGACCTAACCACCTCCCAAAGGCCCCCCCTTCTGATACTGTCCCATTGGGGGTTAAGGCTTCACCAATATGAATTTTGGAGGACACAAGTATTCAGCCTATAGTGCTCTCTTACCTCTTTCCTGCCTGTCAGTTCCATCTTGCACCTCCGGCCCAGGGGGACACCAGCCAGCATTTCTGTGGGGTCTTCCCCTCCCCTCTGTGGTTGAGGGAGGGCAGCTTTAGGGGTAAGAGATGAGGTGACCATGGCCTAGGAAGGAGATGGCCAGGCTCCCTTGTGGCCTGGAGACAGGCCTGCCTGACCCCAGATAGCTCCTGCCCATGGCTGCCAGCCGTGTGCCCTGCCTGGTGGGGTGCGGCCCCAGGCAGGAAGACCCACTTAGGGGCAGCCTCTGCAGTCCTCACATGGCCAGGATGGGTGTAGGGACAGGCCTGGGAGCCCTTCAACAGCTGTGGAGGGTGACAGGCCTCTGTTAGGAAGGAAGAGGAGAGATGTGGGCAAAGTTGAGGGAGGAGGCAGACAGGGCAGGGCTCTCCTGAGAGAGGAGGACCAGGAAGGGTGACAGGGACACCTCAGGCATGGACGCAGAGGCAAGTACCCCCAGAAATGGCCAAGCCCTGATTACAAGAATTTTCTGGGGTATGCTCTCAGGGCCAACACTGGTGGGGAGAGTCATGCCTTGTACAGGGGTGGTGTTAACAGGGGGCTGAAGCACTGTCTGTATCACAATCTTGACTGGCCACTGGCTATGGCAGTCCCAGACAAGGGGCATGACTTTGGTCTGAGGGCTTCCCTGAACAGGAACTCCACATTGAGCATGAGCAACCAACGGGCTTCGCAGCTTGAGGAGTAAACGCCTTGATCCTGGAGAGTGGTCCAGAATGTACACCAGAGTCACTACACCAGGCGTGCGTCGGGAGGGGAGGGGAGCAGTGGGGTCCCCAGGTCGGGGCGTGTGCAGAGGCAGGGAGGAGAGCCAGCAGGCTTAGAGCTTGGCTCAGAGAGCAGCCGGGTCTCCCATGCTGGCGGTGACGGGGAAAGAAGTGAGATTTGGGGCCCTGCTGCCAGGCACAAGGCTTGTCTCATCCTGTAGCAGAGAAGATTTACCATGAAGGTTATGATGCCGGAGCCTCCAGCCCCTTCCAAGGGGCCTGGGAGGGGCCAGGCCACGTGTTTACATGGTCACATGCAAGAGAGAGATATTTTAACCAGTCAGTTAAGGCCACTTCCCTTTTCACTCTTACTTGCCCTGGACATGTTCCTCCTGTGGGCTAGCATTAGAGTGGCTGTGGGCATTCTTCAGATTTGGGCAGAGAAATTGGATTTGGGTTATGTATTAGTTTATTGACATGATTCTCAGTCTCCTCAACGTAGCGTTAGATTATGGTGTCTGTCCACACGTAAGAGCAGCTTCCAGAAATACTCACAGGGCCGTGGTGCCAATCCACCCGGGCCCTGCGGAGTGTACGTCATGCGTAGCCTGTTTTCCGATATTTAGAGAAAAAGGTGCCTCAACTGTACCAGGGGTTGTGACTACTTCTATACTTGGGATAGTTTGTTTTCTTTTGGGGTTTGCCTCATAGATGGAATGCTTTACACACAGATCCATGTGAATATTTCTTTAGAAAATCCAAGTGTAACTTTACCTAACAAATGCAATCAGTGTAACCTGGTTTCTTGTACCCTTGATGAATCCCCAACAATAAATTAAAAAAAAGAAAGAAAGAAAATCTAAGTGTAACATGATAACCTGCTTGTTTAAAGGCTATGCCAGCCTCACAACACAAATTACAAAAAGTGAGGACTCTAAAATCAATTTGCAAAGACCATGAATGAAAATGAGATGCAAGAATGTGGATAAAGGCTTAACACACCATTTTAGCTGCAATTTTGAAAGTTGTTTTGGAATGTTTCAGTAAAATAAGGGAGAAATTATAGACTCTGATTTGGATGTGTATATAAAAAGTGTCATCTTTAAAAAAAAGTGTCATCTTTTATCGTTGTCAAATTGATTCAAGAAAGGAAACAATTCAGATAAAAGTTAATGGGGTATGAAACTGAAGCAATCAAAGAATGAGTGAAGGAATCAACAGAAACAATTCTGACTTCAGAAAGTTCATTGTAACCAAGAGAAAAGGTTTCAGATCAAACCAGAAGCAGGCCTTCTGTAGGTGGAAGGCACATATCAAAGAAGTAGCAGGCTCCTGATGCATTTGACAATTTAGTTAATGCAGAGCAGTGTGTGCCATGAACACAAGGGCAAAGCAGTCAAAACTCTTTCCAATTTGACGTAAGATGTTGACAGCATCAAAGTCACTGTGAAGCTCAGGATATTGCCCCTTACAAGGAGGACATTGACAGCAGCTGTTCCTGAGTGTTGCTAACCCAGAGAGCGTATAAAGTCAAGCTCTGACCAAGAAAACTTGAAATGCCCTGAAATTCACGTTCATAGAAGGAAGCTGGATAGCAGTTTCTCCAAATTTACTTGTCCTAAATGTTCAGATAACATCACCAAGAACGTCTTTAAATTGCTGATAATTAAGAAAAAAGAGAAAGTAAATATTTCCCTCAACATGCTAGAGCAAGTGTTAGCAAATTATAGCACAGAGGCCAATTCCATCTGCCGCCTGCTGGGTCGGTTGGTATTTTTTCTCTAACAGCTTTAATAAGGTGTGATTCACATTGAAATTCACTCCTTTAATGTGAACAATTCAATGATCGTCAGTGTAGAATTGTACAACCATCATGGCAATTGAATTTTAGAACATTTGTCCCTCCGAAAAGACACGATGTGCCCATTAGTGGTCATCCCAGCCCATCCTGCTCGAGCCCAACCCTGGTCAGCCATGGAGCCATTTTCTGCCTTATAGATTTTCCTATTCTGGACATTTTATATCAGTGGAATCATACGAGATGTGACCGTTAGTGACAGGCTTCTTTCACTTAGTGGGTTATTTATAAGGTTCATCCTCATTGGAGCATGTGTTTTTTGCTGAAGAATAATTACTTGTATATTTTAACCATTTATTGCTTTTACTCACCTATTTATAGTTGATGGACATTTGGATTGTTTCCACTTTTTGGCTATTATGAGAAACGCATGAACATTTGTGTACAAATTGTTGTTCGGATATGTCATTTTTCTTGTAGATATACTTAGAAGTAGAATTATTGGATCTTATGGTAACTCTGTGTTTAACATTTTGACAGCTGTCAGACTGTCAGACTGTTTCTCAAAGGAGCTTCATTCCAACTAGCAATGTATGAGGGATCAGATTTCTCCACATCCTCCCCAAAACGTTTAATGGTCTTTATTATAACTCTCTCAGTGGATGGGAAGTATTATCTCATCAGGATTCTGATTTGCATTTCCTAATGACCTATAATGTTGATCATCTTTTCATGTGCTTATTATTTGTATGTACGCACACGTATACATACGTATCTTTTTGGATAAAATTCCGTTAAGATCCTTTGCTTATTTTTTGCGGGGCGCGGTAGCTCACACCTGTAATCCTAGCACTCTGGGAGACCGAGGCAGGTGGATTGCCCTGAGCTCACAGGTTTGAGACCAGCCTGAACAAGATCAAGACCCCATCTCTAAAAATAGCTAGGTGTTGTGGTGGGCTCCTATAGTCTCAACTATGGGAGACCGAGGCAAGAGAATCACTTGAGCCCAAGAGTTTGAGGTTGCTGTGAGCTGTGATGCCAAGCACTCTACAGAGGGTGACAAAGTGAGACTCTGTCTCAAAAAAATAACAAAAGATCCTTTGCTTATTTTTTAATCGAGTTATTTGTCTTTTTATTATTGAGTTATAAGAGCTCTTTCTATATTTTGAATACAAGTACTTTATTATACTTACCAGATAAATGATTTGCAAACATTTCTCCCATTCTGGGGGTTGTCTCTTCACTTTCATGATAGTATTGTTTGATTTACAAAAGTTTTTAGTTTTGATGAAGTACAATTTATCTATTTTTACTTTTATTACTTATGCTTTTGGTATTGTAGCTAAGAAACCATTGCTATTAGGTCAAGAAGATTCGTGTTTTATTATAAGAGTTTCATCTCTTACATTTAAGTCTATGATTCATTTTGAGTTAATTTTTGTGTAAAGTGTGAGAAAGTGGTTCAACTTCACTCTTTAGCATGTGAATATCTAGCTGTCTCATTAACCTAGTTGAAGAGACTATTCTTTTTTCATCCACTTGTTTTGGCTCCCTTGTCAAAAATCAGTGGACCAAATGTAGAGGATTAGTTCTAGTCCACTGATATATTTATTTATCCTTATGCCAGGGCCACACTGTCTTGATTACTGTAGGTTTATAGTAAACTATCAAATGGGGAAGTGTCTTCCCACTTTGCTCTTTTTTCAATATTGTGTTGGTTATTCTGGGTCTCTTGACTTTTCGTGTGAATTTGAGGAGTGGTTTCTCAATTTCTACAAAGTTCTAGTTGGGATTTTGATGGGAATTGGGTTAGATCAGTAGATGGGGAGTATTGGTGTGTGAACAATCTGACCCATGAAAGTGAGATACCCTTCCATTTACTTAGTTCTTTAATGCCTTTCAACAATGTTTGGTGATTTTTAGGGGACAAGTATTACAATCTTTCGTTCCATTTATTCCTAAGGCTTTTGTTCCTCTTTTAGATGCTATTATAAATGGAATTGTTTTCTTTAATTTCTTAATTTTTATGTCATTTTTTACTAGCTTATAAAAATAATTTTCTGTATATTGATTTTGGTATCCTGAAACCTCACCGAATTTATGAACTCTAATCGTTTTTTTAGGGGATACTTTGGTATGTTCTATATCTGTGATTGTGTTGTCTGTAAACAGAGATAGTTTGACTTTTTCCTTTTTAATATGGATACCTTTTATTTTCCTTTTCTTGCCTAATTGTGCAGGCTGCAATTTCCACTGCAATATTGTGTAGAAGTGGCCTGAGCAGACATCCTTATCTTGTTCCTGATTATAGGGTGCTCTGGTTTCAATGTTTGTGTCCCTTCCAAAATTCATGTTGAAACTTTATTTCAAATACAACGGTATTAAGAGGTGGGGCCTTTAGGAGATGATTAGGTCATGAGGGCTCATCCTCTTGAATGAGATTAGTGGCCTAGGGAGAGCTACCCAGGACCATTCTTTTGTACTTCCATCTTTCTGCCATGTGAACACACAGTGTTAATCCCCTCCAGAGAACAAGGCAGCAAGCAGACAGAACCAGTCCTCACTAGCCACTGAAGGTGCTAATACCTAGATATTGCACCTCCAGCCTCCAGAACTGCAAAAAATAACTTTTTACTATTTATAAATTACCTAGTTTTCAGTACACACTGAGGAAAACATAAGGGAAATGTATTCAGTTTTTTACTCTTAAGCACGATGTTAGCTCTGGGTAATTCATAGCTTTCCTTTATCAGATTGAGAAAGTTCTCTTCTATTCCTTCTCTATTCGGTGGTTTTTGTTTTCATGAAAAAATGTGGGATTTTTCCAGATGATTTTTTGAGTTTTGAGATGATCATATGGTTTGTGTGTTAATTCTGTTAGTAGGGTTTACATGTATTACATTGATTTGCAGAGGTTAAACTACATTTCTGGGATAAATCCCACTTGGTCATGATGTATAACCCTTTCAGTATGTTCTTGAATTCAGTTTGCTGGTATTTTGGTAAATACTTTTATTTCTATATTCATAAGAAATGTTGGTCTGTAGTTTTCTTATGTCTTTGGTTTGGGTATTAGGGTAAGACTAGCCTCAGGGAATGACTTGGGATTCTTTTTTATTTTTTGGAAGAGTTTCAGAAGAATTAATGTTTGGTAGAATTCACTAGCGAAGCCACATAGGTCTGACTTTGTTTGTCTGTGTGAAGCTTTTATGTTACTAATTTAATATCTTTACTTTGTCCATTCCAGTGCTTTTTTTTCCCCAGAAGGATTTGAATTATTGCCTGGTGTTGCTTGCTTTCTGCTTGAAGAACCTCCTTTAATATTTCTTATATGTCAAATCAACTAGCAGTGAATTCATTATTTGCTTACGTGGAGTGCAGTATGACATCACTGTAGTTCACAGCAACCTCATATTTCTGGGCTCAAGGGATCCTTCTGCCTCAACCTCCCGAGTAGCTGGGACTACAGTTATGTGCCACCACGGCTGGCTAGTTTTTCTAGTTTTAGTAGAGATGGGGTCTCACTCTTGCTGAGGCTGGTCTGGAACTCCTGAGCTCAAGCAATCCACCTGCCTTATAGGTGTGAGACACTGCACCTGGCCTCCTACAATATTGGTCCAATTAAATTCTAGACTGTTCACAGGGGCAGGGTGTTTCCAATCTCTGAGGCTTACTCAGATCTTAGGAGGGCTCTTAGCTGACTTTGTCCTTGGTTCTTGCTGTTAAACCTCTACAGGTGAGTATCCTTAAACCAAAAATTCAAAATCCCAAACACTTTGTGGTTTCAAACATTTCAAATAAAGGATACTCCGTCTGTAATTGGTTTATCATTTTGTTTGTTGCTACTAAGATCATGGAACTATTGGTTTCCTTTTAATTATTCACTACCAAAATCTCTATTTTTTATTTTAAAGACAGGGTCTCACTCTGTTGCCCAGTCTGGAACACAGTAGTGTGATCATAGCTCATTGTAACTTTGAATTTCTGAGCTCAAGTGAATTTCCCATCTCAGACTCTTAAGTAGCAGGGACTATAGAAATATGTCATCACATTTGCTAATTTTTTAAATTTTTGTAGAGACAGGATCTTGGGGGTCTCACTGGATTGCCTAAGCAGGTCTTGAACTCTCCTGAACTTAAGCAATCCTTTTTCCTCTGCCTCCCAAAGTGCTGGGATTACAGTAGTGAGTCACCTCTCTGGCTTCTATTGTTTTTGACAATGACCTTAGGCATGAACTACCTCATGCTCTGTTTCAGATAAAAGTCTATCCTCTTAGGGAGAGGTATAGAATGATATGTCTTGCCTCTCCCTCTGAGCAGACCACCACTATGGCACCGGAGCTAGGAGCAGGGACAGTGGCCTGCTTCTCCCAGAGTGACCATCCTGGTATACATGCAGATCACTAGATGGGAATGATAGCCCCTAGCCTTCTTGCCTTATAGAATCCCTTTCCTAAAACCAAGCTGGAGAAGGGGCTATCTGGCCCACTGTTCCTGGGCTTTCCGTACCTGGAGCTTCTGCTCTATGAGTGGGGACTGGGTGGGGAAGAGAGCCCCAGTCCTGTTGGCCACCCCACCTGGAATAGACTTTCTATAGCACAGAGTTGGGAGGGATAGGAAATACCCCAATCCTGCCTTTCTTGGTGTATAACTGTAGCCGAAGGCCAGGAGCTGGGAGTACAGGGAGCCCCATTCTTGGTAGGAAAGTTTTTGTCACATTGATAATGTGGGAAGGAACAGTAGAGGGTTGCAACTTACATGCCGTGCCATACGGGGTCTGACAATTAAGTTCAAGAACTTGCTGCCATGTGCTTACATCAGCAGCACTGTACAAACAGCTCGGTAAGGTTGAATAACCTTAGTATATCAGTGTCCCACAGCTGTGTCTGTGTCAGTGTGTCTTGCTGTTTTGCTGAGTGGCATTCTTTTCATTGTGTGTTTTTGTGTGCCATCGTGAGAATGTCAAAGCTTGAATTAGAGCAACAAACATTACATTTCTTGTTAAACTTGGCAAGAGTAGAAGTGAAATCAGGCACATGTTAGCCCAAGTTTATGGGGAAAATGCCGTGAAAAAAACACCAGTGTAAAAATGGATTAAATGTGTTGCTGAGGGGAGAGAACGTGTCATTGATGAAGAGAGGTCAGGGTGGCCAGTGATGAGAATTGATGAAAACATTGTGAAAATTCTTCAAATTGTGAGTTAAAATAGTCAGCTGACTGTGAGAAGTATAGCAGACCAAGCTAACATTGATAAACAGTATAGCAGACCAAGTAAACATTGATAAACAGTATAGCAGACCAAGTAAACATTTTCATAAACAGGAAAATCTTAACTGAAAATCTTGGCATGAGAAAAGCGTGTCCAAAAGTGGTCCTAAAGGAGCTCACCGATGAACACTGTGTGGGTATTTGTAGCCAGCAAACAAATAATTGTATTGGAACACCCTCCCTACTCACCTGATCTGGCCCCTGGTCTTTACCTAAAGATAAAGGAAATACTGAAAGGAAGACATTTTGATGACATTTGGGACATCAAGGATACCACAGTGACAGCTCTGATGGCCATTCCAGAAAAAGAGGTGCAAAATTGCTCTGAAGGGTGGGCTAGATGCTGGCGTTGGTGGATAGCTTCCCAAAGGGAGTACTTTAAAGGTGACCATAGTGGCATTCAGCAGCGAGGTAGGGAGTGCTTTTTCTAGGATGAGTTCACCAACTTGTCAGTCCTCAGAGACTTTTGCTATTCTTATAAAGGTTTAGTAGATTTTCTTAAATCAATATTTCTTCGTTTGTTGTCTTGACCTGAGGACGATTTTTGTAATTTTCATCAGTTAAATGATGGTTTTACTGGGGAGAGGATTCACTAGTGTCTTCACATCTCCTTTATGGAAGTTTCCACATGCTACCTGTTTTTGTAAAAGGTCTCATTGGAACACAGCTGAGTCCATTCCGTCTGCATGTTGTCCCCCATCTGCTTTCATGCTCCCAAAGCAGAGCTGAGTAATTCCACAGAGGCCGTGTGACCTGCAAAACCAACAATAGTTACTGTCTGGCCCTTTTACAGGAAAAGTTTGCAGAGCAGCGACTGCATTCTCTTTTTATTCTCTCTGTGGACAATGGTACTACTAAATTATTATCCTAAGAGGAAGACATGAAAGAGTGTGTCATCAGCGTGTGGAAGAAGTTGTGTCAGATAGAAATCGTTGTTCTCTGTTTTTAAATCTTTTGAGTGTGGTGTATTTTCTTATTCTACATCAGTGATTCATTTTATACCTAATTTGATATTTTTAATTTTGCGGTCTTCTTCTTAAAGTGGGCTTCTAAGTGGCAGAAGCTCCCTCTCCTGGGAGGAGTGGGAGCTGTGTAGTCAGACTGATGTGAAATGCGTGCCCTGCACAGTGCTGTGTGCTTCCTGTGTTCATGGGTTTGTCTAGTTAAATAGCGCTTATCTGTCTCTGGAGTGAGCGGTCTGATGTGCAGGTTGCATCTTTATAATCGGGCTCTGCACTTGTCCAGGGGTATCCTGGGGATGCGCTGTGGAGCAGCCTCTGGCTGAAGGACCAAGGGTGGGTACAGTGGGGGGCTGGGCAGCAGCTCTTCCCTGGGCCTCTCATTGCTGTAGATGGGATGAGCCGTGTCCTCCTGGGAGGCTCTGAGCATCCTGGGCCAGTAGGATGGCCTCTGTCTGTGCCTCCAGGGCCCAGCCCAGGCAGAAGTCACAGGGGCTGCAGGTAGCAGAGTATAGTGGCCCTGGTATGAGTGCTGGGTCAAGGGAAGGACTTTCTATCTTTCAGCATTGCTTTAAAGGACACTGCATCTGGCTGACACCGGACATCCTCAAACGGGATGGCAACTGGGGCGCCTGGAGTCCATTTGGCTCCTGCTCACGCACCTGTGGCACGGGTGTGAAGTTCAGGACCCGCCAGTGTGACAACCCACAGTGAGTTGGCCCCACCATGCCCCCAGCCTTCCTGAGTGGCAGCTGAGGTCCCAGGAGGCCCTCACCAGCCAGCCTGCCCTTGGGGTTTCCTGTGCTCGTTCTGGGGAGGGTGCAAGGGGGGCTGTCGTGCCCAGAACTGAGACTTGCGCAGATAGGCTGGTGCCCCTTACTTCGGCCTCCTGCCAGCTGCCAGCACCTTGCCCAGCATGCCTGATACCTGCGCTAGACAGGCTTACTCTGTCTTTCCTGGTCCTGTGCTTGGAGGAGAGACAGTGGGGCAGACTTAGGGAGATGAGGGTCGAGAGGGAGCCTCACTTGGCCCTCAGGACAGGATACTGGGAGCCTGGGTAGCTATTTGTGAGACAGGGCTGGGATATTGATTTCCCTGAAAATACTGAAAATCGAGAATTTCACATTTAAAAAACTAACAGGTTTCCAGCTTCCAAATTCGGCACCATAGATGAATCCCGGGCCCAAGTTCCGGCTGGTGGTGGTCTCTGGGGTGGCGGTCTCTGGGACACCCTGACTGGCTGGGCTCGGCCTCTGCAGTGGTTTCCGTGCACTCAGGCTGCTATGTTCTCTCTGGCCAGACCCCAAGTGGCCACCAGGGAGCCAGAGCAGCTCAGCCGTCATGGCTGTGGGGAGAGGGTCCAAGCCATGTGGCCCAGCAGCGCAGGAGGGCCTGTGTTTGGAGCCAGCATGAGGTCCTCCCCTACGCTCCTGCCCTCTTGCCTGGAGACTTTGGGGCCAGGGCAGAGGCAGGGCAGTGGCTCTCCAGCTCCTCCTCAAGCAGCCCTGTAGCTTTATACTGGTTGTGGGAAGAGATTGATGAGTTGGGAACCTTGAAGGCAGTTTGCAGATTGCTGCTGTTCTCTGTGAAGTGAGGCCATCACAGAAACGCAGCCCAAATTCTCTGAGGTCGAGAAAACCTAGTGGTAACGGTATGTCCGCCTGTGCCAGGTACTCATTGAGAGGTTGAGCACTGGGGGCCCCCACTTCCTGCTGTGCCAGGCACAGTGCCAAAGCCTGGATGTGGAGGAGACTCCCTCGCTCTTCCCATCCTGGAGGCTTAGGCCCGGTGGGGTAGGCAAAATCTGAATGCCCCGTCAAGGCATCGGTGCTGCTGGTGAGCAGGGGCACACAGGGATCTCAGGAGGGAGAGGCGTTACTAGCACATTCTGCTCTTGATGCTCTGAGGTCTGACAGGCTGGGGAAGTGGCTGGGTCCTACTGCTGGTATGCAGCAGGGCAGGGTCCCTTTGCTCAGCAGGGCTGCACTCTACAGATGCCTGAGACTCAGGGATCCCCCCAACCCCACAAGTGGCACTCCAAATGCTGGCGTCTGGCTTGTGGCCCCAAGCATCCAGCCTTTTGCTTTCTTCTCCAGCCCGGCCAATGGGGGCCGCACCTGCTCAGGCCTTGCCTACGACTTCCAGCTCTGCAACCTGCAGGACTGCCCTGACTCCCTGGCCGATTTCCGCGAGGAGCAGTGCCGCCAGTGGGACCTGTACTTTGATCACGGCGACACCCAGCACCACTGGGTGCCCCACGAGCACCGGGATGGTGAGCAGGGCAGGGAAGGTGATGGTGGGGGTTCAGCAGGTGGGCCTGGGGTGGGGGACAGGAACTTGCATTGGTCTATGCCTTCGATCTCACATGGCAACACTGGGCTGACCCCAGAGCCCACCCTGGCTGGTCTGGCTGCTGGGGACCTCTCTTGGGCTGGGGGGATCAGGGCAGGGCTGTAGTCTCAGAGCAGCCAGAACACTGGGCTGGGCTGCAGGCTTGTTGGGGTTAGGCTCCTACAGTCGTCGTCTGGAGGATGAGGCTGGAGCTGCTATGTGGAGAGGTCAGCTGGTGGAGGAGCTGGGCTGACCCTGCCAAAGAATCTGGTGACCCGTGATTTTTTTTTTTTTTTTTTTTTTGCAGTTTTTGGCCAGAGCTGGGTTTGAACCCACCACCTCTGGCATATGGGGCCAGCGCCCTACTCCTTTGAGCCACAGGCACTGCCCAACCCATGATTTTCTTTATTAGTCAGGACTCTCAGCTGAAAGTATCAGAACGTGTGACTCCAACTAGTTTCAGCATTAAAAGGCTCTGTTGGTTCATGGAACTGGAAAGTCTGGTAGCCTCAGGCATGGGGTGCTCGTGTTCCATTTAGGTCCCCCCCACGTCATGGGATTGTATTGATTGATTTGAGACAGAGTTTTACTCTGTCACTCTGGGTAGAGTGCCGTAACATCATCATAGGTCACAGCAACCTCCAACTCTTATGCTCGAGAGATCCTCTTGTGTTAGCCCCCAAATAGCTAGGACTATAGGCACCTGCCACAATGCCCAGCTAAATTTTCTATTTGTAGTAGAGATGGGGTCTCACTCTTGCTCAGGCTGGTCTCAAACTCCTGAGCTCAAGGAATCCACTTGCCTCGGCCTCCCAGAGGGCTAGGATTACAGGTGGGAGCCACCTTGCCAGGCCCTGTCATGGGCTTTTAAACGTATAGTTTCTGTTCCTCTGGAACACCGGCAGGGGAGGGAGGCCAGGGTGTCAGTCATTGCTCCCTGTTTGTTGTGCTAGCAAAGCACCTGCTCTGTGCCTCTGGACACTCTGCGTCCTCCCAGACACTCTGCTGCTTCCCTTCCAGCCAAGGAGAGATGCCACCTGTACTGCAAGTCCAAGGAGACCGGGGAGGTGGTGTCCATGAAGCGCATGGTGCATGACGGGACACGCTGCTCCTACAAGGACGCCTTCAGCCTCTGTGTGCGCGGGGAATGCAGGGTGAGTGCTGTGAGGCCAGTGCTGGGGCCACACCTCCGAGTCTCAGCGTCTGGGGCGCCAGCTTCCACTTCCTGGGGTCACTGGGAAGAGAGGTGCGGTTCATCATGCAAAGTGGCAGAAATAGTGCCAGGACCAGGGAGCACAGGCTCTTAGCACGTATCCGTTGTCCCTTCCCCAGGCTGGAAGACCTGAGACTCCAGTGTGCCTAGGTTCCACCAGGGAGCCAGGCAGATACCTGGATTCCACAGGTCAAGGCTGTGCCTGGGAACATGACTTTTTACAAGGTCCACAGGTGATTCTGCTGCACAGGATCCATACGGACCCTTGTGAAGCAGCCCCATATTTGCACTCTCCAGACTGTGGGCAGCTTACTCTGGGATCGGGTGGCAGATGGTGGGTCTCATTGGTTTGTCACTTTGTAAAAATGCTCTGTCTATTTTCCTTTGTTACCATGTCCTTGGCTTCTGTCTTAGGCCATCACAAGAAACCTCTGTGGGCCACTGGTGTGTGCTGTAGTAACATGAGCTAGATGCCCCGGAAAACAACTGAAAGCCCCTGCTAGGGTTTGTACAGATGGGACTAATTGTAGGAGTCACAGAGGCTGGTGGAATGCTGCAGGCACCCCAGGGGAGGGACACGGGCCACTCTGTACCAGAGGGCTTCAGACTTCAGTTGGCCACAGGTGGCTGGAGGTGGCAGGGCTGGGGGAGGCTGTCAGCTTGATCCTTGGGGAGGCCAGGTCACAGAGGTGGCTCAGAGACAGTGAAACCAAATACTCAAAAATGATCACAAGCAATGTCTGCTTCAGCCCCATGGGATTGAGCTTATAGAGGTGACTGAGTGAGGCTAATACCATTGGAAGCAGAATTTATTACTTGCTTTTCCTGAGAGAAGGCCCAGCACGACAAGCAGGACCACATGGGGAAGCGTCAGGGTGGGTCAGGAAGCAAGAGAAGGGGAGAGCCTGGCTAGGGCCTGCACTGGTGCCCCCTGGGGAGGGCCAGGCAGGCAGGATGAAGAGCTCAGGACAGGCCAGTGGGCTCTGGGCTTTAGTGTTGGTCTTAAGTTGTGGGATGTGACCCTGGGATGAAAGTACTGGGTTGGTGTGTTGAGGTCTGCCTGGGGATTGGCATAAGCAGGGTGTGTCCCCAGCTGGCCTGGTACCATCTCTCAGAATTGGCTAGCCCTGGGAGGAGTAGTCTCTCCCTGGCCAGAGAGATTTTTAAGATGTCAAAATATCATAACATACGGGCAATTTTAAAAAACAAAAACATAATTAACACAGGTAGTAAATGTGGGAAACATTTATTAGTTGCAGTAACTCTAACTGCAGCTGTGACCATGGTTGCAAATCTAATAGTTAAGAGCAGTAAGTCACTATGTCGATGGGCATGTCTGTCACTTCACTCCTGACAATGACACATAAAGAAGAGCAGGTTAAGCCAGGTGTGGTGGCTCATGCCTGTCATCCTAGCACTAGGGGAGGCTAAGGTGGGTGAATTGCCTGAGCTCAGGAGTTCGAGGCCAGCCTGAGCAAGAGCAAGACCTCATATCTATTACAAATAGAAAAACTAGAGGTGTGTTGTGGCAGGTGCCTATAGTCCGAGCTATTCAGGAGGTGGGACAAAAGGATCTCTTGAACGCATGAGTTTGGGGTTGCTGTGAGCTATGATGACACCACGGCACTCTACTCAGGGTCACAGAGTGAGACTCTGTCTCAAAAAGAAAAAAAAAAAAAAGAGTAGGTTAAATATTTTGTTAGTGGTGATTTTGATGGATAAAAGCAGGTGGCTAGATTTTGCATAATTAGAAAACATGTATTTACATACAGTCATTTGTCACTCCACGACAGGTATAGCTTCTCAGAAATGCATCCTTAGACAATTTCATCATTGCGCAGACATCACAGAGGCTCTTGCACAAACCCAGATGGAACAGCCTCCTGCCCAGCTGCAAACCTGTACAGCCCGTGACTGTCTCAATGCAGCAGGCAGGTGTAACACAATAAGTATCTGTATATCTGAACAGATCTAAGCATGGAAAAGAAGCAGTAAAAAAATGGTATTATGATCATATGGGACAACTGCTGTCTATTTGGTCCATTGTTGACGGAAATGCAGTTATCCAGCAAATGACTGTTGTCATATTGCAAAAGATGGACGACACTGGAGACAAAGAGGAAAGATTGAAAACACACAAAGGAAATGGGCAGTAATGAGATTAAACATCCGTCTGAATGATACACGTGATTGTGGAACTCTTCTTTTAAAATAATCTATTATTGGGTTAAAAAATAACATCCAAGTTCATGCTGTCAATTAGAGGATAACAAAACACAATAATTCAGGTACGTTACAAGTAAGATGACGGCAAAGATGTGTCAAGAGATCAGAGCAATGTTCCTTTGTGCACACGCACACACACCCTCACACACGCACAGAGCAGGGAATCGAGAGAATTGAAGTGCTAATGAGGCCGGTGAGGTCATTCTGATTTAATAAAGGGCACAATATACTACCTTGACAAGGCAATAACATGCATCAGATGTTATGTAAAAACTGCGGTAAAAAGGGGGAGATAGAAATAAAATGACATATTCCCTGATTCTGATAAGTCACCCATGGGACTGTGCGACAGGCTGGAAGGCAGGCAGCACGGCAGCCCTCATTAGCACCTCATTAGCTATGTACTCCCACCCCCCAACCCTGACCACGGCTACCCCTCAGGACCAACTTCTTTCACGTCGACTTGCACTGATGTCCAATCCAAGCCTTCAGCCTCCTCTGGGCTCGAGCGGTGGCCAGCAGTGGTCATGGTTATGCAGAGCCATGTGGGACACATGGCTTTCCCTGGCCTGAGCTCACACTGGCCTGGTTAGCCCCATTAGGTGCAAGGCGAGATCACAGGCCAGATCAGGGGAAGGACCCAGCCCTCATTGGCCTTTTCTACTTGGTTAAAGTGTTGGCATCAGCACCACCTTAGTTCAGGTCTAGAATGTTCCAAGCCAGGATAATGCTTGCCTGGGCCTTTGGGCCACACCACCAGAGATGAGCCAGCAGGTGTCCAGACAAAAACACTCCGTAGGAGGCAGGAATAGTCCTCTTGACCCAGGGGTGTCCAATCTGTGGTCTGGAGGCTGAAGGCTGATTTTGTGAGGATTTCTTTTCCCACTTGTCTGTGGGGTCAGATATCACAAAAAGTACGCTTGGACCTTTCTTTTGCTCATCAGCTTTGGTCCATTGTTTGTATACTTAATGTGTGGCCCAAGACAATTCTTTTTCCAATATGCAGCAGAAAAGAAAACAGATTGGACACCCCTGGCTGATCTCAGAAATAACAAAAGATAAAAACAAATGTGTCTGAGAAGTGAGGGAAGATGGTCACAGGCCACTTTGCTATCTCTCTGTCTCAGGGTCTTCCAGGATCAAGTGGTTTATTTACTCTGCTTTCTTTTTGCTCCTCTTCTTTCGCTCTTAGGACAAAATCAGGGCTACTGTTTGGAAACATAGCATGTGGCTTTATTTTCTTGTTTTGTCCCGATATCCTCCTCCTCTGCCAGCAGTTGAATTTTCAGTTCGTGTCTCCAGTTGTAAACTGGCTCCACGCTTTCGAGAATGAGCACGTGGATCAGGGCAGAACTCCTAAGTCATGGTTGACGCTCACTAAGGCAGTGTCTCACATAGCACCTGCCATCGTGGGGACTTCGCTGGTGTTGCTGGACTCGCTGACACCTGTGCACATACTCTGATCCACTTGCCTTGTGGCTACTCTTCAGGCAGAGAAACTACTGAGAACCTGGAAACTAATTCCTCTCCCATTAGAGGCAAACCCTCTCCAAGGGGAGTGTGCCGTCCTTGCCTGAAAAGGGCCTTCTCCCCTTCCTCCCTTTCCTCCTTCTCTGAGTGACTCACCCTCAAAGATTATGCAACCAGGAGGTGGCAGTTCCGTGCTTTCTAGTGGCAGCCAGTGCTTTGCTGGTCCCAGTATATCATGTTTCCTCTCTTTGGTAATTTTTTTCCTCAGGCATCACTAAAACAAATATGAGAATGTTTGTCTAATTGATTGTTTTGAACCCTACTCACCTTCAAAAATGAGCCCAAAAGCTTATGATCCAGCTTGAGCAAGAGTAAGACCCTATCTCTACAAGAAGTAGAAAAATTAGCCAGATGTGGTGGTGCACACCTGTAGTCCCAGCTACTTGGCTGAGGCAGGAGAATCATTTGAGCCCAGGAGTTTGAGGTTGCTATGAGCTGTGATGCCATGGCACTCTACCGAGAGTGATAAAGTGAGACTCTGTCTCTAAAAAAAAACAGACAGACTAAAGAGGATATTGTATCCACAAAGCCTGGGGACATCCAGGCCTACCTTTGGGTGGGAGTCCTGGAGGGGCCACTTCTGGGGTTGTGCTGTGTGGATGACCCAAGAGAGAGAGCAACATGGAGGGGCCAAGGTCCAGCGTGTGACACATGCCCAGAGGCCGGCTGAGCTGTGCCAGAGCAGTCTTGGGAATGTGACCCTATCTGTGCTCTGCAGGTTACACTTCCCAGATGTGGAAACTGAGGCACAGTGAGGCCAGGTGGCTCACCCATGGCACACAGGGTCTGTCTTGCTCCATAGCCTAATCTTCTTCCTCTGTGTCAGGGACTGATTGCTGCAGGAGGGGACAGCTTCCAGGAGCCCTGGGGACACACGTTGGGGTCAGAGCAGGGCCTCAGTGAGGCCAGGGTGTCTCCAGTGCTTACGGCCCCCTCCCTCTGCAGAAGGTGGGCTGTGATGGGGTGATCGGCTCCAGCAAGCAGGAGGACAAGTGTGGCGTGTGCGGAGGGGACAACAGTCACTGCAAAGTGATCAAGGGCACGTTCACACGCTCGCCCAAGAAGCATGGTGAGTGAGCCCATTTGCCTGGGACCTGAGTATCTGCAGCACCTCATGCCTGGCTCGTCTTTGGGGCTCTGTGTGGGGTCATGACTTATTCTTGGGGTATTGTCCTGGGAGGGTGAGGTAGAGGGAGAACTCTAAGTCAGGGCAGGGGAAAATAGGGGCCCAGGTCACAGGGGACAGAGCAGAGAATG
This sequence comes from Nycticebus coucang, assembly GCF_027406575.1. Lineage (NCBI taxonomy): Eukaryota > Metazoa > Chordata > Mammalia > Primates > Lorisidae > Nycticebus > Nycticebus coucang. The sequence continues at coordinate 84,764,928 of NC_069796.1, forward strand.
CTGGGATGTAAGGGTGCCCGGGTTGGGCCTTGAAAGTCTTTATTGGATGTCAGGGGCCTCCCAGTCCTCCAGGGACACTCAGCTGGCCTGACTATCCCTAGCTCTCTCCCTCTCCCCTCCTGCCCCCAGCTGGCTATTAGTAGAGCTTTCCTGGACTGGTCAGTGTAGCCTGTGTCCTGGGGTACAGTAGGTCTGTACCTACAGGGACACAGGATGGGGCTGGGGGACTTGGGATCCCCAGCCAAGATGGGCTCTGAGAAAATGGCCGTCTAGGTGAACCTCTTTCTAGAGCAATGCCCCTCCGGGCCTTCAGCCCTCTGGGAAGGCCCTCAGAAGCTGGCTGCTCCTCTCTGGGCCTTGGCCAGCCTGCCTGTGAACTGAGGAAAAGCCGCTTTAGTTTGCCTCTTTTAGAAGAGGGCCACAGAGCAAATACATGGGGCCAGACTCAGAGCTCGTTTTAAGGAAGGCCTTTAAGTCAGGTGCTCAGAGGGGACTCACCACAGCCCCCAGGAATGTGGTGTCTTCAGTTTGCAGACAAACACTGATGCCCAGAGAGGCCAAGCAGCTTGCTGAGGGCCTCCTCCCAGGGGTGGCATTTTAGGTTTATGCCCTCGGTTGACTCAGAGACTGGGGTTCCTGCCTGAGTTCTCAGTGGAAAAGGCTGGGATTTGATGATGGACAGAGGGGCCATGACGGGAAGTGCCACCAGCACTGGGCTGCAGCCCAGGCCAGATGCAGCTGCTCTCCTGGCGGCCCCTCCCCAGGGCAATGGTCAGAGCCTGAGAAACACTGGGCCTTGCAGCCCCGCAGTGGAACTGCCTTCCCTGGGGAGGCTGCTTTGCACTGTCTGAATTCGAGAGGCCTCTTCTCTTCTCATTTGGCTTTGTCTTCCCACATCCAAACAAAGGTCACATCAAGATGTTTGAGATCCCTGCAGGAGCCAGACACCTGCTCATCCAGGAGGTGGATACCACCAGCCACCATCTGGGTGAGTCTCAGAGCCGGACAAGCTGATGTCCTCAAGACGTGGCTCTTCTGAGGTGGGCAGAGTGCCAGGGGTCAGAGGCCTGGATTGTGCAGCTGGAACCTAAGCTGGGGAATCTCCGCTGCCACCTGTCCTTTGGGCCAGCCCATCTGGGGCCTTTTCTGGGGTCTTCTCCCTGTAGAGAGTCCAGGGTTTGAGATCAGAGGGCTGCACCTGGCAGTGGCTATGAAGGAACCTGTGTCTAAGACAGGCCATGCCCTGAAGCCAGCAGAATGGTAACTCCCTGTCCCCTGGTCTCCAGGTCAAGGTATGTAGGCTCCTGCTTTCTGGGAGGCAGTTAGGGTCCTGTGCACCCTCCGTGCCCATACTAAGACCAGAGAATGGGGTCACACAACGTAGTGACATATTTTTAATTCATTTAATTTTAAATTCAAGAGATTCTACCTCTAGTGCCTCTTGAAAGTATGGGTAGTCTGACACCTCGCAGCTGCCTGGGACGCTTCTCAGGTGCTCCACCCATCCTCACCCCCTCTCCAAAGGTGCTGGGGACCACTGGGCTTCCTGGACAAGTCCTTTGCCCACCCTGAGCTCCGCCCTTGTCCCTGTCCTCTGGAGGCTGGACTGGGTCAGAGGATCATAAGCTGCTGCAGTCCAGGCCTGTGGCAGCATTTGGAAACATACCACTCTTTAGTACTCGTTTTCTCTTTTATTTTAAGAGTTATCTTTGTGTTACTACCTTAAGTACAAACCCAGTACTACTTACCTTAACATAAAAGTCAATTTCCAAACAAAAAGACGCCTCTGTCCACCTGTGGCTCAAAGGAGTAGGGCACCAGCCCCAGAGGTGGTGGGTTCAAACCCAGCCCCGGCCAAAAACTGCAAAAAAAAAAAAAAAAAAGACGCTTCTGTCCCAAAGCTATTTCCTGCCTGAAGTCCCTAGAATGCAGGCCACTTTGCAGGAAGCAGGTGAGTGCTGGGCAGGAGTCAGAGGCTTTCTGCCTGCTGTGGGCATAGCTGCAGGGGGCTTGTACAGGGAGGTGATTTTCTCACTCATGCCATGCCTATGGCCTCCGTGAAGTCACCCGGAAGCCCCCAGTAGCCACCTTCCTCACTGTGGGATGTGTGGTCCCCTGATCAGCCAGGTTCTCAGCTCTTAGATGGTCTGCAGAGGCCCAGGAGCCCCCAGCAGGCCAAACCTCTTTTGCGGTCATAGTGGGGGTATGGAGCTATTGGAGCCTCAGCCTGGCCATGGTTACTGAAAGGATGGGGAGACCTGGCTATTCAGGGGACACGGGCTCACCCTTGTGGCCCCTACCCCAGTAGGCCCTATGCCCTTATGTCCAACAGATGCCCTGCTCTGGGTGGAGACCCCTCCCTGCATCCTGCCTGGTGGCCACCATCCAGCACCCACCAAGTGCTCTGAACAGACAGCGGAAAGGGCCTTGATAGCAGCCTGGTGGGGGTAGATCCAGGAAAGGGCACTAGGGTAGGGGGGTGATCTGGTTTCGACAGGGCATCAAAAGGCAGGGTGGCTCCCAGAACGAGCTGGGTGTCAGTGGCATGGGTGGATGCTGGGAGAGGCAGCTGGGGAGATAAGGGCTGTGCTTCCCATAACTCCCCTGAAGTCCAGCACACTCTGCAACCTTCCCCCAGCGCTGGGGTGACTGTAGTAGGGGACTTCCTCTTGCCATGCCCAGCCGTCAAGAACCTGGAAACAGGCAAGTTCATCTTAAATGAAGAGAACGATGTGGATGCCAGCTCTAAATCCTTCATCGCCATGGGTGTGGAGTGGGAGTACAGGGATGAGGATGGCCGGGAGACACTGCAGACCATGGGCCCCCTCCATGGCACCATCACTGTCCTGGTGAGTCGAGACCAGGTGGGGCCCACTACCTCCTTGCTGCCTAGGCAGGGGTATAGGCACCCCTGGGGAAGGGCTGGATGTCTGGAGCCCTGTACCTCCCACACTCTCCAGGCTGTGGTTTCCACGGTCCCTTTGGCCTGCCCTTTGCACTCAAGGTCTCCAGTGCTGTGTCATAGCCAGAAAGGGACATGGGCCCACAGTTAGGGGTCTGGGCCCTGCGTGACCCCCCGGGTGACCTTGGTCATACTCTCTCTGATAAGGCTTGTGTCCCTTTCTGAATATCATTCATGTTCGTTCACCCATGAGGTCACACTGAAACCCTTTGACACCCTGGGAAGGAGCATTCAGGACCCAGGAAGTTAGATAGATGACAAGCCCCAGGTCACACTGGACATGGCTCTAAGCAGAACTGGACCTTACATCTCCTGGGTCCAGGACCACAGACTGCTCCTGGCTACTAAGGGGGCTGGATTTTCAAATCACTTTTTAAAATTTAATTTTAATTGGATAAGTGATATATTTGTTGAAAAATTTAAACACACAGCAAAGGCTCCAGCGTCCTGGACCCCTCCCCTAAGGTGAGCACGCTGGGGGAGTGTTCAACTAGCCTGCCCCTTACGAGGGCGCACCTATGCAGGTGTGGCAAGGACCTTGTGTGCTCTGTGTCCACCCTGCTTTCCCACCTGCAGCAACCCTCACCCCCAGCACAGCCTCAGTGCATGTACAGTGGGCCCTTAGTGCCTGTGGGTTCTGTATCTGCCAATGTGCCTGTTTGCTAACATTCGCCCCTCACTCCCAAATAGACACTCACAGAGCCGTGAAAAATTTGAGTCTCCTCATGTGCATGTCCCCAGCTGAGGTGGAACAACGCAGTGTGCTGCTCCCTCCATTCAGCTCTCCGACCATAAACAACTGTCCTTTCTAGCTTGATTTAGTGTCCCGTATTTTTATATGAGCCTACTGCTAATGTGCCAGATAGTGCCCCGAGCCCAGAGGCTGTGGTGAGTCTCAGGGAGAACATGTGCGTGTGGTGTAGGCTGCATTCAGGCCTGCGTTATAGCACTGTCAGCAGTGAGTTTGATGTTAATGAATTAAAAATATATATTAAATAAAGTGTCTTTAAACAGAACACACATAAAACCAGGTTATACATGGATTGGTTTGACAAAGGCATCATGACCAGAGGCTCCCAGGAACCAGCCCAGTATTTTCCTGGAGTAACAGTTCAGTGCTCCTGAACTCAGGGCTCGGGGAGACTTTCTAGGACATACCCGCCATGAATAACATGAATAATTATATGTCTTCCTTGGGCGAATGTGCCTAAACCGGCTGCAGAGGAAGGGAGGAGAGCAGGACAGACACACTCACGGCCATCTTGGGGTGGGCACAGGTCATCCCCAAAGGAGACGCCCGGATCTCACTGATGTACAAATACATGATCCACGAGGACTCGCTCAATGTCGATGACAACAACGTCCTTGAAGATGACTCTGTGGTCTATGAGTGGGCCCTGAAGAAGTGGTCTCCCTGCTCCAAGCCCTGTGGTGGAGGTGAGGGGTTTTCTCAGAGTTGGGGCCCTGTGTGACACCAGGGGGATCATGAGGAGGTGGGGAGCATCCCTGGGGTGGGGCCCCATCTGAGCAGAGTGTGGAGCTGGCACTGCAGCCCTTGAGGAGGCCTGGCAGAGAAGGAGAGGTCTTCAGGGGTAGGGCTTTCTGAGCAGATGGTACCCTGCTAACCTCCGGGCCTGAGGTCAGCAAGCCTGGGCATGGACCAGGAATGAGAAAATTGGCCACATGGGGCCGGGGAATATTGTCAGGGACTTTTACCTGGGTGGACAAGGGCCTAGCCAGGCCCAGTGGGTGGGCAAGAAGGATGGGTGCTGGGGCATCAGGCCAAAGGCAGCCGAAGACCATGCTGGCTCTGCCTGTCTCAGTGTGGGAGGGCTAGGCCAGCGTGCAGGAGGTTGGCGTGCGGGTGAATCACAAGGGACAGAGCAAGATTTGGGAGTGCTGGAGACACCCCGGGAGGCCTCTCCCTCCCTCTTTTCATCCAGAACAGCCCCACAGATCTCCCTGGGGCAGGGCTGGGTGCAGAGGGGTCCCATCTTCCCTGGACCTCAGACAGCCCACAGTTGGGTGGGACATGGGACATACAGAGGCACCGGATGCTGTGGTCTGTCCAGTGTGCTCAGTGCTCCCAGGGGTCAGGGGAGATAGGACACAGGTGGCCAAAACAGACCTCCTTGGGGTGCTGGGCTAGACCCCACACCTACAGGACCAGGAGGAGCTCACCAAGGGAGGGGCACACAGATGGGCACAGCCACCGGGAAGGGTCCTCTTCAGGGCCCCACCCAGGCGGATGGTGCCCCGACCTTTTGCTGTGCCTCCAAGTCCTGTCCCGATGTCATCAGCATGTCCTGCTGATTCTCCCCTCTGCGTGTCTCCCGGACCCATCTGCTGTTCCCATCTTCCCAGCCACCCCCTGGTCCTGGCACCTTCCTTCCAACTAGCGTGTCCAGTCCGGCCCCCAGAGTGGGCACATCAGACTGTTTCTCTTCCCGGTGCCATAGTCTTCAGCTGCTCCCTCTGCTCTTAAAAAACCAATTTCCCCTCATGGAGAATTTGCTGATGTCTCCTGGCGTGTTGGCACTCCTGTCTCTTGTTCCCCAGGCCCTGGCCCGCTGGCCTTGGGTACTGCCCGCCTCTGTGCGGGACTCCCCACTAATCAGCGCCCCCCTTCCCCTGCCCCTGGGATGCCCCGGAACCCAGTTTGGCTTAGACTTGTCTCCTTCTTTCTGTCTTCCCCACCAGGCTGGGGCTTCATAGCCGCTGCACCATTCGCCTCCCGGCTCTGTCATTCTGCTGTGGGGGCTGCCCTGTGTGCTAGCACTGTAGGGTGTGGAGCAGCACGCCGCCCCTGCTCGCTGGGTTCTAGGAGCACCCCCCCCCAGTTATGACAACCAGACACCACCCTGCTAGAGAGAACTGCCCCAGCTGAGAACTGCTGCACCCACAGCGCAGTGGGAGGAAGCCCGTAGGCCATGCACCCAGCGTGTGTCCAGGTCTTGGCTCCTGCCGGCCCCCTGTGCACGCTGAGTCACAATGGAGCAGGTGCCCAAGAGACAGGGAGGAGACAGGGCTCCACACCAGCCAGAACGCAGTGATGTCCAGGGAGAAGACCTACCCCACAGGGGGAAGGTGTCCGCTCTCTGTGCTATCTGGCCCCCTCCCTGGGTTCCTCTCAGCTCCCCACCAGGTTCTGGGCCCAGCCCCACTTTCTACATCATCTCAAGGGTGGAGAGGAGAACAGGGTGGGGACTGCAGGACAGGGACCGGAACCTACCCCTCGTGCCTCCTTGGGGGACATGCTACCCCATAGAGACCCCTTGAGCTCTCTTCTGCAGGGTCCCAGTTTACCAAGTATGGCTGCCGCCGGAGGCTGGACCACAAGATGGTGCACCGTGGCTTCTGTGCTGCCCTCTCAAAGCCCAAAGCCATCCGCCGGGCATGCAACCCACAGGAGTGCTCCCAGCCTGTGTAAGTGCCTCCAGGCTCAGGGTCCCACTATTTGGGGAGAGGCCAGAGGCCACCAGGGCTCCCACGAAGGGAGGTGTGGGATCTGAATCTCTGAGTGACTCTGGGCTTTGCATGGCCTGGTGCATGGAATGGGGTTTTTCTCACCATGTTTCATGGAGCCCAAGATGCTGCAAGTCAGGTCAGAAGGTGTACCCCAGCTTCAGACCTACTAAATCGAAACAGTAATATGTGTCTTAGAAATGACAACAAGTGGTGATGTCCAGATGGGGAGACTGAGGCTCCAGGTCCAGGGCTGGCTTCTGGTCCTTAGATGCTTCCTAAGCAGGGCTTTGATGCTCAGGACCTGGGGTTTGGTCCTGCTGCATTTTGGGGCCGACGTTCCTTTTGCAGAGTCCTGAGAGGAGAAGGTGGTTGGTAATTAGGCAGGTGGTGGGCAGGGTGCTGAGAGAGGCCACACAGCTCTTGAGTTCTGCCCTGAAGGACTCAAGATGTCAGCAGGTGGCAGGGCCAGGGGCCTGAGAAGGGACAGGAGGCAGGCAAAGCTCCTCAGGCCGGGACTCCGCCCTGCCACTGTCTCCAGCAGTGGCCATGTGAGTGATTCATCATCAGTAGGACCTGGGGCAGCTGAGCCTAGTTTCCCCTCTGTGCAAGTCTGCACAGCTGGTGCCTTTGTAAAAACAGAAAATATGCACCAAGGAGGGGAGAGGCTGCCTTCTTTCTGTTCTTGCTGCGCACCTGGGCTGCAGGGAGTGATGCTGGAGTTCAGCTGGGCTGGCTCCTTGGGGATGACAGGAGGCCTGACTGTGTGCCGCTCTGCCCTGGCAGGTGGGTCGCAGGCGAATGGGAGCCGTGCAGTCAGAGCTGCGGGCGGACAGGCATGCAGGTGCGCTCCGTGCGCTGCATTCAGCCGCTGCACAACAACACCACCCGCTCTGTGCACACCAAGCACTGCAATGACGCCCGGCCTGAGAGCCGCCGGGCCTGCAACCGTGAGCTCTGTCCTGGTCGGTGGAGGGCTGGGCCCTGGTCTCAGGTAAGCAGTCCCCCTGACCCCTTGGCCTTCACACTGAGTTTGGGTAGAACTGAGGTGGCCAGAGCATTCCACTTTGGTTCTGGACACAGCTCCTGTCATGGGCCAGGTCCCATGGGTTTTAGGGCATGAGTGGGTGCCATGTGGTCAGTGCTCTGGGAGGAGACCACTGGAATGTGTGTCCTTAGTGCACAGGCATAATGGGTACTCAGGGCTGCTGGATACAATAGGAGGTCTGGGGTCTCATCTCACAGGCTTGAGGGGCCACCTAGAAGGCCAGCCAAGCTCACAGGAGGGGAGGCAAGCTGGGAGAGAGGCTTAGGCTTGTGCTTGAAAGAATAATATGAGTGGACTGAAGGGCGAGAGGGACAGCTCTCGGGGCAGGAGCTGAGCCTCAGCCGAGGGCAACCAACAGGCCTGGTGTGTCAAGGGGGTCCCTGAGATTACCCTCAGGCTCAAGAATTCACAAGAATTCACAGGGCACAGAAGTTGTACTCACAGCTGTAGTTTCACACAGCAAAGGGATACAGTGGAATCAGCAATGGGAAGAAGCACATGGGGCAGTCAGGAGGAAATCAGGCACATGCTCCCCTATCAGTGGAGTCACAGGGGACACAATCCCCAAGCACCTATGTGTGGCAGGACATGTGAAGGGGTGCCAACCAGGGAAGCCCACCAGAACCTGGGCATCCAAGGTTTTCACTGGGGGCCACATAGGTATTTAGAGCCCATGTGACTGACCTCAAACCCCAAAGGGAAAGCAAGTATTGCCCATAAATCACATTGTTGGTATGAACTACTTGAACCAAACTGCTGTGGTGTGACTCAAAGCCTCAAGTGCACAAAAACCCTCTTAACATAAAGAACCTTCCATGAGCTTGTTTTCCAGGAGCCTTATAAGAGGCAGTCCTGAAAACAGGCCTTTGCTGGAAAGTGCAGGGTTTGAACAGCCCCTGTCTGCTGAATCAGTCCTTTCTTGAACACATGGCAAGGGCTGGGACGAATGCTCCTACTGGCCCATCCCTGTCAGGGTGGCTGGAGGGGTCAAGGAGGGCATTGGTGGTAGAGTCATGAGTTCGGGGGTGCCTGTCAGAGCCTCCTGGGCTTGGTCAGAGCTTTCCCAGTGGTCCCCAGGCCACCGCAGCCAGAGAAGGTTCTGGCTCATTGAGAACATGGGAGTGCTACCCATCTAGTCTCTGCCTGTCCGTACTAACTCACAACAGTTCAGAGAAATGGGCGTGTGTGAGTCTCCTTAGAGCCCCAGGAGATTGGGCATCCTCTGAGGGAGCGGCAAGACACCCTCGACCTCTGCCCTACCCCCTACCATGTCACATGTATGGGAAGTGTGTCTTTTCCAGCTCTGCTTGATGGCATGGGGCTGGCATGGGAGGTGAACTGTGCCCCCTGCTGACTCTCCTCCCTACAGTGTTCGGCAACCTGTGGCAATGGCACCCAGGAGAGGCCAGTGCTCTGCCGCACTGTGGACGACAGCTTTGGTGTCTGCCAGGAGGAGCGGCCTGAGACAACGAGGATCTGCAGGCTTGGCCCCTGTCCCCGTAAGCCCTCTGCTCCCTGCCCCAGCATGCAGCAGCCCAGGGCGAGGAGGCTGGGGGCTACGTTCAGGCAGATTTGACTCTTCCCCCAAAGTGTCAGGACACAATGAACTTGGAGGAGCAGAGCATTCTGGGCTAGGGCTGGGCCTCTGCAGGTGGGCAGTGAAGGGAGTTGGCACCACCACCTCTCCAGGCCAGGCCACGGAGAGGTGGGTGTGGAGCTGACTCCCTTCTCTCTGCCCCCATGGCACTATGTTGGGTGGGTGGACTCCAGCCCCACAGTTACAGGCACAACAGGACTCAGCCAGCTAGGGGGTGTCAGGTCCTCATGTGAGTAGGGGGTGCCCTGTGCTCTTAAAGGAGAACAACCAGAACATGGTCTGACCAGCATAGATGGGCCCAGCTTAGTGTCCAGACAGCTGCAGCCCCCTCTCTACTCCCTCTAGGAAACATCTCTGACCCTTCCAAGAAGAGCTACGTGGTACAGTGGCTGTCCCGCCCAGACCCGGACTCACCCATCCAGAAGATCTCGTCAAGTAACCGCCCAGTTTATAACTCTGCCTCTGCCCTCCAGTGCATGCCCTGCGCCTTGTGGAGCTTGCCGTGGGCCCCCCTCCTCTCTTTCTATGGGAAGCTGCCCTGACTCCTGAACGCTCTCCAGGTTGATCAGTTTTCTCCCGGGCCTCTGTGCTCGGTGTGTCCTTGGGAGCCTTTGCTGCCCGCAGGCCCGGCTGGCCTCGCAGAGGCATGGCCTTGGGGCTCTGGCCTATTGTGTGGGGGCCAGGACCTGGTTGGCGATGGCTTGTAAAGGGGCAAAGATCTGTCGTGGTGCTGGAGGGGCCAGAGGCCACAGTGTGAATGTGACCACTTCGTCGTGGGGATCACCCCGTTGGGCCGCCTCCCTCCTGGCTGAGCTGCAGGTCGGAAGTCGGGGGGAACCGGCCGCTCCTTCACACTGCCCACCGTGGGGTGTAGCTGGAGGGGGTCTCTGGGGCGTGCGGTTTCGCGTCGCCGCGCCGTGGGGGGGACCCAGCTGGGTTTCCCGCCATGCCAGGGGCTTCCGGCTGCCACCACTGCTGCTGCTGCTACCTTTTGCTGAGTGTCCTGACTCGTGGAACCGTGGCCTGCTTCCACTCGGCCTTTGCGTCCAGCTCCACAGCCCTCCGCCTGTGCCCTGTCCTCTCAGGGGTCCGGATCAAACGAGATCGGCAGGAGGCGTGACCCTGTGGTGGGACCTCGGGAGTCCCCGCACTTACACTCTCTGTCCATTAGCCCCAATGGCCTTTTCTCATCATGCGCACAACACTCCGTCCATAGGGTTGAGAGAGAGAGAGACAAGGATGTGCCTCACCTACCAGTGTGAACAACTACAGAATTACCTCAATTTTTATTGCTTTTTTGCTTAGAAAAACTATGTAGAAAATGCCTTAAAGTTGAAAGGTAACAGAATCAGCTGCAATTGCCAGCTTCTGAGGGGGGGGACGCGGTCCAGGTAGGAGGCAGGGAAGGTGTCAGGGAGCCGTCCAATCCATCCACCTTTTGCCAAATTTAAGGTTCCGGAGCCGCAGGGCCCCGCTCCCTCCGCTGAGCGCCTGCGCACTTGGGCGCGAGGTCTCCGCGGAAGGAGCCGGCTCCGCCCCGCCCCGCCCCGCCCGCGGCGCTGACTGTTGCGTGGGGCCCCGCAGGGGGGCGGTGGGGCTCCGACAGCGCGGCCTTACACCGGGAGACCCCCGGGCCCTGCCGAGACCAATGTAGCACACCGCCCCTCCATCAGCCCCTCTGTTAATAGCACCCCCCCTCCGCGGCTCTGATCACTGTTATGTAAATAACCGGTGTGTAACGCTTACTAATCCTACGACTGTTAACTTCCAACTTTGACAAGGCTGTGCGAGCGACGTGCGCGACTGGGGAAGGTGCAATGCGGCCCTGGGCATCGTGCTCTCTGTCTATATGCACTTTGGTTTATCAGGGATATTTTATTAGTGTTTTGTATGTATTTAATGACGTATTATATAGGTTCCATTGTCGTTGCTTTTCCGATTTTTTTATGAGACGTTAGCGTGTGCCAAAGTGACTGTGAAAATGACCTTTTATTCCTACTCATGGTGGAAAGACCTCCTGTCATGCATCCCACAAATAAACTCAATAAAAGTTCCGTGAAACTGGGCGCTTTGCTTGAGTTCAGCAAGCTGGTGGCTCCTTTCTCTCATCTTCCCGGCTGACAAGGCTGGAGAGCTGTGGGGCTCACTCTGTAGCACCGGTTACCCCAATTTCCTATCCAAATGACTTTACTGCGCTATGCTATGTAGATATTTAGCTTCCTTCTCCCGGCAAAAGGCCGGAGCGCGCCCCCACCCCCCCCCACTCCAGGGCTCTTTTCTGAATATGAAAACAAATTGAGAAGACACGCCAGGTGACTTTGACTTTTGAACGTGAGTGCTAAATGAGCACCCGGCAACAATATTTAGGTTCTATCCTCAAGGTTGTCAGGAAAAGGGCCCAAGAGGAGTTTCTACTTAAGTCTGAGGTCAGAGCCAGTGGAGTTGGAGTGGGAGGCAGCAGTCACCAGCCCCCTGGCTCCAGGCTTAGCTCTGGGCCTAAGAACCTGGGCTTCCTGTTTGGAGAGGAAGAGGTGGGGCCCGCACCAGGAGAGCCCTGATGGGGTAGGGGTGAGGCAGCCTAGTCTCCTGGGCAGTGGCCTGCAGGCACTGAGGGTGTACGTGCTCAGCAGTGCCTGCCATGTCTCCCCAGGTCTGCCCTGGGGAGCAGCAGGGTCTGTGCTAACTCACCTTGCTGACAGTGACTAGACAGAGGGTCAAGGTTCAGCAGGGAGCTCCTGACCTGGGACCTGCCAGTAGAAATCTCTCTACTGTCTTTTTTGAACCACTACGAAGGACTCATCTGCCAGGGGGGAGTAAGAAAGTGTGGGAAACCATAAAAGAGAGCCCAGCATTGTGGAGATAGCCTGGGGCACAGGGCCAGGCCCCAGGTGCCAACCTCCAGAAGGGTCCTAGTAATTACGGCTGAACTCAGGTGCCCCAGAGCTCCAGTCATTAAAAGAAATCACAGCTTAAGAGAGACAGGCACTTCTAAGAAAATTGTGTCTGCCAGCCCTTCATTCTATTCAGTTGCCTTCCCAGAGATGGGTAGGTAGCAATTTCCCTCTAAAGGGGCCCAAGCAAGAGCAGCAGACCGACTACCCACAGCCCAGTTTCTGTGTGCTCAAGGGACACTCGAGGTGCCATGGAGGATGTGGGTAGAAGGGTGTCAATCACTTGTTTAACCAGCTGCAGGAACTGGAATGTTGAAATGGGTGACTGGGCCCATTTTACTAAGGAAGGAGAATGGAGCAGTCTCCATCCCAGCAAAGCTTAGGAGGTGGTAGAGGATTAGCGGTGCATAAACGTGGCCTTTGTTTCACTGGGTGCTCCCTTCCTGGCTCTCTTCACCCTCCAGGGCCACCCCAGGGGAAAGTCTCACTTGGCACCAGCTTCGGCATCTCTCACATCTGCTCATGTTCCTCCAACTTAGAGCTTTGCATTCAAGTTTTAAAAACTGTCTTAAAAGACTCCTTTTAAAACTTTTATTTATATTCATGTTGACAGTTACCTTTCTTTACCCCAGTAGTTTTCCATGAATGATAGTGCTATAACGTTTTTCTTCTAAAATAAATTTTAAGTGAAAAAAGGAGTGAATTTAAAGGGAATTACGAAGCAAGTGATAGTACAGTAGGTATTCAAATATAGTTGAGATTTTGGGAATGGCACACAATGACCTCAGTCTTCAAAAAGTGTCTTTGCTCTCAACAGTTGATTGTCATTCACAGGAAGACTAAGTCTTGCTAGTTAGCTGTTGCTGGAAATGGCTGAAGATCAAGTATTATAAAACCAGAATTATTATCTTGGTAGAGCATTGTCACCAGACAATGCCTCAGGACACAGCATTTATTTCTCTAGTCAGTGACAACACTTAAACTATACAACCACTGGTATACTTTTTTTTTTGGGGGGGGGGCATGATCTCACTCTATTGCCCAGGCTAGGGTTCAGTGTATGATCATAGCTCACTGTAACCTCAAACTCCTGGGCTCAAGCAACCCTCTTGCCTAAGGCTTCCAAGTAGCTGGGACCACATCCGGCTAATATTTGTAGTTTTTATAGAGACAGAATCTCACTATTTTTCCCAGACTGGTCTCAAACTCCTGGTCTCAAGTGATCCTCCTGCCCTCCATCCCAAAATGCTGGGATTACAGGTGCGATACGCCTTGCCTTGTCCATTAGAATACTATTAAGAGTGGTTCATAGTGATTATTTTGAAAATTTTCTAGGCTGCCAAGCTCTTGGCCAGTGCATTTTTTAATAGTTTATTCATTCATTGACTCGTTTTTATTTTTTAAAAACTGAGAGCAATACAGCCCACTGCTCAGAGGCAATGAGGCTTGGAAATCCAACCTGTAGACCAGGTAGAAGGGGAGCCCAGCACCTGTACCACTGCCGTTTATTCTGCAGACATTCACTGAGCATTTCCTTTGTGTCAAGCTCTGATCCAGACTCTTAACCAGGGGTAAGCCAACATTTTCTTTAAAGGGTCAAATGGTAAAAAAATATTTTGGGCATTGCGGCCCACTGCTCAGCTTTGCCAGTGTAGTGGGAGAGCAGCCATAGATAAGCAATGCATGGGCCTGGCTGGGTTCTAATAAAGCTTTACTTACAAAAGCAGGTGGAGGGATGGACTTGGCCCACAGGCTGTAGTTGGCGAATCCCTGCGCTAGATTGATGTGATACCTGATTTTCATGGATCCCAACCTAGTAGGGGAGACAGATGAGGGAGGCGGAGACACAAGTAACTGTTTAATACCAATCTTGTTATTATGTGAAGGAAATGTCACAGTGTGGCGAGGTGGCCTCTCTCAGCACCATCAGGCCCAGCTCCTTTGTCAAAACCTACAGGGAGGAGGCTGCCCCCACATCTTACCAAGAGCCCTTCGTGTCTCCCTATGGGCTGTGATCGGTGGTTTCACATGTTCAGACTTAGTAGCTCCAGAGATAGGGGTGAGGAGCAGGGGCTGGGATGGGAGCCCTGTGTCCCCCCCTCATCCTAACTATAAATAGGACATTCTGATTTTTTTTGCAGTTTTTGGCCGGGGCTGGGTTTGAACCCGCCACCTCCGGCATATGGGGCCAGTGCCCTACCTACCCCTTTGAGCCATAGGCACTGCCCAGGACATTCTGATTTTACATGTATACTGGGCATCTGTATAAGAGTTTTATCTGATGGGCAGCGCCTGTGGCTCAGTGAGTAGGGTGCCGGCCCTGGCCAAACTGCAACAAAAAAATAGCCAGGTGTTGTAGCAAGCACCTATAGTCCCAGCTACTCGGGAGGCTGAGGCAAGAGAATTGCCTAAGCCCAAGAGCTGGAGGTTGCTGTGAGCTGTGATGCCACAGCACTCTACCAAGGGTGACAAAGTAAGACTATTTCTAGAGAAAACAAAGAGTTTTATCTGAGGAAAGTATTTTGCCAGTTTAAAACCCTGTAAGCCACATCTCGGGGTCTTCTGATTTGATTTCTGGAACCACCTCTTGGCACGAGGCCCTCCACCCTCCCCACTCTACATTGGGAGCATGTTTCTCAGTCCCAGTGTTAGGGAGACCTGGGCTTTTCCTGAGTGGCTGCTGCATTTTCATCTTCTTTGCATTGTGGCCCTGTGGCCAGCCACCTTTCTTCCTTATTTTGGCCACTTAGAAGCTGAGAACCAAACCTGAGTCCCCCCCAGGCACCTGCTGCTCTGTTCCTCTTCCCTGTACTTTGCTATTTAAGACCCAAATCTCCCTGCTTTGGACTTCCTCAGCCATTCCTAGTTATGTTTTGTATTTATACTTTTACACATCCTTCGCTTCACTGTGCTAGGCTCCAGTGGACCATCCAAATGCAGCCTGGGGCTCTGCCCTTTGGAGCTTTCAGGCTGATGAAACCGTCTGGAACTGGTCAGCTCATATGTGAGCTTGCCAGCTGAGAAGACGTAACACCACGAGTCCCTGGGCTGCGGGATCTTCCCTCCTCAGGTTGGGTGATGTCTGCCTGGGGAGATGTGTTCCAGCTGTCCCTAAAGGATGTGTGGTGGCAGCCAGATGCAGAAGGGAGATGCCAGCACATGGTCAGTGCATAGCAGAGTTCTGAGAGACGAGGGGCCAGGTCAAGGCCTTCAAATGGGGGTATGTGTGTGACATGGTTGTGTTTTCAGTTAGAGAACAGCATTCTGACTGGAGCAGGATGGCTAGGTGAGACAGGGAAGGTATGAACCCAGGGCTGAAAGCAGGCTCGTAGCAGGTTACAGCCAATAGGCAGGTTGTCCAGGGAGGTAGAGGGAGAGAGAGGAATGTGGACCTAGCTAAGAAGAAACTCAGAGAGACTTGGAGATGATCAGCTGGGAGTGAGGAAGCAGGACATATGAGGGATCCCCAGGTCTCTGGCTTGTGTGCCTGAAAGGTCATGCCTTGAAGCAGGTGATGTTGGCAGAGGCCCTGAGCTTGGGCTGGATATGTTGGGTCTCAGGGACCTTTGGGGCCCCTGGGGGCATAAGGGTGTGTGTCTCAGCAAATAGTACGTAGCAAAAGTCTGAAGCTTCAGGAGTTTGGGGCTAGTGGTCTGAGTTACCAGCCTCTCATGGAAAATTGCAGGCTGGAGACGTGGCCATGCAGAAATAGGAGGATGTCAGAACCACTAATCCTTGAGGGGAGGATGGTCTGCTTGTCTGTCATTGCAGGAAGTTCCAGAAGGCTCAGCGACTTCAGCTGTAGATAGCACTCGCTGTGTGTGTGGGGTTAGGATGGCTGCGTCAGGTGCAGCTCCCACCCAATGCCCCAATGCCCACTCCCTCTCCTTCCCGCCCCCTTTCTGTCCATCCTTCCTTTCAGCAGGAGATGAGATCAAATAAGTGAGGAAAAGGAGGGCCCATCAGAGGTGTGTGTGGACAGTAGAGAAACCACACCAAGCAGTGCTCAGCCCATCAGATCAGCGATCAGGAATTGATAGTGGATCAAATATGCCCTGTGATATGACTTCCTCTTTCATATTGTATGATTTTTTGAAAGTCATCTAAACATTTATTTTGTGGAATGATGTGGTGGGGGGTAGAGATCAGGTACAAATTTAGGGAGACCGAGAGTGAAGAGAGCATGAGAGCAAGAGGTGGGAGGAACTGAGCTACGGACGGAACAGGAGGAAGGCCGGGGGGAGATGGCCAGGGGTGGCTTCTGCAGAGAGTCAGGGATCTCCCTGCAAGCTGATCACGGATGGCCAGTTCACATGTAGAGAGGGAAGAGGAAAAGATGTGCTGGCAGAAGGATTAACCTAGTGAAGGTAGCAAGTTTGTTTGGGAATTGGCCAGAAGCTCAATGGGAAAGGGCCATTGGGTGGGAGAAGTGGCAAGACATGAGGCTTTCAGGTGAGTTGAAGCAGGTGTAAGGAAGCCCATACAAATTGGGGTGATTTTTTTATTTCCCCTTAGTCACATTCAGTTACAAAGATCATCTGGGGAGTTGGGGTCAGGATGGGAACAGAGTGGTGGAATGAGGTGAGGCCATACCCATGGCTGTGGAACTTGCTGTCCTGGGTTTAGGAATCAGCTCCTTTAGGTTTAATTTTATTAGAGTTAAATTGTTAGATTATTGTAGTGTCAAACTCTGCCACAGAATTTCATTGGGGTGCTCCTGGGATGTCAAATGTGAAGATCTGACAAAACCCTGTTCTTTAAAATGAGCTTGGAATCACTCCACGAGAACAAAGAGGCTTCATTTCTTTCTCAAGCTTTGGGAGATACTGAAACATCCAGAGCTGTCCGGGCCTGCTTGGAGGAGGGGCGCTCACAGCTTGTGTGTCAGCACTCCGGGGCCGCGTTCCTGCGTGCTGCCCGCTCTGGGGCTGCTTTGAACTGAACCCACAGACTTTCCTCCTGAGCTCACTTGCCTCTGTGCTGCCTCTGGGCTCTGTCATGTGCCTCCAGCAAGCTGCACCTGTAGGGGAGCAGAGGCCCCCTTATCTTGTCCTTTGGTTATTTGTCCCACTTTTCTCTTTCAGAGGGCCACTGCCAAGGTGACAAGTCAATATTCTGTAGGATGGAAGTCTTGTCTCGCTATTGCTCCATCCCAGGCTACAACAAGCTGTGCTGCAAATCCTGTAACCTGCACAACAACCTCACCGGTGTGGAGGACGGGCTGGAGCCGCCGCCTGGGAAGCACAATGACATTGACGTGTTCATGCCCACCCTCCCAGGCCCCACTGCAGTTGTGGAGGTGCAGACTTCCCCGGGCCCCCCCCAGGAGGTCCCTCTCAATGCCTCCAGCACCAATGCCACGGAGGACCACCTGGACACTAACGCTGTAGATGTACCCTACAAAATCCACGGCCTGGATGATGAAGTCCAGCCGCCCAACCTGATCCCTCGACGACCGAGCCCGTATGAAAAGACCAGAAACCAAAGAATCCAAGAGCTGATTGATGAGATGCGGAAGAAAGAGATGCTTGGAAAGGTCTAATAAAGTGGAAAGATAGCATCCATAGCATTTTATTTTTCTTGCTTATAGAGATATTCCATGGGATAGCAAATCCTCTATCATGAAGATGAAGCCAAAATTCCTGATTCCAAAAGGTTTTGAGAAAACAAAGAGGAGTGATGTAAAAAATGTGGGTGTGAGCACATGGCGACTAGGCTAGCAGGTGTGCTTCCTGCGATGGAGCTGGGTGTGGACGGGAGAGGAGCACAGGGGAGGGCATGAGGGTGACTCTGGGAGGAATAAGCTCGCCCCACGTAGTCGAGCAGGGATTGGGACTCTTTCTCTCCTTCGTGGTGATGTGGGACATTTCCCTCCTGTCCTCAGATCCAGGTACCTAATAACTGACCAGCTGCCATGATGGGCACAAGGAAGTAGAGGTCATGAACTCAAACACCCACATGGGCCAGGTAGGTGACAAGGATGAGAGTAGTAGCCAGCTGGGGACTGTGACCATCCGGAGAGCCACAGCCACCGAGACCTGATTGTTGGTTCTAATCGTTGCTGCCACTGTGAAGTCTGTATCTCTCTTCTCCACTGGCCCTGGCCTTGCCAGGCACTGTGCCTTTTCAGAAGAAGTCTAGATTTTCATGTGAAAAATACAATCTTTAAAAGTCTACTCAAAATATTTTAAAAGAGTGTGGGAGTCTGGTAAGCTCTAGTCTCCACTACCTCTAGTCTCAGGCTTGCTAATTGAGGACTGAAAGTCATCTGACCCATTTGGTGCTCATATGGTACTGCATCTGAACGTCTTGACCTAGCCTGAAGCTGCCTGGCTGTCCTTCTCACCCGGGAAGTAATGAGAGTCCTGTAACTGGAGACATGACGAAGACACTGGCCTCTCCCAGCCTCTCCCCTGCCTCCCTTCTCTACTGACCCTGGCCTTGCTGGTACCTCCCAGGCTCTGGTGGAAGAGCCCCACATTCTCCTCTGACCAGCCTAGCCCCGGGGGTCCCCAGAGAGCCTCCTCCCTCCCCAGGTGTCCCAAAAGAATGAGGGAGGCACATGCTCTGTTGGGAGAGTTCAGTGAGCAGCCCAGGCCCAGGGATCTCCCCCCCATCCCAGAGGGGCTGGGGTGCTGCCACTGGCATGGCCACACCTGTGGGTTCCCAGACCCTGAGCTCTGTGGACTCCTCCCTGCTCCTGGGCCAGCTTCGCCTGCCCACAGAGGACAGGCTCTAGCCTGCCCCACCTCACTTCTGTCCCTTCCAAGTTTCAGAACCCAGTGGTGACTGCAAGGCTTGGCCTCTGATGGGAAGCTCGGGGTGGAACATGGAGAGAACATGCTGTATCTTCTGCTTTTTCAGAATTTAATGACTTGTATTTTTAAAAGCAAAATGGTGTTTTGTGAGCAAGATTCAAGTAAGAGAAAAATAGGAGGAAAGGCGGAGTGGAGATGGATAGGAGGAGGGTGGCTAATTGTTACCTCTGAGTGCATTGCTGTTTTATGAACATGCAGCTTAAACTTCCCCAAATTATAAGACCCAGGGGCATGTTAGTTCCTTAGCTGGGTCTAGCCTGACACATCATTCTTAAGTTTTTCATGTCCAGGAAACTTCTAGAGGCTGTGTATTCTTACTCACTTTTGTTTACTTCCCCATCATATAGATGAGAATACTGGGGCTCAGGATCATCCCTAATGGCTACTTTCTAAATTGAGATTTGTGGTGCTGAGAATGTTTGTCTGAATCTGTGTATGTGTGTGGATGGGTCTGTGTGTATGGTCTGAGGAACAAGGAGAGGGTTCAGGAACCAGCAAGAACAGGATTTGGGATGGTGCTTCACCTTCCAGCTGGGGGGTGAATAGTCTCCCCCCCCAACCCCACCCCGCACATGCTTGTGTACTGTCCTGGTCTCTCCCAAAGAACCAAACTGGAAAAAACCTTTTGACTATTTCTCACAATATCATATCTTTAACAAGATGTGGTCTGGAGCACTTCTGCAATCCTGCCTCTCTGTAATTTGGAAGGGGAGCCCATGGCTTTCTATCATTTGTTGAACCCAGGACAGCTGGTGCTATTCACGGGCTAAAGAACTAGACAGTCTTGGTTTGGGTCTGTCCTAGAACCTAGGAGGAAGTTTAGGACTAATGCTAGTGGAGAGTATTGGTTTACCCAGCCTCAGGATGGGAGTGATTCATTCCAAGATCTAGGGCTTATGTCTTGCGGCTGAAAGCTTTTGGGAAGAGACCCTGGTGGCTCATTCCCTGTCTCTGAAGGGAGCAAGGTCACTCTGGGGACTGTAGGCCGGTGTGGCTGTGGCCTCAGGTGCCATCAATGTGTTGAGTCTTGCATCCAAAGAGATCTCTAGAGCTAGAAGGTCCTCAGAGGTCTCTCTGTCCAAGGAACTCAATGTTCATTGAGAAACTGCAACTCTCCACTGATCTGGGACTGGTTGGAGAACCAGCTGAGAAACAGTCCTGACCTTTCCCAGCCAGGTTCTGAATCTGAGGGCCTCCTGGTGCCTGGAGGAGGCAGACAATGTCATCTTGCTGAGTTTCTATGACCACAATGAGACTCAGGCCATCCATAGCACAGGAAGATTTGCTGGGGTGCCCGGGAGTTCCTCCTCTCCTCATTCGTGGGCAGGCACGCGTGTTAGATTTTCGGATCCAGCTCTCTGACTTACTCCTTTTGGGAAACCCATGGAATTTCATGTATAAGCCTTTCATTTGTATTTTGAGGTATTTTCTTTGTTTTGAGTATATAAATGGTGCTCAATAGCAACATCTTGTCAGATGAAGCATTGTGATTCTATTTACTCCTGCACGCAGGCAGCCACGGTACTGAATCATTAAGGTGCTGAATGAGAATCAAAATTTTATCTTACTGATAACAACAATCAATACATATTTGTTCTGTGTAGTAAACTTTGATTCCTTACTTTTATAACTTATTAAAGTTAAAATGTCTGTGTTTTTGCAAATCATGTCTGCATTTTGTTACCTTGACTACCCTCAGCCCTACCCCCAGCCTGAACTTGGCCAGAACAGAAGGTTGAGCTGCTTGGTGAGGCCATGAGGTGGGGGGAACCCTGGAGAAGCTGAGCCTGTGCTGCTCCACTCAGGACCTTGTAGAGGGCAAAGGCACCCAGAAAAGGGTTCTTCTCCCAGCTTTCCACAAGGTCGACTCTCCGTGCGACATGACTGAGCCAAGCCCCCAATTTAACCTTGAGTTCAGGGAAGAGATGAAGAATCTCTAGACATCGCCTCTCCCCCATCCCCTATTAAAACCCCTGCTTTCCCATGATTAGGGTTTCCAGAAAAAATGCTAGACGCAGAATTAAATTTGAAGTTCAGAGAAACAATGAATACTCTTTTGCTATAAAAGTGGGACACACTTATCCCAAAATGATTTGTTGTTTCTCTGAAATTCAGATTTAACTGAGACTCCTGTATTGTCAATTCTTAAAATTTGGTCCCCCGTGCTCACTGTTCCACTTCTAAAGGAAACTCAGTTCTCTCTGGCCCTCACTGCTTCCAGCAGTGTCGAGGAGATGGGGGCAGAAAGAAGAGATTCCTTAAGGCCTTGATTTTTGTAGTATTTCCATGCACTCTTTATATATGGAATCAGCAATTGTTGGGAACAGTATTCTATAGATGGCCATTATGTCAAAGTTGTTAGTTTGGTATTCAAATATTTTGTATCTTGATTTTATTCTCTTCTTATTCTATACTTTGACAGAATATCATTTTAATAGCTCCCACTGATCATGGATTTTAACTATTTCTACTATTTCTGTTATTTCACTATTTTGAGGTCACATTTAGGGGAACAAACACATTTCTCATTGTTATCTTCTTGGTGGCATCATCCTTTTATCATTATGAATTGACTGATTTTATTTCCAGAGATAATTTTCCTTGAAACTCTCCCTTTGTGTTAGTCCAGTGGCACTCTGTCAGCTTTCTTTGGTTAGTAGTTACACGATGTAACTTCTACTCCTTTACTTTCAAATTTTCTATATCCAATGTGTTCTGTTTGTACTTTATAAACATATAATTTTTAATATGGTCTTATATTTTTGATCTTTTAATTGGGCCATTTAGATTACATTTACTGTCATCACTGAGCCCAAGGCCCTGTGCCCGTCTTCTGTGCTCTCTACTTGTTCTGAACGTTCTGTGTCTTTTTTCTCTTCTTTCTCACCCTCCATTGGGTTGGGGCCCTTTTTCCCATTACATTTCAACTTGCTGTTAGTTTTGAAGCTATGTACTGTTTTTCTCTTATTTTAATGACTGTTCAAGGAACTTCAACATGCATTCTTGACTTACCAGAATCTGTGATGGCTCTTAAATTTACTTTCTTGACCACAATGCAATTTTTTGAACAGTATTCTCAAGCAGTGCCCTCAAACTATCAACTTTCATTTCATTGTGCCCTTTAAAAGGAGTTAATAGAAAAATGAAATAAAAAAGCAAAGATATACAAAACACACCAGCTACTCGGAAGGCTGAGCATAAAGATCGCATGTTGCAAGCCCAAGAGTTTGAGATTGCTGTGCTATGGCACTCAACCCCAGGGAGACTGAATGAGACTCTATCTCAAAAAACAAACAAACAAACAAACAAATAAATACATAAAAATGGTGGCATACAATTGATATACAACAAACTGCAGGATACTTAATTGTATAATTTTTTTTTTTGAGACAGAGTCTTATTGTGTCGCCCTCGGTAGAGTGCTGTGGCATCACAGTTCACAGTAACCTCAAACTCTTGGGCTTAAGTGATTCTCTTGTCTCAGCCTCCCAAGTAGCTGGGACTACAGGTGCCTGCAACAACACCCAGCTATTTTTTGTTACAGTTGTTATCGTTGTTTAGTAGGCCCAGGCCGGGTTTGAACCCGCCAGCCCCAGTGTATGTGGCTGGCACCAAAATCACTGTGCTATGGGCACCGAGCCTTAAGTGTATAATTTGACAAGTTTTGAAAAATGTGTAATAAATGTATAAATGACACATGTATAAATGTACATAAACATTTATACTTATCAAAAATGGATAATGTCCCATTTATACATTTTTCACCTCCTCCATCCATCACCTCCCAGATTTATTTCTACCCCTTTGTAATCTCCCTTCCCGTCCCTCCTATCTCCAGGTAAAACCACTGGTCTCCTTGGTTTGAATCACTACAGGTTAGTTTTCACATTCTAGAGTTTCATAAAAATGGAATTAAACAGTATCTACAGTGACTGCTTCCAATCAACATAATTATTTTTAGACTCATACATGTCATTGATTATATCAATAGGTTATTCCCTTTTATTCCTGGGATAAATGGCTATATTATAATTTGTTTCTTCATTCACCAGTTAATGGACATGTCTTTTCATATCTTGTCATACAGGTGAGACGAATGTGTGTGTGTGTGTCTGTCAATCTTTGCCAAGTTTTTATTGAGTTGTTATTTTATTTCGTTTTGAGAGTTTTTTATATTATAAACAGAAGTAACTTATCAGATAGATGTTTTGCAAATATTTTCTACATGTTTGTGGCTCGTCTTTTTGTTCTCTTAACGATGTATTTTGAAGAACAGAAGTTTTTACTTTTAGTGGAGTTCAGTTTATCCGTTTGTTCTATTATGGATTGTGCTTTCCATGTTGTATCTAGAAATCTTTGCCTGACTTAAGTTCACAGAGATTTTGTCCTAGAAGTTTTACAGCCTTAGGTTTTAAGTTCATGCTATATTTTGAGTTAATTTTTATATACAGAGTGAAGTGCGGATCCACATTCCTCTTTTTGCATCTGCAGAGGTTGCAGCATCATTTATTGGAAAGACTATGCTTTCCCCACGAAGTTGCCAAAGATCATGAAGGTTTCCTCTTATTTTTTTCTCTAAGCTTAATGGTTTTAGCTCTTACATTTAAGTCTATGATCCATTTTGATTTAATTTTTGTCTACGGTGTAACATTAATGTCTAAATCCATCTTTTGTGTGTAGATATCCAATTGTCATTTGTTGAAAAGGTTATCTTTT
The DNA here is from genome assembly GCF_027406575.1 of Nycticebus coucang. NCBI lineage: Eukaryota > Metazoa > Chordata > Mammalia > Primates > Lorisidae > Nycticebus > Nycticebus coucang. Next base: position 84,788,425 of record NC_069796.1, read on the forward strand.
CCCTAGAAAATTTCCTTTGTATGTTTGTGAAAATAAAGTGATCACGATTTTAAGTATTTTTCTATTAATTCTGTTCTATTGATCTTCCCTTATGCGAGTATCACACTGTCAGGATGATCACAGCTTTTAGTAAGCTTTGAAATCAGGAAGCATAAGTCCTTTAATTTTGTTCTTTATCAAAATTATTTTGGCTTTTCTGGGTCTTTTTCATTTCCATATAAATTTTTAAGTCAGCTTGTCAATTCTGCAAAATGGCCTCCTGGAATCTGAGCAGGATTACCTTGAATCTATAGGTGAATTTGGGAAGAATCAACATCCTAACAATATTGTATTTCCAGTTCATAAATATGAACTCTCCATTTATTTAAATCTTTAATTTCTCTGAGCAGTGCCTTGTAGTTTTGCATGTACAAGTCTCAAACATTTTTGTTAAATTAATTTCTAAGCATTTTATTCTCTTTGATGGAATTGTTCTTTGAATTTCATTTTTAGATTGTTCATTGCTAGCATGTGGTCTGACAACTAAGTTTGCAAACTCACCCTAGAAAAAGTGCTGCAGGGGTCGTTGTTGAATACCACTACAGTCATCTTCAAGGTGCTCCCAGTGGGAAGCTGTGCACCAGCGCTAGCATGTAGCTCATGGCTGAAAGCAATTTGGAACTCCTTGTCTAAAATGGCCTTCAGAGCCATTGCCATGTTACCCTTGATGCCCTGAATGTCATCAAAATGTCTTCTTTTCAATATTTCCTTTATCTTCAGGTAAAGAAAAGTCACTGGGGGCCAGACTGGGTGAGTAGGGAGGGTGCTCCAAAACAGTTACTTGTTTACTGGCTAATAATTCCCTCAAAGACAGTGCCGTGTGAGGGGGTGCACTGTGATGCAGGGACCACACGTTTCTCTTGCCAAAATTTTCAGTTAAGATTTTCTTAATTGTTTCTCTCTCGATGGTCACTTGGTCTGTTATCCTTTTTAGAGTTAGCCAACCATTTTGAAGGCAAATTCGATGCATTTTTGCAATGTTTTCATCACTTCTGCTTGTTAACTAGCTAATTCTGCTTGTTAATTGGCCACCCTGACGTCTCTTCATCAGTGACACTTTCTCTCCCCTCAGAAAAACGTTTAATCTGTTTGTACACAGCGTTATCCCCATAAACTTGGACTAACATGTCCTTGATTTCACTTCCACTCTTGCCAAGTTTAACAAGAAATGTAATGTTTGCTCATTGCTCTAATTCAAGCTCTGACATTCTTATGATGGCAACAATGAATGCTACGTAGCAAGACACCAGGACACATTGACATGAACACAACTGTGAGACGCTGATACACCAAAGTTATGAACACTTACCACGTTGTTCATACAGTGCTAACATAACTGCGTGGTGGCAAGTTCATGAACTGAATTGTCAGACCTCATATAAAAGCACAATTGCTTTTTGTATTTTAATCCTGAGTCCTCATACTTGCTGAACTTATTTGTGAGTTCTACAGCTTTCGTGTATTGATTCCTTCCTATTGCCTATGTACAGGATCATGGCGTTGGTGAATAAAGACAGTGTTACTTGTCCCTTTTTAATCTGGGCCTCTTTCTTTTTCATTATTGGACTCGCTAGAACTTCCCTGTAATGCTGAATAGAAGTGCCAAGAATGGACATGCTTGCCTCATCATATTATGGGAAAAGTATCTAGTCTTTCCCCATTAATTATGATGTCATCTGTAGGCTTTTACTAGATGCACTTTATTAGATTAAGATAACTTGTATTCCTAATTTATTTTTGATCATAAATGGGTATTGGATTTTGTCAAAAACTTTTTTGGTATATATTGAGATGATCATGGAGCTCTTGTCCTTTATCCTGTTGATAATGTCCATTAATATATTTGCAGCTGTTATATCAGTCTTGAATTCCAGAGATAGATCCCACTTGGTCATAGCATATAATGTGTTTTCTCTGTTTCTAGATTTGGTGTGCTGGTATTTTGTTAAGGGTGTTTGCATCTATATTCTGTAGTTTTCTCTGTCTTTGTCTGCTTTTGGCATCAGGGTAATACTAGCCCCACAGAACAAATTGGGAAGTATTCCCTGTACTCTTTTTACTGGAAGAGTTTGTGAAGAAATGATATTAACTTCTTTTTAAAATGTTTGACAGAAATCACCAGCGAAAATATCTGAACCAGGCTTTTTCTGTGACCAGAATTTAAATTAATGAGTTCAATTTCTTTACTTACTATAGGTTTACTTTCTTTACTTTCTTTACTTACTATTATGATTTTCTATTTCTTCTTGAATCACGTTTGGTAGTTTGTAACTTCCTGGGAATTTTTCCATTTCATCTGTGTTGTCTGATTTGTTGGCATACAGTTATGCAGAGTATTCCCTTATAATCCTTTCAACGGCTGTAGGGTCAGTAGTGACATCACCTCTTTCTCCATTTATGTTTTTTCTCTTTTTTTCTGCCTAAAGCATTTTCAGTTTTGTTGTCTTTTCAAAGAACCAACTTTTGGTCTCACTGGTTTTTCTTTCTTTTTTTTTTATTTTCTCTTGCATTGATTTTCATTCCATGAAAATTTTTCATTCTTTATTATTTCTTCTCTTTGCATGGGATTAATTTGCTCTTTTTCTTCTGGTTTCTTTCTTTCTTTTTTTTTTTAGAGACAGAGTCTTACTTTGTTGCCCTCAGTAGAGTGCCTTGATATCACAGCTCACAGCAACCTCCAGCTCTTGGGCTTAGGCGATTCTCTTGCCTCAGCCTCCCAAGTAGCTGGGACTACAGGCGCCCACCACAACACCCAGCTACTTTTTTGTTGCAGTTTGGCTGGGGCTGGGTTCGAACCCACCACCCTTGGTATATGGAGCTGGCACCCTACTCACTGAACCACAGGCACCGCCCATTCTTCTGGTTTCTTAACATGAAAACATTGATTTGAGATCCTTCTTATTTTTTTTTTTTTTTTTTGTAGAGACAGAGTCTCACTTTATGGCCCTTGGTAGAGTGCCGTGGCCTCACACAGCTCACAGCAACCTCTAACTCTTGGGCTTACGCGATTCTCTTGCCTCAGCCTCCCGAGTAGCTGGGACTACAGGCGCCCGCCACAACGCCCGGCTATTTTTTGGTTGCAGTTTGGCCGGGGCCGGGTTTGAACCTGCCACCCCTGATATATGGGGCCGGAGCCTTACCGACTGAGCCACAGCCCGAGATCCTTCTTATTTTTAACATAGGCATTCATAGCTATTTTTCCCTAATAGCTGCATTCTATTAATTTTGATAGGTTGTGTTCACATTTGCATTAAGTTTAAATACTTTCTGATTTCACTTAAGATTTCTTCTTTGACTCATGGATTATTTAAAAGTTATTTTTTAAAATTTCAAAATACTTGGGTAACTCCCATTTTTTTTCTGTACTGATTTCTGACTTAATTTCATTGTGGTCAAAAAAGTTTGCTTTGTATTATTGTGATACTTTTAAATGTATTAAGGGTTTTTTATTTTTATTTATTTTTTATTTTATTTTTGAGACAGAGTCTCACTATGTCACCCTCAGTAGAGTGCTGTGGTGTCACAGCTCAGAACAACCTCCAACTCTTGGGCTTAAGCAATTCTCTTGCGTCAGCCTCCCAAGTAGCTGGGATTATAGGCACCCTCCACAATGCCTGGCTATTTTTCTGTTGCAGTTGTCATTGCTGCTTAGCTGGCTCAGGCTGGGTTCGAACCCGCCAGCCTCAGTGTATGTGATTGGAGCTGTAACCACTGTGCTACAGGTGCCGAGCCTGTATTAAGGGTTTTTAAATGACGTAGTTTATGGTGTATCCAGAGTTCATGTGTGTTTGAAAATAATGCCCACTTTGCTGTTGTTGGCAAGAGTATTATATAGGTGTCAGGTCAGGGGGTTGATGCTTTTGTCTAAGGATTCTAGTACTATGGTTTGTCTCTCTGAATGCTAATCTCCTCTTCCTGGTGTTGGCTGAGAATTTCTAACTCCCTTCGGTTATTTTATGCTTTCAAGAGTTTTGTTTTTCTTGGTCAACCTTTTTAGTTGTTTTCAGCAGAATGTTTGGTCTCAATGACCTAACCTGAAATTTCTGGAACCTCTATTTTCAACTTTTAATACTGGTTTGTCTATTTCTAACAATTGGAATTGGACTAGGTACCATTTCCAATAATGTGTGACACACCTTTGATGAAAGAAAATAGATGCTAGAGGGCTTTAAATTCCTAGCCAAGTTCCCAAATATGACAATTCCTTCCTTATTCCTACAACAACTTAAACTAAAATTTTTGTGATATAAATGACCGTAATTTTACATAGTGACATTTGGTTTTCAGGCAAAAGCATTACTGGATAGAGAAAAGCCATCACATAAATACTATATAGGCATAAAAGTTCTATTAACCTGGTTAATATATCAAAAGTTGTCATAAACTAACAAAGCTTCCACCCTAAGGAGAAAGCAATATGTCTTTCAGGAATTGATAAATCAAGCAGAAAAAATATTAATGATATATAGAAGACTTGAATAATACAATAAAAAGCCTTGATCTAAGGAATACACATACATCGTTGGTCCCCCAACAAATAAATAACTCACATTCTTTTCAAACACATATGAAATATTTATGAAAACTGGTAATGTATCAGGTAATTGAGAAAGCATAATAAATTAAAACTATTTAATACTAATGTAATATAAGTACATATAATTAATTTAAAAATCAATATCTAAAATTTAGTTAAAAACATGTTTAAAAACTTAAAAAATAATATTTCTAAATATAGTTCAAAAAATCATATTGAAAATTAGAAAATACTGGTCACCAAGATGACAGAATAGGGCCGAGCACAGTGGCTCATGCCTATTATCCTAGCTTTCTGGGAAGCCAAAGTGGGTGGATTGCTTGAGGTTAGGAGTTTGAGACCAGCCTGAATGAGAACTAGACCCCATCTCTAAAAATAACCAGGTGTTGTGGCAGGTGCCTGTAGTCTCAGCTACGTAGAAGGCTGTGGCAAAAAGATCACTTGAGCCCAAGAGTTTGAGGTTGCTATGAGCTGTGTCACCACTGTACTCTATCAAGAGAGACAAAGTGAGACCCTATCTCAAAATAATAATAATAATAAGATGGCAGAGTAGAAGGGAACCTGTACATGTGCCCCCACAACAAGGATTCTGCACTCATCTAAAAATTGAAGAGGTAACACTCCCAAACTCATTCTACAAGGCCAGCATTACTCAAATTCAAAAACCATACAAGGACACAACAATTACAATGGAAAAACTACAGACCAGTATCCCTGATGAACATAGATATAAAACTCCTCAGAAAAACAATAAGAAACTAAATTCAACAACACAATAAACAGATTATTCAACCTGATTAAATGGGTTCATCCCAGGCATGCAAGGATGGCTCAATATATTCAAATCAATAAATGTAATTCATCAAACAAAATCAAAGACAAAAACTATATGATAACTTCAATATATGGTAAAAAAAAATCCTTAAAAATATTCAACATCCCTTTTTGATAAAAACACTCAATAAACTATGTACAAAAGGACCATGCATGCCAAGCCCACAGGTAGTATCATTCTGAATGGGAAAAAATTGAAAGCCTTTCCACTAACATCTGGAAAAAGATAAAGATGCCCACTTTCATCACTTGTATTCAACATAGTACTGGAAATTGTTGTCAGAACAATTAGGCAAAAGAAAGAAATAAAGGGCATCTAAAATGTAAAGGAAGAAGTCAAATTTGCAGATGACAGGATCTTACATTTAGGAAAACCTAAAGGCCCCTCAAGAAACTCTTAGAAGTCATAAACAAGTTCAGTAAATACAAAAACAATACACAAAAATCAGTGGCTTTTATGTACAGTAACAATGATCAATATGGAAAATAATCCCATTTATAGTACATACAGAAAAAATAAAATATTTAGGAATAAATTTAAACCATATAATTGACAGATCTCTATAAGGAAAACTATAAATCACTGATTAAAGAAATTGAAGAAGGTACAAAGAAATTGAAATATTTTATATGCTATTGGATTGGGAGAATTAATATTGTTAAAATGTCTATACTACTGAAAACAATAAATAGGTTTAATCCAATCTCTATCAAAATACCAATGACATTCTTTACAGAAATAAAAAAAATACTAAAATTTATATGGAATCACAAAAATCCCTGAATAGCTAAAACAATCCTGAACAAAAAGAACAAAGCTGGAGGCATCACACTACCTGGTTTCAAATTATACTACAAAACTATAGTAACCAAAACAGCATGGTACTGGCATAAAAACAGATACATAGACCAATGGAATAGAATGGAGAATCCTGAAATAAATCCATACATTTACAACCAACTAATTTTCAACAAAGTCACCAAGAACACAAATTATGAAAAGGAGAGTCTCTTTAATAAATGGTGCAGGGAAAACTGGATATCCATATGCAGAAGACTGAAACTAGATCCCCAGCTTTTACCATCTACAAAAATGAACTCAAAATGGATCAAAGACTTACATGTAAGACCTGAAACTATCAAACTATTAAAAGAAAACATTGGGGAAATGCCACAGGACATTGGGCTAGGGCAAAGATTTTGGTGAGGGTAAAACCTCAAAAGCACAGTCAACAAAAGCAAAAATAGACAAATGGGATTATGTTAAGTTTAAAAGCTTCTGGACAGCAAAGGAAACAATCACAGAATGGAGGAAAATATCTTCACACTATGGATCTGACAAGGGTTTAATATCTAGAATGTATAAGGAACTCAATCAATAGCAAAAACAAAAAATAAAATTCAATTAACAAATGGGCAAAAGACCTGAATAGACCTTTTACGAAAGAAGTCATACAAATGGCCAACAAGTATATGAAAAAATAATATCACTAATCATGAGGAAAATACAAATCAAAACCAAATGAAACATCATCTCACCCAGTTAGAATGGCTATCATCAAAATGACAAAAATACAACAAATGCTGGTGAGGATCCCAAGAAAGGGGAAGGCTTATTATGTACTGTTGGTGGGAATGTAAAATAGTAGAGCCATTATGGAAAATACTATGGAGGTTCCTAAACAAACTAAAACCAGAACTACCGTCTGATCTAGCAATCTCAACACAGGGTATAAATCCACAAAAAAAAAAGAAAGAAAGAAAAGGAAATCTGTATATTGAAGAGATATCTGCATTCTTGTGTTTATTTCAGCACTATTCAGAAAAGCCAAGATACAAAGTCAACCTAAGTGTCCGTCAATGGATGAATGGATAAATAAAATGTACTGTGTATACACACACACACACAATGCCAAAAAAATGTATACACATTTTAAAAAAGAAAAAAAACCTGTTTTATCTTTTATATGAAAGTGTGGGTGATATAAAGATAAAACACAACTATAGCCCAGGACAAAGGAAGGAAGAGGAGGGTGAGGGGAAGGGAGATGGGAGGCCAGGTGGAGGGAGGCTAATCAGTGGGACCTCACCTATGGTGCATATTGCAAGGGTACATGTCAAATCTAGTAAGAGTAGAGTATAAATGTCTTAACACAATAATGAAGTAAGTGAGGTGAAGGCTATGTTAACCAGTTTGATGTAAGCATTCCAAATTGTATATAAAATCAGCACATTGTACCCCATAAATTCACTAATGTATAGTAATGATTTAATAAAAAATTAAGAGAAAAAATAAATGTGTATTAAAGTAAAAAATATTAAAATTATAATACTGAAGTCATATTTGACTTCTGTAATTACAAGAGGTGCTCAATATGACTTGTATTCATCTTTTGTTATTAGCATATGTTAAGTATTATAATTTTAATACAGATTTTTCCTTTCTTAAAATGGGTATTTTTTTTGGCATTCTTGGTGTGTGTATGTGTATAAATATGTACACACACATACATATGTACATACTGGAATATTATTCAGCCATAAAAAGAAAGAAATCCTGTCATTGCTGCAATGTGGACAGAACTGGAGGTCATTATGGTAAGTGAAATAAGCCAGGCACAGAAAGAAAAAGATCACATGTTCTTACTCATATGTGAGAACAAAAACATGGATCTCATGGAGGCAGAGAGTAGAATGGTGGTTACCAGAGGCTAGAGGTAAAGTGGGGAGAAGGGATAAAGAGAAGTTGGCTAAGGAGTACCAGAACACATTCAGATAGAAGGAATACATTCTAATCTTCAATAGTACAGTAGGGAAATTGTTAACAATAGTTTCTTATATATTTTAAAACAGCTAGAAGAGAATTGTAATGTTTTCAACACAAAAGATAAATATTTGAGGTGATGGATATTGCAATTACCCTGACTTGATTATTACACATTGTACGTAGGAGTCAAAATAACATATGTACCTTCCGAATGTACTATTATTATATACCAATAAAACAATTGTGAAAAAAATAACAAAAGTGAGTTATTAGGGAAAAGTGAAATAACAAATGTCTAAAGTTTCCTCAAATTTTCATTATCTGCAGACATATAATTACATTTCAATAAATATAATCAGAGCAAACAAAACATAGGAAAAACATTAAACACATATATTGTACATTGTTGAAAGTGTGTTCAAGAATGATTAATTTGGGGAAATGCTGTTATAAATCCTTGTATTTTTGTAATTGTAATAAAGCAAAATTTCATGAGAGAAATAATATTCCTCATGTTAAATGCCTATATACACGCCCTGCACAAACTAAGTATAACAATACAGTTTTTAATGTAACCAAAAGTAAAATGCTAGAAAATACTTAAAACTTAAGATCACATAGCAAAACTTGTGAAATTCAGTCAAGGAGATACTTGGAAATGCTTAATACAAAGTCTTAAATACAAAATTTAGAAAAGTTTGAAAATTAGTGAATTGTGTAACCGACAAACCCAATGAAATTAGAAATAAACAAGTAGCCATATTTATTTTAAGCGTGGAATTGAATTAGAAAAAGAAACTTACAAGAAAGGCTCAACAAAGCCTAAATCTAATTCAGTATTTACAAATTTCTGGTAACATTTGAAGAATAGAAGACACATTTATAAGTGAATAATTTTAGGAGTAAAAACCAGAATTATTGAAAGAATAGAAACCAAAAGGATAATATAAACAAATTTATATTATTAAAAATAAGTGAAATGAACAAACTCTCAGAAAAAAATTTATTAAAATGTACACAAGGAGAAATAGAAAGTCTGATAATTATAATCTAATCATAAAAGGAATTGAATTTGTTTTGATTTTTTACAAAACTCTGGAGTATGGAGCAGCCAGACAACACAATGAGGAGGCAGTGTTTGGGAAGAGTTTGTAGCTTGCTTCTTTCCCTCCCAACCACTGCTTTGGGATAACTTTGTCTGGACACTTACCCAGACATTATCAGCAAGAGCTCATGCTAGATGATGCCAGCTATGTTGCAGCAGGATGCCATTTAAGCCCCATTATAAGAAGTTGATGGAAAGAGGTGCGCACTGGTCAGTGCCTCTCCTCTAGCTACTCTCCTTTTACCCTCTCTGCGAGTTGGGATAATAGCTAAGGAGAGAGGCTTCCAGTTTCAGCTTAGAAACATGTAGAGTTTGGAAGTCATCACTCAGGTCCTCACAATAAGCAAAATACTAACCTGAAAACCCGTGATTCTTCTTAGATCCATCAGATAGTTGAGGTACATACTGCCACCCTGACAACTGGAGATTCACATTATCAGGAGTAGAAGCTTCTGGAGCCATAGCTGGAAGGGGCACTTAGATGATAATTGATGAACTGCTGGAGGCACAGCAGGAACTGGCTGGGTAGTGAGACAAGGGGACACAGTCTTAGGGGACTTTACCTCCAGGAACTCTGCCAGGTTATCACAGTGAAATAGAAAAAGAGGGAGAAAAAAAATCCCCTTCTGTTCTGGCAGGGGAGGGAAAAAGAAGCCATTTTGAAATATGTAAAGGGGAAAAGTTACTATTTTGAAATGTGCATAGTGTTATCTGAAATAAAGGCCTCAAGAGCAGTACTTTCACAGGAACTTTTCTGACCTAGGAGAAGGGTGACTGGACTTCTAGGAAAGAGGGGCACACTGGTCAGCTCTTCTCCTCTACCTACTCTGCTTTTGAATTCTCAGGGAGTTGGGATAATAGCTAAGGAGAGAGAGACTCTTCCCAAACACTGCCTCCTCATTGTGTTGTCTGACTTAACTCTAGCCTCTTCTCTAGGGGGAGGAAAAATGGCTAATAAATGCTTCTGAAGGTCGCAGCCTAGGAACTGAAGCCCACTAAGAACCTGAGATTGAATCATAAGTACAACTGTAAAATGCCTCCTTTCCTCAGCACCTCACCACTACTTTGTTGGGGCAGCATGGTGACAGTCTGAGGTAGTCACTAAAATCACTGAAGAGAGCAAGTGAAGTTTTAGCAAGAAAGGAAAAGTTTATTTTAACAACTTGGATAGAAAGCTGGGCCCCATTCTAAGCAAGTGCAGGTGCTATGGAGATGGATTTTATACACAACTTTTGAGGGGTATCAGTTGCTTCTTAGAAGTTTCCCAAGATCCTATTCAGACTGTTTTCCAAACAAACCAAGTCAGTATGACATATGACCACATCTGTCCATTTCAGAAAGTCCTTGGGACACTGATTAGCCTCTATCTCAAGGCAACCCAATTGAAAGGTCTTGATTAGTCCCATTCCCATAACAACTCAGGCCAGTCTGAGTCAAGCCAGTCCAAAATAGCTAAAATATCCTAACCACATCTGGTCCCACCCTATTCATATCTAACTAATTGCCTAGCCCAACAACATCAGTAGGACTCCAGAACAATGATAGTGGATTAGAGACAGAAGAACTGCCAAGACTCTCTTTAAGAAGGAATTCTTCTTAAACAGACTCTACTTAAGAAGGAATTCTTAGGAAAGCAAAAGACAATGTGGAAGTAAAAACCAAAACAACAGACACATATGGAAACAAGGAAACCGAAGCCTCTACCACTTGCAGCTACAGCAAATATTAAACATAGCCTGGAACTAGAGATTAACATAAAAGCTCAGACTAAAAGTCTGCTTACCTCAGTTGCTATTACCAGATATATCATGTTCAGCTTTCAACAAAAAATTACATGGCATGTTAAAAGGCAGGAAGTCAGGTCTGAAGAGAAAAGCAAACATCCAAATCAGACTCAGATATGACACGGATTTTGAAATTATCACATAGGGAATTAAAATAATAATGATTAATATAGTAAAGGCTCTAACTGAAAAAGTAGACAACGTGCAATTATAATTGATAATAAAAGCAGACATGGAAACTCTAAAAAAAGAAATCAAAAGAAAATGTTGGAAACAAAAAAAGAACACTAAGAGAAATTAAGAATGCCTTTGATGGGCTCATCAGCAGACTGCCCAGGACCAAGGAAAGAACTGGTGAGCTTGAGGCTATGTCAATAGAAAGTGAAATGCAAAGAGAAAAAAGAATGGGTGGGTGGAGGAACAGGGTCCTTATCCATCTCTCTGCTTAGAGCAAGTCTTGTTTATCAGTTGTCCCAAGCTCTGTCTAATGACACTTGCTCCAGGAAGCAGCCTCTGACCTCTTACCAGGCTTTGAAGTAAATAGTTTTTTTTTTTTATTGTTGGGGATTCATTGAGGGTACAATAAGCCAGGTTACACTGATTGCAATTGTTAGGTAAAGTCCCTCTTGCAATCATGTCTTGCCCCCATAAAGTGCGACACACACCAAGGCCCCACCCTCTTCCCTCCGTCCCTCTTTCTGCTTTTCTAAATAGGAGTTTTTATTCAATGCTTCCATGATAGTCTGTAGTTTTCCTTAATAGTATTTATCAAAATTATAATTTAAAGATTATTTCTTACACTACCCTCATCATTGAGAAACAGTTACTAGTCTTTCCAAGAGAAAGAAAATTCTTTTTATTTTTCTAGATGGACAACAGGCAACACAGATCTCTAATCCCTGAATGAAGGGGAGAAAAGTGAACTCTCAGCACCCCCAGTTTTCAACCTGGAGGCATTTTATCAAACCAGTGACATCAGTTGTTCCAAGAATTGAGGACCTGTGAACAATGTCAATAGTCAGTTACTAAGGCAAATGATTTTAAGTGGTTTTCCTGGGCTCTTGATGAGTAAACAGATGTTAGTGGTACGGTTTGGTGGTTATTTGATGAGTTAACAGTATTTGAAACGAATGAAAAATTTGCCTCTGTAAATAGATTGTGTGGAACAACCACAGGCAGGAATATTTTCAAAGAAGTTAAGAAAAAAATAATTTAGTATAGCCCAAAGAAAAATCTGTGTCCCAACTGACTGTGGTAAAAATATGTGAAAAGCTTTCTTTCTGAGACTTAAACCTCCTGAAAATCTAAGGTGTTAAAAACCTGTGGTTATTCATCAGCAGGAACTATGCAGAAAATATTTGCCTTATGGAACATAAGATGTCAGCAGTGAACTTTATTTGTTCTTGTGGGCTTAACTATTGTCAGTTCCATGAATTTCTTTCCAAAATAGAAATCAAATATCCTTACTTGCTCTGCCGCACACGAGTTCAATGACTTAGAAATAGTAAAGTTTTACTGCAGTATTTTAAGCATATGGCTGAGAATGAAATTTTTTTTGAATGAGAAGAACTGTGTTCAACCACTATTGTCAAACATAAGATGGCTTTGGAAATTAGCTTTTGCTGCAAACTGTTTAATGAATTCAAGCTAAAATTACAAAGAAAATCAGGGTGGCACCTGTGGCTCAAAGGAGTACGGCGCCGGCCCCATATGCCGGAGGTGGCGGGTTCAAACCCAGCCTCGGCCAAAAAAACTGCAAAAACAAAAAACAAAGAAAATCAGAGCTTATGGAACACTATGAAAGTTTCAAGATAACACAAAAATTAAGAAACATAAAATCATTTTGATTACTGCATTTTCTCAAAATAATTGCTGTGACATTCTTTGCACTTCTGCATTCTTATAAACCATTTTTGAAACTCTTCACTCATTTTCTTCAAGTGCTCTAAGTAAGCTCACTTTCATAGGTGTGAACAGCTTCTTCGGGGCTAGAGAACTGTCTTCCACCCACGTAATTTTTTACCGTGGGGACCAGGGCCAGCGCCAGGTCAGGACTTGAGGGTGGATGAGTTTAAGTTTAACCTCTGTGGACTCCAGGAACTGAATGGTGATGCTGGCTGTGTGGGCAGACATACTGCCCTGGTGCAAGATGGTCCCCTGTTGTCCTGTGCTTGGCCACCATTCTTGAAGCTTCCTGAATGCTTTTAGTAGGTATACTGTTATACCCCTGAGCAGTAGCAGTCCTTCGTTCCTCCAGAAGAAGAGTTGCAACATAACTGCTTAAGAAAGTTGCCACCATTTTCTTTCCAATGCTTTGAGGCCACTTCACTTTTGTTGGTAGATTCTTACAGGGAAAAATCCACACTGTCAACTGATGTTTATTCCCTGGATCAAACCAGCAAATCCAGTTTCATTACCAGTAAACAATGTCAGAAACACGTGTACATTTGCCTCCATCAAATCCGAGCAGCATTTCTTCACACCATTCAATACAGATACCCTTTTGCTCATCTGTCAAAATGTGAGGCACCCATGAGGATAAAACTTTCCTGACTTGAAGATAATCATGCAGGATTTTGGCCATTGTTGCTGATTCAATCTATAGTGCTGCTTTAATGTCCTTAAATGTCACTTGATAATTTTCACAAACATTTTTTTCACAGTGGTGATGTTTTTCTCCATCACTGCAGTTGCTGAAGCCCACTCCTCTCCTCATCTTTCAGTGAAGTTTGGCCTTTTCTAAATTCTTGGAACCACTGAAAAATTATTGCATGGGAAGAAGTAAGGTCACCCAAAACCTGTTGTAAATGCTCAAGACTTTGAGACTTGTTTAACCCACTTTTAAAATCATAGAAAATCATTGCACAAAAGTGCTCTCTTTCCAGGTCCATGGCTGATGCCAACTGCTACAGAAGGAACAAATGAAGCCTCCCAGCAACAATAGCTTAACCTATAAGCTAAGCAAGTTGAAACCTGAATGAGTGAATCAGAAAGGACGCTGGGAAGTAAAATAATGGACCATAACAGAATCTGTCCCAAAACTTTCATAGTGACCTTCACATACATAACTCATTCTCTTGTAAAATCATTTCAAAGGCAACTAATATTTGAATCACAAATAATGTCAAGGTGCTCTATGCATCTTTCTCATGCTGTCAAAGTTTAAAACAAGAAGGGCTATCTTGATTTTCACAAATATTTCCCACACATACAGATTATTAGCAAAAACTCCAATTCCAACAGCGTTTTTCAGATTTGATGCAAATGCAAAGGAAATTTACATATTTCAAAATTCACTTAATAGTCCAATTGAGGAGCATCCACTTAACCCTTCAATTTGAAGCGATTAATCTGCAAAGAAATGATATATTGAAAGGCAAACATCTAAAGAAGAATCCAATGACATTTTATAAATGACTGCCAAGCAATGAATATGCTCAATTAAAATCATATGCCCATGCACTGTTATCAGTATCTGACAATACCTATCCATGTGAAAGAACATTTTCAAAGATGAAATACACAAAACATTAGATTGGTATTAACAGATAAGCATTTGGAACAGATTTTTTACAGCAACTTTATTGAGACGGCATTCATACACTGTGCAAATCACCCATTTAAAGTGTACAGTCTGATGCTTTGTAGTATACTCACACTTGTGCAATAATTAGCACAATTTTATTAATAGAACATTTTCACCACCCTAAAAAGAAACTCTATAGTAGTCACCCCATATTCCCCCCCCCCAAGCCTTGGAAACCAATAATCTTTCTTCTGTCTCTACATATTAACCTATTCTGAACATCACTTGTAAGCAGAATCACGTAATATGTGGTCCTTTCTTGCAGGCTCCCTTCATTCAGTACCATGTTTGCAGGGTTGGCTCATGCTGTAGCATCATCACTGTTTCATTTCTTTTTATTGCTAAGGAATATTTCATAGCATGAATATGCTGCTTTTACTTATTCATTCACCAGTTGATGAACACTTTTGACTAATATGATTAATGCTGCTATTGTTCACATTCATGAACAAGTTTGCATTTCTCTTATGTATAAACCTGGCAGTGGAACTGCTGAGTCCTATGGTAACTCTGTATCTAAACCTTTAAGGAAATTCCAGCCTGTTTTCCAAAGAGGCGGCACCATTTTATACTCCCGCCAGAAGTGTCTCAGGATTACAATATTTTCACATCCTTGTCAACACTTAACACTTACATTTCCTGTTTTGAATATAACTGAGGTTCATTATTGGAGTGTGTTTTCCAGGCAGTTCCCTAAATTTGATCTTTCCTAGGAAGGAAGAATTTTATTTTAGCACATCCTATTGTCTTAGTAAAGCTGAGAATCTCCAAAGCCATCAAGTCCTGGCTCCTTTTTGTTTAACAGTCTCTCCTACAGTTTGTCTGTCTCCTCACATTTTGTTATAAGCAAGAAGTCAGGTCACACCTTCAACATTCTGCCTGGAAATCTCCCTAGTGTGTTTCTTAACAGTCTGCCATTCTAAAAGATCTTTCTCCGGTTGCCAATAACACTTACATTCACTTGTATACAAGTCCTGATCTGTAGCCCTGCTGAAGGTCACAGGCTTCTGTGCTTTCTGCAAAGCACTTTAGGTTTTACTAGTACTTGCCTACTTAGCTCAATCACCCATTACCCAGTTCCAAACCCGCTCTCACATTTTTATTATAGAAACGATCTACCTCCAAGTACCACATTTTGTATTAGTTCTCTATTGCTAAATAACAATATTAACTTAAGTGTTTTAAAACTTAAGTGTTTTATGTGTTTTTTTTTTTTTTTTTTGTAGAGACAGAGTCTCACTTTACTGCCCTCGGTAGAGTGCCGTGGCATCACACGGCTCACAGCAACCTCCAGCTCTTGGGCTTATGTGATTCTCTTGCCTCAGCCTCCCGAGCAGCTGGGACTACAGGCGCCCGCCACAATGCCCGGCTATTTTTGTTGTTGTTGTTGCAGTTTGGCTGGGGCTGGGTTTGAACCCACCACCCTCGGCATATGGGGCCAGCGCCCTACTCACTGCCACAGGCACCACAAACTCACAGTTTCTGAGGGTTAAGAAGCCAGGAATGAGTGGTTTAGCTGGGTGTTTTTGGCTCAGTGTCTCACATGAGTCCATAGGCAAGCAGTTGGCTGTGGCTGCATCTTATTTGAAGGCTCAGGTGAGGGAGGATCCACTTCTAAATTCACTCACAAGATTGCCAGAAGGCCCTGGTTACTTGCTGGCGGTTGGCCAGAGGCTTCAATTACTTGCCACATGGAAATCTCCATAGGCTTTCTGTGTTCTCATTACATGGCAGCTGGCTTCCCAAAGGATGAGTGAACTGAGAGAGCACATGCCCAACACAGAAGCCACACTCTTTTTATAACCAAGTATTTTAAGTGATACCCCATCACTTCTATCAGATCCTATTCATCGGAAGTGAGTCACTAAATCCAGTCCATACTCAAGTGCAGGGTATTAAGCTCCATCACTTGGATGGAAGCATCTCAAAAAATTTCAGAATTTTGGCTTGGTGTTTGTTGCCCAGTGGTTAGGGCGCCAGCCACGTACACCAGGGCTGGTGGGTTCGAACCCGGCCTGGGCCTGCTATAAAAACGACAACAACAACAAAAGAATCGCTAGGTGTTGTGTGGGCACCTGTAGTCCCAGCTACTAGTGAGGCTGAGGCAAGAGAATCACTTGAGCCCAAGAGTTTGAGGTGCTATGAGCTATGATGCCACAGCACTCTATAAGAGTATGACACAGTGAGACTCTGTCTCAAAAAAAAAAAAAAAAAATTCAGAATTTTGAAACCACCTATTTCTGGACTTGCATTCTGTTCCACTGATCTATATATCCCTGCACCAGCATTATAGTATCTTTATTTAGCTTTATAATAAGACTTAAAGTTGGGTAGTTTGAGAGCTTCAACATTAAATTTGCTTTTTCAAAATTGTTTTGGCTATCCTTATTTTCTTTGCCTTTGCATATAAATTTTAGAACCAGCTTGTCTATATCTACAAAAAGCACTACTGAAATTTTGGAACTGTGTTAAATCTGTAGATTAAATTGAAGAGAACTGACATTTTAAGTACATTACGTTTTCTAATCTGTAAACATGGTCTGTCTCTCCAGTTAGGTCTTCTTTGTTGCCATCATTTTACAGTTTTCAGCACAGAAATCCTGTATGTTTGCTAAATTTACATATATGTATTTCCTCCTTTTTAAAATTACAAATGGAGTATCTCGTTTAAATTCATTTTCCAGCTGCTCATTATCAGTACGTAAAGATACAGAATAAGCTGACCTTTTTATCTGTGATCCTGTGAAATGCATTAGTTTGAAGACCTTCTTTTGTTGATTCCTCAGGATTTTCTAAGTGGATAAATCACGTCATTTGTGAACAGAGACATTTTATTTCTTACTTTCCAATCTGAATGCCTTTTCATATTGTCTAATTGCATTAGCAAGGATTTCCAGTAAAATCTTGACTAGGACATGTTGCGTGGACACCCATGACTTGTTCCTGATTTTAATGGCATCCAGTTGATCATCATCCAGCATGATGTCAGGTGTGAGGTTTTGATAGATGCCCTTTTTATTAGGTTATTTTTTTACTTTGAATTTTCTGAGTTTTTATCATAAACGAGTACTTGTCGAACACTTTTTTCTGCATCATTTAATAAGATGACGTATTTCTCTGTTTTTCAGTTTGGGTAGTATGTTTAAATCCACTTTCATGCTTACCGACTCTTCTCTGTCATCTCCATTCTGTTATTGGATCCTTCCAATGATTTTTTGATGCAAATTTGTTTTTAGTTCTCAAATTTCCACTTGGTTCTTTTTTTATATTATCTGAAAAAATTGACATTCTACCAATTTCTGGAATAGTCACACTTTTTGAAACATTGTTGTAGTACCTAAAATCTTTGTCTCATGATTTCAACATCTGTGATGTTGAGGGATTAGTGTCTGTTATGCCTTTCCTTATGAACTGTTGAAATTCTCCTAATTATATATTTCATATAATTCTGCTTTGCATCCTGTGTATTTTGACGCTCTGGGTATTTTAATTCTTCATACTGGGGTGTGTGTGTGTTCCAGTTAGCTAGTTAGGTTGTAATCAGAGTTCCAGTCCACCGTTGTGGGGTGTGGTTCTAATGACTGCTGTATGTTTTCCTGTACAACTGCTCCATGCATTACTTACATTTAGTATGAGAGAGAAGATAGACTGTCCCCACTCCATTTAAAGGCAAATCAGTGCCAATCCAAAGTTATTTATTTATTTATTTTTTTTTAGAGACCAAGTCTCATTTTGTCACCTTGGGTAGAGTGCTGTGGCATCACAGCTCACAGCAACCTCCAGCTCTTGGGCTTAGGTGATTCTCTTGCCTCAGCCTCCTGAGTAGCTGGGACCACGGGCAATCCTGCCACAATGCCTGGCGATTTTTTGTTTCAGTTTGGCCAGGGCCAGGTTTGAACCCATCACCCTCGGCATATGGGGCCACTGCCCTACTCACTGAGCCACAGGCACTGCCCAGTTATTTTATTTTCAATGACTGCGTCCTTGGAGGATAAATTCTCAAACAAGATTTTTTTCTCTGAGACTATACAGGGAGAATTCTGAGTAGAAATTTCACATTCATCACTTCATCCAATCACTTTTCCCCTCAATTTTTATTAAAAATTTAAACAGACAGAAACGTCTATCAAATGACCAATGAACATCTCTATATCTACCACAAAGAATGGTTAACTAATATTTTACATATTTATTTGAAAATAGGCTATAGACATCGCGATTTTTCAAATTTAAGAATACTTCTGCATGCCTCTCCTAAGAATGTTATCCTATTTAACCTCAGTACCATTATCACTTCTAGAAATGTTAAATATACCACACTAATACCCATCCATCTTCCTTCATCCTTAAATATCTTTCCAAATGTCTTTCACAACTGTTTTTTTTTTTTTTCTGAATCAGAAGCTAATAAAGGATCACACTTTGTATTTGGTTATGTATCTTGCCTTAATCTAGAAGAGTCCCACTTTTTGTTTTATTACGTTGCTTTTTCAGAAGTCCAGACCAGTTGTCTTGTACAAATTCTGGATTTGTCTAGTTTTAGACACCTGTGAAATTCAATCTGTTCCTCTATTCTTTGTATTTCTTTAAAAGGGAAGATAACTGTAGATAAGATTTAATTAGGTTCTGGTTAGACAGTTTGGCAGTGTATCATAGATGATCATATATGCTCTACTTTGCATCCTATCAGGAGATGTAGAATGTCTTATGCTTATTCCACAAGTAATACCTACCACTCAGCTTGACAGTCTGGTCCCACCATAAAGACAGTCCTTTGCAATTGGCATCAGCGATTTTTTGACACCACATAAACAATGTTCCTTAAAATTTTTTTTCACCTAATGGGTTTTATCATCCATAGATTTTTGCCAGACTAATTATTATACATTGAGGGTTGTAAAATGGTAATTTCCCCACATCTTCCTTCTGTGTACAAATAAAGGATGACATTCTTCAAATACCTTTTGTTCTCTATTTTTCATCACTATGGGCTCCCTTTCCCTCCTTAGTGTTATCAATTACAGTGATGAGATTCTTTTTGATGTATGAATTGTGGGAGCACTTTCAAATTGGCTCTTGTGTCCTTCTGACATCACCCTACTGGTATTTGACTTTTCCTCCCTTTTATTAAAAGGTAAACCAGGCACACTGTACACTTCTCCAGCTCCCAACATGTAATCAGCCATTTCTCCAAGGAGCCCTGGTTCGTTCCAGTGTGGGGAATGGCACTTAAAAACCAAAACTGGGGTATTAAGAATGCTCATGGCTATGGGTACAATGCTAAACATTGAGAACTGTTTAAAAGCCTCATTTTCCCTGTAAATAAACTGATTCAATATGGATGAAAGATTTAAATCCAAAGCATGAAACCATAAAAATCCTTGAAGAAAGTATGGGGAAAACACCTGAAGATATCTCCTGGGGAAAGATTTTATGAAGACTTCCGTGGTAATTTCAACAATAAGAAAAACAAACAAAAGGGACTTAATTAAACTGAAAAGCTTCTGTACAGCTAAGGAAACAATCACCAAAGCAAACAACCTTTAGAATGGGAAGATATTTGCATATTATGAATTGGACAAAAGCTTGATAACTAGGATCTACAGAGAACTCAAATTAATCCATATGAAAAAAGCCAACAATCCCATATATCAATAGACAAGAGAGATGAATAGAACCTTCTCTAAAGACATATGAATGGCTAGCAAACATGATAAAATGCTCATCGTCCCTAATCACCAGAGAAATGCAAATCAGAACTACCCTGAGATATCACCTAACCCCAGTAAGAATGGCCTACATCACAAAGTCTCAAAGCTGCAGATGCCAGTGTAGATGTGGAGAGAAGGAAACACTTTTACATTGCTGGTGGGACTGCAAACTAATACAACCTTTTTGGAAGGAAGTATGGCAAATCCTCAAACAACTCAAACTAGACCTCCTATTTGATCCTGCAATCCCATTACTACCCAGAAGAAAAAAAAAATCCTTTTATCATAAGGACAGTTGCACTAGACGATTTACCACAGCTCAATTTACAGCTGCCAAACTGTGGAAACAACCTAAATGGCCACCAACCCAGGAATGGATTAACATTTGATCCTGCAATCTCATTCTACCCAGAAGAAAAAAAATCCGTTTATCATAAGGACAGTTGCACTAGACTATTTACCGCAGCTCAATTTACAACTGCCAAACTGTGGAAACAACCTAAATGGCCACCAACCCTGGAATGGATTAACAAGCTGTGATGTATATATACCATGGAATAACCACAGCTTGTTAATCCATAAAGATGGAGACTTTACATCTTTTGTATTAACCTGGATGGAGGTGGAACACATTCTTCTTAGTAAAGCATCCCAAGGCTGGGTGCTGTGGTTCACGCCTATAATCCCAGCACTTTGGGAGCCCGAGACGGGCTATCAGCTAAGCTCATGAGTTTAAGACCAGGCTGAGCTAGAGTGAAACCCTGTCTCTAAAAATAGCCAGGCACTGTGGTGGGTGCCTGTAGTCCCAGCTACTCGGGAGGCTGAGGGAAGAGAATTGTGTGAGCCCAAGAGTCTGAGGTTGCTGTGAGCTGTGATGCCACAGCACTCTATTGAGGGTGACAAAGTGACACTCTGTCTCCCCTGCCCCCAATTTTTTTTTTTAATTAGCTGGGTGTGGTGGTGTATGCCTGTAGTCCCAGCTACTAAAGAGGCTGAAATGGGAGGATCACTTGAGCCTAGGAGGTGGAACGTTGCAGTGAGCTATGATCACACCACTGGACTTCAACCTAGGTGACGGAGTGAGACCCTGTCTTGAAAAAAAAAAAGGTTATAGTGACTGCTTGAGTTTAACTCTAAAACGGTTCTTAGGCAGGTCCAACTAATTGTATGAGAACAACTTTTTAATTGATACCAATTGTAAAAGTCAAATATGTAATTGGAAAAAGAAGCCTGCGGGGAAATGAAAAATTTAACTGATGAATGTTTAATAATAAGCTATTCATATTTAGCTTTACATAAAATAATTCTTAAAATATGTATAGTAATTTATATGAAACCCCTCAAAGCACTTACACCATCTGGACCTCAGGCGGCTTTGAAGATTTAACTATAGCTATTATGAAAACAGGTATAATGAGGGTCTCAAGAAAAAAAAATGTGGTTGTAAATAAGTCAGTTTCTAAGATTAAAGGCAGAAAAAAATCCCTTAAAGATAAAAAGGTGACTGATAATTTACTGCAACTGTGTCTAACCAGGTTATAAAACAAATAGTAGTCTTGGGATTTGATGACAGAAATAAGATAAAATATAATTATCATGCAATGTCAGACCTGAAGACCTAGATTCTAGTCTTGATTTTGCCTACTAATCTCAAATTTAACATTAGTAAAATGAAAGGCTATAATTAAATTACACTAAAATCTCTCCCTGCTCTAATAAGCTACCAGACATAGAGTCTGTTCTACTGTCAAATATATGTCTCATGCTACAGATAACAAGTATTTGCACGAGTCTTTTCAACTGCTTCAGTATATTCTACCTTCTACAGTACTATTATAAGTATCATCATATTATACTAATATAATAAGATTCTGTTCAGTTATACAGAAACACATCAAATTAAGAAATAATATAGGAACGTGGGCCAGGCACAATGGCTCACCCCTGTAATCCCCAGTGCTTTGAGGGACCAAGGCAGGAGGATCACTAGAGGCCAGGAGTCAGAGATCAGCCTAAGCAACACAGTGAAGCACCATCTTTACAAAAAGTAAGAAAAATTAGCTGGGCATTGTGATATACACTTGTAGCCCCTAGTACTTGGGAGGCTGAGGCTGGAGGATCACTTGAGCCTAGTTCAATACTGCAGTGAGCTGTGATTACATCCCTGTACCTAGCCTTGGCAACAGAGCAAGACCCTGACTCTTAAAAAAGAAAAGAAATGATAAAGGAAAGTAAGAAAGTCTTCATTTGGGCAAAATTTTAATTCTAAAAATGAAATTCTAAATTAATAAAGTTGAATTTTTTAATCATAAAGGGCTTTGAAAAAATGTTTTTCAAAACTGGATGTTTATATGTGTGTAAATGTATACACTCACATATATGCATTCTGTATTTGTACACTTATGTATATTACTTGCTGTTGCAGCAGCTCATATAAAGAACTTTATTATTTCCCTGTGAATAGTCAAATTTAAATAACTCTTTCTTATCTTTGGCATCTCCACATGAAAAGGCAAGCTTCCTATGTCAGCCTATCATTTTAGAAAACAAAGTCCCATACTTATTCACATTATTAATAACTCAATGACTGTTTTCAGAAGAAAAGTCATGTCTTGAAGCTTACTCTAATAAAGAGAATGTGGTCTAAGGAGAGAAACAAAACTTACGTTCAACTATTTTTCATCATTTTATAAAAAGACCTTTTACATTTTTCTATGAATTAAAAAATTATTTGTAGATTTTCAGAAACCCTAGAATTTATGGTTCTTTTAAAACTTGACAAATTGGGCTCAAAGGGGTAGGGCGCCAGCCCCATATGTTGGAGGTGGCAGGTTCAAACCCAGCCCGGGTCAAAAACTACAAAAAAAAAAAAAAAAAAAGAACTTGACAAGTTGAGGATCTTTATATTTTCACTGATTAATTTTACCATTACTTAGTGGTAACTAGCATATTCCCTGTAGGAGAAGTAAAAGACTTAAATTGTTAGAAGTTTGTATCCTATTTATATTTGTCCTGATTATTCTCCATGTAGAAGTCTTAGATTATTTGAGATGAACTAAACCTCCTAGGGCTTATCTCCTCTAAGAAATCTCTGATATGGAGTAAGGGAGGAGCTGTTCACAAAAGGTTTCCCATATTCCTTCCATGTAAACAGCTTTTCTTTATAGTGAACTTTTTTATGTCTACAGAGGTTTGATCTATAACTATAGGCTTTTCCACATTCCATACATTTATAGAGTTTCTCTCCAGTGTGGATTCGCTCATGTTCAGTGAGGAATGAATACTGGCTGAAAGCTTTTCCACATTGATTACACTGATAGGGTTTCTCTCCAGTATGAATTCTCTGATGCCTATAAAGGTTGGATTTGCAACCAAAGGCTTTCCCACATTCTTCACATGTATAAAGTTTTTCCCCAGTATGAATTTTCCGATGTTCATTAAAAGATGAATACTGGTTGAAGGTTTTCTTACATTCATTACATTGATAGGGTTTTTGTCCAGTATGAATTCTCTGATGTTCAATAAGGGTTGCAATGCGTGTGAAGGTTCTCCCACATTCCAAGCATTTACACAATTGTTCTCCAGTATGAAGTTTCTGATGTTCAGCTAGAGATGTAAACTGGCTGTAACCTTTCCCACACTCATTACATTTATAGGGTTTCTCACCTGTATGGATTCTTTGATGTCTGTGAAGTTTTGCTCTACAATTGAAGGCCTTCTCACATTCACTACATTTATAGAGTTTCTCTCCAGTATGAATTCTCTGATGTACAGTCAGGGTGGAACACTGGCTGAAGGCTTTGCCACATTCCTTACACCGATAGGGCTTCTCTCCAGTGTGTACTCTGAGATGTTTGATAAGGGTTGAACTGTTGCTAAATGCTTTTTCACACTCATTACATTTGTAAGGTTTCTCTCCAGTGTGAATTCTTTGATGAGAAAGAAGGGATGATCTATGGTTGAAGGTCTTCTCACACTCATTACATTTGTAGGGTTTCTCACCAGTATGAATTCTCTGATGTTCAATAAGATAAAGACTCTGGTTGAAGCTTTTCCCACATTCACTACAGATATAAGGTTTTTCTCCTGGGTAAATCTGGAGGCATCTTCTTAGATTAAAAGTCTGTTTAAAATCTTCCCCAAAAGTATAATTCATACGGGGTACACTTTCTATAGGAACATTTTGTTGCGTAACAAGAATTGTATTTGTAAATAAGCTTTCCCCCAATTCAAGACTTGTATGGTTTCCATCTCCACTGATGGTTTTCTCAAGTGAGGCTACCCTTTCCCTAAGAGGTTTCCTCTCTTGTTCCTGTTCTATATTGCTCTCAGATTCCACAGCTTCTCCAAAGTTGATGACCCCATGACTATACTTAGTTGATTCTTTCTTTATTATTCCCCAAGAGGTTTCTTCCATAAACATGTCATGTCTGGGAGGCAATCCTTCTATTTCAGGCCAGGTCTTGAAACCTGAAATAAATCAGAAGTATTTATGCTTCCCCTGCTGGAAAAAACAAACTGATACATCAGTAGGGCACAAAATTAGCAACAATACTCATAAAACAGGTTTGCAAACATCTGATCTCAAATATAGACTTGAATCTGGAGGAAAACATAATGGAAAGAAAGATAAATGGGTAAAAGAGTGATGTGGGAGAATAAACTAGGTACTTTAACACTAAAAATGAAGAGACTGATCCCTGAGAAATGTAAAGTAAGACAGAACAGGCTTAGCAGAAGACATGAGGCTACAGAAAATGTAAGATGATAAACTTAAATACTGTGGGATACTTCAGTTTATGAGCATTTTCCAGTCTGCATATACTAAGCAACGAAACAGACAACTTGTCTTTATTCTCTCCTTCCTACTCATATGTTACTTTCATCATTTTCCCATGCTTTTTCTGAAACTCCATACTCAGTAATTGTTAAATATTCAGATTGTTTCCCTTAAACTTTATATAGTTTCATATATGTTTGTGATTTCCTATCATAATGTGTCAAAAGGTAGACAGTCTGTAAAAAGAGGACATTGAGAACCAGGCACAGTGGCTCACCCCTGTAATCCTAGAATTTTGAAAGGCTGAAGAGGGAGGATTATTTGCAGCCAGAAGTGGGAGACTAGCCTGAGAAATGTAATGAAACCCCATCTCTAAAAAATACAGAAAAAAATTAACCAGACTCAGTTGAGTATGCCGTAGTCCCTGCTATACAGGAGGGTGAGGCAGGAGGACTGCTCAAGCTCAGGAGCTCGAGGTTGCAGTGAGCTATGATGATACCACTGCACTCTACCCTGACTCAGAAAAAAAAAGAGGACATTCAGGTTTAAAAAATTACAACAGCCCTGGGCAGTGCCTGTGGCTCAAAGGAGTGGGGCACCAGCCCCATATGCTGGAGTTGGTGGACTCACACCCAGCCCCGGCCAAAAACCACAAAAAAAAAATTACAACAGCCCCAAAATGTGACTGTGTGTGGACAATATTTGATCTAAGTTCAAGATGTGATGCACATTATAAAAAAAGAGAAAAATATGGAGTAAATCACCCAACCTATGCCTGATTATTAGAGGAGTAACAATTTTCTTCTTCCTACCCTTTTATCACCTTTCTCCTTTTTATTTGAACATGAGGAGAAATACATATATTCATTTCTTCTAATAAACTAGAACCAGAAGACTGAAAAGATTCTCTTTGTAGGAATCTTTTGAGAATAATGAAAATCCATAAAAGATTTGAAGTCAGTGTCTTAAATTTCTGAAATACGCCCAAGCCCCAAGCTCAGTTCTGATTCTAGATGAATTTAGCATGAGCTGAGGTGTGAGTATTCTAACTTAAAACTTGGTTTTATGTAATAAATCCATAATTGGAAATAGATTAAAATTAAGTCATTGCAATTAGGTAATTGTGTGTACTTGAATAATTTACACAACTCAAAATTAAATCTAATTGGCCCTGACCATCTCAACAGGGCTCCGTATTTCCAAGAAAGTTTCCAGAGTACTGTCTCCTCCTGACCAGCGCATCTATAACAACTCCCTGTGCCTAGTTCCCAGTCTCTCACTCACCTATGCAGGAGTCTGAAGGGACTTCTCCTTCCACAGTGCAGGGATCCTCTCCTTGTTGCAACTGGCAGATCACCTTTGGCATTGAAAATGGAATCCCTGCTCATGAGGAAAGAAATGGAGTTTGAACAACTGGCATGAAGAGCAATCCTGGACTCAATACCACTCACTCTTAACCTCCAAGGCAAAGAAAGCAAGGCTTAGGAGGCAGAGTAGCCGCACTGGCACTATTGGGGGTTCTGGAGCTTTCAGGATGTGTGTCATGAGGGAGGACTCATTTCAGAAACAATATAAGGCCCTGGCAATGAACACTTCTAAAATGGGGCATTTCTATGTTTTCCAGAATCTAAAACGGGATTTAGTCATTGGCCCATTCCAAAGCAGAAACTCTGATTGGGGACTGAGTGTGAGGAAGAGCAGAGAAGGAGAAAAGAATAGCAAGAAGGGCATCACAACGAAAGTGTACACTTTCAACTCCACAGCAATTTAACCTTTCCCAGGCGCACATCTGGGGAGAAAACTACAGACGTTGACCCTCAAAGACAAAGCTGGAAGGTGTTCCTACAACAGATTCTTCAGTATCCGCAAAACTCCTTACCCAGTGAGGCCAGGTTGTTGTAGTTCTCCAGCATCACTTCTCGGTACAAGGTTCTCTGGGCAGAGTCCAGGTGCAACCACTCATCCTGGCTAAAGAGCACAGCCACATCCCTGAATGTCACAGACTCCTGTAACAGCAAACCCATTCCTGTTCACAGACCACCATCTTCCACAGAAGGCGACACTGGGATGTGTAGCAATCAATTGTGAAACTGTCTCATGAATTCTAAGTATTTCAAATCAACTAGTTATGCAATGTTTTGAACCACCCATTAACTAATTAATTAAGCAAGTATTTATTGAGTACCAATTAGGGGTAAAGACACATGGGTGTCCTCACATAGGTGAGGAGAAGAGCAGGGATAGGGGAAAAAGGCAAAGTCCTTGCCAACAGGTGAAATAAATTCCCCAACCTGGGGTCTTTGTAAGAGACTGAACATACGTGTTTACGTCTTCCTTTCCACTCAAAATCCAAATAAAATAATATAAGTCAGAATATATTTAGAGAAATGGTGGGAAACTTGGAAAATGCCATCAGAACAAAACCATAAAGGAATATGGGAGATATAAAGCAAAAAAAAAAAATAGAATCAGTTAATAATTATGGAATACATTAGAGACTATGATACAAACTTTGTCTGTAGTATTTAAGTCTCATAAAAATCCTGTAAGTAAAATACTATAATTAAATCATTTTGCAGATGAAGAAACAACTTTACAATGGTTAAATAACCTTCTCAAGGTCATTTACTGTTAGGAAATTGTGGCGCTAGAATTTGAATTCAGGTAAACAGCCCTCTAAGATGGGTTTCCATTAACTATGACAATTAAAAGAACTAAATGACCTGAAAGGCTACACAGGTGCAAGAGGGAAGTGTTGAGAAAGTAAGTTCTTCAGTAAGAACCCCAGTTAAGCCCCAAAGCGTGAGAAAGCAAGAGGCTGGGCAGACAGCCTCTCTTGTATGAAAGAACTAAGGGAAGTAAAATTGGGTACAATGCTTTAGTGGACACTTTGCTGAGAATATATCAAAATGTAAAAAATGTAAAACATACATCACTTTGTCCCTGTACTTCACAAGAAATAATCACACAACTGGGTAGGAATGCTTGCTCAAGGATGCTTACTGCAATATTACTTTAAGTAAATGGTTGTGATGAGCTGAACAATGAATCTGTAAATGTTACATGTATGACAAAAGGGACTTTGGGATCTGTTTAAATAAAAAATCTCCTGATGGTAGATTACCTTGGATGATTATCCAGGCAGATCTGACGTAATCACAACAATCCTTGTAAGAACCCAAGAGGAATTAGTCAGATTTAAGTACTATGCTTTGAAGATGGACAAAGGGCCACAAGCCAAGGACTGCAGCCAACCACCAGAAGGAGAAATCTGAGGATACAGGTTTTCCCTGCAGAGCCTTCAGAAGGAAACAGCCCTGCTGACAGCTTCACCTTAAGCCAGTAAAACTGATTTCAGACATCTGACTTCCAGAACCATAAGGGAATAAATTTATGTTGTTTTAAGCCACGGAGTTTGTGGTAATTTATTACAGTAGCAATAGGAAATAGAAACAATGCCAGAGAGTTGAAGTCAACCTACACTGGTACCGATAAGAGAAGGGATAAGCGAACTATAGTACATTTATTCCATGAAATATTATGCGGCCATTAAATAGAATGAGGTAAATCTCTATGCTGACATTGGAATTTGACCTTGACATATTATTGATTCACATGAAAAAGCAAGCTACAGAACAGTCTACATTTGTTAAAAGAAAAAGTTCATCCGTTTATACATATGCATGGCATATTCAAAAATGCCCGGAAGAATACAAGCTCTCACCCTGATTATTCTTTGATATATGTGGAGATGGGAGAAAAGCAATCTTTCACTTTTTACTTCATGCCCTTCCATTAGGCTTACATTTCCCCCCCTCTCTGTTCCTTTCTTTGGAATTTTTTTATATTCCAATTTAATTTATATGTTGACTTTTTGGTTACGCCATTTTGCATTTTTAGTGATCACCCTGAGAATGATAATATACATTCTTGGGATTTCACAGTATTCAAAGATAATGTTTCATTTCACATTGAACACCAGAACCTTGTAAGTATATAGGACACCACTACCTCTTATTTGTGCTATAACTGTTATGAAGATTTTTCCCAGTTCAGACTTGACAGGACTCACTAGAGTTCACTGAGCGTACTTACATAAAGCTTTTCTTTAAAGGCAAAGTACAACGTCTCAAGAGAAAAAAAGAGAGCAGGGAAGCCAAGAGACCTTCCAGGCCCAGTCTCCCTTAGTTGCACACACAGACTATGCCTTGTCTCTGGATCTGTGTGAAGAATCTTGGTTTGGGGAGAGCTCAAAGGAAGAACTCTCATCAAGGGTATTTTGTATATTCAAGCGAGGCTTGTCAAATCATTTAGGCCAGTTGCAAGCAATAGTAAATAAGTTTACCAGAGATAGCCAGGGGCATTTAGATTTTAAACAAGACACAGGCTGCCCTTATATTGTTTCGGCCAAGAGTCTATAAATAGAGATGCAAGCATCCCCAGTGATGAAGAGAGAGCTTTTCCAGTACTGATGAAAACGAATTCCATCTCCACAGTTGTCATATACATGACATCTACCTATGTTATAAATCCCATAATGAAATATTATAATTTTGCTTTAAAAAGTCATATGCATTGGGCGGCGCCCAGGCTCAGTGAGTAGGGCGCTGGCCCCATATGCCAAGGGTGGCGGGTTCAAACCCAGCCCTGGCCAAACTGCAACACAAAAATAGCCGGGCATTGTGGCGGGCGCCTGTAGTCCCAGCTGCTCGGGAGGCTGAGGCAAGAGAATCGCTTAAGCCCAAGAGTTAGAGGTTGCAGTGAGCTGTGTGACGCCACGGCTACCAGAGGGCGGTACAGTGAGACTCTTGTCTCTACAAAAAAAAAAGTCGTATGCATTTTAAACAAATTGAGAGAACTAAGAATTTTATTTGAATAGCTACCATTTCTAATGCTCTTCATTCCTTCCTAAAATCAGAGTTCCCATCTGGCCTATTTTCCTTTTAGCTTGAAGAATGTCCTTTAGCATGCCATATAGTGTAGGCTTGCTGGCAATGAATTAACTTAATTTTCCTTTGTTCTGAAAATGCCGTTTTTTCACCTTCATTCTTGAAGAATATTTTCATCGGAATAGAATTCCAGGTTGATATTTTCCTTCTTCAGCATGTAAAATGTCACTCTATTGTCTTCTGGCCTTTGTTGTTTCTGATGAGAAACTGTAGGACTGCTAATTTGGGTTGGGAAGGAATATTTAACATATCAGCTGTGTTCTTTCTAATTCTTTCTATTCCTTAGCATGTATCTGTTTTCCTTTTGTTTAAAAAACAGGCAAAAGAAGGGCGGCACCTGTGGTTCAGTGGGTAGGGCGCCAGCCTCATATACCGAGGGTAGTGGTTTCAAACCCAGTCCCAGCCAAACTGCAACAAAAAATAGCCGGGCATTGTGGTGGACGCCTGTAGTCCCAGCTACTCGGGAGGCTGAGGCAAGAGAATCGCCTAAGCCCAGGAGTTGGAGGTTACTGTGAGCTGTCATGCCACAGCACTCTACTGAGGGTGATAAAGTGAGACTCTTGTCTCTAAAAAAACAAAAAGAAAACAGGCAGAAGAACCCCTTCCTGTGTAATTGGATATGAATTCTGAAATATATCCTAAGTTGCATCAGTTTACTTTCTTTCTTTCCAGAGATTTTTTTAATGCAAATATACATATGTACATGTATCCTTTTCTAATGGAACAAGTTCAATACTGCTTTACTTGTATGTAGTGTCTAATGGATTCTGTCACATCTGCATAAACAGACCTCTTTCTTTTTAATCACTATGTAGGGTGGCTATAGAGTTTGTGACCTTTATAATAAATAAATTCCATAATTTATTGTATTACCTACATAATTCATTTGACCATTTCCCTTAGTGATGGGTATTTAGATGTTTTCTTGTTTTTGCTGACGCAATGCACAATGGTCAATCTCACGCAGATTATCTCTGGGTACATGTACACCTACATTTATAAGAGAAACTGCTAGAAACTGAACTAATCGGGTCAAAGTTGATGCACATTTTCAACTCTTAACAGATGTGGAAGGCTATATTGGTGTCCACAAAGACAACACCAACTTATCTCCCATTTCACATGTTCTTCGTATAATGTGACATTGACATTTCTCCCACTGAGAAGTGAATTCTAAATTTCCTTTCCTTGAACTTGTGCAAGAGCTTCTAAGTGCTGTAACCCGTGAAATTCAGTGGAAGTGATGCTATGTGACTTCCAAGGAGAGGCAGTAGAAGAAGACACGTTTCAGCTGGCTAACTGGACGGTCACTTTTGGAGCCTTGCCACCATGCTGTAAGCCTAAGACACACGAGAGATGACAGTAGACGTTCCATCCGATAGTCCTGCCTATGGTCTCAGCCATGAGCTAAGAGCAGGTACTGACTACTATACATGTGAGACTTTAGAGGATTCTAGCCTTTAAAGATTCAAGTCTTTAAATCTCTCAGCTGAGACTCCAGACTTTGAGTGGTAAGCTGTTTCTATAATTTAAAATTACTAAATAATTAGAATGCCAGCAGGAGAAGAAAGAGAAAATGCAGAAGAGGGAATATCTGAAGTAATAATGGCTGGAGAAATTTCTAAAATTAATGACAGATATCAAATCACAAATCCAGAAAGCTCAGTGTACCTCAGTGAGCTATGCATACCTAGGCAATCATATTCAATCTGCAGAAAAACAAAGTCAAAGAGAAAACCTTTAAATACACACAATAAAACACTGTGCCTATAGAGGAACAAGGATAAGAATCACAGTAAATCTTATTAGCAACAATGTAGATAAGAAGACAGTGAAATGAATTTAAAGTGTTAAATGCTCTTCCCGGGATGCTGTCTAGGGGCACTCAGAATGGTACAGCGTTTGACATACCGTTGTAGGCTTTCCTACAATATAGCCTCTAACACAACTAGGCTGTCCCAAATCCCTGGTAATAGAATTGTTTACCTTTATACCAAGAAGGTTGAGAAAGCACCAAAATCTGCATGTGGTGTGTGCCCAGGCAGACTTCGAGGGGTTCATGCTATGAGACCTAAAGTTCCTATGAGGCTGTCTAAAACAAAAAAAAAACATGTCAGCGGGGCACATGGTCCATGTGTGCTAAATGTGTTTGTGACAGGATCAAGCATGCTTTCCTTATTGAGCAGAAAATCACTGTGAAAGTGTTGAAGGCACAGCGTAGGGTCAGAAAGCTAAATAAGAAAATGAAGCTTTTTTGAGTAATAAAAAATAAAAGACAAAAAAAATAATAAAGTGTTGAATGAAAAAATTGCCAACCTAGAATTCTATAGTCTGTGAAATTTCGTTCTTCAAAAGGGATGAGAATTAGAGACTTTATCAGACAAAAAAAAAAACAAACCCAAAAAACGAGAGAATTCATTACCAACAGACCTGCCTTCCAAGGAATGATAGATGCTCTTTAGGGAGAAAGAAAATAATATAGGTCAGAAATTTGAATCTACATAAAGATAAGAGGAATGAAAGAGAAGGAATAAATGACAAACTAGAATATTGTATTTTTCATATTCTTAATTGATTTAAAGATAACTGCTTGTATTAATACTAACAGTGTCCCAGGTGATTACAGCGTATAGATGAGTGAAACAAATGATAGCAACGTCACAGAAATGAGGGGAAAGAACTGGGGATGCTCACTGGTAAAGCACTTGTACTACCCAGGAAACGGTACGTTATTTGAAGGTGGACTTGTACTAGTTCTAAGTTTATATTAAAAAGTACAGGGTAACCACTAAATATTTTTTTTAAAAAAGATGCATAACTGATACACAGAGACAGCAGAAAGGTCCCTGGTTGCCATACTGATATAAATGAATGACTGAATAGGAAGAAGTGACAATCTTCCATGCAGATTTCCAAATATTTTATGTAGATTCCCTCAAGGAATAACTCGCCACTCCTTAAATGTGGGCTGTACATAGTGTCTTCCATCCAAAGACGACTACATGGGATAGAAAAAGAAGGTAAAACTTTATAATGGAGAAACCTGATGAACACGACCTTAGCTGATCAAGGTCAACGTCAACAGTGATAAATCATGTAATGAGTATGAAATTTTGGTAGGATGTCATGAGATAACACTTTACCTCTGTAGTTTTCCTCCTCGAGATCCATAATCCTAGCTTAATAAAGAGAAAAACATCAGAAAAATTATAATACAGTGAGGTGGCCTAGAAAATACCTAAAGAATACTCCTCAAAACCATTATGGTCATTACCAACAAGGAAAGTCTGAAAGTGTCACAGCCAACAGGAACCTGAGGAGACATGAAAACTCCACGTAACATGATATGCTGGATGGGTTCCTTGAACAGAAAGAGGACATTAGGTAAAAACTAAAGAAATGTGAATATAGACTTGAGTTAATAACACTGTATGAATATTGCTTTATAGATTGTAACAAATGGACCATACTAATGTGAGATGTTCATATGGGAAAAGTGGCTGCAAGTATATGGTAACTATGCAATTTTTCTTTAACCTAAAACTGTTGTAAAAAATTTAAGATTATTCTTTTTAACAATATGGACAATACCTAAACAAGGTACTAAATACTGCAAAAAACAACGTAATTAAGAAACCATGACCATTAAGCAATCAGTGCCAAGTTCCATGTACCCTTCCCTAGATGATAAATTATGTAATGGAAACAGATAAGCAACAGTTATGAAATGTACAAAGAGCCTATTCCCACCCCCACCCCGCATATTACACTTTTTTTGCTACTTAATTTTTCTAACAGGCAGAAGAGAGAACTTTATCCCTCAGTACTCTTAATTAGGACAGAAGTTGAGATTAGATATTACTATTGAACTGACTCAAATGGGGTATTATAAGGCCTATAATTGGGTCACCCTAGATCTTTAAGAGACTTAATTGAAAGGGTTAGATATTGAATTAGTTGTCCACAAAAGACTTGATGCCAAGTTGCAAACAAACTCTTGTGTATATATGAGTTTAAATAAGGCAGGAAATCTCAGATATGTATAGAGCCCTACCTTTGGGCAGAGGGTAGCCCAGATAATAGCTGGGTGTTGCTTTACACTCCATTTTGCCGCTCTTTTATTTTGCTTTCCTAAGATGTCCATTTCCTTGTAATTAAGGAATCAAAGTAAAGCCCAGCCTAGTGAGTGAAGCACACCAAACTTAGTAGGTCCTAAAATACTGTTGCTGCTGATAATAATAGTAACACCCAGCATTTATTGATATTTTATTAAGTATATCCACTATTCTCTGCTTTCTCAGACCATAATGGTAACAGTATATAGGCTGTCTTGTCTG
Source organism: Nycticebus coucang (assembly GCF_027406575.1). Classification (NCBI taxonomy): domain Eukaryota; kingdom Metazoa; phylum Chordata; class Mammalia; order Primates; family Lorisidae; genus Nycticebus; species Nycticebus coucang. The sequence goes on from NC_069796.1 coordinate 84,822,854, forward strand.
GATTCAAAAGCCGACTGTGTTACCTTGACCAAGTTACTTGCTTCTCTGTGGCTCAGTTTCCTCATCTGTAAAATTTAGTCCTCTTATGACAGCGGTTCTCAACCTATGGGTTGTGACGCCTTTGGGGGTCGAAAGACTCTTTCATAGGGGTCACTTAAATACATCCTGCATTTTACAGGATCTACACAGTAAATGTAGTTATTACTGATATCAATGTTCACACCGACTCAAGAGGAATGTATAGTGTGCCAAAAAAATGTTTACACATTTTAAGAAAGGAAAAAACTGTATTAAATTTGTAATAGTCAAGTCACATTTGACTTCTGTCTGCAATTATAAGAGGTGCTCAATGTGAATTGTATTCATCTTTCGTTATTGGTATATATTGATGGGCGGTGCCTGGGGCTCAGTGGGTAGGGTGCTGGCCCCACATGGGGCGGGTGGGGGGCGCAGGTTTGAACTGGGCCCCAGCCAAACTGCACAAAAAATAGCTGGGTTTTGTGGCAGGTGCCTGTAGTCCCAGCGACTCAGGAGGCTGAGGCAGGAGAATCGCCTAAGCCCAGGAGTTGGAGGTTGCTGTGAGCTGTGATGCCACAGCACTCTACTAAGAGCAATAAAGTGAGATTCTGTCTCTAAAAAAAAAAGAAGATATATTGAGTATTACAAATTTAATACAGTTTTTTCTTTGCTTAAAATGTGTATACATTTTTTTGGAACCCTCTGTATTATTAACCCCACTTAAGGAAGCATAGAGAGATAAAATAACTTGATCAGAGTCACATCCCTACCTTGGATCTGAAATCATGAAGTCATATTCTAGAGTCCACATGTTTAGCCTCTAGGCTACCACTACTTTTTGGAAAGCAGGCAGTGGAAAACAGAGGTTTCGGGGTATGGCAGAAAATCTGCACAAAGGAGGCAATGAGGAAAGGGAGCCAGTGTTGTGGGAAAGATGGGACTTCCACATGGAAACACTGAATAAAGGATTGGGAATGACAAACTGGAACTTTATGAAAAAGATCTGGCCTGAGAATAGAGATTTGGGGAAAATATTCAGAAAGCAGATGGTTTAAGTAATGAAAATGAATCTCAACAGGGAAAGAACAAAAAATAAAAAAAGGGCCCTGGTAGGGAGTCTAAGAAGTGGGGGGGAGGGGAAGGAAAGGACCAGAGAAGGTGGTAAAAGTACTGATTAATCAGATAAGAGGGACAATTGGCACCTTAGCTCTTGCCTGTAATCCCAGCACTATGTGAGCCTGAGGCAGGAGGATCCTAAGTGCCTAGGAGTTCAAGACCAGCCTAGGCAACACAGTGAATCCCTGTCTGTACAAAAAATTGAAAAAAAAAAAAAAAAAATAGGTGTGGTGACACATGTCTCTAATCCTTGCTACTTGGAAGACTGAGGTAGGAGGATTGCTTGAGCCCAGGAGCTCAAGTGAGCAGTAAGGCAGTAAGCTATAACTGTACCACTGAACTCCGGACTGTGGGCAGAGCAAGACCCTGTCTCACAAATTAAAAAAAAAAAAAAAGGACATTTGGACAGTGTAACCTCATAGTTACACTAGGCAGACAAAGGTTCCAGGCCCATGAACTCCCAGTGCCCCACGCTGACTCCTTCTGGGATGCCTTTAGTCTTCCCAGTTCCGGCCTTTAGCATCAACTCAAAATATCCTTGCTTCTTGGATGTTTCCCTTGACATTTAATCACATTTCCTAGATGAGTACCATGAACTCCCAAGAAAGGAAATAACATTTTTCATCTTTGTAATCCCAGTGTGCTGCACAGGATCCTGTGCATGGTCAGTGCTTAATAAATGGTTATCAAGGGTGTCTTTCCCCCCTTCCATGTCTTTGCCCCAAATGTGACTATATCCTCTGTGAAGTTAAAGCCTGCCTAATACCCCATATTCCTCACCAAGCACCTATTACAGCAGAAAGCATATATGTTCAAATTTTGGTAACAAATTGAGTTTGGGGTATGTCAAAAGTGTTCTGGGAACAAAAGAGGCAGATTCTTCTATAGTCCCTGGATATGCCCCAGGGACTGGACAAAGTATGGAAATGTGTCTACCATTTTTGAATCCAGAAGACAATTAACAAAAAAGACAAACTTCACTTACTGTCATCTGAGTAGACAAATCCACTGCCATTGCTTCCTTCTTAGTTTTCCTGTCAAGGTAGATCTGGAAAGAAAAAAAGGTGTCATGAGGAACTCTGGTGTCAAGGGATGTATTGAAGAAAGTAAGTTACAACCACCCATAATGGCCAACAGCTTCCAACAAAGTCACCCCACGTAAATAATGTGAACCAAGCAGAAAGAGCATTTACCAAGCCAATCTGCCAACCTCCATCCTTTCCTTGCCCTAATTTCTGCACATCGCCACCTTAAGGCCCATTAGCGACCTGTAAGCAAACTGTGACTCACCCACAGATATCCAGTCATTAGACAGCTTTATACTACACACTCTAGCACTCACAGTGAATGTGAAGCTTTTGGGGATGCCACTTTTGAACTTAGCTAGCCTATTCTAAACTTGCTTGCCTTGCCTGCCCTTCCCTCCCTGTAGGAACTGCAGTAGAGATTTGACCATATCCCCCCACCTCTCTGCTTCCTAATGGGCCCCAGGGCTTGGCCCTACCCTGGAGTGCTGTGTTTTCTCTAAGGAACTGTGAATATAATACACAGTAAACTTTGCAGTCTCTCTCTCCAGGTCTGGGTCTGGCCTTATCATATCCCACCTAAGGTAATATGATTTTTTTTTTTGTGGAGACAGAGTCTCACTCTATGGCCCTCGGCAGAGTGCGTGGCCTCACACAGCTCACAGCAACCTCCAACCCCACCCAAGACACACGTGGCTGTTCCCCCTCTTAAATCACAGCAGGACACAGCTTCCCAGACAGCCCAGGTAGGAGGGGTGGAAACCCCACCTGACTACAGAGAGCAAGGGAAGAAGATGCCAGAAGCAGCTTCTGAATGAACCTGCAGTGCCTGAAGAGGGAAAACCTGTGGAGAAAAACTGCAGTGGAAGTACTCCCACACCTCCTCCATGCCAAGAAATCGTGAATGCTTCCAGTGGGTTATTTTTAATCTTCACAACACCTCTATAAATACTGCTGCTCCACTGTCCATATGTCAGGGAGACTGAGAACTAGGGAGCCATGACCTGCCCAAAGTCACCAAGAAGAAAAATAATAGAGGTAGGAAGGGCAATCCTGGTCCGAGTCCATGTTCGGCAAATTACCTAGCCACTCCGAGCCTCGGTTTGTTCATCCGTAAAATGGGAAGCGTACAGCCAACGCATCTGTTATCTGAGGTTTGATGAGTTAATTGATTGTAGGCGCTAGCCTAGGGCCTGGCATGGGTACCTTCTCTGTAGGTATTAGCTATTGTTTTTATTATTTCCGTTTCATTAAGAAATGTCAGAAAAGCGGCCACAAAGGACGGACAGACACGCATCCCCGCGGTCCCGGCACAGCCCAGCTCACCTGGCAGGGGCGCTCCCTCCGCGCGGGCCTCCGGGGTGCCAGCGCGACGCCCCACAGGGCCCGGCCACCCAGGCCGCCCGCAGACCAGCGGCTCTGGACCCCCTGGCCGCGCGGACCCTGCCAAGGCTCCGCACGCTGCCCCACTTGCTCGGCTAGAGGCGCAGGCTCCAACTGCAGTCCAGTAGAGGCCACCGGGAGCGCTTCAGCCCCAGGTGGACGGTCCTCGCGGAGCCAGGAAGCAGCACGCCAGGAGACCCCCACAAAGGCCGCGAGCTGTTCCGGTAGCCCCGACTCCCCCCAGAGAACTACGACTCCCGGCATGCCTCGGGTCCCCGCCGCCGTGCTTCCCAGAGGGCCACGCGGTGCGCGCGGTGACTTCTGGGTGACGAAAAGCCCTTGCCCAGCGAGCTATTTTCCTGCGAGGGAGAGCGCCGGCTCCAGAGCTCCTGCTGCGGGAGATGCTGCGTGAGTCAGCGGCGGGATTGTCCTGTTAGCAGGCAAAACGATTTGGAAAAACAATCATTTAGCTTTTTTTTTTTTTGAGACCGAGTCTCACTTTGTCACCCTTGGTAGAGTGCATTGGCGTCACAGCTCACAGCAACCTCCAGCTCCTGGGCTTAGGGGATCCTCCTGCCTCAGCCTCCTGAGTAGCTGAGACTACAGGCGCCTGCCACAATGTCCGGCTATTTTTTGTTGCAGTTTGGCCAGGGCTGGGTTTGAACCCACCACCCTGGGTATATGGGGCTGGTGTCCTTTTGAGATTTAGAGTCTCCTTTTGTCGCCGGGGGCTAGGGTATAATGGCTGATGAAGCGAGCTCCCTGCCTCAGCCCCCCGAGTAGCTGGCTCTGAAGGCGCTGGCCACCATTGGTCTTCGCCTGGGCCTCCCAAAGTACGGGGGATTACAGGCGTGAACCGCTGGCGCTGTCCAGAACTCTTTCGGATGCATTAAGGAGTATCAGTGTGCCATTGCTCCCACCACTCCTGATGATTGTTTTCAATTATTTTAATGCGTACCAAACACGGAAGGTAACGTATGCATAGGTGGGTTTTTAGAATAATAAAATGAATACCCACATACCCCAAACTTCCTTGGCTTTACCATATTTTGGAAGCCTATGCCACAAGGTTCTCCATTTTCCTGAGTTGCTTACAGTATTCCCTTGTTTAGTTTGATGATTACTTCATATGCATCTGCCTCTAAACATTAAATTTTACTTTTGCAAGGTTTTTTGATCTTTATGTGAACAAAATGTTAAATGTATATGTGTATATATATATATATATATATATATATATATATATGTGTGTGTGTGTGTATATATATTCATTCCACCCCCCTTCGGTTATTGCTCAACACAAACACTTTTAAATTCGTCTAAATGCATCCAAAGTTCATCACAAACACTTTTAAATTCATCTAAATACATCCAAAATTCATTCATTTTCATTACAGGATTCCATTCATTCGTTCAACTTTAAAAAAAAATGATATAATATTGAACACCTATCTTGTGCCTGGCATTGTTCCAGATTCTAGAAATACACCAGTGAGCAAAAACTGGCAAAACCTGTGCACATATGCAGCTTGAATTCTACTGGGGGAGAGAAAAGACAGGTTATAAACAAGAATATTAATGAGCTATTTTATGAAAAAAAGGAACCTGTTTTGAGATAGTGATGAGTGTAAAGGAGATCAAAATATTTCACCCCAAAATGTACTTCTTTGACATATTTTTGAGATGGCTATTTAGAGTGCTTGCAGACAGGAACAGCCCTACAAAGCTGTCTTTTGTAGAGGAGACTTCTATCTGTAGAGGAAATAAAGTGAAATAAACAACAGATGTGAATAGGCTGGCTTTCTCTGAGGTCTTCCCTTGTCCAGATCTAGGAAAGATTTACTGAGAGTTTGACACCTTTGAAAATCTGACAGAGAAACTTTAACCACAGGTTACCATCTATTTGCAACCTGTGAGGTTACATCTGCAAACAAGACCACTTTTTCTCCAGATATTTTCTCTTCTCCCTCCCATAACCTGTCTTTGCCATAATTCAAATCCCTATTATTCCTGTAACCTCAAGATGATATGAAAGTGTCAACCGTCTTGCTTTCCTCTGAGTTTTTATATTTTGTATGACCCTTATGCTTACATGCACATTAACAAAACTTGTATGCCTTTTTCTCCTGTTAATCTGTCTTATCAGTTTCTTTTATAAGAGAATCAAAATTATCAAACCTTCAGGGGACAAATTTAAACTTCCTTAGAAGTGCTAACAAGAATAAGAATGGGAACAGTAACTCAGGAGAAAAGGAGGTTTTACAAAATTGGTTAAGAAACATTTCACTGAGAAAGTGGTGGAAAGAAAGACCTACAGAAAATGAGGAGGGAGCCACATTAAGTATTTGTGGGAAGGCTCTGGCAGAATGAAAAGCTGATTCACATGCCATGAGATGATGGCCTGTTGAAAGAACAATAAGGATGTGTTACCGCCCAACCAGATTCATTGCCTGCTGCTCATGAGGAAGCCAATACACCGAGACAACAGGGGTTATAGCAGAGAAAGGTGCCGTGTGAGAAGATGGAGGAATATCTCAAATTCATATTTCAGAGAATTTGGGAGAAAGGGTTGTGGTGGGCAACAGGCTAAGGAATTGGGTCTGCTGATGGGCTGGGAATAAACTCATAGGATTAGGAAGTAGAAATTGTCATCTTGTGCTAAGTCAGTTCCCTGAGCCTCAAGACCAGTTGAGTTGGTTCCTTAGGCCACTGGTCTTGTTTTGTCAGTCTACCAGGATGTAGGGTCTGGAGGGTATCTCAAAGACGGGTCTTAGGTTTCACAAGGGTAATTTATCTGTGGGAGCAATGAACAAAGCTAAGAATCTTTATGACTATCAGCTATGTGAGTCCTGAGTAGTAAGCAATTATAGGAAAGCAAGCTAGGAAGCAATGGCTGGTATATATGTGTATATACATATGTATGTATACACACACGCATGCACACACACATACATTATGGCTATATCTTTGTGGTATTTGGGTCCCTACCATTGTTCTTAACCTTATAGCCTTTTATTATTTTTATAAAGGATAGTTTCAGATATTGTTGCTGAAGCAGAAAGAAATAGGCGAGAGTCATAGGGGACCAGAAGCAAGGGGGCCAGAATGTGTGGGCACTTTTTGGATTTTGTCACTAAATTTTAAACTGGATGAGATGAGGATGTTCTGAGAGTGGAGAGTCACAAAAACTCTCTTCATGGCAAGCCTTCAGTCAGTTTGTCTGAGTTCTCTTTTTAATTGTTGAAAGTGGGGGGCACTCCATCGGCAGAGATCTTATAGACCACCAAGGCTTGTACGAAAGGTCTTTATTGGTGGGGGGGGTGTTGCAGGACAACACCAAGGAGGAGTGAGGGAAGAAAGAGAGAGAGGGGAGAAAAGAGAGAGAGAGGAAAGGGGGAGAGAGACCAAGACCGAGAGAGACAGAGAGGAGAGAGAGGGGAGAGAGAGAGAGAGCATGCGTGCGAGAGAGAGTTATATAGGTTTGGTTAGGGGAAGTCTTAGAATGGTGATGGGAGGGTAGAATAGCCAATAAGGAGTTACTGCCCTGGCCAGAAGAGGCATTAGGGGCAGGCCATAGTTAATCTTGGTCTGTAGAAAGTAGGAGGGGCTTTTCTGGGGCAATTACCTAACAATTGTCCTCCAACCTATCTTTGGCCCACCCAGCCCAATCTTTGCAAATAATTCTGATAAGTTAGTTTAGCAAGAATCTCCCCACCCTTGATATCTGATCACCCTTAATATCTGATAGAGTTCATCATCCCCAGCCTTTGTTGTGTTAGCAAGAATGCTGTAAGGCCAGTTTAGCAAGAATTCCCCTGCTCTTGGTATCTCTCCTTAGTAATTGCCCATCCACATGACCCCCCCTCAACCAGATTCTTGGCTATAAATCTCCACTTGTCCTGTTGTATTTGCAGTCAATCCAAGTCTCTCTCCCCTATTGCAATGCCCCTACTGTACCACCCTTGAATGAAGTCTTTCTTACCTCAATGTAAGAATAATTTTTTAACAAGAGATGTGCTCTGGCTTCTGTTTTTATTTATTTTTATTTATTTACTTTTTTTGAGACAGAATCTCACTCTGTTGCCCAGGCTAGAGTGCTGTGACATCAGCCAAGCTCACAGTAGCCACAAATTCCTGTGTTCAAGTGATCCTCCTGCCTCCACCTTCCAAGTAGCTGGGATTATGGGCTCCTGCCACAGGTCTGGCTAATTTTTCTATTTTTAGTAGAGATGGGGTCTTGCTTTTGTTCAGGCTGGACTCGCACTCCTGCAATCAAGTGATCCTCCTGGCTTTCCCATAGTGCTTGCTGTGCTTAGAATAAAGTGAAGGGCTCAAGGAAAAAGCGTAAATACTAAGATTCATTAGGCTATTCTGGATTCTCTGTGAGAAAAGACAGCATTTGGAAATGAGTAGAGTTACTATGAGAAGAGCTTGGATTCTGAATGCATTTTGGAAGTAGAGCTGATGAGTGGTGTAGAAGAAAGAGAAGAGACAGATGATGCTGGAATTTTGGAGCTGAGCATCTGAAGGAAGTAAATTGCCATTAACTGAGACTGGGAAAACTATGGAAAGAGTAGGTCTGGAAGGGGCCAGTGACAAGGGATGAAGGATAAAGATAGGAGAAATGAGTTATGAATACACTAAATTTGAGAAAGCTATTAGACATCCAGCAAGGATTTTGTGGAGCCCATTGTGTATATGAGTCTTGAGTACAGAATCAAGGTCAAGTGATATGAACTTGATAATCATGTAAATAGTATAAAACTATGTGCTCAGAAGGATAGGATTAGAGATGTAAAAGGGAAATAATTCAAAGTCTTATCCCCTGAAGCAATTTCTTTATTAAAGATCTGGAACATGAGGATGATCCTATAAAAGAGAAGTCTAAGGAAATTCAACAGAATATGATATCCTGTAATATAAGAGAAATATTGGTCTTTGTCTCCAGCTGATGGCACAGAGCTTCTAAAACCCTTGTAATTTCCTCTTTTGTTATGATATTTGAGTTTTATACTATTAACAGAAAAACATCAAATGTTACAGTAATTTATAGAAGCTTTTTCTGAGCTAAATATGAGTGACCACAGCTAGGGAGAGGTCCTGAGAAAGTGGTCCTAGGGTAGTCAAGTTATAATTTGGTTTTATGTACGTTAGGAGACAGGAATTGTAGGTAAAATTAGAAATTGATACATGGAAGGTGTACACTGGTTTGGCCTCAAAAGGCAGGGCACCTCAAAGTGGAGGGCTTATAGATTATAGGCAGATTCAGAGATTCTTTAATTTGTAATTGGTTGAGAGAGTTAAGCTTTTTGTAAGCTTAGAGTCAGTAGAAGGGAATGTACAAGGGATGTTACGTCCCTGTTAGAGTTCTTTTGGAGGGTCTAAAACCACCTATATTAAAGTAATGTAGGGTCATAAGGCAAAAGCTGTGATAGAAGTCTGATTTCTCCAGAAGAAAAGGCACAGCTAAGAGTTAGCCAGACAGGCCCGGACCTCTGTAAAGCTGCGCTGCAATCAGCGATCAGCGCCTGGACCTTGTAAGAGCTGCGCACAATCAGCGATCAGCACCCAGACCTCCGTAAGAGCTGTGCTTTGATCAGTGATCCGCGCCCGGACCCCTGTAAGAGCTGCACTGCAATCAGAAATCAGTGCCCGTACCTCCATAAGAGCTGCGCGCAATCAGCTATTGGCACCTGGACGTCTGTAAGAGCTGCACACAATCAGTGATCAGCAGCCGGACCTCGTAAGAGCTGTGCCGTGATCAGCGATCTGCCCCCACCCAGACCCTGGTAAGACCTGTGCCCGCTGGGCCTCTGCAAGCCCTGGCCAGCAATTCTGGGAGCCGTGCAACCCTGCTTCCTCCCTTCTGTACCCTCCCTGCCTCCACATTGGCCTGCTTGTCTGGCCAGGGACTTTGGTAGCCGCCTGCCCGACGGAGCCCTCCTCCCTCTGTGCAGAGCCCTTCTCCTGGCTAGAGACTGCTGGAGCCTTGGGCTCTCTAAGCCAAAGTCACTGGGCATGAGGCACTCCCAGAACCATGTGCGCCACCCCCTGCCCTGTTGCTGGATCCAGTTGTGTCACACTCAGGAGCTGCTCCCACAACCAGAATTCCCTGGCTGGGGCAGCCCCAGAGGAGCTACACAGGGTCACTCCCTACAAAGATCCAGCAACAATAGAGTGATCCCGCTTGGGTCTAATCTTGGAGAGGCACCTCCCAAACTCTGAGGCCAGCTAGAGGCAACGGTGAAAACACAATCATGAGGCAAAATCAATGGATAAACTCTGGCAATATGAATAATCAGAGTAGATCAACTCCCCTAAGGATCAATGGGGCAGACACAGCACAAGATCCCATGCACAAACAAATAGCTGAGATGTCAGAAATCAAATTCAGAATCTAGATAGCAAATAAGATCGAACTAGAATTCCAAGCACTAACCCAAAAGATATCTCAAGAATTCAACGAATTCAAAGACCAAATGACCAAAGAGTTTGACACATTGAGATAAGAAGTTGCAGCCCTCAAAGATCTGAGCAACACAGTAGAATCCCTCAATAACAGAATGGAGCAAGCAGAAGAAAGGATTTCTGACATTGAAGACAAAGCTTTCAAACACTCCCAAACTCTCAAAGAGGAAGAGAAATGCAGGGCAAAAACAGATCACTCTCTCAGAGACCTCTGGGATAATTCAAAGAAAACCAATATTCGTCTTACAGGGATCCCCAAAAGTGATGAAGTGGCTTCACAAAACACAGAGTCCCTTCTGCATGAGATTATGAAAGAGAACTTTCCAGACATGCCAAGAGATTCTGAAATTCAGATAGTAGATAGTTTCAGAACTCCAGCACGACTCAACCCAAATAAGACATCCCCCAGACACATCATAATCAATTTCACTAAAGTTAATATGAAGGAGAAAATTCTGAAAGCAGCCAGACGAAAGAAAACCATCACCTACAAGGGCAAGCATATTAGAATAACTGAAGATCTCTCTGATGAAACCTTTCAAGCTAGAAAAAGATGGTCATCAACTTTTAATCTCCTAAAACAAAATAACTTTCAACCCAGGATCCTGTATCCAGCTAAACTGAGTTTCATTTATGACAGTGAAATTAAATACTTTAACGACATTCACATGTTGAAGAAATGTGCCATAACTAAACCAGCTCTCCAGGATATTCTCAGACCTATCCTCCATAAAGACCAGCGTAATCCTCTACCACAAAAGTAAACCCACCCAGAAAATTTTAATCAAATTCCAACTTCCACAGTCGCAAAAGGATTAAAAATGTCCACCAGACCCTCAAAAGGCTTATCAATATTCTCAATTAATGTGAATGATTTCAATTGTCCTCTAAAGAGGCACAGGTTGGCTGACTGGATACAAAAGCTCAAGCCAGATATCTGCTGCATCCAAGAATCTCATCTTACATTAAAAGACAAATATAGAGTCAAGGTGAAGGGATGGTCATCTATACTCCAGGCAAATGGAAAGCAGAAAAAAGCAGGCGTTCCAATCCTATTCGCAGATGCAATAGGCTTTAAACCAACCAAAATAAGGAAGGATAAGGATGGACACTTCATATTTGTTAAAGGCAATACTCAATATGATGAAATTTCAATTATTAATATTTATGCACCCAACCAGAATGCACCTCAATTTATAAGAGAAACTCTAATAGACATGAGCAACTTGATTTCCTCCAGTTCCACAGTAGTTGGAGATTTTAACACCCCTCTAGCAGTGCTGGATAGATCCTCCAAAAAGAAGCTAAGCAAAGAAATTTTTTTTTTTTTACTAGGAAATATAGTATTTTAATACCACTGGAATAAATATGTTTTGAATGTTCTACATTCTTATGTGCCACAAAAAAATAGCCAGGCATTGTGGCGGGTGCCTGTAGTCCCAGCTACTCAGGAGGCTGAGTCAAGAGAATCGCCTAAGCCCAGGAGCTGGAGGTTTCTGTGAGCTGTGTGACGCCACGGCACTCTACCAAGGGCGATAAAGTGAGACTCCGTCTCTATAAAAAAAAAAAAAGAACAAAAAAAATTTAAAGAAATATAGATTATGATATCTATAAACGGGGACAATATAACGTCTTCCTTTCTGATTTGGATGCCTTTTATTTCTTTCTCTTGTTCAATTGCTGTCATTGGGACTTCAGCTACTGTGTTGAATAGATGTTGTGAAGGGTAGGCATATTTTTCTTGTTGCAGGTCTTAGAGGAAAAGCTTACAATTTTTTCTCATTCAGAATGATGTGAGCTGTGGGTTTGTCATATATGGCCTTTACTTGTTTAGGTACATACCTTCTAGACCTAATTTGTTGAGAGTTTTTATCCTGAAGGAATTCAACAATTTTGTCACATAATTTTTTTTGCATCTATTGCAATGGTCATATGGTTTTTGTCCTTTTGTTAAAGTGATGTATCACGTGTATTTGTTTGCATACGTTGATAATTCTTGCTTCCCTTAGATGATTTCCACTTTATCATAGTGAATGATCTTTTTAATACACTGTTGTTCAGGTTGCTAATATTCTGTGAAGGATTTGGACATTTATCTTCAGGAATATTGGCATATTGTTTTGCTATTTTTTTGTTTGTTGTATGATTTTGGTATCAAAGGTAATGCTGGCCTTGAAGAATGTGTTTGGGGGCATTCTTCCTTCTTTAAGTTTTAGAAGAGTTTGAGAAGAATTTGTATTACTTCTTTACATATTGTTAGAACTGAGCAGTTAAGCCATTCATTTCTGGACTTTTTTGTCTTCATAATTCAAATCTAGTAGGTTGTAAAGAAAAGGGAAAAAAGGAACAAATTTCATAGGTTGTATATCTCCAAGAATTTATCCATTTCTCCATGTTATCCAATTTGTTGGTGTAAAATTGTTCTCTTTTGTTCTGTATTTCTTCTTTTGTTTTTTTTTTTATTGTTGGGGATTCATTGAGGGTACAATAAGCCAGGTTACACTGATTGCAATTGTTAGGTAAAGTCCCTCTTGCAATCTTGTCTTGCCCCCATAAAGTGTAACATACCCCAAGGCCCCACCCACCTCCCTCCTTCCCTCTTTCTTTTTCCACCCTCCATAACCATAATTGTCATTAATTGTCCTTATATCAAAATTGAGTACATAGGATTCATGCTTCTCCATTCTTGTGATGCTTTACTAAGAATAATGTCTTCCACGTCCATCCAGGTTAATACGAAGGATGTAAAGTCTCCATTTTTTTTAATGGCTTAATAGTATTCCATGGTATACGTATACCACAGCTTGTTAATCCATTCCTGGGTTGGTGGGCATTTAGGCCGTTTCCACATTTTGGCGATTGTAAATTGAGCTGCAATAAACAGTCTAGTACAAGTGTCCTTATGATAAAAGGATTTCTTTCCTTCTGGGTAGATGCCCAGTAATGGGATTGCAGGATCAAATGGGAGGTCTAGCTTGAGTGCTTTGAGGTTTCTCCATACTTCCTTCCAGAAAGGTTGTACTAGTTTGCAGTCCCACCAGCAGTGTAAAAGTGTTCCCTTCTCTCCACATCCACGCCAGCATCTGCAGTTTTGAGATTTTGTGATGTGGGCCATTCTCACTGGGGTTAGATGATATCTCAGGGTTGTTTTGATTTGCATTTCTCTAATATATAGAGATGATGAACATTTTTTCATATGTTTGTTAGCCATTCGTCTGTCATCTTTAGAGAAAGTTCTATTCATGTCTCTTGCCCATTGATATACAGGATTGTTGGCTTTTTTCATGTGGATTAATTTGAGTTCTCTATAGATCCTGGTTATCAAGCTTTTGTCTGATTGAAAATATGCAAATATCCTTTCCCATTGTGTGGGTTGTCTCTTTGCTTTGGTTATTGTCTCCTTAGCTGTACAGAAGCTTTTCAGTTTAATGAAGTCCCATTTGTTTACTTTTGTTGTTGCAATTGCCATGGCAGTCTTCTTCATGAAGTCTTCCCCCAGGTCAGTATCTTCCAGTGTTTTTCCTATGCTTTCTTTGAGGATTTTTATTGTTTCATGCCTTAAATTTAAGTCCTTTATCCATCTTGAGTTAATTTTTGTGAGTGGGGAAAGGTGTGGGTCCAGTTTCAGTCTTTTACATGTAGACATCCAGTTCTCCCAACACCATTTATTGAATAGGGAGTCTTTCCCCCAAGGTATGTTCTTGTTTTGTTTATCAAAGATTAGGTGGTTGTAAAATGTTAGTTTCATTTCTTGGTTTTCAATTCGATTCCAAGTGTCTATGTCTCTGTTTTTGTGCCAGTACCATGCTGTCTTGAGCACTATGGCTTTGTAGTACAGACTAAAATCTGGTATGCTGATGCCCCCAGCTTTATTTTTGTTACTAAGAACTGCCTTAGCTATACGGGGTTTTTTCTGGTTCCATACAAAACGCAGAATCATTTTTTCCAAATCTTGAAAGTACGATGTTGGTATTTTGATAGGAATGGCATTGAATAGGTAGATTGCTTTGGGAAGTATAGACATTTTAACAATGTTGATTCTTCCCATCCATGAGCATGGTATGTTCTTCCATTTGTTAATATCCTCTGCTATTTCCTTTCTGAGGATTTCATAGTTTTCTTTATAGAGGTCCTTCACCTCCTTCGTTAGGTATACTCCTAGGTATTTCATTTTCTTTGAAACTATGGTGAAGGGAGTTGTGTCCTTAATTAGCTTCTCATCTTGACTGTTATTGGTGTACACAAAGGCTACTGACTTGTGGACATTGATTTTATATCCTGAAACATTACTGTATTTTTTGATGACTTCTAGGAGTCTTGTGGTTGAGTCTTTGGGGTTCTCTAAGTATAGGATCATGTCGTCAGCAAAGAGGGAGAGTTTGACCTCCTCTGCTCCCATTTGGATTCCCTTTATTTCCTTGTCTTGCCTAATTGTATTGGCTAGAACTTCCAGCACTACGTTGAATAGTAAAGGTGACAGAGGACAACCTTGTCTGGTTCCAGTTCTAAGAGGAAAAGCTTTCAGTTTTACTCCATTCAGTAAAATATTGGCTGTGGGTTTGTCATAGATAGCTTCAATCAGTTTTAGAAATGTGCCACCTATGCCTATACTCTTCAGTGTTCTAATTAGAAAAGGATGCTGGATTTTATCAAATGCTTTTTCTGCATCTATTGAGAGGATCATGTGATCTTTATTTTTGCCTCTGTTAATATGGTGGATAACGTTTATGGACTTGCGTATGTTAAACCAGCCTTGCATCCCTGGGATGAAGCCTACTTGATCATGATGAATGAATTATTTGATGATAAGCTGTAATCTATTGGCTAGGATTTTGTTGAGAATTTTTGCGTCTATATTCATGAGTGAGATTGGTCTGAAATTCTCCTTTTTGTTTGGGTCTTTTCCTGGTTTTGGTATCAGGGTGATGTTTGCTTCATAGAATATGTTGGGGAAGATTCCTTTTTCCTCAATTTTTTGGAATAATTTCTGCAGTACAGGAATAAGCTGTTCCTTGAAGGTTTGATAGAATTCTGGAGTGAAGCCATCTGGACCAGGGCATTTTTTGGTTGGAAGATTTTTTTTTGTTTCTTTGATCTCAGTGCTTGAAATTGGTCTGTTCAGGAGCTCTATTTCTTCTTGGCTGGGTCTAGGGAGAGGGTGTGATTCCAAATATTGATCCATTTCCTTCACATTGTCAAATTTCTGGGCATAGAGTTTCTGGTAGTATTCAGAGATGATCTCTTGTATCTCTGTGGGATCAGTTGTTATTTCCCCTTTATCATTTCTGATTGAGGTTACTAAAGATTTTACTTTTCTATTCCTCGTTAGTCTGGCCAATGGTTTATCTATTTTATTTATTTTTTCAAAAAACCAACTCCTTGTTTCATTAATTTTCTGAATGATTCTTTTGTTTTTAATTTCATTGATCTCTGATTTGATTTTGGATATTTCTTTTCTTCTACTGAGTTTAGGCTTAGATTGTTCTTCTTTTTCCAATTCCATAAGATCTCTTGTGAGATTGTTGATGTGCTCTCTTTCTGTTTTTCGAATGTAGGCATCTAAAGTGATGAATTTTCCCCTCAAAACTGCTTTTGCAGTATCCCACAGGTTTTTGGTAGCTTGTGTCTTCATTGTTGTTATGCTCAAGGAAGTTAATGATTTCCTGTTTTATTTCTTCCTGCACCCATCTGTTGTTCAACAGAAGATTGTTTAATTTCCATGCCTTTGGGTGGGGTCGAGCATTTTTGTTAGAGTTGAGTTCCACCTTTAGTGCCTTATGGTCTGAGAAGATACACGGTAAAATTTCAATTATTTTGATTCTGTTGATATTTGTTTTGTGTCCCAGGATATGATCAATTTTGGAGAATGTTCCATGGGGTGATGAGAAGAATGTATAGTCTTTATCTTTGGGGTGGAGTGTTCTATATGCTTCCATCAAGCACAGTTGTTCTAGGGTCTCATTTAAGTCTGTTATATCCTTGTTTAATTTCTGTTCAGAGGATCTGTCCAGCTCTGTAAGAGGAGTGTTAAGGTCCCCTTTTATTATGGTATTATCAGATATCATATTGCTCAGACTGAGTAAAGTCTGTTTCAAGAATCTGGGAGCATTTAAATTGGGTGCATAGATATTTAGAATTGAAATGTCTTCTTGTTGTATTTTTCCCTTGACCAATATAAAGTGACCATCTTTGTCTTTTTTGACTTTAGTTGCTTTAAATCCACATGTATCTGAAAATAAGATTGCAACTCCTCTTTTCTTCTGAATTCCATTTGTCTGAAAAATTGTCTTCCAACCCTTGACTCAGAGCTTTAATTTGTCTTTTGAAGCCAGGTGTGTTTCTTGCAGACAGCAAATGGATGGCTTGTGTTTTTTAATCCAGTCAGCCAATCTGTGTCTCTTCAGTGGGGAGTTCAAGCCATTAACATTTATTGAGATAATTGATAAGTGTGGTAGTATTCTATTCGTCTTATTTTGTGAGAGTCCATTGCTTAGTTTTATCTTTTGCATGAGTGTGGAGGTTAGGTTCTGTCCTTTAATTTCTGAGATCTTACTTTGCTGCTGATCCATTGTGGTGGTCAGTGTGCAGAACAGGTTGAAGTATTTCCTGTAGAGCTGGTCTTGTTGTGGCGAATTTTCTCAATGTTTGTATATCCATAAATGATTTGATTTCTCCGTCAATTTTGAAGCTTAGCTTAGCAGGGAACAGAATTCTGGGCTGGAAATTGTTCTGTTTAAGTAGATTAAAGGTAGATGACCATTGTCTTCTTGCTTGGAAAGTTTCATTAGAGAAGTCAGCGGTCACTCTGATGGATTTGCCCCTGTAGGTCAACTGGCGCTTACTCCTGGCAGCTTGCAGAATCTTTTCTTTTGTCTTGACTTTGGACAGGTTCATCACAATGTGTCTTGGAGAAGCTCGGTTAGAGTTGAGGCAACCTGGGGTCCGATATCCCTCTGAAAGCAGTGTGTCAGAATCTTTGGTGATATTTGGGAAATTTTCTTTTATAATATTCTCTAGTATGGCTTCCATTCCTCTGGGGCATTCTTCTTCCCCTTCTGGAATTCCTATAACTCGTATGTTGGAACGCTTCATAAAGTCCCATAATTCTGACAGTGAACGTTCTGCTTTCTCTCTCTTCTTTTCTGCCTCTTTTACTATCTGAGTTATCTCAAAAACTTTGTCTTCTACCTCTGAAATTCTTTCTTCTGCATGGTCTAACCTGTTGCTGATACTTTCCATTGCATCTTTAAGTTCCCTAATTGACTGTTTCATTTCCTTCAGCTCTGCTATATCCTTTTTATATTCTTTATATCATTCATCTCTGATTTGGTTCTGTTTTTGAATTTCCTTTTGGTTATTTTACACTTTATTAGCAGTTTCCTTCATTGTTTCCATCATTTCTTTCATTGTTTTCAATATGTGTATTCTAAATTCCCTTTCTGTCATTCCTAACATTTCCGTATAGGTGGAATCCTCTGCAGTAGCTACCTCATGGTCCCTTGGCGGGGTTGTTCTGGACTGGTTCTTCATGTTGCCTGGAGTTTTCTGCTGATTCTTCCTCATGAGTGATTTCTTTTATCTGTTTCCTTGCCCTAATTTTCCTTTCACTTCCTCTTGCTCTTTAAGTTCTCGTGCCTGTGGACTAAGGGTTACAGGACCAGAAGGGTAAGAAGGTTGAATAGCAAAAAAGGGATGAAAGAAAGGAGGACCGAGTGATAAGAAAAAAAAAAAGAAAAATAGAGAAAGGAGAGGGGGTGGGTAAAAGGAATATTGACAAAAAGAAGAGAGGCAGAGAAAGAGGGAGACAGAGCAATATAGGTGTACAGTAGGGTACTTTGATTCAACCTTAAAAAAAAAAAAACCACCTTCTGGGGGTGCCCAGTTGGGTGGTTCCCTTGAGGTCAGCAGCTCTTTGCTAACCTGATCAGACACAGTACCCAACTTCCACCAAGTGGAGAGGAAAGATAAAAATGCTATAAATCAAACCACAACAAGCAAACAGAAAACTTTACGGGATAAAATTGGCTAGAAAAACCAAATAATAGTGGTAGAAACACTAACAAAAATGAAGTTCTAATTATTGAAATAGGCAGCAATGGGAAATTATAATTAAACTAGAAAAATTGAGAAAGAAAAAGGATCTGTATGGAAAAGGTTGAACTTAAAAAACAAAACAACAATCCACAACATCAAAATAAACAAAAAAAAACAACCAAACCAAAAAAAAAACACAACCAAAAACAAAGCAGTATGTATATGTTATTGAATATTGTCTGGGCAACACGTGATCTTCTGGGGTATGAGATGTTAATCACAGTTCTGATACGACTGGAGGCTGCTAGTTTCTCAAACCCCAGCAGGTAGACACCCTAAATCTCTCTTCAGCCCACTTAAAAGACACTTTGCGCTTGTTCACTTGCTGAGCCGAAGCTTTCCCAGGGAAGTGCTTGTCGCTGGAATCACTGCTGAAGTGGCTATCCACTTACCCTGTGTGCCAAAACTGGTCTCCCTCTGCCCCCGAGGGTTAGGGCTGCAAGGCGGCTCAGACCCCGCCCTTAGGCTACTTGGTCGCTGGGTTACCAGCTCCCACCCAATTCCAGCTCTGCGACCCTGAGGGTGGAGCTTGCCGGGGCAGATCGCTCACAATGGCTGCCTGTGACCCAGAGCCAAACACTATTAGCTCCGTCTGGCTCAGCGGCTGAGACTGGGGCCCTAGACAAAGGCCAAAGTTCTCTGCACTCCCGCTCAGGCTCTCCCCAAGGCAGTTCAGCTGAGTGCCAAGTCCAAAGACACCAAAACAGATCACAGGTAAGGCCTTTCTGGTTTGCAGTCTCGCTGCTACTGAACTTACAGTTGCGGGCGGGTTTAAGACGGATTGAACACACGTGACCACTTGCCGGTTTTCCACTGTTTTAGTCCTCCTCTTGGGGTCCAGAAGTCTCTCGCTGACTTCCTGTATCCTCTCAGGGGTGATGATAGGCAGATCCCACCAGCCAGAGATGCCTGGAGTCCTATCTCCCCAGACTCACGGTGCCCAGATGCAAGGAAGCTGTTACTCGGCTGCCATCTTCTAAGCAAAGAAATTTTACATTTAAACTTAACCATTCAGCATCTAGACTTAACAGACATCTACAGAACATTTCATTCCAAAAAAACTGAATACACATTCTTCTCATCAGCCCATGGAACATACTCCAAAATCGACCACATCCTAGGCCACAAATCCAACCTCAGCAAATTAAAAAAAAAAATAGAAATTATTCCTTGCATGTTCTCAGACCATCATAGAATAAAAGTTGAACTCAATAACAACAGGAATCTGTATACCCTTACAAAAACAGGGAAGCTTAATAACCTTATGCTGAAGGATAGATGGGTTATAGATTAAGAAAGGAAATCACCAAATTTTTGGAACATAACAATGAAGACACAAATTATCAGAACCTCTGGGATACCGCAAAGGCAGTCCTAAGAGGGAAATTTATAACACTGCAAGCCTTCCTCAAGAAAACAGAAAGAGAGGAAGTTAATAACTTAATGGGACATGTCAAAGAACTGGAGAAGGAAGAACATTCCAACCCCAAACCTAGCAGAAGAAAAGACATAACTAAAATCAGAGCAGAATTAAATGAAATTGAAAACAAAAGAAATTTATAACAGATCAATAAATCCAAAAGTTGGTTTTTTGAAAAGATTAATAAAATAGATAAACCTTTGGGCAACCTAACCAGGAAAAAAAGAGTAAAATCTCTAATCTCATCAATGAGAAATGACAAAGATGAAATAACAGACCCCTTAGAAATTCAAAAAATCCTTAGTGAATACTACAAGAAACTCTACTCTCAGAAATACGAAAATCTGAAAGAAATCAACCAATACTTTTAAGTACGCTACCTACCAAGACTTAGCCAGATTGAAGTGGAAATGTTGAACAGGCCTATATCAAAGTTCTGAAATAGCATCAACTATACAAAATCTCCCTAAAAAGAAAAACCCAGGACCAGATGGCTTTATGTCAGAATTCTACCAAACCTTTAAAGAAGAATTAGTACCATATTACTAAACCTCTTCCAAAATATAGAAAAAGAAGGAATACTACCCAAGACATTCTACGAAGCTAACATCACCTTGATCCCTAAGCCAGGGAAAGACCCAAGAAGAAAAGAAAATTATAGACCAATATCATTAATGAATATTGATGCAAAAATACTCAGTAAGATCCTAACAAACAGAATCCAACAACACATCAAGACAATTATACACCATGACCAAGTGGGATTTATCCCAGGGTCTCAAGACTGGTTCAACATACGTAAATCTATAAATGTAATTCAGCACATAAACAAACTAAAAAATGAACACCATATGATTCTCTCAATTGATGCAGAAAAAGCTTTTCATAATATCCAGCATCCCTTCATGATCAGAACACTTAAGAAAATTGGTATAGAAGGGACATTTCTTAAACTAATAGAGACTATCTATAGCAAACTCACAGCCAATATTGTATTGAACGGAGTTAAATTGAAATCATTTCCACTTAGACCAGGAACCAGGCAAGGTTGCCCATTGTCTCCATTGCCCTTGAACATTGTAATGGAAGTTTTAGCCATTGCAATTAGGCAAGAAAAGGCAATCAAGCGTATCCACATAGGGTCAGAAGAGATCAAACTTTCACTCTTCGCAGATGATATGATCGTATATCTGGAAAACACCAGGGATTCTACTACAAAACTTTTAGAAGTGATCAAGGAATACAGCAATGTCTCAGGCTGCAAAGTCAACACCCATAAATCTGTAGCCTTTATATATACCAACAATAACCAAGCCGAAAAAACAGTCAAGGACTCTATTCCTTTCACAGTAGTGCCAAAGAAGATGAAATATTTGGGAGTATACCTAACAAAGAACGTGAAAGATATCTATAAAGAGAACTACGAAACTTTAAGAAAAGAAATAGTTGAAGATGTTAACAAATGGAAAAACATACCATGCTCATGGCTGGGAAGAATCAACATTGTTAAAATGTCTATTCTACCCAAAGAATATATAATTTTAATGCAATTCCTATTAAAGCTCCACTGTCATATTTTAAAGACTTTGAAAAAATAATACTTCGTTTTATATGGAATCAGATAAAACCTCAAATAGCCAAAACATTACCCAGCAATAAAAACAAAGCAGGAGGAATCACGCTACCAGACCTGAGACTGTACTATAAATCGATAGTGATCAAAACAGCATGGTGCTGGCACAAAAACAGAGAAGTAGATGTCTGGAACAGAATAGAGAACTAAGAGATGAATCCAGCCACTTATCATTATTTGATCTTTGACAAGCCAATTAAAAACATTCAGTGGGGAAATGATTCCCTATTTAACAAATGGTGCTGGGTGAACTGGCTGGCGATCTGTAAAAGACTGAAACTGGACCCACGCCTTTCACCATTAACTAAGATAGACTCTCACTGGATAAAATATTTAAACTTAAGACATGAAACTATAAAAATACTTGAAGAATGTGCAGGGTCTCTGGAAGGAATCGGCCTGGATGAATACTTTATGAGGAGGACTCCCCAGGCAACTGAAGCAGTATCAAAAATACATTACTGGGACCTGATCAAACTAAAAAGCTTCTGCACAGCCAAGAACGTAGTAAGTAAAGCAAGCAGACAGCCCTCAGAATGGGAGAAAATATTGGCAGGTTATACCTCCGATGAAGGTTTAATAACCAGAATCCACAGAGAACTCAAACATATTAGCAAGAAAAGAACAAGTGATCCCATCTCAGGGTGGGCAAAGGACTTGAAGAGAAACTTCTCTAAAGAAGACAGACGCATGATCTACAAACACATGAAAAAAAGCTCATCATCCTTAATCATCAGAGAAATGCAAATCAAAACTACTTTGAGATATCACCTAACCCCAGTAAGAGTAGCCCACATAACAAAATCCCAAAACCAGAAATGTTGGCATGGATGTGGAGAAAAGGGCACACTTCTACTCTGCTGGTGGGAATGTACACTAATATGTTCCTTTTGGTCGGATGTTTGGAGAATACTTAGAGATCTAAAAATAGACCTTCCATTCAATCCTATAATTCCTTTACTAGGTTTATACCCAGGAGACCAAAAATCACAATATAACAAAGACATCTGTACCAGAATGTTTATTGCAGCCCAATTCATAATTGCTAAGTCATGGAAGAAGCCCAAGTGCCCATTGACCCATGAATGGACTAACAAATTGTGGTACATGTATACCATGGAATATTATGCAGCCTTGAAGAAAGATGGAGACTACCTCTTTCATGTTTACATGAATATGGAGCTGGAACATATTCTTCTTAGCAAAGTATCTCAGGAATGGAAGAAAAAGTATCCAATGTACTCAGCCCTACTATGAAGCTAATTTATAGATTTCACATGAAGGCTATAACCCAACTATAGCACAAGAATATGGGGAAAGGGCCAAGGAAGGGTAAGGGAGGGGGAGGTTAGGGTGGAGGGAAGGTAATAGGTGGGGCCACACCTACAGTGCATCTTAGAATGGGTACAGGCAAAACTTACTAAAGGCAGAATACATATGTCTACATACAATAACTAAGAAAATGCCATGAAGGCTACGTTGAGCAGTTTGATGAGATTATTTCAGATTGTATATGAAACCAGCACATTGTAACCATTGATTGCACTAATGTACATAACTGTGATTTAACAATGAAAAAAAAAAGTTAGCCAGACATTGTTTCATTGCTTGCTTTCCAATAATTACTTACCACTTAAGCATCACATGTCCCAGCCAGGTGTGGTGGCTCACACCTATAATCCTAGCACTCTGGGAGACTGAGGCAGGAGAATCACTTGAGTTCAGGAGTTTGAGAACAGCCTGAGCAAGAGTGAGACCCCATCTTACTAAAAATAGAAAAATTAGCTGGGCATTATAGTGGGCACCTGTAGTCCCAGCTACTCAGAAGGCTGAGGCAGGAGAATTGGGGGAGCTCAGGAGTTTGAGGTTGCTGTGAATTAGGATGATGCCATGGCACTCGAGCCTGGTGCAACTGAGTCTCACTCTGTTTCAAAAAAACAACAACAAGAAAATCATGGCTTGACACCATAGAACAGTGGTTACGGTGCCAGCCACATACACGGAGGCTGGCGGGTTTGAATCCGGCCTGGGCAAGCTAAACAACAATGATAACTGCAACGAAAAATAGCCAGGCATTGTGGTGGGTGCCTGTGGTCCCGGCTACTTGGGAGGCTGAGGCTTGGGCTAAGCCCAAGTTTGAGGTTGCTGTGAGATGTGACACCATAGCACTCTACCTAGGGTGACATAATGAGACTCTGTCTCCACTCCCCCTCCCCACCCTAAATCACATACCCTTGGCTGGCATAAGACTTTTAGCTTCCCTAACTTGTTCTATAGATAACATTGCTATTGTAAAACAACAGACTGTTTGTTGAGATATTTTCCAGATTCTGCATTTGGAGGGTCCAACTGACTCCAACCAGATCAGTGGACATATGTTAGAAATGTGTCCCTTTATCCAGGAACTACCTCAGCACAAGAAGTCAATTTCTGCTTCCCAACTCTGTGAATTCATCCCAAGCCAATCAGCAGGCCCAATCGTCTACCCCTTTGTCCACTAAACTATGTTTAAAAATCCTGGCCCCCACATTCTTGGGGAGAGGGATTTGAGAAATTTCTACCATTTCTTCAGTCAGTGCCCTGTGACATTAAACTCTTTTTCTGCCACAGCAACTACTGACCCATTGTAATGGCTCACTTCAGTGCAGCAGGCAAAGAACCCTGCTAGGCAAAAACTAGCCTCCATCTGTTTGTTATTTTGGTTGACAGGAAGATAAGATCATCACAGCTCACTGGGAGCAGAAGCCTGGTGCTGCCGGTAGCAACATTTACACTGCAATGAACAAACTGTGCATGTTTAGTGTGAGTGAGCCCCACAGTTAGAAACTCCAGGGGGCCCAGAGTGAAGGGGAGATTTTACCTTCAGGAACATTAGTAGGTTCTCAGGGTGAAGATCAGAGAGAAATCCTGAGTTCTGGAAGGGGGATGGGAAAAGTTACCCTTTTGAAATGCACCAGAGAATTCCATTCTTAATAAAAAGCCTGCCCTCAAGGAAAACTATTTTATCAGAGCCCAATGAACCTGGTAGAAGAGAAATAAGAGAAATACCCTGTATTTCTGTAGCCCCCCTATCCAAAGGGGCACCATCCCCTGCACCCTTGTAAGGTGAATCAGTCTCATTTGTGCTCCTTGAGGTATAAGGCTCTGAGAAGGAACATTTCCAGTACTTGGGCTAGAAGTGAGTTTTGGGGGATATTCTCCCCCAGCTTGCGGAAGCAGCCTTGCTGAAAAATGCTGGCAGTTATTATGCCTTAAAGGAAAGAATGTGCCGGAGGGCCCTGCCAAGTCGCAGGAGACAGATCATCTGCCTGGGGCAATGGGCTGTTGCACTTAATCCCCTACCTCAATTTACACAATAACTTTCAATTAGTCATATAGGGAAGCGGGCAAACAGAACAGACTACCCAGTGCCTTTGTGGTTTATCTCCAAACAGGACATTCTTAGTTGTAAAGGTGTGTAAGTACTTTGCTGCATTAATCCTGATAAGGAATCTTTATGACAGTTTTGTTACCTTTTGTCTTCTTTATTCTTGGATTATTTTTATCTGATGATTTGGGATATATAAGAAAGTGAATAAAGACAGGTGATCGCTGATGTGCCTGAGCGAGCACCAGCCTTCCCTTTTAAAATCATTCGCCTGCGGTGCTTCCTCTGCGTCATTGACGTAGTAGCCCAGTGAACAGCAACACCGATCCTTCCTGTTTCCACTGTGGGAAGCTGAGAAGTAATTATCAAGGTCACAACCCAGGGCAAAGGTCATACAGATCTAACCATAGGACTACAGAATGCTGCCCACCCAGGATACCGTAATGCTGTATCAGTAGGTCTTTTGTGTAATAACAGGGGTTTATAACTGAAAGAACTGTAAGCCCCAGATGTATTTGAGCCAGTGAAATCCTAAAGAACAGGGAGACAAAAGCAAAGACAGTAGATGAAATTTTTGATACAGGATTCCACCACTCAGGGCTGGACAGGGAGCCCCCATTCTCTAGACCCAGGTGAGCTCAGAAATCAAACCCCCATCTCCAGGCACAAGCAAACCACCTTTTTCAGAACACACCCTCTGGGATCTACTAAAAACAAGAACAAAGCAGCCTGAGGTGTTTTTTTGGGTGGTTCCACCTTGAGTAGGGAGCACATACCCTAATCCCTTCTCAGAGACAAAAACTGTAAAGGACCTGATAACCTTGCCCTAGTGAAGGAAGAACTATATTCATCATTTGTTAATGCACTCATTAACTTTGAGAAGATGTTTTTTTATCTACCAACTCCTGGCCAAGTGTGATTCTCAAGACCTAATACTGCTAGATAAAGAGCCCAGACAGAGACTCCCCAGGTCAGTTCTTTCCCCCTTCCAGAAGCTCTGGTGCTTTTTACTTCTTCTGTATTCCTTTCTAAGTTCTAATAAAAATCCTATCTTACCACTGATCTGTGGTCCATGGATTTATTCGTCAAATCCCTGAGACCAAGGACTTACTGAAGAGTGAAATTCCAGTATCATTTTCACTTCCAAAGCCTACAGATAGAGTAAACAGTAAATAAAGCCCCAGTCCTAGTCAGATAAACATTTTCCTAAAAGTAAAATCATAAGCCCTCCCTCCCTCCCCTATTGACTGACAAGCCTCTTTTGGCCAAGGGGATCCCAGAGAAACCTTAAAAACTAAGTTCCTGGCCATAATAGGAAGGGAGGTCAGACAAGTCTCAATATACCCAGTCCCTTTTGGACACTACAACTAACCAGCGTTAAATGTTAACTTAGAGATCATATGACCGACAAAGAAAACTCTTTGTGGTAATAAGATACATACCAAATTATAAAAAAGACAAGATCAGGCAAGACAAGTGTTAAGTCAAGCTTTCAGGCCATCATTCTTGTAAACAGGTCATTTTCAGCCGGTATATTGTGGCTGACTCTGACATAGCATCCTTATCTTAATTTAAACATTCCTGTTCCTTTCTGCTGACTCTCAGTTTCAGATAGATCCTTACTCCTTTAATCAATTGCAAATTAACAAATCTCTAAATCCACCTATAATCTGTAAACCCTTGCTTCAGGATATCCCATTTTGGGCCAACCTGATAGAAATCTTCCATGTATTGATTTCATCTTTACTTGTAATTCCTGCCTCTCTGAGACAGGTACCAAACTATAATCTGACTGCCCCAGGAGTCAATAAAAAGGGAAATACCAAGCCAGTCAAGGAGCGCAGCCATTTGGAATTCTTCTATGCCTTAGCTCCTGGCTGGTGAATAAAGCCCTTCCTATTATGAACATGGTGTTTGGGTGCTCTTTCTCTCCACTGGGCCTCATCTTCCTGCAACAAGCCTTCCCCTTGATTTTCTTTGCCTTTGGACTTTGGACTTTTCTTTGCCTTTGAACTTGAAATGGCCCTTTGGTGCAGGGAAGAAAGGGAGAGGAAAAAAAAAAGAAGAAAGAGAAGAAAGAAGGAAAAGGAGAAATAATAATAATAATCAAAGGAATAACAATAATGTGAAAACAATGAAAGAAAATAAAGAAGACAAAAAAAGAGAAGAAAGAAAAAATGTACCTGAGGCCGAGGGTGGAGCTTGTCTTGCACTCTGGGAGGCCAAGGCAGGTAGGTTGCTTGAGCTCAGGAATTGGAGACTAGCCTGGGCAAGAGTGAGACCCCATCTCTAATAAAAATGGAGAAAATAGCCAGGCAATGTGGCGGGTGTCTATAGTCCCAGCCACTCGGGAGGGTGAGGCAAGAGAATCTCTCAAGCCCAAGAGTTTGAGGTTCCTGTGAGTTACGATGCCACTGCACTCTACCCAGCGCTCCAGAGACTCTGTCTCAAAATAAATAAATAAATACATAAATGCACAAGCTACTACACCCAGTTAATTTAAAATATGCACATATGTATCTCCTGGGTTAACAGAATCATCTTTGGTGTTCTGGGAGAGATAACGATCTGAAAAAAGAGAAAGAAAAAATTTTAGTGCAATCTCAATTCCAATTTTGGGTATGAAGAACCGATAAAAAACATAAAATGAAACGATTGTACGAGTACTAGATGGCGCTCCAGGATTAGGAAACGCACAGCCGCTCCGGACGCGGCGGTCTGGCTGGGTCTGACTGCACTGGAGACGTTACTCAGCTGGTTGCCGCGGAGAGCGCGTCCAGATTTCCTGTTTTGCCGGGTGAGTGTCGAAGCCCGGGGAATTGTGTCGCAGGCCTGGGGAGTACGCCGGGCGCGCCTTGGATCCCGCTGTTAACGGGAATTTAGAAGGAGGCCCCGGGGAAGGCAGAACCTCCCTCCTGGATCTGGTGCGCGCGCTGCAGGAACAGACAACTGTGGCTGCCCGAGCCTGCGGAGCGGAGCTGAACCCCGCGGCGCCACGGTCCCGGGAAAGCCACACCGAACCCGGCTCACACGGGCGTCCGCCGAGCGAGACCCCCGGCGCTGTCCGCGGGGCGCCGCGAAGACGCTGTGTCCCCGGTGACCGCCGGCGCTCGGGTTCACTCCTGGTCGGGTCCGCGCTTGCAATGGGCAGAGGAGCGCCCAGCCGCGAGTTACCGCTACATCTGGCAGGTCCGCACTTCCTGCTCTTTACACTCCAGACCCTCCGTCGTTCCTGCTCTGTCCCCCGTGGCGGGGAGGCTGTGGGGCTCAGGGGCCCTGACCCCCCAGGGATTGCACGTGCAGGCTTTGTCTCTGCATCCCTGCGCTCCCCTGCGCCGCTTTCCGTACTGGATTCCCTCCCTTCCTATCTAGTCTGCTCCCGGCATCCACAGTGTCCCTCTGTCTGTGCCTTCTCAGCGCTGTTTTCCAAGGGAGGCTGGTGAGAAGTCTGGAGAGGTTCAACCAGGAGTTCTTCCTTCTTACACTGAAGGCATTTTTGTTTTTTTCTTTTTTGCAGTTTTTGGCCGGGGCTGGGTTTGAACCCGGGACCTCCAGTATATGGGGCCGGCGCCCTACTCCTTGAGCCACAGGCGCCGCCCCAGACTGGCAGCATTTTTGTAGGCTAATGGAAACAAATGAGAAAGAATGGCAGAAACGAGGATGTGCCAGAGCGAGGAGAAAGCTGAGGAACAGTGCCCCCAAATTGGTGAGAGAAGTTGGGATCCAGGTCACAGGTGGTAGGGTTGGCTTCACGTAGGAATGTGAGCAGTTAATGCACATTAGGAGATAAGTAGTATGCAGAATACACGGAGAACGTCGTGAAGAAATAAGATAAACAATCAGATTAAAAATCAGGAGAGGAAACACAAATGGCGGCTAATTTTGAAAAAAAAATCATATCCATTAATAATCAGAGAAATGCAAATTAAAACACAATAAAATATGATTATGAAACCACCAGATTGTCAAAAATCAAAGTCTGACAATACCAAGCATTGTCAAGGGTGTTGTAATTAATGGGCGCAGACACAGGTAGGTAGGCGGCTATGGTGGGGGCTTGTGAACGTTCTCTTCCGATGGCTGCTGTTTTTCCTCACCAGGGAAGTTATTAGAGTCATCAGAGAGAGTAAAGATCAGGAGGGGTTGTTAAGTAGAAGTTTTCGCCCTGGGATGCACATTGGAAACCACAAGAGAGCTTTCAAAAATACTGATCTGTGATCTCATCCCACAGTTGCTGTGTTCAGTTTGGGCAGGAGTTCAGGGCCTGTGGGACTTTGCAGCAGCCAAGTGTTGTCCTTGACAGAGCAGCAGTAGCAGCACCTGGGAGCAGGTTAGGAAGGCACAGTCTCAGGCCCCAGGCTGGTTCTACTAAATCAGAATCTGCCTTCTAACAAGATCCTCCATGATCTGTACGCCCATTAAATGAAAGACTCAGTATCGTGTCTAAGTATGTAAGCAGGCCTGGAATGCACGTTCCCAACATTCTCAGGTATCAGGCACCTTGACAATGCTTGGTATTGTCAGACTTTGATTTTTGACAATCTGGTGGTTTTATAATTGTATTTTATTGTGTTTTAATTTGCATTTCTCTGATTATTAATGGATATGAATTTTTTTTTTCGAAATTAGCCACCATTGTGTTTCCTCTCCTGATTATTTCTCTCTCTCTCTCTTTTTTTTTTTTTTTATTGTTGGGGATTCATTGAGGGTACAATAAGCCAGGTTACACTGATTGCAATTGTTAGGTAAAGTCCCTCTTGCAATCATGTCTTGCCCCCATAAAGTGTGACAAACGCCAAGGCCCCACCCCACTCCCTCTGTCCCTCTTTCTGCTTTTCCTCCCCCCCACCTTAATTGTCATTAATTGTCCTCATATCAAAATTGAGTACATAGGATTCATGCTTCTCCATTCTTGTGATGCTTTACTAAGAATAATGTCTTCCACTTCCATCCAGGTTAATACGAAGGATGTAAAGTCTCCATTTTTTTAAATAGCTGAATAGTATTCCATGGTATACATATACCACAGCTTGTTAATCCATTCCTGGGTTGGTGGTGGGCATTTAGGCCGTTTCCACATTTTGGCGATTGTAAATTGAGCTGCAATAAACAGTCTAGTACAAGTGTCCTTATGATAAAAGGATTTCTTTCCTTCTGGGTAGATGCCCAGTAATGGGATTGCAGGATCAAATGGGAGGTCTAGCTTGAGTGCTTTGAGGTTTCTCCATACTTCCTTCCAGAAAGGTTGTACTAGTTTGCAGTCCCACCAACAGTGTAAAAGTGTTCCCCTCTCTCCACATCCACGCCAGCATCTGCAGTTTTGAGATTTTGTGATGTGGGCCATTCTCACTGGGGTTAGACGATATCTCAGGGTTGTTTTGATTTGCATTTCTCTAATATATAGAGATGATGAACATTTTTTCATGTGTTTGTTAGCCATTCGTCTGTCATCTTTAGAGAAGGTTCTATTCATATCTCTTGCCCATTGATACATGGGATTGCTGGCTTTTTTCATGTGGATTAATTTGAGTTCTCTATAGATCCTAGTTATCAAGCTTTTGTCTGATTGAAAATATGCAAATATCCTTTCCCATTGTGTAGGTTGTCTCTTTGCTTTGGTTATTGTCTCCTTAGCTGTACAGAAGCTTTTCAGTTTAATGAAGTCCCATTTGTTTATTTTTGTTGTTGTTGCAATTGCCATGGCAGTCTTCTTCATGAAGTCTTTCCCCAGGCCAATATCTTCCAGTGTTTTTCCTATGCTTTCTTGGAGGATTTTTATTGTTTCATGTCTTAAATTTAAGTCCTTTATCCATCTTGAATCAATTTTTGTGAGTGGGGAAAGGTGTGGGTCCAGTTTCAGTCTTTTACATGTAGACATCCAGTTCTCCCAACACCATTTATTGAATAGGGAGTCTTTCCCCCAAGGTATGTTCTTGTTTGGTTTATCGAAGATTAGGTGGTTGTAAGATGCTAGCTTCATTTCTTGGTTTTCAATTCGATTCCAAGTGTCTATGTCTCTGTTTTTGTGCCAGTACCATGCTGTCTTGACCACTATGGCTTTGTAGTACAGACTAAGATCTGGTATGCTGATGCCCCCAGCTTTATTTTTATTACTAAGAACTGCCTTAGCAGGCGGCGCCTGTGGCTCAGTCGGTAGGGCACTGGCCCCATATACCGAGGGTGGCGGGTTCAGGCCCACCCCCGGCCAAACTGCAACCAAAAAATAGCCGGGCGTTGTGGCGGGCGCCTGTGGTCCCAGCTGCTAGGGAGGCTGAGGCAAGAGAATCACTTGAGCCCGGGAGTTGGAGGTTGCTGTGAGCTGTGTGAGGCCACGGCACTCTACAGAGGGCCATAAAATGAGACTCTGTATCTACAAAAAAAAAAAAAAAAAAGAACTGCCTTAGCTATATGGGTTTTTTTCCAGTTCCATACAAAACACAGAATCATTTTCTCCAAATCTTGAAAGTATGATGTTGGTATTTTGATAGGAATGGCATTGAGTAGGTAGATTGCTTTGGGAAGTATAGACATTTTAACAATGTTGATTCTTCCCATCCATGAGCATGATATGTTCTTCCATTTGTTAATATCCTCTGCTATTTCCTTTCTGAGGATTTCATAGTTTTCTTTATAGAGGTCCTTCACCTCCTTCATTAGGTATATTTCTAGGTATTTCATTTTCTTTGAAACTATGGTGAAGGGAGTTGTGTCCTTAATTAGCTTCTCATCTTGACTGTTATTGGTGTATACAAAGGCTACTGACTTGTGGACATTGATTTTATATCCTGAAACATTACTGTATTTTTTGATGACTTCTAGGAGTCTTGTGGTTGAGTCTTTGGGGTTCTCTAAGTATAAGATCATGTCATAAGCAAAGAGGGAGTGTTTGACCTCCTCTGCTCCCATTTGGATTCCCTTTATTTCCTTGTCTTGCCTAATTGTATTGGCTAGAACTTCCAGCACTATGTTGAATAGTAAAGGTGACAGAGGACAATCTTGTCTGGTTCCAGTTCTAAGAGGAAAAGCTTTCAGTTTTACTCCATTCAGTAAAATATTGGCTGTGGGTTTGTCATAGATAGCTTCAATCAGTTTTAGAACTGTGCCACCTATGCCTATACTCTTCAGTGTTCTAATTAGAAAAGGATGCTGGATTTTATCAAATGCTTTTTCTGCATCTATGAGAGGATCATGTGATCTTTATTTTTGCCTCTGTTAATATGGTGGATAACGTTTATGGACTTGCGTAAACCAGCCCTGCATCACTGGGATGAAGCCTACTTGATCATGATGAATGACTTTGTTGATGATAAGCTGTAATCTATTGGCTAGGATTTTGTTGAGAATTTTTGCATCTATATTCATGAGTGAGATTAGTCTGAAATTCTCCTTTTTGTTCGGGTCTTTTCCTGGTTTTGGTATCAGGGTGATGTTTGCTTCATAAAATGTGTTGGGGAAGATTCCTTTTTCCTCAATTTTTTGGAATAATTTCTGCAGTACAGGAATATCTTCCTTGAAGGTTTGATAGAATTCTGGTGTGAAGCCATCTGGACCAGGTCATTTTTTGGTTGGAATATTTTTTATTGTTTCTTTGATCTCAGTGCTTGAAATTGGTCTGTTCAGGAGCTCTATTTCTTCCTGGCTAAGTCTAGGGAGAGGGTGTGATTCCAAATATTGATCCATTTCCTTCACATTGTCAAATTTCTGGGCATAGAGTTTCTGGTAGTATTCAGAGATGATCTCTTGTATCTCTGTGGGATCAGTTGTTATTTCCCCTTTATCATTTCTGATTGAGGTTACTAGAGATTTTACTTTTCTATTCCTCATTAGTCTGGCCAATGGTTTATCTATTTTATTTATTTTTTCTTTTCTTTTTTTTTATTGTTGGGGATTCATTGAGGGTATAATAATATTTTATTTATTTTTTCAAAAAACCAACTCCTTGTTTCATTAATTTTCTGAATGATTCTTTTGTTTTCAATTTCATTGATCTCTGATTTGATTTTGGATATTTCTTTTCTTCTACTGAGTTTAGGCTTAGATTGTTCTTCTTTTTCCAATTCCATAAGATGGCTTGTGAGATTGTTGATGTGCTCTCTTTCTGTTTTTCGAATGTAGACATCTAAAGCAATGAATTTTCCTCTCAAAACTGCTTTTGCAGTATCCCACAGGTTTTGGTAGCTTGTGTCTTCATTGTTGTTATGCTCAAGGAAGTTAATGATTTCCTGTTTATTTTTTCCTGCACCCATCTGTTATTCAACAGAAGATTGTTTAATTTCCATGCCTTTGTGTGGGGTCGAGCGTTTTTGTTAGAGTTGAGTTCCACCTTTAGGGCCTTATGGTTTGAGAAGATACACGGTAAAATTTCAGTTCTTTTGATTCTGTTGGTATTTGTTTTGTGTCCCAGGATATGATCAATTTTGGAGAATGTTTCATGGGGTGATGAGAAGAATGTATATTCTTTATCTTTGGGATGGAGTGTTCTATATGCATCTATCAAGCACAGTTGTTCTAGGGTCTCATTTAAATCTCTTATATCTTTGTTTAATTTCTGTTTAGAGGATCTGTCCAGCTCTGTAAGAGGAGTGTTAAGGTCCCCTGTTATTATGGTATTATCAGATATCATATTGCTCAGACTGAGTAAGGTCTGTTTCAAGAATCTGGGAGCATTTAAATTGAGTGCATAAATATTTAGAATTGAAACGTCTTCTTGTTGTATTTTTCCCTTGACCAATATAAAGTGACCATCTTTGTCTTTTTGACTTTAGTTGCTTTAAATCCACATGTATCTGAAAATAAGATCGCAACTCCTCTTTTCTTCTAAATTCCATTTGCCTGAAAAATTGTCTTCCAACCCTTGACTTGGAGCTTTAATTTGTCTTTTGAAGCCAGGTGTGTTTCTTGCAGACAGCAAATGGATGGCTTGTGTTTTTTAATCCAGTCAGCTAATCTGTGTCTCTTCAGTGGGGAGTTCAAGCCATTAACATTTATTGAGATAATTGATAAGTGTGGTAGTATTCTATTCGTCTTATTTTGTGAGAGTCCATTGCTTAGTTTTATCTTTTGCATCAGTGTGGAGGTTAGGTTCTGTCCTTTAATTTCTGAGTTCTTACTTTGCTGCTGATCCATTGTGGTGGTCAGTGTGCAGAACAGGGTGAAGTATTTCCTGTAGAGCTGGTCTTATTGTGGCGAATTTCCTCAATGTTTGTGTATCCGTAAATGATTTGATTTCTCCATTAATTTTTAAGCTTAGCTTAGCAGGGTACAGAATTCTGGGCTGGAAATTGTTCTGTTTAAGTAGATTAAAGGTAGATGACCATTGTCTTCTTGCTTGGAAAGTTTCATTAGAGAAGTCTGCAGTCACTCTGATGGATTTGCCCCTATATGTCAACTGGCGCTTACTCCTGGCAGCTTGCAGAATCTTTTCTTTTGTCTTGACTTTGGACAGATTTATCACAATGTATCTTGGAGAAGCTCAGTTAGAGTTGAGGCGACCTGGGGTCCGATATCCCTCTGAAAGCAGTGTGTGACTCTTTGGTGATATTTGGGAAATTTTCTTTTATAATATTCTCTAGTATGGCTTCCATTCCTCTGGGGCATTCTTCTTCCCCTTCTGAGATTCCTATAACTCGTATGTTGGAACGCTTCATAAAGTCCCATAATTCTGACAGTGAACGTTCTGCTTTCTCTCTCTTCTTTTCTGCCTCTTTTACTATCTGAGTTATCTCAAGAACTTTGTCTTCTACCTCGGAAATTCTCTCTTCTGCATGGTCTAACCTATTGCTGATACTTTCCATTGCGTCTTTAAGTTCCCTAATTGACTGTTTCAGTTCCTTCAGCTCTGTTATATCCTTTTTATATTCTTCATATCGTTCATCTCTGATTTGATTCTGTTTTTGGATTTCCTTTTGGTTATTTTGCACTTTATTAGCAGTTTCCTTCATTGTTTCCATCATTTCTTTCATTGTTTTCAACATATGTATTCTAAATTCCCTTTCTGTCATTCCTAACATTTCTGTATAGGTGGAATCCTCTGCAGTAGCTACCTCATGGTCCCTTGGCGGGGTTGTTCTGGACTGGTTCTTCATGTTGCCTGGAGTTTTCTGCTGATTCTTCCTCATGAGTGATTTCTTTTATCTGTTTCCTTGCCCTAATTTTCCTTTCACTTCCTCTGGCTCTTTAAGTTCTCGTGCCTGTGGACTAAGGGTTCGATGAGTCCTTATGGTACAGGACCAGAAGGGTGAGAAGGTTGAAGAGCAAGAAAGGGATGAAAGAAAGGAGGACCGAGTAATAAGGAAAAAAAAAATAGAGAAAGGAGAGGGGGTGGGTAAAAGGAATATTGACAAAAAGAAGAGAGGCACAGAAAGAGGTAGACAGAGCAATATAGGTGTACAGTAGGGTACTTTGACACAACTTTAAAGAAAATCCACCTTCTGGGGGTGCCCAGTTGGGTGGTTCCCTTGAGGTCAGCAGCTCTTTGCTAACCTGGTCAGACACAGTACCCCACCTCCACCAAGTAGAGAGGAAAGACAAAAATGCTATAAATCAAACCAAAACAACCAAACAGAAAACTTTACGGGATAAAATTGGGTGAAAAACGAAATAATAGCGGTGGAAACAGTAGCAAAAATGAAGTTCTAGTTATTGAAAAAGGCAGCAATGGGAAATTATAATTAAACTAGAAAAATTGAGAAAGAAAAACGATCTGTATGGAGAAGGTTGAAATTAAAAAACAAAACAACATCAACAACATCAAAATAAACAAAAAAACAACCAAACCAAAAAAAAAAAAAAAAAAAAGAACACAACTAAAAACAAAGCAGTATGTCCATGTTTTTGAATATTGTCTGGGCAACACGTGGTCTTCTGGGGTATGAGATGTTAATCACAGTTCTGATATGACTGGAGGCTGCTGATTTCTCAAACCCCAGCAGGTAGACACCCTAAATCTCTCTTCAGCCCACTTAAAAGGCACTTTGAACTTGTAAACTTGCTGAGCAGAAGCTTTCCCAGGAAAGTGCTTGTCACTGGAATCACTGCTGAAGTGGCTATCCACTTATCCAGTGTGCCAAAACCAGTCTCACTCTGCCCCTGAGGGTCAGGGCTCTGAGGCTCCAAGACCCCACCCTTAGGCTATTCGGTTCCTAGGTTACCAGCTCCCACCCGGATTCTAGCTCTGCGACCCTGAGGGTGGAGCTTGCCGGGGCAGATCACTCACAATGGCTCCCTGTGGCCCACAGCCAAACACTATTAGCTCCATCTGGCTCAGCAGCTCAGACTGGGGCCCTAGACAATGGCCAAAGTTCTCCGCACTCCTGCTCAGGCTCTCCACAAGGCAGTTCAACTGAGTTCCAAGTCCAAAGACACCAAAACAGTTCACAGGTAAGGCCTTTCCGGTTTGCAGTGTTGCTGCTACTGAACTTACAGTTGTGGGCGAGTTTAGACTGATTGAACACATGCGACCACTTGCGGTTTTTCCACTGTTTTAGTCCTCCTCTTGGGGTCCAGAAGTCTCTCTGACTCCCTATATCCTCACAGGGGTGATGATAGGTAGATCCCACCAGCCAGAGATGCCTGGAGTCCTATCTCCCCAGACTCACGGTGCCCAGATGCAAGGAAGCTGTTACTCGGCCGCCATCTTGCTCTCCCCTCCTCTCCTGATTTTTAATCTGGTTGTTTATCTTATTTCTTCATGATGTTCTCCATGTATTCTGCATACTAATTCTATTCCATTATGTGGGTTGCAAATATCTGCTCAGTGGGTAGCCTTTTATTTTATATCTCTTTGTATATTATTTGTTGAAAGGAAGATCTAAATTTTATTGTCTAAATTTAACAATTATTTAATTTGTGATTTTTAGTTTCTGAGTCTTTTTTAAGAATACTTCCCAAGGCTGACTTCATAAAAAGTATATTTCTAGTTTTATTTTCTTCTAAAATTGTACCCTTCCCATTTATGTTCTTATCCCCTTTATGTCCTTCAAGCATAGGAAATTAGTTTGAATTTTTTTAAGAGACAAAGTCTCACTTTGAGGCCCAGGCTGGAGTGCAGTGGCATCACTACAGCTCAATGCAACCTCAAACATGTGAGCTCAAGTGATCCTCTCACTTCAACCTCCCAAAGTGCTAGGATTATAGATGTGAGCCACTACATTTGGCCTAATTTTAAACTTTTAAAAAAATTTTGCAACAATTTACTCTTGCATTAATAATGTTATATTTCAACTCATTGAATTTCAACCAATAGAATATATGAGGAAGCTTTTCACTCCAATGTATATTTTGTATGTTTACCTCAATTTAAAAATGAGTATCTCATCAATAAAATTATGAAGATAAAGTCTTGGAACTACCACCTTTGGTCAAGATGGAGAAATAAGGTCCAGATTTACCTTCTCACCTGTAGCAACTACAAAAATGTGGTGGAATTTATGAAATAATAACACTCAATATATTGGACATTGGCCAACAATACAGGCAGCCCACAGGTGAGAACAAAATAAGTTCTGTAGGTTTGCTCTTAAGTTGAATTTGTATGTAAGGTGAAACAGGTACATTTACTTATTACCTGTTAATAGCCTCCATTCATTAGAATAAGTAATCTGTTAGGTTCTTGTAACTTGGAGACTTATTGTAATAGCTTCTGTTTGCAAGTGTGCGTCGTATGTAAGTCAGATGTTTGTAACTCAGGGCCTGCCTGTATTCAAGATGGTGGCAACAATCCTTGAGAAACAGGAAACCTAGGAGTTGTGTGCTATAACTGCCCTGAGTTACTGTCTAGAGCAAGTTCACGTGTAAGGAATCTATGCAGAGCCCACCGGTTTTCCTTACTTGATGAGATGAAGCTGGGAGTCCAGGAAATTCAAGACAGCTTGAGTTCACAGAGCAGAGTGCCAGAGAGGAGAGAGGTGCAGGGAGAACCCGGAGACTTTCTGGGAGCACTCTTGGAGGATTCGGTGGACCATTGCTCAGCACTTGTAAGAAGAAACTACCTGATCCTGGGGTAAGAGGAGCCCAAGAGGAGGAGTGAGAACAGTGTCTGGAGCCAGAAATATGTCTGTTGCTGGTGAGCATTCAC
Source organism: Nycticebus coucang (assembly GCF_027406575.1). Classification (NCBI taxonomy): domain Eukaryota; kingdom Metazoa; phylum Chordata; class Mammalia; order Primates; family Lorisidae; genus Nycticebus; species Nycticebus coucang. Next base: position 84,860,453 of record NC_069796.1, read on the forward strand.
CTCTGAGCTATTCAGTGGACCTGGTTTGGTTCACCTGGCAAACTAGCAGATTCAGCTGAGTCAGTGGAAAATGAGAAAGCTGGGGTTCCAATATAGCAGAATGGAAGCAAGCGTTTATGTAAACTGAAGAAAAAGAGTAAAGCAAAGCATAGGTGGGCATAGACTTTCCCAGAGAGTGGAAGAGGGTCCCCGTGAGTGAGAGGAGGCCCCACTGAAGAGCAACACGCCCACATGAACACTTTCCTTCCAATTCTTCCTCCATTCATCTGTAAGAATTCCCAGTGGTTTCCCTCAGGCCTTCAGGCAGGGTGTCCTGGTTTCACTGGTTGTTGATTAACCTTACAGTTGTTACATGAATCCAATTTTCTTTACTCTGTACCAATAATTATTGTCATTTTACTAGTGATGGCATGGTGTCCGTTAGTCATGTTTTTGGCAACCATGGTGTACATTGTTCTGTGCCAGAGATCCTTGTCTTTGTTTTATAGGGGGAATCATTCACAGATTAGAGGTCATGTGTCACAGGCTAGAAGTCATTTTTACAGGAACAACACACACTTGGTTGACTAAGGCACACCCACCCAAGATTCTTCATTTGACTTCAGGGCCCTTTCCAACTTTCTTGTCCAGAAGGCCATAATTCTCTCCCACCTCCCTGTAGCTTCTTTAACCTCCTTTCATCCCTGAACAGTGTCTGCTCCCCTCCTAGTTTGTACTGTACAAACTCTTTAAGAAAAATAACACTGTCTTACTGGGAGCCAGGGTTAAGCCTTGTCCGGTTGATGCCTTTGCATAGAAGAGCTTCTCCTGCTTTTTGGCTGGTACTAAGCATCCGGGAAGTTAATCAGTGCAAAAAAAGAGGAAAATTTAACTAACAAAATCTTCTGTAAGTAATACCTAAATTTGTTTGAATGAGACAGACATAGCATGTTCAGTATGTCAGAAAATAAAGAGAAAGAAAATTTAGTTTCCAGACTGAAAAGAAAATGTGTGTTTTACTTAAGATTTTTGTTTGGGGGGATTCATTGTACAAAGAAAGGAATATGAGATGTATTAAGAGAGAGAATGATAACAATTTATTAACTATATTATTTATTTATTTATTTATTTTGCAGGTTCTGGCCAAGGCTGGGTTTGAACCCACCACCTCCAGTATATGGTGCCAGCACCCTACTCCTGTGAGCCACAGGCACCACCCCTATATTATTTTTCTTAAAATAATGACATATCCTGGCCAGGTGAGGTGGCTCATGCCTGTAATCCCAGTGCTTTGGGAGGCTGGAGGTTCATGGTCAGTCTAGGTAGCATAGTGAGACATTTCTCTACAAAGGAGAAAAAAAAATTCAAAATCATAGTTAAATAGCCAAAAGACCCCACATAAAAGGTTTGAATTTATGTGTATAAGTAAAACAAGTAAGTATAATTATATTCAAAAAATATTTGAAAAGTTAATTTTATTTTCTTCTGCTGTAGTATCATTCTATTTCAGCCACTGATTTGAATGCCATGCTTATATAATTAAAATAATATAGGCTTATTATAATTAATAGATGTGGAAGATAGAGTGACTTCATGTCAGATGCTAATTCACCATATTGACTTCTAATTAAGCCCTTGTTCTGGGAATGCTTCCAAGATTTCTACTTTAGTATTACCATAAATCCTGCTGTTGGGTCAAAACAACCTTGACAATCAACCCTATTCTTAGGCAGATTCGCAGCACTCTTGCCCTACCCAGAGGGGTCAACTTTAATTACTCTACTATTTCCTCCCCTATGGTATATAAGTTCTGGGTCTGGGAGTAAGGAAGGGATGAGGGGGACCCATCATCTTGTCTGGTCTGACAGCTGCTGCCCGGATGGCTTATTTTCATAGGTCCTTAATAAATGTTCATTTCTGAGAAACTGGATTCGTTAGCCTCTTTCTTTAGCCTCTCAGCTTCCTAGGCCTTTGTGGATAGGTTTGTGTAGATGTGCTAACTGCAGAATAATAGATAAATCCAGAAAGTTATAAAAAAATCAATATCATGTTCATTATTATTGAGTAATAAGATCACCACCTAATAAGCATTGTTCACGTTTTAATGAATTGCCGTCCTTTTTTTCCCCTTTTTTTTTGTCCAGAGTCTCACTCTGGTGCCCAGGCTAGAATACAGTGGTATCATCATAGCTCACTGCAACTTCAAACTCCTGGACTCAAGTGATCCTCTTGTCTCAACCTCCTAAATAGCTAGGACCACAGGTGTCTGTCACAATACCCAGCTAGTTTTTTTCTCTTGTTCAGGCTGGTTTGAACTCCTGTGCTCAAGAGATCTTCCTGCCTTGGCCTTCCAGAATGCTAGGATTATATGAATTTCCTTTTTATCATAATTCAGTGAATACATACATGCAAATGCACACGTACACTCACAGTACATTGAAGAGCAGGCCCTGGTTGGCCATTAGCTACAAAAAGAACAACAGCGAACTCCTCTCAAAACAAAAACAAACTGTTAAAAGCTCAACACTCAAATATGGAAAAGAAGGAGACGTTAAGAACATTTAGACTATAGTGTTTTTCAACTGTGAAGTATGTCTATTCTTTTTAAATAATCCTGGTAATTAAATGACATTACTTAAAAATGTTCTTTCTGCTCTGTTTTTTTTTTGATCACAAACATAAGGATAAATTTATATCTTTTACTTCCTTTATACATTAAACCAAATGGAAATTTACTTTTCTGTCCCAGTTAGGAGTTGCTGTGTAGGAGCTAAAAGGCTCTGACCACTACTATCCAATTTTCATATTGCATTTTCTCTCTCAACTATGGATTTTAGAATTTCCTCGAGTTTTATAATTTACATTTACTTGCAATTAAATTTTTATTTAACTCATGTCTTTATGGGCTGTGGGTCTTTCTATACTAACACTTTCCTACTGTTCTCTCTTGGCCTCAGCGTTTCTGTTCCCTATTGCCTTGTCATCGTCACAGTCTACTTTCTGCTCTCTGTTCTACAGGCCTCCTGTGCATAGTACCAAGCATGTGTTTAAAATCGAATTACAGCTCCCCTTCAATCTGATTCTCTTAATTACATGATCATCTTTACAATGTCTGTTGCCAGGATGATGGACTAGTGGCTTGGGGCACACAGGGGTGTACTGTTGAGATGTCATCCAGACACGACTTCCACTAAAGACAGAAACATGCCATACGTGACTCATATCTTCCTGTTGTATATGAATTCTCTGAGAAGTTTAAGGGATGTTAGAATTGCACAGACACAATCAACAGTGATTTCACACATTTGTTTAGGAATAAGAACTGGCTGCTGTTGAAATAAACCCAATGGGGAATTCAATCCAGGTCTTTCTAGCACAATCCTAGATGATTATTGGGTGAGTCATGAAAACCTACAATTTTTGATTGTGTCTTTAAATGTATTTGCTTAAAAGACATAGAAGTTATGCTAGTTTGCTTTCTCTTGCTTGGATTGTCCATTGGAGCAGAGGGCACAGATCAAACACTGGAGAACTCGCAGCTTTGGGAGCTCTTGCTGCAGTCAAGACAAGGGCGTCTCTTCCGTTTTAGGTACAACAATTTTCCTGGCTATGGTGCATAGTAGAAACTTAATGAACTTAAAGAATATTAAATGGGATAAAGAGCAATAAAAGTGTGGTAGACTTTATTAAAAACATGTTGTTGTTCAAGTACCCTGTTTTCCCAAAAATAAGACAGTGTCTTATTTTAAGATGTGCTCCCAAAGATGCACTAGGTCTTATTTTCAGGGGATGTCTTATCTTTCCTGTAAATAGGTCTTATTTTCGGGGGATGTCTTATTTTCGGGAAAACAGGGTAGATAACAAAAAGGTTTCTTAAGGTAGTTCTTGGTAGGAGCGGCAGTGAAGGTAGCATAAATCTAAAGCTCTCATCAAATCCTTTAACAAAGCAATAAAAGATGTGGAGGAGAAAAAAGGAGGGGCAGTGGTGTTTGTAAAATTGATATAAAACCACCACCAAGAGGAGGAAGTTTGCTTTCTGTGAAAAAAAGTACAAAAGTGTACTGGTATATAAGAGAACTAAATATCAGTGCTTCAAAGTACATGTAGTATACATGAGGTCTGACAATTAAATTTGCTAACTTGCCACTGTGCTTTCATTGGCAGAACTGTACAACCAACTCAGTTTGGTTTTATAACCTTGGTATACTGATGTCTCACAGTTGTGTTCATGTCAACATGGGTGGTGTCTTGTGGAGTGGCGTTTGTTATTGTTGTTGTATGCTTTTGTGTGTCATGATAAGAATGCGGGAGCTTGAATTACAGCAATGAAAAAACATTTGTAACTTTCTTGTTAAACTTGGCAGGAACAGAAGTGAAATCAGAAACATGTTAGTCCAAGTTATGGGGATAACAGCATGAAGAAAACAGCAGTATAGAAATGGAGGAAATGTTTTTTTGAGGGGAGAGAAAGCAATACTGATGAAGAGATGACAGGAGGCCAGTAACAAGCAGAACTGATGAAAACTGCCCCTTCTCTTGCAAAAAGTCATCAAACTGGCTGTTAAAATTACTGGCTGACTCTGAGAAGCCTGGCAGACAAAAGAAACATCACAGAGAAACCATGTGGAAAATCGTAACTAAAAATCTTGGCAAGAAAAAGGTATGGTTCTTGCATCACAACAATGCACCAGCTCACACGGCACTGTCTGTGAGGGAGTTTTTCACCAGTAAACAAATAACTGTATTGCAGCACCCTCCCTATTCATCTGATCTGGTCCCTAATGACTTTTTTCTTTTCTTCTTTTCTCTTTTCTTTTCTTGTCTTTCTTTCTTTCATTCTTTCTTTTTTTTTTTTTATAAGAGGAAGGGCTTTATTTACCAGCTGGGAGCTTACAGCATAGAATTACAAATGGCCACGCTCCCTGACTGGCTTGGTCTTTCCCTTTTTATCGACAGTCAAAAAGTTCCATCCCATAGGTACCCTTCTCATTGGCCAATTTGAATCAAGTGGGAGATGCAATTCCAGCCCCTACAGAACTACAGGATTTCACAGAACCTGGAGTTCTAGGAAGTTAGATTTACAAATTCCTAAGAGCTGAGTCACCATGGAGAAGACCCTGCAGGTGTATCCTTGTGGTCTCCTTGAGAAGACCTGTTCTAAACCTCACCCTTCTCGGGTATCCTCTCTCATTCCCCACTTTTGAGACTTCAATATGTTTTAATTTGGGGTCTCAATATCAGCTCACTTCTGCAGGTGCTGATCTTAATGACTTTTCAGCACTGACATTTTAGGGACTGTGACTCTTCTTGGGTTCTTTACTCAGGCCTTCCTTAATAGTACAGCAGTGGTGGGTTAATATATATACGAGTTCTTACTTTTCCCTGTGTGACATTCCCCCCTCCCCTTTTCCCAAAGTCCAAAGTCCAATTAAGACAAGTCCCTTGAGGAGTTTCCCCAGACTTCAGCCATGCATTGACCATCCAGCTCCTAGTATGTGGCTGGAGCAGGGCATGTTGACTATCTTAAAAGTTACCTTTACTTTCCAAGGGTCAGTGAAGCTCTATTCAGCCAGCTGTGATGACTCCAGGTTAAGACTCCTTTCACCTTCAATGCCATGCATGTGGTCAGGATGATGGTGTAAAGTCCTTTTTACCTTAGTTTGAGGGGGACTGGAGTTTGGATCCTGGACCTAGACTTGGTCCCCTTGATCCTCCAGAGAGAAAGAATGTACAGACACAAAAGACTAAACAGAGAATCCCTCAGTAACAGAGTGGAGCAAGCAGAAGAAAGGATTTCTGACATTGAAGATGAAGCTTTTGAACACTCCCAAACTCTCAAAGAGGAAGAGAAATGGAGAGCAAAAACAGATCACTCTCTCAGAGAGCTCTGAGATAATTCGAAGAAGGCTAATATTTGCCTCATAGGAATCCCTGAAAGTGATGAAGTGGCTTCGCAAGGCACAGAGGCTCTTCTCCATGAAATTATGAAAGAGAATTGTCAAGATATGCCAAAAGATTCTGAAATTCAGATAGACAGTTTCAGAACCCTAGTACGGTTCAACCCGAATAAGACATCCCCCAGGCACATCATAATTAACTTCACAAAAGTTAATATGAAGGAGAAAATTTTGAAAACAGTCAGATGTAAGGAAACCATAACCTACAAAGGGAAGAATATTAGAAAGACTACAGATCTCTCTGTTGAAACCTTTCAAGCCAGAAGAGGATGGCCATCGACTTTTAATCTCCTAAAACAAAATAACTTTCAACCCCAGATCCTGTATGCAGCTAAACTGAGTTTCATTTATGATGGAGAAATTAAATACTTTAATGACATTCACATGTTGAAGAAATTTGTGATAACTAAACCAGCTCTCCAGGATATTCTCAGACCTACCCTCCATAATGACCAGCATAATCCTCTACCACAAAAGTAAACTCGCTCAGAAACTTTTGATCAAACTCCAACTTCCACAGTGGCAAAAGGATTAAAAATGTCCACTGGACTTTCAAAAATCTCGAAACCCAAAATTTCACCAGACTTATCAATATTCTCCATTAATGTGAATGGCTTAAACTGTCCTCTAAAGAGGCACAGGTTGGCTGACTGGATACAAAAACTCAGGCCATATATCTGCTGCATACAAGAATCTCATCTTACCTTAAAAGATAAATATAGACTCAGGGTGAAGGGATGTTCATCCGTATTTCAGGGTGACTCAGGGTGAAGGGCTGTTCATCATATTTCAAATGGAAATCATAAAAAAGCAGGTATTGCAATCTATTTGCAGATACAATAGGCTTTAAACCAACAAAAGTAAGGAAGGATAAGAATAGTCACTTCATATTTGTTAAGGGTAAAACTCAATATGATGAGATTTCAATTATTAATATTTATGCACCCAACCAGAATGCGCCTCAATTTATAAGAGAAACTCTAACAGACATGAGCAACTTGATTTCCTCCAGCTCCATAATAGTCAGAGATTTCAACACTCCTTTAGCAGTGTTGGATAGATCCTCCTAATAAGAAGCTGAGCAAAGACATTTTAGATTTAAACCTAACCATCCAACATTTGGATTTAACAGACATGTACAGAACATTTTATCCCAACAAAACTGAATACACATTCTTCTCATCAGTCCATGGAACATATTCCAAAATCGATCACATCTTAGGTCACAAGTCTAACCTCAGTAAATTTAAAGGAATAGAATTATTCCTTGCATCTTCTCAGACCACCATGGAATAAAAGTTGAACTCAGTAACAACAGGAATCTGCATACTCATACAAAAACATGGAAGTTAAATACCCTTATGTTGAAGGATAGCTGGGTCATAGACAAGATTAATTAATCGAAGAAAATTACCAAATTTTTGGAATAAAATGACAATGAAGACACAAATTATCAGAACCTCTGGGATATCTCAAAGGCAGTCCTAAGAGGGAAATTTATAGCACTGCAAGCCTTCCTCAAGAGCATGGAAAGAGACGAAGTTAACAACTTAATGGGACATCTCAAGCAACTGGAAAAAGAAGAACATTCCAACCCCAAACCCAGTAGAAGAAAAGAAATAACGAAAATTAGAGCAGAATTAAATGAAATTGAAAACAAAAAGATTATACAACATATCAATAAATCAAAAAATTGGTTTTTTGAAAAGGTCAATAAAATAGATAAGCCTCTGGCTAACCTAACCAGGAAAAAAAGTAAAATCTCTAATTTCATCAATCAGAAATGACAAAGACAAAATAATAACAGACTCCTCAAAAATTCAAAAAATCCTTATTGAGTAGTATAAGAAACTTTATTCTCAGAAATATGAAAATATGAAGGAGATTGACCAATACTTGGAAGCATGTCACCTTCCCAGACTTAGCCATAATCAAGTGGAAATGTTGAATAGGCCCATATCAAGTTATGAAATAGCATGAATCATACAAAATCTCCCTAAAATGAAAAGCCTGGAACCAAATGGCTTCACGTCAGAATTCTATCAAACCTTTAAAGAAGAACTAGTACCTATGTTACTTAACCTTTTCCAAAATATAGAAAATGATGGAATTCTACCCAACACGTTCTATGAAGCAAACATCACCCTGATCCAAACCAGGAAAAGACCCAACAAGAAAAGAAAATTAGAGACCAATATCACTAATGAATATTGATGCAAAAATATTGAACAAGATCCTAATAAACAGAATCTAGCAACACATCAAACAAATTATACATCATGACCAAGTCGGTTTTATCCCAGGGTCTCAAGGCTGGTTCAATATACATAAATCTATAAATATAATTCAACACATAAACTAATTAAAAAACAAAGACCACATGATTCTCTCAATTGATGCAGAAAAAGCTTTTGATAATATCCAGTATCCCTTCATGGTCAGAACACTTAAGAAAATTGGTATAGAAGAGACATTTCTTAAACTGATAGAGGCCATCTACAGCAAACACAAAGCCAATATTGTAGTGAATGGGGTTAAATTGAAATCATTTCCACTCAGTTCAGGAACCAGGCAAAGTTGCCCGTTGTCTCCATTGCTCTTTAACATTGTAATAGAAGTTTTAGCCATCGCAATTAGGGAGGAAAAGGCAATCTACATAGGGTCAGAAGAGATCAAACTTTCACTCTTCGCAGATGACATGATTGTATATCTGGAAAACACCAGGAATTCTACTACAAAACTCTTAGAAATGATCAAGGAATACAGTAGCATCTCAGGTTACAAAATCAACATCCATAAATTGGTAGCCTTTATATATATCAACAATAGTCAAGCTGAAAAAACAGTCAAGGACTCTATTCCATTCACAGTAGTGACAAAGAAGATGAAATATTTGGGAGTTTAACAAAGGACATAAAAGATCTGTATAAAGAGAACTATAAAACTCTAAGAAAAGAAATAGCTGAAAATGTTAATAAATGGAAAAACATACCATGCTCATGACTGGGAAGAATCAACATTGTTAAAATGTCCATACTACCCAAAGCAATATACAATTTTAATGCAATCTCTATTAAAGCTCCACTATCACACTTTAAAGATCTCAAAAAAATAATACTTCGTTTTATATGGAATCAGAAAAAACCTCGAATAGCCAAGACATTACTCAGAAATAAAAACAAAGCAGGAGGAATCATGTTACCAGACCTCAGATTATACTATAAGTTGATAGTGATCAAAATAGCATGATACTGGCACAAAAACAGAGAGGTGGATGTCTGGAACAGAAAAGAGAACCAAGAGATGAACCCAGCTACTTACTGTTATTTGATCTTTGACAAGACAATTAAAAACATTCAGTGGGGAAAAGATTCCTTATTAAACAAATAGTGCTGGGTGAACTGGCTGGCAACCGTAGAAGACTGAAACTGGACCCACACCTTTCACCATTAACTAAGATAGACTCTCACTGGATTAAAGATTTAAACTGAAGATGTGAAACTATAAAAATACTAGAAGAAAGTGCATGGAAAACTCTTGAAGAAATTGGCCTGGGTGAATATTTTATGAGGAGGACCCTCCGGGCAATTGAAGCAACATCAAAAAATACACTACTGGAAGAAAAAATACACTACTGGGACCTGATCAAACTAAAAAGCTTCTGTACAGTCAAGAACACAGTAATTAAAGCAAGCAGACAGCTCTCTGAATGGGAGATGATATTTGCAGGTTATGTCTCTGACAAAGGTTTACTAACCAGAATCCGCAGAGAACTCAAATTTATTAGCAAGAAAAGAACAAGTGATCCCATCTCAGGGTGGGCAAGGGACTTGAAGAGAAACTTCTCTGAAGAAGATGGGTGCACAGCCTACAGACATATGAAAAAATGCTCATCATCCTTAATCATCAGAGAAATGCAAATCAAAACTACTTTGAGATATCATCTAACTCCAATAAGATTAGCCCATATTGCAAAATCCCCAAACCAGAGGTGTTGGCATGGATATGGAGAAAAGGAACACTTCTACACTGCTAGTGAGAATGCAAACTAATACGTTCCTTTAGGAAAGATGTTTGGAGAACACTTAGAGATCTAAAAATAGACCTTCCATTCGATCCTACAATTCTACTAGGAAGAACACCCAGAATTCCAAAAATCACATTATAACAAAAATATTTCTATCAGAATGTTTATTACAGCCCAATTCATAATTGCTAAGTCATGGAAAAAGCCTAAGTGCCCATCGATCCATGAATGGATTAATAAATTGTGGTATATGTACACCATGGAATATTATGCAGCCTTAAAGAAAGATGGAGACTTTACCTCTTTCATGTTTACATGGATGGAACGGAACATATTCTTCTTAGTAAAGTATCTCAAGAATGGAATAAAAGTATCCAATGTACTCAGCCCTACTATGAAACCAATTTATAGCTTTCATATATAGTTTCATATAACCCAACTATAACCTAAGAATATGGGGAAGAGGGAGAGGGAGGGGAGGGGGAATATGGGCGGAGGGAAGGTAATTGGTGGGACCACACCTACAGTGCATCTTACAAGGGTACATGTGAAACTTACTAAATGTAGAATATATGTCTTAACACAATAACTAAGAAAATGCCAGGAAGGCTATGTTAATCAGTGTGGATGAAAATTTGTCAAATGGTATATAAAACCAGTGTACAGTGAAAAAAAAAAACAAAAAAAATTATTAAAAAATATAAAGAAAAGGAAAAATAGACAATTCTATAATTTTAGTTGGAGATTGCAATACTCATTTCCCGTAATTGAGGAAACAAATGGAAAGAAAATGTATAAGAATAAATACTTATTTGGAATGGCAAAAAAAAAAAAAAATACTAAACAGAACACAATTAAATTATCCAAGTGGAGATTTTCCTTGCTACTCTTTCTAGGGGGTTTGTCCATTCAATTCAGTCTTTCCCAGTTCTTTTAGGAGTTCCTGCTAAATTGGAGAGTTACCAGGTGTTACAGGTGTTACCAGTGGCAAAGCCCATATCCAATTAAGCTTTGCTTCCTGGCAGAGTTTACCATTTTGTTTTTGTGATCCTATTTATGCACTTTACTCTGTCTGAGCTTTGAGGCTTATAAGTTATATATAATTTTCAGGTAATATTTAAAGCTTTAGCTTATTATTTTCACTATTTTTGTCATGAAGGCTAGCCCATTGTCAAATTTAAACCAGAGTGTCAACCTAAACCATGGGATAATTTCTCTCGGTTAAGAGAAATTGTCTTCCATACAGTCATGCCCAGTCTCTCTTCCACTGACTGGAAGGAGCGTGGCTGGGTTCAGGGTGTTCTTGCATTAGAGAGCCAAAATGTCCCTAATGTTCATTAAAGTGACCACAGAGTGGGGTACTTTCACTCTGAGATCCTGCCCTAGAGTCAGCTTATCAGCTTCTTGCAAAAGGAGAGTTGTAGTGGCTAGAGCCCATAAGCATGGTGGCCATCCTTTTGCCACTCCATCCAACTGCTTAGAGAGGTAAGCTACAGGTCTTGGTCAGGACCCAACCAGCTGAGTTAACACATCTACAGACATCTTTTCTCTCTCTGAGACATACACAGTGGAGGGCTTGGCCAAGTCAGGCAGCTCCAAAGCAGGTGCAGTCAGCAGGCTCATCTTTAGCTGGGAGAACGTGTGTTCCTGTTCTCCTCCCCATTCTAAGGGCTCTCCTTCCTCTCCTTTAGTTGCCTCATACAAGGGCTTAGCCAAGATGGCAAAGTTGGGGATCCAAAGATGACAGAAGCTGACTGTGCCTAAGAATTCCCAAACCAGCTTGCAGCTCATGGGGGGTGGGGAAGCGATTAATGACCTGCCTGTGTTCCATGCTTAGATTCCTCTACCCCTGCTGGATAGTAAATCCTAGATAACATACTTGCTACTGGCAAATCTGGGCTTTTTATTTAGACACTTTATAGTCTAAATGTCGTAAAAGACAGTCTGTGCCTCGGTCGCAGCCCTCTAGGGTAGGGCACCATAACAGGAGGTCATCAACATATTGGAGCAGTACACATCCTAATTCCTCAGCCTGGAATTTCTGGAGGTCATGAGCCAGTGTTTCTCCAAAAATTGTGGGTATTTTGAATGCCTGTGGCAACCTGGTCCATGTGTACTGGATCGCAGTTTCCATGTCTGGTCTCTCCCACTGGAAAGCAAACAGCCTCTGGCTTCCCAGAGCCAGCCTTACACTAAAAAAGGCATCTTTTAAGTCCAGGCAAGTGGGCCACTTGGCTTCTGCTGACAGTAGACTCAGCAGAGTATACTGATTAGGCACAGTAGTATGCAGTGTTACAGTTACACCATTTGCCGGGAAATTCTGATTTTAGATTTTAATTTTTGCTGAGGTATCTATATAGACACAGTAGATAACATTTAATACTGCACAATTTTTTCCACTGTAGCCAACAGGTGACCTTTGTTGAGTCTTAAGGCTTCAGAGCAAATATGGCTACTGTATATAATTCTATACTCTTTGGTCAGTCTCTTAGTCCATTTAACAGATCAGTTTAGTAAAACAGTTATGTCTCATTTTATGAGTTGACAACAGTATAGACAAGGCTTGGATCTAGTACAGTGGGCCACAGCCTCTTTTCTCCTTGAATCATTTTTCTCTTTCTAATTTCTCTCTTTACTAAAGACAAACTATAGTAGAACTAACTTAGTTGCCAAAATAAACTGTACTTTCAGTATACTGGGTCTGATTATTTGCATAAAGTGCAGTAAGAATAATTAGTTATTAGTTATCAAGGCTCTTCTTTCCTTTAAAATTGGCTTTGCTGGAACCTTTTATAAGGAATCTCAGGCTGGATTTTCTTGAAAAAGCCCAGATTTCATCTGTGCCATTAGATACCTGTATGTATTTGGTAAATTCCTCTTTTTTTAAGGTCCCCAAGCACATTTTGATTACCAGACCCATCAGCAAGTGACCTTCATTATTTACCATAGATCAGGAAATGTTACTGATGTGTATCTGGCCAGTTTTCCAAGGGGCTTTTTTATTGACCGTGTAAAGTCAACCTTAATTCCTTAACACAGTCTGGACACCTCTGGAAATGCTATTCCAGCCAAAGCCTTGGTAAAATAACCAATGCCTTCATCATGTCCTATAGAACAAAACAGATTCTTATTGAACTTATGCAAATAACTGTATTGTCAGAAATTAAGAATACTTACAAATGGCTTTCAAATTCTGGAGAAATTAAGGAGAGAGAAAAAATACATGTTTCAAATTCTTCTCATAAGTACATATACTGCTTGAAAAGCTACATATAGTTCAAAAGACAGAAAATGGTTTTCTTGACTTCTGGAAAACAGAACACAGACAGAATCAACAATATTTTGTGCAAAAAGTCCTAATAAACTAGCCCAGTTCCATGTAACTGATTTCTGTTCTGTTTGAAGTTAGGTTAACAATACTCATAGACATGTTAACTTTCCAATGAAAGTTCTAAATGTCTGCTTTTAGTCCAAAGGTATTCAATTTTCAAAGACATCAGGAATTTGAATTCAAGAGAATTCATTAGCCTCTCTTAATATGTCTTTTCTTTTTGGGGACAAACTTTGGACTCAGTTATAAAAAAAAACGCTTCCCTTTTTTAGATGAATTAAAATTATTACCAACAATATATGTTAGGACAGACGAATGCCTTATAGGTGAGGACAGACCAATGCTTTATACATTAGGACAAACAAATGCTTTATAATATTGGAACATATATATAATGATAACCCATACAAAATTAATCACCATTTCATATTTGACAATGTTTCCTATACATATTCAATAAATAGAGTAAGTTTAATTTGTTTTCCTATGACTTTCAGTGGTCTTAATATTTCAAGAAGACCAAATTTAGAGTTGTGTTTTTTGGATTTTTTTTCTTGTCCCAGGCCAAGTTCGAACCCACCAGCCTCAGTGCATGTGGCTAACACTGCAATCACTGTGCTATCAGCACAAAGCCCCAGATTTAGAGTTTTGATTTTGGAAGGTTTGTCAAATATCAAAGGCCTACAACATTAGTTCAAATAAGATTACAAGCTGGAAGATTTTAAAGGAAATACATAGTCAACTGGATCACATGTAAATTCTTTCACAAATTCCCTTTTATGAGCTTCATTTAACCTGCACAATCTACAAACATTCTAAACTTTCTTTAACTTTTGCCCTGCCTTTCACTTTATTACACAACCATTCTGTTTCAGGACAAAACTTATCACACAAAATTCTTTCTTTACACACTGCCATTTTCCTTTCTATCTAATTTCTCTTATTCTCAAAAACTCACTTCCCACAAAGCAAGATCTCAGTTTACTATGAAGTCACCCATTCACTCAGCCAAACTGATCATTAGAAGGTTTAAAAAGGCAAGAATGTTATCCTTTGACAAAGACTCAGTTTCCCCAATAATTTAAACAACCAAATGATTACATTTTACAAAGGAGAGACATTGTATGAAATATAACATTGATACAGGATTTTCCCACTCAGGGCTGGACAGGAAACTCCCATTTTTCAGGCTCAGGTGAGCTCAGACATCAGGCTCCTATCTCTAGGCACAAACATCTTGCAGGCCATACCCTCTGTGCCCTAGCAAGGTCATGAACAAAGCAGCCCCAAACATTTTGGATGGCTCCACCCTAACTAGGGAGCACACACCCTAATCCTTTCCCCAGACAAAAACTGCAGCAACAACCAAATAACCTTGCTCAAGGTGAGGGCCTGCATTCATTCATTTGCTAGAACACCCATTCAGTTTGTAAAGGTATCTTTCCATCTACCAAGTCCCAGCTAAAAGATCTCTCAGGGCCAATTATTTACCCCTAGACAAAGGACTCATGCAGGAAACCTCTGACCTGGGCCTCCTCCCCCCTTCCAGAGGCTGTTCACCTGGGAGACCTGCTGCAGATATGGATGCAGCCCTTTCCGGCACGAGATTTACACTCTCTCCCCCATATTTTCAAGGGCCATCCAGAGCTCACTGGACTGCCCAAACCACAACACTTTCCAAGGCACAGCCCCTCTTACCAATAGCTCTGGCACTCTCCACTCCCTCTGCATGCCCCTCAGTCCAACAAAATCCCATTTTATTACTGATCTGTGGCCTGTGGGCTCAATTCTCAAATTCCTGAGACCAAGAACTCCTGAAGAAATCCCAGTAACAAAACTGCAACGCAGTCATCCTTTCTAATATCTTTCCATTTCCCCCCAAGTCCCACATGGCCATGTGGCTGCCGCCAAAGACAGAAAGTGGAAAACCTGCAACTTCCAGTTTCTCTCAGAATAGCCAGGGGGCAAAGTTGGAGCAGGGAAGAAGGGGACACTCACATATTTGGGGGGGGTGTGGCAAAACCCCACCAATTGTTACCTATCACAGTCATTATCTGAGCACTCACGTGCACACAATTTCAACCCATTTCTTAACCTGGGCAGCCTCAATTTCCCACTCGAGCTGCTACTTAGCCATAGGAGGCAAACCAACATTTCCCTAGGCCCTGTGAAGGGAGGTCCAACTTCACCATCAGAGTTCTCTCAGTCACACCACATCCACACACTCTCACACACCTCTCAACAGACCTGCCGGTGATCTAATGCCCAAGGAGTTGATCAGGCTCCTTAAAACTGTAGTGGGATCCCCAGATCGATTATACCTTGCCTTAGATGTCTCTCTGAGTAGGTACCTGTTCCTGCATGCCAGTTCCTCCCGGTGTTTGACTCCTTGAAGACCCACCAATGGGGTCCTTTCTCAGCTCAGTTGAGGTGTCCACACAGGGAGGTCAAACTGCCTCAGTGGTTCATGTCGCCCAGGCCAATCAGGAGCCCCCACGTGAGTGCCCAGAGGATTGGCGGCAACTACCAGGTGCATGTTCTCTCCAAGGGTGATCTCGCTTCCCAGTCAGGGAACCAAAAAGGTTGCAGGAAGACGAGGCCCAATGGAGAGAAAGAGCACCCAAACACCATGTTTATAAGAGGAAGGGCTTTATTCACCAGCTGGGAGCTTACGACATAGAAGAATTCCAAATGACCATGCTCCAACTGTTATCTTTACCCAAAGATAAAGGAAATATTGAAACTAAGACATTTTGATGACATTCAGGACATCAAGGGTAACACAGTGACAGCTCTAATGGCCACTCCAGGAAAAGAGTTTCAAAATTACTTTCAAGGCTGGGCTAGGTGCTGGCTCCAGCACATAACTTCCCAAGGGGAGTAGTTGGAAGATGACTGTGTCAGTAACGAAGTATGCAGTACTTTTTCTAGGATGAGTTCATAAACTTAATTGTCAGACCCTTGTATAAATGATTCCTGTAACTCAACACAACAAAACAACTCAATTAAAAACGAGCAAAAAATTTGAAAGACCTTTCTCCAAATAACGTACACAAATGGTCAATAAGCACATAAAAAAATGGTCAACATCATTAGTCGTTAGAGAAATGCAAATCACAGCCACAGTAAGATACCACAGTCAGTAGGATGGTGGATATATATATATACATATGCATATATATACACATACAAACACACACACATCTAAAAAGGAAAATATCAGGTGCTGGCAAGGATGTGGAGGAATTGGAATACTCACGCCTCGCTGGTGGGAATGTAAAATGGTATAGCCACTTTAAAAACAGTTTGGCAATGTGTGATAAGTAGCCACTTCTCATATGACTCTGCAAGTATTTACCCAAGGAAAAGGAAAGCTTATAAAAACACACAAACCCACATAAAAAGGTATAGAGCTGCTTTACACATGACCAGCAAAAACTGGAAATAAACCACATGTCCCTCGAATGTGGAATGGATAAAGAAACTGAGGACATTCATACAACAGAACACCACTCAGTAAAAAGGAACATCCCTATTGATACAGAGAGCAACCTGGCTGAATCTCAAATGCACCATGCTAGAATAAAGAAGCAGACTGCAGAAAGGGACACATGGATTTATATGACACTCTGTAGACGGCAAAACTATAGGGAAGTTGAAAGTAGACAGTGAAACGGATAGCTCCGTGGTCATAGGTCACAGCAGCGCTGTTCACAATTGCCAAAAGGTGCCGACAACATCAATGTGTATCAACTGATAAGTGAGTGAATAAAATGTGGGATATACAAAAAAGGAAATATGACTCAGCCTTAAAAAGAAGGACGTTCTGACACATGCCATCACATGAATGAACTGTGAAGGTACAGGCTAAGTAAAAGGACAAATATTGTAGGATTCCACTCCTAAGTGGTTCCAGAATAGGAGCATTCATAAAGACAGAAAGCCCTTCAGAGATTATGAAGGGCTGGGAAGGAGGAAATGGGGAATTGCCTTTTAATGGGACAGAGTTTCTGCTTGAGATGATGAAAAAGTTCTGGAACAGATGGTGGTGATGGTTACACAGCATGATGTATGTAGTTAATGCCACCTCATCATACATTTTAAAATGGATAATATGTTAAATTATATATATTTTACCACTTTGATTTTTTAAAGTATGTGCAGAATGCAAGGAGACAGCCTCGGGAAGGAGCCTCCCCTGGAGCATTAGCAGAAAGGCAGGGCTGTGGATCAGGTTTGACAAGTAAAAGGGTATATCATACATATATATACTTACAGGATTTTCTCACCCAATACTAATGATTACAAAAGGAAAAACTGTAGCTTCACAGGGCAAAACCGGGCAGGCACCATCTTAACCAAGTGAACAACGTTAAAATTACCAGAAATTGGGATAAGTCAACACCACAAGCCTCCTGATGGATGATACAGTGATGAACTGTGAAGAATACAGTGTTACGGGGCGGCGCCTGTGGCTCAAAGGAGTAGGGCACCAGCCCCAAATACCAGAGGTTGTAGTTTCAAACCCAGCGCCGGCCAAAAACTGCAAAAAAAAAAAAAAAAAAAGAATACAGTGTTACTTCTGCAAGAGGAGAAGTAGGCCCTGACCACCCAAAAAGATGGGCATTTAAAATGAAGAAAAAGTACCCAATGTACTCACTCTTATTATGAAACTAATGTAGGACCTTCACATGAAAGCTTTATCCCAGTTATAACCTAAGAATAGGGAGAAGGGGGAAAGGGAGGGGAGGGAGGGGGGAGGTAGTTGGAGGGAGGGGGATTAATGGGATTACACCTGCGGTGCATCTTACAAGGGTATATGTGAATCCTAGTAAATGTGGAATGTAAAGGTCTTAGCAAAATAACTAAGAAAATGCTACGAAAGCTATGTTAACTAGTGTGATGAAATGTGTCAAACGATCTATGAACCAAGTGTATGGTGCCCCATGATCATATTAATGTACACAGCTATGATTTAATAAAAAAATAAAATAAAATAAAATAAAATGATTTAATTGCACCCACACCTTTCTCCACTCACAAAAATTGATTCAAGATGGATAAAAGACTTAAATTTAAGGCATGAAACAATAAAAATCCTCAAAGGAAGCATAGGAAAAACACTGGAAGATATTGGCCTGGGGAAAGACTTCATGAAGAAGACTGCTGTGGCAATTGCAACAACAACTAAAATAAACAAATGGGACTTAATTAAACTGAAAAGTTTCTGCACAGCTAAGGAGACAATAACCAAAGCAAATAGACAGCCTACACAATGGGAAAGGATATTTGCATATTTTGAATCAGACAAAAGCTTGATAACTAGGATCTGAAGAGAACTCAAATTAATCTACATGATAAAAGCCAACAATCCCATATATCAGTGGGCAAGAGATGTGAATAGAACATTCTCTAAGGAAGAAAGACAAATGGCTAACGAACATCTGAAAAAATGCTCATCATTCCTAATTATTAGAGAAATGCAAATCAAAACCACCCTGAGATGCCATCTAACCCCAGTGAGAATGGCCCATGTCACAAAATCTCAAAACTGCAGATGCTGGTGTGGATGTGGAGAGAAGGGAACACTTTTACATTGCTGCTGGGACTGCAAACTAACACAACCTTTTTGGAAGGAAGTATGGAGAAACCTCAAGAACTAAAGCTAGACCTCCCATTTGATCCTGCAATCCCAATACTGGGCATCTACCCAGAAGGAAAAAAATCCTTCTATCATAAGGACACTTGCAGTTGACTGTTTATTGCAGCTCAATTTGCAATCGCCAAAATGTGGAAACAGCCTAAATGCCCACCAACCCAGGAATGGATTAACAAGCTGTGGTATATGTACACCATGGAATACTATTCAGCTATTAAAAAAAATGGAGACTTTACATCCTTCGTATTAACCTGGATGGAAGTGGAAGACATTATTCTTAATAAAGCATCAGAAGACTGGAGAAGCATGAATCCTATGTACTCAATTTTGATATGAGGACAATTAATGACAATTAAGGTCATGGTGGGGGAAGGGGAGAGCAGAGAGAGAAAGAAGGAGGAAGGGTGGGGAAAAGAAGAGCAGAGAGAGGGAAGGAGGGAGGCGGGTGGGGTCTTGGTGTGTGCCACACCTTTTGGGGGCAAGACACAATTGTAAGAGGGTCTTTACCTAACAAACGCAATCAGTGTAACCTGGTTTCTTGTACCCTCAATGAATCCCCAACAATTTAAAAAAATGATTTAATTGCTTTGCATGCTATAAATACAATATGCCAGCTATGTCAACCATAACATAAAAGTTAGAGCATATTCTACTTTTTCAGGTTGCTTTGAAAATGACCTATTAGGAAGCCAGGCAAATTGATGTTTTTCTCTTTTGTTAGATTCTGAACCAATCTTTTTTTTTTTTTTTTTTTCACCTTAAGTGTAGAGATGTACGAACAAGTCTTTTGAGAAAAAGATAATTTAGGTAAAGAAAATCAGCAGACAACATAAAGATGATTGTTCATTCTTTCTCTGCCCACTTTTTAAAGGTATATTTAATTGACCGTGCAGTTCCTTACTTGGGACAGGAAGCAATGTTTTCTTCTTCCCGATCTACAAAGATGAATGAGAAGAGAAGGTGCAGAAAAGAGGGAGAGGTGCTAATAGTTTTGTTAATGAGACACATTCATATTCAACAGTGGCCTGAAAAAATGCTGTGATCTGGAGATCCACAACTTCAGCGAATCCCATGTTAAACTTTAGGTCCACAACTTCAGCGAATCCCATGTTAAACTTTAGGTCCACAACTTCAGCGAATACCATGTTAAACTTCCTGTTCACAGTGATACAGGGTTATCAGGCATGAGGATTTGTTTTTAATTCCTCACCTTACCCAGTATCGAGTTGGATATACACAACTGGCAGCCTCTTCTAGAAGAGAGAGCCTCTTTCAGGCAACAAGCAAAGCCCTTTTCTTGCCTCACTCCCAGAAGTAGACCAGTATCTCAAATTCTGTGCTTAGACAGTAGCCGTTCCACAAAGATGGTCCCCCAATGAATCGTGCTCCCTGGTGCTCACACCCTTCTGTAACCTTATTCTGTTGAATCTGGGCCAGATCTATGATTCATCTGTGACTAACGGAATACAGGAGAATTAATGCTGTGTGAGTTCCAAAGCTGGTTTACAACATTTGCAACTTCTCCCTATGCCTCTTGGAATGTTTGCTCTTGGGATTCTCCCCCTCACAAACCAGACCCCTTCTGTGAAAAGCCCCGGCCATATCCATTAGCCATCCACTGGCCTTGGACATCCAGTCCAGCTGAGCCATCATGCCCAGCTGCCATTTGAATGCACATTCATTAGACAGCAGGTAAGAACTGCTCAGCTAAGCCCCCCAAATGGGCTCATGGCAGATATTAATAATTTTTGAACCACTGAATTTTGGGGTGATTCGTTACATACAATGGAAACCCAAATACCTTTTTATTCAATCACTTCATTTTTTTTTTTTTTTTGTGAGACAGAGTCGCATTGGTCACCCTTGGTAGAGTGTTGTGGTGTCTTAGCTCACAGCAACCTCACACTCTTGGGTTCAAATTGATCCTCTTGCCTCAGCCTCTAAAGTAGCTGGGACTACAGGTGCCTGCCACAACAGCCGGCTATCTTTTAGAGATGGGGGTCTCTCTCTTGCTCAGTCTATTCTCGAACCTGTGAGCTCAGGCAATCCACCTGCCTCTGCTTCCCAAGTGCTGGGACTACAGGCGTGAGCCACTGTGCCCAGCCACTTCATGTTTTTGTTGAATATTTTTCCCACATGTGCTTATCATTTAATATATAGTATATTAAATTTAATTTTGTGAAAATCGATATGTGTGTGTATCATACCCTATGTAGTTTCCAATGACTTTTTAAGATTTAGTAAGGTATTTTTATATTCATCTTTTATTCTTGGTTTGTTTTTCAGAAACAAGGTCTCATATTGTTGCCCGGGCTGGCCTCATACTCCTGGGCTCAAGTGATCCTCCCTCTCAGTCTCGGGAGTACCTGGGACTATCCGTGTGAGGCAGCACACCAGGCTTCCTCCATGGTTTGTATACAGCTTCAATTCATTCATTTTCATGGGCTGTTCTACTGGGTTGATGTTCCAAAATTTATCCAGTCTCCTATAGTGCATGTTCAGACTACTTACGATTATTTGCTATTTTGATCAGTACTAACAGTATCTTTATAACACGCTTCTTTCTTTTTTTTTTTTTTTTTTTGAGACAGAGCCTCAAGCTGTCACCCTGGGTAGAATGCTGTGGCATCACAGCTAACAGCAACCTCCAACTTCTGGGTTCAAGCGATTCTCCTGCCACCACTTCCCAAGTAGCTGGGACTACAGGTGCCTGCCACAATGCCTGGCTATTTTTTGGTTGCAGCTGTCATTGTGGTTTGGTGGGCTGGATTCGAACCCGCCAGCTCAGGTGTATGTGGCTGGTGCCTTAGCCGCTTGAGCCACAGGCACCGAGCCTTTATACATGTTTCTTGATGCTCATATGCAAATATTTCATATATGTAGGTGCTGAACCTCTTATATGGCATACATGTGTTCAAATTTATAAGAGGTCAATGATCTCAATTAACTTACACTCCACTAGTAATGAACTCTAGTTATTCCACATACGTGTACATTCCAAAGTTCAATATTGTCACATATTTTAATTTGCAAGTCTGTAGTTGTAAATCATATATGATTGTGGACCTAATTTGCACTACAATTTTTTCTGTAGAGATGGGGTCTCACTGTGTTGCCCTGGCTGGCTTAAAACTTCAGGCCTCACCCAATTCTCTCACTTCAGCCTCCTGAAGTACTATGATTATAGGCATGAACCATAGTGCCTCGCCTATAATTTGCATCTTTTAACTTCTAATGTGGTTAATAATCTTTCCAAATTTTGGATATTTGTATTTTCTCTTCTGTGAAATTAACCATCTATTTAGCCTATTTTTCTATTCCTTTTATAGATTTGTAAAATTTAAATTTCCTGATTTCTTGGGTATATTTTTGAAAAGTCTCCTATTTCGTCTTTTCATTTGTACATTTTGATAAGCAATCCTTTAATGTGAAGAAGTAAATAAAATTTTTATATAGCTGATTTGTATCCTGTTCAAGAAACCCTTCTCTATCCTGAGGACATAAATTATTCCTTCTTCTTCCAAAAGGTAGACAGTTTTGCCATTCATATAATTGCTATAGTAGGGCTAGAGGTCCAATTTTTTTTCTCTATGAACCATTTCTATGATTCTTTTGACATTTTACATTTCCCCCAGGTTTTCAGTCAATGAACTTACATCTATTGTGACGTTATTAATTATGGTAGGTGCTTTTCTGTTATATTTGCTAATGTTTTAGTTAGGACTTTCACACCTCTTTTCATGGGTAATAATGGCCTGCAATTTTCCTTTCTGTACCTTCTTTATCTAATTTTGGCACTGAGTGCTTCTAGTTATCTTCTCGGGAAGAGTTTGCAAAAGACTTGGAAGTTTGCTAGATCTTGCCTTAAAAATAACTGGGCCTAATGTTTTCTTTGTGGAATTGTAATTCAGATTTAACTTTTTTGATGATGTTAAGACTATTAATATTTGGGGAAGGTATATTTTCCTAGGCATTTATTTAGTCGCCTTGGGTAATTCGAGAAGAATCGAAAGGGATGGTTGTGAGAAGGAGGCATTATAGATGGAGCATTCGATGACCGGGAAAAGTCTGTCCCTCAGGACTCTGAAACAATGAGTCTGATTAGTCCCAGGAGGCAAATATAATATAAGCCAAATATAATAATTTTCACATTGCTTGGTCTCCACCCCCAGTAGCTGTCAGTAGAGCTCCATGGGGGATGAGAAATGAAGAGCAGACAGCTTTCCATGGTGGACAGTCCCTGCTGCCCCAAAGGGAGCCCAGTCATTCTGGGGACCTTTCTCCAGGCTCCTCCCAGACAGCTCCCTGTGCTGCCCGCCTCCCCACACCCCCCGAGGCCTGAGAGGGGCCAGGTCTGAGCAGCCCAGGAGCAATGAGATGGCCTCGGGACCCACACTGGACAGCCCTAACCGTGGCTTCCCCTCTGGAGCACTTGGTACAGAGAGGCCTGTGGAGAAGCAGACCTGCTCCCAACCTGGGCGTGTGGTCTGTTTTCTGTCTGTGATACCCTGATGAAGAGCTGCAACACCTCCTGAGACCCATGTGCGAAGTGTGAATCTTGGCTGTGTCAGAGCACATAGGGGTCCTGGGCAGGCTTCCTGGAGGAGGTGGTGCCTTGCTAAGCCTTCAGAGGTGACTAAGAGTAATGGGCACACCTATTGTGTGCAGCCACAGGATGGGCCTGCCTAGGGCTCTCGGGATGCTTGTGTCCTCTCTGAATCTGCAGCGCCTGGCCCAGGACCTGACTCAGGGGAGGTCCCTGGGGTGAAGGATGAGGAGGCAGCTTGGTCCAGCCCACAGGGCATCTGGCCGAGTGGCTACCATAGGAGGTGGCTTTGGGAGCTTGGGTGACTGGGAAGCTAACCAGTGCGGAGATGAGCAGGTGGGAGGACAGTGGGGAAGGGGTGAGGACAGTGGAGTGGGGGATGCAGCAGCTTGGGGGGGCCTCCTGGCCTCATCTGAGTCTGCTCCTGGCCCTACATGGCTCACTTGCCCTTCTGAGAGGGCAGGAGTGTCTCTGACACAGGTCACTGGGATATGGCCTGCCCCCGGCTGCGGGAGAGGCCAATGTTCAGGCAGGGCTTGGGCAGCAGCCGTCTTCCCATGCCAGGCCTAGATGCCCTGTCCGGTGGTCCCCTGGGCCTGTTGTCCTGTTGCTCTCTGTCAGCTGCCAGTTCCCCTGAGATTCTCGGTCTGGTCTGTCCCTGAGGGCTGCAGCAACGTCAGGAACGCCCGTGCCTGCAGCTGCCGGGCAGTGCTGCCCGCCCTCTGTGCACCTGATGGGGACAGTTCCTGGAATGATCCTGGATCCTCAAAGACCACCCCAGCCCCACCCAGTGGACCTCCTCCAGGGTCTCACACTGGGCAGGGAAAGACTTTACATGTTAGAACAGGGCCGGGTGAGAGGGGTGCGTGCAGACACCGCCAGGGCAAAGCTTGTCTTCATAACACCCCGACATGCAGCCTGGCAGGAGCAGAGCCAGTGTGAGCCTCTTCTGTAAAGAGAGGTGACCAACAGAAGGGGGGTTAGGACTGCACGGAAGTGTGACTAAAACAGAGCCTCTCTCATTTCTGTGGCCAGGGCTGGGGCCACACCGGGAGGGGAAAGGTGCCTTCCCAGGATCCTTCTCCCTCAGCTCCCTTAAGAGAAGGTGCCAGAGCAGGGTGCTGATCAGAGGTCTGAAGGGAACCCTCAGGTGCAGGGGGTGTCTGGCTCAGGTGAGCTGCCTAGACCCTCTAGTCTCCCGGCATCCTCCACCCGCCAGGACTGGGATGGCCCATACTCCATTTACCCCTCTGGGCCTGACTTTCAGCACAGGGGCCAGACAGTACCTCCCAATCCACTGGGCAGACAGGGGAGTCCTTGTAAATATTAATTTTTTTTTATTAAATCATAGCTGTGTACATTAATGCAATTATGGGGTACAATGTGCTGGCTTTGTATACCATTTGAAATATTTTCATCAAACTGGTTAACATAGCCTTCATGGCATTTTCTTAGTTATTGTGTTAAGACATACTCTACACTTAGTAAATTTAACATGTACCCTTGTAAAATGCACCATAGGTGTGGTCCCACCAACTACTCTCCGTCCACCCATCTCCCCCCTCCCCTCCCCTCCTCTTTCCTCTTCTTCTTGGGCTATAATTGGGTTATAGCTTTCATATGAAAGCATTGATTTCATAGCAGGACTGAGTACTTTGGATACTTTTTCTTCCATTCTTAAGATACTTTGCTAAGACGAATATGTTCCAGCTCCATCCATGTAAACATGAAAGAGGTAAAGTCTCCATCTTTTTATGGCTGCATAGTATTCCATGGTGTACATATACCACAGTTTTTTAATCCATTCTCATGGCTCGATGGGCACTTGGGCTGCTTCCATGACTTGACAATTATGAATTGGGCTGCAACAAACATTCTGGCGCAAATATCTTTGTTATAAAGTGATTTTTGGTCTTCTGGATATATACCTGGTACAGGAATTAAAGGATCGAATGGCAAGTCTATTTTTAGATCCCTAAGTGATCTCCAAACATCTTTCCAGAAGGAACATATTAGTTTGCATTCCCACCAGCAGTGCAGAAGTGTTACCTTTTCTCCACATCCACGCCAACATCTCTGGTTTTGAGATTTTTGTGATGTGGGCTAATCTTACTGGAGTTAGATGATATCTCAAAGTGGTTTTGATTTGCATTTCTCTGATGATTAAGGATGATGAGCATTTTTTCGTATGTCTGTAGGCCGTGCACCTGTCTTCTTCAGAGAAGTTTCTCTTCAAGTCCCTTGTCCAGCCTGAAATGGGATCACTTGTTCTTTTCTTGCTAACACTTTTGAGTTCTCTGTGGATTCTGGTTATTAAACCTTTGTCGAAGACATAACATGCAATATCTTCTCCCATTCTGAGGGCTGTCTGCTTACTTTACTTACTGTGTTTTTGGCTGTGCAGGCGCTTTTTAGTTTGATCAGATCCCAGTAATGTATTTTTGGTGTTGCTTCAATTGCCTGGGGGGTCTTCCTCACAAATATTCGCCCAGGCCAATTTCTTCAAGTGTTTTCCCTGCACTTTCTTCTAGTGTTTTTATAGTTTCATGTCTTAAGTTTAAATCTTTAATCCAGTGAGAGTCTATCTTAGTTAATGGTGAAAGGTGTGGGTCCAGTTCAGGTCGCCAGCCAGTTCACTGAGCACCATTTGTTCAATAGGGAATCTTTTCCTCACTGAATGTTTTTAATTGGCTTATTGAAGGTCAAATAACAATAAGGAGCTGGGTTCATCTCTGGGTTCTCTATTCTGTTCTATACATCTACCTCTCTGTTTTTGTGCCAGTACCATGCAGTTTTGATCACTATTGATTTATAGTATATAATCTGAGGTCTGGTAGTGTGATTCCTCCTGCTTTGTTTTTATTTCTGAGTAATGTCTTGGCTATTCAAGGTTTTTTCTGATTCCATATAAAACAAAGTATAATTTTTTTTTGAGATCTTTAAAGTATGATAGTGGAGCTTTAATAGGGATTGCATTAAAATTGTATATTGCTTTGGGTAGTATGGACATTTTAACAATGTTGATTCTTCCCAGCCATGAGCATGGTACGTTTTTCCATTTGTTGACATCCTCAGCTATTTCTTTTTTTAGAGTTTCATAGTTCTTTTTATAGAGATCTTTCACATCCTTTGTTAGATAAACACCCAAATATTTCATCTTCTTTGGCATGACTGTGAATGGAATAGAGTCCTTGACTGTTTTTCAGCTTGACTATTGTTGGTATATATAAAAGCTACAGAATGATGAGTGTTCATTTTGTAACCTGAGACACTGCTGTATTCCTTGGTCACTTCTATGAGTTTTGTAGTAGAAACCCTGGTGTTTTCCAGATATACAATCATATCATTTGCAAAGAGTGAAAGTTTGATCTCCTCTGACCCTGTATGGATACCCTTGATCGCCTTTTCTTGCCTAATTGCAATGGCTAAGACTTCTATTACAATGTTGAAAAGCTGTGGAGACAATGGGCAACCTTGCCTGCTTCCTTATCTGAGTGGAAATGATTTCAATTTAACTCCATTCAATATAATATTGGCTGTGGGTTTGCTATAGATGGCTTCTATCAGTTTAAGAAATGTCCCTTCTATACCAATTTTCTTAAGTGTTCTGATCATGAAAGGATGCTGGATACTATCAAAAGCTTTTTCTGCATCAATTGAGAGAATCCTATGGTCTTTGTTTTTTATTTTGTTTATGTAATGAATTATATTTATAGATTTATGTATATTGAACCAGCCTTGAGACCCTGGGATAAAACCCACTTGGTCATGGTGCATAATTTGATGTGTTACTGGATTCTGTTTGCTAGGATCTTGTTGAATAATTTTGCAATTAGTGATATTGGTCTATAATTTTCTTTTCTTGTTGGGTCTTTTCCTGGTTTGGTGATCAAGGTTGTGTTTGCTTCATAGAACGTGCTGGGTAGTCTTCCTTCTTTTTCTATATTTTGGAAAAGGTTAAGTAATATAGGTACTAGTTCCACTTTAAAGGTTTGGTAGAATTCTGATGTGAAGCCATCTGGTCCTGGATTTTCTTTTTAGGGAGATTTTGTATAGTTGATGCTATTCCAGAATTTGATATCGGCCTGTCCAATGTCAATGTTGATCTTGTTGTCAGAAAGTAAAAAAGGGTAATATGAACTCCCAGGGTGACAAGCTATTACCACCACCCTAGAAACTTCCTGGGTTTCTTCCCCTACCCCTTTGGAACTTTTTACCTGGTTCTTTTTTTTAAATTTTTTAAATTATTTTTTATTAAATCATAGCTTTGTACATTGATGCATTTATGCAGTTCAGGATACTGCTTCAATATACAATGTGAAATTCATACATTGACCTAAGTAACACATTCACCTGGTTCTTGTCATTATCATTTTCTGCCTTTTAGTTACAGTTTTACTACCTATGTAAGCCCCCTAGGCATATATTGTTCAGTTTTTAAATTTTGTCTAAATGGAATGCGTCCTGAGACTTCTTTGGTGGCTGGCTTCCATGAGCAGCCTTATATTTGTATAAGCCCTCCTTGTGACGTGTGAGGCTATAGCCAGTTTATTTTCATTACTGTGTAGTATTCAAGTTTATGCCTATGCCGTGTATTAAAGCCACGCTGCTGTGAACATCATTTTCTGGTGCCTACATGGAAAGCAGGAATTTACTGAAATACAACTACCCTGTTAGTGGTTTGCCTGCCTTCAACTTTGCTAGATACTGCTGAATGATTTTCCAAAGTGGCCATACAATTTGCACTCCCAGCAGCAGACTATGAAAGAAAGGTACTGTTAGTCCACATCCTTGTCAACACTTGGTTTTGTCTGATTTTTCATATTAGATTTTTAAATTTATTGTTTTCTTAGAGATGAGGTCTTGCTTTGTTGCCCAGCCTGACTCCAGGGCTCAAAGCGAGCCTCCCACCTCAGCCTCCTGAGATGTTAAAGTATGTGACAGTCTTGTGAATGTGAACTAGGATTTGTTTGGGGTCATAATTTGAGTTTCCTTGGATACAAATGGGATTCTGCATCTTTGCTTATATTTGTCACTTGAATTGCCTTTTGTGATGAAGCACTGTTCAAGTATTTTGTCCATTACATTTCTTCTTCCTTAGTGAACAGTGGAGTTCTTTATATTTGGGGGGTAGATCTTTGTCAATTATGCTACAAACATCTGCTTCCAATGTGGCTTATCTTTTCATTTTCAATGTGGTGTCTGGTGAACAGAGAGTAATAAATTTTAATGAAGTCCAATCAAGTCTCCTTTTTCTTTACGGTTTGTATCCTCTCTGTCTTGCTTAAAAACCCCGTATAGCTAAGGCAGTTCTTAGTAACAAAAATAAAGCTGGGGGCATCAGCATACCAGATTTTAGTCTGTACTACAAAGCCATAGTGGTCAAAACAGCATGGTACTGGAACAAAAACAGAGACATAGACACTTGGAATCGAATTGAAAACCAAGAAATGAAACTAACATCTTACAACCACCTAATCTTCGATAAACCAAACAAGAACATACCTTGGGGAAAGACTCCCTATTCAATAAATGGTGTTGGGAGAACTGGATGTCTACATGTAAAAGACTGAAACTGGACCCACATCTTTCCCCACTCACAAAAATTGATTCAAGATGGATAAAGGACTTAAATTTAAGGCATGAAAAAATAAAAATCCTCAAAGAAAGCATAGGAAAAACACTGAAAGATATTGGCCTGGGGAAAGACTTCATGAAGAAGACTGCCATCGCAATTGCGACAACAACAAAAATAAACAAATGGGACTTCATTAAACTGAAAAGCTTCTGTACAGCTAAGGAGACAATAACCAAAGCAAAGAGACAACCTACACACTGGGAAAGGATATTTGCATATTTTCAATCTGACAAAAGTTTGATAACTAGAATCTATAGAGAACTCAAATTAATCCACATGAAAAAAAGCCAACAATCCCATAGATCAATGGGCAAGAGACATGAATAGAACTTTCTCTAAAGATGACAGACGAATGGCTAACAAACACATGAAAAAATGTTCATCATCTCTATATATTAGAGAAATGCAAATCAAAACAACCCTGAGATATCATCTAACCCCAGCGAGAATGGCCCACATCACAAAATCTCAAAAACGCAGATGCTGGCGTGGATGTGGAGAGAAGGGAACACTTTTACACTGCTGGTGGGACTGCAAACTAGTACAACCTTTCTGGAAGGAAGTATGGAGAAACCTCAAAGCACTCAAGCTAGACATCCCATTTGATCCTGCCATCCCGTTACTGGGCATCTACCCAGAAGGAAAAAAATCCTTTTATCATAAGGACACTTGTACTAGACTATTTATTGCAGCTCAATTTACAATCGCCAAAATGTGGAAACGGCCTAAATGCCCACCAACCCAGGAATGGATTAACAAGCTGTGGTATATGTATACCATGGAATACTATTCAGCTATTAAAAAAAATGGAGACTTTACATCTTTCGTATTAACCTGGATGGACGTGGAAGACATTATTCTTAGTAAAGCATCACAAGAATGGAGAAGCATGAATCCTATGTACTCCATTTTGATATGAGGACAATTAATGACAATTAAGGTTATGGGGGGGGAGGAAAAGCAGAAAGAGGGACGGAGGGAGGGGTGGGGCCTTGGTGTGTGTCACACTTTATGGGGGCAAGACATGATTGCAAGAGGGACTTTATCTAACAATTGCAATCAGTGTAACCTGGCTTATTGTACCCTCAATGAATCCCCAACAATAAAAAAAAAAAATCATGTTCAGCTGAAAGAGAAAAACAAACACTGAGAGGAAAAAAAAAAAAAGAAATCTCTTCCTACCCCAAAGACATAAGTTTTTTCCTATGTGACTTTGTGCAAGCTGCATGGACTTATCTTTCATATTTAAGTCTTCAATCCACCTGAAATTGATTCTTGATTTACTAAATATTTTTTTCCTGGCATTGATTTCTGTGGACAGTGCCAAGCAGGAGCCTAAGTAATATTTTTTTCCTCAGTGGGTAACCAGTTCTCTAAACCAGCTTTAGGTGAGACTGTCCTGTCTCCATAGATCCGCCTGTCTTCCCTGGCAGCCGGACATGCTGCTTCTGCTTGTGTACATACATGTTAGTCGCGCATCAGCACCTCAATGTCTGTTGAATTATAGCTTAAAAGGACATCTTGAGACCTGGTGGGGGCAAATCCTCACACTTTGTTTTTCATCAAGGGTAACTTAGCTATTCTTAGCTCTTTGTAATTCCATGGAAATTTCAGAATCAGATTGTTAAATTCTACACACATGCACACACACACACACTTGAGGTTGTGATTGTCATTGCATTGACTCTACAAATCATTTTGGGGGAAAAATTGGTATCTTTATAATACCATTGAGTCTTCCTATTCTAATTAAATACACCTGGTAGACATAAAGTTCATGCTCAGTTTAAAATGAGCATGATCTGTCAATGTGGGCGTTTCACACAGTAAATTGCACATGAACTTTATGTCCACTCTGTATGTATGTATGTATGTATGTATGTATATATATGCATATTTTTAAATGCTTGCTTTATATCTTCATTTATTTAGCTTTCCTTCAGTGACATGCAATAAAGTTTCACATTTTTTTCTTGTTTAGTTTGTCTTGTACATACTTTGTTAGTTTATTTCTAGAGAGTTCCTACTATCAGTACTACTGTAAATGGTATCTGTGATGGTTAATTTTATGTCCACTTGGCTAGACCACAAAGCTCATCCTATTCTAAAAATAGCGAAAGAAATGGAGATGTTTGTCACTTGAATTGCCTTTTGTGGTGAAGCACTGTTCAAGTATTTTGAACAGCAGTGCCGTGGAAGGGCCTCCCTCTTGCCGCTTGTTGGGAGTGAGTAACATCAGATGCCGCTCACTTTCCCTGGCCTGGCTCCAGCTCCCAAGCTGCCTCTTGATTCCCTGCCTTCCCATGAGGCTTGTCCACGGGGAGGAGAGCCCTGGGGTGAGCACTGGGCCTGTGGGACAGCTCATCCCTCAGGTCCATGAGTACAGGGCACATACTGCTGTGGGTTCTTGCGGGGTCGGGGGTAGTGGATTCAGCAGCCACTTCCCAGGAAGCAGATCCAGGACCCCTTATGGTACATTTCCCAGTGAGCCTATGACACCTTCATGGGGAGGGCACCAAGCTGTGATACTGAAGGGACTGGGCATGTCCCATGGCACCACTTCTTAGACATTCCCTATGTTTGAACATGTTGGTTTTATTGTTTAAATAATTTTAGAGAAAACTTTCTGAACACAAGCCACACACACAGGATTGTGGATATCAATTGACCTCTTCTTGAGAGCTCCAGGTAACCATTTGGTCTGTCAATGTGGGCGTTTCACTAGCTCTGTTTGTTTATATTTATTGCATTTAAGTTTTAAGTCTGAAGCTGCCGATTTATTTCGTGCTTATTATTCACTGATTCTGTGTGTATAGGTAGTATTGTTTTCCTTTCTCATCTACTTTTTGATTATTTTCTCCCAGCTTATTTTTGAATTTTCAAGAAACAGCAAAGCTGAAAGAACACAACAGTGACCATTTGCACACTCTCCAGTTAGATCCACCAACTGTGACTACTTTGTCATCTATATATATGCATGTCTGTATGTATACACATACACATATGGTCAGGGGTCACTTAGTGACCCATGTTCGGAGAAATACATCATTAGGCATTTTTGTCACTGTGCAAATACCCTAGGGTAATGCTTACCTAGGGTGGTGTATTGTATTATGCAATTGAGCAAAATGCTATGATCCTGGGCTATGATCCTAGTTCCTGGGCTATACTCCCGTACAGTATGTAACTTCACTGGATACTGGAGGAAACTGTGACACAATGGTAAGTATCTGTGTATTCAAATATCTCTAAACATAGAAGTAGTATAGTAAGAATATTTTACAAAAGAGAAAAAAATAGGCTGGGCATGTTACCTCACACCTGTGATTCTAACACTCTGGAAGGCTGAGGTGGAAGGATCCCTTGAACTCAGGAGTTTGAGACCAGACAGCAAGAGCAAGACCTCATTTTTATTAAAAATAGAAAAATCAGCTGTGCATTGTGGCAGGTGCCTCTCTTAGCTCCTTGGAAGGCTGAGTCAGGATAATCTCTTGAACCCAGGAATTTGAGGTTGCTGTGAGCTAGGCTGATGCCATGGCACTCTAGCACAAGTGACAGAGTGAGACTCTGTCTCAAAAAATAGAAGAAAAAAAGATAAAAAATGACACCCCTGTATAGGGCAGCTCCATTAAATTTTATGGGACCATGGTCGTGTATGATCTGCATCATTCGCCAAAATGTCATTGTGTGGCACATGACTGTGCATATAAGCACACATATACATGGAGACGTATACACATGCATTATATACACACCTACATGTATATATACACATGTGTATATACATATATGTGTGCCAATTTGCTATCTAAAGTGAATTCCACAAATTTACATTCCTACCGACAGCATATGAGTATTTTAGGCATTACACATCCTTGCCAGCACTTGATATTATCCCAGTTTTGTGATTTTGCCAGCCCGGTGGGTGTGAAGTGGTATCTTGTTGTGGTTTTAATTTACATTTTTCTAGTTATGCGTGAGGCTGAGCATCTGGGCTCCCTCTTTGGTGAAGAGCCCATCTGCTTGTGTGCTGTCAGCTCTCACTGTTTGATGCTGTTGGTGTGCCTGCCTGCAGCTGCCCTATGTTCTGGGAAACAAGATACAGATTTCAGCATGTGAACACTGTGCTGATTTAAATCTGTAAGTGGGGGCCTGAAGGATTCTCCTATACATCATATGACTTAGTATGTTTATGATTGCAAGCAACAGAAATTAGCTAAGTACATCAATTGGCTTTTATAGTAGACCAATCCAGTGGTAGTGGTGGCTTCAGATGAGTTGGCTCCCGTGCTTCTACAATGTTACCAAAATCCTTTAACCTCTGTGCATTGCTCCTGCAGGATTGGCTTTGTCTTAGAGCTGGTTCTCCATGTTCCTAAGCTGCTTGAAGCAGCTCCTGAGGCTCTGGGCTTCTTTACTGGTACTCTCTCTGAAGCAACTGGACTTAGATCACCTGGGAGTCTTTGAATGTCTTTGAATGTGATCAAGAGAATAGAATGTTCAGATTGGGGCGGAGTCACCCCAAGCTCATGGATTCCCAAGCAGAAATCACAGCAGATGGAAAGGGGGAGTGGACGTTGGGCTTGATCAATAAACACTCACCATGGGGGTTGCAGCCTGGAGGGCTTGGTGACTGTCATGTTGGCTGCTCGGCACTCCTTGCTTACTTTTGGGCATGTGCCCGAGAACCAGATGGTTGAGTGTCCTGAAAAGCTGATCTGTGGAAAATTGGAGGATTTTTTTTACATTATGAATATTTTCATTATGGAAGAGTAGCATGATTAACACCTGTATTTCTCCCATGTAGGTTCTAGAATTATTAATATATGGTCATACGAGTATATGTTTCTCTTCTTGCTTCCTTTGATTTTTTTGCTGAATGTTTCACAATAAATTTCAGACACCATTACACTTTACCCCTTAATCTACAGAACCGTAATACCCTTATCACATCTAAGAAAATTAACAATCAATTCTTACATATTATCTAATATCCTGTCCAGATTAAGTGTCTAAAATCTCCCTCCAATCTCTTTTATAGCTCAGTTTGAACCAAGATTTAACCAAGTTTCATGCACTGCATAACTTGTTTGTCCCATTATTACCTTTCAATCTAGAAAAGTTCCTGTTCCTTCTAGATTGAAAGTTTTAGTATAAAAAAGGAATTGCTGTACATTTTTTTCATACTGTTCACTCTCAAAGGACCAGGTCAGTTGTCTTAAATAGTACTTACATTTTGCATTTGTCTGCTTCCTCATGGCTATATTTAGCTTGTTCTTCTGTCTTTTGTCTTGTCTATAAATTGAAACTTTGGTATGAATCCTTCATAAGTGAAGAATTCACTCTTAATGATCCATAAGAAGCTGTGTTATTTATACTTGTATGGTGTATAGTTCTATGTTTCAAGAGCTTGTAACACAGAGTTGTTTATTACATTTGTTTTTTTGTCTCATTTATCACCTTTTCTTGGCTTTTCTGATCTTAATTGAGAATTTTTTGTTATTCTATTGTGTCTTCTCTATTGAATTATTGAAACTTCTTTAAGAAAAAAAACCTTTTTAGAGGTTTTCAGTGGTTCACAATATGTGCTTTTAAGTAATCTGAGCCTACCTGAAAATAATATCACACCTCTTCAAGTGCAGAGTGAGGACATTAAACGGTATTTGTGCAATTCTTTCCTCCTGTTCCGTCTGTCATTGTTATTACACATTTCACCTTCACATGTGCTGTAAGCGCACATTACATTACTGTGCTCTTCCCTTTAAGCAGTCAGTTATCTTTTAGAGCAATTAAAACTAAAACATGCTTTTATTTTACTGTCATTTATTCCATTTCTGATATCTTCATTTCTTTGTCTAAATTCAAGTTTCTGTCTACACAATATTCCTTCCGCCTTAGTTTTTTCTTTACAGATTCCATCTTCTGGTAATGAATTCCTTCAGTGTTTGTTTGAGAAAGTTCATTTCTTCCTCACTGTCTTCTTCCTTGCATGGTTTCTGATGAGCAATCTGCAGAAATTCTTGTCCCTCGTTTCTCTGCAGGTAATATGTTTCTTCCTCCATTTGCATTCAAGATTTTCTTTTCAGTGGTTTGATGCTATGTCCAGGTAGGCTTTCCTTGGTTTTTGTCTTTGTTGGTGTTGTCTGGGCTTCTTGGATCTGTGATCTGGTGCCTTTCACTCATTTTGGAAATATTTTAGCCATTAGGTGTTCATATGCTTCTGACTCCTTTTTCTCTTCTTCTTCTGGAATTCCAATTATACATGTGTTAGACCATTCAGTGTTGTTCCATGATGCTTCCCAAGTGTGCTTGCCTTCCTCAGATGCGATGCTGGTGTTAGCATGTGTGCCTGCCCATCTCCCCAGGACCCCTGGGATGGAACTTTTTCTTTTTGTTTGTCCCCCTCTTTCAGCATCAGTGCCACAGGAACCCCCCCCCTTTTTTTTTTTTTTGTCTTTTTACTGTAGACTTTGTTCCGCAGTGGAGCTAGGGGAGATGGGCATAGGCAGGATTTTGGGAGTATGTGCTATTCCCCTTCACCAGCACCCCAGGAGAAGCATCACTAGGATCTTCCCTGTGTCTTTCCTGTGAGCTCTGGTGGAATTTGTGGAGGAAATTCCTAAAGAGGGTGATAACTTCCCATTTGTCTGTGGCTCCAGGGGCTTCATATGCTCCTGTTTGCCTGTGCTTGACTTTTAGTAATTCCATAAACAATCAAGTCAACTTTTTAAAAGCCAGTTTGTAATGATGTCAGTGGCATCTGTCCCAGGTAAGAAAACACCCTGCACATGTCTGTCTTTCTTCAGATTTCTGCTTAGTTGTTTGCCTTGTGACTTCATTTCTGTGAAGGTTTTACAAAAATTATTAATTGGCAATTTGCTCAGCTTTTTGTTTTTCTTACTGTAAAGCTGAGAGAAATGCTTTCTATAGCTTCCAGCTGAAACTGGAAATCTGGTTTTATTTCTAGAAGATATTTTTGCTGGATGTAGGATTCTGGGTTGACAGCTCTTTTCTTTTAGTACTTTATAGATGTCATCTTTTTTGTCTTACGTCTTAAGATGTTTCTAATGAGAAGCTAGAAGGATTTCTTTTCTTCCCTTTACATGTATAGCGCTTTTATATTTCTCTGAATGCTTTTGAAATTTTATTTTCATCTTTGGTTTATAGAATCTGATTACAAAGTACCTTGGTGTGTTGTGATATGTATGTGTGTGCTTAATAATATGTTTAGAGTTTGTTGAACTTCTTAGATTTGTGAGCAGATATTTTTCATAATATTTGGAAAATTTGGGGCCATTATTTCTTCATATATACTTCTTTCCCTGTTACAGTCTTTTTCGCCTATATTTCTGGGACTCCAATAGTGAATTTAACAACACTTATATCAGACCTCTTGATATTGTCTCCCTGAATCTCTTTATTCTTTTTAGTCCTATTTTTCCCTTCTTTCCTTCAAATTGGATAATTTCTGCTACTCTGTCTTTAAATTCACTAATTCTTTCTTTTGCAGTCTTGAGTCTGTTGTCAGACTTATCCAGTGATTTTTTTATTCCAGATATTGTACTTTTCAGTGTTATAGCTTCCATTTTTTTTAGTACATTCCATTTCTCTGCTGAGATTCTCCATCTGTTCACTCATTATGACCATCTGTTCTTCTACGTTCTCAAACATGTTTGTGACAGCATTTTCTAAGTGTTTGTCTACTAATTCCAGTGTCTCTGGGTATGTTTCTATTTACTGCTACCTTTACCCTGGTTTTGTGTCACGTTTTCCTGATTATTTGCATCTAGTATTTTTTTTTTTTTTTAACATAGGCTGGACATTATAGATGACCCTTTGTTGATTCTTGGGACTGTGTCCTGGACAATAATTATTTTCCTGGTGGATCAGCCTGGTCCTTCTGAGGCTTATGTTTAAACTTTGTTAGGATGAATCCAGTATGGCACTTACCCCAGGGCCAGGAACTCTCAGTTTCTGGCCTTCTGGTTGCCTGCCCAGGCCTCGGGAAGATCTCCTGCTTGCCCCACGTGGGAGATGAGTGATTCCCAGACTGTCCCCTTAGCTCCCAGTCCCCGAGCAGGTGTTCTCTCTCTGTCGGTCCTCACCATATCTTGCCTTTTGCATGGTCAACTTGGTATCCAGATCCATCTCCCTCCTCTCTAATCATCTGCCCCACCAATTCCAGCTTCTTTTGTGTCCCTGAACTCTACACTCAGTGAGACTGAGACCACTATGCTCTGCCTGGGCTCCACCTCCCTGTCTTGTGGCCCAGAAAGTACTCACAGGCAGAAATCAGGGAGTGTGGGGCTCACTTGGACGCCTCCCTCCTCAGAGGCACAGTTCTGCAATGAGTGCTATCCGACGTCTGCAAATAGCCACTTTATCTATTTTGTCCAGTTTTATAGCTGTGTATGGTAGGAGTGTTTGTCCTGGTCTAGTTCCTTTGTCATGGCAGAAGGAGAGGTCAAATGCACATTTTCTCTTTCACAGAAGATGGCATTCTGCATTCTTCACCCTGTTCCTTTTGGTATTCATTGAATAGTACATCCTGGACTGTGCACTGCACAGCACAGAGCTGCCTCTTTCCTTCTCATGAGTGCCTCACGCTCCACTGTATGGCCGTACCGTGGTTTATCTGGCTCGGCCCTTGTGGAGGGACAGTTAGTGTGTCTTCATTGTTTTAATGTTACTCATAATGCCATGATGGATATCTGTGGGCGTGTTATTTCACATTTCAGAGATGCATCTTCATGGTAAAGGAGGTGGCTGGATTAAACAGTAATGGCATCTGTACTTTTGTTACATGTTGCTGGCTTTTTCTCCAGCACCATCCCATTTTGTTCCCTTGAGTATGCCCACCAGCAGTGGGAGAGCATGCCCACCCCTGCAGAGAGCTGCCATGGAGCCTGCAACCTGGCTTCGGGATGGTTTTGATCTGACTGGAAAGAAGTGTTGTGTTGGGTGGTTCAATGTGTGTTTTTTCTGTTGTAGGTGAGATTTAGCCTATTTCCCATGTTTGAGGGTCACCTGAGTTTCTGTGTCTCTCTTTCTATGTGACATCTTTTGTCTCTCTTTTTTTTTAATTAGGTTTTGATATTTTTCCCCACCCCACTTTGTTGAGGATTCTTTCCATGTTGGGGAGACCAGCCCTTTGATTATGATGTGAATTGTACATCATGTGTATTTTGACCGTGTTTATTTTTGCTTTTTGCCATGCTCTCAAGTTTTTGCATGTATTACAAAATATGTATAAAATTAATATATCACTATTATATACAAATTCCTTTATTGCTTCTGGCTTTTGAACCATAGTTATTCCCACTCTTAGATTGTAAAGAAATTTACCCACTACATATTTCTGAGGTTAATGTGTAGTTTCATGTTTTACGTTTCAGTCTCTGATCCTTGGTAGTTTTTTCTTGGATGATCTTAGAGCCCCTCCAATTTTACCTTTTCTAAGTGTTTATCCAATCATTCTGACATGCTGAACTTCACAGGGGCTCTGAGATCCTGGAACCCTTTGTGCTCCAGCAGATAGCTTACTGCAAGGAGCTCCCTTCCCCACATGGCGAGGGCAGGATGCATGATGGCCCCTTCTGTACCAGCACCAAGGCCAGACCCTGACCCTCCATGTTCTCTTTTCTGGCCCCATAAATGTTTAGCTGAAGGCTTGTCCCCACTAAGCCATCAGCACAAAATGCTCATCAGTCAAGCTTTGGTGAGACCTCTCCTTTCTCCAGGTCCTGAACTATGGCTCCCCCCTCCTGAGAGCAACTGGCCTCAGGAAAGACCTTCCTTGACCTACTATCTCAGGAGCACTGTCACCCCATTTCCCATACTTGGTGACTTAGGCCCTGTTTCCTCCTCTGTATAAAGGCAAAACCCTTTCTCCTGACCCCTAAGACCCTTACAGATCTTATGGTCCAAGCCAGAGAGTTTTCCGCTATCGCACTGCAGCAGCCCCCTCCACCCTTCAAATGAACCCCTGGTATAAAATCTTTCCTTATTAAGTCCAGATTTGCTTTTATTCAATGATTCCAGCACCATTTACTAAAAGGTACATTGCACCAGGTGGCGCCTGTGGCTCAAAGGAGTAGGGCACTGGCCCCATATATCAGAGGTGGCGGGTTCAAACCCAGCCCCAGCCAAAAACAGCAAAAAAAAAAAAAAAAAAAAAAAGAAAGTACATTGCACCACAGAGACCTGAGATGCCTCGTCCGTCACATGTTAAATTTCCATGTGTCTGGTCACCTGACCTGAGGCAACGCTACCTCAATGTTCTAAAAAAGTGTCTCTACAGCATCTCCACCCACCAGCCCTTCCTTCCAGTTCTCATACGCTTTTCCACATGAACTTCAGAATCAACTTGTCTGGAATAAAAATGGATATTTTAATTGTGACTATTCTAAATGTATACATTGATATGTCGAGAATCTATTCACATTGAGTCTTTTCATGCCAGAATATATGGTGCCCCTTTAATTGTTCAAAGCATCCTTTTTTTTTTTTTGTCTTCTGGAGGTTTTAAAAGTTTTCTTCCTTTAAACAAAGTTAGACAGAGGCCATTGATTTGGCCAGAGATGCTGCAGTGGGCTGCAGCAGACTGGACCAAACCAGAAGGGAGCTTTGAAACATGCCAGTGTTTCTAAAAACGAGCGACTCCAGTCAACTTGACTCAGCATAAGCTGAACAGCTCCTCTGGTTTGACCTCCACGAGGGAAGTCATTTTGCAACGGCCAGCCCACCCTTGTCCTCTGTACCTGCCTGCTTCTGCCTTGTTCTGTCCATTCCTGCTTAGCTCACTAGAATGCTTATTCCATTTGCCAGACTCTAGAATCACAAATAAAAGCCACCAAGAGCTGTAGGCTAAATTTGTTGTAATTTCGTATCTTGATAC
Organism: Nycticebus coucang; assembly: GCF_027406575.1. Classification (NCBI taxonomy): domain Eukaryota; kingdom Metazoa; phylum Chordata; class Mammalia; order Primates; family Lorisidae; genus Nycticebus; species Nycticebus coucang. Next base: position 84,900,487 of record NC_069796.1, read on the forward strand.
CTCCTAAAGGACCCAGCAAGTTTCTTGTTAGATTTATTTTCTGACAGCTCCAGTTGTGAATGCCGGCTTCCCTTCTGCTGTCCTCCTAAAGGTTGTTAGGCTTCTGAGGGCTATTGACTTTTATATGTTAATTTTATCTCTTCCTCCCTCACTCAATTCCCTTATTTCCTAAATGAGAACTTGTCGATTCTCTTGGTTTTTCAGGTATTGTCGCACACTTAAAAATGGAGATGATTTTGCCTCTTCTATTGTGGACTTGAATCACAGGCATGCTGACCACTCTAGCCTCTCGAGGACTGACCCTAGTCCTGGGACTGACCTTGCTGACATCTCCTGTCCTCTGCCACCCTCCCCTCCAGCCACTGTGAACCGTCCTTGGCTCCATGGAGCACAAAATTTTGAAGCCTCTGCACCTTGGCTCTGCTGTGCCTGTGCCTGGCTTGCCATTCTCACTGCCTTCTTCAGACAAAGTACAGGGGGACCCTCCCCCAGCATTGGGCTGCGAGCCCCAACCCAGAATGGCAGTTGGGGTGACAGGCCCAGAGCCATATCTGAGCCACTTGGTAGTGGTGGGAGGCCTGGAAGGATCACTGAGATCCTGACTGGGACAGTCAGATCTGGGTCCGACATCCAGGGTCTGGACTGAGCAAGGCAGTACCTGCAGTCTGACCCCATGTTCAAGTTGTTTCTAGGGTAGAGAGGGTGCTGGGAGTGGCTCCTACTGAGTGGTTCCCTAGGGCAGCTGCCTCCTGACCCGGGGTCACTGTTTTACCATGGGGCCTGGGTAAAACGATTCCATAGGAAGGGAGCTTCGAGTCAGATGGTCCAGTCTGTCCGCTCCTCCATGCTTTTCAGCTGCTCCCTGAAGACCCCTGGGTTACTGGGAGCAACAGGATTGCCCTGAGGTCCTAGGCCTGGTGCCCCTGGAACAGAGGTGGGGTGGGGCTCTGGGGCAGGGCTGAGGGAGGTTCAGCAATCTTCAAACACAGTGCCCAGGAGGTCACAGGGGTTTGGCTACTGTAAAAATGTGCCACAGACTGGGGGATTAACAATAAGGACATGTCATCTCTCAGTTCTAGAGGTTAGAAGTCTGAGGCTGGGTGTGGGCAGGGCTGGTTCCTCCCCAGGCTGCACGGGGAAACTGTCCCAGGCTCTATCCAGCTCCTATGGTGCTGGAATCCCTGGTGTTCCTGGGCTCTTTGAGGCATCCCTGGATCTTGCCTTCATCCTCACATGGTGTCTCCTTGTGCATGAGGCCGCCCTCAAGACCTCATCGTCATTCAATTCATCATACTTGCTGACTGCTTCTCAATAAAGTCATATTCTGAGGTCCTGGGTGTCAGGACCTTTACATATGGATTTCTGGGGACATAGTTCAGGCTGTGACAGCCCACATTACTCCCTATTGACTGCCACTGATAAGCCCAGTCCCATGGCCACACTTGGATACAAGGGGCACTGGGACGTGGTCTAGCTGGGTGCGAGGGAGGAGGCACAGCTCTTTGCTGCTCTGTCACAGACACCCAAAGTGTGCGGGGCAAGGTGGGAGCTGCCTGCGAGCAGAGATGGGCCCCAGTGGAGCAGCCCTTCCTGGGTAGCAGACAGCATCCTGGGTGTCTTCTGGTCCTCAGCCCCATGAAGTGGCTGTCCTTGTCCCATTTTATAGATAAGGAGAGTGAGAGTCAGAGAGCATAGTCTTAACATCACCTAAGTCACGCAAGCATGGCTGGGATTTGAACCTAGGTCTTTTCTCTCACTCAGCACCTCTGCCAGCCCAACACCCTGTTTTACTAGGGAAGACACGGAGGCCCAGGAGGGAGGCAACTCTCTGAGGCAGGATACAACCAAGCTGGAGCCCAGGTTGCCTTACTCTGCCCCAGGGACGTTGATTCCCTCTGTCTGGCTGGTGCAGGTGTGAGAACTGGGAGGCAGGGCCATGTGCTGGGTGCCAAGGTGCATCTCTGCAATGATGGGTGATGGAGCACTTGGCAGTTTTGGTCTGGCCACTGGTGTGGGCCTCCCTGGAAGGGCTCCAGTGGCATTTTTGTGGCTCAAGCTCTTAGAAGGGGAATTCAGGCTGTGGTGAGACCAGACGGGCTATCTTCCGGCTAACCCACCAGAGCCCAGCCAGAGCTTCCTAAGAGCAGAAGGGGCCCCACTGCAGGGAGATGATCCAGCTCTGAGCCTGGCACCCGCACCACCATCAGCAGATGGTGCTGTCCCTCACAGTGGCTCTGTGGGCACTCAGTCTCACCTTGTGCAGGCCCTTGAGTCCTGGAGGGCTAAACAGCTAAACATCCACACAGGCTGTCTGTCTGTGACTGCCGACAGGAGGCTTGCAGGATCTGAAACTGGGATGACCTCTCACCTGGGGGTGGGGTGGCCACACATGGAGCTTGGTGAGGTCTCTGGACAGTAGACGTCTGAGACTAGAAGATGAGGTCAAAAGCACCTGGGTTGGGGCAGTAAGCGGCCAGGATGGAATGGACCAGGGAGACATTGTAGTGGCGACTGGTGCTAGGGTGTGGCCAAGGGGGCCCTGGATGGGTGCCAGGGCTAGGGTGGTGGCAGGCAAAATGGGCCACTGGGAAGTGAGGGTCAAAAGTTCATGCACGTGGCTCTGTGCAGCTTGGCTGAGGCCATAGAAGCGTGGGGGCAGAAGCACAGTTGGTTTTTCATCAAAAGAGGAAGCACAAGAAAATAAGAATGCAGGGGGCCCTCTCCTTAAAGGTGAAGGGGGGCTGTGTGGCTGCATCCCGGGGGCAGCACTTCAGATGCTCTTGGTGCTGGGTCTGCCATCAACTGTGCCCCTGTGACCTGCAGAGATGATAGTTTTTAGGACCAGGCCATTGTGTGGGGTGGGTCATCTTTGCCATCCAGGGGCGATATTCTCTATATTCTGGCAATAGTGACTGGACAAATGGAACACTGAGGCACTGAATAAGTGAATGTAAGAGCAAATGATGAAATGTCAGACCTCAGTCTGCACCCGGGTTGAGGGAGGGGTGAGCAGCGATCTGTGGGCATGCTGGTCACTCTGGAACCCTTCTGTGCTGAGGGAAGGAGCAGAGCTCACAGCAGAGGGAGGGACATGTGTGGGCGAGGGACTCAGAGACAATGGCAAGGGTGTGGGTGGAGGGTGGCAAGGGGACAAGCCCTGACTCACATCACAGAAGGGTACCCTGTTGCTGAGGATGGCCCTGAACCAGCCTGGGTTGAGAAAATGACAGTTGTTCACAGGGCTGCCAGCTAGGGGCCTCAGGAGGCTAGCACTGCCCAGGCCCTCTTTGTCTCATGGAGCCACTGGACCATGTCTGTGCCCCTTCCCAAGAGGGCAGTGGGGGCTACAGGACAGACCTCCTCTGTGTGGCCCCAGGCCAGCCCAAACTCACCCATCCTGGTCAGGCTGCTCCCCATGTCATAGTCTAGGGAAACTTTTAAAAGAAAGTAAGGATATCAAATATAAAACTATGTCTGGGAGGCCCTATGGGTGCTGGTGGCTGCAGCTAGACTCCCATGGGTACAGCTGGAATCCCATGGGTGCCCGTGGCTGCAGCATAATGCTGGCCCATGACGCCACAGAACCATTCCTCTGGCCTGCGGAGAAGCTGAGGTTCAGAGGGACCAAGTCACGGAGAGTTTCAGGGCTGTCCAGGTGATTTGGTTTGGCTCTCTCAGGAGGCTGGCCCCCCACTTGGCAGAACTCAGTGACAGGTGCTGGGCTTTATATCTGCTTGTCCCCCTGAGAAAGCTTCTCTTTGAGAGGTTACAGAACTGTGCTCATCTCACGGAGCCCCTGGGACCCAATGAGCATGAGAGAGATGTTGCCAAGGAAACGTGTCCAGAGATGCAATTGGTGACACGATCTGCTGTCACTTTCCATGAGCCCGAGGTGTGGAAGTCAGGGACAGGCAGAGTGTGGGCATGCCAGTCAGGTGTGCGCATGTGCACATACCTGTGCACGCGTGAATCTGTGGGCCTGTAGGGGTGCACCACTCTCCCAGATATGGATGTCAATGGGAGCACTGGCTAGGAGGCTCGCCAGGGCCTGCCCCCTGGGTGGGCTGGGGAGGCCAGAGTCTGCTTCCCACATGTGCAGAACGGGGGGTGCAGGAGAATGAGTTCAAACCATGCAAGCTGGTAAGCCTGGCCTGAGGGCCCTGGTAGTGGGGACAGCTACCCACAGGCCACCCTCTGAGCCTGAAGGCCCTCTCCCACTCTGTGTCCGCACAGAGTCCAGCTGCAGCCACCAGCACCCATGGGGCCTCCCAGACATAGTTTTATATTTGATATCCTTACTTTCTTTTAGCCCAGGGCTAGGTCTGCAGCAGGTGGTCCATAAATGCCAGCCTGCGTGGGTTCCTCAGGAGAAATCATAGGAGGAGGAGGGACAACAGCTCAGGCCTCACACTCAGAGGAGAAGGATCTGGGAGAACAAGAGCAGCCATGGGCTTGGAGCTAAAGGAACGCTTCTTCTCATGTAAAGCGGGGGACTCCTCCTGTGTGACAGTTCCCTGTTCTTTGAGACAAAGATTTGCCAGCCCTCTTGTCTTCCACCCATGAATTGCTTCCTACCTGATTTCTAGGTGAGGCCTTGTTCCCCAGGCCAGGTGAGGACTGAGCTGTCTCCTATGGCTCCTACATGGTGCCAGTGCACCTAACATATTCTGAGGTGCCACTAAGTGAGGTTGTGGGAACTTCTTTTTTCTAATTTGTCTCGCTTTGAGTTATTCTCCAGCAGGCCCCTAAACTCCAGTGGCAAAAAGTGGGGTCTGTGGGAGGATGGCTTCCAGGGAGGGAGCAAGGTTTAGAAAATTAATAGGGGCTGAGGAAGCACCTGGACTTGTACTCTCAGCTGGGAGCGCCTGGGTGTGCATCCTCACCTGGAGCGCCTGGGTGTGCATCCTCACCTTGGAGCATCTAGATGTGCGTCCTTACCTTGGAACGCCTGTGTGCACACCCTTACCTGGGAGCACCAGTATGTTCACTCACCCTGAAAACACCTGGATGTGTGCCCTGACATCGATGTGCACCCTCACCTGGGAGCACCTGGATGTACACTCACCTGAAAGTCCTTGGGTGCACACCCTCACCTGGATGTGCACCCTTACCTGGGAGCACCTGGATGTACACTCACCTGAAAGTCCTTGTGTGCACACCCTCACCTGGATGTGCACCCTCACCTGGGAGCACCTGGATGTACACTCACCTGAAAGTCCTTGTGTGCACACCCTCACCTGGGAGCACATGGATGTGCACTCACCTGAAAGTCCTTGTGTGCACACCCTCATCTGGATGTGCACCATCACCTGGAAGCACCTAGATGGACACTCTCACCTAGATAATTATTCTTTCCCTGGACCTGGAGGGACAAGAGTAGAGACGATTCCAGAGCCTTTTGAGTGCTGCTTTGTAGACGCTGTGGGACCTCTCCTGGGGTAACCCAGCCTGCTCTCCTGCAGGTGTCTCTCACCCCTAAACTCGCCTGCATTGGGGGCAAGAGAACTGGGGGATGCTGTACGTAGGGCAGCCTGCTTCAGGGCTGAGGTTGTCCCTTTGTCCTCTGTCCTTGAAGGTGTGTGCAGGCCTGAGAGGAAGTTGCCCTGCTCCATGCCTATTCTTTCTTTTGTTTTCCAGACACTGTGATCCCTGCCTCTCCCTGTGTGTGAGTGAGGCCCTGGGCCTGGCATGAATGGCCACGGAGGACCTGGGTGGCTGGGGACCTGAGAGGCAGGTTCAGGCCCAGGCCCGAAACTCCAAGTCCACTGCCTGCAGGGCAATGACCAGGGTTTGTTCTGAGTATTTTGAGTCTGGGGATGGCTCTGGCTTTAGAAGTTCCCTCTGGCTGCCATTGAGGAATGGTTGCAGGGAAGGGAGAGGCTGTTGGCTCCATGGGGCTGGAGCCCATGGACTAACTCTAAGCAATGATCACAAATTCTGTATATGCAGTGTAGCTGGTGGCCTGCTAAGATGTGCTAAACCAGCTTCTGGACCTGCTACCTGGGCCAAGGGCTCTCCTGGGCCCTATTTCTCTCCTCATGCTTTCTCCACCATCTCCACCAAGACCAGATCCTGCTGGGCTCAGGGCAGTGTACACGACGATGGCCACCTCTGTGGCACTGGGTCTGTGGAAAACCCCACTTCTGTTCTGGCTTCGCAGGGGCCCTGTACTCCATGTGCCACAGCTATCTCCAATTGGCTGCCTGGGAGAGCTGTCCCCACCCTATGCCTCAGCAGGACCCTGTGTGGCTCACAGGGCAACTGTGGGCAAGAGCAGACTAGTCGGAGCTGTAAGTGGCTGCACTTGGTCCCACCTCCTTTTCAGGCCAGCCATTGCTGTCTCTGTAGCAAATGCCAGCTGGGTGGGACTTCGTGTTCTGATCTCTGCTGCAGTGGCCCCTGGCTGGGGACTTTCCCTCATTCAGTCAATGCCCTGTTCACCTGCCAGAGCTGCCTAGCTCCTTCTTTCTCCTTGGTCAAGTAGCAATGTGGACAGGAACACCCGCTGAGGACTCAAACTCTCCCTCTCCAGAGCCCCTGCTTGAACACAAGGGCTCTAGTCTCTTTTCTACGTCTTTTTTGTCCCTTTCTGTCCTGGAAACAATGAGAATCTTCTAGGGCCTTGTCTGATCCTTGTCTGCAGGCCAGTGAAGATGGCTTGTCAAAGAAGTGAAGAGTGGGTAGACCAGCCTGCCGGGTCCTCACCGTCCTCATCTGACAGAGGAGGGACTGAGTTTCTGGGTGCTGGGGACACTATTCTGGCTTCAGGGGCTAGTGGCCCCGGCAGCCTGCTTCCCGTCCTTGTTCATTTGCCTTACTCCTTCACAGCTTTCCCTGGGAGGGAGGCCTTCCCAGCCCCTCTGTGCATCCCTGTGTCCATTTCTTACTTGGCCCCAGCCTCCCACCGCTCTTAGCCTCCCCACTGCCTGTGAGCTTCCCAGGGATTGCAATGCCCACCTTGCATGGAGGAGCTTGCTGGGAGAGACGGCGTCCATTTGCTAGATGGCATGGTGCTCTAACGCTCTTGCTTCTACTCAAAGCAGCTGTTTTATTGGGGGTCCTCCCTAGCCCTCCTACATCTTTGGTTTGTTCTCAAGACACTGTGTGTGCCTCCTTTCCTTCTGGTGGCAGCTCCTCCCCCCTCTCCGCATCCCAAGTTCCTCCGTGCTCCGTGGAGCTGTGGGTGCTGGGGGGGCTCAACAGCTCCCCAGGGCGTCTGAGGAGAAGGAGTGCTCACAGACATGCTGGGCCAGAAAAGAAACAGGCCTGGGCTTTTTTTATTTTTTCATTTTCTTAAAAAGAAAACAACAGCATCAACATGTTAAAAATAAACTATTTTTACTTTAAAAGGGCAAAAACAGCCTAAGCAGGGCTAAGGAAAAGATCTTGGCTGAAGGTTACTGGAGGCGCCTCATAGCTCCCCCATGATGGAAGCTACTAAAGCTGGGAAAAATCTAGCAGGGTGACCAGCAAAGCACCAGCCCTACTGTGTGCACAGGACAAAGAGAAGACCACAGAGGGAGAAATATGATAGCTGTGCAGGGTGTTAAATGAACCAGTGATAGGCTGTGTTGTCTTTGGAAGAGCTTCTGCCATAGAGGGGGCACGTATACAAACAGCCTGGTGGGGATGGGAATTTAGGGAAGGCTTCCTGGAGGAGGTGGCCAGTCTGAATTTTGAAAGTCATTCCAAGGATCCAGTGTGGTGTGTGTGTGGGGGGGACCTGTGCTGGCAGAGGGAGTCAGAGTGGTGCTCATAGGCCAGGGAGCCCTGGGTTCAAATCTTGCCCCATCATTTAGAAGCCAGGACCTCAGGCAACCTGCCAACCTCTCTAGGTCTGATCTGCTCATCTACAGAATATGAGGCCTGTGAGGCAAAGCCTGTGAGCACAGGCAGGGCTCGTGTGTGTGGAGTATGGGGTGCGGGTGCACATTGGCTGTGGGGTACTGCTGGCCAGCCTCCCAAATGGGGAGGCTGCCATAGTGGTGCAGGGCTGATGACACCTTTGAGTTGGTCCTGCTTCCTATGGGACCAGATTGCCTGATAACTTGTTTGACTCTCAAACGCTCCTGAGGAATGAGTGGGGCTTTCAGAGGTGGGAAACAGCTGCTCAGAGTGGTTGAATTACTGTCCCAAGGGCACACAGCAGGACAAACAGGGATATTAACCCTGAATTGTTCTGTCTCTGCCACTTTATCATCTGTGATGTCTCTGATTAGGGGGTGGGAACACCAGGCTAGCAGGGACATGAGAAAACCATGGGCATTGAGGGGAAGAGGGACTTGGGCCAGGGGGTCAACATTTTTCAACCAAACCCTTCCCTAGGGCTGTTGGGGAGGAGTGCCATTGGCTGAATCTGAAGGGCATTTGCATTCAGTTGCTCATTCATTCATTCATTCATTCTCCATCCTGGCTGGGCCCTGAGGACACAGGTGCAATGCATCATGGATTTGCTGTGGCAGCAGCTATTGCTCTGTGGGTGGTGCCTCTCCAGGCAGCCACAGTCCTTGGCCACCTAGAGTGCGAAGGTTTCTTCCAGGGATGCCCAGGCACTTGTAAAAGGCAGATTTTAGGGCTCCAATTGGAGATTTGGACTCAAAAAATTGGTATGGGGTCTGGAAACCTGCATCAACTCCCTGGTTGGATCTGAGGCTGGAGCCCATGGACCTCCTGGGCTGTCCTCTGTGGGTCATGAGCAGGTCTGAGCTCAGGACAAGGTCACACCCAACTCTGGGCCCTCCTTATAAGGACCTCTGTCCAGGCTCCCAGTGGGGAGTGCATGGGGCCTCATGACAGTGAGGCTATTGTCAGCTGAGGACACTGTCACTCAGGGACCACTGTCCACTCAGACACCTCATGGAGGCCCTTTTGCCTGTCCCTGCCTCTCTTCCAGGTCTTTCAGAGGGAAAAGCCAGAAAACCTGCTGGGGCCTGAGGACCAGGGGCAGGAGGCTGGGTTAGCTGAGGCCTCCAGGTGAGGGCCACAGGAGCTTTGCCGGAACAAGGTGAGGGGGCGGGGGCACTGGTGGGCTGGAGTGAAGAAAGCTGCCCAAGGTCATGGGGCAAGGAGAGACTGGCCGGGGCAGGTCCCTTACACCTCCAGTTCAACCTCCTTGCTCAGGGTGAGGGCCTTGGGCCTGTGTGGCCACCCCCGTGGTGAAGTGGCAGGCCCCGGACCCCCTGTTCCTACTGTCCTTGGTGAGTATTCACACATCCTTTGCCTCCAAGAGGGATGGGAGAGGGCCGGAATCAGGGGCTCAGAGCCTACCTTTGGGCACGTGAACCCCAGAGAGCTCATCGGTTGTTACCAGGCTAAGAGGAAAGTGCTGGGCACGGCCTCCGCTCAGTAACTGCTTCACACGGCAGTGCCCCACCCCCGGCTCCTGCAGCCAGGAGTGACAGGCCAAGCAGGACCCCGGTGCCGATGTCTGCCAGCCTCCCTGGGCTGTCCTCTGTGGGAAGGGGGTCTCTGACTTGAGCTTCTGGCACCTTTGGTGTCTGGGGCCCGCTCTCGGTCACTTGCTTTTGTCCTTGCCCTGGCCTGCCGTGCCCCCTCCTTTTCCTGATCTGCCTGGCTCTGGGGATCAGCTCCAGGTCCCCTACCTGAGGTCTGGCTTGACCAGCCCCTGCCTGCCTCCATCTGCCCGACGGCCTGTCAGGCTTGGCTGCCCCCACCGTGGCCCATCTGCTGGCGTCTGCTTTAGGCTGGGCAGGCAGGCAGGCTGTGTGCCCCAAGGGTCACTGTTGGGTGAATCCTCCTTTCTTGACCAAGAACACAGGGCAGGGTGTGTGTGTGGTGGGGGGGCCTGAAGGGAGGCTGCAGGGTCCTAGCGTCTCTGAGTCACCTGGGACAGGAATGAACACTGCAGCCCTAAAGTGTGTGTGGGGGGGCGGGGTGGCTATTGCTGCCAGCAGGGAGCGAACGTAGCCCTCTGCCAGCAAAGGGTCCTCCTCTGAGCTCAGATTCCTCTAGCTTCCCTCCCATTATGTCAGTGTCCAAAGGCCCCTCCAGCCTGAGAAGCTCCTTTACAGGGACAATAGTGACTCATTTTATGATCTTTAGCTTGGGCGCAGGGAGTGGGTGGGGCTAGGTTACATTTGTCAAATAAATGGGTGAGTGAGTGAATGAATGAATTAGTGCGGGAGTCCCAGAGCCTGGAGCCCCCAGGACAAGGGCACGCCAGGCCCCTCCAGTTCACCTAGGTCCTGGTTGGTTTCTGGATGCTGCTGGGAGCTGTACTGCCACCCCAGAACTCATGCCAGATGGAGGATGCAAGCTCTGGGTGGGGGGAGCGAGGCTTAGGAGGAAGAGTCACTGTTCCTGAAAAACGAGACGAGGGTAGGAGGGGGGACATGTGTAGATCTGTAGTCAAATTGCCTGGGTTTGGTTCTGTGCTGTGCCTCCCTGAAGTGCCCTCACGTGTCTCAGGTTGGAGAGTCAGAGTGCATAATCAGCCACAGATTTTCACTCTGCCCTGCATCCAGGCCCTTTGCCAGGAGACTGATCATCCACGGAAGGAGGGGGGATGTCCTGGGCCTGGACTGGGCTCAGCCGTGAGGCGCCTATGTAGAGGAAAAGTGTGCCAGCTCCCTCTGGAGTAGAACACAAGTCACTTGTCTCACCAAGAAGCCCCTCTCCTCAGCCCCAGGGCCTCTTCCCTCCTGGTGGGGCCAGGCGTCCCTGGGACATGGCCGTAGGTGGTCTATGGGGATTGCAGGTGAGTGAGATGTGGCTCTTGGTGAATGCCAGGTTCTGCAGAGACTCAGGGGTGGCAGCTTAGCCTCCTAGACTGTTTGGATGCCCCCCAAGGTGAGCAGACAGTGAGTTTCCTGGCCGCACGATCCCATCTGGCCTGGTGGCTGCCTGTGCTGAGTGTGCACCCCTTTCCCAGATCGTTGACCTTGCACTCAGCAATCAGGGACCAGAGGTGTCTGGAGGCTGCTCACAGTCCTAACAGCCCTCACAGGCTCCTGTGCCCTCCTTTTTTTGAGCCTATTGGTGTCAGGAATCATCAAGCTGGGTTCTGGCAGTCCCATTGCCTACAAGTCCTTGGGGACAGACTGTGAGCTGAGTCCCTCCCTGCTGACCCCAGGAGAGACCCGGACTCCATCCTTGCCTCCCCTCCTTCTCCACACCAATGCTCTGAACATTTTGTTTTGAGATTAAGCCCCAGACTGTCCCCTCTCTCCTTTGCCACCTGGCTGTCCTGGTCCAAGCTGGCTGTACCCTTCCCCTGCCCCTCTGCCTGAGCTGCCAGCCTCCCACTGCCCGGTGCCCACCCACAGTGACCTTTCTAACTCTCAGACCTGCTCATGGCAGGTCCTAGCCTGACAGTCTTCAAAGGCTACTCTGGCCAGGGTAAGGCTGAGTCAAGTTTCCATCCCCTGCCAGGCCTGTGCCTCTTGGGAGACTTGCGTGTTCCTGCTGCTGGGCCTCTCTGCTCATGCTGACCTTTCCCCTGAGGTCTCCTTTCCTCTCCTCCCATCCAGCTCACTCCTTCCTATTCAGCCTGCAAGACTCAGCTCAAGTGTTCCCTCCTCCAGGAAGGCTGTCCAGGTACCCTATACTCCTGCAGGGTGGCCTAACATTTCCTCCACATGCGGTTGTTCCTACTAGGTTGTCTTTGAGCCCCCGGGGGATCTCCTCCTCCTCAGCTGGGGGAGTGCCTGGCCCCCCTCTGGCTCTAGCCAAAACCCAGGAAACTCATTGAGGGCTGAGCTGAAACCAGAAGTGCCTCCTTCCAGAGAGCCTAAGAGTGAAGCAAACAGAAAAAGCAACCGAAGGTCCTGACAAGAAGTTCTGACTTTAAATAACATTTAATGTTATTAGGGAGCCGGCCACATGCACCAGGGCTGGTGGGTTTGAACCAGCCCGGGGCCTGCTACACACACACATGCACAAACATAGCCGGGTGTTGTGGCGGGCACCTGTCGTCCCAGCTACTCAAGAGGCTGAGGCAAGAGAATCATTTGAGCCCAAGAGTTTGAGGTTGCTGTGAGCTATGACACTACAGCACTCTACTGAGGGTGACAAAGTGAGACTCAGTCTCAAAAAAAAAAAAAAATTCAATGCACAGTTGTTGGTTTGAATAATTTGGGTGAAAGATGCAAGAAAGCGAGCATAGTTTTCTATGAGAAGCTGAGAACCTGCTGGTACCAATGTCAGGGCTGCCACTGACGTGGATCACTCAGGTTTGCAGAGGGAGTTCTGGTCTGGGCACCACTCTGCTCCCTCTTCAGACATCCCAGGCACACCATCTTGGGTGCCTGCTGCACTGCCTGGTCGCCTGTCCTCGTGGATCCTGGCCCCACCTTGGGCCCTACGGCACCTGACTGTGTCTCACACGCTCCTCTCTGTTTGTGTTCCTGGAAGCTGCCTGCCGAGAGGGGAAAGCAGGCTCTAGAGCCAGTCGGACATGTGTCTGCATCTCAGGATACGAGGGCCAATCCAGTTCTGGAGAGAATGATGGAGCAGTTGTGGGGTCTCCAGTGTGGGCCTGATGCCTACGGGGACCCCATTGCTGGGCTCACAATCTCTGCTGCTGTTATTTTGCTTTTGACTGGTGTCAAGTTTGGGGCCTTGATTCAAAATGTTCTTGGATTTATGCCCCTTGCTGAGAATGTAAAAGCCAGACGAGGACAACAGCACCATTGGTTAGGAGGCCTGGGGGGCTGCTGAGATGGGCAACACTCAAAGCATGGGGGCATAATGGTGGAAAAGATAGAGAAGCCATTTATGGAGAGGTGGGTCTTATAGACGTGTGATTCTCCAAAGAAGTGGAAGAGGAAATGGAGTAGAGAGAGCACTTACAGCAACATGATTGGGAAAGTTTTGAGACCGATGAAATACATCAGCCCACACGTGGAAGAAGCACCATGAATTAGACACACAGGCAGCACCATGCATCACAAACAATGAAGCAAATCACGTCTGGTGGGTTATTTTAATAGGTAAGACTGCTGAGACCAGCTGCAGTCAGGTCTCCCTTCTCCCTGCACACCCCCTTCCAGGCCAGGGCCATGCAGGCCTCGTGGTGCAAGGTGCATTGCAGGGAGAGGGATGGATGGCGCCCAGCTGGTTGAGGCAAGAGCAAGTAAGCCAGGGAGTGAGCTCACCTCTGCCTTTCCCTGGTTAGAGTTGGCTTGGAATGAGGCTGACTTCCTCCCGAATGCTAGAGAGCTTCCCCAGGAACTGACCTGACTTATCTGTGGAGAAGATCTGTCATTGGAAGGACTAAAGGGCCCACTATTGAGGGAACTGGGCCAAGTCTTGGGTGGACCGTAGTCCTTCTAACAATCTTTGTGATATGTATTTTTTTTGATGATTTGATTAGTGCTCTCAATTTTTGCTAGTATAATGTCTGTTTCAAGAGTTATTTTTGCTCTATCTTTATCTACATCTATAGCATGATCATACATCTGAGAACTATTTAAATTGATCTCAATGTTTCTTTGGTTCCAAGCTTCTCTGATGCTCTTTTCATTTTGCACCACCTGGGCCACTCCTGCTGTTCAGCTCTTGGTTTCAATTTGCTGCTCCGTCTGTTGTATTCATCTCTAAGCTGGGTACTTGGGCAGTTTGTCCTGTTACCCTTTGCCTGTCTGGTGGTGTCTAGGCACTTTCTTGGCTGGTGTGTCAGCAGCTGGGACTGCCATTACACACGCCATAGACTGGGGGCTTAGACAGCAGAAACTGACCGTCTCATGGTCTAGAGGCTGAAAGTCCATAGCCAAAGTGTTGGCAGGTTCAGTTTCTTCTGAGGCTTCTCTCTTTGCCTTGTAGATGTTGCCATGACCTCACTTGGTCATCCCTTTGTGCGTGTCTGTGTCCTAATGTCCTTTCTTGCAAGGACACCAGTTGTATTAGATTAGGGACCACCCTCATGACCTCATTTTGTATCAATTACCACACTGAAGGCCTTGTCTCCAAATACAGTCACATTCTGAAGTTCTGGAGATTAGGGCTTTAGCATTTGGATTTAAAGGGGACACAATTCACAGCTGAGTACAAGTTTTGAAATCACAATGAAAGATGAAGATAGGGTGAGATGACATGAGAAGGGTAATCTGACAGTTCACCCAAAAGGTGGTGCCTCGTGTGACAAGTAGGTAAGACACAGGGCCTCCCATCAGAGCACGTGGGCCTAAGGGGCCTCTGAGTGATGCTACCAACCCCATTTCCCCAGCTTATTATGCTTGGAGGGGGGTAAGTGTGAGATGTGGGTGGGCTTTTCCTAGGGAGGTTAGTGGGATTTGTGTTGAGGGCCACTTGCCAAACACCTCTTCAAATAAGAAGTATTTTTCTAAACTCCTGAGATGAATGCCAAGCATGTTTCTTTTATCCTACATTTTAAAATAGCATTAGCTTCCTTTTGGCTGGAGATGCCATCTTCCAGTAATTCATCAAAATGATGAACACAAAGGGAAAGAGGAGATACGTGTTCTCTAGGCATTTTAGAAAACATAGAGTTGTTCCTTTGGTCACATATATGCAAATCTTTAAGAAAAGTGACATTGTAGACATTGAAGGAATGGGTACCATTGAAAAAGGCATGTCGAGGAGGGAGCAAGATGGCAGCCAAGTAACAGCTTCTTTGTAACCGGGGGTGGTGAGATTGGAGAGAGAAGACTCCAGGCATCTGGCTTGTGGGCTGTGCCCAGAAACATCCCTTTGGTGATGCAGGGAGACAGTGAGAGACTTCTGGACCCCAGGGGGGGAGGTCAAAAGCAGTGGAGAAGTGGCAAGTGGTTGCATCCAGTATGAGGCTACTGCAGCTGTAATTACAACAGCAGTGAGATGGCAGACAGGGAAGGCCTTCCCTGTAGGTTTTTTTTTTTTTTTTTTTTTGGACTGGGGCACTTGGTTGAATTACCTTGGGAGAATTTGGGCGAGAGTGCAAGTGACTTTAAACATTGTCCAGGTTCCGAGACTGAGCCTCTGGGCCAGAATGGACCTAGCATTGTTTGGCTGTGGGCCACGGGTGCAGCCATTATGGGGGAACAACCCTGCAGGCTCCACCCACAGCTTGCAGCACTCAGGCTGGGAGACAACCTTGGGTGAGTGATCTAGTGACTATGAGCAGTGTCTAAGGCTGGGACTGAGACACTGGGGAAGAGCGGATCTTTCAGTGTTGGGCAGTAGGAGGGTCTGCCTTGCAGTCTCGGCCCTCAGGGGCATAGAGTGAGGCCAATTTTGGCTCACCAGATAAGTGGACAGCCACTTCAGGAGAGATCTCAGTGACAAGTGCTTTCCTAGGAAAGCTTTTGCTTAGCCAAGGTTAACAGTTTAAAGTGTGTTTTAAGTGGGCTGAGGAGAGATTCAGGATCTCAACCTTGCAGGATTTGAGAGCAAAGAAGTCAGCAGAGGCCTCCAGTCTCCATTTAATACAGCTGTATCAGCATTGGGATTAGCATCTCATACTCCGGAAGATCACCTGTTGCCCAGACAATATTCAGCAAGATACATACACTGCTTTGTTTTTCATTTAGTTTTTTTTATTTCAATGTTTTCCCCCTAGATTTTTTCTTTGTTCATTTTTCTACTTTAAATATAATTTTCTATTGTTGCCTTCTTTAATAACAAGAACTTCATTTCTGCTAGTGTTTCTGCCTCTGTTATTTGGTTTTCCCCCAATTTTATCCTGTAAAGTTTTCTGTTTGTTTGTTCTGGTTTGATTTATAGTATTTTTGTCTTTCCTCCCCATTTGGTGGAGGTGGAGTACCATGTCTACTCAGGCTGACAAAGAGCTGCTGACCTCAAGGGAATCATCCAACCCAGCACCCCTAAAGGTTGGAGGTATTTAAGGTTGGGTCAAAGTACCCTACTATAAACCTTTATTACTCCTGTCTCCCTCTTTCAGTGCCTCTCCTCTTTTTTTCAATATTCCCTTTTAATCACCCCCTCTCCTTTTATCTTTTCTTTTTAAAAAATCTTTTTTCCCTTCTTGCTCTTCAATCTTCTCATCTTTTTAGTCCTGTACCAAAAGGACTCATTGAAATCCTAGGTCAGAGGCATGGTAACTTAAAGAGCAAGAGGAAGTGAAAGGAAAATTAGGGCAATGAAACAGATTAAAGAAAACACTCATGAGGAAGAATCATCAGAAAAATCCTGGCAACATGAAAAACCAGTCCAGAGCAATCCCTCACCCCAAGGGACCATGAGGTAGCTACTGCAGAGGATTCCACCTATAAAGAAATGTTAGAAATGACAGAAGGAGAATTTAAGACACAGATGATGAAAACAATGGAGGAAATTGCTGAGAAAGTGGAAAATAAACAAAAAACAATGAAGGAAATTGCTGAGAAAGTGGCAAATAACCAAAAGGAAACCCCAAAACAGAATCAAATAAGAGATGAATGATATGAAGAATATAGAAAGGATACAGCAGAACTGAAGGAATTGAAGCAGTCAGTTAGGGAACTTAAAGATGCAATAGAAAGTATCAACAACAGATTAGACCATGCAGAACAAAGAATCTCAGAGGCAGAGGACAAAGCTCTTGTGATAACTCAGATAGTTAAAGAAGCAAAAAAGAAGAGACAGAAATCAGAACATTCACTGACAGAATTATGGGACTCTATGAAGCATTCAAACATATGAGTTACAGTTATCCCAGAAGGGGAAGAAGAATGGCTCACAGGAATGGAAGCCATACTACAGAATATTATAAATGAAAAGTTCCCAAATATCACCAAAAATTTTGACACACTCCTTTCAGAGGGATATTGGACCCCAGATGGCCTCAACTCTAATAGAGTTTCTCCAAGACACATTGTGATGAACCTGTCCAAAGTCAAGGCAAAAGAAAAGGTTCTTCAAGCTGCCAGGAGTAAGTGCCAATTCACCTACAAGAACAAATCCATCAGGGTGACTGCAGACTTCTCTCATGAAACTTTTCAACCAGAAGACAATGGTCATCTACCTTTAATCTACTTAAACAGAACAATTTCCAGCCCAGAATTCTATATCCCACCAAGCAAAGCTTTAAAATTGATGTAGAAATCAAATCTTTTACTGATATGTGAACATTGAGGAAATTGGCCACAACAAGACCAGCTCCACAGGAAATACTTCAACCTATTCTACACACTGACCATCACAATGGACCACCAACAAAGTAAGCACCCAGAAATTAAAGGACAGAATCTAGCTTCCAAAATGATGCAAAAGACAAAACTAAGCAATGGACTGTCACAAAATAACATAAATAGAGTGCTACCACACTTATCAATTACCTCAATAAATGTTAATGGCTTGAATTCCCCAGCGAAAAGGCATAGACTGGCTGATTGGATTAAAAAACATAAGCCAGCCATTTGTTACCTGCAGGAAACACACCTATCCTTAAAAGACAAATTAAAACTCAGAGTTAGGGGTTGGAAGATAATTTTTCAGACAAATGGAGTTCAGAAGAAAGAGGTTGCAATCTCATTTTCAGATATATGTGGATTTAAAGCAACTACAGTAAAAAAAAGACAAAGATGGATACTTCATATTGCTCAAGGGAAATATACAACAAGAAGACATTTCAATTGTGAATGTTTATGCACCCAACTAAAATGCTCCCAGATTGTTGAAACAGAACTTAATTAGTCTGAGGAATATGATATCCTATAACAACATAATAACAGGGGACTTTAACACTCCTCTTACAGAGCTGGACAAATCCTCTAAACAGAAATTAAATAAAGATATAAGGGGCTTAAATGAGACCCTAGAACAACTGTGCTTGATAGATGTACATAGAACACTCCATCCCAAAGATAAAGAATATACATTCTTCTCATCGGTCCATGGAACATTCTCTAAAATTGATCACATACTAGGACACCAAACAAACCTCAACAGAATCAAAAGAATTGAAATTTTATCTTGTATCTTCTCAGACCACAAGGCATTCAAGGTGGAACTCAACTCCAACAAAAACGTTGACCCACACAAAGGCATGGAAATTAAACAACCTCATGCTGAATGACAGTTGGGTGCAGGAAGAAATAACTTCCTTGAGCGTAACAACAATGAAGACACAAGCTACCAAAACCTGTGGGATACTGCAAAAGCAGTCCTGAGAGGAAAATTTGTTGCTTTACATATCTACACCCAAAAAACAGAAAGAGAGAGCACCAACAAACTCACAAGCCATCTTATTGAATTGGAAAAAGGACAATCTAAGCCTAAACCCAGCAGAAGAAAAGACATACCCAAAATTAAATCAGAGATTAATGAAATTGAAAACAAAAGAATCATTCAGAAAATTTATGAAAAATGGTGCTGGTTTTTTGAAAAAGCAAATAGAATAGATGAACCTTTGGCCAGACTAACTAGAAATAGAAAAGTAAAATCTCTAGTAACCTCAATCAGAAATGATAAAGGGGAAATAACAACTGATCCTACAGAGATACAAGAGATCATCTCTGAATACTACCAGAAACTCTACGCTCAGAAATTTGACAATGTGAAGGAAATGGATCAATATTTGGAATCACACCCTCTCCCTAGACTCTTCTTAGCTGGAAAGAAATAAATCTCCTGAACAGATAAATTTCAAGCACTGAGATAAAAACAACAATAAAAAAATATCTCAACAAAAAAATGCCCTGGTCCAGATAGCTTCACCCAAAATTCTATCAACCATTCAAAGAAGAGCTTATTCCCATACTGCAGAAATTATTCCAAAAAATTGAGGAGGAAGGAATCTTCGCCAACACGTTCTATGAAGCAAACATCACCTTGATACTAAAGCCAGGAAAAGACAGAACTAAAAAGAAGAACTTCAGACCAATTTCACTAATGAATTTAGATGCAAAAATTCTCAACAAAATTCTAGCCAATGGATTACAGCTTATCATCAAAAAAGTCATACATCATGATCAAGTAGGTTTCATCCCAGGGATGCAAGGATGGTTTAACATACACAAGTTCATAAATGTTATTCACTGTATCAACAGAAGCAAAAACAAAGACCATATGATCCTCTCAATATATGCAGAAAAAACATTAGATAAAATCCAGCATCCTTTTCTAATTAGAACACTGAAGAGTACAGGCATAGGTGGCACATTTCTTTAACCAATCAAAGCTATCTATGACAAACCAACAGCTAATATTTTACTGAAGGGAGTGAAACTGAAAGCTTTTCCACTTAGAACTGGAACCAGACAAGGTTGTTCTCTGTCACCTTTACTATTCAACATAGTGCTGGAAGTTCTAACCAATACAATTAGGCAAGAGAAGGAAATAAAGGGTATCCAAATGGGAGTGGAAGAGGTCAAACTCTCACTCTTTGCTGACGGTATGATCTTATACTTAGAGAACCTCAAAGACTCAACCCCAAGACTCCTGGAAGTCATAAAAAAATACAGTAATGTGTCAGGATATAAAATCAATGTCCACAAGTCAGTAGCCTTTGTATGTGCCAATAACAACCAAGATGAAAGGCTAATTAAGGACAAAACTCCCTTCACCATGGCTTCAAAGAAAATAAAATATTTGGGAATATACCTAACAAAAGAGGTGAAGGATCTCTATAAAGAAAATTATGAAACCCTATGAAAGGAAATAACAGAAGATTTTAACAAATGGAAGGACATACCATGCTCATGGCTGGGAAGAATTAACGTTGTTAAAATGTCTATACTTCCCAACACATTTAACGTTGTTAAAATGTCTATACTTCCCTTCACCATGGCTTCAAAGAAAATAAAATATCTGGGAATATACCTAACAAAAGAAGTGAAGGATCTCTATAAAGAAAATTATGAAACCCTATGAAAGGAAATAGCAGAAGATTTTAACAAATGGAAGGACATACCATGCTCATGGCTGGGAAGAATTAACGTTGTTAAAATGTCTATACTTCCCAACACAATCTGCCAATTCAATATGATCCCTATTAAAATAGCAACATTGTACTTTCAAAACTTGGAAAAAGTTATTGTTCGTTTTGTATGGAACCAGAAAAAACCCGTATAGCTAAGGAAGTTCTTAGTACTAAAAACAAAGCCGGGGGCATCAGCATAACAGATTTTGAGCTGTAATACAAGGCCATAGTAGTCAAGACAGCATGGTACTGGCACAAAAATAGAGACCAGATATTTGGAATTGAATAGAAAACCAGGAAATGAAATTAACATCTTACAGCCACCTAATCTTTGATAAACTAAACAAGAACATACACTGGAGGAAAGACTACTTATTCAATAATGGTGCTGGGAGAACTGGATATCCACATGTAAAAGACTGAAATTGGACCTGGCACCTTTCTCCACTCACAAAAATTGATTCAAGATGGATAAAAGACCTAAATTTCAGGCATGAAATGACAAAAATCCTCAAAGAAAGCATAGGAAAAACACTGGAATATATCTGCCTGGGGAGAGAATTTATGAAAATTTCCATGGCAATTGCAACAACAAAAATAAACAAATGGGACTTCATTAAACTGAAAAACTTCCATACAGCTAAGGAGACAATAACCAAAGCAAATAGACAACCTACACAATGGGAAAGGAATGTTTGCCTATCTTGAATCAAACAAAAGGTTGATAACTAGGATTGATAGAGAATACAAGTCAATCCATATGAAAAAAGCCAACATTCCCATACATCAATGGGCAGGAGAGAGGAATAAAACCTTCTCTAAAGAAGACAGATGAATGGGCAGCGCCTGTGGCTCAAAGGTAGGGTCTTGGCCTCATATGCCTGGGATGGTGGGCTCAAACCCAGCCTCGGCCAAAAAACTGAAAAAAAAAAAATAGCCAAAATGGCAGAAGACTAGACAGACAGAGAAAAGCTCAGATCTTGGTATTATTATTTCACTTTCTCTGTACAGAAGCCAAAAAATCCTCCTTATTGTTATTTGTTTTTTTTAATTAATATTAAATCATAGCTGTGTACATTAATGTGATCATGGGGCAACATACATTGGTTTTATAAACAGTTTGACACATTTTCATCACACTGGTTAACATAGGCCTTCCTGGCATTTTCTTAGTTATTGTGTTAAGACAATTATATTCTACATTTACTAAGTTTCACATGTACCCTTGTAAGATGCACCACAGGTGTAATCCCACCTATCCCCCTCCCTCTGCTCATCCTCCCCCCTCCCTCCCCTCCACTCCCCATTTCCCCTATTCTTAGGTTATAACTGGGTTATAGCTTTCATATGAAAGCCATAAATTAGTTTCATAGTAGGGCTGAGTACATTGGATACTTTTTCTTCCATTCTTGAGATACTTTACTAAGAAGAATGTGTTCCAGCTCCATCCATGTAAACATGAAAGAGGTAAAGTCTCCATCTTTCTTTAAGGCTGCATACTATTCCATGGTGTACATATACCACAGTTTATTAATCCATTTGTGGATCGATGGGCACTTAGGCTTTTTCCATGACAGCAATTGTGAATTGGGCTGCAATAAACATTCTGGTACAAATATCTTTGTTGTAATGTGATTTTTGGTCTTCTGGAAGAAGAAGAAATAGTGAATTGTAGCAACTCAAAATTTAAAACTTTTGTGTTTCAGATAATACCATCAGAAAGATGGAAAGGCAGCCCACAAAATGGGAACAAATATTTGCAAATCATATGTCTGATAAGGATTTATTTCCAGAATATAGTAAGAACTCTTACAGTTTAACGATAAAAAGACTGACACCAGACAGGGGAGGAGACAAGATGGCTGACTGAAGCCAGCTTTCCACAGAGGCTCCCGTCCAGTAGGAGAGTTAAAGGACAAAAATTCAGCAAGTAACCTGGTGGATTTGAGCTGCACTAAGAGAGAAGGTTGAAGAATGCACATCAACCCTACTGAGGCAATGCGACCACAAGGATACAAACAAAAGGTACAAAATCCATCACCAAGCGGACGGGAGTCCCCTCCCCCATGAGAACGGCTCAGAGTGCCCCGCAAACAATCGGGCAGAGTTCAAAGCTCCTCCCAGTACACTCCACGGAGGAGACCCTCTAAAAACTGGACCTACCTCCCCTACTAGGGTGCCACGGCATCCTCCTGCCAGGCATAAAACTGTATAAACTGTATATAGTCTCTACCTGGAATTCTGAGCTCCCAGTGCTCCCCTTCACTCACACTGAGGTCTGGAGGCCAGTCCTGGTTGGCGGAGAGGGGACCACACTGGAGTGGCAGTTCCCTGAGGCACAGTGTGACAGCCATCTTTTGGTGACAATACAGCCAGGCATAAAACTGTGTAAAGCTGTGCGTGTTCTCTGCCTGCAACCCCAGGCTCCCAGCGCTCCCGCACTCCCCTCTGCTCTCGCTCCAAGGTCTGGAGGCCTGTCCCCCAGGGGTCCAGACTCTTGGGCGATTGCTTAAGGGGTGTAGACAGTGCTGGGCTGCAGCTGGTCGGTGCAGACTCTGGGGAGGGAGGGATGGGGGAAAGGAAGAGCAGAGAGAGGGAAGAAGGGAGGGTTGAGAGAAGGGAAGAGCAGAGAGAAGGGGGAGGGGAGTGAGGGGGTCTCCGTGTGTGGCACACCTTTTGGGAGCAGGACACAATTATCAGAAGGACTTTACTGGCTGGTGCCTGTGGCTCAAAGGGTAGGGTGCCGCCCCATATGCTGGAGGTTGCAGATTCAACCCCAGCCCTGGCCAAAAAAAAAAAGAAGGACTTTACCTAACAAATGCAATTAATTTAATCTTGTTTCTTGTACTCTCAATGAATTCCCAACAATTAAAAAAAACATGTGACACAAATGTCACCATGGCAAAGCTGGAAGATTCACAGTGTCACCCAGCATGCCGCTGGCATTGTTGTAAACAAACACGTTAAGGGCAGGAATCTTGCCAAGAGGATTAATGTTCCTAGTGAGCGTATTAAGAGCTGAGACAGCTTCCTGAAAAGCATGAGGGAAAATGATTAGAAAAAGAAGGACGCTGAAGAGAAAGGTCCTGGGGTTCAGCTGAAGGCCCAGCCTGCTCCGCTCAGAGAAGCGTACTCTGTGAGAACCAGTGCACAGGAACCTGAGATGCTGGAACCTACTGCCTATGAATTCCTGTTAAAAAATACCAGGTGTTTTAAAAATAAATATATTTCCTTTCATTGAATATAAGTATGGTGTCCCCTACTCCAAGGAAATATTTCAAATTTTAATAGTGTCCTAAAAAAATTACATTGGCTATCAAAGCTATAGATTTATGCCTGGTTACAGTTTTGGCTCCGTCTCATATGTTCTGCTATGTAGCATCCTCATTTTTTTTTTTAATTACAAATGAGCAATTATTTTTTGTCCTCTTTGTTCCAAAACTTTTATGTTTGGCTTTTTTGTTTACATTTTTATTATTTGTAACTTCATTGCATTATTAGAAAACAAGAGCTGCATACATTTTACATTTTGCATTTTTAAATATTTATTGATAATTACTTTGCATCTAAACTGTTATGTAAACGTCCCACAGTGTTGAGGCCTCCCTGGCTCCCTTTTCTTACTCATCTTGTCATTCTTTCCCTAGTGCTGGCCTGAGTTATTTCTGCCTTTGGTACAGACCTAATCCCTTTCCCTGTATTTATTATGATTTCCATTTGGTGGGGGGTTTGTCGCTATGTCAGTTAGCTCACAAATATCCGTCACCATTAGCACCCCGTCTTTACTTGCATATTTGAACACTATAAAATGATCCCCACTCAACAGTAAAGGCTTTTGGTTATAAATTCAACTTTTTAATATTAATGCTCCAGCCCCAGATTTTTTATTTTTTACTTCAATCTGTGCCCTTTCTTCATCTTTTCGATTTAAATCTTTCTGTGTTATGTTGTCTTACAAAGTCTCTTATGGATAGTAAGACATTGGAGTATTTTTTAAAACCAAGAATTCTTTTCGTTTAAATAATTCTAACAGGTATGTTTGGAATGAGTTTTGTCACAATACGTATTTATCTCTCCTTCCCTCTTTCCTCACCCGTCCTCCTCTCCCCCTTCCGTCCTTCTTTCTTCACTTTTCCTTGCTGGGTTATTGCTTCTATTTTTTCTTTCTTTGTTAATATTTTTGCCTTTTAAAAAATATTCTGCAATGATTTAGATGACAGACATCATGCTTTTGAAACAGACTCAAACTTATATTTATCTAATAATCAAAACCTAAGCAATAAGGTTATTAAGAACCTTATTCCGTTTTATGGAAAACAGAGATTTTAATGCCTTTCTTTTTTGTTCTCTTCATCCTTTTTCTTTAGAACTTATAGACCTCATCCTTCTTGCTTTAAATTTTAAATCCCGTAAAGGTTCTTTAATGCAGTCTATTTTATTGGCAGTTTATAATTATATTTTATTTATTCATTTATTTTTATTTATTTATTTAATTTTTATTGTTGGGGACTCATTGAGGGTACAAGAAACCAGGTTACACTGATTGCATTTGTTAGGTAAAGTCCCTCTTACAATTGTGTCTTGCCCCCTCAACAGTGTGTCACACACCGAGACCCCATCCCCTCCCTCATTCCCACTCTCTGCTCTTCCTTACCCCCCCGCCCTCCCTCCTTCTCTCTCTCTCTCTCTCTCCCCTCTCCTTTTCCCCCACCCTTCACCTTGTACTAGGTCCTTATGTCAAAATTAAGTACATAGGATTCATGCTTCTCCATTCTTTTTTTTTTTTTATTAAATCATAACTGTATACATTGATATGATCATGGGGCATCATACACTCGCTTCATAGACCATTTGACACATTTTTATCACAATGGTTAACATAGCCTTTCCGGCGTTATCTCAGTTACTGTGCCAAAACATTTACATTCTACATTTACCAAGTTTTGCAAATACCCCTGTAAGATGCACCACAGGTGTGATCCCACCGATCCCCCTCCCTCTACCCACCTTCTCCATTCTTGTGATGCTTTACTAAGAATAATGTCTTCCACTTCCATCCAGGTTAATACAAAGGCTGTAAAGTCTCCATCCTTTTGTAGTGGCTGAATAGTATTCCATGGTATACATATACCACGGCTTGTTAATCCATTCCTGGGTTGGTGGGCATTTAAGCTGTTTCCACACTTTGGCGATTGTAAATTGAGCTACGATAAATGGTCTAGTGCAAGTGTCCTCATGATAAAAAGAATTTTTTCCTTTTGGGGAGATGCCCAGTAATGGGGATTGCAGGATCAAATGGGAGGTCTAGCTTGAGTTCTTTGAGGGATTTTCCATACTTCCTTTCAAAAAGGTTGTATTAGTTTGCAGTCCCACCAGCAGTGTACAAGTGTTCCCTTCTCTCCACATCCACACCAGTATCTGCAGTTTAGAGATTTTGTGGTGTGGGCCATTCTCACTGGGATTAGATGATGTCTCAGGATGGTTTTGATTCGCATTTCTCTAATAATTATGGATGATGAGCATTTTATCATATGTTTGTTAGCCATCCATCTGTCTTCTTTAGGGAAGGTTCTATTCCTCTCTCTTGCCCATTGATATATGGGAATGTTGGCTTTTTTCATATGGATTAATTTGTGTTCTCTAATGATCCTAGTTGTCAAGCTTTCGTATGATTCAAAATATGCAAATATCCTTTCGCATTGTGTAGGTTGTCTATTTGCTTAGGTCATTGTCTCAGCTGTACAGAAGTATTTGTACATTTGTATTTCCCATTTGTTTATTTTTGTTGTTGTTGCAATTACCATGGAAGCCTTCTTTGTAAAGTCTTTCTCCAGGCTGATATCTTCCAGTGTTTTTCCCATGCTTCTTGAAAAATTAATTAATTAATTATTTTTTTAGAGACAGAGTCTCACTTTATTGCCCTTGGTAGAGTGCTGTGGCATCACAGCTCACAGTAACCTCCAACTCCTGGGCTTAGGTGATTCTCTTGCCTCACCCTCCCAAGTAGCTGGGAATACAGGTGCCCGACACAACACCTGGTTATTTTTTTGTTGCATTTTGGCTGGGGCTGGGTTTGAACCCGTCACCCTCGGTATATGGGGCCAGCACTCTACCCATTGAGCCACAGGCACCACCCTTTCCTATGCTTTCTTTAAGGATTTTTATCATTTCTTGCCTTAAATTTAAGTTGTTTATCCATCTTGAATCAATTTTAGAGAGAGGAGAACGATGTGGGTCCAGTTTCAGTCTTTTACATGTGGATATCCAGTTCTCCCAGCACCATTTATTGAATAGGGAGTCTTTCCCCCAGTGTGTGCTCTCATTTGGTAAATCAAAGATTAGGTGGCTGTAAGATGTTAGTTTCATTTCCTGGTTTTCTATTCGATTCCAAATGTCTATGTCTCTATTTTTGTGCCAGTACCATGCTGTTTTGAACACTATGGTCTTGTAGTACAGCCTAAAATCTGGTATGCTGATGCCCCTGACTTTGTTTTTATTACTAAGAACTGCCTTAGCGGTACAGGTTTTTTTTCTGGTTCCATATAAAATGAAGAATAATTTTCTCCATGTTTTGAAAGTACAATGTTGCTGTTTTAATAGGGATGTCATTGAATGGGTAGATTGTGTTGGGAAGTATAGACATTTTAACAATGTTGATTCTTCCCGGCCATGAGCATAGTATGTTCTTCCATTTGTTAATATCCTCTGCTATTTCCTTTCATGGGGTTTCATAATTTTCTTTATAGGGGTCCTTCACCTCTTTTGTTAGGTATATTCCCAGATATTTTATTTTCTTTGAAGCCACGGTGAAGGGAGTTGTGTCCTTAATTAGCCTTTCATCTTGGCTGTTATTGACACATACAAAGGCTACTGACTTGTGGACATTGATTTCATATCCTGAGACATTACTGTATTTTTTATGACTTCCAGGAGTGTTGGGGTTGAGTCTTTGGGGTTCTCTAAGTATAAGATCATACTGTCAGCAAAGAGGGAGCGTTTGACCTCCTCTGCTCCCATTTGGATTCCCTTTATTTCCTTCTCTTGCCTAATTGTATTGCTAGAACTTCCAGCACTATGTTGAATAGTAATGGTGACAGAGGACAACCTTGTCTGGTTCCAGTTCTAAGTGGAAAAGCTTACAGTTTGGCTCCATCAGTAAAATATTAGCTGTGGGTTTGTCATAGATAGCTTCAATCAGTTTCAGAAATGTGCCACCTATGCCTGTACTCTTCAGTGTTCTAATTAGAAAAGGATGCTGTATTTTATCGAATGCTTTTTCTGCATCTATTGAGAGGATCACGTGGCCTTTGTTTTTGCTTCTGTTAATATGGTGAATAATGTTTATGGACTTGTGTATGGTAAACCAGGCTTGCATTCCTGGGATGAAAACTACTTGATCATGATGAATGCATTTTTTGATGATAAGCTGTAATCTGTTGGTTAGGATTTTGTTAAGAATTTTTGCATCTCCCCAACACATTCTATGAAGCAAACATCACCCTGATACCAACACCAGGAAAAGACTCAGCTAAAAAGGAGAATTTCAGACCAATTTCATTAATGAATATAGATGCAAAAATTCTCAACAAAATCCTAGCCAATAGATTACAGCTTATCATCAAAAAAGTCATACATCATGATCAAGTAGTTCCTTTTTTTTACTGTAGAATTATCTTCTTTCTTTGGGTAAAAATCAACAATCATTTTGGGGAGCTGTAATTAAGATTTAACAGCATTATAATTCTAACAAATAACTTAAATATCCTTATGAGATAAATATAGTAATATTTTATGGGTATTTTGGAACCTGACAGTATTAAGACTACAAATCACACTAGCCTACATTTATCACCAATGACTCATGCTGTTTCTTTCTAATGAATTGACCATTACATTTCCAAAGCTCTGAAATGGCCAACAGACCATAGAAAGATAATTCTTTAGGCTCCTGCTTGAAACCAACAGCTTCAGCAAACTGCTGGCCTTGATTCAGGGCCAATGATCAAGTAGTTTCATCCCAGGGATGTAAGGCTGGTTTAACATACGCAAGTCCATATACATTATCCACCATATTAACAGAAACAAAAATCAAGGTCATATGATCCTCTCAATAGATGCAGAAAAAGCGTTAGATAAAATCCAGTATCCTTTTCTAATTAGAACACTGAGGAGTATAGGCATAGGTGGCACATTTCTGAAACTGATTGAAGCTATCTATGACAAACCCACAGCTAATATTTTATTGAATGGAGTAAAACTAAAAGCTTTTCCTCTTATAACTGGAACCAAACAAGGTTGTCCTCTGTTACAATTACTTTTCAACAAAGTGCTGGAAGTTCTACCCAATACAATTAGGCAAGAGAAGGTTATAACTGGGTTATAGCTTTCATGTGAAAGCCATAAATTAGTTTCATAGTAGAGCTGAGTACATTGGATACTTTTTCTTCCATTCTTGAGATCCTTTACTAAGAAGAATATGTTCGGGGAAGGGGAAGAGGGACAGGAGGGAGGGGGAGAATGGGCAGAGGGAGGGTGATTGGTGGGATTATACCCATGGTGCATCTTACAAGGGTACATGTGAAACTTAGTAAATGTAGAAGATAAATGTCTTAACACAATAACTAAGAAAATGCCAGGAAGGCTATGTTAACCACTGTGATGAAAATGTGTCAAACAGTCTATAAAACCAGTGTATGGTGCCCATGATCGCATTAATGTACACAGCTATGATTTAATAATAAAAAAAAAAGAAAAAAAATGAGAAAGTAATAAAGGGCATCCAAATGGGAGTGGAGGAGGTCAACCTCTCCCTCTTTGCTGATGATATGATCTTACACTTAGAGAACCCCAAAGACTCAACCCCAAGACTCCTGGAAGTCATAAAAAATACAATAATGTCTCAGGATATAAAATCAATGTCCACAAGTCAGTAGCCTTTGTATATGCCAATAATGCCAAGATGAGAGGCTAATTAAGGACACAACTCCCTTCACCATAGCTTCAATGAAAATGAAATACCTAGGAATATATCCAACAAAGGCGGTGAAGGACCTGTATAAAGAAAATTATGAAATCCTCAGAAAGGAAATAGCAGAGGATATTAACAAATGGAAGAACATACCATGCTCATGGCTGGGAAAAATCTACATTGTTAAAATGTCTATATTTCCCAAAGCAATCTACCTTTTTAATGCCATCCCTATTAAAATACCAACAGCATGCTTTCGAGATTTGGAAAACATTATTCTTTGTTTTATATGGAACCAGAAAAAACCCCGTATAGCTAAGGCAGTTCTTGGTATTAAAAATAAAGCTGGGGGCATCACCATACCAGATTTTAGGCTGTACTACAAAGCCATAGTGGTCAGGATAGGATGGTACTGGCACAAAAATAGAGACATAGACATTTGGAATCGAATAGAAAACCAAGAAATGAAACTAACATCTTATAACCACCTAATCTTCATTAAACCTAACAAGATCATACCTTGGTAGAAAGATTCCCTATTCAATAAATGGTGGTGGGAGAATTAGATATCCAGATGTGAAAGACTGAAACTGGACCCACACCTTTCTCCACTCACAAAAATTGATTCAAGATGGATAAAGGACTTAAATTTAAAGCATGAAACAATACAAATCCTCAAAGAAAGCATAGGAAAATCACTGGAAGATATTGGTCTGGGGAAAGACTTTATGAAGAAGACTGCCATAGCAATTGCAAAAACAATTACAATAAACAAATGGGACTTAATTAAACTGAAAAGCTTCTGTACAGCTAAGGAGACAACAACCAAAGCAAATAGGCAACCTACACAATGAAAAAGGATATTTGCATATTTTGAATCAGACAAAAGCTTGATAACTAGAATCTATAGAGAACTCAAATTAATCTACATGAAAAAAGCCAACAATCCCATATATCAATGGGCAAGAGACATGAATAGAACCTTCTCCAAAGAAGACAGACAAATGGCTAACAAATATATGAAAAAATGCTCATCTTCCCTATTTATTAGAGAAATGCAAATCAAAACCACCCTGAGATACCATCTAACCCCAGTGAGAATGGCCCACATCACAAAATCTCAAAACTGCAGATGATTGCATGGATGTGGAGAGAAAGGAACACTTTTACACTGCTGGTGGGACTGCAAACAAATACACCCTTTTTGGAAGGAAGTATGGAGAATCCTCAAAGAACTCAAGGTAGACCTCCCATTTGATCCTATAATCCCATTACTGGGCATCTACCCAGAAGGAAAAAATCCTTTTATCATAAGGACACTTGCACTAGACCATTTATCGTAGCTCAATTTACAATCACCAAAATGTGGAAACAACCTAAATACCCACCAACCCAGGAATGGGTTAGCAAGCTGTGGTATATGTACACCATGGAATACTATTCAGCCATTTTAAAAAATGGAGACTTTACAGCCGTTGTATTAATCTGGATGGAAGTGGAGCATATTATTCTTAGTAAAGCATCACAAGAATGGAGAAGCATGAATCCTATGTACTCAATTTTGATATGAGGACAATTAAGGACATGGTGAGGGTGAGGGAAGGGGAGAGCAGAGAGAGAAAGAAGGAGGGCAGGGGGGAAAGGAAGAGCAGAGAGAGGGAAGAAGGGAGGCGGGTGGGACCTCGGTGTGTGCCACACATTTTAGGGGCAAGACACAATTGTAAGAGGGACTTTACCTAACAAATGCAATCAGTGTAACCTGGTTTATTGTACCCTCGATGAATCCCCAACAATAAAAAAAAAAAAAAAAAAGAATTTTTGCATCTATCTTCATTAGTGAAATTGGTCTGAAGTTCTCCTTTTTAGTTGGGTCTTTTCCTGGTTTTGGTATCAGCATGATGTTTGCTTTGTAGAACGTGTTGGGAAAGATTCCTTACTCCTCAATTTTTTGGAATAATTTCTGCAATATGAGAATAAGCTCTTTTTTGAATGTTTGATAGAATTCTGGTGTGAAGCCATCCAGACCAGGGCATTTTTTGGTTGAGATATTTTTTATTTTATTTTATGTTTTCATCTCAGTGCTTGAAATTGGTCTGTTCAGGAGAACTATTTCTTCCTGGCTAAGTCTAGGGAGAGGGTGTGATTCCAAATATTGATCCTTTTCCTTCACATTGTCAAATTTCTGAGCATAGAGTTTCTGGTAGTATTCAGAGATAATGTCTTGTATCTCTGTGGCCTCTGTTATTTCCTCTTTATCATTTCTGATTGAGGTTACTAGAGATTTTACTTTTCTATTTCTAGTTAGTCTGGCCAAAAGTTCATCTATTCTATTTATTTTTTTAAAAACCCAACTCCTTGGCTTGTCACCTGTAGCTGAGCAGCTAGGCAGCCAGCCACATACACTAGAGCTGGTGGGTTTGAATCAAGCCCAGGCCTGCCAAACAACAATGACAACTATAACCAAAAATAGCCAGGCATTGTAGCAGGCACCTATGGTCCCAAGTACTTGGGAGGCTGAGGCAAGAGAATTACTTAAGCCCAAGAGTTTGAGGTTGCTGTGAGCTGTGAAGCCATAGTACTCTACTGAGGGCTACAGTGTCAGATTCTGTCTCAAAAAACATAACAAACAAAACAAAAGTAAAAAATAACACCAACTCCTTGTTTCATTAATTATCTGAATGATTCTTTTGTTTTCAATTTCATTAATCTCTGATTTAATTTTGGGTATTTCTTTTCTTCTGCTGGGTTTAGGCTTAGATTGTTCTTTTTCCAATTACATAAGATGGCTTGTGAGTGTATTGTTGCGCTCTCTTTCTGTTTTTTGAATGTAGGCATCTAAAGTGATAAATTTTCCTCTCAGGACTGCTTTTGCAGTATCCCACAGGTTTTGGTAGCTTGTGTCTTCATTGTTGTTATGCTGAAGGACGTTAATGATTTCCTCTTTCATTTCTTCCTGCACCCAACTGTCATTCAGCATAAGGATGTTTAATTTCCATGCCTTTTTGTGGGGTTGAACATTTTTATTTATTTATTTATTTTTATTGTTAAATCATAGCTGTGTACATTAGTGCAATCGCCTGTACCCATTCTAAGATGCACCACAGATGTGGCCCCACCCGTTACCCTCCCTCCACCAAAACCTCCCCCCTCCCTTCCCCTTCCTTGGCCCTTTCCCCATAGTCTTGTGCTATAGTTGGGTTATAGTCTTCATGTGAAAGCTATAATTTAGCTTCATAATAGGGCTGAGTACATTGGATACTTTTTCTTCCATTCCTGAGATACTTTGCTAAGAAGAATATGTTCCAGCTCCATCCATGTAAACATGAAAGAGGTAAAGTCTCCATCTTTCTTTAAGGCTGCATAGTATTCCATGGTATACATGTACCACAATTGGCTAGTCCATTCGTGGGTCGATGGGCACTTGGGCTTCTTCCATGACTTAGCAATTATGAATTGGGCTGCAATAAACATTCTGGTACAGATGTCTTTGTTATATTGTGACTTTTGGTCTTCTGGGTATAAACCTAGTAAAGGAATTATAGGATCGAATGGCAGGTCTATTTTTAGGTCTCTAAGTATTCTCCAAACATCCTTCCAGAAGGAATGTATTAGTGGGCATTCCCACCAGCAGTGTAGAAGTGTGCCCTTTCCTCCACATCCATGCCAACATTTCTGGTTTGGGGATTTTGTTATGTTGGCTACTCTTACTGGGGTTAGGTGATATCTCAGAGAAGTTTTGATTTGCATTTCTCTGATGATTAAGGATAATGAGCTTTCTTTCATGTGTTCGTAGATTGTGCGTCGGTCTTCTTTAGAGAAGTTTCTCTTCAAGTCCCTTGCCCACCCTGAGATGGGGTCACATGTTCTTTTCTTGTTAATACATTTTAGTTCTCTGTGGATTCTGGTTATTAGACCTTTATCGGAGGTATAACCTGAACATTTTTGGTGGAGTTGAGTTGCACCTATCATGCCTTGTGGTCTGAGAAGATACAAGATAAAATTTCAATTCTTTTGATTCTGTTGAAGTTTGTTTTGTGTCCTAGGGTATGATTGATTTTGGAGTCTGTTCTATGGGCCAATGAGAAGAATGTATATTCTTTATCTTTGGGATGGAGTGTTTTATGTACATCTATCAAGCACAGTTGTTCCAGGGTCTCATTTAAGCCCCTTATATCTTTGTTTACTTTCTGTTTAGAGGATCTGTCCAGCTCTGTAAGAGGAGTGTTAAAGTTCCCTGATACTATGGTATTATAGAATAACATAATGCTCAGACTAATTAAGTTCTGTTTCAACAATCTGGGAGCATTTAAGTTGGGTGCATAAATATTTAGAATTGAAATGTCTTCTTGTATTTTTCCCTTGGCCAATATAAGTGTCCATCTTTGTCTTTTTTTACTTTAGTTGCTTTAAATCCACATGTATCCGAAAATAAGATTGGAAGCCCTCTTTTCTTCTGAACTCTGTTTGCCTGAAAAATTGTCTTCCAACCCTTAAACTCTGAGTTTTAATTTGTCTTTTGAGGCTAGGTGTGTTTCCTGCAGACAAGAAATGGCTGGCTTGTGTTTTTTTAATCCAATCAGCCAGTTTATGCCTCTTCAGT
This sequence comes from Nycticebus coucang, assembly GCF_027406575.1. Classification (NCBI taxonomy): domain Eukaryota; kingdom Metazoa; phylum Chordata; class Mammalia; order Primates; family Lorisidae; genus Nycticebus; species Nycticebus coucang. The sequence continues at coordinate 84,933,874 of NC_069796.1, forward strand.
GGGGAATTCAAGCCATTAACATTTATTAGGGGTAATTGATAAGTATAGTAGCATTCTATTCATGTTATTTTGTGAGAGTCCATTGCTTAGTTTTGTCTTTTGCATCATTGTGGAAGCTAGGTTCTGTCCTTTAATTTCTGGGTGCTTACTTTGCTGGTGGTCCATTGTGATTATCAGTGTGTTGAAGAGGTTGAAGAATTTCCTGTAGAACTGGTCTTGTGGTGAATTTCATCAATGTTTGCATATCAGTAAAATATTTGATTTCTCCATCATAAAGCTTAGCTTAGCAGGATATAGAATTCTGAGCCTGAAATTGTTCTGTTTAAGTAGATTAAAGGTGACTATTGTCTTCTGACTTGAAAATTTTCATTAGAGAAGTCTGCAGACACCCTGATGGATTTGCCCCTGTAGGTCAATTGGTGCTTACTCCTGGCAGCTTGCAGAATCTTTTCTTTTGTGTTGATTCTGGACACAATGGTTTATCACACAATCCAGGTTTATCACAATGTGTCTTGGAGAAGCTCTATTACAGTTGAGGTGACCTGGGGTCCAATAGCCCTCTGAAATGAGTATGTCAGAATCTTTGGTAATTTTGGGGAACTTTTCATTTATAATGTTTTGTAGTATGGCTTCCAATCCACTGGGCCATTCTTCCCTTTCAGGGATACCTGTAACTCCTATGTTTGAATGCATCATAAATTCCCACAATTCTGTCATTGAACGTTCTACTTTCTCTCTCTTCTTTTCTGTCTCTTTAACTATCTGAGTTATCTCAAGAGCTTTGTCCTCTACCTCTGAGATTCTTTCTTCTGCACGGTCTAATCTGTTGTTGATACTTTCTATTGCATCTTTAAGTTCCCTAATTGACTGCTTCATTTCCTTCAGCTCTATTATACCCTTTCTGTATTCTTCATGCCATTCATCTCTTATTTGATTCTGTTTTTGGATTTCCTTTTGGTTATTTTCCACTTTCTCAGCAATTTCCTCCATTGTTTTCATCATCTGTATTATAAATTCCCCATCTGTCATTTCTAACATTTCTTTATAGGTGGAATCCTCTGCAGTAGCTACCTCATGGTCCTTTGGGGGGTGAGGATTGCTCTGGACTATTTTTTCATGTTGAGAGGATTTTTTTTTTTTTATTAAATCATAGGTGTGTACATTAATGCAATCGTGGGGTATGATGTGATGGTTTTATATACAATTTGAAATATTTTCATCAAACTGGTTAACATAGACTGGTTAACAAACCTTTCATCAAAGGTTAACATAGCCTTCATGGCATTTTCTTAGTTATTCTGTTAAGACACTTATATTCTACATTTATTTATTTTATTTTTTTAATTTTTAAAAATTTTTTATTAATTTTTTATTATTAAATCATAGCTGTGTACATTAGTGCAATCAAGGGGTACAATGTGCGGGTTTCATATACAATCTGAAATATTCTCATCAAACTGTTCAACATAGCCTTCATGGCATTTTCTTAGTTACTGTATGTAGGCATTTGTATTCTGCATTTAGTAAGTTTCACCTGTACCCATTCTAAGATGCACTGTAGATGTGGCCCCACCCATTACCCTCCCTCCACCAAAACCTCCCGCCTCCCTTCCCCTTCCTTGGCCCTTTCCCCATAGTCTTGCACTATGGTTGGGTTATAGCCTTCATGTGAAAGCTATAATTTAGCTTCATAGCAGAGCTGAGTACATAGGATACTTTTTCTTCCATTCCTGAGATACTTTGCTAAGAAGAATATATTCCAGCTCCATCCATGTAAACATGAAAGAGGTAAAGTCTCCATCTTTCTTTAAGGCTGCATAATATTCTATGGTATACATGTACCACAATTTGCTAGTCCATTTGTGGGTTGATGGACACTTGGGCTCCTTCCATGACTTAGCGATTATGAATTGGGCTTCAATAAACATTCTGGTACAGATGTCTTTGTACATTTAGTAAATTTCACATGTATCCTTGTAAGATGCACCATAGGTGTGGTCCCACCAATTTGTTGCCAGGATTTTTCTGATGATTCTTCCTCATGAGTGTTTTCTTTTATTTGTTTCCTTGTCCTAATTTTTCTTTCACTTCCTCTTGCTCTTTAAGTTACTGTGCATCTGGCCTAAGGTTTCCATGAGTCCTTTTGGTACAGGACCAAAGGGTGAGAAGATTGAAGAGCAAGGAGGGTAGAAGGATTTTGAAAAAAGAGAAAGTAGAAGGGGTGAGTAAAAGGGAATATTGACAAAAAGAAGAGAGGCACTGAAAGAGGGAGATAGGAGTAATAAAAGTGTACAATAAGCTACTTTGACCCAACCTTAAAAACCCCCAACCTCTGGGGGTGCTGGGTTGGGTGGTTCCCTTGAAGTGAGTAGCTCTTTGCCAGCCTTTTCAGACACACTATGTCACCTCCACCAAATGGAGAGGAAAGACAAAAAAAAAAAAAAAAAAAAAAAATCAAACCAAACCAAACAAACAGAAAACCTTACAGGATAAATTTTGGGGAAAAACCAAATAACAGGGGCAGCAACACTAGCAGTAGTGAAGTTTTTATTATTAAAGAAGGTAATAAAGGAAAATGATATTTAAACTAGAAAAATGGAGAAAGAAAAGAAAAATCTAGAGGGAAAATGTTGAAAAAAAATCCCCCAAAAACCAAAACCAAAAACAAAGCAGTATATATATCTTGCTGAATATTGTCTGGGCAACAGGTCTTCTGGGGTATGAGATGTTAATAACAATGCTGAATATTGTCTGGGCAACAGATCCTCTGGGGTATGAGATGTTAATAACAATGTTCATACAGCTGTATGAGATGGAGACTGGAGGCCTCTGCTGATTTCTCAAACCTTGTGGAGTTGAGAGCCCACATCTCTTAGGTCCTGATGTTTCCTATACAGCTATTCCAATGTTAGTTATTCCATGGTTTTGTGCCATCTTTAATTGCTGTGAAACAATTCAAGCACAATTTTAGCTTGTTTGAAGATAATCTATTTATTTTTTCTCTTTGGAACTTTTCTGATGCCTTGTTTTTCCTGAAATGGAAACATTTTACTATATTATCCATTGGTATTGTTCTCTCTGTATTTTTTTTTTCTCTTGCTATTTAAGTTCCTCAAGCTGGAAAGTTTTCCTCTACTATATTTTTGGATATTACTTCTGCTCCCTTCTTCATTTTGTCCTTCAGGAACACCTGCTATGTGTGTTTTGGTTATGTAAGATCATTCTATCCTACCTGCCTCTCTGTTGTTGACTTTTCACCTCTGTATTTTTCATTTTACCTAAAGTTAGAAATGTACCAATGATTTGCTTTTCTGCAGCTACAAGTCTGCCATTTAATTATTACAGTAAAGATTTTACGATGGCCATTTCATTTCTTCCCATCTATAGAGGGGACAAAGGGATGTTTCAGCCTTGAAATTATGATGAAAAAGACTCTGCAATAATAATCTTGTACTGGGATAGCATTACCCAGCCTCTGGAGACAATTTCTAATCCTGATGAATCTCAATTTCATACCCCTGTGAAGTATGCAGCAGCTGAGTCAACAACTCTTCCTTGTTTCTTAAAGGATTTCAGGAGCTGTCTGAGTCTGCTCAGGCTGCTATAACAAAATGTCACAGACTGGATGACTTCAACAACAAACATTTGTTCCTCAGAGTGCTAGAGATTGGAAGTCTGAGATGAAGGAGCCATCAGGGTTGTTGTCTGGTGAGAACTCTCCATTTGGGCTGCAGATGGCCTCCTTCTTGCTGTGTCATCATGAGGTGTCTCCTGGCTGTGTGTGAGAGCAAGCATACTCCCTGGTGTCTCTTGTTTATTTTTTATATTTTAACATTTATTATTTACTGAGCTATGGGTCTCACTCTGTTGTCTAGGCTGGAGTGCTCTGGTGCCTTCATAGCTCACTGTAGCCTCTAACTCATGGGATACAGTGATCCTCTTGCCTCAGCCTCCTGAGTAGCTAGTACTATAGGCATGTGCCCAGCTAACTTTTTTTTTTTTTTAGAGACAGGGTCTCTCTATGTTGCCCAAGGTGGTCTTGAACTCCTGGCCTCAAGTGATCCTCCTGCCTCGGTCTCCCAAAGTGCTGGAATTATAGGCATGAACCATTGCATCCAACCAATGTATCTTCTTATAAGGATTCTAATCCTAATGAATCAGGGCCCCACTCCCCAAACCTTATTTAACCTTAATGACTTACTCAGGGGCACCATCTCCAAATATAGCTATACTAGGGATTAGAGTTTCAACATTTACATTTTCAGGATGGCCCAAACATTTGATCCTAATAGGAACTGATGAGAAAGATGTGCCACAGGGAGGGAACCCCAGGCATGGCTAAGTCAGCCTCCTGCTTGGATCATGCCCTAAGAGCCAACTAGTCTTTGCTTTTTTCTGAGCCTGGCGAGGCCACAAACATTGCAATCTCTGGAGGCAAGTGCTTGGGACATGAGAACAGCCTGCCTTGGATGGGCTGCTGGTGCCTCCCCCTGCCCCTACATCTAGGCCTCCTTTCCAAGGACCTGGAATATTGCAGTGAGGGGGACACATGTGAAGCATGGAACATATCAGCTACTTTGATGGTGAGTTTAAACAAATTTTTATTGGTGTATAACGTATATTATAAACACACACACTGTTATGGACTGAATGTGTTCCCCCCTGCCCCTGCCAAAAGATATATTAAAGTCCTAATCTCCAATACCTCAGAATGTGACTATTTATAAATAGAATTACTGCATATGCTATTAATTAAGATGAGGGTGGGCTCCTATTCCAATATGACCAGTGTTCTTATAAGAGGGGGAAATTCAGACATAGACATGCACACAGGGAGAAGCCATGTGAAGATGAAGACAGCATTCAGGATGATGCTTCAATGTGCCAGCAGCCACCAGGGGTGAGACCAGGAACAGATTCTCCCTCACAGACCCCAGGAGGAACCAGCCCTACTGACGACTTCTGGCTTCCAGGATAGTGAGATGATACGTTCTGTTGTTGAAGCCACTTGGTTCATGGAACTTTGTAATGGCAGCTCTAGGAAATGAATCCAAGCTCATATTTTTACATTATTTACACCCTAAGTGAGTTTTAAACTGGACACAATTTTGTAGCTGGCATCCAAATAAGAAGAAGAGTGTAACTAGCACCCAGAAAATCCTTTTGAAACGAGGTGATGCTGTCCTGACCTTGGATGGCACAGATCAGTTTTGCTCACTCTTGCTAGAAGGCGGTGTCCCCCGCCTCACTCCATGTAGGGTCTGGGCTTTGTCAAAATGGCTGTGTGTGGCAGTAGTTTCCTCCTTCTCATCACGGTTTATTTACACATTTTGCCACAGACACTTCAGGCTTTTATGATAAGTGCTGCTATGAACATTCTGGCACAGGTCTTTTGGGGAACGTGTGTATGCCAATGGGGGCTGCGGGTATGCATTTATCCCACTTGTGTAGACTCTGCCACGTAAGCTCCCAAAGTGATGCCTCAGTTTACTCTCCCACCAGTAGTCGTAAGTAGCCAGCCGTAAGTAAGCCGTAAGTAGCCAGCTGCTCCATGTCCTTGCCAACACTTCATATTTTCTGTCCTTTTATTTTAGTCATACTGGTGGGTATGTAAGTGTATCACATTAGGGTTTTAATTTGTATTTTCTTGATAATTAAAGATGTTGAACACTTTTTGGTGTTTCTTGCTTCTTGAATTTCCTCTTTAGTGAGGTGCCAGTTTTTGCCTCTTTTTCTGTGGGATATTGATCTTTTCTAATTGGTTTTTATGAGTTCTTTATATATTTTGGTTAAGAGTCCCTTGTCAGCTATATGATTTCTAGTACTCATAATGGTATCTTCTGATGATCTGAAGTTGTTTTAATATGGTCCAATATATGAAAACTTTTTGTGGTCAATATTTTTGTGTCTTATGTAAGAAATCTTTGCTTAAGCTGAGGTCATGAAGATGTTTGCTTGTGTTTTCCTCTAAAAGCTTTATTGTGTTATATTTTGCATTTATATATCTAGTTCAACTGGAATTTATTTTTGTACTAGGGGTAAGGTAGGGGTAAAGACACTTTTTTTCCCATTTGTATATCACACAGGCTTAGCATGGACAAGATGACCTCCTCCTCACCCACCCTCCATATCCCATTGTCTTTGTTATAAGTCAGGTGACTGTGGGAATGTGGACAGTTTCTGGACTTCCGTTAAGTTCTATCTGTCATTTGTCCAACCTCATACCAATGCATGCTGTCTTAATTTCTCGTTATTGTTTTAAAGCATGATCTGACTGGTTCTCCTTGCTGGATTAAGTGGCCTGGGATAAATTTTTCATTTGGTTTTAAAGGCCTGAACCATTTTGATAGAACCCTGCCACCTACAAGCTCCGCAACCTCTGTTCATCTCATTTTACCATCTTTAACATATAGGAAAAAATTCCTTTTTCAGAAATTATTGTAAGAATTAAATGAGATAATATGGCTGTTGTGCTTGGCACATAGGAAGCACTTCATGAATATGTTGGTTATTATTTTGTAGTTTAGTGGTTCAAAGCACAGACCCTGAAGCTGAATTGCCTTGCTTCAAACCTTGGCTATGCCACTTTAAAATGCATGACTTTAGGAGAATTGCTTAATATGGCTTTAATGTCTTCAAAATGGGGATAATTGTGTATACAGGGTGTCTCCAGGGTGTAATGTGGGTTACATAAGCGTACACTGCACTCCCCTGCTCTGTGCTCACGCAGGCAGGCACAGATAGTGACAACCTCCATGCAATACCCCGGAGTCCACAGGACGAGGCATTCTGTCCTCATACACCTGTGACTCAGCAGTGGAGCTCCGGCATGCCAGGGTACTCTGCTGGGAAGTGCTGAGGCCATATGTGTGTGCGCGGGTGGCGGCGGCCGAAGATCGCACATGGTGATCGTTCAGTAGACTTCGCCTCATGGAATCATCCTCATGTTGATCACAGCACCTTGGTTTCTCTAAGCCTGATTTAGATTTATAGACATCGTGTCCCTTGTAGCTATTGACAACACAGTAAATATCTTAATTCTCTTTTTCTGTTTCATGAAGCAAATCTATTTGCAAGGAAGCATTTTCCTCTAAGCCCTTGATCCTCTGCTCTTCTGCTTGGGCTGCTGGTATTTTTATAAGCTCAACAGTGATTTATTTCTGAACTTCACTCCTCCTCATATGAAGGTGAGGTCTCCCTACATAGGGGGCTTGATTTGTCTTCTGCCACAGTATGGATGGGCCAAACCCCCTGCCTGGGATGATGGAGAAGGGACCGCAATGTGCTTAGTTCAAGTCATTGCTCACAGCTGACTGGCTGCTTCTTTGGGAAGTACATCCTAGTCCACCCCATGCATCCTCAGCCTTGGGGCTAGGCACAGGGAATGCCTCACGGACACACTAACATGACCACAACAACTGCCCTTCCCCTTGCAGGGCCGACATAAGCATCAGATAAAATAAGGTCGGGGTGCTGCTCAGCAGCTGGCAGGGGCTGTCCCACCCAGGATCACCATCCTTGGCATTTGTATGCTTAGTCTCATGGTCCCTCTGCCCAGCACACCTGTCCCTCTCAGCATCAGGACAGTGATAACAAGAGCAGCTCACTGACCTCTACCCTGTCTTCTGGGCTCCAGGGTCTACATTAAGGCCAGCTCTTCCATCTTGCACGTCCTGCTGGCTTAGAGCTTGGCATCCACTTAGATGCTATGCATGCTCTGTAGGTGAGAGGAGCCTACTGCTGAGGGCAGGTGGAGGCCCCAGGCTTCCTAATGCCCTCAGGGGCCATGTGGGGGTTGATGCAGGTGCCCAGACCCAGAGGGAGGCCTGGCTAGTGGAAGGGGAGGGTGGGAGGAACTGGGGAAAGGAGTCTCAGAAAAGAAGCCTGCAGGGACACATGTGGGTGCTGGATCAGCTTAGACTGCTGGTACCAAGCACTGAAGGTGGAGGGCTTAAATGATAGAAGTTTATTTTCTCAAAGTTCTGGAGACTGGAAGTCCAAGGCCAAGATTTGGCAGGGTCGGTTTCTGGTGAGGCCTCGCTTCATGGTTTAGAGGCAGTGGCCATCTTTGTGCTCAAGAATTGTGCACAACAATTCTCTGTGCTCACGGAGAAGCAGGGAAGGAGAGAGACAGAGAAACAGAGACACACACACAGAGATAGGGAGACCAAGACAAAGAGACAGAGAGAGAGAGCTCTCTGGTGCCTTTTTATGAAGACACTAATTCTGTCAGATCAAGGCCCCACCCTTACGACCTTACTTACATGAATTACTTTCTTAGACGCCCTCTTACCAAATACAGCCATATTGGAGGTCAGGGCCTCACATATGAATTTTGGGGAGATAAATCCAGTTTTTAACAACAGGTATATGTGGGAAAGGACCAGCAGCCCCCAGATCATTTTGCTCAGGATCTTCTCTATCACCAGCATGCCTGGTCATCACTCTGCCTAACCAGCTTCAAAGACGTTTAAGTGCCACCTCCTCCAGAAAGCCTTCCCTGACTGCTCTGAGTCCATGGGTACCTAACCCAATGTATAGGAGCAGGATGCTAGGAAAGGATCTTGCACACAGACTGCCTGCCTGTGACAATGCTCAGGTGGCTTTTGAACCTCTTTGTCACTGTCTGTGCTCTTCCCTTTTCTCCCTAGTCAGACTAATTGTGAGAGACACCACTTGCCATACCAGACTTTGGGGTAAAGGAGGCCTCTCCTGGGGACTCTATGTTTGTGACCATGCCCCAGGGTGCTGGCCTTGGCCAACCCTTTGGGAGGGATTATATGGGCTGGGGCTTGGACAACTCAGCTGTCACCCAGCAGAACGCAAGGTGCCCTCCTAACTCAGCCTCTGAATCTTTCTGAAGATGCTCTAGCAACGGCAACAGGTATTTATTAAACCCTCTCTGTGGACCTGCCTGGAGCCCATCACTGTGTGAGGAGACAGGATCTCAAAGGAATAGGCTTCTGGCAGCTGGGCTGCCACTGCAGGGATAATTAGGGCTGATTTTGTTAGAGGGAGACAGCTAGCTTGGCTGAAAATTTTATGTTCACAGCTTCATCTAGTTTGTGAAAAGATGTAAAAGAAACATGAGATGGGGAAAGCAAAACAGTGAGCAGGGGGCTGGTCTCAGATTAGCTGGTGCCCTCTAGGAAGCTCTTTCTGAGCTTATGGGAAGGGTGGTGACCCAAGGCAGAGGAGACACAGCGACAGTGAGAGCTGATTCTTGGTCCTGCCAAGAGGAGGGTGACAGCTTCTGATGGTAAGAGTCTGGGTCTAGGAGCAAGCTGAGGTGGCCCCACGCATGGACCAACACTGGATGCTGCACTTCTTGCCATGTGGTGTTGAGAGGGTCTTGCTGCTCCGCAGCCTGGTTCCCACCTGGGATGTGGGTGACCACTGACAAGAACAGGCACTTGATTCCTTTCTGTGCAGCCTGACTCATCACGCTGTGGCCCCCAAAGCTGGTTTCCTGATTGTCTGGGTGGCCTCAGGGCCTTCCTAGGTTTGGAACTTCTGTCACCTTTGAGAGTCCTGCCTCTTGTCCTGTCCTTGCCAGGATAATTGCTTCGGTATCCAGACTGGGTGGAAAGAACCTGATGCTCAGCTTAGCCCACAGCCTACCCCAGAGAGCCCCATCCCCTGGGCTTCAGGAGAGCCTCTGACATTGGGAGAAAAAGGGTTGTTTCCATTTGTCCTTATTTGGGGTCCAGCAAGGGTAGGGTAGTTCCTCCTGACTGCATCAGCTGCTGAGCAGAGAGACCCTTTGTGCCACAATTACAGATCCACATGGATCTCTGGGCTATGCCTGGACATAAGGCCTAGAATACCAGTATCTTCCTAGGGCAGGTACAGTCAGGAGAAGATGACCTTGTCCACAGCATAGACCCATTGATAACCAAGGTTGGATAGAAACACATGCAGCTTTAGCAAGGGGGATACTTTAGGGGGATAGGAGCTTCGTCTATCAAGGGAGTGGGGAACCATTGCAATAGTCTGAGTCTGAATAGAAAAGTCTGGGTCTAAACTTGGTCCTGGTGCTGTAGGGGCCATCATAGTCCTGCCCGAGTTGCATGGGGAAAGGTATTTCCTTGGGGTAAGCTGTTTTCTGCAACACAAAGGGTGGGGGTCTCTTAATCTTTGCTGGGTTCTAGGTAGTTTGATGGATGGTTAGAGGGACATTTGGAAGGTTGGAGAGATGTTAGTGGTCAGATGGAAGTGGTCAGAGGGATGTTTGGTGGTTGGATGGAAGGTTGGAGAGATGTTAGTGGTTGGATGAAAGGTTGGAGGGACATTTGGCAGTTGAATGGAAGGCCTGAGGGACATTTTGTGGTTGGATTAAAGGTTGGAGGAACATTTGTTACTTAGATGGAAAGTTGGAGAGATGTTAGTGGTTGGATGGAAGATTGGAGGGATGTTTGGTGGTTGGAGAGACATTTCGTGGTTGGATGGAAGGTTGGAGAGATGTTGGTGGTCACGTGGAAGGTTGGAGGGACTTTGGTGGATGGATGGAAGGTCAGAGGGAGGGTCATTTGGTGGTTGAACGGAATGTTGGAGGGAAGTTTGGTGGTTGGATAGGTGGTTGGTGCGATGTTTGTTGGTTGGATGGAAGGTCAGAGGGACATCTGGTGGCTAGATAGAAGCTTTGAGAGACATTTGGTGTTTGGATGGAAGATAGAGAGATATTTGGTGGTTGGATAGGAGGTTGGAGGGATGTTTAGCCACTGGATGGAAGGTCGAAGGCATGTTTACTTGTTAGGCAGGGGAGGGGGTTGAATGTGTGGTTGAAGGGTAAGGTCAGTTGGGTATGCTGGTGGGATAGGTAGGTTTGCAAGCAGTTGTACATGGATGGTGGCTGGGCAAGTGGGTGGCAAAGTGAAGTTTTTTGTCCTCTGTCCCTCTACAGGGCACTGAATCCCATGCCCTTTTGCATAGTCAAGAACTTTGTTGATGTAATTTAATTCTTCCTCCATCATTTTTTATGTATCATCCTTAATATATTAATTTTATAAACCTTAAAAAATACTCTTCTTGATCACATATTCCTCATAAGATCTTCTTATCTGTTGCTTCCAGTTCACAAGACGGCCTCATGGAGGCTGGGCACGGTGGCTTATGCCTGTAATTTTGCACTCTGGGAGGCCGAGGCGGGTAGATTGCCTGAGCTCACAGGTTCGAGACCAGCCTGAGCCAGAGTAAGACCTCATCTCTAAATATAGCCAGGCACTGTGGTGGGTGCCTGTAGTCCCAGCTACTTGGGAGGCTGAGGCAAGAGAATCACTTGAGCCCATGACTTTGAGGTTGCTGTGAGCTATGACACCACAGCACTCTACCAAGGATAACAAAATGAGACTCTGTCTCAAAAAAAAAAAAAAAAGAAAGAAAGAAAGAAAAGATGGGCTCATGGACTGTTTTTGCCTCTCTGCTCTTTTCTCAGCCTCTCTTGCATCCTCTGTCTGCACCCTTTCACTGAACCTTTAAAAGCCCACCAAGCCCTCCGTTCCACTGCAGGTCCTGTGGTCACCTCCAGCCTATGCCCTTCTTGCTCTGGGCAGCATCTGGCCCCATGCATGGCTCTCCCTCATTAAGCGTTCTTCTTGTGGCTGCTGGTGGCTGCTACTCACCTTTCCTCTCTCACCTTAGTTTTCTTGGCTGGATGCTCCTCCTTCCAATCTCCAGAGCCTGGGGGCCCCAGGGCTGGCTGTGGGACTTGTTGCTGCATGCCACAATTTCCCATGTGGTCTCATCCCCTGTGGGTGCAGTGTTAGGTGCCACCTACACACTGATGACCCTCATGCCACCACCTTCCACCTTGCTATGGTCCAGCCACTACAGCAGTCAGAGGGAGCCATATTGGTGGGATTACACCTGCGGTGCATCTTACAAGGGTACATGTGAAACTTAGTAAATGTAGAATATAAATGTCTTAACACAATAACTAAGAAAATCCCATGCAGGCTATGTTAACCAGTGTGATGAAAATATGGCGAATGGTCTATAAAACTAGTGTATGGTATCCCATGATCACATTAATGTACACAGCTATGATTTAATAATAAAAAAAAAGGAATGCAAAGCAGAACACATCACTCACTTGCCAAAAGCCCTGTAGGGCCTTCCATGTGCCTTTGAGTAAAAGCCAAAGACCTTGCAATTACTTACAGCTGCATCAGTTTACTGTGCCTCATCCTACCAGGCCTCCTGCTCCAGCCTCTCTGTCTCCTCAAAGGTTCAAGTACATACTTCAGCCTCAGAGCTATGGCACTTGCTGTTCTGTCTGCCTGGAATGCCCTTTTGTGTTTCATTTCTTATTCCCAAATTTCATTCTTGTGTCTCCTCAGATGCTGCCTCCTCAGAGAGTTCTTCCCAAATGCCTCATCTAGAGTAGATACCCCTGTCTCTCTAAAGGACATTGTTTTGCTTTATTTCTATCACTTACTATCATGCAATGTGTATCTTTGTTGATTCGTTTTCTGTTTGTCTTGCCCAAGTCAGATATAAGGTAGGCAAGAATTTAGCCTGATTTGTTCCCTGTCAGGTACCTGGCACCTAGAACAAGGCCTGGTGTTGGGGGATGCTTGATAAGTATTTGTTAATGAATGAATATTTGTTAATCAGTGGATTTATGGGTGGATAGATGGATGGATGAAAGCAGGGTTCAGAAAGTTGAATGTATGGTTGGAAGGAGGGGTGGGTAGATAATGGATGAATAAATAGGTAGATAGATGGGTGGGTCTTTATCAATGCTTTCCTGAGTTGTTGCATGGGTGGGTAGATAAATGGAATGGGTGGATGAATGGTTTGGTATGTAGATAGATTCTAGATTGATGGATGGATAGGTAGGTGGTTGGTTAGATGAACGAGTGATAGTGGTCTGATGGCTGTGTAACTAAGAGGATGGAATATTTATCTATCTGATGGATGGTGGTGGATTTTGGTATATGTTTTTATTATTGAATAGGTAGTTTGGAATAGGGTGTATGGGTTCCTGGTGGAGTGAATGGGTTGATCAATTGATTGTTTGATGGTTGCATGGATTGTTGGGTGGATGTATTGGCTGCTAGTTGGAGTCAATGGGGCAAGGGATGTTTAATTAGTTGCCAGGTATATATTGGTCTATGAATGGCACATGAGTGGTGAGTGGGTCAATGGCTGGCTGGCTATATGGATGTGTGCATGGATGGATGGGTATGTGGGAAGGTGAATGGTTTGATAAGGAATGAATATTTGTTGAACAGAGTGAATAGATTGGTTTAACAGGATGGTGATGAATGGGTGGTGGGTGGAAGGAAGGACTATAAGGTTGGGCTTGGGGAGACTGGGTGGTGAGGGAGCCAGGAGGATGATGGGTTTTGGCTGGGCATGTGGCTTGATCCAGGTGATGGGAGGGTGAATGAACTGATGGACATGAGGCTGCCTGGACTGAGGAGTGAGTGGTCCTCTTCCGTAGTCTTCCCTGTTGTCTGACCTATACGTCAGGGCTCACAGGATCAGGTCCCGCTGGGGCTGGGACGTTCTGCCTCCATATCCTTTCCTGACTTCCTGGACACTCATGGCTCTGAGGGTCTGTGGGGTTTCTGTGGGGTTCTCCAGGGTCCTCATTCTTTTCTGGAAGTTCTAGTTCTACACGGACCCTTAACAAGGGCCCTCTTGAGCTGGAAAATCGCCTGTGAGATGCCCATCACGCCTGATATGTCTGTGGGGATTTCCTGGAGCTGCCCCCACCCCAGACAGAGGCTGATGGAAAACCACTGAGCCTCGGGCTCCTGGACCAGGACTCTGACGCATGTGTGTGAGGAATCGGCTCACGTGTCCTAGGTTGGGCCCACTCTCTGGACATTTGTACTGCAGTCAGCCTACCTGTGGGGGCTGCTGAACAGGCAGAGGACTCTGTCAGCTCCCCGCTGCGGGATGTTTACAAGTCAGAGAGCAGAAAACCATAGCTGCTCAGGGCACCTCAGTGCAGAAAATGGAGTGGTTTCATTCTACAGCTCTCAAGAGGGCTGCAACTTGCCTCCTCTCACACCAACCTTAGCATTAAGTAATTGGTTGGAAGATTCTGGGGATCACTTGCCTTCCTGTCTGTGCAAGGCTGTCACTGTGCCCCTCCCTGCCCTCCCACGGGGCTGTCAGACACCTTTTCTCACCTGCAGTGGTATTGCTTTGGCAGGAACTCCACCCCCGCCTCCTCTGGAGCCCTGTGGGCTGGCTAGGCTAAGGGCCTGGGCTGAGCAGCTCCTGCCTGGGGAGGAGGCTGGGGGCCACGAGGCTCAGGATGGTTTCTTTTCTCAGCCCTTCTCAGCTAGCAGAGCACCAGTCCCTTGCCCGAAAGGTGACCCTCACCGTAGAAACACCAGGAAGCCCTAAACAGCTGGCGTGGGTATCTGCGTGTGTACACTTGGGCATGACTCCCTCATCGGGCCGTGGGCTCCTTGGGGGACCTGCAGTGTCTGTTCTGTGAAGGATCCATCTGTGCTTGGGGGTGGATCTCGCCTGAAAAGCATGTTTAATTCCAAAGTGTTTTCTCCCTGGGTCCACCCAGCTCCCTGAGGGAGGTACTAACAATCTCAGTTTACAGCTGGGGAAACTGAGGTTCAGCAAGGGACATGACCACCCCGGGACAGACCAGCTGGCTGGGGAAGAAATTGACTTGTACCTGGCTTTCTCTGAACCCGAACTCTGTTTCTGGGCTTGTTACTTCCTGCCTAGAGCTGTGCTAACCTCACCTCACAGCATTCTCAAAACCGGATCTGTCTTTCTGTTGGGGAAACTGAGACTCAGAGAGCCTATCCCAGGCCCAGAGGCAGAGCATCCCTCTCCAGGGCCAGCTCTAGTGTGGTGCCTTCACACCCCATGGGGCTGTCAGAGCAGAGTGTGGGGAGGGGCCTGAGATGGTCGGGTGGGAGGAAATGGCCCTGGGCAATGTGTGAGACCCCCACACCCCCAGCGCCAGCCACCCTCAGAGCGTTGCTCAGCAACTCTGCCCAGAAACTGGAAAGATAATTGGGTCACAGCAAAGAGTGAATTATTCCCTGAGAGAAAGTTTTAAAATGCATGAGCCTCCGCAGAGGCAGCCTTGTAGTCAGAGCCCACGAAGCAGGCCTCTCAGGGGGCTAGGAGTTCTGATTTGGGGGTTACCCTCCCTGAGACTTCCCCTGTGCTTCCCATGGGGACATAGGCAGGAGCCAGACACGACCCCTACCCTCAGAGAGACGGATGGAGATACGGGCAGTGGGAATTTAGGGAGGTTGGAGCTATGAGGACCCTCACAAGGCTGAGAGATGAGAGGGAGGGCCCGGGTCCAGCCTTGGAGGGGGCAAAAGAAGGGAAAGGGAGCACCCCAGAAAGAGGGGAAAGGGAGCACCCCACAAAAGAGGGGACAGGGTGGGGGCCTTTCAGGTGATGGACTGCACAGGCTGAGAGCCAGGAAGTACCCAAGCCTTCATGAGCACAGGGAGCCTGAGGCTCAGGATGAAGAGAACCTCTATACACCCTTGAAAGACCTGCCCAAGGGTCTCAGCTCCCTCCCAAAGACTTGATGCTCCCAGTTCTCAGCTGACTCAACTGAGACATGGGCTTCTGAGGACTGGTTGAGACACAGCAGAGGAGGTGCTGGCCTCGGCCAGACTCCTGAGGCCTCCTAGGAGTTGGGTCCCCCCAGCCCTCACCTCCCTGCACTGCCCTGCTTTGCCCTGTGGTGGCCCTGGAGGCAGGGGGGCAGCAAGGCCAGCATCCTTACACCTCTAGGTGTTGGACTGGGGCTGAGATTCCTGGGGGAGGGAGATTTGGGGAATTAGAACTCTCTGGGCCCCAGGTCCCCTTCTGTAAATAGGGTGACAATTTTCTAACACAGGAAGTTCTCAGGATTCAGAGGATGGATTTGCGGTGTTAAATGCTCAGCAAGCTACGGTGCCGTGTTCTGGAATGCTGAGAGTCCTATGCTTGGGAGTGTTGAGACCCACTGGGTGGGTCCCAGTGTGGGAGGAGGTGGGGCAGGGTTGGGCTTTTTTTTTTTTTTTTTATTGTTGAGGATTCATTGAGGGTAGAAGAAACCAGGTAAGGGTGGACTTTTTCAGGCGTGGAGAGGATGAGGCTGGAGCTGCCTACCTGTGGAGCCTGGACTGCAACATCCAGGCCTTGGTGGACCAGGAGAGACTCACTGCAATATGGAGGGTCCTCCCGGGGATATCTGGCTAACTGTGGGCCTTGGTTCCATTTCCCTCTGAGCTGGTTGGGGGCAGCAGGCCTGTACCCCCTGAGTCGAGAGGTGGGGCAACCTCGTCTTCCTTGGCTTTGGCTTCCCTACAGGGATGCTCATCTTTCCCATCCTTCCAGGATGCTCAATAGAGCACCCCTGCTGCCCAGGGAAGAGGCCTGGCCTCCTGGAAGACCATGATTTCCCCCAGGGTGTGACAGCCCCCAGATATCTAGGAAGGAGGAAATCTGAGGGTCAAAAGTGAACCCGAGGAGTAGGGTCTGTGTCCTCAGTGGGTGCAGGGTCCCCTGCTGCAATGGGGGAGGACGGGTGGATGGAACCCAGGCCAGGGGTCTGTGTGGGCTGCAGCCCTAGGCAGGACAACTGCACGGCCAGCAGGGTACAGCGTGGAAGGCTGGCTTTGTGACCGAGGCTTTGTCCACTGCTGGAGATGGTCCACATCTACCCACAAGGTGGCCTGGCAAGGTGAAGAACTTGTTTAATGCAGCCAGATGGGGGAACTGAGGCCTATAAAAGTGAAATAGCTCAGTGAGGATGTAATCACAGCTGGCCAGTGACAAAGTAAGGACCTGAACGGTGGTTGTGTGCTTCTGGAGCTTGTCCTCCCACAGGACCGCAACCCCAAGCCTTGCTCTCGCTCCAGACATGGCTGGTGAGGGGTAGCAGCCACAGCCCCTCCCCGTAAGTCTTAGACCACCCAGGCCACTCAGGTTCAGATAGATGAAGCCCTTGTAGTGTGAGAGCATCTTTAAGCTGAGGATGGAACTTGACAAAACACTTTCATTTGTTTGACAATTAACAAATTGTCCTCGGAGAGAGAGCAGTGTGGAGAGAGCCTCCCTTCTCCCCGACACTCCACACCCCTTTCTGTTGGGATCTCCTCCCTCTGCTGCCTCCTGCTCTTGAGCAGCTTCCCCCTCTGAGCCCTTGAGCCCCTCAAAGAGACACTCCTCTGAAACTTTCCCCCCGGGGTCTCAGTTCCAGGTGGCATTGTTGAACAATCCTGGTGGCTCTGAGAGTTGCGGAGAGCTAAACACCAGAATGGCCTCACCTCCTCTAGAGGGCACATGTCCTGTGTTGAACTCTGTTCCTCCAAAATTCAGGTCTACCTGGACCCCTAGAATGTGACTTTATTCAGAAATAAGGTCTTTACAGATATAGCGAGTCAAGGTGTGATTCTGGATTAGGGTCAGGCCTAGATCTGATGACTGGCATCCTATACGAAGAGGAAAATCAGGACACGGAGGCAGAGTAGAGGAGGAGGCCACGTGATGATGGAGGCAGACAGTGGAGTGACGGAGCCACAAACCAAGGGATGCCTGGAGCCCCCAGGAGCTGGAGGGGGCAGAGAGGAGCCTTGAGCCTTGGGAGCCAGCACAGTTTTGGGGCTTTTGGTCTCCAGAACTATGAGAGTAATTCCTGTTGTTTTAAGCACCCCTAGCCTGTGGTTCTTTGTGGGGGTATCCCCAGGACATAGTCCCGCCAGCTGGGTTCCCTGTGCTCTGCTGTTGGAGGTGGGGTTTGTTTCTGAAAGGGTGAATTCTGTGATGAGAGGGTATTGTCTCTGTGTGTCTTCGCTGCTTTCGGGGTGGGGCTGTTCTCCCCCTTGGGATCCGGCCGCTCACCCTCTGCAGGTCTGTGCAGAGGCACTGCAGATCTTTCCAGTTTGTAGCAATAAGTCTTCAAAACAGCGAGGTCCTCTTCCTTCTCCTCCTGCTCCTCCCTGGTCCCCTTCCCTACCTCCCTCTGAATCCAGACGTGACCCCGACCTGGAGCAGGTATGACACCTCACGACATAGTGTATGTAACTCAGTGTCTCACTGGTGCTCTGGAGGGTGTGGCAGTGGGTTCTCAGGGTGGGAGGTCTCTAACGTGGTCGTCCGTCCACCCTCAAGGCTGCTGACATCTGAAGCTCTCTGGGGTGGGACACCTGGGGTGGTCCCTCCAGGGCGGGAGCTTAGCAGGACCCTGAGGAGGGCAGTGGCCATTCCCTGCAGAGAGCTGGGCCATGAGAGGTGGACCCAGTGCTGTGTCCTTTCCAGCCTGGGATCTGCCAGCTCTGCTGACTATTTCTGCACCTGTGCCCTCCAGCTTCACCTGTCTGTTAGTGGCATTGTCTTCCGGGGCTTGGGGGCACTTCCTGGAGCTCAGGGGGACCTCCACCTCCACCCCAGAGATAGAGCCCACACCTTTCTCTCAGGGACCTTCTTTTCTCACCAGGGGATCTTAACCCATAATTTACCAACTGATATTCAGAGTCCACCATTGCAAGAGCCTGGGGCAGAATAGAGCTGGGACCAGGCCTCCAGCAGACCTCCAATGACCTCTGTTTTCTTCCCTAGAAATGGAGAAAACCAGGATCCACCCTCTTTGAAGCCCATGCATCAAGCTCCTGGCCTGGTACATGCTTGGAGAACCATGGCTTTGTGGAACTTGTCATCTCTCTAGAGCAGTGGTTCTCAACCTTCCTAATGATGCAACCTTTTAATACAGTTCCTGTGGGTCGGTGACCCACAGCTTGAGAACTGCTGCTCTAGAGGTCTCTGGGCACCTAATCTCCCAGTGGACCTTCCTGAAAACCCTTCAGTGAAGGCGCAGCTGCTGCAGTTGCCAACATTTCAGTCAGTAGAGCTGCAGCCTGTTTTGGAGGGCCTGGTGCTGAGGCTGCCGGATCTGGGTCTCAGAGGTGCTACCTGCTGGATACTGAGGAGGTGATGGTGGAGGTGGTGCTGGTCACCAGGGGGCTGGTTCTGGGGTCTCCCCTGGAGAGAGCTGAGGAGGGCAACAGATTGTTGACTCCAGAGCAAGGACCCCATCTTCCCAGAGATTGAGACTTGAGCTGCTGGATTCTGGACGTTTCTGCCCAACCTGAGGCTCCTCCCATAGGTGGCCTGGCCCTGGAGCTCTCTACGGGGCTGGAGATGTGGTCAGGTTTGCAGAATGTCCCCGGTGCTTCCTGATCCTCTGTTATTTCCAGATGTCACCCCACCTATACCCCGAGTCAGCTCAGCATCTCCTCCTGAGGAGGAAAGTGACCATGCGTCTCCCGGGGATCTCTGGGGATAAGCCCAGGGCTTGCTGGCCTCTCTGTTTTCTCTCCTAGGCTGCTGGGCCTCTGTGGATCGGCTCTCAGAGCTTGAGAAGATTCCAGGGGTTTCCTCTTCCAGTGTTTATCCCAAGCAGCATGGTGTAGGGACCAGAGCGGGAACACATGAGCCTCATGCTGCTCAGACCAGTTGGTGGCCTCCATGATCTCCACAGCCTCTGTGGCAGCTCAAGTGGGGGTCCTGCCTGCCCTGAAGGCTCTTGCCTAGAGGAGCTTTGGCTCTGTCACTGTGCACCCCAAGAAGAAACTGGAGTTTTTTTTTTTTTTTAATAAATTGGGCCCAAGGTCACAGGGCATTTGCTTGGCAACCCTACCCCACCCCCACTGGCCGACATGGAACGTTCCTCCTGAGCACTGCACACCTGAGACTTAGGATTAAGCTTCTTCTCCTGGGTGAATTCTGGTCTTTGCCGGGGCAGTCATGGCAGAGGTGATGGGTGGTCTGCAGGTGGCCTGGGCCATCAGCGCCAGTACCTGCCCTGTCCCCACTTTTCCCCGCGGGCTCCAGGCTGCTCTCTCATCTCCCCACTAGGGCTTTGCAGGGGTATTTGCAAATCTTCTGGTCTCCCTTCTCTTTCTCTGTGCACCACTCTGTTCCATACACTGTTCCAGGGTGAGATTGGCTACTGCCCAAGCTCCAGAGCAAGGAACTTGAGGTCCATGAGGAAAACAGACTCACAGACATGGCAGCGTCCAGCCAGAGGTGTCTTCCAGTCATGGGTGCACTTTACCTCCCTCACTTCAGCAGTTGAGGGGGCAAGGCAGGGCAATCACTCCTCTCTAAGGCAGGATGGGGCCCAGGTTTCTGCCGGGTCAGCCAGTAGAGGAGGTGAGGCCTAGCCCCTGGCCTGGCCCCCTCAGTGCAGCCCAGGCTCTATGAGACATATGTGGGTCTCATTTTAGATACACTCAGAATTCATTGTGTTGAGTTTGGCATCACCTTCCTGCAGTCCTAACATCACACTTGTATTCAGACGTCTTCTGTCCATTTGTGAGCTCTAGATCACACTCTTCCCAGTTCAGTCAGGGGTCATTGGAAACTTCCCTTATGCCTATTAGAGCCTTTAACAATTTAAACCTGAAAGTCTCCCTGGCTGGACTCCCAGTCATTCCACCAGCCTTGAGCCATGGGGCCAAGTGCCCAGGACAGCTTCACGGGGCCGTGGGCTCCCAAGGGCCCAAAGCCCGTTCCTCAGGACAGAGATGGGGCCCACACATTTCTCTCAGGGCCCTTCTTTGCTCACCAGGGGATCTTAATTAATAATTTACCATTCTCACCTAATAGGCACTATGTAAGGGAATATGGCATGCCTCCTGGGGAGGGGCACAGCTACCACTTAGACTTTACCTAACAAATGGGAACAACATAACCTAATAGCCTGTACCCTCATATTAATTAAAAAACAAAAAGAATTTACAAAATTCTCCAGAGGACCCACCCAAGGACTAGGACCCCCCCCCCCCCGATAGGCATAGGGTCCCCCAATAGGATTAGGGACCCTCAGGACTCTCTAACAGAACTAGGGCTCCCTAGGAACCCCTCCCCAAGGACCCAGACTAAAGGACTGGGCCTGTCTAGACCCAACAGCTGAACTGAGGGGCGAACCCACGTTCTCCTGGCTCCTGGGATCTCATGGACCTGGGATCCTGGTGTCCCCTGCTTTGCTCCTTCCAAGGATTCCCAGGTCCCTCAAGCCACCCTGTGAGGATCCTACCTGGAAGCTGAGCAGAGGATTGGGCTGGAGGTGGGGAGCAAAGCTTGGGTGGAGGCCACTTGCTGGGGCTGGCAAAGCCCTGCCCTTGGCTACCTTGGACCTCCTCAAGATCTCTGACCTTGTTTTTCATTTAGTATAGAGATTCACTCTGCAAATGTTGCTCCCTAAATCTGAAAAGGCAGGTTTACCTTGGGCTAAAGCAAAATAAACTCAGGCCCGGGATCTTAAAATCCTATTCAAGGAGGAAGCCCCGAGGTGGGGAGCAAGGGGGGAGGTGACAGAGCAGGGACAGTGGGAGACTGAGGCCGCCCATTCAATAGTGAAGCAGCCCTGCCGTTGTTCCCGCGCTCACAGGCCACGGAGATGCATGGCTTCCTCCTGCCAGCAAGCAGCTCCCCAGAAGACCCCAGCCAGGTGTCCTCAGTGCTCACACTGTCCAGGAGTTCTCCTCAGCTCCCCTGGGTGAGGGCTCAGTACCCCAGGACACCCCTACTTTAGATGTCAGTCGCAGGTTCAAGTGTGACCCGTGTGTCTACCTCCTCAGGTTTGGGGAATTAGCTTAGAGCAGTTCATGGAGCTCACGGAAACACTGACATTTACCCCTTTACTACAAAGGATGTTCCAAAGGATACGGGTAGGCCCAGGTGAAGAGAGGCACCGGGTAAGGCCTATGGGCAGAGGTGTGAGCCCCCAGGACCTCTCCAGGCACCACATGTGTCCAACTGCCCAAAAGCTCCCCAAACCCTTTTTTTTGGGTTCCCCGGAGCTGCTTCACCATGTAAGCAGGACTGATTCCATCATTGGTGATTGGTAATTGCTTCAGCCCTCAGTCCCTCCTTCCTCTCCCCGGCTTAATCTAGCCTCCTCTTTCTGACAGCCAGCCCCTCTTAAAGGTGTCCAGGGGCCCTCAGCCACCTCATTAGCATACAAAAGCCACTCTTATCACTCCAGGATTCAAGGATTTTAGGAGCCAAGGTGCTAGGAGCTACAGAGACCAAGGATGTATTTATCACAATATCACAGCAACTGTCCTGGCTCCCTCCTTGATCTGCATCTCAGCTGGGATAGTCCCTGCCTCACTCCTGTCCTCTCACACACCATTCTTCACAAGCAGCTGGGTAATTGTTCTGAAACTCAAGTCTGATCTGGTCTTGAGTGTGTGCTCCAGGTCTCCCCTTGAAGGAGGACACTCCCCTCACTGGGCCTGGAGTCACCGTGCCCGCTGCCCCGGCTCTCTTGCTTGGTTTACTGCGTATTGCTGTCCCCATGGGGAAGAGGCTTTTGTCCCTCTCATTCACTGGCATGTCCAGAACAGCAGCAGGTGCCACCCGAATGGCAGGAGTGGTGACAACAGGTTGGTCCTCAAGCACTTGCCTAGGCTAAGGTGTGGCAGGCTCAGCTCATCCAGTCTGCAGCTGCTATTAACAGTCATGAGAGGAGCACAAGTAGAGACAGAGGAGGAACCCGCCCAAGCCATGTGGCTGAGCCCTGTCCCGCTCAGACTGGAGCCAGGCAGGCGACTCCAGCATCGGGTGGTGACCCTTACGCCCTCTGTCCTCATAGCTGGTAACTTGGAGAGCTGGGCTTAACTACAAAGACCACCTTCTCTCAATGTGCTTTGTTCCCAGTGCGGTTTGCTCTTTCTCAGACAGGAATCTCATCATTCAGAGAAGGAAAAATCAATTTATTGGTAAAAAGCCCATGTTTACTAGCCTAGACACTATATTCCAGACACCATCTGGGCCATGAGGACAGCCCTCACCCTCTAGGACCCTCTAATGCAGGGATTTTCAACTGGTGTGCCATGGCAATTTTCAAAGATCGTTAATTAAATTATTTTTGAAAGAAGTTCTAAGTACAGTAAATATATTCTTTTTTAAACTCTATTTTTGACCAACGTAATTCAAGTGTGCCACGGAAGTTTAACTATAGGTTTGAGTGTGCCATGAGATTAAAATTAAAAAAAGGTTGAAAAAGACTGCTGTAGTCTCTGGCAGGAGGCAGACACCGTGGGAAGAGGCTGTGACTTAGAAAGTGTGGGGTCAGGGAAGCTTCTGGAAGGAGCCGAGATCTAAGGTGAGACCTGATGGATGAGCAGAGACAGGGTTGGGCAGTGAGCAGCAGACACGTGGGAGGTTCATTTAGGAGAGTTTGGTTGCAGCTAGAAAATCTGGTGCTGATTCCATTTTAAAAAGAGATTTATAGGGATTTCCACTTCTATCCAAAATGCTGTAACTGGGAATGACTAAAACACAACCCAAATTGCAAACTATATGACACAATGGTGTTCAGGACGCTGACTACAGTTCAGCCAAGGAGAGCGACTCTGAGAGACGGGACACCAGGTTGGTGCCCCAGCTCATGGCCAGGGGAGAATGCGCAGGCTCCAACACGGACATGACAGCTGACCAACCCGCAAAGGAGAAGAAATGGAGTCGTGGCACGTTCTCAGTGAATCAACAGAAAGCAGAAGAGGAAGAAGCAAGGGAGAGAAATGGAGAAGAAATGGCAAGACGAGAGCTTTGAATCCGATGATTCAAATTAAATACAAATGTTCTAAATCGAAACACACCAATTTAAAGGCCGAGGTTGTCAGAGAAAGAAAGGCAAGAACCAATAATATGATACAAGGAACTTTAAATAAACAGACACAAAAAGAATAAAAGTAAAAGGACAGACATGCAAATAATAATCAAAAGAAGGCAGAAGAGGCTGTGTTAATACCAGTCAAAGCTGATTTCAGACCGTAGAGCATCAGCAGGGCTGGAGAAGGTCATTTCCTGCAAAGCTGCAAAGGTCCAAGTCATCAAGGGGGCTCATCCTCCTGGAAGTTTATGCACCCTGTACCAGAACTTCAAAATACGTAAAGGAAAATGGAAAATTTTACAGGATGAAGCAGAGAAATCACAATTATATTTAGAGGTTTCAATGCTTGTCTCTCAATAATTGACACAGGTAGACGGAAAAGCAGCGAGGATTTGACAACTCAAGTAACACTGTCCACCAGCTTGACCTCACCGTCATTTACAGACGCTTCGCCCAGCAACAGTGGAATTCTTTTCAAGCACGCACAGAACATTTACCGAGATAGATCATAGTCTGAGTCATGAAACAAGACTTAATAACTTCAAAGGGCTTGAAATCATTTAAAGTGTGTTCTGTAATCACCACGAATTAAATCAGAACTCAAGAGCTGCAGCAGAACATTTTCTAGAAAGTCCCCAAATAATTGGAAAACAAAACACACTCCCGCAGAACTCTTCAGTCAAAAGGAAATTTAGAATGTAGTTTGCACTAAACAACACATCAAAACTTACGGGATACAACTTAAGCAGTATTTAGTGGGAATTCTACAGTTTTAAAATGTTTGTATTTAGTCTCTAATGAATGAACTCAACTTGTACCTTATGAAATTAGAAGAAAGAAGAAGAGCCAGTTAAACCCAATATAATCAGAAGAAATGAAACAGTAAGGGTAAGAGCAGAAGTCAATGAAATATAAAACAGAAAAAAAAATCGAGGAAATGAACAAAACCAAAAGATAATTCTTTGGAAGATCAATAAAATTGGTAAACCTCTAGCTACAGTGATCAGAATAAACAGGAAGAAGGTACAAATAATCAATATTGGAAAGGAGGAAGGTGATAGCATAACAGATACTACAGATATTTTAATGGTGATAAGGGAATAGCATGTACAACTTTAGGCCAGGAAATTTGACAACTTCATGAAATGGACAAATTCCCTGATAGACAACCCACCAAAACTCCTTCTAGAATAGAGAACCATAATAGGTTCTGTATACTTGTATTATAGAAATTGAATTTGTAGTTAAGAAGCTTTCCACAAAGCAAACTCCAGGTTCAGAGGGCTTCACTGGTTAATTCTAGCAAATAGTTAAGGGAGAAAGAGTAACAATTCCATATATTTCTTTCCAGAAAATTAAAGAGGAAGAAACACTTCCTCAACTGTTCACTTACCAGGTTTCCTGGCTGTGTAAAGCCCTCAGGGTGGGCTGACCAGAGGAAAGCATATTGCCCATTCTTGAAGTATTTGCAACCTGACTAGTGACTCAGGACATTCACACAAGTGCCAGCTGTCCTGGGAAGTCTGTGTTCAGGGCCAAATCATAAGGTTAGGGGACACGTCCATTTAATGAACACCAGACTCATCCTGGCTCTGTGATAGGCAGAGGGCACATTTCTAGGATTGCCTTTTCCCAGCCACCTCATGGTGCTATGAGTTTCCTCCGACTTTAAAGATAACAAAATTGAGGGTCAGAGAGGTATAGTGACTTGGACATTGGATTCTAACCAGGTCTATTTGAACCCACAGTGCTGCTGCTTTCTGATCATGCTGGCTGTGAGGTTAGCCCAGGGGATGTGGGACTCCTGGGAAGCTGATGGGAGGTGCATCATTGGTCTAGGACAAGTCAGGGAGGTGAGTGAACAAGTGTCAGGCTAAGGATGTATTTGGGGGTCATTTTTAATAAGCAACACAGCTTTGCTGAGTGCAGAGGAGCCAGAGCTTCGGTGCAAATAGGGCTTACTGTGGAGGCCTTGAATGCATGCTGAGGCCTCTGCGAGAGGTGTTTGGGGGACCATGGGGAGCCCAGTAAAGGGCTAAAGCAGATGCTGCTGTGGTTGGAGATAAGAGATGGGAAAGAAGGTGGAGGGGTGGAGGCGGATGGCTCCTTTCCTCTAACCCAGGGGCTGGCATGAGGTTAGAAAACAGCCTGAGAGAAGTGATCTGCGGGGACCCCTGGGGACTGTGACTTATGGCCTGTGAAGGGAGAGGGATGGGCCAAGCAAGCTCTGGCTCAGACTTTTGGCCAGGAGGAGGAGGAGGCTGTGCCAGTGAGGGCAGGGGAGGGAGGACAAGAGCCCTGGAGGTCAGTAGGTGGGGAAAGCGGGGGTCCTGGGGTGAGGGCTCCTGTGGGGTGTGGGGAGACGGGGGTGGGCGTGGGTGGGGGCAGGATGGGAAGAATGCAGGGGAAGGGGACGAGGAGACGGCCTCAGGCAGGTTTTAAAACTGCCGGCAATTGCCAGGAGAGCTGGATGCGAAGGAAGCAAAGGAAAGAGCCCGTGGGAACAGCAGAGCAAGTTTCGGAGGGAGGCCTGGGACCAAGAGTGACTCAGCCACTGTTCCTGAGCCACCTACTTGCGGGGATTCTCTGGGATCAAAGTAGTCACCAGGGGACAAGGAGGCTGGCCTTAGTCCCCCAGAGGAGCTGTGTGTGTGTGTGGGGGGTGACCAGAGGCCACCGCACCCCAGCAGAACCCTGATGGTGGTGATGGGCTGTGACTGTATTAAAAACATCTGTGTTTGTCAAGGAAAAATTTGCACACAGCTGCAAAGGAAAAGCTGGCTCAAAGGTCCACTGTACTGTACGCACCACGCCCTGGAACAACCACTTCTGGGTCTTTGTCTGCTTCTCTTCATCTTTACCTGCAAATTCCTAGTCATGTGCTTATCCGCTGTCTTTTGAGTACAGAATTTAGATGTTCTCTTTGACATCTTACTATGGGGATGAGGATTTTAGCTTTCTTAAGCATGCTTCTCAAGCCCACCCCTAAGACGTGCACATCACCATTTGGGGCTCCACCAGAGGCCAGGGTCACGTCTCCCGACTGTGGCCAGGAGAAGGGCTCTGCAGCCACCTGCCCAGGTCTGAATTCTGTGTCTGCTGCTGGCAGCTGTGTGGCCCAGGACCACTTACTTAGCCTCTCGGTGCCTCTGTTTCTCCATCTGTAAAATGATCATTGTGCTTGCCATGGCGTGGTCTTGTGAGGATCAGGTGTGTATAAGCTTAGCCTTGCCCGGCATGGTGAAGAGAGCAAACATACGGCTAGTGTTACTGCTGCAATTAGTTCCTTTCTTACATGATTCTTGTTTTCCTTGGAGCTTATTGCCCATTTCTCATTGCCTTATTTTCTAGATTAGAAAATCTATATTACATTCTCCGATAAAACAGAGCCAGGTGTGTGTGTGCATATGCCGTTAGTGATGACAATCCCCTGAATAGTCAAAAATCTGTATATAATTTTTCATTCCCTCAAATCTTAACTGCTAATAGCCTACTGTTGGCCCGAAGCTGTACCAATGACATAGTCAATTAGCACATAGTTTGTACGTTATGTGTATTTTTTTATATACTGTATTCTTATAACAAAGTAAGCTGGAGAAAAGAAAATGGTATTAAGAAACTCAGAAGACAGAGAAAATATGTTTAGTATTTGTGAAGTGGTTGAGGCTCATCATAATGATCTTCATCCTGACCGTCTTCACCATGAGGAGGAGGAGGAGGAGGAGGAGGAGGAGGAGGAGGGGTTGGTCTTACGGTCTCAGGGGCAGCAGAGGCTGAAGAAAATCCATGTGTATGTGGACTATCAAAGTCCAAATCTGTGTTGTTCCAGGTTCAGCTGTATATATGTTATGTAGATCTTTATACATTCACATATATTAATATATTCATAATATTCCAAGGAATTGGCTCATGAATTTAAGGGCGGCGGGACGGCAGACTGGAAGCCAGAGCGGGAGTCAGCACTGCAGCTCGAGGCAGCGTTTCTCTTTCGCTTTTGCTTCGTGTCCTTGCAGCGACTGTGATTTGTGTGTCCTGCCTAGAGGCATCTACGCCCGGTTCATGAAGATGGCAGATGCCTATACGGGGGTCTCCTTCTGGGGCTGATGGATCAAACAGAGTCAGGTGGAAACCCCTGGCCCCAAGCTCTGGAAATGCTCTTGTAAATCTTGCTTAGACACTTTCATTTTTCCTTCTATTTTTTCCAACTCTGTAGAACTTTCTGTAACTCCTGGCTGCTGGTCCTCTACGTGGCTCTCGAATCTTCTTCTCTTGGTCTCTTAAGCTGCATCTTAGGTGTCCTTTTGTTCCATCACTGAGACATCTGCTTATCTTTACCTTCCAATCTTTTTCTTTCTTGAGGTGTCAACAATTTGAAAACACCCAACAAATCAGGGGTGAGTATGTGAATTTCCAGGGATTCTTTTTTGTTCTGGTTTACTCTTTTCAGACATCTTATGCCTCTTTCATGATTGCGATACCTGAGTCTTGGGGACTGCTGCTGTTTTCTAGGCAGCCTTTAGATCTCCGTCATCTTTCTCTGCCTCATTCCTTTGCTGGCTTCTTCAGGGTCTGTCCTTTGGGCTGTTTTTTTCCCCCAGGATCCTGTTGCTGGGTGCTACTTAACAAGTAGGTTGGGCCCTCCCAGCGGTCTTCCAAGTTACCAAGTGGACTTCAGTGTGGGAGACAAGAGCACAGGGCATACATCTGCTTGGCCTGGGACCTACAAAAGCCCTCCAAATTCCCTCTGCAGCACCTTGTCCCTGCCTGGCTTTTAAGCATCAAGAAAATGGGTTCAAGCCCAGCCCCAGCCAAACTGCAACCAAAAAATAGCCGGGCGTTGTGGCGGGCGCCTGTAGTCCCAGCTGCTTGGGAGGCTGAGGCAAGAGAATCGCGTAAGCCCAAGAGTTAGAGGTTGCTGTGAGCCGTGTGACGCCATGGCACTCTACCCGAGGGCGGTACAGTGAGACTCTGTCTCTACAAAAAAAAAAAAAAAAAAAAAAAAAAAAAAAAAGAAAATTCCAGCTTCCTGGTTTGCTGTTGGGGAGCCTGCCCCAGCCGTCCACCCTGCTGGCTCTCAAGAATGAAGAGGGGCACATCCTCCTGGTCTCACGTCCATCAGGTCCCCCAGGATGGGGGTGCAGGCAGCCCCTCACATGAGCCTGACTCACTCTTGTCCTTGGGAATCATTTCTGCTGTCAAATGATTCACCCATCAAATGCACAACATTTGTCATTTTTCTCACCAGTTTCTATTTTTAAAGCCCTGTCCTTTCATTTCTGTAGTAATTTTGAGTCTCTTTTTAATAGAACTTTCGACTGTCTTGGGAATTTCATACTTGTTGAAAATGATGGGGTTAAAAATGTTTGTTCAACTCAAAGTTAAACTCTGCAGACAGGGCAAACGTCAGGTTTGGGGGGTTAAAGGTCCCCATGTGTCCCTCCTGCCTGCCAGGGCTGGGCATGATGGGGACAGGGCTGCCCACTGTGGACTAGACCTTGTTCTATCTGCGAAAGCCCAACGGCGGAGACTCCCAGCGTGGCTGGAGAAGCATCTTTATTCCCTGCAGAGACCTGTGTTTCACAGACACATTCTGGGCCTGGTGACACTGGAGAGTCTTCCTGGAACGTAGGCGTGACGTGTTGAGGAGCAGTCGCCCGTTGTCCGAGCACATTCCTGGGCCTTGGTTGGCTGCAGCACAGACGATTGTGGGCCGGTGCCCTTTCCCACCCACACTCCTCCTGTGGCCTTGGGCTGGGCCGGGGCAGGGGTACTGACTCTTCTGTATTTTGTAGCCCAGGGATGCCCCCAAGGCCTGCTGCTGAAGTGGAAAGTAATCAGGGGAGTCTTGGAGGGAGGGAGGGCTCACCAGCCCCTTGGAAAGCCACAATGCCATGTGCTTAATGCTAGGCCACTTGGGCTGGGGAGCTCTACCTTGTCCGAGTGCCAGCCTCTTCATTCATCTCCCAGTCCTCGCAGCAGACCTGTGGCAGTGACATCATTCTCATGCTGTGTCAGCTGGTTTACTGGGGCGTTCTCAGCACATGGGTGTGAGGGCAGCAGGACAGGACAGGGGAGGAGCTGAGCAAGGAGTGTTCTCAGCTGGAGCCAGACTGTGGCTGTGCAGTGGGACAGGTGCCCCCCCAGGAGCTCACTCTGAGGCTGGTGCCTAGGTGCAGTGGCTCCCTTGTGGTATTCAGCCCACACTCCCAGGAGCTGGTGAACATCTGGCAGCTGGCAGGGTGACTGGATGAGACACCCCTGGGGTCCGCACCATAATCTATATACAATTCTGAATTCAAATTAAAAAATACATTTTCCATGGTAAAAATGTATGTGCACTACTGTGGGAAGAATGTCCATGCCTACCCCAAATTCACTTGTAAAATCCTCAGATTTCACCCCAGAGGTGATGGTGTTAGGAAGATGGGTGTTTGGGAGGTGACTAGGCTGTGATGGGATTAGTATCCTTTTAAGTGAGGCCAGAGCATGCTCCCTTCACCCTTTTGCTACGTGTGAGCCTAGAGAGAAGACGGCTGTTGCAGAGGAGGCACCCCTCCCCAGATACGAAATCTGCAGATGCCTTGATCTTGGACTTCCAGCCTTCAGAATAGTAAGAAATAATTTCTGTTGTTTAAAAGTCACTGGGGCTGTGGTATTTTATTATAGAATTCCAAACAGCCTAAGACATGCACTATGGAAAATCAGAACTAGACAGAGAATTGTAGGAAAGAAAAGCAGAATGGAGCAGACTCTCTCCACCCAGGAAAAAGGTGGCAGACTTTAGTATAGCCCTTTATTCTATCCATATATTTTATATCCAACTATATGCTGGTGAGATAATTCTGCATATGTTGATTTTAAGTCATCATTGAGAATAAAACGAGATGACAAGAGAGAGAGCTTGACAAATGGTGATGACAGATTCTATCTGTCCCTGAGAAACTTACTGGTTTTTTGATGCAAAAACAACTTTGTGATTCATTTTAGTAAATACAAGTTATAACCATAAACATGCAGAAAATCATTACCTAAGTACCTTGGCAATAAAAATGGCCACTATATGGCTCTGTAACTCCTATTGTTTTCTTTCTTTGACAGAGTCTCCCTCTGTTTCCCAGGCTAGAGTGCCGTGGTGGCATCATAGCTCACAGCAACCTCCAACTCCTAGGTTCAAGCAGTTCTCCTGCTCAGTCTCCTGAGTAGCTGGGGCTACAGGCATACACCACCACATCCAGCTAATTTCTTACGCTTTTTGTAAGACGGGGTTTTGTTATTGTCCAGGCTGGTCTTGAATGCTGAGCCTCAAGCGATCCTCCCACCTCACCCTTCCAAAGTGCTAGGATTATAGGTTTGAGCTACCGTGCCTGGCCAACTCTTTTTTCTTTAAGAGGAAAAAGAAAATGTTTTGTTTAGTAAGTTCCCAAGTTACACACATATGACTTATGTATGATTCATACTTATGAATGGAGGCTTTTACAGGTAATGGGTAAATGTACTCGTCCCTACTTACATACAAATTAAACTTAAGAACAAACTTGTCTCATTTGTAACCCAGGGACTTCCAGTAATTGCTCCTGGAGCAATGATTTACCAATGGGAAGAATCTGGTAGCAGATATAGTAATGAACTCCAAGGTTGGACCATGTGGAATTTTAATTGGCAAAGAGAACCGTTTCGTATAGTTTCACCAATTGGTCAAAAGCACATTTCCAAGCCCAAGAAGAGCAGAGAAGCCCCAGGGGAGACAGGACCCCCCCTCCTTTACTAGTGACATCCCACAGAACAGATGCTTGAGTCTGGGGTCTCCCCAGAACTTCCCTGGCCCTGAGTTGGTAGCTTTGACTCCTCCCTCAGGGTGAAGGAACAAAAAGATTGTTCTGGAGAAGAATAGAATTTGCCTGTTTGTTTAGCTGAAAGACCTGGCCATGACGTTTAGGAATAGCCTGGGCCATTTTCTGAGTCCTCCCTCAACGCGCGTACTTCTTGGTGCAGCCAAGCTCCTTAAGGCCAGATAGCAGCCCCACCACTGTTACTCAGGAGTCCGCCAGAGCCTGTAGGGGGCGACCCCCTGCTACAAGAGTCTGTCTAAGTTCCCAGGACCTTGTTTGGTTTGTCCCCAGCAGCTCAGAATGTGTTGTGTGTCCTTCTTCCTCTTTGCTCCCCACAATGTCACCCTGCTTTTCTCCTGGGGGTGAGGAGTCATGCTGCACTTTGCCTCCAGCTGGATTCCACGTCGTAACCCCCTCCAGCTCATGTCTGGGCATCTTCCCTTTCCCCCTCATTCTCCATGTCACTGATTCTATTTTCTTTTGCTGTGATTTTGACCCCACTGACCATCTTTATTTCTCACATCCCCAGCTCTCGCTATCTTGCCCAGGGCAAGCCCTCTGATAGCCTTTAAGAATATTCTCTGGTCACGGGGTAAGTTCCTTTCAGAGGGCATGCCTCCCTCCCCAGCTTTGAAATGAAGCATGCCTCAAAGGCTTTCCAAGTCTCATGTTGGTGTGTTTTCTCTTCCTCCATGGGAAAGAGTTGACAAATCCGGTATTTATCCATACTCAGGGTATGTGGACGGCCCTGGGCCCACATGGCCAAGAACCTGGATGACAGCCAAATCCCCTTCCTCAGACTCTCAGAAAGGGCAGCCCAGCATGAACAGCTCCTGGGAGACACATTTCCACTTTGGTCCTGCCTGAGAGCCACTTTCCAGAGCTGCTGAATGAGTCCCCTGACAAAACACTTGCTGTGCACTCCCACTCTCGGGTTTTATACACGTAGGGTAATGAGGCATGATCTGACAAGACTCTGCCATGGGGTGATGCCAGGGATTGATCTGATTAGATCCTGGATCCTGCCATGCAGTGTCTTCTTCTTAATTCAGTTCCTGATTGCCTGTTCCTGCACTTAGGTTCCACCAGTGGTTGCACACTTGGGTCATCTGGGCACATGCAGGTTAAGTGACCTTCAACCTGGGGGTCCACAGCAACTGAAAAACAACTCGTAACTTTGTTACAAAAAAGTTGAACTGGGTTGGTGTGGTTATGCCCTTCCTGCATGGCCTCTTGGACCCATGTCCCACTAGTGTCCCTCTGCTGGCACGTGGAGCCCTGCCTTGGGGGAGAGATGTGTGCCTGCTCCTCCCACTGCCCACCATTTGAGGCCATCCCACCTTTCATATGCTTCCTTCATAACTTACTTTTCTTCCCAGTCCTACTTCCTAAACCATATGTCTTTTACTTCCCACTGGAAAGTGGTTAAAGGCAGGCAGGGATTTGGGTTGTTTTGTTCCCTCCTGGGTTCTCAGTGCCTGGCACTGTATGGAGTGAACGAGTGAGTGAAGGAATGAGTGGTTGGGTAGGGCAGTGAATGAATGAATGAGGGGATGGATGGAGGAGTGAATGAATGAATGAAGGGATGGGTGGATAAGTGAATGAATGAATGAAGGGATGGGTGTAGGAGTGAGAAAATGAATGGCGGGATGGGTGGAAGAGTGAGGGAATGAATGATTAGTGGGCAAAGGAGAGAGGGAATGAGTGAATGGATGTATAGAGGAGTGAGGGGATGAATGAGTGGATGTGTGGAGGAGTGAGTGGATGGATGGAGGAGTGAGGGAATGAATGAGTGGATGTGTGGAGGACTGAGTGGATGTATGGAGAAGGGAGGAAATGAATGAGTGGATGTGTGGAGGAGTGAGTGGATGGATGGAGAAGGGAGGGAATTAATGAGTGAATGGGTAGAGGAGTGAGGGAATGAATGAGTGGATGTGTGGAGGAATGAGTGGATGGATGGAGAAGGAAGGGAATGAATGAGTGGATGTGTGGAAGAGTGAGTGGATGGATGGAGAAGGGAGGGAATGAATGAGTGAATGGGTAGAGGAGTGAGGGAATGAATGAGTGGATGTGTGGAGGAATGAGTGGATGGATGGAGAAGGGAGGAAATGAATGAGTGGATGTGTGGAAGAGTGAGTGGATGGATGGAGAAGGGAGGGAATGAATGAGTGAATGGGTAGAGGAGTGAGGGAATGAATGAGTGAGTGGATGTGTGGAGGAGTGAGTGGATGGATGGAGAAGGGAGGGAATGAATGAGTGGATGTGTGGAAGAGTGAGTGGATGGATGGAGAAGGGAGGGAATGAATGAGTGAATGGGTAGAGGAGTGAGGGAATGAATGAGTGAGTGGATGTGTGGAGGAGTGAGTGGATGGATGGAGAAGGGAGGGAATGAATGAGTGGATGTGTGGAAGAGTGAGTGGATGGATGGAGAAGGGAGGGAATGAATGAGTGAATGGGTAGAGGAGTGAGGGAATGAATGAGTGAGTGGATGTGTGGAGGAGTGAGTGGATGGATGGAGAAGGGAGGGAATGAATGAGTAGTGGGTAGAGGAGTGAGGGAATGAATGAGTGGATGTGTGGAGGAGTGAGTGGATGGATGGAGGAAGGAGGGAATGAATGAGTGAATGGGTTGAAGAGTGAGGGAATGAAAACTCTGCGAACTCTTTTTGATAAGGGGCAGAT
The DNA here is from genome assembly GCF_027406575.1 of Nycticebus coucang. Classification (NCBI taxonomy): domain Eukaryota; kingdom Metazoa; phylum Chordata; class Mammalia; order Primates; family Lorisidae; genus Nycticebus; species Nycticebus coucang. The sequence continues at coordinate 84,968,004 of NC_069796.1, forward strand.
AATAAGTACTTTAGGCTTTGCAAACCAGCTGGTCTCTGTAGCAACTATTCAACTCTTGTAGTAGTGCAAAAGCAGCTTGGATAACACATAAATGAATGGCTTCATTTCAATAAAATTTTATTTATAAAGACAGGTGGTGGGCAAGAAACAGTATAATCATAGAGCCCTGTTACAGTTAGAAGAACAGATAGGATCTCCTAAGAAGTGTCTCAAAGTAGAACATGTGATCACCGGCAGTTAACACGAGTAAGAAGTCCAGACTCCCCCAAGCTTTCTCTGGGACTATCTCAGGAGAATTCCACCCACTCTACCCTGTGGTGACATTGTTCTGTGCTATAATTTTGATGGGCTAGTGTCTTCAGAAGCTTGTGTCATGAAGAGCCTCAGTTGAGTAAGCATGTGTCCCATGCACAACTGCAGGGTCATTGGATCATCTCTCTTTATCTCTGAGATGCAGAGCTCAGTCCAGGCTGAGTGGGCATGACCTGCATCAATGCTGGCTGGCCTCAGAGTCTTGACTTCTTATGGTGACCACTAGCATGTCTGGGAGAAGAGAAATAGCTATGTATGCCATTTAAACTTTGATAACTTCACCACATTCTGTCTTGCAATCTTTAATTTCAAGTCCATCCTTTTAGAAAAGTTTTCGGGCAGTGCCTGTGGCTCAAAAGAGTAGGGTGCTAGCCCCATATGCCAGAGGTGGCAGGTTCAAACCCAGCCCTGGCCAAAAAATGCAAAAAAAAAAAGAAAAGTTTTCTTTGGTTATGTCTTGAAACATTTTTTTTGGTCCTTGCATTCTCTTCTTTCTTCAGCAGTGCTGGATGCCATGTGTCTCCTGTGGGTGCTGACAGCTCTGTGAGGCTTGCGCACTATAGCTCTGGGCCACAGGGCCTCCTGGGACTGCCTCAGCTTATCCACCCTCAACTCAGGGGGCTTTCCTTAATTTTTCCCTCATATTTTGAAGCTTCTAGTGTGGCTTTCAGCTCCAAAATGCTCTTAGCTTTCTTTTCTTCCCAAATTCCTTTCTCCTCATTTTTCTCCTTTTGCTGTCTATGATTTCTCCATATTCTCCAAGAATTTTTGCCCTACGAGTGACCCATTGTCGTGATTCCTTCTAGATGAGGGAGTGCGATGCAACTGATCTTTTCCCATCTCAGAAATTTCTCTTATGACACAGCTTTTTCTGCCTTTTGTGTGTGGTTCTTCACTCCTCTTCTACCTCAGTTTTTATGCATGACTCTCAGCAGTACCTTTTGACTCTGCAGCCTGATGGCTCTACTACCTGCTGGGGATGGTGGGTGGGTGCAGGAATATGTGAACTGACTGAACACTCTAAAGTATTGAAGTTTGTGATTAGGATTAACTGAAAGTGTTGCTTTTCTTTTCTTGTGGTGGCTGTTTTCAGTGTAGCGCTTGAAGACAGAAGGAATTACAAACACTGCTTTCTACCATATTTACTGCTGTGCGCATTGTCCATGGTGGTTTCACTTGGGATTCTTTTGTAAAATTTTAGATTAATGTGAGGGTATAGATGGTGTTTGCATTTGTAGGTAGAGTCCAAGTTATAGTTGTGCCCCTCACCCAGGAGGCATGCTGTAGGTGAGAGCACACCTCCCTCCTCTCATCCCCCCCCAAATTGAGTTTAATTGTTTTTCCTTGTGTGTGTGTATTTGTTCATCTACCAGTTCCATATTAGTATTGAGTACATTGTATACTCGCTTTTCCATTCTTGTGATACTTTGATAAGCAGAATGTTCTCCACCTCTATCCAGGTTAGTACAAAAGATATAAAGTCTCCATCTTTTTATGGCTGAATAGTTCCATGGTATACATAATGCCACAGTTTATTAATCCATTCATGTGTTGATGGGCACTTGGGTTGATTCCACATCTTGATGGTTGTGAATTGAACTGTGATTAATGTCATAATGCATATGTTCATATGGTAAAATGATACCTTCTGGGTAGATACCTAAAAGTGGGATTGTGGGCTCAAATGGAAGGTCTACTTTTAGCTCTTTAAGGATATTCCACACTTCTTTCCAAAGAGGCGGTATTAGTTTGCAATCTCACCAACAGTGTAAAAGTGTTCTCTTCTTTCAACAACCATGTCTGCATCTGCAGCTTTGGGACTTTGTGATTTGGGCTATTCTCACTGGGGTTAGGTGATATCTCAAGGTGTTTTGATTTTCATTTCTCTAAGAATTAGGAATGATGAGCATTTTTTCATGTTTCTAGGCCATTTGTCTGTCTTCAGAGAAGATTCTGTTCATGTCTCTTGCCCAGTGATTAATGGGATTGTTTGTTCTTTTTTCTGTTGATTAATTTGAACTCTCTGTAGATTTGTCAGATTCATAACATGCAAATATCTTTTCTCATTCTGAAGGCTGTTTGCTTTAATTGTTGTGTCCTTAGTTATGCAGAAGTTTTTTTTTGTTTGTTTTGTTTTAGCTTAATTAGGTCCCATTTATTATTGTTGTTGTCACAATTTCCAAGGGCATCTTCTTCATAAAATCTTTTCCTAGGCTGATATCATCAAGAGTTTTTCCCATACTTTCTTCTAAGATTGTTATCATTTTGTGTCTTAGATTTAATTCTTTTATCCATGTGAGTCAATTTTTGTAAGAGATGCAGGTCCAGTTTCAGCCTTTTACATGTGGTTATACAGTTCTTCTAGCACCACTTATTGAATGGGGATTCTTTTCCTAGTGTATGCTTTTGTTGGGTTTACTGAAGATCAGATGGCGGTTAAGAGGCTGGTTTCATCTCTAGATTTTCTATTCTGCTCCATAGATCTACATTTCTATTTTTGTGCCAATACCATGTTATTTTGATCACTGTGGACTTGTAGTTTAACCTAAAGTCTGGTAAAGTAATGCCTCCCGATTTGTTTTTATTGCTAAAAATTGCCTTGGTTACATGTTTTTTTTCTTTTTTCTTTCTTTTTTTTTTTTTTTGGTTCTATACAAAACAAAGAACTATTTTTTGAATTTTTCCAAGTATGATCTTGGTATTTTAATGGGGATTGCATTAAATATGTAGATTGCTTGAGTAGTATAGACATTTTAACAATCTTGATTCTTTGCAGCCAAGAGCATGATATGTTCTTCTATTTGTTAATGTCTTCTGCTATTTCTTTTTTCAGGGTTTCATAATTGTCTCTGTAGAGATCCTTCACCCCTTTTGTTAGATATATTCCCAGGTATTTAATTTTCTTTGAGGCTGCTGCGAAGGGTATTGTGTCCTTGATCGGTTTCTGGGCTTGATTGTTATTGGTAGACACTGATTTTATGACCTATGACATTACTGTATTTCTTGATCACTTCCAAGAGTCTTGTAGTTGACTCTCTGGGATTTTCTAAGTATAAGATCAGATAATATCATCAGCAAAGAGCAAGAATTTGACCTTCTCTTCCCCCATTTGAATGCCCTTACTATCCTTCTCTTGCCTGATTGCATTGGCTAGAACTTTCAGAACTATGTTAAATAGTAGTGGCGATTGTGGACATCCTTGTCTGGTTCCAGTTTTAAGTAGAAAAGCTTTTAGTTTTACTCCATTCAGAATGATACTGCTGTGGATTTGTCATATATGGCTTCTATCAGTTTAAGAAATGTCCTGTCTGTGCGTATTTTCTTTTTTTTTTTCAATTTTTTATTTATTTATTTATTTTTTTTTTTTTTGTACAGACAGTCTCACTTTATGGCCTTCGGTAGAGTGCCATGGCCTCACACAGCTCACAGCAACCTCCAACTCCTGGGCTTAAGCGATTCTCTTGCCTCAGCCTCCCGAGTAGCTGGGACTACAGGCGCCCGCCACAACGCCCGGCTATTTTTTGGTTGCAGTTTTGGCCAGGGCCGGGTTTGAACCCGCCACCCTCGGTATATGGGGCCGGCGTCCTACCGACTGAGCCACAGGCGCCGCCCTTTTTTACCTTTTTATTAGAAATAATTATAGATCTTAAGGAACTTGCAAAGCTAGTTTTAAATTTTTAGTAAAGCCAAAACTTATTTATCATTTCTTTTTCTTTTCTTTTTACTTTTTTTTTTTTTGTTAGGGATCATGGCTTTGGTGTCTTGTCTAATAACTCAAATTGTGAAATCTAAACATTAAAAAAAATTTAAATATGTTTCTTCAGGATTTTTTTTCTTTTTTTTTTTTTATTAAATCATAGCTGTGTACATTGATATGATCATGGGGCATCATTCACTAGCTTCACCAGCGATGCATCTTACAAGGATATATGTGAAACTTGGTAAATGGTCTGTGAAGTCTGTGCATATTTTCTTAAGTGTTCTTGTCAGAAAAGGATGCTAAATTTTTTTGAATACTTTTTATGCATCTATTTAGAGGATCATATGATCTTTGTTTTTACTTCTATTTATGTAGTAAATTACATTTATGGGTTTGTGTATGTTAAACCAATCCTGAATTCCTGGGATAAAGCCTACTTGATCATGATGTATAAGTTTTTAAATGTGTACCTGTATTCTACTTGCTAGGATTTTATTGAGCATTTTTGCATTGATATTCATTAGTGAAATTGGTCTGTAGTTTTCCTTTTTTGTGGGTTACTTTCCTGATTTTGGTATCAGGGTGATGTTTACTTCACAGAATGTAGTGGGGAGGATTCCCTCCTTCATAATATTTAGGAATAGGATCTGCAGTATATGTTCTTTGTAGGTTTGATAGAATTCTGGTGTGAAACTGTGTGATCCAGGACTTTTTCTGTTGACAGCTTTTTTATTATTGCTTCAATTTCAGTGCTTGGTATTTGTCTGTTCAAGAGATGTATTTCTTCCTGCTTTTAAGTCTAGGGAGGTTGTGTGATTACAGGTATTGGTCCATTTCCTCACATTGTCAAATTTCTGGGCATAGAGTTCTTTTGTAGTAATCAGAGACAATCTCTTGTATCTCTGTGGTATCTGTTGTTATTTTTCCTTTTTCATTTCTGATTGAGGTTATTTGAGATCTTACTTACATCTGTTTCTAGTTGGTCTGGCTAAAGGTTTATCAATTTTTTTATCTTTTTAAAGAATGAAAATTTTTGTTTCATTAAGTTTCTGAATGATTCTTTCGTTTTCAATTTCATTTATTTCTGATTTAATTTTAATTATTTCTTTTCTTCTGCTAGGTTTGGGATTAGATTGATCTTCCTTTTCCAGGTGCATTTTTCTTGTTTTTTGGATGTGGGCACCTAATGGGATAAATTTCCCTCTTAGGACTGCTTTTGCAGTATCCCACAAGTTTTGATAGCCTGTGGTTTATCATTATGTTTAAGAAGTCTAATGATTTCTTTCTTTATCTCTTCCTTGACCCAGCTGTCATTCAGTGTAAAGTTTAGCTTCCATGACTGTGAGGGGATGAATTCACTTTGGATTCTTTTTTTTAATTATTAATATTAAATCATAGCTGTGTACATTAATGTGATCAGGGAGAAAATGCCAGGAAGGCAATGTTAACCAGTGTGATGAAAATGTGTCAAACTGTTTATAAAACCAGTGTATGGTGCACCATGATCACTTTGGATTCTTATTGAACTTCCTGCTGCTGGTCTGGGTCTGCTGGCTCCACCCTTTCCCTCTTGGTAAGAAGAAAGAGTCTTCATTTCTTTGAGAGAGGGAGAGCTATGCCTCTCACTTTTTCCTGTGTCTCTAGGAAATTCTTATGGTATAGTCTCTTTCTGTTCCCTGGAAGGCTGGTATTCCCACATGACTCTGTCTTCTTGGCTCTCCCCCAAATCTGCAGGCTCCACCTCCTGTAAATGGGAACAAAAACCTATGTCTTGGCAGAGAATGTGAGCTAAGTGCTTGTTTGCTTTGTGCCTACACATGGTTTGGGCTCAATAAATAGTGGTAGTTATTGTTGCGTTTGTTTAACGAAAGTTTGTTTAAAGAAAAACTTTAGACAAAACACATTTAACAAAGTTTAATTGAGCAAGGGATGATTTATGAATGGGGCATCCCCCAGAAACAGAACAGGTTTAGAGCAACTCTGGGGCTGCCACATAGTCAGATACCATTTATGGACAGAAAAAGGAGAGGGGTGTTCAGGAGATGGAAGCGAGGCACAGAAGCAGCTGGATTGGCTATAGCTCCACATGTGCCTTATCTGAACATGGTTTGGACAGTCGGCTGCCTATGATTGGCCATAGTCTGTGACTGGTATCAGGGAAGGCAACAGTCTACACGTCCAGTTAATTACCGGTCATCTTGTACAGAGACACCTTTAGGCTGAACTTAAAATGTGTTTGGAGGCAGCTTTAGGCTAACCTTAATTCAACATGTGTATTGTTTTTCTTTCTTTGACTTGGCCAGTGGTCTGATCTCCCAGTGTCTGGTCTTTGTACAAAGCATTTTTATGGTGAGAAAGAAAGAAACTTTTTTATCTGAGGAATGTGAGCCCAGAGAGGCATTTAAAATTTGACAGCAGTCATGTCTCACTCCCCCTTGAGCTAAATAATTATCTTCTGAAGCCACTTGCTGTGTGGGCTCTAGACTGACTGAGGCGAAGTGGCCATAAAATGCCATATGCTGAACACCACAGCTCATATCCTATAGCTCCACAATGGACAACCAATCACCAGTGACAATTATATAAACTAGTGAGAATTCCTGATGAATAACCTTTGCCTTTAAAAACCTGCTTGTACCAAAGGCAGAACAAGCTTTCCCCAAGCCAATGTGGAAGTGTGTCCACAGCTGTCCTCAACCTTGCCCCAAAGAAACTCTCCGTATTAATTTTGCCTCAGTTTATGTTTTTAAAATTTTTTTTATTAAGTCAAATACACATAGACCATGAATACATTTATGCATATGTGGGGTACAGTGTGTTGATTCTTTTTTTATACAATCTGACGTGGTTACATTGACAGGCTGATATAGGAGTTGCTGTAACCATGTCTCTGCTGAGGCCCTGAGGCCCAAAGCAGGAAGGTGTCCTGCCCAAGTCACAGCCCTGTATACCCTTATTCTTTAAAACTCACCCACGTGCTTCCTATCGTGTGTTAATTCACATCATTATACTCATGGGGCATGTGTGTGCTGTGTCCTGCTCCAGGTTCTGGGGTTGTAACAAGGACTAAGACACAGCCCCAGCCCTGGTGAACTCAACATCACCCCTGTCCTCAGGGGCTGTCCTGAGTCCTTTCTGTGTGCCCCACACACCTCAGGTGGAGTAGAAAGGTGTGTCCTGCCCTGCCTGGCATGAGCTGCTGGGGGGACAGCCTGCAGCAGGCCCAGCTCCCTGCCCAATTTTAACCTCCACAACCCCTGGAACAATAATCTCAAACTTCAGATGTACAGGGGGGCTGAGCCCACACCAACCTTTTTAATGATCTGTTTCCCCTTTGTTCCTTGCAAAAAAAGGTAAAAAATGTGGATCAGGGAGCCATGAATCAATTCCCCCTACTGCCCAGAGGAAAGAAGGAACAAACAAAAGGCAGTAAGTGCTGCAGGCCCATAAAAGACCCAGGGCACTCAGTGTGGCCAAACAGCTTTAAAATATGCTAAGGCTCTGCTGGCTTTATAAAACCAAATTGATTGTGCATACTTGAAGAGGGAGATTTATAATACCCCAAAGCCAGAGCACTTTTCTTTAATGCAAATAAGGATGTCAAGCCTGAGTTTCAGAGAGGGTGTGTGCTCTCTTTCTCTGCTTGCCCAGCCCCTTCTTCCTGTCTCTCTCCCTCTCCTTCACTGCTCTCTTCCTCTCTCTCCCTGTGTACACACCTGCTATTTCTCTGCATAATGGCAATAACTGAAGTCTACTGAACACCACAGCTCAGGTCCTGCACCAGGCAGAATCTCAGACAACCCCACGACTGGGTACCATGATGGTAGTATTGTTCTTGCTCATCTTACAGATGAGCAAAGCGAGGTTCCAAGGGGGAGTAACATGCAGCCAGGAAGCAGTGAGCCAAGTCCAAACTTGGATCTGGGTTCTGAGGGTGAATGGAGCCACCCATCCTCCTGCCTGTCCCTGGAGGGAGGCTGCCTGGGGCTGGGGCTGTCTCACCTCTGTGCAGCCCATCAGGCTCCCCCTCTGTGGTTTACCCACTGATTCACTTTCTTTGGTTTCTTTAAAGCACAAATACACACCCAAGTTGATGACAAATGAAGCCCCAGGCACTTTAGTGAGAATACATTCACTTTTGCTCCTAAGAGACACCTTTGAGTGGAAGTCGTTTACCCTTCCCTTGCCCCTGGGAAAGAGAGGCCCAGAGGGAAGAGGGAATTTCCTCTAAACCAGGGATCTCTGAAATAGTCTGAGGAGTTGTCTGGGACTTCTTCAAGTGCCTTTCCAAAATTCTTAAAAATAACATACACTTAATTCAGTTTAACTGCCAAGTATGCGCACATTGGCTCTCGCAGGAGGGGCAGTGCGTCATGAATTCCCAAATGGTGACCGAGTGCCAGAGCTCAGAACATGCCCACATCCCAGCACAGCACCCAGGGTGACCTGCCATGCTGATAGAAAACTATGACCTCCATGACGTCTCTAGAGGGCTGCACCCACTGAGCCCCTCAAGCTCAAGCACACACACATGGCCACCACCTACTCAGTCTGCACACTCCCTAGCCCTGAGCTCTGAGCCCTGCACTCCTCCTGGGAGGAACTTGCTTGAGCACAGGAACCCCAGCTCCCACGCCTCACTGGTCCAGCCCCTTTCTGCCCTGTTTGGCTTGTTGGGGGCCTTTGGGAGCCTTGCCTCTGGCCCCCATTTCCCTTCAGTCTTCCTCTCTGACAATCCTGGCACCTCTGCCTTCCCTGTGTCCTGCAGGTCTGCCTATGGGGCACTGCCTGCCCACCCCAGGGTCCAGGTATCTGCCTCAACCCTCTGGACTTGAGGTCATGGCTGCACCAAGTCCAACTCGCTGCCTCCACACATGCATAGGTGTGCATGCAGGTGCCCGCGTCCTGGATTTTGTCAGTCTCAGCCATCCTTACTTTCCCTGGGCTGATTCCCTTGGGCACGTCTTTAACATTTTATTCTTCCTTGCAGTTTCCTTTGCTTTTTAGCAGACTGCTCATTCCTTTTTTGTTAACTAAGAGGAATATAAATACCAATGGAAACTGCTGACATGCCTGCTGGGTCCTTGGAAATCTCAGGACACCCCAGGCTGTCTGCCAGTGCCCAGGAGACACTGTTGGCTTCTGCTCAGCTCCCTCAGGCCAGTGTGAGGTGCACTGAACCCTGCTGCCCACCCGCCAGGCCCCCGAGGGAGCTCACACATACCCACCTCTGATATCATGGGCATCCCGTGTCTCCCTGCCTGCCCTAAGGCTTGGGGAGGCGTCCCCTTCAGCTGTGCCCCTACCTCTGTCAACCAAGTCCCCTCCAGAAGAGTCTGCCCTATCCCCAGCCCTCCCTAGTCTCCCAGTCTCTCTGCCCCAGGCCCCCAGCTGGCCTTCCCTAGGGGCTGCCCTCCCCTGCCCCCCAAGGGCACGTGTCAACACCTGAGCTGCCAGCACACCTTCCCTGCTGGACCTTCCGTCCCTCCCTGGGGGTCCACGGCCAGCTCCGGCTGGCCTCCCCCTTTAGATCTTCAGCCTGCCTCACAGGCCCCTCCACAAAGGTACTTCTCAGGTATCTAGTTTTTTAAAATCAAAACAGCTCTGCCCCAGCCTGTCCCACCAATGCCAGAAGCCAAGTGTGCAGTCAGGACCTGTCCTTGTCCCTGAGGTCTGGCTGTCTCTCCTTGGCTAGGTAGCACTCTTCCCACATGTGGCCCCCTTTTCCTGTGTGTTTCTCCTTCATTTCCTGCCTCCTTCCGGGGTTCCCCGTGTCCAGTGGTTAGGTTATGCTCTTCTGGGCTAGAAGCCACATCAATTGGCTTATCACAGGTGAGAAACAGACTCACTCTGGGGCAGTGTGTGCCAGGGTCAGATGCTGTGGGACCTCCCAGGAGCTGCCCACTGATGGCCTCTGACCAACCACAGGCCGGGGCTGGGGGCCTGGGAGTATCCCAGGGCCTTGGGACAGTTAGCCCCAATTACAAGAGTATTTATTTATTTTCTATTTATTTTTGAGACAGTCTCACTGTGTCATCCTCAGTAGAGTGCTGTAGCGTCACAGCTCACAGCAACCTCTAACTCTTGGGCTTAAGTGATTCTCTTGCCTCGGCCTCCCAAGTAGCTGGGACTACTCTCAGCGTGGTGCCTGCCACAACGCCCGGCTATTTTTTGGTTGTAGTTGTCACTGTTGTTTGGCGGGCCCGGGCTGGATTCGAACCCACCAGCTCCAGTGTATGTGGCTGGCTCCCTAGCCGCTGAGCTACAGGCGCTGAGCCCCAGAAGCATTCAGTATGAGGGGGTCCACACTCACAGCACCTGTGGCCAAGAATCCTATTAACGTACTAGGAGCCTATATTCACCCTCTCACCCAATCTAATCCCTAACAGGCCTCCTGGGGTGGGGTCCACCACCCTTACTAGAGAGGGAGAGGAGGTTCAGGGAGCAGAGTCTGAGCACTAAAGCTGTATGTGAAGGGAGAACTCAGACACACCCTGCAGCTACCTGCTCAGGTAACCAGCCGGGAAGCCAGCCAGCCACACATCAGACTTGGAGGAAGGCAGGGAGCTACAGGACGGCTCTGTAATAGTCAGCCCCAAATGCCAGGACTTAGTAACTGGCAGCTGCCCTAATTTCTGCCCCCTCATCAATCACATGGGAGGTGCTGCTTCTGGTGAGCCGCCTCCACCACCACCCCCATGCAAGCAGCCCCCATCAGGCTCACCTGAGTCTTCCTCTGCCCCACTTCGATGCTCCCCACCTCTCTGCCTGCCTCCCAGACTGCCAGATGCACATGGCCTGGCTGACCCCTGGCTACGGCAGCTCTGAGTTAGCAGCCTCTGCCTTTCTCTCCTCCTCCTTTATTCCCACAGGTGGCGATTCCAACTGCCTTCCTCATCCTGTTTCTTTGACTCTCAGCCAAAGGAGGCCTGTTATATATTGTTAGCATTTACCTTGGATGTGACACTGGGTCCATTGAATCTGGTGATCCCAGGCGCATGTACCCAAAGGAGAAATTACGAAAGGCAGCGAGGATGCCGTCACTTTCTGAGCCCCTATGCCACTGGCTTCATGGCCTGGACTTCCCCTTCTCTGTCAACAGCCAGGACAGAGGATGCTTGGTCTTGGTAAGAGCTCTGTGCTAAGCTGGGGTCTTCGGGTAGACTTCCCCGGGCCTCAGTTTTCCCATAGCACTCAGACATGGGTGGGGTTCAATCCCTTAAATGATCTCTCCCCCAACTACATTCTGTTTGGATGGATTCCCTATGGGGGCTCTCAGGACCCTGTCTTAGCTTCCCCTTCTCATCGCCTGAGGCCCACTGAGCTGGGGGTGCCCCTTTGAGGGGGGTTTGGCCTTTTATCAGCTCTGACCCTTCCGTGTGTATCTGGAGGCCCCTTCTGTGAGTGGCCTGGCAACCCAGTGTAACCTCCCCACCCCACCTCAACACCTGCTCCTAGATGGAGTGGAGGCCCAGTAAGTGCTCTGGACAGAAGGCAGCCTTGTCAGATTAGCCCCCTACCATCTCATTCAACTGTAATTACCTCTTCAACAGCTCCTTCTCCAAACATAGTCACATTGGAGGTTGGTGCCTCAAGACATGAATTTGGGGTCATGGTCTAGTCCATAACATCCTACAAGTGCCAGATCCTTCCTATGTAGCCCTCTAGCAGGCACACAGCCAGCACCATCACTTTGCTCTGGAGTGGGATGGCACAGCCTGCCATAGGCTGAGGGCAGGGCTGGGGCTGCAGAGACAGTTTGGTGCCAGCTCTGTGAGGGGTGCTGGGCACGTAGTCCCAGGTCATAGATAGCGTCCAGCACCCCTCTCCCAGCAGAAGTCCTGAGTCCCGCAACCTGTGATTGTGACCTTGTTTGGAAGTAAGGCCCTTGCAGATGTAATTCACTTGAGGTTATGATGATATAGAGGGGCCCCATCCAATGACTGACACCCACATAAGGAAAGGAGACTACACAGAGGAACATGGGGAGAAGGTGGTGTGATGCTGAGGCAGAGGCTGGAGTGATGCCTGGAGCCACCAGGAGCTGGAGGGGGTAGGAACGAGCCTCCCCCAGAGCCTGCAGAGGGCCTGAGGCCCTGTGACACCTGGATCTGTGACTTCCAGCCTCCAGAAGTGAGAATACTGGGGACTTCACAGTGAAAGAATAAACTTCTGTGGTCTGAAGCCTCCCGCTCGGGCAGTTTGTCATGGTGGTCTGCTATGAACAGAACCTTTTCCTCCAGCACCCCCAGATTCCTACATAGAACCCCTGTGCCCTGACGTGACTGTATTTGGAGATAGGAGGCAATTGAGGTTAAATGGCCTCATAAGGGCAGGGCCCTAATCTGGTAGTATAGTGGCCTTGCAAGGGGAAGAGGCACCAGGGACGTTTCTCCATCCCCAAGGACACTAAGAGGGATGAGGACACCGTCTTCAGCAGAACCTGAGCCCTGGGGACACTTGATCTCAGACTTGCAGCTTCCAGAATTGTAAGATAATAAACATCTGTTGTTTAAGCCACCCAGGCTGTGGCATTTTGTTCTGGTCACCTGAGCAGATGAAGATAGAGCCCTAGAAAGCTGACATGCTCAGGCAGCGTGAGTGCAGAGCCAGATGCCTGCTGTTGCACCTGCTTTCAGGGCCTTTCAAGGATTCCATGAATTAATACTTGTAAAGCATTTAGAACAGGAGCCAGCACTCGGTGCTGAGTGGATGTGTTAAATAAATAAAATAAGCACAGACAAAACTCAGAAGTCACCACTAGCCCTGAGCTCAGAGACGCACCACTCACATTTCAGTGCGAGTCTTCCAGTCTTTTCGCTATGAGTAGATTTAAATGTACAAGAACAAAAAAAGTGGCTGCCCTAGATATGGCATTCTATCAATAGAAGAGGGCATTCTATGCCCTTTACACTAGTCCCTCCCCAGCATCCAGGGTTGCAAGGCAAAAATGTGCTCCTTTCTAGGTGAAAGGGGCCTCGTGGTTTACAGAGGACGCTGCACACTGGCCCATCTCCCGGGAGCTGGTACATGGCCTCTCAGAGGGATTGTCCACCATGGCCTTCTCCTTGGGGTGACTGCTGTCTTGGTGACCTCCCTTGGTTCTGATTACTGGTGGGAGATTCAGAGACAGCCGAGTAATCTCAGCTCCACAACTTGGTGCCTGTGCGTATATAGGCAAGTTATTTAATCCTTCAAGTCTGAGCTTCTTCATCTATTAGATGGGGGCTAAATGTTCCTGTCTCCTAGGATTCTTCTGGAGCACTGGGCCCAGAACCTGGGATGATGGATGCTGCCTGGGGAGTGTGAGCCTTCCTCCCGGCACAGCTGCACTTTGTCTGATTTATTTGCAGCCAATTCCCCTGCCTCTGGTCTCTCTCCCCAAATCCTCCCTATCCATCCTCTCCCCTTTCTCTCTTTCTTTCTCTTTCTCTGCTTTTACCTTCAGTTATTTTGAAAATTACAAATGGTTTAATTTTGTGGCAAACCCATCAATTTTTTTATTTGTGCCCCATTCTCTTTAATCTTGGAGACTCTTCCCACCCCAGGGGTTGGTAATTCAGTTTCCCTTCCCAGGGGCTGCGTGGGACAGGGCCTGTGCAGAGTGCTTCATGGTCCCTGGAGAAAGCACCACCTTGGGCCCACTTTCTCTTGAGGGTATAGAGGAGGAGCGTGTCCCCACAGCCCTGGCCTGGCGATCTGGGGTGGGATGCAGGGTCCACTCCAGAAGCCTGAGGCCCAAAGGATGTTCCCTGAGTGGGTGGGCTGGAGGAACCCACTAGGGGTCTAGGAGTTAGGAGGAAGACTAAGCAGTGTGTATATGTGTGTGTGAGTGTGTGTATGTGCTGAGTGTGTACGTGTGAGCATGTGTAGTGAGTGTGTAGTATGTGTTTCATGTGTATTATGTGTGTGGTATGTGTCAGGCCAAGGCTCCTGGTCGGGTGGGCATCTTTTCCTTAACCCCCAGCCCCTGGAGCCTCCCCAGGCTGTGTTTTGGGAGAGACCTCTCGACTCTGGGAGAAATGACAGTTGACCAAACAAGTCTCTCTCGAAGTGTTAATTTGTGTGTGACCTTGAGAGCATCCACCGGCCCTTCCCTCTTGGCCTGGGTCCTCCGAGCAGCTCCCCTGAATGGAGCCTTTGGCCAGTCCCCACGATTCAGAGGGCCAGGTGAAACTGTTCTCCTCAGCTCACACCTACTGGGTCACTCAAGATGTCATAGGTTCCTAGCTGGGGACGTCAGAGACAGATATTGTAGCCTCCCTGGCCAGCAGGCTGGGTGGCCTTCGAGAAATTTGCTCCACACACATCTTGGGACATGGACAGTTTGTCCAGGCGCAGGAGAGAAGGCGGAGTTAGGGTCCCAGGCCTGTCTGCAGGGTTCCCATCCTGGGTGAGGTGGCATGAGTGATGGCTGGAGCCTCCACTGCAGCGGGTGACAGCTGCAGGGCTGGTGTCCAGGGAGCTCACCACACTTTGCATTTTGTTCTTGTACTGGGCTGAATGTTGTGCCCCAAAATTCATGTTCTCAGAATGGGGCTGTTTTGGGCAATAATTATACATGTAATTAAGGTCAGAGGAATGCAGCGTGTATGGCAAACCCCAAGTCCCATGAAGGTGTTCTAATAGGAAGGCCATCCAGTGACAGCAGGAGCTAGCCTTGGGGGGAGTGCCATGTACTGGAGAGGCAGAGGAGTGATGCAGCCACAAGCCTGGAAACCCTGGGCCCCTCAGGGAACACAGCCCTGCAACACCCTGGTGATGGCTCCAGCCTCTAGCAAGGTGAGACAGCAAATCTTCGTTGTCTTAACATTTCCCTCCCCTCTATATGTCTCTGTGGGACTCTGTTGCGGCAGCCCTAGGAATTGGATCCAGGGCTGATGAGAAGTCAGGGGCTCTCATATCATGTTCCCATTTCATAGATGCTTGGTGGGGACATTGTGGGGGCAGGTGGGCAGCATGCCCCTAAGGCTGAGGCTCCATTGCCTTTGTGGACTGAACCAGGACTCAGACCCCTGCCTTGCTCAGGTGAGCTGGGCACAGGTCTGAGGATATTCTCCTGGGTGCCATCAGTATGATCTCAGCATAAGGGTGACCTGGTGGCCTGGGGCACAAACCAACTCACTGGGCAGCCGGAAGCTCCCTGGAGCCACTGTCAACTCTGTAGAGGGCAGCGCTCAAGGGGGAGGCTCCCTTTCACTAGCTGGGGAGGGGCAGGTAGATAGTATCTCCCCTGTGAGTTCACATCTGTCCTGTCACTGGCTCGTCCCAGCAGCCCTCACAAGAGGGCCCTAGAAAGAAGGTGCTAATTTCTCTGTTTCTGTCTCAGCGCAGAGTGACCTAATGAAGGCCACCCAGCTAGTAAGGCAGACGACAAGTTGGCCCCACCAACTTTCCACCTTTCCAACAGCACTGTTACCTCTCAGGACTTCTGTTCTGGCAACGATGTCACCGCCTACAGAAAGCCCACACTGAACTCTGTGGCTGGGTGAGGCATCTCTGCCCAGCTCCCCCAGCCCAGCATCATTGGGTCACCATCTTTTGTCTCTGTGTGGCCTCCTTCACTGGGTTAGGAGTTCTTGGAGGCTGGGTGCAGTGTGATACATGGCTGTGTCCAGGGCTTTGCACTGCATCTGTATCAGTGATCTGCCTGAAGGGACAAGCTGGGGACCAGGGAAGCCAAGGGGGAAGGTGGGGTAGGGGAGGAGAGTTGTGCTACCTGCCCTGGGACCTGTGGCTTTGGACTTCTGGGTAGGAGCACTGTAGGGATAGAAGTTCCACAGGTGGGAAGGATGTGAGTGATTGGGGAGTCATTTTCACTCTCACTGACAAAATGACCCCATTTTCTGATAAAAGACTCTCTCCTCATTTTGTTTCCATTTTCTCTACTTAAGTGACAGAAATTCCACCTCTCATTTCCCCTGCAATGACCATCATTAAGGGCTAGGCCTGGCTTGGGCCAAGGGAGAGGGAGGTGTCATTTTTCTCTGTTCCAGTAAAAACTGAAGACCCTCCCCTGATACAGCAAGCTCTGGCAGGAGATGGGACAGGAGACTGGCCCTGTAGCAGTGCTGACCAAGATGGCTTTACGGCTGGGCCTGGGCATCTATCTGCAGGGATCTGGGCCTCCACTGGTGTCCCAGACACTTCCGACCTGGGTGGGGGGAAGGAGGCCCTGAGGCAGCCTGGGGAGCCTGGGGCCAAAGAAAGGGCTGGCAAAACATTGTCTGGGGAAGGCAGAGTGGAAGAAAGAATGTCTTTGGACATGTCAGGAACAATGACGTGTCCAAAGGCAGAATAATACCCTGAGGTGAGCCCTGAACAGTGGCCATGCTTCCTATCCAGGCTTGTCTGGATAGCAGGGGCATGGGGAGCCCTCCCTGATGAAAAGCAGAGGTGACAGAAACTCAGAGGAGCTTGAGTAGCAGGAGGAGGGTGGTCTGTGGACAGGGACCAATGGCTAGTGCCAAGCTGACCCTGGAAGACCCTGGAATCCATCCAGTTGGGCACTTGGACAGATGGGGCATATGAAACCCATGGTGGGGAAGAGCCTGCTCCATGGGGTGAGGGGGCAGCAGGGAGAGATTAAAATTTGGATCTGATGTCCTGTCAAGGCCTTTTAATGGTTTACCTCTCCAGGTGCTGCTTGGGGGCAGGCATGGGTGTCTCCAAGGGTCCTTGTCCTCAGAGCCAGCTGGCTTCTAAACTAAACCAATCAAACACCCCAGCTTGGCCCTTACTCACAGTATCCAGACCTTTGGGAAGAGTCCATGCCAATCCAAAGACTTCAAAGGGAATTTGCAAACTTTGCAAAACTTGGCAGGATTTCTTGAATTGAAGAATATCTTCAATCTCACACAATGTTCTGGACAAAGAAGGCCCCTCAGGTGGCACATGAGTGAGTGCTCTGTGTAACTAACAGTATAGTTCCCTGAGGCCTGCGGAACGAAGCAAGAGTCTTCTCATGATCATGAGTGGGGCGGTCCATGGTCTCCATGGGCCTGGTGTCCACACAGGTCCCTTCACATCTGTTCCTCCTGGGGCCCAGGCTGCTATCCTAGGGTCACTTTCCAAATACATGTCAAGGCCCTGCCCTGTCACCTTGGTCATCATCCAACTTGTCAAAATGTGGTTTGTGACTGAACCTGAGTTGAGGCTGGTGGGAGCCTCTGCAGGGTCATGTGGCACAGAGGAAACTACTGTAACCTTGCTGTCCTACTATCTAACTCTAAAAATCACACTCTCTCAAGTCAACACTGAGCCTCTTCTTGTTCACTTGAAGAAGCGGCACACAATTGCAAACTAAACTTGAGCTTGTTAAATTTAAGAGAAAATAAACTTGTTTCTGTAGCTTTCATCTCACTCTGAGGATAAAATCCCTGCCATGTACATGTTTTACAGGCTACTGAGAGGGTGCTCCTGATTTTGAGGGGCCTCCCCTAAGGTGGAAACATCTCTCACATAGTTGCCCTGGGCCAGAGAAGCCCTGCTTGTAGCTGACAAAGCAGGTGGGATACTCAGAAGTGCTGAAATTGTTAACCAGTCCACCTGAGTAAGGCAGGCCCAGCTTTATTTCCAGGCTCCAACAGCAAAAATCTGGCTCTTTCTGCTCCAACCCCACTGTGGGGCATCATCTTCCTTCTGAAATACCTGGAGGTCACCTTGGGAGGCGTAGGTTCTGGAGGCCAAATTTATGTCAAGACCCATTACCCTGGGAAGTCCTTCAAGTCACCTGCTTTTCTAGTGGCAGCCTGTGGGATGTTGGGAGCTCAGTACCCAGAGTGAATATCTCTCCATTATCTATCTACTTTTTGAGTGAGGAGTCCCTTCCTATCACAGTGGGAGAGATACTGGTTCTGTGCATGTGTGTGCAAATTGGGGTGGCTATTTAGTGACTCTGGTGTACCCATGAAAATATCAACAGACAGTCTCGCTTCCACAATGGAAAAATAAATAAAATAAAGCTCTGGACTTCTGAAAAACAAGATGAACAAAACTCTGCCACATCTATCAATTCTCTCAATTAATGTGAATGGCTTGAACTGTCCTTTAAAGGGGTATAGGTTGGCCGACTGGATACAAAAACTCAGGTTAGATATCTGTTGCTTACAAAAAACTCACCTTACCTCAAAAGATAAAACAAGACTCAGGGTGAAGGATGGGCAATGGTATTCCAGGCAAATGGAAAGCAGAAAAAACTGGGGTTGCAATCTTGTATGCAGATACAGTGGGATTCAAACCAACAAAAATAACAAAAGACAAAGATTAACACTATGCATTGGTCAAGGGAAACACACAATATGAAGAGATTTCAGTATTTAACATCTATACACTCTATCTGAATGCTCCTTGATATATAAAACAAATCCTAACTGATCTGAACAATATGATATCTTCCCACACTTTAATAATTGGAGATTTTAACACCCCATTGGCAGTATTAGACAGATCCTCTGAGCAGAAACTAAACAAATAAATAATGGACGTAAACAAGACACTAGAACAAATGGACTTAACAGACATTTATAGAACAATTTATCCTAACAAAATCAAACACACATTCTTCTCATCAGCCCACAGATCATCTTCCAAAATTGATCATATCTTTGGTCACAAGGCTAACCTCAACAAATTCAAAAGAATAGAAATTATACCCTGTATCTTCTCAGACCATCATGGAATAAAAGTTGAACTAATAGCCAGGGGTTGTGGGGGGTGCCTGTAGTCCCAGTTACTTGCGAGGCTGAGGCAAGAGAATTGCTTAAGCCCAAGAGTTTGAGGTTGCTGTGAGCTGTTACACCATGGCAATCTACTGAAGGCAACATAGTGAGGCTTTGTCTCAAAAAAATAAGAAGTTGAACTCAACAGCAACAGAAATCTTCATACTCAAATAAAATCCTGGAAACTAAAAATCTTACGCTGAATGATAGCTGGGTCATAGATGAGATCAAGAAGGACATCATTATGTTTCTGGAACAAAACAATAATGAAGACACAAACTATCACAACCTGTGGGATATTGCAAAGTCCTTAGAGAGAAATTTATAGCACCTTCATCAAGAAAACAGAAAGAGAGGAGGAGAGGAGCAAGATGGCGGCCAAGTAACAGCTTTCCTACAACTGGGCACCGTAAGCCTAGAGAGAGAAGACTCCAGACATCTCTGGCTGGTGGGTTCTGCTAAGAAACATCCCTTTGGGGACACAGGGAGTCAGTAATGGACTTCTGGACCCCATGAGGAGGACAAAAGCAGTGAAAAACTGGTAAGTGGTTGCGTGTGTTCGTTCGGTCTAATTCCACCGGCAGCTGTAAGTACAGCAACAGTGAGATTGCAAACTGGAAAAGCCTTACCTATGAGCTGTGTTTTGTTTTTTTTTTTCTGGACTTGGCACTCAGTTGAACTACCTTGGGAGAACTTGGGTGAGAGTGTGGAGGACTTTAAGCATTGTCTAGGGCCCCAGACTGAGCCACTGAGCTGGATGGAACTAATAGTGTTTGGCTGTGGGCCGAGTGGAGCCATTGTGGGAGAAGTGCCCCTGCAAGCTCTGCCCTCAGGGTCACTGAGAGAGGATTGGGCAGGAGATCTTGGGTGAGTAATCTAGTGACTAAGCAGCCTAAAGGCAAGGACTGAGATATCTTACAGCCCTGGCCCTCAGGGGCATAGAGTGAGACTGGCTTTGGCACACTGGGTAGGTAGACAGCCACTTCAGGAGTGATCCCAGTAACAAGTGATTTCCTGGGAAAGCTTTGGATTAACCAAGGCTAGCAGTTTAAAGTGCTATTTAAGTGGGCTGAGGAGAGATTTAGGGTCTCCACCCTGTGGGGTTTGAGAAATCAGCAGAGGCCTCCAATCTCCATCTCATATACCTGTATCAGCATTGTGATTAACATCTCATACCCCAGAAGATTACCTGTTGTCCAGACAATATTCAGCAAGATATATATACCACTTTGGTTTTGGTTTTGGATTTCTGTTTGTTTGTTTTTTTAATTTCAACACTTTCCCTCTAGATTTTTTCTTTTGTTCTTTCTTTTTTTCTTCATTTTTCTAGTTTAAATATAATTTTACATTTTTGCCTTCTTTAACAATTAGAACTTCATTTTTGCTAGTGTTTCTACCCCTATTATTTGGTTGTTCTCCCAATTTTATCCCATAAAGTTTTCTGTTTGCTTATTTTGGTTTGATCTCTAGCATTTTTGTCTTTCCTTTCTACTTGGTGGAGGTGGGGTACTGTGTCTGAATGGGTTGGCAAAGAGCTGCTGACCTCAAAGGAACCACCCAACCCAGCACCTCCAGAGGTTGGGGTTTTTTAAAGTTGGGGTCAAAGTACCATACTGTGCTCCTATATTGCGCCTGCCTCCCTCTTTCTGTGCCTCTCTTATTTTTGTCAATATTCCCTTTTACTCACCCCCTCTACTTTTTCTTTTCTTTTTAAATCTTTTTTCCATTCTTGCTCTTCAATCTTCTCATCCTTATGGTCCTGTACCAAAAGGACTCATTAAAAACTTAGGCCAGAGGCATGATAACTTAAAGAGCAAGAAGAAATGAAAGAAAAATTAGGGCAAGGAAACAGATAAAAGAAAATACTCATGAGAAAGAATAAACAGAAAAATCCTGGCAACATGAAAAACCACTCCAGAGCAACCTCCTCAAGGGACTGTGAGGTAGCTACTGCAGAGGATTCCACCTATAAAGAAATGTTAGAAATGACAGAAAGGGAATTTAGAATACAGATGATGAAACCAATGAAGGAAATGGTGGAAACAATGAAGGAAACTGTTGATAAAGTGGAAAATAACCAAAAGGAAATCCAAAAACAGAACAAATAAGAGATAAATGATATGAAGGATATAGAAAGAATATAGCAGAGCTGAAGGAACTGAAGCAGTCAATTATGGAACTTAAAGATGCAATAGAAAGTATCAACAACAGATTAGACCATGCAGAAGAAAGAATCTCAGAGGTAGAGGACAAAGTTCTTGAGATAACTCAGATAGTTAAAGAGGCAGAAAAGAAGAGAAATAAAGCAGAACGTTCACTGACAGAATTATGGGACTTTATAAAGCATTCAAACATATGAGTTATAGGTACCCCAGAAGGGGAAGAAGAATGTCCCAGGGGAATGGAAGCCATAGTAGAGAATATTATAAAAGAAAACTTCCCAAATATCACCAAAGATTCTGACACACTCCTTTCAGAGGGATATCAGACCCCAGGTCACCTCAACCCTGAGCTTCTTCAAGACACATTGTGATGAACCTGTCCAAAGTCAAGACAAAAGAAAAGATTCTTCAACCTGCCAGTGGTAAGTGTCAGTTGACCTCCAAAGAAGACAATGATCATCTGCCTTTAATACACTTAAATAGAACAATTTCCAGCCCAGAATTCTATATCCCACTAAGCTAAATTTTAAAATGGATGTAGAAATCAAATCTTTTACTGATATGCAAGCATTGAGGAGATTTGCCACAACAAGACAAGCTCTACAGGAAATACTTCAACCTTCTACACACTGACCATCACAATGTATCAACAGCAAAATAAGAACTCAGAAATTAAAGGCCAGAACCTAACTTCCACAGTGATGCAAAAGATAAAACTAAGCAATGGACTCTCACCAAATAAGATGAATAGAACACTACCACACTTATCAATTATCTCAATAAATGTTAATGGCTTTAATTCCCCATTGAAGAGGTATAGATTGGCTGATTGGATTAAAAAACACAAGCCATCCATTTGCTGTCTGCAGGAAATACACCTAGCTTCAAGAGACAAATTAAAACTCCGAGTTAAGGGTTGTAAGACAAATTTTCAGGCAAAAGGAATTCAGAAGAAAGGAGGGGTTGCAATCTTATTTTCAGATACATGTGGATTTAAAGCAACTAATGTCAAAAAAGACAAAGATGGTCACTTTATATTGGTCAAGGGAAAAATACAACAAGAAGACGTTTCAATTCTAAATATTTATGCACCCAACTTAAATGCTCCCAGATTCTTGAAACAGACCTTACTCAGTCTTTGCAATATGATATCTGATAATACCATAATAACAGGGGACTTTAACACTCCTCTTACAGAGCTGGACAGACCCTCTAAACAGAAATTAAGTGAATATATAAGGACTTAAATGAGACCCTAGAACAACTGTGCGTGATAGACGCATATAGAACACTCCATCCCAAAGATAAAGAATATACATTTTTCTCAACAGCCCATGGAACATTCTCCAAAATTGATCATATCCTAGGACATAAAACAAACCTCAACAGAATCAAAAGAATTGAATTTTTACCTTGTATCTTCTCAGACCACAAGGCATTAAAGGTGGAACTCACCTCCAACAAAAACATTCACCCACACAAAGGCATGGAAATTAAACAACTTTATGTTTAATGACAGCAGGAAGAAATAAAATAGGAAATCATTAACTTCCTTGAGCACAACAACAATGAAGAGACAAGATACCAAAACCTGTGGGATACTGCAAAAGCAGTTCCAAGAGGAAAATTTATCTCCTTAAATGCCTACATTCGAAAAACAGAAAGCGAGCACATCCACAAACTCACAAGCCATCGTATGGAATTGGAAAAAGAAGAACAGTTGAAGCCTAAACTCAGAAGTAGAAAAGAAATATCCAAAATTAAATCAGACATCAATGAAATTGAAAACAAAAGAATGGTTCAGAAAATTAATGAAACAAGAAGTTGGTTTTTTTAAAAAATAAATAAAATAGATGAACCTTTGGCCAGACTAACTAGAAATAGAAAAGTAAAATCTCTAGTAGCCTCAATCAGAAATGATAATGGAGAAATTACAATTGATGCCACAGAGATACAAGAGATCATCTCTGAATACTACCAGAAACTCTATGCCCAGAAATTTGACAATGTGAAGGAAATGGATCAATATTTGGAATCACACCCTCTCCCTAGACTTAGCCAGGAAGAAATAGATCTCCTGAACAGACCAATTTCAAACACTGAGATCAGAGAAACAATAAAAAATCTTCCAACAAAAATATGCTCTAGTCCGGATGACTTCACACCAGAATTCTATCAAACTTTCAAAGAAGAGCTTATTCCTGTACTGCAGAAATTATTCCAAAAAAAATTGAGGAGGAAGGAATCATCCCCAACAAGTTCTATGAACCAAACATCACCCTGATACCAAAACCAGGAAAAGACCCAACTAAAAAGGAGAATTTCAGAGCGATTTCACTAATGAAGATAGATGCAAAAATTCTCAACAAAATCCTAGCCAATAGATTATAGCTAACATCAAAAATGTCATCATGATCAAGTAGGTTTCATCCCAGGGATGCAAGCCTGGTTTAACATACACAAGTCCATAAACATTATTCACCGTATTAACAGAAGCAAAAACAAAGACCATATGATCCTCTCAATGGATGCAGAAAAAGCATTAGATAAAATCCAGCATCCTTTTCTAATTAGAACACTGAAGACTATAGGCATTGATGGCACATTTCTTAAACTGATTGAAGCTATCTATGATAAATCCACAATTAATATTTTACTGAATAGAGTAAAATGGAAAACTTTTCCACTTAGAACTAGAACCAGGAAAGGTCGTCCTCTGTCACTATTACTATTCAACATAGTGCTGGAAGTTCTAGCCAATACAATTAAGCAAGAGAAGGTAATAAAGGGCATCTGAATGGGACGGGAGAAAGTCAAACTCTCCCTCTTTGCTGACGACATGATCTTATACTTAGAGAAATCCAAAGACTCAACCACAAGACTCCTGGAAATCATCAAGAAATACAGTGATGTCTCAGGATATAAAATCAATGTCCTCAAGTCAGTAGCCTTTATATATGCCAATAACAGCCAAGATGAGAGGCTAATTAAGGACACAACTCCCTTCACTATGGCTTCAAAGAAAATGAAATACCTAGGAATGTACCTAACAAAAGAGGTGAAGAACCTCTATAAAGAAAATTATGAAACCCTAAGAAAATAAATAGCAGGGGATATTAACATATTGAAGAACATACCATGCTCATGGCTGGGAAGAATCAACATTGTTAAAATGTTGATACTTCCCAAAGCAATCTCCTGATTCAATGCTAAGCTTATTAAAATACCAACATCATACTTTTAAGACTTGAAAAAAATGATTCTGCATTTTGTATGGAACCAGAAAAAACACCATATGCAACGGCAGTTCTTAGTAATAAAAACAAAGCTGGGGCATCAGCATACCAGATTTTAGGCTGTACTACAAAACCATAGTGGTCAAGACAGCATGGTACTGGCACAAAAATAGAGACATAGACATTTGGAATTGAATAGAAAACCAGGAAATGAAACTAACATCTTACAACCACCTAATCTTCGATAAGCTAAACAAGAACATACCTTGGGGGAAAGACTCCCTATTCAATATATGGTGCTGGGAGAAATGGATATTCACATGAAAAAGACTGAAAATGGACCTGAACCTTTCTCCCACTCACAAAAATTGATTCAAAATGGATGAAGGACTTAAATTTAAGGCACAAAATAATAACAATTCTCAAAGAAAGCATAGGAAAAACACTGGAAGATATCAGCCTGGAGAAAGGCTTTAGGAAGAAGGCTTCCACAGCAATTGAGACAATAACAAAAATAAACAAATGGGACTTAATTAAACTGAAAAGCTTCTGTACAGCTAAGGAGACAACAACCAAAGCAAATAGACAACCTACACACTGGGAAAGGATATTTGCATATTTTGAATCAGACAAAAGCTTGACAACTAGGATCTGTACAGAACTCAAATTAATCCACATGAAAAAAACCAAAAATCTCATATATCAATGTGCAAGAGACATGAATAAAATCTTCTCTAAAGAAAATAGACGAATGGCTAACAAACATACGAAAAAATGCTCACCATCCCTATCTATTAGAGAAATGCAAATCAAAACGACCCTGAGATACTATCTAACCCTAGTGAGAATGACCCACATCACAAAATCTCAAAGCTGCAGATGCTGGCATGGATTTGGAGAGAAGGGAACACTTTTACACTGCTGGAGGGACTGCAAACTAACACAATCTTTTTGGAAGGAAGTATGGAGAACCCTCAAAGAACTCAAGCTTGACCTCCCACTTGATCCTACAATCCCATTACTGGGCATCTACCCAGAAGGGAAAAAATCCTTTTATCATTAGGACACTTGCACTAGACTGTACATTGCAGCTCAATTTATAATGACCAAAATGAAAATGTGGAAACAGCCTAAATGCCCAACAACCCAGGAATGGATTAACAAACTGTGATATATGTACCCCACGGAATACTATTGAGCCATTAAAAAAATGAAGACTTGGGTGGCGCCTGTGGCTCAGTTGGTAAGGTGCCGGCCCCATATACCGAGGGTGGCGGGTTCAAACCCGGCCCCGGCTGAACTGCAACCAAAAAATAGCCGGGCGTTGTGGCGGGCACCTGTAGTCCCAGCTACTTGGGAGGCTGAGGCAAGAGAATCGCTTAAGCCCAGGAGTTGGAGGTTGCTGTGAGCTGTGTGAGGCCACGGCACTCTACCGAGGGCCATAAAGTGAGACTCTGTCTCTACAAAAAAAAAAAAAAAAATGAAGACTTTACAGCCTTTGTATTAACCTGGATGGAAGTGAAACACATTATTCTGTTTCTTTTTCTTTCTTTCTTTCTTTTTTATTGTTAAATCATAGCTGTTTACATTAATGCAGTTATGGGGCACCATACACTGGTTTTACAGACCATTTGACACATTTTCATGACACTGGTTAACATAGACTTCCTGGCATTTACTTAGTTATTGTGTTAAGACATTTATATTCTACATTTACTAAGTTTCACATGTACCCTTGTAAGATGCACCACAGGTGTAATCCCACCAATCACCCTCCCTCTGCCCCCCTCCCTCTGCCCCCCTCCCTCTGCCCCCCTCCCTCCCTTCTCTCTCTCCCTTCCCCCTGTTGTTAGGTTATAACTGGGTTATAGCTTTCATGTGAAAGCCATAAATTAGTTTCATAGTGGGGCTGAGTGCATTGGGTACTTTTTCTTCCATTCTTGAGATACTTTACTAAGAATATGTTCCAGCTCCACCCATGTAAACATGAAAGAGGTAAAGTCTCCATTTTTCTTTAAGGCTGCATAATATTCCATGGTGTACATATACCACAATTTATTAATCCATTCATGGATCAATGGGCACCTGGGCTTTTTCCATGACTTAGCAATTCTGAATTGGGCTGCAGTAAATATTCTGGTACAAATATCTTTCTTATGATGTGATTTTTGGTCTTCTGGGTATATGCCTAGTAGAGGAATTATAGGATTGAATGGCAGATCTATTTTTAGATCTCTAAGTGTTCTCCAAACATCTTTCCAGAAGGAAGGTATTAATTTGCATTCCCACCAGCAGTGTAGAAGTGTTCCCTTTTCTCCACATCCACGCCAACATCTCTGGTCTTGGGATTTTGTGATATGGGCTAATCTTACTGGAGTTAGATCATATCTCAAAGTAGTTTTGATTTGCATTTCTCTGATGATTAAAGATTATGAGCATTTTTTCATATGTCTGTAGGCCGTGCGCCTGTCTTCTTCAGAGAATTTTCTCTTCAAGTCCCTTGCCCAGCCTACCAAGGGATCACTTGTTGTTTTCTTACTTATACATTTGAGTTCTCTGTGGATTCTTGTTATCAAACCTTTGTCAGAGACATAACCTGAAAATATCTTCTCCCATTCTGAGGGCTGTTTGCTTGCTTTACTTCCTGTGTTCTTGGCCGTGCAGAAGCTTTTTAGTTTGATCAGGTCCCAGTAGTATATTTTTGAAGCTGCTTCAATTGCTGGGAGTGGGGGGGTTCCTCCTCATAAAATACTCACCCAGACTGATTTCTTTAAGGGTTTTCCCTGGACTCTCTTCTAGCATTTTTATAGTTTCATGTCTTATGTTTAAATCTTTAATCCAGTGAGAGTCTATCTTAATTAATGGTGAAAGGTGTGGGTCCAGTTTCAGTCTTCTGCAGGTTGCCAGCCAGTTCACCCAGCACCATTTGTTAAATAGGGAATCTTTTCCCCACTGAATGTTTTTAATTGGCTTGTCAAAGATCAAATAACGGTAAATAGCTGGATTCGTCTCTTGGTTCTCTATTCTGTTCCATACATCTATGTCTCTGTTTTTGTGCCAGTACCATGCTGTTTTGATCACTATCGATTTATAGTGTAGTCTGAGGTCTGGTAGCGTGATTCCTCCTGCTTTGTTTTTATTTCTGAGTAATGTCTTGGCTATTCGAGGTTTTTTCTGACAAAGGCTCTCTATAACAAACCCACAGCCAATATCATATTGAATGGAATAAAACTGAAAGCATTCCCACTCAAATCTGTAACCAGACAAGGATGCCCACTGTCTCCATTGCTATTTAACATAGTGTTGGAAGTCCTAGGTATCACAGTCAGGCAAGAGAAGGAGATAAAAGAATACAAATGGGAACAGAGGAGGTCAAAGTCTCCCTCTTCACAGATGACACCATCTTATACCTGGAAAACCCCAGGGATTCAACTACAAAGCTCTTGGAAGTGGCATATAGCAGCATCTCAGGTTACAAAATCAATACCCACAAATCAGTAGCCTTTGTATATGTCAACAATTGTCAAGCTGAGAACAAAATCAGAGAGTCTATTCCTTTTATAATAGCACCAAAGAAGATGAAACACTGGACATATATCTAGCAAAAGATGTGAAAGATCTCTACAAAGGGAATTATGAAACTTTGAGAAAGGAAATAGCAGAAGATGTCAACAAATGGAAGAAAATACCATGCGCATGGCTGGGAAGACTCAACATTGTTAAAATGTCCATACTACCCAAATAAATCTATAGGTTTAATGCAATCCCCATCAAAGCACCAATGTCATGCTTTAAAGATCTTTGAAAAATAATACTTCGATTCATATGGAACCAGAAAAAAAAAAAGCCAAATAAAAACAAATCTGGAGGCATCATGTTGCCAGACTTCAGGTTATATTACAAAGCTATCCTGATCAAAACAGCATGGTACTGGCACAAAAATGGAGATATTGATCTATGGACTAGGATAAAGAATCTAGAGATGAACCCACTCACATGTCGTCATTTAATCACTGATAAGCCTAACAAAAACATGCAATGGGGAAAAGAATCTTCTTTTAACAAATGGTGCTTCATTTAACAAACGGTGCTGGGAGAACTGGTTATCCACATGCAGAAGACAGAAACTGGACCTTCACCTCTCAGTATTGACAACTATTGATTCTTATTGGATAAAAGATTTAAATTTAAGACACGAAAACAATAAAAATTATAGAAAAGAGTGTGGGGAAAACACTTGAAGATATTTGCCTGGGAAAAAACTTTATAAGGAAGACACTCCCCCTCCCCCCCCCCCCAGCAATTGCAGCAACACCAAAAATAAATAACTGGGACTTGATCAAGCTAAAAAGCTTTTGCACAGCTAAGAGTACCACAAACAGAGCAAACAGACAGCCTTCAGGGAGTTTACTTACTGCAGGGGAGGTGGCTCTCTGATTGGATAGCTTCAAGGCCGGGAGCTCTGGTCACAGGTAGGAATGAGGCTGACCTGTAGGGAGAAGGAGTGGGAGGGGGGTGTCAGAGAGAGAGTGCAAGAGGGTACAGAAGACCATTAACCCTGGTCCTAGGCCCCATCTGCCTGAACCCCCATGGCTCCTTCTGGTCACACACTGTCACTTGGGCTGACTGGAGAAACTCCAAGAACTGGAGGCAGACCCAGGGCTGCAGGTGGAAGGGTTCTAGACAGGACTGAATGGGTAGGAGGGTCTTCTGATTTTGCCAGCTTTAGAGCTGTCCAAGCCTCAGAAGGGAGAAGTAAACGGCTCACACACAGGAATGTGTGGGAAATGCAGCCACACTCTATTCAGTGGGGAAGGTCGCCACCCCACAGTCTGTCCCCAGCTAGACACCAGGTGTCAGCAGAGCCCATGGGTAAGAGGGACTTGGAGTGTGTGCCTGGAAACAGTTCCCAGCCAGGCCTTGTGGGAGTGGTTGGGGGGAAGCAGAATCTGATTTAAAAACCCACGAGGTGGATGGGTGAAGGTGCATCCTTGAATAACATTGAGTCTCAAGGATCAATGGAAGGTAAACAAAACAGAAATGTAGTGATTTGGAAAAAGATGGGTGATTTAAAAACTAATGAGTTAACTTCTGTAGGGGGTGTCTAGTGGCTCACAAGAAATCAAGTCCAAGCGCCAAGGGGGAAGGGAACAGGGGAGCTCCTTCCTCCATCCTCCAGGAAGCCCAGCTTCACAGGGCACTGGGAGGCCCAGTCCCTACCCTCTCCAGAAGCAGAGGAAGGAAACAATTTTGATCCAAATCAAAGTAAACAAGTTCAAACATAAAAGCCCCAAGGAAGTGGTGATTAAAGCCCAGAGCTGGTGCTTTGAAAACATTTTGTGAAATGAACAAGCCTCTTGAAAATACAAAATAAACATTGGCATGAACCAGCAGGTGGGGCAGAGGAGGGACATGGCCAGGCCTCCTGTGCGTCTGGTCCTCTTCCTCACCTTCCCTCAGAGAGGGCAGAGAGGGTGCTGCCCAGAGCTGTGCCAGTTCTCATGGAGACCCTCGGAAGAGAGACAAGCTTCCAACAGAGAGGGCCGAGCACCAAGCCAGCAAGAGGAGTGTCATGCCAGGGGATGGAGAGACAGGCCCTGCCTGGCCAAGCCCTCCCGTTCCCAGATCAAACGCGACAATAGCAACAGAAGATGCCCTGGTTGTGTTAACAGCACGAGGATGTGGGGCTGAGGGGGTGAAGGACTGTCAGCACTCAGGTAGGCAACCCGAAGACCCCTGAATACAGGCTCCCTTCAAGACTGTCCTGAGGGCACTTCCCTGGATGACCCCAAGCTGCCCATCTGCAGCTGAGCTCTGAGTGAAATCCCTAACCCCTGGATGCAGACAGTAGAGCCATGGAGGGGCAGAGGCTGCCTCTCAGTCTGTACCCTGGGCCCATACCCAGGCCCTGCTCAGGAGGGCCTTGCCCAGGGAGACCCTGACCAGAAGGACCCCATGCTCAGGCAGACCCTCTGCTGGGTTTAATCCTCTGCTGTCATCATCCTGAAATTGTTAACAATGTTAAATAAAGGCCCTGGATTTCCATCTTGTTCTGGGTCTTGCAACTATGTAGCCTGAGTTATGTCTTCAATATTCACAGAACGTGGGCCACAGGGCTTTCTGGAGTGGCTCAGAGTGGCTGGGGCCTGATTCCCTGGCATGTGGTCCTATTCTTATCGCAGACTCAGGCTACAGCGATCCCTAGAACATGGTCACCCCTGGGCCCCGACATTCTAGGCCTGACCATCAGGGGATCCCATACACAAGGGCAGCACCTGGGGGGTTGCTTAGGCCCCAGCCCTGGTCTTGGGGACCCCAGGCCCAGGGAGACCGTCATCAGAAGCAGCACCCCCTCCACCCCGCCTTGTAGCCCTGGGAGCAGCCAGGCTGGGCACCCTCATTGGCATGCCAGGGCCCTCACGCTGGCTGCATGCCCTGTGCCCAGGGATCTGATTGCAGTGTCATTACTGAGAGGCCCAGCTTTCCCACAAGCATTAGTTATTACCCAGGAAGAGAAGCCCAAGTAAAGAAAAATGACAAAAATCCACTGCCTGCCAAACACGTCTACTCAGGAGACGGAGGATGATAAACAGCTTTCCAGAGCAGATGAATCCTAGTCAGCAGCCCCAGAGGGCTCAGCTAGCCCAGGAAAGTTAGGAAAACAAAGAAAAATTCACGATGGAGTTTAACAGTACTGCCCCCAGGGACAGGGCTGGGTCAGAGGAGGAGCATGTGGGGGCCCCATGTGGGTCACAGGAGACCCAGGCACTCAGTGTGTGTGCCTCCCCCCGCCCGGGGATCCACTGCCTGCCCATCTCACCACCCACACGCCCTCCCACTCACCTCACCAGCCGGCCACCCACTCACACATCCTTCTACCCACGCGGTCTCCTTTTTCCTCCCGACCCTCCTGTTCCACCTGCCAACGGACATTCCCTGTGCGCACTGCCCAGTGGACGGCCACACTGGGTGCTCCACACACAGGGATGAGACAGATGTCAGATGTCACCTCTGGTTCCAGAAGCTGGTTGGTTTGTGGGAGATATAGACTGAGAGTGACTTCCCACAGGGACGAGAGGCTAAGGGGCTGATGGGCTGAGGGGCTGAGGGTGTGAGGGGATGAGGAGCTGAAGGGGCTGAGGGCGTGAGGGGCTGAGGGGATGAGAGGATGAGGGCTGAGGACAGGAGAGTCTGAGGGCTGATCTCGTGGGCCCTGACTGCCGGGCTGTTTTCTGCAGGAGCTGCTTTACTCTCCTTTCTTCTCTGCCTTCCTCCTCCCCTGTTCTCATCCTAGCTGCCCCCACTTTTCTGTCCCCACCTTTCCCTTTCCTCCTGCTCCCCCCGGCTCTCTGTTCCCCCATCTTCTCTAAGTCCCCCAGCTCACAGGTGGGCTTGTCCATTGCTCCTGGGTTCAGGTGTCCCTGTAGTTGGAGCCTTTTCCTCCTGGAGAGCCTCGGCTGCACATCCTGGGCTGGTGTCCAGGGTCCTGACTACCCCCAGCAAGACTCTTCTCCTTAAGTCCTCCTGGCCCACAGGGAAAAGGAGGGCCCCTGTTTTGGAAGGCGCCCCACTGGCCAGGGTGGGTCATGAATGCTCAGGAACTGTAGAACTGCTTCTAGGCTGAGGGTCCAGAGAGGGTGGCCTCCTGTGGGCCCCCCGTGTATGTCGGCATCTGCCAGTGCACAGGGCAGGAATAATCATGTTGCCAGACGGCCAGGCCTGAGTGTAGGGTGTAGGGGCTCCATGGCACTCGGGGCTCCACTGCTTCACCCCTACTTGCACTTTAGCCTTTGCCATGTGGCTTTTCTGGTTCCTCTGGGCAAGGGCTGAAGTTTAATCTCATACCTCTTGACCCTGGACTGGCCTTACCTCATCCCTTGGCCAGTGGAATGGGGTGGAAGTGATTGTGTGATAGCTCCAAACCTTGGCCTTTAGGCTTGTATGCTGCTTTTTTTTCTTGAGACCCCTGCCACTGCCATGTGAGCTACCCTGGGCTGGCTTGCTGGGATGGGGACAGCACCCTGCTTATCCAAGGAGCCTGGCCAAGAGGGAAGTACCTCTCTGCTGAGCCCAGCCTAAATTGCCATACCTCAGAATGCTGAGCTCAATAAATGCTTGAGGTTTTATACCGTGGGCTGGTTTATTACACAATAATAGGTGATGGATAGAGGAGGAACGTTTTACAGGCACTGCCTGAATTCTTCAGGCCACCAGCAAACAGAGGATAGAGCTGGGAGGAGCAGAAGGCGAAAGCAAGAGGGAGCCTGAAGGGAGAGAAGGAAAAAAAGAGAGAAGGTGGAGCAGTACGAGAGAAGAGGAGAGAACACTTTTCATGCAAGATCCGTTTGCTTGACTTGGTTTCCCGAAGTCTCATGATTTCTGTGATTGCATATACTCAGTTTAAACACACACACACGCAGAAATCTTGTCCTTTTTTGAGTCCAGAACTAAGAGCTGGATGAGACTCTGAGGGAGGGTCTATCTCTAGTTTGCATTCTGACATTTGGTCCTAAACATAACTGCTGCTGTGATTCAGTTCCTCAGTGGGGGGTTAAAGCATCTGTAATCCTCCAGTCCCAGGATAAGGAATAGGGGTCTGTGCTCATCCTGACTCAATCCCTACAGGTGCCTGACCTCAAGTAAGAGACCCAGTCATGTACATGTGAAAAACAGGCGTGATATTGATGATAAGAACCCTAGTCTTACCAATTCTTGATAAGAATCAAATGAACCAATACGTGTAAATACTTTGAAAAGCATAAAGTTCTAATATACCTGTAAGGTGTGTACAATTTAATAATGATAATAATAGTAAGGACTCTAGTAATCTGAAAATAGTATCTATCCAGTAAGAAGTCTCATTTTCCTGAATCTGGTTTGGCTTCCATCTACACCACCCTGTCTGCTGTAGGTGAGATGGTCCGGGCTGGGCTGATCCTGCACCTGAAGCCACACCTGGGACGGTGTACCTAAACACACTTCTGACTGGGTCACTCCCTTGATCCAACCTCTTCCATAGCACCCACTGCTCTTCAGATCTAGCCCAAGGCTATAGCCTGCTGCTCAAGGTTTTATTTATTTTATTTTATTGTTTTTAATTGTTTTTTTATTAAATCATAACTTTGTACAACAAGGTTTTACATGTTCTGTCCCTTGCGCACCTACCCAAGTTGTTGCTGCTAATCTGGCCTCTACACACTCCACTGCAGGCCCCAAACAGAGCTCAGGGGATTTTAAGCCTTCAACCCTTGCTAAGGCTGAACTCTTAATCTGGAATGCTGATCTCTTGCAAGCCCACCTGACTAAACCTTCCTTCTCCAGACCTCCCCAAGAGGCATCTTTTCCTTGGGGGGGATTTTCATTCTCCTGAGACCCCTCACCCTGGCGAGTTGACCATGGGCCCCTTCATGCCCGACCTTGCCTTGAATGTGGTTAATCACATGCAAGCTCCTGAGGGTTGGTCTTGGTGCGGACGGCAGATCCCACTGGCTGAGCACTTCTGTGCACTGGCCCTGCTGTGTCCAGAGCTCTCTGTTGGTCACTGGCTCCAGCACCAGCTGTGCTCCTAGGCACCAGGCCTTCAGGAAGTACAGGTGCAAGATGAGGGGCTGGGGTGTGGATGGAGCTCTCCACCCATCACCCTGGGTGTCACACCTTGGCTTTTCATCAGTATTTGTGGAATGGATGAGGGAAAGGACCAGAGAGGTCGCTACTCCAGGGCTTAGAAAACTCTAGGTGTTATGAGATAAGAACTTGTGTATTTGAACTTGAGTGGTGCTCTGGGAGGCCCATGGTTGGCTCTGCAGCTGTCTGTGCAGTTACCCCTCCAACCACAGCTCCATCCACTTTAAACTGACGACCACCGTATTATCCAACTTCCTGGTAGCTGCTACAACTATAGGGGTCCAGACTGGCTATTCATTCTCAGGGCCCAAATCCCAGATCACCCATGCCATGGGCAGTTGGGGCGTCATACACAAAACTGCCTTGTCCAGTTGCTATTTCACCTTAGTGAACCCCTAGTCTGCCTCCATGGACTGAATTGAAAAGCAAGGTATGCAAAACCTCCACCCATCATGGAATTTTCTATCTTCAAAGTGACTGGCAATCAAGGAGGCAGCCCCCTGTCAGCTGGGGGCCTGGTTCCTGCATATTCTCTCTGACCCACTGAGGTGCGTGTTAGTGCACGGCTAGCATTCAGCTAAGCGGTCTTTCCTACACGGCACAGCCAGCCTGACCTTCAAATGGTTGCACTGTGAAAATGATAGTCAGTTGGGGACAATATTTGAACAGGGTCACACGTACTGTGATTAATACTCTCCCTACGATTACTGGGATTTTAAGGCTCCCAGCTGTGGGATACTTACCGTTGATGTTCTCGGCGTGAAGAAGCATTTTAGCTTTCTTCAGTCTTGAATGTGAGAGAAATTCCCTGTTTCAGACAAATAGTTTAAGAAAAAGAAAATGACTAAGCCTCACTTTATGTAACAACCATTAAGATAATTTGACACTCTGTTTTGATTCAGGGTACAATATTCTCTGGAAAAAGAGACATTCTTTGCCTTCTTGAGAGCTTCCAAAAGACTGAGAATTAAATCTCTTCCCCAGTAAAAATAAAAAAGCCTGGCTTTCCATCTAAATATTAAAATTTAGCTGAAGCAGGAAACAGTCTTTCAAATTATTCAGGAGCCTCTTCAAAGCATAGATTTTATATAATGAAAACGGCTGACATTTACTGAGTATTTAATATTTAAGATAGAGGCTACTATTAGCCCATTGCACAGATGAGGGAACTAAGGCAGGGAAGGGATGGGCTTGCCTCATTGCCCTTCTAGTAAGTGCTGCTGCTGACTGCCACGCTGGATGACAAGGTCCTCCTGGGGGCAAGACAGTGTGGGATTCTATCCTGACCTCCTGTGCCTGGCCCAGGGCAGGGACTCAGTGGTCTCCTTGGTGTGTGTCTCTGGATCTCTGGAGCCCCCACAGCAAAGCATCCTGGTCCAGGCAACTCCTGGACTAGAATGGTACTTCCCCACTGCTACTCTCAGACCCGTGTGGGAAATCCAGTGGCTGAGATCGTGACTTCCCTCTGGACCCCTGCTCCATTCCTGCAGCTTGTCTGCATGTTCTGGCCCCCTGCCACGCTGCCTGGCTGCTGAGCTGTGTACTAAGTGCTGAAATCAGAGTCCTCATACTTTGCTCTTCTTTCTCACGAATCTCTCGGTTATTCTGGGCTCCCTGCATTTCCATATGGATTTTGGAATCACTCTGTGACTTTGTACAAGTCGGCTGGGATTCTGATGGGGACTGTGCTGGATGTGCCTGTCAGTTTGGGGCATCATCAGGCCACTTCCTTGTTTTACATGGTTCTCCTTTAGGGCTCAGTCAGCTGCTCATTTACCCACCAGATGTCCTTGGTCCCTGTGGGGCCCAGTGCTGTCACTGCCTCAAGGACCCCAGTCTCACATGGGGCCTCGGTCAGGGCAGCTGCTGACTGGTGGGGTGGGTACTCTCCCCTGGACTCAGAGGCTGAGGCAGGGTCCCCCCTAAGACATTCCAGGCAAGGACAGCAGGCCAGGTGCTCACGCAGGCTCACACATCTGGGGCACTGGAAGCTGTGGAAGGTCGGATAGACCCCGGAGGATGGTGAGAAGTGTTTGCTTCCAACTGACTTCTCTGAATCTGTAAATGATGAACAATCCTTGAAGACATCAAACAGCCAAAATTCCTCCAAATATTTACATATGGCTTACATGACTAACAAATCAAAACATGAATCTGACGGATTAAATTTCCCCAGATATTCAAACATTGATTACAAATGTATCTAATCAAACTCTTCTAAACATTCAATTAAAGTCACAAAAACAATCTATTCATCTCCTTATTGCTTTAAATACTTCACAAAGCAAAACACGTAACTTTATATTTTAAGCATGAAAATCCGGTTACTCGGTGACATGTTTCCATTTCTTTCATTGCAGTTTCTACTCTCTGCCCCTTCCTGTCTCTCTCCCCCTGCCCCTTCCTATCCTGTCTCCCAGGAGCCACCACCCCCAGGCTACGCCCTGGCACTACAGTGATTCTGCCCTGACCAATATCACCCTCAGGTCCTACAGGATGTCCATTGAGTCAGGACACACAGAGAATATGCCATGGGCCTGCAGCCCTAGGGTACAGGCTGAGCTTTCTTTTCCTTGTTAAAGTTCGTGGGTTATATTAATAGACTCTTGAGGCTTACACCTATTTTATACCCTGGCGTTTTCCCCTGTGATGTGTGTCTACCTTAGTCAGTTTGGGTGGGCTGCAAGTGTACCACAGATGGGCAGAAGGAAGGACTTGAACAACAAATTTTTATTTCTGACAATTTTGAAGGCTGGAAATTCCAAAATCAAGGTGCTGACACCTACAGTGTGTCACTGGGGAGGGCTCACTTCCTGGTTTGCAGACTGCTGCCTTCTTGCTGTGTCCTCAGCAGAGTGAGATCTTCTCTCTGGTGTCTCTTCTTATAAAGGAACTAATCAAATCACAGGGGCCCCACTTTCATGACCTCCCAAAGTCCCCACATCTAATGAACATCCCACTGGGGGCTGAGCTCAACATCAGGATTTGGGCAGGATGTAAACTTTCAGTCCGTGGCAGTGTCTTGGTGGTTTTCTTTCCTGGGGTTACCTGATGTAGGTGTTATACCTGGACTAATCACGGGTACCTGTGACAGTGATATTCTATCAGAAATTTGGGCACAAGCTCTGCCTTTCGAGATACAGGCTAGGATTGGCCCTCCTGAGGACATCGCAGGGAGGACACTGGTGCTGCCTTTCTTTAAGAATGGCTGCTTTCACGGTGTTCTGCAAATACCCTTATCTTCTCAGACAAAAAACCAAAACAACCCCCCCAAACCACATATCCACACTTTACAAGCAGATATAAACTTAATAAAATAAGTGAACTACATATGCATACTAAATTTCCTCTTCTGTATTAACCTGGATTGAGGTGGAATGCATGCTTCTTAGTAAAGCATCTACAAGAATGGAGAAGTGGGAATCCAATGTACTCAGTTCTAACATCAAGGCAGTAAATGAGCTAATATAAGGTGGGGGTAGGAGAATGAGGGAGCAGAGAGAGGGGAGGAGGGTGGGGGTTGGGAGGTCATGGTGACATGACCCACCCCCATTGCACACATCTTGGGGGTGGGACACAATTACTTAATAAATGCAATCAGTATAACCTAATGCTTTATACCTTCAAAGAATCCCAAACAATTAAAAAATTAATAAAAATTGGACATATCTCATAATTTTCTTTAACATCACTATTTCTTGGACCAAATGCAAGCTGCCGAAACAAAGAGGCTCCCGGGTACAGAAACATAAAGAATCAAGACATTTGCTTCTCTCATATAACAGATGTGAGCTGATCATTCTTGGCTGAGGGCCCTGACCACCCAGGGACCCAGGTCCCTCCAAGTTGTCCTGCACCAGAGCCATGTCAGCCAATGCTGGTCCCTCCGGCAGGGGGTAGGGAGAGAAGGGGAAGGAAGCATAGCCAGAGTCTTAAGCCCTTCCTAGAACTGAACACAGCCCTGGCAGATGTATTCCTGGGCCACCTTGCAGCCTGGGCCTGGTCACGATTCCATTCCCAGAAAGAGGTCGGCGCCACACACAATGAACTGTTAGAAAATTTTGTATTAACTTTCCTTTTCTGAGCTTCAGAGCTCTCTTCAAACTCAACTGAGTTAATTAATCATCATTGTAATCATTATTATTTTTGTGCTCAAATTATTATAACTTGGCAGGAGGGAGATGGTTCAAGCTGGATCCTTTGTTCTTCTGGAACAGCTCCTGGTATCTGAGAAAGCATCCTTGCTTTTGGCAAAACAGGATGTTCTAGGTTTTTCCGGATGTCTCCTCCCTAGGATGTGAAGTCAGCCATCCTCCAAGGATTCCCCAAAGCCTTCGACTGCAGAGAAGATTAGAGGCCAAACTTTGGGTAATGACTCCAGGTCCAGGGAAATGTGCTCCTACAGTTCTTTGTAGAGATGAGGCTGGTACAAAATTGTCCTTTTATAAATGTCAACGATTCCTGTGAATTTCCTTGTACTGCTGCTGTTTCTATTTTCCCCAGCACTAACACTCTTGTCCGTGGATGTGAAGGAGGTTGCACGCTTGAATCCAGAGCATGAAGGGCTGAGGGGAGGTGAAGGTGGGGGGAATAGAGTTGCGCCTGATTTGCAGGGTGCAGGAATCTGGGCCGGAATCCCCCTCCTGAGCTGCTGCCTGGGTCCTGACCCTGTTTTTGTCGAGGGCTGCCTCCAGGTCACTGTCCACGGGGCCTCTCCCTGGCCACAGCCCCTCCTGACCCTGTGGTTCTGATCTGAGCACTGCTACCTGTGACTTTCCAAGTGCTTCCTTGGGGCCTGGGATGGGGCCTGGAGTCAAAGAAGTCTGCCTGTGCTGGGCTTACTGCTGCTGTTATTGTCTTGACTTTCTTCCCAATCTTCTAGGATGGAGTGGCAGGTTTTCATTTTGCACCTGGGCCCACGGTCATCTCTAGGGGAAGCTGGCACAGTGGTTTGGGTAAAACTCATGGTGAAGTGTGACCCCAGTGTGGCTGTGTTGGGAGGTGGGGCCTGGTGGCTCTCCTGATAGTGGGCGAGCACTCTTGCCCTTACCCTCGCTAAACCGTGCTAATTCCCATGGAGTAGGCTGTTGTAAAGTGAGCTTACTCCTGTCTGGTCCCTTTTTGCATGCACCCACTTCCTCTTGACCTTCTCCGCCATGCTATGACACAGCAGGCTGCAGAATCATAAGTTGTACACCTCTGTAGAAATTACCTATTCCCGGTTAATTCCATTATAGCAACACAAACGGACTAAGGCAGCTGGGTCCTCAGAAATGAGTAGCAGTGAGGAGGTGGCCCTGGCGCTTCAGCTGCACCAGCTTAAGGGGCTACATGTGGGGCTGGATGGAGTCAGGCCCTGCGCAGGGCTGCCACAGAAGAGGGACACAGGACACATTGCTTGAGCCCTTTTGCATCTGGGCCCAGAGCTGTAGAACAGAGACCCATGTCCTCAGGGTCCGTGCTCAGAGCTGTGCTGCTTGGACAAAACCTCTCCTCCCTCCCTCCTTCCCTCTCTTCCCTCTTCCCCCATCCCTGCCTTCTCTTCTTTCTTCTTTCTCCTTACTTCTCTTTTTCTCTTCTTCATCAATTTATTAGCCAACAAAGAACTATTGAGCACCTACTCAATACCTACTATTGAGAACTTTTGTGTGCACAAAAGGCCAGCCCTTCTGGCCGAGCTAGCCCCTCTCCGCTCTCAGAGCAGGTGGGCGCTTCTCATCACCACAGGGGGTGCCCAATCTGCTGGGGACTTGCTCACATCAGCCTTAGTCATTCCTTGGGAGGTGAGGGTGGGGACAGGAAGGGACAGCTTCCCACCAGCAAGAGGGAAGGAAGCGCCAGGGAGCTCCAGGAGGAGATGGGTGGTGGGAATCTCAGCTTCGTCCCTGGTGGCCAGCTGCCTGACAGGCACGTCCATGTCCCTGAACACTTGTGTGTGTGCGTGAGCTCATGCCAGTGTGCACATATGCGTGTGCCTGCATGGGCACACTGCATGCAGCTTTCTAAGACAGGACATGGGACGAGGGAAAGATGATGAGCTTTGGCATCAGGCCAACCAGGGAATCCTGCTATGTCATTTGTGGGCTGTGGGATGAGGCACAGGTTCCTAATCTCTCTGAGCCTCAGCAGTTCTTATCTATACAATGGGGTGGTAATACTAACCTCATGCATGTACTTGTTGTAAGGATTAATGTGCCCAGGTGACCTATTGCTGCCGTCGGTGTTATGCCTTCACAATTCCAGGTTTTCACCACCTATGTCCCCCAGAGAAAAGGGATGCTGGAGCTCCCCTGCCACCAGCAGCTGCTCAGCTAGGGCAGCCGAGCTGCTATTCTGGGATAAGCCAGAGATGCCAGGAGCTTCCCAGGAGTGCTAAGAGGCCAGATGGGGACTCCGGAGTGAATGGGTGGTGAGGGTGGGCTCTGGTGGGAAATAGAGCTGTGGAGGATGGGGGTGGAGTTCCTCAAGGGTTCTGCAGATTCTAGGACTTTACGCTTTAGAATATGACATTGGCTTAATGAATGTTCCTCTGAGTACAAAGTGAGCAGCAGATTAAACTTTTATGTTCTTAATTGTCAGGGCATCTGCCAGGCTGTCTCTCTACACTTGTCCTGTTCCCTTCCTTTGCCAACGACTTAACCCTTTGATTCTGGTAAGAGAGTCCCAGGGCCAGGGCTGCTCAGATCACACCAGACAGGCCGGCGCATGCTGGGCACTCCCTGCCACTCGGGCCTCCCCTCCCTAGGAAGGCAGACAGACAGGGCTTTGGAGACAGGCCTGAGACAGACGTGGAGCCCCATATCCCAGGAGCTGCCTCCTGACCTCTCTGGGGCTCTGTCTCCTCATCTGTAAACTGGTTAATCACAGTATCCTGCTGCTGGGGTGATGTTAGAAAAGAGAGCTACACATACAGCAGGTGCTTCACTTATGTTTTCTGGAAGAATTCCCAGGCAGAGGCACAGGCTGAGGAGTCTGGGCAGGCCTAGCCCAGGAACAGAAGTTCGGTTTGAGGAGTGGGCTGTCAAGGTGAGGCATATGGGGTTTCAGTGGGGTTGGGGTCTGCAATTCTTCTTCCCGGGAAGTAACAAGACAGGAGCTCCTTTGCAGCAAGCCACCTGCTTTGGCATTGCTAGTGACGTTGTTCATTAGGAGCTGCTAAACTCTAAAGATACGTGGACCCTGCTGTGGGCACTGGCTCTGGTTTTTTTTTTTTTTTTTTCCCCTGGCTCTGTTTTAAGCTACTATTTCCCAGGCACTTACTGGAAGTCAAGTGTGCCTCCGGCTATCCCCATGAATCTGGTCCCCATTTTGTTGGAGAGGAAACTGAGGTTCATGGAGTTTGCAGAATGTGGCCAAGACAGCATTCAGTGGGGACACTACAGAGTAGGGCCAGGTCTGGGTGGTTCCAAACTGCTCTCTCTTCTCTGAGGTGGCAACTGGGAGAAGTGGCAGATGTTAGGAGCCTGGGCTGGCACAGTGGAGCTCAAGGCATGTGGTTGTAGAACGCGTCTGCCGCACATTCAGGGCAAACACGTGTGATGGCTTGGACTCAGTGCACCGGGAAGAGCCCTGGGCTGGAACTGGGGGCTGACTTTGGCCCTTCTTTCATGTCACTGCCGGCGGGCGATTGGGCCTCTCTGTGGACAGTTCCTCATCTGAGTCTTTCCTTCCTGGAATGGATGGGATTTTGCATGCAGCCAGCTTCCTCCTGAGTACCTGCTGCCCCCACAACTCTATCCTCTGAATCTCAGGAGACTTGGAGATGGAGGGAAGGTCAGAGACTCTTGTCTGCGTGATGAAGGATGATGAGGGCCGTGCAGCTCTCTGTCCCTGTCTGTGACAGCAGGCCTGATCCAAGGGCTCTGTGTCCCACCCTCAGCTGTGCACCCTGCCCACCACTCTATGTGGACCCTGCAGCTGGCCTGGGGGTCACTGTTGGCCAATAAGACAAGCCACATCCCACAGCATGAAGCCTGGACTCTGCAGAAAACAACTGCCCCCCAGTAAGGAGGAGAGGGAGGAGGAAGAGCTGGAGTGGGGGGGAAAGGAAGGGGAAAGGGGGAGGAGGGAAAGAAAGGAGGAGAGCAGGAGGGGGTGGATGAGGAGGGAGGAGGGGGTGGATGAGGAGGGAAGGTGTGGTGAGCAGGCGAGGAGGGCAAACCCTTTGGTATACACTACAGGTGGGCATGGCCATAACATCCCTCCAGATGGTCCTGAGAGGATGGTGGGAGGACTCACTCAGCCACAGGCCCTCGCCTGAGACTGCTCCCTC
Organism: Nycticebus coucang; assembly: GCF_027406575.1. NCBI lineage: Eukaryota > Metazoa > Chordata > Mammalia > Primates > Lorisidae > Nycticebus > Nycticebus coucang. The sequence continues at coordinate 85,010,030 of NC_069796.1, forward strand.
GTTGTTCTCCTTGTGTTTTGGATGAGCCTGGGTGAGGAGTGACCTCCTGCAGCCATTTCTCCTGGGGCCGTGGGCAGTTCCTTGACATGGCCTTTCCTCAGTTTACCTTCCACCCCCTGGCTCAGAAATAGGATCTCAGCCATCCAGCCTCCAAATCCCAGGTCCCCTGGACCCCAGGTCACTGAAAAGCCTTCCCCAGGCAGGGCCAGTGCACGGGTATCAGACAGATACTGATGTGGCCTCAGCCTCCCCAGGCCAGGGCCTGGCCTTGCCTGCTGTCAACCATGGGAGTTGGGCATTTTGGGGGGTCTGGGTCCATGAATAGGACAGAGACAGCTTTGGGTGGTGGGAAGGAGACATGAGGCTTGAGCTTTTCACCCCAGATGGATGCATGAACCCAAGGCCAGGGGCTTCTCTCCCTGGTTCCAACCACTTGTCCACTGGGCCTTGGGGTCCCTGCCCACAAACGGTCCCTGTCCCATGCATTGGAGCTGCGTCAGAGATCTCAGTGTTTCCGTGGGGATCTCAGGGTGGGATGAGGGTTGGGAGTGCTGGGGGTGCACCCAGGGAGGCCAGAGGCCAGGGGCTTCTGGGGAGCCTCTGTCCACTGCCATAAGTGTCCCCATCCTTGTAGACAGCCAGCCCACTCCCAATCCCGCTGATGGCAGTGAGGTGCAGTCGGCAACTTCATCACTGTTGCCCCAGAGCCCACATCCCTCCCTTTAAATAATTTAGACAAACACATGCCCCTTCCACAGCAGCTGCCCAGGGCCCTTTTTATCAAAATCAGCCTCTTGAACAATGTTTTCATTGAACAGGAGGTTGCCACGAGCCATTGGATTCAGGGCTAATGCATAATACATGAGTGGGGGACGGGCACCCTCCTGCCACCGGGGAAGCAGCACAGCCCGCTTCAGCCCCCACAAGAGCTACAGCCTTTCTTGGCGCTTCCCCTTATCAAGAAGGGTCTGTGCAGCGCCCAGCAGGCTGTTTACTCAGTAGATTTATGTGTCATTGGCTCTCAGTCGGGGCTCCAGGTTTGACAGAAGCAGAATCTCTCATTCAGAGGTTTTGAGGCAGCAATTCGGGTGGACCCTCCTGCTCAAAGGCAGGACATGTATGGACATGCGAATTGCCCTGCCCTGTCTTCTTGCAGGAAGCCCCGAGGTGCTCAGCACACAGTAGGTCTGCAGAGCTAGTGGCCTGAGTCCATCTAAGGTGTGGGGCACAGGGGTTGAGCGCTGCTGGCTTCTCATCCCATGTGCATTTGTGCACAGGACCCATGTGGTCACACTGCACCTGTGCGCCCAGGACATTCCCCATTGTTTTCAGGCACCTTGTCATTGCTGGACTAGGGGCACACTTCAGTTGTCCCTGTTAGTATCTCTGTTTGGAGGTTCAGGATCTTGTCTCCCACATTGCCTTGCCAACTCAGTCCCCCGTACTCTGTTTTTCATTCTGAGGATTTGTGTTTCTGCCCTTCTGGGAACTCCATCCTTGTTCTCTGTGAACCAGCCCTCTGGCTGCCCACTTCTCCCTGGCCTGCATCCACGCCAGAGCTAACCTGAAACCAGCCCTGCTTGGCTCAGCGACTTCACGTTCCAGCCTCTGCAGTCATTCCCCGTTCTCTGTGCTCCTGGGAGTGGCCTCTGATGTCTCTACACCTCAGGTCAGCAGCAACAATCCTGCGCAGCCCATCTATGGAACCACATTTTCCCCAAATTACGTTTTTCATGTATGGGAGTTAACAGTTACAGGGTTTTATAGCTCACAATGTTGTTTTCTGAGTTCCTGTTACAGTTTACAAGTTCTTTCTTCAACTGCTTTTGGAATTTGCTTTGTAACTTCTACTTGGGCGTGCCCCTCCCCATGCACACACACCTTTCTGGGGGCTGGATTCCTGCTCACCCATCCTTGGCCTCATGGACCCTTTTGTTCCTGCTGGCTCAGCCTCACCTGGTTGGCAGCAGGACCATGCTGGGCCAGGCCAGGGCTGGGTGGAGGCAGGTACTGTGGTCCTGGCTTGCCCACCTCCATTCGTTCTCAAATGCCCCTGAGGGAGGGGCTTCAGGAGCACAGGCCTGGGGTTTCCCTCTCATTTCTGACCTGGGGATGCCTTCTAATAATTTTTTATGAAAATTTTAGGTGAGAGAAAAATCGAGAAGAGAGTCTAGAGAGTTCCCATACACCCACACTATATCCACAGTTATTAGCATCTCACATTAGTAGAGGACATTTGTCGAAGCTAAGATATCAATAATGATGCATTATAATAAAGACTGGGCTATGTCTGGACTTCCTTAGCTTTTACCCAATGTCCTTTTTTCTGCCCCAGGATCCCAACTAGGACACCACATCATTGAGCTGTCACATCTCCCTGGGCTCCTCTTGGTTGTGACAGTTTCTCAGACTTTCCTGGTGTTCGATGATCTTGACAGCTTTGAGCAGGGCTGCTCAGGGGGCTCGTACACTGTCCCTTGCTGGGATTTGCCTCATGCTCTTCTCCTGATCAGGCTGGGGGGACAGTGGGTGTTTGGAGGAGAGTGAAGAGGCGAGTGCGTCCTCGTCACATCCTTCCACCAGGACCCGTCACCGCAGGTTCTGGCCTTGCTCACCTGGCTGAGGTGGTATCTGTTGGGTTTCTCCACCATGAAGTTACCTTTTTCTCCCATTTATACACTGTCCTGTTTGGAAGGAAGTCACTGCGCTCAGCCCACACCTATGTGGACAGTTATGCTGTTCCTCTTGAGGGCGGATTGTAACAAAGCATTTTAACAACACCTTTTGAATTTTGTTGACTGGTTTGGCCAGCATTTGTCTTTGAGTCATATGTTCATTCCTGGGATTTGTACATGTGACTGTGTTTGAAGAAAGGGTTTTTGCAGATGTGGTTAAGGGTCTTGAGATGACCAGATGACACTGAGTTATCCAGGTGGGGCTTACCTCCAGTGACAAGTCAGGGAAATGTTTTTATAGGAGTAAAAATAAGGTAAATTTGAGACAGATAAGAGGCTGTGAGGAGATGAGGCGGGAAGGGGGTGTGTGCCCACAACCAGGGGAAGCCTGAAGCCACTGGGAGCTGGAAGAGGCAGGAGGCACCTCCTTAAAGCTCTGGAGGGAGTTCGGTCCTGCTGACTCCTTGATTCTAATTTTTTGGCCTTCAAAATAGTGAGGAAATAAATGTTTGGTGTTTTAAGCCCCCAGTTTGTTGACCCAGACAGGTTACAGGGAAGCTAATCTTACCATCCTGACCCAGAGGAAAGGGGTTCCCTCTGCCTGGGCAGGGCCTGTCTGTGGTCAGCTCAAGGGGGCTCCAACATTCCTCCTGAGGCCCACTGTGATACCAGCCTCTTGCGAAGGAGATGGGGCCATGAAACTGGCAGAAAGACCACCTGGGCACACATATGCACGCCCTCATGCCCTTGAACTTCCAGAGTACAAAATCAGTCGCAGACTCAATGATACAAGCAGGAAAGAAAGAAAGAAAGAAGGAAGGAAGGAAGACATATTTTACCAAAACAAGCCATTTTCCAACAAAGAGGCTGAGGTTTTGCCTTTCATGGGGCTGCCCTGCTTTTACCTTCCCTCAGAGTACCTGGCAGAGAGCCGAAGAGTACATCTCTAACTGAAAATGACTTGTGTACTGAGATACTGTCCCCAGCCTTCCCTCCTGCCCTGCACGGCACAGGGGGCTGGAAGTGGGTACTGGAGCCAACGGCCTGGGTTGAAACCTGCTCTGCTGGGCAGTAACTGGGCAAAGTGAACAGCGACTTCTATGCCTCGGTGTCCCCACCTGCACAGTGATGGTCTCAAAGGATCTCACTGAGGGTCTGTGACATGCTGTTTGCAAGGGCGAGTGTTCCTGAGAGCGCATGGCGCTTGGCCTTCATGGGATCCCAGCACAGAGTAGGTACTCAGCTCGTGAGGTCATTATTATTCCACAGCTGGCTGTCTCCCTCCAGATGCAGGGTTGTTTTAGGAAGCCCTGGCCCTTGCTCTGTGAGAGCTCAGGTCTACAGGGAGAGATGGGGGTAGCGGGGCAGAAGAAGAACCCAGAGAATGGGGTACTGTGGTGGGGCATAGCCAGACTCAGGGTGCAGAAGACTGATCAGCTTTCCATGTCCCTGTCCTTCATTCTCCTTTCCTTTTGTAAATAAATACAAACCTGTCTCTGCCTGAGGCCCCCACCACCTCCTGATCTCTCTGGGGCCCTTCACCAAGTGCCCCCCAGCTATCCTGGACAGTTGAGGCCCTGGTGGCCTCCAGGAGGGCACCTGACCGTTGGCCCAGCAGACCCCCAGCCTACCACCATCTCTCTATAGGTTCCCAGACCCCTGCCTCTTCTTGGTGCAGCCCCTTCCCCATCCACGTAGGAGCACAGCCCTGTGGCTGCTTCGCCGAGCCCCAGACATGCACACCCACCCACACCTGCTACCCCACACTGACATCTCTGCTTGAACGTTATGGAAGCATCTCAGATTTAACCCAGGCAAGAGACAGTCTGGGACTTTGCTGCTCCAGCCTGAAACCACTCACCCCCTTCCTGTCTCTACCCTCAGATGCTCGGGGCAAATGGCACAGCAGTCATTGGACTTTCTCTCTCACCCACAGATTCAGTGCTTTGCCCACAGCCCCGGGACTCCTCACCACAAGTGGGCATGTGGCTGCCTCACGTGCTCCCTCCCACAGCTGTCACCTGCTTCTCTGTGAGGAACGTGCCTGACTGCCTGCTGGGAGAGCCAGATGCACCAGGGCCATGTGCACCAGCCCCGACTCCTCGGTGGGGACGCTCTGATGTCCAGTCTGCTCTGCCCCGGAGCTCCCCCAGGAGATGGGCTGGTTTTCCCAGGTGCAGTTTCTGATGGTCTCTGCCACACAGACTCTCATCCCAGAGCTGGCTTCTACAGACTCCTATTTCAGAGGGCTGATGTCCAGAGGCCTGCTCAGCCTCTGCCCTCACTGCAGCTGGCCTGATTGGGAGAAACCCACGCTTCATTTCCAGGGGCCTCAGGCCTTTGTGGGCCTGCCTGTGCTGCCTGGCTGTGGGTTTCTTGTCCTTTGTTACTGAACACAGGAGGGCTACGAGGCACCCTGTGAATGACAGAGTCCTCTCAGCCCGGCCATGTCTCTTTGATAACTATGATCAGCACCCCAGGCAGCCCTTCCCTGTCTGCAGACTTAGAGCTAAACCTGCTAAAGGCCTGAGAAATCTCAGTTTCCATCAAACCAGGGCTGTGTTTCTCAAAGGAAGCGTTCCTCCCACAAACATGGAACCTGCAAGTCCACCAGGCCTACAGCCATGGAGATGGGCCACAAACATTGCTTGGGGGTTATTGTGGAGCAACCGGGCAGGGCCGTCCTCACCTCCAACCTTTGGTTCCCAACCGACTATTCTCAAAATGGGGGAAATGGCACCCTATATTAGCCATTGGGTTTGAACCTGTGCTCACTCATAGGCAACCTCCTCATGGCTCCAGAACTGAGTCTTTAGCAGATCTTCCTACTCTTTCATTGGGTGAGCTGGGTCTAGGCAATAGGGTGTGGGGCTAGGCCAATGAAACTACAGACATAAGCCCAGAGGTGGGCTTCTTTCTGAGTAAATTGAGTCCCTTGGTCAGAAATAACATTGCATGGGTTACCCCAGTAGTGAATAGGCTTTTTGCAGGAGCACAGAAAGAGCGGCTGGCATTGGATTTGGTGACGGCAGTCCACATCTGGAACACAAACCTATTCCTACAAGGGCACAAAGTGACAACCTTTGCTCTGGGATGAAGAGTTGCTGCACTGGAGGGTCAGTGCTGGCCTTGACTGTCGGCAGGTTGGATATACAGCGGTAACAGTGGCCTTGGCAAGGGGCATCCAGGTGGCTGGGCACTACTGTCCTGACCCTTTGTACATGCACACATGGAGTAACACTAGGATGGCTGAGGAAGAGCTTAGCCATGTCTGTAAGTTCATGTGAGCTGGACCCCAGGACATTCTTCCTTCCCATGAGGATATGGGGTACCTTAGCCTTGGTTGGAAAGACTTGGGAAGATTATGATGAAACTGCCATTGTGACTGTACACCCTGCAGAGAAAGATCTGAGATCTTGTTCCAGTCACAAATGCCCTGAAAGGCATTCACAAATAAGAAAGGTCAGAGCAGAAATCAATGGGGTTGATAGGTTTAATTAGTAAAAAAAAAAATTGACACAAGCATCTATGAACTTTCTAACCCGTACAGATACTACGGGGGCACACACATGGATGCACGCTCTCTCTAAATAGACAAACCCCTAGCTGGTTTCAACTAGAAAAATGAATTGTAAACTAGCAAACAGAAAGGAAACACAGAAGCAGCCGTGAAGAGGTTACAAGTAAATAATCTAAAAGTTCTGATAAAATGTATTTGCTTGGAAAACACAAATAATCAAGATCATCTCAAGACAAGAGAAGAAAACCTGATTTTGTGAGGAAGATACTGAAAAATTATCAGAGTTGCCTCTCCCCAGATTTCTAAGGTCCAGTGGTTTTTCCAGTGAATTCTTTTAAATTTCCAAGGAACTGATAATACCAGTGCACTATAAATTATTCTAGAGCAGAGAGAAAGATGGAAAAGTACCCAATTAATTTTTATGAAGCTAGGTTGATATCAAAATCTGTAAAAACATGGCGTACACATACACACCAACTACAGAGCTAGCACCTCATGAATACAGATGCGGCATCCTCATCAAAATACTATCAGATAAAAGTCAGCCTCGCTTTACAGGGTAATATTAATCTGCAGGAACCAAGGAGAGCTTATTCTAGAAATTCAAAGGTTATACATCCAGGAAAACAATAAACCATATAAAGGAGTAGAATTAGGAAAACAAATAACAATTGTATCAGCTTTGTACATTTACACATTTCTTCCCACATATTCATTGAGCACTTATTAAATGCCAGACACTGCTAACATGTAAGGATTCAATCGAAGGGTAAACATATTCCTTAATTAAATCCAAATTGCTTTATTTAAAAAATACCTTAGCAAGCTAGAAAAAGAAGGATATCTCCTTAATATGATGAAGAATATATTTTAAAAAGTAATCAAACAAAATGTAGCCCTGAAGCATTACACACATTTTCTTTTCCTTTTTTTTTTCTTCTGAGACAGAGTCTCATTCTGTTGCCCTGGGTAGAGTGCCCTGGCGTCACAGCTTACAGCAACCTCAGTTGGTAACAGGGTAGTGCTAATATCATAGTGATCAATATCGCTCTGGTTGCTGGTCAAGATCATGTGAAACAAAACCCACTCGCAAAGCTTGGGTGTTGGAGAGAGGAAATATTGTCTCTTGTGAGCCTTGATAAGGCTATGCACCAAGAGGATGAAAAATTCTGGAAGTACTGAGAACCTAGCAGGCACCAGGATGTGATCTCCGCAGACACTGGGTAGACACAATGTCTTAAGTAGCAACAGTAACCAGCTGAAAAGATAAATCAACCCCAGAGCATCATTTATAAAAGGAACAGAGTGAAGACTAAGGAATACTCTAAAAGCCCGATACAAGGCCCTGATCCCGTGGCGAGGCGTGCTCTGCTCTCTCCCTGTCCTTAGCATGTGTGGGCACGACATCCTGGCTTGGTTCTGTGGCTTGGAGAAGTCCAGGGTTGTTGAGTACCCAGTGCCTGAAGCACCAGGCAGGTGGAAGGTCTGGAAGGGACTGGAGGGTCTGGGCTCCCCAGCAGTCCATCTGGCGGTGGGTCTATGTGGGGTGGGAGCAGGCGTGGGTATTGGAGGAGGTGCTGGGGGGCCTCCCTCCAACTTTTTTCTCTTAAAAAAAAAGTTCTGAGCCCAGCATACCCACTCGGCAGGGTTGGCTGCACTGAACACAGGAGGGCTGAGAGGCACCCTGTGAATGACAGAGTCCTCTAAAAGACAAAGCCATGTCTCTTTGGTAACTGTGACCAGCACCCCAGGCAGCCCTTCTCTGTCTGCAGACTTAGAGCTAAACCTGCTAAAGGCCTGAGAAACCTCAGTTTCCATCAAACTGAGAAGGGATGTGTTTCTCAAAGGAAGCATTCCTCCCACATAAATGGAACCTTCAATTCCACCAGGCCCACAGCCGTGGAGATGGGCCGCAAACCTTGCTTGGGGGTTATTGTGGAGCAACCGTGCAGGGCTGCCCTCACCTCCAACCCTTGGTTCCCAACCAACTATTCTTGAAATGGGGGCTCTAGGCAGGTGTGACTGTCAACTGGCTCCCATTGTTCTGAGGACAGAACAGGAGGGACATGTGGACAGAGGCCCAGGCCTAGAGCTGTGGGCAGGCACTGGTGGGGGTGGTCACTGAGAACCAGAAGGAGTCCTGGAGCCTCTGCTGAGTCAGGGCTGCCTGAAAGAGCTGCAGCCTGAGGGTGACAAGCAGGAGGCAAACGATTCTGTGGGGGAGGGGTGGGTGGGTTCTCAACAGATCTGGGAAAATGACATCTCCCTAGGAGGGGTCTGCAGGGGTGGCTGCCTGCAAAACTTCAGGAGGGGGTTCACACCTGCTGGGCAGAGCCTGGTCCACACCCATCAGGGAGCCCTGCAGCAGGGTTGGGGGAGGGGTCAACTCCAGGCAGGTCCAGACACGACCCGTTTTAATATCTTGTACTTTCTTCATGCTGTTCCCGCTCGGATCTTGAGCTCTGAGGCAAGCCTGTGGGGATCTGAGGTCAGCTCTGGGCACACTGATTCATTGACAGCGGGAATGGCATCTCCCCTGTGACTGTGCTGTGGACTTCCCAATGGAGAGGGCTGTCAGCACCTCAAACCTGGCAGGATTCTCTGCCTCAGGACTTTGGGGGTCAGAAAAATGAGGTGACTGTGGAGAATGCTGAACTCAAACCCTTCCCTCTGGCTTTTGTCCAGGTGGTTCTGGGCTTGGGCATCAAGTGCAGCTGGCCCCAGCACACCTTGTTAGCTGTGTTCCTATCCTGTGCCTTCTGAGTGGAACCGATCGTGTTCTTACAGAAAGACTTTACTGCTCACCCTCCCTTGACTGGCCTACTCTGTGTGCCGTGCTCTACAAGGTGTCCTGCCCAAAGAAGAAAAGATGCCCTCATCCACCATGGCTGAGCTTTGTGTCCAGGCCCCCGTGGGAGGGGACAGGCACAGGGTCAGGGCCCACTGCTCATGCTGGGCACTGTCTTCCAGGTGGGCACTGGGAAGTCAGGATGGGGACAATTTCAGGCCCACCCTGCCCCGCTTATGGTGTTGCCTCAAGTTCTGCGGTCCAGGGCCCAGGGACCTTGCCTGTCTCTTCCTTCTTTGGATCCCCAGAGCCCGTGATAGGAGTCTATGCTTCAGTATCGACTGTTAAATAATTACAAGGGGCTTTTCTGATTTTATGTGGGGAAAATAGAGCTAGCATAGGCGGGAGATTAGCCAAGTATTGCCAGATGGAGGCCCGGACGCTGCTTTCAAGAGTCTGCATAATAGTTGCACTTAAGCTGATTACTCTCCACAATAATAAAGGAACGGGTGTTTCCAACCCACTTTAAAAGTAACGTGAATATTTGAGTAATGTGAATACTTCCGTCCTGCTTCTGATACAAGTAATCTGCCTGCCTTTATCCCAGGGTGCTGGAACCCAACCCATGTTAACTTCTATCCCAAGGTGGGTGATGCTTGTGTGCTCACAGCCACATCCTACAATTTGGCACAGTGGGCTAGATATGGGGTGAAAATGAAGCTAGGCCACAGATTGGGTTTGTCAGCAAGCACCCTTTCCAGCTGGGTGTGTTGGTGCTGGCCATTTGGTTTCTGTATGGCCTTGTCCCTAAAATGATGTTCCCATCTTGTAACATGCTTTGATGGTAAGTGTGAACCTACGTTTAGAGCAGCAGTTCTCAGCCTGTGGGTCTCGACTCACACGAACTATATTAAAAGACCGTGACATTATGAAGGTTGAGAACCACTGGTTTAGAGTATCGGCTCACAAGTGCCCACTTGGAAAACCCCATTTGGAAGATTGAACTTACCTGCTCAAGGGACTTGGGAAACTGTGGGGGCCTAAGGGAGACAACGTCCATTCACCTGAGCTACTGCCAGGTGATTTATGCCCACCCCCCACCAGCAGTGTCAAGTGTCACATCTAACAGTCTTTGCAGATCCATAGCCTCACAGCCCTACCTATTATTACCTATCTTATCTTTTACTAGCTGGTAGCTTTCGTAAGATAACACATTGTGGTATTAATTTGCATTTCTTAATTTGCAAAGTGGTTGAGCTAATCATAAATAGATGTTTATTTGCCATTTTTATTTCTTCTTCTGTGTAGCCCTTGCTTTGGTCTTTATCTGATTTTCTGTTGTTATTTTCTTATTTATTTGTGAGAGCTCTTTACATATTCTGGATAGCAATCATCTGTTTTATGTATGGCACTTAGTAAGTGGTTTGTCTCTTTACTTTCTTTTTGGTGTTTTGTTTTGCTTTCACCACAGTCACTTAAATCCCTTTTTGCATCAAAATGTTAATTCCTCTTCTTTTTTTTTTGTAGAGACAGAGTCTCACTGTACCACCCTCGGGTAGAGTGCTGTGACGTCACACAGCTCACAGCAACCTGTAACTCTTGGGCTTACGCGATTCTCTTGCCTCAGCCTGCCAAGCAGCTGGGACTACAGGCGCCCGCCACAACACCTGGTTATTTTTATTTATTTTTTTTGCAGTTTGGCTGGGTCTGGGTTTGAACCCGCCACCCTCGGCATATGGGACCGGTGCCCTAATTCCTCTTCTTTTATTTGTAAATATTTCAGTCTATATTTTTAAGAATAAGAAGAATAAATGTTGGATTAGAATAAACAGAAGTTATTGCCTTAATGGAGCTAAATGTATGATTGCTCTGGTTAATGGTTTCCGTGGCTTGCTATAAAATCTTTACTTACTCTTAGGTTATAAAAACAATTTTCTTATTTTCTTTTTGTTTTAAAGTTTTGCCTTTCACATTTAAATCTTTAAATAGCCTAGATCCAAGTTTTTGTGTCTGTTGTGAAGAAGAGAGCCAGTTCATTCTCCTTCTCAGCCATTTTCTCAACATCTTTTCCAAGGGAATCCTCACTCCGGGATCTGCAATCCACCCCAGCCATGGTCATTTCCACATGCGGTGGGCTCCCTTTCTGGGCACTCAATTCTCTTCCATCCTGCTCAAAACCACCCACTTTTAAGCTACTAGAATTTCATATCAAGGCTTGTGATGTAGCAGCCAAGTCCTTCTAGCTTGTTCATTGTTCATTGATTGATTAATTTGGTAAATATTTACTAAGAACCTACTAAGTGCCAGGCCTGGACCTGGGCTCTGTGAAATTCATTATTGAATAAAACAAATAAAAATCCTGCCACTTGTTGAGAAAGACAGACCAAAAAAGCATAACAAATAAGTACATTAAATAGGATGTTCAAGGTCATTAAGTTTTACAGAAAAAAGAGAGGAGGAAAATGAGGGAGACACGGAGTGGAGGGGAAGTTTGCCATGGAGGTGTAATTTACGTAAAAGGAGCAAGAGTCACTCCCTTTAGGCCTGTAGCATCTGAGTTTGGGTAAGTGTATGCAGCTTTGTAGCCACGCCAAGGTCAATACACAGAAAATGTCCATCACCCCACTAATGTCTGTGTCGCTGCCTTGGCTGTCTTGCCCCAGGGCCAGGTACTTGCTCTGTGTCACTGAGCAGATTTCTGGAGGTTTATCTAAATGGACTCATGTAATTGTGCCCTTCAGTGTCTAGCTTCTTAGCACGTTTTCAGGACCATGCAGCTTCTGTGTTCAGGTAGTTCCCTGTTTGCAATGTCGGGTGGGATTCTGCGGTATGAATACACCACAATGGTTTGCTTGCTCACCCTGTGGATAGACACTTGTGTTGTGCTCAGTTTGGGACTATTAGGAATAAAAAGCATACACAGATGAGTCTTTATGTAGACATGTGCTGTATTATAGAGTAACTTCATAAGAAACTGTGAGACTGGCTTTCAAAGAAATTGCACTATTATGCAATCCTACAGTCCACGCTGGAGCGTTCCATTAGCCCCACATCCTGACCGTGCTTGGCTTGTCAGTCTGTTTCATTTTAGCCAGTCTGAGGATGTGCGGCAGTGGCCCAGGGCGGTCTTAATTCATATTTCTTTGATTACAAATATTGTCCACTATCGTTTCACGTTCTTATTAGCCATTCATGTACTTTTTTGGTGAAGTTTCTGTTCAGATCTTTGGCCTATTTTAAAATGTTTTATTTTCTTAATATTGAGTTATATTTATTATTGGGTTGAATGTCTTTACATATTCTGGAAGCAAGTCTTTCGTCAGATATATGTATTGCAAATACGTTTTTCATAGTCTGTGGCTTGTCTTTCCATTTTCTTAGTGATATTTTTCAAAGATCAAACATTTACTATTTTGATACAGCCTAATCTAATTTTGTCTTTGAGGGTTTGTGTTTTATATGTTCCAGCTAACAAACCTTTGCTTAACCAAAATGTTACAAAGATTTTCTCCTATGTAATCTTCTAGAAGTTTTATAAGTCTAAGCCTCACATTTAGGTCTAATGATTCATTTCGTGTTAATTTTGTATGTGGTGTAAGGTAAGAATTTAGGTTCTTTTTTTATCCATATGGATATTAAATGGTTTCTGTGGCTTGCTATAAAATATTGCTATAAAATTCTCCAGAACTTTTAAAAAGACACTATCTTTTCCCCATTGAATTACTTTGGTACTTTTCTTGAAAATCAATTGACCAGGTGGCACCTGTGGTTCGGTGAGTAGGGCGCCGGGCCCATATACTGAGGGTGGCGGGTTTGAACCCAGCCCCGGTCAAATTGCAACAAAAAAAGAAAAGAAAAGAAATAGCCGGGCATTGTGGCTGGTGCCTATAGTCCCAGCTACTTAGGAGGCTGAGGCAAGAGAATCACCTAAGCCCAAAAGCTGGAGGTTACTGCAGCTATGGCGCCATGGCACTCTATCGAGGGTGACAAAGTAAAACTCTGTCTCTTAAAAAAAAAAGAGAAAATCAATTGACCATTTATACATGGATTTATTTCTAGACTTTCTATATTGTTCCATCAAATTGATGCCATACCATCTTGATTATTGTAGCTTTATAAAGACTTGAAATCAGGTACAATGAGTCATTCCAATTTTTCTTTGTCAACACAGTTTTAGCCAACTGTGTGTTTTCAGCACTTCAACATAATTTTTTATAATCAGCTTATAAATGTCTTTATAAGAAGGCCTGGGATTACATTCCCTCTATAGATAAATTGTGAGAAAATAATTCACATGTTTGTAAAAATGAATCTTCCAGTCTGTGAGCTCAACTTAGGTCTCCACTTATTTATTTTGACCTCTTTAAATTTTCTCAGCAATGCTTTGTAGTTTTCAACCTACAAATCTTGCATATATTTTAGATTTATCCCTAAGTATTTCCCTTTTTCAAAACCATTTTAACAGGTATTTTTAAACTTCAATTTCTAATTTTGAAGTTGTTAGTAGACACACACAACTACATACAACTATAATCAATTTTTATATCCTGTGAGTGTGCTGAATTCATTTGTTGGTCCTTGATGCATTTTTTTTTTTTATTTTTTATTTATTTATTTTTTTTGTAGAGACAGAGTCTCACTGTACCGCCCTCGGGTAGAGTGCCGTGGCGTCACACGGCTCACAGCAACCTCTAACTCCTGGGCTTCCGCGATTCTCTTGCCTCAGCCTCCCTAGTAGCTGGGACTACAGGCGCCCGCCACAATGCCCGGCTATTTTTTTTTTGTTGTTGCAGTTTGACCGGGGCTGGGTCTGAACCCGCCACCCTCGGCATGTGGGGCCGGCGCCCTACTCGCTGAGCCACAGGCGCCGCCCTAGGTCCTTGATGCATTTTTAAAATTTATTTTCTTTATTTCACTGAGTAGGACCAGCAATGAAAGGAGAATACTTGCTCTGTCCAAACCTCAGGAGAAAGCATTTTTTCTTTCTCCATGTAGTGAGATGTGATGTCTAAGTTTGTCATAGATGTCTCTTATCAGGTGGAGGAAGTTGCTATCTATTCCTAGTTTGATATGAGTATTTATAGTGAATGGAAGTTGAATTTTGTCAAATGCATTTGTTTCTATGCATCTATTTAGATGATTTTATCATTTCTCTTTTTTAGTCTGTTGCTGTGGTGAGTTATTATATACTGAATGATATTCAATGTTGAACTAACCTTGGGTTCTTAATTCACTTAGTTACGAAGTTTTATCATCTATACTTCATTATTTATACCGAAGTCCATTTGGTAATATCCTATAAAGAATGTTTGTATTTATGTTAATGAGGGCTGCTACTCTGTATCTTTCTTATAATATCTTTGCCTAGTTTGGGTGCCAGGTATCATCAAGTAAGTTGGGAAGCTCTTCCTCCACCTCTGTATTCTGAAGGAGTTTGTGTGGGGTTGTTACTATTTCTTTTAAAATGTTTGCACAGTATTCTCAAGTGAAGCCATCTGGATCTGAAGTTTTCTTTGTGGAAAGATGTTTAATTAAATTCAGCTTCTTTAATTGATACGGTTCTATTTAAATGTTTACTTTGTAATAGTTTTAGATTACAGAAAAATTGCAAGTAGGGTGCAGAGAGTTTTCACATGCACGACTACCAGTTTCCACTATTATTAGTATTTTATATTGTGTGATGCCAATTAATGAACCCATATGGATACATTTCTATCATCTAAAGTCCACATTTTATTCAGATTATCTTAGCTTTTACCTAATATTCCTTGTTTTTTTTCTAGAATCCCATTTAGGATTCCTTATTACATTTAGTTATCAGGTCTCCTTAGGCTCCTATGGGCCATGAAAGTTTCTCAGACTTTTCTTGTTTTTGATGACTTTTCAGTTTTAGGGAGTATTGGTTCAAAAATTTTGCAGACTTTCCCTTGATGGGAGTTTGCTTGATGTTTTTGTCACGGTTTGGAAGGCTACTGTAGAGGTAAAGTACCATTCTTATGACATGCCTGGTGTGAACGTGACTTAGCACCTGTGATGTAGCTGTTGGTCACTTGGTTGAGGTCAGGTCTGCACAATAAAGTCACCCTTTCTCTTTTGAAATAAAGTCAGTAAGTACAGCCCACACTTAAGGATCAGAGAGTTAAACTCTGCTCCTTGAGGGCAGAATAGCTACATATCTTCTTTGGAATTCTTCTGCACAAAGATTTGTCTTTCATCTCCCATTTATTTATGTGATCATTTATTCATGTTTAGACTCATGGATATTGGCTCATACTTTATTTTGTTGCTTTAGTTTTTCAGTTTTGGCCATTGGAAGCTTTTTCATTTGGTTCTCGTGTCCCTTGTTTCCCCCCCATCTATGTGTGTACGGTCTTTTATTTTGTGAGCACTTTCTTACTTTCTAGCACTACAGGACGCTCCAGTCTAAACTCATTGTATATAATTCTCTTTCCAGTCTTAGAATCATCCACTTCCCTGAGGATCCCTGGTTCCCTTCATTGGAAAACAGTATTAGGAACTAAGAATGGGGCAGGTATGCTTGTTGCTACCTGGAAGTCATTGCTTCCAGGACCTCTCTGCTGATAGAGTAAGGAAATAGATGTGTGTATACTAATCCGCGGTTATACACATAAGTATTTCTATACATAACACCTGTATCTATATTAAACGGAACACGAGTTCGTATTTATGTCTATAACACTAATCTGTTATGACATGGATCATTCTCATTCCCTTCCCTTGCTTATCTATAACTTTTCACCCAAGCACAGAGAAATGTGGCTCCCACCATTTGCTATCTATTTATTTACTTGTGCAATTCCAATATGCATACTTCAGTCAGTTTTGGTCATTTATGTCTTTCTACTCTGGTACTCCATCAAAGCTGCTGCATTCTTTCAAGGGAAGTTCACGATATTTCCTTACGATACTTGTAGGATAATATTTAGAAATAAACTTATCCTACATCAAGCACACAAAGTAAATTCAGTGTAAGTTTAAAATGACTTGCTTTTCTTCCAGAGGCTTAAAGAGACCTGGACCCCCCTGGTTACTCGCAGAGTTAGGCTTTTTTGGAGTTGGAAAATTCCTTAGGCCTTTTCTCTGAAGCAGTACACCCCGTGAAGCCTGAGATCCAAGGGCATGCCGCCCTTCCTCAGAGATACGGGCCAGAGGGTTGACATATGTTAACAACATATTGTCAGAGGTCTATAGGTGCTCTGCCCTGAGGGAAGGACACAGTCGTTACTTCATACTGAGTCAACTGAGTGAATGCTTGAAGATATTCTTCTATTAACTCTGTTCCCCTATGGCTGCTTTCGTCTTTGTGCCCTGCTCGGAAAACTAGTCACTGTTTAAAAGAAGAGTTTTACTACACAAGTGATTGCATTGATATGATAAATATTTCCTTTCAAGTTAAAATTCAGCTAATAGATATTGGATTAGGTGTATACGTGACTGGAAGAGTATAAAACTAAAACTTGAAGTAAAGAATTTCGCTACATGGCATTTCATCTCATCTAACTGTGTGTAGTCTGTTTCTTGACTTAATAATTACAGGAGCGAGTTTACACCCATGGCAAAGCTGCTGCTCGTTCGCGTCTCTGGTCACGCAACAATACTCGTCATGTATGTGGGGTCTGTAGTGATGTCTCCCTTTTCCTTCATGGGATTGATAATTGGTATCCTCTCTGTTTTCTTATTGATCAAGTACAAGTGAAGCTTAGCTCAAGAATTGGATTTCACCAGGGTTGGGGTTTGGTAACTGATAAAATGAGAGAAGCACAAGAAGGTTGAAGGGGTGTGTGTGTGGATATGTGGGTTCGTGTATGTAGTGAGGGAAATGAAGACATGAAGGGGTTAGGGCCAGGAGAGTGGTGATGGGGATACATTTTTGTGGCTCTAGGGTGGTCATATTGGTGGGATTGGTACTAACCTCCGGGAGATGGAGAGATATGAGGCTGTGGATGAGGGAAGGGTGCTTGAATAAAATACTCTGAAGAGTGTGTGTTTAATGAAAATGAGAAAATCAGCTTGGCACCTGTAGCTCAGTGGTTAGGGTGCTGGCCACATACACCAGGGCTAGCGAATTCAAACCTGGCTTGGGCCTGCTAAACAACAATGATGACGACAACAAAAAAGTAGCCGGGCATTGTGGCAGGCACCTGTAGTCCAGCTACTTAGGAGGCTGAGGCAAGAGAATTGCTTAAGCCCAAGAGTTTGAGGTTGCTGTGAGCTGTAATGCCATGGCACTCTACCAAGGTCAACAAAGTGAGACTGTCTCAAAAAAAAAAAAGAAATATATATATATGTATATAAAAGAGAGAGAGAGAAAATCTGGGAAGATGAGGTGCTGAAGGGATGGTTTGCTATATAAGAGGAGAAGAGAAGGCAACGGAACTAAGAGCCCAGCTGGTCCTGAGCTGGTATATCTATTCTAGGCACTGTCCACACACACATAACTGTGCAGACTCTGGTGCAGATGTAGAAAGTGCAGGATATGGTATGGTTTGGATCTGTGCCACTTGCCAGTAGGGCGACCTTGAGCCAGGTACTTAATTTATCTGAGTTTCAACTTTGTCATCTATAAATTGGGAACCAAATACAGTAAACTCCCTGTTATCTGGAACTCAAGTAACCAGAACACGACTGCCCCCCACCCCCCCCCCAAAAAAGAGTTAATCTTGGCATCTGTGCTGTTGGTAAGTTGATGCTTCATGGATCACTCCTGTGACGCCCATCTCCCATGTGTTCTCTGTAATGATTTTAAGTGTTGATGTATATCCCTTGAAGTTAAAAAAATATGGTAGTGGTGCCTGTGGCTCAGTGAGTAGGGCACTGGCCCCATATGCCGAGGGTAGCGCGTTCAAACCCGGCTTCAGCAGAACTGCAACCAAAAAATAGCCAGGCGTTGTGGCGGGTGCCTGTAGTCCCAGCTGCTCGGGAGGCTGAGGCAAGAGAATCGCGTAAGCCCAAAAGCTGGAGGTTGCTGTGAGCCGTGTGACATCATGGCACTCTACGCGCGGCAAAGTGAGACTCTGTCTCTACCAAAAAAAAAAAAAATATGGTAGTGAAATGAAAAATGTATTTAACTAAAGTTTTACGCCACATTTACAAAGCTGTTTTCTAATACAGTAAAACTGTGTTATAGCAAGAGAAGTTTGTCTTTTTCAGTCTTCATTTGCAATACTACTATCAAGTCAGAATGAAGTTTACGGTATGGTATGGTATAGTAGCAGGTACAGAATTAAGCCTATTTTTAATAGTCACTCTCAAGTAACCTGAAACTACATTTATCTGGAATCTACCAATCCTCATGGGTGCCAGACAATGGGGAGGTAAGTACCCATCTCATGGGGTTGATGGCCACATTACATGAGGTAAAATACCTTATGTGATTGCTGGCACAGAGTAAGGGCTAAAAATACTTGAATTTCCCAGTAACAATAATTAAAAATTTTTTGATGCATTTCTTTTCTATCTTCTATTTGTGTCTATTTTCATAACAGACATATGGGTAAGCTAGTACTTTGTGTATCATTTTGCAACGTTTCTCCATTTACTATTTCTTAGCATGGCAAAGCAACCTGATGAAATATTAAGCAGTCATTAAAACTCATGTTTTTTTTGGGCGGCGCCTGTGGCTCAGTTGGTAAGGCGCCGGCCCCATATACCGAGGATGGCGGGTTCAAACCCGGCCCTGGCTGAACTGAAACCAAAAAATAGCCGGGCATTGTGGCGGGCGCCTGTAGTCCCAGCTACTTGGGAGGCTGAGGCAAGAGAATCGCTTAAGCCCAGGAGTTGGAG
The DNA here is from genome assembly GCF_027406575.1 of Nycticebus coucang. NCBI lineage: Eukaryota > Metazoa > Chordata > Mammalia > Primates > Lorisidae > Nycticebus > Nycticebus coucang. The sequence continues at coordinate 85,028,817 of NC_069796.1, forward strand.
GTTGCTGTGAGCTGTATGATGCCATGGCACTCTACTGAGGGCCATAAAGTGAGACTCTGTCTCTACAAAAAAAAAAAAAAAAAGAAAAAAAAACTCATGGTTTTTGATGCTGGGGTTGCCTTAAAGTATTTGTATCAGTTTCCTGGGGCTGCCCCAAACCATAACAATTTAATCTCTCCCAGTTCTGGAGCCCAGAAGCCTGAAATCCAGGTGTCATAAAGTCTTCCTCAGATTCTCTGAGTGGAATCCTTTTTTACCTCTTTCTAACTTCTGGTGTTTCCATCAGCCCTGGGCATCCCTTGGCTTGCAGCTGCATGACTTGCATTTCTGTCTCTGTCTTCACCCGACCCCTTCCTCTGTCTCTGTGGCCTTATTTCCTCTTCTTATGGGGATGCCAGACATATGGATTAGGGACCACCTTGCTCCAGAATGATCTCATCAGGATTAACTACATCTACAATGACCTCATTTTCAAATAAAGTCACATTCTGAGGTCCTAGGAGTTAAGGAAATCCACATTTCATTCTGAGAGACACAATTCAACCCATAGCAGTTTTCTACCAAAAATAAAAATTTGCATGACTTAGCAATGATGAATTGGGCTGCAATAAACACTCTGGTACAAATATCTTTGTTATGATGTGATTTTTGGTCTTCTGGGTATATACCTAGTAGAGGAATTATAGGATTGAATGGCAGGTCTATTTTTAGATCTCTAAGTGTTCTCCAAACATCTTTCCAAAAGGAATGTATTAATTTGCATTCCCACCAGCAGTGTAGAAGTGTTCCCTTTTCTCCACATCCACGCCAACATCTCTGGTCTTGGGATTTTGTGATATGGGCTAATCTTACTGGAGTTAGATGATATCTCAAAGTAGTTTTGATTTGCATTTCTCTGATGATTAAGGATGATGAGCATTTTTTCATATGTCTATAGGCCATGCACCTGTCTTCTTCAGAGAAGTTTCTCTTCAAGTCCCTTGCCCAGCCTACCATGGGATCACTTGTTGTTTTCTTGCTTATACGTTTGAGTTCTCTGTGAATTCTGGTTATTAAACCTTTGTCAGAAACATAACCTGCAAATATCTTCTCCCATTCTGAGGGCTGTCTGCTTGCTTTACTTACTGTATTATTGGCTGTGCAGAAGCTTTTTAGTTTGATCAGATCCCAGTAGTGTATTTTTGAAGCTGCTTCAATTGCCAGGGGGGTCCTCCTCATAAAAATACTCGCCCAGACCTATTTCTTCAAGGGTTCTCCCTGCATTCTCTGCTAGTATTTTTATAGTTTCATGTCTTAAGTTTAAATCTTTAATCCAGTGAAAGTCTATCTTAGTTAATGGTGAAAGGTGTGGGTCCAGTTTCAGTCTTCTGCAGGTTGCCAGCCAGTTCACCCAGCACCATTTGTTAAATAGGGAATCTTTTCCCCACTGAATGTTTTTAATTGGCTTGTCAAAGATCAAATAATGGTAAGTAGCTGGATTCATCTCTTGGTTCTCTATTCTGTTCCAGACATCTCCCTCTCTGTTTTTGTGCCAGTACCATGCTGTTTTGATCACTATTGATTTATAGTATAGTCTCAGGTCTGGTAGCGTAATTCCTCCTGCATTGTTTTTATTTCTGAGTAATGTCTTGGCTATTCGAGGTTTTTTCTGATTCCATATAAAACTAAGTATGATTTTTTTCAAGATCTTTAAAGTACGACAGTGGAGCTTTAATGGAGATTGCATTAAAATTGTATATTGCTTTGGGTAGTATGGACATTTTAACAATGTTGATTCTTTCCAGCCATGAGCATGGTATGTTTTTCCATTTGTTAACATTTTCAGCTATTTCTTTTCTTGGAGTTTCATAGTTCTCTTTATAGAGATCTTTCACATCCTTTGTTAGATAAACTCCCAAATATTTCATCTTCTTTGGCACTGCTGTGAATGGAATAGAGTCCTTAACTGTTTTTTCAGCTTGACTATTCTTGGAACATACTCTTCTTAGTAAAGTATCTCAAGAATGGAAAAAAGTATCCAATGTACTGAGGCCTACAATGAAGCTAATTTATGGCTTTCACATGAAAGCTATAACCCAGTTACAACCTAAGCATAGGAAGAAAGGGGAGAGGGAGGGGAGGGAGGGGGGAGGATGGGCAGAGGGAGGGGGATTGGTGGGATTACCCCTATGGTGCATCTTACAAGGGTATATGTGAAACTTAGTAAATGTAGAATGTAAATGTCTTAACACAATAACTAAGAAAATGCCAGGAAGGCTATGTTAACCAGTGTCATGAAAATGTGTCAAACGGTCTATAAAACCAGTGTATGGTGCCCCATGATCGCATTAATGTACACAGCTAAAATGTACACATTTTTTTTTTTTTCCCATTTTTTTTTTTTATTGTTGGGGATTCATTGAGGGTACAATAAGCCAGTTACACTGATTACAATTGTTAGGTAAAGTCCCTCTTGCAATCATGTCTTGCCCCCATAAAGTGTGACACACACTAAGGCCCCACCCCCCTCCCTCCATCCCTCTTTCTGCTTCCCCCCCATGACCTTAATTGTCATTAATTGTCCTCATATCAAGATTGAGTACATAGGATTCATGCTTCTCCATTCTTGTGATGCTTTACTAAGAATAATGTCTTCCACTTCCATCCAGGTTAATACGAAGGATGTAAAGTCTCCATTTTTTTTAATGGCTGAATAGTATTCCATGGTATACATATACCACAGCTTGTTAATCCATTCCTGGGTTGGTGGGCATTTAGGCTGTTTCCACATTTTGGCGATTGTAAATTGAGCTGCAATAAACAGTCTAGTACAAGTGTCCTTATGATAAAAGGATTTCTTTCCTTCTGGGTAGATGCCCAGTAATGGGATTGCAGGATCGAATGGGAGGTCTAGGTTGAGTGCTTTGAGGTTTCTCCATACTTCCTTCCAGAAAGGTTGTACTAGTTTGCAGTCCCACCAGCAATGTAAAAGTGTTCCCTTCTCTCCACATCCACGCCAGCATCTGCAGTTTTGAGATTTTGTGATATGGGCCATTCTCACTGGGGTTAGATGATATCTCAGGGATGTTTTGATTTGCATTTCTCTAATATATAGAGATGATGAACATTTTTTCATGTGTTTGTTAGCCATTCGTCTGTCGTCTTTAGAGAAAGTTCTATTCATGTCTCTTGCCCATTGATATAAGGGATTGTTGGCTTTTTTCATGTGGATTAATTTGAGTTCTCTATAGATCCTGGTTATCAAGCTTTTGTCTGATTGAAAATATGCAAATATCCTTTCCCATTGTGTGGGTTGTCTCTTTGCTTTGGTTATTGTCTCCTTAGCTGTACAGAAGCTTTTCAGTTTAATGAAGTCCCATTTGTTTATTTTTGTTGTTGTTGCAATTGCCATGGCAGTCCTCTTCATGAAGTCTTCCCCCAGGCCAATATCTTCCAGTGTTTTGCCTATGCTTTCTTTGAGGATTTTTATTGTTTCGTGCCTTAAATTTAAGTCCTTTATCCATCTTGAATCAATTTTTGTGAGTGGGGAAAGGTGTGGGTCCAGTTTCAGTCTTTTACATGTAGACATCCAGTTCTCCCAACACCATTTATTGAATAGGGAGTCTTTCCCCCAAGGTAAGTTCTTCTTTGGTTTATCAAAGATTAGGTGGTTGTAAGATGTTAGTTTCATTTCTTGGTGTTCAATTCGATTCCAAGTGTCTATGTCTCTGTTTTTGTGCCAGTACCATGCTGTCTTGACCACTATGGCTTTGTAGTACAGACTAAAATCTGGTATGCTGATGCCCCCAGCTTTATTTTTGTTACTAAGAATTGCCTTAGCTATACGGGGTTTTTTCTGGTTCCATACAAAACGCAGAATCATTTTTTCCAAATCTTGAAAGTACGATGTAGGTACTTTGATAGGAATGGCATTGCATAGGTAGATTGCTTTGGGAAGTATAGACATTTTAACAATGTTGATTCTTCCCATCCATGAGCATGGTATGTTCTTCCATTTGTTAATATCCTCTGCTATTTCCTTTCTGAGGAGTTCATAGTTTTCTTTATAGAGGTCCTTCACCTCCTTCGTTAGGTATATTCCTAGGTATTTCATTTTCTTTGAAACTATGGTGAAGGGAGTTGTGTCCTTAATTAGCTTCTCATCTTGACTGTTATTGGTGTACAAAAAGGCTACTGACTTGTGGACATTGATTTTATATCCTGAAACATTACTGTATTTTTTGATGACTTCTAGGAGTCTTGTGGTTGAGTCTTTGGGGTTCTCTAAGTATAAGATCATGTCGTCAGCAAAGAGGGAGAGTTTGACCTCCTCTGCTCCCATTTGGATTCCCTTTATTTCCTTGTCTTGCCTCATTGTATTGGCTAGAACTTCCAGCACTATGTTGAATAGTAAAGGTGACAGAGGACAACCTTGTCTGGTTCCAGTTCTAAGAGGAAAAGCTTTCAGTTTAACTCCATTCAGTAAAATATTGGCTGTGGGTTTGTCATAGATAGCTTCAATCAGTTTTAGAAATGTGCCACCTATGCCTATACTCTTCAGTGTTCTAATTAGAAAAGGATGCTGGATTTTATCAAATGCTTTTTCTGCATCTATTGAGAGGATCATGTGATCTTTATTTTTGCCTCTGTTGATATGGTGGATAACGTTTATGGACTTGCGTATGTTAAACCAGCCTTGCATCCCTGGGATGAAGCCTACTTGATCATGATGAATGACTTTTTTGATGATAAGCTGTAATCTATTGGCTAGGATTTTGTTGAGAATTTTTCCATCTATATTCATGAGTGAGATTGGTCTGAAATTCTCCTTTTTGTTCGGGTCTTTTCCTGGTTTTGGTATCAGGGTGATGTTTGCTTCATAGAATGTGTTGGGGAAGATTCCTTCTTCCTCAATTTTTTGGAATAATTTCTGCAGTACAGGAATAATCTCTTCCTTGAAGGTTTGATAGAATTCTGCAGTGAAGCCATCTGGACCAGGGCATTTTTTAGTTGGAAGCTTTTTTATTGTTTCTTTGATCTCAGTGCTTGAAATTGGTCTGTTCAGGAGCTCTATTTCTTCCTGGCTAAGTCTAGGGAGAGGGTGTGATTCCAAATATTGATCCATTTCCTTCACATTGTCAAATTTCTGGGCATAGAGTTTCTGGTAGTATTCAGAGATGATCTCTTGTATCTCTGTGGGATCAGTTGTTATTTCCCCTTTATCGTTTCTGATTGAGGTTACTAGAGATTTTACTTTTCTATTTCTAGTAAGTCTGGCCAATGGTTTATCTATTTTATTTATTTTTTCAAAAAACCAACTCCTTGTTTCATTAATTTTCTGAATGATTCTTTTGTTTTCAATTTCATTGATCTCTGATTTGATTTTGGATATTTCTTTTCTTCTACTGAGTTTAGGCTTAGATTGTTCTTCTTTTTCCAATTCCATAAGATCTCTTGTGAGACTGTTGATGTGCTCTCTTTCTGTTTTTCGAATGTAGGCATCTAAAGCGATGAATTTTCCTCTCAAAACTGCTTTTGCAGTATCCCACAGGTTTTGGTAGCTTGTGTCTTCATTGTTGTTATGCTCGAGGAAGTTAATGATTTCCTGTTTTATTTCTTCCTGCACCCATCTGTTATTCAACAGAAGATTGTTTAATTTCCATGCCTTTGGGTGGGGTCGAGCATTTTTGTTAGAGTTGAGTTCCACCTTTAGTGCCTTATGGTCTGAAAAGATACAAGGTAAAATTTCAATTCTTTTGATTCTGTTGATATTTGTTTTGTGTCCCAGGATATGATTAATTTTGGAGAATGTTCCATGGGGTGATGAGAAGAATGTATATTCTTTATCTTTGGGATGGAGTGTTCTATATGCGTCTATCAAGCATAGTTGTTCTAGGGTCTCATTTAAATCTCTTATATCTTTGTTTAATTTCTGTTTAGAGGATCTGTCCAACTCTGTAAGAGGTGTGTTAAAGTCCCCTGTTATGATGGTATTATCAGATATCATATTGCTCAGACTGAGTAAGGTCTGCTTCAAGAATCTGGGAGCATTTAAATTGGGTGCATAAATATTTAGAATTGAAATGTCTTCTTGTTGTATTTTTCCCTTGACCAATATAAAGTGACCATCTTTGTCTTTTTTGACTTTAGTTGCTTTAAATCCACATGTATCTGAAAATAAGATTGCAACTCCTCTTTTCTTCTGAATTCCATTTGCCTGAAAAATTGTCTTCCATCCCTTGACTCGGAGCTTTAATTTGTCTTTTGAAGCCAGGTGTGTTTCTTGCAGACAGCAAATGGATGGCTTGTGTTTTTTAATCCAGTCAGCCAATCTATGTCTCTTCAGTGGGGAATTCAAGCCATTAACATTTATTGAGATAATTGATAAGTGTGGTAGTATTCTATTCGTCTTATTTGGTGAGAGTCCATTGCTTAGTTTTATCTTTTGCATCAGTGTGGAGGTTAGGCTCTGTCCTTTGATTTCTGAGTTCTTACTTTGCTGCTGATCCATTGTGGTGGTCAGTGTGCAGAACAGGTTGAAGTATTTCCCGTAGAGCTGGTCTTGTTGTGGCGAATTTCCTCAATGTTTGTATATCCATAAATGATTTGATTTCTCCATCAATTTTGAAGCTTAGCTTAGCAGGGTACAGAATTCTGGGCTGAAAATTGTTCTGTTTAAGTAGATTAAAGGTAGATGACCATTGTCTTCTTGCTTGGAAAGTTTCATTAGAGAAGTCTGCGGTCACTCTGATGGATTTGCCCCTGTAGGTCAACTGGCGCTTACTCCTGGCAGCTTGCAGAATCTTTTCTTTTGTCTTGACTTTGGACAGGTTCATCACAATGTGTCTTGGAGAAGCTCGGTTAGAGTTGAGGCGACCTGGGGTCCGATATCCCTCTGAAAGCAGTGTGTCAGAATCTTTGGTGATGTTTGGGAAATTTTCTTTTATAATATTCTCTAGTATGGCTTCCATTCCTCTGGGGCATTCTTCTTCCCCTTCTGGAATTCCTATAACTCGTATGTTGGAACGCTTCATAAAGTCCCATAATTCTGACAGTGAACGTTCTGCTTTCTCTCTCTTCTTTTCTGCCTCTTTTACTATCTGAGTTATCTCAAGAACTTTGTCTTCTACCTCTGAAATTCTTTCTTCTGCATGGTCTAACCTGTTGCTGATACTTTCCATTGCATCTTTAAGTTCCCTGATTGACTGTTTCATTTCCTTCAGCTCTGCTATATCCTTTTTATATTCTTCATATCGTTCATCTCTGATTTGATTCTGTTTTTGGATTTCCTTTTGGTTATTTTCCACTTTATTAGCAGTTTCCTTCATTGTTTCCATCATTTCTTTCATTGTTTTCAACATGTGTATTCTAAATTCCCTTTCTGTCATTCCTAACATTTCTGTATAGGTGGAATCCTCTGCAGTAGCTACCTCATGGTCCCTTGGCGGGGTTGTTCTGGACTGGTTCTTCATGTTGCCTGGAGTTTTCTGCTGATTCTTCCTCATGAGTGATTTCTTTTATCTGTTTCCTTGCCCTAATTTTCCTTTCACTTCCTCTTGCTCTTTAAGATCTTGTGCCTGTGGACTAAGGGTTACAGGACCAGAAGGGTGAGAAGATTGAAGAGCAAAAAAGGGATGAAAGAAAGAGGACCGAGTGATAAGAAAAAAAAAAGAAAGATAGAGAAAGGCGAGGGGGTGGGGATAAGGAATATTGACAAAAAGAAGAGAGGCACAGAAAGAGGGAGACAGGGCAATATAGGTGTACAGTAGGGTACTTTGACACAACCTTAAAAAACCCCACCTTCTGGGGGTGCCCCAGTTGGGTGGTTCCCTTGAGGTCAGCAGCTCTTTGCTAACCTGATCAGATACAGGACCCCACCTCCACCAAGTAGAGAGGAAAGACAAAAATGCTATAAATCAAACCAAAACAAACAGAAAACTTTACGGGGATACAATGGGGTGAAAAACCAAATGATAGCGGTAGAAACACTAGCAAAAATGAAGTTGTAGTTATTAAAAAAGGCAGCAATGGGAAATTATAATTAAACTAGAAAAATTGAGAAAGAAAAAGGGATCTGTATGGAAAAGATTGAAATTAAAAAACAAAAGAACATCAACAACGTCAAAATAAACAAACAAACAAAAAAAAAAAAAGAAAAAAATACACAACCAAAAACAAAGCAGTTTGTATATGTTATTGAATATTGTCTGGGCAACACGTGGTCTTATGGGGTATGAGATGTTAGTCACAGTTCTGATACGACTGGAGGCAGCTGATTTCTCAAACCCCAGCAGGTAGACACCCTAAATCTCTCTTCAGCCCACTTAAAAGGCACTTTGAACTTGTAAACTTGCTGAGCAGAAGCTTTCCCAGCTTTCTTGCTGGAATCACTGCTGAAGTGGCTATCCACTTACCCAGGGTGCCAAAACCGGTCTCACTCTGCCCCTGAGGGTTAGGGCTGCAAGGCGGCTCAGACCCCACCCTTAGGCTACTTGGTTGCTGGGTTACCAGCTCCCACCCGTTTCTAGCTCTGCGACCCTGAGGGCAGAGCTTGCCGGGGCAGATCACTGACAATGGATCCGTGTGACCCACCGCCAAACACTATTAGCTCCGTCTGGCTCAGCGGCTCAGACTGGGGCCCTAGACAACGGCCAAAGTTCTCCGCACTCCCGCTCAGGCCTTCCCCAAGGCAGTTCAACTCAGTGCCAAGTCCAAGGACATCAAAACAGTTCACAGGTAAGGCCTTTCTGGTTTGCAGTCTCGCTGCTACTGAACTTACAGTTGTGGGCGGGTTTAGACGGATTGAACACACGTGACCACTTGCCGGTTTTCCACTGTTTTAGTCCTCCTCTTGGGGTCCAGAAGTCTCTCGCTGACTCCCTGTAGCCTCATAGGAGTGATGATAGGCAGTTCCCACCAGCCAGAGATGCCTGGAGTCCTATCTCCCCCGACTCACGGTGCCCAGATGCAAGGAAGCTGTTACTCGGCTGCCATCTTGCTCCGCCTCCAAATGTACACATTTTTTAATTTAAAAAAAAAGAGAAAATAAAACAAAAATAAAAATTTGAATGAAAATCGATGATGTAAAATTGACAAAATATTAGTAATTGTTGAATTTGGTGTGACCAAATTTTTTTGGTTTTAACACATAATGCTCTTTGTTCATATACGTTTGAAAAATTCTATGGTAAAAAGGTGGGGGTGGTGGTGGTTTGTTTGTTTGTGAGATAAGGTTTCACTCTGTTGCCCAAGCTAGAGTGGTGTGGTGTTAGCCTAGCTCAAACTTCAAGATTCCAGTGATCCTCCTGTCTCAGCCTCCTGAGTAGCTGGGACTACAGGTGCACACCACAATACCTGGCTAATTTTTCTATTTTTAGTAGAGATAGGGTCTTGCTCTTGTGCAGGTTGGTCTTGAACTCCTGAGCTCAAGTGATCTTCCTGCCTAAGATTATAGGCGTGAGCCACTAAGCCTGGCTAAAAGCGTTGTTGTCATTTTTTAAATCATGCCTTCCAAGAACATTTAGTAGGTTAGAAAATGTTAAGTGAAAGGTAATATGCAAAATATGCCTACGATAAAAGCCTATATGTAAGAAATAACCCAAAAATGTTCATGGCATTTTTCTCCAGGGATTTTGAGAACTTGTTTTCTTCCTTTTATTTTTTGCTTTTCTGTATTTTACAAAATTCTCATACTGGATATAGACAATTTATATAACAATAAAATAATGTTGTTTAAAAGTGTCAACCCACCTCTCCCCTCATTTATTCATGTACCCCTTGAACAAACAGATCTCTCCTGAGCCTGCCACCTGCCCTGATAGTAGCATCCCTTCCTGGAAACCAGATGCAGGAGACACAGACCCTGCCTCAGGAGCCCACAGTCCCAGCAGCAGCCCAAGCTGCACCCAGACAGTGACAACCTAACTTTCTGCCGAAGCTCAGTAAGTCTCGGTAGATTTAAATGACTGCAGTGAGGGCAGCAGAAAACACAGCTCTGCTCGGGATATTTGAAATTATTAATGGTTTTGATAAAAAGCAACCCATAGGAGTTGAATGAGTAGACCAGGGATGGGCTTGCTATCAAGGAGGGAGATGGGGCCAGACACTGAGCCCGAGTGCAGCTGACACAGTCTGGTGAGCTCCTTGCCCTGGGGGAGGCAGGAAGCTGCTCCAGCCTCTGGGCAGAAGCAGCAAAGCTGGCTACTGGTACTGGGGGTGAGGGGCTGCTCAGGGCCCTCGGAGCACTGAGGGTGGGAGGGCAGAGTCCAGGGCAGCTCAGGGAGCACTGAGCAGTGGCCCTGCCCTGGAGCTCCCAGCTGGGACAGCTGCTACTGTGTGTCCCTGGGCAGTCTGCATCCCCTTCCAGCACCATCTCTCTTCTGTGAAATGGGGCTGATAATGCCTGTCTCATGAGACCGCTGTGAGGATGAAAGGGGCTACGTTTGGAAAATGCTACATTTGGAAGGACCCAGTGAAGACAAAGATGATGACAAAGAGGAAGATGATGAAGATGAAGGTGGCAACCACAAGGGGAGGAGAAGAGCGAGAAGACGGTTGGATGGGAGGGTGCAGGGTGCTAGGAGGGTGACAGGGTGGCCAAGGGACCTGAGTCCAGCAGTCAGGCCAGCAATCTGCACTTGATTTGGGGGGACAGTTCTGGAAGGTACCTCATAAGAAGTGCTGCTCTTTGAAGACTGGGCAGATAGGTTAGAGGTGAGCTGAATTTTGATTGGGTTGAGTTAAAATGAACTGAGATAAATTTGGATTCCTGTGGAGTTGGATCTAAAATGAACTGAAATGGAGCAAACTCAACTAAATTAAATTTGAGTTGGGTCGGCCAAGCTTGGGCTGGATGGATTTGCTTAGATGGGAGCCTCAGATTTGAATGTGGACTCTGAGAACGTTCCAGACTTTAGTGCCCCCCAGCTGTTCAGGAGCCCATGCATCCTGACATGGTGGCCCAGAGGTGATTGTAGGATTGGGGGATGTGCTGCCAGCCCCCCCTTTGTCCCCTACCTGATCCTCAGGTTTCGTGGATTTGTTGAGGCCTCCACACGTGGCTGCCTGGAGGCAGAAGGGTCAGTATGCTTGCATGGGGACGTGCAGATCGGGGCGGGATGTGGATATTGGTGTATGTCTGGGTGGTAGAGGCTTGTGCCTCCTCCCTGGGGGCATAAGCACCAGGGACCCTGCATATGAGAGGGATGATGCCGTTCCTCTCTCTCTGGCCCAGTTTACAAGCCCCTGTTTCCATGGCTTGGGCTCTTTCAGTGAATCCTTTAAAAGGGATTCCTAGAGGAATCTCTGAAGGAAGCTTTAGGACTCAGTGGTCACAATTAGTGTGTGTTTGAATACCCCTGTAGACAGGGTGCTCACTGCCTCTCACAGCCAAATCTGTGTCCCTGTCATGGCCTACACTGGTCCTAGTTCAGCTCCCAGACTCATACAGAACCTGTCCCCACTGGGAGTGGACCCTGCACATGCTGGGGCTCAGCCCCTGGGTGAGCAGGGGTCTCAGGGTACCACTTCTGCCCAGCTCCCTCCTTGGTGCTCTCGGCCTGGCAGCCACAGAGGGTGGTGGGCCTGGCTGCCCCACACCTGCTGGGCCTGGAAGGCTGTGTCCAGTCACTTGGCTCCTCATCCAGCCTATTTCCTTCTTGAAAAATTCGGATGGAGGGTGGTAATGCTCACCAGGAGGTCTGGGAGAAGGAGAAAGCAGCAGGCAGGCCAAGTGGGAGCCAGGAAGGTGAGCACTCCTTGCTTTCCCTGCCCTCCCACGGGCAGCGAAGGAGGCACCTTCTCCAGGCAGAGCCTGGCTGCTTTGATCTCAGGGTCTCTTCAGGGACCGGTGGGAGGGTGGAGAGGTGGGAGGGAGGATTTGGGAGGATCAGGGCTTGGCTGTAAGGGGCTGTCTGGGGGAGGCTGGGTCCTGGAACCTCCTCCGCACAGCACAGCTCCCTCCCATCTCTGCCTGGAGCCCACCAACCCCTGGGAAAGCTAAGTTGCAGCTCAGGTTGCTATAGAGACAGGCAAGTCTTGGACTTTCAGAGCCTTGGGCAATCCTGTCCCTCCAGAACTCCTTCCACCTGGGGGGGCTTTTAGTGGGACAAGGGAAGCAACATGGATTGGCAGCTACCAGGCACAGGCACGGGCCATGCCGGTCACTCCCAGCTCCTTTCAATTCATGCCACTGGCTGAGTACTCAACACTGCCAGGAAGCCACCTATAGATGAAGAAGCAGGCCTAGAGAGGGACAGCAACCTGCTCAAGGCCACACAGCTCCCAGGAAGGGACAGGGCAGTGTCTGTTTCCACAGCTGACTCTACCAGGCTGGCCTGGAAGGTCATAACCTAAGGGCCTCCAAAGGGTCGGGGCTCTGGCATGCTTGGGGTGCAAGAGATGTCTCTGACATCAGCATAACCCCACCACCACCACCACCACCACTGCTGCCCTGACTGGCTATGGAACTCTGGGTGAGCCTTCCTTACTCTAGTCTGGGCCTCAGTTTTCTCATCTGCAACATAAGAGGATGCTGTATGGTGGAAGAGCTCCCATCATGATGCTCAGGTCCCCCAGGCACCATACAGTGCTGCCGGGGACTCCCATGTGAGCACCCAGCATTCTCCTCTTAGCTCCTGGGTCTTCTTCGCCTCCCTGTGGACCTCCTTCCTTCCTGGGGCTCCCCTGCCATGGCCGAAGCTGCAGGGGCAGAGGTGTGGAGTGCAGAGCCAAGGCCCCATCCCAGATTGAGGAACAGCCCTGGAGAGGCCTGTACCTACACTGGGGATAGCAAAGTCTGCCCAAACACCATGGGGAAGGCACCCAGGGCTGGACATTGGCAGCAAGCACCTGGAGACGGAAGCCACCATTCACCAGGTGAAGGAGGCGAAAGGTGGGCATGGGGCAGAGGGTGGGCTGGGGAGCCAATTGTAGAGGCTCCCAGGGCCAAGGTTGGACTGAGGGGAGGATCTGGGGGCATTATTGTCCCATTAAAGAAAGGGTGCAGGCAGGGGCATCTTCAGGGAATCTGGGAAGTAATGGTCACTTCCCATGATGACCCCGGGGTTCCAGCAGATGGTGAAGTCAAGGTGCTCACCAGTGGAGCTCTCTCATGGTGATCTCTTATGGTGCTCCCTAGTGATGTTCCCTCATGGTGCTTACTCGGGGTGCTCTTGTGGTGCTCTCATGCTGTTCTCATCATGCTCTCTCATGGTGCTCTCATGATGCTCTCATGGTGCTCTCTCATGGTGCTCTCTCATGGTGCTTTCATGGTGCTCTCTCATGGTGCTCTCATGGTGCTCTCTCATGGTGCTCTCTCATGGTGCTCTCATGGTGCTCTCATGATGCTCTCATGGTGCTCTCTCATGGTGCTCTCTCATGGTGCTCTCATGGTGCTCTCTCATGGTGCTCTCATGGTGCTCTCTCATGGTGCTCCCATGATGCTCTCTCATGGTGCTCTCATGGTGCTCTCATCGTGCTCTCATGGTGCTCTCTCATGGTGCTCTCATGTTGCTCTCTCATGGTGCTCTCATGGTGCTCTCTCATCGTGCTCTCTCATCGTGCTCTCATGGTGCTCTCTCATGATGCTCTCATGGTGCTCTCTCATGGTGTTCTCATGTTGCTCTCTCATGATGCTCTCATGGTGCTCTCTCATGGTGCTCTCATGGTGCTCTCTCATGGTGCTCTCATGGTGCTCTCTCATCATGCTCTCTCATCGTGCTCTCATGATGCTCTCATGGTGCTCTCTCATGATGCTCTCATGGTGCTCTCTCATGGTGCTCTCATGTTGCTCTCTCATGATGCTCTCTCATGGTGCTCTCTCATGGTGCTCTCATGTTGCTCTCTCATGGTGCTCTCTCATGGTGCTCTCTCATGGTGCTCCCATGATGCTCTCTCATCGTGCTCTCATGGTGCTCTCTCATGGTGCTCTCATCGTGCTCTCATGATGCTCTCATGGTGCTCTCTCATCGTGCTCTCATGGTGCTCTCTCATGATGCTCTCATGGTGCTCTCTCATTGTGCTCTCTCATCGTGCTCTCATGATGCTCTCATGGTGCTCTCTCATGGTGCTCCCATGAGCTCTCTCATCGTGCTCTCATGGTGCTCTCTCATGATGCTCTCATGGTGCTCTCATGGTGCTCTCTCATTGTGCTCTCTCATCGTGCTCTCATGATGCTCTCATGGTGCTCTCTCATGGTGCTCTCATGGTGCTCTCATGGTGCTCTCTCATGGTGCTCTCTCATTGTGCTCTCATGATGCTCTCATGGTGCTCTCTCATGGTGCTCTCATGGTGCTCTTTCATCATGCTCTCATGATGCTCTCATGGTGCTCTCTCATGGTGCTCTCTCATGGTGCTCTCTCATGGTGCTCTCATGGTGCTCTCTCATGGTGCTCTCTCATCATGCTCTCATCATGCTCTCATGGTGCTCTCTCATGGTGCTCTCATGGTGCTCTCTCATGGTGCTCTCTCATGATGCTGTCATGATGCTCTCATGGTGCTCTCTCATGGTGCTCTCATGGTGCTCTCTCATGGTGCTGTCATGCTGCACTCTCATGCTGCACTCTCATAGTGCTCTCTCATGGTGCTCTCATGGTGCTCTCTCATGGTGCTCTCATGGTGCTCTCATCGTGCTCTCATGGTGCTCTCTCATGGTGCTCTCATGTTGCTCTCTCATGATGCTCTCATGGTGCTCTCTCATGGTGCTCTCATGGTGCTCTCTCATGGTGCTCTCTCTTTGTGTTCTCATGGTGCTCTCTCTTTGTGCTGTCATGGTGCTCTCTCATGGTGCTCTCTCTTTGTGCTCTCATGGTGTTGTCATCGTGCTCTCATGCTGCTTCATGGTGCTCTCATCGTGCTCTCATGGTACTCTCATGATGCTCTCTCATCGTGGTCTCATGGTGTTCTCTCATGGTGCTCTCATGCTGCACTCTCATGGTGCTCTCATGGTGCTCTCTCATGGTGCTCTCTCTTTGTGCTCTCATGGTGCTCTCTCATCGTGCTTTCATGGTGCTCTCATGGTGTTCTCTCATGGTGCTCTCTCATGGTGCTCTCATGGTGTTCTCTCATGGTGCTCTCATGGTGCTCTCATGGTGCTCTCTCATGGTGCTCTCTCTTTGTGCTCTCATGGTGCTGTCATCATGCTCTCATGGTGCTCTCTCATCGTGCTTTCATGGTGCTCTCATGGTGTTCTCTCATGGTGCTCTCTCATGGTGCTCTCATGGTGCTCTCGTGGTGTTCTCTCATGGTGCTCTCTCATGGTGCTCTCTCATCATGCTCTCATGGTGCTCTCTCATGGTGCTCTCTCATGGTGCTCTCTCATCATGCTCTCATGGTGCTCTCTCATGGTGCTCTCTCATGGTGCTCTCTCATCATGCTCTCATGGTGCTCTCTCATGGTGCTCTCATGGTGCTCTCTCATCGTACTCTCATGGTGCTCTCTCATCATGCTCTCATGGTGCTCTTATGGTGCTCTCTCATGGTGCTCTCTCATCATGCTCTCGTGGTGCTCTCATGGTGCTCTCTCATCGTGCTCTCATGGTGCTCTCTCATCGTGCTCTCATGGTGCTCTCATGGTGCTCTTATGGTGCTCTCTCATCGTGCTCTCATGGTGCTCTCTCATCATGCTCTCGTGGTCCTCTCATAGTGCTCTCATCGTGCTCTCTCGTGGTGCTCTTTCATGGTGCTCTCATGTGTGCTCTCTCATCATGCTTTCATGGTGCCCTCTCTTGGTTCCCTCTCATGGTGCTCTCTTGTGGTGCCCCTTCATGGTGCTCTCACAATGCTCTCATGCTCTTTCATGGTGCTCTTGTAGTGTTCTCACGGTGTTCTCGTCATGCTCTCTCATGGTGCTCTTGTGGTGCTCTCATGTGATTTCATGGTTCACACTCATAGTACTCTCTCATAATGCTTTCATGGTGCTCTCATAATGTTCTCATGGTGTTCTCTTGTGGTGTTCTCTCATGGTACTCTCTCATGGTGTTCTTATGGTACTCTTGTGATGCTCTTGTGGTGCTCTCATGGTGCTCTTGTGGTGCTCTCACATGCTCTCATGGTGCTGTCTCGTGGTGCTCTCCTGTGGTGCTCTTGTAGTGCTCTCCTATGGTGCTCTCTTTTTTTATTCTTAGTTATTGTATGTGGACATTTGTATTCTGCATTTAGTAGGTTTCACCTGTATCTCCTGTGGTGCTCTCTTGTGGTGCTCTCATGGTTCTTTTGTGATGCTCTCCTGTGGTGCTCTCTTGTGCTGTTCTCCTGTGGTGCTTTCTTGTGGTTCTCTTATGGTGCTTTCTCGTGGTGTTCTCTTGTGGTACTCTCTGTGGTGTTCTCTCGTGGTGCTCTCGTGGTGTTCTTGTGGTCTCTCTCCTGCTGCTCTTGTGATGCTCTCTTGTGGTGCTCTCGTGGTGTTCTTGTGGTCTCTCTCCTGGTGCTCTTGTGATGCTCTTTCATAGTGCTCTCATGGTGCTCTCTTGTGATGCTCTGTTATGGTGCTCTCATGGTGTTTTCTTGTGGTGCTCTCTTGTGGTGCTCTCATGATTCTCTTGTGGTGCTTTCTCATGGTGCTCTCTTGTGGTGCTCTCTCTTGGTGCTCTCTCATGGTGTTCTCTCATGGTGGTCTCATGGTTCTCTTGTGGTGCTCTAGTGGAGCTCTCATGGTGCTTTTGTGGTGCTCTCATGGTGCTCTCTCGTGGTGCTCTCTCATGGTGCTCTTGTTGTGCTCTCTCATAGTGCTCTCGTGGTGCATTCTCATGGTGCTCTCTCATGGTGCTTTTGTCGTGTTTTCTCATGGTGCTTTCTCACGGTGTTCTCTCATGGTGCTCTCATGGTGCTCTAGTTGAGCTCTCATGGTACTTTCTCATGGTGCTTTTATGGTGCTTTCATGGTGCTCTCTTGTGATGCTCTCTCATGGTGTTCTCATGGTGCTTTTATGATGTTCTCGTGGAGCATTCTCATGGTGCTCTTGTCATGCTTTCTTATGGTGCTCTCATGGTGCTCTCTCATGGTGCTCTCTCATGGTGCTCTAGTGGAGCTCTTGTGGTGCTTTCTCATGGTGCTTTTATGGTGCTCTCTGTGGTGCTCTGTCATGATGTTCTCATGGTGCTCATGTGATGCTCTTGTTGTGCTCTTTCATAGTGCTCTCATGATGCTCTCATGGTGCTCTCTCATGGTGCTCTTATCATGCTCTCTCATGGTGCTCTTTCATGGTGCTCTCTTGTGCTCTTGTGGTGTTCTCATGGTGCTGTCTCGTGCTTGGTGTTCTCATGGTGTTCTCATGGTGCTCTCTTGTGGTGCTTTCATGGTGCCCTCAAGGTGCTCTTGTGGTGCTCTTATGATGCTCTCATAGTGCTCTCTTATGGTGCTCTTGTGGTGCTCTCTTGGTTCTTTCTTGAGGTTCTCTATGGTAGTTCTCTCATGACTGAGGGATGTGGGAAGGCTGTGCCTCCACCACTCACATATGTGACTCCCAAGGCACCTGTCCCATGACTCACAGGCCTCCTCCTTCCCTCTGAGTCCCTCTGAGCCCTGGCTCAAGTCCCCCTCTGCCTGTGCTTGGCAAGGAGAACCCCAAAAGAGGTAGGGGTGGAGGGGAGGAGCACATGATTCTGCAAGGTGAATATTAGACATGGGACATTTGTCATAGCCGTAGAGGGCACAGAGAGAGGGGCCCACCTGCCCCATGTGGGCTTCAGCAATAATAATGTGCCCATGTAGGCTTGTCAGTTGCACAGGTGTTCCATACCACAGGGAAATGTCAGTAATAGGGTGAGCGGGATGTGGGGGGTGGGTGCGTGGGAGGGTTTTACTGTGTGCTATCCCTAATTTTTCTATAAACCTGGAACAGTAAAGTTTATTAATTAAAAAAGAGATAGAAGAGGGATAAGGTGACCAGGCAGGAGAGAGGTTGCTCTGGAGGGAGGTGGTTGACCGGGAGCCACTCCCACCTCAAGGCCCTTGTAGCTTGCTCCCGGACCTTTGAGAGCAGCACAGGCTGCAAAGTAATAGCAATAGAGGCAGTAGCAAGGTGGGTGCAGCTGCCTTCCAGAATATTCTGGCCAGAGCTCCAGATTCCTCAGGCCATCAGAGGCCCCACCCAGCCTCATCAGCCAAAAGAAGGGAGTTGAGCGTTTTGCTCATTGGCATGGGGTGCCTTCTGCAGGGTCAGGTCTCCGGGGCAGGAAGGGGCTCAGGAAGAGCCTCCCACCAGTGTAGAGGCATTGGGGACCTGGCTGGGTTCTCATAGCACCAGGCAGTTCCTCATGCAAATCTAACTGCCCACTTAGGCCTGGAGAGAAGGGCCACCATGCCCGATGCAGGAAAGGCTGGCAGCTGAGACGGGGCTCTTCCTTTGGAAGCCCTTGGGCCTCTCCTACCTCCTCGGGACCAGGTGAGGAAAAAAGCCACCTGCCAGAGCAGTTACAAAGGACAAAGGTGTAATCCCACCAATCCTTCACTAGCGATGCATCTTACAAGGGTATATGTGAAACTTGGTAAACAGTCTGTGAAGCTAGTGAATGATGCCCCATGAATATATCAATGTACACAGCTATGATTTAATAAAAAAAATAAAAATAAAATAAAAAGCAAAGGACAAAGGCGCCTATGGTTTCAGGTTTCTTTAAATGCACCGAGGGACTCAGAGGAAGTGGGCTGCATTTTTCTCTAATCTGTGATTCTTTCAACTTCACTTTTTCCCTCTTCCCTGTAATTATCCCATCAGTGGGTGAAAATAAACCTCTGTAAGGAGACAGCCTCCCAGAAGAAGGCGTCTCGCAGGAGCTGTGGGGGCCAGCAGAGTGGAAAGCCGCTTCTCACAGCCTACCAGGCTTCTCCTCACCCTATGCGCTTTGCAGGAAACTCATAGGGTGCCCAGTGGTCATGGTTTACCCAGGACTGTTGTGATTTTAGCATGGGAAGTTCCATGTCCCAGGCAAACGGAGAGTTTGTCACCCTTTGCACACGCACCTAAGGGCATTTGGGCTTTAGGAGACAGCTGGCAGGGACCACATGCCCCAGAGGTCCGTGTCCTCCTGGGCCCCTGCTTCCTGTGATGCAATGCTTGCTCCCACCTCCCTTACTTGAAAGTCCTGGGCCTCCCCTCATCCTCCCCTGGGGAAGCCCACCTGGCCCAGCTCCCTGCTCTATGCTGAGTTTCCCCCAGTAAGCCCCGAACATCCAATGTATGATCCTTGGGCCACAGAGGGTCCCAAGCAGCCAGGGTGCCTGGACAGTGAAGGATTGAGCTCCCTGCTTTGATTTTCCCATCTGTAAGGTGGGAATCATCATAAAATCCAGCCGTGAGGTTTCTGCAAGGATAAAGCTAAATGAATAATGGAGAGGCTTAGGCACAGTACTTGTCACCTAACAGATTATCGGTAAACATCACTATTTCTATCATCTCGGCACACTAACTGTCACTTAATTCCCATAACCTCCTAGAGAAAAGTCGTTACTGGAATCTGCATTTTACAAATTGGGCTCAGAGCAATGAAAGAACTTGCTAGAAACATCAGATCAGTCAGTGCCCAGGGCGCGATTTGCCTTCGACCCACAGACTGCAAAATGGGGTGGCCTTCTCCACTGAGGCACCCCTTGCGTGGGTGGTGACTGTATGTAATCATCCTGGATTGATATTTATGGCAAATCAAAAACCCAGCACAGCCCCACACTTAAGCTCTTAGAAATGTCTCCCAACAGACTTGATTAAAGGAACAGGCACCAGCAGATTGGAACCAGAGAGAATTTATGTTGCTCTGTAGTGGCTAAGTTGTCTATGTGTTACTTAGCTCTTAAACAAGGAAGGATGCTTTGGAGAAAATATTAATTATTTCCCCTTTTCCTGACTGGACTCTTAAATGCCATTCTGAGAATGGGCAGAGTCTCCCGGGGTGGCAGGCGGAGGCCGTTCTCCCACTAAGCTGGTCAAGCCACCCAGCGTTCCTATCTCTGCTCTGGGTACACAGCCCCCAGCAGGGCAGTGAGGTCACTTTGCCTGCTTAGAGGAGGCATCCCTCTGCCTCTCCTCTGGCTAGCCCCCTCTCTCTTCCAGGGACACACTGTCTCTCTGTGCTGCAAACACCCAACCGCGTCTTGAACATTCCTCATTTCTCGAAGACAGTTAGTTCTAGGCTCCCTGCCATGAATGTTGAGGACAGTGATGCCCACAGGACAGTCCTCCCAGAGATCCCTGACCATCCCTCTTCCAGCGACATGTCCTCCACCCTAAATTCCCCACTGTCACCAATCTGCATTTCAAGTCCCCCAGCTCTCTCGCACACATTCCAAGTGTCCATCTTCAAGGCCCACCTGGCACCTGTTCATTGCAACTTCATCCTCTGTGTAATCTCCCCATGCTCACCCCAACTCCCAGCACTCCACTGGGCCAGCTGAACCCCACACCTAGCTAAGTCCACCCCTTCCCTGCCTGAGAGCGGCTCCCTCCCAGCCCAGACCCCAGAGGTCCTGATACAGGCTGGTGTCCCACCTCATTTTCTGGTCCATTTTCACTGCCACTCTGTAGGAAACCCCTGTTCATCTTTGTTTCTGTCCAAATCACTCCTTCCTCCTCTGGACACCGGAACTGGCAGGATTCCAAGTGTGAGAAAAGAATTAAAAGGGGAGCATTCACACAGCCATGGAAACAGGGTGGGGTGTGCACTCGATCCTCTGGGGCTGAGCAGACAGGGGATAGCCCCAGCTGGTAGGGAAGGTGAGGGGAGGAGGCAGGAAGGGAGCCCTGGAGGAAAGGCTGCTTGGGGGGTAGCAGCCTGAGACAGGTGTTCAGGGTCAGAGAGAACCCCGACCCACTCCCTTCTACAAGGAATGCCCTAGGCACGGTGGGATGGGGAAGGCTGGGGCGGATGTTCACCACCACACCTGCTTCTGCCGTCTGCCCTGCACAGCCGGAGCCCCAGCTCAGCCCAGAGCCCTGGCACTGAGCCCACTGCCTCCCCCGTTCAGCTTGCCCTGCTGCACCTCCAGGTCTTCCCTCTCTTCTGGATGCTTCTCATCCCCACAACATGCTGTTGGTACTTTCATCTTTGAAGGCCTCTTCTGCCCGTCCAGCCTACTTCTAGGCAGATACTCCAAAGAATGAAAGACAGGACTCAAGCAGCTGTTTGTGCCAAACTCTGCAGCATTAGCACAACCACCACGTTCATCAGCAGAGGGACAGATGAACAAAATATGGTCTCTCTGTGCAGGCTTCAGCCAGAAACAGGAGTAAAATCCAGACATATGCTACACAGTTGATGTGCCCGGAAGGCATGGCACTCAAAGAAATAAGCCAGTCACCAAAGACCAGATGTTGTAGATTCCACTTATATGTAACGTCCAGAATGGGCAAATCCACAAAGGCAGAAAGCTGATTGGTGGTTGCAGGGGGCTGGGGACTGGGAAGCGTCTCCTTAATGGGTATGGAGTTTCCTTTCAGGGAGATGAAAATGCTTTGGAACTAGACGGAGGTGTTGGTAACACAGCCTTGTAATGTGCTGGATATTACCAAATTGCACACTTTAAAATTGTTAATACTGTGTTAATAATTGTGTGAATTTCCTCTCAATAAAAAACCCAAACTGCCAGTGGTCAGCGCTGCGGGGGCTCAGAGAGAGAAGAGCTGGGGGGAGCCAGTGGTCATGGGACGTTTCATCCTGGGGCATTGGAGGCAGCCCCAGCCCCCTCTGCCCTGCGTCACAAGCCCACACATGACCCTTTCCCCTCCTCCTCCTTCTCTCCTCCTAAGACAAAGGACCTGGTTAGCCCCACCCCAGGAGAAGTTCCCGCCCAAGGTCACTAACTTTCATGGGCCAGCTGTGGCATTTGCCCACCCATTACAGCCCCACATAGAAGGGGTCTCTAACTGCCCCCAGATACAGACACTACTTTTGTACTGCCCAGGCGGGTCACCCTCCGCATTCAGTAAACCTGGCCTGCACATCTCCTCTCTGGGAGTCATCACTTACACCTTTCAATGAGCGTGCCAATGGGGGCAGCTAAACCACCCATGAGGGAATGGCATTGCCCTCTACAACCAGGGGCTGTCCCTCCACCAGCTGAGTGCTTGGTGGGACTCCACGAGAGTAAATCCAAGGGGAGCCTGATTCTAATGCACCTCAGTTTGGGGGAGAGCGAATCCTCCACCTGGAAACCCAGAAGCCTCCTCTCTGTGGGGCTTCCCAGTTTGTGATGTTTCTAACGACAGATGGATCTTCCCTGCCTGTTGGTCCCCAGGTGCTAGGTCTCTGGGAACAGGCTGACGGTGGTGAATGGCCCCAGGACTGCGGGGGCCCTGTGGGTCCATTACCACCCTGTATTTTCCCATGTCCTATGAACACAACAAGGTGAGGCTCCTGGATCTCTCAGAGGCCAGGGCCACGATGTGGAAGGAGGGGCCTGCAGAGGCACTGGTGCAGAGGAAGCAGGCGCAGGTTCCTGATGTTAGAGGGGCCCTGGGCTCAAGGCTGAGCCTGTCTGCTGGGCTGGGCCAGTGAGGGAAGTGGCAACACAATGGTGAGGACGTGACCATGCTGGCCACTGGTCACCGCCTTCCCACATCAGGGGACAGTGGGAGAGTGGAGGAGCACCAGAGGAAGGACTTCAGTTCCTGGGCATGGAAGTGTCACTGGGTGTACTGGATGAACCCAGATGGGACCAGTGTGAGCCAGTGCTGGGGGCAGCATGTGAAAGGGCGTGAGCCCCGGGAAGGTGACTCCCAGGGCAGCCTAGCCCTGTTCTGCCTGCCTGCCTGTGGTAAAGCAGAGAAACAAACCTCCCAGGATGTGACTCCTGCTCGGGACAAGCTGCCCTCACATGCCTCGGGTTCCCATGTGTGCAATGGGCACACTCACTGGGTCTCTGAGGGTCAGTGCAGAGTGCACAACAGGGTCCCCGTGAGAGCCCATCCGTGGCCACCCCACCTCCCTGCAAGACATCAGGGACCTGCTTTTAGGTCAGTGCTTCCTCACTGATGCCCTCTGTTCCTCAGCATGGATGGGCCCTGCCTGGGCTGGGCACTTCCTGGTCTGCCCAAGGACTCACAAATGCTGAGTTTCTGCTGCATCTGACTGTCCAGCTCCACACAGGAGGTGGGAGCTGGGCCTCACCAGAATAGGGCGGAGGTCTGCAGGGGCTGGTCAGAGGAAAGCAGATTTGCTAGTGGACACTCAGCTGGTTTGGAAAGACTTGCAGATCCCCAGCCTCACATTCTGCACACAGTGACCACTTACTGCTTCCTGACACGTAAATGCCACTGTCTATTTATGGAGGATGGGGCATGGGCACATGAGTGGACTTGAACTTACTCACCCCTGCCAGCTGCTCCTGGAGATGCCACCCAGTCCTGTCAGGGAGGGCTCTGGGCAGGAGCTGCTCCCCATGCTGGACACCTGAACCTCCCTGGCCTGCCCCAGGGTTTGAGTCACCATGATCTGCTGTCTGACAAGACCTGGGCCACAGCCAGGCCTGGCGGCCTTGGTTGATTGGAAATAAAGATAATACTCTGGAAAATGATTTTTTTCTTTCTTTTTTTTTTTTTTTCTTTCCCAAAGAATCTGCTTACCCTACAAGAGGCTTAAATTGAACCAGCTGGTGTCAGGAAAAGGCCTGGACTGGGGACAAAGGACACTTTTCAGGAGACAATAGGTGCCTGTGGAGCTGTCCTAAGGAAAGGGCTTTGGGGGAGATGGTGGGCACCAGACACAAAGTGCAGGGCAGAGAGGTGTCCCTCCTTCAGAGAAGGGTTTTGCCTCACCCTCAGAGTCTGTTTAGCTCCCGACACAGCACCCGAGGGTGCTTCCAGGTCCCTTCCAGGCTACGCTGGGACAAGATTAGCCCTGCCCTGCCCTGCCCTGGCCTCTGGCATATGGAGTCCCTGCCTCCATATGGTGTCCCTGGCTGGGGTGGACCATGATTCAAGGACCCAGCGTATCCACAGGAATGGTCCCCGTAGCCATGTGGAAGGGAGTGCTGGTTTCAGGGGCCGGAGCAGTGCCTGGGTCTCAGCACAAATGGGAGGCAGCCTCCAGGGGTCTTGGATGTGCTCGAGAGCTCCTGCTCCTCAGCGTCCGGCTGTGAGTGCAGCCGTCTCTGCCCGATGTGGGGGTGATGGCCTCTGCTGTCTTTGAGGGCTGCAGGTGGTCTCATGGACACGAGACTATCAGAGTCCCCCCAGAGCCACAGCCTTCTACACTCCCCTTCTGTCTCTTTTCCAGCTCCTCCTCTGTCCCCCCTTAGACCGGCTGTACCTATGTGTCCCTGGGCTATGTGGCCCTGCCTGCCCTATGTGGATGTGCTGAGGACGCTCCTCCATCCCAGTGCTGGCCACAGCGGGGAGCTCAGACTGCCTGTCCCTGGACATTCCTCAGCAATGTCCCCAAACCTGCCCATCATCTTCATATGCAGCACCCCGTGTGGGGGCATCTGAGGGTCCCAAGACCCCAGCACCTGGAGTGTTCATGTGGGGTTTCCAAGAAGGCTGCGGGGCCTAGGGCAGAGGTGCAGCAGGGGAGGGACATGCAGCAGCAGCCCCCTCCGGGCCCTCTGGGTGGGTCCTGCACAGTGGCACTTCCCGCTTGTGTGAGGTCTCTAAGTGCCAGCAGCAGCCAGCACGAGCAGAGACCAGGAGCTAGAAATGAGGCCTCCAGGAGGCACTTCCACCTATTTTATTAGGTGCTATTTTCATCCTCAGAGTGCACTGAGGCCAGGGTCTCTCCACCAGACTTGTCTACTGCACAGGGGCCAGCTGTGGGTTCATTCCATCTGCTCTGTGCTGTGTGACAGAATTTCTCAGAGGGTTTCTCAGAGGCCTATGGTCCCCCCACCTCTTTCCAGAAATAGACCCTGGCCCCAGGAGACAGGGCTGGTAATGGGTGGGGCCAAGTTGAGGATGACCTGGCCCCAGGGCTGAAGCCCATTTCCTCTTGAGACCATTGCCAGAGAAGTGCAGGGAGGGGGACCTGGGGCCAGGGCTGTCCAGCATCTGTAGTGGAGGGGACAGGCCTCGGAAGCACATCTGTGCCTTCCTGGGACTTGGTTTTCTCTTCTTTACTGTCGGGGGCCGGGTGGGTGGGTCCACAGGCTCCACTTAGGAAGGACCACCATGCCAGCCCCTCCTCAGTGCATCCCAGCCCCCTTTGTTCTTGAGGACCCAGCCCACCAGGGGTCCCCACAGCCTCACACCCAGTCCCCTTTGGACAGGCTCAGCTGAGGATGCTGTGATGCTGCTGCCTAGCTCAGCATGGAGCTTCCAAGGCTTCCCGTGTTCTGCAGCACCACGGGCACAAAGGTGGGGGAGCCAAGACCGGACACTGATGGGGGGAGCTGCCCTGTTTCAAGGAACTCTGCAGGGCTGGGGGTGGCTCACTGGGATTCAGGCCTCTCGGTTCCTTTTTGGGTTCGTGGCCCAGGTGGTTGCTTGGATCACCATGTCTCCTACTCTCTTCTCATCTGGCCATGGCTCCCAGCCTGTTCAGTCCTCCCCATCATCACTTTTGATGCTATAACCTCTTCCCTCAGGCTTCTGCCCATTTTTTGAAGAATAAGACAGCTTGTATAAGTTATTAACCTTTTGCCATTTATCTACTACTATCCATGAGACATTCTACCCATTTATCCACTCATCCATCCATTCAACCACCCACCCATCTATCCTTCCATCTACCCATCTGTCCATCCATCCATCTATCCATCCATCCATCCATCCATCCATCCATCCATCCATCCATCCACATACCCATCTATCTATCCATCCATCCATCCATCCATCCATCCATCCATCCATCCATCCCACTCTCCAATAACTCAACCACAATTTACTCTTCCAGCCTTCCACAATTATTCACAAAACTACATACCCATCTATCTGCCTGTTCATCCACTTGCCTGTCTACTCATCTGCCCACTTATCTACCCTGTCCACCGACCCATCCACCCATGCAGAATCTATTGAATATGCACTGCTCCATCTCAGACTTGTTTAGTCCCAGGTGCTCCAACATGTTTCTAGGCTGCCCATGCTCAAATGATCCCATGTGCAAGAGTGAAATCAAAGACCAGGGCATCCATCAGAACCACTCATTCTGCCATGTGCCTTGACCATCCTAGTTAGACCAACACACCCACAGCAATGGCCCCAAATGCACATGTGAATTGGCGTTCCCAGTGGGCCATGGATTCCAAGGATTTTGCTGTTGGAATAAGCTGGGGGTTATGGTGGCTATTGAATTCTAGAATGGAAATGGAATGTATCATGGAGGGAAGCCAGAGGGGGCTGTTTTCATACATACAAGCAGTTTCCACTCACGGCTTAGGGTTTCATTCTGAGATATTTATCCACTGAGGAAATACTGAGTCCCCACCTGGGCCTGGCACTGGGCTGGGGGTGATGATATAATCAGAAAGACACAGTCAGAGCCATATCCATTACATGGCTGGTAAGGAAGGTCCCCACACTACTGTCTAGGAACAATGCTATACCTGGCAATGTTGTCTTGTGCTAGGAGGGACCTCTGATATGGTGAAGCCTCTCCAATATGGAAGCACCTTGGGAAGAAGGTGAAGGGACCCCACTGAACCATAGCTCCCTGGTGAGACTATTCTGGCTATTATGGAGCAGATGAGAATCATAGCCCCAGGACCCGGGACAGGGCTGGTGGAGCCTCCTGGCAGGCAGGGGTACGGGGCGGGCTTTCTGCAGGTCACTGTCAGGACTGCACACTCTGGACACCCAGGAGCAGCTGGAATCAACTTCCAAAGACTTGGGGACTCACAGTCTGGCTTCAAAGATGCCAGTGTGCTTATCCAGGGTGAAGAGACGGACAGCCATCCATAGTCAACTTGACCTGAATTTTATTCAACCGTGTCTCTCACCCACAGTTTTCATAATGATTATTTCCTAATCTAGTTATAGAACTTTGTGCTAATTTCCAGGATGCTTCAGGGCTGTTTGCTTCCCTTCCTTCCTGCCAAATGCTAGATAAAGAACAGCCATGGGAGCACGCAAAGGTCTGGCTTGGAGTCAGAACTAGGACTTAAATTTCCAATCTGTGGCATCCAAACTATGTGACCTTGAGTGTGTGGCTTAACCTCTCTGGGGCTTTCTGATTCTCCTTTCCTCAACTCCACAATGGAAACAATAATGGCACCCACCCCACACGGTGTGGGTAGGTGCAAGAGGCCTGGAGGAGGGGCTCCCTCCCCTTCCATTCCCTCCCATCCCCCTTCAACCCTCTCCCCTCCCTGGGTGGAATGTGCATGTCCAGCTCACCCAGAGCACTGGAAAATTGGAACCAGCCTGGATTCTTATAGTTTTCGTATGAAAGTCAAATTTTGGCTAATTAGGATAATCCTATAGACGAGTCTTAAAAAATCAGCAGGGAGGAAGCACAGGCGAAGAGAGCAAGTGGTCTGCTGGGGACCTGCTTCGTGGAGTAAATAAGACAGTATCTCTACAATTTATTTTCTTATTTACAGAGCAAACCTCAGCACCAGGAAGCCCTTTGCAGCAGGAGGTCTGGCACACAAGAAGGATGAGGTGTCAGGTGAGAAGGGGACAGAGGTGGGGGCGTCTCTAGGTGGGACTGGGTGAGGGTTCAGCAGACCTCTGGGTATACCTGGTTCCTGCAGTGCCAGGGGGTGCATTATATCCCGGGCAGCCCCACTGCCCGACCCCTCCAGGCCTACTCCTCCTCGCCCACGCATCTGCTGGTGCCAACCTGGTGTGGGCTTGGTGTGGTGAGTCCTTGTACCCCTGTTGTGCTTGGGCATTGCCCATAGCTAGTGGGGAGATGTATGTTCTTGGCTTAGAAGTTGAAGCTGATTCTACAGGCACCACGCTGGCAGCTGGCAGCTGGCGGCTGATGGCTCTGCACAGGCCATCTCTGAAGGAGATCTGAGCAACCCTATCTTCGCTATCCTATAAATATGGCCCAATCCGTGCCAGGGACTCAGGGCTCCCACTGGGATTAGAGCCCTCTGCGTTTAGGAGTCTGTTTGGAGTGGACACCCGGGAACAGACAGCCTTGAGATTACAGGCTGCAGAGGCAGCTGGTCCAGACTCTGGAAACTTCTGTGGTCTCCTGGCACTTCTGTCACCCAACTGACCCTTCTCTGACAAGCCCATCTGTCTCACCCTACCCTGCTGGCCTGGCCCTGTCCTGGGGTATTTGATCTACCCTAGCCTTTGGGGCTGCTGTGGTTTCTGGGGCACCGGCCACTCCTCTTGTGGAATTTGCTAGTTCAACACACCACGATGTGGAGAGGGAGAGGGCCGTGTCTCCTGCCAAGTTGAGGCACAGAGAGGGGGTTGTCAATGAACGAGCTCTCCTTCCAGCTGAGGGCTCACTCAGAGTGAACGAGGAGGCACAGGGAAGGTTTGGTCTTCCCTTGAGGTGAGACATCAAACACAGACCTGAGACCTTGGAGCAACGGAGGTCCTTTGGCTGGTTTGCCCTGATGATGATGACAGCCGCCGCACCCTTGATTTACAGGCGGGGACCTGCTTGGAGGGGCCACTTCTAGAGTCACATGCTGGCCAGCCTCACCCATCCCTACTCCTGCCCCATGTTACTTTCAGGGTCCCTGGTGCCAGTTCCTCAGCTGCAGCCTCCAGGGTGGCCAGGAAACATCCAGATCCTCCCCAGAACCCCGGTCTGCATGGTGTGCTTCTGTGTCCCATGTGGGTTTTATTGGGGTCCTCAGGGTCTCAGTCATCACTCCCTCAATTTTTTTCCCTCCAGGAGCCTATTTCCGAGTGCTTTGACATTTGGGGAGGATTAAGAAAATGAATGTCAGATAAGCACCTGGCCAAGGAGACTGCCACTGTGTCTTCCACAAACACAGGGGTGCCGTGATTGCAGAGTTCTGCTGGCCTGTGGGGTGCTGCTTTATTGTGGGGAGCCAGGCCCACCCCCTAGTTGGGCATAGACTTGAGCATCCTTCATTCTGGAGAGAACAGGACAGGAGCAGGGAGTCTGGCCAGAGGCAAAGATGCTTGGCACAGACACCCTGGTTCCGGTAGGACCACCCTTGCCTTCTGTGCTTGGGTAGAATTTTCAGATTGCTGCCTGATCCTGCCACCCAGGATCAGCTTCAGTGGGGCAGAAACCTGTCAGCACAGCTCGTATTATTTTGCTATCTCAGCATCTGGGCAGGGGCTGGCCCACAGCATGAGCTCTGGATCTATATGTGGGATGGGTGGATGGATGGGTAGGTGGGTGGATTCCTGGTGCACCCCCTGCTCCTATTGTAGAGCCAGTTCCCGATGTTGATGCTTCCACATTAGTCCCTATTATAACCTTTGGAAGGGATGTGACTATCACTGGTCCTTGGATTCCCCAGTGGAGGAAGAGTAGCCAGGGGTGTGTACAATAAGTATCACATGGTTGCTCCAAACACACTTTGCATGACAACAGTGAGTAACAAGGCTGCTGTTTTAGGCAACATTCCCAAACTTGTACACCTCACTGTGGTCATCCTGGGGTCACTGTGTGTGGGGCTGCCAAGGGCAGGCCTCAGCCACATCTGACTCATGCTCCCCTCCCATGTGGGGGTCCCTGTCCCAGTGAGCCTCAGGTGGTACCCTCATCACTACATCCCTGGGAGCCATGTTATAGTCTCTGGATTTTATCTTTGGCAGCCTCCGTGCTGGAAATTACTTGATCATATTTGTGGAGAACAAGCTTCTTTCTCTCTACTCATGAAGCAAAGCAAGTTTCAGGAAGAATAACAGAAGCCAGCGCACCCTCCTGAGACAGCCTGCTCCCTCTGGCCAACAGGAGAGAAAGGCTGATCTGGGGACAGTGCTCTTTTCCCAGGCCTCACAGCATACTACCCAACACTTTGTGCTTCTCTGTATAGCCTGGATACTTGGTGTACATGCCTTGCCCTAGGGTGCCCAGAAAACTCCTACACAGACATCAAAACCCAGAAGTTCCCAGCTCAAGATGGAAACTATGTCTTTTTCCCCCTACTCTCTCCAGCACAGGGAGAATGTGATTTACTGAAGGACAGAATACCCCTTTACTAGTAAGGAGGCTGAGGCCAAGCCTAGAGCAGTAATGTCCTGGAGCTGGCCTCAGAATTGGAGGATCCTGATTCTGAGCCTGTGGTCTCCCTGCTCAAATGTGCCAGTCAGTTTTATATGTCAGCTTGGGGAGGCTGCAGTCCCCTGATATCCGATCAAACTTTCACCTTGATGTTGCTGTACTGTTTAGATGTTTAGATGTGGTTACCACCACTATCAACTGTCTTTAAATAAGGGGGGTTACCCCAGGTAATGCTCAGGAACCTCATCCAACCTGGCAAAGGCCTTCAAGGAAACCCTGGGGCTTCCTGGAGGAAGAAGGAATTCTACCTCAGGACTGGGGGCAGCGCTTCCAGCCTGCTCTACAGGTTTCTGACTAGCCAGCCCCCACAATCTCCTGAGCCAATCTCTTAAAATGTCTCAACATAGACATCTCTCCTATTGATTCTGTATCTCAGGAGAATGCAGATGGACGCAGCACCTGGGACCTCTCAGAGGTCATGGCCCCCGGACCTCCACAGTCTCCCCCGCCAGCTTCTCCTCACTGTGAGGAGCCAGGGGCTGCAGCACAGCACTCTGCCCCTGTGGCTGTGCCCCCACCCCCACACACCCAGGGCCCCTCCATCAGGCAGACCTCCAAGACTTTCTTAGCTGCACTGCACTCTGCTGTCCCTGAGCTCCAGTGCTCATGATGTTTCCTGCTCCCTGTGTGTTACTCCTTGGGGTTGTATGTTGTCCCTCTGGGTGGCCTTGGCGCTGGGTGCTTGGGATGAGGGTGGGGTGGCTCCTGGGACACCTGGTGCTGGGCCAGCACACCTGCTGAGGCAGTTAGAACAGGGAAGGCCCCAAAGCTGGGCGGCCTTTTCACAGGCTCACATGGCTTGAGGCAGGCCTTGGAGATAGCTCATGGCCCAAGTTCAAACCTCAGCCCTGCCACATGTTGACCATTCACATCACTTCTCTTTTCTGTGCCACCCCTGTCAACTACAGGTGAGTTGTCTGGGGGATTGCATGGGTTACTGAAACAAAGTGCTTAGAGCTGTGGCTGGCACACGTGCATGTCCCATGAAAAGCAGGGGCTGTGCTTGTCCCTGTGGTGAGAAGGCCCATGAGCTGGGCTCAAGCCCCAGACTCCCTCAGTCACTGAATTAGTCAGGGTTCTCCAGAGAAGCAGAGACACAGAAGGCTGTGTTTGCACCTAGACAAAGGGTTGGATCACAAGGAGCCAGCTCATGTATGGTGGAGGCTGACAACTCCCAAGACCAGGGCTGGAGGCCTAGAGGGCTGGTTCTAGCCTGAGAGCCAGCAGATGGGAGGCCCGGGAAGGCCCAGTGCTCCGCTGTGAGTCGAAAAGCTTGAACAAGCAGACAAAAGCCACCTCCCAGCTGGATAGCCAGGCAGGAGGAGCCACCAGGGCTTCAGCTAATGGCATGAGGCTCCCCATGCCAGGGTGGGGGGCACTCTGCCTGATTAATTCCATGTCATGTCATCTGGCGACACCCTCACAGACACACCCAAACACTGGTTGACCCGATGTCTGGGCACCTGATGGCCTAGTCAAGTTGACGGAAAGTTCAGCATCACACCCACAAACATCAATCAACAGTTAACTACACTGTTGTGGGCCTCATGCTCCAGGCTTGCCTCAGTTTCCCTGGCTGCACAGAGAGGGCCCAGACACTCTGAGCTCAGCTAATGGCAGCACTTGCTGCCCTGATGGTGCAGAGCACAGACCAAGCTCTGAGTGGTCACAATTCTCCGCGGGGGCCTCCACTCCCTTCTTTTTGTGCCTTCTAGAACCGTCCAGCCCCCTCTGTGCACGTTGTGAGTGAGGAGTGTGTGTGTGGGTGTGTGAGGGGGAGTGGGTGCCTCTGTGTGTGTGTATGAATGCACACGAGTGTGAGTGGCTGGAGCCATAAGCCCACCTTGATTCATAGTTGGTTATTTTGACCCAAACTTGAACTCCTTATTTTCTAGTTCACTGGCCTTGATTTAAAAAAATTAAAAAAAAAAAAAAGAGAAGACAAGTCGTTTCCTGACTTTGAGCAAAAACAAGCCAACAAATAAACTTGAAAGAACTAAGGAAAGGCTCAGGGCAGTTTTGGCCACGCACAGTCCCTGGCAAATCAGAAACAAATGGTCCATATCTCTCTTGAATTACACACAGGCTTTAAATAGACAGTTGGGAATAAATCCTGGGGTGAGGTGAAGCGTCTGCCTCTAGGGCTGCCTTTTTTTGGAGGCAGTGAGCATCTCTCTGCTGTGATTCCTGGGTCTGGGGGCAGTGGGGACAGGAAGCAGTTGGAGGCCAGGAAGCTGCCCCTTCCCCACTCCCTCAGCTGTTCTGCCGACAAATCCATCCTGTCCTGCCACTCAGCAACCCTGAGCAGTGATGACACTGTGTCACTGTCCCTCCTGCCATGGTGACTGCAAACATGGCCGAGCCATGAGGCCCTGTCTGTCTAGGTGTCTCCCCACTGGACATCCTGCAGTTCCCTGGCAGAGTCCTTGGGCAGCCTATTCTCTCCTACCTGAACTCTTTCCCCTGCCTTTGTCCCTTGTCTCAGTTGAGTGGCTCTAGAAAGCAGAGCCTGAGGCAAGTATTATGTGCAAATGGCTATTTGGGGGGGGGGTAACTTCAGGGTAGCAAGAGGCAGGAAAAGGGAAGGGAGTCATGGAAAGAGGGGAGGTGATATAAGGTGACATTTCTGTGCTAGCCACTGTGGTCATGGGCTCCCAGGGCTACATGGGAGGAGGCTAAGGCCTTCCAGTCCTTTGGAAGCAGGAAGGGAAAATTCCTTTCATCTCTCTTCCCTATGTTCAAAGATCTGTACTTGGGGTGTGACCTTTGGGTTGTATCACTGGCCCCTTTGGTGCACACTTGGGGAACACAGGCTATACACTGTGGCCAAACCCTTAGACAGAATCAGGAACTGGTGGAAAGATCCGGAGATTTCACAGCCTGAGATGGGTCAGCCCCAGGCCTCACAGCCATAATTTGCAGGAGAGCACTGTTAGGAAAGGGAGGCTGCAGAGTGGCCAGGGGTCCAGGAGTTGTAGGTATCCACACAGGCTAATTCTCAGTGAGCCTCCCTGGCCAAGCTGCACTGGAACTAATCTTGCAGCTAATCAGCTCTTCTGGAACCAGGCTGTGCCGGCTACAGCAACAGAGCAGGAACATCCAGGCAGCCATGCCCTGCTCCTCCCTGGAGTGGAGGGAGTGCTGACCGGGCCGGAGAAGGTTCTGGTTTTTCTCAGTGTGTGTTCCTGCTCTTGGCATGTGGACAGGAGCTGTTGGTTAAGTACGTGATGAGTGGGATCAGGTGATCTCCCCGAGCTAGAGTTTAGGTCATGTCGTCCCTTCCTGGGAACTTCGCACTCCTCCTTGCTGATTTGGGATGAGACCAAGTTCTCAGCCTAGCACCGAAAGCTCCTGCACTACCCTTGCACGGGTGCACACACACGCAATGCATACTCACACACACACGTGCACCCACACATGGTGGAGGAGGCTGCCTCTCTGGGTGGGCTGTTCAGGACCCCGCAGTATAGGCCTGGCCATTTCATTTCCAGGCTGACCATGAAGACATCACATTGCTTCTTGGAGCTCATCTCCCTTTTCTAGAATAACACCTGGGAAGACAAATCTCTTCCCGCACCCCCAGCCCCTCTCACATGCCTTTGTCCAACAAAGGGTGACTTGGAGAAGTCATGATGGCTGGAGACAACCTCAGTAAGTGGCAGTTGGACACTCAAGAGGTTATCTGAATGCATCGTGCAGGAGGAAACAGATACATTTAACCCAAAGCAGTGGTTGCTGTTGGTGACTGGTGTCCTCCGGAGGCAGGTGTTGGGGGTTTTGGAGGAACAGCCTTTTGAGATGCCTGTAAGAAGTGGCACGTCATTGGTGACATTGCGGAAGTCCCAGGGGCATGCCTGGGAAGGGGACCCTGTGAGGACCTGACAATGAGTACAGTGATGGGACAGTCCCTCCTCCCCAGTTGTTTGCTCCTGAGTATTTCTCACAAGAGAAGCCCGAGGGGCTGCTCCGATGTGCATTGAGAGGCCAATCCAGGTGACACAGAAGCAGCTGACACTGGGAGGCGTAGCATTGCCCACCTTTCAAGAAAGAACTTGCCACCCAGGTGAGAGGAGGGTAGCCAACTGATGGCTTCCCACTGTGCTCTGGGGCAAATCTACCCAGAACATCCAAAGTTGACCTTATTTGAAGGCAGGGTCTTTGCAGAGGTGAGGTTGCACTGGGTGAAGGCAAGCTCTTAATCCGATGATGAGTGTCCACACAGAAAAGAAGGCCCTGGGACAACAAGGCAGAGACCAGACAGAGGTGGCCACGGGCTGAGGCTCACCCAGTATTGATGCTGTAACCAGAAGTCGGACAAGGCAAGATGGACCCTCCCCCAGAGGCACCTACACTGTGAACTGTAACCCCCGAGCTATGAGAGAGTAAGTTGGAATCACGGGGCTCTGTCATGTCTGTCTCTTCTTGTTTGGGGATCAGCCCAAATTAGGCTCCATTCCTGGGAGCGGCCCCTGCCCTGGCCAGGCCCTGCTTTGGGCTATCACATGTGTTTATCTTCCCTTCTTCTTTGCTAACCAGAGCTATCAAGGCAGCCTTGGAGGTAAGGGTCCAGGTACCGTCTGGGCTGCGGTTCCTGGGTGGGCCTGTCTGAGCAGGCAGCAGGTGGTGGGGCCTTCAGGGAACCCAGGAATGGGCCAGGCCCTTCAGTTGCACTTCAACCGAGCTTGGTTGCTTCCACTGGGTCAGGCTGCAGAGTCATGCTCAGAGTGGGGGAGGAGGAAAGGAAGGACACTCCAGAAGTATGTCCCCAAGTTCAGAGAAGTGTCCTTCTGGGGGACTTTCACCCTGATCTCCAAGCTTTGACACCTAACGTGGATGGAGCAGTGGCTGTTGCCATTACTGAAACCTACTGGAGAGGATTTGTGAGCAAGAAGTAAGTACTAGTTTTGCCAGTATCTTTGTCAAGCAGTCCGGGGGAGTAGCTTCACCATGGGGCCACTGCTCTGAAGCCAGGAAACATAGGTGCACCTGGTCCAGCCCCAGGGGTCACAGAAGGCTTCCCCAGGTAATGCTGAAACTTGATCTTGAAGATGAAGATGAAGTCTGCTGCATGAAGGGGGAGGAGGAAGGGCATTATAGGAAGAGAACAGCATGAATGATGGCCCAGAGGACTTCCTGATCTATCCCAGGATTGCCACTAGTGTCACCGGGGATAGGGGGGTTGTTGAGGCAGTGGTGGAATTCTATGGTCCAACTTGACTGGGCTACAGGATGCTGAGACATTTGGTCAAACTTTATTTCTGGGTGTGCCTGAGGATGTTTCTGGGTGAGATCAGCATCGGAATCTGGGACTCAGGAAAGCAGAGGGTCCTCCCCAGTGTTGGGAGGCCCCATGCAGCCCACCAAGGACCTGAGAGATGAAGGGTAGAGGAGGAAGAGATTTGCTTTCTCCGCCTGACTCCTGCCTGAGACATTGGGCGGCTCCTGCTGTCAGCCTGGGACTTACGGGGTCTCCGGACTGCAGATAGCACATCATGTGAGCCCTCAGTCTTGGTAATCGCAGGAGCTGATTCCTTCCAATCAATCAATCTCCCAATCTGCCTCTCCCTCCATATCTATATTTCTACCTATCGCTACTAACTCCTATTGGTTCTGCTTCTCTGGAGAGGGCTGGATCATAGCAATATTGAATATAAACAAAATAAAATGCAGACCCCTGGCCCACCCCAGGTCACTGGGTCGACACTACTGGTGCTGGGACCCTGGGTATCTGTACTTTAGCTAAAATGCATGTTCTCAGCCAACTTAGCACCAGGAACTCCAAATGCCACAGGTGGCAGCCAGCCCCTGAGCCTGAGTCTGACTCTTCAGGTGGCCACTTTAATATCCCTGAGCAGCCTGGGTGGGGTCAGCCGGCTCCCAGGGAGCTCAGCTGTGCCTGAGACCCAGGCTACGGAGGGCCATGTGTGTGCAGACGGCGCCCTTTCCCTATGCGTTATATGCAAAGTCCCCAAGGCTGGGGGAGGAGGCCCTTGTGCCCCCAGAGAGGGGCAAACTACCCAGGCCCAGGCCAAGGTCCCTGGAGGGACGTAGGGTAAGTGCAAGTGTCACCTCAGAATCCTTGTCCTTGTTGGCAGCAACTCTAGGTTGTGAGCTCAGGGCCCAACTCCTGCTGCTCGAGGCAAATGTTCCAAGAGCTCCAAGCCCTGGTTTCTGAAAGACTCTCCTCAACATTGATGGCCCTGCCCAGCCACCCCAGACCTCCTCAGACTCCCGCTAGAGTCCTGCCAGGCTGTCCTCTGGGCACCTTCCTGGCCTTGGTAAGGTAGGTGACATGTGGATGCAGCCAGTCTGACTGGGCACCAGCCACAGCCCAGGGGACCCAGCCATGTCCTTCCTGTTCCTGTGACCTGGAATGAGCAGGACCGGAGCTCGGTCTGGACATTCTCAGGATGCTCCAAGGTGACTTCTGGACCCAGGCAGGAGAGTTCAGGGGCTCTGAGGAGGCAGAGGGACCTCAGGGCTGCCAGGTTCCTGCCCCAAGGAGGAATCCCTCTGTTCACATGGGCCTTGGCCAGGAAGCACCAGTGGTGGCCAAGTCATGGCAGGTGGACGCTGCCCCAGGGTTTGGGGAAGTGCCTGTTTCCGCTTTCAGCATCTGAGGATGGGCCTCTGAGGGCTCCTGAGTAGCATTTCTCTCCTCGCCCCCCCTCAGGGGTGGGGTCACGACCAGGAGACATCTCTAAAAACTCCTCTTTAAAAGCAGTTTACACAGTTGTTTCCGATCTGGAATCCAGTCAGGGTTCTCCGGAGGAAGGCAGGATACTGCAGTGTCTCTGCCCTGGAGTCAAAGGATCTGGGCCCCGTCCTGCTGCTCAGGGGGCCTCGCTGTCAGCCAGCACTGCCCTTGCCTTACTTCTGTCCTCAGGCCCTGGCCGGCTCAGTCCTCTGCCCGGACAGCAGCTCTGCCCTCCGTGGCCCGATGGCCTGGTGCTTCCTCCTCTGCCTCACTGGGCCCCACCTTGCTGTGTGAGGCTGGGATTGGGGTCTGAGGTGTTGACCTCCAGTGGTCGGCTGGGTCTGAGACCAGGGTCCTGGGGGAGCACCTGCCCTTTAATGCCTCTATTTCCAGACAGAAGCCACATGTCCAATTTCTAACTCAGCAGGTTCCCTGTCCTCCTTTAAGTTTTTATTTCATTGAAGCAATATGTTTAGTGCATGTTTCAAAAGGTCATATCGTTCTCCCGCTTTATCATAAAAATCTATCCCTCTCCCTTCTACCCACCCTGAGCCCCATCCCTGGAAGTGGCTGCTGTCAACTTTTTAATCTGGTTT
The DNA here is from genome assembly GCF_027406575.1 of Nycticebus coucang. Lineage (NCBI taxonomy): Eukaryota > Metazoa > Chordata > Mammalia > Primates > Lorisidae > Nycticebus > Nycticebus coucang. The sequence continues at coordinate 85,066,183 of NC_069796.1, forward strand.
TGTTTTGGTTTTATTCGTTTGGTATTTTTCTCCGTATTTCCAAAAGGCATGCTTGTTCTGCCTTGAGTGGATTCTGAGAGTTTAGACACTGTGCCCTGATGTCCCGCCGTGGCAGATGAGCAGTATCTCCTCTCAGAGCCCCCGTGAGCCATTCCTCATCTCCCAGGCAGCACAACCCCCTAATTCCTATTCAATAGTAACATCCACGTATTGATTAAATCTTTTAAATCAGGCCCGGCAATAAGTCAATTCTTTACTTAAGTCATTATGGGGCCTCGGTCGTGTTTTCCACTCCCTCCCTATGGCAAGTCACAGTCCCTTTGGTGCTCCTTTTTACCTTTGTCCCCTGAGTTTGTGCTGCCTCAGTTCTCTACGTGCCCTTTGCTGATTCTTGCCTTCAACTTTTAGATAAAGCAGTGCTCCCTTTCATGTCACCCATCCTCCTCGCTGGAGACATCTGCTTTGGACACGTCCCCTCTCTCCTGCTCTCATCTGAAGAAATGTTCAGTCTCTTCCCCGTGAATCCATCCCGTGTCCTGGGGCCTGCTCGCTGTTTTGCTCCTGCACATGGTGGAGAACCCCCTTCAGGACATGGGTCTACTCTCTGAGTGAACTGAAGACTCCTGCCCATCTGGGGTGCTGGCTGGACACCGGGACTGGGTTTAGAATTCCAGGGGCAGGGGGAACTTGCTGGGCTTCACTCTCTTCCCGCTAACGGAGGCACCAGCTCAGAAGTTGGAATCCATTCTGATTCCCGATCCTTCCTTTCACCTGCTCCACCTTTCCTCTGAAAACTGCACTCCTGGTGCTGTGGAACTGCATGGTGAGGCATCCCTGGGCTGTGTGTTCACGCCTCGTGCTGGATGTTTGGAGGCTCTGGGACTCTTACTAGTAGTCTCTATTCTGGGGCATGAGGGTTGTTTCCTTGAAAGCTCCTTCCCCTCGTATGCACTGTCCTCTACGTCAGAAATGCTCCTGTGAGCTGCTCAGTCTCCTAAGGTTGCCCTGCAGTCTCATATCTCCCCATCTCTTCCCACTGGGTATATTCGTGTTTTCTGATTCTCCTGCTGCTGCGTGTCCTCCACTTATCTCTCAACTTCTTAAAAATTTCTTAAAATGCAGAAATTTTTAGGGGAATGAAGTTTTTCTTTCTTTTCTTTTCTTTCTTTCTTTTTTTTTTTTTTAAAGAGACATAGTCTTGCTCTGTTGCCTAGACTGGCATATAGTGGGGTGACCATAGCTCGCTGTAACCTCTCACTGTAACCTTGAATTCTTGGGCTTAGGCAATCCTCCTGCCTCAGCCTCCCCAGTAGCTGGGGTCACAGGTGTGAACCACCATGCCTGGCCAGTTTTTAAAAATTATTTTTTGTGTGTGTGTGGCAGGGGTCTCACTATGTTGCCCAGGCTGGTCTCAACTCCTGACCTCAAGCAATCCTCCTACCTCAGCCTCCCAAAGTCCGAGGATTATAAGTCTGAGCCACACATCTAGCCTGAATGTTTATTTTTATAGGACTATGTTCTTTCTTATTTTGTGAATCCATTATCTGCTGTCATCTCTTTGAGGGTCTCTCTTTTTCTTGGGGAGAGGGAGTCTCTCTCTCTCTCTTTCTGCTCCCACTTCCTTTTTAAGTTTATTTGAATGTCTGTCTTTCAAGTCACCTGACCTTCGTGGTCTCTGGCTCTGCTAAATTTAAGAGGTAGGTTCCATGACACACTTGCTCCAGCCACAAGGCCCTGCGCTGCCCCCCACCCCATGCCCACCCAGACCAGACATACTTTCTCTTTTTCTGGTCTTTTCAACGGGTTTGAAACATGCCAATACATTTAGACTCACGGCAGGTGCTCCATTAGCTTGAGTGTGTCTCCAGGGCCTCGCCTGGTTCTCGACACATAGCAGACACATGACAGACCCCGAGGATGCAGAACTAAGGGGAGACTAAGGGGAGAGTGCATTTCAAGGCATGGGCAAGGAAAAGTGCCAGAGAATTTGTGTTTCTTTTCTATGTAAGAGATAAAACCAGCATGTACTGGAATAATCATGGTTTGATTTAAGCAAATGTAAAAATCAGTTTACAGCTGTGTTAAACACAGTTTATTTATTTGAGAAATTGGTGTTTGCCTTAACAAGTCTGTAAATGGTTGCCTTGGAAAGCAGGGACTAGTGGTTCCGACCTCACAGATTTGAATGTGTCTATGTGTACAGAAATCTGCCCGATGTTGAATGTAATGTTTAAATGCATGGAAAAAAATCAATTAGCGTTCACTTCTTTGTTTTGTCCGGTTTGAGGTGCACTGGCTAATTGGGAGTTAACATGTATGGGGATGATTCAGGCCTTTTCTGTGTGAGCCCTGGGAGTAAAAGGTCTTGCTTCCAAGGCATAAAATTTCCACTCACAGTGCTGAGAGTTACAGGAAGGCTGAATAACAAATGCTGTTAGGAATTGGATTTTATTCTGAAGTACCAGTTTTTGTTTTTTGCTGTTAACTACCTACCTCTCTTCCCTGTGTGCTAATAGCTGGGATAAGAAAGTTTGACCCTGTTTACAGCCATTCATGTGGGCTCAGAGAAGGAGGGGCCTCTGTGGCTGTGTAGCTGGGGGTGCTGCGCCTGGCATTGGGGGCCTGCATAAGGGCTGGCTGGTGGGAGCTGACATTAGTGATCTCCTAAGGAGAGCCACGCCGCAAGGGGTACACAGAACTCCCGTGATCCTCAGAGTCTGCAGCCTAAGCAAAGGGTACATTGGCCCAACGGCTCTTGTGGGATGAAGGAGAGCTGAGGAGGGAGCCCAGCACAACTGTCAGTCCTGGGGGACCTGAGACCTGCAGCGTTGGGGGCAGGGGATCTGGGCTGGTCAAGAGTCGAGGGGCCCTCTGGGCAACTGGTCCCACCTCCTGAAGCATCCTGGTGCCCTGGGGTCAGGCAGGGGTCTTCCCAGATCCTGAGGGTGGCATTGAGTATAGCCTGCAGCCATCTGGTCTGTGGTCCCCACTCCCCTGGGGCCACGCAGGAGCCCAGGACACAGCAGAGCTGGATTTCCAAGCGAGAAAGCCAGAATGGAGTGCTTTTTTTAAAGGGGGAAACAGTTCATTTTTCTTCATCTCTGAGGCTGACAGCTTGCCATGTCCTCCAGGCCCAGAGCTCTGGTGGTGGAGGAGGCTGGCTCGGTCAGACGAATGGGCATAGGGCGGGGGTGGGGCTGAGCCAGACACAGGCCCTATAGTGAAGCTCAGAGAATACAGAGTCCTGGGTTCCAACTGTGAACTTCCTTGGTGAGCTGATTCACCAAGATATGTCCCAGGGCGCTGCATCCCAGCAGGTGCCTGGGGTCCAGGTGCACACCTATCTCAGGGCCCTACAGCTTCCGTACTTTCTCCGTGAATAGATATAGGCAACAAGGCTGAATTTTTTTGCAAGGCAGAAAGTGCTCAGAGGCATCCGATGGAGGAATGTGGCTCACCAGAGGGAGAGAGGCCCTGGGAGGACAGAGAGAGGACTCTCCTCCTGTGTGGAGAAAAAAGCAGAGTAAAGGTGAGGGGCGGGGCTGGCATCAGGATGGTCCTGTCATTCTTCTCCAGAGGAGACTGTGCAAGGAGGGGCCCCGAGAGGAGGTTCCGCAGAGCTGGGCGGGTGAGCAGGAGGTCGCTGGTGCTCCTCCGCTCTGAATTAGCTGACACTTAGGGTGACTCTACTTCTTGGACTCCCAGATGAGCACATCCCTGAGCCTCTGGATTACAGCCATCAGGAGCGCCCTGCTGGGCATACAGTCTGCCTGAGGAGCTGTGCAGTGTGGGCAGAGCTGAGAAGGGGCTCAGAGTCCGAGGTCCAGCCCAGCGCCATTCCTGGGTTGCGTTATTCCCTTTGTCCAGAGCATGCACCTCACTAGGCCAGCCCTGCTAGAGTTAAAGGTCCAGAATGAGCATTACTTCACATCAGCCCGCTCTGCTCTACCCAGCCAGCTGCGTGACAAGTCATTGTAGCTAAGTGGCTTGCAACAAAAAGCATTTCTTTCTTACTCAGGTGTCTGTGAGCCAGGAGAGCTTGGCTGCTCCAAGAAGAGCACAGCGGACCAGGCTCCAGGCTGAGGGCTCATTTTCATGCTGCCCCGTGTCTCTCCTCCCAGGGCCGGGGGGCCACCTAGGGCGTCCCCTCCTCATGGTGGAGCAGAAGCTCCCAGACAGATGAGCAGAAGCCTGAGCTGCCTCCAGGCCTGTGGTCAGAATGCTTATTCTGGTGTTTCCTTGTGCTCCATGGCCAAAGCCAGCATCTCTGGGGTGCCCCTGAACAGCTCTCTCAAGTCCCACCTACCTCCTTTGTGAAGATTCCTTGGATCCCAGGACAGGGCCAGGCAGCCCCTCTGAATCCTGAGCACTGCTTTTCATAATCCGACCAGAGGCTATGGTTGGTGCCCGCTGCTCACCTTAACACTGGACCCTTCTTGAGGTCAGGACTGCCTTGGTTCATTGCTGTCCCCAGAGTGTCAGCACAGAGTAAGTGCTTCATGAGGGATTAAAGAAGGAAGGAGGGAGGGAGGAGGAGAGACAGAGACAGGGAGCCATATCAGACTTGCACTTGGAGAGAGAGAAGGAAGAATGGAGTTTGAAAGTGGGGTCTGATGGTCTGATGTCCCGGGACCTGCACCTCGGCTGCGCTGCCCCTCGCTGCAGAGGGCTGCTCTGGCAGCCAGCAGGGGACAGAGCCAGACCTGCCAGCCAGCCCTGGCTTTGGGAGGTGGCCACTTCTGAAAAGTGCCTTGCTTTGCACACTTGCTCTTTCTTCTGCTGGGAATCTGAAAATGCTGACTCCGCCCCCCTCCCCACCACCACCACCACTCGGCCTTTCCCTCTTGTGCTCAGGCTCCCTAACACAGCCCGGTGCAGCAGATTGTGCAGGGTGGGGTGAGGGGCATCACATGGGGAGAATGCACCATGTCGTGGGAGCACCTGTTGAATGGAATGAAGCGGCCTGAAATGTGAGTGCATGGGCTCAGCACAAAAGCACCTGCTTTTATGGAGAAAAAGATGAGCCTGGATCTTAACACTTCTGAACACCTTTAAAAGAAGTAATTGCTTGACTGCAATTATTTTAGGAGGTTTAACTATCTGCATGGATGCTTTTTAAGAATACTTCTTGAGTTTAACATTCTACCCACAAATCCCAAGTGTGGGGGCCTTAGTGGTCTTCCCAGCTCAGGGAGATGGACAGTGAGCTCCACTGTGCCCCAGAGGGGGTCTCAGGAGACGGCCTCTGGCAAAAAGTCTAGCCCTGACAGGGAGGTGGGAAGCCCTGTTGCCAAGGAGATGGCCTCCCGGGGCTGCCTGTGAGCAGAGCCATCCCTCCGGTGAGGCTCCCATGGTGGCAGAGGCAGAACAGGGTGATGAGGGGGAGGAGGGGGAGGGAGGAGGGAAGGCGCGAGGGAGGAGTGATTTCTTAATGACAGGCACTTGCAGAGCCTCCAGTTCCTTAGGGACTAAATGGGGAAAGAGCTGTCTTTATCAGGTTCTTGCTGGATGAACTAAGAGATTGCAGGTAAAATGCTCGAGGCAGGAACCAGCACAGACTTAGTCCTCAGACGCCTGCGGTGGGTTCTTTGCTGCCTTTTCCAGGCCCTGGGAGCAGTTCCTCTTCTGACCCGGGGATAATGTTGGGGATGCCAACTTCAGACTTCTAGAGAAGCTTCCAGGGTCCACTACATGGCTATCAAAGCACTAAAACCGAGACAAAACCAAAACAAAACAAAAAAGCACACACACAAACCCAATCGAACCTGCCCAAGCCTCCCCGGATTGCGCCAGGGGACATTAGTGTAGGCAGACACTACAAGGAGTCTAGTTTATGTTTAAGGATTCAATTTGTAAACAAATGTAATTTGTGCAAATGGTAGGAAGAGAGGTGCAATGAGCACAAGCAGTAAACGAGTGAAGTTATTCTACGTGGCCGTGGAGGCGTGAGTGCTAGCATCTCAGGTCCTGATACGGTGCGGTTGGCAGCGTCCAAGGAAGTCCACCCCCCTTCCCCACACTCTGATGAGGACTGTAGGCCAGACTCAGAGGTCAGTGGGAAAGGGACACTTTCTAAGCCTCAAGAAAATGTCGCTAGAGTCCTTTGGAAGAAGAGGAAACTGAGGCACAGAGAGCCTAAAGTATTTGCCCCTGCACGTGCTCAGGGAGTAGAACTTGGATGCCCTCACATCAGCCTCTTCAAACCTCCACGACCACGTGCCAGCACGTCCCACCCTGCCAGAGCAGCCCAAGGTGTGCCCTCCCTGGGAGTTACAGAACAGCGCCCTGTAGAAAATCCCTCTGACTGTGGTACACATGCTTGGGCTTGGGGACCCTTTGGAACCTGGAAGGCAGGGCTGATGCTCTGGGTGGGCCGTGGCCAGTGGCCAGTGGGCAGGGCACACACAGCAGAACTGTCACACAGGATGGACCAAGTGAACGGAGCTAGTCAAACGGCCCTGAGCCCTGCCCCGGCTGTTACCTGAGTGCGGCAGTCAGGAAAGGCTGGTGGGATTTTGGTCTTAGGGCCACCTCTGGACAGCACGGTGGCCCACAGCAGCCACTTCCTGAAGCCTACCCCTTTCCTTAGCAACTTGACTCCAGGACACGAGGAAGATGAGAGAGGGTTGGATTAGTCCAGGCTTCAGGCTTTGAATTATTTATATGTCATGGGCTCAAATGCTTGAGTCTCCTCAGAAGACAGACTCCAGCTCAGCAGATGTGAGGCCCTGCCTCTGTCCGGTTGTGCTGACCAGTATAAACTCCCCGCCACTCTATGACACAGTTGAGATCAAATAACACCCGCCCCGTCATTCCTGCCTGGACGCCATGCTTGTCATCTCTCTTCTCAAAGGCATAAAGAGAAAACCATAGTGTTCCCTAAAGCCAAAGAAACCCAGTGGATTGCCCTCCTGGTCCACTCTGAGCAAAGCTGGTGGGAGGCATCGCTGTCAGCTGGAAGGAGGGTCGCAAGGTGGGTGCAGATCTGCCCCAAGCCTCAGCTAACAGCATAGACTCCACAGGTTGTCCTGGGTGGTGCCCACCTCTGCTGGTCTGGGCTAGGCGGACTCGGGCCCGCTGGGGCAGTGGGGGATTGCCCTCATGACCCTGAAGATGCCAGGGATCTGCCATGGACACCCTTAGCTTCCTTGTGAGTCTGGGGGTTGGTTTCCAGGACCGCATCCCTTTGGTGTTACTGCTTCTCACTGAGCAATTTAAATTCTGCCCTGGGTGTCTCGAAGAGGGTGGCAACCTTCAATCTGTTCACTGGAACAACTCTGGTGAAGGGCGGACAGTGCTCCGGACTCTCTCCCCCAGGGTCCTGGCATCTGTGAGTGAGTCTTGGTGGTGGACTGCAGGTGATTTTAATTTTCTCTGCTTTTTTATGTTTTCCCAAATTTCTACAATGGGAATAGTTTTTATAATCAGAAAAGGAAAAGGCAAAATAAAGCTTCTGCCTGCACGTCGGTGGTGTGGGGGTGACTGAGGTCCACACATGCTTCCCTCATTGTGGGAGAGCAGGGCCTCTGCACCAAGCCTGCCCACTGGGGAAGGGGGCAGGGGCTGGGACCGCCTCCTGGGCCTGCTCCCCACTCTCCCAGTGCTCTTGACTCAGGGCAGCTTCTCACCCTGTGTTGCCCCCAAGTCTAGAGGAGCCACCTACCGGACCTCCCCACAAGATCCTGCCTGCTGCTGACCCAAGGCACTCTGCCTCTTCCCAGGAGGGGGCTGGGCTCCGGGACAGAAAAGGCCCAGCTGACCCACAGCCTCCTGGATCGCCCCGGGCATGGTGTGAAACTTTCACACCCTTTGTTTCCACTAGTCCTCACTGAGGTCCTGGGAGGTGACACCCTCCCTTTTCCCCTCAGAGGAGGGCTCCAAAATTCAGGCTAGGTGGTGACTCTCCCAGGCCCCCACCATGGTCAGGCATGTAAGCCAGAGGCTCTTTGCCCTCAAAGGAGTTTCATCACCTCTCCCTGCCTCTGGCCCAGTCTCAGAAACCAAGCCCAGGCATGGGGTGGGGACACAGGAGAACACAGAAGAGATTTCTGACACCCTCAAAAGAAAAACCAACCTGGGCAGAAGCTTTTCCCTTCTCGGAGAACTTGGCCTGGGTGCCAACCACAGGTCTTGCTACACCTTGCCTTACACAGGGCTGTCTGTAAAGGTGCACCCAACCACACTGAGCTGCTCCGGGGCAGGGTGGGGAACAGCTGCCCACTCAGCTCAGAGTGGGCATCCAGATGCCTTAGTGCTAAGACCATCGCATCCTGTCCATCTCCTAAGGTCCTGGAGGCAGTGTCCAGAGCCCCTGTGGTGACCCAGCCAGCTGCAGAGGCTGAGTGCAGAAAGCTCTGGCCTCACTGGGTCCTCAGTTTGTGCCTCTGAGCAGGCACAGACGGCATTGTCTCTCCTGTGGCCCATATGAGCAAAGCCCACCCACTGCACACTCACTTATCCACTTACTCGCTAGCATTTCCTGGTTACCTTCCTGGTCAGGGATGGATGAATAAAGCACAGGCCCTGCTCTCTCCCAAGACCCTAGAACATCCATGGCTCCCATGTTCTTTAACACATGCCCTGTTCTCAATGCTGGAGAAATCCTTTTGTTTGTTGTTGATCCTATGTCCTGTATTTCAATCACCATTTAATCTAACCAAAGCTTGGGCCTTGATGAAATTGATTTCAAAGGAGAAGGAAATAATATTCCATTAAAGTCACCAAAAAATTGATCATTCACTTTCTGTGCGATCTCAAGAGTAGAGATGCTGATGACCGTTTAGACTGAATTTCCATCCTCGTGCCTCGAGGTTTCCCATCAATCCCAGGGCAGCAGCCACCAAGACTAGATGCCAGAGAGACGGCAGGCAGATGAATATTGGAAGCTTTGGGATTTCTGAGCACAGTCTTTCATTTCCAACATTTTTCAGCTGACATGCTTCTTGCTGTATTCCTCCTTATAAATCAAAAAGCTCAATTACTGAAGTCCCAAGTGCAGCCACAACTGGGTCTGGCCCTCCAGGAAGTCCCAGATAGGGCTCAGATTGGGCGACCCTGAAGCCTCACCTCTCCCTGAAGGCTGCACACTCTTCCACCCACTCCCAGCCTCCCTTCACACTGCCATCTCCTGCTCGGGGGGTGGGGTTCCTCCTCTGGCTTCCGTGTCAGACCTGACTCGTGTTATTGTGGTCCCCAAGGACCAGCAGGCACCCAGGCACTCTTCCTCCTATCTGGAAACACATGAGGAGGGCTTGTGTGGCCCAGTTCTTATGTGTTCCACCCCGGCCCCACCCTCTGTCCCCTGACTCTCACAGTTGCCCTTGGCACCTGGGGCCACTCTGTTCTCCCTTCAGTCTCTGAGGATAGGGACTGAGGGTATGCTCTGAGCTCAGCTGGGGCAGGGGCTCAACTGTGCCTCCTCAAACCCAAATAGCTCCCAGTTTCCCCAGCAGAGACATCCTCCTCTTGGTTCCCTGGGGTTTGGCAGTACAGCTGACCATTTTTACATTTCCATTGACACTGGTAGAGCAGGTGTGCTAAGGCATTTAAAAAACAGCATGCTGGTGCAGATGTTGGAGGGCAAGGCTGTATGGAAACTCTCTTGAGAGTTGTCTATATTTTCTGCTCAATTTTTCTATGAACTAAAAATTGCCTTAAATGCATTTGAATAGACACGGGTCATTGCGAAAGTTTTGAGATACACAAAAATCAAGAAATGCAAAATCTACATGGACAGAAACCAGTGAAGCCCTCCCAGCAGCACACATAAGCCAAGCAAGGTGAAACGTGTGAGGATGAATCAGAGAAGACGCCGTCGACTATGTTTCTTGGCAGTGAAATAATGGTCCATAACACAGTCTGTCTCAAACTCTCATAGTCACATACACCCACGGTAGAACTTTTGTGAGCTGACCACCCAAGGGACTGGTAACAAACCAGTTAGCATACAGAGCTGGTCAACATAAGGAACTAGGCCTACTGTACTGATATGTACATGTGGTGTATGTTTGGTCTATGAAAATTAGGTCAACTTAAGGAGGTGGTCAGTGTAGGGAGGTGGTCAGTTATGGTCTACTCTCTGTATGTATACAGCACAGTCCCTGCTTCAGCCTGCAGCCCCCAGTTTGCACTGATCTCCAGGAGACATTATCTTTTCCCCCAACAGCCGAGAGTAGAGCAGGATGTCACACGCTTTGGTGCACAGATCACCTCTGACAGAGCCACACAGGGCCACCCTGAGGTTGGAGACTTGCAGCTACAGCACCTGGGGCCATGATGGGATGAGAAGGAGTCAGAACTTGGCTCTGGAGCACAGCCCTGGGGTGTTCATCAGTCCCTCCAGCCTCAGAGGAAGTTAGCACCAGGGGAGTGGCCGGCTCAGGCTCCAGCAATCTCCAGGGCTGCTCTCCTGCCCACGCTGTGCTACCTATAGTCAGCAGCCCATGAAACCCTGTCCAACGACCCCATCACCCCTTTCAGGGTTAACAAGCAAGTTCATCCAGCCAAGTGTCCTTGCCCTTTGCTTAGGGAAAGAGGCGAATCACAGTTGAGAAATGAGATGCCTGTGCTGTGTTACTCTCAGGGTGCCCAGGTCCATGTCCTTTGCCATATGGCCGAGGGGCCTGGGCTCATCCTATGACCTCTGCCAGTCCTGACATAGACACAAGTGGGAACCAAGGGGCCAACAAACAAGATCAGAAGCAAGTCCTGGGCTAAGCAGGATGTTCCCTCAGGCTGTACAGGTCTGTCCCCAGGGGCATCGCCTTGCTGTTAATCAAGTCCTTGCTGGGGCGGCACCTGTGGCTCAGTTGATAAGGCGCCGGCCCCATATACCGAGGGTGGCAGGTTCAAACCCGGCCCCGGCCAAACTGCAACCAAAAAATAGCCGGGCGTTGTGGCGGGCGCCTGTAGTCCCAGCTACTCGGGAGGCTGAGGCAGGAGAGTCGCTTGAGCCCAGGAGTTGGAGGTTGCTGTGAGCTGTGTGAGGCCACGGCACTCTACCAAGGGCCATAAAGTGAGACTCTGTCTCTACAAAAAAAAAAAAAAATCAAGTCCTTGCTGGTCTCTCCGAGAACACACATGGGCGATTGTGGCTTTGAGCTCTGCCGTCTCTGATTCTGACTCTAATGGCCTGGGATTCTAGGGTGCTCTGCCCCTATGATAATCTCTGATTCTAGATCACAGCCTGAAGCAAGATTCCATTCTCTGGCATCTGGAATTCTGATTCCCAGGGGTCTGCTTGGCTGGGATTCTGTGCTGCACCGAAGGCTCCCTAAGGAAGGGGCGAAGCTGCAGCTGCCACCAGATCCAGGACCTGGCAAGATTTTCTGAGAACAGTGCTCACGATTGATTTCTCATTTTATCAAATAAGGGAAAGCCACGAGCTTCTTCAAACTTCATTTGATGGTAATGAGGACCTGCCCTCGTTTCTTGCAGAGCTGTGGCTGCCAGCCTCAGATGGAGGGGCTCAGACACAACACTTGTCTGCGGCCTGGGGCTGGGGCTGGATCAGAGACGGGGGTGCTATTTGTGTTGGGGTGCTGGGAGTACCAAGCAAGGAGGGGTCTCTCTGGCCAGGAAAAGAGCAGTTGTTGTTTCCAAGGAAATTTCACCTGCACTTTTCCAACCATCGGTGGGCTGTTTTGCATCTTGTCTCCAGAGCACAAGGAGAAAGAATTTTGTCCCTGAACTTCTTGAGAACAAAGAGGTCTCAACACAGGAAACAGAGATGGGTGCCTATTTCTGGGAGCAGGCCCACAGAGGAGGGGCCATGCCCAAGGTGGCAGTGGCTGACTTGCCACACTGGCCATGAGCGGGTCCAAAGCCAGGAGGCTGGCAGGACGGTAGGAGCTGCTGGCCAGGCGGACAGGCTGCCCCTGATCTGAGCGAGACAGATCCGAGTGAAAGGACACTGGGGCTGTGTCTTCTCCAAAGGGGCAACACACAGACCAGGCTGAATTTGTGATTCCCGACTCACCTACTAACAATCCGATCTGTAAAATGGGAAAAATCCCTTATGGCCGTGATAGATGAGAGTAGCCTGTCTCCACTTATTCTCTCCATTTAGGGCGAGAATAGCCTCATTTCTCCATTTATTAGCAGTGAGTTTTCAGGGGCAGCATAAGCTTGGACACAGTGGGACCCAGGAAGCCCTGTATCAATGTCGGCTTGGACATTCCCTTGCTGTGTGTCTTTGGGCAAGTTTCTAAACCTCTCTGGGCCTGTTCCTTGTCAGTGAAATTGGGATAGTCATAATATCTACCTCCGAGGCCTGGTTTGAAGAACGAGTGAGTTAAGGCACATAAACAACAGACTCTGGCCTAAGGTAAATGGCCAATAAATATTAGCAGGTTCCTGACGATAGCCTCTGTGGTTTGTAAGTGGTGAAATTCACAAGGAACATCCTGATGCACAGCAAACTGTAGGTGTTCAGTAAGTGTGCATTCCACATGGAGGGGCACTGGCCCTCCTGGAGGACACCTACTTGCCTGAGAGGGCAGCTGCCCAAGGGGGTGGGCAGACCCTCAACAGGGCTTTTGGGCAGGGATGATGCTCTAACTCAGGCTGGCAATATGGACTTCTGAGTGGAGCTAGAGGGAGCAGCCTGATCAGTGGTTACTTTCCTGGGGAAGGTGAGGCTGTAGCTGGGGCCCCAGCAGCTTGATCCTCAGCCCACCTGCCAGTGGAGGTCCAGGTACAGACGTGGTATAATACGGACTGACTTGATGCTTCAGAAATGCCACCGCCCAGGGCTAGGCAGAGGGGCTTGCCTCAAATTTAGGGGAAGAGAGTAAGCTCATGACCTGCTCCCCCACTCCCTCCCCACACTGCTCTGAGACAGAACACTGACAAGTGTCCTGAGCCTCCCAGGCACCGCTCCACAGAGGGACTTGGGCCCTGCAAGAAGATCTTTCCCTCTCCAGACATCTCTGTGCCCCTTCCCTTGAGGAAAATGAGACTACTTCATGTTTTAAAGTCAGATGTTTGCTTTTCCTAAAAGCTTCAAGAGAATCTCTCTCTCTCCCTTTAAAAATTTTTTTTTGGAGGAAATTTGGCAGCTCAAGCATTTCTTCTGCCTCTGGGGGGAGGGCTCCAAATAATGAAATGCAGCCAGGAGCCTGGGGCTGTAGTCAATGGGCCGTTGGATATGCCAGAGCCCGGTGACAGGGACAGCAGAGGTCTGCCACCAGGAGGCAGGAGGGCCATTGCCCACATCTCTGGAGAAGGGTTCCCTGAGGTGACATTCAAGTCACACCTCAGGGCCAGGGCACAGCAGCTGTCATGAGTGTGCGCATGTGTGCATGTGTGTGTGTACATGTGTGAGTTACTTGCATGTGTGGGGGGGGCACGTGGGGTGGATTATGTAAAAGACTTCACAGTGTTCTTTCAGAAGCCTGAAGATTCACCCAATCATTTTCATAAAATTTGGTTTAACAACTTGGCACTAATTCTTACCCCCTTAACTGAAACACTTTGGAAAAACCATGTTGCCATTGTGCTCAGCAGGGCGAACCCAGTTTGTACAAAGTGATGCAGTGGCAGGTGGTTTTGAGCACCCCTGTTTGCCAGACACTGCCCTGGGCTCCCTGGAGAACACCCCAGCCACAGCTCCCATCCCCAAAAGGGAAGAACCAGCCCACGGGCAGATGGGCACAGGTAAGAGTGGTCACCAGGACAGGCTGAGAGCTCAGCAGCCCACCTCCTCCCAGGCTCTGTGTAAGGCCCCCAGCAAGAGGGGGCCAAATGGCCTTGGGCCAAGCTCCACAAAATTTATATTCTGTGGCAGCCAGACATGGAAACCAAAGAACAGAACCTGTACAAGCTGTGAATGCTCCACACATCCCAGCTTCTGATGCTGTTGCCCTCAGTAATGTCAAGGTTCCACTGACATCCCATCAGGCTTGAGACCTATGCCCAGCCCTCCCAGGCCGACCCTGAGCTGGCTTGAAATTTAAAATCAGTGAAGAACATATAGATTATTACAACAATGTAAACACTGTCCAGAACAGGGCTTGTCCATTCCATTGCCCCTTTGTTGAAACCACTGGGAATTTGAAGGAGATTCCAGTAACCCCAGAACAAATGGTTCCCTTACTCATCTCCAGTAATTGCCCAAGAATATATCACATTTTAATTGTTCTCCAACTCTCCTGTACAACTTCTTGTTTTCTTGGAGCTTTTAATGATATTTATTTTCAGGAGTGTTTTTTTATTATATAATTTCCTCCTTCAAAATGGTTGTTTCTCCATTATAACATTCATCCTATTCCATCTCCCTTTCCCCCAAAGACCTCTCTGCAGGCCCTGTTGCCCGCTCCAGTGTGGACGGTGGGCCTCAGGCCTGGTCAGGCCCTGCTGGGCCTTCTCCTCCCTCCACAGGGAGTTGGATCTACTGATACTTGGCTGTATCTACATCTTCTGCTTGGTTTTGCTTCCTGCTTCTGCTGGATTACATCCTTAAGTAACTTTCTAGCAATAGGTACATGAAAAGCAAACACTTCCATTTTGCATTTCTGAATTTTTTTTCTGTCCTATTACTTGACAGTATTCTGAGTGTAGAATTCTAGATTGAACATTATTTGTCCCAGAACTGCGAAAGCACAGAAGCTTACCCCTTCGAGAGTCAAGTCACTAGGAAGATCTTCAAAGTCCTTCTGACCCTCATTCTTTTTGTAGCCTACTTTTTCTTTCTTTCTTTTTTTTTTTTTTCTGGAAACTTGACAGCCATCCTTGGGGGCCTGAAATTTAGCATGATGCATATGGGTGTGGGCTCTTTTCTTCCTCCATCCTGGAAAGGTACTAGAATTGGAAAATTCATGACATCTGCTCTGGGTGAGTCTCTTCTGTTCCTTCCTTGGTAATCACTCCCCTCTATTTTCTGATTTCCTTTTGGGGGGCCTACTATCAGTCAGCTAGTAGGCTCTCTAGTTCGGTCTTTTTATTTTACAATTTCTTTTTTTTTTTTTAATTTAAATTCCGAGTTTTCTCAATTCTATTGTCTATATTCTATGTTGAAATTTTCATTTTGGCAATTTCATTTTCAGTGTTATTTCTTGTTCTCTGATGGTTTCTATTACCATCATCTTATGATTATATGGTTTTCAGGAATCCTCTAGGCACATTAATAAAAGTTCTTGTTTGTAGGTTTAATATATGTAAAGTTGCTTCAATATCCCTGATATCCTTCAATATCTAGACTTCTGGAGTCAGTGCTGCTTTTCAGGCTGCTGGTTCACCTTTGGTGCCCGGGACCCTGGAGATCGCTTCCTGCTTAAGAGTGGGGGCCTACACAGCAGGTTGGAGTGTCCTGTGCTGTCATCTGAGTGGCTCTGTTTGGCATCTCCTGCAAGCTTGGCTGTAAGGGAATGGTAAGAAGCCTACTCTCTGGCTGGAGTGAGGAAGGCTTTATTTGGGGTTCTCTGGTGTCCACCAACAGTTGTTTGGCAAATATTACCCAGAGAAACAAGCTGCCTTCTGCCCTAAGTCAGGTAGTCGGGCGTGGAGGGGGGCTGCTGTCCCCTTCCAGCCCTACCTCTCATACCACCTGCGGGCTCTGAGTCCTCTCATAGAGACACCAAGCTACAGGTTTCTCTTCTGTTCTCAGACTGGAGAATTCCCCGTCCCATTCCATTCCCTGATCCAGAACTTTGTTGACATCATCCATTCCTTGTCTGTGCCCCTCTAAGCCTCGGCTGCTGTGGAGGGGTTGTTCTCACCTGGGTTTCTGTGTAGTATCCTGATGGGGGCAGGTATAGTGCCTGGATGGCTGCCCACTGAGGTCTAGATGAGCAGGAAGGATGTGATGAGACTCACATTTTAGGGAGCCCTAGAGGCCACTTGGAGAATGGGCTGGAGAGTGGAGATGCCCAGGGTGAGGAGGACTCCAGGGCAGTGAGGACAAGGCTGATGATGACTCTAGAGGGGCTGTCACATGTGATGGCTGTGAAGCCAGGATGTGGCCTATTACTCCCCGCTGGCCCTGTGCCCGGGGCCCAGTGGGTGTAGAACATGCTGAGGAGACGAAAAAGGAAGGGGGGGGAGGCCCTTACACATGGAAGGCGCAGCTGCAGAGTGCCGGGCGGGAGGTGAGTAGAGCTGCCCCTGCCATGGAGGATGGTCCCTGCTCACCCCCAGCCATGCCCGCTGCCAGTGCAGTGGTGCCTGCCCTGGAGAGGCACCTGCCTGGTTTGCTCTGGGTGGCTTCCCAGAGGCCAGCCTCAGGGAGGCCCTCGCAGCACCACAAATGTGGTGAGCTGAGAGGCAGCATCCGCCCTTGTCAAAGAGGGTGGGCAGGGCCTGGATGAGTGGCTTGGCCTAGAGGTTGAGGCCTCCAAGGTGGAGGCTCAAGGGGCAGTGTGTGGCCTTAATGCCATCAAAGGAGGGCTGGGCCAGACCAGCCTTCAGGGCTTCTGTGCAGAGTGGGCACACGAGGACAGAGCTGACTTCCTGGGGGTTGTGGGAGAGCTGTGTCCCCCAAAGTTTAGGTCGATGTCCTGATACCTATTGACTCTAAGGTGTAAGGTTGTAATTAGCTATGGGCTTAAACTGGAGTAGGGAGGCCCTATTATGATGTGATGGGTGTCTTCATATAAAGAGGACATCTGGACACAGGTGTGCAGAGAAAGAACAGCACGTGGAGAGGGAAGCAGAGACTGGGGTGAGGCTCCTGCAAGCTGGGATCGCTAAGGATTGGCAGCAGCCACCACGGCTGGAGAGAGGCCTGAATGGAGTCTCCCAGGCAGCCTGGGGAGGAAGCAGCCAGGCTCGCTGCTCCCAAATGCCCTGTGTGGCCCTCAGATAGGTTGTCATTGGTGACCTGACATATTCTTCCCTGTGCCTGAGCTCCTTTCCAAGATATGAGCTAGGACCACAGACCAGGCTGCAGGAAGGCTCTGTAGGCACCTGTGATTTAGCAGAGATCATCCTCCCTCAGCCTTGTCCCCAGGCCCCACCCTCCCCCAAGGAGAGAAGGGAGAGACAGGCTATCCAGACAGTGTGACAGCTCTTTGCCAACAACTCCCCTAATAGCTTCCCCTACCCTCCTTTGCCAGAGTACTTGGCCCATATGCCTCTGGTGTGGGAACAACTCCCAGAAACCCAACAGAGCAGCAGTGCCAGGCTGGGAGGGGTCACCGCGTCCATCTCTAGGCTCCTTGCCCCAAACAGCCTTCTTAGGGAAAAATGGCCTTCCCATTTTTCCAAGATGTGTGAGAATCAGAGGTGAGACAAATAGCCACTGTAATTGGTTACGGAAGAGGATAAGTGGTCCCTCTCAGTGCTCCACCATCAGCAACAGGCAGTGCTCCACCATCAGCTACAGGGACAGAAGGCAATTACTCTTGTAATTAACCACTCTGGCTCTAATTTCATGACCCATCACTTAGGATCTTTGTACTTCCACAATCAATGATCACCATGGGACCAACACTTGGGATGGTGACCTCATCAGCTCCAAACCACAGGGCAGGGGGAGAGTTTGGTTTGGATATCGGGCACTTGAAGTTCGAGTCCCAGCCATTGTCTGTGTCCCCGGGCCCATCACCTTCCTCCCAGGGCCATGTCATCCCTCCCCAGCCCAGGCAATCAAGATGATGGACAAGTTGAGCAGAGGCAACAAGCCCTTTTGCAGGGTCCCTGCATGAAGTAGGGGAGGAGGTGGGGCCGTTTGTGCTCTGTTTGGGGGCTCCAGGAGCTCTACAAACCGGGGTTCTTGGGTAAATCCTGAGACTTTGAGAAACAGGGCACCTTGGACATGAGGCCCCCACAGGTCTGGCAGTGTCATGAGTCCCTCAGTGGCAGTGCCACTGAGATCTGTTGCCCTGTTAGTGAAGAACATTACTCTCCGGCCCAGCTTGAACCTTGGAGAAAGGCCCAGACAATGCCCAGATTCTACCTTGTGGGGTCCTGACATCCAGCAGGGCCGCCTGCTGCTACCGAGGGTTCCCTGCCTGGTGTCTCCATGGTTGCGGTAACGATGCTACAAAGCAGCAAACATTTCTCATCCCACAGATGGGCAGGTCAGGAGTCCTGTGGACTCTGCCTCCCCCAGCCCAGGTCCCACAAGGCTGGAATCTAAGTACCAGCTGAGTTCAGCTCTTGTCTGTGGGGGTTTGGGAGAGAATCTGTTTCTGGTCTTAAGCAGGTTTGTGGCAGAATCCAGTTCTTTGAGTTCATGGTGGTGAAATTATGAATCACTTCGTCTGGGCCACAGTACCCAGATATTTGATGAAATGCTGTTATAGATATTGCCATGAAGGTTAATTTTTTTAGAAAAGATTCAGATTTAAGTCAGCGGATTTGAGCAAAGCAGATGAATGCCCATAATGTGGGTGGACCACATCCAATCAGTTGAAGGCTTAAAGAGAAAAGACTGACCTCCCTGGGGAGGCAGAGAGGAAGACAGGACTCTGCCAGCAGCCACCCTGGGGCTACAGCTGCAGCCTCAGCTCCTCCCAGCCTGCCCTGTAGACTTGCCAGGCCTGAAATCGCAGGAGCCAGTGCCTTAAAATAAATCCTGCCCACACACACATTCCTCTCTCTTTCTTTCTAAACACACAGACACACACACACACACAAGCACACACGCACATCTGGTTGCGATACTTGGAAGATGGCGGACCAGAAATATGTCCCTACTAGACCACTCCCAGCAAAGCAGGGGGAAGAAAACCCCATCATCTCCAGTGGGGGGAACTTACCTGGAATCATCACTCTGGGGACACACTGAGACACTGGTAGACTGCAGGAGCCAGCAAGGAGGCCAGGAGCTGAGGACAGCCGGCATTGAAGCTACGATATCCCCTTTCTTTACCTTATATAATAGTATTTTTAAATCTTTATCTATTTTTATTTGTTTTCTTTTCTACGAATGCTGGGAGTCACGACATTGGTCTGGCTGGGAGGTCACAGCAGTGGTCCAGCTCACAGAGGCCACAAGCTCACTGTCCAGGGTGTCCTTCCAGCTTTGGTGTTTGGAAAGTCAGTACTAGCTGGTCCCCACCTGTGACATACTGCTGAATTTTTCCTTTTCTTTTTTTTCTCTCTCTTTCTATAATTGGAGGAGATGGGGAGGAGGAGATTGCTTTTTCCTGGACTGGTCAGGAGCTCCAGATTTCGAAAGACCCACCAAGCCCAGCACCCCCAAAGTCCTGGAGTTGCAGATATGGACATAGCACCCTGCCGAACAACACTATTTCTCCTGTCACTGTCTTCGTGTTCTTCTTCTTGCCTTTTCTCCGTTTCTTTTTCCTCCCTCCCTCCCTTCCTTCCTTCCTTCCTCTTTCTTTCTTTCTTCCTATTCATTCTTTACCCTTCTCTTTCTTCTGGCCCTATATTAAGAGGCCACTTCAATACCTAAGGTCAAAGACAAGGCAATTCAAAGTGAAGAAGGCTGTGAGAAGGAAAAAGTAGGGGAAAGAAGTGAACAAGAAGAAAACACACATGAGGAGGAACCAACAGAAAAATTCTGGCACCATGAATAATCTGGTTGCAAGTGACAGAAACCAAACAAATTGGCTTGAGCAAAATACTTTACTGGATCATGGCATGGAAAAGAGGGTAATCCATGGCTTCAGGCACAGCTGGCTCCAGGGACTGAAGCACGTCCCCAGGACTTGGTCTCTCCAACTCCTGGTTCTGCTTTAGTCTCAGAAAAGCTTATGCTGCCTGGATGCAGGAACAGCCCCCAAAGGTCTCCCTCTCTGGTGAGGAGAACGTGCCTCCTGCCCAATAGTTCCAGATGAAGACCCGGAGGGAAGCTCCTCACCCTACATTGGGGGGTGTTTCCTCTCTGAGACTCCCTCCCTGGGCCTAAGGGACGGTGTGCTCTAAGTGGCCAGCCCTAGTCGCCAGCCCTCCTCTGGGGGGGGGATGCACTCAGTGGGAGGGCAGACAGCAGGGAGAGGTGGGCGCCCGGAGAAGAGCCCAGGGGCTTGCAGCAAAAATGTGTTTAATCTTCCCATGTCCACTCTTTTAAAGACAGGGAGTTGTGCACACACTCCCTAGTTTCCCTCCCTTCTGCATAGTAGGCAACATACTGTTTGTGCTGGTTTGCCCTTACCCTTCGTTCACTGACCACCGTAATCTAGAAATCCCGTAGTACACTCAGCAAACTACCGGAACACATTATTCCCAAATAGGGATGTAAAAATGACACTTAAACGTACAACAAGACAACTTCAGAGTCCAGGCGGGTGGCTGAGGGCACACAGCAGCAGGGGACAGAAAGAGCTGAGGGGAGGGCCATGCTGCCGAACTGCCCATGGATAGAGCAGTGCCCTGGGGGTGGCAGTGCGGGAGGGGAGGCAGGATAGGGCTAGGCCTCAAGGGCCAGGAGGAAGCCTGGTGACACCAGACAGGAGGCAGAAGCAGCAAGCTGTGGCAGAGAATCGCAGCCACAGCCTGCCCGGGGCCTGGCAGGCAGGGAGTCCTCTCTCAGACCATACTCCCCTTTCTGGAGCAGATGGGGACAGGAGTGGTCCTTGAAGCAGCCATACAGGGCAGGGACAGCTGGGGTGGGGGTATCTGGGGGCAAACAGAGAGTAGCCGGAGTGCAGACTTGCTCTCCAGCCTGCAGGGAAGGATTTCACAACCTCCATGACGAAAGTCATAAAACGCTCCTGAAGACACAAAAGAACACTTGAAATAGAACAGTTAGGACGTTCCAAAGTCATCGAGATGTCAGCTCTCCCTGATTTAGGGTATAAATTTAATGCGAGCCTAATAAAAACTCCAAGGAGCTTTTCTTTTAAATAGAGCTAGAATTGATCCTGAAGTTCCTATGGGAAAATAAACACGCAGGAACCGCTGGGAAAAGAGGAAAAACAAGTGCTGGGGGCTGGAGGGTGGGAGCGAGGCGCAGCCCAACCAGGTATTAAAACACACGCCTGGCCTCTAATGACAGCAATGTGCTGATGACACGAAAATAAAGAAGGGGAGCCGGAGAGGAGGCAACGGGAACAGCCCGCTGTAGAGGCTTGTGGGTGTCTCAAATCATTGCAGCTGCCTTGACTTTGCAAATAAAATGGCACTGGGACAACTGGAAACCCATATGGAAGAGATGAAGTTAGATCCTCACCCCAGGCCCCAAA
Source organism: Nycticebus coucang (assembly GCF_027406575.1). NCBI lineage: Eukaryota > Metazoa > Chordata > Mammalia > Primates > Lorisidae > Nycticebus > Nycticebus coucang. Next base: position 85,087,272 of record NC_069796.1, read on the forward strand.
TCCACTCAAGTTGGTTCAGAGACCTAAACAGCAGAAGTTTAAATATACAAACACTAGACACACGTGAGTGAATTCCTCGACCAGAAAATGTAGAGAAGGCTTTCTGTGACTTAAAAATCCAGATACGATGAAAGAAAACATTAATGGTATTAGCTATAACAGACAATTTTTGCAAGGGAAAAAGTAAGCAAAAGACAAAAGAACTAGGAGAAAATATTTGGAACTTACTCCATGGATAAAGGCTAATGTCTCCAACACACAAAGAACTTTTACAAGTTGAGAAACATTAACACAAAACTATGGGCTGCGCTGCCCTGGTCCTCTGAGTCCTACAAGGCTGCCTCCCCAGCGGGGTGTTTTGTTAAACTTGTGACTATTTGACAATTGAAGAGATGAGACGAGCTTTCCCAGCGGGGCTGTAGTTTGCGTTTCTCTTATATGAGGGAAGCTGATGGCCTTGTCACAGTTCTAAGGGTCATTTTTACATCCCTATTTGGGAATTTTGTGTTCATGTAGTTTGCTGACTCCACTATGGAATTTCTAGATTGTGTTCGTCAGGGAAAGAAGGCTACGTGCAAAACGGCACAAACAGGATGGTGCCTGTGGGGCAGAAAGAGGGAAATCAGAAAGTGCGGGTAGGATTGCCTGCGTCTGAAGGGGCAGAGAAGGAAGAATAAAGGGCAGGACCATCAGCTCCCCACTAGGTGTGGGGGAGGGAAGCACGGACGGGACTCTCTGGGGACATTCCCACCACACCTTCTGTGCACTTTTGGCTTTGGAAGCATGTGCATAGTCCACATATTAAATTAAATTAACATGCACGAAAAAGGGAAAAACAGATGGGAAAGAAAGGAAAACAAAGGGGAAGAATTATACTTCAAATAGAGAACACAGCCATGGTAAAAATAAAAAAGAAGTAAAGACTTAATCCAAGTGACTGATGAATGCAGCATTGGTCTACGCACCTCAGGCTCAGGAAAGGTGGGAAGGGAAGGTGGAGAAAAGTTCAAAGATATCCAGAGCAGCCTTGCATTGTGTGTGCGTTTCTCTTGCGGTGGAGTGGACATAGCGACCTTTAAGAAGGCTTCTCAGAGGTGTTACAGAATGCACAGAAGACTAAATGTGTAGCTGTCCTTAGCAGAGAGCTGCTACTGTGGGAGTAGGAGGGCCAGGAAGACGCCTGCAGTACATGCATTTGTGCGTGTGCATGCATGCGTGTACAGGTGTATGGATGTGCATCGATCTGTGTGTGCAGACGCACGCACTTGTGTACATGTGTGTCTGTACGTGTGTGTACGAGTACATTTGTGTGTGTGTGTGTGTATCTCCTAGGTCCGCCTGCTGAAAGGTCTAAAAACCTTGTGTCTTTGACACTGGCACCTAGACCTTGATTTCTAAGACATTTCCCCCTAATAGGAACCAGGGCTCTTCAGAGAAATGGCTCCTATTAGGGCTGTGGCAAGCAAAGTACAAAATTAGCCTGGAACATCTTGTTATGCCAAAGTAAAGACGCGCACACACACGAGAGTGGCAAGTCACAAAGCCTTGGAAGGCAGCATGAAGGGGCTCCCTAGGGCCAGATTTGGAGCCATTTGAGGACCAAAATAATGCAGTTCAGCAGCGAATCATAAATCCTGACAAAATAGAGACCCACGGTTGGTACTGACAATAGATGATTAGTAGACAACTGGCAGATAGATGGCTGATGGCCAGAGAGGTGTGGCAGATAGGTGACTGATGGCCAGACAGGTGATAGGTGATTGATAGATGATAGACAGGTGACTGATGGACAGAGCAATGACAAGGAAGGGTTGTTGCTTAGTCAAATGCCAGAAGCTGAGTGATCAATAGGAGGGAAGGTGCTAGATCTGAAAATCAACATTTTGCAACTAAAGCTTGGATCTGGCAAGAGTCATTAATGGATACTCCAACTAGGAGAAATGTTGGTGAGGAGCAGGCTATCTCCATGGTTTAAAGTGTCTCCTCCCAGAGTGTTTACAAATTGCAAGAAAATAAAGCACAATGATAGGGCAGATCAATCAAACAACCCCTTACTGACTCATAAAAAGCAGCATCAGCAGTGGGAAGCAGATGGTCATTGTGTGCCCTAGACAGGAATGACACTTGGATGGCATCGCAGCTGAAAAGGGGCGAGCTCAGTCTAATCACAGGGAAATCACAGACAAGCCCCAAACGCCAGCCGCTCTGTTGAGAAAAGCACAGATTCTTCAAAAAGACAAAGACCACGGGAATGTTCCAGATGAAAGAAAACTAAAGAGACAAAACAAATGCATACCTGATCCTGGAGTGGCCCTGAGCTGAAGAAGTGTTGTCAAGGACATGGTGGGTCAGTTGGCAGAACAGGACATGAACCGTCGACCGGATGGCACTATTATATAGCTGCAATGACCAGATAGCTGCGGCTCCATTCCAGGGTAAAGGGATGTGATATGTGCAACTTAACATGAAGGAGTTCAGAGGAAAAAAATCACACATTCCTGGGGAGCAGGGGAGAAATTAAGAGAGCTGGAAAATGGTAGAATAAAGGAAATGGGGTGTGAACAATAATGAGATCCAGGTAAAAGGTATATGGTGTTCTTGTTCTATATGTATGTTTGAAATTTTTCCGTGGTCTGGAATTATTTCTGTTAAAAAAACAAAAAACCCCACCTTGCTCTCCACTACAGCGTCCAAGTGAGGCACGCAGACATCGCAATGTGTAAATCTCTGCTGTTTGCAAAAATTTTGTAAGGCAGCCAGCACACACCCCCTGCCTGGTGACCCCTTCAGAAACCCTTGAGATAAATGAGCTAAGAGCACTCCACCATAATAATAATAAACTTTGTGTAGTAATAATAACAACCTGCTGTAATAATAAACCCTTAGGTGTGCACTGCACTTAACTGTTTATAAAGCATTTACCAGACTCTCTTCAACCTTCCAGGCAGTTCTGAGGTACACTGACAATGGGTGAAGTGTGTGGTGTATAAATTATGCCTCAATAACAGTGTCGTGTTTTCAAAGAGGAGTTTCTTTTCTCTCTTCTGCTGGGTTGTAGTGAGGATGAAGTGCTTCAGGGATTTTAAAGCAGTTTCTCGAACTGTGGTTTTTCAGTCCACTCCCATCAGGATCAGCCAGGGAGCTTGTTAACATGCAAACCCTTGGGCGCCATCCCTGAAGCCCTGAGGCGCTGGGAACCTCCCTGGCGGCAGGCTTCCCCAGGTGGGGGTGCCGGTCCAGAGTGGACTTGTGAAAAGGCTGACAGAGGCAGGAGCCTGGCCAGTCCCCTGGATGGGTGAGCCTGCTGGGCACCCACCTGAAAGGGGCGGAGCTGCTCACATTGCATCACCAGATCTCTCCAGTGGGGAAGGTTGAGCTGCAGCCCAGTCGAGTCCAGCTGAGCCCAGTTGGTGCTCCTGCCCCCACCAGCCCCAGCCAGGCTGCATGCGGCGGTAGGGCCATCATCGAGGTGGCTCAGAGGCTGTGTATTCTAGCCAGTGCTCAGTCTAGAAGCTTTTCCTCTTTTAAAATTAAAAAGAAAATTAATTGTGGTTTCACATATGTGACATAAAATTTACCATTTTAACCAGTCGTGGTGTTAGCACAGTGCCACGTGGCCATTGCCACCAAGCTTCTTCATCTGGTAACACTGAAGCTGTCCCCATTAGGCAACAACTCCCCAGCCCCCCAGCCCCTGGCAACCCCCATTCTCCCTTCTGTGCCTATGAACTTGACTACGTTCAGCCCTCATATAAGTGGAAGCCTACAGTATATATCCTTTTGTGACTGGCTTCTCTCACTTAGCACGATGTCCTCAAGGATCATTCATGTTACAGTGCCCCTTCCTTTCTAAGGCTGAGGGACATTACATTGTGTGGGCACACCGCATTTTATTTATCGTTCATGCGTTGCTGGACACCTGGTTGCTTCCATCTTTTAGAGATTGCAAATGAGGCTGCTTTGAACAGGTATAGAGAGGGTCTCTTCAAGACTTAGCTGTCAATTCTGTGGAAGTGGAATTGCTGGATCATATGGCCATTGTGCTTCTAAGGTTTCTGAGGAATCCCCATACCGTTTTCCACAGTGGCTTCATCATTTTGCATTCCCTCCAACAAGGCACAAGGGCTCTGATCTCGCCACCTCCCCACCAACACTTGTTTTCTGTTTCTTTGATAGTAACCATCCTAATAGGCGTGAAGTAGATTGTTCATTTTTGCATTGAAGAGAAATCAGTGAATGGATGTAGAATTCAGTGAAATCCTGCTTGAGTCACCATGGCTGACATGAAACCTTAGAAACTATTTGGTTCTGCCCTCTCTTTGAACAGACACAGACCTGCTCTTGCTACTGAGGAAGAGACAGCAGGCAGCACCAGGTCCCCGGCACCCACTGTCCACTCTGGGCTTCCCCCGTGCTCTCCCCTTACAGCAGGGTCAGCAGGTGCTCCTGTCCGGGGCCACACTGCAACTGTTTCCCTCTCTGCAGGCTGTGCTGTCTCCATCACAGTTACTCAGCTCAACCCCTCCACAGGGACAACATGGCCCATGCACAAATGTGCACAGCTGTTTTCCAATAAAACTTTAGTCACAGAAACATGTGGCAGACCTGATGTAGCCCAGTATGCTGACTTCTGTTCTGGAATATTCATTGTACAAGCAACTGTGAGTATCTGTGGTGTGCTGGGCCCTGTCCTGGTGCTTAGGACACACAGAGCTATATACAGAAGTTCCTGGTCCCCAGGGGGCCAAGCTGTGAGGGGGCTGAGGACTCAGAGGTTGCAGGCCCAGCTCTTCACATTGATGAGGGCCTTGTGCCAATTTCACTGGGGAGGTGCTAAGTCTCCCCCCAACCTCGTCCGGGTGGGCAGGCCTTTCCTATAGCCACCTAGTGGGACTGCACATCCCCAAGGGCACTGTCCATATCTCCTGGCTCCAGGAACAGACAGAAGATCATGTCTCCTTCGAGGCCCTCTTATAGCTTTCTAGCAAGAACCCCTGGACACTACTAGTCTGGGGAACCTGTTGGGAGACGGGAGGGTGGTGGCGGTTACTAGCAGAAGGGCCTGTCAGCCTAAAACATGGGCCCTGAGCACACTGAGCAGGCCCACATGGCTGGGGTGTGAGGCACACAGGGACAAGGTGGGGGCGGGGGCTGACCCGGGAGGGTATGAGCCTAAATGTGCCAAGAGTCAGAGAAAGACACACGCCAGATACAGCCTGGGCATTGCAGTTAGCTCTAGCAGCAGTGACAAAAAGTGGGAAGAGACAAGATTCAGAGAGCCACTTGTGTGTCATTAGAAAGAGTTGACCCCGACTGGAGCAATAAATATAGGCAGACATGTCCACGCACGCGCGTGCGCACACATACACACACACACACAGTCATTGCAGGTAAGTCTACAAAGCTAAGACTAGGAAAGGCAGGCCAGACTGGGGCAGAAATGCAGGCCCAGTTCTCCATGAGGAAGTTTCTGGGGGCACAGGGTCACCCCAGCTGCCTGGCTCTCCTTCTTTTTCCAACTAGACCTGGCACTGAATGGGGTCCTGCTGCATGCAAGCCCTGGCCCATAGTTCCCTCCAGCAGCGGGAGGAAACTTAGAGTTAGACCCCTCCCAGATGGCCCTTGAGGGTATGGGGAGTGCAGTAACCCAGTCAGGGTCCCGCCACCATCAGGTGAGTTCCAGGGCACAGAGCTGTGGGCTGCACAGCACTGGGCTGAACAGGGCAGGTCCCATAGATGTGGGGGTACTTGCCTGCCTCCGGCCAGGCCCTCTGTGATTCACTTTCTGTCTGGCTTTTTCTGTGTTCGCCCAAGCTTTCATCTCTTCCATACCACAGGGGTGGCTGTGAAGACGAATCAGATGGTGTGGGTGAAGGTCCAGGCTATGGTGTGCCGCCCAGAGAGACTCAAGCTCCCAGGAACCCCCATTGCAGTCGTGGAAGGAGCCAAGGTCTGCCTAGCACCCTGGCCCTACTAAATGAATAAGTACTCATCTGTGTCGAGTACCCAAGTACAGTGGTTTCCATGGATACCCACTCCCAATGGCTTAATGAGACAAGGGCATGGGTTTTCCAAAGCCCACATGAGGGCCAGTGCCCTGGGAAGCACCCAGGCCATGGTCGGGCCCTATCAGCTTCTCTCTGGAAACATCAGAGGCAGAGTGGCCTACGGTCTGGGAATGGAGATTAAACAAATGGAATCAGTAGCCACTGTATGTCACTTCGATAACGTATGTGTTGAACCCCAAACTAAGGCTTGAGTGGGCAGGACCCTCCATCATGCTAGACGCGTGTGCCTCGCCCTCCCTTCCGTCTGTGGCTTGGTCTCAACTACGCACCAAACAAGGCACCTGCTGGGAATGTGAGCTCAGAATCTAGGCTGCTGCTCTCTCCCGGGTCCCTCCAGAGCTATGTCACTGGTGTATGCCTAACCCTGCTCGCTGGGGCCTTGGCCACATGCCAGCCAGTCCTGCTATGACCTTCCTCCTTGACCTGTGCTGCTCCTCACCCTAACTGGTCTTTGCCTACCTCTCAGCTGGCACCTGAACCTTTTGCTCGGGTTCTTAAGCTCAAGGGACGTTGCTGGGAGTAAATGACCGTGGTCAGAGTCAGGAGGCTACAGGAGAGGTGCCACTTGCACCTGTAGGAAGAGGGGATCTCAGGATAGCCTGGGCTGCAAGACAGACCACAGCTTCCACCTCCTAGCCTCATGTGAGTTTTTCTTTTTGGCAGAATCCTGCCAGATGCCAGCAGGAAAGGGGAGCTGGGCAACGTCATGCCTGGGAGACGGGGGAGCAGAGAAGGGGAAAGCTGTGCTGAATGGCCCACAGATCACCCAGTCAAGACCCACGTCCGACCTGTACCCGCAAGCACAAGTCTGCTCTGAAAGCAGAGATGGGAGCAGGAGGGTCCTTCAGGGTGAGCTGCCCCTGACCTACTGCTTTGCCCTGTGGCAGGTGAGTGATTGGCCGGGGAGCTCGGCCAGGGCAGTCACCCAAGGCTGGGCTGTAAACAGTTGAGGACACCTGCAGCCTCAACCTCACCCCACGCTGGCTCCAGGAGTGCTGGCTTTCCTCATGTGCATTCCGGAGCACTTGCTGCTTCTATTAAAACAGCACGAGGCTCAAGCCACCCCCACACTGGTGAGCAGGCCGGTCATTTGGAAAGACTCCTCCAGCAGAGATTGTTCCAGGCAAGATTTATAATTAAGTTGAAGCAATTCATAGGAGCAGCTATGGCAGCCCTGGGATCTGAGAGGGGGCTCTGGCTCTGGGGTCTCCCCTCTTCACGGTGGCTGTCCTCACACAGGCCAGCACGCAGGCACACTGGGGCTGGATTTGGACAGCAGGCTCTCAGTGCAGTGCCCACAGTGGGACATGTGAGCCTGAGCATCCAGAGCTCTGCAGGGGCCCCTGGTGGCTATAGGATACTCCTTTTGGGGTGGATTTTGCTGGATGGGTTGGGAAGCAGAGGGGTCCTGAGAGAAGGCAGTGAGTTATACAGAGCAAAGGAGAAGAGCTAGTAACGGGACAGAGAGCTCTGGACAGGGCTGTGGCCTGGGGAGGGTCGCCCAGCAGGGAGGGCACTGGGGAAGCAAGACCTCCATATCTCGAATCTGCCAGAGCTGGCACCAGGGCCCCACAATCCATTGAGTTCACCCCAGATTGCAAAGTGGACCTGACAGTGATCAGGACAGGCAGCGCTGGGCAGTTTCCCGAGGACTGGCTGTGGGCAGGAGGGTGATGTCCACTAGCCAAGGCTGGCAGCACCCTTGGGGCTGACCCTAGGACTGTCTTATGAGAACTTGGCTACAGCAGAACCCCAGGAGCAAAGGAGGGGCCAAGTGAGGAGCCTAGGAGCCAAAGGATCCAGACGGGCCAGCAAGCCTGTCCCTATACCCTCCCACCAGGCGGAGCCACCTCCCACCCCAGCCAATGGTGGTTCCTGTGTCCAGGTCTCCTGGAACTGACCTGGGGAGATTTGCACTACATTTAGACTCCTTCCTCAGTGGGTGGCCTCTCACTGTGGCCTCACTGAGGGCAGGAAGGGGAGGCCACAAGAGGGAATGGCCTGGACTTAGCCCCAAACCTACCATAAGCAGGACTGTAGATGCCCCCACAACTCCCCTATCTCCTCTCCCACCTTTCCAGGGAGGTACCAGGGATGCCCAGTGAAACCCTGAGTAGCCCCCAAGGGCAGAGCCTCAGTAGCCTCTCCAGAGGGTAGGAGGGCTTCCTGGAGGAGGTGTTTGAGCTATTCTTGGGGATGACAAAAAGTGTGCTGTGAAGGACCTGGTGGGATGGGTGCTCTATGCTGGGTGCTCCACCCACACAGGAAGGCATGGGGGTGGGGGGGCAGGTGTGGGAGGAGCAGAGCCCCTGGTGCTCCTGGACCTTGGAGAACATGCCAGGAGGGCACAGAGGACACAGGCTCCAACCACGCTGCAGGTGAGTGCTGGGCTGGGCCCTGCTGTTGGAGGGTGTATGGGGAGATCCCTGGGCCAGGTCTGTACTGGGAGAAGGAAAAGATGGCACTCTGGTCTCCTATGGATGCAACCACAGTCCTCTTAGACACCTGGGACTAGAGTGGGGGTGGAGCCTTTGGCATGTCACCCTTGACACCGGCTGACCTTGCAACTACACCAAGCACTGAGGCTTTAAATTTCTAGGAAACACCCGGATTTCAATGTCCACATTGCCAAGGGCAGGGGCGGGGCAGCCAAACCTGAGGCCCTGGGAGGGGCTTCCTAGAATCTGGCAACAAGAGGTGAGTCTCCTTGGTTATGAAAGGAAGGAGTTGCTTCCTTGGGGAGTCATATATATATATATATATATATTTTTTTTTTTTTCTCTCTGTAATTGAAACAATATCTGGAGTGAGGCATCTAATTACTGCTCTCTTTCCTAGAAATTGAACGATAACATGTCCTGTCGATACAAACCTTTTGTTAAAGTCAAACACGGTTTCCCAGGGCAATTCCAACTAACACTGCAGCAAAAAGTGTTCTGGATTTTAAATAGTTTCTCTAAGTATAATACCAGAGCCTGATGCTACCTGCTTAATCTTTTGTTCCACTCCATTTTGAAAGTACCTTTGTAAGTCTGCGTTCCTGCATAACAATAGCTTATAATTCCTGCTCGCTTGAAGAAGATCCTACCTAATTAGACTTTTTAGAGCTGGGAGGGCTTTTAGAGAAATCAGTCAACCCACTCATTGGGATAAACTAAGTCCTGGGGTAGGACAATGTGCCAAAGGTCACAGAGCATCCGATTTAGAGAGACCCAGGAATTCTGTGGCGGGACAGAGGGAGGCATGAAAACAGAGCCAGGAGCAGCACCCCGCGGTCTGGGCTCCAATCCAGCTGCTTTCAAACCAAAGAAAGTCAGCTTTGTGGCCAAGAAGTCAGCTTTGTGGCCAAGAACTCCGTGCTCTGTGGCATGCTCTTGTGCCTTTCATCTGTGGAGGCTCTACGAGTCTGTTTTTGGTGACTGATGCACCCCCAGGCCCCAGACAGTACCTACCACATAGTGGGCATTTCAGAAACGCTTGTCAGAGGAGTGGAGAGAATGAATCCTCCATCAGTGGTGGCTTGGTGTACTCACCAGCAGCCACTGTTTATGGGGCCTGTCCAGTCCTCAGCAAATCTTCTTTGTAGCTTGAAGTGATGGAGATTCTCTCACAGTTCCAGAAGCCAGAGGTCTGAAGTTAAAGCGTTGGCAGGGCTGGGCTCCCCCTGAAGGCTCTGGGACGGTCGTCCCTCAGCTCCAGATGCCCCTGGGCTGTGGAGGCATCACTGCATCTCTGCCTCCTGGACTAAGGGCCCCAGATGTATTGCATGAGGGCCCACTGGTCCAGCATCCCCTCATTTAACTTGATCGCATCTGCAAAGTTACTATTTCCACATAGGGTCACATCTGAGGGTTCTGCGGGTCAGAACACGGACATCTCTTTTAGGGAGAAGGAACACAGCTCAACCCATAACAACCACACAGCTTTCTCTCTTATTTTTTCTTAAATAGGTAACATCAGTAAAATTAGGACAATTCACATGAAAATCCAGATCCTTTCTCCTAGCAAGAGAACTGGCTCAGTGGGCTGTTCCCAGCCTTCCTCCTGCCTGGGTGCATGGACACTATTTTAGCTCCTTGATCTAGCCCCGTGGTTGTCAACTGGGTGTGGTTTTGCCTCCTCCCCAGGGGGCATTTGCCAATATTTGATGACATTTTTGGTTGTCACAACTGGAGAGGGCTCCTGGCATCGAGTGGGTAGAGGTCAGAGATGCTACTAAACCCCCACAATGCACAGGACAGCCCAAAGATTACTAATGGGGAAACCCTGCTTTATAGTACAGAAAAATGGCTTCTATAGGAAAGTCTGCATTTCTCAGCTGCCCTTACAGTCGGTATGGCTGTATGGCCAAGTTCAGGCCAGTGAAAGGGAAATGTGTCACTTCCAGGTGAAGCACCTGTGACTAGGAAACTGTGGCCTCTGCCTCCCATGGTGGGACTCTGGACCTGAAGCCAGGGCCACAGGTGGTAGCTGAGACCTTAACATGGGACTCCCTACTGGGGATGACCAAGGGAACTGGCAGAAGGTGTCAGGGTCCTTAGGCCGGCGAGGCTGCCATGCCAAACCTTTTTGAAGGAAAGGAACTCGTATCTTGTTCAAGCCATTTCCTGTTCAAGCTGCTGTGTTTTGTGGCCTTCTTGTTATAGCAGCATCACCTGTACCTGGATTTATAACTCTAATCCCAGTCCAGTCCTGTTTCCTCCCATGACGAATTTCTGATTTAAATCAGAGCCTTTCTGGGAAGGGAAAACTCAAGAAGAAAACATAGCAGATCTTGGTGAGTCGGGGCCCAAGGCATATAGGTTCCAACACAAACATTCCAGGGCTGTGGGCAGTGGTGAGGGCCGCTTAGCCTGCCTCCCAGCCTTCCAGAAATACTTAAGAAACAAAATCAACACAGGAGGATGAGCATGAGTCCAGGACCAGGGCAAACAATGGCATTCTGGGCTTATTTTCCCAAACATGTTAAAGACTCTTTGCATTTTCTTATTTAAAAAAATTCAAAGCCAAACAAAGCAAAAAAAAAATTTCTGAACTCCCAAGCACTTGTCTGCCATGGTCAGATTCACAAATCATGGGCACGAAATTGCTTTTTATATAATTAACCATTCCTGCCAAGCACGTTCTCTGGATTCTATGTGGACAACTGAGATCCCAGGGGTCAGACCTGAGGATGAGGGTGGCCCTGAAGGAGCACGCCCATGCTGCATGTGTCCCAGCACACACGTGGACACCACCATCTGTGTGGTACAGCCTGACTCTCCACTCAGGCACGACAGCAGGCGTGTCCCTGGCAGTGCCCCTGTAACCTCTGGCCATAGCTGAGGACTGGCTCTGTGTCACTCGGCCCCTCTGGGTCCTGCACATACTCAGTGGTCAGTGAATAAAGCAGAAATAAAACTTCCTACTGTGGGGAGGGGTCCATGCCCTCATTTACCACACTGGGTGCTGAGATAAAGGGTTCATTGGCACTGGGTGCCTGTCCCAAATAGCCTACGGGGGAACAGCAGCTTAGCAGTGGGGCAACTAAGAAGTCCTGGAAGTCTCCAGGGTGACCATTTGGGGGAAAGAAGCTCTAGCATCAAGCCAAGAGACTCGTGTGGTTTTTGGTAGGGTGGATGGTCACCATGAAGGTATCTACTATGAACAGTAAGGCTGAATGGGACAAGGCTTGAGCTAGGGCCCCAATCCACCAGATGCTTTTGGGGGACCTGGGCAGCTGTGTCTGTATCCAAAGCCTCCATTTTCTCACCTGCCAAGTGAGAACATTAATAGCACCTAAACTTCAGAAGTGAAGGGGAAATAACTCCAAGGGCTTTCAAAGTCTGCTGACTCTCCAGACCTCCCTGTAAGTCTCTAGAGGAGAGTGGGGGGAGGAGCCCCTCTTGTGCTCCAAGCCAGCACGGGCACCATTAGGTCCCTGTGGCTGTTCACTGCATGAGGCAGATTTGTGGTCCCACGAGCCCTGCACGGAGCCTGGTACAGGTGGCATCAGCACTGTGCGCCACAATAAAAGAATCAGCACCGTCCTGAGATAAAGTGGGCAGTGAGTACCTCTCACCTGGGCTGCGTACACAGTGGCTAAGAACATCCTGGGGACACCACAAAGTGGATTCAGACACCAGCTGGGATCAGATACAAGATAACGGTCGTGACAGTGATGATGAGGATCAACCACGACTCACCCAGAGCTTGCTCAATGCCAGGAATTGTAAGATCTTGGTTCTCTTTATTAGAATTGTTTTATTTGCCAAAGTAACTTAAGCTCTTGAAGCAAGTTAAGTCATATAGAAATATATGAAGAAAAATGTTAACATCAGCCCCCTCTGAGGCCCACACCCCCTGCCCAGCAGCTCCCTAAGGCTGACCAGTCAAACAAACCTGCAGGCACTTGATACGTAGCACCCCAGGTAATCCTTCTACTTGCACAGTAAAGGGCTCAGAGGTGCAGCCATTTGCCCAGGGAACCTGGGGTGGTTATGAAAGAAAATATTACCATGAGAATGTGAGACTGGGGTGTAGCAGGGTCTCAGTTACCTCACTAAGCTGAAGTCCTAGGATGCCCAGCTCACCCTGGGTCCTGTCTCCTCTCCTGGTGGCACATGGCTGGCCTGCAGGGAATGTGTGTACCTCTCCCAGAATGGCCCGACTCCTGGGCAAGTCTGCCCAGCCCCAGTCACAGCAAGCCTGTGGCCCACACACCAGAGGCTGCCTTTCAACCTGGATTCGGCTGGATTGGTGCTGTGCTGTCTACCTCATGGACCCATAAGACCCCCAGCCTTAAAGGGCTGGAAAAACCCACCTCTCAATTCACAAGTGAAGCTCAGAGAGGGGAGGCGACATGCCCAATATCACACAATGACTCAACAGCTAAGGCAGGACAACAGTGGTGGCCATCCCTTATACCTGGAGTTTGGCAGATCACAGGTTCCACCACTCCCATGGCCCGTGCACTGCGTCCCTGCATCCCCTCAACACCATGGCTGCCTCAGCAAATTACCACAAACACAGCAACCTGTAACAACACAAATTATCTACAGCTCTGGAGGGCAGAGACTGAGGTCCGTCTGAAGGGATGGCTCCTTCTGGAGGCTCTGGGAGAATCTGTTTTTGCGCTTCTCCAGCTATTAGAGGCACCTGTGTTCTGGACTCTTGGTCGCTCTGACTCTGATGTTACAGCTCTTTCACTATGACCTTCCTGCCTCCTCCTTTCGGTCATAAGGACCCTGTGCTTGCACTGGCCCCACCTGGATCACCTAGGATGGCCTCCCCTCACTTTAGTTACATCTGCAAAGCCCACTTTGGTGTGCAAGGTCACACACTCATAGATTCTGGGGATCAGGATGTGGCCATTTGGGGACGTGTGCGGGTGGGTAATTCTCTCCAAAGGAAGCAGAACAGGGCTGGTGACAGCAAATTGGCTGGGATGTATTTAGCTACGAGATGCAGAACATTCTTCCCCAAAGGGACAAATCAACAAGGCCACTTAGTATCTCTGTTAGCAGAGAACTGGTGAGCTCATGGAGGCTCAAGAACAGCATCGGGGACACAGCTCCCTTCCTCCTGTGGTTTTCATCCTCATCCTTGGTGCCTCGTGTTCACGTGACAGCTGCTGCAGCCCCAGGCCTCCCATTGTGTCTGCACAGCCAAGCAAGGGGAAAATCAGGGGCTCCCCACACTTTCTCGCTTGTCCTCTGGGGGTCTCACTGGCTGGGACTGGGCCATGGTGCTCACCCCCACACCACCCTGCAAGGGGCAGCTGGGGCCTCCACAGATGTCCTTCTGGGGAGGCTGCATGTGTTAATGAGGCTTGGAAAAGACAGGCAGCTTCCCAAGGTCACATGGGCAGAACCTGGTCAGCCCGACTCCCACGCCCAGGTCACAGGCTGGTGGTTACCGCCCAGGAGGGTGGGAGAGCAGGCCAGGTCTTCCAGGGCAGCCCCCTGCCCTCCTTGTCTCTTTACCGACAGGCCGGCACAGAGAAGGCGATCCACAGTGCCTGTGGATGAATGAATGAATGATTGAACAAATGAAGGGTTCTGGGTGGAGGCCTGCCCTCAAAAGGCTTTGAATGCTACAGTCAGGGGCCTGGGGGCAGGTTCCAGGCAGGGAGCCAGCTGGAGGCCATGTGGCAACGGGACAGTGGGGAACAGTGGGGGTGAGAGGATGGAATCTGTGCCTGAACCCAGCGTTGCAGGCCCAGGGCTAAAGTACACAGCTGGTGCTCAATAAGACATGCTGACCCACTGCTTTAATCTATTACACTCATTGCAAATCAAAGCCAGCCCCCAACGCAGTTCTCTCTCTAGAGGGATTTGAGCAGCTCTGTAAGAAGTCAACTGTGCCACATCCATCAATGCTGATCAATATGCAATGGCTTTGGTCTGCGGCTGGTGCACAGAGAGCAGCCCAGGCCAGCAGGTCTCTGCCATGTTCTGACAAGACAAATCAGTTTCTGGAATTCTTCAGGGAGGGGCAGGGAGAGAAGCAAGCCTCATTTTTCCCTGCCTCATCTTTAAAAATGAAATTTAAAATAAACATCGGGAAAAGAATCCTCAGCTCAGCACAAGGGAGAAAACATGTCCTCTTGGTCTTGAGACAAGAAAATCAGCTGGCCTTCCGCAGCCTCCGGCAGCCAGGCTACCGTGGGAAGGGTCTCTCCCCAACTCCAGTATCTTCCCCTTCCCTGTGGGCACCAACCAGAGAAGAGAAGGGCAGGCCAGGCACAATGCCAACCTTAGAGCTCAAAGCCGAGTGGGAGTGGAGGGAGCCACTCAGAGCTGGTGGGGACCTGGGAACTATTGGGCTAATGCTCCCATTATACAGATAGGGATACTGAGGCCCAGGAAGCCAGGAGCTGCCAGAGAATAAGGGTATGAACAGAAGTATAAAGATGGGTTCGACCTGTGTCCAGCATGGCTGAGGAGGTGTGGACCAGGCCTATCTCAGGGGTCCCTGCAAAAGCACACACGCCAGGCTGGCCCCTCCCGCTAAAGAGCTTCCTCTGAGCCCCTGCTGGTCCAGACAATGGGGATAGAGACAGAGCCCCTTTCCAAGAACCCCCAGCTAAGACACACGGTCACGCCTAAAAGGGCATGCAGGTGGCCAGATGCAGCCTGGGAGATCAGGGAGGCTTCCTGGAGGAGGAACCTCATGTAACAAGTACGGAAGGAAAAGAGCCCCAGGAAGACAGGGCAAAGGCTTGGCAGACCATGAGGACTGCGTGTACCAAGTCCCAGGGCCAACAAGTTAGTGACAAATGGCCTCACAGCCCAGAGGGAAGGACTGGAGAACTGTCTGAAAGGACTGGGTAGACCTGGGCAGACTGCGAGGAGAAGCAGAACCCAACCTCAGCCTCAGAATAGCCTGTCGCTCCACCCTGCAGCCTCCCTGAAGCCTAGGAAGGTGAGCAAGGCCACGGGTATCTGCGTGTGTGTGCATGGGTAAACCCACGTGTGCATGTTGTACAGCAATGTTCACACATGTGTGTACATGCCCAGTGTGTGCACAATGTATGTGCATGGGTGCACATACATGCGCAGGCAAGAGTATGCATGCACATATTTATGCACCATATGTGCATGTGTGTAGATATATGTGCACTCACTCTACGTGCATGGCTGTGTTAGTGTGCATGTATACATTTCTAGCACATGTATGTGCAGAGTGCATGCACAGGTGCACTATGTGGGTATGCATGCCTATGTATAAATATGTATATGCTCACACATGTATGTACATTATGTGTGTGTTCATAAATGTGGATGCACTGTGTATGTGTGTGACTAGGTGTGCATGCGTGCACGCATGCAGACATGTGGACAGGTGTGTGTGTGTGGATGTGGATGTTTGTGCTTGCATGCACACGGATGTGTCTATGTGCGCACATGTGTGGAGACATATGCTTGAGAACACTGTGCATGTGTGTGCATAGCTGTGTGTGCAGGGAGGCAGCTCAAGGAGACAAACTTCCCTCTATCCGAGCTGAGCTGCCCAGCCCAGGCATGCATGCAAATCCCTTCTTAGGCATGGCCCACCACCTGCTGGCCTCCTGCTCTCTCTGGCACAGCAGCCGGAACTCAGTACCCAAAACCCCATAGTCTGGATGGACCACTCCTGCCCTCTGGGCTCCATTTATCATGGGTGAGACAAAGTGCAAGTTCACCTCTGCAGCCCCAGCATGCTCCTCTCCCCCGTGGTTTTCCTCGTAACATGTACTCACACTGCCCTCCAATCCACCTCCATGTACATGCACATATACAGCCTCCTCAGCTTCCATGAAGGCAGCCTGACTCCTTATAGCACCCTCCTCCATCACCCCTCCTGGTCTTGTCCAGCCTGGGCCTGGTCATTGACCACTCATGAGACAGGCAGTCTTTCTGGGCACACATCATTCTGCTTTCTACCAGATGATCTGGAGCAATCTGTCAAGTCTAATTTCATGTCTAGGGTGAGAGACTCCTCCATCTCTCTTGCCAACAGCTGCAATTCCTGGGGTCTGCCAACCAAGGTCTAAGCATAATCCAGACATCAATATCCCTGAGGACCAGGGCTCCAAGCTCTCCTTGCTCCTTGGCTCCAGGGCCTGGAGTGGACCCTCCTGCCCCTCCCAGGTCATGCTTGGTATTGCCAGAAGTACCATGTCAACATGCTGACTGCAATCCCTAAGGGCCTAAGTCAGTCATGGGCCAGGCTGTCCAGATGCCCTTGGCCTGGCCCAAGGAGCTGCCCCGAGACAGTGGTATGGCTTGTTCAACTTGAGCCTAGGAGCTTTGTCCCTTTTTTCTTCCAAGTTCATGTATAGACTGCCACCACCTGTGAGCATGTGAGACTGTGGACAGAGCCAGCATCCTGGATGGACTGTCCTTACACCCCTGTGCATCCCCCAAAGATCTCCACACAAGATGAAAGTCCTCTATGGTGTGTGTTGGGGGTGTGGGGCACGTGGCTGGCAGGCTTCTGGGGGAGAAAGAACTCTCTAAAACCCCCATCTGACCACTGCCATGCTCTAGCTCCCCCCATCTCCAGGACAAAGCTACCCCCACCCTAAGGAGGACCGCTTACGGAGGCCTCTCCTTTCCTCATCACTCTTCCGAATTCTCCAAGCACAGCTTGGTCACCTCCTCAAGGAAGCCTTTTATGACAACTCCAATTCCAAAATGAGGAAAGATCCCCAGAACACCAATGGCCATCAATATACCCCTCTCAGTGACTGGCACTGTCTGCTCCAGACTGTGAGTGCCTCAAAGCCAGGTCCACCCCCTCTCTGCTCCTGGCAGAAAGCCTGAGGTAGAGTCTTCCCCGAGGTACCAGTGATCTATGGTATCTTTTAGGCATCCAGGACCAGGAAGGCCTTTAGCAAGAATGGCAACTGTCCACCTTCCTTGGGTCACACACCTCTCTCATGACAGCTATGGCCCTCTGCTCCCCCAAAGGGAACCTCTGCTGGGCAGGCCCATTATCTTGAGTGTTTGACTTCTGCCTGGCCTTGGCTCAATCCCCATCCCGGGCCTCCAGGCTGTGACGGTGACAAACATGGTGGATAAGGGAGCTCTGCTCCACAGCAGCCTCTGCTGAGATGCAGCCCTCCCCTTATAAGGCTGCTCGGTCTAAGAGGAGCACTCAGGCTATCAGGGGACAGCAGGCAACCTTCGGAGTTCAACAGGAAGTTGCTAAAGATTGTAGACGTTTCTAGGCGTCATGGGTGGGGTGCAGAGTTGCTCCAATCCCTTGGATGACGTCCTGGGCACTCAGAAGTCACCTCCCCCACAGCTTCCCTCTCTCTGCTGTCTGTCCTGGCAGGGGGAGCAGCCCCGCCAGCTGGGGTGTGTTTTTGGATGGCTGGGAGGAAGGGTTCGCCCCACAGAGAAATGTCAGACCTGTGAACTCCAATTTCTCACTTTGGGCCACCTCCTCCCTAGGCGTCTGTCTCAGGCTGCCTGGAGGCGGCCATCAGCACCCAGCAGGGGCCGGGAGTGACAGCACACATCTGCGAAATGCAAGCACAGGGGTGGGGTAGTGGGAGCCGGCTGCTCCAGCGGCTCTTCTGCTCTTCACGTGTGCAGTTCAGTTTGGGTGTTTGTCAGAGGTGGTGATTTTGAACCCCCCTCCGCCCTTTAAAAGCAAGGTCTCGGCTCATGAGAATTAAACTTCGGTAATTGCCAACATGGGCGCAGAGCTTGGGAGCCTGCTCAGGGCTTCCTCAGGCACCGCCGTTATGTTATGATTCATGTTCCAGCAGCGCTGGGAAGGGGACAGAGGAGGGAACTGAGGCCAGCGTGGGTGGGGAAGAGAATCTGCCGGGGAGCACGGACCAAAATTTGAGCCTGACCCCAGGCTCCGCAGGACGAGTGCGCACCCTGGCAGTGTCGCGCCCTCTCCAGGCTGCCAGAGGCTGCCTCTCCAATCAGGCCGCGGACCCCGAGCCAGCCCATGCCGCGCACGCGTCTGCGCGTTCTCGCGCGCGTATCTTGTGCCAGGGGAGGTGAAGGAGGCTCCAGTCTTAGAAAGAGCAGGCATTGGAACAAAACGCCCAGGCCGGCCGCAGCCCAGCCCCGTCCCGCAGGCTGCAGAGGGTCTTGGAGGGGGTGCCCTCGCCGAGCGCGCGCCCCGCGCCGCCGCCCAGCCTCCTCCCCAACGCCGTGCTACCAGGTTCGCCGAGGCGGCCGCCGGCTCCTGCTCCCCGCCCGCTTCCTCAGGGCAGGGTGGCACTGGCCTGCCCCGCCCCGCCCCGCACGCACTCCTGGCTGCGCAACTCGGTACAAGTTGGAAGCCCAGCCCGGCGGCTGCACTCGCGCCGAGAGCAGGGCGGAGGGAGCGACGGCGGCGCGGCACCGCCGAGCGAGGCAGGCGCGGCGGGCGAGGCTGCGCCCGCACGGCAGAGCGCGGACTGCGGGGGGCGACAGCACCGAGAGCAGCGGGAGGAGGACTCGCGGTGGCGCCGGCGCCTGGCCCGGGAAAGTAAAGTTGGAGCTGTAGGGTGCACGCGGGCGCAGGGGCCCGGAGGAGCGGCGGCCCGCCCCCCGGCGCGCAGAGTCCTAGCCGGCTGGATGGGAGGTGGAGCGCCCGGGCCGCCGCCGCCGCCGCCCGCAGCCTGCGCCCGGGCAGGGCGCCGGGGCCGCGGGACCGTTCTGGCACGCCCGCTCGAGTGCCGCGTAACCGTGGGCTCGAGGCCGGGGCGCTCCCCGTGAGTGGGGCCGAGGGCGGGGCCGTGCGAGGACCCCGGGACCTGTCCCCTCCCCCCGCCGCCGCGTCGCTGCTAGCTCCGGGCGCCTCCTGCTCTGCACTTACACGCTCGGCAGCTGCGGGGAGCCCGGCAGCCAAGCTCTTGGCGCGCCGCCCGCCGAGCCACCACGGCGGAGGGCCGGCTGTGGGGCGCCGCTGTCCCCGGCGGGCGCGCCAGAGGAGCAGGCGGCGATGTGGGCGCCGACCCGGGCTGCGGGGCGCTCGAGCTGCCGCGGCTGCTCTCCGGCTCCCGGAGGGACGGCGTAGCTTGCGGGAGGACCATGGCGTCCCCGGCGTTGGCGGCGGCGCTGGCGGTGGCGGCGGCGGCGGGCCCCAATGTGAGCGGCGCTGGCGATGGGGGCAGCAGCTGGGGTGCCAACGCCTCGGGGTCTGCCTGGGGGCCGCCGCCCGGTCAGTACTCAGCGGGCGCCGTGGCAGGGCTGGCGGCAGTGGTGGGCTTCCTCATCGTCTTCACCGTGGTGGGCAACGTGCTGGTGGTGATCGCTGTGCTGACTAGCCGAGCCCTGCGCGCGCCACAGAACCTCTTCTTGGTGTCGCTGGCCTCGGCTGACATCCTGGTGGCCACGCTGGTCATGCCCTTCTCGTTAGCTAACGAGCTCATGGCCTACTGGTACTTCGGGCAGGTGTGGTGCGGTGTATACCTGGCGCTCGATGTGCTCTTCTGCACCTCGTCCATCGTGCACCTGTGCGCCATCAGCCTAGACCGCTACTGGTCGGTGACGCAGGCCGTCGAGTACAACCTCAAGCGCACGCCACGCCGCGTCAAGGCCACCATCGTGGCCGTATGGCTCATCTCGGCGGTCATCTCCTTCCCACCGCTCGTCTCACTCTACCGCCAGCCCGACGGCGCCGCCTACCCGCAGTGCGGCCTCAACGACGAGACCTGGTACATCCTGTCCTCCTGCATCGGCTCCTTCTTCGCCCCCTGCCTTATCATGGGCCTGGTCTACGCGCGCATCTACCGTGTGGCCAAGCTGCGCACGCGCACGCTCAGCGAGAAGCGCGCCCCCGCGGGCCCCGACGGCGCGTCCCCGACCACGGAGAACGGGCTGGGCACGCCGGCGGGCGCGGGCGAAAATGGGCATTGCGCGCCCCCGCGCGCCGACGTGGAGCCGGACGAGAGCAGCGCGGTGGCCGAGAGGAGGCGGCGCCGGGGGGCGCTGCGGCGGGGTGGGCGGCGGCGCGCGGGCGCCGAGGGGAGCGCGGGCGGCGGGGACGGACCGGGGCAGGCGTCAGGGGCGAAGGAGCCCGGGGCGCTGTCAGCAGCCAGGTCCCCTGGGCCAAGCGGGCGCCTGTCACGCGCCAGCTCACGCTCCGTCGAGTTCTTCCTGTCGCGCCGGCGCCGGGCGCGCAGCAGCGTGTGCCGCCGTAAAGTGGCCCAGGCACGTGAGAAACGCTTCACTTTCGTGCTGGCCGTGGTCATGGGTGTCTTCGTGCTCTGCTGGTTCCCCTTCTTCTTCAGCTACAGCCTGTACGGCATCTGCCGCGAGGCCTGCCAGGTGCCTGGCCCTCTCTTTAAGTTCTTCTTCTGGATCGGCTACTGCAACAGCTCACTCAACCCGGTTATCTACACAGTCTTCAACCAGGACTTCCGGCGCTCCTTCAAGCACATCCTCTTCCGACGCAGGAGAAGGGGCTTCAGGCAGTGACCCACGCCACTTCACCCAGAGATCCTGGAAGCCTCCACCAGCTGGGCGGAGGAGGTGGCAGGCAGGGCCGTTTTTTCCCCAGAGACCCTGGATGGATTGGCTTCCAGGGCGCAGGGGAGGATGGGGCGCGGGCAGAGAGACAGCAAGGCCTCCGGGGAGGAGAAAGGGGGGACCCCCTTTGCCTTCTTGCCTCAGCAAGGAGCCCCCTACCTCAGCAAGGGGCTGCTTCTAGGGCCGCAGCTCTGGGGGCTCCGCCGAGGTGTGGCTGTGATGTCAGGGTTTTAGAATGCACTGGTGGACACAGGCCCCCAAGTGTGTGAGAAAAGAGCCTCCCCCAGACACACCACCACCCTGTATCACGTCTGAGCAAGGGCTGACTTCCCCAGGACTAGTCGGGTCGGCTGTCTGGGGTCAGGGAGAAAGAGGGCATTGACAATCTTTGATAACTGAAAGTATTTCAATGTTTGCCAAAAAACGACAGCCAAAACAACCAAACTATTTTCTAAATAAACCTTTGTAATCTAATGTTGGATACAGCAGTTCATCCTTAAGCTTAGGGGTGTGGATACCTTCCAGATCCTCACCCTTTCTATCTCTTGTCCCCACCCCAGGGCTGCACAGAGGGCCTCAGGTTTCCAATTTCCCCTCTTGCATAAGAAGGAGGACTTTTTCATTAAAACAAAATGCTTTATGTACATGCGAAATATGTATGTATATACTCAAAATTCTTGTGCCGTAAGTGGCTAAGAAGCAAAAGAAATCTAGAACCCCCAAGCTGACTCCAAATTTAGATCCTGGGGGACTGTTCTCGTGCATTCCATCCTGTCCCTCCACCTGGCCTCCAGGGTCTGGGGGATGGAGGGGACGCAGACCTTCCCAGTCCAGGCCTCCCAGTAGCTTTGGGCGAGTCCTCCAGGCTCTGGCTAATTTCTGAGTGGGCCTCTTTGGAGGAGATAGGGTGGGCTTGAGGCCAGGTCTAGAGCCCTCACTTGCCCAGCCTGGCCAGAGTGAAGTTGAACAACCACCAGTTTCTTATTGTTTCTAAACAATCTGGAGGTCATTGAGGTCTGAAAGCCACAAGAGGGAAAAGCCTGCAGTATTGGGAAGCAGTCTCAAGGCTGCCTGTTCCCCCACCACCCCCAGGGCTCCCCCACCCAGCTGAGTGTCCACATTCAGTTCACACTGAGGTTTGAGGAAGGGTGCGTAGAAAAGGGGAACATAGTATTGAAGTGGGCTTCCTGGGCACTGAGCCCTCAGGGGACCAGGACCCTACAGACTTACAGCCTCTGTACAGAGCTGGGAAGTCCTGGGAGAACTGGGGTGAGGGGCCAGAGCAGGACTTGGGTGTAACATGGGGGAGATGGAGCCCCTGAACCCACTGACAGTGCTTGAGCTCCTCAACTAGAACAATCCAAAATTCTTTCCCCACATCCCCAGGGCTTCCCTAAGTGTATGCCTCTCCTCCCCGGCCCTGCCTGCCCAGCTCTGCTCAGATCACTTCTGGATCCCCACCTATCTCTCCTTGGCCTGGGGTGGCCTAGTGTCCGTCCTGGGGAGGAATCAGCCTGGGTCGTGCCTTTCCCTAAGCCCTGTCCCCTGAGTCAGGCACCAGAGCAGGCTGCTCCTTGGTTCCTTAGAGAAGCGCCCCCTGCAGCTGCCTGGCTGCGTCACACCAAACTGTGTGTGGGCCCTCAGGGTACCCCAAGTGTGAAAAGCTATCCCCACCTGTGTTCACCACTCATACCTGCTATGAGGGACACTCAGACTCAGGTGGGGAAACTGAGATAGGGGTGGGTGTGGGGTGGTGGGTAATCTTCCACCACCAGGCCCAGGTATCATGGGGTTGCTACACTAGCTCAGACACGTCACTGCTCTCTCTGAGCCTCCACTGTAAAGTGGAGGGCTACCAGAAGCTTTCTCAGGCCTGCCAGTCTGTGGCCCAACCTGCCAGACAAATCAGGGGATCATGGGGGTGACCTGTCTTAGAGACTGTACAGCTGACATCCTGCAAAGAGGCATCCAGGGAAGCTCCAAAGGCAGGCCTTGGGACCACAAAGGGATCACCACATCCTTATTTAAAAACTCCCCAGACCCCAGAATTTTCATGCCAGAATCTGCCTCTTACCAAGCTTGCAGGATGGACCCAGAACTCCAAAACTGAGCAAGATGAGAGGACAGCCCCTAGTACCCTCACCAGCATTCAGGACCCCCAGTCCAACCCAGGATGCCATTGCCTGAGAGTAACAACATTTTGGAGCCCATTTTGGAGAATTTTTGCTGGTTCATTTCCTGTGGCAATTGCCATATTTCATGGGGGCTCAGAGAGGTGAATTGCCTGAGATCACACAGCTGGTAATAAGAGCTGGGGCTGACTCCAAATTCAGCCATAAAATAGAAGTATTTATTGAGCATATTCTTCCCACTCACAACTGCCTCTCAGGAGGCCGTAGGGAATGGACACTTCCCAAAACTGAGGAGTGGATCCCAGGAGGGCACAGCTCTAGCAAAAGGCCGGAGGGCAGAAGGTGTAAGCTTTAGGGAAAGCAGTGCCAAAGTAGGGAAGAGGGAGATGGGACACAGCCAGGAGGCCAAACAAAGGGGCCAGAGGCTGCAGAGGGACCTGGAGAACCACCTTTTTCAGGGCCACCCCTTTGTTTGAGCAGGGGAGAGGTGTTTGGTCGGTGTGTCGGGTTTTTATTTGAGGCCCCAGAAGCTGTGAGATCTGCAGGGTAAACACATCCCCTGGTAGCTTGAAGCTTACTGCTTTGGGACCTCCAAGGAGCAGGCCACCTTTGATCCGCAGAGTAACATTGGCCCCACCCCAAGGGTCTTGGGGCATTCACTCTAAGGGTGTAGCACAGCCCATGGAAGAATGTCAACAGACTCGACTCGTTTTCCTTTCCTAATCCCAAGCATTGCACCTTTCTGGGCTGTCGCAGGAACTGCAGCCAGCAGATGTTCACCACTTGGTCACGATTGCTGCTCAGAGAGACTCTCTCTTCAGCTGGATAAACAGAGACAGATGCCTGGCTTCTCACCCTGACTGCCACAGGGATGTGGCTGATCAGCGTGCTCTGTGTCTTGGTGTCTTTATCCAAGAAGTGAGGGCACCAACATCTACCCCAGGGGTGTGTGAGCTGTCTGCCCCGCATGCTGGGACTGGAACCACCCGGCAAGAGAGTCTCTAGGGTACAGAGCCAGCCCAGCCAGCCCCACAGGGGCTCTCCTCTTCACAGACCAGGCCTTGGCCTTTCTCATCTCTCTACACACCAACTTCATGGAGCCAGAGTTGTTTGGGGTCAGCCCCATCTGTGGTTGAGCAAACTGTGGGCCAGAGCTCCAGGTGTGAGGTCCCAGAGCAACCTATGCCCCTGGAAAGGCCTAGCTGCAGATCTGGGCTCTGCTCCCCCTCCCTAGGTACCCTTGGAGTTAATCTCCCAGGAGTCAGTGTCATGGATAACCTGGGATGCATCCCTGGGCAGCATTTTACACAGCCAGTGTCCTGCTCAGGGCTTCCCTTCTAGCTCTCAGGAGACTTCAGGCAAATAAAATGAAGTAACCACCAGGAAATGCAGGAAGGCTTGGCCCTAAAGGATACCAGTTCCAACACCTGCCTCCTCTGGCCCAAGCATGTTGCTGATGCATAAAGTTCCCACCAAATATATGTAGACATACATATGTTTAAATTGACATATGTATTTTAATTTAATTGCTGAGTTTCTACAGAAAAGGGGGAATAATCCAAATATTCTGTTACAGCTCAGTATGGAGTTCAAAAGAAAATATTCCCGAGAACAGCAGAAATAATTTATAAAAGCAGCTCTGATCTCTGGGTCCTGTCCCCAGCTCTGGGGGTGAGGGCTGCAGGCGGGGGAAATGTGTTGCTGTGGTACTTGCTGGCGACGAACCCGCCCTTCCCGGCTGTGCTGGCAGCCGGCTGTATTTTTATATCACATCCATCAGCAGGGCTCAAATATTCCAGCATAGCGTCGGATCAAAACACACAGTGCCTGCAGGCTTGTCTAGAGTCTGGTTGGACAGCCCCAGCACTTTGCCAAAAGCGCCATCAGCCAATATGGCCCCCACATGCAGGGATTGGGGACCCACTCTGCACCCGCCTCGACCACTCACTGCACACATGCCTGCTTCTGGGGGACCCCATCCCATCTCACCAGCAGGACTGCTGAGAGCATCAAGAGCAATCAGAGTGGAGGAGGAGAGGTTTGAGGCCGTGAAAATGTCCAATCTGTGTGAGTGGGACCCCAACAGGCTCTCTGAGTCCATTCCCTGAGTGATCTGCAAGTGTACATAGGCTGTACGCTCTTTCCTGCCTAAGCCAGGCCAGGGATGTGAAAAGGTCAGTGGCCCCCACTGCAGCAGGGCACAGCACCATCCCTCTGAAATCTGCCTGGGAAATAGAGTCATCTGCAAACTCTGGGCCAAAAGAAAGTCCTGGGGACCAAAATGTGTTTTTTGCCTGCCAAGAGGATTTTCAGTGCTCCCAGTAAAAGCCCTGGGTACAATAGGATAATGATGGTTATGATAAAGAATTGCAGTTCAAGGTGGAATGGGAGCACTGGCCCAGAAAGCTGGGTTAAAGGTGCCCTGTTCTTATGTCTGAGCACAAAATGTGCCCAGAGCTGCCTGGCAGCCATGGAGAAAAGGGAAACAAGATACAAACTCCTTCTTACTGCCTTATGCAAGGTTGATAGGAAAATCTATAGAACAGGGGATTGTCACCTGGGCCCACCTGAAAGACCACTGATCACACAGGCCTCCACAACAAGGAGGAATCTGCCTTTGGGGACCCCAGAGAACTCCAAAAGGGCATGCATGCCATAGTCCCTAAAGACATGAGACAGTGGCCAAAACACAGCGGTCCAGGTCCAGCCCCTGTCATCAGCTGCACCAGATCATGCCATTTAGTATTCATTGAGTGACACTGTCCTGAATGCCCTCCCACCAGGTTCTGGCTCTGAGGTAGGAGACTGCAAAGGACTGTCATGGGGGACATTCCAGCCATGCATGTTATTGTGGCTCCCCGTGGGTGCTGCCTCCAGCCTCCCCACCCTGGTGAAGAATGAGCCTCTGGGGTCACAAAGCCCTCCTGGCATAAGGCCCCTTGGTCCAGGACAAGCCGGACCCTCCTAGGGGCTCCTAGGTATGTCCTGATTGGCCCTCTCCTCCTGCCCATCCCACTTTGTGCTCTGGCTTGGCCACATGCCACGTCTTTGTCAATTAATGCTTCGCTCACTGCCAGGAATACCCTTCCCACCTGTGTTTACCTGACCAGATCTCACCTCCAGAAAGCCCTTCAGAGCCTCCATCCCTGCCCATGGGTCCCTGAGGCTGGCGAGGTACTACCCCATCCACCCAGAGCAGGGGGCCCAGTGAGGGCACAGGAACAATGAATGTTTCATCTTGGTCAGTCAGAACAGACCTCTCCCGGGGTGCACAGCCTCCTGTTGTCTTTCATGTGGAAACCCCCAGTGATCACCTGGGGTCTCCAAACCCAAGAGCCACCTTGCTGTGCCCACTGGCTGGGGAGGGGAGCTGAAGTGGATACCCAGCATGGCCTCTCAGGTTGTTGGTGATGAACTCCGAGCAGCAAGAGGCCAGAGCGCTGGTGGCTGCGCCAGGCTTCAGCTCCCCACTCTGCTCTGGTGCTGCGGGGGATTTTCCACTTCACGTGCAAGCCCGGCTGCTGAAGCCGTATGTTCAGATATTGGTGGGCGGGCTTTTCCCCCGTTTGATGAGCTCCTAACTGTGCAGCATCTACCAGCACAGAAGCAGCTAGATACAGCCTTCAGAAGTGAAGCTGGACTCCTTGCAGACAGCTGGGGAGAAACTTGAGGGGTTGTCTAGTTCAATGGCCTCCTCCCCACTCTGAAGAGAGGATCTGAGAGAGGGGTCATAAAAGATAATGACAAAAAAGATAATGATATTGAATAGATATGATTGTGATCCCAGCAGCTTCATGTGTTGTATCCCAGGCTTTCAGCCAACGCTCTGCGCACCCGCTTTTCATTACTGCTAGGTAGAGATCCATGTGCCCATTTTACAGATGAGAAAACTAAAGTCCAGAGAGGGAATGACATGAAAGATGTTATCTCAGAGCCAGACAACGAGCTACTCTTTCTACTCACCCATCACACTGAATCCTTCAACAAGCTGTCAACTACAATGCTATTTGTCTCATTTACGGAGGAGAAAACAGGCTCAGAGTGGGAAAGTGACTTCCCCGAAGCCTCTGTCTTCAGTTTTCGGAATCCAGATTCCTGACTTTGAGCTCTTCTCTATTACTTTGCCATTGCAAACAATGCTTAGATTAAAGTGAAACCAATAGGATCAGACAGGGCTCCAGAATGACCCTTCCCTGGAGTTGCCTCGTTGTTTTTGATAGTCTGCACTCTAAACCTCAGCGGAAAACAACAGTGTCCGGGTCCCTTCACAATGTGAATAAGGCCCGGCTTTGTTTTTATTATGTCGTCTTAGAAACGATTCAGAACAATGAGGCAGCTTTTAAGATCACCCCACCCAGGATATAAAATGCCAACATGTTTGTGGTGAAAAATAATTCAGTTACCCGTTTCCTAGAGTGTGCTGCCATTGTAAATTGAATCTCAAGCAAAATCAGTCCTCTTTTAATTGGTTCAAATGAAGCTGTTATTCAGAATTGATTGTTGTTGTTTCTGCAAGGATTCAAGCAAGAGGCAAAACAATAGAGTGATTCTCTCACTTTTGATGTTGCTCAATAATCCACAGGGCCTAGAAGTCCCCTGTAATACCTGGGTCCTTGCAGCCAGGGTGGGTTTGCTGCACGCAGACAGGTAACTTGCAGGTGCTTAATAACTGTACAGGTGAATGTGTGCCCAGAGAGGGCAGCAGAGTGGCTATTGACGGATGCTGCCTGGGTACATGCAGAGGCACCTGTGTCAGGGCCCAGTTATAAAAAAAGCCTCTCTGGGGATCCTGGTATGATCGTGGGGTGGAGAATGGCCTTGGGTGACACCTTGGTCATCTGGCACTGGGATGAGTTTCTCAAAGTTATCAGGGGCAGTCACCCAGTGTGGCCTCTGGCTTCTGGAGCCCCCAACTAAGACTTGAAACCTAACTGAGTCATGTGATCCTCTGAGGCTGTTTCATGCCCACCCCTCCTGCCTCCTACGCTGTTGTGAAGAGCCAGTGAGGACCCTGGAGAGCCCCAGAACCACCATAAAATGCATTGGTTAGAAAGCCATGCTCAGTTGGGCATCTGGCCTGGGCAGATGTGGCCCTACTTTAAGCCCATTACCTCCTGTTGGCCCATGCCTAGCTCTCACAGGTAGATGGCCACTTGACCTTGGGGACATTGGACATCTGGGGACATGAGTGGTCCTGGAGTTCTGGGGTGCAGGATTGAGGCAGGGTGGGTTTCCCAGGCCCTCATCTCCATGGGAGATGAAGGCAAGGGGTTCCCTGGATGACCTGTCCAGGGCCAGGAAGAAGTGCTCAGGCCAAGTTGTTGGCTTCCTCCAGGGCAGCCAGTTTCCTACCCACAGGCCTCACATAGAGGCCTGCACACAGTAGGCACTTAATAAACAGTACAAGAATTTATGTGAACGTAGAAAAACCTCCTTCTGCTTTCAAAGTGTCTCAGGCGGGTCAAGACAGTGTCTTCAGACAACAGCACAGAACAGGTCTAGGAGGAAGGGGTTCTCTTCACCTCTGTATTCCAGTCCACAAATGGAGCTGAGGAAACCAGATTCCCAGCACTGCCCCTGGTAGGCAGGGCTCCTACAAGGCATTCTCCTGCCTCTTCTCTGCTTTGCCAGGGGAGTGGGGGGCTCCAACACACAGCGTGCCTCTGGTTTACTCATAGCATCAGAGATCACCTGAACCTATTCTACTGATGGGCAAAGTGAGGCTTGGAGAAGATTGTCTAGGGCCACCATCCACTCAGAACACAAAGGCAGAGCCACTGGGGCCATCCTCCCATCAGCTCCCCTGCTGGTTCCTCTGAGTAATGAGAGAAACCACAGAGAGGAGCACAGTGGTCCTCACTCCTCGTTGTGCACCCCCTCCATTTAGGGAAAGGAGGGCACAAGAGGGAGGTGAAGGACATGTTCGCAGTAGAACCACACAGGCTTCAGGCTGGAGGAAATGTGAGGCAGTCCTGCACAGACGAGCATGCCATGACTTCGGGGAGTTTTCCGTTTTCGTTGGAAGGAATCTCCCTCTGTAAACTTTCAACCTTAAATCCAAGGAAACTTTTAGGGCTAACAGCCATGCCACACCCCATGCATGCTTACTCTCCTTAAATGTGCCCATGCTGTCCCCAGTAAAGTCACCAGGAAGCGCACAGCCAGCTGGATGCCAGAAGCAGCCATGACTATAGGGAGGAGCTGGCCTGACTGTCCACAGGGCTCGAACCCCGAGCAGCTAACTGGCAGGAGGAGACAGTGACCAGGAGGCCTGAGAAAGCCCTCAGAGATAGAAGAGATGAATGTGGGCTCCTGGGCATCAGAGATGAGAGTCGGGGTCCACAGAGTCCACACCACCTGACCTCTGTGGTGGGCCCTCTGGGGCTTGCTCCTTGGAGGCCTGGGGTGCCATCAGTCAGTCTGACTCTCAGCTTTCATGCCCAAGACGACACAGGCAGAGGAAAGAAGGCTAAAGCCACTCTGACACCAACAGTTGGTGCCTTTGCTACCTTCACAGGACCTCACTGTCCCCTGAAAAATGGGAAGGCTGGCGTAGGTCCCATCAGCGGAGGACAAGGGCCTCTTTCTCTGCCACAGCACTGACTCCCAGGAGGCTTCACTTCCCTGGGACTTATGTGCTTTTCTTCAGTTTCCCAGAAAATGTTCCTTGAGCACTTAAAACTCATTGGCCCTGCAGCGGGGAAGGGGACCACACGGGTGCCCTTAGGGAGCTCACAGTCTGAGGAGAGGGGGTGACACCCCTCCGATTGCTACAGAGAGATAACAACCACGGGGTTCAGAGGACAGGCACAGTCTCTCTGAGAACACAAGTCAGGCTGCCTAACCAGCCACTGCTCAGCTGGACGCAACACCACCCCCAATGCCCCGGTCCTCTGACCACCTTCTGGGCAGCAGAGCTTGGCCAGGGCCTGGGGATGTTTGCCCCACCTGCCCCCATGTCTCCAGAGCAGGGGCCAGCCATGCTCAACTGGGAGCCCTTGGTCATCTGGCCATTGGTCACTCAGCTCCAGGGGGTAGGACTAGGGTTTCTTTAGCACCACAAAAGTCTATTCCCCAGGCTGACCTGGCCTCAAAGGACTTTTAGGCAAGACAAAGGTGGTAGCAGCCAGGAATCCTGCCCCGGTTTTAGCATTCCAGAGAAGGCACCGTGTCAGGTGCAGTGTGTGAAATATTAATTAGTGTTGGGGGACATGTATCCATTGATGGCTGTGGTGGTCGGTGAGGATTTATGCTCAGTGTCCTTGGCAGTCACCTCCCACTGAAGGGTGCTCCATGCAAATGTAACCCTCAGCAGAGGGGGACACCTGGCCTGCCCCACTCTGGATATCTCTGGCTCATGGGAGGCTCAGCCAGGCTGAGCAGCTTGTTCTTCCCAGGTCCCTCCCCAGCTGCTCAGTGATTGAGGCTCCTGAGCTCCTGTGTACGCTCTGCAGTGCCAAGAGAGGGAAGTGGGTTTGCCAAGTATAAGAGTGGCTCAGGTAGCCTTCCCCGGGAATGTTTACCACCTGGAGAGTGGGCACTTTAGTAAAAGATCCCTGTGGAGCAAGAGTGGGCACTTAGTAGGCCTCTCTGTGGGCCTGGGCACAGCATCTGTCCTGTGCCCATGGCCCAAAGGCCCACTGGTTGCAGGAGATGGGAGTCAGGACAGGCTATGTGCAAAATGAAGACGCACGGCCCCAGCTGGGGCAGGGAGGGCAATCTTCCCTCCCCAGGGACCTGTTTCCCCAACCTGTAGAGGATGGATGACCTACCTCCAGTCTGTGACCTCCATGCCATGCCCAGATGTGCTCTGTGTCTGAATGAGGAATGGGCCAAGGTCCACTGAGTCATCTGCTGAGTTGTAAGCAGGGCCGGGGTGACTTGTACCCCCCTGGCCCTGATGCTATGGGACACCCAGCTAATCTCGGGCCTGCCTGTGTGCACACCCAGGGCCTCTCCAGGCACAGGGAGAGCCAGGGGCTCAGGGTAGGATCAGGTGCTTGGAGCAGGACATGGGAGGGGAGGCCACATGTGAGCTGAGGCCCACTGACCATTCAGACTCCTCCCAAGATGCAATTTCGAAGACGATGTTGTTAAGAATTTCATGATGGCAATGGCAGACCACTAACCCCAAGGGGGGCTACTGGGAGCTCGAGGCCCTCTGCCATGCTGCCAACTGTGAAGGCAGCCACCCTCAAGTATTAACTAGGTTTTTCTCTAAGGGCGGTAGAAAGTCCGGGGCTGAAGCTGACCCCAGCAAGTTTTGTCTCCCATGGTCCGCATGGATCTGTGAGGTGTCAGAGGTCACATTTGCCTTCTTTGGCTTAGCTCCCTGAGAGGGAGAATCATTCATTCATTTGTCCACTTCACTAATTCAAGTAGCATTTGTTCAATGTCAGCTGCATGAACAAAGAACTCAGGGAAACACAGAATTCCAGAGAATTCCTACAACAGCTGAAAGCCTTCCTATCATTATTAATGTCATTATCTGAAAAAAAAAAATGCACTTTTATAATCATTCCTTCAAAATATATCTGGAGAACTCACCACACGCCAGGCACCAGAGTAGCAAAATAAGACACACCCCCTGCTCTCATGATATTTGTAGTGCTGTGGGGGACAGGTATGGCCACAAAACCACATAAGCAAATACAACACTGCAAACTGTGTGTGCTGAAAACCCAGGGGCCTGCCCTGGGCGGAGGGCTGTGGCTGGTGAAGGCTGATTGCAGGTGCGCAGGGCCTCTGGCCTGTCCATCTGAGCTGGGGAGGCAGAGGCTGGGAACTCGAGCTCCGGGGCTCCCCCATGCTAATATGCTGGGGCTGCCCTAAGGGAACGTCCATATCATGGTGGTGTCAGCAGGGCAGGTTTCTCCCAGCCATCCTCGGAATGTAGATGGCATCTTCTCTCTGTGTCTCATCACACAGTCCTCCCTCTGCGTGCCTGTCCTAATCTCCACTTCTCATAGGAACGCCAGTCAGATGGAATTAGAGCCATCCTAACGAGCTTGTTTTAATTTAATTACTTTTTTAAAGGCCCTGTCTCTACATATGGTCCCATTCTGAGGGGGTTAGGGATTCAACACAGAAATTTGGGAAGGACACAACTCAGCCCCTGGCACCTCCTGAGTCAGTCCTCTCTACCCCCATGCACAGTTATGTGACACAGGCAGGTTCCTTCTTTCTCCTGCCTTGATTTCCCTGCTGTGGCCCCCAAAACTTTAATAGTGCCTGCTGCATGCAGGGTGGTTTGGAGAATCCCCCAGAGCGCACCGGCAGACCCCAAGAGTGCACAGCCCTGAGGGAGGTCGGTTTCCCCGGCAGCTGGTCCCAGTCCTCCCACCAGCCCTGCATGGAGGACTTGATGTCCCTACAGGTGGGCAGTGTGGGAGCTTCAGGCAGCAACTCAGGGACTCCAGCTGGTCAGAGGCAGGGCGGCCTGAGCCCACGCCAGCATGCACATCGCTGGCTGGCCAGGCAACTGGTGGGGTCTGAAATTGCTCATGGCCTTGGGTGAGGAGGAGTATCTTTGAGATTCTTTCACCTGGGGTGCGGAAACAGGGGATTGTCCCGGTGAGGCCAGTTTTGGGTACTGGCTCCCTGGAGAGTAGGTGCCAAGCAGCGGGAGCAGGGCAGACCCCAAGGAAGCTGTGCCGTGTTGATGCCTTCTGTGTTGGGCCGGACTTTACAGCCTGCCTGCCACCTGTGTGACCTGAGGGCAGTTTTTCTTCTTGTTCTCATTTTCAGTGTTTATTACAGCGTTATTTATAACTTAAAAAACTGGAATTACCAAAGCTCATCAGCAGGCACATGGATAAACAAACTGCAGTGGGTCCTGGGAGTGGAGTCCTGCCGGGCAGCCCGGAGGCCTGAGCCTCTGCTCTGTGCACAGGCTCAGAGGGTGGGCCTCACACGCATGGTGCCATGGAAGGGAGCCAGACCCCAAATCTATGTGTGCCCTCACTGCCTCGACATTTATTGTTTAATAGACTTTACATTATGAGGAGTTTTGGGTGCATAGCAAAATTGAGGGAAAGCAGCTCCCCTGTGCTCTCCCTGGATTATTTAATATCTCCACCTAGACCGGGGGGGGAGGGGGTGAAGGGGGGCTGCCACTGCAGACTTTGCAAGGTGAGAGGGGGAGTCCTGGAGGTGGAGGGGGGAGTGCTTTATAAACTGTGAAGTGCAGCGCTCGGGGTCAGGCTCATTCTCCCAGGTTCAGTAAATGGTCACCAGGGCTTACAGAGAGCAAGCAGAGAGGTCCCACACCCAGCCCAGGAAGCTCTGAAAAGGTGCCTCCAGCCATGTTGCTTAGAGCTGAGGCAGAGGGACCCTCCCAGCCTGACCCAGCCCCCTTTGAGGCTTGTCATTTGCAGTAAGGATGGAAAACTACCGGCTGTCTGTGTGGTTCCAGCAAAGCCAGTTGTTATCTCCCATCAGCACATTGGAGGCTCAGAGGCCAGGAGAGCTGGCAGGAGAGTTGGGTGTTTCCACTACAGGACACGGAGGGCCAATGGAACTATCAAAGCTGGGACCTGCAGGGGACCCCAGCTGGACTCCTGCCAGGGCCCCCCACCCCCAGCCTGCAGTGTGCCATACCAGGGGCCTGGAAGAAGAGCACAGAATGGCCTATCTGTGGGCATTGAGGCTCCAGTCCTGGCCCTGTCCTTACCCACTGTATGCCCTCAGCATTGCCCTTCGCCTCCCTGAAAGCATTCTGTCAACAACTGAGTTTCTTTAGTGCCTACTAGGCCCAACAGCCCAGGGGCACTGTGCACCCAGCCTCCCAAAGCTCCCGGAGGTGCCTTGAGACCACCCGAGGATATTGACGATGAGGAGGCTCAGACAGAGGGTTGGTGATGGCCGGAGCCAGGATTTGAAGCAGATCCCCAGGGCCCCACCATAAGGATCTCTGCAGAGGATCAGCTTGCTCACAAGGTGGCAGGAGCCTCCCCCTTGCTTCCTCAGGGCTGTTTACATGGAGGGCTGCAGACCCCAACAGGGAAGCAAGTTGCTACCTGTGCTCTGAGTTATGTTCTCAGCCAATGTACAGTTACTGGGGTTTCTGTGGGTTCAGTGAACATAGATCCCAGTTGGCCCCCAGGGGACAGCAGGGAGGGGCAATGCAGTGCCCTTCACTGAGTGGGCAATAGCACAGGACCCATGTGAGGTTCCTTCTTCTGGGCCCACTCTGGGCCAGAACTGGGTGCAACAGTGAGCATGTGGCTGACTCTCTAGTTAGAAAACGGGTCTTGGTGGAAGCCACAAACCACGGATGTCTGCCGCAGGCCTCTAAGTGAGTTCTGGGCTGAGGAAGGGAATAGCTGGAGGGGGGAGTCTTAAGAGTATGGCAAGACAAAACAGTGCTCTTCTGGGTGCTATGATGGCAAAACTGGGGCCAAGAGTGTCACACCTGGTGTCACAGTCTGTCTCCTTTCATCTGTCTCCACCTGCTCATAAGAGTCCCCTGAAGAGGTGGGACATCCCAGCTCATCAGGCCAGGAAGAGGGGTCCCTGATCAGATCCCACGTGCAGCCCAGAGGCCAAAAGTGGAGTGAAGCCCACGTGGCCATGTGGCTGGCCAGAGGGCAGGAAGTTGGGTCTGCACAGAGAGGTCAGGTGCTGTGGCCAGGGGCACATAGGTATAAGGCAGCTCTGGGAGGCTGCTTTGCCCACCTCCTCCCATATATTGTTGACAGCTGCCTCTGGGCCTACGCTGCTAGTTGCCTCCAGATGTCCTCACCCTGCAAGGCCCTCCCTTCCTGCTCCTCCAGCATTACAGCCCTTGAGAGAATGTGTCTGTACCTGGGGGTTCTGAGTTCCTGCTCATGTAATGGCCAGCCTGCCACTCTATCTGCAAACCTGCTTTTCCTGGACCAAGTTCTTTCTCAAGGCCTCATAGTCTGGCTCCCAGGTGGCAGCATTGTCCTCTGCCCAGGGCCACCCTGAGGAGTTCTCCTAGACCTGCCTCTCTTGAGCAGCCCTTCCTGGGGCTGGGCCTAGGCCCTGATGGGCTCCCATGCTGGCTTTTCTCTCCCACTGGCCCAATGTCTTGCTGGGCTCTGGCTGGGCTGAAGCTGCTGGAGGCTCCTGGCCAAAGGCCTACTAGAGGCCCCACTGTCTCCAACCTAGGACCCCTCAGACCACTCTGACATGACACCCCTCCACCCCATCCCACTGGGCTGCAAATACTCAGCAGCCAGGGATAGACATGAAGCTCTGAACAATGGGCACAGTTTCAGACCCTGAGTCTTGATGGTGCCGTAAAGCCACAGCATTGAAGATCATTGGAGCCATTTCTCCTGCACTGCTGACATGAAGAGGAAAAATCTGGAATAAAGCTCTTCTCACAGCCACAGCCACCAAAACACCCCTGCAAGTGTGCTCGTTACTCAAACATGATTTCTCCTTCTCGGGGGCAAAAAAACCCCAGCAGTTCCCGCTGCAAAGCGGTAAACCTGTCGCCCTAATGAACAGCTTTCATTTAGAGTGCGGTGAGAAGGCGCACAGGGAGAGGGGTGGTTGCTGCCTGCGATGTTCCAGAATCTCCTGCTCAGCCTTCTCATTCCTATGAACTCGGAGCACCCAGCACAGGGTTATATTGTTGACATTTTTGAGCCAAGAGGGGCAGTTTTCAGAAGCCAAACTTTGTGCTGATTTGTGTGTCCCAGCTGTTCTTACAAAGTCCCCATCAAATGTCTATTCAGGTCCTCTGCCATGCCTCCAGCGATGGGGTGCTCATTACTTCCCAGGGCAGTCCCCTCCTTTGCAGGGACTCGTGGCTGAGGCTGCAGGGGAGGAGACTCTGAGCTCCCTCCTTCTGTTTGCTTATTTAGTGAGCCATGATGGAGCACCTGCCATGTGCCAGGCCCTGTACTGGAGCCAGAAGACCAGGGCTCCAGGGAGTGGCTGCCCTTTCGGGGGACCAAGTTCAGTGGCCATGGCAGAAACCAGGTAGCCCCCCACTTAGGTGCAGGGGCTGCTTGGCTGTGACAAGACCTCATGCAGGTCTGACTCCTGTGAAAGGAGAGGCATGGAGTGGGGAAGCCTCCGACCACAGCTGATAGCTCTGAGAAAATCTGGGTCTCCCATGGGAAAGCACGGTGTGGCGTGATCCAGAGCAACCCACTGCCTCCCCACAGGCCCCTTGGAAGGGAGTAAGCTCACCCGAAGGTGACTGTAGCACCAGGCCTCAGTCTGCTGTGGCAGTGGCCACATATTGAGCATGACATAGCACCCAAGTTAAGGTCAGTGTTTAATACACAGTGGCTGTAGGACATCAATGTTTCAGGGACCCTGAGCGACCCAGAGAAGCCCTCTTTGAGAATGAGAATCAGAGCACTCCCATATTACAAGAGAAGATCAAGGCTTGGGGACCCAAGGGACTTGTCCAGATGGGTTCTGACCTGCCTGACTCTCATGCAGGTTTCCAGCATAGCGGACTAGTAAGAATCAAGTGTGTGCAGCCCCAGGCATGAGCGAGTAGGGACCCACTTCAGTCTCATTAGCCATTCCTAAAATAATATTCCAAGGCAGCTCCTGGGATAGCCCTGCCTGCCCCCTGAAGGATATGGCCTCCTGACCTCCCAATTGTCCAGAGGCTCCTGATGGCTGCCCTGGGCTTGTGGTTCTCAGGTGACCAGCACCCAGCTCAGGCTGTGCAGGATCAACCAGTGAATGAGGAATGAATGAATGTGAGTGAATGAATGATACGTCTGCTGCCATTGCCCTAGCTTTCCTTTCCTCATATCTACCTCTCTTATCCTTTTCACAGGCTGTCCCCTGTGGCACTGGGGATGACCCTGAGCCCCCCATTCCAGGAGCTTGATCTTCACTCTAGGAGCCCGGGAAGGGGTGTTGGTGACAGAGTGGGGTGGGGGACAGGTGTTAGCCCTGTTCCACCTTGGATTTGCTCTCCTAGCAGCTGTGGACTCATGGCAAAGCCAGAGAGGTGGCAGGTGCATGCATGTAGGGGCTCATCTGCGACCCCATGGGCCTCAGTTGGCATGCGCATCGGGCACGTGCGTTGGGATGAGGCGAACAGAGTCTGGGGCTAATGGTGCAGCGGCCTCTGGGGGTTGGGGGTGATAGGGCTCCTCCCAACTCCCCTGATGCTGCCACAGAAATGAGCAATAAAAGCCTTTTTGTTGCCTTTCCAGCCCAGACAAAATCAATACATTCTGGAAACATGAGAACAGCTGACCTTTGAGATTTCTAGCAAACCTTCCAAGAGTGATTTTTGTTTGGGCTCAGTGCTCAGGGCCAAGTCTGAGGCACTGGGAAGCCCCTGGCATGGGCCTCTGCTCTGGGTGTGGAACTGTCACAAGGGGGAAGAGACCCAGATCCTGCTTTCCTTCCCACGCAGGCTTCACCTGCTTGCAGATTCCAGAAGGTTCTATAGACTGAGCCTCCTCTTCCTGAGAGCTGCATTACTGCTTTAGCTGTGTCTCAGCTCCTCCTTTTCTCTAGAAAGTTCTCTGGCAGCTATGGACTTGTAGCATGACAGGTTGGGCAACACCACTCTACACATAGGGAAACCGAGGCGAGGCCCAGAGACAGAAAAGGACTTGGGGCTGAGGCAGTGCTGCTTGGCTCGGCTGCTGGTTCTCTCTGCCCTGCCCACCCAGACCCCAGCTGTCCCTGCCTGGGCTCCTCAGCTGTAACATGGGCCACTGTGGTCCAGTGTGACTTGGCTCTTGCCTGGCTGCCCGGTGCAGTTACTGGCTGGTCTTCACACAGCCCTGGTCATGCTCCAGGCTGGGAAGAAACAGCTGGAGCAGCCATGCTTCCTGTGCTCTGTGAATAGAACTCTGCGAGCAGGATGGGATGGGGAGAGGAGGAAAGAAAAAGAGACCACTCTATCTTAGGGCTAATGGCTGGACCCTGCAGGAGGAGGCTGCAGGAGGGGCCAGGCCTGGGGAGAAGGCACGGAGGCCTCTTGAGTTTTGAGTGGAAAGGTCAAAGAGAAGGCAAGACCAAGGGATCTGGGGACTCCTGCAGGTCAGACGCCATCTGCACAGGTAGAAAGTCCAATGCTGCTGTGGGACAGCTGACTCCCTCCCCAGCACAGAAGCAGAGGCTGCTCACCCAGGCTGACTGTCCAGACCCATGGAGGGGCGCAGAGGAGTGAGGGCCTGCAGCGTGGTGGCTGCTGCTCTGTACTGCCAAGACAGCTTTGAGCATCTCCACCTGGATGGGCTTGGCAGAGGCCTCAGCTCCCAGCCAGCCAGGGCTTGGGCAAATGTTCAACTGTGCCAACTCATGGCCACCTCCTGGCCCTTTTCCATGGCCTCACATAGCATGCCAGCTCCCTGGCTGGACAGTGGGCTCCTGGATGTCCACACAGGAGGAGAGAGTGCAGGATAGCAGGATGAGAGGGGCTCTGGGAGGGGGCCCCTGCAGAGTGAGGAGGGAGCTGCCTGCCCTCTCTTGTGTGATCAACCTTGGGTGTTGGGAGAAACAGAGAGAACCACAGACAATCTGAGCCTCCTTTGAGGCTCCAAGATGTGCAGCATCCTGGCCAGTCCTCCTCTCACCCACAGCCTGGACTGCACTGGAAGTAGTCTCCCATGAACATGCAGGAGACCAGGGGCCCCTGACCCAGAGGCAGGAAGACCAGTCCAGCTTCACCCAGGCTACCTACTGTCTGGCCACACCCAAGCTAATTTGTGTTCAAGAGCGGCAAAAATCTGGTGTCTTCACCCATTTGCATTTTTTTTGAGATAGTATCTTGCTCTGTCACCCAGGATAAAATCAGTGGCATCATCACAGCTCACAGCAACCTCAAATTCCTGGGCTCAAGTGATCCTCCTGCCTCAGCCTCCCTAGTGGGTAGTGATACAGGATAAGTGGCATCCCAGTCAGCTCGTGGAGCTGGGGGGCGCGGACTGGCTGCCTTCGCCTGGGCGATGTTGGTGCGGTGGCCGCAAGTAGCAGAACCAGTGGGCTGGAGGGTGGGCAGGGGGACCCATTTTCTAGGTCTGGGAATGAAAGGGATTGTAGCCATTCATTTGCGATCCACACATGATCCAGACATGTCCCAGACAAGATGTCCCAGACACGCCAAATGTAATTATCAAGCCCCGCTAAATGTAACTACCGAGGGCCAGACATGTCCCAGACACGTTGTCCCACACGTGTCCCAGACATGATGTCCCAGACATGCTAAATGTAGCTATCGAGGACCCCATGCGACTATATTTACCCCTGACAAAGAGCCTAGAGTCAGACAGAGACAGAGAGAGATTTTCTCCCCCAACTTGGTTTTCTCTCTCTGCCAGGAGCTCTGGCGTGTCTGTATTCTTTTCTGTAAATAAATCCTGTCTTACCACTGATCTGTGGTCCGTGGATTCATTCTTCAAATCACCAAGACCAAGAACCTACTGAAGAGCGAAATCCTGGTATCAGTAGGACTATAAGCACTGCCACTCCCCAGCTAATTTTTTTTTTTAAAAATTGTGTAAAGACAGGGTGTCACTATGTTGCTCAGGCTGGTCTCGAGCTCCTGGCTTCAAGTGATCCTCCTGCTTTGGCCTCCCAAAGTGTTGGGATTACAGGCATGAGTCACTGGGCCAGGCCAAACGTGTGTATTTTTTTAATTAATAAACTTTGTGTTTTAAAGAAATTTTAGTTTACAGGAAAAAAATGAACAGATAGTACAGAGAATTTCCATGTAACCTTCCTCCGCCAGCCCCTGTTACGAATGTCTTGCGCTGGTTACAACTGAAGAACCCATATCGAGCCAATATTGACATGTAATTATCTGAAGTCTGCAGTTTACATTAGGGCCCCCCGTGGTGCTGGACATTCTCTAGTTTGGACAAATGCGTGATGACAAGTACCCACCATTATGATGTTGTACGGAGCAGGGTCGCTGCCCTCAAACTCCTGGGCTCCACCTGTTCACCCTTCCCTCCGCCAAATCCCAGGTAACATCTCTTTACTGTCATGATCGTTTACCTTTTCCAGAATAGGACAGAACTGGAATCCCAGGGAGCGTCTCCTGCCCACACTGGACCCTGTCCCTCAGCAATATGCACTCATGGTAGCCTCACGTCTCCGTGGCATGATAGCTCATCTCTTGTTAAACAACATTCCCCGTCTGCACGTACCCCAGTTGGTCCACTCACCTACTGAAGGGAATCTTGGCTATTTTCAGGTGGGTTTTTTTTTTTTTTTTGCAGTTTTTGGCCGAGGCCAGGTTTGAACCCACCACCTCTGGGATGCAGGGCCAGCGCCCTACTCCTTTGAGCCACAGGCGCTGCCCTGTTTTCATGTTTTGACAATTATAAATGGAGCTGCTACGAACATCCGTGTGCAGGTTTTGTGTGGACACACATTTTTAGCTCCTCTCTCCTACCTCACCAGGACCTCCCCGGTGCCTGGGTCCCTGAGGGGCTGGAGACTTGGGAGGGGTCCTCACCAGTGGGGTCCTGCTTCTGAGAAGGCCACACCCCAGCAAGAAAGACTCACCCCCAGGGGGGTTGTGTACGGTGTGGGGCAGCATTGTCAGAAGGCTGTTCAAGGGCTGGGTGGGGACTCCTGGAGGAGGTGTCAGGAGATGGGGATGAGCTAGGATTGAGCAGGTGGGAGGGGGGAGACGAGGCCAAGGAGGGACCCTAAGGTGAGCACAGAGCAGGTGGGGGCCCAGGTGGGGTCTGGGGAGGTGGAATGAAGGTGGAGGTGAGGTGTGCCCACACCTGCAGGTACTGAGAGCACTTGGGGAGTCTGAGCTTCCTCTACAGCAGTGATTTTTCAACTCGTGTGCCGCAAAATAAATTTTAAGGATCATTAATTAAATTATTTTCAAAAGTTCAAAGCACCGTAAGTATATTCTTTTTTTTGATCAACATAATTTAAGTGTGCCGTGAAAGTTTACCCATAGGTTCAAGTTTGCCATGAGATAAAAAAGGTTGAAAAACACTGTTGTAGAGGGACATGGGGCCCAGCTGAACGGGCTTCCCCATGGGTGGACGGAGAGCAGATAAGGGCAAGGAGCCGACGGGGAGGAGTGAAGGGAACAGGGTTCCCTAAATGGAAAAGAAGGGGCTCACTTTAGGTGAGGGCTCCACCCAGCCCCCAGCCCCAGACCCCACGCTCCTGTGGCTCAGACCCAGCACAAAGAGGGCCACAAGCAGAGAAGGAAGCCAGGCCCCACCCAGGGCATGGGTGCGTCATGGACACCTCACTCCCACACCACCACTGTGCCCTGAATGAGGCTCCCCACAGCAGGAGAGATGGCAAGGGCTTGGGAGCAAGGGGCTTACTGGGAGGTGACAGGAAGCACAGGCAGGGACTGGAGAGAGAGAGGAGGAGGAGGAAGGCACTAAAGCCTGGAGCCAGGGCAGGCCACTGAGGAGCACACGAAACACACCTGGAGCTGGACTCGGCTGGTTTTCACTCAGTGCATCGGGAGAACTTGCCTGTGGGGCGTGTTGGTGAGGGGGTGTTAGAGCTTCTCATAGGATTGGGCTTTGGCTGACCGGGGAGGGGGGCTGGGCTGGGCGATGGCTGTAGACCCAGTGCTGACAGGGAGCGGGCAGCTCTGTGATGGGACATCCCACCCACTGGCGTTGCGAGGAGGGTGGTTGGAGGGGGCTGATGCTGTGCTTGGTAAGGAAGTCTTGGTCCCACCATTAGTGCAAGGGAGGCAAGCCTGGCGTTTTGAGGGTGGCACTGTGGCCTTGCTGGAAGTAGACAGCCTGTGAGCTCTCTCCTGTCCCACAAGAGGAGACAGCTTTGCTGTGTCAGATCAGTCCCTGGACAGCAGAGGCTGCCTCCGAGCTGTCCCGCCTGGGTTGCTGCTTTCTAGGTGGCTTGGGAAGTCCTGAGGCACCGAGGAAGGAGATGCTGGGGGACCCCAGGCAGTCAAGGTTATATTGGAGCAGGGTAGGCCCTAAACCCAATGACTGGAGTCTTTATAAGAAATGGGGCAGACAGAGACTCCGAGAAACAGACTCTGAGACTTCCTTGCCACGCACAGCTTCACCTCCCTCCAGCCAGGAGGCCGTGCGCAGATGAAGACCGGGGCTAGAGGGATGAGCCACAACCTGAGGGATGCCAGGAGCCACCAGGAAATGCAAGAGGTAGGAAGGAGCCTCTCCCAGAGCCTGCAGAGCGAGTATGATCCCTGGCGTCTTGAGTCCAGACATCTGGTCTCTAGAATGCAAGGGAATGAATTTCTGCTGTTTGAAGCCTCTGGTTTGTGGTAATGTTCTAAAGCAGTCCCAAGACACTAATACAGCTCCTCGGGGACCCACCCCTCCAAGTTCACCTTCCAGCTCTCACCCCACCCTGTCCTATGGGTTCTTCTAACTTGACCCTCCCACTCTCCAGCCCTAGACTCTTAGGTGCTCCCACTGGGGACCCTGAGACCCCTAAGCCCCGTGAGCCCTCAGCCCTGCTCTGAGCTACCTGGCCTGCCTCTCCCCTACCCCACATAGGTCCCAGGACCCCAGGTGGGGCTCCCTTCCTTCCCCCATGGTGGCCTTTGGGCCCTGACCCAGGCACTGCCCCCATGCCCTCAGCCCTGGAGGCTGACTCCACACCTTGGCTTGGGTGCATCCCTGGTTTCTCGATTCTGGGACCTCCCTTGCCATCTTGGTGGCTCATTTCTCTACCCTCAAGACTCTGGTCCCTTGATGGCACTGGCAATGGCTTCACCATCTTTAAAGCCTTCCTGACACCCCAACTCTGTCTCCCCTTTCCCATGGCTGATGTTAATCCTAGACATGTCTTCTGCCTTCTCCGAGCCTGGGTCTGGGGACACAGACACCACAGCAAAACCTCCCCCCAGAAGATTAATGGTTCTGTTGAATTCAGGTCACCATGTCAGGGGTGGCCTTCCTCACCTCCCC
The DNA here is from genome assembly GCF_027406575.1 of Nycticebus coucang. Classification (NCBI taxonomy): domain Eukaryota; kingdom Metazoa; phylum Chordata; class Mammalia; order Primates; family Lorisidae; genus Nycticebus; species Nycticebus coucang. The sequence continues at coordinate 85,130,273 of NC_069796.1, forward strand.
ATGTCAAAGTCTTCTCTAAACAGTTCCAAGCCAAAGAGGAAACAAAGCTAAAATTCAGATGACCTCAAGGTCAGGATCATTCTGTTCATGGCTGTGTCCCTGCACCTGGCACAGTGCCTGGTATACAGATGAGTCAATGAATGGATTAAATGGATTTACTCTGTCTATTCTAACTGGCCCACCCTGACTCACTTGCTGGTCATAGAGCTGCACTTGGCTGGCTCCTGTCCTCAGACCAGATTTTCTAGAGTTTGTACACCACCCTTCACAGGGCCAGGCCGGCCGAGCCTCCTGGCAATATAGAAGGAGACAGGGCACCCGGAGTAGTCCTGACGTGAGGCTGGCACCTGCTTCTGCCCCAGTACCTCCACCCCCACAATGACACTGTCATCTCACTGTGGTGGAGCCACCTGGACCTGTATCTTCTGAGATGCTCCGGCCCCAGCCTGGGCCTCCTCCAGCAGACCGAAGGCCATGCCTCTTCTTGTCGCTCTGACTACCCATCAGCTACTGTAGGGGAGCCCCTGTTCCCAAGGACCAGGCCGTGCAGGTCCCTCCTCCCACCTCATTGTAATGCTCAAATGGCTCCCTCCCCCAGCATCCTCAGCTACCAACCACAGAGCTCCGGGCCTGACCCTGGTCTCTGTCTCCCTTCCCTCCCCTCCTCGCTGTGCACACAGCCCTGCTCCCCTGGCTGCATGTCCCGCCTATGACATGCACGTGCATATGCACGCATGAGCACGCTCCCAGGCACACACACACACATGCACACACATGCGCACATGAGCATGCTCCCAGGCACACATACACACATGCACACATGAGCACGCTCCCAGGCACGCACACACACATGCACACACATGCACACATGAGCATGCTCCCAGGCACACATACACACATGCACACATGAGCACGCTCCCAGGCACACACACACACACACATGCACACACATGCACACATGAGCACACTCCCAGGCACGCACACACACATGCACACATGAGCACACTCCCAGGCACACATACACACATGCACACATGAGCACACTCCCAGGCACGCACACACACATGCACACATGAGCACGCTCCCAGGCACACATACACACATGCACACATGAGCACATTCCCAGGCACACACACACACATGCACACATGAGCACGCTCCCAGGCACACATACACACATGCACACATGAGCACATTCCCAGGCATGCACACACATGCACACATGAGCATGCTCCCAGGCACGCACACACACATGCACACACATGCACACATGAGCACACTCCCAGGCACGCACACACACATGCACACACATGCACACATGAGCACGCTCCCAGGCACGCACACACATGCACACATGAGCACACTCCCAGGCACACACACATGCACACACATGAGCGCACATGAGCACATTCCCAGGCACACATACGCACACACACACACATGCACAGTCCCCTCGGACCGACCGTCCTCCCCTCCAAGGAGAGAGAAAACATCACGCCTTTCCTTCCTCCCCATCTGCACACACAGTTTTCAACATTTCTGGTCATGTTTTCTGAAGACAGAGAAGCCACAGAAGGAACAGCCTCTGTGTGTCTGCTACCCCGCACTCAGCTCTCCTCTACCCTGCACACCTGCTGTCTCTCCTTGCTCCTGCCCTTCTTTTTTTGTAATGTTCCTTCCTATTTTCCCACCCAGATCTCCATGTATCGAAACCCTTTCTTGGTCTTAAAGATGAACATTGCAGATGGAGCTCTTTCTGTGAACTCAGAAGTGAGGAAACTAAGGTACAGACGTTGGGGACTGAGACCTTCTACCTGGGACTTCTCCCCAAAAGGAGAAGGGGTCATCTGAGCCCCCATTCACCCTCCCTTGTTCCTGGACTCCTGTACCCCATCTTACTCAGCTGGACAGTGACCCTTAGGCTGCCACAGCTGCTGGCTCCACCTCACTCCCCAGCGTGCATGGCCTCTTGGCTGCCTTCAGTGTGGTGCTTGCTCCTTTTTCCTAAACCGGCTGCTTCCTGGGTGCCTAGGACCTCATGCATTCTTCTCTCTACTCCTTACTTGCTGGATCTTCCCGGGCTGGCTCCTCCCTGGACCCTCTGCACACTGAGGGTCCCATGCTTACCTGCCTGGCCCTGGCTGATGGGGACGACCTCCAGACCTGCACCACCAGCACCCCCACTGCCTCCCAACACCTCTTTCTGGGCATCCAGCAAGCACCTCTGACAGCCTCGGTTCTTCCAAACACATTGCAGCTTCTCTTCCCAATCTAGCCCAAGGGACTGGGCATGGGGCTGGACGTGGGGCAGGCAGAAAGTATCCACAGTGAGTCTCGTGGCTGGAGTACCTGGAAGGTGGGAGGCATTTTGGGGAGAAGGGGAGGGCTACAGGAGGGAGCCACAGGATGGGGTGAGCTCTGGCCTCGTTTGGCCATGCTGAGCAGGAGGTGTAGTGTGCAAGTGGACTGTAACAGTGTGGGGGCAGGGGGAGCTGTCCACACAGGGCAGTGCTGAAGGCACACCTACGGCTGACCTCCCAGAGACATGCAGATCTGGGGTAACCTGGTGTGGGCTCCATATCTAGGCCGCAAGAAGTCCAACAGTAGCCTTCTGTTTCACCCCTCATGTGGGCTACCTAAGTCAGTGACCACAGGACACTGGGAGGGGAAATCATCCCAGACTTTGACCCCAAGGCCAGAGAACCTCCTGCCACCCTTTACAGAAACTGTTTGTGGAGTGGCCCCAAAGGTGTAGGCCAGTTATGAGGGACAAGAGGAGAAGCTGCCCAGCCTGCCAACTGCCAATTCCTGCCAGAAAAGGGAACGCGAGCCAGCAGGGGTGGCGCCTCCGGCCCCTTCAGCTGGTGCCTTTGTGAAGGGTGCCCGTGCCCTTTATGCCTCTGGTCTTTCCCACATGAATCCTGGCCCAGCCTAAGCTGGCAGTTTGCAGGGTTGGCTCTTAAATTGGAATATAAAATGAGATGGTTATGGGAGATACAGGTGTGCAGGTATAGACGGGATGAGGCTGAGTGTGCGTGCAGGTCTGTACAGGCTGTGTGTGATGCACTCTCCGGAGCTGCGGGTGGTGTGCACACGTGTGTGCACCATGAGACAGGTATGTAGGCCCAGGAATATGTTTGGACACGTACATACAGATTGAGCATTGCATGAGGTGGCAGATCCAGACAAGGTGCAGGCAGCATTTGCAATTTCTCTTTTCTCGGACAGACCAACACAAATGACAACTTGTGTCGGCCGCTGAGGAATGCTTGTGTAGGCCGCCGAGCAGGGCCCCGGAGACGCGGGACTCTCGTTCATCTTCCCCAGCACAAAAAAACTAACATCCCTTCCATGAGTTGCTGGTGGGCTGTCCTGATTGTCAGGCAACAGTGTCCAGAGGGTTTGTTGAGCCCCCAGCCTTCCCCCTCCCACCCTCCTCTCCCCAGCTCCCTCCCTCTCCCTCCTCCCTCTTCCTCTCTGCCTCTCCTTGGTCCTTGCATCATGGTGAGGGTTTTTTGTTGTTGTTGTTTACAGCTCAGTAGTATCAGACCAGCCCCCTCCTGAGGTCAGTCAGGCCTGGTGAGGGCTAAGGCCAAAGCCAACTCTGGAAGGTCAACATCCATGGAAAACCTTCCCTCTGTCTCTAACTTTCCCTGGCTGTGAGATCATGTTAGAACTAACTTCTCAGGCAGCTGTGATGGAGAGGATCTGGCCAGTATTGTTCAGTAGGTTTCCAATCTCACAGCAAGGAGTACAAGGCTATATTTGGGGTCTGTGGGAATAATGCTACTATCAACTACTGATGTCTGCTGGGGCAGAGGGAGGTGGTGGTAGCATGAGTGTGACGCGTGTGACGGGGCTGGGCAAGGCCAACTTGGGCACTGTAAGGAGAGACATTGATTACTGGTGACATCCAGAGCCTTCCCTAGAACCACCCAGGATCCCTGGTCTCAGTGCCTAGACATACGCCATTCCCACCACCTGGAAGCCTTGCCCTCCCCTCCTCATCCACCCTCTGTGTGGTGACCTCACTCATCCTTGAGTGTCCATCCAGGGTCTTCTCCTATGGCCACCCCATTGCAGGCAAACAACAAGGCCCGTGGTCCTCTGGGTGGATCTTGGTACAGAGTGACCTGGCATTAAGCAGGGGCTCCAAGCTTGTGGATGAATGGAACTGAGCAAAGTTCTCTGCCCCATGCGACCTGGCAGATGAGAAAGGGGCCTCTACCCCATTTCCACCAAACAACACAGGTGTCTGGCTGTGGGAAAGGGGAAAGCCAAAGCCTAGTTCATGCTCCAGGTCCACATACGATCCTTTTATCTTCAAACTGGCCTTTCCAGAGCTGTCAGGAAAGAACGTGGTTAGATGTCATAGTCCCCACCCTTTGCCCTGCCTGGCCCTGCCCTGAGACTACAAAATAGCACCCAGCTGTCCTCTTTTCCTATAGGTACCAAAACCAGGTTTCTGTGCACCACTGTGTACACCTTAACCCCAGGAAACATGTTCTACCACTCTCACCAAAAAGCCAAATGGGCACACACATCCTCACTTCAACCATCCCAGCCAATTTGGGGGAGCAGAGGACCAGAGAGGGAGGAGAGCAGAGTGACATCCCTCTCCTGCCCCCGACTCTTCAAGCAAGCCAAAGGTCTAAGAAAGGTCTAAGGGAACCTTTTGTAGTTATCTTGGGGGTGCTAGGATGCAGGGGAGACTGGCATCTCACTCCTTGGATGGCTGTGCACCATGAGGGAACCGGGAAAGCGGCATCCAGTTATCACAAATTGCTGGGTGGTTTTTAACTATTTTTTGACAACAATGTCAAAGTGGATTTCACAGGAGAGTGAATGTTACCGGAGATGAAAGGATGACTCATGATTATAAATTATTTCATAATGATTTAAAATAATTCGGCTGACACAAGTTATCATTTGTGTTGGTCTGTCCGAGAAAAGAGAAATTGCAAATGCTGCCTGCACCTTGTCTGGATCTGCGACCTCATGCAAAGCTCGATCTGTATGTACGTGTCCAAACATATTCCTGGGCCTACATACCTGTCTCATGGTGCACACACGTGTGCACACCACCCGCAGCTCCGGAGAGTGCATCACACACAGCCTGTACAGACCTGCACGCACACTCAGCCTCATCCCGTCTATACCTGCACACCTGTATCTCCCATAACCATCTCATTTTATATTCTCATTTTATATAGAAAGCGGAGCAATCCAAATGTGTATGTGATTAATAACAGCTTGAAAGTAAATAAAGAAAAAACTGATAGAGCTAAACAGAGAAATAGCAACTCCACAGCTATGGTTTGAGACTTCAACACTCCTTTCTCAATAATGTATAGAAAATAAGTAAGAATACATGAGATGTGAACAGCACTGTCAACCAACGTAACCTAAATGACATTTGTAGAAGCTCCACCACCAGCAACAGAATGTACAGTCTTTCCAAGTTTATACCAAACAATAACAACAATAGACCATATTCAGGATTATAAAAACAAGTATCAATAACTTTACAGTGATAAAATCATATCAAATGTGTTCTACGATCACAATATAATGAAGTCAGAAATAAATAACAGAATGATACTTGAAGAAAACCTCAGAATGTTTGAAAACCAAATAACACACTTCGAATAAACTATGAGTCAAAGAGAAAAATCAGGGATGAGAGGTGGGAGGATGGGTGCGGGGAGGGTGATTGGTGGGACCACACCTGCGGTGCATCTTACAACGGTACATGTGAAACTTACTAAATGTAGAATGTAAATGTCTTAACACAGTAACTAAGAAAATGCTGTGAAGGCTATGTTAACCAGTGTGATGAAAATACTTCAAATTATATATAAAACCAGCGCATGGTACCCCATGATTGCATTAATGTACACAGCTATGATTTAATAAAAAGAAAAAAAAAGAAAAAATCAAAAGGGAAAGTAGAAAATATTTTTAACTGAATGACAATAAAAACTCAACACACTAAAATTTGCGGAATATTGCTAAAGCAATGCTTAGAGGGAAATTTATGCCATTACATACTTAGATTGGAAAAGAAGCTGGTCTTCCAGTCAATTATCTCATATTTCACCCTTGGAATCTAGGAAAAGAAGCACAAATTAAAGCAAAGGCAAGCAGGAATAATAAATAATAAATAAATAATAAATAATAATGATTTCTGATCAGTGAACTAGAGAACAGAAAAATAATAGAGAAAATCAATAAAATCAAAACTGGTTCTTTGAGACGATCAATAAACTTGATAAACCTTTAGCAGATTGAGAGAAAACGTAAATCAACATCAGGAATGAAACGGTTGCCATCACTATAGATCTTACAGATATTTATTGGATAATAAGGAAATATGAGCAGCTTCAGTACACTTGACTCCTAGATGATAATAGATAAATTCTTTAAAACTACCAAAGTGTACTTAAGATGAAATAGATCTGGAATATCTCCTACTCATACACATTCTTCATTGCATGGAGCCTGGGGCGAGGAGTCAGAGAGACTAGATAGAGACCCGATCCTCAAGGGGTCTCAGTCTATGGCAAAAGTGGAAGAGGGGCAGAAATTAAATCAGAGACCACCTATGAACAGAGTGCAAAGGAAATTCCAGACAGACCGATGCAGAAATTCAGAGTAGGAAGAGTTTCTTCCAGCAGGAGAGCTGGGAGGTACTTCATAGAAGGCATAATAGTTACATTGGCTTGGACAGGGGCTGGTGATTTAGCAGGTGGCTGGGAATGGGAGGACATTCCAAGAGGAGGAAACTGTGCAAACTGATCCTGGGGCAGAGCCCACACAGGGAGTGGGGAGGCAGAGGATTACTCACTGGGGTTCCCTTACTGTGAGGACTAGAGTCCTTCACCAAAAGGTCTAGGTCCAAATGTCCACATGGCTGCTTGGATTACTGTTCCAATAGTCACTGTCCAATCGTACCTCCCCACTGCAGAACTCGGGTTAAGATATGACTTACTTTGGACAAAGAAAGGTGGGTGAGTGATATGACTCTGTTGGGAAGTTTAAGGTTCTCCGCATAGCACTTTTTCCCAGTAATACCCTCCTCGACAGTTGCCCCATTAGCCTGGGAGCTGGAATGAAGCTGGCAGACAGGCAGCTGGAATGAGAGATGAACTTGGACTGCTGTAGGCCACTGGGCAAGGGCATATTTGTCACTGAAGCATAACAGCCTAAGCTGGTTGATGCACCTGGCTTTTCAGGGTACCTAAACAACCCATGTCTCAGCTTTCTCAATAGTAAAGTGGGAATAATGACAATTACCTACCTTAAGGGTTGGCTGTGAAGGCTTGGTGCCCAGCGCCAAATGAACTAGATGCAGGTGTCTGCTGTTTTCTCTTCAAGACGCAGCCTTGATTTGCTAAGGGGGTCACCCCCGTCTAGGAGCACATCTGTAAAACAATTTTCCAATCTGGACTTTTATAGAATGCTCTTCCTCAGGATGCTGATAATGTGACATGAAAAAGTGAAAAAGACATCTGCTTTGGCTAATTTGGGAAATTCTGGGTAAACCAAGTTTAACAGTTGTACTGAATTGTTAGACTACTCAGAGTCCTTACTATGCTAATATACCTCTGAATTTGCAAGAGACAATTTCCCCACACATTTGACCATGACATGTATGTGTTCATGTATGTGTGTGCACATGCATGTGTGAATGTGTGTGTGTGTGACACTGATTATCTCTATTCACAACAACGTTCTGTGGGATGATTTTGGAAAAAGCAGGCTTTCCAGTAGTTCCTCATGGAGGATGACTTCGGTATCTGCAGGAACTTTCCAGGACGGATAGGAGTACTTAGGAGTCAGTGCTTGAAAAGCTTGAAGGGGCATGGACTGAAGCTGCTGAGGCCATGAGGTAGGCGGGCTTGGGAGGGAGAGAAACATCCCAGCACAGAGAGTGTGTCAGAGCAGAGCCCAGCAGCCTGACTTTTCCCTACCCCAAGGCCAGCTTTGTCCAAAGGTTCAGGACTCACTCACACAGCCCAGAATTCTGGAGAGAAGCGTTCTGAGGACTTGGGCGAGCTCAGAGTGAGTGGGGGACCTGACAGATGGGAGACAGGAGGGCCACAAAAGTAGGCTGCTCCTCCAGTAAATTCCCTGGAAAGTGAGGGAGAGGGAAGAGCTGGTGGCCAGGCCCAGGGGCTGGGAGAGCTGAGTTCTGTAGCAGGTAAGGGAGAAGGAGCAGGTGATGGCGGTGTGACCGGGAAAGCCAAGCCGACCAGGGTGCTTGGGCCCACGGTGCCATGTCTGGGGGATGGGATGGGAGGAAGGGGGTGCAGGCCAGGGTTTAGAGGTGATGGGTGATGGGTCCGAATCCTGCTTGCCCAGTGCCCGAGGCCATTGTGCTCAGAAGCCTGGCTTGTTCCCTTGCTCTTGGCACTTGGGCAGTAGCTAATTGGATCTGAGAATTTGGTGTGGCTGTTTACAGAAAGCTTTTAGTCCCTAGGACGGGATGGAAATTGGATTTTGGGCTCCTGGCTTGGAGATGCTCCCTGATTCTGGCCTCTCATCCTGTGTGGGGGGCTCAGACAGCTGCCTCCGTTCAGGGAAGATCATAAATTATTCATCCATTTATTACCTACTCTGGCCAGATCGATGCCAGGGTCTCAAGTTGTCCAGCATCTGTCATCTCTGAACAAATCCAGTTTGCTTACAAGAGCTGCTGGGCTCTCGCCCAGCCAGGGCCTGGTGATAAGTGAAGAATTTCCCTGATCTGACCACCTGGGCTTGGGCCGTGGTCGCTAATTGTGTACATAGGTCTGTGGGACCCTCCAACCCCCAGCCCTCTGGTCAGATCTTCAGGGACCGAGCTACCAGATGATGCCTTTGGATGAATGACGGATGATTTTGTGAATTACCCAGGAACATTTATCTTCACAGAAATGAATATCAGTCCGTGGGCACTTGATCTTGCCAAAGACAGCTTCAAATGTGCCAATCAGAGCTTCAAAGACCATTCCAACTTTATAAGAAACACTCGGGCTGGTTACCATGAGATTGCTCTCTTTTATCCCACACCAAAGCTGAGAAGCCCACCTCCTCCAGGAAGCCCTCAGTGATTCTTCCTCCCACCTTTCCCCACCAGGCTGCCTCACTGACTCAGACAGACTCAGGCTTCCTGGGGATGCCTTTTCTGTTCTCAAATGTATGAGTCTGCCAAGGGTTGTTGAGCCCCTGCCCCTGAGCAGAGACCTCTTGTCAGGTCTTCTTGTCAGGGTTTCTCCAGAAACCCTCCTGAGCCAAGAAAGGCAGACAGGGAGGCGTCCAGATAGAGCAGGGGCTTGAATAAAAGATAAGAGGAGAAAACTGAACTCTCAGTTTACCTGAAGGGCCAGGCCTTCTTGGTCACATAAGAACATTCCAGAAAAGCCTATACTATTACTCCATTTGGAAGGGAGGAAACTGAGACTCAAGGAGAAGGAGATTTGACCAGTGCTGTGGCTCGGCAGCAGCAGGTTGAGCTCCTACGCATGAAGGGGCCTCCCAGGGACCTCTGCTCCGACCCACTCGGCCAGCCTCAGACTCAGCCCCACCCACCAGCTACTGGGTGCCTGTGCACCCCAGAACTCACCTTCCAGATGCACATGGAGACACAGAGAGGAGAGTGATGTGGCTTGCGGGACAGCATCACGGCAGGGACTGGCACAGGGCCCTGCCTGCACTTCAAGACCTGCACATGCAGTCCCCAGAAGCTGTCCCTCACCCCATGCAGGCCATTCACATGCATTTTTACCATGCTGGGGCACTGTGGGGACTCAGAATTATGCAGATGTGGAGGGGTGATGGTAATATGATTAGAGTCTGACTTTGTGAACAGAGCTTAAAATAATTGAATCTGAGAGCTGTGCCTCTCTGACCTCAGGCTCTTCCTCTGCAGACGAGGTTTTCACAATGTCCTTTCAGGGTGCCTATCAGCAACTGTGCCTGTGTGGATTTGGAAAAATGCTGGGAACCATCCTGGGAATGGGAAGGACACAGGTGCTTCTGTTTCTTCCCCAGTCAAGGCCAGCACCCACAAAGCCCCACGGTGCTCCGTGCTCTGCACAGGAGGCAGGAGAGAGCTCATGCTCTTACCTGGGAAGCACCTGAGGGAGTGTCAGAGCTAAGGCCTAGTTAATGTCCAGGCTCTGAGCTGGGCCACCAGGGTGAGAGGGCTGCAGAGGGACAGGAGTTTACTGGATAACCACGGTTCAATATGCTACCCAGGACAGGGGCATTAGCCCCGACACCAAGTCAGCAAGAAGGGGGTCTGTCGACGGAAGGGCTTCGGGCCACTCATTCCTTCATCCTGGCTGGGCTCCGCAGGGACCAGCTTGCAGGTCCCTGAAGTACCATGGGATGAATGAATGAGTGGCCTACGGGAGTCCCTGGTCTGCTCTCCCACAGTAGAGTGGCTTGAGAAAGAGGCATATATTAATGTCTATACTGAAACATAAAATAGATACAACAATTAAATATACTAAGAATAAAGATTCTTTTTATTCTTCTGGATTCTAAGAAATTCAGGCATTGTCATGGGTTCCTGGAACTCTGCAGGCCGAAGGCAGGGTGCTACCATGCTACAGCCCTGCCAACAGGTAACCCCAGCAGTGGGGGGCTCTGGGAGCTGTGCCATCCTTCCTCCTCCGGAGAAGGGACTAAGGGCCATGACGCAGGACGCTGGAGAGGAAGGTGGGATACCATGTCAGTTTGAATTGAAAGCTCATGTCCCTGGACCTCGCTCCCCATCAGCGTTGCTTGTGTGTTCCTAATGGGATCAGTGGGCATCAGACTGCCCAAGTCCTTCGAGAATTAATCTCCAGGAGAAGAGCAGGTTGTGAAAGATGATCAGGAACTGAAGATGCTTGGCACCGAAGCCAGATAGCTGCTGTCATTCTTCCTCTGGAGGTGACAACTCAAAATTGCTGTTTAGTAATGACCCACATGTGACTCTGCTAATCTTTAGAAGGATCCTACAAAGGGCTCATGATGTCACGTCTCATTTCCCTCAGGTCCTCCCGACCGCTTATCCTGACAGCACTCTGGGCCAGTGCCATCTCCTCCTTACAGACAAGGAAATCAGGCCCAAAGATGTCAAAGATCTGCCCAGTGATTCCCAGGCAAAATTGTTGACCTAGGTTTTGACCCTAAAACCATCTCACCCCAAACTGTGCATTTGATCTTTGAATTCTGACTTAGCCCAGACTGTTGAGGCTGTCTGGAATGCCATTACCTTCCCACTGCCCACCGGGATGGAGACCTGCTCAACACCAGGAATGTGACAGCCCGAGGCTGAGCCTGGCAGCCCCTTGAGCTTCCCAACCCTGTATAAAAATACAGGGTGTCAATTACATTTCTATTTCAGATTCACAGTGGCTAAATGTCTAACATGAGTATGTCCCAGGCACTATTAAGAAGTAATAAAAGATTATTCGTTGTTTTTCCTAAATTAAAATTTAACCAGGCATCTCTTATTTTATCTTGCGTTGCTAGCAGGGGTGCCAGAGTGGGCTTTCTATGAAGATGCCCCACTTTTCAAGAGTGACTTAAAATTCTCCAGGAGGACTGGTTTCTCTGCTCTCCATTGGCCCCACCCTGCTTAGCCCTGTGTGTGGGGACAGTGATACGGTGCTCCCTCCCACAGTCCTGGAGTTGGGATGGGAGGTGGCGGGGGACGGGGGGGGGGGACATGCATACCAGAATGTTCTTCCAATTTCCATGGCATCTCCTTTAGCCCTGGGACAACACAGGGAGGACAGCTTTATCTTACTTTTATTCTTATCCTCTTTCTTATAGATGAGGACACCAAACCTCAGAGTGGGGAGGGCAGCTCTCCCAGCATCACACGTGGGAGGGTAACTGGATGGAGGAGGCTCCTCTTCGCAGGGTGCCAGCAGCCCTGGGTGAGCTCCTGTGCTGCCTGCAGGCTACAGCGGCCCAGAGCCGAGGAGGCGCACCTGCACACCTGCAGCTGCTCTGCATTCAGCAACAAACAATCCTCTACGGGGGAGGTTATGAACTCCAAGCCTAGAAAACAGTACTTAGTTTTACAAAATTGACACCCACAGGCAGTCAAAGAATAACAGCATCCCTCTAGGCGTTTGCAAAGCACCACCTCTGCCCCTGGCTATGGGTTCTTGGGCCAGGGGAGGCAGGGAAGGTCCAAGCCCTGGGCTCTGTCCTTCTCTCCCAGACATCTGCAGCCTGTGGCCATTTGTAAGCCTCCTTCTGACTGCCCTGGACGTTTGGGAGCACCAACTGTGTGCTCAGAACTCGGCCAACCCAGGCTCCCTCAGACCCAGGATGGCTCCTCCTGGGCAGGGCTGGGGAAAGCATTTAGAGGTGGGCCTCAACCTGAACAGTTGTACCCTTTTGTTGCTTTCTTTAATAATACACTTCGTGGCAAAACCTGGCCTAAATGGCCTCGTGAAGCTTCCCTGTCTTTATCTCTTCGATTTACTATGCTTCTCTTTGTTTCCCTGCAGAGCCAGGGATGCGTTTGAGTTTGAGGGTTCCCACCCCCCAGGTGTGGGGGGGGGGCTGCTGGGAAAGGCACAGAACATGCCTTGCGTGGCCTCTGTCCAGATTGCTGTTGCAAAGCCTGCGGGCTCCTGGGGCTTCCTGAGAGGGCTGCTGGGCCTGTGCAAGCCAAGGTGGCCCCTTTGCTTTCCTCCTGAAGAAACATGCTGCCTTCAGTTATGGGCAGAACCATGCCCCCAGCCCCTGCATTCTTATTATCCTGCCATTTAAGCCGCCCAGTCATTGGTACTTAATTGTGGCTGCCCAGGCAGACAGATGCAATCGACGGCTGGGCCTGTCTGCCATAGGCCTGGCTGGAACCTACTTCTGCAGGAAGCTACCGGTACCAGTCACTGACAGCCATTATCAGGACTCACCCACAGGCAGAGTGGCCCTCATCTCCTCATCTGCCCACTGGCATTGGCACATCAGTGCCATTCTCCTGCCAAAACACGCCATCCTCAGATCCAGGATGGTCTCACACACTTGGTGACCTAGGGGAATGGGGTGGCAGTGAATTTCTGGGGCTCCAAGCTGGTTTGGAAGAAACTCTGCAGCTTCCAGCTGGACCCTGACACCATCAGAGAGAAGCTTGGGCCACATGCAGAGGCCACCTGAAGTCTCTGTGATCAACACACACAGCTGAGTCCTTGACCAAATGTCAGCGGCAACTGCCAGCATGTGAGTGACCAATCTGGATGTCACCCCAGGTAACAGCGGCCCCAGCTGACATGTGACTGCACCCACAGGTGAGAGCTCAGCAGAACCTCTTAGCTATACCCAGTCAGCCCACAGAACCAGAGCTTGTTGGAGAAATCATCGTTTTTATGCTACCCAGTTTTGGGGTGGTTTGCTATATACCAGTAGATAGACAGGGTACTCCCAAGTGGTCCTGACTCTAGCCTCAGGGCCACATAAACCCATTCCCTGTGCCCTAGGCTAGCCCTTCAGAAATCTGCAGACACTTCTCAGGTCCCTGGAGCCTATTCTCTTGGTGAAACAGCTCTGAGCCCTTCACGCATTCCTCTAAAGCAGTGGTTCTCAACCTTTCTAATGCCACCACCCTGTAATACAGCTCCTCATGCTGTGGTGACCCCCAACCATAAAATTATTTTCGTTGCTACATCATAACTGTAATTTTGCTACTGTTATGAATCGTAATGTAAACATCTGATATGCAGGATGGTCTTAGGCGACCCCAGTGAAATTGTTGTTCGACTCCAAAAGGGGTCGCAACCCACAGGTTGAGAACTGCTGCAAGGACTCAGTTTCAGATCTCCCTTCTAACTGGTCACTAATGATCCTACTAAGTCTGCCAAGATCCAGGTTACCTGAAGGGACTTCGAACCAACTACAGTACTGCAGAGAGTGACAGGATCAACCCAGAATGCAGCAGAACCATCAACTCCCTAATTCTGAACTCTCTGCTCCTATTAATATAACCCAAGATTAATTTTCTTTTTTTTTTTTTTTTTTTGTAGAGACAGAGTTTCGCTTTATGGCCCTCGGTAGAGTGCTATGGCATCATACAGCTCACAGCAACCTCCAATTCCTGGGCTTAAGCGATTCTCTTGCCTCAGCCTCCCGAGTAGCTGGGACTACAGGCACCCGCCACAACGCCCGGCTACCAATATTAATTTTCTTTCTAATTAACCTGACCCCATCATCTGCTCAAATGAGGCTCATGTCAATTATAACCTCTGAATTCTTTTTAAATAAGTACTTTCCAATTTCTCTTAGGGACACATATATGGATCACTAATAAAGAACTCCAGGATCCCAATACAAGAGAGTCACTGGGTGACCCTGGCGAGAACATTTCCCTCTGCCAGCAGGGAAGTGCTATTGAGTGAGTGGGAAGGCAAGAGATTTATGCTTCCTGAAAATTCCCCCCAAATAAAATCTGATGCATCCAGGGACCATGTAATTTGTCACACATAATAGGATATATTTTTAAAACAATTTCATGTTTTTAAAATTTCACTGATTTTTCTGTCACCCACCTCAAAAATACAAAGAAAAAAATACATATTCCATCTTTTTTTTTAAATTCAAAATGCTTTCTCTTTCAGCATTTAAATTACCACACCCCAATTCGAATGTGGGGTTTCTGAGAATGTCTAGTTCACTTAACTATTTTTCAACCTGGAGGAATAAATTGTCAGTCACATTCTATTTAGAGAACAAAAGATTCCATGGAAGACGCAGAGGAAGCTCTGAGCCTTGCAGGCAGGGACAAAGCCTCACCCCTGGAAACTGAGCCCAGATGCACAGGAGGCCCTGCACTCAGCTCCTAGCTGGGGAGATTACCCACTAATCGGATTGACCCCTCCTGGCCCCGCCATCTCCCCCACAGGGACCAACGTGTCTTTGCAAATTTGAGAAAAATAACAGAAGGGAGTTTTTCATAAAGACCTGGGATCACCACCCCCTGCAATGGCTTTATTTCATTTTGTGATTGCAAAACCTTCAGCCACTTAGGAGTGAAACAAAGAAAGGACATATTTTTAAAGGGGAAAAGCACATAGGATTAATCTCAGAGCTTTGAGAGACGGAGGTTCAGAGCGGATTTAAGTGGTTTTAGCATATGCCATATTCCACGTGAGAAATACGAATGTGACCGCACACATAGCTTTTCTTGGCATTTTAAAGCATTATATAAGCACTTTTATATAAATGTTTTCCTGGGTTGGATAAATGGTGCTTTTCTATTTAAATTTAATCTGGGTCCTTGAGAATGAATTCCACTGATCTTTTTGTAACCCTGGAGATTTATCCCTGATGCAAATTACAAGTATGAAATGAATTGTGGCTAAGGACATTGGCCCTCACACTTACCAGGCTGTCTGGCGTGGAAGGGCCCCTCAGAAAGCATTTGGTAGGAGGATGGGTGGGCAAATGGGTTCCGGAGTGTTTATTGAGCAGATGCTACGTGCCTCGCTGTTCTAGACATTGGGAATAGAGTGGGAAACCTAAGTGCCAATACCCACACCCTGGAGTTTCCATTCCGGTGGGAGAGACTGGCAATAAACCCAAAACTATGTATGCTGCGTGGTACTAAAAACTAAAGGGAAAACTAATGTAAGGCAAAGGTTATATAGAGAAAATGGGGAGTATAATTCTCCTTTAGTGGAGAACTAAAGGAAGTGATGGTGTGGGCCATGATGACATCCAGGAGAGTTTCAGACAGAGGGAATAGCATGTGTGAAGGGTTCTCTTCTCCCACAGGGAGAAGCATATGCCGTATTCCACATGAGAAATATGAATGTGACCTCACACGTAGCTTTTCTTGGCATTTTAAGAATGGGAGAAACACGTTGGTACAGACAGGGAATAACAAGGAGCTGTGACAAGAGGAGAGGAGGGAGCAGGGGGGGTCAGATCCCAGGACCTTTAGGCTGGTGCAGGGACTTGGATTTGACCCTGAGGGAGATGAAGCTCACTGGAAGGTTCTGACCAGAGGATTGACAAGTTCTTCCATGTTTTAGACAGTTGCTTGGGTGCTACAGAAGAGCTGATAAGGGCAAAGACCGGGGAGTAGTCAACGTCAGTCAACAGGTGCTCATGGGTGGTAGCAAGAACCAAGTGGGAAATCCAATGGATTTGTCAACAGTTTGGAATTGCAGGGGTGGGGATATGAAGGATGGTTCCAGAGGGAGAAGAATGGATCTGCCGTCAGCTGAGATAGAGAAGGCTGAAAGGAACAGGTTTGCGGCTGGAAATTAATAGTGTGGCTTATTTCAATGTCATTAGATCAACAAATGGATTTAGCCCAATATATAAGCCTGGCATTCCAGGGTGACATGTAAGCTGGACGCACAAATTCAGGTGTCACCAGCAAGTGAGTAGAATAGACAAGTCTGTGTGGCTGGACCAGGGTGCTGGGGACCTGGAGGGGTGGGTGGACCAGGATGCTAGGAGCAAAGGGTTGAGGGCAGGCTCTTGGAATCAGCAGCCCTATCCAGGTCTGGCACGTCCTCCCTGGGGCCAGGGCAAGAAGCATCTTGACCTCTCTCAGCCTCTATTTTCACCATCATGAGATGGGTTGATACATCTCACAGGTGTGCTGGGTACAAGGTGCGGTGGTCACATGGAAACGGTGCCTAAATCCAGGAGGCACTGTTTGCCATCCCTGACTCTCTCATCCTAGCTCACCCCTGTAGGGAGGGCTCTGGGGCTCATTGGTGGTGGAGACAGGAAAGAGGATGCTCAGTTGGAGGCATGAATCATTCTGATAGAGTGTGCCAGGGCTAAGGAGGTGAAACAGAGGGGCCGAGGGCGGGGCAGGGGCGTGTGCCTGACCAGGAGGAATGGTGGCTGCCAGGCCAGGCCTCTGGGCTTAGGTGACTGAGAGCCACAAAGGGTACTGAGTTGGGGGAATGACAAAGCTTATGGGATCTCACTCCTCAAACCGGACAGAGCCGAGGGCCCAGCACATACTTGCTGACTGGCTCCCTGTCTGACTGCCCTTTAGACCCTGATCTGAGGGTCAGGGACGGAGGCCTCTCTCGTCCATTTCCAAGGGATTCTTGTGAGTTACTGTACCTCAGAGCAGAGAGGGGAGATTGAGTGGATGTGCACTGATCTGAGGCTGGGAGCTCTGACCCTTTCCTACGTTGGAAGATGGCCAAGGTGGTTTTTTGGTGCATTTGTTCAGCTGCTCCGCTGGAGGAAAAGCACAGGCACACCTTTCTACAGGAGAAATCTCATCACTCAGCTTATGAACAATGTGAGGAAGAGAAACAAGCAAGAGGGGAAGGCCATCATCTTCTGACCTGAAGGCAAGACTAAGTGGGGAGACGCATTCTACAATGCAAAATGAAAAAAATCCACAAAGGACTCCTTGGTTTGCAGCAGAAGAAACGAGAAAGGGGGAAGGAGAGAAACCATTTTCTGCTGTGAGCCATGCAGGAGGAAGCCTGGAGTTCATCCTGGAGGCTGCTTTAAGAAGTACGACGCTCAAAATAATTATAAACAAAAATGAACAAAAACACTTCAATTATTTTATATAACCTAAAATAGATAATAAAATCATCGCGTGAGTTCATATTTACATTTTCCTCTTTTAAAACTGTAAGATAATTACAAATAACCCACCAAACTCTTTCCCACCCCAAATAAGTACGAGCTGGGAGTATGTGGGTGGCAGGCCAGCACTGAGGCTGCTTCCATTCCTGGGGGGAGATGCGGGGAGTGGCTTGTGAAGCCGTCTTGGGGTGAGGGAGGAGGCTGGGGGTGACAGGCTCTTTTTAACAATAAGTTTTCAAGAGACTAATGTGGATAACTCACCACCCCAGGGCGGGTATTAATCCATTCACGAGGGATCCACCCCCACAACCCAAGCACCTCCCATCACCTCCCATGGTCACCTCCTCCAACACTAGGGGCCAAACACAACATGAGGTTTGGAGGGACAAACATCAGGCTACAGCAGTCACATGCAGAGAGCAAGTGGGCAGCAGAATACGAACACGGGAAAGGCCAAGGCCCCTCCTGAGTGCAGGGCAGCCCGGTTGGAGGCACCTGCTGTGTGCTGAGTCATTCTTCTGGGCGCGGGGGTTTCCCAGTGCGGGACGGGAAACCTATGCTGAAACCAGGCATAGGGCTGGAACCAAGGTCATTAGAACAGTAGTGATCCCACACCTATGCTGGGCCTGACCTTGCTGAGCGCCTGCCCCTGGGAGGAAGCATGGGTCCTGGTGGGATAGAGGCCTGGGAGCAGTGGCCTGGACTGTTTCCCAGCCACCCTGAGCTTCACCTCACTTGAGTTTCCCCTCAGTTTCTGGATAACTTTGGGGTATGTCGGTAAACCCTGCCTTGGAGCCCTGCAATGCCCTTACATGGACCTGTAGCCTTGCCTGTTTCTTCATGGCTGAAGCCTTAACTCTGCCCTTCCAGTCTCTGATCTGGGTGCCCTTGTGCCCTGTCACTTTGGCTGGAAGGGGTGTCGTGGTACCACGATCACTGGCACAGCCTGGTGGTTGTAGCAAGAATCTAATGAGCCCACGTGGAACGTGACAGCCACATGGGTGCCTGAGCACTGTGTGTATGGGCTGCCAGAGCCTGTCCCAGGCCCCTGCTCCCTGTCTCTCCTCCACTTGCTGCCCCACCCATCCTCCATCATACCTCCTGTAGCCTCTGGGATTGCCCAGTCAGCCTTCCTCTCTTCCATTCTTTCTCTCTGAGCCCCACCAGGAGAGCTGCTTGCCCAGCCCCCGCCATGTCCCCAGCACCCACAAGGGGCAGTCCCTTCTGAGGACATTATTGGGTGAACAGAACTGGCTCAGGCTGTGGCTGAGCCAGGGATGATGGCTCCCTCAGCCAGGGTTGTCCTCTCTGAAGAGGGGTCCAGCTGGTGACAGGAGTCCAGGGAGCTGGCTCCCTTCTCTGTTGTGTGGAGGAGGCTCCATATACTCTCTACCCGGCAGGGACCCAGCTCAGGACAGGCGCACAGCCAAATTCACATGGACTGTGAAACTGTCAGAGCGGGCTGAGGGGCAGGTGCTGAGTCCTGGAGACAGATGTGCTTGCTGTCTGGCTTCTGTGGTTTTGTGGCTGTGGCCCAAGACGGTCTCCGGTCCTTCCAGCCTCTCACTGTGAGAGGGGGATAGTTGTCCCTATCCTGGGGGTGGTGACAGGATAAGGCAAGTAGCACCCATAAGACCCTCAGTGTGGGGTGGTACGGAGTGTGGCCTCGACGTGTGCAGTTGTGTGTAGCATTTATGAAGCATCCCTGGACACCAGCCCCAAGTGGGACTGGTGAACAGCTCCGTGTGGCAGCAGCCTCCCTCGGGGTGCACAGGGTCTATGGAAGCCTGTGGAGGGGTCTCCATGCGGCTTAGCATGTTGGATGCGCACTGGAGACTGCAACCTTATTAGCCAAAGGGGGCCAGAGCTGGTCACTCCAGGCCAAAGGGAGCGAGCACATCCTCGAGGCTGTAAGGGTTGTGGTGTGGGTAAGGCAGGACCTGGGGCGGTGGGCCTCAGGGTTCCCCGCTAAAGCGTTTGGGAATTTTCCTTCAACAAGGAGCACTTGGAAGTTTTTAAGCAGAAAGGTGAGACCATCTGATTTGTTCTGGAATTAAGACCTTTGTATTTAATTTACTGTCGATTTGAACCAAAGGCATCACCAATGAGAATACCAGGTTGGATGGATCAGCCTCACCCTGCACTCCTGGGATGCCCTGTCAGTGGCTGAGCCGTGGTCCCATGATGGCCTGGCCTCTCTAAGAGGGTTTCCACACTGCTCAAAGGTGAGAGCCCCTCAGACGAACAGTAAGTCGGGCTCAGAAGAGCTTCAGCAGATTCTCCCAGGTACACCGCTGGCTCTCTATGGCTGTGCATTCTCTGATTACACTGACATGACATTTGGGAACCTACCCACTCCAACATGCTCTACTGTGCTCTAATCATAGGTAGGGAAACTGAGGCCTAGAGAAGCCAGGCCTTGGGGCACAGTTCTGATGCCTCCACACTGAGTCCCAGCACCCCATCAGGGATCTGGTGTGCAGTGAGCACTTGGACAGCAGCTGTTGGTGAGCAAAAGAATAAATGAGCCTGAGGAGAGGCATCATGCCCCACATACACGGAGGTCACCCAGCATAATGCTGGACCCTACCCTTGTCCACTTTTTGGCTCTGATTGCCCCGGGCTTCTTCCCTGCATTGGCTTCATCTCACTGCTTTTTATTAAGTGGCTATTCAGCCACACCCTTGCATTTTTTGTAGGGCAAGCTTTCTCATTATTTTGCAATATAGACATCCCAAGAATTGTCCAAAACTTCAAATTCTGGTTTCTTTTTGGTTAACAATTCCTGTGCCAATTCTCTCTCTTTTGCATTTTCCTGTAAGCTGACAGGAGGGACGGAGCTGAGCCTCCAACACTGTGCTTAGGCACCTCCTCAGCCAAATATCCCAAGTCATTGCTGCCAAGTTCAGCCTTCCACAGAACACAGGAACAAACACAAAATTCCAACAAGTTCTTTGCCACGTCTAACAAGTATCACCTTCCCTTTGTTTTCTAACAATGTATTCATCATGTCCACCTGACCTGACTAGAATCGCCCTTTACTTTTGTATACCTAATATGCACCTCACAACTCTTCCCTCTAACCATTACCCAGGGCCAGACCGCCCCACAGCTGCAATGGCGGGTATTTACTGTGGCAGCACCTCCCTCCTGGTACCACAACCTGTGCTCATCAGCTCAGACGGCCTGCAAAGTACCACAGATTGGGTGACCCAGGTAGTGGAGACTTATTTTTTCACAGTGGTGGAGGCTACAAGACTGACGTCAGCACAGTTGGTGTCTGGTGAGGGCCCTCTGCCTGGCTGGTAGACAACTGGGCCGTCTTTTCACTATGTCCTCATGTGGCAGGGAGACGGTGAGAACAGCTCCTCCTCTTACTCAGACACCGGGACACAAAACCCATCATGACGGCCTCGCCATTGTGATCTCGTCTAAGGCAAGTCCCGGAGGCTCCGTCTCCCCTCACCACCACACTGGGGTCGGGGCTATGACATGGGGAACCTTTCTGGGCTACTCACCCCACCTTTTGCCATGAGTTCCTTTTGCCATGAGATGTGTGTGCCCATGGGGACACACATCTCATGGCAAAAAGGAACCAGAAGAGCCTTAGCAACTCCCTGGCCTCCAAATGGACTTCACAGGTGGGGAGGGCAGAGCCTGCGCCTTCCAAATCCTTGTAGTACTTAATTGTCCTCACCCATGGGGGCTAAACCCGGCCAGCCGCATCCTGTATCCACGTGTATCCATAGCGGTGAGTTGTCTCTGAGGGGCAGGTGCTGCCTCCCAGCACTGAATCCTCCCAGAGACCCAGGAGGAGGTACATCAACCAGGACAGGCCCACAAGGGTGGTGGCTCCAGGGAGGACAATGAGTTCAGCTTGGCCTGTGGGTCCTGCACTGTCTTTCAGAGCTGCAGGGAGGGGCCCCACATGGCAGACACAGTTGGGGCCCAAGCCTGGGACTGGACTGGGGGGAGGTAAGTGGACAGGTGAGGCCTGAGGTCGTGGCATGGATCAGGACCTAGAGCTGTGGCAAGGCGACAGGCTGGCCCACTGGCCAGGGTGAAACCCCAGCTGCAACGGATAGGGAGCAGCCTCCTTGGGGAAGGTGAAGGCATGTCCATGTCCTCAGCAGACCTGGTAGGGGCTCCAGGGCTGGAGTCTGACAAAGGGACCTGCCACCAGCAGCAGCTCCCCAAGTCCTGGCACCTACAGGGTTCCTCTCTAAGCTAGGCAAAGCGCAGCACGTCTGCAGGGGCTGGCCCCAGAGGTTCATGCATCAGACCACAGAACATGGACAGAGCCGGGGAACACCCCACTGTGGTCTGTTACCCAGAGAACAATGCTGGATTCAGCAGCTCCTTGGTGAGGAGATCCCCGCCTCAGCACTCACGGGTGCACAGTTAGACAAGCCTGATACTCGGCAGCGAGGCAGCTCAAGTGACTCATTTTGTTCAAGTTATTTTTAAGTGCTTCAAAGGCTATGAGGAAGCCTCCTGACAGCAGTGGTAATTAGCACTGCTGCACGGAGCAGGCCCCCCAGGGCTCCAGCAGGTGCGGAGCCCCGGCAGCTACGCACAGCCAGGAGCAGAGCCTCATGCCTGGGTCCCGCGTGGCCAGCACCCTCAGAGCTGGGCAAAGGCCGCCCTCCCTATCACACAGAGCCGTGAGATCCCAGGACCTTATGGCCACAGAAGGGTGCTGTGCTTCCTGCACCCAGTCGCCTCTCGCTGACCCCTGTCCTAACTCAGCCCTGCACTCTGGCAGCCAGCCAGTGGCATGCCCTCTGGAAGTCAGCCGATGTCCACAACTCACCTCAGGGCTCATCTGCCCCACTCCTTGTGAAGCTCAGTGGTAGCTCTCAGTCCCCACCCACCTGCTCCCTCTGCACCCTCAGCCGGCTGCCCTTCCTCCCCGGAGGCTTTTTCCAGCTGGCTTGGGGACACACCTGCCCGTTGTAGCCCCCTTCTCCCTGGCCTCCGTCTTGGTGACCTCATTCCAGTTCAGGCCTACAGATTTTGTCTTTCCCAGTCTCTGAGGACGTCTCCAGCCAGGAGCTCCTGCTGGGCCCCTGGGGCTGATATCCAACTGCCTCTGCAGCATCTTCAAGAGTGTCTGCTGCTGGGGGCTTCTCAAGCTCAACATGCCTGACTGGCAGCCCAGCTCACGCCCAGCCTTCTCCCCCTGCCCTCCATGCCACATTGACGGCTCCTTTCTGCTTATGCAGATACTGTGAAGTACCACTTCTTCTCAAGCCCCAGCCTGGCCCATCAGTCAATGGCTGGCTTTCCTCGTTGGCTAAATGTGCCCAGAGCATCTCCCCTGATGATGGCCCCACCCGCTCTGAGGGCCATCCGCTCCATGACATCTCATTCTGCTCACACTCACCCCACGCACCAGGCCCACTCCTACCTCCGAGCCTCCGCCTGCCCTGTTCCCTCAGCCCGCGGCGCTCTTCCGCAGATGGCGTCGGGCCTGGCTGCCTTGCTTACTGTGAGTTTTACCCAAGTGCCACCTTTTAGACATAAGATCAAAAATTTTGACAGTATCCTCCCCAATGTTTTATTTCCTCATAGTTCCTTCTTTCTCATTAGCACTTATCACTGAGTCATTAATCTTGTTTTTATCCTCTTCATCCATAATATGAAAGTATCATGCAGACGGGGATTTTTATTGATCAGTGATGCATCCCTGACCCCTGTAACAGGGCCTGGCCTGAAGTGGGGGCATAATAGATATCTGTTGAGTGAACAAATGAATCAGCGCATGCTTCCGGCCCTTCCCAGTAGAAGTCTGCCTACCTGAGGACAGGGCAGTGGATGTGCTGTGGCCGACAGCCCTCGCTGACCCAGCCTGCCAGTCACAGCGATGAAGTGCCAGTCATAACTGCCACCATCTTGACCCCTCCAGACCAGACCACCTGCTAGCAGAGTACCACTAAGTGACCTCAGCCAAGGCCATCTCCACTCTGGATCTCGGTGTCAGACCCCTTGCGCCAAACCCTGTCTGAATTCTTGCCCACCTCCTGGACTATGGGCTATAATAAAATGGCTCTTCTGTACCATGAAATCTTAGATGGTTTGTCAGTGAGCAATAGGAAACTGGGACATGGGACATGGGCCCTGCTGTGACCCAGCTTCTAGCCACACCCCTTACAACACCTGCGTGGGGTCTGTACCTGCTTCAGAGGTGTGACTATGGCACCTAGTATTTTGTTCTCAGCCTCTGCCTCCTTGGCTGAAATGGCTATAGGGCAGGAATTATTGCATTAAATGACCTGTTACAAGATACTAGGTTAAGTGCCTTATAAATACTTGCTGTTGGAGAACGCAGAGAATAATGGCAAACATTTATGGAGTGGTGACCCTGGGTCCAGCCTCATGTCGAGAACGTTCTAAGAATTCTGTCATCATTTCTCATGACAGCCTTGCCCTGGCTCCATTTTTCAGATGAGGAACCCAAGCCCCAGAGAGGCCAAGTGCCCCGTACCCCTCCCAGGGCCAGACCGCCTCTCTCTAGCTCTGGCCCTCACAGGGACTGCTTCCTCCCAGGTCTCTTGGTGGCAATTTGCGACCACATCTGCCTCTGAAGGTGGAGACCACATTTCCCCATCTTACCTGAATGTCTGGTTGGTCTTGAGAAAATCCAGTCGAATTTTGAGGGATGTGGTTTGAGGATGTGGGTCTCCTGATACAGATGTCTTGGGCAAATCTCTCCCCTCCAAGCCTGTATTTGTTTCCTATGCTTGTAATAAATTATCACTTGCCAGGTTCTTAAATGGCAGAAATTCATTCTCCCTCAGGCTGGAGGCCAGAAGTCCAAACACAAGGTGACCTTAGGATTGCATTTCCTCTGGGGCTCTGAGAAAGAAACTTTTCTTGCCAATTCAGTATCTAGTGGCTAATGGCAACCCTCACGTCCCTCAGCTCATGGTGGCCTCACCCCAGTCTCTACCTCTGTGTCTCCCCAGACCCTGTGGTTTTTCTTACAAGAATGCCAGTCATATTGGATTTGGTCCCCCTTAATCCAATCTGACCTCATCTTAGGTCCCAACTACTTCTATAAAGACCTGTTTTCAGATGAGGCTGCAGCCTGAGTTTGCAGGTGGACACAGTGGGGGGCGCCATTCATCCCAGGACACCACCTCAGGTCCCCGCCCTTGCCTGCCCAGGGAGGCCGATGTGGCCCCCTCTCTTGATGCACATTTTCTTGGGGAGGGGTCATCTGCAGTCCTCTTGGAGCCCACCCTTCCTATCTGCCTCAGGGTGGATCTGAGAAAGCCAGGCCAGGACAGGTCCACCCTGTGTGGCCACTGGCCACACACTTCTCCTGTGCTTTGGGCCTGATAGCTCTCAAGGAAATTTTGGGTAGTAACATGGGAGCTCTTGATAGGGAGTGGTGATCATCGGGGACCAGCCAGACCAGTTAGTCTCCCAGAAGTGAGGGCCCAGAGCAGGGCCAGCCACAGCCAGCTGGGGCCTGGCTCAGCCTTGGGGCCAAGTCCTCATTGCCCACAAGTGTGGGGGCCCCCAGCTGGCACCTCCAGGCAGCTCCATCCTCCTCACTGCACTCTAGAGAGACTGTGGAAGGCTAAGCTGCCAGGCAGGGAGCCATCAGGAAGGGACACTGTATAGGGCTGCTCAGGAGACTGGCTGCAGGTCTGCCCACAACAAGGTTCTATGCTCCATGGGGGAGCTCCCCATGACCTGAGAGCTATTCTGGAAACCTATGCCTGGGCTTAAGAGTGTGGACCTGCAGGTCTTGCCACAAACCCTGCTCTTTTGTAGGCGTATCAAGCACTGTCCCAGACGCCAGTCCCCAAAAGAGTCCCTACAGCTGTGGGGCAAGAAATATAATTGGGCTCTCCACTGACAGATGGAGAAGTCCACCAGCTAGCCACACACTCAGTTTCCCAAGGCCCCGCACCCCACCTGCAATGTGCTAGAAATGCAGACTCCCAGGTCCTGCTCCAGACCCCTTGAATGGGACGCTGCATGTTTAAGGAGATGCCAAAGGGATCCTGTGCTGCTTTCATCATGCATGCAGATCTGCGGCAGCCTGGTGCTCCAAGGTCCCAATCACTCCCCTTTGCAGAGAGTGTTGGTGTATTCAAACATCAAACCACCATCATTTGGCACTCCAGGATACTGGCTCTGAAAATTGAAATGGCCTTTCTACCCAATGCTGCAAGTCCTCTGAGGACCACTGGAACAGGTCCCTTCATGCAGACTTCCAGTGACAGGGAGCTCACTACCACCCAAAGCTGCCTGTTCAGTTGGTCCAGCAGTTTGAAAACCCTTTCCTCCTTGGCATCTGCAGGGGCTGCCCTTTGAGTTTGGGTCTGGCTTTTTTTTACAAGCTCCGTTTCTTACCTGTACAGGAGGAAATAAGGGCCTGCTTCATGTTGTGAGGGTGCTTGTGATTGGGGACATCAAGGACCTATAGTCAGAGCACAGGAGGGGAGTCTCGAGGGTCCTGAGGATAACTCATGCCTCCTTCTATACAGTCAGCAGAAACACAGCAAGAATGACCCAGATCACAGGGCAGCCCCCAGGGAGTGCAGAGTTAACTAAGAGTACTTGCTATGATGCAGACTCCAAGGCTTTTCTCCCACAAACTCTGACCCAGCAGACCCAGGGCAGACCCAGGTAGCAGCGTTTTGGTCAGGGTCAAGGGTATTTCAACTGGCTGTGCCCAGAACCACACATTGAGGACCACGTGCTAACGCAGTGTCTTCAAGGTGGGTGGGGTGCGCAGCTGGGAGGAGGGCAGGGCCAGATCCCACAACTGCTTAGCATGTGGGGCTCCCAGAAATTTCCAGTGGTAAAGGACTAGCCTTAAAGGGGGCTAAGCCACCCAGCCCTCTGCCCAGCCCGGGAAGTATGGAGGCAGAACCACGATGGCCCCAGCTTATGCCACCGTGAATCCTGCTATGAAACCTGCTCATGCACAGACATGTGTGTGACATGCATGCACAGTCACGGAACATGCAGTCACACACATACATGCCTGCACTCCCACAGTGTACGCACACACACTGACTTGCACCCAGGCATGTGCTGACAGCACTTACACACCCACACCCACGACATGTGCCGTCAAACGTCCTCCTGCTCTGAGCTGCTATGGGACCCTCCATTGCTTCTCCTTCCAGTAACTGGCAGTGCTTGTGCAGATGCAAGCCGCTCACCACCCCTTCCTTGACCCCACTGGCAGGTAGTGCAGCACGGAGCCAAGCTGAGCTCAGCCTCTGTCCTCGTCCTGCTCACAGGCTAGCAGGACTCAGACAAGGTAGCAGGCAGGGCCACTCCAGGCCGTCTGAATTGGTCCTGGGCATTGAGCCCAGAAGCATGCAGTGATGGGGGCAGGGCATACTAGGCTGGGAGGTGGGGGACGTGCATCTGGAGGGGCTGAGGTACCTGCCCTGCTGGGCACAGGGGTGGCTGGAGGGGGCATGGAGACCAGGTGAGTCCAGTCCCTGGCATGGGCAGAGTGGGATGCAGGTGAGGATTCATAAGCTTATTCCTCAAGTGTGGGGTGGGGGGGCAGACAGGGGGACAGGCAGGGGGAGGGCAGAAGTGCCCCTGGGAGCACAATGGCTGCATTCTTTGTCTAACTGGCCACGCCAGCCCTGTCCCCTTTTGTCTTTTTAATTCCTCAGGCTGGCCAGACGAAACCTTGGCTAATTCATTTTCTGCTCAGCCCCACCAGCATGTCTACACCCAGCCTGCCAGCCGGGAAGTGAGGGGGGCAGAGCCCCTGCCTGCAGGGCCACCGTGGATGCTTTCACCCTCTGGTTAAGGATGTGTGACCTTGAAATGGGGAATGACATCTTCTCGTCACAGGCACCCAGAATGTGCTCCCTGGCTGTGTCAGGGGAATCAGGCTGTCAGGCTACCTGTTCCTCCTGCCCTCTCTGCAAACACTCCTCTAGGAAGCCCTTCCAGACCCTCTCTGGGCTCCTTCTCTGTCCCCTGTGGCTTGGCCCTGACCATGTGCTCCCTAACAGTGGGCCAGGCCCGAAGGCTCTGGCGTTTCTGTCTCCCCAGGGCCTAGGTCTGCAGGGCCAAGGACACAGGAGACTACCTGACCTGCCTGCCACGGATGAGGGAGGGCTCCGGCTGGTGTGGGGCCAGGATGGCGGACCTGACCTGCCTGTCACGGATGGGGGAGGGCTCCGGCTGGTGAGGGGCCAGGATGGTGGACCTGACCTGCCTGCCTCGGATGAGGGAGGGCTCCGGCTGGTGAGGGGCCAGGATGGCGGACCTGACCTGCCTGCCTCGGATGAGGGAGGGCTCCGGCTGGTGAGGGGCCAGGATCCGAATGTGCAGGCTCTCCTGAAAGCACCGGGTGACACTGGATGGCCTCAGGTGGCCTGGGTGTGTCCCCGTGGCAGATGGGTAGTGGCTCTAGGAACCAGTGGAATTGTCACAAGCACCCTGAACAGCAACAGCTTTGACTCCAGGTTCCGGGTTCTTCTCCAACCAGATTAGCAGCTGGGAATTTTCCATGAGCAGCACTCACAGCCGCCCTCAGTCACTCCTCCAATCAGCCCTTTCCTCATGATCTATTAACAAAGTGACTTCCAAAGCCACCACCCCAGTGTTCCCACTCGGCTGCCTCCCTCTCCACTCCCGCCGTCTCCACACTCTCCAGTCTCCACGCCCTCTGCTCACACCACCTTCCAAGCCCCAGCCCTGGGTGAGCCACCAGCATGTTTCTTGTGGCCCAGGACAAGGGTTCCTCATGGCTCTCCGTGTCAGATCCCGACACATCTTCCCCTCACCAGCAGCCAAAGAGCTTGTTCCAAAATGCTGCCCTGACCAGGTGCCTGTCTTACTCAACAGTCCTCACTGGCTCCTGTCACCTCTGTATGAAGCACAACCTCCTGGGCTGGCCATGCTGTAGGTAGACTCTCCCCTCACAGGAACCAGGGACTCCTGAGCCCCAGAAGCTTCTCAGAGCTTGAATGAGCAAAACCCAGGAAGCCATTAGTAGACAGATGCTCTGAGAGTGCTAGCGCCCCCGCCGCTGGGCCCCAAACCCAGCCCAGCCCCTCCCAGGCTGGCCCGGCTCCTGGTACTCTGGCACCTTACGCAGTGCCCCCAGCCTCACACAGAAAAACTGCAAGAGCCCAGCAAACAGGTCACCCGTGGAGTGCGACTGGGAGCGGCAGGGCCAGAGGCTTGGTCCTTTTCCTCCCAGCTCTCCCATACCCTGTTCTGGCAAATGCACCCTTTCCTTAAATGCATCCCGGCGCCCAGTGGCTTCATGGTGGCTGTCAACCACAATGACCCCCCCTGGCCCAGGGTGAATGTGTGACCCTGCACCTGTGGAACACATGTAGTGGACACAGCATCCACCCAAGGCCAGGTGAGGACCCCAGTGCAGCCCTTCCTTGGAGCTTCCAACATTGCAGAAGGGGCTCTCTGAGGTCAGGAGGTGACTGGGGGGTGGCCGTGCTTCCTGCCACTTGAAGTGAGGGTCTGCATGCGTGAAGCCAGAAAGGCAGCGCTCTGAGCTAAGCAGAGATCTGGTGGTGAGGGAGTAACGGGGGTGGGGGCTGCAGGTGGGCACAGCTGTGTCTGACACACAGGACCCCGGAGCCCTGTGTCCAGCCTTTTCTGCTGAAGGTGTCTGTGCTGCTGCCAGTCACTGGAGCATTGTGAGGTCCCCAGGAGCCACCTCTCTGGGTCTGTTTTTCCCTAAACCAAGACATACAAAGAAGCAGGCAGTGGTGAGAGGGTGCTTCAGTCTTTCCAGATCCCTGAGCTAGCAAAACTCAAAAGTCAGGGACATTTGCCCCTGAACTGGGGCCACAGTGCCCTGTGAGGCCTGAAGGACACGCCCGTGGGTGAGAACAGCACCCCGGCCCCAGACCGACCAGGGAGAAACACCGGGAGGAGCCCCCACAAAGCAAAGAGGGACGAAGCAGGAAGGGGACACCCAGGCCGAGCAGGACGCTCTGAGGGGAGGTCACAGGCCCCAGCCGGCCACTCCATACCAGGAGGGGACCCTGCCTTGCTGGGCACCCTGGGGCTGGACACGCATATGGGCCTGTCTGTCGACTTTGGGGGTGGGGTCCTCATGACCCCTCTGTCGGGGCAGGGACTCACAGCAAGGACTGACTCTATACCTGGAGTTGTTCTAGACGCCGGCCGGCCGGGCGGGAGACTCTGCTGCAGACTCATCCTCCCGATGTCACGCAGCTGCCACCGAGGCACTGGTTGTCAGGGTACCAGCCCTCAATCAGCCTCCAGATCAAACCTGGCTGCCCCTTTCCTGGCTATGTGCCCTCAGGCCTTGTTTCTTTACGTGCCAAGTGGAGGTGACACTCACTGAGGACAGAGGCCATGTGTGCTTGACACTAACTCCGGAGCTGGCTGGCTCCACAAACCACCTCTGAGCTGCCTTTTTACTCCTCACCAAGACCTCTGAGGAAGGTGCTGTGGTTATTACCTTTCTAGACGAGGAAACTGGGGTACAGGCAGCCCCTCCTTTCTGTGCTGCTACACAGAAAGTGGGGTGCTGGGCCCAGAGCCTGACTCGCTGTTCTCACGACCACCAGGTACGATGATGCCACAGAGCAGGGCACCTGGCGTTTTCGGAGGAGGAAGCCCGGGCAGCAGGGCCAGGCACCTTGGTCCAGGCTGCCCAGCCAGGGAGCTGGTCTAGAAATGAGATCTCAGGACCCCCAGATTCCCAGGCAACCACCCAAACTGGTAGAGAGCACAGCCTGAGGCTTGCTCCCACCCAGCCTCCCAGAAGCCCCTCCCTGCCTTCTGACAACCACTTGCCCAGGCTCCAGCATTCTCTGCTTTGATGGTATTGCCTTAAAAAACAACCGAGACCATGGAGTACTATGCAGCATTAAAAAAAATGGAGATTTTACCTCTCTTATGTTTACATGGATGAAGCTGGAAAATATTCTTCTTAGTAAAGTATCTCATGAATGGAAAAAAAAATATCCAAGGTACTCAGTACTACTGTGAAACCAATTTATGATCCTCACACTTGCATATGAAAAATGAAACACAACTATAGCCTAGGATGAAGGAGGAGGGAAGGGGAGGGGGAGGAGAGGGGAGGGGGTGGGAGGGATTGTAGGGGGACCACAACTATGGAGCACATTGCAAGTACAAGTTGGTTCTATCAGGTGTAGAACACAAATGTCTTAAGGCTGTAATTGGGTAAATGAGGTGACCAGTTATGTTGATTAGTAGGATGTAAGCACTCCAATTTGTACAAATAATCAACACATCGAATCCCATAATGGCATAAATGTATTTATGATCTATGTACAAATGACTTAATAAAAAAAAAAAAACTGAGGCTTTGACCTCAGGAAGGCGGCAGCTCCTTCGCTCCTTTTTTTTTTAAATTAATATTAAATAATAGCTGTGTACATTAATGCGATCATGGGGCACCATACATTGGTTTTATAAACAGTTTGACACATTTTCATCACACTGGTTAACATAGCCTTCCTGACATTTTCTTAGTTATTGTGTTAAGACAATTACATTCTACATTTACTACTTTTCACATGTACCCTTGTAAGATGCACCGCAGGTGTATCACCATCACCCTCCCTCCGCCCATCCTCCCCCTCCCCATAGTCTTAGGTTATAACTGGGTTATAGCTTTCATATGAAAGCCATTCTGGGCATGCTTCTTAAGAGCATATTAGCATCTTTTCCCACCTCCCCTGACTCTGCCGACTTGCCACTGGCCTCCAGCAGTACTCGGCTCCAGCCACACCCCCCACCAAGCCTGCTGGGCCCCACTAAGCTCTCAGGCTCCCCGCTCTACTTATGTTCATGTGACTTGCACCCACAGACCATGGCCACCACACCACCTACTTTGTCCTCTCTTGTGGAGCCTCCTGCCCCTTCAGCTGCCCCAATCCAGACCTTGGCATGGTGCCTCCTCTTCCCCCTCCAGGCTCAACTAGGGAGGGCTTCAGTGTGGAGGGGTGCAGGCAAGGGGAAGAGACAGGCTCAAGTCAGGGTTGGGAACCTCATTGAAGGCCCACAGTAGCCGCTGACCCCACCAATGACCATCAGAGGAACTATGGTC
This sequence comes from Nycticebus coucang, assembly GCF_027406575.1. Classification (NCBI taxonomy): domain Eukaryota; kingdom Metazoa; phylum Chordata; class Mammalia; order Primates; family Lorisidae; genus Nycticebus; species Nycticebus coucang. The sequence continues at coordinate 85,161,912 of NC_069796.1, forward strand.
AGGGACAGTGCCTGCAGAGCCTAAGCTCCAGATCCCCCCACAAAGGGCTGAGGGAGGCCTGAGATGTGGCCCAGAACCAGGCTATGTGGCCAGCTGCTGGCCCTAGACCAGTTACAAAACCCCTGGGTTCCCTACTCATCTACAAAGCAAATGTCTGCCTCATGGGTGTGTGCAGTGTTTCATATTGTCACTCACCTCCTCCCCTGAGGGTTGTATCCAGCAGCATAAGGCCCTGGGGGAGAGGGGTTTCCCAGAAGTGAATTGCAAGGCCAGAGGGAATGGCTATTGGGGTCTCTCAAGAACAGAGCCCCATATGTCAACTCCCCACCGCTGTGTAACACATCACCACAAATGAAGGTCTCAAAGCAATGCATATTTGCTTCAAGTGTCTAAATCTATTCTCTGCTCCAGTGCCTCCCCAGCCTGCAGACCAGGTGTCACTAGGCTGCATTCTCAGCTGAGGCTAAACCAGGAGAAATCTGCTTCCAAGACGTCCAGGTTGCTGGCAGGATTCTGCTCTCGTGGCTACAGGTCTAAGAGCTCCAGCTTCTTGCTGGCCCCTGGGGACTTCCCACAGATGCTGGCACTCCAGCGTCCCCAGCACAGCCTCTTGTATGGTCAGGCTGGCAAGGAGAGTCTCCAGATGCAGGATGGAAGGGGGCAGAGGGAGAGACACCCATCTCCTTTGCCACAGGACCTGCCCACTCTCTGGGGCATGGACACCGAGAGATGGGACAAGGGGACTCTCCTAATTCTGTCCACCCTGCCAAGGTCAAGTGTCCCTGCGGAAGCTTCAGGGGTGTGAAATCCAAGGTCAGCAAGAGCCAGGGGCAGAGGGGAAGGAGGAAAGAAGAACTGTGCGGACCGGTATGAGAGAGGGACCTCGTGCGACTCAGCGCAAGGAGGGAGAGTTGACCTGAGTGGAAATGGTGGGACATTAAGAGATACAAAGCCATGAAAGACAGGAGACGAGAGATAGGATGGTGCCAGGAGGGCTGACGCAGCTGATGGTTGCAGCCAGCCCCTGAACCGTGGAAACAGCTTTATTTATACAGCATCTTAACAAGATTGCATAAATCTAAACATGTGGGGTACAGATCAACCTTAAAGAGACAAAACTATGTGCTGGCCGTAACTAGGAAACTATACATGGGCTACGTGACTTTGGGCAGGTGAAAACAATGTTGTTAAGGGAGAAGTGGTTGGGGGTTGCTCCCTGAGCATTACCCAGGCTGCGGGGGCCCTGCCGGCCACAGCCTGCTCCCCACAGAGAACAAGAAGCAAGCACAAGGGCTAAGTACCACACTGGCCCCAGCTCACTGTCAGGCTGTAAGGGACTTCCAGGGCCAACCTCTTCCCTGTCACACAGGGAGTCCTTGCACAGAGTTCGTCCCGGGGTGGGAGACGGTGAGAAGCCCACACGGTGAGGCTGTGCCCCCGCCCCTCTGAGTAGCTGCAGTTTCCCTATGTCCTGTCACAGGAAGCATCACAGGGGCCCACTGGGCCAGGTTCAGCTGTAGAGCTGCAGAGTCTTCCCAGGAGTGTTGGTCCAGGCACCACCCCTGGGGAGCTTGAGAGCCAGGAATGACTAAGGGTGAGTCCACGGCTGGGTCTGATGCAGGTCTCCCTGAATTGTGGGTGCCCTGTCCCCAGGACCCCAGTTGGTGCTTGGGCCAGTGCCTCTAGGAGGGCAGTCACACAGTGCCTCCTGTGTTCTGGGAAGGGGGCACCTGTGCAGCTCCATTGCTGGGTCAGACCGAGTGCCATGCTGGGTGGTGCTGCCCTTGGTAAAGCCGAGTGCCCATCAACAGGAGTGACCAATGGATTCAGCTGCTCTCCACCCAGCAGCTCACACAGATGAGGAGCATCCAAATCTCGGAACCTGGTGGACCTCAATGACACATGGCTTTGACTTTTGTTTTTGAACATGGCATCGTTGAAAATTCCCAACTTACACCTACCAAAGTGGAAAGTATAATAACAAACCTCACACACACACATCACCTCCTGTTTAAGTTACCCACTTGTGACCCGACTGGCCTCATAGATACCCCACCTACTTTCTCCAAACATGGGATCCCAACATCTTATAATTTGATCCACAAATAATTCAGTATATCTCTCAAAAACAGACCATAAATTCAATGCCATTTTAACATCTAATTTCTTTCCAAAAGATTGATCAGTAGGCAAAAATTCAGTCGTATTTCCCTGACCATGTTATAATTTTTTAAAATTAGATCAGGACTCAAGATCTGGACATTACAACTGACTCGACATGTCTCCTAAGTCTTTTGCAATCTATAGACTCCTTTCCGTCATCCCTGGTACATTTTTGTTTTAATTTTTAGTGAAGAAAGCACACGCCCTGAACACATCTGTCAGGAATGTGTTTAATATTTCATTAAATCGTAACTGTGTACATTAATGTATTTTCCCTGGTCAGGAAATTGGACATTAACCTAACCCAGAATCCCTCTCCTAAACAAATAAATAGATCTTTTATAAACCTTTTAAACATTGTGGCAAAATCCTGTAACATAACATTTTCCACCTTAGCCGTGTTTAAGTGTACACTTCAGTAGGGTTAAGTACATTCACATTCGTGCAGCCATCACCACCACCCACATCCAGAACTTTCTCATCTTACAAAACTAAACATCTGTCCCCATTAAACATTAACTCCTCAGCCCCTCCCCTAGTTTGACACCCACCATTCAACTTTCTGTCTTTATGAATTTGACTCCTTTGGGGGCTTCAGATGAGTAGGGTCCTATAGTGGTGTCCTTTAGAAGTGGCTTATATCACTTAGCAAAATGCTTCGAGGTTCATCTATGTTGAGTAGAAGGTGTCAGAATTTCCTTCCTTTTGAAGGCTAAGACTCCACTTTTATTAATTCCACCCATGGATGGACACTTGGGGTGGTTCCGCCTTTCATCTGCTGTGAACATGGGTGTACAAATATTTCTTGAAGACCTTGCTTTCTTTGACCCAAATTGCCAGATCATATGGTAATTGTGTTTAACATTTTTGAGGAAACAGCACACTGTATTCCATTTTGCATTCTAACCAACCGTGAACAAGGCTTCCACTTTTATCCGTACTCTCACCAACACTTATGTTCTGTGTCTCTTGTTTTTTTCTTTTTTTCTCTGAATATTTCATTAAATCATAACTGTGTACATTCATGTATTTATGGGGTATAATGTGCTGATTTTATATACAACTTGGAATGCTGACATCAAACTGGTTAACACAGCCTTCGCCTCACTTAATGATTGTGTTAAGACATTTATACTCTACTCTTGTTGCAAGGGTACATGTCAAATCTATTAAGATTTTCTTTTTTTGATTGTAACAAACCAACCTAACGGATGTGAGGCTATAGTTCATTGTGGTTTTGATTTATATTTTCCTAATAATTAGCCACATTGAGCAACTTTTCATGTGTTATTTGGCCAATGATGTATTTTGTAAGTGAGAAAAGCAGGATCAGAAAACAGCTATACTATCATTTTTTTAAAAAAGACAAAGTAATCACTTATACATAAAATAATTGTGTAGGGAAGGCAACGGAGGAGGGCACCTCAGCGTTTTCACAGAAATTACTTACAGAGTGAGCAGAATTGACCCGCCCCTGGGAAAAGGAATCCACAACCCAAGCCACACGTGTGGTGTGGGTAGCCTGGGCTCTGAGGCTGCCATACTCACTGACAGGAGGAACCAGGCATTAGGGAGAGCAGATGAGCCTTGTGGGATGATGCTGGGACCTAACCCCAGGGCATGTGGTCAGGGACTGACAACAGTGCCTAGGGCTTAGGGAAATCGTACTTATTAAGGATAAATCTGCGGAAGGAGATACACCCACGCCCCAATGATAAAGGCACTTGTGGTGATTTGCATATGAAAAGTTCGGGTAGTTTTCAATTCTTTCCTTACAATTTTCTATATTGAAAAAAAAAAGCAATGAGCAAGTATTATTTACATCATCACAAACCTGTAAAGCCATTTGGACTTGGGGCGAGGGGAAGCAGAATACTTGTTACAGGTGCAATGGTTACAGGCTGCATGTGGACCAGGCTGGCTAAGAATGCAGCCCAACAAACAATCCTAAACTTACTTAAACATCATAAGTATTTTGTGATTTTTTTTTTTGGCAGAACCCAATTGCACGGTTCTTGAGCGTGAACTTTGTAGACAACAACATTGTGTTGCAATGTCACGTAAAATAAACACACGTGTAATCTGACTATTTGTAGGCATGTACAGCTTCAGTTTTGTGGCGGTGTGCGGGCTCCAGCGTGTTATCCTCCAAGCACAGACAGTTGAATTGATACCATCAGATGTTATATGTGCTTGTGGTGACTTGGTGAGGCAGTGATTACCAACAATATTTCAACCTCCCATTGTAACATTAGGCATTTAATGTTCTTTAAAGTCAGGTAAGCAGTCTTAATTACTAGGGCACTTCCACACCTCAGTGGCACCTCACACATTGCCCTCCATGCTTTACAATCAGCCCTCTGCCTGGCCCTGCTGAGATGCGGAAGGATCCAAACCTTGTTTCTATTTTTCTGTCAATTAATTTTCATAGTAAAAGTAAATATAGTCCCTCATCTACTATTATTTTTAAATCCAAGCATGGCTTCTGTAACATTTCAAAAGTAAATGAACTCCCCCCAAAAATTATGGATAAAGGAAGCTTGTTCCATGAAGAGTGGAGAGATGACTACTTTATTTTGTTGAGGCAAATAGTAAGGTACTTTGCTTCATCTGTAGGGGATTTGTCCAAGTTTGCAAAGACTGTAATTTGAAAAGACATTATATACAAAAGCATGCTGCCAGACTGGATGTGTACGAAGGTAGTATCATAAGGACCAAATAGTGGTACTGAGAAAATCTGCCTTCTCAACAAAAATTATTTTAAAAAGTTACAACTCAAGACAAATTTCATTGTAAAAACCAGGTATGTGGTAGCATATTTAATAGCAAAAAGAAAATCAAAACCATTTGCTGATGGTAAGTTTATTAAGCAATATATGGAAAGCACGGCGGATATAATTTGCTCTGAAAAAAAATGGCAGGTATTTCTAGAATCAGTTTGTCTCACCAGACGATAGCCAGGTGAACTGAAGAAACTGGAAAATGTATTGAAAGAAATTTAGAGAGTAAAGCTACTAACTTTATTATTCATTCATTTATTTATTTATTTATTTTGAGACAGAGACACACTACGTCACCCTGGTTAGAGTGCTGTGACATCACAGCTCACAGCAACCTCAGACTCTTGGGCTCAAGTGATTCTCTTGTCTCAGCCTCCCAAGTAGCTGGGACTACAGGCGCCCGCCACAACACCCGGCTATTTTTTTGTTGCAGTTTGGCCGGGGCCGGGTTTGAACCCGCCACCCTCGGTACATGGGGCCGGCGCCCTACTGACTGAGCCACAGGCGCCGCCCAGGACTTGTAAAATTTTTTTTTTTTTTTTTGGATTTTGGCCGGGGCTAGGTTTGAACCCGCCACCTCTGGCATATGGGACCGGCGCCCTACTCTTTGAGCCACAGGCGCCTCCCTGGGACTTGTAAAATTTTTAATAGAAGATGGCCCAATTGCCACCCGAGACGCACATTTGTTGAAGTATTGTTGCACAATATATAAAACACATTTGTGCACAAAAGCTTTAAACATGGATAACATCATGCGAATCGTCATTAAGACTGTGAACTTTTTGAGGGCCGAGGAATTGAATCATTACCAATTCCAAGAACTCCTTGCAAGTATTAATACTGACTTTGGTGACATTATTTTTCAGAAGAAAAATGGCTAAGTTGAGGCCAAATGTTGAAAAGATTTTATGATTTACAACATTTTAGCAAGTCATTTATGGCATCAAAACCCAGATTTGTGCCAGGACTTGACGGTGAAATCTGGCTTACAGATTTAGCATTTTTAGTGGACTTCACTGCTCATTTAAATGAGCTAAACGTGCCTTTTCAAGGTGAAAACCAACTTATCAATACAATTTTTCAAACCGTAACAACATTCCAAATGAAACTGAAATTACAACAAGCTCAAATTAAGGCAAGCAATTTTGTGCATTTTGACTCATTGGTTAAAATAAACACAGTCCTATGAACAGTGAAAAATATGCAACCTTACTTTTTGATCTGATACAAGAATTTAAAAACAGATTTCAAGATTTCCAGAAAAATAATCAATATTTTAGTGCACGTGTGACTCCATTCTCAGTTGACATAAATATGTTATCTGCCAATTTCCTAAGGGAATGCATAGCACTGCAATCTGACATTAAACTTAAAGAAAAATGTGATCATGTCTTTCACTGGACTTTTATAGGCTCTATCTTCCCAGGGACAAATCTCTCTCATTTCACAGTCACGCTTTATTCATGTCCTCATCTTTGGCAGCACCCGCATTTGTGAGTAACCATTTTCAAGAATAAAACACATGAAGAGTGAAACCGGAGCCAAAATATCTGATGAGCACCTTCAGAACGCACTGAGAGTTGCGGCTACTCCCATTGAGCCAGATACCGATGCATTTGTTTCTCAAAGACAATGTCAAATGTCCCATGAGGTTTATGTTGCCCACTTTTCTTTTCCTCGAATAAAAATATTTTTTTAGAAAGCTGTTACATCACTTAGGTATGTACGTTTTCTATTAGTGATCACAAACTTGGGACCTGCTCAACAATTTTAAAAGACTCTCTGAAAAGTCTGCTGCATAAATAGGATGATTATGTGAGGACTTTTTTGCTTCTCTGTGGTGGAAGGTATCACGGAAATAATGCACAGACCTTTTTGTTTGTTTGTTTGTTTGCTCACCAGCTTTTGTTAGTGTCTGTGTATTGAATAAATGCTCCGAAACGACTCTTCTTCCGATGTGACCCAGAGAAGCCAAAAGGTTGGACAGTGTGGTTTAAACCCAAGAATGATGTTGGGATGGTGGCAGGTGGCTTCTGGTGGCAGTAGTGCTTCCATGGATGTGGCCTTAGGCTCGTGGCTTTACAGGTGTACCATTGCCCTGAATTCACAACTACTATGCTCAAGGCCAGCAAAGGGCAAAGTCAGCTGACACTGCCCTTCCTTGGATCGCACCATCTATCTCCCACCTTCCAGGAGAGGACCAGGTTTCTCCAGGGAGTGGAGTAGCTGGGACACGCGGGCTCGTTCAGTCCGTGGGTTACACGTCTGGTGAGAGTCACCCACTGGCTGCATGCACCAAGGAAATAGGGCTGGAGATAGGTCTGCAAGACAGGATTGGAATTTATAGGGGAAAAAGAAAAAAGAAGGTCTTTTCACAGTGAGTGGCTTGACTCCTAATAACTATAATCCCAAACTCTGCCATAGCAAGGTCTATGTTGGGTGCCGAGGGAGACTTGCATGGCTGAGTATGAGGTATTTCCTGGGTGACTGGGAGAGTTGACAGGTTGGGTAGGAAGGAATTAGTGGGATTAGATACAGCCCTCACGAACCAGTGGGACCACTACTAAGAGGGGGTGAAAAAATCAGGGGGAGCTGCCCAAAGCTCTAACATTGTGAGTACATGGCTTTGCTCCAGGTCAAGTTCAGGTAGTATTTGGGGCTTAACTGTGCTGAGGGGCTCTTCAGACTGTGGTTGGGTAGAGGTCAAGGCTGCAGGGAGGTACCCAGGGAGAGATGCCTGTGTGAGAGGCAGTTTGGGGAGAGAGCAGAGGAGGATGGACAGAGAGGTGGGGAGAGGCTACCAACCAGCACCCAACGGAAGTGAGACCCTACTGATGGAGTGTGGTCCTGACTCCATCTAGGGGCAGGCTGGAGAAGGACCTGGGCAGGGGTCCGTGTTGGCCATGTCTCAGGGCAAGTGGAGTGGTTTGGCCTTCCGCTTAGGAAAGTCATCAGCACTTCAACATGCTTTTCATATTACATTTTCTACCTCCCTGTGACTCTTGGGGAGAAGAAGAGCCTGTCTCCATCAGAGTGGTAAACCAGACAGCCTCCACCCTCAGACTTTAAGTGAGAAACAAGAAATAAGGAGGGAAAAAAGGAGCTGCAAATTCTGACAGCAGTAGCAGTTATAAAAACACTGGATCTGAGCAGAGGCAGGCCCAGGGGCATCGTGGTGGTGGCCTTGGCAGCAAGATGAAGGTCTAGAGCTGTAACTGCCGTGTCCAGTGCCCACCAAGCATCTGTGCAGTGCAAGGTTGCCCAACTCTGAACCCAGATTCCCAGCCCTCTGGAAAGTCTTTGAATGACTCAATGTTTTTCATAATTCCTCTTCTGCTTAAATGGGCCTAGGTTGATTTCTAATGCCTTCAGGTAAAAACCTTGACCACTAACAGGATTTGGTTCCAGAAGTGGGGTGTCAAGAAGTAGGAGCAACAAACTCTAAAACACAGAGTTGGCAGGAGGCAGGACAATTAATCTGTTTAAGTGTTGCCTGTGTACCCCTGGGCCACACACTGCACCTCCACTGGAGCTGAGGCTCTTGAGCAGAGTGTAGGGCATTTTCAAGATGGCATGAGTTGGCTTCTAATGACATAGGGGCTGACAAGCAAGTGAAAGGCTTGGCTAGCAATGGCTCACCTGGGAGCAAAGCAGCTAAGAATGGTTTGGAAAGCAAACCTGGTTTTCCAGCCGCCTACCAGGAACCTCTATGGAGTGTCCTCTGCTGGCACAGAGACAGTCAGTTGGCAAAAATCAGATTACGGGAGCAGAGAGGCCAGCAGGCAGGGGCAGGGGCCCCTTGCCTAGGAAGCAGACATGTTAGAATCAAGACCCACAGCACTGACAGCACACCGAAACCTAGAAGTCTGCTGAGTTTTTAAAGGAACCGAATGGCAAGGAAACCCAGAGGCTGGGGGCAATCAGCCATCAGTGCAAGGCTGACACACCAAACACGTCCAGGACCAGTGCAGGGTGTGGAGGGACTCGCCTGGGGGCACAAATACAAGAGGCCTCCAAACGCTCAACCCTCAAGATAAACGATACATCCACGCAATATCTCAAAATCAAAATTAATGAAAATATGTGTGGAGAAAGAAATATCATGATTTTAAATAGAGGCTCAGACAAGGCAGGGATGAGGGTGAGGTGAGTGAGGTGAGCCATTCAACTGCGGGTTCAGTTTTGTCTTTATCTAAAATGTTGATATTTCCTCCATTGCAGTTTTTTTTTTTTTTTTTGCATTCATTTTTGGCTTTTCACAGTTCTGAATCAAAATGTGATTTAATTCAATTATTGAGTGTCTTGGTGCTCCCTTAAATTTAGTATCTGCGGCTGGAGGATGCCTTCCTTGCCTCCAGAAAGAAACACGCCAGGTAAGCTCGGCAACTCCTAGGAAGAGCATTCTCTACAGGTCCCTCAGTGTGGCTTGAAGCTTTGCCAGAAAGAAGCAGCTCCTCCAACCCACAGCATGTGAGGAGTGTGCTCTTGGATTCTACAAAGGGGCACACAAGATGTGGTCATGTGTGAACAGCACCCCTGGACTGTGACGGGACCTTGCAGCCACTGGGTAGCCAGGTGGACAGCAAAGATGGTGGATTAGAGAGATGGAAAGGACCCCACGGTTGATAGTATGAACTAAAAACAAAATCCTAAGCTCCCCATCGCTTGCTGACTGAACAGAGCCCTCTCAGCCAAGGAGACTGCAAAATAACCTTAAAACTGAGTTTTCAGCCATGCATACGTCGTCAGACACACCTCCTTATACCCCCTCCCCTTTTGCAAACTGGACTGCAAGTTCATGCAAGGCAAAAGTTAAGTGCTGCATGAAGGCCATCGCTTTGCTCCACAGATCACTTTGCCTCCGTACATTGTGCTTTGTACTCCAATTAGCAGACCCCTTATCTTAAACAAGTTTTCCTTTCCAATGACTCCTACCCCTTAGACAAAGTTTATAACCAATCACAAATCAAAGAGTCTCCAAATCCACCTATAACCTGTAAACCTTCAACTCAAAATGTTCTGCCTTTTCGGCCCCCCAAAATGTATACCTTCCATGTATTGATTTATGATTTTATCTGCAATTCCTGTATTCCTAAAGTGCATAAAACAAAACTGTAAGGCTCAGGACCACTCACTCAAAGCTTCTTGGATTTGTGGGTTTCTGGGCCATGCTCGCTCCTATTGGCTCAGATTAAGCCTCTTTATGTTATTTTATAGAGTTTGAGTTTTTTCTCTGTTAGTAATTCCCTCACTGCTGAATCAACTACCCTGGGGCCTTTTTGAGATTTAACTCCAAATACCTGGTCCTAACTCCATCACCCTCCACTGGAGCCCCTCTGACCAACCAGATTCAAGGAGGTCCCTCTCTGGGAAATGCTGTTTCCTGACATTCTGGGCACTGCTTTCACTTCTGCCTCAGAGAGCAGGTTCCATGAACAAAAATTCTATTTTTCTAAGAATTTTCCTAAGGCTTATTAATACCCATGATAATGGTTCAGGAGGGGTGTGTGCATGGGGCAGGTAATTTAGCATAGCAGAGCCTCACAGAGTACCCCTGAGCTCTGGGCCATATGGGGAGATTCATAAAGTCAACAGGGCACGTTTTGTGTGTATGGTGGGGGAAGAATTTCAGGATGTTCTCGGTTGTCCCAAAGATGAGATTTCAGCTGGCCATCAGAGGTCAGCATGCGGGGAAGGTGGGTGAGACAGCCCCACAGTGAGCAGTGCACCTCCTTGTGCAAAACTTCTCAAATACCCTGGGGCATTACTATGTGTGAAAATCCCATTAGCAGCCATCTGAATCCAGATCCTAACTTCATTTTATAAGCCGACAGTGAGTATTTTTTATAGTTTTAATATCAAGTGAATTTTCCAGGAATGCAATTATAATATTGGGAAATACAGATTTCCACTTTCATCCTTGCTTGCTGGCACATAGCTTCTAAAATCCTTGAACCTCTGGAATGATCAGAGTTTCCTTTGTATGCTAATGAGACAGCTGATGGCTGGTGAGCTGAAGCCCCCTAAGTAGCTTCAGGATGGGGACTGGTCATTAGAACAACCAAGGCATGATGAGATGGTTGGGATTTTCAGCCACCTCCCACCTCCAGGGAAGCAGAGGGGCTGAAGGTTGAGTTGATCCGAAGTGGCCAATGATATACTCAATCATGCCTATATAATGAAGCTACCACAAACCCCCAAAGGACTGGCCTTGGACTAGCTTCCAGAAAGCTGGATGTGTGGCAGTCCCTGGAAGGTGCTTCCAGAAAAGGCATGGAAGCACCACACCCCTTACCACATGCCTTGCCTGACGTACCTCTTCTGTCCATCTGTAGCCTTTGGAATATCCTTTGTATTAGAGAGGTAAACATAAGTAAACTGTTTCCCTGAGTTGTGTGAGCCCCTCTGGAAAATTAATCAAACCCAAAGAATGGGTCAGGGGAACCGTGACGTATAGCCAGTGGGTCAGAAGCACAGGCCACAACTTGGGGCTTGAGACTGGAGGAAAAGGTGTCTTGTGGGCCTGCCCCTCATGCTGCGGGATCTGCTGCTAACTCCTGGTGGACAGTGTCAGAATTTTGTTGAATCAGAGGACACCTAGCTGGTGTCCTCTGGAGAATTGCTTAGTGTGTGGGGGCAACAAGCCAAATATCCGGTGTCAGAAATTTTATATGGAGTGGTGTGTAAGAGTAGAAAAAGTGCTTTGGATTTTTGTGTGTGTGAGTGTGATATAGCTATTAGCAATTCACACATAAATTGAGGAAAGATAGAACTTGCTTATTTGGGCACTTCATGAAGAATTGAGTCCGTTTCAGGAAATCTCTTCCCCTGCCCTTCTCCAGACGTGTGTGTCTCAGATGCAATTGCCTACTGTGTCTGCGCCTGCCACTCTGCCAGCCCCCTCACAACTCACTTCCATTTCTCCTTTGTATTATAGTTAAGGCATTACCCTGTTTCCCCAAAAATAAGTCAGTGTCTTATTTTAAGGTGTGCTCCCAAAGATGCGCTAGGTCTTATTTTCAGGGGATGTCTTATCTTTCCTGTAACTAGGTCTTATTTTCGGAGGATGTCTTATTTTCCGGGAAACAGGGTAGATTGCTTTTTAAAATTTCTTGTGTGGTAGTATTAGGTAGTTAGGAACAGCTTTCCCGAGGAAGAGCTCAGCCCCTAGGCTGCCATTTTGGTGCCACCTTAATTTTGTTCCAAGTGATTGCTCGTACCCTGGGAGAAAAGATCACCCTACTAATCTACCAATCAGAACTTAGTATCTCAACTGCAAAAGTATAGAGAAGACTCTCTACCCTAACAACAGGTGTAATAGAGTCTTGAAGGTGACCTAGAACAGCCCTGAGACTGAGTATCATACCATGTGGTCCCTACCCCCTCATGGGTTCTCAGAGAGGCTCATGGAGGTCCACCTGGACGGTAAGACTCTGGTTCCAAGGTGACCTCTGAATCATGAGGTAGGCTTAACACAGGTGGTATAAAAAGAAATCCCCATGCTCCCCTCCCCACCAAGTTAAAGGCCTCTTTGGCTCTTTGCCTATTTTCCCTGACAGTAGAGGCCTGTTTGCTGTCTATGGTGAACATATCTTGCTCTGTACATTGATACTTTGCTCTTATTCTGTAACCCTACCTTTCTCTTCCTCAATAAACTCTGTTTCATGCTTGCCTTGATTTGGGATGTCTGGTCATTTTTTGACAAAGACAGTTCCAGGAACGGAGGACACAGGCAGCTGTCTGAAACTCTGATATTTTAGGAGACAGGCAGCTGACTTTGAAATTCAACAAGAGGTTAAATCATTTACTTCGTTTCAGGATTATAATCTAGCATAGAAGAAAGGAACGTATGAAAATACCATTCCAATCAATTATTTTGACATTCAGTAAAGTGCCATTTACTGAGTATCTATTGTATGTGAAGGACTGTGGTAGGCTCCCACACTCCTTTGAGAGCTCGTAAAAGACCCACAAAGAGGAGGAATCTATCCTTGTTTGACAAATGAAAAACCAAGGCTCACAGAGAGCACGCAACAGATGTGGGGGGCACTGTGGGTAGCCAGCATGCCCTCCAGACCCTTCTTCAGACAAGCTGGTGCCCAGGGGAGGCTGCCCAGCCCCTGTGTCCTGGGCCAGTTCTTTAAGACAAACACTGTTTTTCACAAAAGAATCTTCATATCCTTTTTTTCCTTTTTTTATAGCATACATTTCTTGTGTCAATTTTATCACCCTAATAAAATCATTTGGGAACAACTGACAATAAAGTCAGCAGATAAAAATTAGGAGTAATGAATCATCCTGAAATTGATTGTACCAATGCTTTGCTGTTTTTCCTCAAATAGTATTTGTCTTGTAAAAATAGATTATCTTAGTTTGAAAAGAAAGGATACAAACAAAACTATCTTTGTAATTGGAACATCTCAAAGGGGTCCCTGGAGACCTAAGAGAGCAATAAACCTCCTCAGCAAAATACGCTTAGTTCTTCTGGTCCTGTCCATTGATGTGTCACACGCACGTTGCAGCTCTGTTGTCTGGCGCATGTACATTTAGAATTGCTGTATCTTCTTGGTGGAGTGATCTTTTCATCATTGTATCATTATGTAATGTCACTCTCTTGGAGTTATTTTTATCCATTCCGCCATCCATTCTTTGTCTTTAATTGCTGTATTTAGGTTGTTTTCATTATATGTGGCTATAAGTATGTGGAGGCTTAAAACTTTTGTTTTCTGTTTTCTTCCTTTTTTCTTTTCCATTGGGATTGAGTTTTGCTAGTTTTGATATTTTCTTCCTTTTTCCCTTCTGGTTTTTTTTTTCCTGCTTTCTTATGGATGAATTAAACAATTTTTTTTGAATTCCCTTTTGATTTCTATATAGTGATTTTATATGTCTCCTTGTGCGAGGTGTTAAAGAGTTCCCCAGGTATTACGTTATAAGTGTGTGTGAGTGTGTGTGTATCACAGGTTGCTGTCGTTATTTTACTAGTTTGAGTAAGGTATGAAAACACTACCTCCCTTATATCCTTCTGCCATATCTCATTTATAATACAGTTTTCTTACATAGCTCCTCCACATATATTGAGAATCACACCAGAGCGTATAATTTATTTGCTTCAACAAATAAAATTTAGAAACTTCAAGAGAAGGAAAGCACCAGTTCACAGTACACAATGCATTACCTGTGCCATGAGCCACTGTCCACTGCTGCCCATGTAAGATGGAGCATTACGGGTTTGTGGGTCACCAACCTCATTCTACATGCAAAGAAACTGAGGCTCAGAGAAGTTAAACCACTTGTTTGAGGTCACACAGGAATGAATTTTGACTGAGCACTTTCTATGTGCCAAGCTCTATACTTGATACTCATGTTGTAAAAACTAATCCCCCATCCACCCAATGCACAGATCCATTCCTCAAGTAAGAGGGCAAGGGAGCTAACATCTGAGGGTCCTACTATGTGCTAAGCAGTGGGCTGGGAGCATTGCAAATGGTGGCTCAGGTGACTCTGCAGTCTCACCATGGTTGGAACGTGATGGAATTTGTTCATCTTCTGGCCTATTCCAGAATGCCTGCTGCCTGAACCTGCTACACCTCGTGGTGGCCAAGGGAGGAGGAAAAATCCCACTCTCGCCTCCAAACGACAAGCGCACCTGGGAGAGAGAGACATGCTATCAGGAGAGCACCCTGGATGTGATGGACAGCTGGACACACGTGGGCTTCTTGGCTCTGATCTTCTTTCTTAGGAAGCCAGTCATTCCTGTGATGCTTAGAAATTGGCCCAATTAGCATGAACTGAGTTCAGCAAACTCCATGAAACTCATAAACCAATTTGAAGTCTGCAGAGTGAATCCGATGGGATGATTGTAACTTAGTTGTTTAAGGAAGAAAATATCCTTCAGGCCCCTTGGCCCTTTTAGGATGCACACAGATCTTCTCAAATGAGTTATCTTGGAGAAAAAAATGTGGCTCATAAAAATGCTGTCAACACTGGGGGAAGAACTGGGCTCTAAGGACCTGTGATGACGTTTGCATAACTTGAGAGGGAGGGGCAAAGCCCTTATTGGTTCTAAATGTAAATGAGATTTTACTAAAACAGATTAGAGAATCCCCTAAGTGGCTGTCACTCTCAGAGGGCTCTCTTTAGGATCTGCAAAAGTTATGTCCTTTGAATTCAAAAAGATTTCGAGCAGATGCAGGTGCCCATGGATGGAGGATGATAGCCAGGTAGCCTCACTCCTCACTACTGTGAAACAAATATCCTCAAGCCCTTGCCTGCCTGCAATAAGTCAGTATTCCCTTTCCACTTTCCAGAGGTGTCAGGCCCTGGTTTAAGCCCTATGAGGGTGGAGGGAGTAAGGTCCACTCATTAACTCCCAGCAGGACCCAGTATCTCCTGTGGACTGGGGATGGTGACAAGGCACTAACAGCCCAGTTGGGGTGACAAATGAGTTGACATCAGCCACTTGCAATGGACTAAATGCAGTGTCCCCAATTTGTATGTTGGGCCCTGACCTCCAGTGTGATGGCATTTGGAGGTGGGGCCTTTGGGAAGTGATTAGGTCTTTTTTTTTTTTTTTTTTTTGAGACAGAGTCTCACTTTTATGGCCCTCAGTAGAATGCCGTGGCATCACACAGCTCACAGCAACCTCCAACTCCTGGGCTTAAGTGATTCTCTTGCCTCAGCCTCCCGAGTAGCTGGGACTACAGGTGCCCGCCACAACGCCCGGCTAGGGAAGTGATTAGGTCTTGAGGATGGGGGTGACAGGCCCTCAGAAGAAGAGGAAGAGGACCAGAGCTCCCAAGCCAAGTGAGGCTACAACTGAAGGTGGCCACCTGCTGCCCAGAGAGAGCCTTCACTTGCAACAAGAAGCCACTATATAGCTCTGTGATCTTGAATTTCCAACCCCCAGAACTGTGGGGAATAAATATTAGTAGTTTAAGCCCTCTCTGGTACTTTGTTCCAGCAGCCTGAGTTACTGTCCCACACTGAGCACCTGCTGTGTGCATGGGATCCTCCTGCATGTGGGGCCAGCTCTGCCTGCTGCAGACACATGGCCTCTGCCAATTGTCTCTTCCGTCTTCTGGGGGTGGCGACTATTAAATCCCCCTTTATGGAGAAGGAGCAGAGGCCTAAGCAGTCTGGCCGGCACGAGGCACAGGGTTGAAACCAGCAGGGCAATGACTCCAAGTCACAAGGGTGAAAGTCCAGAGCCCTGCATTTCCAGACCACATACAGTGGGTGGTAGAGGGCAGGGCAGCATCAGGGAAGGTGTCAGTTCTGCTCCTTTAACAAGGAGGCCCAGAAAGCAGTAGCTGAAACAGTTTAAGGCACCAACCCCAAGGCTGTGTGGTACCCACCTGGGTGGGTACAGAGATGTTTGCTGAGAGGTGGCAACACGTATGAGGGATCACACTAGGCCCTTGCAGGCAGACACACTGGTGAGGCACAGTGGGTGGTAGAGGGAGAGCAGACCCAGGTAAGAGGTAGCCAGCCAGGATCAGGCAGTCACAGGGAAGGTGCGGGGCTTCAGGGAGGGAAGGTTCAGGTGTCCCCAAGGCTACTGTAAATCCAACATATTCCCCTCCCCAAGCTCTTACTATTTCTGTAGGGAGGGGCTCCATTACCACACAGCTCTGCCCCCCCCCCCAGCTTCTCCCTGAGCAGTCAGGTCCTATCAGCCTCACCTCCTAGCACTTTCCCATGCCCTGTTTCTCTCCAGCCCCATGGCCACCTCCCCCTCTTGCCTGGATGATGGATTCACCCCTCACTGCCTCTGTGTCAGCACTCTGCCTTTACCAGCACCAAGCAGGACTTTACCAAATCCAGATGGCCTTGAACCCCTTCATCCAGCCCTCCACTGGCATCTTTCAGGGGACTTCTGCCACTCTTCCTCAGTCCCTGCCTCTGCAGCCAGCCTCTATGATTTTCCTTCCTTATTGGACCACATCCCATTCTGCCACAAGCCACTTGCACATGTTCCTCGGAAGCTGGGATATACTCCAGGTGAGAGCCACCCCTAAAGAAGCCTCCCAGCTGGATGCTTCTGTGCCCACTCCTACTCTACCAAATCTGTAGAAAGCACACTTGTCTACTGAATAGCTGACCTGCTCCATGCATGGAAAGCAAGGCCCTTCTCAATAAACCTGTCACCTGAGATGGACCACTTACGCTCCCAACATTGACACACTTGACAGTTTCCTCCCACCTCAAATCTGAGTTTTCCCTATGACTTGCTGGTAGAAAAGAGAGAAAGTTAACACTGCACTGGCTCCAGAACCAAGCTTAAGAAAGCATGGAATGTCTATTCCCAGAACTGGGAGCTAACAGATAAGAAGCTTGCTGCAGAGACTACATGGAGAAATGGGACGCCCAGCAATTCCTCCTGAGCCTAGGCTGTCCCCACCAAAGCACCAGACATTAGGCAAAGCCGCACTGGGTGTTTCAGTCATAGTTACCTCCTGACTGGCCCCATGAGAGACCCCCTACTGCAACAGCAGGAGAGCCACCCAGCTGAACCTAGTCAAAACACAGACTTTCAAGCAGCTGTCACTTTATACTGTGAACTAATGGAACACATTATTCTTAGTAAAGCATCACAAGAATGGAGAAGCATGAATCCTATGTATTCAATTTTGATATGAGGACAATTAATGACAATTAAGATTATGGCCAGGGGGAAGGAAAAGCAGAGAGAGGGAAGGAGGGAGGGGGCGGGGCCTTGGTGCGTGTAACACCTTCTGGGGGCAAGACATGATTGCAAGAGAGACTTTACCTAGCAAATGCAATCAGTGTAACCTGGCTTATTGTACCCTCAATGAATCCCCAACAATAAAAAAAAAAAAAACTTTAAGCTCCACCCCCAGCTTATTGGACCTCTTCTGGACTAAGGGGAGCCGAGGAAACCCTAAAACTGAGTTTCTGGTCATGAGAAGGAAAGTAAGACATGGCCTTGTCATGCCCCACTCTTGGAGGTATTTGTAACAATGAGAGGCTGAATCATTAACAGGCCCAAGACTATGAGAAGCACAGCTTAGAGCACATTTGCGGGCCATCAATTTGTTTAATGGGTCACTTGAGTTTTGGTTCATGTCTAGTTACATTTTGGTTTTTACTATGGATTTTACAAAAACACACAAATGTTAGTGAAAATGCGTTCATCTCTTCAGCTTGGGATGATCAAAGAAAAAATCCAGAAGGCTAGGGAATGACCAAGTCCTGACAAATGACACGATGACAAATTGGAGAAAATGCTAAATGTAGAAAATATTAACATTCATGATATATAAAGAGTTAAAGAAGTGAAAGAGAAACAATCAAAGAAAACAAAAAACCGAAGACTTGAACAGAAATTTAAAGAACTCTCTATGACCAAAAATACTAACATTACACTAGTATTTAAAGAAATGTGATTTAAAATGCTAAGATAATAATTTTATTTCTATCAGATTAATTATATTTACTTATGTTTCAAATATCAATTCTTTTATATCAAAATATTAAGGGGGTACAGATATTTTTGTTGCATGGATACCTTGTACAAGGCTTAAGTCAGGGCTTTTAACGTGCCCATCAGCAGAATAGTGTTCAGGTAGGTGAATGATCTCTCCAAGGAAAACTATAAAACGGTGGTGAGAGAAATCATACACAACATAAACAAATGGAAAAACATCTCAGGCTCACGGATCGGTAGAATCAACATTGTCAAAATGTCCCTGTTGCCCCAAATGATTTACAAATATAGAGTAACCCCCATCAAAATACCAGCATCATTATTTCACATATCTAGAAAAAGTAAGTCTATGCTTTATTTAAAACAAAAAAGCATCCAAATAACTAAAGTACGCTTAAGCAAAAAAAAAAAAAAAAGAAAGAAAAGAAAAACGTATCTGGAGGCATCACTTTACCCGACTTAGAATTATAAGGCTAGAATAATCGAAACAGCATGGAAATGCCATATATGTAGAGACATAGAACAAGGAAACAGAATAGAGAACTCAGAAATAAACCATCTATCCACAATCAACTGATCTTTGACAAAGTAGACAAAAACATACACTGGGGAAAAGATGCCCTATTCAATAAATGGTGCTGAGAAAACTAGATGGCCATGTGCAGAAGAGTGAAACAATATATATACCCTGTCTCTTTCTATATACAAAAATTAATTAAAGATGGATAAAGGACTTAAACATAAGTCATTAATCTCTAAGAATTTTAGGCCTCTGCCTACTTCCCATGGCAATGGGGTCCATTCTCTGTGGCAAACATATCTTGCTTTGTAAACCTACATATTTACAGAGTAAACTCATCTTTCTCTCCCTCAATAAACTTTGTTTCAGGTCTGCCTTAAAAAAAAAAATTTCTAGAACAAAGTGTTGGAAAAACACATAGAGATTGGCCTAGGGAAAGAACTCATGAAGAAGAAGATCTCTTTGGCAATCACAGAAACATCAAAATAAATAAATGGAACCTGTTCAATTTAAAAAGTTTTTGCAAAGCCAAGGACACTATCAACAAAGCAAATAGACAATCTACAGAATGGGAAAAGATATTTGCATGTTACATATCCCTCAGAGAACTGATAACCAGAATCTATAAAAAACTCAAGCAAATCAACAAGAAAAGATCAAATGACCCTATTAATATTTGGGCAAGAGACACGCACAGAAATGTTTCTAAAGACGATAGACTGATGTCCAAAAACACAAGAAAAAATATTCAACATCTCCAATCACCACAGAAATGCAAATCGAAGACATCACCTAACTCCAGTGAAAACAGCTCATATCGTAAAATCCCAAACAACAGATGCTGGCATGGATGTGGAAAGAAAAGAGCACTCATGTAGGTGGGAGTGCAATCTAGTTCAACTTCTACGGAAAATAGTATGGAGATTCCTCAAAGAACTTGAAGTAGATCTATCATTTATTTGATTCTGCAATCTCTCTACTAGGGATTTACCCAAAGTAAGGAAAGAAATTTTATAAAACGAACATGTGCACTCAAATGTTTACAACAGCAATGAATGTTCATAGCAGCACAATTCACAATAGAAAGGATGCAGAAATAACCCAAGTGCCTGTCCATACATGAACGGATTAATAAAATGTGGTGTGTGTATGGCGTAGAATACTACTCGGTCATAAAAAAGATGGTGACCTAGTACCTTCCTCAACAACCCAGATGGACTTGGGTTCTCTTAAGTGTAATATCACAAGAATGGAAAAACAAACACCACATATACTCAATAATAAGCTGGAACTAGTTGATCAACACTTATGTACTTGTAGGGAAGCAAAGATCAACGAAATGCATGTAGGGGGAGGAGAAGAAGGGAAAGAGTAAATTCCCATCCAGTGATACTTTTCCTGGGTACGTTGCACACTTTCTGGGTGAGGGGTGCACCTATAACTTTGACTTAAAATTTACAAGACCAAACTATGTAACAAAAACCTATGTACTCCCATAACAATATATTGAAATAAACTTTTTTTAAAAAGTCCCATGAATGGATTAATAAATTGTGGTATGTGTAGACCATGGAATACTATGCAGCCTTAAAAAAGATGGAGACTTGACCTCTTTTGTGTTTACATGGATGGACCTGGAACATATTCTCCTGAGTAAAGTACCTCAAGAATGGAGGAAAAAGTATCCAATGTACCCAGTAGTTCTATGAAACCTACTTATATTTACTCACACTTCTTATGAAAAATAGATCACAACTATAGCCCAGGATGAAGGAGAGAATAATAATCATGAGGTGAAAGCTGTATTTATTAGTTTGATGTAAGCAGTCTAAATTGTATTTAAAAAATCAATACATTGTACCCCACATATGCATAAATGTATTCATGATCTGTGTGTATATGACTTAATAAAAAAAAAAGTCTTAAATGTAAGACATGAAACCATAACAAATTCTATAAGAAAACAGGAAAAATTCTTCCAGGCATTGGCTTATGTAAAGAATTTATAACTAAGGCCCCAACAGATATTTAACCTTAAATTAAAACGTTCTAAGCCTTTAGACAAAGTTTCATTTCTTTAATCAATCACAAATCAAAGAAGACTTAGGGTTCTCATAATTCCAGTCTCTGTGAATGTATAAAACTGAATTGTCACACACCTGGAAAAATTGGCACATTTTCCCAGGATTTCTTAGACATGTGCTCTGGACAAGGAAAGAATTCATAAACAAGACATCAGTGGCATTCATAGCCACATCAAAAATAAATAAATGGGGCCCGATCAAGTTAAAAAGTTTTCACATTAGGCTCAGAATAAATCTCTCTAAATTATTTTACAGAATTTGGGTCTTTTTCCAGGAGCAGTACCCTGAGCTCTAGGGTGGCTCCTTACTTGGCAGCAGATGAGCAGAGCAGGGCCACTGTCTCCTTCCTCCCCGCCCTGGTCCTGGGCCTAGTGGACCCAAACCTCAGCCTGGTCTTCTTGCGGGCTGTCATGCAAGGGTCCAGGCTCAGGCCACCCCAGCTTCTGCTGCACACCCCCCCTTGCTCCTCTCTGCAGGAGGGTGGTGGCTTCCCTTGGGCTAGCGTGGGGCCAGGAGGACCTAGACTGTATCTCCTGTCCTGCTGGGGCTGGCTCTGTACTCCTGCATCTGCGTGGCAGACATCCTCAGCCCCAGCTGGGGCTGGACACACGGCTCCATCCCATACCTCACAGGCACCATGCAGAGTCCTGCTCACATATCAAAGCCCTATTTGGGAATATCATGTGTTCATTTAACACTCTTCATGTGTGGCTGGTAAAGGATTCGAGCACAACTCATCTCTGGGTAAACCGCCTGTCATGGAGTCTGGTGTACTCTTAAGCAATGTTTATAGACCAAAGAGGAATGTATTCTGGTGCCAGCTGGGTGCAGCGTTGCTGTCAAGCTCCCCAGTGCCTGCCAGACAGGTCTCTCCTTCTGCCCACTGGAGCCGCTACTCTCTCCCCCCAGGTGGAGGTTACCCCTTCCCTCTGAGGCCTTAACCAGCTCAGCCACTGGACACAGCTAACATCTGCAAGCTGGAAACCTCAGGCAGGTGCCTACCTCATCTGAGGCTGTTTCCTCATCTATAAAATGGTAGTACAGGCAAACTCCTGCTTCAAAAAGACATGGGGACCGAGGAGCCCACCTCCATCAGATACCTGCGGGAGATCAGAGTAGCTGGGGCTCATTTGTAATACAAGCCACCACCATCACACAAATGCATCCCCAGGTGCTTGTAGGCTGCAACATTGCTGGTTGGGTTATCAAACCCTCTTCATCTCCTATTTTCTTGTACATCTGGGCCACCCAGAGCAAGACAGCAGAAGCTGTGATATTACCCTGAGCACATTTGAAAGAAAAGAAATGAAATTCAACTGCTCGTACCTTTTTTTCTTTAATTGCCTCCTTTTCAATAGCTTTTTGGGAGCCCATGGGCAGCCCCAGGCTGTGCCCCCTCCTGTAGAAGCTCCTCACAGCCTGGCCCACTGCTTCCCCTGGTGGTGGTGGGGTGCCCAGGCACTGGTTTGCTCTCTTTTTATCTCTAGAAGCAGAACAGCCCCACATGTAAATGTCATGGATGACCAAAAACTGTCAGGGAATATTCTAGATTAACAAAGACTAAAGAGAAAATGATAAGTACATGTAATGCATGATCTTCAATGCAATCGGGATTTACAAAAACACGTAAAAATAAGACATAATAAGGAAATAAGACAAATTAGAACTCGGACTGATATTAGCATCACTGCTCTCTCAGCAGAACACCATGGGCTGAGGGCTTCAACCACAGACCTGTTTTCTCATTCTGGAGGCTGGAAGTCTGAGGAGAGACGGGCTGCCTGCAAGGTGGGTTCTGGTGAGGATCCTTTTCTTGGCTGGCAGAGAGAGGGAGCTCAGGTCTCCTTTACTTCTGAGGGCACTAATCCCATCCTGGGGACCCCACCCTCATGCCTTCATCTAAGCCTAAGCACCTCCAAAAGCCCCATCTCAAACACCATCACATTGAGGTTCAGGGCTACAAGATACTATCTACAGAAAAGAACCCAAACTCTGTAAAACAATTTAAAAATGTTTATTCTAACCTGAATTTGTGTGACCATGGCCCAGAGCCACACCCAAGAAGCCTTGAGCTAGTGATCCCTCCATGGTGGGGTTACAGTTTGGTTTTATACATTTTAGGGAGATAAGAATTACGTGCGAAGTCATAAATCAATATATGGAAGGCATATGTACATTGGTTCGGATGGGAAAGGCAGCACATCTTGAGGCAGGCATCACCAATTACAGGTGTATGTAAAGGTTCTTTGATTTGTAATTGTTATGGCTAAAAGAAATGAAGCTTTAAGTCAGGATAAGGAAGCCTGTTCATCAGAGACGAGCCACCAGACTTACATCCAGACTCAAGTGACCTGTTAAGTAAATTGAGGATCTGTGGGTGTGGTTCAAGCTCTGTCCTGCACGGCCTTGGGCCTGGTAATGAACTCCAAAGGACATCTCCAAGCAGGGAGACGCATGACAAGGCATGTGTGACCTCCCTTCTCGTGACCCATAACTCATCACTAGGATATTTCTGGGGTCCCCTTGGCCAAAAAGGGGTTCATTCAGTCAGCTGGGGACTTCAGATTTTATTTTAGTTCACGATATAAGTTTCAGGGTGACAAATGCAATTCATGACAGTTATAGAGTATCAGTGTTAAATTTTTCACATGTGGGATTTTTCAAAGGACCGAAATTAAAATCTTGGGTAGGAAGGTGTCTTGGGCTTGAAGGGGTACATGGTGATATATTTACAGGTAACTGACTTTCAAAGCGTATGTAAAGAAGTAGACAGTACGGTGAACTATTTTGACCATCCCTGAATCAGGGTGAAGGGTAGAAGGTTAGTATTCATTGTACTATACTTTCCACTATTCCATGGGTTTGAAACATTTGCAATGAACCCGTCAAATCAAAGTAGGGATCTGCCTGAAGCTGGATTGAGAGTGGGTCAATTCACCTTTCAGTCTCAGGGCCTGTGTGTGACCGAGTCCCAGGACACTCTTCTCCCAGACCAGACCTTCTGGAGCTGCCCCCAGGCAGAAAACCCTGTGGAGAGGGGGCTCCGATGAACGGGGAACCAAAGGACTCTAGAGGAGACCCGAACTGGGGGGCAGTATAATTAATTTGTGTAGGCCTAGCTCAGGGACAATCAGAAGCGGCCCCTTGGAACTCTCATCCCTTCAGGCCAACATATGGGCCAGCTGGTCACTGCAGACTCAGGAGCTGAGTCATTGCCTGTGTGTGCCACTGAGGTTTGCGGCTGTTTGCATCATGCCCATAGGTAACCAGACACTGCCCACCCAGGGCAGGAGCTTGGTGAGGGGGTCTGGGGCCCTGCTCGGTCATAGCCCCCAGTCCCTCTCTCACTTGAGGGTCCTCACTCACCACTCTTCCTTCTGGTGTATCTGGAGTACCCTCCCCACCATATCAGCTGCAGTCTCTGCCTTATGAGCTGGCAGGATTGTCCTTCGTGCTCCGAGTAACACAGCAGGTGCACACAGGTGCAGGTCCTTCTTCCTCCCTGTGACAATGATGGTGGGTAAGGGCTGATCCTAACCAGGCATGGTGGCGGGAGATCTCACATTCTCTTCACAATTCCTAGCCTCCCATGGAGCTCAGGGCGAGCTTCACGCTGAGGGATTGGTCACCACAGCAGAGTGGGAAACTGTCCATAGGCATCATGGGGCTTGTGTCAGTTTCTCTATGCAAATACAGGCATGCATACCTCTTCTGACAGGTTTGAGCCTTTGGAAAGATCACAAATCACAAGCTGAAATGGTAGGAGAAGGCATTTCGGGAGTGGAATTAGGGTTGGTTTTATTTTCTTTCTCGTATTTTTGCATTCCTCCAATGTTCTCTGCAATCATCGTGTTACTTTCTGAATCAGAAATGAAAAGATGATTTTATAGAGGGAGCTTCCAGCCTAGGACTGGTGAGGACACTTAGGTGAGGATGACACCCAAGCCACAGCCACAGCTCCTGAGCTTGGGGAAGAGAAGCCAGAGAAGGTCTAGGGAAGAACTCAGAGTGTCAAAGGTCTCAGCCGTGGCTCAGCCCTGCTGAGATGGGTGATGGGGCAGGAGCTGTGGGTCCTCAGATCCCCCACCCTGAGACGAGAGGATCATCCCACTTTTTGCAGACCATCTCGGGATTGCTCATGGAGGTGCTGGGCCCTGCCCTTCATTCCAGGGGCCTCTGTGGTCTTCATGTCCAAGCACCACCACTAGTCGGCTTCATGCAGGTTGCAGCTGGCCCATCAGCCTTGCTTTGGTGGCACAGAGCCTAAGGGACAGTAGTGTGGCACTTCCCAGGGTTGTCTATGGCTTTGGAGCTGAGTTAACGAAATACATAAAAACCAGAATAGAAACGTGTGCACAGTCGGAAATCAGGGAGAAGTGGGTTACCTTGGTGCTGAGCAGCTCGCTGCAGAGTCTTGCAGACCTTAGATCTGCATGTGGATAATTATAGGCAGGCTTGGGAGGAGAAAGCAAACACCAGCTTTCACTCTTTTCCCACCAGTGTGGTTACTTGCTCCCTGTGCCAGAAAGGAAGCGCCTCTGTGAGCCTTTGGTCTCACCTCCTGTTACAGATGGGGAAACTGAGGCCTGGGGAACCTGCAGAACTCTTCCCTGGAGAGAGATGGGGCAGAGCAGGTGGGAGAGTCAGAGTAGGTTTGAGACCAGACTTGGTCACTATCCAGCAGTGACCTTGAGTTAGCCCAGATGGCACACCACATGACGACCCCAATGCCCCGGGTTGAGGTTAGAACTGATGACCATCAAGGACTGGGGTCCCAGGGGTCTCTGGAAGGGACATTTTCTGAGCAACATCTGTGCTCTCAAAGAAGCCCTCTGACAGGCGTGCACGGGGCAGACAGAACTGCCTGCCAGGAGCCCTTCAGACCTGCTGACAGGCAGGGCTGGGGCTAGCAGACAGCAAATGCCACCCGCACCTGCATGTCCCCTACAGTGGGAGGGGGCGAGGTGGGAAGGAGGACAAAGAGATTTTCCAGGAAGACACCCACATCTAGAGAAGGCAGGGCAGAGGCAGTCTGGCCCTCCATGCCGCCCTCCCGGAGATGGGTGGGAGGCAAGCTGGAGAAACTCCCCAGAATGCCCCAGGGGGCTGCACCTGAGCACTCGGCCTGGAGCTCAGCCTGTGTTCCCAGCTGCAGCCTCCCAAAGCACAGTGAGTGATCCAGACCCCATTAGACGTTTGTCTTCTGTTCCCCAGCTCCAGGGGATTTTATATTAGGCGACCCAACCACAAACAACCCCCTCCCTGGGGTACACTCTACTGAGGATCTCGGGTCTATGACCTGTGTGCCTGGTGGTCTCTGGACAGCCTGTGTGGGAGCCCCACACACCCCAAATCACCATGCGCTCAGTTGCAAGGGTCACCTATACACCCCAATTTCCCCCATTTTCACCACCTCAATGAATGAGCCTCACTGCCCCAGACTCCCAAATCCTAAACCTTCCCTGCCCCTCCCCAAGATGTGCCACAATTCCATAACCTGAGCGTCCCTCTCTGCTCCAGCTTGGTACTTCCTGCCAAGTGCAGCCCCAAGCCTCCTCCCCACTCCTGATAGCAGAGAGAGGGAACGGAGCATCTGGGGTGGCAGAACTTGCCCCACTGCAAGCCATGGGGACAACTTTGGCTTTTCTCTGAGCAAGACAGGTCCTAGGCAGAGGAGGATGTGATCTGGTAGACATCTATCAGGTCATGCAGGCCTGCTCTGGCTGCGGTGGGGACCAGTCCACAGGGCTGGAGGGCAGGAGAAGACAAGCCAGGTGCTCCAATTACAGCGGAATAAACTCCTTAGTCTATTTTGACAGGGGAGGGTCAGCAGATGCTCACCCAGGGTCCGTCCTGCGGTTGTATTCAGGTGTCCAGTGGGGCTGCAGTCGTCTGAGGGCTCGCCTGGGCAGGGCTCCCACGATGCACAGATACGGGTGTCAGGACTGTAGGGAGCATTGCAGGCCAAGGCAGCTGCCCAGTGTCCTCTGACCCAGCGTAAGAGTTGCATGGCGCCACTTCTGCTGCACTCAACTGCTTCTAGGACCGGGCCGGCCCAGATTCAAGGGGTAGGGGATGAGACTCCACCTCCCAGTGGAGGAGAGGCAGGAAATTCACAGCCCTGGTGTAAAGCTACAGCAGGAGCTCTGGCTGCGTCCCAGATCTGAGAGGATGTTAAGGCGAGACGCGGAGGTGGGCCTGCAGGCAGCAGAAGGGACGCACAGTCTGGATTCGATTTGAAGACAGAGCCGACAGGGCTTGCTGATGGACAGCAGTCCACAGTCATCTGCTGCAGGACCCGTGGGTGTCCTCAGGCCAGCTGTCCCATTATATGTGTGGCTGGCACACAGCCTCGCCCTGTGGAGTGAATGAATGAGATCTGCCGATCCCGGCCAGCTCACAGGGGCACAGTGCCAGGCACCCAGCAGGGGCTCGGTGCGGGGCATCCATCCAAACCAAAGAGAGTCAGACAGGCCCCAGCCTGTGCTGAGGGGGTGCCAGGAACTGTCAGTAGTTGGGGGTGGGGGGGGTCGCTGAGTGCTTTCCCCAGCTCAGGCCAATACGACCCCAAGGCACATGAAACTGGAGATAAGAAATGTTAAACATTAGTGCAGGAAAGAACTCTGCACACTCCCTCTCAGACCCTTACGGGGAGATGGGAACTAGTTCTGGGAACCTGCTGTGGCAAGGCAGAGGCTTTAGCTGCCTCTCTGGCACACCTTGTGTACACTGAGGTGGCCCAGTACCCAGCACGTAGTAGGTGCTTACCCCTGTCAGCTCCACAGACCAAGCCCCAGGGCCTTGCCTATGTCTAGCACACAGAAGGTGCCTAGACGGGTGTACCCATCAAACAGTGCCCGGCGCCAGCAGCACCAGAGCACAGACAATGCAGGTGACCATGAGCCACCCCCTTGCCTCCTGGGCTGATCTGCACACTGATGGCAGGCAGCTCAGCTAAAGCTGGCCAGACCTCCCCGCCTGGCGCCTGTAGTTCTCCCTGAGATCCCCTGAGCTGCTCGTAGCCTGAGCACCAGCCTCTGTTGACTCATCATGCAGGTGCAGTTTCAGAGCCTTCTATTGCAGAATTTCTCCTGCAATTAGGTGGAGAGAACGGGTGGAGAGAGGCACACGTGCAGACAAGGAGGGACACTCAGAGAGGCCGTAATGCAGGCAAGCGGGGGTGGGGGGGGAGCAACCAGAGGGCTTTCTGGAGGCGGTGCTGTTCAGGCAGGAGGTGAAGTGTGGGAACAGTATGTGTACGGGCCTGGAGACAGGAAACCTGTAGTTGGGTGGGAAAAGAGCAGCTGTTGGCTGAGAGAATCAGGCAGAGCGCTGACACAGACACCAGATCACGGAGAACTGGGCTGTCACTTGGGCACAGGCGCAGAAGCAGAGACATTGGAACCATGCAGGAGGTGGGCTCTGAAGTCCTGGGGGTGGGGTTCCCTATGCTCTGAGACTGTCCTGTGAACACCAGCAGCTGCTGAGCCTCCCCCCACACTCCATCCTCTTATTTCTGCTACACCAAGGCCACACTGATTTAATGAGTTAATTCCCCAAATTACTGAATCAATACCTAATTACAACCACACACAATTCTGACAGCCCTGAGAGCCAGAGTCTATAATCACCACATTTACGGCAGGAAGCTGAGGTTCAGGGAGGTGACGTCACTAGTCCAAACACACAGCTACAAGCTGCTGGGGTTGGGGGTGGGGATTGTAATCTATTGCCAGAAATATGCAAAAACTAAGAAGGAGGTGCAGGATGTAAGAAACATGGGTTAACAGCTCAGCCCTGCAGACCCCTGCAGTTCTGTACCCTGTGCCCTGCATCCCTCAGCCTTGCACCTCTGGACCCTGCACCACTGCATCCCTGTAGCCCTACACCCTGCACTCTGCACTCCTGCACTGTGGCCCTGCTCTCTGCACTCGCACTCCTGTACCCCTTCATCCCTGCACCTCTGGACCCTGTACCTCTGCATCCCTCATCCCCTGCTCCAACTTATTTTTGCAGTCCCCAGGAAGGTGCACCCACAGGCACATAAACAATCCCATGTAAAAGCAGGAGCTGGAGCAACAGGAAAGCATATAAGGCCCTTCATCCCTTCCTGAAGGCAAACTTTGACCCATCTTGGGAGAGTGACTGGGCCAAACATCACCTTGTGGTCACAGCCCTCTCCTGGCTCTATACCTACTGGGTGACCAACTGCCTCTCAGCTAGAGATACTCAAAGGAGACACCCAGCAGAAGCTGACCTGGGGGAGCTGTAGGGCTCCCGGGGAGGGAGGCCTCCTGCCTCTCCCCTCCCAGATCTCCTCCGGCACCTCCCAAGGAGAAGAGACCCTACAGGACTGACCTGCCGCAACAGGGAGCAGGAAGTCCTGGTGGTCTTAGACCTTTGCCTGCCCTGGCTCCAGGCAGTGGGTAGGGGAGCTGAAGACTGATGGGAAGAACCAAGAACTAACTGGCTTTGGAGGGGGCAGCCCTGCCAAAAGCTGGGGCCGAAGCTGCACTGTCTTAGGGGAGGGGAAGGGTCCAGCCTAGCTCCCTCGGGCTCCCAGCAGATGCAGTAAGTCTGGAGTTTGGGGACTGGGCTGGAGCACCAAATGGGGGGCGTTGGCCTGGGGGCTAAGCTGGCATCAGGAGCGCACAGGGGCAGAGGTCTGACCCCAGCCCCAACCCCCAGAGGTCAGAATTTGGGTGGGTAGGAGGCACCAGCCAAAGACAGGGCAAAGCAGAGTCTGGACATCTGACGGAGGAGCGAGAGGGGGGCCCCTCAGTTGTGAAGGCTGACCATGGGCTCAGTGGAGCGCAGGCTGCCAGGTGGCCTGGCAAAGAGATGGGAGAAGGGGGGATTGGAAGTGCAGACACAGGCAAAGGAGTTGGTAGCTGGCAGGGACGGAGCCAGGAGCAGCTTTGGGGATAAGACATTTCTCTCAGGATAGATTCTGGGGGGTTTGAACAGTGAGGACATGGGGGGCCTGCAGGAGGGGGAGTGTGGCTGGAGGGGGGCTAGGAACTGAGCTTCTGGTGTGGCCTGGGATCTGGGGGTTGCTCCCTTGAAGGGCAGCCTCCTGAGGGGCAGGGTTCTTCTTGGGGACAGACAAGAAGGCGACAGTGATGGTTTCATGCAGATGAGGTTGAGCCCCCTGGAGACTTTGCTGGTGACCAGCCATGAGCCGCAGAGGCTGGAGGAGGGTTTGGAGAGCAGGGATACGGTGCAGAGGAAGGTAGAGTTTGTGACACTAACAGCCATGAAGGCTGAGGGGCTAAGTCCCAGGAGTTCAAGGGTTGGTGGCAGGTGGCAGGGCCCAAGCTGGCAATGGGGGGGAGTCCCCTTGGATGCTGATGCGCACATGCTAACACACACTCACATGCTCACATACATGCACACTCTCTCACATACACACGCATACTCACACCCACTCACACTCTCATGAATGCACCCACTCACACACTCAAAATTCATGCACTCACATACACTGCCGCTCTGCTGCCCATCAAGACACTCACACAACTGGCTCAGAACACTCTCTGAGCCAGCCAAGTGGACCGAGCGGTCTCTGCCCATTCAGTCTCATCCACTGGCAGAGCCACGGCCCAGCACACCTGGGCTTGCCCCACCGAGGCATCATATTGGCATGGCAGGCATTAAACTCCTGCCACAAGGGTGAGGGAGCCCTAGGGACCCTCCTCCTGCCGGCCCAGGCCTTTTGGATGGAGCCCAAAGTGTACAGTTCCAGTCTCAGGGCTGTGTGACCTCAGCCTGTGTGTGAGTCGGAACTGCTTTTTCTCTGACAGGGTGCCTCAGCACACACACGGCCTCTCCACCGCCACGGGCTGTACCTGCGTGGTGCCCACACCATGTGGCTCATGCTGACCCCAGGCACAGTCACAGCCCCTGCCCTCCCCTCTTCACCAAGTGCCCATCACATCCGCCACCATCACGCACATCCTGTGACATCTTTCTCCTCCGAAAGCAGCCTGTTCTGCCTGTTCCCTGTGACGCAGGCATGTCCTGGGCCTGAGCAGGTCCCTGGGTGAAGGTGGGCTATGAACAGAAGCAGATCCAGGATTGGCCGGAACCAGAAGGGCAGCACGGGGCCTGCTGGGGCTGTCTGGCATTGGGGGCTATGAACAAGCCCCACTTTTCTCTCAGGAGACAGGATGACCTGAGAAAACACATGTGGGGCCCATAACTGGGTTTCTGAGAAGGCCATGGGGACACAGGGGTGTTGGCCCTGAGGCCTCCTGCCTGATCCGTGAGGAAGCCAATGGAGGTCAGGCTGGGCCTGCTGAGCCAGCCATTTGCCTGAACTGCCACCTTGTGCTCTTTCAGGCAGAAACCTGGGAAAACAGACCCACCTCCCCAGCTCTGCTCCCAGAGTGAGGCTCTGAAATCAAATCCTCGCCCAGTCAGGACAGGGACCCGCCACCATTGGCATCCCTCCTCCCACAGTGGGGACACACAGGGAGGACACAGAGGGCCTGGGACAATGTTCCAGGAGAAGTCCCATCTTGATTCCCAGTCTGGGAAATAGGTCACCCTAAGGACCCTCACTGGTGGCTGCTGGGTGCTGAGAGTGGGACGCTGCCAGGCAGCTATGGGTGGCATCCCTGCCCCTTGCTATTATCCCATTTCCAAGAGGAGGGAACTGCGGCTGAGGCAGACTGCCCTGAGCCCGGGAAGCATCACCCCCACGGCCCTGCCCCCACCCCTGGTGGCCCAGTTGCACCTCTGCCCACCTGACGATGGATTGGCTGGGCCATTGTTCAGGAGAGGGAAACAAATTCATGTTTCATTTCCTCTCCATTGTGGGAGGACGCATGCCCTTGGTGGCCTGCAGGGATGGGCCTGCTTCCCCCTTTGCAGTGGTGCTAGATATTAAAATTGCCACCGTCTGGGCTGGAATGACGCCGATGAGAACATTTCCTGTAATGAATCCAGTGCTGGAGAACGGTCCAGAGTGGGGCCGGCTGTGGAACGACGGAGCAACAGGGAGTGGGGTGGTGGCTAGCGTGGCCTCCCCTTGTCCCCACACCCACCCTGCTGGGGCAGGCTGAATGCAGGGGGCTCCACTAGGCCCTCACCGCAGAGCTGCTGCTCCACCAATGCTGGGAAACCCCAGGCATGGTGGGAAACTTGTGGGGCATCTGGGTCCCCACAGCCCTCACCCTCTTTCTTGCTGGCAAGGCCAATGAGTTGAGATGTTCCCCACCCTCTGCCGGTGACTTCGGGAAGGGCCACCTGCCTGCAACCACAGGCTTAAATCCCGCTCAGTTGAAACTCTGTGGCTCACAAGGGCTAGTGATGAGTTCCAGAGAAATGTTTCCTGGCTCATAAAAAGGCTCAGAAAAAGAAAAAAAAAAAGAACAATCTCTCCCCCTCCACTCCATGGGATTGTGTGTTGCAGCTTTCGGAGTAGCAGCAGGTCACAGGAGGAGAATGTGCCTGAAGGCTGGCGGCATGTGCTGAGGGCCCTGAAGAGGCAGGAAGGTCCTGGGCCTTTATACCCTTCCTGCGCCTCAGAACTCACCAGCCCTGAGCCAGCCCCTCTCAGCACATGCTGCCGGCCTCATCCTCCCATCCACTGAAAACTTTGTACCCACTGACCAACATTTCCTCCTCTTCCTCGTCCACCAGCCCCTCCCTAGTCGCTAGTAACCACTGTTGTACTCTACGGTGGCTCCTGTTGAGTGAAGTAAGACTTAGTCCTCATTCCATGTACCATTTTGAGATGGGTTTTCTGTTGCTTGCAGCCAAAAGTACTCAGATACCCTCAGAGTCTCCATTTGCAAATGGAGATAATAATCCACCTAGGATTAGAAAGATGTCCCCTTCCTAAATAAAGTAAAACCCCGTGCTGCCCAGTTGGTGACGGCAGGAGACCCTGATGTTGTCTGTCCTCCGCCTTCCCTGCCTGCCCCCCAGCTGTGCCCAGGTAGGCTCAGCTGGGACTCTCTGCCTCTCTCCGGGTGCCCTGCAGACTCCTTCTGGAAAGCCTGCTGGGGAAGCTTCTTTTTAATTCAATGCCAGATATAAGTGAGACCATGCACTATTTGTCTTTCTGAGCCTGGCTTATTTATCTCACTCAACACAACGTCCTCCATGTCCAACTCTGTCTGGCACGTGGCAGGACCCCTCCTTTGAAAGCCTTTTACTATTGTTCATTGTATGTACAGGCCTCCGTGTGTCCATCGAAGTTGCTGCCACATCTTGGCCACTGTGAATAACGCTGCTGTAAGCAAGGGAGTGCAGATGTGTTTGCAGGGTAGTGATTGCACTTCCTCTGGGGATGTACCCAGAGGAGGGATTGCCGAGAGCTATGGTGGCTCTATTTTTAACTTCTTTAGAAACCCCATACTGTTGTCCAGAATGGCTGTGCCGTTCAACATCCCTGCCAACAGCGTCCAGGCTTCCCTTCTCTCCACACCCCACCATCACTTAGCGCTTGGCTTTTTTGTAATGACTGTCCTAACAGGTGTGCAGCTCATCTTTCTTAGACAAAAGAAATCTGTTGGGGAGGACCCACATTGCACAGGTGGCCCATTCCTTCCTTGTCTGCAGTGACACCTGGTGGGGGGGGGGCTGTGTGGGGAAAGAGGGAGCAGGAAGGACGGGGAGCCAGGGGCCTGAGCATGACCCCAGCCAGACCTCCCCTCAGGCCTCTGCTCTCTCAACACAACAGTCCAGGAGTCTCAGAGGACGCCTGAGTAGGGGAGACCCCAAGCAAGAGCCCCAGTAGCTTTCTAGAACCGCCTCTCCTAGCTTCACCACCTCCACCTGCTCCTAACCACACCCATCCTGGCACACAGACAGATGAACTTTCTAAATACAAAGCTGGGGTGCCATCTCACCTCACCACCGGGGGTGCCCCACTGTCCTTGAGACGAGTTCTGGTCCCAAAGACACCTGGGTGTGATTCTCTCCCTCCAGGATGCCAGGCCAGTAGAGGACGGCTTGAGAAGGTGCTGGATTCCCAGCTGTGCTACGGAAGGCGCTTGCCTCCCTGTGCCCCATCCTGCCACCTGCACTGTCCACCCGTCTTCTAGGCCTCCTAATTCAACCCTCGGCAGCTTAGGAGCCCTGCAAAACCACCACTCTGAACCACTCTGGTTTCCCCTCCCCTGAGGTGGCTCAACCCTGGCCCAGCCACACCCACCACCCATCTTCCTTGTCCTCTTTAGCCAGCACAGTCTTCCAGAAACACAGCTCTGCACTGCCACTGCCACGTATGCTCACGTCCAGCAGTGTGCCAGGCCTGGGGAAAGGCCCAGGGCCTTAGTGGCCATCACAGCACCGTGCCTCTGCTCGGGCTGCCCCTTCGCCAGTGCTCCCTGCCTGCTTCACCTGCTGATTGCCCATTCATCCTTCAACACCTGCCCCTGGTCACCCTGGGAGGCCCACCCTCCAGACCATTGTCATCACGCCCCCGTTACAGGTGTGCAAAGCAGTTTCACAAGGTCTCTGAGCTGGCTGTGAAGGTCTCTGGGGCCCTGGCGCTTCGGAGCGCGCAAGGTGACACACCACATTCCTGGTTTGGCTCACGGGACCCACCACAGGGTGAGGCAGGGAACGGAAACTGTCTCTCAAGGAATGGACTGTCCCCAGCCTGGCCACTGCTCCACCTGGAGCCGGAAGCCTTCCTTTCCATGGGGTCCAACATGAGTAACGAGGCCGCTCAGCAAAGATCAATTCTTCCCTTCTGTGATTAATCCCTGGCTTTCAGCTAGCCGTTTCTGCTTCCCAAAGCATCAGCCATACATCACCGTGCTGAGTGAGCTGTCCACCCTGGGCTCTGTGTGCTGAAAGGTGGGCCCCTATGATGGAGAGCCTGGGGACAGCTTCCCTGGGGTGTGACCCTGAGCAAATCACTTGATCCTTCTAGTCCCCTGAAAACTAAAGAGCATAAACCCT
Organism: Nycticebus coucang; assembly: GCF_027406575.1. NCBI lineage: Eukaryota > Metazoa > Chordata > Mammalia > Primates > Lorisidae > Nycticebus > Nycticebus coucang. The sequence goes on from NC_069796.1 coordinate 85,196,826, forward strand.
GCCAGCCTCCTAGGTAGGGGAAACATGCCACTGAGGGCACCAGGCTGCACCTGCCAAAGGTCATGGATCACCTCATTTCTGGCCCCAGTCAGCCCCTTATCCCCTCCCAAGAGGGGCCTTCCCTAGTCCCTCATCCGCCTCCCCAGTTCCCGTCTCCGGTGTCTAAAGTGGGGATAAACCCAAGGACCTTGGTTTTCTCCTTTGCAGGTGGAAATGACCTGAGGTCTACTCCCAGGATGCCCCCGGGAGCCTGAGCGGGAGCAGCAGGACCCCCTGCCTCTACATAGGGCAGAGTTTTCTGCTCTCCTTTCCTGAGGTCCTATCCTGGGGTTTACTGGGTTTCACTCACGCCAGTTTGTGAAGTATTGCGCCCCTTCCCTCCCGCTGGTCTGCTGGGCCCAGGAGCAGGCCAGGACTGTGTTTGGGGTTTCCACCTTCCTGCTCTAGGCTGACGCTCTACTCAGGAGGGCAATCCTACCATGCTGGCCACGTGGACCCCGGGCAAGGGCCCTCATGGCTTTCAGCTCCCACCACCCACAGTCCAGAGCCCCCCCCCCTTATCAGGACCAGCTTGCAGGCTGAGTTCACACACTTGAGGACATGCTACCCCCTCTGGGCAGCCTGTCCTACTCTGGAAGTGCCCTCCTCCTTCTCCAGAAGGCCCCCACAGAGTTCCCCATGCAGCTCCTTCTGGGGCCGCAGGAGCCCACAGCCCCCTCTGCCCAGAGGAGAAAGGAGGGAGTGACCTGACCTGCCCATCCTCTGGGGACCAGGCCCTAGAGTTGTGGTATGGTGGCATGTCCAGGTCCCCTACCCAGGCACTGTCATCTGCATCCAGTCTGGGTGGCCCAGAATGAACACAATGCCCAGAGAGGGTAGCCTGCCTGCTGTTCAATCCTGCCCTTAAGGCATTTGCTACGGAGGCCCTTGCTACACTCCTCACCCCAACCATCTGCCAGGGCCGCTCCGACTGACCCACCCACCAGCATGGTCACCTGAGGCCTTTCCTCTAGCTGCAGGTTGCTCAGGGCTCATTTCAGTAGGCACAGGAGGGCTTTCTGCAGGCCCAGCTGCTGAGCTGACAGAGGGTGTGCAGGCTGGCCTGCTAGAGATAGGAGGGAGGTGTGGCCCAGGTGGAGACAGGTGTGTGGTACAGCTCAGGTGGACACAAGTGGGAGGTGTGGTCCAGGTAAGGAAGCAGCATGACGCCGGCTTCCCCATGTGAGGTCATGGCCACCCAGAGGTGACAGAAGAATGCTGGGTTGAGAAGTGTGGCAGAACCAGAGGACAGGATGTTGCAGCCCCATCCCTGGCTAGAGAGGGTGAGGGAAGTTGGATGGCCAGTGGAAGCCTGATCCTGGCTAGAATACTCCAACTCAGATAATAGGTTAGCCAACCATAGAGTCCCAACATCCACCTGGGGTTCTGGGATCAAGGCCTCACCTTTCCAACAAGGAGAAGTGGTCACACATGGGAGTCACCAGCTCCTCAGAGCCTTCCTGGTGGCTGCAAAGGGCCTTCAGTCAGGCCCTTGTCCAGCCTTGCCTGGATTTCCCCAAAGCCAGGGGACTTATTACGGAGCCACCACCTGTGTGTGGAAGCAGGAGGGTAAGGAAGGGGCGTCCCACTGGCAGGACCATGTGGAGGGGCAGTAAGGAAGGAAGAAGATGGGGGGTGGGGGGGAGCTGTGGGAACAGGAAAGTGGGAAGGGGCCCGGCAGCAAGGCTAGGCCACTCTGTTTGCCCAGATAAACTCGTTCCAACTGACACCAGCTGGACTCATGTCCTGGGACTGCTGTAACAAAGCTGCACGGACTGGGGTCTTCAAACAACAGGTGTTGATCCTCTCCCAGTTTTGGAGGCCTGAAGTCCAAGATCAAAGTCTCAGCAGGGCCATGCTGCCTCTGGAGGCTCTGGGGGAGGACCTGCCCTGCCTCCCCCAGCTCTGGTGGCTGCAGCCAGCCTGGCATTCCCAGCCTTGTGGCCTCATCCCTCCCCTCTCTGCCTCCCCTGTCCCAGAGCTTTCTCCCTGCCTGTCCGTCTGTCTCTCTTCTCCTTTTCTTACAAAGACACCAGTCTTTGTGGAAGGAGGGCCCACCCCACTCAAATACAACTTCATTTAGTTTAATTAACTACATCTGCAGCAACCTTATTTCCAAATAAGATCATCCAGGAATAAATAAATTTGGGGGAACACTATTTAACCCAGTACACTGGCCAGAGATTTAGGGGCCTCCTAGGCTGGCCTTGGGGCAGGAGAGAGGCCTGGGACCTGTGAATGCAGCCTAGGGCTGACCGTGACAGGCTCTGCAGACATCTGTGAACCAATCAAAGAGACAGAGAGACATGGTTATTGCCCTCAGGAACGAGCTTGGTGGGGACAATGGCCACAGCTGTGACAAAAGGTGAGCAGAGCATGAAAAAGTCGGTGAAGGGAACCTCTTAGTGCTGATGGCTGATCCAGGTCTCACAGGCAAAGATGCCCTTCCGTGGGCACTGCATCGCTCTGCACTGTGGCCACCTACTATGCCAGGCACTCTGGCTGTTAAAGAGCCTCTTGCAAAACATTCTGGAACTTTCTGCCTTCAGCTTTGCCCCTTTCCTCTGTGAAAAAGAATGGCCCTGTGTTACGTCAAAGCTGGGGAACAAAGATTTCCTCAGATTGTCGCACTTCACTTCCAGTTTCCTGCACTCCTGCCAAATCGTGTCAGGGCCTTAATATCACTTGAACATTTTCCTATTTAACTTGTGGGTCACCAGTTGCTCAGCACAAGAGAGGAACCGCTCCACTGTCCAGCCCTGGCAGCTCTGAGGCAGTCCTCTGCCAGGTCAGAGGCCCTGGGTTTAGCCCTCCGAAGAGTCTAGTTCTGTGAAATGCAAATGAAGGTGGGGATGTGCCACAGCCCTGTTACAAGAGGCAGCGAGAATGTGCATTGGAAGCTTCAACTGCCAGCCTAGGCCAGACCCCTCTCAGGCCCAGATGACATTTCACCCTCTTATGCACCTCCCCAGGACTCTGCCACCTTCTAAATGACCAAGTCCAGCTACTGCTTCAAGAGCTAATCCATGCCGCCATCTCTGGACATGGGGGTCTCTCCTCAATTCATGACTCCCTTCATCTACTCTCCATCCATCCATCCACCATCCATCCATCCATCTATCCTCTCATCTTATGCATTCATCTACCTGTGCGCCAATCCGTCCAACCCCCATTCTTCTATCCTTCCATCCATGCACCCACCCACCCACCCACTCATTCATCCATCCAATAAAAATACTTCCTTTTTCTAGCATTCATTTTTAAATAAGCACTGATTAGTGATCTACGAAACAATACTGATCTCTGCATCAAAACGCAAAATGTTTCTTCATCGTTTATTTCATTACTTCCTCTCTGGTGAGTTGCCTATGGAAGCCCACGTTCTCCTTGTCTTCCTGGGTGTGTAGCTACGGGGCATTTCCCCCAGCCTCCCTTGAAGTTAGTTGCAGCCCTGTAGTTGAGTTCTGGCCAGAAGGTGGTGAGAGGAAATGAGCTATTTCTGGGCCAGGTCTTTGAGAACCTGCTCCAGGTTCCCCTTTGCTCCTCCCTAGCAGGAAGCAGGTGACAAGGAGACACTGGAGAGGCTGCGCGACAGGTGACAGTGAGAATGCACAAGTCCCCACTGGAAGATGCTGCCACAGACATTTACCTGGGAAGGTTTTATGAGGAAGAAACAAGTACCTATCCTCTTCAAGCCATCGTGTATTTGGAGGCCTGCGCCTGCCATGGCTGAACCTACTATAACTAACAGGATTAGGCATCATCACCCTCGACATACCAAGACCTGAAATCCACAGTCACGCGGCAGCCGGGACCCCAGCCTGGTCTTCCATCTTTCACATTCCCTCTGCCAAACCCTGACTGCCTCCTGGGCCCCAGGCCCTGCGCCAGGTTGGGACACAGAGAAGACAGGGCGCCGTCCCCACCTCCAGGAGGCCTCAGCTTCACAAGATAACAGTGCCAGGAGACACACAGGGGCCTGACTGGCTTGTCTCTGCCTTTCCAGGGTCCTCCATGTGTCCCCATAGTGTGGCCTCTGGGAAATGAGTCATACAGTAGAAACAATTCCAATGCCCTTCCCGAAGTAGACACTGCTGAGTGACAGTCACCTGCTCGTCTTAGTCCGTTTGCTTTCTGCGAAGGAACACCTGAGGCTGGGCAATTTACTAAGAGTAGGGCTTTGTTTGGCTCACAGTTCTGCAGGCTGCACAAGCAGCAGGGCGCAGGCATCCACTGGGGCTTCAGGGAGCCTCCACTCAGGGTGGAAGGTGAAGGGGTGTGGGGTAGAGATCGCATGGCTAGGGTAGGATGCCAGGCTCTTTTTAACAGCCAGCTCTTGCAGAAGTTAATAGATGGAGAACTTATTATACCCACCCAAGGTAAGACATTAATTCATTCATGAGGGATCCGCCCCCAGGACCCAGGCGCCTCCAACACTGGGATCAAATTTCCACATGAGGCTTGGAGGGTCACATATCTGAAATACAGCACTACTCTTTGATATGATTGACACTAACTCCATTTTTTTCAACTACTGCTGAAAATGTGCGTTCCCAGGATATAGCAGGTGCAGCACCAAGGGTAGCGGCTTAACCTCCAGCCCCAGACTTCCCAGGGTCATCCGTGCACTCTGGGATACTCCCTGACCATCTGCAGCATGTCAGGCTTGTTGTATGCTGAGGCCCTGCAGGACCGAGCTGGAAGCTGAGCCGTATGCACACTGAGCCAGGGCCCTCCATCCCAGACTTGATGCAGGAGCCTTCCTGGCTCACCTCCTCCCTCCTGGGGGGTCCCTAGACATTCTCCCAGAGGACCCTGAAGGCTCTGTATTCTCATGATAAGCAGGACTCTCATTCACATGGGGAAGTGGGCAGAGGGACAGACGCCCCCAGAGGTAGGGCCAGAGGGTCCCATGCATGTTACCCCCACAACAGGCCCTGGGCTTGGCCTTGCAACTTAAGAGCACCTCAGTGCAGAGGTTCTTTGGAGCAGGAAGTCCAGCCCATTGCCCCTGCTCCCCAAATGACTCGGTGGACAAAACATGGGCATTTATCTCCAGATCCCACTGTCCACAGAAAATGAGGAGTCTTGGTTTGGGTGCCCCCAGAGTGGATGGGAGAAAAGGATCTGAGGGTGAACATTTGCTGGGGAGTGGAAGATAACAGGGCCAGGTGCAGGCAGGTGAGGGAGAGTGGGGCACAGCCTGTGAGGGGGAGAAACCCAGGTGCTCTGTTCCTACTGAGGTCCTACTTAACACATTGTTTTATTCCCATGGTGGCCATAACAAAGTAACACAAACTGGATGACTTAAAACAACAGATTTATCCTCTCACAGTCCTAGAGGCCAGAAGTCCAAACTCAAGGTGTCTGATGGGCTGTGCTCCACTCAGCGGTCTGTGAATGTGTAAGTCCCACGCGCTCAGGATGAACAAGCAGATGTGGGCCTGGCCACTGGCGCGGATTTCCAAACCATCAAGGTACAACCACCAATACTTGGAAAGGTCATAAAACATTTAAGTAACTGATGAAGGGAAAATATTCAAGAGGGAAAATATCGAAGATTTCAACAGCAGTTTCTCAGCCTATTTTAATGACATTAAATTTTTAATTAAAATTGGCTGCTCAAGACTTTCCAAAAGAAGGAAGTTTTGCTTCTAGCCGAGAGGAAATGCACACGGGACTCCTGACCCAGAGAGGTGGGGGGGGGGGGGTTGCAGGGGAGGGGAAGCAGGACAGAAGGGGCCAGGTGGGGACCAGGGGTACTGTGAGACAGGAGCAGGTGAGCCCTGGTGAGGGCAGGCACTGGCAGGAGGGGTTCTCCTGAACACCCTTCCTCACGCTATCCATGGGGGCTTTCTCAGCCCCCCTCACCCTGGCCTGTCTGCAGAGCAGCACCAGCCCTGCCCTCACCAGCAAGGTGACAGGGTGGAATCCTCCCTTCCCCATGACTTTGACTCCAGTGAGGAGTGTAGGTCTGTGCTCAGAGCTTACCTCACTGTGACATGTCTCCCTTCATGAGTCTTCACTGACTTCCATTTTCGGGATGAAATTCCAGATTCCTAGCATGGCTCTGCCCTTTGGGAGATGTGCTGCTCTGGGTACTTTACTCAACCTTTGGTGCCTTAATTTCCTCTTCTGTAAAATAGGACTCTTAATGATACACCCAACCTCAAAGGACCGGGTAAGAGTCAAAAGAGTTTGTCCATGAACAGGCCCAGCAGGAGTCTGGTCCCATCATTGGCATGGCCTGGTCCCCATGAACCCCCCTGCATCTGATGCCACCATCCACATAGCACTTAACAGGTCCCCCAATCCCTCTTTGTCCCCCTGCCACCATCCCTTAAGCTAGCTGATCCTTCACCTGGAATTCTCCACCCTCCCCACCCTCGCCCGCCATCATGGACCCAGACTGCAGCCAAATACAACCCAGAGATCAGGGAAGGGAGGAGCAGGAGGGGAGAAAGACACAGACAGACAGAAAAAGACGGAGAGAGAGACACAGAGAGCTGGGGAAGCAAGAGGTTACAGAGACACAGAGACCCACCGAGATATGCAGAGAGAGGGAGAGAGATGTGCAGAGGTAGAGACGGAGACACGGAGCCAGGCAGAGCCAGAGGAGACAGAGGCGCTTGGCCACAGAGGGGTCGCTGCCCAGGGCAGCACAGCCCAGGAGAGAAGGCGAGGCTGAGCCTCCCCACCAACCTGGGGACTCCTGGAAGGTGGTCTGGGGGGGGAGAGGGACTGGCCTTAAGCCAGTAGGGTTAGAGCCCTGTGCAGTAGACAAGAGGGTGATCATGGCTACACGGGGCAGGAAACGGCTACTGGGCCAGGCCCCTCCAGGCTGTACCTGGCCTCGCCTGCCCAGGGGCCCCACGTGTGCGCAGTAACTAGCACGAGCCTGGCTGAGCCCAGTGGCAAGAGGGTGGGATGCTGGATCTAGGCCCACCCTGGTCCGCACCTCCCCACCGCCCCTGAGTGGCAGCACCAGTGGGCAGGACGCCTGGGTTGCCATGGAAATCGAAAGCCGGGGTATGCCCAGGTAGAGGAAGCTGAAGGCAGAGCAGGAGGCTCGACTGGCACCTTAAAAGACTTTGCAAAGCGTTGGGGTGCTGGGCAGAGGTGGGGTGGGGTGGGGGCGGCAGCAGAGGGAGCTGTTGGCAGCCCGCATGGGGGCAGCGGTGGGGGAGCAGGCGTGGGAAGAGGAGTGGGGCGGAGGCAAGAGGTGAGGAAGGAGGTGGGGGAGCACAGGCGGAGGAGGCGGAGGGGTGAGGACATGCCACAGGGCGGGGCACAGGGGTGCGATGCGGGCTGCTGGCCCTCACTGTCCCACACCCACACAGTCACAGCAGCAGACTCGTTCAGTAACCACCTACTGCAAACCAGCCCTGGCTGCCACCAAGCAGCATGGGAGAGACAGAGGGGCATCCAGCATGTCCCTGCCCTGGGTGCTCTCCGTGAAAGGCTGTATCTGGACCCAAGACCACAGGTGGGGAATTATAATCCCTTCTTACAGGTGCAAACCAAGCTAGGGCCAAGTCTCCCAGGCCTCCGGGGAGGCCCTAGATCCCAGCCTAGGCTTCTGCTTGGAGAAGCAGAGGGCCCAGCGGTGCAGGCAGAGCTGTCCTTAGCCTTAGGGAGAAGGCAGCCTACCCTTGGAACAGCTGGAGCACCTGCAGGCTTTGACCAGTGGTTTTGGGAGAGGGGAGCTGGCCTGCTGCCCATTGTCCTCCAGCTTTTAATGGAGAAGGAGGCTGCTGACCTGCAGAGTGGGGTGAGCACCATGTGGGAAGGGCATTTCCAAGCACCCTGCACATTGTTATCACCACCCTGTGCTTACCTGTCCTCCCACTCAGTGACTACGGGTCTCCCCAAGAGCAGGGATAGATGGTGGGAGGGCGGCTGCAGGGAGGATCTGCCTGCCCCACTCTTCTGCAGCCTTTGCAGAAGGCTGTGCTGCTCTGTCTACCCCTGACACCCTCCTCTCCTGAACCACTGCCCAGGACCCAGTCAGATGAACTTGGGTGTTCACAGGGTCCCTCTGCACCTGCTGTGTGCCAGGCCCTGAACTCAGGGTACAGAAATAACCACTCAAGTAGCTTGTTCTAGGACAGAGGTGGTGGAGCCCAAGGTGCAGGGCAACACGCTGAGCACTGCCCGCCCTGACTGCCATTGGCCGTGAAGATTTATCACCACTTTGCCAGCACACAGCATGAGATGTCTGGCGGAAAGGGCACTCTTTCCTGATTTGCACAATGGCCCCAAAGGCTCTGGCATTTGCCAAAGAGGCAGTGGCTTAACCCAGGGCTTGCAGGGGGTGTTCTGGAGGAGGCAACACAGAAGCATTGAGACAAAGGGTAAGGAGGGGTTTGCTGAGCAAGAAATGGGGACCATTATAGGTTCCCTTGTTTCCTGCCCTGCTGCCCCCTCGGGGCTCAGGTCCTACCCACGGGTGTGGGGCGGGTCTTGTGCCCTCTCTGGGATATGAACCAGAACATTTCCCTTTGTCCTAGGCATGTCCCAGAACCACCCCAGGGCAGGGTCACTCTGGAATAACCGGGGCACCTCCCTCAGGAGGCCCCTCTCAACCAGCCCATGGCCCCACTGTCTTGTGTAAATGAGGGAGGCCACCCCTTAGTAGGAGCAGCGGGAGTCTCTGCCCTCAGCTCTCCACCCCTTCTCCCCCTCTCCAAGGCTTCTTTGTATTCCCAGCCAGCCAGGCATCCTGCTGCCACACAATTAATGCATTTGATTTAAATATTTCAGGGGAGGCCGGGTCAACATCTTTGTGCATAAATGCATGCCAGGGAAGGAGGTGGCTTCGAAGACTGACTTTGAATAAGTCACTGACCAGGAAGGACAGACTCCAAGAGTCTCTCTGTAGTGAGGCCCTGGGGCTCTTCCCAGAACCCAGGCTGTGGAGGAACCACCTCTGGGATGGTCTGGTTGGCTCAGGGTGGGCAGCTGGAGGGAGCAGAGAGAGTCTCAGAGAAGACTGGGCAGGAGACAGAATGGGGAAGTGAGAGGTGAGAAAACCTTCTGGGGGAGATGGCTGGATGAGGGGGAGCAGCAGAGAGGTGATGGGGGGAGTAAAGTCTGGCCAGGAGGCACAGGAGGGAAGGTCCCGAGTGTGGACCCAAACTCCTGCAGCTCAGAGAAGATCTGCTAACTCCTCAAAAAGCTGCCCCAAAACCACGAGAAGCAGAAAAAAATTAAGCCTTATTGTGACACCAGCCAGGGGGCTATGTTGGCACTCACTCCGTCTGTGACTGGAGGCAAAGTATTTACCTCTCAGAAACTCAGTTTCTTTCCTGTGAAATGGAAACACACCACCTGGTCATCAGCACTGGCAGTAGAATTACTTTTTTAACAATAGGTTTATTTTTCAGAACAGTTTTGCATTTACAGAAAAATCGAGGTGATGGCAAGAGTTCCCACACATCTCCCACCGTTTCCCCCATTATTAACATCTCACATTAGTTACAGGTAATGAACCAAAACTGACACACTGCTATTAACCAAAGTCCATGCTTTATCCACATTTCCTTAGCTTTTACCTAGCATCCTCTCCTGCCCCAGGATTCCTTCCAGGACATCACCTCATTGAGTTGTCTTATCTCCCCAGGCACCTCTTCGCTATGACAATTTCTCAGACTTTTCTGCTGTTTGATGACCTTGATGGTTTTGAGGAGGGCTTCTTGGGATTTCACAGACTGTCCCTTAGTTGGGGTTTGTCTTATGCTCTTCTACTTATCAGGCTGGGGGGACTGTGGATGTTTGGGAGGAGAGTGTAGCGATGAGTGCTATCTTCATCACATCCTGTCAAGGGCACACACTGTCACCAGGACCCATCACTGGCTTTGCTCACCCAGCTAAGGTGGTGTCTGCTGGGTTCCTCCACTGTGAAGTTAACTCTTTTCTCCCATTTCCACACTGTCCTTTTTGGAAGGAAGTCACTGCCCTAAGCCCACACTTCCAGGCTGGACAGTCACACTGCCCCTCCCTAAAGGCAGCGTCCACATATGTTGTTTGGAATCCTTCTGCGTGAGGAGTTTGTCTCTTCTCCTTTAGTTTTGGGTTATAGTCCAGCAATATTTTATTTTGTTGCTCATATGTTCCAGCGTTGGCCATTGGACGCTCTTTCCATCAGCTCCTCTCCCTTTGACATGTCCCCATCAGTGTGGTGTGGGCTCCTTGATTTTGTTTGATTTTAGCACATTCTTTCTTTCTGGTGTTAAAAGGTGCCCCAAACTCATCCTGTATTTTTCCTGCCTCAGTCCTAGAATTAGCTATTTCTCCAATAGCCTTGATTTTTTTTTTTTTTTTTTGCAGTTTTTGGCCAGGGCTGGGTTTGAACCCACCACCTCCAGCATATGGGGCCAGCACCCTACGCCTGTGAGCCACAGGCGCCACCATAGCCTTGATTTTTTTTAATTGTTGTTTCATTCTGGACACATGAGAACTTATTTTACAAATGTTTTTGTGAACTTAGCATGGAATTGGGCACAAAAAAGTCATTATGCCTGTGCTGAGCTGCTTCTTCTAGCTGAGTGGAAGCACCTCACTGTCTGCCAGTCTCTACTCACGTCTTGCCACCTGCCCAGCCCCTGCTGGCTCCTAGGTGCTCTTCAAGGAGTGCTGTAGAATTTGTGTGGGATGGAGAGTGGGAATAGAGTAAGATGTCCTCATATTCTGGAACAGAGACTGCAAGGAGCAAAAAATAACTTCAGAGAGAGATGTTACTTCCATAAAACAAGAACAGAATGCTCTAGAAAAGAAACAGCTAGAGAGGACACATGAGGTACAGAAAATTAATATGTATGAGAAGCCAAATTTAAATTAATAGAAATAAATGTGGGGATATCTCCTAGAACATAGAATGAAAAGACAAAGCAGTATAAAATAAGAAAGAAAAGGAGAGACTCAATAGAAACCAAACATAGAACGAACAGGAGTTCCTGAAAGAAAAAAAGAAAAACCAGGTGGAGAACATTTTTACAGGAATATTTCAAATAAATTTTCCAGAATTAAAGAATAGAAGTTTCCAGAATAAAGGACCCACTGAGAACCCAGAACAGATATCCTGAAATTGAAAACAGCGGGGAAGAGCTAAGCACTTGAGGGACAGAGAAAGTAAAGGGTCCCACCCAAAGGAGAGGCTCAGGGTCTCAAATTCCTCGAGAGAAAAGCTGAGAACTGTGGGGCTACTAGCAGAGCCTTCACCGGGTCAAGGGGAAGAATTTCAGCCAGAACTTGATACCCATCCAAATTATCAATCAAGTCTGAGGGACAAATCAAGACCGTGTCACAAGGTGCATAATTTGCGAATTTCTTTCCCTGCTACATTTTTCAGGGGACTTCTAGTGGGCAGGCCTCAGACATGAGGAGAGGAAGCCCAGGGGTTGGGAGATAGTGACTGTCACTTAGGAGCCAGTAGACAGGGATAGCCTGAGCAGCCTGGGTGTGATGTGGCACAGGGGGCAGGGGCTTGGCAGCTCTGCTTGGACACTGGGGACCATCACTGTTGAGTGATTTTTAAGTCTATAGAATATTTGAGGGCGGGAAAATGTGGTAGGAGGAATGACTATGAACCAGACAGACACTCTTCCCATAAGCCAGTGTTTTTCAACCTTTTTTTTAATCTCACAGCACACTTGAACCTATAGTTAAACTTCCACAGCACACTTAAATTATGTTGCTCAAAAAGAAAAGAGTAAAAAAAATACTTACTGTACTTTGAACTTCTTTCAAAAATAATTTAATGATCCCTAAAAATTTTTGCAACACACCTAAGATTCTCTCACAGCACACCAGTTGAAAATCACTGCCCTAAGCATTCAGCTCAGGGACATTCACAAAGTGAAGCCTCAGGAGTAAACAGTTCCTGCATTAGGAAAGTGGAGCTCTGGGAGACCCTTTGGATCCCTCAACTTCAAGAGTAACCCCAACCTTGACTTCTAACAGAGGAGGTTAACTTACTTGATGTAAATAGAACTTTTAAAATAGTGAAATAATGGTATGATATCAACAGAAAGATCTATTTGGTACACAGTAGTAGTCCATTCCGGGTGAAGGACTAGACTGCAACTCTGACTTTACCTTACAAATGCAAACCATGTAACCTAATTGTATGTACCCCATATTAATCTGAAGTTCATAAAAAAAAATTAGAGAAAAAATGTAGTCAAATATCCTGGAATACAGGGACATAGAAAACTCTTATTACAATCACAAATAAGCCCATAGACACAGGGAATAAAACCACAAGGTTATGCTTAAGTGCAAGGAAGACGTTAATAGGGATAGAAGCCCGTTACAGTGCACACCTGGGCTCAGACGTGGCTCAGACCTTCATGGTCATAACTGACCTCTGATGAGACCCCCTGGTGAAAGCACCATGCTGAGGGGAACGGAGGGAAAGAGGGGAGCAGAGGGTGTTAAATAAAAGCTGTCCTGACACTCCATAAAACTATAAGGAAGATTTCATTCATGGCTATTGCAACAGGGGAGAGAGAATGAACTCTCCTCCTAAGAAGAGAACAAGTATCAAATTACAGCCAAGGTGGGGGTGGCAAATTGATCCGAGGAGACGTACAGGGCGGGGTCGAGGGGTTAGACCTCAGAGTGGCCATATGGAACTTGAGCACTATAGAGGGTGACCAGATAGCAAAGGTCAGAGATCCTCTCTAAACTAATTTACAGGGACACCCTTCCCCCAGGTGGAGACCTCGTGGAGGTCTCCTGGAGGAGACTGGTAAAGTTAGGTCAAGAAGAGAGTCTTTCTTAGGGGCTCACCTTCTAAGTTGTATCAGGGAAATGGATAGAAATTGGAGTGTATGGTTATATGAAGCTGAGGATAAACACCCCATAGCCAGATCAGCACTGGAGGCTTCTTGCCTCTGGGTAGCATAAGGCATCAGCTCAGCAGGGCACAGTTGTTTTGTTATCAATAAAAACAACTACTATTTACTGCTATTTTATTTTCAGCCATATCTGAGTGGGAATTTGCTATAATAAAGACCATCCCAGATTCAGCCAGAAGCACCAGCCAAGGGGAGGGGAGCCCCCATGCCACTTGCTGACCCTCCCTCCCTGGATCTGGGTCCCTGCACACACACACACACACACACACACACACACAGCTACTTTCCCCCTGCAAACAGATGCTGCTCCCTCCTTCAGGCCAGTCTTTGCTTAGCTCTCCAAGTGAGGTGACCCTTCCCCTTTCCATAGGAAGGTCCCAGGCCCTCTGGTGGGCAGGTTGTCCTCTGTTCACCACATACCCCATGGGGGCAGGGGCCCCGCAGATACCATCTCCATCTCCACCTACCCTGGTACAATGCCTTGTCCCCAACAGGTGCCAGATGCATGTCCCTAGGCTATTGGGGGACACATGTGACAAGAGCATCTGAGGAAGGACCGGCTGCCCTGAGGCTGCCAATGGGTGGGGTGGAGGTAGCTCAACAGAAGTTCCATCTCCCATGGGGGCCGTCAGAGCATTTGTGCTTATCCATTTAGAAACATAAGGTGCTCTAGGGAACCTTTCTCCGTTCAGAAACCTGGGCCATGGCCACCCAGAGGGGCTGTCGGCTCTTCTGAACAGATGTGGAGCTAGGGGTCTTGGCTGCCTGGTGAATGACCACCCCCCGTGCAGGAGCCCCTGAGCCTGACCTGCCCTGCCCTTCCCCGACCTACAGGTGGTTCTTCCACAGATCTGCAGACTCACGCCATCCTGTCTCTGCCCAGTTCTCAACACTCCATGGAGTTGATGCTGGTTACCTGGCTTGAAGGAGGGTTGCTGCCACCTGCCGGCCACTTGCCATCAGAGTAGGGATATGCTTATACTTGACTTAGAGTTGGCAGGAAAGGAAGAGGAAAGAACAGGGAGGGGAAAAGATGAAGAGAGAGAGAAGGAGGCAGGGAGGGGACAAGATGAGGAAAAGCCGGAGGGGAGAAAGTGGAGGGGCGGGGAGGAGCCCAGGAGGGGAGCTGAAGCCACTAGCCAAAGGAATCAGGTAGGTTAATCAGATCATCACAGTTCTACAAGGGAATGAAAATACATTTCAAAACACAAGTGTCAAAATGGGTGGGCATATCCATCACCTCAAACATTTTTCTTTGGATTAGAAACATTACAATTCTTCTAGCCATTTGGAAATATACAATAAGTTATTGTTGACTATAATTTCCTTTCTGTACTGTCAAACACTAGAACTCAGTCCTTCTATCTAACTATATTTTTGTATCTGTTAATCAATTTTTCTTCACCTCCCCCTCCCTCCCCAGACTTTGCTAAGCCCACTCTACTCTCTGTATCCCTGCAATCCACTTTTATAGCTCCCACATGTGTGTGAGAACACACAATATTTGTCTTTCTGTGCCTGGCTCAGTTCACTTAATATAAATAATTGCCTTCAGCTCCATCTATGTTTCTGTAAATGCCAATATTTCATCTTTTGTGGCTAGCTAATATTCCTTTGTATATGCATACTACGTCTTCTTTATCCATTCATCCACTGACGGACACATTGATTGATTCCATGTCTCAGCTTTTGTGAATAGTGCTGCAATAAACACAGGAGTGCAGATATCTCAATAAATTGGTTTCTTTTTTGTGAGGATATATACCCAACAGTAGGATTGTTAGAGCATATGGCAGTTCTAAATTTGGTTTTTTGACGTACTTCCATACTGTTTTCTGTAATGGCTGTACATTTCCACCAGCAATATTTGAATGTTCCCCCTTTTCCACATCCTCGCCAGCACTTGCTATTTTTTCTTTTTATAATACTATCCTAACTGGAGTGAGAAGATAGCTATCTCATTGTGACTGAGGTTTTGATTTGCATTTCCCTGGTAACCAGTGATGTTTAGCATTTTTTTCATATACCTACTGGCCATTTGTATGTCTTTTGTTGAGATAGGACTATTCAGGTCTTTTGCCCACTTTTTATTCAAATTATTATTATTATTATTATTTTGCTATGGAGCTTTGTTGGAGTCCCTTATGTATTTTAGTTATTAACATTTTCTCATGTGAATAGTTTATAAATATTTTCTCTCATTCTGTAGGTTGTCTTTTATTTTGTTGACTGTTTCCTTTGCTGTGCAAAAGATTTTTCACTTGATGTCTATTTCTGCTTTTGTTGCTTGTGCTTTTGAGGTCATACCCATAAAATTCTTTTCCAAAACCTATGTCCTGTAACATTTCTCCAATGTTTTCTTTTAGAAGTTTCATAGTTTCAGGTCTTACATTGAATCTTTAATCCATTTTTATTGATTCTTATATATACTGAAAGAGATCTACTTTCATTCTTCTGCATATGGATATTTAGTTTTCCCAGCACCATTTATTTGAAAGATTGTTCTTTATTCAATGTATATCCTTGGCACTTTCATAAATGAGTTGGAACCAAGTGTGGTAGCTCATGCCTATAATTCTAGTACTTTAGGAGGCTAAAATGGAAAGACTGCTTGAGGCCAGGAGTTGGAGATGAAGAGTGAGACCCTATCTCTTCATAAAATTAGAAAAGTTAGCCAGGCATAGTAGTGCATGCCTGTAGTCCCAGCTGCTTGGGAGGCTGTGACAAGATAACTGCTTGAGCTCAAGAGTTCAGGACCAGCCTGAATAAGAGTGGGACCCTGTCTCTATAAAAATAGAAAAATTATCTGGGCATGACAGCATGCACTTGTAGCCCTAGGTACTCAAGAGACTAAGGAAGGAGGATCACTGGAACCCAGGAGTTTGAGGTTGCAATGAGCCATGATGGTGCTACTGCATTCAAGCCCAGGCAGCAGAGAAAGACCCTGTCTAAAAACAAAAACAAAAACAAAAACAAAAACAGGAGGCAGAGCAAGATAGCAGACCAGAAAGATCATTCAACTGAGCTCTCCTAGAATGACTGGGAAAAAGAGAGAATCCAGCCATACCTGGTTCAGGAACGTTACCCAAAGTCATAGCTCAGGGAGCACAGCAAGGAGGTGGTGAGCTGGGTACAGTATATGATCTGGAGAATTGGAAATCTGGTGAATTAGGCAAGGGATTGTGACTTTCTGGGAGGTCTGGATGGGAGGAAGCCTTTCCAGAGTGTTCCAGTTGTTGGGGAAAGCTGTGCATTGAGTGGAAAGTTTGGAAGAGTGGGCAGACTTGAATAGTATACAGCAACCAGATTTGAATACCTGTTGGAGTGGATCTGCCATTGGTTTTGTGGCTGGGAAGGCAGCCATACTGAGAAGGTCTTGGCATCCAGAGGGCTGACATTATGGGAAGGTCATGAGAAGATCTTAGCAGGGGCCTAAAGCATGGCTACCTTAATTCCACCTGCTGGGATCAGAACTCCATTCTTGGGACAGGCTGAGGGTGCCCCCACACCCCATAGTAACTGGAGTCAGGGGCCACTGTGAGACCTGCCCATGAAGGATTCTTGTGAGCTTTAAGATCCCACCCCAGCAGGTTCTGAATATTGACAAAACAGTCAGGCCATCACTGAAGATAACAAAGTTAGAAATAAGGACCATAGAGGTTGCCAGCTGTGTGTCTCCATCTCCTAAAAAACCACAGCAGTACCTGGTGTTCTGGTGATATATTGCAACACATGATCATTGAGAGCAAGGACTTTTTTTTTTTTTTTTTTTTTGCCACAAGGAAGTTTAGCTTTGTTCAGGCTGAGGCCACTTCAAGACCTAAGATCTGACACAAGGTAATTTGAAGCAAAGGGAGCAGTGACAAGGAAAAAGGAGAACAAGAACAAAGAACACATGAAGAGGAAACAACAGAAAAATTAGGGCAACATGAAAAGCCAAAACAGAGCAACTCCCCCAAGGTACCATGAGGCAGCTACTGCAGAAGACTCCACCTATAAAGAATTAATGGATTTGACAGAAAGGGAATTAAAAATATGGATGATAATGATGATAAAAGAAATGGACAAGAAAATGGAAAGACAGAACCAAAAGTTGGATGAGAGATATGTAGGCTACAGAAAGGATATGGTGGTGCTTAAGGAAATGAAGGAGACAGCCGTGGAATGTAAAGATGCAGAAGAAAGTATCAAAAATAGGTTAGACTATGGAGAAGAAAGAACATCAGAGCTAGAGGAAAAAGTTTGTAAGTTAACCCAGGTAGTTAAAGAGGCAGAAAAGAAGAGAGAGAAAGCAGAACAGGTACTTAGAAAACTATGAGACTCCATGAAGCATTCAAAGATACAAATAGGGATTCCTGAAGAGAAAGAAGATTGTCCCAAAGGAATGGAAGCCCTACTAGATGATCATAAGTGAAAACTTCCAAGTTTTACTAAAGACCTCAACACTCTCCTTTCAGATGGATATAGAACCCTGGGTCATCTCAACTCAAACAGAGACTCTCCAAGACACATTGTAAAGAATCTGTTCAAAGTCAAGATGAAAGAAAAACTTCCTCAAGCAACCAAGAGTAAGCACTAACTGACCAACAGAGGCAGAACCATTAGGATGACAGCAGACTTTTCAACTGAAGCTTTCCAAACCAGAAGAGAATGGTCATCCACCCTCAACATTCTTAAACAAAATGATTTTTTCAGCCCTGAATTCTGTATCCTGCTAAACTAAACTTCAAAATCGACAAAGAAATCAAATCTTTTGCAATATACAAACACTGACCAGCTCTGCAGGAAATACTTAGACCTATTTCAACACTGGCCATCACAATGGACCACCAGCAAAGTAAACACCCAGAAGCTAACGGTCAAAAGTTAGCTTCCACAATGGTGCAAAAGATAAAACTACACAGTGGACTTTCACAAAATAATATGAATAAAACTCCACCACACTTACCAATTCTCTCAATAAATGTTAATGGATTGAATTCACCACTGAAGAGGTACAGGCTGGCAAATTGGATAAAAAGGCATAAGCCATCCATATACTGTCTCCAGGAGACACAGCTAGCCTTGAAAGACAAATCAAGGCTTGGGGTTAAGGGATGGAAAACAGTATTTCAAGCAAGTGGAAATCAGAAGAAAGGAAGGGTTGCAATTTTATTTTCAGATACAAGCAGATTTAAAGCAACTAAAGTTAAGAAACACAAACATGGACACTTTATTCTGTTCAAAGGAACAATACAACAAGAAGACATTTCAATTTTAAATATTTATGCACTCAAATTAAATGCTCCAAGATTTATGAAACAGACATTGATGGGTCTGAGCAATGTGATATCCCATAACACCTAATAGTTGGGGACTTTAACACCCCTCTGACAAAACTGGACAGATCCTCTAAACAGAAACTAGACAAAGATACAAAGGACTTAAATGTGATCCTAGAACAAATGGGATTACTAGACATATAAAGAACACACCATCTGAAAGCTAAAGAATATACATTTTTCTTATCAGCCCATGGTACATACTTCAAAATAGACAACATCCTAGGATACAAATCAAACCTCAACAAAGTTAAAAGAATATAAATTATACCTTGTGTCTTCTCAGACCACAAGGCAATAAAGGCTGAACTGAGCTCCAGCAAAAACTTTCATCCCACCTGTGGTGCATCTTACAAGGGTATATGTGAAACTTAGTAAACATGGAATGTAAATGTCTTCACACAATAACTAAGAAAATGCCAGGAAGGCTATGTTAACCAGTGTTATGAAAATTTGTCAAACGGTCTATGAAACTAGTGTGTGGTGCCCCATGATCACATTAATGTACACAGCTATGATTTAATTAAAAAAAATAAAAATAAAAAATAAATAAAAAAAGAAAACTTTCATCCCCACACAAAGACTTGGAAATTAAACAACCCTATGCTGAATGATAATGAGATAACCCTGTCTCCTCATATAAGGAGATAAATTTACTTTTATCTCAGGAAGATAAGAGGAAATCATTAAATTCTGCAAACATAACAACAATGAAGACACAAGTTACCAAAACCTGTGGGTTGCAGCAAAAGCAGTCTTAAGAGGAAAATTTATCACATTAGATGCCTACATTCAAAAAGCAGAATGAAACTCATCAATAAACTCATGAATCATCTTGTGGAATTGGAAAAAAAAAAAAGAACAATCTAATCCCAAACCCAGTAGAAGAAAAGAAATAACAAAAATTAAATCAGAGATGAATAAAATTGAAAACAAAAGAATCATTCAGAAAATTAGCAAGACAAAAGGGTTTTTTAAATAAATAATATCGATAAAACTTTGGCCAGATTAACTACAACAGAAAAGTAAAAACTCTCCCAACCAAAAAAATACCCTGGTCCAGATGGTTTCACACCAGAATTTTATCAAACATTCAAAAAAGAGCTTATACCCATACTGCAGAAATTATTCTAAAAAATTGAGAAGGAAGGCATCTTCCACAACACATTCTATATTTTTATTATAATAGATATGTTTTATATATTTTTATTATTTTTTATTAAATCATAACTTTGTACATTGATGCATTTATGGGGTTCAGTGTACTGCTTTGATATACAATGTGAAATGCTTACATTGAACTAAGTACACATCCATCACAATTATACTCATTTCTTAATAGTTTTGAAATGTACCATTGCATCATGCACATTAGGTGAGGTACCCCAAAATACCCTTCTCCCATATATCCCCTCCTTTCCCCTCTCTCCCCTCTTCACTTCTACTGGATACAGTGGGCATCCTTGCCTCATTCCTGATCTGAGTGGAAATGTTTTCAATTTTATACCATTCAATATGATATTGGCTGTGGGTTTGCTGTAGACAGCCTCTCTCAGTTTAAGAAATGTCCCTTCTATGCCTATTTTCTTAAGTGTTCTGATCATGAAAGGATGCTGGATATTATCAAAGGTACTAGTTCCTCTTGAAAGGTTTGATAGAATTTGTATGTGAAGCCATCTGGTCCCAGACTCTTCTTTTTTGGGAGATTTTGTATTGTTGATGCTATTTCAGTGATTTGATATAGGCCTATTCAAGATTTGTAATTCTTTCTGGTTGAGTCTAGGAAGGTGGTGTGCCTACCCTCAGGTCTCAGCCCACGATTCTACTGTGGGTGCTGTCAGACCTGGGTGTTCTGCACCCTGTCCCACAAGACACAGCCTGAACTGACTGTCAACACCATCACTAGCTGAGCATAGGCATAATCAGAGAACTGCTCCTCCACCCACCGAGTGTCCCTTTATTCACACACCCTCTTTCTTCCCTCATTAGTCACAGATTCGGTCCTGATGGTTAGCGGTCCACATTATGGCCATCTTCTTCTCCTTTGGTAATTCCTATAGGATGAATGTTTGATCTTTTGGAGTGATCCTACAACTGTCTCAGGGAATGATCAGTTTTTGCTCTCTATTTGTCTGCCTTTTTGAGCTTTTGGAAATATTCAAAAGCTTTGTCTTCAGTTTCAGAGATCCTTTTTTCTGCCTGATCAACTCTATTACTGAGGGATTCTACTGTATTTTGGAGCTCCTCAAATAACTTTTTCATTTCCTTGAGCTCTGCTATCTCTTTTCTCATTATGTCCATATCTTTGGTGACTTGAACAACTTTAGAACCACTCTTTGGAATTCAATTTCTGTCTTTTCTTCCATTCCATTTATCTTACTTGTCATCCATATTCTGAATTCGATTTCTGACATTGCAGCCATTCATCTATGGATGGCATCTTCAGTTGTATCTCTTATCTCTTTGTCATTTCTTGGGGGGATGGATCTACTCTGGTTATTCATGTTGCCACAGTTCTTCTGTTGAGTCCACACCATGTTTGTTTTCCACCATTTGGTTATTAGAACTGGTAGGGTGAGATTGAATTGGGGTTCCCAGGTAGTAGAGATAGCCCCTTACCAAAGCACTAGGCATTATAATTGTGGCTTATCTCCTACAACCTTACAAAGGCCCCTTTCAGAGTTTTGGCTAAAGACTCTGAGGACCTACTTGGTGAGATAGCACAAGCTAGCTCTGTTTTGATATCAATCAACCTCTACCTTATCCTAAGAATCCATGGTATTAGGATTAAATCTCAGCTGTGAAGAGATACAAACAGCTGTGGCGCCCAGCCCCCACCCTTCAGCTCTTTTCCACTACAGAACTTCAGATGTCAACCTCAGAATGTCCCTGAGTGGACAGCCCCAGACACAGGTTCCAATTAAGTTTTCTTAGGCAGTACAAACCCTGCTCAATAGAGAGGGAGGTATTCAAGGGTCTCCAACAGCACAATTGGAGCCAGGGATCCATGCTCCGCCGACCAGACTCAGTCCACACTGTTGTCAGTCAGCTTCGCTGCTTGTCATAGGCCCAGTTGGAGCCAGGGGCCACGCCCCCACCTACAAGTCTCAGTCCACACCCAGCAAGCCTTTGCTTGCCAGACCAGTTGGAGCCAGAGGACCATGCCCCCACCTGCCAGTCTCAGTTCACTGCCTGGCAAGCCTTTATTCACAGGCTCTGTTGGAGTCAGGGCACCACTCCCCACCCACAGGTCTGTCCTCACCTGGTAAGCCTCTGCTCACAGGCCCCACTGGAGTCAGGGGATCACGCCCTTGCCCTCAGGTCTTGGTTCACACCCAGCAAGCCTCTGCTCCAGGGCTGTGTTGGAGTCAGGGGACCACGCCCTTGCCCTCAGGTCTCAGTCCACGCTTGGCAAGCCTTTGCGCACAGGCCCAACAGGGGCTGGGGACCAGCCCTGCCTGCCAAACTCAGTCCACATGGAGCAGCCACTCTCCCACTGCAGATGTCATCAGAGCCAGGGGTTCTGCACCCTTTCCCACCAGACACAGCCTGAACTGAGGGTCAACATCACCACTGGCCCAGCATAGTCATAACCAGGGGACTGCTCCTTCTCCAGTCCACTGTCCCTTTCTTCCAATACCCTCTTTCTTCCCTATTAGTCACAGAGTCCATCCTTATGGTTGGCAGTCCATACTATGCACAGATCTCTCAGGAAAGGACAAAAAACTCTACACTCTGCAGGGGGAAGAACTTCAGACCACCATAGGAATGGGGGAAGGGTGGACTGGGAGTTTGGACTTGTGGAGGGAAATATCTGTTCAATTTTATGCCTGGCAAGGTGGTGTCTAGGTTCATAAGTGGGACCTCCCTGGAGAAAGAGACCTGGTGTTTAGCCAATCTCTCCAGCAAGGTAAAATGAGAGGTCTTTTGTTCCCTGCTTATTTGCAGATAGCCTGTGGCAGGCCTCCTGCTTGGGGGGAGGGGTCTCCCATCCTCTAGTCGATAGGCTTCATACCCATAATTTGTTTTCTTCAATGCTCTCCCTTGGAGTTACAGCTTGCTGAACTTCTTTCAAGACTCAGCTCCCCACCTTTGGCTTCATAGAGTCTGATTCCATCCAGTTTTTCTCCCTCTGGTCAGGAGCCTCCGCTGATGGTTGCTACCAGTAGGCCATCTTCCCAGAATTCCCCCAACACATTCTACAAAGCAAATGTCACCCTGATACCAAAACCAGGAAAAGACTCAAATAAAAAGGAGAACATCAGACCAATTTCAGTAATGAATATAGATGCCAAAATTCTCAGTAAAATCCTAGCCAATATATTATAGCTATAACACATTAAAAAAATCATTCATCACAATCAAGTAGGTTTCATACCAGGAATGCAAGACTGGTTTAACATATGCAAGTTAATAAATGTAATTCACCCTACCAGCAGAAGCAAAAACAAAGACCATATGATCCTCTAAATAGATGCAGAAAAAGCATTCTATAAAATTCAGCATCCTGGAGGAGGGGCAAGATGGCCAACTGGAGCCAGCTCTTGACAGAAGCTTTCATCCGGAGGCAAGGATAATGACCAGAAAGTACCCAATAAAGCTGAAGACTGGGAGCTGAGCTGAGAAAGAAGAGTTATAACTGCACATCTCCTCTGCTGAGACAAGCTGCGACTCCAAGAAAGCAAATT
Source organism: Nycticebus coucang (assembly GCF_027406575.1). NCBI lineage: Eukaryota > Metazoa > Chordata > Mammalia > Primates > Lorisidae > Nycticebus > Nycticebus coucang. Next base: position 85,219,734 of record NC_069796.1, read on the forward strand.
TCAGGTACAAAACTCATCCCAAAGGAAAAGTATCCACTCCCTCCCCAAGAGAATCATTTTATTTATTTTTATTTATTTTTGCTCCCTGTAGGTTTTCTCCAGGAGAGCAGTGAACTGAGGACCTCTTGTCTCACCCCACAGGACAGAGTTGCAGGAAGTAGGGACTACTTCTCCAGAGGGACACTGCCGTGACCCTGAGCACTCTCTTGCCAGGCATGAAAGTTGAACCAAAGTTTTCCCTCCCATTTTGAACTTCCAGTCCACCCTTCCCCCCTTGCCTGACAGTCCAGAAGCCTAACCCCTGAAAAGACCCAAATGTCTGTGGTTCATTGCTAGGTTTGGGCACTGCAAGGACCATGGTAGAAAAGCTGCACTGTAATAGTGAGCCCAGCAAAAGTGCAGACAAAGTGGGGGAGGCTGCTGGGCTTGGCTCTGTGAAAATGTGGACCAGCTGTGGGAGGAGGCCTGTAAGTGGTGTGCCCCACCCTGCTTGAACAGAGCACCTCATGCCCAGAACCCTGCAGGAGCCACCCAACACCCAGCCTTGCCAGAACCACATGCTGCCATGCACCCCACCCTGCTACAGGAGCCGCATGCCCTGTGCTCCCAGAGCTACCACTACAGCTGCCTCCCTGGCTGTGGAAGGCACTTGGGAGCTGTGCAGCGACACCTCCCACAAAGATTCAGCAACACTAGAGTGATCCCGCCAGGGTCTAATCTTGAAGAGATACCTCCCCAATTCTGAGGACTTCCAGAGGAAGCCAGATCTCACTCCAAAGGGATACCAGTGCTGCAGACTGGCTGGGGCAAAGGCATGGTGGCTGACAGAGAAAATCATTTGCTGCCTTGTTATCCTCAGGTTCAGACTGAGCTTAGATGGAACACTTCCCAGTTGCCATTGAGTACCCTCAGCTCCCCCAGCCAGCTGATGGCAGAGGGTGGTGGCTGTGCTAAAGGGGCATTGAATTTCCTTTGACTCTTGCAGGCACAAAGCCCTGGCACATTTGCTTATTGGAGGGAGTAGGACCACAGTCCCATGGGGTTACCAGTGACTGGGTATGAGGGTGCAAAGTGGGGAAAGAGACACCAGCCCCCTGGTCCAACTCTGCTATTGGGTGGGCCTTTCTGACTCCACAGAGCACCAGAGTGAGCCACATTTGAGCAGCCAGTAGACTGGCTACTATCTAGTTGCTGGAGACCTTTCGAACTCTCCCACTTGAGAATTGGTACTGACTGGGTCAGTTGGTTTGGAACTCCTAACTTGGGCCAATCACCCAATGACCCTCTCAGGTGGTACCCTGGTTGTGTGGTAATGGGAAGGGTTGATTTTCCTCTTCCAGTTGTTGCCTGTGGGGGGTGGTGTATCTTAGATGCTTGTATTTCTCCACAGCTGAAACTTCAACCCAGAGTCACTGACCCAATAGGATCAGACAAAGACCAGCTGAATTCAAGACAGAGACACCTAACCCCATCACACCAAGCAGGTCCCCAGAGCCTCAGGTCCCCCATCACACCAAGCAGGTCCCCAGAGCCTCCTGTACAGTAGTACAGGACCTTTGCAAAGCTGTAGGGGAAAAAGCTAAAGTCACCAGTCCCAGATCCTTGGCAAGGGGCTGCTTAACCACAACTCCAGGAGCCCCCAATCCAATTTCACCTTACCTGCCCATCTAGCCAAATGGTGAAAAATAATCATGGGGTGGAATCAGCAGAAAAACTCTGACAACATGATAATCAGAGTAGATCAATTCCCCCAAGGAATGACAAAACAGACACACCAGATGATCCTATTCATACACAAATGTCTGAGCTGTCAGGAATCAAGTTCAGAATTTGGATGGCAAATAAGATCAACAGAATGGAGATAAATATGGAATTAGAATTTCATGGAGTAATTCAAAAGTTGTCTCAAGAATTCAATGAATTCAAAGACAAAATCACCAAAGATTTTGACACATTGAGGCAAGAACTTGCAGCCCTCAAAGATCTGAAAAATACAGTAGAATCCCTCAGTAACAGAATAGAGCAAGCAGAAGAAAGGATCTCTAACATTGAAGACAAAGCTTTGAACATTCCTATATGCTCAAAGAGGAATAGAAGTGGAAAGCAGAAATGGATCATTCTCTCAGAAAGCTCTAGGATAATTCAAAGAAAACTAATATTCAGCTTATATGAATTCCTGAAGGTGATGAGGTTGCTTTGAAAGGCACAGATGCTCTACTGCAAGAAATAATCAATGAGAACTTCCCAAACATGGCAAGAGATTCTGAAATTCAGACAGTAGTTTCAGAACCTCAGCATGACTCAATCCAAACAAAACATCTCCTAGACACATTATAATTAACTTCACCAAAGTTAATATGAAGTAGAAAATTCTGAAAGCCGCCAGATGTAAGAAAACCATAACCTACAAGTGGAAGAATATTAGAATGACTGCAGATCTCTCTGATGAAACCTTTCAAGATAGAAGACGGTGGTCATCATACTTTAATCTTCTAAAACAAAATAACTTTCAACCCAGGATCCTGTATCCAGTGAAACTCTAAAGAGGCACAGGTGGCTGACTGGATACAAAAACTCAGGCCAGATATCTGCTGCATTCAAGAATCTCATTTTACCTTAAAAGATGAATACAGACTCAGGGTGAAGGAATGGTCATCTATAATTCAGGCATATGGAAATCAGAAAAAAGCAGGTGTTGCAATTTTATTCACAGATACAATAGGCTTTAAACCAACAAAAGTAAGGAAAGATAAGGATGGTCACTTCATGTTTGTTAAGGTGTAGAACACAAATGTCTTAACACCGCGATTAAGTAAATGAGATGAAAGCTATGTTAATTAGTAGGATGTAAGCACTCCAATTTGTATAAATAATCAACACATTGAATCCCACAAAGATATAAATGTATTCATGATCAATGTATATACAACTTAATAAAAATAAAATAAAATAAAAACAAAAATTTCAGTATCCTTTTTTAATTAGAACACTTAAGAATATAGGCGTAGGTGGCACATTTTTTAATCTTATCAAAGCCATCTATGACAAACCCACAGCTAATATTATAATGAATGGAGTAAAATTGAAAGCTTTTTCACTCAGAACTGGAACCAGACAAGGTTGTCCTCTATCACCACTACAATTCAACGTAGTGCTAGAAGTTCTAACCAATACAATCAGGCAAGAGAAGAAAATAAAGGGTATCCAAATGAGTGCACAGGAGATCACACTCTTGCTCTTTGCTAATGATATGATCTTATACTTAGAGAACTTCAAAGACTCAAGTGCGAGTGCACTCGAAGTGATCAAAACATACGGCAATGTCTCAAGATATAGAAGCAATGTCCACAAATCAGTAGCCTTTGTATATGCTGAGAACAGCCAAGATGAAAAGCTAATCAAGGAGATAATTCCCTTCACAGTAGCTTCAAAAAAATTAAAATACCTATGAATATACATAATGAAAGGATGAAGGACCTCTTACAAAGAAAATTCCAAAACCATAAGAAAAAAATGAGCAGAAGACATTAGCAAATGGAAGGGCATACCATGCTCATGGATGGAAAGAATTAATATTTCCAAAATATCTATCTTTCCCAAAGCAATCTACAGATTCAATGCAATCCCCATTAAAATACCATCATCAGATGGGAATTCTGGGAAGATGGCCAACTGGTAGCAACCCTCGGCAGAGGCTCCTGAGCAAAGGAAGAAAAACTGGATGGAATCGGATTCTATGAAGGCAAAGGTGGGGAACTGAGCCAAGAAAGAAGTTCAGCAAGCCGTAACTCTAAGGAAGACGATTCAAGAAAACAAATTTCAGGTACAAAGCCTATTGACTAGAGGACCGGAGACCCCTCCCCCAAACAGGAGGCTTGCCTCAGGCTATCTGTGAACAAGCAGGGAACAAAATACCTCTCATTTTACCTCGCTGGAGAGAGCCACTAAACACCAGGTCTATTTCTTCAGGGAGGTCCCACTTATGAACCTAGACACCACCCCATCAGGCATAAAATTGAACAGAGATTCCCCCCCCAAGTCCAAACTCCCAGTCCACCCTTCCCCATTGCACGGTGGTCTGAAGTTCTTCCCCCTGCTAAGCACAGAGTGTTTGGTCTCATCCTGAGAGATCTGGGCATAGTGTGGACCACCAACCATTAGGTCGGAATCTGTGACTAACAGAGAAGAAAGAAGATGTGGGAATAAAGGGACATTCAGCAGGAGGAGGAGCAATCCCTTGTTGATGACTATGCTCAGCCAGTGGTGTTGTTGACCCTTGGTTTGGTCTGTGTTTGGCTAGACAGGATGCAGAATCCCTGGCTCTGACAACCCACAGTGGGAAAGTGGTTGCCCCGTGTGGACTGAGTTTGGCAGCCAGGGCTGGTCCCCAACCCATACTGGGCCTGTGAGCAGAGGCTTGATAGACATGGACTGAGACCTGAGAACAAGGACATGGTCCCCGACTCCAAAACAACCCTAGAGCAGTGGCTTGCTGGATGTGAACCAAGACCTGAGGGCTAGGGCATGGTCCCCTGTCTCCAGTGGGACTGGCAAGCAGAGGCTTACTGTGTGAGGACTGAGACCTGCAGGTGGGGGTGCTGTGCCCTGACTCTAACAGAGCCTGCAACAGAGAATTGCCAGGCAGTGGACTGAGACTGGCAGTGGGGGGCATGGTTTCCTGACTCCAACTGGTCTGGCAAGCAGAGGCTAGCTGGGTGTGGACTGAGACCAGTGAGTGGGAGCATGGCCCAAGGCTCCCACAGGGCCTGTGAGCAGAGAAGATGACAACAGTGTGGACTGAGTCTAGTGGGCAGGGCATGAATCCCTGGCTCCAAATGTGCTGTTGGAGACCCTTGAATCCCTCTTTGTTGAGTAGGGTTTGTACAGCCTGAGACAATTTAATTCAAACCTATGTCTGGGACTGCCCACTCGGGGACATTCTGAGGTCAACCTTCAAAGTTCTGTAGCAGAAAAGAACTAAAGGATGAGGGTTTGGCGCCACAGCTCTTTGTATCTCTCACAGTCGAGATTTAAACCTAATACTGTGAATTCTTAGGATAGGGCAAAGGTTGGCTGATAGCAAAACAGAGCTAGCTTATACTATCTCATCAAGTAGGTCCTGAGTCTTCAGCCAAAACCCTAAAAGGGACCTTTGTAAGGTTGTAGGAGATAAGCCATAATTACAAAGCCTAGCGCTTTGCTAAGGGGCTATCTCTACTACCTGGGAAACCCAATTCAATCTCACTCTACCAGTTGTAATAAACAAATGGTGGAAAATAAACATGGTGTGACCCAACAGAAGAACTTTGTCAACATGAATAACCAGAGTAGATCAACACTCCACCCCGCAAGAAACAACAAAGGAGATACAACTGAAGATGCCATGCATAGCCAAATGGCAGCAGTGTCAGAAATCAAATTTATGGATTGCAAATAAGATAAATAGAATGGAAGAAAAGATAGAAATTGACTTCCAGATTGTATATCTGGAAAACACCAGGGATTCTACTACAAAACTCTTAGAAGTGATCAAGGAATACAGCAGCATCTCAGGTTACAAAATCAACATTCATAAATCAATAGCCTTTATATATACCAATAATAGTCAAACTGAAAAAACAGTTAAGGACTCTATTCCATTCACAGTAGTGCCAAAGAAGATGAAATATTTGGGAGTTTATCTAACAAAGGACGTGAAAGATCTCTATAAAGAGAACTATGAAACTCTAACAAAAGAAATACCTGAAAATGTTAACAAATGGAAAAACATACCATGCTCATGGCTGGGAAGAATCAACATTGTTAAAATGTCCATATTACCCAAAGCAATATACAATTTTAATGCAATCCCTATTAAAACTCCACTGTCATACTTTAAAGATCTTGAAAAAATAATACTTCATTTTATATGGAATCAGAAAAAACCTCGAATAGCCAAGACATTACTCAGAAATAAAAACAAAGCAGGAGGAATCACGCTACTGGACCTCAGATTATACTATAAAATGATAGTGATCAAAACAGGATGGTACTGGCACAAAAACAGAGAGGTAGATGTATGGAACAGAATAGAGAACCAAGAGATTAACCCAGCTACTTACCGTTATTTGATCTTTGACAAGCCAATTAAAAACATTCAGTGGGGGAAAGATTCCCTATTTAACAAATGGTGCTGGGTGAGCTGGCTGGTGACCTGTAGAAGACTGAATCTGGACCCACACCTTTCACCATTAACTAAGATAGACTCTCACTGGAGCAAAGATTTAAACTTAAGACATGAAACTATAAAAATACTAGAGGAGAGTGCAGGGAAAACCCTTGAAGAAATCAGGCTGGGTGAGTATTTTATGAGGAGGACCCCCCTGGCAATTGAAGCAGCTTCAAAAATACATGACTGGGCCCTGATCAAACTAAAAAGCTTCTGCACAGCCAAGAACACAGTAAGTAAAGCAAGCAGATAGCCCTCATAATGGAAGAAGATATTTGCAGTTTATGTCTCCCACAAAGGTTTAATAACCAGAATCCACAGAGAACTCAAACGTATAAGCAAAAAAAGAACAAGTGATCCCATCACAGGCTGGGCAAGGGACTTGAAGAGAAATTTCTCTGAAGAAGACAGGCGCATGGCCTACAGACATGAAAAAATGCTCATCATCCTTAATCATCAGAGAAATGCAGATCAAAACTACTTTGAAATATCATCTAACTCCAGTAAGATTAGCTCATATCACAAAATCCCAAGACCAGAGATGTTGGTGTGGATGTGGAGAAAAGGGAACACTTCTACACTGCTGGTGGGAATGCAAATTAATACCTTCCTTTTGGAAAGATGTTTGGAGAACACTTAGAGATCTAAAAATAGACCTGCCATTCAATCCCACAATTCCTCTACTAGGTATATACCCAGAAGACCAAAAATCACATTATAACAAAGATATTTGTAACAGAATGTTTATTGCAGCCCAATTCATAATTAGTAAGTCATGGAAAAAGCCCAAGTGCCCATTGATCCACGAATGGATTAATAAATTGTGGTACATGTACACCATGGAATATTATGCAGCCTTAAAGAAAGATGGAGACTTTACTTCTTTCATGTTTACATGGATGGAGCTGGAACATATTCTTCATAGTAAAGTATCTCTAGAATGAAAGAAAAAGTATCCAATGTACTCAGCCCTACTATGAAACTAATTTATGGCTTTCACATGAAAGCTATAACCCAGTTATAACCTAAGAATATGGGGAATGGGGGAGAGGGAGAAGAGAGAGGGGGGAGGATGGGCAGAGGGAGGGTGATCGGTGGGATTACACCTATGGTGCATCTTACAAGTGTACATGTGAAACTTAGTAAATGTAGACTATAAATGTCTTAACACAATAACACAAGAAAATGCCAGGAAGGCTATGTTAACCACTGTGATGAAAATATGTCAAATGGTCTATAAAACCAATGTATGGTGCCCCATGATCGCATTAATGTACACAGCTATGATTTAATAATAAAATAAATAAATAAAATAAAAACAAGCAAACAAAAGAAAAACCCTAAACTTCATTGGGATATTGGAATCAGTCTATGAATAAATAAATCTTTTATTAATCTGCCTTAAAAAAAAAAAAAAGAAATTGACTTCCAAAGAGTAGTTCTAAAGTTGTCTCTGTCTTGACATCTGAAAAGCCAAGTCACCAAAGATATGGATATAACGAGAAAAGAGATAGCAGAGCTATGAAAATGAAATGAAAAAGTTATATGAGGAGCTTCAAAATACAGTAGAGTCCCTCAGTAATAGAGTTGACCAGGCAGAAGAAAGGATCTCTGAAACTGAAAACAAAGCTTTTGAATGTTCTCAAACACTCAAAGAGGCAGACAAAGGGAGAGCAAAAACTGATCATTCCCTGAGAGAGTTGTGGGATCACTCCAAAAGATCAAACATTTGTCTTATAGGAATTCCCAAAGGAGAAGAGGATGGCCCTAAAGGTACAGATGTTCTACTCCAAGAGATTTTAGAGGAAAATTTCCCAAGCATTGCAACAGATACAGAAGTTTAGATACCAGTTTCAGAACCCCAGCAAGACTCAATCCAAATAAAGCATCTCCTAGACACATTGTGATTAACTTTGCCAAAGTTAAGAGAGAGGGGGGAGAGAAAATTCTGCAAGCAGCCAGATGTAAGAAAAAGGGAGAAATATCAGAATGACTGCAGATCTCTAAGCTGAAACGTTTCAAGCCAGAAGAAGATGGTCTCCTAAAACAAAACAACTTCCAGCCCAGGATCCAGCTAAAGTGAGTTTCATTTGTGATGGAGAAATGAAATACTTTAATGACATAGACACGTTGAAGAAATTTGGCATAACTAAACTAGCTCTCCAAGATATTCTCAGTCCCATCCTCCACAATGACCAAGCTCAATGCTCTACCTCCAAAGTAAACTCACCCAGAAATCTTTGAACAAAACCCAACTTCCACAGTGGTGAAAGGAATAAAAATGTCTGCTGGACATCTGAAAATCATGACACCCAAAACACAACCAGGTTTATCAATTCTCTCAATTAATGAGAATGGTTTGAATTGTTGTCTAAAGAGGCACAGGCTGGCTGACTGGCTACATAAACTCAGACCTGATATCTACTATATTCAAGAATCTCACCTAAAAATAGACTCAGGGTGAAGGGATGGAGTTCTATAATACAGGCAAATGGAAACCAGAAAAAAGCAGGGGTTGCAATTTTAGTAACAGATACAATTGGCTTTAAACCAACAAAGATAAAGAAAGATAAGGAAGGTCACTACATATTTATTGAGGGAAACACCCAATGTGAAGAGATTTTGATAATTAACATTTATGCACCCTTCCAGAATGCTCCTCTTCATTAAGCAACCCTAATGGACATGAACAACTTGATATCTTCCTGAGCTATAATAGTTAGAGATTTTGACCGCCTTTGACAGTTTTGGATAGATCCTCCAAGAAGAAACTAAACCAATAAATATTAGACTTAAACCTGACCCTAGAACAAATGGACTTTATAGACCTCCACAAAATATTTTACCCTAATAAAACTGAATATACATTCTTCCCATCAGCCGATGGGTCATCCTCCAAAATAGATCATATCCTAGGACACAAGTCTAACAACAGCAAATTTAAAAGTATAGAAATTATTCCTTGTATCTTCTCGGACCACCCTGGAATAAAAGTTGAACTTTGGCGGTGCCTGTGGCTCAGTGGGTAGGGCACAGGCCCCATATACTGAAGCTGGCAGGTTCGAACCCAGTCCCAGTCAAACTGCAGCAACAACATCAACAAAAGTTGAACTCAACAGCAACAGGAATCCTCATACTCAAACAAAGTCATGGAAACTAAATAATCTTAGGCTGAATGATAGCTGGTCAAAGATGAGATTCAGAAGGAAATTACCAAATTTTTGGAATAAAATGATAAGGCAGACACAAATTATCAAAGCCTGTGGGATACTGCAAAGGCAATCCTAAGAGAGAATTTATACCATTGGAAGCCTTCATTAAGAAAACAGAGAGAGAGGAAGCCAACAACTTTATGCATCATCTCAAGCAACTGGAAAAGGAAGAACATTCCAACCCCAGATCCAGCAGAAGAAAATAAATAACCAAAATTAGGGCAGAATTAAATGAAATCGAAAACAAAAGAATCATTCAGAAGATTAGCAAAACAAAAAGTGGATTCTTTGAAAAGATTAACAAAATTGATAAACCTTTGGCCAACCTAACCAGAAATAAAAAGTAAAATCTCTAATATCATCTATTAGAAATGATAAAGGAGAAATAACAACAGACATTTCAGAAATTCAAAAAATCCTCAATGATTACTATAAAAATCTCTATTCCCAGAAATATCAAAATCTGAAGGAAATGGACCAATACCTGGAAGCACACCACCTTCCTAGACTCAACCAGAAAGAATTAGAAATCTTGAATAGACCTATATCAATCACTGAAATAGCATCAACAATACAAAATCTCCCAAAAAAGAAAAGTCTGGGACCAGATGGCTTCACATCCAAATTTTATCAAACCTTTCAAGAGGAACTAGTACCTATATTATACAACCTTTTCCAAAGCATAGGAAAAAAAGGAATACTTCCCAACACATTCTATGAAGCAAATATCACCCTGATCCTCAAACCAGAAAAAGATCCAACAAAGAAAGAAAATTATAGAACAATATCATTAATGAATATCGATGCAAAAATATTCAATAAGATCTTAGCAAACAGAATTCAACAACATGTCAAAAAAATTATACACCATGATCAAGTTGGTTTTATTCCAGGGTTACAGAGTTGGTTCAACATATGCAAATCTATAAATATAATACATCACATCAATAAAATAAAAAACAAAGACCATATGATTCTCTCAATTGATGGCAGAAAAAGCCTTTGATAATATCGAGCATCCTTTCACGATCAGAACACTTAAGAAAATAGGCATAGAAGGGACATTTCTTAAACTGAGAGAGGCCATCTACAGCAAACCCACAGCCAATATCATATTGAATGGTGTAAAATTGAAAACATTTCCACTCAGATCAGGAATGAGGCAAGGATGCCCACTGTCTCTGGTGCTATTAAACATAGTTATGGAAGTCTTAGCCATTGCAATCAGGAAAGAGAAGGTGATCAAGGGTATCCAAATAGGGTCAGAGGAGATCAAACTCTCACTCTTCGATGATGATGTGATCCTATACCTGGAAAATCCTAGGGACTCAAATTCAAAACTCTTAGAAGTGATCAAGGAATACAGCAGCATCTCAGGATACAAAGTCAATACTTACAAATCAGTAGCTTTTATATATGCCAACAATAGTCAAGCTGAAAATATTGTCAAGGACTCTATTCCTTTTACAGTAGTGCCAAAGATGAAATGTCTGGGAATTTGCCTAACAAAGGATGTGAAAGATCTCTATAAAGAGAACTATGAGACTCTGAGAAAAGAAATAGATGAAGATGTTAACAAATGGAAAAACATACCATGCTCATGGCTGGGAAGAATCAACATTGTTAAAAAGGTTCATACTACCCAAAGCAATCTACAGATTTAATGCCATCCCTATTAAAGCACCATTGTCATACTTTAAAGAACTTGAAAAAATAGTACTTCATTTTATATGGAATCAGGAAAAACCTCAAATAGCAAATACATTACTCATAAATAAGAACAAATTAGGAGGTTTCACATTACCAGACTTCAGGCTATACTATAAAACTGTAGTGATCAAGACAGCACCATACTGGCACAAAAACAGAGCAGTGGATTTATGGGACAGAATTGAGAACCAAGAGATGAACCCAGCTACTTACCATCATTTGATCTTCGACAACCCTATCAAAAATATTCAGTGAGTCCACCAATCACCCTCCCTCCACCGTTCCTCCCCCTCCCTTGCTGGTGGGTTCACACCTAGGCTGCATCTTGGAAGGGTGCAGGTGAAGTTTACTGAGTGTAGAGTATAAGGGTTTGAACACAATAATTAAGAAAATGCCATGAAGGCTATGTTAAGCAGTTTGGTGAAAATATTTCAGACTATATGGAACCAGCACATTGTACCTCATGATTGCATTATTGTACACAGCTATGATTTAATAAAAAAATAAAATAAAAAATATTCAGTTGAGGAAAGACTCCTTATTTAACAAATGGTGCTGGATGAACTGGCTGGTGACTGTAGAAGACTGAACCCCTACCTTTCACCATTAACAACAATTGATTCTCACTGGATAAAAGATTTAAACTTAAGACATGAAACTATAAAAATACTAGAAGAGAGTGTGGGGAAAACACTTGAAGAAATTGGCCTGGGATAATATTTTATGAGAAGTACTCCTTCCCCCTGGGCAATTGAAGCAACACCAAAAATACATCACTGGGATCTGATCAAACTAAAAAGCTTTTGCACAGCCAAGAGCACAGTAAGTAAAGCAAACAGACAACCTTCAGAATGGGGAAAGAGTTTTGCAGGTTATGCTTCCGACAAAGGTCTGATAAGTAGAATCTACAGAGAACTGAAACTAATAAATAAGAAAAGAACAAATAATCCCATTTCTATGTGGGCAAGAGACTTGATCAGAAACTTCTCTGATGAAGACAGGTGCATGGCCTACAAACACATGAAAAAATGCTCATCATCCTTAATCATCAGAGAAATGCAAATCAAAACCACTTTGAGATAGTATCTAACTCCAGTAAGATTAATCCACATCACAAAATCCCCAAACTACAGATGTTGGCATGGATGCAGAGAGAAGGGAACACTTCTACACTGCTGGTGGGAATGCAAGCTAATACGACCTTTTTGGAAAGAAGTTTGGAGAACACTCAAGGAGCTAAAAGTAGACCTGCAATTCCTCTACTAGATATATATCCAGATGATCAAAAATTGTTTTACAACAAAGACACTGGCACCAGAATGTTTATTGCAGCCCAATTCATAATAGTCAAGATATGGAAACAGCCCAAGTGCCCATCGACTCATGAATGGATTAACAAATTGTGGCATATGTACACCATGAAATACTGTGCAGCCATAAATATGATGGAGACTTCACATCTTTTATGTTTACCTGGAGGGAGCTAGAACATATTCCTCTTAGTAAAGTATCTCAAGAATGGAAAAAAAGTATCCAATGTACTCAATACTACTATAAAATCAATATATAATCACCTACACACTCACATGAATGGCAAAACATAACTATAGTCCAGAAAGTAGAAGGGAAGAAGAGGGGGGAATAGGGAGGAGGGAGGGCATTCAGGGGGACCTCACCTAATGTGCATGATGCAATGGTACATTTCAAAACTATTAAGAAATGAGTATAATTGTGATGGATGTCTTTCTTAGTTCAATGTAAGCATTTCACATTGTATACTAAAGCGGTACCCTGAACCCCGTACATGCATCAATGTACAAAGTTATGATTTAATAAAAAATTATTTTAAACAGTCATCATCAAACTTGCAAGATTTGAAGAAAGTAATTCTTCATTTTGTATGGAACCAGAAGAAACCCCGTATAGCCAAGGCGATTCCTAGTAATAAAAACATAGCCAGGGGTATCACCCCACCAGACTTTTGGCTACACTACAAGGCCACGTGATCAAAACAACATGATATTGGCACAAAAATAGAGAAATTGACATTTGGAACTAAATGGAAAACCATGAGATGAAGCTAACATCTTACAGCCATTTGATCTTTGATAAACCCAACAAGAACATACACTGGGGAAAAGAATCGCTGTTCAATAAATGGTGTTGGGAGAACATGTAAAAGGCTGAAACTGGACCCACACCTCTTACCACTTACAAAAATTGATTCAAGATGGATAAAAGCTTTAAATCTAAGGCATTAAACAATAATAATCTTAAAAATGTAGGGAAAAAAACTTGAAGATATCAGCCTGGGGAAAGATTTTTTTTTTTTAGGAGTCTCTGGGCCCTTAGTAGAGTGTAATGGCATGACAGCTCACAGAAACCTCAACTCTTGGACTTAAGCAATTCTCTTGCCTCAGCCTCTCAAGTAGCTGGGATTACAGGCACCTGCCACAATGCCCAGCTTTTTTTTTTTTTTTTTTAGAGATAAGGTCTCTCTGGCTCAGATGTCAAGAACTCTTTAGCTCAGGCAATCCACCCACTGTAGTCTCCTAGAGTGTGAGGATTACAGGCATGAGCCACCATTCCTGGCCTGGGGAAAGATTTTATGAAGAAGACTTCCATGGCAATTGCAACAACAAAAATAAACAAATGGGACTTAATTAAACTGAAAAGCTTCTGTACAGCTAAGGTAACAACAACCAGAGTAAATAGGTAATCTTAAGAATGGGAAAAGATATTTGCATATTATGAGTCAGACAAGAGCTTGGTAACTAAGATCTACAGAGAACTTAAATGAAGCAACAACAAAAAAAGACCCAACAATCCCATATATCACTGGGCAAGAGACATGAATAGAACTTTCTCTAAAGAAGACAGATGGGGCAGTGCCTGCGGCTCAGTGAGTAGGGCGCTGGCCCCATATAACGAGGATGGTGGGTTCAAACCCAGCACTGGTTAAACTGCAACAAAAAAATAGCTGAGCGTTGTGGTGGGCACCTGTAGTCCCAGCTACTCGGGAGGCTGAGGCAAGAGAATTGCCTAAGTCCAAGAGCTGGAGGTTGCCATGAGCTATGATGCCATGGCACTCTACTGAGGGTGACGTGAGACTCCATCTCTAAAAAGAAAAAAAGAAAGAAAGAAAAATACAGATGAATGGCCAACAAACATATGAAAATGCTCATTGTCCTGAATCATCAGAGAAATGCAAACCCAAACAACCCTGAGATATCACCTAACCCCAGTGAGAATGGCCCACATCACAAAGTCTCAAAGCTGCAGATGCTGGCCTGGATGTGGAGAGAAGGGAACACTTTCACACTGCTGGTGGGACTGCAAACTAATACAACCTTTTTGGAAGGAAGAATGAGAATCCTCAAAAAACTCAAATTAGACCTCCCATTTGATCCTGCAATCCCATTACTAGGCGTCTACCCAGAAGGAAAAAAAAAAAACTTTTATCATAAAAATATTCGCACTCGACTGTTTATCGCAGCTGAATTTACAATCACGAAAATGTGGAAACAGCCTAAATGCCCGCCAACCCAGGAATGGATTAACAAGCTATGGTATGTGTATTCCATGGAATACTATACAGCCACAAAAAAGATGGAGACGTTACATCTTTTGTATTAACCTGGATGGAAGTGGAATGCATTCTTTTTAGTAAAACATCACAAGAATGGAGAAGCAAGAATCCAATGTACTCAATTCTAATATTAAGGTAGTAGATGAGCTAATACAATGGGGTAGGGAATGAGGGAGCAGGGAGAGGGGAGGTGGGAGACAGAGGAGAGGTCATGGTGTATGGCACACACCATGTCTTAGGGGCAGAACACAATTATAAGAGGGACTTTATTTAACAAATGCAATCACTGTAACCTAATTCTTTGTATGCTCCATGAATCCCAAACAATAAAAATAAACAAATTAAACTAAATTAAAAACAACAGAGAAAAAGCTAAGTTGGGTCTAAATGTGAGGATTTCTTTCTGGATTCTCTATTATGTTCCATTGGTCATGTGTCTATTTTTATGCCAGTATCACACTATCTTAGCTACTAGAGCTTTGTAGTATAATTTAAAACTGGGGCGTATGATGCCTGCAGCTTTGTTCTTTTTGTCCAGGGATGAACTTTTATATGTGGTTCCCTATACATTTTAGGATTGTTTTTTCTATTTCTTTGAAGGATACCATTGGTATTTTAATAGGGAATACAATTTTAGTTCTGCCATTATAAGCACATGATATAGCTTTCCATTTTTTGTGTATCCTCTTCAATTTCTTTCCTCCGTGTTTTAGTTTTTCTTGTAAACAAATTGTACTCTTTGGTTAAATTTGTTTGTTTCGTGGTATTTTTATTTTTGTAGCTATGGTGAATGGGATTGCTTTCTTGATTTCTTTTTCAGATTGATTACTGTTAGCATATATATATGCTAGTGATTTTTGTTTCATTTTACTTTATTTTCACTATTTTACTATTTTTCATTTTTCATTTTACTTTATTTTACTATTTCGCTTTGTTTTATTTTTATTTTAAGATGAGGTCTTATTCTGTAGCCCATGCTAGGGAACAGTAGCATGGTTATCGTTAACTGTAGCCTGGGGCTCCTGGTCTCAAGCAATCTTCTTACTTCAGCCTCCTGAGTAGCTAGAATCATAGGTGCAAATACTCCGATTTTTTGTATACTAATTTTGTATCCTGCAACGTTACTGAACGCATTTATCAGTGCTAAGCGTTCTTTGGTAGAGACTAAAGAATTAAAATATATTTAGTTTTTTTAACTATAGAAACTCTTTTTCTAAGAGTTCTTTGGTAGAGGCTAAAGAACTAAAACTATATTTTGTTTTTCTAACTATAAGATCATGTTGTCTGCAAACAAGGATACTTTGACTTCATCTTTTCCGATTTAGATGCTTGTTATTTCTTTCTCTTGACCAATTGCTCTGACCAGGACTTCCCATACTATGTTGAATAGAAGTGGTGGAAACAGGGCATTTTTGTCTTGTTCCAGATCTTAGCGGAAAGCTTTTCCATTTTTCCCCATTTGGTAAGTATACTATCCTTAGCTGTAGGTTTGCCATGTAGAGTCTTTATTCCTTTTTTGTCTTGAAATGTGTTCCTTCTATACCAAACTAGTTGAGAGATTTTTTCATGAAAGAATGTTAAATTTTACCAAATGTTTTTGCAGCAATATTGAAATGGTTTGGTCCTTGATCCTGTCGGTGTGATGTATCATGTTTATTGATTTGTGTATGTTGAACCAACCATTTAAGTGAGTTGAATCTCACTTGATCATAGTGAATGATTTTTTAAATCTATTTTTGAATTTCATTAGCTAATATTCTATTAAGGATTTTTGCATCTTTGTTCATCAGGGATATTAGCCTATAGTTTTCATATCTTGATGTGCCATTATCTGGTTTTGGGCAATGTTGGACTTGTAGAATGAGTTTAATTTTCCCTTCTCTTCAATTTTTTTGAAGGGTTTTGAGTAGATTTGGTATAGTTCTTTAAATATTTAGTAGAATTCAGCAGTGTATCCATGAAGTTTCTGGCTTTTGTTTGTTAGGAGACATTTTATCACTATTTCAATCTTGTTGTTCATTATTGGTCTGTTCAGGTTTTCTGTTTTTTCGTAGTTCAATATGGGTAGGTTTTATGTGCCCGTGAATTCACGCATTTCTTCTAAGGCTTCCAATTTGTTATCCTACAGTTGTTAATAGTAGTCCTTAATGCTCCATTGTGTTTCTGTGGTATCAGTTGTAATGTTTCTTTTTTGTCTCTGATTTTGTATATTTCAGTTTTCTATCTTTTTTCATAGTCTAGCTAAAGGTTTAATAATTTTGTCTATCATTTCAAAAAATGAGATTTTTGTTTTGTTGATCTTTTGTATTTTTTTTTACTATCAATTTTATTTCTGTTCTGATCTTATTCTGCATCTATTGTATAAAATGTTCTTTAAAATGTCCGTTAGGTCTTATTTAGACTCTAGAGTATAGTTTAATACTAATTTTTCTTTGTTGATTTTCTGCCTGGAGGTGCGTCCATTGACAAAAGTGGAGTGTTGAAGTCACCTACTATAATTGCACAGCAGTCTACTTCTCCTTTTATACGTTTGGGCTTTCCAATCTTGGGTGAATAGATATTTACTATTAATATATTCTCTTATTGTACTGACCTCTTTATCATTATATAATAACCTTTTTGCCTCTTTTTATAGTTTGGAGCATAAAGTCTATTTTATATGACAGAAGTACAACTAATTATACTCTTTTTTGATTTCCATTTCCATGGAATATCTTTTTCCATCATCCTCACTTTCAGTTTATATATATCCTTATAGGCGAAGTGAGTTTCTTGTAAAGAGTATGTAGTTGGGTCTTGTTTTTAATCTATTCAGCCACTCTTTATCTTCTAATTAGAGAATTTAGTCGATTTACTTTCATTGTTATTATTGATAAAGACTGCTGACATTTTGTTATATATTTCTGGTTGTTGTGTAATTCCTCTCTTCCTTTCTTTCTGTCTTTCTTTGTGGATAAGTGATTTTTATCTTAGTATGTTCTAATTTGTTGCTTTTTATCTTTAGTGGATCGATTATAGGTCTTTTGCTTTATGGTTATCGAGAGGCTTACCGAAACTATTCTATAGGTATAATAAGTTATTTAAAATTAATACCAATTTAAACCTTGGTAACAAAGAAAGAAACCAACAAAACGACTGTATATGTTAACTGCCTTCTCCCCTCACCACATTTTGAATTTTGAACGTCATGATTTGCATTTTTATATTGCTTATCTCTTAAAAAATTGTGGCAAGTATTATTCTTAGTAGTTTTGTCTTTTAGTGAAGCTATAAGTAGTTTATTCACTGCAATCACAATATTAGCATCCTTGTCTTTTGGTTTGCAAAATTCCCTTTAGTATCTTTTGTAGGACAGATTTGGTAGTGATAAATTTCCTCAGCTTTTATTTGTCTGGGAAAGTCTTCCTTTCTCATTTATTTCTGAAAGATGGCTTTGCCGGACATAGTTTTCTTGCTTGGAAGTTCTTCCCTTCAGCACTCTTAATATATTGTTCTCTAGCCTATAAGGTATCTGCTGAGGAGTCTGCTGCCAGGTGTATGTTATTGGCTTCTTGGTTGCTCTCAGGATCCTCTCTTGGTATCTGACCTTTGAGAATTTGATTATAGTGTGTCTTGTGTATTCTCATTTGGGTCAAACCAATTGGTGACTTTTGACCTCCTGTACCTGGATATTGTTCTTGGCTCAGAGGTACACATTACCCAGCAGGTTCCTGCATAGACAGCAGGATTCCCAGCTGCAACAGGAGGGGCCAAAGATGAGACTTCATTCCCTAGGGATCTGTTGTGGAACAGAGGTTGAATGAGTCCTTCTGGGAGGCTCAGACTCCTGGACTGTGAGACATGGGGGAATCTCTCTCTGGGCACTTATGTGAGCAGCTCTGAGCTAGGACCTCAGCTGGGGGTCTGGAGTAAAACCACAGGGCAACTTTCATGCCATGGCTGAGACCAATGTCAGCAGGCAGATGAGCCTCTCCACCAAGGCACATGTGTGCATGGTTCCTACTGACCCCCCTGGCAGATAATTTTGTTTGCAGGGTCAAGACCAAATGAGTTTCACAAATTCCCACCTGAATCCTGTGGCTTCTGCAGAGAGATGTGTCTGTGGACTGAGCAGAATTCCTGTTGTCATGAGGGGCTTGAACAGGTGACCATCTTGATGTTGTCACCTCCAGCGTAAAAGTGTTTTCTAATTCAAGGCAGTGATCAGTGCTCAGAGGAGAGTCAGGCAAGAGAAGACAGGGACAAGGTCACTTAGCCAGAGGCCTTTCAGAGACGTGCCATGTGAGCAGGGAGACCTGCCTGGTCAAAAGAAGCCTGGAAAGATCCAGGGAGAGCATCCCAGGTGGAGGATGCAAGGGCCCAAAGCTGGGCTAAGCTTCATGATTGTGAGCAGCAGAATGAGGGCCCAAAGAGATGGGGAGTCCTGACCTCAGAACCAGTGGATGTCTCTGGCTACGTGTCAGATAGAATTCAAGTTGCTACTCAGCTGTCCTTGAAATTGGGCAATTATTCTGCATCAGCAGGAGGCCTGACATCATCACAAGGAGGGAGGCAGAAGTGGAGGCCAGACTGAGGCAGGTTGGGACTGCCAACCTCGTGGGTGGAGTGAGGGGACTTAAATTCAGGAATACAGGTGCCTGTCAAAGCCGGAAATGCAAAGAACTAGGTTCTCCCTGGAGCCTCTGGAAGGAGCAGGTCTTGCCGACACCATGCCTTCAGCCCAGGGAGACTCTTGTCTTACTATGACTTCCAGGACTGTGAGAACAGGTTTGGGTTGTTTTATGACACTAGTTTGTGGTGATGCGTTATAGCAGCCAGAGAAACTGGTACATTGTTCTAGAGAACTAGAAAGAACACCAGCACACTTCAGGCAACTACGTTCACCTCCCAGGGCCTCAGTTTCCACTTCTACAAGGAAGGAGGGTACCTGTTTAAAAATTGTTTCCCTTCACTCTCTCTTGGAAGTCACCAGGGAGCATAAGGATGCTGGTGGGGGTGTCGGGGTGGTGGACGTCACTTGGCTCAATGGGCCTGCCTTGGTTGCCATGATAATTATCTCTAGGCCTCATGGGGTTCTGGCATGGGTGGGCTCTTGTACTAGCATCTGGGGCTGGGGCATCTGCTGTCAGCAGGCTCTCTCAGAGAGGTTACACAGGCCCACCATTAGCTGCTGACTCCTGAGGCTTACAGCTCAGACCTCCCTCAAGTCCCGCCTCAGTTGTCCAACTGGCCCTTCCCATCTTCACTGAGGTGGCACACGCTAGGTCCTCCCCTTCAACCCTTTGCCAAAGGCATCCCATCATCCTTCCTCACTCATGTTCTCTCGTACTCCGGGCCAATCCCCAGACAATCTGATGGTGCAATCTTTACATAAACCCCTTCTCCTCCAGCCCTCCCACCCAGCCTGGCACCACATCTCATGCCAGGACTTCCTGAGCCACCTCTTCACGGCTGATTCCTGATTCTGCACATAAGTACATGGAGTCATCACACCTGCCTGCCTGGGGCTCCTGGTGGCCTCAGTGGTAACATCTGCACCCCTCTAACTCATTGTTCCTCCCTCAGCTGCCCCAGCTACCTTGCTGTTCCTCACATAAGCCAAGCTCACTTCCACCCCAGGGCCTTTGCACTTGCTGTGTCCTTTACCTGGGAACTCTTCTTCCAGCACCTGACAGATTCCCCAGACTCCTTCCTTCAGAGAGAGAGAAACTGAGCTCACACATGAGAGACCCCTAGTCTCCCTTAAGGAAGGCGCTAATCTCATTCAAGAGGGCTCCACTTTTATGACATAATCACCTTCCAAAGGCTCCACTTCCTAACACTAGGGATTAAGAGTCAAATAAATGAATGGGGGGGCACATACTTCCACTCCATAGCAGATGACTTTCTTGTGAAGAGCAAGCCACTTTGCCTCTCTGAGCTCAGTTTCCCCCACCCACAAGATGAAGACAGCAGTGGTTCTTACCCACAGGGGTTGCACATGAGAATCAAATAAAATAATACCCAAGTGCTGGGCAGGGTGCTTTCCCAGAGGGCAGCTATCAGTGGTGGGCAATGCCAATAATTTTTACTGTTTTAGTTTGCTCCGAATGTCAATAAATAAGCGGGAAGCATCAGAATCACTCTTCTCATCCCCAAATTCCAATTACAAATACCTCAAACAGGAATTTTTTGTTGTCCTAAGAATCACTTGGGCTTGGGCAAATAAATATATAAAGTCTAGGAAGCTCAATGAAGGATGATTTCAGATAAAAAATAAATGGTCCTGTGCAATACTTAGGACATAGTTATACTAAGAAAATTATTCACGGTTTATACGAAATTCTCATTTATCTGGATATCCTGTGCTTTTATTTACTAAATCTGAAGACCCCCTGCCAGCTCAGAACCCCCTAGGAGGTGGTGGTAATGGGGTTCTCTATGGGTTTCTGCTGGCTACAGAATGCCCCACGGTTGCTTGGTTCGTGGCTCTGGTCCCAGGCAGGGATGTGATTTGGGTGGTGGCCACTGGGTGGCACCATTGTGCTGTAGATGGCCCTGCCCCAAGGCTTCTGCTCCTTGGCTCTGTGGCCCAGGGCGCGGCACCCTCTCTGGGCACCGCAGAGCCAGGTGGTGGGGGCACAACTACCTGGCTCTCCTGCTGCAGCGCACCTCACCTGTGTGGGGGCAGATGTGGTTCCCGCGCCTGCCAGGTCAGATTCGGGCATCTGTGCTGTGGGGGTGCTGTGGAGGGCACAGTCTTGTGGCTCTTTTTCTGTCCCTGCCTCCTGTCCCCTTGCCAATGTGTCCCAAGGCTGTCTGCCTAGGGGTCTGTCTCCACCCAGCCACCATGCACCTCACCCCTGCCATATGGCTTCCCTGCCTGTACCCTGGGTAGTTCCTGTCCATCCTCATTCAAAGGAACCAGGAGGGCGGCCCTCAGGCCAGGGATGGCTCTCATGAGGTGACCAAGCCTGGCCCGGAGCCTGTAAAATGTTCCCTAATGGGACTGGGCCAGGGCTGATGACCGCGAGGGCACAGAGGGCCTGGAGTGCAGGGTCTCCTGAAGGACCCTCACTCCACCCAAGTCCCCTGCTGATAGTGCTGAAGTACAGACTGTGTCCTGGGGACACTGAGAGGCCTTCACGGGAGTGACTCATTTGGCTCTTACAGCAAACGTGAGGCCAGTACTGGTGTCTCCATTTCACACCTCAGAAACCAAGGCTGTGAGCGCCCAGTTGCTTCCCAGGCCTCCCGTCTGCAGGTGGCTGAGCTGAGGACAGATGAAGAAATAGATGAGTGGCATTGTCTGCACTTCTCAGCCTGGGCAGAGGACACTTGACTGAGACCTGGCAAATGACCGAGGACTTGGTTTCCCTCTGCCCAGCTGCAAGGAAATGAGCTGTGTCTGGACTCAGGGCACTGTGACATGCTGGGAAGGGAGTTACCCAGCAGTATTTCTCAGCAGGCCTCCAAAGTGTGTCCCTCCTGGGCCAGATGCCAGGGCTAGGCTCCATGTGTACCCCACATCTGAGGGTCCCGCAGGGCACACACACCCCCAGAGGCCATTTCCCCTCCCCGCACCCCACAGAAGGGTCCCACCCCTCAGGGAGCTCCAGGAGGCCTGACAGTAGAGCCTGACACCCTCCAGCCAGCCTTCATAGCACCTGCCTGCTACTCCACTAACCACTCACTTCCTTAATGGAATGTCAAAGGCAGAGACCTCAAGAGCCAGGATGAATAAAACAGGGCTGGGCTGTCCATCCTCAAACCAGAGGAAGAACTGCTGTGAGGACTTCACCCTCCTCTGGAAGCTGAACAAGGCATCAGCTCCCAGAAAGGGAGCAGTGGTTGGCGCACTGGTGGGGGCCCTTGGCTGGAGACAGCCGAGGGGCTGAGCACCATCCTTACAACTTGGAAGCCCAGGTTGCTCTTTACGCCCCAGGGGGCATGCTTGGCTGGTAAATAGTAACAAGGGTCAGAGGGGCTCCTGACCCTTAAAGGACACCTGCTCCCTGACCCTTCCCACTCTGGCCACAGCTCTCCAGGTCCCAGGGTGCCTGAACCCGGCAGAAACCCCTTGGAGGCAGCTGTCCCATGCTGATAGCCAGGGGCCTGCACAGGCTGCACCACTACAGGTCATCAAGGAGCTGGGATGGACGAGGTGAACTCAGCAGGCATCTGGGCAGAGGCAGGGTGGGCGCTGCTCCCTGTGCAGCTCCAAGCCACTATGGTGCCTCAACTGCAGGCTGATGGCCTTGGGTGTGCAGCTGTGTAGACATGAGCAGCCATGGTAAGCTGCCAGGCATGTGTCCACGTGGTCAGGTGTGCACCAAACTGGAGCCCCCAGTGTGCCCCCACAGCTCTGCTCCTTGCCTCCCAGGCCCCCTTCTTCCGTCCCCATCCCTCAGTGTTCTTCCCATCTTACTCATCCAAACCCTGATCATCAGTACCAGACAAGGTCATTAAGCCCTCCTGGCCCCACATTCCTTCCCTAAGGATCCTGGCTGCCCTATCTCCCTCTTTGCCCGGGTCTTTGTCCCCACCACTCCTGGGGCCTCTGCTGCAGGGTCACTGGTGCCCCACAGGCCCAGCACTCAGCAGGGTCCCCACCCACATTCGCCCAATGGATGGAAGAGGCAACCACGGGTGTCACTGCAGGTGTCTCTGGTCCCTCAGGTCCGTCTCTGGCGGCAGCAGTGGCCCTGAGTAGACACCCAGGAAGACCCTGTACAGCAGGACACGGCTGCCCATCTGACCCCTGACGTCCCAACAATGAAGCAAATAGGGTGCCACAGCTCACCTCAGGTGTTGGCTGTGCCGGGGGTCTCTCTAAGCCTGCCCTGTGTCATTTCACCAGATCCTGCACCCAAGGGAGCCTGGTGCATTATCCCTGTCTCGCAGACGCAGCCAGCTGAGGCCCAGTGTGCGAAGGCAGCAGCTGGCCCAAGTCACAGGATTTTACCTGGCCTGGTCTGGGAGCTGGCCATGGGGAATCCAGGACCCCAATCTTGTCCCCTTCCTAGAAAGCCCTCCAGTGAGATGGCAAATGAGGTGCAGCCTGGCTGCTGTTAAATACCAAGTGAAAACCATCAGTCCTTCCAAAACGTGAACACAGAGACTCTTTGGTTAGCGACGATGGCTGCTTTGGGGGAGGTGCTTATCAGGTGCTGTGCTCCCAGGATAGAGCCCAGCTGCACCCGAGAAAACGGGAGCTTCATATATGTGAAAAGGGGTTAGAGTGAAGAAGGGGCAGAGACAGCCTGAAATCCCCTGGGTGTGGCAGGGAGGACACAGTCATTGACACACACAGGGTGAAGCTGACCTGGAGTCCTTGGGGTGGAGGGGAGCAGGGCAGCAGAGGGGGTGCAGAGACCCTGCACTTGGGAAGCTGAGATGCAAATGGACTCTCAGGGGCCAGGAGACGTCAGAAGCTGCTCTGAGGGCTCACGGTCATACTGATGGTAACACCCACGTTGGGCTGGAGACTGGGCGGCTGCTCCCACTCATTGTCCTCAGTCATGGGCACAAGTGGGAGTCAAACTTTCTGAAAAAGCATCTGAAACAGCTCTCCTTACTATCTGGTAAAGCGCAACATCTGGTGTTGCCTTGCTGTGAAACAGTCTTTCCAGGCTCAGCGCCCGTCGCTCAGTGGTTAGGGCACTGGCCACATACACTGAGGCTGGAGGGTTCAAACCTGGCCCAGGCCTGCTAAACAACAACTACAAAAAAATAATAATAATAAGTAAGTCCCAGCTACTTGGGAGGCTGAGGCAAGAGAATCACTTAAATCCAAGAGTTTGAGGTTGCTGTGAGCTATGACGCCACAGCACTCTACTGAGGGCGACATACTGAGACTGTCTCAAAAAAAAAAAAAAAAAAAGAGGCTTTCCGGGTGACTAACAGGCTCTTGGTCAGTCTGGGACCTTGTGTTCACAGGGCACGTATTAACCTATGCACCCGTGAACCCAGCGTGACAGCACAAGTTCCTAGGTGTTCTGAGGTGCAGTTGAAGCTCCATATATTCCACTGAATGGGCGTTCCAAAGTATAGTCAAATGGTCCCCTTTTCTCAGACACTGAAGCAGTTTCCAGTTTCTTGCTGTATAAGTGACAAGGCTGTAGGGATCTCTGGTAGAGCCTGGCCTGTCCCTCGGTGATTGCCAGCAGTTGAGCCTACGACATTTTTGAGGCACTGATGCTTTGTAACAAGGCACTTCTCAAAGAGGGAGCAGGTGGTGCCCCCACAGGTGGGCTGTGAAGGTTACCCCCAGCCCCATCAGCACCACGTGTGGCTGCATTGTAAGTAATGGGTGGAAAGTGGCTCTGATTTCTGCCTCTGTGCCTGACTTGACCATTCGGCAGACACTTGTGAAGCAGCATTTTGGTCCTGGCAGGCAGGGTATCAGCTCCGTGGAGCCAGTGCCCCTACAGTCTCTGGATAGAGGAGTCTGTACCAGGTTTCTCCCAGGTGGCTCCCTGGCTTGGGGCAGCATCAGTCCAACCTTCCCACAGGCTTCTTCCATGTCTTCCTAGGCCCCAGTCTGTTCCTTTTGTGAAGACACCACTCATGTTGGAATAGGGACCACCTGACTCCGGTAGGACCCTGTTTCCAAGGTTACATTCTGAGGCACTGGAGATTAGAATTTCAACATACAAATTTGGGGGCCATAATTCAGACCATAGCAGACATTCCATTCCTGACCTATTAGAAGACACCCTTTTACTTGGAGATGTGCCCGCGAGGTGCATAGATTTTCTTTGGCAACCAGTGTCAGTGGTAGAGAGAGAGGTCCCCAGAGACGCACCAATGTGCGTTAGAAGGAAAGGCCTTGGTGGGAAAGGTCGGTAAGTTCCGTACAGTTGGGGGTGGATTTCTTTTGGGGGGGGGGACAAGAGAGAGAAAGGATCAATGCAGAGTGAGCGTGTGGCTTTTTAAGTTCTGTTCTCCTTGGCACAGTGCAAGTTCAGCAAACCACTTAAAATCCCCATTAAGCTGACAAGTGTGCTCAGAAATAGAAAAATGATTTTTTTATGGCATTTACTGGTCAGACATACCCACTCAGCTGAGAAAACAATACCTCACTAGGAATGCGATCTGACTTGGGTGTCCCCCTAGTGTTTTGCCATGTCGAGAATCACACCCTCTTCAGGCCATTACCAAGAGTGGGACTCAGGGAACCTTTGTTGCATGAATGAATGAATGAATGAATGAAGGTGTGTGGTCCAAACAGGCTCAGACCCTGTGGGGACAGGACTGGTCAGCTGCTACATCATTCGTTCCTGGGAGCACTGGACAACTGCATCAGAAAGGATAAACAGCTAGGGGTATCTCCGCATGTTGACACCGTGGGGAGTAATGGGTCCCTTTTTCTGCTTTTCCACCAACATCTTCTATAGAACCAGGGCACAACCAGAGGAAAGGACTAGAGAAGAGGCCAAAGTGTCCCATCCCTGGAGGGATCAAAGAAAAAAGGTCCAGGGGGCAGGGTGGCTGCTTGTGCATATCTGAAGGGCTGAGGTATGGGGGCGGATACCAGGCCTGTCACATACTTCTCTATCTCAGGATAGCTAGAACTAGCATGTGGATGTCCTAGCCAGGTAGATAACGGTCAGCTGTCCAGGTGTGGGAGAGGAAGTTAGTGAGCTCACCGTCCCCAGAGCCATGCACGCTGAGTCTGATCAGCCATCAGCTAGGAATACTGTGAAAAGCACTGACAGATACAAGGCTGAACTCGGGCCTCTCAGCCCCAGCAGGGAAGCTCGGCCCTGTTGACTACGTGGCTACTTTCACTTTCCCCCTGGATACTCACAGCCATGCTGGTGTCGTGTTTCCTATTTTATAGAAAAGAAAGCTGGGTTTCCAAGCAGGGGGCAAAGGTCCCCTTGGGGAGCCCAGCACCCCACCCACTTGGGCCTCCTGTCCCCCTGGTCAGAGAGCCTGGGTGGAGGCGCAGCAGGAGCTCGGCGAGGAGGCAGAGCGGCCTCCGTGAGCTGGAAGCAAGGTGCAGACATCCCAGGAATGATGATTGCTTCAGCCTGCCCAGCGTAGCAGCAGCCTAATCGTGCCCCTGCCAGCATCCCTGCCAGCACATCCTTCCCTCTGTCCCTCTCGGTGTGCAGTGGAGAGGTCTGGGCTCTTGATTAGCCACTGGCCTCCACTCTCCTGGGGTGGTGAGGTCATGGGGCTGCGTCTATCCTCCCTGTCAGCTCCCCCAAATGTAATGGGGAACAGATGCTCCCCAAGGGGCCCAAATGGGGGAGCAAATGACGCCAGCTGCCTATGGGTGCCAGCA
Organism: Nycticebus coucang; assembly: GCF_027406575.1. Taxonomy (NCBI): domain Eukaryota; kingdom Metazoa; phylum Chordata; class Mammalia; order Primates; family Lorisidae; genus Nycticebus; species Nycticebus coucang. The sequence goes on from NC_069796.1 coordinate 85,246,727, forward strand.
GGTGAACTTGGATCTCTAGGCAAGATAATTCTGCCACATTCCAGAACTTTCCATATGCCAAGCACCCTGTAAGGCCTCAAGGCTAGACACGTCTGACCTCCCCAATAGCTTAGCAAGGAGACACCACATCCCACTTGCAGGCCAGGGAATGGGCACGTGGAGAGCGTAGGAGGCTGATTCTGTGACACAGGATAAGGCTGAACATGGCCCACAGGTCTGAGGCCAGTGCCAGCTACTCCTGTGGCTCTCAGTAACCCCTCCCAATGTCACATGCTGAGTCAAGTCCTGACCACATGTCCAGTAATGTAGCTATCTGCAGCCACCGAAATGTAAGACCCAATCTGTCCTGACTGGCCGGCCACAAGGCAATGACTGACCAGAGGAACCGAAGCCGGGTGTCTCCAGGAATCTGACAGTGGCCACTTTCCTTTTTTTCTTCTTTTCCCTTTCACAGCAATATCCCCTGCCACAGAGCAGAGTAGAGAGGGGAGCCCAATGTGTAGGGACCTCCCAGGGCCTCCTCTGAGCCAGCAGGAGGAGCCTCACTTCCACCCAGTGCACTCAATGCTTACTAAGCACCTGTCCTCCTTGTGAGTCAAGGTGGGACATGCTGAGAGTGACTGGTAGATAGAGGCTAGGGAGTAGTATGCAGGGCTGGGGAGGAGGACCTCACACCTTAAATAGGGTGACCAAGGCGGGGGGTATTTGGACTAAAACCTAAGTGGGAGATGGAAGCAAAGAGCCTCAGGCAGACAGAGGGAACAGCCATGCCAAGGCCCCATGAGGGAGGGTGCCTGGCATGCTTGAGGAATAGCCAGGAGATGTGTTCCCTCTCCCCCTCCAGATGTTTCCTGGGGCTGCTGTAACAAAGCACCACCATCACGGGACTTCAAACAATAGACATTCTCCTTCCCAGTTCTGGAGGCCAGAAGTCCAAGTCAGTGTCGCAGGGCTACGTTCCCTCCAGAGGCTCTCAGGAAGAATCTGCTCTCTACGTTCCAGCTTCTGGTGGCTCCAGATGTCCTTGGCTGGTGGCAGCATCACTCCAACCTCACCTGCTGTGGTCACATGGCCTCATCTCTATGTCTCCATCTCCCTCCGCCTCTCTTATGTGGGCACTTATGAATGTTTGAGGATATTTTGAATGTTTGAGGATAATTTCTCCATCTCAAGATCCAAATAAGGCAGTGTTTGCAAGTCCAGAGAGTAGGACATGGTCATCTTTGAGAGGACTGTTTTTCAGATGACCAGCCCCCTGGGGCAGGGCTGTCGAGCCCCGGCGTGGAAGCAGCAGGTTCCCAGTGAGCCTGGGGAGTGGGTTGGTGAATCAGTGGCTGCGTGGCACAGCCCACTTACACCACATGGCAGGGCGGCAAAGGTAGGAGAGCGCCAAGCCCTCAACCCCACGTGACCATGACACCTGTGTTGGGGACTGCCCACTCTACAGACCATTCTACTCTGTTACGAGGCCCCCAGGGGCCGTCTGTTCTCTCTGTGCCCCTTTCCTCAGCTCCAAAAGGCACCAAGTTGGGCTATGTCAGCAGGGCAGGCAGAACGTCCCACTAAAGGATGCTGGCTACAGGCCACTGCTGGATGGGAGGCCCAGGGGACAAGCAGGAGCCAGGTCACCCTGGGCTGTGTCCTCAGGGGGAGAAGATAATCGTGACCAGGGGCAAGAAATGTCTAGCAAAGCTTCTCAACTGAAGTGGGGATAAACAGGCCAGGCATCTCGCGGCCAGACTCAGAAACAATCTGGGGGCCTCTCCAGGAAAAACAAATTCTGAGTGCAAAATTAACAACAACGATGAATGCTTACTCATAAGGAGAAAGAATCACAAAATGTGATGCCTTCTTGAAAATTGACAAATAGCATGGACATTGCAAAATTCAGGGAAAGAACATGTGGTTTCAATTACCTGCCCGCTAATAATAAAAACAATGTTTTTCATACTCTTTTCCTACACATTTAATCTGTCTGTTCATTTATTGCCTCTTCACACGACAATGCCGTAACATCAGTCTATACAAAGATTAGGAGGATAATCCCACCTTCACTCTATCATGTTAGATTTAAATTGAATTTGGTTATTGGTGGCTTTAAAAAATTGTTCAGTTTTGTTTTTAGCTTTATAACTCATTACTAATAATTCCACCAAAAAACGTTATGTCTTTTCCAGTGTCGTCATTATTAACCGGATCATTCACAAATCCAAGAGCCGTTTGTTGCTTTTATTGAAAACATACGTCTCCTGAAGACTGCTCCAGGCACAGCCCGAGCGCTCCTTTTTACAATTTGCTTCTCAAAGTCAAAGTGGCTTTTTTAAGCTTCCTCGTTCAACCTTTCCTGCCTTTATCTCACATTCTGGCCATTTTATCTGATTTTTTTTTCTGGGCTCCTTAAGAGATAAATTTAAAGTTGACAATCAAGCACCTTTGATGTCAGCTGAATCGGGAGTCTGCGAGTCCTCACTAGCTATATTGAAACGCCCCCAACTGTCTTGACAAATTATAGTTTAAAGGGCAACTGTGAAGAAACACCTCGCTTCTTGTTTGTATCTGTGGGCGTCTCCGGAGTGTTCAAGTCCTCGGCACGTCACAGTCCGAGCAGCTTTGTATCCAGCAGAGCCTCCTGCCCACTCGTGTCTTTCAGGAGCTGCCCTGCGCTCCACCTCAGTGACAGCCCGGCCTGCCCAAAGGGCGCCCCTCCTCCCTTACTGACGTTTCTCAGGAGCATCCGGCCATGTTCCTCACTTCCCTCCCCAACCGCTCGCCTGATGCCAAGTGCTGCCCAACTCTCTGTATTTGCCCCAGATGGCTTCACTTTGCTGATAAATAAATGGTTTTCATTGGCAGAGCCTCTACAGTCACTCACAGCACCCTCTGTAGGACAACACACTGTCCCCTCTGTGCAGCGGCCAGGCCCTGAGCTCACAGTTTACCCCCGGCCCCCCTACAGACCAGGAGGAACAGCGGGAGCACTTGGGCACCCCGACCCGGGCAGAGGAACCACGGGCTGAGTCTCTGCTGCTGGAGGGGTCTCAGGCAGAGGCCCCTGTGTCCTGGGGGAGGCAGCCTGAGCGGGACTTCTCTACGGAAGGAGGAGGAAGAAGCCCCCTGGCATGATGAAGGAACACAGGAGGGAGGTGGCCCCCCCAGGCAGCTTACCTAACCTCTCCGTGCTCATGGTCCTCGGGTATGAAATGATACCAAGAGCCTGGCAAGGTGCAGCCCCAGGGAGAGGATAGCGTGGGTGGCTGGCACCCTTGCAGGGTTGGCCACAAACAGGAGGCTACTGTTTTGAGTCCGAGGATCTCCCATAAATAACAGAGTAGGAGTAGGCTCCTTACATTTGGCCAGGATGGTGCAACTGCCCGCCAGCCTAATCATGGGGTGCATGTGGCTGCTGCCCTCCTGCAGCCCAGTGGGGCTAGGACCAGCTGAGTTCCATTCTTCCCCGTAACCACTTGAAGATGCTGTGTCTGGAGCTCTGCTCAGCTTCTCAGGAGCACCAAGCCCAGCCCTGTGCTCCCACCTGCTCTTGACTTGGCTATCTCCAGGACACAGGAGGAAAGGCAGGGCAGGGCTGGACACACCCTCACCATCAGACTCCGAGGGACAATTCAGCAGCCTCCAGAGCCCTGGCTACAGATCACCTGAACTGTCAGCTCCAACCAGTTGGAAAGTTAAGTCTGGGGATGCCACAGTCAGAAGAGGCCTCGTCCCTGTCTCCCACCCCATCTCTGAGGAGGATTGTCACTGGTCCTGGGCACAGCCAGGTCCCCACACAGGATAAATGGACCCCAATGTCACCATCCATCACCATCCATCATCCAACTGCAGTCCCCTGAGATGTGTACATCCTAAGCCCTGGAACTGTGCATATATACCTCTCGTGGTGAAAAGGACTTTGAAGGTGTGACTAAGTTAAGGATTTAGGACAAGGGGATTATCCCAGATTGTCCAGATGGTCCCCCAGGTGATCACCAGGGTCCCCATCAGAAGGAGGCAGAGGCTAAATCAGAGAGCAGATGTGAGGACAACAGCAGAGGTCACAGGAGAGAGGACGCTGCCCTGCGCACTCCAGGGGAGGCTGGGCCACAAGCCTGGGAGCACCCGTGCCACTGGAAGCTGCCAAAGCCAAGGAAACATTCTCTCCTGGAGCCTCCAGAATTGCCCTGCCAATACCTTGGTTTGAGGGCTTCTGGTATCCAGACTTGTGAGCCACAGCTGGCAGACCCAGAAAGGCACCTTCACTCTGGGCTTTTATACCCTGGGGAGCTGGGATCACTGGGCTAAAATGTTGCAGGACATCTGGGTCTAGGAGAGACAGGAACAGAGCCTGAGCTGTCCCAGACGGTTCCTCCCTGTCTCCTGCTGCCACATTCCAGCACATTCAACCCATATTCTGCAAACTGCAGGTGAGAAAAAGGGAAAGCTGGGCTGGCCACGGTCATCCTGGGATCTGTGGTGCACCAACAAGAAGACTCGTGCCTTGCCTTTGGAGCATGTGGTCTGATTAGCAGTCACGACCTACTCCACTGAGTAGTTAGATAATCTCCCAAGAGATGGCCTTTTTAAACAGGAAAGAACCAACAGTGATTGAATGCAGGCGTTGTGCCAGTGGCCAGCCTGGGGACAGAATACATACTTTCTCTTCAACTCTTGGCCCAACCCTGGGGACTTTGGCTGCTCCCCCCTCACACTGTCCCCTCACCTGTGTCCAGCCCCAGCACCTCTTCTTTCTGTATGTTTCTTCTCTCCAGCTTGCATTTATTATGAAAGAACCTTCCCCTCATGGTTTAGATGACATCTCCTAGGACCAGGATGGATCAGCTCACTGCCCCCCAAGCCCACCTACCTGTCTGTCTGGGGACCTGGGCTGCAGCTTCTAGCAGCCTGGCTCTGGCCACCTCGCATACCCCAGGGGCCTGCAGGGGAGCAGCATCAGTGGCTGCCTCCAGCCTGAGCTGGCAGGTGCAGAAAGCCGTGTGAGGGCCTTACCTGAGCTAAGACCCTGCGCCAATGCACAAAAACTGCTTAGGGAGCACAGGGACCTGCTCACACTCCACTGCTGAGGAGGCAAATCAGGACCAAGAGGGGACACCTGATGTGATCCCTGAGGAGTCTGTGCCCCAAGTACAAATGGGTTTGAACTTGCCCCCAAAGTCACAGGGAGAGCTCAGGAGTTTGCCCTGTAGAGTCTGCCGCGTAAGAAATGATTTTAGCAAATTCCCCTGGCTGCAGAGGGGACGGTCACCGTGTGGGCAGCCCAGTAAAGAGGCTGTCACTGATCTCTATCATCTCCCTTATGCCAGGCACAGTGCTCGGGATACTGGGGGGCCCAAGCAGGCACTGTCCCCATCCCTTTGAGATTTAGAGTCTAGGAGGGGCGTCAGATGTTGATCAAATAACACACAAACACTTGTATATGACTACATCAGTGGCAAGTGTTCCGGACCATGAGAAAGGTTCAGGAAGGCTTCCTGGAGGTGGTGACCAAGGAGCAGAGGTCAGCAGAATATGTAGGACCATGGTGAGGGGAAAGCCATAGAAGAAAATCCTAAGGAAAACCCACAACCAGATGGGTGCTGCCGGCGGGGTGTGGAGGGATGTGCTGTTTGTCTTCACAAACCCCCGGTGCCAGGGTAAACCACACAAGGCATACTTTGATGACCAGGGAAGGAGGGAGGGTGGGAGGCAGGGCACAGGTGCCCAGCACACTGGGGAGGGATGACAGTGCAGCAGCTGTGACTGGAAGCCGCATGTGAGCCCCGGAGCCCCCCGTGGCAGGTGTCCCAAGGCAGGGCAAAGGCTACTCCTCAGCCACCCTGCCCAGTTCTAGCAGATTCCTTTGCAACCGACATGGGCTGGTCTCTCGGAGCCTCTGTGGGAGCACAGAGGTGTGGGAATAATTAGGATCAGCCTCTCAGGTGTTAACCTCAAGACAGGCAGCCCTGGCTCTCACCCCAGACTCCTCTTGGCATCAGACAAAGAACAAACACAGCCCGTGAGAGACACACCCTAGACCCCCAGGTACTTCAGACAGTGCCGCCCAGTGGCCTCCAAACACTCAGGTGGGCACCACAGCCAGCCAGGCACATATTGGTGCAAGATGCGCCTGCTGGCCTCGGGAGCTGTAGGGCCCTGCTGGAGCAGGCGGAGAGCAGGGCTGTCTCACATCCCTGCAAGATGTCGGGGGAGAGGACGGGTGGTGGAAGCCAAAGAGGGCAGGACCAGGGAGAGGAATGTACTGTGGATCCCAGGGCTGCCTGAGCCCCAATTTCTCAGCCACTGTGGCCCCTGGGCTGGGGGCAGTGGTCTAAAGGAGGATGTCTCTGCACCTGTCCCGTAAGGATGCACCAGGCCTTGTAGTCCTGGCACAGTGGGCTCTCACGGAGAAGCTACGAGTGGAAAAGCAAGTGGCAGGATAATTATTGAGTCACCTGATGCATGGAGAACTGGCCACTTCCCACAAGGTGGTGGATGAGCCCTGTGTCACAGGCAGGGCCCTATGCCCCCATGTGGGCGGCTTTATGAAATGCCATCTCTGAGTCCTCCCACACACATTCAGTCCCCAGTATGGCAGCCCGGCAGCCGGGCTCCTAGTCATACCACCTGCCCTAAATCCTGCCTGGCCACCCCCTGGCTATGTCACCTTGGGCCAGACAGCATGACCCAGCATGAACAGGCCTTCTCCACACTGCAGTTGATGGAGAAATGAAACCATTCTCTATGTTTGTTCCAGAAAGCTCTCCTTTTTCTGGCTTTTGAATTGTTCTGGGGAAAGTGCTCAGGTTTTTATTTTTTCTGTGATCTCTTCCCCACCACCACCTAGCAGGGGCAGCCAAAAGTTTATTGGGAGAGCAGGTATGGGACCGGAGTCCTGCTGGAAGGGATAGTGGCAAATTCCCCCAGAGAGACTATAGCTCTGGCCAGGAGGGCCCCAGGGCCAGGAAAGGCTCCGGGACCTCAGGGCAATGCTCCCCGCTAAGAGGAAGGAAGGACTGTGTGTCCATTTCATGGGACACAGAACTGAGACTCAGGAACATGGAAGAATAACCAGCTCCCTGACTTTAATGTTCTGCCTTGTCACTAGGCTTCTGCTGACTCAACCCTAGACTGGACCTCTGCCCTCACCCCAAACCCCTATAAGAGGGTTCCAGACGAGGAAACTGGAAGGAGAAGTTTAAGGACTTCAACTTGCTGGGTGAGGGGTGCCACAACAAATTGACATAAATACTTAAAACGGCAGAACTAGATTCTCACAGTTCTGGGGGCCAGGAGTCCTAACCCTAACTAACCCTAACCTCAACCCTAACTCTAACCTTAACCCTAACCCTAACTAACCCTAAGTGGGGCTGGGCAGTGCTGTGTCCTCTGAGGTCTGAGGCGAGCGGGGGCTCCTGCCTGCCTTGTCCCATGTCTGGTGGCTCTAGTGCTCTCAGGCTTACAGCTGCATCACTCCAGTCTCTGCCTCTTCTTCAATGTCCTCCTCTTCTCTCTGTGTCTCTCCTCTGTGTGTCTAAAGACACTGTCATTGACCTTAGGACCCACTTGGGTAATCCAGGATGGTCTCACCTCAAGATCATTACGTTAGCCAGGCGTGGTGGCTCACACCTGTAATCTTAGCACTCGGGGAGGCTGAGGTGGGTGAATCACTTGAGCTCAGGAGTTTGAGACCTGCCTGAGCAAGAGCAAGACCCTGTCTCTAAAAATAGCCAGGTATTGTGATGGTTGCCTGTAGTCTCAGCTACTTGGGAGGCTGAGGCAAGAGGATCGCTTGAACCCAGGGGTTTGAGGTTGCTGTGAGCTATGATGCTATAAGGGCAAATAAATGAACTCTGTTTCAAAAAACAAAAATGACCCTTAATTAACTTGAAGACCCCTTTTCCAAATAACAGCATAGATTCACAGGTTCTAGTGGTTACGGCAGGGACATATTTGAGGGACACACCCACCTGGCTGAAAAAGAACTTGGATGGGGTGGGGCCAGCCTTTTGCTCTCTACCTGGGCACAGAAGGGATGTACCAAAGAAGAGTCCCTGGGACTGTGGCCTGTGTCCTCTGGGTGTGCGTGATTATGTAACACACCCCTCTTCAACGCAGCTCTCCAGGGAAAGGGGCAGAGGTGGGAAATTAAATCTGCCCAAAGTTAGGCAAAGAATGACCTCTACCCATGTTTTCAAAGTAGATTCAGAGGCAGTGCTATCACCCAAGGTCTCCTCGCTCACAGTCACTGGCCATGGAGGGCAGCCAGACAGGGCCTCTCGGAATCCATTCTCCGGCACAGAGACTATGAGAGGGGATGGCAAGGGTCACTCAGGAAGCCCTCACCCCCTACCAACGGCATCACCCCTAGGTCCCTGCCGCTTTATCCACTGAGCTGTACACCTTGTTTTGTTTCCCTGAGTCCTTCCCTGCTGTTTTTGGCTAATTTTGACATTGCCGCTGTGCAGACAACTTGCAGTTGGCTATCTGGTGATACAGGAAAGCATGAGGTTTTCCAAACAGGGACAGGAGGGAGGGAGGCCGAATGGAAGGACTCTTCCAAACCAGTGAGTGAGGCATGGAACTCACTGTAGAAATACTTTGGCCGTGAATGTCACTTTTGCCCAGCTGCCATCATTGCAAACCCTCAAACCGCACCAGGCTGTTCCTCAAAATGTAAAACATAAAATTATCGTATAACCCAACAACGCTTCCCCTAGGTGTATACCCTAGCAATTTGGAACCATGTGTTTAAACAAACACTTGTACACAAATGTTTGCAGCAGCACTGTTCACAGTATCCAAAAGGTGGAAACACCATGTGCCCATCAGCAGAACAATGAATAAACAGTGTGATCTGCCCATACGAGGGACACAGGCGGGGCTGGCCCAGTGGCCCAGTGTGGAAAGCCATAGTCTAAGAGGAAAGAAGGGCACCTTTGGGTGGTGGGGGCAGGGCAGTCTGATGGAGTGGGGGTGCAGCAGGTGTGGTGGTAACTGTGGCCCAGTATGACATGTCCACTCCAGCAGGGCGAGAGCAGTGTCAAAGTATGGGGTGGCAAAGCTGACAACTCAGCATAGGGGTCAGGGCCCAAAAGGAGTGACCAAAGACCCCTGCAGTGGGACAGCCCAGTGTGAGAATCGGAGCCTGAGGACAGAGTGGAGGGTCTGCAGCAGGGGTGAGGGAGACCGGCTTCACTCTAGGGATGACCAAATGAGTAAATACTCGGGATGACCAAATGAGTATATACTCCGAGGATAACAAAAGCCAGATTTCTTGGTGCAAAGGAAGTTACAAACACAGAGAAAGGAACGAAAACAAGAACCACCCTATGATGTTGGACTTGAATTAGGGTTCTAGGTGTGAAGGCGTGGCTTGTACTCACACACAGATACATACTACACTGAAGTCCATAAAGATGTACACGCAGGTAGACACACGAGTGCATGTACGTAGGCATTTATTCAGCAATGCATTTACAAGCCTATCTACTACAATTCACCTAACATTTGGTACTTTGCAATGACAGCACTTCTCAGACTAGCTCCTTTGTGACTACCTGAAGGTAACAGTCTCATGCCCTTGTCTCATGGCCATTTCTTCAATAGGCGGAACTCCCAGCAGGCAAACTGGGAATCTGGGGCTTAATATGTCCTCAACCACTTTCATTTTCCTGCGCCAGATTCCTGGGGCTGCTATAACAAACACCACCAAAGGGCAGCTCAAACAACAGAATTTAACTGTTCTGCAGTCTGGCAGCTGGAGGTTTGAGATCTCGTGAGGGTAGGTTCCTCCTGAGGCTGGGAGGAAAAATCAGTTCTCACCTCTCCCCCCAGCTATTTGTGATTTGCAGCAATCTTTGGTGTCCTTTGGCGTATAGAAATATCACTGACCTCTGCCTTTGTCTCCACACGTACGTTGTGTGTGTGTCCAAATTTTCCCTTCTCATAAGGACACCCGTCATATTGACTTCGAGGCCCACCATGCTCCATTCTGGCCTCATCTTAACTAATTACTAATTAACTAATCTGCAACTACCCTATTCCAAATAGAGTGGTCCTAGGGTTAGGATTTCAACATAAGAATTTTGGGGAAGACACAGTGCAACCCGTGACATTTTCCAAGTAATGCGCCAAGCTCCTTAAGACCTCTGAGCCGGGGAGAACCTTTTTCCAGGCTTCACTATCAAGAGGTAAATCTATAGGGTCACAGCAGTAATTTATGGCTACTCTAAACTTTGTGGGTGTTGCCCCCAGGGGTGCTAGAGGGAGCTGGCCAGGCAGCAGCATCACCATGGCAATGCTCTTCAAAGAGCATTGAAATAGATGTTTTCTGCTCAAGTGGCAACTACATCTGTGAGCCAGAGAGCTTCTCTAAGCTTTCACTCTGAAGTCTCTATGTGCCAGGGAGGGACAGCCATCCCTCCCCATGACTCTTGGTCACTTTGAGGATCCATTTGACAGCTGTGCAAGCTGAGGCCCACCAGGACAGAGCCTCCCTGAGGAGAGACAAAGACAGAGGGGATGAACTCCAGGGCTCTCGGTTCCTGGCCAGGGCTCCTTCTTGGGTGAGGAGGGTGAGGGCAAGGTCTGGTTATGGTCAGACTGGCTCCCTCCCCCTTTGGGGGAGGCGAGTGGACCGGTTGAGATTTCCAAGAGAAAATGCTTTCAGCAAGAGGCAACATCTTCTCTCTCAACCCCGGGGTTGCAGAAAATCTGGATGTGCCAACACCTTTCATTGGGGCTGATTTCACTGAAGAGAAAACCTCAGGCTCTAGATCTGGTGTTTGTTAGACTGGTGAGCCCTGGACAACTGCCGAGCAGAGCTGGGCCCCCTTCCAGTGAAGGCGGACCATTCTCAAGACGGTTTTAGGACGTAAACTCAAGAGGGCGCAGGGGAACCAGGTCACACTCTTGAGTCCCCCCTTATCCCGAGGGCTATATAATCCTGGATCCACCACTCTGCTGATGGCTCAGTCTTCCTGACTGTGAAATGGGCATTCACCTATCAGAAAGCCTCACCTATCAGAAAGCCACCAAGCACCCAGAGAAAGATGCCAACAGCCTCGAGGAGCTGGCGCTACATGATCCTCATAATTCAACAGCTCTGGGGGGGCGGGGAGGGCACATATTTTAAAAATATTTTGAAGAAATGATGATAAACATTACCCAGATGTCTCCTTTTGGCTCCTCCGAGAAAACACATGACAATAAAATCACTCTGAGAAAACTTAATCTTTATCTCCATCCAAAGATACTTTCCCCTAAATATCATTAACACATTTCCAGACAGGAAAAATTTACTGTTGTTAGCTTTGGACAAACATTATGCTAATCTCAAATCTAGAGCCAAAAACGTGCTCCAACAATGATATGGATGTTATTTGTTTCTGGGCTTCCTCCCACGTTTGATCAGCAGATGTAAACCAAAGTGCTTTTAGCTCCTAAGGGGTTCTCAGAGGTGCCAGAGTCTAATTAAAACCACAGGTTGGAGATGACGTGGATTGGGGGGAATTTCATTCTTCTGGTTAAACTCTTATTTGGCTCCCTACTGGTTGGTTTCCTTCCTCAGCCTGTTACCTGCCCTGCCCCAGGTGGGCCCCAACTCCCTCCGGGATTATCTTTTCCTGAGACCCCAAAATGTACACTGACTCTGATCACCTGATCTTTCACAATACACCAGAGACATCTCCTTGTCATTGTCATTCCTTATCCATCAGTCCCTGTTGTCGTGACATGCTTTTAAATCTTTGTGTCTGTCTACAGTTAGAATAGCTACCATAAGCCTGGCACTGGGCCTCTGGCCCAGGCTGGAATTAGGGGGGCTGGCAGCAGATGGATGGGACTGAGGGACCTGTACTGAAGACCACATTGGGACAGACCAGGGGAGGCTGATTTTGCCCAAGTAGGGCAAAAGAATCTCCACATGGAATGTCCAAGCTCTCTGAAAGTCTTTCACAGTGAATGGGGTGGAAAGGAAGTCACAGCAGGGCAGGGAGAACACACAGACCTAGAGGTGTCTCAGCTTGGCCACTGTGGACCTGCAGGGGCCCAGAGTGGGTGTATTGGGTGGGTGGTTGTGAGAGGAGCTAGTAGGAAAGAAGGCCCTGAAGGAGGGGCCCTCCTGGGTTAAGGAGCCCATTTTCTGAGCCTTCTCAGCCAATCCTTCCACCTCTCTGGGGCTCTGGTTTCTTCTTTTCTAAAATGCAGGCCAACTAGAGTGAGCAAAGGACACCGGCAGCCTTGAGTCCCTCCTGGGAAACGCTCCAGCTGCCCGCTCACTACCCTGTTCCAGAAACTAGCCTGACAACTAGCAAGTCGAGTCACAGGCATTCAATAAAGATTCTCTCGGAAGGAAGAAAGGAGAAACAAGGAAGAAAAGGAAGAAAGGGAGGAGGCAGGGAGGAGGGAGGGAGGGAGGGAATATGCAGAGATAATAGAGCTGCTTAGAAATCACCACTGACTCTGTCCCCCCTTCCCCCTCCTGTGCTGGTCTAGGAAGGAAGGGAGGGAGGGAGGAATCACCACTTGAGATTCCAAAACTCAGGCCACACTTCTGGGTAAACTATTCCAGAAAGGATTCATTTGGAAATGAATCCCTAGTGAGAAAAACTCCTCCAAAGTTCCCTGGTAACATTCCCTCTATCCAGCCTGGGCAGTGATTTCAGGCAGGGCCCAGCGACACTAGAGGCATCTTCCAAACCCACAGCCTCTGGGAGGGCAGTGTCTCCATCATTCCTCAAGTAACTCAAAGCTCCTATGTGACCTGCTTTTCCGGTGAGTTGAAACTGGGGCCATGTTGATTTGTTTTTCCCAGACTTATTTCCATTTAAATCAGCTGACCTTCAGATCTGACCCTTGCATAATGCAGGAGCTCTTGAAGAGAAACCAATCAATGCTTAAAGGTAATAGGTTGTGTTTGCATCTTCTGGGGTGCACTTTCTGCCCTGCACACCCCAGGTCTAGGGTGTGTGCGTGCTCGCGTGTGAATGCACTTGTGTGTACAGAGGCTGGGTGGCAGAGTCTGTGGCAGAATCCGTGTCCTTGATTCAAATCCATGCCTGCATCTGCTTGGCTGCAGAGCCTCATATCCCACAGTCTACTGGAGTCAGCCATCTCTGGCCTGCCTGCACTAGTGCCCAGCCACACCTGCTGGTGTGGACTGCATGGTGAGGGCTACTGCCCCTTGAGCTGTGCAACCTCAGGCACCTTACCTGAGGCTCAGAGCCTCCTTGTCTTTCAGGTGGGTATGACAGTGTCACCGCCTCAAGTACATATTCAGAGGCTAAAAAAGGAACATCCACCTGAGGTGTGCAGAGCTCCTGGACTGCTTGCCCTGTGTTCCCAGCGCTCCACATTGGAAGGTCACAGTAGCTCTCACCGCCACCACCTCCAGCCACTGTTCTGAAGACAAAAATACTAATGCCTGAGGAATGCACCGAGGACATGGCACCAAGGCTAAACCCGGGGCAGACTCAGCTCCAGAAACTTGGCATCCAGTCCAGACCCCATCTAGCTCAGAATGGTCACTACCCATCCCATTGTGCCCTCCTCCAACCCTCCTGAGAGAGGTGTTCTCTCCACTAGACCTTCAGCATCCCTGCTGGGCCAAAGGCCATACTGTACCGTCAGGAGAGTCAGTGCCCCCTGAAGTCCCCAAAGCAGTCTGAGTGATCAGCCCACTGGCCACCTGGGGGTACTAGAGGACCAGGATGGTCCTGACTTCCAGGGACTCTCTGCCACCCACCACCTGTAGACTAGGGGCCCAGGACTGGGGCACTCAGAGTGTGGGAAGGGAAGAAAGGCTCAGGCCAGGAGTCGGGTGGGGCTCAGCCCCCCATGTCAGAACCCAGAGAGGTTAAAATACTGGCAAAAGTCTCCCTGGGCCTCAGACACAATCCGACCTGGAGACATGCAGAAGTCTCCAGGGCTGGGGAGCATAGGCCATGGCAAAAGCGTCTGTACCGCTTGGGGGACCCCTCCCACCACCTGACCCCTGAAGTGCCCCCCCATCCCTGGCTGACCGTGCTGGAAGCCCTTTGTGGGGGGAGGAGCACGGGGTCACCGCCTGGCGAGAAGGTTAAACAAGCAGACGCTGCAGAAACGGTGTGGGGGTGGGGGGAAGTTGTGTGCCTCCCCGCTTTGGGAAGAGTCGGTGCCCCGCGCCGGGTCTGGTGGGGTGGAGGAGGGAAGATAATCCTCCTAGCCTAAGAGCCTCTGGGGAAGGCTCTGCATCTGCTGCTGGCCCACTGGCCCCAGAGCCCGGAGGAACGCAGAGAACAGCAACGCAGGGGAACTCGACACCCAGCGGCGGGAGCGCAGGGCCTCTGCTGGCCGGTAAGATGACAACCACCTGGGCTGGGAAGGGGGTCTGGGGTGGGGAGCGGCCAGCGGCGGCAGCCAGAGTCTAGGCCAGGGACGGATCCCGGTGTTCCCAGCTCTCCCCTGTCCAGACGCCACTGAGGGTGGCTTGGTTTAGGGAATTTAAAACCGTCGGGAGAAGCAGGCCCTCTTGAGCGCTCAGAAACAGCCGGCCCAAGGGCAAAAGCAGATCTAGAGGAGTGAGACAGGACTTGGTTCTTCCTGGAGATTGCTGGGGCTCCACTCCCTAACTCCCTGTCTGGGCCACGCGACAGGGACGGTACCGACCACTCCCGGAGGCGCCTTGATCAAGGGAGAGCAGAGGCTCTGCTAGGTAGAACCCTCCCCCCCACACGCCGCGGCGCAGCCAGCCCATCAGCGCCCAAGCCCAGATCCCAGGATGGCTTGCAGAGGCTGGGAGCCCGGCCGGCCCTCAGGCGCCTTGGCCATGCTGGAATTATGTCCAAGGCTCTTGTTGGTCAAAAGGTGCCCAAGCCTAATTTAAGAACAGTGTTATGGCCTGAGGTCCAGGAGGAAACTGAGGAAAGAGAGGCACCTGTACCCCAAACCCTATAGCCCGGCTCCAAGGCCTGCCCTTCCCTCTACGGAGTCTCAGCTTCTCCATCTGGGAAATGGAGACTCAACACACCCCCAGGCAGAGTGTTGGGTGGGCCCGAGAGGCGGCAGGGTGAGAGGAGGGTAGAAGCTGAGATTGCAGGTGCCCCCAGAAGCCCGAGGAGCACTCATTCTTGGGACGCTGGGCGTGATTCTAGCTCAGGAAGGCGCAAAAACCGAGGCATCAGAGACCGAGTTCCCCAATCCCAGGACCGCTGGGACCGGACTGCGGATCTGGCTAGGCGGCCGGTGCCCGGGTCTTCCGGAGCTGCAGACCAGGGGACGGGAGGAAAGTAGAGGCCGTGGGTGCCATTAGGATCTCGAGACTAATCGCCTCCTCCCGGAAAAACAGCGGCGGCATCCCAGGGTGGTTGGAAAGGGGGACGCCGTGGAACCAAGAAGTCAGGGCCGGGCAGCCAGCCCAGAGGACAAGCCCGAACTCGCGTGATTTTCCCGCACGGCCTCTTTCAACCGTTTTAAGACTCGCTGCGCTCGCCGGGCACTCCAGGCGCCTGATACTTCGGGGTCGGCAGCGGAGCCTGCTCCATCCCATCGGCTTTGCAACTGAATGGCGAGGTGGGGTAGGGCTTGGGACTGACCGACCCTAATTCCGGTCTCTTGCGGGCGGCCTCAGGACAGGCGCTGGGTCCTTGGGAACTCCCCACCCCGCGCGCGCCTGAAGCTTGCACTTCTCCGCCGTCCACGCCTGCACCCTGGTGGGTGCTCCCGTCTACAAGTTGCTGGGGCTCCACTCCCTAACGCTCTGTCTAAAGGATCCGAAGGAGGCTTTTCAGGAGCGGAGACACGGCCCTACGCGAGAGGAGTCAACTCCAGTCCCCTGGGTGTCCTTTTTTGGAGAGGGCAAACCGAAGAAAGGAAGGAAGGACAACTAAGAAAGGAAGCGCCCCATCTTTCTGGAAAAGCGCAGATCCTGCGGGCGGGGCTGCAGGGCTGGGGCAAACGGCGGAGGTCCCCTGTGGAGGACCCTGAGTGCCCGCGCCCCCGCCTTGGGACCTTACAGTGGTGCCTACCCCGAGGCGGAATGGGGCGGGGACCAGCGGGGGAGGGGGCGCCTCAGCCTGGCTGTCTGAGCTGGGTGTCCCTAAGGCCGCACGCTCCACTGCAGCCCTCTCTCCTCCAGGAACGCGTCAGTCAAGCTGGTGCACTGGAAGAGCTGCCGTGATCATTGTTCGGATCTCGCCTTCCTTAGGCGCATGTGTTAGCGGAATAACCCTGGATCCCCTGCAACCAAAGTAAAGTCTTCCTCCGTAAAATGGGGCTTATGGGGCTAACAGGGCTGCCTGAGCAGTAATTAGGGCGGCCCACTGTGCGTCTGGGCTCTCTTGGGTTTCTTATGGAGGCGCCCACAGCCCCAGGGCCCAACACAACTCTAAGCTTCGCGGCCGCTGACTTCCGGGTTCGCTCACCCAGACGGCCCGAGCGCTGAGGGAGCAGCTCTAACGGGACCGCAGGCAGCTGGGGTTCAAGTCTCCCGGCCCAGGCAGCTGCAACGCCAGACTGGAAAGGAAGAGATCTGGCGGGAATGCAGGCTGCCGGGAGGAGGCAGGTGGAGACTGTACTGACATGGGAGTTAGCAGGTGGGGCTGAGTATTCACCCCCGCAGTCCTTCCAAGCCCTCCTCCCCGAGGTTCCCAACCTAAGTTCCCTTTTGGCCCTGAGCTAGGATCTCCCCAGTGTCCCTAGATCCCCTCATTTCTCCTGGAGTTTGGGGCACAGGCAGGTCAAGCACAGCGGCTTTGTGGTATTAAAATGTGCAGTCACCAACTCAGATTCATCCCTCTGCCATGGGAAAAGTTCCTGAGGGCCTTCCTCCTCCTCTGTGTGGTGATCCTTCTCCCAGGCAGGGGATAAGCACAGCAATGAATGTACATTGAGACCTCTGAATCCAGGGAACAGGCCTGAGAAAGGAGCTGTTAAGCTGGGTCTGAGTGACAAGAAAGAGCCATCCTCACTGGTGCTGGGTGACGAGTGGAGATGTGACCAGTTCTGGGTGTGTTTGAGATGTGACCAGTTCTGGTGTGTTTGAGATGTGATCAGTGCTGGTGTGTTTGAAGGCAGCCCTAAGAAGATGGGGGACTTGGAGGACAGTAGTTGGAAGGGCAGGTTGTAGGATTAACTGATGAAGAGACAGGCTTACTTTGACCTGGCAGAGGGAAGGAGCAGGGCTTTGTGGGTACCTGGTGCGGGGAGGTAAGTATGGGCCTAAAAGGGGAATGCTATCACTGAAGGGCCCTAAGGCCAAGTTCAGGCTCTCCTGAGGCCCAATGTCTCTCCACTCCCCACTCGCTGGAGGGATTTGGAGATGCCAGGAAGGCAGAGACCGTGGTTGGGCACAGCAATGTCGTGCCTGCATTTGACCACAGCTTCCCTGGGGTCAGTGTGGTCGTTGACTTGGTCCTCATAGCAGCCCTGAGAGACAGAGATCATTATTATACCCATTCTCCAGATGATAAAATGGAGGCTCAGAGGCTCAGGTTGCTCAGCAAAACAGCCTATACACAGTGGTGGAGTAGTGGGCACCAAGAGTTGGGTGGATACACCTCCCAGTGCAAAGCACTGCTTAATAATGGGGAAACTGGACCTCACCTGGAGCCATAAGCTAGAAGCCCATGTTGCCCTGGCTCAGCCGGGCAGTCACTGGGGGGACAGGGATGGGGAGGGAGGTGGAGGGACCACCTCTGCTAGTGAACAACCAGGAGGGACAATGATGCTAAGGTTGGGTAGGGGAAAACCAGGTTCCCCACACTCCATTCTCCAGGGGAGCACTAGCTCAGTGTGTGAAAATGCTGGCTTCAACCCTGAGGAGCAGAGCTGTGCAGGGATACCTGGGGGAGAGCCTCTTGGCCCTGCTGGAGCATCTATCAGATTTGCTCAGGGTCACCCACTCCAAGTGATTACATTCAGAATCAGTGTCCCAAGTCTGAGTGCAAGCAGGCCACCTGTTAAGGCAATTAAGTCCTGTAGCACACAGAGAATCCTCCTGTCTTTGGGCCCCTCAGCCCTGTCTGGGCCTCTTCTGTGAGGCTCTTCCCTTGATTCCCTTCTCTGTAAGTGGGGCCAGCCAGGGGCCAGGAGAGAGGCAAGCAGGTTGTGGTGCTGCCTTTCTGGTTGGCCCATAGGTAGGTAGAACAGCACCCAGCAGAGGTGGGTGCTTGGCTGGTGTTCGGCTTATTACTTTGTCCCCCCCTATTGGGGGGATGACCCTGTCCTCTTGGCCTCACTCTCTGTCCTTCCGCCAAGGGATGACCCTCAGTGGTTAAGGGAGATGAACGGCACATCTGATCCTGGGAGATGTCAGGATAGTTTAGAGCCCCCATCCCAACCCCCTCTGCCAACTCCAGCTCATGGCCCTGGGAGAGTGCCACAACCTTCCTCCTGGCAAAGCCTGGACATGAGTCCAGCCCTCAGATTACATGTCAGTGATGGTTAACGAGCCCGTGCATTTATTTGCTTTCTCATTTAACATCTGCAAACTGTTCTGACTTGATCACAGCTAAAGCCCCACTCATCAGACTTTGCCTGGCACAAATTAAGAATGAATGAAGGAAGGAAGAATTGAATGAATGTGGGAGGAGCCCACCACTTGGTAGACCCAGCAGAGGATTCAAGCAGAGCTGAGCTCCATAAGCACACCCAGGGTTGGGGTGCCCAGCAGCAATGTGTGCCTGGAAGCTGGAGGCTCTGGGCTCTGCTGCTGGGGCTACTACCCACAGTCAGGAATGCTAGTGCAATCTGAGCGGATGTTCATCTGGGAAATGAGAGGTCTCTGAGATTCCAGAGAGACAGGGGCAAGGGGTTGGAGAATTCATAGGAATTTAACAAACCATAAGTAGTCAATGGGACAGTGCTGTCCTACCTTACATGGTCTAGGGAACAGTTACAGAGCCCAGCCCATGAGAGGGGGAGCAATGGGCTCTGCTGGACTTGAATTTCTGCTTTATTCTTTCTGTTTCCCACCACATTTATCTGTAAGCATTGGTCCCCCCTGCAGAAACTAAATGAACCCCCCAAGGGGAAAAGGGCACACTGTACTTGTGGTCCTCAGAACCCACCACAGGGGAAAAGGCCAGGTTTGCAGCTCTGAGATCCCACCCAGCTCAGCCTTCATGCAGAACCAAAATGGGACAAATCCTTCTTTTCTGGGCTGTTTCCCCTGTGATGTGATGGGGTAGCTGTGCCTGGGCGAGGGAACTAAAGGACCAGGCTGCATCAGGTAAATCGGACTATATCCCTGCTTTCCAGGGAAGACTTTTGGCTTTGATAACTTTGCATCATCCTGGTCAGGAGAAGGCACCAAAAGGAGTGAGGGTCTCCGAAGAACTTGACCGACACTGGCACCTCATGTGTCAGGCACATTCAGCAGGGTCGGAAACACCCATCTTCTCTTGCTGTCTCTTTGAGATGGGGAAAGGGCAGCCTCTCTCTCTAGTACCCCTGTCAGTTGCTGCAATGCCATATGTGGAGGAGTTTTGAGGAGAAGGTGGGTGGCCCATGGAGTGTGAGCAACCCTGGAGCACGGGGGCGGATGCCCACCACAGTGAGGAGGGTATGAGCAGGCCTTTTGGGGGAGCTCGTAGGTCTCCCTCCCAATCCTGGCATGGTTTTTGCCAACAATGGGGCCCTGAGGCCCCAGACCCTCGCATAGCCTGTCAGCCAGGCAGCGAGGATGAGACTAGGTGGTGGCTGTTAGTAGGTTCAGAGCGTCACTATCCCCCAGCATCACAGATCCATGTGGGCAGAGGTCTCACTCAAAGACCTCCAAGTACAGTGGTGGTGACGGGCAGGACAAGACTGGAGTTAAAAGAATGGGAAGCAGGAAGGGTCTGCCTCCCCCCTAAGCTCCCCTCCCAGTGACAGCCACGAAGAATTACTCCCCAGGGATTATGCTGCAGGTCCAGGGTCTGATCACAGTTCCCATCCTGGACTCCCACTTTTTTTTTTTTTAAAGCAATCACACACAGTGTATTACAAGAAAAAGAAAGTTATACAAAGTGAAAGTGAAGAAGGAAGCTACGCAAAGTGGCACAAAGTGAAAACACAATTCCAGAGACAGAGAAATTCCAGGAACAGGTCAGTCTCCAGGAATAAGGACACCAAAGTCGAGCACATGCTGCCTTTTATAATGTTACTAGGTTGTCCCCTTTTCTCCTGGCAGGATTAGTTGTCATTTCCTGCCTTTTGGGGTGATTGACATATAACAGATTACATAAGCAACTACTTAAAAGGTTGTTATATAACAGTATCCCTTTCTACCCATGCCTCTTCGCTAGAATTTTTCAGGAAGCTCCACCCATTGTATGCTAATTAGATGGTAATTAGCTCTAGGTCAGTTAAAGGTCACAAGGAGCTTCTTTTTTTTTTTTTTATTGTTGGGGATTCATTGAGGGTACAATAAGCCAGGTTACACTGATTGCAATTGTTAGGTAAAGTCCCTCTTGCAATCATGTCTTGCCCCCATAAAGTGTGACACACACCAAGGCCCCACCCCCCTCCCTCCGTCCCTCTTTCTGCTTCCCCCCTGGACTCCCACTTTAAAGCTGAATTCAGTCAGATATCAACTGCCCTGTGTGATCTCTACTGTTGTCGAAGGGGACAATCACCCCCTGCTCTTCATGGACACCAGTTTTCCCCTCCTGTAGAAGAGGATTTTAGCTCTTGCTGCACTAAAATCTCAGCAACCCCTGCTCCCCTTTGCTGATTCTGAGCCTTCCTCAGCGCCTTCCTGCACCACTGACATTCCCTTAAGTGCTGCTCCCTTTGCGTGTGATGGAGAAGAGTGAAGTTCAGGAAGCTGGTGCTCCAGAAACTCAGGAAATGGCTCCTTGTTAATTAGTCCTCTAACATTTACATTGCTTTCTTGTTTTAAGGGAAAAGAGGAAATGGAAACGTGGACCAGGGTCCACCTTAGATGTTCCCATGACATATCCAGGACACTGCGCCCTGCTGGCATCTCATACTTCCTTGGGGATGAAGATCCCTCCTCCTCCCCAGCTGTGCAAAAGCACAAAACTTAAGCCAGAAGCAGACTTGGGGCCCTGTCCCCTCTGAATCCCTGCACTCCTCCGGCACGCGTGTATAACAGGACGGTGAGGAGTGGAAGACTGCCCCTCATGTCTTTCTATGTTGGGCTCCTTCCGGGCTCTTTCCAAGGTCTAGGACAGGGCCTCGCCTGTTGACTGCATTATATAAGTAGTTGGTAAGCACGAGACTGGGTGAATAAATGAAATGACTGCATTCCTCTAGGCCTGAGTTCATAGTCCATGAAATGAGGCTAACACAACCCCTGCCC
The DNA here is from genome assembly GCF_027406575.1 of Nycticebus coucang. NCBI lineage: Eukaryota > Metazoa > Chordata > Mammalia > Primates > Lorisidae > Nycticebus > Nycticebus coucang. The sequence continues at coordinate 85,268,001 of NC_069796.1, forward strand.
TGGCAAAGATGAAAGCAAGTCCTGGTGAGGAAGGCTGTGTGCCCTGCAGGGGAGTGTGCGGACGGCTCTACTGCCCTCACTCACTGAGCTGCTGCTGTCTGGTTTAGGCTCCTTGTTCCAGGGAGAGAGGCTATGCTTGTAAAATTCCCCAGGAGACAATCTAATAAACATGTTGGGGAATGAGGAAGAGACATTCTTAAGCCTCATTTCAGATCTGCTCAGTGGTAGGTCTAAAACACTTCAGAGACTTTAAGATTGCTGAGGGTGCAGGGGAGTTTTAGGAGGGGAAATGCGTGTTCCACAACTCTGTCCAGTTAGTGCAAGTCAGTTCCACAAACTTACTGCAGGTGGAGCCCTTGAGATAAGACTGTATCCAGGATCCAGTCCTCCCTTGGCTTTTTTAAGCTTTCAGAATAAATTAGCCTTAGATGAATATTTCTACTGTGCCAAAGAGGCGAGAGGATTCCAGCAAAATCTGGTTCATTGATATATCGTTGAGCAGAACGATTCGGGTCCAAGAAGCTGTTTTGTCTTACCACGTCCTCCCCTGATCCCAAGAATGTAATACCAGGGTGATTTGGATGCTAAATATTGTGGACAAATTTCTTCAAGAGTTATTTTAGAGCTGGCATCTGTCCCCATCTCTTTCTGTGAGTCTGCTGGGGGCACTGAGGACTGAGGACCAGGCCCCACCTTGCAAATTTTGTCCCATGTTATTGGCCTACGTTACAACACAGGACAGCTGATTTCCACTCCCACTCCAACACTGGCGAATCATCACTCTTGGGGTGCTCAGAATAGGGTGACAAGTGCATAACAAAGCTTCATCAGTGACCAAGAATTGCAAGCACAGGACTCACTGCATGCAATTAGAGAGCTGGATGCGAGGCAGATTTGCTCCCTTGAAGGTGGGAAGGAGTGGTATATCAGGCAGCCTCGGTGGGGCAGAGCCTCTGTCCCTGCAAAGAGGCCTCTAACAGAGGAATGGGTAGGAGGGGGTGCAGGCAGTGGGACACCCACCCACATGCTACTTCTCAGGCATGGAGGACTCAGAAGCTGCCCTCACCCAACCCTCTTTAGTGGCACAGGTTTGAGGATTATGTGTGTGTCATATTTGATGGGCACTCAGCCATCTGACCATCTCCCTCACTGAGGGGTCCCCCTCTCTTCTTGTCCCCTGCTAGTGCATAAAGTTGTCCCCAAGGAGGTGCTCTGGCAAGCCCCAGGTGGGCTCCCTTCCAGGAGTGGGGATGCAGAGGAAAGGCCATGGAAGCCAAGGTGTGAGAGATGTGGTTGCCCCCAACCCCATGCTCACAAGAGTTCAGAACAAGGCCCCAGCCACAGGGCAATGGGACTGAAGTTCAGCATTCAAGGACCACGTCCTTCCCACCCCCCATAACCCCTCTGTCAGCTGTACTGCCATATGTGACTTCTGCAATGCACCAAGGATGGGGTCTCCTCAACAGAAGGGACCCCATCACTTAGCACACGGTCCAAAGACCCATTAGATATGTCTCTTCCCATCACAGGGGTCCCCACTCTCCTTCTTCTTGTCTTCACAATGCCAGCCTGGTCCTGGCCTGCTTCAGCCTAAAGGATGGGCACCAGCCTGGAGCCGACCTCTTCCTCACACCCAGCCATCTCTCACAGCACTACCTTCAGCCTGATGACCTCTCCAAAAGACTGGCTTCTGGGCGGCGCCTGTGGCTCAGTTGGTAGGGCGCCGGCCCCATATACCGAGGGTGGCGGGTTCAAGCCCCGCCCCGGCTGAACTGCAACCAAAAAATAGCTGGGCGTTCTGGCGGGCGCCTGTAGTCCCAGCTACTTGGGAGGCTGAGGCAAGAGAATCGCTTAAGCCCAGGAGTTGGAGGTTGCTGTGAGCTGTGTGATGCCATGGCACTCTACCGAGGGCCATAAAGTGAGACTCTGTCTCTACAAAAAAAAAAGAAAGACTGGCTTCTCAGCACAGTCTTTCTGCACATCTTTACAAGGTTACGTTTCTGCACATCTTTACAAGGTTAAGTAAAGTAGATCCGAAAAGGTTAAAACACGCGACTATGTGTAACAGTCAGTTCCCCCCTTTGGTAGAGTTGTGTAAGCCGTAGCAATAGGACCCCTGTTTAGGAGGTTTCTGACTCAGACACTGTTTGGGACCCTTCCTTTGAACTAATTTCCCAGGCTGATTCTCAGCTGAGTTAACCTTTCAGTTTCGTGGCTCCAAATCCACTTTCTGCAGCACGAGGGTAGCCTCACCCAGGCTGAAAGAGCAAATGGCCAATGTGTGCAATAGTTTGAGGGACCCTGAGCTCAAACTACTGCACTGGAGGCTAATGAGAATGTAGGGACCAATAGGTTTCCATAACAAAATAGACTGGGTCATTTATAAATAATAGAAATGTATTTCTTGTGGTCAGGTGATTGAGAAGTGCAAGATCCAGGTGTTGGTAGATTTGGTGTCTGGTAAAGGCTCGCTCTCTACTTCTAATCTAATGCCTTCCTGCTGCGTCCTCACATGGCAGAAGGGTATAAAGGGTATGACCCCCCCCAGAGCTGTCTGATAAGGGCACTGATCGCCTCCTAAAGGCCTTGCCTCTACTCTCGCACTAGGAATTAAATTCCAACAAGAATTTTGGAGGGACACAAATATAACATTTCCTAAAGGTATCAGGTGCTGTAAATGTTCCCTTTCACGTGAAGTCACATGGATGTGATTAGTGAAGGATTCAGACATTAGCCTAGACTATCACATGATTAGTTACAAGTGGGAGACAAGGGAGGTTTGCCACAGACACAGGGAAGAGGAAGTCGTGGGAAGGTGGAGGCAGAGGCTGGAGTGATGTGGCCACAAGCCAAGGACGCCTACAGCCACCAGCAGCTGGGAGAGGCAGGCAGGATCTCCCCAGCAGAGCCTCTGGAAGGAGCCTGGCCCTGCCAACTCTTGGTTTCAACCTAGTAATACTGATTTGGAACTTGTGGCCTCCAGAACCATGAGAATCAATTTCTGTCTTAAGCCACCAAGTTTGCAGGGAAACTAAAGGCAGGTGTCCATGGATTAATCCCTGGTGTTTCACAGATACCCCAAGCCAGGCCATGACTGGGGAGGCACTCAACAGAGGGACTTTTCATTTGGGGGGCTTCCCACAGGTCCCACCCCAACTACACTTAGCCACAGAGGCAGAGGTGGATGGGGGCAGGGAAACATTGATTCTTGACTGTTCCCCTCAAAGATCTTCCTTGCACTTCAGTTATCAAACTTGTCTTGCACCTGCCAGAACAGATGTTGGGGGGTGGGGGTATAATGCGAAATGACACAGCAGGGGACACCCCAGGATACAGACATTCCATTTCTAGAGTCTTTCCAGGCCAAGCCTTCATGTTGGGCAGTCCTCAAAGCCCTAGGGAAGCAAATGTTCCTCTGTAGGTGATGACAGATGGTGGGTTATGCAGTTTGGGATGGTTTGGGATGACACTGAAGCAGTGAGGAAGTAATGATCTGCAAGGCTGGTAGCACAGGGCGGGCACTTCTGCCAGGGCCCATTCGAACACCAGCACCCACCTTGCTGGGCCCTGGGCTGGGCATAGCCATCATTCCTGCCCTCTGATGACTACTCACCAGCCAGGGAGGGATAGGAGGGGGAGGAGTGACTCCATTCCTATCCCAAGCATTGCCCACCCTCACTGGGGCTCTGCGGGGATGCGTGCACCTGACTTAAAGACCATTTTACACCCAGAGAGTAAATACCACTTATATTCACTAAAACAACCTGGAAAAGTGTAAGAGCATCGGCCGTCTCATAAACACACACACACACACACACCCGTACACACATACACTAGGCCGATCAGTGTTATTTGATGTAACCAAGCCCTGGAGGCTGAAGAACCACCATGAATATGGAGATGTTGTGGCAATGCACACAGCCAGTAAGCAGGGCTGTGAGGCTGAATCTGGAGACTGAAAGGAGTTCCCCTGGGTCCGTGAGAGGGACCATCTCAGAATGGCCACAGGGGGTCTCAGGGTGGTGGTTTCTAGATGGCCTGGGTTATCTCCTTCATATCATGATGATGTTGTCAAAGTCTTTGTGTTGATCTTGTATTATTTGTGTAATATGAAAAACCATTTTCTTTGGGGTGGAGGCAGAGACATCTAGGGCCTGCCTAGGCAACTGGGGTGCCACGAGGCCCTGGGCCAGGTTCAAACACCCTGGGGCTCAGGCACGCTGTGCCCAGGACCTGAGACCCACCTTAGCTAGTTAGTGCACTCTGAAGGTACACAGAGTGACATGTTGCCACAAACTGTTTTTCTCGCTGGTGAGGGTGATGACATCCTTCTATCAGACGAGGACATTGAGGCTCAGAGTGGCCAAGTACCTGCTCAGGGTTGGAGAGCCAATGAGGCCAAGCCAGACCCCACCTAGGGGGGCTGACAGCGGAGCCCACCCTCCCTGCTCCTCCAGCAGGTAAGAGAGCCCTAGGACTGTTCCAAGGACTCAGTCCACTCACTTGCTGGGCCCTGGACGATGCTGCTGCCCCACCCCACCCTGGCTCCCTGAACATCTGAGCCTGGGAGGAGCCCCCGGTCCTGGGGTGCCCACCCCCTTTCCACATCCTTGTCTCTCCTTCCACATCAGGCCACCTCGGCCTGCCCAAGTCTCTGCTGGCTGCTCTGATGAGCCAGATGCATCGATAATGTCACATGTATTGCTTTGGTGACTTAAAATTTTTTCCATTTCATTTATTAAAATTAGATAACGCTTGCACCTGGCACAAAGATTTGAACAGTGTAGATAGTAAAAATTCCTCCCCCCAGTTTCAGCATCCAGGATGTTTTCGTGTCTGTGTCCACAGGTGACCATGCTGGACCAGCTTCCAGGGACTGCAGAAGTCCACACACTGATTCCCTAGAGCCCCGGGAATTTATTCTCACAGTTCTAGAGGCCAAAAGCAAGGTGTCAAGGCAGGTCCGGGCTCTCTGATAGCTCTGGCTCCTTGGCTGTGGCAAAACAACCCCAACCTCCCTACAGCGCTGTCCCTGTGATAAAGATGGTGGTGTTGGACTGCAGCCCAGCTGCTCCAATCTGATTTCATCTTAACTAATTACAGCTGCAAGAACCCTATTTCTAACTATGGTCACATTCTGAGGTTCTGGGGGTTAGGACTTCCACATATGAGTCTATGAGTCTTGGGGGACACAGTTCAGTCCCTAAAAGACAGACACACAGGACTGTGGCCCTGTCTTCACAGCCTGGCCCCACGTGCTGGTTTACTTCTCCTAGTCCTTGGGCAGCCCCATATCTGATGCACCCCATCTCTCTCCCAGCTGCATAATATAGTCACATGAAGATAAATTCCACTCCTATGGTGCTGTGTGGCCCTGAGGAGGAACCCCAGCACACGGGTCAGGTTGGGAAGTGGCTGCTAACCCTGCTGGAGCCTCTGACTTAGCTACCTCACATGGGAGAAGGGGAGAAGTGGGTGTTTGTTCCCAGAAGACCTCTCCCAACGCCCACCAGCCCCCTGCCCACAGAAAGGATGGCTAAGCCTCAATTTCTCCTCCAGACATAACCAGCAAATGTTCCTTCTGAGCAAGATCTCAGCTCCCCAACAAGTCCTGCGAGGCCACCAGCATCCACTCCAAGACCAGGAGGGCTGAGCTGTCCAGACTGGTGGGGGCCCTGTGCCAGCCGTCTGTGGTTTCCAGAAACTTCCCTCCGGCTCCTCAGAAAAAGGCTCCCTGCACCGTGGTAGCCCCAGCTCTTTGTTCAGCTTCACTTCTCCAACCCCAAGTCACTTCCAATCAAGGTCACAGGCAGCCTGAGCCGTCTGAAGGTCCCCTGTGATTCAGATAACTCTGAGCACAAATCTGTGCTCCATTGTGGAAACCCAAACCTGCTCCCACCTCGAGGTGCTCACATATTAAAACCAGACATTCCCACTCCCTGGGCCTTGAAGTGACCACAGCCTCACATATCTTCACTGAGCTGGGGAACACTGGTATCCCTCTAGCTGGGACTGAGAATTCGTAGCCAGTTACTCATGCGAGGAAGCCAAGGGCTGATTTTGCTGCAGTACTTGTAAAAATCTTCATGAGAGCCTCCATCTGCGGAACCTTTTCCTAGGGACGAAGGTCTGTCTCTGAGTGGTTTCGTGCCTTGTCTCCTGCCAGCCACCAGTGGAGGACTCTTCCCTTTCCAGAGGAGGCGATGGCAGAGCTAGGACCCAAATTCATGCACTTCTACCTATCCTGATGTTCTGTGTCCAGGAAAACTTGCTGGGAACCACCCAGATAGAGAGTGCAATATTGTCTGTGAGAAGAGCTGTTCTGGAAGTTAAATCTGCCTGCATATTTGCTGAGGCCTGCCACAGGCTGGGAAATTGGGAAAAAAGGAAAAGCAAACCCGGAGAAGGATGGCGAGAGGGAGGCGTGGGTGGGCAGAGCATGGTGGAGCCTGGAGAGCAGCTTCCCCTGAGGATCGAGATGGGGGCACGTGGGGTTCTCTGGCGATTCTTTTAAATGTTGCAAATGTTTGAAAGTTTTCAAAATTAAGCGAGGGGGGAGGGGTGGGGAGAGAGGAAGGTGGTGGGGGTGACAGAATCCTACAGTGTGAATAGAAGGGGCCTTCAGGCTGCAGAGCCTTACCCAAGTAGGGACAGAAACCTACACGGTGGCCAAGCCCAAGCGGGGGGTGGGGATTGGGGGCCAGCAAAGGGGGAAGGACCATGTCCAGCACCCCTCAAAGCACAGGCAGGTGCTCCAGAAGGCCCTCAAGGCTGGGGGTGGAGCAGTCTCCTGGTACAAAGTCCTGTTCCCAGGGACAGCAGCATTGTCATTGTCTGAAGTGTCCTCTAGACTCACCGCTGACTGACGGGGAGGCGGCTTCTCCTCCACCAGGGCAGCAGGGGGCTCGGGCCTGGGGCACTTCCCACCTCTGTCCACCCCGGGGGCCATGAAGAGCTGGACCATGGACACTGCTGTTCCCAGCTCCAGGTCCCTCCTTGGTCCCCACTCTTTGGGTGGAACCATCTCACTGCCCAGTGCTGCTCTCTGTCACCCCCATTCTCCTCTCTCCACCATACCTCCTTCCCCGCTACCCCACTCCTCCCCAAGTCCCTCTCTCCCTCTGTCTGCCCCTTCCTCCTCGTACCCTCTCTCCCCGGCAGCTCTCTTCTTGCTCCCTCTGTCCCCTTCCCACCCACTCTTTCCCAGGGCCTCTCCCCTCCCGCTCCTCCGCTCTCCCCTCCTCCTCCCCTGCCTAATCTTCCTGCTTGGTGCACCTTCCTTCTCTCCCTTTTCCTCCCTCCCCTCCTCCCTCTCCTTCTTCCTCTCTTCCTCCTCCCCCAACCTTTGGGCCCTGCTGGGAGTGGAACTCTGGGAAGCATCCACTTAACAAATTATGAAAATTATCCTCCTTTGTCCAGTTTTTAAAGGGAGAAAGTGGCTAGATTCCCAAAAGGCAATCAAAATAATTTTCAAACACTGGATCTTTTTCAAAATGAATGTTACAATATCCACCAAAGACTTGTCTACACCATTATCTGCCCTCAACTCCACACCAGGCGTAATTGCTGTTCCCACCTTGCAGCTGAGGACAGCAAGGTCACTCAAGGGTACTGCCTTGCTCACAACCATAGTGGGCTGGACGAGTGGTGGAGCTGAAATGAGGTGCCCTGGTGCCCTATTTCACATCCCATAGCAGCAAGGACATTTCATGCTGGTTGCTATGCAGGGAACAGACTATTTTACAAGTCAGCAAGAATGTTCTGAAATTGTACTGCTACCCAGGCCTGAGCCAGGAGGGCCCAAAGAGGAGAAAAGAAGGCCAGGTACCCTCCCTGTTCACCCACTGCCATCCCAGGTCTGCACCTGGTTAAGAGCTGCCTTGGGCTTCACTGCTCACTGCTCAGACCAGGTGGGAAGCTATTTTGGGGCTTCCTCATCTCCTACATCCTACCAGCATGTTCTTTCAACTTGCTCTTCCTAGGGCTCAGCTTTAATCTGGCAATCCTCAGCTCAACAACCTTCCGTGGCTCCTCACTGCTTTGCAAATGAAGAGTCAGGTTCTTTAGCTCAGCATGCATCGTCCTTCAGGACAGACTCCGACCCACCATTTTCTCTCCTTCCCAGTGGCTGTCTTACACTAAGCAGACCCTCTCATTTCCTAACATGCCTTTGGTCTTGTAGCCCCTATACTTTATCAGCAAGCAGACAGTTGTCACCTCAAACAACCAGGTTTCCCTGTATTCGCATCATAGTATCACATCCACAAAAGTCAGATGAAACCAAGTACTTGTAAGAAAGGAGGAAATAGAAATGGACTCGGCTATTGCAGAGAATGAGTCTTTTTTTTTTTTTTTGAGACTGAGTCTCAGTTTGTTACCCTTGGTAGAGTGCAGTGGCATCTTAGCTCACAGCAATCACAAACTCTTGGGCTCAAGTGATTCTCTTGCCTCAGCCTCCTGAGTAGCTGTGACGACAGGCATCCACCACCACGCCTGGCTTTTTTTAGAAATGAGGTTTTACTCTTGCTCAGGCTGGTCTCCAACTTCTGAGCTCAAGTGATCCACCTGCCTTGGCTTCTCAGAGTGCTAGAAATACAGGCTTGAGCCATAGCACCCAACAAGTGAAGGAGAGACCTGTCAGCCCGGGATTTCCACTCTTTGGCATTCACTGCCAAAAAAACTCTCAGACCCATAAAGAAAGATAGATGGGGCTTGGTGCCCATAGCCCGATGGTTATGGTGCCAGCCACATGCACCGAGGCGGGTACAAACCCACCCTGGGCCAGCTAAACAACAATGACAACTGCAACAAGAATGTAGCCAGGCATTGCGGCAGGAGTCTGTAGTCCCAGCTACTTGGGAGACTGAGACAAGAGAATCACTTAAGCCCAAGAGTTGGAGGTTGCTGTGAGCTGTGACACCACGGCACTCTACCCAGGGTGACATAGTGAGCCTCTGTCTCAAAAAAAAAAAAAAAAAGAGAGAGAAAGAAAGGAAGGAAGGAGGGAGGGAGGGAAGAAAGGAGGGAGGGAGGGAGGGAAGGAAGGAAGGAGGGAAAGAAAGATGAGTCTGTTCATTCCAGTATTAACTGTAAAAAGCAGAGAGTTGCAAACCTCACAAAAAAAAAAAAAAAAAAACCTTTCAGTAGGGGCATAAACCATCCTAGCAGCGGCGTGAGCGTGTATTTTTCTGAGTGAATGTAATAGTATTTTCCATTGAATAGTGTGTGAATGTAACTTCAACTTTCTTCCTACTGAGAGGTAGGGTCAATGCCCCTCCTTTGGAACCTGGGTGGGAGCATGGACTGTTCAGTCAAGGCAGAGTGAAGCTATGTGATTCCCAGACTGGGTTCTGCTGGTGTTCCTCTCCTCCCCCCACTTGTCCTGGGAACTCACGTTGTGAGGGGGCCGAGGTCACATGGGGGAGGCCCTACAAAGGGGTCCCTCAGCAGACTGCTGGCATCAGCTCCCACATAAATTAGCAAATGGCTCCTTAGATAAGTCCTGCCCCTCTTCAAGTCTTCCAGCTGAGATCTAGACTTCAGGAATTGGAGGCAAGCCCGCCCAGATCCACAGCATCTGTGAGCATTCTAGTAAATGGTTGTTTTATACTACTAAATTTGGGCGAAATGTATGCTGCAGGAGTAGAAATAGAACAATAGCATGGTGAGTGTTGGATTAGTACATACTGGTTAATAAAGTACACATTGCTACCTTCATCAGCATGGCTAGATTTCAAACCTATACTTTTACAAATGAGAAAGGAAGAGGTATAAAAGGTCGTATTGCTTTTGCAAATGAATACCCTAAAGCAGATACCTAGAATGGCAGGGGGTGAGGTAAGGATAAATGAGTTTGGGATGAGGGATGAAGGAAGCCAAAATAAGATAAAATTTAAACTAAAAATGGAAAATGTCTAGAAGTATTCCAAAAGAAAAAAGTTGATTAGAACAGAACAAAACAGGTGGTGGCTGGCTGTGGTTTTCGCTCCCCTTCCTCTCTGCTCTTGGGATCCTTCCCGGTGACTCGTGGGTGTCTTTGGCTACTAGTTGCAGCACTTAGAGGACCCAGGTGAGGAAGGCTGGGTCCCTGCCAGAGGCAGCGCACTGCCCGCCTGAGAAGGGCACCCGGTTCCCCCCGGGCGTTTGTCAGAGATTCTAAGGTGGTTCTAGGAAGGGGTGGAGAGGGGCAGCAGCAGAGGTGGCCCAGGCGATGGAAGGAGACATAAGGAATGACAGGACATAGAGAAGCGACAGGCTGTCATCCAGAAAGGCAGCGGTGGCGCTGTCTGTAAGGACATACGGATGTGTCTTGGGGATGATTACAGGTGGGGCTTGCAGAGATGGACACCCCGGAAGGTTGACAGCCTGTGGACTTTGAGAGGCTCCCGTTTGCTGGAATTCTGACCCTGGCCCCGACTGTCGAAGCGCCAGAACGCTCCGCTGAAGGCAGCGACATCTTAGGGGTCAGTCCCTAAGAGCTCATCCAACTGCCCTTACCCTGCCCCAAACTGTCCGAGGGGATGAGACTGGGTTGAGAACAGCTCTTCCAACTCAGCCACGTCTAAATAGGCAAAGGCATGAAGGCAGCGATTCGGATTCCCTCTCCCGCCTCTGTCGACAGTCTCTGAACTTGGCCTCTGGCCTCTCCACTCACCTGGACGCGGAGCTTCGCTCCCAGCCCGGATACCAGAACCAAGCGCTGAGGCAGTGGCTGCGGCGAGCACCGTTCCAGCCAGACCAGGCATCTCTCACCAGCCTCACGCCTCCATCTGGATCTGCCCGTTCGCCAACATCCGCGCTGCGCGCCCCGGGCTTCTCCGATGCAGTGGTCGGGAATCAAGCTGGGACATAGCTCCACAGGCTCAGAGTCCGGGCGCGCCTGCCGCTGCACTGTGCTGGCGCTGAGGACTCGCCCTCCGCAACGCCCAGAAGGCCGGTGCCCGGGGACGAGGCGCACACCCCTTGCATCTCATTACCTCCTGGAGCTGCTGCAGTCCCGGCGACTTTCTCATGCGCGCCCCCCAGAGGCAGTGGGAAGACGCCAGTGAGCGCCGTTCCCGCGCCATCGCCCGCCTGGACGTGCCCAGCCTCTACGCCCAACAGCTTCACACCCACAGGCGTGCTGATTGGCCTCGGTTTACAGGATCAGAGACGCCAGGAGCCTGGTCCAGGGTCACACAACTCCAGAGCAGAGGGAATTATAATCTAGGGCCTGAGGAAGCCCCTCCTGGCCTGTGGGAGAGAAATGGAGGAGACAGCACCAACCTCCGAGGCTCCTGCTTGGACTGGAAGGAAACGCGCAGAGGGGCTCCTCCCAGGTGGGCCCAGGGCAATCTGCATATATTAGATAGTTATCTGAACCGTACCTCTCCGCACCATCTTTTTATGGGGCCCCTCTCTGGATTCAGTTTCCCCATCTATCAAAAGCACCCATCGGTTAGACGATATCTGTCCAGAGCGAACACTTGTCCTCCGAACGAATTGGGGCACTTTCCTTGGCCCAGCCCCTCTGGCTGGGCTCGCTACACCCTTGCAGGGGTGTCCAACATGTGGCCCCATGGGCCACATGAAGATTATTTGTTTGCTTACCTGGGGTGTTGGATATCGGGAAAATTATTCAATGGCCTTTTTTTTCCTCATCGGCTTTCGTTAGTGTTTGATATTTAATGTGTGATCCAAGGCAACACCTCTCCCAATGTGTGCAGAAAAATAAAAGACGAAAGTTGGACATCCCTGCAAGTCTCTCTGACCCTGGAGACCCCAGGAAGCACAGCTTGGGAGATTTAGAGAAGCCTAAGGCCCCCCACTCCCAACCCCACCACTTTGGCTCAGTGGGGAGATGAGCCCCCCCATCTACATGGCTGTCTCTAGGCCGAACAACTCGGTGAGTCTCTACCACAGATTATTTTTGCCCCTCTCGGGGCGGGATGTGAAAGTCAAAGGAGAGGGGTCGAATATCTGGTCTCGGAGTCTGCAGAAAAGTCCTCCCAACCGAGGGAGCGCAAACGCGGGGCACCGGAAGCCCTTTTCGGCAGTGGCCAGAAGACGCACCCAAACGTCCATCATTTTGTCTCCTCAGCCACTGGCTTGGCAGGGCCCCTCCTGATTTCATTGCCGCGCTGCCCCGCAGACTCCAGGGCATTGCTGTGAGGCCAGCCTGCAGCTGTAATTGCAGGCCTGCTGGTGCCACCCACCATGTGAGGGAATGTCCTTTCTTCTCCTGTCAGTTTTTCCTGCTGGAAAATAGTGGGCGATGCTCCTCCACTGTAGTTGTTTGGAAAGTTAAAGCTCAGAGGAAGCCCTGGGCCTGCAGTTTACCTCTGGGAACAGGCAGCACTCAGTTGAACAGGAGCGAGGGGCTGGTAATAGAAGGTAGATGTTATCTTCGAAATAACCCGCCTCGGGTGAAGTCGGCTCCACCAGCAGCAGCGTCACCAGCTCCAGGTGGTAGTGGGTTAGAAGGTTATCCCTGAGCAGCCAAAGTTCCGAAGGCCGCAGTGGCGCCCAGGATGCATTCTGTCCCCACACTCCCTGCTGCAAAAGTGGGAAGGAACTCCCCTTTTACAACGAAGAAACAGAGGCGCAAAGAGAAGAGTACCTGCCCCCAGATCTCAGAGCAGGACAGGGGCTGAGCCACAAGCTCCCACCCCTTTTTAAGCCCCGGGACTCCCAGGGAACGGAGCAGTGGGGGTGCCATCTTGGAGGGATCCACCCTCCATCCGTGTCACATCCGACGGAATTCAGGCTGGGCCCCATGGAGTTGCATTTGCTTATACACTGGTATTGAGCCTGGGAACTGCAGAATTCTATCGAAGTACGGTTGGCATTGAAAGCATATTTAATTAACTGTAAATAGTAAAACATGCCTCATTTTTGCAGCTGTGTTTTGGCACTGTCACCATTTTTAAATTCCACGCGGGATCTTTCTAAAAACAGGTTGTGACCCAGCCTCTTGCGATTTCGTAGAAGCCTCGGGGTCTCCACGCCGCCCTACACACACGCACATAGACACACAGGCACACACGTGCACTCATGCACATACCGGGCGCACGCACACAGAAGCACACACAGTTACTCACGCTCGGTGCAACAATCTCCCCGCGGCAGGATAATTACGATTCCTGCCGGACAGTGATTGGCCAGCTTGTTTCTCATCTCTGCCACACAACCAATGGGAGGCCGCCCAGGAGAGGCCCCTCCCCCCCTGCGCGGGTGGCGCGGGCCCTGGGAACGGATCACGCGCAGCCGAACCCGGTGCAACCCCCAGCCTGCGCCCCGGGCCGCCCGCCCTCCGCCCGGCCGCCGCCTGCGCGCTCAAGTCCGGCCATCGGCCCGGCTCTCGGCCGGTGGCGGAGTCCTTGGGGCTCAGCGGGCTGCCCACCGGGCCCAGCCCGCGCCACCCCGCCCCTGCTGGCTCCTCCCCCTTCCCGCCCCCAGTGAGGCCGGCCGGGGCGGCAACCAGAACGGCGACGTGAGTGGAGAGCTAGGCGGCTGCCGGGCCGGCTGTCGGCGAGCACCCGCTCCAGGCCCAGCCCAGCCTGGCGGCCCCGCGAGGCCCGACGCCAGCGCTCCGAGCAGAGATTCCTAGGCAGGCCCGCGCGTTCGCCCAGGAGCTGCGCGTCCCCATCCCCAGCGGATACCGGGACCTGCCGCTCCCCGGGCATCCCGGACCTCGAGGAGGACGGCAAAGCAGCCCGACGGGCCCACGACCGCGATGCCAGACGAGCTGACGGAGCCCGGGCGCGCCACGCCGGCCCGCGCCTCTTCCTTCCTCATCGAGAACCTTCTGGCGGCTGAGGCCAAGGGCGCAGGGCGCGCGGCCCAGGGCGACGGCGGCCGCGAGGACGAGGAGGAGGATGATGACGACCCAGAGGATGAGGATGCCGAGCAGGCGCGGCGGAGACGGCTGCAGCGGCGGAGACAGCTGCGCGCGGGCACTGGGCCCAGCGGGGAGGAGCAGGCCCGGACGCGGCTCGTACCGGGCGCGCTGTGCCTGGGTCCCCGACCGCCCCCTGGTCCTGGCCCGCCCTATGCTCTGAGCTGTGGAGACGCTACGCGCTGGTATCCACGGGCGCACGGCAGCTACGGAGGCGGCCTCAGTCCTGACAGTGAGTGCGGGAGCCGGGAGGGATGGGCCAGCGGCTGGGCCCCACTTCCTCCCCGCGCATTCGCTTGGTGACTTCGAGCTCGTCGCCGCCCATTCTGGGCCATCCTCTCCCTTGTGTAGCAGGGTCTGGGCGTGCATGGGCCTTCACGGAGCCCTTGACTGGACCGATTCGGAGGCCCGCGCTCCGGGACAGGGGCTCCACCGGGGAGACGGTCTCGAAGGCTGAGAGCCCGCGGAGAGAGGCCTGGGAGCGCGACAACAGACAGCTGAGGAAAAGAGAAACAAAAAGAGAGTGAAATAGGGCAGAGAAAGAAATAAGAGACCTGGAGAGAGGGTGGGGGCAAAGGAAAAGAAAGAATGAAGAAAGGAAAGTGGAGAGGGGCGAGAGGATGGGAGGGGGCTGCAGGAAAGATAAATCCAGAGTGACAGAAGGGAAGAAAAAAGGGAGGAAAAGAGATAAGGAGGACACGTGAGTCAGATATGGAAAATAAAGGGGGGCATTGAACAGAGGGTGCCACTGTTGGGGGGCTGATGGGGGAGGGAAGCCTCCTTCCACAGCATCTGTGCCCCCCCACCCCGTCCCATTGCTTCTGTGCTTCCAAGGCCCCTGGGGCAGGGGCCTTGGCCTAGGCACCGGCTCTACCAGGCAGGAAGGTAGCCCGAAGCCCCCATCTGAAAGAGAAAGCCCCTCTCTCTTTCTTTCTGCTCGTCCTTCTCCCCTCCTTTGTTCCCTGATGAGGCCTGGGAGACTGGAGGTGGGGGCTTCTCACCCCTCTAGCCTGGGCATCTGCCCCCTGAGGGCTGCCCCCCCTCCATAGGTTCACTGTCCCCTTTTTAGACCTATCCTTTGTGGGGAGACCCGTGGGAAGAAGACCAAGAAAGCCACTCCAACCCTCCAGCCCTGGCTTTGTCACCCCCCAACAGTGTGCAGACTGAGGCCACATCAGGACTCTTTTCTTTCTCAAGGCTATGGCTCCGGAGTCCATCCCTGTTCTATGCAAGTCAGTATGTGCTGGGGGATAAGTAGCCCACAATCCACACTTACCCCACTCAACCCTCAGATAACTCCCTCCATGGTCTGGGAGTGAGCCCCTCACAAAAGAACCTATATTTCAAAGCCCACACCCAGAAAGTCCAGGCCCTCTACCCCCTTCTCATAAACTTCAGCAGGGCCTCCGTAGTTTCCCTGAAAATCAAACGATTTAATGTAGTGCCCTTCTGAAGGTGATTATAAAAAGGGTTTCCAGGGGTGAAATTTGCTCTTCTCCTGTTCCTCCCTGCACCCAGTCAGCAGCCCCTATGGAGGCAACTCCCTATTTCGTGTAATGCGGGTTAGTGTTGCCAGCTCAGCTCCTTGTGGCAATGGATGGGCCTCTAGGAGTTGGGGTGTTTGGGCTACTGTTAGGAGGCAGGGACTCCTCAGATTTGGTAACATACAGCCTACTACCTGACCTTTCTGTGGGCACCACAAGGACATGTGCCATGGCAGTGGGGCAGGGGTCTGAGCAGGATCTGCACACTCCATATACACCAGGCACAGAGCCGGAGCCACATACACAAGCCTCACCAGTGTTTGCACACCTTGCCTGAGGGTGCAAACACTGCAAATACACCATGGGCACATCTCTGCTGGAGTCTGCAGTTTTCCAAGAGCCAGGCCAAACTCCACCTTGACCTCCAACCTGTTAGCCTGGGCCTGCCCCTTGCACATGAGGCTCCAGGCCAAGCCAGAAAGGCACTCTGGTCTAGTCGACCGCAGCCACAAGCAGGGCTCTGCATCCATCCCGCATTGCTGGGGACAAAGAAAGGCAGAGCCGCAAAGCCACTGCAGTAAGAGCCCCGCTGTCTGAGGTGGCGTTCCTCTTCTATGTGGACAAGCACTCCTAGGTCCTGGAAGATTCCCTTAACCAGGTGTCATCCCCTGCCAGCCCCATGGACCTCTCCTTACCTGTGGGAGATGAGATGGGGTTTGGAACTTGAAACACAAACTCAGAGACCCTCTGTGAACTTCTGTACCCCTAAAACTGCAAGCCTAATCATCAGCCTAGAACATGTGTAGGGCAGGTACCAGTCTAGAAGATGTTCAGGGCAGGTTGCTGCATGTTGCTAGGAGCAGTATTAACCCACGTTTCCTTAAAGCATGCTTGTGGCTGGAGTAGATATGCCTCTAGGCATCTGGGTCAGCAGTATGGGGTGTCAGTGCACCAGGGTCACATGCCTGGCATCTTTTGGGGATCTTTGTGTTTGCCCTTCTACAGGGCAATGTTTCTATGTAAGCGGGCAAGTGTTTCACAACTGTTCTGGACCATGAAGAGGGAGAGGTCACCCCAAGTCTTTATTCCTCTGTTTGGAGCACTCGGCCTAAGGCGGGGAGCTGGGTGGTAGGGGGTGTCCTGTGCTTGTTTTCTAGGGTGCACTTTTCTCGAAAGGACATCTTTCCTCTTGCCCTGGTATTTCTGCAGATCTTTTGTGTGTCTTTCCAGGAAGCCAGTGCTGAAGCTAGGAGTGGAAAGTGGTCAGGGGGTTGACCTGCTTTTTAAGTCTATTTGTTTAGGTGTTGCTTTCCTTCGCCCTTTCTTTGTTGTCCTGTGAGTGTGGCTGTGCATTTTTGTGTGTGAGTGTGCTGTGTGTGTCGGTTGGAGCAGCTCACGGGCCTTTGAGCCTTGGCTTTATGGCTCTGCCTTTCTTTATCCCCAGCAGTGCGGGATGGATGCAGAACCCTGCTTGTGGCTGTGGTCAATCTCAAGGCGGGGAGCATCTGGCCTCAGTGATTGCGCCCGGGGTCTGACCCCTAGAACCAACCATGGTGCCCCTCTCTCCCCTGCAGCAAGCGACCGGGACTCACCGGAGACTGGCGAGGAGATGGGCCGTGCCGAGGGTGCCTGGCCCCGGGGCCCCAGGCCGGGAACGGTGCAGCGGGAGGCAGCCGAGCTGGCGGCACGGGGCCCCGCGGCCAGCGCAGAGGAGGCGGCGGAGCTGGCCGAGGCCCCTGCGGCGGCTGGGGAAGTGCGCGGTGGTGTTGGCGTTGGTGGTGGTCGAAAGAAGAAGACACGCACTGTCTTCTCCCGCAGCCAGGTCTTCCAGCTCGAGTCCACCTTCGATCTGAAGCGCTACCTGAGCAGCGCCGAGCGCGCTGGCCTCGCCGCCTCCCTGCAGCTCACGGAGACGCAGGTCAAGATATGGTTCCAGAACCGCCGCAACAAGTGGAAGCGGCAGCTGGCGGCCGAGCTGGAGGCCGCCAGCCTGTCTCCGCCAGGAGCGCAGCGCCTCGTCCGCGTGCCGGTGCTCTACCACGAAAGTCCCCCGGCTGCGGCCGCCACCGGGCCCCCGGCCACTTTGCCTTTCCCGCTGGCGCCCGCCGCGCCCGCGCCTCCCCCGCCGCTGCTGGGCTTCTCCGGGGCCCTTGCGTACCCGCTGGCGGCCTTCCCGGCCGCTGCCTCGGTGCCCTTTCTGCGGGCGCAGATGCCAGGTCTGGTGTGAGCCCTCGCCCGCCGGCCCGCTCCCCGTGGCCGCTGTGGACCTCTGTGGACAGACAGTACAGCGGAGGGCGCCGGCGGGGCTGGGGGTGGTAGGGGAGGGCTGGACGGCTTCTAGGGTCGCCTCCGTCCCCCCCACGCCCCCCGAGAGCACAGGCTGCACCTCAGGTCACCAGCCCTTGTCCTGAGCTCTGAGCTCCTCTAGAATGTAACGGGCTGCCTGTGACTATGACTCCATCAGTTGCAAGGCCAGATCCCCACATGGAAAAAGACCAGGGGGCAGCCCTAGCTGAGGAGCCAGTTCCTCCCGCCTCAGTCCAAGCCCAGAAGCCACAGGAAAGCTACAAACAGGTGGTCTGGGGACTGTGAGTGACGCCCCCCCACGTGCTAAGCCCCCAACACAAAAGTCCCTTTCCTGGGACCCCAGCAGCAGGCCAGCGGGAGGAATATGACTGTCCCCTCCAGTGGGCCCTGATGGAGAAAGAACCCTGGACCTGTGGGACTCAGCTGATTGTCCATTCTGACAAGAGGGCCAGACTGGGGCTTCTCTCCTGGGATGTGGCCTCTGGGTTTTTTTGTTTTGTTTTGTTTTTTAAATGAATCTACTTATTTGCGTATGGAATAAAAAGGGACATTTTCTGGACCGTTTCACTGCTTTGTAATCACTGGCTCAGAGACTCCTCCTCCGGTAGCAGCCTGTGGTGGGTGCTCTTCTTCCTTAGGACACTTTCCAGTGCTGATCAGGGATACATGGAGCCCAGGGCTGGGCTGAGTCTGGGTGGACAGGACAGAAAGGAGCGGTGAGGCCGGTGAGGGTGGAACCTGATGACCACTGGAGTGTGTCAAGGCCCTGCCCGCTGTGTGGCACCTGTGTTCACTGCCTTTTCTCCAGCTCCTGAGATTGAGAACCATACCTGACCATAAGGGGTATTTTTCTTTGGGCCAAAACAAAACACGGGTACTCAAGGTTAGGTGGAGAGTGCTGTGCCGGGCCTCAGGCCTCATTTTTGAGTCTAGAGTCTCAGCAATCTCAGGGCCTGCCCTTCAGCACAGCCAGGTCAGGGCTTGTGATTACTGTTCTCTCCAGGAAAGCTGTTCCAGTGGCCTGGGCTACTGGAACACTAGCCTGCTTTGGGGTGAAAATGGGGAGTAGATCTGCCCTATGAGGAGTGAGGGGGCACTATTTGGTGTGTTTTGAGCCCAGAGAGAAGACATCATCAGAGTCTAAGAGGGTTGCTTCTGTGGTGGAATTGAGCCCCCTAAAATCCCTTCTCCTACTTCGCTTGGGAACACACACTCCCTGGCTGAGATGCAGAGACCCCCGACCAGCCCACACACTGGGCCTGGGGCGCCTGAGTTAGTGCCAGACGGACCAGGAGAAGCCAGTGCAGTGTGGGTTGGGGTGGGGGGGGTCGCCCATCTGTCTGTGTGCCCTTGCCATCCAGCCCCTGACCCAGAATTATTTCCCCACTTATCCGCAGAGTTGGTTCTCAGTGGTGCTCTGAGGGATCCCCGGAAGGCTCTGTGGGAGGCTCCTTCAGCAGCCCTTGCCCTGCTGGGTCCTCCTCTGTTGCAAGAAGGGGATGGGCATTTTGAGAGACTCCTGTGGAGGGGGCAGCCATCCTCAGCCTACCAGCAGCACCACCTCCTCTGCCCTCCCACGGGCGGGTGGAAGCTGCAGCCCCAGCCACCCTGGGCTTCCTCAAGCCCCTCCAGGACTGAGCTCCCTCCCTGCTCAGGGGCTGCCGAAACTGCTTTTCAAGGCTAAATTTGAAACTAGTTTTCACTCTGCTTTGTTTGGAAGGGATTTACAACAGGCTTCAGGGAAAGAAATGAAACTCAGTTTCAAAGGCCTTGCTCCTAGTCCGTGCCCACACCACCAGCGGGTGACATTCAGGCAAAGCCAGCTCTTCCCAGACCTCCACGCCCCTGACTCAGGCTCCTTCTGGGACCCTGCTCTCTCGGCCTCTGTCGCCTTTGTGTTGGCGTCACCCAGTCCCCAGATGCATCATTGCCAGTCCTCGGAGGGACCTGGGCACAGATGGGGCACCGCGGAAGCCTCCGAGCCACGCGCGTTCCCGCACGCGGCCGCCCATGGCGTCTCGGCTCTCGCGTCTGGGAGATGAGCGCGTCCGCAGCGGGGCCCTTGTGGCACTTTCTGGGGTCCTGCCTCGGCGCTGTGCCTGGGCAGCGTAGTTCGGGATTACCAAGGTAGCTGGGACTCTCCTCTTGTGCCTTGGCCTTTTTAGAACGGGGTAATTAAAACGTAAGCTAAAAAGGGTTATCAATGAGATGCAACCGTTTTATTCGACTGTTGGCTATGCTGGTGCGGTCTGTAGGTCTCGTGGTGACTGTAGGGTGCCTCTGAGGTGGTGGCGCCGAGGCTGGCGGGAGCAGTTCCCTTAGCAGCGGGGACTTAGTCCGCACTAGCGCCCGGAGCAGATGGCCTTACCGACTCCCTGAGACCTGGATACCCGGGCCACAGAGACGTGGACCCGTGAGGGCAGCGAGGGCGCCGGGTCTGGAACGTCCAGTCCTCCTGCTCAGGAAGCGGGGAACCCGGTCACCCGGCCTGAGCCTGGTAGCTGGCGTCAGAGTTCATACAGTTTATGCGGCTCAGATTTGGGGTGGATTCTAAGAGATGTGACTTTTGATAGAATTAATGAAAAGTTGGGCTGCAGTGCGGCTTCTGGCCTCGCTGCTCAGGGCCCGGCCCAGGTCGGAAGTCGTGAGCCAGGTGGTGTAAAATAAGAGAGGATGTTCCCTGAATGGAGGGAAAGGCCAGAGAGCGCTGTCCCCTCGCGCAGGGAGTGTAACGCTGGAATAGAGCAGACCCAAAACTGGATTAGTAGCAGAACTGGCCCCACCCTATAATTATCCGCTAGGTTTGTCTTGGGGGAACGGATTGCTCCAAAGGCACCGGGATCCAGAGAAGCGGGGCGTACATCGTCCTGTGAAGGCTAGGCTGGGGTGCGCCGGCCCCTCTGCGCCTGGGCTCCTGTGCCGTAGATCGTAGATCGCAGGCGCACCTCAGGCGCGTTGGCTCCATTCTGGCAGAAGATGAATGGCTTCGATCAGTCTCCACCACACTGCCCCCACCCCCATCGCGGTTCCACTCTCCAGCCTCACTCTCTCCTTAAGTGAGGCTCAATTCCATCCACCCTCAGCTGCTCCAGGCTTCCAGTTGCAGAGTCTTTGAGCCCAGTTGGGTCAAACAGGCTTTGGACACACCAGTCACATGTCCTTTGCCTGGATGCAATTATGCTCCCCTGATGACCTTGGTCAAGCCCCTTCTCTTCCCCTGGCCTCCGTTTCCCCATCGCACACCTGTGGTAAGGATAGGGATCTATAACTTGTAAACACTCAGCCTTCTCTGATTTGAGCGAGGTCAACAGGATACCCCAGGGTAGCAGATGTAAACATTTCTCCCCAGCTCCCAGGTCATGGGTCTGGTTGGGCGACCCACTTCCTCCTGGCCTGGCAGTCCTCTGGGCACTGAAAGAGCTGAATCCCCACTGGCCTTGGCCTGAGAGGATGGTGGGAAATCAGCTCCTGTCCCAGAGCTGGGCACCTGCGACTTGTGAAGGTGGGGAATATACCCAGGGCACCAGATAGGGCTGCAAAGGTATTTGTAGGCTTTCAGTCTTGGGCTTTAAGGGACCTGTCTTCTTGTCGATGACAAATGTGGTGCTGGAGATCTGGTGAAGATTCCCAACCCAGCTCATTCCAGAACCCAGAGCTGCTGAAATCCCAGAGACCCAGATGGGCCAGCTGACCTGTGGTCACTCCAGGCCCTGGGCCAGCACAACAGGCAACACCCACACTCCCTTCCTACTGACTCATCCAAAGCCACTTCAGGGCAGCCCTTCCAACGGCCAATACCCCACCATCCTCCACTGGCCTGGCTGAGCACCTAGGGCCTCTGCTGCTGACTGACCCCGTTCAGGCCTTGCAAACCCAAGGAATCTCTTCCTCGGCCCCCTCCCACCCAGCTGCTCAATGAAGAGGTTTCCCAGAGCCTGGGCTCTGCGCCCATCCAGAAAGCAGCCCAGCTGGACTGAGGCTGAAGGACCTGGGCGCTGGCCAGGCAAATACCCAGAAGGAGGTGGGCGGGACAGGTAGGCTTCTTTTTCTCTTTCTCCCTGTTGCTGTCTCTCTCTCAAGCATCTTTCATGGCCTTCTGACCCCCAACTGGCACCTTGCTGGGATGGGAAGCTGAGGTCCTGAGAGGGGCTGAGAAGCCACCAAGGTGCCCAAACACCCCTCCCCCACTAGTCACTAAGCAGGCCAGCCAAGACCCTGGCCATCTTTGGGTTGAGATCAAACCTGCGCTGGTGTTTCTGTTCCCAGCGAGTCCGAGATTCCTGCAGTATCCAGCTCTCCCTTCCTGCCTATACAATAATGGATAATTCCCTTTGGAATCTTGCCCCTCAGGTGGCCAGTGTGGACATCCACCAAAGCTGTCTGGCTGCTGGGAAGTGGGATCCCATCCTCTTGACATTTCCTAGCCAGGAGTATCTCCTGGACCCCTTGATGATCCTCAGGGTCTCCAAGGTGGCTGCCCTGACAAGTGGCTGGCTTGGCAGGAAGAGAAGAGGTGAACTTTTCTTATCAGGAGGGCTGGAAAGGGGTGACCCTGTCCTCCCAGAGCGAGGCTCTGGATTGAAAGCTCAGAGGGCATACAGGACACGGGGGCAGAGAACGTGAGATAGTTTACCACTTCGCCCCTTCACCACTGCCCAGTGAATGAGGGGAGAGCCACTGCCAGCACCGTGCCTCATTTTGTGTTTGTTTTTTGTATGAAAGTGTTTATTATTGTCTGGAAATTGCAGTAAAGTCAAAACAAAGAATTTGTCTATATTTCCAACAGCAGAATCCAACTGCTTTGGAATATTAGCCCAGACTGTGGCTTTATTGTGTGTCACGATCTATTGCTTTATTGGTACTTTTTAAAAGATCTTAGTTAAACTGCGTTTATGTCTTTACTAGTGAAAATGCCTGCATTTGCTTTGAAATACGGCAACAAAAATAAACTAATACGTAAAAATAAAAGGAAACCTAGATGAAACTAGATTGGCCACAAGTTATTTGTTGAATGGGGGGTGGGTCCGTGGGGGTTTGGGTCAAGTCTTCCTCTGGTTCCTCTTTTATTTGAAAACTTCCATAATAAAAATGTTTTTTAAAAGTGACTACGGAGAAACATTAGGAGTATGTGCTTCTAGGGGCTGATGCTCTCTGCCGGCCAGCTGTTTTTGTCTAGGTTTATTTCCACCGAATGTTGGTCTCATTTTTGGAACAGCTTACACCCCGCATTTTAATTTCTTCTGCTTAGACAATTTACATACGAGGCCACTGATTTAGTCTCTATGGAAACATTTCAGCCTCCAACTTCCCTCTTCCTCCACGCAGCTTCTCCGGCCTCCGTCCCTTCGCCCAGGGTCTCGGTGGTCTCGGAGACCCTCACACGCGATGCGGGCGCAGGCGCGTCACCTCACCTCCGCTGGGGAGGCCTCTGAGGCCACAGGAGGACCCACAGGGGACAATAAGATCTGGAGGATCACTGGCGCCGCCTCCCGGCTCTCCGGGGTCCGCGTCACCCGAAGTGGCCTCTAACTCCCACCCCCACCCCCTCTTCGGAGTTTGGAAGATGGAGCCCAGCGGTGGCCTCCCTGGCCGTGAGCAGGGGGTGAGCTGGGGCCCGGAGCTCTGGAGGACAGGCGAGGGAGCCTCCAGCGCTTGGAGCCCGCTCGGGTAGAGAGACCACCCCGAAGGTGAGCCCTGCCTGGCGACAGGATGAGCTCCCGGGTCCCAGGGTGTGAGGGTCCAGATGGGAGACTCCGAGAGACAGCGCAGGAACGGCAAGATGCACGCAGAAGCCGCTGGAAGGCCCGGGCCCCAGACATCGCTGCCTAGAACTGCGAGTCTCCCCGGGTCTCGCCACTCCCTTGGAAGCGCGCCCGCCTGCCGGGTTCCGAGGCGCTCAGTCTCTGCTGTAGTCGGTCTGCTTTTCGTTGCTTTTTCTCCCAATTTTTCTGTGCTTTCTTGGCGCTCAGAGATTCGCCCGCGCTTTCATCTGCCCCGCTGACGGCGGTCCCCTTCGCTCCACATCTCCCTCTCCAGGCAACATTCCTTCCTTTCGGGGTCGGTCCGCATCGGGGAGGCTGGAGCCCTTTTATTCCTCGCGGAGACGCTCCTCGGCTTAAGCCGCTGGAAGCGCGGACTCTGGAGTGGAGCAGCGGAACCCTGATCCCGACCCACCTGCCCCTCCTAGGTCCCGGCCCCGCTCAGTCCCGGCCAGGCAGGGGGGAGTCCGGGCTCCGCCTGTCCTGCTGGGGCCCCCGAGCCCCACGGGTCCCCGCTCCCTGCCTGCGTTTCCCAGAAGGAAGGCGCGCGGTATCGCGCACGGCCCATAGGGCTGCCGGAGCTAGAAGGAGCGAAGTTCTGGCAGTGGCGCCAGCTCCACTGTGCTCCGGACCCCGCAGACGTGCTGCAGCCCCTCCTCTTTCCCCGCGTCGGCGACAGCTCCGCAGCGCAAAGCTGAGACTGCCGGGGACTTTCCTGGCTCTCGGCCCTCGGGGTGCCCCGCCCCCCGCGGTCCTTCCGGCCCCGCCCCCTCCCCCTCCTCCTCCCGCCTGCGCCCGGGCCCCTTCCCAGCCTCCCGCTCCGCTCACCTGGCGTCTCACTGGCGTCTGAGAGTCTGCCTCGGCCTCCGGCCCCGCCCCTTGGTTCTCACCTCGCCCTTTCCGCTCTCCCTGCGCCTGCCCGGCCTCCTCCCTCTAGGCAAACCTCTCAGTTCGCGGTACTGCTGAGTTCGAGCTGCGGGCAGGGACTGGGTCTGGGGAGAAGGACTACAGCTGACCCGCCCAGGTTCACAAGGCTTCTGGAAGGAGGTGGTGTTAACCCGAAAGCTAGAGGGGAGTGAAGCTCGTGGCACGCAGAAGACGGGAGAGCCACCTCAAGTCTTGGCTCTTGGTGGGAACCTGGGACTTCTCTGCTGGTTCTTGTGCAACGGGACCCTCTTTTCCCAGCTTCCCCACCTTCCCCCATCCCCCAAATCCACAGAAGAGTTAAGATACCTGCGCCGTGTACTGCCTTCACTGTCTGCTGCGTGGCTTTGGAAAGGTCACTTCACCTTTCTGAGCTCTCCTTACCCATCTGTTCAGGGGGGTAAAGTAGCGGGGACGAAGGTGGCAGCGATGTAATGGCAAGAGTGCGCGCGTTGCATACACGTTGCATACACAGCCTTCCGTGTACCCTTCTCAGTAGAGACCCGGAGCATCCCCGCACCACTGAGAAGGTCTACGCACACTCTCCATCCCCTCTGTCTGCGCCTGGGCTCCATTTGCCTGTCCCGCCTAGCGGTATGGGTCAGGGCACGAGGAAGCTCACATCGCTGCTCCACCCCCATTCACGCGAGCAGTCAGGCTCTCACTGGGGCAAGGAAATAGTCATGGTATGCACATCTGGGTGTGCCCAGGCAGGCCAGCTTACACGGGCATACCGCTGGCTTTCCACCAATGCCGTTGCACCCTTATGGCCGACTGCCCTAGCAGGGTTGCCGTTAGCCCTGCCCCAAGGCCCAAACTTCCATCCTCCCGACTTAAATACGCTGCCCTTTTCTTTGTCCCCAGAGGAGACTTGAGGCGTCCATACTCCTGTGTTCCCCTCCCCCACTCCGACCACGTAGTTAAGCCTCCTGTCTCTCAACCACATGGCTGGCTGCGGGAACGATAACTAGAGTTGTGCACAGATCCTGGCCCAGAGCCGTGGGTGGCCAGCGCTGCTCCTCTGCTCTGGGTATGGTGAATGGCTCTCATGCCTCACATCACCTCGAGGCTTTGTTTGGACGGGGAGCTAGTTGACCAGGTGCCTTCCCTGCACTGCTGCACTATAACCCTATGGCTGCCAAGGGGTAGGGCTGATATCCCCATTTTATGGATGACAATTCAGGTCCCAGCCCAATTCCGTTATCACTCAAACCATGGGCATAGGAAAGGCAGGGGCTGAGTCTCAGTCTCCTTTCAGTGACCAGGCAAGGGAGTAAGTGAGGCGCACTCAGGCCCTGGGCCCCTCACCTAGCTTGGGTAGCTGGGAGAAGGTTGTCTGCTCAAAAGGTCAGGTTCCTCTGCACCCCTCCTCTCTTCTTGAAGCTTTCTCTCTAGCTTTCAGCGGGCTCTCTTATAAACTTGAGTTTCCCACCTGGGGTAGGGAGTGGTACTCAGAGGCTGTACCTCTGTACCAGCAGGCTACATCTCCCAGGGACTAAACTGTGGACTGCCTGCTTAGGAATTTTCTAAGCCCCCCGTCAGTGTCTGGGACCTGCCTGTGGGCAACTGGGGACTAGTAGGGGAGCCCCCAAGCAGGCTCAGGTCTGCGTGACTCTGGAAGGGCAGCCATGGATTGGAGAGGCTGTGTCAACAGAATGATGTGGACATGCTGATTTGGTGTGACTAAATACGTTTATATGGATAGGAACTCCGCAAAATATTTGCCTGTGGTTTCTTACATCTTAGGAGTGGCCCTGCCAAGAGCTGTGGAGTTAGAGGGTGTCAGCCTCTGAGCCATCCCACCTCTCCAGCAAACCCTCAGTCTGCCAAAAGAGGTCTCAGCCAAACTTAGTATCACCTCCTGTGCCCACAGTACAAATAAATTCAATGTGGTTCCAAGAAAGGATAGTTTACTCAGAAGTGGAAGCCATGGCTACTTGCTTCTTTGCTCCGCTCCAGAAACTAGCAAGACATGTGCCCAGTGCAGGAGGGCACAGCCTCCACGAGGGGTGCCCCAGGAACCAGAGGGACTCCTGCCTCCCCACTCCGCACCCGCATAGAAGGAAGGAGGGAAAGGGAAGCCCTAGTGAGAACTGAGACTTTGTAGAAACTCACCATCTGCTAGGTTTCTCCTCTGATCGCCCACCCGTTTCCCTCAGGACGCCCAGGGATTGTCCTCTGAGAATCTGACTCTCCCTCAGGATCCAGCGGGGGGTCGGGGAGGGATGCACCCAGCGCCGACTGCAGGACCCTCGCTATTCACTGACTGGGGCTCAGTGTCCTTAGCGGGACCGAGGGACACACAGACACACACAGTCCATCTCTTCCTTCCCGGTGCCCGAAGTCCCGCGCTCAAGGCGCGCTCTCCGCCGCGCTCCTGCAGCCCAGGGTAGGGGTGGTGTCTCCACCCTGCGCAATCCGAGGCCGCCTCCTGGCCTTGCAGGGCTCCAGGCGCCCTGGGTCCTGAGGTCCTGGGGCCCAGAAGCGCGGCCGCGGCCATACGCGCATTTCCTCCCGTGGAGTGCCCCGAGTGCCCCTCTCTGGCCCCCTCCCGCCCGCGGAGTGTCTGTCTCTCTCCTCCTCTGCGTCTCGGCACCTCTTTGGCTTCTCCCTGCTCCCGTGGTCCCAGCTCCTAATTCCCGCAGCGGCTCCCCGAGCTCCAGCGCCGCGTAACCGCAGCGTCAGCACATCCGGGCCTCGCTCGCTTGAGTTCAGGTTTGTTCCTTAAATCGCAGGAATCCATTTCCCTCCCCTGGGCGGGGGCCTTTCTGGCAAAGCCGACCCGGCCTGCTGCCCCTACCCCGCCCGCCCGGGCCCGGCATTGATCCCACGTCTTTACAGTACATCACATTAGCCCTAATGGTTTAGCTGATGATTCAACTGTTTTTTCGTTAAAAGCCGCCCCTCAAGCCCTCACCCCTCCTCTGCCTCCTGCTCTCCTAGCCACGCTGGCCCCTCCACGGCGCCCCGAAGCCTGACGCTTTCAGGACCGGTTGGCGGGTAGGAGACGTGGCTCCTGGAACTGGGGTGCGCAGCGCAACCCTGCCAGTGTAGACGCACCTAGGCGAGGGCGCTCCGCCTGGGCAGTTTCTGGGGAGGAGTTGAGGCGGTTTGGGCACCTTCCGAGACCTTAGACCCCCCCACTAGCGAGTAAAATTCACCACCTAGTCCAGATCCAACCAGAAACGTTAAAGTGAGATCGTCCAACCTCGAGTGTTTGCAGAACCGCATATGATCTGGAAGCTGGGAGAACCCTGAGTCTTAGCGGGAGGGCTCCAGGCTCTAGGGAGGGGGGGGAGCTGAGCCTCTGAACCGGCCTAAGGTTGGTGGTCACTTCGGGCAGAGCGGGCCTGAACCCACGCCCTGCTGGCTGCGGAGACCCGGGTGGAACGCCGAGGCCTTGCGCAGCGGCGAAACCGCACAGGAAAGAGGAAGGGTAGGCAAGCCTGGACCTCACGTCCAGCGCGAGGAGGCCGTAAGCAAAAAGAATACGGCTCGGAGGCTCCGACTTAAGCAAACGACCTCAAGGCCGAAGCGGGGGGGGGGGGGAATGGGGGACCGCGCCCAACCGGATCTGCCCCCAATGCCTCCCGGTCCGCACTGCCTTTCATTCCTGAAGAAATGCTGTTCGTTACAGAAAATTCACAAAATACAACTGGTCCAGGTGGTCTCGCCTGTCATCCTAGCCCTCTGGAAGCCGAGGCGAAAGAATAGTTTGAGCTCAAGAGTTCAGACACCAGCCTGAGCAGGAGGCTGGTCGCTACCAAAGCAAGAGACTGACCCCGTCGCTACTAAAAATAGAAAAATTAGCGGGATGTCCTGGAGAGAGAGCCTGTAGTCCCAGCTATTCTGGAGGCTGAGGGAGGTGGCTCCTTTGAACCTAGGAGTTTGAAGTTGCTGTGAGCCCTGATGTACCAACATCACAGCACTCCACCTAGGGCAAAAAAGTGAGACTGCCTCAAATATATGTATCCCCAAATCGGATTACCTGGAAATAGCCAGAATTTATAGTAATGTTTTCCTCCACTATGTATGTTTAAAATAGGCAATACATTGCATAGCATAAAATTCAAATATATAACCAGGCATATCGTGGGAAGGCTGCCATCCTTCCTTCTTAGAAACAGGAGGTGGATTTATGTCCAGAGACTTAAATGCATGTAATTCAATTTAATTTTGATGTACACACCTGTGTAGTCACAACCCCTTCCCCCCCCCTTTTTTTTTGCAGTTTCTGGCCAGGGTTGGGTTTGAACCCACCACCTCCTGGCATATGGGGTGGGCGCCCTATTCCTTTGAGCCACGCCGCCAGCACTCCCCTTTTTAAAAGAAAGAAATACGTCTACAGAGATGCCTAGAAGATTTAAATTAAGAGAGAGATGGTGCATTCTTCTCCTCCTCCCCCTCTTCTCTTCCTCCTTTTCTTTTTTAATTTTACCAAAATTAACTGCATAGAATTTGAAAGTCTTCCACTTCTACAAAAAGTATAAAAATAATCACCAGAAAAGATTCTCCACCCCACCCCAAGGACACAATTGCCAGTTGCTGGCTGTCTCTTACCTGCCTCTATATTCTAAAGAGTATGTTGTACTGTTATTTCTTGATTTCATTTTTTCTGCTTTGTTTTGTTTGTTTTGATTTTTAGGAAACCTGTCAAATGCCTATTATCTGCCTGGAAGATGTAACATTCCCTTGCACACATGCAGTAATGACCCTTCCCTCCCTCTCTCCTCAACATGCTGTCCTCCCCTGGCCTGTGCGGAGATAAGATGCGTGTTCACAGCAACTTCCCCCCAAAGTGAGGTGGATCACATTTTTTTTTTTCTAATGCTAGTTTGCCCCCTTGGTTTTCTATGTTCCTGTCATTCATTTGTCCTCAAACCCCTTTCCAGAGTGCTGGTCTCCTCCAGTGGAAGTGAACATCAGGGACCCCATCACCTCAGGTATGGAAGTGGTAGGCAGGCTGGGGCTCCTCCAAGACCCTCCTGTTTGCAGTCCCCCCTGAATCCCACTTTCAGAGGCCAAATCCAGAAGCTTCTGCAGCTCAGCAGACAGATTAGCTGCCCTTCACTCCTCACCTCCCCACATTCTCCAGACCCCTGCCTCAGTGTTCAGGAAGGTCTAGATGCTGTGGTGACATTCCCAAAGACTTCTGACCCTGTCTCTCGGTACTTCTTGATCCCATTTCACTCCAATTCACATCTGCCAAAAGCAGCTGCTCCAGCCAAGCACAGACTCTGAATCTGGAAGGGTCCTGACCACATTCCAGGGCTGAGGAATTGCTGCTCTGGTGACACCTCCACTGGCCTCCCTGAGTTCCCTCTTTGAATGAGGCCCTACCAGGTGCCAGGAAAAACAAACTGAACCTCCCTTATCTCTGACAAGACTCCATCACCTGATGGCTCCCGTGCAGCTGGTCTCCCCTGGCACCTGTGCCCCACCCCTGGGCTCCACTAAGTGACCCCTTCCCCAGATCTTCATGGCTGTGGGTCACCTGTCCTTGCATTACTTGACATCTCCGTGGAGACTGCTTATCCCACAGTCAAGTGGAAGCAGCAACTTGGGCCACCTGCCATGGGTGCCCAGTCACCAGGTGTTGAAAGAGACAGCAGCTCATCCCTCACAACAACCTCGTCCAGTCAGCTGGGGCTTGAATCCAGATCTGTCCCATGAAGCTAATAATATGATTCCTTCACGTTTTCCATGAGGCTGAAGCAGGAGACTGGCACATACCTGGGCATTGAATTAGCCAGTAGGAAAACATCCCGGGGCAGCACAGGGCCCTCTACTTCTCCAAGAGGAATGGTCGTTATGTAGTGATTCATTATACTGCATGGGGTGCTTTGTGCCCAAGAAGGATGTGAGGGAGGAAAAGAAATTTAGTGCTTCTCCTTTAAGGATTATTGAACTTGTTCTTCACACCTCCCAATCTGTAGATTTATTTCAGGATGCAAAATGTACAATCCCTCACTAGGATTACGGCTACAAATGAAGTTTGTCGGTTTGAAGTTCGCTGGATCTTACTAGAATCGCTATTACCTTATTTTCCACATCTTTTTTTTTATATTAAATCATACATGAATGCGATGATTCATGTATGCGATCACGGGGCACCATACACTGGTTTTATAGACCATTTGACACATTTTCATCACACTGGTTAACATAGCCTTCCTGGCATTTTCTTAGTTATTGTGCTAAGACATTTACATTCCGCATTTACTAAGTTTCACATATACCCTTGTAAGATGCACTGCAGGTGTAATCCCACCAATCAACCTCCTCCACCCATCCTCTTCCCTCCTTCCCCTCCCTTTCCCTCTTCTCCCTATTCTTAGGTTGTAACTGGGTTATAGCTTTCATGTGAAAACACTAAATTAGTTTCATAGTAGGGCTGAGTACATTGGGTACTTTTTCTTCCATTCTTGGGATACTTTACTAAGAAGAATATGTTCCAGCTCCATCCATGTAAACATGAAAGAGGTAAAGTCTCCATCCTTCTTTAAGGCTGCATAATATTCCATGGTGTACATATACCACAATGTATTAATCCATTTGTGGATCGATGGGCACTTGGGCTTTTTCCATGACTTAGCAATTATGAATTGGGCTGCAATAAACATTCTGGTACAGATGTCTTTGTGGTGCTCATCTTTAAACATTTTTCTTCATATTGTTCTTAGGTGTTAGTCAGGGATCTCCAAGGAAAGAGAACCAATAGGATAGATAGGTAGATAGATAGACAGACAGACAGTGGGAGTACAGAAGCAACTTTAAGAAATTGGCTCCCACAATTTTGGGGCATGGCAAAATTTGTAGGGCGGGTGGTCAGGCAGGAAATTCAGGCAAGAGCTGATGTTGTCATGCTGAGTACAGATTTTGTAGGAAGTAGTATGGAAACCCATGTGGGGGGGTTTATGTTACAGTCTGCAGGAGAATCCTTTTTTCTTCGGAGACCCTCAGTCTTTGCTGTTAAGGCCTCCAGCTGATCGGAGGAGGTCTACCACCCAACGGGTGTGCATTGGCTTCTCTCAAAGTCCACTGATATTAATCGCATCTAAAAAATACTTTTATAGCAACATCTAGACTAGAGTTTGAGCAAGGAACTGGACCCCATAGCCTGCCTAGCTAACACATAACATTAATCATCATAGTGGTTCAGGCAGCTGTATCAATTTTGATATCTTCTCTAGACATGAGAACACCCCAGCATTTATATTTTCTCTGACGTTGTGGCAAATGTATGGATTGATTTGAGTGGTCTCTGGGAGCCCAGGGATCTTCCTCCCACACAAGATTTACCAAGAAGAGGCCTGCATGGGGCCCAGGCCCTGTGGGGACACTCAGGGCTCAGCTACAGCCTTTCAGCACTTCTCTAAAGGTACAGTGAAATTTGCCCTCCCCTGCCAGACTGTGTGCTCCTAGGGAAAAGGGACACATATTCTTCACATCCAGGTCCCCAAGTTCCCCCAAGGCTGGATCAGTGTGTAGGGAGAAGTTGTGGGCAAGGGTGGGGTGCTGTTTCACCCACCCTTTCAGGGTGAGGAAAGCAGGAGGGGAGGGCCACAGCACACACTTCATCTCAAGCAGATTGAAGATGTAAATACAAAATTAAAAAGCTTTATAAAAAGACTAAAAGCACTCATATGCTTTTATCTGATGTCAGGGTGTGAGGAGGTGGATCCATTTTCCCCTTCTCCCTTTTGCTAATTGAACCCTTCTAAATTTTAGCTGGGGGCAAGGTACAGATATTTCTCTTATCAGAAAGCAGGCCGGGTGTGATGGCTCACGCCTGTAATCCTAGCACTCTGGAAGGCCGAGGCGGGTGGATTGCCCTGAGCTCAGAGGTTCCATTCCAGCCGGAGCCAGAGTAAGACCCTGTCTCTACCAAAAAAAAAGCCAGGCCTTGTGGCCAGCCCCTGTAGTTCCAGCTACTTCGGAGGCTGAGGCAAGAGAATTGCTTAAGCCCAAGAGTTGGAAGTTGCTGTGAGCTATGATGCTACAGCACTCTATTGAGGGCCACAAAGTGAGATTCTATCTGAAAGAAAGAAAGAGAGAGAGAGAGAGAGAGAGAGACAGAGAGAGAGAGAAAGGAAGGAAGGAAGGAAGGAAGGAAGGAAGGAAGGAAGGAAGGAAGGAAGGAAGGAAGGAAGGAAGGAAGGAAGGAAGGCAGAAAATGTAAAAAAATTGGCGGCGCCTGTGGCTCAGTGAGTAGGGCGCTGGCCCCATATGCCGAGGGTGGTGGGTTCAGACCCAGCCCTGGCCAAACTGCGACAACAACAAAAAAATAGCCGGGCTTTGTGGCAGGTGCCTGTAGTCCCAGCTGCTCGGGAGGCTGAGGCAAGAGAATCATGTAAGCCCAAGAGCTGGAGATTGCTGTGAGCTGTGTGACGCCACAGCACTCTACCGAGGGCAGTACAGTGAGACTCTGTCTCTACAAAAAAAAAAAAAAGAAAGAAAAAGAAAATATAAAAAAATTAAAAAAAAGAAAGTTGGGGGATCCTCATGCCATTTCCTATCTTTTCTGGCTGCCTGAAACGGAATTATAATGGTCAGATGAAGACAAGTTACTTAGAACAGGGCTGAGCCTCAGCTAGAGGGAACCAGGTCCCTGATGACCTGGCAGATCTGTGCTGCCTCCTACCCCAGACTGTTTATCAGCTTAAATCATTACGTGAGAAGCAAATGAAAACTTATGTCTCGTGGAACCACTGTTACTTAGTTTCTGTTTAAGAAACAGAGTCAACGTCCTCACTAATACAGGAGGCATTTCTAAATTGGGTCAGTTAGGATCTGTGTTGGCTGCTGATAGAGCATTACCGCAGTATTAGAAAACAAGTGTGGAGGTGGCAGCCCAGGACTACAGTGGCCAAAGACCCAGGGACTACTTCTCCTTGATTTTCTGCCATCCTCAATGGGTGGGTTTCCTCCTCCAGGTCACAAAATGACTGCTGAAGTACCAGCCTTCACATTTCTGTTTTACTGGGGACCAAAGGGAAGGGCAAGAGACAAAGCTGTCTTCCTCTCAGCTTTTGAAAATGGCCCAGAGGCCCCTTTCATTGACTTCTGCATTCATCTCTTTGACTACTCCTATCTTCAAAGAGTTTTCTCACTAAAGCATAGGGGGAGATAAATATTGGGAAGCAACTTGGAGGCACCATAGTGGAGAATTCATAGAAGACAGGCTGTGAGCTATGGTCACAAATCAGCACCCAAACTAGGACTCTTAAAAGACCTTCAGATGGCCCCAAGCCCTCACTGCTGGCTCTCTACCTTGGGGTTGCTCAGTGGCTCCACTGAGCCTAGCCACTCCCCATGTCCAGGCCTGGCAAGCATCACCTCCTGGGAGGCAGGGTGGTGTAGGGTAGGGAGCCTGGGGAGTGGTGCCAGACAGACCTGGAGGGAGCCTCAGCACCTCACTCTCTGGCTGTGTGACTGGGCAATGCTCTTGACCTCTCTGAGCTGTTGTGTCCTCATCTGTCAACATCAATGGTAGGTGCTCAAAGAATGATAGCCAATGTTGTAGCTGCTCTGTGCAAAGTGCAATGGAGTAGATGCTCAGACACAGGGCCTGGGGCTCAGAAGGTTCCAGGCAGTTAAACTCCTCCCCAAAGCCAAGTTCACTGGATGTCTGCCTTGTTGGGTGAGCCCATCTGTTATTTTTATTAAAAATTGTCACTCAATTTGCTTAACCCAAGGCCTGTTACCCAAAATAACAAGTGATTGCTCCATGAATGCAGGGTCAATACTCATTACTCTCTCCCTATGGCCCCTCAAAGCCAGGTTGGGGGGAGTTGGGGAGTTGGGGAGGGAGGAGATAGGTAACCATCTCTCAGTGTTGCGGGGGAGGGCTCCCTGCCTCAGAACTGGCTTTATTTAAAAATCCCTCCTCTCTCCAATCAGTTCAGAGGGACAGGTTTCCTGTTGGTGCCTCCTTGAGACAGGGCTTGTGCTCATGGTCCTCTGGCTGTGCCCCCAGCCTGTGAACAAATCCACCTCCTGGTCTAGAAGAATAAGTGGAGTGTGTGTGTCCCCTGCCAGCCTGGCCAGTGCTGCTGGCAGGAAGGTCAGTGAGGCATACCTCACTGGGAAATGTAGAGTCTAACTCCTCAACTTGGGGGTGGAGTCCAGACTCCTTGTTGTACAATGGAGGCCCAAAGAAGCCCAAAGAAGCCCAGAGCCTCACACAGGATATCAGTGGTCAGGCTGACTATGGTCCCAGGCGTCCTCTGGTCCATCCAGGGGTCCTGACCTGAGGCTCATGGAGCCTTTGAAGATAAATGGTCTTCAGAGGGGGTCTTGTACCAAAGAGGGGTGTATCTACGCCTGTGTTCAAGAGAGCATCCCTAGACTTCACCTGATGCTCACAAGGGTTAAGTACAATGAAACCTCCAGGAGTAGTGTGCTGACCACTGTCCATCCGTGGTCCGCTGGGGCTCTTTATCCACAGGAGCCGGGGTAGAAGAGACAGGAATGTAGCCTCGGCATCCTGGTCAGGGCTCAGGCCTAGAGGCCCCGTGCTGTGTAGGAGGTGGCTGGCCCAGAGAGCAGAGCCCAGGTGTGGATTCAGATGGGCTGGAAGGAAAGACACCCCTGCTTGGGCTCTGCTCTTCCCTGAGCACAGGCTGTGGAAAGAAAGCCTGGGGCAGGGTGGAGCTTGCCATGAAGACCCAGACCCTCTTCAGATTTTCCTGCATCCTTCCCACATTGTAAGGGTCCTCTAGCTGTTCCCTAGCCACACTGGCTTGGATCAGACCTGCCCAGACATGGTGTCCCTGTGCAGTGGTAATGGCTCCCTGGCAGCTGCTCCTGAGCCTCAGTTTTTGCATTTGCAAATGAAATGCAATTTTGCCTTCCTGAGGACTGCAGAGTACCCACTGGCCCTGTGCTGGCCTAAGAGACCCAGATTCGGATTTCAGTGTCCCTGCCCTGGGGGAGCCCAGACCTGCTGGGGAAGAGGCAGCTGTGCCTGAAGGTGGGTGCTGTCCTAGAGACCAGACTCCTCCTCCCGTGAGAGCAGCCCAGTCCCTGCCTCTAGGGAGCCTGGCTGCAGCAGGGTGTGCACAGCCAAATGACAGGGCTGGCACTGACACCAGCCAGCAGGGTCAGGGGTGTGTGGGGCACAAATACTGTCTTAAAAGGCAACGGGAATTGCCAGACTGGGGGGAGGCAGGTAGCTGAGAGAATATTCCAGATGGAGGGACTGGTATGAGCAAAGGTGGGAGGTGGGAAGGGGCACAATGAGTCCTGGGCTGGGGAGGCCTGCAGTGGCCAGGCCCAGGGGAGACTTTGGCTAGACTCCTGACCAGGGAGTCTAGGCTTCATTCAAGGGCCGTGGCTGGGGAGGGGCAGTGCTGGGTTTTAATCCCTCAGGCATTGGAGGAGTCATGATGCCTTCAGAGAGGCCAGGTGGAGCCTGGGGCTGAGGGAATAGAACAAACCTAGCCCCCCCCAACCAAACGCCACATGGGGAGGTGAAGAGGGCAGAACTGACCACCCCAGGGGGCACCCATGACTCTAGTTTGTCCAGAGGCCCCCTGCAGGCAGGCATGGGCAGGCAAAACCAGTTCCTGGGTGGGCCCAGGTGCTTGGCTGAGCTCAGGGCTCCCATGGAAGCTCCACCTGCTTCCCCGCAGCAGCTGCAGGTGCTCTGAGCCACCATGTCCATGCTGCAGGCTGAGTAGGCTGTTCTTCAGCCAGCACCCTGTCTACACTCACTCAGTCATTCAACACACTCACTGTGCGCCAAGTCTGTCACATGGGAGACTCATCCTGGTGTCGTCTCTGGCACATGAGCGGGCCGGGGAGGCTGTGGGAGGAGGAGCCAGAGAGACCAGGGTCCCTCCCACACAGGCCATTCCCTTTGTCATCCATCTACCTGTGTCCCTGCCACAGGGCCCTGAGAGCTGAGAACAAGAGCAGAGGACCCCCAAGGAGGCTCTGAGCTGAGGGTGGGGTTAAGTGACAAACCACAGAGCTCACACAATGATCAAGAGGGAACATTTGGGGAGAAGACAAGATGGCTGACTGAAGCCAGCTTTCCACAGAGGCTCCCATCCAGAAGGAGAGTTAAAGGACAAAAATTCAGCAAGTAACCTGGTGGATTTGAGCTGCACTAAGAGAGAAGGTTGTAGAACGCATGTCAACCCCACTGAGGCGAGCTGCGACCACAAGGATACAAACAAAAGGTACAAAATCCATCACCAAGCGGACGGGAGTCCCCACCCCCATGAGAACGGCTCAGAGTGCCCCACAAACAACCGGTCAGAGTTCAAAGGTCCTCCCACTACACTCCACGGGAGAGACCCTCTAAAAACTGGACCTACCTCCCCTACTAAGGTGCCACAGCGTCCTCCTGCCAGGCATAAAACTGTATAAACTGTATATAGTCTCTACCTGGAATTCTGAGCTCCCAGCACTCCCCTTCGCTCACACTGGGGTCTGGTGGCCAATCCCGGTCAGTGGGCGGATAGGGGACTGCACCGGAGTGGCAGTTCCCTGAGGCACAGTGTGACAGCCGTCTTTTGGTGACAATACGGCCAGGCATAAAACTGTGTAAAGCTCTGTGTGTTCTCTGCCCGCAACCCCAGGCTCCCAGCACTCCCCGCACTCCCCTCTGCTGTCGCTCCAAGGTCTGGAGGCCTGTCCCCCAGGGGTCCAGACTCTTGGGCGATTGCTCAAGGGGTGTAGACAGTGCTGGGCTGCAGCCTGTCGGTGCAGACTCTGGGGTACGGGAGCGGAGGAGGGGAGCTACACCAGAGCAGCTGTTGCCTGAGCCATAAGCAGCAGCCCTCTTTTGCTAGCAATACGGCTCACTACCTAATATTCTGAAGCCACACCCCCTGTCTCCCTGGGCAACCAGAGACTCTGAGTTTGCCTGAGGCAACTCCAACTTGCAAACTGGGGAAACTCCCAGGGTGGGGCTGACCCAGAGGTCCGCTTTACTAAACCTAAGATGCACCTGGCCCTCAGGGGATCGTCAGCCTATAGACAATACAAGAGCAAAGACAAGCTGATTTGGAGCTCAATTCAGCTTCTCTTCTGCAGGGGAACCGCAGAGTTGTTCTGTTCTGTTCTGTCAGTAACAATAATCAGGGGCGAGACTGGACCTGAGTGAAAACCCCTCAACCTTCATCAAGCGCCCGAGGTTGTCAGGCCTCACCTCCTCCTGCTGGAGAGAGGCAGAGCACAGTGGCCTGGCAGACTTCCTTGTGATTCAGGCAGGTACAAACTCTTGGAGTACCGATTCACTACAGGCAACTGGGTCAGCCAACTGCAGGGCTATCAGTGACTGGATGTGAAGTGGTGCAAGGTGGGGAAGGAGGCAGCAACCTTCCCAGACTGATTTATTGGCTGAGTGGCTTCTCCTGACTCCACACAGCACTGGAGCAAGCCACACCAAAGTAGTGACCAGACCCCTGTGATCCAGTTCCCAGAGACCTCTTAAACTCTCTCACCCGAGACAGGTGCAGACTGAGACAATTGATTTGGACCTTTTTGAACTGAACCAATCGCCTGAGGACAAATCAGGTGGTGCCCTGGGTGCACGGTGGTAGGAAGGTTTGATTTTTCTTTTCCAATTATTTGCCGGTGGGGGGCAGGGTGACTTAATTGCTGATATTTCTCCACAGCTGAGACTTCAATCCAAAGTATCTGTTTCACTAGGGTGGAACAGAAACCAGCTGAAAACAAGACAGAACCACTTAGCCCCACCACACCAGACAGGGCCCCAGTTTCTCAGGCCACAACACTGTACAGGCCCTTGACAAAGCCCCAGGGGAAAAATCAGAGGGAGTAAAACAACCATGGGGCAGAATCAGTGGAAAAACTCTGGTAACATGAATAACCAGAATAGATCAACCCCCCCAAGGAAAGATATGGCAGATGCAATTGAAGATCCCATTCATAAACAACTGGCTGAGATGTCAGAAATCGAATTCAGAATTTGGATTGCAGACAAGATTAACAAAGCGGAATTAGGAATTCGAGGAGAAATTCAAAAGTTGTCTCAAGAACTTAACGAATTTAAAGACAAAACCACCAAAGACTTAGACACACTGAAGCAAGAATTTGCAGCCCTCAAAGATATGAAAAATACAGTAGAATCCCTCAGCAACAGAATGGAGCAAGCAGAAGAAAGGATTTCTGACATCGAAGATAAAGCCTTTGAACGCTCCCAAACTCTCAAAGAAGAAGAGAAATGGAGAGCAAAAATGGATCATTCTCTCAGAGAGCTCTGGGATAATTCGAAGAAGGTGAATATCCGAATCATAGGGGTTCCAGAAACAGATGAAGTGGCCTAGCTGGGCACAGAGGCCCTTCTGCATGAAATTATGAAAGAGAATTTTCCAGACATGACTAGAGATTCTGAAATTCAGATAGCGGACAGCTTCAGAACCCCAGCACGACTCAACCCCAATAAGACATCCCCAAGGCATATCATAGTTAACTTCACTAAAGTTAATATGAAGGAGAAAATCCTCAAAGCTGCCAGGAGAAAGAAAACCATTACCTTCAAAGGCAAGAATATTAGAATGACTGCAGATCTCTCTGCTGAAACTTTTCAAGCCAGAAGAGGGTGGTCATCGACTTTTAATCTCCTAAAGCAAAATAACTTTCAACCCCGGATCTTGTATCCAGCTAAACTGAGTTTCATTTATGATGGAGAAATTAAATACTTTAATGACATTCATATGTTGAAGAAATTTGCCATAACAAAACCAGCTCTTCAGGATATTCTCAGACCTATCCTCCATAATGACCAACCCAATCCTATACCACAAAAGTAAACTCACCAGAAACTTCAGATCAAACTCCAATTTCCACACTGGCTAAAGGATTAAAAATGCCCACTGGACTTTTGAAAAACTCGATACCCAAAACTTCACCAGACTTATCAATATTCTCCATTAACGTGAACTGCTTAAACTGTCCTCTAAAGAGGCAGCTGCCGGGATACAAAAACTCAGGCCAGATATTTGTTGCATAGAAGAGTCACAACTTACAAGACAAATACAGACTCAGGGTGAAAGGATGGTCGTCCATATTTCAGGCAAATGGTAATCAGAAAAAAGCAGGTGTTGCAGTTTTATTTGCAGATACAATAGGCTTTAAACCAACAAAAGTAAGGAAGGACAAGAATGGTCACTTCATATTTGTTAAGGGTAATACTCAATATGATGAGATTTCAATTATTAATATCTATGCACCCAACCAGAATGCACCTCAATTTATAAGAGAAACTCTAACAGACATGAGCAACTTGATTTCCTCCAGCTCCATAATCTTTGGAGATTTCAACACTCCTTTGGCAGTGCTGGATCGATCCTCCAACAAGAAGCAGAGCAAAGAAATCTTAGATTTAAACCTAACCATCCACCATTTGGATTTAGCAGACATCTACAGAACATTTCATCCCAACAAAACTGAATACACATACTTCTCATCAGCCCATGGAACTTACTCCAAAATCGATCACATCTTAGGTCACAAGTCTAACCTCAGTAAATTTAAAGGAATAGAAATTATTCCATGCATCTTCTCGGACCACCATGGAATAAAACTTGAATTGAGTAACAACAGGAATCTGCATACTCATACAAAAACATGGAAGTTAAATAACCTTATTCTGAATGATAGCTGGGTCAGAGATGAGATTAAGAAAGAAATCGCCAATTTTTTGGAACAAAACAATAATGAAGACACGAACTATCAGAACCTCTGGGACACCGCAAAGGCAGTCCTAAGAGGGAAATGTATAGCACTGCAAGTCTTCCTCAAGAGAACGGAAAGAGAGAAAGTTAACAACTTAATGGGACATCTCAAGCAACTGGAAAAGGAAGAACATTCCAACCCCAAACCCAGTAGAAGAAAAGAAATAACCAAAATTAGAGCAGAATTAAATGAAATTGAAAACAAAAGAATAATACAGCAGATCAATAAATCAAAAAGCTGGTTTTTCGAAAAGCTCAATAAAATAGATAAACCTCTGGCCAACCTAATCAGGAAAAAAAGAGTAAAATCTCTAATCTCATCAATCAGAAATGACAAAGATGAAATAACAACAGACTCCTCAGAAATCCAAAAAATCCTTAATGAATATTACAAGAAACTTTATTCTCAGAAATATGAAAATCTGAAGGAAATTGACCAATACTTGGAAGCATGTTACCTTCCAAGACTTAGCCAGAATCAAGTGGAAATGTTGAACAGGCCATATCAAGTTCGGAAATAGCATCAACCATACAAAACCTCCCTAAAAAGAAAAGCCCGGGACCAGATGGTTTCACGTCTGAATTTTAAAAAATTTAAAGAGGAAACCTTTAAAGAGGAATTAGTACCTATATTACTCAACCTGTTCCAAAAGGTAGAAAAAGAAGGAAAACTACCCAACACATTCTATGAAGCAAACATCACCCTGATCCCCAAACCAGGAAAAGACCCAACAAGAAAAGAAAATTATAGACTGATATCACTAATGAATATAGATGCAAAAATATTCAACAAGATCCTAACAAACAGAATCCAGCAACACATCAAACAAATTATACATCATGACCAAGTCGGTTTTATCCCAGGATCTCAAGGCTGCTTCAATGTACGTAAATCTATAAATGTAATCCAGCACATAAACAAATTAAAAAACAAAGACCATATGATTCTCTCAATCGATGCAGAAAAAGCTTTGATAATATTCAGCATCCCTTCATGATCAGAACACTTAAGAAAATCAGTATAGAAGGGACATTTCTTCAACTGATAGAGGCCATCTACAGCAAACCCGCAGCCAATATCATATTGAATAGAGTTAAATTGGAATCATTTCCACTCAGATAAGGAACCAGACAAGGCTGCCCATTGTCTCCGTTGCTTTTTAACATTGTAATGCAAGTTTTAGCCACTGCAATTAGGGAAGAAAAGGCAATCAAGGGTATCCATGTAGGGTCAGAAGAGATCAAACTTTCGCTCTTCACAGATGATATGATAGTATATCTGGAAAACACTAGGGACTCTACTACAAAACTTTTAGAAGTGATCAAGGAATACAGCAGCATCTCAGGTTACAAAATCAACATTCATAAATCGGTAGCCTTTATATATACCAACAACAGTCAAGTTGAAAAAACAGTTAAGGACTCTATCCCATTCACAGTAGTGCCAAAGAAGATGAAATATTTGGGAATTCATCTAACAAAGGACGTGAAAGATCTCTATAAAGAGAACTATGAAACTCTAAGAAAAGAAATAGCTGAAAATATTAACAAATGGAAAAACATACCATAATCATGGCTGGGAAGAATCAATATTGTTAAAATGTCTATACTACCCAAAGCAATATATAATTTCAATGCAATCCCTATTAAAGCTCCACTGTCATACTTTAAAGATCTTGAAAAAACGATACTTCGTTTTATATGGAATCAGAAAAAACCTCGAATAGCCAAGACATTACTCAGAAATAAAAACAAAGCAGGAGGAATCACGCTACCAGACCTCAGACTATACTACAAATCAATAGTGATCAAAACAGCATGGTATTGGCACAAAAACAGAGAAGTAGATTCTGGAACAGAATAGAGAACCAAGAGATGAACCCGGCTACTTACCATTATTTAATCTTTGACAAGCCAATTAAAAACATTCAGTGGGGAAAAGATTCCCTATTTAACAAATGGGTGAACTGGGTGAACTGGCTGGCAACCTGTAGAAGACTGAAAGTGGACCCACACCTTTCACCATTAACTAAGATAGACTCTCACTGGATCAAAGATTTAAACTTAAGACATGAAACTATAAAAATACTAGAGGAGAGTGCAGGGAAAACCCTTGAAGAAATCAGGTTGGGTGAGTATTTTATGAGGAGGACCCCCCTGGGGCAATTGAAGCAGCTTCAAAAATACACTACTGGGACCTGATCAAACTAAAAAGTTTCTGCACAGCCAAGAACACAGTAAGTAAAGCAAGCAAACAGCCCTCAGAATGGGAGAAGACATTTGCAGGTTATGTCTCTGACAAAAGTTTAATAAGCAGAATCCACAGAGAACTCAAACTCATTAGCAAGAATAGAACAAAGGATCCCATCGCAGGCTGGGCAAGGGATTTGAAGAGAAACTTCTCTGAAGAAGACAGGCGCGTGGCCTTCAGACATATGAAAAAATGCTCATCATCTTTAATCATCAGAGAAATGCAAATCAAAACTACTTTGAGATACCATCTAACTCCAGTGAGACTAGCCTATATCACAAAATCCCAAGACCAGAGATGTTGGCGCGGATGTGGAGAAAAGGGAACACTTTTGCACTGCTGGTGGGAATGCAAATTAATACATTCCTTTTGGAAAGAGATATGGAGAACACTTAGAGATCTAAAAATAGATCTGCCATTCAATCCTGTAATCCCTCTACTGGGCATATACCCAGAAGACCAAAAAGCACATCATAGCAAAGATATTTGTACCAGAATGTTTATTGCAGCTCAATTCATAATTGCTAAGTCATGGAAGAAGCCCAAGTGCCTATCGATCCACAAATGGATTAATAAATTGTGGTACACGTACACCATGGAATATTATGCAGCCTTAAAGAAAGATGGAGACTTTACCTCTTTCATGTTTACATGGATGGAGCTGGAACATATTCTTCTTAGTAAAGTATCTCAAGAATGGAAGAAAAAGTACCCAATGTACTCAGTCCTACTATGAAACTAATTTAGGGTTTTCACATGAAAGTTATAACCCAGTTACAACCTAAGAATAGGGGGAAAGGGGGAGAGGGAGGGGAGGGAGGGGGGAGGTGGGTAGAGGGAAGGGGATTGGTGGGATTACACCAGGGGTGCATCTTACAAGGGTATATGTGAAACTTGGTAAATGGTCTGTAAAGCTAGTGAATGATGCCCCATGTTCATA
The DNA here is from genome assembly GCF_027406575.1 of Nycticebus coucang. Lineage (NCBI taxonomy): Eukaryota > Metazoa > Chordata > Mammalia > Primates > Lorisidae > Nycticebus > Nycticebus coucang. Next base: position 85,311,255 of record NC_069796.1, read on the forward strand.
TCGATGTACTCAGCTATGATTTAATAAAAATAAAAATATAAATAAATAAATAAATAAATAAATAAAATTTCACTGAAGAAAAAAGAAAAGGGGGAACATTTGTGGTCAGAGCCCCCTTGAAATTTCCCCCATTTCTTCCAGCCCCACCACAAGGGTAAGGGCTTGGAGGGAAGAGGTGAGGAGAGAGAGGAAGCCTGGAGCTTGGACCAGGAGTGGGCCTGGTGGGAGCTGAAGCCTGCACAGCCAGGGCTGGGGGTACACCTTACAAGAGCTGCCCTGCCAGGGCCCTGAGACTGCTGTAACAAAGTGCCACAAAGGGAGTGGGGGGCTAAAACAATGGACATGTGTTATATTTCAGTCCTGGAGGCCTGAAGTCTGAGGCCAAGTTGTTGGCAGAACCATGCTCTCTCCAAAGGCTCCAAAGATTGCTTTCTGCCTCTTCCAGCTTCAGGTGGGGGCACCAATTGCAGCTGCATTGCTCTAGTCACACATCCAGCTTCTCCCTGTGGCTTCAGGTGGGCCTCCTTCCAGTGGGTCTATGTCCAGAGTTTCCCTTTTCATGAGACCAATCTGATCGGGTCAGACCCACACCTCACCCAGCTCCAGTGTGACCTTGTGTCAGCTTGATTATCTCTGCAAAGACTCCATTTCCGTAGTAGGTCTCATTCTGAGGTCCTGGGGGTTAGGACTGCAGCATACAAATTTTGGAGGTCATGATAAGTCCATCACAGCTGCCATTGTCGTGCCTTTCTCTGTCCATGTCCCACAAGGAGGAAGAAGTGCTTCATTGTGAGGGTTCATAGGCCAACTTCATAGATGGGAAAATCCAGGCTCTGAGGGCAGAGGGAGGGACCCCGTTTAGTGTACCGCCATCCCCCAAGCAGTAGGCTTCACTCTGCTCAGGGAAAGGAATTTCTCCTGCTGGGATGCAAGCTGGGCAGGTGACCCTCTGTTGGATCCAGTCCTGCCTTTGTGCAAAACAGAGGGATTATGTTTCTCTTTGTAGCTAGAAGTTTTCTGCTGTTCACCAAGAAGGTGGGGCTTTGGGCTATGTGCCCAGATGGCTGGGTGTCAGGGACTCTAGGCCCTTCCCTGGGCAGCAGGCTTTGGTCTTCACCATCCGGGAGAAGCCCTGATGACGTCTCCTGGCTGCCTTACTGAAGACCTGGGTAATTTTCTGACCCGGCTCAGATGTCAGGCTTGTTGGCGTCTTGTTTGATTTTTGCAGCCTGTTTTTGCAGCCTGTTTCCCCACAGGGCAGATCTGAAAAAGGGGGAGGTTGGGGCAGGAGGGAGTGGGAAGCCCAATCTAGGTTTGTCATAGAGCAGCTGGCACCTCCACGCCTGCCTGGAGCAAATTCTGGGCCCAGGTCCATCTATAATAAGCTGTGTGTCCTCAGGCTACTTACTTGCCCTCTCTGGGGCTATGTGTAAAACAAGGGTGTTGAAGTAAGATATTCCACGTAGTCTATACAGATAAGTCAAAAACGATCATGAAATTTCTACAAACTATTTCCATTTTATCAAAATATCATAGGCTTTAAGATTACATTGTCCGATAGGAAATATAATGTGAGCCACGTATGCAATTTAAATTTTCTAGTAGCTCCATTAAAGAAGTAAAAAGAAACAGGTACAAATAATTAAATAATAATTTCATCCAATGTGTTCAAAATTATTACCATTTCAGTATGTAATCAGTATAAAAATACTGAAATGTTTTACATTTTTTGTACTGAGTCTTTGAAATACAGTGTGTATATTACAGCATGTCTCAATTCACATACTGAATTTGCATTGGAAATACTTGATCTGAATTTAAATATCACAGCATTTCCGGTTCAAAAAGCTGATTCTTGTGCCCAAGTTGTTCAAAACGTACCTCAGTGTTGTCCAATAACAAAAGGGAGTGTCTGATTTGTGGTTCAAAATCCAGTGAAGTCCCTGGGAACCTGGTAGTCCAGGGAGACTGTTCCAACTACCGTAAAGCTTGGAGTATAGGCCCAGGCCCAGGTCAGACCTCTGTCAATGGCTCTCCAGTTTGTTTGGGTCCTCTCTAGAGCCACCCCACCCTCCCTTTTCCCCCCCCGAGGCCTTTCCCACCCCCACTTTCTTGTCTCTTGTTTCTCAATCCTGTTTCTTTATTCTTGTGTCCAGAAAGCAAATGCAGAGCACCAACTGTATGCAGGATGTAATGAAGGAGGGGGCTCAGGCAGGGCAGACCTCATATCCTGGAGAGACCACAGCCTGGGTTCAGATCCAGGTGCTGCCAGCTCCCTGGGAGCTCATTACCACATCTCTGACCTGGGAGCCCCTTCCGCAGCAGCAGTGTGCGTGAGGACAGAGGAGATGGAGTGGCTGATGTTCTTCTGTCCCGTGCTGGCTTTTAGAACAGGCATCATGAGGGCCCAGCACCTGCCAAAAATTCTAGCACCAAGGCTAGAAATGGATGCAGTCTGTCTGTGGTTTCTGTTTGTTGGTAGCATCCCTTACAGAAGCAGCTGTTTATAGACATAGCTTCACTTTTCATAGAGTAGCATTTTTCAAATCACTCTCCCCAAAATGGTGTGAACAGGTGATTCTCGAGTCAGAGGCCCTGTGTTCATTCTTCGAAGACATTGGATCTAATGAAGTTCAATGGCTTTTACATTTTTTATTTTTAGATAAATAAAACATATTTTATTTAAACATGAGCTGAAGAGAAGAATGAAAACAGCAATGTGCTAGCGCTCAGAGGAAGAGTCAGTTATTTTCAGTCAGAGGATCCAGGAAGGTTGGCTGGGCCTGCAAACACGAGGGTAAGGGATTCTGGGCACATGATAGGGGAATTCACAGGCCCGGAGGGGACTGTGCATGACTTGATGGCTGCTGGGGTGTGGGATGTGGGCCATGGGCAGGGGAGTGTGAGAGGCAGAAGAGGGAGGGAGTCTGCTCAACAGGGCACTGCCGATGACAGTTTTCCTGGCGGACGGTGTTATAAGGTGACCTCCCAGGAATACCACCTTGGAATTTCAGGGGAGCTTGTGAAACCTGGACTCCCTGGCCAGACCTACTGAAGGGACCCCATTGTTGACAAGCTCCAGGGAACTCCTGGGCCCTGCAGTTGAAGAGTGCTCTCAGACCAGGGCAGGGTTCTGAGCCACTCTTGCCGGGCAATGGAGCATCCGGGATCGGCTGACACTTGTACATAGGTGACCAGTACCCTCAGTACCTGGTCTTTCTGCCCCAGGAGATCGAACCTTTACCTGAGCAGTCCAGAGAGAGGCCGGTGACCCAGCACAGGTGAATATGAAGCAAACAGGAACAGCAGCCGGAGACCTACCTCTGGACTGTGTTGCTGTCTCCTGCCTTGTGCTGGCAGCCAAGGCCGCAGGTGTCAGGTGGTGCAGCCTTCACCAGCCTGGGTCCCTGAGTGGCCCCGTGGCGCAGCATTCCAACATGGGACGTGCAGTGAGCAGGAAAAAGCCCTTAGTTATTTCGATGCAGTAATCGTCTGATTTCTTTTCTGAATGTATTTATTGTCTTTCTTTCTTTACAAGGTTTTTGTTTCTAGTCCTTATCTTAAACATTGTTATTGTTATTAAATTTTAAGCCCCGTTAATTCTGTGAAGGCAAAAGTGAAAACCTAATAAACACATGTACATGTAAAAAAAAAAATAAAAAATAAACCTTAGTGTCTTAACCTACCTGAGATGTCATTTGTTATTATTATGTAACTTGGCCTACAATGATGAATATATACCCATTCCCTTTCAAATAGGGACTTTAGTCCAGGGGAACATTTCAAAATGTGAACACTAATTTTGAGTATTTAAAATTGTTCACATTCCCCTTTCCTGTTCTATCCTTACCTCACCCTCCCTCCAGGCTGGCAGCTAGGCTATATACCATCTTTGTGAAAATTTGGAAGACGCTTGCTTTTTTGGCAGACGCAGTCTAGGGACGCTCAGCTTGATGAGCAGTGAGCAAAAAGTGAGTTGCATTTTAGCTCTGATCCACTACCTTGGCCAGGCATTTTTGAGCAGTGTGCAACCTACACAATAGTATAGGTGATACAGTCATTCATCCATCCCCAAAGTGAGCACACACTGAGTGCCAGGTACTGAAGATTCAGGGAGCATAAGATGCTATGTATACCCTCACGGAGCTTACACTGGGGAAAATAGGATGTAGAATGGCCCCCACTCTGGTCAGCACTGGGGGAAGGGCTCCAAGGGAGGCTATGCGTGGGGACGCACAAGGTCTATGGAGGCAGAGAGGGAAGCTCCAGAGCAGGATGGGAGAGAGCAGAGAACACTGGGAGAAACGGGCTGCTCAGTCGGAGGGGCATTCCAGCAAGTAAGTGGAAGAGGGATGTGGGGGGTTGGGAAGAATAATAAAGATAACAGCTAGAACTTTCTGGACTTTGCAAAGAGGTGCTAAGCTGTATTTACTACTGTGGTGGGGTTGTTAATTCTGGATTCAAGGGGGCAACTGCAGAGTCAGGGCCTTGGCAGCAGAAGGTTTCTCCTCTACCAGCCCTCCCCGCCGACTGTGCCCATCTGTCCCTGGCATCACAACTGTGATGGAAACACTAGAACAAATGTCCAGCCCAGCCCAGGCCATGGGGCAGTGAGGGGAGACTGCAGAGCTGGCTAGACCTGGGGTCAAAGCTAACGGGACCCCCTAAGCAGTGCAGTGTTATATTGATCATTCTCATCTCCCAGTTGGTTCAGTTAGGAAAAAATCCTTCCATTGATCCCACAACATTTCTCCCTGGGATTCCCTTTTCAATAATAGCTGTATTGAGATATAATTCATATGTCACAAAAGTCACTCTTTAAAATGTACAATTCAGTGGTTTTTATTTTTACAATTGTGTAACCATCACCACCATCTAATTTTAGAACATTCTTTACCTGCCCCAAAACCCCCTTACCTATTAATAGTCACTCTTCACCTGCCCTCCTCAGTCCCTGGTGACCACCCATCTACTACCATCTCTGCAGATCTGCATTCTGGACATTTACATAAATGGAATCACACACAGTAGGTGGACTTTCGTATCTGATATCTATCAGCATAATGTTTTCCAGGCATTTGTCAATACTTCATTCCTTTTTTACAGCTAAATAATATTCTACTACATAGATATACCACATGTCTCTTCATCAATTGATAAATTTGGGATTATCCCCATTTGGGGGCTATTATGAACAATGAAGCTATGTACATTCACAAGTTTCTATGTGGGTGTATGTCTTCAGTGCTCTTGGGTATACACTTGAAAGTTGAATTACTGGATTATACAATAACTGTTTTTGAGGAACTGCCAGACTGTTTCCCACCATGGCTGCAGCATGTGGCACGTTCAGCAGTGTCTTGGGGTTTTAATTCCTCCACATCTTCATCAATGTTTATTATTACCTGATGTTTTGATTCCATCCTAGTGGTTGTCAAGTAGTATGTAATTGTGGTTTGGGTTTGCATTTCCCTGATGACTAAAAATACTGACTATCTTTCCATCTCTTTATCTGCCATTTGTATATACTTTTTTCAGAAATATCTATTTGAATCTTTGGACTGTTTTTCTTTTCTTTTCCTTTCCATTTTCTTTTCTTTTTTTTCCTTTTTATTGACGGGGTCTCACTCTTGCCAGCCTGGAGTACAGTGGTGTCATCATTGTTTACTCAACCTCAAACTTCTGGGTTCAGGTGCACGGGACTACAGGTGCATGCCCCCGTGTGGGACTACATTTTTTTTATAGAAATGAAGTCTGACCATGTTGCCCAGGCTAGTCTTGAACTCCTGGCCTTAAACAATCCTCCTGCCCCATCCTTCCAAAGTGCTGGGATGATAGACATGAGCCACCACACCTCCCCCTGTGACTGTTTATAAACTGAGTTGTTTGTCTTTTTGTTGAGTTGTCAGAGTTCTTTATATATTCTGGATGCAGATCTTGTAACAGATATACGTGTATTGCAAATGTTTTCTCTCATTATTTGTGTTGTCCTTTTACTTTCTTTGGTTTTTTTTTGGAGACAGAGTCTCACTTTGTCGACCTTGGTAGAGTGCCAAGGTGTCACAGCTCAGTGCAACCTCAAACTCTTAGGCTTAAGCAATTCTCTTGCCTCAGCCTCCCGAGTGGCTGGGACTACAGGTGCCCACCACAACGCCCGGCTATTTTGTTGAGATGGGGTCTTGCCCTTGCTCAAGTTAGTCTCAAACTTGTGCATTCGGGCAATCCACCCACCTTGGCCTCCCAAGTACTGGGATTACAGACGAGACCCACCAGGCCCGGCCTCCTATTACTTTCTTGATGGAGTTTTTTGAGAGGAGTCTTAAGTCTCAGGTAATAAATGACAGTGGTGACTACACATGCCAGAGTAGTATATATATCAATCCATTTAAGCTTCAGTCCAACCTATGAAGCCAGGACTACCATGGTCCCAGGTTATAGTTAGGGAAACAGAGAGATAGGTCACATAGGAGCCTCAAGGAATGAGGCCAGTGCCTGGTGGAGACAGGACTCTGCCCTGTCACCTTTACCATTCTGGGGAGAGAGAGAGTTGGGTGGAGTTAGACCAAGAGGCCTGGTTTGCTCTTGCAAACATTGAGGGTCTTTAAGGAAGGGAGAATGAGACATCAGACAATAGTCTCCAGGCTCCCAACAGACAGTGCAGTCCTGGGCCTCATTATATCCTGGCTGCTCCCACCTATTCATCCTTCCCTCACTAAAGAGCTCGTCTTCCCCAGCACCATACTTACAACCGTCAGCACCATGATCACCATGGTCACCATCTCCATCACCACCACCACCGTCCTTACCATATCTCACCATTACCACCATTACCAGTATTATCACCACCACCACCACCATCATCACTGTCTTCATCATCTTCATCATCACTATGACCATTGTCACGATCACCATCGTTATGGCCGTGATCACCATCACCAGCACCTTCGCCATTACCATCACCATCGTCACATCATCCCCAAAACCACCATCAACATTCTCACCATTACCACCATCATCATTGTTGTGGCACCAAGAAGACCTACTGAGCCCCTCACTTGAGACCACCCTGGAGCTCTGTGCTTCACAACTATCACCTAATTCAACGATACCAGCTGCCCTGAAAACAGGGCCTGAGGTTTCAGAAAGGAACAATGACTTACCTCCACTCCCACAGCACCCGATGTACCTGATCCTTGCTCTTAGTCAAGCACTGCCTACCCATCCTACAGAGATGTGAGTGGAGGACCCAGTGTCAGGGACTGAGGGAAGGCTTCCCTAGAGCAAAATCCTGGCCAAATTGAGGGCTGGCCAAGTTGTCCCCAGACTGTGGCCTCCAGGAAGAAATGTTCCAGAAAGCCCTAGAGAGGGTGGCTGGAGCTAGGCTTCCAGGCATGAAGCCATTCTGCAGCAGGGCAGGGGTTGGGAAACGGTAGTGGCCGCCCCTATCAATTAGTGTAATTAGGCGTCATGATGGAGGCCCAGGCGATAATTGCCTGGTGACCAGCAGAGGTGCTCAATAATGGATGAGCTGAGTGCTGCAGCCACTGCAGAGGTGGCCTTTGCCTCCTGGGGTCAAGGCCAAGTGCTCCAGGGATGCCTCCTCTTCTGGGTGCAGCCCGGTCTGCAGCAGCTGGCTTCTCTCACTCTCTGCCCGGCCTTGCCCTCAGGACTGACAAAAGCTGGGTCTGGGCCCACCTTGCCACCACTCAGATAGGCAAATATTGTGGTCACACTGTCCCGAAGCCCCTCAGTCAGGTCCTGTGGAGTTCTTCCCGCCAAGACCCCTCTTCTCACTCGCAGTCTGAGGTCTGAGGATTTACGCTGCCTCTCTTCAAGAAGCAATAGGTAAGGCAAGATCCTCAGTGAGGACACCCCGTCTCTGCAACTTGGTCCCCTCTTATGTAGGTGGGGGAATCACTTGTCCACCTTTCATCCCCACAGGGGATGAGAGGAGTCTGTGATCGATCCTGAATCCTTACAGGACTGCTTCCTGGGGCTGCTCAGCCTTGTTAGTTGGACCTGATGGCCTAGGCTCAGCCCACCTGAAATGGTCCCTGTCATCCAGCCCTTGCTCACGTGGCTGGCCTTGAGAGAAGACAGGGCCAGGAGGCTGGGTCAGGCACTGGACTTTCTCCTGAGGGTAAGAGGGAGCCACTGAAGTGTTCTGAGCAGGTGCCATTTGCAGGGTTAGAGGGTGCATCCTGAGCCTGGTAAGGGTAGGGGCAGGTGCAATGTGCTAGACCTTAAGGGACAGTAAGGTGAGGCCCTGATAGTGACCTGAGGACAGTGAATTTCTTCTCCATGCTCAAGTTTCAGCTGTAGAACCCCTGCTCCAGGAAGACTTCCCACTCTGCCCCTGCAGCCTTTACAATCTCATCTTCTCCGTCCCTATCCCCCTTCTGTGTCACTGACCCTGGCCTCCTCTTATGGGCTACAGGCCTCCTGTTCTACCACCACCTCCCACCTTGGGCAAGCCGACCCCCTCCAACTGCTTCCCTTGGCGTAGGGCAGGCTCCCCTGCACCCTGGCGGGGCCAGCTTTCTAGCCCCTCGTCCGCATCCTGCCTGCTCAGGCAGCAGCTCCCTGGCAGCCAAGCTTTTTTAATGTTTCTTTTCCCTCAATATAATTATTGGACCTTACTTTTAGAGCAGTTTTAGGTTTACAGAAAAGTGGAGCAGAAGTACAGAGTCCCACGGGCCTTCACAATGCCCTGACTCTCAGCATCTTGCTGTATGTAGGGTAGCACAATGGACGCGCCAGCATGGACACACTGTGGTTAACTGCGGTCCACAGTTTATATGGGGGTTCCCTCTTGGGGTTGTACACTCTGTGGACGTTGACCAAGGTACAACGACATGACCCACCACTGCAGTGTCACTAACCTAAATGTTTTTGGTGCTCTATTCATCCCTCACCCCTCTCCAGCCTGCCCCAGCAGCCACTGGCTTTTTTACTTTCTCCATAGTTCTGCTTTTTTCCAGAAAGTCATATAAATGAAATCATACCATGTAGCCTTTTCATATTGGCTTCTTTCACTTAGCAATACGGATTCAAGTTTCCTGTGTGTCTTTTCTTTCTTTTTTTTTTTTTTTGTAGAGACAGAGTCTCACTGTACCGCCCTCGGTAGAGTGCTGTGGCGTCACACGGCTCACAGCAACCTCTAACTTTTGGGCTTACGCGATTCTCTTGCCTCAGCCTCCCGAGCAGCTGGGACTACAGGCGCCCACCACAACGCCCAGCTATTTTTTTGTTGCTGTTTGGCCGGGGCTGGGTTCGAACCCACCACCCTCGGCATATGGGGCCAGCGCCCTACTCACTGAGCCACAGGCGCGGCCCTCCTGTGTGTCTTTTCATGGTACTATAGCACAAAGGTTTTTGGCACTGAATAATTTTCCACAGTGTGGGAGTTCCACAGGTTATTTATCCATTTACCTACTGAAGGATATCTCGGTGGCTTCCAGTTTTTTTTTTGGTTTTTGGGCGGGTCTGGGTTTGAACCCGCCACCTCCGGCATATGGGACCGGCGCCCTACTCCTTGAGCCACAGGCGCCACCCGGCTTCCAGTTTTTGATAACTGTGAATAAAGTTTTTATAAATACCATTTCCAGGTTTTTGTGTGGATTTTTTATGCTCATTTAAGTACATACCAAGGAGTGAAATTTCTGAATTACACATAATAGCAAGTTGAGTTTTTCAGGAAACTGCTAAACTGTCTTCCAAGGCACCTGCGCTCACACGACTTCGCGTCCCCACCAGTGGTGACTGAGAATTCCTGTTCTTCACCAGCACTTAGAGCTGTCTGTGTTCTGGATTTTGGACATTCCAATAGATGTGTCATGGTGTCTTGGTTCAATTTGCAATTCCTTGATGACATGTGCTGTGGAGCATCTTTTCACAAGTTTATTTGCCTTTTCTGTATCTTTGTTAAGATCTTTGGCTCATTTTTCAACTGCGTTGTTCGAGTTCTAAGTATTCTTTGTATTCATTCTCTATAGTGTCTTCTGCAGAGCTGAATTTTTAATTTTAATGAACTCCAATTTATCAAGCTTTTTATTTCATGTTTATTTCATTTCAACATTTGGCATGTTGAAAGTCATTGCCAAATCCACAGTCACTTAGATTTCCCTCTATGTTATCTCCTAGGGGTTTAATCGTTGTCTACAATCCATTCTGAGTACATTTTGGTGAGTGGTGAAAGGTGTGGATGTAGATCCAGGTTTCTGCAGGTGAGCGTCTATTACAGGGTTTAGAGCAACAGCTTCTTTTTGTCACCCCTTGAAGCTGCCTCTGCTGGAGCCTATGTTCTGGACCTAGCCATGGGATCCCAGTTCTGGGCCCAGGATGGCCTCGCTGGCCAGGTGCAACTCTGAGAACCCTGGCACACATATCCTGAGTCCCTGGGAAAGGAGCCCTAGGCTCCATGTAGGGTGTGAGGATGCTCAGATCAGAGATTGGGTGACATGTCCCACCCAGGTAGGCCCAGGCTGGGCTCTGAGCCTCTGAGTTTGGGTTCATGGTATTGTGATGGTTCTGTAGACATGGGTGACCAGTCCTTGCACCTCATTGGAAGAGTGGTGGGCTGTGCTAAGATCAGGCAAGTCTTGGGTGGAAAAGGGCTCTGTCAACCTACAGGATGGTTGTGCTTGCAGAGGCCATGGTGCAGTAGTAGAGACAGCTCTCTGGAGGCGGTGGGACTAAAACCTGACCTGAAACCAGCCAGAAGGCTGGGAGGCTGAGCAAACCCTGCAGAGTGGACTGGCACATCCATCCCCTTCTGCCCGCACCCCACTCCCAGGTCCTGCCCCTTTCTTTCCTGACACTCTCCCAGTGTACAGGTGTCATCTCCCTGCCCCACCCCACCTGTCTCTCAGCTTCATCCTCCCATGCCTGCTCCTCCCCCATCAGGCCTCCACACAACAGCCAGTGAGACCACTAGCTCCAAAGCCCCCACTGATCTGCCAGTGAGGCCCTGCCCTGGCTTGTGGAGTCCTTGACCCTTACCCTTCAGGGGGCCACGAGGACTGACCTGACCTGCCCCTGCCCCAGGAGCAGAGATGGAGACAGGAGCCAAGTGCCAAAAATTGATTTTGGGGGTGCGAGGCCCACAAGCAGGGAAGGGTGTAGGATCCGCTGGTTACCCCCTGGGAACAAACCCAAGCCACTAGGTCCATCGCCAGGGTTATCCGACAGAGGCGCTGGGTGGTGGGTAGCTGCACACTGAGCCCCAGCCTCTGGAGGAGGGCAGATAAGAGGGCATGGAAATGCCCTTGGCACCCTGGCAGGCAAAGGGATGTAACTCCCGTGGAGAGGAAACCAATCACAAGCTGAAAGGGGGCCTGGGTGAACAACGGGGTGTCCTGCTCCTCAGGCTCAGGGCAGCAGCAAGCAGGAGAGCTGAGCAGAGCAGGCCACCAAGCTAGGACATGGGAGGACCCTGGCCAGGAGGATGCCCCCTAATGGCCTAGTTCCCAGAGGCCCTGTCTTCCCCAACCTCTGGGGCTACCCCACCTCCCCGCACTAGGACCAGGTCCACTGGGAGCAGCGGGGACACAGGGCCATCTTGGAATTAGCAGAAGCTCCAGTGTTCAAGTGCTCAGAGTCTGATGAGTGCCTCCTTCAACTCACATGCTGGGAACCTGCAGACTATGCCTCAGTCTGTCTGGGTGGGGCCTGAGGTCTCCCTGATGGTGTCCACACTTTGAGAAGCCTGGAATGAATTCCAGATAGCCATACATACATTCTGAGATGTTACCAGAACCTTCTAGAAGCATCTTTGTAAAAAAACTTTGGTCTCTCCTTCTGGCTCCAGTGCTAACTGGCTGTGTGACTTAGGAAAAATCATTACTCTCTCTGGTCTGCAGTTTCTTCCTATGTAAAACAGGTGAAGCCATAAAAATATTGGGACTAAACCATACAAAATTCTGTGATTTGAAAGACAAATCCTGTTTAGGAAGCACTTTCTGGTGCCAGGCAATACGTCATTAAGATCGCAAATCTAGAGAACAATGCCCCCATTTTACAAATGAGAAGACTGAGGTTTAGATAATTCCTCTGCAGCAGTTATCATCCCGCTTTTCAGGAGTAGAGGCCAGCTTTTAAACAAAGTCCACTTGCTGCAAAGTCCCTGTTTTTTCCTACGTCAAGCCATCTCCTGTTTCACCTTGGGGAATAAAAACAAAACTTCCTGACAAGGAGAGATGAGATGTGAAAAGGGCTTGAATTTCTAAATCCAGAGAACAATCATCACTTAGGCAAAGGCATTTGTGGTCTTTTATGATTTCCTCCCAAAATACTTTTTTGTACACTGATGAGAAAGATTCATTCTATGTAGTATAAAGAGGTGAGTCTGGAAACAATAAAATCAGCATTCTTATAATTAGCTCTTAAATTGTTCCTCTGTATAAAAGTTTCCTCCAATCCAAGCTCCATCTTGCTTCTTGCACATTCTTACTATACAAATCTGAACAATTTTTGACAAGATTTTTGAGTTTTGTCAGATGTGAATTGTTAAGATTTAATTGAAAAAATGAACAGAACGCAGCCACTATTTCAAAGGGAGTGACCCAGAACCAATTAGAATTTAGTAACAATTGACCATTCACCACTGCAATCCATGTTGAGAATCAGATTAAAGCCACTTTAATTCCCCCACCCCCCGTTCCTGAACTCAAAATATCATTAGTGGAAGATTTCCCTGAATTTCTTTCCAATCAATTTTCCTGGTTTTAAAGGTGAAGTTCAACTGGGGGACTGTGCTGAGGAGGGTGCTGGCGGCTATCTCCTGGGCTGAGATCATACACAATATAGGTTACCATCTTGAAAAAACAGGTCAGGCCTAGCAACATTCCTCGTCAAATTGCTGTTGACAGCCCAAACAGGACATGGAGGAGGACCACAAAAAGGGCCTTTCATCTGAAGACAACACAGCGTATAATTGGTCATTCTTTCCTTCTTTGGCCTCTCCTTCTCAGCTGGGGGAAAATTCCCAAACAAAGCCAGGGCTTCCTAAGGCAACTTCTTAATCCTTTATGGCAGATGCTCCTGGGGAAGTGTCAGCTGAGAGGACAAGGCAGGGCGAGGGCACCGTGCCTGGTGCATAGTAGGCGCATAGTAGGCGCTTATAGCTAAACGAATGAATGAATGACATCGGGAGTCTGCAGCATTTGGCCCATGAGCTCTGCCCAAACCACAAGGGCAATCGCCAAGCAGATGTGTGCAGCTTGGCTTTCCTGACCGCTCCAGACCTTGTCTGCATGAACCCAAACCACCCTCACCAGTGGGGACTGAGGCTGCATTCAGACAGACACGATTCAGAGTTTCACCAGAGCTGTCTAGTTCACCTTCGGCTGCCCAGGCCCCATTTCCAGCTCTGGGCCTTCCTGGTTCATGTCGAAGACCTCCTCATTCGGCTCCAAGTCCAGGTCCACTTCTCTGCCCAGCTCCTGATGGCCACCACTGTCCATGACTTAGCATCACGGCTCTCCTGGAAACCCCTGAAGGAAACTGAGGTTTGGGGAGACTGAGGGGGCCTCAAGTCTGGGTCTACCTGGACTCCCCCAACCCTTCCCTGTGCTCACAATGCCATTTTCTAGAGCTTCTGGGAGCAGGGCCCTGCCCTAAGCTTTTCCCAGCTGGTCCCAGTGGGAGGGGAAGAGCCCAAAGCCAGAGCCAGGGGACATTCCAAACTTGAGTCTCACAGGGCAAGATAAGTCACAGACACCAATACCCAAGATCAGTGGGTGTCTGTGACACCAGTGAGGGGCTGGTACTACTTCATTATTGTCTTTAATTCCACCTTGAGGTGTCCTTAAAGCCAACTGTGTCCAACTAAATTTTTTTTTTTTTATTAAATCATAGCTGTGTACATTAATGCAATCATGGGGTACAATGTGCTGGTTTTATATACAATTTGAAATATTTTCATCTAACTGGTTAACATAGCCTTCACGGTATTTTCTTAGTTATTGTGTTAAGGCATTTATATTCTACATTTAGTAAATTTCACACGTACCCTTGTAAGATGCACTGTAGGTGTAATCCCACCAATTACCCTCCCCCCTCCCCTCCCCTCCATCTAACTCCAGTAAGATTAGCCCACATCACAAAATCCCAAAACCAGAGATGTTGGCATGGATGTGGAGAAAAGGGAACATTTCTACACTGCTCGTGGGAATGCACACTAACACGTTCCTTTTGGAAAGATGTTTGGAGATCACGTAGGGATCTAAAAATAGACCTGCCATTCAATCCTATAAGTCCTCTACTAATACCCAGAAGACCAAAAATCACATTATAACAAAGATGTTTGTACCAGAATGTTTATTGCAGCCCAACTAAATCTTTATCACCACCATCACCAGATCCTTTTCAGTAAATTTCTTTGCATTTCTAGAAATTGAGGAAGACCCCCCCCAAGTGGTTTCTGAGTATGAAAGTACAGAAACAACAAAAACAAACCTAAATACCCCACAGGGGCTTACGGTATGACCTCGGGGGAGCCTCCCTCAGGGATCCTTGAGTATTCAAATCTCAGACATTTGGTGTCTTAGTCTGGGCCTCATGGACAAGTACTTGTCTGGGTTGTGATCCCAGGAAATATGGGCTGTGGCTGGGATGCAGGCTGGGAGGGCAAGGCAGTAGATAGGCTTCCTCCTCAGGCACCTGCGGCTTAACCCTATTGGGGAGGTAGGGGCGCGGGTGCAGAGCAAGAGCCCCGGCATCATCCCAGTGATGTGGGAGCTGGGGTGTTTCTCCACCAACTCCCAGCAGCCCTGGGCAGAGGGAGTTGTCAACCACAACTCCCTCTGCATGTGGCAGAAAAAAAACCTACCAGCACCGGGATGCAGCTCCTGGCTGTGGGAGTCAGGGAGTCAAAGCAGAGGCCCTAGGCGGATGCACTGGCTGCTATGTGTGGTGGCATAAGCCACTTGCCCTTCTGTTCAGAGGAGGTGCAGACCTGGGTCTGTCGCCTACAGTCGTATGGCCTTGGGCCACCCCGTGGCTTTTCTGAGCCTTCATTTCCTCACCTGTGCAATGGGCATAATAGAGCTCACCTCTGAGCTTCCTTCTGGGGCTGCAGCAGGGCACTGTGGGTGTAGCCATGATGAAGGGCAGCTGGGAAAGCCGTGCGTGCTTTGGCTCTGGTTCAGCGCTGGATAGGGCCTGTTGTCCCCATTGAGGGGAAGTTCACCCACTCCACCAGGTACCTTGAAGTTGCTCAGAAAGTGAGGGTAATTCATAGCACCTGTGGTGGTTCCAGGACACAGAGTGAGGCCACAGTAGGGACTGGGACGTGACACCTAGCAGAGAAGACAGCAGAGCCCGGGACAGTCTCAGGAAGAGGGATTCACACACTCTGCATGGCCCTGATGGCAACACTGGGGAAGTCAGGAAAACAGAGTTGATGGTAGAAAAAGCAAGTCATTCAGTGAGGTAGTGAGCTCTCCATCCCTGGAGGTGGGTAAGAGGCTGGGTGTTGTGTGCACTCTTGTCGGTTATGTGGGGAACTCCAGGCCCTGGATAGTGGTGGTGATGATAGGGATAGGGGTGGCTAGGCAGGATACCTTGTAAGAGCTTTTTCACCCCCAGAGAGTCTAGAATTCCATTTGTCTGTTAGGGGCTGAGCGCTGGAAACGTGCTCCTTGTTTGATGCATTGCACCCGTGACTCCTTGGGGCTCCCAGATAGAGTTCAGCAGCTCAGCCTGGTCTGAATTAGTGGGAGAGACATTTAGGGGGAAAGACTGGCTTGAGCCTGAGTGATATGCTGAGCACTGACCTGGAGACTGGCTGGAAGAGGAGCTGTTAGTCCACAGAGCACCCTGGGCCTCAGACTGGTATGAGAAGCAGAGAGGGGTCTGGGGGGCTATGTGGGGTGCACCTGCACGATCCTGCAGGACAAGTCCCTGGGGAGAAGGAGCCCAAACCCAGCTGGGTCTTTGTGGTCTCACCAGCAGAACTCCAGGGCCTGGGGCTGGAGGCAGGTTGATGACCACATTGCTTGGGAATGAGCTACTTCTCTGAGTGACAGGGTCAAGGCCATATGCTGCTGCTCCAGCTCACTTAGGGACCCAGGGGCTAAGGGTTTCTGGTAGAGGCACCTTGTGGCACAGTCACTTCCTATCATTTCCTTTTTGTGCCCATTGTTATTACAAACGCTGTCACCTGTGTTGTACACAAAAGGAAGCCCCAAGGACAAATTACAATGGAAATTAAATCCACTCTGGTCCACTCTTATTTGTTCACCCAGCAAGTGTCGATTCATCGAGGGTCTGGGAACCCCAAGGTGCAGAAGGCAGAAGCAGCCCCAGGACCCCACTATGGTCCCTGCAGCTTCTGGTTGTGAGTTCATGCTGGCTTCACTCATTCATTTGTTAACTCGCCCATGGCACACTGAGAACGTCCTGGGCTGGGTTCTGTGTCAGGCACAGAAATTGATACAATTGATAATGGTTGAGCATGCGGTAATTGAGGAGGCCTCATGGTCCATGACTTTCCTGGGCTTTGCCCGACTCCTGTATAATATACAGTGTGAATACGGACTGTTTGGTGCTGCTTAGTTTGTAAAACCTAACAATGTACAACAAGCATCTTTACAGATTGGTAATTATAATCCTATGTGATCAGTTTTGGACAGGTCGTGGCTATGCTTTGAGCACATTCTTCACGGGTTGGCCAGGGGATGGACAGCAGAAGTGACTGCACTGTCCTAGAAGGGCCACAGGACCAATACTGATCCTCAGATCTCCATTTTGGGCGTTCTTCTTCTTTTTGCAGGACTCAGATGAACTCAACACACTTACCTAGGGACAGTCAGCATGTCCCAGCTGGCAGGGCTACACAGGGGTCTGGGGCAGCCTTTCCTATCATAGCCGACATCTTCAGGCACCTGGTCACTCAGAGCACCAGGTTCACATAGCTTGGGCTCAAATTTGGTCTCTGCTTACTTGCCCTGGAGTCTGATCATATTATTATGCCCTCTCGGACTCAGTCTACACATCTGTAAAATGGAAACAAGAGCTTTCCCTGGTGGAGGTTTTTATGTGGTTTACGTAAGTTAATTATGCTTTTAGAATAGTATCAGGCATGATTATTTACTGAGTTTAATTTGAGCTAAGGAAACCTAGGACACTGAGGCTGGCAGAGGCCAATCTTGGCACCCAGGTCTCTGGGCTTCCTCGGACCTCACCGTATGGCCCTAGAAAACCCACACACTGGAGACAAGTTTCCAGAGCCAGGGGTCTTGGTGGATTATGCCCCCTCAAAGGCTCCCCCATCTTCCTCAGGGATCCAGCTCACTTGTCTCCTTGGGGCTGGGTGGAGAAGAGAAGAAAGCCTTGAAACTTTATCCTCCCTTGGTTTGGGGGTCAGGGATCAGACCCCCACATTTTCTCCACCGTCAAAACCCCCATAGGATTTTCTTGAAGTTAAGTTTCACATCATATGGCTGAACATTTGGAACTTTTTAAATGGAAATTGTAGAAAAAATGAAAAGTATTTTAGTCTCAGAACACAATACCTTCCTGGCAGGGAGCCACGGGAGAAATTCAGCAACAGGCTCAACGCTGGAGAAAAAAATCGTCATAATTGTCAATCTGGATTAATCTGGGCGTTCTTTGGCTTAACCTCGTGTCAGGCTGAGTGGGCTAATCAGGGCTCGGAAGACACTGTCTTTTGTAACTGTACTGAGGCTCCGGTTTCACACATCAGCTAATTTTCTGATCACATTTCCTTAATTGTAAGCTCGGTTTAATGGAACCCCAGACGAGATTGAGCCATAAGGAACGTGCTAATGTCCTGGCCAGAGGGTGCCAGGAATTTGTGGCTGAAACATCACAGCTCATCATCAGTGGCTTAGTGGGCAATGCTTGAGAAACACCTCTCAGCCTCTGGAAGAATTCAATTAGCGGCAGGGCGGGGGAGGGGCGCGTGTGGCCTCACCATCATGGTTACTGTGCATGAGAGTCTGGCCTCCAGAAACTCGTGGTGATAGCGGTGAACCTCTTCAGACCTCCTGCACAGAACAGTGGGAGTCACAAAAGCAAGGAGCAGAGACAGGCTGGCCAGGTTCTTGGTTCCGATCTGGGGCCCTGGGGTGCCTATGCCTCCCGTGGCCACATGATTCACCTGCAAGATGGGTGGCCTGGTGTTGTCCCTGCCAGGGCCAGGATGGCAGGAGGAGTAAGGGACCTCTGAAAAGGCCTCAGCCCACCCAAGGCTGGCCTGAGAGTAGGCAAATCTGGGTGCAGCTAGGAGAAGCTCCCAAAGGACAGCCTCCCTCCAGTCCCTGCAGGTGTTTTCTTCCTGCACCCTTCTCTTCCTGCAGCCCCATAGGTCCTCACCCTCCAACCTCCATGCTGTAGACCCCTCCCACCCTTCCCATGTGCCCATCAGGTTTATAGTCTGGGGATGGGGCAGTGTGTTGGGGGGGGAGTGTTGGCACCCTGGGCCTCAGCTCTTTCTTCTGGGTGGGGCAGAAACAAGGAAGAGGCGTGGTTGACGAGGTTGGGAAACCCTTTCCCAGGTGACTCTGAATTGACACCAGAGGCAGAGGAAAGAGTTCAGACCAGGGCAGGTTGGCAGATTGCTGTGTGGTTTGGGGGCTCACCGGTTGCTGGTTGCAGCAGAAAGCCAGAACGGGATGTCAACTCTGCTTCATGCCTCCAGGAAGGCTTCCTGAAGGAGGTGTCACTTCAACTCTTAGAGATTAAATTGGAATAGTTAGACGCACAAGATCCTAGGGGCAGTGAGGACAGAGGAACACAAAGGCCGTTCTGGTATGCTTCAGGGACCTGGGTGGCTCAGGACAGCTTGAGGCCTGTGGGATAAGAGATGTGGTCACAGCTATATCTGAAGAATTCTACACGGCCTCAACTTCTGGGTTCAGACAGAAACATGATCCAGCAGGCAATAGAAAGTTTTGCAGGCAGGAAGCCAATCATACCCCCATTGAGAAGCTCACTGTCGGTTGTGGAGGGAGGATTAAGGGGCTAGCCAGTGAGGAGTCCTCGAGCATCCAGATGCCACCTCTGGGTGGCATCTTGCCAGGAGATGATGGTAGACAGGTGAGTGTCTACCATCATGGTGGTTCTGGGGGACTTGGTGCCTGGGGGAAGACCAGATGGGGGTGCTTTGTGGTCACAGAGGCCGACTTCTCAGTCCCTGGTCTGGGGGACTAGTTGGATTTGTTATGGAAGCTGCAGGACAAGCAAAATGCTCAAGTCTCTAAATTACCCCTGAGACCCCCAGAGTTTACAGAGATGAGAATGCACACTGTCCCCAGGACACCCAGCACAGGAGCCCCGTGGCTGGAAAGCCCTTTGGACAGTTTCCACCAAAGGCTTTGCATCTCCCCAATCCTCCTTCACACTTCTAGAGTCTCTCACCAGACAAGGCAGGCCTCTGCAGGCAGATCAGATCCACATCTGGGCCAGACGTGCCCCAGTGCCCAGCGGCGCTGCTGCAGAAAATGATTAATGAATATTCTGTTCTCAAAGGTCTCAGAGATAAGTCCCTGCTATGTTTAATTCCAGGAAGCTCGTCTCAGCAGAACAACTGCTCTGAGATGACACATGTCTCCTGAGGTTTCCTTGTGACCACGAATATCAAGCTCAGGTTTCCCTGCAGTGCCCACCTGTGTCCTGGCCAACCTGGTGCCAGCTGGCACTGGCTCTGCTCCCTTCTCAGTCTCCTACTATGGCCTAAGGTTCTGGAAGCCCAGACTGGAAGGGAGATAGGTAGACAGAAGCTGGCCAACCCAGCATGGGTGCAAACTACTGAAATGTCTTAATTGCTCTCTTTGGCTGAGTGAGCAGTCCTATTTGGGGTTCAGTCACTTTTGGAAAGTTGGGAATAAACCAGACATACCCTGTTTCCCCGAAAATAAGAGTGTCTTATATTAATTTTTGCTCCCAAAGATGCGCTAGGTCTTCTTTTCAGGGGATGTCTTATTTTTCCATGAAGAAGAATACGGTACACATTTATTGTTCGCGGCGACCCGTCCGCTCTGATCCTCCTGTTCTTCTACACGCATCTGTGAAAGTCTCCTCCCCTCTCCGCCGGCGCTCACCGCTCACTCTGACCTCCGCTCCGCCTCCACACAGCAGTGACTCAGGACTCCGCCTAACGTCACTGGTTGCTAGACGCCAGTCAGGGCGACCTAGCAACCAGTTTACTGTAAATTAATTTTCATTCCGAGACAGAGCCTGGGGGGGCCTTATTTTCTGGGGGATGCCTTATATTTCACCCAGAAGGAAACTTGTAAGTAGATCTTATTTTCGGAGGATGTTTTATTTTCGGGGAAACACGGTAGGTACATCCATAAGGTCAGTGCTGTGTTGATGAATCTCTTTCTGCTTAAAGGGAGATCCCCAGACTCCCCTCTGTGGGTTCCAGATCACTGAGCCTTTTGCTGTAAGCACAGGCTGTGGAACCCCCAGGTCCTCAACCCCCCAAGCCACGTAGGGTTCTGTAGAGCTATTCATGTGCACCCCTGGGTCATTTGTTTTTCCTAGTTTTTCTCCCAGACATCTACTGTTGTTTTTCCACTACCTTGATCGGATATGGTCAAATTTGGCCATCTTATGGGCCTTCTCTGATTACCAGGCTGGGACATGGAAGATGGGTGGCAAAGTGGCCCAGTTCCTCACCCTTCTATAGGCTCAGCCCCGTGACCTTGCAGCCACTCCTATGCACAGGTAGAGTTGGTACCCAGCCCTTAGGCAGAGGATTTGCTTTGGCCAATGAAATATGTGGAAGCCAAGGTGTGCCAATTTCAAGCCTCAAGAAGCAGTGTACATTTTCATAAAGTCTCAGTGATCCATATTTTCCTATATGATTTTGATTTTTTCAAAATAAATTTAAAAATTTCTCCCTAGTCTGAGGTCATAGGAGATATATATATATATATATATAATTTTTTTTCTGTAAGTTCTATACTTCCTTTTACATTTATAGCTTTACATCTTTAATCTGTCTGGAATTGATTTTTGTGTGAAGTGTGAGGGAAGGGTTCAATTTTCTTTTTTTCCATGTGAAAAACCACCGGTCTGGTATCACCATTGAATTGAATGGTCTTTCCCTCTTGGGCTGATTTGTGTGGCTGCCTTTGTCAATACCAAATTTCCATACATATGTGTTAGTGATATTTCTGGACTTTCCGATCTATTCCCTCTGTTCATTGATCTCTTCCTGACTTACTCTCACACTTTCTTAATTAGTATATTTTTTAAAATTAATGGACTTTATTTTGAAGAGCAGCTTTAGGTTCATAGCAAAATGGAGCAAAAGATACATGCGGAGATTTCCCATCTCCCTCCTGCCCCTACACGAGCATGACCTCTCTCTATCATCATCCCCCACCAGAACGGGGTATTTGCTACAACCGATGAATCTACATTGATTCATCTATCATTGATTCAACTATCCTAGATATTTTACCTCTCTCTATAAACTTTAGAATCAGTTTGTCAATACTCATAAGATAATTTGCTGAGATCTTCACTGGGATTTTATCGAGTCTGTATCAAGTGAGGAAGAACAAACATGTTGACAATATTCAGTCTTTCTACCCCTGAGCCTATCTGTTCATTCATTAAGCTTTTCTTTGATTTATTTGATCATATTTTGTATTTTTTCACATATAAATCTTATTCATAAGTTGTGAAAGTCATACCTAAGTATTTTATTGTTTTTAAGGGTTAATAAGTGGTATTAAGTTTGTTGTGTTTTTACTTCTAATTCCACTTGTTAATTGATGGTATATAGGAAAATAATTAACTTTTGTATGTTAACCTTGTGTCCTACAACCTTGCTATAATTACTTATTAGTTCCAGGAGTATTTCTTGTAGATGCTTTTGGGTTTTCTACTAGATGGTCATGTCATCTGTGAACTAAGAGAGTTTTATTTCTTCCTTCTCATTCTGTGTACCTTTTATTTCCCTATCTTGTCTTATTGAATTAGCTAGGTCTTCAGTCTAGTATGATGCTGAAAAGCAGTGGTGAGAGGGGACATTCTTCCTTGCCTTGTTCCTAATTTTATGCGAAGCTTCAAATTTCTCACCATTAAGTGTGATGTTAGTTGTAAGATTTGTGTAGATAGTCTTTATTAAGTCGAGAAAGTTCTCCTCTATTCCTGCTTTACTGAGAGTTTTTAATTATGAATGCATGTTGTAATTTAAAAATGCTTTTCTATATCTATTAATACAATTATGTGATTTTTCTTCTTTAGCCTATTTGTGTAAAGAATTACATAAATTGAATTTTTATGTTGAATGAACCTTGAATACCTAGAATAATGCCCACTTGGGGTATAGTGTATAATTTTGTATACCTTGCTGAATTCAATTTACTAATATTTTGTTGAGGATTTTTGCATCTATGTTCATGACAGGTATTGTTCTGTAGTTTTCTTTTCTTGCAATGTTTTATATGACTTTGGTATAAGGGTAATGCTGGCCTCATAAAACAAGCTAGAGAATATTTCTTCTACTTGTATCTTCCGAAAGAGATTGTAGAGACTTGGTATAATTTATTCCTTAAATGTTTGGCAGAATGCACTAGGAACCCATCTTACCTTTTCATTTTAGAGGGTTATTAAATGAACTATAAATTAAATTTATTTAATAGCTATAGGCTTATTCAAATTGTTCATTTCTTCTTGTAAGAGTTTTGGCAGATGACATCTTTTCAAAGAATTTGTCTATTTCATCCAGGTTATCAAATTTGGGGGCATAGAGTTGTTCACACTATTCATTTATCCACCTTTTAATGTCCGTAGGCTCTGTAATGATTTCCTTTCTTTCATTTCTGATATTAGCAATTCGTGCTTATTTTTGTCTTAGCCTGGCCAGGGGCTCATTGATTTAGTTGATATTTCAAATAACAAGCTTTTGCTTTCAATGGTTTTACCAGTAGATAGTCCCTTTTCAATTTAATTGATTTCTGTTCTAATTTTTATCGTGTCTTCTTATTTTGAATTTGATCTGATTTCCTTTTTCTAGTTTCATAAGGTAGAAGTTTAGATTATTGATTTTAGAGCTTTGTTCTTTTTAAAAATTTAAACTTAAGTAAAATAGCATGTTTTTTCCTAACACATACATGCATTCAAAGCTACAATTTTCCCTCTAAGCACTACTCTTGTTATACCCAACACATTTTTATAAATTGTGTCTCCTTTTCATTTAGTACAAATTATTTTCAAATTTCTCTTGAGATTTATTCTTTGGGCCATTCTGTTATTTAGAAGTGTGATGTTTAATCTCCAAATGTTTTGAAAGTTTCCAGCTGTCATTGTGTTCTTGGTTTCTGGTTTAATGTCATTGTGGTCTGAGAGTAGACATTGTGTGATTTCCATTCTTTTAATTTGTTAATGTGTGCTTGATGGCTGAGAATTTGATCTATCTTCGTGAATGTTCCATGCAAATATGAGAAGGATGTATATTTTGCTGATGAATGAAGAAGCCTATAGAAGTCAATTACATCTGGTTGACTGATGGTGCTCCTGAGTCCAACTACATCCTTGGTGATTTTCTGCTTCCTGGATTGGTCCATTTCTTATAGAGGTGTGTTAAAGTCTCTAACTATGATAGTAAGATTATCTAGTTCTCCTTGCAGATGTATTAGTTTTTGCCTAATGTAGTTTGATGCTCTGTTATTAAGTGTTATTAATGCATACATATTGACCTCTTTATCATTATGTAAAGTCTCTCTTTAAAGGTCTTCCATTATCATTTTACATAGCTTTCCATGTTCTATGGGAAAAGATCTGTCAGAATTTTCTTTTCTTCTTTGAGAAAAAGTCTCACTTTTAGTAGTGCTGTGGCATCATCATAGCTCACAGCAACCTCAAACTCTTGGGCCCAAGTGATCCAATTGCCTCAGCCTCCCAAGCAGGTGGGACTACAAGCACCCACCACAATGCCCAGCTATTTTTAGAGACAGGGTCTGGCTCTTGCTCAGGCTGGTCTCAAACTCGTGAGCTCAAGCAATCCACCTGCTTCGGTCTCCCAGAGTGCTAGGATCACAGACATGAGCCACTGCACCCAGTTCTATTTATTTTGTTATTCATGATTAGAGGCATATAGAAATTGTATTACTTTTATGGCCAGCAAACTTAGTAATTATTAGTTTTTCCTGTAGTATTATTTGTACTACTTACATCAGTTTCTCCATAGATTATATTAGATTTTCAATGTGGACAATCATTCTAACATTTGCATTGTTGAATTTTTTTTTCTTGTCCTATTGCATTGTCTAAATCCACTAGCATAATGTTGAACATAGTGATACAGACTGTGTCCTTGTCATGATTCTGGACCTTAGTGGGAATATTTCTAAAATTTAATGATTAAGTACAATGTATCCTCTATATTTGGAACAGATGCTCTTTATCAGGTGTGGCAGAACCTGAAAATTTGCATTCTGTCTAGCACTGAGCAGTACGGGTGCTTTTATACCCGTCTTTGCAGTTCTAAACAACCCCAGGAGGGAAGCAGGTGGATAATATAGGCCCATTTTATAGATAAAGGGACGGAAGCTCAAAGATGAACAGCAATATGTCTGAAGTCTATGTGATGACTTACTGTGGAGGGGAAAAAGTCCTCTGCCTGTGGCTATGGGGGCAGCCTTTGACAAGGCTGAAAGGAGCAGCATGGAACAGCATGGAATAGCACAGAGCAGCATGGAACAGCATGGAACAGCATGGAGCAGCATGGAACAGCACAGAGCAGCACGGAACAGCATGGAGCAGCATGGAACAGCACAGAGCAGCATGGAACAGCATGGAACAGCATGGAGCAGCATGGAGCAGCCTGGGCAGAGGGATTGTGGGGTTTGCCCAACTTGAGTATTGGGTCCTTGTCCTGAGCAGGTCAGCAGTCACAGTGACTATCCATATATTCTCATATCTGCATTCTCATCATGCCCCTCCAGCCTCCATCTGCCTAGAGATCCTTCCCCAACCAACATCATCTCAGCCTGGCCCCACCAACTTTCCTTTCATATTTCCTGAGATTGGGTGAATGAGGGGCCTGTTCCCAGTTCCACACGTGCCCACTTTCCTGTCCATGGGTCTTGTTCAAGGTGAAATAACCTCCCTGGGGGGTCTACAAGGCTGGTGTGACTTTGCTCCAGTGACTCAGGAACCTGAGTCATGCCCGACTCCCCTTGATGTGGAGCACTGTCACCCACGCCTTTGCCTCCCTTGGGCTCTTGGGCCTGTGCCATCCTCCCCCTCCTGGTCCTCACTCTTCCCTGTTCCAGTTGGGGGTGTGTTTCTGTCACACTGATCCTCCTTTCCTGGGCCTCCTTCACTTCCAGCCTCTCACCTCCCTGCAGCCAGTGTTCTAGTTACAGGAAAAGCTCCCACCTTCCCATCCTTTTTACCAGGAAGTCATTGTCCGTGTTGCTTCCTGTCTGAACCCCCTTCTTCAGTGATTTCTGGCCAATGCTATCCATCTTTCGAGAACCCATTCCATATCACCCCTTCCAGGCAGCCTCCCTCAGTCTCCACCCTGGTTTAGGGGCCGCTCTTGTCTTCCATAGTGCCTGGGGCTTCCCCCAGTCAAAGCTCTGATCCAGCTGTGTGATCACTGCTGCTCACTCGTCAGCCGGGGAAGCAGCTGGTGCAAACCTCTGGTCCTGGCCTCCATCCGGCTGGTGCCCCTAGATGGTTGTCTTCCAAGTTGCTGGCGAGTGTTCTGGGCAGGAGAGGACACGGCATCACCCTTTCCTTTCTGTCCTTGCAGTGCCCCTTGAATGAGGGCTCCAGCCTGCTGACCAAGGTCAATGGCCTTTCCATAGGCCCTTCATTAGTGACTGGGCATCTTGCTGAGTCAGCGGGGACCTCTTCATAGCCCTGTTCGGGGTCAGTAGGTCCCTGGAGAATGTGGCTGAGGGCGGCTGGCTGACAACAGGGCCCATTGTCCTCGCCTGCTGTGGACAGAACTGTCCCAAGCCCATCTGGACAGGGCAAGGGGTATGACCTCCATGCTCTCAGGAGATCCTGCGGAGATCCCGAGTGCAGCCAGGCTGTTGAGGTGAGAGCACAGATGGCATTGTCCGGAGCAAGGCAAGGCCCTCTGGGGACCTGTTTTAGGGTCCAAGGGGCAGCTTTATCTACTCCAACTTCCCCGCCATCTCTGGCTTCCATGAGGGGCTCTTCCACAGCATCCCTAAGGCCAAGTCCAGCCATGTGTCTGGTGCTCAGACTTCGCCCCTTCCCTGCAGTGCCCCTATCTCTGGACACTTGAAGTTGTTCTAACCTGTAGGCCCAGTACAGCCCTCAGCACCCAGGACAATTGCACCCTGCCCATCCCTCTTCTGCACTGCTGCTCCCCACCTGCTCCTCACAAAAAGGCTCCCTACCCACCCCCTCATCCTAGTCCCTTTCACTGGCTGAGGAAATAGTCATGCTAGGGCTAGTTCAGTGACCACTGAGCATGGAAACCAGGGTGCTGCATCCTCACGGGGATACACGCTTGCTGGCCATGTCCCCAGGCCCTGCAGAGACAGGGTCCTAAAGCCCAAGAGCAGAAACACTTGCCCAAGGTCTCTGGGAAGCAGAGCTGGGGCCCACAAGGAAGAGGAAGACGAGCGGGCGTGGGCTCCAGGCTTGCCACTGTCAGCAGCCTACATAGCTTCCACAGTTGACGCCCCTCCCTGTTCCTGTCCCTGGCACTGTGGCTGATGATGCTGCTGCTGTCTCTGTTGTTTTTGCTCCACGTGCCTCTTGTATCTCAAGGTGTAAACCTTTCATGCTCAGTGGAAGCCCTCCCCAAGGGCCCCCCCTTCCTACGTGTGTGCTCAAACGTCTTACCTGCATGTGTGCGTGGCCTGGACAGTTTGCACTGTTGAACTGGGTGTGTGAGGAAAGAACACGGAGAGCCGGCCATGCGGTTCTTCACCATGCTAGGCTGTTGTTTAGATGTTGTCTATACAGCTCACTGCTCAGATCAGAGCTGAGTGTGCTGTTGTCAGAGTGGAGACAAAGGTGAGTACCCTGATGTGGCCAGTGTGCTCCTGAGCTGGGCCTCAAAACTAGGCTTGGCTGTGGCCCCTGCCTTCCACCCCAGGCTGCAGGTGGATCTCCTGCTGGGAAGGTGGCAGCCAACCCACAGCCACTTTGGCTGAGCCTAAGTGCCCTCCCCAGCTGTTCCTGAGCCCCCATGGTCTGTCTTGGGTGACTTCTGTCTTGCTGGGTGCTCGTCACTTCCTGGGCAAGGCCCATGAGTTGTCATGGCCAGGCCTTTGCCCAGGCCCTTCCTCCCTGCTGCAGGCCTTTTCTTCTGCCTGCCTGCCTGCATCCTGCCTGGTCTTTGAGGCCCAGCTAGAACACCCCCACTAGGCCCATCAGCAATGGTTGAGAGGGGTCATATTGGTCACCTCACCTGGTCAGTCACTGGCTGAGGACCAGCTGCTCTCCCCTGGGCCTGGGACAGGGCCTAAGGAACACTCTCTGCCCACAGCTGCCAGGAGGTGTTGACCTTCAGCAGGTTAGGTAACTGCTATCTGCTGAACCTCTCTGTGTAATGCTATTGGCTGCCCTTCTTCTAGGACTGTCCTATCTATGTGACCACTTCCAGGATGGGGAAGCCAGGCTCGTCCTATACCAGCCATGGCTAAGACCAAGCCTTATAAACACAAGCAAGAGGTCGGTACTCCCCAGCATCACAGGCCACTTCTGCACCCATGCAT
The DNA here is from genome assembly GCF_027406575.1 of Nycticebus coucang. Taxonomy (NCBI): domain Eukaryota; kingdom Metazoa; phylum Chordata; class Mammalia; order Primates; family Lorisidae; genus Nycticebus; species Nycticebus coucang. The sequence continues at coordinate 85,338,947 of NC_069796.1, forward strand.
GGGCAGGCAGAGCTGTCAACTTGTCCTCCAGCCCAGAACCAGCCTGGATTTCCTGCTCAGAACTCCCCAACAAGTTAAGAGATGTTTAGGGCTCTGGGGCTCCGGAAAAGCCACCAATTAAAATGTCTCTTGTCTTGGAGTCCCTGGTCCTTATCCTGTAGCTGATTAGGTTACAGCAAGTGACAGCTCAAAGGTACTATCTTTGGGGCTTTCAAGGTGGGGGAGAGGATGGATTGCCACTGATCTGGGGCTGCCTCAAGCACCTTTGCAGACAAGCATGGGGTAACCACCATAACCCAAGGTTCCATAGCCATGAAATCCTGTAGCAAGGGCAGTTCTTGGCATGGATCAGCCAGGCCTCTTTTTACTCCTACCAAGTTGGCTTCCATCTGATGCCCATTGACCCTGCAGCAGGTACCTCTGGAGTCCACACACTCTGCTCATGGGAAGAGGCAATTGGTCAACCCGGCAGGATTACCATTAACGTCTTCATCAGTAATCTATACACCCTCTGCATGCTGGGTCCTATGTGGACATTAGGGACATCACATGAAGTCCACAAGTCCCTTTTCCCCCAGGGCTCCCTAACATCAGCCTCGGATGCTGTGGTATGACTGTGGGGCAGGACCAGGCTCCTGGGGGAGACCTCTCCTCCTGCTGGGGCTGCAAGGCTGGGTCTACTCATGCACAGGCAGTGCCAAGTAGCCAGACAGATGTAGGTTCAAATCTCAACCCCTGCCTTCCATGTAGATGGCCACTTTACCTTTCTGAATCTTGCTTGATGCTTGACAGATGCTTGAATCTTGGTTTGTAAACCAAGGTGGAGGTGATGACACCTGAAGTGAAGAGCTAGTGCGAGGATGAAAGGGGAAGGGAGTGAAGTGAGGGCAGGAGCAGAGTGCTGGCATCAGTCTCTGAGCTGGGGCTGAACCATTCCTCCATCCCACCACCATCAGGGTATTATTCAGGAGGCCAGAAACCAAGGCCCAGACACATGGCATGAGATGGCTGAGGTCACAGCAGATGGGGACAGGATTGAGATGGAAGCAAGGCTCACTGTCAGGTTCTGGAGAACTTCCAGAGCAGCTGCAGGCTTCACAAAGTCTTGCTGAACTTAGAAAGACCTCATTGTCCCGGTCAAGTGAGACAGAGAGGTAGGGTCTACTAGGCAGTGGGGGTCCACAGCCAAGGAAGGACAAGATTAGAGTGAGATAGGGACCTGACTCATCCCAAAGTTCTCTATTCACCTATTCACCCCAAATCCCTGGTGCACCTGCCCCATGCAAGATATTGGCCAGGGCTAGGATAAAGCTCAGGGATACATGCAGCCCCACCAGGGAGCTGATGTTCTCATAGGATGATTGTATCAGAAGAAGACACTAAAGAGACCATAAATCAGAATGAACACTGGCCATGAACCCTTGTGTGGGCAGGAGGATGGAGATCCTGGTAGGAGCCAGTGGGGTTCTAATGTTGGGGGCAGGAAGGGGTGTCAGCAGAAACCTGAGCCAGCAAGAAGCAGGGCCCTAGAAAGACTCAGAGGAAGAGTTTCTCAGCCCAGGGATTAGCATGTGGAAACCACAGGGAGCATGTGACCAACAAGGCTGGTAGGTGAAGACCAAGACATGGACTCATGAGATATCAACAGCAAAGATGCAGTGGCAGAGATCCCTCATTGTGGAGGAGGCACTCTGGGGTCCAGACAGGAAGCCCAGCACCAGAGGGGCAGTTACCTCTACTGAGCAGGCATGTGGTAAATGATGGTGGCTTAGGTCAGCAGGAGGGAAGGGGGTGCCAAAAGTCAGGTGCTGGGTGTGCTCAGGAGGGTGCAGGGTGTGAGGGAGAGAGAGGAGTTACCCACAGCAGTGGGGGTTTTGCAGCCAGAGCAATACAATGGAATGATGGTGTCCTTTGATTCAATGAAGGATTGGAGAGGGGAGACATCAGAGCTCTGCTCCGTGTCAAGCATGAGATGCTATGTGAGTTGAACTGTGTCTCCCAAACTCTGGTGCCCAGGAATGTGACTTTACTTGGAAATGGGGTCTTTGCAGCCATAATGAAGGAAAGATGAGGTAGTAACGAACTAGGGTGGACCCCAATTTAGTGACTGGTATCTTTACAAAACCAAGGAGAAAGTGATATATAGAGTCACAAAGACCTGGAAACACAGGCTGGAGGCCACATGACAAAGGGAACAGAGAGGAGCAAGGAGTCTCCAAGCCAGGGAATACCAAGTGTGCTCCAGCACCTGGAGGAGGCAAGAGAGAATTCTGCCCAGAAATTAGCCTGAGTGAACTGACCCGGCCCTGCTGAGGACAACATTGAGTGGGAGCTGTCACAGACAGATGCTTGCCCCTCTCTGTAAATCATAGTGTTTAAGGCTGTTGGGCTGAGTGTCAGTGAGAAAGAGTAGGGAAGACAGCCAGAAGGGGACTTACCTCGCAACAGTGCAGGGTTGGGGTGGAGGAGAGAAGAAGCCTCCGTGAGCTGGGAGAAAAAGTCAAAAGGAACAAATGCTTTAGGGTAGGAAGTAGTAATTTCCTACTAGGAATTGAGAGGTTGAGGAAGATGAGAATGAGGTTGCAGACTTGACTACTAGATATGGCCACTTGAAGGTCACCAGTGATGTTGATAAGGACTTGACAAGACCTTGACAAGAGTAGACTCAGTAGATGGGCAACACTGACATCCTGATAAATGTTTTCCTGGTTCTCTGGGAGAGAAGCCTGATTTTTAATGTTTGCTGTTTTGGTGCTTCCCACCATAGCCAAAGTTAACAGTTTAACTGGAGAGAAATTTCCTGATAATTTAACAACTGCTCGCAGGAGCCAGTGTGAATTTGCTCCAGCAGACCACTGGGGAGGGGCTGGCTCAAGAAAGAATGAGGCATGAAGAACATAGCTTCTCTTTTCAAGGACTTCTGGTACAAAAGATGTCCAAGAATGGAATAATATTATTAAAGGAACATGGGGCTGAGTGAGTTTGGGTCTTGCTTTATTTTCCACTATACTTTACTGTAGGGGGCAGCAGGAGATACATTTGGATAAGAGAACAGGAGAGCAAATTTTAGGTTTATTGTTTCACATCTTCTAAGAGATTCCTATCCTCTTGCCATGCTGCAATTCTTGTTGAAGGAGTACAGTGTGTGGCCAGCTCTGGGGTGGGTGGGAAATGATCAGGCATGACCCTGCCTCCAAGGAGCTCACGCTTATAAGCAAGGGTGGATGGGCAGGATGTAGCAATGACAGACACTGAGAAATGCTGAGCTGGGCCATACATAACAATGACATTGCCTCCCCTTAGTGCTTATCATCATCATCATCACTATTATCACCACTATTATTATCATCACCACCATCATCATGCTCACCATCACCAACATCACCATCATAATCACGATCCCCACCACCATCACCATCATCATCATCACCATCCCCACAACCCCCACTATCATCACCGTCATTATCACCATCATTCCTACCTTTGCCACTATCATTATCATCATCATAGCTATCATCATTGTCATTATCATCATCATCACCATTATCACTACCACTATCACCCATCATCACCATCATCATCACCACCATCACTATCATCACCATCATCATCACCATCATCATCACCACCATAACCACCATCACCAACATCACCACCACCACCATCATCATCATCACCACCATCACTACCATCATAGTCATCTTCACCATCACCATCATCACCATCACCACTATCACCACCATCATCACCATCATAGTCATCATCACCATCACCAACATCACCACCATCATCATTATCACCATCACCACCACCACCATCATCATCACCACCATCACTACCATCATAGTCATCTTCACCATCATCATCACCATCACCACTATCACCACCATCATCACCTCACCACCATCACCACCATCATCACCATCACCATCATCATCATCATCACCACCACCATCATCATCATCACCATCACCATCATCATCATTAGCACATCACTACCATCATAGTCATCACCCTCACCACCATCATCACCATCATCACTATCACCACCATCACCACCATCATCACTATCACCATCACCACCACCATCACCATCATCATCATTAGCACCATCACTACCATCATAGTCATCTTCACCATCGCCATTATCATCACCATCACCACCACCATCATCATCACCATCATCATCACCATCACCACCACCATCATCATCACCATCATCACCACCATCACCATCACTACCATCATAGTCATCTTCACCATCACCATCATCATCACCATCATCACCACCATCACCATCACTACCATCATAGTCATCTTCACCATCACCATCATCATCACCTAACAAGCCCTGGCTTATTTAAATTTTCTCTAAATTTGTCTTGAAAATTGAACAGTTCACTCTTCAGCTCACCTCCCCCCTCTTGCATTTTATCACAGGCTGTGAAGAAAAGGATGGCACTTTCAATGTTTTCCCTAAACGTCTTTGCTAGATCATGAGTGGGCAAACTATAGCCCATGGCTTGAATCCAGCCTGCTGTCTGCTTTTGTAAACGAAGTTTTATTGGCATGCAGTTGTGCCCATTTATTTTTTATTGCTAACGGCTGCTTTTGAAATACAACTACAGACTTGAGGAGTTACAACAGGGACCTCATGTTCCACGACATCTAAGATATTTATCATCTGACCCTTTACTGAAAAAGTTTGTTAGATCATTTAGTTAATCAGGCACATTGCTTGTTTTCCATGTTGTAACTGGTGGCAGTGTTCTCTTTTGGGCCACTACTTCATTAAGTCCATTTTTCTCCAGCTTCCAATGGCATCCTTTTTGGTCTTCCTTAAGTCCTCATTGGCTATATTCTCCAGGCTTCTATCCATTGCCCAGACCAGAACTAATGTTTTGGATTTGTCCAGGTACCAAATCTCTGTCCTGTCACTGTGTAACAAACCACTCCAAACTTAGTGGCAAAAAGCTACAACTTCTTTGGAAAGAGCCAGTAGGGAAGATTTGTCTGTTCTACATAGTTTGGGACCCCTGATAGGAAGAGTTGAGGCTCCATGTGACTCAATGATGCCTGGAGGCTGAGTTATCTCTCTTCTTACATGGTTGGTACATGGTTCTGCAAAGACTAGGACTGTAGACCAGAAGCACTGACCTCATGGCTTCTTTGTGTGGCTGGGCTTCCTCATAATATGGTTGCCTCAGGAAAGCTGAACTTCTTCCATGAAATTCCAGGCTGTCTGGGTGCTGTTCTGGTGGGCAAAACATAAACAATATCACACTTTGTCATCTAACCTCACTCACTTCCATGTCTTTGGTTACAAATGAATCACCAGTTTCAAGAGGCAGGGGTGTGTGTGTGTGGTCTATGACACTGCCTCTCCATGCCAGGAGGTCCAAGAATTTACACACATATTCTAAAGTTGCCACACTACCATTTCCTCCTCTGTAAAATGAGGCTGGTAGTAGTCCCTACCTCGTGAGAGTGTAAACATCACATGGATTAATACCCATTGCAAAGAACAGTGCCTGAGGTTACATTCATGCTCTGTAACTATCGTCATCTTCTGGATCATTCTAACTCTTAATCACAGTGTGTGCACTTACTTGGTGTCTGCCTCCTGATTTATTACATTTAGGTAGGACATTGTGCTGCGAGGAAGAAAAAGGCTAAAGAAGTTGCTCTCTGGGCTGTGCCATGTGGCAGGCACCCGTGAGATTGCCACTGTCATCTGTCTTCTCCTGTTACGAGAGAGGTGTGGCTGGGCTCCAAGGCGGGAAGGAGAGGGCTCTGAGGCAGGGGAGGCCATGCATAGTGCCTGATTCCAGGGCCTGCTGGTCATTCCCTCTGTCAGTCAGCTATCTGTTCATTTTGCATTCAGGTAGTATTTCCTGGGTATCCGGGTTGTGTCAGACACTCTTCTCATGCTGAGTGAGTGGATCCCTCTCTTTGTAACTGGTGGGTTTTCCCACCTGGGGTCCCCTGGAAAATTATAATACTGCTACCGGCCCTCCTTTGTGCCTTCCTAGAAACCATCCATTATTTACTCACACACCCACTCTTTCAACTACAGATCAGAAGCTGCTTATTTCGTGAAGCACCATAAACAAATATCATAAAACTCAAATAAAATCCACAATAGTAAAAGAGTAATGCACATATTATAAAACAAAGATCATCTGATATACGTCACTTCTTCTTGGCTTTTGAGCTTCCTGGTAGCCAAGGAGAAAACAAATCATGATCAAGTTTATAGACTTCAGTAGGGGATAGGAGGATGCCTATCCTCTAACTGACATACTCCTTTAGTGGGAGTTCTGCCAGGCACCTATTTTAAAAATAGAATTTTCCTGGGGGATGTTGTCCAAGGGAGTGGGGTACAGTGAAATAATGAACCATTCTCCAACAGTATGGCTGATGACTTGTTTTCTACCCAAAGCCAGTGTAAGGTTCTGCTTCAGAGCCAGCTGTTTACAATATCTCCAAGCTCAAGTGGAAACAAGCCCTGGGATTATCTCTTCATTTGGGGTCAAAAGGCATGAATTTCAGCGGCAAAATGGTCCACGCTGCAATCTTTGTTTTCTGCATGAGCTGATAAACTCTGAGGCCAGGCCCACGGGGCCTCCCGCCACATTGCCCCTGAGCTTCGGTAAATCTTTTGACAGGAGTCATTGTCTGGGGCAGGGCCCTAAACGACTTCTCTAAAGGGAGTTATTCATTTGGCCATAATGGGAGGCCAGGCTGCTAGCCCTGCTGATGGCCTGTCTTGTTGGGATATTTGCAGACTAAATGCCTGGCGGGGATGCCTCTAGCAGGGGAGGGGGCTTCCCCAGGGTCTGGGGTCTGGGCTAGGATTGGGGGTTTCTGGGTAAGAAAGGACCCCTGTTTCTCCAACACAGGAAACAGCATTTCAGAAAGGAAGACAAACCACTCATAGGTCAGGCAGCTAGGGGCTTCATCCTGGCACCCTCCTGGAATTTGGGCCACTGACCACAAGCCTTGGCCTCAGTCTTCTGACCTGTGAATCAGGGAGTAAAAACCCTGAGCCCTTGAGTGGGGGAGCTCTGACCCTGAGTGAGGAGCTTCCCTCCCAGTGCTGAGCATGAGACCAAACTCACAGATGCATTTGACCAAGGTCTTCCAAGTGGGCGACTACTGGGTCACACTGAGCCAGTGCCCAGGCACAGTGGTGCTCAGTGAGGAGGAGCCGCTCCCCTTGTGGGCAAGTGTTCTGGTAAAGTGCAAAAACACACAGATGTGTACAGAACCTAAGCGTACAGTGGGGTGGTCTTTCCCGTTGAGAATACCGTGTGGCCAAGACCAGGTTGGGACAGAGTGAGCAGCTGCCTAGAGTACTCCTTGGCCACTCCCTGAAGGTGACACCATGGGCTGGTTTTATCTGTTTTTGAACTTAAGAAAAATGGAATCTCCCAACCTGTGTTCTTTTGCTCATTGCCACATCTGGGAGATTCTTCCTGTTGTTGTGTGTAGCACAGTTTGTGGTACATCTGTTGGGTACTCAAAGCGCAATTTCTGAAAAGGATTGGCCACATGATGGGACCACAAGTCACAGAGTGCCCCTGGGGCCAGGAATGCCAGAGGCTGGGGAAGGCATGGATGGTTCCCTCCCTGATTTGGGTCTCCAGAGCTGTGATGAAATGGCATTATGTGGGTGGTCATAGTAGCCTCAGGGAACTGTAGCAGTGACCAGGGGCATGTGGACAACTCCACACGAGACCCCCAGCTCGGGCTGCCCGACAACTCTGCTCCAGGCTGCCCAGGCTCTCCCTGGACTCTTCCAGATGAACAGGGATGCAAAAGTTCCCATATGGAGAACCTATGTGCTAAGCTTAGGAAGTTTGAGAATTTTGAAAGAAGTTGGTATAACACAGACCTCAGTTACCTGCCTTGTGGCTCAGGGCAAAACTTCTGCCCTCACCTGAACCTTGGGCTCCCATCTATAAATGAAACCAGGCTGGGCTCTTGCAGCTCAGATGCTCTGTTTCTCTGGACTCCAGCCTGCAGGAGAAGGAAGCCACTGCTGTGTCCTGTGGCTCACCCATTCCGGGAAGCTGGAGAGAGGCCCTCTGGTCCGCAGCATCCTTGTAATGGGAGCCCGGGAACGTGGCTTGTAACAACACCAACAACAACTTTGCCTTTTAATTCTGCAACTGGAGAGGGGGCAGAGGGGATGCAGGCCTCCCCAGGGGGCCTTGGGTGACTTATTGATCCATCAATTACAAATGTCAGTGACCCTGGGTGAAGGGGCCCTCAGCTGCCAGGCAGTCTGTAGGGAGAAGACCCTCATAGCTGTGTCATGGAGCAGGGAGGGGAGACAACTGGCTGGTGTTCGGAGACAAGAAGGGCAGACGTTTTTATGTTCGCTCCTTAGAGAAAGAGGGGCGCGAGCAATCTGTTGTCAATGCGCCACAGAGTTTGATATCAGCCACCCGGGTGCAAACCAGGATTGATGCCAAGTCTAGATTTCCATACTTTGTGACTTGAAGAGGCTGCTGAAATTATTCGTGCTTTCAAGGAAGGAGAATGACTTGAGAATTTGGAGTGGCCCATGGCAGCAGTTGACTCACAACAGCCGAGGCCCAAGTGCACGCACACCGTTCCCTCTGGGTGACCCCTGGCAGGCCCCGCCAGGTGCGAGAGAGGTGCTGGGTTTGAGCAGCTCCCTCTGCTCTTCCCAGATGCAGCTGCTTCACTGCGTGTCCGTGTGAGGTGATGGGAAATTCTACACCAAGACCGCTGATGTCACTGGCATCGTTTGGGCATCCCAAGTCCCCAGGGAAAAGCCACCCTGGCTGCAGGCACTCCGACCCCTGCTTGGCTGATGACCATCCTGTGGCAGGGCCAGGGATCCTCAGAGTCAGCACCTTGAGATAAGAGATGGGCGGGGTGGGGGTGATCAAGTTCACTTTAGGAATGATTCTGAGGATTCAGGGAATTTCTGGGCTGAGGATCCAGATACACTGTGGGAGGGAGAGAAAAGCACTCCACGTGGGACCAAGAAATGGCCGAGTTCTGCTGTCAGTGTGGCTCCAGGGATGCCACTGACTCCCTGGCCCTGGTTTCATAATCTGTGGGATGGGGGGACTAGTGCTGACTCCAAGGGGGATGTGAGGCAGCTGGGCTCGCTCCCGCCTCCTCCCTCCCCTCCCTGCTCGGGCCTGGGCTGCACTTCCCCAGGCTCCTTTCCCCACCATGTAAGTCTCCTGGTAATTCCAGCCCCTTCTAGACACTGAAACCCTCTCTTCATCCCTTTCCGCAGGCCTTCTCCTGGGCTGCTGGGCACTCTCCCCCAATCAACCAGTCCTGGGCTCTCCCTTTGTGCATGTGTGTAGTTAAATACATAGGAAGTTCACCATTTTTTAGCTCTTTTTCAATGTGTGACTTTGTGGCGCTAATGACATCCACGGGGCTTCCAGCCACTACCAACCACCCTGTATTTCCAAAGCCTGCCCAAGGCTCCAGTCTGCACGTTCTTGCGTGGTTGATGACGATGATGGGGTTCTTAGACTGCTGAGCCAGAGCCGCGGGGGTTACTGGGGGACCTGGATCACCCCATCAGAGCCAGTCTGGCTTTTTGTCCTGGGTCCCCGGCCTGGGGTCAACACCAAGATGTCCTTAAACACATCTGGAGCACCGGCTCCCTGAGTACCTGGGCTGAGAGCAACTCACAGGACACGGGAACCCAAAGAGGAGGCTGAGCCTGGGCCTGTCTGTGTCTCTTCAGATGGGTCATTTCTCAGTACCTTGGAGACTGCCATGGACCCCATGTTTGTCCTCCTAGTTTTGATGGCAATGGAACATCTGACTGATATCCCTCAGCAACCCAAATAAAGACTCCCTCGCGGCTGGGTGTGACCAGGAGACCAAGTTCAGGGGCATCCCCTCTGCCCTACATCCCTGCAGGGCAAACAAAGGTGGGCTATCTGGAAAACCCCACAGAGGAAGTGGGACATCTGGCCACCTTAGGAAGCGGGTGTCCCTCCAGCCACAGCTTCCTGGCTCTGCAGCACTCTGCTCCCACTCATATTCCTGTAACCCCCAAACAGCCTCCTGATGCAAGCCCCAGTCATCACGCCTCCATCACCTGCTTATTACATGGGCAGCGAACTCCTTCAGGGCAGGAGATTCCCAGGGACTGAGCCCAGAAGTCAGTAGGTAACTCCTTGGCTGGAGGCACAAGCCCTGTAGCCGGGGCAGGAGCTACTGTGTCCAGGGGTGGCTCCTATGTTAAAGGCCCCGGCTGTGGACATGGCATTCCCATGGCTCTGTCTGCGTTTCCTTTGCTGTTGGGCAGCACTTGCTTCCCCGAGTCTTGAGTGGGATCCTCTCCCATGTTGCAGGGAGGTTTCCCCTGCCCAGCCCACTGGCCCAGACCACCACTCCTGAGGTGAAGAGGACACGGGGTCTGCACGAACACTTTAAGTAGCTGTTAGCACATGAACTTTGGGCACATATGTTAGCAACACAGAAACCTTTACAATCCCTTCTTAAACTAGAGCTCTGGAGATGCAAGGCTGAATCCTAGGTTACAGGCATCTCTGCCTCGGCCACACCAGCCTCAGCCCTGCCCTAGTAAGGGGCTGCAGACAGGGATCCCGGACCAGCACTGAGGAGAAACGCCCGGTGTGTCTGACTTGGCTGCAGGACAGGCTGGCACCGGTGCTAGCTGGGACCCTCTTCCGAGGCCCAGGCCTTGCATGGAGGGAGGCTGGCTTTGGGCTTCCTGGGTTGGCCAAAATGGGGCATTGGCCTTCTGAGCTGGCCCTCAGTCCATCACCCCCAGGACAGGAGTGGGGAGTGAGAGCAGACAAGATGAACCCACACCACAATGTGCCAGCTTGTTCAGCCTCCTGTGTAGGACTCCTGGGAGGCACCTGGGCTCTCCACCAGCCCTGCTGGCTTAATCTCAGAGCCTCAGGTGTGACAGCTCTGTACTGCATTTAGTTTTCTCCTGGACTTTGGCAAGATCTTAGTGGGATTAGCCCGTTAGGTTTCTTGTGAAGAGGACCCTGGGGAAGCCGGACTGGGGGCAGAAGGGGGGACCTGAGCTTTGAGGCGGGTGTGGGATCCTGAGCTGCCATATCAAAGGACCACGACTAGGGGTTCAAACTATAGAAATTCATTGTTTCACAGCTCTAGAGGCCAGAAGTCTGAGATTAGGGTGTGGGCAGGGCTGGCTCCTTCTGAGGCTCTGAGGGAGACTCCGTTTCAGGCCTCTCTCAGCTTCTGGGGGCTCCGGCAGCTCTGGGCTATCCTTGGCTTATGGACACGTCACTCCAGTCTCTGTCTCCATTGTCATAGCTCCTTCTGTTCTTTATTCCTCTGTGTCGCCAGCTTCTCTTCTTATAAGGACACCTGTCATTAGACTTATGGCCCACCCTCATCCAGATTTATCTTATCTTGACTCAACTAATTACATCTGCAAAGACCATATTTTCAGTTAAGCTTACCTTCTGAAGTTCCTTGTGAGAAATGGATTTGGGGGACACTAGTTACCCCTGGGGTTTCCCCCTCACAGGTGACAGTGGTCTTCTTAGAAGGAGGGATCTGCCCATATATAGGCTCACAGTGCCTTGGGGACAGAGCAAGGTGGGGACTGTCCTGCCCCAGTCACCTCTCCAATTCAGGAACATTCTTTCTCTGGCGTTAATTCATTCTTCAGTAAGTCTTTGCCAAGTGCCAGTCAGGGGCTGTCCTTAGTGAGAGGCTGGACCTAAGGAGCATTCAAGATGAAGATGTGTCCTCACCCACTCACAGTAGACCCATTGCTTCCTCCAACCTACGCCGTGGTGTGGAGGTGATTTTCAAATGAGGAAATGTGATAGAAATTTAAGAAAGTTGGACAGTGACACAGAGAGTGACTCAGTTTGGAAGAAAAATGCAAACAGTGTCCTTGCCTTTGAGAAATTCTCACACGTGTTTTGGGAGAATGGGAGGATGAGGCTGAGGAGGGCCAGCTCTTGTTGGGTCCCTGCTATCCCTCTGTATCTACCCAGCCTTTCTGCCTGAGAGAGATGATAAATGATAAAATGTTTTATCCCATTTTACAGACAAGGAAACTGAGGCTCCCTTAGTGCACACATCCGGCCAAGGATGCTCCCACAGCTGGTAGGAAGCAGAGCCTGGGTCCCACTGCACGCTGCACTCAGAGTGGCTCACACTCACACTCAGCCCTGCACTAAGGGGCTGTGCGGTCAGCCGGCCTTGACCGTACTGAGGAAGATTTTGCCTGTAGCCATCCGTCCATCCTCACCTATCCTAGGCCAGTGATCCAGATCTCACCCTCTCTCACCTAGATGGCCCTGGATGGCCCTTAGGAGTCTCTTTTGGCACACACCAAGACAGGAAGCCCCCAGCAGATACAAATGCTCTCCCTTCTTGGCATGAGAAGACACTCAACACACCTGAGCCCCCTAGCCTTCCAGGGCTCTGTTGTCCTGAGGCAGGGCCCCGGCACTGGAGGGTGCAGCCCTGGAGCCACAAGTGTCCCTGAGCCAAAGTGAGTAGTTCAGGCTGGCAGGAGCTTCTTCTGGGTTACATTTGCGACCACTCGGGCTCCTACAGCTGGCTTCGGAGGCACCAGATTCTGTGCACAGAAGGATGGACCCTCAGGCTGGCAGAAGCTGTCAGCGTGTTCCCCACTGACCTCACTGGGGCACAGGCCCTGAGCGGGCCTTCCTTGGGATCGATAGCTGAGCCGGTCAGCTGGCAATGTGATACTAATGGACACAGAATTAAAACGCCAAGGCGCATATTAATCTGGACAGCCACGGGGTGGACAGGCCCGGGCGGGGGCTGAGGGTGAGCAGCCCTAATGGAGCCGTATTGACCAGGCCACGGAGACCGCAGCCGGCTTGGATGTCACTCTGCAGCCCAGTAACTGGGGGTTTATGGATTTCAGTGTTTTATAGGTTTGGGTTTAAAAAAAAGTGACCTCTTTTCCCCCAGATCGATATACTCTTTTTAGCTAAGCATGATCACCAATAGTCCATCAGCACAGTCTCTGGAGAGGTTTGTAAATATCTGTGTTGGAAATATTAATACCTGACCGTAACTGGGGCCTCAGCGACATGGCAAGGGGCCCATCTTAGCAACCCTGGTGACTGTGTTGGCAAGGAGCCCTCTGGACCCAGCCTGGGCCTCCAGACACCGCAAGCCCCGGGCAGAAGCCACCTGTGTGAGCTTTCACTTCTCTGATCAGTGATGCTTTCCGTCACTAAGAAATGGCCAGCAGGCGTCCAGGTCACCTGGACTCCCGTGGGTGGCACTGACCATCCTTCCCGGTTCAGGATCCTCTACTGTTTGTGCCTTCTGGTGACACAAACCCCCAGGGAGGGAGGCTGTGTGTGGTGGGGGTGTGACCCTGTTTTAAAGAGGAGGACCAGGCTTGGGAACTCTGCTGCAGGACAAGGGCACACAGAGCAGAGCTTCCAGGAGCCCCTGAGGGAGGGGAGAGGGGCCGTGCTCACCTCAGTCTGCTCAGGGCCTCCTGATTGCCCCTCACCTGGGGCTGGGAGGCTCAAAGGTGAGCGGTTCTGGGCCTAGGCTCTGCTTTGTAGTACCCTAGTGGCAACAGAGTGACCCACCTAGGTACCCCCTAGCAAACTGAACTGCTCAGATCCCCACAGCAGCCCTCTTCCCAGGGCTGGTGTCCTCTTCTGCCAACCCCTCAAGCTAGCCCCCTTCCAGAAGCCCTACCCTCCCCTGGAGTGGGAGATGTGGGAAGCCAGTCAGCCTCTCCTATGACCCTGGCTCTGGAACCCTCTCCCACATGAGCCACATCCCAATCCCTAGTTCTGCAGACAAGGACACAGGCCTGCACCCAGGGAGGGGCCTGGAAGGACAGCTAGTCTTCCCCTTCCCCTGTCATCCCTTGGCTGACCCCAGCCTGGTCTCTCTGTCCTGTCTTTGCTGGCCCTCAGACTCAGCCCAGCGTTCACTTGGGTGGAACTTCGGTTGTTCCACTGGACGCTGCACTCCCAGAGGATGGGCCACATGCATGCTCAGATCCCAGGGCCAGGCCGGGAAGGGACAGGGCAAGGAGAGGAGAGAGCCAGGAAGTGGGGGATGGAAAATCCAAGAGCCCAGGGAGCTATATGCGGGGCTGGCAATGTCCCCACGTCAGGCCCTGCCCTGCAGGCTGGAAGTCCTGCGTCAGCCCTGCGATGCAAAACATCTGACCAAACTCATGAGAGAATTAATACACCAAGCAGCAGGCACTAGGTCTCTCTGGCAGGGCAGCCCCACCTCCCAGAGGGCCAGGGTACCCAGATCACAGGGGTGGTGTCAAGCAGGTCGGCTCACAGAGTGGGCCGGACTCTGAGCTTTCTGCTTGCCCACTGGTCCAGCCCCATCTCTGCGTGCTTCCAACTCGGGGCAGTTGTGGCTGCAACTAGGGGCAACGGGTCCTGGGGGGGGCTCCATGGGAGGGGACTGACAGCCCTCCAGTGGATGCTGACAGCCCCTACTCCCAGGCCCAAGGCCTAGCAGGCCAGCTCCCACTTCTCGGAATTGTTAGGGACAAGCCAGCCAAGGAGAGCAGCTGTTGCCACTTCCAAACTGGCTCCCAGCTGAGCCTGCCAAGTGGCCCCGGGGACAATGGGGGAAAAGGGGGGGCCCAGTGTGGCCAGCAGTGTGGAGAGCACCAGGCTGCAGCGCCCACCTGCCTGAGCCCCGTCTCCAACACACCCTGTGCTGAGTGTCCTTCTGGGATGGCATGGAACTGGACCTGGCTTCAGTCAGGAACAGTGTCAAGTGTCTACACGAGCCTGGACAGGCTCTTTCCCCTCTCTGGGCCTCAGTTTTCCCTATATCAAGTGTCCTGTGAGGGCCATTCCTGCAGCAGTCCTAGCTGAGCCCTCTGGCCACTCCCTAGTCAAGCCACCCCGGTGGCAGTTAAGTGAGCACGAACATGTTCCACACTAAATAATTAATTTTTGTTCTGTGATAAAAATGTTATCTATTGATTTATACCCCTCCCAATGATTACACTTTTCAATAGAAACCTGATTCTTAATTATTGTCCTGGGCCTGCCAGGAGGCATGTCCAGCTGCCAGAGGAGCAACCCCAAATGTCCCCAGGCATCTCTGGGCTATGGGCCAGCTGCTGCCCTGGTTGCCAGGTCTTCTCCACGTGGCTGCGCTGTCCCAGCCTATGCCACCCCTCAGCAAGCTCCACCCTGTGGGCCTGGGCAGGACACAGACAGGGAGGGCAGCAAACACATGGTAGGATATTTTTCAGGGGGGTGACGTCCTGGGAGGGGCCCGGCCCCTCCTGCAGCCCAGGAGCAGCGCCTGCTTAAGGGCCCTGTCCACTCCAGCAGGCAGATTTGGTTCCTTTGCTCAGACCCAGCGGAGTGGAGGCAGTACTTTCCATCCTAGAAGATCCAGAAGATGGGCTGGGGGTGCGGGTGGGCATCTATTTGTGGAAAAAGACAGCGAAGGAGCAACATTCAGAAAAGTCCTCAGAGGCACGGAGTCTTGTGGAAGAGACTAGCTAGCGGACTGCTGGCTCAGGCCATCCTGCAGCCTCCGGCTCTCACCCAGCCAGGGCGGTGCAGGGCCGAGGCTCCCTGGCTGGGCTGGAGGCATGCTGTGCTCAGGCAGAGGCAAGGGCTGGACCCTGGGGTGGGCGTCAGGGAGGGCACCAGGAGGGCGCTTCCTGGGTGGGGGTGTGCTCACTGGTGTTCACGCAGGCGCTCCGTCATCATTCCTGCCACTCTGCTCACCGTGCTTTCCGGTGTGTCGGCTGCGCCACTTCACAAAGAAAGACGACAGTGACAGCCTGACGCAGAATGGTGATGCTGTCAGGTAAAGTGCAGGGCACCCCGAGTGCCTGGTCCTAAGGCCCCAGAGCAGCCAGACCACCCAGTAAGGCCAAGAGCAGGACAGCTGGGCCTGGGTGGTCCTGGCAGGGCAGAGAGGGCAGAAGCCACACCAGGGTGTGCCCCAGGCCAGGGGAGACAGGGCAGGGGGCTGTGGACAGAGACAGTCCTTACAGCAGGCCTGGGGTAAGTGGAGGTGCCCGTCTGTCCTCAGAGACAGGAGTCTTTGTGGCATGCGTGATGGGGATGGCCCAGTTGAGAGGGAGTATGTAGCTCAGGGGTATGTAGTTGGGGGATATCAGCTGGAGCCAGGTCCCCGAGCGGGCCAGGGGCTGGGAGCCAGGCCCCGGGGAGAAGCCAGGGCTAAGCTGTATGAGGTAGGCATATACAGGAGCAAACAGATATGGGAGGCTTTCTGTGCCTCAGTTTCCCCAACCATCAAGTGTTGGCATGAGGGTGAAAAGGAGTGAGCAGGGATCTTGGTTCTATGCCTGGCACAGAGCTCCCTTCCACACACCACAGTGACAATGGCGATGACCACCCAGGGCCTGGCAGAGATTCAAGATGAATCTTTTCTTTCCATCTCCCCAGGAGTGCCCCCTGCTCCCCTGACACCTGGCCAAAGGGACGTTGGGATACGCCATCCAATCCCTGAGCCCCAGGCCCTGTCTCTGGAGAATACATAGGGCAAGGACCTTCAAGAACAGTGGTGATAAGACATTTATATTCTACATTTACCAAGTTTCACAGGTACCCTTGTCAGATGCACCACAGGTGTAATCCCACCTATCACCCTCTCTCTGTCCACCTCCCCCCTCCCTCCCCTCCCTCTTCCCCTTCCCCCTATGCTTAGGTTATAACTGGGTTATAGCTTTCATGTGAAAGCCATAAATTAGCTTCATAGTAGGCTGAGTACATTGGATACTTTTTCTTCCATTCTTGAGATACTTTACTAAGAAGGATATGCCAGGAAGGCTATGTTAACCAGTGTGATGAAAATGTGTCAAACGGTCTATAAAACCAGTGTATGGTGCCCCATGATCACATTAATGTACACAGCTATGATTTAATAATGAAAAAAGAAAAACAAGAAAAGTTTTTTAAAAACAGTAAATGACTTCCTCCCACCTAAAAAAAAAAAAAAAACTTTCATTAATTAGTACCTTACCCATGTTCTATAATAAAGTGTACAGATACACAGTAAAAAAAAAAAAAAAAAAAAAGAACAGTGGTGATACTCAGGGGAGGACCAGCCGCTGTGCCTCGGGGCCTCTGCACAGTAGGGAGACAATCCCAGCCCTCAGTCTGAAATAGGAAGGCTCTTCCTTCACCTGGGCCTCTGGAGTGAGGTGGGGCCAGCAACCCTCCTGCTCTCCAATCATGCTTAGCAAAGGACTTGTCAGACCTTGCCTGGAGCTGGGGGAAGGCTCAACGGTAGCCATTAGAGGATTTCTGATGTCCTCAAGGGCTTCTTGGGGAGCTTGGGGAACTGCTGAATCCTGCACCCCAGCCTTGCTAGGCCTCTCCCAGGCATCAGCTCACAATTGGGGAAAATGACACACTGGTAATGATACCTGGATGCCCATCAGCCCTGGTGCTCCTGGCTCAGGAGGCCTGTGGCTATTGTCAACTGGTCTCACCTTCAGGTGGGTTGAGGTCCCAGAAACAGAGGCTCCAGAGAGCACCCCTCACACCAGCATGTCAGGGCATCTGAGGCCAGCAGGCCCCTCCAGCCCACGCCCAGATAGAAAGAACAGTCCCCCACACAGGACAGGGAGGCTGGGCAGGTGAGGGGCTGCCTAGCAGGGTGGCTAGGGGCTGTGTCATCTCCTGTGGGTGGGGCCTACACATTCATTCCAATGCCAGTTGGAGGATGGTGATAACAGCTGACAGCTGGAGAGCCCCACCCTGGGGCTTCCAGCTGCCGAATCTTCTGGTGCACTCCCCCAGGAGCAGCCACATTCTACCCAGAGAGGTGAGGCTGGGACCCTCTGCTGCCTGGTGTGTGCAAGGCGCTCAATAAACACCCCTGCTGCCCACAGTGATGGAGGGAGGGCATCGAGGAGTCGACATTGGCCCCCACTACTATCCATCCATCCCTGGTATGTCCCCACTGTTGGCTGCACCCAACCAGCAGCCAGGAAAAGCCCTTGGTGCCATCCAGCTCGGCCTCAGGGCCCAGAGCTGGCTAGAGAGGGAGGAGAGGGGCTTGGAGGGGCCCAAGGAGCCACAGCAGGGGTGACCGTTCACAGAGGCCAAAAGCAGACCATCCACTGAAGTGCTGGCCAAGACCCTGGCATACAACATTGCAGGAACAGTCTCACCCACCCTCCCTCTCTACCTGTAGGACACCCCAGCATCTCCAGGTGACTGGAACACACTCCCAGCAGGACAGAGGGAGAGAGAATACCCCTCCCCATGGCCCCAGCAGATGGCACTGAGGAAGGAGTGGTGGGTTGGGGTCCTGAGTTCTGCCTTCAGGAGCGGGAAGGGCTTTTGAAGCTCCCTTCAGGAGTGGAAAGGAGCGGGAGGAATTGGGGACTCCCCAAAGACGCTGCTAAAGTGCTGCAGAGGACCAGAGGAAGAGGGCCACCTCCAGAGACACCAGAAAATGCTCCTAAAGTGCTTCTCTTCCCCCGAGGCCAAGGGCAGGGGGAGGCGGGGCTGGGGAAGGAGGCCATGAGGGGAGCTTCCTTCCAGCCTTGGGGTTCGACTTTGCTGTGGTCTCAGCAAAGAAGCTCTGGGAGTCTTCCGGGAGAGTGAGGCTGAGGTAGCACAGCAAGGGTGGTGACCTGGCAGGAGGTGCCTTTTCCAAGGGGTACCACATATTACCCAGAGGTAAGGGGCTGAGTGTCCCAGCAGTGTGTTCCTGGGCTCCCAGTCTTGGCAAGCCTCTTCTGAGCTGCACCCCTGCCCCGCAGGCTGGGGCACAAGCCCTCCACCCAGGAGTCTTCTCTACCCTTGACTAGGGGTGTTAGGCACCTCCTGTGAACCCTGTTCAAGTGCTTGCTGCAAGACTCAGGGTCATGTGCTCAGCTCCCCAAAGGAATTGCTGGTTCCTGGGGGACAGACTCTCACTTGTTTACCTGTCACCTGTGTCTAGATTGGCCTGTAAAACAGGCCGCCTGATGAATGAACACCAAACAAATGGATGGCTAAATGGAGCTCATTCACAAACGTCTACCCAGGTGCCTAGTGATGAAATGAACATAGTTTTAAACACACAGTCATCCATGAGACTAATGGAAAGCTAGTCACATGCCCTTTGGCATCCCACATGGCCCATGGAAGATGCTGGAAGATGCTCACAGCATCTGGTGCACACGGGGGTTGGGTGGGGGGTGGGCAGCTGGCTTCCCTGGTGCTTAGACAAGATAAGCAGAGTAGCCAGAGGCCTCACACCGTTCCAGGATGGGCGCTGTGTACAGGGACACCTCGCCCAGCTCTCTCTCTTCACAGAAATGTGTCAGCATTGGGGTTTTGAAAGGAGTTGAGTGACTTGCCCGCAGCCCAACAGGGCCACACATGGGTGCACAAAGCTACCCACTGGCCCAGAATCCTATTTTCAGACCCTTGCTGATGGCTTGGTCTCTAAGGAATAGTAATGAAATAATGTTGGTGTGACATGGCTCTTGTCGCCTGAGAGTGTCTAAGTGCTTTACAAACAATTAACTGGATCTCACCCACCCCTGCTATGAGCATGATAGCCCAGGGGGCCCATAATGGCCTGAGGAGCGAGGCAGCTCAGGGGACATCCCTGAGCACGTGGGAGCTAGCTCTCCTAAACCACAGGGGCCTGGGCTCAGGACTAACAACCTCCAAATCAGGGAAATTTGGATTAAAAGAACATAGAAGCTGAGGATCACAAAATAGGAATTTTGCACACAAAGTGTCTTAGAATCTCAGACTAGACAAATCCGGCCTCACCAAGGACCTGGTCTCAACCTGAGCATCTAGCCCAGCCCTGCTTCACTGTAGTCAGCCACCCTGGGCCTGCCCCGATGCGTGGGCCTCAGTTTCCCCATTTCTACACAGGAAAATATAAGCATCCTTTACTGTGGTAGGTTCAAATAAAGTAATTGAGAGAGAGATGCACCTTGTACAGGCTGTACACAACAGCTTACAGTAGAGGAACTAGGGCAGCGCTCGCAGCTCAGTGGATAGGGTGCCAACCACATACACCTAAGGATTCGAACCCAGCTAAACAACAATGACAACTGCAACAACCAAAAAAAAAAAAAAAAAAGCAGCCGGGCATTGTGGCAGGCACCTGTAGTCCCAGCTACTTGGGAGGCTGAGGCAAGAGAATCGCTTAAGCCCAAGAGTTTGAGGTTGCTGTGAGCTGTGATGCAACAGCACTCTACAGAGGGCGACATAATGAGACTCTGTCTCAAAAAAAGAAAATAAGAAGGAACTACTATTTTAACTGTAATACTAGCAGAATAGTAACATTATAGAACCTGAGACTCACAGGCTCAGAATCTTGGACACGTAAGCTGACCTTCTCCCCAGGGCTCTGCCAGTCTTCTGCTTACTTCTGAACCTATCAGAGAAAGAGATCTGTTAGTCACTGCACTTCCTACCAGGGTGCACACAGCGGGCTGTTAATCTGTGCTGACAGAATCATGAGTCTTGTACCTGAGAACCTCCATATCTTAGCTCAGTAGATTCATAAGCTCCTGGGCTGAAGGGGCCTTAGATGCCACCTGGTCTGAGCTCTGGCCAGGTGAGACTGGTTAGCGCTCACACTCCCCTTGCATGCCTCCTCTGACCAGGAGCTCACTACCTCGCTGGACTGTCATTGTATTTATACCTTCCCGCTCTCTGTACCCCACAGCCACTGACTAAACACAATTAGAGACAATTGAAGACATTTATTCCAGACCTGCTATGTGCCAGACACATGTGATGGAACAGCTTTTCTTGGAAGCCTCTATGCGTCCTGAGCTCTCTGGCAAATCTCAGTCCATCTCCCCGGCCTAGAATCATCCACTATTATTTCATTTAAACTTTGCAATAATGCCATGAAGTGGATGCACCTTGTTTTGCAGATGGGAAAACTGAGAAACAATTAAGTAACCAGCTCTCAGGAAGGAATATAATACAGAAGTCAGAATTCAGACCAGAAAGAACCCCTCACCCTGTCCTTTTGTCCCAGCTCCTTTCTGCTGGGAGAACCTTGGGGGCCTGAGGATCCTTCCTAATCCACAAATGTGGCCCTTCTTTTGACGATGAAATTGTCTGGCAGAATTCTAAGGAGGAAAGTGTGTGTGTATCGGGGGGTGGGGGATCACCAAATGGAATGGAGAAACTGAAAAAACTGTCCTTGCGGTGGTGGGAAGCCCATTCTGACAGCCTGATAACCCACCAGAAAGTCTCAGCAAAGCACAGTTGGAAATATACCTTCTACCACACCTTGGCCAAAGTGGCCTCTGCTATCTCTGGCCCTGAACATCCACTCTCAGCACCCTTGCCTATGGGTGTGGTCCTGTGGGTGTGGCCACAGGTGCCTGGCACAGAGCAGGCTTCAAGGACAGAGAGGTTTTTGCCAACGGTTACACACTGCCATATAACAGCAGACCGGGGGATACCTGCCATGCCTCAAGAGACAGCACACAGAGGTACCCACGGCCTCACCCAAGGGGCATCATCTATCTTTACCCCAGGAGCACCCACCTCCTCTGCCTACCCCACCTAAGCTTTGTCCCTGGCTTAGGAAGGTGCCTGAGTATCAATATTGCAGTTTCTTCACTTCAGAGCCTAGGAGGTGTTCAGCTCTCCAGGCTCCTCTGTTGTTTATAATAATTAAAGAACAGTTCTTACTACAACACAGCCGGTCACACTGTATGAACAGACATAATAGACTGCTAATGAGTGCCATCATGGCCACTTAGTCCCACAGCCAGTCCTGGGGGCCTCCCACCCAGGCAGTGCTGTGACCTCCAGTTCAGCTGCCCCCCTCAACATGGCTCCACCCGGATTCCTGCTCCTTTACCCAAACGTGAGGGGGGGAGTCAGGGTTCCCAGCCAGCGAGGGAGCAGGTGGGGGAGGGTGCATGTGACAGGGTGTGCTGGCCAGGACAAGAGGCCCAGGAAAGGAGCAGGGATCCTATCAGCTGCCCCAGGGCCTGAGCCAGGCCTGAAGTTGGGGCCCTAAGAGGGCAGCCTGGGGGTCAGTGGTCAGTGGCCTGGGGACAGATGTTGTCATGCACACAGCCATGGCTCCAGGTCTTAGTCTTACGTCTCTGACCACTGACCCATTTGGGTTTTGGTGCGGTGACCCCACCTCTGTCCCCACCCTCCCCATTAGGTAGGCGACGTTGCAATCTCAGGATAGAATGAAAGGAGCAGAAGTAACAAAGTAAAACACACCCACGGTGTCAAGGCTCTTATGTTGGGGGCTGACTTTGTGAGGCGATCTATCCAAATTGACTGATTCGTTCATTCAGTCAACACTTACAAACATATCCCACATTCCAGACACTTTCCTGGGTGGCTGGGGACACTGCCGTGAACAGCATGAGGTGCTGTCCCGGGGAGGGCTTTTAGGCAAGGGGCAGACAGCAAACCCACAGCAGATGCAGTGCGGTGCCGACAGTTGTGGAGTCCTGCAGGAACACCAAGCAGGAAAGCAGAGCTGTGACTGACCGGCCTTCCAGCCTGTGTGGCAGAGGGGTGAACAGACATCTGAGGAAGAGCATCCGGGCAGAGGGAACAGCCACTGTGTAGAGGCAGGAAGAACTGGCAGGTTCTGTGAAAAACAGGGATGGAAGTGGACAGTCCTTGGGGCCCAGGCTCGGGGATCTTGCTCAATCTTTAGGATTAATTCTGTGTAGGGGTGGGGTGAGGTGGAAGGAAGCCGGGAGGCTGTGCACCTCTGCATACCATGACTGGATCCATTTCAAAGGCATCCTTTGAGAACCTTTAAACAACAGAATAAGAGAACAGGAATAAACACATAAACAGTATTAGCAATAGTTATAATTTACTTTGTTAATTTTCCAGGGGCGATTTAAGTGTTTAGGAAAATTTTCATGTCATGTCTATAATAGTTCCCCGACAGGCGTTTGAAGTTCTTGGGGAAAAAGGCCTCTAAAAATGTTTATTTTATAAATACAATTTAAAGGGTCTAGTTAATTATGTGGGCTAATTAATTATGGGAGTTTAATGTATTTATTTGGGGTGACTCATATACTAAAGAATACATGAAATATATTTTCCTTATTCAACAATTACCAGCTTTATAAATAATGAGATTTGTAAGTTGAACTTTAAAGCTTAAGGGAAATTGACTTGTTGAATATGTAACTTCAATGTTAACTTCAATAAGTTTCATATTAAATTAAAATTCAATTAAATGATAAATAACCCTTCTGCCCATACAGTCCTCTTTTGGCATAAACACACTGCAGGCCCTGAGTGGGTGGCTTTGCCTAAGGGCAGATTAGTGGTCAGCAAAGGCTAAGGTGGGAAAACTCATGGGGGAAGGGGCTCAGGGACAAGAATTTCAGGCAGAGGGAACAGCACATGCAAAGACTCTAGGGCTGGAAGAGGGCTGGGTGCTTATCCAGGAGGTCTGGGGAGTGCGGGAGGAGAGGACGTGGGCCCAGGTACCCGTGACTTCAGAACCACCTTATTTCAAGTCTGTGCAACTTCATAGAAAGTGCAGAGGGCTGACAGAGCCCAGCACCAGGAGCCTCTTGGCCTTGGATTCCTTTTAAACGCCCCGCTCCAGCAATCGATCTCATTGCCTTGAGAGTGCATTATCTTCACACGGCCTGTGTTAATGTGCACGAGCTCACTCCCCTGTCCAGCTGCGCACCCAGAGTGCCCACAGCCGCCTGCTCCTGTCCCTAGGGAGGGACTCATCCTGGGGAAAGTCTCAGTGGCGGGGGGGCCTCTCTCCAAAGTGCTCAGAATGTTCAATTGCTCCCCCGGGACACTGGCTTCCTCTGCTAAGTGTCATGACCAACCCATAGGGCCCCGAGTGTGCCAGCAACAAGTTTGCCAAAGTGCCCTCGGTTGAACTCGGGGGCTGTCGGTCTGTCACAATGAGAATCTCAGTGTGGAGGGGCTGGGGGGTCTGTGGGTCTGGTCTCCCACCCGTGGGGCCAGCTTCTGTCTCACAAATCATGGTCCTCTGGGAAATCCCCACCACACTTACCCACTGGAGGGTCAGACCCCTGAGGAGTGGCCTCAGCTCCCGCCCCACCTCCTGGTCCTCTGTACCATGGTACCACGGCCTCCTTGCTCCTCTGGCCACACCCCACACTTCCCACTTTCCACCCATTCCAGGAATGAAGGTTTCCCGACCCCCCCGCCACCCGAAATGTGCTACCCAGCTTCTGGTGTCAGCTGTCTTCCTCCAGCCACCTGCCATTTTTCATACTACACACATGCAAAAATAGTAGTATTTGTCAGACTCCGTGAGTAAAATGAAGTTGGTCTGGGGGTCAGAAGGAAAAAAGGCATCCTACATCCGTAATTTGTGTAATTAGGGGGAGGAAGGCTGTAATTAGGGGGAGGAAGGCAATTTTTCATACTGAATTTGCATAAAACGTCCAAGTAACTTGTCCTAAATTTTAATCAGAAACTGGAGTTTGCAACATTTAATGAGAAACTTAAACATTTTTCTATTGTATTTCTTGCATACAATGGTTCTGAGTAATTTCCCATCATGGACTTTTAGGTAATTTTATTTTCAGATTCTTCAGGGTCACTGCTGATGAGAAATGAGGTGGCACAAAGGGGACAAACATCTTCTAACCAGTGTGGCAGCCAGGAAAAGCCAACAGTGTGGCCCTCTCTTTAAGGAGGCTAGCGGCTTGCTCCGCTTTTATTTCACTAAAAAATGTAATCTTGGAATTTCATGTGCTTTCAACAATAGATTCTGGATGTGACTGACTGTTCTCACACCACAAATTTCAAAGGAGTCCTAATGCCCAGATCCCACGGGTGTGAGTGGCACGGGTCTGAGAAAGTGCCAGTCACTCCTACTGCCCTGGCTGTGTCCCAGGCACCCCAGCGCCTTTCCCCCAGCCCTGACCCTGGGAGACCTGACAATGCAGGTGGGTGGTCCGACTGCTGGAGTGACAGTGGGC
This sequence comes from Nycticebus coucang, assembly GCF_027406575.1. NCBI lineage: Eukaryota > Metazoa > Chordata > Mammalia > Primates > Lorisidae > Nycticebus > Nycticebus coucang. The sequence continues at coordinate 85,363,896 of NC_069796.1, forward strand.
AGTTGGCATGTGTCCCTCGGCACACATGCTGGTGTGCCCATTGTGGTCACTGTCTACCGGACCTGACCCTCCCACTCCCTCCCCTCCTCCAAGGATCCCCTGCTGTTTCTCTGTGCTGCTATATGAGCGGCTACCCTGACCAGGTTTTCCTGGAGAACCCTGGGGAGTCCCCTGCCCCCAGTTTCCCTTGAAAGCCTGGCTCAGTGCTAGGATCCAGGTCCCACCTCCCTGTCCAGATTTCTCTCCCCTTCCCTTTCCAGCTGTAACCTGCTGGGATCATGTCTAAACTAAAATCTGTGGCCATATTCTTATTTTTACTTCCTCACTACTGCAGGCTGTGCAGCAGCAAGGCCTCAGCCATTCCCCAGAATTGTAGCAATCTGTGAACTTGTCCTCTACCACCCTGGCTGTGACGCCCCCCAGGGGCTCATTATTGGTCTCTTCTGCACCAATTCCATCCCAGTTCAGCATGAGCTAGCGTGAAGGTCCCACTGGGTGCACTGGGAGGTGGTGGTACTAGGGTCTGTTCCAGAGTATAGGGGTCACCCAGTTACTGCCCATGCATGTGAGGGTGTGGGTGCCCAGCAGCCTGGGCCAGAGGGGAGCAGTTTGTGGAGGGGCCGTTGGAGAGAGAGTGCCTGATTGGCCAGCTGGAAGGCGGCATGGGCTCTGGTGAGATGGGAGTGAGAAGCAATCTGTAATCTCCAGGCGTGGCCCAGTTAATGGAGGTGTGAACGGGAACCACTGTTGGCTCCTTGGACCTGCTCTTGGGAAGAACAGGAAACAGTCTGGTCTACTCTACATGTTGGCCCTGACCTCTAACTTGGCCCAGGCTGATCTGTGCACAGAGGCTTACTGGGGCTATGCCTGCCCACGTTCCAGCCTGCTCAGGGAGGCAGTGTGGCTGGTCCTTGAGGGAGCTCTGAGCTTGGGATGCTACCAGGAGTGAGAGTCATAGACTTGGGGAGCATTGGAAAGCTTGGGAGCCAGAGATGGCAGCAGGTTTCAGGAGGTGGCAGCTGGTTCCCAGGTGGAGTGTCAGGCTGCTCAAGAGAAAATGGTAACTTCTGGCTCACGTGGCTGGCAGGTGTGAAGAACAGGGCCTTCTCTACCTCTGATGGTCGCTTGAACATCTTCTCTCCTGCGCTGTCATACAAAATCCTATGGAAGCTTCTAATTGGCCCACCCAGGTCATGTGTCCTCTGGCCAGGCCTGTGGGATGCATGGTTGGCAGCTCCAGCAGAACCACCCGGTGGGGGGCGGGGGCAGATCTCACGGTCCAGTGGGTACGCGCACCACAAGGACGCGGAGGGCAGGATCTGGGCAGTACAACAGAGTCTCTGCAGTGACCAGGCTAGCACCTGAGAGCAGGCTGGGCTCACGAGAGTCAAACCTAGGCAGTCAGGGGCAGGAGAAGTGAGTCTGTGTCGCCCTCTCAGACCACTCCTGCAAGGGCAGCTTCCAAGGTCAAGACACCAACCCTAAGTCTCCTTCACACATCGGGTCACCAGATCCAGGCTGGGGAAGCCACCCTCAAAAGAAAAAGAACAGGAGACTGACCCCAAGCATGCAATAGTGTTGAGAAATTTCAAAGAATTTATTTATTTATTTTGTTTATTTATTTATTTTTATTTTTATTTTTTGCAGTTTGGGGCCGGGACCGAGTTTGATGAACCCGCCACCTCCGGTATATGGGGCTGGCGCCCTACTCCTTTGAGCCACAGGCGCCACCCTCACATTATTTATTTTGAACTTGCATACACTGAAACTAACTTTTATTGCCTGCAGTTTTACGAATTTAGACAAATGCATAGAGCTACATCCCCACTCCAAGCAAAATGCAGAGCAAATCCATCCTCCTCCCGTCCCTGCCCAAATCTCCTTGTAGGTAAAGCCCCCCTTGACCCTTAACCCAGGGCATTCAGGGTCTGTTCTCCATCACTGCAGGTGTAACTTCTCCAGAACTTCATACAAATGGAATTATTCTTTATGTTGTTTTTGATCTGGTGTATCTCACCCAGCAGAATCCCTTCTAGATTCTTCGTGTGAATTGATGCTTCATTTCTCTGTACTGCTGAGTTCATTATATAGATGAATCATAGTCTGTCAATCCACTTGCTAATTAAGGGTCCTTTGGGTCATTCCCAGTTTCAGATAATTATAAATAAAGCCCCTATAAATATGTATATACAGGTTTTTGTGAGAAAACAGGTTTTCAATTCACTCGGGTGTCTAGGACTGTGGTTATTGGCCCACAGTAAATGTATGTTGACCATTCATTATAAGAAAATGCCAGCCCATTCCCCACTTTTGCTCATCAATACCATACGAGAGGTCTAGTTGTCTTGCAGCTGGTGAGCACTGGACCTTTCGGGTGTCTTGTTTAGTTTTATTTTTAATTTCAGTGATACTGATCAGTGTGGTTTTAAGGAGCCCTTTTTTTTTTTCTTTTCGCAATTTATTTTGGCCTTGGCTGCGTTTGAACCCTCCACCTCCGGCATATGGGGCCGGTGCCCTACTCCTCTGAGCCACAGGCACCTCCCTAATGGGTCTTTTTCTAATGCACCATGTTGAACATCTTATTATGTGCTTGTTTGCCATCCATTTATCTTTATCGGCAAAGTGTCTATTCAGACCTTTTGCCTCTTTTTTTATTGGATTGATAATGCACTTTTTGTTGGGCTTTGAGAATTCTTTATATATTCTAACACAAGTCCTTTATCACATCTGCAATTTATAAATATATTCTCCCGGTTTGTAGACTTGCAGAGAGAATTTTAGTATATAAAATTTATTATCTTTTTTTCTGTTACAGCTTATGCTTTAGTTGACGTATATAAGAAAAGTTTACTTCACCCACATTCCCAGGTATTTCTTTCTAAGACTTTTATAGTTACACATTTACATGCAGGTGTATAATCCATTTGAGTTAATTTTTTATGAGGCACGAGGTATGAGTGGAAGCTCATGGTTTTGCACATCTGTCCACTTGTTCAGTTCCCTGTGCTGAGAAGACAATACTTTCTGATCCAATGACCTTTGCACTTTCATCGAAAATCAGTTGGCAACAGTGTGCGGCTGTTTCTGGAGCTTTTCTTCAGGTCCACACTGATTTTGCTGCTGTAGTTTATAGCAAGTCTTGCAGCTAGGTAGCATGTGTACCCCACCTTTGCTCTTCTCAGCTACTTCTCACTTGTGACATTTTATTTGGAGATAGTTTTAGATTTACAGAAGAGTTGTGAGAATACTACGGGTATTTCCTGAACCCCCTTCATCCAGTTTCATATAATGTCTTGTATGATCATAATACAATTATCCACTAAGAAGTAACATAAATTAAATTACTCAGATTTCACCAGTTTCACCACGAATGTTCTTTTTTTTTGTTCCAGAATCAAATCCGTGATTCCACACAGCTGTCAGTTTTGCACCTCCTTCGTTTCTTCCAATCTCTGACGGTTTCTCGATCTTTCCTCACCTTTTATGACGGTGAGACTTAGAAGTTAGTTTGTAGCCTGCTTCTCAGCTTAGGTTTGTATGGTGTTTTCTTGTGTTAAGTTTGAGGTCCTGAATTACTTGGAAGAAGCACAGAAGAGATGTCACGGTGCATCCTGTCACAGCCGTTCTGTATGTCTCACCGCTGTGGTCCCTTGGCTAAGGTTGCTCCCGCCAGATTTCTCTTTTGTAAAGTTAGTTAATTGTGTTTCCTTTGTAATTCTTAATATTTTGGAAGAGATACTTTGAGGCTATGCACATATCCTGCTCCTCCCGAAGCTTTGCCCACTAATTTTAGCATTCAATGATGGATTTGACCTGCAGCAATTATGAGTAGCGTGTTCTAATGGTAAACATCTATTTTTCTTATTCTTTCCATATTTCTTGTTTGGAATTCTTCTGGATAGAAAGAGTTGTCGACTCTCCATCTATTTATTTATTTAGTTAGTTGCTATTGTGTGGATTCGGGTTGTTTATTTTATTCTTCGAATACAAGACTATCATTATCCATTTACTTGCTTAAATTGTCTTGCCTTTGGCCAAGGAGATGCTTTCAGAAAGCCCCTGTACTCTTTTATCATGTCCCCCTCTCTTCTTTCAAGACAGTCCCTAGTTTCCAGCCCCCCAAGATGTTCTAGGCACGTCTCCTACTTTTCCCCTTGTACTTTTTCATGATTTATTTGTCATTTGTACATCTTCTTCAGCAAATTGTTTGTGTAAATCTTTTCCTGTTTTAAAAAGTTGGTTTGGTAAAGTATCTCAAGAATGGAAGAAAAAGTATCCAATGTACTCAGCCCTACTATGAAACTCATTTATGGCTTTCACATGAAAGCTATAACCCAGTTATAACCCAAAAATAAGGGGAAGGGGGAGAGAGAGGGGAGGAGGGGGGAGGGGGGCAGAGGGAGGGTGATTGCTGGGATCACACCTGCGGTGCATCTTACAAGGGTACAGGTGAAACTTAGTAAATGTAGAATATAAATGTCTTAACACAATAGCTAAGAAAATGCCAGGAAGGCTATGTTAACCAGTGAGATGAAAATGTGTCAAACGGTCTATAAAACCAGTGTATGGTGCCCCATGATCACATTAATGTACACAGCTATGATTTAATAAAAAAAAAAAAAGTTGGTTTGTTTTCTTAATTTTGACCTTTGAGAGCTTTTAAAAAAAATTACAGTATTCCCCCTTTTTCTTCTGCTTCACATTCTGTGGTCTCTGTTGTCCCCAATAGAGAGAGAGAGAGAACATTCACATAACTTTTACTACAGTATATTGTCATAATTCTATTTTATTATTACTCATTGTTTTTGGTCTCTTGCTGTGACTAATTTATAAATTAAGCCTTGTCACAGATTCATCCATATAGAAAAAAACACAACATACGTAGGACTCTGTGCTGTCTGTCTTTTCAGACATTCGCTGGGGATCTTGGAAGGTTTCTCCCCTTGAGTAAAGGGAGACTACTGTATGTATTTCGAATGCAGTGTTTTGTCAGAAATGTGATTTGAAAATATTTTCTCCTAATCTATGGCTTGTCTTTTTATTCTCCGAACAGGCTTTTTTGTTGCTGTTTTCGGAGTAAAAGTCTAAACGTTGGTAAGGTTGGACTTAACAACTTTGCTCTTTAATGAATCATATTAGTGTACTATTTAGGAAGTCTGCCTACTCCAAGATCACACGGATTTTTCTCCTGTTTTCTTCTAGAAGTTTTATAGGTTTATGCATTTTACAAATCCAATGAGTTGATTTTGTTATAAGGCGTGCTGTGTTCGTTAGTATTTAATGAATTAACTAATTCATTGCACCAAAATGCCCAGTTTTTCCAGCACCATTTGTTGGAAAGACGGCCACTTTTCTATTCAATTGCTTTTCCCACTTTGTTAAAAATCATTTGACAATATTTCTGTGGATCTACTTTTGGGCTTTATTCTGTTCTAATGGCCTATATGTCTGTCCTTTCACTAATATCACCCTGTCTTAATTACTGTAGCTTTGTAGCAAGTGTCTAAATCAGGTAGTGTGAGTGTTCCAATGTTGTTATTCTCTTTCAACTTGTGGCTATATGAGTTCATTTGCTTTTCCATAGACATTTTAGGTTCAATGTGTCTTTATCTTTCTTTTAAAAAGCCTGCTGGGCTTGCATTACATCTATAGATGAAATTGAAGTGGCATCTTAACACTATTTAGTTTTCCTTGCCATAAATCTCATCCATTACTTAGGCCTTATCTGACGTCTTTCAACAGTGTTTTTACTTTACAGTATGCAAATTTTGCGTATTTTAAAATCCGTAACTAAATATTTTCTTTTTTAATACTTCTTTGTGGTTTTTTAAATTTAAAATTCCAATTCTTTCTTGCTAGTAGGTAGAAGTGCAATTGATTTGTGTATATTGATTATGTAACTCATGACCTTACTCCCTTATTAATTTTGGAGCTTTTTGTGAATTTTGGGAGATTTTCTACAATAGATAATTATGTACTTTGTGAATAGAGCTTTATTTCTTCTTTTTTTTATCTGCCTGCTTTTAATTTCTTTTTCTTGCCTTATGGCTTGGCTGGGACTGACAATACAGTATGGAAATGTTTAAATATGAATGGTAAGAGAAGCCACCCTTGCCTTGTTTCTGACATAGGAGAAAACCTTCACCTTGAGGTTTGATGTTAGCAATCTATGCTCCTTTTCAGGTTGAAGAAGTTCCTTATTATTTATATTTTTCTGAGAATTTTTTTCTTTGTGAATAGATTTTGAATTGTGTCAAATAATTTTGCTTCATTTATTGAGATAATTAATTGTCTATTAATAAGATGCATTATGTTGATTGATTTAAATTTTGTGAGTTCTTTTGTATTTCTGGTATGAAACTGTCATGAGCGTTGTTTGTTATTTTTATTTGCTGGATTCCATATGCTAATATTGTAATTCTCCTTTTCTTGTAACATCTCTGTCTGGTTTGATATTGGGGTATTGCTGGACTCATAAATGAATTAGGAAATGTTTCTTCCTATTGTATTTTCTAGGAGAGATTGTGTTGAATTGATATTATTTCTTTTTTACATATTTGCTAGAATTCTCCAAAAAAAAAAAAAAATACAATCTGGGGCTGAAATTTTCTTTTTCCCTCTAAGTACTGCCTTAACTACATCCCTCAAATGTTGATATATTTTCATTTTCATTCACTTTAAAATATTAAGGTGACACTCTTCTACATATGGATTATAATAAGTATGTTGTTTAGTTCCTCAATGTCTGTTTTTTTCTTGCTACCTTTCTGTTATTGATGTATAGCTTACTATTGTTAAGGTTCAGGCTTAAAAGATTTCTATTCTTATAGATTTGCTTAAATTTGTTTTATGATCTAGACAATGTCAATTAGATCTACTGGTATTGTTCAGGTCTTTATTCTTGTTTTCTGTTTACCCTTTTGTTCATTATTGAGACAGAGTTGATAGCTCCAACTCAAATAGCGAATTTTTCTGTTTCTCCTTTCAATTTTATAAATTTTGGGCTCGTGTATTTTGAATCTCTCTTTAGGGTGTCTACACGTTTAAGATTGTTATGAATTCTTGGAGAATCGATTCCTATATCATTATATAATGCCTCTCTTGCTCATAACAATATTCCTTTTTCTAAAGTCTACCTTGTCTGATATTAATAAACTTACTCCAGCTTTCTTTGTTTAGTGTTTGAATGGTTTATCTTTTTTCTTCCTTTTACTATTTGGAACCTATTTATATTTTATATTTAAAGTATGGTTTTTACAGACAATATGCATTTGAGTCTTTTTTTTATTGTTAAATCATAGCTGTGTACATTAGTGCAATCAAGGGGTACAATGTGCTGGTTTCATATACAATCTGAAACATTCTCATCAAACTGTGAGTCTTGATTTAAAAAAATTAAATCTGACAATCTCTGCCTTTTACATACTATGTTTATATAATTCATATTTAATATGATTATTGATACGATTTGATTGAAAGCTATCATTTCATTTGCCGTTTTCTATTAGTTCCATTTATTCTTTATTTCTTTTTCCTCTGCATATAAGGCTTCTTTTCACTGCCTTCTCTTTTGTCATTTGAACAATTTATTTGACTCCCTGTCTACTGATTTGCTATTTATACCTCTCAAAAAACTTTCAATTACTGCCCCTTGGTTTAAACATGTCTTTAATTAATCTGACTCTACCTTCAAATAATACTCTTCTGTTCCATATGCAATGTAAGGGCCTTACAACAATACAGTCCTAATTTCTCCTTCCCATGCATTGTGCTGTTGGGGCTATACCTTTACCGTTATATGTGCTATAAACACACAATACAGTGCTGTTATTTATGCTTTAGATAATTTTTTTTCTTTCAAAGCACCTAGACATTTGAAAAAATGAATTTAATTTTACCTTCATTTATTCCATTTCCAGCACTCTTCATTTCTTTGTGTAGACCTAAGTTGTTATCATAGTCCCTCTACCTCAGTGGTTCTCAAGCTGTGGGTCGCGACCCACAGAAACTGTATTAAAGGGTCATGGCATTAGGAAGATTGAGAACCACTGCTCTACCTGAGGAACTTCTTTAGCATTCCCTTTAATGCAAGTCTGCTTAAAACTCACTGTCTAAATTTTTGTCTATTTGAGAAAGTTATTATTTCTCCTTCAGTTTTGCAAAAATATGTTCTCTGGGTTGGTAGTTTTTTTCTTTCATCAATTTAAAGATTCACTCTATTGTTCGATGTTTTGCATGATTTCTGATGAGAACTATGCTGCAAATTGTGCCTTTATTCCTCTGCATATAAGGCTTCTTTTTCCCCACTCTGGCTGACTTCAATATTTTCCACTTGTTTTTGTTTTCAACAGTTTGAATATAATATGCTTATATGTGCTTTTTTGTTTGTTTTTTGTGTTGGTGTTTATGCTAGTTGGTGTTCTTTGAGCTTCTTGGATCTGTGCTTTGGTGTCTGTCATTCAGGTCAGTAAACTCTTGGCTGTTGTTTCTTTAAACATTTCTTCTGCTCATTCTTTCTCTTCTACTTCTGGGAATCTAATTATGCATATGTTAGAATGTTTTGTATGGTCTCGTACCTCTTGGATGTTCTGTTTAATTTTAGGTACATTCTTTTTTCTCTTTTCCAGTCTGGGCAATTGTTTTTGACCCGTGTTTAAGGTCAGTGATTCTGTCATCTATCTACTGATGAGCCTATGAAGCACACTTCCCTCTCTGTCCCTATGTTTTCCAATTTGATTCTTACTTTTTGATGGAATAACCTGTCTTATCATGCATTTGTCCCCTTTCTCCATTTCTTTTTTTTTTAGATAGAGTCTCAAGCTGTTGCCCTAGGTAGAGTGTCATGGCATCACAGCTCACAGCAACCTCTAACTCTTGGGCTTAAGCAATTCTCTTGCCTCAGCCTCCCAAGTAGCTGAAACCTGGCTATTTTTTGTTGACTTGTTGTTTAGCTGGCTCAGGCTGGGTTTGAACCCACCAGCCTGGGTGTATGTGGCTGGCACCGTAACCCCTGTGCTACAGGCATCGAGCCTATTTTAAATGTCTTATCAGATAGTTCCGACATGTGTATTGCATCCTTTCTCTCTTATGAGTGTGGCTTTTCTCTTGCATCTTTTTGTTTGTTTGTTAAAAGGCAGACATGTGATACATCTTCCTCCTGCTGGGCCCTTTGCTTAGGGGTTTAAGTTAATACAGTTAGGAGCTGGGCTGGCTTTGAGATTTCTCGTTGCCCTGATTACTCCACGTGCTTCAGATAGCTATCTAGATAGCCTGTGATTTGGAATGTCAGGTTTTCCTCGTGTACTGTGCTTCAGAGAGAGCCCCTGTGCTCATTCTCTGTCTTCTGCTCTCTCAGCACCATCCTGCTGTTTCTCGTGTTTCATGTGTTAGCGTGGTGGCAGGAGGTGGAGGATGTCACTGCAGTTCTGACTGAGCCTTATTCTTAGGTTTGCATGTGGCCATGGTTCTTGGGGTTGTGGACTTCTTTGGAAATTTCTTCAGAAATCTTCCAGTTGTGACTGTGGGCTCAGCCCTCACTTCTGCCCATCATCACAATTATGGACTCCTTCCCCAGCAGCAGTGGTTTTTACCGGCATCTGCCAGAGGAAGGTTCTTGAGCCCTGGTGGACAAAGGGGAGAGTGTGTGGCCAGAGCTCTTTGCCCCTTCCGTGTGTCTGCTGGTCCCCTCCCCAATCCATGACAATGGACTCAACTTTGGGCTTCTTCCAGACTTCGTGTGAATGTCTGGTGGCGTTTGAGACACACAGCCAGTAGCTGACTTGGACTCCTTCACATTCCACTGTGCTACCAGCCTGTATCCACCTTGCCAGGGTATCGGCCCTTCCAGCTGGACTCTTCTCACCAGTGTCTGGTTGAAAATTCCCGTGTAAGCCTATGTACACTCTCCTCTCAGAGCAGGTGTGGGCATAGCTCAGAAGACGCTGCTGCCTGCCTGTGGCAGTGCCCAGGAGTGGCACTGGGTCAGAGGCGTGGCCACAGCCCTGGTGGGAAACCTTCTCCCAGCCAGGTCCTACCAGACAGATGCCCTTACCATGACCATTTTTGGGTGAGGGAACCAAAGTGTTGAGAGAGATTTAGGGATTTGCTCAAAGATGCCTGATTTGAGCCCTGTCTGCCTGGCCTCAGGACCCTGGCCCTTCTCACCTTTTCCTTTGTCCATGCCACATGGGAGACAGAGGCACATCTAGGAGCAGAGCCGGGCCCCCACCCCCTGCCTGGCAGAGGGGTACCATGATGCTTAATCTGTCTCGGGGAGGTGACCCGTACATGGAATCTGTCGGGCAGCCCAGGGCTTGCCAGTTTAAGGATGCACGATTTTACTCCAGGTCAATCATCCCCCAGGCTGCCTGAGGCTTTGGAGCTCGCTCAACAAACTCCTGTTCTCTTCCCATGGACTGACTCATCTGGAAGCTTCCATCTGGGTAGTGGGCTGGGCTGACTTTGGAAGGCCACATGGTATCACCTCCCACAATTCTCCACACCCTCTGCAAGGTTTGTGCCACTCAAAGACCATGCCTTTGGCTTCCTCTAAATAATGAGGCTCTTTTTACGAAGGGGCCTGGGTTAAATTGCCCCCAAACAGGGACTCGGATGCACTTCACTGCTGCACCGCTGTTTGGTCAGCAAGCATCCAGGATGGGGAATTTCTCCTGCATTTTACATGACTGCAGGGCCTGTTCCTTGCGCCTGTCTGGTCGCGTAACATCATGGAGGGTTTCTTGGGGCGGCTGGCTGGCTCTGAGCACAGCCGGGGTGGCGTTTGCAGCACAGCTGCTGCCCAGACCTCTCTGTGGAGGTGCCGGGCCATGGCCCCATGGGGGCAGAGCAGTGGGGCCATCGGCATGTCCTTTGAAAATGGGCATTTGCCCAAATCATGCTGGTAGAGGGGGACAGCAAAGCCAAATGGGCCTCTCTGGCTCCTCCATTTCCAGAGATGGAAATGTGAAGAGTGGCTGAGGACTATGCATGATCGTGCAAACCGTACAGGCTGGCACTGTGTGTGTGCACGTGTATCAGGGTGTGTGTACGCGTTAAGAATGTGTGTGTGCGGATGTGTGCATGAATGTGTGCATGTGTGTAGCTGTATGCACACTTGTGTAAGTGTATGTTTGTGAATGTGTGCAGGTGTTTTCATGGATGTGTGCTTGTATTTGTGCATGTATGTGTACACATCTGTGTGTGCTCACATGCACAAGTATACGTGGGTGTTCGTGTGTGCTTAAGACAGAGGGAGAGCGTCTCCTGGGCACTGTCCAGGTTTGGCAGATTCCTGGCAGGTAAATTAACAAGTCAGTGGCTTAATGAACGAATGACCCAATGAAAAGGTGGCATTTGACACTCAGGACTAACACCCAGGCCTGCTGCCCCTGGCTTCAGATACTCTATGTGTTTATAGCACAGGCTCAGATTTCCTATTTCCAGATTATTAAGCTTTATGAACATTTATTTCTTAATACCTTCAAAATATGGGTTGAGTTGTGTCACTCCCAGCCTCAAAACCCTCCTGGGACTCCCTATAGCCCAGCTGAAGCCTCCTAAGCTCTGGAGAATCTGACTAAGTGGTTTCTTCCCCACAACTGTTCTCCCATCCCCCCCTGCAGACCACATACAGAGTAAGTGGCTGCTTCCCCAAGCCTCAATTTCCCTGTTTGGAAAATGCCTTCCTCACTGAGCAGCTGGAATAAAGGCTGCACCACACCCAGACCAGGCGTGAGCACACAGATAGCTTTCTCTCTTCTGCTCTGCGTGCCGGTCTTTTCTCAAAAGTGGGGCCTACGTTCTCTCTGTTTCAGGGTCCCTCACAGCATCCAACCTATGCCTTGCAGACAGAAGGTGCACAGCACAGCACGGATTTGCCAGCGAGTGACAGCTGACTTCTCTTTTTCAGGACCTGCAAGATTTTCACTGCAGCTCCAGCCGCAAACCTGATGGTCTCATCAGAGCCATAAAACAGATGCCAAGAAATTCCCCCCAAAATGAGATACTTGCTGAGCCCAGGACCTCCTGTTCTGCCTGGGCTGGGGGCAAGAATCCCGTTTGCTCTGACTCGTTTTGCTCTAACAGTCAGGTTCACGAGCTGTATGTGTAATCTGAAGCATTTGGTAGCGATCTAATTAAATGTTAACACATCATTAAAGTGATTTAAGATAAGCACAGTTAACAGTTTGATAAATCCATCTCTGGCTGCCTCCATGCTGAAAACAATCACTCCTAATCAGAGGTAGGATGTTGACATCCGCTGAATGCTGGGGACACCCCCGCAGAGGCCATGAGCCCAGTCCCATGTCCATGTCTGGGGATGTAGAAGGGCTGTGCGTGAGGATGTGGGGTGCTGGGCAGGGCAGGGGAGCAGCTAATTCCAGGGCCACTGGGGTCTGGGTGTTCCCATGGTGGCCAGTGTGCCTCACATAGGATTAAGGCAGGGCTGCCTTTGCCCCTGGTAACGCTCTATAATGACAGCAGCCTCCTGGTTGAAGGCTGTGAATTATTGCTTGTTAATGGGATTAATTGCCTCGGGAATTAACTCTGAATTTCTGTGCACCTGGTGGTGTGGGCAGAGGGATGGGAGCTGTGTTTGTCTGAGTGTCAGTGCTGTGAGTCAGAGACAGGGGAGACACGCTCCTGGGGTGAAGTGTTTTTGCTCAGGGAGGCAACAGCCTCAGAAAACACAAAACGGCCAAATCTCTACACCAAGGAAGATCTCAAAGTCCTTACGGTCAAAAAGGGGCCTGTGGACATCAGACTCTGTGGAAGCAGGATGGTGCCAAGTGATCATCTCAGTCCAACTCCTTCATCTGACAGGTAGGGGAACTGAGGCCCTGAGGGAAGGTGACTTAATCATGGAGTCTGGGGACGTTTGCAAAAGGGGAGGGCACTAGCGTAGGAATGTGTAGTTGGTGGACAGACCCAGGCCATCAGAAAGGCTGGGCTCAGCCCCCAGGACCCAGGGCCTTTGGCAGCAATGACGTTACCTCCCAGGGTACTGTCAGGGTTCCAGGCAGCCATGAACGTCAGCACACAGCAAGTGCCTCCCTCAGCCCTCCTCTGAGTGCCTGGAAATGAGACTGAAGGCCCAGGGCCAGCTACGGTGCTCACTGGCAAGCTCAACTTGCTTCAGGGTTAGTTTGCAGAGAAGCACTCCTGTGCCAGGTGCTTTGGGGAAGAGGGTATTCGTACATCTTCCTCCCTGGCTGCACGCTGGCTGTCCCCTCCTCATTCTCAAGGTTCTCCACATACGTCTCCCAGCAGCAGCCTCTGTCCCAGCTAGGGACCACACACAAGTCACTCCCATTGCCTGGGACACCCTGCACCGTCACCTCTCCAGTGCCTGCTGAGTCACCCCTTGGGGGTTGCAGCTCAAGCACTGCCCCCTCAGAAGGCCCCGTGACTCTGGGGACAGTATTCCATGGTACACATAAACCACAGCTTGTTAATCCATTTCTGGGTTGGTGGGCATTTAGGCTGTTTCCACTTCTGACAATTGTAAATTTAGCTGCGATAAACAGCTGGGACTGTCTCTGGACTGGGTGTCTCTGTTCTGTCTCTCTCCTTCCCTCGGAGTGCCACTCATGTGTCCTCCTGACTAGGCTGAGGGCCTCGGCAGAGGGCCCCATGGCCAGAAGGCAGGGGTACTTCTGGGAGCCCAGGTTCCTTACCTGGAAAATGGCCTTCCTCACAGTGTCTTTATGAAGATTAAATGCAATAAGGAAGTCCTCAGTGTGACGTTCGGCATCGAAGAGCCTGCCAGGGTTAGTAGTCATCATGACTACTGCTCTTAGCAGGGACGACATCTGTCAGGTTTGCACAGCACCTGCCCTGGCACTACACTGCAATAAATTGATGCTTGTGGTCCCTACTTTTGAGAAGCTCCCTCATGGTGAGAGGAGAAAACCGACAGGGCAAACAGTGTTGGGGCAGAGGAAGGGCAAACCCAAGGTGGCACAAACAAAGGAGGGTGACAGAAAGCTTCGTGGAAGTGTGCGCTCAACTGATCTGGACCTTAAATCACAAACCAGGCAACAGATACGTGTGTGTGTGGGTGTGTGTGTATATTTGAGTGGAGGGAGAGGGATATTTCAGGCAAAGGGAAAAGACTGTAAAGGCACAGAGGCCTGAGGTTCTGAATAGCCAGGAGTGACTTGGTATTTCTGGTGCATGAGGTACCAGGAGGGTAGGGTCTTAAACAGGACATGAGAGCTGGACAGAGATCATAGCAGGCAGAAACCTGAGATCTCTGCTAGAAGAGGAATTTCATCTTATGTGGTTTATGAAGGGTTTTATTAAGTCTGATAACCTTATACTTTTACTTGGAGTATTTAGCCCATTTACGTTTTATGTAATTGCTGATATAAAGAGATTCTATTCACCATCTTGCTATTTGTTTTCTATGTGTCTTCTCTCTTCTCTCTTTCCTTACCTTCTTCTTTTTTTTTTTTTGTAGAGACAGAGTCTCACTTTATGGCCCTCGGTAGAGTGCCGTGGCCTCACACAACTCACAGCAACCTCCAACTCCTGGGCTTAAGCGATTCTCTTGCCTCAGCCTCCCGAGTAGCTGGGACTACAGACACCCGCCACAACACCCGGCTATTTTTTTTTGGTTGCGGTTTGGCCGGGGCCGGGTTTGAACCCGCCACCCTCGGTATATGGGGCCGGCACCCTACCGACTAAGCCACAGGCGCCACCCTTCCTTACCTTCTTTGAATTAATCTGTTTTAAAATTATTAGCCTATTCTCCTCTATTAACTTATTATTTCTAGTGGTAACCTAGAGATTAAAACACACATGATTCACTTATGATAATATAATAGAAATTATTTTTTACCACATTCTTGATGCTATTAGACTCTTAGAACACTTCAATTTCATTTACCCTGCCATCTATTATGTTATCGATTTGTGCAATTTATTTATATGTATGCTTTGAACTGCACACTACTTTACAATACTCATTTTGAATAGTCAATATTCATTTATATTTATAAACACTTTTTTTTTTTTTTAATACAAGTCCCTGGGGCTGGGGTCCAGGGCTTTGTGGGTTTTTTTATTTTATTTTATTAGTTTTTTTGTTTTGTTTTGTTTTGTTTTTTGGCTGAGGATGGGTTTGAACCCACCACCTCCGGCATATGGGGCTGGCGCCCTACCCATTTGAGCCACAGGCGCCACCTATAAACACTTTTTTTTTTTGAGACAGAGTCTTACTTTGTTTCCCTCTGTAGAGTGCTGTGGTGTCATAGCTCCCAGCAACCTCAAACTCTTGGGCTCAAGTGATTCTCTTGCCTCAGCCTCCCTAGTAGCTGGGACTACAGGCATCCGCCACAACGCCTGGCTAATTTTGTTGTTGTTGTTATTTGTTTGTTTGTTTAGCAGGCCCAGGCTGAGTTCGAACCCACCAGTCTTGGTGCATGTGGCCATTACCCTAACCACTGAGCTACAGATGCCAAGCCTTACTCTTTTTTTTTTTTTTTTTAACTCTTCATCCCTTCTTACATTCGTGTGTTTTAGCCAGGTTATTTTCCCTTTGCCTATAATATCCATTTAAATATTTCTTTTGGTGTGAGTATGTCAACAGCAAAGAAAGAAACAGTTTTTGTTTGTTTACAAGTGTATTACATGGCTCCGTACCTGTAGCTCAGCAGTTAGGGTGCCAGCCATATGCACCAAGGCTGGTGGGTTTGAACTCAGCCTGGGCCTGCTAAACAAACAAACAAATAACAACAACAACAAAATTAGCCAGGCATTGTGGTGGGTGCCTATAGTCCCAGCTACTATGGAGGCTGAGGCAAGAGAATCGCTTGAGCCCAAGAGTTTGAGGTTGCTGTGAGCTGTGACACCACGGCACTCTTCCAAGGGCGACAAAGCGAGACTCTGTCTCAAAAAGAAAAGTATTACACTGAAAGAATAGTTTATCTGGCTAGAGAATTCAAGGTAGGCAAGTCATTTATTTTAGTTCTTTAAAAATGTCATTCCATTGTCTTATAATTTCCATAGTTTTCTTGAGAAGTCAGTTTATTTTCTCAAAACCATTTTCCTAAAAGTAATGTGTATAATGCTTTGTTTTCCCCGCTGGATGTTTTTAAGATTTTTCTCACTGTATTTTTTAAAAGATCTTATCTTGTCTCTTTTGTCTCTTTTTTATCCACAATTTTATAATGATATACTAAATATAATTGGTTTGGTTTGGTTTGGTTCTTTTGTATTTCTCCTGGTTGAGATTTTCAGAGCCTTTTAGATTTGTGAGTTTACTTCTTTTCTTTTTTTTTTTTAATTGTTTGGAATTCATTGAAGGTACAAAGAATTAGGTTACACTGATTGCATTTGTTAGATAAGGTCCCTCTTATAATTTTGTCCCACCCCCAAGAGGTGGGCCATACACCATGACCCTCCATCCCCCTTCCTCTTCCCCTCTCCCTAATCCCTCATTCCCCTACCCCCATTATATTAGTTCATCTACTGCCTTCATATTAGAATTGAGTACCTTGGGTTCTTATTTCTCCATTCTTGGGATACTTTACTAAGAAGAATGTGTTACACTTCCATCCAAATTAGTACAAAAGATGTAAAGTCTCCATCTTTTTAAATGGCTGAACAGTATTCCACGGTATACATATACCACAGCTTGTTAATCCATTCCCAGGTTGGTGAGCATTTAGGCTGTTTCCACTTTGTGCGACTGTAAATTTAGCTGAGATAAACAGTCTAGTGCAAATGTCCTTATGATAAAAGGATGTTTTTTTCGCCTGAGTAGATGCCTAGTAATGGGATTGCAGGATCAATTGGTAGGTCTAATTGGAATTCTTTGAGGATTCTTCATACTTCTTTCCAAAAAGGTTATATTAGTTTGCAGTCCCACCAGCAGTGTAAAAGTATTCCCTATTCTCCACGTCCACACCAGCATCTGCAGCTTTGAGAGTTTATGATGTGGGCCATTCTCGCTGGGGTTAGGTGATAATCTCAAGTAGTTCTGAATTGTATTTCTCTGATGATTAGGGACAATGAGCATTTTTTCATATGTTTGTTACCCATTTGTCTGTCTTCCTTAGAGAAGGTTCTATTCTTGTCTCTTGCCCAGTGATATATGGGATTGTTGGGTCTTTTTTTACTGATTCATTTGAGTTCTCCGTAGATCCTAGTTATCTACAGAGAAGGTTTTCTACTTGATTTGGTGGTTGTTTCCTTCTAACAGAAGGGAAAAAAAGCTTCTAACAGAAGCTTTTCAGTTTAATTAGTCCCATTTGTTTATTCGTGGTATTGTTGCAATTGCCAGGAAAGTCTTCTTCATAAAATCTTTCCCCAGGCCTATATCTTCAAGTGTTTTCCCAACACTTTCTTTGAGGATTTTTATTGTTTCATGCCTTAGATTTAAATTTTTTATCTATCATGAATCAATTTTTGTAAGTGGTGAGAGGTGCGGGTCCAGTTTCAGTCTTTCACATGTAGTTATCCTGTTCTCTCAACACCATTTATTGAAGAGGGATTCTTTTCCCTAGTATATGTTCTTGTTTGGTTTATCAAAGATCAAGTGGCTGTAAGATGTTAGTTTCATCTTATAGTTTTCTATTTGGTTCTAAATGTCAATGTCTCTATTTTTGTGCCAATACCATGCTGTTTTGATCATTATGGCCTCATAGTATAGATGAAAGTCTGGTAGGGTTATACCCCTGGCTTTGTTTTTATTACTAAGCATTGCCTTGGCTATACAGAGTTTGTGAGTTTACTTCTTGCTACAAATTTAGAAAATTATCTGTTAATATTTGTTCAAATTTTGAAATTTTTTTTTTTTTGGCCTGGGCTGGGTTTGAACCCGCCACCTCCGGCATATGGGACCGGCGCCCTACTCCTTGAGCCACAGGCGCCGCCCTATATTTGTTCAAATTTTATTCTGCCCCATTAGTTTAGTTGTATAGCTTGGCTGCTATAAAAGAGACCATAACTGGACAGCTTATGCAATAGACATTTATTTCTGACAATTCTGGAGGCTGGGAGGTTCAAGATCAAGGTCTTGGCCATTTGATTCCTAGTGAGGGCGCTCTGCCTGGTTTGGCAATCTTCTTGCCGTACCCTGGTGTTAAATAGAGAGAGACAGAGATAGAGATATCTAGAGTCTGTTCTTACAAGGGCATAATCCAATCACGAGTGTCCCATCTTTATGGGCTATTCCCCTCCCAAAGGTCCCATCTCCAAATGCCTTTAACTTTGGGGGTTAAGACTTTAACATATGAATGGATGGAGGGAGACAATTCAGCCAAAAACACCCATGCTCTGTCTCTTCTCCTTCTGGGAATCCAGTTACAAATACACGTGACATTTGCATATTACCCTACATGCCCCTTATGCTATTTTATGCATTTCGCATTTTTCTCTCTGTTTTATAATTTAGATATTATCTATCGACCTGTCTTTCATTTCACTAATCTTGTCTTCTGTTGTCTACCCTGCTATTAAATCCATCTATTGAGTTATTCATTTTAGACGTTTTCATGTTTACATTTTTTTTTGATTTTTATAGATTCTAATTCTCTTTATAGATTTCCCTTCAAAAATCTATTTGCTCCACTCTTTACTCTTTTTTTAAAACATATATTAATTATAGTTATTTTATATTATTTTTATATATTATATTATATTATATTATATTATATTATATTATATTGTATATTATTCTTGCCAGCTAACTCCAGTATCTGGAGCTACTTCTCAGCTTTCATTTGTATTTTTCCGTCTCTTGGCATCCTAATATTTTTCATTCCTTGGCAGACATGGCATATAAAATTATAGAGGCTTCAAGTGGGCTTTAAGTTCTTTAAAGCAGAATTCCTCTTTTTCTCTGCTAGGCAGATAAAGTGTGGAGCTGATCACCCAGGAGCTGAGAAGTGTTAGGCTGGGTTTTAGATTCGATAAGGTCTAACCTCCGATGCACTCTTTTCTTTTTGGATAACCATCCAGGTCTTCATCTGGGGGCTGGCTGTGTTCACCCATTCACTCAGCCCTGTGCGTCTTTGCCTCTTGAACCCACTAACTGAAGAAAATTCCATTCTGCTTTGCAGAGGTTTTGGCCTAGCTTTGTAGACTCTCTGCCCATTTCTCAGGTATTTTCAGAATCTGGTAAATTGTTTATGTTTTTGAAGGCCCTCAAAGCTTCCAGTTCTGTGACTCTGGCTCTGCCCAAGCACCAAAAGCTCCAGCAGCTTCTTTTGCCCTTCTGGCCCTGCCTACACAAGGCTCTTCCCAGACAAAGCCCATCTTCTCAATTCCTTTCCTCTGCCTGGAATCAGAGAATTCTCCAGGAAAACATGTTGTGTACAGGTTGTCATCCACCCTTTATGCATCCTCTGCCTTCTGAAATCATGGCCTTTCTGGTCCTCTTGGTTTTACAGCATTCCGATGCCTTTAAATAGATGATTTTGTGTTCAGTCTAGTACAGCCTCCTTCACCCAATGAAGAAACTGGTGGTAGGGTTAATTGAGTGCGTTGAATCAACTGTTTTGTTTTGTTTTGTTGTTTTGTTTTGTTTTGTTTTTCTGTAGAGACAGAGTTTCACTTTATCACCCTCGGTAGAGTGCCATGGTGTCACACAGCTCACAGCAACCGCCAACTCCTGGGCTTAGGCGATTCTCTTGCCTCAATCTCCCAAGTAGCTGGGACCACAGGCGCCCGCCACAATGGCCAGCTATTTTTTATTGCAGTTTGGCCAGGGCTGGGTTTGAACCCGCCACCCTCCGTATATGGGGCTGGTGCCCTACTCACTGAGCCACAGGTGCCGTCCTGTTTCTTTCTTTCTTTTTTTTTTTTTCAATTTGAAAGCAATAACTGTTTATTAACTGACCAGATTACAAAAACAATCTTGGAAGATACCTTAGTTCATTCTTCTAATAAGCCTGTAGATCTGGTCGTCCCTGTTACCAGAGTCTCCACCTTCTACAAAGTGGGTTGTCTTTTTCTTCATTCCCTCCCCCCCGCCACCCCCCGTGGAGATGATAACTTGAAGGGCCACAAGAAATGATTTGCTTCTTTGAAGCATTTTCCAACGGTATAGATCTCATGAATCAGATCCTCCATGCAGATGACGCCATATTTACCAAGAGATCAAGCAATCAAACTGTTATCAGTCAATGCAATTCATCCTTATTGATTTTGCCATAACTACGCTTGTAGATTAGCTCATTTACTGACTTCAGATTTGGGTACCCCCATGCAATACATGGTTCTACAATCCTCAGCATGTTAATGGAAGCCTTGTTGAGCTTAACAAAAGTTCCATTGAAGATTTGGCGAAGGCAAAGAAGCTGCAACACCTTTCAGACTTTGGACTCACACCATCGACACCTCTGATCCTGATGACAAATGCCAAGTTGGGTTCTGCAGGTGCATAGAAGTTGCCAGCTTTTCTTGCCATCCTAGCCATCCGAATCTCAGTTCTGTACATCTGCCTGTATTCTTTATGATAATGCTTAGCTTTTTCATAGATAAGCTTCCTCCTTGCCTTTCGAAGCATCTTTTGGGCACACTTCTTTCTCAGATGCCTGATCTTCAGCTCTGTGAAATTCTTTCGCTTTTTTTTGGAGACAGAGTCTCAAGCTGTCACCCTGGGTAGAGTGCCGTGGCGTTACAGCTCACAGCAACGTCAAACTCTTGGACTTAAGTGATTCTCTTGCCTCAGCCTCCCAAGTACGTGGGACTACAGGTGCCGGCTATAACGCCTGGCTATTTTGTTGTTGTTGTTGTTGTTGTTGCACATGTTTAGTGGACCCGGGCTGGATTTGAACACACCACTCTCGGTGCATATGGCTGGTGCTGCCTGTGCTACAGGCACCGAGCCTCTTTGACTTTTTCTTAACGGTTTCTGGCACAGCAGGAACCTTCTTTTTCTTCTCTTTGACACCCTCCGTGGTTCCAGCCAGAAAAAGAGGATGCATCAACTGTTTTTGAAAACTTTATTTACTTGATTATTTGGCCACTCTTACACAATAATTCCTTCATCTAATCTTCATAACAACATTGGAGATGATTATCCAGGGACTGTGCCCACAGCCACCAGGCTGCCCTTGAGTCCACCTTGTCCATGAGGCTTCCTTCCACCCTTGTTTAAGATCTCCCTGCCACCCACAGCTGTGCCCCCGCCCCGCCACCTATTGTCCTCCTGGGCTTGTCTCCATCAGATATAATGTGTATTATGTTACCTGCTTCTTCATGGCATGTCTATTTCCTCCAGTAAATACATGTTCCACAGGGCAGGAATTTTTATGTGATTTATTCATTGCTGAATACCAGGCCAACATCCCTACCAGGCATATAATATATCCTCAATAAATGTTTGTTCAATACATATTATTAACCCTATTCAGCCGATATGTAAACTAAAGCCAACTTTAAATAGCTTAAGCAAAGTTTAAATTTATGTTATTTTAACTTAATTCAAACAAAATTGCACAACACAAAACCAAACATTTTTATATTTCTTACCTTTTTTTTTTTGAGACAGAGTCTTACTTTCTTCCCCCTGGTAGAGTGCCATGGCATCATAGCTCATAGCAACCTCAAACTCTTGGGCTCACACAATGCTCTTGCCTCAGTCCCAAGTAGCTGGGACTACAGGCACCTGCGACACAATGCCTGGCTAGTTTTAGAGATGAGGTCTCACTCTGGCTCAGGCTGGTCTTAAACCTGTGAGCTCAGGCAATCCACTCACCTGGGCCTCCCAGAGCACTAGGATTACAGCCATGAGCCACCTCGCCCGGCAATTTTTATATCTCTCAGACTAGAGAAACTGTATTAGACAGAATGTAATGACTCTAAGACATTTCCTGATAGGTTTTTTGTTTTTTAAATGAGACTTTGATGTTAACATGTGCTCTTATACATCTTTTCTCTCTCTCAAATGTTGGGCTAAAAGTTTTTTTAAAATCATTAATGAGATTAAAGGCTCTTATTTAGCAGTAAATAAAGATGTTTACAGAGATCAAAAACCTTACAACAGGTGGTCAAACTAGTTTTCCATGAAATAATTGATAAAAGGAATGTGAAGCACAGTAAAGCCAAGGGATTTGACCAAAATCACCCTGCAGGAGGTGATTGGCCTGGGTCTGGGCATTAAACTGTAATGGGAGATGACACAATTCACAGAGCTAATAGGACACTAGTCAAGCTTTGCTAGCTCTACTCAGAAGTATGGAAGAGGTAGTCTTTGAGTAGGGTTTTGAAGGATGAGAAGGAGTTTTCAGATGAAGAAAATGGGAAGGGCACTCTTGCTAGAGGGAGCAGCATGGTGAGGACACTGGGAAAAGCTCAGCCAGATGGCAAGAGCAGGAAGACGTATTAGGGGAGATGGGGGTGGAGAGGGACCTGTGCATTCATGGCCCAGGGAGCCTGGACTCTCTCAAGAGAGGGGGGAGATGTTTTTGGTTTTAAGGAGGACAGGGGAACAGTTAAGAGATGGATGTCACAACAGGTGGTCAAAGCCTAAGCAGGGTGATGGTGATGGTGATAGGGACAGGAGATAGGCTGGCAATGTCTGTGCTTCATGGCTGAGGCAGGGCCCAGAAGGGGGTGCATCAGGCTGCTTAGGCTGCCAAGCCATGTGACAAACATGTGTTGACCTCCTCCATGGGGTCCCCACCACCCACACTGGCTCACTCATTTAGTCCTTGGCCTGAGGGACCCCAAAAGGAAAAAGCCACGGAGGCCTCTGGTGGGAAAAGCAGATGCTCAAACAGGTCATCAGTGAGTCCTGACAGGTGATAAGCCTCACTCACTCTTGGGGACAAGGAACCTCCTCCTTGGGAGACACATTAAAGCTCTAGCAAGAGAGAGCAGAGTTTGGAAGTGTGGACAGACATTCCCCAGAGAGGGAGAACTGGGCCGTGAGCCGTGGGTGCTGTGGGTCTAGCCAGGAGGAAGCAGAGGAGGCTGGGGATAGGGAAACACCAGGCCCACAGGTCCTTGAGGCTCAGATCAGCAGAAAGCCCCCTTCTTGGCTTCAGACTAAGCCCAGGGGCTGGTCCTTCCAGAGATCCTCGTTATAGCAGAGTGGACATGCCAGCACCTTGGGAAAGGACCCGTGAGCACTAAGCACCAGGGAAGGTGACAGGCAGAGGCAGCAGCCTTGGGCCTGGGCATGGGAGAAGATATTGATCGGGTGGCCGGGACTGGAAGAGGAAGGTTGATGGATGGGGCACTTGGGTCCCTGGGCGCACAGGCACAGCATGCCCACATTAGGCCACTGGCGCCAAAATTGTCTAGAAAGCCCATCACAGACCGCGGCACGCAGTGCGCACTGAAACGGCAATTACAGGGCTAGTCATTAATTAAAGAAGACCTGCTCTTTGCAGCAACTCTCAGGCAAACATGCTGCTCGTTCATTAGTTTATTCATTCAGCGTGTACCGAGCGTGTGCACAGAGGCAGCTCTCAGCCTCAGAGGCACAGGCCTGGATTTGAACCTGGTCAGTGCTGCTCCAGTGTGACACCCAGCTCTGAGTGCTCGGCAGGAGGGCCCAGATCAGAGCTCACTGCCTTCCCCTGGGAGGTGGTGCGGACACGAGATCATGGTTCACAAAGTGCATGACCTTAGCCGTGGAGGGCACAGCTGGAATGAGATACTGGAAGCCCCTGGGCCCCTGCTGGTAAAGAAGGTGCAGTGGGGCTGGGCAGAGGTGACACTCAGAGGACACTGCCAACATCCACTGCTTCCGTAGCTCAACCTGCACTTGCTGTCAGCTCCTAAAACCCAGCCCTCACTGTGGGGTAGTTCTCTGCTCTCAAGACCCAGGGAAGCCTCCTGGACCTACCTCCTCTCCATCACTCCCACCTGAAAGTCGTAGAACCATCTAGCCTCATCACAGCCCACAGGGGCTCCACCATCCCCAGTCCTGCCCTGGGTAACCCCAACCCCTTTCAGTCTCCGCTTGTGGGGGCTCTTTAAAGAGCAGCTGGATGTGTGCAGTTCTGTGCCCCCGCCTCTGGACACCCTCTGCCCCCATTGTTGGGCCACCCCTCCCAGGACCCTCTCTAGGCTTCCCCACCACGGCCTGCCTCTGGAGTGTTGGTGGCCCCGGGGCCTGTCCCCTTCCTCTCTTCTCTCCACAAACATCTCTCTATGAATTTTCTTTTCTTTCTTCCTCCTTTTAGGCTTAGGCATAGTTAAAAACTGCTTCCACAAAACTAATTTCTTAGCTCTAAATTTCATTTTAAACTTTGAGACTACAAGGATGGGCAATTGGAGTCTTGAAAATCAAAGCCTGAGTTAAATTCCTAAATCCGATGTCAGGAGGCAAAACATTCCCTCTGCGGGTCTTACTGCTGAGACAGGCGCCCGGAGCACAGCCAGACGGAAAGGTAATTCCAACTGCTCCACAGGACTGCAATGAGAAAGGACGCACACATGGTGCATCTTTAATCTGAGTCTCCCAAAGACATTTCAGACATATCTATTATTTATAGAAAGACTATAAAAAGGGTCATAATAGTGCTAAGAAATTACTTATGATTAACAAGAAGGCAGGTGAAAATGATGCTCTCCAGAGGTCTAGATCAGAAAACACATTTGAGGCCTGAATGCTCCAGAGCAGTTAGCTGGTCACAGATGCCTGACACATCTCTAGGGTCAGAGCCCAGCTTCCTGTGACCATGTCAAGGGACCGCAGCCCTGGTTGTGTTTCTTAATGTGAGGTTTCTCCGTGAACACTGCCTTCAGCTCTCCCTTGGAAACCTGATTGGTCCACAAAATGCATGACCTTAGCTGTGGTGGGCCCACAGCAAGAGCAGGAAGATCTCACGCACAGATCGGTCAGGACGGGGCAGGACATGCTGCAGCACCCAGCTTCCCGTCTGGGCCGTGCAGGTGCTGCCCTACCCCAGGCAGTTCTGGAGGACAGGAGGCGGCATCTCTGCTTTAGGAGAAACTCCGTCCCACTTTTTTCTGGAAAAAAAGCAAAGAAACACAACAGTAAATTGTGGTATGTACAATTACAGAGAGGGAGCACTGCGGCTGGTGGTTGGGAGATCGTCTCTGAGGAGGGGACCCTCCAGCTCCCGGATTGAGGCAGATGTGGCCCAGGCAGGCCCAGGCCTTCCTGGCTGCTCCTCTCGGGGACTGAGAACTGCCCATCCAGGGCCCAGCTGAGAACTCAGGGGGCCCCGTGAGCTGGAGTGGAAGTGGCCTCATCATGGCTGAGGGGACCCCAGGCTCTTCCTAACTTCCTGAGCTCCATCCACCAATACCTGCAGGCACCCCGGCCTGGACTTGGAGGGCCTCCCAGGCTGTTTGTTCAGGCCAGATCACCCCATCTGGGCCACGTTTCTGATAGCCTGGAGCAGTTGTTGAAGCCACCCCAGCAGCCTGGGTTTGCATGGTGGCTCCTCTTGCCAGGAAACCTTGGACAAGTAACTTAGCCTCTCTGTGGCACGATTTTCAGCAGCTGTGAAGTGAGGTTACTGCCCTCCAAGGACCACCATAAAGATTAATTGAGTCAATTGGTGCAAAGCACTCTGTGGAGTGGGGGGCTCACAGCAGCCTCCAGCCAGTGTCTTTGGCTAAAGGAGTGCACTAATGGATGAATGAATGAGGCCTCCACCCCCTAGCTGGGACATGGAGATGCCAGGCACTTGCAAAGGGCCTGACAGCCCAGCCCACTCTCCAGGTGGCCCCGCCGTCTACAGGCCTGAAGGGAGGCTATAGTCATCCGTGGCAGGCAGAGCTGTGTCACTGCTGACTCTGCCCCTCTCTGGGCTCACACCTGCTTAGCGTGGCAATGATTGCCTTCCCCAAACACCATTGCAGCAATTAGGAGCTGAGCGCTCCACTTAACTGCCAGAACGTAGTCGCCAGCTACGCTGAGGGACAGCAACGCACGACCGTCTCGCCAGCCTGGAGCCCCCAAATCATGTGGGCTGAGGGCATCATAAATCCAGGCAGGGGGGCACTTGGCTGCAGTCTGGGTGGGTTCAAAGGGCTCTGGCTGAAAAGGAGGATGGCAGGGATATGCTGGGGGCGGGGTGGTGGGGGCCCCAGGATGGGCCTTCCTTCTCCATCACTACTGCTGGGATGTCAAACAGGAACTCGTCTGGGAGGCAGAAGTCTGAGGTAAGATGTGGGCAGGGCTGGTTCCATTGGAAGCCTCCCCCTTCTGCTTACAGACAGCCATCCTCCTCCTATGCGTGTCTGTGATCATATCGCCTCTTCTTGTAAGGACCAGGGCTAGTGACCCCTAATTTAATCACCTCTTTCAAAGCCCTGTCTCCAAACACAGTCACATTCTGAAGTCCTGGGGGTTAGGATTTCAATATATGAATTTGGGGGAAACACGATTCAACCTATAATATCATCTTTCTGAGCCTTTTAATTGAGTGTCCCAGGCGCGTTCCAGGCTACAGTAGGCGAGTACATGAGGCTGTCCCTGAGGCGGAGAATGACCTTCTCTGGTCACTTCCACCTCTCGATCTGCTCTAGGAGAGCCCAGATGCCTCGGAGATGCTGGTCACCACCCGAAGCTTAGCGGGGCAGGCACTAGGCTACATTCTCGGGGAGCAGAGTGTGATCATAGCACCAGCCCGGTGCCGGCACCATGAAGCCAGTTGGATTACAGCATGGGCAAACTGAGGAAGCCTTTCAGAAACAGTGGATACCTCCCTAGTCTGTCACCACTACAGCTGTTTCTGGACACCTGGTGGCTGCTGCCCCATCTGTTTTCCTGTACTCCTAATTGGGGGTGCTCCTCCTCTGTGGAGCCTTGCAATAGACTCTAAATGTTCCTAAAATTGTGCTCAGACAACTTCAGTCAAAACGTCTCTGCCCAGGGACTCAGCTGTGGGAGAGAGGACTCCAGGGAGAAGGGCAAAGTGTCCGGACATCCTGGGCCCACGTGCCCCAAGTCCAAGCCAGGAAAACGCCTCTTTAGGAAACAGCATAATTATGTGCGAGTATTTTCGGGCTGGCCAGGCTGCAGGATTTATTCTGCTATTAACTCCCTGAAATCTGTCTAGACAATATGTAAGAGCACTGGACAAGACAAATTCATTAGCCTGCCTGAATAATTTAGATAGATTTGGAAAGCAAATTAGCAGCAAGGTGTTCCCTTATGGTCTCTGCTCATATAGATTTTCCTTTAAGAGGCAGAATATAAATTAATAACAGTCTGATTGTCGTAATGATACAGGCAGCGCCTGGCTGCGGCTCCCAGATAGTCTCTCATTAGGAAGGCATTCACTTCTCCCCCGCCCCAGACGAATTGGTTGGTTAAGTTCTTAGAAGCAGCCCTGTTGCGCTGGTCAGAGATAACCGCTCTGATTGTGAACCGCATATTGTTGAGTTTCACAGTAGAGGAAGAATGCTCCACTGAAGTCGCTCTATCATGGGATCTGTCCTTGAGGCAAGAGTAGAAAATTCCACACACCCCACCCCCAACCTACAGCCTGTAAGTGAGGGCTGGAGGGGTGTGCCCCTTTAAAGGAACCATGCTCTTCAGCTTCAGAAGGAGCTGCCCCTGCCCAAAGTGAGAAATCTGGCATTGGAAACCTGACCCCCTTCTAATGCTGACCCCTCCAGCTCTCTGTGTGTCCCTGTGGGTGGACAGGACCCCATGCAGGTCTGCAGCTTTCTATCCAAACTTCTGCATCTCCCACCTAAGAACTCTCTCTGGTCTTGGAAGCAAACTCAGCACACTGGCAGGGTGGGCCAGGAAAGCCATCAAGAGCAGCCCTCAGTGATGGCCTGGACTTGGTGAATGAATGTCCCCCACAAGGGCAGTCTCTCTGAGGCGCCCCAGCCTAGGGGCTGAGCCCCAGCTGTCTTTGGAGGAAATCCCCTCATGTCTGCACTGTCCTTCACACTTCTCCCTCCTCTGCCTTGCGTCCCTTCTCCCATGTGCTCTTGGGGATCACCCCCAATAAAGCATTTGTCCATATGTCAGTGAAAAAGTTCAACATAAGGAGAACTGAGCCCCTCAGAGGCCAGCTTCCTGCACATTCAGGCCCGACCTCTCAGGTGCATCTCCAAGGGCTGCTTCTCAATTGCATGTGCCTGGCCTGGCACCTGGCCAGGATGGACCCTCTGGCCAGTGTCCAAGTACAGTTTCTCTGTAAGAGCTCTCAGTGGGCCTTTGGTTTTGACAGCAGCTCTGAAAGTTCCAGAATGGTGTGGTCAAAGAGGATGGAAAAGCACGTGGACTCTTTGGGGAGCTTTGTTCTCTGAAATGTCCTAAGGATGTGCAGAGGGGGTTCTGGATTCTGGGGTGGCAGATGAACATAAAGGGGATCCTCATGCAAAATGATCTCTCTTGTCTTCAACAGTAACAATAGTCCTCATCTCAAGGCTCCCCTCTCTGCTCCAGACATGGGAGTCTACCCTGGGATGCAGAGGGGTTGGAGGGTCTCTGGAGCTGGCCTGGGACTCAATACTTTTGAAATAAAATAGAAGCCAACAGACAGAACCCCTTCAAACTACCATGGTAGTGATGGAGACCAGGGCAGAGAAAGCATGTGAAGGTGAGAAGGAAGTGTCCAGGCAGATGTGCCCACCAAGCTCCAAGCAACTCTGACAGGGCCAGGCCTCCCCACCTGGTCTCTGCTATTAGCCTTTCTCAAGGAGAAGGTCAGATCTAGGCCTAGACTTCTCAGGTTTTTTTCCTCAAATCTGCCAATTGTGGGAGTCATTCCACCTTCCTAAGGCAGTGAAGAGCAGGAATACATTAGGGAAAAATTCTCCTTCATAGGAATCAGGAATAGGGAAAAGTCATCTTATCTGATCTAGCCTGGGGCCTCCAGAAAGCATCATGAACTAAGGTGCTAACACTTTAGTTGGGAGCCAGAGACCCAGGGTAATGTGGATGCAGGAAAAAAGGAAGGGGGGCAAGGAGGGCCACATGTGACACAGTGGGTCCCCACACTGCCACGGGTGATACAGTGTCTTACCACACTGGCTATGCTTCACAATGATCCTAGACAAGACATAGCCATCTTTAGCATATCATACCCAAATTATCAATAGCAATGAGGAAAAGAGATAAATGTTAAGTCTAAGTAATAAATAAACTCTTAGATTAGTGGATAATCTATTAATAAGTGGGTTACATAAATACCATAGGAAAATATTTAAATGTCCTGCTGATTTGATACAAAACAGTTGACATCACTGAAGAGAGTATAAAAGTCATGAGATTCAGTACAGTCAAGAGATTCAGGACACTGGTGACAGCTGGTGAAGGTACAGCATCAATTCAGAAAGTGTTTAGGGTGAGTTATGCCCAAGAAAACTGGAAATGCCCTGATATCATACATCTCCAGCATAAAAGTGATTTGCCCAAATTTGGCAACCACTCCATAATTTACACAATGTTACAAATAATGAATGCCAATACGCAAAAACAATTTAATACCAGTATACTGTCTCGCTAAAAAATACTGCTACTTTATACTTATACGGAAAAACACAGAGAGAGTGTGAACCAAAACATGAGAGCAAAAAGTAGTTGAAAAAATTAGTAAAATCAATGAAATTTTTCTAAAGTTTGGAAGTTTGTTGTATCTGTTAGCTATTAGAATTTGTTATACTAATATTATTCATTGTTTCTTTCCTCATTCTAAGTAAATGTTCACTTTTATAACTAAATTTGCAGTCACGATTTTGTATCCTTTTCCTTAAAGACCTCCCCCCACCCCCAAACTATCTAACCTTCAGACCCCAGAAAACTTGTATTTGTTCTGATGAATTTCTCCAGGCCTAAACTACCCCAGAGTGACCTCTGGAATAATCTGAAGGGATGGCCCCTGTGGGGCCCTTGAGTCAGAGTGAGGAGTGGTCCCTTCCTTTTTCAGCTGGGGAATGTCCAGTCATACCCTGTCCCTGCCTGGCCAGGAGCTGGAGTACCTGCAGCCCCAGACAGGCGACATCAGACCCCTGCAGCCTTCTCCTGGACATTGTAGGCCTCAAGATGG
The DNA here is from genome assembly GCF_027406575.1 of Nycticebus coucang. Classification (NCBI taxonomy): domain Eukaryota; kingdom Metazoa; phylum Chordata; class Mammalia; order Primates; family Lorisidae; genus Nycticebus; species Nycticebus coucang. The sequence continues at coordinate 85,393,844 of NC_069796.1, forward strand.
GTTGGGGTGGGAAGTGCTGGAAAGGCCCTGATCTGGGGCAGTACCCACGGCTTCTAGGCTCTTGATGGTGAATTGTGCCCTGGAGACGTTATAGCCCTCAGCCTACCCAATACCCCACAAAGCCTCTGTTACCTCTGTCTCCACACAGATGAGAAAACGGGTTCAGGAATGTGATCATCCCTGCAAGGAAGAAGCCTGCCAGGCAGGCCTGCTCTGTGAGGCCCATCACCTCCAGGGACTGCCACTGATGGCTCTGGACTCCAGGCTCCTTTCTCCACACCCCCACCTCCCATATCACCTCCAATTCATATGTTTCTATGACTATTTTCTAGGTGGGGTCTCTGGAGTCAGTCTGACTTGGCAGTGGGTACTGACCTGTGCTTGTGCAGAGCCAGGGTGGGAAACTCATTACCATGCGAGTTCTCTCGGCCTTGGCCACAGCTCCCCTGAGATGACTCTTCCAATGAGGAGTCAAGGCCTCCCGTGGGCTTCACTGCCCGTGACATGGAGAAGGTGAGAATTTTCACCCGTACCTCACCCTGCACACACTGGCCTCAGTTCCTCCAACCTTTCCCCAGATTCTGGGATTTTACCCCACTCACCTGGTCTAGCTCTCAGGTCTCCCATTCCAGTCTAGGCTGACCAAGGGGCAGGGAGAGCGATCATAACCTCTGCTGTCTGTGCTACTCCACCTCTTTTGTGACAGCCCACTGCCCATTAGCTTATGGGAAGCAGCTGTGAACCATTTGTAGTATTCGTGTCCTATGGCTACCATGGCAAATTAATCATCGACTTAGGGGCACAAACAATATTCATCTACCATCTCCCGGTTCTGGAGGACACAAGTCCAACAGGGTCTCCCTGGGCTGAGGTCTGGGTGTGGGCAGTGCTGCTTTCTTTCTGGGCTCTCAGGGAGAATCTAGTTCTCACCTCCAGATTCTACAGGTGTTTACATTCCTTGGCACAAGGCCTCTCCCTCCACCTCAAGGCAGCAACGGTGGGTCGAGTCCTTCTGATGCCACCTTACCCCAGCTTCTACCTCTACCTCTCTCCTCCACAGCGCAGGACTCTTGTAATGACACTTGGCCCACCCAGCAACCCAGGATAATCCCTATCTCAGAGCCACTCACCTTTGCCAGGCAGCCCGAGATACCCACAGATTCCAGAGATCAGCATGTGGACCTCTCTGACGGGCCGTTACTCCCACACCTTCCTGCCCAGAGGGCAGCAGGGTCTAGCTTGGCCATGCTGTCTCCAGGTTGTGTTGCTCCAACATGCACACGTACCTCCCCAGGTGAGCTGTTCATGTGCTCATGGCCAACGAGCGGGACCAGCCCCAACCCTCTGGGTGCCACGTTTGCCACCACCTCCTGTCCAAACTGAATCCTTGTGGTCCACTTTGGCCCTGGCCAGGTCTGCTGTGCTCCACCAGCACTAGAGCAAATCACCATCACCCGTCCTCCATGGAGGCCGCCATGTCCTGCAGACCCCCTCTCCCAGGTCTGTCCCCAGCAATCCAGTCTCATCCAGGAGAGGAAAGGCCTCCCCAGCTCTTTTTCCCCTGCAGGCCTTTGCTGGAAACTTCCCCTCCATCCCCATGCCCAGCTCTCACTCCTCCCTGGATTCAGCATACCCATCACCTCCTCCAGGAAGCCCTCAATTCTTATCACCCCTGCCATGTCCCGCTTAGGGTGCCCCGACAGCAGGGAGGGTTGCAGCGGAGGCCTGACCCCTTCTGAGAAGCAGCTCCTCCCTGAATTCATCTCCGGATTCCTGTCTCCTGAAGAGCTAGGGATGGGGCAGGGCAGAGCCCTCTGGCTGTACAGTTCTGTCATGAGCGTGAGCCCAGAAACTAGGGCACACTGGAGTGAATAGTGTCCCCTACAAGATATGTCTAAGTTCTAACCCCCAGTACCTGTAAGGGCCATCTTATTTGGAAACAGGGTCCTTGCAGATGTCATCGCTTATGTTAACATGAGGCCACACTGAAGTTGGGTAGCACCAAATCCCATGACTGGTGTCCTTACAAGAAGAGAAGAGACAGAGACACAGGGAGAAAAAGGCTGTGTGACGGAGGCAGAGGTTAGAGGGAAATGTCCCCAGGCACGAGGAACACCGGGGGTTGCCGGCACCCACCAGAAGCCAGGAGGAGGCACGGATGCCCTCTGTCCCGCCCCAGAGCCTCTGGAGGACCAGCCCTGTAGATACCTGGATTCCAGAAGTGAGAGACAAAAACATTTCTATTGTTTTCACCTGGTCGGTGGTACTTTATTAGGGCAGCCCTCGCAAACAGAACTGCCAGCACATGGATTTTATTTGGTAAAAATTAAGATAATGAATGAATAAATAACCTACAGTCATTCATTCATTCACTTGTTCAACGAACAGTAATCAGGCACCTATTTTTTGTCAGGAAATATCCTGAATTTTGGCATCATGACAAGAGCACACGCACTTCCCTGTGGGGGCTGGAAGGACAGGTTCCAGGTTGGGGCCTGGGAAGGACTTCAGAGCGACACCTGGGCTAACCCTGGCACAGAGCATCCCGTCAGAGGAGGACAGAGGGGCCTGGAGGGGTAGCCTCACATGGAGCCTCCTGCAAGTGGCTGTCACATGAAAAGGGAACCTGTGGCTGCAAATAGCTAAAGGCGGCAGAGGCCGTGATTTCATCCAGGCTCCCCAGGACAGAAGTCAGAGCAGTAGTAGCAGCAGTGGTGGTAAGTAACAGTGATAGTAATAATGGTGATGGTCCTAGTAATAGTAGTATCATAGTAACAGTGATGGTAATGGTAATAGCAGCAGTAATAGTGATGGTCCTAGTAATAGTAGTAACACTAACAGGATTCGTAGTAATAGTACTGGTGATGGCAGCAGTGACAGCAGTCATAGTAGTAGCAACAGTAATAGTAACAGTGCTAGTAATTACAGAGCAGCTGACAGGATATCACAGGGTCCCAGGCAAGACCTCAGGTGATGGCTCGCATGCCCCACTCCTGGCCAGAGTCTGGGGACCAGGGTCTTGGCCCACAAGCCCTGGTGGGCCAGCAGCATGGCCAGCGGCTCCCTCCTGCACCCTCCCCTGGGTTGGGGCTGCTGTCTGTCCACGCCACCTCACCCCCACTTTGGGGCAGAAAGTGAGCCTTCAAGTTCCATTTTGTAAATGAAGAAAAGTCATGAAAACAAGGCAGGCAAAGGAGGGGAGGGTGGGAGGAACTTTCCCTACGTGGGGACAATGATATCTGGCTCTCAGGGCTGCCATCTGTGCCTCTGTGGCTTCACCCTGGAGGCCTTAGGGAGAGCAGGGGAGCACAGAGGGGTCTCCTTGGGGTCTGTGCTGGGTGGTGTGCAGGGCACTGTGGGGCACACGGGCATTTGCAGCCATGTTGGAGGAATGGATCACAGGGAGCTAGGACCCTTGGTCATGCCCCTGCCCTCTTGCAGCCCTCAGCCCCATGGTGAGGCTGCTGAGAGGTGGCTTCGAAAGGGAAGTGGTGACCGGGGCTGACCGGGTTGTGGGAGAGGATCTAAGCTGGGAGGTGTGGCCCCACCTAGCTGGCACATGCGCAGTGGCCTTGTTTCCGCCCCAACCCAGCTCTTCCTCACAGGCCCCATGGCAGCCAGCGGTGGCCTGTCCATCACACCTGGCAGCAGAGCCAGCAGGCCACACACAGCACTAGGCAGCAGACAGCCTTGCTAGGCCTGGCTGCCTCTCCCTGCAGGCCAGCACCAGTGGAGCCCAAAGCCACAGAAACGGGTTGTTGCACCAACCTGAGGGCCCCTGTCCACAGAAAGTTGTCCCCACCTAGGAGATGCACAGCTGTCTCTCAGGGTCACAGGGCTTGGGTTCTGCCAGGCGAACTTCACCGGGACTGTCGAGGAGGATCAGTGGAATTTGCTTTGGGTTCTAATTCCAGCCTGACGTACTGCGTGACTTTGGGAAAGGGGCTTGGCCTCTCTGGGATTTGGAATAGTTTGTGCATTTTGTTAGAATCACGTTTTGGAGAAAATTTGCCAGCCATAAAGTTCCACATATGCACGTGACCTTTTGTTACTCCTAGCAGGAGGGTTTGAGTGAGAGGAACAGATGTGTGTCAAAGAAGACCCTCACCTAGAAGGGAGGAGGGGACAGAGATGGGAAACGTTCACTTTGGTCACTGCGTTCGAGACCCTCAGTCCTCTGTGTGTCTCTGTCTCTGTGTCCCTCTTTCCTGGTCTCTCTGTTCTTCCTGCTTCCGCCACTCTCAGAAAACAGCATCATCACTCCTGGTCTGCACAGCTGAAGGCCCAGCCCCCTGCATGGTCAGGAACATATCTGATCGGTGTCTGACCTTGGCCCACAACGCATGCAGATCTAATCTGGAGGTGGGAGCCCTGCTGGGGGCCTCCTGGCTCAGATGTGCAGGCTGAGCTTCCAGCTCCAGTATGTCTGTCCCCTTCCCCCCTGCCCTCTGTCCCACAGGCTTGAGGCTCCTTTCCACACTCTGATCACCCATCAGTACCCTCTGTGAGTCCTTCTCCTCTGCAGGTGGGCCAACCATGGGATGCTATTTTTAAACTTGCCTTGGTGGCCCCCAGATTCCTTCATGCAGGTGATAGAAGTCATGAGCTTCACAACTCACGTTCGACTGTGGCCCTGCCATTTACAAAAGGAGAAAGGGTGTGTGGGCACAGCAGGGTTTATGCAGAGAGCGGGGGCTGCCTGGGACTGTGGGATTACTCTAGTAGCCAAGCTTTGCCTCTTGTTTCTAGCCAGTAGCAAGGACGACCTCACTGCTGTTTGGAATGTAGCAGCTGCCACAGCCTCCTGCCTCCTCTTTCAGTCCTGTGAAGTTGGGTAACTGTCATCCCCAGGTGGCAGTCTTGGTTTGGACATGCAACAGTTCACTCAGCACACTGGCTCTGTCAGCCCATCCTGTGTAGGGACACACAAGGTGTCGGAGAGAAGTCAGGAGCTAAAGTCACGCGTCCTTCAAGAGGAGACAGTCTAATTCTTACCACTCCACGTGTCAAATTCAATTTAATTAGAAAAATAAACTTAAAGCGTAAAGTTTGGTTTTTCCAATTTTGAAATCAGTACAAGCTTATAGTGTGAGCAGAAGGAAGAGAGACCGTAAATACTAGTCAACTTTTCTCTGAAATATGTGTATCTCCTTCTAGGCATTTTAGCCATGATATTTTACAATGATATATTAATGCATGCTACATAGTCTATCACCTGTTTAATTTAACCTTTTCCCAGTTACTAAAATCCCCACAAACATTCTCTCATAAGAATACTCCATGATACGACCGGGCGTGGTAGCTCATGCCTATAATCCTAGCATTCTGGGAGGCCAAGGCACGTGGATTTCCTGAGCGCAGGAGTTCGAGACCAGTCTGAGCAAGAGTGAGACACTGTCTCTACTAAAAACAGAAAAATTAACTGGGCATTGTGGCAGGCAGGCTGTAGTCAGAAGGCTGAGGCAAGGGAATCTTTTGAACCCGAGAGTTTGAGGTTGCTGTGAGCTATGACAGTATAGCACTCTACAGAGGGTGACAGAGTCAGACTCTATCTCGAAACAATATATAATACTAAAACGATATCCAATTGTTTTCACTGTTGTCTAATATTCTAATGAAGTAACTTGTTTTCCACATTTTAAATTATATTTTTTGAAAGTTTTACATTCCTTCAAGAAAATGAGAGATAAACAAACCAGGACAATACAAGAATCTCCCCTGACAAAAATAATCATTCGGCTGATTAGCCAATCCGTTTCGTTTTCTTTACAAAAATCTAGAAGTCACCTCAAAGTGATTGCCACATACCGTAAGTCATGGGTAGAATCAATGCTTCTTAACCAGCTCTCATTTACGTTGGTCAGCCTCCCATTTCAAGGCAGCACCGTGCGGGCCAAAGCGACATTATTATCTTATAAAACACCATGTTCACACAAGTGTGAGGGGTAGGCAGTGCCACTTGCAGTGGTTGTCAAGAAATTTGAACAAATGTTTAATATTAAAGGGCCTAAGTTATGGGGGAATTTCATATGTTATGATTTATGCATCCGTCATTCCAATCATCTTAAATAAGAAAAATGTTGGATTTCAATTGCCACCGAGCAACGTCTGGTCTCTTTTAGGTGAAGACTAACCACACAAGTGATGGCTCCGCTCTGCAGGCAAAGCAAACATGTTCCTTATTGCATAACGGATAACACAGACAAGATTCAATCGTGCAATTTGCTTCTAATATCCATTTGGTATCAGCTGTCTGTTTTGAATTTACCTCTGTACATGTCATACCCAGGAAGACAATCTGTCTTCTGGCGAATGTTTTTAAGTTTCACATGTTCGAGTTACACGTAAGAGAGAATCTAATCAGTAAAGTTAAATTAGTGGAAACTGGTAGGATTATCAGATACTTTCCCAGGGTCCAGGGAAATAAATGAAAAATATGTTTATATATGGTATGTACATTTACAAAGGTTATGTGTGTTTATATATAAGTATTACCTATTGATGTAGGATATATAAACATGTAATTTGTTAGGAACAAATAAGTACATCTATTAACTACCTATGTGTTTTAAGTATTTATATATTAATATCATTTTATTAAATTTTGTATACAGTAGATTTGGGTCCAAAAAGTTTTTTTTTTAAATATTCATTCATTTCTCCAGATTTTGGGAAGTAGAACATGTTCCCATTTAGGCGTGCAGTGCTGTTTCTGGTCTAAATTTAACTCTTATAATGTAGTCAGCGGCTTCTTTCTTATGCCCCATTTTGGGTCGAGCCCTGGTCAAACCCCCATTCTCACGTAAGGGTGAAGCACCAGGGGCAGGCACCTTTCAGGTGGGGCAGGGACTATGTCAGCTCAGGGCCTGGTTTTGCTTCCCAGGACAGGGGTTTGCTGGGTATGCCAAACATGGTCTTCCATTCCATTTCAGAAAGCATCTGAATTTTCTAGTCTCCATTGTTGAATCTGCATTTTTGAAGGTCATCCATTCATCTGTTTATTCAACAAATATTTATTTATTGTCTACTGCCTGCTGGGCAGCGGGACCAGAGTTCTGAGACCCACACATCTGAGTTGACAGTAAGAAACACCAATAGTATTTAAAGTAAGAGCCATTTGGTATTTTTTTTTTTTAATGCAATAGGACTTGCTTTTAAAATCATTTTGAATCAGTTAATTATGCGTTCATCAATTCTTTCTTGGTTTTATTCATCCATTCAAAAATAAAAATAAAAAGCTGCTTCAAATCAACATTATTTGCCAACAAGCTTGTATGTCTAGACAGTCTCTGGTCTATAGAAACTGAAATTTCTTGAATTTGCAAGATGGAGTCCTTGGTGAAGGTCTTTTTTGGAAAAAGAGAAACGAGTGGTTAGTTTTACACAGTGAAGGTTCAGTACAGGCTCCATAACATCTGGTCCATGTGGCTGCTTATTCTTAAACACCCCAAGAGATGTGAGAACAACTTTGGACATTTTTTTTTTTTTTTTTTTGGTTTATTTGGCCAGGGCTGGGTTTGAACCCGCCACCTCCGGCATATGGGACTGGCGCCCTACCCCTTGAGCCACAGGCACCACCCGTCTTTGGACATTTTTTTAAACTAAAATTTGTATAGAAACTGGGGCCACTGAAATAGTACAGTATTATAGCCCAACTGGATCCAGAGACTGTATCAAAGATGTTCCTGTGATATTGTTTCTAACTGTCCAATCCAAAAGGCTCCAGTTTTCACAAAGTGAAAAGTGAATAGTCCTTATTTTGGGGGGAGTTTGGGGAGATGCATTTCTGTTCCTTCCTGCTGTACCTAAGTGGGACATCACTTGCCCTTGCTAACCCCACTTGAATTCATGGACATTTCTTCAAAGTTTTCAACCCCCTAATTTGCTTTGACCTGGAGATGACATTGCATGGATTTTTAAGTCATCTAATGACATAGTTTCCAAGTGTTGGGGTTCACACCTTGCCAGCATTGACGGAGAACATCCACTGTTCCTGATTTTTGGATCCATCACACTGCTCAGGAGTGAATTCTGCAAATTGGACATTTTTCCCCGAGGAGAACAGAGAAGAGAGCTAAGCAAGAGGCTGTGTGGAGATAGGATAGGTTCAGGGATTCGCAGACTGATGCATTCCCTAGCTCTGCAACTTTTGATGATTTACTCCATCTGTTTAAATCTGCATCTCTTTGTGTAAGAATAGAAGAAACAGGGGAATAAAAACAAAATTTGACTCATCAAACTGAGAAATAGGGCAGGCTTAAACCCAAACATATCAATCATTATATTAAATGTAAATAAATAATATAAATGTAAAGGTCAAGACAGACTGAATAAAAAAGTAAAGTCAAACAATAGTCTGCCTACGAGAGATTCACTTGAGATAAAAAGGGCAAATAATTTGAAGGTCAACTATTAAAAAAAGAAAGTAAACAATTGGAAAAAATATTGCATTCCCACTTCAGTGCTAGGAAGACAAATATTAGACAATGACTTTAGAAGACAAACAGGGGCAATTCATAAAGGTAAAAGAAGCAATTCAGCAGGAAAATAAGACAAACCGAAATAAGTTTACATCTAATAAAGAAGAAAAAGGAGAAATAGACCAATCCACAGTAATAACTGAAGATTTTACACATCTTCCTTTCTCTCATATATTAAAAAGGTAGACAAAAATTCATCAAAATATAGAATATCCAGGGTGGTGCCTGTGGCTCAAAGGAGTAGGGCACCAGCCCCATATACCGGAGGTGGTGGGTTCAAACCTGGCCCCGGCAAAAAACTGCAAAAAAAAAAAAAAATATATATATATATATATAAAATATATGAACAACACTACCACCCCTTGTCCTCATAGACATTACAGAGCACACACCCAGCAATAACTGCAGCATACACTGTCTTCTCTAGTATATGTGGAACATTCACAAGACAGACCATTTTGTGGTATAAAAAATTAGTCTCCACAAACTTCAAAAGACTAAAATTTCAAAGAGTGTACACGCTGATGGTAGCAGAACTAATTGAAAAATCAATAAAAATAAGATATCTAAAAATTCTCCCAAATACTGAAAAATTAAATACCAGGCTTCTAAATAACCCATGGGTCAAGTAATAATTCACCAGAAAAATTAGAAAACATTTTAATATAAAATATCATGAAAACATCATATTTCAAAATTTGTAGGCTGTAGCTAAAAAGTTCTTACAGTGGAATGAAGGGAAGGGAAGGGGAAAAAAGAAGAGAAGGGAAGGGACAGGAAGGGAAGAGGGGAGAAGGGAGGGGAGGGAAGGGAAGAGAAGAAAAGAAGGAAGGAAGGAAGAGGGAATGAAGGGAAGAGAGAGAAGAGAATAGATGAGCCAGGATGAGACAAGATGTGAAGAGAAGAGAGGAAAGGAGGGGAGGGGAACGGAGGGGAGCAGAGGTGAGGAAAGGAGAGGAGAGGAGACAAATTCTGGGAACAGTAGCTCATGCCTGTAATCCTAGAACTTTGGGAAGCCCATGTGGGAGTATTATTTGAGGCCAGGAGTTCAAGACCAGCCTGGACAAGGGCAAGACTCTGTTTTTACAAAAGGTAGGAAAATTAGCTAGGTGGCACACAACTGCAGTCCCAGCTACTTAGGTGGCTGAGGCAGGAGGATCACCTGAGTCCAGGAGTTTGAGATTACATTGAGTTGTGATGGTATCACGGCACTTCAGCCCAGGTGACAGAAAAAGACCCTAGCTCAAAAAAAAAAAAAGAAGAAGAAGAAGAAGAAAAGAAAAATAAAATGATAAAATGAGATAGAGAAGTGAACTCAAAAATAAGCAGAAACAGGAAATAGAAAAGTTGAAATAAATGAAAAAGAAAATAGAGAAAATAAAGCCAATAATTCATTCTTTAAAAAGTATATAATTGGCGCATCTTACAAGGGTACATGTGAAACTTAGTAAATGTGGAATGTAAATGTCTTAGCACAATAACTAAGAAAATGCCAAGAAGGCTATGTTAACCAGTGTGATGAAAATGTGTCAAACGGTCTTTGAAACTAGTGTATGGTGCCCCATGATCACATTAATGTACACAGCTATGATTTAATAAAAAGAAAAGAAAAAGAAAAAGTATATAATTTATTTGATAAATTTCTGAAAGGCAAATCAATAAAGAGGGAAAATAGTTTGTTAACATAAAAAATGAAAGGAAAATATTGCTATAAATCCTTCAGTCATTAGAAAGATAATATTATTAACAGTCTTATGCAAATAAATTTGACAACTTAGAGGAAATGGATAGATCCTTTAAAAATTATAAGTTACCAAAACTGACTCAAAAAGAAACAGAAATTCTGAATAACTCTACAACTATTAAAAAAATCAATTTTTAATCAAATACCTGCAGATGATTTTACTGGTGAATTCCATCAAACTGAAAAGAAAGAAAGAAAACAATGTAACACATATTCTTTCAGAAAATAGAGGAAGAGATGGGAAGACTTGAAACTAATTTTTTGAGGCTAACACTACTGATACCAAAACTAAACAAAGAAATTACAAGAAAAGGAAACATTAGACCAATATCTTTTATGAGCTTAGATACAAAAACATAATATTAGCAAATTTAATTCACCTGTGTACCAGAAAAATAGAATCTCATGAATAGAGGGATTTATCTCTTCTATATATCCTCCAGGAATGCAAGGTTGGTTCAATATTCAAAAATCAATGCAGTTTGCCACACTAACAGAAGAAAGGAACTATTATATGATCATTTTAACAGAGACAGAAAAATTATTCTGCAATAGCCATTCTTCAAAGTTCGATTCATTATAATAACTCTCAGTAAAGCAAGAATAGAAAATATTCTCTGATTCAGTAAAGACGTTCTATGAAAAACTTACAGATGGCATCCCATACTTAATGGTGATTGTCCTCCAATTATTGAGGACAAAAGATCTGCTCTAGTTACACATATTCACTAGTGTGTCAATTCAATAAGGAAAAAAACAGGAATTTTTTTAAAGACATGCATTTTAGAAAGAAAAAATGCTGTCTTTATTTGAAGCAGCATGCTTGTCTGTATAGCAATGCATAGGGAGGTCTTCAAAAATCTACTAGATTTAATGAGTAAATTATACAAGGTTTTGTGAAACAAGGTCAGTATACAAAGCTCAATAATATTTATTCATGCAAACAATGGCTTGGAAGTTGAATTTTTTTAAAAAAAATGGAAATTGAAATAAAACCATTGTACATATCATTTGGAGTAATAGAAAAATAGTTGGAAGTTACGTAAGACCTCTGCATAAAAACTCAAAACATTGCTGAGTAAAATTAAATAGCTACATAAATGGAGACAAATACCATATTTATGGTTTGAAAGACTCAGTATTGCTAAGATGTCTCTTTTCTCCCAATTGGTCTATAATAGGAGGTGGCAAATTATGGTCCTTAGTCCAGCTGCCTATTTTTGTAACATTTAGCTGAGCACAGAATTCCTCAGTCACACTTTCTCCCCCTCAACCCCTGAGTGTTATGTTTAATCACAAGTTTTTGTTTATGTTTGGCTGGACAGAGGTTATCATCAAGTATTTTTTTTAGAATTAGTTCATGTTTGAGAATGTCAGTCTGTTGCCTTTGTACCTGAGCAGCTCATCTGATTTTTCTCTTGAAATTGAACTTTCTCACCACAAGTTCTTTCCTCCAAAAAGTAAGTCCTCTGACAATGGCCTAACTTGTTTGTGCTCAAAGACATCTATCTTTAAAGTGCAATAATTTGACCAGGGTTTGTGTCAGTGTGGTTCGTTCTTCAACACCTCACCCTGGAAAATCATCTGCTGTTCAGTTTGCAAATTAGTCTTTCCTTCCTTTCAGGGAAACTGTCTCCTATTATATATTAAAATATAATTTTTTTACATATACATGTGTTTATTAGGTTTCCTTTTTTTGCCTTCACAAAATTATAAAGGCTTAAAATTTAATAACAATAATGTTTAAGATAAGGACTAGAAACAAAAACCTCATAAAGAACAAACAAACATAAATACATTCAGAAAAGGAATCAGACAATTGCTACATCGAAATATTAAGCAATAATAATAATAATAATGCAAAGAAAGTACCATTCACATTGTCAAATAAGAGTATCTCTATTATAGAATGCTTTGACTCTGAGATTCAGTATGGAGTCATCAGTTAACTTCTTATTATTTTTTTTAAGTCTCAAAAAATAGACAACTAATATTTATAAACGAAAGTAAAAGATAAAATATAATTTATGTTCCATTGCTGGGTTCTCCCCTTCAGGGTCACCAACTATCTCTGTGGAAATGTGTTTGTCGGTCCAGTGTCCTTTCTCTGGCTGTTTTAATATTTTTGCCTTTCTTCCCTAAGTCACCTCTTTCCCATCCCTTAATTTTGGCTATTTTCCCAAATCAACGCTAGCCATTATGAAGGGTAGTCCCTGAAAAACTCTGTGTGTCTCTTGCGACCTCACGTCCCTTCCTCCCACACCCACCTTACTTCGCAGTGTGTCTGTCTGCCCATCCTGCACGCCTTGCCTTGGGTGGTAAGGATGTTGTTTACCTGCCCTCTCCCCTCGGTATAACTTCGGCAGGCGAAGGTGTGCTGAGCAGCCCTGCTGACTCTCCAGGTGCTCCCTTGCAGATGTTCACCAGTGTTAACGTTTTGTTGTTTGCTGTGCTCACTGGTCAGGAAGGGGAAGCCCACATTTTTCCCCCTTCCACCATCTTTACCTGGAAAACCACCCTCAGCAGTGTGGAGAGTGGATTGCAGGGAGTTAGGTGGTGAGGACAAATTGCCCCCAGGGAGTGTGGAGGCTATGGGAGTGGCAGGGAGGGACCTGGGTATACAACAGCTGGGACAGGGGCAAGAGGGCCAGGTGGAAACGGCTCCGGGCTGTCTGGAGCCCTCTGGTCTCTGTATCTGTCACTTTATTTAACTCTTCCTATCTCGTGTCCTGCTTCACTACTACATTGCCTCCTCCTAGTCCTAGGGTCTGCTTTTCCTGTGGACACCAGCCCAGGCCTTCTCAGAGTTAGCTTTGGTTCCCATTCTGACTGCTGCAGCCCATGGGCGCACACAGCCCTGGGCGAGGGCATTTCCCAGACAGCGATGTCTGGGTGCTTCTAATTATACTTCTTGATGGGCTCTAAGCTCTGTCTATCTGCTTGGCCACTGGCTACCTGCCTCCTCTCTGTTCCCTGGACAGGGGCAGAAAGCCTATGGGCTACAGGAGTGGGTCTGTGGCTTCTCTTTGCCCAAAAGGACCAAGTTTTTATCCCACAGGTTCTTTCTTCCCTGCCTGGCCATCCCAGCTGGGAGTGACTTCTGCTCCCTCCTGAGAGCCGGTGGCCACTTGTTGTGATGGGCTGGAGAAATTTCAAGCCTGGAGGAACTTCAGAGCTAAATGTGTGCCTGGGGCCCTGTGGTCACAGCACAGAGGATGGGCAGAGGAGTTTGACCTCTGCACTAAGCCCTGGCTCTTGTGGGTGCCTTGGAGAGCTGCATCTTGGGAACATCCTCTCTGAGGGCAGACATCCTGCCAGCCTTGGCATCTCCTGGCTTCATTTCCTAGGGCTGCTGTAACAAGTGACCCTAAACTGGGAGCTTTAAACACAGACATATCCTCTTACTGTTCTGGGGGCTGGAAGGCCTAGATCCTGGTGTGAAAGGGCCATGCCATCTGCAGGCTCCCTTGGAGGCTCTTCCCTGCCCCCTCCAGCATCCCTGGGGTGTGGCTACAGTGCCCCAGTCTTTGCCCCATGTCACCGCCTCTCCTTAGAAGGATACCAGTCACTGGACTTGGGCCCCCATGCTCCATGATGACCTCGTCTCCATCTTCACCTCTATTACATCAGCAAAGACGCTATGTCCTTATTTTAGGCTATATTCTGAGGCTCTGAGTAGACCTGACGCTCCGGGGATACCACTCAACACGGGCCATGAGAAGGTTCCCTTCCTTCTTCCCATTCTGAGAGAGTGAGGACCCGGCCTTCAGCCTGGGCATCCTGATCTCCCTGGAGAGCCGATTCCGGCCTGCTCATCCTGGCACCAAGCCCTGGCTCTTCCCCTTCCTGGGATATGGAATGTTCCAGACTGCCCCTGGTGCTGAGTGCCCAGAGGCAGCAGCAGCTGGTGGAAGTGTAAAGTGATGCCGGTCCCAGGCCAAGGTGCAAACCCTGTGGGACCAGATGTCCTCAAGTTCACCAAGGTCCCAGGATAAAGAACATGGAAGGACATAGGTGGGAGGAGTCACAGCTGTCTCCCCTGCAGGGGTGCATAGGGTGGTCCAGCTCTGACCAGCAGCCAGGACCCAGGCCCAGCACCTCCCATCTCCTGGCTCCTGTCTTGGAGCTACAGTCTTCATCTGCAGGGTGAATTCCCACATCTGAGACAGCCTGTCTCTATGAACTGAAGGTTTGTGCCTCCGACAGTTCATATGTTGACAACCTAATCCTAAGTGGTGGTGTTAGGAGGCGGGGCCTTTGGGAGGTGAGTAGGTCATGAGGATGGGTCCTCATGGATGGAATTCATGCCCTTATCTGCCATGGCCGCCTGGAGGAGGCCCTCTCGGAACCCAGCTGTGCCGCACCCTGATCTTAAATGTTCAGCCTCCAAACCTGAGAGAGACAAGTGTCTTCCATGTATCAGTCACCCCGTCTGTAGTCCTTTGTTGAACTAAGTAGGGGGTGGGGGCTCAGTGAAAAATTGTAGTAATGAAAATCCAAAGTCTACATCCTTCACCCGCTAAGTCCATTCATTCTGGATTCATTTTCTGAGGCCTTCAATCAGGTTCTCAGCTGACCTCAGTTTAGACCAGAGCTTCCCTTTTTCAAAATCCTGTGAAGTCTCAGGGGATGGGAATGGGCCTCCAGGGACTCACAGCACACATTTGGGGACACCAAACTTGAGTCACGATGCTTCCTCTTGCCAAGGGCTGCATATCTGTCTGACCTTTAGACTGAGGTCTCATCCAAATCTCATGACAATCAACAAGGGAAGCATTATTATCCCCACTTAACAGCTGAGAAAACTGAGGCCAGTAGGCTAAGTGATTTCCACTCTCACACAGCAAGGGTGAAAGTTCCTGCTCCCTGCCCCAGCACCTGCAGTGACAACATGCTGTCACTCCCTACACCTCCTCCCGGTCTCTGCTCCAGGTACCCCATTGTGTGGTCCATCCCCATTTATTGACAGCAAGCAGGAAGTAGGCCAGGGCTGCCACGTGGGGATTTGGGGGTCCTCAGGCCCTTGCCCTGCTGGCTCTGGAGGTTCCTCAGCCCCCAGCAGCCTTGCTTTCTCATCCTCCCCCAGAAGAGAAGTGGCCTCTTAGACCCCAAAGTGGGACCACCAGGAGGGGCCACAGGGTGGCCACATGGGCTCCCAGTGTGAACGCCATTAGGCCTAATTGCTTGGTGCCAGCTTTGAAGGACTAGCCCTGTCTTTTGGCTCAGGCAGGGCCTACCTCTAGCTGTCATCAGTAATTGAGGGTAAATTAATATTTACTAAGCAGAGTCTCACAGAGCGGGGTGGCCCTGAGAAACCAGGGGACACAGCAGCTGAGGCCTCTGGCCCCTCTCCCGGCTTCTGCTCTGTCGACAGCTCGTGGGACCTGAGCAGAAACCTGATCCTCAGCTAATTGCTGGGGGCAGCCCTTCTCAGAGTCCTCCTGCCCCAACTCCTCAGCTCAAAGTGTTTCATGTGCCCTCCGAGGCACATCAAAGGAGCTGGAGGAAGCCCCTCGATACCCCACTTCCCTCTCAGGCCCCTCCCCCAAGACCAGAGCGGCCCCTGGCCCCCACGCTGCTGGACAGGGGTTTTCTAAAGTCTGCAGCATTTTGTTTCATTCCTATGGCCCTCTGTGAGGGACATGTTGCATCTCCATTTTTCTGACCAGAAGATTGAATCTCAGAGAGGTTAAACAAGTCATCTAAGGTCACACAGCTGGTTAGTGGCAAAGCTTAAGTTTGAAACCAGACTTCTCTGGTTTCCTGGGGCTGCCATAACAAAGCACCACAAACTGTGTGGCTTAGAACAACAGACTCTGGAGGACAGAAGTCCAGGTGTCAGCCAGCCGCTGTCCCTGAGACTGGGTGGGATTCTTCCTGGCTTCTGCCAGCTCCTAGTGGTTTCCGGCAATCCTTGACATTCTTGGCTTAGAGCCTCAACACTCTGTCCTCTGTCCCGTGTGTCTGGGTCCAGGTGGCCTTCTCCTCCCTGTGTCTCTGTGTCCAAATTCTTTTCTTATCAGGACACCAGTCATTGGATTTAGGGGCCACCCTAGTCTGGGATGACTCATTTTAACTTAATGTCATCTGCAAAGACCCTATTTCCAAATACGTTTCTGATCATAGGTATTGAGTGTTAGAGCTTCTCACCCCCCAACTTTCAGCGAAATTTGCCAGACTTTCTGGGCTTTTCTCATCTCTAGGAGGGGGTGATAGTGGGGGTAGCTGAGGGTAAATACATTAGCCCTCCCTGACCCCTGTAGCATCCTCAGTGGGCTTCAAGATATTAGATCCCTTCCTTTCTCATGTCTGGGACTGTATGCCACCGTCTTCAACATGGGTGACATCTGCTATGGTCCCTGGGACTCCCTCTCTGGAGCCTGCTGCTTGAGCTGCCTTCAAGGTGGGTGGCCCTGGATGCTCTGAGCCTTAGCCCCACAGGCCAGGGGTTAAGTGGCTTCCCCAGGGCACAGACTCCTTGGTGGCAGGCTGGACAAGGAATAGGGGTCAGCTGACTCTAAGCCAGAGCTCTTTACAAAAGCAAATTCAGAAGAAAGCTGGTCTCCTTATCGGGCCAAGGCTCTGTTAGGTGAGTTTTGCAGACAGGCACCTGGAGACCTGGGGGTGCCACAGGAGCAGGGTCTGGGGCCGAGGGCAGCTCAGTGAAGAGAACATTTTAACTGCAGAGGTGTCAGGGATGGAGCTTCGCAGGGTGGGGATCTCCTGCTGCAGACCCTCAGTAGGGCGGCCTGAGGCATCGTGTAGGGTCCCTTCTAGCCACAACCACTGGTGGCCCTGGACCACCTCCCCTGCCCACAGCAGACACGGGTAACCAACTCTGCTCTCTGACCCAGTGCACCTGAGGGTGGCCCTGAGCCACAGGCCAGACTCTCTGGATGCAGCACCCCAGGATCCCAGCTTAAGCTCACGTTGCCTCCTCAGCCCCTCCTGGGGCACACCCCCCAGCACCTTGCCCTGGGACCTGGCACTGGCAAGGGTCAGGACACACCCCCTGTGTGCAGAGAGATGAACAGAGGCTGATGCAGTCCGATGTGGCCTGCAGGGAAAATCCCAGCAGGAGGGTCTGGTCTCTTTCTTGGGGGGAGCGGCTGGTGAGGGTCAGTAGGCAGCAGGGGTCAGAAGGTGGTAGGGGGCAAGAAGGAACTGCTGGGGCCTCCTGGCCACCACTCACTGAGCACATGTGGGAACAGGCACAGATTGTCAGCGTTGAGGGCCCCAGCAGGCTGCCTCCATCACGCCAGGGCGCTAGTGTCCGGCTTCCCAGGCATAGCCCTCGAGGGCCCCTCAGGTTTCCTGCCTGTCAGCCCGTCCCGTGACCCTGGTGGGCTGCGTCTCGCCCCTCCCCTCATCTCCACTGCAGGCCCTGCTGGGTTCCACGCACCAGCTCCTGCCCTGCACAGGAAAGGGCACGAATAGTTTGTTTCTCTGTTTATGAAATGAACTGGTAGCCTCTGGCACTTCTGTCCCTCTGTTTCTACCCCTGTGTCCATCTACCAGCAAGGGTCTATCTTTTGCCTCATTCTAGAAGAGGTGAGCAAAGAAAGTCATGCAACATGCCAAGGCCAAATAAGCAGACAGTGACAGGGTGGAGGGCACGGGAGAACAGGACAAGGGGAAATGAACCCTAGTAAATAACATTTAGCCCAGACCTCTGCTCGGGGGAGCTGAGAATACAGCTTCGAGGGTTCCAGTAGCCAAGGTACTAAATCCACAAGAAAAAACAGCAATCTACAGGAGCTGATCAGCCTTTTGTGACCCTGACACCCAAATGGGGACATAGAATGAGTTCTCCATGGCATAGAAGACCCCACACAGTGGCCACCAAGGGAAGGAGTGCCTCCAGTCCAGTGTCACTGGACTGCAGAATGTCACCATCTCAACTCTGCACAGAGCGCCAGGTGCCATTCCTTCCTCTGGTGGGAGGACGGCTCGGCCAGCTGGGTGGGTCTGCAGGGCAGGGTGGGCACTTCACAGGGAAGGAAGAAGCACAGGAACAGGTGAAGCATGTCACAGGCACTGAGTGCTGGCCAGAGGGCCACACCTCCCAGCTGCAGGAGGACCAAAGCCAGTGGGTCCCCAGAGGTGCCAGACCTCCACCCAAGCTCATCCGTGTGGCCCTGAAGCAGGCCCGGAGCTCCCTGCTCCTCCCAACTTGCCCAGCTGGGGCTGGAGGAACCCGGGACACCTGAGCTCTCCTGAGATGGGCCAACCTGGCATCTGAAGTCACCCCATAAATTCTCACAGCAACCCTTTGGCGAGAGTGTCATTCCCACTAAACAGATGACAGGTCGAGGCAGTGCACCAACTGGGCTGACAAGCAGAGGAGCCAGTATTATGTCCTCATCAGGCCACCTCCAGAGACACTGAGATATTATGCGACGGTCATTTTGTGAAGAAATCAACGTGAGCATAATGTGGACAACAAAGTAAATCAAAGGAGGTCCATGCATAGAGAGAAGGACAGGGACAGGCCTGGGCTGCTTTGGCTGCCTCGCCCTCCACTGGGCTTATCCCAGTGCCCTGGCGCCACCCAGGGCCTGGCCTCCACCCTCGGGGTCCTGCAGCATCACCACTCGTGGTGACATGACTCCTCGATGGCCATATTCCTGGGAGGAAGAAAGGGCTGGGACTTGGGAACACCCGCCTAGTGCCAGGCTTATGCCGGCACTTCTCACACGGCAGCGACTGCATCCACCACACTCTTGTCGGTACTGAGATTCGCCCGATGGTGCACCTGTCCCCACAGACTCTACCTGCCAGTAAACTTCCAGTTCCCGGAACATGCCATCTCTCCCTCTGCCCGGCTTTTGCCCGAGCCTTCCCCTCTGTCTTCCCTCATCCCCACCTTCCTCCCAGGGGCACCTGCTCCTCCACTGGGTCTGGACTTAGGGGTCCTGTTTAGGAAAAGGGGCCCTGCCACCTGCTACTGACCTCTGTGCTTCCCTGGCATAGCCAGGACCTTGACAGCAGGCACTGGTGGCAGGTCCCACAGATTTTACCTACTCCGTGTACCTGCACTCGTGGGGCCTGGTGCCATTCTGGGGACAAGCAGAGCAGGAGTGGCCTAGTGAGGACCCGACAGGAGTATCTTAGCCAGGAAGTGCCCTCTGTCTAGATGCCTATCCAGAGCCCATCCAGTGTTGGCCCTTGTTTCCATTCTCGGGAGAGGCACAGGCCTCCTCCCTGTTCCAGCAAATTCTCCCTGGCCCCTTCCCACCTCTCAGGGTCAGCACTCAACCATCTCCCCACCATCTCCTCTCACAACCGAGCTGGCTCTCAGGCAGCAGCTCTGGGAATATGGGCTGTGTCGACCTCAGAAGCCCATGGAACATCCCTACATCTGGTGAGTGGGCTGTGCAAGAGGAGAGATGTGAATTCTGCAGCCACGCAGGAAGCCAGGGCCAGGGCTTGGTGGGAGGCCAGGGGGCCCCTCCAGTCTCCTTCACTAGAAGAATGACCTTGAATGACTGTGAGGGCCTTCCCTCCCAGGGTCTCAGTGTCCACATCTGAACAATAGAGACCTGGGCCCCACAGGGCCACTGCAAACACAGGGACAGCCCATGGTCCCCGTGGGAGCCAGCTGTCACCTAAACTGGATGAAGGCAGAGGATTTTGGTTTCAGGAGGCAGAGATTCACCCCATGACGTTTTTCTTCATGCTCACCCAAAAGACAACAAAGCAAACAAACCAGTAGAGGGTGAAAATGGGCAACAAACTCCAAGCCAGGCCTCAGCAGGCCCCCGGACAGCAGGCCCCTTGGAGGTTTGGGCTCCTGGCAGTGACCAAAGGATGCCCTTGAGTCTGGGCACAGTGACCTCTGACCCTGAGCCATGACCAGCATGGCTTAGACGCCTCACATGAGTCCCTCCTGGGAGAGGCTTTTTGTCTCTAGTCTAGAGCTGAGAGCATCTCAGGAGCTGCCCAGGCCACACCTGCAGGAGTGGGGAGCTGGTGGTTGTGCCTGAACCCCACTGCTGAGGGTGCTTGCACTCAGTCCTTCCCTCTCCCCTCCCCTGGGCCTGGAGGCAGGGCCCCCAAGTGCAGAAGGCAGAAAGGGGGTGTTGGTGGTCTCTGTGCCCTGGGGCACTACTGGGGTGGGTGGAAGGACAGGACCCCAAGGTGACAGCAGCAGCGTCTCTCCCTTTTCTAAGGATGTGGCAATAATGTTCTTCAAAGCCACGTCTGACCTGGAGTCAAGGGGGGGGCCACTGAAGTGGGCCTGCCCCATTCTCCATCCCAACCTCACCTCATCCTCCTGATTTAGGGGAAGGTGGTTCAGAGTCCTGGCTTGCCCAGAAGCCAGCTCTGGCCAAATCTCAGGACATCACCCTGAAACTCCTCCCTTAAAGTTCTGAAGGCTTCTTCCAGGGACTCGGGGCAAGCCTGGGGGTCTGCAGAGAAATAGCTGGCCCTTAACACCCCATCTGGTAACAGTTTCTCCCATTCTCCTCCCTCCCTTCCCCCTTTTCTCTGTTGGTCTCTCCCTCCCTCCCTCCCTCCCTCTCTCTCACACACTCACACTCTCTCACACACATACAAGTTGACTCTTAACACAATCGTTTCAAGGAAAATTCTGTACATAAAAAATTTATGCTGCAATGCGCATTGACTCCATTGGACAAGATAATTTTTGTCTCTTCCCCTCCTCCCGCCTCCAGGTTGGGTTCAACCAAGCTCTGGGACCCCTGCCCCCACCCCATACGCCACCTCCCGCAGCCGCTGCCTGCACCATGGAGGGGGCGCCTGGGCAGGAATTGCCCAGCAAGGCCTCGCGAGGTTAATGTGATCTGCGTCTCGAACTCGCCTCCCCCACCCGAGCACCAAACTGGTCTCCTCCTCAAGAGGAATTCGATCAGATGTTAATACTCTCCACATGTAGAATATTCCAGATAGCCCGGAGCTCACGGTGCCTTTTGAACTTGTGAACAGAAATTGATTCAAGGTGACGAATTTGTAATCAGTTTATGATTGATGGGCCGCATTTCCAGAAAGGCAGCTCCGTGTCCCTTCCTCCTTCCCGGGAAGCAAATGTGTTTCACTTTATCTCCCCCATCTCAGGACCCGGAGGACCAGGAGAAAGAAAATAAAGTCAACTGCAATATTTAACTTGTGTTAGAACAGATGCCACTTAATTAAGGGATCAGTGGGAAGGAAGTGCTAAAATGGAGCTTTGGCTGCCCCCTCCCCAGCCGGACAGAGGGCAGATCGGATGTTAAACTATTAGTGTGATTAGACGAATAATGACTTTGGACCTAATTTCACTGGATTGGAAAGAGAGCAGGACAGGATGAAAATAGAAACATCTGCTTGAATATTCTAATTTCAAAGGATAATTGCAAAATGCCCGCTCAGGTGGTTCCCCCATCCCTGTCACTCCTTTTTTCTTGATTTTTTCTTTTCTTTTCTCAGTCAAAATTACCTTGAAGTGACTGAGTTCAGACCTAGCAAAGTTCAGCTGGGAAAGTTCTCAGGGTGAGAAGCCTGAAAGTGCCGTCCAGACACACATGGGAGGAGCCCAGAGGGGTCCGGGGACATGCAACCTAAACCAGTGACAGGCAGGAGAAGGGGTCCCACTGGCAGGTCTGTAGGTCGCCCCTGCCTGTTGGGATGCTGGCCAGCAGGAGTGACGGCCTGAAACTTCTCAGAGGAGTTCTCTGAGAATCTGCTGTAAGCCCCCACCCTTTGTGGGAAAAGAGCATGCACCTGGCCCAAGGACCTTTCTGGCAGGTTCTTAGGCCTGGTAAATTGCACCCTCTCCCGCACCCTTCCCTGAAGGCTAGCCCTGCCTGTTGTTTCCAAGCAGCATGTGCTGCTAAACCAACACTCCAGAAAACACACACACAAGAACAAACCTTGATTTGAAGCATTTGCCAGTGTCCGTGGTATAAATGATCCCCATATGGCTCACTTCCAGCTGGCACCCCACTCTCACCGGAAGGGCCACGCCAGCTCCACACACCCCACTCACAGGCTTCTGGCCCCTATGTGCCACGCCCAGGGTGCCTTTCCTGCCCTGTCCTGCCTTGCCTGGGAAATGTCTGGGGTTCCTCTAGGGTCCGTCCCCTGGCCTCAGATCATGCTGGGGCCTCCTGAGTCCTGCAGGCTCTGACAGGGCTGTGCCACCTCGGCTCCTTCCTCCCTCGGGAGTGGTGCACACAGCTGCTTAAGGGGCACCTCCCTTGGGGCGGCGTGTCTAATTCCTAAGCCAAGCCATCTCCATCCCTGTCCTCCTCCACCGTTCTTGTCCTCCCCTTCTCTCTTTACTTTTGTTCATCTCACAGCCATTTTTCCAGCATCCCCTGGATGCTGGACACGCTGCACTAGGAACTGCGCCAGGCGCCAGGGACACCAGGGACAGGACAGACCCAGGCCTGACTGTGTGGGCCTCACCTTCGAGTGGATGGAAAGATGCCCTGGGAGCCTCTTGGGGGGCAGCAGGAGGAGGCTTGATCTGAAAGGGGGGAACTGGGGGTCCTTGGGAGGGAACATTCCAGGAGCCTACCCCAGGAAGGAGGTCCCAGGGGAAAGAGGCTCTAGGTAGCAGGGTGGCAGAGGGGGCAGTGTGCTCCATAAAGCTCAGGCCAGCTTTGACTCCAGACCCCAAGGGGCTAGGGGGCTGCCAGCTGGACAAAGTCCTTCAGAGCCCTCAGGGCAGAAGGTGGGGACACAGGGAGACCCTGCAGGGACTTGAGGAGGTGGGGACTCCCAGAGTGACTCTCTGAGTTACAGTTCATTTTTGAAAAGACAGCGTATACATGGCCACAGTGCAGAAGTCCAAAGGCACAGCAGGGAAGAATGACTGTCCCCCGTTCCCCAACCTGCAGCCTCCCGTTCCAATCCCCCAGCGCAGCCTCTGTCCAGAGACAGCCTTACAGAGCAGATGTGTGTGAATCTTGTCCCCACTCCCAGGGCCGACCCCACACACTCTGCACCTTATGTTTCTATCCTCACATGTGTGTCTACATTTGTGTGTGTGCACATGTGTGAAATCTTACATAGATGTGTTGGAGAGACAGGATAGGACAGTATGCAGGGCCTGCCCTGGGCCGTGGTAGAAGGCGTGCAGACCCCACGGGTGGAGGTGCAGGTCGCCTCAGTCTGAGTATCTGAGGACCCAGGGACCTGCGTGGTGTGGGAGTCAGCATCCCTGGAGGGGACCTGCTGGTCAGAGGCATAGACAGACCCACACCCTCAGGACAGGGGCAGCAGAAGGAGGCATTTTGAGCGTCCCAGAGGAGGCAGGACTAACTGAGGGTCGCAGCCTCCCTGACCATGTGGGCATTGAGTCCAGGGCTCTCTGTCCCTGTCCATACCCGTGGGCCTGCAGCCAGGCGGGGGCTCCCCTCCCAATACCCTCCCTTCCCTTCAACATATGCAAAGAGTAACCTGACCCCTTCTGTGTCCCCACCCCTCTGCACTGCCCCTGAGTGCCTCTTCTATGCCCCCAGCCTCAGCACCAAGCCAGAGCAGGTGGCTGGGAAGAGGCATTTAGAGACACTCACAAGGGTATCAAAGTCTGAGAAGAGCCGTGTGGCCGCCCTTCTTGTCTCAGCAATGCTTTCAGACCGTGAGAGACAGGGGCCCTGGGGGCTTATGGCAGCTTCCAGAAGGTCAGCAAATATTGAATAAACACTCACAGCCAACACCATCTCTGTCCTTCAGAGCAGGGCCTGTCCGAGGAGGGAACTAGTTTGTAGGAGGCAGAGAAGCCAGTGCAGACAGAGGGACTCAGTAAAGGTCTGGACACATCTGCAGATGGCTGGGATTGTGGCTTCACATCCTGGTTTCATCACTGACATGCTGTGCGGTTCTGGACAAGACATTTCACCTCCCCTGGTCCTTAGGGCAGTGGCTGGAGGATCTGTAAGGTTCTGGCAGCCATGGGATCGAGACACCTTGAAAGCCTGCAGCCTGAGAATGGACAGGCAGGTGGGGAGGGTCTGACCTGCCCTTTGGGCAAGTGCTCAGCAGAGGCCAGGGCTGGGGGCTGTCAGGGGACCCTGGAACAGGAGAAGCAGGGAGCGTCAAAACAAACCACAACTTCTCCAACCGGCAGGCACAGGGCCAAGTGCTGCTTTTTTAATTAATTGCAAAATCTATGGCTGTTTTTCCTTTTTATTGAAACAAAATCTTACTCTATTGTCTGGGGTAGAGTTCCGTGGTGTCATAACTCATAGCAACCTCAAACTCCTGGGATCAAGCAATCCTCTTGCCTCAGCCTCCTGAGTAGCTGGGACAACAGGCACCGCCACAATAGTGGGCTAGTTTTCCTATTTTTAGTAGAGACAGGGTCTCGCTCTTGCTCAGGCTGATCTGGAACTCCTGAACTCAAGCAATCCACCCGCCTCTCAGAGAGCTAGGATGACAGGCATGAGCCACTGTGCCTGGCCAAAATTTGTAGTTTTAAACGAAAGGACAAATGCAGACACTTTCAAAAACATATTTACCATGTGATCCAACAATTTTATTCCTAGGCATATAGCCAAGAGAAATTAAAGCACATATACACCCAAAAAGTTTTATATGGATGATTATAACACCAATATTCGTAATAGACAAGAAGGGAAGGGATGCACACATTACGGTCTCTGCGAACAGGGACTGTCAGGGATGAAGTCCTGACACCTGTGGAAACACAGATGAACCCTGAAAACCTGCTGCCGAGGACAGAGGGCGGTGACAGAAAGCTGCATATTGTAACACCCACAATGTCAGAAAGAGGATTGGGGAGCTCAGAGCTGAGGTCAGGGAGGATGGAGAGATGATAGCCAAAGGGCATGGAGTTCTTTTTGAGGTGCTGAAATGTCCTAAAATTGTTTGCAGTGACGGTGCAAATATTTAGGAACACAGTCGTCTCCCCTTATCCTTGGGACATGTTCCAAGGCCCTCGGTGGACGCCAGAAGCCTGGAAAGCACTGAAGCCCGTGTACAGGTCATGTTTTCTCACTGTGACGACTACTCAGTGGTGCAGGTGGGTGAGGAGGGGGCAAGGAGACGCTGGACAAAGGGAGACTCATATCCTGGACGGGGCCCTGCAGGGTTTCATCACAATACTGACAGGGGTGTACAATTTACCACATGTGAATTGTCAACTTCTGGAATTTCCCATTTAATATATTTAGACTGGAGTTGACCCCTAAAATCCCAAAAGTGAAACTGCAATTCAGGGGAAACTACTGAAAAGCCCTTGAATTTACAAAGTCCATAGTTATCAGTTCTGTTCTCCGGGTGAGGAGGCAGGGCAAGGCTGCTGCCCCGGGACTCCAGCCAGTGAGACCCTGTGTCTGTGAACCTGAGTGCCTCTCCAGGACTGTGATCTCACCCAGAGTCCTGCTCAGAGCCCGGCCCAGCACCGACTGTGGACACATCCTGGGACAGGGAGGAAGGACGTGAAATGTGGGGCACTAAGGGTCCGTTGGATCCATCATCCAACCAGGGACACTCTTAAGACATAGGCCAGTCCAGCTGTGGCCGCCAGGGCTTCCCTGAGCACACTGGGATGTGTGGTCATCCCAGGACAGAAAGGAGCATCTGGCCAGCCTTGCAGAGGAGGGGATTCCCTGAGCAGTCCGAGAGGCCTTTCTGGCGGAGAAGGCACTTGTCCTGGGCTGCCTGGGGAAGCCGACCTGAGATGTTCGAGTCACTCACCCTGGTAAGAGGGAACTGGAGAAGGCCTGTGACTCCTGGTGACTCCAGAAAGTAGCTTGCTCCCCACCTCTCAAGGCTGCCCTTTGCTGTCTCCGTGGAGGAAGGAGGAGACTCACACCCAGGTGCGGTTCTGGGGAGGAGCCAGGCGATGTCGCCTGAGTATTCCTCCTCACCCCGGCCCCCAACCCAGGTTTGTAGCTGATTACATTGGCACTTAAAAACAAAATTGGATTCTAAGTGGTTTAGGAAAACTGTCTCCCTTTCTTCATTTAGAGAGTGTTTGCATTAACAGTGGCAGACCAGGGAGGAGGCACAGGCTGCCACAGGCCTGAGACAGGGTTACTTTGTGAAGAAGGGTGGTGTGCGTGCTTGGGTGAGCACGTGTGCACAAGTACGGGTATCTGTGCCTCCATATGTATGTATATTTTTTTTATGAGTGTGTGTATGTGTTTGTGAGTATTGTACACATGTGTACACGTGACCCTGCGTGTGTGCACACATGTCACATGGGATGGAGAGAAAGCTCCTGAACACATGGGCTCCTTCCCTCCTCCCTGGAACTGCTGTCTTGATTTCTCTGTGACACTTATACACAATGTGCAGGTGGTCGCAGTGCTTTGCCCGTGAACATGAACATGATCCTTAATGGAGGTAGAGGCTGCCACATCTGGTCTTTCAAACGAGCCTCATAGCCATGCTCCCTGGCATGCAAGGTGGGTGTTATTTCCCCTCACCAATTTTCAGTGAAGAAAACCAGGGCCCAGAGAGGGCAAAGCACCTTCCTAGTGTCTCAGGGTGGGGGGAAGGGTGGGCCAGGAGCCATCAGATCACAGATGCCTGGGCTGTACACCCTCCCCAGAGGCAAACTTTCCCTTGGCCCTGGACCACTTCACAACCAGAGGCCAAGCTGCTGTCTAGGGAGGGGGCGTCTCACCCCCTACCCTGCATTCCTAGGCTGCTGCCTGCCCAGCCCCACGGCCCCTTTGAAGTCAGCCCTTGAAATCTGACCAGGCCCAGGGTCCAGGGCTGCTCCTGTCTCAGGAAACTGGCTGCTGCTCCAAGGGCAGTTCTGGCAGGAGCCAGGCAAGGCCCCTCGAGGCTCAGAGGTAGGAAGCACCTGCCTGCAAGGGCTTGTGGTGCTGGCAGCGGCTCGCAGGCCCCTGTCCAGGGAGCCTCTGCCCAGGGCTGCTGTGCCCCCCCACTCTGAGTCTGCACTCCTGCCTACTTGCCCCACTGGCCGCTTCCCTCTCAAATGCCACCACTGCCAGCTCGAGTTCTGGCCCCTGGCCGCCCCATGCCCGTGGGGCTCTCATGTCAGTCCATGTGGTTGACCCCTTCCCCACTGGGGAATGCTCTCCCTTCCAGCTCCTCCCCCAAAGCTCCACCCCGTCCTGGCCACTCCTCACTCCTCTGCTGCTTCTTCTTCCAGCAGCTCCTAGGGCCCCATCCCAGTCCCTCCTCTCCTACTCTCCCAGCACCATGGGCCAGCTCGTCCTTCCTCAAGATGCCAGTCCTACTGGACATGTGCCCAGTTCCAGCTGTCTCCTGGACATCTTCTACCCTGACATCCCATCGGCCTCTCCAGCTGAAACGCCCCTCATCACTTCTCCTCCCCAGGCCTCCGCACCCACCGCAGCATCGCCACTCCACCTTCCATTCCCATGTGGTCCCCCAGTTCCGTGGCCCCTCCTCCATCAGCAGGTTTTTGCTCCCACTTCCCCCACTTCCTCTACCCAGCCTGGAATCCGCTCTCCAGGCATGTTGTCTTCTAACTACAGTGAAGAGGTTTGTAAGGAGACAAAGCTCTGGAAACAAAAGAGGAATAGCTTTTAAAACATGCTGAGAGGCGCCAGAGCACATCCCGGGACCCTAGAAGGGAGATGGTAAGATCCCAGGAGGACAACAGGCACAGAGAAGGGAGCCCCACATTTCCTTCTGAGGCCAAATCTTTCATTTTCAACCAGGAAGATAGCTGCCCAAAATCAGTGCAAAGTTTTCCTGTCATAGCCCTAAAGAGAAAAAGGTTGATGGTTAAAGGCTATGTTAACCACTGTGATACAAATGTGTCAAATGGTCTGTGAAGCGAGTGTATGATGCCCCATGATCATATCAATGTATACAGTTATGATTTAATAAAAAAAAAAAAAGGTCCACGAAACAGTAGGAAGCATAGAAACACCTCAAGTTCTCAGCAGAGTCCCCTGAAGGGATTAACTCTAGAAGTGAGGTAGCCTTGAGGGGAAAGCAAGTTTGCAAAGAATGAAAGCCAGGCCCCAGCCAGCCTGCTCCCTAATGGGAGTAAAGTTAACTGCCCAACACTGTTCACCCACCAGAGGATGAAGTCAACCCTTCTGGAGGAATAGAACACACCAGAACCTCTGTAATTTGTTATCCACAATGCCTCAGAGCCAATTAAAAGTTACAAAGTAAAGTTAGAAGTAGAATCAATAGAGGAAATAAACAAGAGAAACGGACTCACAGACGACCCCACGATCGTAGCTACAGACTCATAATTTAAAATAACTGTGATTAAGGTGCTCAAGAAAATAGACGGCATCACGGGGAATTTCAAGAGGAAAAAAGGAACCAAGAAAGAGCACTCACAATTCACAGAACTAAAAATTCTGAAAGTTGAAATTAATAACTCAGTCAATGGATTCACCCATACAGTGGGCTGAGCAGAAAAAACGGTTAACAAGTTGAACGTGAGGGGAATGGAAGAAATCGAGGCTAAAAAAAGGAGAACAAAAAGGATGGAAAATGTAGACAAGAGCAAATTATATAGAATATGTAATTTAATACTATGTGTGTGTATCTATATATATATGAAGGGATAAAAAGGTCAACCCTGAGGGTGAGGGTCCTAGAACTGGAGGAGAGGGAGCAAGATTTGAAGAAATACTGGCTGAGGATTTTCCAAAATAGAAGAAAAACACCAAACTGTTGACTTAAGCAGCATGAAAAACCCTAAGAAGGGTACAAGAGAGCCACCTGTAAGCAGTGAAACCACTAATAACGAAAGAGAAAGAGAAAATATTAAACACACAACACATTACATTACCAAATTCAAGGGGAACAGGAAGATTGGCAGCTGGTTACTCAACAAGAACAAAGTCTTCTCTGAAAAGATGAAGGAAACAAACTTTGCAAGCTCAGAATTCTCTCTAATGATCTTCACAAATCAATCAAAATAAAGACATTTCTTAATAAACTCTGTTGTTAGTAGGCCTGTAGTAAAATAAATACCAAACAGAGGCGTCGGGTAGAAGGGAGATAATTCCAGATGGAAACACAGAAATACAGGAATGAATTGAAGCAGCAGAGAGCGTGGGTTATACAAGCAATGGTTGCTTTACCATGTATAGAAGTAAGATGACCACAACACCACAAAAAGCAGGGCAAGGATGAATGGAGTTTAAGTGTTCTGAAGTCCTGGCACTCACTGGGTGAAAATGCTGGTTTGCATTTGGCTTTAATAAACCAAGAATGGTATTGATCATCAATATCATGGACCGGAGTCAAATAACTAATAAGTGGGGAAAGGGAAAATATTGACCTAAAATACTTCATAATCTAATAGAAGGGAATAAAGAAGTGGGGGAAAAATGATCAAAACAGGTTGGACAAAGGGAAAACAAATGTGAAGGTGGTAGATCCAAGAAAAACCTTAATAATTACAATAAATACGGGTTGGTTGGCTAATACTTGAAAGGCAGAGATCGGCAGGCCATAGTGAAGCACAGGTACAGCTCGGGAGAGACAGACCCTAAATGTATGCAGAAAGGGTTATAGGACAGGGAAAGATACACCACACAAAACTAGCCCCCCAGAGCTGTACTAGTATCGGGAGTCTCGAAGGCAAGGTTTGCTGCTAAAGATAAATGCATAATGATTAAAAAGTCATTCATTAGGAATTTAGAATCATTGGTGTGTGCCATATCACTTCAAAATATAAAGAGCAAAAATCCACAGAACCACACGGGGCTGTAGATGAGCTTTAAGCACAGTGAGTGTCTGGACCGAGGTGTCACAACCTGAGACAACACGCAGAGGACCCGTCTGCAGCCAGGGTGTAAACATGACTTACTCACACAACAGTGTACCTTACAGGCAGACTCCTGTTCTTGGGTGCATGTGAATCTTTCCTGAAGTTGGCAATCTGTCCTCCAGGCCACCACAGGGCTTAAAATGCACCCCCACCTATCCTCTTCTGCTTATAGCCCGCCAGCACCTCTACTCTAGCAAAAGCAGAGTCCCAGGAAGAGTCTGCCAGGATCTAGGCCTGCACCAGCTGGGGCAGGACACCAAGACGGAGTCGTGAGCTCTACCCCCTATAGAAGGGGATCCGAAGCCTTCCCTGTAGATCACACGTGGTCACAAAACGTGGGCCCATCCCTATTGTTCAAAGTCTTGCCATTTCTTAGCTTGACTCAGAGAAAAAACTGAAAGTCACATGCTGACCCCAGAGCCCTGCGTGGTCCAGCCCTACATATCTGTGACCCTGCTTACTGCACAGCCTCTTCTCCCCCACCCCAGCCACACTGGGCCTGGCATGTCCCAGACACCCAGCACAGTCTACCCCCGACCTCTGCCCTCCTGGCTGCTCCTCCCTGCAGCGCTTTGCCCCAGCCACCTCCCTCAGCCACTGGGGGTCTTTTCTCAGCTCACACCCTGGCTGCCTGGCTCAGCCCTACAGCAGCCTGTGAGCTGCCCACCCCTCTGCTGCCCCTTCACAAGAACAGCAACAGAATCCCGCCTTCCTCTCCTGTCCACAGAAGTCTGTTGCTGTTCTTGTGAATCAGCTTCCAGAGATAGAGGGCGAGCTCCACGTAGGCAGCTCCTGCCTCTCTGTTCTCGGGAGCGTCCTCCTTGCTCCAGGAGCAGCGTGCCCAGTGTCAGGCAGGGCTGCAACCATGACCCTGATGGCAGGCTTTGATCTAGAAGCCTCTTAGTTCTTGGTCAGCTTTCCTTTAGTCAGGCAGGAGAACACTCTCTGTCTCTCAATGTCACTCTGTCTGCCTGTGTCACCGGACCCTGATCACAAGCTCTGGCACCTAGAGTCAGGATTGCAAGGATGGCCTCCTCCAACACCTCCATTTCAGAGGCGCGGACTCTGGCCTGATCCCAGAAGGCCCTGTATGCCCATTGTCCCCAGGTATCCCACTCACAGCTCAGGGTCCCCCCGACTGCCTTGGTGCAGCCAGCAGGCCCAGGGCTGGAGAATACTGGTGTTCTCAGAGGCAGGCAAACAGGCCAGTGTGAGGGTGTTCAGGTGTTCCAAATGGGAACAGAGATGGCAATTGCACCAAAGGAAAAGTGGCTGTGTGCTGTGAAGGCTTGGGCCACCCTGCTCTCCTATAAGATCAGACATCGCACCTGGGCAGGGGAAGCCTGCAGGCGGCTCATCCATGCTGGGGCCTCCTTGGACATCACAGCCCTACTCCCTATAGTACACCCCCTCTCGATATCAGCCCCAGAGGGAGATAATATCCTCCCCATTTACAGGTAAGGAAACTGAGCCTAGGGGAGAGGAAGGAATAAGTAAAGGTGATGGTTGCATGGCTAGTCAGGATGGCCAGAGGTCAGGAGCTGAGGGCCAGCGGGGTGTCCCACAGCAAGTCTGATCACTGCCCACCTGGCCCAGCCTCCATGACCCAAACCTCACATGTGTGCTCCTGGCACCTGAGCACCATGGGTGTTCCTCCTCCTTTGCCTGCTTGGTTCTTCACCCCCACCAGCCTTGAAGATTCGGATGTCCTACCCGGGCAGCCTCCCCCACCCGTAAGTCCCGGTCAGGGTCTTCCCATGACCCCCTCCCATGCATCACGCCACCTGGGTCCTTCTGTCTGTCTTTCCCTTTGCTCTTCACTGCCACCTGCCCAGTCACTCTGCCCAGCACTGGCCCCTGGCCCAGCACAAAGTGAGTCCTCAACAAATTCTTTTGGAACAAAAGCATCTTTTAAAATAAAATTTCTGCCAGGCATGGAGGCTCACACCTGTAATCCTAGCACTCTGGGAGGCTGAGGCAGGTGGATTGCTTGAATTCAGGAGTTCAAGACCAAACAGAGCAAGAGAGAAACCCTGTCTCTAACAATAGCCGGGCATTGTGGTGGACGCCTGTAGTCCCAGCTGCTTGGGAGGCTGAGGCAAGAGGATCACTGGAGCCCAAGAGTTTGAGGTTGCTGTGAGCTATGGTGCCATAGCACTCTACCAAGGGTGTGTCTCAAAAAACAAAAAAAGAAAAAAGAAATGTCTTTCTACTCCTGGAGTGCTAAATGAATCCAGCCATCTGCTTCTTGCTCACTCTCCACACGCGTGCAGAGGAGGTCCACGTTCGATTGTGATCACTTCCTCCTGGACAGCAGGGCCATTTTCCTTCTCAAGGAAATAGGTTGGGTTTGGTCTTGTCATCAATCTGGGTTTGGGCGAAGTGCCCCTTCAGTCCCAGGCTGCTGCCAACACGCACTTCCTCATGCTTTCTAGGAGTCAGCTCAGAGATCCGGAACGTGGGCCTGTGCCCGGCCCTGGAGAGGGGTCTCAGCCCTGACCCTATGCTCTGGGCACCCGGAATGGGGAAGGGACTTGCCCAAGCCACCCACCTGGCCAGAAACAGAATGTGGTTGGAAACTGCACCTCCAGCCCCCACCCTGCACCTTGCCAGTAAACGGCACCCTCTCCTTGAGCTCAGCATGACACGTGGTGATTTACCCAGCTGTTGGAATAGGGAAATGAACATAATCTCTTGTGAAGAAGAGTTTTCCATTGCTAATAGTTTTTTAATTAAAGGAGTTACTAGACATATTGAAAGTAAGGCCTAGGAGGAGAACTGTTGAGAATCTCTTTTGACAAGCTTCTCGGAGAGGGGGACAGAAGACCACCCCGCGGACTATCACACTGGGGGAGAGTGTGCCACACGGTGGCCGCACGGGGGATGGCAGGCCAGGCCTCCCGGAAAGAAGGCAAGGAAAGAACAAAGTGCAGATGAAACAGCCCGGCAAAGGACTTACAAAGAAAAAAGCCTCCCACGGAATCCCCTACTGGTTCCTCTTCAATTATCTCTTGCTGTGGCTTTCTCCCTGTATATCTGTGCGTGCGTGAATGCGAGTGTGCCTGGGGTAGAGAGACAGCACAGACACAGCCACGGATCAGAGCGGGCAGGGACAGCCAGAGAGCGCTGGCAGGCGGGGCTGCGGCGTGCTGGTGGGGGCCGTGCTCCTGTGTCCTCCCAAATCCCGGGAATTACACGCCTCACCCGCTCAGGCTCCCCCTCCTTCACCATGACCCTAGGCTCTCGACAGTGCCTCTCTGAGCCTCAGTTTCTTTCTCAGTAAAATAAGTCCTGGAGTCTCCACCCAGCCGAGGTTATCACAAGGAGCAGGAAAAGCAGACGTTGGATGTATTTTAATCACAGCACCAGAATCTTTTAAATCGGTGTCCCTTATGAGGAATACTCAAGTTACTGCTAGTGGTTGTTTTCAGAAACAGTGCCCTGTCCCTTGGTTGTGTTGGTGGCCATTTGACTCTACATAAGTGAAAAAAGTGCACAGAACCAGACATGCACACACAGAGTGTCGTGCAAAACTGGAGGAATCTGGAAGGGTGGCTGGACGGCACCCTGATGTGTTGGCGCTTGGTTGCTTCTTTTCGCTAGTTCTGGAAAAGTTTAACACTGGGGCTGGAGGAAGGGTCTGCGGTGTCTCCGACTCACTTATCACCACAGCACGTGCGTCTACTGTTACCTCAACTGAGATGGAAGCTGCCGAGGCCAACATCACGACAGTACGTGCTAAGTGTGCAGCTGTGTCTCAGACTCCGCATGTTTCCTGGAAGGTTTCTCAGGAGAGAATAATTCTCAGGGCCAGCACTGGGAGCCGTGTCTGGGCGCTCAGGACCACAGCACACTGCGAAAGTTCTGCTTTCTCTCTGGGAAGCCAACCTCTCTACACCCTTCTTGGCCGCAGTCTCCCCGCAACTTTTGCAGACGTGAGTGGTGTGGGCTCTCAGACCCAACACAAGTCCATAGCTCCACTTCCCCACCTGTAACAGAGACATTGTCTCAAAGGGTTCCTTGAAGAATATGGCAGGGTTCCAAGACTTGCTCAGTTATGGAAACCACTGAGGCAGCATGTGAAAATGTGGACCCCTGGACCGCACAGGAGGCTCAGGGGTCAGCTGCTAGAGGAGGGGCAGAGATACTGAGAACTCACACCATGCCCATATGTCCACCACTCCACCCCACACGCCCCTTCTGCTGTTCCCCATATGTGCGACAGGCTTGGCCTCCAAGAACCCTACATTCTACCCAGGCCACACCCAGATGAAGGTCATTCACTGCTCCCACAGTGGAGACATAAGAAGTCCTTCCAGGAAGGTCAGGTGCTGGCTGCTGCTCTTCCCAGGGAGACTGCAGGACTGGGTCCAGTGCTACTGGTAGGTTCTCTGGCCAGCCACGCTGGAGGTCAATGTTTGGTCTGTGGCTGAGGTCGGTAAATTACTCAACCTGTGGGCCAAATCATGCCCATCACCTCTCTTTGTAAATAAAGTTTTATTGGAACACAGCCATGTCCATTTACAGCTGCTTTTTCTTCTTTTTCTTTTCTTTTTTTTTTTTTTGTGTGTGTGTGACAGGGTCTCAATATGCTGCTGCCCAAGCTGGCTTCAAATTCTAAAGCTGGAGCAATCCTCCTCCCTTGGCCTCCAGAATAGCTGGGGGTATAGGTGTGCACCACTGTATACAGCTTGTGGCAGCTTTTATTCTACAACAGCAGTGCTGAGACAGAGATGGTATGGTTCCCAAAGCCATTTATTCTCAGGCCCTTCACAGAATAGTTTTGCCAACCCCTGAAGCAAGGTCATGGCAATTCAATCCTGCACAGAATTAATGAGATGTGAGGGTATCTGGGGACACTTTCTCACCTGATCAGTAAGAAGAGCCCCCTTGGCCACAGGTCACTCTTGCTTGCTGTTTGGTCACCATGGTGTGAGGATGAGGTGGATGGAATAGGGGCAGCCTTTCTGGGACCAGGAGGAGAGACATAGTGGCTACACTTAGGATCAGAGGGACAGATCCCCATAATAGCATAGAGTGCAGTAGGCCACCTTGAGACCACCCGTTTGACCAAACTGCAGAAGTCCTGTGAAGAAGGTAAGACACGTTCTGAAATGTACAGCCTATTATTAAATGGGTGTGTTGTTACCGATTCCTTGCTGCATAAGTTCCCTCACTTAATGATGATAGTAATAACCCATTACCACAGTGCCTATCTGGCTGACGATGGAGCACCATTCTGGGAGAGATTGGCTGCTATTAGCCCCATTTTCCAGTTATGCAAACTGAGTCTCAGAGATTTTCAGTCAGTGAATTCATTTTTGTGTGTGTGTGTGTAACAGGACTTTTTTAAGTCCTATTGTGTGCCCAATGCTGGTGGTGATTATGTTATATTATTCTGCTCAGGCCGCCATGACAAAGTAACACAGACTGGGCAGCTTATACAAACAGCAGGTATTTATTTCCTCACATTTCCAGAGGCTAAAAGTCCAAGATCAAGATGCCAGCCAATTCGGTTCCTGGAGAGAGCTCTTTCTGGTTGTGAACTGCTGCCTTTTTGCTGTGTCTTCACAAGGTGGAGGGAAAAAGAGAGAGAGTGCGCTCTGGTGCCTGCCCCTCCTCTTGTGAAGGCTTTAATCCTATCATGAGGACCTCACCCCAGGACCTCAGTTAAACTTAATTCTCTCCTGAAAGCCCTATCTCCAAATACAGTCACGTGGAGGTTTAGAGCTTCAACTTAATGAATTTCAGGGGGGCACAATTCAGTCCAAAGAGGAGACACAGCATCAGAGTGCAGAGATGACCAAGGAGATGAGGCCTCGCCTCCTCAGGAACTGACATCCTGAGGATGAGGACTCACCCACATTCACACAGAGAGAAAGATTCCAAGTCTAATTCCAAGTTCCAGTTTCTTCTTATGATACCACATTGTCATCCCACAGGACTCTCAGAGTCCTGTTTGACCCTAAGAGGGAGGCAAGCCAAAGTTTATTATGGTCCTGTGTAGATAATACAGATGAGGACATTTTGGGCCCCTTCTTTAGACCCAGAGTGGAATTCAATTCATCCATCTATCCATTTACCCACCCATTCATATACCTACCCTTCTCTCCTCTTACCCCATCCACACACTCACCTATCTACCCACTCATCCACCCACCCACCAACCCATCATCCATTCATTCATCCAACTACCCATCCATCCACCCAACCCACCCATCCATCCACTCATCCATCTACCCACTCACCCATTGATCTCTCAATTCACCTGCCCATCCACCTACCCACCCACTCATCCATTCATCAATCTATTCATCCATCCACCTACCCACCCATCCATCTATCCATCCATCCTCCTACCCACTCACCTATCCATCAATCCTCCTACCCAACAGTCTACGTATCCACCCACCCACCCACTTACCCAGCCACTCACCTATCCACCTATTCACCCATCTATTCACCAATCCACTGATTTATTCAACTGAGATTCCCTGAGCAACCACCAAGGTCAAGACCCTCTCCTCCTTCACCAAGTTAATGTCCATTCTAAGAATCTCTATTTGATGCTCTCCAGAGGCCTAATGGAGACACTAGGCATCTGGGCCTCACATACTATCGTACTGTTGGTGACAACGGTAGTTGCCAAGGGCCTGAAGAGCCACCCTGGGAGCTCTTCCCATCCTGGAGCACCTTTGTCTCCATCCCATACCATATGGGGGATTCCCAGCACCCCCTGTTTCTCCTGGAGCCCAGGGAGCCAGAGGAGCCACCACACAGAAAGGCTGCTGAGAGTGCCTTTTCTTCCTGCCATGGCTCCATCTGCTGGGGCTTGAAAAACAATCTTCCATACAGGATGGCCCAGCCAAACTCAAAATGGAAAACAGACCCTCAGCAGCTACAGAGCAGCTGGCCCAGACAGCCTGGGATCAAAGGCAGGCTGGGCTATCCGTGAGCCCCAGCACGGTGTCTGGTTATCAAATTTGCACTTGGCAGTGTCTGTCCTGCTCACCGTCCTAGGGGGAGAAAGATCCAGCCCAGCCCAGGTAGCACCAGTGCACAGCAGCTGGAATGAGGGCCCAGGATGGGGTCCCACTGCTGTTCCTGCCTCCTGAACCGGCCTTGCTGCAGGGGCCCCACTTGCCTAGTGCCCACCACACATCCAGCACTTCACCCACAGCGGTGTAGTCTGCACAGCTGTTGTGGCAAGCAGGTGCCAACTAACACCCCTGCCTCAACCATCATGAACCTGTGGCTGGCAGGTGGCAGAGCTGGGGCTCGGGCCTCTGAAGGTAGCACCCTTTCAGGTCCCAGGTGGTACTTTGTGGTTGGAGGGCTAGAGCCAGGAGCTGGGGGAATCTGGGCACCCAGGAGTAGAAGGGCCCCTGGGGAGAATCAAATAGTGTTCTCTAGCTGGTGGGGATAACGCAAAGGCGACAAAGAAGGAGCAGATAGACAGCCAGGTGTGCTCACCCACAAGAGCTCTCTGTATTGGTTAGCTTTTGCTGAGTAACAAACCACCCCAAACTCAGTGGTATGTGACAATGCCCATTTATTGCTCAAGTGCCTCTGGGGAGCCAGAGACTGCCCCGTGGCTGAGCAAGGACTCTGCTAATCTTAGCCAGCCTTCACGGAGGCAGCTGGGGGTGCATGACTCTGCACTGTGGGCTCACACCCTGCAGCAGGCTGGCTTGGGCACACGTGCACAGGGAAGACAGAGGCACCAGCAAGCACATGGACGCACACTGGGCTTCTGGGGGCCAAGACTCACAGCTGGCACTGTTCGCTTCCACCTCACTCTGTTGGCGAAAGAAAGTCACAGGGCTGAGCAGAGCCGGAGTGGAAGAGCACCGTTGGGTTACATGGCCAAGGCAGTGGGAGAAGTATGGGCAGTGGATCTGAGACTGCACCCGCTGCAGGTGCTGTTGTCCTCAGCCCCTGCCAGGCTCCCAGTCTCGCCACTGCCCACTTGACTTTGGCCAGGATGCTCCAGCCACCACCTTACTTCCCCCTTGTCAGTACATCGCAGGGCCCACGTGTCCATGCACAGGGGTGTCCAGCTGGTGCTGTCCCTTGCTCCCCTGCAGTGTCCCCAGCCCTCCACAGCGGTGTGGTCATTCTCCCTTGTGCTCCCTGCTCCCTTGCACAGCAGCTCAGGTTGCCACCACGGCTCAGGGCTTCCCTGCCGCCAGCAGGGCTGGGCTCGGTAATCACCCGCTGACCGGTGTGGTGATAGCTACAGCAGCAAGACTGATGGTGGTGCCGTGGGCTGCGCCCTGCCCGGAGCCCGGCCTCGTCCATTATCGGCCAAGGGCTCTTGTCATCACACTCCAGGCGTAAATCGGAATCAAATGTGGTGCCCGGTAAGGCAAAGACACTCCATTTCACATTTGCACAAAAGCTGGAGGGGGCAAAGCTCTCTTCTGTCAACTTGAAAGGAAGAAGAGGCGGCTAGGAAGGAAAGAAGCTGAGATAATTCTTTAAAACTTTGTTTTTCATTTTCCCGTCCTGGCTCCTTGGGCTCCAAGAGAGAACAAGGCCAAATCCCACAAGAAAGACGGCCCTGGTCGGAGCCTAAGCAAAGCCACGTGTCTTTGGAGTTCTTCAGATGTCTTAAAATGTTTTTCAAATGTCTGGGCCCCCAAAACCCTCAAATATGCTTGCTGGAGAACACCTCCCCATGGAGGTGGGAGGGTCTGTTGTTTCTAAAAAGGAAGCAGCTCTGGCCACAGGCCTTTGATAGGGACTCGCAGAGGCGGACAGTATTGAAGTGCAGCCTTCAGACACTTCATTCATTTAACTCAGCTTAATCCCTCCAGTTACCTGTGTGGAAAGCTCACTCCACCTTATTTCAGAGACGGCAAGGGAGGCTCCCCGCAGGGGTGTCTTTGGCTCCACACCCCACAGCTGGAAGAGCAGCTGATTCAACCCAGGTGCCTGTGGGCCAAAGCTGGCGCTTCCCACCACCCCGCACGGCTTCTCTGGAAGGCCAGGCTTTTTTCACCCAAAGGATTCGTCCGGCCTGTGCTCACACAGCCCAGAGAAAGGCTGCTTCCCACTCACAGGATCTTTCTGCCCCCCCCCCATACATGCACACACATGCATACACCCAAGCAGGCGCACACAAACGCACCCATGCAGAGGGGAAAGTTACTTGCTCACATTCCGCTTCATGTGGGGAAGTTAGGCGGATTCTCCTATGTTTATTTAAGGTCTAATGATCATGGAGTGACTTGAGGTCATTTCATCCAAGTCGAGCTTGAATTTTTCTCAACTGAACATTCGCTTCTCTTTGTCCCTTACTCTGCCTGGGCCTGTGAGGCTGGCTGCATGGTTTGGTCACTGGACTTCTGAGACCTGCACTTTGCCAGTAGGGAGCCTGAGTGGAGATCAGAGGGAGAGAGAAGGGTGAGGTCGGGGTCCTTGGGGCCCTGGTTCTTCCCTACAAGGTTGCCTTGAGCTGGGGCATCCTCTGAGTTCTTCCTTCTCGCTCCTCTCTCTGTCTGCCTCTCCCTGACTCCCTCTTCTCCCTGGGCCTCTCTCCCTCCCTCTCTCCCACTCTTCTCTTTCTCCCTGTCCTTCTGCCCTTATATCTCCCCCACCCTGTGTCTCTGTCTGTGTCTGCCTCTGTTCTACCATCAGGACTTGAGGTGGTAACAGCTCTGCTGCTAAACCCAGGTGCTAAATCCTCCCTTAAGTTCCCTCCACAGAAACTTCCAAATTACATCCTCCTCTAGCTGCCCTGTTGTAAGTGTGCCATTGGACACGGCTGGGGCCCTCAGTAATGCCACCCTGGAGGGTGAGCAGAGAGCCCTGGCCTGGTGGGCTGCACTGATGGAGACCAAGTGCCCGTCAGACACAGATGCACCATGCCTTGGCTAGGACCTGCTGTGAACCCAAATCAGCCAGTGCTCTGCATCTGTTGCCACAACCACCAATTGATCACCCTCAGTGTCTATTAATTAAACAGATGAAGGAATACATGCCTGGGCATTTTCTAGCCTTGCCAGGTTAAGGGCCACCAGGTTGAGACAGGAGGCTGGACCAAGGTGCAGAGCAAACCTGAGCAGGTAAGGAAACCATGGCAGGAAATAGACTCTGCCCTGGGACTAAAGGCAGAGGCCAGGGTGGAAATCCCAGCTCTGCCTGCACCAGCTGCATGGTCCTGAGAGGCGTCTGATTTTCTCTGCGTTTCAGCTTCTTTACCTGCACCACAGAATGGAGAAATCTGTATAATCTTTCTCCGGTATCAGGACGTTGTACAGATCAGACAAGAAAGTGGTTGGTAGACAGTCAAATCTCTCACAAGATAATTATTGACGTCATTGTCCGTGATCATCAGTGGCTGACCTGGAATTCTGGTTCTCTTAATCTTTCCAAATACGATTAAGAACTCACAGGAACCACTGGTCTAGAACCCATCAATTGCCCCAACCACAGTGTGCTTCCTACACCATTAATTTGTAGAAGACTTAGAACTAAACGAGAGAATGAAAACTATAAAACTTCTAGAAGAAAACAATGGGAGAGATAGAATAAACTTTGGATAAAAAAATTCTATTTTTTTTTTTTTTTGAGACAGGGTCTTGCTCTGTCTCCTAGAGCACAGCAGCTTCATCATAGCTCACTACAACCTCAAACTCATGGGCTCAAGTGATCCGTGATTCTCTTGCCTCAGACTTCCATGAGGCTAGGACTACAGGTGCCTGCCACAACACACAGCTAATTTTTTGTAGAGGCAAGGTTGTTCGGACTGGTCTCAGACTCCTGACCTCAACCAATCCTCCCGCCTCAATCTCCCAAAGTACTGGGATTACAGGTGTGAGCCACCACATCCAGCTACAAATCCTTAATGAACACAAACTATAAAGAAAAAGATTGATGAATTGGACTTCACAAAAGTTAGAAACTTTGCTTTGCCAAAAAAAGCTTTTAAAGAAAAAGAAAAGTCATAGACCAGGAGAAAATACTTTTAAAACACACTTGGTAAAGAACTTTTTTCCAGAATATATATTTTTAAAAACTTGGACAAATCAATAAGAAGATAACTAAATTTAAAAATTGGGCAAGAGATTTGAATAAATACTTAGCTGAGGAAAATACGTTATTAGCCAACAAGTGCATGGAAAGAATCCCAACATCATCAGTCTTTGGAAAAGTGCGAGTTAAAACCACAAGGAGATCCCAGCATATTCCCACAATAATGGTTAAAATGTAAAAACAAAACTGAAAATACAGAATATTGATGAGGATTTGGAACAATTGGAATTCCCTTACCCTGCTAGAGGCACTGTAGGAAACTGGAACTCTTTGGAGACCAGCTTGGCCGTTTCTTATACATTTAAAAAGTTCCTCACTATGTGATCCAGCAATTACACATAAAATTATACATTCGCACAAATGTTCGCAACAGTGTCCTCCAGTAGTGGCCAATTAGGTTTTTGGTTTAATCTTTAGAGACTCGTGGATTTGACCATATTCGATGCACCTCAGACTACTACAGTTATGACACGCATTTCCTGAGGGAGGCTAAAATTATCCATGTTCAGTGGGGGTGGGGGCTGCTAAGGTTGGCTTCTCGGTCTTATTTTCCACATTGCGTTATGTTTAGTAAAATACATATGACATAAAATTTACCATTTTAACCATTTTCTTTTCTTTTTTAGACAGAGTCTTGTTCTGTTGTCTATATTAGAGTGCCATGGCCTCATCCTAGCTCACAGCAACCTCAAACTTCTGAGCTCAAGGATCCTCTTGCCTCAGCCTCCAAAATAGCTGGAACGACCCACGTACATCACCATGCCTGGCTCATTTTTCTATTTTTAGTAGAGATCAGGTCTTGCTTTGCACAGGCTGGACTCCAACTCCTGACCTCAAGCGATCCTCCTACCTCAGGCTCCCAGAGTGCTAGGATTACGGGAGTAAGTCACCAAACCACACTGTTTTAATCATTGTCAAGTCCCTTCCACCAGTCTGGGGACAAGTAAAGAAGTGGCTGGGGGCGGGCTCTGCTCAGCAGGGGGTCTCTCCCTCAACCAGGAGAGAGACTTGTGGGTTGAGAGCCGGCCAGTGAGGGGAGTGGTAGGGTGATATAGAGAAGGTTCCAGACAAAGCTGACAGGAAGTGCAAGCTCCCAGAAATAAGAAAAAATGACTATGTGAGTTCAGTGCCAAGAGAAAAGAGGAGAGGATACCCCGTGAGGGAGGAGACACTGCCGGAGCACGGAGCTGGGCTGGCGAGAGGGGGAAGACTTTGCATCTTACCCCCAATCCCTTGGGAGCCATTGGATGCTAAACAGTGGGGACAAGATCTGACTTGTGTTGTAGCATTTCTTCCTTACCGAGTGGGTTGTAGGGGAGTGAGAACAGGAGGCTGCAGTAATTACCCAGGAGGCAAGCCCTCACCTGACAGGGGAGGGCAGCTGTGCTCAGGAAGAGACAGTGATCTCCACTGTGGACCCCACCGCACCTCTGTCAGGCATCTGCCACTTTTCCCAAGGTCATAGACGAGGCATTTAAGGTTTATGAAGGACGTGACTGTTCAAGAGGTCATTGATGGGACCAAATCTGAAAGCCTTGATGTGGGAGTGCTATTGTACATGTTCAATGTGTTTGGTGGAGATTATTTGGCATGCAAGGTTTGACCTTCTGACTCAAAACTTATATTAACCCTTACATAGGACTTTGCTGTTTCCCAAGTGCTTTCACATGTATTATTATATTTTATCTTCTGGCAGTCCTTCAATCAACCCAGGCAATTATTCCTGCTTTACAGGAAAAGAAACGGAGGCTCGAGGAGTCTGCTAGGATCAGCCACACGATTCCCAGTGAAAATAGGCCTTCAGGTTAAGAGTGAACACTAAAAATCTTAAAAATAGGCAAGTGGCAACTAGTAAAGAGAATCTATAGTTCTTCAGCAGCCTCTATGGATGGGACTGAGCCTGGGACATAGCAGGCACAAGGCAACTATTTTTGAACAGCCAAGGTCAGGGTGCCTGGATACGTGACCCCTGAATACCTCCCTCAGCTCTAGAGCCCTTCTGCTCAGAGGACATCCCCCTACCTGCCCCCTTGTGTCCATCCATGTAACTTTGAGCTCCTTGAAGGCAAGGCCAAATCTAATTTGTTTCTTTATTTTTTGCACTACCTAACACAGTAACACTGGCTGGCACCAGTGAATGAATGTTGATGAATAAGTGCTAGCCAAGTGACATGAGCATTTATAAATGTCACTGAGTCAGGCAAGAAACCAGGAAAGGCCTAATGGACCAGTTAGGACAGAGATGGGGTCAGCCTTTGGGGAGGTAAGTGCCTGGCTGGCTGAGAGGCAACCACAGTCAGCACCCAGGACAGCTCCCAGTGCCTGCTGGCTCTCCCTCAGTCATCATTTCCTGGGGGAGGGGTTACCGGGATCCAGCAGACAGTAACTTTGTATTTTTTTTCCAAGGATGTGGGATTCAGATGGTAAGTTTGAACCCCCTGGCCTGGTGGTGGGAGAGCAAGTGGACAGGGAGATGACCAGG
Source organism: Nycticebus coucang (assembly GCF_027406575.1). NCBI lineage: Eukaryota > Metazoa > Chordata > Mammalia > Primates > Lorisidae > Nycticebus > Nycticebus coucang. Next base: position 85,437,307 of record NC_069796.1, read on the forward strand.
GAACCTGAGGATAGCAGTGCAGAGAGGGACGTAGAGGTTACTTTACGGACATGGTAGCTGAGCACTGGGACAGCAGTGCCAGACCCCAGCCCAGGCAGGGGCTGTCCTCACTGGCCCTGCCCTGTGGGGCACTAGGCTCAATTTCACACCTAGCCTTAGGAGCAGTGCCCCAGGTCTATTGTAGAAAAAGCTCTGGGAGAATCTGGAAGGCTGAGGCTGCCCCTGAATGACCTGATAGGTTTCTGTACTCTTCTTCTGACCATCCACTTGCAGAGGACAACCAGGATCCAAAGCTGGATGTGGACCAGGGGACTTGGGCCTGGGCTGTGAGACATCACAAGGGAAACACCATTCTGTTTGGCAGAAAGAAGAGGGGCTGTATGCTGAGGCTTGAGTTTGGCCCTGGGTTGCAACCCAGGCTCTCTCCTGTGCTGTGTGTCTCTGGGCTCATCCCCACTCTTTCTGTGCTGGGGACAGTCCATTACAGAACAGGCATAATCACACCCACTTCATCTTGTCAGGGGGTCTCCACCCGGCCCCCTGCAGGCCAGGCACACAGCTTCATCCATATGGGGCTCGCTCCTAGGGTTGTCTCCTCTCTCCCAGAAGAGCCTGGAAGAGAAAATCTCCACCCTCTTCTCTCCCAGGTGTGAGCTTTGTAAGTGTCTGCACTGTGGCACAGGAGGTGATAAGTTGTCCCCCTGCCCCCGACTGTCACACTATACCCTCTCTTCCCAGAAAAGCTTCTAAGTTTAGGCAAACATCATTTCTTTCTGATGAGAAAGATGATGTGAGTAACCAGAATAGCTAGCTAAGAGCAGGGGCGGGACAAGGGGCCCAGGTAGGAGCCAGGCAGAACCAGGAATAGCTAATTCTGCAGCGTTGCCTCACGATCAATTGCTGACAGGTTGTTCCGAGAATGGGTGGGCAAAGTGTTCTTTTAAACAAGCTCACTGTCTGTCTCTGCCCCTCCCCACAAGGGAAGCATTTCCCTCCCTCATGAGGCCTTGGTGGGAAGACAGCTGACATGGGTCTCCTGGGCCGCCCACCTGCCCATCAGGGTGAGGACTAAGATATTGTGTGTCCTTCCTGCTCTGGCCTCCTGGATTCTGAGTTTCCCCACTTCCCTGCTGGGGACAATGAAGAACCATGAGTGATTTGGAGGATAGTTGTCATTAATGGGGTGTGAGTCACATGCCTGGTGATATACACAATAGTTATCCTTCAGATGGGTTCCAGGACCCCCTTGGATACCAAAACCCATGGATGCCAAGGTCCCTGATATAAAATGGCACATTGTCACATGTAATCTGGACACATCCCCCTGTATACGTTAAATCACCCCTAGATTATATCCGTACTACCTACAGCAATGTAAAAGCTACACAGTCTTATACTGTGTATTTGTATTATGTTTCATGATTGTATTTTTTTCCCCAAATATTTTGATCCACTGCCGGTTAAAGCTGAGGATGTAAGACCCATAGATAGGAAGGGACAACTGTATTTTCATACTCCAGACAAACCCTGCAAGGAGATGATGTTGCTGCCATTTTGAGATGAGCCAACTGAGGCCCAGACAGTGAAACAGCTTCTTCCCTGAGTCCCGGCTGGACCTGGCAGAGCTGGGGGTTCAAGTCCAGGCTGCTCAACTCTGAAGCCAGCACTTCTCCCACTACACTGCCTGTTTTGTCTGTAGTAAGCATCTGCCAGGTTTGGGCAATGCAGAGTCAGGGATGCAGGCTGAGACAGCGCCTGTCTCAGAGGGCGGCAGGCACAGACAGACTGGGACTGGTTTTGGTGAGCATTAATGAGGGACTGGTTTTGGTGAGCATTAATGAGATCCATAAGGTAAGGACGGAGCTGGTGTGCTGATTGAATAGTGCCCCAAATCCATGTCTGCCCAAGACCTTAGAATGTAACCTTATTTGGGAGTAGGGTATTTGCAGATGCAATTAAGGCAAAGATCTAGAAATGAGACCATCCTGGATTAACCAGGTGCAGCCTAAATCCAGTGACTGGTGTTCTTATAAGAAGAGGAGGCCATGTGACCACAGAGGCAGAGGCTGGAGTGACTCTGCCACAAGCCAAGGGATGCCTAAAGCTACCAGAAGCTGGAAGAGGCGGGAAGGGGCCTCCTCTAGAGCTTCTGGAGGGAGTGATGCCCTGATTTTGGACTTCTGGACCTTAGAACTGTGAGAGACTCAATCTGTTTGTTTAATCCCATGGTTTAGGGACATTGTGTAGCGGGACTCGCATACACCTGGGGTAAGAGTCAGCAACAGATTCTAGTGGGGGGGAACTTGCTGGGCTGCCTCAGAGATTCCCTGGCCTGTATTGCTAACCTGGGAAGTGACAGCTGAGGTGTAATAGGGAGCCTCACCAGCTCTGGAGTCACTGGGAGTGTGGCTGGCAGTGAGACCAGACCCAGGCCCGTGGCAAAGAGCACAGCATTGCAGCATCTCCTGTTCCTCCTGAGGATACGCCCTCATCCATCCATCCCATGAAGAGGGAGCTATGTGTATCAGGTGCTGTAAGAAGCTCTGGCCACCAACGAGGAAGAAGACAGAGGCGGTGCAGCCCATGGGAGCCAGCAGATAATCCCAGGAACCATGCAAGACCTTCCCCACCATGAGCTGGTCACAGAGCTGGGAGAGAGGCAGACAGGGATCTGAATAAGGAACTAACCAGGGGGGCTGGAGGAAAGGGACCCAGACAGAGGGCAAGGCCAGGAGGCCAGAGGGAGCAACACAGCAAGCTGGAGGAACAAAACCAGGCCTGGGTGGCTGGAATGCAGACAGAGGCCAGAGACCACAACTACTCTGAGCTCCAGACCCCAGGGCCAGCTGCCCACTTGGCATCTGTATGTGGGTGCCCAACAGAAATCGTCACCCTCGGTGTCCGAAACTGACCTCCTGGGCTCTGTGGTCCTGCAGCCATGTCCTGCAGCCTCCCAGAGCACCCTCACTTGTCCTCATCTTCCCCACCCACAGCCAAGCTTCCAGTAAGTCCTGCTGGCTAAGCCTTCAAACTGCTCCCTGAGTCCTACCACCTCTCCCCCCAGCCCCCTCCCACTCCTCCCAGCTTTACCCACATACTTGCTTGGCCAGATCCCCCCAAAACCTCCTCCCTGGTCTCCCAGCTTCACCTCTGCACGTAGAGACCGCTCCGGACACAGCAGCCACAGCACCCTTTTCTCATCTGACTTCTCTCTGCTCCAGTGCCCGTAGCGACCGGCCATCGCACTTGGGAAAAGCCAGTGAAGACCTCTCTGCTGCCCACTCTGAACCAGCCCCTTGACCTCCTTTTTGTTGTCTTTCTCCTGCTAAATTGTAAGCTCTATGAGGGCTGAGATGTTTGTCCGTTTGGGGATGTATCCCCAGCACCTGCAGACGCTGGGTGCTTCAACACCTGGAGATTTCAGGAACCAGGAGTAGCTGGCCAATGTCTGACGAGGAGCAACTGGGGAGGTGGGTAGAAAGCAAAGACAGCCTGCTCCTCCCATCCCATGCCAAGCAGCTTCGTGCTCAGGGGCTTCTCATGGGTACCCGTCTCTGACGTGCAGCCATAGATGGTCTCCAAGGCAGATACTAAACAAGCGTGCATCAGAAAGACCCAGAAGTCTTGTTCAAACGCAGATCCCTGGGCCCCACCTCCACATTTCTGAGCCAGCAGATCTGGGGTAGGGCTGGGAAGTAGTTCTGTCATTGACTTCCCACCAGTATAGCATCATACGTCATCACTGCATACGCATCCGTCTGCTTCCATTAATTCCATTATTCCATTTAATTAGCTATCATTCGTCTATGCACCAATATCACATTCTCATTTTATTATAGATTTTTAAATAATCCTTACCATCTAGTAAGGTGAATTCCTCTCCTTGACACTTTCTTCTTCATGAGGATCTTGGCTACTTATGGTCCTTTACTGTTTTGTCTAAATTTTAGAATTAGCTTACTAAGCTTTGGGGGGTGTTTGGGGGGGGTTGCAGTTTTTTTGTTTGTTTGTTTTTGCAGTTTTTGGCCAGGGCTGGGTTTGAACCCGCTACCTCCGGCATACGGGGCCAGCGCCCTACTCCTTTAAGCCACAGGCGCCGCGCAACTTACCAAGCTTTGTTAAAAAAGATCTGATGGGGATTTGATCAGAATTGTATTGGGTCTATAGATTAGTTAGAGAATACTTGACCTTTTTGTTATATTGAATCTTCTTGTCTGTACATAAGCTATATCTCTCCAGTAATGTTTATTTTTTATAATTTTGTACCTAATGATCCTGCATATCTTTGGTTAGCTGTATCCCTAGATGCTTCATCGGTCACTATTATAAATGATGCCTTAATCGCATTTTCTAACTACTGCTGGAATAGGAATGCAATTTATATAAACAATTTTAGTTTATTGTTATGCCTGCTAATATGAACAAACTCATAATAATGTCTACAAACTAATAGAGTGTGTCATCAATTCTAATATAGTCTCTTAGATTTTTTCATTTCTTATGAAAAAATTACATCACAGAAAAATAATGATAATTCTATTTCTTCCTTCATGATTGTTACACTGCTTATTTATTATTTTTATCTGACTGCCTTGGCTGAGACAAGGTAAACAAATGTAAATGGAAGTTATGATAATAGGAAATTTGTTACATAAAACTAAGCTTCCAGGGGCTTCCTTTATTATTTGATCCCTGTTATGCTTGAAATATTAATAAAATTTCTTTGCTTGGTTTTTGTTGTATAGCTATTTCTCATCATGTTCCACAAGTTCCGTTCTAAGCTTCACTGCTAATACGGTGAATTTTTTATAAACAAGGGATTTCCACCATGAATTTTTATGAAGTTTTTTCAATCACTGTTAAGATGATCACAAAATTTTTCTCCCTTTATCTACCTATGTGGCAAATTATATTAACAACATTTCTAATGTCATAACAATATTGCATTCTTGGAATGAATACCGAATAAATCAAGGCTTATTACCTTTTATGCATCGTGCACTTTGGTTTGCTTTTATTTTTGGTTGGATTTTTACATCTATGTTCATGAGTGACGTTGCCTCAATTTACCTAACTTTTATATCAAAAATGAGCTGATACATGTTTCTTATTTTTCTATTCCCTCAAAACATTTGTGAAAGGTAAGAGTGATTTGCTCTTTGAATGTTAGATGATACTTACCTGTAAAACACAACCACTGTGTTTTCTTTCTGGGAAGATTTTAAATTACCGATTCCATTTCTCTAATGCTTGTGAGACCACATGCGTTTTCTGTTGCTTCTTAAGGCAGGTCTGGCATTTTATTCGTTCTAGATATCTGGGCAGCCACTTAACATTTTCTTACTCTGTGCTATAAAGTTGCTCGTAATTGTGTTTATTATTTCTGTTCTTATCCTCATGCCTTATTTTCTTTCGATTACTTAATTAATTTTAAGCTCTCTTCTAAGTGTCTAAGCTTATAATCATTTTTCTAAGAACTGCTATCGCTGCTCCCAAGAAGTTCTGACGTGCAGTATTTCTATCGTCGTTCTTTTCTAGTATTCTCTAATTTTTGTATCTTTTTTGACGTCTGAGCCAGTTATAAGTGCATTTTAAAGTTCTCCCACGTATGATGTTTTATTCATGTTAACTTACTTGCATTGCGGTCAGAGAATGTGGTCTCTTGGATGACCGTTCTTTGAGATTTATTGAGGTTTGCTTTATTTATGGCCTAGGATTATGTTTAAATAGATCCTCCATGGGCGCTTGAGAGGTGTATGAATTCTCCAGTTGTTGGGTGCAGCTTTCTTTTTTTTTTTTTTTTATTGTTGGGGATTCATTGAGGGTACAAGAAGCCAGGTTACACTGATTGCAATTGTTAGGTAAAGTCCCTCTTGCAATCATGTCTTGCCCCCATAAAGTGTGACACACACCAAGGCCCCACCCCCCTCCCTCCATCCCTCTTTCTGCTTTCCCCGGGTGCAGCTTTCTATATATGCTTATTAGATGAAGCTTGTTAATTGTGTTGTCTATACCAACATGATTTTATCTCCTTAATTCACTAGTCACTACAAATGTGTTTTAGCATATCCCTCTCTGATAGGATTTGTCTAACTTCTTTGTAGCTCTCCTTGTAGCCTGAAGAAGTTTGCTTATATATTTTGAAATTGTCATAGGGCATAAACAAGTTTTAAATAATAGTCAAATTGAGACTTTTATTTGAATTCAGGGCCTCTTGGCGTCTGTAGCGGTGTTTTCGCTGTCAGCCTATTTGGTGGATTTTATTATAACTGTACCAGCTTTTTTGACTAAAAGTTTCCTGTGGACTTTCTTTTTATTTTTCTTTCAATCTTTTCTGTCCTTATGTTAGAAATGTGTCTTTCATACACAAGATTTTTTTTTATCTCATCCTATCTTTATCTTTTTGCATTTACCCTTGCCTGATTATTTCAATGATTTTCTCTTCCCCATTCCATTTTTTTTTTTTCTTTTGGAGATTCAAGTTGAGGCCTGTTGAGTCTCTCCCTCTTTTTTCCACATTTGTTGACTTCTCTTTCATATTTTCTCTCTTTTTTTTTTTTTTTTTTGCAGTTTTTTGGCCAGGGGCTGGGTTTGAACCTGCCACCTCCAGTATATGGGGCCGGCGCCCTACTCCTTGAGCCACAGGCACTGCAGTTTTCTTTCTTTCTTAATTGTAGGTCACTACACAGAAACTGTTTAAAGCCTGAGTTTAAGTGTGTTCTCCTGAACAGACGTGCTTTCCCTCAGCATCCTGGAACCACTGTACACCTAACTTTCACCATTACTTTTCTTTGGAGTCGGGGGACGGACACACAGTTGTCATGGGGGTGAGGGGCTTACCTGTGTGCTGAGGAACTCTCAGTGGAGGTTTTTTCTGTTCTACTCAGAGCTCCCACCTTCCTTCTGTTTTTCTTCTTGCCCCTTTTCAGAAGTCCTATCTTACATAGGGGTCTCTGTCCTGACTTACGAACCACTTGGACCCTGAGTTTCTATCCTGCCCCTGAAGCTTGGCTCTGAGACCCTCGAGACAGGGACAGGTGTCCTCAGCAACCTCGCCCTCTGCACTTATTTACTTCCCAGGATTCGGTTTCCCATCATCTCTAGCCATCAAGGTTTCTCTTTCTTTTCTGCTAGCTCAGATACGGATTTTAAAAGACTCAACATGAAAGATGTAAAATAAGTGTAGAATGCTTTTTTATTTCATCCAACGTTTCAAGTTATTCTGAAAGGGGAGGTTTTCTCCAGATATCTACATGGTTATGTTACCAGAAGGGGGTCCTTGAATTTCAAAGACAAATCCCTTTATTCATTCACCAGAAAGCCTTTATTGAGCACCTTCTGTATATCAGGCTCTGTGCCAGGTGACATGCCCACCCAGAGGGCTTCCCAGTCCAGTGAGGATAAAGATAGAGCCCCAACAAAACCACAAGACTGGCCATGTGCCGCCAGGGCTGCAGCTTTGGTTAGGGTTAGGGTTGCAGCTCGAGGCCTTCAGCTGAACGGCATGAACGGCATGAAAAACCAGTGTCTGCCTCGGCCCATGTAAAGGACATTCCTGATCATGACTATGAATCTGTCGCTCCATCCTGGTGCTGCTTGCAGCCAAGTTTCAGAAGGAAGCAGTGCCCGGCTATGGAAGCAGGTGGGGGCAGGGGCAGTGGTGCAGGCGCGGAACCCTGAGTCACTTTCCAATTCCAATCTCATTATACTTAAGAAGATTTACGGACCCTTGTTAAGTGCGGCAATAATTGGATGGGCCTGAAGTCATTACCAACAATTAAGAAGCCGCCATTGATCCCACGAAATAGCAAGTGGGCAATTTAGGGCACTTGAGCTGGGTCCTCGTGGGAGGCCACCCCCCTCCCTGGGGACAGTCGGACACCACACCCTGCGGTGGACACACCACGCTGATGGAGCTGGGTGAGTCCACACTGGTTCTGGTTTGGGTGTGGCGGCATAGCTGGGCGGGCAGAGCACAGGATCAGAGGGATTCGTGACCTTGAGCAGCAGCCTGGTTCCTCCCTCTCCTGCAACAAGGGTGGTTGGGAAGACCGTAGAGGTCATGTGTGTGCCTGGAGCACAGCGGCCATGACATGTCGCCACTCTGGGTATATTTAAATGCATGACGGGCGGGAAGCTGCCTGGCAGCCCTACAGCAGGTTGCGGTGCGAGACCTCACGCTATGTTAACCTCAGTACGAACATGACCTGAAGCCTGGCCCAGGCAGAAATGAGCCCGAAGCTTCCAGGCTCCCTCCACTCTGACCAAGCAGCCGGGTCAGCGGCCTGACAGGGAAGATAAAGCCCCGGCCTCTGTGCTGGGCCACCAGGGGCTCGGCTCCAGGCTTAGTTAAACTGTTTTTATCTTCCATAAATCCTCCTAAGTTACTTTAAGGCTCATCAGACCTCCTCAATTGCCATTTAAGTGTTTTTTTCTGCACTAACTGCTTCTTGTTAAATAGTTTGACATTTATGCGTCTAGACTTCGGCTGTTTTGATATTGATTTGGCCCAGAATGATAATGCAGAAGGCAGCACTTGCTCTGCTGTCACTGGCAGCAGCCATATATCTCTGTGAAGTGGGCTGCTTTTTTTTTTTATTTCCCCATACTGGAACCCAAAGTGAAAGCCATGCAGGATTGAGAAAAGGTGGAACCTTCCCAAATGGACCCCCACCTCTTTGGGACTGGGAGGGATGGTTTAAAAGAGAAGCGATAGGCACAGCCCCAATGGGGGCTTCTGGACAGTTGCTGACCTGGTTCTCTCTGGAGGCTACAGATGCCAGAACACTTTGAATGGGGCGGGGGTAAGCCAACGGGGCTAATTTACAACCGCCTGGGCTTGCCAGGCCCTTTCACGCCTCTATACCTTGTCTCTGCTATTTTCTCTAACTAGAGTGAACTTCTTTCTTCTTTCTTGCAAACTCCTACTTATCCCTCAAGAACCCAAGCAGATTCTCCCTTCTCAGGAAGTCTTCCTCAACTTCCCAATGATACATGCAGGGATGAAGAATTGACCTTAGAGTCAGCCAGACTCTCCTTGCTAGTAGGCAGGTAAGAGAGAGTGTGTGATCTGCCCAAGGCCACACAGCCAGCCTGAGGTGCAGCTGGGCCTAGGAGCAGGCTCTTGCATTCCTGGCCCCACCTGTTTTCTAGTCTGCTCTCTGCACACCCTGCCCGGATTATATTAGGCCATGATAATTCTCATGATCCAAGCCACTGCTGCAGACGCCTCCAGGGAACTTGTGGGCAGAGACTGAAATCTCCGATCAATACCCAGGAACCACACGGAGCCACCTGGTGAGTCGCGGCTCCGGGAGGGCAAGGGAAGCCCAGGCGCCTCCATGGGCTGCCTCTGTCCCCTCCTCTCTTCCCACCTTCCCCTCTCATCCAGCAGCCTTTGTCCTATTTTATTTCTTTAGAAAGATTTTAAGAACACAAAAACATACGGAGGAAAAATCCCACCCGGGTCTCAATTCCCAGAACCAACAAATGTTCACATTTTATCCTTTTACTTTACATGTTTTGAAATGAAGAAAATCAAAGTCACAGATTAAATTTAAAAAGCTCCTGCCCCTGCCCCAAGGCCACGCCTACGTATTCCACATGCTGTGTCTCGTCAGTTTACTTTTTATTCTGCGCATACAGGCGTTTGTAAGTAACCTGTAGTATACATTGCGGGTCTAAAAATGTATGTGAAATGAACATTTTACTTGAACTGCCCTGCAGCATTTCAGACTCTGCTGCTTCATTCACCCTTTGCATGTGACGGACACGCAGGCTGTCGCTGGTCTTTCACCCTGATCAGCAAAGCTGGCACAGGCCCCTGCTCCACAAGTCGCTGTCTCTCCGCATGGACCCCAGGAGAGCCATGCCCACTGCCATGTCACTAAATTTGCCACATCCTGGGACATGGAAAGTCCCTCTCCAGGGTGGCTGGGCCACTTTCACTGATCTTTCTACACATTTGTACGTTCACTGGCTCTTTAGGCCTCCTGGTCTCTTTACTCCCTCTGTCCATTTTCTCCTGGGTCATTTGCCTTTGTCCCCACTGCGCTGCAGCCATGATCTGGGTGCTGTGTTCCGGGTATGACTCTCCTGTCTGCGCTCGAGGCTGCCGCCATCCGCTTCTGTCTACCACTTGACTTTTAATTTCATTTCTGTATCTTAGGTCCTACAGCACATTTTGACGTCATCACATCTATCACTCTTACGAGTTATTCTATGTGAGGACTGACTCCAAATGTTTCTACCCTGAAGCTGGCTTCATGTATTTTTTTCTAACAGTTTTGTCTTCCATGTTAAGATGCTTGATCCCTCTAGAAGTTTCATGGAAGATACGGACCTGATTTTGGCTAAAACAATTTTTACATTCCCAGGATAAATCTTGCTTTTCAATAATGTATTTGGTTATCACCTGCTGGATTTAATTTGCTAATTAGTCAAGATTTTATATGCATATGTATAGATTGGGCCTTAATTTGTCTGTCCTTGCACAAACTGCAGGTTTACAATCAGGTGGTGTCTTTTTTTTTTTTTTTTTTTTTTGCAGTGTTTGGCCAGAGCTCGGTTTGAACCCACCACCTCCGGCATGTCGGACCCGTGCCCTACTCCGTTGAGCCACAGGCGCTGCCCCAGGTTTATTGTCGGGGTACACCCACCCCATCACATGAGGCATCAGCTCTGTCTTTCCTCCCTGAGAGTCTGAGCAGGGTAGAGACACTCTACTCCTTGAAGGGGCCCTAAAACTCATGTGTAAAACACCTAGGGCTGTTTTTTCACGGTTGTAGATTTTCTATTTCCCCCTAAAAACTTTGTATGACATATGTTTTTTCCTAAAAAGAATCTATTTCTTCTATTTTCCAACTATAGGAGCAGGAAGTCTCTCACACTGATTCCTACACTGTCACAGTCCCTGCTTCATTTCCAGTCATGCCCGCTCCCTGCCGCCAGAATCACTTCTTACTAACCCTTCCTTCTGTGCTTAGGAAGTCTCGGTGAAAGTTTCTTTCATTAATATTCCGAGAGAATCAGATTTTGAACTTTGTTCTCATTTCTGCTTCTTTTGTTTTTTTCACTGTTTAATGGTCACAGTAAGTGACAGGACGGTGCAGTTGTTAATAACAAAGGCTCTGCCACCCCCCACTGTGTGACCCCCCAGCACACGTCTCCACCTGCCTGGCCTACTCCATAGAGTGAAGACAGCAGAACCACTTCATGGGTTGTGAGAGAGTAAACTGAAATGCGTAAAGAATTGTAAATATTCTTTCAAACTTAAAAAAAAAAAAAATAACTTAGCAAACTAAGACTGTAAGAGAGTTTCCTTAGTTTGAAGTATTTACTATTCATCAAATCTAGGCAAACAGGGTGCTGGAAGGTAAACTATTTTTAAAAGAATTCTTTTAAAAATCAGGAATAAGACAAGAATATCAAGTTGACAGATGGGAGGTGCCAGTCAGCTCAGTAAGACAAGAAAAAGAAAGAAATGAGACAACGATTGGAGGCAAAGAATCCAAATTATCATTATTTTCGGGTGACATGCTTGTTTTCTGTGGAAAACCTAAAATAATCTCTAGATAAATCATTAGGATCAGTAAGAGATTAACGAGGCTTCTGAATACGACATCAATACATTTTTTTAAATATGTTACTTTAAGCCAGCAGCAGTTAGAAAATCAAAGTTTTATAATATCAACGACAAATGTAAAACATCTAGCAGTCAATCTTTAGAAAGGATAAGAAAGAGCTCTGTAAAGAAAGCTATTAAAAGTTACTTACAGAAACCGTAGAAGACCTAAATAAATAGAGAAATATACCATATTCATGGAGATAATGACTCATGTGTTTAAAGATGTCAGCTCTCCCCAAATCAATCTATAGACTCGATATAATTTCCACTTCAGTGTGCACGAGTGTAACTTAGAAAGCTGACTTTAAAATGTCTATGGAAAAGCAAAAATCCAAGAACAGCCCAGACACTTCTGAAGGACACCAGGGTGGGGACTTGCCCTACCAGACACCAGAAAATCTTGTAAAGTTATCGTAAATCAAACCCTACTCCAAAGGATGTACCCCAGAGAACTGCACATCTGTATCCATAGAAACCTGGATACGAATGTTTCCAGCAGCTCTATTTACAAGAGCCAAAGCCTGGACACAGCCCAGATGGGCAGCAGCTGATGAACAGATGAACTGTGCTATATCCATGGGATGGAATATTCTTTGACCACAAAAAGGAGTAAATCACTGATAAATGCCACAATGGTGACTCTTGAAGCACATGACACAAAAAACCGTGTGTTGTATGACCCCACATGAAATACCCAGAATAGAGACAGAAAGTGGACTAGAGTTGCCAGGGGCCTGGGGGAAGGATTGCTAATGACTATGGGGTTTCTTTTGGGGTGATTAAAATGTTCTAAAATTGACTGTGGTGAGAGTTGGCCTCTGCTTGCCGCAGTTTGAGTGCCCACCCACCCTATCTGTACAGTCTGGGCCCCCTTGGGGCCTCTCCCTTCTGCCGGGACTGTCCCTGTAGGAATTTCAGGCCACAGGGACCAGTTTCCACCTCAGCCCCACCCTACCCTTTGTCCCACATGCTGAGCTGGGTCCCCGGTCTACAAGTCCTTCCCTTTCTTCCTGGAGGACTGTAGCTGGGAGCCTCTAGTGTCCTTTCCTGCCAAAAAACCACCCTCTGACACTTCTCTGATATGACTCGCCTGGCATTTTCTCCATCTTCCCAAGGCCCCCCTCAAGAAGTTGAGCTTGAAGAACTATAATCCTCCGATCTGGGTCACCCAATACAACCTCCCTTATCCTCTCTTTCTTTATTGCAATGGGAGCCCCATTTTGCTTAGCATGGAAATAGGCTTAGCTGAGAAAAAACTGCAATCCACACCTTCCCAGACTCCCTTGCAGCTAGGGAGGCCCAATGGCTGGCTCCCAGCTATGGAAGGTAGAGCAGGCTGCAGCAGAGCTTCCCAGAAACCTGGTTTTCCTAATAGATGGAGAAGGTTCTGCCTCTTCTCCCTTGTTACAGACCAAATTGTTTCCACAAAATTCCCAACCCCCAATACCTCAGAACATGATCTTACTTGGAGTTAGCACCTAAGGAGGTCAATAGGGGGGCTAACCCAGGACGATGGGTGCCTTTTAATAAGGGGAAATTTGGACACTAAAGCACAGAGGGAGAAATGCCACGTGGCGCTGAAGGCAGAGGCCAGGGTGATGTTTCTATAAGCCCCAGACCACCAAGGATTCCAGCACCACCAGGAGCTAGGGATAGGCCTGAGACAGGGTTTCCCTCAGAGCTTCCAGAAGAGCTAGCCCTGACCACACCTTGATCTTGGACTTGCAGCCTCCAGAACAGTGAGACAGTATATATTTTTTGCTCAAACTGCCCAGTCTAGTGTACTTTTTCACGATGACCTTGTCCCCTCACCTGCCAGGACCAAGGTAGTAGGCCACAGAGATGCCACCGTACGAACACAGCCACCAAGCCCCACACAAAGGGCGAAGGGAGGGAACAGAAACCTCTTCCCCTGCTGTGCCAGGGAGCTCCACGCCAGCGTGGGGCCATCTACCGTCCACAACTGTAGCCAGGTTCCTGCACACAATCTTCATGGGGACACCGGCTAAGGAGACCTGGGAAATTAGGCTGCCACCTGCCCCACCAGCAAGGGGACTTCTTACCTGTTACATCATGGTCTGTCTCCACCTCATGTATTCACTGCTGTGCCACTGGCCTCTTGGACAGGGATGGCACCTGTCCGAGACAGGTGGCAGGGATGGAGGAGGGGCAAGTGGGCAGCTGGCAGGGACCATAGCCTGCCCTTGGCTGGGGAATGGCCCTGGAAGAGGTCAGGCACTTCCTGGCTGACTCACACTCCCAATTGTGGCTTCCCCTAAGAATGCTGTTGCCTGAGAGTTCTGTAGAGGAGTGTGAGTCAGCCAGGAAGCGCCTGGCCTGGCTTCTGTTCCTTGTGTCTCTTGCTCTGCTGGTGAGATGTGTTGCTCTGGGCCAGGTCTGAGGGAGCCAGGCCACAGAGGTGGAGGCGGCAGGGGCAGAGCAGCCCCAACAGCCTGCTCAGATGGCCCTGCCTGCTTCACAGACAGCAGAATCCAAGGCACAGGGGGGTGAGGTCAAGGGAACCAGCAGGTGGAGACCCGGGATACTCTCCATTGCCTGACATCATCCCCTGGGGCCTGCGGGTGCTTCGGACCACAGAAACCACGGCCTTCTCAGCCAAAGACGGCTGAGGAGGCTCCAGGCAACCTGCCCGCAGGACCTGCACAGTGAGACACTGGGGCTGAGGCAGCCCCCTTTGCCCCCGGCCCACTCTTTGTCCACAGCTTCCCTTCCCTGGGCCTCCGCCCAGGACCAGACGTTCCCCCTGCAGGCTGCCCTGGAAAGAATTAGGCACCCCCTCCCACCGGCATCTTCCATGGAAGCTGGGTTTTATTTAAGTCTCTTTTTTGCTGAGTTGCCCTCTTGGGTGTGAATCCTCTGGATCTGGGAAGGCAGAAGTCTGCTTCCTATTTTAGTGGCGGTGGAGCTGGGTAGGAGGCAGGGGGCGTTCTGGTCAGTGGTCCTGAGGTATTCGCACTCGGCCTCCCAGCTGGGTGGGCAGCCAGCTTTGATGTCTGTGCTTTGCTGGGTGAGAAGGTGCCACGTCAGCAAGAGAACTGAAGTGGCGACTCCCAATGTAGTCATCTGAGTGGATGTCCTGGCCACAAAACACCCTCCTTCCTGGCCCTCTGCAGCCTCGTCCCAGGGCCAGCCCACGTGCTTTCTCTCAGACTGGCTGGGCTAGGCTGGACCCCAGGGCTGGTTCACTCAGTCCCAGAGCATTCTGGTGCCCAGCTGCGAGATCCTCCTGCCCACTCCTTCTTCTCTCAGCTCCCCGAGTCAGAGCCCTGAGCCAGTTCAGACCCTCTTTGGGGCAGACTGGGGTAGACAGTCACCGCTGCTCCCACCCCCCGTCTCTTCTTGTGTGGAAGGAGCCCTGCAGGTGCTGGGATGGTCACGAGCATTGTCCAACTCACATGTGACGCCATGTGCGATTGTGACACTGTGTGCGATCATGCCACAGAGACTGGTTACCATCATCCAAGCACCCTCCCATGTCAATCTCCCAGAGTCACCACAAGGGTTATGAAAAAAGGGGGTTCGTGATCAAACAAGCTGAGAGGCCACTGGATTGGAGTGAGCCGTTTCCTCACTGCAGGACTTCTTAGAGCCTTTAATGTGATAGCATGCACTTGTATCTTGTACTTCCAGGATAATCCCCCAGCTTCAAGACCACGGGGCCCTTCTGTTCTATGGACACTCAGAGGCCCCCACAGCACATCCTTCAGGAAGGCAGAGATAGAGGCCAGGCCAGTTGAGCCAACTCCACGTCCTTGGGAAGATGCTGGGGCCCTTCTGTTCTGTGGACACTCAGAGGCCCCACAGCACATCCTTCAGGAAGGCAGAGATAGAGGCCAGGCCAGTTGAGCCAACTCCACGTCCTTGGGAAGATGCTGGGGCCCTTCTGTTCTGTGGACACTCAGAGGCCCCACAGCACATCCTTCAGGAAGGCAGAGATAGAGGCCAGGCCAGTTGAGCCAGCTCCACATCCTTGGGAAGATGCTGGGGCCCTTCTGTTCTGTGGACACTCAGAGGCCCCCACCGCACATCCTTCAGGAAGGCAGAGATAGAGGCCAGGCCAGTTTAGCCAGCTCCACGTCCTCGGGAAGATGCTTCTCCTACCTATGCCCCTTCCTCCCAGCCTAGGCTGGCCATCCGCCCCAAGAGGGCGGAGCTTTTCACACGGAAGCACTGAGGCACCATCTCCATGAACGTCCTCCGCAGCAATCCCCCTGGAGAGCTTCTGTGCCTTTAAGATCCTCTCTGTGCCTCCTCTTCTGGGAAGCCCCCCTTGAATACCCTCCCCGCCCCAGGCAGGGGGGCTCATGCCCTCTTTTGCCCAGTGACTGCATTTCACTCTGGCATCTGTCACAGCACTTTTCACCCTGCCTGCCTGATGATCTACCACCAACCCCAATTTAGCTGTCACTGTGTCCTATCAGCATGGTGCCCAGAGCCACAGTGAATGCTGAGGAGTGTAGGCATGGAGGGACAGGCAGGTGTCCAGAGGAAGGGAGAAGCCCTCCCTCTGGGAAGGCCCATCTCATGTACCCAAGAGATGACAAGGTCACCCACATCCTCTAGTGCTCAGGCTCTGCCCCCATGAGACCTGGTTGGATGTTCCTTTGTAAAAATAGTGGAATGAATCTATGATCTCAAGCACGCTCCTTGTTCTGCTCATTTCTATTTTAAATCGGTCTCAGTTTTTCGGTGGCCACGCAGACTTGGGGTGGTAGCTTCTGTCTCACTCTCTCCATGATGAGACTCTGTAATGTTCAAAGAATAATCGGAGCAAAAACAGCAATAACAGTGAATAGTATCAACAGCCATTATTATAAGTAAGGCTAAGATATAAAGATGAGAAACTGAGAGTTAGGAGGGAAGGCCTTGGAATTCCACTGGAGCCAGTCCCCGCCTGCCACCGCCCAGGGAAGCGCAGCTGGTGGGCCTGACTGCCTTGGCCATGGCTGACTTCATGAATGAGGAACAGGACCCCAAGGCTAAGTGGCTTGACCAAGGCCCTCAACCATAAAACCGGGATAGACTTCCCCACCCCAGCTCTGTTTCCGGTCACAGCAGGGTCCTGAGGCTCTGACCACACTCAGGAAAGGGTGAGAGGCAATAAAACCCCAAAACTGTCGCCAATGGTTGGCATTGTCCAAAGAGCCCTATAAACTGGTGAGCTTCCTGTCATGGCCCTGCAGGC
This sequence comes from Nycticebus coucang, assembly GCF_027406575.1. Taxonomy (NCBI): domain Eukaryota; kingdom Metazoa; phylum Chordata; class Mammalia; order Primates; family Lorisidae; genus Nycticebus; species Nycticebus coucang. The sequence continues at coordinate 85,454,139 of NC_069796.1, forward strand.
CACCAGTCCAGGGCAAGGCATTGTGGACTCCAGCCCACAAGCCCCACTGCCCCACCCTTCAGTGGCCCTCCCCGGAACTGTGGCAGGTGGGGGACTGGAGCCGACAGGGCAGGCAAGAGCCAGCGGGGCCCAGCAGGCCCTCGGCAAGGGGCTGACGCTGATGTGCTCGGGCAGCCGAGAGCAGCAGCAGACAACTTTCTTGGCCTTTCTAAGTAATGAGTCCATCCGAGGGCTCCCCTTCCCCCAGACACAGCCAGGGAGCCCCGCTGGCCTGGGAGAAGCCAGTGGCCAGCCCATTGTCAGCCTGTCTGGGTTGCAAATATTTGACCCTGGTCCTCCCTAAACCTTTTCTCACACCTAAAGAGCAGACCTCTGACCTGGGCTTGGAGAACTCGATCAGTGCCTCCAGGGGTCTGTTTATTTTACGTATTAATTCTGGCAACATGGGCTTGGCCCCGAGACTGCCTGACCCCTGACTCTGGGCGATGGGAGCCGCCGCGCTTCCTGTTCAAACCTCTCTGCCATCAGCACTCACTCGGGGTGGCCTCATGGGTGAGCCAGGAGGGCCGTACCCAGCAGTACCATCCTTCCTGGCAGCTCCATGCATTCACGTCATATTCAAGGGCTGTCCGCTCTGGCCTGGTCTTGGGAGCTTGGCCGTAAGTACCTGCCATCAGGGAGTCTGCTCACACCTCTCACCTGGGGGCAAGCCTGGTGATTTCTGCCACGTAAGCCCACCATTAGGTTTAGGACAGAGTCCCCAACAAAATGTGCCTGACAACTTATCATTGCACCCCTGACACGGGGCACACAGGACATTCTCTGTAAACATCTACCAAATGCAGCTATTAACCACCACGTTCACTTACCAATTTCTCTTGGGCCTCAGCATGAGAACACTTTCCTCAGCATATATGATGCTTCAGAGCTGGCAGACGTTGTGACTCACACAACCGTCCTATTTCCATTGAAGTCCAGGCCCAAGTGTCCAGCACCCCTCAGGTGCTCGTCCGGTGCTCTGGCTGGTGTCCAGGCCATCTTTTTCCTCTGACCGCCCCTTGTTTTCCCTTTGCCTAAATTCCCTCGTTTATTAATTGCATCCTGCTCTGTTGTAGTAGCTCTCGAAGCTGTGTAGGACCTTTTGGGATAAGAATAAATTCTCACTGGGCAGCCAGATCTCCATTATAAACTTGGACTAAATAAATTCAGACAAGGGCTCCTGAAGCGTTACGCCCTCCTCCTCCTCCTCAGCTCCCCGGGGTGTCCTGTCGCACCATGGCGTTTTCTGCTGTGGTAGAGCCTGTCTGGGTCTGGTGATAATACTCCTGATTCATTAGGGATAACGCCCATTTGATAGATGGGGAAACTGAGTCCAGAGACATCAAGCTCCTTCTCTGGGTTGCCCAAAAAGGAAGTGTAGAGTTGGGATTTGAGCCAGCGTGGCCCTAGCCTGAGGCCTCCCTAGTATTCCTGGAAGCCAGGTTTGCCTCTCCAGCTCTTTGGGGACAGAGCACCACCCCAGTTTGTGGTTTGCTAAAAAACTGGTTTTTCTGAATGGGACTCCTGAGCCAGTAGAGGAGAGATAACTCCCTCCAGACCTCTCCCCAACAGGTCTCCAGCTCAGGCCCCCAACTCAGAAACAAGCTGGTATCATCCAACTCTAAACTGACTAGTCATCTTCTTCCCAGTTTGAACTATAATAAATGTTCACCATGGAGAATTTGAAAAATACTACAAATACAGAGAAACCGGATGAGCCTTGCCCTGTGATGACAGTCCAGACACAAGCGCCAGCACCCTCCGCTAAGCGCCCCTCCTCTGCAGTGCCCGGCCCCACTGTGTGAGCACCGAGAAGGCGCTTCGGCACTGAACTACTCCTGCCGTGCCTTCTGGCGGCAGCTCCCTGCATCCTGCAGCCCCAGCCTGCTGGGAGTAACCAGACTTGCCACTCAGGTGACACTGGCTGAGACCCAAATGCCAGCTGTGCTTGACCTCAACACTGCTACTTGCTGTCCCCTCTTGTGAACCATAAGTTGTTGGGTTGTTTTAATTATTTCTTGATGATATTTGCCAAACAACGCCTTGCCCTTCCTCTCTGGCAGCTGCTGTCCCTTGGTGTCTGATTTCCTCATTTCCATAGCATCGCCAGGTCCCTCACACAGATATTCTACAAGCACGCACCCTGTGAGCTTCTCAGCAGACACACAGAAAGAGGCTTTGCAGAGCACAGCTCCAAGCCTAGGTCTCTGGGGACGCGGGAGGGTTTACCTGGGCAGATGCTGGCCAATGGTAGGTGGGCCCCGCCAGCCTGCCAGATCTGGCCCTTCCTTAAACCCGGCCAGCCCCATCCTCTAACAAGGCAGCCGCCTCCCAGCCACAGCCCATTTCCACGTATAAATCAATTTGTCTCCACTGAGGGGAGAGAATTGCAAAGCAAACAAATTATGCCCGCCCCATTGAGCCTCAGGCACTCCGGGGCCCAGGCTTAGAGCGTCGGAAGGGATTTTTTTCCCTCCACTTCTTTCAGAAAATGACCACCCCGGGGGAGAAACATAATGCTCTTTATCTCCTGAGGAATAACTCCCAAATTCATCTTCCTTCAAAGCATCCCCCTAAGCCAAAGTTACACAGGGATCTCTCCATTATGTGATAGGGTCTGTATTAGTTTCCCACCATTGCCCTAACAAAGTCCCACAAATTGCCCTAAATAACAGACATTTATTTTCTTGCAGTTCTGGAGGCCAGAGTTGGAGATCAGGTGTCAGCAGGGCTGTGCCCCCTGGTGGCTCTGAAGGGGAATCCCGTGGCATGTGCCTTCCAGATTCTGGCGGTGGTCACCAGGCCTTGGCATTCATCGGCTTGTGGGTTCATCACTCCAATCCCTGCCTCCACCGTCATGCACCATGAGTCTAGCATCGTTTCTCTCATTACAGTGATTTTTCAACCAATGTGCTGTGAGAGCAATGTGAACTTAGGTGTGCTGAGAAAACTTTTAAAGATCATTCATTAAATTATTTTCAAAAGAAGTTCAAAGCACAGTTAAGTACAGTCTTTGTTTTACTCTTTTTTTTTTTTTTTTGACAAACTCTCAAGGTGTCCCCCTGGGTCAAGTGCCGTGGCATCATAGCTCACAGCAACCTCCAGGTGGGGCTCAAGCGATCCTCTTGCCTCAGTTTTTAGTAGAGATGGGGTCTTGCTTTTGCTTAGGCTGGTCTTGAACTCGTGAGCTCAAGCAATCCACCCATCTCGGCCTCCCAGAGTGGTAGGATTACAGGTAGGATTTTTTTTTTTTTTTTATCTTTGGTCAACATAATTTAAGTGTGCTGTGAAAGTGTAACTACAGGTTCAAATGTGCTGTGAGATGAAAAAAGGTTGCAAAACGCTGTCTTATCAGGACACCAGTCTCATCGGATTAGGGCCCACCCTGAATCCAAATGACCTCATCTGCAAAACCTATTTCCAAATAAGCTCACATTCATTTGTACTTGGGCTGAAACTTCAATATATCTTTCGGGGGACACAATTTAAGAGAACTGTGGGATAGACGTTCTGGGGAGTCCCCCCAGGAGTGGAGGAAGCAGGGAGGTTCCCTCCCTGGGCCTTTAGGAGGGAGCCTGGCCTTGCCAACTTCTAGATTTAGGACATCTGGCCTCCTGGACTGTGAAAGCACGTGACTGTTGTTTTTTTTGGAGGGGGGGAGTTGTTTTTTTTGAGACAGTCTCACTTGGTCACCCTTGGTAGAGTGCCCTGGCATCTTAGCTCACAGCAACCTCAAACTCTTGGGGTTCAAGTGATCCTCTTGCCTCAGCCTCCCAAGTAGCTGGGATTACAGGCACCTGCCACAATGCCCGGCTATTTTTTAAAGACAGGGTCTTGCTCTTGCTCAGGCTGGTCTTGATTACTTAGGCAATCCACGTGCCTCAGCCTCCTAAGTGCTGGGATTACAGCCATGAGCCACAGCACCCAGCCCCACATTGCTGTTGTGTTAAGCCAACCACTTCAGTGTCACAATATCAGCAGGCATCTAATACAGACCCTGTAACTTGGAAAGTCCCTTTGGAATTCTGTGGCACTGAATTTTCTATTTTTCAGCATCCCAAACTTCAGGATTCTGAGTGACAGAGTCTAGGCCAGGTGGGAGCTTCACAGCCCCTCCCCCACCTCTGCTGCTACCTCAGTCCTTCCAGGAGCCCCTAGGCCCCCACACTCCACAGAGGCCCCAAGCTTGAGGGCTTCTAAAGGCCGAAACACTCCTCTTCCCAAGCTGGCTGCTGCCCTGTGGAGTTGTGCAGGGACAAGGCCAGGGGTCAGGCGGCCCCGCCGCACGCCTTCAACTGGATGGAGGCCTCCCCTGCAGAGCCGGGGTGCAGGCTGCCGCCACTGCCTAGGGGTCAGTACCCGGTCAGGCGGGGATTTACCACAGCCCCAATTCTAGGTCCTCCAGGTGGCACCAATGAATGGACATAGAATGCACACAGCCCTGCCCATACCTCATAAGGCTGGTTCAGTACAGAAGACTCTATGCACTAAATAGCCATCAGCATGGCCAGTGGACGCAAGGCTACTCCCCCAGGGGACACTTTCTCTGGCAACCTTAGGATTCCAAGTGTCTTCATCAGCTTGGAGCTGTTATCACGAAGTACCACAGACTGGGGGGCTTAGGCAACAGACATTGAGAGCTCTAGAGGCTGAACGTCCACCCTCAAGGCTGGCCAGGGCCTTCTCCCCAGGTTGCAGACATCTGCCTTCTTCTGGAGTCTTCAAGGGGCCTCTCTTGGCACGTGCAGGTGGACAGAGTTCCTGTGTCTTTTCTCATGAGGGCACAAGGCCACTATCACAAGGCCACTTCACACCCTCAGCCGACCCTCATCACCTCCCAAGGGACCGGTCTCCAGACACCAGCACACTGAGGAGACGGCTTCAGCCCACATGCCAGGGGCACATTCAGTCCACGGTGCCAAGAGGGCAAGCGGCTGGGTGGGGGGCACAGCACCCCGGGCTGGGACAGCCCCACCTTTACTGCATGAAGCATGCATCTGTCACCCACTCAGCTCCACAACCAGGGTCAGAGTCCCCACCTTTCTCTATATGGGGCTCACCCAGGGCCTTTTGAGGTCAAAGCTCAGAAACAGACTTTGAAGAAGAAAGGGGTTTGCTGTCCTGTCTCCAGGGAGTGCTGTGAACCTGGCTTCTCAGAGGGCGAGTCCTGCAGGGCTCCTCCTTGCTATGATGTGGCTTGGCTTGTGGCACTGAATCCTACACCTCTCAATGCCTGGTGGCACTTTAAAAAACAAGGTCTACTCTTTACTGGGGGGTGTCCCCTGAGGACCAGCGCCCCGCTAAGCGCTTCTTGTCCGCAACCTATTTGCTTCTCCTGACAAGTAATCGTTACAAATGCTCAAGAATTGACTCAATAATTTGAAGATTATTTGCCCCACAAAGTGCCCTGCACTAAGTGCTGAGGACACAAGGTGACAACAGTCTTCCTCGGGGGCTTGGAGTCTGTGTCTGTCCATGTGTGCACAAGCATAGGAGAGCGGCATTTCCCTCTTCATTCCAGAAAGGGGATCAGAAGCTCCTGGCCTGGTGGGGTAACAGATAAGGAAACAAAACCTGTGCCAGGGTGGGTGGTCCATGAGGAAGTGACTTGCCTGGGGTGACGGGTCCAGGAGGCTGTGCATCCACCTGGCAGAGATTTGAGTACAAAGAAGCCTCCACAGCTGAAGTCACGGGAGCCTTGGATGTGGCAGTTGCCTCCCTGGAAGTGGATGTTCCTCTAGGGCAAGACGAGAGCAGCGGGCCAGGAAGGGGTCCCCGGTCCCCAGCACATAAGACTTGAACAGAGGAAGAAAAGGCAGAGCAGAGAGAGAGCTGAGGGGCTGTTAGCCAAAACCAGCAGGGGAGAGCCACGACCAACTCAAGGAGGGTAGAGTGGTCGGTGTCAACATGTGGGATCAAAAGAATGAGGCCCAAGGGGCTCGACGACTTGGAGAGAAGCCACAGCATGGATGGGAAGCCAGATCACAGAGGGTGAGGAGCCGGTGGGCTCGGGAGAGGCAACTGACTGTGGGCCCAGCACAGTCCCGCGTGTTCATGCTGGGCATACCAAGAAGGCAAGACCCAGCCTGCTCTATAACCAGTGTCTCTCTCAGGGCAGCAGCCTTGAAGGATGAGGTGACATCTCCTCCCAGGAAGGAGAGTAGTATCGCTCTGTAAGCAGTAGAATCCCAGCTCCGTGTCCTTATGCAGCAATGCAAACGGGTGACAGGCTCTGAGTCATTCTCACAGGACTGGGACAACATGATACTCTGGTGCCTGCTGTGCTGGGAGTAGTGAAATTCTCTGTCTCTGACCCGGGAGTTTCTTGTCTTCTGCCAGCAACCGTGAAACCGTGACAGGCAACCGTGTTAGCTTATAATTGCTAACATCCCAGCCACTGATGAGCAGGAAGTGAGAAAGGGGTGTAATTAGTGAGGAATTCTCTTCTCATTGAAGCCATTAGATCCTGGCCCTTGACCATGATGAGAACGGAGAGGAGAAGTGATAGAGAAATGGCACCACCTGCCTCACAAGCCCCTCGAGGACAATTAGCCGGATCCCCTGAGAGGTAACAGGTGCATGTACCCTTTTTTCTCTTCTTCCCCCTCCCCTCTCCTCTTCTCTCTCATTATGACCTAAGGAGAGGTATCAGCTACATTCTGTGGGGTCAGTGAGGAAGGAGAAATTAATTCTTACTAGGGTGTAAAGGTTGCTTGGAGGCCTTGGAAAACGAATCAGGATTTCAGAGGTTACCCTGTTTCTATTCAGTTTTCTTCAGGAGTTTCAGCCTGGCAGGGAACATGACCAGCCACAGACATCCCCTGAGCTCCCAGCACCTGTGGCCTCCCATTCACCCTTCTCCTAGAAAGCAGGAGAAGCCATTATAAGCAGCAGCCTCCAGAGCCGACCCTTCGAGCCCACAAGCCTTCTCTGGAGATCGGCACAGGTCAACTGCAGGGAGAAGCAGGAGCCCAGGGCTGCTAGGGTGGCTCTCCTCTGGGTATGAGTGGCCACGGGCAGCCTGGGCCTGCCACCCCCAGCTCTGCTCTGTTGGGGTCTCCCAGGCACTGCTGCCGTCTTGGTGAAACATTACCATTTCAGCTAAGAGAGACACAGACTGGTCAAAACAGGCTCTGATTCTCTTTATTGAATTGGGTGATATTGGATTTATGGAACACAACTTTCTGATGACAAAAAATTGTCTGTGGCCAAATAAAGATGAACGAAGCTCAGAGCCAACGCCAAGCCAATTTTGGCCACTAATCCACCTCAAAGTCTGCTTATCACGCCCTGGGATGGTGTCATCTGCAGGGTTGGGATATAAAGTGCCCTTTTGTATTTTTCTTAAGCCAACATTAGTAAATTGTATATAAATTGAATCTCAGCTAAGAGGTAAAGATAGTCCACAGCCAAAGGGCACGGCCACCATCACAGGGCAATTGCTGTGCTTTATGTCCAATCAGACACAAACTAAGAGGGGAAAATAAGGTTCTCTCCGCTAATCAATTCCATTTGAGTAATTGATTGTATGTTATTATTGATGAAAGCCTGTAATATGTGAGTTAGAAGGGAATGGGTTCTCAAAAGATTAGATTTGTACACGAAAATGGAAGGGAAAAAATGACTCTCATAAAATCATATGTGAGTGCTCTGTGGCTCGCGCCTGGTAGACAGGGACCGGTCCTACACTGCCCCTCTCCTGTCCCCATGTACTGTCCACCGGGGAGATGGGAACTGGACACTCGGCAGAGGGGAAAGTTGTAAGGATCAGCCTGGGATGTTCAAAAAGTTGCCACAGGGAAAAGAGAGAGAGGATGTAGCCCCCAAAGGCTTGGAAGGCAGCACCCATGGAGGCTTGAAGAAGAAATGGCTCCCAATTGAGAAAGTGCTTTCTCACAGGGAGAGACATTCGGGCAGCTGTGGCTCCTGGCCAGGGGATGATGGGGCATGAAGGGTCGGCTCTGGAGGCTACCCCACCCCTAGTCTCTGCAGGGGCCACTACACCTTCACCCTACACCTTCACTCCCTCCTTTTCCCAACTCCGAGAGAAGGCTCAGGAAATACTTGACTGAGAACAGTGTTCAAGTCTCCCCAATCTGGAGAATACGAACCCCCCTGACCCCACTCCACACTCCCCTGAAGCCAGCACCCCACCTAGTTCCCTCCCAGCTCTCCACCCACCCTCCACAACCCCCCGGAGCTGTCCTTGACTGTGCCAACCATACCATCAAAATTAAAGGCCCAGTTCTGTTGTCCATTTACCTTTTCTCTCGTTCTCCCATCAGTCCTTCATTGCCCAGTGAGCATCAGAGGCTGGCCAGGCTCTGCTAACAGCTGGGGACGTGGCAGGACCTGCATGCACTCCCCTCCCTCTCCCATCCCCCCCCAAAGCTCACAAGTCGATGGGGACCACAGACAGTAGAAGGACACTTGGCGTCCAGGTACGAGGAACGCCCCTCGTCTGGGCCAGGGCGTCCTGAGCGTGCCCCAAACCCCTCTCCTGTATCTTTGTCATCCCTTCAGCCCTCATGACACCTGCTTTGCCTTCTCCATCTCTGGAAGCTCCTTCCCGTCCCTTCTTCACAGCCTTCTGTCGCATTTTTTTAAATTGAGATAAAATTCACAAAACATAAAATTCTCCATTTTAAAGTGTACAATCCCTTGAGTTTTAGTGTATTCACAGAGTTGTGCGATCCTCACCGCTATCTAATTCCAGAACATTTTCATCTGTCCCAAAAGAAACGCCCTCCCAGTTACAGAAACCCCCTCTTCTCCCCCAGCCCCAACCACTGCCTCTGTCTCTCCCGGGTCTGAGATTTGCTCAAGTCACCTGCTTCTTCTGGAGTTAATTGTGCCACTTACATTTATGTTTTACTATATTTTATATATGTAATTTATATGTTTCTAAGAAGGATTACTTTCTTCTTGGCCTTCCATTTTATGGAAGAGTTAGGTGAAGAATTATGTGATGTTGTCTTTAAAAATATTTTCAATCTTTTAGCTTTTTAGTTGCCTCTTTTCCTCATTCTTGATTGCATCCCTTTTCTCTGTTTCTTAGCATTATGAGAGCCGTATCTACTTCATTGGTTTCTTTAAAACAAAAACCACTCTGTGATTTACTTTCTACGATTCTGGTTTGTTTGCTGTTTATTTTATTATCTTCAATCTCTGTCATTTTCATCTCTTTTTCTAACTCTTTTCTTGAGGGGATTAATTAATCCCTTTATTTCTGTCTTTTTTTTTAGTGATGAATGTTTGTAAGGCTGTCATTGTATCTCGTTGAGGACTCCCCCTTTCACTGCTCTGGGGTTAGTTTCTAATTTCAGTTTTCATTTCCTTTCTACTCCAACGATGTAGTACAGAGTCTACTTGTCTTCCCAAGTTCATTCTTCTCTTTTCCTGTAGTAGCAGAGCCCTCATTTTTACTGGACACTTTACCCAGGATTAAAACTGTACTTCCCAGCATTCCAGAAACTAGGCATGGCCTTGTGACACATCTGGCCAGTGGAGTGTGAGCACAAATGATGGGACAACCCGGGCCCTGCTCTCCCACTGGGATACAGGTCTGATGGGGAACTGCTGGGACCACGTGGATGAGCCCCCTAGATCGTGGAACCTGCACCCTCTGAGCAACCTGCTGTTTGCCCACCATGGAGCCCCAGACATTTATATTAGAAGTAGATGTCCATCATGGAATCTACTCTTCCATTGGCTCTCAGTTATGAGCTAAACCTATTCTTTTTCTTTTCTCCTCTCTTCTCCTCTCTCTCTTTCCTTCCTTCCTTCCTTCCTTCCTTCCTTCCTTCCTTCCTTCCTTCCTTCCTTCCTTCCTCTCTCTCTTACTGTCTTTCTTTCTTTCTTTCTTTCTGACAGAATCTCACTTTCTTGCCCTGGTAGAGTGTGGCATCACAGCTCACAGCAATCTCAAACTCCTGGGCTCCAGTGATCCTCTTGCCTCAGCCTCCCAAGTAGCTGGGACTCCAGGCACCTGCCATGACGCCCAGCTATGAGCTATTCCCCAAGACAAAGAGGGCAATCTAAGAGTGTGTTTCTTACCTTCCACGCTGTAAAGGGTTTGGGGGGGGGGAGGAAAGTGAAATTTTATTTATTTAATGTATTTCTAATTTTTCCAGACTACAACTAGAGAAAATATCTACCTTTTGAATTTTCTGAAGGCTTTCTTTGTCCCTGAGTACTTTATCAATTTTTATAGCTGCTCCAAGGGGCTTTGGGGGAAAAAGTATAATCTCTATTTGAAGTAAGAAATGTTTTTATACATCTATTAAATCGAGTTTGCTGATTATGTGGTTCAATGTCTCTAAAACTGGATTGATTGATTTATCATCTACTAAATTGGTCTGAATCTGGAATGGTTCCTTAAAATTCCTACTAGAATCCTGCTTTTATGAAGCTGTCCTTGTATTTTTAAATAACTTGGCTTTACGGAGTTAGCTGCTCAATTGATTAGTGTGTAATGCCGATGATTTTGTCTTATTCATAAATTGTTCTTTTAATTGTTGAAAATGTCTTTCTTCCCAATATAAAGCTTAATCTTCGATCTCACCTTCTCTGCACTAACCATGAAACCCTGGCTTCCCTTCTGCATTTGGCTGGGCTCTTTGACAGCGCTTTATTTCCGAGCATTGTTCATCACCTGCCTTTAAGCATGTTCTTTCAAATACTTTCTCTTGCAGCCCAGTCTGGGGTCTCTGAGCCGGGGCTCGGCCCCTTGGCGTCCCCGGCAGTCTGCACTGAGCTCTGCTCTGCTCCACTGTGCTTGGCGCGGCCTCCGTCCCACTGTGCACGCTTCTGCCCGGCGGGCTGCTGCTGCTACCGTGTGGTTTCCGCCGCCTGCCCGGTCCTTGTCAGCGTCTCCGATGAGCCTGGGCTTGCGCCTTCCACGAGGGGTCGCCTCTCCTTCCTCTGCCTCAAAATCAAACTCCAGTTCTGTGTTACTGAGGAAGTCCAAGCTCCTTACCCTGTGACCAGCAGCCCCCGGCCCTGCTCCCCCAGGGTCTCACGTTCCCGGTTACCCACTTCTCCCCACCGTGCCTGATCTCACAGGAAGGGCCTTCCCTCTGTTTGCACAGCCAAGGCTATGAAGTCAGCCCTGGGATGTTTCCCTTCTTCGCAGCTCCTGACTTCGCCTTTAATTCACACTCCTCCATCCCTCTAAAATTTCCTTCAATCTTACCGTGAGCACAGCCAGACAGTCCCCGCTTCCATCTACCTCTGTGCTGGGGCTCTAAGTCTGTGGTTTGCTCAGATGATTGTCTGGGAAGTGTATTCCTTCATCTTTGCAAATCTGGAAATCTCTGTGAGTTGTAAATTCTATCTGAAGGGACGATGAGAGAACGGCTAAGAACACAGACCCATCCCAAAGCCGTGGTTTCCAGTTTCCAAACCTAGCTGTGTGGCCGTGGATAAATCACTTAACCTCTCTGTGCTTATAAGATGGGATTAATTCTACTATCTTTCCCATTAATAACAGGCAACAAATAAAACAAGCTCCGACCACACTTCACGCCCTGCCTCGGTGGACAAAACAGTCTGCGGGCATCAGCTATTATCATGTCCTTCATGATTATTATTTTCGTCTCAGATACAGGAGCCCGTTCAGACCAGTGCCCTTTCCTCTGACTACTCTGTGGACATCAATTCATCATTTTGTAGCTCAGTTACAAATAAGAAGTCCAATGCCGATCTGGTGTTTTTCACCCTACTTTCTTTTTATGGAAGCTTATAAAATGTTTGGTTTGCCTCTGAGTTCAGGAATCTTATCAACCTATGCAGGGCTGTATGTCTTTCTGCACAATCCTATCTGGAATTTGTGATTCCTCCCCATTTGCAGGGAGGGACACTCAATTAGTTAAAAAAAATTTTTTTTCTATTACTTGTTCTTCTTTCTTTCCCTGTCATTTGCACATGGGGCTTCTTGATACGTTCTCAACATCTCTTTCCCCTCACACTCTCCTTCACAGAGGACTTTTGCCCAGCAGCTCAAGTTATTCTTCCGCTGGTCTTCCCCACCCCTAATTCAGAACTTGGAGACGCCAATCTCTCCTGTAGTTCGGCTCATAAATGGGTTTTGGTTTACAAATCAGATATTTAAGTTCTACGGATTTTTCTCATTGCCCTTGAAGGCGTCCGTCTTTTCATTGTGTGTAAACTGATGCCCATCTCCTCGGGGTCCCTGTCCAGTCTGTGTATCCTCCCAGGCCAGGCCTGCTTCTGCAGGGGTAGGGGGCTCTTCCCTGCCCTCTGTGCTGGGGTCTTCTCAGCTGCCAGGATTAGAAAACATGAATACTTTGGCCTTATATCCTGGTGGATCATATTCCAAAACAAAAGGACCTTCAAAAAATAAGAGCTGCGGGTGCTGTCAGTAAGCATGCTGTGAGTGGGACTCTGCTGTTCTGAGGTTCGTGCAAGAACATGAGGTGTGTTCTTTCTCTGGGGGTGCTTTTGGTAAGCATGCTGTTCTGAGGCTGGGCTGTTCTGAGGCTCGTGCGTGTGCCGTGCAAGCAGCCAACAGACAAGCACACGAACTCCAACCCCACCCTGGCCCCCTGCTGAAGAGAGGCACTCTCTACACAGGAGAAAGGGGCAATTCTGACTTGGAACTGAAGCATCAATATGAACTCTTTGTATTTTCCCTTTAAAAAGAAATATTTTTCTAGCTTGTCCATGGATAGGGTCTAGAAGCAACAAGCACCCCGGGAACAGAGGGGGCCCTGGTGCACAGGCTTTGTCTTCCAAGTGCCATTCTCCACACGAATGCCAATCTAAATAGCACACAGAGAGAGCATCTCTAAAAGAAGAAGGTATTTATTCAGGAATGGGCATTGCAGCAGGAATATATGTGCCACAGTGAGCTGTGTGCGAGATGAAGGAAGACAAAGGAAAATGAGGGTTACACGCTTCTTTTAGGATAATTATCCTTGGCTACAAGGATTGGTAACAAGGGCGGTGCCACTCCATGGCTGGACAGGCAGCTGCTAGGCAGATGTCCTCACCAAAGTACTTTTCACATAAGGTTGTGATGGCCTTTGTACAAAATTATGTGGTTTATGCAGAGTCTTTGCAACAGTTTTGTCATCAAGCGTACAAGGATAAGAATCTCCCCTCCTGGCCTTCCATGGCTCTGTCAAGGGTAGATCTTTTGTAACACAAGTGACTCCATTTTGATTCTACAGCTTTTACACTAAAAACCAGGAAACTGCAGAAAATGAAATGGATCCAGAGGACGGATGTCACCAAGGCCTGCTCGGGTTCTATCAAAAGGACATAGGATCCACTAAAAGGCCTCCCACTGACCAGGTGAGGGGTGATGTGTGGAGAGGGTGCCTGCATCTATGTCACCCCCACCCCATCCCCCACAGTTGCCACAACCCACCCTTTGTGGCCTTTCCCACAGCTCCCTGACCATCTTCTCATCCTATCCTGTCTTTTCCCCTGGGGGACCAAGCACTAGTCCCTGGCATGAACTGGGCACTCTGGGTCATCACTAACTCACACACCTGCCCAGCAACTCTTCTCTAGACAATTTGAGTGGTGTGAGAGGGTGGAGCTTCAGGGAAAACCTGACACAAGGGCCCCTTCAGGGGGACTGAGCTGCCGCCAGCAGGCTCCGAGGTCCCAGCAATCTGCACAAGCTGCCCCTGCTGCACCCTCTTCTGCAAAGGGGGGGTCCAGAGGACTTCGCATGGTGCCCTGTACATGGGACACACAAATGTTGATCTTTAAAGCAGCAGGTGCATGATGGATGCGGGGCGCAGGGGCTCTGAAGGTGTAGGTGTTTGACAAACACTCCAGACCATTATGGGATGCAGACATGCCTTGCTCAGCAAGCTGTGACTTGCTATACTGAATGTGCGACTGCAGGACACCTGAGCAACACCACCCAGCGCTGCTGCTCCCCTGGGCTTCAGCGGTGAGCCTTAAGCCTCCCACAGGCTGCCAGGAGGCAATGGGGGTGGTGCAGTGCTGCTGGAGACCACAGTGCCACTCTGCTGAGGGCAGGGCCCCTCAAAGTAGATCCCCCGCTTCTATGTGACATCACCTTGCCCAGGCCTGGAAATCAAGGATTCCCAAAGGCACAGCCAGGAGCAAGTTTGGAAGCTGCTGCATTGCAGACGGTGCCTGTTATGAGCTGAATTGTGTCCCCCAAATTCATATGCTGAAGTCCTAACCCCCAGAGCCTCAGAGTACGACCTCATTTGGAGATGGAGTCTTTATAGAGGTAACCAAACAAAAATGAGGTCATTTGGGAGGGCTGCTAAACAATATAAGAGGAAATTTGGACACAAGGGCATACAGAGAGGGAAGATGATGTGAAGAACCAGGGAGAAGACTGACAACTACAAGCCAGAGAGAGGCCTCGGAAGGAACCAGCTCTGCCGACCCTTGGATCTCAGATTTCTGCCCTCCAGACGGCTGCTTAAGGGCTCAGCTGCAACTGACTGACACACCTCCCTTGCCAGATTCTCTAATTAGACGACATAACCTTGCACCCTCATCTGCAAAGAGGGGATCCCAGGACCAACAGGCCCTTGTGATGGTGAAAGGGGTGAACCAGGAGGGGTACCTGTGGAGAGATTAGGACATGAAGGGTCCCTAGACCCAAGCTGGTGGCATCGTGTAAATGACAGAAGGACCTAGGAAGACCCATCCCCGTGGCATCAGGGCCACTTGGAGGCCTGTAAGCCTCTGAGTGTGACCTCCTGGACACCAGGCTCCGGCCAGCTCTCCTGCACTCAAGGCCTAGATCATGCCTTGTGTCATCTGATGTCCCCCTCACCTCCCATCCAGGACCCCCACCTCTGCATCCTGGACACACAAGGTGTGTCTACAGGACCCAGAGCTCAGCCTGCAGTGGCCTCGCACCACTGCCCCCAGCCCATGGGTAAAGGCAGATCAAGACTGGTCTGGTGATCTGAGAAAGGCCAGCTGGTCCACTGAACCCAGCACAGGTAGACCGATCATCTGTGGGGCAGCAGAATACCTACCCAGGGCCATCCTACAGGGCCAGGCTAGAGCTGCTCCCAACTAACAAGGTGGATTTCCTTTTCTCCCTGGCAGGTACTTCACGCAGAGCCTTCATCACAGTAGAAGGTGAATAAAAACACTTTAATAAAACTGTAGCAGGTTTGGGGGACGTCTGTGGCAGACAAGATCCAGAGGCAGGAGCCCAGATGCAGGGAGGGAGAGCGGGTGCGTCTAGTACTTGAGCAACCAGCGCGGCCTGTGGGGGCTCAGCGAGGTGAAATAGGACCACCACCAGGGCTTGCTCCCGCTGGCCGAAGGCTGCCTGCGTGCCCCCAGGGGATCGAGGTCTGGCTCTGTGGGTGCCCCCCGAGGGCTGCCACCTCCCAGTGGGTCATGGGGCCCAGGCCCAGTCCTCCGCAGCCCCTGAAGGGACTTCTTGGGTCCCATCCCCAGAGGCTGCAGAATGAAGTCCACTCGGCCAGCCCTCTTCATCCGGGCAGGGATGGTGACTCTCTTGATGACCTTGGAGTAGCCAGGAGCTTGGGCAATGACAATGTGGGACCCTGGGGGCAGCAGCCTCCAATAGTCACCATCTGGGGCTATGGACAAATAGATAAAAATGACTCTCATCAGGGCTGCAGACCTAGCCTCAAAATGATGAATGAGCGTAACTGAGGGAGGTAAGCCTGGAGGGCAGGCAGACCCCAAATGTGCACTTCCCTCTGCATGGTCCTCGAATGTCCCTCTCACTTCTTTTCTCTGTCAAACTCCTATTCATCCCTCAAAGCCCTGCTTAGGCACCCTGTCATCTCTGAAGCCTTCAGTGACCATCGCTGTCCCCCATACCCAAGTCCCCCTCCCTCTACACCGTATCTCTGCCAGGGAACACTCAGTACAGTATACTGTGCCATCCCCAAGGGCAGCCAGAGCCCACACCAGGCTGGGCAGAGCAGCTTATCGATTGGATATGAACTTTGGGATATGAGCAAACAGGCTCATGAGTGGAGTTGGCTCTCCCCAGCCATCTCTGAGAAAGAGGCATTTTCCCAAGAATACAGAACACATATCTACTGTCGTTCAGTAGCTGTGACCCTAGCAAGCTCTTCCCTGGGCTCAATGCAGGAAACACAACATGTGGCAGACACGGGCCCCAGGTTCCCATCCACCCTCCCTAGCCATCTGTCGGGCGCTGTACACCACTGAGTGGCAGCCCCTTGGCAAGCATGGGCCCCAGGGGAGACCCAAGAGGGGGCTCACCTGTGGTGACATCATGCCGGATGCCTTTCACTGAGATCCGGGCATTTTTGACTGGCTTGCCAAACTTGTCCATCACCACTCCTTTGATGCCCCGATGCACCTGAAGAGACCAGGGAGAGGCTGCTGAGGTGGTGCGTGCAGAGCGCCACCAAGCCAGCTCCGCCGCCCCATGCTCCCCAGAATCCCGGGTATCTGGGGAACTGCCAGGCTGAGCCTCACTCTGCCCCTTCCTGATTCGCAATCTTCATTGAGTCACGCCCTCTGTCTCACGGCAATCAATCCAAGCACGTTCTGGGTTTTCAAATGACTCTGGGGCTCTCCCTGAGTCTGGCTGACTCCAATCCTGACCACAGGCATGGAGCAGAGAACCCTTTCCTGCCCTTCCTCTGACTTTTCTGAGCCCCCTCGGAGCTGAGCTCTGGCAGGCAGTGTGAGCAATGGCCAGGACACACACCGAGGGCTTACACCCTGGCCTCAGCAGCAGTTTCCCAGTCTACACATGAGGATAACAACCTTCCCCTCGGTCACTGGCAGGCAAGAATCCCCACACGTAGAGAACAGCCACAGAGCTGGATGCGGCCAGCCGGCCCTGGTATGAACTGGCCCTAAGCATGGAGAGCTCCCCAGCACATGCCCCTGTGACTTGCACACATCTCCAGCATTTACACACTCTGGAAGCTGCACTTTCCAAAAGGCAAGCTCCTCCTGGAACCGCCTGATCCTGGCCACATTTCTTCTAAGAAAATTGACAACAAACCAGACAAACAGCCTTGCTCTATCCAGCAGAAAACAACTTGGGGTCAGAAGGTCACGACAAATGAGACCAGGACGCCCAGGTTGCCCCAGCCTTGACCTGGCACAGTGCACAGGGCTCAGCCCTGATGTGGCCAACGGGTCTGTGGGGCCCAGATCTCCAAGCCAGGCCTACCCTTGTTCCTCTAGGAAACTACAGGAATGATCTCACTTCTTTTAAAATCAGAAGGTGGAAACAAACTTTAAGGATGAAGAGAATGTTTCCACATCTTAATGCCAATAGTTGTAAAAACACATTTAATACTTTGTATGGAGGAAGGAGTCCACAGAGGCCAAAGGGCTGGGCCCGGTGGGTCAAGACACAGCCTGCAGTGAGAGTGCCCTTCTTCCCTGGCCAAGGGACGTGACTTTGCTATAAGCTTATTTCCCTTGGGGCCACAGATCTTACTCTGCCCAGGAGTCCTAAACTTGGACAAATCATCTGCTTCTTATGCCTCAGTCTCCTCCACTGTAAAATGTATGTGAGCAAAGCCACAGCGGCGTGCATGCCTCCTGGCCCACTGTGGGTCATGCGCTGTGTGTGAGCAAAGCCACAGCGGCGTGCATGCCTCCTGGCCCACTGTGGGTCATGCGCTGTGTGTGAGCAAAGCCACAGCGGCGTGCATGCCTCCTGGCCCACTGTGGGTCATGCGCTGTGTGTGAGCAAAGCCACAGCGGCGTGCATGCCTCCTGGCCCACTGTGGGTCATGCGCTGTGTGTGAGCAAAGCCACAGCGGCGTGCATGCCTCCTGGCCCACTGTGTGTCATGCGCTGTGTGTGAGCAAAGCCACAGCGGCGTGCATGCCTCCTGACCCACTGGGTCCTGCACTGTGTGTGAGCAAAGCCACAGCAGTGTGCATGCCTCCTGACCCACTGTGGGTCATGCGCTGCTCCAAGTTTTTAGCAAATGCATGAACTCCTCTGATCCCCACTGCCGTCTCCAACTGGAACCCACAAGAAAACTGAAGGCAACTCTCTGGGCTGATGATACACAGCTGGTGGGCAGCAGAGCCAGACCCAGACCCAGCAGCTCTTTGCTGCTGGTCAGCACTCACTGTCAATCCTCACTGGCACCCAGTCTGGGGCACTCTGCAAATCAGTGGTGGTCACATGCCTCCTCTGCCTTGGCTGACTCCAGAGTTAGAGTTTTGGAGCCAGACCATGTGGCATCTGTGATGGGCATATCACGGGGTCTTCCCCTCTCCACATAGAGACCAGCCACCTCCTGCTGCCCTCCTGGGCTTGGGACCGATGCCTGAAGGTCCACATGTTGCTGCTTAATGGAGCTGCCCTCTTGAAACAGCCTCTTGCAGACTCATGTTGAGGAGAGGGGATCGGAGCTTATAAGGTAAGACTGTCCTGAGTGGGAGGTGAAGAGGAGAAGCAGGAAGGACAGAGGCCACCCGTCACCTTCTCTGAGGCTCCTCGTCCCCCAGGATGGCACATGTGCCTCTTTGCTGAGAACACCCTTCTTTGCCGGCTGGCCAACTCCTCTCCCTTAAAGGCACAGCTCCCACTCCTTTTCCTCTGAGAAGCCCTCCCAGATGACTGGCCACATCGGGGGCCTCTCCCAGGGACCCACAGCCCTGGGTTTCCTCGCTGTCAAGGCTGACCTCACTTCTGCCTCCCGGCCCCGCCCTGAGAGCAGGGGCCAGGAACACAGAAGGTGCTCTCCCAACATCACTCTGCACCTGATAGATTTCATTCTATCCTGCCTCTTGGGTTGAAGTCATCTTCACACATCGGGACTTAGAGCTCCCCCAGTAGGGAAGGTGAGGTGGCTGCACTGCCCCCCGACCTAACTCCAGGCAAGTAGACACCCACCCGAGGGCTGGTCAGGATAATATGAAAACAACCTCAATTGGCCATGACAGACTCGATCTTTATCAGGAGGCAGCGCCCAGCTCTCCTGGGGGGCGTCTGTCTCAGGAGCCAGCAAGCCTGCTGCCCAGCCTTCCGCAGTGTGGCACACGCTAGTAAATCTTCATATCCTAAGACTTCACGGACAATATCCACAGAGCAATCCCACTCCATCTAAGGCTCCTTCAAACTCATTTTCAGCAGACAGCCGTAAAATGAAATGAGTGCGGAGGTCTGATCTAGAGCCCTTATCAAGCGATAAGACTTACCCCACGTATCAAGAGGTCACCAGCACAGCCATAAAAAACTCAAACAACACTAACAACGTTCACTTTATCTGGGGCTTTGTTTTCTTCCTTTTGCCACGGCTGCTGCTGCTCCAAGAAGGCTCTGCCTGCATCTTACCTGGAGGAAGTTTCCTGATCTTTCTAGAAAGGAGGGGGCTAATTGACAGAACTGGGCTCAGGGGACAAGCAGATCTGGGCTCAAGCTCTGGGCAATCCCTGGGTGACACTGGACAGGCCATGTCACTCTCTGACCTTCTGTCCCCTCCTCTGGCAGTCAGTCTCACAGCCACTGCGCTCTTCAAACATAAGTCCATGTGTGGCCTAGGGACTGCAGACCAACACCGTCCCTTCCCTAAATCCCGTCTATAAAATGCAGCAGCCCTGTCTGTGCTGAGACCTGTGTCAGGCTTCCACGCCATTTGTGGCAGTGCCAGCTGCAAAGTACAGTGCCCTCCTGACCACTCCTCTCCTGCTGCCTTTGGGCTGTCCTGTCCTCTCTGAGGGCCTGCTTCTCCCTAGGATGTCTGCACCAATATGCAATTTGAATGATTCTTGAAAATGCTTGGGAAAAAAATAGTTGAAGCTTCTTTAAATCCCAGATTCTCTTCTATTTGACCTCCCAAGTGCCTCGGTCCCAAACACCCAAGAACAGTCTCTGCCCTGACACTGAGTTTGGGGGAGACCTTAGTCCCCTGGGTCCAGTGAGTGTGTTATTTTAGACACACTCTCAGCTGTCACCACTCACTGTCCATCCACCTATTTCTGACAGACCTCAACTCCAAGACAGTGGTCACCCCACAGTCAGGTCCCCTGCCCCTCTCTGGACCTCTGACCACCCTTTCCTGCCTGCGCCCTCCCCAAGTCCAAAGGGCAGACATGCCGCAAGGCCCTACCTGGGCCACGTGGTGCCCTGCGGCCACAGCCCTCACCCTTGTGCACCGCCCTGCGTAGTGCCCACCCCATCCCAAAGCTTACTCCCCCTGCAGCTGCAGGGACCTCGAGGACCTCAAAGCCCTGGAGATGTCTAGCATGCACCTCCCCTGGCCTGTCCTGTTGTCTGGTTTCTCCTACCCAAAGGTCGCCTCCTCCAGGAAGCCCCCATGGACTCCCCTGGGCTTCCCCAACCCCTGTGCTTCCCTCGTTTAATTGTGCCCATTTATGCTGTAAGATCTTGCTCATGGGGACTCTGACATAGGGCCATGGGGTCCCCAGCACCCCACAAGGCACATAAGAGGATTGCTAGGTGGTGGTTTGAGCCACGCAAGGACGGTTAACTCACAAACACGTTAAATGGGTGTGCACGTACTGCAGCAGGGACCACCACACATGGCCCAAATGCAGAGGGCAACAAGGCTGTGCCACCTAGGCCCCGCTGGGCCAGCGCGGCGAGGCCAACTGAGAACTCACTGTCTCCATGAAGTTCAGGAGCGGCTCCTTGTTGTGCTGCCAGAGCGTGTAGAGGGCCTCCTCGGGGGGGAACTTCACACAGCCCAGCTCCACGGTGATCTCAAAGCAGTTCGTATACAGGTAGTTAAAGTCGGACATGCCTGCAGCACAAGGGCAGCCATGCTGTCAGGGGCGCAGCCAGCCACATGCCAGGGGCCAGTGAGGACAGGCAGGCACAGGCAGGCGTGTGCCAACCGTCACAACGATGGAGGGGGTGCTATCACCCTGGTTTACAGATGAGCAGATGGAGGTTCAGGGCGTCTAGGGCCTTATCCAAGGTCACATGAGGGAGGGGCACAGCTGGACTTCGAGCCCAGGCAGTTTGGTGGCAAACCTCCACCTCAGGCTTCACCACCAAACTGTGCTGCCTCTGTCAGGAAAAGAACAAATCAACTCCCGCAGAGAAGCCAGCAGCAGGGAGCAGCTGCCCGGGCCCCTCATGTCAGAGCCTGGACTCGGAATGACGGTAACGTCCATTTACCTAGACGTCACCTGCCAGCACCCCAGCGAGGGTGGTCTTACTATCTCCACCTTCCAGGAGAACACGGGACCAGGCAAGGCCGGACAACCAGCCATGCAGTGGGCAGGGAAAGGGCCAACGGAGGCCTCACCTGCTTCTGCCACCGCTGCATCTGCTGCTGAAGTTTTTGTCCAGCACAAGCCACGACCAAGCAAGCCCAGGTGCCTCACGGGAAGGGCAGCCTGCCACAGGGAACAGCCCTGCCCTTCCAAATTCCAGGTCTCTGTGAGCCCCAGTGCCCAGGGCCACTCATGACTGTCACTGTCCCAGTCTCCCAGTGCAGCCACAGTCCCTCCATCTTGCCTTGGCCCTGTCCTGTCCCTGGGCCATGTCCAGTGTGGGAGAGGAGCCGGGCTGGCCTTTCCCAGCTCAACTCCCTGGGGGTCCTTTACAGATCCCAGTCATAGTGTCATGGAGGGCAGACATGGCTGGGTTCTGGGAGGGAGAGCAGCTGCCCTGTCCAAGGGAAAAGACCACATGTGCCAGTCATGGGACAGTGGAGGAATGCTTACAGAGCAGGCCATGGTCATGGCTTCAGAGGACACGAAAGGGCCACCCTCTCTGCCTGCCTGCACAGATCGCGTGGGGAGACAGGATTGCAATGTAACTCCTGCCCCTGCCACCAATGGCCTCATCTGCAGAATGACACAGTGGTCGGCGCAGCATGGGTGGGGGGCAGGCAGGGCATGTGGCCCAGCCCAGCAGTGCCATTCAGGACACACACCAGCGTGTGCAGCACACCGAGCTGCTTGTGATGCCTTCCCCCAGGGCCTCTTCAGGAAATAAAAATACAGATACCCAGTCAGCTTCAGAGAAATAGATGAAATATTAGTATAAGTATACCCCATGCACTGTCCCCACTCGCTGACCCCACTCACTGTCCCCACTCACTGTCCATCTACATATTTCTGACAAACCTCAACCCCAAGACAGTGGTAACCCCACAGACAGGTCCCCTGACCCTCCCTGGACCTCTGACAGCCCTTTCCTGTCTGTGCCCTCCCCACCAAGTCCAAAGGGCAGACATGCCACAAGGCCCTGCCTGGGCCTCATGGTGCTCTGTGGCCACAGCCCTCACCCCTGCGTACTGCCCACCCCACCCCACAGCCTACTCCCCCTGCAGCTGCAGGGACCTCGAGGACCAACTCTTTACCAAGTTTGTAAAACTACATAATTATACAGCACTAAAGAAATTCCTCATTGTGTCTCTGAAATGCCACTTGAACTGGGGCTTTCGTCTGGTGACCCTGTTTAACCCTTAAAATGTACAGGTGGAATCGTGAATTTCAAGTGTTTGTAAAACAGCAGAAATGAGGACTACAGAAAGGTGCGGGATCTTCACAATGGTCACACTTTCTCATCAGAGCAGCAACTAAAACAAGTCTCTGTCAACCTCTCTCACTCTCTGAGCGGAAGGTTCCCCAGGAGGCATGTGATGCTTTGCCTTTTGGGGTCTCCAACATTCTAGACTTAGTTCCAAGGAATAGGATGGATGGGAGGCCCTGGCCCCGCCTCACCTCCAGCCCCACCCACTCCCACCGTAGTCCCACCCATGGCCCCGCCCCTCCCTACTCATGGGCCCAGCTCAGGTGGCCCAGTCCCTTCCATGGTCCTGGCTCCCTCCAAGGCCCCACCCATCCCACCCATGGGTCCTGGCCCTCAGGTCCCCCACCCCCACAGCCTGCCCAAGACCCACTCCAAAGGGTCCCTCCTCTCCTGCAGTCCTAGCCTGGCTCAAGGCCCTATCCCCTCAACCCCACTTGGCACTGCCAGTGCCCATGGATGACCCCTAGCCATCATACCCCCTCCTCATTCTGGGCCCTGCCCCCATGGCCCTGTCCATGACTCCTTTCAAGGAGCCCAGGGCCCCAACCCCTCCACCCTCAGCCAGCGTGGCCCCCTGCCGTCATCCACTGAGGCTCCCACCCTGACCCACCCCACAGGGCCGCACCTCCCGTGAAGCTGTACCAGTCTGCCCCGTTGATGATGCTGCCCCTCTTCAGGAAGTTGCCCCCACACCTGTGCTCCGACTTGTCCATCATCATGGGGTGGACGTCCGCATAGGCTCTGGCCAGCACTTTGAACATCTGGGAAGGAGACCAAGAAAGAGGCTTCCTAGAGGCCCAAACCGGACAGGGAGGCTGCAGGGTGCTCTAGGGGCTGGGGACAGTGGAGTGAGGGGAGACCTAGTCAGGGTGATCCCCTGCAGCGAGTAAGAGAAGGGACCAGTGTCTGGGCAGAGGACACACACAGCCTGTGCAAAGGCCCAGAGCCGGCCACAGACAGCCCGGCACTGTCAGAGCTCAGGGCAGGTGTGGGCATTGCACAGCCAGTGGGGAAGTGGGGGCTTTCTCGAAAGGATGCACACTGATTTGGGCAGGGTGTGTGGAGTCTGCTTTCTGCTTTGCCGTCCATAAAACACTCTTGCGACAGCAGGGAGAGGCAGGAGGTAGGGGACAGGGCTACTGCCAGAGTTATGGGGGCAGGGGCAGGCCACACTGCACGGAGTTCATCATCCAAGCACACTTCATCTATGAGTGATCATTACTTCATCGTCCTCCCTGCTGGGCTAACCGGCACCGCCAGCTGCTGGGACCCCACCGCTGTCCGTCTACAAAGCAGGGCAGACTCTCCAGCCCATCACCGTGTGCTTCCTCAAGGCTTCCCTGCCCAGCACCCTTCCTCTCCATCCCTGCTCTGGGCCTCCCTCCTATCCCTGGTCAATCCCCTCAGGGTAAGGCTGGGAGAGCAGCTGACTATCAGTCCCCAAACCTGGGGCTGCAGGCCTGGCTCAGAACAGGCCTGACCTGCTCCAGCAATGCAGTGTCAAGATGTCTGGAGCAGTTCCAGGCTGGATCCTGGCTGGAGTGGGCAAGGGAGATGTGGATGCCACCCTGTGAACTAAGCAAGGTAGGGTGCTGGGCTGCAAGGAGAGGGTGGCAGGGACTGACTGGTGACCCAGGAACTTGGGTAGAGGACCAGTGGAAAGCTCCTGGTGGGCTCCTTTTCCAACTAAGAAGCTAAGTAGCTAAGCAGTGAGCAGGGCCAGAAGGGTGTGATGGGAAGGATGGGGGTGTAGCCAGCCTGGAGGGCCTCAAAGACTGCTCAAGGCACTGGCTCTCATCCATGGGCCCCTGGGGCACCATGGACCTTTGGAAAGAGGGCACCTGGGGCCAGCCCAGCCAGCCCTCTCCTCACACTCCCCCCCACCCCAGGCCTCTCCTGGGACTTTGGCTTCCACAGAGCCCACAGCCTCCTGCAGGGCTGCCTGGCTATTGATCCTTGATTGATGGCTGCTGGGAGCAGTCTGCTTTTTTCTGACTCTGGTGGGACTCATTGAGGTGAACTGCCCTCCTAGGGACATCTTTCAGCATCTGTCTCTGAGGCTGGGAGATGCTGAGCGGCGTGAGGGGGCTCCTGCACACCTGCCTAGCTAGGTGTTACTCCACTCTGAGAGCACAGCACCCACAAACCGCCAGCACTCACTGAGCTCTGAGCACAGACCTGGCACCCCTTATACCCCTGGTATGTGCTTGTTGCAGGGGTTAATGAATGAATGAGTGGGTGAATGAATAAGTGAGTAAGAGAATGAGTGAGCAAGTGAATGATGAGTGAATGAGTGAGTGAATGATACATCAGTGAGTGAATAAGTGAGTGAATGATACATCAGCAAGTGAATGAGTGAATGATACATCAGCGAGTGAATGAGTGAGTGAATGATACATCAGCGAGTGAATGAGTGAATGACTGAGTGAAAGATACATCAGCGAGTGAATAAGTGAGTGAATGATACATCAGTGAGTGAATGAATGAGTGAATGATACATCAGCGAGTGAATGAATAAGAGAAGGAGTGAATCAGTGAGTGAATATGAATAAATGAGTGAAAGAGTGAGTGATGAGTGAGAGGAGTGAATAATGCATGAGTGAGTGAAGGGACGAGTGCAGGGTGAATGGACCAGGGCCCTGGATGTCACTGTCACAACCCCCTCGGGCCCAGGGGCAGGCAAGGCGTTCACCTGGTCTCCCCACCACTGTCTGCCCAGCTGCCACTGACCAGCTGCTCCCATGCATCTCAGCACACGGTCACCTGGGCCCTAACACTGTCCCACAGCTGGAGGTCTCTACCTCATCTGCGGACTCCGTTTGGGAAGATGCCACCTCAAGGCCTTCTCTCCTTAAGCTCCTTAAGCTAGATTAGGTTGGGGACTCATCTCTGGCACCTGCATTATTCACTCCTTCTCTTACTCATCACTCACTCATTCATTCATTTATATCCACTCACTCATTCATCGTTCACTCGTTCTCTTATTCACTCACTCACGCATCATTCATTCACTCACTGAGGCATCCATGCACACACACACACCTGGCACGCCCCAGCCTCTGGGGCAGCCCTCTTGACAATTTCTGACTCCATCTCCCACCGTAGGCTGAGGATCCCCAGTGTAAGGGCCAGTTACCTTTGCTTTCTTAGTGGTGGTCTCAGGATAGGCAAGGGGCTGGTGAGGCAGGGCTAATGACCAGCTGTGCTGCTTGGCCAGGTGGCCTCAGAGAGGAAGACCAGCCATATGAAGGCTCCAGCAGAGAGCCAGGTGCCTGGCACCTGCCCCACCCCCCACCCCTTCCCCTGGGTCCTGCGTGGAAACTGCCAGGGGAGGTGGAGTGCAGGCCCAGCTCTCTGCCCTGTATCTGATCCACCAGGTAGCCTGGGGAGTGACTCTGGGCCTGTCGAGGTAAGAGGCAGGAGGGAGGGCAGGCGCCAGCGCCCTTGGCTGTGAACTGTGCATCTCAGATCGCACTCCCTCCTTCACCTCAGTTTTCTTATGGAAAGGGGCCAATTCCTAGGCCCTTCTTGTAGGACCAGCCTGCATAAATTTCCATCCCGCATGGCCTGTGGAGGGACAGTCAGGGCACAGGCAGTATGTTGTCTTGGGGAGAGTGGGGCAGGGTCCTGCCACAGCCTTGGGCCTTATCAGCTGCTGGTCTATGGGCAGTGAGAGAAGCGAGGCCTAGAGAGAAGAAAGGCCTCACATGGCGCGGAGCATCACTGACTCCCTAGGAGCCCAGAGAGGGAGGGACAGGCCGTGAGCGCTGTAGCACTGCCCTCTGCTGGCAGCCTGGGTTGCACCTCTCCGCGGAGCTCCAGGGACCTGCCAGGCCTGATGGCTCTTTGGAGACAGTGCAGGTAGGAACATCCAAAATGGCAGGAGCAGCCAGACTCGGGAAGCTCAGGGAAGAGGAGCTGCTCCTCTTCCTGCTCGCTCCCCTGGGCTGGAGGCTTTGCGGGGGCCTGGGCCCAGAGGGAGTGGTGCTGACTCCCCCTAAGCACTGCGGCTCCAGCAACTCCTTTGGCCTCAAGGCACCAGCACTGCAGGCCACACACCCCCCTCCTGCCCTGCCTGCAGCACCCACAGCCTCTCACCTTCTCGTCGGGTGTGGGAGAAAACATCTTCTCCTCTTCGGGGTGCTTGGAGAAGTCGAAAGGATAGGACACCACAAGGTCCCCCCCGTGAAGGCTGGCCGAGAGCACAAAGGGGATGGTCCGCATCCACTTCATTATTGCCTTGGTCTCAGGGGCCACCTGCCCAGGACAGAGGAGGTGCCCTCAGAGCTGCACATACCCACTGACCTCCCCGGCGTGCCACGCACTTTCCCAGCCTCAGGCCTCCACAAGGAAGGGCCCCCTGGCCAGGACCAAGGTGGCTTCAGCACGGCTTAGCAGCTGTCACTGAGCAGGGACTCTGTGTTTTCCATGTCATGCCCTGAAATCCCACCGACAACCCTGAGAGGAGCTGTCCCCATTTCACAGACAGGTGACCGAGGCTCAAAGCCAGGACCTCAGGGTCCCAGAGTGCCTCGCAACGCTCCGAGGGATGGGCTGGCAGCAGTGGCTCCTACCTTACCCCACCAGTAGTGCTGCGGGATGGGGATGTGGTCGGTGCGCGCGCCCCGGGCCTCAGCCAGCTGGTAGTACTCGGATGTCAGATCCGGGAAGTTGCGGTTCAGGTCCAGGTTCTGTGCGTTCTGCCTCCCGCTTGTCCACCCGTTGTAGCCAGCACCCTAAAGCACAGGCCAGTCCCCAAGTGAGGGTCAGCACGCCCCAACCCAATTCCTCCCAGAGGAGGCCTGGGGCTGAGCTGAGGGTCAGAGCCAGGGTGTCAGGCTGTCTCTGGCCACAAGTGATGAGCATGTCAGCGTGTCTGGCCAGCTACCCTGACCCCTTATCCACATCCCAGTCCCTCCTGCCTGGCCTTGGGGCCTTGCCCTGGCTGCCCCCTCCAACCATTCCCATTCCCTACCTGGAGTACCACAGTAACCGCCACTCCCTCCCCACCTCCTCCAGAGCTCCCCTAACCCCCAGCTGGCACTGTCATGCCCTTTATATCACAAATTTTCCTTATCACGTGCATCACCTTTATAATACACCTGGAATTCTCAGTGCCTCCCTTCCCCAAAGCAGGACTTTGAATCCCCTCACCCTTAATGACAGGCCCATGGCACTACTTGTAAGAACAACTAGTAAATGAACAGATGGGAAACACAAGACCCAGATATCAGGGGTGCTCACTTCGGCAGCTGCCACCTCATAGCCATCAGGGTTCATGGACGGCAACAGGTGGATGCGGGTGGTGTTGATCAGGCGCTGGATCCGGGGGTTACCCAGCAGGTACTCAGAGCACAGGTACTGGGCCAGGTAAATGAGCATCTCCCGCCCCGCCACTTCATTGCCATGGATGTTGCCAATGAGCTTCACCTCAGGCTCCACTGGGGAGGAATACAGCAACTTGAAGCTTGTCCCAAAGCCCTGGGTCCCCAGAGGCTTGACCCCCTAACCCAGCAAAGATGACTGGATGTGCTGGGACTGATTTATATTTGTTTTCACTCAAGAATCTCTGTGTATAATGAGTTCTCATCAAGGTCATCACTTTTGTTGAGCTCACTTTCTATATTTAGCCAATTATTAGCATGACAGGATATTAATAATAATATATGTTGATCATTGATCCATGTGAATTTCATTGATAGCCACACTTGATGTTTGTGTAACAGTTCAAGGTGCACATTGGTGCTTAGCTGGGAAAGCAGCTGGACCTTAAATGAATGAGGATAGATGGATAGCGGATGGATGGATGGATGGATGGATGGATAGATAGATGGATGGATGGATGGACGGATGAATCATTAGATAGATAGGTGGGTGGATGGGTAGGTGGGTGGATGGATGGATGGATGGTGGATGGGTGTGTGGAGAGATGGTGGATCGGTGTGTGGTTATATAGGTAGATAAATTGATGAATGGATGGATGGATGGTTAGATAGATAGGTGGGTGGATGAGTGGGTGGGTGGGTGGAAGGATGGATGGATGAATAGGATAATTAATGAGTAGATGGATGGGGGGATGGATGGATGAATAAATAGGTGGATGGATGGATGGTGGATGGGTGTGTGGATGGATGGTGGATGGGTGTGTGGTTAGATAGGTAGATAAACTGATGAATGGATAGATGGATGGATGCATAGGTGAATGGATAGTTGATGGATACATGGGTAAATAATGGCTATGTAGATAAAAGCATGGATAGATGGATTGATGCAGGGATGGATGGATAGATGAATAAAGGGATGGATGAATAGATTGTGGGAAAAAGACTCAACCAGGACTCTCAGCCTTACTAGCTTATGACCATGGGCAAGTCACTCCTCTCTGAGCCTCAAGGTTGCTTACCTGGAAAATGGCATCTACCTCCCCAGCTATGTGTGACAGGGACCGCTAAGGGGTGGAATGAGCACTCGTGTTCCTCAGATTCCACACTTCAGGGGTATAAGTGACAGGAGGATTTCCATGCCAGTCACCTTCCTGGCCCCTCTGCATGGGGGATACCCCTCACCCTCAAATTCCAATGCCACGGGGAGAGCAGCTGTCTTCCACCCAGAGCTGGAGTGGGGAGCAGAGGGGGCCGTGGGGGCTGAGATGTGGCCAGACAACCTCTGGCCCTTGGTCTAGGCCAATAGGATGAAACTGGCCAAGGTGGCCATCCCAGGAAAGGTAACCAAGAGGGGAGGCATTTTCCAATGACTTGTGAGGATTGAGCATCTAACGGAGACTGTTTTTCTAGATTGATTTTGTTTGACTAGCATGCTCACGTGAACAGATAGACTGGGGATCAGCGCCAAGGCAGGGCGCTGAGTCCCCATTCCTGGAGGCTCTGCCCTCTCCCCTGTGCACTGCATGCTCTTGGTACCCAGAGAAGGGGACCTGAATGGCATCCCACCCCCAACACAGGATGGGCGAGGTCTTTGCCAGGACATGCTGGAGTCTCAGACACCACCAGCCCAAGTAACTTTTTGCAACTTAGAATGGGCAGTAAATTACAGCAGCAATGAAGTTTGATTTCCTAATCTGCTCTGCAAGAAGATAGCTCCAAAGGAACAGTAACATCTAGCATTTTCCACAATGCCCTCTCTCATCTCAAAACAGGATCTCTAAGCCTGATATGAATGGGAATGGATTCAGGCTTTTTAAATGGAAAAATCACTTTATTCGCATCACTCTGGTCTCATGTTCCTGGAGCAATTTGGAAGAGCCTGTCAAACTCCTGGGACCCAGGGCTGGGCAAACCTGCCAGGGCCCCACTTTTCTAGGACAAAGTTGTAGAACAGTGCACAGGGTCACACGACCCTTCACACACACGAGGGCCTGGCGCTCCTGCAGCTGTGTGAGCTGCTCACCCTGTTCCTTCCTGACACCCGGAACTTGCCCTTCCAGTCTCCCCCTACTCCCAGACAATATCACTCTGTCCCTGTACCTTCTTTAGCTTTAAATTTCTGGTTAGTTTTACCCCTGTGTAATCCCCATTGGATCAGTGTCTCGATTATTATAAAATCGTCTACTCTGCCCCTCAAATTTTCAAGTAAAATGGGCATTCTGGAGAAACTCTTTTTTATATATAGTGGTTCTGTATGCCCTGTGGGATGTGGCCAGGCACCAAGCAGCACCCCTGTCTTTCCCCGGTGTCCCCAAACACCCCCAAGCTGTGCACCCCAAGGCCGAGCGGGGCCAGGCGCAGGCCCTCCGTGCAGGCACTCACTCAGCTCATGCTGGCCTGGGCGGCTGGAGAACTCAATGACGAGGAGGTCCTTGCCGTCAAAGCTGCGCCCAATGCTGTAGGTCTTGGCCACGTGGGTGCAGCGGGCAGCCGTCCTCTTCAGCACACGCACCATCTGGGCGTAGGAGTGGTGGACAAAGCGTATGAAGGTTGATGGCAGCCCTGAGGGCAGCACCTCCTCGGCCTCCAGACCTGCTGGTGGGGGAGCAGGGGAACTCGGGTCAGTGTCTGGTGGCCCCCCACTCAGGGCTGGCCTAGCTGCCCCTGCCAACTTCTCTACCATCTCCCTCTCCAGCTGACCATGCGTGGCACCCTCACAACCCCACCCCACGGCAGGGGTGTGGTGGTGGGACCCACATATCTCCCTTGGGTGGCTCTCCACCCATCTGTGTTTAGGTTTTTAATTTAAGCTCCCTTTGTAATACTTAGAACAGGGTCTCCAGCCAACAGCGGCACCCAAGAGATGTATAAAGCACAATTCCTAACGCTATTATGAATAAAAGCACCATATTTTGATGTGGATAATGTGTTCCTATGAATAATCCAGACCCACGTTTTTGCCCCAAATTTTCAGGAAAAAATATTTTGTTTAATTTTTTAATTCAAATTTAAAGCGTAAAGCTTGCAGTGTATGAAAACAGTTTGGGCATGTTTCAAGGGGTTTTCCAATAATTTTTGTAAAAAATGTTGGCTAGATTGCTAGGTCTCACCTAAAGAGTTTGAAGAGAAATTAATCGTTCTTCAGCGGCTGAAAATGCTTTTGTTGCAAGTTCATCAAAAATTCAACAAAACCAATTACTGTATTCCAGGCTACTATTTTGCATACAGATATTGTCATAGCTTTCTAGAGTTACACTTTTAATGCATAAGCATACATAAAAGAATTAAAAACATTTATGTAGATACAAAATTAGTGCTATTAGTGCTATCATCCTTATCACGCCCTCAAAAACTTGATCAACGCCATGTTCCTTATACACTGCAAAATAGGATGATATGAGTCACTGTGGGAAATTCCTGAAAGGCACAACGATAGCTTATAAGGGAAAAGACACATCTACAAAACCCTCCACCCCTGGGTGTGCTCCTGCTGACTTTCTGCGTGTCCTGTTTTCCGACCATCGAGCCGTAATCACGGTGTTCTGCCTTGTGTATGTGGCACCACGGTGTAAGCCGTGTCAACGCCACCACACATCTGGAGAGAATAGTCCTGAAAATCTCTTGCAGCCACCACTCCACTATTGCAGGTGATGTGCTGGGACAGGGACAGCGTTACCAACACAGCAGACAGAAAGGAGGGCCTTGGGGAGGAAGAAGGACTTGGGGGAAGAGGAGGGGAGAGGAGGGAGGAGGGGGCTCCAGACATCTTTGCATGCCCACCCCTTCCACTCACTAGAACAGAAGAACCCTGAGGACAGCTCTGGTGACCCACAGCCCCACCCGCAGGGGGTCTTGCAGCCCAGCCCGCAGAAGCAGGATGCAGGTCTCTGTGGGCTGGCCCTGGGGACCGCAAAGAGTTAACAGTTTTTCACCAGTGTCCCACTGGCTCTGTGGTTTTGTTTCTGCTCAAAATGGTTCTGGAGGGGAAAGACAGCAGACAGAACCAGCAATTTGGTGACAGAGATGCCTGAAATAATCTCTCTCAATAATTTCAAGTTTTCTCAAGGAGAAGGTTTGGCCCTGGGAGCCACCTGGCTTCCTTCCCCACAGCCCTGGGCCCTTTCAGCCACCTCCACCACCCTGTCCCTGAGAGGCCCTTCACATGAGCTCCTTGTGCATCCACAGAAGCCCAGGGGCACACAGCCCTTCTCAGACCAGCAGCCTGAGGCTCCCAGGAGCTCCAGGGTCAGCCCTAAGTCCCTATGCCACCCATGGACTGTGGGATAGCTGGGCCCAGCCCAGACACCATCCCGGATGCAGGATGTGTCCCCTCCCCAACCATCCTCAATGTGCCAGCAGAGAGCCATGTATGCAGTAGGTGCTTAACAGCTGTTTGAGGGACAAATCAGTCCATCCATCAATGACTGAGTCGGTCACTCCCCAGGGCCTCTACTTCCTCACCAGTGAGCACCCATGAGCTGCCACACGCATGGGGCCTCGTGCCAGACCCCGTGGACCTGGTCAGGAGTGGACACTGCCCCGCACTGCCTGGCATGGTGCACACTGGCACACAAGGATATTCAAATGTAAGTTTAAACTCATTCAAATGAAATAAAAGGAAGACATTAGGGCCTTTGTCACAACAGCCACCCCCAGTGCTCTCAGGTGACCACTGTCCTGCACAGCACAGGCTGCACATTCCTCACCAGGGCAGTTCTGCTGCCCAGGGCTGCTACGGTTCACACTGGGTCTACGGGGCCCTCTCCTTCTCACAGAGGGGTGGACAACAGACTCAGGGTGAAAGGCACAGGGTAGCCCCGTGCAGGCCACCCACGGCCACAGGCCCTAGCAGAGAAGTGGCCATTGCTGCCCAGGCTACCTGCCCCACCCACACTGTTCCGTCCATGTGAGAAGACAAAGCTCATCTCCCTACATCCTCAAGCCCACAGGGCCAGACTGACCCCACTAAGAGGAGTCTACACCAGACCAAACTTCCCGGCGTGACCTGTGAGGCCCAGCCACAGACTGCCTCCCCAGACTAGCTGCACAGCCTGGGACTGAAATCCTTGGGGGGGGGGGAGTGCTGCACTGAGGATATGGTCCCCAGGCCAGCCCTGCTTGCGCTCGCATCTGCTCCCTGAACACAGGCATCCCAAGCCCGTCGTGCCCACAACTTCTCCCTGAGCATGGGAACCTCCACCCCGCTGTGACCACATCTGCTCCTTGAGTGCCACCTCCATCTCAGGCCACCTTAACAGAGCCTCAACCAAGGCACAGCCCCACTTTGACCAAGAACCTTCCTTTCCAGCTCTGCCGTCCTGGGCGGTGAGACCACCCTCCCTCTTCACTGCCACTGCCTGACACCTGCCTGTGCCTTTCTGTGGGCCACCGGGAGCAGCTCCTCTCTTGACCAGCATCTATGCCACTGTAGTCCCTGGGAAAGCCTCAGCTGCTCCCTTCTGCATGGCTCTGACCTCACTGGCCGCCTGCTTGCTCCCCCACAGTCCCTGAGGCCCGCCCTTACCCCGAAGCTTCTCCAGTGGGTCATAGCAGACTTCCCCCTCACTTGCAAAGTAGCGGTAGCAGTCGAGGAAGTAGGGCCAGGCCATGTCGATGGCATCAAAGGCAGGCTGGCAGGCTTCACGCAGGCCCTCACAGACATGCCGGCACGGCCTGAGCGCCTGGCTGCCCTCGCACCGGGGGGCCAGCACGGCGCAGCCCAGCAGCCGCAGGTCCGGGTTGCACTGGC
Organism: Nycticebus coucang; assembly: GCF_027406575.1. Taxonomy (NCBI): domain Eukaryota; kingdom Metazoa; phylum Chordata; class Mammalia; order Primates; family Lorisidae; genus Nycticebus; species Nycticebus coucang. The sequence continues at coordinate 85,487,784 of NC_069796.1, forward strand.
CCTCCAGGAGGTGATGCAGGACGCTCAGCAGGATGTATTCGGAGCTGGCCTCCACGGCCTCCCGTGACCGGTGCTCCAGCGGGGTGGGGAAGGTGGTGTGGTTGTAGGCCGCATCGCTGCAGGTCCTGAGCTGCAGGTCCACGCAGGTGGCTGGGGAGACAGGTTGACACATCACTCCCTCCTGTGATGGCCCATATCAGGCATCAGACATGTCCAGGGACTGTACGGATGGGAACACCCACCATCTGGCAGGGGAAAGCCAGCACTGGGGCTCCTCTGGAGGAATCAGGGCCTGAGGGAGAACCAGAAAAGGCTTCTAAGGCTGACTGGGTTCAACTACCCATTAGCAAGCAAGTTGGGCCAGGCCACTCTGAACCTCAGCTTCCACATCTCCAAAGTGGGGGACAGGAAAGCAGAAAGCAGCTATGGGAGGGTTTGCCCGCGTTAGGTAGGGTCCATGCAGACTGTAGTAGGCAGAGACAGGTACAAACCACCCTGAAGACACAGGCCCATTGCAAAGAAGTCCCCAAAGTTACCAGCTACCTGGACCATCTTAAATCCCTGGAGAAAAGGAGATCCCTAATCAGTGTGAGCTCGGGCCTTAGTGACAAGGCTAGATAAAGATAGCTGCGGCTTGGCCCGGTCTGTCTCTCTTTTGCATCTCACGAGAATGTGGAAGCCCAGGCCAGAGGCGAGGGCTTCTCTGATGCTTGGTCATCATGGCTGCTCAGCCAGCTCAAGAGTGGACATCCAGCCCAGTGTGGACAGGCTCCAAACGTCCATCTCCACAGGCCCCCATCTGCCACACAGGGCCCTTCAGCCCCTTGTGGTACAGAACAGACCCTGAAGCCTCTAGCTCCACACCATCACCCCCATTGCCTTCTCCTGTTCTCAGTTGGACTTCATGGTGGCAGCATCACGCAGTCTCAGACGTGGCATTTTGCCAGTTTTCCATGTCCAAGTTTAGGAAGGACAGGCTTGTTGCTACTCAGCATTTCTCTGCTTACAACATCTAATATATGCCATTGACTTTTGTACTGGGAAAAATTTTTTCTGATTTTTTTAAAAGTCTAATCCCTTCACTAGAATATACCAGATACTCAAATATGGTAGGAGGGGACTTGAGGAAATGTTCTTTCAAAAGAACCAGCCTTGTTCTGAGTACTTGAAATATCCTGGACCCCACATAATTTTCAAAATCACCTGTGAGGCCAGACCCCCTTCCTCTTTTCACAAGGTAGGAAATTGGGACCCAACGGGGGAAAGGGACTTGTTCAAGGCCCCAGGCACAGTGGGTGCCCAGCACAGAGCTGACAAGGGCCAAGCGGCCCATGCCCACGGCAGGACCTGGCCCAGCCTTTCCAGGGATGACCCCATCAGTGGGCGGCTGGGATCTGGATGAGGAAAGGGGTGGAGAGACACCTCTGCAGGGGCTTGAGGAGGCAGAGGGGGTGGGAGCCATGTACCACAGAGGGAAGGGCTGGCATTTTTTTGTTATATATCTGATTTTTAGTTGCTTAAGAAGGGGTTTGGATTTGGTTAATGGACCATGTTGTTCATTACCCACTTTGAAACCACAGGTTCGGTTCTCTAAAATGCTTTGATAGTCTGGAGGGACCGGAGCACGCCCACCAAACCAAACCGAGGGAAGTCCGGGTACTGTACCGCTATGTGCAGCTGGCGGCCTGTGGCATTCACCTAGAAAGAGAAACACAGCACTATTAGGGACACAGGTCACTGTCGTTCATCCATCCTGGAAAATAGGCCCATTGTGAGTGTCTGCGGAGAACCAGCCCTGGGCCCCCTATACCAGGTTCATCTTATTTAATCTTCACAGTAATCTCTGACGTAGATGCAGCAGTCACCCCCATTTCTCACGTGAGGAGACTGAGTCTCAGAGAGGACACCTGACTTGCCCAAGGAAAGCCAGCCAGAAGGCAGCCTGGGATCAGCAGCATCCATCCAACTCAAAGCCTCAGGCTGACCAGCAATTTGCTGGTAAGCCCCTCACTTGTAATGTTTGCTGATTACCATGGTGTAAATACTTCCATCATGGCCAATTTCAAGTTTACAACAGTTTAGCAACCAAGTCTCAGAAGATTCTAGAATATTTTTAGCCATCAGCCCTCAGGATAGCATCCTAGCATGCTCCCCTGTGCCCTTGACTCTGACCCCACTTTACTCAAAACCCCTTCCAAGAGTCAGCCTAATGTAGTCCCTGCCCTCAAGAACATACTTCTCACCATTTATTGAGTTGGGGACCATCTTCCAAGTAAACAAGGGTCAACACACAAAGCTATCCTTGCAATTGTGGGGTTTAAAAGTGCCCTCCCCAAAAGCAGAAAAAGGGACGGAGGGAGGGGGGTGGGGCCTTGGTGTGTGTCACACTTTATGGGGGCAAGACATGATTGCAAGAGGGACTTTACCTAACAATTGCAATGAGTGTAACCTGGCTTATTGTACCCTCAATGAATCCCCAACAATAAAAAAAAAAAAAAGTGCCCTCCCCAAAGCCCAGATATGTGGACTCAACCACAAGACCCCGTGAAGGACAAATAAAGCCAATCTAAACCACACCAACTGCTGTGTTTCTGACCATGTTCCAAGTGCTCTTTAGGAAGAACGGACTCCAAGAGAGGGAGCTTGGTGTCAGAGTTCAGCTCAGCTGGCCCTCGAATGGGCCCACGAAGGAGTCCACCTGGCCCAGAGGAGCAGGCTGGAGACAGCAGAAACCAACAGCAGCAGCAGTGGGAGTGCTGGGCCGTGGGCAGTGAGGAAGAGGGGGGTGAGAAAGCTGGAGCCGGAAGAAAAGCTTCTGATCCTGGAGCCCCACCCAAGACTCAGGAATGAACTACAAGTTGGGAAGGGTGTGGGCCCCTTTTAGGAGTTCACCTTACTATTTGGGGGGTATGAGATCTTGGCTGAGCACATGTGAGTGACAAAAAATAGCTCCCAAACGGGGTCACCACAGGAGCATGGCCTGACCCAGCTCCGCTGGCCTGGTGCTCCTCTTCCAAGAACCTCCCAGCACCTGATTCTCCCTGTGGACTGGGCAGCCACAGACCCCCCCACGTTCCTCCCCACCAGCATACAAAGCTCTCATGGGATGATGATGTTCAGGGTCCCTTACTGCCACCAGGTGCTCATATGACAAGTCTGGTTTTCACGTTTATAACTGACAAAAGAGCCACACAAATGCTTCTGGGGTATGAAATGGGGGAGTCTAAGCACAGCCTGGGAAAATGCCTGCTGCCCTTGGACGCACTCTCCCTTCCTGTCCAAACCACATGGTTGGAGAACACTGTGTGTCTTGAGGGCAGTGGGGGGCAGGGAAGATGCCCAGCACTGGACCTGGGCAGCAAAGAGTCCCCAACAAGTGGCTCTTTGGTGTCTTGTCTCCTCCACTCCTCCACGTCTAGTGCCTACCATAGGACATGGCCTGGGTAAGATGTTCCATAAATAATAGGAATAATAGGAATAATGACAGCCACGTCATTACTGTTCCTGTTTTATCACAATGTTAAGACATTAAACGAAAAGGTTCCACGTTGTTCTAACTGGCTGGCACTACTTAAGGAAAACAATAGGCATGAATGCAATTTTCCTGAGTGTCTGGGTAATGGGTCAGCAGCCCTGACCTGAAAGAGAGGCCCCAGTGCACCTGCACCTGTGCCCAGGCACCCACAGTGCAGGCGGGCAGAAGTCGGCAACAACCGCCTCGAGTTCCCCACATGGATAAGCCACTTGCTCTCTGGCCTGCAGGCATGGGACTCGCAGGGCACCCTTGCTGTCTCCTTGGGTGACTCACAGGCTGTCATGGCCCTGAGTGTCCCTAGACTTTGCTCTCACCGCTCTGCGGGATAAAGGAGGCATGGAAGCAACAAAAAAAAAAGAAACCGCCCAGGGGTCTGCACCAGCCTCTGCCCCTCTGTGCCTCTAAGGTCAGCATGCTGGGAAGGACAGATAAAAGGCCACATCCACACAGGGCTGGCGCAGACTTCCGTCCTGTGCAGCAGCATCCAGTGTGGGCCTGTGTCCCCTGCAGAACCCTGAGTGAGCATCTCTGTCCACAGCTGACCGTTCAGCCCCAGGTTCACACTCAGCCTGTTCTCTGTCTCATCCTGTACCCAGTTCAGACCAAGGCAGATGCTGTGACAAGTCATGTCTAAGGTCAAGGTCTCCCCAGATGGACAATCTCAGCCAAGCATCCCTTCCTACCCTGTACTCATGTCCCAAGGCTCCAACACGAAATGCTGTGTGCTTGCCACTGAGCTGAGTGTGAGGAAGCCTGGAGGTTTGTTCAGGCACTCAGCAGATGTCAGTGAGCAGGACTAACTCTAACTCTGCTGGGCTCAGGAGGCTGTGTGGCAAGGTGTCCCTCCCTGCACCAGCTCCTCTGAGGCCACCAAGGAGCCCACATGAGTGCCTGCATCACCACACAGGGACTGGACAAGCGGATCCCTCATGGATTCCTGTGGCTTCAAGTCTCTCTAATTTACAGATGAGGAAACCGAAGTTCAGGGATTGAACACCTCCTGTGACTGGGTTTCCTCACCTTGACTGGGGATAATAATAGAACCTACCCCAGAGGGCAGCTGAGGATCCCACAGGTAGTGTGAGGGCAGCGCCTGGCCCCCAGTGAACCGACTATAGCTCAGGGTGCACAGCAAACAGGAGGAGGGCTGTCCCCTGTGACCCTCCTCCCAGGCTGGGCTGCTCTCCTGGGGTTTAGCATGGGACAGCAGGGGCCAGCACCTACTGCTTTGGTCAGCCCTGCTTCCAGGGTGGCCACCATGGGTGAGGAAGAGAGGTGGGTGGCTTAGTTTGCCAGGGCTGCAAACTGATGTGGTCCTTTCAGTAGAGCAACAGAAATTCACTGTCATAGTCTAAAGGCCAAAGTCTCAAATCCAGGTGTTGGCAGGGCTGTGCTCCCTCTGAAAACTCTAGGGGAGGATTCTTCCTGCGCCTTCCAACTTCAGGCAGCCCCAGGCATTCCTTGGCTTGTGGCTGCATCACTCCGGCCTCTGTCTCTGTTATCACATGGCCTTCTGCCCCAACTGCCTGCCTATGTCTTAATTTCCCTCTTCTTCTAAGAATAGTAGTCATTGGACTTAAAGTCCTTATTCCAGGTAAGGTCATGTTCCCAGGTACTGGGGGTTACGACTTCAACATATCTTCTGTCAGGGATACAACTTAACCCACAATAGCCAGCCAGCCACAGTGTGTGCTGCGCTAGCCACCACAGCAGGGTGGGATGGAGGCGGGGCCCAGAGTGGTTGTGCAACTGCCTCAAGACCACACAGTGAGTTCCAGAATGAGGGTGGGCCTTGCCCAGCTGGTCTGGCCCCTCTGGGCCTCTGACTATCACCCACAAAGCAAAGAGACAGCCAAGCTCTCCCAAAGCCCACATTCTGCCCATCCCAGCCCCTGCCTGCCAGGGTTATGTGGGTGGCCTGTTCATCATTGCAGCCACCCACCCCCATTCACAAGACACATTGAGACACCCCCCAGACTTGATCTCCCCTGTGGGCCTTGAAACACAGAGGGGGTGAAAGACTGCACACCTAGAAGGGTCTCAAACCACACTGTCCGGCGTGGTAACCCCCAGTCACTACTGAGTGCTTGAAACGAAATCAAGTCCAAAGTGACATGTGTGACAAGTGTGACACACTGCACTCCAGACTTAGTACTAATACAAGAATGTAAAATGTTTCTTTACTAGTTTTCGTATTAATGACAAAATATTGGAATAAAATTTTGGATATATTGCATTAAATAAAATTTTTTTAAATTAATTTCCCTCGTTCTCATTGCTCCTTTCGTGTGGCTGGCTAGAAAATGTAAATTTATGCACGTAGCTGGTGTGGTATTTCTGAGACTACGCCAGTTGCAAAGCTGCTTTTTAGTAGTTTGAAGCCTCGTAACCACAAGGTGGCAGCATTTCTTCAACCAATGGGTTGAGGTTGCACTCAATCCAGCCCTCTTAGACTGCCGGTAGGTCCTTCCTCCTGGTCAGGGCCTTCTCTAGCCCATGAGAAATCTGATTGAGGCCAGAGAATTCAGGCCATCTGCCCAAGGTCACACAGCAGAGTAGACAAGACAGGATTTGATCCCAGAACCCATAGTCTAGAAGCAAGAAAGTCACCTCAGCCCCTAGGCTCCGGTGAAGACGGTAAGTCCTCCAGGGAAGAAAATGAGAGAGGGGGGACAGGAACGTGCAAGCCCCCTCTGAGCCCTGATATGTGAGACAGGGACGTAGCAGACTCGGATAAGGAGCTGAGATGAAGTCTGTGGTCTGGAGAGTCACTTGACTTCCCAGCTGTGAAGAGGGATTGATTCTAGAAACACTATGTCTCGCCTCAGCAGGGCTCAGCACCAGCTAGAGCCAGAGATCACCCTGCCCATCCTTCTGGTGAGGAAGGGGTGGCCTGGAATGCCTGTGTCCAGAGGAGAGGGCTGCACTTCTCCCTGGGAAAGAGGCAGGTCAAGCAAGGCTTCCTGGCGGAGGGTCTGCTGTCTCTGACAAGCCTGTGATTCTAGACACATTCAGGGATCCCAAGGATCCAGGGAGGGTCTTTCTTGACACTCCCTGTTCTAGCAGCGTCCCACACGGGCACCTGCACGTGCACACGCCCCGCCAGGCCTGGGCCTTTCTGCAGAAAGAGGGGAGAGGGAAAGGCAAAACGGGGGCCCAAGGTGGAGAGGAAGGTCCAGGCTGACAGAGAAGGAAAGAAGAAAGATCCATATTGGCACAGCAGAGAGGTGTTATTTTGCCCTCGGCGTAGCCATCCACCAGTCCAGGCAAGTTCTCAGGTGTCCACAAACCCCAGCACTTGAGAGATTCTGAACCCAACACCTGGACCCTTGAGCCTCTCTGACCCCAGTCCTCCCAGAACGCAGGTGGCTCCCAGTAATATCCCTGAGGAAGGCTGGCAGGGTGGCCCCCCAGCTCCAAGGCCACCCTGGTGGGGAGTGTGCCCCTGCCCACCTGCCCCACACTCCACACCCGGAGGAGCCCTCAGGCACCGTCACACACATAGGCACACCACCCCCAGAGCATCCCTGCCCTGACCCCACCAGGAGCCCCACATACCCCTCAGGCCCCTGGGTGCATTTTCCAGATGCTGTGGGCCACATCACAGCCTGGAGCTGGGGGAGAGGGGTTAGGAGTTTGCCGTGCAGGGAGACTGCCCCATTCCTGGAAGGACTTGACCTTCGAAGTCCTGGCACCTTTTGGGCCTCCTCCTGCAAGGCACCCCTGCGCTTTGCAAGACCCCCAAAGGGCCTCACCCAACAGCCCGGGCAGGCGTCCCTCCTGCCCACTACACTGGGCTCTGGGGTCCCCTCTGGGATGTCTCCGAGAGACGTCCCCCTCCCTCGCAGAGGCCTCCCCTGTCCTAGGTCACATGGTGCCCACTTCGGGGACGTCCAGTGGGCCGTAGACGCGTGTGCAGCGGGAGAAAAGGTCCTAATTCGGGGCGCCGGCCTTACCGGCGGGGTCCCAGGCCCGGTCCCGGGCAGGCGCGCATCCCCGGGCGGCAGCGGCCAGGGCGGCCAGGGCGGCCAGCGCGGAGAGCAGCAGCAGCAGCGGGGCCGAGGCCGGCATGGTGGGCGCGGGCGCAGTGATGTGGCACTCGGGCCGCGGCCGGGCGCTGCTCGATCGGCTCCCGCCCCCCGCGCAGGGGGGCTGCCCCGAAGGCGGCCGCGCAGGAGTCGGGTTACAGGGGCAGCGCCAGGAACCGGAGCGTTGCCGGGAGGCAGATAGACGCTGCCGCCCCTCCCCGGCGCCGCCCCCTCCGGAGCGCTGCTCGGCTCTCCTGGGGCTCAGTTTCCTCCTGAGGGCACCGCGGAGCAATGTCCACGTTCCTGCTGCTCCTGCCCCAAACACTGATAACTGGACGGTCGGGGTGGAGGGAGGTGGCCCAATCACCCTTGAGCCTGGAGACTGGGTGTGGGAACATCAGGAGGAGCTTTGTGGAGACAGCAGTTAGGTACCGGAGGACCTGCGGAACAGTGGCCTTGGGCTACCGCTAAGCGGTGGCTGCACCTCCTGGTATCCTCACCAGCACAGCCCAGACAGGTGGTAGTTTAAAGCCCTTCTCCTTCCCCCTTTCCCTAAACTGGGATCAAAGGCAAGGTTGTGGGATAGAGAAGTGAGCCCAGGGACATCTGAAGGGGTCACACTCCTCCTCTGCACCTGGGGGAGCAGAAGGGCCTGTCCGCAGGCCCCACCTCTGTGCAGCACTCAGAGCTATCTGGGCAGGAGACCCAGCCAGGCCTGGGAACTGAGAGACCAGAGCCTCAGCCCCCAAGGTAAGGGGAAGTCAGACTCTGCAGCCCCAACCATTGCATGCCCAGAGCCCAGAGCCCCCTCTCTGGGGAAGGGCTGCTCTGTAGAGCTGGGTATTTGCCTACTGGTAACTTCTCTCAGCCTTGCGCAGCTCAGCCCAGCCTTCTGTGTGCACAGGTCCTGAGCCCTTGGCATAGTGCTGGCCAGACACAGGGGTCCACGGCCAGCTTTGAGCTGGGAGTGCAAGGTCAGTGCATGGATCCTGGAGCCAGAAGCCACTCAGCTCTGAGGCTTTCAATAGGCCACATGGCCCAGAGGCTTTCCCTGCAAGCACAGGGGCACGGGGGCCATGAGCAGAGCCAAAGGTGCCCCTGCCTTCCATGAACCCACTAACCACATCTGCTGCCTGGCCCCTCCAGCCCAGGGCTGCAGTGATGGATTGGATTGAACTAGCCAGGTTTGTGTGTGTGTGTTTTAACATTTTTAGCTGCTTCTTGACTACATATCTATGGTTATTATTATTCCTGAGAGTTATTTTTTATTTGAATCGTACTTTATGATTTACAAACACTTTTAAATATCTCCTTGGGGGGGGGGAGGCACTGGTAAATCAGCCAAACAATACCCAGTAATTTGGAAAAGCATTTGTCAAGGGGGCTTTACCTGGCTGTGAACCCCCTGAATGCAGATAGGCCACAAATAGACACCCACCATGTCTCAGATGTCTTTGCAGCCTCTGGAAGGAAATAACTCAAGGCCCACACTCTATTTGCGTCACCGACACTGACCCTGGATCAGGTGCCATGATGGAGGCTCTGAAGCCTCCAAGATCCCCCAGGTGAGACCTTGTCACCATCTTCCTGTCCTCCCATGGGCTGGGGGCCTGACAGCCCACCCCCATACTGCAGGGGATGGCCCTGGGGCCTGAGAGCAAAGAAAACAGCAAGGACAGAGGCTGAGGACAGAGTCGCGCCGTTCATTCATTCATTTGCACACTCAGTAATATGATGCACCTGTCTCCCAGGGCCTGTGTGCCGGCACCACTCTTTCCTTGAGCTGTGAAGTATGACAGATGCACACAGCGTTCCTGCAACTGTCCTGTGGGAACATTCAACAACACAAACATTCCCCACTCAGGAATGGCACCCCAGGAATGCCAGGCTGAGGAAGGTTGCCCTCATGCCTGTCTGTGTGTTACCCAGGAGTGGCCCAGCTTCTCTTGGCTCCCCCAGGGCTGAGCAGAGGGGCTGCAGATGGGCAGTGCAGCCCCTCACCCGCTTGGGCCCCACTTCCTTGGACACCTGGGCTCTGTTTGCTGGGTCACCCTCTTGGCCGTGTCATGACCAGGCTCCAGAGGCCCAGCCCCTGGGGAAGGAAACAGCCCAGGTGCTATGACAACACCTGCCCAGAAAGGGCTCTGAGCACATGCACACTCTTCCCATCCTCCCTGTCGAGGTTTCTCCCTCCCCCTTCCCTGGGAAGCAGGCCCCGTGAGCCCTGCGTGAGCCCTGCATGAGCCCCACCAGTACCAGCCCAGCAGGCAGAAGTGGAGTCCTGGGCCTGGGTCTCCCTGCTTCTGACCTGGGCACATCTCAGAGACTCCCACCGCCACCTGCCTCTGACCACAGACTATCAGATGAGAGCTCTGGAGCCCCCACCAGACTCGCCATGGATCTGATCTTTCAAACCTGGATAATGCTGAGAGCAAAACAGAAGTTGATGTTAATAACAAAACTTCCCAGCAGACCTTGAGCGGGCATGGCCACCTTACCCATAAGGACAGTCGTCACTCACAAGTGCCCCAGCCAGCACCGGGTCTTCCCCACCATCAACACTGGAGCATCACAATTCTAGGGAGAGGGTAAAGAAGCTGAAGCTCAGAGAAGGAAAGCCACTCTCCTGGGGACACACAACAGCCATGGCCAACCCCAGAGCCAAAACCATCTACAGCCTGTGTCTGTCCTCACCTCTGCTGCTACCCACACTGACACCTGTCATACTCCTCCTCTCTCCCCCCTGCACCTGAACCTTCCCCCCTCCAAGGTGGTATTTCTGTGGAAGGGCCCATCTCCAGCCCCCGGGCTCCTCAGAAGGGCCCTCGGTGCATCTTCTGCAGGCAGACATTGTCCTTTGTGGGCAGAGAGCTGTTGTGGGTGGACAGCAAGTCTAGGTGTCTCATCAGCAGCCAGTTTGCCATGGCGGCCAGGACTTGGCAGCATTGCCAGCAGAGGGAGCCCATGAATGGTCAGCCACTGCCTTGCTGGAGGTCAGGCACTTGCTTGGGACACCCCAGTAGGTGTTGACTGTGACAGAGGGCGTAAGCTCCACCAGTCTGTTAGGGAAATGGAGCATGTGACTCAGCAATGGTGACAGCACACTCGTGTCCTCGAGGGCAGGAAGATTCCAGAACCTCAGACCAGAGTACATACCGCAGTACTGGCACTCACCAGCTAAATGGCTCTGTGCAAGCTCCTGGAGCCTCCAGCTCCTCTTCCACAAAAAGGGCGCCAGTGCAGAGCTCCTGGAGTACCATCAAGAGATCAGATCAAGAGTGCAGATCTCCTGCAGTACCAGCACACCAGAAGTGCTCCACGAAGGACAGCTGTCACCATCGTCACTGAGGCCTTTCTCACCATCCTCTCACTCAGCTTAATTTGCCCACCCACATGAGGCACCTGCCATGGACAGCTGCTGATGGAACCAACGACCACTGTCATCTTGTTATGGACCAAGACCCCAGCCCAGAGGTATTCAGGGACATCTCCAAGGCCACCAGCGGGTGACCACCAGATTTGGGGCTCAACCTAGCATCTGGGTCTGAAACCTATGCTGTTCTGAAACCAGTTCAGACCTGAGCTGGGAAAGGGCAGGGCTCAGAGTGGGAGGACCACAGGGGTAGGACAAGACTTCTAAGAGCCACCCCCATGCACATTCTGACCACCAGGAGCCATTCTTCCTCTCAGTTCCTGGCTGGCCCAGGGGCCAGAGGTCATGGCTCTGAGTCCCACAAAGCCAGGCCGTTCCCCATCAGCCTGATGACCCCACAGGCAGTGAATTTCTATCCCAGAATGTGTCACCCTTGCTCAGAGGATCACAGCCCCAAGACTTACAGAGCTTGGCTGGGTCGCTCGCTAGTTTGGAGACCACCCACTAAGCACTCACAAAAGTCGCAGGTGCTGGAGTGCAGCAGCAGATCAGGCTGGCCCCCTTCCTCCAAATGTGGGCAGTGCACAGGGAGACAGGGAGCTGAGCAGGCAGCCAGCCCACATGGCAGTGAGTGTGAGGACGGAGAGAAGCGAAGGGTAGCAGCCTGAGGAGAGGCACCTATGAGCCAACAACCAGGGGAGGGGGCACAGATCTAAGGCAGTCACGGCCCCAGCACGGCGCACCCCAGGCTGTGGGTGAAGAGCCAACAGACGGTAATCAGGAAAGGGCTTTGCCCTGCACACCGTTGCCTCCACCTGCAAGAGACCCACCTTCAAGCGTGAATAAAAGCTGGTCACAAACAGCCATGAGGCAAGTCAGAAGGAGATTCAAATAAAGGATCTAAAGAGCAAAGGGTCTCTTCCAGCCCCAGAGGAGTTGAGCCAAGTAGGTGTGAGTGCATCTCCTCTTGCAAGCAAGGTGCACAAATGATAAAAGTCCAGGCAAGAATCAGAAGCACCCAGGTGAGGCTGAGTACCTAGAGTCACACTGGGACTAGAAGTCAGGTATCAACCACCAGGATTCTGACTGGTGGGGACCCTGCAGAGAAGGTGGCCAGCACAGTGTGCACTGTGCACTCAGCACCTGGCTTGCACCCCCAACATTAGTCTGCCACACCCAAGCTCTGTATCTCCGCCCTCCTGGTCTGCGTGCTGCACATCCAGGGACTCAGTCCACACCATTGACTAAATAAAACCCAAGGGTAATAGTCAAGAAACAGAAAGGAAACATCGTGTGTCCCTGGTTTCTGTTCATCCGCATGAACAGGTGCAAGGTGACTTTGAGGTACTCCTCACTGGGTTAAATTCACCTTCAAGGTGCCCACAGAAGAATCTAACAGAAAACAGTTCCTATGAGAAGATCTCTGAAATATTTTTAGCAATTGCAGAATAAGTGGAATAGTGCCTAACCTTCTAAGGGGCAGTAGGGACAACACCCTCCTGGACGTCTGACTTCTCGTGGTTAAACGAGATTAACCACACCAGAACCCCATCCACATGCTAGGTGTGAAGTTCTGACTGAGTCCATGCTTACAGAGTGACAGACGCCCTGACCGTCAGAAAGCAACGCTAGGAGCCCCTGGCATGAACAAGGCCAGGAGCCTGGTGTCATGCCCAAGAGGGGTCCCTGCCCTTGTGTGGGTCTCCTGAGCCCCATCAAGGCTCCTGCCAGGAGCCACTTCTTTCAGCATGTCCTGCTACGGCAGCCCAAGACATGGTAGCAGAGAGCCAGGCCACTACCAGTGCCTGGCCACAGAACAAGTCATCCAAGAACCCCATCAGTAAAACCACAGACTCCCACAAACACTCGCCTCAACACAGCACCAAGACAATGCTGCCAGCAGGCCTTTTACACAGAATCACCAATTACCTGTGATCCAGGGCAGTCTGGCCTGATAGGTGCTCAGGCCAAGGTCTCCAGGAGAGGGTCCTGGGGAAGGAGCAAAGAAAACACACACCTAGCTGTGGCTGGCCTCTCTCTTCACTTAAACCCCCCTGAATCCATGCCTAGGAGCAGCAGATCCTAAGGCCTGGGGCGATCCCAGTTTACCCAATTGATATTGAAAGAGCCAGAGGCTGGTTCAGAAGCCCCCGTGCCTGCCTGTGCCTGGACAGGTGTGGGGCTGGTGCCACCTCTGTCCCGGGGATTCGTGGCTTCGACTGGAGCTGAGGTGCGACCTGCAGCACCCTAACCATGAAGGACAGGCCCAGAGCAGAGCAAGGAAAGTGGCAGCCGGAGCGGGATCCAGGCACCCGACCAAGCACGCTGCCGGAGAAGCCAAGCCTCCAGGCCGCGCTGGGGGCAGCCACCAGTCTTGGCGCTGTCCAGAGTGCTGAATGCTCTCGCCGTCCCTGGGGCACCGTCCCATGGCTGAAGCGAGGCGGGAGGAAGGCTGCTGCAACCTTGTCTTTCCTTCCCACTTCACGGCGTGGTAGGAGGGGCTCCGAACCCTCTGCTCTGGACAGGTCAGTCCCTACAGTGGTCCCTTCTTTTCCTCCAGAGCCTCCCTGCGGTGATTGATCCTCAGTTGAGCTAGGAGAGATCAGGCTGGGTCCTCCTCCAGTGCGCTACCCTCCCTGGGCACCGGCACCAAACTGGAGCAACCCTACGCAGTGGTTTGTGGGCTGGGCTGAGGGAGGGAGAGCTGGAGAGAAAAAGTAAGGGCCTGCCCAGGGCTGGGGCTGGATTGATGGTTGTTGAACTGAAAGATACAAGTGAAACAAGGTGGAGGGAGGAATGATGGAAGGAGATTGAGGAGGAAGGGAAGGTGAAGGGGGAGGAGGAAGTGGGGGAAGGAGGGTGGGAGAGGAGACAGAGCAGAGGGAAATACAGGAGGGGCCTTGGGAGGATCTGCTCCAAACAGGGTGTAACACAGACCCCCCTCTGGCTCCAGTGCCCGGGAGCTGGGAGGGCTTCTGTCTCTCTCCTCACCTCCATTATGCCCTCTCATGGCTTCTGAAACTCATCACCCCTCGGAACTCTTCCAGTCCCTTCATGGGCAGTTGGCAGGAAAGGATGTGGTGAAGGCACCTGCCTGTAGCTGCTTCCAAGCTCTTTGGCATCTTCTCCCTGCTGGCAGCTCTGATGTGACAGCAGTGGAGGGAGGGACCTCCCCACCTCCCCCACACACACATCCCATTATCCGCAGGCTGTGCCACACTAGCCCTTTATGAGGGGCAGAGGGTGACTGGTGGGGAGGGGTTGAGCCTCAGAGGTCTCTCTTGTGTCCAAGGGGGCAGCCAAGGGAAGGGAACCACGTAGAATAAGCTGAGCTGTCTCCATCAGTCCCAGCTGCATGGCCTTGGGCATGCCACTTAACATTTTAAGCCTTATTTTTCTCATCTGTAAATTGGGAACAGTAATAGCTCCTGCTTCATGTGGCTCATGTTAGAATTAAGCTGACAACGAATGTGTGCATACACTGCTTAGACCGTCCCAGCACAGAGCGGGGACTCAGAGAAATGTCAGCCTTGATTCAGGGTCCCGTTTTATGGCAAAAAGAAAGACTCACTCCAAGTGTTTGTGCCAAGGCCACATAACTAGAAACCAGGAATACTGAATTCAAACTCCTCCTGGCTCCAAATCACTGTCCTTGTCATCCAGAGTAGCCATCAGAACAGCTGCCAGGCAGCCACCAGCCATCAGTAGCTTCTCGTCACATTCTTCCCTGGCACCCCCATCAGCCTGTTTTCAAATCCAAGAGAAATTCTCACCAAATCCAACCTTGCCCCAAACCAGAGCAGCAATGTCAAAGTTTTCCTGATCGTTCCAGGACATCTCTGAGCTCCTTCAGGTCAGACACAACCCTAGGGGAACAGCTCAAAGTGACTGTGGCAATGGGGCTTGATAACAGTGGGCTCCTCAGCCCTCCAGGGCTTCTGAGTGACCATCTGTATCTTTGGGGATTGGCAGAGGCATCCAGTGGCTTCACAGGGAGACTCAGTCTAACCACTCAACAGTTCCCATCATGTCTAAATGACTCCAAAAGGAGACAGATTCCACTCACAGCAGGGCAGAGAGAAGAGGTTCTCCCTGACAGATATGGGGGGTGGGGGGGCTTTGCCAGTTTCCAGTGTTATGCTAAGGCAGACCGTCTATTCATCACAAGGATTGACTGGGCCCCCAGAATGTGCAAAGGACTGTCCTGGACACAACACGGACTGTGGAGAGCAAACAAGGTTTGAGAGAAGATGGGGACTAAAGAAGGTCTGATAAACACAAGTGCCCTGACCACCTGTGAGAAATAATAGTCCTGGCTCAGCACCCGTAGCTCAGTGGGCAGGAGGCCGGCCACATGTACCTGGGTTGGTAGGTTCGAACCCGGCCCGAACCTGGTAAACAAACAAAAAAAACAGCCAGGCATTGTGGCAGGCTCCTGTAGTCCCAGCTACTTGGGAGGCTGAGGCAAGAGAATCACTTGAGCCCAAGAGTTTGAGGTTGCTGTGAGCTGTGACGCCACAGCACTCTACTGAGGGTGACAAAGTGAGCCTCTGTCTCAAAAAAATTAAAAAAGCAAGAAATAATGGTCCTTTTTTTTTTTTTTTTTTTTTTTCACATTTTGGCTAGGGCTGGGTTTGAACCTGCCACCTCCAGCGTATGGGGCCCGGGCCCTACTCCTTTGAGCCACAAGCACTGCCCATGGTCCTGTTTTTTAGACAAGTGAATGGTATCAATTATATCACATTGAAGTGATTGGCGAGCCAACGCATTTCCATAGACACTTGCATTGAGAGGGATTTATATGCTAGGAACAAAAATGAGCACAGAGAGAAAATGAACGAGTATTAATTGAGCTTATTTGATTTTATTTAATCTTAAGCTTATTTTATTACTAAAGCTTATTTATTTGAAGCTTATTTAAATAAATAAACTTTTTGCTGTTGTTGTTGTTTTTGCAGTTTGTGGCAGGGGCCGGGTTTGAACCCACCACCTCCGGTATATGGGGCTGGCACCCTACTCCTTTGAGCCACAGGCACCGCCCTTGCTTATTTAATGTTTTTATTTGGCAGCCCTCTGACATGGGCTTTCCCATCCCTATGTTTCAGATGAGAAAACAGTTCAGCATGGTAGCTCTGATTAAGTAACAGAGGTATTATGGCCCAAGCCTGACATTTCTGTCAGGGCTGAAATAGGAGTCTCACTGAGTGCTCTTAGCACTTGGAGGAGGAGGCGTGACTCCCTGGCTGACGGGAAGACTAGCAGAGCTTTGTTTTAGAGGAGGAGGAGCGGATGACAAGGAAAGTCAGATGAGCGTTCCAGGCCGAGGCAATACCAACAAGCTCGGGGAGTGGATGTGTGGGTTAAGTGCACATTTGACAAGTGGCAGAGAAGTGGGAGAATGGGGAGCGGACGGTGACTGTGTGCTGGGCACTCTTGTGACTACAGTGGTGAAAGGACCCAGTGTGAGTGACTCAGACCAGACCTGGGTGGGCTTGGAAGGGCCCCTGAGGAATTTCTAGGGACAGGGAATGGTTAAATATCACTGAACAAGAAGGGTCCTAGGGAGCCAGCCCTGAACTTGAACTCTGTGATGTGCATCTTAGCAGGAACAAGGTAACATAGGGTACTTCCTTATTTCTTAGAGTATTTATTAAAGTAATGGTGAAATTATTTAACATTTTAATGTATTTTTGTCTATTTGGAAGATAAATGGCTTAGACCCAGTATTCCACCCTACAGTGGATTTAAAGTTTTCATCAGGAATGAGATTTGAGGGTAAGAAGATACAATGATATTATAATAATAAAACCATAGAGTTCAAAACCACCACCCTCAACCCAGCAAAGAGGGACAGGTAGGCTGACAAGAACGGAGGACAAAAGTGCTGGGGCTCTGGGGAGAGACACACACACACCTGGAGACTGGCTGGTCCCACATGCAGGGGACACCAGGACCCCTGACAGTCATGACTCAGGTCTGAAGTTACGGGCACGGGACTTGTCTAGGCCTATCAAGATCGTGCATAGTATATCATGACGGGATCTCACTGTGACCAATGTCTACCTGTGTACAGGTGGGCGTGGGTGTGCAGGGAGTGTACGTCCAGACAAAACTCTGCCGTGATATTCACCAAAAGGTCAACATTGATCTCTCTGGGTATGGGAGTTGCTCTGATTTTTTTCTTTTTTCTAATTTTCTGTATATTTCTCTTTAAAAAAAAAAATCACAGCTGTGATTGCATTAATGCAATCATGGGGTACAATGTGCTGGTCTTAGATACAATTTGAAATATTTTCATCACACTGGTTAATATAGCCTTCATGGCATTTTCTTAGTTATTGTGTTAAGACATTTATAGTCTACATTTAGTAAGTTTCAAATGTACCCTTGTAAGATGCACCCACTAATTACCCTCCCTCTACCCATACTCCCCTCTCCCCTCCCCTCCCTCTCTCTTTTCCCCTTCTTCTTGGGCTATAATTGGGTTATAGCTTTCATAGGAAAGCTATAAATTGGTTTCATACGAGGGCTGAGTACATTGGATACTTTTTCTTCCATTCCTGAAATACTTTGCTAAGAACAATATGTTCCAGCTCCATCCATGTAATCATGAAAGAGGTAAAGTCTCCGTCTTTCTTCAAGGCTGCATAATATTCCATGGTGTACATATACCACAATTTATTAATCCATTCGTGGATCGATGGGCACTTGGGCTTTTTCCATGACTTAGCAATTATGAATTGGGCTGCAGTAAACATTCTGGTACAAATATCTTTGTTATATTGTGATTTTTGGTCTTCTGGATATATTCCTAGTAGAGGAATTGTAGGCTCGAATGGCAGGTCTATTTTTAGATCCCTAAGTGATCTCCAAACTTCCTTCCAAAAGGAACGTATTAGTTTGCATTCCCACCAGCATGTAGAAGTGTTCCCTTTTCTCCACATCCAAGCCAACATCTCTGGTTTGGGGATTTTGTGATGTGGGCTAATCTTACTAGAGTTAGATAATATCTCAAAGTTTTGATTTGCATTTCTCTGATGATTAAGGATGATGAGCATTTTTTCATGTCTGTAGGCCGTGTACCTGTCTTCTTCAGAGAAGTTTCTCTTCAAGTCCTTTGCCCACCCTGAGATGGGATCACTTGTTCTTTTCTTGCTAATGTGTTTGAGTTCTCTGTGGATTCTGGTTATTAAGCCTTTGTTGGAGACATAACCTGCAAATGTCTTCTCCCATTCTGAGGGCTGTCTGCTTGCTTTACTTACTGTGTTCTTGGCTGTGCAGAAGCTTTTTAGTTTGATCAGGTCCCAGTAATATATTTTTGGTGTTGTTGCAACTGCCCAGGGTGGGGGGGTGTCTTCCTTATAAAATATTCACCTAGGCTGATTTCTTCAAGTGTTTTCCCTGCACTTTCTTCTAGTATTTTTATAGTTTTATGTCTTAAGTTTCGATCTTTAATCCAGTGAGAGTTTATCTTAGTTAATGGTGAAAGGTGGGGGTCCAGTTTCAGTCTTTTACAGATCACCAGCCAGTTCACCCAGCACCATTTGTTTAATAGGGAATCTTTTCCCCACTGAATGTTTACTGAATGTTTTTAATTGGCTTGTCAAAGATCAAATAACGGTAAGTAGCTGGATTCATCTCTTGGTTCTCTATTCTGTTCCAGACATCTACCTCTCTGTTTTTGTGCCAGTAACATGCCGTTTTGATCACTATCGATTTGTAGTATAGTCTGAGGTCTGGTATGTATATTTCTTTTTACTTCTTTGTGATATGCCTAAACCGCTCAAAAAAATAAAAAAGCTTTTTTCCAAACACTTCTCTCTATATAGTCACTCCTGAATCACTCACAGAAAGATGTACATCAGCTCTTTGGAGGTATTTTCAGTCTTGGAGAACAGATTAAAGTTATTTCCTCTGCAGACTGGGGTGCCCACAACAGTCTGTGCGAACCTCCTCTGGTCAAGAGAAGGAGGTGAGGGAGCCGTCCCACGTGGCTACACCAGACAGCCTCCTTCTGGGAGCAGCCTGCTCCCGGGGAATCCAGGGGCTCCAGGTGTAAGACCAATTCTGAAGAAAGACAGGTGACCCTTGCACAACATGGGGGTCAGGGCACCAACTTCTCACACAGTTGAAAATCCACATGTAACTTTTGACTCCTGCAAAACCTAACTATTAGCTAACAGCCTACTATTGACCAGAAGCCTTGCCAGAAACATGAACAGTCAAAGAGCACATATGTGTGTGCTCTGTGTGTTGGATGCCATATTCTTACAATAAAGAAAGCTAGAGAAAAGAAAGGGTCACTAAGAAAGTGTATTTACTGTTTATGAAGTGGAAGTGGGTCATCATGAAGGTCGTCATCCTTGTTGTCTTCACAATGACTAAAAATCTGTTGATTCAACACACACTAGGGACACCCTCCAAGCTGAGTTTGTGCTAGGGCCAAGGTGGCTCAGGAATTAGCAGCCCCGGGTGGGTGGTGCTCAAGTCAAGGAAAGCACCTCCAAAGATGCTTGAACAAACAAGGGGCCTTTTCTGGTGAGAACAGGGAACAGGGGAAGGCCTTGCACAAAAGCAGTGGGTGCCAGAGAATACGGGATACCAGGGCATCATTCAGGACCTGGAGGCCAAATGAAGGAATTTGCTGTCATCCCTTTTATTTCTGTATTAGTTTTCTATGTTGTGTAACAGAGGGCCAACTTTAACCCCCACCCACACAACGATGGCCCTCTCTACAGGTCAAAAGTCCAGGCAAGGCTCAACTGGGCCCTCTGCTCAGGTCTCACAAGGCTGAACATCCCATCTGAAACTTCCAGTCCTCCTCCGAGCTTGCGGGGTTGCTGGCAGAGCTTGGTTTCCTGAGGTTTGTTGGCAGGACCTGCTCTTGGCATCCAGAGCTCACTCCTGGGGACTTGCCATTTGGCCCCTCCACATTCAGAGCAGTGACAGAGATCCCTGGTGCAGAATCCTCACCTTGGGAAGGGCCCACCTGATTGGCCAGGTCCACCTGGGATGCTGTCTCTTCCCCCAAAGTCACAGTCCTATGTGTGATAACCTAGTCGAGGCAGTGACTCTATTGGGTTCACAGGTCCTGCCCACAATCCCAGGGGGTGGACACCAGGAGGCAGAACCCAGGGACTTTTTCAGAATTCTGCCTCCCTCCATCTCTGCATGAGGTGCTATCCTGAGTGCTTCCCCTCATGGCGATGTTCTGAGTGCACTGCCCAGGTGCCCAGCCAGTTAGATGCCATTTTTAGCACTGTGGTCAGTGCTTTCTGCAGCTCTCTCCAGGAAGGCCAGCTCCACAGCAGGTGGCCATCTCCTCCCTTCCACACAGCCACATCAGGTCATGGGAAGAACTGGCCCAGCCAGCCTGCCCAGCCAGGAGCAGGCCCAGCCAGCCTGCCAGAGCCAAGACCCAGAGGCCAAAAGGGGTGCAGCTGCAGGGACCTGATCACTGGGCCCTCCTTCCAGCCACCTGCAGTCTCAAGGCCATGTGGCTGCCTGGAAAGCTGCCCGGAGCTCTCCTTCTCCTCCTCCCAAGAGCTGGGAGCCTCCCAGGAGCAGGCACTGATTGAGGAAACAGCTGGTCCTTGCTGAGCACCAGTGCTGAGGCGGCAGCCTGGGCTATGTGGCCACCTATCCCAGAAGCCCCAGGATCTGAGCCCAGCACAGTCTTGCAGTCTTGAATGCTAAAGCTCATGTACCCTCAGAAATGGCAGATTGGGAATGGACACAGGGAAACTGAGGCCCCAAGGGTTTTTTACCTTTCATGCATTTTCTAATTTAGGACTCACAGCCACCCTGGAAGAGAAGGGGCAGCACCCCCCTTTTGGGTGGGCAGCAAAGCCTCGGGCAGTGAGGAGAAGCACCAAGGTCACAGAGGAGTTGCTAGGATCCAGGTCATTCTTGGATTCATTCAACAAACATGCACTGGGCTGGCCCCTGGTAGGCCCAGGGCATAGAAGCAAACACAGTCTTGTCCCCTCGTGTTGTCCACAGTAGCAACACTGGCCCAAGTGTGAGTATCGGAGGCTGGCAAGTTCCTTGCCCAGCTTCCTAGAAATGGCTCCCAAAGTTCCATTTCTCACTCAGGATCTCTGTGTACCAGCTGGGAGGACACTGAGCCCCTCCTGAGGTTATTTAAGGGCACCACAGCCAGAGAGATCTTATCATCCACAGACCAGGCATGGGATTGTTGGAACCCAGGGAAGACATGTCACCCCAGTTAAGAAAGGTTTGGTAGTGGTTCCCTAGAGGTGAGGCCCAAGAAAGAGTCAGAGGCAGCTGAGCAGGGGAGCCTGGGGCTGAGAGAGAAGGGTACTCTAGCCAGAGGGAATGGTACATGCAAAGATCTAAGGTTAAGAGGAAGAACTTTGGGCCGGGCGTGGTGGCTCACGCCTGTAGTCCCAGCGCTGTGTGAGGCCGAGGCGGGTGGATTGTCTGAGCTCAGAGGTTCAAAACCCATATGAGCAGCAGTGAGGCAGAGTAAGACCCTGTCTCTACTAACAACATCAAAAACAGCCAGCACCGCAGGAGAAAGAAGAAAATCAACAAAAAAGGAGTACTTCAAACAAAGAAGAATGAACAAGCACACTGAAATTAAAAATAAAAAAATTTAAAAAAGGGAAGAACTTTAAAGACCTCAGAATAAGGGGATGAGTTACCTTACAAGGAAGTGAGTTCCCTATTCCTGGAGGCATGCAAGTGCAGGCTGATGTCCAAGGAGATGGAAGGACCCACAGACAGATTGAGGAGGGGGAGGAGGAAATGGGAGGAGCCACAGATGCCTCTGACGGGTCACATGGATGGTGGGAGGGGATTTGTTTGGCAGGGAGGCAGCTGGGAAAGAATGGGAGTGAGGGTGACTTGAGTAGAGGGTGGCTGGTGGGGGAGAGTGGAGAGCTGGGGAAAGGGGCCGAAGAGTGTTTGGAAAAGACGGAAGTGCAGCTGCTCAGCATTGTGCCACCAGGGAAAGGACCCCTCAGAAGTTCAGCCAGCTGGGGGGAATGAGAAGGGGTGAACCCCACAGCTTTCACTGCCCTGACCCTGCCGGCACTGCCTTGCAATCACCTGTTCACATGTGAGCTGCCCACCCCACTAAACTCTAGGGGCCAAGGGCTGTGTCTTGGCACCACCGTGCTCCCAAGTGAGCCAAATCTGCTCCCTGTAACCCCCCACCATTAATTCCCTTTACTTAATGTGGGCCTGAGAACCACACGGAAAGTCTCATTCTTCCTTCCTCCCTGTCAGAAGGTGAGCAGCTTCCCAGCTGAACACTCCCATTCCCTTCCCAGGGGAACTGGCATTGATAAGTCAGGGGCTAGGAGGTGACTGGCCACCATAAATGAATTCTCCCAAAACACAAGCTGAGTAGACATTTATTATCCCCAATTTATAGATGGGGTATCTGCATCTTGGTTTTTTAAGGTGATAGCTAAAATCAAGACACCAGACAGGATTTGTTTCATTGCATGTTATGAGAAAACCCCAAAGAATGGCTAAATAATATAGAGGCCTTTTCTCCCTTACAAGATTGCAGAGGGATTAAATTCAGGGTCAATAGGCAGCTCCATGGTCATCAGGGACCCAGGCTCCATCCTTCTGTTCCACTATTCTTGGAGTGGCTTATCACTTCAAGTTCACCTCCTATTGCAAGAGAGCTGCTGGAGCCCCAGCCATCACATCCAAGTTCCAGGCAGAAAGAAGAAAGAAAAAAAGAGAGGGACAGGATATGTACAAATAGTGTCTTCCTTTAAGTTTTCCCAGTTGCCACATTCAGTGACATCGCTTATATCTCTCTGACCACCCTAGATTACAAGGAAAGATGAGGAATGCAGTCTTCCAAGTAAACACATCACCACTGGCCTGGTCACTTGCTGTTTGCTCTCAGCCTCATCCCTGCTGTGAGTAAGAGGGAACTAGGTGACTGTGCATTTCTCAGGCTCCCAGGCCAGCTGGCTTCTAGTTAGGGTCCAGCAGTGGGGAATGTGGACGAGGAAGGAGGAGAGACAAAAACTCTCCCAGTGTTTTCAGTTTTTCACAATGTCTCTGGACATCTACAATGACAGCAATGATGTCCTTGGTGATGGCTCCAGATGGTCAAAGCAACCCTTTCTCAGGGTTGTCAGCTGAGGATGACAGGTGGCCCTGATGGCATGTCTCCCTCAGACGCAGGTGCAGGCTCAGCTCTGCAGTGTTGGCAGCCTCCGATCTCAAGACAGCCCTTCCTTTCCCCTGGCTCCTGCAGCCCTCCCAACAATCTGCAGCCAGTGCCCACAATTAAATCCCGCCTGTTTGAAACTTCTGGGTGGGATTCTTTTCCCCAGACTAACAGTGGTGCAGAAGCAGAATGAGAGCTAGATTTTGTCAGGAATAAGCAAATGGGGGAGAGTCTCAGCAATGAGGGGGCAGTCTCTGTGAATCCAACTCAAATCCACATCACAGCATAGAAACACAAGACCCAAGCCCAGTGACCCACAGTTCTTCCTGTGAGTGACTCACTTACCTATTAGGAATGGGGGAGCTGCAACCTGAAAGGGGGTTCGTTCAATTTATGGACCAAATTTAACGCATGCCATTTCCCTACCACTGAAATCTCTGGTAGGTCCTTTCACAGAATGACAGGTATCCGCCTCTGGCCATGAAAAATAGAAAGAGGCGGTGCCCATAGCTCAGTGGGTAGGGCGCCAGCCACACGCACCGAGGCTGGGGGGTTTCAAACCCAGCCCGGGCCAGCTAAACAACAACGACAACTGCAACAAAAAATGAGCCAGGCATTGTGGTGGGTGCCTGCAGTTCCAGCTACTTGGGGGGCTGAAGCAAGAGAATTGCTTAAGCCCAAGAGTTTGAGGTTGCCGTGAGCTGTGACACCATAGCACTTTACCCAGGGTGACACGGTGAGACTCTGTCTCAAAGAAAAAAAGAAAGTAAAGGAAAAGAAAAATAGAAAGAGAAAAAAATGTTTTTCACATGCTAGTTAGCAGAAATGATGGCATTGCAGTTGGGAATGTGTCATCTCCCCCAAATAAATTGACCAAGGATTGAGAAGTTAATTTCTCCAAACAACGCTCTGTCTTGGTCCACTTTCTGCTGCTATAACAGAATATTACCACTTGGATAATTTAGAAAGAACTGATGCTTATCTGCTACTGGAGGCTTAGAAGTCCAAAAGCATGGCTCCAACATCTGGTGAGGGCCACACCATGGCAGAAGGACAGAAAATGGACGGAAGAAAATAGAGAGAGGAATAAAGCTAAATGCATCTTGTCATCAGGAGCCCCCTCCATCTCCAACCCCATCACCAAGGTAACAGTGCAGCCCTTCATAAAGGGGGAGCCCTCGGGACCCAACCACCTCCTAAGGTCCTATCTCTCCAGACTGCTGCCGTGTTTCCAACACATAGACTTTAGGGGACGCACTTAAACCCCAGCACACGTCAACCACTCTGAAAAAGGATAAGGACTCTCCACCATCCTGCTCTGCTTTCCACACACATTCTGAACAGTGTGTGAGAGAAAGCTCCCTTCCCAGGTAGCCAGACGCATGGGGAGCCTCGGAGCCACCAGCTGAGGATGACAGGTGGATGACAGCCAGCTCTGCTGCTAACCGTGAGATAACCTCAGACCTTGGAAACCATCACCGACATGAGCTCTTCTGTGCTCTTCTGCCCCCACTAGCCCACCACACAGAAGCTGCATTGTCTTAGGAGATGTCCCGGTGTGGCCGGTTCCATGTCTAGGATGAAGCCATTTGCTGTATCTGAGAATGTGGCTGGAGTTTGCAAACACCATAAATCCCCACGGGCATGAGGTTGGTCCAAGGGCCTGGGGAGAATGAGGCAAGGAAGGTGATGAGAGGCAATTTAATCCTAATGGATCCCCTGCAGGCATTGAGCACAGCAAGCCAACCCCTGCCCGGGGCAGCAGGCAGCACAGGGTGCAGCCAATATGGTCCCGCCTGGCCCTCCCAGCCTCCTCCACAGCCCTGTGCTAGAGACACGGGCACAAGCAGGGACCTCTGGGGCTGAGACTGGCCATGTGGCCACTGAATCGACCACTAATTAGGGCTGTAATGTGCAAGCTGGGGGACACAGGAGGACTGACCTGAGCCCCTGCTCCAATAGGACAAATGTCCCAGGAAGGAGCCAGAGAGATGAAGAAAACAACTGGATAACTCAAGTGACAGGGAGATGCGTGTGGAAGGGGCAGCCTGGCGGAGCAGGCCACCCCCCTCACCCTCTGTTCTGGGATCTGGGATCAGCACCTGGCTGGTCTGTGCCTCAAGTTTTCTCATCTGTGGTTCTGCCATGGCTGCTGCCACCAGGCTCATAGCTCCTTCCAGAGAGTTTTGCTAAGGTGTGAAATGTCCCAAATACTTCAAGGGGCAGTCAGAGGGCAAGGGAACACACAGAGCAGGTCCCACAAGGAGTCCCCGACTTTCCTGGTGCCCTGGGGGTGTTGGAGGGAGAGGCGTCCTGTACAGACACCCCAGTCAGGAGTGTGGGGTCAGGGCAAGGTACAGCAGTGGCCACAGCTTGTGGCCGAGGGAGAGCGCACCAGGAGTGGCCAGCGCAGCCGCAGGCTGACGGGCGTTTCAGTTCTTCCCCAAGATGAGAATCACGAAGGGCTTTGAGCAGCACAGGGCAAGTGGGGCTTTTATTTTAAAGGCCCTCAGCTGCCCCGCCCCACCTGATGAGTCAGCTCAGGGAAGTAGGGAGGACCCACAGGAGGTCATGGCCATAGTCAAGGGGGAGATGTGGGCCAGGCATGGCCCCAGTGGACTCTGAATACAGCTCATCTTGGGTCAGAGCAGAGCTGGGACTGAGCCCTACGGAGCACTGGTCACACGTAGCCACTGGGCAGTGGTTTGTTCTCTAACACTAACCAACAGCCCCTTTGGGGAGGAATTTTTCTCTTTCTCATCACCAGTTCCAGCTTACGGCCTACAGAGTTGCCTCCGGAGGCTGCAGTCCAGCCTGTGCCCCTCTGCTGGGGACACACTCAGCTCCAGCCATGTGTGAGCATCACAGAGCACAACCCACTGCCTTGTTAGGATAATGTTGCCGGTGGCTGCAGAGGGCAGGTGCCAGGCAGCCTGGTCAAGGTGGTACTGAACAGGATGTGGGAGGTCACCAGCCGACACCACAATGGGGGCACTGTCACCCACACAGGCACCCAGAGTCCCTCCTGGAGAATTGTCTTGAATGTTCCCCCACTGCCCCAAGGGTCAACCAGTCCTGTGTGCCTCATACGGTCACAGTGCCTCGAGACCCACCCCTTACACCTCCCAAAGAATCTCCTTAAACGTGCACCAGCCCTCACTTCTCTACCTCTCTGTTCTGAAATCCTGCCAAGGATTCTCTGCAGCCCTTATAATATCCAAATGTTGAGTGTGGCCGCTGAGGTTCTGTCGGACCAGGCAGTTCTCAGAGTTTCTCTGTGAGCCCTGGGCCGCGAGGTGAGTCGGAAGTCATGCCCCAGGCAGGCCCTCCCAACTGTCCTCAGCCTCCCTGCTGTGAGGGAAGGTGAAGGATGGCCTGCAAAAATATGTCCACCCAGAACCTACAAATAAGACCTTAATTGGAAAAAGTTCTTAGCACCATTAATTTAAGGATCTCAAGATGAGATCATCCTGGATTATTAGGCTGGGCCCTAAATCCAGTGACAAATGTTCTTGGATTTAGGGCTTACCTGGGGAAGACCCACAGAGACTGTGTGAAGACAGAGTCAGGGATATTTGCAAGTCATATATCTGATTAGGGTCCAGTGCCCACATATATAAAGAACTCTTACAACTCAATGATAAAAAGACAAATATTCCAATTTCATGAAGAAAGGACCCAAGGAGACGATTCTCCAAAGAAGACATGCCCATGACACAGTCTGAATGTTGTTGTTCCTTCCCTCCCAAAATCTTATGTTGGAACTAAATTCCCACCCTAGGGTGGTCTTAAGAGCTTCTGCCTTCATGAATGAGAGTGGAACCCTTATTCAGAGGGCTTGAGGAAGCAAGTTTGTTTCATCCACCTCTTCTGCTACCTGAGGACACAGATGCAGAGAGCAGGCCCTCACCACACTGAATCTGTCAGCACCCTGCCCTCGCTGTCCCTCACCTCCAGACCTGTGAGCAAGGCATTCTGTTATTTGTAAATTAGCCCATGAAGTGAGTTGGAAGTCAAAATGCCATGTGAGGCATTTTGTTATAGCAGCAGGAACAGACTAAGGCATCACGTGAAAAGATGCTCATTAATCTTTAGTGAAATTCAAATCAAACCCACAAAGAGATACCACTTCATATCTATTGGGATGTGAAATAACGAGGGTTGGCCAGGACTTGGGGAGAAATAAAAACCCTCATCTACTGCTGGTGGGAATTGAAAATGATGCAGCTACTGTGAAAAATGGCCTGGCAGTTCCTCAGAAAGTTAAAAATAGAGCTACCATGTGACCCAGGAATTCCACCCCTAGGTACATTATGATTCAGTTCAAGTGAATTGTAAACGTATGTTCACATAAAATGTAGCATACAACTGTTCATAGCTATGATAGAAAAAATCGAAACTACCTAAATGTCTACCAGCTAATGAACAGACTGAAATATTGTGGTATGTCCATTCCATGGACTATTATTCAGCCATAAACAGGAGTGAAATCCTGGTAGGTTTAACAGCATGGATGAATATATCTGAAAACATGTTAAGTTAGAGAAGCCAGACACAAAAGGCCACATATTCTGATTCCATTCATATGAAATGTCCAGAATAGGCAAATCCCTAGAGAAATAGGTGAGCGGTTGCCAGGGACTGGGGGACGGGGGGGGGGGGGGGAGAACAGGGAGTGACTGCCAACAGGTATGGGGGCTCCTTTTTTAGGTGATAGAAAGGTTCTGGAATTAGATAGTGACAATGTTTACACAACATTGTGAACATACAACAGAACTGGAAACTTTAAAATTGTTAAAACAATTAAAATGTAAATAAAAAAATAAATCTTCAGGGCGGCGCCTGTGGCTCAGTGAGTAGGGCGCCGGCCCCATATGCCGAGGGTGGCAGGTTCGGACCCAGCCCCGGCCAAACTGCAACAGAAAAATAGCCGGGCGTTGTGGCGGGCGCCTATAGTCCCAGCTGCTCGGGAGGCTGAGGCAAGAGAATCGCGTAAGCCCAAGAGTTAGAGGTTGTGACGCCACGGCACTCTACCCGAGGGCAGTACAGTGAGACTCTGTCTCCAAAAAAAAAAAAAAATAAAATAAATCTTCATAGACCTGTGGGCTGACAATAAAACTTTGTGATCATTGGAGCCTCAGAAGGTGAGGAGGAAAAAGCACAGGAAAAAAGGATATCGGAGGAAGTCATGAGTGAAAATGGCCCAAATGTGGCAAAAGACATAAACTGGAGACAACCCAAATGTCCTCCAGTGGGTGAACAGAGACACCAAGGGCACTACACCCACCCCCGGGGGAACCCTGGACTCCACAGCAACCTCCAAGGCTCCCATAGGCAGAAGCTGGGTGGGTGGTGGGGTGGGTGGGGCACCTTGCTTCTGAGGGTGCTTCTATAATTGTTGCTTTAGGCTCGTTGCCTGTGGCTTAAGCGGCTAAGGCACCAGCCACATACACCTGAGCTGGCGGGTTCGAATCCAGCCCGGGCCTGCCAAACAACAGTGCCGGCTACAACCAAAAAAATAGCTGGGCGTTGTGGCAGATGCCTGTGGTCCCAGCTACTTGGGAGGCTGAGGCAAGAGACTCACTTAAGCTCAGGAGTTGGAGGTTGCTGTGAGCTGTCATACCACAGCACTCTACCCAGGGTGACAGCTTGAGGCTCTGTCTCAAAAAAAAATAAAAATAAAATATATATATATAGTTGTTGCTTTAAAGTCTCGTGTCAGGATGGCGTGATGGCACATGCTTGTAATCCTAGCACTCTGGGTCACTGAGGCAGAAGGATCACTTGAGCCCAGAAGTTTGAGTTTGCTTGAACTATGATGATGCCACAGCAGTCTACCAAGGGTGAGACTCTGCCTCAAAAAATAAAAAAATTAAAAATAAAGTCTCATGTCAGAGGATTCCAATGTACTATTTATTCTGTTCTCAAAAAGACAGCACTAAAGCGAATGGGAACAGAGAGCTGGTATACAAGGTGGCAAAGGAGTAGTAGAAGGTGTTGACGTGAACCTACAAGCATGGTAAAATCAGGAAACTGTGCACCCCAAAGACTAGCTGATTGTATGATCATTTTTTAAAAAGCAAAAGAATATGTAAGTGATTTAAATCTTTTGTTCAACCTGAGCTCAGTGGAAAGACATCCTGGGGACTCCAGATTGAGAGAAGTTACAAAATCTTCATCGTTAGTATTTTATTTTAGCAAAAACCATCTCCACGTGAATAAGACTTTTTAGCCACAATGCCCAGCGACACCATTTTGAGTACACCCTTCACCTCCACCGGTAAATAGATGAGCAAATTCCACTCCCCCACAAGGGGGGAGCCTGGGAAGCCCCTGGAAGGTGCAGAGAGGAGAGTCTCTGACACGTGACAACGCGTGTGTGGCCGCCAGTGGCAGGGCTGGTTTCTCCCCCCACCCCCACTTAATGCTTTTCCTGCACACACACCCTGTGCCCAAAACAAGAGGCACCTGTGGGTCCCAGGAGGGAGGTCAGATGCGCTCAGTCTCCAGCCCACTCCCCAATCCATGCTGCCCAACCTGGACCAACCAAAGGTTCTCCCTGTGCCTCAGTTTCCTCAGCTGTAAAACTGGAAACAGGACACGAAGACTCAGGAATAAGAAGGCGTTAGGATTCCAGCAGCCGGGGAATGAAATGACCCTAGTTTGTCAACTGACTTCACCATTTTCCTGTCTCTGGGGTCAGACAGTCAGGTACACCCTTCACCCCACCCTCACACCTGGCCAGCAAGGTCAGGACATCATTGGTAGCACATGAGTTACATTTAGCTGCCTGTTTTCAAATTTAATTTTAATTAAATCATAACCGGATATACTTATGTGAGGCCTAGGCTAAAGTCAAAAACTACCAGTTAACTCCTAGCAAATTCCTGGGCTCCAAGCCCTCAGCAAAATGGAGTAAGTCTGCTTCACTCTCAAGATAGATGGGAAAGGACTCACTAACTTCTTGCTTGAATAACTCCCCTGAGAAACAGACCGGGAAGCACCAACTATCCCCAGACTGACCTTTAAGAAATACCAGGTGGGGTTAGTCCCAGCTACTCGGGAGGCTGAGGCAAGAGAATTGCTTAAGCCCAGGAGTTGGAGGTTGCTGTGAGCTGTGTGAGGCCACGGCACTCTACCGAGGGCCATAAAGTGAGACTCTGTCTCTACAAAAAAAAAAAAAAGAAATACCAGGTGGGGAAAATATTAAAACAAAGAGGTTTGACGTATGGCTAACTAACCGCAAAATTCTGCTTCTGTACAATGCTTGCTTGCTACCTACCCAGATGCCCCTGGACAGCCTACGTGCCAACCAGGATGCAGACCAGGCCTTAAAAACCCAACCCCTTATGCACTCGGGGCTGCTCTCAGAAACCCCATGTTGAGACACTGAGGCAGTCGCCGGGCAGCTCTTCAATAAAGCGACTCTGCTGTGAATTCGGCTTGTTTGGCAGCGTGGTCTTTGTGGAACTCCTGGGCACAACATGTGTTTATGGGGTACCTCACTTACATTTTGCGGTAAGGTATTTATAATTTACTGTCAGTTATTTTGAAATAAACCCTTGCATCCTGCACATTAGGGGAGATCCCACCAAATGCCCTCCCTCCTCCCACCAATCACCACCCCCATCCCTCTCCCGTCCCTCCTCTCCCCCTCCCCCTTGTTAGAACTTTATCATTCATACGCGAGTATAAGTGTTTATATTCGTTTCATAATGGTATTGAGCACATTGGATACTTTCTCCCCATTCTTGAGATACTTTACTAAGAATAATATGTTCCAACTCCATCCAGGTAAAAAATGTCTTCAGAGAAACTGTGGTTTGGCATTGCAATGAGAAGCACCACGTCACACTTCAGTTGACTGCAGCCTCCCCTCTAGTGGCATGTAAACGATTCAGTGTCTTGCAGTCAGTGGCATCTAAGGGTCCATAGGACAAGGTGTTCGTTTATTCATGCAGCACACCTCCCAGGTTCCACCCGCTGTGCCATCTGGAGTGCAGAGAATAAAGCACCTCCCCAGCCCCACCCCAGAGCATCGTCCAGCAGAGCAGCCACACAGGTCTAGCTCAGCCTCAGTTTCCACACATGGCCAGGGCCTGGTCCCCCTCCCCCTGCTCACCCACCGGGCATGGGGCTCCCCAGCGGCACCTCCTCCCTTGCCAGGGGCCCTCTCTGGAACAGCAGCTTCCCAGGGCAAGCCCATCTCCAGATGCCTCCCCCACCCTCCTGGCCCAGGAACATAAATGGCAGTTCTTTTGAAACTTGGAATATTTGGGATTCCACAAGGCGACCCATTGAACTTTTCCAGAAATATTTCCTGAGCAGCAAATTCCTGAGCCTCCTTTGAAATGCAGCTTCTTTCTGTCCCACTTTCCCTTTGCCCTCTGCCTCTCCCTAGCCTGGAGGTGTCTTAGCTCACAGGGAGGTCTTTTGAGCTGTTCCCCTGGTGGTAGGGGGGCTCAGGGAAAGGCTGTGAGTCAGGGCTTGGAAAAAAGGGCTCCAGGGAGGTGGAACTGAAGCTCCTATGACCCTAGAAACACCACCTCCAGGAAGCCTCACCCCAGCACCCACCCCAGCACCCCCAGCGTGGTTGGGTCAGCACGTATCAAACGGTCTAAGGAAAGAACCAATCCACCACAGAGCATCTGTGGTTCTTCTGAGAGTGATAAGTATGTGGTTCGTGCCACATGGGAACAGGTGTGTGCACAAGTTCCAACAAGGTAATTGGTCTCAGATGACGTGCTTGAGTGACGCTGGAAGGAGTCCCAGAATGAGGGAACCATACACACACAAACACACACTCTGGCCTGCGCACGCGCGTGCACGCACACGCACACATACACACATACACACACACACACTATGAAGCAAAGCTGTGGGCTTTTGCGTGGAGCCCTTTTGCACCTTGGAGAGGATGATTCTCACTCTGCAAGTGCTCACTGAATCTCTCCTGGGGTGTCTGGACAAGGTGGGGGAGGCGCGGGTGGGAGCAGTGCCACCTCAAGGGCATAGCTGAGCAGGAGGCACTGACAGGCCCTGGGATGACACTCAGGCTGCCCATCTTCTCCACCAGGGTAATCTCGAGGCAGAAAAGGGGACTGAGGGGCAAATGTCACCACAAGTTCACCCTGCCCTCAGATTACCAGAGTTGGAAAGGAAGAATGGGGAAAGTAGATGAATTACAGCCATGTCCCTGCACCCACTGCCCATGTGACAATGTGCCTCCTGAGCTGCCCAGCAATGCTGTGTCTGTGCTGGACAAGAGCAGGGACAGTCACCAAGGAGGGTGTGAGCAGACAGTTACCTGTACTGAAGCCACTCTGCACCAGGGATGTGGGGACGCTCTTTGGCCCTCCCCAGCCACCTTGCAAGTGGGTTTGTATCCCACTTTGCTCTTAAAGAGAACTTAAGTTGTCTGAAGTTGCTGCTGTCGGAGGCATGTCAGACCCGGTGTCCAGCTGTCCAGCCCACAGCCCACACTTCTTGACCCCTGAGCAAGGAGCTCAGCAGCTTCCCACCCTCCCAGCTAAAGCCTGGGGGGGCAGAATCCTTGCCTTCTCCAACTGCCAGCACAGAGCAAGGCATTTTCAAGGCAAAAAGATTCTTGAATTCCACTCAGTTCTTGGAAGTTACTTTTTCCTTCTTGAGCAGAAGCAGTTCTCCTGGCACCACCCTCCCTGGAGAGCCACCAGTTTGTGCCTCCTGCAATCCTAAGAGAAACAGGCCACATCCCAGGCTCAGGTCTGCTGCTGACGTGGCCTCATGCCTGGGCCGTCATGGGCAGAGCCAGGGTATGTTCCAAAGCCCATGCAGGGAGGAAGTCATTCAGGCCACATTGTCCAGGCCTCTCCAGGGAGGAGGGACCAAGGAGGAGGGACTGGCTCCCAGCAGGTGTGCCTTTAGGGCAGCAGTTCTCAACCTGTGGGTCACCACCCACAGAAACTGTATCAAAGGGTTGCGGCATTAGGAAGGTTGAGAACCACTGCTTTAGGGGCATTAGGAAGGTTGAGAACCACTGCTTTAGGGGCTTCCTGTGCAGGGGCTAGAGACAGAGCAGGGTAGAGCTCCCCACCTGCCCTTACTTGGCTCCAGAGGTACAAACCCCCCAGACCCTACCCTAAGCTCCACCAGCAGCCCTTCCATACCTCACCCCCATTCCCTGAAAAGCCAGGAGGTCCCGTCCTGAGCACCCACCCTATGGAGCAAGAGAAGGGCCTCACCAGGTTACTCAAGTGAGTGAGCAGTAACAGGTGCCAAGCCAGGTGTGTCAGCCCCAGAGCCTGTGCACTCTCCCCGGTGTACCCGTTCCCCAGCCACAGCCGCCTGGGGCCAAAGACTCCTCAGAAAGGGCACAACCCCAGCTCATCACCAAGGTTGGGGCGTAGGGTGTCTGAGCTGGAAGGCCCTACAGTCACCTGGCCTGTGTGCAGTTCTGAGATGGGGACTCAGAGGCCCTGAGAGGACAGAAGCTTCCCAGCCTCACACAGCAGGTTAAGGACGGAGTTGGGCCAGGCCTGCCACCCCCTTCCCAACCCAGGAGGCCGTGAACTCCTCACCTAATGGCAGCTGTTTCCTCCCGTTCCCTTCCCCAGCCTGCTCCCTGGCGCTGGAGTCACGGAGGTGACTTTAGCAGGGTCTGGTCTTGATCTACCATGATCACCACTGGATATAAATGAATTTTAAGATAAATTTCTGGATGAATTGTTGCACCAGGAAACCTTAAAAAACTGCCTGTCCTCTGTCTCATCCAACAGCCTTCTGTCATTTCCTTTCTTAAAAACTAGGAAATAGGGCGGCGCCTGTGGCTCAGTGGGTAAGGCACCGGCCCCATATACCGAGGGTGGCGGGTTCAAACCCGGCCCCGGCCAAACTGCAACCAAAAAATAGCCGGGCGTTGTGGCGGGCGCCTGTAGTCCCAGCTACTCGGGAGGCTGAGGCAAGAGAATCGCTTAAGCCCAGGAGTTGGAGGTTGCTGTGAGCTGTGTGAGGCCACGGCACTCCACCCAGGGCCATAAAGTGAGACTCTGTCTCTACAAAAAAAAAAAAAAAAAAACTAGGAAATAATTCATTTGGCTGATGGAGGCATGGGACACAGATGTGGATAACACACATAGCTATGCCTAAGCCTGGACAACACCGGACAGCCCCAACCCCAGAGGAGCCCTGGGAGGCCTGGCTGGGTCCCCTGCAGCGTTGCTCCTTTCAAGCTTCTCCCCAGATGGTAGTGACCTTCAGGAGCCGTGTACACTCCTTCCGGGTTTAAAAGCAGTCCCTGAGGTCATCCAGGGGTCACCTCCTCCTGGAAGCCTTCCCTTACTCTCCTGAATCCCACAGTGGGCCCAGCACTCCTCCTGTGGCCCTGGCTCTGCCTGGTGATACTTGTGGTCATCCTCTCTGTCCCCATCTGGGAGCAGCTTGGGGGCGGGGGCTGTGATTACTCAGGAAATGCTGCGGGTGGCTCGGCGCCCATAGCACAATGGTTAAGGCACCAGCCACATTCACTGAGGGTGGCGGGTTCAAACCCAGCCAGGGCCAGCTAAACATCTGCAAAAAAAAAAAATGGCCGGGTGTTGTGGCAGGCACCTGTAGTCCCAGCTACTTGGGAGGCTGAGGCAGGAGAATCACTTAACTCCAAGAGTTTGAGGTTGCTGTGAGCTGTGATGCCAAGGCACTCTACCCAGGGTGACATAGTAAGACTCTGTCTTAAAAAAAAAAAAAGGAAATTCTGTGGGTGTTGATGGCACAAGGCACTTTAGAGGCCTCAAGAGAGAGCCCAGGCCAGGCCTCTACTACTGTCCTTCATGGGACAGGACTTCCCAGTGATCACCATTTCCTCCAAGCCCGGAACAGGGCCTGGCATGAAGCAGGTGTTCCAGGAGTATTGGTTAAATAAATAAATTGAAGGGACTCCTGTGGCCTCAGAGCTCGCAGCACACACAGACCAGGCATTGTGCTGCACCCCACAGGCTATCTTGGTCCATCCTCTCTGCACACCTGTACACCCAGGATTATTGCTTTTCTCACTATTTAGATCTGAGTGGGGAGCTTTTTGGGTAAAGTTGTTAAGCATAACATTTGCAGAGAAAGTCCTAAGACCGTATAACTTGGTGAATTTTCATGAAGTGCTGCCATGACCCAGACTCCAGATCGAACACTGCAGAGCATTACCCAACTCTAAGCAACCCCCTCGCAGGGGCCACCCCCCCAAAAAAAACCAGCCATTGCCCCTGACCCCATGGACATGCTTGCCCGGGTGGAGCTCTTTGTCCACAGTAGCATGGGGGAGGTGCCCCTGAGGTCCGGCTTCTGCTTAGCTTCTGGCCGTGTGAGATGTCGGGCCGTCCTCACTCCGCAAGGGTGCCCACTGCACATCTACGTGCTCTCCGTCCGCTTAAGGCTGACAGGCGTGAGGGGTTCCCGCGAGGGTTGGGCCCTGGGCCTGGCTGCACACAGGCGTGCATCTCCATTGCTCAGGGAAAGTAGAAGTCATAGTGGGGGGGGGAGGGGAGGGACACTACTGGATGGTTTTGGTTCAAACCAAGTGGCTCAAAGTGCTTGAACCCTTTTCTACCCCCACCAGCTCTGCAACTCTGGCTGCTCCACACACACCGGTGAATGTCCGCCAGGGTACCCTTTGCATTCTGGTGGCTGTGTCCCAGTAACATACTGTATTCTCAACTTACACTCCCGTCATGACTGACAGGTGAGCCACCTTTACATGTTTATTATTGATCATTTGAATCATCTCTTTGTTAAGTATTTTTTTTTTTTTTTGAGACAGAGCCTCAAGCTGTCGCCCTGGGTAGAATGCTCTGGCATCACAGCTCACAGCAACCTACAACTCCTGGGCTAAAGCGATTCTCCTGCCTCCGCCTCCCAAGTAGCTGGGACTGCAGGAGCCAGCCACAACGCCCGGCTATTAGCCGTCATTGTTGTTTGGCAGGCCCAGGCTGGATTCGAACCTGCCAGCTCAGGTGTATATGGCTGGCGCCTTAGCTGCTTGAGCCACAGGTGCCGAGCCGTAGTGTTTCTGTTTAAACTCTTCACCCACTCTGTTTTTTTTTTTTTTTTATGGTGAAAAGTTATATATTTAGAATTGGCCAGCTGGACTTGGTTTAGATGATCCCAATTTTGTTGGCAACATCCAAAGCATCATAATCAGGAGCCAGTCGAACATATGCCTTCTTCTCACCATCAGGCCTGATCAGGGTGTTGACCTTGGCCACATCAATGTCATAAAGCTTCTTCACAGCCTGTTTGATCTGGTGCTTGTTAGCTTTGACATCCACAATGAACACAAGTGTGTTGTTGTCTTCTATCTTCTTCATGGCAGACTCCGTGGTCAGGGGGAACTTGATGATGGCATAGTGGTCAAGCTTGTTTCTCCTGGGGGCGCTCTTCCGAGGATATTTGGGCTGCCTCCGGAGTCTCAGAGTCTTTGGCCGCCGGAAGGTGGGTGATGTACGGATCTTCTTTTTTTTGTGGCTGTGGATGCCTTTTAGCACTGCCTTCTTGGCCTTCAATGCCTTTGCTTTGGCTTCCGCTTTGGGAGGGGCAGGAGCTTCCTTCTTCGCTTTCGGCACCATCTTGTGAAAAGCACCCACTCTGTTTTATCTGCCATTTTCTTACTGATTTGTAGCTGTCTGTAATGCAGTCCCCCCTCCCTGGCCTCTTGCTCTCCGGTGGCAGCTCTCCCTGGACCAAATGTCCTTAATTTTGTTACAGCCTGACTTACCAGTTTTGACCTTTATGTTTAGACTTCATATTTACTAGAGAAGAAATCTTTGTCCATCCCTTAAGTCGTGAAGACGGTGTTCTATTTTCTTCTGAAAGATACACCACTTTGCTTTCTGCCTTGAGATCCACGACAGATCCCACATGATCCAGCTGGGTGTGTGTCAAGTAGGGGTCAAGGTCTGCTTCCCTCTAAGGACACCCAACTGCTCCAAGACCACCCTCTGGGAAGCCCTCTCATGTCCCTGGGGTTGTGGCACTGTCCCTGTCAACCAGTGTCTGGACTATTTCCTGGCTGGGTCTCCATCTGCTCCTGAATCACACCTGGCCGTCTCCATGAGCCACACGGTAACAGGTGTGAGCTGCTCTGGCTCAGTCCTGCTCTGCTCACTGTCATGATCACTCTCAGTGCTCGGCGTGGCCGTGTCCATTTGCAGATCAGTCTGGCATTTTCCATGGGAAGGAAACCACTGGAATTTTCACTGGCAGTCCCTTTTCTTCTGGTGTTTATAAATGTCATTGCCATTCCTCCTGGATCTTACCTGTGGCACCGTACAGGTGGGACAGCCGAGGCTCAGGAAGGTAACCTAAAGGTCAGGATGCTCAAGTGCTAAAGAACTGGGAGTCGCATCTGGAGCTGGGGTCCCCAGAGCCCCAGTTCTTGCTTTCCCAGCAGGCCAATGTCAGCCTTCAGGGGTGACCTTGAGGCTTTCGGTGAGAAGGGTCTGTCACCCCTAGGGAGTCCCTCAGACAGTGCAAGGGGCCCCCCACTGAGCAGGGTGCTGCAGGCTGGGGCAGGTTCTCAGAGTGAGCGCTGGGCCCACGAGGCTGCTCAGTACCAGGCCACTCAGGGCAAGTCATGGACCGTCGGGGGGCAAGGAGGGGGGGAGGCTGGCCTCGGTGTCCTCTTGTAATCAGCCCATCTGTCTGACAGAGAGAGAGGGACAGTTCCTCTGGCACTTGTCTCGGCAAGCCTCTTCCCAGAGCTGAGCTCCGACCCCGCCAGCATTTGGGAGATGAAAACGGCTCGTCACCACGCTCACTCTCAGGCCCTGGCTGCTTCTCCACAGCAGTTACCTGGACTTCTGTGAACAATCGGTTAGTGTAAGGCCTTGGGATTATCTCATTACTGCGAGAAGGGCCCACTGCTTCAGAAAAACAACTCAAAAGGGAGGGGATCTGTGAAACAGAGAAATACAAAGCTCTGGTCAGCAAATCTTACCGGCCTGGGAACTTGAGACATAAGAGAATTACAAAACGCATTTTTGTTCATGGAGCTGGTTACACCACAAGAAAGATACGCAATGCCTCAAAACCCTTAAAGACCCAGAATTGAGTCTGCCTGAAACACCGCCAGTGTCCCACAGAGACGTTCAGAGCAGAGGGAATACAATCCCTGGTTGGGTGGCTGGGCTATCGGCGAAGACATCACAGAAGAGGCCGCAGAGCTGGAGGGGAACCAGGGCTGGCACGGGAGGAGCCCTGGGGCCCTGGGGGCTGGAGGGAGCATGGGGACGAGGGGCTGGGCCTGAGCTATGCTCAGTCCTCCCAGGGTGGGAGGACAAACTGGAGGGTGGAGAGGCTCAGGACGGGCTGTCCCACTGTCTAAGGCCCTAAGCCCCAGTTCCTCTAGGGCTGTGCTGGCTTTGGGATGCGTCACGAAATTTGGAGGGCAGGGAGGAGGTGGCTACTGGGTGGCTCCCGTGCTATGCTCCCCAACACCTGGGCTGAGTGCGAGGGCCCCAGCGGCTACAGGACACCTCATCACCACCAAAGCCAGAGGCAGTGAGAACTGAGCTGCCAGGGGCTGCTTTTGTCTTCATGGGGCCCAGACTGTTCACTGTCTCTGCAACCACCAAAGAACAACCAGCGGCAGCCTCAGAGGTCACTCAGCCCTGGAGCCAAGCACTTCACAGATACACATGTGTGTGGCAACACACATGGTCCTGCGGAGAAGCATATGAATGTACGTACCTGTATGGGTATGCATATTTTAGCTTATACAGGGAACTCATCCCTATGTACATGTATAAGATACACAGTCCTTTATGGAAACATATAAATATATATTTACATATATTTACTTATAAAGGAATATATAATAATATGTAATTCCTCATATAAATATATGAATTTGTAAGTATATATAAATTTTATATATTATTAAAATATTAAGCATATGTATTTATATGTGTGGATAGCATATATATATATTACACGTCTATAGAACCACTAGGAGATATAACTATATTTTCCCCCAACTAAACCCTGACAAGTAGTCACCATGTGAATAGGTATTTTTATAATTTTTTTTTTGTGTGTGTAGAGACAGGCTCTCATTTTGTCGCCCTCGGTAGAGTTCCATGGTGTCACAGCTCCCAGCAACCTCTAGCTCTTGGGCTCAGGCGAGTCTCTTGCCTCAGCCTCCCAAGTAGCTGGGACTACAGGCGCCCACCACAACGCCCGGCTATTTTGTTGTTGTTGTTGCAGGTTTGAACCCGCCACCTTCAGTATACGGGGCCAGCGCCCTACTCACTGAGCCACAGGCGCCACCCAAGGTTTTTCAAAAATTTTTTATATATAAAATAAAACATTACAGTAGATGGATGGTGAACCCTCTCTAATCAAGTAGTGATAGCATGAATTCAGACGCAAACAAAGTGAAAATTAGCTCTAATCCTCAGGTTATTTCCAATAAAATCTAAGTTTATACGTAATCACTATTATCAATATCCACGTTCAATAGATTTAGATTGCTTTGCTCAATGGATAACTAAATCCAGAAGAAAATGTAAATTTTTAGAACTTAAATTACAATCACATATTTTTTCTTTTTAATGCATTTCTGTTTATATAATTGTGGTTGTATTGGGGTGATTGATAAAACAATAAACCATAAAAAATGGACTCTTGGGTGGCGCCTGTGGCTCAAGGGGTAGGGTGCCGGTCCCATATGCCGGAGTGGTGGGTTCAAACCCAGCCCTGGCCAAAAACCAAAAAAAAAAAAAAAAAAAGGGAAAAAAAAATGGACTCTTTACAATTAAGCAAATGGAAACTAGATACAAAAATGATTTAATGTTTACCATCTTTGGATGGATAGAAATTTCCTGCACTGGAAGAAATATCAACATTTAAAAATAAAATTGTTGCAATATTTTTGTCGCCATTTGAACTTATGATGAGAAAATTTAGATGTCAAATTTAAGATGTATGAGAAGGCATACTTTTTCTCAAATCTCATTGGGGAGTGTATGGTACGCAAGAAAGTTTGGCAACCTCTTCCCTGGATCTCCAGGGTTCAGCTGAGCCTTTGGGGGAGACACCAGCCCCAGCTGCACCCATGCCTCAGCCCTTCATCCTCCCAGGGACCCCCTACTTCCTACAGGTTCTGCCAAGCACCCACAGGTACCCACACCGTGCTGTCTCTGAATCCTAGTCAGGACATATGGAGCTGGAAAGGGGAGTCAGCCTGTCCCCGTAGGCTCCCAAATGCCTCAAATCTGGTGCCAGGAGGCCCTGGGCTGAGCCCCAGGGAGAGTCATTTTCCAGGACCCGTGGTCTTGATAGAATTTTGTGTAGAGGGCCCAGGGGCTCTGAACACCCATCTTTCAGAGTCAGAGGAGCCCAGATCCTTCTCACTTTTGATCGTTTGCCAGTGAGGTGACCTTTTCTGAATAGCAGCAGAACATCACAGGGTTAGCTAAAAATGCGGATCTC
This sequence comes from Nycticebus coucang, assembly GCF_027406575.1. Classification (NCBI taxonomy): domain Eukaryota; kingdom Metazoa; phylum Chordata; class Mammalia; order Primates; family Lorisidae; genus Nycticebus; species Nycticebus coucang. The sequence continues at coordinate 85,528,337 of NC_069796.1, forward strand.
ACCCCAGCTGCCAGCCTTGGCTGGCTGCTCCACCAGTCTGGGCCTCAGCTTCCTCCTCTATAAAATGGGAATAGCGATTGTACCTACCTGGTGGGTCTGCTGGGAAGAAGCAGCAAGATCCTACCAGTCCCGCCCGAAGCCAAGGGTGACTGTCATTACCACGAGCCTAGGACCTCAGTGATTTGTTTCCTCTGTTCCAGTCAGAGTGTTTTTTCTCCTGTTTAATGGTTGATGGTTCAGTCATTTCCCTTCAGTGATGACCAATCCCAGAGCCAGGGGCCATAGCACTACCTTTCCCAGAGTCTTCAGGGGTGGAGGCAGGTGCCTGTTACACACATCCGCATGTTTGCTCACATGTGCACACATGTGTATTAAGTCTCCAGTAAAAGTTAACTGCCATCGCCATCATGTTTGTTTCTCCCCACTACACCACAGGAGCTTCTTGAGGGAAAGGAATCATGCCAAATTCACCATTATATCCCTATTTATGCAAGGCAAGATTTGGAAATAGGGTGGGGATTCTGGAAATGATGGGTAAATGGACAGATAGAAGGGTGGGTGAGTGACAGGGTAGATTGATGGATGGGTAGACCGGATGGGTTCCCGGAGCATCTGTGTCTTCACAGCTCCCAGAGATCTCGCATCCCCACTCGAGTCGCCTCCTCCATCGGTACCTGCATCCCTTTACCTTGGCTCTCCTGCTGCCTCCTATGGGAACCCCGGGATTACAGCAATCACCACATAATCCAGGAAGGTCTGGGCCCAAATCCTGAAAGACACACTCTCGAATCCGAAATGTTGAAATCGCCAATGATCAAAACCGAAAATAATTTTTAAAAATGATTACAATTTTTAAAAATGATTACATTAATTTACATTTTAAAGGGGGAGTCATTTGAGAAACATATAAAAACAGAACAGAACAGTTCGCAGGCAACTTTACACCATGTAATAGGCAAAAACAGCATGCATCTTTTCACAAGCATGAACACTCAGGTGTACTAATGTCAGTTGCACAGGTGTATGCGCTTAGTGGTTATGAGAAGACGAATTGTACTTATAAAGAAACAGCTGATATTGCAGCCATCATCGGAAATACCCCAGCAATCTAAGTCTTTTGACGTGATCCATCAAACCCTCTCAGGGGTCATCACTGTACATACAGTCACCCGAAGAGCTAAGATCTCAAGAAATTTTATCTTCCACAAACACAGATGTACCTGTCATTTATTGAGGAGTTTCAACATTTTTATATACATGCACACAAAATCAAGGCTGTGATAATGAATGTCCATGGAGTCAAACTTGCAAAACAATGCATAAGCCAAACTAGAACCCTCCAAACCCCTACACACTCTATACCTCCAAGTACTGGAAACGGCCCACGATGAAAGACACAGCGTCACAAATGGTAAAAACTAATGCCAACAATTTAAAATAGAGGAAAAAACTAAAAAACAAAAGCAAAATGGAAAAAAACATACAACTAAAAAGAAAATTCGACACACACAAGGTGTATCGCAGCAGTAGATGATGGGCAGTTGCAGAGGAAGTCCCCAGACCTGGCCGGCTTTCGGGACCATGAACTGTAGTTGGAAGACTCACATGCTGGTGAATAACTGCTTCTTCCTCAGAGGATAGGTTCACGTCACTGTGTAGTGCTGTTCTTGCTGAAATTCTTCTATGAGTTGAAACACACCAACACAAGTGCTCCTTGTTAAATTCTCCTGTCTTCTGCACCACACTTCTAAGTTGTTTGGGGTACCTGGGCATCTCTCCTGCACACACTCGCATGTAGATCACAAACTCAGCAGAAGCAATACCGGCCATCAAAGAGAAACGCAGTTGTGAACATGTCTTTCGTACCCAACCGTGCACACAATTATTTTGGAACCAGTCAGTAACTTTACTGGCTCCTTCAGGCAAATGCAGCGTTAATTCACTAACAGCTGCTGGAAGCAATGCCAGTGCAGGCAAACGATTGATGCCTTTTTAAACAGGTGTTTCCATCATTAGCATATTTTGTCATTACCACTCATCTGCATTTTCAGCCAAATGCATTGGGCTGAACGGAAAAAGCAAACTTTATTGGTGGTAGCACCCTGAAATTCACTTTTAGGAGCTTCTATCACACCTAATTCTAAATCTGTCTTCTGGTTTGGAGTTCAATCAGATGTTAGGGACCTGAGGGAGTCAGAATCTAGGGGTTTTAATCTTTCAGGATTTCAACATGTGGATTTTGTCTTTCTGGATTATGACAGGCATGGATCCAGGCTAACTTCCCCAACTCAAGACCTCTAACCACATCTGCCAAAGCCCTTTTCTGTGTAAGGCCACGGTCTTGGTTTGGAGGCTGGGAGGTGGGCATCTTTGGTGATGCTGCAAGTGTGGAAAACCAAGGGATGGGACAAGCCCCCGTAACAATCCAGGAACTACCAGACAGCGTCCTCTGGTCTGTTCCTCCAGACCGTTTTCTAAAGTGTGTATGTTTTTAAGAACGGACCCCAAACCTTGTATGATTCGCTGTTATGGGGCACTTGCAACATAAGTAAGCAGGACACAGCCCCACGTGGCTGCCTGGGGCTCCGTGGAGCAAGGCAGCAGGTGGGATTAACCAGTGGCCTGTGTGATGATGGACTGCTGGCAGGGAGCGTCCAGCTGCTTCTCACACTCCCCTTGCGTTCCCGAGGACCTCGGCTTGTGCTCACTACTCAGGGTGTCTCGGGCCACAGCCAGCTTCTCTCTGCCCTCCCTGGGTAATGGTGGTCCCTGTGTGGCTGGTCAGACACAGGAAGGCAGGCAGAGAGTGGTACAGACTGAGGGGACCTTGGCTGCCTGCCTCCCCCCGGCCCTAAGCATTTGCCCAGGGCCTGCCTCAGCCCCATAGAGGCAGCAGACACCAAGCTGCAGAAACTCAAGTCCATGCTCCAACTTCCAAGGGGGCATTGGGGCCAGGGAGCCTTGGGGACAGGCCTCCCGTCTGTAAATATAGTGACAGCCCTTTCTCCAGGTTCTGGGTGGTCGACCAGGGATGAGACCCAAGATCCCAGAAAGTGGGCTTATTTGAACTCTATATAGATGCAAGTAACAGAATTCAATTCCGGTTTCAGCCAAGAAAGAAAGAGAAAGAGGGAGAAAGAAGAGAAAGAAACGCAGAGGGCAAGGAAGGAGGGAGGGAGTTAAAAAGGGAGGGAGGAGAAAAGATGGTCCCTGAATCCACAGGCAGGGATGTATCTGGGGCTCAGGAACCGTCTGGAACCACGCACCAGGGAGTCTACGGGGCTATTTCTGCCACGCATTGCTCCTCTCGCAGGGTCCTGCCTCGCCGCCTCTGGGAACAGTGTTACACAGCAGAGCAAATCACTGTCGCTGATCCAGGTTTCTGAAGCTCCAACCAGCCCCTGGAAGGGACGTGTCCTTTGTTCACTTTCCCAGTGGAGACACTGGCTATCCCAGCCACCTGCCGTGCCCAAGCAGGCCAGGACTGAGGGGCAGAAGAAGGCCTCTACAGCTGCTCAGAGCGGGTCATGCTTCCAGGGCTGTGGCAGCCCCCTCCAGCTACAGGGAGGGATTGGCTAGCCCCACACGCCCAGGCTACATGGGGAAGCTGGTGTGACCACAGGCCCCCAATCCCTCCAGGCAGCAAGGCTGAGTCCCTGACCTGTGGCCAGGCCGGTAAGAGAGAAAGGATCCCCCCCTCGCCTGTCTAATGAAAATTCCACCGAGTACTACCTCCGGGAAGTTCTGCTGACGTGGCTCTGCGGCCCCTCCTGCTTTAGCAGGCCCTGGACGAGGGCTGCCAGCCAAGCTGAGCAGGGAGCATTTTTCATCTGGAGCATGGAGGAGCTTGCTTTGTGTTTAATATCCCTGCCAAGAAATAGCTACAAACACTGCAAATGTGGCCTCAGCTGGAGCCTCCCAGCAGGGCAGGCCAAGCTGGCTGGGCCCACGGCCTCCTTCCTCCAGGCTGGGTTGGCTGAGGAGGTGAGAATTCCACAGAGGAAGCGCCTACTCAGCACTTGGCCCACTTTCCTAGTCACACAGGGACCATGGTACCAAGTAGAGCCCAGAACCAAAGGTTAAATTAGGCTAAGTCAGTGCTGAGCGTGGAGTAGTGCCCTGGCTGGGACTCTAGCTGGCTCTAAGGGACAATCATCACCTCCCAATCGGCATGGGCCATCAGCAGAGGGTTGTGCTTTGTTTCTGGTGGAGTCAGAGGCCTAACAGACTATTTAAGAAGTAAGAAATTCCAGGCAATGTCGTCTTCTGAGTAACTACGAATTTAGGAGAAATCCCTTTTGCTTCAACTTCTGCCACTGAAAATATTTCTGTGTCCTGAGTGCCCTTAGCAGCGTCTGCAGGGCACAGCCCAGGGGAGTTCGAGATACCCCTGTGCTCCTGCTTGGGATGGAACACACAGGGCCAGGCACCCTGGGCTCCAGCTCCAGTGCTGTGGTCCACTGTGTGGCCACAGGCAACCATCCTAGCCTCTCTGTGTCTCTGATTTCTTTTCTTTTCTTTCTTTCTTTTTTTTTTTTTTTATTAAATCATAGTTGTGTACATTAATGTGATCATGGGGCACCATACACTGGTTTCATAGACCGTCTGACATATTTTCATCACACTGGTTAATATAGCCTTCCTGGCATTTTCTTAGTTATTGTGCTAAGACATTTACATTCCACATTTACTAAGTTTCACATATACCCTTGTAAGTCTCTGATTTCTTATTGAGGACACCCTTCTCTCCAGGTGCACACCAATGAAATTCACAGCAGGGTTCAGAGAGGCAGGATGAAGCAGCTGACCCACAGCAACTCCGGTCAGGAGCCCTGCTCACCCTAGACCTGCCACCTTCATCTAAACCCTCCTTTGAAAAGTGGGGGACAAGAGAATCGCGTAAGCCCAAGAGTTAAGAGGTTGCTGTGAGCCGTGTGACCCCACGGCACTCTACCCGAGGGCGGTACAGTGAGACTCAGTCTCTAAAAAAAAGAAAAGTGGGGGACAGGGGCCTGTCAGGGGCCTTGTGCATAGTGCTGCCTCTTCCTGAAATGTCACTCAGCCAGAGGAGCAGACAGGGCCGCTGGAGGTGGAGGGTGTGAGACCATCCCTGGGGGCAGTGGCTGCAGCAGCAGGGAGGAAAGGGGGGAGGGGAGCAATCATCAGTGTCCCAACCAAGGAAGAGGGGGAGGCAGGGTGGGTGGGGTCTCTGGGGAGCAGAGGAGGCAGGGCGGGGCACAGCAGAGTCACACGGTGGGAGGGAGGCCGAGGCAGACTCCAGGGACCACAGGAGGAGCTCTGTCAAGGCTCAGCCCCCACCCCACAGAGAGGGTGATGGGACACTTCTCTGGGTGGAGGAAATGAGCCAGTGCAGCTGGAGACAGGCCTGACATGGAGGGACCCTTATAAACTGGCAGGTCCCACTTGAGCAGGGGGTCGGAGCCCAGGGCAGGACATAATGAGAAGGGCAGGACAGAGGCTGAAAGGCTGCAGCTGGCCAGGTCAGCACAGGGGTCCGAGCAGGCTCCAAGCCTCACTCCCTCTTTCTGGGAAAGGGACACACAGAATCTGCTGAGAGGCATTGCTCTCAGCCCCATGGAGCACTAGAGGGAGTCTGGTGTGTGTGTGGGGGGCACTAGGGATGCAGAGGTGGCCGGCAGAGCAGCATATAAAAGGCCTTGTGGGGGCAGCACCTGTGGCTCAGTCGGTAGGGCGCCGGCCCCATATACCGAGGGTGGCGGGTTCAAACCCAGCCCCGGCCGAACTGCAACCAAAAAGTAGCCAGGCGTTGTGGCGGGCGCCTGTAGTCCCAGCTACTCGGGAGGCTGAGGCAGGAGAATTGCTTAAGCCCAGGAGTCGGAGGTTGCTGTGAGCTGTGTGATGCCACAGCACTCTACCCAGGGCCATAAAGTGAGACTCTGTCTCTACAAAAAAAAAAAAAAGAAGAAGGCCTCAGGTGCCATGCTGAGGGGCTGCACTGTCCCATGTAAACTCCAGCAACATGGCAGCCCTGAGGGCTGGACTGGGTTGGGCATGAGAGGATGTGTCTGGGGCACACAGTGGGAAGGACTGGGAAAATCACTGGCAGGGGTGGAGGAGGGGTTCAGAGGTCAGGAGCCAGACCCATGGAGCCGAGGGCTAGCAGCGGAGACAAGACCATCCAGTAAGATAAGAAGGGGGAGGGGGGCGGCTCAGGGCAGCCCTGAGGATCCCTGACACACAGGGGAGTGGAAGAGACACAGCCCAGGAGCCAAAGGACAGCCAGAGATGAAGGAGGGAAACTGGAGCCTGGGCCCAGAGAAAAGGGAGAGCAGAGGAAGCCTCCAGAAGATTCCGGAAACTTCTTGAAGGCCGAGAGCCACGCCCCGCCACCCAGCCAGTGCTGCGGGTTGATCAATGTAGGGCCTGGAAAGGGGTCCTTGGATTTAAAACAAGGAGGAGGCTCCCAGATGCTGAGACTTAGGCTTAGGGACCAGGGGCAGCGGGTGAGCCTGGACACCCATGACCCCACAGTGCTACACAGAGGTGAAGGCCAGCACTGCCTTGTGTTCAGCTTGACCAGCCAGAGGCTCTGTGCTCGATCTGGCCATTATCTAGCGCTGTCAGAGAGAGCAGTGGCAGGCAGTCCACAGGCCACAGCCTGGACAGTTCTTCCTCCAGGCTGGCACTTGCAAACTGCTCAGCAAGGGGTTCTGTGCTAATAAGTGCCCCGTCCTCCGCCTTTGGAGGGAGCCTTGGGAACATAAAAATCCCCTTCTGACTGGGGCACACCGGTTTTCACTCAAGGAACCAGTTTGCTGTTACAAAAGCATGCGAAGGCGTGGCTTTGGAAGGCAGGAATTCATTCTCTCACAGGCCGGGAGGCCAGAAATGCAAAGTCCAGGGGAGCAGGGCTGCGCTGCCCCTGCAGGCTCTGGGGAAAGGCCCCCTGCTCCCTCTAGATCTTGGTGGCTCCGCTGCACTCTGCCTACAGGTCACAGGGCAGCCCCCTCTGGGTCTGTACGTGCACACCTCATCAGGACACCATCATTTGAGTCAGGGCCCACCGTGACCCAGTGTCCAGTCACATTTCAAGGCTCCAGGTGGACATGGATTTGAGGGGACATAATTCCACCAAATACAGGGGTGAAGCAGATTTTTAAGGAAGGGGAATTTTGTTCCCAGGGAGAAGCCCCATGTGCCCACTTGGTCCCCAGCAGCAGCAGGTGGAATGTCCCTGCATCTCACTGGGCACCAACTCCGTGGAAGGTGGGTGTTCTGAGGTATGCATCCTCTACCAGGGAGGTTGCCTATGGTCTCCACTTTACAGGCCAGGGACTGCACCAGAGGTCTGCCCTGGTGGCCTCCCTCTAACCGTGGACTCCACATCCTCTAGGCTCACATTCCCTAGTGGTCCTCTCTTGCTTTAAGTTGGGTCTCCTAAGACAGGTGCCCAAGCCTGGTCCAGTCAGCCATGGCCAGGGCCTGGGTGCAGGGGGAGGAAGAGCTGATCTGTCTGAAGTAAGCAGGTGCAGTCAACAAGAACCAAAGTTAGGAGATGGGGTCTGTCTGTCGTGAAATGATTACCAGGGACACACTTAGGGCAATTTCTGAAGTCCTTAAGAGGCATGTTCTAAAAACACACCCATAAACATTCCATGCTAACACTGCCAGGCGTTTTCACTTTATGGGTCAGAACCATTTTGGAGAAGGCCACATTATGACTCTCTGATTCAGTTTTTCTCCCTCTTTACAAAAAACAATTATTTGTCCTGCTGCTACTTAAAGGACCAAGAGTGTTTCCTCCTGGGACAAGGGGTTACTTCCCCAAGGACTGGGAAGAAGTAGGAAACCCAACTCCCCCGAGTGGTGCGCGGCACAATCTCACTGACCCACAAACTCAGCAGGGATCCCTGCTGAGAGCAGCTTCCAGGACCATCCAGGCAGGCTCTGTCTGGTTCCATGGACCAAGAGCCTGGACTCAGGAAGGGAAAGGGGCCTGCCCAGCCCACAGCCAAGGGGAGCAGGGCCAGTTAAGAACCCCAAGGGCCCCTGAGTGCCCTTGTAAGAAGGAAAAGGGAAAGGTGCAGGGAGTGGAAGGCAGAGGGGGAAGGGAGTCCCAAGCAGCCTCATAGCAGAGGATCCTCCCCATCCAGCTAGGACTTGGAGAAAGCCCTATGTAAAGTGGCAACCCTTGCTGAGTCCCCACACTGCTAAGTGGATCATCATCGCCACTTTCCCCAAGGGGAAACTGAGGCACGTGAAGCTGAGTGACTTACACAAGGTCATATGCTCTTAAGAGGCAGAGCTGGGGTTTGACTCCAGGACACCTGGCCCCAGAGCCCGCATTGCTAGCAGACACTACAGAATGCAGGGGCCATCTTGGGACCTCTCTTGCCTTGCACCCCTAGACCCCATTGCCAGTGCACAAGCAGGCCACCACGTCTGCAAAGGCAGGGACATACTGGACATACACACAACGGGCGCTGGGTACACACCACAGGCTGCACAGACAGACACCAGGCGCCGGGTACACACCACACACTGCATAGACACACACCAGGTGCTCAGTACACACCACACGCTGCACAGACTCACACCAGGTGCTGAGTACACACCACACACTGCACAGACAGACACCAGGCGCCGGGTACACACCACACGCTGCACAGACTCACACCAGGTGCTGAGTACACACTACACGCTGCACAGACTCACACCAGGCACCGGGTACACACCACACGCTACACAGACAGACACCAGGCTCTGGGTACACACCACACGCTGCACAGACAGACACCAGGCGCCAGGTACACACCACACTCTGCACAGACAGACACCAGGCGCCGGGTACACACCACATGCTGCACAGACTCACACCAGGCGCCGGGTACACAACACACGCTGCACAGACAGACACCAGGCGCCGGGTATACACCACACACTGCATAGACACACACCAGGCGCCGGGTACACACCACACGCTGCACAGACAGACACCAGGCTCTGGGTACACACCACATGCTGCACAGACTCACACCAGGTGCTGGGTACACACCACACGATGCACAGACTCACACCAGGCACCAGGTACACACCACACGCTGCACAGACAGACACCAGGCGCCGGGTACACACCACACACTGCACAGACAGACACCAGGCGCCGGGTACACACCACACGCTGCACAGACTCACACCAGGTGCTGAGTACACACCACACGCTGCACAGACTCACACCAGGCGCCGGGTACACACCACATGCTGCACAGACAGACACCAGGCGCTGGGTACACACCACATGCTACACAGACTCACCCCAGGCTCTGGGTACACACCACACGCTGCACAGACAGACACCAGGCGCCAGGTACACACCACACGCTGCACAGACTCACACCAGGTGCCGGGTACACAACACACGCTGCACAGACTCACACCAGGTGCTGAGTACACACCACACGCTGCACAGACTCACACCAGGCTCTGGGTACACACCACACGCTGCACAGACAGACACCAGGCGCCGGGTACACACCACATGCTGCACAGACTCACGCCGGGCGCCGGGTACACACCACACACTGCACAGACTCACACCAGGTGCTGGGTACACACCACACGCTGCACAGACTCACACCAGGTGCTGGGTACACACCACATGCTGCACAGACTCACGCCGGGCGCCGGGTACACACCACACACTGCACAGACTCACACCAGGTGCTGGGTACACACCACACACTGCACAGACTCACACCAGGTGCTGGGTACACACCACACGCTGCACAGACATACACCAGACTCACTCCAGGTGCTGGGTACACACCACACGCTGCATAGACTCACACCAGGCTCTGGGTACACACCACACGCTGCACAGACTCACACCAGGCTCTGGGTACACACCACATGCTGCACAGACTCACACCAGGCTCTGGGTACACACCACACGCTGCACAGACTCACACCAGGCTCTGGGTACACACCACACATTGCACAGACTCACACCAGGTGCTGGGTACACACCACACGCTGCACAGACATACACCAGACTCACTCCAGGTGCTGGGTACACACCACACGCTGCATAGACTCACACCAGGCTCTGGGTACACACCACACGCTGCACAGACTCACACCAGGCTCTGGGTACACACCACACGCTGCACAGACTCACACCAGGCTCTGGGTACACACCACACGCTGCACAGACTCACACCAGGCTCTGGGTACACACCACACATTGCACAGACTCACACCAGGTGCTGGGTACACACCACATGCTGCACAGACTCACGCCGGGCGCCGGGTACACACCACACGCTGCACAGACACATACCAGGCTCTGGGTACACACCACACGCTGCATAGACACAGCATTGTGGCTCCTTCCCCATAGGGCCCCCCATGTAGCCACCTTTGTTTAATAATGAATGGATCAGTACGGGGACACGCCTAGTGACAGATTAAGCCACACAGCTTTACTGTGTTTGAACAGTGACAAGTCCTCAGAGAGAAAAGGTAGGGAAGAAGTAGGGCAGGCTCCTAATTTCCCCAGGGCTACAGAGAATAGCAACCCTCCCAGGACACAGGTGGGCAAACGGAGGCCTGAGGCAGACCAGCTGTGCGCGTCTGCACTGGTGTGTGAGTGTGGTGGCAGTGGGGCTGAGCCACCGGCCGCGGCCGCGGCCCAGCTGTCCATACATATCCATGCTCCTGCTTTGCAAATTGCTGCATCTTTTCTCCACACTTCACTCCAGGGAACAGAGAATGAGCACACAGCCAGGGGCTGGATGTGCTGGGAGCTCCTAGACTGCACCTGAAAGCATAGGCTTCTCCAAGGTCATCCTGCCCATGAACAGGTGACGCTGTAACTCGGGTCTTGGGCCCAGCCTGTGTTCCTGGGCATTGCCTTTCCTTTGCACCCCACCCCCACCTCTTGCTGCCCCCAACACTCTCTGGGATCCTAGCTCTGTCTCACCAGTAGGGTGGCCAACCACCCCTGTTTGCTGGGATCTGAGGGGCTTCTCAGGATGCAGGCCTTCCAGTGCTGAAACCTAGAACATCCTGGCAAACCTGCAGGACCAGTCACCCTCCCCACTGAGGCTGCACTTCCCCACCCCCAAGAATAGTCTCCCCACCCCTCACATCTGCCAGTGTGTTCAGGGCTCTCTGAGCTGCACAGCACCCAATTCAGCAGCCAAGTGCATGGATCTGGGGCCAATGCCTTTCCCTTAGCCTCAAATATCCAGCACTGGAACAGCAAACGAGGCACAGTGGGGGATATCCCCACACTGCTGCTGGTTACGGGGGAATTCTAGACCCTAGACCCTAGAATTCTAGATTCTAGACCCTTTTTCCACAGTGGACATCCCAGTGGTGCAAGGCTAGGAGCCAGAACAGACAGACTTTAATAAGGCAGACACAGTCACAGCTGGCAACCTCCCTCACAATGGGTCAGTCACTCCAGCCACAGTTCAAGTGGCCAGTAACCAGGGGCTGCCATACAGGACAGTGCAACCCTAGAGCATCTCTGTCATGGCAGAAGTCTCTACTAGGCCCAGCAGTCTAAAGCAGTGGTTTTCAACCTTTTTTATCTCACAGCACACGTGACCCTATGGTTAAACTTCTTGGCACACTTAAATGATGTTGATAAAAAAAAAAAAAGTTAAAGAAAAGAATATACTTACTGTGCTTTGAACTTCTTTAGAAAATAATTTAAAATTTTTCATGGCACATCTAAGATCCTCTTACGGCACACTGGTTGAAAATAACTGGTCTAGAAAGGTCCGGGAAGATCAACGGCTGAGAGAGCCAGAGCTTGGCTTAGATGGGAGAGAAGAACTGTGGGGGCCTGACCTTGGAGGTCAGCAGTCCGTGGCGGGGTCTGGACACATGTGTGGATCTGAGATTTTCAGGCTTTAAGCCGCGGGCATTGACTGAGATGGGAAAATAGATGTGGTCGTTGTTTCCTTCAAGCCTCATAAGACAGGATTCCAGCTTCCAGGAATCATGGAGTGGTGAGTATTGGACAGACTTGTTTGTGAATAACAATTATAAACCTCTCAAAAAAGAACAAGGTACTGAGAGTGATCAAAAACAAGCGAAAACTGGAGGGAAGCCCACCCCTGAAAGAAAGGGGGCACAGAGGCACAGTCTGTGTTTATACAGCTTTCCCCTGAGGACAATGCCAGACCACACAGGGCACAGGGACACAGACCAAGGAGAAATGTCATCTTATCACCCTGAGGAGTTAGCACATAGAGTTCAGGGCAGCAGAAACAACTGGAAATTGAGGGGGAAACCTAGAGAGGACAGACCCACAGAAGGCGGATTGCCAAAATCTGCACATAAACTCTCCTGATACCCTGGCTGTCTCCTGAATCACACAGAGGCAGATTAGGAATACAAGGAGGTTAGGGAGAGACAGTCAGAAGCTTGGGTGAGCGGAGCAGGCGGCAGCTGCCCACCAGAGGAGGGACAGAGCTTGGAGTTAAAGTCCAGCTAAGTTAGACAGGTTTAGCAAAACCTTGCACTGTCCACTGCAACCTTAGAAACCCCACCTTAAATGCAAGAACCATGTCCCAGGACTGCAGGGGGACATGTTATAGGGATTAGGAATAAGGGCAAAACAGAAATAGATCTATTTTAACAAAACCTAAAACCAAGGCTCCACAAAATGAAAGTGACCGCAGGTAATTTTAAAAGTACTAAAACAAAACTCAATACTCTCCAGAGGAAGATAATAGAAATTAGAATTTTGACAATATATCATCCATATATCCAGTATACAATAAAAAATATATATTCTTGTGAACAAACAGGAAAATGTGACTCATTGCTAAGAGAAAAAGCAGTCAATAGAAACAGACCCCTGGGTGATTCAAATGTTGGAATTGGCAGAAAAGGACTTTAAACCTGAGGAATAATGACTGAAGGGGTGACATTTTTTAGAAAAAAAATCATTTGTTACAAATAATAACTAGATGGAAATGTTATAAGTGAATACATTACCTGACATTTTAAAAACGTTATCATTGAATAGGATTAATAGCAGATTGAATGTAATAGAAGAAAAAAACCACTTTAAAGAGATCAAAATAGAAATCATCAAACTGAGGTATGTAGGAAAAAAGTAGGCAGAGCCTCAATGACCTGTGAGACAGGGTCCAGTTCACCTAACTGAAACTTCAGGAGGAGAAGAAAGAAATAAGGGAGCAGGAAAAAATTATGGACGACCGTGTCTGGAGCCAGACAGGGCTTGATGCCATGGTAACCCAGATTTTAGGACAACCAGAAAACACAAGGTTCCCCAAGCTGACAAGGAAAAGATCACGTCTCCTCCAACAGCGACAGAGGATGTGAGCTCAGAGTGTGCAGTGTTCAAAGGTTACACAGTTGAAGGAGTCCGGCAGTTACCCTGCAATCACCTCTTTCACAGTAGCTGTACTGTGCTGATGGCAACCATAGCTATCCTAAATAACCGTCACATACAGGGCACTGCTGGACAGGTCCTGGATGCTCCAAGGTCCATAGTGCCAGGGCAGCCTCCCAGGAGGATGGGAGGGCTGGGAGACAGGGAGGCTGGGGACAGGGCCTCGGGACAGCAACTCACTAACCTCCTGTGTTCTAGGAGGATCACAGGGTGTTCTACTAAGACTTAGATCAGCTGATCACTGCGGGCACCCCACCTATGTGGCCTCTGTGGAGCAACAATACACCCTGCTCTTCTGCTGGCACCAACACTGATACCTGAGGCCCCTTCCTCCCCACCCCAACTCCAGACCTGGAGTACCGACTAACTATAAATTTAGGGCAGAGTAAGAATGCTTTGAAGACATAAGCTCTTTAACATAGGGGGATATTGTATAACCTTGTAAACTATGAGGAGGAATCTATTTAATGTATACAATGATTAGTAACATTGCTGATGCTGCTTTTACTATGAGAGTGTAAAAGTAACAGAGAAACCGGAGAACAGAACAGCTCCTTGAAGAGATATCCTCACTGTTCTGTGGAATTTCTGATTTTCTGTAAATAAAAGTGAAACTGCTGTTCTCTCATCCACTTCTCCGTTTATTGGTATAGTGACAGGTGGACAGATTCCTTGGTCCGGCAATAATACCATGGCCATAACTGCATGACACATGTCCTGCCTATAGGAAGAGCTTAAATGGTGAGGACTCCACTTGGTAAACCCAGAGCTCCGAGGCCTCTACAAGAAACAGAGTTAGCAATGGTAGCCCCTACATGACCCACTGACTTTCTGAAGCTAAAGACCACACCTGAACCAGGCCTATGGTAGTCTTACCATAGCTGTAAATTATATCAAAAAAAAAAAAACACAGTAGATGGATTAGGAATCACATACGAAACCCCAAACCATGATATTAATGCCATGAGTGTTTTTCTTCTCTAAATGTAAAGTTGATATTTACAGATGGAATTGTGAACTAAAATCCTAAGCAAACCCCTCCTCCTCCAAACGCTGATGAATGGGCACCCCCTCTCTTGGCCAAGGGGATGCCAGAAATGCCCTAAAGCTGAGTTGTTGGCCATGAGAAGGGAGGACAGACGTGCCCCGTCATGCCACCTCCCTGCTTGGAGATATTCTCTGTAGCTCATTACCAGGCCTAAAGCTGTGCCCGACAAACTTGAACCACACCTGCAGGTCCTCTGTTTACTTAACACATCTCTTGAGTTTGGGTGGATGTCCAATGGCTCATCTCTGATTATCAGACTTAAAACATTCCAAGCCTTCAGACAAAGCTTCATTGTAGCCAATTAAAAATCAAAGAATATTAAGGCGGCGCCTATGGCTCAAATGAGTAGGGCGCTGGCCCCATATGCCAGAGGTGGCGGGTTCAAACCCAGCCCCGGCCAAAAACTGCAAACAAACAAACAAAAAAAAAAAAAAAATCAAAGAATATTAAAACCCACCTATAACTTATAAGGACCCCCCACTTCAAAATGTCCCACCTTTTCAGGCCACCTCGATCTGCTCCTTCCACACATTGATTTACTGGAATTCCTGTCTCCCTGAGATGTATAGAACCAGACTGGAACCCAATCATGGCAAGTCCAGGGGCTCAAGGCTTCCTGGGCATGGCTCTGGCCCATGGTTCTCATATGTGTCTTAGAATAAACTTGTCTCTTCAAATTATTTTACAGAGTTAGGCCTCTTTTCTATTGACATATCCGACTGCTGAAAGAAAAATTTTTAAATCATCTAGACAAAAAATATTCCCTGCATACAGTGTACAACAATACAAATCAGGATTAACTTCTTTGAAAACACTATGGAGGGCAAAAGACAATGGATAACAACTTTAAAATGCAGGAAGAAGGCTCGGCGCCTGTGGCTCAAGTGGCTAAGCGCCAGCCACATACACCTGAGCTGGTGGGTTCGAATCTAGCCCGGGCCCGCCAAACAACGATGATGGCTGCAACCAAAAAACAGCCGGGCCTTGTGGCAGGTGCCTGTAGTCCCAGCTACTTGGGAGGCGGAGGGAGGAGACTCGCTTGAGCCCAGGAGTTGCAGGTTGCTGTGAGCTGTGATGCTACAGCACTCCACCGAGGGCGACAGCTTGAGGCTCTGTCTCCAAAAAAAAGAAAAATGCAGAAAGAAAAAAGATGTCAAGATATAACCTTATATACAACTAAAATTCCTTTCAAAAGTGGAGACAAAATAAAGCCAGTTGTCAGACAAACCAAAGGTGTGAGGTTATGTTGCCAGCAGAGCCACAGCACGAGAAATGCCACAGGAAGCCCTTCGGGCTGAAGGAGGGCAGATGGAAATTCCCGTGTGCAGGAAGGAACGGAGAGGACAAGAAACAGTAAAATAACCTGTGCTTTAAGATTATAATGTGAGAAAGAAAATGTGTGACAACAGTACGGAGGACAGGAGGCACAAGAATGGACCTGTGAGGCTGCATGTTCCGTGTGACACCGATCTTAGGTAGACTGGAAACATTAAAGATGCAGATTTAAACCCCAGGCAAGTTGGGCATGGTGGCACCTGTAACCTTAGCTACTCAGGAAGCTGTGACAGGAGGATCACTTAAGACAAGGAGTTTGAGGCTGCAGGTGGTGTTGTTAGCTCCGGGGGAGGTGTAATTCCTTCTCTCTGCCCCAGTAGTTCTCGGCCACTCAGTAACACCCCACCCCCACCATCCATCCTGGCCTGATGGCAAAGAGCAGAAGGCCCCAGGGGTCAAACCAGCACACTATCCCCACCTGGGTAACATCTATGCATGGAAAAGGGAGACCTAGAGCCCCACCACAAAGGCCTCCTGCAGCCTCTTTTCATTAAAAAGCATTACACTGCTAATTGCACAAGGAAGAAAAATTCCCTGGCTACCCCAAGGCTCTGTCTGGCATCTGCCGGAGAAATTAATATGTGGTTTTAATCAATCACCCAGCAGTGTCCCGGATGGACTCCTTTCCCCTCTTGGGGACTGCAATCCTCATTTGGAAAAGCTGCATAGTTTTTTCACTCCTTCTCTGAAGAAAAAAGAGGGCTCAGCACCAGAAATGAGGGAGGCTTGGACTCTCATTTCAGCAGATGGAAGAGGGGTTGGGGGATTTATGACTGCAGCCCAGTAGCAGGAGACAGCTGAAAACGGCCTTTTTGGCTCTTTTCTTTCTGTTTCCCAGGCAGCAGGTTGATAATATAGTTTGTTTTCTCTGAATAGTGAGAGATGTACGGGACCATCCCCCCTCACGCAGAACAACTTTTTCCAGGCTGAGAAAATAAATTTTTCAGAAATAGTAAGTTAGGCCACAGGTGTTCTAATTAAACAAAGAGGGTGGTTATGCTGGGAGTTTTCAGAGGGGAAATGATGTGCTATGAGTTTATTTCTTTTACTGTCTTTGACAGTTTATTTTCCTTTGGTAGACGGGTTAATAGTAAGACCACCATTCACAAACTTGCATCACTCAAGACCCACCTTCGCAGGTTCAGCCCCCTCCATGTACCAACTCAACTACCGTGTTTCCCCGAAAATAAAACATCCTCCGAAAATAAGATCTACTTACAGGTTTCCTTCTGGGTGAAATATAAGGCATCCCCCTGAAAATAAGGCCCCCCCAGGCTCTGTCTCGGAATGAAAATTAATTTACCATAAACTGGTTGCTAGGGCCGCCTTGACTGGCGTCTAGCAACCAGTGACGTTAGGCGGAGTCCTGAGTCACTGCTGTGTGGAGGCGGAGCGGAGGTCAGAGTGAGCGGTGAGCGCGGGGGCGGAGAGGGGAGGAGACTTTCACAGATGCGTGTATAAGAACAGG
The DNA here is from genome assembly GCF_027406575.1 of Nycticebus coucang. Taxonomy (NCBI): domain Eukaryota; kingdom Metazoa; phylum Chordata; class Mammalia; order Primates; family Lorisidae; genus Nycticebus; species Nycticebus coucang. The sequence continues at coordinate 85,545,605 of NC_069796.1, forward strand.
AGGATCAGAGCGGACGGGTCGCCGCGAACAATAAATGTGTACCGTATTCTTCTTCATGGAAAAATAAGACATCCCCTGAAAAGAAGACCTAGCGCATCTTTGGGAGCAAAAATTAATATAAGACACTGTCTTATTTTCGGGAAACAGGGTATCATGTAGTTACTATTTTTTATTGACTCACTTTGTCCTGAATTGGCTTCATCTTGAAAGTACGCTTTAGTTCATGACCACCAATGAGAGACCAGCACCTTGTGCCATCACTGGGAGGTGAAAAACAAATGCACGGCCACCACACTAAACTGCACGCGTCCCTCTGGCCCCAGGCCTCGAATTTTAAGAGACCTGCTGGGAGGTGGCAGCCCAGCCTGTAAATCTTGGCTCTGGCAGTTGCCGTGTAACTCTGGGCAAGTCCTTTAATTTCTGAGCCTCAGTTTACTCCTCTGTGACACCAGATCACTGACACTCATGGGAGAGAGGTTTAACAAGGGCAAAGCACACAAACTGTCAAGTGCAATGGGGCTGTGAGGGGCACTGCAGGCCTCCGAGTCCACCTCGAGCCTTCTCTCTACCCCTGACCTGGGTTCTCCCAACCCAAGAACTTCAAAAAGTTGTCCCCCTCTGACGGAGGACCCCCACAGTGGTCAGACCAGTCATGGCAGCCACTTCCTTGGCCATTTTTAATGTAACATTTCAGTCTATGATGGAACACATGGAGACGGTGGTCCCGTAAGAATGTAATGGAGCTGAAAAATTCCTATTGCCTAGTGACGCTGTAGTCACTCTAACACCAATGTGTGACATATGCCTGGTGTGTTTGTGGTGCTGCTGGTGTGAGCAAACCTACACGCTTCCAGCTGTGCACGGCACACACTGAAAGTGGTCACAACCCACTGTATTACTGGCTTATTTACTATCCTACACTTTTTTTGTCATTAGAGTGTCCTCCTATTTATAAAAACCAAGCCCATCATGAACAGAACACCAGGTGCCAGCCTTGTGTTTACTGTGTCTCCTGATCACATCTTTTTTTCTTTGGCTTATCTTAATCCTATGGTTCTGTTCCTCATTGGCCCCTGGGGATAAAAAAATCCAGGGCTAACGTTGCCAGCAGGAGGCCCTACCCAGTGATTGACCTGAAAACGAAGAAAAGTGGCTGAAGACCATGACAACGGAAAATCAAAGACAGCTGCCATGCTCCAGCCAGGCACGGCCCGCCCCGCCATAGGGGCAAGTCTCACAGCAGGAGCAAGTGACAGGCAGGGATCTGCTTCTTTGAAGGTAATGAGACTAACAAGGTTTAAGAACAGCTTCTATCAGACACAGACCAGGCACCGAAGCAGGGTGCCCCTGCCCCTATCAGCACCATGACAACCATGGCCAAGACAAAAGAAAAGGCTGAACACAGCTACAGAGCTGCTTTAGTTAGTTCCAGGTGGCTGATTCCAGAATCCTTATTCACTACATACTGTGAGAATGAAGGGCAAGTCTTCCAGGGCTGATGTGAAGGCAGATGAAGAATTTTTAGAAATTCTAGATAAGCTGAGTGTGGGGGGAAATTACTTGCTAGAGCAAATCTTCAGCATGGATGAAACCTCTGTTCTGGGAACAGATGCCTGAAATGACTTCCATCCGGGAGGAGGCCCAGTTGACACCAGGTTTCAAAACTTTTAAGCATAGGGTGACAGTCTTGCTTGGAGGCAGGGCTGCAGGTGACAAATAGAAACACCTCATGGTCTGGCACAGTGAGGACCCAGGGCCAGCACACGCAGGAGCAGCAGGAAGTCACAGCTCACCCAGCCCCTCTTTCCAGACGCCCCAGCTGCCCTGCACGTTGGCACACCTTTTGAGACTTTGCTCACGGTGGACAATGCTCTTTCACACCCTCCTCCTGCCAGTGATCTTCCTCCCAGTATCAAAGTGGTGCTTCTCCTTCCAAATAGCACCTTCAACCCAACCACAGGACCAAGGAGCTACAGCAGCTTTTCAGGCCTACGACCCAAGGCCCCTTGCCTAGGCAGTTGCTGCAACTGAGGAGGATACTGCTGCAATTCTGTGAAGATCCCAACATCCACGACACCGTCAAGAAACGTGCCTGGGCTTGGGGTGGTGCTGCCAAAAACTGTGTGAGGGACATCTGGAAAAAGTCACACGAAGGGGATTTGCCAAATCTGAGGAAGCAGCAAACATCGTCAAGGCTGGAGCTGACAACCTGGACCCTGCCCTGTGCTGCCCGGTGATGGCAGGAGGCTCTCCTGAGGAACTGACCGGTGAGGAGGTGCTGGAACTGGAACAGAAAGGCACCGGCGGGAGAAAAGACAAGAGAAAAGGTGACTGCAGGAGAACAAACCGAAGAGCCCCCAAACTCCACTGGGAAGGGTCAGCAAGAGCTTTTAAAAACTTCAACAAGTTCCTAAAAAGTGTGAAAAGACTCTAACGCTGACAGGTTTTCACTGATAGAGAGGTGTTCAAGGGGACTTAGATGCTCCCAAGTAAAGTTCTGAAGAGAAGACCCAAACCAAGCAAACCGCCTGGGATCTATTTCTGAAGAGGCCACAAGTCCTCCGGGCTCTTCCGGAGGGCACTGTGACCACAGGAGATGACAGCCGCTGAAGACCCTCAGGACAAGACGTCGGCCCTGTCTGGACAGGCCAAGGGAAATGTGTGTTCTCAGTTTTTATTTTTATTTCAGATTAATATGAAGGCACAAACTATCAGGTAACAATGTTTGCGTTTGTTAGGTGAGGGGCCTGCTGTAGTTGGGTCCCACGCCCAGGAGGTGCCATTATGTCCTTACATTGCGTCCATTAGTTGGGAGCACACGGATCCCCCTCGCCCTCCCTCCTCCCCCCAGCTGGAATCGAGTTTTCTCCTGTGTATTAGACCGTCTCCTGGCTTCACGTTAGTATTGAGCACACTGGATACTCGCTTTTCCATGTTTGTGATACTTTACTAAAGAGAATATAATTCTTAAGTTTTTAACAAACAAGTTTTTAAAATATTTTTAAATAGAAAAGTTTATTGAATGAGGATATAAAGAAAAAATATTTTTGTATAGCTATATAATGTGTATTCTAAGTGTTATAAAAGAGTTAAAAGTTAAAAAAGGCTTATAAAGTAAAAAAGTCACAGTAAGCACATGTTAATTTATTACTGAAGAAAAACATTTTTTGGTAAATGTGGCGTGGACTCAGTGTGCAGCGTGTCCCCCAGCTCCAGCAGCAGCGGCCCCGGCCTGCAGGTTCACCGTTCAGCAGCTCACCCAGAGCCATTTCCCAACCCGCAGCTCTGTGGCACGCCCTACACCATGCACCATTTTTATCTTTCATACATACTTGTACTGTCCCTTTACTACGTTCAGACACATTTAGATCCCAAAGCACCTGGAGTTGTCACTGCGCATGGCATGCTGTGTGGTGGGCCGTGCCACCCAGGCTTGTGTCGTACACCCTATGATGTTCACACATGACAAAACCGCCTACCGACACTTTTCCCAGAATTTATCCCTGTCATTAAGTGACATGTGACTGTACTTTCTTGTGGACCATCCTTCCCCACAGCAATGAAGCCCACAACACAGCTTTCTAAGCAGACAACTGTTAAGGAAGTGTCGGTCAGAAATGAGGTGAAGAAAGTTAGCAGAGAGCTCTGGGGCTCCTCCCTGGGCACTCCCCAACATGGGTTCTGCCCACCCAGGACCTGGGGTCTTTTCCTGTGGCAGCTGTGGCCCTGGCCAGTGACCCCACAGTGGGATAGGTGGTCAGGGCAGGATGAGAGGGGAGAAGCCCCTCACCCTTCCCCCAGGAAGCCTGTCCGGCTGAGGCAGAGCCCGCACAGCACCATGACTGACCCCAGTACCTGCCTCAGGGCACCATGGTCACCAGGGTCCTGCCTCACTGCATCTGCAGGCCCCAAGACAACTCTGCTCACCCTGAAGGCACATCCCTGTGACAAACATGAGCGGCTCTGGGAAGGGGGAGGTACTGCCTGGCCGTGCACCTACTGAGCCCACAGGGTCCCCTGAGGACCTGGGAGGAAGGCAGGCTGCAGATGGGCCTGCTGAGTACTAGTGACCGGCAGTATAGGTCCAGCTGGGACCTACAGCAGTATGTGCCCAGCTGGGCTCCTGTTACACCTACCCACAAGGCATTCCCTACAGCCAACCTCTCCAGGTTAAGGAATTTAAGCTTAGAGCAGTTGTAGTGAGTCTTTGGGGCAGGCCACAGCCAGGCTGCTGTGGTGACTCACTGCCAAGCCTCCACCTGACTACCATCTTGATGCCCAGGCAAGTAAGAAATGGCACGTGGGCGCTTCCTGGACGTGGAGTCCTCACAGGCTGTGGGAGTTCCCTGCCTGCAGATATCCACGGGGTTAAAAAAAGAAAAGAAAAAGAAATGGCACCTGGAACCAGTGGTTAGGCCCAGAATTATGCTGGGTGGAGTGTGAGGTATCTTTGGGGAATGGTGGCCCCCATTCAGAACAGCTCTCAGACTGGCAAGACCCCACACGGGAGAGCTAAAGTCACCCAACACCTCCTCTCAAGACACTTTCTATCCTTGAGCAGAGGTCCACAGGTGGCTGGGTGGTGGGAGCGGCTCTGGCTGCCCCCCTCAGAAGCCTGGAGATATCTCTGGGAAACGGATTATCTGCTCCACCACACTCCGTGCAGGGATCCTGGCGACACCCTCAGGGCTTCCATGTAGGAGGTATCCCATGCAGGGAGGACTCCCCCCAAGTGGGTGGGACTCCCCAGAAGCCCTGGCAAAGCCCCGAGTTGCTCACTGGCCTACGCAACCAAAGCAAAGAGGCATTCCCACTGCTCACAACAAGTAGGACTTCCTTCCAAGACTTGGGGCTCCAGGCAGCAGTCTCACGGGGAGCGGTGGGGAGGGCAGGGGGATTCAGGCACAGCCCCTTCCCTACCTGGCCGACTCCTCCTCTCAGGCTGCAGGACCAACAGGGCACTCCTGAGGGTGGGCCTCATGCCCCAGCAGGCCCACTGGGGTAATGCACAAAGCTCTTGGCCCTTGCAGAGCAGGCAGGCCTTTATTACCCTGGTCCAGGATGAAGGCCAGCGTGCCGGGCCCGGGATGCTACACAGCTGTCAGAAATAACAGGGCTGATGAGCCCACACGGAAAGGTCACCGGACACATTCTGTGGAAAATCAGGGACCAGAACAGCGCACATCACATGCAGACTTTTGTGTAAAACCATAAAAATAATTTTAAATAGAAAGACATCTTAAAAGGAGGGAATAAAAAGAACGTGGCAAGACTTCTGTACAGTCTTCTGTACATCTTCCCTTTTGGGGGAAGATGGAGCAGGGCTTAGGCTTTCTGTAATAGTCACATTTTTTTAAGCCTTGTAGATATCATCACTTATGATTCTTTTTTAATGCTGCTCATAGTGGCTAGAAGGGAAAATCACAGGCGTGCCATTGTGTTTTTTCCTCTATAATTCTCAAAGTAACCTCAACATACGCAGCAGTAAGCCTTACACGTTTCTAAAATACACACCTGGCGTTTGCCCCCCAGCGCAGGAGGCTTGGCAGACACAGCTATACTTCTCCCGTGTCCTGTCTCTCCACAGAGACACCAGTGTAGCGTGACTGACAGTCAGAACAGGCCCTGGAAGGGCCTCGGAAGGTCTCCCAAGCTGCTCTCCCCAGGAGATGCGACAAGGACCCGCACATGTCCTCTGACGCAAAGACGCTGCGCACATTTAAGTGACCACATTGAAGACAAACGCAGCACCCAGTGGGGTTGGTGATGTTGGCTTCTCTGGCTCACTGTTGATGAAGTGCGGCCGTGGCACCGTGAGAGTCTGGACAGAGGCAGAAGGAACGGCTGCACAGAAGCACAGTGCCCAGGAGAGCTGGCAGCATTCCTTCCTGCTCAGCCAGCCCGCCAGGTCTCAGCGGGCAGCTCACGGAATCGGCCTTTTCCTCTTGGCGGCCTGAGAGGGCCGCAGCTCCCCAGGCCCATGGGCAAATGGGCAGCAGTCTGAGGGCAGAACGCAGCCGTCAGGGTGATGGGTGAAAAACCAGCAGACGCGGGTTTTGAAGGATTCAGAAAACAGTCTCCGTTTTGCTTCTGGTTGCTTTTTCTTCTGTAGCTTCTCTTCTCTCCAATCGCGAATGTGAACTCTCCCATTCAAAACTGGTTTGAGACAGAGAAGACACCCCATGAAGTTAGCTGGCAAGTTCCCGAATTCTCCAGGATTTGTCAAGCCCCCACTCCATGGGAGGTACCAATCCAGGGTCAGGGTTTCAGCAGAGAGAGCAGAGCCAGAGTCCCTACCCCAGACCTGAGGGGGGGGGATCCAGGTATCAGGCAGGAACCGGGAGGCCTCCAAGAGAAGACACTCCTGCAGGAGGGGAGGAGCGGCCCCATGCACACACACCTAGGAAGAGCATTTCAGGGGGAAACAGCAACAACCCCAAGTGACATGGGATGGACTGCATCAGGGCTGGCCAGAGTGGAGGGGCAGAGGGAAGGACAGAGGACAAGGCTGGGTCATGTGAGCTGTCTGAGCTGGGAGAGGCTGCAGAGTTATTTTAGAAAGATAATTTCCATGTACTGAAGGATGGACCAGGAGGTACAAACTATAAATATGGCTGTGGCACTGATCTTTGAGGACTTTGTCTCACCAACACAGGAAACAGAGCCAGGCAGAGTGGCTCACTCTTGTAATCCTAGCACTCTGGGAGGTTGAGGCGGGTGGACTGACTGACTCAGGAGTTCAAGACCAGCGGGAGCAAGAGTGAGACCCCGTCTCTAATAAAAATAGAAACACTAGCTGGGCATCATGGTGGGCACCTATAGTCTCAGCTATTGGGGAAACTGACGCAAAAGGATCACTCAAACCCAGGAGTTGGAGGTTGCTGTGAGCTATGGCACCATGGTACTCTACTCAGGGCAAAGAGTAAGACTCTGTCTCAAAAAAAAAAAAGAAAAGAAAAGAAACAGAAAACCCCAAACAAACAGGAAACAGACGTGTGGCAGGAGGCAAAGGAGGGTGCTGTGTGCAGGGCAGGCTCCTCCACCAGGCCACCTACACGGCCGGAGGCCTCCACCCTGATGCAGAGGGGAGCTGGGGACCAGGAAAGGGATGGGGGGCAGAGCCTCCCTGTGTGGTGACTCGGACCCCCAGTCTGGAAGTGCCTCTGGGATCTCACAGCCAGGGCTAGTTTCAAAGCAGGGGAGCTGGAGGAACACTGGAGCGGGCAGCTGTGGGTCACTCATTGACCAGGGCGGGGGCCCAGCTTCCCTGACCCAGCCGTCCCAGTCAGCCGAGATTCCCCACTGTGCTTCTACTCAGCCATCTCCTACTAACAAGCCAACAGCTCCGCAGGAAATGTGGCCAAAGCAACCAAACCTTTCCTGGTTTTCACAGGAAGCATAAAACCACTTGAAACAGAAAGGTTCAAGAAGAAATAAAGGAACATTATTGAGTAAGTCTGGCTCACCAACTTCCAATGAGAAAACTTGAAAGTGTGTGAATTAAAGCTTGCATTTTGCTTTCAAATCACCTTGTTATATAGCAATCATGAGCCTGTTTGCCTTCAGCAGACGGACTTTTAAAAATATCTTCCCTTGGAAATCAGAGAAACAAGCTCAGAGAGGCACCTACTGCACTGACAGGCACAACGGAGGGATTCATCTCCATGGGATGGGAGGCCCTGACGCCTCTTCACCCTTCCACGGCCAAGGCCGTCCTGCCTCCTGACCCAGGGAAGCTGAAGTCTCCTAAAAGGAACTCCTGGGCTCCGGCAACTTCAGGACGTTGGCTGGATGCTCCCGCAGCAGCACCTCCTGAAGCAGAAAAGGACTCACCTTGGACCCCCTAAAGTGTGCTTGGGAGCTTCAAGGGAAAGAGCCTCCTCCAGACTCCTTGCAGGGCACATGATCCAAATAGCAAGGTGGCCTTGACACCCCCCGGAAAGTCTGAGTAAGAAGGAGTACAAGGAAGAGGGGGTCTGAGGAAGAGGGCTGGGCTTGCTGGGCCCAAAGCAGGGCAGGGATTCCCTGACCAAAGAGCTGGTGGCCCCACAGGCAGTCTTGCCTTTGCCAAAGAAGACCACACTGGCCACATTATTGGAGTGATACTTGCAGGGCCAGGGAAGAAGGATCCAGCAGGATTTCCACTGCCTGGGAGCATGGAAGCTGCCAGGCACCCCCACCTGCTCCTGGGTCAACACTCCAGGACACAGGGCAGCTCCTTGCTACCCCCTCCTAACATAGGAGCCCCTGTCCTGAGCAGACCTGTGCCAGGCGCCAGAAGAGGCAGACCTGCAGGGGCACAGGCTGGAGCCAGCTCCAAACTCAGGCCACCAACAGACTCTCTCCTGTGGAAATGTGCTCCTAATTTTAAAACAGAATCTTGGGGGAAAAAATACACCCTACATAAGTTCACTTCTATGTTTCTGAACTTGCTGTCTCCCTACTGTCTGTGGCCCTGCAACTTGCACTCAGCACAGAAATTCACCATTCTGTCTCTGCCACTGTTTCGGACAGCAGACATGCCCTGAATTGTTCTGTAGAATTGGCTAAAGGTTAAGGAGAGTGCTTGGATTGTCCCGTGCTCAGATGCACCAATGCCAGGTCAGACTTAGCCTGGGCCATCAGTGCACCCTCACTGGCTGGGAGATCTCAAGCAAGCTCCTAAACCTCTCAGCACTGTGTAGTGTCCCCTCATTCAAGGTGGGAAGGCCTGATGCACACTCGGCGCTGGTCACCCTGACGCATGGTATTCCTGTCCCCTCCCCGGGCCACACACCCTGAGTTTCTTTACTGATGCTGTGCAGCAGTCCCCAGGACAGTACATAGTGCACAAAAAGGTGCTCAGCAGCAGCTGACCTGAAGTCACCTGAAATCAGTTTTATTTCCTCAATCTCGAGCTTTTCTTGAGACTAGTCACGTTAGAAAACAAAACAAAATCTCATTCAGAGATAAGACCCAGCTTCAGTGCATATTTTTTGCATGACTAGAGGAGAATGTTTATATGAAACTCAATCCCCAAGCCTCTTACTCAGAAGTGTTTCCAAAAATAATTTTCCCGCCTGATGTGAAATGCATGGAAAAGCACTAATAAATATGCACATTTACAGTGGAAAAAAGATACTATTTCAAAAAATCAAACAAAAAAATGTGCTAGGAAAAACAGAAGAGAGGCCCCTCTGGGCTACGGGGAGTATTCTAACCGCCTACAGCTCTGAGAGCTGAAGAGCAGACTCCAGCTCACTTCCAGCTGAGCCTAGTCTGGCTGCACACCCGGTGACCCCTCACGGACAGCCCAGGCCAGGTCTGACCTGGCACCGGTGCTTCTGAGCATGGGACAGTCCAAGCACTCTCCTCTGGGCCTCCCCCTCATCCCCTGCCTCCAGAAATGCAGACTCCAGCCACACTAAGCAAAGTCAATTTAGATGAAAGCCAAGTTTAACTCCCCAAGGATAACCAGGCCACCCAAAGGCTGGGTATGTGAGAAAATGTGGAACTTTTGCTCTATGTACACGTGTGATAGTGTGTGTACACCCACGCTCTCACACATGCAAGGCACATGGAAGTGGTGGCACCACTCAAGTCCCTTACCAGGCCTATGGGCTGAGGTGGGGACAGAGATGCCTCTGTCAGTCTGGGACTCACTGCAGCTTCCTTCCCACCGCCCACCTCCCTGAGCCACTGCCTAACCACAAAGATGGGGGTGGGCCATCCGCCCCAAATCCTGGGGCCCAGATAACGCTACCTTCCCTGGCATCATCAACCAAGGCGGCAAGGCTGGCAGGTGCCCACCCCCTGCGGCTTCACTCACTTGGGAAAGCTCCCCAGCCACCCAGCAGGCCCAGCTATTCCCTTTCCCACAGACACCCCAGCAAGGCACTTACCCTGTTCTGCTGGATGTACCCCATAGGCTTGGTGACCCTGAGTCCCTGTCAGGCCTAGGGACAGGGAGTGGGCAGCCCTCAGTAGAGCATTTCCATGCACCCACATGGAGTCCTGTCCTTAGATGGCACTTCAGGGGCCTGTGAAGCAGCTAAGGAAATTTCACCCCAAAATATGATTCCTTGGTATAAAGAATATTTTGAATTAAAGGCCATTCATGACCAGAAAACATTGGTCTCTCCTCTATAAAACCCAAGTAACCTGATTTAGAAGCAAAGGGGCTGCTGACTTCCTTATTGCATACTAACAGACCTGGCCCTAAGGTCATCTGAACCTCTCAGATTAATCTACAAGTCAATCTGTTTCCACCCATCTACACACATCCTTTCAGTGAGCCAACCGAAGGGAAAAGGGCAGGTTTCCAAGTGATCCCTACACCTGCAATCAGAGAGAGGGTGGGGTCAGTGAGCCCCTGCTCCTGGCCATCACTTCCTTCCCAGTAACACGAACACAGCACCACAGTGGTGGCTCCAGGCTACAGTGACGGCTGCATAAGGGCACGGCCCCACCCACAAGGAGCTCACCATCTCACTGGGCGCAATGTAACTGAGACACAAGCAGACTGTGAACCCAGGCTCAGGCCAGGCGGGCTGGGCGGGGCAGATGGGAGCAGTTTAACAAGGAAGGCTTCATGAAGAGGACACTACACACCTTGCAAGACCTTGCTGCTCATCAGAGACCATAGCACCAGTGGGACAGGAGCAAGCAGGAAGCTTCTGGAGAAGAAAGAACACAAGAACAAGAGCCACTAGCCAAGCGAGAAGAATGGGGGTAGGAGGTCAGTCTGGCAGAAATGGGGGGGCCAGGATGGAAGGCAGGCAGTGTATGTAACTCCCAGTCCAGTATACCACCCGGTGCACACACTGGCAGGAGCCCACACACGCAGCTGGCCTGCAGCCAGCCTCTGTGCAACATTTCAGAGCAGAAACAGGTACCAATCACTTATGAAACACCAAGCATGGAGCCAGCTGCCATGTGGGAAGTGAACACATCCCTGCCCTCATCCCCCACAACAACCGAGAGACCCACAGGGACTCCAGACCCTTGACTCTACGGGAGGGGAACATGGAAGTTGGACTGGGGTTCCTTCCCACCATGACTTCAGTGTCATCCCTCCTGCTAGTCACAGAGGCTCCCATTCTCCTGACATGCAGGTGCAGCCCCACAATCCAAATCCCTACTCCTCCCAAACTCAGGCCCTTTGCACATGCTGTTCCCTCTGTCTAAAAAGCTTTTCCTTGTACTCATCAGCAGATTCGCTCCCATTTTCCTTCTATTCCTAGCTCAAGTGTCACTGCCTCTGTAAAGCCTTGAGCCCCCTCTGGGCCCAGGCCACTTCTGCACAGAAAATTGTGCTTCTGGCATGGTGGTAAGGCAAGAAGACGCAACCACTATTATTCTTCTCTTTTTGAGACAGGGTCTCGCTCTGCTGCCCAGGCTGGAGTCCAGTGGTGTGATCACAGCTCACTGAAGCCTTTAATTCCTGGGCTCAAGTGATCCCCCTGCCTCAGCCTCCCAAGCAGTTGGGACCACAAGCACATGTTACCACGTCTGACTCAATTTTTTTTTTTTAAACATGAGATCTCACTATGTTGCTGAGGCTAGTCTCAAACTCCTAAGCTGAAGTAATCCTCCCACCTCAGCCTCCCACAGTGCTGGGATCACAGACACGAGCCCCTGCTCCCAGTTGCACACCAACTATTTTTAAAGATGCACACGGAAGTACACAGGAGTTCAATAGCACACCAGCTGAGATTTGCTTTAAAATACTTCAATAAAGAAAAAGGAAAAAAAAAAAGCCCCATGAAGCAAGTGTAGCAAATTCTCAACTTTCTGGTGGTCTCCTCCAGGAGCTCCCTATACTGTTCTCACTGCGGACACTTGAAAACTTTAAATCATGAAACATTTTTAAACCTCATGTTACTTTCCCTCTCCATGGTCAGACTGTGAACTCCGGCAGGGCAGGGACTGAACCTGCCTTGCTTTGCAGATGTGGAGGGAGCAGAGCACATCACCCCAAAGCATAGCTTCCCACAAGAAGTGCCCCACTGCAGAGGCAGGGCAGGGGCTCTCTGTCCCACCCCCGGCCTGGCTCTGCAGCTCCAGATGCTGCCAGCGTGCAGGCAGCCAAGATAAAAAGCAAAGCCAATGATGAAGCCCCAGCTTGGGAGAGTTCCCCGGGTGGTTCTGACTCACCCTGTATCTTGTGAGGAGCAAGGGAGTACACACTAGACCGGGTGAGCTGAGCCTGACGGGTGCGGGCTGGGCAAGGAGCTGAGAGGGAAAGGGGGAGTGACGTCCCACCCTGAGGTCAGATGCTAACCGTGTACGTCTGCAGGGCCCAGGGAACTGCACGCACGTCAGATCCTTCAGTGCGTCTCACTACCCTCAACTACAACATTCACTTAACTGAAAAGAGGGGGAAGGAGGAAAGAGAGTGGCACAGGGGCCTGAGGGAAGCCTGCCCTGGGAGGGTGGGGCATCCCCCATGCACGGCTTGTACCTTTGAACACCTGGTGACTGTTTCTGAGCAGCGTCTGTAGGCCCCCACACTCTCGCTTCAGCCTCTGCAGGGTCTCCTTGTCCAGCTCACTGGCTACTTCTGCCAGGGAAAGGCTCTCTGTTGAAAAATTGGGTTTTCCCCGAACAGTGACAAAATATTACAAACCAGTTAAAGAGGAAGAAACTGTTGGGTCTGGAGTCTGGAAATCAACCCAAGTTCTATAAACTCAAATCCCTCATGCACTTCAGCGGGAAGGGCCGTGTAAGTTTAATTTAACTTAACCCACACCTCACAACACTCAGCACCACCCCAAGCCGAGAGGCACAGCCAAAAGGGAGACGAGGAGAGAATGCTCCCAGGGCCCTGAGCGCTTCAGGACACTGCAGCTCTGGGTAGTCGCCCAGGTCCCTTCTCCATGGTGACCCAAATGGGGTACAGCTGCTTAAAGCCAAAGTTCCTCAGACTAAGGAAGGGAGGCCAAGGCCAATCAGCCCTGGAGCCCAAGCTCTCCCAGCCACGCTGACAGCCATGGCCTGGCAGCTACTGGCTCTCGGCAGGACTGACGGCGGCAAGTAGAAGGTTACGGGTTTAAGAAACAGAGAAATGGCGCAGACATTACAGCGGTGGCCTCTCTGTCACTTCACCTTCCTACTCTGGGAGCCTACATGCATTTCAAAATGCTCTAATCAGAAAACCCAGGGACAATGAAGTCGGCTTATTACCAAAATATGTATATAAACAGGAAACAAAAATTGGTTCTCGCATGTGTCCAAGAACTTCCCGCCAGCTGGGCCCTGCCCGTCATGCCTTACACACACCCTCCCTGTCATGTCTCCCAGCCTGGAGGCCCCAGGGTGGGCAGCTGCTCACTATCAAAGCCCAGCCCACCTTCAAGGTCCACCTCTTAGAGCCCCCTCACATTCATTCTGAGAGGATATAAGATGTTTAAAGAAAAACTGAACAGCATCCCCATCAGCCTACCCTGTCCTCTCTCAGGCTCTGGCCCACCACGACCGGCATGACACTCATCTCGACACCCACAGCTCAGCATGGCCTGTCTCTTAGTTGCTTGAAGCCACTCAGGACAGGGACCCCTTTACCCATCTCACCCAGCAGTGTCCTGCAGATGGCAGATGCCCTAGTGAAATCGGTTAGGTCCTGGGGACAGACCAATACATGGCCCTTGGGGCTCCGAAATGCAGAGGCCCTGCTTCGGGAAAGGCTGGAAGGGGGTCAAAGGACCTGAAGGCTACCCGTGGAAGGAAACCATGGCTGGGCAGCTTCTCATACCTGGGGACACCCAGAGAGCCTCCAAAGTGTCTCAGACCTATGGACGCCAAGCTGAACCCCTGGTTGCCCAGGAATTCCCAGCGGGTAGGTAGGACTGAGGCTGGGCCACTCACAGCCACCTCTGCTCTCTAAGTCTGAGAGAGCCCACTCTATGCTCACTGAAAGCCTTTCTACCCCAGGCACTGGCCAGCATCTCCTGTACTCCCATTATTTCCTGGGAACCGAAAGGTCAGACGCCTCACAGGAACTTTCACAGGTCGCCGATCACTGCACTCAGGAATTCTCGGATCCACTCTAATGTCCTGGGCACCAGCCTGCCTGCTTCTGAACTCTGGCCCACCGCAGAGGGGTGCACCTTGTCAACAGGGCCACTCAGAGACCCCTCAGTTACACTGCCCCATCCGCCACCTGAACCAGGGCCACTCTGGAACACAGATGCCACCAGATCCCTGGAGAGGCCCTTCTGACTAGACACCCTCGGTGCTGTGTTATTTCTAGAGGGAGACATCCTTGACGGCCTTGCCATGTCACATATACATGAGAGATGAGAAGAGGTAAAACAAAGAAGTTAACACAGATGCAGAAGACAGGGCGTGGAGAGGAAGGGGCACTTCCTCATCCCCGATCTGCCCTGGAGGCCAGCCAGCAGCAGAAATGGCCCACAGCGGGGCAGGCTGAGAGCCAGCAGGGCTAGACTCCTGCCCCCACTCCCGTCAAGTTACGCAGAGCTGCAGAAGTGGCTCCCTCCAGCCCCAGCACACACAGCCCTACACGCCCTCTGGCGGCTAAGCCACGTCCTGGGCACCAAGTTCCTCCTGGATGAGCAGCCCACCTCCGAATGCCAGTGTTCAGTGTTACTCACACTATGAGGACAATCAGATGCAATTTTCTGCCTTTAACATGACTGATTCCTCTATTTCATGGGTCACAAAGAGAATTAAATTATCAAATAATATTATCTGTAAATATTACCTATATTCAAAGGGATGGTGCATTTTTCTGGCATTTGGCAACTGTTTTCTGTTTGGATGATTTGTACAGATTGGAAATGAGTTAGCTCTAGCCTCTGAATCTGTATGTTTCTGTAAACGTTAATTAGGAGTCCAACGTAAAGTTTACCACTCCCTATCTTCAGTCTTAGGAAAATTTTAAATAAGCTTGGAAATAGCCTATTCATCATTAACTTTTTATTTTTTTTAAGTGTATTTAATCACAAGCCTATACAATTTTACACTATCATATAGAAGGGAATTATTGCCTGAAAGCCAGCATATGTACTGCCCTGGAAATAGTAGATGGCTTACCTCCTCCATTCCAGGTCTTCAAACTCCCATTCTGAGAACTTCTTGGGTTTAATTCCTTTGCACCTAACAACAAATTGGCCACTTGCAAAACCACTTGGTCAATAAAGTCTCGGGGGAGGGTGGCACAATTCCTCACGCGTTCAGCTTTGTCTCTGGGGTGAAAGCCTGGCAGCCAGGGTCCTTCCACCTGGACCTCTGCTCCATGCTCAGTAGTAGCCTTGGCCTCGGGGGCACACTCAACTCTGACGTCCAGGGCTCTGTGACCATCGTGGGGACAGCCAGCAGCTACCCGGGGTGAAGAAGAGGAAGGCTTTCCACGAGGCAGGCGCACAGGGCAGCCCCGCCTGCTGGTGATGTACTGAGTCCTCTGCTCATCAACCAAAGGCTCTGCAGTGGGAGGGTATGTTCTGGATTTCCCAATGAGACAGACCTGCATTCAAAATAGTAAATTTTAATACTTTAGCAGGATGGATGACACTTCAGGCTTCTCCATAGAATCCTCTTGTTCTGGAATACAAATTATATAAAAGTTCTAGACATCTAACATGAATAATCCTTATTTTAAAAACTAACACCAATATGAACAACTTAAAAATAAAAAACTAATAGAGCCCATGAAAACTCTCATCAGAGCCTGGGGGTTGCCTGATCCAAAAGCTTCGTGGCAACCCCCATTCCACCACACACTCATGCCAGGAGGAGACACAGGAGTTAACACTGAGGAGTTCTCGAGGGGGCTCTGAAAGGATGAGGCTTTGTATCAACCTTGCCAGAGCAAGTATACACAGCGCTTGGTACCGTGTAGATGTTTAATCTGCATTAATTTCTTCCCTTTTCAGTAAATCCAAATGAAGGCCACGGTTCAAACAGTCCCGTCTGCAGAGTAAAGCTGAGCCAACAGGACTGTGGCCAGTGCATCATTTCTGGACTTCCCCTCTGGGCATTAACTACAAAGCCAGTTACAAGGGATAAAAGAGGCCACACCTGGTTACTGCCCCCCCCAACTGTGTGTGATCTTACCTCCCTAGTGCCCATCAGGCACCCCACCCCCATTAGACGGCTGCTGTGTGTAGACTGCTTTAAAAGCTACAAAGCAAATTCACTCTTGCATGTGAGCCCCAAACCATCCAGTTATAAGAAAACTAAGGCTCAGTGAGACAAAGTGACGGTCCCTGGTCTCCCACAACTGGTAATGAAAAGCAAGTTCAAAAATCAACACTGTGGGATCCTCTAATCTACCTAGATGACCCCAAACTTCAGCAGTTTCCAAACATCAATTCCAACTTCAGAGACTAAGACATGCCAAAATGGAGGAATTTTAGAGGATGACATGACAGCTCTGCTCACAAGACGTAAAGGAACCTTCCACAGTAGCATCAGCAGTAACACCAGTGGCAACGAAGCTCCTGCCGCCAGCTAACGCTGCTCTTCTGCTCACAGCCATGGCTGCTGACAGCCAGCAAGTACTCACAACACGCCCTTACCACCATGGTCTTGTAAGACATCACTTGTTTCATCCTTAATACAGTCCAAAGCAGTCTTCCTGCCATTTTACAGGAGAGGACACAGGTTCGGAGAGTCCCACATTCGCCTGAGAGCGCACAGCCAGAGTGGCAGAGCCAAGGGCTAAATTCTGATCTGTCCCAATCCTTTCACTGAGGCCAGCAATCCAGCTGTGCCTTGGATATGACAGGGTCACTTTTTTAAAAGCACACCATATGAGAGCCATGGAGTCTCATAAAATAAAGGTACCACAGAATAACATAAACTACTATAAATACTTCCCAATATATTTCCAATGGTCAAGCCCCCAGGGCCTTGAGTCTGCTCCGCCCACCTGAAGGTCACACAGATAGTGCAGGGGCCAATTTCTGCCCAAGTGACATTTCAGGTAAATCTGAATTAACAAGGCTTTTAATGAGAAAATCTGAAATCGCTTTGGATTTCTGAAACAAACTTCAATTTTAGCTAATTATTTGGAACTCCAAGCAGTGAAGACTTCCCACAGAGTCCAGCTCCTGGCAACCCTGAGGTTGGAAATCCCTGCCTATTTGGGAAAAAGGGCCTCTGGAGCCCCTCCGCAGTCTTGGGAGAGAGATGAAGACTTGGCCAGGGCTCGTGCAGAGGCACCACATACCAGGAGGAGGGGGTGCCAGGAAGCCGTCAAAGGAGGGACTATCCATACAGAAAGAGCCTCTGAGTCCCATCACTGACCTCCACACTGAAATCAGCATCAGCACCTTCAGGAAGGTTTGTACACTTTGAACCTCATGGTGTGGTGTACAGTTCTGTGAGCTGGTCCTCAGCCCTCCAAACACTGACAGACCACGAGGGGAACGGTGATAACCAGGACGTACTCTTTTGGTTGAAGGAATTCTAAGGCAGTCTTCCTCTACATGAAATCCACAGGCAAATCCCACTTCTTTAATGAAATCAAGGTACTCTCGGTACTGAGTCTTCTTACTCTGCCTCCGGTGGTATTTTCCAGCGAAGTCAAAGAAGCAGCAAGGAAGGACAAAGAAGCGGCAACTATAGGAAGACCTTCAAAAACAGTGAACAACCACAGACACCAAAAATCTTGAACAGATTCATTAAAGAAAACTCAGCAGAATGGCCATGGCAATAGTGTGTCAGGGAGAAATATAGAAGATCTGTTCCTGGCTAAGGTTGGTTTTTATATTTAAAAAATTAATTATAGCTCTCTCCAACTTAATTTCTAGAAATAATGCAGAACAGTATATCTTTTCAATAAAATGTGAATATAATTGCTTTTATAAAAAATAATTTTCCATCACATTTACTCTTGTCAACTGTAATCTAAAACTTTCTGAAGTACTTTGAGATTTCAGCAATGAATAAGAAACTTCAGAGCTGGAGGGATAATAAAGATTAAGACTCTTTGAAAACTAAAACTGTTTAAAAGAACTGTGACAAAGGAGACTTGGTCATGAAATACTAAGGAGCTCCTCGGGGAGCCCCGACATACAGGGTGAGTGTCCCCGACAAGCGGGCAGTGCTCCCACTCTGAAGAGACAACCCTTACTACAAAAGGCCCATCTATGGACAGGTTTTTTTCTTTGAAGACAAATTGTTATCAGCAAAAAAAAAAAGAAAAAAAAAAAAACACTTTCAAAAAGGACACATCTTTTGACACTGGATAAAATTACTCTAGACGCAATCACAGTTTCAGTCAGTCCTGGCCAACAGACACATAATATGAATCACATATGTAATTTTACATTTTCTAGTAGCCGTATTTTAAACAGTAAAACAGTTAGATTTTCTTTTAAATGTAACCCAATACAGTCAACATATTATCATTTCAAAAATTTGAACTAGGCTCGGCACCTGTGGCTCAAGCAGCTAAGGCACCAGCCACGTACACCTGAGCTGGCGGGTTCGAATCCAGCCCGGGCCTGCCAAACAACAATGACGGCTGCAACCAAAAAATAGCCGGGCGTTGTGGTGGGCACCTGTGGTCCCAGCTACTTGGGAGGCGGAGGCAGGAGAATCACTTGAGCCCAGGAGTTGGAGGTTGCTGTGATGCCACGGCACTCTACCTAGGGCGACAGCTTGAGGCTCTGTCTCAAAAAAAAAAAAAAAATTTTTTTTGGAACTAGCTCTGTTTCAAGTACTTCACAGGAAGCACAGCTACTACTGTGGACAGCATAGTTTAGACCAGTGTTTTTCAACTTTTATTATCTCAAGCCACACTTGAACCTATAGTTAAACTTCCATGACACACTTTAATAATGTTGATCAAAAAAAGATTTAAAAAAATATACTTACTGTGCTGTGAATTTCTTTTGAAAATAATTTAATGAATGATCTTGAAAAATATTCACAGCACAGCTAAGATCTTCTCACGTACACTGGTTGAAAATCAATGGTTTAGACATTCTCAGCCACTCACCAGGCAACTTCTCTACTCACTCACCTGGATGCAATAACAGGTATCCATGGTGTGAGTTCATCAGAATGGTTACCAATCAGCCAATCAACGTCAGGGAAAAGGGTTTTATCATTAGGTGTTATTGCAGCTTCCTAACAGAGTAACACAAAAACAGGATTGGATAATTAGCAAATCACTGCAAAGCTCTGAGTCAGCAGCACACAGGAGGACAAAGGCTCAAATTCAAACGCGGTGGAGCTACAGTTCACCTGCTGCAAAAGTCACCAGCAGAGAGGAAGTGAATGTGCCTGCCCTAGAGGGCATGGAAGATGGGCAACTTCTAGGGCAGGAGTCCTAAACTATGGCCAAAGGTGGCCTGCCGAGGACATTGATCCGGCCCTCCGGGTGTTTTTGCCACCACTGCCTGTCCTGCTACAGTGCGCATGTGTGGAATGTGTGCGGCACTCTCCGACTCCCCTCCTCTCTGTCTCTCACTCCCCCCTCAGTCTTGGGACTACCTGATGCACACTTGCATCACTTGTTACACTAGCAGTGACAAATATGGAACGAGACATTGACTATCTCATTAGTCAAAAGCAGGCCCATAGTCCCCACTGAAATACTGGTAAGTTTGTTGATTTAACTTTAGTTGTTCTTCATTTTAAATATTGTATTTGTTCCCATTTTGTTTTTTTAATTCAAAATAAGATATGTGCAATGTGCATAGGAATTTGTTCATAGTTTTGTTTTTTTTTTTAACTATAGTCCGGCCCTCCAACAGTCTGAGGGACAGTGAACTGGCCCCCTGTTTAAAAAGTTTGAGGACCCCTGTTCTAGGGAAATCACAGGAGAAACTAACAGCATTTTCTGAATGCTAGTCTTTTGATAATTAAGAACATAATTTTTACATAAGTATAAAAAGGTGCTATAAGAGAGTGGGGATGTGTGAACTGCTTTACTTCTGGCAGAATATGGGAGCAGGAAATGGCATGAAAAGTGGGTGGATGAAAAGCAGCCAGGTCTGAAACTGATCTGAGCACACAATCCCTCTACCCAGCATAGCTGCAAGGGCTGGGCAAGCTACACAAAAGTGTGTCTGTGAAAAGATGGACGATGCGTCCACACAGGCACATACACATACTTTCTTAGCATTATGCTATTAACCTTTTGTAAGCTCTCAGAAAGTGATTACGCACTTCCCTCTGAATAAGCACTTTAACCATTCTTACTATGTAGTTAAGCTAGGAATAGCTTTTATGATTTAAGAAGTAAACACCTTACAAAGCAATCTCCTGTTTATCTCAGATTGGCTTTTGGCCCATGCCTGTGTTGTGCCTTGGACACACGGGCAAAAAGAAAACTTAAAAAACACCCTGTCCTTTCTAATAACTGGCAAGTCATAATTAATTGTTGAAATCAACAATCTCAATAGTGAATTTCGGTAAGAACCAGACAGAGAAAAAAAGACTATACAACCATTCAAAATCTTCTTAAAGTTATAACATGAATCCCTAAGGGAAGCAAACAGAATTCTATTCCCTTATCAGAGCAAACGGGGAAGATAATATAACAACATTCACTGTTTAAGGCCGTTCCTGATGACAACCTACAAAGCTACAAGAATCTTTGCAGATCTGATATATAAAAAATAAAGAACTGAAATTCTATAATCTTTCTGGCTCTTTGATAAGCATATGTGCTTCTATTTACATAGATGTTAAAATGCTAAAAATAGTATTGTTCATGAATATATGCGTATCTACAAGCGGGAAAATCAAACCTTGGGAAATAGTTATTCTTTTTTTTTTTTTTGTAGAGACAGAGTCTCACTTTATGGCCCTCGGTAGAGTGCCATGGCATCACACAGCTCACAGCAACCTCCAATTTCTGGGCTTAAGCGATTCTCTTGCCTCAGCCTCCCGAGTAGCTGGGACTACAGGCACCCGCCACAACGCCCGGCTATTTTTTTTTTTTGTTGTTGCAGTTCAGCCGGGGCCGGGTTTGAACCCGCCACCCTCGGTATATGGGGCCGGTGCCTTACCAACTGAGCCACAGGCGCCGCCCTGGGAAATGGTTATTCTTTATTCCCACTTATTCTAGACTCAAGTTTGCCCATCTGTCTCTTTAAATGGCTTGAATTAACTACCATGTAATTTATGCTTACTAATTCCACATTCACATTTACAGTTATCTTGCCAGTAGCATAAAACAAAATGCCAACTGTTTTATAAAAATTTTCAATCAGCATTTCGAACACAGTAAATTGCAATATTTCTATTTCATATATACACAAAATTAAGACAATTTGTGGTCACCACAATGCTATTGTTATAAACAGGTGTTACTATTTAATACACTCTTGCATACAATCAAATGAGGTTTTGAAAGAAAAAAAATAAGTATCCTATGTTTGGCCTTGGAATTTCTAGATCAATTTGTTCATGCAAATCACTCAACTGTGACTGGGAAGAAATAATTTACTGGGAATTAAACAACATGCACTTAGCAACAAAACCACTCTCATTTTGGCCATTTCCTCTAGGTCAGAAAGTGCAAAAGAAACATGGCTTCTCTACCCCTTGTATTTAACACTAGAATAAGCACAACTATTCTAGCACTAAGACGTAAGGTTCAGAAGTAATGAGAAAAAAATGAACTACACAAGTTATTAGAATACAGAATTCTCATTAGCAGCGACTAAGTGGTTGGAGTAAGTTTCTCCAGGATGACCCCACAGAAAAGTTTAAGGCAGGCTGCCAGGAACCTCAAATAAAGAACTAGAACCATCTATCCATTCTCCAAAGGCACCCCACACCAGGCCAGCTCTTCCCTAGGACCACAACCTAAAGAGAAGACCTATTCAATTGCTGTCTGAATATCTTACACAGGAAATTACTTTGCTTTTTCACCTGGGGACATAGGAAACTTGGAAATCAACCAAATTTCCACTCATTTTGCTTTCTTCATTCATTTAGAGCCCAATTTTGTTAAGTGTGTAAGAATCTAGTCTGCATACATGTTTGCAGAACCTCCCTAGTGCACCTACTAGTTTACCACCATTCCTTAACTATTTCAAAAACACTTTAAATTTACTATATGAATATATATAAGCAAACACAAATCCCCATAGAATAAAACAAAGCACATGTAGCAAAAAAAAAAAAAGGCAAATAAAGAGATGTCAGGCAGCTGCATCAAACTTCCCCTCCACCAATCTCTTTTCTTTCTTTAAATATTATTCTCAACTTTAAAAGGTGGTGAGGCCAACAAAAAATATAAAAATAATATCAGAAATTTTATTTTCTATTTAGTATTTTACTCCTAACTCTACAAAACTAGATACCAGAGGTTTATTTCAAAACAGCTGCTGGTGCTAATGGAGGAGGGGTGGTCTGAGAGAAAAAGAATCTTGGCAGTTGGCTGAGGACTACATGGGGGCCATTACGCGACTGCCTACTTTTATACATTCTTCGAGTTCTCCATGACAGAAAGGAAATACTTTACTTTTCAAATCTGGCAGATGAGAATCTATGACCCAGTCATCCCTATGCATTTAACTACAGGGGCAGAACCGAGGCCGTCGGAGCAGCTGGGCAACAAGAGTGTCAAGGCCGGAAGCCACGCCCACAGCACGGCCCAGCAGGGGACAGGCCACGCCCACAGCACCACCTAGCAAGGAAAAGCCACGCCCACGGCACTGCCACAAGAAGCCACACCCACCACACACACACACCACTTAGTGTTGTGCCCGAGTCCGGATCCCCCACATAAATCACTCTGAGACCAAGTCCATGCAAAAGCAAGAGGTTGTTTATTTACAAACTCCAGCCTGGGTTTCCTGCTCCTGACACAGCAGGAGAGCAGAGAAGTCCCGTTGAAAAGGAGGAAGGTTTTAAGTGTACAGAAAAGAAAAAAGGGAGGGGGTGTGAGGTGAGCCCCTGAGGCGAGCTGACAGTGGGGGGAGCTAGGGGACCGAGCAGTTGTCCTTGGCTGTCTGGAAAGTGCTGTTTATCGCACTCAGAGCAGACGTTGTGTAAAAGCGCGGATCATGGGACAAGGACGGGGGTCAGGGGAGGGAGCGGGTTGCCTAACGCCTTTGGTATGCAGCTGCAAAATGAAGACTGAGGGACAAGATGAAGTTAGTTTTAACAAAATGGAGTTAATTTGGTCCTTACATTAGCAAGAGGAAACCACACCCATAGCACTGCCGAGGAAGAAGCCACGCCCACAGCACCACCTCGAGGTCAGCATCCAGAGCCCACCCCACAGTGATGTGTCCTAGGAATGCTCCCAGAGATGTGACACATTACCTCTTTCCCTTTAGAGAGCCACTTCTTTCTGTCCTCAACACCTGGAAAAGCCAGAGATGTTCTTAACCAAGCTCTGACTTACCTGAATTCACAGTAACCCCATGGGCAGGTAGCTCTCCTAACCAGGGCTACCAGACAGCCCATGCAAATTTGCTGTCAGTCCCAATTCCAAAGGGCTTCTGAGTCTAGCCCCACCCCACCCGCCTTTTTATGTTCCTCCAGTGGTGAGGCTGTCCCTGGCTGCCCCTTGGCTGCAAACCCAGCCCTTCATGTCTCCTCCTCACTGGTCCCCACCCAATGTGCACATGGTGCACTGGTGGGTTGTCTGGCCCCCCACCTCCCACCACCAGGAAGGCAGGACCTCTCTATCACTGCTGAGTTACTTCCACCTAGGAGTGCCTGGCAGGTAGCAGGCACGCAAATATTTGATACATATTTCTCTTTTTTGTCCTGTTTAGTTGCCTACATCCCTTAAAGTATTCAAAAATTTTTTTTTGACATAAAAGTATAATTGAAGTAGAAACTTTCTGAAAAAGATTATGGCAATACGTATCAAAAACCTTTAATTTTGGGCAGCACCTATGGCTCAAAGGAGTAGGGCACAGGCCCCAGGTGCCAGAGGTGGCAGGTTCAAACCCAGCCCCGGCCAAAAACTGCAAAAAAAAAAAACCTTTAAAGTCCAGCTGAAGAAAATTGTTTTTGTTTTTAAGTGGACTAAGATGCATGCATAAAGATTTATGGATCTTAATTTGTAATCTGAAAACAGATGTCAAGAACAGAAGAGTTGAGTAAATAATTACACTTTTCACTACTTGCTGTCTATTTGGGTGACGTAACCTCTCCAAGTACACCTTGGTTTTGTCATCTGTAAAATGGAGATGAGAGCAGGAAACCCCTAGGGCTATTGTGAGGAGTACAGTTCAAGCACACGTCTTCATAAAGGCATCGGCACATAGCACTCAGTAACTAGCAGCCTTTCTTACCATACAATTGATCCTTGGCCAACATGGGGGTTGGGGCACTGACCCCTCCTCACAGTCAAGAATCCTCATATAACTTTTGACTCCCCAAAAGTTAACTATTAATAACCTACTATTGGGCGGCGCCTATGGCTCAAAGGAGTAGGGCACTGGCCCCATATGCCAGAGGTGGTGGGTTCAAACCCAGCCCTGGCCAAAAACTGCAAAAAAAACAAAACAAACAAACAAAAAACAAAAATAACCCTACTATTGACAGGAAGTTCTACCAATAACATGAAGCAATGATGAAAACATATTTTATATATGTTTTATACACTATATTCTTAAAGTAAGCTAGAGAAAAAAATTGTTATTAAGAAACTCATCAGGGGCTGGGCACTGTGGCTCATGCCTATAATCCCAGCACTGTGGGAGCCCAAAGCAGGAGGACTGCTTCAAGCCAGGAGTTCAAGACCAGTCTGAGAAACATAGCGAGTGACCCGATCTGTAGACAGGTGTGGTGATATGCATGCTTCTGTAGTCCCAGCTATTCAGGAAGCTGCGGCAGAAGGATTAACCTGAGCCCAGGAGTCTGAGGTTGCAGTAGCCATGAGGAGCTATGACCAGGGCACTGCTCTCCAACCTGTGTAACAGAGCGAGATCCTATCTCTAAACAAAGAAAATCATAAGGAAAAGAAAACACATTTACTATTCATCACATGGAAGTGGTTCATCATTAAGGTCTTCGTCCTCACCATCACTGAATAGGCTGACGGAAAGGAAGGGATTGGGCTCGTGGCCTCCAGGTGGCAGAGGTGGAAGAGGAGGAGGGAGGCAGGGGAGGAGGGAGGCAGGAGAGGAGGGAGGCAGGGGAGGCAGGGGAGGAGGGAGGCAGGGGAGACAGGGGAGGAGGGAGGCGGGGGAGGCAGGGGAGGAGGGAGGCGGGGGAGGCAGGGGAGGAGGGAGGCAGGGGAGGCAGGGGAGGAGGGAGGCAGGGGAGGAGGGAGGCAGGGGAGGCAGGGGAGGAGGGAGGCAGGGGAGGAGGGAGGCAGGGGAGGAGGGTGGCAGGGGAGGCAGGGGAGGAGGGAGGCGGGGGAGGCAGGGGAGGAGGGAGGCAGGGGAGGAGGGTGGCAGGGGAGGCAGGGGAGGAGGAAGGCAGGGGAGGCAGGGGAGGAGGGAGGCAGGGGAGGCGGGAGGCAGGGGAGGAGGGAGGCAGGGGAGGAGGGAGGCAGGGGAGGCAGGGGAGGCAGGGGAGGAGGGAGGCAGGGGAGGAGGGAGGCAGGGGAGGAGGGAGGCAGGGGAGGAGGGTGGCAGGGGAGGCAGGGGAGGAGGGTGGCAGGGGAGGAGGGAGGCAGGGGAGGAGGGAGGCAGGGGAGGCAGGGGTGGCAGGGGAGGCAGGGGAGGAGGGAGGCAGGGGAGGCAGGCACACTTGATGTAACTTTACAGGAATACGTCATAATTTCTGTCTGACTTTTGCTTTTTCACTTCTCTAAAAATGTTCCTGTCTGGTCCCAATCCCTCTTCCACCATTTACTTTAGTTTCAATGCCCGTATCATAGAAAGGTCCATGTTGCAAAACTGTCCAAGGCAGTCTTGGCTAACGTGATGGAGGAACCAGGCTGTCTAGTGCTGGTCTGTTTCCCAGCACGGCTTCTCCTCTGTCCTCTCTCCATCATCTGGCACTGGCTCGGAAGCACCTTCACCAAGTTACCACCTGTCTCTTCCTCTGGTATGGTGTCTATTAGCTATTGAATTTCTTCAAGATCCATATCTTGAAACTCTTTACCCAACCTTTTTGCTGCATCCACAATCTCTTTCATGATTGTAAAGAGACTGCTGTAAATCTGCTGAAGTCATGCACAACACACTTATAGTTTTGTCCAGCAGGAACTTATTATTTCAGGCTTCGTGACTTTCACGGCTTTTTCTGTAACAACAGCATCTTCAACATTGTAATCCCTCCATACTTTCACTATGTTCTTTCTGTTGGGGTTCTCTTCCATAGCACTGACAATCCTTTCCACAGACTACCATGTGTAATGAGCCTGAAAGGTCCTTCCTATCCCCTGATCTAGAGGGTGAATTACAGATGCTGGGTCTGGGGACAAGTATACCACTTGAACACCTCTGGTGTTGAACTCTGGGTGGCCCAGGGCATTGTCCAGTATCAAACTGGCAAGGTACTTCCTAGCTTCAAGGACACAGCACCAATGGAACTATCCTAGAAAGAATGTCCTTGTATTCCCGGCCTCCCTGCTTTACAACCAGAAGCCTGGCAGCTGGTGTTCACCTCTTCCCTTTGAGGTATGGGGTTAGCAGCTTGAAAGGTGAGGCCTGTCAGGATCACAGACCCCACTGCATTTGCACAAAGCAGTAGTCTGTATCCCTTCCTGCCTTAAATCCTGGTGCTTGCTTCTCTCCCTTATTAATTAATTTCCTTTTGGTCCAGAATAGGGCTCTTTCATCTGCATTTAAAACCTGTCCAGGCAGATATCCTTTCTTTTCAACCATTTTAACGGCATCTGGTAACTCATCTGCTGCCTCCTGGTCAGGGTAAGCTGCTTTTCCTGTTATTTTTTATGCCAAATCTCTTTCTAAAATTATCAAACTATCTTTTGCTGGCATTAAACTCTTCAGCTTCAGGTCCTTCACCTTCCTTTTGCTTTAAGTTGTCATCTAGTGACTTCACTTTTTCACACAAAGTTCTACAGTATGCCTTTCTTATTAACAATCCTGTACCTACATAAAAGCTGCGTTTTCGATTAAAGATAAAAAATTATTTCTCACAAAGTGCAAGGTTTTTGCACTTGCTGGCACAGCTGCAGCAAAGGCTTCACAAATCTCCTTTTCTTGTTTTTAGGGCATTCCTGACCCTGGATTCATTTATCCTGAAATGGTGGACAACCACAGCCGCAGACTTCAATCTAGAGGACACAGCAAGCAAGTCAACTTTTTCTTGTAATGTCATGGCTTTTTTCTGCTTCCTGGGAAGACTTCCAGCACCGCTGGTGGCACTTCATATGGGTCCCACTGTGTTATTCAATGTTTACAATACTGCAGTAAACATAATGAAAATTCCACAGGAGGTCACTTTCTACTTCTCTACACAATTTACTGGAAAGATGAACTGCTCACACAGAGATGATTAGCATCTCCTGGCACTTTAAGCAGACGTCACACTTCAGCTCACCCCAATAGCAACAGAAGGTGGCTACAAAATCCCTACAGTGGTACTGTACGTACTGATTTTATGCACTTATGATTTAATACTGCATCTTTACATTTGTTTACATTTCTCTTGACTGGAAATAGCACCATGTATGGCCTGTGTGTGAATTAAATTTTGATTAACTTTTTATAATAAACTTCAACTATGGGCGGCACCTGTGGCTCAGTGAGTAGGGCGCCGGCCCCATATACCGAGGGTGGCGGGTTCAAACCCGGCCCCGGCCGAACTGCAACCAAAAAATAAATAGCCGGGCGTTGTGGCGGGCACCTGTAGTCCCAGCTACTCGGGAGGCTAAGGCAGGAGAATCGCCTAAGCCCAGGAGTTGGAGGTTGCTGTGAGCTGTATGAGGCCACGGCCCTCTACTGAGGGCAATAAAGTGAGACTCTGTCTCTACAAAAAAATAAATAAATAAACTTCAACTTTTTATAATAAACTTCTGTATATTTTATGGTAGTAAATGACAAAATAAACTAGTATCTATAATGTATTTCATGTATTCATAATATACATCTTATTTTTTTCAATATTTCTAGGCTACAGATTTGCAAGGTTTTTCAAACTGTTGCAAACATCAAAAAAATTTTCCAATTTTTAAACGAAAAAAATATGCATGTAAGTGGGCCTGTGCAGTTCAAACCTGTGTTGAGGGTCAACTGAACTTGTTTACATTGTTGTTATAATACATACAATTCAATGGAACACAATGTCAACCATTTTAAAAAAGGCTTATAAATAATTGCTTAAGACTTCAGAAAATGCCTAAAATGGGAAGTTAAATGAACAGAAGGCAGGGTCAAAAATTTATAAACACCGACGTGTCCTTGGACTTAAGAGAGCAGGACGTCCGGCTTCTAGCTCGGAACTTTACTGTCAGCAACCAAAGAGAGAATTAAATATGGGTGATATTGAGCAAGGAAAGAGGATTTTTGTTCAGAAGTGTGCCCAGTGCCATACTGTGGAAAAAGGAGGCAAGCACAAGACTGGGCCAAATCTCCACGGTCTCTTTGGGAGGAAGACAGGTCAGGCTGCTGGCTTCTCTTACACAGACGCCAACAAGAACAAAGGCATCACCTGGGGAGAGGATACACTGATGGAGTATTTGGAGAATCCCAAGAAGTAAATCCCTGGAACAAAAATGATCTTCGCTGGCATTAAGAAGAAGGGAGAAAGGGCAGACCTGATAGCTTATCTCAAAAAAGCTACAAATGAGTAATAGATGGCCGTTGCCTTATTTATTACAAACGAGAAATATCTCACGGCTTTTTTTATGTATACCATAATTTGATTGGTCTCATTTACCAGAATTCAGATCATGAATGAGTGACAGAATATTTTTGTTGGACAGTCCCGGTTTAACTAAGACTGGCTTGTGGTTAAATGAGTATGATCGTTTTTTTGGATTTTGATAGTGATTCCAGTTCAGTAAATGCTATCACTGTTTTCCATTTCTAAAGATATGTTCAGATTTAATTAGCGATGTTTACCTTTTCACAAAGATAGTAAATTGCCATCCCAAAGCCTATTGAAGATTGGTTTTATATTAAGATTTATATAACTGATTATGTGAATATATTTAAATACTGGGGAAATCCCCTCTCTGTCTCAGAACCAAGCAAGACTCACTGATGTTTTAATTGGTGTTCATTAGCCTGTTAAAGGTGAGGGCTGGAGAGAAGGCAGCAATGTTTACTTTGTACTTTTGATCTTTATTACGCCAATATAATTTCCCTGGGTCTACTAAAATGCTGCCTTTTATTTATTAAAAGGCATTTTAGTTTGTTTTATGTGTAATGTCAAATAAAAAATATTTAACATTAAAAAAAATTTATATAATAAAGACAAATCATTTAAAAAAAATTTATATATAATATGGTCATAAATGTATTTTTTTTTAAGTGTACATAATTTGTGACCATGAATAAAAGAGTGATTATCTCTGGGTAGGGGCATTAAGAAAAATAAGAATGTCTCATTCAAGTTCTAGAAAAAGGAAAAGTGAAGAATCAAAAAGACTGGCCCAAAAGTATGAGAGAAATTCCCTGAAACCACACGGTCCACCCTACACATCACCTCTTGTGTATCAGAGACAATCCAGCAGACGACAACCTCAACTCTAAGCTGAGCACCTGGCCACCCCCAACTTGCCCCTGAAGACAAAGCTCTATGAGGTGGCTCCAAGAAGCCTTCTCAGAGCCCCCAAGTTGAGTCAAATGCCCTCCTCCGATTCCCCTCTGCCTCCCAAACCTAGCCCTGACTCGGCCACTGCCCTTCATGGCCAGGAAGCCCCCAGAGTGTTAGGTCTTGGAGAAAATGCAAAGAACCCAGGGCACGTCCACAGCCCTCGCAGCAGCACAGGAAATTCCACACAAGATGCAAGCTGCCGAGCAGATATGGGGAGGAGACAGTACTTCTGGCTGGAGGTAAGTGTCCTTTCTCTAGTTTAACCAGAGGCTATGCAAAGTATAAAGTTTCATCTTTCTTTTTTTCCTAATTCCAGAGCTCTTACATTAACATGAAGGTTTATGGTTATCATTTCTGATCAACCTATACAAAGAGGACACTCATTAAAACAACTGCCACGAGGGGCTAAGGCATGTTACATCAAGCACATGAACCAAGGCGGTACCTCTAACTGAGTCTGAGGTCCATACGTGTCCCAGATTTTCCTTCTTCGGACATCAATCCCTCTGCCTGGATGCTGAAATAATTAATTGTAGAAATCAAAGGTTAAGTTTTGTACGTAATAACATATTAGGAAGAACAACATAAAGCTCTGCAGGCACTGCCCCCAGAATGAACAGGAGAGACGCTCAGCATCTGGGCTTGGCACGAGCAGTTTCTCAGCTATTTGACATCTAGATACTCACACCCTTCCTGCGTATATAAAAACCTGTGCTCTGCTAATGGCCATTTTGAATCTTTAAGGAGAGAAATGGAGTCAAGTGACCACAGTGGCCTTTAGTCTGGGAACATTTCCATCTGTTCACAGGTGTTATGAATACAAACTCACTCTTTAAAACACTTCAAAAAGTGCATTTCGTAACAACTGTTTCAAGTTCCCACTGCTGTGGTCAAATATGTGTATCCCATAAGCAGAAAGCAACAGCAGGAAGAAAATCAGCTTGGGGTCACCAAGATTGGGTTTCAAATTCTAGCTGTGTCATCCTACAGTGTAAAGCTGCTCTGCTCACTTCTGGGTCAAGGAGCAATGGGACCTAATGCACTGGACAGTCCAGGAAGGGTAAGAGCTGATGGTGGGAAGCTGCTGGCACAGGAAGCCAAGCTGGCTGTGTGCGGCTCTTCTCAGTACTTGACTGCCTCTACTGCACCAGGTGAACATCCAGAAAATGGGCCCAAAGCCCAGTACCGTGCTGCCTTACGTTGTGCCTGTGCGTACACATCCTTTAAGTCCTCTGAGCTGGAATTGAAGCTTCTCAAAGCCAGAATCCACCTAAACCCTTTACTTCCTTCCAGTTCCTTGAAATGGTCGGTTTTTAAAAGAAAAATTTGATAGCAGAAATATACATGCTATCAACAGACAGCCTTTCATTTTAAAGGCCTATATTGGGATAATCCCTTGGACCTCCTCTTGCAATTCAATGAGATGTGTATTTCCCTCATTTTATGTGCTGTTTAACAAATTAGCAGAACTTTACTCAAACTTTATTCAGAACTTTATTCAACTTCAAAGTCATGACTTTGAAGGCCCAGCTGATTCTAGATCCACAGACTGTACCAACCAAATATGATGTCGGGGAACCCTGTGTCCAACTTGAAGAAACTGTGGACAAGCTACTAAAGCAGGTCAGAGTCAGGCCTCACCCCTTCACTGCTCAGGATGTGGACCAGGAGCCCGTTGCCGCAACCCAAGTCAACAAAAGACTGCTTGGCAGTTACTCCCCTCTTGGTCCTTTCTTCTTCCCATAGAATCTTAGCAAAGAGAAAAAAACAAAACAAAGCCAGTTGGTAATTCACTCTTTTCAAGAGTAATTCAGATACAAATTCCACCAGGGGCTATAAACAGAGTAGGATGGAAAAGTCCCAAGGAAGGCGATGCAGGCAAAGGGGCCAGCCGCTGAGTCCACTCTGAGGTGGCTGGAGTCAGCCCCATGCTCAGTACACACATCAAAGCTTTCTTGGTCCATCAAGAGTCCACAAGTGGTCACCTCTGGGTAAGACCTGTATAGATTATTGTTAGTTTCTTTATGCTTTCTCTGCATCCTTTCAGTTTTATATACTTTGATAATCAAAAACAGATGCTATTTCTAAACAGTCAAAGGGAATTATAAGTTCAAAGGAAATTGAAAAGTATCTAGTCTATTTAGATAACTTCTTTATTTATATAAGAAAAACAAGACTAAGGCAAGACGTCAGAGCCCCAGGCCAAGGCTGGAGACCTTCCCCTCTCCCCACCAGCCAGTACCTCCCAGTCACCACCAGTCATGGACGTACCAGGATGTCATTACATTCATGCAGAAGTCCCTCACAAAGTAAAACCATTCCCTGTGTAACCAAACTTGCAGACCAGAGATGTAAACACCATACGTTACAGGTCTGGGATATGCCCTTCACTGCGGTGGCACCTCCTACGGCAACCCTCGCCCACGCCAGATGAGCTTGGATTACAGACATTCTTACCAGCAGGTATGTAGCAATAGCCACATCTTCATATACAAACTTCTCAGGATCTGTTACTTCAGGCCACACCTAAAAATTTTCAAAAATTATTCTTAATCCTGAAAGTATCCCCAGAAAGCATAAATCAAACTAGACTAATAGTACAATAAAACAAGTCTCATCAGCTCATTCGAATGCACAAATTCATGATCAGTTACTTACAATAAGAAATCTACATATATTGGGATAGTATATGCTCAAGTTAAAAAAAAAAAAGACAAGAGAAAAAAATTTACATAAAGATACACAAAAATACGATGCTACTTGTACATAAGACACGCCACAGACAATACAATCCAAAGCAAGATTATGCAATAAAGAAAATGTAAGATGTTTAGACAAGGCAAGGGGACACTGGGGGAAAACACTCCACTCCACTGTGCTGTTTATGTACATGACAGTAATGAACAGGAAAAGGGGGTCAGGGGGTCGGGGGGTGGGGAGAAGCCTCCCCAGGGAGCAGGAGACCAGCGCTTGCCCTCTGACCCAGCAGTGCTCTGAAGGAGGAAGAAAGCCTGTGCTTTAACCGTCACGCAGGGTGATCACCAGGAGCTCTGAACCCTGGGTAGCACTAGCTGTGTAAAGGTAAGATCTCACTTTTTTTTTTTTTAATTATTCGGGATTCATTGAGGGTACAAAGAGTTAGATTACACTGATTGTGGTTGTTAGGTAAAGTAGGTGTCACTCTTACAATCAGTAATGTACACAACCAGCATTTGGTAGAAGAGAAAAATCCATGGCCAATATTAAATGGTGGAATTTCTATTTCCAGTCATAATGCATTAGATAATTCACATGAACCATCTAAAGATAATCTTAAAAGCTGGAAAATAAAAAGTATCTTCTTGAAGACACTGAATAGTTAACCAGATAGTGAAGAAATACCCACCCAAGGCCTGAAGGAAGTGCGGGTCCAGCCTCTGTTAGCCAACCCTGGGGACCCACAGGTGCTTCAGCAACAATGAATGGTCATGCGTTAAGCCCGTGACTTTTAGGGTGCTTTGTAACACAGCAGGAGGTGACTTTTTAAAGAAATACATGGAAACGATAACTGTGGTTCCTTCTAGGAGAAGGGAGGCAGATGTGAACTAAGTGGACCAAGGAGCCTCAACTACATTAGCAACGCTTTATTTCTCAGCATGAATACACAACGCTGGTTGTTACAGTCTTTCTACAACTTATATATTAAGGACATGTTATCACAAACTTTGTCTCCTTTTTGGAAATATGTTCTTTTGTACCTTAATTTTTCATATATTTTCTTAGAATATCATAAGTCTATACTAAAGAATTATGGTAATTTAGTCATTTAATCAAGGCTCAATTCACTATAAATTAAATGTTAGTATTTCCCTTTTGTTTTCCTAAAAAATACACAAAAAGAGATCCATTTCCATAGCATATCTACCTCTGTTTTTGTTTTTTTTGCACCACTAAGTATGTCAAAGTTCAGCATATAACAAGTAACTCTAAGTGGGTATACCTGGACTTGATGTCTGCATCTGTATAAAACTAGAAGGTTCACAGGAAAAACAGGCAATTTTTACCAGGCAGTTTGATCATGCATAGTATCGCCTCATTTAAATAAGGAGGTGGGGGGGGAATCACAGATGTTTTCCACCAGAATTACCTTAACCATTTCTTTATACTTCTCTTTAAGTTCCTGGTAAGCTTTGCTGTATTTCATAATGGAAATGAGGGAAAGGGTGCTTTTAAATTCACTCCTTTTGTTCTCCACAGACCACTTGGCCAACTTGGCCAACAATTCTTCTCCAAGCCAGGGGGGTTTGGGATACAGAATTCCATCTGAATGCCATCCTTCTGGACAGAAAATTAAAACAGACATGAACCTTTAAAAGTAAGAGAAACAGGAATAAGCAGAGCTAGTTTTAATTCTTATTTTTAAATTATATAATTATTTACCAAAACAGCAACTAAAACATTTATAATTACCAAATATTTTACCAAAAACACAAAGCAATCAAACTAGAGAATTTTCATCTAATAAAGAAAAACATGTAAAAAGCACAAAGAATCCCTCTTCTCTTTGCAAACTTAGCTAAAAATGCACATACACAGCCTGTGACTCCCATCAGACTGTTGAACAGGTAAAGCCCCTCCTTCTTTCTCCTTCATGCACAAACTAGCCAGATTCTAAAACATCTACAGTTCCTAACATTTTTATTGTTTATGCATTTTTGCATATGCAACTGAAACACAGATAGACTGGTTCACAACATATCAACCTGTATGAACGCTAAGGGCTCAGTCACAAAGACAGAGGACACACACGGTCCCTGTACAGGTCTATTTTCTCTCTCGTGTGTCTTCCACCTCCAGGAGGTACAAGGGCAGGGTTTTTGCCTGTTTTGCTCACGCTACACCCCAGCTCTGAGCAGGACCGGGTACACACTAGGCCCTCACTAGCTGCGTATTCAATACATGAGTGGATGCTCGCAACCCACGGGGTGGCTGGCGGAGACAAACAGACCCAGATGACAATACATTGCCCAAGAGCTGCTTTTGAGAATCCCAGTGGAGGCAAAAGAGCAGTAAGTTTACTAGGCAGATGAGAGAAAGCTACAAAAAAGGTAACATTCAACAGGCATCCCTAATAAAAAGAACCAGACTGCTGGATGAGGGGCCCAGCTGGAGGCCTAACAGGTACACTGGGGAGAGGTGGCATGGCACCAGTGGGGACAACCACGAGCAGTAGGCAGTCTGGTGAGAGCTGTGATTCTCAGGTTTTCTGCACCACAACACATCACAGGAACACAACCCAATCTCCTAAGATTCTCCAAAGAGACGCACCCCTGAGCAGGCCAGAACCTTTTCCACAGCCTAGCTGAGCTTCTGGCCTGTGAGGCCTGTGTGTCTCACTTTAGAGGCTCTCCTGTGTGGCCTGATACTAACCTCAGTGGCCTCTACACATTCTGCACACGATGTGCCCCAGCAGTGTCCCCTGCTCCACCCTGGTGTGATGCTCTTCCCCAGGCAGCCTCCTCCCTCATCCACTTACGCCTCCCTTTGATTGTCCCCTCCTCAGAGGTCTTTCCCAAGCACCATATACATGAGGACAACACTGTCATCTCTAATGAGGGGACACAGGGCCAGTGTCCTGTTTACCCGTTTTAGTGTTCTTCGCAGCACTGGCTGGCCTGGAAGCACGTGCTGTCTCCCCCATGAGACGTGCTCCCCACTGTATGCCCAGTGCCCAGCACACACCGGGCACACAGCAGTCACTGACGAAAAGCAGAGATTGTTTCGTTTGTGCTCATTTAGAATGCAACACATCTGGCCTCGAGCTGTGCCCAGGGACTGCTGCTGGGCCATGACAGGAAATACCAACTAGGGAAGGCAAGCAGCAGCAGCCACATCCTCACTGGCTTGTCAAAGAACAGTGAAGGTGACACCAATGCAGCAAACGCACCCCAAGCGCCTCCTCTGCCAGGCCCCGTGCTAGGTGCTCTCCCTACACTCGAGGAAAGGGGTCACCTTCAGAGCCTAGTGACAAACAACCGCAGCATCAGCACGCACGGAGGTGACTGCCACAGGTAAATCGCACGACTCCCAGCACCGCTCTCACTCCCCACTCTGCAACACAAACTCACTGACAGGACGTGACCTCAGGGTAGGTTCCTGTGACAATTCTGGGCAACACTCGGACAGTTCCCAAGGGGGGCTCTGTCCTTGGGGCCTGAGTGTTTTCGCCAAGCTTTCAACCTGCAACAGGTCCCTGTGAGACTCAGCCCAGGCGCCTCCTCAGAGGCTCAGGAATCATTAAGCCCATTTCATAGGTGAGAAGACTGCGGCCACAGAGGTAGAGCGACACACCCAAGACCATGCCGTGGTGGGCAAACCAGGTTCTCCCCACCATATCCTGCTGCTTTCTAGGAAGCCATGTGCAAACCCATTCTGGTTACAGACTCATCGCCCAAGACTGTTCTAGAAAGCACAAGCTGAATGTGGCACTCAGGAAAACATCAGCCAAAACAGTGATAAGTAAATTTACTCCTCCTCTGACGTTTTTGCTTAAAAAACAACAACAAATGTGGATCAGTGAGTAGGGCACCAGCTCCATGTACCAAGGGTGGTGGGTTTGAACCCGGCCCCGGCCAAACTGCAACAAAAAAACAGCCGGGCATTGTGGCGGGTGCCCGTAGTCCCAGCTACTCGGGAGGTGGAGGCAAGAGAATTGCTAAGCCCAAGAGCTAGAGGTTGCTGTGAGCTGTGACGCCACAGCACTCTACCAAGGGCGACAAAGTAGAACTCTGTCTCTAAAACAACAACAACAACAAATGGTATAAACTAAATTTCATACAGGTCCAAATAGCATATGAAATTAAGGGTTCTTACAATATTAAACTGTTACTTTCATAATAAGCTTTACTGAACATCCACTGCAAAAGGAAGCATTACCTACCTCCTATTAACAAGTTACAAAAAACAAAATAGGGCGGCGCCTGTGGCTCAAGGAGTAGGGCAACGGTCCCATATGCCGGAGGTGGTGGGTTCAAACCCAGCCCCGGCCCCAAAAAAACAAAATAATAAAGGATTTCATCTTTTTTGACCTGGGGCTGCTATCAAGGGTATGTGGAAGGTAGACACTAGAGACTTCGGCCAGGCTACGACCCCCCAGACGCAGGGATAGGCAGCAAGAGAAAGAAAAACATGCCACGGCCGTGCCAACTACTAAGTGCAGCCCTACAGGCCACACTGCTTAGCAGACGGGACCTGAAGCTCTTCAGCGGTCCAGAACCTTTCAGATACCTAAAGAAATAACAGATCAAAACCATAACACAGGGCAACAGGAATCAGCCTTCAGTTCTTACCATTCTTCCTTGCAATGACTGAGCTGAATTTGATACACATTGTTCATCTTAACTTTTAAATTCCCCTCATCATCTTCTTCCAGAGGTAAAAAAGTGACAGCTCCATTGAAGATATCTGCAAAAAAAAACCAGAGAAGGATGACAATTTCTAACTGTTTATTTCAGTGTCTTATCAGAACCAGTATTAAAAACAATAAAGAATAAACTATGACACTTTCAATCTCTCAGAGGCTTTCTCCAGCACTCTATTTATGATGGTACTCCAGGAGGGAGGGGCTTTTGTCACTGCAACCACCCAGTACCCAGAACGTGCAAAGCACCCAGCAGCTATTCTCAACAGCTATTTGCTGGGGGACCTATGAGCCAGGACCTGAAGGAAGAGCCAGCTAACAGGAGCCTGTCAGAGTGGAGACCTCTGTCCCAGTTAGGTGTCTGCTACAGCCTGACCTTGACCTTCAGACATGAGAAGCACAGAACACTGCTAAACCGTCAGAGGCCAGTTCAGGAAAGTAAACATTTCAGGTTCTCATAACCCAGGCTTCATGTTGTGTGGAGCCCTCACTATTTGCAGAAACTTTGCACTCACCTTCTCATTAAAATATAAGCAGAGTGACATATTCCTAAGCTACATTTACAGCATCATATCAATTTGTGTGGATACTTAGGTTTGGTTTATGAATTTCTATCTCCACCAGAAATTGCACTTACCTTTGATATTAAACAAAATCAAAATCCCAGTTAAAAATGAGTGTGTATCTCACTTCACAAACCAAGCAGGCATAAATGAAGTCTACCTTCCCCAGCAACCCAAAAGAACAAGAGCTGCCAAAAGGAAGTAGAGGTTAAAGAGGGTGACTGCACACAGACAGACTGACAGCAGCAAAGGGAGACAAGAAACTGTAAATCAGGTAAGTCGGGGTGTTGCTGCTGAATACAGGGAGCCAGGGAAGTCCTCCATAATAACATGACAGCTGAACAGAAAGCAGGAGAAGGTCACAGACTGAGCCACAGTATGTCTGGAAAAAGAGATTTCAGACAGAGAAGCAGCAAATGCAACAGCTCTGGGGCAGAAGCAAGCTCACGTGTACAGAGGACAGCCACAAACAAGGTGGCACGTAGTGGGAAGGGATGTCAAAGGGTAATGGGGCCAAGGCCCCAGAGGCCTTTCAACTAAATGGAAGTACAGCTTTCACTATGAGTGAGACCAGTCTGAGACAAGGACCGACATCAATCCATCAGCCTTTTGTGAATGATCTCATTTAAAACACACTACAACCTTCTCCTCTAGTATTATTTTACCACCGTCTAGATCAAGATTTCTCAGCCTCAGTGCTCCTGGTATTTGGAGGTGGATCACTGTATGGTTGAGAACTGTTCTGTACACTACAGAACGTTTAGCAGCATCCCTGTCCTCTACCCCCACATACCAGTAGCATCCCCTCCCTCTCCACCCAGTGTGGCAACCAAAAATCTGTTGCCACTGTTGTCTACAAACAATGACAAACTTCTGGGGATCAAAGCTGTCTCAGTTGAAAATCTCTGCTCTAGATGAAAAAATCGAGTTATTAAGGAGGAGGTTAAATAATCTGTCCCAAATTCACATAGCCCCAAATTGTATTCTAATCTGACTGACTCAAGTTGCTAAATTCTTAATTCCTGTGTTGTCCCAGCCTGCTACTAACTGTTAAGATTTAATCACATTAATCTTAATTCCTTTGTAAGCTTACCTAGAACAGGGTCAAGAAGGATATATAACCCTAAGAGAGCATCTCCACTATTCAGAAACAGCAGTTAGCATTTCCGAGGCACTTACCACGTGCCAGGAACACTTCTAAGCACTTTATAATGTATAATTTCACTTAACTCTTCCAGCAATTCTAAGGGATTTTATTATCCCATTTTACAAATGAAGAAACTGAGGCACAGTGAACACCACACAGCAAAGCCAGAATGCAGATCAGGCTGTCTATACTCCACAGAGGACCTACATATTCTGTTAGCCTTCCTATAGGAGCTGAACATGGAAAGTAATCCTGAAAATGACACTTTTTATAAAGGGAACACTGCTTCCCTAAGAGCAAGAAAGAAAACGTCCAGTCCTCACCCCCTCTTCAGTGAATGCTACATGTGAAAGTTTCAAGGACACTGCTTTCCTAACCTCTCAATCTAATGAGTCCAGGAGTCCAGATTCTTGGGTGATTTCTCAATGGCCTGGACTACAGCAGGTCAGTGCTGATTCTGCAACAAGAGAGTGAGGAGAGGATGGTCGGCTGAGAGGGTACCACGCCAGAGCAGTGGTGCCCCGAGGCGGAGAGCAGCACCCATTTTTGGCAACAATAGGGCTCACCCCCAGATATTCCGAAGTCACACCCCTGTCTCTCTGGGCAACCAGAGGAGGCCAGGCATCTTCTAAGGTGGCAACCACCTTGAAACAGATCTGGGATGGAAACGCAGACCCCGTGAATAAAGGGTTTGCCTGAGGCAGTACTGGCCTGGGTGGAGCGCAGGGAATAGAAAACGCACGCACAGAGCGTGCGGACTGACCAAGGGGACTGCTTTACTGAGCCTAATACGCACCCGGTGCTCAGGGGATCGTCAGCCTATAGACAAAGAAAGGCAGGAGGCTAGAACTGACTGTGCTGCGAATACAAACCTGCAGGAGCAAAGACAGGGCCTGAGGCGCAGGTTCTGGGAACTCAAAACAGCTTCTCTTCTGCAGAATTTAGCAGGGACAGAAACAAATTCCCGCAAAGTTGTTCTGTTCTGTCAGTACCATCAATCAGGGGTGGGGCTGGAACTGAGTGAACACCCCCAGCCTCCATCAAGCACCCAAGGATGTCAGGCCTCACCTCCCCCTGCTGGACAGAGGCAGAGAACAGCGGCCTGGCTGAGCAGCAATAGATTTCCTTGTGATTCAGGCAGATGAAAACCCCTGGAGTATCTGCTCATTGGATGCAACTGGGTCACAGCCCTGCGGGGTTATAAGTGACTGGGTGTGACAGAGGTACAAGGTGGGGAAGGAGGCATCAACCTTCCCAGACTAATCTATTAGCTGGGTGGGTCCTCCTGACTTCACGGAGCACCGGAGCAAGTCATATTTGAGTTGTAAGCAGACTCCTGCAATCTAGTTGCCAGAGACCTTTTAAAATCTCCCAATGAGATAGGTGCTGACTGAGACAACTGATTTAGATCTTTTGAACTGAGCCAATCGCCAAAGGACTATCCAAGAGGTGCCCTGGGTGTGTGGTTGTAGGAAGATTTGATTTTTCTTTTCCAATTGTTACCTGTGGGGGGCGGGGTGACTTAATTGCTGGTATTTCTCCACAGCTGAGACTTCAACCCAGAGTAACTGTTTCACTAGGGTCAGACAGAGACCAGCTGAAAACAAGACAGAACCACTTAGCCCCACCACACCAAACAGGTCCCCAATTTTTCAGGCCGAAGCACTGTATGGGTCCTCAACAAAGCTCCAGGGGAAAAGTGAAACAGTGTAAAATAATCATGGGGCGGAATCAGCGGAAAAACTCTGGTAACATGAATAACCAGAATAGATCAATGCCCCCTAAGGAAAGATATGGCAGATATAAGTGAATATTCCATTCATAAACAGCTGGCCAAGATGTCAGAAATCGAATTCAGAATTTGGATTGCAAAGAAGATTAATAGAATGGAGGAAAATTTGGAATTAGAAATTTGAGGAGCAATTCGAAAGTTGGAATTAGAAATTCGAGGAGAAATTCAAAAGTTGTCTCAAGAATTCAATAAATTTAAAGACAAAACCACCAAAGATTTTGACTCACTGAAGCAAGAATTTGCAGCTCTCAAAGATCTGAAAAACACACTAGAAGCCCTCAGTAACAGAGTGAAGCAAGCAGAAGAAAGGATTTCTGACATTGAAGACAAAGCTTTGAACGCTCCCAAACTCTCAAAGAGGAAGAGAAATGGAGAGCAAAACCGGATCATTCTCTCACAGAGCTCTGGGATAATTCAAAGAAGGCAAATACCTGCTTCATTGGAATCCCTGAAAGTGATGAAGTGGCCTTGCAAGGCACAGAGGCCCTTCTCCATGAAATTATGAAAGAGAATTTTCGAGACATGCCAAGAGATTCTGAAATTCAAATAGCAGACGGTTTCAGAACCCCGCACGATTCAACCCGAATAAAACATCCCCCAGGCATATCATAATTAACTTCACTAAAGTTAATATGAAGGAGAAAATTCAGACGTAAGAAATCCATTACCCACAAAGGGAAGAATATTAGAATGACTGCAGATCCCTCTGCTGAAACTTTTCAAGCCAGAAGAGGGTGGTCATCGACTTTTAATCTCCTAAAACAAAATAAATTTCAAACCCGGATTCTGTATCCAGCTAAACTGAGTTTCATTTGTGATGGAGAAATTAAATACTTTAATGACATTCATATGTTGAAGAAATTTGTCATAACCAAACCAGCTCTTCAGGATATTCTCAGACCTATCCTCCTTAATGACCAGCCCAATTCTCTACAACAAAAGTAAACTCACTCAGAAACTTTTGATCAAACTCCAACTTCCACAGGGGCAAAAGGATTAAAAATGTCCACTGGACTTTCAAAAAACTCGATACCCAAAATATTATCAGACTTATCAATATTCTCCATTAATGTGAACGGCTTAAACTGTCCTCTAAAGAGGCACAGGTTGGCTGACTCAATACAAAAACTCAGACCAGATATTTGTTGCATACAAGAGTCACATCTTGCCTTAAAAGATAAATATAGACTCAGGGTGAAAGGATGGTCATCTGTATTTCAGGCAAATGGTAATCAGAAAAAAAGCAGGTGTTGCAATTCTATTTGCAGACACAATAGGATTTAAACCAACAAAAGTAGGAAGGACAAGAATGGTCACTTCATATCTGTTAAGGGTAATACTCAAAATGATGAGATCTCAATTATTAATATCTATGCACCCAACCAGAATGCACCTCAATTTATAAGAGAAACTCTAACAGACATGAGCAACTTGATTTCCTCCAGCTCCATAATCGTCGGAGATTTCAACACTCCTTTCGCAGTGTTGGATAGATCCTTCAATAAGAAGCCGAGCAAAGAAATTTTACACTTAAACCTAACCATCCAACATTTGGATTTAGCAGACATCTACAGAACATTTCATCCCAACAAAATTGAATACACATACTTCTCATAGGCCCATGGAACATACTCCAAAATCGATCACATCTTAGGTCACAAGTCTAACCTTAGTAAATTTAAAGGAATAGAAATTATTCCTTGCATGAAATAAAAGTTGAACTCAGTAACAACAGGAATCTGCATATCATACAAAAACATGGAAGTTAAATAACCTTATGCTGAATGATAGCTGGGTCATAGATGAGATTAAGAAGGAAATTGCCAAATTTTTGGACAAAGAAGACACGAATTACGAGAACCTCTGGGATACCCCAAAGGCAGTCCTAAGAGGAAAATTTATAGCACTGCAAGCCTCCCTCGAGAGAACGGAAAGAGAGGAAGTTAACAACTTAATGGGACATCTCAAGCAACTGGAAAAGGAAGAACATTCCAACCCCAAACCTAGTAGAAGAAAAGAAATAGCGGGAGGGCGGAGCAAGATGGCAGCCCAGTAACAGCTTCCTTCCATCTGGGTACCGTGAGTCTGGGAATATAGGACTCCAGGCATCTCTGGCTGGTGGGATCTGCCTATCATCACCCCTGAGAGGATACAGGGAGTCAGCGAGAGACCTCTGGACCCCAAGAGGAGGACTAAAACAGTGGAAAACCGGCAAGTGGTCGCATGTGTTCAATCGTCTAAACCCGCCCGCAACTTCCACAGGCACGAGAACTTAAAGAGCAAGAGGAAGTGAAAGGAAAATTAGGGCAAGGAAACAGATAGAAGAAATCACCCATGAGGAAGAATCAGCAGAAAACTCCAGGCAACATGAAGAACCAGTCCAGAACAACCCTGCGAAGGGACCATGAGGTAGCTACTGCAGAGGATTCCACCTATACAGAAATGTTAGGAATGACAGAAAGGGAATTTAGAATACCCATGTTGAAAACAATGAAAGAAATGATGGAAACAATGAAGGAAACTGCTAATAAAGTGGAAAATAACCAAAAGGAAATCCAAAAACAGAATCAAATCAGAGATGAACGATATGAACAATATAAAAATGATATAGCAGAGCTGAAGGAACTGAAACATTCAATTAGAGAACTTAAAGATGCAATGGAAAGTATCAGCAACAGGTTAGACCATGTAGAAGAAAGAATTTAGAGGTAGAAGACGAAGTTTTTGAGATAACTCAGATAGTAAAAGAGGCAGAAAAGAAGAGAGAGAAAGCAGAACGTTCACTGTCAGAATTACGGGACGTTATGAAGCGTTCCAACATACGAGTTATAGGAATTCCAGAAGGGGAAGAAGAATGCCCCAGAGGAATGGAAGCCATACTAGAGAATATTATAAAAGAAAATTTCCCAAACATCACCAAAGATTCTGACACACTGCTTTCAGAGGGCTATCGGACCCCAGGTCGCCTCAATTCTAACCGAGCTTCTCCAAGACACATTGTGATGAACCTGTCCAAAGTCAAGACAAAAGAAAAGATTCTGCAAGCTGCCAGGAGTAAGCGCCAGTTGACCTACAGGGGCAAATCCATCAGAGTGACCACAGACTTCTCTAATGAAACTTTCCAAGCAAGAAGACAATGGTCATCTACCTTTAATCTACTTAAACAGAACAATTTCCAGCCCAGAATTCTGTACCCTGCTAAGCTAAGCTTCAAAATTGATGGAGAAATCAAATCATTTACGGATATACAAACATTGAGGAAATTCGCCACAACAAGACCAGCTCTACAGGAAATACTTCAACCTGTTCTGCACACTGACCACCACAATGGATCAGCAGCAAAGTAAGAACTCAGAAATTAAGGACAGAACCAAACCTCCACACTGATGCAAAAGATAAAACTAAGCAATGGACTCTCACAAAATAAGACGAATAGAATACTACCACACTTATCAATTATCTCAATAAATGTTAATGGCTTGAATTCCCCACTGAAGAGACATAGATTGGTTGACTGGATTAAAAAACACAAGCCATCCATTTGCTGTCTGCAAAAAACACACCTGCCTTCAAAAGACAAATTAAAGCTCCGAGTCAAGGGTTGGAAGACAATTTTTCAGGCAA
This sequence comes from Nycticebus coucang, assembly GCF_027406575.1. Classification (NCBI taxonomy): domain Eukaryota; kingdom Metazoa; phylum Chordata; class Mammalia; order Primates; family Lorisidae; genus Nycticebus; species Nycticebus coucang. Next base: position 85,589,737 of record NC_069796.1, read on the forward strand.
ATGGAATTCAGAAGAAAAGAGGAGTTGCAATCTTATTTTCAGATACATGTGGATTTAAAGCAACTGAAGTCAAAAAAGACAAAGATGGTCACTTTATATTGGTCAAGGGAAAAATACAACAAGAAGACATTTCAATTCTAAATATCTATGCACCCAATTTAAATTCTCCCAGATTCTTGAAACAGACCTTACTCAGTCTGAACAATATGATATCTGATAATACCATCATAACAGGGGACCTTAACACTCCTCTTACAGAGCTGGACAGATCCTCTGAACAGAAATTAAACAAGGATATAAGAGACTTAAATGAGACCCTAGAACAACTGTGCTTGATAGACGCATATAGAACACTCCATCCCAAAGATAAAGAATATACATTCTTCTCATCACCCCATGGAACATTCTCCAAAATTGATCATATCCTGGGATACAAAACAAATATCAACAGAATCAAAAGAATTGAAATTTTACCTTGTATCTTCTCAGACCATAAGGCACTAAAGGTGGAACTCAACTCTAACAAAAATGCTCAACCCCACCCAAAGGCATGGAAACTAAACAATCTTCTGTTGAATAACAGATGGGTGAAGGAAGAAATAAAACAGGAAATCATTAACTTCCTTGAGCATAACAACAATGAAGACACAAGCTACCACAACCTGTGGGATACTGCAAAAGCAGTTTTGAGAGGAAAATTCATCGCTTTAGATGCCTACATTCGAAAAACAGAAAGAAAGCACATCAACAATCTCACAAGAGATCTTATGGAATTGGAAAAAGAAGAACAATCTAAGCCTAAACTCAGTAGAAGAAAAGAAATATCCAAAATCAAATCAGAGATCGATGAAATTGAAAACAAAAGAATCATTCAGAAAATTAATGAAACAAGGAGTTGGTTTTTTGAAAAAATAAATAAAATAGATAAACCATTGGCCAGACTAACGAGGAATAGAAAAGTAAAATCTCTAGTAACCTCGATCAGAAATGATAAAGGGGAAATAACAACTGATCCCACAGAGATACAAGAGATCATCTCTGAATACTAACAGAAACTCTATGCCCAGAAATTTGACAATGTGAAGGAAATGGATCAATATTTGGAATCACACCCTCTCCCTAGACTCAGCCAGGAAGAAATAGAGCTCCTGAACAGACCAATTTCAAGCACTGAGATCAAAGAAACAATAAAAAAGCTTCCAATCAAAAAATGCCCTGGTCCAGATGGCTTCACTCCAGAACTCTATCCAACCTTCAAGGAAGAGCTTATTCCTGTACTGCAGAAATTATTCCAAAAAATTGAGGAAGAAGGAATCTTCCCCAACACATTCTATGAAGCAAACATCACCCTGCTACCAAAACCAGGAAAAGACCCAAACAAAAAGGAGAATTTCAGACCAATCTCACTCATGAACATAGACGCAAAAATTCTCAACAAAATCCTAGCCAATAGATTACAGCTTATCATCAAAAAAGTCATTCATCATGATCAAGTAGGCTTCATCCCAGGGATGCAAGGCTGGTTTAACATACGCAAGTCTATAAACGTTATCCACCATATTAACAGAGGCAAAAATAAAGATCACATGATCCTCTCAATAGATGCAGAAAAAGCATTTGATAAAATCCAGCATCCTTTTCTAATTAGAACACTGAAGAGTATAGGCATAGGTGGCACATTTCTAAAACTGATTGATGCTATCTATGACAAACCCACAGCCAATATTTTACTGAATGGAGTAAAACTGAAAGCTTTTCCTCTTAGAACTGGAACCAGACAAGGTTGTCCTCTGTCACCTTTGCTATTCAACGTAGTGCTGGAAGTTCTAGCCAATACAATTAGGCAAGACAAGGAAATAAAGGGAATCCAAATAGGAGCAGAGGAGGTCAAACTCTCCCTCTTTGCTGACGACATGATCTTATACTTAGAGAACCCCAAAGACTCAACCACAAGACTCCTAGAAGTCATCAAAAAATACAGTAATGTTTCAGGATATAAAATCAATGTCCACAAGTCAGTAGCCTTTGTGTACACCAATAACAGTCAAGATGAAAAGCTAATTAAGGACACAACTCCCTTCACCATAGTCTCAAAGAAAATGAAATACCTAGGAGTATACCTAACGAAGGAGGTGAAGGACCTCTATAAAGAAAACTATGAAATCCTCAGAAAGGAAATAGCAGAGGATACTAACAAATGGAAGAACATACCATGCTCATGGATGGGAAGAATCAACATTGTTAAAATGTCTATACTTCCCAAAGCGATCTACCTATTCAATGCCATTCCTATCAAAATACCAACATCGTACTTTCAAGATTTGGAAAAAATGATTCTGCGTTTTGTATGGAACCGGAAAAAAACCCGTATAGCTAAGGCAGTTCTCTGTAACAAAAATAAAGCTGGGGGCATCAGCATACCAGATTTTAGTCTGTACTACAAAGCCATAGTGCTCAAGACAGCATGGTACTGGCACAAAAATAGAGACATAGACACTTGGAATCGAATTGAAAACCAAGAAATGAAACTAACATTTTACAACCACCTAATCTTCGATAAACCAAACAAGAACATACCTTGGGGGAAAGACTCCCTATTCAATAAATGGTGTTGGGAGAACTGGATGTCTACATGTAAAAGACTGAAACTGGACCCACACCTTTCCCCACTCACAAAAATTGATTCAAGATGGATAAAGGACTTAAACTTAAGGCATGAAACAATAAAAATCCTCCAAGAAAGCATAGGAAAAACACTGGAAGATATTGGCCTGGGGAAAGACTTCATGACGAAGACTGCCAAGGCAATTGCAACAACAACAAAAATAAACAAATGGGACTTCATTAAACTGAAAAGCTTCTGTACAGCTAAGGAGACAATAACCAAAGCAAAGAGACAACCTACACAATGGGAAAGGATATTTGCATATTTTCAATCAGACAAAAGCTTGATAACTAGGATCTATAGAGAACTCAAATTAATCCACATGAAAAAAGCCAACAATCCCTTATATCAATGGGCAAGAGACATGAATAGAACTTTCTCTAAAGACGACAGACGAATGGCTAACAAACACATGAAAAAATGTTCATCATGTCTATATATTAGAGAAATGCAAATCAAAACAACCCTGAGATATCATCTAACCCCAGTGAGAATGGCCCACATCACAAAATCTCAAAACTGCAGATGCTGGCGTGGATGTGGAGAGAAGGGAACACTTTTACACTGCTGGTGGGACTGCAAACTAGTACAACCTTTCTGGAAGGAAGTATGGAGAACCTCAAAGCACTCAAGCTAGACCTCCCACTTGATCCTGCAATCCTATTACTGGGCATCTACCCAGAAGGAAAAAAATCCTTTTATCATAAGGACACTTGTACTAGACTGTTTATTGCAGCTCAATTTACAATCGCCAAAATGTGGAAACAGCCTAAATGCCCACCGACCCAGGAATGGATTAACAAGCTGTGGTATATGTATACCATGGAATACTATTCAGCCATTAAAAAAAATGGAGACTTTACATCCTTCGTGTTAACCTGGATGGACGTGGAAGACATTATTCTTAGTAAAGCATCACAAGAATGGAGAAGCATGAATCCTATGTACTCAATTTTGATATGAGGACAATTAATGACAATTATGGTTATGGGGGGGGAACAGAAAGAGGGAAGGAGGGAGGTGGGTGGGGCCTTGGTGTGTGTCACACTTTATGGGGGCAAGACATGATTGCAAGAGGGACTTTACCTAACAATTGCAATCAGTGTAACCTGGCTTATTGTACCCTCAATGAATCCCCAACAATAAAAAAAAAAAGAAGAAGAAAAGAAATAACCAAAATTAGAGCAGAATTACATGAAATTGAAAACAAAAGAATTATACAACAGATCAATAAATCAAAAAGTGGTTTTTTGAAAAGGTCAATAAAATAGATAAACCTTTGGCCAACCTAATCAGGAAAAAAAGTAAAATCTCTAATCTCATCAATCAGAAACGACAAAGACAAAATAACAACAGACTCCTCAGAAATTCCAAAAATCCTTAATGAATATTACAAGAAACTTTATTCTCAGAAGTATGAAAATCTGAAGGAAACTGACCGATACTTGGAAGCACGTCACCTTCCAAGACTTAGCCAGAATCAAGTGGAAATGTGGAACAGGCTTATCAAGTTCTGAAATAGCATCAACCATATGAAATCTCCCTAAAAAGAAAAGCCCGGGACCAGATGGCTTCACGTCAGAATTCTACCAAACCTTTAAAGAGGAACTAGTACCTATATTACTCAACCTGTTCCAAAATGTAGAAAAAAGAAGGAAGACTACTCAACACATTCTATGAAGCAAACATCACCCTGATCCCAAACCAGGAAAGACCCAACAAGAAAATTATAGACCAATATCACTAATGAATATTGATGCAAAAATATTCAACAAGATCCTAACAAACAGAATCCAGCAACACATCAAACAAATTATACATCATGACCAAGTCGGTTTTATCCCAGGGTCTCAAGGCTGGTTCAATACACGTAAATCTATAAGTATAATTCAGCACATAAACAAATTAAAAAACAAAGACCATATGATTCTCTCAATTGATGCAGAAAAAGCTTTTGATAATATCCAGCATCCCTTCATGATCAGAACACTTAAGAAAATTGGTATAGAAGGGACATTTCTTAAACTCATAGAGGCCATCTACAGCAAACCCACAGCTAATATCGTATTGAATGGAGTTAAACTGAAATCATTTCCACTTAGATCAGGAACCAGGCAAGGTTGCCCATTGTCTCCACTGCTCTTTAACATTGTAATGGAAGTTTTAGCCATTGCAATTAGGGAAGAAAAGGCGATCAAGGGTATCCATATAAGGTCAGAAGAGATCAAACTTTCGCTCATCGCAGATGATATGATTGTATATCTGGAAAACACCAGGGATTCTACTACAAAACTCTTAGAAGTGATCAAGGAATACAGCAGCGTCTCAGGTTACAAAATCGACATTCATAAATCGGTAGCTTTATATATACCAACAACAGTCAAGCTGAAAAAAGTTAAGGACTCTATTCCATTCACAGTAGTGCCAAAGATGATGAAATATCCGGGAATTTATCTAACAAAGGACGTGAAAGATCTCTATAAAGAGAACTATGAAACTCTAACAAAAGAAATAGCTGAAAATGTTAACAAATGTAAAAACATACCATGCTCATGGCTGGGAAGAATCAACATTGTTTAAATGTCCATACTACCCAAGGCAATATACAATTTTAATGCAATCCCTATTAAAGCTCCACTGTCATACTTTAAAGATCTTGAAAAAATAATACTTTGTTTTATATGGAATCAGAAAAAACCTCAAATAGCCAAGACATTACACAGAAATAAAAACAAAGCAGGAGAGAATCATGCTACCAGACCTGAGACTGTACTATAAATCGATAGTGATCAAAACAGCATGGTACTGGCACAAAAAACAGAGAAGTAGATGTCTGGAATAGAATAGAGAACCAAGACATGAATCCAGCTACTTACCGTTATTTGATCTTTGACAAGCCAATTAAAAACATTCAGTGGAGAAAGGATTCCCTATTTAACAAATGGTGCTGGGTGAGCTGGCTGGCAATCTGTGGAAGACTGAAACTGGACCCACACCTTTCACCATTAACTAAGATAGACTCTCACTGGATTTATAGACATGAAACTATAAAAATACTAGAGGAGAGTGCAGGGAAAACCCTTGAAGAAATCGGTCTGGGCGAGAATTTTATGAGGAGGACCCCTCGGGGAATTGAAGCAGCTTCAAAAATACACTACTGGGACCTGATCAAACTAAAAAGCTTCTGTACAGCCAAAAACACAGTAAGTAAAGCAAGCAAACAGCCCTCAGAATGGGAGAAGATATTTGCAGGTTATGTCTCGGACAAAGGTTTAATAACCAGAATCCACAGAGAACTCAAACGTATAAGTAAGAAAAGAACAAGTGATTCCATCGCAGGCTGGGCAAGGGACTTGAAGAGAAACTTCTCTGAAGAAGACAGGTGCATGGCCTACAGACATATGAAAAATTGCTCATCATCTTTAATCATCAGAGAAATGCAAATCAAAATTACTTTGAGATATCATCTAACTCCAGTAAGATTAGCCCATATCACAAAATCCCAAGACCAGAGATGTTGGCGTGGATGTGGAGAAAAGGGAACACTTCTACACTGCTGGTGGGAATGCAAATTAATACATTCCTTTTGGAAAGATGTTTGGAGAACACTTAGAGATCTAAAAATAGATCTGCCATTCAATCTTATAATTCCTCTACTAGGCATATACCCAGAAGACCAAAAATCACATCATAACAAAGATATTTGTACCAGAATGTTTACTGCAGCCCAATTCATAATTGCTAAGTCATGGAAAAAGCCCAAGTGCCCGTCGATCCACGAATGGATTAATAAATTGTGGTATTGTACATCATGGATATTATGCAGCCTTAAAGAAAGATGGAGACTTTACCTCTTTCATGTTTACATGGATGGAGCTGGAACATATTCTTCTTAGTAAAGTATCTCAAAAATGGAAGAAAAAGTATCCAATGTACTCAGCCCTACTATGAAACTAATTTATGGCTTTCACATGAAAGCTATAACCCAGTTATAACCTAAGAATATGGGGAAGGGAGAAAGGGAGGGGAGGGAGTGGGGAGGATGGGTGGAGGGAGGGTGACTGGTGGGATTACACCTGCGGTGCATCTGACAAGGGTACATGTGAAACTTAGTAAATGTAGAATATAAATGTCTTAACACAATAACTAAGAAAATGCCAGGAAGGCTATGTTAACCAGTGTGATCAAAATGTGTCAAACGTTCTATAAAACCAGTGTAGGTGCCCCATGATCGCATTAATGTACACAGCTATGATTTAATAAAAAAAAAAGCAAACTCTTACCTTGCACGACTATTTCTCTCCTCGGGGCTACAAGCCGGGAATGAGGGCTCATTTTAGGTATGACGGTTCTGAGAATCACCTCGAATTCGCGCTGCGCCCCAGGACGGGTGAGGAAAGCCAACATCTCGGGATTGCTACCCTCCAGACTTGTAGAGAAATCGTCCCAGAGCGAATCCAGATCCGCGGTGGGGAAGTCGCCCTCCCTGCCTCCCGTCTTGCCGGGCTGCCCCGCATCTCCGGCTACCAGAGGCGGTAAGGTTGCTTCCTTCTGTGTCTGCTGGAGCTGGTCCCGGGCCTCCCCACGTCCGCGACACGGTGTACCCTCCTGGAGTCCTCCTGGCGAGCTGGAGCCGGGGCCCAGTCCCTCTTCCATCCGGCGCACAGAAGGACCCAACTCCTCCTGCTCAGGGTCTGCGCTTGGGCCCTCAGCCCGGGGCAGGACGACGTTCCGGCGGGCCTCCAGCCGGGCGCCGCACAGCCGTTTGTTGACCACCTGCGGCCTCTCCAGCCACACTGCCACGGCCCCCCAGAAGCCTCCGGGGAGCAGCCCTCCCGAGTCACGCACGGCTGCCCGACCCACCTCCGCCATGTCAGCCGGCGAGTACCGAGCCCGGGTCGCGGCGCGCGGCGCTGACACAGGCCGGGCGGCGCGTGACGTCATATGAGCAGCGCCGGAATTGAAAGCGGCGTTAATGGATCCGCTTTCACGCTTTTGGTTTCCCTGGAAAGGGTTCAACTGTGGAATTCTTGGCTGAGGAGTTTTAATCTTCGCTGTAGTCTATGAAATGTAAGTCCAAGGTGTGCTTGTGCACCTTAGGAAACACCGTCTTGGATCATCTACAGTAATTAAACATGGTCAGAGCTCAACTTTTGAAGAATTCTGGATATTAAACGTCAGCCCGAAGATCCGGAACCTATCCTCTCCAGTACTAATGACTGATAAAAGTGAAGGAGCCTAAATGCGCGAATGTTCAAGATAAGTCCTCTTTTGAAGCTTCCTTCTCTCCGCTTGTGTTCCTGTTGGCTTTTTTTCGTGGAAGAGTTAACAGCCAGTGCGTTCCTACGTCTGGGCACAGCCACGGTGTTTCCTGAGAATGATACAACTTTATGTACGTGAAACCCATGTACGTGTACCCAGAGGAACAGAGAAGGTTGGATACTGCCAATTTAGTCACTAGCGCCCCGTCTTCAGCATTTCTAGTGAAATTCCAAAAATCTTAAAGATTCTTCATTCTTTTTGTGCAACATTAGTCCACTCGGAGTTTTGACATTCCCTGAAGGATTTCTGTTGGAATCAAAGACATGGGAAAACTAACTCAAGTTATGTGCTTTATCAGAGAAAAGAGCGCAGACCGATCATCTGTGGAATTAAGTAAGAGACAGATGAGTGATGTAAACTCAGAGACACGCCTGCTCACTCCAGCCCAGTCGTTGATCACCTACAGTAATTAATTTTTATGCTGTCCTTATTAGCTTCCTATGGCGTGGCTTCCATAACAAATTACCACAAAGTGGGTGGCTTAAAACAGAACACATTCACTATCTCACGGTTCTAAATCCTCTGAGGAAAAATCTATTCCCCTCTCCTGGCTTCTGGTGGTTAGCAGCAGTCCTTGGAGTTCCTTAGCTGGTGCCTTCATCACTCCAGTCTCAGACTTCAGGATCACACCCTGAAGTGTGACCTCTTTTTAACTTACATCTGCAAAGGACCTATTTCCAAGTAAGGTCACAGACACCAGGGGTTAGGACTTCAACATGTCTTTTGGGGTATCCAGTTTAACCACAGAGACATTTAGCCTGCTTGGGGCAGTCTAAAGATCAATAACTACAAATCTTACCAAGCTGCCAATGTGCCTGGGGACCTGGAATAAGCCCTGAAGTTGCAGACCCTGTCCTTGAGGAGCTTTCAGGCTGACAGTAGAGGCAGAAAGATAAGACAGTGGCTGTGGAATATGAAAAGTGAAACAGTCAAGGCATGTACAGAGGTCAGAAGTTGCAGAGAAAGAGAAGCTGGTTATTCTCTCAGGCACCTTCTATCCCTAAACAAAGGTTTTGTAAAAGGGGGAGCCAGTGACAACTAAGTTAAAGAGAACTAACTTTAAAAAAATCTTTTGAGGGAATCCCAAGGCAAGGTGTCCACTTTGATTTCTCCACATACAGCAAAAATGCTGCTTTGTTTAAATGTGGGCTCAAGTCCTCTTAAAAGTCTCGTTTTCTAAAGTAGATATCATGAAATGCAAAAAAAAAAAAAAGTCTTGTTTTCCAGGCTCTCTACTCTCACGTTTCTGGGCCCTTTTGTGGTCCTGGGGCTCTGTTGTGTCTTGCACTAGCTAACTTAGTCTCTGCTCTCAGCTGCATATCACATGGGCATAGCAAAGAGAAGCCACAGAAACCTGCAGTCCTAGGACTTTGGAATAAGGAGTCATAAATCCAGAAGCCAGTGTTTGGCAAGGGAGGTGGAAAATTCCAGTATGACATGGTCTGATATCCTTGCACAAGAGCATGTCACTTCCTTTCTGGAAACTATCCTGTTGATCTATGAATACAGTTAACCTGCCTCCTACCTCCAACCTCCAATGCTCTGTGCAATCTGATTTCTGCCTCCCTTTCCAACCTCTCCCCTTACTTGCTAAGCCTCTGCCACGATGGTCGTTTTGTTCTTCAAACTCAACAAGCTCATTCCCGTGTTAGGGTCTTTCTACTGAGTTGTCCCCTTGCCTGACGTGCGTTCTCAGATCTTCTGCCCACTCAGGAACAGCTGAACTATCTCATCCTCAGGCAGGGTTTCCCTCACCTTCAAACCAAATAGCTTCCATTTTGCACATTATTGCCATGTTTTATTTTCTTATAACTATCCAAGCTTTTTGAATCTTCTCTTTAGAACATATGCTTCATTGGGTTGGGACCCTGTCTGGATTATTGCCATAATCCTAACGTATTTTTTTGGCTTATAGGAGATGCCCAGTGAATAATTGCTGAATGGCAATGAGCAATCAATGAGATTAGGGAGTGTGGCAGTTCTGTGCAGGTGGCAGAGCTGTCCATGACTGTCTCTCTGGGGAGAAGCATCCTCAGCCAGAGGCAAGACCCAGGCTTAGGTCAAGCTTCCAGTCCAAGGCTGGGAGTAGTCTCTAGATGGTGCTATGCTGTAGTACTTTCTGTGATGATGGAAATGTTTCATTTGCATTGTACAATCAAGTAACTACATGTGGCTACTGAGTACTTGAAGTGTAATGAGAAAACTGATTTAAATTAAATTTAAAGGTAATTTTAACTAATGCCACATGAGGCTAGTGGGTACTGTGTTAGATGGTGCAGCTCTAGAGAGACTCATCTGGAACCCAGAAAGCCCCTCCATTCTGGGTCCTCAGCGTGTAAGTGCTGGAAGCAGGACAGAGCTTGGGAACTCTGAGGCTGAGGCTTCACCTGGAAGGCCATTGCTGCTCTAAGTGTCCTGCGTGGCAGCTCTACTATGCTGATCAGAACACAGCCTTCAGGCAGACACTCACGTGATGCCAAAACTCTTTCAGGATGTAAACCCTTTGAATTGAATGTGTTGGGTTTATAGTAAAACAACAACAAAAAAAGAATTTGTATTGCCTCATGCTGGTAACGTTCACCACGAAGACCAAAGCTTCAGATGTTTGGATATGCATCTTTAAAAACTGTATTTAGGACAACCAGGATAAATGACTGAAACAAAGATCTTAATCATTGAAGGTGTATTGAGCCAAGATTTCGAGGACAAACCCAGGAAAAACACAAGCCACAGACAAGCTATGGTTATTTTACCAAAGGGGCAGTTGGAACCTTCAGCATTTTGAAGGCAACAGAGAGAAGGGAAGGGGGGAGGGGCTCATGAGACAAAGTGGTTACATTCTTGTGAGGTCCAGGGTGACAAGACTGTTAGAAGGGAAAAGGGGGGTGAAGGAAGCATCAATTATGTAGATGTCCTGGGGCAGGTGGAAGAATGTCTAATTCTGTCTTGTTTCCAGTTCTGTGACCTATAACAAACTTGTAATTCCTTGTAAGTGTGAAATCAGATAAGCTTTAGTTTTAGGTGCTAAACATAGGTACATTTTGCATGTCCTTCCTTGTGAGCGGTTAACAGGAAATTTTCTTAATGAATAATACGTGAGGTCAGTTCTTCACAAGTGTCGGAGGCTTTTGCCTTCTCTTTTGCATGGTTGGGGGAGGGTGGCCCTGAAACTTTGGGTTTCTCTCTACACAATCAACGGAGGTTTATTAAGCTAAAGGTTGAGGATGCATTCAGGAAAAAGACAAGCCACAAATGCAACTGTGGCGGTTTTTTTCCGAAGAGGGATTTGGGAAATCAGTATTTAAGGAGAGGGGGCATGTGGAAAGAAAAGGGGGGAAAGTGGGGGTGGGCAATGAGGCAACTGGTTATATTCTTGTGAGGCTGGGAAAATCCACATTTTACTTAAGATAAGCAGAGCATTTGTGAATTAGAAGGGAATAAAGGAAGAATCAATTATGGAGAAGTCTCTGGGTGAAGAATAATTGATCTCGTCTTATCTCTGTTCTGCACCTGGGAAGATAAACTTGTAGTTGATATCAATGTGGACTCAAACAGGCTTTAGTTTTAGGAGCTGGACTTAGCTTGAAGACCCAAAGTACAATTTGGGTGTCCTTGGTTATGGAAGGCCAGCAAGGTATTTCCTTATGAATGGTCTGGGCCAGTCCTTGTAGACACCTCAGACCTTTTACCTTCTCGTAGCAAGCTGGCTGATGTCTAAAGTTAGTAGCAGCTTTTTCTGCAGAAGTGGGTGTTGCAGGACTCAGCCTACCTCTGGGCTTCACCTTCCCTTTTGCATAAGGAGTTGGGGGATGGCCCTGAAATTTTTATTTTCTTTTACATTGATAGTCCACAACTTTTCCCTAATACCATTTTCACTGCCTTCTACTTTATGTAATTTCACAGGGGGAGGGTGGTGGGTGTGGAGTGGTGGTGATTGTAGCTGGGCTGTCATGGGGCCATGCCCAGCCCAGTGCCCCGGTGACTCCTTCCCAGACAGGCCTCTGTGCAAGGGAGGTGGTGGTGGGAAAGAGAGGAGGAAGGGGATAAAAGGTGACAAATGGCTAGAGGGTGGGAGACAACTTCAGTTTTAACCATGTGTACAAATAATTGCAGTTGCTAGTGGTGGCCAATCAAGCAAAAAACTAAAAATGAGCAAGAATGGGTGTTCCAGAAGCATCAGGATGGGATGAGTGTCAGAATAAGCAAAAGATGGGTGAGTGGGGACCGATAGCAGAGCTCCTGTGGATCACTGAGTTACCAAAGAGCTCCCTCCTCCTCTCCAGCACACACCAGGCCTCTACAAGTATATCCCTTTAGCTAACAAAACCAAACTCCCTTTCTTGTCCCCCAAACTGCTCCGTTTGTGCCGTTTTCCTGGCATTTCCATCCACTCAGGTTCCAGCAACATAGCTCAGAGTGGAGTATTCATTGAAGAAATGATGAGGTTCATAATTTGGAAGGGAGAGCTTTATTTCTCATAAAAGTTTGCATCCTTCAGGTGGCCACTCCCTGGAAAAGCACAGGTCATGGCCATGAGCCAGGAACTTATGGTTTGAGGCAGGAACGATGGGAACAGAAACTTATACTGAGTGGGGTGGCCAAATACACATATTTAACAAGCTATAGCAGGAGTTATTAATATTTAGGAGAAGAGAAACGTGCCCCTGTGCAATGGGGCTTTCTGCCCTTTTATGGGGTCCATGTTCACTGCCCTCTATGTCAAACAGGTGAGACAAGGACAGGAAAACCCTCTGTGCCCATGCTCCATAGATCCTTTAAAACTACTTTATGGCTGGTGGTCTTTTATCAGGAAAAAATGCTGGTCTGGCCCTTAGGAAAAAAAGCCTCACCGGAGGGGATGAAATAATGCGTATCTGTCCTCCTCTCATCCTGTCCATGGCTAGGAGCTCAGTTTTAAGATTTCTCTGGGGTCCTCTTGGACAAGATGAGGTGCATGCAGTCAGTGGGGGTTTAGAATTGTATTTAGTTTACAGGAGCATGACCTCTTCTAACCTCACCACCATCCTGTACATCTCATGGTCCCCCTGACGGCACTTAGAGATGTCCAATGACATTCAGCCAGTGTACCAAGGCTCAGGAGGGAACATTGGGTGGGGAGAGGTGTTACAAGATGGACAAGCAAATGCCAGAAAGTGGTCCTGGGGTAAAGCCACAGTCAGAACTGGAAACAAAAGTCTTAAGCCTAGGCACCAATCCAGGAACCTAAATGGAGAGTGAAGTAATTAGGCTAGAACTTGTTTATGAGCCAGGCTTGACAAGCTGGGAGGTGCAGACAAATGTGAGAAAAGGAGGGCCAAGCGAGATAGAAAGGAGGGGAGCCTGATGACATCCTCAGGGTTAGAAACGTGCTTTGTGCATTTTCTCCATGTTATGTTTTGATGACATCCTAACTTAAACAGAACTGAGGAAGTCACTCAGCTCCATCCTTACCCTCCAGCTCTACTTGGCCTTAAATCAGGGACTCTTAACCTCTTACCTGGACTAGCCCACCAGTTGCACCAAGGTCTTCGCCTTTAACTTACTCTCCAGTGTCTACCTAGAAACAGCTTATCTCTCCCTTTCATCCCTGCGATGAACGTGAATGATTTCCTAGTAAAAAGATGTCTTCCTGATGTCAATAAAACACGTGAACTCAACTTACTAGTAGTTGTAATTTTGGCAGAAATTGTGACCCAAAGGAGGTGCAGATTCTGCAATGAATGGGTATTATTTATCACTTTAACCAGAATCTCCACACATTTGAAAACCAGTAGTGTGTATTCTTATTAGACCATGACTGATTCCGTCTCCAGGCAATCCTAGATGCTCAGGACCACTTGCAACGATTCCCCAGACCCCAGGGTGGAAATGGCTGGCCTGGACTGAGGATCTGTTCTCACTGATTAGCCGGGCACCTGCAGTGTCCTGGGTTGTTATTCAGTCCCTTCCTTCTGCTTTTGCAACTAATAAACTTAACTGTAAGTCCGTTTTGAATAAGAGTGATAACTGTGAAGAAAAACCTTTTCCTGGAATTAAGAAGGTATTTCAGAGTATAGCAGGAGTAGAGAGGATGTCCACAGTCAGCTGAGCATCCCCATCCAGATGTCCTACCTACAACTTAAAACTTGCCACATCTCTGAAATTGAACTTAATTATCTTTCTCTTCCCTATAGCCGTGCTGCCCATTTTCTTTCAGTTCCTCCCCCTCAGTAGGAAACCTTTGGCCTTCTCTTTCCTCTTTATGCGACAAATCGCTAACTCCGGTTGATTCTCTCTCTGTAGATTTCAGACAATGTGTATGTCTTAGTTTAGATCGCCCCCAAACAGCCCTGGAGACAAGATTTGGGTGCAGGTAGTCAGAGACGGAGATGATCCCAGGATCCGGGGTAAGGAAATGGGCAGTGTAAGACAGAAACAAGAAAAAGTGAAGAATGGGTTCTTGAATTGGTTGGTGCTACGGGTAAGCAGGGCTCACTTCCAGCGGGGCTCTCTGAGGAAGTGTGTAGAACCAGGACTCAAACTCCAGTGAGAACCTGGGCCTACTGCTTTGGTTTGGAAATGCCCAGGTCCCAGCCGAGGTACCGATTCCGGAGCTTGGGAAAGGGCCCAGGAGGCTGCGTGTTAAACAGATCCCAGAGATTCTAACGCTGGCAGGTCCCCGGGCACACTCAGAGAGTCCGTGCAAACCGCAGCTCAGAGCGACAACGCTCGCCGACCCACAGCCGCCCAGCCAGCCCTGGGCGGGAGGCGGAGAGCTGCCGGGAGCGCCCAGGGTCCAGCTTTCCCATTGCCCCATCGGAGCCTCCGGCAGCCACGGCCAAGTTTCCCAGGCGACAGGGCGACGCGTCGCGATGACGTCAGGAAAGCACGGGTCTGGCCCCGCCCACAGAGTGGACGGAGGCCGAGAAGCCTCTCGGACTGCGGTGCTCGCTCTCTGGGACGCTGTTGCGGCCGGACGGATATCCGCTGCGCCCTGCCGTGGGGGCTGGACGGTGTGGGGCCCGGGGCTGGGTGAGCCCGAAGGTGGGGTCTGGGGCCTGAGAAAGCCTTGGGGAGCGGGGACAGCGCAGGTGCAAAGACTCGGGGCGCTCAGCGGGAGCAGGTGCAAAGGCCCAGGGGCGCGGCGGGGGGGACCACAGGTGCAAAGGGCCAGGGGCGCTGGGAGACCGCAGGTGCAAAGGCTCAGAGTGGGGGACGACGGGGAACCACACAAGCAAATGCGGGGATGGGGCAAGAGGAAGAGGGGACGGACGAGGGGGAACCGAATGAGCAAAGATCCAGGAGTCTGGTTGGTTGGGCTCGGGGGGAACACATGTGCAAAGGACTGGGGACGCTAGGGGCCCGAGATTGCCGAGAAAGGAGGCTGCGAGGTCCGGCAGTCAACAGCTGAAGTTGTTGGTGTTTGGAAGATTTGGACATTGTCCACTGAAGTTACTAAAGGGACCATGATCAGCTTGGCATTCTAAAACCGTCTCTTCCGCTGGCAAAGGAGAAAGACTGGACATGGCTATTGCCAGAACAAGGATAGTTAAGGCCCCACTTCTGTACCAGGAAGTGTTCCAAAAGCCTTATGTGGATGACAGCAGTGTAGATAGCAGACCTTTGCACCAGTCAAACATCATACTTATCTCCCCTGAGAGAGAGACATTGCTTGCTAAGGTCACCCAACTAGGTAGTAAACTATAATGTTGGGATTTGAGCCCAGCCAATCTGGCTTCACAATCCATGCTTGTAACACAGTAATCTTAGTGATCTCTGGTGGCATAGGGCCATAGGGGACATAATCTGGTTAGGATCCTGGGATAGGGACCCAGCAGTGCCAGATAAGAGTTGTATGACCTTGGTCACTTCATGTTAGGAAGTTCCAGTTTCCTCACCTGGAAAATGAGAATGCTGATAGTATTTGGGCTTGTTAGGCACAGCTGAGATGGTGTAGCTGTTTAACACTTTCACCTGCACACAGTATTTGCTCATGTCTGATAGGATTATCAGTAGTAGCAAGAAATGAAAGGATTCTGTAGGGTAGAGGTTCTCAACCTGTGGGTCGCCACCCACAGGAACTGTATTAAAGGGTCACAGCATTAGGAAGGTGGAGAACCACTGCTGTAGGGATTAAAGAGGTACAATAGGGGGTCTTGATAATTAGGGCATGAAGGAGAGAAGAATTCTAGGGTGACACTCAGGTTTACAGCTCGAGTTATCCTTAGGCCACTAGCAGTGTGAATTAGCAGCTATTAGGGGAGACATTGAATTCAGTATTGAACATTCAGTGTGAGCACGTGAGCTGGAGGTATGGATTTGAGAGCTCTCCATGCATCAAGGACAATTTAAATGTATGCAGTGATGCAGAGAGAGTGGCTAAGGGTGAGAGTATGCTAGGACAGTGGTCCCCCAACCAGAGACTGGTTTTGTGGAAGACATTTTTTTCTACAGACTGGGAGAGGGGTATATGGTTTTGAGATAATTCAAGTGTGTTTTGTTTAGAGTGCACTTTATTTCAATTATTATTATACTCTGTATATAATGAAATAATTGTCCAGTTCACCATAATGCAGAATCAGTGAAGGTCTCACCGAGTTTGGCCCTGAGTTTGTTTTCCTGAAACTAGGTGGTCTCATCTGGGGGTGATGGGAGACGGTGACCCCCAAAGTGTATTGCCCATGACCAGTATACTCCGTATCTTCATTTTGGTGGCTGTCTTTGCAAGAAAACCCTGCTTCACAAAGATGGGATGTTGGAAATGGAAGAGGCTTCTCTGTGTTTTTGTGGCATTCTCGAGATATTCCACCTTGACTTTATTTTAATACAGAAAGTATAGAGATTTGACTGAAATATACTTTTAAGGTCATTGTCATTTGCGCTTTCCAGCAATTGATCCTCTTTTAACACGGATGAAGTCAATTTACCTGGCTTATTCACAAATGGGTCAGGCATCCAATCCTCCCCAGTTCAGGGGTCTTTCATGTTTGGGAAGTAATGTTCAAGCTCTTTTGAAAGCTGAGAGAGGTGATCATGCACCAGCTGGGAGAAAGATGGCCCTGGATCAGTCTCTTTCATCATCTCTGCTAATGTTTGAAACATGTCAAAAATCCCATAATTCCAGTTTGACCTTGAATGCAGCCACTATATCTGCTGACTTGAACACAGTTCTCCCCTGAAGTGACAGATTGAGTTTCACTGAGCAGGTTGAATATGTCACATAAGTAAGCAAGTTTTGCACCTCATTCTGTGTCACTGAAATGTGTTGCCAGTGGTGACTATTTTTCTGAAAGAAATCTCTGGAGCAACTCAGAAACTTTGGCCAGTGATCTACTTTTAGAAAGCCACCTCACTTCTGTGTGTAAGAGAAGACGTGTGCTCTGTGTCCATCTCCTTATAGAGCCGTGCAAACCGTTAAGAGTTAAGCACATGTACTTTAATGAGATTGATGATTTTACTGTATTTTGCCATGTATAATACATGCTGAAGTTTTTTGCCCAAACTTTCAGCAAAATGCCTCTCTCGA
Organism: Nycticebus coucang; assembly: GCF_027406575.1. NCBI lineage: Eukaryota > Metazoa > Chordata > Mammalia > Primates > Lorisidae > Nycticebus > Nycticebus coucang. The sequence goes on from NC_069796.1 coordinate 85,607,229, forward strand.
AAGTGGGCAGCTCGTTTCTGGGAGAGACACATCGAGTGGAAGGTAACTCGTTGACTCGGGCTGTGTATCTTGTGCAGGTGGCACAGATCTGTGGAAGGGAATTTGTTGACTCGGTCTGTGCGTCTTGTGCAGCTGGCACAGATCCGTGGAAGGGAACGCGTTGACTCGGGCTGTGTGTCTTGTGCAGGTGGCAACACAATGACGCCCACCGTGGAGGGAAGCCCTGATGCTCGGCTCCCCGATTTGCCCAGAGGACCCCTCCATGCCTACCGAGCGAGGGCATCTTTCAGCTGGAAGGAGCTGGCGCTGTTCTGGGAAGGCGAGGACATACTCCACTTTAAGGTGACTGTGTGTGGCTGTGCAGTGCTTGTCTTGTTGCTCCCCAGTGAATCTAGCAAGTGACTCAGCTCACTGGCAAAATTGGATTTATGGCCCTTAAAGCCACTTCTCAGTGGGGTGAGGCTGGCCTTTCTCCTCTGCACGCCAGGATGGGCCTCGGGAATGATAAGGAATATGGAGATGGCACAGATTGTGTACCATGCCTGAGCATCAGGCCCCTGTGTTTCAGCAAGTGTCTCTGGGTCAGACCGTGTCCCCCAGTGGCCTTGAGAAAAACCACATAAGTAAGGAGGTATTGAGATTCCAGCTTTTGTCCCCAAATACCCTATCCCTCTCTCCTGTGTTTTCAGAAAACCATCTTCTCAGCTTTGGAGAGTGACCCTCTCTTTGCCCACTCCCGGGAAGCCCATCTGTCCTTGGAGAAGTACCGAGAGCTGAACTTCCTGAGGTGTAGACGGGTCTTTGAGTATGACTTCCTCAGTGTGGAAGACGTGTTTCGGAGCCCTCTGAAAGTGTTGACATTGGTTCACTGCCTGGGGATGTACGACTGGTCCCTGGCTGCCAAATACCTCCTCCACATCCTGGTGCGCATGCGGCAGAGGAGGGTGGGGGAGGTGTCAGAGAAGCTCCATTTTTTTCAACTGTATTTGCAGATTTTCACACATAAGTCCTTGAATAAGACATAGTGTTGTGAAGCTTCAAGTCCTATAAGAAGAGGAAGAGCTTCAGAACTTTATTTTTTTGCTTTATACAAAAAAAGACAAAAGGACTTGTGCTTTTCTTCCTTCCCAGCATTGCCTCCATCCTGCCCGCAATGTGTGGTGGTTTCTGTCTGCTCCCTACCCCCTCATTCTCTCCCTTATCTCCCCCGCCCCCAACTTCATGTCTCCCTGCCGTTCTCAGGTCTTACCAATAATATGAACTCAGGGCCCCAGAGCAGCCGAGTTTAGGGAAACCCTGGATCTTGGATGTCAGTGCTGTTCTGACCTCTGGGAGCTTCATTCTTCTCTGCAGTGAAAGGATGAGTTGGTGGAGACCGACTGGGTTGGGGGAGACCTGAGATGGGCCCAGGGCAGTGGGGGTGGTGTGTGTTAAGCTCACTGTCAATTGTGAACTTCCAGAATAGCAGGGTTCTTCTTAACTGCTATCCATTTATATTTACACGATGGTGTTATATTTTCAGGTTTTTGGATCAGCAATTTACAACTCTGGTTCTGAAAGACATTTCAAATACATTCAAAAGGTCTTGAACATGGAGGTAAGTTCAGGGTCATGGTGAACTGTGAGCCCAGTTCTCTTAGCTGTTCTGTGTAAAGATTTGTGAAAAGGGAAGATAGCAATCGAGGGTTCCCTGGGGTCGTACTTTTCTTGCTTATGGTGGTCCAAGGTTTCTCATCAAATTGCTAATATGATTCTTCACCAAACATGGTGCCTCAACTCCTGGCACTGGGAATATACTCCGAAGCCTTCCACTTTCTTCTGACTGGGGCAGTTCTTGCCACTGTGCTGACTTGGAGAGGCCACTGCCAACTTGGTTTAGCCCACCGTCCTCTCTGCCTGGGTACGTGTGGGGCAGCATGACAGAGTGACCCGGTCACATCACTAGTTGGGTAAATAGTAAAGGGAGATTTGGGGTTTTGATCCATACTTCAGTCTTAAAGGAAAGAAGATGGTGGTAGGGTCCCTCTAGTAACGACACAGAAAGCTTTGCTTGCTTAAATTGTTCTGTGCCTCAACTATTTAGATTTTTGGATGTTTTGCCCTGACGGAAATAAGTCATGGGAGCAACACCAAGGCCATCCGAACAACTGCTCACTACGATCCTGCCACCAAGGTGGGTGTTCCCTTCCCGTTGTCTCTGGGTTTAGAGATATGCAATGTCATGAGTGCAAATGAAATTGCCATGAATGAAAAAAAAAAATTAAACCAAGAAGCCTGTGCTTATAAAACACACTGAGAGTCATCACAGTGGATGGCAGGCACTCAGGAGTTACCACGTTGAGAGGCAAAACTATGGCCACTGTGACGTTTATGGGGGAGCACAAGGAGGAGGTCTGCAAGGTGTTGGGTTAGACAGCAGTTCCAACTGCCCGTGCTCTGTGCCGTGAGCAGTGTGGGATGGTGCCCAACCCTCCCTCTGCAGCTGCTCGTCTGCCTGGGCAGTGGCCGCGGTCTGGCTTCTCGGGTCCTGGCCATCTTGACGACTTCTCTGTGGCATCTGCACTGTGGCTGCTGCCTGATACGTCCTTTGAGCACCGTTCATGCTGGTGCTGCTGTCTGCAGGGAGGGACACATGAGCTGGCCTTGTTCTTGGGGCTGCCTAGTGCTATGGCAGGGCCTGGGGCAGGGGAGCGGATGAGAAGGGCCTGTCTCCTCTTCCCTCTGCATACCCTATTCCTCTCGCCCCCCCAGTCTCCTGAGCCTCCACTTGTCTCTGAGGGCTGTGTCCCCCTGCCTGTGTTTGTGGAACCTCTTATCTGTCTCCCCATGGGTAGAGGTGGTTGGAAGAGTGCTTGGCAGCAGGAAGTAAAGCTGTGCCACGTGTTTCATCATCATCATTCATTCACTCAACACGCGGGCGAGTGGGAGCTCTGTGCCCTGATGCTGCACAGAGGAACCCAGGAGTAGACCTGTGTGGAGCTCCCCGCCAGGGCCGGGGACAGTGAGAGCTGATCCCTGTGCAGTATGACACAGGCTGCCATCCGTGGTGGGGTCTCCCGAGTGGAGCTGAGGAGCTTGCACGTCAGGGTGGGGCTGAGGAAAAGCTGGACACAAAGACCCTCTCAGGTTTTTATTTCTTTTTTAAGTCATGTGGCATCTTTATCTGAACCCACATCTCCGACCCCCAGCCCCTTCCCCTTTGCTGCCCTCTGTTCCATGACCCTGCAGTGCTGGGGGTGGGGACGAAGGACGTTGGTGGGCATGGCCTGACATCTGAGGAGCATTTCTCTGCCTACTTCCTCTGGGTGGGCTGAAAGTGAAGATTGGAGGGTGAGATCAGGTCCATCAAGATGAGATGCCCAGGAGCCTGGCCCAGGGCTGCGGCTGTGCCTTCATCTAGAGCTGCGGTTCTCAACCTGTGGGTCGCGACCCCTTTGTAACAATGAAAATACATCCTGCATGTCAGATATTTATATTACGATTCGTAACAGTAGCAAAATTACAGGTATGAAGTAGCAATGAAAATTTTATGGTTGGGGGTCACCACAACATGAGGAACTGTATTAAAGGGTCACAGCATTAGGAAGGTTGAGACCCATTGACCTAGACGACAGACATTTGCTGTGTGCTAGATGTGGCTTTCCGAGACAGGGCAGGATGCATCAGCGCAGCAGGCAGGTCTCTGCCGCCGTGAAGTTGCAGACTGGAGGGCACGATCCAGGTGCCATGGAGACCCTCCGAAGGGTAGGCTAGAGTGACAGGTGCAGGGGACAGGCTGGGAGAGTGAAGGATGCTGTGGATCTTGCAGAGGCCCTATGGGAGGCGCTCTGCACCTGCACGCCTGTGCACCTGCAGGGGACAGGAACTGATGGAGCATCAGAGCTGCTGTGCTAAAGAGTGGGCGGGGAGGGCTGGCTGATGCAGGGGCACCCCCACCCACCCTGGAAGGTGACAAGCTGGTGTTCCCTGGGAGAACAGAAGGTGCAGCGGGCAGCCCCAACCCCAGCCAGCCCCAGCTTACTGCTGGATTACAAAAAGACACCCCTCCAGCTCCCCACCCTGAGGGAAGTACCCCAGAACTTCCCCTGGCAGTGAATGGCTGAGCACAGCCAGGGGCCTGGCAGTCAGCTGTCTCCCCCCAGGACAGCTGTGCCAATCCTGCTTGCACCAGGCAGCCCTGCGTTCCGGGACTCCGTGGCTTCCCCATCGCCTTACTCATGGGCATCCTGGTGTTTGCCCTGGGCAGCTCCAGTCGCCCCAATTCCCACCTGCTCTCCTCTCTCTGAACACTCACTGTGTCCTGGGGTACCTATCCTCGCCCCTTCTAGCCAAACACTGAGCACTGTGAGACCACAACTGCTTCTTCATGAGTTCCCTCATTTCTTCTGACTTTCTGAGTGTCACTTTTTGCCAGGGGTATCGCCCTCAATCATGGAGCATATAGTTGGGCTAGCCAGATGGAAAAAACAATAGTGTGTCCTGAGTAAGAAGTTGGTAGATGACAGCTTGGCAGGTTGTTGAGCAGGGCAGAGGAATTTGCTTAAAGAGTGTGGTCAGCCATGGCCTCTGATTACTACCTGGGGGCCTACAAAATATTTTGCGTCTATTTTTTTTTATTGTTAAATCATAGCTGTGTACATTTGTGCAGTCAAGGGGTACAATGTGCTGGTTTCATATACAATCTGAAATATTCTCATCAAACTGTTCAACGTAGCCTTCATGGCATTTTCTTAGTTATTGTATGTAGACATTTGTATTCTGCATTTAGTAAGTTTCGCCTGTACCCATTCTAAGATGCACCGTAGGTGTGGCCCCACCCATTACCCTCCCTCCACCAAAACCTCCCCTCTCCCTTCCCCTTCCTTGGCCCTTTCCCTATAGTCTTGTGCTATAGTTGGGTTATAGCCTTCATGTGAAAGCTATAAATTAGCTTCATAGTAGGGCTAAGTACATTGGATACTTTTTCTTCCATTCTTGAGATACTTTGCTAAGAAGAATATGTTCCAGCTCCATCCATGTAAACATGAAAGAGGTAAAGCCTCCATCTTTCTTTAAGGCTGCATAATATTCCATGGTATACATGTACCACAATTTGCTAGTCCATTTGTGGGTCAATGGGCACTTGAGCTTCTTCCATGACTTAGTAATTATGAATTGGGCTGCAATAAACATTCTGGTACAGATGTCTTTGTTATGTTGTGATTTTTGGTCTTCTGGGTATAAACCTAGTAAAGGAATTATAGGATCGAATGGCAGGTCTATTTTTAGGTCTCTAAGTATTCTCAAAACATCCTTCCAGAAGGAACGTATTAGTGTGCATTCCCACCAGCAGTGTAGAAGTGTGCCCTTTTCTCCACATCCACGCCAACATCTCTGGTTTTGGGATTTTGTTATGTGGGCTACTCTTACTGGGGTTAGGTGATATCTCAAAGTAGTTTCGATTTGCATTTCTCTGATGATTAAGGATGATGAGCTTTTTTGCACGTGTCTGTAGATCGTGTGTCTGTCTTCTTTAGAGAAGTTTCTCTTCAAGTCCTTTGCCCACCCTGAGATGGGATCACTTGTTCTTTTCTTGCTAATACATTTGAGTTTTCTGTGGATTCTGGTTATTAAACCTTTATCAGAGGTATAACCTGCAAATATTTTCTCCCATTCTGAGGGCTGTCTGCTTGCTTTACTATATTCTTGGCTGTGCAGAAGCTTTTTAGTTTGATCAGTTCCCAGTAATGTATTTTTGATACTGCTTCAATTGCCTGGGAAGTCCTCCTGGTAAAATATTCACCCAGGCAGATTCCTTCAAGAGTTTTCCCTGCACTTTCTTCAAGTATCTTTATAGTTTCATGTCTTAAGTTTAAATCTTTGATCCAGTGAGAGTCTATCTTAGTTAATGGTGAAAGGTGTGGGTCCAGTTTCAGTCTTCTACAGGTTGCCAGCCAGTTCACCCAGCACCATTTGTTAAATAGAGAATCTTTTCCCCACTGAATGTTTTTAATTGGCTTGTCAAAGATCAAATAACGGTAAGTAGCTGGATTCATCTCTTGGTTCTCTATTCTGTTCCAGACATCTACTTCTCTGTTTTTGTGCCAGTACCATGCTGTTTTGATCACTATGGATTTATAGTACTGTCTCAGGTCTGGTAGCGTGATTTCTCCTGCTTTGTTTTTATTTCTGAGTAATGTTTTGGCTATTCGAGGTTTTTTCTGATTCCATATAAAACAAAGTATTATTTTTTCAAGATCTTTAAAATATGACAATGGAGCTTTGATAGGAATTGTATTAAAATTGTATATTGCTTTGGGTAGTATAGACATTTTAACAGTTTTGATTCTTACCAGCCATGAGCATGGTATGTTTTTCCATTCGTTAACATCTTCAGCTATTTCTTTTGTTAGAGTTTCATAGTTCTCTTTATAGAGATCTTTCACGTCCTTTGTTAGATAAACTCCCAAATATTTCATCTTCTTTGGCACTACTGTGAAAGGAATAGAGTCCTTGACTGTTTTTTCGGCTTGGCTATCGTTGGTTGGCAAAGTTCGGATGCTTGCTATCAAAATGGTGTTTTAGTTTATTCAGTTTCATAGATTCGGCTGATAGAACTTCGCAACAAATAACACATTGTGGATTCTCAATTCCTGCTGTAATTATTGAGGTAAAACCACACTGTAAGAAATCCTCACTCTATTTTCTTTTCTTAACATTCCTTTCTACACGATCCATTGTCATTGGATGGTTTGCTCCAATACTGCTGCTTTCAACACAGCAGCTGCTCTCTACACAGCAGCTGCTCTCTACGTGTGACTGGTCCGGAGAGGTACATTACGACCCCAACCCTGTCACATACACTTGTGTTTGTACAGGGCGTATGTGGTGGGGTTGGCCCGATGATGTCATCCCGCCGGGGACTCGGATGTGGCCGTATTTGCATGTGGGCAGACCCACTTTTCTTACCGTCTTTCCCTTTTGGTTTCTCTAGTTTAATTTCACTGCCAAAGACTTTCAAACCAGTGAGCTCCAAGGCTTTTTCCAGGTCTTCAGCAGATTCAAAATCCATACAGCCAAACTTTCTAGTCATACCAATTCTGACATCCACAACAGCAAGATCGTTTTTAGCAAAAACATCACTTATACCCGTTTTTAATTCGGGACCAGATTTGTTAGCATTCAGGTTTCCAAGAAACAGACTGAAAGATGTGGTCGGTTCTGTTCCTTCCACTTTCTGTTTCATCATTTCTGTCTTTCGTTTTCCAAGTGCTTCTTTGACAGGCTCTTCCTCACCATCTTCATCCTCCCCCTCATCTTCGTCCTCGTCCTCCTCATCATCATCCTTGTCTTCCTTCTTGGCATTCTTGCGTTCTTTGCCCCCTGGGCTGGAGTGGCTGCTCCCTTCTTACCAGGGGTTGCTACCAACCCTTTGCCGGGTGTGCCTCCCTTTCCGCCAGGCGTTGCTGCTGCTTTGGCTGGAGTAACCGTCTTCTCGGCCTGTGGGCTGCTGCCTTTTTGCCTGGGGTGACCGCTGCTTCCTTGGCAGGTGTGGCAACTGCAACCTTTTTAGTTGGAGAAACCACCACTTTCTTTGCTGGGGTGCAGTAGCCTTCTTGCCTTTCTTCTGAGGGACGGTAACCTCTTCCTCACTGCTGAAATCATCCTCACCTTCAGACATTTCCTCATCTTCACTGCCTTCTTCTACCTCCTTTGAGGGAGGAGCCATTTTCTTGGGGTCACCTTGATTTTTACCTGCGTCAGGAGGCGGGGCCCGGCTCACGCAGGTTGCAGGAGTTTGGCCCCGAGGCCCGGCGCCCCCTTCCCCACGTTCATCTCCTAAGTCTGTCTCGGCCATCTCCTAAGTCTGTCTCGGCCACATTTTTTGCGTCTATTTTATTGTTTGAAACATTGGTCATCATTTTCCACAGAAAGGCTGTTCTTTACAGTCATAAGACACAGGAATATGCTCTGTTTAAAAAATATTTCCTACCTGGGCTGCATAAGAAATAAAATGTAGCATCAGTTAGTATCTTGCCTCAAGGATTATGAGCATAGAAAATTGAATTTATCAAAAAGGAAAGAATCCTACATATGTTTCAGTTGCTAACTATAACTTCGGCATTTTTTTCCCTCATGCAGGAATTCATCATACATTCCCCTGATTTCGAAGCTGCCAAGTTTTGGGTTGGAAATATGGGCAAGACAGCTACCCACGCTGTGGTGTTCGCCCAGCTGCACATGCCCGGGGGCCAGTGCCATGGCCTACATCCCTTTCTTGTGCAGGTAGGACTGGGGTGTGGTCCCCAGGGAACGTTTGGCAACGTCTGGAGATAGTTCTGTTAAAATTGGCAGGGGTATGCTCCTGACATCCAGTGACTAGAGACCAGGGATGTCACTGAACACTCTAAGTGCAGAGGGCAGCCCTTCCCTCCACCCCCAGGAAAGGACTATCCAGCCCAAAGCATCAGTAACACCATTGTTGAGAGATCCTGCCCAACACTGCTGGCCGTGGGAGCTACGAGCCTCAGATCTTCTGGTTGAGACTCTCCTTGTCCTCTGAGAGGCTGCATTGGTGCAGCCTCTGATGCTTATTATGAATCTAGATTTCCTGGCCCCATCCTCCCAAGATTTCTATTCAGGAGGTCTGAGGGGGAGTACAGGAGTTCTGGGAACCCCAGTGTGCCTCTGAGGTGTTTCGTGGGACTGATGGCTGGGCCAGGACTCAGCTTGGACTTCCTGCCTCCCCTGTGGGGACTTGGCGCTTCTAGAAGCTTGTCCAGAGCCTTCCTCTCTGGGCCGACTTGATATTGAATTAAGTACCCTCAACCGCTGCCACCTCAGTCTGGCATTTTTATCCCATGAGACTTTTCTGATCAGGAGGGGTGCTCATGACAGAAGAAAATAGCCATGGCTTTTTTTTTGTAAAGTGAGGTGAAATTCATAGAGCATGCAATTAACCATCTTGTGGCGAAGAGTTCTGTGAGATTAACGCATTCACAGTGTTATACGCCCACCACCTCTAATTCTGAGACGTTTTCATCTCTCTAGAGCAGTGTTTTTCAACCCTTTGTATCTCATGGCTCACTTGAACCTATACTAAACTTCTGCAGCACACTTAAATTACGCTGATGTGAAAAAGAAAGAATGTATTTACTGTGCTTTGAGCTTCTTTTGAAAATAATTTAATGAACAATCCTTAAAAATATTCGCAGCATACCTGGGTTCCTCTCATGGCACGCCAGTGTGCCACAGCACAGCAATTGAAAATCTCTGCTGTAGAAAAACCGCCCTGAAGCAGTCACTACCCACTCCCTGTCCCTCAAGCAGCCACTCATCTTTCTGTTTCTCTGGATTTGCCTATCGTGGACACTTTATATAAAAGCAATCATAAAATATGTGACGTTCGTACCCAACTTCTTCCACGTAGCGCAGCGTTTTCAGACTGCGACACATGTCAGTACTTCATTCGCTTGGCCGAATAATAGTCCTTTAGATGGACGGACCACAGTCCAGCCGTCCATCGGTCCACTGATAGACATTTGGGTTTTTTCAACTATTGGCTATTGCGAACAAGGCTGCTATGAGAATGCTGTGAATAAGTATCTGAATATATTCTTTAAAAAATAATATATTCTTTTTTTTTTCACATTTTTCAGTTCTTTTGGATATTCCAAGTGGAATTGCTAGATCACGTGGCGATTCTACGTTCAGCTTTTTGAGGCTCCCCCTTTACTGTTTTCCATTGTGGCTAATGTTACATTACCACTTGCAATGGGTGAGGTGTCCAATTTCTTCACATCCTTACCAACACTTGTTATTTTCTTTTAATAGCCACCCTAGTGGGTATGAAGTGGTTCTACTTTAGCAGAAATTCCATATTTCTTTAAAGCCAGTTTCTCTACTTGAGCACTAATGGTGATGGGGCTGGGTGGTGCTCAGTGGAGGGGCGTCCCATGTCCTTAAGGGTCTGCCACTGTGTACCCATCCTCTACCACCTGATGCTAGCAGCTGCCTTCATTTAGGACAACAAAAATCTCTCCAGACATGGCCCAGCGTGCCCTGGTGGGAGCACGCAAGGTGGAAGTTCCCCTAGTTGGGAATCTTTGCTTCCAAGGTGTCCAAACACAAAGCTCCCTGTCCCTTCCCTTGTGAGCAGCCACAGCTGGCTGGATCTGTCATTTGGAGGTAAGTATACTCATTGGAAACTCATTTTGAGGTGCGGAGATTTAGCAAAATAATCTCAGCCGTTTCTCCTCCAGCAAACACATGGATAGCCATTTTGTCATTTTGTTAAACTCCAGCAGAAAGTCCTGTATCTAAAACATAGAATGTGAAATTCCCGATGGCTTCCCCGTGAGACTTGCTAACCAGCTACTGTGTCTGTCAGTCTCTCTCGGCTGCTGCATTAAAGCATCACAGTTTGGGGGCTTCAAACAATATACACTTGTTCTCCCAGTTCAGGAGCCTGGAAGGTTGAAATCAAGGCATCTGCAGGCCGAGCTCCTTCTGCGGGCTCCAGGGGAGGACGCTGCCTGTCTCTTCAGCTCCTGGTGGCCCCAGGAGTCTCTGGGTTTGTGGCCACAGCACTTCACTCGCTGCCTCTGCCCTCACCCGGCCTTCTCTTCGGACTCTCACAGGACACTTGTCAGGCGATTCAGGTTCCCCTGGGTAATCCAGGGTGATCTCATCTCTCTACCCTTAACTTCATTACATCTGCAAAGACCCTATTTCCAAATAAGGTCCTGTTCCCAGATCTCAGGGTTGGGAATATGACTTAGCATTTGCGGAGGGCACAGTTTAACCCACAGCCACCCATAGTGAGTCCTTGGGCCTTTGGATGCATTTATTTGGGTTTTCATGTGATCATAATAGTCACCATTTGCTTTCTGTGGCTTTGCACAGATTCGGGACCCAAAGACACTTCTTCCCATGCCAGGGGTGATGGTCGGCGACATAGGGGAGAAACTGGGGCAGAATGGTCTGGATAACGGGTGAGTAACCAGCAGTGCTCGGTGCTGAGAGTCCTGTGAGCGCCACGAGCTAGCGATCGCAGTGCTGTTACCTGGCCCCTTAGACTCAACTGCAGTGGGACCCATAACTCACCTCTGAGCTCCACCTCGTCAGCTTGCTTCGCCCTGGCAGGGGCAGCTCCTGTTCTCACCTCAGGCCCAGGCCCCGCCTGCAGCTGGTGGAGCCTCTCCCTTATTCTCTGTGTAAGGACCATGTCAGTGTCCCAGAATAGGACTCGGCCTCACCATGCATCCACACTGAGCTCAAAGGACCCGCGTCTGCAGTGGCTGCCTCCACTTGCCCCTTTGCCGGTGACCTCTGGGGTGCAGCACTTGGGGGGAGAGAGTTCTGTGGCTTCACTTGTTTCATCGGACCTCAGACACCACCACCACTCCTCCCCATAGCAGCATGCTCTGTGGCACAGGACCTGAGCATGCTGGGCCACAGGTACTTAGGGGCATTTGCTCTTGAGGTGCAGCAGGGCCCGTGCGGCAGGCCCATCGTGAAGTGGCTGGGGAGGAAGTCAGCTCAGTGGCCTGCCCAGCAGAGCTGGTCCGGGACACCTGGCAAGGATTTTAGAGCTGATCATTAACAGCATGAGCTTTGGAATCAGGCAGATTGAGATTTTAGCTTTTTGTGTTATCTTGATTAACTTTCTATCCTATTTCCAATCTGTAGAGTGGACACAGTGAGGGCAGTCCCTGTGCTGGGCCCTTCCGGGGTTGTCCTGGCCCTTGGCTGTGCCGCTGCCTCCCTTACCTGTGCACACAGGAAGCCCAACCCTGCTGGGTTTGGGCCCTTCTGCACCCACGAGTTAATTTCTGACTAAGGAGGAAGCGAGGCTGGGGTGTTATGTTATGTCTCCAGGACGTTTATGGACTTGCTGCTTGATAATGAGGCTGTTGTCAAGTCAAGAAGGCCTCCCTGTGGGTGGCACCACCTGGCTGTCCTGACCTGGCTCTTGGACATAAAGTAGGAGACAGGTCATCCCCAGAGAGAGTTCAGTGGGACCCAACCGTGGAGACAATTCTCCCTGTGTCCTTTGGGAGACATTGGGGTGCTAGGGAACAGTGTCTCAAATCTCTGCTTGGCCCTTTACAATAGGACTGCACCAAAGAGGGCAGCAAACCACTGATTTTTATGCAGTGTCAGCTTGGAAGTAAAAGGACCTTGTTAAAAGCCAGACACATGTGCACAAAACCCTCCTAACTGACTTCTGTCTTTCAGAATCCTGAACTTCTCTCTCTCTGGCTTATACATGGAACCTGTTGATTAATATTAGAGCTGTCAGGAAGGAGGAAGCCCAGCCAGGCTAGGGCTGGAAACTCCTTAAGTCATTACTTTGTGGGGGCACGTGGGAGGCCTTCGTCAGGGATGGTGCCCAGTGGCATGCACAGAGATTCACTCTTCTGGCCCTCTCTCCTTAATGCTAGGGGAAGTCCCCTAGCACCCAGTGCGGGGAGTGACACAGTTTGGTCTGTTTGAGAAAGATGGCTCTGGCCTCCGGGTGAAAGGCACGGAGCTTGTGCAAGAATAGGCTGAAGGAACTGTCTTGCTATATGTGCGCGTAAGGCCCGGCAGGTGTATTCTCCTCGGGCGTGTGGTGACGGGAAATTGTCATGTGCCATGGGTCACTTCAGTTTTGATGAAGGTTCTCTGCTCTCTATTCATTCCCTTTAACAAATTTGAATTTAACATTATTTTGAAACGTCACAAAAACAGCAAAACTCTGCCTTTGGTTCCCCTTAAAGAAACACAAATTCCTCTAGGGGGCGCCTGTGGTTCAAAGGAGTAGCGCACTGGCCCCATATGCTGGAGGTGGTGGGTTCAAACCCAGCCCGGGCCAAAAACTGCAAAAAAAAAAAAAAAGAAAGAAAAAAAGAAACTCAGATTTCTTGAGCTATGTGGATATCTTCCTCTCTTATTGGGATTCTTGTTGGGAAGATCTTCCAAGGAGCATTCAATCAAAACACTCACAAAACATTGATGCAGTGCGGCTCTTCTCAGACCCCGGAATGCCAGTCACCTTGGGGCATGTTGGCGACAGCCTAAAGCAGCAGTTTTTGCTGCACCACACCAGAGTCCCCGTGCTCCTAGAGCAGGCGTCCTTAAACTTTTTAAACAGGGGCCCAGTTCACTGTCCCTCAGACCGTTGGAGGGCCGGACTATAGTTTTAAAAAAAACTATGAACAAATTCCTATGCACACTGCACATATCTTATTTTGAAGTAAAAAAACAAAACGGGAACAAATACAATCACACCGCCTCATGTGGCCCACGGGACCGCTGCCCTAGAGCCTTTCCACTGCCCCTTTTGCACATCAGTGGCAGTAGACAACCAGTGTTGAAAGCAACCTCACTCAACTCCTGAGCCTCATAGGCCTAGGGACTTGCCGGGGCAGGGGCCAGGCAGGTGTGCGCTCTGCCCTCCTCCGCAGAAACCGCTCTTCGAGGGCCGGCTGGGTGTGCGCGCCAGCAGGGGGCGCTGCGGTGCCGGAGCACGGCAGTGGTTTGAGAGCTGGCTCCGATCCCCAGGGGGGTTCTCTGCTCAATGCTGCCTGCACTCTCTAGCTTAAAGATCATTGTCATAATTTAGTGATTTTCGCTTTTGTCATCAATGTCAAGATATCCACCTTGAGAAAAGTGGCAACAATTTGTAGTTTAGATTTTGTCACTTTACAAGAATTCCCAAGTTTGTCGGATGACTGCCTAGAAATCAGAAGCAAACATAAATTGTGTCGATTAATTTTAGCGAAATAGCTCCAAATGCAGAAAAACCAAGATCTTTTCAAGTGATGTTTTCAGCCAGACCCTTACACTGGGCCACAGGTACTTTTCTGTGCAACTGCTCTGAGGTGTGGCAGGGCCCATGAGCCTGGAGACCCATTCTGAAGTGGCTGGAAGTCTGCTCAGCTGGATAGCCTGCCCAGTGGAGCTGGGCTGGGGGCCCTGAGAGGTCTCAGGGAGGAAGGAAACTGCTGGAACCTGGAGTGGGAAGCCCAGCAAGGAAGGTGCATTCAGGGCCCACAAGTAGGGTTGTAGTCCTTGAGCTCCAGGCGGTGGGTCTTCAGTACCACCCTCAGCCCTTCTGTGCTACATCCATGCCCCCTGGTGCGCGCGCGCACACACACACACACACACCTGCCCAGTGCTGCAACATACCCGTGTTCTGTGACACACATGTGCCTGGTGCCACATACACACATACGCACCCTATGGCACACACATATCAGGTTGCCCAACCCCCCACATGTATAAGAAGTCAATCTGTAAAATAAAGAGGTTTATTCTGAGCCAAATTTGAGGACCATGGCCCAGAGCTGGGGTGGGGTTACCGCATAGTTTTATGCATTTCAGGGAGAGAGGAGGTAAAGTTGTCAATCAACACGTGAAAGCCATGCATTGGTTTGGCCCAAAAAGGTGGGATGTTTCAAAGTCAGGGATTACAGGTTATAAGTGGTTTTAAAGATTCTTCAGTTGACAATTGGCTAAAAGAGTTAGGCTTTGTCTAATAGAGCAAGAGTCAGTGAAAAGGATTGCTGAGTTAAGAGTCTGTTAATCAGAGACCAATTACAGACATATGTCCAGACACGGTGGTTTGTTGTGTATGTTGAGGACCAGCAGCTATGTCTTACATAGCCTTAGGCCTGGTAATGAGTCACGGAGGACGTCTCTTAGAAGGGGAGGGGGCACGAGGAGGCACATCTGATTTCCTTTCTCGTGGCTAGCAACTTAGTTTAGGGGATCCCCTTGGCCAAGAGGGGGTCCAGTCAGCCAGCTGCTGGGGCAAAGCATTTAGATTTTATTTTCATTTACGACCCTCTCGTACAACACACATACACACACCCAGTGACACACACGTGCTCCCCACACACACACAGCTGCTCCATCTCACAGGCCCCATGACACGTACATGCCCTGTGACAAACACGCCTGATGCCCCACACATGTCTCCGCTGCCTGCTGGGGACACTGAATTCTGACATGCAGGTTGGCCCACCCGTTGGCTACGTCTGACTGTTTCTAGAGCTGCTTTTGTGATCAAAGTGATCGAAGGAGGGTATGTGGAATTTTGCTCTCAGTTAAACTCAAGGGAATACTTGTGCAAGTATAAATATACTCAGATTTGTTTCATTTCTGTGTGGCAAGAATGGTGAAGAGTTTCCACTCCTTAAAAAGGGCACTTTCTGTTACAGAATCACACTTGAAAAAGCATTCCTCAGTTTCCACGTAACAGGCTGGCTTTTTAAGAAAGCCTTGGCACCGAGGCCAGGCTTTCTTAAAAAGTGGGTATGCAGAGTCCACAGTCTGTCACTGTGGTGTTTCCAAGGCTGCCACCTGCTCAGATACCTGAGGCAGCAGCACATCCCAGCAGGCTGGCTTGGGCACCAGAGCTGGGGGGCCTGTGAGGAGCGAATCTCCACGGGACTTGCTTTGTGCAGGGGCAGCCGCAGAGGCCTGCTAGCCTGGCCTGGAACACCCCTTTGCCCGATGTCCTCAGTGTTCTGTAAGGAATGTGGGAGAGGACTCCCCAGCCCCAGGTTCCTGCTCTTTCCTAGGTGTGCTGGCAGGTTCTGTCCCCAGGGTCATGTGATGGCTTCAGCACTTCAGATGATGTTGTGAGAAGGTGAATAAGCCCAGGAACCTGCTAACAAGGCCCATCAAGGACAATGACAGTCACAGGCTACCACAGAATGAGGCCACCCCTGGGGTCCACCATGTACCCGTCACAGGGTAGGGTGGAGAATCATGACGGCTCCTGGGGAGGCAGCAAACTGTGCTCTAAGGCTGCCTGGGGATTGACAGTGATGTGCAGGGTGTGCCTGGAGGTCAGGAGAAAGCCCTGCTGGGTTGAGGCATCACAGTCAGAGGGGACCAAACTATGGCTGCAGGCGGTGGCACCGTGGGAAGGGCAGCCAAGCTCAGGGAGGGAGTTTCACTCATTGTTCTATGGGTTAAGAAAGTGGGTGATCAGTCTCAAGCAAAGGGAAGCCTTCCATTGGTGGCTTGGAATAGTCTCTGCTCCGAGTGGAGGGCAGGCTGATGGGGTGGTGTCTGGAAAGAGCCAGTGAGGAGGTTGTTGCAGTGAAGCAGACAGGAGGAGAAAGGGACTGATTCGGGGTACAGAAGGCAGATACGTGGAGTGGAAGGGGGAGGAAACGGACAGCCTGGATGTGGCTGGAGGTGACCCCAGTGGAGACCCAGGAGCTGGAGTTAGGGAGAGGCAGCTGGGGAAGGCTCGCTCTCCTTTCCTGCAGCAGTTTCCCCCCACCCCGACCCCGTGTGTACTGTGGTTCTTTGCATACAGTGTTGTCTGTGGTTTAGTAAAAGAATATTCCTGGAGACATGGCAGGTGATCTTAGTAATTGGTGAGTTGCTATAGGAACTGTTGATGTTTTCACATTTGTTTGGGGGTTCTTTTATGCACAGTTTATGTAATATCCATATGTTTGCATAGATTGTTCCCTAGAGTATTATGAAATAGATTTTCTTTAACCAACAACCATAAAAAAAATCTTAGATTATTAGTACGTCATGATCCGTAATGATGTGTATGTGATCCTGTCCTTGGCTGTACAAAAGAAATGAATTTGCTTGCTTTCTGAGTGCTAATACCAGGACACAGTTTTTTAGTTTGACTTGAGAGTGTTAGGCCTCAGTTGGCTGGGGTTGCCACGTGGTGCTGCAGTCCTGGTTTAAGAATCAGAGATTCCAGTCTTTAAAATTGTAATTCCCTCTTTTCTGGTGCAAATCCACACTCAGCCTGCCCAGGCCTTCCCTCCTGCACACCCTCAGGGCAGCCTTCCCTGAGGAACATGGGAATGAGGACGTGGCTTCGATGCTTGTCAGAGTATGGCCAACCTTGTGTCGCCTGGAAGCCCCCACACCACACTCTATTTTGTAGCCTGCCCTTTAGCATAGAAAGTCTGTTGGACTTCCCTGTTCCCTGCGGCTCTCTGGTTTTCTTTTCCTTGGGGATTATGTCGCCTTTGAAGCTGCCCTTGGGGGAGAAAAGAACAGCCCAGGTTGGACCCCACGTCACGGAAGCCTGCCCTTCTCCCCGCAGATTTGCCATGTTCCATCAGGTGCGAATTCCTCGCCAGAACCTCCTGAACCGCACCGGAGACGTCACCCCTGATGGTACCTACCTCAGCCCCTTCAAGGTACGGGTGCTTTGCTTCCCAAGCACCTCCCTCACCTGGAGGATACCCTTCCATGGCTGGCTTGGCAGGAGACCCTCTCTTGGTTTGGGTCCTGGGCCCCAACTAGGAAGGGGACCTTTGGGTTGGCACAGCACCTTTGCTGGTGTCGGGGGGAGTCAGGGCCTGACAGTGATGCTGGCTGACCTGCTGCCCTGGGGCATCCCTTCCCTTCCCTTCCCCCAGGTCCTCTTCCAGTGCTGCCTCTGAGGGCTCAAAGGGGAAGGATCTCCTGGCAAACTGTCCTCAAGGGAGTGATAAGCAGAGCTCTCTGGTGTCCAGAACTCACACCCCACCTTAAAAGCATTGAGAGTAGAAGAGAGACAATTCCATGGTTCTGGGCAGAGGTGGCCCAAGTCCCAGCTGACTACCCTAGCTGACCATGCACGAACCCTGCAGAAAGGCACCCGGGACCAACCACACACCCCCCAACTGGAGCAGAGAGCGAGGATTTAAAATGAGAGTGATGTAGGTGTGGGGGAGACGAGGCGAGGTTAGCAACAGGAAACAAGTCATTTAAAACATGGAAGTGCTAGTAAACAGTTAAAAATGAACAGAGAAATAAAGTCCTAGCTGGGATGTACTGTAGGAGAACGAATTAGAGATCGGAAAATTACCCTTTGGAACACAGCAAGGAAGGGTTAAAGACCATGAAGAGGCAAAGTCACAAGAACGAGGGAGAGAAATGTGTTCAAAGAAAGGAAGATCTCTGATAGGAGGGAGCTGAGGGATTCCAAAGAGGGGAAGGAAGGAAAAGCCCCTACACCCAGGTAAATAGTAGAGAATTGAAGCATTTTAGGGGAAAGTTCTGAAATCTTCTAAATCTGACTCTAATGGAATAAAAATCAGCATAGCTTCAGGTGTCTCAAACACGGCGCTGGATGAGAGAAGACAGTGAAATCAGATTTGACGCCGTCGAAGGAAAATAACTTCAAACATTTTAAAACAAAATTGTCACTCTTATGTGAGAATGTGAGACATGTTCTCAGGCGCACACAGTTTTGGAAGATTGCTGTACAAATACTGCAGTGATTTGAAAGGTGCAAATTATTAAAAAAAAATTAAAAATGAGCTTGGGTGAGGTAGCAAGAGAGAGTGGTGTGGAGAGGGTGAGATGCCGGGTGCGCCGGGAGTGAGGCGTCCCCACGGCACCACCGCCGGACCGTGGTCAGACAGGGGTTCCGACTAGCTGCGCGCGGAGGGACTGCCCACTTTATAGGAGCACAAACAGTGAAGGCACCACTCATCCCCTTAGGATGGCTGCCTTGGATGGGGACAGAGGAATTCAAGGAGCATTGGAGTGAAAGGAATGCATTTTATTTATTTTCTTTTGTTTTTGAGATACGGTCTTCTCCGGTTGCCTAGTCTGGAGTGCAGTGGCATCATCGTAGCCTCACTGCAGTCCCATACTTCAGGGCTCAAGAGAGCTTCCTGCCTGAGCCTCCTGAGTAACTGAGCCCACAGGCACACACCACCATGGCTCATTCATTTTCTCATTCTATATAGAGGTACGGTTTTTGCTGTGTTGCCCAGACTGGTCTCAAATTCCTGTCTTTACGGGATCCTCCCACCTTGGCTTCTCAAAGTGCTGGAATTATAGGCATGAGCCACTGCACCTGGCCAGGAGACACACTTTATTGACAAAAATCTTGGAGCTGAACATGGGGTCACAGTCCAGTGACATTCGCCCTGCCCTCTGGCAGTGCAGGCCAAGTGTCCTCACCAGGGTTAAAGGCAGGGCCTTTAAAATAGGAAGTACTAGTAAACAGTTAAAAATTAGCATAGAAATAAAGTCCTTGAAGGGAAGAGTACATGTTTCTCCACGGGGGAAACACATGCAGGGTGCTGTGCTCTCTTCTTAGGGTGACCCTTCTCCAGGTGGTAGCATGTCCCTTCCTCGGGGCGTCCCCATCCCATCCCCAGCGCACTGGTCACCTGCTTCTGCCCCTTACAGGTCCTTCCTGCTGTCAGTCCTGTGTCGGGGGTGCCCTGGGGGCAGGGCCTGGACTGGTGGACCCAAGGCGTCATGAAACGAGCAAGAGCGTGCACCTTCACTGCGGCGCTGCTCCGGCTGAGGCGGCCGCGCTCCGGCTCCTGCTCATTGTCTGCTTTCCCTCCCAGGACGTCAGACAGCGCTTCGGAGCGTCGCTGGGAGGCTTGTCTTTTGGCCGAGTCTGCATTACGGGCATGTCCGTCGTTAACTTGCAGTTGGCCGTGTCCATAGCTCTTCGTTTCTCAGCCACTCGCTGTCAGTTCGGCCCGACAGAGGGGGAGGAAGTGCCGGTACTTGAATATCAGTTGCAGGTACAGCTTTTCCAAGTATTTCGTTTTTGTTTTTCTACTGTGTGTACAGGTAATCTTCTCTGTAGATAGTTGCACTTTGGTTACTGACAGTCAAAGCTCTCAAGGGAGTTAACAGGACGGTTAGCAGGATATCAGCATCTCTCAGGCAGCAAGGTCTGGGAAGTGGCTTTTGGTTTACAAGGTGTGTAAATGAAGCAGCCAAAGTGAGGAAAATGGAAAGAAATGAGGTTGGGAGGTGGCGTGTGCCCCAGATGCATGAGGGAGAAATTATTCCAAGGAGATAACTTTTAAGCAGCCGCAACTAAGTACATAGCCCTGTTCGTGTATTAGAACAGCAGGCGGGATACACGTCTGCTAATCCTCAGACAGTCAGCCCAGAGCAACACAGACGTCCTCACGAGAAGTAAGTGGTCATGGTGAATGTCCCTACAGTGCTTGTAGGGCACCAGGCCTTCCACAGTGCTCCGTGGAGCTGTGCATAAACAAGGGTATATTGGGATGAAAGTCTGAGGGCGTTGTCACAGCATGGCAGTTGATTCTTGGAACATTCCTTTTACTGCGGCCATGAATCTGCTTTAGTAAGTGTCCTGGTTCACGTCTGTGCAGCGCACACCCACTGTCTGTGCCAATCTCGTGGCCCGTGTATTCACAGTGTGCTGACCACTCTCAGCACTAAGGGTCCTTGGTGCTCAGGAGGGCTCCCCAGGACCCCCGTGCTTGGGCTCAGCACTCATGTCCCCCTCGCCTGGCTGTGTGTCCTCAGGCAAGGTCCCCACCCTCTCTGCTTTGGGGTCTCATTAGTAAATTGGAACTGATGCTAACACCTTTCCCTCAGGCAGGTGTAAGGATCAAAGACGTTAATACACAGAGCCAGCTGACACAGGTTCTGGTCAGTATGTATGCAGGGTGTGTTAGACCATGGTGCTGATGGTTCCCCCAGACTCCTTCCTGGCTTATCCCCTGGATGCAAAAGTGAAAAGGACAAAGCCTGCCCCCGAGGAATTGCCAGCCCTCCGTTTTCCCACCTGGCCGGGAGTGATTGCTTCACCCTGCACAGCCTGTCAGCCCATGTGCATGGTCGACCCCCAGCAGGGTGGCCCTCTCAGTTCATAGGTAGACTGACATTTTGTTCCATCATAACTTTGACAGGACAGCTGTGAGAGGTGGGGGTTCAGGGAGTTGCATTTGAGGTTGGACAGCCAGGGCAGTGGGTAGCCTTCAGGGCTCACAAACTCCGGCCCTGACAACCTCACCTTCCTCTGACTTCACAGTCCCCCAGGGTGATCGGCCCTGGTGGGAACCTGTGACGTGTTCATCCCGGCACCTTGTTGTTCTAGCAATGGAGGTTACTTCCGTACCTGGCTGCTACCTTTGCCTTAGATCACTTCTCCAAGTCGCTCTTCCTGGACCTTGTACAGCTTCAGCAAGGCCTTGTGGGGGGAGACCGCAACGCCAGGCAGGTGAGTGGTGTGCCCTTCCTCAGCGGCATCGTCCTTCCCATTTCTCAGAGGTTGCACAGCGTAGTAGATCCAGCCTTTACTTCAAAACAAAACCAGTCTGTGCAGTTGTGGGGCCAGGGTCTGTGACATCTTCCTACAGTGGCTCTCTTCACGTGGAACTCTGGGCGTCCGCTGCGATTTGAACAGTTTAGGCATGCGTCCATGTCCTGCTTCTCAGGATGTGCTGACACGACTCCGGATTCAGTGTGTGAGTTCAGCTGCTGTGCTCCTTTTGAGAACATGGTGGTTTTGCAAAATCCGCATTACCAGCCCCTCAGTAGATTTCATGGTTCTGAGTCTTTCGTAAACAACAGAACGAAGGTCAGAGCCCAGCTGACTGCATCTGAGTTGACAGTGAAGGATTTGTGCCAGAGCAAGCGTGCAGACCCACTGAGATCAGCCACCGCGTAAGGAGAAATCCGCTGCTGATTTCTCGGTGGATGGTTTGCAGGCAGGTCTTCCATATTCACTCCTGCTGCCTCCTGAGCAAGAGTGAGATGTGAGAAAAAGCAGGTTAGAAATGCTACAGATTGGGGTTACGTTCCACGTCAGCAGGAGTCTGTATCCAATTAGTGTATTGTAGAACACTCAGCATGAACGTTGAGGACAAAGATGGCAGACGGACAGCCGCTAGGATTCCTTGCACAGCAAACCAGGAGCCCCGCAGGGCCTGGGGTGGGAGCTTTTCGTGAGAGATGAAGGGGTAGACTGTTTTTCCCCCGCATGAGTCACTGTAACTTTTGCCAGCTGACATTTGCATCGTTCTCTCATTAATAATGTTGTAAAGCATGGTCACGCTTTATTCTTCCTGTAACTCCATGACTTAACCCAGGCACGGAAGGGCCTAAGCGTAGCCCCTTATTTGAAGTTGGAACTAGGGAAATTGATCATTTTGTGTAGCAGGTGTGTGCTTCTCTTTCTCCTAATTGTTTTAATTGTTTATGAGGTATCGAGTAGAAGCAAGAGAAGCTTTATAAAAATCTGTTGGTCACAGGGAGGATGACACGGCACCCACGCAGAGTGGACTGTTGGTCACTGTTACCGCTGGCAGCCTTCTGGGAACCGGCAGATCCCAGCCCTTCCCTCTTCTCAGAAAGAGCTGCCGTCTCCAGCACCAGACCTGATTCCCTGGCCTTTCTTCATAGTTTTGCCACACATGATTGCAACTGTCATCTGCGTATTATTCTCTTTTACAATTGTGAACATTATGTAAACCGGGTCATGACGTTTGTTCTGCCATTTACCTCTGGGACCCACCTTAGGTGCCTGAGGTTTAGTGCTGGACAAAGCTGTGGCCTGTTTTCATTGCATATGAGTGAGTGTACCCTGATGTTCTTAGATGAGGAATTTTTGTTTTCAATTAAAATTGGGTTTCCTTTCCTGAAATTGTGGGGTTATCTCAGATGGGAAGAGACAGCCTTTTGAGACTAGTGCTGAAATTGACCCCTTACTTTTGATATCAGAAGTCTGTTTTCACCTGTTCTTGTTGGATTTCCTCACCCAAAGGCAGAGCTTGCACAAGAGATCCATGCGTTGGCATCAGCGGGCAAGCCTTTGGCCTCGTGGACAGCCCAGCGAGGAATTCAGGAATGCCGGGAGGCATGTGGAGGACACGGCTATCTGGCCAGTAGGTGTTGGAGATTTAGTTCTGCCATTCGGCTCTAGACCAGGGGTTGGCAAACTACATCCAGCCTGAGGACCAAATTCAGCTTTCTGCCTGTTTTTGTAAATAAAGCTTCATTGGAACACAGCCATGCCCAATCATGGCTGTGTTTTTGCACTGTAACCGTGGAGTTTAATTGTCGACAGAGACTATATGGCTTTCAACGCCCGAAATATTTACTACCTGGTCCATTACAGAAGAAGTTTGCCAACTTCTGCCCTAGACAGACCCTGCTGCTTTCTGATGCCTGATGTATCTTGGTCAAAATTCAGGGCTATTAATGAAATACCAAGAATTGTCTGAATGAACCCACTGAAAACCAGAGCCAAGATCAGGTTATTTGTTTATTTGAATTATAACTTTTTGGTCCATGCTTTGGTATAAATTAGCACCGAGTTGTATTCTAATATAAAATTCGTAAATTTAGGGGGGGAAAGTTGACTTTTGCTTGGGCAGCTGGTATATGCAGGTAACCAGCCAGCCTGGACCAAGTCCTGTCCCTCCCTCACTCCCATTGTGACCTCCTGAGCAGCTTAACCTCACTGCGCCTCGTTTCCTTATACATAAAATGGAGATGATGATAGTATTATACCCATGACATAGGTGCTTGCCAGGACGAAGTGAATTAACAAAGATAAGCTGTTAGCACGGTATCTGCCATGTAATACCTGCCCCATAACTTTCATCTGCTATTGTTATCATTACAATGCCTATCATTATTTAATTAAGTAATTGATTGGTTACAGACTGGTTGCTCAAAGCAGCCAGGTACACCCTCAAGATGGCAACAGAATTGGCCAAACCTCACTGACCTATAAGAGAGTATTAGGGTCTCGCCGAGTGTGAGTGGCTTGGGGATGATCTGTGGATAATTGCTCACGTGTTTTCAGTGGCCTGTTCCTGTCTGAGCATGTGCCTGCCCCAGCGTGGGGTGACCAGCAGAGTGTCCCTGGGACACTCCTTCCACAGTCTGTCTTGTCTCCTCCCACACATGGCTAGCCAAGGCTGTGTAGGTGGGTTACTCATTTACGGGTTTCATCCTCTGTGCGAAGCTCTCAGTAGTTTTTATTGTTGTAACTCATAGAGATGCTATAAATAGCTCAGCTTTGTTCTGGTTTTAAATAGAATAAGGAAATTAAATCTTGCAGTACCACAGACAACAAAAACAACCGAATCAAGATTCGTTACATGTACAAAAGCTGGGATGAGACCAGTAAGGCTGCGGCCAACAGGGAGAAATAAATGAGAAGGCCTTTATCAGGTTCAAAATACCCATTGCGAATCTTTCCCCCGTAGTCTCTCCCTGCTCTTCACATTCAGTGGCTCAGCCACGGTGTGGGGAGGGGAGATGCGATTTGATAGCACGTTGGCAGCTCGTTTCCCACCCACCTGGCCTGAGAACCGTGGATATGAGCAGGAGAAGTGCGAGTCCCCTCCTGTCCCAGCCTCACATTCAGAGAACATTTTCCATCAGAGGAGGGAGACCCTGATGCTTTAAAATATGTGAAGGAATCAGTCTATTTAAGTAGCAGGAGAAACAAAAGAAAAATGAGAGTTGTCTTCAAATACTTGAAATTTCTTGTGTAAGAAGAAAGGTCCTATCAGTTGTAGAAGGAAGAAGGGCAGCCCCTCCAAGAATGTCCCCATCTGTCAGTGGCCCCCACATGGTCCCAGGTGACTGTGCAGGGCTGGCGGTGCAGTGGGGGTGTTTGGGCTGGTCTATGAGGCGGGATCACCAGAGCTTCCTCTCTGGTCACACTGGGCGAGGGCTGCTTCTCCGATGTGCATCTGCAGTGATGGTGATATCGTGGCCTCATTGCAGTGAACCGGTTGGGGGTCCTCAGAGATGATAACGATCCCAACTGTACCTATGAGGGTGACAACAACGTCCTGCTGCAACAGACGAGCAACTACCTTCTGGGCCTCCTGGAGCGCCGGGTCAGAGGTGAGGCTCTACTGCATGCTGGGGTGCCCAGAGCTCACTCGTGAGGAGGGTTCCTTTGGCCCCCACTGATGTAGCTTTCTGTCAAGATATCCCCTGGTTCTGCAGGAAGAAAAACAAGCTGTGCCTGGGTGACTTCCAGCGTGGCGGGCTAAGGCCCGGTGGGGGAGAGGCATTGAGCCACGGACCCTGGCTGGTGGGCTGGGCATGTCCTCCAGATGTTATCCATGGTTTGGGGTCTCCTGTCTTTCACCAAGGTCACTAAAATGTGCATCCTAGATGGAGCTTGCCTCCAGAGCCCTCTGAAGACAGTGGACTTTTTGGAAGCCTATCCCAACATCCTCAGCCAGAGGTTCACAGCCTCCAGCATTGCCGACTGCCTGGACTCTGCAGGTAAATATGTGCTGTCTTCAGTTATCAGGCCGGGGGATTCCATGGCTTTCCAGATTCCCCATCGTTACCACCAGGAAATGTTCTGCACCCTGGGGAGGGACCTTGATGATTACAGCTGGGAGCCAGGCTGCGGTGGCGTTGGGGCCCCAGGTGCAGCTTGTCCCGGGTTCATTCCTTCCTTGGCTCACTCCTCATGTATGTGTGCCCCGGGCTAACTCCAAAGAGGAGATACAGGTGCCCGTGCTGTGCCCCAGACCTCCCTCTCTTCTCTCCCTGGTGACAAGGCTGAGTGCCTCTGGCCTTCCCGCCTGCCCCACCTGTCTCCACGCACCCGTGCCACCAACTTCAGGTGTCCCCTCCCACGTTTGGTGCACCCCTTCCTGGCCTTGGCATGCTCTGTGTGGGGCCCTGTGGCACAGGCTCAGGAGTGTCCACGCCCCTGTCCCTTGCTTGCCTCCCAGGGCCCAGCACAGAGCCAGCTCCACAGCATCCACTCAGGGTCTGTCCTGGGAGAGATGGCCTGGGGTTGGTAGTGAGGAAGCAAAGTATGCTTCATTATAAACTGTAGAGTAGTTGTATTCATGTTGTTCACTCATTCATTGTACAGATGTTGGCTAATTGCTCACTCTGCAGTTCCAGGAGCGGGGTTTAGAGGTGCCTAAGACCAGCCACCTGTTCTCATAGGTGGTACAGTCAAGACAGGGGATAGGACCACATGCCAAGGCCCCAGTCATGGTGGAACAGGAGCCTGCAGAGAAGTGGCCTGGGCTGGTGGCTTCCCTCAGGGCCTTAGATGCCAGGGACAACCTCTCCAAGGACATGGCTTTGGAGCTGAGAGCTCAGCTGGAGGAAGGGTGGCCGTGGGACGCCTCAGGCAGGACATTTTTGGAGAAGGCAGAGGTTGAACCTCCTGCCAGGGCCGTGAGATCATGAGGTGACAACAGGCAGGAGAGCAGCTCAGGTGACTTGAGTTTGTGTTTGTTTTGATGATTCATGTCTTTAAAATGTTACTGTGGAGAAAAGGTTCCTCTGGCTGCTCAGTGGAAACTGACAGAGGTGAGTGAGGTGGCCAGTGTCAGACCGCAGCATCAGAGGTGGAGAGAGGGCTGATTGGCAGGATGGGGCTCACAGGGGCTGCTGTGAGTCCTGCTCTTTCTGCGGAGACACCCCTGGGGTGACCTCCCAGCTTTCTAAAGGACTAACTGGGGCTATGCTTGGTGGCTCATGCCTATAATCCTAGCACTTTGGGAGACTGAGGTGGGAGGATCGCTTGAGCCCAGAAGTTTGAGACCAGCCTGGGCAACACAGCAAAATCCCATCTCTGGGCAGTGCCTGTGGCTCAACGGAGTAGGGCGCCGGCCCCCTGTGCTGGAGGTGGTGGGTTCAAACCCAGCCCCGGCCAAAAACTGCAAAACTGCAAAAAAAAAAAAAAAAAAAAATCCCATCTCTACAAAAAAATTCAAAAACCAGCTGGGCATTATGAGGGGCACCTGTAGTCCCAGCTACTTGGGAGGCTGAGGCAGGAGGATGGCTTTAGCCTAGGAGTTTAAGGCTACAGTGAGCTATGATGATACCACTGCACTCCAATCTGGGTGACAGAGCAAGATCTTGTCTCAGAAAAATAAATAAATAAAATAAGGGGCTGGGCAGTGCCTGTGGCTCAGTCGGTAGGGCGCCGGCCCCATATACCGAGGGTGGCGGGTTCAAACCCGGCCCCGGCCAAACTGCAACCAAAAAATACCCGGGCGTTGTGGCGGGTGCCTATAGTCCCAGCTACTCAGGAGGCTGAGGCAAGAGAATCGCTTAAGCCCAGGAGTTGGAGGTTGCTGTGAGCTGTGTGAGGCCATGGCCCACTCTACAGAGGGCCATAAAGTGAGACTCTGTCTCTACAAAAAAATAAATAAATAAAAAATAAAATAAGGGGCTAATGGGAAACAGGGACACACTTGAAGATCTATTTCTGATGTTTGCAAGTCACTTTCCGAGATTCCCAAACATTGCCACAGAAAGAACTAGAAAATGAATCATTACAATAACTTCAGCCCAGCCAAAAGTTTTTTCCTAAAGCCATTACTCCATACAAACCCAGAACATAGACAAGGGGTCCACCAGCATCTTCGTCTATCTTCGTGCCTTGCCTGCCTTCCCTCCCGCTGAAACCGTGGAGGCAAGAACCATTTTTGTATACTGGCAGCAGGCAGATTGCCAAAGTGGCGTCATCTGTTTTTCCTCTGAGTGGCCTAATTTTTGCAAGATCCAACAAAGTGAAAACATTTTCTGGAGGAAAAAAAATGCAAGTGAAATACACTGGGTGAAAGTGGTTTGGCAGCGACAGGCGTCTTCACACACAGAGAGGCGCTGGGAGCTTGGCCGACTCCTTCGTGTCCTGGGCGTCGGATTACCAAACCCCAATCCCAGGCTGCCTGCACAGCCTGTGTCATCTGGATTTGGGGTAAACGTTTTGGGAGTGACTTGTGTGCCTCAGGCTCTTGCAGGACTAGAGAGAGGCAGGCCTTTTCCAGGATTTGGACACCTGTTTGGGAGGTGGAAAGATTTCGCGAGCCCATGGCCCTGACCCTTCAGGGGTCAGATTGTTATGCCGTGCAGGGAGGGGTAGGTGTTGCTTCCTGTCAAGTTCATCTCTTTGCTGCAGGCTGTTCTGAGCCCTTGGGCCCTGTGTGCCTGAGGCCTTGCAACATCAGCCTAATTTCGCTTTCTTTAGTTGGCTCACTTGTATTAATAGCAAATGACAATGTTTACCACTGAAAGCCACGTATATAGGCAGTGAGAGCCCGTGATGAGAGCATGAGGTCACGTGAGGCCATGTGTGGGCAATGAGGTCATGTGGGGTCATGTGGATTGGGCAGTGAGGTCACCTGACCCAGCCGTGGATCTCATGGGTTGGATATATTCCCAGAGGTTGGAGCTCAGGTGTTCAGGTCAGCACTGCCCCCAGCAGTGTGACTTTGAGCTGGACTTTGGTGTTTCCCTTCTGCCCTGACTATGCACTGCCCATGATGGGGGTCTCCATCCTGACACTCTCTTGAGCACAACAGACCAGGTGAAGTCTGCTTTAGAGGGACAAGGAATGTCTCCCAGGAAGCTAGCACGAGATGGGTCCGTGTGGGGCATCTAGGCAGCCACCAGCCATTCAGGAGCCCCAGGACCTGAGTCTCACTGTCTGGGCGAGATTCCAGGCATGCTCTCGGGTGACCCAGAGGGACCTGGGTGCAGGGACATGGACAAGGAACCAGAGCCCCAGCCAGAGGCACGGCCCTGGGGGGCAGCAGAGACATTAAAGGACAGGAGGGTGGGTGGTAGGGGAGCCCTGGCTGACCCCAGGGTCAGGCTAGGACATGTGGAGCTGAGATGTCTAGAAGCCCCTGGCATAAGAGGCAGGGGAAGGCTGGCAACCCCAGGAATGGCGGGAGAGTGCTGGGGTGGGAGGGGCGGGGGAACAGCCAGCACGTGGCAAAGCACCAGCCATAGGCCAAGGGCGGAGACCAGAGCCAAGGCAGGTGAGTCCAGGGTCGGGCAAGGGGTCCAGATGTGGTGGCACATGCGGAGGGGCAGTGAGGGAGCCTTGGAGTCCCTTTGGGGGGTTCAGCAAAGAACCCTTGTGACCCAGGACTCCAGGACGGTCGAGCACAATGGTTGAAACTATGTGGGGGTTGAGAATTTACTGCCAAATTGTTGCCAATTTTCCCACGCAGTTTGTTTCCTTGGTGGTGTTTCACTTTGGAGTAAGCTCTGTGAGCTGGACACACAAGCCCTTTCATTGTGGCTCACATACGCGTCCACGCGTCTGTTGGGGAATCTTCTCCCATCCCTGTGAACACATCAAAATAAGCAATATATTGGCTCCCCGCCTGTAACTCAGCGGCTAGGGCACCAGCCACATACACCGGAGCTGGCAGGTTTGAATCCAGCCGGGGCTGCCAAACAATGACAACTACAACCAAAAAATAGCCAGGCATTGTGGCGGGCGCCTCTAGTCCCAGCTACTTGGGAGGCTGAGACAAGAGAATCCCTTCAGCCCAAGTGTTTGAGGTTGCTATGAGCCATGAGGCCACAACACTCTACCCAGGGCAACAGCTTGAGACTCTGTCTCAAAAAAAAAAAAAAAGAAAAAAATGCAATATATTTTTTCATGAGATCATTAAAAACTAAAAACGGAGTTTCTGAAGAAAAATGCTGGGTAAACCTAACTCATTTATCAAGCTTGTTTCCGTTCAAAGCAGAAACAAAAATCTAAACTGGTCATTGACATTAAGCATTGTGGGTTAAATCTGGTTGTGGAAAAAGCTTGGAAAATTTCGGTAACA
Source organism: Nycticebus coucang (assembly GCF_027406575.1). NCBI lineage: Eukaryota > Metazoa > Chordata > Mammalia > Primates > Lorisidae > Nycticebus > Nycticebus coucang. The sequence goes on from NC_069796.1 coordinate 85,636,547, forward strand.
GCAGTGAAGCATCCACGGCAGAGGGACCTCCGGGGCAGTGTTTGGGAGGGACTCTGGCCGTGGCTGATGTGTTGTGGGACACAGGGACCTCTGGTGTGGTTAGGAGGAATCCATACAAGCCGTTTCTGACCTGGGCCATTCCTCAGGTCCTGTTGCTGTCTAAACAGACCGTGGAAAACATGAGTGCAGCGTCCACCTCTCCCTGCCGTCCCATCCATCCTGCTGGGAAGAGCTTGGGAGGCAGCAGAGTCTCAGGTTCCAAGGACAGGGCGTCAGGAGGGCCTGTACCATCAGCGTGGGTTCAGGAACCCATGCCAACTTTCAGATAATGGCCTGAGGGCTGCATTTAAGACTCAAGAATGGCCACTGAGCAGCCTGTGTGTTCATTCTGGGGCTGCTGATAACAAAGTGCCCCAAAGAGGGGGCTAAAAACAGCTAGTTTCGGGGACAGAAATCCAAAACCTAGGTGCTGGCAGGGCTGTGCCCCCCAGACCTCTAGGGAGGGGCCTTCCTGCCTGCCCCGCTCTTGCCGGCTCCTGGGAGCTCCAGGCATTTCTTTGGCTGTGGCTGAGTCTCTCCAGCTCTGCCTGTGTTCACGTGGCGGCCGCTTCTGACATCTCCTTTTCTATCTCTTATGAAGACACTTGGTGTTGGATTTAGGGCCCACCCTGGTCCAGGATGACTTCATCTTGATACTCTGACCTCAGCCACATCAGCCACCTTTCTACCAATAAGGTCCCACTCACGGGATCTGGGGGTCTGAACGTGGACAGCTCTCTGGGGGCCACCATTCAAGGCTCAGCACCTGCCAGGCTTGTGGGTGGGGGGCCTCACCTGGGCACCTGTGTGGAGGATGCCTTTGGCTGTCCCCTGCCCGGGGAGTCAGAGAAGCCTGTTTCCATCCCAGCTGTCCCCACTGAGAGCTGCTTGGCCCTCTGGGACTGTGGGTGGTCTGATTTGATTATTGATGGGCTTCTCGGTTGTGCCGTGAGGACCCACTAATGCTGTTGGGAAAGAAACAGTGTGATGTAGGAGGAACTGCAAACATCGGGTATCCCCTTCCAGGGAATTGGGCTGCGTGCTATAGAGGGGTCCTCTTAGCTCCGCCGACGGGCCCAGACCCCGTGTGGCCAGATCCCCAATTCCTCCCTGGGCGTCTGAGCTGAGACCAGCCACCAAGCAGAAAGCTCCCTGTTTCTGCAGCCCAGCGTCCCTCAGGTTTGGGTGCTGGACTCTCAGTGCACAGGGAGAAGGTGGTGAGAACGTGGACTTGGCTGCTGCCTCCCCAGCGGGGTGACAGCACTGCCTGGCAGTGTCTGCTGAGGCTGTACCTGGTCTCTGGTAAGTGCTATGTGAGGTCAACATGAGCTATGACCAGGATGGCCCACCGATGTGAGTACCACCACATAGGAGGAGGCGGGAGCAGGGAAAGGTCCACCGTCCCATCCGTCTTACACCCTACTGTGGCCCCTCCACTGTCAGCGGCCTCTCCTTCTTGCCTTATACAGCCTTGTTAGGGGGACTGTGCAAGAGGTGAGGTCTCAAGGGACATGGTATCAGTGTCCAGCAGGCCAGTGAGGTCCAAGGGCGAGGCCTGGTGAGTAGACAGAGGTACCCCCTCCTCTTGCCCCCCAGCTGCTATCTGCCCGGCAGTTGTCCTGAAGCCCATGCAAATCCTTGGTGATGCCAAGGGAACAGGATAGACAGGGTGCACGGGCCAGAGTGTGTAGCTCTTAGGCTGGCTCTGCGTCCTCACAGCTTCCGTGGTCGCCAGGACAGTGTGCAACTCAGAAAAGCCTCAGGGCTGAGCCAGGAAACATCCACAGCCCTGCCTACCCCTGCCTGGGGGTCTTCGACCGTCATCTCCCTGTGCCTGAGTTTATCTGCCTGTAGAATTGGACGCTCCTCATGCGCTCACCCACCATGAAGATGGGCAGGTCCCACTTACTGCTCACAGTGCCACAGTTCTCAGGGTAAAGGCATGACAAATGTGAGATGCTCAGCTGTTACTTTTTTCCTTTCTGTTGCTTGTTTTTGAAGTCCCCCTGGAAGCGTACAAGTGGTTGGTTTGTTACCTGCTCAGAGAGAGTTACCAGAAGTTCAATCAAGAGAAAAGATCAGGAAGCAATGACTTTGAAGCAAGGAACAACTGCCAGGTATGTGCTTTAAAAATTGCTGGCTCACGCCTGTAATCCCAGCACTGTGGGAGGCTGAGGCGGGAGGATTGCTTGAGCTCAGGAGTTCGAGGCTTGTCTGAGCGAGAGTGAGACCCCAACTCGTGAAAAAAATGGAAAAACCCAGCCGAGGCAGCAGGGTGCCCACAGCCAGAGTCCGAGGCTGCGGTGAGCTCCGACGCCACTGCCCTCTGCTCAGGGCATAGGGTAGAACTCTGCCTCGACAAAAAAAAAAAAAAATTGCTTTTTGTATTCTTTGCTCTTAATTCCTCTGCTGGTGTATCCCCAGGAAGTTGAACATCCTGGTGGCTGCAGTCCCTGCCCTGCAGCTCCCATGACCCGGTGCAGGGCACTTAACTTCTTTGCACCTTTCTTTGGTCTGCTATAAAATGGGAATGGCAGCACCTGCCTTGCTGGGTTGCAGAAGAAGTTGTGGATTTTATATTTACAGTGTCTAATGACATCTGGGCCCCAAGTCAGAGCTGTGATTGTTGGGGTTGGAACATTAGGTGGGGAGAGCCTTAGATGCAGCAAGGCCGGGACACCGCTGGGGGGCTGCAGAAAGCCCTGCTGACTCACAGGGTCACATCTCGCTCTGCACGTGGTTGTTCTCAAGTCATTATCGCCTTTACTCAGGGGCCAAGAGGTAATGGTCCAAGGGTGGCTTTTAATGGGTGTTGGAAAGCGCTTGGGTTCTCACCCATGGACACACAGTGCTAAGACACCCTGTTATAAAACAGCTCATTATGGCCAGAGCCTGGTGAGGCTGCGAATCCAGTTCTGTCTCATACTCTGTGGGAAGGCCGGCGTGTGGGAGGGCCGTGGGTGAGGAAGGTGCAGAAGCTCCAGAGACACTGCCGTTCCTTCTCCCTGGCGCAGTCATTGAGCTCTGTGTCGCGCTCCGAAATGAAGTCATCCAGACCCCATACCCTGCTGCTTGCAGAACCCCACATTGACTTTGTGGCTTTAAAGAAGTAAGTTCAGCAGGTGGCCATGGTCAACAGAACTTATAGTTTAGGACCACAGTGACCAGAAATAGGAGGCTTGAAGTGACCCTTCCAGAACAGACACTTTCTGTACCCACCTCAGCCTGGGCCATAGTAGGTTTGATCACTGGAAAACTCACAGCGCCTGTTCCTCCCACTGTAGGTCAAATAGCCATTCAAGGGTGGACACAGAGGCACTGTGCTGAGTTACAGATCAAGATCCCTGAAGAGACAGCACAGAGGGGCCCATTCCTAACAACATCTAGGTCTCCTGAGCTTCCTGGAAGGGCTCTGTAGGGCCTTAGCCTCCTTCTAGCCCCATCTGTTCTGGGCCCTGGAACATGTGACCTCACAACACCCTGAGTACGGGTCTTGGTTGTCGAGCAACAATTCATCTTTAGGTCTTCACAAAGTAACTCGGCAGCAGCATTTCAGTGAGTCCTGTAGCACAGCAGGGGCCAGCTGGAGACTGGTGTCCCTGGGGAGAGCTTCTGGGTGGACAGACACCCAGAGGCCCAAGCTGCGAGGCCCAGCCACCTGGAGCTGCAGGAGGCTGGGGCAGGAAGGCAGCCTTGAGGCCTAGAAGGGACAGTAGTGATCACGAGGGGCTTCGTGTTCCAGACGCGATATAAGGAGCAGGGACATTCCTGACAGCCGAGAGCTCTCTGGCCTGGGCTGGACGCCAGGGGGGCCAGAGGGAGACACAGTCTCTTTCCCTCAGTGTAGCCTGAGAAGAAAACTAGAGAGACTGTTTATATAACCTCCCCATGGGACAGGCCTTCCTGAGGAAGACAGGAAGCCTCAAAGCTATAAAAGAAAAGAAAACTCAGATTTCACTGCATAAAGGTCCATCATTTCTGGATAGGAAAAGATACTCAAAACAAAATGGGAAGATGAACAACAGACCCGGACGCACGTGTGGCACGTGACCAACAGAGAGCCCCGGGAAGGGGTCTGTGTTAGGCCTCCTCACCAGAGGCAGCCCCGGCAGCTGCTGACCCAGAACCAGGGGCCACACTCCCGAGGGCACTGGGCTGAAGTCAGTGTGGGGGATGGCGAATGGCTGTCCTTTGGGAAAGTTCCTGGCCATTTTTGTTAGAAAGTGTGCTTACTTTGTGACCTGGGGAGGGGGAGCATATTTATTAACTTTTTTGGTCTACTTGTGCCTACCAATAAAAACTGCCATTTACTGTCTACTAGACATGTACAGTAGGGTCTTAAAACACACGCATTGCTCTCACTTTTCGACCAGATGACACTTTTGTATACAAGTTCAGCATCTTCCCACCCCTATGACGAACCTGCTGCAGGTTCCTGGGGAGTCCCTCCAGAGATCTGCCCATCAGGAAGTGGACAGGGACATCTTTTCTCCTCTAGTCACACACTGGACTCTACCTGTGACATTCTGTGTCATCGTCTTTGGGAGTTAAGGCTGCTGAGGCTGAGAAGTACCCAGGTCTGCTGCCTTGGGCCCAGGCCTCCTCCCGCAGCCTACACGGCCAACATCTGGACTTGGACCGACTGGGGCTCATTTTTGCCTAAAGTATCCATTACCTATTAAAATGCAGGTACCCTGGGAAGTGCAGGTCGCCAGGCAGTGGTGCCCCCTTCCTCTCCTGGGGCCGGGCGCTTGCTGGGGTGGGGGACTGATGTGGAAAGGGTAAGGTCTCGAGTTCGGGGCCACCTACATGGCCAGGGGTGAGCCTTCGTCCGTGGTGTGCCCACACTCACTGCTGCAAAGTAATGCTGACCCTTAGCTCCACCGGGTCCAAGAAGTGCCCCTTCACGGTTCTAACTGGGGACAGTGAAACATCCTGGCTCCAGTGAGAGGGCTGAGACTATGCCAGAAGATTACCCTGGCGCAGATGCCCAGCCCAGTGCCCAGTCTGTGACCCAACTTTTGGGGGCAGTAGAGCTCCCGCACTAGTCTGTGAGTGCTGTGAGCACACTCAGCCTGGAGCAGCCAGAACCAGGACTAGGGGATGCTTTAGCCATGGGGGAAGGACTGTACCTGAGGCATTTCTGTTGCCCTGGCTCCTGGAGTCAGCACTGTGGGAACATTTCCTGGGCCCCAGCCCGCCCAGGGGTGTCCAACCTTTTGGCTCCTCTGAGCAGCATTGGAAGAGGAGTTTTTCTGGGTCATATACCAAATACACAGAGACTAAGGAAAGATGATGAGCAATAAAAAAGCTCTGTGCATAATTTCCATGATATCCAGTAGCACAAATAAGCAAAAACGTCCTCACATAATCTGCATGGGGCCCGTGGGCTGCAGGTTGAACACCGCTGCCTGCGTTGTAATGATAAATTCTATTCAGAAAACTTACGGACTTATCTGGACCTTTCTCAGACCCAAAGCAGCACAGTGCGTGCCAAATCCCAGGGACTGGGCTCAAACAGTCTATGTGACAGAGCTGCCCGAGGGCTGTGCAGCCACTTCACACCATGCAGTTTAACATGATCCTCAGTGACACTGGGAGGTCCCCCCTCTGCCAGTGAAGACACTAAGGCTGGGGACATGAAGCCATTTGCATACACACGCACAGCTACAGAGCCTGAAGGATCAGGATGGCCAGGCCGCTGGCTGCTGTGTCCATGTTTCAAAGCCCAGTGGGACTCAGTGTGGATGTATACACAGACTTTCTGGGCCTGCCTGTCCAACCCATGCCTCAGCGGAAATTGAGGAGTGTCACTTCCATAGAAAATGCAATGAAACAGCCTCATGTTAAACATGGTTGAAAAGAGGGCGAGGTTAGGAGAGCACACAGTTTGGGCTCAGTTCTGAGAGTGGTCTCTCTGCCTTTGTCCAGACTCTGTGGGAATCAGCCTCATCTCTGTGTTCAGAGGAGACTCCATAGGGATCAGCCTCATCTCTGGGTTCAGAGAAGACTCCGTGGGGATCAGCCTCATCTCTGGGTTCAGAGGAGACTCTGCGGATCAGCCTCATCTCTGGGTTCAGAGGAGACTCCATAGGGATCAGCCTCATCTCTGGGTTCAGAGGAGACTCTGTGCGGATCAGCCTCATCTCTGGGTTCAGAGGAGACTCCGTGGGCATCAGCCTCATCTCTGGTTCAGAGGAGATTCTGTATGACAAGAGGCGCGTCACTGTTTGGGTTGAGGAGGGTGGGGTAGCCTGGGCAGCTGGCAGTGTAGAGCCTGGCCGGTGGCACTCCCCAATGACCTGCATTGTCAGCCTCCTGCCAGAGGCTTTTGGAGAGGCCTGAGGGGCTCATCTCCACCCAGCAGAGCTCTGGGAAACCTGGGTGCTGGTCCTAGCTGGGGTCTATTGTGCAGTCTCCCTTCCCCTGCCCCAGCACAAGTCTAGATCCTTCCAAAACCAAGGGCACATGCACGCTATGTGTGTGTGGGGCAGGGGAGCGCCAAGCTGCACCTGAGGATCCCAGCTAGCCCTCCTGCTACTCGGACAGCAGGAAGCAGGATGGGAACCTTCTTGGCACCAGCCACAGCCTGGCCTGTAGTGTGTGTGGCCCAGCAGGGTCTCCAGCTGGCAGGAGTCAGAAGGCAGAAAGCATCTCCCCCACGCCTGGTCATCCGAGGCTCTCCGAGTCTCAGCGGGTCTTGCGCTGGAGACCCTGTCTTGGCTCCTGCCGTCCAGACCAGGCCTTGGAAATGAAGCTTCCTCCTGCGCACCTGCTGAGGTTTCAGTGCATCCTCCCTGCCTCCCCAGTGTGCTGCTGTGCACCCCACTTCATTGCAGAAAATTCGGGGGCAGCACCACGTGCCAGACACACAGCCAGGGACTCTCACAGCGGTTTGTTCCCCCTGCCCTGTTCTGTACTTAGGTGGATTCATTTTTAAACTTCAAAAGTGGTACACACTCATTCTAACAAGTCCAGCAATGCATGTATTACTTTTGTAATTAAAAAATATCTGGTAAGAGGTAGAAAGAAAGGTAATCAGGGAAGCTGATGATTGTCAGCAGCTGTTTTGGGTATTGGTCAAAAAATAAGTTGGAGTAGGCTTTCGGTGAAGCCCTGTTCTGCCCGCCTGGCAGCCGGTGACTCGTGAGGGACATGGGTTTAGCTGGGTCCTGTCACACTGTTGCCCCTCTGTGGCTGTTCTTGTGTTTCTGGACATCACGTGTAAGTGGGAGAGACTGTTTTAGATGCTATGGCAGAGAGAGTGTGGCCACACCCTTGGAGAGCTGAAGTCACTGTCAGTGAGGTCCTAGAGGGGGCCCTCCCAGGTGAGCGAGCAGGGCTGGCCTCCCAGGGGACACTCACACTTGAGTAACTGCGGTGTCCCCAGCCTGCCTGAAGCCCCTGTGTGCTCTTTGCTGGTGCCACCCACATTCCAGGCTGAACCAAGCTGAGCGTGCCCCGGAGCCACCTGAGGCCTCAGCACATTTAGGCTAGAGCCTGCTGCGACTCTGGGTGTTCCCTGCACCGCCTTTTCCTTTGTTTGGTCTTGGCTGTTTCTTCTGCGACTCCACATCCAGACGCTGCTTCACTTCACAGTACCATCCTCAGATGCGCACCAGAGTGCAGACCTGGGCCTGTGTTTTCTGGTATTTCTTCCACCGTAAGATCTGAACTGCAGCTGAGACTGGGCTGCCTTCCTGTGGCCATCGGTTGCTCTGTGTCTTTTCCCAGGTGTACTACTGCCGCCCCCTGGCCCTGGCTTTCCTGGAGCTCACGGTGGTTTGGAGGTTCCATGAGTACACGCACCGGCCGGGTGTGCCGCCCCCACTGCGGGCCGTGCTGGGCCGGCTCAGCGCTCTGTACGCCCTGTGGGCCCTGAGCCGGCACGCAGCTGTGCTCTACCAAGGTGAGGCACCTGCTATGGGCTGCTATGGGCCCCCTCTGCTTTCCCAGCATGGCGTTACTGCCAATCAGACTTACTGAGCCTTTGTCACAGCCCAGGGAGACTGGGAACAGAACAGAGCCCAAGTCCCATAATAAGTCAAGTAGAAGGGGCAAAGAAGTGCAAGGTGGCTCTGATGGTCCCGGTGAAGTCAGTTTCCAGCTCTCCTATGGGCAACGTGCTGGGGTCTGCAGAGAGCTGAAGCCACCATGGGTAGGGCGCACACACTGGGAACCCTGGAGGGCTTCCTGAAGGAGGGGACGCCTGGGTCGAATCCTGGAGTTCTGGTGGGAATGGGGAAACCAGCATCTCTCAACCTTTTTTCATTATCACTCCATAAGGAGCCTTATTAGACATTTATTCCTGTGCCTTCAGCTGTGAATTTTGCCTGTAGACACACACGTATCCTAAGTATCACTCATGTTCTGGGCTTATGAAGTGCAGGATCCCCTCTCCCACCAAGAACCAACTTGCCCCGCAGAGGCCTTGAGGGTGCACGGGTTAACTAAGGAAGGCACGAGGGCGTCCAGGCAGAGGGGTGAAGGCAGGGATGGAGCCTTCTTGCTGAGAAAAACTCTTCAGTGGCAGACACAGTTGTCTTCAAAGCAAAATAGGTTCCAGCAAAATGCATTCCTAAATGTACAGGGGCACTGTCCCTGCATCTACTAAGACCCCACAGGAAAACTGCATCTGCCAGTTCCCTGTGGGCTGCAGATAGCCTTAGGTGCCCCAAGGGTCCCTCCCAGCCTCGGCCCCACATTTACCACAGTAGTCCCGGTGCCCCTGCTGCTCCATGCCTCCTGTTGTGTGCAGGCTCCTCTCTGCCCCTTTGGCAGTGCTCCTTTAAAGGAATCAACCCAGCTTTGAGGCCCTGCCATGCCCCTGTCCTCCACCCGGCCCCTGCCTCTCTGGGATTAGCCTTGGCAGCCCAGCGCCTGCACAGAGCCACTAGCGCACTGCCTCTGGACCAGGCCCAGTTTCGTGTCCCAGCCTGTGACCTGCCCAGTGAACTGAGTGGGAAAAGCCTCTTGGAACCTGGCCTAGAGCTGGCACTTTCCTCCAGAGGGCTCACAGCTGGTGGGGAGTGCTGGTGATGACACATTGACGTGTTCACACAAATGGGCCACCAGGGGAACAAATTTGGGGAATGATGTTCAGAGGATACCAGACCCCAGGGTGACCAAGGCTGTGCTTACAGGTGGATACTTCTCTGGTGAGCAGGCGGGTAAAGTGGTGGAGAGCGCCATCCTAACCCTGTGTTCCCAGGTGAGCAGTTGCCCTCTCAGGAGTCTGCAGGCACCAACCGCCTTAGCCTCCCACATCCACCATGCATCCAACATTTGGGAAAAGCAGGAAGATTGCAAGAAACAGGCCTACATCAGAAACTTTAGCAGAAGTTCGTGTGGGCGTCTCTGGATCTGTACACATCAGCCCACCCTCACGTGCCTGTCACAACTACATTGTCATTCGGCTACTCAGCCTCCAATTTAAATTCATCCCATGGTGTTGCTGCTGTTCTACCCAGCAGCACCTGCTCTGAGGGCTCCCACAGGGACTTCCCCATTGCTCTGTCCACAGTCACCCCTGGCCACGTGGGGCTAGTGGTGGTTAGAATGTGCCTGATGTCACCGAGGATTACAGATTTCCTTTAATGAATTTAAGCTTAAGGAGCCTATGTAGTGGCTGCCACAATGGGTGGTGCCCCTTCAGTCAGCTGAGCCCCTCTGCTTTGGATGGCAGGACCTGGGTCAGTGCTTCCTGCGTCCCAGCGTCTCAGGTGACCGGAGACGCTCCCACTTGTCCCTCCCCTTTCACTGCTCTCAAAGTTGATCTGGGACCAGGGAATGTCCTTGTGACTGGCTCTGAGCCTCTCCCTGGAGTAGTTTCATACAGGATGATGGGGTGAAAATCACCTTTGGGCTCTGGAGAAGGGTGTGTCTATAATCACAGTGCACACGTGTAGCCATCTCAGCGTGTCTGAAAGAAAACCAGGGACAGGAATTTCCTGGGTCTTCAATGGTGGAGAGTTTATTAAAAAAGCCACAGCTATCTCCCTGCTCTCCAGCACTCTGACGAGGCAGGCAGCCGGTGCTCACTGCCCCCCCCCCACCTGTGTACACTGTGCCTCCACCAACATCTGGCAAATCTGAGGCCCAGGTCAGCCAGGTGGGGACTGCCAAACTTCTTCTAGACCAGGGTTAGCAAACTCAGCTGCACCCTGCCGTCCACCTAAGCATCGTCTTCAGGCACTTGGTGAATGGTTGCCGTAGAGATCATGGCCCACAGAGCCAAGTATATCTGCTGCCTGGCCCTGTATAAAGAACATTTGCCAACTCCTGGTATAGGAGTCACAGAGCCCCTGCTCTGTGGAGGGATTCCCCTCAGGAGGGACCGCAGGCCTGGTGTGGGCCCCATGCAGAGGCATGAGCAGCGCCTCAGTCACAAAGGCACGCCCCTTACTGTTGCTGATGGGTTTGGGGACCAGTCACAAAGGCACGCCCCTTACTGTTGCTAATGGTTTGCTGACCAGTTCCTTTCAGTCTGTGTCATCAAGGCTGTCCCCGTTCCAACGTTCTATGCAGTGTGGCCATGGCATTAAATAAGTTATTTTAAGAGAGTTTTGCATTTCAAGAAAATTCTTGGGAGTCTCCTTGTATAAATTTCATTTGCCATATTGTAGAATCAGGTCTATGGTGGAAGGGGAGAGCAATAAAACTACTGCAGGCTGGAGAGGCTTCGTAGCGTTACAGCTTTCCCGCCTGTTCTTAAGTGCTTTCTCTAGTACACGTCTTACAGACATACCTCCCTGTACTGGAACAGGAGCTGCCCGGATAAGTTAGGGTTGAGAGACCTCTGAAGACACTTGCTACTTAGTAAGCTACAGAGCTGTCACTTTTATGAGCACCAAGCATTAGAAGTCTTGAGTGAATAGCAACATGGTCAAAGTATGCATGGGATACTGTGGGGCACACCGAGGGACTCAGTATCTGGCCAATAAAAGGGTGATGCGTTAGTAACAGAGCCGTGTGTGCCTGCTCAAGTTACCCTTTGCTACTGGATCGTAGCAACCATCAGCCGTGCTCTGTTACTCAGTGGTCACTATGGAAATTCCTGGAAGTTGCCAAGTGTATGGACTTTGTTTTCCAACAGCTGAAAGATGACGCAGTTGCCCTGGTGGACGTGATCGCTCCTCCCGACTTTGTTCTGGACTCACCCATTGGCAGAGCCGACGGAGAGGTAAAGGGAGCCCCCCTGCAACTGGGCTGGAGCTGAGGGTGGGGCTGCTGAAGGGCCAGTTGGAGTCTGCAGAGCCTGACCAGAGGGGCCAGAAGAAGTCAGGTGATTGCTGTCTGGTTCTCGGTCACACTGGCCCTGTGGCCTCAAGGACTTGCCCGCACTGCCTTCCCAAAATGCGGGAGCAACTCCCACCTGGGGGGCTGAAGTTGAAGGTCAGCACAGGCACTGTGGCTTCTGCCCTTTCCCCTCCCTAGTGACCACCCAAGTCCTGGGTCCCGCCACGTGGGCCTCTCATGCTCCAGTCTTCCCTCCCCCACCCAAATCCCCAGCTGTCTGTGCCCCTGACACTTTCCCCTTGCTCCCGTGCTTCCCTGGCGGCTCCTGCAGGGCCCCGTGTTCAGAATGCTTTCCTAGAAAGCTGGTGGAGTCAGGCTGCTGCCCCGACAAGCCCTCGGCCTCTGAGTGTTCTCCAGGCCTGTTTACCCCGCGGGAGGGAGCCCCTCCCTCCACCCCCCAGTGCACCTGTTCCTCCCACTGCTGTTCACGCAGCCTGAGCCAAAATGCCACCTCCTTGGAAAGGCCTCCTCCAGCCTCCAGCTCAGGTGCTATCTCCCGGGTGTGTGTCCCTGCCCTCATCTGTTACCCTCGTGGCATTGTCACCAAACCTGCAAGTCCCCTTCCAAGCGCACCTGTCCACTTGGGGTTCCCAGCACCTCTGCACCTGCATGGCTGCTGCAGGGACATGGCATTGCAGCTTCAGGCCACACGCATGAGGGCCCCTGGGTGTGAGCTATGGAACAGGATCTAACCCCCTCCCCCAGACCCTGCTCCTCCTGCCAAGGTTCCTGCTGGGATGGTTCTGCTTAATGGAGACTGAACACAGATGGAGCCTCCAACTGCTCTTGTGGGCACTGAGATTGGTAATTTAAGAGGCTACACAGACTTATCTAGGGAGTGGCAGGCCCTGGCCTCACCTGGGTAGGGGCAGGTGTGCCCTGAGAGTTCCTGGTCAGAGCAGGAAAAATGGGGGGACGGGTGCATCTAGGGAGGACCTGCTGTCCTGCAGCAGGGGGCATTGGGTGCTGGCCATGAACATACTCCTGGGTCCCACACAGTGCACATGATCACATCCATGATCATGTCAACTTTGCTGCTGGGGAACTGAGATCCAGAGACCCCAGTGGGTTGTTCACCAGGTAAACAGGTGGGCAGGCATTCAAGGAACCCTCCCCCCTCATCCCCCACCCCCCCCGCACACAGGCCTATCTGTCCCTCATGGAAGTGCCTCTGAGCAGACAGGAGAGCCTGCCCTCATAACAGAGAGGGGCCCCCTTTGGCTCTGGGACTCATAGTTAAAACCAGAATCAGCTGGAGGCACCCCCTGGCAATTTTAGATGTACGGTTTATAAAATGTACATCTCTCCTAGTTTTAAGGAACTGATGTTTTAACCAGGTGCTACCAGGTAAATTCACCTTAAATGAATAAACACAGCTGTGGGAGGTTATTTGCGATGATCCTTAAATGAAACCCAGTGCGCTAAGTTGGGAAATGTTACCTGGAATTTGTGAGCCATGGAGGAGCAGCCTGAGTGTGTCTGTGGGAGCCAAGAATAGCGTAGTGTAGGGGGAGTTGGTAAGAGCATTTCACAGGTGCAGGCAGAGCAGCTTCTTAAGAGTAAAACTGGTCACCATCGGCAGACATAAAATAGACCATTTCCCTGAGTTTCCGTGGACTGGGTAATCCGTCCCAGCCGCTGCCCAGCCTGAGTTCTGACCCTCTGTGTCTAGAGTGGGCAAAGTGTCATTTCGCAGCTGTGTTTGGTTCTCAGGAACTTCCTCTGAGATAAGAGCTGCTCTCCCCTTACCCTAGTTAAGTCTGGAGTCTCAGAGAGGGAGGCTGGTGGCCTGGTGCCCAGGCTGTGTGTGGTAGGCATGGTGGCCCAGGATCCAGCAGCCACACAGCAAGGCCAGCCCACAAGCTGTCCCACACTGCTTGGCCATGTCTTGCCTGTGCCAGTGCCAGGAGACAGATTTCAGGACAGTGTGGACCCACAGAGTCCTGTGGTGGCTACAGAGGGTCCTTTTCCACAGTCATTTCCAAGGCAAGAGCAAGGAGGTGATTTTCACCATAAATGTGATTTTTGGTACTTTATAATTGAGTTTTCTAATTGTTTTCTACTTTTAAAAAATTCACATAAATTAAATTATCTTAAGTTTTTTTTTCTAAAAAGCAACAACAGAGAATTTCCTGTGTTTTTGTTTTTGTTTTTGTTTTTGAGACAGAGTCTCACTATGTGGCCCTGGGTAGAGTGCTGTGGCATCACAGCTCACAGCAACCTCAAACTCTTGGGCTTAAGCGATTCTCTTGCCTCAGCCTCCCGAGTAGCTGGGACTACAGGCACCCACCACCACACCCGGCTATTTTTTTGTTGCAGTTGTTTAGCTGGCCCGGGCCAGGTTCGAATCCACCACCCTCAGTGTATGTGGCTCGCGCCACAACCACTATGCTATGGGCCCAAGACAATTTCCTGTGTTTTTAACAAAAACTTATGTCAAAGGAGTCTCTTCACTATTCCTGCCTCTTTGCTGATGTGCGTATATATTTCCTGCAGCTTTATAAAAACCTCTGGAGCTCCATCCTTCAGGGAAGCAATGTGCTGGACAGGGCGTCATGGTGGCCAGAGTTTTCCTATAACAAACCCATCATAGGAAGACTGAAATCAAAGCTGTAGTCACCCCAGCCACATTCAGCTAAATCTAATGAAGCTTACTCATTAAACTAACGAAGACAGCACATCAATTTCTAGTTCCAGAAGGCTCTGGGAACCCCACTTTCTGAACACACACCTTTACCCTTCAGCAGCTGCTTGGTCCCCTTTGCAGAGGGCACTGGAGGGTGGTGCTGGCCGGCAGGGCCAATCTGGCGCCCTGAGGATTTGCTGGGTGAAAAAGAAACCTCAACAATCACACCTTCCTGATGAGCTGCAAGATTTTTAATCATTAGAATTTTGCACATTCAATTTTCAAATATCGCTACTCAAGATATAGCAGACTGCTCATAATGAGGGATTTTCTCGCTGGGCGATCTTTTGCATTGACCCGAGACTTTTTACAGAGCTCTGCTTCACTGAGGAATTAGCGATTCCAGTCTGATTCTTCGTTAGCTCTCCTCTCACTTCATCATGTAACTGAATTATTACCTATTCATTTGCACAAAGACTGAATGACATAGTTTTAAGATTTTTAAACAGGAGAAATCTATTTTAATACTTTCTTTGTCGAAGTTTCTATTGAGGAAATGTTTCCAAAGAAGCTAGTAATGAATTGAATGGGCAATTCAGTCTGCCGTCTCCCAGTCACATGCAGGTTATTTTACATGTAGTGTGTTTCACTTAGGTGAAGTGTCCAGTGCTGTGTGTGCTCAGCAAACCCTTTCATGAATGTGACTGGCCTCTGCAGTGCTGGCCGCAGTCTGAGGATGTCAGCAGCCCCTCCCTCTGGTCACTCCTACTTCTCCCTCGGGACCAGAGGCTTGGTTGGTTGTTTTTACTCTACGGTCTCTGCTTCATTGTGGACTTGGCCGCTCAGATCATGCTCTCCAGCCTCTGGTCAGTTCAGAGCATGGACTTTATCAGCAGCACCAGAGAGTTGGTCACCTGGTGTTGTCCAACTTCAATGGCGTGGGCACATCTGTCACCGTTTCCACTCTGACTGTGGCCACCCTGTGTCACTGTGGGCCAGCAAAGATGTGATCCAGGCTCTCTTGGGGTGGGTGCCAAACCAATGAGAGCCAGTTCTTATTTTTCCAAATAGCCCAGTGAACTTGGGAGCATCCGAGGTTGTGGTCAATATCTGTTTCTAAAGACTGAGCTCCCAGTCCTGGCTGTCACTTGACTTACCCTCCTACCTGTGGGCTCTGGAGCGCCTAAGAGGTCATTCAGGACGCCGCACTGAGCACCTTCTGAGCCCCAGCACCTTGCCTGGCTCTGCAAGTTCACACCTGGTTAGCCCCTGGGACAGCTGCATGGGGTGGAGGTGCTGCCAGCACATTTCACAGAGGAGGAACTGGCCAGAGAGCTGGATCACCATGTGGCAGACAGTCAGGGATGTCTGAGCCGGCCCGGGGACCTCTCAGATGCCCGTGAGACCCCGCCCAGGGCTGAGCCTGCAGTAGGACATTGCTGGTTTCCATTGTCGTTGTAACCCGAGTTCCATCTCACTCTGGTTCGGAGGCTTCCTTGGGTTGAAATAAACTCTTCATTTAAAGTGTAACACACAACCACACTTTATGGGGGCAAGACATGATTGCAAGAGGGACTTTACCTAACAATTGCAATCAGTGTAACCTGGCTTATTGTACCCTCAATGAATCCCCAACAATAAAAAAAAAAAAAAGAAATAAACTCTTCATGGTTTTAAGTGTTTCGTGTCTTGTACTCCCCTCTTCCTGCTGTCACACAGAATGGGAACAAAAGAAGATATTCCAGCCCCTTGCCAGTTGAGGTGGGTTGGATCTTAGTGCAAATCCAAGTAAGGTGGTTGCAGGTGCCAGAGGGAGGGCTACTCCTCAGAGAGCACTCAGAGGCCCTGGCTGGGTCTGTGTGTGCATGGGCAGCCTGCTTTTAGTACATCCATAGCTCCTAGGTTTTTGAGGAGTTGGGGTGCCTGATGCCTCTTCCCAGTGGGCTCTTACATCATGCGCTCCCGTCCACCATTGGGAGAGTTGGGGTCTTTAGAATTTTTTTTTTTTTTTGAGACAGAGTCTCACTTTGTCGCCCTTGGTGGAGTGCCATGGCGTCACAGCTCACAGCAATCTTAACCTTTCGGGCTTAAGCAATTCTCTTGCCTCAGCCTCCCAAGAAGCTGGGACCACAGGCGCATGCCACAACGCCCGGCTATTTTTTGGTTGCAGTTGTTTAGCTGGCCTGGGCCGGGTTCGAACCTGCCACCCTCGGTATATGCAGCTAGCACCATAACTACTGTGCTACGGGTGCCAAGCTGGGAGAGTTTGAGTCTTTATAATGAGTCATCTTTCTGTCTAAAACTATTCAAGTTGTTTTTATTTATTTATTTTTTTTTGAGATAGAGTCTCACTATGTCAACCTCGGTAGAGTGCTATGACGTCACAGCTCACAGCAACCTCAAACTCTTGGGCTTAAGCAATTCTCTTGCCTCAGTCTCCCAAGTAGCTGGGACTACAGGCGCCCGCCACAATGCCTGGCTATTTTTTGGTTGCTGTTGTCATTGTTTAGCTGGCCCGGGCCAGGCTCGAACCTGCCACCTTCAGTGTATGTGGCCGGCACCCTGTTCACTGAGCCACAGGTGCCGAGCCTCAAGTTGTTTTTAATAAACAGCTGCATGATTTGTGTGTGTTTATTTTGGTAGCCTTATTAAAGTCTTCTTTAATTATTACAGCCTTTCATTGACCCTCTTTGATTTTCCTTCCATATCATTGGCAAAGAGTGATGGTTTTGCCCTTAGATCGCCTGTCTAATGGCAAGTGCTGGCCCTGAAGGAACAGTCTTCTGCCCTGGGGCATCATTGCCTCGCTCCTGGCCTTGGGAGGTGCCTTCAGTTCACATCAATGTGGTCTAGAATGACAGGCTCTGGGCGGAAGACCCAGCAAGAGATCTTGCTTGGTGGTGGGGACAAGCATGTTCCAGTGGCTCTGCCAGTGGTCGGAGATGCCCCCAGAGCCTTCTCACCTGGGCATGCAGAGGGAGAGAACCTTCTCACTGGGCCTGCAGAGGGAGAGAACCTTCTCACTGGGCCTGCAGAGGGAGAGAACCTTCTCAGCCTGGGCCTGCAGAGCAACAGAACCTTCTCAGCCTGGGCCTGCAGAGGGACAGAACCTTCTCAGCCTGGGCCTGCAGAGGGAGAGAACCTTCTCAGCCTGGGCCTGCAGAGGGAGAGAACCTTCTCAGCCTGGGCCTGCAGAGGGAGAGAACCTTCTCAGCCTGGGCCTGCAGAGGGAGAGAACCTTCTCAGCCTGGGCCTGCAGAGGGACAGAACCTTCTCAGCCTGGGCCTGCAGAGGGAGAGAACCTTCTCAGCCTGGGCCTGCAGAGGGAGAGAACCTTCTCAGCCTGGGCCTGCAGAGGGAGAGAACCTTCTCACCTGGGCCTGCAGAGGGAGAGAACCTTCTCACTGGGCCTGCAGAGGGAGAGAACCTTCTCAGCCTGGGCCTGCAGAGGGAGAGAACCTTCTCAGCCTGGGCCTGCAGAGGGACAGAACCTTCTCAGCCTGGGCCTGCAGAGGGAGAGAACCTTCTCAGCCTGGGCCTGCAGAGGGAGAGAACCTTCTCAGCCTGGGCCTGCAGAGGGAGAGAACCTTCTCACCTGGGCCTGCAGAGGGAGAGAACCTTCTCACTGGGCCTGCAGAGGGAGAGAACCTTCTCAGCCTGGGCCTGCAGAGGGAGAGAACCTTCTCAGCCTGGGCCTGCAGAGGGAGAGAACCTTCTCAGCCTGGGCCTGCAGAGGGAGAGAACCTTCTCAGCCTGGGCCTGCAGAGGGACAGAACCTTCTCAGCCTGGGCCTGCAGAGGGAGAGAACCTTCTCAGCCTGGGCCTGCAGAGGGAGAGAACCTTCTCAGCCTGGGCCTGCAGAGGGACAGAACCTTCTCAGCCTGGGCCTGCAGAGGGAGAGAACCTTCTCACTGGGCCTGCAGAGGGAGAGAACCTTCTCAGCCTGGGCCTGCAGAGGGAGAGAACCTTCTCAGCCTGGGCCTGCAGAGGAACAGAACTTTCTCAGCCTGGGCCTGCAGAGGGACAGAACCTTCTCAGCCTGGGCCTGCAGAGGGAGAGAACCTTCTCACTGGGCCTGCAGAGGGAGAGAACCTTCTCACCTGGGCCTGCAGAGGGAGAGAACCTTCTCACCTGGGCCTGCAGAGGGAGAGAACCTTCTCACTGGGCCTGCAGAGGGAGAGAACCTTCTCAGCCTGGGCCTGCAGAGGGACAGAACCTTCTCAGCCTGGGCCTGCAGAGGGAGAGAACCTTCTCAGCCTGGGCCTGCAGAGGGACAGAACCTTCTCAGCCTGGGCCTGCAGAGGGAGAGAACCTTCTCAGCCTGGGCCTGCAGAGGGAGAGAACCTTCTCACTGGGCCTGCAGAGGGAGAGAACCTTCTCACCTGGGCCTGCAGAGGGACAGAACCTTCTCAGCCTGGGCCTGCAGAGGGAGAGAACCTTCTCAGCCTGGGCCTGCAGAGGGACAGAACCTTCTCAGCCTGGGCCTGCAGAGGGACAGAACCTTCTCAGCCTGGGCCTGCAGAGGGACAGAACCTTCTCAGCCTGGGCCTGCAGAGGGAGAGAACCTTCTCACTGGGCCTGCAGAGGGAGAGAACCTTCTCACCTGGGCCTGCAGAGGGACAGAACCTTCTCAGCCTGGGCCTGCAGAGGGAGAGAACCTTCTCAGCCTGGGCCTGCAGAGGGACAGAACCTTCTCAGCCTGGGCCTGCAGAGGGACAGAACCTTCTCAGCCTGGGCCTGCAGAGGGAGAGAACCTTCTCACTGGGCCTGCAGAGGGAGAGAACCTTCTCACCTGGGCCTGCAGAGGGACAGAACCTTCTCAGCCTGGGCCTGCAGAGGGAGAGAACCTTCTCAGCCTGGGCCTGCAGAGGGACAGAACCTTCTCAGCCTGGGCCTGCAGAGGGACAGAACCTTCTCAGCCTGGGCCTGCAGAGGGACAGAACCTTCTCAGCCTGGGCCTGCAGAGGGACAGAACCTTCTCAGCCTGGGCCTGCAGAGGGACAGAACCTTCTCAGCCTGGGCCTGCAGAGGGACAGAACCTTCTCAGCCTGGGCCTGCAGAGGGAGAGAACCTTCTCACTGGGCCTGCAGAGGGACAGAACCTTCTCAGCCTGGGCCTGCAGAGGGAGAGAACCTTCTCAGCCTGGGCCTGCAGAGGGAGAGAACCTTCTCAGCCTGGGCCTGCAGAGGGAGAGAACCTTCTCAGCCTGGGCCTGCAGAGGGAGAGAACCTTCTCAGCCTGGGCCTGCAGAGGGAGAGAACCTTCTCAGCCTGGGCCTTCAGAGGGAGAGAACCTTCTCAGCCTGGGCCTGCAGAGGGAGAGAACCTTCTCAGCCTGGGCCTTCAGAGGGAGAGAACCTTCTCAGCCTGGTGCAAGTGAGAGACAAGCTGCCTGCAGAAGGTGGGGTCAGCTTGGACGTTAGTATCTTGGGGTTGAGGTCTTTCTGTTGTGTCTAAAGTTCCCAGTCCTGGAGTGACGTTGGCTCTTTCTCATTATGGGATGTGCAGTTGAGGTGGAGCAGCCTTTGGGACTATCACTGTTGCGCTCCTCATGGTCACTTTTCTCCACCACTGCTCATACCACCAAGGACTTCAGGTAGATCTAGCCCCGGGTTGCCCACAGCAGGGAGTGTCATCCACCCTGCATTTATCAAGCACCTGACTACACCCAGCACAGTGCAGGAAGAGTACATGTGATCAGGGCCCATGTCCTTGTCACAAGCAGGTTCTATTGAATGTGACATCTCCCAGACTTCATGTGCAACGTGACCCACCCTGAACAGGGGCCCCCATCAGTAAAGTGCCCCAGGCCCAGGTCCACAGGAAGTCACGTAGTCTTCGCTTCCTTCCCTTGTGGGGTGGACCTTGTGGGCTTCCTGTCTAGCTTCTGACCCCTCCCTCCCTAACAAAGGCCTGGCTCTGTCCAGACGTGCCCAGTGACAGCCATGAGCCTTGGGAAGCTCAAGACTGGCCCATCTTGGCCCAAGCTTTTCCACACATTCCCTTTGACCCAGAGACTGGCTCAGTGATGGGGCAGGGTCCTTTGTATTGAGTCTTGAAGGTGGATGTTGGGGTGGGAGTGGCTTCTCGCTTTCACTAGACATTTTTGGCTGCTGAGAAGCATCTTGTTGCTTCAGCCACATGTCCCCCATGAGCCGAAGGCTGGAGCCAACCTCCAGGGAAGGCAGGGGCACAGCTGTGGGCATCAGACCACAGAGGATGCAGCACAGCTGCAGGCCACAGGCCCCTGGATGGCCTTGGCAGACACAGCCCTTCCCCTCTGGCTTATGGTTCTAGGGCAGGATACAGAGACGGCGACATCCTGGGATAAGGTGGAAGCATCTAGAGCAGCCTGTGCTGCGTCCTCGCTCTTGAGACGGTCTTTACAACGCTGTGCTCAGGCCCAGCGGGGCTGGGGTATAGCACCAGGGTGGAATGCTTCCAGGGTCTCTCAGCACCATGTGAACAGCTGTCCTGCCCCTCGGAAGCCCAGTGGAAATCCTGGGCTTCCACTGTCCCTGCTTTCTGGGCAGCACAGTTGCTTTGCCTGACGGTGAGGGTGCTCCATGACACTGCACTTGACCTAGGACCCTTGCAGGTGTGGGAGGCCACCTCCTCAGCACTCAAGGCACTATGGGCTAGCCTTGTTGGACTCCACATGTGGATCCCCGCACTTGACTCCACATGGTTGGGGACTGATTGGCTCCACAGGCCCCTGCCGACAAGCCCAGTTGAATGGCTCCTATGGAACCCTGCCCCAGAGACATCTCTTCCCCGGGGAGATGAAAGATGTCTGTGGTTTGGGGGCCCCTATGCAGCTCCGTGCCACCCACCGTCCCAGGGCTATCTCTGGTTTGCCTGTGCATTCCACTCTGGCCACTTGCTGTCACTGCAACTCACATCAGAGGATTTCCCCTGGGCTCCGGGCTTTGATGCTGGATCCAGGAGGTCAGTGTGGCTGTTGAGAACCCAGAGCTTCCAGGAATGCCCCACTGCCCCATTCCCATGCCAGTGGGAGGACTGACCCCAGACTGTCTAGCAGCAGCTGCCCAGGACCAGGAAGTGACCCCATTTGCTCTGAGATCCCCAGAGGAAGCTGCTTCCAGCTCTGCGGTGGACAGGGGAGCCCAGACTGGGGAGGGAAGGGAGAGCATGAAGCCACCGAAGGGCCATCGCACACTTGCTCTGAGACACACTCCCTGTGCAGCTTGGGCCTCAGCCATGGGCTCTTCATGCGGTGAAGTTTGGTTCACCAGCCCCATTCGAATTCTCTCAGGCCAGGAGGCAACACTTTGTGGAACCAACTGCTTTGCAACAGAAGATCTTGTAGTCTTGCGGGCCCGAGTACATGGGGTTTGAAAACAGAATTAAGAACACAGCATCCCCACTGGGGTTTGTTCAAAGGTGTGTTATTTCAGTTTGCAAAAGTCTTTGGCATCTCTTGAAATTCTTCATCTTTTTTCTGGAGCAAGGCTTCTAAAAAATATATAGTTAGTAACATTTTCCTGTGTAGTCATCCTTCAAGACCCTGGTCAAACACCTTTCTATCAGTCCCTGGGAGGTCGTATGACAGCATCTGACAGGGATAGGCTCCGGAGTTAGGCCCATGTTCGAATCCTAACTTGGTCACTTGCTGTGAGACCTTGGGCACATTTCTCAACCTTTGTTGATTTGTTTCCACCTTTATGAAAAGACTGGCCTGTCAGGGCCGTGGGGGTGCACTACAGCTTGGATGTCTGTCCTCTCAAGTCTCTTGTGGAAACTTGACCCCCAGTGTTGGAGCTGGGGGCTTACCGCGAGGTATTGGGTCAGGGGGTGTCTCGTATGAGCAGATTAGTGCCCTCCCATAGGGCACACACACTCTCTCTCTCTCTCTCTCAGTCTGTGACTGAGCTCTGCACACACCCTTCACCTTCACCAGAAGCCCAGTGACACTAGGCTCTCTGAACGTCCATGGGCCACAAAAAGAGCTTTTCTTTAGGAATGACCCTCTCTCAGATGTTCCTTTATAGAAACACAAAAAGGATTGAGAGTTTGGGGCCTGGGGCCCACGACTTGGATCTCAGGGGTTGAGCCCAGGACTCTGCACCTTGGGCATCCTGCACCTTGGGCAGTTCTGATACACACTCTCAAGACCAGGCCAAGTTACCGGGCCTGGATTCTGGGGAGAAAACAGAGTGGTCAATGGCCCTGGGGATGGAGGGGCCACTCTGTGGCCCTTACAAAGATGCCAATACGGTGGGTGCAAGATCCCACCCTGTGCTCCGAGCCCTTGCCGCTATGTCCCCGAGGCAGGCTGCTCTCACACCACCCCCATCCTCCCTCCTCTTCATGGGTCTTTTCCAGGATCAAGAGAGGGCATGAGGCATAGGATGAGCTTCATGGCTGGCTGCAAGTGGCTCTTCACCAATCCTGGGTCTGCACAGAGGCCTGGCCTGTGCAGGGCCCTGGCACATGATCTTTATAGGGACGTCCCTCCACACCGGGCCATCTGGGCCTTTCCAACCCCAGAAGAGCTGCCGGGCCCCCTCCCCTGAGCACCTGGCCCCCCTCTGCACCTGCCCCGCACTCCCCCTACCCCAGCCAGCAGCTTCTGTGTGGGTGTGGACATGGCATTGGAAGCAAGATTTACTTCCCGCCTGACCCATCACTGCCCCTGCCCAGCAATGGCGGAAGGAATTGCCTGGGAACCAGGCTGCCGTGACAGCCCCCATCTGCTGGACAACACCGACTGATTTGTGGTCAATCTTCCCACCAGTCTGAAAGCTCGTAGGGGTCAGGGACCAGGTCTGAATCATCTGTGTCTTCAGCTCCCAGCAAAGGGCCACACACAGAGAAAGTGCTCAGCAGCACTAAAGGGCCAGCTGGCCGGCCGGGCGGATGGAGGGATGAACAAAGAAGTGAGTAAACGAAGAAATGGACTAATGAGTTAATAAAGGAATGCTTTGGGTCTAGATGGTGCAAGGGAAGGAGGACCATTTTGGCCACTGTGGCTAGTGCTGGCAGGTGTGGTTCCATCACCCCACCAGGGGCTGTGCCCTCTCAATGTAGGGCTCACTAGTGGGCTGTACTGTCTCATGTGAGGCGTGGGCTCTCCCGTCTCCACCCTCTAGGCTGGTGCTGCCCTCAACACCAATCACCCTCCTCCCTGTGGTGCCAGCTCCTCCACCCCAGCAGCTCTGGTTGCACAGGGGCCGGGGGCTGTGTGTGATGGGGCTGCCCGACAGAGACAGGATATCTCCTTGCTGCCCGTCACAGGATGCCCATGACGTGCTCAGTGGAGGTCCCTGGGGAGTAAAAGGTGGACACTTCCTCCCGCTGAGGGTGGATGGGGCCACATCTCCTGACGTAGGGCATGTGAACAGCTGCAAAACTCGAGCTAGAGTAGGACAGGATGAGCCCATGAAAATGCTACGTTTCCTCCTGCAACGTCATTGCATTCAAATTCTTTAAAAGCCATCACGAGGGGTTGGTGGGGGGGGAAGCACAAAGCCACTGATACCTTCTTGTCCTTTTTTTTTTTTTTTTTTTTAAACTAGGCCTCACTCTGGCCCCCAGACTACAGTGCCATGACCTCAGCTTAGCTCACAGCAACCTTAAACTCCTAGACTCAAGTGATCCTCCTGCCTCAGCCTCCCAAGTAGCTGGGACTACAGGTGCTGCCACAACTCCTGCCTAGTTTTTCTATTTTTAGTGGAGATGAGGTCTCGCTCTTGCTCAGGCTGGTCTCGAACTCCTGAGCTCAAGCAATCTACCCATCTCATTCTCCCAGATGGCTAGGATTACAGACGTGAGCCACTGTGCTCAGCTGATTTCCTGTCTTAATAAATGGACACTCTTTCTAGAGTTACTCATTTGCCTGTTACAACAACTGAGGGTTTTTCTAAGGCATGCATTTATAATGCCATCCAGAAAATCGAGTCTGAAGTGTCAGAATACCAAAAAAACACTGAATACAGACCCTGAAGCTGCCAGGGACTCCCAGGAAAGGTACGGGAAGTGGGTTTTCCCTGGAGGTGAGGAGAGAAACGCAAGTGGATTCCTCTGGACGCCTCCAGAAGTGAGGTCAGTGTGGAGAAAGCACATCCAGGGCAAGGGACACCCCTGGGTTTCTCCTGGAGGGGAAGAGGTTGACAGAAAAGACCTTACCAGTCCCAGGGCCCCTCAGAACACCAAGCTTCTCATGTCCTTTCCCAGAACAATGACCACACAAGGTCATTGAGTTTTGTGCCCTCCCCAAATCTGTATGTCGAAACCCTCTAGGACTTAGAGACAGGGCTTTTTAAGAGGTCGTTACAGTGGGCCTTAACCCAGCATGCCTGTTGTCCTCACAAGAAGAGGAAATTAATACACAGACACCCACAGAGGGACGACCATGTGAGGACACAGTGGGGACAGCCGTCGGCAAGCCCAGGGCAGAGGCCCCAGGAGAAAGCTGCTCCACCCACACCGTGATCTCAGGCAGAGAAAACAACTGCCCACTGTTGAGGCCCCCAGTATGTGGACCCCTGTGATGGTGGCCCCCCTACCCCCAGCAGGCTGATAATGCCCAATCATTCATTCCTTCTGGGATATTTGTGAGCCCAGAGGGACCAGATGGTGCTCCTCATTTCAGATGAAGATACTGAGCCTGAGAGAGGTTTGGTGACAGTGGGGCATATCACTCCCACAGGCCAGATTCCAGCTTCTGGTCTAGGCTGCCACTGCCCAGAAGAAGAGGCTGAGGTCATAAGAGGACATGTGACATCCAGGGAAACTTGCCGTGTGGATGGTGCAGGGCCACCTGGGGAAGCTGGGGGAGGCATGTGAGCCTGGCCCTGAGGATGGGGAGGTGCTGGGACCTGACAGCTCCTGGCCATCTCACTTTCTCTCCCACCAGCCTGGGGGACGGGCTGCCCCTCCCTCCAGTGAGCACGTGGCTCTAACCAATTAGGCAGCACAGCCAGGGGCTGGGATGCAAACTCAAGTTCACCAGGCTCCATAGTGCACTGACCTGCCGCTGGAGTGAAACCGCAAGCACTTTGTAAGTTCCGGATGCTCTTGTTCTCATCATGTAATATAACTGCTTCACAGGGGAAGTGTGACCTCCATTTTCCAGATGAGGAGACTGATATTCAGAGAGCCCGAGTGACCAGCCTGCAGTCCCTTCACTGTCTCTATCTGGTCTCTTCTCCAAACCACGGCCAGTGACCTCAGGGAGAAGCCCCCAGAGGACTGGGAACGAGTCGGGGAGTGGTGTTCCAATGCCGACATTCCCTGAGTAGAAAGGAGGTGCCGTGATCCCTGGTGGTAGAAAAAACAAAAGTCACGGGGCATGGAGTGATTCGGCGCCTGTGTTCTGTCTGGATGTTCTGCAGCAAACTCTTCCTTCTGGAAGGTTCCCCCTCCACTGTCTCAAAGGCACTGCTAGACTGGGCTGAAGTTCATGGAGACACCCAGGGAATAAATGCCATGTGCCACAGAACAAGAGTCTGGTGGTTCTTTCTGAGTATGTGGGGCAGATAGGATGTTGAAGATTCAGTCTGAGGACCCCTTACCAGCACTGTCAAGACACAGGCCAGGGTGTGCCAGCTGGTTCTGTGGTTAAGAGTCTAACCCTGACCCTAACCCTACCCCTGTCACAGAAAGGCATGGAGTGGGGAGGCATCTTGGTAGGGCCTTCAGCTGAGGCCCTGCCTCAGTTTCTCCATCTTGGGCCTTGACGAGGAGGAAAAGGAGGAAAAGGAAGAGGAGGACACAGATCTGGGGGCAATGCTCCCCAAACCCACCCATGGTGTCCCACCCCACGTCTGCCTGGCTGACATGCCAGGGGGACAGGCTGTTCAGAAAGCTGTAACACTGGCCCAAGCCAGCGGACAAGAGTCCTTTGTGGGGACAGCCAGGAGGCAGGCAGCTTCCTGCCCAGCTGCTGGCAGTAGACACGCGTCTGGTCTGTGTTTGCTCACTGTCTTCCTGAAGCCAGGCTGGGAAAGATCCTCCACGGCCCAGCCCCTGGGGAGTGACTTCCTTTCCCTGCTGCCTCTAACACCAGGGTCGTTTCCACACACCCCAGTCCCCACCTGGGTACCAGGCTTTCCTGGGGTGACCTTGAAGCTCTGGAATGATAGCTCCAAAGGAATGAGAGGGCAGTGGCAGCCAAATCCACCAGTGCCTCTCCCTCCTCCCCAACCCCTCCGCCACCTCCACAGCTCCTCCTCATCTCCCCCAGGACCCCCTCCACCTCCTTATCACCACCACAGTTGCTTAGTATTTTCCAAATCTAGCAGAGCTGCCACATTTGAACACAAGATGGCCATGAGAGACGACTTATGTGCATGACTCCCCTGGATTGGGCAGTGTCCAGCCTGCACAGCTACACTCAGCAATGCTTGTCCTCCAGCCTAGGTGGTCTCTGTAATAGCCTGCAAGGAAGACAAATGGTCCCCCCTCAGGTGGGTGACCAGGTCTGCCTGCAGTCCAGGAACCTCCTTATTCCCTCTGGGCCTCTGACCTCCCAAAACACACCACTTGGAGGGGCACTGGAAGCATTTCTTGTGCCAAAGCTCATCAGGCTCCATTTCCAAACTCACAGTGGTTCCTGGGGCTCCAGGGATTGTCCCGTCATCAAGACTGTCTATCCAGCCTGTGGCCTCGGAGGATGTGTGGCCTGCTGCCGAGCCATGGAGGCTGGTCCACCCCAGATGGGTAGGCTCTCTCCACCCCTAATCACGGAGATCTCAGTGGGTGCAGAGCATCCTGTGAGGTCATGGCCATCCAGTGAGTCAGGCCTTGTCTCGGGAGGTGTGTGGGGAGTCAGTGGGCCTAGCTGCTGAGAAAGCCCAGGCCTCCCGTGCCAAGGTCCTGGGAAGAGAGGCCTCCTGGCAAACTCTCACAACACATGCTGGCAAATTCCACGGCCTCCTACCAGGCAGCCCATTAACCACTTCGGCTACCATCACACTGTGTGTCTGGAGCTGGGCTGTGTGAGGAGATTCTTGTGAACATCAGCTGTATGTGGAGACTGTGCCAGGCTCCTGGCTATATGACTTAGGGAATCCCAGCCCCTCCACTGCACTGAGTTGACTCAGTGGTCACATGACCCCTGTAGGTCACAGTGTAAATGTGGGGCCCATCAGCACAGCAGGAGTAGGGGGATGTATAGGGACTGAGCCGGGAGAAAAGGTCTGGGCAAGTCCCAAGCTGAGAGGTGGTGGTCAGTGCAGGGGGACTTGGGCCTCACTCTCCTCGCCAGCCTGAGAGCCCAGTGGGGGAAGGCAGGTGTATCATACCCTGAGGAGCCCTGAGAGGCAGACCGAGGGCCACACGGGCAGGACAAGGGAGTGAGTGCCATTTCTTAGGGCCTCTTACAGCAACTTTTAGAAGTTAATTAAGCAATGGTGAGCATTCAGTCACACCGGCTGTGCAGTGCCATCCTCCCTATCTCCTCCTCCCTCCAGGTGCTCTCCCGTTCTGATGGGTCACTCCTCTTCTCTGACTGCACGGCTTGCCTCCCCCCACCCACTTCCACTCAGACCGCAGCCCTCTCCTCCCCTCCCCTTCCTTCCTCCCCATGGGGCAGCAACCCCCTCCACTCCCCTTCCCTCCATCTCCCCAACTTTGATTCATCTTTCCACAGTGCAGCCAGAGGGCTTTTGCCAAACACAAACCTGAGCTCATCTCTCCCATAGAGTCTTCCAAGGCTCCCACTGGCCTCAGACCCCTAGCCCAACTCCTGACTATTAGGCCCTTTCACAACCCCAGACCATTGTAGGCATCATTCCCCCTGTCTGACATGCCTTCCCTCCAGACCCCCAGTGAACTGCCCTCACCATCCTGCCCCCCCACCCCCCAGGTATCTCCCTCCAACTTGCCTCCTCTGTGCTCCCAGCACCTGACTCTGGGCCCGGTTCATGGTTGCTGCTTCATAAACAGCAGCAGGCCCAGAAGCTCTGGCTGGCTCAGGCCCCCAGTGACGCGCCTCACCTTTGCACCAACCTTCCACCATGGTGGGTAGAACCTATTTCCCAGCTAAAACTCCTCACTGATTGCAACAGAAATCTTAGTCTGGACAAGGCAGTCATCTCAGGCCCACCCTCCCATACACAGCTTCCCGCCTCAGGGCCAGCTTTGTGGACCGAGCTGCAGGGAGCTTGCAGCAGGTCTTCTCTGTGTGGGGTGGGAGGTTGAGGTGCTCGGCTCCCCGTTCCCTTCTGTGCTGCGGCAGAACTGTGTCCCCCCAAATCCACATATTGGGTCCTAACCCCAGGACCTCAGGCGGGTGGGTCTGTGTTTGGAGACAGGCCCCTTATGGGGGGCATTAAGGGAAATGGGTCATTAGGGTGGGCCCTGATCCAGTGTGACTGGTGTCTTATAAGAAGGGAGAGTAGAACTCAGATATGACAGAGGGATGACCAGGTGAGGACACAGGGAGAGGGCAACTACTACCAGCCAAGGGGAGAAGACTCAGGAGAAACCAGCCCTGCCTGCTCCGGGATCTTTTTTTTTTCTTTTTGAGACAGAGACTCAAGCTGTCACCCTCGGTAGAGTGCCGTGGCATGGCTCACAGCAACCTCCAAGTCTTGGGCTTAAGTGATCCTCTTGCCTCAGTTTTTCTATTTTTAGTAGAGACAGGGTCTCACTTTTGCTCAGGCTGATCTTGAACTCATAAGCTCAATCAATCCACCTGCCTCAGCCTCCCAGAGTACTAGGATTTCAGGCGTGAGCCACTGCCTCCAGCCTCAACTCCTCGCTCTTTGATTTCTAGCCTCCAGACTATAAGAAATAAATGCCTGTTGCCTAAGTCACCAGCCCCAGGCCCCGTGCTGACGATACACTGTGCTGCCCAGGTCTGGGAATGAGGTGTTATCAGAGTTTGGGGGGTGGGGTTTCTGGGGGAGTTTTAGGGTCACAGGCAGGTAGGTTTCACCCACCTACCTGCCGGAAAGGTGAAGCCTGTTTTAAGACAGTGGGGAGTCCTCTGGCTGCTGTGCACTGAGACTTCTCGTTCGGTGGGATAAACACCCACCCATTTAGGCCATTTCTCGGTAGGGTTTCTTTTCTTTCTTTTTTTTTTTTGAGACGGAATCTCAAGCTGTAGCCCTGGGTAGAGTGCCATGGCATCACAGCTCTCAGCAATCTCCAATTCTTGGGCTTAAGCAATTCTCTTGCCTTAGCCTCCCAAGTAGCTGGGACTACAGGCACCCGCCACAACGCTGGGCTAATTTTTTATTGCAGTTGTCATTGTTGTTTAGCAGGCCCCGGCCGGGTTCAAACCCGCCAGCCTCAGTGTATGTGGCTGGTGCCCTACCCACTGAGCTACGGGCACTGCCCTGGGGTTTCTTTTCCTCCAGCAGAACGCATTCCTGCTGAGAAACACACCCCGGTCTTGGTGCACGTTTTCCTTTCTGAAGCGCCCCTGCCCCTGTGAGCCCCCCTCCATCCCCCGAGAGGGACAGCTTCTTCATGTCCACATTTAATTTGCAGACCCTCAGCCACAGAGGCCTCAGAACCCAGAAAGCAGTCTGTGACCAGGCAGGCCCTCCTACTTCTGGCCTGTAGTTGGCAACCACTTCAGCCAAGCTGACGTGTTTGTGCTCACTGCTTGGAGAGGACAGCTCTGCCAAGCCCAGCTGTGACCTCCATCCTGCCTTGCCTCACTGTTTCTGTGATTTGCCCTGTGTGTTGGAGAACGCTTGTACTGTTGCGCTTGTGTTGGCAGGAGGACACTGGATGCCTAGACCCAGTTCCTCAAGGTTAGGGGAGAGGTCCTGGCCCTTTCTGGGCCTCAGTTTCCCCATTTGCAAAATTGCGGGAGAGACAGATCTCCAAAGGCCCCTTTAGCTCTGCCAGTAAAGGCGGTGTGGAGATGTGCTGGTTGAGCAGCCCCTGGGCACTGCTGCAGGTTGGGTGGTCCCTGGGCCGGGTTCCCAGAGGCCTGGAGATCCTCCTTTCTCACCCTCGCCATCCATCTGTGTCAGGTGTTCAGAGTCTTTCCACTTAAGACTTTTTAATCTCAAGCTTATGTTGAGTCCCATGTCCTCCCCTGTGCTCCAGGCCAGCTTGAGCTGAGACTGACTGCCAGCTGTGGAGGGATGGGGGTAGGATTCAAGGCCTGTGTGTAAGGGGCATCCTGCGATTTCACCAGCAGCTGCCCCTGCTTCTGCAGCAAACTCTGCTGCTATCCTCAAAGCCCTCTGTGTGGGGGACATGTACTGGGGTTTTGGGGGGATAAGAACCCCACAGGGCCTCGACACCCCCACAGCCCCAGCATGGGAGGTCTGGCTGCTCCCATTCCTCAGCTATCCTGCACTGCAGGGTCTTCTCTCCCAGGCCTCAGCAGACAGCACAGGCCAGCTGCTTCTGTTCTGATTCTTGACCCACAGAAACTCGTCAGGTTAGGGTGACACCCCAATCACAAGCTTTTTCTCTAGCCTCTGCTCCTGGCCCAAGCGGAGACAAGGCCTGAGAACTTCCAGCAGCTCTCGTGGAGGACAGGGCAGGACGGACCATGCAGGGAACCCACAGCACAGAGCCCCAACTACCCCACCCATTCCTCGAGGAACAGTACACACCGAAAGGTGCCCCCAGCTGTCCAGTTCGGTCCCCCGTCACATCCCACACAGGCTGTGAGCCAGAGGCTGGGACCCCCGCTCTTGTTTCCTGTTCTGTTCTACCCCAGGGGACCACCCATGGCATAGACTAATTTTGCCTGTTTCCATCTTTGTACATGTGGAAACATACTTTCACTGAGCCCTGGTCGGGTGTAACTCCTGCCGTGGGGTTTCCCGTTGTGTGGACTCAGGCAGTGAGCTTACTCCTCTCCTGGGGACAGCAGCTGGGCTGTGCCCCGTTTGGGCTGCAAGCAGAATTGCTCCCATCATCTCACACAGGTCTCACCTGCTGGGCCTCTGATCTGCACGTGGGGAGCAGAGCCTCACAACTGTCTTCCAGAGACAGTGTCCCACCTCTGGCTCCTGTGGCTCCACCCTGGGCTCCCCTGCCCCACACCTCACCAGCATGTCCCAGCCTTCTCACTGTGACCCACCTGACGGGCATGCAGAGGGACTTCATTGTGGTTGGAACTGGATCTTCCAATGGCTGATGAAACAGAGCCTCTTTCCTACTTGATCGATCAGCCATCAGATTCTTTCTTTTGAAAAATTCCCCCTTTCCTATTTGAGTCAGGGCAGCTTGGGTCCAGGCCCACACCTTTCCCTGCCCCAGGAGGGCAGGGGTGTTGAGGAGGATTCTGATTCAAGAAGAACAACCTTAGTCTGAGCACTCACCCCCCAGCCCACCCATACTCCCCTGGAGCCCCAGTCCAGCCACATGGCGGGAGCAGCACGCCATGCATTGGACTGAACTGTCCTCCTTGCCCCAGAGCTTTGGGTGACCTTTCCCATCTATGCCTCAGTTTCCCCATCTACCAAAACGAGAGTTTGAACTCATGAGCCTTACAACTGAGATCATTTGTCTCAGTGAAAGCTTCGCTTTAAAAATCACAAAACAGGTGGTGCCTGTGGTTCAACGGAGTAGGGCACCAGCCTCATATGCCGAAGGTGGTGAGTTCAAACCCAGCCCCGGCCAAAAACTGCAAAAAAAAAAAAAAAAGCTCAAAAATCACAAAACAACATAAATGCATTGTATAAACTGCAAAATCAAGGAAATAATCACCAGAGTCCCCCTCACCAGAGCCCGCCCTTCACCCGCAAACCCCAGCTGCCATCATTTGGAGGGGCAGGCATGGCAGACCTTTTCCTGGAGTGACCTTCTGGACATAATTGTAGTCCTGTAGTCAAATAATTTTTCCTCTTGTTTCTTCCTTGGACATTTGATTGATACCATGTGGCACTCCATGGGTCTTGTTAAATAGCCACGTTAACAATCCACGGAATGAGCCTGCACACAGCCATGTTCCTGCAGCTGAAAATAAAGCCACTTTCTCATTCTCACAGTGACACACGGAACAGCAAGGGTGCGGCCTTTCCCCCACATTCTTGGAGTTATTTCCTTAGGATTCACTCCCAGAAACAGCATTCCCGGGTTTCGGTTCGTGAACAGTGTGTTTGTAATGACTGATACCAATTTGCTTTTCAAACCTGTTATCCCAATTTATAAAGTCAACTGCATATCACAGGGACTTGGCCAGCTCGGTCCCGCCCCTCAGCACCAGGCATTGCTATTTCAGAATCTCTTAATTTAATAGGTGGAAAGAGAAGCCCCCTGGTTCTGATCTGCATGTGTGTTTCCTGAGAGGGGTGCAACTCTTCAGGAGCCGGGCTGAAAGGGGGCCTCGTCCTCTGCTCCCTCAGACTCTGCCCATCCCACCCCTGTGTGTCTGAGGGCAGAGTGGACAGAGAGTGCTGGGCAGGTGCCAGAACCATGGCTTCTAATCTCCCCCAGACAACAGCAGTCGGGTTGCAAAGGACCAGAGCTTGTCCTCCCGCTTCTGCCATAGCTTGTGACATTCTGGGAAGGGCAAATTCTTGGGCCCCCAGCCAGACGCCCAGGGTCATCCTCAGTCCCTTAGGTACCTGGTGCTGTCAAGGATCCAAGGGCCAGTGTCCCATCTCACCTGGGTGGGGCTGCAGCCTCCAGCCAAGAGAGGGCCAGATGAGGAAACCAAAGAGCCTTCTGTGTGCCCTGGTCACCATGGGTGCAGGAAAAGGTCCATGAACTGGCCTTCTGGGTCCTCAGTCCAGTCTCCTAACCTTGCCCAGGTCCTCCTCTCCTCCTCCCCCTCCCATCCAGCCATCCCGTGCCCCTACACATACCCCAGGCCTCTGTCAGGGCCACCTCTGTGACATCCTGAGCCTCTACGCCAGGACCCATCACACCCTGCCTGGGAGCTGGGGGAGCCCTGAGACTCTTTACTCAGACACTTCAGCAGCCCTGTGCTCCCTGCACAGACCTCAGGACCCAGCTTGGATCCTTGACTGGGCTTTCCAGTCCTGAACCTTCCCCCGCGCCCTGCTGCCTCTTTCTCCTTTCCTGGGCTCAGTGCGAAAGGCACACGTCAGGGCTCCTGGCTACTACTCCAGGGCCCAGGCAAGGAATGCAAACTTGTGGCTCCTCGGGTTCCAAATCTGTAAACCAGGGCAGCATCCCTGCCTGGGCAGGGGGTGGTTCTTGCGAGAACTTGGGGAGATAACGGGCCCCGCTTAGACCCGTGTTCCTTAGATACCCCGTTTCCCTGAAAATAAGACATCCTCCGAAAATAAGACCTATTTACAGGAAAGATAAGATGTCCCCTGAAAATAAGACCTAGCGCATCTTTGGGAGCACACCTTAAAATAAGACACTGTCTGATTTTCGGGGAAATGGGGTAGTAACTGCTGCTTCCACTACTGCTATGCAGTAATCGGAGCAAGGTGGGAGGGCATGGTCTGGGGAAACTGAGAGCACTCAGGGCAGGTGGGGGTTTGGGGCAGAGATCCCAGGGTGGGACACTATAGCTGTGTCCTGTCCTGGGGCTCAGACAGGCAGGGGCCTGGGCTCCTATAAGAGTGTGGGGGACACACGGAATGAGCTGGGACTCAGGCCCCTCTGCCCAGTGGGGTGTGATCTGGTCTCCAAGAGAAGGAAGGAAGAGCTAGTACTGGCCCAAGCCTGAGGTCTACGGAGCCAGGCTGTCATTGCTGTGGCTGTGGTTCTGCTCCTGTGCCCTGGACAAGGCAGTTCGGCTCAGCTGTGTGTGGGATTGCTGTGACCAGCACCACAGGCAAGGATTATTCTAAAGCCCGGCTCTGAGTTTATAAGTATCAGAAGTTTCTCCAAAACATCCATTTTCTCTTGGTCTTGCAGCTGTTTTTCCTAAACACACACACACACACACACACACACACACACACACACACACGTGCACCAGAACCAAACAGAGCAACAAGCAGGATCTGGATGCTTCTGCTCACCCACTTCTCTTCAGTGGCCACGTGCCAGGCCACTGAGATATGTTAACAACGCCAGCAGCTGCTCTGGAACATCTCAGCTGAAAAGAGTAGCAGCCCTCCCTGGCTTAAACTCGCGATGGGAAGTGGCGAGTAATGTTCTCCCAGAATCCCATGGGCCCCTCCAAGGACAGAGGGCGGCTGGGCCTCCTGCTCAGAGCCTTCACATAGGCCATTCCCTCTGCCGCTAACACCATTCCTCTCATTGTCCATTCAACTTCTCCAGGAGCTGTTTCCAGACCAACCCTAACTCACACCCCAGCCCCCCAGGCCCTACCCTGACACCCCCATGCTTGCTTCTGTACCAGGGATGAGCTCTGGTGGGAGCAGGACCATGGCTCTGTATCCTTCTCAGGGTCTCCACAGCTATGTACATGACCAGGGTCCAGTTAATACTTATTGGACAAAAGCCTTGGTGGACTGGGTGCCCGTTAGCTCCTGGGGTACAACAGTGAATGGCAAACACCTGCTCTCCGCAGAGCCCAATGAACAGGTCATTGCCACGTCAGCATCTCCCTGCTCCCCGCCCTCAGAGCAGAGCACCCCTCTTTATACTCATTTTCCAGAGAGGGATGCTCAGAATTTAAATCAGGTCATGTGTCCATGTTTCCTTCAGCACCGTTTGGCACATGTCCCCCAAGCATCCACCTCCCTCTAGGCACCACCACAGGGAGGAACACAAAGAGCCCCGCCCTCGTGGAGCTCACGTTCCCGTGGGGAGAGCTGAGCAGACACACAGAAACTGAACGGTAACAAGTGTGTTGCAAAGAAAGCTGGGAGGGGCTCCAGGGACGGAAGAGATGGGGAGATGCCTGCGAGACCCATCTGCTGGCCATGGCTCAGGGCTGCAGAGGTGAGGAGAAGATTCTAGATCCTTTCGGAGGTGGAGCCTCTGGACTCACTGAAGGTTTGTGTGCAACCTGTGATGGAAGAAGAGAGACAGCTATTCCTGGCTGGAAGGACGGAGTGACAGTCCAGGATGGAGCCCCAGTACAGCCAGCTTCAGATGCACCTGCCTCCTGCCCCACTTCTGCTATTAAAGCCTTGTGACCAGGGACAAGTGCCTGAGGTCCCTGTGTCTCGGTGTTGACTCTACATGTGTGGGAGAATTGGCCACAGCCAGGCTGAGGTGCAATCATCACTGCTGTGCCTCCCAGAAGTTTCTCACTTGCTGGTCCCTGAGACAGCACTGGCCCACTCAGGCCATCCACCCAGCTCGAAGCCATCAGATACATGGGCTCCTGTCTGTGGCTTCCCTTGCCAGCAGGTCCCAGACCACGTCTGCAGCCCAGCCTATGAGCCTGCATCTGAGGACACCTCCACCTACGTGGTTCTTATATGTCTCTAGAGGCTGACTCCAGCCTGGGTCTGTTTGCCCTCCGGAGCCTGGCTGCTGAGTGGAGGCAGCACCTTTGTTTGCTGGCTGGGAGAGTGGACCTGTCACTGAGTCTCACAGTTCTCATTTGAGGTGACTCCCCAAGCGCGTGTGATTGAATCCCATATGAATCCCTTTATACCGAGTGCCCTGAACTGTAACCTGCTCTGGGAAACTGTTTAAATGCAGATTTGAATGCAGGATCTGGAGCATGACCAGTGATTGGCATTTCCAATAAGCTCTGGGGTGACACTGAAGCTGCCCCACTGTGGAAAGAGAGGTGATCAGTCTTAAAAGTGCCCAGCTCAGGGACAAGCACATGTCAAGCACCCTCAGCTATCCCTCTAGTTACCCAGGAGAACTGTCACTACCTGGGCATATAGGGGATAAGGCAGATTTTGGGATTCACAAACTGAACCCTGGGTCTCTGGCCTTGGGACTCAAAGGAACAAAGTGTTTGCAGCTGCCATTAGAATTGGTGAATTTGCCAATAAGTTGAAGGAAATTAGCCCAGAGCTCAAAGGACAGATGGGGCCTGGGATTGTGGTTCTGGCCTCTCCACAAGATCAAGGGGTTGTTTGTTCCTACGTGGGGGCAGACGGGCCAGAATGTTGTCTTTTTCTCAGAATACAAAGGAGTCTTGGCCTTCACTCCTGTCTGTGGCCTTTTAATAGGAAAATAAAAAGGTCAATGTTGTCTCGACATCTGGTAGAGGAAATGGGACAAAGTCCCCCAAGTCAGCCAGTCAGTGCAGGGTGGAGCCCCAGCATTCACCCAGGCCTAGGTCCAGGGCTGAGGAAAACATAGCCCCACCCACAAGGGTGTTCACAAGGATCTAGAGGAGGAGGCAGGGCCAAGAAGCTGCCAGGGGCCACAGTTCCACTCCCCAGGCCATGTCCTCTTCTGTTTGGACCAGTGTTTTGCTCTCTCCTGTGTAGACGGGAAGGTGGACGCACAGTCCGTGGAGTCCTAGTAGTTCTAAAATCTCCACTCTCCACCAGGGAGCCCAGAGTACTTGAATCTCATTCCTTCTTCCTCCCTCGTGCCTTTTGGGCAAGAAAAGGTCTCCATTCCCCACCTGGGATAAATTTCCTGTAAGTCACCATATGAGTGTCTCTTTATCATGGCTCACCACAAAACCTTTTATTCAAGCTTGTTTTTAAATCATAATTGCACATGCATTCAGCTAACATCATACCAAATGGGAAAAGTTAAAAGCATGCCCACTGACACCACTTTTACTCCACAAAGTGCTGGAAGTCCTAGCCAGAATAATTAGGTAAAAGAAAGAAATAAGGGGCATCCAAATTGGAAAGGAGGAGGTCAGATTATCCCTGTTTGTAGGCAACATAATCTTATATTTTGTAAAACCTGAAGACTCCATAAAAAAAAAAAAGAAGTTAACTGATGACTCCATACTGAACCTCAGAATCAAAGCATTCTATAATAGACATACTCTTATTTGACAATGTGAATGTTACTTTCTTTGCATTATTATTATTGCTTAATAAAAAACTGTTAGAACTAATAAAAAAATTAGTAGAGTTACATGATACAAAATAAAATATAAAAAAAGCAACATTTCTATATGTCAATAGTGAAAAATCTGAAAAAAGAATTCAATAAAGCAATTCCATTTACAATAGCTACAAAAATATAATGAAATACCTAGAAATAAATTTAACCAAAGAGATGAAAAAATTCTATGATGAAAACTATAAAACGCTGATGACAGAAATTGAAGAGGACTCAAAAAATGAAAAAATATCCCATGTTCGTGGATTGGCAGAATTAATATTAAAATGTCTATCCTACCCAAGTTATCTATAGATTCGTCCCTATCAAAATACCAGTCACATTCTTCACAGGCATAAAAACAAATCCTAAAATTTATATGAGGCCACAAAAGATCTCAAATTGCCAAAGCAATCTGGAAAAAAACAAAACAAAACTGGATGCATCACACATTTGATTTCAAATATACTACAAAGTTAGTAACCAAAACACGGTACTGGTATAAAAATAGACACACAGACCAATGAAAAAGAATACACAACCCAGAAATAAATTCACTCATTCATACCCAATTCGGACAAAGGTACTAAGAACATACACTGGGGACAGGCTTGGGGGACGGACTCTTCAATTAAAGTACTGGAAAATCTGGATATCCATAAGCAGAAGAATGAATGAAATAAAAGCCCTATCTCTCACCATATAAAAAAATCAACTCAAAATGGATTAAAGACATAAATGTAAGCCCTGAAACTATGAAACTACTAGAAGAAAACAGGGGAAGCACTCAGGACATTGGTCTGGGCAAAAATTTGGGGGGTAAGACCTCAAAAACACAGGTCAAGAAAAGCAGAAAATAGTCAAATGGCATTATATAAAACTAAAAAACATTTTAACAGCCAAGAAAATAATCAACAGAACGAAGAGAACCTACACAATGAGAGAAATAGTTAGATTGCAAATTAACAATCCAGGGATTAACACCCAGAACATATAAGGAACTCAACTCAACAGAAAACCCCCTAGATAATTTGGTTTAAAAATGGGAAAATGGGGCAGCACCTGTGGCTCAAAGGAGTAGGGCGCTGGCCCCATATACCAGAGGTGGTGGGTTCAAACCCAGCCCTGGCCAAAAACTGCAAAAAAAAGGAAAATGGTCTGAATAGACCATTTCTCAAATGAAGACACACAAATGGTCAACATGTATATGAAAAAATGCTGAACATTGCTAATCACCAGGGAAATGCAAATCAAAACCACAATGAGATGTTATCATTTTTTTTTCTTTTTTTTTTTGTAGAGACAGAGTCTCACTTTATGGCCCTCGGTAGAGTGCCGTGGCCTCACACGGCTCACAGCAACCTCCAACTCCTGGGCTTAAGCGATTCTCTTGCCTCAGCCTCCCAAGTAGCTGGGACTATAGGCGCCCGCCACAATGCCCTGCTATTTTTTGGTTGCAGTTTGGCCGGGGCCGGGTTTGAACCCGCCACCCTCGGTAGATGGGACCGGCGCCTTACCGACTGAGCCACAGGCACCGCCCATGAGATGTTATCTCACCCCAGTTAAAATGGCTATTAGCAAAAGGACAAAAAAAGAAATAGCAAATGGTGGTGAAGATGTGGTGAATGGGGAATTCTTAATAGACCATTGGTGAGAGGGTAAATTAGTATAACCATGATGGAAAATAGTAGGTATGTTTTTCAAAGAACTAACAATAGATATATTGAAAAGATATGGGATCAACTCAAGTGCCCATCAATTTATGAATGGATTAACAAAATGTGGAATAGTATGCAGCCATGAATAAGGATGAATTAAGGCCTTTTGCAATAATCTAGATAGAATGGGAGACCATTATCCTGAGAGTAGTATCTGTAGAATGGAAAAGCACCATAAATACCTGCTATTGAATTAGAACTACCTGAGGAGCACATGCATGCACAGAGAGAAGCAAAAC
Source organism: Nycticebus coucang (assembly GCF_027406575.1). Taxonomy (NCBI): domain Eukaryota; kingdom Metazoa; phylum Chordata; class Mammalia; order Primates; family Lorisidae; genus Nycticebus; species Nycticebus coucang. Next base: position 85,675,281 of record NC_069796.1, read on the forward strand.
TCAATGGAAATCTAATGGGGCGGGGGTTTGAAGGGAAGGATGGGGCAGGGGTGGTGAAAACCTGTCTAGTGAGTACAATGAATACTATCTGGGTGATGGGCACACTTACAATTCTGACTCAAGCATAACAAAATCAGTACACAGAACCAAAAATGTATACCCCCATAATATTTTGCAATAAAATAAATAAATAAATAAGATAGCATTTGATCCAGTAATCCTATTATTATTCAAAAGCAATGAAATCAGTATGTTGAAGAGATGTCTGTACCCCCATGTTTACTGCAGCACTATTCACAATAGCCGAAACATGGGATCCTTCCAAGTAACCATCAACAGATGAATGGATAAAGAAATTATAGTACATTGATGCAATGGGACACCATTCAGCCTTAAAGAAGAAGGAAATCCTGTCTTGGGGGGCCACATGGATGAGTCTGGAGCACATTATATTAAGTGAAATAAGAAAGCACGGAAAGACAAATACAGCGTGATCTCATTCCCAGGGAAGCTAAGACAGCTGATCTCATTGAAGTAGAGTAAACAGTGGTTACCAGAGGCTGGAAAGGATACTGGAGAGGGACAGGGAAGAAGCTGGTTAATAGGCATGAAATTACAGGGAGGAGAATAAGTTCTATGTTCCATAGCACAGTGGGATGATTATAGTTTACGATAATTTATTGCATATTTTAAAATAGCTGGGAGAGAGAATTTTGAGTGATCCAAACACAAATGATAAATATTCGAGGTAATGCAAATCCCGGTTACCCTAAGTTGACCATTATACACTGTACACAGGTACTGAAATATCTTGTGCACCTCAGCAATGTGTACTATTATTATATGTCAACTAAAATTTTAAAAAATCATGGGGAAAAGTTGTATGTGCATATAATCTAAAGAAATAAATAATGCCCAAAGCTTACTGTCAAAGGCAGCAGTCCCCTGCCCCTCTCCCCTACCCGTTCATTACCCTTCTCCAGAGGCAACCACTTCCTTTAAAAAAAAAAGACAAATTATTTCAGTACAGGCATACCTCAGAGATATTAAATTTTGGTTCCAGACCATCTCAATAAAGCAAATATCACCACAAAGCAAGTCACAACAAATTTTTGGTTTCCCAGTGTATTTAAAAGTCATGTTTATATACTGCAGTCTATTATAAAGTATGCAAGAGCATTGCATCTAAAAATGAATATACCTTAATTTTAAAATATTTTATTGCAAAAAAATGCTGACAGAAAGACACAAAAGTGAGGACATGCTGTTGAAAAAATGGTGCTGATGCAAAATTACTTAAAAAAACTTCCATTTGTGGAAAAAACACAATATCTTCAACATGTAATAAAGTGAAACACAAACAAGGTATGCCTGTATTTATATCTGTATTTCTAAATAATATTCTCATACTGCTACTTTGCAATTTTCCAGCTTAGTTATTACCTAGTGACTTCCGCTCACAGAGGTGTTATCTTTCTTGCACGCTCTGCCCCACCTTGCACACATCCGCCCCAACACGGAGAGAATATGATTTGTGCTAGATCGTCTCCGTTTAGGATATTTAAGATGGAGAGCACCGCTTCAAGAATTAGGAGAGACACGGATGGAAATAAAGATCTCTTTACTTACAGGTCCTGGGGCACGCCACGCTCCCAGAAGCCACTCACACCCAGAGGTCAGAGTGTGTGAGTGTAGAGAGACAGACAGATACACGCCTTATCCAGACAAATTTCCTGTGATGGAGTTTTGACTGGTGTATTTACAGCAAGCAGACATGTGTTCTTGGAGGTCACGCTGTGAATAAGAAGTGGTTGCTGTGACCTAGTTGCCCAGTCCATGCAAGGTATGGGGGTCAGTGGGCTGCATCCAGGAGATCACACTAGCTGTTCTGCAGGTCACCAGGAGGACGTCATATAAGGCAGATACTAGGATTGACCACCCAGGGAGCTGGAGGGGGTGCAGAGCTGGAAAGGGCCTCAGGAATGACTAAGCCTGCTTCAGTACGATGAAGTCCATCTTATATTCAAAATGGATGCTGAAGCAACACAAAATTGTAAGAATTCACTGCATAGAGTTGCATCATGAAATAAATGTAACTCACAGCAGAGCCTGAGGGCCCTGGAGCTGTGTAAGGGTGTGTCATATACTACAATTACTTTTTCTTTCTTACTTTTCCCACAGAGATATTTGTTGCTGTGTTATTTTACTATGTGTACACATGCACCTATAAGGCCATTTCAACTCCAGATTCTGCCTATTGTCCAAATCTGTGCAGACCTTCAAACACATCGAATAGTCTATATTTTCACTGGTCTGGATTCACTCCCTGGTTTGGTGGGGAGCTCATACTTTGTAGACTCTCTAAGAGAGTTCTGGAGAAGTAAAGTTACTGTGATCTTAAATGTCTGGACATGTCCTCACCTGATTCTCATGCTTGACTGATAGTTTGGCTGCGTCTAGAATTCTAGTTTGGAGATCATTTTCCTTCAGGAAAAGCTGGGCAGGGGCCAACTTTGCAGGAACTATTCCATCATCTTCTGGTTGCCAATGCAGTTCTCATCAAGCCCAAAGCCCTTCTGATTCCTAATTCTTTGTGATCTTTCCATTTTCTATTACCTATTCAAAAATTCAATGAAAAATAAATGCTTCTGGGGAAGGTCTCATTTGGCCTTCACTTCGGTGTCCTTCTAATAGGAAGAAGCCAGTTTTGGTTTTACTATGATCACGGAAGCTGCACTTCAAAATCCTAGAATCATCCAAGGACTAAATAATGGCTTTGCTTTTCCCCTCAAGCTCATCTACCGCAGGGTCCTTGGGACATTACAAGATAATAGGAATGAAAAGTACAATCAGATTATCATCATCTCAAACATCACACCTACCTACTATGAGTCTTGGCTGGGGTAGCAGGTGCAGCCTACAAACAGGGTTAGCAGACCCACAGCAACTGGTGCTTCTAGTACTATCTTCTCCTGCACCGGAGCACCTGCTCGCTCCCCATTTACCCACCTGAAGCAGGGAGATTTTTCCTGTGAGGCTGAGCACACGTGTCCCTGGCCTGCCCTTGCCACAGCCCTCTGGGGTCTCTGGGTCCTCAGTCACTGGTGTGCAGGAGCAGCTGCTTCTGACTCAGCTAGTGAGGGCCAACTGCACGTCTCCTCCCAACTCTGGGTTCAGAGGCCTCATTGGCATCATGGGGGGAGTATCTGCACCATGGACATTGGCAAATGCTGTGCATCATGCTCCCCAAACCAAAAGCTGGTTGTTAAACATGCACTCACACAGCACCATGTGGGACAGTGACTGTGTGCCTCAAATTGCATCTCTGTCCCACATCCCCCAGGCTGGAGCAGTGCCCAGGAAGCCAGCGATGAGTGCCCCTGTGGTGTATGAATGGACGCTAGCATGGCATCCAGGAGGGTCGCAGGTTGGGGGGGGAGGCTGGGAGTGTCCCTGGAGGAGCACTACCTGTAATGTGAAGCCTTGGATATTTTCAGAGACTTGGAGAAGCCTCTTTTCTTCTTCAGGAGGCTGGAGCTGCTGTACCTAGGAAACTTCTCCTCTGTGGGGTCAGAAGACCCCATCTCAACAATCTGCAGCACATGGTGTCGGTATACATGAGTCACTGAACAGACGTCACCCTGGGAGTCTCGGGCAAGGGACTTTGTTCCCTGAGCCTCCCATCCTCCTCTGTAAAAAGAGGATACAAACCAAACGTGACTTCCCAGATGAGGTTCAGAAGAGGAACAGCCCCTTGTCAACCGCAATGTAAATGCTAATTCCTCCTTCTGGTCTGGAGGCAGCATGCATCATAATCCCCATGGTTCTCTGAAGTTCAGCTGTAGGCAGACCTCACCCACCCACACCACTGCTTTTGAGCATGAAGGTAGAGAAAGGTCAAGGGTAGCAGAAGGCACATGACCCCAGCCCAGCCGAACCCTGAGACTGCATTTGTCAAATGTACCCCAGGGTCTCTTGTGCCTTCCTGAGGACAACTCTGAGTGAGGCTGCCAGATGCTGAAGGGCACAGGTGGCCCAAGACATCCCCAGTACTACAGGTAACCCTGGGGTGGGAAAGACAGATGCCACCACCTTCTATCTAAATTGAGTTTGAAATGAAACTGTACTGATTAAGAGCACAGGCCCTCAGGTTAAAATCACAGCACTGCCCTTACACCTTTACGTAAATTAGGGTTAGGGGATTTGGCACCCTGGACCTCAGTTTCTTCATCTGTAAAATGGGCAGAGAGCCATTTTGAAAACGAAAACAAAATGATGTGATTGGCCTTGCAAAATGATCCCTTCCCTAAGTTATTTTTTTATCCCCTCAGGCTTTCCCAGTCAAGCCTAATAACCAGACTTAACTAGCAAAGTGCCATGCACTGCTGACAGCTCATTCTTGAGGCAGACCTCCTGCAGACCGCTACAGCCCACTATGAAAGCCCTTCCCTTAGGGAGACAGATTTGAGATTATCTCTCCTGATAGATGTCTTTTGCATTAAAATTTTCTTCCTCAGCAATTCTTGTTTCATTAGTTGGCTTTTTATGCAGTGAGAAAGGAGACCATGCTGGGCCCTTTTTGGGTTTGATAACAAAAGGACATGGTTTGGTGAGTGCTCAGGGAGAAAGTCTTCATATGCTACTATTACCCTAAGGCTGGATGCTGGGCTAGCTGCAGAAGAGCCAGAGGGTCTTGGTGGACCCAGACACTCATGACAAACCCCCTGAGATTCTGCTTGGGGCAGGCCCCAGCCCTGGAACTGCCAGCCCCCTCTGTTTCTCATTAGAACTTGTCACCTCCCAGCTCCAGCCCCTCCCTACTGGGCAGTGTCTCACTCATAGTCCTCTTGGAACCATCACAGCCACGTCCAGTTGCTCACCAGGGTCAACCTAGGGAGATCACCCCTCCTAAAAAGCCCAGCCCATGAAGTCTGGATGGTGAGCCTAGCCCCAGCCAGGCTGGACTGTGGATGCTGGTCCAGCAGCCTGGACCAGGTAGCCTGGGGCCTTGCAGATCTGGTGAGGATTGCTCTGGTAGCCACTGTCTTGTAGGAAGTTGAGCATGGCTGAGGAAAGTGGCCATGAGATAGATAAAGATGGGGCAAGAACTTAGAGAGCCTGGGATGTCAGGAGATGAAGCCAGCCCTTGTCTTGAGGGCTCTGGGGCTGCTGGAGGGTGTGGATTTATCAGAGGTGGGGTTTGAGTGAGCTGGTGTCCAGAATGATTTCTGGGTGACTAGCACAAGGCTGATGTGTGACTAGGGTAGAAGGTCACTGAGGACCTAGCCACGTGCTCAGGAGGGGGCTCCCTCTATGACCTCAAAGTCCATCTGGGGTGCTTGGAGGGCCCTCTGCCATGCCTCTTAGGTCTCCGTCCTCATGGAATTTCCTTCCCTCAGCGGTCCAGGGGTCTGAATCATGCATTAGTGCCTGTGTGGGAGTTTTGATCATGTTTCCAGAAACTCTTCCATCCCCTTCACAGGCTCCAATCAGACATGCCCAGTGGGCAGTTTTCCTTGGCAGCAGTGTTGCCCTGCTTTGGGGGTGCACTGATAGGTGACTATGGGTCTTAGTTAATTCAACTGTTATCACTAAGTACCATAGGGCAGGTGGCTTGTAACCAACAGTTCTGGAGGCCAGAGGTCAGGGCGCTGGCACCACTGGGTTTTGGTGACGGCGCTCTTCCAGGCTTAGAAACAGCCACCTTTTCTCTATGTCCTCACACATGTAAAGAGGATGAGGGAGCTCTCTGGGGTCCCTTTCATAAGGGCAATAATCCCACCAAGAGGGCTCCACCCTCATGACCTAATCAACTCCCAAAGGAGTTCTAATATCCCGTAGGGAGTGAGGATTTCAAACCATGAATTCTGGGGGGACACAAACATTCAGTCCATAGAAGCACAACATCCCCATTCCTGAAGGACTGATACTCATGGACGTTGGCCAATTTTCTCATCAGCTATGGAAGACATGGTCCCAAGCATACGAGCTTTGGGGGACTTATGCAAATGTTTAATTTAAATTTCTTTTAAAGTCAGAAGAAAAAGTGAACCTATAATAATAAATCTATACTCATGGATCAAATTCATCATTTTATGAACAATTTATAAATATAATTTTTAAGTTTTTTAGTGGGAAAAGGGGCCGTGGAGGTCACCATATGGCTAGGGTTGGATAGGAGGAGGTGTGTGGGCCAAGGGAGATGACAGTGTTCCTCAGGTTAACTCACTAGTGCTGTGTCCGTGATATGCCAACTTTTCCTTCCCTAATGCACCCTTAGATACAGTCTTCAGATCATGACTTTCAGGCACAGAAAACTCTCAGCAATTACTGAGCTCCTTTGGACTCTCTGATCATAAGATGTAGAAATTCAATCCAAACCAACTTAAGCCAGAAGGTCAGTAGATTGACTCAGTGACGAATAAGGTCCAGAGTAACCAAGCCTTGTGTAGGCACCGCTAGATCCAAGGCTCAGAAAGTGTTGTCAGGGCCCAGCACACACCTGCCCTTCTCAGATAGCTCCTTCCACGCTCAGCAGCGCCCCCAGTGCTAGCTCAGCTGCCTCAGTGGTAAAGATCCATCCTCAGCCCTGGGAGGGGGCCTGGAACCCACATGGTGCCTGAGCGACGCTTTATGTTGATCTTACCTGTGGACCTGTCAGCCCACTTCCTACCTGCTGTGGCATTCTGCCAAGTTCAGGTAAGCCCTGGGGGTCTTCTGAGAACAGCTCCCTTAGTTTCCACAAGCTTTCAGGTGGGAGGTGGCTTTGCTCGTCCTGAGCCACTAGGATAGGTCCTGGCCTCTGCTGAAATGGACGTGGTGTTCTTGTTCCTTCCTCCGGACGTTGAAGGCCTGGAGCCTGGGTGTGTGGGATGCGGTGCCAGTTGGCAGGGAGAAGCCTCCCTGTGAGCTGAGAGGGAGCGCCATGTAGCTGCCCCATGGGGTGGCGGGTGTGAGTCACTAGGCATGAAAGTGTGGGTCTAGGTGTGTGTGCACGTACATCTCACAGACACAGACCAGTAGCCACCTGCCTGCCCCCAGATCGCCTCTCTCCCAGGACTGCGGGCTGAGCCCTGGACACCTCCCAGGTCCACATTGCCTGCCTCGCAGCTCCTTTAAAACACCAGGAGAGGGCAAGGTGTGGTGGCTCACGCCTGTAATCCTAGTACTCCGAGAGGCCAAGGTTGGTGGATCTCCTGAGCTCAGGACTTGGAGACCAGCCTGAGCTAGAGCAAGACCCCATTTCTAAAACTAGCCAGGCATTGTGATGCGTGCCTGTAGTCCCAGCTACTCAGGGATCACTTGAGCCCAGGAGTTTGAGGTTGCTGTAAGCTATGATGCCACAGCACTCTACCAAGGGCGAAAGTGAGACTCTGTCTCAAAAAAAAAAAAAAAAAATGGAGAGGGGCTAAAGCCTTTATTATCCAGCCCCTCCTGGTAGCCACAGGGAAACTGGCGTGCATTCATTTTCCCCTACAGCCTTCATGGTCCCCTTGTCTGTGGGTCTGGGGCAGCTCAGCACCAGGTCCCCTGCCAGGGCTCTATCCTTACATGACTCCACCACCCTGGCACCTGGACCTCCTCCCCCGGTATCACAGTGCCAGGACTTCTCATGGGCTGAGGGAGCCCCACAGGCTCAAGTGTCCCAGCAGGCAGTGCTGTCTGCTGGGACTGAGGGACCTCCTCCCATCTCCCCCCTCAGTCCCCTGCTGGGACTGCACACGTGTCGGGGGTGTGGCCCGCAGTGAGAAAGGAACAGGACAGGATCACTCAGGCTCCTAGGGGAACTGGCTTGCCATCCAGAGACACCCCTGAAGGCTGCCCCGAGCACTGCCTGGCTCCCCCTTCCGTGCCCTTACTATGCGGTCACCAGACCTGTGCCCAGCACAGACACTACCTCACCCTGCCCAGGTCTGCCAGCCTGCAGGACCTCAGCCATGCTGGCTGGCCAGTCTGGGAGGGGGCAGACATTCCGAAGTCTGCCTCGGATAGGCTGTAGAATACAGTGTGAGTGTGGGGGGCGGAGAAGGAGCACTGGCCTCTCCTGACAGACAGCAGCCCCTACCACGGAGGTCTGAGACTCCTCACAACCCTGTGAGGTGGGGGCTCACCATTTGATAGATGAGAAAAAGGGCCCAAGAGTTGAACCGAGTAATTCAGGATCTCACAGCTGTGGATGGGGAGTCAGGACACCCATCTGTTCCCAGAGCAAGCCCCCCCTTCACTACACTGCCTTTCTAACTGCAGGAGGCCTGATGACCTCCTGAAACCCACCCAGGCTGGAGCCTGTGACATGGTGAGAAGCTCAGGAGGTCGGGGGGTCACCTGTCTGCTGTGGTCTAGACAGCCAAGGCAGAGACTGTGCTGGGACCAGGGCTGGGTGAGGAAAGGGGTAGCCAGGCTGGGAAGTTGGGAGCGTCCATGCCACATGTGAGCCCTGTACTCCTGGTTCTGGGAGCAGGTTCCATATTGAACATGGCCCTCTGCCTGGCCCTATACACATCACCCAAGTTTCCAGGAAGTCCAGGGTGGGGTGGGATGGGTGGGGATGGGGGCCAGGGTGCGCGTGATTTGGGGAATGCAGGCGTGTTTATTACAGCATGAGCAGTTGGACAAGACGTCCCTGGGACTCCCTCCAGCTTCAACATTCTAGAATCAGTCCAATCTTACATCTGAGGAGTCAGATCTGTGGTTCTAAGAGAGATTCTCCCTGAAGGAGTCCACTCTTAAAACAGTCTAAGATTTTTATTTAGTTAAGTACAATATATTTCTTTTTCTTTTCTTTTCTTTCTTTTTTTTTTTTTTTGAGACAGAGTCTCACTATGTCGCCCTCGGTAGACTGCGGTGTGGCGTCACAGCTCACAGCAACCTCAAACTGGGGCTTAAGTGATTCTCTTGCCTCAGCCACCCAAGTAGCTGGGATTACAGGTGCCCCACAATGCCCGGCTATTTTCTTTTGGTTGTAGTTGTCATTGTTGTTTGGCAGGCCCAGGCTGAGTTCAAACCCACCAGCTCTGGTGTTTGTGGCTGGCGCCCTAGCTACAGGTGCCAAGCCAGTACAATTTATTTTTTTCCAACTTTAAAAGTAGCACATTCTCATCAAACCTAGCAGAGCACAGGGCCTGAGTGCTAGAGCCGGCTTCCTGACCCCAGTCACGCCTGACCGCAGCCAGTGTCAGACTTCAGGGAAGTCTTATCTTGCCTGCCTGTTCTTCAAGGCACGGAGACAACAGTGGCTCTGTCACAGGGCACGGCCAGACGTGGGCTCAGTGTGAAACACTCAGCAGGCAGCATGTAAGCGTATCCAAGTGTTTGCCTGGCTTTGTTACAGAGAATTTAGAAAATACTAGATAGAAGGAGCTCCGAGGTCCTGAAATGGCCTCTTAGACGCTGCTGTGAACTCCTCCCCAAGCTGCTATTCCCCTGGGCACAGATGCACAGGCGCTGCAGTGCTGGTTTTTCAGGCTAATATTCTGCATTTTGACCTTCTATGATCCTGTGGTCCTGCATTCCAGAATGCCTAGAAATCCCACCTCCATGCCCGATCTGGCAGGCCATCCCTCCATCCTGGTTTCTGGGGGACACTAACTCCTGTTGGTCTCGGCTTCCCATCACACAGACCCCATACCTGGACCAGTTCTATACAGGGTGGCAGCACTGTCATGCTGGGGCCCTACCTGGAAGCTCATCTTCCGAGCAGGAGCCTATTTCCCAAATCATTCCACCCACGCCCCTCTGCCCACATCCTCACTGAAGCATCTGCCGGCTCACAGAGGACTCCCTAAGAAGGGGGCCTCTCTCAGAGCTGCACAGTTCAGGGCAGTGTCTTGGGGTATCCAGCACTGCCTGATGCTGCCTGGGTGGCCAGGCACCCCAGGGACTGCAGGGCCAGAAAAGGGAACAGCCACCTGGCCTGGACTACAGCTGTCACTGAGGTTCAGTTTCTGTGCCTGTCCTTCAGCCCGCTGTGAGTGTGAGGGCACATCACCAACAGTGGGTACCCAATGACCCTGTGTGCCTGCTGGTCCTATTCCCAGCACACACACACACACGCGCGCGCGCGCGCACGCACACCCCACAGCCAGAGTCCAGCCTTCTGCTAGAAGTCTTGGAGGGTGGAACCCTAAGGCATGGGACCAGCCTCCCTTTCCCTCCCAGACCTTGAGCTGGGCTGGACTCTCCCAGCCTCCTCTGAGGCTGACTTCCTCCCACCCCTCTGCCAGCGTCTTCAGGAGCAGAGTCCTCTTGTCCTTAAAGCACCTGGCACCACCAGCCATAACCGTCATTGTCTTGTAGCTCACCTGTTTGCAGAGTCTGTCACAGTATGGGGGGGCTCCTGGGGGTGGCAGGAGCCTCTGTGCCTATCTCTGGGTGCTCAGCCCAGAAGCGACACCACCAGAGCACATGTCCCTCCCTCCTTCCAGTTGGGAAACCTTTCCCTGATTCCCAGGAGCCCCTGGCCCTGGGTGGAGATCTGACCCTAGTGATGACATGCCCTGGTCCCCAGGGGAGCATAGTCTTGACTTTGAAGCAGGAGTGGCATCATTTATTCATTCATCATTTACTCCCTCATTCATCCTTTACCTTGGAGCACCTGTTCTCAGGCAGATACCATTCTGTGCGGGGATGATGGGGAGGTCGGGCCCCTCCTTGGGCAGGGTGTGAGGAGGACCTGGGCTCACGGAAGTCAGGGAGGGCTGGAGCAGGCTTCCTAGCCTCAGCAGTCTGGGCATCTAGACCCCAATCCTTCTCTGTTGCAGAGCTTCCCTGCACACTGCAGGCTGCTGAGCAGCATCCATCCCTCTTAGTCACAAAAGCCAGCAATGTCTCCAGACATTGCCAAATGTCCCCAGGTCGACATCGCCCCTGACAGAGATGCACAGGGCAAGGGTTCACCTCAAGCATCCCTGGAGGCTGCTCCTGTTCTCTTTCTAATCTGGGGCTAGCTACGTGGGGTGTCCATGCTGTGGAGATTCATCAAGTGGCACACTTACAGAAGGGGCTCTCTTCTATAGGGATGCTACAGCCAGCACAATATCCATTTTAAAAAACTACAGGAAAATAAGATGAAGGAGCTGTCATCAGGTGGCAGCGTCTTCACCAACAGTGAGTTCTGAGGGTGTCAACAGTACAGTCTCAAAAAAGACCCCAAAGAAGCCAATCTGAGGCTTCTTTGAAAAAATATAGACCTTCCCTCAGGAGGAGGTCAGCTCCGTACGCGCAGCCTGGCTGACAGCTGGTGCACAGGGCTTCTGTCATGACCCCACAATTTTAGGAGATTCCTGGGCCCCGAGTGCCCCAAAGGCTGATGTGCAATACGGCTCGGGGATGGCAGAGTGGGTGCAGCTTGCCCAGTGATATGAGCAGCTGATCAAATGGCCATGAGCCATTGTCTGAACTGTTTGCTGAACTGCTTTGAAGTTTTAAGGAACAAAAGACAAGCAGGTTTTCATTATTGCTTCTTTAGATACTGACAAACCTGGAAACCACCTGGAGATACCAGAACGGTGGATAGTTAGGTATGTTATTGTGTCTCCGCATGTTGGGAACTTAGGCAGTCATTAATATCCATGCCCAGAGAAAGATTTCACAGGTCCTCATGTTAATTGACGAAGCAAGACTGAAGCCTACTTCCAGTGTGTTCTCAAGGCAAGACTCAGACATAAAAAAAAGACTGGAAATCAAAGAAGAACGAAATAGAAGTAGATACCCTCTATTGGTGGATAGGAAGACTCAGTGTTGTCCAGATGTCAGTCTTCATAGACTCATCATCATCTCAATCAAAATCCCAGCAAGTGATGAGAACGGTGGGGAGAGCACACCCTCCAACACGAGTAGACGTCTCTGTGTGCCGATGGTGTGAGGATTTTAATTTTTATTTTGTGATCGTTCCAAATTTCGTACCACACACATGCTCCTTTTAATATTAGAAAAGAGCAATGTACCTTTTTCTTTAAAGAAAGAAATATGAAGGAAAGAAGAGCCGGCCAAAGACAGGCTAAGGCAGGGGATGTGTTTAGCAGTAGAGCCTTTCGAAGATGCCTGGCTGGAGCCCACGAGTGTCACTGGGGCTGGCTATTGCAAATCTCCTTCTTAGGGTCTGGACACACTCCTGTCCAAGGGTTCTGGTGGGGAGATTGTCTTGCAGAGGAGTTTGCTTCAGGCTGGCCTGGGGTCTGGGCCTTCTGTGTCCTCCATCTGCAGAGATGGCATGTCTGGGAAGTATCCCATTTTCCATGGCCTATACGATCCAAGAGGGGATTATTTCTCCAGCTGGGGGCCTTTATTTTAAAAGCCCTTTATAATAAATGACAGAGGAGGTAGCAGATATTTTCAAGAAATTCAACTGTAAAAAAAAAAAAGAAATTCAACTGTAGTTCTTCACAGTCAAGTCCCCCTGTCTACAGAGTCTATGGTAGAAAGGCCAGAAGAAGACTCAGGTTCACCCCTCACGCTCTGCTCAGCCTGCAAGCCTGGCTCCAGTGCTGCCTCCTCCAGGAAGCCTCCCCTGGTTTCCTGAGCTCACAGAACTCACGTCCTCACCTGCAGCATCTCCCTACTCTGTCACTGAGCTCTTTCTCCCTTGCAGGTGGGCCTCCAAGGGGGATCAGCCTGGAAACAAGGATATGTCCCTCCTCTGCTACTTACTGAATATGTGATGGGCTTTGCTTGAGTTCCCCAAAATCTGGCCAGGGGGCAAGGTTTGGGAAGCAAGTAGTTGTTGATCCAGGAAGCCCTGGTGGGCATGTGAAGAAGAGAGTCAGGGAAGGAAGGGTCCACCAGTGAGAGGTCACAGTGTGGGCAGCTGGGGTTCACCCTCAGGGGGCTCTCTGGGAGAATGTGCAGAGCTCACCTCAAGGAGGCACTCCTCTCCACCTGGGCCTGAGGAACCAGTTTCACCCACACGCTGTCATTCCTGCCTGGCAGAAGGCAGCTCTGGACACTGCCCACTGCCCGGCCCTACATACATCTGGCCAGCACTGGGCACAGGCTGGCACACACCCAGGCTAGTCCTCTGATCTGAAATCACTCCAGGCAGACAGAGAGGTGGCCCTTGGGCTGGAGTGATGACAGCCATCTGTAGATGAACTTGCCAAGAGAATGGGGACGGAGGACCACAGTGCCTGCTCCTGTGTCTTCCGGCAACCTCAGGACCTCTGAGGCTGCGTCCCTGGGTCCCACTCAGGAGCAGCTTTGGTGAGCAGTGTGTGCTGAGAGCCCAGGAAGGAGGTGGACAGTTGAGGCCACCTGCCCTTCCTCTGAGCCGCTCTCTCCTTGAGCCCAGAGCAGGTAGTCAGGGAACCTTGATGAAGAAAACAGAGAGTGGGGAGGGTCCATGCCAGCCCTAACCCCATCCTGGAGAGGCCACATTCAGTCATTCAACAAATATTTATTGGTAGCCTGTGTCTGTCAAGCCCCAAACCCGAGCCTGTCCCAGAGGCTGGTAGTGGCTCAGAGACCCTTAGTCACTGAATACCAGGTGAAGGTGAAGGCTTGGGTGGGTAGTGGGTTTGCAGGGGGCTTGCTTGGTACTCACAACTCAGGCTCTGGGGTCGGATAGCCCCAGGCTCACAGTTCAGCTTTGCCACTCTTCTGCTGTGCTTCCCGAGTATGTCCCTTAACCTCTGAGCGAGTCTCCTCATCTGCAAACGTGGTCACAGGTCACTTGAGGATTTAATGACATCAGGGATATCAAGTGCTTAGCACAATGCCGTCCACATGGTGAGAGGTCAACACAAGTGTCGCTATGGTAATGGGTGGTTAGAATCTGTGTCCGCGAGTAGAGAGTGCTGGATGCCCATACCTTTTGATAAAGCCAGAACCTCTCTGAAGGAGGGATTAAGGAGTGACTAAGGGGTGCTGGGCATACCAGCGTTGGCCCATCACCACTTTACTAAATGTGACTGAGAGAGACAGGAATGAGGACGTTTTAGAGAGAGTTGATGTTTCCATCCTCAGGTGGGTGAGAAAAAGATGTGTGTGTAGTCCCTAAGCCAGGGGAGGGGCTTTGGGAGAACCCCCCACTTGCTTGTAGAGCCTGAAGGGCATGAGGCAAGCAGAGAGACATGTCCTCTGAGTCCCAGAGTAGAAGCCATCGTGGGGCTGCCCGAGGGTTTTCTTGCTAGGGCACAATGGCCACTGGCAGAGCATATGGGTGGGGTGACTCACCAAAGGCAGGAGCCAGGTAAGTGACAATCAGTTTTCCTAGGTCACTCCAGGTCACCTTCCCCTACAACAAAATCTGAGCTCGGCCGAACAAGGAGCTTGTTAGTAGCTGACTAGTGCAGCCCTCCTGCGAGCACGTTTCTCGGTACACATGTGTAGGCACGCCTCTAGAATGGACTTCTAGGAGTTGAATTGCTGGGAAGGGGATGAGCATTAAAACCTTGAGTAGACAGAGTTAACTGCTCCACAGGGGCAGCCAGAGGGTGCTCCCTCCAGCGGCATCTGACAGGCCCATTAGCTCACGCCCAAGGCCTACAATGGAGTTTATCATGCTTTAAGGAAAGCCATTCAGGGGTCTTGACTCCCCAGTGAGGAAAGCTGAGGCACACGGAGCAGCCCTGTTTGGGGAACACTTTCTTCTCCAAACTCAGAATGTAGAAACTCATATCCCTCATCTCACAAATGAGGAAACTGAGGCTTGGGAAAAGGAATGTGGTAGTTACCCCCCCATCCCTAGAGTCTGCTCCACTGTTCCAGGTCTTCAAGGTGCACAGGAAGAGGCATGTTTAGATATTTGGATTCCTGTGTTGATGGAGATACATCATAACAAGAGTGGGCCAGTGGGGATACTAGTGTGTGTTTACAGCTGGCTTTCCAAAAAAAAAAGAAAGAAGAAAGAAACCTGGATTTGTAGAATCTGACAATTTTCATGGTGCAAATGCTCCCACTATAGTCAATTTCAAGCTTACAATATGATGGCCCTGGAAATGGAGTTGGGAAGAGAGGCACACAGTTGTGTCAGGTAGGGCACCATCTGAGGCCCTAAGATGTTCCTGATTCAAGGAGAATCTCAGAAGAAGCTGGGATAGGTCAGCCACCTTAATCCAAAGGCTTGTCTCTTTGGGGGAAGTGCAAATGTCCTTCCCAACGAGGGCCTTTGACTGGGATGAGCATCCTCCTCGGTATGTGAGTGGCACCTCTGCCAAGCAGGCTTTGTCTTAGGCAGAGCTGCCCCACTGCACTGGGTGGCTATGACATCCTGGGACCTTTACAGAAAAGCCCTATAAGGACCACTTTCCTCAGAGGAGCTTCCCAGACACCTTTGTTGGCCTACCTAGCACCTATTCTTCCAAAACCTCAGGATTGGCTCTCATTACCCCCCTTCACAGGTGAGGAAACTGAGGCCCACTGGGAGATCACACCCTCAAAGCCACATGGTCAGTTCTAAGTCTCACATTAGTTCCACTGAAATGATATCACTAATAATATCACAGCTGAGATTTGGAAATCCCATAGTGGGTATCCTTATTCTCCTTCCTGGAACCGCTACTTATGGGTTGTGCCACAAGAGCAAGCTGTCTAACATCTCAAAGCATCAGTTTCTTCTGGAAAGATTGGATGAAATGCTGTGCGCCGAGGGCACAGCACCAGGCTGGTATATACTCTATTCAACACTGTGGTACAAACTTTCTGGAAGCCATTGACTGTTCCAGGATTCTTTGGGGAAAGACTTGAGTCAAGAAAAGCCTGCAGTGCCACGAGGGGATAGAAAATGACTCTGCAAAACAAGATTCAGGACTTGCTGTTACTTGGGGAGACCTGGGAGGTGAAGGGAATAGAGGGTGGGGGGGCAAGATGGAGGGGAAGACAGCCCCCCAAGGAGGACTGGGCTCCAGGAAACAAATGCTATTATGGGATTATGGGGATCCTGTGTCATTGGCTGAAAGGCTGTGATGTGCAGAGAATATTCAGTAAAGTCAATATTTCTCTCTTGTATAGTTATGCAAGAGGCTTCTTCCAGAGAAACACTTATGAGAGAAACACTTATGAGGATGAGGATGAGGATGATGAAGGTGATAATGATGGTGACGGTGATGGTGATAGTGATGATAGTGGTGGTGATGATGGTGGTGGTGGTGATGATGGTGATAGTAGTGATGATGATAGTGATGATGATGATGATGGTTAGGTGGTAATGATGATAGTGATGGTGATGGTGGTGGTGGTATGGGGATGGTGATGATGGTGGTGGTGGTGGCAGTGATGGTGATGATGATGGT
Source organism: Nycticebus coucang (assembly GCF_027406575.1). NCBI lineage: Eukaryota > Metazoa > Chordata > Mammalia > Primates > Lorisidae > Nycticebus > Nycticebus coucang. Next base: position 85,691,507 of record NC_069796.1, read on the forward strand.
GATGGTGATGGTGATGATAGTGATGATGGTGATTATGACAATGCTGGTGGTGATGATGACAGTGATAATGATGATGATGGTTAGGTGGTAATGATGATAGTGATGGTGATGGAGGTGGTGGTATGGGGATGGTGATGATGGTGGTGGTGGTGGCAGTGATGGTGATGATGATGGTGATGGTGATGATAGTGATGATGGTGATGATGACAATGCTGGTGGTGATGATGACAGTGATAATGACGATGATGATGGTGGCGATGGTGATGGTGACGATGATGGTGATGATAGTGAGGATGATGGTGGTGGTGGTGGTGGTGGTGGCAGTGATGGTGATGATGATGGTGATGATGGCGGTGATAATGATGATGATGGTGGTGATGGTGATGATAGTGATGATGATGGTGGTGGTGGCAGTGATGGTGATGATGATTGTGATGGTCATGATAGTGGTGATGATGATGATGGCGGTGATAATGATGATGATGGTGGTGACGATAATGATGATAGTGGTAGTGATAATGATGATGATAGTGGTGATGATAATGGTGATGGTGGTAATGGTGATGATGATGGTGATAGTAATGGTGAGGGTGGTAGTGATACTGGTGATGGTAGTGGTGATGATGGTGGTAGTAGTGGTGATGATAGTGCTGATGATGGTGACAATGGTGGTGGTGGTGGAAGTGACGATGATGATGATGGGGGTGGCGATGAAGGTGGTGATGATGGTGATGATGGTGATGGTGATGGCGAGGGTGGTGTGGTGTTGATGGTGGTGGTGGTGATGGTGACGATCACGATGGTGATAGTGATGGGGAGGGTGGTATTAATGGGAGTGATGATAATGGTGATAATGATGATGATGGTGGTGATGATGATGATGATAGGTGGTGGTGATAACGATGGTGGTGGTGATGATGCTGATGATAGTGGTGATGATGATGGTGATGGTGGTAACGGTGATGATGGTGATGATGATAGTGATAGTGACGGTGGCAATGATGGTGATGATAGTGATGATGGTGATGATGGTGGTGGTGGAAGTGATAATGATGATGACGGTGATGATGGTGACGATGACAGTGGTGGTGGTGATGATGATGATGGGGGTGGTGGTGGTGATGATGATGGTGGTGGTGAGGGTGGTGGTGGTGATGGTGATAGTGATGGTGAGGGTGGTGGTGATGATGGTGATAGTGATGGTGAGGGTGGTGATGGTAATAATGGAAGTGATGATGGTGGTGGTGCTGATGATGGTTTTGACAATGGTGGTAATTGTGATAATAATGGTAATGGTGGTATTAGCAATGGTGATGATGGTTTTGATAGTGAAGGTGAGAGTGTTGATGGTGGCGGTGATAGTGATGACAACCGTGCTAGTGGCTGCTAATATTTTGGGAACACTTATACGTGCCAGGAAAAGTTTTAGTTTTACTTTACCTGAATTATCCTAATGAAATGATCCCCCTGAAGCTCCCCCTGATTTGTTCATGCACCGTGATTGTTCTCGGCATGAGTCCCATGTCCAGGTTGTGCAGGGTGAGAGCGCTGTTCATGGAGGGCATCCAAGGCAGCAAGGAAGGGCATGCCTGGGTATTCTGGGCCTCACTACTGCCCCATGAGGAGGGATTGCTGTTCAGCTATTTAGGCATAGAAACCAAGGCCCAGAGAGGGAAAGAAACTTGCCTGAGGTCACAAAGCAGGGGATGGCAGAGACAAGGTGGCAACTCAGACTGGTTTGAATTCAAAGCTTTCACTAAGCACTTGGCAAACACTAGGACTGCAAAGACAAATCCTGTCCTCAGGAAGCTTCCACTCTTTTGGTGGAGACAGGCACATAAAGAACAGAGGAGGAGCAAGGAGGCCACCCCCACCTGAAGGCCTGGGGGGAGAGTCCCTGGAGAAGGTGACATTTGGTCTCGGGGAGAAAGGGACCACATGCAGACAGTAGTGGGTGCAGGGGGGCAGCAAGAAGGGCCATGCAGGTTGCCCTTACAGTCTCAGCCAGGGCCCCATCCTGTGCTCCCACCCCTCTTTTGGCCGAGCAGAACCCCAGCCTCAGCAGCCTCTTCTCCTAGACCTATTTTTAGACCCAATTAAGCACTGAAAGCAAACACATTGTCAAGATAATTCCAGTTTAGACCCTCTCTAGAGAAACACAAATAGAAAGTGGCTCTATCTGTGGATGACATGGACCTGGCAGAGGCTCTGACACCCAGTGGATGGAGGCCAGATCACCACCCAGCCCTTGGATGACCTGGAAATATCAGGGCTTCCTACCAAATAGAGTATAAAAATGCACACAGAGGCATGTTGCAGTTCATTTTGTAAAAAGACAGCTTCCTACGAGGGCGAACGTGGTGCCAGGCGTGGTGTGCAGGCAGACTTCAGAGACAGTGAAAATGCTGCTTGCTGGAGATGTTCAGCTGTGATAATGACCACTAACTTAGAAAGCCATCGGACATAGGGGACAGTGTGCTCACGAGCACTCAGGGTTTTGACCCTTCCCTGTCTCGTTTCCTCACTCCCCACCAGGGATCACCATTCAAACAAACCACTGTCACCGGAATCTTTACCTTGGGCCCACTCTCGGGGACCTGCCCTCAGCATGTGTGTCAATGCTAACACACAGGTGTGCCCCAAACCCTCCTGCCTGTTCTCCTCCCAGGATCCCACAACAATGGCCATAGGTTTATCGTCTGACAAGCCTGCCATTAGTGTTGACAATAAATAGAGGGGCCCAGGTGAGATATAACACAGAGGCAAAGCAACAGCAGTGTGGGAGAAGAGGGTGTGCAGGGCAGCACCAGAGACCAAGAGGAGGCTGAGAACACACAGGTGGGCCTGGCTGCAGGTGGTCTGGTCTGGGGGGCAAGCAGAAGGAAATAGCCAGATGTATGCAGGAGAAGCCAGGCAGGTACCTTGGTAGGATAAGGGCTCAGGCCCACCTGGGTATACAACAACCATGGGTGCTAACTTTGGAAGGGACAAAGAAAAAAAAAATAGCCAACCCAGAAAGCTGAACTAGGGAATAAATTTACCCAAAGCATCTCAAGCATTCAAGTCCCACTGTTTCAGGGGCCCTGGTGGGCCTAGGGCAGGGTAAGGGAGGACTGCCTTAGGAGGACTTTAGGAGCAAATACAGCAAGAAATACTCCTTAGTGTTCCTGTTGCCAGCTGCAGAGCAGGCCTGAGCTGGAGGGAAGGTCCCCAAAGTGCTGACATACAAAGGGAAAGTTTTATGAAGACACATTATTTTCAGTGACCCTGTAATAACACTTTGGGTCATGGACATTCTATTAATCTAAATGCCAGTCTTCATTGTTCTTTCTCAGTGAATGTAAAAATATACACAGAGCCTTGTGGGTCCACGGTTGATTGGATTCACCCACAGTCTGCCTGTTTGTTTTTTTTTTGTCAGGAGCGTGCACAGAGCCCAGTTGTGCAGGTGGGAAGAAGTCCTGTGTGGATACAATCTGTGTATCTGTGGCGGGAACCTGCCACACCTCAGCTCTGCCTCCCAGAGACGCATGTGTAGACAACCAAATGGGAAGAGTGATGTCCCCTGTGCCCTTACTTGAGGGCCAGGACCCCCTGGGAAAGCCATTGGCCAGAGAAGAACCGAAGAACAAAGCTGGGTCCATTTGGAGAGTTTCTTTTCCAAACCAGGAACAGGGTGGGTGGCAGCTCTGCAGTGTCCAGTGTGGGTTGGGTGCTCAGTTAGACACACCCCTATGTGCCACCCTAGGGGATCATCCGTAGTCAGCACCATTCACGCTCAAGGCCAGAGCAGGCTGTGTCTGTTACTGTAGTCGCCGGAGCAAGGGTGGTAAAGTGTCTTGGGAATAGGAGGCTTTTTGTATTATAATTTCACCAAGACACACTTCATCTTAGAAGTGAAGATGATCAGGAGATTGTTGCAACAACTCTGTGAGCTGCATACTAAATGCTCCATTTTACAGAAAGGTAAAATGAGGCTCAGAGAAGTTATCAAGCTGGACAGAGCCAGGTCTAACCAAGCATCTCCTGCAGTCTTATGCCAGGTTCTGGGGAGAGGGGCCACCATAAAAAGTCTAGAAATAAAACCGAAGACATTTCTGACGTAAGACGTCAACCCCGTGTGTGCACTTTCTCCCCTGTCCCCTCCCAGGCCCATGGAAATGACAGCAGAAGAGCGGGGGAAATGGGGAGAGAGAGAAGATGTTCAGGACTGAGGGGGCTTAGAGCAACCGGACCATCTCACACATTTCTAGAAGGTGGAGCACAGCTGGGAGTGGGGAAGTGGAGAGGCCCCAGCTGAGGGGGCTGTGGAGGAGCCAACACCAGAGTAGATACTGGGTTGTGCAGATTTGGGGCACAGAATGAAAAGAAAGTCCTACGTGGCTTTGAGGCCCATTGCCGGTGAGCCGAGTGGGTGGTGGGGAGAAGTTCTCTAGCTCCTCTGGAGATGCCAGATCTCTGAGGGAGAGGTTGGCACTCCCTGCCAACTCCCCACTTGTGCACCCCAAATGAAGCCCACTGCCAGGCCCGTCTGCCTGGCAGCCATAGGCCAAGGCCAGCTTCACTTTCAGGACAGAGACTGGGGATTTTGGAGAAAACCCACACTAGTACTTACTTAATCAGCCATGTTCAAGTGGAGAAACAAAGATCAGTGACACAGGAAAAGCTGCACAGCCAGAAGACAGACTGGGGAGGGCAGACAGGGCCGCCCCAAAGGGAACAGAGCCTGTGCGTTTTCTGATGAGTTGGTTTTGAAAACATGCTAATTATTATCCCCAGAGAGATTTGAGATTTGGTATCCATAAAACAAGAATGGATTACTATAGATTTTTTTTTTTTAAGAAATAGTCGGAGAACAAGAGAAACGTATGAAAAAAATTAAATGGAAGAAATAAATTTAGAAGGAAAGTCAAGGAACTCTTTCTGAATTCATGTAACCAAAGTCAAAGAGGTGGAAAACTGTGGGTAATAAAGCAGTAAGAGTGAATAACATACCGTATGCCACGCCCTTAGTCTTTTTAACAATTTAACCCCCAAGTGGAATTACAGTCATCTACATTTTACGGATGAGAAAACCAAGGAAAGAGAAGGGCATATTTCTCTGGAACAACCCAGAAGGGCTACATTTGTCTAACAGGAGTCTGTAAAAACAAAACAAAAATAAAAACAGTCTGGGTAATAGAGCTAAAGCTGTGTGGAGGAAGGGAAATTTATGCCTTAAGTGCACATGTACATATTTTAAAAGTAGGGAAAGCAAATTAAACACAAAGAAGAAAGTAAAATATAAGGAATAATAAAGGTAAGAGCAGAAATTAATGAAATAGAAAACAAATACACAATGAAGAGGATCAATAAAGCCAAATCTCTAAAGAGTAATAATATTTATAACCCCCTGACGAGAGAGAGAATAAATAGTAATGTCAAGAATGAAAACAAAGGCTGCAAACACTGGCTAATGCTTGTAATCCCAGCATTGTGGGAGGCTGAGGCAGGAGGATCACTTGAACTCAGGAGCTGGAGACCAGCCTGAGAAAGAGTGAGACTCCATCTCTACTAAAAATAGAAAAAGTATCTGGGTGCAGTGGGGCATACCTGTAATCCAGTCTACTCAAGACACTGAGACAGGAAGGTCATTTCAACCCAGGAGTTGGAGTTTGCAGTGAGCTATGATGACACCACTGCATTGTCCACTGGGTGACCCAGCAAGTGGGGGGGAGGGACATAATTGAAGAAACTGAAGACATTAAAGAAATAAAAAGAGGACAACGTTATGTCAATAAATTTTAAAATGTAGATGAAATAAACACATTTCTGGTGAAATACAACTAACCTAAACTGACACATGAAGAAATGGAAAATATGAATAATCCTATAACTAGTAAAGAAATTAAATCCCTAACTTAAGCCTTCCATGAAGAACACTCCAAAAATAGATATATTTACAAAAAAATTCTATTGCCATTTAAGAAAGAAATAATACCAGCCTTATACAAACTCTCCCAGAGAGCAGAAAAAGAGATCTACCCTCTCAAAAAACTTGTAAGAACACAATGCCATATTGTGAACTACAAATACTGTCTACAGATCTTGTAGAATTGTATTTTGTATCCATAGAACAGCAATTCCTGGCATGTCCCTCTCCCCACAGGACCACTATTCTGCTGTCTACTTCTGTAACTTGAGTATTTTATACATCTTGAGTAAAAGGAATCATGCACTATTTGTTCTTTGACATTTCACTTAGTGTAATATCTTCCAGTTTCATCTGTGAGAGAGAGTATTTTCTTTCCTTTTTTTTTTTATTGTTGGAGATTCATGGAGGGTACAAGAAACCAGGTTACACTGATTGCATTTGTTAAGTAAAGTCCCTCTTAGAATCGTGTCTTGGCCCCATAAGATGTGTCATACACCGAGACCCCACCCCTCTCCCTCCTTCCCTCTCTCTGCTCTTCCGTTCCCCCACCCCAATCCCTCCTTCTCTCTCAAGAGAGTATTTGCAATATGTAAAATGAGCAAAGAGCTCATTTCTACAGTATTCAAAAGAACTCCCACCAAACAATAAGAAAAAGGCATTCTGAGAGAATAATGAGCAAAACGTGAACAGACACCGCACCAGAAACAATACATAAGAGACTGATAAATACTCTGCTCATTAACAGTCACGGAATTGTAACTAGAAACCCATGAGTTTACATTATATGATGCCTCAAATCCAAGCCTGATGACATCGAGCACCAGCGAGGATGCAGATGGAAACTCACATACACTGCTCGTGGGAGTGCGAGTTAGTGAAACTGTAGGAAGAGGACGAGCCCAGAGAAAGAACAGAGACAGAGCGTGCAGCTGGGCCTTCCACCTGAGTAGAAAGGAGCTTCCCCTACAACCTGCCTGCTCCTAGAGCCAGTCTGGGTGAGAAAAGCTGTCTGGGGCAGAGTTGGGGCGAAGGCAGGAAAGCTTGCAGGGCGGGGTTACCAGTTAAGGAGAGAAAGCCCGTTTGAAGTTTTTTTTTTTAATTGAAAAGTAAATTTATTTCAGGTTAATGTGAGTGTACAAACAACCAGGCCAAAATATTTGATTTTGTTAGCTAGAATCCCTCTTGTGGTTCTGCCCCACACTCGAAAGGTGTGGCAAACACCCCCAACCTGTGCCCATTCAGGAAGACCACCCCCTCCCCCCAACTTAAATTGAAATGAGTTTTCTCCTATGTGGGCATGCATTAGATCATCTACTGGTTTCATATTAGCACTGAGTCCATTGGATAATTGCTTTTCCATTCTTGTGATATTTTATTAAGAAGGATGTGTTTCAACTCCATCCAGAATATTACAAAAGATGTGAAGTCACCATTTTTGATGGCTGAATAGCATTCCATGGTGTGCATATAGCACACTTTGTTTACCCATTCCTGAGTTGATGGGCATTTAGGTTGTTTCCACATCATGGCAATTGTAAATTGAGCTGCGGAGATAAACAATCTTGTGCTGGTGGGACTGCAAACTAATACAGCTTCTTTGGAAAGAACTATGGAGAATCCTCAAAGAACTCAAATTAGATCTCCCATTTGACCCTGCAATCCCACTGCTAGGCCTCTACCCATTTGAAGTTTTTTCTTTTGGCTCCTGGCCGCCCATCTCCCAGAAACAGCCCTTCCTTACAGATTAAAACCTGGGGGCTGCGAAGAGGCCTCTGCGTTGGGTGCCACCTCCCAGTAGTCTACCTCCCTCAGAAACATCTTCAAAAAGTTTGCATTTCTACCAAAGCTGAATAGATGTATACTACGTGAGCCGGCAGCACCACTCTGCTAGAATGCCATCCAACAGATGTTTGTACAAGTCACAAGACACAGGTCTGAGGACGTTCACATCATGATATGCCACACCCCCAAGTTAGAAACACCCCAAACAGCCAACAATGAGAGCCTGGGGAAAGGAATTACTGTATTTTCATGGAGCAAATATCAAAAGATGGTGAGAATCACCAGCTCACAGCTGTGGAGGAATCTCACTAACATACTGTTCAGCAAAAGCCCAAAGCAAATGTGGGCACACACCATGTGATTCCATTTAGGGCAGTTAAAAATGCAGGTGACAATGAATGCTGAGGGATGAAACTGTAAAAGGAAGTGGGAAGTGATGTCCTCAAGAGCAAAGATGAGATGACCTTCGTGGAAAGGGGTTGGTGGGCAGGCCTGGAGGGAGGTGTCGGGGAGTGTGGAGGCTCTGCTGCTTCACTGTGGTGCTAGACAGCTTTGTGATAATGCATTGAACTGTTGTGCTTGGGGTACTTTTCTACATGTATGCCACACTTGACAATCAAAATGATTTTGAGAAGCTAGAAGTTTCAAGTATGTGTGTCAGCTCTCAGAAAGTCAACCCCACATATGCTGTGCCACTCACTCACGCTTCCACTTGTGTGCACACTCCCGTGAACCGGGTGTGAGTGTGCACAGACGCATGCTGGGTACATCCTTTTTACATTTGTCTCCCCTGGGTTTGGAGGGACCAGGGTGTTGCTAGTCTGGGAGGATTTTCAGAGGTAGGTCAGGGGCATTTTGCAGACCACCAATCTCTAACCTCTCCCCTAGACCTAAGAAAGTGGAATGGATCTCCTTGGGGAGCGGGAGGGGAGGACAGCTTGTGGCCACCATGTGGGTAGGACATTGGAAGAGAGAAAGTGGGCAGCTGGTGGGAGGTGAGACAAGGGGCCCAGGGAGGAGGGGTCTCTTCTTCCAAAGCGAGGCGAGAGAGTGGCAGAAAGGCAGGGGCCAGTGAGGAGAGGGGACCAACCCATTTCCCCTTGGAGCCTCTCCTTCCAGGATGTCTCCAGAGCTGGAATGGTCCCAGGAGGGGGCTCAGTGACAGCCACAGGAATGCAGGGATGGCACATGGCCTACTCTATCAGAGGGGACACCTACAGGGTGGAGATGGCACCTCCATTCTCAGAGAGGACCCTGGGGCTCAGAGAAATTGGTAGCAATAAAGAAAGTGAGATCTGGGCAGTGCCTGTGGCTCAAAGGAGTAGCGCACTGGCCCCATTTGCCGAAGGTGGTGGGTTCAAACCCAGCCCCAGCCAAACCAAAAACTGCAAAAAAAAAAAAGAAAGTGAGATTATCTTTTCTCCCCACCCCATCCCCTCTCTGCATCTTCACAGCCCTGGGCATCCAGGCATTTCTGGATATTGAGTTTGGGGGATTGGTTTGGAGTAAAGTGGTAGGCAAAGTGATTATAGAGTTAAAATGAACTTCAGATTCATGGGTCCCATTCTAATCTAAATGGGCACCTGAGCACCTACTATGTTCCTGGCACTGGGGTTGCTTCTGGGACACAGTGGAGATTTAAGCAGTTTGTCGGGTCCTGGAGCTATTCCAGGGAGGAAGCGTCAGTGTCCAGAAGAACATCAGAATGAACTGGGGAACTGGAGACCACGTGGGCCCTCAAGGGTCCAGATCCTCCAGCAGGGCCTGCTGGGAGCTTCTTGGAGCAAAGGCCATATGAGGTGAGATTTAGAGAGTGTACCAGTTTCCTGCAGAAGCTGTGACAAATGCCCACAAACTTCGTGGTCTAAAACAACACATATTTCTTCTCTGGCAGTCCTGGAAGCCCAGTGTAAAATCCATCTGTCTGGGTTAAAGTCAAGATGTCAACCAGGTGCTGGCCCCATATACCAAGGGTGGTGGGATCAAACCTGGCCCCAGCTAAACTGCAACAAAAACAACAACAAAAAAGATGTCAACCAGAAGGCTCCTCCGGGGGGTTTCTAGGGGGACAGCCCATTTCTTTACCTTTATCAGCTTCTAAAAGTCACTTGAGCTCTTGGCCCCTCTCCAGGTCACCTCTACCACTCACTTCTGCCATCAAATCTTCTAGTTTCCCTCTAACCCTGTCTGCACCCCTCATATGAGGACATCCAGATCACTACAGGCCCACCGGATAATCCAGGACAATCTCTCAACTTTAGGATCCTTCCCTTGATCGTGTTTACAAAGTTCCAGTTTCTTTCTTTCTTTTTTTTTTTTTTTGAGACAGAGTCTCACTATGTTGCCCTCAGTAGAGTGCTGTAGCATCACAGCTCACAGTAACCTCACATTCTTGGGTTTAAGCGATTCTCTTGCCTCAGCCTGCCAAGTAGCTGGGACTACAGGCACCTGCCATAATGCCTGGCTATTTTTGTTGCAGTTGTCATTGTTGTTTGGCCCCAGCCAGGTTCGAACCCTCCACCCTTGGTGTATGTGGCTGGTGCCCTAACCACTACGCTCCCGGTGCCGAGCCCAAAGTCCCATTTTTAAAGCCCCACGTGCCAGGTAAGATATTCTGCGTTTCTGGGGGTTACGACTCGGGCACCTCTGGGAATCACGTTTCAGGCACCACAGAAAGGTGGTGGATAGGAATGAAGCTAGCCAAGGACAGATGAGGGCTCCAGGCTGGGAGCAGCTGTCCCAAGGCCCAGACTGGAGAAAGGGTCAGGGCGAGGTGAGAGCACAGCGTGTCCCACAAGGCTCCAGCAGGAGCAGGGGCAGGACGCAGAGCTGGTGCTGCTGGCAGGCCAGCCCCGGGCCAGTGCTGCCCAGCACCACTCAAGACCAAGCTGACAGCACCAGGCTCCTCTGCCCCCGTAGCCTCTGACCTATTCCAAAATTTCCTTCTTTGGTCAGTGTGTTCTGGGTCCACTTATTCTGGAGGGAGAGGGAGGGACTTAGAAGGAAGCAGCAGTGACCACAAGTCAGCTGCCGGAGGACGACCCCACACCAGGAGAGCGGATGTTTGTCCGTCCTGCCGCAGCTGCACCACAGCTGCCTGAGGGACAGGCAGGAGCCTGTCCCTGGTCACCTGGAAGCCAGCCACTAGCCCACGTGTGACTGGAGCAAGTCCCTCCCCCTGGGCTTGTGTCTGTGTGGTCTGAGTGCCTGCTGAGGAGGAGCTTGGAGCAGGTGCACCTGCTGGCAGGCCCGGTCATTAGCACCTCATCTGTGGCTCACGGATGCATAGTGGAGGGGTAGGCTGCATAGGAGCCAGAGGGTTGCACAACCCAGCACAGCTGGCTGGCCCTGGAAAAGTTGTTTTTCACCAAGTGCAGCCGGAGAAGCAACCAGAGAGGCCAGCTCTACCCGGGCAGTAGCCAGGCCTGGGGGGCTCAGAGGAGGTCAGATCCCACTCCTGCCGCACAGGGCCACAATGGCAGGTGAGAGGATGGCCCCCTGCCTCAGGGGTGGGCTGTCTGGGAGCTGGCTGTCCCTCTTCCTCTGGAAGTGGACTCCCTAGATACAGAAGCTCAGAGTTGAAAGCACTGACAGAAGTCAGCTAGAAAGCATCAGAACCAAGACCACAGCCCTGGCCCACTGGCTCTCAAGCTCAAAGACCCCCCCACATTCTACTTCCCCACTTCACAGACGGGCAGCCCGAGGCTAGAGGAAGAGAGGGAATGGCCATGGTCACTTGGGGCTGGTGGCAGGGAGCAGAAGGATGAAAGGGAAGGAAAATTTCAGGGGCTCTTTGGGAACCGAATCCAGAGTCTCCCACTTGTCATCTCTGCCTCCAGATCTCCCCTGGGGCTGGGATTCGGTTTATATGTTTTGTTTACCTCCCTTCAGATGAACCCAAATGTTAAGAAAATATACCCATTTTACAGATGTGGGAACTGAGATTTGGAGAGGTCATTGCACTCAGCCTCCTGACTCCACAGCCCTGTTGCGCTCCCTCGGCCCCCACACTGGATCTCAGTGTGTGGGGAGGCCTCTCATGCTGGGTATAGGTTGAACTTGATCTATACAGACCAGGAGTGCACAGCTCGTTTGTGAGTGGGCAGGGCAGAGCTGACAGTGCCTGTGAGCTTGCCTGCTTTGCACTACATGTGCTGACAGACACAGGTGGTCAGGAAGGTGGTCTGAGCCCAGGTGTTGGGCCCACCTCGGCTGAGTGGAGACAGGTGTCCAGAGAGGGAACTGGGCTTTTGCCCACCACACGGTAGGATCCAATGCATGGACAGTGTGACCAGGCAGAACCCCCAGACGCAATTCCAGAAATCCTTACAGTGACCCATGATCTCTTGGATTTGGGAGACTTCTCTGGAGGTCCTCCCCCTGGGCTCTGTGTCCCCATGCTCCCCTAAGCACTGCCTCCTGGTTACTGACCAGGTCACTGTCCTCACTGCTCTCTTCTCAAGCCCAGCCCCTCACAGTGAGGCTCCTTCTCTCAGCCAGAGCCCAAAGATGCATGTGGGGAGCAGAGGGTCTTTCGGATGAGAGTGAGAGCAGAGACCTGGGGGTGAACAGACTAGTCATTAGTTTGGGAGGTGGGCAGGAGCCACGGTGGGGTGGGGCACAGGGTGGGGGCTTTGGCACACTCCTGGTGGGGACTGGGAGGTAAGCTGATCCAGGCTCTGGGGCTTGTCTTTACCAGCGGGGACAGTGGGGTGGCCTGCAACGGAAGGGTGACACTATCCGGGGCCAGGACAGGATGGATTGGGGGTGGCATCGGAGCTGGGAAGTATCTTATAGGCTGCCTCTGTGCCTGCACCCCCCAGGAGGGACAGCCTGGGTGCACGGAGGGCTGGGCAGTGCCCATGGTAATGAGCCTGCAAATTTCATAATGAGGATGGTGAGCTGGATCAGGACGCCCTACTGCTGCAATGGGTGCTGATGCAGTGCTCTCCAGCCTCCCTCCTCACTCTGGAGTGGGCCACCAGCACACTTGCCACAACTCAGCACAGTCTCCAGGGGTCTCCTGTGAGATCTGCCAAAGTGCCACAAAGGATCCTGTGGCTGCCACAGTCATCTGAGGTCAGATCTCAGCTTCAACCCTGGGAGGGTCGTTTCTAATCCAGACCTATTGAATCTCAGGTTCTGAGAGTATGGAAGAATTTGTAGTCCTGCAGCTCACCCCTCCCTGGAGGGGGACGGTGGTCACACAGCCACCAGAAGCCGGATGTGAGGGCTGGGCCCAAGAGTCCCTGATACTAATGAGCTCGGTGGCCCGGAGCACAGGCTTGGCCAACAGCCCTGGGACCCTCCTCCTCATCCCTCAGCCCTGACACCCCCGCGGAGCCATCCTAAGGACAGCCCTGGGAAGTTCACGGCTCTCAGTGCCCTGCTTCCTGCCAACCTGGGCTGTGTCCAGAGACCTGCTTTTAAAATCTCTTTCTGCCTCAGTTTTGCCTTTGCTGAGTGGGCTGCAGGGAGGGTGACATGGGACAGATGCAAAGATAGCTTCTCCTGTGGCCAGGCGTACACAGTGAGGTGCAGTGGGAGTTCCAGGTGGTTTCCCAAAGCCACACCAATGACTTGGTCCCCCAAGGCCACCAGGAGGCTGTTGGTGTCCGCATTCCTCCTGGGCAGAGGAGGAGGCCCAGGACCACAGAACAAGAAGTGCAAGAGCCCGGGTCTGAGCCAGGGCCTGAACCACAGCCCCAGGGATGGTATGTCCTGATGCCTAGCCATGGCAGAGCCTGTGCAAGCCACGTCTTTGCCTGTGCAACCAGCCATGTGTTCAGTGTGGAGCCCAGAAAATGCTCTGGCCATTGGAGGGGGAGGCTGCCCACACATCCCTGCTGGCCGAGAACCACGTGCCTATAAACTTTAATTTCCATACAGTAGAGAAACATACAGTACAAGCTACACTGGGGACCAGCTTGGCAGCAAAGTTCACAAGTACATCTCGAGACATGTGCCATCCCCAGGCAGGGGAGAGAAGCCGTGACTGCCCACTTGGCTCTATGTGAACAAGCTGCCATGGCCTAGAACTGCATGGGAAAATGTGAAGCTGGCTCAGACCTTAACCTGGCAGGTCCAGACCATCCCTGCAGGCCACCCATGGTCTCCTTAGGGAGGATACATTTCTCCAGGCAGCAAGCCGACCTGACCTTCCCACAGCGTAGAACACCCAAACCTGCTCCCTGCCAGCCTCCTGTCCGCCAGAGCAGGGCTCGTCTCAGCAGCAGGGCACATTTGCTTAGCACCTGCTCCACACCGGACCCCTCAAGGGGGTTGGCTGTGGCCTGTCCTGCAGTGATGGAGGACAGGCAGCCCACCCTACAGTGCGGTAGATATCGTGGCAGAGGGAAGCCGGCCGTGGGTCGGGAGATATTTCTTGGGGAGAAGGCTTGATGATGGGAGCCAAAGTAGGCTGGGGGCAGTGGGGCTATTGCAGACAGAGGCATCCCTGGGCACAGAGGCAGGATGCTGTAAGGACTTCCAGGAACTGCGGGAGTTTGTTTCATACATGTCCCAGGCAGGTAGCGGTGACCTTCCGGAGTGTCTGCACTAGGTGCCATCGGACTCCCTCTCCGGAACTCCTCTGAGGCTGGGACTCATATCCAGGTCGGCCCAGAAGGAGCTGCTGGCCCAGCTGAGGACCGAAAGAGGTCCTTTGTCCTGATCTTGGGGAGGCAGTGTCCCCCGCCGTCTGTGGGCTCTGGCGTTTGGCGCAGGAGGAAGGGTGCCCCTCACACCACCACCTCGGGTGCGATGCTGAAGAGGAGGTCATCGTTGCCCCGCCGCACTTCCAGCAGGAGCGGGGATTCGGTCAAGACGGCCTCCTGCAGCTCACTCGAGTCCGCCAGGCGGCGCCCGTTGACCTTGACGATGATGTCGCCATCTTGGATGCCGCCCCTGCCGCAGGAAGAGACCCACGTCACCACGAGCAGCCTGCCAGGCTGCCCCAGAGTTAGCAGCGATTTAACCACATTTGGTTCTAGGGTAAAGAACACTTCCCTGACCCCAAGGCTCTCACGCCAGAGGAGAACGAATCTCATGATCAGCAAACGACTTTTCACACTACTTCCCCCACACTGGTGAGGATGGGTCCAGGTGCTGGCCGCAGCCTTCCTAGCAGGACTTCCTAGGGTAGCACCTGTCCCTTCCAGCCTCAGTGTCCATGTGTACAGTCCTGTGTGGGAAACGCTTTGCAAATTACGCAGAGGCCCAGGTGTCCGTTTGGATGCTACTGCAGTTACTAAGGCTTCTAAGACTTCCACATACAAGGCAGGGCTGGCTGGGTGGCTTCCCCTCCACACAAGGTTCACTTCAATTCCTACCACCAGGAAGGAAGCCGGTGGTGTCGTAGCTGGACATGTCAGCATCAGGGTCAGGGTTGACATACGCCAGCTGTGTGATCTGGAAGAAGTAACTATTCCCAGTCAAAATCTCCCCATCTGTAAACTGGGTAGGGGCAGTAGCCTACATGTACCTGGCTGGTGGTGAAGACTAACAGTGAACCAGGAGGCTCACAGTGCAGCCTCAGTCAGCACCAGATATTGGCACTGCTGTTCTCCTCTGTTTCTGGCTCTTGAGGGGCCCTACACATGGCCACTCTTGGTCACTGCTGCCCGCTGAAGTCAGTGATGCTCTGCAGGCTGGCCTGAATGCAAGGCCTGAGTCTGGGTGTTATCCTGCAGCAGCGTGTGTCCACCGTTCAACAATGTCTCTGCAGGCCTGCTGTCTGCCTCTGCCCCTCCAGAGATGGCAAGGACCCCCCTCCCCTTCCTCCTCACCTACTCAATGGATGAAGACCACTGTGATAATCCACTGCCACCTCATGAATAGTATATATCACTTTCTCTTCCTTATGAGTTTCTTAATAACATTTTCTTTTCCCTGGCTTACTTTATTATAAGAATTTAGCACATAATACCTAAAGCATACAGAGTATATGTTCATTGACTGATTCTATCATCAGTAAGGCTCTGGCCAACAGTAGGCTGTAAGTATTTAAGCTTGGGGAGCCAAAAGTTATATGCAGATTTTCAACTGCATGGGGTGGGGTTGGTGCCCTTAACGCTTGAGTTGTTCAAGGACCTCTGGGAAAGAAGGGTCCACATGGGGTGGGGGTGGCCCGGCAGGCTCCCCTCCACCCCACACCTGGCCTCTGCCCCTCAGCAGTCCTGACTCCAACACAGACCATCCCCAGCACCCAGAATTATAACCTAAAACCACTGACCTGATCTAGCCCCACCCATTGAACAGATGAAGAAGACTCAGGCCAAGGAGGGAAAATGGCTTGTTCAGAGCCCTCCTTGGGCAGTGGACCCACCACAAGTGCATGGTGACATCACAGCACTGCCTGCCGGTGGTGTTGTTGCAACCCTTAATGTTTCCTACACTGGAAGACTTCATCCCATTCTGTCCTGACAGAATCTTCTGGCCATAGAAAGAGTAGGCTGAATCATCTCCATTGTACAGGTGAGGAAACCGAGGCCCAGGAAGACCCAGTCAGCTCATGGGCTGGGGAAAGAGTTGCCTTCAGAGCAGCTTCTCCACCCAGAGGGGGACTCTTTATCCTCTGCTTCCAGAAGGAAATGATGTTCTGGCCAAGGTGAGACATGGCCAGGATTTTAAGGGACAATTCATATCTCTGGGCCTTTCTGGGCTTAGAGGACTGGCCAGAATCCACCTGCCCCTTCCTCTTCTGGCCCCTTCCACATCACTTTGCCAAGAAGCTCCCATCCAGCGCCAGGCCTACCCCACACCCACCCTCTCACCCACCAGGGTGTTTGCCTGCCTCCCATCAGCCTTGCTGCCTGCCTGCACCCTCTGCAGAACCTACCTTTGAGAAGGTGAATCTGGCACAACCTCTTGCACATAAATCCCACTGCTGACTGCTGGGAAGTCTGGGTTGCTGGCCTTCAACTCATCCACCAGGCTGCAAGGACAGTCAGATCTCAAGGCTGCTCCTCGGAGCCTCCTCCCTGACGGCTCAGTATGGAGCTGTCCACCCCTTCTGGCTCCAGGCCAGACACTGAGCTCCCTCTGGCCCTCAAACTGCCCTGCCTGCCACTGGGAAGGGGGCAGGAGGACAAGCCGGTAGACGGATGGAGAGACAGACAGACAGACAACGGTGAGTCATGGGATGGACAGGTAGAAGGCTGGACTGATGGTGAGATGGACAGAGGGAGAAAAGATAAAGAACACACTTAAAGGATAAGTCGGCATATTGGCCTTGAATGTAACGTGTTTTCTAATGAGAGCCCTAGATTAACAGTTGCCATGGCTGAGACAGGAAGAATGGACCTATTGTGAGGACCATATTGATTTGAGAGAACAGTCAGCTGGACGTCCCCTAGCTCTTCCTTCTTCCTTCTTCAAACCCTTGACCTTGACTTTGCATCTTCCTATCTCCCTCCCTTCCTTCCCCTCCTCTTCCTCACCTCGTTCTTTCCTGCACGCACTCAGCATTTCCAGGGGACATGGTATTGGGGCAGAGCCAAGGGGCAAACAGGTGACAGTTCTTGGTCCCCAGCAGCAGGGCAGGGTAGGGCTGTCCCACAATAGGTGGCTCTGGCACAGCCAGACCAGTTCAGTGAGAAGGGGGCTGGCACTATGTGTACAAGAGAGGACACGTCCTCCCACCTGGGTGGTCTGGGGAGGTAGAATTTTGTGCCCCCCAATTCATACACACCCGGAACCTCAGAATATGACCTTGTTTGGAAATAGGGTCTTAGCAGATGTAATTAAAGATCTTGAGATGAAGTCATCTTGATTTAGGTTGGGCCCTAAATCCAGTGACTGATGTTTTTATTAGAGAAATAAGAGGGGAATTTGGACACAGACGCAAGAAGGAGCAGGCCGGGTGCAGACAGGGGAAGAGACCGGAGGGTCCAGACGTGCGCTGAGGAGCGCCAGGAGCCACGGGGAGCTCGGTTTGGCAGGAAGGCGCTTTTCCTAGCACCTCAGAGCAACACAGCCCTGCTGGCCCCTTGATCTTAGACTTCTAGCCTCCAGAACTGTGAGAAAGGACATTTCTTTTGTTTTAAACCACCCAGTATGTGGTAATTTGTTATGGCAGCTGTGGGAAACTAATCCAGGTGGCTTCCTGGAGGAGAGGGCATCTGAATGGAGTCTTGACAGAGCAGAAAGGATCTAACAGGCAAAGGTGGGAAAGGCATCTGAGCAGAGAGGCTGGCCAGGGCACAGGTCAGAAGCAGCTGTGAGTGGCTTGGCACAGCGGGGCCAGGAGCTGGAGGGGGACCATGGTGGGGGCAGAGTGGGGGCTGGAGTGGCGCCCTGCACGCACCCACCTAGGTGTGATGGTCCGCATGCGAATGCCAATGAAGCGCTTCTTCCAGTCTGGAAAGAAAATATGGAAGGACTCAGTCAGGGCTGCCGTGCAAAGCCACCACCCTCCCTAAGGGGATAGGCAGGTGACAGAAGCTGCCCTGCAGGAGAGAAAGCCTCAGGAGCGGCCTTGTCAGCCCTGTCCCTGTGTGGTCAAGCACTTAGAGCTGGCCTCTTCCCCTGACTCCTGTCACAGAGCCAGGCCGTGTTCTACCTCTAGCATGGCCCACCCACAGGTGGCCTCACATCCACCCCATCCCGCAGCCAACCAAGTCAGCCCAACACCTGCTCCCCCAACACTGCTCCAAGTGCAGCCCCCATGGCCAGCTTCCACTGCTTGGTTCATCATCTTCCCCTGACTTCCTCCTAATTATAATATGAAGTGACAGTGCCTAGGGACCACTGACTGTGTGCCACGCTGTGTGGCTGGAGTGAGGTATACACAAGTCGAGGAGATGGGCCCCTGCCCCCTCACTGCTCTAGCCTGTGACTTATCAGGTGTCTTAGACCCAGAAATCACTATAACATTCTGAACCATAAGTCAAGACTCAGTACTTTTTAAGTTTCCATTTCATAAAAGTTTTACGACCACAATGGAATTAAACTAGAAATCAATAATAGAAAGGTATCTAGAAAATTCCCAAATATGGTAGGACCTCTGTAAGTTGACCACTCAACTGGCCAACATGTGGAGTGGTCAACGTAAGGAACTAGTGCTGCTGTGCTTACACACACATGTGGTGCATGTCTGCTCTGTGAAAATTAGGTCAACTTAAGGAGGTGGTCAGTGGAGGGAGGTGGTCAGCTATGGAGCTTCTACTGTACTTGGGAACTAATAAAACACTCCCATCTGCCTGGCTGTGGGAGTCCCAGGCACAGAGCTGGAACTTGAGTGTTTCCCACAGGAGCTGCTGGCTCAGACCCACCATGTGGAGGAGAAAGCCAAGGCTCAAGATGGACTTAGGTCTCAGGGACTCAAAAGTCTTAGGAGCCCCTTGAGCCTTAAGAGTACCCAAAAGTGCTGGGCCACCCACTCCATGCCCCTCTCATGCCAGGTGGGTGGGCTGCTTCCTCCCACCTTCTCATCTACCTGGCAGGGACTCAGGCCTCCATCCAGCATGGTGGGAGAGGTAAGCTTCCAGAGTCTGCCTGTGACCAAGTCTGCCTGAGAACAAGTAGGTTCTCTGAGCATGGAGAACCCTGTGACCACTGAGCCCAGAGAATCTGTGACCACTCAGGAAATGTGTCCCCCCTTCATGGCCCCTCTGGCCTCACTACAGCTGTCCCTCATCTTGTAGGCCACAGAGACTACCGGAGACATGAGACAAATAAGGGCTTTACTCCCTAGGCCAGAGGAGCATCTCCCACAGTCACAGAAGGGCAGACAGCCCCATGAACTCAAACACCCCATCTCATTGGGACACACTCTGGCCCTAAAACTGGCTGAACCCCAAGCCCTCCTGGGGCTCCAGGCTGAGGCAGAACCATGGCTCCCCTAGACTTGTGTGGTGGTCACTCCATACCCTTAAGCTCCCCCACTGGCCTCTGCACCCCACTCTCTTGGTGAGATTAAGAAGTCTATGTGACATCCCCTTGATTTAATAAAAAGATTGTTCATTTTAAAGAATTCTAGATTAACTGGCTTTGGATCATTCCATATTTTTATTAAAAAAAAAGCTAAAACAAACACCAACTTCAGAAGGATTATAAAATAATAGATTCCATCATTCTGCTAAGATTCATCAGGCTCTTCAGTTAGTCGGCACTGTCCTTGGGGAAGTGACAAATCTCTGGTACAGGGACAAGTGTTTTCTGGTGGCCTGGTGTGAGGTCAGCCCTGACTGGGACAGGCCCTATATGCCAAAGGAGCAAAGCCAGCCCAAGAAAGGGAGGAAGAGGATGGTAGGAAAAGAATGCTGTCAGCCCACTTCCAATAGAAGTCACCTCACAGCTGAGTCTATGCAAAGTGCACCAGTGATCTCCAGGCAGTGGCCAAAGTCAAAGATATCCAAGGAGCAGAGGATCATTAAACTGGAAAATCTCCACCATAAGAGAAAGGAACAAGCTAGGACGAATATGAAGGTACAGTCCTGGGTCTAGTTCTGAGCTTCCTAGAAGCCAAGAGGAAAAGAGCTCAAGAGGTTAGACACTGCCCAATAGAAGAAGCCTTCTGCTTCTTTGGGAAAGACAGGCTCTGCCTGGCTCTGGATCATCTTCACCCAAGGGACACTGCAGAAGAAACGGAAGAGTCTTCCACAGCAGCTCTTCACAGGACCAGTCCTCACAGCACCAGTCCTGGCTGCACTGGGCTCCATGTGCTGGGGTGGCAGGGCTGGGGAAGGGGGTGCCAGCAGGAGGAAGCCCCCTGCTCTCAATGAACTGCTGGTGAGAAGGCTAGGAAGAAACAAGGAAGCAAGTTGAAGGTGTGAGTAGCAGGGCTGAGCAAGTTGTGGCTGTTGGCCAGGAGGTGGGCACAGAACACACAATGGTAAGAGGGAGAAGCTCACTGCGCCCCAGGAAAGGCCCTGAGATCAAACGTGTGTCCTTGGTCTGGGTGGTGGCTGTGACCCCTGGCATAAGAAGGTGAGTGGGCTGTTCTCACTTGAGAGAGTCACTGTTCACCCTGTTGAGACCTCTACCAGATGGAAGCTCATGGCTCCATCTAGGAGGGGGCAGTGTGGGCTGCCCATCTATTTTGGATGGGATGGGGAGACAAGGATTGGGAGGAGGGTGACTCCAAGGATCAGGGTCTTGGGCTTTGCTCCCCTAGAACAGAAGATGCCCTAATGGATGGTCTGCATGGCCCACAGGCTGAAAGAGAAGGTACTTAGGAATGGGTGGACGGGTGAAAAGGATGAATGAATGGGTAGAAGAAAGAAAGGAAGGTTGGATGGATAGTTGGACAGATGAATGGGTGGATGGATGAACAAGTAGGTAAACAGGTAGATGAGTGGGTGAGTAGATGGATGAAAGGAAAAAAAGAAGGGAAGAAGGCAGGCAGAAAGGATGGATGGATGGATGGATGGATGGATGGATGGATGGATGGATGGATGGATGGGAGGATGGATGGATGGATGGGAGGATGGATGGATGGATGGGAGGATGGGTGGATGGAAGGATAGATGGATGGAAGGATGGATGGATGGATGGATGGATGGATGGGAGGATGGATGGATGGATGGGAGGATGGATGGATGGATGGGAGGATGGATGGATGGATGGGAGGATGGGTGGATGGAAGGATAGATGGATGGAAGGATGGATGGATGGATGGATGGATGGATGGATGGATGGATGGATGGATGGATGGATGGGAGGATGGGTGGATGGAAGGATAGATGGATGGAAGGATGGATGGATGGATGGATGGATGGATGGATGGATGGATGGATGGATGGGAGGATGGATGGATGGATGGATGGATGGATGGATGGATGGATGGGAGGATGGATGGATGGATGGCTGGGAGGATGGATGGATGGATGGATGGGAGGATGGATGGATGGAAGGATAGATGGATGGAAGGATGGATGGATGGATGGATGGATGGGAGGATGGATGGATGGGAGGATGGGTGGATAGATGGATGGATGGGAGGATGGATGGATGGATGGGAGGATGGATGGATGGATGGATGGATGGGAGGATGAATGGATGGGAAGATGGATGGATGGGAGGATGGATGGATGGGAGGATGGGTGGATAGAAGACTGGGTGGATAGGAGGATGGCTATAGTAGAAGGAAGGAGCAGCTGGACAAGAGAAGCCTAGGAAGTCAAAGTAGCTGAGAGTGGGAGCTGAGACCAGAGATTCCCCAGCTAGAAGCAGATGGTCTGGAGGGTGGGAAGAGGGAGTGATCATGGCCAGGAATGGAGGATGGGCAGGATGGATCCTGAGAAAGGCTGAGTGAGCTGTGGGTCTCACGGCTTCAGGGTGGGTGAAGGGGCTCATCCAGGAGTGAGCAGGCTCACACAGAACCCAGGATAGGCTCTGGCCCCAGAGCCAAAGGGTGGGTCTCAGCGCTGGGTCAGTGTCCCCCATCTTAGCTGCACCCCTCCCCCCAGGTGAGCTCTTTACCTTTGCTGTGCTTGTCTTGGAACTCTGTGAGGAAGCGTGTGATGCGGTCCGAGGGGATGGCAAAGGAGATGCCAGCCGCAACCTTGAGCGTGTTGATGCCAATGACCTCACCATCCTGGGCAGGGAGGTCAGGGTGGGGTCACCAGGGACCCAAGCCAATAGCTGCCCTCAAAGCACCATGTGCATAGCGCTGCTTACAGAGGTGACCCTGGATGCCCATGTCCCCAGCTCCCAGGGCAGCCCCAACTGTCCTAGAGAGGTCACTCTTGGGGCTGTGACTTGTCAGTGATCCCACCTCCACCTTGCGGGGAAATGTTGCAGGGAAGCTGGCAGCTGCCCACTGGGCCAAGGGCACCACCAGGCCACATCCAGAGGGGCAAGAGGGAGGGAGCCACATAACAAGGCCCATCAGGGACTAGGACCCCACCTACCCCTTCCTTCCAGAAGTGGGGGGTGAGTGGGGCCAGTGGTTCTCCCCACTTTGTCTGTCTCATTGGAGCCACCTCCCACTCTGCCTGCCTACCCTTCTCCACATGCTCTGTCCCTGCAGAAGGCTGGAGCCATCTGGCAGGATTGTCCAGGCCTGGGGCCTCACCTTCGAGCACACTGTTGGCCACAGCAGAGCTGAGGTATTATTAGTATCCTGCCGGGGCCTGGCCAGCTCACCTTTGGGGTCCGGAGCAGAGCCTTGTATCAAGGCACCCCTGTCCGCCTGGTCCCTGGGAACTCACGAGGTTGGGAGGACCAGAGAGTGTCAGGTCCAGGGGACTGAGATTCTGCATCCACCCTCCCCCACCAGCATGACATGGAACGGCCTCCTGGGCTCCAGCTAAATCATTCACATGAGCTTTCTCAAAACCAGCACGTGGCCTCAGCTCTGCGGAAAGCCCACACACCTTCTCAGGAGTGCGGGGTACAGCCTGTCTGCACACATGGCCTGAGGCCCAGCAGGACAGGGGCCACTAGCACCTTGTGCAGTCTCCTTGTCTGACCTCTCCCCGTGGAGCTGCAGAAGGCTTCCCTGTGCTCTGCTGTGCCTTCTCCCCGGGAGTTCCTTCTCCAGTACCCAGTCCTCCTCAGTCCTTACAGCCTAACTCAGATGCTCCCACCTCCAGGAAGCCCCCCTGCCTCGCTCCTTCCAGAGAGGCTCAAACTGCTCACATCACACAGGGGCTTGTCCACCTCGGGCCACATCCCACCCATGGACGGGAACTCCCAGCTAGGACTGTGTCTAAGGAGCTCTGAACTTCCTGTTTTACTCTGGAAAAATCTCAACCTGGGATGAGGATGAGCCTGGGATGAGGATGAGGATGAGGATGAGCCTAACCCCAGGACAGAACTGGGGAGGGGCAATTTAGGGGGTGGAAGAGAGTGAGTGGGCCCCTCGCATCTTGCTCACAAACCTGAGGGCAGTGAGGCCCAGGTGAGCAGCCCCACGCCTGTGTCTCCCCTGTCAAGGCCTGGGCTGCTGTTCATGAATGACTCCTGACGGCCGCCAGCATCTCTGACGGGTACAGCTGGCACAAGCCATGGGGTCCTGTCCTCCTTCCAGGCCTCCAGCCCATCCATGTTCCTGACTATTGGACCTGAAGTTTCTAGGGCCATTTAGTGGGTCCTGTTCCACCTCGAGGCTGTGTCCCCTTATGTGGGAAGAACCCCAGAAAAGCAGAGACTTACCAGGTTCACCAGCGGTCCCCCGGAGTTCCCATACTGCAAGGAGAAGAAACAGGGAATTAGCTGGCCCTAATCCCCACCCAAGGGTTCCTGAAGCTCTGACCTAAACCAGTGTAATCATCAGGTCTTATCCTAACAGCATGCTGTCCCCACTTCACAGATAAGAAAGCTGAGGCCCACAGTGGCCAAGCAGGCCCCTCCTGATGACCTTGGTCAGATCAGCTGGTGCTGTCTGCTCACACCACTGTCGCAGGGTTGAGCAGCACCAACTGGGAGAATGCAGACTAGACTGGGACACTATTTCTCATCCTGCTGGCCCAGGGGAGTCTCTATAAAGACTAGGGTTCCAGCACAGTGGCTGAAGCACAGCAAAGCCAGAGGGACACCTGAGGAATCTGGGCAAAGTGCTCTGCGAATGCCTTCTCCCCAGTCTAGGTGTTGGTTCCCAGGACCAGGGCCGTGCCTCTCCATCTCTGAAGACTTGTCTGAGTCAGAATGGCACCTCCTCACTCCAAGAGTGCCTGAGTAAAAGTCACAGAGTCTGGGTTCCACTTAATGGAAAGAAAGAACTTTCTAGTAGTGTGTGTTGAGGATGGGATGGGTCTGGGGATGGGGCAAGCCTGAGAAGAGACTGGGTCTTGGCACTCACGTTGATGATGGCGTCTGTCTGAATGTAGTCCATGTCCGAGTTCCGCAGGCCCAGCTCCTTGCCATCTCGCTGGGCGGTGCTGACGATGCCCGTCGTCACAGTGTTCTGAAGGGCAAAGGGACTACCGATGGCCACCACAAACTCACCAGGCCGCAGGTCGGCTGAGTGACCCAGCAGCAATACGGGGAGCTTTGTCTGGAGGACAGAATGGGGAAGACACAGAGAGAAAGGCTTGGCCGTCCCTCTTTAGCAGGGACCAGGCTGAAATCCTGGCAGGTGATCCCAGGTGCAGCTGAGTAAAGTCACTGTGGGAAAGGCCTAGGCAAGTTGCCAGTGCAGACTGAGGCCAGGATAGCCTCCAGCTGAGCCCCATGGCTAGAGTCCAGGGAGCAGAGACTCAGCTGTGCCAGAAACCAAAGGACAGGAGAGTCCACCGGTGTCCATTGTGGGCAGGTGCACAGATGGTCCAGCTGGCCATGGCCTCAGTGGTCCCTGAGCCCAGAGGTTTGCTAGTCCTTGGTGCCTCTGAAAATCTGGTAGAAGCTCCAGATACCACCATGCCATATGTACCACACACAAACTGATGCACTCCAGGGGGGCATCTGCACACCCCTGGAGCACAGCTAAGGACCCCGGGAGCCTGTTTTGGAATCCTTGATCCAGGGAATCCTCAATCTGATCTCCCAATATAGATACACAGGGAAACCGAGGCCCAGAGGGGTAAGGTAACTTAGCCAAGTCCACCATCCCCTACACACACACACACACACACACACACACACACACACACACACTGAGACACCTGCGCACTTGTCTCTTACTTTTTCGGGGGAGCAGTGGGACCTGCCTCTGTGACTCTGCAATTAGACTGGAAGTTTGGTGACTAGCCGTGCTCTGGGTTCCCAAAGCTGCACAGTGTGTCCCAAAGAAGTGCTCCTAGACACTTGTCAGAAAGTGCACACTTGTCAGAAGTGCTCCTAGACACTTGTCAGAAAGTGCACACTTGTCAGAAGTGCTCCTAGACACTTGTCAGAAAGTGCAGAAGCAACACATGTGCATATGAAATCGACGAAGGCCGAGCTTTATCAATCACACCCCATCAATTTCCTGGTGCTGGTTTGCCCTGTTCCTGGGAGGAAAGCTGGTGGAGGGCCCATGGGACCTCTCAGCACCACTATGCAGCTGGCTATGGGTTTGCAGATGTCCCGAGCACATGGGCCTCACTCCAGCTTCGGTCTCCCAACCTCAGACCCTCTGGACAGCCCCATCTGGTCATGTCAGTCTTGCTACGTCAGTCTTTCCCCTTTTGTTGTTTGCCACCACGCCAAATGGGAAGTTTTTCCATAAGGTATTTTTCATAATAGCTATCAACAAAAGGAGAAAAGTAAAATGGAAATGCAGAGGTAATGCAGGGCCACGGGCAGGCTGTGTCTGCATGGGGAGGGCCTCCCGCTCTATTCTCTGTGCCAGTGGGGCAAGTGAAGCTTCAGCCGGTGACATGGCGGTCCCCCAGTGGAGGAACCAGTCACATCCAGAGGGTGAGGACCCAGAGAGGTGTCATTTTTAATGCTGCGTGGCCAGAAAGTGAGAGACAGTGAGGTCTGGATCCCCCAGGGAGGTGGCAAGCTGAGAAGGGTTAGCCCTTCCCCTCCACCAGGCCTAGGGTCAGAAGTCTTTCCCATCTCTGGGTCTGGTGTCGCAAGACTAAGAGGGAGGGTCCTGTGGTCAGGACATAGCAGGAAGTGCTTACCAGTGACCCCTAGGGCTTACGAACTCTGCCCCTGGCTGGTGGAGCACCCTGTTCTGCTCTACTGGGGACACCACGCCACAGCCCTCTGGCATTGAGCCACAGTGACCAAAATGGGAGCGACAGACCTGGGTCTCATCCAGCTCTTTTCCCACTGGGGTTCTCGACCAGGAGTTGCAAACTGTGGCCCAAAGACCAAGGGCCAAACCTGACCTGCTGCCTGTTTTGTGAATCAAGTTCTCCTGGCACATGGCTACACCCAGTCGTATGTCCTGTGGCTGCTTCTCACTAAAGCACAGAGTTGCATTGTTGTGATAGAGACCATGGGACCAACAAGGACTAAAATATTCACCATCAGGCACTTTGTGAGAAATTGGCTGAGTTCTGTCCCTAAGTGCACCCCTCAGCGTCCCCAGCCTCAGTTTCCTTGTCTCTAAAATGCAGGCACTGTCCCAGACTCAACAGCAGCTGTAAGGGGGCTTAAAAGTGGGGAAGGGTCACCTCAGGACAACTATTGGCCAACCACAAAGTCTCCTGTCCCTTGAGGGAGTAAGAGGGAAGCTCCATGCAAGAGATTTGTTGTGAATGGTGCAGATACAATTCAGAAAGAGAGGGGGCCAGGTTCAAACTCAGCGGAATCAGCCATGCTAGCCCTGAGGCTAGTTCTGAGTCCAGCAATGACTGATACATGAAACTCAAGGTCCTCCTGGCATAGAAAGGCCACAGGTAACCCCACTTCGGCCTCCTAGAGTGACATACTACAACATTTGGGCGTGATAAGAGCTCAAAGGAGGCCTGGGTCCTAGCCAAGTGGGCTGGACCTGCCCCAGTTACCCTTGATCTTGGGTGCATTCCCTAACTTCCCCAAGCTTCAGTTTCCCCATGTAAAATTCCAGGATAAGGAGGGCCATTCCTCATTGTCCTGTGCCTGGCCAGAGCAGGTAGAAACAGCTGGTTGTAGTGATGGGAGGGTTACTTAGGCCCTAGGGTAGATTTGCTTACTCTGTTAGCAAGAGGTGCCGGACATGGAGACAGAGAAATGGGGACACTGACCCCTCTGCCACTCCAGGGGTATAGCTTCACTCCCAAGAGTGGCCCCCAGGGAACAATAAAGAGCTTGTTCAGGGTAGCAATGTGGAATCCCCACTGTGGGCCATGTGCTCCTGACTATGCCCTGCCCCTGGTGACTCAGGGAGTGCAAACTTAGCACCCAGAGAGAGACTCAGACCCTGACCCCTGGCCCTGGGCAAACTGCCTGTCCCCTCTGGGCCTTGGTTCCTCCAGCTGATCCCTGGGAAGATGGGGCTAGAACATCCTGGGGTCTGGAGTCTGGGGAAGCAGTCACATGGCCAGCCTGGGGCACCCACTACCCCCGCCTGTGCCCCGCTCACTTTGGGATGGATCTTGATCGTGGCAATGTCGGATTTCTTATCGATGTCCTTGATGGTGGCCTCATAGGAGTCTCCATTCTGCAGCTGCACCTTCAGCTGCTGCCGACCCGAGACGGCGTTGGTGCTGGACACCACGTGGGCATTGGTGACAATCAAGCCGGCCTCTGACATAATGAAACCCGAGCCGCTGGACAAGGGCACATTGCGCCCAAACAGAGGGTGTCTGCAGGCAGGCAAGCACAGATGGCAGTCAGCGGGGGACTTGAGCTGGGAGGTCTGGCACAGTGGCAGTGTCGGTCGCTAGGGCAGAGCCAGAGTGGGGGAACAGAAACGTGGGTTTAGAGTCCCACTGGCCCTGGTTCAAATCCCAGTTCTGTCACTTACCCAGGGTGGCCTGGGCCAAGGCACTTAGGTCTGGATCTGTGTCACAGCCATAAAGAGGTAATGATGTTTGTCTCTGACTCGGAACTTGCCCAGATGAGATGGGGCACCACTGGTGTCGGGCGACTCAGCATACACTCACCACCCTGGCTGCTAAGCACTGGAGCCAGACAGATCAGGACTCTAATTGCAAGTCCAGTCCCCACTTATTAACTGCTTGGCCTTGGGCAATTGCTTAAGCTCCCTGAGTCTCAGTCTCCCCTCTGGGGAACTGGGATAACAATACCTCCTCCACTAAGGGGTGCTGCCTTGTGGCTCTTGGCCTCTTAACAATTAGGACAGCTGCTGTCATGCGGGAAATGCACTAACACACACACAGCACGCACTGGAGCTGCCAACAGCAGGTGCCCAGGAATGCAGTCCCCTGATGGGCCAGGGACAGAGGAAGTGAGCTCAGGAGGGGGGGGACCGGGAGAGAGGCTTATTCCCTCCACCCTCCACCCCTCATCCCCAGTCTGGTCTGCTGCCTGAAGCCTCTAATGCAGAGATGCTGGCTGTGGGCTCTGCTCAGTGAATCCCACACCAGGCAGACCCGGAAGGTCAGGGCTGAGTGCTGTGCAGGGACTCACAGGGTGACACCAGCCTCAGCAACGCCCTCCATAAAATGTGACTGAGTGGGCAATGCAGCCAGCCTGGGCTCTGCCATCCCAGCCCTCACTACAGCCCCACTCCCAGGCAGGGAGCGGGGAGGAAGGCCACACACAGCTTGGGGCGTTCTCTAGGGTGGGGTGTCTCCAGGACCCCCGCACAAGGCCTGCATGGAGCAAGAATTCAGTCCCTGAGGCTGCTTCACAGAGATGAGCCGGGAACCATGCAGGAGGGACAAAACACAAAGGGGTGGGAATGCCCAGCACAGTCTCTGCCAAGTGCAGAAGGGTCACCGTGGCCACTAGTGCTAGGACCACAGCTAACTCCAGAGAGCGCCCTTTGAGCCAGGAACAAGACACTGATTGCTCACACCACTTCATAGGCAGGTGTCAGGTGGAGTTGCATTCCCCACAAAGATGTGCTCAAGCCCTAAGCCCCCCATCCCTGTGAATGGATCGTATCCGGAAACACCGTCTTTGCAGGTGTGATGAAGTTAAGATGAGATCAGACAGGAGCAGGGTGGGCCGTACTCCAATGACTAGGGCCTTTGGAAGAGGGAAATTCAGACAGAGACACAAGGGGAGATGAGATGATAGAGGCAGAGACTGGGGCACCACAGATTGCTGGAAACCACGGGAAGCCAGGAGAGAGGCCTGGAACAGAGAGAAACAGAGCCTCTGGAGGAGCCCACCCTGGGACACCTTGATTTAGAACTTCAAGCCTCCAGAACTGTGAGAATAAACTGTGAGAGAATAAACTTCTTTGCTGTCGGAAGCCATCCAGTCTTTGGTACTTTGTTACAACAGCCCAGGGAATCTACTGTGGTACATAGCTCTCCACCTTAGTGGTGGGGAAACTGAGGCCCAGAGGTGCTGAACTACTTGGTCAGGTAGGCAGGCAGAGGACAGAGCAGGGTTTGCACCAAGAAGCTGGGCGTCCAGCCATACGGCCACTCCCACGGTGCCCACAGCATCTGTCCAACTCAACATCCATGGCGGGGCTCTACTTTGCCCAGTTCCCTCCGTGTCCCAGAGCAGGGTGCCTACCATAGTCTGGCATGTGCAGGGTCCACAGAAAAGGACCGCGGCAGCCCAGTGGCCTCCAGGTCAGGGGTCATAGCAGGGGCTCCTGCTCTCAATGAACATCTCCTCTCGTCCGCCTGTCTCCCACCCACTCAGAGCTGGTAATCAGCAGGCCTGACCCTGGGGCCTTCCAGAGGGAGGCTGCACCCATCCTGGCTGCCAGAAGGCAGGCAATGTGCCACTTAGTGCGTCCAGTTATAATTTCCTCAATGACATATCTCGGGGCCTGGGGCCCCTAAGGGGAGGGCAGTGAGGGGTCAGCTCTGGAGTCAGAGATGCTGGGTCAAAGCCCAGCTTGGCAATTCACAGCCCTCTGAGCCTGGGCAGGCTCCACAGGCCCCTGCTTCCACACCTTGAAGGTGGGACCGACATAGCCCCTTCACAGGAGAAAGAAGTGGAGCAAGGGCGCCATGGGCACACAAGCTGCTCCTCAGCCGTCCCTCAGTGCTCAGCTGTCTCCAAGAGGCGGGTGCCCCTGGGGCAGCCAACACTCTGGCAGCTCACAGCAGGTGTTCGTGGAGGTTATTCCGAGGGCAATGACCCTGTCATTCACTCACTCACCCCTAGTCAGTGAGCACAGCCACCCCAGGAGGGCCGGAGATGGGGAGGAGCAGTGACACCTAGGGACACAGACATGCTAGGGCAGGCACCACTCCCCTGAGCTGCCACCGGGTCCTCTATGCCCCAGGATTGCAGGGAGACTGGAGGCCCCTCTGATGCTCTCTGCCCCTGCCTGCCAGCCTGGGCCCCACCCTCTGCACTGACGGCTGGGTCCAGAGCCTGCCATCCCAGCTGCTGGCCCACTGCCCTCCGAGGGGCTAAGGAAAGTGAATGGAAGAAACACCCTGACCTAGAGGAAGGCCATGCTGCTTACTTCTCTATGGGGGGACATAAGGCATCTGGACCCCAGGATTCAATGTGAGTGATCTAATGCCGGCCAGCTTGCAGAGAGCAGGGTCTCCAGGGCAGGGCTTCCAGAACCAATCCAGACAGCCCACTCACTCGTTCACTCATTCATTCACTCACACACTCACTCATTCATTCACACACTCACTCACTCATTCACTCATTCATTCACTCACACACTCACTCATTCACTCATTCATTCACTCACACACTCACTCACTCATTCACTCATTCATTCACTCACACACTCACTCATTCACTCATTCATTCATTCACACACTCACTCACTCATTCACTCATTCATTCACTCACACACTCATTCACTCATTCATTCACTCATACATTCACTCACTCATTCATTCACTCACACACTCATTCACTCACACATTCACTCACTTGTTCACTCATTCATTCACTCACACACTCACTCACTCATTCATTCACATCCCCACTGGAACCTTCACCAATTAGGGTAAGTGAATGACAGGGTCCCATTCACTTGTTCATTCACCGACCCACTCACACACTCACTGACCCGCTCATTCATCCCTTCCCTCTTCCATACCTGCTTAGCCACACTGGCCTTGCTGCTTTGGCACTGTGGTCTGAGTGGCACGGCCCTCAACGTGTCCACTCGTTTGCTTCCTCAGTGTCTGCTCCAGACTGAAGCTGCCTGAGCCCCCACTCCTACGAGCCCTGCACTCGCTTGCCCAGCTGCACCTCTGCTCTTTGCACCCAGCAGTGGCACCTTCCTCACTGCCCGGTCTGGTTCCTTCTGCCTGTGCTTCCCCATGTGACCCCTCTGGATACAAACAGACAGCAGGTGCCAATAAAACTGATGGAATAAGTGACTAAAGAGCCACAGTACCTCCTGCTACACACCCACTTGGCACCCAAGCTCCTCTGTCCTTTTCCAGCAGAGGACAACATCCTTCCCTGAGGGCACCCAAGCAACCAGGAGATGTGACAAGGTCGGCCCAACCCCAGGCCCACTCTGGGTCCTATGACCCAGGCTGCTAGAGTGGGGTCAAGTTTGGGCCTCAGCCTACCGAGGGGGTGCTGGGAACACTTGGACTCAGGAGGGCCGGGAGGGGTCACCACGCACCTCAGGAAGAGCTCTATGTGGACCACGGCCGGTGCAATCTTCTCTACCACATCAGCGATGAAGTTGAACTTGTACCGTGGGCTGGTCAGCTGGTGGAGACCTGCACTGGCAGGAAGGACCAAGTGTGTCAGTGGGAGCTGGACACTGCCAGCTCCCAGAAGCCCACAGGAGGGAGGAGGATGCTCCACCAGAGACCCCTGCCCCAGCCACACTGAGCCCTGGAGGACCCACATGCACAACGGTGCAGCGACACCCAGCCACTAGGGAAAGGGCTCACTCAGCCCGAACACAGCGAGCAAAGGCTTCCACCACTGAGCGGCCTTGCCTCACCAGCACTGGCCAGCCCTGCCAAGAGGCTTGTGGAGGCCAGGACCCTTGCTCTGGCCACACTGGAGTGATGCTGGGATCAGATTGGGCGTCAGTCCCCCAGGACCATGCCTGTTATTTCATACTACAGCCACACCCGTGGAGAACTGTCCCTTCTTGTCAAGGGCAGGCCCCCCGAACCCTGGGTAAGGGGAGGCTCCCAGAACATCCCTTTTGAGCTATCCCAGCCTGGCCACAGTGTGACTCCCTTCTGGGTCTACAGAGCTGCCAATTTCTGAGTCCACAGGGCCCTACATCTATGTCTAACTTGACCTCACCCCAGTCTGACTTGCCAGGCAGTTCAAGAACTTCCCTGGAACCTTCATGGGTTCAGATTTCTGCTGCCGTCAGCAGTGGGGACTGCGGTTGCCAGGACCACAGGCCTGAGGCGTGTGGGTGGCACAGGGCCCACAGCCCTTTGGTGCTGAGCTCTCCCAAGCTTCTACCATCTGGAACTCATGCCGTTCAGCATTGCTGGGGCTTCTGGGCCCAGGAAAGAGCTGTAGGCTGGCACTGCTGTTTTACAGCTATGTGGCCTCAGGCAAATCACCTACACTCTCTGGGCCTCGACTCCTCATCTGAAATATCAGACTAAAGATGCTCCTTGACCCAGGCCTGTGGGAACTGGGTGTGATGTGACTGCAATCTGGGAGGTCCCCTGCCTGGGGCAGCACCCAGCCACCCCACCATTCCACCAATGGGGAACAGAGCACCAGCAGCTGATGGTTCTCTATCTCCCTTTTTTTTTTTTTTTTTGAGACAGATTCTCACTCTGTCACCCTGGGTAGAGTGCTATGGCTGCTCACAGCAGCCTCAAACTCCTGGGTTCCAGTGATCCTCTTGCCTCAGCTTCCCAAGTAGCTGGGACTGGGCGGCGCCTGTGGCTCAAAGGAGTAGGGCGCCTGCCCCATATGCTGGAGGTGATGGGTTCAAACCCAGCCCTGGCCAAAAACTGCAAAAAAAAAAAAAAACAAAAAAAAACAAGTAGCTGGGACTATAGGTGCCTGGCACAATGCCTGGCTAGTTTTTCTATTTTTAGCAGAGATGGGGTCTTGCTTTTGCTCAGGCTGGTCTCCAACTCCTGAGCTCCAGCAATCTACCCACCTCAGCCTCCCAGAGTGCTAGGATTACAGGTATGAGCCACCATGCCCAGCCCTGATGATTCTCTTGATGACACCTGGGGATGGGCCAAATCAGGTTCTCAACCTGTGGTTCGCGACCCCTTTTAACTGTATTAAAGGTTCACAGCATTAGAAAGATTGAGAACCACTGTTGGAAATCTGGATGCCCAGATTGCCCAGAAGTGCAGAGGTCACCAGCTGAATGCAGCTGTGAACGCAGGGCCCTGCAATTCGAGCACTGTGAACATTTGTGAGGCAAGTGCAGTCCCTACACACAGCCCCATCACTCCTCAACTCTCCACAGTGGCAGCCAGGGCAGGAATCTTTGCCTCTTCTTTAAAGGTGGGGAAACTGAAGCTGGAGGAGAAGCAGGATCTGAACATGCTGCGGGCTCCTTTCTCAGTGATTCCTACCTCCTCCCTCTGGCTCCAAGGCCCTGACCAGCCCTTCAGCATGAACCAGGACTGCCACAGATGGCTTAAGCTCTGCTGGGGGACAGAGAAGAGCCACCTCCCCCAGCTCCCAGGATGCCTGCCTCTCACCAGCCAGCGGGTACCTGGAAAATGGGCCTTGACCCACTGTGGTCAGTGTGAATCAAAGGCTGTCTGTCCAGGGTGGCCAGAGCCCAGCTGGGAGATGCTGGCGACCGTGAGGAGCCCTGTTCCCAGGAGGCAAGCTCAGGGTCAGAGGTCATGTTAACAGCCCCCAGGGGCAGGGCCCCCTCCCTTGCAGGGCTCTCTGTGCACAGGTCCATTTCCACACAGATTGCTGACCCTGCTGACCCTTCCAGAACTGCATAGAACGTGGCTGGCCCAGTATGGTGAAGCTGCCCATGCAGCCCCGGGGCTGAACCCAGGCCTGTGCGCTCACCTCACAGTCCCTGGGAGCGCAGGGTCATCTTCTAGTCTGCCCCCACCAAGCAGAGGAAAAGGAAGCCAGCCACAGAGGCTGCTGCCCTGTCAGGTCCGGTTCTCCCAAACTGATAGTCTGCATGACCGAGGGGCCCCACGGGAACCCCTAGGCTCATGCCTTTCCCCTTGCAGCAGGAGAGACCCCCCTCGGATCACCTGCTCCCCTACATGCACAGAGCCCAGGTGCTGTGCACAGGGAGGTGACTGAGCACTGGCAGCCCCGGTCAGGCCAGTGTCACCTCTCCTTTCTATGGGATCTCTGACAGGCCACCTGTCCTCAAGCCTCTACTTATCATCCACCTGCCTTTCTTTTCTTTCTTTCTTTCTTTCTTTTTTTGACACAGAGTCTCCCTATGTAGCTCTCGATAGAGTGCCATGGTGTCACAGTTCACAATAACCTCAAACTCTTGGGCTTAAGCGATTCTCTTGCCTCAGCCTCTCAAGCAGCTGGGACTACAGGCGCTCACCACAATGCCCAGCTATTTTCTTTTTGTTGTTGTAGTTGTCATTGTTGTTTAGCAGGCCTGGGCTGGGTTTGAACCTGCCAGCCCTAGTGTATGTGGCCGGCGCCCTAACCACTGAGCAACGGGCACCAAGCCCCACCTGCCTTTCTGTGCCTATTCCTACTTTTCCCTACCAAGGTGCTCCAGCTGGCCCCTGGCCTGGCCCGAATCCCACCCCCCTCCCCAAGCAGCAGCCCAGCAGCCTTCTCTCTCAAACGGATGGGCCCCATCCCTGCTCATGGCTCACAAGGTGATGCCACACCCACAGCACTCACTCTCCTGTGGGGTTTATTAAATCCAGGCATGCAGGTGCCCACCTGTGCCAGCTACTGGAGACAAGTGGTCCAGCTAGGGCTGAGGGGCAGGTGGGTGCCAGCCGAGGCCAGCACAGTGTGCCCAGGCCAGGACAGAGGGAAAGCCCAGGGCTGAGGTGGGTGGCCAGAGGCGCCTCTGCTCTAGGCCTGGAGGAGCCCACTGGGCAGGAGAACAGCACATGAAAAGCCTTAGGCTGACCCCGAGTCTCACGTGATGACAGCACACTTATTTTGATCTAGCAGATTGGGAACCAGGCCTGGTGTGTGAATCTAACAGAGGGAGAATAACGTCTGTCCTCCCCACAGGAATGGTGAGGACAGGCTGCATGCCCAGGCCTTCACCTTGGATCTCAGAGAACTCAACACTGGGGCCGGAAAACCTTTGGGCACTATCCTGTGCACCCCGCTAATCAGCCTGGCTCAGGTCTTATCATGGAGGGCGACAGAGCTGGGGCAGAGCCGACCCCCTTGACCCTCCAGCCCTGGTCCTGCTCAGGCCTGAGCTCTGCTTGGGGACACAGTGGCCCCAGGACGATTTTTTTCCCATGTGGTCTCTCCAGAGGTCAGTTAAACTAGGTGATCCTCGATTTTGTATAATATGATTTAAAAAAAACTTCTATAAATTATTCATAAGTAAAAGCCTGGTCAGAAAACACATCAAAATGCTACTACATGGTGGTTATTTAGGGGCAGGGTAAAGTTATTATTCTTTTTTCATACACTTTTCAAATTTTCTGGCATAGGTAAGATATACAAATAAATCTGTAAAAAAATGAGATAAAGCAGGGAAGAAGAGCAAGGCCTGTGAGGAGAGCCTCAGAGATGGATTGGAAGGTGTGAGCAAGTGCGAGTTCACAGAAACCCCAAACAGAAGTCCTCCCGGCTTACCCTGCACCCCATGCTGCTGGGACAGAGACATGTCAGATGCCCCCACATTCCAGCAGAGCCAGCACTGGCAGCCTCAGAGACATTTAGGAAGAAGAGAAGGAACAAGAGAGAGAGGGAGAAAGGAAGTTCAAGGATCCTCTGCTGACTCTACCTGACCCAGCACACAGTAGGTCTACAGACACCACTGGAAAGAAGCCGCATAAGAGCAACATGGATGGCCCATTTTATGACCCAGGAAACTGAGGCTCAGAGGCAAAGATCACTCATGATGAGGCAGGCTGGCACCACCCCAGGTTGGGTGGTCTTCGGGATCTGAGTGACCTCAGGCCCTGGGGTACCCCCTTTGGGCCCTGTCCCTTTAAGTCTACTAGGGTGGATGGGGGCAGGGCCTGTGTCCCCCGCTCCTCCCCACTCAGATGAGTCACCCATGAGTCAGGGGAGGGAGGAGCACTTCCCCCTGCCTCCTTCCACTTGAAAACCCTGGGCCCCTAGGCTGGGAAGCAGACTCTGTTTGTTTGGGGTTTTTGACAACCCCCACCCCAGCCTCAAGCCAAAGCTCTGAAGTCAACAGCCACTCTCAACCAGATTCAGCTGGGAGCATTTTTTTTTTTTCCTTTTTAAATAAACTGTAATCTAAAGGTCCTGGGAGTTTTTGTTAGGGGGATCTTGACACAGAGTAAACCACAAAGGCCAGGTGTCCGGCAGCGCCTTCCGGGAGATGAAGGGGCATAGCCAGGAGACAGGGAGACTGGGAGAACAGCCAACAGGGAGAGAAGCTGGATTTTGGGGCTCCATCTCCCACATTCCTGCCGTGGGCTGCCTTGTACTGCTGCATAGGCTGTGCACTGCACAACTCCAGGACCATCTGACAAAGATCACAGGATGGCTAGCTTCCCCTGGCACTGTGCGGTATATAACTTGCCCAGCTGTAGGCATCAGCCCCTCCAGCACACAATGGGCAGAGCCAGGACTGAGACCCACCTCTGTTCCTCTAAGGTCACTGCCCCTTTTTTTTTATTTCCCCCTGCAATCAAAGATCCCTCAGTCACCCAGGGGTTAGCTGTGAACTAGGGATGGAGGAGCCATCAGTGGGTGAACACAAAATCCCAGGCTTTGCCAATCTGTCCATAATACTGCCCACAGTCTGCAGACCAGATGATAACCTCTTAGCAGGGCATTCAAGCACCAGGGTGTACTGGTCCCACTGACATCTGCACTCTTGTGTACTGCCACTCTCCCCTCTGTCCTGGCCTAAATGTCATTGAGCCTTTGCTCATGCAGTTCCCTCTGCTAGGAATGCACTTTCCAACATCCCTTAAGGCCCAGGCCAACAGCACCTCCTCTGGGGAGCCTGTTCTGACTTCGCAAGCTCAATGACCAATTGCTCCCTCTGGGGCCTAAACTCATACCCATCCCAAAGCTTGTCCCTCTGACTGTTCCCATGGCCTGGCACCCCTGAGCCTAGGTTGGGCTGGCCCACAGTAGGGGAGCAAATGAGTGACTCAATGTTCTCCAGAGACAGATGTGCAGTCCCAAGGGCCACCTCAACAGCCCCCAGCCCTCCCACCACAAGAGGCCCAGGAGCTGCCTCTGGGTCTAACTGGTCCCTGAACAGCTCCCCGTGTTTTTCTTCCTCTTGAAAACTTCCCTGTCCTCGAGTGAACCATGTCCCCCCAGCCAAGAACGTCAGCTTCAAATCCAGCTGTGTCTGCCCGTGGGCGGATCCTGCTGTCTGCGACCCTCAAGCCCAGGGTCTTGTCTACAGAACACAGCGGGGGTGGAGGAGGGCAGCAGCTGAGGCCTAGAGCAGCTCACTGCCTCCCCTGCAAGTGCCACACACAACACGCACCCCAGGCTGGGCATAGAGGGATCTCAGGTTGTGCTCTTCGAGTCTGTGATCTCAGTGAATTCTTGCAGCAATTCTGCAAGGCAGGAACCATTCACTAGTCCACTTATAGGCAAGGAAACAAGGTTCAGAGAGACCATGCGACCTGCCCAGGATGTACAGCCAGGCCCCTCAACCCCTGACCAAAGGCACTTGGTCACTACGTCCTGGTCCTTGGCCAACAGGACTGGCTGCCAAAGCCCCAGGAGAATCCCCAGCTTTGCCCTGTCCTGGCTCCTCTGGCTCTAAAGTTCTATGCCTGGCAGGGCTGCAGCCAACCCCACAGAAGAGGGGGCTCTGCCACTGGCCTGCTTATGCTTTATCTAGAGGAGCTGGTCCTCTGGCAGTGTTCCAAGGGCCAGGCAGGGCTCTGAGCCACCCACAGGACCACCCAAGCCACTGGACCTCCTCTTACGGAAAGACCTCTCTGTCTTGACCAGGTCCAATTGCTTGAACCCTCAAGGCTCAGGCTCCTCAGGAGTGACACAGGGACTACGCAGGGTCAGTGAAATTCCCTGGGACACCAGGGATGATATCAGGCAGCTGCCCCACGAATGCTGCCTTCCAGCTCCTTCCCTGCCTAGACTGTCTCTCCTTCACCCTCAGCTCCATCTGCAGAGGAAATGTCCACTTGCCAGTATTTACACTGGTCTGCACTAATTGTCTATTAGCCCTTACACCATGCAAAGCTCTTTCAATTCATTATCTCATTGCCTGTCCAATGACCGCGGAGGAGGGTATCACAGTTATCCCCATTTCACAGATGAGGCAACTAAGAGCTTAGGAGACTTGTGGAGTCTTGCCACAGGAAGTGGTAGAGCTGGGACTCACCCCTCATCCTGAGCAGCCAGACATGAGGAACAGAACTGGGCATCATTCCTGGCTCTGTTCATTTTGCGCTAGAGGTGGGTGATGCACACCTTTGGGCAGGCTGTACACCGCACAACTCCAGGGCATTGCTTGCCCCCTACTGCACTAGACTTGGAGTCCAGTTTGGAGAACACACACACATACTCTGGCCATGTTTTTGCAGCACCAAGGACAAGGAGTCTGTGATTTTATTCTATTTCCCACCCATTATTCCACAGCCTCACCAAAATCAAGCACGGAGGTCCCTTCCTCGAGGTGCTGGATGCCTACCTGGCATGCAGAGCTCTGGATAGAAAGCCAGAGACACCTGGGTTCAGGACGGAGCTGGCCCTCTTTGCCTGAATGGCCTATGGCAGCTCCCTGCACCTTTACTTATTAAAAAGCCATGACAAAAACATGCAGAGGACATGTTTAAGGGTTAGCAAGCCTGGTAAGTCCAGTGTGTTACCCTTGACCTTTGTAAAACCTGGTCACTTCCCCCACTCAGAGCAACCCTGGGCAAGAGGTTTAGAATGCCTGGCGGGAACCCCTGGCATGCTGGCCAGCACTGACCCACCCTTTCATCCAGCCTGCACAGAAATCGGGCCTCCAGAGCAGCCAAGCAGAGCTTTGAAGGCCCATTCCCCAAAGCTCCCTACAGCTCGGCATCCTGTGACTGGCACATCAGTCCAGCGTACTTGGCTCCAGCTCACCCAGCAGAGTGCTACAGCTGACCACAGCAGGCCTGCTCAGCCCCAGATAGCAAGGTGTCTCCTCTGGTTTCCCTTGGATGTGGACTTGAAGGCTGGAATCCAGGTGGACAGGGTGGAGCTCTGCAAAGTTTCCTCCTCTCCTGGTTCCGCACATAACCAACACGGGATCAGGGATCTCACAGGCAATCTGCTGGCTGTGGTGATGGCAGATGAGAAGCAGAGGCCTGATCGCACAGAGCCCGCAAGCCACATCGGGAGCCTATGCTTGATCCTGAGGGTGGGAGCTATGGCTGGACTTTTGGCAGGGAGACTGGTATCTCACAGGGCCCTGCAGGCCACTGTGCATGGCAAGGGAAGCCCCCCAGGAAACTCCCTGAGGAGGTGTTGCATGGCAGGTACCGGGTACAGGAGGGTTTCCTAGGTTGGGCCCTGGTGGGGAAAGGATGGCTACACAATGTCCCAGGTTCTAAGCTCCTCTCTGGCTGGACTCCTGGCTCAGCGGCTTTGGTAAAGACTTGGCTACCAAGGCAGCTAGCACAGAGCGGCACAGTCCTCAGACCCCACCAGATGCTGCAGCTCAGCCCTGCTGTCCCAGGCCGGGGTGGGGGTGGAGGAAGCTTCCTCTTGCCTGGTTACTCTTGAATGCTGAGTTCCAAGATGTGTGCAGCCCCAGGAGGCTGCAAAGAGGATTAAAACCCAAAAGCTAACCACAGCTCCTAAATAAATAAAACTGGGAGATGCTGTCAGAACCTGCTTGAGATTGCACAATAACAGCTGATTATTAAATGCCACAGTGTAAACTGCCCGGGGCTCTAAATTCTGAGTTAATGGCTCGCTCTCAGGACTCTGTGTCTGCAGCTGTAGATGAGAGGCGACAAGGTCACAGGGCTTTTCTCTCTGCACACCCCCTGAAGCGTGTTTGTCTCGGTCTTCACTATCCCCGGACACAGATTTACCCTCTCTGTGTCGCCACTGTGCTGTAAGGAGGAGATGAGACTATGTAAGAGCTCCCTGGAGAAGTGGTGCGCTTCCGCCTCTAGGGGCATGTGAGAAGGGCCAGGAGGGTTACACACATCACACAGGCAACCCACTCATTTCACATCCCTGTCTGGCGAGACTCAGTCTCAGGAGGATGGAAACAAAGCAGACGAGTCAACAAACAACACAAGGGATAGGAGTGGGCAGAGGACACCTCAAGACACGCTCATGAGGCTGACAAAGGGGCTCCTAGGCACAGCGGCCAGCGAGGACAGTGCAGGGGTGTGGGACCCCAGGCTAGGGCAGAATGAGGAACTGACCATGTGAAAGTGAGGGAGGGAAGCCTGGGCAGTG
Source organism: Nycticebus coucang (assembly GCF_027406575.1). Taxonomy (NCBI): domain Eukaryota; kingdom Metazoa; phylum Chordata; class Mammalia; order Primates; family Lorisidae; genus Nycticebus; species Nycticebus coucang. Next base: position 85,732,092 of record NC_069796.1, read on the forward strand.
GGTATTGCATGTGCAAAGGCCCTGAGGCAGGAAGAAGCAGGGGCACAAAGGATGAGAAGTTCTCGTGAGACTTTTGGAGGGGTGGAAAGCGGCCTTAAGTGTCAAGGTACTTGTTGGGGGACTGTTGGGGAGTGTCCTGAAGGATAGACTGATCAAGGTCATCCTGGCTGCTGTGTGGAGGAGTGACAGGTGTCAGTGAGGCCAGCATTGGTGAGGCTAAGAGGAACCGGAAGACAAGGACACAGGGTGACACAATGCAAGGAAGAAGAGGCTCAGAGGGGACAAATGCTTCCACCCAAGCATCCCAGGGGGTCTACTGGGTTGGGCTGGGAGGGGTGGAGTTTGGGACCAAAGCAATTCATCAAGCAGCTGACACATGTCTCCAGCACAGGAGATAGGGTCTGGAGATGGCCTTTGAGTCATCAGCACCTGCGTAGTATTTAAAGGCAGGCAAGATCACCTGGGTGAGAAGGGACCCAGGAGAACCCCCTACCTGTAGAAGTCAGGAGGAGAAGTAGGAGAGGGAGCACAGGCTCAGAGGCAGAGGAGAGGGAGATTCGGCTGGCCCCAGGGAGTCCACACTCCTCTGGCAGACCTTCCTTCCAGAAATGTCAAGTGCACAGCCCCTTCTACTCAACCACATGTGGACATCACTAGCAACTTCTGGCCAGGCCCCAGGGAGGACAGGGGGTGGACGCAACCAGGGGCACTCCACAGAGGCTGAGGCTAATGGAGGTTGAGGTCCAGGCCCAGACACCTCCAGATCTCCAGGGCCCTGCCACCCTGGCAAAAAAAAAAGCCAGGGGCCAGAGAATATAGCTCTCGAAGCCAGCCAGCCCAGGCTGGGCCTGGCTATGTGATCTGCTCCCTTTCTGGCCTCACTCTGTGGTGCCTGAGAAGCGACTCCACTTGCAGAAGGAATTGAGATGGGCTGGTGAGAGGCCAGGAGCCAGCAAGTCCCCAACACGGAGAGTGTGTGTAGTGCACCCTGCTAAGACCCAGGAGTTATGACTTCCCTGAGCACCAGGCAACAGTGCCAGGACGGCATATAGCCCACAACATGTATAGCACCCCTGGGGTTGGGCAGCAGGCCCAAGGAGCCCACACAAAGACAGGCAGCAGGCTGGTATCAGATTCCAAGTCACAGGAGTGGGGATCCTGTCCAGCACTCCCTCCTGAACCTGTGGCCACCTCAGTGTTGCCTGGCCCTTAGGATTCTGTGCATCCACCTTTGCTCTGCCCAGGCCCACTCTGTCCTCCTAGTTCTGCCTAGGGAGTTCCCATCCATCTCCCACAGCCCAGCATCAAGCATGTCCCCTGGGAGCCTCCCTGACCCTGCATAGTAAGGGAGGCTCAGCAGCAGTCCTGTTGGGTAACAACATATAGAATGAGGCAGAGTTGTCCCTGGTCACCCGCCAGGAGCTGGGCAGGTGTCTACGTGCCTTGAATGGCACTCTCCTGGGTGCTGCTGCCCCCCCTTTCACGTAGGAGGAAACCGAGGGTAACTGTATAGTCCACCTGACGTCACCCCGTCAGTAAGAGGTGCACAGAGCTGCAGGTCTGGGATCACTGAGGCCCCAGCCAATACGGCCACAGTCACAGCCACCTCCTGCCTTTCTGAGCTACCACTGCACTTGGCTGTGGCCATCAATTACTCTAACCCTCTCTGTGTCCCCCCTACGGCCTGTTTCCCTGCTGTGCTCTCGTTGCCAGCCCAGGGCTGGCCAGGCACACAGAGAAGGTGCATCATAAACACGGGCTTTCTGGATCAGTGAGGGTTTAGACCACTCCAACCTCCCCCGGTCAGCACAGCCAAGCTGCTGCAGGGTCCACTCCTCTCCTCAGCAAGACCAGAAATGGGCACAGCAGGACCAAGCTCCAAACTGGACGCGCTACCACAAGAGTGCCACAGGCACCCATTACATTACGATGCCTATCCCTGAGGTCTCAGGTCTCCATGCCCACCCCCAGCCTCTGGGGCCCAGTCCTAGCTCAGGTCTGACCTCATCACCCTCACTCTTGCTACCGTTTGAGAGTGGCCCCTCCAAAATGCAAGTGTTGCCAATGGTATTGAAAGATAGGCCTTGTGAGGCGATCAGGCCACGAGGGCTCCTCCCCTTAGGAATGTGGAGGAGCCCATTCAAACCCTGACAGAAGAAGCTTCTTGTAGCATTTGGCCATTTCTTCCACTTGCCCTTTTGCCATGGGAAGCCACAGTGCCTCGGTCTGGGACTTCACAACCTCTAGAACTGTGAGAAATAAATTTCTGTCCTTTATAAGTTACCCAGTTGCAGGACATCTGTTGGAGCAACTCAAAAGGGACTAAGAAGCTCCCTTAAAATCCTTCGACAGCTCTCCCATACAATCATACCACATCTCGTATGACGCTTTCCCACACTGGTCTTCCCACAGCCCTGGAGTGCCAGGAGGAAGACTTGTGTGTTCTTTCAGAAAAGAGAAGCTCTGTTGAAAATTCTTGGGAAACCCTGGGGTTATCATTGGAGAAAACTGCAGGTTTCCTCAGATCCTCTGATGGATCCATCAAGCATGTGTGTCTCCATTCACAGGGACAGTGTTCCGTTTCCCAAGCCTTTGGGCCACAGGACCCTAACTTTGGGAAGCTCTGACCCTCAGTATCACATCTGAACCCTCTGGCATGATGCTTATGGCCACTTATCATCCAGTCCCTGCTGACCTGCCCCACCCCCACCCTACTCAGTCACATGACAGCTGTTCAGAGTGACCGGCTCTCCCCAGCATGGCACAGCCTACATGCATTTGCCCACCTGTTCCTCTTCCCAGAACGCCTTTCCCTAGTGCTGCTGGAAAATAAGTCCTTACCCTTCAAGATCAGCCTAGATGTTTCCCTGAAGGTTTCTCGGGTGCCTCAGGAAGCGAAAGCTCCCCAGGGTGCTCCCAGCGCTCTGCAGAGCCTGTCCTAGTGGTTAGTGAGTGTCCTCCACTGTGCAAACAGGGGCCCATGCCAAGCTTCAGAGAGCACCTGAGGGACCAACAGCAGAGCCCACCCTCCTGAGAGAGCCCCCAAACAAGGAAAGGGACAGCAAGTTTTCCTTCACGCACAGGGTCAACCTGCAAGGCAAGGTGCCATCCAGGGCTAAACGCGGGTCAGGGGACCGAGGCTTTCTCTAACCACAACAGCCTTTCCCCCACGGAGCCCTAAGCAGTCCAGGCACCCACATGGTCACTCTTCCCACACAGTTCCCAGCAGACATGCATTTTAGCCACAGAAGAAAACACTGATGTTGCCCAAGAGAGCACAGCAACTGGAGACTGAAGGCCAGTAAAGATCAGAGAAGGGACATGACAAGGGGGACATGGGCCTCCACAGACACAAAAGCCCCAGGGGGTGGTCAAGAGACCATCAGATTCACTTCTGACTCTAATTCTGCGACCTTGGGGACAGCCATTCACTGTTGTGGGCCTCCGTATCTCCACCTGGATACCAAGAACTGGTTAGACGATTTCTAAAGGACTGTCCACTTGTGCCCAGGGAATGGAGACCTCGAGCCTGGCCCTATCTCTGGGCCTCGGTTTCCCCAGGAAAGTTTTCCCTCTTTCCCGTTCCGCGCTTACCGGATGGGCAGGCACCCTTCTGCAGCTGGCGCACGGGCGTCCCGGAGAGCTGCAGCGCGCGGCGGCTGGCCGCCAGCAGCGCGCACACGTTGGCATAGGTGTGCCCGTCGGTGCCGCACACAGCGTGCGCCAAGCGACAGCGGCACACGCCGCGCGCGCACTCCAGGCTCTCCCCGCACGGCGAGTCCAGGGGGCGGCCGCAGGGCTCGCCCTCGCTGGCGGCGCACACCAGGCAGCAGTTGCAGAGATCGGGCACGTAGCCTCCAGGGCAGCGCGGGCTGGGACACCGCGACACGTCGCAGCGCGCGGGGCACGGGGCTGTCGGGGACTCCCGGGCCAGCACCAGGGAGGCCAGAGCGGCCAGGAGCAGCGCCAGCGCCTGCATGGCGACCGGGCCAACGGTGGGCCGCAGCGCGAGGACCGCCCGGAGGCCGGAGAGGACACCGAGGCCGCCTAAGGGCTGGGCGCCTACGCAGGCGGCTCAGGCGGACGGGCGTAGGGACCGCAGGGGCATGCCCTGGACGCGGGGACGGCAGACGAACTCGCTCCCTCCTTCTGACACACCGGCTGCGGGCGCTGGAGCCGGCCCGGCCACATTTAAAGGCGACCGACGGCCCGCCCCAGCTAGAAGGGGGTGGCGACCCCTCCGCCGGCCCCGCCCCGGACCCACAGGCCCCTCCCCGGGCCTCTGGGCTCTAGCCCACTTGGTCTGGGAATCTGGACAGACAGGACTCCGGGGTCTGGGCGCATGCCTTAAGACCGCCAGTCCCAGTGACCTGAGCCACCGTCGTGGAAATGAACAAGCTCAGACTGTACCCCAGCTCCCTCCTTCTCCACCCCGCTGTCTGTCCACGCCTCCTCAGCTTGGCAGCCCTGGGCACCCACAGGTGGGCAGCTCAGATCTCCCCCTCGTGACTCCCGGCAGAGTCTAGACTCGTCCCCATGTGCCCTGAGTCTGGCTCCCCCGTCTTTAGCTCTTAGAGGTTGTGCTCTCCCCAGCTCTGGACAGGGGCTACTGCGTTCCGGGCTCACCTTTCCTAGCTCTGTGCCTCAGTTTTGTACCATGCCAAGGGAGTTAGTTAATACTGCTTTATAACCTCCCAGGATTGTAGTAAGAACTGGCTAGAGTTCGTGGCTGAGGAGCATTTCTGAGCTCTTTGTGCTTGGGCACAGGCCGCCTGTGGGAACAGGAGACTGTTTCCATTCTCATTATTCCTCTGAAGGACCCCTGCAGACCCTGGGCCTGCCCCCAGGGCTCAGACAGTGACAGTGACATCAGCAGAACTTCCCTTTTGAAGAGACTCTGGAGGGTCTATAGGATCTGGACTTGTAGCCATGGGATTGAGAAGCCGCAAACCAGGACCCAGACACAGCCCCCCAAACAAAAGCACATCACGGCAGCTACCCAGTTGGCAGCAGGCAATGCCTGTGTGCAGTCCCTTGAGCAGGTTCTCCAACCTTTTTTGTGTCATAAGCTCCTTTGGCAGCCTAGGGAGCCTGGGGAGCCCATTGCCAAATGATGTCCTTAAATGTATGAGACAGACAGCACAGGATTACAAAGGGGATCAAGTCTTTTGAAACACAGCTATCAAAATACATGAAGCCACAAATTGTGATGTACTAATCCATGGGCTTCTTTTGTTAGCGCATTTAATAACAAGATCTGGCCTGGTGCCTCTGGTGCAACACCCACAGAGGCTTCCCGGCAGCACTGGGCAGAGGGGCCCCAGGGACACCTGCAGCAAATGTGAAGAGACAGAAAAGTCCTCCGCTTTCCCTAGGGGATGGAGCCACAGGCCCTGCTGTGGCTGGGCTGACTGCACCACTGAAGCAGTAAGTGTTGGACTTCAGCTGGAGTTAGTGGAAAAAATAAAGATGGCTTTTCATTCAAGTTCACAGACATCCCAGGGTAGGAATAGGGGAGGGGTCTCTGGCCCAGAGGAGGGTGTGCAGCTGGGGTCAAGAGTCTGGAGAGTGGGAAGGGGGAGCAGATCTGATCTCCAGGACCCTGGTATCCTGAGGACTTCGGCACTGCCAAGGGGTCAGGCCAGGGAGTGGCTCCATCAGACAGGTGTGTCTCTTGAAAGGTCAGAGGAGGGAGGGGGCAGGAGAAGGGGTCTTAGGTGTGAGCCCTGGGGGTCCCAAAGGGATGTGGGAGATGGGCAGTGAAAGAGGCTGGGGTGTCCCCTGCTCAAAGGTCCTTCGATAAAGGCCTATGGGACCTGCATTTTGCCTCTAAAAACTTGAAGAGCATTTTGCTTTGAGAAGATGTGGAGGATTTCAGGCCATTTCTGGGAATGACCCAGAATGCTGGGGGCTAGGGACCTCAGGGCTGGCCCTCAGTTCACATCTCTGCTCAGGCCTGAGGGGAAGGGGAGCTGTTCAAATGTCCAGGACACCTGCCGCTTGAGTGTGCCATGGTGGGGGACCGTGATCCAAAGAAGGCTCTTTGGGGGGCCTAGGCCATCCTGCAGATATCCAGCCTCAAAGGCCAACACTTTTCTATCCCTGGATTCTCCAGTACAGAAAATCAGAGACCCAGAGCTTTCATTTCCTCTAAACTTTTCATATACAGCTGGGGAAACTGAGTATCAGAGAGAGTCCAGGGTTGGTTGTTGCTGCAACCCAGTTGATTATCTACAAGGGACAACAACTGCTGCTTCTGCAGTGCTCTGCATACATTATTAGACTCAATATTCATGACTAAGTGGGCATCGTGACCCTTAGAATAAGGTCAGGGCTGGGCAGCGCCTGTGGCTCAAAGGACTAGGGCACCGGCCCCACATACTGGAGGTGGCAGGTTCAAACCCAGCCCCGGCCAAAAACTGCAAAAAAAAAAAAAAAAAAGAATAACGTCAGGGGAGTGGAAGTTCAGAGTGCATGGCAGGCTGGCCTCAGGTGTGGGTCCACCTGCAGCTCAAGTCCATGCTACTCCCTCAAGAGCACGCTGCCCCCAATAGTCACCTGACTTGAACTGTACAACCGCTTTGCAAAGGGAATTTATTTCCCTTGTACAGAAGGGAAACTGAGACCCAGAGTGAAAGGATACATATTCCATTTCCCTTCTCCACTCCATAGCTAAGATGCAGGCCCCTGGGTTTGCTTGGTTTTTCCCTGGAAGAGTCAGGCAGGGCTCACTGCAGCACAGTGACCCTAGCAGGCCAAGATCCAGAACCAGTCTCAGGAGGAAAGCTTTGCAGACAGCAGGGCCAGCAGCGCCCTCTGCTGCCCTTTCCCCGTACTGCCTTGTGCTCATCGGCAAATGAGCCTTGTAGAGCGGCTGCCTCTGCCCCAACCCTCTTGGGGAGGAGGAGGGAGTCAAGTCTCTCCTCTGTCCCTGCAGGCCAGCGGTGCTTCAGGGCCTGGAGGTCCCCAGGAAGTGCTCTAGGAAGGTGGTGGCCCTCTGACTCTCTGGATTCCCAGGGACACCAAGCACATGAACCCCCTGCAGTCAGTCCAGGGCACAGGAACTGGGCCAGCCCACTCTCTAACAGTGGTAGGAGGCACCCACGTCAATCCATCATTCATTTGTTTGCATGTAACCGCCCCCCCCCAAACACTTAAAGTTCTTTACAAAAAAGAACAAGATGGACTATTACCTATGCTGAAGGGAGTAGAGTGCACGCCCTTCAGCTGGGCCTACTGCCAAGACACCTTCATGCCCTGACTCTGCAGCCCCATCCTTCCCTTGCCTCTTCAAGGCCCGACAGCTGTGCCAGTCCCAGGCCTCCAGGCGAGCTCACCAGACTACCAGCAGGCCTTGCCTTTTGACCTGGCCCATGCTGAGTCTGGGCTTCTCGTCGAATGAGGTCATAGCTCACGTCACTCCAGGGACCTTGCAGACCCTCAAGGGCTGAACCTCAGCTTGCATTAAGACTCGTCAGCCCCTGAGAGTGGGTGATTCAGAGGGTGGACCCTGCTCAGGCCAGGGTGGGGGGCTGTGACGTGGGACACACTCTCTGCAGCCCCCTCGCCCTGCTCTCAACTCTGGGGACAGCTCTGCCCCTCCTTGGGGTGTTTCCCTTAGTTCTGGGAACAACCTCCCAGGAGAGATTGTATTAGACCTATCTCATGGACACAGAAAACTGAGCTAGGCAGGTTTACACAATTTGCAAAGGCCCCTAAGGCATTAGGTGATGGGCTCAGGACTAGAAAATGGTTTGTTCTGACCCCAAAGTTATGCTCTTTCTTCATATCACTCTGCTGTTCCAACTGATTTTATGGAAGAAAAAAATTGAAGCCAAAGAAAGGAGGGCAGGTTGTTGAGATAACCAGGCTAATTAAAACCAGTAGGCCACGCCTGTAATCCCAGCACTGTGGGAGGCTGAGGAGGGAGAATTGCTTGAGCTCAGGAGTTCGAGACTTGCCTGAGCAACAGTGAGACCCCGACTCATGAAAAAAATGGAAAAACCCAGCCTGGTGCAGCGGCGAGCACCTGTAATCCCAGCGGCTTCCGAAGGCTGAGGCAGCGGGGTGCCCGCAGCCCGAGTCTGAGGTTGTGGTGAACTACCATGCCCCCTGCACTCTGCTCAGGGGCATAGGGTGGGACCCTGTCTCAACAACAACAAAAAAAAAACCCAGTAGGCCAGGGTGGCGCCTGTCGCTCAAAGGAGTAGGCGCCGGCCCCATATGCCGGAGGTGGCAGGTTCAAACCCAGCCCCAGCCAAAAACAGCAAAAAACAAACAAACAAACAAACAAAAAAAAAAAAACAGTAGGCCACGTTGACTGAGCCTCAACTACGCATTATGTACCTATATCTTACAGGTGTCTGATCCTTACCACTGCCTCTGAAGGAGGTATTATTGACTATCTCACAGATGAAGAAAGCAAAGCACAGAGAGGTCTAACGTCTTGCTCAAGGTCACACAGCAAGTGAGCTGCAGAATTGGATGGGAACCCAGGCAGGATTTGTCTCATACAAAAGTTGGTTTGGAACCCGGCTGAGGTGAGGTTCATAAGAGGAGAGCTGAGAGCAGACAGGAGGGAGTGGGGAGACAGCACAGAGGGACTGGGATCAGTCCTAGCTGATGAAACGAAATGAAATGACGAATCAGGCCATCCAGCTGAGCAGGGGTCCATATTTTTCCCTTTTTATAAGATAATAATCCTCAGCTTTAGCTGTCTTCAATCCAAACCCTTCTTGGGAATCACTCTGACCCCACCCAGCCCTGATTGGAGGAGTCCCCTCCAATCCCTTCCAGTCCTTCCAGGACTGACAGCCCCTCCTACCTGGCAGATGGCTCAGCTGTCCTAGGGGCCACTTGGCCTCTGTCCACCCTCTAAGGAGCTGCCAGCTTCGCACCCGAGGCCCTCCAGCCTTCTGGTGGACAGCAATTGCTCTGGTCACCCAGGCTGTCAGGAATAGGGAAGCTTGTCAGGGTGATGAGCTGGGGTCTAGAGGCTTCCCTGTCACACCCAGCCCACAGATTGTGCAGGGTGGGGCTGGGACCCCTGAGTTGTGTCCACAGGGCCTCAAGGCTCTGGGGGGACTGAAGATGGGCCAGGAGGGCAGTGTTTCAGCACCGAGGGCAAGGAGGCTGCCTGGTGCCCTCTGAGGAAAGCTTTCATGCTGCTAATGAGAATCACATGCTCCCAGGGTAACCCTTCCATGGTGCAGATGCCAAGCCCCCACTTTATGTCCAGAGTGATTTAACCCTGTGATCAGTCTCATGTCACAGGATAAAACGCTGAGGCTCAGAGAGGTGAAGCTACTGGCCTAAGATCCCTCAGCCAGAGGTAGTAGATCTGAGCCTCACCTCCAGACCCCTGGGTTTGCAGGCTGAGCAAAGCGTGGTGACCATTTGGAAGCTGGGAACACACGGTCACAAAGACGAGGTGCTCTGGGCCAATGAGACCTCAGAGGACATTTCATTCCATGCCCCGTGAGGGGCCAGAGGCCGTGTGAGCATCCGCCCAATGGTTTACACACCTGCAGTGATGCGTGCCCCCTCCCACATTTCTCCTGCCACACAGGACTCCCCACACCACCTCTGTTTCCTCCGCCTGGACCCCGGGCAAGCCATCCTGGTGCCCTCCCCCATGGCCATATCAAACTCTGGAGGAAGATCCTGAGACCTTTCTAGAACCACTTCCCATTTTCCAGCCTGCAGGAGACCAATTCAGGAAATCTTTGGCGTTGAAACTTAGCTGAACCCAGCTCTATTCAAGGGTAGACTCTGATTGGCCGATCTGTCAGCATGTCACGCCCTCTTTCCACAGTCATTGGTTAAGGGATGGGTCCTTTAATGAATGAGAGCCAGTTCCGCATAAAGAGACATTGGTTGGCTCTTTCTGGAGAGATGTTTCCCTCTCCAGCCCGGATAGACTCTTCTTTCCTTCAGCATGAGAACCTGGAAATGCTGGGACTGGCGGTCATCTGAGGACCTTGAGGGGAGAGTTTGCCTTGGTGTGGAGCCACCTGAGGAGTGGAACCGAGAAGAGAAAGCAGCCTGGATTATGCTCAGCCTCAGCTGGTTCCAAACCAGCTTTTTTTTTTTTTTTTTTTTTTTATTAAATCATAGCTGTGTACATTGATATGATCATGGGGCATCATTCACTAGCTTCACAGACCGTTTACCAAGTTTCACACATACCCTTGTAAAATGCACCACTGGTGTAATCCCACCAATCCCCCTCCCTCTACCCACCTCCCCCCTCCCTCCCCTCCCTCTCCCCCTTCCCCATATTCTTAGGTTGTAACTGGGTTATAGCTTTCATGTGAAAACCCTAAATTAGTCTCATAGTAAGGCTGAGTACATTGGGTACTTTCTCTTCCATTCTTGAGATACTTTACTAAGAAGAATATGTTCCAGCTCCATCCAGGTAAATATGAAAGAGGTAAAGTCTCCATCTTTCTTTAAGGCTGCATAATATTCCATGGTGTACATATACCACAATTTATTAATCCATTCGTGGATCGATGGGCACCTGGGCTTCTTCCATGACTTAGCGATTATGAATTGGGCTACAATAAACATTCTGGTACAAATATCTTTGTTATAATGTGATTTTTGGTCTTCTGGGTAGATGCCCAGTAGAGGAATTACAGGATTGAATGGCAGATCTATTTTTAGATCTCTAAGTGTTCTCCATATCTCTTTCCAAAAGGAATGTATTAATTTGCATTCCCACCAGCAGTGCAAAAGTGTTCCCTTTTCTGCACATCCACGCCAACATCTCTGGTCTTGGGATTTTGTGATATAGGCTAGTCTCACTGGAGTTAGATGGTATCTCAAAGTAGTTTTGATTTGCATTTCTCTGATGATTAAAGATGATGAGCATTTTTTCATATGTCTGAAGGCCGCACGCCTGTCTTCTTCAGAGAAGTTTCTCTTCAAATCCCTTGCCCAGCCTGCGATGGGATCCCTTGTTCTATTCTTGCTAATGCATTTGAGGTTTTGTATGAGACCAGTGTTCCAATGAGACCAGCCCGGGTTCCAGTCTTAGGGAGCAGGTTCTCAAGCCTGAATCACGCTGCGCCTGATGCTGTTAGTCCTCAACTATCAGTTGACTCAGGCAGTAAATCCCTAGGATGGTCAACTTGAGCTGAGTTTGCTGTGGTTATTGAAATGTGGATTATCATACCACAATCCCCATTTGACCACGCCCAGCCAAACCCCCCAAATAAACATAGAGTGTAGGAAAAGTGAGCCGGGAGTTGTGAGGGGCACCCACCATCTGTGGAGTACCTGCTATGCCCTGGGAACTGTCACTTCACAGCTATGCCACAGAATCCCCATTTTACAGGTGAGGACACTGAGACTAAGAAAAGTAAAGTGACTCGCCCAAGGCCACATGCTTGATGATGGCAGAGTAAGGATTTGAACTCAGGGCTGTCTGTGTAGTTCCCCCTGCAGCCCAGAGCCTTCCCAGTCAGGATACCCAGAACTGGGGAGCATGGCTTTGAAGAGGAGCTCCCTCATATGGGCCCCACCCTGCCCTGACATCCTGGAAGAACACTGGCACTCTCTGGGCGGCATGTGTTGGGGACATCTAGGGGGCACTGGGTGTCCCCGCAAAGATGCTGCCATGGCTGAGGCCCAGGGTCTGGGGAGGGAGCATGTGCTATGACAGGCCCTGCCACATACCAAGCCCTGAGCTTGCAAGTCACAGCTCTGCCAGCTTCATCATAGAGCCAGCTCCAAGCCCTGAGAGCTCAGGCTTGGCCATGTCCAGCTGTGTGATCTTGTCAGTGCCCATTCACCATGCTGACCCTCAGTTTACTTCTCCTTAAAATGGGCACATGCAGCACTTGCCTTCCTGTGCACTGCAAATCTCTCAGCTGCAGCCAGGGGATAACTGACCAGGAGGTAAAGAGACAAGACCTGCCCAGCCTCTCTCAGCCCTGAATGCCATCACCCCTAGGATCCTCCAGCTAAACTGCCCTCAGTTCACACCCCTGTGCACTGTGGCCTCCTTAAACGCACAACCTTCCACCCTTCTGTTGCCCACGCCCCTGCCCCAGCCCTTTCTCTCCCTCCCAAGTCCTGAGAGTCAGCCCCACCCTCATCTCACTGACCCCCTGTTCCCAGGGACTCCTCCTCCATCTCACGCCCACACCCCAAGCTGCATCACCAGAAGCCGCTCCACTCCCCAGAACCCCATTTCCAACACAATCCCCCCCTCCCGAGTTTTAAAAATACAATAGTTCTTTTGAGATAAAATTCACATACCATATAATTCAGGCTTTTATGTGTACGATTCAGTAGTTTTTGGTATATCTGCAAATAAATGCAACCATCAGTACAATTAATCTTAAAAGATTTCCAGCACTCCAAAAAGAAATCCTACACTCCTTATCAGCTACTCCCTATCTCCCTCCCCCAGCTGCTGGCAACCTCTAATCTGCTTTCTGTCTCCCTGGATCTGCCTGTTCTGGACTTTACATGTAAATGGAATCATAACCTGTGGTTATTGTGTGTCTGGCTTCTTTTTCCTTCACATAGTATCTTCAGGGTTCATCCACAGGGTAGCAGGTGTCAGGGCTTCCTCCTTTTTATGGCTAAATAATATCCCATTGTATTTTGTTTATCCATTCATCCACTCTTGAACCTGATTTTTACTTTTTGGCTATTAAGTGTATGAATAACGTTGCTATGAATGCCCATGTACAAGTTTTCATGTGGACATTATGTTTTCATTTCTCTTGAGCACACACCTAGGAATCACGTGGTCACTCTGCATTTAACCATTTGAGGAGTTGCCAAGCTGCTTTCCAAAGTGGCTGAGCCATTTTACAATGCGTAAGAGTCTGATTTGTCTACAGCCTGGCTAGCTCTTGTTATTTTCCATGGAAATAGACTATTGTTTTCTCCATCCTGGTAGCTGTGAAGTGGTGTCTTCTTGTGATTTTGATCAGCACGGCTAGTGATGGTGAGTGTCTTTCCCTGTGCTGACTACTTAGATTCTTTGCCTGTTTTAAAATTGAGTTGTCTTATTATTATTGAGCTAGAACAGTTCTTTATATATTCTGGATCAAAGCCCCTTGACAAGTTGATATGGTTTGGATGTTTGTCCCCACCAAATCTCATGTTGACATTTGATCCCCAGTGTGGGAGGTGGGCACTGGTGGGAGGGATGTCTGGGTCATGGGGGCAGATTTCTCATGAGTGGCTTGGTGCCCACCCTGACATGAGTGAGTTCTCACTTTATTATAAATTCACACAGAGCTGGTTGTTTAAAGGCACCCAGCACCTCCTCCTCTTTCTGTTACCCCCGTGCCAGGTGGCACTCTGCTCCCCTTCACCTTCAGCCTTGATTGGAAGCTCCCTGAAGTCCTCCCCAGAGGCAGACGCCGGCTCTCTGCTCCCTGCCCAGCCTGCAGAACCATGAGCCATATACACCTCTTTTCTTCGTAAACTTCTTCCTAGTATTTTCTTTATAACAATGCAAATATGTGTGTAGACTAAGATGCGAGTATACAAATTGCAACATTTTCTCCCAATCTGATGTCATTTCACTTCCTTGGTGATATCCTTTGAAGCACAAACGTTTAATTTTGATGGATCCCAGTTTATATGGTTTTTCTTTTGTCGCTTGTGTGTTTGATGTAATATCTAAGAAAGCTTTTCCCAGCCCAAAAGTCACAAAGATTTAATCCTACATTTTCTTTGGAGAGTTTTATAACTTTAGTCCTTACGTTTAGGTCTATGATCCATTCTGAGTTAATATCTGTGTGTGGTGTAAGGCTGGCGAGCTTCCCCAAAGCTCAGGTAGCTGGAAGTTCATTTATTTGTATGTGGAACTCCCATGGTCCCAGCACCGCTGGGTGAAAAACCATTTCCTGCACCCTTGAATGGTCTGGGAACCACCACCACCACCACCCCACACACACACTGTGGTATTTTGTCCTATCACTGTCCTGCTTCCCTGTCCCTCAGAAACAAGTCTGGTCCCGTCAATTCCTGGAGATCCCAGGCCTGTCCCTCCGCTCCGTCTGGTCACTGGTCCTCAGCAGGCTTCTCCTCTCCCTCAGCTCAGCTCTGTCCACCCTTCAGGCACGTCCCTGCACAGCTGGCCTCTCCAACTCCTCCTGCTATTCTTTTTTCTTTCTCCCTCTCCCTGTCCTGATCATCTGGTAACCTCGGCCCTGGAGAATCTGCACAGCCCTTTCCTCCCGTCTCGCCCTAAGCACTGAGCGTCACACTGGGTTTGCCCTAACGTGACCCTGACAGCCACCGGCCTCCCAGACAGCCCTGCCCATCTGTGCCCTCACTCCTGCCCCCTCTCCACAGTGTCCTCTCTAGAGTCTTCTCCTGGCTGCTCACTCAGCCGGTGACCTGGTCTCATTCTTTATTCTGAAAGCTAGAGCCTTTGGTGCCCCTTGGCCAGCCCTGCAGGTCTCACTGCCCTTTCCTGAGTGCCTCCTCCGGCGCTCATTGCAAAGGGCCCCTGACCCCACTACGCCTTCCCCACCTGCTCTGCCAGGCCCAAACCCCACTGGCTGCTGTGGACAGGCCCTGCAGCTATGGCTGCATGGTTGGCGGGACACAGAGCTGTCCCCACCCTTACCCTCCCCTATCTCTAGCTGTCCCCACCCCTTCCTCTTCTGAGGTGCACTCCTTCCATGTGCTCTGAACTTTTTATTGTGAGATAATTATAGTTATAGACAAGTTGTCAGATAGCCAAAGAATGCCAAACTCTCTCTCCAGGTTCCCCCACAACCACCTTCTATTACATCAACTCCCTCTCTCTCTCTGTCTCTCCCCATCTCTCCCTCCCTCTGTCTCTGCATCTCTGAGTCTCTGTCTCTCCCCATCTCTCCCTCCCTCTGTCTCTGTGTCTCTGAGTCTCTGTCTCTCCCCATCTCTCCCTCCCTCTGTCTCTGCGTCTCTGAGTCTCTGTCTCTCCCCATCTCTCCCTCCCTCTGTCTCTGCGTCTCTGCGTCCCTGTCTCTTTGCATCCCCATCTCTCTCTCTCTCACACACACAGAACAATTTTTTCTGAGCTGTTTCAGGGTGCCTTGCATGCCCTCCACTCTCAAACCCTGCAGTGCGTGTGTTCCACTCCTGGGGATGGGGTGATAGGGGTGACAGGGCCACCCTAGGAGGGAGAGGGCCTCGAACCATTTGCAGGGAACTCTGTGTCGAGTGTGGTGCAGAAGCAGGCAGTGAAAGGAGGGCCTGGAGAGGGTGTTCCGGTCAAAGATGTGGCCCTGAAGGGGGCTTGGGTCTCCTGCCAGGTGTGGCTACGTCCCAGCCTGCGTTTCTGTGGCACCTGGAGGTACAGAGGATGACCCTTTTACTTTAAGTTCAATGACAAGCCCATCAAGCCACGATAGGCAGAGGCTTCGGAGGAAGTGAAGGAAGTGTGGGCAGTGTGGGGGCAGGGCTGGGCACCCTTCCCAGTAACCCTCCTGCGGGGGGAGGGAAGTTCAGCCCTTGAAGCTTCCTCCACCTGACCTGCCCCCTCCTGTGGGGCTCTGGGTCACCGCAGGTCATTGTGTCTTTGCAGACAAAGCACTTCTGGTCCATGACTTCACCTCCCAGGCATCCTCCTCCCCAGGGCGCTTCCCACAGTGTGGGACAGAGGTCTTTGGCCAGCCTGGCCACCTCTTTGTTGCCCAGGTAGGGTCTCAGCCTCCTCCTTCATCTCCTGCGGGTCCCCAACACCCAGTCTTGCCCTCCCAGCTCTGCTAGGCCCCTGCAGTGACAGGTGCCTCCTCTAGTCCCTAGGCCTTTGCTTTTGCTGTGCTCTCTCTCCAGGATGGCCTTGCCACTTGCACTTGGCTGGAAAATTCTTCATTTTACAATATTTAGTTTAGGCATTGTGGCACCCAGGCTGGGTCAGGTCCAGCCTCACCTCTGGACTACTCG
This sequence comes from Nycticebus coucang, assembly GCF_027406575.1. Classification (NCBI taxonomy): domain Eukaryota; kingdom Metazoa; phylum Chordata; class Mammalia; order Primates; family Lorisidae; genus Nycticebus; species Nycticebus coucang. Next base: position 85,748,001 of record NC_069796.1, read on the forward strand.
GCCCTGGGCTTCCCTGAGCAGCTCACGCGGCACCTGCATTTTGCAGTCACTGCAGCCTGGACTAACGCTTGGCCCCACTGTCTAAACCCTAACTCCACGCCTGCTCTGAGCTCTGTGAGTGGCTGTCTTGGGCCCCAAGGCAGGCATGCTTCCAACAGAGACACAGAATCGCTGGTGGGATGGGAAAATGGGCCTGCTACCTGGCCACCTAAGCTCTACATCCCGCTGGACGAGCAGGTGAACAGGGTCTACCCACCTGCTGGGGTGAAAGCTCCTGACTCCTGGGGAGGAGCTGGGCTGCTGCTGCACCATCCGGGCAGTGGGGCTTCATCTGGGAGCCTCTGGGTACTTCTGTGTCCAGTAATAAGTTACTGAAAACATGTGACGGAAGAGGGAGGATCACTGAAGATTGACAGCACTCAGCTGTGCTCCCTGAGCACCTCAGCCACAGACTGTGATGGAATGTGCCACCGAGTCCCCTGGCAGGATGCCATCCACGTGCACGGCCTCTTTAGCTCTTCCTTTGTCCCCTCATGCCACAGTCTGGGGCCGGGGTCACTTGGCATGCACCTGCCTCGTCCTCATGCCAAGAAGCAGGAGTGTGTCCATTGTGGGCACCACGAGACAGGCCTCATGGACACTGTGCGTGTTTCTGGGAGCAAGTCCCCACTCCCCACCCCCAGGCCCCCTGTGCACCGGCTGGGTGCCTGTCCCAGTGATGTGGGAAGAGAAATTCTCAGCAAGTGGGAGCTGCTCACATCAGGCTCGGCGGCCCCAGGAAAGTGTACTCAAGACTAACACAGATGCTCAGCCTCCCCCAGCGTTGTTTATAACATGGAGAAACTGGGATGGCTTAAGTGCCTCGTGGGGCTGCTTGAGGAAGCTACGCCCATGGGTTCCATGGGCCGCATGGGTGGCGGGAAAGCTCACTCTCAGTCACCCGTGAGCGGGCGCCAGGCACCAGGGTGCATGTGTCATGTCATGGTGTGTTGAGTGAAGGAAGCAGGAGACAAACCCGGAGGGGCCACACAGCACCAGCTTAGTCAAAATTAAAAAGGGCACATGCCCCTACGTCCTTTGAACAAAATCTAGAGAACATTCTCCAAAACGTACACCATGGTTGTGGGATTCCGGGTGGGTTCTGCTTTTTTCCCTATACAAACAGGTATTGAGGGTATAACTTATAGTTATTTTATTTATTTATTTTTTGGAGATAAGGTCTCACTCTGTCACCTGGGCTGGCATCCAGTGGTGTCATCATAGCTCTTTGCAACCTCAAACTCCTGGGCTCAAGTGATCCTCCTGCCTTAACCTCCCTAGTAGCTGGGACTACAGGTACCTGCCACCATGCCTGGCTAATTTTTTTAAATTTTTGATAGAGATGAGGTCTGGATATGTTCCTAACCTGGCCTCAAACTCCTGACCTCAAGTGACCTTCCCATTTCAGCTTCCAAAAGTGCTAAGATTATAGGCATGAGCCATTGCGCCCAGGCAATATATTTTACATGTAAAATAAGGATAATACCTTTCTAAAAGCAGAATGTGTGCTGTGTTCGTGTGTGTGTGTACAGCATGTGTATGAGTATGTGTATCGCACACATTGTGCGTTTATGTGTTTTGTATGTATTGCTTTGCCTTGGTGTTTGCAAGCATGTACAAACGTGTGTGCACGCATGTGTGGTGGATGCATGTCCACATGTGTAAGCATGTGAGTCAGTGTGTATAGGCCCATGGGGGGATGTGTGCGGGTGTGTGCACCATGTGTATATTGCACACACTTGTGTGTTGTTGGATTGTGTGTGTGTCTATGTGGTACATGTGTATTGCTTTGGGTATGGGCATTCCTGTGTGTGCGTGTGTGAGTACACGTCTGCATGGCTGTGTGGTGTGTGCACATTTCTATGTGCCTGTGTGGTGTGTGCACCATGGTACACGCATGTGTGCGTGCATGCGTGCATATGTGTGTGTGTGTTTGTCTACTGCTCTGTCTAGGAGTATTAGCATCTCCACGTCTGTCATGGTCTTGCCCAGGCAGACAGTTCTGGTCCCCACGGCCTGTTCCCAGGGCCAGCGTGAGAGTTCTTCCCAGACTTGTGGGCCTGGATTCTCTCTGGAGAGAAGCGGGAGGGGGAAGCAGGCTGCCTCCTGTTGGGCTCAGGTGGTGCCTGGGATGCTGAGGGCTGGGAGCTAACTGATCACTTAATGGCTCCATGAAGGCCCAGGCTGCTAATGAGACCAGGGCAAGAAAATGTGCTTTTCTGTTTATTACCACAACTCAGTGAAGCAGAGTGCTGCAGGGCCTCAGGGAGCAGCCACCTCGGCCAGGGCCCAGAGAGGGGCAAAACTTACCACATCACAGAGATTGCCCTGCTTTGCCCCAGGACTATCCCCACCAACCGTGGAGCCTTTAGTCACCACCCCGGGGTTCTCTCTGGGGCCTGGACACAGGAACATGAGCTCTGCCCTTGCAGCATGAGGCCCAGGGGCACTTATTGAGTACTGCTGCATATTTACAGAACAGATGAAGAAACATGTCTTCCAGCCTGGCTTAGCTAACAGCTGCTACACACAGAGCCTGGGCATGAGCCTGTCACAGCCCTGCCACTCTCCAGCCATGAGCCTGGAACGGAAGATCTGATGGCCTAAGCCACTGTTCCTTCAGCTGTGGAGTGAGATATGACACTGGCTTCACCAAGGGAGGTAGGTGTGACCAGTGCGGTGGTCCACATAGCACTGCCCACTGTATAAACAATGAGGGCCTCCCATCTGTGGCTTCCCTAGTCCCTCATTGCCTCTTCCCTATGCCTGTGGTCTCAGCCACCTGCCCCCAGCCCTGTCCCTGCACACTTGGGAAATTCTTGAGCAATGATGTCACCCAGCTCACTGACATAGCTGCTCTCTCAGACAGTGCCCAGCCCTCCTCAATGGGCTGGGTGAGTAGGGGGAAGGATGTAGGTGAGGGAGGGTGGGAGAGGGTGTTCTGACACCAGGAGGGGACCCGGCTCACTCCCTCATTCTCTAACTCTGTCAACCATCACTGTCCTCTGCTTCGAATTTTCTATTTCTGCCTCTCTCTCTAGTTGGGAAAAATAACTCCTACTCTTTTGCAATACTACTAACAGTAAACAAGTTGCAAAAGAGTATGAGACCTCCTCTCTAATAAAAATAGAAAAACTAGCCAGGTACCTTTAGTCCCAGCTACTCGGGTGACTGAGGCAGGAGGGTCGCTTGAACTCAGGAGTTTGAGGTTGCTGTTAGGCTGATGCCATGGCACTCTAGCCTGGGCAACAGAGTGAGGCTCTGTCTCAAAATAAATAAATAAATACATATATCCAGACATGCAGACACACCTACATGAATCCATGAGAACGTTCTCATTTTACCAAATAATTTTTACAGAACTTACTTATCTTTCTGATTGCAAGATATGTTTATTTCGTAACATTTGGAACATACAGGCATAATATACACAAGGAATAAAAATTCTATTTCATTATGCCAAGCAAAAATAAAGATCATTTTTGTGGCTTTCTTCTAGATTTGTGCATTGGTCAGAATCTTCTCAGGAAATGCAAAATGGTATAGCTACTATGGGAAATGGTTTGGTGGTTTCTTACAAAAAATAAATGTACACATGTCACCTGGCTATTGATTCACGGACAGTCTTCTCAGAGAAATGCAGACTTAGGTCCACACATACCTATATGGAATTGTTCCTAGAGGCTTTATGTATAACAGCCCCAAACTGGCAGCGACCAAACACGCCAGACGAACTGTTAATCAGATCATGGTGTATCCAGACCACAGCGTCTACACTGTGGCTATGACTCAGCAGGACAGAGCAGCGACTGTGGATGCCCCGAGGTGGGGGATGGCCGGGCCATTATGCTAAAAGGAAAAGCCAACCCCCAAACACCACATACCATATGATTCCATTTGTATAACCTCAAAATGGCAAACCCACAGAGATGAAGCATAGACTTGTAGTCGCCAGGGTTGGGGACAAGGGTGGGTGTGACAGCAAAGGGGAGACACAGGGAAGTCTTTGTGGCAGTGGTTACAGGAATCTGGGCATATGATAAAATGTCACGATAGACATGAGTTGTCCCCACATCGTTTTCCTCATGTCGATATTGTATCCTAGAGATATGTGTATGGCCATTGGGAGATACAGGGTGAAGGGTACGTGGGACCTCTCCATACTATCTTTGGAACTTCTTATAAATCTATAATTATTTCAAAATAAAAACTAAAACAAAGGAACCCACTTTCGAAACAGAAACCATTCTAAGTATTTAAAACAGAGGTGATTGGCTACGTAGGTGATGGACAGAAATCCACTCAAGGACATGGGGAGCACAGAGCAGGGAGGCCTTACCACCCCTCAGGCTGGAAGCCGAGGGAGCAGGTGGGAGCTCTAGGGATGGGGCCTCTGGCCAGAGCTGGGGTCCCAGAAGAGAGATGAGTGCAGAAATACCCCGGCCTCGCCGCTCCTCTCACGCAGGGCTCTCCTGTCACCTAACTCCGGCAGGAAGCTGCTCAGAAAGGAGCCTGGAAAATGCCCTCTTTCCAAGATGTAAAACAGATTGGGAAAGGGTAAAGAGAGGATTCGAGAACCCAGGGCAAGTGAGCAGCAGGGCGTATATATCTTGCGTACTTATTTTTGTCAACAATGCTCACATTATAGTTGACCATTCTATTTATTTGACTTGTATTACAGGGTGACTGCTTCTCCTTTTATTAAATGGTTTTCAAAAGCATACTTAAGTAGCTACATTCCCTTTGCAGGTGGGGGCGTCATGGTATAGCCCGTCATTCCCATGTCACTGAATGCTGTGCCAGGATCGACAACTCCATGATGAACATTCTTGGCATAAACATTTGCGGACCTCTGCAATTCCTCCCTGAGCGCATAGATAAGGAGAAGAGTAGTTATAGGACAATGAATCTAAACGCTTTCAAGACTCTTGACACAGACAGCCAACATCATTCTAGAAAGGTTTTACTCATTTGTTCATCCACCAGTAGGAGGGTCTCCTCGCTACGGCTCTCCTGTCACTGAATGTTATCTCTAAAAGGCACGAAATGCTTTAAAAGGTCTAAAAGCTAACTCTGCAACTGGTCCCTGGTGCTCCATGAGTCTCCTGAGAATGACACAGAGACCATGGGAAGGGTGTCTGGGATGAAAAGCAAGGGCGAGACCGAGATGCTTGTGTCTGCGTGCCTCCTATCCTCCCTTGGGTGATGCCTGTGGTCCAGCCAGCAGCAGCTCATCCTGAAACCCTCCCATCTGGCAGCTTGATCAACCCCACCCTGCAGCTCACACTTCAGTCACACCCTACAACTCATTGTCGGAGCAGCCTCACGCGTGAGCTGGCCCTGCCCGGAATTCCCATCTCCCCGTGTCTTTGCCTGTTTGCTCATTCATTACTGGCTGGCTCCTGATGGACACACGTTCCCAGCGCCCTAGTCCTCGGGATGCAAGGACGGTCCTCGGGGGTTGAGCGCAGTTAGGGAGGCAGAAAACATGAAGGTGTTGCCCGTTTTTCGAGGTCCCACTGAAGTGCTGCTTCCTTTGTGATGCCTTGTTTGGGGTCCCCCAAGGAGGTTTCCATCTCCTCTCTCTACGCTCTGCTGCCCTGTGCCCTGTGCCCGTCGGCTGCTGGCAGGAGTGTCCCTCTCCGCTCCACCTTACATGATGAATCATTTAGCTCTGCAACTCTGAGCCCGCCCCAGACCCAGCATCTGGTAGGGCTCAATCAGCTGGGGTTCTGCAAACCACTTAGGTATGATGCCCGGGGGTCCCACAGGAGGCCCTGTTTAGATCTCACCCGTGTCCTATGGACTCTGCCCCCCATTCTTGTATCATCATTTCATAGACAACAAACCCAAGGATCGGGAAAGGCAGCGCCACCCCTCCTCCACCCCGTCACATAGCCAAGAAGTAGCTCTATCAACCTAGAGCTGGACAAGAGTGTCCTCCCCAGGCCCCACCTGCTTCAGGAGATTGTGATTCTGTGCAGGAGGCCCTGGGGTAATGTCTCCTCAAACCTTATGAGTCCAGAGGATCTGGCCTTGGGACTATAATCAGATAAAAAGAGAATTCACGTATCAAGACGTTCATTGCAGTGTTGTTTCTAACAGTAATAAGCAGAAGGAGTGAACGTTCACCAGTTATGGGTTAATCACAGTGAACAGCGGCTGCAATGGACCGAATGTTCATGTCCACCCCACAAATTCATAGGTCAAAGTCCTCACATCCCAAACTGAGGGCATTAAGTAGCTGGCCTCTGGGAGGTGAGTAGGTCACGCGACTGAAGCCTCCGAGAGCAGACTTGTCCTTCCCTAATGGGAGGACATCAGGGAAGGTGCCATCTACGAATCAGGAGGTGGCCCTCACCAGGTATGAGTCTGCCACGCCTTGCTCTTGGACTTTCAGCCTCTACAAGCATGGGGAATAAATGTCTTTATTGTTTATAAGCAACCCAGGATGTAGTGTTCTGTTAGAGCCGCCCAGGACTGAGACAGGGCATTCTCACACAGTAGAATGCTGCAGAGTCATTTTAACATGAGAGAAAGAAAAGAAACACCTAGATGTGCAGACATGCCAAAATGCCCAACTAATGTGGGCAAGAAGACAGCAGCGAGCCCCCCAAAACACTCATGCAACTGTACTTCCTCCATTCTGGGTTGCCTTTGATTATAAGAGAATCACCTATTTAGCAACAACCAAGAAGGGACAGTGGCCATGCAGTCTCTGTAACTCACTTTGTCTCTAAACTGCAGTGGCCCCAACTGCCCACCCAGAAACACATGCAATAGTTCAGAGCAGCAGTTCCAGAACATTCATTTGTCAAACACACAGCTAATAAAAGCAAACTGGCAAACTTTCCTGTAGCAGGAAATCCAACAGATAGTTGCTTGGCCCATCCTCAGGAGAAAATATATACGATAATAACTCATTGCAAAAACAACATGGCCCGGGAAAGGGGAGCTTAAGGGATTTCTGAGGAAAGAACATTCTGTCTAGTGCAGAATTCTCCAGATCGCTTGTTTGGGCATCTTGCTCCATATGGACTCAAAGCCCTTTCCCAACCTCATGGGACACACCTGCCACATGTCTCAGCGAGGCCAAGACCTTCTAAAACCCCAACCCCAGGGAAAGCCTTCTGCCTGCCTTTCTGATGGTTCCCAGGGGAGTGGAACTTAATCCTCACAGAGCCCTCCCCATTCAGACGTTCTCACATCCACATTTGTGTTTGTTTAGTTACTCACAAAACACCTGCTGAGCTTCCTAGGGCCTGCCCTGTGAATGAGACCAAACCAGGCCTCCAGGACCTGGCAGTGAGCAGGAGGAGGGGTCAGGTGGGCAAACAGATAGTGTCAATCCAGTGTGATGACTCCTACTAGTGGGTATAGAGAATAAGGTGGAGGCAAAGGGAGGCATTGGTGCATCCAGGAGAAACCTGGAAAGAGCCGTCTGCGTGGGGTCCTCAGGTGGGTAGAACCCCCCCAAGCCAAGGATAAAGCACAGCATTTGAGGTGTGTGTTGGGGGGACAGATTATTGTCCAGTGCCCATTGGTTTTCCCTGTGGAGGCTTTTTTTCAGTAAGAAGACACCAACAATAATAATAACACTGTTTATTGAGGGTTAAAACACACTATCACCCGAATATCTGAAATCGGCATCGTTATCCCACTTAAAAGATGAAGAAACGAAAACTCCTATGGAGAACCCTCGAAGCACTCAAGCTAGACCTCCCATTTGATCCTGCAATCCCATTACCAGGCATCTACCCAGAAGGAAAAAAATCCTTTTATCATAAGGACACTTGCAGTTGACTGTTTATTGCAGCTCAATTTACAACCGCCAACATGTGGAAACAGCCTAAATGCCCACCAACCTGGGAATGGATTAATAAACTGTGGTTTATGTATACCATGGATTACTATTCAGCCATTAAAAAAAAATGGAGACTTTACAGCCTTTGAATTAAGCTGGACAGAATTGGAAAACATTATTCTTAATAAAGCATCACAAGAATTGAGATGCATGAATCCTAGGTACTCGATTTTGATATGAGGACAATTAATGACATTTAATGACACGGTGGGGGAAGGGGAGAGTAGAGAGAGAAAGAAGGAGGGAGGGTGGAGAAAGGAAGAGCAGAGCGGAAAGGAGGGAGGGGTGGGGAAGGAAGAGCAGAGAGAGGGAAGGAGGGAGGGGTGGGGAAGGAAGAGCAGAGAGGGAAGGAGGGAGGGGTGGGGAAGGAAGAGCAGAGAGAGGGAAGGAGGGAGGGGTGGGGAAGGAAGAGCAGAGAGGGAAGGAGGGAGGGGTGGGGAAGGAAGAGCAGAGAGAGGGAAGGAGGGAGGGGTGGGGAAGGAAGAGCAGAGAGGGAAGGAGGGAGGGGTGGGGAAGGAAGAGCAGAGAGGGAAGGAGGGAGGGGTGGGGAAGGAAGAGCAGAGAGGGAAGGAGGGAGGGGTGGGGAAGGAAGAGCAGAGAGAGGGAAGGAGGGAGGGGTGGGGAAGGAAGAGCAGAGAGGGAAGGAGGGAGGGGTGGGGAAGGAAGAGCAGAGAGGGAAGGAGGGAGGGGTGGGGAAGGAAGAGCAGAGAGAGGGAAGGAGGGAGGGGTGGGGAAGGAAGAGCAGAGAGAGGGAAGGAGGGAGGGGTGGGGAAGGAAGAGCAGAGCGGGAAGGAGGGAGGGGTGGGGAAGGAAGAGCAGAGAGAGGGAAGGAGGGAGGGGTGGGGAAGGAAGAGCAGAGAGAGGGAAGGAGGGAGGGGTGGGGAAGGAAGAGCAGAGAGAGGGAAGGAGGGAGGGGTGGGGAAGGAAGAGCAGAGAGAGGGAAGGAGGGAGGGGTGGGGAAGGAAGAGCAGAGAGAGGGAAGGAGGGAGGGGTGGGGAAGGAAGAGCAGAGCGGGAAGGAGGGAGGGGTGGGGAAGGAAGAGCAGAGAGAGGGAAGGAGGGAGGGGTGGGGAAGGAAGAGCAGAGAGCGGGAAGGAGGGAGGGGTGGGGAAGGAAGAGCAGAGAGAGGGAAGGAGGGAGGGGTGGGGAAGGAAGAGCAGAGAGAGGGAAGGAGGGAGGGGTGAGGTCTTGGTGGGTGCCACACTTTTGGGGGGCACATAATTGTAAGAGGGTCTTTACCTAACAAATGCAAAAATAAAAAAAAAAGAAAGAAAGAAAGGAAAACTCTAAGGCTGTTGACTTGCCTGTGGCCATGAGCTCAAGAAGAAGCAGGGAGGCCTCCTGACTATGTGGCCTTGAACATGTCCCATCGTGGCTCTTGGTCCCCACATGCTGGTGGGATTATCCAAAGTGCCAGATGGGTATCAGGGAGTGTGGGATGGCTTGACGGAAGGGCTGCCTTACCCCAACGAGGACGGCAGCCCAAGGACTGCTCTGCCTGTGCGTCAGTCCGTCCCTCAGAGCAAGGCGTTCCCCAGGGTACTGGATTCTGGATCAGAGCTCACGGGGAGTGCTCCCAGGAGGGCAGGGGCCCGAGCTGGCCTGCGGGGGAGAGTGGGCTCTACTCACTGCTCCTCCCTCCCTTCTCCTCTCCTCTCTCTCACATGCTCACTCTCACCTACCCAAGGAAAAGCAGCCCAGATCGCAGAATCCAGACCCCAGACCCAGAGCACACGAGTCCTCAGGGGCACACACAGCAGTCCAGGGGCTCTAAGCCTTCTGCCTCTCTAAGGAAACCGGGAAAGGCCTGGCTCTGACTTGCTGCCACCCCGGAGACCGACAGCTCCCAGTAGGGAGGAGGCTCCAGGCTCAGGGCACCCCCTTCTTTCCTCAGTACCTCAGCCTCCACCCAACAGGCTGCTGGTGAGGAGGGTCCCTGCCTCCCTGTCCACTTCCCTCGGTGCTGCGGGACACAGGGCAGGGGAAGGATGAGGCCACAAAGCCACCCAGGAGTCTGTTTAGAATTGCACCCACTGCACCATGTTCCCGATTCCCCCCTCCACAGTGCTGTCTGCCTGTGGACATACCAGTTGCCCCAGTTGGAGCACAGCAGCATTCACAGCTCCCTGCAGCCTCCAACACCTGGACTTAAGCCATTGTCCAGCCTCAGCCTCCTGAGTAGTTGGGATTACAGGCACATGGCACTATGCTTGGATAATTTTTATTGTCTTTATTTTTTAGAGAGACGGAGATCTCACTATGTTGTCCAGGCTGGTCTCAAACTCCTAGGCTCAAATGATTCTTGTGGCCTCCCAGATATTGTGTCTATTTTTTGTCATTTGCTCCCCTGCTAGAATGCCAACCACACCAGGGCAAGGGGTCCTGATAGATCTCAAGCACCCAGAATAATTCTGGCACATAGTATGTACTCAGTTTAAAAAAAATAGTGAACAAATGAACAACTAGTAACCTTTTGCTTGGAGAATCATGGCCATTTGCTCCCATGTACAATGGCCCTGGCAGCTCTGCCTGCTCAGGCCTCAGTGTAGGGGAGTCCCTCTCAGGAAGGCCACTTCTCCCCTCCCTTTGTCCCTACCCTGTCCCCAGGCCCAGGTTCCTGGCCATCAGGGCGCTGCACCCTTGTCTGTTGTCTGTCTCCTTGAAGGCAGGACTTGGAAGCTACCCAGGCCTCTGCAGGCACTGAGCCCAGCAAGACTGGAAGGGAGCACACTCCAGAGAGTGAACGTGAGGGAAGGAAGGGATGAGTGAATAACTCAGCACACAGGTGAGCAGAAAAACTACAGCCTCCTTGTTTCATCCCTGAACTCCAGGACTGCCTAGGAAGTCGGGGGGGGGGGGCGGGGGGGAGAAGCAGTATTAAACACCCCACCTCCTCCTCCAAGGGTAAGATGAGGACAGAGGTGGGGGGAGAAGTGTAAGGTACAGAATCTAAGCTGCCCTAGATAGGGGTTGTCAGCAGAACAAAGATCCCAAAGACATCCCTGCCCTAAGCCTGGATCCTGGGCATGTCACTTCACACAGCAGAGAAAGGAATTTGCAGGTGTGATTAAGTTAAGGATCCTGAGATGGAGAGGCTGTCCTGGGCTATTTTGGAGGGTCCTGTGCTCCATCACAAGTGTCTTTATGGCAGTGGTTGCGACCCGCAGGAACTGTATTAAAAGGCTGCAGCGTTAGGAAGGTTGAGAACCACTGCTTTATGGGGAGGAGACAGAGGGGAAGCTACCTGAAGGGGCAGGTCTGAAGGTGCTGGCTTTGAGCGCTGAAATGATGCAGCCACAGGCCATGGAAAGCAGCAGCCATGTGAGCTGGAGAGGAAGGAGCAGTTCTCCCCAGGGCCCCTGGAGGGCACGGCCCTGCTGACACCTGACTTGGCCCAGTGGTACTGATTTTGAACTTCTGGCCTCCAGCACTGTGAGAGAATAAATTTCTTTCAAGCCCCCGGTTTGTAGTTACAGCAGCTGCAGGACACTCATATGTGGCCTTTTTGCAACACTGGAGGTTTTATGACCCTCCTTTAGTCTCCAGATGATAGGAGGAACCAGGTCCATGAGGGGTGATCTACGTGGAACACCTTTCTTTAATGTGTGAGTTGTTCTTTCATCAAGAAAAATCTGGCTTGGTGCCTGTGGCTTAAGCAGCTAAGTCACCAGCCACATACACCTGAGCTGGCGGGTTCAAATCTAGCCCAGGCCCACCAAACAACAATGATGGCTTCAACCAAAAAATAGCTGGGCGTTGTGGCGGACGCCTACAGTCTCAGCTACTTGGGAGGAGGAGGCAGGAGAATCGCTTGAGCTCAGAAGTTGGAGGTTGCTGTGAGCTGTGATGCCACAGCACTCTACCCAGGGTGACAGCTTGAGGCTCTGTCTCAAAAAAAAAAAAAGAAAGAAAGAAAAGAAAAGAAAAGAAAAATCTGCTGCGAACCCAATATCCCAGAAAAGGGGATAAGAGTCAGGGCACAGCTAGAAACCCGACCCCAAACACTAGGGAGCTCCCCTGGAAGTGTAGGTAAGCAGGTGGTGGGGGAAAGCCCCTCACACGTGCCTGTCACTCATGCTCTTCTCAGCCAACATCCCCATCTCCATCTCTGCCCCTTCCCTGTGAACCTCAGAATCATTGTGGAGACTCTGGTTTTGCCTCCATTCTCAAAAGAGATCACACTGTTCTGGGGAGACCAGCGATGTGGCAGGATGAGATGGGAGCATCACAGAAGCAACTAACTCCACCAGGGCATCAGGGAAGGCTTCCTGGAGGAGGTGACATTTGAGTGGAGTCTTAAAGAACACACAGGAGTTCAAAGCCACCAAGGTGAGGTTTTAGTCCGTGAGTGATAACAGTTTGGAATGGTCAGAAAGAAAGCTTCCATGTGATGAATAGTGAGCTACTGCTGGGGAAAGGCCCCCGGGACCTCCAGGCCAGGAACCATAGCAGCATCTAAACCACCACAGTAAGTTGGAGCCAAAGCAGCCCTTGAGTCTCTGGCTGGCTCCTTCCTCTGTACACCATGGGAGCAGCTGAGCAGAGGTGCGAAGAGAGAGTTCACAGCCTGGGGCCCAAGAGGAGTGTGCTACCAGGCCGGAGAGCCCAGGCACCTCTGCTGGGAGACAGAGGCAGAGCCCTAATGTGTCTCTTCCACTTAAGCTCCACCTGGACACCCTGCCCTCCTGGAGGGCAGATTCACACATGTGTGATGGCCAGGCATGGGTTCTGAAAGAAAGACTCCCCATCCCAGGGTCCCACAGCCAGCATGGTGAGTGACCCTAGGCCCCAAAGTGGACCTCTGCTTCTCCAGCTAGGAGAGCACAGCTGACACCCAGCATGAGGGGAGCCCCTGCCCGCTCCTCCCTGTCCCAGCACATTTGCCCTCCCTGGAAGAAGCTCCCACATCATCAGCATCTTGTCACCCTGGAGAGTCTCCACCAGGCTGGGTACTATCTCTGGCCAGGCCCCTGCACTGAGCACTGGGGACAGAGATGACCCAGCCCCACCCTGAAGATCCTGCCATGTGTAGAGGGGTGGATGGACAGATGACAACAAAATGGTCAACGTGTGGTGGGCAGACGCCCAGGGAGGCTCTGAGCCAGCCAGGTAAGAGGACAGAGAGGAGAGGGGGTGAAGTGAACGGCCAGAGGGCTGGAGCCCACTGGCCCAGGCTGGGGACAGAGAGACAATAGCACATTCTCCTAACCCTGACTTGGTGACCTCTTGCTGGCCAGGCTGGGAGTGCTGACACCCACCAGAATCAGCTCTTCAGAAGAGACGCTTCACATCGACAGCATTGAACTGTACGGTGTCTGTGAATCTGCTCTTGGTATTTCACACTCCTTGCTTGGGGCCACATCGTGGGTGCAGACTCCACGCCCTTACCCTCCCCATGGAGACACGCTGTGTGATTTCCAGTTGCTCGTTATATCCATTTGAGTTTGCTAACTATCCCATCCCTTAGTGGGTCCAAACAGCTGCCCTTTCATATAGCTCAGGGTTCCCTGGGCCAGTGAGCAGCTCGCTGAACAAGCTCACTGTATGAATGACCACTGCACTCCCTTCAGGCACGGGCACTCAGCTGGTGAGTGAGTGACCAGCTGGCATGGGATGGCCTTGCCCGCACATGCAGCTGTCAGCTATGGCAGGGTCCCCAGAAGGGCTGAGCCGTGACCCATGCATGCCTCTCCCACCTCTGCCTGCATCTGGTGCTGACATGCCACTAGCCACACAGCCAGTAGCAGGTGGAAAGGGACAAACAGGGAGGGAGAGATGTGGGAATGTGCACGAAGGTTTGAACTGCCCTTGACAGGTGACCGTGGATGGGAAGGAGCCCCCAGCTCCCGGACATGGGAAGGGATGTTCCCTTTTTGAACGAAGAAGGCCCACTTTGCCTTCTGCTATAGTTACCATCACTGAGGACACTTCGACCCAGTCACATGAGTCTCCTGGAGCAGCTGTGCAGGACCCATCACGCAGCAAGGTGTGGACCTGTGGGACAGCTGGGAAGTTACTACTGAGTTTCTAGAAAATGCCATATTGCTCTTTGGGCTGGCTGTACCTATTCACACCTCAGCACTCACACTCAGTGAGTGGACCTGTTGCTCCATTTCCTCACCATTCTCCAGATGCGTGGAGATGACCTGGAATCACATCATGGCATGTTTCCTGACAGCTGGGGAAGCTAAGCACCTTTGGAAATGCTGTTGGCCACTTTGCTTACCTCTTCCCTAATTTGTCTCTCTCTGTTTTTGTGCCTTATTTACAATGACTGTTAGATCGCATGCATGTGTGGTCATGTGCATGTATGTGGTTACGCATGATGTTTGCAGATCATATGTATAATATGTAACACAAAGTATATAAATATATTTTTGTATACTATCATACATCACGTACACATGCATATTGTATATTCTATATGTTATATACAGGACACACACACTCACACATGGTTAGTGCTGTTTTGAATACATGTTGTGGTGGTTTATGTGTCAACTTGACTGGGCTAAGGGATGCCCAGATAGCTGGTGAAACATTATTTCTGGGTGTATCTGTCAGGGTGTTTCCAAAAGACACTAGAATTTGAATCACTAAGTAGGACATCATGCAATCCCTTGAGTACCCAGATAGAATTAGAAATGTGAAGGAAAGGATGGTCTCTCTCCCTCTCTCCACCTCCTCCTCCCTCTCCCCACCTCCTCTCTCTCTCTCTCCCTCGCTCTCTTCCCCTCTCTTTTCCTCTGTTCTCTTCTCCCCCCTTCCTCTCCCTCTCTCTGCCTCTGTTCTCTCTCTCTTCTTCCTCTTCTCTCAGCCAGGGCACTCACCTTCCCCTACCCTTGGATGTCAACTCCCTGGGCCTGAGTCCTTCAGAATCACACCACCAGCTCTCCCAAGCCTTCTCCAGCTTGGGGGTGAGGGAAGGGCAGATTATGGGACTTCTCTGTCTCCATAACATGGAGACAATTCCTGTAATAAATCTTCTCATGTCTATCTCCTGTCAACTCATTTTCTCTGCAGAACCCTTAAGCATGGGTTGCAATGTCTTCTCCAGGCTTCTGCACAGGGGCTTATAATTTTAATGTTGCCAAACTTACCCATCTTTTCCTTTCATGTTATATGTATATTGTTTGAGAAACTCTTCCCCACTCTGACTCATAAAAATAGTCTCATTTTTAAAGAAGTTAAGTATCGGTTTGTTTTCCCTATTTTGGTTTTAATCTGACAGGAGTGGGTTTTCAAAGGGATGTGAGGATGCCCATTTCATCACCTGGCAATGACTTGTTCCCACTCTGGTTACTGAAAGCCAACTTCTCAGTATGGATCTGCATGCTTTGCTTTAGGTGTCCACGTAGTTGGTAATTCCACTATAGTCTTCCTTTTCTCATAGTTATTTACTTAACCCTGCCCTGGTAACACCCTGTATTACATTAAATCAAGTCTGATAGGACAAGGCTCCATGCCCAGTTTTTCCTCTCTGTAAGGAGTGTTGTGGCTATTCCTGAACATTTACTTTCCCTATAAACTTTTAGAATCAGTTTGTTAAGTTTTACATAAACATTTTTGGGATTTTATTGGAATTGCCTTTGTTGCAGGAGGACAAGGCCCAATGGAGAAAAAGAGCACCCAAACACCACGTTTATAAGAGGAAGGGCTTTATTTCAGCAGGTGGAGCAGCATAGAAGAATTCCAAATGGCCACGCTCTCTGACTGGCTTGGTCTTTCCCTTTTTATCTCCAGTCAAAAAGTTCCACCCCACAGGTACCTTTCTCACTGGTCAGTTTGAATCAAGCAGGAGATGCTGTTCCCCCCCCCCCCCCCAGAACTACAGGATTTCACAGAAGTGGAAATTTCCAGGTCCCAGGAAGTCAAGTCTACAAATTCCCAAGAGCTGAGTCCCCGTGGAGGACCCCGCAGGTGTATCCTGTGGTCTCCTGGAGAAGGCCTGTTCTCCTGGACCTCACCCTTCTCGGGTGTCCTCTCTCACCTTGAGGCTACATGTTAACTTGAGGAAAACTGACATCTTTATCATAGGCATTTTCCTACCTGTGAACATGATAAATATTTGGTTAGATTCATTCCTAGATGTCTTGTCTATTTGCTTGTTATTCTAAATTGTATGATTTTAAGCTTGCATTTCCTGGTTCTTTGCTGTGCATCTGCAGGAATAGAGTTGACTTTTCTTTACTCCTGGATTCCCATCTACTCCTAAGCTGTCTGAGACTTCCGTGGATTTTCTCAATAACAGTCCTATCCTCTGTGATAATGTCCATTTCTTTTTTTTTTTTTTTTTTTTGCTGTGGCATCACAGCTCATAGCAACCTCAAACTCTTGGGCTCAAGCAATTCCCTTGCCTCAGCCTCCCAAGTAGCTGGGACCACAGGCACCCGTCACAATACCCGGCTATTTTTTGTTACAGTTGTCATTGTTATGTAGCTGGCCCTGGCTGGGTTCGAACCTGCCAGCCTCACTGTATGTGGCTAGTGCTGAGTTCACAGTGGGTACTGGGGCCTCTTCTCCAGGCTCTTCCTGCACAGGGAGGGCTGTCCCCATAGGGGCCAGGCAGAGTGGGGATGTGACCTACCTCCTCAATCACCCTGCCCCTCCTCAGTCACCCCACCCCTCTGAAGAATGATTTGGAAATGGCATAGGTCAGAGCCAGCCCAGCCCACCCTTGCACTCAGCCTGGAATCCAGGCCCTATGGGGAAAGGGTGTGTCCAGAAAGCCCCACAATGGGTGGGGTCCTTCCTGCTGGCCTGGAGGTGACCAGTCCCTGTCGATGTGTGTTCTCTGCGCAAGAGGGGGAATATGCAGAAGGTCTCCCCTTGGGGCAGGTGAGGGGCAGGGCCCTGTCCCTGGACCTCTCAGGTCCCTCAGGCTCTGGGGATGGGAGAAGGGACTGCCACTTGCTGTCCTCCCCGGAAGGCTGGGCCATCCTAGAGCCTTGGCTTTGGAGAGCAGTCCCCTTACCTTAGGATTCTCTAGAGACCCAGCCTGTCTCCCCCAGCTCTCTGCTTCCCCATACCCTGGGGTGCCTACAGAGGGCCTCAAAAACAGTAGAGAGATGCCCTGATTCCCAGAGGCATCCTGGCCCTGGAACTCCCTCTTCCCAGAACACCTCACAAACCCAGCCTAAAACTGTCTATTGTGAAATCCCGCTCGGCTCTGAGGATCTTGTTAGCACAGCAGCCTTGGACAACCCCAGGGCAGTGAGCAAGGCCCTCGGGGCTCCAGGCCGATCTTGGCAGGACACAGTCTCTGCCCACTGCGGTAGTCTCCTTGTAGCCCAGGCTACCTGGGATTGAACAGCTGGAGGAGGGTGGAGCCTCCAGACCTTACACCTGCCCTGCCTCTCCCTCCCCGTGCAGTCCTAGTGCCCGAGCCAGACTTCCAGGCCTCAGTTTGATGCATGGAACCTACGGGCAGGCGCAGGGGCAGGTTTGGATGAGGCTTCAGGAAGGGCTGCCGGGTTTGCTGCTAACTGTGGGTACTTCAAGGCAGGGCCTAGGCTGGAGGGACACCTAGGGCTTGGCCTCTCTGACCTGGCTTGGCCTTGTGTTTGTCACCTGTGCTGGGTAACAAGTTATCACAAACCTAGTGGCTCCTATTTCTCGGCTCACAGTTCCTGTGGATTAAGTCTGGCCACAGGTGTCTGCTCAGGGTCTCCACAGACTATAATCCAGGTGCCCTGGGCTGTGACCTCACCCAACTCAAGGTTTTCTGCACTCACATTGCTCCCCTAAGTCCAGCCCACCCAACGTCGTCTCCTCTGAGTAACTCAGAGTCAGTGGATTAGAGATCTTCATTACATTCACAAAACCCTGTACCTTTCCCCACCCGTGTACCCAGATGATGGGAATGAAATCCCATCCCACCTATGCTCAGAAGGAGGGGATGAGGCAGGGTCATTTTAGAATTCCCCTGCCCACCCTTCATCCTTGTTGTGCCTGTGGATTCACAACAACCCTGGAGTGCATAACAAGCCCTGGTTGTTGAACACACTGCGGTCCATCTTCTTATCAGCCCAGCAGGGTCCATCTCATCGTGCTTCCTCCAGAGGAGAAGACTGAAGCTCACAGAGGCACGCTGAGGGGCACACACTGCTGGGAGCTACAGGACACATTGGGTTGCTGGGAAACAGAGCCTGCAGTCTAACCTATTTCTTGCCCTTGAACTCACACAGACCTCATCCTGCCCAGCAGCATAGCCTGTGACCAATACCCCTGTCCTCCAGGCCAGGTGCTGGATGCATAAGGATGATGGCAGATTTGCTATGCACCCTTGGGGTGTCACCCTCCTTCTCTGAACCTCAGCTTCCTCATGCAGAGGGAGCGCTAAGCCTGGACTCGGGTCAACATGTGCCCCTTTCATGAAGCAGTACAGGGGAAGACATGGGCTCCCAGGAGAGTGGAGGCTGCTATGCTGGGAGGAGCTCCATGGCCTCTCAATCAGGAGGTGGAGCTGTGTGACCTTGGACAAGCTGCTTTCCTTCTCTGTTCAGGGTTAAGTCTCTAGTGACCTCCCCTTTGACAAGGAGAGTGATTTCATCTGCAGCCCCAAGAACCCCTCTGGGAGGGCCATTTGGAACACTCCCCACTTGCCCCAGTGGCTCAGCCTGCACCCGACCCGCAGCAGATAACAGAACTTGCATGTAGGTGCTCAGTGAGTGAGTGTAGACAGGTGATTGACTCCACTCAGGGACGACACAGCTGCCTCCCGCTAAAGCCAGGGCAGCTGCTGCTGGGCTATAAGCCCTTCCGCTGCACAGGGCCAGGCACTGCCCGCTGCTGAGAGGAGGTCCGGGGGTGCTGCCTGGGGCCTGGCCTCCACCTGCCCCATACAAGGGGCCGGCTGCCCAGCCCTGTGTACCTACGCTGTGCCCTGCATGGCCACGTGTCCTCTCTTCACTCTCGGGACCTAGAAGTAGGGTCTTATTTTTGGTTACAGATGGGCCTCTGGTTGAGTACTTGGTAGCCTATGGTCATTGGAGCTTTTCCCATGGTAATAAGTGTTATTAAAAAGAAACAGGCAACATTCAACATTGGGGCTGGCACTCTATTTCTAGAAACCTCTCTTCAACCCCCATAGGTCAGCCTCATTTTAGGGGTGACCAAACTGGGTCTCAGAGAAATAAACTCTCAGTCCAAATCCTCAGCCTATAAGTCGTAGCGTGAGATTTGAGCTCAGGGGTTTGATAACTGATGCTCCCCGCACATCCCCCAGGCTCTGCACACAGCCTGAGAGGAGGAGGGTCCTAGGGTCAGGACCCCAAGTGGGCAGAGTAGGCATAGGGAAGGCAAGATCCCAAAGCCCCCCAAACACCGAGATAGGTGTCAGTGGAGAATGACCAGGGCCTGCTGCTCCCAAGCCCCCTCCCCAGTGACGGGCCCAGGTAAGTGGGAGATCCGTGTCCTCAGAGTTAATGTGACAGGCACTCCCCGTTGCATCCAGAGCAGGTCTTCATGTCCTCCTGCTTCCAGATTCCCAGCCTACCCCACAGACGGTGGTTTGGGGTCAAGGTCGGTTAGGTTTATCAGCAGTTCTGATAAACTCCTTCCCACCAGAGTGGCCCTTTTGGAAAGCTCGGTGCTGCCCCCTGGTGGATGAGGCATGGGGTGGGCCCTATAGCTCTTGGTGGGAGCAGGGAGTGGAGGCGGTAGCGGAGTTGGAGGGACTCCCTGTCCCACCCCCCACCCCACCCCCAGGGACTCTTCCCACCAGCTACCTCTGGTGGGCAGCGACCATCTCCCCATTAGGGCTCGGTTAAACGAAGGGCTTGAGGGAGGGAGAATGAAGAGTAATTGCCTTGCCTGGTGGGTGTACACAGAGGTTTCTCCTGGGGTGATGGAAATGTCCTGGAACTAGATGGTGGCAGTTGGGTGACACTGGGAATACACTAAATCCCACCAAACTGTTCACTTTGAAATAGTCATATGCTATCTAGATATCACCTCTTTAAAATAAATGCTTGGCAGAGTGTGTTAACTGGGATACCCACAGATGCCCTGAGCCTCAGTTTCCCTGACTTTAACTTAGTAAAGAGACAGTGTATGTTGTGTTTCCTGGGGCAAGGAGATTACGGGGAGTCCCTGGGATTCTTGCAGATGAGGAGGAAGGCTGATGGTTAGAAGCAAAGTGTTAGGATTAGGATTAGGGTGTAGGGTATAGGGTTTAGGGTTAGGGTAAGAGTTTAGGGTTGAGATGGTTTAGGGTTTGGGTAGGGTTAGGGTTAAAATTGTGTTTAGGGTTTGGGTTAGGGACTAGGGTGAGGGTGAGCATGAGGGTTAGGGTGCTCAATATATTTGTTGTATCCAAACTTTGGA
Organism: Nycticebus coucang; assembly: GCF_027406575.1. NCBI lineage: Eukaryota > Metazoa > Chordata > Mammalia > Primates > Lorisidae > Nycticebus > Nycticebus coucang. The sequence continues at coordinate 85,768,230 of NC_069796.1, forward strand.
ATTATACCTGAAATTTAGCAGATACTCAACTTTTATCTTTTAGAATAAATGGTGTTGGTATTGGTCTCTAAGCAGATTGAAATATGCACGATCTTTTGATATAACTTTATACATTAAAATGAACGGGCCAGGCTCAGTGTCTCACACCTATAATCCTAGCACTCTGGGACATCTAGGTGGGTGGATTGCTTGAACTCAGGAGTTCGAGACCAGCCTGAGCAAAAGCGAGAGCCCATCTCTAAAAATAGTCTGGCATTGTGGGAGGTCTGTAGTCCCAGCTACTCAGGAGGCTGAGGCAAGAGGATGGTTGCCCAAATTCTTCAGCCCAAGAGTTTGAGGTTGCTATGAGCTATGACGTCACAGCACTCTACTGAGGGTGACCAAGTGAGACTCTGCCTCAAAAAATAGAAAAAAATAAAATAAAATTAAGTTTTGGCTTTTATTTTTTGAGACATCAAGTTTTTTTGGCATCACAGGTCACTGCAACCTCAAACTCCTGGGCTCAAGCATTCCTCTTGCCTCAGCCTCCCTAGTAGCTAGGACTATAGGCACCCATCACAAGATCTGTTTTAGTAGACATGGGGGTTTCACTCTTGCTCATGCTGGTCTCGAACTCCTGAGTTCAAGCAATCCACCCATTTTGGCCTTATTTGTAACATCAAAGGTATAATCAGTGTAATTTAAATGGCTAAAGTAGACAGAGATGGCCTTTTATGTGTCACTCAGGACTGCTACATGTATTTATGGATGTTGTTTGTATGGATATACCACTCCACAGGATGTCATTCCCAGACTCTAGTGCACACGGCTTGCCCTGGTGTGCAGCACATAGTATGCACACAGCTGCCTGATTTGAGCACATCAATCTGAGCAAGTCATCACCAGAGCTGACTGAGCAGGTCTGGCTAACTGGAGAGGGGGTTCTCACTTCCCCATCTCCCCCTACAAGTTTATGTTCTGGTAAAGATGTTCACCTTCCCTGATAGAGGAGCATGCCCTGTAGTCAAACACAGCCTAGAACCCCAGTGGGAGCCCCATGCAAATTCTAGTGCCTTTCAGCCATCCTGGAGTAAGGGAGTCCCTCAAGATAGAACTTAATGGGCTTTCACTCTTCCTAACAAGGTACTTAAACACACACCAATGTCTTTTTTTAACCCAACTTTTTGAGGATTGTCTTTTAAGTGCCAAGAGCCCCCTTAGCTCTCTGTTAACTAGCAATGTCACTAATTTTAAAATTTTCTCGCTGTTTAGCCTCCTAATAACCTTAGGTGGGTCCTTCAGAATTTCAGAGGCTAATTTTAAACACCTTATACTTACACACTTAACATTTATATTCTAAAACTTAGTTCCATCCCCTCTAGATTCTGGGGTGTGGTTGAAGTTAGGCATGAGGGGCTGAAGATGAGGCAAAAACAGCAGCTGGAAAGCTTTAGCAAGAGTCTAGATGAAAGATGCAAAGGCTCACGCTAAGTCAGTGGCAAGGAGGTGGCGAACAGTTTGTGGCTACCACTGCCACTGAGGAGGAAGACTCTGTGAACTCAGAGACTGACAGAATGATCTAGGGTCAAACTGACAATAACTTTAGGGTTCTGATACTGGGCATCTGGTGGTGCCATTAGCATGAGAAGTAATAAGAGAACTAGGTTTGGTGAGGGTCTACACACAGAGTTCAACAGCCTATCAAAAGAACAATTGTAGATCCAAGAATGTCAGTAGGTTTTGGATTATCATGACAAATTAAACAACAGGACAAATGGCACTAGTTCATAGGAAGTAAAAACACTGTTTGCTTTTAAGATTCCTCTTTGTATAATTCCCCCACTTCCTTGGGAGCAGCATTACTGATACACCTCAGAGTAATATGTCTATCATCTCATGCTTGACAACATCTGAAAATTTCTCATCCCTGATCCACTGTGGTAGCTGTTGAAAACACTGACCTTCCTCACGGGATCTGCTACTTCTCGCTCTGTTCAGTGTGACTGCCAAGGCTTTCTTTCATTGTATGAGCAGGACTGTGCAATTTCTGATGCATTTTCAGAGTAGTGCAAGATCTAACTCTTAACTTACCAGAAAACCTTTTGTTCTGTGATATAAATACACATATGGGCAAGTTTGCCCTTAAGACTGTATAACCTAGGCAAGGGTTAGGGTTAGGGTTCCAATAGCTAGTGGTTGAGGAGTGTTGCGGTACTGAGAAAGAGGCTGGAAATGCGAAGTGGGACTAGACATGGTTCCTGCCATCTGTGAGTTTTATAGTCTGAAGGGGAAAGCAAATAAATCAAGCCCTGAAGGACTGGGTAAGAAGTGAAATATTGGAACTTAGGAACAGCCAACTTGCACAGTGATGTTAGAGAAGCTTTCTGTTGATGGTACGTGCATCAACAGCAGAATGTCTGCTAGGAATAGCATCCAGAGCAGTGTATATATGTGTACCAAGTGCTCTAGAAAACCAACTAATTTACTCCAACTTAGTAGATCCAGCAAACCTTTTCATAACCAGACTGCATTTAAGCTGGAATTTGGAGCAAATAAATCCTGGGAATGGGAAACCTCAGGACTTATTTGAGGAACTGGGTGATGTCCTTCACCAAGATCAGATATAGCTTTGGGGCTGTAAGACAGTGAGAGACACATCCCTTTTGGAAAAATGAACAGCAAATCTAAAGTTAAATAATACTATAACATTCAAGAAATACCAAGAGGCAGTAAATGATTTAAGAGCTAAATTAGAGGAAAGGTCTGGAAGCTGACATCTGAGGAACGATGAGGTCACCAGTGTGCCTGACTCCTAAGGTCCCTACCCACACAGCCCTGAGGTCATAGGCCCCTTGCCCTGGGAAGTCTAGCTGTGCAGTGGATGCTAGGTAAGTGCTAGTTCACTGAGTTAATATTCCCTCTGGTAGCTAGAGATTGCAGAGAATCTGGAGCTCCTTTGCTACTACATTTACATTTTTATAGCTAAAACATTAGAAGAAATTTACAGACCCTAAGCAAACTGAGCAAAGCACCATTTTGTTGCTCGTTCAGATGCAAATTCATAAGCTTAATTTCTGACAGTTGTACCAAGGTGTTCACTCCCTATGTCCAGAGTTTTAAACCTTTGCGGGGATGGGAGGGAGGTGGGAACTGAACAGTGATTCACAGATCACAAGATATCTGCGATCCTTCCCCTTCCCTAAAGGCAGGCTACGTAGGACATCAATGATTACGGAACACTTAGTCTGGGCCTCCGCCTCTACCTGACCTTCAACAAGCCACTTAGTTACTGAGTCCTGTGTACCCACCATTTGTAAACTACAGAGGATGTGCGCTGCATAATAATGAGGTATTTAGCTACCACCTGCCAAGTGGCGTTTTCCATATTCTCTCTTTCAATCCTTAGAACACCAGCTTTTACTATCCCACCTCATTTTACCCGAGACATTCCGCTCTGAGTGTTTAAGTAACACGCCCAAAGTCACGCAGCGACGCAGCAGGCAGGGATTCCAGGCTAGGGCTGCTTGACACTACGTAGTCCCCGTCTAACAGCAGATAACCTTCCCTCAAATACCCCAACGCGGCCTCCTTCCTAAATTGGTGCCCAGCGCGCCCCTTTCACACCCAGACACGCTCAGTCGCTCGGGAAAAGGTCTCCCTCGGCCCCGGGAAATTTTGCACGCCCCGAACCCGCCCCGCCCACGGCTCCTTCCCACTGGATTAGTAGAATTCCGGGAGACGGAGCGGAGAAGGAACCGGAGCCTGGAGGCCTAGATAACTTCCCAACGCCGCAGCGCTCTGGGCGGTCGCTCTGCGAGTGCACGTACGTGCTCGCGAGTGAGCACGTGAGGTCCAGGAACGCGCACGCTAGACAGAGACAGAAATTAGGGAACGAGCGGCGAGGGCGGCCGTTCAATGGCAGTGACGTCGAGCGTCCGGAAGCGAATACGCCCCCACCCTGCGCGGACGCGCGCACGCACACACGCAAATACGCACATGGAAAAACGCACGCACACGTACAGCCGTTTTTCCCTCAGACCCGCTGGTGGGGGGAGAACAGAGTAAAGACTCCGGAGCCGAGAGACTGGAGCCGGTTGGGCCGCCGCTTCGCGTCACGACGGCGGCGGACGCCCGGAGGGTCTGCTCTTACCGCGACCCCTTTTCTGGCCGTCCCAGCCGCGCGTCTGGCCCCAGGGCACGGGAGGAAGGCTCGGGCCGCGGCGGGCAGGCGGCCCCTCGGCGGGAACGAGCCAGGTGAACCGGGCGGGAGAACAGCGTGTCCGGAGGGAAGAGGACGCCGCGGCCTCAGCCCCGCCCCGGCCCTCCTCTGGGGGCGCTGCTGGGCTGGGCTGCGTCGTGGGGTCAGCCTGGAGGGGGCTCGGACGCGGCAGCGGGCGCTGCTCTGCGGCCAGTAGTGCAGCCCTGGGGCAGGAGCTGGCGGCGATCTGGGCTGGGGGCGGCGACAGGAGCGGGCGGGCCCCACTGGCCCCTCTTCGGAGCTTCGGGAAACACCGGCTGGGCACTTGCGAGGACCAGGCGCCTTGCTTTGGTCGGGGCCAGCGAAGACGGCGATTTCGTGGCCACTCTCGGGCGCAGCCAGCTTGGAGTGGACAGAAGGGAGCGGGGCGGGGGCCGTCCTCCGCGGGCACCGGAGCTGAGCTGACCGTCCATCGGCAGCGCCAGGGCTTGGGGTGTGAACGTGGCCTGGCTAAGTGCTTAATGTTTGTCGCTATTACAGGGCTAAATGATAAAATCAGTTACTTGGGAGAAAGGGAACTGCTTGAACTGTCCCGTGTTCTTTCCAGCGCGTGCAGGAAATAAGATTAATCTTGGGCACAGGCCACACACAAAACTGAATTTATGCTCAGCGGATTTTAAAAACAAAAATACGGGCCGGGCATGGTGGCTCACGCCAGTAATCCTAGCACTCCAGGAGGCCGAGGCAGGTGGATTGCCAGAGCTCACAGGTTCGAGACCACCCTGAGCCAGAGCAAGACTTATGAAAAATAGCTGGGCGTTGTGGTGGGCGCCTGTAGTCCCAGCTACATGGGAGGCTGAGGCAGGAAAATCACTTAAACCCAAGAGTTTGAGGTTGCTGTGAGCTGTGACGCCCCGGCACTCTACCCGGGGTGACAGCTTGAGATTCTGTCTCAAAAAAAAAAAAAAATTAAGATTACAAAGCAAACTAATATGTACTTGGTTACATGTATATGAGAATTTTACAAAAGGGATTCACTAAAGATACCTTCAAATAATCCCTTTAAATGGTACTTATCAAGTATGATTTGATTTATGAAATACCCGTTAGCATACAACAATTGAGAAAAGAGTTTTGGCATATGTAAGGGGTATCAGTGTGTTCCTTGAGTTATCTCTTTCCCAAAAATGTTTGGGGACAAAGTTATATTCAGTGTTATCCCACTTAATATGCCATCTATTAATGGTTTAACTGAATAGAAAAACTTAACCTTATTTATGCTGTGCCATTTAAGGAGTATATTGAAACCTAAATAAAATCCTGTTCACTGTTGAGTAAAACAGTGTTGTTAGGTTTGTCAGTTACCTCATCCAAGATATGTTAATTACCCAGTATCAAAAGCAGGCCTTGTCAAACACTCTGACCAGGACCATGGTCCTGTGGCAGAGAACAGGTACCCTTCAGCAAAATCAAAATACGTAGGTCTGGTCTCAAGTCCACAAGCAGTACAAACTGTTACCTTGAAATTTTCTCTAGGTACAAATTATACTTCAGAATTATTTTGCTAAAATCTTTGGACATCTGAAAAAGCTATATTGTCTATAAAAATTTTCCTACATGTAATGAATGAAGAAAAAATGAAAGTAGTATCATGCCCTTAAAAGTAGAAATACTTTTTTAATATTATTAAAAAAAGAAAAAGGAATTTGAGTTAACATGGGTAGATCTTACTTGTGAGTTAGTTCACAAGTAAGATCTTTATGTGGGGAAAGGGAGGAAGTAGCCACAAACTTTATTAAGGATAATTAGTTAACTTTAGTTTGCTTTGTACCATTCATAAATATAAATTTTGAGGTGGCATTTTAAAAGCTTGCTTGAGGGGAAATAGGGAACAGTAGTGATGCTGGAATGTTTTAGCTTATGAAGGCAGCTGCTCTACTTTAAGAAATCTGACATTTAAAAGTTTAAGGTTACTAAGCACCAATTTTAGAGAGATCTTAGAGAAGGAATTTGAAAGATAAAGAGCTAAGCATACAAGTTCCAGTAGAGAGCATGGTAAACAGGTCTATGCTGGTTCTTGTGGGGTCCTTAGGGTCCTCTGGCTCCTGGCAGGCGTATGAGCTGGGGGACCAGAGGGGCAGTGGCCTCTGCCTTGCGGACACCCGGAGCCTTCACTGCGGCTGCAGGGACAGGCCTAGAAGCTGTGGTGAATGTCTCTCCCAACCCTGACTTTGGTGACCTGATGGCAGTGGATGTCAGGTCTCCTGGCCCAACCCTGCCCAGCCTAGGCAGAGCCCCTGCTAAGGACATGGTGCCTTTGGGTGGTGGCAGATTTGGCCATGCAAGAAGAATGGCCACCACCCAAAAGCTGCAGAGGGCCATTAGGGTTTGGAGGCCCAGAGAAGGTGGGTCTATGGATGCAGGTTCGGTCACTTCCTTGGCCAAGCCACGCAGACACGGGTCCTGGTGTGACTACTCTTTCCCAATTGAGTGAGCCCTGCTTAGTCCTGACAATGGTGGATAGTCCTTAGTGGACATGAACAGTGAGCTGAGCCCTGTACAGCGATGGGTGGAACAGTTAGTAGGACCATCGGTAGGTGATGTTCATTCTACCACCAGAATGTGACTTCAGAAGAAACCACACACCACATTTGGAAATGTTCACCACCCTTTGGGAAGATTTACTGGCCGGTTATTGAAGGCCTGTGTATATAATGTATAAAACCTGCTCTCAACTTTCCCCCCAAACTTTTAAAAGAAAACAGTTGCTACATCTGGCCCTTCTAGATGTAAAGAGGTTGCACATTTGATAAAGTGAGTTAGAAAATAACAAATCTTGTAAATACCCATTTGTTTTTTTAAAAATCACAGAAAAAGTGTCTTCTGGAAATGACTTTGAAATAGGATTGTTAGACAAGCTCTGTGACTGTCATCTGTGTGTGTTCAGTGGGTTGGAGGACATGGAACCCAAGACCTTGAGGAGGAGGAGGAGGAGAGTCTCTGCCAGGCTGGTCATTTTTATTGCCAAGACATTTCCTGTTACAACCATTGTTTTGTGTATGCATTTTAAACTCCTCACTACTGTATATATAGTTGAAAAAACTAAGTACTTTTTTGATACATCTAATGGTCCTAGATGTTCTGAAGTTCCTGATATATGTTAGAAGTAGTAATGTCTTTTGTAAATTCTTTTTTGTTGAAGTTCGTATGAAATTTTTAGGGGGAATGCCTAAACCATTGTTGAGTAGTGTACATTGTGTTTGTGCCCGGGTTCAGGAGAAAAGGGAGAAGGAAGAGCTCTATGCCAGCGTGCTAGTCGTGAGGCGAGATTAGCCAGTGTCCCTATGTCTGTGTATTTTGTCTTACTTACCTGTGTGTATGGTATATATAAAGAGTGAACAAGTCCTAATTTACATCTACATCTAGTCTTTCTAGATGTTTAAAGAGGTTGCCAGTGTTATGACAGTAGTAAAATTAGTTAACTGACATGTTTTGTACATTTTTATTATAAAATTCCTAGGAAAGATTGTCTTCTGAAAATTTGAACATTATAGCCCCACCGGGTTGGTGGAAAAGGGAAGGGTTCTAGGCCAGAATGTTCATGTATCAGAGACACTTTCAAATGATACCTGTTGTTACATGTGTGTAGTTTATTTAAGACTGCTGTTTATATAGTGGACAAAATAATCCTTACCTGAAGCATCTAGTCTACCTAGATGTTTAGAAGTGCCTTAGAGGTAGTAAAATACCACTTTGTAGATATCTTTGTGCTAAAAATTCACAGGAAATACAGTTTTTTGAAAACAGAATTGTGAAACCACCTTTGTGAGCAATATAGTACTATCCATACTCATCCAGTGGTTTGAAAGGAGGGAGGGAAAGAATTGCAAAAGGTAATAAGCTAGTACGTTTCTGCTTGGACATTCTCAGATGCCGTTTTGTTTTGTGCATTTTGTTTTGCTGTGTATATAAAGGTTGCAGTATCTTTCTCCAGATGTTAAAACGTTTGCCAGTGTATGACAGTACTTAGTAAAATCAGCACATTTTGTATACTTCATGCTGAGATTCATAGGAAAGCTCATCCTCTGTCAATGACTTTGGATGTGAATGTGTTCAACCATTTCTGTGTTACCAGTACCTGTACTTTGTCCACTGGCTTGAAGACAGAGGGAAACGAGGGACTTGTTTAAGGCCTAAATGGTCATAGACCTCAGATTATAACCATTGCTGTGTGTGCAGTATTTGACAGTGCTGTATGCGCAATAGACAAGCTCTTACATGAAATATCTAGTCTTTCTAGACATTTAAAACTGTTTGATTTAGTTAAAGGTAGAAGTAGTAGAATAACACTTTGTAAATAGCTTTTAAAAACATGGGAAACACTGTGTTTGGAAGTGGAATTGTTAAACCATCTCTGAACAGTGAGTTCTCTGTACTTGTTCATCAGGTTGCAGGAGGTGGGAGGGAGGAAGTTGCGAGAGGTGTTTTCTCTTGTATATTAGAAAATTTCAGCTTATCTATCGCCCCATATGTAACATGCATTTGATTTAACTTTGCCGTATTATATATTCTGTATATATACTGGGCAAATGAGTCCCAATTTTGTAATATCTAGTTGCTAGATATTAAAGAGGTTGCCAGTGTCTGATAGAGTAGTAGAGTTATTAGTAAGCTAACATTTTATACACTTTGTATTAAAATTCATAGAAAGGCTGTCTTCTGAAAGGACACGTGGAAGTGAAATGATGACCTGTAAGTGACACGTGCAATTATATCCACTAGGTTAGTGATTGAGAGGATTTGGAAGAAATGAAGGATGTTAGACCAGGATGTTCCTTTTTAGAAGACGCTTTCAGATATAACCATTGTTACGTGTGTGTGTTTATTCAACACTACTGTGTATATAGTGTACGGATTTAAGTCCTTCCTTGAAACGTCTGGTCTTGCTAGATGTTTAGAAGTGCACGAAGTATGTTTAAAGTTGAGATGGTAAATGACGCATTTTATAAAAACCCTTTTGTTAAAATTCATATGAAATACTGTCTTGGAAATTAAAAGATTAGACCACGTGCCTGAGCAGCACATTATTTGTGCTGGCATAGGACGGAAGGAAAAGAAAGTGCAAAGGGCTCTGTAACAATATGGTTATAGGCTCAGCACCTGTGGCTTAAGCCGCTAAGGCGCCAGCCACATATACCAGACCTGGCGGGTTCAATCCAGCCCGGCCGCCAAACAACAGTGACAGCTGCAACCAAAAAATAGCCAGGCATTGTGGCAGGTGCCTGTAGTTCCAACTACTTGGGAGGCGGAGGCAGAAGAATCGCTTGAGCCCATGAGTTGGAGGTTGCTGTGAGCTGTGATGCCACAGCACTCTACCCAGAGTGACAGCTTGAGGCTCTGTCTCAAAAAAAAAAAAAAAAAAAACCACTATGTACAGTTGGGGCAAGACTGACTACTGTTTTTTATGTCTGTTTTATTTTACTTTGCAGAAAATATAGAGAATGAATGAGTCCTAACTTATAAAATCTAGTCTTTCTAGAAGATGATAAGGTTGCCAGAATATGACAAAAGTGGAGTTAGTAAAGTAATACATTGTGTAGACTTCGAGTTAAAATTCATAGCAAAGACTGTTCTCAAAAAGACTTACGGGGCGGCACCTGCGGCTCAAAGGAGTAGGGCGCCGGCCCCATATGCCGGAGGTGCCTGTGGCTCAAAGGAGTAGGGTGCTGGCCCCGTATGCCGGAGATGGAGCCCCGGCCAGAAACTGAAAAAAAAAAAAAAAAAAAAAAAGACTTACAGAAGTGAAATTACTAAAATCCTCTCTCAGCATTACAGGTGTGCTTAGACCTGTCTACTGGGTTGGTAGTGGTGGGAGGGGGGAGTGTTTTAGGCCACAAAGTTCCTTTTTAGAGAACACTTAGAAATAACAGCTTTTGTTATGAGTGTTCACTGTTAATTCAGTGCTACTGTGTATAGTGGGGGAAAAAAACTCCTGTTGGAAACATCTAGTCTTTGTAGATATTAACAGTGCACAACATATGTTAAAAGTAGAGGGCTACCGTAACACCCTTTAAGTGTTTGTTATTTCATAGAAGCAGTTGCATTTGGGAAATGGAATTGCTGAACTTGACGTCTGGGAAAGTGTGCTGTGACTAGGTGGTGGGGAGGAGGAAGTGTGCGGAGAAGGGTGCTGTGCCAGTGAGTCAGACTGGTTGAGCTTTTGCTTAACTGTTGTTTTGATGTTCATTTTAGTTAATATTGCTGTGTATTAGAGGATAAGCGAATCTTAATGCTTGAAGTATGTTAAAATAGAGGTAGTAAAATAATCCCTTTATATATGTCCTTTTGTTAGTTTTTAGGAGGGACTGTCTTCTAAGAGTGACCTGTTAATCCACTTCTTGGAGCTGGACCTAGTCCTATACTTAGTCCCTGGCGTGGGGGAAGAGGGAGAAGAGGAGAGGCAAAGGGAAGGGCTCTTGCTTGTATCTCCATGTCCAGAAGACGGTTTTAGATTATAACCATGGGTCTCTATGTGCATTTTTAGTGAAGTATCTGTGTTTATTGTTGACAAAGTTCATTATTTTGCAACAGCGAGGCTTTAGGGATGTCATGAAGTGACAATGTATGATTAAAAAGTAAAACTAGTGAATTAGCCAATTTGTAAATATCTTTTTGTTATAATTAATAGAAAAGATGCATCTTGGACATGGACATGTTTAACCGTCCCTGAGCAGTGTGTATCAGGACTTGTTCAGCCAGCAGAGGGACAGAAGGAAGCGTCAAAGGAGAGGTGTGTGCAGGTGCGTTCACATTACGTTTGGACGGTAGCCACTGATGCATGTGCATCCCTTTTGGCTATTCTATAAAAATATGTATTAAGTAATTCATTGGAAACATATCTTCTTACTAATATTTTTATGATATGCATCTGATAATTAGAAATAGAAATAATCAGAAATATTACACTTCGTGTACTCTGCTGCTTTATGTTTCATTTTAAAGAGAGAATGAAGGGAATGCAGTGTTCTTTCTTTTTTTGAATGCAGTATTATAATTGGAACTCTGCCAGAACTTTCTAGTGTCTTATTGCCATTTTTGTCTTGTATGAAATTTTTGTCCCAAGAAAGGCAGGATTATACTCTTTCCTAACAGATTGAATTGGTGTGGTATATTCTTGGTTATCAAAATGCTCGTAGAGCTTTGGGATTTTGGATCGGTAAACATTCACAATGTGTCAAAAAGCATGAACAATAACGTGTAGTCTCAATCCTAGAAAATTGAATGTTGTATGTTTACACTCAGGATCTAGAGGAACATGTCAGACTGTGAACTGCTGTGATTGTGGATGACTTTGTTCTTTGCTTCTTGTGTTTTTCATTTTCCTAAATTGCATGTATTAACTATAAAAAAATAAAGGTTATTGTGAAAACTTGAAAAAAAGAGCTAAGCATGCAGGCACATAAGTGGTAAAAGTATCTTAAGAGTGATTAGGGCGGCGCCTATGGCTCAAAGGAGTAGGGCGCTGGCCCCATATGCCAGAGGTGGCGGGTTCAAACCCAGCCCTGGCCAAAAACTGCAAAAAGAAAAAAAAAAAGAGTGATTAATAGTATTTGGTTTGTGTTTGCACATTACACAAAGCAAAAGATTTAATGCTGAATATAGGTTGAGAGCCCAACTTCGGAATACTGGGCAAAGTTTTATGCCTCTTAGCATAATTGAATATTAGAAATTGAAGGAACAGATTAATGATACTGATTTTTTTTTAACTATAGGCTCTTAGTTCTTCAGTTGAACAAAGTAAAAATAAAGAAGATAAATGATTATAAAAGATGCTGATTTTAGAGCATAGTGAGGTATAAAGTACATTGGATTTGTGATTAATGAGGCCACACAATTTTAAAATGTGTGCAAAAAAAGTAAGTGTATCTTAAGCACAAAATATTAGCTAATACTGATGTGTGTGCATAAGTACCCTACATGGGATTTTTAAAAGTTTAGAACTTAAAATCTGCAGAAATGTGAACACCAGTTTTTAAACATAAGGAAGTTGAGTTCAGAGTTTTAGTCCTAGGTGACCCTGTAAATTCCATTTTCTTCTTTCTCCTTAAAGGGTTTTCTTTTACTATTACATGCTTACATTTTCCAGTCCCCACTCATGCTTGTATTAAGTGCTGTGTGTGTGTTTGTGACAGGGTCTGCCCCTCACCCCCCAGGTATGCAGTGGTGTCGTCATAGCTCACTTTATTAAAAGTTCTCTTGTGGCATGTGGCTGGAGGCTAACTATGGACAATTATTAATAGTAGAAAGAGGAGAGAAAAGCTTAGAATATAAATTACATCTGTTAACACATCGTCTGGTCCTCATTAGAATATAAGTTAATGTCTATCAATGCATCCTTTGATCCACATATACAATATATTTATTTATAGGCTTGCCTAAGAAATGGTCCTTAATAGAAACAGTAAAGTGGCTCAAGGTTGTTGTTATTTTCTAGTGTTGTATCTTGATGGAGGAAAGAAATGATAAGTTATCTGAGGTTGTCCTGTTACCCTTGCTATGTATTAAACATTATTTGAATATTCTTTTCAGTCTACTACACAGGCAACTGACACTTTTAACATTATTATTTCTTTTTTTTTTTTGTAGAGACAGAGTCTCACTTTACTGCCCTTGGTAGAGTGCCGTGGCGTCACACGGCTCACAGCAACCTCCAGCTCTTGGGCTTATGCGATTCTCCTGCCTCAGCCTCCCGAGCAGCTGGGACTACAGGCTCCCGCCACAACGCCCGGCTATTTTTTTGTTGCAGTTTGGCCGGGGCTGGGTTTGAACCTGCCACCCTCGGCATATGGGGCAGGCGCCCTACTCACTGAGCCACAGGTGCCGCCCCACTTTTAACATTCTTGAGATTGTTTAAGAATGTGATGATGTTTCTCTCAAATGTTAGGGAAAGAGGAGGGTAAACAGAGAGAGAAAGGTTATAGGGATTAGTTTAGCTTGTCTGTATATGATAGGGGTTTTTTGTGTTTTTTTTTTTTTTTTTTTTTTTTTTTGAGACAAAGTCTCACTTTGTCACCTCTGTAGAGTACCAATGGCATAATAGCTCACAGCAACCTCAAACTCTTGGGCTCAAGTGATTCTCTTGTCTCAGCTTCCTGAGTAGCTGGGACTACAGGTGCCCACCACAACACCCAGGTATTTAAAATAGAGACTGGATCTCACTCTTGCTCAGGTTTCAAACCCCTGAGCTCAGGCAGTCCACTCACCTCAGTCTCCCAGAATGCTAGGATTACAGGCCTGAGCCACTTCGCGAGGCCCAAAATGATAGTTCTGTTATAAAACATATTAGTTGGCTCAGCGCCCATAGCTCAGTAAGTAGGGCACCAGCCACATACATGGAAGCTGGCAGGTTCAAGCCTGGCCCAGGCCTGCTAAACGGCGATGACAACTGCAACCAAAAAATAGCCATGCGTTGTGGCAGGCACCTGTAGTCCCAGCTACTTGGGAGGCTAAGGCAAGAGAATCGCTTAAGCCCAAGAGTTTGAGGTTGCTATGAGCTGTGATACCACAGCCCTCTACCCAGGGTGACCTAGTGAGACTCTTTCTCAAAAAAAAAAAAAAATGTATATATAAGTCATCATATACCTTCCTGGGATTATCTTCCAGAACTGTACTGGTTTTGTATATTCTGTGGCCCTAAATACACACTAGTATTTGTCCAACCATGAATCCTGACTTTTAGGTTAGAAAGTATTCAGCAATGCCTGGCAAAACAAAGACATTCTCTACGTGTTAATTTCTGTCCTTACTATGAAATCCCACAATCATGAATATACCCTGTTTCCCCGAAAATAAGACAGTGTCTTATTTTAAGGTGTGCTCCCAAAGATGCGCTGGGTCTTATTTTCAGGGGACATCTTATCTTTCCTGTAAGCAGGTCTTATTTTCGGAGGATGTCTTATTTTCGGGGAAACAGGGTAGTCATGTTGAAGCCTATCATGTTCTCATGCCACTTCCTAAAACTGAATGTTTTTGTTATTTACCACACATATCCCTGCATAAATATTTCATGAGCTTCCACAGGGTTGCTTTAGTAGTAGTGCTTTTAGTTTTCCTATAGGAGTGACTTGTTCAATAGAATTTGGAAGCTCATTCTGTAGCCGGAATCTTACAAAGACACTCAGTGGCAGCCTTCTTTGGTTTTCAAGGACATCATGCTGTTTCACCTCTTGAACGTGGTTCTCTAGTGTAAATGTTAATAGGTTAAGTGCATGTCAAATAAGAATTTTAATTCAGCTCATATGTTTATATATTTAATAGTCAAATTGATATAAGTGGTAACCTTATCCCTTTGCTTTGATATGAGATGCCAAATGATTGAAAAAATTTAATTTAGAAGTGAATTGCCTTGCTTATTTGAATGTATCATCTGTGTGTAATTAGGAGGAACTAATTTAATTTGCTATTATCCTTTTAAATAACTTATATATGTCTGCTGAGATACTCAAAGCCACATGATTAGTTGAGTCTACCTGAATATTTTTCTGTTTCAGAGTTGGAAAGTGTAACCTGGTGGAGCTTGGAGACAGAGTCACAAGCTTGATCCTTTGTCCATTAATATATATTTTTCTGTTTTGGCTCGGCACCTGTGGCTCGAGTGGCTAAGGCGCCAGCCATATACACCTGAACTGGCGGGTTCGAATCTAGCCCAGGCCCGCCAAACAACAATGACGGCTGCAACTAAAAAATAGCCAGGCGTTGTGGCAGGCGCCTGTAGTCCCAGCTACTTGGGAGGTGGAGGCAGGAGAATCGCTTGAGCCCGGGAGTTGGAGGTTGCTGTGAGCTGTGATGCTACAGCACTCTACCCGGGGCGACAGCTTGAGGCTCTGTCTCAAAAAAAAAAATACATATATATATATGTATTTTTTTTTCTGTTTTGTTCTATTCTTACCCCTCAATCTAAGCTGCTTTGGGTTTTCCCAAAAAATCACATTTTCCATTTGGTGATGGAGTGCCATGCTTTTTCAACTTTGTCCTGATTCTGTGCCATTTTCACTTGATGTTTGGCTCGTATTTCAGTTTTGCAAAGGGAAAGCAGGTTATTCATTTGGTGAGTCATGGTTGAGAATCACAAGATGGTGCTCTTGATGGGGACTGAGGTCCCTTCAGCCAATGATGCTTTTTTTGTTTGTTTTGAGACAGTAAGACTCTTACTCTTAAGTTTTACCCTGTCCCTCTGTTCCCTGGTATTAGACTAATTCACAGCAACCTTGAACTCTTGGGCTAAAGTGATCCTCTTGCCTCAGCCTCCCGAGTAGCTGGAACTACAATACCTGGCTAGTTTTTTCTTTTTCTTTTTCTTTTTAAGTAGAGACAGGGTCTCACTCTTCTTCAGGCTGGTCTCAAACTCCTGAGCTCAAGGGATGCACCCACCTCAGCCCTCCAGAGTGCTAGGATTACTACTCCCTGTGTGCTCACACGCCTGTTAGGAAAAAAGCACCTCTTAGATTTGTTAGTGGGAGTCGGGAGAGTAAAACCAATTTTCCCTTATATCAAATTGGCCTGTGAGTTCAAATTGGGAAATTAACATTTTAGACCAGTTTTTTTTTAAAGATTTGCATGAATCATTATTTCTGATGGATATGAATCACACCTCTAGTAACTAGCTCTATGTTTACTTGGCTAATATTTATTGGTGATACCAGGTACCTACCATAATACATCTAGAGATGACCTGAAAGTCTTGATTTTTAAGTATAGTATTTGATATTTTGAAGGTAAGTTTCTTGGGTTTATGATGTTTTTCTCCATTTTTGGTACAGTATTCTCTACCATGTGAAGACAGTATAATTTAAGTTATATTATATTATCTAAATATAATGGATAATATTCTCTATTATATTTCTAACAGGCCTTGCTGTGTGATTTTTAGTAGAAAGGGGACTGCCTATTGAAAACTGAAGGAACATTAACCAGAAATTAGCCCAGGGGTTATCTCACCACAGGTGTGACGTCCCTCGGGATGGACAGTCCCAGTGGTGGCTGAGAATCACCTGGTCACAGCAGCAGTGTTGGCTGTCCCTGGCACCAATCTAACCAGACTGCTCCAGGGGCTGGCCTTGGCTGACACACTTCAGCTGCCTGGCCTCTCTTGGTTCCTTCTCTGCACTGAGCCTCCTTCTGTTGGTTCACCAAGCTCTCTAGCATACTGCCAAGAACTTTCTCTTCTGCTTAGATAATCTGTAAACAGTTTGTTTGCTGTTAAGAACTTTGGCAGATTCGGGGAGTTGCCATGGAATAATGAAGCAAGTAGTAAAAACATTTATTTTCAGCCAATAATTGTGGACTGTAGGTATTATGCTAAATGCTTTCAATAAATGATGTCACCAAGTCCTCCGAACAACGGGGTGAGGCAGGCATAGGGTCTGACATCAAGGGCCTCCTCTTCTGTGAAGGTTTTTCTTTTCTTTTCTTTTTTTTTTTTTTTTTTTTTTTTTTTTGTAGAGACAGAGTCTCACTTTATGGCCCTTGGTAGAGTGCCGTGGCATCACACAGCTCACAGCAACCTCCAGCTCCTGGGCTTAAGCGATTCTCTTGCCTCAGCCTCCCGAGTAGCTGGGACTACAGGCGCCTGCCACAGCACCCGGCTATTTTTTTTTTGTTGCAGTTTGGCCGGGGCTGGGTTTGAACACGCCACCCTCGGCATATGGGGCCGGTGCCCTACTCACTGAGCCACAGGCGCCGCCCTTCTTTTCTTTTTTTATTGTTGGGGATTCATTGAGGGTACAAAGAACCAGGTTACACTGATTGCATTTGTTAGATAAAGACCCTCTTATAATTTTGTCCTGTCCCCAAAAGGTGTGCCACACACCATGACTCCCCCCACCCTCTTTCTCTCTGCTCTTCCCTTCCCCCACCCCCTACCATGTACTAGGTCATTAATTGTCTTCATATCAGAATCGAGTACACAGGATTCTTGCTTCTCTATTCTTTTTTCTTTTTTTTTTTGAGACAAGAGTCTCACTGTGTCGCCCTTGGTAGAGTGCTGTGGCGTCACAGCTCACAACAACCTCAAACTCTTGGGCTTAAGTGATACTCTCTTGCCTCAGTCTCCCAGGTAGCTGGGACTATAGGCCCCTGCCACAATGTCTGGCTGTGTTTTTGTTGCAGTTCTCGT
The DNA here is from genome assembly GCF_027406575.1 of Nycticebus coucang. NCBI lineage: Eukaryota > Metazoa > Chordata > Mammalia > Primates > Lorisidae > Nycticebus > Nycticebus coucang. The sequence goes on from NC_069796.1 coordinate 85,785,581, forward strand.
TGTTTTAGCTAGCCTGGGCCAGGTTCGAACCCCCCAGCTCCAGTGTATGTGGCTGGCTCCCTACCCACTGAGCTATGGGTGCCGCCGTGTTTCTCCATTCTTGTGATGCTTTACTGAGAATGATGTGTTCCACTTCCATCCAGGTTAATACAAAAGATGTAAAGTCTCACCTTTTTAGTGGCTGAATAGTATTCCATGGTATACATATATCACAGCTTGTTAATCCATTCCTGGGTTGAGGGGCATTTAGGCTGTTTCCACCTTTTGGCAATTGTAAATCGAGCTGCGATAAACAGTCTAGTGCAAGTGTCCTTATGATGAAAGGATGTTTTTCCTTCTGGGTAGATGCCCAGTAACGGGGTTGCAGGATCAACTGTGAAGGGTTTTCTGACCTCCTCTAGCAAGTAGACTTGATTCTTCCCCTTGTGTCCATTCTGTGTGCTATAAAGAGAAGACAATGCGTATATATAAACATAACATGTGTATAATATCTAAATACATATAAAAATATGTAATATACAATATAATGTGTATATTACATATTAAGTATGTTATATGTGTGTTTTTTTGTTGTTTTTTTTTTTGAAGACAGAGTCTCACTTTGTTGCCCTTGGTGGAGTGCTGTGGCGTCACACGGCTCACAGCAACCTCCAACTCTTGGGCTTAGGTGATCCCCTTGCCTCAGCCTCCCAAGCAGCTGGGACTATAGGCGCCCGCCACAATGCCTGGCTATTTTTAGAGACAAGGGTTCGCTGTAGCTCAGGCTGGTCTTGAACTGTGAGCTCAGGCAGTCCACCCGCCTCAGCCTCCCATAATGCTACGATTACAGGCGTGAGCCACCATGCCCAGCCTTATAGGTCTAGTTTTTATTTCCTTACCACTTACACTCTTACTGGGTGTGTCAGACACTGTGCTTAGCAGTTTGCTCACATTATCCCATTCCCACTGTAACTCTGTAAACTAGATTTGTCTATCTTTTAAAAGAGGAAGTGAGAATAAGAAACATTACACAGTTATTTGAAGATGTATCTGTGAGTCATAGAGTTGAGATTTGAACACACTTTGTGTTGTTTTGATTTGTGTCAGATCTTAACACTCTGCGTGTTGCCTGCCCACACTGTGCAAGTGATGCTTCCCTCCCGTCCTGCACTGAGGCGGAGTCTGTATTTGTCTTTGTTTGTCTTGTCAGTTGCCTAGGAGGGAAGGCAAATCTGTTCTACAACTTCACCCATTCCCATGTCCAGAGGACATCACTAGTCGGTCATTATACTTTGTCCCAGCATGACATCTCAAGAATCCATCTCCCATTTTTCAGGAAGTCACTCTCATGTGGTTGGAGATAAACCCTATTAGTCATTTCTGGCCCAGAACAGTTCCTCTCATGCAGATGTGCTCAGTAAATGCTACATGGCTATTTTCTGCATTTCACAAGTAGAGGAATAATGATGACAAAAGTAAATAAAAACGCATTTGCTTGCAGATATGAGGGCCCACTTCATTAGGTTTTTATAAAGATTAATTGGATCAACCAGCATATATTTCTTCCAGTGATGTCTTGACACAGTGACAAGTCACAGGTAACTTAGCTATTTTTATTACTATTTTATTATCTGCAATAGGTAAATCCACTGAGATGGAGAGGATGTTGGTGAGTGTCAGGGGTTGGGGAGGGAGAATAGATGGACGGCCTACTAAGTGCCGTGTTTAATTTTTGGGGTAATGAATGTGTTTTGGAACTAGATATTGGTGATCAGCATACAACATTGTGACTAGATGCTGCTGAATTCTACACATCCGAATGGTTCATTTTGTTACCTGAATTTTACTTAAAAAAAATTGTAATGGTTATAATGGATGAGGCAGGGCTAGAGAAACCCAGAGAATGAGGGCTGCCTCACATGTTATGTTGTGCCCTAGGCTCTCTCTCACTTGACCCTTGCCGCTGCCCTGGTAATGTAGCCAGAATTTGGACCAGAGCCTTTGGTTGTCTAAGTTGCTCTTCTCGTATTGTTGCCTTAGAAATCAGGGAGAGGCCTTCCTTGGTGGTGGGTAGTTGTGTAAGGGTGTTTTGATGATTACAGATGGAGAAGTATTTGGCACCTTCAGCAGAAAAACAAGTTGAGTTTTTAAAGTCATCTATAGTTTGCCAAGTAGTTTGAGAGACTGGTTGGGCAATAAATAGTAGAACCTCCTGTTTGCTTAGTAACCTACTTATGACTTAAGGGGAGGGCTGAGCCAAAAAGGAGCTCTTGAAGGTTCACAGATAGAAACTTTCCATCCTGCACTTCAGATCTGTCTTTACTGCAAAGGGCACTCAAACACTTGAGAACTGAGTCTCCTTAACCTTTGACCGTGAACAACGCCTGACCTCAAACAAGATGTTTCGTGGCACCAGTGCTGCCACAGGCATTGTTCATTTTGCAAAAACTTGAAAATGCGTGTTACTGTTAGTTACCTGAGTTAATTTAAGTGCGTAATCATCATACGCTTTGTTCTCAATATTTTTTATAGCTATGTCTGAAATAATTTGTACAAATAGTGGATTCTTGTGGAAATATATGCAGGGTGACCATAAAGTTCGTGTGCACGATTTTAAATTGCACGAGAACTTAAGGCCACTTTGTATAAATACGAAGTACGATAAATTCAAAAAGTGTCAACTTGAGAAGACTCCATCATTGTTGGAGAATTTGGTTAAAAAGGCAGCTTTAAAAAAACTTCTCACAGGTGGCACCTATGGCTCAAGGAGTTGGGCACCGGCCCCATATGCCGGAGGTGGCGAGTTCAAAACCCAGCTCTGTCCAAAAAAAAAAAATGCTCTCACAAAAGAACATCATCTGTCAAGTATCTCTGAATCTGATTCGGAAAACAAAAGTGTAGGACATATTTCAAATTTCAAAGAAGTTGATCTTTGGGAACTTCAGTGGAGAGAAGACAATTTGAATCCAAAAATACAGGATTTTGACGCCAGTATATTAGGAATAAAAGCCAATATTCATAACAAATCATCCATTTTAGAAGTCTTCCAGCTGTTCTCAGAACAATTAATCCTTTTGTGCAACTCTGGAGGAAGAATTGTTTCTGATAACAGTCCATTCCATCTCGCCAAAGGCATTTTCCATCAAAGTGTGGCAATCCAACAGGAATCTGGCAAAATACCTGCTGCAGATGTGTTTGCACAAAACATAAAAAGCGAAGCAAAACACAATATCAGTGCATACAGTGTAATGTTGGATTATGCATGGAACCATGTTTTGAGTTGTACCATACAAAAAAGGATTATTAAATATTTATTGATACTGCAAAGCTTCATCATTTCATATTGTTTTTTTGCATATTACTTTTTTATATAAATATAAAATACTCAAACCTACTTGGGTGAATTATTTTGATCAGTAAGAAACCAGAGAGCACCCAGTAGTGGCTGTTTATCCTTACTGGTTGTTGCGGTTTCTGCATACCTCAGTTGGCATGTTTCGTTTCTGAGCACTCCCCAGAGTGTGAAAAGCAGAGCCACACTAGTCATCCCCAGAGGCGGCTCCATTGCCCTGGGAATAGGCACTTAGTCTGGGCTCCATAGACCTTAGTGAGAAGCAGCTGGGAAAGTCCTCATGAAAACAAATGATTCTTCTCATCTTCCACCACTAGTCTCTTAGCAGTTTGCTTTATTTATAACTGTAAATGTGTTGTAGCAACAAGCTAGTTTGTAAACAGAGGCATCTCATTTCCTCTTTATAGGAAGATAGGAATAAACTACCTCTTTAAGGCAACTTGACATAAGAATTTAGCTAAGGATAAGAATTGCAGAAAAAGGTTTTAATGTATTGCATGTTGTTCCTTGTGTGTGTTTGAAAGGCGTTTTGAGGTGACCTTGACCTGATTTCTGCATCTTCGCAAGTGTAAAAGTGGGAAACTCAGAAGTATGCCAATACCTTACAGCCCGGGCTCTCGGGTTGCAGGACAGGGAAGAAAATTGTCCAGGGCTGTGGAAGAACACAAAACTGAGACTTACATTGAGTTTAGAAAGACAGAGACACTTTCATGGTTAGACTGTGGGAAGCAGAAGGATAGGTTGGAGGAAGAATTTAATTGAACTTTGTGTCCTTATTTCATCAGTGAGGAAAAAGAAAAATGGTATAAAGTTTAAGGGACCTACTTGATGTTCAAAGAAAATAATGCAGAGAGGAATGGAAAAAATGATGCAAAGGGGGAATGATCTCTTGAGATGCTAAGGACAGAGCTTCCTGTTCTCTTTAGAGGTTAGATGATTTTAGCACTATTTTAGGTTATACATCTCAGAAGATCTACCACTTGAAGGCCTGTCATAGCAGACGTGAAAGAAAGAGGCAGTGCTTTAATGGTAGACACCGAGGTGTTGAGACGGGCCCCGGCGCAGGGCCGCCTTTGTGCTCTTGTGTAGGATCTCGGTTTCCATTTTTTAGTACTTTTGAGATTTCATCTTGGTAATTATTTTCTATCACATATTTATCCATAATCATTTTAGGCTAATACCATTTTTGTTCAACTACATTCTCTACACTTTTAAGGCTGATTTCATCAATTTGAAGTTAATTTCTTTTCCTTCAGGAAGGTAATTACATGTTTTGCCATAAGACTCAGTGGGAAAATTCTACTTTATTCTACCTGATTCTGTCAGTCTTAAGTAATTTGAATGTTCTGTATATTAATTACAATTCCACTTGCCAGAGCTCTGAACTTGAAATATTTTATATTGCTAGATATTTGCCATCTGCCACAGGCACTGAGCTCTTTACCTCCATTCTGCTCTGTGCCCAGCACTGCCTGGGCTCCTCGCCTGCTGGTGTCCATGGCACAGGCAAGAGAAGCTCAGCTCCATCTGTCTGGACGCAGGTGACCGCTCCTTCCCAGCTGGCCTGGGTGTGCTAAGGGCTCCTTCCAGCTTTGGTTTGATATTCCTTGTCCCTTCCACATCTCCCTAACATTGAACTCTCTTCAGTGACTCTCTTGTAGACCTGGCTGATGCTGATTTAGGTATAGAGATAGCTCACAGGAAGTATATTGAAGATACATATATGATGCTTTTCATTCCTACAATAAATTTATTAAATAAACTGAATTCAGTAAGGTACAGTTAGAAAACTGCCATTTTCTTCACATTAAAAATGTGGCTCAGTGGGCAAGGCGCTGGCCCCATATACCGAGGGTGGCGGGTTCAGGCCCAGCCCCGGCCAAACTGCAACAAAAAATAGCCTGGCATTGTGGTGGGCGCCTGTAGTCCCAGCTGCTCGGGAGGCTGAGGCAGGGGAATCGCCTGAGCCTAGGAGTTGGAGGTTGCTGTGAGCTGTGACGCCATGGCACTCTGCTGAGGGCAATAAAGTGAGACTCTTGTCTCAAAAAAAAAGTAAAACTTTAAAGAATATGTTCACAAGATGTTCTTTTGGACTTTTGTTTCTTCTTGAAAACAACTTTGACAGGCTTATTTTGGGGTGTTATTAAAGAGCGATGTGTTCAGGTGTCAGGAAGCCCAGTTGAGACTTAAGTAAACCTTCCGTCCTGCATACACTTAGAAGTTTTCCTCTAAGCTCTTCATCCTCTGCCCAGCTCAACCCAGATCCGAAGCTTAGGGTTCAGCATGGGAAAGGATGGGCAATATCTGTTCCTTTATTCCTTTCTTTTGTCTGTTTACACCTCCAAAATCCTCGATTATGGCTCTTGGTAAACATCCATTTGGAGAACAAGGTATCATCTCCCTCTTGTGGCAAGCACTCGCACACTCCGAGTGAGTCACTTGAAAGGCCTCCTCTCCTGGTTCAGGGTGGGTGAGACCATCCCTGCCTCATCTCCACATACAAATTCATCTCTGAAGAACTTTCTTTCTAAACAGTGTCTACTTTTCTCTTTTACAGGATTCTGGAGAGATGCACAGTGGATGATTTTGGCTTCCTCCGAATAATTCCTGAGAGGGCGTGTCTAGTGCCTCAGTGAGAGGACATTGTCACCTGTGTCAACAGCTTTGAGGCTTCAGATAAACTTGTGAGAGGTAGGGAAATGTCTGATTATACATCCTGTTATGTTTGCAAATATTAAGAGGCATACTAAGAAAAAAAGCAGGATTATAAATGGAAGGAAAGTGAGAAAAAGGAAAGATGAAAGAAAAAAGAATGGAGGGAGAGTAAAATCAGGGGAAGTAGAGAGAGACAAGACTGCTAACCTAGATATTCTGAAATTCTTGCTAACGTCTTGCCTCACATTAATTGACTCTCAGTCTGCAGTTGTTCGTGGATGCTAAAGCATGATATTTTATTTGTAAAGAGTCTAATGTAGTAAAGTGAGTGATGACTTTAAAATTTGTAAAATAAGCATTTAGGAACACTGCACTAAATAGCTAAAAAATATTTTTTTAATTGTAGGAGACATTGGAGTTGTTCTGCGATCCATTTTCAGTTCCCTGAGCAACAGCCATGGTGTTTAGAGGGGGTAGACTTCATCTTCAGAGCCAGAGGAGGGCCCTGAGTGCTCTAAACCACTCAGAATAATCCCATTTCTTTGTCATAGTGATTGATACATATTTAAGTCATTCAGAGAATGGCATGTCCCTAGTTGAAGAAATTGGATCAAGTGGTCCTTTGAGAGTGACACTTGTGACTCTGAAACCTGGCCTTGGCCACTGCCCTGCCATTGGTTGTGAGTGAGGAGCCTGGATATGCGTCACCAGCATTCATTTTATGAGGCCAGCCGAGAACACAGCCACTATTTAGAGGCTAGCATTGCTGAGAGAATTCCAGAACGTTATGCCTGGTCTAAATAGGACTTTTCAGTTGTAGGAGCCAGTAAATTCCTTTAAAAATGTCGAGGCCAGTTGAGTAGTTTTTCTCTTATTTATAGCAGAAATCGTCTCGGTCAATAACCCCTGTACTGTGCATGAGTAATGTAGGCTTAATGAAAACAAACGGGCCTCATTAACAGATATGATACCTTTATTATTTCTGTCATATACATATTGTAGAGGAAAAAACTTAAGTCCCAGAAGCCAAGCCTGACTCATTCTGGCCCTCTGCCTTAGGGACAGCAAATGCAAGGGAGCTTGGTGTTCCTGCACGCGGCCCCACCACACAGGAGGACGCACTGCCTCCTTCACGGTTTTTAAAAAGATTCGCTCATCCTGGGCCAATATGGTAAGTGTCGGGTGCAAGGAGCTTCTGAACTGTCCTTCCAGGAATTTGCCTTTTGCAACTAAAATTTCACCACTTAGTTAAGCCCTCCCCTGCCATCTGCTCAGCTCCCAAATTGCTGCAAGGAACTATATTAATGATAGAAATTTCATGGTGTAAAATCTTATTTTTACATCTTGTCCAACACTTACTTACTCTTCAGATCACCCAGGGTACTGTCATAAGGTGTTAGATCTTCAAAGGCGGCCGTTTCATCAGTGGGCGATTATGCATAAAAGTTCATCTGAACCAGCCTCATCATACATCCTCACAAGCTCGTCTCATCCAGCACAGGGGCCAGTCAAGACTGAGAGAATTGAAGGACTCCTGTGTCAGTTTTGACAGCTCAGTATCATTTTAGTCTTTTGGTATATAATGAGAGTAGTGTAGTGCGCCATACAGTGCTGGGCACACAGTAGGCATTGTTCCTAAGGTCTGATTCTTACACTCTTCCTGCATTTTTGTCAGCAAACCCATTCTCTCGTGCCCCTGGAATCTGCATCCCTGTCTCTTCTCCCTGTGTTCATTCAAGTCTTTAGTTTATCCCGGATTGAATCAGTTCAGCCCTGGTAAGGGCCTGGCTAGGTCTTTGATACCTGCTTATCTGTCTCTGTAGCATTTACTCCTTCATTCAGTGTGTTCGTTCATTGGAGAATTGTTGCCAGGTATTAATGCTTACATTCATGGAGATCAGAGTGTCTCAGACAATGTTCCTGAGAAGCAGAGGCTGAGGTGGGCATTATTAGGCGAGTGAAATAGTGAGAGAATGCTGTAAGACAGAAAAGAGATGCACAGTACAGAGGAAGGGAAGTAGCTCAGCAGGTGGCTCTCCCTGTGGGCAAGGGACTGGGCGGTGGTGCCCCTGGACCAGTCAGTACTTGGCTGCAGCCTACCTCCCGGGCAGGGATGGGTGGAAGCTGATGTGCATACTCAGGCTTCTCCTCACCAGGCACATGAGTGCATGTGCCTTAGTGAGCAGGGCTGTGTGATGATTTGTGTGTCCCTTTCCTAGTTTCCCTTCTCCATTAAAAATACTAATTTGGGGCGGCACCTATGGCTCAAAGGAGTAGGGCGCTGAGGTGGCGGGTTCAAACCCAGCCCCGGCCAAAAACTGCAAAAAATAATAACAACAGTAATAATAATAATTTGTCAGTGCCCATAGCTCAGTGGGTAGGGTGCCAGCCATATACACTGAGGCTGGTGGGTTCGAACCAGGCCTGGGCCAGCTAAAGCAATAATGACAACTGCAACAAGAAAAATAACTAGGCATCGTGGCAGGTGCCTGCTTGGGAGGCTACTTGGGAAGCTGAGGCATGAGAATTGCTTGAGCCCAAGAGTTTGAGGTTGCTGTGAGCTGTGACGCAACGGCACTCTACCGAGGGTGACATATAAGACTCCGTCTCAAAAAAAAAAAAAAAATTAAGAATTATATTTTATGATTTCATTGCTGTAAATAATTTAGGCTGTATTATATTTTTTCTTTAAATTTTGTGAAAGAGATTGAAACATTTTTATGGTCTCCTAAAAGTATCTTGGGTCCTTGGCACTGTGCCTACTGTGGTGATGGATAAATTGGCCCTGTTAGCGAAGGTAGGGTTGAGAGGGAAGACAACTTGTGTGGTTCGGAGCTGCTGGGGTGCAACGCGTGTGGCTGTTTGTCTCCTTGTGTTTGCCCCCATTCCCTGCATGGATTCCACCTAACCCTTCTTATCTTCTCTTCTAGAGACCGTGCTCTGCTGAGACTCCACTGGATCAGACAGAGTCTCCTCAAGATCTGTATCCACTTGGAACCTCAGAATGTGATCTTATTTAGAAATAGGGTCTTCGCCAATATAACTAATGTAGCTAAGTTTAGGGAACATCCTAAATCAGGGTGGGCTCTAAATCCAGTACCTGGCATCCTTAGAAGAAGGAGAGAATGCAGAGGGAACACAGTTACTCCACGTGCCTACAGAGGAGGAAATGGAGTGATGCAACCACAAGCCAAGGAAGGTCAAGGTTTGCCAGCAGCTGCCACACACCAGAAGAGAGGCCAGAACAGGTTCTTCCCTGGAGACCACAGAGGGAACGTAGGCCTGCTGATTCTGTGATGTGGGACTTCTGGCTTCCAGAACAGTGAGGGAATACACCTGTGTTGTATTAAGCCACCTACTTTGTAGGGCTTCCCTTGGAACTAATACTGACGATCTCTACAGAGTGTCCTATTTGAATCTCAGGTGTCTCTGGCATTCCTGGGAGGGATGATATTTCAAACTCGCATTCTCCCTTACAGGGAATCATGTGTAATACAGTCCCTGAAAGCATACAAGGGGGATGGAAGAAACTGTAAAGATACTGGTGTCAAGAATAGAAAGGAAAAGTTAGCTAGGAAGTGATAAAATAGCTCTTCTCTTTACTTCCCAAGTTCGCCAGCGTTTAATGGACAAAATGAATATTCTTAGCCAAATACTTTGATTATAGGACTAGGGCATACTTTTTATTTTAAGAAATCTCTTTTAATACTGTGTAAGAAGTATTGAGAATGTAGGAGATTTATTAGTCAGGGCTCTGCTACTCACTGTGTGATCTAGAGAAGTCTCTGACCTTCTCTGAACTTTGACTTTATTCATTGATAAATCTATCAATGATATATTCAATTGATATATTCATATAAATAATATACTCAATGATATATTCAATTGATAAAGTCAATAACAGTAATACCTGCTCTGCACACCTCACAGGTGGTGTAAAAATCCACTGAGTTTGCTGGAAGTAAAATCCTTTATCATTGAGACAAGTTTACAACTTACAGTTGGTGCTGGTGTAGAAAGGACAGTGGTGTGCAGCTCTGCCACTCGGTGTCAGTGGAGTCTCTTGGTGGTACAAAAAATAATAGATGTTGCTTATGTCTCTTTATTTTTTTTTTTTTTTTTGAGACAGAGTCTCACTTTGTCGCCCTTGGAGAGTGCTGTGGCGTCATAGCTCACAGCAACCTCAAACTCTTGGGTTCAAGTGATTATCTAGCCTCAGCCTCCCAAGTGGCTGGGACTACAGGCGCCCGCCACAACACCCAGCTATTTTTTAGAGACAGGATCTCACTCTTGCTCATGCTGATCTTAAACCTGTGAGCTCAGGCAATCCACCCGCCTTGGCCTCCCAGAGTGCTGGGATTATAGGCTTGAGCCACCACGCCCAACCTTGCTTAAGTCTCTTGTTCCTTCACATTTTTGAAGAAGCTTCTACCAGATTGAGAAAAGGAGTCTCGTCAGCATTTGGGGAAAACTTTTTATTAAAACTTCTTGGAGGTTTTAACTCCAGGAGCACATAGGCTTGCAAGGATATCTAGCCTAGGAATGCTATTTTACAGAGAAAAACTGTTTTTCGACCATCTTCTTCGTAAGGAGAAGATGAGCACAGAGGGGTAAAGAAAGAGCAGACAGAGAGAGTACAGCAAAGACCAGGACAGGTGTATTCAAATAAAACTGGGTCCAAAGGCAGCTCCCTTACAATCTATCTGCTTATATAGCCTGTTAGGTGGGAAAACCTGTTTGAGCCAGAGTAAGCCTGCTAGGGCAGGAAAGCCCATTGAGGGTGAAGATTTTTTCTTCGGAGGCCTGGCTGTGCTGGTCTCTGAGAAACGCCCTTCTACAAATCAAAACCCAGGTGCTACAGAGATGGCTGTCGGGGTAGATGCCATTTTGCAGTAGTCTGCCTCCCCCATTCTCAATTATTGATGCATATCAGAAAACTGGGGAGGGCAGACTTCAGGGATGTTTTGCTAAGGAGCATGATGTGTCTGAGCATTTGGGACCCACAGTATCTGATTTTGTTCCAGAGGTCACTTAATAGTACAAATGCTGAGCCTGGGAAACCTCTGCTCTGCCTTGTGTGGCTCTTGAACTATATGGGACTTAATGCGAAAACTGCATTACGAGGTCAAGGGCATAGCCCCCAACATACAGATGTTCATGGCTCCTAGTTTCCAGGGTTAAATATTTATTAAATGAAGACATGACTGAGGATGCATATCAAAGAGTGCACAAAGTCGCAGCTCTTGGCACATTGTATTCATAACTGCAGGGAGATCCTGCCAAGCTTGAAGGTGGTCTCTCCCCTTCCAGAGAGATCTAGTCACAGTGATGGCCCGCGGGTGTGAATAAAGGGCTGTACAGTTTAAGGACTTGAGAAGTTAGAAGACAGTTCAAAGGACAGCTGTCATCTGATAAAGAGTTTAGAGGGGTGGCACCTGTGGTTCAAAGGAGTAGGGTGCTGGTCCCATATACCGAAGGTGGCAGGTTCAAACCCAGCCCCAGCCAGAAGCTGCAAAAAAAAAAAAAAAAAAAAGTTTAGAAAAGGTGTGTGTGGGTAGGTGCTGGGTATTGAAATTATTTAAACCTGATAAGAGGCCGAACAAAGTGTGACGCTTTATTAGTTTTGTGTATATGGCAAGACCTCGGGAAAAGATTGCATTTACATGGCCCATGGGATAATCAGGGGAAGCTGCTCAAGACTAGATTTCCGTCCTAGGCTTTGACATTCCCGGGTTCTACCCTGCCCCAAGAACTGGGGGAGGTAAGAGCTGACCACACTGTGACCTGTGCCTGGCTTGGGGTGGTCACAGGCCTATTATGAAATTGATGTAGAGGTCCAGGACTGTTTTTTAGGAAGTATTAGGAAAAGTATGGTCAATATAATGAATGAAAGATTTAAATAAAAGGAGGCAATGATGAATTCCTGGATTTGACAATACTGGACTTATTTGTCAGAGGGTGTGTGTGTGTGTGTTTAGAGCCTGTCCCAGAAGACTGTACAGTTTCACTAATTTGAGATAAATAAGTGCTGTAAATTTACCCCCCAAGTCCCTTGAAGTTCTAATTCTGTACATTTATACTTCAGGTTTGTGGATGTTGAGTAATGAATGATTTGTTTTAATTATTTGAGTCAGCCCTTCTGATTGAAAACAGTAAAGGCTGACTTTGAAACACAATAATTGCCATTCAGTATTTATAAAACTACATAAGTGTAAAAGAATTTTAGGTTTTTTATCTGGGTTAGTGTAAGGCAAAAACATTCTGTAAATAATTTGGAGTTGAGGGTGTGTGTGCTTCTGAGAGTATAAATGTCTGGCCCGAAGGTCCCACCTGGAATAGGGTGTGCCACAGGACAGGAGACAGTGTGGGGTTGCCCTCTGTTTGAGGACTCTCAGGAAGACTTTTGTCCTCCTGTTCCCACGCTTACATTGGTCAGCCAGTCCTCCAGGGTCTATGTTCCCTTCTCTGTCTTTTGCGGAGGTTTTTCTCTCAGCAGTGAGTTTGGGGAGAACACTGCTCCATCTTCAAAAGAGGCTTATCCAGCACCAGTGGGTCTCGCCCTGCTGATCTATGGCTCTCTGTCACTGCCACATCCTCAGAAGCTCCTAGGACATCTGAGGCCAAGTGCCATCACTCTGACAGATTTCTTTGTCTAAAGGTCAGAGCAGCAAAGATCTGAAGAGCTTTGGATTGAGCTAATCCAGATGCTTCCAAGAGAGTTGCTCAGAAATGCTTCTACTTGAGAATGAGAGTGTGTGGAAGGATCAGGGATTTAGCCTAGAGAATGACCCAGAAGATCACCTGTTGAGTGACCAAGAGAGCTCTTCAGGTTAAGGGTCTGGAGTCTAACTTTGTGCAAGTCCTAGAAAGTCACATGTTGAATGTGTCAGGGAATAATTCAAGGCCCTGAAGTGTGAGCCTATGTCTCAAATTGGAACATCTCACAGTACCAGTGAGCGAGAAATTTGAGGAAATCAGTGAGGGTCAGATTTCTGGGACTATGCCTAATTCATGGCATCCTATCAAGCCCCTAATGCCTCTTCTTGAAAAATCCTACAGGCAAATAAAACATGAAAATTTGGCACAATTGTTTTAGGCCCTCTGCCTGAATACTTCCAGGAGATTTTCCTTTGTTGGAAGCCCATGTTGAAGGTTTTGTATGAAGGTGATGTGGGGTCTCCTCCCCCACGGTTCCCGAATCCATACAAATCTTTAACTGGAAAGAGGCCTCATCCCAGCTTCCTTTCATTTCCGACTTTGCCTCTTCAACCACCCTTTTCTGTGAGGTGGATTCCAAAGGTGGGATCTCCAAACCCCCTATGAAAAGCTTTTCATACGGAAAATAGGAGAGCAACAAATTTCAAAGGTGAAATCACCAAGCTCCCTAGAAGAAACTCTATAGCTTTACATGAAGAAAAGGTCAGAACAAGTTCAGTTCTCAGTCTGGATCATCCCCTCGTTGTCTTCTCACCTGTGGACTGAGGAGGACAGGGAGCCTTAGGACAGTCGCCCTCTGATAACCAACCATGAGCTTGCAGAGGACGTCCAGTTGAAGAATGCACGCGGACCTTTCTGCCCTCCTACAAACATAAAGCAGCGTGGACAAGCAGCGTGCCACGGAGGGACAGCTGCCTCCTGAACATGGTCTAAGAAAGACCCGTACAGAACCCTCTTTTTGGCCAAGACTGGGCACCCTTAAAATAGGGGTCTGCAGAGAAGGCAACTCCCGCTAGTATAGACTGGGACTGAAAGATGGGGTGAGTTTCCTAGAGGATGCTTGAGATATTTAAGTTTTTCCTGAAAAAAGTTGTGAACCCAGGGTGTCTATGCAAAATCAGAAAACATGTCCACTACAGCCCCCCCCCCCCCCCGGCCCCCCACTCTACTACTGTTTTCACATGCAGAGTTATGCGTTGACCCTGCAGCGCCAGAAGGTTTTTGTTGCTGAAAGGCAGGGTCTAGGGTGGCTCTGGGCAGGACAAAAGGTGGATGGGGCCCGGGGTGAGGAACTGGTAGAAGTAGAGAATTGGTGGAGGCCCCAACATCCACGTGGATAGATCAGCCAATCACCTGGCCTCTCAATTCCTATACCTTCCCATCTGAGAGTCCTCCTCCAGCCAGCTCAGTTACTGCCACACCTGGAGGTTATCAGTAACCCCTCTGGCATCTGAAATACACAGCTTGACTTCTACCCTTTGACCTCATCCCTCTGTTCTTCAGCATATGCCCTCAATTTGTCATTTTTTTCAACCCCAGATCATTAATTTTTCTATTTATCAATTCACCAATCTTTGTCTTCATTTCCTCCATTGTCAAGGCAAACTTCGTGGTCAATCACGTGATCATTACTTTAAAAGCTCTGCTTTTAATAAGGCCTCATCCAATCCTCTTTCGTTAATTCCTATTTGTTAAAATCCCATCTCTGCTATTTCCATAAACACCTTCCTGAAAGTGACTGATCACTGGGATTAAATCTCACAAGTCTACCTGTGCCATGATGACATTCATGGTTAGCCCCAGCACAACCTGGAAGTAATTCACTCGTTTATTCCAAAAATGTCTGGTGCCTACTCAAAGTAAACAGAGAGCTTAGGTCACTTTTTCTTACTCCATTCTCTCCCAGGCTACGCAAATCTATTTAAGACCTTTGACACTTGCTCAGACTCAGGCCATCTCTGCCTCCTTATTAGCATGCGTGCTGGATTCACTATTCACAGAGGAACTAGAAACTATGAGGTGGGAATTTTCCACCAAAAATCTCAACAAAAACCATCCATCTCCCCTTTTCTTTCTATTCCTGTTACATGAGAGTTTTCCTTGTAAGGTTTCTGTCCTCATGGGAATCACACCTCCTGAAATGTCTTTCTGAGGGAGCTCGAATCTGGTCTTGATGGACTGACCCAGCCTTGGCAGCTGTCTCTACTGCCCTATCCTCTCTCGTGAGGTACTCAGCATCTTTCATTTTTAAAAGATTTTCATTACAAAAGCGTTTAAACATTCACCAGAGCAGGAAGAACCTAGCTTTCCATGCACCCACCATTGAACCTTCACAAATAGCACACGTGGTACACCCCATCCTTATGCTAAGATTCAAGTGTAAGTCTATTTAAACATCTTACCGTGCACACTTTGGTAGCACATATACTAAAATTGGAACAGTATAGAGATTAGCATCGCCCTTGCACAAGGATGACATGCAAATACATGATGTGTTCCATATTTTTATGATCTAATACCCATATAAGGGAAATAGTTCAAATCATGTGGGGGGAGGATGGAGGAGATTGGGATGCTCCCATTTGATGGGTGCAATATAGGGGTATATAGTGCACTTTTGGGGTGCGGAACAAACTCACTACAAGAGGTACTCTACCTAACAAATGCAGATTCTGTAACCCTTACATGAACCTGAAATTCAAAAAAAAAAAGAAAATCTTGCCGTCCATCTCCTAGATTAAGGTATGTGCTGTGCCCCGTGTCAGTGCTGTCATGTTTTTTGGTATTGACCACACAGGGGTCACACTTTTGTACACAGCATTGGTGACTGAAACACACTGAACTTCACTGGCTTGGGCAATCAGCTCTGCTCTGCCTTGCAGTCAACCCTGAGAAATCATTTGAATTCGTCCCCTGTACACTCTGACAAGCATTAATCTTCACAGAACAAACTCAGTGCATAATATTGCTGTCCCTTCATCACAAAGTAGGTATAACATGGAAATAATACGGAAGTAGAAAACTTTACATGCTGATTAGTATTTGAGCTTACCGTATAAATGTTTTCAAATATTTAAAAGAAGATTGTGTTTACAGTTAAATATGCTTGTTTATCTTCTCCAATTGCCATTATAAGTAAAAGTTTGTATGAAAAGATACATTCGTGGTCATTGGGAAAATAAAAATCAAACCTCTGAGTTACCACTTCACACCCACTAGGATGGGTACAGTCGAAAAGTCAGAGAAGTTGGAAGCCTCATACACTGCTGGTGGGAATGTAAAATGGTTTGGCTGTTTTGGTAAACAGTCTAGCAGTTGCTCAAAATGTTAAACAGTTGGCACACAAAGTTCTGACAATTAAAGTTTGCAAACTTGCCACCTCGTGCTTACGTTTGTAGCACTGTAACTTTGGTCTTAAACGTCTCACAGTTGTGTTGGTGTCGACGTGTGCCAGCTTCTTGGTGGGGGGTGGTCATTGTGTGTATTTTGTGTGCTGTTGGGGGAAATGTTGGATCTTGAATTAGAGCAATGAACAAACATAAATTTCGGGTTAAGCTTGACAATGAAATCAGGGACGTGTTAGTCCAAATTGATGGGGATAATGCCATGAAGAAAATGACAGTGTACAGATGTTTTTGTGAGGGGAGATAAAGCATCACTGATGAAGAGAGGTCAGGGTGGCCAGTGCCGAGCAGAACTGACAAAAACATTGTAAAAATTTGTCAAGTTGTGTGTCAAAATCGTCACCTGACTGGGAGAAGCACAGCAGACCAAGTATAAATGCTGATAGAGAAAGAGTTAAGAAAATCTTAACTGAAAATCTTGGCCAACAACTCATGGCTCTCGCTTCTCCACAGTGCACCAACTCACGGGGCACTGACTATGATGGAGTGTTTAACCAGTAAATAAAAAACTGTACTGGACACCCTCCCTACTCACCTGATCTGGTTGGCCCCCAGTGACTATTTTTCTTTACCCAAAACAGAGGAAATATTGAAGACATTTTGATGACATTTAGGACCTCGATGGGTAATGTGGTAACAGCTCTGATGGCCATTCCAGAAAGAGAGTTCCAAAATCGCTTTGAAGGGTGCATAGCTTCCCAAGGGTTACTTCAGAGGTAACCATAGTGATACTCAGGAAAAAGGTATGTAGCACTTTTTCTAGGATGAGTTCGTGAACTTAACTGTCAAACCTTGTATAACCTGACAATTCCTCTTCTAGGTATATACCCAAGAGAAATGAAAACATACCTTTACACAGAAGCTTGCACACACATGTCCACAGCAGCATCATTTATTTATTCTTTTTTTGAGACAGTCTCACTATCTCGCCCTCTGTAGAGTGCTGTGGCATCAGAGCTCACAGCAACCTCCAACTCCTGGGCTTAAGTGATTCTCTTGCCTCAGCCTCCCAAGTAGCTGGGATTGCAAGTGCCTGCCACAATGCCCGGCTATTTTTTTGTTGCTGTTATGATCGTTTGGCAGGCCCGGGCTGGGTTCGAACCTGCCAGCCCCAGTGTATGTGGCTGGCACCCTAGCTGCTGAGCTACCAGTGCCGAGCCAGCAGCGTTATTCTTAATAGTCAAAAGCTGGAAACAATCTGATTGTCCATCAACTAATGAACGGATAAACAATGTTGTCTAGTCACATAGAATATTATTCAGCCCTACAAAGGAGTAAAGTACTAACACCTGCTGCCACATGGATGCACCTTGAAGACCTTATGCTGAGTGAAAGAAGCCAGAGGCAGATGACCACATATGAATCCATTCATAGGAAATGTTCAGAACAGGAAACCTATAGTGACAGAAGTACAGGGCTGCTTAGGGCTGGGGAAGGAGGGGCAGACGCAGGTAGCTAAGGCGTAGTGAGGTTTCTTTTTGAAGTCATGAAAATGTTACAAACCTGACTTCGGTGATGGCGATACAACTCTATTGAATTACATACTCTAAATGGGTAATTTGTATGGAATGTGAACTATATTTCAATAAAACTAAAAAAAAAAAAGAAAGGGGCTTAATAAGTGCCTGAGGATGACAGGAACCGGTGAGGGTGCATCAGAAGTCCACACATTTCTGGAAGATGACACTCCAGGAAACTGACGCACAAAGCAGATAAAGCACTTGCAAACCAGAAGCACTGGGGGTTCCACGTGAGTCTTTGAAGTCTTGGTCTTTTTTTTTTGTTTTACATTGTATATAACTAAAAAAAAGCGTGGGTGGCGCCTGTGGCTCAAGGGAGTAGGGCGCCGGCTCCATATGCCAGAGGTGGTGGGTTCAAACCCAGCGTTGGCCAAAAACTGGAAAAAAAAAAAAAAAAAGAAAAAAAAACGGGGAAGGGGGGGGCTTGCTCTTTTTTCAGTATTTTATAAAACCCCGTTAAAATGTCAACATGCGGGCGGCGCCTGTGGCTCAGTCAGTAAGGCGCCGGCCCCATATACCGAGGGTGGCGGGTTCAAACCCAGCCCCGACCAAACTGCAACCAAAAAATAGCCGGGCGTTGTGGCGGGCGCCTGTAGTCACAGCTACTCGGGAGGCTGAGGCAAGAGAATCGCTTAAGCCCAGGAGTTGGAGGTTGCTGTGAGCTGTGTGAGGCCATGGCACTCTACCAAGGGCCATAAAGTGAGACCCTGTCTCTACAAAAAAAAAAAAAAAAAAAAATGTCAACATGCTTCCCATGTGGGAAGAGGAGCGTCTTGCTGGGGCTAAGGCTGAGACCACTGTGTTGACGTGGGCACTGCAGGGCTCGGGGTGTGGTGGGCAACGGTGGGAATCAAAGCCAAAAATCTCAGTCATCGTGTAACACTCAAGACGACTTAGTGCTCCATCTTTTTTAAATGTTATTTATTTGAAAGAAGGTACAATTGTAGACAAGTTACATGAATGGTAAATGGCAGTATAACTCTTTACCATTTAACCCAGCGGTTCTCACCCTGTGGGTGGCGACCACTTTATAACAACAATGAGAATGCATCCCGGCACTGGGAAGGCTGGGAACCACGGGTGACCCGTTTGTGATCTCTCTTTTCTCTGTCCCTCCCCTCCCTTTTCTCTCTCCTCTCCACACACACACACACAAAAGACACACACACTCCTGAATATTTATAAACACGTTTCGCACATCATGCACTTGTTCCTCGAATATTTCATTGTGTGTTTAATAAAAATATTCCCTTACATACTTATCCCCTCCAGTAATTTTAGCATTGCCGTTAAACCATTAACTAATCTCTTATCCGGTTCCATTTGTGTCCATTTATCTGGTAATACCCTTTTTGGCTTTTAAAAAGAATCTCCATTATGGGAGCCAGTCTAGAATCACATATTGCATTGAGTTGCCATTTGTCTTTAGTTCCCATTAATCGGGAGCAGTTTCCCAACCTTTTTTTTTTTTTTTTTTTTTGTGGCCATTTTTGAAGACTATATTTTCAATGTGACATTTGTATAACTTCTCACCCGGAAATTTTTTGGTGTAGCTCATTTTGCTTAGACTTCAAAGGATGTTTGGATTTGAGATCAGTCCTAGGAACTTCAGAGGCTGTAAGGACCAGACTTGTTATAAACAAACAGATGTATGAAACAACAATAATACGAGAGGCGCAAGGCTATATGAAGAGATTTTTCTGAGCAGAGAGACCTTTTGCAGTTAAGGGAAGAGAGGAGAGGGGCAGGCTTTTCAGGAAGCTGCAGGTGCCAGAGAAGACACCAAAGGAAGGAGCCGTCATCACTGGTAAACCCTCCCTGAGTAGGGGAAGGGAAGGATCAGTGTCTGGGGCCAAAGAGGCTTCATCAGATTCAGTGAGGCAGCGTAGGGAAGCTAAGCAATGTAAGGAAATGACACCAGGCTTCACTTCAGCAGTTCGTAATTAAATGGGGATGCTTTAAGGGTCATAGCGGCTAGATTATGGGCTAACATGGGGGGAGAAAACACCTATTAGACACATCGTACACCATCAAGAAAAGTGACGTCATTGTTTTGTTTTCTTTTTCTTTTTTTTTTTTTTTTTGAGACAAGAGTCTCACTCTGTCACCCCTACTAGAGTGCCATGGTGTCAGCCTAGGTCACAGTGACCTCAAACTCTGGGGCTTAAATGATTTTGTTTGTTTGTTGCAGTTTTTGGCCAGGGCTGTGTTTAAACCCACCACCTCTGGCATATGGGGCCGGTGCCCTACTCCTTTGAGCCACAGGTGCCACCCGGGCTTAAATGATTTTGGCCTCAGCCTCCTGAGAGCTACAACTATAGGCGCCACCACAACGCTGGGCCTTTTTCTCTTTTGAGTAGAGACAAGAACTAGCTCTTGTTCAGACTGGTCTCAAACTCCTAAGCTGGAGCAATCCACCCTCCTTGGCCTCCCGGAGTCTGGGATTACAGTCAGTGAGCCACCACACCTGGCCCGACGTCATTGTTTTCAAAAGTATAAAGGAACTAATAGGAATTGTGGTGAAAATTTACAACATAGATGGAAAAAAAAAATCATAAAGCCTTTCTTGGAGGAAGTAACCAGAGGTGTGATTCAAAACAAAAGGCATTACTTAATACAATTTCGATTGTGCTCATTAGCAGTAACATTATGCTAAGGGGAAGGCTGCTCCCCACGTCAGGATGGGTTTGGCTGTTCAGGTTTCAGTTCAGTACATTGCTCTGTAAAATTGAGGTGAGATTTTAAAATGTGGGAAAGGAAAGAGGGAGTTTAAGATGGAGCAGTGGGGCCTGGGTAGGGGGGACACTGTACAAGAGGAAGAAGCTGATTTGAGTGCTCTTAGGGGCAGAATACCCAAAAAGGAATATGGGGAGAAAGCATTATTAGGACTTTTTCAAGTTGTTTGCCAGGGGTGTGCTATGCCCTTGTCTTCATCGTACAGGCTCCTCTGCCCTCTAATGATTTTTAGTAATGACTTTGGGGCAGGCTGCCACTGAGTGTGATTCTGGTTGTGTATGGGTCACAGGACACCGTGTGTGTGTGTGTGTGTGTGTGTGTGTAAGCTATAGTTGGAGACAGTGTAGATCTCCAGGGTGCAAATCCCTGGGCACATTAGACTTTCAAAGATGATATGGGGTTTAAAGGGAGTGAGAGATGAGTGCGAGCAGAAGGTCACAGTCCCGCTGGGGAGGCGGATGTTTCACCAGGGGATTGAGCTGCCCAGTGTCCAGAGTGCTGGGAAGGAGGACCACGCAAGGCTGAGGGGAGGTAAAGGAGGCAATGAGAAATCATTTATCGTGTTCTCTGATTTCAAATTGATTAAAATGTTGATAGAACACATGGACATTTGATACCTTTTATTTAAAAGTATCAATAAAGCCGGGCATGGTGGCTCATGCCTATAATCCTAGCATTCTGGGAGGCCAAGGGATGGATCACTTGAGCTCAGGAGTTTCAGACCAAGCAAGAATGACACACTGTCTCTACTAAAAAAACTGGCCGGGCGTTGTGGTGGGCCCCGTAGTCCCAGCTACTTGGGAGGCTGAGGCAGGTGCATCACTTGAACCCGAGTTTGAGATTGCTGTGAGCCGTGATGCCACAGCACTTTAGCTAGGGTGACAGAGCGAGAGACTCTGCCTCAAAAAAATAAAAATAATAAAATTAAAAAGTTAAATTACCAATAAAATTCCCATTTGTAATTGACTTTTGTAATTCCTCTTTGTAATTGACATTTTTTCCAAATTTAAAACTGGGAGCAACACACAAGGGTGGTCTTTCCTTAATTTCATCCATACCTGGAGGAGAAGTGTGGTAGGTAGGGTAAACATTAGGGTCCTGCGGCAGTTCTTGCAAAGCTAGAAGAGCAGACACTACCAAGAGGCTTCCATCACCTCTGAGCAGAGAGGCTGGGTTTAAAAAGGGCTGAAATGATAACTGAAGCTTGGGGACTCTGAGAATGGGAGGCCTTGGGACAGAAGGGGTCAAGGTAGGACTGCCCTCCCAAACAGCAGCCTCAGGCCCCCGGCTTGAGCTTCTAAGCCACCTGGACTTGGAACAGAGAATGGGCTGTGAGTTCTGTAGGGATGAGCAAGTTTACTGTCCAGGCCTGCATGATGTAGGACAGTGCCTCAAGGTTCTGTGCTGTTGTAAGGAATGATGGATACGACTGTATGTCGCGTGGGTTTGCTGGGTAGGAAGTACTTTACACACGCGCTCGTGGTATCCTTCCACACTCAGCAGAAGCATTTCTTAATGGGAAGCCTGAGGTTCGTGTGGCCCGCTACCATACCCACAGTCACAGCTGAAGCATTGCAGAGTGTGAGTATTGTAGCTTAGTGATGAGTTGGGGGCACGCGTGCCAGGTCGGCCATGAGACAATCTGACTGCAGCCATAAACTCTGAGCTTTCCGCACACATCTTCCTCAGTGCTGTGGGTCTCGACTACTCTCCTCCAGACATTGGGATGGAATACCCTGGCCAGAACAGAACATCCATGGTATAGCCATGGACTTTACCCAAAAAGACAGGGTACAGGCTGCAATTCAGCAGGGCACTGGAGTGCACCAGTCGAGGCAAGGGCAGACCCTCATGCAGGCCCAGGCATGGGAGGGGGTCTGTGGGAGGAAGGGACACCCCACAGGTGCTTCAGGCTCCTCTTTGAGCAGTGATGGCCCAGCCCCAGGTTGCTACAGTCATAGCAAAGGTCAGGGCAGGGCCCCATGGCCATGGGTATATGGCTGGCTAAAGGCCAAGTTCCTCAGTCTTGACCTTCAGTAGCATGGGAATCCAGGAGGTTAGGGTTAGGGTTGGCTTGGGGGACCCTTAAACGCACTGCAGCAGCATCCACACAGGTGAGGACTGCACCTTACTTCCTACAAGGCTGAACAGCAACTAGAGTTGGGACAGGTCAGGCTTGGCCCAGCCACATCTGGGAGTAGAGGACATTCTACAGGGGGCACCTGGGCTCCCTCCCTGGTCTGAAGCTTCTCCTGACACAGACAAGGGGCAGAGATATACAGGAGCTTCCCTGAGTCCTGCTGGGGGGCACATCCCTCCCCAGCAGCAGGCTGGCCCGGTAGGTGTGGTGGTCAGTATGTGGGACTTTGAGGCTTACCCCCTACCTGCTCTGTGACCATGGGCCAGCCACATAACTTCTCTGTGCCTCGTTTCCCCAACAGCCAATGGGGACAATAGTAGTCCCAACCTCTCACAGAGTGGTCTGAGGACCGGAGGCAAGGGGCAGTACCAGACCCACAGTGAGAGCTGGGGAGAGGGGTGCTGCCATTCCAGGACCTGTCCCAGGAACCCCACCACTCTTTCTCCAACAGCCACGAAAACTGAGGCTCAAGGTGAAGTGGCTCACCCAAGGCTACGCTGCGTAGCTGGCAGGGGGCACCTGCCCAGGTCTGCTGGACTCACCATCCTTCTCAGGTCCCCTAACGCTCCCCAGGAAGGATGCCTTGGTGAATTTAGTAAGTTACTGAAAAAAACATTTATTGCTACTTGACCCTGCTTTTGTGCCTCCATTTCTCAGAAAATGAGGTTGTCCAGAGTTTCTAGGGCAATCAAAGGACCCCCTTCCACAAATCCCACTGCCCGGGGACCCTCTTTAGGGTGGGTAGCCAGGTGCCAGCCAGGGGGCGCGCCCACAGAACCGCGGGGGAGCCAGGCTGACCCTGCGGATGTTGAGCTCAGAGGCAAAGGTCCGCGCCTTCTGGTAAAAGAAGAGGGACTTCTCGCGGTCCAGGAGGAAGTTGTGGTAGATGGTGGCCAGTCGTGAGTAGATCTTCAGCTGGGCCTTCTTGTTGCCCAGGTCCACGGCTGCCGCCAGTGCCAGCTGGTAGTACCCGGCTGCGTCAAAGGGATCCTGCGGGGAGAGTAGCATCAGCCTGGGTTCTGCATCTAACTCCACCCGCCAGGGGGCATGAGGTGCACAGAGCCTGTGACCCCAGAGGCTCCTCCTGTCCCTGGTCACTCCATCTCCACCCATGCCAGTTTGCCCCACAGCCTGGGACACTGCTGCACGGCTTAGCTGGCAGGATGGCTGTGTCCCAGGTGGTCCACAGCTGCGCTTCAGGGAAGCGGTCCCCAGGAGGCGCCACAGAGCTCCAGGTGGGCTGAGAATCGCAGCGTCTGGCCAGCCCCTGGGTCTTCCCCACGTTCTGGTGGCTCCCTTCTTTTTCCCACCCTGTCCCTCTGTCCTGGGCCACCTGGTCTCTGTGCAGTCCCCATGGCGGGCACTGTCTGCTTGCCCTTGGGGTGAGGTCAGGTCTGACCTGCCTATGCTCCCTGCCAAGGCCTCCCAGCCACAGCAGGGACAGGTGCTACTATGTGAGGGTGAGTGACCCAGACCCCACCTCTGGCTGTGTCCACTCTGACACCACCTTCCACAGACCAGCCCTGGTGCAGAGCACCTCACGTGTGTCAAATCTGGGATTCTTCCCTAAAACTTGGACTGTTTGTGACTCCCCTGGATACCCACTGCCATTTCATTTTTGTGCCTCAAACCTACCAGCCCCAGCTCAGGGAATGCCCACTCTTACCTCCCACCCAACCAGGCCCTGCCTCCACATCAAAGTCTCCCAAGGGACCTCTCTAATCCCCACACTGGGCCCACCCTCCTCTCCTACTGTTTCAAGAGGACTTCCTAAGGAAAACAACAAAATCTGAATTCACCTGCCCTTTTCCCCCCCACAGGAGCAAGGGCCCAAGGAGAAAGTAAGTCAGCCTGCAGCAGCACAGTGAACTCCCCTGCTCCCTACCAAGCACCGGACTCTGTGCCAGGACTCATGGCTAATCCTGCTGTCTCCCTGCTCCCAGTCTTGGGGACCCGGGGGTGAACCGTGACCACAGAGGGTGGCCTGTGAGAGCCTTGGGGGGCCCTGCCTCCACCAGGGGCCTTACGGGAAGGCTTCCTGGAGGAGGAGGCATTCCAACTGAATAGGAAGGAGCCAGCCACAGTGTGTGCTGTTGTGTGTGTGCATGTGCCCTCGGGTGTGCATATGTGTGAAGCTGGGCTCACCCCACACCTGTCCTACTCCAAGCCTTGCTCTGTTCACTCTTGACACGCATGTGGCCTGAAGGTGGCCCCACTTCAGCCCACAGCGCCCACCTCCCAGGCAGCATTCCAGCCCCCGTCTTGCCTCTCTCTCTTCCCTACTCTCCACGCAGGGGCCCTGGGCCGCAGGAGGGTGTGAGTTGGAAAGACAGTGGGGCCCAAGACAGGGGAGATGACAGTGTGGTTTCAGTGAGGCTGCAGGGGAGATGACAGTGTGGTTTCAGTGACGCCGCAGGTGGAACATACCCTGGGGAGGAAGGAGGGAGCATTGAGCCCAGCCTCATCTGGCCCCTGGACTTCAGCCTCTCACCAGCACCTGGGCCCTTTCCTCTGGGGTGGGTGTAACCACAGAGACGTAAAGGCTTTTTCTCACAGATAAAGGCCCTGTCCCCTGGATCCTGGGCAAACAAGTGAGCAGGGTCCCTCTGGGCGGCCTGATGTCTGGCACTCGGGGGCACCACCTGGCTCAGATTTAGGCACTGGGCACAGGGACCACTTCTGACCACCAGGTGTCACCAATACTTGGCTGGGGCCTCAGGGCAGCCCAGAAAGGGGTGGGATCCAGGGCTGCACTGGTTTAGCCCCTGATAGCTAAGCCCCTGGACTAGGTGCCCCTGCCCCTCAGCCAACACAGAACAAGGACATCCTGCTCAGCGCTAGGCTGGGGGGTGGGGAGGGAGCTCTGGTCTGGGCTGGGGGACCCATGGAGCAGTACTCCTGGGGCTTCACTTGCAGGTGCTCAGCTCTCCACCCCCCGCAGGGCTGGAGTTTGATGGAAAAGAAGTCCCAGCTGGCGTTCCTTGCAGCAGACTTGGGAGGGCACTCCCCTACAGCCCAAGTGGGATGTTGATAGACCAGCTCCACCCTGCCTGGGCAATGGGAAGGGGGAAAGTGTCTCAGGATTCCAGGAAGGAATTGCTCAGCTCAGACTGGTATCCTGGGCAGGCTTCCTGGAGGAGGTGCCAGGGTGTGGGTTGGATCTTGCAACACGGGTCAAGGTGGGGATAACGTTGATCTCTCGAATGTCCCCCCCACCTCCCATTCTATTAACTCCTACTTGACTGTCAGGACTCAGCTTTGTGTCTCCTTCTTGGGGAGGATCCCCTGCCTATAATCCCTCTTCTTCACCCACAGCTGCCATTGTCTCTTTCCATGTCAGCTTCCCCCCACCGACCCTGAGTTCCTGAGGGTGGAGCCCAGGCAGTGTGGGAGCCCAGACACTGTCTGCTGACCTCTGGGAGACCACTGGCCATTGCTAAGGGAGAATCAAACCCAGGCCTTTGGGGTACAGGTGCAGATTTCACTCCAAGTGGAACCCCCTCCCCAGCCACCTTGAGGTCATAGAAGGTGATGTCCCCAAGCACCAGGTACACCTTCACGTAGTACAGAGTCTCCTCATCAAACTCCAGCGGCGAGCTGCAGAGCGACAGTGCCTTGAGGTAGAAGTGTTCGGCTAGCTCACCGTGGCCCAGCCGGTGGTGCAGGGTGGCCAGCCGGTGGTAGGCCACACGCTCGTTCAGCCGGTCCCCTGGGGACACAGGCAGGAGCAGGTGTGAGAGGCACAGGCTGTCAGGAACACGCACAGGGCACCAGGTAGTACCTGCCTTGTGTCCAGGCACACTCAGCTGTCACTGGGCAGCCCCAGCCAGCCCCTACCATCTCTGAGACTCACTTTTTCCATCTGTAAAGTGGGGCTAATTATGCCTGCTCCTGCCTGCCTTGAGGTTTGGCAAAGTCATGAGTTTGGACACCCCTGCTGTGCCTGCATGCAGCCACCTGTAGTAGCCAGGGCTACTGGTTTTAATGAGGAGACTGCAAAAGCCATGCAGCCTGTGCACTTTTCGTGCCAGGACTGCAGCCAGCTTGCAAATGTGGCATTTGAGCGTTCCTGGGTGCATCAGCAGCAGAACACCCTCCCAACCCTGGGAGCCACTGCATGTCTGAGCCCCAGGCCCTGCCCTGGCCTGCAAATGGGCAGCTGGCCCAGGTGGTCTCCAGCATCCTCTCTGTTCCGGGGCAGGTGCTATG
This sequence comes from Nycticebus coucang, assembly GCF_027406575.1. Classification (NCBI taxonomy): domain Eukaryota; kingdom Metazoa; phylum Chordata; class Mammalia; order Primates; family Lorisidae; genus Nycticebus; species Nycticebus coucang. Next base: position 85,812,293 of record NC_069796.1, read on the forward strand.
GAGCCTCCATTCAACCCGTTCAGGTGCTGCCCGGCCTACCGGGGCTCCCTCTCTCTGAAGGAAGACAGACCACCCCGGTACAGCACAGTTAGGGCCAGGACAGAAGTAATGCCCAGGACTGAGGGATGTGCTTTCTGGAAAGGGAACTGGATTTCTTCAGCCAGAGAATAGCGGTGGTTGTAGAGGGTGGGGAAGGGACTGTCTTGCACAGAGGCACAGGTGGCCTAGCCTGACACACTGGGGACCTGTGGGACACCTGCAGTATATAGAATCAAGGCATATTGGGTGGCCCTTGAGATTAGCAAGGGAAAGAGGAAGCCAAAGAGCTGGGCACAGCCTCACCACACAGGGAGCTCTGCAGTTCGTGGACGCCTGGACCGTGCCCCCCGGGGCAAGCAGTGCAGGGAGCCAGCTGCTCAGATCTGCTGCTGATCTCGGCCCACCTGGACAGGAGACCAGAAGAGCCTGGCAGCTGTTTCTGCTCCTGCCCTCCAGACCTGAGGCGAGGGCCCTGGTAGGGCAGAGGCCTGATGGGGTGGGGGCTTTGGTGGGGTGGGGACCCCGTGAGCTTACCCAGGGTGATGCTCAGTGCTAGGGCCGTGTGTGCAAACTCCAGACCCTCCTGTGGCGTCTCCAGCGCAGCCAACAGTGCTACCAGCTTGTTGCACAGCCGTAGCTCTGCCTCTTGGTTGCCTGTAGTCACTGCCAGGGGCAGCGCCCAGTCCTGCCACACAGACAGGTGGGATCAGGCCTCCTGCAGCACCCTCCATGCCCAGTGCTCTCCTCAGGACCCCAAACATGTGCTCAGAGCTTCCCACCCCCCAACTACCCTGGGCCCAGACCCAGTTCCCTTCCCCAAGAGAAGGATCAGCTTAGGGGATGGAGAGTGACCCCCAGCCCATCTAGCTACACTGTTCTGGGCCTGACTGGGAGGACCCAGTCCTCTCCCCTGTCTAGAAATGTCACATGGATCTGTGCCTGGCACTGAACCACCCTGGAGAAGCCACCCTCCCTGAGTGCACATGCAGACCCAGGTGTCATTCTGGGTCTCCCACTGATACATCCCTGTGCCTCTCTGAGCTTCAGTTTCCTACCTATAAGATGTGGACAGGATTTCCCGCCAGGACTGCTTGAGATCACGGGGTGCCTGGGTGAGACTACCACTGCGTCTGGACCTCAACTGCCCTTCCTGGACTGGCTGGAGTCAAGCCCATGCCAGGTGAAGCCACCAGGAAACTGAGCATGTGCATGGGTGGTCCTGCTCCAGCTGTGCCTCTGCCCTCAGTACCCACATGGCACCCCCCATATGACCCAGGGCAGCAGCGCACCCGGTAGAAGGACACGGCTTTCTCCCGCTCCCAGGTCCCATTGAAGAAGATGTCTCCAGCTGCCTCGAACAGCTCTAGCCCCAGGTGGGGGTCACCTGTGTATAAGGCTGTGTTCTGTGCCACCTGCAAGGAGGCAGAAGGTCTCAAGACCCACATCTGCTGGGGTGGCCACACCCTCGGGTGGGAAGCCCCAGCCAGCCTCCTCTGTTTCCTCACACATGTCAGGAATCCCTGTACACCAAGGGCCTTCACAACCTGGTGGCACGAGGACAGTAACAGTATGCACCTGGGTGCCATGGCATGCCCTGTGGCTTAAACCCAGGGCCCAGCAGGACAGGCTGATAAAGAGCTGGAAAGACTCAGTGCCCCCTCCCAAGATGCTCCCCTCCCCCCTTCTCAGTCCTCCACACTCTGCTCTGGTGCCACCAGGTCTCCCAGGCCCACTGCTTTTCCTCTGAGCCCCCAGCTACCCCTGACCTAGCTGTGTCTGCCTATCTCTCCCACCAGAAGGGTCAGCTCCACAAGGATGAGGCCCAAGTCTTCGGGCTGCTCTGTCATATGCAGGCCCTCCCACAGCACCTGGTATGCAGTAGGCACGCAATAGGCACCTCCTGAGAGAATGACCAGGTGGTCTAGCCCTGAGCACGACCCAGCCAGACCCAACTGTTTGCTGTTGCCTGGGGTCTGCTGCCAGGACAGCCCCCTCCTGCAGAGGCGCCCATCCCATTCAGTCTCTGCTCACCCTGCCTCCCATCCCCAGGCTGCTGGTAGCCCACACTCCTAGCCATGAGCTCCTGACTGCAGGTGCTCTGCCCCTGGCTCAGGACGCAGACACAGCAGGTGCTCGAAAACAGAAATCTCAGAAAGCTCAGTGGCCTCCCAGTTTCTTCCAAATAATGTTTGTCTGGGACAGCATCTAAAACAGGGCGTCTACGTAAATGGCCTTTTTAAGGAGACATGCCATGTGCTGCTGAAGCGAACCCTGCGTGCCACCTGAGTGGGCTCATCCTTTGCACATTTACTGAGCTCTTGCTGTGTACCAGCAGGTGCTGGACATCATGAGAGCCACACCTCTGCCCAGGGAGCTCTGATGGCTGTGGACCTTGCTGGCCCCGGGGGAGGTTGTCAGGCGGGGGCCGGGGGGGGGGCACACATCAGGCGGTCGGTGGTGGCCCCTCGCACCCCCGCCCTCCCGCACCTGGATGTACAGGTCAACCAGCTCGTCTTGCCGCAGGATGTAGTAGATCTTCCCGGCCTGCAGCCAGGCGTGTGCTTCCTTCTTCTTCTCCTGGAGGTCGATGAATATCCCCAGACTTCGCTTGGTATAGTCCAGGGCAGATTTGTAGGCCCTAGAACCAGACAAGGGTGTCATAACAGCTCCCAGGGTGGCCAGCCCCAGTCAGGCTCTTCCCACTGGGGGTCTGGTGACAGGTGCACCTGGAATGTTGGGACAGGAGAGGGCCGGGATGAACACACAGGGCCTGGAAAAGATAAAGGCTCTTCTTCTAAAGGACATAGTGTCCTGCCAGCCATGTGGCCATGAGGGCACACTATTTCATCTGCCCTCCCTCCTCCCCAGCACAGCCTGTGTCTTCTCAGATGCACCAGGAGCCATTAGCATCAAGTTGGGTCAGAGATTATCCAGGCCAGTGGCTCCCAAATGTGCAAATGCATCAGAGGCTTTCCATGCCCAGCTCCCAGAGCTTCTGACCCCACAGGTCTGGGGTGGAGCCCAAGAACATGCACTTCCAGCTGGCTCCCCAGTGGTAGGGACACTGCTCTACCAGTCCAGGGATCACATCTGCAGAAGCGTGGCTCTAGCACATGGGCGTGAAACCATGGCCAAGACTGGGAGCCGTCTCCTGAGTCCTTATGGAGATCTAGCTCCTTCCTTGCTCTATCAAGGGAATGTCACTGCAGTGTGGCCGGGGCCATCATTACCCTACCAGGTCAGGACACTCAATGTGGGCCATGCGTGGGACACCGGAACCTGAAACCCTGCCCAGGAAAGCAGGTGGAATAACCATCTCTGCCTTCTGTGGGCAAGGTGCCTCCAGGCGCACGTGGCCACTGGGATCATGTCGGAGGGCACAGATGAGGGCCAGACTACCCCAACCCAGAGTCAGGCCAGCGTGTGAAGGCTCCAGGCAGAAGAGGACAGCTTACAAAAGCCAGTGTGGTACAAAGAAGGGTCCAGAAACGCATGCCCTGCTGTACTGGGACGAGACACTCAACACAAGTAGCTGTACGAGGGGGGACGGAGGGCACGTTGACCGTGGGGGGAGGCCCAAGCTGGAACTCACAGCTCTTGAACGGTGTCAGGATGACCCCAAGCCCGCCCGAGGATCCGCTGGGGCCCTGGGTCCAGTTTCTTTGTGCCTCCCACCCCCCTGCAGCCCTCACCGCTCAGTGCCCAGGGACAGGTAGAGCTGGCTGAGGGTCTCCAGGAGCTGTCCTTCCAGAACCTTGTCGGCTACCCTGCGGGCCAGTGAGAGCTGGAACTCATGGTAGATGACACACTGGGCCTCGCTGGGCATGATGGTGCTGTAGAAGTGGCACAGCCACTGGACGGCTTGCAGCTGGCCTGGGGGGCAGGACACAAAAGGAAAAGGTCAGCCTCAGGGCCTCGTAGTGGACATTCGTGGGCTCGGAGGCCCCTGCCACATGCTGCCACTTCCACTGTCTGTGAGCAGGGCCACTGTAGATGGGGAAACCGAGCCCAGATAGCAGGGTGGCCTGCTCAAGGGCACACAGACAATGCGCACATCAACGGGAGCCCCAGGCAGGGCCTGTGGCAGGTGCTCAAGAGACAATGCCCAGCTTCCTCACAAGCCCCAGGCCTGGGGGTCCTGGCCTGGCTCGGCCATCATACCAGGCCACCTGCTTCTGCTTCATAAAGCCCCTCTGGCCAGGACAGAGGCCGCCTTCACAGATGGATACCCTGAGAGTCCAAGAACTGTGCTGAAATGGGGTTCAAATCTGGCTTCTGGCACCCCAAAGCTGACACTCCTCCCACGAGGCCAGGCTCCAAACTCATAGGCTACTGGCCTCTTCTAAAACCAGGGGGTTATAAGCAGTAGAGTGCTGTTGACTGCCAAAAAACCTCCCAGGATCAGTCCGAGGAACTGGAAGATGAGTACGAAGCATGGGCAACAGCAGCAGGCTGGGGGCCGTGGGGGCCGCAGTTCTGGGAACAACAAGTCCAAAAAGCATTGCCTGTGTAAAGAAACCTCCTCTATGCACATCTACAAGGTGTTGAAGCAGGTGCACCCTGACATCGGCATCTCTGCCAAGGCATGAGCATCATGAACTCATTCGCGAATGGTGTGTTTGAGCAGCTTGCTGGTGAGGCCGCCCGGCTGGCCCAGTACTTGGGTCGGACCACCCTGACTTCCCAGGAAGTCCAGACAACTGTGCGGCTGCTGCTGCCTGGGGAGCTGGTCAAACATGCCATGTCTGAGGGCACCAAGGCTGTCACCAAGTACACCAGCTCCAAGTAACCAGGGACTGACGAATAAAGGGTGAATTGCTTAAAAAACAAACAAACAAAAAAAACAACTCCCAGGATCAACAAGAAAATAGGAGACTTAACAATACCACATTATTCCTCCAACACCAGCAGAACACGGTCTCAAATGCCCAAGGTAGCCCACCGATCAAGCCATAAAACAAGTCCCTCTAAAACAAGAAAAGAACTGAAACTCTATGTTCTTCAGCTACACTGGAATGAAACTTGAAACCAACAACAAAAATAAATTTGAGAAATTCACAAATATGTGAAAATTATACTGCACACTCCTAATAACTAATGATTGAAAGAAAATAGCATATGGGCGGCGCCTGTGGCTCAGTTGGTAAGGCACCGGCCCCATATACTGAGGGCAGCAGGTTCAAACTCGGCTCCGGCCAAACTGCAACCAAAAAATAGCCGGGCGTTGTGGTGGGCGCCTGTAGTCCCAGCTACACGGGAGGCTGAGGCAAGAGAATCGCTTAAGCCCAGGAGTTGGAGGTTGCTGTGAGCTGTGTGAGGCCACGGCACTCTACTGAGGGCCATAGGGTGAGACTCTGTCTCTACAAAAAAAAAAAAAAAAGAAAGAAAGAAAGAAAATAGCATAAAGGAAAAGAGAAAATACTTTGAGATGAATCAAAAGTTGTGGGTGGCAGCTAAAGCAGTGCTTAGATCAAAATTCATGACTATAAATGCCTACAATAAAAGAAAGAAAAATTTCAAATCTGAAACCTAAACTTCTGCCTTAAGAGATTAGAAAAAGAAGAGTCAACAAAACCCAAAGCAAGCAGAAGGAATAAATAATAATCAGTGGAGTGGAAATATTAAATAGTGATATAGAGAATAGAAAAACAATAAAGTCAAAGTTGGTTGACCCAAAGTTGGTTCTTTGAAAAGATTAACAAAATTAGCAAATCTTTCACCAGACCAACCAAGGAAAAGAGAAGATAGAAATTACTAAAATTAAGGTGGCGTCCATAGCTCAGGGAGTAGGGTGCTGGCCACATACACTGAGGGTGGTGGGTTCGAACCTGGCCTGGGCCAGCTTAAAAAAACAATGACAACTGCAACAACAACAACAAAAATAGCTGGGTGTTGTGGCGGGCACCTGTAGTCCCAGCTACTTGGGAGGCTGAGGCAAGAGAATTGCTTGAGCCCAAGAGTTGGAGGTTGCTGTGAGTTGTGATGCCACAGCACTCTACTGAGGGTGACACAGTGAGACTCTGCCTCAAAAAAAAAAAAAAAAGAAATTACCAAAATTAAAAATGAAAGAGGGAACATTATTGCCCACTTCACAGAAATAGAAGGTTTATAAGAGAATAATACCATGAATAGCTGTATACCAACAGATCAGATAACCTGGACAAAATGGCAAATTCCTAGAAAAACACAAACTGCCAGAGTGACTGCAAAGTGACTTGGGGGAGGCACCTGGTTGCTCTAGGGTATCTGCCCAGCCCTGGGTCCGCCTCACTTGTTCAACATGAGAGAGAGGAAAATGTGGTCTCCTGGGCCCCCTGCCTGGCATTTCCCTGGGGAAGAACCAGCTAGGAGAAGGTGCCATTACCGCCAGGACCTACCCGAGGCCTCAGGGGATGTGTGGGACCTAGCCCCCTCTAAAGGTCCCCAAGGATCCCTTGCAGCCAGAGGCCGCCCCTCTGTCACGGCCCCACCTAGTGGGGAAGAAGCTCTGGATTTGGACTCTCCCTCCCCTCCTTGGGCAGACACATATGTCCAAGGTTCCTTCATGTGGTCACTTCCTAAAGCTCTGTCCCTTCAAGGGCCTGAGTGTGTGCCAGGCCCAGCTTAGGAATGGGCAGCTTTGGTGCATCCCAGGACTTGGAGCTAGGTGACAGGTGTCAGCTGAGTAGTCTCACTTAGCCATCCTGGGGGGGATTCAAACTCCCGACCCCTCAAGCTCTTCCTCCCTCCGTTCCTGGTGGCCTAGACTGCTATTCATTCACTGCACACAGCCAGGGTGAGGGCACTATAGCACTCAGTGGCTCCCCAGTGCCCTCAGGGACTCCTGGGCCAACTGAGGTTATCCCCATCCAGCTCCTGACCCCCACTCCCAGCTCTGCCCCTCCCTGCACGGCCTGCTCACTCCCCCTGAGCCTTTGCAGCCCCTCACCTCCCACCCCATGCTGGGCATCATCCTTCCATCCCAAACTAAAGAGACATCCCTAAGCCACAAGTTAGGGCTCGGCTATTATGCCGATCACCCGCTTCTGTGGCTTTTCTGGTTGAATGTCAGTTTCCCATTCTTACACCCCGCCGCAGTCTCATTTGTCGGGGGAGCTTAGTATGCTTCCTGCACAAGAGTTTTGCATGAACTTGAACTGCTCTGTGGCCTGGGGTGCCCACCCACCTCCATGTGCCCTGTGAAGTGGGGATGTGTCAGGATGCAGGACTGTTGCAGATCCCGAGGAGAGAACATGAATTCAAGGCCCTGCTCACAGAGGGCCTGGGGCTCCTCTCGATGGGGGGAGCCTATAGTGCCAGGGTATGTGTAGGGGACCTACTGCCCCAATGGCCTGGACTTCCAAGACCCCGAGAATGTAGGACCTTCAATGCTCAAACCAGAACCATTCCTGGGCAGATAAGGATGTGCTGGTTCCCTGAGTGTGGCTGGTCCTGCGTGGGGCGGCCTTTGTCAGGGCTGTGCAAACATCTGCTGGTTTTCACTACTGAGCATCCGCCACGGAGAAGAAACCACTGCTCACCTCTGAGTCGCAAACCCCAGGTGAGCTCCGACATAGAACCCAGGGAGGGGGGGGAGAGAGAACTGAGCAGCACCTACTCTCCAGGTGGTCCGTGTCCACGGCGACCAGGAAGGCCCACTCATAGTAGCATTTGCCCTGCTGGGGAAGGGCCTGGCGAGTGCAAAGGTGACCCAGTTGCAGGAGCACCTGGGTGAAGTCCCGGCCACACTCCCTGCTGGGCAGCTGTGAGAAGAGCTGGGCAGCCTCTAGGAGGTAGTGCTGGGCAAGCCTACTGGCCCCCACATGCAGACACAGCGCCCCAAAGTTGGCCAGCACCACCGCCTCGTTCCGTAGCTGGTGCAGGCCCCTGGCCATGCGCAGGGCACGGTAGTAGCCCTCAGCCGCCTGCCGGATCCTGCCTGTCCTCCTTAAGGCCATGGCTGCCATGTTGGTGATCACGCCCTCCTGGTCCTCACTGGCCACTTCTGCATCCAGGATGGACTCCAGGATGTCCAGGGCCACTTGGCTCTGCCCATAAAGCACATGCAGCCAGGCGAGGGCCACCAGGTGATCCACAACAGGGTGGACTCCAGCCACAGCATCGGCTTCCACCGCCTGTATCATAAAGGCAATGGCTGGCCTGTGCTGCCCATGGTAGCTGTGCAGCTGGGCCAGGCTGGAGCAGAGGGGGCCACGCAGGGCACACCCCGTGCTCAAGGATGGGGAGGCCAGCGCCTGCCTGAGGTAGTGGGCAGTCTGGGAGGGGACACTGTGAGCTGCCTGCCTCTGGCTGTGGAGCCGGGGGGCATTCCAGAGCACAAGGTCCACGCTCCTCAGTGAGCTGGCCAGGGAGCCCCGTGTCTGCAGTGAGGCCACCTTGATACAGCTGAGGGCCAGGTGGGGAAGGCACTTCCGGCTGTAGATGTCTGCCAGGAGCAGGTAGCAGTCTGAGGGCCATAAGGCCTCCTGGGTCCCAAGGTCCCTGTGCAGAAGCAGCAGCCTCTCCAGGAAGGGCAGGGCCTCCTCGGGCTGCTTGAGGTGGACATGGTGTCTGGCCAGCAGAAAGCAGGCCCGGGCCTCGGCCTGGAGACTCTGGCCACCCACAGCCCGCCGCAGCGCATACCTCAGGAGCTCAGCCTCTGCCTCGGAGCTGCAGATGTGGCCGGGCGTCCCCAAGAGCAGGGCTGCAGCTTTGGGCACCGCCTGGGCACACTTTTCCCTGTTCTTCTGCTTTAGGTAAATGGTGGCCAGGTTGGCATACACAGCCACCACCAGTGAGAGGTCCCCGAAGTTTCCCCCCAAAGCCCCCAGAGCTTCCTCGAAGTATACCCGGGCCTGGGACAGCTTGAGTCTTCTGGCGCACAGCCGGCCCAGAAGAAAGCAGAGTCTTGCCAGGGCCATGGGCAGGCCGGCTTTCTTGGCCGCCCCCCGGGCCTGTGCCAGGCACCCCGCCAGCTCCTCCTCGTCGGTGAAGCTGGAGAACACGCTACTAAGCCATGACAGCGAGGCGTCATACAGGCCATAGAAGCAGGCCTGGTACCCGGGGGTGTTCAGGGCCTGCAGCAGCGGGCCCAGGGCCTCTGCGTCGGTCCAGTCGGCCTCCGTGTCTAGGTGGAAAGATGGTTCCTTGGAGTCTGGTGAACTCACTTCACTGGATGCCACATGGAGACCCCAGGACACTGGTTCCTCAGGGCAGCTTGGGCAGGTCTTGCATTGTTCTAGAACATTCTTCACCTTTTGCAGAGTCTCGTGTGGGTCTGGGTCCAGGCGAGGTGGAGGCATTTCTGCAAGTCAGAACACCCAGATAGATGGATGAGAGCCTGGACGTGAGTCCTGAGGGTAGGGCCTCTCACAGGCTAGCGGGGAGCATTTGAGAGTTATGTGACCTGCCACGCACAGGGTCTAGAAAACACAGTGGGACTCAGTAATTATGCTTGCAAGGAGAACAGATCTGTCTGGGCAGCTCTCTTACCAAATAACCTTCCTTTTCCCATTCTTTGCCTTTCTGACAGCATGGTTTAGGAGATAGCTCAGCAGACACGTGGAGATCCCTTTCCCTCTTATAAAGAATCAAAGCCACCTAACTGGACCCGTCCACACTCTGTGCTACTACTGCAAATGTGTGACTTTGTCAGTGTGTCAGGCCTCCCCATCAGCAGCAGAAATCCATGAAATCAGCCCTTCAGAGCCACTGATCAGCACGAGCTCCAAAGTGCCACACAAGACTGACGGAGCCTGGGGCGGCGCCTGTGGCTCAGTCGGTGAGGCGCCGGCCCCATATGCCGAGGGTGGCGGGTTCAAACCCGGCCCCGGCCAAACTGCAACCAAAAAATAGCCTGGCGTTGTTGGCGGGCGCCTGTAGTCCCAGCTACTCGGGAGGCTGAGGCAAGAGAATCGCTTAAGCCCAGGAGTTGGAGGTTGCTGTGAGCTGTGTGAGGCCATGACACTCTACCGGGGGCCATAAAGTGAGACTCTGTCTCTACAAAAAAAAAAAAAGAAGACTGACGGAGCCACAATAGCCAAGGGCACAGTGCTGTGGCCAACGCCCAGCTCCACCAGGGAGCAACAGGAAGATTGGGACGAGCATCAGGTGGATTCTCCATCAGGAAGGATTGAGAATCCAAGGCCCATGGTCCCTAAAGTGTTAACAAAAGGACACGGCTGCCCACAGTGCCCGCTGGCACCACTGCCCGCTTTGGGTGGATGCTGTGTCTCAGGAGGTGAGCAAACAAGCTACATTTCCTGTTGGAAAAACATGGGATTAAAGGGGGATTTATTGGAAAGGAAAGAATCAGAATTTAAACAGACTCTTCTGTTTCGAGTTCACATTTTAAAAATATTTTCTAACAGTCTCCTTGTTAGTCTTACAGACTCATAACTCTTTATAAGTCTTGGAATAAGAAAAAAATTAAATATGGTTTAGGAGCAAATGTCTGCCTGACCATCTTCCATTCCCCACAGAGGCAGCAGCCCCCCAGGACGGGCTTCCTGCGTCGTCTCAGCCTCCCAGCTCTGGGGATCCATCCCTGGAAGGCACCCTCGCCCTCCCCTCAGGGCTCCACCTTGTCCCAGAGTGACCCTTGGAGCTTGTACTTGAGGGATCTTATCCCCAGGGAATCTCAAAGGCCCCTTGGCATCCATCCCCCACCCCCCACCCAGGTTCACTCCCATGGACCATGTGTAGAAGAGCAGAGCTGTGGAGGGGAGAAGGGGACGGTCTCTCCCTGAACCAGTCCCTCAGGAAGGCATGGACCTCTGAGGGACCTGAGTTACGGAGGGACGTCCTCTCCACCCTGAGTCCCCCTGTGGGCAGGGTGGCCTTGCCTCTCTGAGTCATGGCCAGGGCAAGTGCCAACTCCTTTAAGTCACTGGAAAGGAACTCATAGCCACACATGGGCTCAGCAGAGGAGGAAGCCCTCCACTTCAGTTGGGGAACCAGGCAGAGGCTGGCATGGTCATCGGAAGGGATGTGGCCCCCAGGGCCTCCACAGCCCTAGCAGAGGAAGTATCAGGCCTACTTCAGGCAGCCTCCCCCAGATCCCCAGGCTGAACCCAGAGAGTGAGGGCCACACCTAATTCTGCCACCCCTGCCCTGCTGTTACCCCAAGGCCCACAGTGACCAGCGGAGCCCCAGCCACCCGGGCAGGACCTACCTTGTCTTTCTGGCTTCTCAAGCTCAGTTTCTTCTAATCTGTCTGCAAAAGGAGAGCAGAGAGGCCATCACTACCTCCAGCCAGCACCCTCTGGGTCCTGGGCCATGTCCGGTTGGATGGTGGCACCAGCATAGGAACATGCCTGACACTAGCATTCCCGAGGTAGAGGCAGGGCTCAAGGGGCCCCACAGTCAGGGGGCCAGAGAATCTCCATTTTCTAAGCCAGGACACAGCTGTCTATCCCCACCCCACCTACGTCCCCTATTGTCTGGGGACAGGGGATGCACTCCCCCCCAAGGGGCACCCCTGGACTTCCATCAGCTCCGTAAGGGAGCAGGACAGGAAACGGCTCAGTTCCTGGGATTAATGCTGCCCCACCTCAGACCTCCACCCTCCTCTCCCCAGAGCAGGCATCTCATCAGCCTCAAAGCAGGCTGACACTAACTGATGGGTTACTATAGAAATCAAATGAGAAAAAGAGCGAAAGGAAGAAGCGTGAGGCATAAATTGCCAGGAACTATGATAACATACATGGCATACCTGCTGGAATCCCCCTGGGACACCACCAGAATCGGGCACCCAGCGTCCCCAGGACACCCTCCCCATGCTGCCTCCCAATCCTGAGATGGTAATCATGGTTTGAGCCTTGATATGTCAAGGTCAAGTTCAAGCTTGTCCATTTAGGAAAATAAATTGTTTCACGGGGCCTAAAATGTTTGAATCTATTACTGGTGCGAGAAAAAGTTCTTGCAATGAGTGTCATTGAGGAGGCAGGAAAAAAGTGTGTGTAGAAGTCTATGTTTCTACATGTGTGTACGTGTGTGTGCACGCCTGTGTAGGCGTGTGGGTGGGTGGGTCTGTCTACATGTGTCTGTGTTACACGTACCAGTGAGTGTGCATGTGCGCATACATGCACACAGCTGAGCGTGTGTGCACATGCGTCTCTGCATGTATATATGCACATAGGTGAGCGTGTGTGCACACTTGTATTTTTCTCCACCCCTCAGGATACAGGAATGAACCCACAGTCCATGCCCACTGCCTACAGCAGCTGACAGGAAGGTTTGTCCAACGTCACCACCCTGCCACAATTCTCCTGCGTGCTGTAGACGACACACCACCTCCCTCCATGCTCTGTTCTGCAGACCCCAGAGAAATCCTTCACACAGAGCGGCATGGAGCGAAGACAGGAAGAGCCTTGTGTTTAGAGGCTACGGCCCTGGGGTCCTGCCCCAACGCCCAGCACCTAGGTGACCTCGGCCAAACCACAGCCCCAGGTTCATCGCCATGTAGTGAGGAGCAGAACACAGCAGGCAGACCGCTGGGTCCCGAGCAGGAGCCACCAGTGCTGGCCAAGTTAGAAGCAGGACCATGCCTTCTCCCGCCCCAGCAGATGCCTGGGCTGGCGCCTGGGGTCAGGGAAGAAAAGGCTCCCCCAAGGCCCGCCTTGGGCAGCAGGGAGCCTCAGAGCCCCAGCTCCTCACTGTGTCCTCTCCCAAGGCCCCACGTGCTCCGAGGGCAGTAAAAACACCTGCCTGTCCACCTTCCAGCACGCAGGCTGGCCATCACCCTTGTCCATGGATGAAGGCAGCACAGCAGCCCAGAAGGGAAGGGAAGGAGCAGTCGCCACGCCAACAGCTCCCACACGTACCCAGGTTGTATACCATGCACACGTCCACGGCCGACATTCTCCTCAGTAACTGCCTGGCATCTTCTTCAGAAAAGTGGCCCTCGTTGCTGAAGAATGACCTTTCTTCCTCATTGAGGAAGATCACACTTTCCAATCTGGAAAATATAAAGTGTTTTATTTGAAATAACATATTTCCAAAGTAAACGTTTCACAAGAAGACTTATTTCCACTCCCTAATTTGACAGACAGTTCTGAAACACCACCCTCTACCCAGCCAGTCAGGACTAGAAGACAAAAAAACAGAACAGATCCCGCCCTCGAGGAAATTGCCTGTCCAGGGACAGGTGCCCAGGAGCAGGAAAGGCTGACGGATCATGGCATCCTGGGAAGGTGAGCTCCCTGGCAGCCTGCAAAGCCCCATCTCACATGTCCCTTCCCCCACGAAGCCTGCTGTGACAGCTGCGGGCAGAACGAACGGCTGCTGCGCACTGAGAGCCGACTGTTCCTCAGACCACCCGTGCAGAGCTTCTGCTCCCTCAGCCTCTGCACAAACACGGGGCATATGTGTGTCCCACAAAGTCAGGGAGCAAACCATAGGAGGGGACAGAGGGAGGGGGGAGGAGGAAAAAGGAGGCAACTTTTCCTATAGCACTAAATCACCAGAATAATATGAAACACTGAAATGCACCCTATTGAGAATTTTAGAGTAGTTTGCAGGACAGTTTTCGAAATAACAGGTCTGTATTTTTTAAAATGTCAGACAAGGGAATATGGAAAAGCTGTTTTAGATTAAGTAGACAAGACAGAATAACTGAAGGTAACACAGGGTCTGGAATTTTCTCTGGGTATAAAGGGGACTACTGTGACAACTGGCAAAATCTGGGTAAGTTCCGTAGATAACTTCATGATATCAATGTCTGTTTCCTGATTTTGACAATTATACAGAAGTTACGTAAGCGATGTCCTGGTTTTAGGAACCACATGCTATATCATTTAGGGGTAAAGGAACATCATGTTTGCAACTTACCCTCAAAGGGTTTAGGGGGAGAAAAAAAAGAAGGAAAAGAAGGAAAAGAATAAGGCAAATGTTGTAACATGTTCACATTTGTGCAATCTGGGTGACACCATAGGAAATTTTATACTCTTTTTGTCATTTCTTAGTAAGTCTGCAATTATGTCAAAATAACATAAAAGAAAAAAAAGAGCCACCAGTTTGTTCATTAAATAAACAAATAGATAAAAATCCATCCAGAGTCTGCAATAGGAAAGGTATTCAATAAACATTAATTGAGAGAATAAATGAAGCTGTTAGGATTTCTTCCGCTATAAACAGGACCAGTGGCACCTGGCCCTGCCATCCTTCTGGGTTAATGGAAGGGAATGGACGAGCTCATTCCCATAGCTCTTCTCTAACCCACTGCAAGTGAAGTACATGTCCAATTCATATGGTCCCCAGAAGTCTGTTGAGAAATTGCAGCCTCCCTTGGAGAGGGTAGCAAAAATCTAGACTAAGGGTATTCCATAGAACACCAGCTCAGCAAAAAGCAAATTAGGGACATGTGAAAAGAGAATTCCAGAGGTCAAATAACTGGGAAGCACATTTCAACAGGAAAAGATGCCTTGCATGTGCCGGGACTCCCTGGAAAGCATCAGTAAAGGGACAGAGCATGACAAAGTTTGTGATGGGGCACCAGGAGGGAACACACCTTGGGAAATGCCAGTCTAGCTGCTTCTGTCGGCACAGCCTCGCCAGCTTCTACCCCCTTTTGAGGCACAGATGCAAGAGGGGCCAAAGCAAACAGACACTTTTAAATTAGAAGGACAAAATGAAATGACTGGCTGGATAAGGCATGACACCAAACAGCCTCTGAGATTTGGTCTGTCGCATAATCAAACACAGAACAGGGTCACGGGAGACAAGCATCTCCTTGGTGGGAAGTGAGGCCCACAGAGGGGGAGATAGGACCAGAATCACGGGACCCAGTAAAGGGCCCTTTCTATATATCGACTATCTCTGAGCTCCTTGACTGAGGTCTTGACAAGATCAAGTCCAGGGGAACAGAACTCTGTCACAGGATGGGCACAGGTGTGCTCTCTGACCACTCTCTAAAGACTTTCCTGATGCTGGGCAGTGGGAACACAGAGGTACCCAGAGAGCCCTCCCCTTGGAGTTCCTTGGTGGTGGCAGGCAAGTCTTAGATCAAGTGGAGGACAGCTCACACAGGGACAGGTGTGTGGCCAGAAGTGTTCCCAGGAATGAGCCATATAGGTAGGACTGGGAGACGGTGAGAGCCCACAGGAGCACCGGAGGGGCAGGATGGAGGGATCAGCCTGGCACAGTGTCAACCCAGACCTGTTTCGGAAGGGGTGAGCTGGCCTATGCAGCAGACCCAGGGTGAACTGGTAGTGAATGGCAGGCTTTAAAATCAGAGTCACCAGGCCCTGGGTGGTGGGGGACCTCAAAGGCTGGGCCAGAAGTCATGAAGGAGAGTGGCTGGATCACAACATAGGGCCCTTGCAGATCATGTCAATCCAAAACCTGGGAAGGTTGCTTTTTATTGAAACAGTATCTTTGCAGATGTAATTAGTTAAGATGAGATCAGACTGGTCCCCTCATTAGAAGAGAAAAATGAGTCACAGACACTGATACGCAAAGGAAGACAGCTACATGGAGACAAGAGACAGTGTGGAGTGACACAGTCACAAGCCAAGGAAGCTCAGAGCTGCCAGGAGATGAAGAGGCAAGATCCTTCATCAGGGAATGTGGCCGTGGTGGCACTGATGGCCTCCGGAACTGTAAAACAGAACAATTCTGTTGCTACAGTCCCCAGTGCGTGGTGCTTAGTGACCACAGCTACGAGAAACTAGGACACATGGGCAGGTGTGTGTCTCAGAGCATGCCCTCCTGTCAGCATTTGGGGGAAGGTGCCGGGGACAAGGGAGTGGCACCACAAGCTTGGGGAGTAGGGAGGGGACAGTGAGTCAACCGGAACCCATCCAGGCTTGTTACACGGGAAGCGGGCGGATAGTGTAGGATCCCTGCAGAAGCAGTGGAGACAGGCTGAGGAAAGGGGCAGGGTCCCAGCCACTCACCTGGACACTGGGCCCTGAGCGCTGATGAGCTGAGTCTGCACAAACCCAACCTGGCCTGAGGCCATGTGTCGGCCCACACACCAGGGCAGGCCAGGCACCTGGGCTCCGAGGATCTGGATGAGGTCACCGCCTTGAAAGGTCATCTCTTCAGGCCCTGAGCCCTGGCAGTCTGCCACTGCCGAGGCCAGGCCCATAGCTGCAGAAAAGAGGCCGCATGGTCAGTGCAGGGGAGGCCAGGGTAGGGGCCAGGGAATTCGTCTTGTGCCTATGAGGAGGTTTGCAGGGAAGCTTGTTCCCTGCACGTGTGAGGCCGGACAGCTACATGATCCTCGGGGGGGGCGTTTGTGTCCCTACACGGAAGATGAAAAGCTGGGGGCAGAGACATTGATTAACTCAGCCTCAGTCCTCCGTCCACAAGGCCCCAGCCCTTTCCTCACGCAGCAATGGTCACAAGTCCTGCCTATTTCCTCCCTCCCTCCCCCAGGCTTCATGTCCACCTCCCAGGTACACCAGGCCATCCAAATGTCAGGCACAGCTTGGGGCAGAGTAAGAAGCCGGACCTGGCATCCAAGCCAAAGGGCTGCTGGCAGCGCCAGCTTCTCTCAAAGAAGAGCTGTGGCCAGACAAGCTTGGGCGGCAGGTCCTGCCTTACTGCAGGTGGCAAATCCAGTCAGAGCCAGCCTGCCCAGGTCCAGGCCTCCAAGGTGCCTAACACGGTGCCAGGCAGAGAGAGGAGCCCCAGGCCGTCCTGTCAGATTGTCTGCCAAGTTACACTCAGCAATCTGGGGACAGGGACCGGGCCACGGGGCTGCACTGCTGGTCTGCCCACCTGGTAGAGCTTGCTCACCACCTTGCAGATGGGAGGGTGTTTAGGGCAAGCTCAGAAACCTCCTAGATGTTGGGGCTGCCCCCTTGTCATGCCCCCGCACCTGGGGAAGAGAGGCCTGTGGAAGCACTCACCCATCAGCGGGGTGTTGAGGGACACTCGTTCACCCACAGAGTCATCGACGGGGTCCCAGGGGACCCTGAGAGCCCACCTGGAGCCAGAAGAGGGAGGTCTTTGCTGCAGGATTTCAGATTTGGGGCAAATACATTCTGTGCAGAGACTGGACAAGTCAGCTGTCCCCCAGGACCCCAAATGGACCCCATTCCTCCCCCAACACATACACACACCCACACACATACGCACAGCCTCCAGGGAGCCCCACACCCCTGCCCCCCTGCCTAGGTGCCTCGTCCTAGGGAACAGCACACCCCTGTTAACTGGAAGCCCTGCAGACCTCCCAAACATCTTCCCCGTCGCTTGCCTCAAGGAAGCTCAGTACGGTGTGGGGTGCGGGAGGACCCAAGCCCGGTGACACAGAGGCCTGGATTCAAATCTTGGCTTTACTGTGACCTTGCCAAATAACCTGGACAAATTGCTCCCCTTTCTGGGCCTCAGTTCCTCTGGCTAGAATGGAGCTGGACTAGATAATTGGCAGTCCCTCCTGCCCAGATGGCATAACAACATGCCCCGTGTGCCTGTGGGGACGACGCTGGCAATAGCACACAGGCAGGGTTCTTGGGAGAAACTCCTCTCGGGTCTCAGTAAGAGAAGCAGAGCTACAACCTGTTACTTCACAGACACTGCAAGTCAGGAGACTGAGTCTCTCTCTTTGCTTTGGCTGCCAGGAAGCTCCAAGCCAAGTTTAGGCCCCACCTTCAGCAAATGAACATGTCACCTGTCCTGACATCCACTGGTTCTACCTGCCTTTGGTTTGATGTGTACAGGGTTCTGTCTGCCTCCTCACTGTGGGTACTCATGGATGTAACCCCTTCAAAAACTCTTCAGAACGAGTTCCATGCTGCACCCTCCTCCACTACCTAACTCCAGGACGGCCCTGCCCTGTGACCTCATTGGCCTGTCATGCAGGGCCCCCACACACACAGCAGGCAAGAGGCAGAGGAGCAAAGTCGGTACCTACTGATGAAATGGGATCAGAGGCTCCAGGGGCACCGCTGCTAACTCCTCAGAGGTCATGCTGGGGCTCACCAAAGGACCTGCTTCTGGGGCCACCTCTCCTTGGGAACCCCCTGAAGCTCGCCTGAAGGGCTGGGGGCCTCTCCCTGCACCCTGAGGGCCAGTTGTCACTCTCACATGGTGGTCAGGACACAATACAAAGAAGGGCCCTTCAATGGGACAGAGGCAGTCATTCAGGGTGGGTTGCCCAAGGGAAGCCCACCTGTGCGAGATCCCCACCCCAGTTTCTACGTCCATAGAAAGGGTGGCCCGTCCAGCCAGGCAGGACCACCACCCACCCCTGCTGGGTTGCCCAAGGGAAGCCCACCTGTGCGAGATCCCCACCCCAGTTTCTACATCCATAGAAAGGGTGGCCTGTCCAGCCAGGCAGGACCACCACCCACCCCTGCTGGGTTGCCCAAGGGAAGCCCACCTGTGCGAGATCCCCACCCCAGTTTCTACATCCATAGAAAGGGTGGCCTGTCCAGCCAGGCAGGACCACCACCCACCCCTGCTGGGTTGCCCAAGGGAAGCCCACCTGTGCGAGATCCCCACCCCAGTTTCTACATCCATAGAAAGGGTGGCCTGTCCAGCCAGGCAGGACCACCACCCACCCCTGCTGGGTTGCCCAAGGGAAGCCCACCTGTGCGAGATCCCCGCCCCAGTTTCTACGTCCATAGAAAGGGTGGCCTGTCCAGCCAGGCAGGACCACCACCCACCCCTGCTGGGTTGCCCAAGGGAAGCCCACCTGTGCGAGATCCCTGCCCCAGTTTCTACGTCCATAGAAAGGGTGGCCTGTCCAGCCAGGCAGGACCACCACCCACCCCTGCTGGGTTGCCCAAGGGAAGCCCACCTGTGCGAGATCCCCGCCCCAGTTTCTACGTCCATAGAAAGGGTGGCCTGTCCAGCCAGGCAGGACCACCACCCACCCCTGCTGGGTTGCCCAAGGGAAGCCCACCTGTGCGAGATCCCTGCCCCAGTTTCTACGTCCATAGAAAGGGTGGCCTGTCCAGCCAGGCAGGACCACCACCCACCCCTGCTGGGTTGCCCAAGGGAAGCCCACCTGTGCGAGATCCCTGCCCCAGTTTCTACGTCCATAGAAAGGGTGGCCTGTCCAGCCAGGCAGGACCACCACCCACCCCTGCTGGGTTGCCCAAGGGAAGCCCACCTGTGCGAGATCCCCGCCCCAGTTTCTACGTCCATAGAAAGGGTGGCCTGTCCAGCTAGGCAGGACCACCACCCACCCCTGCTGGGTTGCCCAAGGGAAGCCCACCTGTGCGAGATCCCTGCCCCAGGTTCTACGTCCATAGAAACACAAAGGGGCCCAGACTGGATGGCTGGGAACTGGAGTGGGGCCCTGCTCTGCCCTGATGTGCTTGGCCTCGGACTCTGCCTCTGGGCCTAGTTTCCCTATCTGTGCTTTGTGGGATCAAATGTGGGGTCTCCAGGACCCTTCCTCTTCGACTGCCACCAGCGAGTCCAGTCACAGCTGGGTAGATCCCCACGGCCCATGGGTCTCCCCCTCCCTTCGCGTGAGCTCCACTTTTCCATCCATGGCCAGGGTGGAAAGACAGCTGTCTGTTCCCTGTCAGCGGTGAGGCCAATGCCACAGCCAAGTTGGGCATTCAGGGTGGGGGTGGCACAAGCCTCTTCTGCTGCTTCCCAGAGGCTTTTGTGTCTTTGGGGGCTGACCAGGGTCTCTCAGTGACTAGGGTAACTGCGGTCAGGACACCCAAGCACAGTCCCTAACGAAGGGTGCCGTCACCATGCACAGCCCTCACCTTCTTGCACGAGCAGGCTCTCGTGGGTCAACTTCAAGGCATCTTCATCCACGTGGACGCAGATGGCTGTCTCCTCTTCCTCACTGGGTGAGAGCAGCCAGAAGTTCTGGTCCATGAGCAGGTTTTCCAGGCAGTGGTGTGTGAAGCCTGCAAGGCCAGGCCCAGTCACCAGTGGGCTCCGGGGAGCAGGGAAGCCTGGTGGCCTTTGTGTTGGCCAAACCTGCACTGAGCAGGCCCATGGAGACCCTCAGCCTTGTCCTTAGGGAACTCAGGGTGCTGGGCCCGACCCAGTCAGCTGCAGTCTGACTGACTGGGCTCCAGAGGTCAAGCCTTGCCCCATCCCCTGCAGCTGTGACCATGATCAAGTTATGTGACATCCCTGTGCCTTCACATGGGTCCCTACAGATACTGTGAGTCTGCAGTGCCCCGTGGGCCATCAGGGGCTGGCTGAAAACTTGTCTGTAAGAGCCCAGACTGTGTTAGCAGCTAGTGAGAGCCGTGTCCACTTCTGTGGAGCAAAGCTTCATCTCTGGGACATCGTGAGCCTTTGTTAGCCATTGCCTGACCAGCAGGCCATCTGTCTACCCTCTGTTTTTTTTTTTTTCTTTTTTGAGACAGAAGCTCAAGCTGTTCCCCTGGGTAGAGTGCCGTGGCATCACAGCTCATAGCAACCTCCAACTCCTGGGGTCAAGTGAGTCTCCTGCCTCAGCCTCCCAAGTAGCTGGGACTACAGGCACCTGCCACAACGCCCGGCTATTTTTTGGGTTGCAGCCGTCATTGTTGTTTGGCGGGCCTGGGCTGGATTCGAACCTACCAGCTTAGGTATATGTGGCTGGTGCCTTAGCCGCTTGAGCCACAGGCGCCGAGCCAGCTGCCCTGTTTTTAAGGCAAAGGCAGACCAGGAGAGAAGCCTGCCTCTACTTGGTGTGAAATGGACACCTAGGGTGGGACAGGAAAGGCTGCTGTCTTCTCGATGCCCTGACCTAAGCCTGGAGCAGAGGGCCAGAGGAGCAGGGAGCCCGGGATGATCTCCCTCCTCTAGAAACCTATCTAGGACATTGCACATGCAGGGGTGAGGTAGCCCTGCCCAGAAGTACTTGGGAAACTGCTACTACGGTTCTACCCCAGCTTTCCCAGTCCTCAAATGGAGGAGATTCTCAGGCAGGTGAATGCCTCTGAACAGGACACAAAGTTTTAGAAAGAAGGCGTAAGGAGCAGGCCCGGGGAGGGGGGCGGGGGGCTCCTGCCTCTGATCCTCGCACTCTGGGAGGCCGAGAAGGGAGGATCGCTTGAGCTCAGGAATTTACGACCAGCCTGAGCAAGAGTGAGACCCCATCTCTACTAAAAACAGAAAAAAACTAGCTGGGCATTGTGGCAGGCACCTGTAGTCCCAGCTACTTGAGAGGCTGAGCCAGGAGGATTAATTGAGCCCTGGAGTTCGAAGTTGCTGTGAGCTAGGCCATCAGAGCTAGCTTTCCTCAAGTTCTACTGAAGTGAAATCACAGGGGACAGCGAGTGTAGGAAACTGGAAACTCATCTGAAATCATTCTCACAACTAAGACCTGCATCCATCCATGGCTCCCGCGCTCCTCCCAAACAGAAGGTGAGCATGTGGAACTGGCATGTTTGTAGGAGAAGCCCTTGTGAAGTGACCTATTCTAAAGCACCGATTTGACACATAAAGTGTGTGGTGTGCAACCAGTGTCCTCCTAGGGGAGTCCCGTAATCCATCATGGGAGGGTCACCTCTTTACCAAGAGCGTGGTAGGTGGAGAACTTCCAGATTTCTTCAAAAGTCTTAAACATTACCACAATCCGATCCTGGTCGCTGTGGATAGACAACAGCCTTGCTGACAATTCCTTAAGAGAAAGAAATAGGAGTTAGAGACCTTCCCAGGGGCTTCAGGGAAGCTCCTGAGGGTCAGTGGATAGGAGCTACGCAAGAGAAAGTCGGCAAAAGTGGCCCTGGCAGGGGACAGCACGCACAGAGTGGATCCCTTTACAGCTCATGTCAGCTCCTCCCTTGATCTTAAGCCTGCTGTGGCTCCCCAGCGCCTGTGGGACAAAACCTGCCATGGTCTCCACACCCTGGTCCCACATGCTCTATGCATCCTCTGACAACCCCACCTGTCTTAGCCAACACACACACACACATATGCATATGCACACATGCACACACGCCCACGCAGGCACACACACCCACGCACACACGTGCACACACGCACGCACAGGCACACGCACACACTCACATACGCACACACAGGCACACACGCATGCACAGGCACACACGCACGCACACGCACACACACACACATGCACACACACGCACACACACACATACACGCACACACATGCATGCATACACAGCCCCAGCTTCTCCCGTCACGTTCCGTCTGCTGAGGCTTCGCTGTCAGTCCTGGTGACCTGACCTCGCCTCCCTGCCCCATGGCCCCCTATAGCACCCCCTCTGCCCTTAGCTCCATTGACTGGCAGTGATGGGGCATTCAAAGCAGCACCAGCTAACATGGGAGGAGTACAGTTAGTGACGCATGTGGCTGGGGCTACCGATGAGAAACCAGACCTGATCCATAGCCGAGAGAAGTAGCTCAGTCAGGATTCACACCCAGAGCCAGCCCCCTACCATGCCACCCTGTGAGTGCCCGGTGCTTGTTAGTCACGCAGTCCTCACGGCAGGTCCCAGGCGTATAGCCCCAGGGTTCCCTGGGTGCTGCTGAGGAAGCCAGGTGCACAGAAAGCCAGTGTCCTGTCCACCAGCTGATCCAAAGTGCCCCCCACCCCGCTCCAGTGCCCTTCATGCCATCCTCCCCAGGACATTGCTTTGTGCAGAGGACAACAGGGGATGGCTCCGTCACAACTGCAAAAATAATATCCACTTCCCACCGAGTCTCTGTCAAAGAGGCTTTGAAAACCCTCGCAGGTGGAGGGGGCAAGGAGAAAGGGACAATGCATGGTCCACCTGAGCTGGGTGGAGAACATCCACAGCATCCCACGAGGCAAACTGGTGGGGCAGCCTCCTTCTTTCATCCATTCTGATGCCCCCATCTTTGCCCCCAAGGACCCGCGTCACAGCCCTCCCCTCCAAGGCTACTGTACTCCCCAAGTGGCCCTGTTCCTCTGCCTCCTCTCTGGTCCTCAGGCACCAACACCCTCACCCCAGCTCCTTGCAGTACCACCCCACCTTCACAGGGCCAGACTCACTCCCAGCGCGCGCGCCACCTCTCTGCTATCGCTCTCCAGTAGTCGGAGCCGGCCCCGCAGGGCCTGCTGCAGGTCAGGGTCTGGCAGCCCACTCTTCTTCCGCACAGCCAGAAGCTGCAAGGTCAGGTCTGGAAGGGGAAGATGGAGGGGTGTGGTTAGCCTGGCCTCAGATTCGGTAGGGCGCCAGACCTGCCCTGCAGCCTCCAATTCCCAGACCTACAGCCAGAGGCCTGGGCTGTGGGCTCATGCAGAGCCCTAGAGATATGGCCTGAAATCTCATCCATGTCCCACACTACTTGTGATAACCCGGACCCACCACTTAGCTCCCCAGCCTCAGTTTCCCTAGCTGTGAGTATGTGTGCTATAGAAAGATGACCAGAAGGGACTCATGTCTCCCCAGGGCAGGCTGGCATAGAGGAGCCATTCTGCATTATGGTCCCCTGCTCCAGATGGTCACTGCATCAAAACCTCTGGTGCAGAGACTGGACACTTAACAAGTACCTCCCTCATCCCATGGTAATTTCTGGGGCATCCCAGAAATCTCCATTCTACCTTCTTAACCAGCCCCTCCTTTCTTCCCCATCTCTCAAAAGGCCCCCCCTCTATCACACAGCACATCCGCCTACCTGTGAATCCCACCAGCTCTGCTCTCAACCCAGCCCCTACCCTCTTCATGGCCAGGCCCAGCAGATCTGATCTGGGCAGCTGTCTGAACCTGGGCTTCCTGTGGTCAGACCTCTGGTCTACGCAGAGCATGAGGGCCCCTCCCACCTTGCAGCGCTAGCAGGTCTTGGCCCTCCCAGGAGGCACTGTCCAGCAGAACTGTCTGCAGGGATGGACACAGGCTCTGTCTGCACCATCCCATGCAGTGGCCACCACCCGCATGGGACTGCAGAGCTCTTCAGGGCCACCTCCCTTGTCACCAGTCTGAGGCCGGTGATTTCCTGCCAAAATCTGGGCTCCAGGACTGTGACCCCACCTGTCCTGGGCACTATCTAGTCCCAGGGCCTGGAAATGTGGAAAAATGAGCTTTCCTGTTCCTCGAGGTCAGGACTCAGCCGCAGACCTCTGGCAGAGGCACTACCTGGGCTGCCAGCTCTCTACAGGAGAGAACAAGAGAGGGGAAGGGGAGAAGGGGCCAGTGAGACAGGCAGAGAGAGAAAGAGAGACACAGAGAGACCCCCGTGCCCTTGGATAGGTGGGAGCACCTGCTTCAGGCCTCTCTGGCTCTGGGACTAGGGGCTCTGAAGTAAACGCTCCACCCCTGTGGGCAAGGCCAGTGGCCAAGCAGCACAGACACTTCTAGAATCTGGACTCCACTCGCCCAGGAGGAAGCAGCCACCCAACATTTCACAACCAGCTCTGAGCTGGGACGACTCTGTTCCTACTCTAGCAGAAGGGCGGTGTTGTACTTTCACACAAAATCATCCATCCCGTTGCCTGACCTGGGATTCTACACACCCCTAGTGACCCCACGCAGTGCTGATCACATGAAAAGAAAGTCAGAGGACAGGCAGGGGGTCGGAGCCAAGGTCAAGGATCGGCATGGGACACCAGGGTCTCTCTGCCCCTGCAGGGTAAGGGGCATCTCCACCTGCTGAGTCCGGAGCTTCCTGGACCCCGCTTGCATGCACTGATCCCACCATCCCACCCATCCTTGGAGATAGCCCCCCTAAAGCCTGTGCCCAGAGGCCTCACTGGAAGGCCTCACCCTCCCCTGTACTCCGTAGCAGGGGAAGCACTCCCATCTACCACTTCTCACGTCCCTACCGAGTGTCGCCCACGGGGCTTCTAGGAGTGTATCCCCCACTTGGGCAGATGTAGAGTCTCAGGGACCCCAGATGGAAATTTAGAGTCCCAGGCCCTGCCTCAGTCCCACTGAATCAGAGCCTCTGAGCACAGGGCCTAGGCATCTGCATTTATCAAGCCTCCCCCCCGCCCCATGATTTTAAGGTGGGAAGTCTGGGGTTATTTTGGGGAGCCCCGGGTCAGACACTACAGAGTGCCCAGGTCTGAACCTGAGCACAGTGTGGGCCAAGGATATTTACCTGTGGGATATGCTCCTGTCTGGCCAGGGGGGCTCCCAGCGACACCCAGAGGAGGAATCTCATCTGCAACACAGCAGGTTCCTGAGAATAGGGGAGAACAAGCTATGCTAAGCTCCCCTGCAGGTGCCAAACACCTCAGGTCTTCAAGAAAAGGGATGTCTGTTCCACACAAGCTGCCTCTGCCATTAGCTCCATCCTCCAGGTTCACACGGCCCAGCGCCCACGGGAGCATCACTTCCCTGCAGGGCACAGTAGCCTGCCCCAGACTCAGGGGCTTAAGCAACACAAACAGACCATCTTGTAGCTGTGGCGTCCAGATGGGTCTCACAGAGTAAGGTGAAGGTGTCACAGGCTGGTTCCTTCTGGAGGGTTCAAGAGGCTCAGGGGATCCTTGTCACGACTCCCCCCTTTGCTGTGGCATCTCCTCTGGCTCTCGCTCCCTCTCACTAAGGCCCTGCAATTCAGACCATCCAGGGGCATCTCCCCATGGCAAGATTCTTAATCCCATCTGCAAAATCTGTCTTGCCAGATGAGGAGCAGATGCGTGGAGTCCGGGGCTAAGGACATGGACATGTTTGGAGGCTGCTATTTTGCCAACCACAGATTGGCTCAGCCTCACCACCCACGCGTGTGGGAGGCGGGATGTCAGCCCCCACTGGTTGCTCAGTTCTCCGCTGGTCAGCACCCGCTCTGGCCCCAGCTCCCAGCCCCTCAGGGTCTGCAGAACTTCACGGCAGCCAGGTATCTTGCATCACAATGGCGCTCATTTCACATCAGCATGTGCTGACCCCGGCCTGTGCGGTCTGGTCACCCCATGTGTCAGGGCCTATTCAGGAACTCACTTCTTCTGTTTCCCTTATCCAAGCCCAGTAGCCAGAAACATCTGCCAGATCCAAAGAAGTGCATGGCGTTCAGATCTTGGCTTCTAAACCCCACCCTTCAATTCAGGAGCCAGGGCTGCTTAGAGAAAAAACAGATCCCAGGGCTAGAACGGAGAATGAGCCTAGAGCATCGTGGGTCCCAGGAAGTAAGGATGTGTTCACAGAGGGTTGGAGATACCTCAAAAGCCCAAATCTGGGGCTATTCAAGCAACAAAATAATGACCTTTAGAGTCCAGAGACTAAATTAAAGATGTATGAGCCTGCAGTAAAATAAATATGTGGATGGCTGGGGAGAGGGACCCACTCTTCCTTATTGTTGAACACCAGCTCGTGACTGCAGAAGGGTGATGTGTTGGACGGTCATTCTACTCATTACTATTTTAGCCATGAGCAGTGTGGGTGACAACACCGGTTCTTTACGAGGTGATGGGGTGCAGGATATTCAGTCTTCCCCACTAGGAAGAATAACCACTGTGGCTGGAGAGAACTCACAGACACTCTCTCATTAAGGAATGAAAATGACCACTCCCTGTCCTTTTCGACATGATTTGCACACAGTGGGCCTCCTGACACGCTGTACTGAGAGGGACACATTACTTCTGTGGATTCTTACCCCAAATCCTTGGAGTCTGTATCATGAAGAACTATATTCTTCAAAATAACCACTTCTGGATTAAATGGCACCACAGAGAGGTGGCGACAGAACGTAAGGCGTGACCAAGACTTTTTTGTCATAAAGGACGGCATTGGGACAGTCAGATGTGAATGAGGTCTGTAGTTAGGTAACAGCATTATTAAAAACCAGGAAATTAACGTTGAAATAATTGCACTGTGGTTACGCAAGGGGATGTCCTGGTTTTAAGAAGTATGGGCGCCTTAGGGAAAGAAGGGCACCGAATCTGTGTTTTACTCCCAAACTGTCAGAAAAAAATAAACTAGGGGGGTGGGGAGCAAAAGCAGCAAAATATGAACATTCTCAGAATCTGGAATCTGGGTGAGGGTGAATGGGAATTATTTGTACTATTTCTTGCAACTGTCGCTGTCAGCCAGAATTGCCTGGAGAAGCCTAGGGGCTCAAGTGGCGCATGCAGAAATGGTGCCCAGGGAGCCTCCTCTGAAAGGAGAAGTTCGTGGCCCTGTCGTCTGGGCCCACAGATTCATTTTGACGCGATGCCAGTGTGCTCTGCGGAGCCTCTCAGGAGGAACACCCAGCAATGCAGCCAAAAGCTTCCAGTTCCTGCCACTGCAGGGGCAGCCCCAGTCCTCTTCCCTGACGCTCGCAGATTCCCCTTGCTGGGCTCTGCCGGGGTAGGGGTAGGGAGTCATCTAGCCTCCTCTATCCCAACTTCCTGCCCAGTGTGCTATGGAGGGAGCCAGGTTCTGTGGCCTCAGTTGGTCCCCCTGAACCAGGCCGCACCCCATACCTCTGAGCTCTCCCTTCCTAGCCGGAGTTGCCTGCAGGACCACTTCCCCTGTGAATCAGCACCTGAGGGAGCACCCTGCCCCTTCCAGGCTGTCCACACACAGAAGAAGAGGTACAAATACTCCATGTGCCGCCATCTCTCACGTCAGGCCCTGAAGCAGGCATCCAGATAGGACTTTCTGACTCCCTTCTCCCAACATGTCATTCATGCACCCAGCACTTACATAGTGATGGGGCATCTGCCATGTGCCAAGCTCTGGAGACCCAAGACAGTGGGCAGCTAAGTAGGTGACCAGGCCAAGGTCAGACATGGCGAGGAAGAAGCCAGAAGCTTGGAAAGGACAGGGTCTCAGTGTCTCTGGCAGGGCAGTAGCGGGCTGGACCTTGGTCTTCCCCCTCCTTCCCTCCTCTCTCTCAGGTCCCCAAGTGGTGGGGAGAGGGATCCTGGAGGTCACCTAGGCCACCCCCCAGGGTTTCCAAGTGGCGAAACTGAAGCCTAAGTTAATCAGTGGCCCCATAATAATCAGGATTAGAACCAAGTCTCCTGTGGGCCAGCTCATCTTTGTCCCCTGAGACTGGTCATGTGGAAGATGTCCCTGCCCAGGGCCTCAGGAGATTGGGCGCTTGTCCCTGCTCAGCCACTAGCCACTATGTTGCCTGGCCCAGCCATTCCCCTCTCTGAGCCTTGGTTTGCCTCTTGGAGACTGAGGGACACTCATCCTGTGTAATCCCAAGTTCCATGAGGACAAAACAGGACTGGAATGCAAAGGCCAAGCCCAGGGGAAGTGTTTCTAGAATAGTCTCTGAGTGCACAGGTGGCTTTCAGGCCTGTTCTCTGCTCTGTGCGCCAGTTTTGCTATCACTAACGTGCCCCTGGAAAAACACGAGCTGAGATCTTGTCTGGCAAATGACTCACTGGGCTCAGTAGTTCTCTGAACAGTCGCTGAGGGAGGAAACGAGAAGTGCCACACAGCAGACCCCAGCTCCCAGCCACAGGCAGGTGGGAGTTTCTCAGGGCAGATGGGGGCCGACGGGGTGGGGGCCAGATGCACTTACCACCTCTGACAGTAGCCGTGGCCTCCTCAGGCCCCGCTCGCTCCTGGCCGGCGGGTGAGCTGATGGCCACAGTCTGGCCCTCGTCCCTGCTTCTGCTGCCTCCTGAGGACCCTGCAAGCTCCCTGCCCATTGGGGTCGGCTCCTCAGTGGTCACCTCAGCAGTGTCCTCCATGACCTGCAGTGGCCTCAGCACTGAGGGCCCAGCATGCCTGGGTGCCTCTGTGGAGACAGGAGAGGGTAGAGGTCAGCAGGGATGGCCTCTCCAGGAGACAGGCTGCAAGGAGCAGCAGGGATGCTATGGCCAGCGTCGGGGGTCAGGAGGAGAGTATGCCAGAGTGCCTGATGCCTTTGAAACCCAGCAGTGGCCCTCAGGCACGGCAGGTGACCATGGCCTGGTGGCACAGGGTATGTGTGGTCTGGCCCACCCACCTCTGCGTCCTCTCATTCTCTCAAGTTTGTTGTGCTTTTTTCTACCATGGGGGCTTTGCACAGGCTCTTCCTGCTGCCTAGACAGCCCTTCCTCTTCTTGAGAGAGGAGCCACTGGCCTCTCCTCTAGAGCTGGACACCATGGGGCCGTCAAACACTGACAGACCATGCTCCTGGGATTAGTGCTTTCCTGCCCATCAGATGACACAGAAGGACACAGAAGTCCCCTTTCAGGCATTGGACACTGATCCAGGTGGAGGGCCAATGAGGCCAGCCTGGGCCAGAGCTAAGGCATACACGGGATGGACCCCTAGCTGGGGCCACACCACAGGATCAGCCATGGCTCCCTCAGCATCTGCCTCAGGGACAGAGGGGATAATGAGAGCCTTGCCTGCTTGGGGAGCAGCTTGGCAAGTGTGTAGGCAGGCACGCCCCAGCAGGGAGGCCACGCTCATTTCAGGCCTGACAGTTTGCTGATCATGTGCTGGGAAGGTTCCACCCTGCCTGTGGAGGAGCTGGCAGGAGTTCCCTCTGCAGAGTACACAGAGAAATGAAGCAGTGGACAAAAATACAAGTCTAAGGCTGGGCACCGCGGCTCACACCTATAATCCTAGCACGTTGGGAGGCCGAGATTAGTGGATTGTGTGAGCTCAGGAGTTCGAGACCAGCCTGAGCAAAAGCAAGGCCTCATCTCTAAAAATAGCTGGGCATTGTGGCAGATGCCTATAGTCCCAGCAACTTGGGAGGCTGAGGCAAGAGAATCCCTTGA
Organism: Nycticebus coucang; assembly: GCF_027406575.1. Classification (NCBI taxonomy): domain Eukaryota; kingdom Metazoa; phylum Chordata; class Mammalia; order Primates; family Lorisidae; genus Nycticebus; species Nycticebus coucang. The sequence continues at coordinate 85,841,809 of NC_069796.1, forward strand.
GCCCAAGAGCTTGAGGTTGCTCTGAGCTATGACGTCGCTGCACTCAACTGAGGGAAACATAGTGAGACTCTGTCTCAAAAAAAAAAAAAAAAAAAAAATACTAGTCTGGCCTCCTGCCCTTCTCTTGGTGGACCCTGGGGAGCAGGCCACCAAGCGGCAGGCCCAGAGGTGGCTGGTCTAGCAGTGCCAGCCTCACAGCCCAAATGTGCCCACCAAGCCACGGCTAGCGAGCCGCAGGCTGCCCCAGTGACCCGACAACTCCCGGGCCCTGGCCTATCTTCCACCTGTGCCCTGGTCTCTGGGCAGGGAACATGCAGGGGACAGGAGTCAAACTGGGGTCAGAGTTGGGATCACAGGCCATAGGCTATGCCACAGGCCCCTTCCTGAAGCTGTGAAGGGGCCTCAGCAAGCCCCTCCCCCACCCATCTGATCCAACTATAACCTGACTGGTCAGGTTTGGCCAAATCCTTCCTGTCCCCCAGCCACCTGTGAGGGCAGGGACAGGGCCTGGGAGGGCAGCAAACCAGAGGGGTTCTCAGATCCCAAGGGGCACCCAGGGGACCCTGACACTCTTCAGGCAGCACTTCAGCCTCAAGGAGGAGGGTACAGGGCTGACCACACTCCCTTTTCCAGAGTCAGAGCACACACAGAATGGTAGATACTGGAACACAGTGTGGTCCTGGCACCCGGTATTGTGTGTGCCCACTGCTGGGCACTGGCCCACAGGTCAGGCTGTCTGCCCGCTCTCCCTGAAAGGCCCCTGGGATATCTCAGTAGAGTGCTAGACTCCACCCCCTCGATGGGCAAGGCTCCTGGTTTATGCGGTCTTAGCCCCCAACCCCTGGCCCTAGGCCCCCTCTCTGCTCCTTCGTTCTTCAAGGACTAGGTATTAAGTGTCCACCTACTGGAGCAGGCACCCCAATAGCGGGCATCTTCCCACACCCCCCACCAGCAGGTGCCCCTGGTACCTTCCTCCCCCACCCCCCACACACCTCCTCCAGGTCAGGAACAGGCACATGACAGGCAAAATCCAGGGTGGGCACAGGGCTGGAGCTCAGGGCCTGTTTCCTGAGAAAAGGGAAGGCTCCCAGGCTCAGGGAGTTTCCCACCTGCTGGGCCAAAGCCCCATGAGGAAGTGAGCTGGGTCTCCGCAGAGCTCCCCCTGCCACTTCAGCAGACAGCCTCTCTGGTCCTTACAGCCTCCCAGCTCACAACATGGTGGGTGTGGAGACCCCACCACATGGGTGTCTGGGGCGCCCCGGGGCCAGCTTGCCCAGTTAGGGGGACCGCCAGCAACCTGTGGGGACCTTTCTCCATCAGTCTTATCTTCTTGCTTAGTTTCTCATTGGATGGGCCCCTGGGTGACCTCCTGGGTGGGGCAGCCACAGGCTCCCTTGGAAAGGAAGTTGGGCATCAGAACATCCAGGAGGCTGGCTGATGAAGTGGATGGGGCACCTGGTGTTTAATGTGGGCTGGAGGAAGGGAAACAGCTCTGACCTACCCCAAGTAGGTTTGGAGAGGTCTGGCCAGAGCTTCTTCAGGCTTGTACTGAGCAGATGCTCTGAGAGACCGTGGAGACCTTGCCCATGTCACAAAAGCACCTTGGAAGAGATGTCGCCTCACATCCTGGGGTGAGAACTGCCCACTCCGAAAAGTCATGCCCACTAGGGATCTCAGATGGGAACATCTTTGGAAATAGAGTCTCTGCAGATGAAGTGGCCTTCAGTGAAGATGAGGTCCCAGTGGACTGGAGCAGGCCCTGAGTCTAGTGTCTGGTATCCTTGTAAGAGATAGGGGACCCAGGCACACAGAGGAGACAGCAAGGGCTGGCCACATGACCACAGGGGCAGAAACACCACACACCACAGGCAAAGGATGCCTGGGACACCAGGAGTTGGGGGGACAAGGAGGAGCCCCTCCAGAGAGGGCCTCAGCATGGCCACCACACCATGGCCTCTGACTTCTGGCCTCCAGGACTGTGAGAGAATGAATTTCTGCTGGTAAGCCCCCTGACCAGGGATACTTTGTTCTGGGAAATTACTACACCTGTGACCTCCTGTGCCTTGATTTCCTCTTCTGTGTAGTGGGGTTAATATTATCCATGTCTCTGAATTTTGGTGAGGATTAAATGTTGTCAGATGCATAAAAAGCTGGCCCAATGCACGGCATAGGAAGCCTTGTGGCCATCAACAATAGTGTTGACAGACACGTGATAACAGGCCCCTCTGAGGTGCTCACTAAGCAACCTCGGCAAACCTGGAGATGGCAGGTGCCACTGCACCCATTTCACAGAGGTGCATGCCCAGGGTCGCCCAGTCAAGGGCATAGGGGGTTATGAACCCAGATGCCTGCATCCAGCCCTCCTGCACGTGTCCTTGATCTGGACATGCCCAGCTCAGCCCAGCTCCTGCTGCAGCCACAAGTTCAGCTGCAGCTCCTGGGTCCTGGGGGCTGGGAGTTCACACCCCAAGCAACAGCAGCCTCCTGTGCCCACCTGTACCACCACATCACTCTGCCATTTCTCTCATCTGAGCCTCACTGGCAGCAAATGGTTGGAAACTGCTCCTCATAGATGACAATGTGCACCCCAGGCCTAGAGAGGGTCTTGTGGCGTGCCCAGGACCACGTGCCCAGGGACATCTGGAGTTGGAAGGCTGGGCCCAAATCCTCCCTTGGACTTTCTGGTTGGTGTCCCTCGTGGAATGGCTTGTCCCTTTGATGGATGGAAAGAGAACCAAGATGGAGATGCCTGCGACACCAGGGGAGGCTCAGAGGGGCCGTACCAGAGCTCATGGTCTGCTGAGGTGTCCTGAGCTAACCCAGGGCTAGGGTCACACCTGAGATGACCGCTGGAATGCCTAACTGCTGGGATCCCCGTGTCTCATCCAGACTCCGGGACACTCTCCTAAGGATCAGCTTGAGGGGGAGTGGGGTCCCAGAACAATGGTGCTTTGCCAATTCTGAAATCACCGTCTGTGAACTCTGCATGTGTGCCCCACAGCACCCAGGAGTTCTGAACGGGATCTGCTGAGAGTGCAAGTCCCCTCTCATGGCCTCAGACTAAGGGTTTGCTCTGCCCTGATCCCAAGCAAGTCAGAAAAGTCCGCAGGAAAGTGGAAGGTGGGACACAGTTCTTACAGTTTGTGGCAAGACGCAGCTCTGCAGATGGCAGCCTGCTTGGCCAACCCACACCCTGTCTGCTCCAAAGCTCCCGAACCTGCCCCAGAAACCTCGTACCTGCCCTGGAGTTCCCCCACGCCTAACCTGGACAGCCACATACCTGTTCCACTCCTCGGAGGCAGTTTTCAGGCCCTCACTGCTGTAGGACGCAGGCCCCAGGTGGCTGCCCCCGGCTCAGCTCCTACCGGCCCCGCCACTGGGCTGTCTCCAGCTGGCCAGAGCAGGCAGGGGCCGCCCACAGCTGGGCCGACTGCACTGCACTGCGGCCGCCACCACCCCCTGCTTCCTGCCCCACTTCCTCCCTGTGCCTGGGGGCGGATGACAGAGGAAGGCCCAGTGTGGCTGCACAGTGCCTAGGGTGGTTGATAATTAGCTCCTTCCTGGACCGGCTCCAGGCTCTGCCCTGCCTGCCTGCTGCCCTGCCGCTTGCTCCCGGCCCACCTACTGCACACATGGGCATTCACAAACGGGCACACACACACTCATGCACACACAGACATACACTCACACACGGACACAAATGTGCACACACAGACACACACACTCACATGCACATAGACACACCTAAGCACACAGACATGCACGCACACACAAACACATGCATGTAAAGATGCACAAACCCATGTGCGTGGACACACACTGACACACGAGTACCCGTGTGCATTCAGGACAGTTACACACATGCACAAACACATGCGCACAGCCCCTGCACTCTGCCCGGTGCTGTCTACATGTTGGTCCCATCCGTGTAAACACTTTAGAGGGGGTCCTCCTCCCCCTTTGCGCAGTGCTCCTTCCTCAAAGCCCACCTCTCCCTGGCTTCTACCGTGGCACCTTCCCATTGGCTCCTGGGCTGACCCAGGATTGGGAAAAGGAGCCTTCCTATCTAGGCTGAGGCCAAGCCAAGATAGGGATGCTGACCAGCAAGGCAGGACTGGTCTCTTGGTGGCTCTGACAAGAAGCAAGAACTGAACTGGGGTTGCCCTGTTGGCCCCCGCCTGTTGGCCTGCCCCACACGTTGCCGACCCCAGGGTGTGGGCATCCAGGGGCACCCAGGGGCATCCCTCCACTGTGCCCTTATGGTGGGCGGGGTATGCACACAGGGTGTGGTTTAATAATACCAGGGTAATCCCTGTGTTAAATAGTAATGCGCCCATTTCACAGGCAGGGAAACTAAGGCTCAGAGGAATATGACATGCCTAAGGCTATCGACCAGCTAAAAGATGAGAAAGGAACTAGGTCTGCCTGGAGTTTTAGGCCTAGGTTTTTCCGCTATGGCATTTCTGACATTTAGGGCTGAATCCCCCTCCCCCCCCAACTTTTTTTTTTTAGACAGTCTCACTCTGTCAACCAGGCTAGCTCACAGCAACTTCAGACTCCTAGGTTCAAGCAATGCTCCTGCCTCAGCCACGTGAGCAGCTGGGACTACAGGTACCCACCACAATGCTCAGCTAGTTTTTCTACTTTTAGTAGAAACAGGGTCTGGCTCTTGCTCAACATGGTTTCAAACTCCTGAGCCCAAGTGATCCTCCCTCCTTGGTCTCCCTCAGGGCTAGGATTACAGTCATGAGCCACTGAGCCCCTGCTCCTGGCTACCACGTTACTCTTTGTTGGTGGTGGGGCAGGGGCTTGTCCCATGCACTCGAGGGTGGTTACAGTATCCCCAGCCTCCACCCACCAGAGGCAGTCTCCTCCCCAGTCACATCTCAGAATTCACCCCCAGGGCTCTGGGCAGCACCCCTCCCAGCCCCAGCAGGTGTGGGCAGGGCACACTCCCTCTGGAAGCTCCAGGCGAGGCTCCTCAAGCATCTGGTGGTTCCAGGCACTTGGAGTCTCTGCCTTGGCCCCACCCAGCCTCCTCTGTGTGTGTCTCCTTTCCTCTTCCTTAAAGGACACTGTCACTGGACTTGGGACTCACCTGGGCCACATAGGATGACCTCATCTCAAGACCCTTGACTTAATCTCATCTGCAAAGACCCTTATTCCAGATAAAGTCACATTGGAAGGTTGGGGGGTCGGTGTGACTTTCAGGGTCAGTTCAGTACTTGGGCCTGTGAAGCAGGCTGGGGACAAGGTCACAGCCCTCTGGGCCTCAGCAGCCTTTGGTCTCTCAGGCCTCATGTCCTCTCAGCCCCCTCGCAGGGGTGGACTAAACAAGGCCCCGCCCTGAAGCCCCTCCAACTCCAGCCCTGGGCACTGCCCTCACTCTTCCTGCCAGCCCCATCTCCCCACCTCTTCCCTCCTTGGTCCCAAAGAGTTCAGCTGCATCCTGCTCAGCCCCGCTGGCTGGGGGCCTCTGACGAGCTCCCTCTGCCTCCCCCATTCAGTCCTTGGAGCTGGTGATGCCCCACTTTCCATGGCATCTCATCGCCACAGCCCACCGAGCCTTGGGAGCTGGATTCCCCTGGCACCTTCTCTGTAGCATGGGGTCACCCTGGGCACTAGCCTCTTCTCTGCTCGGCCACTTTCTGGGCAAGCTGCCACCCCATGTAGAGGCAGATGCCCCAAGCACCCCCCTTGCACAGGCACCTGAGAGCCTTCGAAGCCCACCGTGCCCTCCCTGCCCCCACAGTGACTTTCTCCCCCCCCCCACAGCCTCTGGGTGAGTCTCTTCCACCAGAGGTGACTTTCCTGTCCTGGGTCCAATTCCACTCCAGTCCAGGCTGCCAAGCCCAGGACCCGGGCAGGCTGAGGGCACCACCTCCATCCACATACCTCATGGAAGGAGTGGTCCTTTCCTCTGAAAAGCCCCGGTGGGTGGCTGAGGGTCACCTTGGTCTTGCTGTAGGTCATCACAAAGATTAAACTAGATTTGAGAACTTTTCTAACAGCCCAAGCACAGTGCTGGGCACAATCATGTTGACATGTCTGTGCACTTAACAAATGCTAGTGTGGGCCTCTGCATGGCCTCATCCCTACCAGGAACGCCAGGTGGGGACAGTGCTGGATGAGCTTGTGGGGAAGCACCACCATCCCCAGGAGATCATCACCTCCTGGCCTGTCCCCTGTCCCCAGTGGGGTGGGGGTGGCCTGTCTCACCACTCTCACGATGGCCCCAAGGAGCTGTGGAGAGAAGTGGGCAGTAGGCACCCAAGATCTCCACCGCCAACTCACAGCCTGCCTAGGACACATCCCTCAGCCTCCGTTTCCCTCCTACAGTGTGGGCCCTGAGGGGTGGGTGCCCCAGCTCTCCATCCTATTCACACGTCCACCCCCTCTCCCGAGCAGAACACACTTCCTCTCCTGGCCAGAGCTGCCTGGCCTCGCCTCTGGTTGTTTTTCTGGAAGCCGTGTTGAATGAGGCCCCAGACAGGCTGCACATCCATACACGGTTCTGGAGACATTTCCTCTCCTGGACATTGTCCCCCGCTGTGGCTGGACACCCCGTATCCTGTTTGTCTCTGCAGCTGTGCTTTTGGCCCAAGGCCAGGGGGATTTTCCAAGAGCCTTCTCAACTGTGCACAGAGCCCCCTGACTCCACACAGCCTAACAGCCTTCTAGGGGAGACACCAGAGCTCTCTGGGCTGGGGTCCCTGGGGAGGCTGCAGACTCACACAGCTCTGCCTGCCCGAGGGCCGGTCTGAGGCTCAGGCTTGGATTCCCTCTGGAACAATCTGTCACTTTCCTGGGTCTCGGTTTCCCCCTCCTGCAAGAGGTAGGGTTGGGTCTGGAGATCGCTAAGTGCCAGCTGACAGTCCTGATGCTTGACATGGTTGTAACAAATTCATATCGTTACTTGCCAAGAAAATGCTAAGTCCGGCCCATGGATTATCACCTTATGGGTCTCTGCAGTACAGTCCTACCAGAGTGAGCACCCTCAGGATCCCCTAGACACACGAGCAAACAGGCTCAGGAGGCACAACCGTCCCAGGGTCATATGGCTCCAGCTCCCAGGTACAGGATCTTCCAGAGGCAAAGCCTGAGTTCCTCACCCCTTCTCAATGCCCTTCGGGGCCCTCTAAGCTATGGGACAGCAACGAAGAAAATTACCAGGAACCCCAGGAAGCAAGTCTTGTCCAGACAACTAAACTCCCATGTCCTCAAGCACCAGACTCCAGAGCTCATCTTTTGGACGGTGGTCTGTCCCTCTCCTGGTCTCTGGGACCAGCCAGTGCCTTGGTGTTTTGCGTGTGTGTGTGTGTATGTTTGAGACAAAGTCTCACTATGTTGCTCTCGGTAGAATGCCGTGGCTTCACAGCTCACAGCAACCTCAAATTCTCTTGCCTCAGCTTCCCAAGTAGCTGGGACTACAGGCACCAGCCACAACACCAGCTGTTTTTTGTTGTTGTTGTAGTTGTCATTGTTGTTTAGCAGGCCCAGGCTGGATTCAAACCTGCCAGCCCCACTATATGTATCCAGCACCCTAACTACTGAGCTACAGGAGTTGAGCCCAGTGTCTCGATGAATTATAAGGTACTGTGACCCATTGGCAGGACAAGGGATGTCCTTAGAGTTTGCTATCTTCTCACCTACCTCTAGCCTGCTCCAGGACAGGAAGCCACCAGCCAGGTACGTGAGAGCTGGGGAAAAATAAAATGGGCCAACCAGGAGAGGGGCTTTCCCCGAGGGATGGACAAGCACGTTTTCGGCAGGCACCTCCTGTCCCACTCAGAAGTCTGAGCAGACAAGTGCCAGGGACACATTTTCAAGCATGTGTGCCTCAGACTTTACTTGTGGACGGTCAAGTGCCATGCCAGGACACTGTTAGTGTGAATCACAGAGCTCACACCCAGGAGAGACTGCGGACGTAGGCAGAGGCCAGGTTCAGAGGGGGGAGGGGAAGACTCTGGGCCCCTCCAGATGCTGAGAGAGGAGGCAGCTGGCCAGGGAGGTGGGGCTGGACCCTCTCGGCTGGAGGTACCTAAGACCACCATCATCAGTGTGTCTCTGGCGACTCATGCTGCTACTCAGATCCCACATCTTGGTGTCTTCCACCTGAATCATGCTGGAAGATGACCTTGGGGAGGAGCCCATCACCCCAGGTGGTACGAAGAAGCAGCCAGGCCTGTTACTGAGCTGGTCCTTCAGGGCCTGCCTTCACCTGCTGCTTGGCGGGTAGAGCTTATTTTTGTTATTTTAACTTCTGGGGAAAACAGTGACAGCAGCAGTCATGTAAAGATGGTTCCTGATTCCCACACATCATCTTAGAGCACTTTCAATCTTCTCAGATGTGAGCTGTATCAGCTCTTAGGGCCCTAAACCATTCCCCCATCTCCCCTTCCAGAATAAAAGGCCTACCCAGCCCCGCCCAAGAGTTCCCCTGAAAGACCCATAGTCTGCCAAAGCCTTGCAGCAACCTGTGGAATCTCCCTCTCGCTATGGCTACGTGCAATATAAAAACAAGCCCCCAACCACTCCCTGCACAGCCGCTATCTTTGCCCAGGTGGATCTCAGTCCCCTTTCATTAAACTTGGCCTGAACCCCTCCAGGTCTCATCTCTGGGTACACTGCTGAACCCCTTTTAATCAGTGCAGAATCTTGGACCTAGAGGTGACCTAGACTGTCCTCACACCCACTGGGATCCCCAGGCCATATGCACACCTTGCGGGTGATCACAGCTTTTGGGCTCCCACTTTCCACCTCAGATAAGGCTACTGTCTGCGGTTGGTAGCCACCCCTGCAAGCCTTGAAGGCAGCCTCCCACCCTGGAGGAGTTCGCAGACCAGTGGGGAAAACCAACTAGGATCAGAGCAGGATGACACAGCATTATTGGTACAGCAGCAGAGGGAAGGATGGGAAGGAGGGAAAAACCCTGGAAGACTTCCTGATAGTGGAGGTGCCTTGGCTGAGCCTCAGAGGGAGAGAACCAGGCAGAGAGGGGGTGTAAAGGGGACAGGGCCAGCTCAGACAGCTGTGCTCCAGGCATATGGAGTGCTAAAGTCTCCCACAGACACACAGGGGACCACAGACACTGGCAACCAGAGAGGGGCCCAGAGGTTAATCTACAGATCCCATAGGCCATAAACAACTCTCAGGAATGCAGAAGCCCTGGAGGGTACTGGCTACCCTCGTCCTCCCCACTCCAGCTACTGCTACCTCGGGGTCATTCTGTAACAGGCAGGTGCATGCTACCTGGGAAGGGCCAGGGGAGGTTCCTGGCTTTGCCTGCCATCAGGCCTTGCAACCTGCCCTTGTAGCAGGAGAGGGGACAATAGTAAAATAGTAAGGGAATGGGTGTGTCGCATGCCAATAAAACTTTATTTACAAAATATGGGCTGGATTTGGCCTATGTGTGTGGTTTGCTGACAAGAGAGCTCAGACCATCTTATGCCATGAAACAAGCTCAGGATATGAGGTACTAGTTCAGGCCTTTGACTATGAAAATGTGTGCCCAGATAGTTAGATGATTAAGTATCATCAACTAAACTTAGAATGCAAAAGTGGCTCCAAATAAAGACAGGTAGTTGAGTAAAAAGAGTGTAATTTTACATCTTCAGACTTGCTAATAAGGAGGCTTGTTCCAGAGGAGAAAGGCCTTCACCCAAGGTCACAGGAAGGAGAGTCCCTAGTGTTTACATGACCCTTTCTTTTTTAAAGGAACTCTGAGAGATAGCACCCACTCCGGGTGAACCTGCCAAGCTGTGACCCCGCCTAGTCATCCTTCTTCCTCTGATTCTTCATCTGTAGAGTGCAGATGTGTCTGGGCTGAAATGCGGCCTTTCCCAGAAAGATGAAGACACCAGGAACCAGGGCATGCCGGCCCAGGGGACACCTTCCTGAACCCCACCCAGACCTAAGATCTAGGGGGAGCCCACCCCTCGTAGAAATCTGCCCCAAGAGCCTATTTCTGGTGGATTCCTCTGCACACCCAAGTCTGGGGACAAACAGGTGCTAGCCTGTAGCCCATCCCCAGCTGGTGCTGAAATGGCAGGGTCATGGCCGACAGTGGGGGGCTAAGAGGCCAGGAATGTTTTTTTATTTCTCGCCTTCACTGCTGAAACTTGCCCCTGATCAAAGATGAGCTTTTGGCCCCCGGATTTCAGGAACTGCTCTTTGCAAAACAAGGACACAGAGACCAAACAGGCTTCCAGATGACTGATGGCCACCAGGCCGGAAGGGTGGCCAGGCCTCTGGGTCAGAGGCCTGCAGGAAATGGTCAGCAGTTTCTGGGCCTCAGCCAGGACCCAAGACGCCTGCTGCCTCCTGGCTAGAACGTCCTGCTCTGCAGGCAGCACGGCCCTCGAGCCTGGGAATCACTGACTCTGCAGCCTAGAAGGTCCCTCCTCCTCTCCTGGGCCAGCCCAGCCCACTGGCCAGGACCCAGGGACCCCTCAGAATAGTGCTCCTCACCCAGGGCAGTGATGGAAGAGTGGTGTTTGCACAGGCAAAGCTTTATACATCCCAAAGAATGCAACTTTGGCCCTTCAGAGGGAGTTGACCAGGAAGGTCACCTTCACTGCCTGCCTCCACACTGGCTGGGCACCCACTGGGCAGCCCTGAGGTTCCCACCAGCCCCGAGCAGCCCCTCCTTTGAAACTGTGAGGGATGGTGGGCTGTCCAGCTGGTGGGTTGTGGAGTGACCAAGAGGGGCTCACAGAAGAGATGGGAGTAGCAGGTTCCAGACTGGGCCCAGGGTGGGTGCTGTGTGGGTGCCACTCTCCCTGAGAGCCTGGGAAAGCCAGCTTCAGCTTTCAGAGGAGACACCTGATGCCTGGCCCCTCACGGCCTGGAGGCCCCAACATACTTGAGTCAGGCTATGGGGCCCCAGCTGGAATTCCAGGGGGCTGATCCTGACCTTGGCTTAGGCAAACATTAACCCAGCTGAAACACACATACCCCCACCAATACCTCCTTGGGGTGCGAAGTCCTCCCAGCCTGGAACCCGTGAGGAGGGCTGGCCATGGCATTTGCCACAGCTCCTTGGAATGCTGGAGAGACAGACAGGGCTGGAACAGCAGCCTCATGACGGGTCCCTGCTATGGGCGCTGAGTAGCAGTCCTGGACAGGCCAATATTCACACCGAGGCTCTGAGGCCCAGGCTGCCACAGACTCCCACTGTGCCATGACTGTGCCAGACCTCATGCAGGTGCTGGCAATGACCATCACAGGCACCTGTGCCACAAGGGTCCAGCCCGCCTCACTCACCCACCTCCTCCTATCTTTAGGCCTTTCTCAAAACCTCAAGCCCTGTCCATACCTCCTTCCCTCCCCAAGCTTCTGGCCAGTCATTAGCAACTTTCATGCGGCCAAGCCCAACTGCCCCTTCACAGCCCTCACCTTACTGACCTCTCAGCAGTCACAATCCACTGACCATGCCCTCGTTTGAGAGCCTTCTCCGGCTTCCAGGCCTCCTCCCATCTCACAACCTCACCCTCTCTTAAGGTCCCCTCCATAGGGTAAGTTCACATAAGCAGGGTCTTCCAGAGCCATTTGCCCACTCTGACATATCCAGGGCTCCAGTTCAGACTGAGGGCTCAAGCCAGCACCACCAGGCTTCTTCTCAGATGGCTGATAGCTGGCCCAGACATCACACAGCTAGAGCCGGGCAGCTGCTGCCCCATGCCTAGCCCCTCCCTGCCTTTCCCCAGGTCTTTAGTACCCACCCACACAGCTTGGCACTCAACATACATCTTTCTTTCCCTGCCTGGTCACATCCAAGCCACCCTTGCCAGCCTCACTTCTCCATCCCCCACCTCCGGGTGAGAGGCTGGTCACTCTGTGCTCTCCCAAATTTATACATCACTCTTGGGCCTCACCTTCTCCTCCAGGCTATACCACATCACCTCCTGGGGAGGCTTCCCTGACCACAGAGCCGCATAGCCCTTCGCCAGCACCCTGGAGCCCTGAGCACCCTTGTGCTGTAACTGGGACACATTAAACAGGCAGCATCCCCCTCCCCAAAATGTGGGTCCTCCAGGGAGACCACTGACAGGGCCTGACACTCTGTGGTCCCCATACCCGGCCCAGCTCTGGCACCCTGCCAAGTGTTTGCTGAATGACTAACAAACCAAATGCCAGTAACAGAGGACTGGGCTACCCAAGCCAGGTGTATGTCCCCATGTGTGCTGAACAGGATTTGCCTCTCCCAGACCAGCAGAAGGTACCACACCCCCAACGAGCCTGCACCTCTCCAGGGGCATAGAAGGACACTGGCGCCTCCAGAGGTCACACACATTCCTCCTGCCTCTCTGGGTGGCAGCTTGGTGGGAGGGGCCGGGTGGACTTGGATCCAGGCAGGGTATGTTGATCTTGCCCTGCCTCAGCTGGGAACGTGAGATGTAGGCACATGAGCAGGGCTGGTCATGGCATTTGTCACACCTCCTTGGGATGCTGGAGAGACAGACAGGGCTGAAGCAGCAGCCTCATGATGGGTCCCTGCTATGGGCAGTGAATAGCAGTCCTGGACAGGCCAATGTCCATACCCACAGGCTTCACACACCCAGTGCCCAGCTGGGGTGTGTCCCAAGTGACATCTCTCTGGGCCAAGTGCCTACCACTTTGGAACCTGGCCAGGTATGGGCCCCAGGTTCTCCCCTGCCTGGGGAGGGCACATCCTACACCCCTTTACCCTGGCACAGCTCCCCCCTCACAGAGGGGAGTGCAGGGATCCAGGCACCTTACACACTGACCCGAGAACTCCCACACTGGCCTGCACAGCACGCTCTAAGTTCAACAAGGGAGAACAGGTGCAGGGGTTGACTGCCTGGGTTTCACGCCCCTGGGTAAGTTGCTTCACCTCCCAGCCTTGGCCCTGCCCCAGCCCAGTGCCTACCATGGAGAAGGGGATCTCACAGGAAGAACAATTATTATCGTCGTTATTTGACAGGGGCACCAAGGGCAGGTGGCACTGGCCAGCCCCCAAACTGCCAGCCTTACTCTGTGCCTGCCCAAGGTGCCCAGCCCTCCAGAGCACCCAGCCTAGGGGTAAAGACAGCTCAGGACACAGAGGCCAGGGCACCACTTATAAGCCCTGGTCCTGCTTGGAAACAGCCGGGGAGGCTGCTTGGATTAGGGCCAGCCTCAGCACATGAAAATTAATGAAATACATTCCCTGGGAGGAAATATACACAATGGACTTGGAGCACCTTTCAGTGCCAGAAGTCAGGAAGTGCAGTGATCATAGAAGGACCGGCAGACGGATGGATCAACAAATCCCCAACACAAAGGACTAGGCCAGAGGGACACAGGAACCACGGAAAGAGCTTCCAATGGCCAGAGCTGGGACATCTGAACAACAAAATACAGGGAAAGGGTACTTACAACCCAAAATATAAAATAAATGCCCACGAGTCTATGCTAATATGCTAATATAAATAAATGATTACATGGCCGAGTCGAGGAGGGAGAAGGGGCAACCCCCGTGCACAGTCCCACACATGTGCATAGGAGTGTCGGAGTTCTGTCCTCACCAAGGTGTCAGCTCCAAAGAGGACAGAAAGGAGAGGGAGGAAAAGGGGAACTGCGTGGCCGGGAATTCCAACATACAGCTCCTCAGCTAGGTGGCCACAGCCCACAGCAGGGATGAGTCCTGCTGACTATGTGCACCCCTGACGGGGTGTGATGAAAACGGCATTTTATTTTTGTGGTCTTCCTCCTCCAGACCCATCACTCCAGCCTAATCATGAGAAAAACATCAGACAAACCAACTGAGCTTGTAGAACCAAGGTGGGGGCACACATGGGGACATTAACTCAGCTTGGGAGTCAGGGAAGGCTTCCTGGAGGTGGTGACATTTGAGCAGAGCCTTGAAGGATGGGCAGGGATGAGAGGACGAGGGTCAGTCGAAAGTTCCAGGATGGGCAGAGGTGTAGTGAGGGGCTGGTCAGGGGAGTGGGACGAGGGCAGGAGGTGGCCAGGAACCAGAATGAGGAGGGTCTACGCCACCAGCTCCTGGCCCTCTCCTGCTGAGAAGGAGAAGGAATGTGGCCCCCAGGAGAGGGCCAATGATGGGACAAGGCAGCAGCCCTCATCGGACACCCACCTTTGGCCAACAGCGGCCAAAAGAGGACAAAGGCACCCCTGCCCAGGCCCAGTGAGCAGAGCTCTGGGACTGCACCCAGACTGTCCAGTGGGCTCTGTGGGAGGCTGACTGAGCGCCTGCCAAAGTGGCCCAGCACTCCTGCCCATGTCAGGCTTTAGATTCTAATGTGAACCTGAAAGGGAGGCAGGGTCCTTCAGTGTGAAACGCATGTTCCTCTGGTGGGGGCAGGAACATGGGCTGGACTCAGGTATGCTTCAGGGGCGCCTTGGCCAGCTGGGCGTCTGTACCCCCCTCCTTGCCCATCCCCTGTCCAGTCAGGCAGCACAGGGAGCGGAGAGCTGTCAGCACCTCCCACACTCAGCCCTTCTAGGAGGGGGCCGAGGAAGGAGGGAGGAACAGCACCTTCCCTTGCACCCCTCCACCTCCACCTCTCTTGGCTGCCTCTGGTCCTTTCCCAGAGCACAGCAGAGATGTGGCTTCCGTTCTGACTGCCTGGCTCAGTCCAGCTCTGCAAGGACAGGGGCTCGGGCCCCAACTCCAGGGGTGGGCATTTCACAGACATTCATTCCTAATTCCAGATTGGCCTCGTGCTGACCGGGGCAGGTAGGGAGCTCATCTTGCCTCTCTGACTACAGTGACCCTGTCCATGAAACGGGACAGCAGGGCCGAGCACAGCGGCTCACGCCTGTAGTCCTAGCACTCTGGGAGGCTGGGGTGGGTGGATTGCCTGAGCTCAGGAGTTCGAGACCAGCCTGAGCGAGAGCAAGACCCCATCTCTAAAAATAACCGGGCATTGTGGCAGGTGCCTGTAGTCCCAGCAACTTGGGAGGCTGAGGCAAGCAAATTGCTTGAGCCCAAGAGTTTGAGGTTGCTGTGAGCTATGATTCCATGGCACTGTACCAAAGGGTGACAAAGTGAGACCCTGTCTTCAAAAAACAAAAAGAAAGAAAGAAAGAAAGAAAGAAAGAAGGAAGGAAGGAAGGAAGGAAGGAAGGAAGGAAGGAAGGAAGGAAGGAAGGAAGGAAGGAAGGAAAAGGAAGGAAGGAAGGAAGGAAGGAAGGAAGGAAGGAAGGAAGGAAGGAAGGAAGGAAGGAAGGAAGGAAGGAAGGAAGGAAGGAAGGAAGGAAGGAAGGAAGGAAGGAAGGAAGGAAGGAAGGAAGGAAGGAAGGAAGGAAGGAAGGAAGGAAGGAAGGAAGGAAGGAAGGAAGGAAGGAAGGAAGGAAGGAAGGAAGGAAGGAAGGAAGGAAGGAAGGAAGGAAGGAAGGAAAGAAAGAAAGAAAGAGAAACGCACAGCAGTCCTTGCCTCAAGGGACTGCTCTGAGGTTTAACACAGGATGCGAAATCACCGCAGCTGGTCAGAGAGTTGCTCAAAGGAAACACAGGTGCACAACAGCCAGACAAGGGGGCCTTGAGCAGAGCGCTCGGGGCCCGGCCATAGGTTGCTGCCCAGCACTATCTTGGGTCTTTCCATTTTCTCAAGTGGCTCTTTTACTTCATGTCTTTTTAAAACTATACTTTTGATTTTAAAACAGTTCTAGACAGACAGAAAGTCAGGATGTTCCTGAGATTACCATCCACCTCCACTAGGGCGTACTGCCCCGGCTAATGAGCCACGTGGCTCGTGCCTTCTTTATTCAACTTCCCTCTTCCGTCCCTGCATCCCAGCGAGGACACCACATCATAGGTCGCATCACACCTCCGTGGGCTCCTCTTGGCTGCCATGTCCCAGAATTCACTTTTATCATGAACTCGGCAATTTGGAGGAGGACTGGCCAAGTGTTTTGTGGGTATACTTCAGCTGGGATCTGTCTGCTGTTTTACTCAGTCCCTTTACTTTTAGTTTTCTTTTTTCTTTTTTTTGTGGTTTTTGGCCGGGGCTGGGTTTGAACCCACCACCTCCGGCATATGGGACCGGCGCCCTACTCCTTGAGCCACAGGCGCCGCCCTTCTTTTTTCTTTTCTTTCTTGTTTTGGTAGAGACACTTTATGGCCCTCGGTAGAGTGCTGTGGCATCACACAGCTCACAGCAACCTCCAACTCCTGGGCTTAGGCAATTCTCCTGCCTCAGCCTCCCGAGTAGCTGGGACTACAGGTGCCCGCCACAACACCTGGCTATTTTTTTGTTGCAGTTTGGCCGGGGCTGGGTTCGAACCCACCACCCTTGGTGTATGGGGCTGGTGCCTAACCCACTGAGCCACAGGCATAGCCCTACTTTTAATTTTCAACAAACAAAATTTGCTGCTGGTTTTGGTTCAAAGAGTCAGGCTGGACCCGGCCCCTCCAGCAGCAGCTGCAGTGAATGGACCCACACCTGGAAGACAACTTCATTCAGACGCCAGAAGAAAAGACCAATAATCCCACAGAAAATAGGAGGGATGGGAGCCACAGCTGCTTGAAACAATATGAAATGTCCCTCAATCTCTCCCCTATCAAGACATGCAAAATGACCCCAAGGAACCCTTTGTCTTCTGCAGGGTTGGCGACACCCAGCACCTGTCAGCACACCAGGCACAGGGCCAACTGGTCAGTCTGAGGGCAGGTGACCAACACCCATAGAACTACTATAGTGTTTACCTTTGACCCACAGCCTCACTCTACTCTGGGAGTTCACACTGTAGATCATTGCCTCCCTGGGGAAATGACAGGCACTCATACAGCTCAATTAGAATAGCAACACCTTACAGATAACCTAGGTGTCAGGCAAATCACACCCATCCACACACCAAAAAGCAAGCAGCTGTGACTCAGAGCGAGGACCTTCTCTGTGTACCAAGAAGAACAGATCTCTGAAACACATTCAGCAGAACAAAGCAACAAGTGGAGCCAGATTTTGCTATGTTTTAGGTTATGAGAGGGGTTAGAACGCATTCAGACCCAATTGCTTTGTTAGCAGAAACTGCAGGATGAGAAATACACTGTTAACGCTGGCCCAGGGCTGTAATCCCAGCACTTGAACTCATGCATTTGAGACCAGCCTGAGCAAGAGAGAGACTCCATCTCTACTAAAAATGAAAAACATAGGCAAGAGGATCTGTTGAGCCCAAGAGTTTGAGGTTGCTGTGAGCTACGAGGCCACAGCACTCTACCAAGGGCAACAAAGTGACACTGTCTCAAAAAAAAAAAAAAAAAAAACCCAGTGGGGGCCGAGTCGGGGAAGCACAGAGGGTTTTTTTAGGGTGGTGAAATTACGCTGTGTGATGCTGTGAGAGATACGTGACACCACGCCTTCTCAGACGACCTTGAACTTTACAGCACAAAGAGTGAACCTTAATGTGACATACACCTATAACACCTGTAACTGTAGCACACGGGGAGACTGAGGCAGGAGGATTGCTTGAGCTCAGGAGTTGTAGACCAGGCTGAGCAAGAGCAAGAGCCCATCTCTACTAAAAATAGAAAAATTAGGCAGGTGAGGTGGTACCTGTGGTCCCAGCTACTTGGGAGACTGAGGCAGGAGGGTGGTTGAGCACAGGAATTTGAGGTTGCTGTGAGCTATGATGACACCGCTACACTCTAAACAGGTGACAGAGTAAGATACAGTCTCAAAAAAAAAAACCAACTTCAGGAGGACAGGGGAATCCCAGGATGGATGTAAAATGTAACAAACAATTAACTGTGTTACAAACATACCCTGTTTTCCCGAAAATAAGACCTACTTACAGGAAAGATAAGACGTCCCCTGGAAATAAGACCTAGTGCATCTTTGGGAGCACACCTTAATATAAGACACTGTCTTATTTTCGGGGAAACAGGGTAAGAACCCATCTAACTGAGAGGAGAGGAAGGGTGCCTGCTGTGTGGCTTTGGTAATGAGTGGAGTCTGGCAGACTGGAGGCAAAAGGCCCTCCACAGACGCATGGACCCTGGCTGATGGAGCTGCTTCCCACGGGAGGCAGCTCAGATACTCTGACCCTCCTGTCCATGAAGGCTGTACTGAACCCTCAAGTAGTGAATGGCTGCTGGGAAAGCCAAGCTTCTCAACACTGGAGTGACCGGTGACAGCTAGGGCACAGGCTGGAATATCCATGTGAGAAGGAGTTGCAGACATTGGTATGAATCCATATTTAACTTCATGAAGATCCAATTATTGCACGTAGGGGCACTTACAGATACGCATGTGTACGTGGGTTAGCAGGCACGCAAGTGTCTCCAGGCTCACGCACCCGAGGATCACCAGCAGACCTAGCACCCAGGTGGATCTAGGCTTCCAATTCCATTCCCCAGCAGGAACACCAGGACCCGTGGGGAAATAGCTGCTTTTAGGACTTGGCCAGGAAATCTATAAGATGCCCTTGGCTTCCTGTGAAGGGGCAGTGATGTGCAGAATGGATGAATAAATGAGTGAAATTTCACACTGATGGGGGCATGTCCAAGGGACACAGGTGTCGACTGAAAGAGCTGAAATAATTTGAGAATAAAAATAAGGTAATATTAGGCTATAACCCAAATATTAGGTTTACACCCAAAGTGTAAACTAATGTCCTTGAGTCCCTAGTAAACACCGCAGATTCCTCAATGGAATAATTGAGTGATCAGGGGAGGTGGCCAGGTTCCTGCAGAGTCCCCAATAACTAATGGAGCTGCTCCAGTCTGTTGGGGGATGTACTTTCCACTTCTTACGTGTGGATTCAACACAGTGACTTTCTTCCAAGGAGGACAGTATGGAAATGGGAGGAAAAGGTAACTTCACAGTGGAGAAACCCAACAGACACTACCTCGACCAGGACAGTCTACAAAACCCACAAGTAGCCCTCCTCAAAATCATCAAGGTTGTAAAAAAAACAAGGAAAGTCTTCAAAACTGTCACAGACAAGAGGAGCCCAAGGAAATGAAAAAACTCAGTGTGACATGTTGTCCCCGGGATGAGAAAGAGTGTTAGGTAAAAAGTCAGGAAATCTGGTTAGCAGATTGGTTACCAATAATGCATTGATACTTGTTTTGAGTATGCCCCTTGCTAATGTAATATGCGTATCATGGGGAAACTGCTGAGGCTTTACAACAACCCTTGGTACTATCTTCCTATTTTGTAAATCTAAAACTGTTCCGATAAATCAGGTCTTTTTTTTTTTTTTGAGATGGAGTCTCACTCTGTTCCCCAGGCTAGAGTGCTATGGCCTCAGCCTAGTTCACGGCAACCTCAAACTTCTGAGTTCAAGTAATCCTCCTGCCCCAGCCGCCAGAGTAGCTGGGACTACAGGTGCATACCACAACATCCAGCTAATTTTTCTATTTTTAGTAGACAGGGGGTCTTGCTCTTGCTCAGGCTGATCTCAAACTCCTGAGCTCAAGAATCCTCAAACCTTGGCCTCACAGAGTGCTAGGATTATAGGTGTGAGCCACTGTGTCCAGCCTAAATAAACTATTTTTAAAAGTCCCAGGAAGGGGGCAGTGCCTGTGGTTCAGTGGGTAGGGCGCTGGCCCCAGATACCGAGAGTGGTGGGTTCGAACCGGGCCCCAGCCAGCTAAAACAACAGTGGCAACTGCAACAAAAAATAGCCAGGTGTTGTGGCGGGCACCTGTAGTCCCTGCTACTTGGGAGGCTGAGGCAAGAGAATTGCTTAAGCCTAAGAGTTGAAGGCTACTGTGAGCTGGGATGCTACAGCACTCTACTGAGGGTGACAGAGTAAGACTCTGTCTCAAAAAAAAAAAAGTCCCAGGAAGGTGCAATAAGCCTGATATGTTTGGAGAATGAACTATTAAGGCCCCCAAACACTGGAGTGTTACATCCAAGCCAAGCTCTCTCTCCTGACATGTAGCCGGCCCAGGAGCCACCTGGAGTGAACAATGTTCCCTTCCCCTGCAGCACCAGGGGAACTGAGGCAGAACTTTGGAACAACATCACAGCTCTGGCCGCCACCTACCAGTGACTTCGTCCAACTCACACCATCTTGCGCCTCGGCCCTCTGTAAATGAGGATGAATGAGGGAGGACGGGCAACTCCGTGCGGCCTGAGGATGAATGAGGACAGGCTCCTCCGTGGAGCCTGGGGCCGATTCCCACAGCCCCTGCTGGGCAGGGAGGCCAGGGGGCCAGGCTCATGACACACTGAGAAACTGAGGCTCCCCTGGGGCCTTAGAGCCAGCCTCTTTTCCAACAGGCAGCCTGTGCAAAGTCCACACACGTCCCCTGCCTGGCCAGCCTGCAAGTCCTGGCTGTGGGAGCCGGGGGTGGGTGGCAGCCCTCTCCTCCAACCACCCTTCTCCTCATAGCTTCTGACCCCTTCAAGTCTGGGTGAAGTGTGGATGAAGTAGGGGCCTTGATGGGGCTTCAGAGCCCCTTAAAAACCTACCTGAGGTCTACCCCTGAGGGGAGGAGGGGTCACCCCCAGGGGCGGGCAGGGACTTTGGCCCCGAGGGGGAAGTGGGGGAGGCTTTAAGGTGCAGGGGAACAGCTGTGATGGGGGTAGTGGAGGAGGAGCTAGAAGGCAGGGGCAGCAAGGGAGGTACCATCGGGGGGCACAATCCTGGCCCCCAGCCCCCAGGGTCACTGGACCTGGACTATTTCTATCAAGTGTAGCCACTGACCATATGTGGACACGGCACAGGGTGCCCACCATGAACACTCTCATCTTAGAGATAGGGAAACTGAGGCTTGGACAGGTAGAATCACTTGCCCATGGCACTCAGCCAGAGTGGGGACTGGGACCACAACCTCTGGCCGCCGCCTCTCAGGCCTTCACCTTCCCACGAGGCAAATAACCAACCGAGTCTGTAGGATTGGAGGGGTCCAGCTGCCCCACCTCACACCTGCCTCTCTGACAGCATCCAGCTCTGCCCACTGGGCATTCAGCCTGTGTCTTGGACACGAGGACACCAGCCCTTTCCTGGACACCTGAAGCCCTGCCCAAAGCAGCACCTGCCCTGCTACTGCCGGCCGGCTTGTTTCGAGTGCACCCTTTCCCGTGCACACCCTCCCCTGGCCTCGACCCAGCCACATCTGTCTGGACAGGTGACCCTAAGTGTGGGGATCAGGGGCCGTAGCCTTTGGGGAGGACTCTCCTGGGGCAGAGCAGACAAATGGTCTAGAACAGGCGTTCTCAAACTTTTTAAACAGGGGGCCAATTCACTGTCCCTCAGACAGTTGGAGGGCCGGACTATAGTTTAAAAAAAAAAAACTACGAACAAATTCCTATGCACACTGCACATATCTTATTTTGAAGTAAAAAAACAAAACGGGAACAAATACAATCACACCGCCTCATGTGGCCCGCGGGCCGCAGTTTGAGGACCCCTGGTCTAGAACTTACCCTGCCAGGAGGGCAGACGCTGCCAAGGAAGAGGAGGGAGGAAGCTCTCAAGGACCCCACCTGCTGCGGTACCTCGACTGCTGCGGCAGGGCTCCTCTAGGACAGTCCGAGGCACAGCACTGTGCCGGGGGCAGGTAGGTGCACGTTTTCAGTGAGCCTGGCCCTCCAGGCTCAAATCAGGTGGCCTGAGCTGCCTGTGGCCGTCCCGCCTGCCACCAGGAAGGGGCTGGGTCTCCTCACCGACCTTCCTCCTTATCGGCCTTGGGCCAGCGTCAGCTCTCCAGGGCCACCGTTCTGGGCAGGGTGGGGAGAAGGCCCCCAGGGAGCTTACAGCTGGAGCCCTGAGGGCCTTGTAAGCACTGGTGGGGGAGGCGAGCCTCAAACAAGAGAGAGGCTGGGTCCTGGGGCCACTCCTGCCACTGCCTTGTTCCTGCAGCTGGTGGAGAGTCCAGCAAACATTTATTGAGCACCTGCTGTGTGCCCCTGGGCCAGTATAAGGCCAGAAGCAGGGATGGGCAGTGTCTCTCAGGTGAGGTCCACAGAGACTAGACCCCAAACTTGCTCAACATAGAGTCACTTGGGACTCCCTTAAAGCTACAGATTCCTGACTCTCCATTCCCTCTGTCAGTACCTCCCATGGCAGGGTCCACAAGTCTGGATTTATAACAAGTTCACAAGTGATGGAGTCTGCACCCTGATGGCTGTGTGGCACGGACAAGTGTTTTAACCCCTCTGTGCCTCTCTCTGGCCTACCTCACTGGGTGTTTACAAGAAATAAACTAGTTAGTAAACATTTAGGGCTTGGGTGGTGCCTGTGGCTCAGTGAGTAGGGTGCCAGCTCCATATACCGAGGGTGGTGGGTTCACACCCGGCCTGGCCAAACTACAACAAAAAATAGCTGGGCGTTGTGGCGGGCGCCTATAGTCCCAGCTTCTCGGGAGGCTGAGGCAAGAGAATCGCCTAAGCCCAGGAGTTGGAAGTTGCTGTGAGCTGTGATGCTACGGCACTCTACTGAGGGTGGCAAAGTGAGACTCTGTCTCCACAAAAACAAAAAACAAACAAACATTAAGGGCTTAATGCCCCAAGAATCCACATAGTCTCCTGAGAATTCTACCCACCAAAAGTAGATGAAAAGCAGGTCGCTGGGAGGACACCGAGTGGACACACTCACTGGGGCATGCTTTTTTTTTTTTTTTTTTCCTTTTGAGACAGAGTCTCACTATGTCATCCTTGGTACAGGACCGTGGGGTCACAGCTTGCAGCAACCTCAAATTTTTGGGCTTAAGCGATTCTCTTGCCTCAGCCTCCCAAGTAGCTGAGACTACAGGTGCTCGCAACAATGCCCAGCTATTTTTTTAGAGATGAGGTCTCGCTCTTGCTCTGGCTGGTCTCGAACTCCTGAGCTCAGGCAATCCACCTGCCTCAGCCTCCCAGAGTGCTAGGATTAGGTGTGAGCCACCACACCGGGCTTGCATTGGGGCATTCTTGAATAGTGACAAGGGGAAGGCTCCGGCTCACCCTGGCTCACAGCACCTCCTGCCCCCTTAGTCTAATCGGTGCCATGGGGGTGTTGGGTGGAGAAGGAACACACTTCTTCCAGTCTGGCCGGCAGGGAAGGCACCCACTCACATGCAGCCAGGTGTGTATTTTATCTGACATCCTGGAGATTCTGACTCAGCTGTACAAGGTGATATGTGCTCTCCTGGCTGGGCTGTAGGTCCTGAGCTGCTCCCTCATTCTCCTGAACGAATCCATGAGGTATAAAATGTTTGGCATTCTTCTTTTTTTTTTAACTAGGAGAGCACTAAATTTCATTTTATAGTACCCTGCCGGTTAATGTCTGATAACAATGTCACAAGGTCCCTGACACTCTCCCCAGTCTAGAGGCCTGGGCTTCTTTTTACAACACTCCCCGACATGTGTCTGTATGTCAGGTACAGTACCAGGACCAGGGAGGGACTCCAGACAAGCCCCAGCCTTCCTCTCCCACCATCACCTACTGTCAGTAGCCCTCAGCCCACTGATGAATGGTTAAAGACTTCTCATTTAGTTTTCAACAATTAAGAGGGTAGAGATGGGGAGGTGCCTGTGGCTCAAAGGAGTAGGGCGCTGGCCCCATATGCCGGAGGTGGTGGGTTCAAACCCAGCCACGGCCAAAAACTGCAAAAAAAAGAAACCAAAACCAACCAAACAAACAAAAAAGAGTGTAGAGATTTCACAGTAAAAACAGACTTGTAGCTATTCTTGAAAATTCAGGAAGCCTAGCCACGGGAGAGCCTTCCCCGCCACCCACCTGGCAGGAGCTGAGGACACTCTGCCCGCATCAGGGTGTGTTTTTCATGTGTGTTACTTTTTTTTTTTCTTTTTTTTTTTTTTTTGGCCAGGGCTGGGTTTGAACCTGCAACCTCCGGCCTACGGGGCTGGCGCCCTACCCTTTGAGCCACAGGCACTGCCCCATGTGTGTTACTTTTATAATCAAAGGATGATTATTTTTGTTATCAGAAAAAAATGTGATTATAAAAGTGTGATGATAAAAGCCATTTGTTGGTGTAAGTTTATAAAGGAAGGTTTTTCTGAGCCAATTCATAGACAAAAGAGGTGCACCTCTGCAGCGGGGCCGCAGCCCCAGGACCAGCCCAAAGACTGCACACCTCACGCTCTTGGCTGGGAACCCGACTCCCCACAAGTGTGCATTTCTTTAGGCTGCTGTTGCTGGCTCCCCACAAGCGCCCACAGTGAACAAGGATGTGGGTGGCCGGGACAGCCACGCGGAGGCTCTTTCCAGATGGGTAGTCTCTAGACAAACCACCCCCTGCGGCTTGGCCTCCACCTCCCAGCCTGGAAGGAATGACTCGGCCCACCACTGCCCTCTAGTGGAAAAATGAAGACCAACAGCAAGGCCCCGGGGTGAACCTCATCTGGAACAGGCTGGGAGTACCCTGAGGGCATGTTCCCACTGCCTGCCCTCCATAGATGGGTGAGAGGCCAGGCCTGCCCAGGGAGGGGTGACCTAGGATTCACCTGGCTTTCTGCAGTTGAGAGATCCCCAGTACCACACACACAGTGTCATTAATAATTTGACCATAAATGTGCACTGATCATTCTCAGACATGTGGCACTGTCCCAAGCAGGTGCTGACCTCAGCGATGCTCCTGTGGTCTCCTCATCTGATCGCCAGTGCAGCCCTGAGTGGGGGTGTTTCTGGCCTTGCCCTTTGAAGTATAGAAGGACAATTTGGGGAGGGAAGTGGGTGCTCAACATCTCTGGCTGGGCAGTGGGACCAGTGTGGGTGCGGCTTGGGTGCTCTGGCCCCACAGCCTGGACTTGTGACCAGGGGCCATCACACTCCCCTCCAGTGTTGTGCCTGTGGCACTGTGTTTGTGATGCCTGGGGCCATCAGTCACCTGGTGCCCAGGTGTCTCTGCTGCTGGGAATGAGGGAGTTGATTGATGAGGCTAGAACGGGGCTTTTAGCTACAGGAGCTGGTTTGCGTCGCCACCAAGGCCCTGGGCAGCCCCTGCCCTGAGCCTAAGAACATCTGTCAAGTCAGGACAAGAAAAAGGAAGACATGGCCCAGCTGGGATTCAGTGACCTCGTGTATAGGACCACAGTGAGAGCACCCCAAAGCAGCAGATGCTGTGAAAGACAAAGGAGATTCCATTCCCAGGGAAGCCCTAAAAGACGTTTCCACCTGGGCCACCATCTCTCTGCACAAGTGGATGGACTCACCAGTCCTGATGCTTGAGATCGTGTTTTTTTTTTTGAACCAGACATTCAACATCTCCAAACCTCCGTTCATTCATCTCACAAATGATGCTCCCCCAGCAGCAAGTTCGGAAGGAGATCCTCCCCTAGCGAACTTTCAAACTTTCGGATGTGACCGGACACTTGAGCCATCTCATGAGAGCACTTGAGCCAGAGGCACACAACTTCTGGCCCACAGAAACTGCAAAAGTAGATGTTCACAGCCTCCCCTTGCCCCATCTACACACAGAGGGGCTGTCCTGAGTAAATGAAGAAGGCCCAGCAAGGTGGTCGTGGCCCTGACTGTGCGTCCAGCACACCAGGGGCTAGGGTTCTCCACGACTCACTGGCTGTGGATTGACTTGGGGAGAAAACACCCTCTTATGCCTGTTTTCTCCTCTGCAAAAAGTAGCTAGCAGCCTGGGGGTCTGCAGGGAGGATGAATGAGGTCGGGAGGTGAGCCCTGTCAGGTGGCTGCTGCTCCCAGAGTGTGAGGGTCCACTCCCTCCCCCTAAGGCCCCGGACAGTTAGCTCCTCCTCTGAATAAGGAAACACAGGAAGATCCCAGCTCTGTTTGCACCTTGGGAGAGCAAATAACAAGCAGAACCTGATTTTCTGGAAGGATAAGGATGAAAGTGAGCTGATAAATGCTTTGGCAGGCCCCCTGGGTGCTTCCAACTCACTAAAAAGCACCCGGGTTGGAAAGCACTTCACCTTGGCTCTGCCAATGTCTGGCTGTGTGACCCTGGGCACAGTGCCCACCCTCTTTGAGTGGGGTATCCCTAGCTGTGAGGGGGGCCAGATGACAACCAGATGTGTGGTGGCCTTGTGCCAGTCTCCTCTTCCTGACCACCTGTTCCCTGGTCTACCTTTTCACCCAAATCCTAGACTTAATCAATTAATCACTCAGTCAGGCCATCCAAACCCTCCAGCTCCTGCTCGTTAGGAACTTGGGGCACAACTGCCTTCAGATACCTTCTTCTGCCTATTCACCCCTGTGCCATCCTGCAAGGCCAGCACCTTTCCCATTCGGGGGAGTAGCACAAGGTTATAGGGGCTCAGGAAACTTGCCTGGGTTTTTCACACTCCTGAGTGTCACTTTTTTAGGGACTCATGACCCCACTTGGGCCAGAAGGGACCCTGGAGACCCTGAGAAAGGCAGAGAAGAAATGAGGAGCCTCACTTGGCTGGGCCTTGGCTGCTCACCCAGGCCTCCGGGCCGGCCCCCCAGCCTCCCATCTGCTGGGCTGGCTGGCACCTCTGCTCCTGGTTCCAGCTCCGAGGGGCAGATATGGTGACTGTGGCCCTGGGCAGCAGTGGGTGGCTCCTCAAGTTACCCCAGGATATGCACCTGGTTAATAAGCCACAGGGAGGAATTTCTGGGGAGAAAGGGCATGAACATGCAGGGACACTCACCCTGACATAGACAAGCAGGACTTGGCTTTGGCCAAAGGCCACTTTTGCCGTATTAGAACAGTGCAGAATGCAGACCAGCCCTGGCAAAGCAACTGCTCTACCTACAGAAGGCCTATAGAATGTAGTGTAGACACTGCCACCTCCAACGATGCAACCCTGAGCCAGCCTCAGTTTCCCTACCTACGCAAGAGAGATCAAAACACAGTAAAGGAAGGTCAATAACATCAGGGATGCCTCTCGGGCCAGCCTAGGGAGGGTGTGGAGGTGTTGTTATCCACTGGCTGTGGATTGACTTGGGGAGAAAAACACCCTCTTATGCCTGTTTTTGTTACATATTATTTCATTTTACATACAGTAAAATCTACATTATTCTGAGTACAGGTCTGGGTTTTAATATACACATCAATTCATCTAAACACCCCTGCAAAAACAAAAAGCAAATCCACCACCTCTCAAAAAAAGATCCTTGTGACCTCCCGGCAGGCAGTGGAGCTGGTCAGTTTGGGACATCCCATTCCGGTCAGGTCTGGTCCAGTCTGTGCAGACAGTCCCTGTGTCAGCCCTGGTTTAACAGGCAGCTCACAAAGATATGCCAGAGGGTGCACCGTAGTGCTCTCTGTAGGGTCAGACCCCAAAGCACGCACAGCCTGGGGGCAAGCCCGGGAGCTCTCGAGCAGGCCCCAGCCCCTGACACTGGGAGCTGGAGATGCAGGACACCTGAGGACCTGACCTGTCTCATCCCACTTTCCGTGGGCACGAGGCACAGTCTGTTCCCTAAGCATCTCTCTATGCGCATCACCTCAGGAAATTGGCACAGCTAGACGCGAATGTGCCCATTATGAAGACGGGAAGAGCAAGGCAGAGAGGAATGGCAGCACAACCATGGCAAAGCTGCACGTCAGGTTCTGGGCACAGCTGCTGAGAAGACAGGTGGAATTTTCCTTGATTAAAAGTTTAAGAAGGTAGAACCCTCGAGCATTTGGTCTCTCTCTCTCTCTGCAGGAAAGCAGATAGTTTGCTATTTGGAGAGTAGGTCAGATTACTCATCATCAGCAAGAATCCTCCACACCCTCCCATCTCTCCTTCACAGGAGCCTGGGAGTGGCTCAGAAAAAGGGAAAAGCAGCATCTGAGGAGAAGGATTCTAAAAATCAATGAAACAGTCTCTCAATCAATCCTCCCTCCCTTCCACCTTTATCCTCCAGGATTCCATCAGGAAACCAGCCCGATGCCCGCAGGCATCCTTCCCTGTAATGAACGGATGGCACCCAGAATGGCCCTGGTGCTGGGTGTACTTAGGCGAACTGAGCACGCAGCCCCTCCCGTCATTTTCTGGGTCCTGAGCCCTAGTTGAGAATCTGCTGAGTTTATCCCGCAAGCACAGCTCCTCTTTTCCCCTCTCCCAGGCCCAGACTCTCTCCTCTGTCTTTTCTCCCCCTCCCTGTCTCCCTCAATCTCCCCTTCCCCTCCCTGCTACGGCTCCCAGGCTCCCAGGCTCCCAGGCGTGTGTGGATATATGCTTTTGGCTCCCAGGCGTGTGTGGATATACGCTTTTGGTCAGTCTATGTCTCTCTCTGGGCCAAGTCTTTGATTGCAGCTACTCCAACAGCTCAGGTGTGGAGGCTCAGCCACTTTCATTGCTAAGATCCTAAGGAGCCCACCTGCCCAGTGTCTGCACCAGGAACTTAAGGACGCTCAGGGCCTGCTGGTCAGTCCCAGCTGCCTCTGCTCCCACCTGCTGCCTCCCGTCTTAGCCTGGCCCAACCTCACCCCTCCCTGGCAAGCAGAACTGGAGACAGGGTTCCTAAAGACAAGAGTTTTTCTTTTCTCTTTTCTTTTCTTTTCTTTTCTTTTGAGACAAGACTCTCAAGCTGTTGCTCTGGGTGTGGAGTGCTGTGGCATCATAGCTCAAAGCAACCTCCAACCATTGGACTCAAGCTATCTTCTTGCCTCAGTTTTTCTGTTTTTTTTTTTTTTTTTTTTTTTTTTTTGTAGAGACAGAGTCTCACTTTATGGCCCTCGGTAGAGTGCCGTGGCCTCACACAGCTCACAGCAACCTCCAACTCCTGGGCTTAAGCGATTCTCCTGCCTCAGCCTCCCGAGTAGCTGGGACTACAGGCGCCCGCCACAACGCCCGGCTAGTTTTTCTGTTTTTACTAGAGATGGGGGGTGGGGGGGCTCACCTTTTTGCCCAGGCTGATCTTGATCTCATGAGCTCAAGCTGTCCACCCACCTCAGCCTCCCAGAATGCTAGGATTACAGGTGTGAGACACCTCACCCAGCCACCATGTTTATTTTTAAAGCACCCCAAGATACAGAAGTGTCCTAGGGGTGAGGGAACCAGGAGAGGGTAGCCTGAGCCAGACATCCAGTGGGTATGATGACCAGGTCTCTGAGGAGCTGTAGAAGGTTTCTCACAATTGTTCACTTGAGGCTCTGATGCCCCATGGCCAGGAGTGCCAATGATTGCTGATTCCCTTGCCCATGGGCTGCCCCTCCATGAAACCCCATAAGCATCCTGCACTGAACTTGAGAGGACTTGAGAGGTATCTGTCAACCAAGGTGAGAAGCCCATCAGATTCCAGCTCTGCAAAGTAGGTTTTTTTTTTACCCTGGCTATTGTCCCCGCTGCTCCCACTCTTGGAAAGGCCGGCCCACCAGGGGGCCCACAGGCTGGTCCATCTCTGCAGACTGGTCCAGGAGGTCAGCGAACATACCCACCGTAGTCCTGCGGAGGCTACCCACTCCGGGCCCTCTCACCCCTAGCCCACTTCTGTTCCTCGGGGTGCTTTAAAAATAAATATTGTGGCTGGGCGAAGTGGCTCACACATGTAATCCTAGCATTCTGGGAGGCCGAGGTGAATGAATATGCTGCAGGTGACCCTGAGGCCACTCAGATACCACCATCTCCTCCCCCCACCTGCTGCCACGTACCTGCACATCCTTGGTCAGCATCGGTGACCCACATTCCACCTCTAAGGACCCTGAACCAGGCATCACTTGCACCTGTCATACATTAGCTGTGGCAATCATCTACTATTGTCTCTGGGCATAGAAGAACCTAGAAAGGCCTCGGTGGAGCTTCCAAGTTCCAGGCCCCTTTCTCCTCCCCAACATCCCTGGGAAGGGACCACCCCATTTCCAGGACAGTGAGGACCAATTACTGTCTCCCCCACCAAGAGTGACTCTTCTTTGCCTTGTAGGCCATTGGTATGAGGCACCCACTAATAGTCAGTTTCAAATTCAACAGGTTCCACTGAATGTTTACTCTGTCCCTTGATGGAAGTGTCATGGTCCCCCATCCCGAAGCAGGATATCTAATACAACAGAGCCAAAGACTGTGGCGCACAGTCTTCAGGGGGGTCACTGCAAAGGACGGTGTTTCTGCCCTTGGCTCTGGGCTCATGCTGCACCCACACTTTGTTGCAGGTACTGTGTGCCAGGAAGCAGGGCTCAGTCCCTCGGTGGGCAGATCAGTGGGCTGAGACTTGGGTAGGTCATTCCAGCAACCCGCAGGTCCCCTGAGATGGGGTATGTGGAAGGACAAGTGAATCCCATGGCCTGAGTCCTCCTCCTCAGGAGCCTGCATAGACAATACTGTGGATTATTGTTGGCAAATGAAATCCTGCCTGTGGTCTATAGGACCTTCTACCCAATTTATTCCATGGTAAACATTTCAGCAAGGTGAATGCTAAGGCCTTTCCCTGAGCCACAGTGGATATTCTTTCTCCCTTTTCATCTTGCCTAAAGTAGAGTTGGGAATTGTCATCTTTTTTTCCAGCCCTCAAGAGGGGTCAGGTAAGCTGGAGGCTCTTAGGAATCCTCTGGACATACCAGCCAGACCATGGAACAAGCAAGGGGTAAGGGCCTACAACTGTTCTGTTGCTTAGATCAGAAGCAATGCCAACACAATGCATGCTAACCAGAGGGAGACCATGCCAAGGACACTTAAGCCTACTGGCATTCATTTCAGGGACTTCACAGACACTGATGACTTGGGGGTTGGGGTTATAAATAACAAAAACTCAGCTCTGAGTGGCTCAGACAAAAAGGACTTCTTCCTTGGCTCAGGGATTCAGAATCTTAGGATTGGCTTTATCCAGGGGTTCTGGGCCCCCCGTCCACCATTTCCTGGGTGTTGGCTTCATCCTCGGGCTGGCTCCCCACACAGGGACAAAATTGCAGTAGCCATCACTGGTTTACATCTCTCCTAACGGTGAGGAGACATCTTTTCCAGCTTTTTTCAGCAAGCCACCTGCCACATCCCACTGCTCCAAACTGGGTCATATGCCCTTCCTGGAGCAAACTCTGTATCCCAGAATACTGGGTGCTGATTGATTGGTGAAGTGAAGTCTACCTCTGTCTCCAGGGAATGGGGGTCACCCTTTCTGAGCCAAGTGTGGACTCAGTCCATGGTATGCTTGGGGGAGGGGTAGTGGCCCTTGCACAAAAATACAGTTGCTGAAAGAAAGTAGGAGGGAAGGGGGTTGGAGCTGGGTGGAAAAGCAACCAGAGGACAGAGATGAAGGGATTTCCAACGGATGCCCCACTCTCACTATACTCATATGCTTAATTAGATCATGATTACGAACTGGCAGAACCCCTGAGCCTAAAACCTCAGAGATCAGGAAGGGTAGGATGGCTAAAGACCTCATATGAAATCACTCCTTCCTTTCGGTCTGTCTATGCTGGCTGAAGGCAGATGGTTCGGCACTCTCACCAAGAGCAACAAAGCAATGTCTTTCCACTTTTCACAGGCTGTGACTACCATGATAGGAGGAGACTTAGGGCTCCTTCCTAGTATGCCTGCAATTAGGGCATGCTGCCACCAGGGGCAGCGAAGTGGCGGGGCCCCTTCACCTTGCTGAGAAGATAAGGCCTCCCTCAAGCCTGGTGTCACCCTGAGTGGATGACAGCATATTTTTTCCATAAAATTATATATAACTTTCTGTTTAAAAGAACTCTTCATTAATACAAATAAGTTCCTTGTAGGAGACGTTTGCTCATCACCTACTATGTGTCAGGCTTTCTGGGCCCTAGGCAGAAAGCCCCCAGACCTCTGCATCCAGCAACACCAGGGGACAGGATGGAAGGGGTGGCCAGGACAGGAGTTCCCTGGGGCACACACTGAACTTGCTATGGGACATGGAGGAGCAGGTTCCCCAAGTCTCAGGGTTGGGAACTGTTCGCTGCTTCTCAGCAACTGCCTTAATCTTGTGGCCACAGAGAGTTATGTAACTGGTGGTGTTCCTCTCTCTGGCAGGGCTGCCGGGCAGTGCAGTGATAAAAGCAGGGCAGCCCTCATCTGTGTCACTCCCTGTGGCAGAGACTTAGGGCTTAACCAAGGCCCTGACTTTCTCCTACTCTTCTCAACATAGTTTTGCTTAACTTTAATTTTCTTATTAAGATCTTTCTATAGTAAAGTCTTCTTTATAAGAAATCTTGACTACTTTTTATATTTATTTATTTATTTTTTGAGACAGAGCCTCAAGCTGTCGCCCTGGGTAGAGTGCCGTGACGTCACAGCTCACAACAACCTCCAACTCCTGGGCTTAAGTGATTCTCTTGCTTCAGCCTCCCAAGTAGCTGGGACCACAGGCACCTGCCACATGCCTGGCTATTTTTTGGTTGTAGTTGTCATTGTTGTTTGGCAGGCCCGGGCTGGTTTGAACCCGTGAGCTCTGGTGTATGTGGCTGGCGCCTTAGCCACTTAAGCTACAGAGCCTTTACTACTTTTTAGAACAAGATAGGACTTAAGCATTTGATTTTAAATGTTCCAGGTACTGGAATTACATGGTCGAATGAAACACGTTCCCCTGCCTGGATTCTCTAGCCTTCCCCTTTACCTGGCCTATTCCTCCATCTCCTGCAGATCTTGGCTTTTCTCAGAGAAGCTCACAGTATCCAAATTCCCTGTGTAAGGAGGGAGTCAGATAATGAAACATTCAATAATGACCCCATGTGGCCAGGACTGCAAAGGGGAGCCCGAGGACCATGAAAACTCAGTGGAGTATCTAATTCAGCTGGTGATCAGGGAGGAATTCCAGGAGGAGGTGATGCCTGAAATGTTTCTTATGGACTTTAAGAAAGTGGAAGGGTAGAGGAAGGGAGGGAAGCCTTTCAGCTCCAATCCCTTCCTTGGCCCAAAGTTTCAGCAGGGGAGGGAAAGGCCTGATTTGCTCTGATATAGCAGATCCCTCTGACTTTGGGAGAAGGGATTGGGGTGGACGAGCAGGAGCAAAGAGACCAGCCGTACCCACCCCTACCTAGGACAGCTATGATTATCCAAGTACGAGAGGTCCAGGCCACCAGTGAGGAGCTGGGCATAAAAGGAAGGATTTGGAGGAAGGACTTTGAGCTGGATCAATATGAGGAGCAGGAAGAGAAGCCCCAGGGAGATTCTTGGGTGTCAGGGAGAGCAACAGCATGGCAGCAGGAGGAGGTGAGGAGGAAGGAGGAGCTGAGGATAGGCCAATCTCAGCCAGGGAGCCCAGGAAACTACAGATCCAGAGGGTGCATCAGTCTGGGTTCTCAAGAGAAAACTGATAGAAATGGATGGATGGGTGGGTGGATGATGGATGGATGGAAAGGTGAATGGATATGTTCATGTGTAGGTAGATTAATGGATGGCTGGAGGGATATGTGGATGGATGGATGGATGGATGGACGAATGGATGGATAGATAGGTGGATGGATGGATAGGTAGATGGATGGATGGATGGATGGATAGATAGGTAAATGGATGGATGGATGGATGGATGGATGGATGGGTGAGTGATTCGATAGATGAGTGGGTGGATAGAAGGATGGATGGATAAATGGGTGGATGGATGGATGGATGGATGGATGTGTGGGTAATTAGACAGATATGTGGGTGGATGGATAGGTGGATGGAAGGATGTGTGGGTAATTAAGATAGATATGTGGGTGGGTAGAGGAATGGATGGATAAGTGAGTGGATGGATAAATGGGTAGATGGATGAATAGGGGGCTGGCAAGTCCAAAGTCTATAAGGCAGACTAGCAAGCTGGAAACCCAGGCAGGAGTTGGTGCAGTAGTCTTGAGGCAGAATTCCCTCTTCCTCCAGGAAGCCTCTCTGTTTGCTCTGAAAGTCTTCAATGAATTGAATGAGGCCCACCCACATTATTGAGGACAATGTCCAACAGTCTGCTGATGTTAACCACATCTACAAAACAACTTTCCAGCAACACTTAGTGTTGGTTGGATAATGGAGGACTAGAGCCTGGCCAAGCTAACACACACAACTGACTATTGCAGCAGTGGTCAGCAGAGAGGTGGGATCCCCTCTATAGCAAGCACTTGTGTAGCAGGTGAGGAGGGCAGCGCAAGGAGCTCAAGCCTGAAAAAGCCAATGACAGGGATGGGGCAGGGTCAGAGCGGGGGGGGGGGGGGCACCAGGAGGGCATCAGCGGTATTCTGTATCCCCCCAAAAGTAATTCTAGTGGAGAATGGCCTGTGCTGGTCAGGGACCAGGTCTGCCCTAGCCTGGCCTCTCCCTCACTGGGTGACCTTTGCATGTCAGGGAGCCTTGGTGGGCTCAAGGTTACTCGTCTGTAACACTGGGTGGTATTCACTACCAGGATCCTAAAGGAATGCTGGAATGAGAGGCCATGTAGAGCAGCCCTCCTCGAGTTACACAGGGGGACCAAGATGGTGATTATGCTATCAGACCATCCCTCTCTCACACTGCGTGGTGGCTTGGAGTGTGCAGCTCAAAGCACTGACTGGCACACTTGGCCTTACCAGGTGACACCTGCTTTGATGGGGTTGGAGGTGGGGGCTGGAGGACACCTAGGACCATAGGCTTAGGGTTGCCCAGAGGCCAGTCTGTCTCACTATCACTGCTCACACTATCTGGGGACAGCTGCCTTCTGGACTCTTGGCTGGACCATGTGCCTACATTGTCAACAAGTAATCCAGCACCATATGATCTCAGCTTTATGTCACGCCTTCAAAGACCCTGTCATCAACATTGGAAATCAAGGTCAAGAGGCTGGGAGAGCTGGCAGACTTTGTCCTGCTGAGGCCCTGGTTCCAGGTGACTTTCCTGGGCCTCAGTTTTTTCATCCCAGTTGGGAGCCACCTCCCCCCAGTCCAGGCTTTTCAGCTTCCCCTGGTTCAGCCTGGGTCAGTCCTACCCGCCTACCTAGGACAGCTAAAAGGCCTCACTGCAGACCCACTACGCACCCACATGTCACCCTGAAGTGACCTCTTTCCATTCCTGTCACTGCTTTAATGTGCTCAATTGCATTGT
Organism: Nycticebus coucang; assembly: GCF_027406575.1. Lineage (NCBI taxonomy): Eukaryota > Metazoa > Chordata > Mammalia > Primates > Lorisidae > Nycticebus > Nycticebus coucang. The sequence continues at coordinate 85,876,590 of NC_069796.1, forward strand.
TACCCCGCCCATTCATATGTTGAGTTCTAACCCCTAAGACCTTAGGATGTGACCTTCATTGAAAACAGGGTAATTGCAAGTATAATCCATTAAGATGAGATCATAAGGGTGGGCCCTAATCCAAAATAACTGGTGTCTTTAAAAAAAGAGCAAATTTGGATGCTGGGACTGACAGAGAGAAGCTATGTGAAGATGAAGATGGCGGTGACGCTTCCACAAGTCCAGAAGAGATCTGGAACAGATCCTCCCTTGCAGGCCTCAGAGGAAACCACCTGCTGTCTCCTTGATCTCAGACCCTGGCCCCAGAGCTGTGAGAGAGAAGGTTTCTGTCATCAAAGCTTCCTGGAACAGAGCCTGTGGTCCTTTGTTACCCAGCTCTAGCTGACTGGTGCACCTCCTGCGCTAGCTGTTCCTCATCCATTTCCAGCACAGGTGCCTGGGATATAGCAGGCACTCACTAAAGGCAGCACCTCCCCTTGAAGCTCTGCCTGCTCTCCCCTCCGGCTCTATTCCTCCAACGTGCTCCTCACTCTCCTCATCTGTTTCCGCTGCTCAGGCACAGTTTAATCAGAGGATGGCTTTTTTGATGACCAGCCAAATCTGAGCCTCGCAGTGTGAGTCATTTCTGGAATCAGGCCTATTTATTCTACTTCATCCCAGCGCTTGTAATGAACCATCACTCAAGATGTTTCTGTGATGGCAAAACATTGCCTGGTCTACAAACCACACAGAATTAACTGGGCAGTCAAGATTGTGGCATAGACTTGGCCAGCAGAGACAACCCGTGAGTGTGTGTCCCAGGGCAGCAGCCTCCGTCTGATGCCCCTGGAGGACGTGGCTACTGGGGCAGGTGTGTGCTGCTGGGTGTCAGAGGCAGGCTGTGAGCTGCAAGTCACGTGCTATTTTTACTCCTGGTTTCAAATGGCAGGATTTTAAATTATTGAGTGGTTGGAAAGATCCCACAATGAAATCATATTTCATTTGTTTCACCATTTGGCTGTAAAGTAAATCAATTCTTGGGCTGTATTTGGAGGTGAAGGAAGGACAAAGCCACTGCAGCTTTGGTGTGAGAACTCCTGGAGGTTCCCTTATTGAGCGGGGCTTCCAGCAGCCTCTGCTGTTTTTCACGTGCCTTTGACTTTCTGGATTCCTGCACAGCCAAGTTTCCAGGGGACACCTTCTTTCTAGATCAAGCCCCAGGTGAGCTCAGCCACGCTGCTGCTCTCTATGGAAGCAAGTCAGGGAGCCCGGGCAAACCCAGGGATAGGTCCATGATGAGGGAAGGAGCTGGACGGGGTGTCCACAGGAACCTCAGCTCAGACACTGGCTGATCTGGCTGGTTACAGGCTAGTCCCTCTGTGCTGGGAACCCCAAGGTGCTCAGGCCCCCCTCCCCAATGCACTGGAGTCCCTGCGATGTGTCAGATGAAGCCCTGCCTGAGAGGGCTGGAGTCTGTGAGGGAGCCAGGCAGGAAGAAAACTCCAGGAAGTGGAGGGATATGGTGGTGGCCAATAAGACCACAGAATGCAGGGCTGGGGAGGAAAGAATCCCAGCAGGTGAGCCTGTACCGTCCAGGAGAAGACAGAGGCACCCCCAGCAGCCAGGGGAACCCAGGACCTGGCATAGTTTGGGGCCAATGGGGTAGGTCCCTCCAGCCAGGCACCTTGTGCTTTTAGCCTTGTCATCGACCTCCCTAACACCGTTTGGAAGGATGACAGTTTCAGGACAATCAGCCTGGTGTCTGAGTTCCCCACTCTTTCTTCAGAAGGGCCTGGGTATGCATCCAACCTGTTCAACTTGGACATAGTTTACGGTAATGCCTCGGTTTTCCCATCTGTAAAATGGGGATAATGACAGCGATGGTGATGGTCCTCTGAGATGACATAAAATTGGAGGTTTGGCACAGAGCAGGGCTGGCAGCTGGGAAACCAGCTGTTTGCTTTAGCTGGCTTGGCCACTGGGGTCCTCTTCAGGTGCACTTTCATGCTCATCCTTGTCCCCTCCACCTCTGTGCAAGCTGAGGCATCGAGTTGATCCCAGGGGGGTTAGACATGAAACCCCCTCCCCCAAATCAAGTCTCTTCTGTGTCCTGTAAGAAGCCTCTAGCTTACCACTGCCTGACCCTTCTCTGTCCTGGCCCTCCTGTCTCAGCCTCACAAAACCTAATATGATCCCATCTGTCCCCGCCCATGTGAGCTCGCATCCTGGGGTCCAACACAGCCTCCCAAGCTACATGCAACCTACATTATACTCCAGGACGTTCATGCTCTCCTAAGGACAAGAGCATTTTCAGGACAAACTACCCCAATGTTGAAGCAATTTGAAGGCTGTGGAGTAGTGACAGGTGCCAGTGCTTGTCACAGAGTTATTTATCATGAAAACAAAGAGTCTTTACCCACAGATCACAGGACTCATATTTTAGGAAGCCTCGCCCAGCTCAGCCCATGCAGAAAAAACATTCCCCAGACACATCATGACTGGCTGAACTTGGTTTTTTATATTCAACAAACATTTGTGAAAGCACCCAGGGGACACTTGATAAGCCAACAAGGGCTCAGGTCCCTACCCTGCCTGTGGGAGGGGGCAAAGGACAATGTGGGGAGTCCCTGGGGTGGGGAAGGGGTATAGGCTGAGGCCAGAGGAGGGGGGCTTCTGCTGCCTCATGGTCCCACCTGTGCATCTGGGCTCACCAAGGCCAGCTCTTCTGCTAAATGCTCATTTATTGAACCTAAAGGGCCTTGGTTTGATGGCCAGCCTGTCTAGGGTTTCCCTGTGTTCATGAGCCCCTTGAAGGCCCTTCGGGTTGCTCAGAAAGCATTCTTTTTCTATAATGAATCATATGACTGTGAAATAAATTCTTGTCTGTCTTGTTCATAAGGACTAGAATGCCCACACATTAAAGGTGCTCAATAAATCTTTGCTGAATGGCTGAATGAATGAAACATGCAGTGAGAAAAGGCAATCCTTTAGCGGAGGTGATGGCACACACTTCTCCCTGGGCTGTTTCAATAATAATTATAACTGTCATTTACTGAGTCCTGTTTTTTTTTTTTTTGCCACACTCTTTGAAGTATTTTGCTGATTTACCCTTTTAACCCAACTAATAACCCTAAGGGGTACTCATTAATATCTGAAGGATAAGGAAACTCTCAGGCACAGAAAGGGCAAGCAAGTTGCCCAAGGTCACATCTGGCTTAAAGCATGGTAGACAGAGAACTGAAGTCTGCTTCAATCTTTTCAAATCAACCAAATATTCCTGAGGTCCATCCTCAGCAGACACACGCAAGAAAGAAGAATGACCTGGGTTCAGCCCTCCCCCATATCACCAACCTGCTGACTGTGGGCAGGACCTCTGTGGGTCTTGGTTTCTGCCCTTGTCGAAAAATGCAGGGGCTCCATGACCCCGAGGCCCTTCCAGGTTGAGAGCTGCTATGACTCTCTAGCCCCTTGCCCAGTTTGAAGGTACATGCTCATAGAGACAATTGGCTCCACTGGGAGGCCTGCGGTGGTTCACAGTATTCTGAGCTCTGGGCCAGCATGGAGTGGGGCCGTCAATCCCCAGCCTCTGATTCACAGGGACTCAGCCGGGAAGAGTGATGGGGGCCTCTTTGACATCCTCACCAGGTTGTGTGGAGGAAATCACAGCCCCCCCGGGGGGGGGACTCTTAAGAGCCTTTGGAGACACATGGGGGTGATGCTTCTCCCAGGCAGCAATATAGGCTGGGGGTGGGTAGTCTAGCAGCTTCTCAAGAGGCCGAGTGGTAGCAGGGGTGTTCTATGTCACATGGGTGCCTGGTCTGCCTCCCAAGTCACGGCCCAGAGGTGCCAGCTGCCAGCATCTCTCTTTCCTTCTTTCCATTTATTCAGCAAATATTTGTGGAGTGCTTGCTCTGTGCCTGGTCCTATGTTAGGCACTCAGAATAATAATAATGATAGCATAATATCAAAGATATTTATAAACCTCAGCTCACACTGGGGCAGGGCAGGCACCAGCTCACTGATCCTCAGTACTGTCCTTAAAGATGGGATGGTCTAACAATGAAGCCCAAGGCACAGGGTTAGTTAAATACTTGCAGGAGCAGGTGGAAAAGCCAGGTCCCCACAAGACAGTCAGACACAGGGGCACCCACCCTGTGCCCTCTGCCCATATCAAATGCTCTCAACCAGTGGGGGACAGATGGGCCTGGTGCCCACAAAGAGAAGGGATTTGCTTCTCTTCCACCGCGTGGGGGGCCTGGCTTGGGGGCAGGACACCTCGCCCCTTCTCTTGCTCCTTCCATGACACGGCACTCATGTTCTGGGCAGATCCCAGTAGGAAGGCATCAGAGTTCTGCATCTGCAGGCACAGCCACCCAGCCAGGCCTCCTGGGTTTCAGGGATGCGTGGGACTGGGCTCCTTCCCCAATGCTTCAGTTTTCCCCGGGGTGCCACTGTATTCCTGGCCTCAGGTCCTGGCCCCTCTTAGGGTAGATGGATGCTGCTAGGGGAAAGGCAAGGGCTCCTGCTAGGGGAAAGGGAGGGGCTCCTGCTCAGTATTCCATTCAGAGTCCACGTTTTGGTGCTGGGCCCTCTTCTCCAAATAGCTCTGGCTCATAATTCCTTGGCCCCTCTCTCCCATGCATGGCCAAGTTCCCGCGATCTTGCCTCTTAAGTGCTCCTCCAGGCCAGGCCCTCCGCACCACGTTCTGTGCTCGTGCAAGCCTCTCTCCTGCTCGCCTCTCTGCAGCCATATTCAGTCGCAGCAGGCGCACATTGGGGGCCACCTACTCCTGCCCTTTCCCTGACATCCACGCTCAGGCAAGGCACCTGACGTCACCGACGGGGGCAAGCCACTGTAGGCGCTCGGGCGGGACTGCTGTCGGGGGCTCGGGTAGGACGCGCCCCCTCCTCTAGGCGGCCCAGTCGGGCCAGTGCGACTGGGGGCTGGGGTGGACAGGAGGCAAGATACCTGTACACGAATCCCAGTATGTCCAAGCCTAGCTGAAGGATGCAGGCACATCCTGCCTGCCCCGCCTCCCGCCTTAGTTTCCCTCTCGGTAAACTGGGAGAGAAGGGGGACTGGCCCGGAAGGTCATCAGGCCCCTTGCAATCCCACGACTCAAGAAATGCCACATCAAGTTTGTATCAAGCACCGCTCGCCGACTCCCAGGCTCCTGAGAACGCTGAAACCCGCAAACAGCCCCACAGGCCGCAGCAACAGTTCTGCAGAAACCTCATAGCGATTGCCACGGTCCTCGACCGCCGTCTCCCGTCTGCGCACGCGCAGGCCGCGAAACCTGCTGGGACTTGTAGTCCGCCTACAGGCGGCTGGGGCGCAAAGGTGGAGCGGTGGGGGCGCGGCGCCTACACTTCCCAGGGTGCTCCCGGCCGGTGGCTCGGCGAAGGGCGTGGCCAGGCGGAGGGGCGTGGCATTGGGCGTGGTGTGGGCGGGGCCTGCAGCCCTTGGCTGCGGCGGCGCTGCCTGGCCGGCGCGGAGCCGGCGGGCTCGCGTGCGGCGGGCTGCGGGCGGCGGGCGGAGGATTGCGCGGGCGCGGCACCTGGCGGGCCCCGAGTGTCTGGCTGCCGCAACGCCGGACTGCCCCGATTCCGACCGGCTGCCAAGATGAGCGCAGGTGAGTGCCAGGGATTGAGGGACCGCTGGTCCCTACGCAGGATCGCAGCGCTGCAAGGGCTTGGTGGCATTTGGACAGTGCACCTGCAACACCGAGGAAAATCGTCCGGTGGGTCCACCCAACTTTTGCTCTAGGGTTTTGCAGCCCGGACAGGTCGGCGGGAAGCTCCCTGCCCCTGCGCCGGTGCGAGCAGCTCAGTGGCGCCGGCTGGGGAGCGCCGACCCCAGCGTCAGACGCGCGTCTGCGCTCGGCTGTCTGAAAGGCGCCCCTTCTTTGCTTCTTCTGGGATCCAGGTTCCTCCAGGCTGCGGAAGGAGGCCAGGTCCAGGTGAGGGGCCCAGGGTTCGGGCGATGGGCCCGGGCCACCGCAGACCTAACCCGGAGAGAGGCGAGATGACAGGCGGGGCTTTGCGGCGGGGGGCGCCGCCCTTGCGCAGCTCCCACTGCCTGGATAGGGGACTTTAGGCCGACCCTGGGCACCCAGGTCTCTCCGCGCACATCTGGGGACCCGGAGCCCGCATGTGTGTCAGCTCTGGCCCAGCCCGGTCTCTGCGCATGGCTTCCCGAGCCCCTCGCCCCTGCGCCTCACACCCCTGCCTCTCCCTCTGCACCCGCCCTCTGGGATCTGACAGCCTCTACTCGGCGCTGGAAAATCCCACGTCGACCCAACCCAGCCGCGCCTTGTGCCAGTGGGGAAACTAAGAGCTGGAGCTGGAGGCCTTGGCAGGTGAGCCTCTGGAGGGCAGCCTGAAGATGGCTGAGGCTGAAAACCTCCTGGGGCCGGGCCCAGGCGGAGGGCTCGTCCCAGCGTTCCCAGGCAGGGAGGGGCTGTCAGACCATTTTTCAGGGTGCAACCTGAGGTCACAGGGCTTGAGTCACTTACTTAGTTCAGGGAGGAGGGAGGGAAGATTCGAACCCGGTACTCCCTGACTCCAGTACTCTTTCCTCTAAGTCTGTCTGCCACAGACTGCAGTATGGCCCTTAGCCATAGTGCAGAAACCGGTAGGGATAGCTGCTTTCCCTGGGGAAAACCAGACTGGGGAGGGAAGGTGCGTTTAGTGAGCACTTCTTGTGGACTGTAGGCCTGGAGGGGGCCATGTTTGTAGGGACCCCTCTTCCTGGGAAGACATTCCCCTTTCCTTCCCCTCCCCTCCCAGCGCAGGAAGGAAAGACTGCTGGGCAGAAGGCATTTAGAGAGAGGCTGAGAGCAGTGGCGGGCTATCGGATGTGGAACCCTTTGGATAAGGGTTTCTGAAATGGCTAACCTGTTATCGGAGGGGTGGCTGGGGAGCAGGTCACCCTGAGACTTGGTGGAACCTCCAGATACATTTATCTGAACACCAGATGGGGATAATGGCTAGGTGCACGCAGGGTAATTTTATGCTCCAGTGACCACAATTGGTACCTCTGTAGCCCCTGTAATCACAGGGAGCCCTCAGAAGGAGCACTGCCTCCCACATTCGTGAGAAGGGGACAAAGAGACCAAGGTTTGTGACATGGTGTCTGCCAAGCGGGTTATAGGCACTGGTGGCCCCTCCCTGAGCTTGGTTTCCTGACCTGTAAGAACAGTAGAACTGGTGGCCTGGTGGGACAAGATATTCCATGTAAGAAGCCCCACATGGAATAGGCCCTTGGTGGCTAGGGGTGGCATTGCCAGGGGGTCAGGTTCACCTCAGCCCTCTGAGTTAATCCATCCCTCTAGAACTGGCAGTGCATGTGCTCTCCTGGACACCTGTCATCCCTGTTCCCAGCCGGTGATGCCATGGCAATAATTTCCACTCACACTCATGGTGGGGGAGCAGGCAATGTGGCCTCTTGTGCCTGGCCCATGGGCTCTAACATCCGGCTGCTGTGTACAACTGGCAGGTCAGGAGCGTCCACTGTCAACAAGGCACCAAGGGCAGCAATCCCCTTGAAGGCTGACATCCTTCCAGAGCTTAGCAGCACTAGGCGTGCCCGGCATCCCCTGGTCCAGTCTTCAGCTGCCCATATCGGATGGCCAGAGCCCCAGACAACCTGTGCAGCTCACCTGAGCCGGAAGCTCCCTTTGTCTTCTACGCCATTGGAGCAATGGGCACATCTTCATCTGACAAAGCCTTCAGGATGGCTTGGGCATGACATCAGGCTGTGTAGTTGCCTGTTAATTTCAAGTGGCCAGGAGAATCATATATATATAGTGCCATGGCAAGGTGGAGGGAGATGGTGTCAGATAGGGCTGGATCTGAATTCGGTGCCCTAGCTATGGGTCTCCCTGTGCCTCACTTTCCCCAGTTTCCTCAGTTGCATGGAGGGAATGCCCTTAGCTCTGTGTGCAGTGCTGGCCCACATATGGTGAACCCAGCAGATGATAATGAGTGGTATGTCTGCCCATCTGTCTGCTGGTGACTGGGGTGAGGTTGGGGATTAGGGGGAGGGTTCTGATGCCAACTCTGCCACCTTGACTAAGGCCTTGACTAAGGCCGATGCTCTCTCTGAGCTTAGGTGTCCTTCTGGTCAGCTGCAAGCCTGGTGGGTTAGAGTCCCCGGTGGTCAGGGGCTTGTGGGTTGTATTAACTTATTTCCATAGCAAAGTTCTGTAGACCAGGTGGAGAAATTTATTTTCTGACAATTCTGGAAGCCAGAAGTCTGAGATTCAGGTGTGGACAGGGTTGGTTCCTTCTGAGGCTTCTCCCCTTGGCTGGTAGATAGCCGTCTTCACATGGTCGCTCCCCTCGACCTGGCTGTGTCAGATTGGGTTAGGGCCCACCCTAATGACCTCATTTCACCTTAATGACCTCCCTAGGGTCCTATTTCCACATGCAGTCACATTCTGCAGTTACATTCTGCACATGAACTTCAACATATGTATTTGAAAGGGGGGGGGGGACAAAATTCAGCCCATAACAGGAGTGCAGGACCAGGAGTGAGACATTTTCTGTTTTGATGCCTGCTGTGTTAGGATCAGGGAGCTTGAAGGGACCGGGGGGTGGGGGGTGGGTCCATCCCTAACCCACCTCCCTCACAGAGGAGAAACTGAGGTCTAAAGGAGGAAAAGTAACCATCCAGGGTCAAGGAGTGGATATGGCAGAGCCAGAGCCCGATCCCCAGGCCACTGCAGGTTCCTCCGTGTGGAGCAAAGATATATATTTCTTCACCCAACACAAGAGTGGGCAGTGATGTAGCCTCAGAGATGTTCACTTTGGCATTACCACTAACAGCAAAAGGTGCTAGAGTATGTCAGCCATTCAATCATTCGTTTATCTAACCAATATTTATGACATGCCTACCATGGGCCAAATATTTATTAAATGCTTACTATGACCCTACACTACTCCAGGCCCTGGGATTCAATGAACAAGAGCAAACACAAATCCATGTTGTTTTGGAACTTACATTCTAATTATGGGTTGGGGGATATTCTGGTTACCTATATATTTGAAATTTTTCTAACGTTAGGAGAAAATGCTTAGGAAAATAGGTTTAAGTTAGAAAACCATTGAGGGTAAAATTCTATATTAATTAGGATCTCAATTCTGCAAAACCATGAAGGAAAAAAGACCAGAAGGAAGTACACCCAAATGTCCACAATGGCCATCAGTAGGTGGCCTCATCGGCATCCTTATACTTTCCACATGTTTTCTTCATGATGTACACTTTCCTTTTGTAATGGAAATCATGTGCAAAAAAGCACACATGCCTTGGCTTAGCGCCTGTGGCTCAAGCAGCTAAGGTACCAGCCACATACACCTGAGCTGGTGGGTTCCAATCCAGCCTGGGCCCGCCAAACAACAATGACGGCTGCAATCAAAAAATAGCCGAGTGTTGTGGCAGGTGCCTGTAGTCCCAGCTATTTGGGAGGCAGAGGCAGGAGAATTGCTTGAGCCCAGGAGCTTGAGGTTGCTGTGAGCTATGATGCCACGACACTCTACCCAGGGCGACAGCTTGAGGCTCTGTCTCAAAAAAAAAAAAGCACACAAGCCTTGTTTCCTGCTCTGAGGAAGGCATGCATTGGTTTGGAAATCCACATCTCAGGGAGAGGTCCAGGAGGCTCCTTTCTGCAGGGCCTTTGTACGGAAGGGGGAGTGGTCTCCCAGCAACAAGGAGCTTAGCACAAGTAGCTGCCGTGGTGCTGTGTCTCCCTGTGTGACTCCATTCTGAATGAGGCACAGCAGAAGACAAATCCTCCTGACCCAGAAACTCATGAGCTTGCATCTGGAAAGGACCGCTGTGGCCCAGGCAAGGGCACTCTCCGCACAGCCTGGTCACCACCAAGCTCTGACCTGGTTTTCCTTGATGTGCATGGCTGCTTCCTAACCTGGCCACCCAAGATCCTTTGCTTCTTTATGGTTTCTGTCAATGGGATAATTGGGGGATACTGTTTTATCTGGAATCAAGTCTTGAGTTTGATGATCTCTTGGAATGTCCCATCTTACTGTCCCAGGAAAAGGAGTGTGACTCTGACTTATGGAGCAGCTGCCTGTCATGCGCCCGGGACGTGCAGGGCCCCATTTGGGTGGTGGGGTGCTCTGGGCTGGTGAGAGTAATTGGCAAGACTGGCAGATGAAGGGAAATAGGAGCAAGGGCTCCACCCTGGGGACAGAGTTTGTCCTGTCACTGCCCTTTAAACGGGCACAGTTGCTGACACCGGCAGCTGCTGGGACACTAGGATGCTGGACAGATGCCCAGACTCAGAGCCTGGATTCCACAGCCCACGGCTGTGCCCCTGCCTCAGTAGGACTTAGTCAGGCCTACCCCGAACTCAGGGCTTGAGCTCACACTGCCCCTCTGCTGCCCGCCAGCCCTGTCCATGCTGGAACCTCTCTGTCCTTGCTTTTGCCGCGTCTCTTCAGGGACTGCAGACAGGGTAGGAGCTCAGAGAGGCAGTGGAAACTGTTCGACAGGAAAACACAGGCCATGCTCAGTGGTAGCTCATAGTCCTTGAGGTGTCGACGGAACCATCACGACATCTGCCCAGGTGGCTTGCATTAGGTCTCCACCTGCAACATAGCTGCCCAGCCCCTAGAAAACCCCAAAGAAGCAGACCTCTGAGGCTGGTACTCAGTTCGCAACCTGAGTCCAGCGATCTTTGTTTACTCAAGGAAGTTTTCCATTGCTGGCTGCTCGGAGTATCTAGGGTGTCGGGCAGCACTCAGGTGGGACAGGCTTAAATGTCACAACAGCCGAAACTTGTGGAGCACTTCTCTGCCGGGCCCTGTGCCAGACACCTGTATACGTTTCCCCCTGGGATCCTCACAGCACTACGCAGGGCTGCTGGGGTGCCTGCAAGGTCCCATCTATTGTCCGGTGCTCCATGGTTTGTAAATGGCAGAGCTGGGATTTGGATCCTTATGTGCTTCTCCCAAGCTGAGCAGGCTCTGTTTGTCTGTCCTCCATCAACCACCAGCTTCTCACCTGAGGTGTGAAGCATATTCCCATTTTTCAGATGGAGCATAGAGACAGGAGGCCAGAACCAGACCCACCCCCAGCTATCTGGCCCCAGACCTCATGCTGTCTCGTCTGCTTTCTACAGGGTCCCTGCCCAAGGCCATTGCATGGCCCCAGTGATCCACCTTGAGAGCTTGTGCATGAGAGAGGCCCATTTGCCTTCCTCTACCCTTGATCCTTGGTCCTAGCTCTCCTGGCCTTACCCGGAGCCCTTAGGTTCTGACAGGGCTGTTCTAGCAATGCCCGCTCGCCTCAGAGGCTCTTTCCACCTTGCTGACACAGCTCAGCCCCTCACCTGGACTTCTGTGGCCTTGGACAAGTTATCTTCCCTCCCTGGGCCTCAGTACACCCATCTATACAAGTGAGGGCTACTGCCATCCTCAGCGTGTGCCCCACTTTCTTCTGAGAGCACCCCCATGTCTGTGTTTGAGACTGAACTGTCACTGCCTTGCTCATGTGTCATTTTCATGGTGTTGACAACACTTGACGTCACGCTGAGGTTCCCAGTGTGGAGGAAGGTTTCTTATCTCCTGTCAGGTAAGCAGCATTGGTACGGCGTGACACGAGCTTGGACAGCAGCTGTGTCCTTTGTGCCCATGGGAAGGACCATGGCGGTAGAAGGTGGTGGCCACTTGTTCTTTGATTTCAGTTCAGAGATGGCTCTGGTGTTTCCTGCCCTCAGGGGGCCTTCCCTCCAGGCTGGGCATGAGCCTGACAGGTGGTAAGCAGGTTCTGTTGTGGGTGACGCATTTGGTAATGTCACACCACTTTCCCTTGACTGGAGAGTTCTGAATGTTAGGGGGGCAGCCTGGGTACCTCAGAAGGTGCAGTGGCTTTGAGCTCCAGTCCCAATTGTCACTTGCTGGTGTGTCCCTCCAAGCAGGTTCTTAACTGCTCTTTGCCTCAGTTTCCCTACCTGAAAAGTGCAGGTGTAATCCCCCTTTGGGGGATGGCTGGCAGGCTCAGAGAAGGTGAGTGGGGCCTTTCTGGGACACAGCAGACCCCAGGAAGCAGGTGGGGTGGTCTCTGTCACAGCCAGAAATGCCCTTCCTGAAATTGCGCCCTGCTTGGTACACTCCACCAGCTACACCCGCAGCTGTACCAAGCTGTCTTCCTCTTTGCTGGTCCCATCTCTCCCCTGCCGGGCCTTGCCACAGTCCTGTTTGCACCACCTGCACCAGGAGAGGCAGGCCCCGGAGAGCCGCCCAGCCCCGGGCTGTGGTGGTGGCAGCATCCTCTTGAGGCGTGGCGTTTTGGGTCACGGGTCCCTTGAGCAGTCCTCACTCTGCACAACAGCAAGGGCGCCTCCCGCCTCCTGCCTGGCACTCATTTCCTGACATTTGGGGCTGAGCTTTCTTCACTCATAGAATGACAAGTCGCAAAAGTGACCTGGCAACACTATTTCAGCCAGTGGACCAAGGAATTGGTGTCACTGCAGTGCACAAAGCCTGTTGGTCCCTCTGGCTCTGTCCTCCTGCTTGCCTGAGAGGTGTTGAATCCAGGTGGGGGATGAGTGACCCGTGGAACCTGGGCCCCTTCAGCATGGCCTCCTGCCTGCCCACCATCTCTCTGAGCCCAGGCCTGGCCTCTCTCTGGCCCTCTGCTCCTGTAGGACTTCAGTGTCCCCAGCGTTGCATGTAGAGAATAACACCTCAGAAGACCTGCTGGTGCTGCAGTTGGGCAGGATGTGCCACAAAGGAAGAATTCCAAGGACTATCCTGGTGACCTTCTGCTTGGCAGCCAGTCTCAAATGCTTTCCTGATGGTGCAAGCTCTATGCCCCACAACCATCTCCATTTAGGCTCCCCAAGTGGGTGCAGGTGGCTTACTGAAGAGGTGACCCCAGAAACACAGGAGATGGGGGCTGAGTCAGTGGTGGGTGGCAGCGCTCTGCAGCTGGAGGCCCAGAGGGTCTGGGTGCTGTAGGTGACTGACCATAAGGTGAGGGAGGCATTGCCACGAAGCCCCCCACCCTGGGGGCTCTCTCAGAGCCTAGGTTTGGTCTAGCTTCAGCCTGGGGTGGACCTCCCTTGTGTCCAGCTGTCAGCAGTCCCAAGAGCTCTGAGCTGTTCCAGAATGTTTCTTTAGTCCTCTCGACAACTGGTTTTTGAGCACCTGCTGTGTGCCAAGTGCCCCCCACTTGGGAAGTGCCCCTAAATGCTGGGAGAGAAGACAGCATTTACCGGGACCCTCTGGCTCCATGCCATGCTCAGCCTCACGCTCTGTCAGGGGAGACGGGTCATTCCTTGGGCTCCAGACAGCCTGCAGGTGACCAGCCTGCAGCCCTTCTGATGGACGCCCGCTTGCGTCCTTCCTGCCACCTTCTCCCACCTTCCCCCATCCGGTCCTCCTCTCCCTCCCACAGTGTCCCTCCCAGGGCTCCTCTTCTCACTTGGGGCACAGACAGAGCTGGGGTCCCCTGGTCCTGCAGGGGACTTGCATCTGGTCCCAGCTGTTTTGCAGCTGCTCTCTCAGTGTCCCCTTTTGTGGTGGGGGCTGAATAATGGCCCCAAAGATGGCCCTATCCTAATCTCCAGCCCTGTGTCTATAAAGAGGACATGTCAGATATGGCTGAGTTCGGGACTTCTAGGGCAGTTGCTATGGATCATGGGTGGGTAGAGGACAGAGGTTGGGGGGACAGAGGCCTCTATTGCTGTCTCAGAACGTGGAGGGGCCTCATTCTGGGAAACGCCAGGGGTGCCTCTAGAAGCTAGAAAAGGTGAGGAGAAAAGGGTTCTCCCCAGGATCCTCTGGAGGGAGCCAGCCCTGCAGGTGCTCTTCAGACCCCTGACCTCCACTCCCAGATGCCCTTGTACACTGCTGTGAGCCACTGTGACTGCACTAATTGCTCCAGCAGTCGCCCTCCTCTGTGTGCCCCACTGGGTGCAGGGAGGCCAAGGGAGAGGAATCTAGAAACCTTGGTAAACTGGAAATTTTTCTGGAGCTTCTCACATGGCTGGACACAGCATCGTTTAGAGCACTGTGTTTGGGACCTGTGCCTACCTTTTGTTTTGGGCTGCTGGGGCCTAGGGATGTGTTTGGGGAACACCAGGCAGTGGATAATATACAAACCAGGACACCCACTGAAGGGAGAGAAGACAGCATTTACCAGGACCCTCTGGCTCCATGCCATGCTCAGCCTCACGCTCTCCCAGGGGAGACGGGTCATTCCTTGGGCTCCAGACAGCCTTCTGATGGAGGGGCCTGCACACAGCCTGGAAATGTTATGCACAGCAGTTCTTATTATCTCTACCTTACCAAAGAGGAAACTGAGGTGGAGATGCCCAATGGGGGTTGGGTAGATTGCCAGCTGGGGTTCCAGCAAGACCTCCGTGTTTCAACACCTGCTAGTCATGGTTCTCGTGGACGTCAGAGGCCTGCCTCTGTTGTCAGTGTCAGCACAGCTGGACCCCAGATGTGGGTGGAGATGCAGGCTCCTGAACCATGCACTGCTCTAAGCTCTGGCAGCACAACCTGACTCTCCCTGGTGTCTGAGGGCCCTGGGTCCTGGCACAGCCTGAGTCTCCCTGGTCTTCAGGAACCCCAAGACTCAGCACAGTCTGTCTCTCCTGGGTGTCTGGGGAGCTGAGTCTTATGGTGCGTGAACAGCTCTAGGAGGTGATGCGGGTGGTCTGATTGAGAGCCAGCAACCAGGACCTAGCTATGGTGTCCTTTCAGGCAGGCCCCTCTGCCTTCTGAGTTTGGGCTTCCTCATCTACGTTAGGGTTGAGGTTACCCTGGAGGGCCTTTGGAGCCCGTGTGCTGCGTGTGCCTCAGTGGGCACCTCAGGACCCTGCTGTGCCCTCTGGCAGAGGAGTGGCTAATGCCCTCATCTGTGGGCCCAGCACACTGTGCATTAACCTGTAGTCTTTACACCCAATCCCCTGCTGGTACTGCTGAGATCCCCACTTCACAGGCAGGCAGAGGCCTTGGGGACTAGGGGATTGCTGAGAAGCACAGTGCTGACTGCAGAGCCCTCAGGCCCGTCTGGCGCCCCGTGGCATGGCAGCACCCTAAGTGGCCTCTACCGCCCGTCACCCCACATCAGTTTAGGCCCAGAGCCTCCTTTGGACGCAGTGGGGCGAGTTCTCTGGGCCGGGTTGCTGTTTTGATCACTTTCTGCTGCCAGCCCTCTCATCCCACCAGCTGGTTCTTCAGCCGAGCTGGCCCATCTCAACTTCACCAGGCTCAGGGCCTCTACGTGAGAGCTTTGTTCTACCCCCACACTGCTGGTCTCCCTGTCCTCCCTCTGCCCCTACCTCCTGCCACCCAAATCCCTCACCAAGGAGAGTATGAGTGGCAGGCTTGGGTGACAAGGTGCGCCCCCCACCCCCAGTGTGATCTGGTCACTGCCCCTCACTGCCTGTTTACCAGAACTTCCAGGGTAGCCCACGAGAGTTTGGAATCAGGGTCTCTTTTTCTTTTTTTGAGACAGAGCCTCAAGCTTTTTGCCCTGGGTAGAGTGCTGTGGCATCACAGCTCACAGCAACCTCCAACTCCTGGGCTCAAGTGATTCTCCTGCCTCCACCTCCCAAGTAGCTGGGACTACAAGCACCTGCCACAATGCTCAGCTATTTTTTGGTTTAGCCGTCATTGGTGTTTGGCAGGCCTGGGCTGGATTCGAACCTGCCAGCTTAGGTGTGTGTGGCTGGCGCCTTAGCCGCTTGAGCCACAGGCACCGAGCCTGGAATCAGGGTCTCTAGCTGTGACCTGAATCTTGCCTCCTCCTGGGATATTGGGCCCCTCAAGGCAGACTTTTTTTGATGAGAAGGGTGATTCATACATTAAAGATGGGTGCTCCATCTGGTCACCTGCCTTTGCTTATGTGGATTATATTTATTGATATTTCCTGTCAGAACTTGAAAGAGGCTTTTAACAAAAAATTGTTAAACTGAGTAAGAATAATAAACCCTTTGTATGTTAACATAAGTCCACCCAGGAATCAGTCCCCTCTGTCACCTGGAGGCTCACACACACCTATAACGCTGGGAAAAGGCTGTATGAGTGTCCTTGGGGCGGCTGTAACCAGTGACTGCAAACTGGGGGAACTTAAAACAAAAGAAAATTATTCTCCCACAGTTTTGGACATCAGAAGTTCCAGGTCAGTACCACTGGGCCAAAGTCAGGTGTGTACAGAGCAGCTCCCTCCAGGGGTCTTGGAGAGAACTGCGCCTGCCTCTCCAGCTTCCGTGGCTGCCACATTCTGTGGCTCCTGGCCACATTGCTCTATTCTCCAAGGCCAGCATCTTCGGTCCTGTCTTCGTTCCCTCTTCACGTGGGCTTCCCAGAGTGTGTAGAATCTCCTTCTGCTCCCTTTTGATAAAGAAACATGTGATGATATTTGGGGCCTATCCAGATAATCCAGGGCAATCTCCCCATCTCAGGATCCTTCATATTCACAGGTTCTAGAGAGTCAGATGGTCTGTCTTAGGGGAGGCCATTTCTCAGGGAGTCACAGGCAGTATCCTGGAGCGTTTTGTTTCTGGGGTCTTTTCTTCTCCCTGTGGGCTCTTTAGAGTAGCTGAGAGAGTGGGAATGACTTCTCATAGGATAAAAAAATCTTACTCTTAACTCAGTTGATTTAAACAATTCGCTGAGCTAGAGACCATGGTAGGTTGTGGATTGGGAGTGTCAGTGTGTATGTAGATGGAAAAAAACATATGGAGCCTTAAATATGTTCCTGCCGTTTGGGAGAATAATGCTGCTCTGGCAGCCTCTTCTGAATCACAGGTGTGGATTTGGGCCTAGAGAGCATTGATGGTGGGGGTTACTCCCTCTGCAACGTAAATGCCCGGCCACAGGACTCCTATCCATAGCTACAGTTCTCAAACTTACAGGGCCTTAGGATCAAAGTTACCAAGGACTCTGAAGAGCTTTTGCTTATGCAGATTATGTTTATCGATATTTGTGGTGTAAGCAATTGAAAGAGAATTTTTTTTTAAATTTGCTAAACTGAATAACAAACCCTTTGCTTGTTAACATAGAGCATTTTTAGAGAGCTATGGCACAGCTTTACAGCTTTGTAAATCTCATTAATATCTGGCTGAATAGACAGCCCCTCTGCTGTGCGGTTCCATACTCCATCAGTTGTAATGTCACATGCCATAGTCTCAGCAGAACTCTGTTGTACACTTGCGAGAAAGTGAGCGAAAAGGGGAGGTCACATCTTAGTGTTATTATGAAAATGGTTTTGACCCTGCTGAGTCCCAGAGTGGGGTCTTGGGGACCTCCAGGGGTTCCTACACCACACTTTGAGAACTACTGATAAAAACTGGAGTGTTATACAATCACTAAAATAATTTGGAAGCATTAATAAAATATATGTGTTCAGGCTGGGGCTAGATGAAAAATATAGGATGCAAAATTTTATACACAGTCTCTGCAAAAGATGCAGAAAAGTGCACTAGAAGAAATGGGATGGGATGACAGGCAACTTTTCCTTTCTCCCTAACATTTTGTTGTTTGAGGTTTTTATTGCTTATTCATTTTAAGGACATGCAAGTGACAGGTTTGCTCAGCACTAGGGCTCAGGGATGCTGTATTAGAGAGCAGCTGTCAGACTCCCCGGCGCCCGGCCAGGACTCCTGGCTCTGTGATGGCGTTCTGATTTTCTATTTTGGGAGGCTGAACTCTTGCCACAGAGCCAGGGCTGCGAGGACATCAGCATGTTATGGTACAGGGGTCTGCAGCGCATGCGTATGCAACTATTATGTATGCATCATAATTAAAAATGGTTTTAAAGGTAAAAGACAAACAGTTCAAAAATAAAATATGTATGTGAGTGCATGTGTGCGTGTGCACTCACATACACTCTGGTGATAGTTTAGTCTATGGTTATAAAACAAGGGGAGTCGCCCTGTAACAAATTCCCCAGTTGCTGATGAGAAATTTGGAGCCAGTCTAAGTTTCGGTGTCCTCGGCCGGAATGCCGGCACCCAGCTGGCCTCAGCAGAGAGCTAAATATATCCTGGGTGTGTGCTCACAATCTCAGGAACCCCTGGCCACTGACCAGAGTGGGACGCAAAGGGAGTGATCTAGTTGTCCAATAAAAAATAAATACTTATCATTTATAGAACATCTGATTAACACTGGGCATAGTGGTGAGGTCCTTGTTGGGTGGACACCACTGTTCCTGATTTGCAGACCAAGCCACTCAGCTCAGACCAGAGGCACAACTTGCCCAAGGCTATGCGGCTGGTGCGGGTGGAGTGAGGGGTGTGAGAATGGCGGGTTGGGGGAGGTTCCCACCAGCTTGCCTGGCTCTCAAAGCCCCACCCAGTGCCGCCTCCTGTAGACCATGTGTCTCCCCTCCAGGTTCTTCCAAATCGAAGTGAATAGGGGCAATGACTTCTATGCCTGATAAAAATCCCCTTTCCTCCATGAGTGTTTTTATGCTTTTCAGAGCACTCACACTTCTTGGTCAAAAGTGTGGGTAGTGCTGGTAGACGAGCAGCGGCAGTGACCTTGACGGGACAATGGGGATAGGTGGCACTGTCCTCCTGTCCTCAGGGAGGGGGCCTATCCCTTGGGACTGCTCGACTGAGGAAGTGGCACCTCCTTGCAGGGCAGAATGTGGAAGGCAAAGGATGAGGTTGCTGCACTGGAAGCCCTGGGTCCCCGCCATGACGGACAAGGGGCCTCAGCCACACATCAGGGACACCCGTGGGCAGCTGATCTCAGTAGCCCTTGTGGGCCACACACAGCCCTTTTCTTTCTTTTTTTTTTTTTTTTTTTGGTAGAGACAGAGTCTCACTGTACCGCCCTCAGTAGAGTGCCGTGGCGTCACACGGCTCACAGCAACCTCTAACTCCTGGGCTTAAGTGATTCTCTTGCCTCAGCCTCCCGAGTAGCTGGGACTACAGGCGCCCGCCACAACACCCGGCTATTTTTCGGTTGCAGTTTGGCCGGGGCTGGGTTTGAACCCGCCACCCTTGGCATATGGGGCCGGCGCCCTACTCACTGAGCCACAGGCGCTGCGCAGCCCTTTTCATAATAGTTTCACTTAAGAGTGGAGGGCTGGTGCGGGGGCACTTGCTTGAGGCTTTAAACTGCATCTTGTGAAATCTGGGGGCTTTTCAGCTACTGGGCTGTGTCAGGTGATGGGGTGCCTGCCCTCTGCACCTGCAGGGGGAACCTCACTGTTGAGTGTGCTGCCAGCACATATCCTGGGCGCTGGGGGCCTTGGTGTCAGGACAGTGAAGGAAGGCAGACAGAGCGTCTGCCTTCGGGCAGTGCAAGTAGCGGGGAGGCTGGTTCTGTGCAGACTGAGACCCTGGCAGTTTCCTGGCCCTCACTGTCCCAGTTCTGGTAAAGAGGATTAGTTATGCCAGGAATAGAACCTTCTCTGTCCCATGGTATCGACTCTGAGGCTGCAGCAAGCTTGAACAGAAAGGGTACCAGGGGCTGTCTGCAGCAGGAGGGATGTGGGCTGCGCATGGCCTGGTGGCTCATCCGCTTCACACCAGCAGTCGGGTCCTCTGTCTGCTCCTGTGGGACCTGGGGGGCCCTCCAGTCCCCAGTGAGCGGGTCTTGCTCAGGCACTTCTCCATTCTCTGTCCACTCGGAAGTAAATGGAATGTTGAGAAGTTTTGGAGGGAAGAAATTTCAAGTTGGAACCTTAGGAGTGCTTGACAAGTTGGCACATGTGGCAAATTCTCCTTTTCCTTAGAATTCAGTCACTCTCATGAATAAGTCTCCTCTGGGCAAACCTGCATACAGGCCTCCCCCAAACAATAAGCAAAACCTCAGCTTGATATTAAGCACAATGTGCCCTCCCTGTTTATGGAAGTTGAATTATTCAGGTATTAATGACTTAACCCAAATTGCATTGGTGTGTTTGGCAGAGGCCATTTCCCTGGGTGCCCATGAGCTTCAAGTGAACAAAACGAGTTGCAGGGAAGCTCTGGACAAAAAACCTCATGCATGGCTGGGGTTTGCCCAGGAGGAAGAGGGATGGTAATTAACTCAGGTCACATCTGGGGCCTGGATTTGTAGGTCACACAATCAGTAAGATTATAGCTTGTTTGTCAAAGGCCGGGCGCCTCCCAGAGCACTTACTTGGAGGTTTGTGATATCCTTAGAATTATTCCCGAACCCACAGGACTATGTAGCGTTGACGGAGGGAGGGGACCAAGGTGACACAGCCAGAAAGAGGCAAAGTTGCAATTTGAGTTCAGCACTGTCTGTCCCCAGCCCCAGGCCTGCCTACCCCCTTGATGACTCACAGGTCAGCAGGAATGTGTCGATGGACAAGGACACTGGGCAGGGACCGGGCAGGGAGGGGCTCGACTAGAGCAAGGAGGCAACACCCAGCTGAGCTTGAGATCAGGTGAGATGAGCTTAGAGACGTGTCCACAGGCCGCAGGCTTTGCTGATGGTTTTAAGAAGAAAAGAGTTTTAGGAAGACACTCTGCACCCACCCAGACCTCACCTGTGTTTATTCAACTTCTTCCTTTTCAAGGCTCATCTTACCTCCTACTTCCTTGCCCTTACCCCTCACATCACAGCGCGAGAGGAAACACTTGCAGCCTGTACAAGCCCTGGCAGCTCCTTTCTCCTTCTGCATTCGTCTGTGTCCCTACTGTCCGGTGGCCACCGAGGGACCTTACAGAGGAGGCCCCAACCTCTCCTGTGCCATTGCTCTCTCTCGTATTTTACCATCATTATTATCCTAGTTAGTAGTCGTAGTGACCATGGGCTCAACAGTGTCACAGACAGAATACATGATGTTCTTTTTTTTTTGAGACAGTCTCACCTGTCACCTTGGTTAGAGTGCCATGGCATCAAGCTCACAGCAACCTCCAACTTTTGGGCTCAAGCAATCCTCTTGCCTCAGTTTTTCCATGTTTAGTAGAGATAGGAGTCTCACTTTTGCTCAGGCTGGTCTCGAACTCGTGAGCTCAAGCGAGCCACTAGTCTCGGCCTCCCAGAGGGCTAGGATTATAGGTGTGAGCCACTGGGCCCAGCCTACACATTCATTTTTGAAAAGTCAAGGTAGCAAAGAAAAGTAGAACGTGAGCTCCCACCATGCAGAAAGGGCCACCGCTGGCTGTTGCCATATTTCCCGCTACTTTTCCTTGTAGGCAAACTTGTTGCCGCAAAAAAGCCTGTGGGAAGCACATCTTGCCTTCCTCCCTGAGCACGGGCTCGTAAGGTCCCCCCGGCAGTAAACGTTCCTTCACGCCTGATTTCTCTTGGCCACTAGATGGGATTCTACATTCTCTCTTTCCTACACCAGGTGGGGAGTGTGCTTTGTATTTTTTTTTTTTTTTTGCCAGGGCTGGGTTTGAACCCACCACCTTCGGCATATGGGGCCGGTGCCTTACTCCATTGAGCCACAGGTGCCACCCTGCTTTGTATTTTTAAATCTGATTATTTTACTGTGATATAATATACACAACATAAGATTTACCATGTTAACCATCTTGAAGAGTATAGCTCAGTGGCTAAAGCACATTTGCATTTTGTACAGCCATCACCACCATCTACCTTCAGAACTTTCTCTTCTTCCCCAAATGAAGCTCTGTCCCCATGAAACACTAACTTCTTTAGGGACCACATACATGTGGGTTCATGCTGGATTTGTCCTTTCATGTCTGGCTTATTTCCCTGAGCCTAATGTTTTCAAGGTTCACCCGCATTGCACTGTGTCAGAATCTCCTACTTTTTTTTGAGACAGAGCCTCAAGCTGTCGCCCTGGGTAGAGTGCTGTGGCATCACAGATCACAGCAACCTTCAACTCTTGGGCTCAAGCAATTCTCCTGCCTCCACCTCCCAAGTAGCTGGGACTACAGGCGCCCGCCACAACGCCCGGCTATTTTTTGGTTGCAGCCATCATTGTCGTTTGGCGGGCCGGGCTGGATTCGAACCCGCCAGCTTAGGTGTATGTGGCTGGCGCCTTAGCTGCTTGAGCCACAGGTGCCGAGCCAGAATCTCCTACTTTTTTAAGGCTGGATAACATTCTGCGGTGTGGATAGACCACATTCTGTCTGTCTGTCTGTCCATCATCCATCAGGGGACGCTGGGCTGCGTGCATGTTTTAGATGTTGTGAACAATGCTGCCGTGGGCACGGGGGTGCACGTGTCTCCTCAAAACTCGCTTCCTATTCTTTCGGGGCTATGTCCAGAAGTGGAATTTCTGCATCAAATGGTAATTCTGCTTAAGTTTTTGAGCGGACATAATACTCATAGTGTTTTTTATAGCGGCTGCACCGTTTGGCCTCTGGTGGGGGCTGTTTGAAGAGCAGGAGCTCATCAGGCTGGACCGGGGAATCCCCCTCGCAGCCACTGCTCTCATCCTCTCCCCCGATGGCTCATGCCCATGGTGCTGAGCAGTCAGGGCCCTGAGATGGCCCACACCTCTCCTCACCCCGTGTCTTTGTACAAGTTGTCCTCACCTCCCTATGCCCTTTCCCACAGATCCGCCGGTCACCTGCTCTATAGGCGGATGCTCCTGTGGCACCCCCTGGCCCTCTCAGCCACTCCCCTGCTCTTGTCCCTACAGGAGCTCGACCTGCCTGTCCACTTGTCCAACACTGGCTTGTCCACATGCCCTTGTGTCTGTCACTGTTGACCAGGGCCTCCTGGAGGGGGGCTGCCCCTCCCAGCTTGGAATCCCCAGAACCAGTGATTGCCTGGGGCCTGAGCAGTGTCCAGATCAGCTCAGCCTGCAAAACAATACCGCAGCCTGGGTGCTTATAAGCAGCGGACTCTCACTTCTCCCGTTTCTGGAGGCTGGTGTTCAGTGAGCCTTCTCGCTGTGTCCTCGTGGGTTGGAAGGGCCCTTGTGCACTCTGGTTCTCACCTCACAACCTGATCACCTGCCCAAAGCCCCCCTCCTGGTACCTTAGGATTTCAACGTGTGGATTTGGGGAGAGAACACAAACTTTCTTTTTTTTTTTTATTTATTTATTTATTTTTTTAGTCCATCGTGACACTTCTTTTTTTTTTTTTGTCTCTTTTGGCCGGGGCTGGGTTTGAACCCGCCACCTCTGGCATATGGGACCGGCGCCCTACTCCTTGAGCCACAGGTGCCGCCCCCAAGGGGAGAGAACACAAACTTTCAAACTGTAGCAGTGACTAGAAATTCAGCTTCCCAGAATCTGGGAAGCATCTGAAAGCACCACGGCCTCGGGTTTCCTGAGACCTGAACTGGAAAACCCAGCCACATACCTTGGAAAGCTGCAGCTGGACCCAAGGCCACTCGGCAGGATGCCTGGCCAGGCTGGGAGATATAAATTTAGCCACACTGAGCTGGAAAATGCTGTCTGCTTTCCTTCCTCAGCTCCCCTCAGCCCCATCAGTGTGACTCAGAGTGTGGTCATTGTTGTCAGATTCCCTGGAGACCCCCTGTTGTTTGGCAGGCGATGGGCCACTGACCCCTAAAGCCAACCACATGGGCTACTGCAGGCAAAGCCCCCAGCCCCAACTCAGCAGAGCCCCTCCCTTTCTAGTTTGGAGTTTTTCTACCCTGGGCAGAGATAGCATCTATTGGCACATTGTTTTTTTAATTGTGGCACTATATATACAGCATAAAAATCTCCCATCTTAACCATTTTTTTTTTTTTTTTTTTGAGACAGAGCCTCAAGCTGTCGCCCTGGGTAGAGTGCTGTGGCATCACAGCTCACAGCAACTTCTAACTCCTGGGCTCAAGCAATTCTCCTGCCTCAGCTCCCAAGTAGGTGGGACTACAGGTGCCCGCCACAACGCCCAGCTATTTTTTTTGGTTGCAGCCATCATTGTTGTTTGGCGGGCTTGGGCTGGATTCGAACCCACCAGCTCAGATATATGTGGCTGGCACCTTAGCCACTTGAGCCACAGGTTCCGAGCCCCATCTTAATTTTTTAATGTGCATTTCTATGGCATCCATCTCCAGAACTTCCTCATCGTCCCAAAATGAAGCCCCATCCCCATGAAACACTAATTCCTAACCAGGCATGATGGCTCATGCCTGTAATCCTAGCACTCTGGGAGGCAGAGGCGGGTAGGATTGGTTGAGTTCGGGACTTTGAGACCAGCTTGAGCAAGGGCAAGACCCCATCTCTAAAAATAGCCAGGCGTTGTGGCAGGCGCCTATAATCCCAGCTACTTGGGAGGCTGAGGCAAGAGGATTGCTTGAGCCCAAGAGCTATGATGCCACGGCACTCTACCGAGGGTGATAAAGTGAGACTCTGTCTCTACACAAAAAAAAAAAGAAGAAAAGGAAAAACTAACTCCCCATCCCCTCCCCCAGTCCCTGCCACCGTACTACTCTCTGTATCTCTGCATTTGGCTCCTCCAGGCACCTTATAAAAGTGAAACTATATAATATATATAGTATTTGTCCTTTTGTGACAGCTTATTTCACTTAGCATTGACGTCCTCAAGATTCATCCATGGAGTAGCATGTGACAGGAGATTTCACTCCTTCCTAAGGCTGAGTAATATTCCGTGATGTTGATGGACTGCATTTTGCTTATCCATTCATATGTCTGGAGACCCTTGTTTCCACCTTTGGGGTATCATGAGTAATTCTGCTGTGAACACGGGTGTGCAGACACACTACTTTGTTTTAATGGCCCTGTCAGCCACTCCCTGGCCGGTGACCCTGCCGTCAGGGACCCAGGCGCCAGGACCTCCATGGAGCAGTCTCCATGTGCTACTTTGTTCATTTACCCTTTACCACCTGTGAAGTAACTGGACTCTTTCACTGTCCAGGGCAGAGTGGGTGACATGCCTCCCCTGTGATGCCAGGCTCTGGGCCAGGCCCCAGGGATGGGGACAGAGGGCTTTCCACATCTGGAGTCCATGTTATTTGTCACTTTCCTCATAGAGCATCTCCCTTAGTCCATTCCTGCTGCTCTAACAGACACCAGAGTCAGGATGGCCTGTAACAACAGATATTATTTCTCCCGGAAATAACGGAGGCTGGGAAGTCCAAGAAAGAGGTGCCAGCAGATTCTACGCCTACTTCCTGCGTCACAGATGGCACCTCTCACTGTGTCCTCACGAGGTGGAGGGCGGGGAGCTCTCAGGGCCTCTTTTTTTTCTACCTCAGTTCCTTATTTATTTATTTTTTTTTTATTGTTGGGGATTCATTGAGGGTACAATAAACCAGATTACACTGATTGCATTTGTTAGGCAAAGTCCCTCTTGCAATCGTGAGAGGCCCAGAATCAGGGCCTCTTTTATAAGGGCAGGAATCCTATTCTCAAGGCCCCACTCCATGATGCCATCACCTCCCAGAGGCCTCATCTCCCAGTACCGTCACATGGCAGGTGAGGAGGGTGGGGAGCTCTCAGGGCCTCTTTTATAAGGGTAGGAATCCCATTCTCAAAGCCCCACTCCATGATGTGATCACCTCCCAGAGGCCTCATCTCCCAGTACCGTCACATGGCAGGTGAGGACTTCAACCTAAGAATGGGGGCAGGGGGCAAAAACACGCAGATCACAGCAATGCTGTAGCCGCATCAATAGCAAACATCGCCTGTGTAAGTGACGTCAGCGATCTTGTCGGCCCGGTTACACCCGGCTGTCCTTTGCAGATCCTCCAGGATCCAGTCTAGGATCATGCAATGCAGTTAGTTATCACCTGTTCATCCTTAGGGTCCTTTATTCTAGAATGTTCTTCCTACTTTTTCCATTTTCTGCTTCTCTTTTGTGCTGCTGACGTATTTGTAGAGCCCAGGTCTGTTGCCTTGTAGCATGTTTCTTCTTATCTGGGTTTGGGCTTAGCGTTGCAGGCAGGAGCCCTGCCCCGTTGCAGGCACGTCACCTGCTCTGCACTGGACAGGCGAGCCCTCCCTCTGGATGCTGTTGTGTCCCTCGCACCTGGCCTGTCAGAGGATGTGCAGGGCCCATTGGTTCCCAAGTGCTTTCAGATTTTAGCACACCTGTGTGCACCTATCATAGGTGGAAATTCTTCTACATACCTCTGCACACCCATGTGCAAATAGAGGTGTGAGAGACACTCCTGTAAGAAGTGGAATTGTTAAGCAGAAGTCCCAATTTATACCTATACCGTTCCCTGACCCCTGCTAGCCCAGCACACGGAGGGGGCCCTCTTTGTGACATTTGCTGGGTGATGGGACAAGGGAGCACTCCCTGCCTCCCTGGGGCCAGGGAGCCTGAGCGCACTTTTGTGCATTGCTAGGGCATTTGTGCCTCTGAATTTCCGGTCCCTTTCTGTGCTTGCTTTTCTGTTGAGTTATTTGTCTTTAGTGATTTGGGAGGTGGATGAGGGGTGTGGATTGTGTCTTGCAGGCAGGGCAGGAGCTTCTGCTGCTTTCAGCCTGGGTTCGCCTTGTCGCGGGGGGCCTGGCAGGGGCGAGCAGGAGGGGTTGTGGGAGGGCAGGCTTCCTGCCTGGGGTGTGTGTTGTCGGGGTGGTAGAAGAGAGGGGCTTCTGACTGCTGACCCTACTGGGTGACTTTCTAATTGCCTGATTTTCCTGCTAGCCTGCTCTGAGAGTTGCCCAGAACCCACGAGTGCGATTGACTGACATTCTTTGTCCTGGCATTAAGCCCTCCCGCTTGGCCTCTCCCCACGGTCCTGCTGCCTCATCTCCCTCTAGCCTCAGACCCCTCATACCTCTATTGTCTTGCCTTGGAAGTTTGGTGTCAGCTCTCTCCTCTGACAAGGTTGCTCCCTGCCTTCCCGGCTATGCCAACCTCCCTGGCTACCCACCGCCTTACCTTGTTTACCTCTTGTCCCCTCCCCCACACCCTGCCAGCTCTTGTACCTAGTGCCTGATGGGCTGTCCTGCCAGGGGCCAAATGCACTGGTGTTTAGGGACACTCAGGACTCGAGGGCGTGGACGGGGGAAATCCACCCAACTAACCCCGTCTGGTCTGTTTCCACCACGGCCAACTCCCTGTTGGTACCTTGGGGGATCTGAGAGTTGCTGTGTCAAGGGACATTCCCACTGCACATTGTCTGCAAAGACACTGTCTGGGGCAGCAGGGGGGTGGGCCTGAGGGAAGAGGTCCCAGCCAGGTAGGGTGGTCTCATTCTGGGAGGCCTGGTGCAACTGGCCAAGGATGGCACTCTATGCTGGGGACAGTCGGGCAAGGCATGCGGGGGCCCATGAAGGTGGGAAAGGAGCCCCCCATCTCTGCAGAAGAAATGGGGGGTGGGCAGCGGGGGGTGAGGAGACAGTGTCCTGTATGGGACGGGACAGGTCATCATGGGATGCTAACATTTCATGCCAACTTCCCCAAGCCTGCAGATCACTAAGGGAAATGGGAAATGGGAAGTCAGAACTATGGGTCCAGCTGCATACCCCAAAAGTTAGGTTGCCGTCCTAACCCAGGACCTCTGAATGTGATATTATTTGGAATAGGGTCATTGCAGGGGTAACCAGTCAGGATGAGGCATACTGGGGTGAATGGCCTAACCCCGTGTGACCATGTCCTTAGATGACATGCAGATATGCACAGGGGAGGCCCTGTGAAGACAGAGGCAGGGCTGGAGTGATGCAGCTGTAGCCAAGGAAAGCAGGGAAGGAGCCAGGAGGGTTCTCCCCAGGGTCTCAGAGGGAGCATTGTCCTGAGAACCCTTGAGCTCAGACTTCTGCCTCCAGACAGTGAGAGAATGAACGTTCTGTTGTTGGAGCTGCACAGTCTGGGGGTACTTTGTGATGGCGGCCATGGGACACTGGTGCAGTCAGGAGCTGGGAGACAAAGATGCCAATTACCTACCTCTGCACACAGGCCAGGGGCCATGCATTCCCCATACATCATCTCATTGGTCTCCTGGCAACCCAAGCAGGGGGCTCCCCACTTTACAGACAGGAAACTGAGGCTCTGGGAGGTGAAGTGGCTGGGTCCAGCTCACAGGCCGTTGAGCGGTGAGGCTTATTGCAGGCTCAGGTCTGCCAGGGTTGCACAGGGGCAGTGGCCGGGTGACGGCCTTGATTTGTCATGTGTGGCACCGTTGAGGGGTGGGAGTGGCGGGTGCAGGAGGACGTCTTGAATGAGGTGTTCTGTCTTCCAATTGTAAGGTGCCTAGAGGACATTCAGTTGGAGGCATCTGGTGCTTGGGAGAGGCCAGGACCAGGCAATGGGCACCCTTCCCCAGGGACTGGAGAATGTCTCAGATTCCTCCGAACCTCAAATTTATGGCCCCGAAGAAAGCATTGGTGTCTTCCTTGCTTTAAAGTTGCATTGAAAATCTCTACCATCTGAGGCAGTGTTACAGGCTTTGATCTTCCTTGCATCTCAGGATTTAAGCAGAGTTCAGAAATGAAGATGTAAGTACCAGTACCCCTGATGTCACCAGGAGAATTGTGTTAAGTGTGGAACTAGGTGTGCCAGGGAAGAGGGTGAGCAGGGTGGGAGCCCCATGGGGGTGGAGCATGAGTGAGCAGGCGGGGCTGTGGCAGCCTTGGGTGGCCACACTCTCATGTTCCATCAGA
This sequence comes from Nycticebus coucang, assembly GCF_027406575.1. Classification (NCBI taxonomy): domain Eukaryota; kingdom Metazoa; phylum Chordata; class Mammalia; order Primates; family Lorisidae; genus Nycticebus; species Nycticebus coucang. Next base: position 85,905,015 of record NC_069796.1, read on the forward strand.
GCCTTTTCCTGCAGGCTGGACAGCTGTAGTGAATCCTTTCTCTAGCAAATGCCCCCACCCTACCCAGCAGAAAAACGTTTGGATACCCATGAGCCCTGAGTTCGGCCAGGTGCAGCTGTGCTCTCTGGCGCACAGGCTGTTACCTGGGGGCTGGCAGAGGGTTTAGGAGAATCAAGTGGGGTGGGCGAGGTGGCGGGGGGTCTTCCCAGACACTGTCAGTACCACCCACCCCGTGTATGCATAATAAGCTTTTTGCTCTCTTTTCTTGAAGTTGTCGGTTGTCTTCCCACAGTGTCGGGTACAGTGGTAGAGGCTGGCATTGAATTTTCTGCCCTGCAGGTCAGGCCCTAGTCCTGGGCACAAAACCAGTTTAGTGGGTCACAGCAGCGTTTGTTATGTAAGAAGTTGAGTTGAGTAAAAAAAAAAAAAAATAGCAGAGCAGGAAATAAGGGTAAGCATAGTTTTGTAAAAAAAGAGGAAAAACTGTTATAAATTTATATTTTCTATCAGTTAAATTATTGCTGCATGTGGTAGGCTGCAAAATGACCTCCCGCCCCCCGTTTATCATGTTCTAATCCCTGCAACCTGTGGATGTTGCCTTATGTGGATAAAAGGCTCTTTGCAGATGGGATTCCATTAAGGATGCTGAGATGGGGAGATTATCCTGGATTATCTGAATGGGCCCCCCAGTGCTATCAGCGGGGGTGGGGAGGTGATGAACAGACAGGCAGAGGCCTGTGTGACCACAGAGCATTGGCGCGATGCCACCACAAGTAGAGGAATGCCAGCAGGCTCCAGGGGCTGGGCCAGGCGAGGAGCAGATTCTCCCCAGAGCCTCGGGGATAGTCGGCCTGGCCCACGCCTTGGCTTTAGCTCAGTGATGCCAATTTGGACTTTGGGTCCTTGCTGTGCTGCCTGGACTCTCTCCCGGCTCTAGGTCTGGCTATTTCCACCCCTCCTCATTGCTGAGCTCCAACACCCGCTACAGCCCCCTCCAGGTTGGGCCAGCGCTGTGCTCCTCTGGACCTCACTGCTGCTGTCCTGCACGTCCTGGGCTCCAGCCAGACCATCTCCCCTTATGTCCCTGGCTTGACTATAAGGTGGGATGACAGTGTTGCCACCTCATTTAGGGATAGTAATGTGACTTGATCTGTGTCAAACATGTGTAAAGCTCAGGATGGTGCCCAGCACTGGTGACCACACCCCTGTACTAGCCGCTGCAGTCGTTGGACTTGGACCATGGAGACCTTAAGGGGCTGGGCAGGGCCTCAGAGGGCCAGCCTCTCTCTATACCCCTCCCCTCCTGAAATTTAGAGAAAATGCCCTCAAGTGCTGTGGATACCAATGACAGATTCTGCGGGGGCCTCCGTATCCATGTGCCGTCACAGCCACTCTGCTTCTAGGCACCCAGCCCTGTAATCCATCAACACCCACAGGCCAGGGCCTTGGAGAATGTTCTCCTGAGCTGAGACCATCAGGGCTTCCATTGGGAGTGGCCTTTTGAATAAAACACATGCTTGGGGTGGACCAGCAGGCTGGCTCTGAGGCTTCACAGCTCTGGGTGTAGAACCTTAGGGTGTGTGGAGTGTTGTGGTCACCTCTCTGGCATGTCAGTCTTGTGGCGAATTTCACTTCCCGGCAGGTGTCCCAGAGTGTTGACAAGGTCTTTGCCCAAGACTGGACAGATGGTCTCCAGGTGGCCCCCCCGACCCCCCTGTGCAACATGGCGGTGGGCAGCTGTCTTCACTGGCGCCCCCAGCCCTAACTCTGAGATCTCATTGCTCCCCCAAACCCCAGCAGGAGAGACCGCATCTGAAAGATGTCCCCTGCACTCCATGGCCGCTGCTGAAAGATGTGTCAGTGGGAGGGTTCACGTGTGTGTGAACTTGTGAACACGATAACAACCATTTGTCTGTGCTGCCTACCCAGTGAGGTGAGGTGTCAAGTTTATAAGAAGTTCTGGGTCCCGGATTTCTCACTGAATCTTAGAAACACTATCTTTAAACATCAGCCTTACAGCATGACCTCATCCAATCACACTATCCAATATAGTGGTCATTTCAAGGAAAATGAATTAAAATAAAATAAAAACATTAATAATTTCCTTCTGTATCTGCACTGGCCATACTTAGGTGCTCAGTAGCCATGAGACTGGAGGCTACTGATGCTGAAGGCCACCCATGCTGACCCTTCTACAGTGAGGTGCTGGACTCTGTGGTGTCCTCATACAGGGCAGTTGGTGTGAGTGACCCATCTCTTAAAATAGCATTTAGAGTGTTTTCCTCTGATTTTACATGATGTGTGTGGAATATTTGGGAAAACATTAAAAGGCAGCATCCCCCATCTCCCAGCATCCAGACACACTCAACTGAAGTGGTCCTCAGGGACCTTTGATTGCAGCTTCGGTCCCTGGTTAGCATGGATGGGCATGGCAGCCCCATTTGGGGCCAAGGACATAGGTGGGGGGGGCAGATGGATGAAGCGTGTGATCTAGGTGCAGCTCTACAGAGTTCCCCAGACTGCGCGGCTCATAACCAACATGTGCTTCTCTCAGGTCTGGAGGCTGAAAGTTCAAGATCAAGGTACTGGCTGGTTAGGTTCTGGTGAGGATCCTCTTCTGGGCTGCAGATAGCCTATTTTTGTGTCCTCACGTGGTAGCAAGAAGGCTAGCAAACTCTCTGATCTGTCCTCCTAAGGGCACTAATCTCAATCCTGAGGATTCCACCCACAAGACCTACTCACCTCCCAAAGGTCTGGCCTCTAGGTCCCATCACTGGGGATTAGGGTGCCAGCGTAAGGGTCCCGGATGGAACCTAAACATTCAGTCCATTGCAGTGGCCTTGGGCTGGACAAGGACCTTGTCTTCCTCCTGTGTGTTGAGGTTTAGAGGTTTGTGTTCATACACCAGGGAGCACGTCTGCAGCCAGTGGGCAGCTAGTGTGAGTCCTGGACAGAAAGTCTTTGCTCCTTTGCTGGCTGCTCCACCCAGGTCCTGGGGGAAGTAGGTGAGGTCTGCCCACAGTGGGTGAATCTGCCCGCAGTAAGTCTACAGATTCTTTTTTTTTTATTTTTTTTGAGACAGAGTCTCACTATGTCACCCCTGACAGAGTGCCGTGGTGTCACAGCTCACAGCAAACTGTTGGCCTTAAGTGATTCTCTTGTCTCAGCCTCCCAAGTAGCTGGGACTACAAGCGTTCACCACAATGCCCAGCTATTTTTGTTGTTGTTGTTGCAGTTTACATTGTTGTTTAGCAGGCCCGGGCTGTGTTTGAACCTGCCAGGCTCAGTGTACATGGCTGGCACCCTAACAATGAGCTGTGGGTGCCAAGCCTAAGTCTACAGCTTCTAATGTTAATCTCTCTAGAAATCCCTTCCCAGACGCCCAGGGTGATGTTTTGCTTCCTTCCCCTTTGGGAACTCCAGCTTCAGAGGATGATGGATTTGCCTCACAAGAGGGAGGAGAATCTTTCCTAGGGGTCTGAGCTCGCAGGGTCCTTGCCCCTCCCAAGGGGCCTTGTAAACTGTCCCATTTCTGGCTGCCTTTGGGGCCTGGTTGGGCCCCGCAGTGCTTGTCAATGAGTGAACTGCTATCCACAATTTCTAACCCCTGAACAAAGCCCTTTGGCAGCCACCTCTTATTCTCAGGGCAGAACCCAGGCCCTCCCATGGGGCCCCTGTTGCCCAGGCCTGGCCGCCTTTCCACCTCCTAGGGCTGCAGCTTTGTGTAGCTGAGGGCGCCTGTCCTTCCTCAAATGGCCTCTGTCTCCTTTGTCCATGCTGTCCCTTTGCCTGGCCTGCCCTTCACAATACTGAACTGCTCCTTGGCTCCTGCATTTCTGCCAGGGTTCCCTCCTGCAGAATGTCCCCCTGAGCCTCTAGGGAGCTGCCACCACCCTCTGAGTTACCCTTAGGCAGGCACTGATCACATGCGGTGTTTCCACATTTCCAGACCCCTCCTGTGCTATCGGAGCTGGCTCCAGCCCCGGCTCTCTGTGCCCCAGTTTTCTCACCAGGACAAGTGAGATTGGGTGTGGTGCAGCACATAGGACTTGCTGAAGGCTCACTGGGTGGCTGCTGTCATCGTCACTGTCACCATCAGTCTCAGCCCTGAGGTAGCTACAGAATAATGAATGGGGAAACTATATATAAGCAAAGGGGGGTTTAATTCTTTGTTTTAGATGCATAATTTGTGCCCATTTGTGAGTACCATGGGCCCACACACACACCTTTGGGTTTCCCAAAGGGCTGTCCAATTACACTGTGCCCTTCCTGGGGTTGCAGCTGAGGATTCACACAGCGTGATTAATGCAAGTCACATTGGGCATGCAGGGTGTGGAAAGTTACCGCAGCCGCCGGCACCTGCTTCTCAGCTCTTTCCTGAGAGTGGATCGCATGAGATGTCCAGCCATGTGCTGTTGAAGGGATGACATGGCCACCCAGGGCTCCGGCCTCGTGTGAAATGAGACTTATGTTCCAGGGTGTCATCCCAAAGGTGCTGAATTGTGGGCTCTTGGCCTGATCACTAAATGACCGATTTGCACAGATCATGTGCTCCATTAACCAGGGCAGTGCCCACAGGCTCTCCTGCTGGCACTTGCTGGGTCCAAGGCAGTGTTCAGTGCTTACACAGCTGACAGGTGCAGAGGGCATTTCTGCCTCTAGGGATCTTCAAGCTGAAGCTGTCCCTGTCCTTAGGGGCAGAAGGAGCACAGGGGACCCTGAGGGGGTTGCACGGTTAGCCAGACCCAGGCAGAAACCCAGCACTGCTGTTCACTGCCTCGGGTAGGTTGCCTGGACTTCCAGAGCCTCCGTTTTCTCTCTGGCACACTGGGGCCATGTTGCGGGGTAAATAGGTCCCCCAGAATTTATGTCCATCTGGAATCTCAGCATGTGACTTCATTTGGGTCTTTATAGTTAAGGTAGGAGAGGAGATACAGTCACAGTGGATTAGGACAGGCCCTAAATCCAATGACTTGGCGTCCTTAGAAGAGACAGCAAAGAAGCAGGAGGCTGTGTGAAGACAGAGGCAGAGACTGGAGCAACGCAGCCACAAGCCAAGGGACACCTGCAGGAAGAAGCAGGAAGGATCCTCCCCCGAGCCGTGGAGAGAGCGTGGTCCTGCCGACACCTGGATTTTAGACACCTGGGCCCCAGAACCTCAAGAGAATCAATGTCTGTTCAAAGCCCCTGTTGGACTTTGTTAGGACAGCCCCAGAATGGTGGTGCAGGCTGTGAGTCCTACCACATGGAGCTGTTGGGGAGTTGTGAGCTTACCTGTGCTGCCCCTGGCACAGTAAATGGTCCCCATCCACCCCCACCTCCTCTTCCCGGACATCTGGGAGACAGGTGCATCTCTGGGGGTCATCTCTGGGAAGGCTTGGCCTGCCCCTCCCGGGCAGAGGATGGCAGCTGCCACGTGCCTCTGGAGACACCCAGCCACAGAGGCTCCCCCCATTGCCCCACTGGGCAATCTGCAGATTGAGAGCTGCTGGCCCTTCACGAGCTGTCTGTGCTCCATGGGAGAGCCTGGAGGAGAGACAGGTAAGGCCCAGAACTGCCCCTTTGTCCAGACCTTCTGGGAGACATGTCTTCTAGCTACGAGTCTGGAGTTCTCTGAGTCAGCGTTGAGAGTAATGAGAAGGGAGGCATTTAATTGAGTTCTGCTGTTTGTGGTGGTTGTGAGAGCCAACACCATGGGTGCCGGCTGGGTGTAGGCTTCTGGGACCTTCTCTGTGGACAGCCCTGTTGGGTGAGGAGGGTGACCCCGCTTTGCAAAGTATAAGTTGAGCCTCAGAGAAGGGAAGAGTCTGGTCTCGTGTTATGCAATGGGGGGCACTAGAGCTGTGGCTGGGCCCCAGGCCCTCTGCCTGTGGTGTCTGAGCCCCTTCTCTGGCCCACAGCCTCCCTGTGCCTGGCCCTGGCACCCTCCTGCTTTTGTTTTTTCACTTAGGGCAGTGGCTCTCAACCAGGGGTTATCGTACTCCCCGGGGGACATCTGGCAAGGCCTGGAGGCATTTTGATAGTCACAATTGGCAGGACGTGCCTCTGTTGGGGACACTGCCAAGCACCCGCAGTGGAGCACTGTCCAGCCCAGCGCCGGTAGCAGCCATGCAAGAGAACCTGCTTTACGCTCACCACAGAGACGTCACCACATGAGATAGGCCCAGCAAGCTCCTTAAATAAAAATCAATATCTTCTTTTTTTTTTTTTTTTTTTTTGAGACAGAGCCTCAAGCTGTCACCCTGGGTAGAGTGCCGTGGCATCACAGCTCATAGCAACCTTCAATTCCTGGGCTCAAGCGATTCTCCTGCCTCCGCCTCCCAAGTAGCTGGGACTACAGGCACCTGCCACAATGCCCGGCTATATTTTGGTTGCAGCCGTCATTGTTGTTTGGCGGGCCCGGGGTGGATTCGAACCCACCAGCTCAGGTGTATGTGGCTGGCAAAAATCAGCTCAAATCCAAAAAACAGCTCAAATCCAACCTGCTAGCAAGGTGACATGTGGGGCAAGGGTAACCAGGAAGGTGGGTACCGGGCAGAGAGGAGAGCAGGGGCAGGGGAGCAGGATGAAGTGGGGGTGAAGAGAGCAAGCCTGGACCCCAGAGGCAGAAGGCTGGGTGCACCGAGGAGCCCGAGGATGAGGCTTCCAGCCAGCAGCTCCAGGTCCTGCCTCCACCATGAAGTGCTCCCCTCCGTGCAGGTGCAGGGCCCCGGGCACAGCAGCTGCTCATCTCTGGGTGGTGGCTGGAGCCTTCCCTCCTGGTGCCACCTGTGGCCTGCAGGGTCTGTTCAGCACTCAAGACAAGGACCCCTGGTCTGTATCTCACCCTCCAGTATCTCCACTCCAGGAAGCTTCACTGAAGGGAGCAGCTCCAGGCTGGGACAGCCGCCATGGCCTGGAAGCCAAAGCAATGAAGCTTCAAGTCCTGACTCTGACCTGACCTCACTGTGGGACCAGCTCAAGACACAGCGCAGCTTTATGGGGCCCCATCTGTGAAAGGGGGTGATTGTGCTTCTTCCTTCCCAGGGCATTATGAGTAAAAATAACAGATGTTCAGTGTGCGTTCCCAGAGAACAAATATTTGAGGCCACCCCAAGGCTACCGCACTCACCAGAGCAGCGCTCTCCCTCCTGGCCTCAGAGCTAGCGTGGAGCCAGCTCTCTCCCCGGCCTGGGCGGTGTGCTGGATTCTTCCAAAGAGACTAGTGAATTCCCAGAGCCAAGGAACGGTCATGATGTCCGTTTCCCAAATGGAATTTCCATGCTGGAGGTCAGGTGGGTCTCCCCAGCTCAGCCGAGTACATGACGTCTTCTCTCGCCCCGGTGCTTTCGCCAGTGAGACAGTCATGCTGATGGCACGGAGCGGACAGTAACAATGTGAGAAACAGCATGGGCCCTCAAGTCCAGTTCTAAACAGACCTGGTGAAATCAGCACTGCTGTTCCCAATCGACAACTGAAGAAACAGCATCATGGGATAAAAATATCAGTAGGGAAGATATGATTCATTTGCATAAAATTATTTATGTAAAATGATAGTAAGAGCTAAAACTAAAAAAAAAGGTCTAAAACTCTCAGACGAAAACATGGAAGTAAATCTTCATGATCTTGGATCCAAGAATGTGAGCAAGAAAACACAGATAGATCAGATGCCATCGGATCAAAAAGAGTCGTGCTACCAAAGACATCATGAAGAAAGTGAAAACACAGCTCACAGAACAGGAGACAGTATTTGCAAATTATATATCTGGTAAGGGACTTGTATCTAGAATATGCATAAACAACTTCTATAACTCAGTCATGTAAAGACAGCAAACTAGCCACTGGTTTGAAAGAGTCGGAGGCCAGAATGAAAGTCAGAAGTGTCCAGGGCTAGCGGTGAGGACCTGGAGAAATCAGAGCCCTGGTGGGAACGGCCACCGTGGCAGACAGTCTAGCAGCTGCTTCAAATGTTAAGCTCTGAGTGACCACATAACCCAGCATGTCCACTCCTAGGGGCTTGCCCCAAAGAAGAGAAAACACCTGTTCACACAAAAACTTGTACAGGGATGTTCGTAGCAGTATTATTCATATTATCCAAAAAAACAGAAACAGCCCCAAAGTTCATCAACTGTTGAATGGTAAACACAGCATGGTCTGTCTATTTAATGGAGTATTATTCAGTCCAGAAGGGACCGGGGCACAGACACTGCTGCCCACAGATGCTCCCTGACACGTTAGGCTAAGTGAAGGGGGCCAAAGAGCAGGTGGTGTGTGAGTCCATTTGTGTGAGATGTTCAGGGCGGGCAAGTCTAGAGAGGCAGGTGAGTGGTTGCCGGGGCTGGAGAAGGGGAAAGGGCAGAGACGTAATGGGCACAGGGTTTCTTCTTGGAGTGATGATGAGAATTTTCTAAAATTGATTATGGTGAATGACACACCACTCTGTGAATATGCTAAAAAATATCGAATCGTATATTTTATTTATTTTTATTTTTTTGAGACAGAGTCTCACTCTACCACCCTGGGTACAGAGCCGTGGCATCAGCCTAACTCATAGCACCCTCAAACTGCTGGGCTCAAGTGATCCTCTTGCTTCAGCCTCTTGAGTAGCTGGGACTACAGGCACAACACCCTGCTAATTTTTCTATTTTTAGTACAGACTGAGTCTTTTTTTTTTTTTTTTTTTGCAGTTTTTGGCTGGGACTGGGTTTGAACCCGCCACCCTCAGGATATGGGGCCAGCACCCTAATCCTTGAGCCAAGGCACCACCCAAGACAGAGTCTTGCTATTGCTCAGGCTTGTCTTGAACTCCTGAGCTCGAGGTATCCTCCCACTTTGGCCTCTCAGAGTGCTAGGATTATAGGATTATAATTCATACTCAGCCCAAATTGTACATTTTAAATACATGATTGTATGGTGTGCAAGTTGTGTCTCAACAAAGCTGGTGTTTTAAAATATGTACCCTGAGCACTTGTGCAGAGCTGGGTAGGTTTGTAGAGGTGCTTAAAATATTGTTTTTGAAGGAAAGGTTCAAGGTCACCCTAGGGCCAGGCATAGGCTCTGCCTTATGTACGGATGTATCAGATCATATATTATATTCCAGGGGTGTGAGTGTGTGTTAACTTTCCTGTTTGAGGCATACAGAAATGTGTGGTAGAATGGCCAGCAGGTAATAAGTAGGGCTCTCACCCAGCGGCTGTCTCCTCTGGGGGAGCTGGGACTGTGTCACTGCGGACAGGTGTAAGTGAGTCTTGCCTTCCCACATTTAGCTCCATTTTTAAGCTTTGGTTTGTGATCTGGGCCCTGTGGGTGCAGGTAAAACGCCCAGAAACTCAGGGTTTCGCAGGCGGTGTGCGCGCTGTCATGCAGGTGGCAGATGGATGCACAGGACTATGGCCCTGCCGTCCACTTGCTGGCTTAGCTTCCCTGGGCTCCAGGCCAACTGTTTGAACACTCAGTTTTAATTAGACACTCCGGAAATGCTTGCCCTGACACCAGGCTCTCTGAGACCAGTGGATTAGGAGGCAAAGATGAGAAGGGCCAGGAAGCTTGAAGAGGCAGAGGCCAAACAGACAGAAAGCCAGCTCCTCACACAGAGCCTGCCAGGCGCAGGCTGCATGCTTTTGCCAAGTTACTGAGCATCCCTGAGCCTTGGACCCCTCACCTACAGCAAAGGCACGAGCTGGTAACTTCACAGGACTCCCAGTCTCTTTCATGAGGCACATGCCCTGCTGGCCTTAATCGCCTTGTATCTCGGAAAATGAGAAATCTTTGAACAGAAAGCTCACGCATCTTTCCCCTGGGTTGAGAAGTTCTAAGAGGGCGAAGTGTCCTTGATGCCCAGAGAAGTGGCCTGAGTCCTGTGCCTCTGCTGGAAGCTGGGCAGGACAGGTCACCAGGGCATAGTGAGCAGGTAGCACTGGTGACCTGCATGCTCTCGCAGCCTTTCTGCTCACAGAGAGGCGGGCTTGGGTTCGGAAATGGAGGGCGCCAGCCATAGGCAGCACACAGTGGCCACATTGCTGAGAGAGAGAAGGGTAGATGTTGGGGACGGAGTGAGGACTGGGCCCCGGGGCATTCATGCACAGCCCCATCCCCCGTCTAGCCAGTGCCCGCCTCCCAGCCCCATGGCCCAGGCACCTGCCGTTGAGGATTCTGTGACAAGGGCTCCTTAACAACACAGATCACTAGATGTTCACGTTTTGTAGAGAAAATCTGTCTCTTGTAGGGCTTGGCTTCCCATCTGCTCTGGATAGAGGGGCAGTGTGTCCTGGAGCCTTAAGGAGACAGCGTGGATGGATATGACATTAAAATTGGGGTAGAGCAGCATTTTACTGTGGGTTTTGCAGGTTCGGCCACTTAGCCACTTGATGACTCGGGGAAGCAGCATCTCCATGCTCCCTGCAAAGGCCTGGGGGGACAGGAGTGCAGGCATAGGCAGGGATTAGAGACCCCAAATGAGGGCTGAAGCCACCAGGAAGAAGGCACTGAGGACCTAGATTAGGATTAAGACCATCCAGACTAGGGCACCGTTCTTCCAGGGCTGGGAGATGTGTCTGTAAAAACACTAGCAGGTGGGAAGGAGGTTTCTGGAGCAGGAACACCAGGGGAGGGGAGCACAGCCCTGGGGAAGGTGCCGTGTGCCACTCAGGTACAAGACGGACTTGCCTCCCCCTTGCTCCCCTGTCCTGCGCCTGTCCTCTTGCCCACCTGATGTGGTATGGTGGGAAGAGCCAGGGCCTGAGAGACCTGGGTCCAATCCTGGCCCAGGAAGTCACTTTCCTTCTTTGAATATCTGTTTGTCCATCTGTAAATGGTCAAGGGAGGATAGTTCTTAATCGTACAGAATGAAATGAATAACTAGACTATAACTCCAGTCAGATTAGCCCATATCACAAAATCCCAAGACCAGAGATGTTGGCGTGGATGTGGAGAAAAGGGAACACTTCTACACTGCTGGTGGGAATGCAAATTAATACATTCCTTTTGGAAAGATGTTTGGAGAACACTTAGAGATCTAAAAATAGATCTGCCATTCAATCCTCTAATTCCTCTACTAGGTATATACCCAGAAGACCAAAAATCACATTATAACAAAGACATCTGTACCAGAATGTTTATTGCAGCCCAATTCATAATTGCTAAGTCATGGAAAAAGCCCAAGTGCCCATCAATCCACGAATGGATTAATAAATTGTGGTATATGTACACATGGAATATTATGCAGCCTTAAGGAAAGATGGAGACTTTACCTCTTTCATGTTTACATGGATGGAGCTGGAACATATTCTTCTTAGTAAAGTGTCTCAAGAATGAAAGAAAAAGTATCCAATGTACTCAGCCCTACTATGAAACTAATTTATGGCTTTCATATTAAAGCTATAACCCAGTTATAACCTAAGAATATGGGGAAGGGGGAGAGGGAGGGAGGGGGGAGGATGGACAGAGGGAGGGTGATTGGTGGGATTACACCTGTGGTGCATCATACAAGGGTACATGTGAAACTTAGTAAATGTAGAATATAAATGTCTTAACACAATAACTAAGAAAATGCCACGAAGACTATGTTAACCAGTGTGATGAAAATGTGTCAAATGATCTATAAAACCAGTGTATGGTGCCCCATGATCGCGTTAATGTACACAGCTATGATTTAATAATAAAAATAAATAAATAAATTAATTAATTAAAAAAAATTAAAAAAGAATAACCAGACTAAAGTGTCAAGTACCATGTGGATTCTTGACAGTAGATGGTGTGACAGGCTGAATGGTAGTGTTCCCCCAGATTCCTGTACTGAAGCCCCGACCCGCAATGTGACAGTATTTCTTGGTAGGGCCTTTGGGAGGGGATCAGGTTTAGATGAGGTTGTGAGGGTGGGGTTGTCATGGTGAATTAGTGCCCATAGCTCGGTCTCTGCCTTGAGAGGAAACAGTGAGAGGGCGGCTGTCTGCAGGCCAGGAGGAGAGCCCTCACCAGAACCTGTCTGTGGTATTGTTACAGTGGCCCAAGAAGACTGAGACAGAGGTGTCCTCCTGGGGAGGGGCATGGAACCTCTCAGACCCTCTGTGGCCATCCTTGCTGGACTCAAAGCCAAGGGCTTTGGGGGGCCATTTGGACATAGGGAAAGTGCAGGCAGAGTGGGGCACACCCTATTTAGAACAGGATGGCATCTCCCGGTCAAGGCTGTGGCTCCCTCTTCAGAGGCCTGGGCAGGAGTTGGGGGAAGCTGAGGAATGGCCAGTGTGTGCTGGGGGGCACATTGGCAGGTCCCCCATCTCCCAGACCCCACACGGAGGATGTGTCCTACAGCAGGTGGCTTTGAGAGTGGGGGACTCTGAGAAGAAAGTGAGAGCTGGTCTTGGGATCCTGGCAGGTGTTGGCTCAGTTCCCAGCTGTGCAGTTTTGCCTGTTTGCAGCTCTGTGACCTGGGTCACAGATAGAGTGCTGAGAGCAGTCCCTGGCGTCTGACCGGGCACAGGAACTGAAAGATGGTCTTGTTATTCAGATTATCAATCGTCTCCCTCCTCTGCCTGCTGCACAGTGCTCTGCAGTCACTAAACATGTTTCCTGTTCCCATTAGATTTAAGAAACATTTATTGGGCATCTGCTATCTGTTGGAGATCTAGAGAAGGTCATTTATTGGTCCTGTATGGCCACTCTGGCTTAAGACAATGTGACATTAGGGGACACGCTCTGGACTTGCTGCATGACATAAACCAGTCCACGCGGCCTGGCTATTGGTGTTTTCCTGTGTGTATGGGACAGTAGGGGATCAGCCCACATGCCTGCTGAGCCCTGACCTTCTGGAATGCCACCCATAGGATCCTCAGATGCCCCTTGGTCCGGAAGGGCCACACTCTTCCCGCGATGAAATGATACTCTCCTGGATGTGGTTGGCAGGGTCCCTGGACTGGCTACTTGAGGCTTGACAAGTCCTGGGAATGTCAGAAGCTGGCTGATGTCTGTGGGGAGCACACAGTCAGACTGATTATCTGGGACTGTTGCCAGCCTGTTTCTTCCAGGTTCTGCCCCCCAGAAGGACACCCTCACCCCCATACACAACTTACCTCCAGTCCCACGTGGGCACTGTGGCACTGCTGTCCTCAGAAGGTGTCATTATCACACTCTGCAGCTGGAAAGCAGCAGAGCAACACCAAAAAAGCAACGAGTGAGTGAGTCCCAGCTGGGCTCTGAGGCCAGCTCTGGCTCTTCTCCCTAAAAGATGTTATGTAGATAGGCCTTGACTTACGATGTTTCAACTTACAATGTTTTGACTTTTCATAGTGTGAAAGCATATACATTCAGTAGAAACCATACTTCAAACATTTTGAATTTTGTTTTTTTCTTGTTTTTAGTAAATCATAACTGTGTACATTGATGCATTTATGGGGTTCAGTGTACTGATTTGATATACGATGTGAAATGCTTACATTGAACTAAGTAACACATCCATCACAATTCTACTCTTCTCTTAATAGTTTTGAAATGTACAATTGCATCATGAACATTAGGTGAGGTCCCCCCAAATACTCTGCCTCTGCCTGCCTCCCCATTCCCCTCCCCTCTCTCTCCTCTTCCCTTCTACTTTCTGGACTAGAGTTATGTTTTACCATTTGTATGAATGTGTAGGTGATTATATATTGATTTCATAGTAGTATTGAGTATATTGGATACTTTCTTTTCCATTCTTGAGATACTTTACTAAGAAGAATATGTTCCAGCTCCATCCAGGTAAACATAAAAGATGTGAAGTCTCCATCTTTTTTATGGCTGCATAGTATTCCATGGTGTACATATACCACAATTTGTTAATCCATTCATGGCTCGATGGGCACTTGGGCTGTTTCCATGTCTTGACAATTATGAATAGGGCTGCAATAAACATTCTGGTGCAAATGTCTTTGTTGTAAAATAATTTTTGATCATCTGGGTATATACCTAGTAGAGGAATTGCAGGATCAAACGGTAGGTCTACTTTAGTTCCTTCCGTATTCTCCAAACTTCTTTCCAAAAAGGCCGTATTAGAATATGTAGACGTGTCCCTTTCTCTCTGCATCTACACCAACATCTGTAGTTTTGGGATTTTGTTGTGTGGGCTAGTCTTACTGGAATAAAGTGGTTTTTATTTGCATTTCTCTGATGATTAAAGATGATGAGCAGTTCTTCACGTGTCTGTAGGCCATGCCCCTGTCTTCATTAGAGAAGTTTCTGTTCAAGTCTCTTGCCCACTTAGAAATTTCCTTTTGTTCTTTTCTTACTGATCAGTTTGAGTTCTCTGTGGATTCTAGTTATCAGACCTTTGTCAGAAGCATAATCTGCAAAAATCTTCTCCCATTCTGAAGATTGTCTGTTTGCTTTACTTACTATGCTCTTGGCTGTGCAAAAACTTTTTAGTTTGGTCAGATCCCCGTAATGAATTTTTGGTGTTGCTTCAATTTCCCCAGGGTCCTCCTCATAAAACATTCTCCCAGGCTGATTTCTTCAAGTGTTTTCCCTGCACTGTCTTCTGGTACTTTTATAGTCTAGTCTTAAGTTTCATATCTTAAGTTTAAATCTTTTATCCAGCGAGAATCAATTTTTGTTAATGGTGAAAGGTAGGGGTCCAGTTAAGTCTTCTACAGGTCACCAGCCAGTTCATCCATCACCATTTGTTAAATAGGGAGTCTTTCCCCCACTGAATGTTTTTGATAGGCTTATCAAAAATCAAATGATGATAAGTAGCTGGGTTCATCTCTTGGTTCTCTATTCTGTTCCATATATCTACCTCTCTATTTTTGTGCCAGTACCATGCTGTTTTGATCACTATAGATTTACAGTATAGCCTGAAGTCTGGTAACATGATACCTCCTGATTTGTTTTTATTTCTGAGTATTATATTGGCTATTCAAGTTTTTTCCTGATTCCACATAAAATGAAGCACTATTTTTTCAAGCTCTTTAAAGTATGGCAATGGTGCTTTAATAGGGATTACATTAAATCTATTGATTGATTTGGGTAGTATGGACATTTTAACAATGTTGGTTCTTCCCAGCCATGAGCATGGTATGTTTTTCCATTTGTTAACATCATCAGCTATTTCTTTTCTCTGAGTTTCATAATTCTTTTTATAGAGATCTTTCACGTCCTTTGTCAGGTAAATTTCCAGATATTTCATTTTCTTTGGCACTACTGTAAGAGGAATACAGTCCTTGACTATATTTTTAGCTTAACTGTTGTTGACATATATAAATGTACTGACTTGTAAGTATTGATTTTGTATCCTGAGAGTCTGCTGTATTCCTTGATCACTTCTAAGAGTTTTGTAGTTGAGTCCCTGGGATTTTCCAGATATAGGATCATATCATCAGTAAAGAGTGAGAGTTTGATCTCCTCTGACCCTATTTGGATACCCTTGATTGCCTTCTCTTGCCTGATTGCGATGGCTAAGACTTCTATTACTATGTTGAATCGCAGTGGATAAAGTGGGCATCCTTGTCTACTTCCTGAGCTGAGTAGAAATGTTTTCAATTTTATTTCATTCAATATGATATTGGCTGTGGGTTTTCTGTAGATGGCCTTTATCAGTTTAAGAAATGTCCCTTCTATGCCTATTTTCTTAAGTGTTCTGATCATGGAAAGATGCTGGGTATTATCAAAAGCTTTTTCTACATCAATTGAGACAATCATATGGTTTTGTTTTTTATTTTATTTATGTGATGTATTATATTTATAGATTTGCATATGTTGAACAAACCCTATAACCCTGGAATAAGACCAACTTGATCACAGTGTATAATTTTTTTGATGTGTTGTTGAATTCTGTTTCTTAAGATCTTATTGAATATTTTTGCATTGATATTAATTAATGATATTGGTCTATAATTTTCTTTCTTTGTTGATCCTTTCCTGGTTTGGGGATCAGGGTGATATTTGCTTCATACAAAGTGTTGGGAAGGGCAGTGCCTGTGGCTCAGTCGGTAAGGCGCCGGCCCCATATACCGAGGGTGGCGGGTTCAAACCCGGCCCCGGCCAAACTGCAACCAAAAAATAGCCGGGTGTTGTGGCGGGTGCCTGTAGTCCCAGCTGCTCGGGAGGCTGAGGCAAGAGAATTGCTTAAGCCCAGGAGTTGGAGGTTGCTGTGAGCTGTGTGAGGCCACGGCACTCTACCGAGGGCCATAAAGTGAGACTCTGTCTCTACAAAAAAAAAAAAAGAAAGTGTTGGGAAGTATTTCTTCTTTTTCTATGCTTTGGAAAAGGTTGTATAATATTGGTACTACTTAAAGGTTTGATAGACTTTTGATGTGAATCCATCTGGTTCTGGACTTTTCTTTTTTGGGAGATTTCATATTGTTGATGCTACTTTGGTGATTGACATCGGTCTATTCAAGATTTCTAGTTCTTTCTGGTTGAGTCTAGGAAGGTGGCATGCTTCCAGGTATTGGTTCATTTTCTTCAGAATTTCATATTTCTGGGAATAGAGTTTTTTTGTAGTAAACATTGAGGATTTTTTTGATTTCTGAGGTATCTGTTGTTATTTCACCTTTATGGTTTCTAATAGACGATATCATAGATTTTACTTTTCTATTTCTGGTTAGGTTGGCCAGAGGTTTGTCAATTTTATTAATTTTTTCAAAAAACCAACTTTTCGTTTTGTTGATCTTCTGAATGATTCTTTTGTTTTTAATTTCCTTCAATTCTGCCCTAATTTTGGTTATTTCTTTCCTTCTGCTGGGCTTGGGGTTGGAATATTCTTCCTTTTCCAGTTGTTTCAGATGATCCATCAAGATATTGGCTTCCTCTCTTTCTGTTTTCTTGATGAAGGCTTCCAATGCTATAAATTTTCCTCCTAGGACTGCCTTTGCAGTATCTCACAGGATTTTATAATTTGTGTCTTCAATATCATTTTGTTCCAAAATTTGGTGATTTCCTTCTTAATCTCATCTTTGACCTGGCTATCATTCAGCCTAAGGTTATTTAGTCTCCATGACTTTGTTTGACTATGAAGATTCCTGCAGCTGTTGAATTCAACTTTTATTCCATGGTGGCCCAAGAAGATACAAGGAATAATTTCTATTCTTTTAAATTTGCTAAGGTTCAACTTGTGTCCTAAGATATGATCAATTTTGGAGGCTGATCTGTGGGCTGATGAGAAGAATGTATGTCCAGTTTTACTATGATGAAATGTTCTGTAGGGGTCTATTAAGTCCATTTGTCCTAGGGTCGGGTTTAAGTCTATTATTTCCTTGTTTAGTTTCTTCTTAGAGGATCTATCTAAAACTGTCAAAGAGGTGTTAAAATCTCCAACTATTACAGTGCAGGAAGATATCAAATTGTTCATATCCATTAGGATTTGCTTTATAAATTGAGGAGCATTCTGGTAGGGTGCATAAGTGTTGATTATCAAAATCTCTTCATGTTGGGTGCTCCCTTGGCAAATATGTAGCGACCATCCTTACCTTTCTTTATCTTTGTTGGTTTACAGCCAATTGTAGGGGGGAGGGGGTGGAGCAAGATGGCGGCCAAGTAACAGCTTCCCTGCAACAGGGCACAGTGAGGCTGGGGAGATAAGACTCCAGGCATCTCTGGATGGTGGGATCTGCCTATAATCGTCCCTTTGAGGATCCAGGGAGTCAGCAAGAGACTTCTGGACCCCAAGAGGAGGGTAAAAACAGTGGAAAACTGGCAAGTGGTTGCGTGTGTTCGATCAACTTAATCCCACCGGCAGCCATAAGTATAAGCAGCAGTGAGACTACAAACCGGAAAGACCTTACCTGTGAACTGTTTTGGTGTTTTTGGACTTGGCACTCAGTTGAACTGCCTTGGGAAGAGCTTGAGCAGGAGTGCAGAGAACTTTGGGCATTGTCTAGGGCCCCAGACTGAGCCGCTGAGCCAGATGGAGCTAATAGTGTTCGGCTGTGGGCCACTGGGAGCCATTGTGAGAGAAGTGCCCCAGCAAGCTCCGCCCTCAGGGTCACAGAGCAAGGATTGGCTGGGAGCTAGTAACCTAGTGACTGAGCAGCCTAAAGACGGGAACTGAGCTGCCTTACAGCCTTAATCATCAGGGGAAGAGAGACCGGTTTTGGCACACTGGAGCCTCAAGCTGTTGCCCTGGGTAGAGTGCCGTGGTGTCACAGCTCATAGCAACCTCAAACTCCAGGGCTTGGCACAGTCCAGACCTACATAAGAGCTGTGCCATGACCCGCAACCTGTGACCCACGCCCAACAGGCCTCCGCATGCCCTGACCAGGAACTGCAGCAGTTGCACAACCCTGCGTCCTCCCTCCTGTACCCTCCCTTCCTCCACACCAGCTGCTCATCTGGCCAGGAACTCTGGTAGTCGTGTGCCTACTGGAGCCCTCCCTGCCTCTGTGCAGAGCCCTTCTCCTGGCCAGAGACTGCGGGAGCCTTGGGCTCTCTGTACCAAAGTCACTGGGCGCCAGGCACTCCCAGAACCTTGCACCACAACCTCCCACCCTGTTGCTGGATCTGGGTGTGTCACGCTCCAGAGCTGCTTCCACATCCAGAACTCCCTGGCTGGGAAAGCCCCAGAGGAACTACACAGGGTCACTCCCTACAAAGATCCAACAACAATAGAGTGATCCCGCTGGGGTCTAATCTTGGTGAAACACCTCCCCAACTCTGAGGATGGCCACAGGCAACAGTGAAAAACAATCATGAGGCAAAATCAACAGGAAAAACTCTGGCAATATGAATAATCAGAGTAGATCAACTCCCCCAATGATCAATGGGGTAGACACAGCACAAGATTCCATGCACAAACAAATAGCTGAGATGTCAGAAATCGAATTCAGAATCTGGATAGCAAATAAGATTGAATTAGAACTCCAAGCAGTAACTCAAAAGATATCTCAAGAATTCAACGAATTCAAAGACCAAATGACCAAAGATTTTGACACATTGAGGCAAGAAGTTGTAGCCCTCAAAGATCTGAGAAACACAGTAGAATCCCTCAGTAACAGAATGCAGCAAGCAGAAGAAAGGATTTCTGACATTGAAGACAAAGCTTTCGAATGCTCTCAAACTCTCAAAGAGGAAGAGAAATGGAGGGCAAAAACAGATCACTCTCTCAGAGAGCTCTGAAAAAACCCAATATTTGTCTTATAGGGATCCCTGAAATTGACAAAGTGGCTTCACAAGGCACAGAGTCTCTTCTCCATGGGATTCTGAAGGACAACTTTTCAGACATGCCAAGAGATTCTGAAATTCAGATAGCAGACAGTTTCAGAACTCCAGCATGACTCAACCCAAATAAGACATCCCCCAGACACATCATAATCAATTTCACTAAAGTTAATATGAAGGAGAAAATTCTGAAAGTGGCCAGACAAAAGAAAACCATCACCTACAAGGGCAAGAATATTAGAATAACTGCAGATCTCTCTGCTGAAACCATTCAAGAGGATGTTCATCGACTTTTAATCTCCTAAAACAAAATAACTTTCAACCCAGAATCTGGTACGCAGCTAAACTGAGTTTCATTTATGACAGAGAAACTAAATACTTCAATGATATTCACATGTTGAAGAAATTTACCATAACTAAACCAGCTCTCCAGGATATCCTCAGACCTATCCTCCATAAAGACCAGCATAATCAAACTAGTACAACCTTTCTGGAAGGAAGTATGGAGAAACCTCAAAGCACTCAACCTAGACCTCCCATTCGATCCTGCAATCCCATTACTGGGCATCTACCCAGAAGGAAAAAAATCCTTTTATCATAAGGACACTTGTACTAGACTGTTTATGGCAGCTCAATTTACCATTGCCAAAATGTGGAAACAGCCTAAATGCCCACCAACCCAGGAATGGATTAACAAGCTGTGGTATATGTATACCATGGAATACTATTCAGCTATTAAAAAAAATGGAGACTTTACATCCTTCGTATTATCCTGGATGGAAGTGGAAGACATAATTCTTAGTAAAGCATCACAAAAATGGAGAAGCATGAATCCTATGTACTCAATCTTGATATGAGGACAATTAATGACAATTAAGGTTATGGGGGGGAAGCAGAAAGAGGGATGGAGGGAGGGGAGTGGGGCCTTAGTGTGTGTCACACTTTATGGGGGCAAGACATGATTGCAAGAGGGACTTTACCTAACAATTGTAATCAGTGTAACTGGCTTATTGTACCCTCAATGAATCCCCAACAATAAAAAAAAATAAAAATAAAAAAATAAATAAATAAAAAAAGACCAGCATAATCCTCCACCACTAAAGTAAACCTACCCAGAAAATTTTGATCAAATTCCAACTTCCACAGTCACAAAAGGATTAAAAATGTCCACTGGACTCTCGAAAGGCTTATCAATATTCTCAATTAATGTGAATGGTTTAAATTGTCCTCTAAAGAGGCACAGGTTGGCTGACTGGATATAAAAAATAAAGCCATATATCTGCTGCATACAAGAATCACATCTTACATTTTTTTTTTTCGTTTTTTTTTTTTTTTTTTGGCCGGAGCTGGGTTTGAACCCACCACCTCCAGCATATGGGACCGGCACCCTACTCTTTGAGCCACAGGTGCCACCCATCACATCTTACATTAAAAGATAAATATAGACTCAAGGTGAAGTGATGGTCATCTATACTCCAGGCAAATGGAAAGCAGAAAAAAGCAGGCATTGAGATCCTATTCACAGATGCAATAGGCTTTAATCCAACCAAAATAAGGAAGGATAAGGATGGACACTTCATATTTGTTAAAGGTAATACTCAAAATGATGAGATTTCAATTATTAATATTTATGCACCCAACCAGAACACACATCAATTTATAAGAGAAACTCTAACAGACATGAGCAACTTGATTTCCTCCAGTTCCATAGTAGTTGGAGATTTTAACACCCCTTTAGCAGTGCTGGATAGATCCTCCAAAAAAGACGAAATTTTAGATTTAAACTTAACCATTCAACATCTGGACTTAACAGACATCTACAGAACATTTCATCCCAACAAAACTAAATACACATTTTTCTCATCAGCCCATGGAACATACTCCAAAATCCACCACATCCTAGGCCACAAATCTAAACTCAGTAAATTTAAAAAAATTGAAATTATTCCTTGCATCTTCTCAGACCATCATGGAATAAAAGTTGAACTCAATAACAACAAGAACCTGCATACCCATACAAAAACATGGAAGCTAAACAACCTTATGCTGAAGGATAGATGGGTTATAGACGAGATTAAGAAGGAAATCACCAAATTTTTGGAACAAAACAACAATCAAGACACGAATTACCAGAACCTCTGGGATACTGCAAAGGCAGTCCTAAGAGGGAAATTTATAGCACTGCAAGCCTTCCTCAACAAAACGGAAAGAGAGGAAGTTAATAACTTAATGGGACATCTTAAGCACCTGGAGAAGGAAGCACACTCCAACCCCAAACCCAGCAGAAGAAAAGAAATAACCAAAATCAGAGCAGAATTAAATGAAATTGAAAACAAAAGAACTATACAACAGATCAATAAATCCAAAAGTTGGTTTTTTGAAAAGATCAATAAAATAGATAAACCTTTGGCCAACCTAACTAGGAAAAAAAGAGTAAAATCTCTAATTTCATCAATCAGAAATAGTAACAATGAAATAACAGACCCCTCAGAAATTCAAAAAATCCTTAACGAATACTACAAGAAACTCTACTCTCAGAAATATGAAAATCTGAAAGAAATTGACCAATACCTGGAAGTACACCACCCACCAAGACCTAGCCAGAATGAAGTGGAAATTTTGAACAGGCCCATATCAAGTTCTGAAATAGCATCAACTGTACAAAATCTCCCTAAAAAGAAAAGCCCAGGACCAGATGGCTTTACATCAGAATTCTACCAAACCTCTAAAGAAGAACTAGTACCTATATTACTAAACCTCTTCCAAAATATAGAAAAAGAAGGAATATTACCCAACACATTCTACGAAGCAAACATCACCTTGATCCCCAAACCAGGGAAAGACCCAACAAGAAAAGAAAATTATAGACCAATATCACTAATGAATATTGATGCTAAAATACTTAATAAGATCCTAACAAACAGAATCCATCAACACATCAAAAAAGTTATACACCATGACCAAGTGGGATTTATCCCAGGGTCTCAAGGCTGGTTCAATATACGTAAATCTATAAATGTAATCCAGAACATAAACAAACTAAAATATAAGGACCATATGATTCTTTCAATTGATGCAGAAAAAACTTTTGATAATATCCAGCATCCCTTCATGATCAGACCACTTAAGAAAATTGGTATAGGGCGGCGCCTGTGGCTCAGTGAGTAGGGTGCCGGCCCCATATGCCGAGGGTGGTGGGTTCAAACCCAGCCCCGGCCAAACTGCAACAAAAAATAGCCGAGCGTTGTGGCAGGCGCCTGTAGTCCCAGCTGCTTGGGAGGCTGAGGCAAGAGAATCGCGTAAGCCCAACAGTTAGAGGTTGCTGTGAGCTGTGTGATGCCACAGCACTCTACCCGAGGGCAGTACAGTGAGACTCTGTCTCTACAAAAAAAAAAAAAAGAAAAAGAAAATTGGTATAGAAGGGACATTTTTTAAACTGATAGAGGCCATCTACAGCAAACCCACAGCCAATATCATATTGAATGGAGTTAAATTGAAATCATTTCCACTTAGATCAGGAACCAGGTAAGGTTGCCCATTGTCTCCATTGCTCTTTAACATTGTAATGGAAGTTTTAGCCATTGCAATTAGGGAAGAAAAGGTGATCAAGGGTATCAGCATAGGGTCAGAAGAGATCAAACTTTCCCTCTTCGCAGATGATATGATCATATATCTGAAAAACACTAGGGATTCTACTACAAAACTTTTAGAAGTGATCAAGGAATACAGCAATGTCTCCGGCTACAAAATCAACACCCATAAATCTGTAGCCTTTATATATACTAACAATACCAAGCTGAAAAACAGTCAAGGATTCTATTCCTTTCACAGTAGTGCCAAAGAAGATGAAATATTTGGGAGTATACCTAACAAAGGACGTGAAAGATCTCTACAAACAGAACTATGAAACTTTAAGAAAAGAAATAGCTGAAGATATTAACAAATGGAAAAACATACCATGCTCATGGCTGGAAAGAATCAACATTGTTAAAATGTCTATACTACCCAAAGCAATATATAATTTTAATGCAATTCCTATCAAAGCTCCATTGTCATACTTTAAAGATCTTGAAAAAAATCATACTTTGTTTTATATGGAATCAGAAAAAATCTCGAATAGCCAAAACATTACTCAGCAATAAAAACACAGCAGGAGGAATCACGCTACCAGACCTGAGACTGTATTATAAATCAATAGTGATCAAAACAGCATGGTATTGTCACAAAAACAGGGAAATAGATGTCTGGAACAGAATAGAGAACCAAGAGATGAATCCAGCTACTTACCGTTATTTGATCTTTGACAAGCCAATTAAAAACATTCAGCGGGAAAAAGATTCCCTATTTAACAAATGGTGCTGGGTGAACTGGCTGGCAACCTGTAGAAGATTGAAACTGAACCCACACCTTTCACCATTAACTAAGATAGACTCTCACTGGATAAAAGATTTAAACTTAAGACATGAAACTATAAAAATACTTGAAGAAAGTGCAGGGAAAACTCTTGAAGAAATTGGCCCGGGTGAATATTTTATGAGGAGGACTCCCCAGGCAATTGAAGCAGTATCAAAAATACACTACTGGGACCTGATCAAACTAAAAAGCTTCGGCACAGCCAAGAGCATAGTAAGTAAAGCAAGCAGACAGCCCTCAGAATGGGAGAAAATATTTGCAGGTTATACCTACGATAAATGTCTAATAACCAGAATCCACAGAACACTCAAACGTATTAGCAAGAAAAGAACACGGGATCCCATCTCAGTTTGGGCAAGGGACTTGAAGAGAAACTTCTCTAAAGAAGACAGACACACTATCTACAAACACATGAAAAAAAGCTCATCATCCTTAATCATCATAGAAATGCAAATCAAAACTACTTTGAGATATCACCTAACCCCAGTAAGAGTAGCCCACATAACAAAATCCCCAAACCAGGGATGTTGGCGTAGATGTGGAGAAAAGGGCACACTTCTACATTGCTGGTGTGAATGCACACTAATACGTTCCTTCTGAAAGGATGTTTGGAGAATACTTAGAGACCTAAAGATAGACCTGCCATTCGATCCTATAATTCCTTTACTAGGTTTATACCCAGAAGACCAAAAGTCACCGTATAACAAAGACATCTGTACCAGAATGTTTATTGCAGCCCAATTCATAATTGCTAAGTCATGGAAGAAGCCCAAGTGTCCATCGACCCATGAATGGACTAGCATATTGTGGTACATGTATACCATGGAATATTATGCAGCCTTAAAGAAAGATGGAGACTTTACTTCTTTCATGTTTACATGGATGGAGCTGGAACAAATTCTTCTTAGCAAAGTATCTCAGGAATGGAAGAAAAATTATCCAATGTACTCAGCCCACTATGAAGCTAAATTATAGCTTTCACATGAAGGCTATAACCCAACCATAGCACAAGACTATGGGGAAAGGGCCAAGGAAGGGAAAGGGAGGGGGGAGGTTAGGGTGGAGGGAGGGTAATGGGTGGGGCCACACCTAGGGTGCATCGTAGAATGGGTACAGGCGAAACTTACTAAAGGCAGAATACAAATGTCTACATACAATAACTAAGAAAATGCCACGAGGGCTACGTTGAACAGTTTGATGAGAATATTTCAGATTGTATATGAAACCAGTACATTGTACCCCTTGATTGCACTAATGTACACAGCTATGATTTAACAATAAAAAAAATCCTGAATACTGGCATAGGTTATTGTAAAATCTAGTGTGCATACTGCAGTGTTATACGTCCCATTGCTGGTGGCCATACATCTTTGGTGGTAAAGCTACATTGGTTGTAGCACCATAAAAATCAATAAATAGTAACCTTTTCTGAAAAAAAAAAAGCCAATTCTATCTTCAAATAAAATTGCAATCCCTAGTTTTTTCTGATTTTCATTAGTCTGTATTATAGATGTCCATCCTTTCATCCTGAGTCAATTTTTTTTTTTTTTTTTTTTTTTGTCGTTTTTGGCTGGGGCATATGGGGCTTGCACTCTACTCCTTTAAGCCACAGGCACCGCTCCATCCTGAGTCTATTTTTATCCTTTAAGGTAAGATAAGATTCTTGTATACAGCAGATATCTGGTCTGAGTTTATGTATCCAGTCAGCCAACCTGTGCATCTTTAGAGGACCATTTAAACTATTCACATTAATTGAGAGAGTTGATAAACCTGGTAGTTTTTTGGGTGTCATGTTTTTTGAAACTCCAGTGGACATTTTTAATCCTTTCAGCAGTGTGGAAATTGGGTTTTGTTCAAAAATTTCTGAGTGAGTTTACTTGGTGGTAGAGCGTTGTTCTGGTCATTGTGGAGGATGGGTCTGAGAATATCCTGGAGAGCTGGTTTAGTTATCGCAAATTTCTTCAACATGTCTATGTCATTATTTGATTTCTCTAACACAAATGAAATTCAGTTTAGCTGGACACAGGATGCTGTGTTGAGAATTGTTTTCTTGACAGAGCGGAGTGAGGAGACTGCGTCTGGCTCCAGCTCTCAGCCATTGCAGTACATTGAGCTCCATCGAGACAGCACCAGGGCAAGTGAGAGCCGGACGGGCACTGGGTGACTCTGTGCCTCACTGAGGAAAAATAACTAAATATGGGCAAAGGAGATCCTAAGAAGCCGAGAGGCAAAATATCATCATTTTTTGTGTGTGCAAACTTGTTGGGAGGAGCACAAGAAGCAGCACCCAGGTGCTTCAGTCAACTTCTCAGAGTTTTCTAAGAAGTGCTCAGAGAGGTGGAAGACCACGTCTGCTAAAGAGAAAGGAAAATCTGAAGATACGGCAGAGGCGGACAAGGCCCGTTATGGAGAAATGAAAACCTACATCCCTCCTAAAGGGGAAACAAAGAGAAGTTCAAGGATCCCAATGCACCCAAGAGGCCTCCTTTGGCCTTTTTCTTGTTCTGTTCTGAGTATCGCCCCCAAATCAAAGGAAAACATTCCAGCGTATCCATTGGTGATGTTGCAAAGAAGCTGGGGGAGATGTGGGGTAACACTGCTGCGGATGACAAGCAGCCTGATGAAAAGAAGGCTGCAAAGCTGAAGGAAAAATACAAAAAGGATATTGCTGCAGACTGATCTGAAGGAAAGCCTGATGCAGCGAAAAAGGGAGTTGTCAAGGCTGAAAACAGCAAGAAAAAGAAGGAAGAAGATGAAGAGGAGGGAGATGAAGAAGATGATGAATAAGTTGGTTCTAGCACAGTTTTTTTCCCTTGTTTATAAAGCATTTTACCCCCCTGAACACAACTCACTCCTTTTAAAGAAAAAAATTGAAATGTCAGATTTGTTTTTAAACTGTACAGTGTCTTTTTTTGTATAGTTAACACACTACCGAATGTGTCTTTAGATAGCCCTGTCCCGGTGGTATTTTCAGTAGCCACTAACCTTGCCTGGTACAGGATGGGTGTTGTAAATTGGCATGGAAATGTAAAGCTGATTCTTTTTGGTGCACAGCACAAATTAGTCATACATGGAGAGGGTAGTTTTTTCATCTTCAGTTGTCTCTGATGCAGCTTCTACGAAATAATTGTTGTTCTGTTAACTGAGTACCACTCTGTAATTGCAAAAAAAGAAAAAAAGATTGCAGCTGTTTTGTTGACATTCTGAATGCTTCTAAGTAAATACATTTTTTTCTATTTTGCTTTCAATTGGCTTTCAATCTTTCTTTGAAGTTTTTTTCATTTTCTCCTTCCTTCCTTCCTTCCTTCCTTCCTTCCTTCCTTCCTTCCTTCCTTCCTTCCTTCCTTCCTTCCTTCCTTCCTTCCTTTGTTTTTTATTGAGACAGAGTCTCACTTTGTGGCCGTTGATAGAGTACCATGGCGTCATAGCTCACAGCAACCTCCACCTCCTAGGCTTAAGCGATTCTCTTGCCTCAGACTCCCAAATAGTTGGGACTGCAGGTGCCTGCCAGAATGCCCGGCTTTTTTTTTTTTGTAGAGACAGGGTCTCACTCTGGCTGATGCTGATCTCAAACCTCTGAGCTCAGGGCAATCCACCCGCCTTGGCCTCCCAGGGTGCTAGGATTACAGGTGTGAGCCACCACGCCTGGCCAAAATACAATTTTTTTATTTAAAAAATTCTTTTCTTATAGGAGATTGAAGGTCAATAACCATCCAATTATGTCTTGAAATGTTCTGACTGAGAGATCTACAGTCATTCTGATATTTCTCCTTTTGTCGGTGATGGTTTTATCACGTCCAGCTGCTTGCAGAATTTTCTCCTTCATCTTAACTTTGGCAAAGGTAATCACAATGTGTCTAGGAGATGCTTTATTTGGATTGAGTCTTGTGGGATTCTGAAACTGTCTACTGTCTGGATTTCTTTATCTCTTGCCATGCTTGGGAAATTCTCCTCCATAATCTCTTGGAGTAGAGCGTCTGTACCTTTAGGACCATCCTCTTCTTCAGAAATTTCTCTAAGGTGAATGTTTGATCTTTTGGAGTGATCCCACAACTCTCTCAGGGAATGATCAGTTTTTGCTCTCCATTTGTCTGCCTCTTTGAGCATTTGGAAACATTCAAAAGCTTTGTCTTCAATTTCGGAGATTTCTTCTGCCTGGTCAACTCTATTACTGAGAGTTCTACTGTATCTTGGAGCTCTTTGAATACCTTTTTCATTGCCTTCAGCTCTGCTATCTCTTTTCTCATTGTATCCATATCTTTGGTGACTTGGTCTTTGAATTCATTAATTTCTTGAGACAACTTTAGAACTACTCTTTGGATTTCAATTTCTAACTTTTCTTCCATTCTATTCATCTTATTTGCCATCTGTATTCTGAATTCTATTTCTGACATTTCAGCCATTTGTCTACGCATGGCCTCTTCAGTTATATCTCCTTTTTCATTCCTTGGGGGGTTGATCTACTCTGGTTATTCATGTTGCCAGAGTTCTGTTGGTTCCACACCATGTTTATTTTCCACCGTTTGTTTATTGGAGCTTGTTGGGTAAGGTTGAATTAGGGTTCCCAGGTAGTAGAGATAATCAGCCCTTCACCAAAGCACTAGGCTTTGTAATTGTGGCTTATCTCCTACAACCTTACAAAGGCCCCTTTCAGAGTTTTGGCTGGAGACTGTGAAGACCTACTTGGTGAGATAGCGCAAGGTAGCTCTGTTTTGATATCAGCCAACCTCTACCCTATCCTAAGAAGCCACGGTATTAGGTTTAAATATCGGCTATGGAGAGATACAGACAGCTACGGCATCCCATCCCCACCCTTCAGTTCTTTTCCACTACAGAACTTCCAAGGTCAACCTCAGAGTGTCCCTGGGTGGACAGCCCCATACATGAGTTCCAATCAAATTATCTCAGGCAGGTGGCGCCTGTAGCTCAGTGGGTAGGGTGCCAGCTCCATATACCAAGAGTGGCAGGTTCAAACCCAGCTCCAATCAAATTGCAACAAAAAAATAGCTGGGCATTGTGGCGGGCACCTGTATTCCCAGCTACTTGGGAGGCTGAGGCAAGAGAATTGCCTAAGCCCAGGAGTTGGAGGTTGCTGTGAGCTGTGATGCCATGGCACTCTACTGAGGGTGATAAAGTGAGACTCTGTCTCTTAAAAACAAACAAACAAACAAACAAAAAATTGTCTCAGGCAGTAAAAACCCTGCTCAACAGAGAGGGATCCAAGGGTCTCCAATAGCACAATTGCAGCCAGGGGTCCATGCCCCTGCTTGCCAAACTCAGTCCATACCCAGCAAGCCTCTGCTGGCTGGCCCCAATGGAGTTAGGGGACCATGTCCCACCTACAGGTCTCAGTCCACACTTGGAGGCTTTCTGGCTCTGTTGGAGTTGGGGGACCACGCCCTCGCCCTCAGATCTCGGTCCACGCCCGGGAAGCCTCTGCTCAAGGCATCTGTTAGAGTCAGGGAACCACACCTCTGGCCTCTGCATGCCCGCCAAGCTGGGGCTGGGGACCAGCCCTGCCCACCAAACTCAGTCCACACCAGGCAACTGCTCTCCCTTTTGTGGGCACCCTCAGAACCAGAGGTTCTGCACCGCCTTCCACCAGACACAGCCCAAACGGAGTGTCGACACAGCTCAAACGGAGTGTCGACACAGCCCAAACGGAGTGTCGACACAGCCCAAACGGAGTGTCAACACCACCACTGGCCAGGCAAGTCATAACCAAGGGACTGCTGTTCCTCCTGCCTAGTGTCCCTTTCTTTCCACACTCTCTTTCTTCCCCAGTGATCACAGATTCTGTCCTGATCTTCAGCAGTCCATACTATGCCCAGATCTCTCAGGAAAAGACCAAACACTCTGCACTGTGCTGGGGGAAGAACATCAGACCGCCATGTGAGGGGAGAAGGGTAGACTGGGAGTTTGGAATTGTGGGGGGAAATATTTGTTCAATTTCATGCCTGGGGGTGGTGGTGTCTAGGTTCATAAGTAGGACCTCCCTGGAGAAAGAGACCCTGTGTTTAGCAGATCTCTCCAGTGAGGTAAAATGAGATGTCTTTTGTTCCCTGTTCACTTGCAGAGAGCCCACGTCGGGTCTTCCGCTTGGGGGAGGGGTCTCCCATCCACTAGTCGATAGGCTTTTACCTGTAATTTGTTTCCTTGAATACTCTTCCTTGGAGTCACAGCTTGCCGAACTTCTATTTCTTTCTTTTTTTTTTTTTTTGTGGTTTTCGGCCGGGGCTGGGTTTGAACCTGCCACCTCCGGCATATGGGACCGGCGCCCTACTCACTGAGCCACAAGTGCCGCCCTTGCCAAACTTCTTTCTTGGCTTAGCTCCCCACTTTTGGCTTCATAGAGTTCGATTCTGTTCAGTTTTTCTCCCTCTGGTCAGGAGCCTCTGCCGAGGGTTGCTACTAGGCAGCCATCTTCCCAGAATTCAAAAGTTTTGAATTTTGATCTTTTTCGGGGCTAGCAATAAGTGGTATGTATTCACAGGAGGTATTTAACACTATTAAAAAATAGGCTTCATGTCAGATGGTTTTGCCCGTGTTGAGCACATCTCAGGTGGGCCAGGCCAGGCTTTGCTGCAGTGTTCAGTCGGTCTGGTGTTGTAAAGGCAGTTTCAACTTGGACTGTCTTCAGTTCACCATGGGTTTATAAGAACACAACCCTGTCACAGGTGGAGAAGCATTTGCATTAGTGTCCCAAGGCTGCCCTAACAAAGTGCCACAGACACAGTAGCTTAAACAACAGACGTTTATTCTTTTACAGCTCTGGAGACCAGAATACCTGAGATCGAGGTGTGGGCGGGGCCCGTTCTTCCTGGAGGCAGCTGACTTCTCCCTGTGTTTTCATGTCATCAATGTTCTGTGTGTGCTTCTGTGCCCAAATTTCACCTTTTAACAGCCATATTGGATTAGGCCCACTCTGATGACCTCATTGTGCCTTAATTACACCTGTCCCGGCTCCAAATATAGTCACCTTCTGAGGTCCTAGGGCTGAGGTCTTCAACATGTGGGTTTGAGGACACAGAGTTCAACCCACTGCAGATGGGCCTTTCTTCCTCCCCACGGCCGTGTCTAAGAGGAGGGGAGTGTGTGGCCGGCTCAGTCATTTCCTTTCCCTGGCCTCCCTGAGAAGAGGCTCCTTTAGGCTCTAGGGAACTGCAGGTGACCCCACACAGGGCTCTGTCTGTGGCTGTCGCTTGTGAGAGGAGCCCATTTGTGGCCAACTGTGACTTTGTCCTCAGGAGCTGCTAGAAGGAGCTGCTGGGACTGACCCCACTGTAGCCTGGTGGATGCACCCCTGAGTTTGAGCCCTGCCTGCCCAGGCTTGGAACCCTGCTCTGGCTCACTGGGTTTGCTCAGGGTTAGTGGGGTTTCAGCCTTATGAAAGCTCCCCATAGAAGGGCCTCAGAGTCCTCTTGTGCTGGAAAAAGTTCCAAGCACATCAGGACTCGTAGGACCCGGGCCCAAAAAAAGATACTTTCTTTGTTTTTAGCAAATAGCGTTTTTGGTGTTTGCAGCACCATGTAAAATATGAAGGAAATTGAAAGCCTTGCAGTGTCCCCTAAGTTGTGACTTTATAGACCCAGCACCCCAACTGGCCTTAGTGCAGAAGTAGGATCAGGGCTCCCTTCAGCCCCACACCCCACAGAGACATGTTTGAGACTAGTAACAACACTGGGACAGTCTGGGTTGCTTGGCCCCCAGCCAGCACTGGTGTTGGGGAGCCCAGAGGCCCACTTTCCATTTTAGAGAAGTGACCTGACTCGTTCCAGGTCACACATCCCCTCACCTGCTGAGTTTTGCATCAAGAAAATAGGACACTTTTCTTGCAGAGCTATTGTGGTGATGAAGAGCAGTCAGTGCTCAGAGGCTCCTGTGCAGAGCTCAGCACAGCACACGGTGGATGAATGATTATCTGCAACGGAAGGAGGCATCTGGTGTGTGCCTCCGAGGACAAGCTGGGTTTTCACAGGAGAGTTAAGCAGTAGCAGTACTGTCCGGAGAGGGGCCCAGGCTGGTGCTGGGACCGTCCGGGACAACTCTGGGATCACGGAGCAGTGGGGGATGTGAGGGAACCAGGAGGGACTGGGCTCGGTGTACTAGACTGGGGGCTGGGCTATGTTCTGTTGGTTGTGAAGATCCCTGGGCGGTTCATGAGCAGCAGAGTGGCCTAAGCAGAGGGGTGCAGCATGGGCTTGTGCTTAAGGCCACCCTCCCTGATCCTGTCACCTCAGAGAGCTTGTCTTGGGGCCTCCATCATCCTGAATAGCCCCTGGGCCTCCATCATTCTGAATAGCCCCTTGTGAGCTCAGTGGGACTCAAGGAGACACTTTGCCCACTGGGTCAGAATGGAGAACTTCTCTGACATTTGAGACTTTAGAGGTCAACTGGGCAAGAAGCCTACCTAGGTTATAGGACAAGTCTGCCAGTGGCCAGCTCCTGGAGGCATCTTGGGGGGCCTCTGAACATGGGCAAGGAGTGCCTTCCTATGCACTGTCATGCCCCCCAGACAGGATTTTATCAGTGACAACGATCCCTGAACCCGGGGACAGCCTATTGAGTGAGTGCAGTGTACCAGGCTCCGTGTCCCGCCTCAGTCTTCACTGTCCCCTCTGAGCCTCACCACATCACCAAGTGCTCAGCACAGCTGTGCCCTTCCTGTCCAGGTGACAGGGTGAGGCTCAGGGCGAGTGGTCTGGAGATAGCAGGGCTAACCACAGTGACCTGGACCAGAACCCAAGCCTTAGATACGTAACCGTGGTTCCTCTTCCTGGTCATAGTGGAGCCATCGTACTTTGTGGTGGAGGTTTCTTGCATGAAGACCAGGGAATGATGGACATTATTCCCTTGGCATTTCCTGAGCCTTGCCATCGATTGCTGGTGTGGGGACTGCTCGCCTGCAGTCCATCCTGTCTCTTCCTGCAGTGAGCAGCTGGGTCCATAGGATGCTGTGGGGGTTAATCAGCCTAGGCACCCTGGTTGAATTTGGAGCAATTTGGAGCAGCTCTGGAACCTTTTCAGAAGATAACACACCCCTCCCAGAGCCGCTAGTTGGTGCCTCACTGACCAAAGCAGTCACATGGCATAAGAGCATCTGTCTGGGGCCAGAGGAGTCCAGAGGTATGTGGAGAGCCCAGGCAGGGTAAGGTCCCACCCCAGGGACCCAGGAAGGAAGTCTGCAGAGTAGAAAGTATGGTTGAAGTGGGCCTGTGGTAGGTGGAGCTTCGGCAGGTGGTTATGTGGGTGGAGTCTGTGGTGGGCGGAGCTGAGGCAGGTGGGCCTGCCAGTGGGTGGAGGCAGGTGCCTGTAAGTCAATTGGCTGCAACTGACTTAGACCTGGGGTGAGCAGCTGGAGAGAGACAAAGCAGGGGTTGAATCCTGGCTCTGTCTCTACTGGCTGTGTAGCTTTAGGCTGATTAGTTAACCTCTCTGAGCTCAGTTTATAATTCTGCCAAATGGACATAAAAACATCCCACCTCCTAGAATGGCTGTGAAAATTTGAAGCAAGGTCATGCCAGACTTTGGCCATTTTCTTTCTTGGGTCAAAATAGCAAGTGCCTCCTCTTGGGACTTTGGTAGTGGAGGGAGTGATTTTGCTGTCTCTGGAGAGGTCTGGAGTGAGCCTGTGCAGAGGTTGGGAGGGGACATGGTATAACCCACTGATCCTCACTCCTGCCCTGTCTGCACCAGGCAGTTACTATATGATCGAAGGTAAAATGCGTAAGGATGATTTGTAAACCATAAAACGCTATCCTGATAAAACCTAACTTTTTGCTCGGTAGGCAAGTTTCAGAAATTTGATCAGGAACCATTTGAAACCTGGTATTTTTTTCTGAGCATTTTCTCCAGAGCAGGGAAGCTGCTGTGATCTACTTTACAGGTCCCCAAACCTTTCAGAGAATGAAGAGCCTTTTTCCATTAATTCATGTTCTAATATTTGTATTCAAAATTATCCATATTGCTTAAGAAAATATTTGGCAACAAAAGCAACAGGGGATTTTGTAACACTTCCAAATGAACCTTCACTTTTTAAAAATCTTCTGAGCAGCTATATGAAGGGAAAAGCCACGGTCCCTGTCCATGCAACGCAGACTCGCAGTTTGTCTGCAGACAGTCACGGGGTGCAGATGCGTGCACTGACCCCTGTGGACTCTCCAAGGTCCCCAGGTGGGAAAACCCGGAGGTCGGTATATCCCTGGACTTCTCATGGAAGTGTGTGTGTGTGTGCGTGTGCGGTGAAGTAGGGAAGATATGGGCCACCCACAGGTTGGGAGTGCCTGCCTGGTCTCAGAGGCAGTCTTCACGTAAATGATGGGAGGCTTTGCAAAGTGGTGTTCTGACGTCTGAGGACATCACTATGGCGGCATTCTGGTTTTCTCTGACTGCATAACAAACCACTCAGACCTCAGTGGCATACAAAAAAATACTCTGTTACACTCACAGGTCCTGTGGGCCACATCTCCTGCGGGGAGATGCCTTGTGTCCTCACGCCAATGTCTATGCTTTCATCTTAGAGGACCTAAAAGCTGAAGGCGACTCTAGAGCTGGGGTCAGGATGCTCTGGGGCATCTTCACTCACACATCAGCTGGGGCTTCAGCAGCCTTTCAGCCAGAACAGCTCCACGTGGCTCCTGTGTGCAGTCACTTCACACAGAGGTCTGGGCTTCCTCACAGCATGAGTACCCTAAGAAAGCCAGGCAGAAGTTAGTGGCATTTTAGGAGCTGACTTGGAAGTGAACTGGTGTCAATATTGTCATATTCTTTTGGTCAAGGTAGTCACAAAACTCCACCCAGGTTCAAGGGGAGGGGTCTTATACTGTACCACTTAATTCGAGAAAGAACGGTGCCGTACTGCAGAAGAGCGGGAGGGCCGGTTGCTGTTACCACCTTCGAAAATATAGCATGACACTGTGGTTTGTCCGGATAGCCTGTGAGGGGCTCAGTGGGATAAGTTAGAGCACAGACTTCCTGAAGGACACAGTGTGAGACGCTGAAACGCGTGCATCAGGGGACACGTGCTCAGAAAGGTCGGGATGCGACGTGATGTGTGTGGCTTTCCTATTCACTAAGCACCACCCCCATGAGAGGCACTGGGCTGAGCCAGACGGGCTGGGGCCCACAGCCGCTTCAGAGGAGACAGACGTCAAGGACACTCAGTGCAGCAGGTGGGCACAAGAGGATGGCAGTTCCTGCCCCTAGGGGCCATCACTGCCCACCCCCTGGGCCAGCCCTGGGCAGGGCACTGAGGGCCCAGGCTGGGTCAGATCCCAGGAGATTGTGGCCTGGGGCTGACAGCAGTGCCCAGAGGGGCATGTGGAGGCTGGCTGAGAGCCTGGTGCATTTTCCTACATTCACTTCCATCTAGAGACATTTGTGCACAGCCCTAGGTCCATTCTTAGGACCCTAAGATGGAGTTGAGCTGATCATGTCCTTAGGAGGTCACCATCTGGCCATGGACAGTCAGAATCAACTGGGTGAAACCACAGCCTATGCTGGCAGGGACCTGGGAAAGGGCCAGGTCACCTCAGGGTGGCATTCGAGGGGTGCCTACAGACGTACTTGTGCAATAATCAAAGCAGAGGGTTGCGTCTCTCAGGAGGAAAGCGCCCATGCCTGGGTTCAGGTGGCACTGGCGCCTTGAGCTTCCTGTGTGTGTCAATGTCTTTGTGTCCACATCTGTCCCCCCACCCCACCCCGTGCCCATGACTGTGAGCAGCTTGGGGACAGGGGCTGCGTCTGCCTCCCCGCTTGACAGAGAGCCACCCAACACATCTTTGCCGAATGCAGGTTCACCGTGTCTGGCCACCTGGGGACAGTCAGAGAGCCGCCTGCGGAGCCTGTCACTGGGCCCGGGCTGTGAGGGCCTTGGTGAGAACGGGGCCGGCTCAGGAGAGCAGCGTCCCAGCCTGTGGTTATAATTAGCAGTCGGCCCTTAAGTAGGTTAGGAAGAAAGTGCACACGTGTGATTTGGCGTGATTTTCTAACAAGTCACACTTGGGTAGGGCAGTGAGGAGGCCCAGACCCATCCAGAAACCGAGACACAACTTGCAAAGTGAATAGTCTAAGGGACCCTAAGGAATGGGGACAGGCCGTGGTAAATCTGCAAGAGGGCAGCTGTGCAGGATGGATAAGATGGCAAAGCACCCGTGCCTTGTGCTCTTAATTCCTTGTTTAGGAAAATTAGCCCAGAGGGCGGTGCCTGTGGCTCAGTCGGTAGGGCGCCAGCCCCATATACCGAGGGTGGCGGGTTCAAACCCGGCCCCAGCTGAACTGCAACCAAAAATAGCTGGGCGTTGTGGCGGGCGCCTGTAGTCCCAGCTACTTGGGAGGCTGAGGCAAGAGAATCGCTTAAGCCCAGGAGTTGGAGGTTGCTGTGAGCTGTGTGAGGCCACGGCACTCTACCGAGGGCCATAAAGTGAGACTCTGTCTCTACAGAAAAAAAAAAAAGAAAATTAGCCCAGGACAGCGCCTGCGGCTCAGTGAGTAGGGCGCCAGCCCCATATACCAAGAGTGGAGGGTTCAAACCCAGCCCCAGACAAACTGCAACAAAAAAATAGCTGGGCGTTGTGGTGGGTGCCTGTAGTCCTAGTTACTCTGGAGGCCTGATGCAAGAGAATCGCCTAAGCCCAGGAGTTAGAGGTGCATTAGAGGTTGCTGTGAGCTGGGACACCACGGCACTCTACCAAGGGCAATAAAGTGGGGACTCGGTCTCTATAAAAAAAAAAAAAGAAGAAGAAGAAAGAAAATCAGCCCAAAGAAGCCCCTTTACCCGAGGGCAGAGCTAGCACAAAAAGGTGCTTATGGCCATGTGGTGTCTCTAGGTAAGGTCCAGCTGAGCCCACCTCAGCACAGGGCCAGGCCAGCTGTGGACTCCCCCAGGACTCAGCCCTGGCAGACAGACTCCTCATTCCCAGCCCCTGCTCCATGGGGGCGTCCAGGCCAAGGGAGGTGGACAGCAGCACTGTGCTTTATGGAAGTGTGCCTGCTGCTGTGCCAGGAGTTGCTTCGCCCACCCTCTGAGCCACCACCTCATGTGATCTCCTCCCAGAAGCCCTTCCTGACTACACATGTGTCCATCTCCCTACATCAACTGCAACAAGTTCTATGCTTGTTGTCATGGTTGGAAGGGAAGATCCAAAAGAGAGCGCTAGAACTGTGCATGCTGGGACCCACGCAGGGGGAGCGGAACCTCAGGAGTGCGTGTGAATGAGCGCGGTCTTAGAATGCAATGGGCGGCGCCTGTGGCTGGAGGAGTAGGGCGCCAGTCCTATATGCCGGAGGTGGCAGATTCAAACCTAGCCCTGCCCAAAAACCAAAAAAAAAAAAAAAAGAATGCATACTCAAAATTATCAGAATGTAAACTTAGGAAATGTGAAAACCTCAAACCAGCCATTCGCATGATACAAACAGCAAGTGCAGAGCTCTCTGAAATTGTTTTGGAGGATGGAGAACCCTCTAATCCCGGGCTGACCCAGAATTTTCCCCTGCATGAGTATTCAAGGGGGTCCTGTGTCCTAATATCGAGGAGATTTCACCTCCAGAGCAAACCCAGGAAGAAAGAAGAACAAGTCAAACGTGGGCTGTTGGTCTCTGGCCAAGCTGGGAACTCTGGACCCCAGAGAAGGATGAACTATAGATCCATGGCAAACACAGGAAACAACAGTTGAAAACGTTCTTGAGGATCACGGAATGATGGTGCCTTGCTGTACGGTAGCAAAAGGTGGTCACTGCACAGAGGGGATTTGGTCTTCCCATGCCCCTCGGGCTGGCCCTGCCTGGCCCCTCCCCTGCCTCCTGCCCCCGTCTCTCCAGGACCCAGAGCTCTCCTGCTCCTCTCTTGAATAAGACAACACACAATTTGCAGACCAGAAGTTGGCTGAGCCCTCACCTAGCCCTGTGACCCTCTCTGTGAAGTGAGGACTGTTCCCATGGGGCACAGAATAGACCAAATGAGAGAAATGTCCATAGCCAGGCCTTGTCTGCTTTGTTCACACAGTATCCCCAGGGCCTGACCAATTCAGGCCCCAGGGTGGGTCCTCTAACATTTGTTGGGTGAATGAGTGAATGAATGTACCAACCAATAATATCCTCGTTGTCTTAACATTTGGAGGTGAATGCACTCCAGCCCAGTGGCATGCAGTTGGCCTGAATGTGGTCACAGTGGCTTGCAGGGTTTCCAACAGCATAGAGCACCACAGAGGATCAGGGCAGATGCTCCGCAGGGCCACGGGCTGAACGCAGGGCCACAGGCTGAACGCAGGGCACCATGGGCTGAACGCAGGGCCACGGGCTGAACGCAGGGCCACAGGCTGAATGTAGGACTGTGGTCTGAACGCAGGGCTATGTGCTGAACACAGGGCCATGTGCTAAACACAGGGCTATGGTCTGAACACAGGGCCATGCGCTGAATGCAGGGCTATGGTCTGAACACAGAGCTACATACTGAATGCAGGGCCATGTGCTGAACACAGATCTACAGTCTGAACACAGAGCTACATGCTGGTTGCTGGGCGCTAAATGCAGGGCTGTGGTCTGAACACAGGGCTACGTGCTGAATGCAGGGACATGTGCTGAAAGCAAGGCCCTGGGCTGAATGCAGGGCTATGGCAGTGGGACGAGCTGGGGCCTGCAGCACTTCTCTCTTTAATGTGATCAGGTCACATTAAAACCACAGGGCATGCGGTTCAAGACGTGTCCCAGTTCAAGACGGCCTCCTGGGTTGACAATTGGAGGAAAACATGGGACCTGTGGTTGTGGCACTCTGAGTGATGGCAGCTTGGGGGATTTCTGTGAACAGGACGGGATGCCAGTGCCAGGTTTGGTTTTCCCCAGCAGGATGAAGAGGAGGGTGGAAGTGTTATATAGGTTAACAGGCTGGAAGTGGCCTCTGGCTCCCAGGAGAGAGGGCGTGGGGTCTGAGGATCAGGGTCAAGAAAGCAAGACAGCGACACGGACAGGGCAGTTAAGTCCTGGAGCTTCTCCCACCAGGACACACAGGGGAGCTGAGAGCTGGCCTTGACGTCGCAAGTAGCAGTGGGTAGGGACTGCAGTGGTCCTGCTCAGAGCTCAGGACTGGGTGCAGCTGGGAGAGGCGTGGCATGCGGAGGTCAGTGTGGAGGACCCCCATCATCTGGAGATCACCATCAGACTGTCACACGCATGGAACATTGTGGCCAGAGGCCAGGAAGGAGCAGCTCCCTTTTGGCAACCCCAGTCTTAAGACTGCCTCTCACATGAGTCACCAGTTTCACATTTCATCTCTTCCCCCCTGTGTCTTGAGTATAGTTGTCCCCATTTTATAGATGAGGAAACAGGTTTGAAGGGACCCTGTGACCTGCCCGAGGTGACATGGCCAGGAATGGGTGTCCCTTCATTCAGTCCCTGCCCTGACCAGCACCCCACCAGCCACCCACCAAAGTGGACCCATACATGAGGGCACACCTAGGACAACTGGTGGGTGAGGCTGCTATCTAAACAGTAGGCCAGGGGCCGAAAACTAGGGCCATGGGACAAATAAAGTTTTATTAGAATATGGCCATTCCCATTTGTTTATGCGTTGTCTACAGATACAGGGCACAGCTGAATACTGCATACATGCCACAGAGACCGCGTGGCCTGCAAAGCCTGGAATATTCACTGTCTGGCCTTTCAGAGGAAACACTGAGGACCTCCGCTCTAGACTGTGTGGCCTTGAGAGGACCTCAGAGTGATATTTTCCCCTTTCCAATAGCCCCCCCCCCAACCCCCTTGGCACGACTGGGAGGACCTCAACTCACAGCTATTATTCGCCTGAGGGGCTTTGTCTACTTCAATAGATATTCAAAATTCCTCATAAGACCAAGCCCCAATTTACAGATGTAAAAACGGAGGCTCCACAGAGTTCAGTTAAGTCCCTGAGCTTGCACCGTTGCCCCAATGGTGGGTCCAAGCCAGGCCTTGCCGGCCCCTGTTGTAGCCCCTCCAGGCCCCTCTGGCTGGTGGTAGAGCAGGAGTCCAGCCTGGAAGGGGAGCAGGGGGGCTGCCGTGACTTCTTGGAGGGCCACGTCCCTCTTTGTAGCAGAGGTGCTGTGTCGGCGACACCAGCCATCATGCTTGTTATTCCTGCCACGGCTCCCCAGCACAAGTTTTTTATTTTCCAGGGGCGTTAGTTACAGCCCTGCGTACTTGAATCTTACCCCTTGATTATGTTTTATGTGATTATCTCAGCAGAGACCTGTTAGACCCAGTTATTAGAGCTGATCTTGAAATTGTGGTGAAATGAACCAGTCACACTTGTGGTTAAGTCTTGGAATGTGGTTGTTCCTTTTTAAATTTTTATTTGTTTATTTTTTTTGATAGACTTTATTTTTTAGAATAGTTCTGGTTTACAGAAAGAAAGTTCAGATAACTTTCTGTGCACTCTCCAACCCCACCCCTGGTTTCCCCCATTATTAATGTCTCACACTGGTGTGGTGTGCTGGTTTACAACTGATGAACGGATATTGAGCCAATATTGATATGTAATTATCTGAAGTCCACAGTTTGTATCAGAGCTCCCTCATGATGTTGGAGATTCTCTGGTTTGGACAAATATGTAATGACATGAACCCACCATTATGATGTTGTACAGAGCAATGTCACCGTCCTCAAACTCCTGTGCTCCACCTGTTCATCCCTCCCCCCACAAGCCCCTGGTAACTGCTGATCTCTTTACTGTCATGGTCATTTGCCTTTTCCAGAATGTGACAGAGCTGGAATCACATGGCATGTCACCAGTTCAGACTGGCCCCTCTCACTCAGAGTTCAAGGTTCCCCCA
The DNA here is from genome assembly GCF_027406575.1 of Nycticebus coucang. Classification (NCBI taxonomy): domain Eukaryota; kingdom Metazoa; phylum Chordata; class Mammalia; order Primates; family Lorisidae; genus Nycticebus; species Nycticebus coucang. The sequence goes on from NC_069796.1 coordinate 85,945,331, forward strand.
TGCTAGCTTGTTTCTTTTTAGTGAATAATATTCCATTGTCTGGATGTACCCAAGTTTGTTTATCTGTTCAGCCACTCAAGGACATCTTGAAAGTTCTGTTTTTATTTATTTATTTATTTTCCATTTTCTCTTTCTCCCCTAAAGTTTTCTTTTCAATGTAAAATCCATCCATGGCAGGTTGTGGGCCAGGTTCTGGGGGACTGAGATGAATTTCACTTGACTCCTCCTTCCAAGATCTTTCTGATCTGGGGCAGTTTACAGAAAAGGGGCCAGGACTGTCCAGCCCACTTCCATCTCACGTGGAGGTGCACACCACACACAACCAGAAAAGGGGAGGACCTTTTCACCTGTGGGCTTGGTGAAAATCACAGAGGACTTCACAGAGGCAGTGGCACAGGAAGTGACTCTTAAAGGACAGTCCAGAGAAGGCAGGGGCCTTCTACGTGGAAGTAACAGCATATGCAAAGGCTCAGAGGTTCCAAAGCACATAGATCCATGAAAAATGAATGGGCTCAGGGAAGGCACCAAGAAGTGGGGATCCTGGGAACAGGAGCTGTCCAGAGAGGGACATTTGAGGTTTAAACTCACTGTAGGATGTGTGTTTAGATGATAAACAGGCGTATTAACATTTCGTTGGTCATTCTGGAAACAAGAAAGAAGGGCAGTTCATACTGGTTCAAGCAACCTGTAGGTCTTGCTCCTTGTTCTGGCCTGTGCCGAGCTTTGTAAGAACCTTGTGGGAATGGGACCAGCCTTCAGGCCTGAGATGCTGCCCTCCTCCTGGAATCTGACACCAGCTGGAGGTGTGGCTTCTTGAGAGGCCAAGTCCCTCTTTCCCAAAATGCAGGTTCCCTCTGCATTCCGGAGGGCTCTCCGAAAAGACAGCCATAGTTTGGTTAGCCCATGGGGCACTGGCCAGGCTGGGCCCTTCTCTCAGGAGCCAGCAGCTCCACCTCTCATGTCCCGGAGTTATTTGGAATAACCAGACATTTTAAAAATAAGCCCCCCTGGGCCCCCTGAATCTCACACACTGCTTGAGTGTGTGTTTGGAAGCCTCCAGGTAGTGTTGGCAGCCTCAGGTTTGGCTGCCTGTGCTGACCTCTCTCGGCCTTGGTGGCCTCACCTGTGAGATGGGCCATCATCACAGCTGCCTCATAGAAGTGTCATGAGGATGAGTTGATACATGCATTGCCCTTAGAACGGAATCCAGTGTGCAGCAAGGTTATTAAAAAGAAGGAAATGGTTTCATTTCATTTCCACAAGCTGTCCCCAGCTGCCTGCTACACATGGAGCCAGGGTGGCACCAGGGACGGAGGGGAGTCGGTGCCCATCCCTGGCCCTGAGCAGCTAGCTGAGGAAGGAGAGCAGAGGCCAGCCGGCCGGCGCGGCGCCTTGTGCCTTAGCAGCTTTGTTCAGGACTAATCTATTATTTGGAAAGACTGTTTCCATCAGCAATTGAATACTCTGGGCTACTGGCTCTCTTTGACCTTCCCAGACAGTCAGCTCAGCTTTGGGGTGGAGCCTCTGGGGCACAGTCTGAGGAGGCTGGAGGGGTTAGCTCAAGCCCCTGCCCTACCCTGCCACACCAAGCCCCCTCCCTCCCGCAGGTGGCTGCTGCCTCCCAAGCACAGAAGCAGGCACAGTGCACAGGTCAGCCTGGCCAGGCCAGGGCTCCCCTGGCCCCCTCCCTGTGCTGCCCTGTGCTGGCAGGGCACCTGTGCCAGTCTCGGTCTGCTCACCAGAAGTACAAAGTGGCAGCACCTGCTCTGCCACTGCTGTGCCAGGAGAGACTGTGCAGAGCACCTACTGTGCATGCAGTTGCCTGTGGGGCAGGGGCAGGGGGCAAGCTGAGTTGTGCAAGTTTGCCATTGCCACCTGCCCTCTCCCCCTGTCCTCACAGTTTGTCAGCCGCAGCAGGTGCAAAGAATGAATCCCTGTGTGTGTGTTGGGGGGGAGGTAAATAGGCCCATAATTCAAATGCATCACCATCTACCCACCTGTGGTACCAGGAAGCCGGAAGGGAAACCTGCAGGGGGACTCAGACACCCAGACGCCTTCGTGGTGCGGTGTCTGCCTGCCGTCACCAGGGGGCAGCACCACCGCCATAGCCAACAGTCCCAGGTCCGCGGAGGTGGTACCCAGCGGGCAGGGTAGTATCCTCCAAGCAAATCGCTGCTCTTACAGTAGCTCTGCCCCCAGAACCAAATATATGTCCAGTAGTCTGGAAACGCATGATGTCAGGCCATGTGTTCTTGAAAATAACGATGGCTATTGTTTCCTGAGGACTTCCTGTTTGCTGGGCTGGTTGCTAGGCAAACAGTTTTGCCTTGGGTCCTAACATCCCCTGAAACCAGCCAATGCTTACAGAGGGCAGAAAGGCAGAGTTGCAGGGACTCAGCCAAGGTCACAGCCTGAAGGAGGTGAGCCAGGGCTGCATCCTGGGTGGTCTGGCCCCACCGCCCATGCTGCCCCCAGGAGCTTGGCACTGGGGGTTCTCTTGCGCTGGATTTGAGCCGTATTCCAGTAGGCTGAACAGCTGTCAGGTCGTGAAGAGATGAGCGTGCATTGTTCCCAGTGTTCCCAGTAGATGAGAACCCAGCAGTTCTGAAGATCTGCTGCCTCTGCCCCTGCACCCTCTGACGGGGACCTGGTCCCTAGTGCGGATGAGCAGGAGCAGGCACTAAGGTTTCCAGCTGCAACTCCAACGCCTGCTCTGCTTGGGGATTTTACATTCAATCCCAGAAAACCCTGCTTTCTGCCCCTCCCATCACCAACCCTAGACGAGGTGATATCTGTGAGGATGCTGTGGGTGAAGGAGGTGTGGGACAAGTAAGGATACTTAGCCCAGAGGGATAATTGTCACCGGGACCCCAGGGGTTGCACAGGAAGCTTGGGGGGACCCTTGCTGGACTCTGCGTCAACCTCTTTGCTGTTTAGCATCCTGAGCTTCTCGAAACTGCAGTCTGGTGTTGGCACCTGGACCTAGGGTACCCAGGGTGGTGCCAAATACTTTTCATGGTATTTATTTTCTTTCCTGTACTTACTTCTCCAGGCTGATACCTCACCCTCATCCCCAGACAGATACCTCTACCACACTTGGGCTATTCAGAATATCCATCTTGGAAAGGCCTGCTGTCCCCAGAAGGATCCAGGTCCTCCTCTGTACTTCCTGGGGCTCGAAGCCCCATCTGTGGGCAGGGATGCCAGTGAGTGGGTGGGGGGGCCCAAAAGTGGTGGCTTCCAGGCCATTTGGGGCCAGTGGTTACAGAGTTCTCATTTGGCTCCCTGGGTGAGGAGAGCACACTGTCTGCCTCCCTGTGAGTCCAGCGTACAGCAGGCTGGCTTCCTGGCTGGTCACAGTGGACAGCAGGCCGGTTTCTCAGGCAGGTCACTGCAGGTTGTGGGCTGAGTTCTGTCTTTCTCTCCAGTCTGGCCATTGCCCATTTGTGCGTTCAGCGTCTCAGTATGATCACAGGGGTGAACACCAGCGTCAGCATGGGGCCTGGTCCACATGAAATTGTGTGTTGGGCAGCTGCCCTTGTGGTGGTTCTTACTGTCCTGGGGGACTCTTGCCCCCAAACGAGGGGTGACCAGCAGAATGGGGGGGTGCCTTGGACCCTACACCTGTATCTCTGGCCTATCTGAAATGTTGACCGCTGCGCCAGTTTCCTTGGCTGCTGTAACAACTGACCCCAAACTTTGTTGTGATTCAAATAACACAGACCTGTGATCCTATAGTTCTCTGGGCTAAAACAAGCTATTGGCTGAGCTGGTTCCTTCCGGAGGGAGAGAAAATCCTTTCCTTGCCTTTCCCAGCTTCTGGCGGTGCCTTCGTTCCTTGGCTCATGGCCCCTTCCTCCCTCCTCAAAGCCAACAGTGTGATGTCCCTCTGACCTTCTTCCATTAGTCACATCTCCCTCTGACACAGCTGGGAAATGTTCCCTGACTTCAAGGACTCTGTGATCACACTGGGCCCAGCTAGATACTCCATAATTTCTTTTCTTTTTTTTTTTTTAATTTTTTTTTAAATTTTATTATTATTATTTTCTTTTATTGTTGGGGATTCATTGAGGGTACAATAAGCCAGGTTACACTGATTGCATTTGTTAGGTAAAGTCCCTCTTGCAATCATGTCTTGCCCCCAGAAGGTGTGGCATGCACCAAGTCCCCGCCCCCCTCCCACCTTTCCTCCAGAATTTCTTAACTTAATCATATCTGCAGTGTCTGAGAACATGTGCGCAGGTCCCAGGGGTTGGGATATGGACATCTTTGGGGGCTGTCATTCTGCCGACCTCAACCACTAGCCACAGAACCTCCTGCCCACCCAGCCCTCTGTGCCTACCCTAGGCTCCAGGGGTCGTCTGTCCTTCTAGGCTGTCACTCGCCCCAGCCTGAGCATTGGCTGTCCCCTCACCTTCCCGATGCTTCCCACTCACCTGCATGGGTCCTGCACACGAGGCCCTCTGCTCCCACACCCAGCCTCCCCCTCCATCTAGCCAACTCCTCATGCTTCTGAGCTAAGGGGCTCCCTGGAGCCTCACCCAGTGGCAGGTGGACCACCAGCTCGTCACTGTTGCCCATCTGGCTGTCCTGGGGCAGACCTGAGGCTTCTCTGCCACAGGCCCCCATGCCCTGTGTGCTGTTTCTATGGACGCTTTAGGGGCATGGGTATGGGGAGTATGTGCCTTTGTCTAGTCCCTGGGAGCCTGTGGTCAGGCCCTGTGACCATTTGCCCCAACTTGTTCATCCGCCCAGCTCCTCTTACATCATGGCCAGCTTTAAGGAGACAGCAACAATATTTAGAGCAATGTTCCAGGACCCAGAGAGAATTTGAAACAAATTCCTAAGATGATTGTGGCTACTGTACCTGCAGCAGAGAGGACACTGTTCCTCCCCTGCTGCGGAAGGGCTGTGAGCTCACCAGGGAGATGCCTGGCCTCTGGGACTCCAGAGGTTCTAGACAGCAGAGATCAGGTCATCCTTCAGGAGGGACAGTGGTGGCCTTCACCTCCTGTCCGTCTGATGCCTTGTGGGGCTTGTGCCACGTGGTACGGGGCTTGCTAGGAGAGCCGGGCCCTGTGTCCTCACGTCCCTGGGCCTGGTGCTTGCCACCCTTTAATCAGCTTTTTTGTTCCTACAGTGTCACAGCCTCAGGCTGCTCACAGCCCCCTGGAGAAGCCACCCAGCTCGGCCCCACCCAGCTCGGCGATCCTGTGCAACACATGTGGCAATGTGTGCAAGGGGGAGGTGCTGCGTGTGCAGAGCAAGTACTTCCACATCAAGTGCTTCGTCTGCAAGGGTGAGTGTCTCCCGGCCTGCAGTGCTGACACCAGGCCTCCCAGTGGCCATTCCCCGCCCTACAGAATGTCCCAGGGAAACTCCAGTCAGGACTGGGAAATTCTCTAAGTCCAGAATTCTCATCCGACACTGTGATTTTCCACGTAGCCTGTGTCACTTGTGAGATAAAGGAATCTGCCAGAGCAAAAGTCCAGACCCCCAGAGCTGTGCTGGTACAGCTGACCCATTGTTGGAGAATTGCGATTCTGTGGCCAGAGCAGAGTGGCCACCTGGGCCGTAGCCAAGAAGGCAAAGGTCATTGTCAGCCACATGAACCCAAAAGCGTGGGGTACGTGAGACCTTCACGAGGCTGCTGACTCCCAGCCACCTGCACCCAGAGGTGTGCCAAGAACACTGCCAAATGAAATCGCTTTAGTTTTTTCTGATTGTAAAAAACAATGTAAATAACATACTAAATTCAAAGAATACCAAGAAAAGGACAAGAAAAAAGTAAAACAAAATAACCCTCTGAGAAGGCCCCTACACACGCCTCCTTCCAGCCTTTCCTTCCTCCCCTTGCTGAAGAGAATACATGTTCCAGGGGCGGTGCCTGTGGCTCAAAAGAGTAGGGCGCCAGCCCCATATGCCAGAGGTGGGGGGTTCAAGGCCAGCCCTGGCCAAAAACTGCAAAAAAAAGAATACATGTTCCACTGTGCGTAAATGTTACTAAACGGATCTGCGTTTAATTTTCTATAAATATGTGAAAATAGCATTTCTTCATGTGCAAACAAGACCAGTTTGATGTATCTGAACCCAAAGAGTTTGCAATTGTAAAGGAATTACATTAACAATACTACAAATTCTTTCTGTGGCTGTGCAGCCCCCTCCTAGCCTCCTTTCCTGTGGGTTTGATGTGCCCCTTCCCAGGCTACCCAGGTGAAATGAGGGTTTATGCTTTTGTGGGCAAACAGAATTAGGAAATGTGTCTGGACTAGATAACCGAGTGACCTCAAGTCACTTCATTTGCACCACAAAAGGTCCCAGGGGGCCCCCCTGGCCCTGCCTCTCCACAGGCCCCAGGACTGAGGAGACACAACAGGGGAGGGAGGTGAGCATGTTAGGTAAGGTGTGCAACCCAATTTGAAAAGTTGACTGTTTATAGTAAAAACCAAGTGACAAGGAGGGGAATGCCCACAGAGAAGGGTGTAGAGGCCTCTAGAGAGGACTTTGTGGAGAGGTAGTGGTATCTGGCTATAACTTGCAGACAGTAGCAATCTGCCTGTCAGAAGCGAGGCTGTTCCAGGTGGGAGGGAATCCGCCTGGCTTGGTCAGAGAGGGGAAGCTGAGGCTGGCAGGTGCTGGGGGCTGGTCCAGCCTGCGGTCCCCAAACAGAGCCTCCCCTCCCTGCTTTCTGTGGAGGAGAGAGGAGGAGGGGGAGGATAAGGGCAGCAGATACACCCCACCTCCAGGATCTCTGCGTCCACTTGTCCACTGTCTGTCCCTTGCTCTGTATAAAGACTGTGTGTGGAGGGCCCTGGGGTTTGCAAAGGGAACTTCTGCTGCAGAAAGGGAAGCACCCCAGATGCGACCCTGGTGCCACTGGGCCTGAAGAGAGGTTGGAGCCCACAGGCAGGTATGGGGTGGCAGGGACAGGTGACTCGGGAAAGACAATGAGCTGCCCCATTTTTGGCAGGGGGATGGGGTAGGGGTGCCCTGGGTACCTCGGGCTGAGGTAGACCCAGCCCTGTCCCTCAAATCCTGCAGCTCTTTCCAAGGGCATGGTGGCTGTCAGAGACATCACTGAGGGTCACTTGATGCCCCAGAGTCACCCAGGTCCAGGAGTGCCCTGTGCATCCAAAGCCTGGCTCAGCCCCCTGTGACTTCCCACGGTACCCTGACTTCCTAGGCACCCCAACCCGAGTCCTCATAATGAGGACCCAGGGACATCCCAGGGTGGCAGCTTTGGGGGCTGCTTTGGAAGATGATGACATGAACAGCACGCTCCCCTACATGCATGGACAGGTAGAACAGGCCTGAGCTGGGGTGTGACCGTGACAGGCTTTAGCATCACTGTCTACCCACATTTCCCTGGTTCTGGGTCCCCCCACCACAGGCTTCAGAGCAACGGGGGTGCTCAGTGCCAGAGAGGTCTTCCCTAAGGAGAGGGGGTGGCCATCGTCCTGTGCTCAAGCCTTCCCTTCCCTATAGCCTGAAGCATTTCTTCCTTTTCATTAGGGCTTCCCAGGGCATTGCAGGATTTGTCTGGTTTAATTTTCTCAGCTCTCCATAAAGATACATTTGCTATGTTTCTGAAAAGCCAAACCCATTAGATTGCTCTTTTTATTTTATTTTTATTTATTTTTATTAAACCATAGCTGTGTACATTAGTATGATCGTGGGGCACCATACACTTGGTTCATAGATCGTTTGACACATTTTCATCACATTAGTTAACATAGCTTTTGTAGCATTTTCTTAGTTATTTTGCTAAGACCTTTACATTCCACATTTACTAGGATTCACATGGATGGAGATTGCTCTTTTTAAAAGCCTATTTTAAAAGACAAAGGGGAAGTGCTCACTTTATGTAAAAGGATTTTCCATCAGCATGGACCTTAGGCATGTAGTGCAGGGCATTAGACTCCTGCCGTCACCTGGTGTGACCCAGTCACCTGGCAGTTCCCACCCTGCCCAGATCCTCTCCCCACGGTGTCCTCTTGGGCAGGTCCCTTCAGTCTCCTCCAGTAGATGTGGTGTTAACTGTAATCCCTTTCTCACCAGCCACACGCTGACCCGGGGCCTGAGATTCACACTCCATCTGTGGTGGCTGCCCGAAGCATTAGTGACCACAGCCCCAAGCAGTGGCAGGAGTCTGTGGGTACCCAGGCCCAGCCCCCAGGCCCACTGCCCACCGCTTCCATCGTCAGATATAGACTGTCACTCTGCGCCTGGCACCCTGGTGGGCCCCGTGGATTTGGCGGTGGCCCCTGTGCTTCTCCTGATGAAGAGGGAATGAAGCAGCTAGTGTCTTGCAAGCTTTCCAAGGGACTGCGTTGCTTAAGCACAAGAACCACATGGTCTAGATTAATCTTTTATCCAGGCTTTCATGAAAGTGCAGTTTATAAATCACTAAGGATGCTTTTGAAGGAATTAAAAAAACCTCAACTCCTAATGTTTTAAACAACATGGATGTTTATCATCTTAATATAGTCTGGAGGTAGCCCCCCACCCCTACCTCAGGGTTGATTAAATTAACAACTCAAGAGGGTCAGCAAAGACCTATTTTTTCTCCATTTTTCCATGAACTGTCCCTTCTCTCACATAGCATCCTGTGCATAGCAGCAATGTCTCTCCTTATGGTCTCAAGGTGGCTGCCATTGCTCCAACATCACATCCTCACAGGGTGACATCCAACCTAGGAAGGGATGGGGGAGAGATGTGCAGAGGCAAAGGGTGCTCTCCTCACATGGTCCTCCCACTGATCAGGGAGGTGATCCCTTTTCCTGAAGTCATCTGTTGATTTGCAATGTGACTCATTGGCCAGAAACAGCTCACATGCTGTCCCCACTGGCAAGGAGGAGAGGGAGGATTGTGACTGACAACCATGTCCACCCTCAGGTAGATATGTTACCAGTCAAACCAAGGCAAGGTCTGTAAGCCGGGAAGACCATTGCACCACAGTCTAATTCTGATTCAAGAGGTTCCCTTACATGGGGTTGCTGCTTACCCAGGCACTTGTTTGATGTGCCTCAGTGTACTTGGGAAAATTTGTGAAAGAAATGACAACTTTCTTCCTGTCCCTGGCTTCCCAGGCTTGGACCTTGATACCAGAAGGTCTGGGTTCAGATCCCACTTCTGCCACCCCCAGTTCAGGTGGATCTTAGGCACCTTTCTTTCTTCTTCTTCTTTTTTTTTTTTTTAATTAATCATAGCTGTGTACATTAATGCAATCATGGGGCCCCATGCACTGCTTTTATATACAATTTGACATATTTTCATCACACTGGTTAACATAGTCTTCCTGGCATTTTCTTAGTTATTGTGTTAAGACATTTATAGTCTACATTTAGTAAGTTTCACATGTACCCTTGTAAGATGCACGGCAGGTGTGATCCCACCAATCACCCTCCCTCCACCCATCCTCCCCCTCTTTCCCCATATTCTTAGTTTATGACTGGGTTATAGCTTTCATAGAAAAGCTATAAATTAGTTTCATAGTAGGGCTGAGTACATTGGATACTTTTTCTTCCACTCTTGAGATACTTTGCTAAGAATATGTTCCAACTCCATCCATGTTTAGGCACGTTTCTTAACCCAGTTTTTCCAACTGGAAGATTGAACCAACAACCATTTTTTTAAGCACCTACTATGTGCCAGACACAATTCTAGTGCTTGTGATACACCCATGAGCAAACCAGACATCCTGTCCTCATGGAGACCAGTCTGGTGCCGGAGACAGACAGTAAAACTATTTGGAATGAGGCAGCAAGAGAAAGCTGCGTTGGGAGTTACTATTTTAAACTGGGTGGTCAGGGTGAACCTGGAGGAGGAGGTGGCCTTGAAGTGCAGAAGGAGGTGAGGGAGTTGGTTGTTCTCCCATGTGGAGGAAAAGTATTCTAGCCAGAGGGAACAGCCAGCGTGTAGCCCCCAAAGCAGGTGTGGGAATAGCAGGAATCCCTTGGGCAGAGGCAGCTGGGGCCTGTGGGTCCTGGGGAGGACTTTGGCTCTGATACCCAGCAAGGGACCCAGAGAAGAAGCCTGCTCTGTTTTAGATCTCTGTGGATGGCTGGGCACTGTGCCGGGGCAGGGAGGCCAGCGCAGGAGTTGGCAGAAGCAACCCAAGGCAGTTGGAACTCAGGCCAGAGGTGACAGTGCCTTGGACAACCGGGTGAGGAGATGGCTGTTTCTTGATACATTTTAAAATTCAGCTGGCACTGTCTTCATACTGCAAAATGGGAGTAAATAGGCCCATATAAAAATGGTGAAAGTGAGGTGGCACCCGTGGCTCAAAGGAGTAGGGCGCCGGTCCTGTATGTCGGAGGTGGTGGGTTCAAACCCAGCCCCAGCCAAAAACTGCAAAAAAAAAAAAAAAAAATAGTGAAAGTGTTAACACACAGTAGGTCCTTGGAAAATGAAAGTTGTTGCCGTTTTACAAACAGCTTAAAATCTGTCTAGAAAAATGAGGCTGGTTCTCTTGGCCCTTCATGGGTGGCTGAGCTCTGTGCTTTTGGAATATGTTGTTTTTAAAAACTGTGATCTGTCACCTCCCTACTTACAATGCCCTGGAAACACTGCAGCGAGGAAAAGATGAGGCCACGACCAAGTGTGACCTCGGAGAAGCAGGCTTTTTCTGGTCTGATTAGCAGTGGAACTGAGCAAGTCCATGATTTTAGCAAGAGCCAAAGAAATGGGTGGGGAGGGAGGGATGTGTGTCCAGGGAGGATAGCCGTGAGTCACCTGTTACTTGGTAACAGGGTGGAGCTGTCAATGGGGCCAGTCCATCTGGGACTATAAATAGCCACCAGCTCTAGGCATCTGGGAGTGAGAGGGAGAGTTGCAACCTGCTTGCATACTTACCCTTCTGGACGCTTGGGGTAATTTGCAATAAACAGCCAAGGGGCTTCCAGGATGAAAGGAAGCTCGGGAAAGATGTGCCTCACCCCTGGCCCAGGGATGGCAGGATCACGTGGCAGAGTTATGATAGCTCACAGCAGGAAGGGGTCTCAAGTGACGACATCTGCCCTGAGACAGAGGCTGGGCCAACCTGGGGCTGTAGTGACTGGCCCGCTGGCTGGGGTTAGGGCTCTTGACGGCACCTGAGCTGTCTTCCTGGCGAGGATGCTTCTTGGTATCCCCTCCCCCGCTCACCACTTGGAAAAGTCCAGAGGAGAGACTCGGAAACCTGCCCACCGTATTTATCACCAGGGTCCTGGTATATATTCTTACAATCGTTTCTGTTGTGTGAGTCTTTTTTAAAATGTGAGGGGATGCTGTGTACCTAATTTTGTATCCTAATTTATTACTTCACATGACTGCGTAAGCTGTTTCCCCATCATATAAATTCTTCAACATTCATGTCAACACCTTCCCAAATTCCTTTCAAATGCACGGCCTGCAATAAACTTAGTGATCATTCCTCCATTTTACCAGACATTTAAATCATTTCCAGCTAATCAGCTTTTTTTTTTTTTTTTTGCAGTTTTTGGCTGGGGCCAGGTTTGAACCTGCCACCTCTGGTATATGGGGCCAGCACCCTACTCCTTTGAGCAACAGGCACCGCCTTTTTTTTTGAGACAGAGTCTTACTTTGTCACCCTGGGTAGAGTGCTATGGCATCATAGCTCACAGCAACCTCAAACTCCTGGGCCCAAGCGATCGTCTTCCCTCAGCCTTCTGGGTAGCTGACACTACAGGTGCCTGCCACCATGCTTGGCTAGTTTTTCCATGTTTAGTAGAGAAGGGGTCTCTTTGTTGCTCAGGCTGGTCTCACACTCCTGAGATCAAGCAATCTGCCCACCTTGGCCTCCCAGAGTGCCAGGATTACAGGTGTGAGCCCCCACACCCAGTCTCTTATCAGCTTTTTATATCCCGTTTATTTCTTACAACAACCATGCGAGCTCAGTATTGTTAACTTCATTTCACAGGTGAGGACTCCAGGGTTCAGAGAGGTTAAGTGACTTACCCAAGGTTACACAGCTGGGAAGAAGTGGGAGTGCGGATTTAAACCCGGCCTGCCTGACTCTAAAGCCCGGCGTGTACTCACGGCACTATCCCGTAGGGTTAAACCCAGCCTGCCTGACTCTAAAGCCCGGCGTGTACTCACGGCACTATCCCGTAGGGTTAAATCCGGCCTGCCTGACTCTAAAGCCCGGCGTGTACTCACGGCACTATCCTGTAGGGCTGCTGCAGGAACATACTTGGACTGAACTTCTGTGGATATTCATGGTCATTTCCTTGGGATAGATCCCGGGAGGGGACATAAGTCAAAGGGCAGGTGCAGTTTCCACATTCTTTAGCATCAGTACCAAGGGTTATTCCAGAAAGTGATACCATTCCCCACCCTGTCCTATTTCTCGTAAATGACACCAGTGTGTGCCTGAAAGACAGCATTCACTGTCACCACCCACACCTGCTCTGCTGTCCCCCCACTGGTGTTTTTGCTAATTTGATATATTGCAAAATGTAATAAAATAACAATGTCTTGTTTTGATATGGATTTCGAAAATTCCTGGAGAATGTGGACTTTTTCTTCTGAGAGGCAGCAGTCCAGGTTTTATCTGCTTTGCAGTGACCTCAGCATGCTCAGGGCGGCTGGACTCTGACCGGTTGTCTCCCAGAGAGCAGGAGGACCCAGCTGGGCGGCTGTCCGGCTCCCTCCCCTCAGGCTCTGTGACAGACTCACATCACTTTAATGGGGCATCACAAACACTGCCATCCGTTTCTCTTCCAAGGAATAGCTAATATCATCGCATCTTTATGAAGAATAGAAAACTAGCTGAGTCCAGAGCCTTAAGTGCCACAAGCCCTCTCACCTCTTGGGTGCTGTCTTGCTATAGATGGTGTTTATGTAAAACTACTATAACTCACCTAAGTAAGACCCCAGATAGTCTGTTCTTCCTGAGTCGGGATGCATTTGCTCAGCCTCAGACAGGGTATTGAGGTGAATTCAGCACCAGCTTGGAGCGGGCTTGAGGCCTCTTGGGACTAGCCATGACATCCTGGATGGTGGGCCAGCAGAAGCTCATAGGGGGCTCATCTGGGTGGCCATCTACACCTTTGAAGCAGATCCTGTTTTCTAGATGAGGGGCTGGCTGTCAACTGCCTGGCTTTGTGTCTAACCCATAGGGAGAGTGGACACCTCCTTGGAGGAGTGGAGATGACTCAGCCCTGGGAAGGAAGGCTGTCCAGCTGCAGTGGTGGCTGTAACTGATTATCAAGAGCTTGATCAAGAAGTTTTGTACATGGACATGGACATTGGTGGTCTCACTTTGTCATCAACAATCCACTCGCTGCTTTCAAAAGGAAAATGGAAAAATTAAACTTAAAGGTCTCCATATGTACCTTATGCAGAAACTACAGCGTTTATAAATTTCAGGTGTCAGCTTTAACGCATAGGAGGGCTACCTAGGTTTTCAAAACTCTGGCTTGGGGGTTATGAGTTACTCTGCCCTGTCAGAACCCCAGGCTGACCAGGTGGCCATGTCAGGAGGGCTGAGACTACAGGGGCTTCCTCTGTCCCTCCAGCAGGGAAAGGCCACAGCTAGCCAGTATGGGCCACAGGCTGCTCTCTCTGAAGCTGTGCGTGGCTCCCACATGCCACGGAGGGAGGGGAGCAGATGGGGAGAACATGCATGTGTCCTAGACACCAGCTCAGGGCCTCTGAGCCAGCAGCAGCTGGCAGGAAGTCCCAAGGGTGGGTGCCTCATTCCCTGTCTGGCAGAGTTCCCTCGGCCCCTCCATGTGACTCCAGGGAGGAGGTGTGTACTGGGGGCAAGGGACAATAAAGACTGACACTCAGGTATCCTCAGGCTCTAGCCTGTGGAGCATCTGGACTTGTCCACATCGTGGTCAAGGTCTGTGAGGATGTGAAGGCTAAAAGATTGTGGGAGGCATTTTGGGACTGGGCCACCGACCACAGGGACTTCGACTGTCCTCTCCTGGGATCTGGCACATAGCAGGTCCTTGGGGTTTAACTTCCCTCCTGATCTGATACATCTGGTGCTGGAGACAGCTCCCCTGAGCCAGGGAGGGGGTCGTGGGGCAACCTGGTGGGGTCAAGGAGGCTTGCAGAGCACCCAGTGAGGGTGGGAGCTGGCTCCTCCAGGAAGCCTGGTTCTCATCCTGGGCCCTGCTCTTTTCCAAAATCTGCCACAACAGAAGTCTATTCCACTCCAGGCTGAGGGCAGAGGCTGAAGCCTGTCTGTGGAGTCCGGACCTCCAAATATTGAGTGAGGCCCTAGACTTTGTGCTGAGGCCTCGAGGCCGGTGTCAGGTGGGGCGTCTGTGTGGAGGGGGTTCCCCCTAGGACTGGGGGCTGCAGAGACGGTCATCGCCACTGCTAACACCACCTCGCTCTCCTCTCCCCAGCTTGCGGCTGCGACCTGGCCGAGGGTGGCTTCTTCGTGCGGCAGGGCGAGTACATCTGCACCCAGGACTATCAGCGGCTCTACGGCACCCGCTGCTTCAGCTGTGACCGGTTCATCGAGGGCGAGGTGGTGTCCGCACTAGGCAAGACCTACCACCCCGACTGCTTCGTGTGTGCAGTCTGCCGGTGAGTGGGGCCTGGCCTCCCTCCTCCCGCAGCCCTGGCCCTCTTCTAGCATTCTGTGGGGCATCACAGGGACTGCCCAGAGGCTGCCTGATTGCCCTGGTCCCCAGTGCCCAGCATCATGACTGCTGGGGAGGGACTGGGCAGGAGGCCAGCAGGCACCTTCCCATGTGCTTGGTCCCTCCCTCCCCCTCCACAGCATCCAACTCACTCCTTCCGAGGGAAATGTTCCATTTCTAGAAAACAAAGACTAAAAAAAATAAAACAGAGTTGATTTTCTGTTCTGTTCTCCCTGTCTCACCACACCCAGCTTGCAGGGGACTTTTTCAATGTTGTTTCCAAAGCAGTCCTACGTCGTTACAGCATGTGCCCAAGACAGAAATGGAACCTTTTGTCAGAGGATGCTGTGGAGAGGGGGTGGCAATGACAAGGGACATTTCTGATGGGAGAGTCCCTGTGTGTCGCTGCCGTGTGACTTGGTCAGAGTTTTCCCAGGGATTATCTGAACGTTTGATCTTTGTGTGGACGTAGCTTAGAGATGGTGGTTGACATGCTCACAGCTGGTTCAAGAGATCACCTCTGGATAAGCCAGTATTTTAAAAATAATAATTGATGGCTCTGGTTATGTTGGAGTAACTGGACTTATCTACCCACCATAAACAACTAGAAAACTGGATAAAATACGAGAAACAACTGTTTCCAGACTGCAGAGTACAGGCAGCTCAGGGCAAAGAGAAGGCGGCAGCAAAAGGAGCCTAGGATCACCCCAGCTTTCTGACTGGAGGCGATGTCTTGAAGGCTAGTGCAGGGAGGGGAGCCCCACCAGCACGTGGCGGCCTCTCAAGTTCAGAGGTTGGGAAGGCAGAGAAGCACAGGACGCGAGCTCCAGAGACCCACACGGGCGCTCTGAGTACAGACACAGAGGACACTTCATGAGATAGGGCACCGCTGACGGGGTTGCTGTGACATAAGGTTTGGAAACACTTGAGTTCTGACCAGAGAGGAGATTCCTTGCTGAACATGAAAGAGGCACACCGAAAGGGTCCTGCCACATTAACAAGACTAAAGCAACCCTAGAGTGAAAGCTGCAGTAACCGTGCCCTAGCAAAGTACAAAAGCAAGCCTCTGAAAGATCATGTTGGCCTGCACGTAAACCACCTGCCTGCCAGAGCAAAGCCCAACACTTTTCACAGGAAGATAAAAAACTCCAGCATTTAACACTGTAAGGTTGATAATATATAACATCCAATTAAAAATTACTAGGCATAAAAAGATGGTGGAAAATGTGACTCAAAGCCGGAAGAGCTGTCAATAGCACTAAATCCAGATTCATAGCAATGGTGAAATGAGCAGACAATGACTATAAAATGGCTATTGTCAGTATGTTTCCGTATTTAAAGGAAACATGAACTGAGTGGGGGAGTGTTATGGAAGATCTAAAAAGAAACCAATTCTAGAAATGAAGAATATAATTCCTAAAATGGAAAATTCCCTGGAAGAAATTCACAGTACCTTGGGTATTGCAAAAGATCAGACATAGCCATGGAAACCTTTTGAACTTGAGCAAAGAGAGACCAAAAAGACTTAAAAACACGAAGCGTGCCTCGGCAATCTGTAGCTATAGATCTATCTGTCTAGGTTGGGGGAAGGCTCAAAAATATTTGAAGAAATAATGGCTGAAATTTTTCCAGACTTGATGAAAACCATAAACCCATGGATCCAACAATTTCAACAAAACTCAAGCAGAATAAATACAAAACAAAACCCTACCAACTCCACTGTATTCATCCATTTTGTGTTATAGTCCATATAAAGGAAATAGCTCATGCTTGGTAATTTAGTTTTTTTCTTTTCTTTGGAAAAAGAGTTTTTGGGCTCTTGGCTCTGCAGGTTGTACAAGAAGCATGGCGCCAGCATCTGCTTCTGGTGGGGGCTTCAGGGAGCAGAAGGTGAAGGGGGAGCAGGTGTGTCACATGGAAGACAGGAAAGAAGAGATTGTGATGGGCTTTTTTACACACACCTCTCTCCTGTGAAGTAATAAAGGGAGAACTTGTTCATTATGGAGGGAGGGCACCAAGCCATTCATGGGGATCCCTCCCCCTGCCAGGATCCAAACTCCTCCCACAAGGCCCTACCTCTCACTCTGGGGATCAGATTTTGACATTTTGACATGAGATTTGGAGTGGTCAAACATCCGAAACATATCATCCGTCATAATCAAGTTGCTGAAAATCAGTGATTAAAAAAAATCTTAAAACCAGCAAGATGAAAAAAAAAATATGAAGCACAGAGTAATGACTTCTCATCAGGAACTGTGCCTGCCAGGAAACAATGGAACAACATCTTTAAAGTACTGGAAGAAAAACAGCTATTAAATAGTTTTATGCCAAGCCAAAAAAACAAAGGGAAGGGCGGCGCCTGTGGCTCAAAGGAGTAGGGTGCTGGCTGTGTATATCAGAGGTGGTGGGTTCAAACCCAGCCCCGGCCAAAAACTGCAAAAAAAAAAAAAAAAAGGAAGAAATCTTCCAAAAGTGGAGGCAAGACTGACTGCTAACGGGGGTGGGTTTCTTTTGTGGGTGAAAAATATGTTCTAAAATTGATTTTGGGCTCGGTGCCAGTAGCTCAGTGAGTAGGGTGCTGGCCACATACAGCGAGGCTGGCGGGTTCAAGCCCAGCCTGGACCTGCTAAACAACAATGACAACTGCAACTAAAAATAGCCGGGCGTTGTGGCGGGCGCCTGTAGTCCCAGCTACTTGGGAGGCTGAGGCAGGAGAATCGCGGAAGCCCAAGAGTTTGAGGTTGCTGTGAGCTGCGCCCGTGTCACTCTACCAAGGGCAACATGGTGACACTCTGTCTCAAATAAATACATAAATAAATAAATAATCAAAAAATAAAATTGATTCTGGTGGTGGTTGCACAACAATAAACACACACTAAAACCTGACAAATTGCACATTATAAATAAAACCTAAAAGCTGTTACAGAAAAATAACACACAAAAGCTAAGACAATTTGTTGCCAGCAGAGCTGCACTGTAATAAAGTTCCAGAAAGTCTTTGAGTTGAAGGAAACACAAAATGGACCAATGCGAAAGCAAACCCCCAGCTGGCGGGGAGTAGTTAGGATACACACGTCTGATGGAGGACGACATAGACAAAGAATTTGTATAACTCAATAAGAGGCAGAACAAAAAACAAACTGATAAAAATGAGCAAAAGAGTTTAACAGATATGGAATATGGAAACAGCCCAAATGCCCCTTAACCCAGGAATGGATCAGCAAGCTGTGGTATCTGTATACCATGGAATACTATTCAGCCATTTAAAAAAATGAAGATTTTGCAGCATTTGTATTAACCTGGATGGAGGCGGAACACATTATTCTTAGAGAAGCATCAGAGGAATGGAGAAGCATGAATCCTATGTATTCAACTTTGATACGAAGACAATTAATGACAATTAATGACACGGTGAGGGTGGGGGAAGGGGAGAGCAGACAGAGAGAGGAGGGAGGGGGTGGGGGAAAGGAAAAGGAAAAAAAAAGAAAAGAAAATAGGGACTAATTCTCACATAAATTGGATTTAATTTTGACCAAAGTACATTATTTGAACAATAATTTTTAATTCAACTTGTTAATATGTTGTTTAGGATATTACATTCTCATTTATAAGTGAAATATGTTTGTAATTTCCCTTTATAATAATATATTTTTTCTAATTTTAATATCAGGTGCATCCAGATGAAGTAGAATAATATTGAAGTATTTCTTCTTTTTCTATTATCTGTAAGATTTGGCATGATCTGTTTTTTGAAATTATCTTCTATTTTTATTTATAAATATTAGTTGTCTATTTTTTGAGACTTCGGGAAAAAAAGAAGTTAACTGATGACTCCATACTGAACCTCAGAGTCATCATAGAAATATTTTTATCTGACAATGTGAATGTTACTTTTTTTGCATTATTATTATTATCACTCAATATTTTTTAAAAAAGAGTTTAACAGATATTTCACTAAGGAATGTATATTAATGACCAATAAATACAGTGCTGCACATTGCTGGTCATCAGGGGAACGTGATCCAATCACAGTGAAACGCCATTCTACAGCCATTAGGGTGGCTAAAACCACAAAGATGGATAATGACAAGTGTTGGTGAGGATATAAAGCAAAAGGAATTTTCAGACATTGTCATTAATGCAAGCTGGTACAGCTCCTATGGTGGCGTCATAGCTCACAGCAACCTCAAACTCTTGGGCTCAAGACATCCTCTTGCCTCAGCCTCCCAAGTAGCTGGGACTACTGGCGCCCACCACAACGCCCAGGTAGTTTTTCCATTTTTAGTAGAGATGGGGTCTCACTCTTGCTTAGGCTGGTCTTGAACTCCTGAGCTCAAGCAATCCACTTGCCTTGGCCTCCCAGAGTGCTAGGATTACAGGTGCGAGCCACCACACCTGGCAGGAATCCCACTGTTAAGTATTTCCCTAAAAGAAATGAAAGCATAAGTACCCAGAAAAGATTTGTTGACAAACTTTTTTTAACAGTTTTATGTATAACAACCCCAAGCTGGGAACAACCCAAATGACCTTCAACAGGTGGGTAGAATACTTTTCTGTGGTTTGTCCACAGCCATAAAAGGCAAGGAACTATGGATATGTGTAGCAGCCTGGGTGAATCTCAGACACATGTTGCTGAACTAGACACCGGAGACTCCATGCAACACGGTTCCATTAATATGCAGTCCCCAAAGAGAGAAATCCAATCC
Source organism: Nycticebus coucang (assembly GCF_027406575.1). Taxonomy (NCBI): domain Eukaryota; kingdom Metazoa; phylum Chordata; class Mammalia; order Primates; family Lorisidae; genus Nycticebus; species Nycticebus coucang. Next base: position 85,964,640 of record NC_069796.1, read on the forward strand.
TCAGTGACAGAGGAGATCATGGTGCCTGTGTCTGGGAGTTGTAGGCAGGGGTGACCGTAAACAGCCACAGGGGACTTTCTGTGGTGGACAGAATGTTCTATGTTTTGATTGTGCTGGTGGTTACATGAGTGTATAGATTTGTCCAGATACACCTCAATAAAGCTGAATAAATAAGATAACAGCTATCATTTACGGAGCTCCCCATGCCCAGGTCCAGCAGTGCACTAAAGCTTGTCATGCAGCAAGCCCAGTGGATGACTGAATAGATGTCAGCCCCGAGATGCAGGTGTTACTGGCCCCATGTTACACGTGAGAAACTGGAGTTCAGAGAGGTTGAGTAAGTTGCTCTGGGTTATGCAACCAGAGATTCCCTCAGAGCACATCCAGGCATGGGGGGACTCCCACTCTGCCCCAAGGCCCACCATCAGCAGAGAGGCTGCCAGACACTGAGATGGGAGAAGCAGACCCCAACACTAAGGCAGATGACCAGGCACGAGGCCTCAGCAGGCTGCACAGGCCCCAGGCAGCGGACAGGTGCGAGGACTGCGGGACCATCCAGGACCAAGGGTCACCAAGAGCAGGGACTGGCCGATTAGGAGCCAGAGAGCACACCTGCTGCATGAACCCTGAATGCCAACCCCACACAGTGCAGGGCTAATAGCCGGGCTTTATCAGAGGAGGCCCAACAGATGCGTGTTCAAGAAATGCTCCTCTGGCTGTCGGCGGTGCGACGGAGGCAGGCCCATCCGAGCAGGGTGGTGGGGCACAGCCCTGCACAGAAGAGTAGGCTGAGCTCCTCACCCCCCCAGGGGAGCTTTAGTCCTTTGCTTATTCATTCATTCATTCAACAATGAATTCATTATTTATTGAGTGCCAGGATCTAGAAGCCCAAGGTAGCGTTTAAGCAGGGGGCTTAAGGGACACGTCCTGGTCCAACACCTCTACAGGGTTCTGCCCACTGAGGTGCCAGGCTCTCTAGCCAGGCTGAGTTTTGAAGGAAGTGGCCCAGTGGGCTGCCGGCAGCTCAGTGGCAATAGATGTCAAAGACAGACATGACTCAGGCTGTGCTTCTGGCCCTGGTTGGCAGGAGGCCTGGCCTTGGTTTGAAGGGCAAAAGCTACCTGAGCTATTCAGTCTCGGGGAGAGGTCCTTAGAACTGTGGGGTGGGAGTCAGTTTCTCCTAGTCCCCACCCAATCTCCCTCTAGGCACTTACTTTGATCCGGAATTTAAGTGGGCGCCAAAAACTCAGTAATGAAGGTAAATGATATTTTAATGCAGTTGTTTTAAAAATGGAAACAAATGCAAAATAATCCATTTTGAACAAAATACCAGAATTTTAATTAAAGACAGGATCTGATCATATAGTCCCTTGACATCTACAAGATGTGCTTTTCATGACACTGTCTCCTTAGACTAGGTCTAAGTAGGTAAATCACGGGCCTTTGGAGCCAGATAAGTGTTGGTTTGACTCTGGTTCTGACAGACATGTCAGCTGTATGTCTTTGGAAAAGTTAACTATCCTCTCTGAACTTCAGTTTCTCACCTATAGAGAAAATACGAAGCACAGACCAACTTAGACAAATGTCCTAAAGTTAGATAAGATGTCCGTCATCGTGCCTGGTACCGGGCACCCAGTCGATACTGGGTCGGTGGTAGCTATTACCATCATTATTGAGCTGGCATGGACAAAGCCTCCTGGTGTGGGCAGAGACGGCAGGTGCGTTGGGGGAGGTCAGTGGTCCAGGCAGCCAGGCTGATTGCTGTGTGCCAGGCTCTTGGCTGCCCGTCAGTGGGTCCTCACCACAGCCTCAAGCACTGCGATCCTGCCGATGCTGCCAATTTATACAGATAAGGAATCTAAGGCTCAGATGTCAGTGACTGAGTACGTGTGATCCCGCAGCAGGGACATGGCAGTGCCTGGCAAGGAGGCCCTGCATCCTGGGCCTGAAGCAGCATCTTGGCAAGGCTCTTGGGGTGTGGCCTTGGGGTAGGGCTCTCCACAGTGAGAAGGGCCGGAAGGTGGGCAGCGCTCTTAATAGGCTCTCTTGTTTCAGGCTGCCTTTTCCACCCGGGGACCGAGTGACCTTCAACGGGAAGGAGTGTATGTGCCAGAAGTGCTCCCTGCCCACGTCGGTGGGCAGCAGTGCACACCTGTCCCAGGGCCTCCGGAGTAAGTGGACACTTGGGGGAGGGGTTGCTGAGTGGCACGGTGGGGTGGCCTCTGCAGGGCCCGGGGCCTGACAATCTGGGACTCAAAGCAGAGGTGGTTGCAATGAAGAGCTACGGATAAACACGAGGAAGGGGGCCAGGAGCAGAAGCGTCTGGGGCTGTCCTGCCACCAGGCCTTTGCACAGGCTATGCCCCAACCCCGTGTAGCCCTCCTGCATGAGAAAGCAGGAGGCTGTCACTGTAAAAGAACAAAGGCCTGCTGGAGAGTCAGGGGTTCGTGGGTATTGGGCCAAGTAACAGCAAGGTGGGAACGAGAGAGAGGATGAGGCACTGGGGATGAGCCCAGCACATGGGCCTGCTGCTCCCAGGTGCCACTGCACAGCAGCATTTTCAGAGCCCACCCTGAGTGCTGTGGTCGCTGTGGTGTCCCCAGAAGCAGGGCCGTGTGTATTGGGAAAGAGGATGATTCTATTTATTTCTAGAACCAGCCCCTGCCTGCAGTTAATTTCCTCTCCGTATCAAACACCTTGTTTCTCCCACCTGTCTGCCGTGTTGAAGTCTCTACCTTGACTGACTCTACCATCAGCCTCCCTGGGGGCTGGTGATCATTTTACTCTGTGAGATGAAGAGACGCCTCTATCCTTTGGGGAGGCAAAGCTCACAGGAGCACCAGGTGGTGAGTCTGCCTCAGGGCTTGCTAGGAGAGTCCTCCATTCAAACTTTTCTCTCCAGCTCAAGCCTGGATTGATCGAACTTTTGAGAATTTGCTTCACAAACAATAGTACTATTATGAATAAATACCAAATAGTAATCTAGAGCAAAATTTAAAAAGGGGAAGGAGTATTAGTTTTATACAGTTTGTCCTGAGCTTCCTGGCAGCCAAAGTAAAAAGGGAAACATGATGGACCCCAGAATCATCATTGAGATTTAAAAAAAATTCTTGGTAAAAAGCCGTAGCCCCTTCCAAACATAAATTTATTTAAAAATATCAAATCTTGGCTTGGTGCCTGTAGCTCAGCGGCTAGGGCGCCAGCCACGTATATGAGAGCTGGCAGGTTCAAACTCAGCCTGGACCTGCCAAACAACAATGGCAACTACAACCAAAAAAATAGCTGGGCACTGTGGCAGGCACCTGTAGTCCCAGCTTCTTGGGAGGCTGAGGCAAGAGAATTGCTTAAGCCCAAGAGTTGGAGGTTGCTGTGAGCTGTAACGCCACAGCACTCTACTGGGTTCGACATAGTGAGACGCTATCTCAAAAGAAAAAATATCAAATCTTTTGTAATCTCTTATTTTTAAAAGTAAGTAAGTAAATAAATAACAAATCTGCATTTTCAAAGAACAAACGCTCCCCTGATCCCTTGGTGGTCTAAGAGGTAACCTGCTCCTACTCCCAGCCCATGGTGAGAATCCTGAGCTCAGGACCTTTTCTGTGCTTAGAAACATTAACACAAATCACCAGCCCTTGACTCCTGTGTTGATGTCTACAGATTCCCACCCTTCCCTCCTTTTGCCTCTAGAATAGCTTCTGGGTAACTGGGAGCTCTTTTCTTCTATAGGCACCAAAGTGCCCTAAGTCTGGTGGGCAGGGTGGGTGCCCAGTGTCCATCAGGCAGTGTAGGGCCTGCAGCCCTCATCTAGCCAGGACCCTCCGTGTGCTTGGGGTTTGGGCCAAGACCTTTCAACTCCAAAGCAGCAACCAATGGCCATCCCAGGAGGTGGCCGTTGTTCTGACACTTCAGACTTAGATTAAATACTGAGTAGGTGGGCATGGGAGGGAGGGCGCTGCAGGTGAGAACAGGGTTCAGAGACTGGAAAAGTATGGCATGTGCTGGGGACACCCACTAGTCCTGGGTGAGGGGACAATAGGACTTCTGTGTAGGATGGAGAAAAGGAATGATACCAGAAAACTGGAAACCCGATGGGGCAAACTTCCAAAGCCATGTCGTAGAGTTCCCAGTGTCTCCTGGAGGCAAAGAGGAGCCACAGAAGGTCACAGAGCAAAGGAGTGCCGAGTCAGTCCTGAGAACGAGGGCCTGGGTGAGAGAACACAGCCCTTCCGCAGCAGGGTAGCCTCAGTTAGCTGCCTGTGTGGGCTATCCTCCCTGGGGAAGTGGCTGGCTATTTACGTAGAGCTCTGGCTTGGCCCTGAGCTGCCCTGAGCCCATCCATGGCTTAGTAACAAGAAATGCTTCGGGTTCAGATTGTATATGAAACCAGCACATTGTACCCCTTGATTGCACTAATGTACACAGCTGTGATTTAACAAAAAAAAAAAAAAAATTAAAATTAAATAAAAAAAATAGAAATGCTTCGGGCTGGGCCACATGAGCTTCCTTTCCAGGAGAACACACCCAGCACCCTACATGCCCAAGCCTCCCCACTGCATTGGGCAGAGTCCTCTCATCTCTGAAGTTCTGTTCTTCCCCATGGGGCCCCCACTTCTCCCCTCCAGCTCCTTCTGGCTCTCTAGCTCTGAGCCCGTTGCTGGTTGGGAGCTGGTTACCAGGCATCAGTCACAGGGTGGCCTTTGGAGAGGCCAAGTGCTATGTTGACCAGGGGGGAGTTCTGAGCACTCGCCACTGTGGCAAGATGTAGTCTTGCTCCAGGCCTTTGATATGGGAGTGGGGTCTTCAGGGGTGTGGGTGATCACCTGGAGGGGCAGCCTGGAGGTGGGAGAGACAAGGCTTGGTCTGGGGGCTGCTCTGTCCCTGCTGAGAAGCCCCTGTGGCCAGTTCTGAGGCTTGGGTACCTGCTGGCTCCACTGGCTAGGGCCTTGCCAGGCCTGGCATGAGGGTATCCCACCCAGAGCTGGAACCTGGGGAGGCCCCACCAGAGTCAGGGATAGAGGGGCAAGAAAAGATATGTGTAGACCTGAAGTCCCAGCCCAAGGACGGTGACAGCTTTACCACCTGGGCCGTGGCACTTGGAGCCCCTGTGGTTTCTTCTCACTTGAGTATGCCCAGGTGCCAAAAGGGTGGTGAAAGGACCCAAAGCTCCCTCCCAAACCCAGCGAGCCCCCTCCCATGTGGGGCTGCACCATGAAAAGAGGAGCCAGCCCCCAGCACCCCTAGCACCTTCCCTGCCCTTGACCCATGACATGGGCCTGCAGCCCTCGTCTAGCCAGAACTCTTGGTGAGCTAGAGCTGAACTTGTCCGTATGTCGTCTTCCCCAGCAGCTGCTCTCAGCTCTTCTTGCTCAGCAAAGGCTCCCAGACGAAATCTCACGCCAAATTCATGAATTTTCAGTCATTTTCAAGTTTTGGAACACCATCAGATTCCTCGATTCCAAAACCCAATCTCAGATTGGATTGAGAATCTGAGTCTTTCCCCAACTCCCTTCACCCTGGTTAAACCTGGGGCACTTCAGGGGGTCCGGCCCCACACCCCCATCCTGCAAGCTTCTCCCTGGGGCTGTGGGGGCTTCCTGCATGTCCTGGTCCCACAAGAGTTAAAGGCAGTACTGGGGCTCGACCCCCATGACCGTGTCTTCCGGAAAAGGGGGCACTTTAGGGGAAACAGGAAACCGGAAGTTTCTAGAAGGGTCATGCTGGGGAAGAGAGCCAGGCCTGGGGTGCATGGACCAGTGGACAGCTTACCTGGGGCCCCCCTCAGCCTCCTCACCTCTGTTGGCGGTGTGCTGCTGCTCACATGTTGGCTGCCCACTTTCGCCACATAAGACCCTGTGCTGTCGTCAGCAACCAGGCAAAGCTGTGCCGAGCTCCAGATGTGTTAGAAAGTGTGGAGTGTGGTTTCCATGACAACATCCCTTTTTGCACCTTGCTCTTCTATCTCCATGCTCACGCTCTCTCTTAGTGATGCTTCCGCCTCGAATCGATGGAAGAAGAGGGCAGGTGTGAGGTCCATATCCCTCCTGTCTCTGGGAGAGCAAGGTCAGGCGTAGGCAAGGGAGGGAGCCCCCCAGTTCGGTAGGAGTTAGGGGGTGGAGAGCCAGCCCCGGTTACCATGCAGAGGGAAGGACTGGGCTCCAATAAAGGTAACCTTGGCAGAGCTGGGCTGATGCACTGTGGAGCTGTCACCACCAGTGTTCTCACATTTATCAGGCTCTCTAGGAGGCCGGTGCTCTTCTGATCCTCATTTAACAAGGGCCCAGAGAGGTGACATGACTGGCCCACGGTCACACAGTGGATGGGAAACAGAGCTGGAATTTGTCCACTGTCCTTGGGTCATCACCCAGCCTGGTGTGGCATGCTGCCTTGGTGTACCTGCCAACAGTGACACAAACCAAGGCTCAGAGTGGGGGTTCTCAACCTCAGTGCTGTTGACATTTGGAGCCAGATCACTCTTGGTTGTGGGGCTATGCCCTGTGGGGTGTTTGGTGCCCTGCATCCACCATCCAGGTGTTTGGTGGTGGTGGCCCCACCCCCTCTCCCCAGGTTGTGACAAGCATAGGGGTTTCCGGTTTCCAGACATTGCCAGATGTCCCCTAGGGAGCAAGATTGCCCCCATAGAGGACGTAGAGTTGACAAAATGCTACTGTGGTTGTCCCAGGAGTGAGTGAGAGAGCTGAGGGGCAGAGCTGGGCCCAGTGGCCATCTCATCTCACATGGGGACATGGGGTTGGGGGGGTGGTCAGGAGTGAAGGCGCTGGTGCTTCCTGGACTCGGGCTGGAGGCTGCCCCTCACCTGGTCCTCATTTGTCATGCATCCTGCCACCCAGTGTTTCTGGAGCCCCAGCCTACAGAGGTGAATAAAGGGCCCGATCTCAGAATGCAAACCGCCCCCAGGCAGCTCCCAGAGCCTGGGAGAGAGAACGTGAGCATGTGGAAGCCTAGGAGATAGGGAGCTCCACCAGCAGCTTTGTGGGTGTTCATTTTTTGTTCTCAAAAACAATATGACTCTGATCTCTGCCAAAGAGAGTAACAGAGCCACACGTTGAGCGCAGTATCTGCACAACTGACCCCTCACTGGCCCCGCACTTTTCACCGAGGATGGGAGGCACAAGGCCAGGCCAAGTGCAAGTGAGAGCCTGCCCCAGCCACAGCCCCATGGGGAGGGACAGGCTCAGTGTGACCCAGCCAGTGTGGGGGCCAGGATGGTCCCAGGGCCACATCCTCTCTATCCCAGGTGCAGGCTTACCTGGGCCAGGCAGGGGCCCTGCTGGTGGGTGAGCCCGATAGTGGGCACCAGGGCCTGCCTGCCAGACGCCCTCTCCTGGTTTCTGCTCATCACCAGGTCCCAAGGCTCTGCCTTTGCCATACCCTGGCACACATAGCCATACACCACACGCACTGCACACCAACATCTACTACACACTCTCACACACAGACAAATCCACAGACATGCCCTCACAGAGACCACACACAGCCACACTCTCACACCCACAGACACACCCTCACACACACACACCCTGGCACACAGACACACTCACACCCATAGACACACCATCTCACACACAGGCACACACTTGCATACATACATCCTCACCCACAGACACACACATCATGTGAAGACTGCGGTGACACACACACATAGCTGCATGCGTGTGCACATGGGTACACGTGTGTTCACACATACTCTAAAGCGCAGGCCCAGGTGCCAGACTCTCCCTGGCTCTCCCTACCTGTGCTGCGCCCTCTGCGGGGCACCTGCTGTCTTGAGCACATGTGACCCTGGCTGTGAAGCCCCCTCTGTAGCCTCTTAGGGGCTGGAGGGACCCTGGTGATCGGCTCCCCAGGGCAGGGACAGGCCTGAGTCCCCAGGATGCAGAGGCAGGCGGACAGGGTAAGCACGGCTGGGGGCGGGGCACAAGGGGGCAGCCATGGGGCCTCAGGGTGGGGAGTGCTGGCCACAACAGGGAAAGGCAGCAGAGAGAGGTGGGCTTGGCTGTTGGATGCAGAGGGTGGAATCCCGGAGGCCAAGTGGGCGGGTAGGGGACCTGGAGGCTCAGGCCCCTGCCCTGCAGTACATGTTCCTCTGGGGGGTCCCTCAGGTCACGGTTAGACCCAGTGTCGTCAGAGCACTGGTTCCCTGGACCTTCCCTCCCTGGGCCAGCCCCCCACTCCAGTGCACTCCTGTCTGAGTACAGACCTCTGCTGTGGGCTCACTCTAACCTTTTGGAAGACGGGGTCTCTGTTTCTTTAGCTCCTAGCCCAGGATGCACACACTGGGTGCCCAATGTATGCAGGAGCAAACCTCACAATTTGTTTTCCACCTGCTCTTGTGGGTTGCTGGATAAGAGGGTCCTTCTGGCACTCTCAATTTGCCGTCTCCTCTGCCCTTCCTCTCCCTCTCCTGGGGGCAGGTGCCTGTCCCCCCAGCTCACCTCCCGTGCCCCAGGTGGCCCATGAGGCCCTGGAGTGCAGGCATAGGTCCCCCACACCTCTCCACCCATGGTGAGGGCATCTGCGTTCTGTTCTTTCTTCCAGGTTGCGGTGGCTGTGGCACCGAGATCAAAAATGGTCAGGCCCTGGTGGCTTTGGACAAGCACTGGCATTTGGGCTGTTTCAAGTGCAAGAGCTGTGGGAAGCTCCTCAATGCCGAATACATCAGCAAGTACGTGAGGGTGCTGCTGCAAGGCCCCCAGCAACTGGAGCTTCCTCCCTCTGGGGGTGGCGGTCCTAGTGCTCCTGCCATGGCTCCTGTTCCCTGCGAGGCCACTCAAAAGTGTCTGCAGAAGGCAAAGCAGCATCAGCGGGTGCTGACAACAGGCACGAGAAAGAGGGGGCTGGCCTGTGTCCTTGGCAGGGAATCCCCGTGACCATGCTCTGTCTTCTGCCGGGGAGTGTGGAGGGATCCCTGGACAGCTCCCACTGGCACAGTGTCCCTCAGATGTGCAGTCCAGCTGGGATGGCGGCTGGTTTGGGGGGTGGAGGAGTGAAGTTGTACTGAGGCAGCGGGGAGCCTTCTGGGAAGAACATGGCCTCCAACAGGGGCAGCTTGAGGTCAGGAGCTGGGTGCATCCCTGGGAAATCAGGGATGTGGGCAGGCCACCCCCAAAGAGCACAGGTGAGGGGTGACTCAGCAAGTGAACTATAAAGGGCCTCGGGCTCCCTCCTGGGCGGTAGAGGCACTCCCACAGCTTTTGCCGAAGTCCACACTTGTTCTTCATGCTCCCAAGGGATCAGAATTATCACAGGAATTAGACAAGTTGAAAAAAGTCCTGTGATGAAACTGCAAAGAATGAAATTCACACACACATGCACCGGAGTGCCTGGGACACTGAGTCTGACTAATGTCCCTGGAGGAACCCACGATCACTTCCTGGTCAACCCTGTTCTCTAACTCTGCGGGGTGTCACCATTGGGAGAAAGTGCTGGAGTGGACCTCTCTGTGCTATTTCCCACAACAGCACAGGAATCTAGTTATCTCAAAGAGATCGTTTTAGGTCGAATTGCCACCCCAGATGAGCTTGCTCCCGGGGTGGTGGGGAGGGGGCGGGCCTCTGTCACCGCAGCCGAGTGGGTGCATTGAACGTGAAACCAGGGCACCCAGCCCCCAGGAGGCAGTGCTGGTAGCTGAGCCTCACCACACATGTTCCTTAGCAGCCTCAGGAGCTGTTCCGGGACTGAGGATGAGGGCGTTGATGTTGCCATGGCGATGTTGTCTTTAACCTCCTGGGTTTGCTTCAGATGCACTCACTTGTGGATTATAATGAGGGCCCCAGGTCAGGGGCCTCGGAAGTAGGTTTTAAGGACCTGGTTTATATCTTCTCCCTGGTGTGGAAGGAAGGGCTGCCGCCCTCCTGAGAGCTGGCTTCTCAAAGAGGCCACAGCCCGAGAGGGCCCCCAGCCCCATACGGGGCCCCTCCCCTGCTGGAGTTAGCTTGGGTCCTATCCTTCACAGTGGCAGCTATGTGCAAATCAAACCAGATCAGAACAAGGAGACTTCGGCAGTGCTGGAGGGGCATACGTTGGAGTTGCCAGGGCCCTGCTCTGTGCAGCTGGGCCTGGTTGGTAATGACAGTGGCCTCACTCCTGTGGGCAGGGGCCAGCCACATGCCAGGCTCTGGCGCCACCTCTTATTTAGTGCTTGCTGTAACTCCTCCCATTTTACCGAGGGAGAAGCTGAGGCTCAGAGATGTTAAGTGCCTAGCCCAGGGTCATGCAGCTGGAATGTGGCATTTGAGGCGTTTTGAGTTCAAGCCTGTTTACTTAACCACTATTCAGCCAGCACCTCCGTTTGCTGAACAAGGCCCACCAACCGGAAACCTCAGGGCTCTGACCTCCACTCCCTCATCACGCGACATTGTCCTGTTGCACAGATTTCTTTTCTTTTTCTTTTATTAAGTCATAGCTGTGTACATTAATGCAATCATGAGTACAATGTGCTGGTTTTATATGCAATTTGAAATGTTTTCATCACACTGGTTAACGTAGCCTTCACGGCATTTTCTTAGTTATTGTGTTAAGACATTTATATTCTACACCTAGTAAATTTCACATGTACCCTTGTAAGATGCATTTCTTAATAGGAAATGAAAGGCTCTGAATCTTTGCATTCCCGCCTCCCCGAGGCTCATTTAGTGGAGACTCGGCTTGTGGACAGCTTGATCCCGGGTAGGGCCCAGAATGACTGTCTCATCAGTAACGGCATGAACGTGCACAGAGAGAGCAGATGCGTTCCGGTGGCCGTCCTACTCACAGGAGGCTGGGGAGCCTTCACATGTGGCCAGAGGGCCTCTGCCACCCCTGTGTCCTGGGAGCAGGAAACACCTGCCTAACCCACCTGCCTGCACCTGACCTTCTTGTCATCTGTGAGTCCAGTCCCTGAAGTGGGTGCCCTGTTGTACCCCTTTCTGGCTCACATTTTTCTAATATACCCCAGATGTTGAACTCTGGATGGAAGGAACCAGAAAGAAGAGCCAGGTCTATGGAAACATCTCTTATTTCTCAGATGCACCCCCATGAGCAAGTGGCCTTGCCTCTACTTGCCTCAGTTTCTCTGTCTGTAAAATGGGATGACCTGTAGGGCCTTTTCCCTGGGGCTGGTGCCCTAGAAGCACCCACTGAACCCTCCCTGTTGAAATTGCTATCTGGAGCAGGAGGAGAGGGGCATGTCCCCACTTTGTTGCAGACCCTCTGGTTGGGGAGAATTGTCAGACCCTGGGGTGAAGCACCTTTCTGTCCTTGGGTGACCCCTGCCCCATCCTGACTGTCTGTCTCACTGCAGGGATGGGCTGCCCTACTGCGAAGCTGACTATCACACCAAGTTTGGCATCCGCTGCGAGGGTTGTGAGAAGTACATCACGGGGCGGGTGCTGGAGGTAAGCGAGGCCCCTGAGGGCCTGTGGCCCTGAACACCACCCCCCACCCCAGCTGAGGAGGCCTTACTACCCGCTTTGGAAGTTACTGTGAGGTTCCCATGTGTTTGTACAAGAACCTGCCCCACCTGGGCTTTGCCTGGCCCTCCTCCTAGCACCATCGCAGGATACCTTCCTCCGCCTTCTGGGGACTGATCAACGCCATCTCCACCAGGAAGTCTGCCTTGCACTGTGCTACCCTGTGCCGCTTCCCAAACTGAGGGAGTCGGAGAGGAATTGGGCCCAGCCTCTTGATGTCTAGACTGGGGCTCAGACCTGGAGGGTGGGAAGTGAGCCCAGGAGGCTGGTGCCCACGGCCCCTCCACAGGACTGTCCCCAGAGGAGGCCCAGAGTGGTCATCTGGAAGGCAGAGTAAACGGCAACTTGGGGGCATTCCAGATATGACAGTGCTGTTTCTTGGCCTGGGTGGAAGGTACGTGGGCGTGTTCCCTGTGTGAACATGACACATGCGTGCACTTTTCTATACTTTGTTCATTGAGATAAATCCTGCGGCCCCAGGATCAAACCCCACCCACCCGAGGCACAGGCCCACACCACCCTGCAGCTTCCTCCACCTGGGGCTGGATACTGGGACAGGCAGATGGACTGTGGGGAAGGGGCAGATGACCAGAGGGTCTTAGAATGGTGATGGCTATTCACGGGCCAGGGGAGCCCCTCCTGAGCAGGCCAGGTGTAGATGAGGCTGCAGGGGGTGGGCACTGGGAAGGCTTTGATCTGGGGTTGCCTGGCTGCTACCGAGGGACAGGGTGGAATATCCTTGTGCCTCTCAGGGCTCCCTCCCCAGCTCCCACAGCACCTAAGGGGGGTTCAGAATGCTTTGGTGGAATTGAACAGTGCACACCAAGGTGCTTTCTTCTATTTACACTTCACCTCCAGGGCAGCCGGCACAGAGGTGCACCTATACCTCCAACCACCTTCTTTCAAATCCCTCCCTCATTTCCCCAGTGGGAGGCTCCAGAGTCATACATAGGCCTGTTTTTCTATTTTTTCATACTTCATTGTACCATAAGCTCTTCCTCTGAAATGCAGGTGACTCTGAAGCTCACCCAGGTCAATACCAAATGCAGGTTCTCCCACCCCACACCTTACACACATCACCTCCTGCCGCTCACCTGGGCCAGCAGGCACCTGACAGCAGGTGGCAGAGCTGGACTTGAGTCCAGGCAGCCAGGCAGTCCCAAAACCTCTTGTCCTCTCCTGGTACACAGACATGGGTTAGCATTTTTGACTTTATAGAATATCACCTTGTTGTGCCTAAATGCCCTAAAGTGGGTCCGCCCTGGGCCACCATTGTCAGAGCATCACTGCTTACGGGTGTGTGAGCCTAGCCCAGCCTGCCTTCCATGGCAGCAGCCCCTGCACCAGGAAGGCCCTGCCCTGGGCGGGGCTGAACTGACCCATCCCTGCTGCTCTGGGCCCTGGGCTTGTATTATACCCATTAAGCCCGGTCGTGGTTAGAGTGACAGGGAGACCCCATCTGGGAGGTGCCCCCAGCTGAGTGCTGGCCTCATGGTGACTAAGGGGGGGGCTTCTCTTGCCATCACAGGGCAGTCAGTGGCCCCCTTGATGGATTGGGAGGGCAGGGGCAACCTCATATCTGCATGCAGGTTTCCTTGGTATGTAATGCCAAGTCAGAATTGGGGACACAGTGCCTGGGTGTAGGGCCCCCGGTACACTTCTATTCATCGGAGGGGACTGTCGGAGCTGCAGAGGCGGGAGCAGAACAGGTCTGGGTTTTCTTCCTCGCCTGTGCAGGGGGAGAAAGGGCCTCCCAGAGAAGATTAATGCTTTTGTTTTCGCCCCTGCTGGGGAGGCGAGTCTTCAGCAGGGCTGGGTCGGCGGGCTCTGCAAAGCTCTGAGCAGCCTCCACTGTGGGTGCGAGGCGGGAGCCGCGGGCGGAGACAGCCCAGCTCTGCAGAAGGAGCTGCTGCCGCTGAGGTGGCACCGCCTGAAGCTCGACCCAGCCTGCCGGCACCCGTCCAGGCAACAGGGGGCTCTCAGAGCTGCCAGAGCAGGTGACAGACCGAGAGCTGAGGGGGAGCACATCCACCCTCACGGGCACACACTCCAGAGATCAGGCACTCGGCAGGCCCGAGGAGTGGGCTCTGGTGCCAGGTCACCGTGCAGGTAGGAAGCCCGGCCCACACCTCCAAGGGGCAGATGGGGACTGGTGGGACACCGCACTGCAGTAGGCGGGTGTTCAGTGGCAGGTCAGGTGCAAGCCCTTTCCCCTAGGCACCTGTGCCTGAAGATCCCAGCGCCAGGCTGCCACGCCCGCCCGCAGGAACCCTCATCTGTGCTGTGACTGCTTGCAGCAGGCACAGTGCCATCTTAAATGCTGGGTGCCAGCAGCGCCCGCCTGCCCGTGAAGTGTGCATGCGGCAGCAGTGACAGTGGGGTTCATCTCTCTCTCGGTCACTCCTAAATGCGCAGCATCCTCTGCTGTGTTTCCCTGTACCTGGCTTGTCTCTGCCTGCTCCCCCTGGGGTCCCCTGGGGGCGTGGGAGGGGCTGACACCCACACCTGCCTGGGAGCTGGGGGGCTGCACTGTGGGAGCAGAGGTTGCGCTGCCCAGTCCTGGAGAGGGAGGGAGTCACCCCCATTGGGGGCTGCAGTGTGGCCGGTGAATTCAGAGGGATCAGAGGTATGACCAGAGGCTGGACTGCTGACCACAGCTGGACAAAGGGGGAGTAGGTGTAGCCTGGGACTCTGAGCCCAACCCTTCCAGTCCGGGGACCACCTTCTCTCCAGAGCCCACTTATTTCCCTGCGGAGTTGGATGTGTGTGTCAGGGGTGGGGCTTCCTTTCTCAGCCCCGCGTCCTCTGTTAACCCTGCAGCGCCTGGTGTGGCTTGTGTACCAGTATCTGTCTCCGTGGTAACGAGGAGCCCAGCCTCCCTCTGGGACCACTAATTAATTCCTGCCTCCTCTCTTCCCTCCCTCCCTCCTTTCTCCCTTCTTTCCTTCCCCCGTCTTCAGCCACTCACCTCCCCCCACCTGGGGCAGGTACTGGGTTCGAGGGATGAAGGTGACAGGGCCCCTACACTGAGGATCGTGGGCTCAAGGGAAGCCCACAGTAGAGGGGCTTACTCTGCCCCGAGTCAGGGGTCATTAGACATGTCTTCATTTTGGAATAAACCATCTATGCAACTGTAGGAGATTTGTTCATTTTCTTCCTCCCGTCTACTTTTGGGAGCTACGCATTTTACCCCCCAAGCACAGATGACTCTCACTGCTGGGAGAAAACAAACCATGTTCCCTAACAAATACAGCGTTTCCAAAGGATAGAGGCGAAGGCAACTTCTCCAGCCCCCAACTTCTCTCTCTCTCTCAAAAATAAATGTATTAATTTTAAATCACACTCAGAAGGAATACGGTTTTCATAAAATAAACAAAAACATATTCATAATGAATACCACCACCCACACTAACTCCTGTTAGCATTCAGAAGTCATACTTTTAGGCTTGGCGCCCGTAGCACAGTGGTTATGGCGCTGGCCTCATGCACCAAGGGGGGCAGGTTCAAATCCATCCTGGGCCTGCTAAAACAACAGTGACGACTGCAACAAAAAAATAGCGGGCGTTGTGGCGGGCGCCTCCTATTTGGGAGGCTGAGGTAAGAGAATCACTTAAGCCCGAGAGTTTGAGGTTGCTGTGAGCTGTGATGCCTTGGCACTCTACCATAGCGAGACTCTGTCTCAAAAAAAATAATAAAAAAATAGCAGTCATACTTTTAGATGTTGCACACACAGACAACACACCCAGAGACATGCACACACAGACACACAGACACGTGTAACACATACTGACACACAGATAACACACACAGACACTCACACACCCTGACACGTCCATACTCACCACCGACCTGGCTATCCTGCTCCTTCAGCACATCCTGACCCAAACATGCAGCTCAGCTCTAGCCCTTTCCCTCACGTGTGGCTCCACGGTGTCCTCCGCTGTGCCCCTGGACGCACGGGCAGCAGCACTGTGCACTGGGTTTGTGGCAGGACCTGACTTAGAGCCTTGGTGCACGGAATTGCATGTGAATGTCTGTGGGTAGGATCGTGGTTAGCTGTTCCCAGACTCGTTCTTGTGGGACCCCTTTGGTCCTCCAGGGATGGCCGAGGCAGGGGCTCTGTGCTCCCTTACTCAGGGCCTCTTGGGTGGCTCTTCTGCGGTGACGTGGCTCTGGGGCCAGTGGAGAACTTGGCAGCACTGCCTGAAGCTCACACCCCAGGTGGAGCTGGAAAGTAAGGAAGAGGGAGAGAGGGGGGTGGGCTGGACAGGCCAGGTGCTGGGAGGAAGCATCTTCCCAGGCCTGCGAGGACATGGGCCACAGTGGGGAGGGCAGGAGTGAGGTGCTAGGCCCTTCTTCTCAGGGTGAAGAGCCTTTGAGGACCCTGTGTCAGCCACTGAGTGCCCCTCGGGTGCCTGGCCCCTGCTCAAGGCTTCAATTTGCTTCTCCATAAATTCCATGTTCTCTGTGCACCATGGAGTTCAGGTCCTTTAAGATCTTAACTCAGTTCAAATCAAAAAGGAAACTAAAGCTTTGAGTCACCAAGGGAATGCACAGGGAGCTGGAGGCGGGAGGCGGGCAGGTGTGGGCTGTTGTCCGGGGAGCAGAGAGGTCTTTGCTCTGGATCTCCTGGGTAGAGCTGGGGAGGAAAGAGCACCTGTCTCAGGCGTGCAAGGCCCATTGCAGAGAAAGGCTGATATGTCCCTGGGCTGCCCATGAGGAGGGGCCTCTGCTCCAGCTCCACTCTGCGGGGAAGAGAGGTGCTCCTGGTGACAAGGCAGCTTTGCCACTGGCTGAGGACCTGTGTGCCCCATGCTACCACAGGCTGTATTTGTGCTTCCGGACAAGCCCTATTCTGGCTTATTGACAATGACAGATGCTTGGGGGAAGGTGTGAGGTGTCTTTCTAAAACCATGTGCTACAAAATCTCATGGGCTTTTATGCTTTCTAAACGCAAGCTATCTTGAGCCATCATGGGTGAGGGCGGGACGTCTGCCTGCCCAGGGAGCCGGGAGTGGCTGTGCAGGTCTCTACCTGGAAGCCTCCAGGTGCTGACATTTTAAGCCCTTCTTTGTGGATACTGGCAGAGATGAGCCCTCAGAGGACAGGATATAGCCAATGTGCCGATGACAGGGATACCCAGTCACTGTCAGAGAGAAGGAGTGACAATGACAAGTGAGGTGAGTAGCAAGGATACTTTTAAAGTTTGACCCCATCAGCCATCACTAGCTACCTGGAACCCATCTGCTCCCAGCAGGGAGTGTGGGGTAGAGATGGGGTGACTTTCACCATTCAGGTACCTTCAGGCTAAGTTCCCCCCGGATTCAGAGAGCCCAATTTTCCTACCCCAGCCCGAGAGAGAGAAACAGGGACCCCAAGCCTGAAGACAATGTCATGTAGTCAGGAAGAGAGTGTCTGAACTTGAATCTGTCCCCTCTGTGGCTCCAGCCATGAGCCTGAGACAGGTCAGGGCACCTGCAGGCACGTTCCTTTTGTCAACTGGACAGCCTCTGATGTCTCCAGGGCCTGGAGTCACAGGCACCCCAGCCCTCTCTCTCTACCATGATGCAGTGTTCCAGAACACGGAGCACCCTTGAAATTTGGTTTGGCTGTTGCCTTTCATATTTTATAGATGAGTGGACAGCAGGTGCTGAGTACTGGCCACGAGGCACAGGACACCCTTCCCATGTGCAGTCAGTGGAGGGTGTGGAGGTGGTGCTGGCTCTCACATGGCTCTGACTCACACTGTGGCCCAGTGGACCCTGGGCTCTTCCTCAGTGCAGCCAGCTGGGCACATGCTGTGTGTGTGGCTCCTTTCTCTGCACACAGCTCACAATGGGTGCTCTGCATCCTCTGGTATAGGAGGAGGGCTGTTTACAGGCAATACTGCTCTGAGTTTCAGCAAGTTCCATGTTACAAGCCCAGGATCTACGGAGCTCACTCTAGCTGGTGGCCGTTGTGCCTCCAAAGCCCGTGGGTATCTTCCTAGTCCCTCCTGGTTCTAATCCTGATGTTGGCCTTGGGTAAGGTCTCTTTGCCTCCCTGAACCTCAGTTGCCTCATATGGAAGATGGTAATAGAAAACAATGCCCAGCCCAAGGATGAACTTGAACTATGTGACTGAGGTGCTTAGTACAGCGCTTGACTGACGGTTGGTAATAAGAAGCTCTCCTTCTGGGACCAACCCTTTAGAAAGGGTTGGTCCAGTGAGGTGAAATTCACATAGCACACAATCAGTGATTTACTATGTACAATTTGATGGTGTTGGTACAATCACAGTGTTGTGCAACTTCCACTTCTCTCTAGTTCCAAAATTTCTATCACCACAAAAGGAAAACACACACTCACTGAGCAGCCCCCTCTGGCCCCTGACAACCACTCACCTGTTTCTGTCTGTGGATTTGTCTCTTCTGGACATTTCCTGCAGAAGGGATCGCGTAACAAGTGGCCCTCTGTGGCTGGTTGCTTGCACACACCTTGTCTTCAAGGTCTGTCTGTGCTGTGGCAGGCTCAGCAGCCACCCCTCTGGGGCCATGGGATGCTCCACTCTGCACATTGACCGTGACGGCACTGTCCAGGATGGACGCTGGGGTTGGTGGGCCTTTTGGTCACATGCTGCTGTGAACACCCAGGTACAGGTTTTTGTGTGAACACAGGTTTTCATTCCTTCTGTTCTGTTCTCTTTGTTTTTCTGAAATGCCCAGGAGGAGAATTACTTGATCGTATGGTAATTCTGTGTTTTGAGGAACTGACAAGCTGTTTTCCGCAGCAGCTGTATTATTTTGCATTCCCACCCCAGTGTATCAGGGTTCCTATTTACCCACATACCCACAGATACTTTTCCTTTTTTTGTTATAATTATAGCCACCCTAGTGGGTATAAAGTGGTGTCTCCTAAGGTTTTGATTGGCATTAATGACAATGACGTTGACCATCTTTTCATGTACCAGCTGGTCCTTTATGTATTTGCTTTGAAGAAATGCCTGTTCAAGTCCTTTGCCCATTTCTTAATTGGGCCGTTTGTCTTTTTTGTTGAAGAGGTTCTTTATATTCTGCGACAGCCCTATCAGATACATGATTTACAAATATTTTCTCCCATTCTTTATGTTGTCTTTTCCTTTTCCTAATAGTGACCTATGATCTCCAAAAGTTTTTCTTTTCCTTTCGCTCTCCCTTTTTTTGACAGATTCTCACTTTGTTGCCCTGAGTAGAGTGCAGTGGTGTCACAGCTCACAGCAACCTCAAATTCCTGGCCTCAAGTGATCCTCTTGACTCAGCCTCCCAAGTAGCTGGGACTACAGGTGCCTGCCACAATGCCTGGCTATTTTTAGAGATGGGGTCTTGGTCTTACTTAGGCTTGTCTCAAACTTTTTTTTTTTTTTAAGAGGCGGAGTCTGACTTTGTCCCCCTTGGTAGAATGCTGGGGCATCACAGCTCATAGCAACCTTCAACTCCTGAGCTTAGGCGATTCTCTTGCCTCAGCCTCCTGTGTAGCTGGGACCACAGGTGCCCACCACAACGCCTGGCTATTTTTTGTTGCAGTTTGGCTGGGGCCGGGTTTGAACCTGCCACCTTCGGTATATGGGGCCAGCACCCTACTCACTGAGCCACAGGCACTGCCCTGGTCTTAAACTCTTGAGTTCAGGTAATCCACCAGCCTCGGGCTCCCAGAGTGCTAGGCTTACAGGTGTGAGCCACTGTACCTGGCTCCCAAAGTTTTTAATTTTGATGAAGTCCAGTTTATCTGTTTTTTTTCTTCTTTTGCTCAGGTATTTGGCATCAAATCTAAGAGTCCATTGCTACATCCAAGGTCACAAGGGTTTAACACTATGTTTTCTTCTAACAGCTCTACGGTCTTCGCCCTTGTGTTTAAGTCTTTGATCCATTTTGTGGGAAAACTCTTTTTTTGGCCTGTAACAGAGGAGTGAACAAATCATAAGTATGCAACTTTATACATTTTTAGAAACTGGACATACCCATGTTACCAACACTCAAATCAAGAAGGAGACCATGAGTCAGGTGCAGTGCCTCATGCCTGTAATCCCAGCACTCTGGGAGGCTGAGGTGGGTGGATCGCCTGAGCTCAGGAGTTTGAGACCAGCCTGAGCAAGAGTGAAACCTCGTCTCTACCAAAAACACAAAAAAATAGTTGGGGCCAGTCATGATGGCTCACGCCTATAATCCTAGCACTCTGGGAGGCTGAAGCAGGAAGATTGCTTGAGGTCAGGAGTTCAAAACCAGCCTGAGCAAGAGTGAGACCTTTGTCTTTACTAAAAATAGGAAAAAAAATAGAGGGGTTGTGGTGGGTGCCTGTAGTCCCAGCTACTTGGGAAGCTGAAACAAGAGGATCACTTAAGCCCAGAAGTTTGAGGTTGCTGTGAGCTATGATGCCACAGCACTCTACCGAAGGTGACACAGACTGTCTCAAAAAAAAAAAAATCCAAGGAGTCCATGCCCAATGTTCTAGAGGCGACGTGGGCCCCTTTGGGCCACTCCTCAAGAGCAGGCTAGCAGGTGGTTGTTTTGCCTGCTTTTGTGCTTCATAAAACACGGCTTGTACTCTTTTGTTCACGGCTACTTCTTTTTTTTTTTATTGTTAAATCATAGCTGTGTACATTAGTGCAATCAAGGGGTACAATGTGCTGGTTTCATATACAATCTGAAATATTCTCATCAAACTGTTCAACGTAGCCTTCATGGCATTTTCTTAGTTACTGTATGTAGACATTTGTATTCTGCCTTTAGTAAGTTTCGCCTGTACCCATGCTAAGATGCACCGTAGGTGTGGCCCCACCCATTACTCTCCCTCTACCCTAACCTCCCCACTCCCTTCCCCTCCCTTGGCCCTTTCCTCATAGACTTGTGCTATAGTTGGGTTATAGCCTTCATGTGAAAGCTATAATTTAGCTTCATAGTAGGGCTGAGTACATTGGATACTTTTTCTTCCATTCCTGAGATACTTTGCTAAGAAGAATATGATCCAGCTCCATCCATGTAAACATGAAAGAGGTAAAGCCTCCATCTTTCTTTAAGGCTGCATAATATTCCATGGTATACATGTACCACAATCTGCTAGTCCATTCCTGGGTCAATGGACACTTGGGCTTCTTCCATGACTTAGCAATTATAAATTGGGCTGCTTTAAACATTCTGGTACAGGTGTCTTTGTTATATTGTGACTTTTGGTCTTCTGGGTATAAACCTAGTAAAGGAATTACAGGATTGAATGGCAGGTCTATCCTTAGGTCTCTAAGTATTCTCCAAACATCCTTCCAGAAGGAACATATTAGTGTGCATTCACACCAGCAGTGTAGAAGTGTGCCCTTTTCTCCACATCCACGCCAACATCTCTGGTTTTGGGATTTTGTTATGTGGGCTATTTTTACTGGGGTTAGGTGATATCTCAAAGTAGTTTTGATTTGCATTTCTCTGATGATTAAGGATGATGAGCTTTTTTTCATGTGTTTGTAGATCATACATCTGTCTTCTTTAGAGAAGTTTCTCTTCAAGTCCCTTGCCCATCCTGAGATAGGATCCCATGTTCTTTTCTTGCTAATACGTTTGAGTTCTCTGTAGATTCTGATTATTAGACCTTTATCAGAGGTATAACCTGCAAATATTTTCTCCCATTCTGAGGGCTGTCTGCTTGATTTACTTACTATGTTCTTGGCTATGCAGAAGCTTTTTAGTTTGATCAGGTCCCAGTAGTGTATTTTTGATACTGCTTCAATTGCCTGGGGAGTCTTCCTCATAAAATATTCACCCAAGCTGATTCCTTCAAGAGTTTTCCCTGCACTTTCTTCAAGTATTTTTATAGTTTTATGTCTTAAGTTTAAATCTTTTATCCAGTGAGAGTCTATCTTAGTTAATGGTGAAAGGTGTGGGTCCAGTTTCAGTCTTCTACAGGTTGCCAGCCAGTTCACCCAGCACCATTTGTTAAATAGGGAATCTTTTCCCCACTGAATGTTTTTAATTGGCTTGTCAAAGATCAAATAATGGTAAGTAGCTGGATTCATCTCTTGGTTCTCTATTCTGTTCAGACATCTACTTCTCTGTTTTTGTGCCAATACCATGCTGTTTTGATCACTATCGATTTATAGTACAGTCTCAGGTCTGGTAGCGTGATTCCTCCTACTGTGTTTTTATTGCTGAGTAATGTTTTGGCTATTCGAGGTTTTTTCTGATTCCATATAAAATGAAGTATTCTTTTTTCAAGATCTTTAGAATATGACAATGGAGCTTTAATAGGAATTGCATTAAAATTATATATTGCTTTGGGTAGTATAGACATTTTAACAATGTTGATTCTTCCCAGCCATGAGCATGGTATGTTTTTCCATTTGTTAACATCTTCAGCTATTTCTTTTCTTAAAGTTTCATAGTTCTCTTTATAGAGATCTTTCACACCCTTTGTTAGGTAAATTCCCAAATATTTCATCTTCTTTGGCACTACTGTGAAAGGAATAGAGTCCTTGACTGTTTTTTCAGTTTGGTTATTGTTGGTATATAAAAAGGCTACAGATTTATGGGTGTTGATTTTGTAGCCTGAGACATTGCTGTATTCCTTGATGACCTCTAAAAGTTTTGTAGTAGAATCCCTAGTGTTTTCCAGATACATGATCATATCATCTTCTGACCCTATGTGAATACCCTTGATCGGCTTTTGTTCCCTAATTGCAATGGCTAAAATTTCCATTACAATGTTAAAGAGCAATGGAGACAATGGGCAACCTTGCCTGGTTCCCACTCTAAGTGAAAATGATTTCAATTTAACTCCATTCAATATGATATTGGTTGTGAGTTTGCTGTAGATGGCCTCTATCAGTTTAAGAAATGTCCCTTCTACACCAATTTTCTTAAGTGTTCTGATCATGAAGGGATGCTGGATATTATCAAAAGTTTTTTCTGCATCAATTGAATCATATGGTCCTTATTTTTTATTTTGTTTATGTGCTGAATTACATTTATAGATTTACATATATTGAACCAGCCTTGAGACCATGAGATGAACCCCACTTGGTCAAGGTGTATAATTTTTTTGATGTGTTGTTGGATTCTGTTTGTTAGGATCTTATTGAATATTTTAGCATCAATATTCATTAGTGATATTGGTCAATAATTTTCTTTTCTTGTTGGGTCTTTTCCTGGTTTGGGGATCAAGGCGATGTTTGCTTCATAGAATGTGTTGGGTAATATTCCTTCTTTTTCTATATTTTGGAAGAGGTTTAGTAATATAGGTACTAGTTCTTCTTTAAAGGTTTGGTAGAATTCTGACGTAAAGCCATCTGGTCCTGGGCTTTTCTTTTTAGGGAAATTTTGTATAGTTGATGCTATTTCAGAACTTGATATAGGCCTGTTCAACATTTCCACTTCATTCTGGCTAAGTCTTGGTAGGTGGCGTACTTCCAGGTATTGGTCGATTTCTTTTAGATTTTCATATTTCTGAGAGTAGAGTTTCTTGTAGTATTCGTTAAGGATTTTTCGAATTTCTGAGGGGTCTGTTGTTATTTCATTGTTACCATTTCTGATCTATGAAATTAGAGATTTTACTCTTTTTTTCCTGGTTAGGTTGGCCAAAGGTTTATCTATTTTATTGATCTTTTCAAAAAACCAACTTTTGGATTTATTGATCTGTTGTATAATTCTTTTGTTTTCAATTTCATTTAATTCTGCTCTGATTTTGGTTATTTCTTTTCTTCTGCTGGGTTTGGGGTTAGAGTGTTCTTTCTTCTCCAGTTGCTTGAGATGTCCTTCCTCTCTTTCTGTTTTGTTGAGGAAGGCTTGCAGTGCTATAAATTTCCCTCTTAGGACTGCCTTTGCAGTATCCTAGAGGTTCTGGTAATTCGTGTCTTGATTGTTGTTTTGTTCCAAAAATTTGGTGATTTCCTTCTTAATCTTGTCTATAACCCATCTATCCTTCAGCCTAAGGTTGTTTAGCTTCCATGTTTATGTATGGGTATGCAGGTTCCTGTCGTTATTGAGTTCAACTTTTATTCCATGATGGTCTGAGAAGATGCAAGGAATAATTTCTATTTTTTTTTTAATTTGCTGAGGTGATATTTGTGGCCTAGGATGTGGTGGATTTGGGAGTATGTTCCATAGACTGATGAGAAGAATGTGTATTCAATTTTGTTGGGATGAAATGTTCTGTAGATGTCTGTTAAGTCCATATGTTGAATGCTTAAGTTTAAATCTAAAATTCCTTTGCTTAGCTTCTTTTTGGAGGATCTATCCAGCACTGCTAAAGGGGTGTTAAAATCTCCAACTACTATGGAACTGGAGGAAATCAAGTTGCTCATGTCTGTTAGAGTTTCCCTTAAAAATTGAGGTGCGTTCTGGTTGGGTGCAGAAACATTAATAATTGAAATCTCATCATATTGAGTATTGCCTTTAACAAATATTAAGTGTCCATCCTTATCCTTCCTTATTTCAGTTGGTTTAAAGCCTATTGCATCTGTGAATAGGATTGCAATGCCTCCTTTTTTCTGCATT
This sequence comes from Nycticebus coucang, assembly GCF_027406575.1. Taxonomy (NCBI): domain Eukaryota; kingdom Metazoa; phylum Chordata; class Mammalia; order Primates; family Lorisidae; genus Nycticebus; species Nycticebus coucang. The sequence goes on from NC_069796.1 coordinate 85,988,598, forward strand.
CCATTTGCCTGGAGTATAGATGACCATCCCTTCACCTGGAGTCTAAATTTGTCTTTTAATGTAAGATGCGATTCTTGTATGCAGCAGATATCTGGCTTGAGTTTTTGTATCCAGTCAGCCAACCTGTACCTCTTTAGAGGATAATTTAAACCATTCACATTAATTGAGAATATTGATAAGCCTTTCGAGAGTCTGGTGGACATTTTTAATCCTTTTGTGACTGTGGAAGTTGGAATTTGATCAAAATTTTCTGGGTGGGTTTACTTTTGTGGTGGAGGATTACGCTGGTCTTTATGGAGGATAGGTCTGAGAATATCCTGGAGAGCTGGTTTAGTCATGGCAAATTTCTTCAACATGTCAATGTCATTGAAGTATTTAATTTCTCCATCATAAATGAAGCTCAGTTTAGCTGGGTACAGGATCCTGGGTTGAAAGTTATTTTGTTTTAGGAGATTAAAAGTCAATGACCATCCTCTTCTAGCTTGAAAGTTTTCAGCAGTAAGATGCAGTTATTCTAATATTTTTGCCCTTGTAGGTGGTGGTTTTCTTTTGTCTGGCTGCTTTCAGAATTCTCCTTCATATTAACTTTAGTGAAGTTGATTATGATGTGTCTGGGGGATGTCTTATTTGGATTAACTCGTGCTGGAGTTCTGAAACTGTCTGCTATCTGAATTTCAGAATCTCTCGGCTTGTCTGGAATGTTCTCCTTCATAATCTCATGGAGAAGAGACTCTGTGCCTTGTGAAGCCACTTCACCACTTTTGGGGATTTCTATTAGATGAATATTGGTTTTCTTCGAATTATCCCAGAGCTCTCTGAGAGAGTGATCTGTTTTTGCCCTCCATTTCTCTTCCTCTTTGAGAGTTTGAGAGCGTTCGAAAGCTTTGTCTTCAATGTCAGAAATCTTTTCTTCTGCTTGCTCCATTCTGTTACTGAGGGATTCTACTGTGTTTCTCAGATCTTTGAGGGCTGCAACTTCTTGTCTCAATGTGTCAAAATCTTTGGTCATTTGGTCTTTCAATTCATTGAATTCTTGTGATATCTTTTGGGTTACTGCTTGGAATTCTAATTTGATCTTATTTGCTATCCAGATTCTGAATTCGATTTCTGACATCTCAGCTATTTGTTTGTGCATGGGATCTTGTGCTGTGTCTGTCCCATTGGTCCTTGGGGGTGTTGATCTACTTTGACTATTCATATTGCCAGAGTTTTTTCTGTTGATTTCACCTCATGATTGTTTTTCACGGTTGCCTCTGGCCATCCTCAGAGTTGGGGAGGCTCCTCTCCAAGATTAGACCCTAGCGGGTTCACTCCATTGTTGCTAGATCTTTGTAGGGAGTGGCCCTGTGTAGTTCCTCTGGAGCTGCCCCAGCCAGGGAGTTCTGGTTGTGGAAGCAGCTCCGGAGTGTGACACACCCAGATTCAGCAACAGGCCAGGAGGTGGTGTGCATGGTTCTGGGAGTGCCTGGTGCCCAGCTCACGGCTTCTTCTAAGGTTAGGCTCATCAGCATCCTCCATCTTGTTTGCTCAGGCACGAGGTTTGAGGAGAGCCAGCCTGTTTGCCGTTGCTTATCACAGAATTCCTGAAGCTGGGTCATTTATAAAGAAGACAAATTTATTTCTCACAGTCATGGAGGCTGGGAAGCCTAGGGGCACATCTGGTTAAGAACCTCTGTGCTGGTGGGGACTCTACAGAGTCCTGAGGTGACACAGGGCATCATGTGATGAGGAGCTGAGCCACCCGTCCCTGTTTTGTGATGACCCATCAGTCCAGGAGTGAATAATCCATTTGTAAGGCAGAGCCTCATGACCCAATCACCTTGTAAAAGCCCCACGTTGGGATTAAATTTCAATGTGAATTTTGGAGGAGATAAATACTCACACCATGGCAGGGTGCTTATGAGGATGGGGTCCATGTTCCAGGGTTGCCATCCATACTCTGGAGTTGGAGGACTGCCACCCTGGTGGTTGAGAGCTCTGAGGCATGGGCTTAAACTTTGCACTCAAAGACCAGACTCCTGGGGCGCTCACACCAGCTCCATCTCCTGTGTGACTTTACTCAAGTTCTTCCACCTCTCTTTGCCTCCTAATGAAAGATGAAGTTAACAATATACTTCATAGGGCTATTGAAAAGATTAACCATGTTAACATATGTGCAGAGTGCTTCTTAGCATGAGCTATAGAGACAGCGGCCACCATCACTAAAGGGGATTCAAGGCGATCATCTTAGATACTGTCCCCAACAAAATCAGAATTTCTCCCGATTCACCTGTGGACATGCTGTGTAGACATCAGGCTTTATGTGCTCTGGAGGATGTGCTTTTTCTCTTGTGTGGCTGCCATTTGAAGTCGTGGTACAGGCAGTTGCTGTGTGAGGTGGGGCACCTGGATGAGGTGGGTGTGTGGACAAGGGAGGGGTTGTGAACTTGGGAATGTCCACTCGGTGTATATTATGAATGTGGGGAGTCATCAATGATCTCTGTAAGGTTCAGGTGAATTTTACTTCTGAAAAGACAAAGCTGTCTCCATCTCTAATTTACACTTCAGAGAGCTGCTCTGTCCGCTCAGCATTTTAGTGGCTGTTTTGCCCTCACTCTGGGGCCAGATGCTGTGGTGTTTCCTGCCATCCAGACAGCTCCCTGCACCTGGTGGCCCTGAAATGTCTTCCCAGCTCTCATTGGCTAATGGGGAAAAGCAAGCCAAATAAAGTGGCTGAACAGTGTGAAAATGGGCCTGTGAGGGAGGCTGAGGCAAGAGAATCGCTTAAGCCCAGGAGTTGGAGGTTGCTGTGAGCTGTGTGATGCCATGGCACTCTACCGAGGGCCATAAAGTAAAAAAAAAAAAAAAGAAAGAAAATGGGCCTGTGAGAGTGCAAGTTAGGGAAGTGTTCTGGAAAGCTCCCAAGAGGAGGTGGCATTTGGGATGAGACAGAGAAGTTCAGGGTAGCCTGGAGCAGGCCATGACAAGGTGCTTCAGGTGGAGGGGACAGCTCCAGCCAAGGCCTAGGCCTGAGACGGGTAGGATAGAGCGGCTATCCTACCTGTGTCCTCATGCAGCTCAGAAGGGCCCCTGGCCTTGGAGCTGACCTGAAGGTTGGTGGGAGAGGCCACCTCAGGCCTTCTTTCTCCTGATACCCAGGGGCCACTATGGGCCTGTTTTCACCATTAGGGAAGGTGGTAGTTGACAAGGAAAAGAAAAGTGAGGTGCTCGGAATGACCCCTAATAAGGGGAAAGTGGTCATTACCACTTCAAGTTCAGGTAGTAGCTATGAAACTTCTTCCCCAGTTAGGGAAAACAGCAACATAGGGATCTGGCATCCACATTTAGCCTCAGCCTTATCCTAAGGTCAGAAAATGGGCACGGCAAAGTGATATTGGACATAATTCTTAAGGGTGAATTTTTTTTTTTCTTTCTTCATGTAATAATAAGCCAAGCCAGGCATGGAATTTGTTTAGGTTATTTCAGTATTAATATTTCTAATCTACTTTAATGGATTTTGAGAGTTACACAAATTAGAAAATGTTAATTGAACACATTAAGCATTTTGAACAGAGATACAAAATGAAAATTATTAATCATTTTTCACTCCACTTCTGCAGTCCCTCCATCTGGGGAGGTAACATTGCCTCTTTCTCCTCTTGCTGGTGATACCCATGTGCCAGGGACCATTCTTCTCCTTTGGGGCCTGATAAGCCCAGGAGGGAGCTGGTGACACAAGTCTCCTGGTCTGGCAAATGCAGCTGAGCCCTCTGGGTCTGGGCTTCGTGCAGGGGCCTTTAGTCCCAACGGTTGCCGGGCCGTTCAGTGTGTAGCACACCTTCCAGTGTCCCCTGCGTACCTGTGCTGTACCCAGTTGAGTGGGCGTAGCTACCTTCAGTGGAAACACCTCTGCTGTGTGCTCTTTTGCAGGCAGGGGAGAAACACTATCACCCTTCCTGCGCACTATGTGTCAGGTGTGGCCAGATGTTCGCAGAAGGAGAAGAGATGTATCTTCAAGGTAAAAATAAAAACCTACTGTTTAGTCCCCTGGGGCAAGAAACTGTTGTGCACTGGGTCCATGGTGGTGGGGAGGGGGGGGCGCTGAGCAGGGGTTGGTTGGCTCACTGGTCACCCTGCCAGTTCAGGGGGGAGAGCCCAGGCTCTTGCGGAGAGGAGGCAGGGCTGGAGCACAAAGGGTGGCTTTGTCACCCTGCCTCGCTCACTGGGATGATATCAGTAAGCCTGAGATGGGCGAGAAGAGCGGAGGGGTGAATGAAAGATCAGCCAGCCCAGAAGTGGCGGCTACTTGGGTCCCCGCTGCAAAACTTAAACCAATAGAGTCTGTTATGTCTGCTGTCACTTGAGCATTCTTCTAGAAAGCCTCCCCAGCTCAGAGTCCAAGTTAAGAGTTTTAGATGTTTCCTGTCCCTGCTTTACCCACTCTGTTCACAAAGGTGGAAAGAGGCTATGGGGACGGGGAGGATGCTGGCAGCTGCCACAGCTGTCTTCCAGGAGCAAGGGGAGAGCATTGGGGTGGGGGTGGGGGGTCGGAGGAAAACGGCTGACTTTCTCACATATTTCGTAGGAAATCCCCCAAACCCACTCTGTGTTAAAAATAATAATAGTAATAAAGGAGAAGCGACCTGGGGGCTACCAGATCTGAAGGAAAAACAAGGCTTGAGAAAGGGGCACCACTCCCTTCCTTTCAGATTAACCCTTTTTAAGCTCATTGCTTCTCATTTTACAATTAAATTAGCAATCCAATAGCAGCATTCAGCCACTGCTCTTTCTTTACTATGTATGTGGCAACTAGCAGGCCAGGAGGGAGAGGAGAACGCTGTAGGAAAAGAAAAATGATTTTCTCACCACCTTTCATAGTCCTTAGTTTGGACAGCCCGACCTGTAGTGAAAGACAGATTAACAAAGAGAAAAATAAATGTGTATACTGAGGGTGAGAGGTAGTCCAGAGAGATAAGCACATTGCAAGAACAAACCTCAAAGAGGAAGCGGCCTCCTTCTCCCCTGCTCTGCCGAGACTGGGGCCCTAAGTCAGGGGTCTGCCGGCCTCCTCCTCCCCTGCTCTGCGGAGACTGGGGCCCTAAGTCAGAGATCTGCCAGGCTCCTTCTCCCCTTCTCTGCCGAGACTGGGGCCCTAAGTCAGGGGTCTGCCAGGCTCCTTCTCCCCTGCTCTGCGGAGACTGGGGCCCTAAGTCAGAGATCTGCCAGGCTCCTTCTCCCCTTCTCTGCCGAGACTGGGGCCCTAAGTCAGGGATCTGCTGGGCTCCTTCTCCCCTTCTCTGCCGAGACTGGGGCCCTAAGTCAGGGGTCTGCCAGGCTCCTTCTCCCCTGCTCTGCCAAGACTGGGGCCCTAAGTCAGGGGTCTGCCAGGCTCCTTCTCCCCTGTTCTGCCGAGACTGGGGCCCTAAGTCAGGGGTCTGCCGGCCTCCTTCTCCCCTGTTCTGCCGAGACTGGGGCCCTAAGTCAGGGGTCTGCCAGGCTCCTTCTCCCCTGCTCTGCCGAGACTGGGGCCCTAAGTCAGGGGTCTGCCAGGCTCCTTCTCCCCTGCTCTGCCGAGACTGGGGCCCTAAGTCAGGGGTCTGCCAGGCTCCTTCTCCCCTGCCCCCTAAGTCAGGGATCTGCTGGGCTCCTTCTCCCCTGCCAGGGGTCAGCGTCCTTCTCCCCGCTGTGAAGAAGGAGCTGTCCTTCAGAGATTCCAGTTTCCCCCTGGAAGGGTCACTTCGACTCTGTTTTCAAAGCTTTCCTGAGTCTGCTGTTTCCTCAAATAATTCATTCAAAATAATCCTTACGCCAGGGAGGCATGTTTGGGGCGCCATGCTCTGGCCTCCTATTTGTGTTAAGGGGGCATGTTCTGACCCCATCCCTCTCTCTCTCCATGTGAGCACGGAGAGTTACACTCTGCTTTGTCACACAACAATTTCTTCGCCTGGTGCTTACCCGTCTCCCGAGCCCTCCCTGGTAAAGAAGATTATCCTGACACTTGTTCAAAACAGTAAGGGAGACAGTTTGGGACTGTTGCAGCAGAAGTCAGGAGAGAGATGGGGCTTAATTCCGAATACCATAGGAAGAGTGGGGCGCTATCTCCAAGGGGCAGAAGAGATAGCAACACAGGGAACCACCTGCAGATGGTGGGACTCCTGCTGAAGTCAGGCCCAGGACTTAGGCTTGAAAGGTGGGGGTGGTCAAGAATCTGCTCAACTGACTTAGTGGGAGTCTTGTTGCATCTGGGCTAGGCAGGACTAAGACCATAGTGGGGGGATGGCTCAGACCAAGGCCAAGATCAAGGTGCAGTTGAGAAGAGCTCTCAGGAGGGCCTGACTGGAGGGCCCCACCCCAGGGCCGGTGGGGGTGGGATAGCTGTTAATGTACTGAAGGCATCCCCAGGACCCAGCCGAGGACGGCTCTGGCAGCAAGACTTCTCTGTAGCCACTTCTTCCTTTTGAAGATTTCTGTCTCCAGTGAGGCCAGAGGCAGACTGGGGTAGGCTGGGCCCGTGGCAAGACAGCCACTGTTGTGGCATCTGCCAAGCGTGCCTCCTGCAGGTGCTAGATGACCTCATGTGGCTGTCCTCTGGGGGCTATGTGTCAGACAGGGCTCCCTTTCTGAAGCTGAGCCCGTGGGTGACGTCAGATTGGATGGCCTCATCCCAGTGTCACCCTTGTTCCTTGAGTCTGCCTGAGAGCCTGTGAAGGGGTCCTTTGGGCCACTCCACAGCACTGGAGTACTGGGGCAGGGGTGCTGGGCCCCACAGTGTCAGCACCATTGTGCTCTCAGATGACAGCCCTACTGAGCCCATGCAAAATGGCATGGGGGCAGCTGCCTGGGATAGGAGCTTGTGTCCAGAGTAGCCTGGTCTTAGGAACAAAGGCGCTTTTCATTTCTAAAGTGGGACCTGCTGGGACGGTCTGTGGGGTATTGCAGCCAGACCCATCCCCCTCCAGGCCTTGAAGTTCCCAGTCTGTCAGCCCGGGGTGGTGACTGTCAAGCTCTGCTCTATGAAGTGGCCTCTATGGGGCCCCTGCCCCACCTGCTCATCCCACCCAAGGCCCCCTGCCTGGCCTGCCTGGGCGTCATTGGGGCCCATGCAGATATTACTGACAGGTGCAGTGTCTGCATAGGAGCCCTGCAAAGCATGGGTGCAGGCACTTCCCAGGGCCTCAGCTCCACCCCACCCCCAGCACAGGCTCCTTCCCACAGCATTCAGGAGGGGCATGGGTGGGTTCTGACTGTCTGGAGCCCAGATTAAAATGACCCTGGATAGTACTTTTTCCCACTGAGCTGACAAAGAAAAAGTCATGATATTCTGTGTTTGTGAGAACTCAAGCAAACAGCTCCCTTACCCAGCTGGTGGGGGTGAAAATGGGAATTGCCGGAACTCTCGAGAGCCTGAACTTGTCCTTGCCCTTTGAGCCAAGACTCCATTTCTGGGAAGAATGTGGCAGCTGTGGACATGGAGCCCTGCGGTGCTGCTGACAAGTAAATAAGGGAGATCAGTAGAGATAAATTCACATCCATCCACATGATGGAATGTTAAGCAGCTTTTAAAGTTGCATTTTTTGATATTTAATTATGTGAGGAAACGATGAAGGGATGTTTAAGCTGTGTATGTGCACATGGGTCGCATTCCATTTAGAATGCCCATGTATACCGGAAGGCGGCCTGCAAGGAGTGGGTGAGAGATTACAGATGGCTTCAATTTTCTTATTGATACTTTCTTAGTAATTTTCTGTAATTTTTAATAAGGGACATCTATTACCTTTATAATCATAAAAAAATTAGAAAATCATGTTTCATACGCACTCCAACGCACACACACGTAAGCTTCAGTCACAGCGTCTCAGAGCTCTGTACAGACACAGCTCTGCTCCCAGGGAGGAGTGGTGATCAAACCCATATGACCTGGAAGGCTTTGCAAGCAGGGAATGGAATGAGTTCCTGATTCTGCACATGCCTATCAGCCCCTGCTGTGTGCCTGGCCTGTGGGGCTCGTTTGGGGCTGTGCGAGTGGGTTGGGAGTGGCAGGTAAGAGGATGAACCCAGACACCCAGTCCTGGTGGCAGCAGGTGTGTGGTCTCAGGGAGCGATGGGTCCAGCTGAGCTTCAGAGGCACTTAAGAGGAGAAGCGGGTGCTCCAGGTCCTGAAGGACTGGGAGGTGGGCAGGGGAGCTGCCGTCCATCCAGCCTCCCTGCGTGAAAATGGTCATGTGATGCAGCTACATTTGCACGCAGTTCCCCACCCACTTTTCCAATACATCATTACTGGTTTCATTAAATTCACCCAGTGACCTGATGAGGCAGGATTATTATTAGCTCCCTTATTAGGTGATCAAAAGCAAAGACTCAGGGCAGGTTGATGTTGAAGCAGATGAGTGGAATGCCAGGGATGGAGGGGTACTTGGTCCCTGGTGACCTTTTTATGTTGAGGATAGTGGCTGTTGACGTGGGTGACTGGGCACAGCTGATAGGTGAAGAAACTGAGGCCTCAGAGATAGTGAATTAGTGACAGGGTTGGGCTAACATTGGACCCTCATGCCCAATTCCCACCCTACACCCTAAGGAGTAGGCCAGCTTCCCACCAGAGCTCCTCCTCTCAGCTGGGAGCCCCACCCTCAAAGTCCTCCCCAAGGCTGGTCCCCACTCCAGCTTCATCCCAGCTGTGCCCAAAGGTGGTCCCAGCCAGTGCCTCCATGCTGAGCCTACCTTGGTGGGCTCCTGCCCAGGGAGCCTTTTCTCTCTTCCCCTCCCTCTGAGCTTGAGGCCAGCTCACACACACCCTCTTCTGAGAAGCATCCTCTGGCTGCCCTGGGCTGGGTAAGATGCCTGTTCCCCACTCCCAGCAGGTTCCTCAGGACCCTGTGCCTCTTCCTCTGGGAGCAGTTAGCACACAGTGGCACATTTGCCCATTTATTTCTTGCCAACACCAGGCTGTGAGTCCGCTGGGGTAGGCATCGTGATCTGGGTGACCATTGCCCAGTGCCACCCTGGCATGCAGAGGTCCTCAGGGACCGCTCGGAGGGTGGCATTCAAGTGAGTGGCCCTGCATGGACTGGCCCCCTTCTCTGACTCTCTGCACAGGCCCCTCTGTCATGGGAAGTCACTGTAATCCCTTCCCTTTTGGGAATTTGTCAACAGGTTCTTCCATCTGGCATCCGGCCTGCCGAGAAGCCGCCAGAACTGAAGACAAAAACAAGGTTAGTGGAATGTACTAGTTTCTCTGAGGTATCGTTCAGGGTTCATGTGTCATCTTTATGCAATTAAGAGGACACTGGCCAGCTTCTGCAGGCTTATCGGCCAGCTGCATGGGCTGCAGGATGGGGGCAGCAAGGCTTAGAAGGTGGGGAGGGGTACACAGGCGGACAGAGGAGCAATAACGCAGGTAGAACAGAATACCACAGACTGGGTAATTTATTTTTAGAAAGAAGTTTATTTGGCTCATTGTTCTGCAGCTGGAGAAGTCCTATCTGCAGTGCTGGCATTTGGTGAGGGCCACCCCATGGCAGACAAGTGGCAGGCAGGTGGGTCAGAGGGTGTCACAGCAAAGCAAGACAGAGAGGGAAAGAGGGCTGAGCTCCCTCGATGACCAACCTGCTCCTGCAATAATAGCATCGATCCAGTCATGAGGGGGCGTCCTCGCATGGCACCATTACTTTGCAAAGGTCCCACCTCCTAAGTTCCCACTGCCATGAAGACCACCACGTTTCCAACACGTGAGCTGTGTGGGGGACACATTCAAACCATAGCAAAGGGACATTTAGGATCCTCCGTGCACACCTCCCGTGCCAGCTATTTTTGTCTTCCTATGTCATGGAGCCCCTACCCCATCAGATCATGCCAGATACCCCCAATGAGGTCCACTCTTTGTTCCAGAATCCCCCCCCTGCTGGCTGGAGTCCTGGCACGTGGCAGAGAGTTGGTGTTTGTTAAATGAAGGAAGGAACTGAATTTAGCAGGTGAATGCAGCCCAGGGGAGGGAACCACAGGCCTACAGGGGAGTGGCACGTCAGGCAGGAGGGCCTCCCTTTACCAGGCGCCTGTGTGCAGGCCCTCACCGCCAGCCCCAGGCCACAGGGCTTGGGGCAGAGGGCAGGGCCCCATCTGGCTCAAGATCTCATGGTCTGTGGCCCACGGGCATCCTTACAGCCCAGGTCAGGCCACATCCTGGTTCATCCCCAGGATTGAAGTGACCCCTGACCTCTTGCTTCCTCCCCCACTGGGTCCCTAGGCCCCATTCAGGCCACTGAATAGCTACGTGGAGGGTCCGGGGTGATGCAGACATTCTGTAGCCGCAGCGTGGGCTCCTGTTTGAGAAGTTGCGACACAGCACTGGAACCAGCAGAGCACAAAGTGCTCTGTTCGAGTGTCTGACAGGGTCTGGACGGAATTCAGGTCCAGGATTTTCTGAGCTAAGCTGTGTGACCCTGGCATCAGGAACCCTGGGAGGGTGGCTCCTTCACTGACCAGTGTGCCCCGGCCACTTAAGACACCAAGCTGCAGGTGGGGGTGAGGGTGAAGGAAAAGTCCCAGGGCAGCTGCAGGAGGAGTCGGGCAGGGAACAGGCAGGACCACGGTGGGAGCCCGGAAGCAGAGGCCTGGGCAGAGGCTGCTCCACGACTCCCCGACACTCTCGGTAGCTCTGCATCCGGCTGCCTCCCTCAGCTGCAGAATAGTGAAACCTGCTCGTGGTTTGCACAGCTGGGAGGGCAGTAAGTTGTAGCACACTGTCAATTCTTTTGTCCTCAGGAGTGGCTGCTGGGGTCCACAGGTCATTCTCCCAACCGTCCCCTGCCCATGCCCCAGTGACAAGCAGGGTGGCCTTCTTGCCCTCAGTGAGCCGTGGCCTGAGACTCTGAAGAGGCCTGGGGTCCTGAGCGTTGTCTGGACAGAGGCCTGTTGAAGGGGCCTGAGTCGGGGTCTGGCTGTCAAATCGCGCTCCTGGCACTTGCACACACATGAGGAAACCCCCTGTCTCCTGAAACTGACGGGATGGAAGAGGAAACCCACAGGCCACATTTGGGTCCCCTCAAAGACAGGTTAGCGTGTCCTGCTCCAGCTGCAGCACTGGTTCTGGGGCCTGCAGGAGGCCAGGCACTGGTGGCCTGGTGGCAGCAGCTCCACCCTCAGCATTGATGCCAGCTGTGCTGACTTCCGGCTCACTGGCCCAGGGGTGGGGGGAGGCCCTCTGCACAGCCAGATGTTGCCAAGACAGGGAAGAAAGGGGGTCCTTGTCCTCATGGGCATGGGTAGGGAGTTAACTTCCTGGGCTCTGTTGTTCACAGATGCTTTTGAAACAATTATTTTAAAAAGAGAACTAGTTGGCTTTGGTCAGGAAATGGGGCAGAGGCTGTGCACCCTGAAGACAGCTGCCCACCTTGCGGGCAGCTGCGGCCAGCTCCCATGGGCTATCAGCCCCTGAGGAAGGCAGCAGGAAGTGGCAGCAGCATTATTAATGCTGAAACTGCCACCACATTACCAATAATCAAGAGGAGAAATGCCACACTGTCTGGCGCGTGCTCAGCAATTGGGTAACAGAGACCCTCTTCAGGGCTTCGGGACCTTCAGAGGAGCCAGCTCCACCCCTGCCTCAGGGTTGCTGTCCAGAAAGAAAGGCCAGTGCCTACACCCCAGATTCATGCAAGGACGTGGGGAGGAGGACGGGTGGTGCACTGGTCTCCATGGCCTGGAAGGTGTTCCCGACAGCAAGGCTGCCCCACCCCCTCAGGATGGGAGCGCCCCAGGACAAGTACTGCCTGTGAGATGTCCCTGGACATCTGCCAAGGGTGTGGTTCTAACTGCCCTGTCCCAAGTTTGTCCTTGGGCATTTGATTGTATGGTCATTCAGCCCACAGCTGCTAAGCACTACTGTGTGTGTTCTGAAGCCGGGTGCCTGGGACCCAGAGCAGCGCCCTGTCTGGCAGGGGAAAAAGCTGTGGACAGCAGCCTCTGAGATACAGGGTACTGGGCTGTCAGCCACGGAGGGCAGGGCCCAGCTGGACTGGGGATCACAGCCAGTGCCCTGGAGCTATGACTTGCAGCCCAGCCCAGTTCTGGCCCTGAGTCCTGTGTTTGAGAGTGATGGGTTTCAGGGCCATGAGGTGGAGAGGTGGCCATGCATGTGCTTGCTGGGTAGCCAGAGATGAGCCCCAGGAATGATGACGGTGGCCTCAGGGACTGGCTCTCAGCCTAGCTAGGGGCTGGGTGACTTTGGGGCAGGGATCCTGGGCTGGCCAGCTGGTCCTTTAGGCTGGTCCTCCCTCATGATGCCTCCTGCTCCTTCTGAGTGAGTCCTCCCCGTTTACAGAGGCCAGAGCTGGTGGTCAATGTGGGTGTGAGGCTGGGAGGAAACAGCCTTGTCAAGACTGCCCAGGAGGCCAAAAGCAAGGCCATTTCAGGTGAATGTGACCAGGAATGTCCTACCAGAATTCTCAGCAGCAGCCAAGGGTTGTAGAACAAGCTTTGGCCTCAGAGTCCAGCTCCGCCTCTTCCCAGCTGTGTGACCTTGGGCAACTCACTAGCCCTCTCTGAGCCTCAGCTCCTGGACTTCAACATGGAGTTGAGAGGGGTCTACCTTAATGGGAATCAGGCGTCCCTGTCCCTGTTGTAGGATGGCTGCATCCCTGGGGAGAAGCTGGAGAAGCCAGTGAGCTGGGTGAGCTCCCAGCGCTCCTGCCTCTGTGGGTCTGACTGAGGCACTCTTGTTTGGGACCCAGGGAGAAAACGAGGATATGGACTTTCATTGCAAAGCTCCTTTGGGCAAATTGGAGTCAGGGTAGAGAGAAAGTCAGAAAAAGCTCCAGCCTCTCGTGCTGAGGAAAATGCCCTCCTTCTGCTCGTTGAGCTTGGGGCAGCTCTTCCTCCTCCTCCTCCTCACAGAGCTGGGACCTGAGCCCGGGGAGGGCAGTGGCAGCGCACCAGCCTCTCATTCAGACCTGCCTCAAACACACTTCAAGCAAACCAGCCTCCGGGGCCCATGCTGAAACCCACTTGAGCTCCCTTCCTCCTAAGCATAACCACCCATCTGTGCCAGGGTTCACTGGGAGTTTGTAATATATTTCTGGGAGACATTCTTGTAAATGCTCTTGGTGCCCTCAGCTTAGGAGAACATGGAACATTTTGCTTAAAACCCCCAATGTGATTCTGCTTTGCAGAAAAGGAAGGGCATTCTTTGTCAAGGTTGTGTCGTAAGCCCAACTTGAGCTGAAATAGTAGTCACGAGAATTGTTCAGTGCTAAGCACCTCATCTCTAATCTAGCCCTCAGAAACAAAAAGCCACTTTCAGGGAGGTACTTCCATTTTACGGAGAAGGCAGCTGAAACTCAAAGAGTATTTTTAATGTACAAAATTTAGGCATGATCATTTTTGGCCTATAAAACATGTGACCTTGCCCCAGGGACAGCAGTACATGTCTTAGAGTCACCCACCTTCTTTGCAGATGGCATGTGGTGTGATGCTGTCTGGGGTGTGCTCAGGGGCTCGCCTTGACTGGCTTTCAGAAGCCCCATTCCAGGGGACAGACAAATCTTTGAGTCAGTGCCTGACTGTCATGCTGAGGGAGGCCAGGCAGGCCTCAAGGGGGAGGAGGAGGAGGAGACAGCAGCCACGCCTGGTCCTAAAGGAGGAGTGGGAGATGCCAGGCGTGGAGAGGGGCTGGGCCGAGCTGAGCCAGAGGGACTGCAGAGCTGGAGGCCTGAACATCATGCCCCTCCCTCTTCTCTTTCCTTTCTAGAAGCAGAACAAAATCTTCAATCACATTTGCCGGGGTGCCACCCCAAATGCCTTGCTGGTTTGTCCCACTCTCTTCCCTGTGGCCCCGTGACTGATCCTGGCCCTGCCCCCATCTCCTCTGGTGGCCTGCTGGGTGTAGGAACCAGCTGTCACCTGCAGGAGGTGGACGGAGTGGGCTCGAGCTGTGCAGCCTGTGTTAGCCTGTGGGGGCTGCACAGCAAGGTCCCACAGCTTGATGGCTCACACAATAGAAATGTGTCTTTTCAGGGTTCAGGAAGCTAAAAGTCCAAGGTCAAGGCTGATAGATGTGTGTCTTGTCCCTGTGACATCACGTGTTGTCCCTATGTGTGTATCTGTGTCCCAGTCTCCTCTTTCTATAAGGACACAAGGCATATTGAACTAGAGCGACCCCTGGTGACCCCATTTTACCTTAGTTACCTCCTTATAGTCACATTCTGAAGTCCCAGGGGTCAGGACATCAACACGAGGGTCTTGGGGGACACATGGCACCTCTTGAGGTTGCAATGGGTATGGACCACTGACCTGGGCTGGACAGGATTACTGGGGGCCTGGAAGGGGGCCTGCTTAGGAAAGGAGAGGAGGCAGAAGCCGCAGGGTGCATCAGCAGGTTGGGGAGCCAAGGAGAAGGATGCAGCAGAGGGCATGAAGGCCGGGTTCTTGGCTCCTGAGAGGCTGGGCGGCCCTATGGAATGGGTACCTTTTAGACAGGGCAGCAGGAGGCGTCGGAAGTCCAGGCCGGTCGTGTGGTGCCATTGAGGGGCAGACCAGGAGAGGGGGTGTGAAGCCGTCAAGTCGACAGGAGACACAGGGGAGCACGTCCACCAGGGAGGGGCCTGGTATGAGAAGTCAGCAAAACGGTCAACCCAGGGAACACAGCAGGCCTGGGAGGGAGAGGGGGCCAGGCGTGTCCCAGATGGCAGTGGGCACCTGAGGGGAGCACAAGCAGGTGGCAGGTGTGATGGCAGCAAGGAGGCTGGGACGAGACCACAGGTGCGATGGTGAGAATGGTTGGTGGGGGAGCTCAGCAGGTGCTCCCGGTGCTGAGAAGGGCAGGGCTTTGGGGTCAGGCTGGAGATGGTCCTAAAGAGTGGAGACAGGAACAGGACTGATTCCCAAGACCCGGGGCTGGTGGATGACACCGCAGCACACGCTCCTAGGTGGGCAGTGACACCTCTGAGCTGTTGGAGTGTGCCCAGCTCACTCTCACCCTCAGAGGAACAGGCCATTCCCAGGATGTGATGCTGGCGGCTTCCAGGGGGGCTGCCAGCCAGCACAGCACCTTGCTGTTTCTCTCACCTGTGACCACCGGGTCCTGTGTTGTCACAGCTTTCCAGCCGTCCCTTCTGGCCTATGCATTTGTTCTGAGAATTCCTTCAACCCTCAACTAAAAAGAGCAGCCTCTCGAGTACGTCTGTTGGGGTGTGAACCCGACTCTCCGCCTTCATCGCCTTCTCTCCCCTCCGTTTTTAGGAAACCAGAACTTCCTCAGAGAGCATCATTTCTGTACCTGCTTCCAGCACCTCAGGGTCTCCGAGCCGCGTGATTTATGTAAGTTGTGCCTTTTTATGGAAAGCGGGCAGGGCAGGAGGGTGGGGAGGCAAGAGGGGACCTGGTGCCATTGCAGAGCTGGCCCTGGAAACTGGACAGTCTCCTGAGAAGTGTCATCATGGGGCACCTGCTGTGGGGCCAGCGCAGCTTTTCTGAGGCTGACGGAAAACCTAAAACATGGACATATTTGTTTGACGTGGCAATTCCCCTGGGAACTCATCCCCAATTAACTGGTGACCAGAGCACGAAGTGGTGTGTACACAGCTGTTGTTTATAATGGTGCAAAAACGTCACCTTCCCAGCCGATAGAGAGCTTGCCGGGCACCCAGGAGGGACATGCCAGCTTGGTGGACATCAGCACAGAGCTGTGTATATTAATGGGCAAAGCATTCCCCATGTGTTCCCAGCAGAAGCGTGTTAAGGATGCCGTAAGTGATGTGGTCCCATTTTCTTCAGAGTGTGTGTGTGTCTACACCCACATGCATATGCACATACAAGTATAAACATGATTAGAAACAATTTTAACACATTGTTAACAATGATTTCTCCTAGGTGGCAAGATTAGAAATGGGAGATGATTATTATTATTACTATTTGCTGACGTTGCTATGCCAATACCAAAATTCCTTATCTAGCCGAGACCCCCAAAGTGAGCAGTGATGGGACGGAGGCCAGGACCTCAGGCATCTGTGCCACAATGGGGATTGGTTCAATCTTTTCTTTTTTTGAGACAGAGTCTCTGTTGCCCCCGGGTAGAGTGCCTTGGTGTCATAGCTCACAGCAACCTCAAACTCTTGGGCTCAGTCTCCCAAATAGCTGGGACTACAGGCATCTGCCACAACACTTGGCTTGTTTTTCTATTTTAGTAGGCATGGGATCTTGCTCTTGCTCAGGCTGGTCTCAAATTCCTGAGCTCAGGCAATCCACTGGCCTCGGCCTCCCAGAGTGCTAGGATTACAGGCGTGAGCCACTGCGCCCAGCTGGGTTCCATTTTTTGAATGCTACTGCTCCAGTCTTAATCTCTCAGGATAGTTGGGTCATTCCTGACGTTGATCCTGACGGCCCTGACAGTAAGGGCACAAGTCCTTAGGTAAGGTGACACATTGCTAGCCCAGAGCATAAAGGGCGCTATGGTACTTTGGAGTGTGCACTTTGAGGCTCAGACAGGTAGCTGGAGTCCCCAGGTTTGCTGTGTGCCTTGGGCAAGGCGTTGCCCCACCTGCAACTCTAGAAGCTCATCTGTGAGCTGTGGAGAGCACAGCACAGCTGTCGAGGTGCTGCCTTTGAGGCTCTGAGCACAGCCCCGGCCCAGGGGAGGAGCTTAGGAAATACTTGCTGCTGTCATGTGGTTGCCACCTGTGATTGCCTGCCGGGGCTTTCAGAACAAAGTATCACAGACTGGGCAGCTTCGACAATGGAAATGTATTGCCTCAAAGTTTCAGAACCTAGGTATCCCAGATCACCGTGTAGGCCAGGCAGGTTTCTCCGGGGCCTCTCTCCTGGACTTGCAGACGGCCACCTTCCCCCCCCCCGTGTCCTCATGTGGTCGTCCCTCTGTGCACGGCCATGTCCTAATCTCCTCTTCTTATGAGGACACCAGACAGCTTGGCTTAGGGCCCTCCTAATGACCTTACGTTAACTTAATGACCTCTTTAAAGTTCCTATCTCCAAACACTGTCACACTCTGATTTTCTAGGGATTAGGACTTTATAAGCATAGGAATTTGTGGAGGGGGCATAGTTCAGCCCATAATACCATCACCATCATCATAAATAATAATAATTATGATTATTATTGTTTCAATGAGGTAATGTTTGTGTAGGGTGGAACGGTGTGATACCTTTCCTCACCCATTGCGCGAGTTATGGCCAACACTCCTGTAACAAAAGACAGGTTAGCAAGAAAAGAGCAGAATAAACTTATTTAATGACAATTAAATAGAGGAGAGACGAGAGGGCAGGAGAAGGCGAGAGACTTCTAACCTCCCGGTGGCCTTTCCTTCAAAACCCTCAGCCTGCTTATTCAGTTGTTTTCTGAGCTCTGCGTTTGCAAAGCACTTAGCACAGGCCCTGGTGTGGGGTAGGCACACAACAGGTGGCAGCTGTCGATGTCGACTGCATGGCACATAGTAACTGCTCATTGAATGTGAGCTTGTGTGTGTGTGTGTGTGTGTGTGTGTGTGTGTGTGTGTGTGTGGTTTTTGGCCAGGGCTGGGTTTGAACCTGCCACCTCCGGCATATGGGACAGGCACCCTACTCCTTGAGCCATATGTGAGCTTTTTAAAAAAACAAATTGGCATCTGCCAAGGGCTTAGGAACTGCAGTGATCCTGTGGCCATGAGATAGGAAGTGTCAAAGTGGGGCTTTGAACCCCGGTCTCTGTGACCCCAAAGATTGGGTTTTCTCCAGGGGACCCTACTGCCCAGTGCTGAAAACAGAGGGCCCTTTCTTCTTGCGTCAGATAGTTATGAGCACAGCCAAGAACAAAGCCCCAGGCTGGGACCTGGGGACCCAGTTGTGGTCAGGTCAGGTGGTGTCCCTTTTCTCAGGGGTCTTCTGGCCCACGGGAGGGATGGGTCAGATGCTATGCACAGCTTTCAGGTGGGATGTGTGCCCAGGAGCAGGATACTGGTAAATGAGAAACTTCTGCACCAACCGAGTGTGTAGCTGTGCAGGGCTAGGCACACTGCGGCCTCAGGAGGGGCCTGCTCCACGCTGCCCTCAGAGGCCGCGCCTTGTTCATGCCGGTATCGGGCAAAATGTGCATGCAGTAGGAGCTCAATAGATTATGGACTTTTGAAATAATCTGTTTTGCTGCCTTTTTTTAAATCACAAAAGCAGTCTGCATTTTTTTCTTTGAAAAAATCGTGATCAGCACAAAGGATAAAATTAATACTATTTATTATCCTGCCAGCCAGAGCGCCGGCCACTGATGTTATGGAGTGCAGTCTTTGGGTCTCTTTTCTCTGTATGTGTGTGTGTATGTAATTTTTTTAACACCATGAGGTGATTTTGAACATATTAGTTTGTAAACGTTTTTTCACCATGCACACTATAAAAGCAGCATTATAACATTATATATTATTATTGACTGGATTCTATTGTAATCATAACATCACATATGGCCATATTATTATTTATTGTGTTGGATGGAATATGGGAGGGAAAAAAGCAGAGAGAAAACACTGGTGCATTTCCCTCCACACCCCGGTGGCCTTCTGCCAATTAGAAAGCTTAGCCTATTGTCACGGCAACTACCCAAGGACTTGGCATGGGAGGAAATAGATCTACAAGGCCACTTAGCAGGGGTGGAGGTGGGGGCGTGAAGGCTGGTGGCATCCCTGCATGCTGTTTGTCAGGGGCTGGGCTGAGAAAGCTGGCTGGACAGGCAAAGCTGCTGGTCATCACTCCTGAGAGGGGATGGAAGTGGGAAAGGGAGGGTGTGGCCTCCACTGTGACCTGTGAAATGTCACTCTAGGCATCTCACTCACAGAAGGAAGGCCCAGAGAGCTTACCCAGCGTCTGCAAATGCTTGGTTGACTTTCCTTCAATTGACAAGTCTGCCATGAAGTTCAAAGTTAGAGAGAGGAACTCAGTGATGATTTGTGGCCCTGTGGGTCCATCAGTGTTGGGGGATGACAGATAGGTCTACAAAGAAAAGCATCTTTGCTTAAAGGAAAGAAATTTAACCAAGACGAGGAGGAGGCTCCAGGGAAAGCACTCTAGAGGAGAGGATCCTCAGCTGAGCCTGGAAGGGTTGGAGGATGAGCCAGGGAAGGAGGGCTTGGAATAGCACATCCCAGAGAGGGGACTGCATGTGCAAAGTCCTCAGGCTCTGAGTGATTGGGATCTGTAGGCAAGTGGCAGTGATAAGCAGTTAAACAAGGACCAGATCATGCAAGGGCCTAAGTTAGGATTCCCCTGAAGGCAGAGGGAAGCAGCTAAAAGATTCCAACAAGAGATAGATCATCATGGTTCTAAATGGCAGGCTCAGAATTTGATCTTAGGTCTTGAACCCTGCCTGGGTCTCCAAAAGGGCAGCCAGGGCTCCTATTCACAAAAGGTTCAATGTTTCAAGGGAGCCCTGAAGCCTGGTGGTCAGGGAAAGCTTCCTGGAGGAGGTGGACTTGGGCTGTGAGACCCTGGAGAATACAGGAAAACAAGCGGAGGCTAAGCCTGGCACATTGGGGGCACTGGGAGGAGACACCACAGGGTGAACAATCTGGGAATGTGAAGGCTATGTCTGGGGCCTTAGTGAGGACTTGCATTGTCCAGCCAAGGAGGGCGTCTCTGGAAGGTTTCGGCTGGGGAGCTGTGTGCTACAGCAGGAGTGAGAGACATTCTATAGGCAGCGGGACCTGAATCAAGGAGCGGGATGGTGACAGCATGGCTGCTCGAGTCAGCCTGGGCACCTCCTGCCTACACCTCCCTGGCTGTGTGACCCTGGGCAAGTTA
Organism: Nycticebus coucang; assembly: GCF_027406575.1. Taxonomy (NCBI): domain Eukaryota; kingdom Metazoa; phylum Chordata; class Mammalia; order Primates; family Lorisidae; genus Nycticebus; species Nycticebus coucang. Next base: position 86,008,340 of record NC_069796.1, read on the forward strand.
CTCAGCTCCTCTGGGCTCTGGTTTCCACATCTGTAGAAAGGAGTTACTGCGGGTGTTCCCTTCATGGGCTCATTGTGGTGATTTGTGAGCAAATGAAGGGCATAGATTAGCACTTATCTCAGGGTCAAGAGCTCACAGTGGCAGCTGCTGGAGGCCTGCAGGGGCTGATGCAGAATCTAGATGTAGGCAACACAGCCACCAGGGGCTGGAAAATGCCCCAGGGACAGGCGGGCCAACGGAGCATGTGATGAGGGGGGTAACATGGGGAAGGACCACAGAGCAGCGCAGAGCTCGCCCGCCAGGTGGACCTCCCCTGAGCAGCGCAGGGGCTCTTCCCACCTGCCTTCGCCCAGCAAGTGCGAATGAGCGCCCTCTGTGGGCCAGAGGGCGAGAGACAGACGCGGTCCTGGGCCCACTCAGGTGGTGAACCCGCCAGCCTGTCAAATGTCTGACACTTTGCCCAGTGGGTATGAACTTGTGAGTGCTCAGAAATGCTGTGAGCGTGTGTATGCAAACCTGTAACCTTGAGGAAGCCTCAGTGAAGTGGACAGGACACCACAGGACAGCTGTGGTGTCAAAGAGGTGAGTTCTGTGACAGCAGGGAGACTCATCCACAGCCTGAAAACGTCTGTATGCATCTTCATATACACACCCACACCCCACACACGCACACAGAGTCCCTGGGCACCTGCTCACTGGGCAGGCTCAGGTGCTGTGTGTGCCAGGGAGGAAGTGTGCTGCGACTATGTGTGAGCACCTGTGTCACTACATGGGTGTGTGCTGAAGCCTGAGCATGGGTGTGCGTGTGTATGCTGGTGTGGGGGGACCAATGGTGTGTCAGGTGTCACTGTCTGTGTCCCCACAGCGTGAGACAGGCACGTTCTTTGTGCAAGTGTATATGTGTGTACAGATGGTACACGTGTGTGTTCCTATACATGTATGTGCATGTGTGTGCAAGTGTGTACACCTCACTCTGTATCCATGAGTTTCACATCCATGGATTGATGGATTCAACCAATCTCAGATTGAAAATATGCTGGAAAAAAAGCAATAAAAAATATGAATAAAATAATACAGTATATCAATATTTATCTTTACACTATTAGTTAGTGTCAGTCCTCTAGAGCCACGGTTCTCAACCTGTGGGTCACGACCCCTTTTTAACAATGAAAATACATTGCGGCATTAGGAAGGTTGAAAACCTTCCTAAAGCTCTTCCTAAAGCTCTAGAGCAGAGGTTCTCAACCTTCCTAATGCCGCAATATATTTTCACTGTTAAAAAGGGGTCGTGACCCACAGGTTGAGAACCGCTGCTCTAGGGAGTGTTTAAACTATATGGGAGGTTACATGCCCACACGTTACACCACTTTGTGTCAGGGACCTGAGTACCCACGGATTATGATATCTGGGGGAGTCCTGGGACAGAACCCCCGCAAATACTGAAGGACAGTTAATCCACATGTGTGTGCATGTATGGGTCTCTGCACTATACGAAGATGTACGGACATGTGCCTGTACGTGGGTATGAGTCCCACTGTCTTCCGTCACAAATGTCACCTCTTTGCCCTCACCGCTGCCCTGTGATCACTTTCCCCACTTCGCACAGAGGAAACTGAGGCTTCCTCAAGGCCACATGGCTCTTCCATGGCTGGGCCTCCGGGACCCAGGCTCCCTCCTGCTCTGGGGACTCCCCTTTGCTTTTTCCAGAGCTGGGGTATTCCCAGGCCCCGGTCTGCATTGGGGGCCACTGCCCTGCAGGATGGAGTCTGACTGTCGCCCTCCCTCTGCTCTTTCTCTCAGGCAAAGCTTGGCAGTGAGATCCTTGACTACAGGGACTTGGCTGCCCTTCCTAAAAACAAGGCCATCTATGACATCGACCGCCCCGACATGATCTCCTATTCACCCTACATCAGCCACTCCGTGGGGGACAGGCAGAGCTGCGGTGAGGTACGGCCCTGCCTACGCTGCCCAGGCTCCCACATGCCAAGTGCTGACCACTTGGACACAGCCTACTTCTCCTGCTATGCTCAGCCCTTCAGATAACCTTGTGCACGTCCTACTTAAGTAGTTCTCAGTGTGCTGTGGCCCCTTGCTGAAGGAGTGAGTCTGGAAAGACTCTTTAAATGGAGCAGAAAGGAGGAAGCATGCTGGTTTTTAGGAAAAATGATAGAAGCTCAGTTAAAATCTCTTAATTTTCTTAAGTATTGGGTTATTTTCACAGTGCATGAAATGCTTCCGTTCCCCATTGCGCAGACACTTTTGACCACCCCCACTCTCACTGCGGTGGCCTGTGGATTCCTTTAGCCAACTTGACCACCTGTTTGGACCACAGGTGATTTCCTGGTGTTCCTGTGGACGGTGTATTTTATCACTTGGTGACGTCACACCTGCTATTCTCCATTTAATGTAGAATTCATTGTTGGTTTTCCACTTTTTTTTGGTGACTTGAGTTTCGGTGTCACTGTGGCTGCCTGAGTGGAAGAGCTGTCTTTCCTCAGCTGTTGGCGGGTGGGAGGCCTGGGCACAGGGGTGCCCCCAGGCAGGAAAACTCAGTTCTTTCAAATACTTTTCCCTTGGATCTTCTTATTCTGAGACTTCAGCAGCTTGATGTGGCTGGTGCGGAGTGAGCCCAGCCTGGCCCTGCTGACAGAGCCCAAGGGCCAGGCAGGAGGGGAGGAGGAGCTCAGGGCTGGCAGGTGCCCCATGGGTGGGAGCAGCAAGCCCCATTCATACTGAGACGGGCTGGTGGGGTGCAGGAGGTGGCCTGTCTGCACCTACCCACCACAGGCCTTCATCATCCAGCATCGGTTTCGCCCAGACTGGGCCCAGGAGCAAGTCAGGGAGCTCCAGCAACTTGGCCTCAGTGCTGGTGCCGGAGCCAGTAAGCAGCAGAGCCGACACCCACATCCAGTCCTTTCTTCCCCAAAAGGCCACGTGGCGTGTTGGCTGTTTCCTTAACTGTTCACTTCCCAGAAGACATGGGGAAGTCTAGAGAGCAAGTTCAGGCCCCCACCTCCCACAGCTCGGGGCATCAGGCAAACGCGGCCTGACGTGTGCACCTGTGTGAGTGTGTGCAGAGGTGCTGCGTGTGGGCTGTTGTCTCACTCAGCCCTGCTCACACTACTTGATGTGAGCGAGCACAGATGATTCCTGACCCAGGGCCTGCCACTGTAGCAGAGAGCGGAAGGGAGGGAGGGCTGTGTCTGTGACTCAGGAATCCTCCTCCCTCTCCGGGGCACCTGGGTTGGCCTCGCTGCTCTTTTACAGTCTGCACCTGGTATTTAGGACGCCACCCTCAGCCAGGAAAGCTGTCCCTAACGGGCCTGCCTCAGCAGGTGAACAGTACCAAGTGTCTTGGGTTAGGTATGCTAACACTGAGGCCCCCCAACACCAGGGCCTGAGGACCGTCCAAGTGAGTTTCACCCCTAAGTCCCATCACTTCCCAAGGCCTTCCAACACCAGAGGGCGCTGTGTGCAGGGCAGCCCGTGGCCTCCCAGAGAGCCTGGTAGCTGGCATGGTAACAGTACAATCCGGGGATGGGGCTCCTTCCACCGCTGGGTGGGGCACATGCTCTCTCCCCAATCCCTGCCCACCCCGCTTGTTCCAGGCCCCTCAGCCTCCACACTGCCTCACTGAGTCTCGGCACGGGTGGTGCTCGCCCCCATAATGGGAGGTACCAGGCCTAACCCCAAGCCCTGAGGTCCCCAAGTATCCCCTGTGTGCACCTGTGTGAGGTGGCAGAGCACATGGGGGCTGTGAGTGTGTGCAGAGGTGCTGCGGCCCCCTTTTCTATGTTGTCCAGAGTACACCCAGGTGAGGGGCTTGCAGGCTCTGCCCGCAAGGCCTGAACCAGGGACCTTCCTTTGGAACCGATATGTCTCGGAGGACAAGAGGCAGGGCGTGGGGAGGCCAGGGTGGAGACGGGCTCAGTGACACGGAATGCATTTCCTGAGTCCCTCTTGCTCTGGATGCCTGAGACCATACTTCCCCAAGAAGAAGGTTTGGGGTTCCCGTTTTGTGTTCCTGGTAGCAGGGTTCTTTTCCTGTTTGGACAGGCAGGTCTCGCAGTATGAACACTGTGCCCGGTGTCTTCGGCCAGTTACTAAACTCTCCCTTCTCCCCCACCCTGCCTGATGCCACCGACTAACAGGCCACTTTGTGTGTTGTGTCCACAGTCACCTCAGTTGCTCTCGCCAACGCCGACTGAGGTAACCTCTCGCCCTCTGCCTGCCCTGCCTCTCACGCTGCCACCCGGGTTGTAAAGATAACCACTCCGCTCACCCAGGAGGGGCCTCCAGGCTCCCGGCCCTCTGTGGTTGGGGCTGCCCACCTGCATTTTGGTTATTTTTACAATCCTGTCTCATCTGCATGCTCCCTTCATGTGTCTGCCAGCCCTGGAATATGCATGCCTGGGACACAGCCCCGCTGAGCAGGTGGTCTGGGGCACAGCTTCTTCTAAGGAAGAGTCGGGAGGCAGCACAAGCTGGGGACCTCTTCCTGCCCCTCTGAGTGGCCCCCATGGGAAGTGTCCAGGCCCTTGAGGATGGACCTCCAGACCATGTTTCCCTGACCAGTAGCCTTTGTTACTTGCTGTCCAGTTCCTTTTTCTTGTTTCTCGAAATTAATCAGTGGCATAGAGTATCAGGTATCTACTGGGCATGATGTTCCCACCCCACTACTGGGATGGGGGTAGTGCTGTGGCTAGGAATAAAGAACCATGACACAGCCGCAGTTGAGCACGTTCTCTGTGCTCAGCACTATTGTAGTATTTTGTATGTATTAAGGTAAGTTCTATGATTTTTTTCCCCAGTCTACCAGTAGAGAACTGAAGCACAGACAAGTCAAATAACCTCCCCACGGTCACAGCTCTGAGGTGAAGGAAGGTTCCAGCCTGGATGTGGCTCAGAGCCTGTGCTCACCCCACTGGGCCACCTGGCCTCCCACACAACCACCAGCCCCTGGGGAGCGGTGCCCCAGCTGTGATTACCACAGCTGAAGTAGCAATTCCTAGGTACAAGTGACCTTTGCCATGTGGGGCTGGAACCTGGCATCTTTACACCTCCTCATTTACCTGCACAGGAAACCCAGAGGGAGGGGTGTGTGCTCCATTTCCAGACCCTTCCAGAGGAGGCAAAGGGTCTGCTGGAGACCAAGCCCACTCTAAAGAAGAGCCTGGTCTCATTGCAAAGCTCCCTCTCTTGGGCCGTGACCCCAGGCTGGACACACACGTGCACAGGGTTAGTTAGTGGAGGCTGCACAGCCGTGGGCAACCTGCAGGCTTCTGGATCAGAGGTGGTCAGTCTGACCCTGGGCTCCTGGCCACCCTCACCAGGACCTGCCCACTTCCTGCCCTCAGCAGTGGAGGCCTAGGGTAGCTTCCCTCCTTGTCCTCTCAGGCCAAGGCCTTCCCCTTGCTCCTTACAACCTGGAGATTCTGGAAGAACCAGAATCTCCCGCAGAGCCCCTGGTCTCTCCACGTCCCTCCTTAATCTGTCCCCACAGACACAGGGCGTGTGTCACTCCTGATGGCCGCTCTGTGGGGTAGATCCTGTCCCCCATCCCACCCCACATCACTTACAGCAGCTGGGCATAGAAGTGTGACAACCAAATGTGCAGGTGGCTGGCTCAGGCCCCGAGTACATGCTGGGCAGGGAGCCAGGACATGTGTTGGGGGCTGGTGGCCGCTAGGGCTGTGCAGAGGGAACCCAGGGTAGGAGAGGAAAAAGACAGCAGGGCCCTGGCCGGCCTGGAGAGCATGCCCATGGCTGTGGGGTAGGACAGTCCCAAAGGGTTCAGGGCAGGCACAGGTAGGAGCTTGTCATGAGGCTGGCCTGAGAGTGCATGGACGGGCACAGGAAAGTTTTAGGAGCACCGAGCCCTGAGCCTGGGAGGTAAGCTCCAGCAGATGGGGGCCTGGGGGCCAGGACAGGAGCCCCGTTGCTCAGCGTAGTGCTGGGCTCGAGGGCAAAGCAACAGCCTCCCCACAAAAGGGGTCCGGGCTGGACCATGTCATGACCCAGGTCAGCATGCCAAGCTGTGGCAACAGGGTAGCCTCAGCCAACTCTCCCCAGGCCGGGGTGCCATCTGATGCTCCCTGACACCCACTCTGACCACTCCAAACAGCTGTTCGTTCCTGCTCGGATGAGGTCTGCCTCGTCAGTGCTTGTGGGTCTCACGGAACGGGGCTTCCTGGCTGGGAGGCTCACCTTCCTACCTCCATGCGCTTCCAGCACGCCTAGAGGACCCCACTTATGCATGAGGGACCCCTGTCAGGCCTGGGGGAGTCCCAGGGGTTCTCACGCTGTGCTCCAAGGAGCCCTGGATGCTGGGAAGGGCAGGCCAAGAGGGAACTGGGAAAGCTGGGGACCCAGGTTCTCTGACCACCGCTGGGCAGCAGAGGGCCTCTCCCGGGTGGTCTGTAGGTACAGGGGATTCAGCCACCTGGTCAGGAGCCCAGGCACCAGCTGCAGGTGGGGGCAGGGGCATGGGTTGGGCAGCACTCTCAGTCCAGGTACCCACAACTATGTCTTCCCCCACAGGGGGACCAGGATGACCGCTCCTACAAGCAGTGCCGGACCTCCAGCCCCAGCTCCACTGGCTCCGTCAGCCTTGGGCGCTACACCCCGACTTCGCGCTCACCTCAGCACTACAGCCGCCCAGGTACTTGGCCCCCATGGGTCCCACAGAGCTGTACTTCTGTTTAGTTTTCCTGCTATAAAGTGGGTTCTCTATACCATGATAGAAGGGTGGGATTGCCAGTGGGTGGGTGGTGAGAAGGGGTCAATTTAGCCACATAAAGAAAAGGACTCCTCAGGCCCAGGAGAGGACAGCACAATTAGCGGCAGCTGCTGCCTTGTTGGCTGGGCAAATTGTCCTGTGAAGCATAATCTGAGTATTCTCACACTAGTGAGATTCTCTTTGCAGAGAAGGAAGGAAGGAAGTGAAGTGACAGTGGGAGGGTCCAGGAAGGAAGGTGTCCCTCCCAGCCAGTGTTTTGGTAGCAACAGATGTCAGCCAGTTCCAAGCCTTTGGGTCTGTGAAGACTTGAGCTACAAAGATAAAATCCCTGGCTGAAAACTGGAGTCTGAATATCCATTCGTTCCTGTTGCTGTGTTAGTTACCCCCAAAGACAGTCATCTTCAGGGGAAAACTGGCAAGACCCCTGCCTGGCCCTTGCCAGCAAGGAGGTACCTCGGGAGGGTCCTCTCCAGGGTTTCACCTCATTCCCTGCCTGGTACCCAGCTGTGTCTTGCTCACCTATAGCTTTGAAACTCCTCAACCCCCTGAGTGTGTCAGAGCCACACACAGGGATAATCCATGCAGATGCTGCCTTTTTTGAAGGATTTTTCCAAGCTGCTTCCTTCTTGGCCAGCTGCTGCATGACCCCATCCTCACATCCATGAACTACAGCTCTTACTTTTGCAGCCTTTGTGGAAAAATCAAAATTCATTCATTTGCAAAGTTATTTTCATTGACTCTTTGCAATGTGCCTGGTACATTCTGCTCACTAAATGCTGAGAAAGTGGGATGAGTGAGTGAGTGAATGTGTGAGTGAATAAGTGAAGGAATGTATAAGTGAGTGAATGAGAGTGAAAGAGTGAATGAATGAAGAGTAAGTGAAGTGTTGATGAGTAAGTGAGCAAGGGAGAGAGTGAATGAGTGATGGAATGACTGAATACATGAGTGTGTGAGTGAATGACTGAGTGAATGAACGAGTGAATGTGTAAATGAATAATGAGTGAATGAGTGAGTGACTAGATGAATGAGTGAATGTATGAATGTGTAAAGTGAGTGAATGAGTGAGTGAGTCAGCCCAGAGCTGACTCTGAGTAAATGTGCGTAAGTGAAGGAATGAATGCTGAGTGAATGACTGAGTGTGTGAGTGAATGAGTGACTGAGAGAGTGAATGAGTGAGGAGTGAGTCCACGAGTAAATGAGCAAGTCAGAGAGTAAATGAGTGAGTGAATGAGTGAATGAGCGAATGACTGGGTGTGTGAGTGACTGAGAGAGTGAATGAGTGAGTGAACGAGTGAATGACTGAAGTGAGAGTGAATGAATCTGAGTGAATGAGTGAATCAGTGAGTGAATGAGTGAATGACTGAAGTGAGAGTGAATGACTGAATGTATGAGTGAATGAGTGAGGAGTGAGTCAATGAGTAAATGAGCAGTCAGAGAGTGAATGAGTGAGTGAATGAGTGAATGACTGAAGTGAGAGTGAATGACTGAATGTATGAGTGAATGAGTGAATGAGTGAGTCACTAAGTGAGATAGTGAGTGAAGGAATGAATGAATGAGAGTGAGCGAGTGAGTGAGTGAAAGTGGGAGGGTGCAGCTGAGCAGGAGTGTGAAGGGCAGTGGGCTCCTCCTGGTGACCCCTGGCTAACTGCCTGCCATGTTCCAGGGTCCATGGTACCAGGTCACCTGGTCTTGTTAGTCAATAAGCTTGGCCTGGGCTGAACGCCACAGAGCCAGGACTGGCATCTTGCTGGGCGAGGCCAATGAGGCTGTCTGTTGACAGACCACTTCCTGACCTCTGGCCAGCTGCTCTCCACCTGGGGTCTTGGTCCAAGGAGACCCCCAATGTGGAGCAAAAGGCCTGGCTCGGGGGACCATCCTTCCCTGGGAGCCCTGGCAGAGGCACTCACCCAGCAGCACTCAGAGCCACCACCTTTTCATCCTGAGGCTTGTTTGGTGAGGCCCCACGCCTCAAAAAAGCTTGCGCACCTCGAGAGAGGAAGCAGCGGTCTCCTGGTGAGTGGGATCTGGGACTATTGGCTGTGGCCAGCAGCCCAGAGCTGACTCTGACTTGCTCTCTGTTGCCCCGTAGCTGGTACTGTGAGTGTTGGTACCAGTAGCTGCCTCTCCCTGTCCCAACACCCAAGCCCTACATCCGTGTTCAGACATCATTACATCCCCTACTTCCGAGGTAAGGCGCGCAGTGCTGTGGGCTGTGGGTGCTCAGCGGGCGTCCGCGCCGGGCCTCTCTGTCCTCGCTGTCCTGCGTCCCGCATGGCTTCCCTGGAGCTCTCTGTGTCACGCCCTGTGCCCCTCACTGTGTGTGTCTCGTGCGTCCAGCTCTGTGCGTCAGTATGTAAATGTTCCTGGGAGGAGAATGTAGGGAGTGTGTTATGTAGGGAACAGAAGAAGGGGGTGGGCTTGGGACATTATGGGAAAGGGACCAGGCCTAGCTGGGCACCCACTCCAGGCTTTATACTAAAAGCGTCATTGCCTTTGATTTCCCCAAGGGCCCAGGATGCAGACACCCACCATCCACATCCCCACCTGGACACCTGCACATGAATCCCACTGGGAAATGGCCAAGCTGTGCTTTCCCATAAACCGTGTACTAAACCGTGTCCCCCAAATCCTTGTGTTGAAGCCCTACCCGCAATGTGGTTGTGCTGGACACAGGGGTGACTAGGTTATACCAGGTCACAGGGTAGGGCCCTGACCCGATGGCTGGCATCCTTGAAGAAAGAGGAAGGGACGCCAGAGCTGACCCTCTCTCTGCTCACACTAAGAGGAAAGTCTGAGTGAGGATAAAATGACCGTTTACAAGCCAGGAATGGAGACCTTAAGAGAAACCAGACCCTGCCAGACGTTGGTCTGAGACTTCTGATCTCCAGAACTGTGAGGAAAAGAATGCCTGTGTTTAAGCTCGCCACTGGTGTTTGGTTGCGTAGTCCTAGCTGACTGCTATGCCGTAGCACCGCACTCCGTTAGAGGGAGCAGCAAAGGGTCTGTGCTGGTTCCTGGATGATGCGCTGAGTCCCCTGCACTGCACAGCTGCCCAGTGGGAACGGCTCTGCCCGGGGCAGGAAGGCAGAGCAGGCATCAGTGGTTTCTCCCACCACTTGACTGTCCCCAAACAGGTTCACGCACACTTGCACAGCTCTCCCTGTCACATCACTGTCACTCGTTTTGAGTGGGCCCTGTGGTCTGTTGAGAAGAGAGTCCTTGATCCTCCCCACCTCCTGGACTGCCCCTACAGCTCATGGCCTTGCTGGGATGTCCTGACACATTTGAGAAGAACAAAGTCTGAAATGGCACATTCTGAGAGCAGGAACACAGCTCACAGGGTGGGGGGCTTTGCCGCACACATCCACAGGGTCCCCGGGCGTCACATGGCGAGGACGCACTCTCAAAAGCCCAGAGTGAATGCCATGGCCGTCACCCAAGGAGATGCTGAGTCTTGCTTTGCTGAAGCGTCACCCGGCTTTCCTTCCACCTGTAGTGGTGCTACTTTGGTGACGCTATTCCCCGTGAGGTCCCTAGAAGGGGCGAGTCCAGAGCCCAGGCAGGCTGTCCTTGCCCTCTCCTCAGAGGCCTGGAGCCTGAGCAGACCCTTCACCGCTCTCCTCCCTTGCCCCTTTCTGAGTCTCCACCCTCTAATTCCTGCCACTCCAGGGTGAGGAGAGGCCAGGCCAGGTCCCCCTTCCTCGGCACGTGAGAAAGGCCAGAGAGCACCTCAGCCCCCTTCCTTCCAGCCTTTGTGGGGAAAGAGAATGTGGAGGGCTGCGCCCACCTCACCCGCCAAAGTGTGGCTCTGACCACCCTTCCCAGGTCATCTGCAGAGGCCAGATGGCACCGACCCTGTGTAGTCTGCTCTGGGTAGGGACGGGCACCAGCCCCACGGTGGGTTTTGCCACCTGTGATGCCTGTCTCTGTCCTGGGTCCTGCCTGGCTGTTTCAGCTGCCAGCGCCTTTTGCTCAGAAACCAGACAGGGCCCTCTGCCTTCCTACCTGGTGTTGGGGATGAGTTACTCAGGACCCATGTCTCTGCCCCTACCGACTCCCATGGCTGCCCATGACCTTGGGAGCCCCCTAGCCTCTTTCCAGGACGTGCCCCGGAGGAGACTGAAGTTCAGAGATAAACCACTGACAGAGCCCAGAGTCAGACTCCTACCCGGGGGCCCTTGTTCATTTAAGTCACATTTACTTTTGGGTCCTGAGTGCTCCCCTGAGTCCTTTCCAGCAGCCCGTGAACTCCAGCTCATCTCAGTCTATGGACACTGACGGCCAGCTGTGCTAAGGGCTTCCTGCCCTCCTCTCAGCTGGAGGTGGGGCCCAGAGTCCATCTTCTCTCTGGCGAAGCCTTTCCCTGCCATTCACTCCCCATGGCACCTTTGGCGCCTATGGCCACCGTCAGTGGACACGTCCCTCTGCACAGTGCTGTGGGGGGAGGGTCCCCAGGGAGAGGTGTGCCCCCCTGACCCAGCCCTCACTCTCCTCCTCCCTGCCCTCTCCACCACCCAGCTTGGCACACCCTCCCACCAACACGCACCTTCCACAGAGGTGCTGGCCGTGGCCATTGCGCTATAGTGTGTGTTTCAGCCCTGAGGTGTCTCCTGGGGCAGTGCACGGTTGAAGCCTGACCTCTCAGCTGTCGAGCAGCAGGCTGCAGGGACGTGCAGGTGTGGGGTGCCCAGGGGAGCTGCTACTGCTGACCGGTAGGGCTTCTCCAAGCCACCTGACAGGAGAAGGATGGTGGAGAGGCCCCCAGATGTGAGCCCCAAGTCAAGGCCACTTCCCTGCCACTCACTGTGTCCATGGGCACCTCTTCATCCTGTCGTGTCCACTCTCTTGGCTCAGAAAGAGATCCTCCGTAGTGGCCTTGTCCTCTGCCTCTCATCTTACTGTGTAGACGCTCCTCAGCTCTCATCAGCCTCCGGCCGTCCTTTGAGACCGACCGCCATGCCTTCCATTAAGTTGCAGAGTTCTGATGGAGAGATATTTGAAGTTGATGTGGAAATTGCCCAACAGTCTGTATCAAGACGATGTTGGAAGATTTGGGACTGGATGATGAAAGAAATGATGACCCAGTTCCTCTACCAAACGTTAACGCAGCAATATTAAAAAAGGTCATTCAGTGGTGCACCCACCCCAAGGCCGACCCTCCTCCTCCTGAGGATGATGAGAACACAGAAAAGCGAGCAGACGATATCCCTGTTCGGGACCAAGAATTCCTGCAAGTTGACTAAGAAACACTTTTTGAACTTATTCTGGCTGCAAACCACTTAGACATCAAAGGTTTGCTTGATGTTACATGCAAGACCGTCGCCAATATGATCAAGAGGGTAACTCCTGAGAGATTCGCAAGACCTTCAATATCAAAAATGACTTTACTGGGCGGCGCCTGTGGCTCAAGGAGTAGGGCGCCGATCCCATATGCTGGAGGTGGCGGGTTCAAACCCAGCCCCAGCCAAAAAAAACCATAAAAAAAAAAAAAAAATGACTTTACTGAAGAGGAGGAAGCCCAGGTACGCAACGAGAACCAGTGGCGTGAAGAGAAGTGAAATGTTGTGCCTGACCCTGGAACACTGTAAGGGTTATTTCAACTCCGAGTTGCACTGCCCTGTTTATAATTGTTCATATTAGACACACGGCAGACAGGTGCAGCAGCGAATCCATGGTATTAGCAGAATATTGCCCTCATTGTGTAGTTGGAGTACAGATTCCAAACCTATGGCTGACTTTCTTCTAGTATGATGGAAGTTTTTTTCCTTTGCTCTGAATAAAACTGAACTGTGGGTTCTCTGTAGAAAGTGGAAAAAAAAAAAAGAGAGATCCTGGTCTTGGTCCTGGGCCACCTACCCATGGAGGGTTGTGGTGCACAACTCAGCAGGTGGGATGTGGCAGTGTGTTGCACAAACAAACATGTGCACACGTCTTGGTTGGGTCTTCCAAGGTGCTGCACGTAGCTGCAGGCTGGTCTTGCTTTGATGTCCCTTGGGAAGGTTCAACGAGAGCCACCTGGGAGAGCTCCCGGGGCCAGAGCTGGAACAATTTGAGCAACAAAATGACTAGCGTGGTATTGGGTTATAAACAAAAGTATAACGTGAGTCTCCACTGATAAAAAATCAACATTTGCATATACCGAGGGTGGCAGGTTCAAACCCAGCCCCCACCAAACTGCAACCAAAAAATAGCCGGGCGTTGTGGCGGGCGCCTGTAGTCCCAGCTACTCGGGAGGCTGAGGCAAGAGAATCGCTTAAGCCCAGGAGTTGGAGGTTGCTGTGAGCTGTGTGAGGCCACGGTGCTCTACCGAGGGCCATAAAGTGAGACTCTGTCTCTACAAAAAAAAAAAAAAAATCAACATTGAATAAATAAATAAATGGAGGCGAGGCAAATCTCCCACACAGAGTTCCAAGCATTTATGTCGCTCCTCAGTCCTCAGGGAGCTGGGCCGGGAGTCCCACTCCACGTGTATGGTTAAGCGTGGGCTTCAGATGCAGACTGCCTCCCGGAGAGCGCCTCGGGGAAAGGGGAAGGAGGAACTCTGTGGTGGGCAATCCTGAGGACACTGCCCCGGCTGTGAGGGCACCACCAGAAGTGCTACATCCTACTGACAGCAGGCGCTGGGGCACAGCGTGACGAAAGATGGCGCTTCTCCTCTGGGACCTTCCTCCCTAACACATGCCCCAGTAACACCATTAGTTCAGGGACATTCTGCAAAATTCTTGATCAGTACCTCTCCAAACTGCCAACGTCATCAAAAACGAGAAGGTCTGCAAGACTGTCACAGCCAAGAGAAGTCCAAGGAGACGTGACGACTCCATAGGACACGGTGTTCTCGGGGGGGTCCTGGAACACAAAGAGGACATTAGGTAAAAGCTGATGGAAACCTAATCAAGTGTGGGGTGTAGATGGCGCCATCCCGCCTGCACGCCCCAGTGACTGCGCAGGGGAGACTGGCTGGGGAGTATGCGGGAGCTCTCTCCACAGCCTGGAACTGCAAAGCATTTATTTACGTAAAAGAAAGTGGAGGCAGAGAAGCAGGAAGAGGAGGAGGATGTGGCTTTTCAAAAGGACCAGGGCTGCCAGTTCAGAATAAAGGATGCTGGAAGTCCCTCCCAGCTGGTGTATCTCCCATAGCTGGGCCCCCCTGTGGTTTTCTCGGAGCCACAGAGACATCAGCGGCCTAGCGTTTTTACAATCAGAGGCCCAGGGAGGAAGCTGGCCTCTGAGCAGTGACCAGGCCGATCTCACAGGGCCCTGGCCTTGCTCCCACCCAGCCCTGTGCCCTCTGCAGAAAGCGGACAAATTGGCACCCATTCCACAGGCCATCATGGCCATGCCACAAGATAACTCAGGCAAATACCCCAAGTGGGACTGTGGCTCAGAGCCAGCGATGCCTTTGTTCTGACGAAGCCACACCGGGGACTGACAGCTTGTGTACAGAGAAAGGAGAGGTCTGTGCTGGGCTGTGTTCTTCCTAAGGCCTGCATGAGAGACAGAGCCCTGGTCTGGACCCATGAAGGGTCTGGACAGTGGGAAGCCTTGGTTAGGGCATGGAAGGGGGTTGTGGCTGCAGTGTGTCAGGTGGGGCCCGAGGTGGCAGAATCCGGGGACCAGGTTTAGAGAGCCCCGGTGGCAGGGGTGAGGCATCCGATGGAAGCCATGGGCCCTCCTCAGATAAACATGCATGAGTCAGCAGGATCTTGTTTGTAATTCGGGGATACTGTACTATGAGCTGGGAACCGAGGAGGCTCAAGAAGGCGGCAATGTGTCGGAGTCCCGGGCCAACTGGGCAAGAGCCAAGATAGATGAGGGGCCAGGATTCTAGATAGAAAGAATTGAGCCATTCACGGCCCCTTGGGTTCCTTGCTTCTGGAATGCGAGCAGCTCAGCTTAGTGACAGCACTGCAGGTGATTTCCCGAGTTCAGTGGTTAAGACCCCTCTTCTGCCATGCCTTGCCACACGCGTGGATGAATCTTGTCACAGCCCCAGGCAGCAGAGGGGATCCCTGGTTTCCTTTCAGGGCCCCTAGTACCACTGAGAGATGCAGGAGCCACTAGAGTCAAGGGATACTCCAGAAAGCTCTCTGCTGTTCTGGAGGGAGGTGCCTAAGGGAACAGCGCTTACTGGACATGCCATCAGCATCGTCAGGTGAAGTTAGCACCCACACCCAGGCACGAGAAAGCACCCAAAGTTGGAGTCAGTGATCCCCTTTGTGACTGCAGCCCTGTGCAGACCACCAGTCGGCATCTGCTCAAGCTGACCCCACCCTGCCCTGGGCACCCTCCTGCTGCACCCGGTCCACCCATCGCTTTCCAGTGTGCTTACCTTATTACAACTTGTCTCCTCTGGTAATTTAGTGAGGCAAGAGCCCTTCTGGGCCAGCACCCATGGAGCTGTCCTCATGAATCCACTGGGCAGTCCCTGGTTTGTCCACTGGCAGGCCTAGCACAGGGCTTGCTCCCCACCTCCGTGGAAGCTCTGATTCTTTACGATGTCACTTTTGGGTCCTGCTGCTTTGAAAGGCTGCCGCTCAAAGGGAATGTTCTCAAGTTAAGAACACCCTTCCTCTGGCCATCCTGACAGCTGGTGCCGTGGATTCCCAAGGCCAGGAGAGAGGGATGGCGCCTTAAGAGGGGCTTGCCAAAATGAGCAGAAACCTTGTCATCCAATGTGTTCAGTGCCCATGCGTCTGTCTGTCATACCATTCCTTAAATGGGGGGGTCCCCCAGGTGATTCAGCATTTTAGATTTGTGACTTGATAATCCAACCTTGTTCAAAAAACAGCGATTATGATTGAAGTAAGAAATTAGAGCCAGGGTCAGAGGCTCAGAGGACACTTTCATTTAATTTGCCAAAAAATTGTTTAGAAACTTGGCAACTGATGGATACTGTTCTTTTCTTATTCTGCTGTAGCTGGTAGAATTTTGATCAATGGCCTTTAAAGATGATTTTGATTCATTTTGGCATTTTTGTCCTATTCTGAATGACCAATTGTGGATTCTCAAGGAAAACAGATCTTTTTATATACAAGAATAATTAGGAAGGGAAGCTTTAGTTTTGCTGATTTTCAATTTGCTGGATTCATATACCCACCACGGCAGGAAGTAGACAGGACTGGGTTTGCACCCCCAAGGACTCTGGGCTCAACTGGAGGGCCCAGGCCACCACCCCAGAGGGAGCTAAGAACAACAAGCTCATTATGCCCCAGGGCACTGACTGACTCACCCCAAGGTTGGATTAACAAGGTTGCACCAGTCTGGCGATAGGGGCCCGCGGTCCCTCCCCTGGGCCAAGGGCGTAGGTGCTGCCCCAGGCAGGAGAGATGGGTGCTGCAAATGGGCTGTTATGTTTGAAATACTCTACTCTACTTTTCCTTTTCCCCTTTGGTCTGCGGTTTTGCTCTTCCGTCTGGAGGCAGTGAAAGTGGCCGGAGCACCCCCAGCCTCTCGGTGCTGTCAGACAGCAAGCCTCCTTCCTCCACCTACCAGCAGGCGCCTCGACACTTCCATATCCCAGGTAGGCCCTGGACATGCCCGCGGGGCGTGTCGCCTGGAGGGATCTGGCTGCACCTGAGTTGTTGTCAGGGTCTGGCCTGGACTCTGCAGCTGCCAGGTGACTCACCATGCTTCTCCACTGCTGCCCCAGACCCTGAGGGTCTTTAAAGACCACCAGATGGCTGTGCATATCCCCAGATGCATGTGTGTTTGAGTTTCTCCCAAAGTCCCACAAACACCAGGCAGACATATTTGTCCTCCTGGGAATGGAATAGAGAAGAAGGGCCATGTGAGCCAAGCAGCGACAAGGCCCAGGGCCTGAGGGTCCTGTTTGTTGCCTGGCCTGGCCGCCTCGCCTCCCCCACCCCTCCCCAGCCCCTTCAGATGGGGTGGCATCTGGAGTGGGGAAGCGTGGTCTGGCGTCTAGGGCCTGGGTGTTAGTTGCTTGCTGGGTGGCACATTCATCTGGGTGAGTGCTTGTTGCTGACAAAAAAACCAGTAGAACAAAAACCAGCACAATCTGCTCGCTTACCCTCCTATTCTCTCCTTTTTTTCCCCCTTCTTCTTTCCCAGACACTGGCGTAAAAGATAACATCTATAGGAAACCCCCTATCTACAAACAGCATGGTACAGTCGGACCCTCCGCTGCCCTGGTTTGCCCGCATGCCTGTCTGATCACATCCTTTGGTCTGCGCTGATTAATGTGGTGAAGGCACCACCCAGGCCCTTGGCCGTCTGCATGTCAAATGCACATTGACCAGTAGCCTCCTCAAAGGCTTCTTTTCATAAGTTACAATGAAGGGTACATCTGAGCAAGAACACATCTGTGTGTTATAAACCTGAGGCTGTCCTGCCTGTCAGAGGGGCTTGGGGTGTGCCTGGCTGTGGTGCCTTCAGCTGTGCTGCTTTGGGGGAAGCAGAATGACTTTAGCCAAGATGACAAGAGGTGGGGGCTTCTGGAACCACGACCTGATCCAGGCCAGGTCTTTGGAAGACAACAAACTAGAATCAGTTGTTCATCCCCTAGGGAGAATTTCAGTCCTGTGTTTTGGGAATTTCTGATGACAGACGGAGTGAACTTGCCTTCAGTTAAGAGATTTTTTGCATAAGCAAATAGGGGCTGGAGTTGTTTCACAGTGAGGGCCTCCTTAGCCCTCTGATCCCCCACCTCCACTCTACCTGAACCATATCACTGGGACAGGTATGTAGGGAACAGATAGATGCTTGGGTTGTGGAACAGGAATCCCAGGCTCTGAGCCTCCTCCTCTGTCTCCTCCTGGGATTTCTGGGTGGCTGAGGGCACGCTGCTTCCTTACCCTGAGCCTCTGTTTCCTCGTCTGCAAAATAGGACCCTCTGTCCCACACTTTTCCTAGGCTGGTTGTGAGAAATTTATAGAATAAGAAACATGGAAACATGTCCTAAACTGTAAAGTCCTGTGCACATGGTAGAGATGTGGAAACATCCTAAACTGTGAAGTGCTGTCCACATGACTATTATCAAGTTGCTAGAGATAGGTTAAGGGATTTCCACATTGAATGTTCTTGTCCAGATGCACCCTAAGAAAACAGCCACGTCCTACATTGACAATTGGAGGAAACTTTTAGATGAAATCTTACAAACCATGTGCTTTCTGTGACTTTTTGACAACTCAGTGGTCTAATTATGCACATGACTTTTTTTTTTTTTTTTTGGCCGGGGCTGGGTTTGAACCCGCCACCTCCGGCATATGGGACCGGCGCCCTACTCCTTGAGCCACAGGCGCCGCCCATATGCACATGACTTTTTAAATCTTCTCCATAGGTGGTGCCTGTGGCTCAGTCGGTAAGGCGCCAGCCCCATATACCGAGGCTGGCGGGTTCAAACCCGGCCCCGGCTGAACTGCAACCAAAAAATAGCCGGGCGTTGTGGTGGGCGCCTGTAGTCCCAGCTACTCCGGAGGCTGAGGCAAGAGAATCGCTTAAGCCCAGGAGTTGGAGGTTGCTGTGAGCTGTGTGAGGCCACGGCACTCTACCCAGGGCCATAAAGTGAGACTCTGTCTCTACAATAAAAAATAAATAAATAAATAAATAAATCTTCTCCATAATGGCAATAGGCCCTGTACTTGGTACATGTTTTCCTTTTCCCAAGAAGGAAAAATATGAATTAAGTCTTCTGGGTTTCGGACTTTTGCCACTGCCTTTCAACAAGAATCTCCAGGAGGGACCAGAATGCAGTGAACTAGTTAGACTTGAGACCCCTAGAGATTTCCCCAGCCAGTTCCCTCATGTTACAAGTGGGGAAACTGAGGCCAAAGGAAGGAGCAGTCATAGCAGGTGACCGTCTTTCCATCGTGGTTCCCAGGCAGAGTGGCTTGTGTGGAAGGCTGTATATCCTGTGCTCATGGGAGCACAAGTTGGGACTAACTCCTTGGCCTTTTATTAATAAGCCCTCTGCTTCACGCAACACAGGAGGCGGTGGCCCCTCAGGTACTCCAGGTTACAAAATTGCTCCCAAGAGGCTGAAAAGGCCAGATCTAAGACAAAGAGCTTTGACATCAAGTGTTTTAACTAAGTCATCCAGCAAAGACATTACTATTACCAGTGATCATCTTTGTGATTTTAAAAAACAAACGTAGATGTCACTGACTCTCCTACCCCAAAGCAAGTTAATTTCTATTGGATCAAACCCTGAGCAATTACCAAAACCCTTTTGTCATTCCGGAATTTTGTTACGTTGAGTTCTTTATGAAATAGATTTTATCTGGGCACCTACTCCCTGCTAAGCTCCTGGCCACATTCCTGAGATAAACATCAGTGAAGTCTGTCCCCAACCTGGAAGGAAATGGGCCTGTAATTTGCATGTGATTGGACATAAATTGAGGTGTTATCTGGGGAGATGCTCAACCCTTCCCCAGGGCTCCTTAGAGTCCTCAAAAAACAATGGATGGATTAGTAGGCACTTGGCTCCTAGAACACACATAGAACGGTATTTTTAAACTAATTTCCCCCCATTCCAAGTAGATTATATCCTATAGACAGTGTGTGCGTGTATGCACAGGTGTGTGTGCAAGCATGCACGCTTGTGTACAAGCGACTAAGACCCACGCTCGGCCCCTCTGCCCTATCTGGGCAAACTGAACGTTCATTAATCTCAGAGGGGACAGGGAAGCCCAAGTCAGACTTCAGCAGTCCTTGTTTTCATTTCCCAAATTTCCTGAAGTAAACTGTGGGTTATGACATTGAACTACTGGACTGCTTAATTAGTGGACGAGAATATAGTCAACAAGTTAAAAAAACCTAAACCTTTTAATTAATGTATTTACTTTTCCACTCTATATTGCAAACTCATTGAAAGTTTTTTTTTTAATTAGCACTGCTCTTTTCTGATGCCCAAATCCCATTCCTGTTTCTAGATATTGGGCCTCCAGCCCTGAGGGTGGCCAGGCCTGCCGGGCCAGGGTGGGTGACACTTGGTGCAAAGGACAGGATGATGGGTGTTGGCACAGCTGCCATTCTGTGCATGGCTGCCACTTATAGCTCAGAGAGGACAGACTGTTTCGCCTTGACACCTCTGCAGCTAAAATTATTGCAGATGAGGAAGCTGAGGCCAGGGTTGAACATGACCAGTCAGTGGCCAAGCTGGCGTCCACACCCTGTGTGCCTGGCCCCTGACCCCAACCCTGCTGTGTCATGTTACAGCACTTAGGACCTGACAGTATTTTCTTATACTATATTAGTTCCACTCTACTTGTTATTATTTATTGGCTTTTTAAAAAGAGAAAGAAAGCAAAGAAAATGAACAGAAAATAAAAAGAAAGGAGGGGGCGGTGCCTGTGGCTCAAAGGAGTAGGGTGCTGGTCCCATATGCTGGAGGTGGTGGGTTCAAACCCAGCCCCGGCCAAAAACTAAAAATAATAATAATAATAATAATAATAAATAAATAAATAAAAAGAAAAGATGGAAAACAAGTTAAGTCAAGAAATGAGCAGCAGCTCCCTGGATAGTCAGGAACAGACACACAGCAGGACCAGGTGGCCAGTCTTGGAGTGATGGAGCAGGGGTCCTGGCCACCAGTGAGTCCTCCAGGTAAGGACCGAAACTCAGATGTAGGTGTGGTCTTATTTTGCATTTTCATGTACTTTAGAGTCACTTGCAGTATTGAACCAAGTTACATTTAGGAGCATTAAGTAAAAAAAAAATCAGAGAAAAATATCCCCAAATATGTCAAATTTATTCAAAAGTTAAAAAAGAGGATTACACCCCAAGGTATGCAGTGATGGCAAGCCACAGGTGCGTCCACAGAGGGCAGAGTGAGGGGAAGCTTTGATTGGCAAAAGGAGACGTTCCCATGAGTCACCTGGACAGAGCTAGTTGGTTCCGGAGTCCCAAAGCAGGGCTGGGGACAGTTGTCATTGGCAGAGATGGCGTTGCTGGGCAGGGTTCTTTCGAGGGCGGCTTGTTTGACTTGCTGAAGTGCTGAGGTGTCTCCCGGGTTTGTTCCCCGAGACAGTCTTTATTTCAGACAGACAAGCCGGAGCTCCTCCCTTTCCTGCTGTCCCCACTCTCATTAGTCCAGGTCTGACGAAAGGCAATTCCCTCCTGGTCCCTGCAGCTATAGCAGGAGGCAGACACCGAGCAGGCCATGGCCCTCTGTATTGGCAATGTCACCCGAGCAATTGCTTCCCTCTCAGAGCCTGGCTCCTGCTCAGGGACTTTCTGCAAGTAGACCCCACAGGGGACAGGAGCAGTGCCTGGCGCTTAATGCAAACTCATGAGCACAAGATAGTGCTTCACTCACAACGCCCAAGGCACTTCCTCTGTCCAGGGGCAGGGACGGCACGAACATGTCACCACATCTGCTGTTTCATTTCTGAGCAAATGTGAGCTGTCAGGTGGCAGTGTGAGGGTGGAGCTTTGGCTCCTGGGAGGCAGGAGACGATTCATCTCACCACCCCACACACCTCCACCATGCCAGGCAGCCAGAGCGTCACTCCTGCAGCTGTCCCTCAGCAAGACAGAAGTGACGCCATGGGGCACGTATTATTGCTTTGGCCCCTGATGTAAGATAGGAATCCATCTCTTCCTGTGGTGTCTCCCGGATTCCCTTCTAGAGGGATTGAGTTTTCTTTTGGTTTGGTCCTTTTCAACCCCAAACAGTGGAGTCTCATTTTGGTTTGGGGGCTGCTGGGATGGGAGGCAGGAAAAGGCAGGCAGGCTCTGCATCCTGAGAAAGATCAGAGACCCCCACTCACTGCGGCGCCTCCAGCTGAGGCTCCTCCAGGACGTGGGGGTAGGAAGTCAGCCATGCCCCAGAGGGCTTCTCCTTCTAGGGCTTGGAAGGAGCTGCCTGTGTGATGCTTGAGACACACTCCCCCGTTCTGGTGCAGAAGACATGGGGTCGGTCATGGTGGTGAGGGACCCAGGGAGGGCAGGGAGGCACCTGGGTCGCTTTCAGTCCTGACAACACCTGGTGAACAGAAGTCACTATCCTGACTCAATAGGTGAAGGAGCTAAGCAGGGAGGGATTCAAGTGACTTTTATTCTCCCAGGAATATTTCTCAGGCACTCACTGTGTGTTAGGCCCTGTCCCAGTGCCAGGGACATGGGGGTGACCAGGGACAGCTGCAGGAGTGACGCTCTGGCTGCCTGGCGTGGTGGAGGTGTGTGGGGTGGTGAGATGAATCGTCTCCTGCCTCCCAGGAGCCAAAGCTCCACCCTCACACTGCCACCTGACAGCTCACATTTGCTCAGAAATGAAACAGCAGATGTGGTGACATATTCGAGCCGTCCCTGCCCCTGGACAGAGGAACTGCCTTGGGCGTTGTGAGTGAAGCGCTATCTTGTTCTCATGAGTTTGCATTAAGCGCCAGGCACTGCTCCTGTCCCCTGTGGGGTCTACTTGCAGAAAGTCCCTGAGCAGGAGCCAGGCTCTGAGAGGGAAGCAATTGCTCGGGTGACATGTGGCCCCTGACCCCACAGAGCTGAGATTCTGTGGATTTAACCACACTTGATAGGTTGTGGGAGGCTAAGCAAGGTTTCCAATTTCCAGTCTCCTGCTCTGAACGCCACCCACGTGTGCACACCCGTGTACATACACATGAATGCACCAAACACATTCTGTCTCACCTCCAGTTCAGTGTGAATTGTACACATGGGTGTCATTCTGGGAAGATCATGAAAAGTCGTGCTGATGGGTTGACCCCTTAGAAGCCAAGTGTGGAGGACAGAGAAGGGGATATGTTCCTTAGCCTCTAGCAGAGCCCTTTGGGGTCCTGGGAGAGAAAGGAAGTCTCTCTCTGGCCTGAGCAGCACATCCCTGAGCACCTCCCCTAGGTCCTGAGGTCAGCACCTGCCACATGCCAGCCCCATCCTATAGGCAGAAGTCCAGCAAGGATCTCAGCCAAAACCACTCAGTGGCTGCAGTGCTCTGGTTGGTGCTCCCCTGGATGCCATCAGGAGAGCTTTGGAGGTCAGATCTTCTGGACTGGTTAACGCCAGCAGAGAGGGCATCCTTCCCGAGGGCCTGCCTTGGAAACGGTGGGGCCTGCTGTGCTACATCCTGTGCGCCTGCTGTATGCAGGTCACCACATCAGGTTTCACAGGCAGTGCCAAGGCAGGCAGACACAGCCCTTGCCCTTGAAGCTTCTACTGTCAGCTTCACGGCGGGGAAGTGGCTGTGTGACAAATCACAGGAAACACAGTTGGTGTTGACGCAGTCTAAGTTCCATAATGAACACATCTGATGGAAACAACAGTGCAATTCCAGCTCAGCCTTCTGGGCCAGACAGATGAGGTCCAAATTACCTGTGTGACCTTAGCATCTGTATCTCAGGTTCATGACATCTATTATGATCTATTAACACACTTAAATAATTTGTCCAGATGGCTGTACAGAGCCTATCCAATAAGTAGGTATTCAGTAAGTGCTTATCACATGTATGCTCTCAGGGAGTGCTGTTGTGCTGGCTTTGCTCGCCCAATCAGAGCACTCGTTACGTACAAATCCTAATACACCTGCCTGCCTCCACCTCCCTGGCCTGTAAGCTTCTGAAAGACAAGGGTCATGCATGAGTTTTTCTGTGTCCCCCATACTTAAGACAGTGTAGGCACCCAGCACAGGGAGAGGGGACACAGTGGCAAACAGACTGCAGATGGAGGGGAGGGTAGATGGAAAAAGGGCTGCATGGATGAACAGACATGTCAGTGGGCAAAGAAAGGGGTTGGAGTGGACAAAGCGAGGGATGAATGGCTGAGTGGGTGAGTGAATGAGTGGCTAGCTGGATAAGTGCGAATCAAAATAAGTGGGTGGTGGAAAGGAGATGGATGTATGGATGGATGGTTAAAGGAGGGGGTAGATGGGTGGGCACGGAGAAGGGTAGGAAATACATGTATGGAAACGAATGAACAGGTAGCTGAAGGGATGGAGGCAGACATGTGGATGTCAGATATAAATGAATTATAAGGTGGGGTGTGGGCAAGAGAAACAGCAAGCCCGTTCTGTATCCAGAGGGAAAATCCTACTTTCATTGAAATGCCCCAACAAAGATTCCCCAAGGAATTCAGGGAGCAGGAAGTCAACCTCTCACAGAGGGCTGCTCATGGCACACGTATTCCAGGACGCAGAAGGAACTGCCGCGGTGACGCAAAAGACACACTGAACTCTCTCTGATTGCCCCAAATTGATCTGTCTTTTCCTGACACCCTAAAACAGTGTGCTAAAAATTAACCTCAAAGTTAGCCTCTGTTCACTCCTCATTTTTCAGACCTGCAAGCTGAGTTGTCCCTTCCGTTCCAGCATTCACATGAGTTACTTCCTGTGAGCCTCACGACTTGGAGGGGCAGGCATCATTTGCCCACTTTACACATGAGGATATAGAGGCTCAGCGCTGTTAAGAAAGCAGGGCGCCAGTAATAACAAAGTGCCAGAGTTTTTCAACCCAAACTCCTAGTTCTCAAGAGAATCTGTCATATGTTTTGCAGACGAGTAAACTTTGGTTTCAAAAAGCTCTTGGTGTGGGTCTGGTTAAACCGTGCCCACCTGGCAGTGCTTGCAGAGGGAAATTGCTAAATCTGGCAGAACACCCTCTTGTCACTTGGGGGCACTTTAGCACCCCGAGACAGCTCTCGCAGCCAGAACGTGCCTGGCCAACCTGTCCTCCCTGGCTGCCCCTCAACTCCAGGGGCTGAGTTTTCTTGTCCCAAAGATCTCTGTTGTAGGAGCCACTTAACTCTTTTTGCACTTGCAGAAAGGAGGCAATCCACCTTGGGTCCTCTTGTTCCTGCCTACAGACTTGGCTCCAGGGGCCGTCTCTGGCTTGAACAGGAGCTGTGCTCTTGGAGTTCCAAGTAGCCCCTGGGGTTTGCTGGGGAGCTGTTAAGAGACAGGGCTGATGGATGGCCACATCCTCGAGGCTGTTGTCTGGGCAACAGGAGAGCCCGCTGTGACGGGCACGCATCCCCTAGCGGGCTCCCTGCCCCCTCTGTCTCTCCATTGCTGCGCTCCGTGAGCAGGCTCGGGGTTAATTTGCCTCTGGGAATGGAAAGAGCAGGGGTTTTTATGTTTACATTGAAAATCGTTGTCTCTCCTGGAAGAAGGAAAGACAGGTTGCCGTGGAAAGTGACAGGATGCCAGCATGTGCTGAACACACTGCTCAGTTTTCCATTTTGGCCTTATCTCGTCAAGGTCCTGTAGCCCAATACCAAATTTCCAAGCTCTCTGGCCTGGTATCAGTCTTATCCTTGGTGGTGCAGGAGGCAGGGTGCTCCAAAAGACTGCCAGGTCTGAGCCCGCCGCAGGCCACAGGTAAGAAGCCCCCCCTCGGCATGTCTTTACTGAGGCCTCGGCCTGCATGACAAGCTGGGGAAGGAAATGGGTTTCCGTTTCATTGTTCTGTGCATGGGGTCAGGGTTGCCGTGTGGTAGACACTGACGGGGCCTTTGCCGGCTAGATCAGATGCCAGGACTGTCAGCATGCCCTTGTGTGATGTGTTCACTCATTCTTGGTTAGAAATCATGACAGCCCCCCAGAAAGGTGAACGGAGAAGGCAGACACCTCATTGCTCAGCTCCAGATAATAGTGTGGGAAAGGAACTGTTACAAATGAACGTTTGCTTGTTCTGTTGCGCTGAGTTTGTTTCTGGCTGTATTTTGTCATTTCTTTACTGCCCCCACCCCCACCCCCCGGCTATTCCCAGTGGCAGAGCCCCCTCACCACCTTGGGTTTTGCCAGTAGCAGGGAGTGAGATGAGGCAGACAGGGAGGATGTTGGACTCACCTGGGTCGCCTCCACCCCTGCTGCCCTTGAACCTGTGGCCTTGGGTGAGGCATGCCATCTCCCTGAGCCTCAGACTCCCAATCTGAGAAATAGGGATGGCCCCTCCTGCAGACTCGGGCCGGAGTAGGCAGTGACGCTCACAGAGCACCTGGCCCGTGTCCACCATGCAGGGCCTCCATGGCTGAGGCCTTCTGCTGCTTCAAAGCTCAACTGGGAATGTCTTTAGAATCTGTGTTCCTCAAAAGGCCAAGCAGCTCTGTCTAAAAACATAACTCTACTTCTCTGTGTGGCTGTTTGGTTAGAACGGAAATTAGGCATCACTTCACACACCTGCTGCTGATTCTCTAGCTTTTCACACCAGGGGGACCCTCCTACGCCAGCCTTCTCCAGCGTGCCTGATCCTTAACCCTAGAAAGTCCTTGTACCGTTGACCTTTTCTTTTGATTGTTTTCTCATTTTTGAGCATAACTGTAAAGTGGGAAACTGAGACTCAGAAACCCAAAATAAAGAGTGTCTTGGCTTTACAAATGGATCTTTCCCTTCCAGCCACGAGGCGATTGGAGGGGGAGGATGGAAGTTTCGACCAGGATAACAGGAAGGTAATGCAGGAAGCTGACCTCGTCCAGAACAGCCTTGTTCAGAAAGAAGTCCGGTTTTGTGAGGCTCCTCCCGTTGAAACGTCAGGACCCTTCCCTTGCGTTGTGCTGTCCGGCCCCCCCCCCCCATTTCCTCCAGTTACACTTGGAGGCTGAAGTCCCAGTTATACAGCCGTGTGACTCGGTTATGGTTCTGTAACTGGGGAGATGCGTACAACCGACAGGCAGTGAGGCCACGCACATTATCGGGGCATTTGGTTTGATTGCTGTAGAACGAGTTGGTGGAGAGTAAATACTTCCAGTTGTGCAGGCTACATGGGGTCTGACACACCTGCTCAGCTCTGGGAAAGCAGCTGGGGAGATGCTGCATGAATTCACGTATCCGTGTCCCAGAAACACCGTAATGACAAAAGCAGGCAGAGGGCAGGATTTGGCCCGTGGGCTGAGTTCGCCCTCCCTACCTCCCTGCACTTGTGGTTCAGGAAGGCGGATTTGTGTGTGGTCAGAGCCTGGGCAGCCTCACCTGGTTCCTTCTCTGTCTGTGAAGCCGTGTGAGCCTCTGACCTCCCCCAGCCTCACTCACCCTGTCTGTCACATGGGACAACACATTTCCCCACGTGCTTTGTGTGTCTTAGAGCATCTGGATAGGTCACAGGAACTGGCGGGATTTTTACTGAAAGCTGGGTGTTTCACATTTTGAGTTTTCTCATGGTGACATCAGCTTTTAGGTTGGAAGTAAGGAAGCCATAGGAGGTTCTGGTGAGATGTTTCCACCATTGCAGTTGACCTTGAAATTCACGGGACATTTTTTTCTTCAGCAGAAGACCAGCTGGCTGATTCTCAAGGGGGACGCAGACACCAGGACCAACTCTCCAGAGCTGGACAGCCAGTCTTTATCCCACAGCAGCGGGACTGACAGAGAGCTCCCCCAAAGAGGGCCAGGGGACAGCTTTCATTCACGTGAGTGGTTCTTTTGAGCAGGAGCTGCAATGTGTACATAAAGCCTTGCAGTGAAAGGGCCCCCCAATTGAGTGGTCCCCCAAACCTAAGCCTTGCACGTTAAATGATAAAAAAGCAGGCTGAGAAACAGGGCAAACCAGATGGAAGTGACTTCCTGTGACTGCCGTCACACGGCGGGTGTGCTGCTGGTGGCCACACCTCTGTGTCTCCCCTGTGACTCTCCAGAGCTGGTGAGAAAGCAGAACCTGGGCCCCCAGGTGGCACTAGGAAACACATCTCCCCAGCCTTCTGGGTGGGAAGCTCAGAGCCTGTTTCCCTCCAGAGCAGATGTGGGCATGGTCCAGGCGGGCAAGTCCAGACTTGGAGTTGATGGCACAGCATTGTCCCTGTCTCCCATGATGTCCCGAACAAGGTACTGGACAGCCAGAGATGTGATGGACTTTACAGGGGGACGAAGGTGCTGTCGGCTTGACTGTAGGGGTGTCGTAAAGACTGAATCAGGAGTGATTTTCAAATGCAGAGAAAACTCCAGATCATGTTGTTTGCTTCAAGATGCTATAAATCATAGGTGAAAACCAGCAGCAGGTGATAGGCAAACTCACTCAGTATCTCTGGGAAGTAGACTCTGGGGTAAGGCTATGCTGGGCCAGGGGAAAGGTGGGTACTTAGCTTGGAAGAGGAGGGGATGTGGGTGGGAAGAAGCGGGGGAGGGAGAGATCCTGGCTTCGCAGTGTGATGCACCCAAGTTCAAATCTGAGCTCACCACTGACCAGCCATGTGACCACAGGCCAGTTCCGTCCGGCTGTCTTGCTAGGTCATTAAGAGACTCAAACTGTGCGTGTGTACCGCTTTGCCTGGCCCTTAGTGGGTGCTCAGTAAACAGAAGCTGTCACCACCATCCTCATGACTAGAAGCTGTAAACTGTGTTACGGGTGAAAGCTGAAGTGTTTCCATGGGAGAGGACAGAGTGAAAACCTAGAACCTTGGAAATTATAATGTGTTAAAGAATAACTTTAAGCAAAGAAAGGTGTATTGTTCTGTGTATGATCTTTGTAAGCCGGTGTCGGTGTGTGTACGCCCCTCATGTCTCCATCCCTCACCCCTCTGCCCCTGCCGGGGTGCAGCTTCATATCAGACTGTAGAGGTGGTGCACCAGGCTGAGGTCAGCCTGGCAAGGCCACTGCCCCTAAAAAAGTCCCCAGAGGGAGAGGGACATCTATAATGGTGGCATGCCCACCTGGAGGGGCCTGGAAGCCATACACCCATCCTCCAGTCCCTTTCCGTGCCCCCAGGCACTTGCTGCCCCTCACTGGAGCAGTGCTTGCCTATAGCCAGAGGCTCTGGGCCTGACTGTGGATCTCTCTGCTTTGCATCCACTTGTTCCCAAGGGCACTGTTATTGGAAGTGGGAAAGTTCCTCTAGAACCAGTTCAGTGGCCTCCCTGGCAGCCCACACCCCTTGCTAAGTGTCCTGGCATCAAGGCATGAGCCCTGGGAACTAAGAAAGGATGTTTGGGGGAATTTCAAGGTGGCATTTCTAGCTTTTAGTCCTTCCTTGCTGGGTGGCGGGAAGGCCTTGTCCACAAGTCTGGTGCTGTGCTGATAACCTCCCCCAGACTCATGGATGTTATGGCCTGCTGTGGCTCAGGACTGAGGAAGAAAGGGGCACAGTGTGGGAGAAGCCTGGGCCGGAGACCATGGCCCTCGGGCTTGGGCTTGGCTTCTGCCACTGACGTGCGTGTGACCACTCATCTGGAAGTGCCAGAAGGAGGGCACCTTGGGCTGCCCCAGTGGACATTAGCCTGGCAGGTGGCAGGAGAGGCCTGGAGGCCATGCCATGTGTCTCCACTGGCCGGTCACAGTGCTGCAAGGACTTGTTTGTCACCGCCACCTCTTGCTATGAGGACATAGGTGGGAATGCGGCTGCTTCTGTCCTGGGCTCGCCTGGTCTTCAGGGGCCCAGCGGCCCGCGCTGGGATCCGCGACTTCGCTGGGAAAGCCCTTGACAGTGCCGCGGGGCCCTTCTTCAAAGGTGCTTGTGCTTCTGTTCCTCCCTCGCCTTCTCCTGGTGTTCTGACTTTGGTTCCTCTGAGCAGGAACCCACAGTGTCTGTTATGATTGTGCCTTTATTTCTGTCCTGACAACATGACCTTGTCTTCCAACGTGTGTAGAAATGGCAGGGAGGACCCAGGATGCTGGTCGTGCCCGGCCCAGGCGAGCCTTGCTGTGTGCCGGCTTCACACAAACTAGGGCAGGAAGGGTAGCAATGTAGTCCACAGTGATCCACGCTCTGCTCTCGCAGCTCTTTTGAATCTCACCAAGCAGTCCCCAGTCTTGAGTCCAGCTCCACCTGCGCACAACCTTTACTGGGCGGAGCGTTCACGCACAGCAAGGCGCACTCGCCCACACCCCTGGCATGTCCATCTGTAGCACACCCAAGGAAAGTAGAATTGTGACACTTGACACAGTGGACACTCAATAAAAGTCTGTTGAATTGATGTACATTAAATTCAACGGGTATTTATTGAGCACCCACTCTGTGCCAGACGCTAAGCCGGGTGCCAAAGGGGACAGAGAAGTGGAGAGCAGTCCCTGAGCTGGAGAAGTGTGCAGGGAGCTGGGAGAAGCAGAGATGCCGATGGAGTGCACACCTGTGCATCCTGTCCCAATCTGCCCACCTGGGCCCCCCCCCACAGACTCATGGGGCCTGGTCACAGCCTCATCCCACCCATGACACCATCAGCATATCTCACCCAGGCCTGAATGATGCATTTAGTCATTCATTCATCCCTCCACCAAATACTGAGCACCTGTTATGTGCTGGGGATGGTGCCAGGCAGTAGAGAGCCAGTTGTGGACTTGGCCAGTCCCTATTAAGAAGCTGGATTAAACAGCAGTGACAAACCAGCGGGGCATCCCTATGCCATACCCAGTGGTTCTTAGCAAGCCCTGCCCCCACACCAGAGGGATTTAGGTTGAAATGTATATTTATTATAGATGACTTCTAGTTCCTTTTCTATTACACACGGGACATTATCTGGACTATATGTGGAGTAGCTTTTGTCATTGATAAACTTGACTTCTGCACAGGAAGGGGTGCTGCTGATTTTTTGTTACATGAAAAGGGCCTCGAGCCTTACAGGATGGGGCTCACCGACCCCAGCCCCTCCTGAACCCTGTGGACAGGCCTCCTGGTGCTTAGGGTCCCACGTTGTTAACCCTCGAGTCCTGTCCTCTCTTTTGAGGTTCCCCCACATCCCACCCCCAGGAGTCAGAGTTGTATCAGTGTAACACAACCCCCCTGGCCAGCTGGAAACAGTGACCAAAGGACTCAGTGGTTCCTAGACAGGCTCCCCCTTCCAAATCCCAGCACGTGAAGTAAACGTGGGGAGGTGGGAGGGTGGCAGCTGAGAGTGGTGGGACCAGCTTGGAGATGGAGTCAGAGAAGCTCTGAATTAGCACCAGAGGCAGCGTAAGGTGGTTCCAGTGTGGGCTGCTTTGCCTGCGAACCTGGCTGTGGCTTTAGCATTTCATGTCATCTTCTGTATGTCCCCTCCCTTGTGAGGGCCCCCTTTGGAGTCCCTTGTCTGATAGGACATGTTGGCCTCTCCCCCACACCCCCACCCCTGACCAGGGCCTGGCCTCGGTGCCCATCGGAAGGGAGGCTTAGCAGATGGCCCCTCTGCCATGTGGTTTCTTTTCCCACTTGCAGGAGGGAAGGAGGTCAGGGCCTGGCTCCCAAATGGCCTTTCTCTTTTCTCCTTTTACTTTTTCATTTTTCAAAGGTGGGGAAAAAAATCACTGGTCATATTTTCTTAGTCCATGGTTGAAAGAGAGAGACTCCCTGATTTGTCATGAGAGCATCTGATGGGACTGGCAAGCATCTGGTCAGGGGCCCCGTTTCTTCCTTGTACAACAGGTAAAGCAAGGGCCAAGAGAGGGGGTGAGCTGCCCACAGTCAGTCACCAAACACAGGTGGTGCCCCTCTCACAGTGCTCCCACTTTGTGACGTTTTTTACTTTACGATGGAACAATGGTGATATGCATTCAGAAGAAACCATCAACCATGCTTTGAGCACCCACACAGCCATTCTGCTGCTCACTTGCCAGAGTATTCAGTAAATTACACGAGATATTCCACACTTTATTATAAAATAGGCTCTGCTTGTATTGGACGGTTTTATCTAGCTATAGGCTAATGGGAGTGCTCTGAGCACATGGCAGGTAGGCTGGGCTGAACTGGGCTAAGCCTTGATGTTCTATAGCTTGGGTGTATTAAATGTGTTTTTAACTTATATTTTCAATTTACAAGGGGTTTATGTAACTCCATGGCAGGTCTAGGAGCATGTGTATTTCATGAGCTAGGGACAGCAATCACAATAGACAGAATTCCCTGTCCCATGGAGCTGACATTCTAGTGAGAGTAGAGAGACACAGGAAAGTTTGATGCTGGTGTTGTGCAGGGAGATGGTGTTTAGACACAGTGAATAGCCAGGGAGGGAGACATTATCTGGCAGAACTTGAAAGGGGTGTAGCCAAAGGGGTGAACAGTGCCAACATTTGAGAGGCAGGCGCTCCTCCCACCCCACCCCAGGGTGGAGTCATGGTGGCATGTTGGAGAAACAGTGAGAGGGCCCATGTGGCAGGTCATATAGCACCTTTTTGGCCCTTGGGAGGACTCTAGACTGGCCATTTAAGAGGCCTCTTGTTCACTGTTGCTGTTGTTCAACTCAGGGTTGAAGGTGGTTCCAGCTGCCTTCCTTCCTCAGACAAGGGCACTGAAGCTCCAGGAAAGGCCCAAACCTGCTCAGGCCACCCGGCTGCAAAGTCAGCCACCTGTCCATACACTGGGGACCTGATGTAGCACTACCCAGGGGGTGGCTCACTGGTCAGTTATTATAAAGCATCCCAGGGCAATGTGGTGAGCCCTGTGTCTCTTGTTGCATTTAATAGTCCTCCACCAACAGGAGGCCTCACCTTTAATGTCCAGAGGTCTTACTCTGACCTCCAATGAGCCAGCCTGGGGGACAACAGACCTAAGGAGAACACTCTCAGGGCCCCAACAGCAGTCCCAGCAGGGTGCCCAGGGCAAAGGCAGCCATGGATGGGCTTCTGAGAGGGATGACAGGGGAGCCTGTTTTGGCCGAGCTCAGGCATGGGGAAACAATTTATTTTCCTAGCATAAAATTCAGATGTCCAGCACATACTAGAAAAATTACTCATCACCAAGAACTATGAAGTTAAACTATATGAATGAGAAAAGACAGCCAACCGATACAACACAGGGAAGAATCAGAAGTCAGAATGATCTGACAAGGATTTTAAGTCATCCATAATAAACATGCTTCAACAAGCAATAAGAAAAACTTTAGAAGCAATGAAAAAAGAAAAAGTTCTCACCAAAGATATAGATGTTATTTTTTAGAAGGATCAAATGAACATTATGGAACTGAAAAATAAAACAACCAAAACAAAAAATTCTCTGGATGGATTCAATAGCAGAAAAGTCATATATGATAGCGGGGAGAATCAATGAACTGCAAGATAGAACAAGAGAAATTATCCAATATGAACAACAGAGAAAAAAATCAACAGAGCTTCAGGGACCTCTGGGCCAGTATTTGTTTTATGGGACTCCCAGAAGAAGAGCAGAAAGAGAATGGATTTCAAAAAGCATTCAAAGAAATAATGGCTGAAAATTATGTTTTTATTTCCTTGCTTATTTTCTATTTCTTTGCTGTTTTTTTGTTTTGTTTTGTTTTGTTTTGTTTTTGTTGTTGTTGTTGAGACAGAGTCCCATCCTATGCCCTGAGCAGAGTGCAATGGTGTTGTAGTTCATTGCAACCTCAGACTTGAGCATCCTGCTGCCTCAGCCTCCAGAAGCCACTGGGATTATAAGCGCTCGCTGCGCTGAGGCAAGAGAATCGCTTAAGCCTAAGAGTTTGAGATTGCTGTGAGCTGTGATGCCACAGCACTCTACCGAGAGTGACACAGTGTTTCAAAAAAAAAAAAGAAAAAGAAAGAAAAAAGGGGCTCTGAGCTTCAGAAGGGAAGGGGCATCAGAATAGGTAAAAATGGGGATAAAATATAACAGACTATCTTTCTCTTCTTGAGTTTCTTAAATCATATTTGATGGTCTGATAGAGGTGCTCAAAGTGTGTAGAAGAAACAGCTAAGACCTTTGTAGTTAAAATGCAGGGATGGCAAAGCGACCTTGATGAAAGTAAGACTTCCACACTGCATGTGAAGTAGCTAAATGTTGAGACCAGTAGACCGCAGCCCAGGTGCTGGGATTTTGCAAGCTGCTCAGGTGATTGCAGTGTGCACCCAGGGGAAGACCCACTGGCTTAAGAGTGGAGAATGGGTACAGCTGAGGACATTTGCTGTCTCTGAGGCCAGAAGGAAATTGTTTCCAGACCTTAGTGTATCTTGTGAAAACACAGATCACTGGACCCCAGCCCCAGAATTCTGACACAGAAGGCCTGGGATAGGGCCTAAGAGTTTACATTTTTGACAAGTTCTCTGGTGAGGCTGATCTCACTTTGGGAACCACTGCTCTAATATCTTGGGCTGAGAAGGAGCTCCTGTCTCACCTGGAGTGTCCCTGGGATCCCAGAGTAGGCCTGGTTCTGAGCATCAATTGGGAAGCAGGCATTTCCTAGAGCAGCAGTTCTCAACCTGTGGGTTGCGACCCCTTTATAACAATAAACATACATCCTGCATATCAGACATTTACATTATGATTCATAACAGTAGCGAAATTACAGTTATGAAGTAGCAACAAAAATACTTTTATGGTTGGGGGTCACCACAACATGAGGAACTGTATTAAAGGGTCATGGCATTAGGAAGGTTGAGAACCGCTTTTGAGGACTACGAGTCCAGGAGGCCTGGTCTGACACCCTGGGGTGTCCCTTCCAGGCTAGGTGACCCCAGACAAGGGCCCGCATGTCTGTGGGCCTCGATCCCCTTCTGTAAAGTGAGAGGAGTTGGCCAAGCCACATATCTGGAGGACCCTTGCTGACCCTCTGAAGCCCTGCGGGGCAGCCTGGTGGCTCCCAGGGGCAAGCACTGACATTAGGCCTTATGCATGGTTGGCCTGTGATGATGGGAGCTGGGCCCAGATGAAGCAGATATGGCCTCTATACTTTAAGTGTCCAAAGGCCAGATATTGAGGGACCTAGTATAGATCTCCTAAGCGTAGGGGTCCTGGCGCCTCCAGGGGCCTGTCTCTGCCATTTCCTTCTCTTCTGGAGTGAATGCACTCTTACCACTGCTGAGCCAGGCAGGTGTTCAGGGCAGAAGGTCAGAGCTTCCTCTCTGCTCTCGCCCGACATGGCACTGAAGAGGTTTATTGGGAGGTCTCCAACTCCCACCCCAACCCAGGGACTGAGAGATGGACAGGCTGGGGCAGTAAGGGCCAGACCACTTGACAGAGGAGAAGCTGTAAGTTAGGGCTGTAACATGAAATCCCCCAACTGCACATCCCTCAAAATTTTCTTAGAAATAAGATTGTTTCCAGGCCCCATTTCGTTGCTGGTGGCCTCCTGTTCCCTCCAGCCCTACCTCTCCCATGGGGTGCCAAGACGGGCCCCTTTCTCACTCTGCCCTCAGCTCTCTCTGAACTGCAAAATGAGGAGCTTGGCTAAGGTCCCACATAGTGTCCAGGCCCAAGCCTGTCCATGCACACAGGGGCCAGTGGGGCTGTGGTTCGGGCCCCATAGAGCCCCTAATGTCATGGGCAGGCTTGAGGCATTCCCCCTCCCTGGATTCTTATTTGGTGCCCAGAGACAGGAGGTCACAAAGGAGGCAGGTCTTGGTCCTGGGGGGGTCTCTTTCAAGTCACCTGACCTTGGCAGCAGCCCACGCTGGGCTACACCCCGCCTTGCTGCCTCCCGTATGCGCGCGTGACAAAGCTGTGCTGTGTCTGTTTCAGGACCCCCCTATTCCAAATCTGACTCTCTCCCAGGACACGGAAAGAATGGCTTGGACCACTGGGTAGGTACCTGCCCCCTCCCAGCCTGCGGCGTACTAATGATGGCTGTGAGTCTGAGCACACTTCCCACAGCTTCCTGACTACACAGAAGCAGGAGAGGCCTGGGACCCTGCCCCTCCTCCTCTGCCTGACACTGCTGAGGGCTGCCACTGTCACCACAGCTTTTTCCATACCAGGATTAAACCAGACCTGGCACCACCCTTCCTCCCCAGAGGAAGGAAGGGGACTACCCAGAGGGACCATCTCCAGCTCTAAGAAGCCCCTCCTAACCCCTCCTGTGCTGCAGAGCCTGACAGGGACCTTGAAAGGTCCTCATATTTCACCAGGCAGTGTAAGCCAGATATCCACTCCCTCACCTGGATTGCCATAAGCTCTCCAGCACTGTTACTGTGACCATCACCACGCATCCTGAGCACCCGGGGTTATCATCTGAGACTGCACAGAGCCCAGATCAGCTCCCAGTTACACTTTCTTTGGCCACTCCTAGCTGAAGACTATTTTTATCCCCTGTCCTGAGTCTTCCAAATTTTGAGACATCTAAGTATGAGCCCAGATTGTTTGGTGCCTGACTGTCCCTGCAGAGAGGTCAGGGGCATTTCAGGCAAAGAAGTGGGTACTTTGTTTGCTTGGGCTCATGGAATGCCCTGAGATGGTCAGCCCCTATGAAGACTAACTCATTTTCATCCCTCCTCCCACAGCATCACTAGGTCTCTAGTGAGGATCCCCAGGGTAGGGAAGGCCTGATGGTACCAACCCCCACCCCTTGACATATACATGCGCACACATACACACGCACACACACACAGCCTAGGAGTCCCTTTAGCCTCTGCCCAGTCTGAGAAAATTGGTCTGTACATGAAGGCAATTCACTTCTCCAAAGAATTCCTCATTTGTTGCACCAGAGCAGTCCTGGCAATGAGTGTGTAACCCAGTGGCAGCCTCCCGAGGGGCATCCTGTCCTCCAGGTCAAGGCCACAGGACTCTGTCTCCAGGGGCCATGGGGCTTCCTCTCAGGCCAGCCTTTGTTCTCTGTCTTCTTCAGGCCCCTTCTGACCTGCTGCTGTGCTCTGGTCCTAGGGCCAGCCTCCTGGGAGCTCCCCCAGCCTGGGCACCTCTGCATGGTTTGATTCTAGTGAACCCCTACCCCCCACTAACCACTCCTCCCGTTCCGCAATGGGCCAGTCGGGGAACACACATGTGGCATGCTGCTTTGAATTTTCTTCAAAGGATTTCTCTACCCTTCATCCTCCACAGGGAAAGCAGGGGGGTTAAGAAAGCTGGGCCAGTGTCCACGGGACCCCTGATGTCCCTAAGTTCAGGGTCAGGGGTCCTGTGCAGTGGGAATGTTCTCTTCTACTTGGAACAGCTGTTCTCTCACTCAGGGACCAGTGAGCGTAGCATTCACGGTCTGGACCAAGGCAAGGTGTTCTACCCGCCCAGCCAGGTCCTGGGGCTTTTCCAATATGCAGAGGAAGAGCGAAAGAAG
The DNA here is from genome assembly GCF_027406575.1 of Nycticebus coucang. Classification (NCBI taxonomy): domain Eukaryota; kingdom Metazoa; phylum Chordata; class Mammalia; order Primates; family Lorisidae; genus Nycticebus; species Nycticebus coucang. Next base: position 86,044,867 of record NC_069796.1, read on the forward strand.
GGCCTTCTCTTCCCGGTTAGTCCCGTGTCATTGAAGCCTGGGCTGTACATCCTCTAGGAATTTTCTTTTGTCATTAATGCACCAAAAACGATGCTGATTAAGGCACCCCGCATCTGCAGAGAAGGTCACGGTTCCCAGACACTCCACTGCCCGGGAGTTTGAGAACTGCTGACCCAGATCATCCTGGCAGGGACAGTCTTCATTTCATTCCCTGAGAACTATTGAGAGCAGACTCTTAAGCCTCGCAGAATTAAGAACTAAACCCTCTGTGACTGTGTTTATCCTGCAGCCTAAAGGGTGGAAGGAGAGTGTCAGGGGGCTCGTGCACCCTTGGAGAGCCTTGGAGACAGAGCCCCTAGAGACAGAGCCTATCATCACATGAAGATTTTTGGCTTTCACATTGCTCGGTGTGGGAGACAGGCGAATACAATTGATGACTTTGCTTTGGGATTGTTTTTTCCTAGCTAACATTCTAAGTTTTTTCTGTACTTTGATGCTTGTTTTTCATCAGGATCTTTCAGGTGCCCAGTCTTCTCCAGGGCAGCCATGCCCAGCACCCAGACACTGCCCTCACCCTGCAGGGCCCCTGGCAGTGCTTGTCCCTGCATTGTTGACAGTGGCCTCAGGTGCTCCGAAGTCATATGTTAGATTGTTTCTTGGTATGTTTTTACTTTCTGAAGGATTCTGGGTGGCTTAAAGTAAAAGGACGCGTGTAGTGAGAACAAAATGCCATTAACACCAATCAGGAAGGAAGAGAGGAGGAAATTATAGGAGAAAATTACATCAGAAACAAAAGACTATTACATGAGAAAAGCTATCAAAGTTTAACTCCAAGCTTCCTGGAGGCAGCCACGACCAGCCATGCAGTTCCAACTCTCTCATGGGAGAAGGGAAATCTGGGGAGGCAAAGACTTTCCTGAGTCTTGCTCCAAGAGGATTTTATTATAAGGGTCCCTTGACCCTGCACCATATGTTCCACAGGTCATTAAAATATCTTGATACCAAGCCGGCCACAGTTCCTGACACTTGGCAGGTGCTCACAACCTACCCCTGAAGAGAACAAGATAACAGCCACCTGCTGCAGGTATCCTGTGGATGAGGTGTAATGAAGCTGGCATGTGCCACCTGTTTGCTAATAAGGGCTGGCTCACTGGCCAGCAGCAGATCCTTGTGGTAGCTCCCTGGAAGGAGTCCTGTTTTGAAAAAGCCTGATGCTAACTGCAAAGGGACTGATTATATTTTTTAACTCAAAAAATTATTTTTAAAATGATTAGAAGTAAAAGAATGAGAAAGAGATACTAAAAGCAGCCAGGCTCAGCAGCACACACCTGTAGTCCCAGCAACTTGGGAAGGCGAGGTAGGAAGATCATTTGGCCTTTGGAGTTCAAGACCGGCCTGGGCAGCAGGCTGTCTCCTAAAAAAAAAACAAAAACAAAAAAAGAGATACTAAAATCACAAATATAAGGCAAGCAAAAGTGGTAATATTAATATCAGATAAGGTAAAAGCTAAAGTTAAAGGGCGTATAAATAGAATTAATAGTATAAAGACGGGACTAATTCACCCTAAAGACTACGTTAATAAAGTAGTCTTAGCATTCATAAACAGAAATGCAGTAAGCAACATGGCAATGTCAGACCCCGTAATAAAGTGCAAGTGTGGCAGATGATTTTTTTTTTTTTTTTTTTTTGTAGAGACAGAGTCTCACTGTACCACCCTGGGGTAGAGTGCCATGGCGTCACACGGCTCGCAGCAACCTCTAACTCTTGGGCTTATGCAATTCTCTTGCCTCAGCCTCCCAAGCAGCTGGGACTACAGGCGCTCGCCACAACGCCCCGCTATTTTTTGTTGCAGTTTGGTCGGGGCTGGGTTTGAACCCACCACCCTCGGCATATGGGGCCGGCACCCTGCTCACTGAGCCACAGGCGCCACCCGTGTGGCAGATGATTTAAATATGACTCTTGAATAAGACATATGGCAAAAAAATAACCAAAAGGTACATAGTCATTGAATATGGCAAACAGCAAACTTTAATAGGTATATGAAAAGAACTGTGTCTTTTGAATCAGTTTTTCATATGTTCGTAAAACATTTCTGAAAGTGTTTGTTATGTGTGACTACAAAGAACATTTTAACAAATTATAGAAGTTTGATATTTCCAAATTGTAGTCCTGGAAAGACTCCACATGTCAGCATCAGATAGCTCTGAGTTCAAATCCAGCCCTGTCTTTGGGCAAATTACTTACATTTTCAGAGTCTTTGTTTCCTAGTCTTTAAGAAAAAAATGATCCTTACCTCCTGCGGTTGCTTTGAGGAAAAATAGCATTATGACTGTGAAATTTTTTTATAGGCTCTGTAGCCAGGTTCCCATATGAGTGATCTAAAAATCAAGTCCCCACCCCCTTTCACATTCCTATCAGCAGCTGAGAATAAGATGGCACATTCCAGTGTGGAGTTTAGCAAGGAAATAATGGTGGCCAGTGGCGAATGGCCACAATTTGAATTCCAATTAGCAATCTCAGTATAACTTTTGGAAAATAAAACACATGGGTTCCAATTTTTACAGTCCCATGTATTTGGGGGGCAAATTACTTAACTTCTCTGAGCCTGATCTATAAAATGGTGACAATAGCCCACCTCCTAGGATTGCCAAGAAGATTAGGGAATGTATTATAGAGCAGCAGCACGTCCTGAGTGCCAGACAAATGGACAGGTGAATAATTTGTTGTTTTAAAAATCTCTGGTGCCTCCCCTGAGACCTATAGGGGTCAGCCAGAAATAGGCCTGGTGGCGCTGCCTTTGAGGTATCCCCCTGACCTCTTGGCCCACCTGCCAGCCCACACACTGAGGCAATCTGACCCCATTTCCACTTCGCAGCTTTTCCCTGATCTGGTCTTATCTGTTTCCCTCCTCCACCTGGAAGATGTCTCCTTTCCCTCCTGGAGTCTCCTTCTTTTCTAAGAGCAAGGAACGCCAGAAGAAGCTGGTTTTGCTGCTGGGAAGTGAGTTTCCAACCATCCAAAGTGGCCCAGGAGTTTTGGCAGCTTGCGATGCAGGCCTGCAGCACCAGGGGGCAGTATTTCTCTTCCCATCAGAGAGGCCAGGCAGACCGGGCTGCCACACTCACGGACAGGTGCACCTGGCGGTGCTTGTCTGAGACTGAGAAAATGTCTCAACATTTTGCTTGGAAACTCCCAAAAGTTATCTTGTGAAGTGGCAGAGACAAGAGCCCAAAGAGAGGACTCCATCTCAGGGTCTGGGGCCAGGATCTGGATGAGGCCAGTGAGGTGCTAACCAAAAGACCATCATCAAGACACTTCAAGGCAATTTTGTTAGAAATCTGAATTAATGCCAAAAACTTCCATGATGAACAAAATATCAAAAATTTAGCCTGGGAACGGTGCCTCACACCTGTAATCCTAGCATCCTGGGAGACTGAGGTGGGAGGATTGCTTGAGGTCAGGAGTTTGAGACCAGCCTGGCAAGTGTGAGACTCTGTCTCTAGTAAACAATAGGAAAGCTAGCAGTGTTGTGAATGCTGGCAACCCCAGCTACTCGGGAGTCTGGGGCAGGAGGATTGCTTGAGCCCAGGAGTTTGAGGTTACTGTGAGCTATGATGACACCACTGCACTCCAGCCTGGGTGAGAGAGCAAGACTATTTAAAAAAAAAAAAAAAATTAAAGTTCCAGCCCTTGGCTCATAAACTTACCCCACTCATGAGCCTGGTCCCAGCTGGTGAGGTCAGCGTCAAGACAAAAGGAAGGTCTGGCTTTTGTCTGAGTCTCAGTGTCCCCATTTCAGATGGACAGGTTTGACTCCGTGCTCTCTGAGGTCTTCTGCCCCTGTGCTCTCTGTAATAGGTGCTTCACTCCCCGCCTAATGCATTGCTGGTGCCGAAGCACCTTCCCCTGTAACAGACCCATCAGCGAGACACGCAATCTCCCCTTTGGCTGCAGAACTCTCTCCATTGCAATTTAATCCCTGTACCCAATTTCAGAAGCGCTGGCCAGGAGCCCTGACCCCATTTCAGACTCTGTAGTAGGTGCTGGGGATCCCGGTCCTGGGAATGAATAATGTATTTTCTTCAAGGGGGTCTGTCCACTGTGACCAGCCACTGGACCACCACAGTGTGGCTCATGATGCAAACACCAGGTGCCGGTATGGGGCAGGGGCGGAACAGGAGAGGGATTGACTAACTGCTGCAGCAGCTGGATGCATGTCTTACAGCAGGGGGGCAGGGGAGGGGGCAGACCCTGCAAAGATGTTTGCAGGATGCGTGGGTGATGTTTCCAGGTGGGCAGCAGGGAAAGGGAGCTCCAGGCATTAATGGTCACGATGCCCTGATATGATAGTGTGTGGGCAAATTCCATGGCATCTGAGACAGGGCTGGGGCGCCCTCAGTGCTTTGTCTCCAGGAATGTCACCTCTGCCGTGTCATTGTCAGAGGCATGGCCATTCTGTAGGGGTGCTTACAATACCCCAGGCTTTGTGCCAGGGCTTTACAGACACTGGGCTCCTTTAATCCTCAAAACAGCCACACACAGAGCTGCTGTCAGAGCCACGCTTTCATGGGGTGGATGGACGTTGTCTCAGACACCCAGCTACGTGTGTCTCTAAGGCCTCAGTGCATTTCTGGGAATAGAGTAGCCTTCCGATGAAACAGGGCCTGGTTCAGGAGACAGTGGCCCAGGCTTCTCCTGTGGCATCTTGCAGGAGACAGAGGGTCCAGGGTGGAGTCGGGGCTCCCTGAGCACCGGGGCACAGTGGGTTCTAGGAGCTAAACTCAGGAGCCCACCAGGAGGGGGACAGGAGCCCTCCAATCATCAGCTGGCATCCACAAAGCACTGTGCCTGGTGCTGCATGCGCTGCCACTGTCAATAATGTCAGCTGCAGAGCAAGGGACCCAGGTACCTGGGAGTGGCTGCCAAAGGAGTCAGAGTTAGTAAGATAGGCAGGGTCAGCGAAGGCCTCCCCGTGGAGGCGTTTGATGAGCAAATCCCCCGAGCATGAACGCCAGAAGTCCCATAGGTGCAGGCATCCTGGATACTTCCCTTCCAAGCCCTGCTGCCACCGTCCCTCTGTTGCCTGTGCCCCGTTGCTGTGCTACGGTGGACACCCTCCTTTCCAGGCTGAGTGAGGACCAAGGCCATGAGGAGGGGTCGTCTCCTGGCCCCTGTCCGCCCACCCTCCTCCACCTGCCTCTTGCCGCCCAATCTCTCTTTCTCTTCCAGAATGCCAACCTGGCCCCATGTGGAACAGACCCAGATGCCAGCTGGGGCATGCGAGGTACACAGAGCGGGGACCCCCATGGGTCTCTGGCCTGGGCAGGGGTTGCTAACAAATGTCCCCAAGTCTCATTCTGATTACTGCCACCACACCCTGCCAGGGCCTGCTGGCAGAAGGCACCAGCATGGCAAGAAGGGGCAGGCCAGGGGACAGTGGGCTCGTTCCCACCTCTGCCAGATAAGAAGCAACTTACCTCCACTCTAGCACTGCCGAGATACTTCCCCTCCTGACTCGGGTGACAGTCTGCGTCACTTGGGGGAACCAAGTCACAAACAAAAGGCTTCCCAGTGTGAGTGGTAGGGAGCTGGCTCAGACCCTGCCTCTATTCTTGTTGGCCATGCAGTAGCTTACACACAGTGGAGGGCTGCTGGGAGGTTGGTGTTACCAGAGCAGCCTCCTGGTCACGTGCTAATGTCCAGCAGAAGGCGGAGCTCACCTCCTTGTCACTCTGGCCAGGAATGGGGGAGCCTGGCCCTTGTGAACTAGTTCACACATAGATGATGGACCACCTAGGCACTGCAGCCTGCTTCTTCTAAGTGGCTTTCCAAGTCTCCAGGCCTCAGAGCTGGCACATCTCAGTTCTCCTGTGGCATGTGGAGAAACTTGGGCACTGGCCCCAACTCAGGGTCTCCCTTCTGAGAAGGCTGGGGGCCCAGGTTTGGGAGACCCTGCCTTCCATGGGTTCCATGTGTGTGGAGGCCCTGCTATTTGCACTATTTTATTTATTTAATAAGATGCTTTTAGTCTGGAAGGAAAACATTTTAAAAGCTAGGGTGAAGGGCGGCACCTGTGGCTCAGTGGGTAGGGCGCTGGCCCCATATACCGAGGGTGGCGGGTTCAAACCCAGCCCTGGCCAAACTGCAACAACAACAACCAAAAAAAAAAAAAAAAAAATTGCTGGGCATTGTGGTCGGCGCCTGTAGTCCCAGCTACTCAGGAGGCTGAGGCAAGAGAATTGCCGAAACCCAAGAGCTGGAGGTTGCTGTGAGCTGTGTGACACCATGGCATTCTACCGAGGGCGATAAAGTGAGACTCTGTCTCTAAAAAAAAAAGCTAGGGTAAAAAGCTCACCCTATAAAAGAAGGAGTATAAAAAGAGGAAGTAAAGAGTAAGAAAATGAGATGGTGAGAAACCAGAGGGTCAGACCATGATGGGATGTTAGTCTCCACAACACCCCCCCCATGTTTCCCAGGAGTGCGCACTGTGTAGGTGGGAAACTGAGGCCAGCATCTGTCTCGGGTCTTTCACTGGGAAGATGGTGCCCCAGCCGAGAAGCACAGTGTGCCGTCCAGCTTCCAGTCTGGCCGCCAGCCTGGCCATGCCCTGCTCTTGGCTTCCCACTGGAGGCCTTCAGAGCCTGCCCCCTGCAGCTCGAGAGTAGAGCCCAGAGCAGCTGCTCAGAGACTGTGCCTGGCCTGTAGGGTGGGGATGGGGCAGTCCCAGGGCGGGGATGGCAGTCACCCGGAGACGAGTTCTTGCACTTTCTAAACTGCCCGTGGTCTCCGCTCTCTCTCTTACAGAATACAAGGTAAGAGGCCCGCGCTCTCACACTGAACTTCATGCCGCGCCTCACCTGCCCAGGTTAAAAGTTCCTTTCTGTTGTGCTTTCCCTGTGAAATGTGTGTGTCCGATGAAACACAAGTATGTATTATTCCCAGTCGCTTAGCTCTTTGGGGCCAGGGCACACGTGCTTCTTGAGGTAACCCTGTGGCTTCCTCCTCGACAGATCTACCCTTATGATTCCCTCATCGTAACAAACCGACTCCGTGTGAAACTGCCCAAAGACGTGGACCGGACAAGACTGGAGGTACCAATGGGCTGGGACAGTGGTGGGGGTTATTTTTTAAGAGTCTCTGCAGATGCCTTTCCCACAGTGTGTCAGAGTCACCCCCTCCCCCGCCAAGGGGCCACCATGGGGATGGAGTCAAGAACACACATTGCTTCAAAGGCCGCAGCAATAGTGGGTTTGCAAAGAGGCGACACACTGGTTTTGGATGGGGACCAAAAAGCCTTGGGGATGCCGCATTCCACGGGCTTGTTGCCTCTGAGCGCGGAGGCTGAAAAGACCACTCTAGTTCCGCTCGCTTGACCACGTTTTCTCCTGTCTAGAACAATCCAATGAACTGTGGACAGCAGGTGTGTTTAATTGGATGTCAGCACCGAGTGGGTGTTTGGGTTGTATTTGCTGACTAAAGTGGCAGCTCTGTTGAGCACCTGCCATGTGCACAGAGGGCCTCGTGTGGGGCTCTGTTTAATCCTCACGGCCATCCTAAAGTCAACAGCATCCAACCAGTAGAACTTCCTCTCCTGAGCCCTTTGGTGAACATGTCCTTCCCTTTTAATGACTCTTTTGCTAAGGGTAAGAGATCTCAAGGCATCCGAAGGGCAGGGCCATCCAGTCCCTTTTGCACCCCAAGGCCAGCTGCCAGGCCCTGCCAGGCCCAGCCTGGCCTGCCCGAGTGGGCAATGGCTCAGTCTGCTGCCAGGACAGGAAGCAGGGGGAGTGTGGACTCAGCAGTGCACTGGGGCAGGTTCCGCACTCCAGGAGGGAGGCCTGGAGAAGCACCCCAGCATTCCGGGCCCAGGGAAGCCCCGTTAGAAGAGGGAGTCGCTGGACAGAAAGGGGACCCTTACCAGGGGCATTGCACAGGTGCCCTCTCTCCTATACCAGCTGCCTGTGCACTCTCATGCCCTGATTTTTGCACCTGTAAGATGAGGATATTGCTATCAATTTGAGTGAGTAGCTGTACAGAAAGCAGTCAAGAGATTGCATAGAGCCCCTTGCCCAAGACCTGGAAAAGAGGGTTCCATCCGTATAGGGTAGCAGCAGAGAGGATGGGCCCCAAGACACTGGTGTGGCTGCAGTGCCTGGAAGGAGGTGCTTCCACTTTGACTCTCTTTGTTGTAAATGACAAGAACCTGACCAAAGTGATTTAAGGAAATTTATTGGCTCTCAAGACTGAAAGTCCCTGTCAGCTGTGGCTTGATCAAGGGCTAAATGCTGTGTCCAGCACCCAGTGCACCAGTTTCCTTCCTTCCTTTTCTTGACTATTCCTCCACTGTGCTAGCTCCACTGACAGCTAGACTTTTTGCCTCACCTTTCGCAGGCCCAGAGTCTATAGTGCAAGAGACTCATCTCTCCCCTCTCTCCCCAGTCCCTACAAAGGCCCCGTCTGGGCCTCTGGGTGGGTGATATGACACACCCCTGAGTCAAACTTTATGACCCAGGAAATGCTGAGCCCAAATCAGCCAGATTAGCCCATGCTCATGCCTGGAGAAGCCTGAGCTGGGCAGTGGCTCCTAGAGGAAGTTCTGAGACCTGGAACCTAAAGATGGGGAAGGGGACACTGGGCAACAAGCAGGCCCCTTCAGGGAGGGGAGGGACGCTGGGGAGGAGGGGCCACCCTGGGCTCTGGTGGCCAGTCAGTGCCGTGGACCCGCAGCATGTACCCAGCACCCCATATGTGGGGCCCTTTGCTTGAGAAACTGGCAGTTCAGTGGGACATTCACCCTACTGAACAGGAAAGGCCACCAGAAAGTTCTGATGTGCAGGGATGTCAGAGCTCCAGCTGGGAAGCTGGTTAAGTGCGTGGGAGGAGGGGAGCACTAAAGGCCTTGAATCCAGCAGGGCCTCCTGCTTCCTCCTGAAGCCTGGCTCCTCGGCTGCCTCTGCCAGTGGAAGGCATCCCAGCATTCTTTTTTTTTTTTTTTTTTTTTTTGGCCAGGGCTGGGCCTGAACCCACCGCCTCCGGCATATGGGACCGGCGCCCTACTCCTTGAGCCACAGGCATCCCAGCATTCTAACTGGCCTCAGGGGAAGCATTCTTCAAGTCTGTAGAAACTGGGTCTTTGTTAACTGTGCGTTCAAATCCATTTCGAGTCCAGAGTAAAGTCCATAGTGGTGAAATGGGTGCTTCGGGGCTGGTAAAGCAGCTCCCTGGGTCAGGAACTGCCTGGAGAAATGTGCTGAGTCTTCTTAGTTCCTGGGAGGGTTTGTCCTCCTGTGAGCCCTGGAGTTAATTGCTCTCACCCAGAGAGATGAGCTTGGAGACTATCCCAGCAGGCCCTGGTGCAGCAGGTGCCCCAGGACCAGGAGCTGTTGGAAGTCAGCTGCCACCCTCTGGGACTGGGGTGTGCTTTAAATGACTTCCTTTTTACTATTTTGGGTTTTTCTCGATACAATACAGAATGAAAGTTGCAAAACCCATAGTGGTTAACATATGTAAATGTATCCTTTTAAAACCCTCTGACACCTAGCTAATGGAGTTAATCATTCAAATCTCCAAGAACACACCCAAGGGTGGGACTCTAACTCTTCCTCAAGTTGAGCCAAGCCAGGAGGGACTGGAAATGTAACCACAAGTGGGGCCCATCCCCTGATTGGACCCTGCCTGGGGCTGGGAGCTGGGACTTGAGCCAGAGGGCAAAAGAGAGAGGGAACCCTGATGCTTTTATTTCAGGGAAAAGAGCTTTGTTTTTAATATATATATATAAAAAATCATAACTATTGTAAAAGTCTGGGAAAATGCAAAGAATATAAGAATTTTTTTAATTGGGATTCATCTACTGTCTTCATATTAGAATAGAGTACATTGGATTCTTGCTTCTCTATTCTGGTTATGCTTTATTAAGGAGAATGTGTTCCCCTCCATCCAGATTAATACAAAAGATGTAAAGTCTCCATCTTTTTTAGTGGCTGAATAGTATTCCACGTTATGCATATACCACAGCTTGTTAATCCATTCCTGGGTTGCTGGGCATTTAGGTTGTTTCCACATTTTGGTGATTGTAAATTGAGCTGTGATAAATAGTCTAGGGCAAATGTCCTTATGGTAAAAGGATTTTTTTTTTCTTTCTGGGTAGATGGATTGCAGGATCAAATGGGAGGTCTAATTTGAGTTCTTTGAAGAGTCTCCATACTTCCTTTCCAAAAGGTTGTATTATTTTGCAGTCCCACCAGCAATGTAAAAGTGTTCCCTTCTGTCCACATCCATGCCAGCATCTGCACCTTTGAGACTTTGTGATGTGGGCCATTCTCACTGGGTATAGGTGATATCTCAGGGTGGTTTTAACTTGCATTTCTCTGATGATTAGGGATGATGAGCATTTTTTTCATTTTTGTTAGCCATTTGTTGTCTTCTTTATAGAAGGTTCTATTCATTTCTCTTGCCCATTGATATATGGGATTGTTGGGTCTTTTTATGCCCCAGTCCGGATGGCTTCACACCAGAATTCTATCAAACCTTCAAAGAAGAGCTTATACCCTTACTGCAAAAATTATTCCAAAAAATTGAGAAGGAAGGAATCTTCTCCAACATGTTCTATGAAGTAAACATCACCCTGATAACAAAACCAGGAAAAGACCCAAATAAAAAGGAGAATTTCAGACCAATTTCACAAATGAATATAGATATGAAAATTCTCAATAAAATCCTAGCCAATAGATTAGAACTACACATTAAAAAAAAATCATTTGTCACGATCAAGTAGGTTTTATCCCAGGGATGAAAGGCTGGTTTAACATACACAAGTCCATAAATGAAATTTACCATATCAACAGAAGCAAAAACAAAGACCATATGATCCTCTCAATAGATGCAGAAAAAGCATTCAATAAAATCCGGCAACATTTTCTAATAAGAACACTGAAGAGAACCCAGTCCAGATGGCTTCACACCAGAATTCTATCACTGAGGAGTATAGGCATAGGTGGCACATTTCTTAAACTGACTGAAGCCAGCTATGACAAACCAACAACTAATATTTTAATGAATGGAGTAAAACTGAAAGCTTTTCCACTCAGAACTGGAACTAGACAAGGTGGTCCTCTATTACCACTAGTATTCAACATAGTGTTAAAAGTTCTAGCCAATACAATTAGGCAAGAGAAGGAAATAAAGGGAATCCAAATGGGTGCAGAGGAGGTCAAACTCTTGCTATTTGCTGACAATATGATCTTATACTTCAGAGAACCCAAAGACCCAACCACAAGACTCCTGGAAGTGATCCAAAAATACAGCAATGTCACAGGATATAAAATCAACGTCCACAAATCAGTAGCCTTTGTAAATGCCAGTAACAGCCAAGATGAGAAGCTAATCAAGGACACAATTCCCTTCACAGTAGCTTCAAAAAAAAAAAAAAGAAGAAGAAGAAGGATCTAGGAATGGATCTAACAAAAGAGGTGAAGGACCTCTACACAGAAAATTATGAAATCCTAACTAAAGACGTAGCAGAAGATATTCAACAAATGGAAGAACATACCATGCTCATGGCTGGGAAGAATCAACATTGTGAAAATGTCCATACTACCCAAAGCAATCTACAGATTCAATGCAATCCCCATTAAAATATCATCATCAGACTTTCAAGATTTGGGAAAAATGGAATTCTGGGAAGATGGCTGACTAGTAGCAACCCTTGGCAGAGGCTCTTTCTTTCTTTTCTTTTTTTTTTAAGAGACAGAGTCTTACTTTGTCACCCTTGGTAGAGTGCTGTGGCATCACAGCTCATGGCAACTTCCGACTCTTGGACTTAAGTGATTCTCTTGCCTCAGCCTCCCGGGTAGCTGGGACTACAGGCGCCCGCCACAGAGCCTGGCTATTTTTTTGTTGCAGTTTGGCCGGGGCTGGGTTTGAAACCACCACCCTCGGTATATGGGGCCAGCCCCTACTCACTGAGCCACAGGTGCCACCCTTGGCAGAGGCTCTTGACCAGCAGGAAAAAAGCTGGACAGAATCTGACTCTATAAAGCCAGAGTTGGGGAGCTGAGCCAAGAAAGAAGTTCAGCAAGCTGTAACTCCAAGGAAGAGCATTCAAGAAAACAAATCACAGGTACGAAGCCTATGGACTAGAGGCTGGAAACCCTTTCCCCAAGCAGGAGGCCCACCACAGGCTATCTGCTAGGGAGCAGGGAACAAAAGACCTCTCATTTTACCTCGCTGGAGAGAGCGCTAAACACCAGGTCTTTTTCTCCGGGAGGTCCCACTTATGAACCTAGATACTACCTCGCTAGGCATAAAATTGAACAAATATTTTTCTGCACAATTCCAAACACCACCAAGGATGCTGACACATAAAACGTAACCTTCACAGACAGCAAAATGAGTGGGTGGGAAAGGGCCTCTTCTCTGACTCCTGTGTCCAGGTCAGTCCCCCAAGGTTGGTAGCTCCTAAAGCACACTCTGAAGCCTTTCTGCATGCTTGGCAGGCTAGTACTGAGCCGGAAGTGGGAAGGGGAGCAGCTCATTGCCAAGTCCTGTGGTTTCCTGAGCCAGCTTCTTGCAGGCCCCAAGACTAAGTGCACACCTGAGTTTGCTGAGGCAGTGAGAGCCCTGTTGTTGGAATGCACCGGAGAAGTAAGGCCCCTGCAGTGGAAGAATATCTCCTTTGTTTAAACTCATCAGACCGGTCTGAGAGGAATGGTGTACCCCACAGACTGATGGGTTCCGAGCCACAAGGGTGTGTGTGAGGGATGGGCTTGCACCAGACCCAGAGCTCTGGGGCCTCCCTGGCTGAGACGCTGAGAGAAACCCACGCAGACCTGCCTGTGCAGCTTGGAGATAGGCTGGGAGTGAGGAACTGCCAGAGAGAGGCCAGGTGGGGGAGGGTCTGAGAGGCTGGGCCAGTAGCAGGAGGAGTTCTGGGGAGCAGTGGGAGAGGTGACAGCCCTAATGTAGATTCACAGATGCAAACAGACAGGATGGATTGCCCTTCCTTTTGGTGAGGGAGGGAGGGTATAGTGAGCTGGCATGTTCCAGAACCTATGGATGCCCATTGTGGAGCAGAGAGTGATGGAAGAAGTGTCTAAGGCCATGGTGGGCAAGGCCCTGGGGTCACAGGACAGCCATATCACTGTCCCCTCTAGGCCTCCATCCCCTTACTGCCCTAGAGGATAAGGAGAGGGCACAGGAGTGTGGATGGGGAGCTTGTCTGGACAGGCAGGTCAGACACATGCCCACAGATGTCAGTGGCCACTGTCTCTGCAGGGACCTCCTCTAAGAGGAGGATATTCAAGGCCTGGACCCCTCTGTAAGGAGCCCTGTGTGGCCTAAGGCAGTGTGGGTGAGTGGAGTACATCACAGAACCCAGCCCATAGGTGAAAAGCAGCCCCTTACTGGCCCTAGAGGCCCAGGCTGAGCAGGGCTGCAGCCTGCACTGGTGGGCTATGAGGGTGGGCTGTGTGCAGGAAGGTTTCAGAGGGTATGTTCTAAGGGAGACATCTGGGCTCTGTGGGGTGGAATGCCTAGGAGGGCCTTGGAGGGGACTCCAGGCTGGGGACTTGGGGCCAGGCCAGGGTAAGCACCCCTGCTCGAGCAGAGGCAGCTCAGGTCCCTGTAGGTTCCTGTAGCCTTCACAGCAAACCTGGCAAACCTGAGGTGGACCTGGGCCCCCTGAGGGGAGACAGGAAGTAAGGGAGGAAAGGGCTGAGCTCTCAGCCACCTAGCCTGGCTCCCGGACCTGGCTTTGACACCTACTGGCTGTATGACCTTTGGCAAGTCATACAACCTCTCTGAGCCTGGGTTTCCTGAAGCCATAGAATGAGGATGAGAGTCACAGGGCACATGGGGGCAGATGTTGTTGAAGGCCCTCAGTCAGTGCAAGAGAACTGTGGGGCTCAGATTCTTAACTCAGGTCCCTGGGAGGGCCTCAGGGGTCAACAGAAGCCCCTGGTGCTGGTCACCAAATGATTACAAGTCCAGGCGTTTCTGCTGAGATGTCATCAACTTTGCAAATCATTTGTGGCCCAGTAAAAGTTCAGGACTTCTGCCCAAAGGGACAGAAGGGACAGCCTGAGCTGTAGGCCCACAAGCCTGGGGCACACAGTGGACTGCAAGGTTCCTGAGGAGGGGCCTGGACCCTTGAGCTCGGGCTCCAAGTTGTGAGCTGTCACCTGCTGGCCTAGGAGATGCCCCCTGCCTGAGGCTGAGTTTGCAGCCTCTGCAGAACTCGCTGAGCACTCTTCTTGAACTCCCCCTAGCACAATGTGGACAAGGCTGAGTGTGGGCTGTCTACACAGCAGTGTCCTTCCCGTGGTGACTGGCTAATGCTCCTCTGAGGTACAGTTATCAGTAGCTGGCAGCTGGTGGTTATTGAGTTCATGTGTCTGGGGAACCCTGGCCCCAGCTGATCCAGGTTATAAAGTAAAGCCAGAGATTCATTTTTCATAGAGAGCTACCCTTTGACTATAAGATGCTGGTAGAAATACCACTAATGTTCCATGCCTCCCCATCAGAGGTGCGATCTTTGTGGGGTGGGGGTAGGCTGGTCTGTTTATTTCTATCTGGTGCCCTGCAGACGCTGCCATGAAGGGGGGAGGTAGGAAGTGAGGGCTGAGGAAAGTGCTCAAACCCAGTGCTCTGTGAGGTTGGCGCTCACTTCCCCAGTTCCTACCAGTGGAGGGTGAGGGCCTAACTTTGCCCCGAGGGTGGTCATATGGAAGGACCAATAATCCAGCAGCTCTGGGCTCACAAGAGCCACTTAATACATTTTCAGGAAGTTTGAGAGTTGGTTGTTTTTAAACCCAGCCACTGTTGAAGAATAAATGATATAAACTTACAATTAAATAAATTATATTGAAACCAAAGGTAGTAAATTCTCAAAACTCATCCCATGCTAATCACTTCCCTGCACCTGACTGTGTCCTGTACCCCTGAGGTTGTGCCTTGTGGGCAGGGTCATATTCTCCACCAGTGGCAGCTGGCGTCTCGCCCCAACTCTGTGGTCAGTGGTGTCTGTTGGTAGCTTGCACTTAGCCGTGGTGGGAAAATTTATACCATTTGGAAACTGGTCAATGCTACTAATCAGAAGTCTACATGTCACCTGTGTTTGAGCTGCTATACAGCAAAATACCTTAGACTAGGTAACTTATAAATAATAGAAATTTATTTCTCATGGTTCTGGAGGCTGGAAAGTCCAAGATCCAGACACCAGCAGATTCGGAGTCTGATGCAGGCTGCTGTCTGCTGCACCTTTTATTAAGGCCCTAACCCCACTCCCAAGGCCTCTGCCTCCTGATACTGTCACACTGGGATTTGCTCCCACTCATTCAGACTATAGCACCAGGCCTCTGTTTCCTGAAGAGCCAGCTGCTAAACATCTTCCAGCGTGAGGGCCCTGGGAGCGGGGGTGATTGGGTAAAGTTGAGAGAGGCTTCCTGGAGGAGCTGATCCAAGCCCAGGTGTCAGGAGTAAGCAGGAGTTGACACAGCCAGCAGTGTGCTTATTCCCATTTTATAGACATCACAACTGAGGCACAGCTGGACAGGGATGGAGCCAGGACCGCATCCCAGCACATATGGCTCCTGGGTCTGAGGGCTTTACCTGGCACTGCCTTGGAGGGGGCACGCGGAAACAGACCCCTGGCAAAGCATGTAGGGCCCTGCCGTGCTGCACACACAGCCTCTCCACAGGGTGCTCATTGGAGAGACCAGTATACTCCAGGAGTGAGGCTGGAACATGAGGCCAGCCTGCTCTTCTACAAAGGCACCTCCCTGGGCAGCTTCCTTCCTGGGGGCTCAGGGACAGCTGTGCTGGGCCTTGGCAGGCTCCTAGGGGGTGAGGCTGCACTCCTGCAGTGTCTTTAGGAACCTGGGACCAGCTTCTGGGGTCAGATGTGCCCACCACTCCTGCCTGCCACAGCAGTCACCGGGGGATCCTGACTCTGAGTCTGGCCCTGATGAGTTCATCTTGAATGCCAGCTCTGCAGCTGGCCCCTTCTCACCTAAGGGTGGGGGGGCAACTCAGCCAGGTGAAATGTGACCCTCAGGATTTCACAGTTGGAGCCAGGAGGTATGAATAGATCTCCTGCTGGGCCATTCCCTCATTTGACCCACCCAGCCCTTGGGAATAGCAGGCAGCCAGATTCTGCTCTCACAGTGCAGCCAGGAAGATAAGGCTGCCAGCCCCAGGACTTGCCTTTAGCCCGAAAGCTCCCAAACCCAGCTGCTGCCTTGTGACGAATACAGGTTCCTAGGCCCCACCCCACTAAGCCTGTCTGGCTAGGTTTCAGGTGGAACCAAGCAATCCCACACCTGAACGCACCGGGTACTGGTGATAGGCCCCAGGGGTGGGAGTTTAGCTGGGCCCCCTGCAGCCCTTCCCTGGCTGCTGCTTACCCCACTCCTTTAGCAGTGGTGGGAGGGCTCTTTGTATAGCGCCAGCTTGGAGGGGTGGGGGCAGCCAGCCTGGCCAAGAGCTCAAGCAGGACCTTGTGACCCCATAAGCTATGGGAAAGAGCAAGCGGGCCTTGGGGGGGGGCTCCCTGAGGACAGAGCTGCTGCTGATTATTGCTGGGTGCTGGGGCGGGGCCTTGTGGCACACTCAGGCCAGTCCCTTCTCTTCTAGTTTGGCCTCCCTCCTTTCTTCCCACCACTCCACCATGCCTCGGATGTCCTGGTGGTCCAAGAACCCGGGTTTCTGTGCCACGTTTTGGATTCAATTCTCCAAGCGTTTTTGATGCTGGGGGTTAAGGAGGAGCAGGGGCTGTGTGATACAGCAACCCTTTGAGAAGCTCCCCCACTCCCAGCAGGGCCCTGCCCCTTACAGAGGGAAACGCCTGTAAGCTGGCCACTAAGCTGGCTACTGTACTCACTCAGGGTTCCCTGACTGAGAGGGAATTGGAAATATCTTATGCTGGCGGGGTCAGAGGGCCCCGTGTGTGGAGTGGCCCCTGGGCACTCTATGGGGGCGTAACCGAGTACCAGCCAGGACCCCACAGGTGCCTCCAGGGGTTGTGATATCCCGGCTTCCTGCCAAAGATCTCTGTTGGAAGAGACCCTTCCTGACCAGTCTCCTGAGGGGGGCAGTGCCCAGGCCACACACCTGCCCCACCTACACATGACTCTGCTGGGGTCCTCCATCTGCCCATCATCCTGTGCTCACGCCTCTGTTTATTGGATCATACAATGACATTTAACATATTTACATTTGCTTATTGTCTCCCCCGACACCAGTAGGATGTCAGTGCCATGACCCTACCATGGCCCTGTGCCCGGTGGCTCTCATGGTGCCAAATGAAGCCGTAAGGCAGGTGCTCTAAATGAGTGTGTTGCACGAATAAGGATGAGTGGATGCCAAGACAGGTGGACGGGACCCTGACCTGTGAGGTCCAAGGACACTGCCGCCTGGGCTCTAAGCCTGGAGACAGCACAAAGCCCCAGGGCCGGGATTTGAACCATTGGCTCCCAAGTCCTGAGCCCGATAGGCCACATGTGTATGGGAGCCCATCCCACACCCTTGGGACACCCTGGCCCCTCCCTGTTGCTATTATTTGTCAACCCTGACTGGGGCCAGACGCAGTGGCTCATGCCTGTAATCCTAGCACTTGGGAGGCTGAGGTGAGTGGATTGCCTGAGCTCAGGTTCGAGACCAGCCTAAGCCAGAGCGAGACCCCATCTCTAAAATTAGCCAGGCGTTGTGACAGGCACCTGTAGTCTCAGCTACTGGGGAGGCTGAGACAAGAGAATCACTTGAGCCCAAGAGTCGAGGTTGCTGGGAGCTGTGATACCAGGGTACTCTACCAAGGGCAACAAAGTGAAACTCTGTCTCAAAAAACAAAAAAACAAAAAACCCTGACTGTGTCCGAGAACCTCTGGTGGCTCCACCATCCAGGTCATAGTGCCCCTCTCCTGGAAAATGCCTGTCACCATTCACAGCAACTTCAGAAACCCCCTGAGAGCTCCTGCCCATACCAGGGCCCCATCACCACCACGGCCATCACCAGCAGGACCGTGATCTCCAGCTCTGACACCCTCGCCCTGCTGTCCTTCCCTTTGCCACCCTTTCCCACTCAGTCGCCAGCTCTGAGTCATCCTTCAAGAGGCTCCCAGGGAGCAGCACACACGTATGCCAGCCTCCCTCCGCCCGCCCCACAGTATGTGTGCCTGTCTACCCGCCGTCCACTCCCCGTGCCCCTGTCTGCCTCCTCTGCTGCAGGGCCAGCAAAACCCAAATCGTGGTGAGACCAGTGGAGGCTGCTCCCGTCTTTAGACACATGGTCACAGGCAAGAAAGGGATCCTGCCATGCACCTCAGTAAGGATTTTCCTGCCATGCACCCACTCCCATCCCCGCCGCTTTTGTGCCCCTCCTCTGGCCTCAGACCACTGGGAGGAGCCTCTGATGGCAGGAAGCAGGGCCACGTCGGAGCCTGAGCACTGTGCTGGGCCTCAACTTTGCCCGCACAGCCAGCTCCAGACTTTGTCTCATCCACTTCCACATCTGCTAAGTCCCCTCCTTCCCCCACCAGAGCTGGTGTCTGTGGCCGCCCCGGTGTCTGGGGTAAGCTCTGTCCAATCCTGGGCCCCCAATCAGTAGCTGTTAGGTAACAGTGGGAATGAGTTTCTTTTTATAGTTCCTTTGATCTCATCTGTCTTGATGGTTCCACCGTGATTCAGAAGATGGTGATTTGGTACCAGGGGCGTGGTGCTGCTGTCTTACATAAGACGAGACTTAGCATCTTAAATGTCCTGAGAGGCATGGGTGAAGTGGCGAGTCTAAATCTCCGTAGACTGTCGTGGATTGCTCAGCACACAGAGAAACCCCAAACTCGACACCTTGTAAATGGCTAATTTCTGGCAAGCACCGGATTCTTTTCCTGTCTGCAGACTGGAGATAGCAGCAGACGTTTAGGGCCTCTCCCTGGCATGGCTGCTGGATACACTGTGTGCGTGTGAGAGTGTGTGTATGTGAGAGAGAATAGGTGTGAACATGTGTATGTGTGAGCGTGTGTGAGTGTGTGATGTGTGAGAGTGTATGAGTGTGAGTGTGTGTGTAGGTGTGTGAGAGTGCGTGTGTGAGAGTGTGTATGTGAGAGAGTAGGTGTGAACGTGTGTATGTATGAGTGTGTGTGAGTGTGTGATGTGTGTGAGAGTGTATGAGTGGGGTGTGTGTGAGTGTGTGAGCGTATGTATATGTGAGTATTGTGTGAGAATATGTGTGAGTGTGAGAGTGTATGACTGGGTGTGAGTGCAAGTGTATGTGAGTATGAGTGTGACTGCCTGTGTATATGTGAGAATATGTGTGAGTGTATGTGTGGGAGAGTGAGTATATGAATGTGAGTGTGTGTGTGAGTGGGTGTGAGTGGGTGTGTGTATATGTGTGAGAGTTTATGAGTGTATGTGAGTGGGGGTGTGTGTGAGTGTGTGAGTGTGAACATATGTACGTGTGAGTATTGTGTGAGAGTGTGTGTGAGTGTGAGAGTGTATGTGTATGACTGGGTGTAAGTGCAAGCGTGTATGAGTAGGAGTGTGACTGGCTGTGTGTATGTGAGAATGTGTGTGAGTATATGTGTGGGAGAGTGTGTGGATATATGTATGAGTGTGTGTGTGTGAGAATGTGTGTGAGTGTGAGTGTATGTGTATGACTGGTTGTGTGTATATGTGTGAGAGTGTATGAGTGTGTGTATGTGAGTGTGTGTGTGTATGTGTGTGAGAGTGTGTGAGCGTATGTATGTGTGAGTAGTGTGTGAGAGTGTGTGAGCATGGGAGTGTGAGTGTGTGTTTGATGTGTGTGAGAATGTATGAGTGTGTGTATGTTTAAGAGTATGTGAGTGTGTGTTTGTGAGAGTGTGTGTGCGAGTGTGAGAGTGTATGTGTACGACTGGGTGTGAGTGTGAGCATGTTTGAGTATATGAGTGTGAGTGGCTGTGTGTATGTGTGAGAATGTGTGTGAGTGTATGTGTGAGAGTGTGCAAGTATTGTCTGTGTGTGACTCAAGGCCCACATTCTTTTTTTTTTTTTGTAGAGACAGAGTCTCACTTTATGGCCCTCGGTAGAGTGCCATGGCATCACACAGCTCACAGCAACCTCCAGCTCTTGGGCTTAAGCGATTCTCTTGCCTCAGCCTCCAGAGCAGCTGGGACTACAGGCGCCCGCCACAGCACCCAGCTATTTTTTTTTGTTGCAGTTTGGCCGGGGCTGGGTTTGAACCCGCCACCCTCGGCATATGGGGCCGGCACCCTACTCACTGAGCCACAGGAGCCGCCTCAAGGCCCACAATCTATCAGGACATGACCTTGTGGGATCTCTGGAGCTCCCCTCCTGCAGAGCCCGGTGCATGCTGCACAGACGAGGGGCTTTTGTGAAGCACATGCTCAGCAATGGCCAATGTGCTAGAGCCCGGAGCTGCTGGTTCTGGCCCCAGCTCTACCCTGGGCGCTGCGTGTCCCCAGCAGGGTTACTTTCCTCTGAGCTTGGTTCTTTCACTGCAGAGGTGTTGAGAACCACCAGGAGGCCCAGGCGCATGGAGGGGCTGCCCGATCCTCACCACCAGTCTAGCCCAGCTGCAGAGGACTGACCAGCAGCACCTTGTAGAGTCACTAATTGTCCCTCTCTGTGTGTCCTTGTGTTTGAAGAGACACCTATCACCAGAGGAATTCCAGGAAGTGTTTGGGATGAGCATGGAAGAGTTCGACCGTCTGGCCCTCTGGAAAAGGAACGACCTCAAGAAGAAGGCCCTGCTGTTTTGACAGTCGCCAGCCTGCCTCACCACGCACGTAGAGAACGGAGACAGGGACCCCCGGCATAACCACGCAAACTTCCCCCCCGCTGCACCTTGCTCAGGCTTCTCCGTGTCAATGGGGCGGGCGGTGAGCGCCTGAGGGGGCTGTGCCAGGGGCCTCGGGATGGGAGGGGCCCCTGGTATGTGGAGCTCATTTCTGCCCGTGTCTCTCCTGCCATAGCTCAAGGCTGAGATGGCAAGCGTCACACCACCCTCCCCACTGTGGCTTGGTGTCAGGGCATTGCCTCAGAGTAGCTGTCACCAGGGATCAGATGGAACATGCCAACAGCCCAGCTTCTTAGTGTCCTTGAGGTGCCCCAGCCTTGGTGCCAGGCCTGTGGAGTACAGGGGTGGCCAGGACATGCACTGTGATTATGGGCACCAATACCACCTTGAGGGGGCATGTGGCTCCTCAGAGCAGGGCAGGCCAGCTATGCAGGTGCACTCACAGGCCCCGTAGGGAGAGGGGTGCTGCCACCTGGGCAGTGCCAAGCTCTGATGGGTCTCTCTAGGGACAAACGTCAACCTGATCGGGCACCTCCTGCCAGCATACCCTCTGTGCACTGCATTCTTCCAAACTGCCCCTAGATGCCTACATGATAACTTTAAATTAACATAGAAATTTTTATTTTATTAAAAAGCATAGCCTACTTAAATGTGAGATGGCATATATGAAAAGTTTAATTTCTTGGGCCCTCTGAAGGGGGCGCTTCCAGCCTTATTCTTCCTTCACCGCTCAGCGCTGTGTGGTTTCTGTCTGTTCCTGGGGTGGTCCTCATAGAGAGGACTCTTTGTCTTCTAGTCTTTTTTTCCTCCATGTCATGCAGGGGTAACCTTACAGACCCCTCTAAATACTGCTGTTTGTATATACGTGTGATGTGTAGCCACCACTGTTTCCCTTGCTGTCATTTTTCCAAGTCTGGGAGAGAAAACATCCTCCTCCGATGGCCAAAGCCCTGGAATAAAGGATTTCCATGCACCCAGCCTCCTGCCCGATGTAGCTTTGGTATAGCGTTTGTGCTGTAACCAGTTGTGTGTCATCTGAAACACAAACCTGCCTATGTCACAGGGACCGTGCACTCACGCATGTCACTGACATGGACACCACACGCTCCTGGGGAGAGAAAGGCAGAGATCTGCCCTCTTCTTGTCTTCAAGGCCAGCGGGGCATCCGCATGGCAGAGGCAGTGGGCTCCCCAGGGGAAAGGCACACAAGTCTGTGAGACGTGTGGGGCAGAGTCAGTACCTGCACCCCACGACGCTGACGTGCTCACTGTCCTCAGTGGGTGTTGCTTCTTTGTGCTCCTAGATGTCCCCAGGAGTGTGAGTCGGACTTACTCAGCTTCCTCAGAGCCCCTAATGCACCAAGTCCCTTTTGCACTCGGCTTCTCACCCTCCTGGCTTGGCCAGGAAGGGGGAATTTTTAGCACCTAATATGCTTCCTGCCATTTAGCAATCTGAGCCTGAGCAACTGGAAACCCCCATTTCCTCATTAGTGCAATGTCATGTCTGATGTCAGGAAGCCTGGAACAATAAAAGGCAATGCGGTATAACCTGTGAGAGCACAACACCACTTGCTATGAACGTGTGTGATTTCTGACGGCGCGGCCGGGCTGCACACGGTGCTGGGGAAAGTGTCTGCATGTTCAGGGTGGGCGAGGCCGTAGGGGAGGGACCCAGAGGACAGATGCCCCTCTAGAGGCAGCAAGGAAGTGTTCCAGCTTCCACAGGCCTTGCAGCACTCCTTGGCCTCCCCCAGGGCCGAGTGCTGGACTGATAGCAGAGATGAGTGAGTGAGACCTGAAACCCGCCTGTGCCCACACTGGGGAGACGCTGAACATAAGACAGATGGCCGCTCTGTGGAGCAGGCCCGAGCAGGTCCCTAGCGCACCCCTGAGGTCAGGGCACGCTTTCTAGAGAAGGTGCTGCCCAAACTAAGTCTTGGCAAATGGGAGATATTCTTTTTTTTTTTTTTTTGTAGAGACAGAGTTTCACTTTATTGCTGTCGGTAGAGTGCCGTGGTGTCACACAGCTCACAGCAACCTCCAACTCCTGGGTTTAGGCGATTCTCCTGCCTCAGCCTCCCGAGTAGCTGGGACTACAGGCGCCCGCCACAACGCCCGGCTATTTTTTGTTGCAGTTTGGCCGGGGCTGGGTTTGAACCCACCACCCTCGGTATATGGGGCCGGCGCCCTGCTCACTGAGCCACAGGTGCCGCCCTCTTTTTTTTTTTTTTTTGAGGCAGAGCATCACTCTATCACCCTGGGTAGAGTGCCATGATATCGCCCACAGCAACCTCAGACTCTTGGGCTCAAGCGATCCCCTTGCCTCACCCTCCTGAGTAGCTGGAACCCCAGGCACCCACCACAATGCTCAGCTAGTTTTTCTATTTTTCTCTCTTTTGCTCAGGCTGGTCTCCGATGCCTGAGCTCAGGTGATTCACCTGTTTCGGCCTCCTAGAGTGCTAGGACGGTAGGTGTGGGCTACTGCATTCCGCCAAATGGAAGTATTCAGATGCCAACAAGGGAAAGGCATTCTGGATAAGTGGAACAGCAGGAACAGTGGCACGAAGTCTGGATACAGCCTGGAAGGTTCTGGAAACTCTGGTAGTTGGTTATGTCTGAGCACAGGGCTGAGGAAAAGGCCCAGAAAGAAAAAGAATACAGGCAGAGATCCCACAAGGGTGGAAGGGAATACATGTTGAGATTAAATGTTGTATCTAATCTTATTCCGATGACATTTAATGATTCTTGTGTACTTTGGGTTCCCCATTCCCCTCGCCCCCCCAAAACCCCTGTCCACATATACACAATCTGCCACCACCATACAAACACCCGCCCATCCCTGGGGCTCCTCATGGGCCTGGTCATGCTTGCCCAGTGTTATCAGGTTCCTTCTTTCTCGGTTTATTGACCGTGTCGCTCCATCAAAGCTCAAGCCCCAGAGGGCTGACAGTTTGTTTCAGTACTCTACGAACTGGGGATGATCCTGGAGTATTTTGCAAGGTGCCCCTCTGGGTCTTGTGCTCACCTCAGGGGGTCTCCAAGTGCTGGCCAGTCACACTTCCTATAATGACAAAACTGTTTTCTATCTGTGCTACCCAACTTGGCAGCCACTAGCACTTGAAATGCGGCTTGTGTGAGTGGGGAACTGAGTTTTAAATTTAATTCATTTGAAGTTAAAATTAAATGGCCACATGGGGCCAGTGGCAGTATATTTTTGCAGCATTAGAGGATTAAAAACTCTCCTGGCCTAACCCAGAAAAGAAACTTCCACAGCAGGTCCCAGAATCTGTCATTCTTGGCAGGCCATGTTCATTCAATGCCCAGTCTGCAGGATCAATTTAGAGCTCACGTGCTGAGCTCCGTTGGTGCCTGGCACTGGCCAGGTGTGGGGGTGTGCAAAGCATAGCCTGCCACCTAGAGTTCACAGTGTCTGCAGCTGAGCCTCAGAGCCCCCAGGCTCGAAGGACCTGCCAAGTTTGGCTCAGTCTCCATCCCAGACTTAGTCTCTGTCAAAGGCACCGATTTTTCCAAATATGCACCAGCTGGAACCTGTGTTGGGCATGCCCAGAACACTTGGGGCAGGGAAATGTCAGAACCTGCAGGGGCTCCTTCCTGGGTCCTTCTTCCCAGGGCAACTGTGCATTCCACTCTATTTAACCTCAATGTAAAGTTCTGAGCCTGTTGCAGCCCATCATGAGCCTGGAGATCCCACGGCAGGTCTCAGCATTTGGCTCAGAAATGACACATGTCACCTCTAGTCATGGAGGCCCATTGGCCCATTGGCTAGAACCAACCAGTCACATGACTCCACCCAACTGCAGAAGATCTGGGAAACTCCCTTGAGCATCTCAGAAGGGACAACCAGGGCCTGGCAGGTGTCACTAACTCCACAGCAGAGGCCACACTAAGATCTTTTCTTCCCCAGTCCGAGCCCTTGTGCCTTCCACCCTCTTCATGGGAGTCAGTTTGGAGTTCTTGGCTACTCTGGCCACCATCCTCTGCAGGTGAGCTGAGCCCTCATTCATCCCTGGAGGTGGCCCCATGTAGCAACACTCCCCATGCAGTGGCTGGGCCTCATGGAGAGACTCTGTTCTGCTTGTGGATAGACCAGCCAGCCTGAGGCTTTTTCAGGGAAGTGGATGGTGAGATACCCGAGCCAATGGGAGGCAGGCAGAGCAGGGGGCCAAGGCAGAAAGAAGGGGCACCAAGAGAAGTTGGTCAGGAAAGGATGAGGAAGGGACGGAGGGGAGGTAAACGAGTCACAATAAGGTGGGTAAACCAAGGGATGGGCCCTGCAATGGCTTGGGCTGCATGTAAGCCCACTCTTTCTGTCTCCTGGGCTCTGAGCCAGTTGAGAATGGACATGAGGAGATGGATGACAACCTGGAGA
Source organism: Nycticebus coucang (assembly GCF_027406575.1). Classification (NCBI taxonomy): domain Eukaryota; kingdom Metazoa; phylum Chordata; class Mammalia; order Primates; family Lorisidae; genus Nycticebus; species Nycticebus coucang. The sequence goes on from NC_069796.1 coordinate 86,070,044, forward strand.
CAGATCAGTTTTCCTGATGCTCCAGTCCCCCAAATCATAGAACTTCTGGAACAACTGAGTTGGACTGCAAGGGTGGTCTTCCCACATCCTCACCCCAGGTCCGGACCCAGGTCCCTCCAGGGTGAAATCTGGTGGTGCAGGGTGAAGTCGAAGCACTACCACCCAACAGCTGCAACAGGGAGAAAGTTTGCCTGTGATTCTGCCCCAGGGATGGGTCTCCAGGTCCATGCCAACACCCAGGCCTGGGGCCAGTCACTGTAAGAGGCAGAGAAGAGAATCATCACAGCAGTCATTTATCAACTCTTCCTCTCTGAGCACTTGGGGTCCTCAGATGATCCTAGAAGGCAGATCCTTCCTCCACTTTACAGATGAGGAAACTGAGGGACAGAGAGACCCAATGTAAAGTGCACAGATGGGTGAAAGATACATTTACCCAGAGAGAACCACATGCACACTCAGGATTGTGACAAGAGGTGTCGCCTTGCCTGCTTGAAGAATCATGAGCGGGGCTTGGCAAGCAGGTCAGCCTTAGAACAGGTCAGTGGCAGCCAGGCCTTCCCAACCCCCTGATCAGAGGAGCCCCTCATGTACCGCCTCCAGGGAGGACATGGGGACTGTAAGTGGTCCTGCAAGGCTGCCTCCTCTCAGACACACAAGGAGGGGTTCCACCTCCCCCAATAGGTCACTAGGACTGAGGCTGGACTCCTGGCTCCAGCTGTGTCGACAGGTGGGGATTCTCCCCACCTGAGTGTGGCTGAGACTAGCTGTGTCCTGGACAGCAGAGAACAGTGTTCCATGAGGGTGGCTGCTCGGTCACCCTGCACCTTGTTTGAGGATTCTCTAGTCTGTGCAATAGAGCTGGTGACACATCTCCAAGCATGAAAGTACTTCAAACAAATCAAACAAGAAAGGACTCAATGCTTACCTAGTGACCACCAGAGACCACCAGGCCCGTTGCCACGCTAGGTTTCATGTATAATAGAGGCTTCCTTTTCTCATGTCTGAATTTGAGGTCTCATAAATTTCCCCTCATTGGCTGCACACTGTTTCTGAAAGCTCTGTAAGCAAGCCCACCTGCCATCAGCTCCCCCGGAGAATCTCTATTATAACACATATAGTGCCGGTCCCTTGTAGGTGCCAAGGGAAAACTTCCCCTTCACCCTCTAAAGGTTCACTGAAAGTGACTGACAAAGGCAGGTTAATAGGAGAAATGGCACACAGATTTACTAACGTAGGGGAGAACCACAGATGATGACCTCAACCCCCAGGGGGTACAGAGCTTTGTATATCCTTTTCCATTGGGGAGGATGGAGAAGGGAAAGTAGACAATTCTTTTGAGGCACAGTAAGTGATGAGGGAGAATGAACGGATCAAGGATGTAGAAATTCACTTGCAAATGATTCTCATTGGAATTTGAGCGACCTGGAGAGGCAGGCATTATCTTGCAGAACAAAATATGAGTTCTCAAAGAAAAGGACAGTGGTTGATGCTTTTATACCATCTTGAGGTTACAGGAACATGGGCTTGGATCCTGGTAGAACAGGTTATGGGAGAGGGGAGAAGAGGAGGTCTTGGGGTGTAGATGAAGCCACGCAGAGGCAGCCCTCACAGAGAACAGATGGTGAGTTTGTCTTTTAAGCCTTTAAAGGTGACAGACTCTCAGTTAATCCTCCTTAGATGAGGACAAGGGAAGGTCTCAGAGAAAGCCAGGCCTCTCTACGGTTGCAAATCTCCCCCAAAGAAGACAGCTTTTCAACTAATCTTACATTTCCATCCCTCCAAATAGCCATCTTAAAATCTATAAATGACGTTTATTTTGGTGTGAGAGGTTTGGTTTCGGGCACCTACAGCCCATCTTCTGCTGAGAAGCCCACCGTAATCTGTAGTGCGGACTTGACCATGCTGTTGCAGGAAGCTCCATGGGTTTTGTCTCTAATAAGAAATGAAATAAAGTTCTAAGCTGACCAGCCAATGGCCTGGATCTTCCCTTGGCCAAGGGGACCCACGATGAACCTAAAAAACCGACTTCTCTGTCAGGCACGGTGGCTCACGCCTGTAATCCCAGCACTCTGGGAGGCTGAGGCAGTGGATTGCTTGAGTTCAGGAGTTCAAAACCAGGCTGAACAAGAGCAAGACCCCTTCTCCAAAACTAGCCAGAGTGAGAGTGAGACCCTGTCTCTAAAACTAGCCGGGCATTGTGGCTGGTGCCTGTGGTCCCAGCTACTCAGGAGGTTGAGGCAAGAGGATCACTTGAGCCCAAGAGTTTGAGGTTGCTGTGAGCTATGATGCTACAGCACTCTACCCAGGGAGTAAGTGAGCTCTGTAAGCGAGCCTGCCTGCCATCAGCTCCCCCCGAGAATCTCTATTATAACACTTATAGAGATCAAGTCATGTGCAGCTGCAGCTTCTGTGACAAAGTGAGACTCTGTCTCAAACCCAACCCCCCCAAAACCTCCCAAATCCGAGTTCCCAGTCATGATGGGATGGGAGGTTGGACACGCTTCATCCTACTTCCTTCCTCGCTAACCCCCAGGCAGCTCTGTTTAGAGCCAGCTCGTGGGAAGACTTGCTCTAAGCTGATTGCAACCAACCTTCTGACTGCCCCTTCCTTTTTGTAGTTTTAGCACAACTGACCAGCATTCCCTCCTGATAGGAGGCTACTGGCCATACGGTGGTTCTGGCCTGTCTACACAGTATGCACTTTTTGGTGTCAGAGGACCAAGGACTTTACCCTCAGATCATGCTAACGTCACGTTTGTTGAACATGGGTCCCATGAAGGAGCATGAAGCTGAATAGCACATGTGCATGTTTCTCCTCTCATAAATATTCATAACTCCTCCTACAACTTGTTAAATACATATACTCAACCACTCCACCCAGCATAAACTCCTGTTCCCTTTACAGTCCCCAGGAAGTGCTCATTTCCAGCTTCTGGCATGAGGCTATGTGTCCCAGCCTCTCAGAACGGCCACTTGCAGCCTGAAATACTTTTTGAGAAATAAACCTTTCCTTCCCAAATCTATGAAGCTCATCATTTTTCAGTTGACACTGTTAAAGTTCAAGCTCCTTCATGACTATCATCTGGCCACTGCCCACCCCAAGCATTGTTTTATCTCTTTCCTTTTAAGCCCTTTCTTCTTGAGCCACATCTTATCACCTCCCTCCCAAACACTGGATCCTGTGCAAAGGCTCTTCTCTTGTCTGGAATACCCTATCTGGAAAACTCCTATTCATCCTTTAATACTCAGCTGAGAATTCCATGATACAATTCCTCCTTCCCCAACTGTTATGCCCAGATAACTCAGTAGTGAAATTAAGTAATTAAAAATAAAAATAATTCAAACAAAGCTGTTAGAACTTCAAATTATCCTGAGCCTTGAAAAAAATGTGACTGTGCAACTTGAGTCCTGTGCAGCTGCAACTTCTGCCATTTTTTTTTATAAATAATCAAGACCAAACAGCACCAGAGACTCCCTCAGACCATTACCCCTCCTTGTCTTCCTTGACATACAGAATCTGTACCCAACCAAAGCACTGTGGCATATGCACTCTGTCTTGCGTGGAAAATGCAATCTGGCTGGAACTTCTCTGTCTCTGCCTGTGTATCTGAAACCTTCATTTCATTTTGGAACACTAAGCCCATTCTTTCGGACTTGGTGCTTCCCTGGGTGGATATCCTCAAGCTTTGTGCTCAAACTCCCTATTTAATCATATTTTCTAAATCTCATTATTTAAGGTTGACACAGTTCATCAACAAATATTTACTGAGCTAGGTGCTAGCTAGTAGCAGAGATAAAAAAGACCATCCCTGACCCTGAGGACTGATCTCAACTCCAGATGGCAGTGTGGGAGGGAGCACGGAAAGGGGCCTAAGCAGGAAGGAGCAAAGCAGAGTTTCGGGAAGGCTCTGCACACTGTCCAAAGAGGTGAGCAGGGTCAGCCAGGAAAGGTGGAGTAAGGAAGGGAGGGAAGGGGCCTTCCAGGCAGAGGCCCGAGGACCGGAAGCTTCAGGGCACATCCAGGAGTCACATCAGCACAGAGTGTGAGTCAGTCCCTTCTCTGTGTTCTAAAGTGGCCTGACTATGCCTCACTGAGGACACTTTCCATATAGACCCCACCAAGCCCACTGAGGAGGCACTGTCTCACCTGCCACAGCCCTTGGCACTCATTGTCCCCATGTGATTGATATTCAGGCTTCTTACATATACGCCTGCTTCTTCTCTGGCCCTGGGATCTCTTTTGGCCTGTGTATGGGGCAGCCGTGGAGCGTCAGGGGGCAGGTAGCGTCTTTGGGAGTAGCTCTCAGCCAATGAGGTCCTCACCCATTGGGTGGGGCCACTTTAAAGTTGTTCCACACTGCCCAGGTGCAATTTTAAATGGAAGCAAGGGTGATGGGCAGATGCCTTGAGTCAGAAAAGGACTTCTTTTTTTCCTTTTTTTTCTTAACTGTCAGTCTCACTTGTGTATGAGTAATAGGACTTCTTAAGTCCTTGTCAGCTTTTGAATGGTATATTGTATCATGCTAAGGGAACATTCATATGCAACTATTTCCATTATATTGAATTCTTAAAAAAATAAAGAGTGGATGTTGAATTTTTAGATATGATTACATAATTTTTCACCTTAGAAGACCTATTACTATGATCTAATGTATTAATGGACTTTCTAATATTGAACGATCTTTGCATTCCTAGTATTAAACTCGACCTGGTCAGGCTTTATTGTTCTTTTGAATTATAATGGAGTATAATAATAGATACAATAATAGAATAATATATAATATAATAATAGATGGAATACTACATTAATAATAGAATTATTATTCTATTTTTGGATGTAATGTTGAATCTTCTTTGCTGATGTTTTATTTCAGAATTTTTTTTTTTTTTGTAGAGACAGGCAGAGACAGAGAAGTTCACTGTACCGCCCTCCGGTAGAGAGCCGTGGCGTCACACGGCTCACAGCAACCTCTAACTCTTGGGCTTACGTGATTCTCTTGCCTCAGCCTCCCGAGCAGCTGGGACTACAGGTGCCCGCCACAAGGCCCGGCTATTTTTTTTTTTTTTTTTTTTTGTTGCAGTTTGGCCGGGGCTGGGTTTGAACCCGCCACCCTCGGCATATGGGGCCAGCGCCCTACTCACTGAGCCACAGGCGCCGCCCTTATTTCAGAATTTTACTTTAACATCCATAGGTGAGATTGGTCTATTGTGAAATGTTTCTCACAGAGGTTTCTAGAGGAAGTGCTTGTATTATCTACTTTTGGGAAATCATTAAACTTTGCTTAAAATAAATGGGAAGTAGAGTTGCATAAATAAATTCAACCTATATTTACTGCCTGAGTTAGAAAAGCAGAACCATGTCTATCATTGTTCTAAATAGCATTTAAGCATGATATTATGTTTTTTGCCAGCAATTACAGGAGTCCCATTTGAAATCGGGGGGATTTCATATAAAATGTAATTGGAGAAAAATAATTTGTGCATAGAATTGGAATCTGAAGAGAATGAAAAGTGGAATGTCTTAAAGAAATTATTTTGTTGGCAGGAGGCAAATGAAAACAAAAATCATTCCACTGAGATGAGACATCTCAAAGCTAGTTAAGTATCACCATTTTTAGTTCTTATTTACTGATGTTTGATTTCTCAGAAATCATTGCAGTTGTCATCATCACCATCACCATCATCTTCATATATTAGCAACTGCCTTTAATTCCACGCTTGCTCTGTGCCAGAAACCAGTGGGGTATTTTACAGATATCTTATGATTTAATTCTTAGAACAGCTTTGTAAGGAGGCATTACTGTCTTCATGTTACAGATGAGCAGACTGAGGGTCTGAGAAACTCAATCAATGGCCTGAAATCATACAGCTAATCAGCAGCACAGCTGGGATTCAAACCCAGGGTCTTTGAGGCTAAAGCCCATGTCTTTAGCCTCTAGACCAACATTTTTCAACCTTTTTAGTCTCATGGCATAGTTAAACTTCCATGGTACACTTAAATGTTGATCCAAAAAAAGAATAAAAAAATGAATATGCTTCCTGTGCTTTGAATGTCTTTCAAAAATTATTTAATTAATGATCTTTAAAAATTTTTGCAGCCCACCCAAGATCCTCTCACGGCACACCAGTGTGCTGTGGGACACCAGTTGAAAATTCCTGCTCTAGAGTCAGTCACTGCTTTTGAGAATGGGAAGAAGTCTGGCCTGGGGCCTGGAGTTGTCATGCCTCATGTCTAACTGAACCAGCACAGGCATCCCATTTTATAGATGAGCAAACCGAGGCTCAGAAATAGGAGGTAACTTATCTGCAGTCACATAGCTTGTGTGTGCAGGTGTGGGATTCCAACCCAGGGCCACCAAGCTCGGAGCCCATTCTGCACTACCTGAAGCCTTCTATTCTGGGAAGAAGATGTAGATTCCATAGAAGAGATTCACCTAGAGGACCTCGCAGGGATTGGAGGCCAGGGGAGAGGCCGGTGCACAGGTCTGGGCCCTGCTTTCTGGCTTGGGCAATGGGGCAGATGATACAGCTATTCACAGAATGAGGAAATACAGAAGAAGCAGAAAGCTTGGGTGGGCAGAAGTGACAAGTCCTATCTGTAGTTTTGTGTTTGATATGCCCACAGGCTGTGCATGTGGAGGTGCCCAGGAGACAGCTGACTTCCAGGTTGGAGGCTGAGTAGAGAGGGGTGGGCAGAACTTGGTGTGGGAGGCATGGCTGGAGTCCTAGGACTGCATGAGGTCTCTCAGAGAGACAGAGCACAGTGGGCAGAGCCAACAGCTTGGAACAGGACCTGGAAGGACACTGGACCTTTCTGGGTTCGCTGGAGGATGCACAAAGCACAGAGTAGGAGAATCAGGAGGATTTCACCTGTGGAAGTCAAGGGAGCAAGGTGTGAAAAGGAGGAAGAGTCCCAGAGAGCAAAGGGTGAGGTGAGAGCTGGCCAGAGAGGACTCAGTGCATCCTGTGAAGTTAGTCCTAACGAGTCCATCAGTGAACTTGGCAAGGAGAGTTGTGTAGAGTAGAGGGGCAGAAACCAGACAGAAGAGACTGAGGATTGTGGGAGGTACAAAAGAGCATGCCTGTGTCTGGGTGGAGGAGAGGCTTGGAAGGGTGGAATGGGGAGGTGGGGGCCTGTTCATGTGAGTAGTGGTGTGGGCAAGGCACTATTCTTGTACGGGGAGAGACCTGAGCATACAGATCTCAATGGAAAAGAGGAAGGGAGGGAATGGAGACAGGATGAAGAGGAAGAAAAATAGACATGCATCAAGAGCACAATACCTACAAGGCACTGACGCAAAAGAGTCAAACCTCTTGACAACTTCATGAGATTAGCGGATTAATTTGACAAATAATTATTAAATGTCTATGATATGCCAGGCACTCTTCTTGAATCTGATGATACACAGTGAACAAGACACAAAAATCTGGAACTTATCTTCTCTCGGGGGCTGGGGGGAGAGCAAGATATGTGTTGGGGGAGGAAAAATAATATGGAAAAACATTAGTCAGGATAAGAGAAAAGAGTAATGAGAGGGTGCTGTTTTATACAGGGTGTTCAGTGAAGGTGACAAGTGAGGCAAACCTTAGGGAGGGGCCATGGAAGTCATGATAACAGGCAAGGAAATTGGTAAGGATGGGTGGGATGCTGGTTAGTTCACAGTATGAATGTGCTCAGCATAAGATCATTTCAACCTTCAACTGTTTCCAATCAAATTACACATAGTCACCAAGCACATAATATGGAGCCAGGCACCTGTGAGCACCAACGAAACAAGGATGAATGGGAGAGCTTAGTGTTTCCTGGAAGACGGAGATTTGGAAACAGACCGTGATAGTGTGGGGTGGTAAGTATCATAATATAGGGTGGGTTGTTCAAGAAGCTCTGAGATTGTACAGGAGACGGGGGCTGAGATAGCTTCAGAGATGAGAGGACATCTGAGCTGGATCTTGAAGAATGGGTAGGAGGTTGCTAGCAGGAAGGAATTTACATCTATGAGGTGCTATGTGACAGGCAATTTTCACATGCAATCTCATTTAATTCTCAGTAAAGTCCAGCATGGTTATTATGAACGTTTCCCCATTATGGCTACTGAGGCTTAGAGAAGTGAGATATGCCCAAGGTCATACAGATGTTAGAGATGGGTTTCAAAACATGATAATTTTTATTCTCATACTTTCTTCAAGACACTATAGCACCCTAAGAACCTGATAGACCAATGTTTGTAAAGACACTAAGCAGTGCAAGATCATGACATGCTTGGGGTCAGCTGGGAAATGTTACTTTTCATACTATGCCATGTGCATAAAGGGGACTGAAGACAGTGCATTAAGTGGTGGCAGAGATTGGGGACTTTGCAGGTGATTTTCTTTTCTTTTCTTTCTTTCTTTCTTTTTTTTTTTTTTTGACATTAAAAGAAGATATTCTGTTGTCTCTTAGCTTCCATTATTTAGGGCAAGAAGTCATCTGTAATTCCCAGAATATGGCATGTTTTCTATGGCTACTTTCAAGATACACACACACACAAACCCCATACATACATACACATATCTTTTGTTTTTCAGCAGGGAACTAGTAAGCAGCCTCTGAGATGACCTCCATTTATGGTATTTTCACTTTTGTGTGGTCCTCTTCCCTTGAATGTAGGATGGACCTACAGACTTGTTTCTAAGGAATAAAGGACAATATAATGTCACTCCTGGTATTAGATTACAAAAGACTGTTGTTTACATCTCAGGTGCTTTCATCTTCTCTTCTACTTACCTGTTCTGAGGGAGGTCAACAGCCTTGTTGTGAATTTCTCTAAGTAGGGCTGATAGCAAGCAACTGAGGGAGGCCAACAATTGCTGAGGAAATACGGCCAGTAAATAGCCATGTGAGTGAGCTTGGAAATAGACCCCTCTGCCTCTGTCAAGCCTTCACTTGAGACCACAGTCCCAGCCCACAGATTAAATGCAGCCTTGGGAGAGGCTTTGAGCAATAGGTGCCCAGATAAGCTGAGCTGGATTTCTGCCCCACAGAAACTGCACTGGTAAACTGACATCACATTCTAAACTGGGCCTGGAATTTCCCACAGGTACCCAATTGCCATAGATTATCTTCGCTCCCTTTAGACCCCACAGACAGCATCAAAGGCATCAAGGAAATGAAGCTTACTTTGGAATATAAGTAGCTTATAATTATATTTTTTCCCCTCAAGAGATATATTACTGGAAAAGTCTGTTAGTCTCCATTAGCTACTCCTGCACAGTGTCAAACTACATTAGGAGTTTCTACAAAGAGACTCAGTTCAATTCTTGAATCAATAATCCTTGATTTATTTTTCCATAGAATGAAAGCTCTGTTTAAATTAGAGGGCTATGGTGGGAAAGAAGAGTAGGACTTATTTGCCGAGGTCCCAAGAGATCAGAAAATTTCACTTTCATTAAGAGAAAACTTCATGCTGAGCAGAGCTATCATATGATGCCTGGATTTGCTAGTGGATGTAGGAACAGCCTGGATCAGGAATGTTGTGAGTATGACCCAAGCTGTATATTAATTTATTAGCTCAACAAATATTCATTCTACCTGTTTCAGTTAAGAATCCTGTAAGTAAGTGTAGAATTGACTAGCCCTGGTTTAAACTAAAAGGTATGTTTTCCCTACTGAATAAAAAATTTTGGAGGCAGTGATTTCTGGTCTTGTTTCATTGTCTCAGTAGTGCAAGGTTCAGCATCTCTCTGATTCTCTTGCCTTTTCCTCATGGTTGCAAGATGGCCACCATAGCTCCAGATGTCACATGTGCGTTCAAGGTGAGGAAAAGACAGTGTCAGCTGTACCTATCCGTTTTCCATGAAAGGAAAAACATCCCTAGAAATCACTGGTATGCTGGTACATCTTCAATTACTGGCATTTTTGAGGAGAGAAGTAAGGAAGAAAGTCCTAATATTTAGCAATTGCTAATTTCTATATATAGTCCTGTCATTTCTGATTTCATGCAACCAACATGGCATTGCTGACTACAGAGTTGGAAGCAAAGTCAATAGCACACTGTTACTTAGGATTTCTACCACATCCATGGTGTAAATGTAAAATCCTCAAGGGCACAAATAATAGTAAACTGTTGTAAAATAATTAGAAAATAATGAATTTTGTCCATTTATTATTTTTAAAAATATATATTTTAATTACATGCCAATATACTTTTATATTTTTAATTAACAATGTGTTTAATAACCAACAGAATTGCAGAATTCCTGAACAATGGGCAATCAATTCTCATGGTCTGGTCTGAACTGGCCCCAGCACATCATTGCCACTATGTGTAAACATTTCAGCTAACCTTCCACTATGTCTCCCTGGCCAGGACAAAGTCTCATGGCCACCCCTACCTGAAAGGGAGTCTGGGAAGGGAAGAAACTATTCTGGTTTCTATAATGGCATATGGCCAGGGAGAAGGGGGGCTGGGAGGGGCAGTTGGGCCAGCCAACCCACAGTGGTTGATCTATAATTTGACCAACTGCCTAGGACAAAACTGTGCTGGATGTTTGGAGCCCAGCTATGAGCAAGGCAGTTTCCATTTCTGTTCTCATGGGGCTTTTATTCTAGCAGCAAGAGACAGATTTTAAAGAAATAAGTATAATTTTGATGAAAGCCAGAGGGAAGTTCAGGATGCTGTGAGTATGTGTAACGGGGAGGGGACCTATGTTATTGTATCTTTTTAAAAAATTGTTTCATAGCAAATTTCTAACAAAATTAGAAGCATAAAGCAACACACACATTGCTTACCTCTGTTTCTGGGAGGAGGTTGACCACATTTTAGTGGGGTCTTCTGCTTAGGGTCTCCCCAGCTTCACTTGACATGTCAGCTGGGCTGAGTCCTCCTCTGAGACTTGACTAGAGAAGAATCTTTTTTTTAATCTGTTGATCAAGGGTGTTGGCAGAGTTTGTTTTCTTGGGTCTGCATGACCGAGGGCCCAGTTTTTTGCTGGCTGACACCTTCTAAAATTCCTTGCCAGGGTCCCCACACCCTCCCCAAGGCCCTCTCTCAGCCTGATGGCTCACTTCTACAGAGCCTGCAAGTGGGGCCTCTCTCTTCTGTCTGCCACAGTGGAGAAATCATGCTAAGGCAACATGCCTGGAAAGTGACATCCTATTGCCTTTGCCATATTCTGTTGGTTAGAGGTGTCAGTAGGTCCACCCTGCCCACAAGGAGGGAGGACTTATACAGGGTATGGACTTATACAGGGAATCACTTTGAGGTGTTGTCACTGTTGTACTTGAGGGGTCAGTAGGAGTTGGCCAGGCATAGGTATAAGAGTGTGTCAGCAGACTGGGTGGCAGGGGATGTTGTGCAGAAGCCTAAAGCCTGGAATGATGTCCTCTCACTCACTGAGATTTCCTTTTCTTGATCCCTGAGTCCATCCCCAGACCACAGTGGGGCCTGAGCTGGGGACAGGTAAGGAAGCTTCTCATGTCCATCAGCAAATTTGTTTGGGCAAATCAGATTAGGAGCCAGGCTTTCGGTAGTGTGTGTGTGTGTGTGTATGTGTGAGTGCATGCATATGTGAAAGCTAGGGTGTGTGTGAGAGAGTGCAGGAGTGTGTGTGAGACAGTAGGAGTGTGCAAGCATATGTGAAAATGCAGGGGTGTGTATGTGAGAGGGCAGGAGTGTGCATGCATGTGTGAGAGTGAAGAGGTGTGCATGCATGTATTAGAGTGCAGGAGTGTGCACGCATGTGTAAGAGTGCAGGTGTGTGTGTGTGAGAGTGCATGAATGGAGGAGAGTGTAGGAGTGTGTATGCATGTGTGAGGGTGTAGGGGTGTGTGTACGTGTGTGACAGTGCAGAGGAGTGTATGAGAGAGAGAGAGAGCACAAGAGTGCGTGTGTGAGAGTGCAGGGGTGTGTGTGAGGAAAGATGGAATGGGGTCTGACCTAGCTACCATCAAGACGGTATCTGTTCATCCATCCATGCTACTATATCCTGGTGTGCCTTCAGGGTGCCAGGTCCTGTTCTGGGCACGTAAGTGAAACAGAGGGGCACCTGCTTGTCCTAGGGAGGCCCGCTTCACTAGGGGAGAACCCCTTGGACAGAACTGATGCTGAAACTGGGTGGCCCTGAGTACTCTGGGAAAGCCGAGGACTGTGACAGAGGGTGGGGAAAGGACTCAAGATGATTTTACTTTCACTTGAGCAACTGTGAGGCTTGGGGGCCCGTTTACTGGAAGGAGAAAAATGTCGGTGAGCAGGTTGGGGCCCTGATAAGCACTTTTTTGGAGATAAGAAGTCTGAGATGCCTCCTGGCCCCCAACTGGGGATCTGGCAGGCACTAGAGCTTGAGGATGGTTTTCAGGGCCTGGGAGAGAAGGAAATTTCCTGATGAGAGTGTCCATGGTGCAGTGGCTCAAGCCTGTATTCCCAGCATTCTGGGAAGCCAAGGCAGGTGGATTGTTTGAGCTCAGGAGTTGGAGACCAGCCTGAGTAAGAGACCCAGGTCTCTACCAAAAGCGAAAAAAACTGAGGCAAGAGGATTGCTTGAGCCCAAGAGTTTGGAAGTTGCTGCAAGCCATGGCACTCTACCCAGGGCCACAAAGTGAGACTTTGTAAGAAAAAAAGAAAAAAAAAAATAAATAAAAAGAGTGTCCATAGCAGATAGTGGGCATCTTGCATGAGCCAGAGCCAGGAGCCTCGTAACATGCACAGTTTGGGCAGAGAGCCGGGGTGCAGCTAGTGAAGCAGATAGAAGCTCAGAGTGTGGAGTCATATGATGCAAGAAACTTGAATAAGAGAGGAGAGAGGTTTTAGAGAAGACGGTACCAATCTTGGATATATGGGGGTGACAGGTGCGGACTAGCAAGAGCACAAACACTGAGGCAGGACAGGGAAACAGTCAACGTTCCCTTCTGGTCCCTTTCTTGTGCACTGAAATGAGGAGAAAAGTACCTGGTCCTTCAGGGAGGAACCAAGTTTGCTTCCATTCCGCTTCTGACGTGCACCGTCCCAGGAAGAGGTGAATGGGTGGGACTTTATTGGCTTCGAAGGCTGGTGGTCTGGCTCTTTGGGCCTCAGTTTCCCTTTCTGTAAAGCAGGCCTGTTTTTCGCCCTCTGCCCTGACAAAGACAAACCTGAATTCTGGCTTTGGGATGATCACAGCCTGTTGAACTGACTCCTAAGCGGATGTTCAGGGGGACCTTCCCCAAGCGAGCGTCGGTCCAACTCCAAAGTCCGGCCTGCCAGAAGGACCCACAAGCCTGTCCCCAGCACAGCCCCGCCCAGCCTCCCTTTGTTCCTCAGGCCCCACCCCCTCGGCTTGCTCCCTCCCCATTGGCTGGGGGGCGGGTCTTGGGCTGATGCTGCGCAGGGCGGGGCTGCGGGCGGAGACGTGTGCGCCTGCGTGGTGCTCGCTAGCCCGCCAGTCGCGGTCTTGTGCCGGCTGCTACCTAGCGCCCCGAGCCGGAGCCGGAGCCGGAGCCGGAGCCGGAGCCGGAGCCGGAGCCGGAGCGCCGAGACGGGCTGAGGCGGCGGCGGCGGCCCCGCCCCGGGGCTCCATTGTTGAGGCCGCTGCGGCTCTGCGGGCTACTAGGCTGCGCTCCCCTCGGCGAGGCGGCTGCCTGAGGTGAGGCGGCGGGCGGCGGGCGGCGGGCGGCCAGGGTCTCCGGGTCGGGCGGGGTCCGGGTTCGGGACCGGGTCTCTGGACCAGGCGAGATGGGTCGGACCGGGGCGGTGGGGGGGTCGCAGCCCCGGGCGCCCGCGGGACGGGACGCGGGGTCGGGCACCAACCGCGCATTGTTTCGGCCTCGGGGTAGCACCAGGGGTTTCGCGCCTGCTGCACCCTTGCATGGACGCGCGCGTGGGCCTGGCCACCCTGCGCATGGGGGCTGTCTTGGTTCTCCCTCCCCCGCGTGTGACTGGTTCAGTTTGTGATTGATGGAGACTTCGTGGGCTCGTTCCTGTCCTGCTGCGGTGTGGCCGGCTCCCTGTGTGTCACCCACTCCCTGTGTGTCACCGATGGTGACTGTGTGGACCTTCGCGCGTGGGGGGTTTTGGACACTGTGCGATCAGAGACTCCGTCTCCATCGCCCTCCTCCTCTGGTGTGGCTGGCTCAGCGAGTGTCATTGAGGGTGACAGCGTGGACCTGCGCGCGTGCGGTCCTGGTCTCCTGCCCCCCTTGATTTATCTGGGTGTGACCCCCCTTTGGGCGCGGCCCGCCCCCTTGCGCACGTGTGTGGATGTTGGGAGGCTCGTGTGTGCGTGTATGTTGGCGGGTCCGTGTGTTCACATGCGAGGGTTGGGGATCCGTGTGTGTGAGTGCATATGTTGGTGGGGGGGTCTGTGTGTGGGTGCGTGTGTGTAGGGGGATCGTGTATGCGTGTTTGGGAAGGTCCGTGTGCGTGCGCACTTATGTGGGGCCCGTGTGTGTTGTGAGTCCGTGTGTGAGAGCGCGCGCGCGCGCGTGTGTGTGTGTGTGTTGGGGGGTGTCCCTGTGTGCGTGCGCATGTCTTGGGGCCTGTGTGTGTTGTGTGTCCGTGTGTGAACGCGCGCGCGTGTGCTGGTCTCGGTGCACGCAAAGTGCTCCCAGCGGTGCGCTGGGGGCGCAGCTGGCGTGGCCGGACTGTAGACCCGCTCTGCAATTTACTGCCCTTGCCAAAGCGCAGAGTGGGAGCAGCCGCTTTCCTGACCCTTGCCGGCTCGGCCCGGGAGCGCGGGCTGTCACCGCGCCCGGGGACCGCGCTTCAGGCCGCTGTGCTTCCTGCTTGGGCTGTGGGGCTCGGCCAGCCCGGAGCCGCCTCTGATTGGACGGAGCAGAGCCCCTCTGCCCCGCGCTTCTTGATTTCTTCCGTTAGGATTGGGAAGAAAAAAAAATCTGGAAAGCCAGATTTAATTTTGTAGCTTTCAGTGCCTGGAGAGTGGAGGCAACTCTCCCAAGAATTTGGCGGGCTGGAAAATGCATTTGAAGCAGGAGAATCTACACCCACGGACTGAGGCCGAGGCAGTTACAGTTAGAGGTCAGATTTATGAAGGGAGAGCTGGGGTGAGGTCTCTGGGTGGGGAAACTTAACGCAGCTTGACGGCAGCTAATGCTGCCTAGTAGACTCTATATCAAACTTTTGAAAAACACCTATTGTATCCCAAGAATGATTGTCCTACCTAGGGAATACAAAATCAAGCTGGATAGTTTGTGTTACAGCAATAGGCACAGGAGCCCTAATAGCCAACCTGAACTTCTTTCTGAACAAGAGATCATATATAAAATAACAGAGATACAAGATGAAACCATGCTGTCTTCAGCTGTCCCACTCTACATCCATACTTGTCACACAGTCTCCCAGTATGCTCCCACCACCCTCCTGTCACTCAGCTGCTGCTGACCCATTTTTCTAGCCTTGATTTAGGTGGGACCTTCTCTCTGAAGTTTTCCCTGGTCTCCTTAAGGAGTTTATGGTCTTCAAGGACAGAGTGGGTTTGGGCAATAAGTGGTTAACCATAACACAGCTTGAAAAACACTCTGATAGAGGTAGGCACAGTTTCTGCATCATGCTAAATGAGAGGTCTTTTTTTGTATACCATGAATCCAAGTATTCAGGTTATTTTAAATTTGTAATTCTTTGACTTTACAAAGGACTTTTAGATTAATTTTTTCTATTATTTACTAATGTTTGTTGCATAGTGCAGAGTGGTTAATTAGAATTTATTGGGTCTACTTCTGGTGCTTGAATTAATTTACCTTTTTTTCTGGAAGGCAGTCTCTCTGGCTTAAGTTTCCTCCCCTTTGAGAGTCTTAAACTAGATCATTTCTAATAATATTTTCAGCCTTAAAGCTTTTTTTTTTTTTTTGAGACAGAGTCTCACTATGTTGTCCTCAGTATGAGTGCTGTAGCATCGTAGCTCACAGTAACCTCAAACTCTTGGGCATAAGCGATTCTCTTGCCTCAGCCTCCCAAGTAGCTGGGACTACAGGCGCCTGGCTATTTTTTTGTTGTAGTTGTCATTATTGATTGGCTGGTTCTAACCTGTGAGCCTCAGTGTGTGTGGCTGGCACCCTAACTGCTTAGCTATGGGTGCCAAGCCAGCCTTAAACCTTTAATTCAGCCAAACACAGCAGAGAAAATTTCTGCTGGTGGTAATGGTATAAATAATGAAGATCTCTGAAAATGTGGATCCTAAAATGGAAGTTCTTTTTCTTCTTCCTTTTTTTTTTTTTTTGTTTTTTGCTTTTAAAAAGTTTAATTGTATGGCTATGTATTGTCTCAGAGTTAAGGACCAGTGCCTATGATGGGACCTTAATAAACTTTTTGGTAATGTCTTGAATATTCTTTGTAATTATGTTTTACTCGTGACACTCCCGCTATCAAATTGGTTTTGTTTTTTCATTAATAAAGTTGAATGAAGATACTCTAGATGCTCTAACAAATTACCACAAATGTAGCAGCTTATAAAACAAGACAAATTTATAATCTCACAATTCTGTAGGCTGCCCTCCTTCCTGGGGCTTCTGGGAAAGAATTGCTTCTAAGTAATTCACATTGTTAGCCCAATGTAGTTCCTGGCAGCTGTGGGACTGAGGTGCCTGTCCTTTGCTGGCTGTCAGTTGGGGCTGCCCTTGGTTCCCAGAGGCCTTTTTCTGGTCTTTTTGTGTGGTCCCTTCAGCTCGGAACCAGCAAGGACAAGGACCTG
Source organism: Nycticebus coucang (assembly GCF_027406575.1). Classification (NCBI taxonomy): domain Eukaryota; kingdom Metazoa; phylum Chordata; class Mammalia; order Primates; family Lorisidae; genus Nycticebus; species Nycticebus coucang. Next base: position 86,086,700 of record NC_069796.1, read on the forward strand.
CTCAAGCTCTCAGATTTTAACTTGTCTCTGTATTTTTTCTTTACCACTCAGAGAAAGCCTTTCTAACTGAGATCTGTAGCAAAGTCCCTTTTACCACATGATATGGTAGTCACAGGTTTCAGGGATTAGGGAATAGTCATTTTGGGGGGCCATTCTCTCGCCTACCACAATTTCTGATCTTATAAGCAGCCTGTGAAGTGGTTATTGTTACCCTCTATTAACAGATAACATAAACTAAAGCATCACAATTTTGGGCAAAGACAAGACTGTTGCTCCGACTCCTTGCTAAGCTGTTGGTGAGGCTGATAGCAATGGAGATGAGAGCTGAATTTTGTGTTTTGCCCTGACTATATAATTTTGCTAAGAAGTCATTAGAATAATTCCTCTACTAAAAGAAACACCCATATGGAGAATTTTGGATCTTGTGTTGTCAAGTTTTACTTGAAGGACTCTTCATGGGGTGAAAAGTGTGTGATTCCATCTTCTTTTGTACAATGCAAACAGCTGAAAATTCACACACCTGAGTTTTAGAGAATCTGATTGTTTCAAGGCTGAAGCAAAGTCTGATAAACAGATTTTATACCTTCATGAATAGTCAGGAATTAGATGCATCTTGTGTTCATGGAAACAACTGATATTTAACCAAGTATTTTAAGACCATTTGATCAAGTAGGTATTTTGATAGTTTATCATTAAGAATTTTTTTTCCTGTTCAATAAATGACAAGCTCTGGTTTGATATAAATTAATTGTTAGAATCTGTAATCCCAAGGTTTTTTACCTGGATTTCAGCAGTTTATGAACTCTCTGAAATCCTGTGCAGAAATTTTGGGTGTATGTGCCTATGTGTGTTTATGGGGAAAGGATTTATAGCAGCTTTCCGTATGTTTTCAAAGTGGTCGGATTCCAAAATGTTTAAGAACATAAACACTTAATATGATATTCTTGTTGATCAAGTATCATATTTTGTTTAAAAATTAAATACCCATTTTTAGGCACATAGTTTTAAGAGTCAGAAATTCTACAAGGCATAGAGCAAAAAAATAGCAATCACCTGCCCTACCCTTCTCCACCTAGATTCCTCCTCCCTAGAGGTCACCATTGTTTTTTTTTGAGACAGAGTCTCAAGCTGTCACTCTGGGTAGAGTGCTGTGGCGTCACAGCTCACAGCAACCTCCAACTCTTGGGCTTAACTGATTCTCTTGCCTTAGCCTCCCAGGTAGTTGGGACTACAGGCGCCTGCCACAATGCCCGGCTGTTTTTGGTCATAGTTGTCATTGTTGTTTGGTGGGCCTGGGCTGGATTCCAACCCACAAGCTCCAGTGTATGTGGCTGGTGCCTTAGCCACTTGAGCTACAGCTGCCGAGCTGAGGTCATGATTTTTAATGGTTCAGCTCTCCCCTAGAGTGTGTGTGTTGGGGGAGGGGAGAGAGAGAGAGATTCTACTGTGGAAGAATAGGATTCAGGTCACTCACCCTACCCCTCTTCCTCTTGCTCTCCCAGAGTAGTAGATGCAGTGTCATAGTATATAGTACAATACTGTATGCATTGAGTATTTGTATTGCCTGGTTCTGGCCCAGAGCTCCTAAAACCCTTGTAATTTACTGAATGATAGGGGTGATAGGAACACTTTTGTTACCATATGCATTTGATCTTAGTCCCCAATTCCTATCATGAGAGCTTCTAAGACTCTTGGAATCCTCAGAGTGATGAGAGTGTCTTTTGTATGATAATGGGATGATTGATAGCTAGGGGCCTGAAGACAGATTCAGTACTGGGGCTGGTCCCCAGAAAGGCCAAGGCAGGGTGGAAATTTCAGCTGTACCATCTAACCTCCTCAGAGGTGCTGGAGATAGAGTTAGTCATCATTGGCCAGTGATTCAATCCAGCCTGTGTAATGAAAACTCCATAAAACCCCTAAACAAAGGGTTTGGACAGGTTCTGGGTTGGTGAATACAGGGAGATGCTGGGAGGGTGGCACACCCAGGGAGGGCAGGGAAGCCCCACACACCCTCTCCCATTCCTTGCTCTGTGCATCTCTTCCATTTAGCTGTTCCTGAGTTGTATCCTTTTTGATAAACCAGTAATCATAAGTGAAGCGTTTCCCTGAGTTTTAGCAAAATTATTGAACCTAAGGAAGGGTGGATGGTATCTCGGTTTGATAGTGGTTGGTCAGAAGTATCAGAGGCTGAGACTTGCTACGAGCATGCGAACAGAACTGATTCATAGGATGTCCAGTTGGTGTCAAAGAATGGTTGGTGTGGGGAAAAAATACCCCTGCATTTGGTTTCAGAAGTCCTGTGAATTGAAACATCATAATTATTTTAAAAGTTTTGGTTAAATAGATATGCAGCAACACTTAAGATATAAATATTATTTACAACAGAAATATTGAGTCTATTTGAATTGTATATTTCCTTTCTTTCATAGTTTTTTCTTTTTTCTAGAGTTAATAATTGGTTTGTTTTGCTTGGTTTCCTTCATACCTGTCATTTATAGGCAGGGAGGTGTAACTCTGCTCTGGATACATCAGATGTGCAGTAATTTTTCCTGCACCCCTCTTTCTTCCTGCTCTACCCTAGATGGGTCCTTTTCTAGGCCTTCTGCTCATTTGTTGTCCTCTTAATCTTCCTTGTCACCCTGAGGATTCCTTTCACCGCTTTCTTGGATTGGATTCCTCCTTTTAAAGTTTTCTGTCTTATTTTGGTTGAGCATATTCACCCGTAGCTTTCTAAAAAATAATTTTTTTTTTTTTTGAGACAGAGTCTCACTATGTCACCCTGGATAGAATGCTGTGGTGTCACAGCTCATAGCAACCTCTAACTCTTGGGCTTAAGTGATTCTCTTCCATCAGCCTCCCAAGTAGCTGGGACTACAAGGCGCCCACCATAACGCTCAGCTATTTTTTTGTTGTAGTTGTCATTGTTGATTGGCAGGCCTGGGCTGGGTTGGAACCCGCCAGCCTCGATGTATGTGCCTGGTTCTGTAACCACTGTGCTACGGGCGCCGAGCCTAAAAAATAATTCTTTTGAGATCTTGTATAGTGCTTGAATATTTTTCTCTTACATTTAGTTGATGGTTTGGTTGTGTATAGAATTCTGGGTTAGAAATAATTTTCCTGTGAAATTTTGAGATCACTATTCAATTGATGTCTAACTTCCAACATGACTGTGGAAATGTACAAAGTCATTCCTTTGTGTGTGGCTTGTGTTTTGCTCCATGTAATCTTTTAGATTCTTGTTATTCCTGGTGTTTGGAGACTTCATGATGGTAACACCATGTGTGAGTCTTGTTTTTATTTATTGTGTTAAAAACTTGGTGGTCCTTCTGAACGTGTTTCTCTAAATGTCTGCAGTTTTTTTCTCTGTTTTCAGTTCTTTGTCTTTGTGTTGTCCTTTTGGGGAAGATTTCCCTAACTTTTTCTCTAGATGCTTCTTTGAATTTTTTATTGCTATCATATTTTTAGTTTCAATAACTTTTTATAGTTTCTGGAAATATTGACAAGAAATACCATCCTTGTTTCAAGGATGTGATCAGATCTTTTTTTTTTAGCTATTCTAATTTATTTTTAAATTGACAAATAAAAATTATGTACATTTATGATGTACAACATTGGGGAATGGTTAAATCAAACTAATAAACATATGGGTTACCTCACATACTTAGCATTTGTGGTGAGAACATTTAAATCTCCTGTCTTAGCAATGTTCAAGTATACATATTTTGTTATTAACTATAGTCACTATGATCTAGAGCAGTTTTTCAGCTTTTTTTTTTTTTTTAATCTCCTGGCACACTTGAACCTATAGTTAAACTTCTATGGCACACTTAAATTATGTTGACAAAAAGAGTTAAAAAAGGAAGATACTTACTGTGCTTTGAACTTCTTTTGAAAATAATTTAACGAATGAAAATAATTGTAACGAAAAATTTAAAAATTTTCATGTCACATGTAAGATCCTCTGACAGCACACTAGTGAGAAGCGCATACCAGTTGAAAACTACTGATCTAGATGGATCTCCAGATTTGGTTTTATTTTGTTTTACATCTTGGAGGGAAGGGTTACTTTCTAATGGCTTCTCACCTTGACTTTTTAATGAAACCTAAAGTATTGGATAACAGTATCATGACACTACTGTAGTGTGAAGGGAATATTACCTTTCAATCCATTATCTACTCTGTAATATGGAGAAAAAAAAAATAACCTTTAGTCCTCAGAGGGTTTAGACCGTAGCCTTTATATGTCTGTGCTTGGACAGCTCAGTTTAAAACATTTCTTTTTCTTTTTTTTTTTGGCCAGGGCTGGGTTTGAACCCACCACCTCCGGCATATGGGACTGGCGCCCTACTCCTCGAGCCACAGGCGCTGCCCAAAACATTTCTTTTTCATCATGGCCATGTTGTAGCTAATTTTTGTTCTTTGCTTTGTGTACTTAAGATTGGCTGCCTTGGGTATTTTTTTTTTTAAGGTGAATTTTTATTTTTTTCTTTTTCTTTTTTTATTGTTAAATCATAGCTGTGTACATTAGTGCAATCAAGGGGTACAATGTGGTGGTTTCATATACATCTGAAATATTCTCATCAAACTGTTCAATGTAGCCTTCATGGCATTTTCTTAGTTATTGCATGTAGACATTTGTATTCTCCTTTCAGTAAGTTTTGCCTGTACCCATTCTAATATGTACCCTAGGTGTGGCCGCACCCATTACCCCCCCTCCACCTTGACCTCCCCCCTCCCTTCCCCTTCCTTGTCCCTTTCCTCAGTCTTGTGCTATAGTTGGGTTATAGCCTTCATGTGAAAGCTATACTTTAGCTTCATAGTAGGGCTGAGTTGGATACTTTTTCTTCCATTCCTGAGATACTTTGCTAAGAAGACTATGTTCCAGCTCCATCCATGTAAACATGAAAGAGGTAAAGTCTCCATCTTTCCTTAAGGCTGCATAATATTCCATGGTATACATGTACCACAATCTGCTAGTCTATTCGTGGGTCGATGGGCATTTGGGCTTCTTCCATGACTTAGCAATTATGAATTGGGCTGCAGTAAACATTCTGGTACAGATGTCTTTGTTATATTGTGATTTTTGGGTATATACCTAGTAAAGGAATTACAGGATCAAATGGGAGGTCTATCTTTAGGTCTCTAAGTATTCTCCAAACATCCTTCCAGAAGAAATGTATTAGTGTGCATTCCCATCGGTAGTGTAGAAGTGTGCCCTTTTCTCCACATCCACGCCAACATCTGTGGTTTTGGGATTTTGTTATGTGGGCTACTCTTACGGGGGTTAGGTGATATCACAAAGTAGTTTTGATTTGCATTTCTCTGATGATTAAGGATGATGAGCTTTTTTTTTCACGTGTCTGTAGATTGTGCGTCTGTCTTCTTTAGAGAAGTTTCTCTTCAAGTCCCTTGCCCACCCTGAGATGGGATCCCGTGTTCTTTTCTTGCTAATACATTTGAGTTCTCTGTGGATTTTGGTTATTAGACCTTTATCAGAGGTATAACCTGCAAATATTTTCTCCCATTCTGAGGGCTGTCTGCTTGCTTTACTTAGTATGTTCTTGGCTGTGCAGAAGCTTTTTAGTTTGATCAGGTCCCGGTAGTGTATTTTTGATACTGCTTCAATTGCCTGGGGAGTCTTCCTCATCAAATATTCACTCAGGCTGATTCCTTCAAGAGTTTTCCCTGCACTTTCTTCAAGTATTTTTATAGTTTCATGTCTTAAGTTTAAATCCTTTATCCAGTGAGAGTCTGTCTTAGTTAATGATGAAAGGTGTGGGTCCAGTTTCAATCTTCTACAGGTTGCCAGCCAGTTTACCCAGCACCATTTGTTAAATAGGGAATCTTTTCCCCATTGAATGTTTTTAATTGGCTTGTCAAAGATCAAATAATGGTAAGTAGCTGGATTCATCTCTGGTTGCCTGTTCTGTTCCAAACATCTACTTCTCTGTTTTTGTTCCAATGCCATGCTGTTTTGATAACTATTGATTTATAGTACAGTCTCAGGTCTGGTAGTGAGATTCTTCCTGCTGTGTTTTTATTGCTGAGTAATGTTTTGGCTATTTGAGGTTTTTTCTGATTCTATATAAAACGAAGTATTCTTTTTTCAAGATCTTTAGAATATGACAATGGAGCTTTAATAGGAATTCATTAAAATTATATATTGCTTTGGGTAGTATAGACATTTTAACAACGTTGATTCTTCCCAGCCATGAGCATGGTATGTTTTTCCATTTGTTAACATCTTCAGCTATTTCTTTTCTTAAAGTTTCATAGTTCTCTTTGTAGAGATCTTTCACATCCTTTGTTAGGTATACTCCCAAATATTTCATCTTCTTTGGCACTACTGTGAAAGGAATGGAGACCTTTACTGCTTTTTCGGCTTGGTTATTGTTGGTATATACAAAGGCTACAGATTTATTGGTGTTGATTTTGTAGCCTGAGACATTGCTGTATTCTTTGATCACTTCTAAAAGTTTTGTAGTAGAATCCCTGGTGTTTTCCAGATATACGATCATATCATCTGCGAAGAGTGAAAGTTTAATCTCTTCTGACCCTATGTGGATACCCTTGATCGCCTTTTCTTCCCTAATTGCAATCGCTAAAACTTCCATTACAATGTTAAAAAGCAATGGAGACAATGGGCAACCTTGTCTGGTTCCCGATCTAAGTGGAAATGATTTCAGTTTAACTCCATTCAATATGATATTGGCTGTGGGTTTGCTGTAGATGGCCTCTATCAGTTTAAGAAATGTCCCTTCTATACCAATTTTCTTAAGTGTTCTGATCATGAAGCGATGCTGGATATTATCAAAAGCTTTTTCTGCATCAATTGAAAGAATCATATGGTCCTTATTTTTTAGTTTGTTTATGTGCTGAATTACATTTATAGATTTACGTATATTGAACCAGCCTTGAGACCTGGGGATAAATCCCATGTGGTCGTGGTGTATAATTTTTTTGACGTGTTGTTGGATTCTGTTTGTTAGGATCTTATTGAGTATTTTAGCATCGATATTCATTAGTGATATTGGTCTATAATTTTCTTTTCTTATTGGGTCTTTCCCTGGTTTGGGGATTAAAGTGATGTTTGCTTCATAGTATGTGTTGGGTAATATTCCTTCTTTTTCTATATTTTGGAAGAGGTTTGGTAATGTAGGTACTAGTTCTTCTTTAAAGGTTTGGTAGAATTCTGACGTAAAGCCATCTGGTCCTGGGCTTTTCTATTTAGGGAGATTTTGTATAGTTGATGCTATTTCAGGACTTGATATAGGCCTGTTCCACATTTACACTTCATTCTGGCTAATACTTGGTAGGTGGCGTACTTCTAGGTATTGGTCAATTTCTTTCAGATTTTCATATTTCTGAGAGTAGAGTTTCTTGTAGTATTTGTTAAGGATTTTTTGAATTTCTGAGGGGTCTGTTGTTATTTCATCTTTACCATTTCTGATTGATGAAATTAGAGATTTTACTCTTTTTTTCCTAGTTAGGTTGGCCAAAGGTTTATCTATTTTATGATCTTTTCAAAAGACCAGGTTTTGGATTTATTGATCTGTTGTATAATTCTTTTGTTTTCAATTTCATTTAATTCTGCTCTGATTTTGGCTTTCTTTTCTTCTGCTGGGTTTGGGGTTTGAGTGTTCTTCCTTCTCCAGTTGCTTGAGATGTCCCATTAAGTTATTAACTTCCTCTCTTTCCGTTTTGTTGAGGAAGGCTTGCAGTGCTATAAATTTCCCTCTTAGGACTGCCTTTGCAGTATCCCAGAGGTTCTGGTAATTCGTGTCTTGATTGTTGTTTTGTTCCAAAAATTTGGTGATTTCCTTCTTAATCTCATCTATAACCCATGTATCCTTCAGCATAAGGTTGTTTGGCTTCCATGTTCTTGTATGGGTATGCAGGTTCCTGTTGTTATTGAGTTCAACTTTTATTCCATGATGGTCTGAGAAGATGCAAGGAATAATTTCTATTTTTTAAAATTTGCTGAGGTTAGATTTTGTGGCCTAGGATGTGGTTGATTTTGGAGTATGTTCCGTGGCCTGATGAGAAAAATGTGTATTTAGTTTTGTTGGGATGAAATGTTCTGTAGATGTCTGTTAAGTCCAGATGTTGAATGGTTTAGTTTAAATCTAAAATTTCTTCTTTTTTGGAGGATCTATCCAGCACTGCTAAAGGGTTGTTAAAATCTCCAACTACTATGGAATTGGAGGAAATCAAGTTGCTAATGTCTGTTTGAGTTTCTCTTATAAATTGAGGTGCGTTCTGGTTGGGTGCATAAATATTAATAATTGAAATCTCATCATATTGAGTACTACCTTTAACAAATTTGAAGTGTCCATCCTTATCCTTCCTTATTTCGGTTGGTTTAAAGCCTATTGTGTCTGTGAACAGGATTGCAACACCTGCTTTTTTCTGCATTCCATTTGCCTGGAATATAGATGATCATCCCTTCATCTTGAGTCTATATTTGTCTTTTAATGTAAGATGCGATTCTTGTGTGCAGCAGATATCTGGCTTGAGTTTTTGTATCCAGTCCGCCAACCTGTGCCTCTTTAGAGGACAATTTAAACCATTCACATTAATTGAGAATATTGATAAGCCTTTCGAGAGTCCGGTGGACATTTTTAATCCTTTTGCGACTGTGGAAGTTGGAATTTGATCAAAATTTTCTGGATGGGTTTACTTAGGATTACGCTGGTCTTTATGGAGGATAGGTCTGAGGATATCCTGGAGAGCTGTTTTAGTTATGGCAAATTTCTTCAACATGTGAATGTCATTGAAGTATTTAATTTTTCCTTCATAAATGAAACTCAGTTTAGCTGGGTACTGGAACCTGGGTTGAAAGTTATTTTGTTTTAGGAGATTAAAAGTTGATGACCATCCTCTTCTAGCTTGAAAGGTTTCAGCAGAGCAATCTGCAGTTATTCTAATATTCTTGCCCTTGTAGGTGATGGTTTTCTTTCATCTGGCTGCTTTCAGAATTTTCTTCTTCATATTAACTTTAGTGTAGTTGATTATGGTGTGTCTGGGGGATGTCTTATTTGGGTTGACTCTTGCTGGAGTTCTGAAACTGTCTGCTTTCTGAATTTCAGGATATCTTGGCATGTCTTGAAAGTTCTACTTCATAATATCATGGAGAAGAGACTCTGTACTTTGTGAAGCCACTTCGTTGCTTTCAGGGATCCCTATAAGACGAATATTGATTTTCTTCGAATTATCCCAGAGCTCTCTGAGAGAGTGATATGTTTTTGTCCTCCATTTCTTTTCTTCTTTAAGGGTTTTGGAGCATTTGAAAGCTTTGTCTTCAATGTCAGAAATCCTTTCTTCTGCTTGCTCCATTCTGTTACTGAAGAATTCTACTGTGTTTCTCAGATCTTTGAGGGCTGCAACTTCTTGTCTCAATGTGTGAAAATCTTTGGTCATTTGGTCTTTGAATTTGTTGAATTCTTGAGATATCTTTTTGGTTACTGCTTGGAATTCTGATTCGATCTTATTTGTATCCAGATTCTGAGTTCGATTTCTTACATCTCAGCTATTTGTTTGTGCATGGGATCTTGTGCTATGTCTGTCCCATTGATCCTTGGGGGAGTTGATCTACTCTGATTATTCATATTGTCAGATTTTTTCTGTTGAATTTGCCTCATGATTGTTTTTCTCTGTTGCCTCTGGCAGTCCTCAGAGTTGGGGAGGTGTTTCTCCAAGATTAGACCCCAGCGAGATCACTCTATTGTTTCCGGATCTTTGTAGGGAGGGACCCTGTGTAGTTCCTGTGGGGCTGCCCCAGCCAGGGAGTTCTGGTTGTGGAAGCATCTCTGGAGTGTGACACACTCAGATCCAGCAACAGGGTGGGAGGTTGTTGTGCAAGGTTCTGGGAGTGTCTGGCGCCCAGTGACTTTCGCACAGAGAGCCCAATTCTCCAGCAGTCTCTGGGCAGGAGAAGGGCTCTGCGCAGGTGCAGGGAGGGCTCAGGAGGGCACGCGGCTAGCAGAGTCCCTGGCCAGATGAGCGGACCGGTGTGGAGGGAGAGAGGGTACAGGAGGGAGGATGCAGGTTTGTGTGGCTCCCACAGTTCCTGGTCAGGGCATGAGGAGGCCCAGTGGCACAGGCCGCGGTTCGGGGTCGTGGCACAGCTCTTATGGAGGTCTGGGTGGCGCCTAGCCCACGAGTTTGAGGTTGCTATCAGCTGTGACACCACGACACTACCCAGGGCAACAGTCCAAGGCTCCAGTGTGCCAAAACTGGTCTCACTCTGCCCCTGAGGGTTAAGGCTGTAAGGCAGCTCAGTCCCCACCTTTAGGCTGCTCAGTCACTAGGTTACTAGCTCTCACCCGATCCTTGCTCTGCGACCCTGAGGGCGGAGCTTGCCGGGGCAGTTCTCTCACAATGGCTCCCTGCGGCCCACAGCCGAACACTATTAGCTCCATCCAGCTCAGCAGCTCAGTCTGGGGCCCTAGACAATGCCCAACTTTCTCTGTATTCCTGCTGAAGCTCTCCCCAGGGCAGTTCAACTGAGTGCCAAGTCCAAAAACACTGAAACAGTTCACAGGTAAGGCCTTTCCGGTCTGCAGTCTCACTCCTGCTTGTACTTACGGCTGCTGGCGGGATTAGGTCGATCGAACACCCACAACCACTTGCCAGTTTCCCACTGTTTTTGTCCTCCTCTTGGGGTCCAGACATCCCTTGCTGACTCCCTGTATCCTCAAAGCGATGATTATAGGCAGATCCCACCAGCCAGAGATGCCTGGAGTCTTATGTCCCCAGACTCACCGTTCCCTGTTGCAGGGAGTCTGTTACTCGGCCGCCGTCTTGGATTCATCCCCCCCCCCACACTTTTTTTTTGAGACAGAGTCTTAGTCTGTCATCCTGGGTAGAGTTCCATGGCGTCACAGCTCACAGCAACCTCAAATGCTTGAGCTCAAGTGTTCCTCTTGCCTCAGCCTCCTGAGTAGCTGGGACTACAGGTGTCTGCCACAACTCCAGGCTATTTTTAGAGGTGGGGTCTGGCTCTGGCTCAGGCTGGCCTGGAACTCCTGAGCTCAGGCAATCCACCTGTTTCAGCCTCCCAGATTTGTTAGCATTACAGTCATGAGCCACTGCGCCTGGCCTACCTTGAGTATTGTGGACAGTAGGGCCATTATGAAGTTCAGCCTGTGCATGTTTCTTTTTTTTCTGTCAGCCTAGCACCCTTGTAGTTGATTTTGGAACCTAGAGTTGCTGGGGGCAGTCCTTGTTAGGTGGAGACAGGTAGTTTTGTGAATCTCTCCTCCTTTTTTGATCATTTTCTAACATAACAATTATTAAGAAAAGGAATCAGTAATCATGAATTCTTGTTCCAGAGGAGGCACAGCTAGGTTTGGGGGCTGTCACCTATGGAGTAGGAACCACTGCCTTCTAGAGGGTGTTTGATGAATGGAGATTAGTGACAGGTGTCCAAAGAGGAAAGAAGAATGTGACGAAAATTACTTTAGAACTATAACTTTTGAATGACATTTGAAACCTGTAAAGTGTTTCCCCAAATATATGGCATAGTGATCGTACCAGTGCCAGTGCCAATCAGGATAAATCTTGAGGATGTACGGCTTGATGTTTTCTTTTTAAATCCTCTCTTCCCAGTTATTCAAATTTGTGTATTGGGTCTATAGGTTACTTGAAATTTTTCTCCAAATGGGTTAATTTTTTGAATTTTCCTGTTCTTGAAGAGCAGCCGCCCTAAGAAGCTCAGATGTGTCTTTAAGATAAGGGGGACTATATGGTGCAAAAAGATGTTTCAAGTGTAAGAATGAAATATGAAACCTGCTGTTACTACCAGTAATGCTCATCAGTGCTATTTCATTGGGCGCTCATAGTATGCCTCACCCAAAACAAAGTTAAAGCTCAAGTCTGCATTCTGTGTCGTTCTTACCACGGCTACCATCTCTATTGAGTCCTGAGTGTGTCCCAGGCACTGTGCTGAACACTATGCATCTGTTCAGCAATATTATGGGGTAGATCTTTTTGCAGGTGACAATATGAGCCTGACTCATTGAGTAACTTCCTCAGGGTCACATAATAAATGGAATTCAAACTCTAACTTCAAAACTCATGCTTTTAACCAGCACAGTATCTACACAGCATCTTTATTTGTTGTGCCTTTTTGGTGTCTAGAGGTCCTGACACCAAAGTGACCGTTGTGCCCAAGAACTATTATAACAGAGCTGACACCAAGGTGGCCTTTGTGCCCAAGAATTATTATAACAGAGCTTTTCTTGACTCTGTTGAGCAACAAGTCCTGCTGCTGTTCTGCTGTTGCGCTGTGGGCTGATCTCAGGGGTTTGTGCTCTGCACTCCTGGCTCAGTAGTGACTGATGTTGCCTTGCTGTGGGGGAGCCAGAGGTCCACATGGTGAGAGGCAAGTGTGCATGGAGTTGACAGCTGTGACAGTGTGGCCAGGAGGGTCTTGGACTGCTGAGGTCGAGTGCCTCTGAGAGGTAGGATGTTGGGCTGTGAGGCAGGAGTGGGGCTTCTGCAGCTGAACTGAGCAGTGGAGGCATTCTCGGCTTTCGGAAGATGCCTACCAGCCAGCCAGCCAGCCAGCCCCACTTGGATGGCTCTTCCCGTATTCTGTGTTTCCTGTGCAGTTCAAGTTACCAACACAGAAAAAGCAGTCACTTGTGTGTCTTCACTGTTCTACAAATCCTGTGTGGAGTTTTGTTGCTTAGCAGACCCGGGCAGGCTGGGCAATAAGAGAATGTGTCTGTGTGTCCACCTGGCTGGGCAGCAGTCAGGTGTGGCATAGGGGGTGACTATTGCCTGTCGTCAGAGATGCCAGCTGCACATTCATATGGGGAGGACAAAGAAAGCTGCTGTGCAGGGCGCTGGAGACATTTTATTTGCAAAGATGAGGCACAAAATCTTTCAGTTTGTGTCTGGAATGTGATACCCTAAGGAACAAAAGGCCTCCCTAGAGCGGATGGTCCTTTGTGCCATAGTGGAAGGATTTCCAAAGCCTCTGCCTTGGAGCTGATCTGTCGGTTATCTGCAGGCCTGGCCAGACCTGGCTGGGCACACTGGCTCTGCCACTGACGGTCACCGTGCAGAATCTTAGAAGTTGTTTGAACCTCTCTGAGCCTCTCATGTAAGACAGGAAACGCTGTGCCCACTGCAGAAGGGCAGAGAGATAGAACGAGACAGTGTGGGGCAAGGCCTGCTGTGAACATCACTGGTAGTAACAGTGGGTTTCACTCAGGAAGCGAACTGGTACTTGTGGCACAAGCGAAAGAACTTAGAAAAGGGGGACATTTTAATATCTATTAAAGTGTGATTTGAACTGTCTAGGGGCAGCCAGAGACTGTTTTTTCCCAATTCATTGAGTCGTCTAAAACAGAGTGCTCAGGTCACCAGGTTAAAGTGGTATTGGTAGCAGTTTACATTTAGCTTAAAGGAGCTGGTTGAGAAATGTGGTGACATAGCATTGCCCTTCCCGGAGTGAGGAGTGTCAGGCTGGGGAGCAGGACTTGGTCCTATACCAGCTTTGTTACTCTGTGTTCTAGTTTGACAAGTAACCATACAGTTAACTGAAAAATGTTTATTGTGACAGTGAGGAAAGAGTTGGAGTATCTGTCTTCATTCTGTGTAATATAGGTCATTTAAAATGACAGAGTTTATTTAACAAAGCATAAATTTTTTTTTAAAATTTCATGTTAGTATCTGGGTACATATGATTAGGTTACAGAAATTTGTGTAGCATGGAATGTTAGCAAAAGGAAGTTGGTGTAATTGTCCTAATATCTTGTAATGAAGACGTTTAAGAGGTGAAGCATTACTAGAAAGAAAGAGAACTATTTTGTGATGATAGAAGTCTAGTTACCAGTCCAATCACATGCATATCATCGGTTAAATATATGACAATCCTAAATGTGTTTGCAGCCCTTAACATAGTTTCAGGTACATAGGAAAATAATCGAAATAATAAGTCCACAGTTGTCTAGAGGGAGACTTTCAGGTAACCCAGTTCTCTCAATAGGATAGGACAGATAGACAATAAGTCCCCTAGGACAAGAAGATCTCAATATAATGTATAAAGAGAGAGAATAGATATATGAAATGGGCAAATTCACTTTGGTTCTTCTATATGTGAACTATTAACCAAAGTCAGCCATATGATGGGCCATATAGAAAACTTAAAAAAAAAGTCATGTTTTTGATCAGAAAGAATATTTACTTTAACTTCTATGGAGTTTAGGTAGAAGTCAATTAACAGTAAAGATAACTAGAAGAACTCCAGTTACTTGTGAATAAAAGAACACATTTATAAATAATCTGTGCAGAGTACTTAGACTAGAGAAGGAGTTTTGATTTTTAAAACTACCTTCTCAGAACAATTCTGTCATGATCAGAAGATTTTTGAGTCAAAATCACGTTGTCCACATACCTGTTCAGGAGAAAATTTGTATATATGTGTTGGTTTAAATATTTCAGGTGATGCAGGAATATGTATGTAGGGTAAAAAAGCTGAAATTTGCATTCCCCCTTCTCTAGAGGTAACCATTGTTAATAGTTGGTTTTTATTCTAAACGTTTTTGCATATTGTAAAACCAATACGAATATATGGATATGTCTAAAAATCACTAACAATTATGCATTTATTCAATACATACTTACTGACATCCCCTGTATGCCAGATACTATTCTAAATCTTTTCTGTGTGATAACTCATTTCATTTTTAGAGCAACCCTTTTATTGTGACTGTTTTATAGTGAGGAAACTGAGGCTAGACCTTGTTTAAGGTCACACAAGGGAAGTATTGAAGTTGGGATATGAATCCAGACAACCTGGCCTCCATGCTGTAATGATTATTCTAGATTACATGTCAAAACCTTTGGCTTTGCCTCCAACAGGAGTTCACTTGAGCTTTGTCAAAGTGGAATACATGAGGCTTTTTTACCCCTTTAAACCTAAACCTAAATCTTGGATTTGTTCCAAACCCTGGCTGGGACCTCTGAGGACTGAACAGAGGGACTTTTCAAGCCTGCTTTAATTCACCAGTCTCTGATTTAGCTTCTTGGAAAGTAGATGTCAAAGAGAGAAATTTTGCCAGAAAAGAGGCAGACAGCTAGGCTGACATCTCCAAGGGGAGAGGCCGTGTGACCGCCTATGTATAACCTTGGACACTTGGGCAGGGAAGGAAGAGCTTTACCTGTGCTAGGTGACCTGGACTGCAGAATAGAGACACAGAGCCATCAGTGTCCTGGGATCTGGCTGCCTCACTGATTTCTCTTCTCCTGGGGGCAGATGATGGGCGGCGCTTTTTCTCCTGGACGCCAATATATGCAGTTTCCAACCTAGCAGGGCAAGTTTTTGTCCTTCTTTGTCTGAACACAAATAACATTCTCAAAATCAGCCCACATATTCCAGAACAGCCTTGTGTGTGACGGGGTAGGTTGGGGTAGGGCAAGAGTCCATTTTGACTCATAGGTACCTTTTCTGTTTTTACTGCTGATAACGATGTGTCAGATTAAAGTTTTCCTTTTCTTTTTTTTTATTTTATTCTAAAGAGGACTTAGGGAGTCAGAGGATTGGGCACATCTAAGTCTGCTAAAAACAGAATTATGGGATAGTGTGGAAAAATCAATTCCTGAACTTCTGGCCTCAAGCAGTCCTCCTGCCTTCGCTGCCCAAAGTGTTGGGATGACAAGCTGGATTCAATGCGCCCAGCTGAAAAACCACTTCTTAGTCACGGATCATGTAATGTGAGTGGCAGAAGCCACATGTACCCAAGTTGACAAATGCAAACGTTCCCTGTGTTAGGGTAACCCTCCTAGGTCTGGGTACCACTGATGCGCAGGAGGTGGGCTTTTACTTGAGAGATTTTGTTTCTCTCAGGGGTGAGATGGGAACGAAAAGGAGCTTGTGGTTGCTGGCATCTATCTGTGAGCTGTTGGACCGGTGGCCTTCCACTTAATACAATCAGGCAGGTAAATATCATTTTCTTGAGGATGAAGAAAGAGGCTTAGAGACGTTATGAGAGTTCAAAGTCACATGATTTTAAGTCAAGAAATGAAATAGTTGGTGAATTTGGGGATTCCCCTTCAAAACTCATGATGTGCTGTGACGTGTGGTTATTCCTCTGGTTGGTGGGAACGAGTGAGCAGCTCAGGTGCACAGGTTTTGTGGGAAGAGGGCCTGAGGGGTGTGCCGATCTCTCCTTGCTGGAGCGGCCACGTTTGGCTGAATGATACAGACTCCCATGTGGAGAGAAGCCCCATATTTAAGATTTATTCTTTATAGAAATGAAGATCATCCACCTGCAATCCCATTACTGGGCATCTACCCAGAAAGAAAAAAATCCTTTCATCATAAGGACACTTGTACTAGACTGTTTATTGCAGCTCAATTTACAATCGCCAAAGTGTGGAAACAGCCTAAATGCCCACCAACCCAGGAATGGATTAACAAGCTGTGGTATATGTATACCATGGAATACTATTCAGCTATTAAAAAAAATGGAGACTTTACATCTTTCATATTAACCTGGATGGACGTGGAAGACATTATTCTTAGTAAAGCATCACAAGAATGGAGAAGCATGAATCCTATGTACTCAATTTTGATATGAGGACAATTAATGACAATTAAGGTTATGGGGGGGAAGCAGAAAGAGGGATGGAGGGAGGGGGGTGGGGCCTTGGTGTGTGTCACACTTTAGGGGGGCAAGACATGATTGCAAGAGGGACTTTGCCTAACAATTGTAATCAGTGTAACCTGGCTTATTGTACCCTCAATGAATCCCCAACAATAAAAAAAAAAAAGAAATGAAGATCATCCAAGAGAGGAAGGCAAAAGCTGCTAACTCAGAGCTGCTGTGGCCGGGGATCGGCCAGGGCATGCTCGTCTGGCAGTCTGGGAGGCAAACAGAGGGGCAGGGAGCATGGGGTGGGGCAGAGGAAGGCTCAGGTGAGCCCTGACGGGGGCTGCTTGCGTGGGGGTGGTGGTGGAGGCGGCTCACCAGAAGCGGCACCTCCCATGTGATTGATGAGGGGCAGAAATTAGGGCAGCTGCCAGTTATTAGTGAAGTCCTGGCATTTGGGGCTGACTGTTACAGAGCCGTCCTTTAGCTCCCTGCCTTCCTACAAGTCTGATGTGTGGCCGGCTGGCTTCAGGATATGTCTGAGTTCTATCTTTATATATGGCTGGACCATTGTCCATTTGTAATGTCAGTTTCTCATCTTGTTACTAGAGATACTAAATGACAAATTGGATATGTTGGTATTTTTTTAGATGTCTGTGTTCCCTAGAAGAAGTTTTTCACATTGAAATTTAATCAGAATTAATATAAACCATTGGACCATTAACCTCAGAGATTTAAAATAGGAAGGCTTCACCAATATTGCCTGTCATCTGGTCTGAGGAGGAAATAGGCAAAAAGGCATTTCATGGCTTAGAAAATTTCCATCTCTAAGTCTTGGGGACCAAGACCAAGGGACTAGATTGAGGGCTTGTGCTCTGGGTCTGTGGAAAGATGTGCTCAGCGTGCACACCAAGCCTGGATTTCACACTGAGGCTCCTTCCATTTTATCTTCTGTTTATACTTTCTGGATTCTCCTGCTTGTTTCTCCAGAAAAATTTCTTTGAAAAACTTTACAAAAGAGGTAAATGCTCATTGAAAATAGTTCAGATAGTATCAAAGACAAAAAACAAAAGTGAATGTTTTTTCTCTTTGTTTTTGGGTAAGCACTATTCACACTTGATGTATTTTCTTCCATATCTTTTCCAATGCACATACAAATACATGTGCACATTTTAAAAAAAACAAAATAGTGAATACCCGATGCGCAGTATTCTGCGACTTCCAACCCCCACTCCCCAGCAGTATTCAGGGCTGTCCTTTCATGATGATACACTTAGAGCTCACCGACTCCTTTTGGCTGCTGGTGTGCTGGGTAAGGTAGCTAATGACGACTCACCTTCTCTGGGCAATACTGTGTGCAGGAGCCTGTGTGCTGCGCAGGTTACATGAATTAGGTCTTAAGATTTTTCACAACAACCCTATGGGTGAACACAGATATTGTTAACATTTTACAAGTGGCAGAACTGTCTTAAGAGAGAAGCTAAATTGCTTGCTCATGCTAATAGCACTATTCCTGAGAGATAACAATTCTTGTTAAATTCAAGCAACTTACAGTTCTAGGAAATACTGAGCCCACTCAGCGTGTCAGATGTGGTCCCCAGAGCTGACCCTGAAAGTGTTGGGGATAGAGGTCCAGGGGAGGTGCCGCAAAGGCGCCAGCCAGGCCCCTGGTAGTACGAGGAGGAGGCTGGGGCAGCAGCGTGCACAGATAGGAGGTCTGTGACAAACCTCGGACATTGTTTCCATTGGAGTTAGGTCCTCGGTCTAGCTCTTGTATGCACACTTTTCAGAGATTGTTTGGTTTTGGTTTTTACTCTGGCTCATAATTACTTTCAGACTGCCCAGAGTTGTGGTCTAGAAAGTCCAGGCCTATGTCCCTCTGGTCTGCATGCTGTCTCCCAATCCTAGGGCGGGGAGTCCCCTGGGACTAGAATGACTTGCCTAGCAAGTCAATTTGGTGTTGGTTAAGATGGATCAGGCTGTTTCCTGAAGAAAATTTTTACTTGTTTTGGGGGTTTGCTGCTAGGCCATAAGGGGTTAGAGCAGGGACTGGAGGTTTGTTGGTTGAGACACACGTCAGTGCAATTGGAAAGCTTTTATGAAATGTGGAAGTAATGATCAGGTGCTAGAGCTTCCCCGTCATTGGGTTGTAAATATTTCTGTAACCGAATGACATTGGACTTGTACACCTGGCATTCAGCATTACATTTCTGCTATATGTTTTCTCTGCTACTTTGGCGAGTTTTATTTGGGCATGTGTCTGCTGTACAGATGGCGTGACGTCAGTTATTGTCACCAAGTGTTTGTAGTCATTTTTACCTCCTATGTGGTCACTTTTCAGCTGTGGTTTCTTTGAGGGGAAGTTGTCTGTAGCTCTCATATCCAAACCATACTGCCCATCTCAAGGTGTTTCTGATTTCTGAATGCCTTTGGAGATGGAAGTGGAAGCTGCCAGGGAGCAGCCCCTCCCCATCTGGTAGGAAGGGCTGACTGCCTAGGGGGAAGGCCTGTGGTGAGCTCTGGCCTCTGGGGTTGTTGACTTCTGCTCCCTCTCCCCTCCCTCTTCCTTTTGTTTCTCCTTTCATTATTTTTGTTTTCTTTGTTATTCTTTGCTAATTACATGTCAGGTGGGCCTGGGAAAGTGAGAAAGTTTTTACTTAGCTTCAATTACAACCCCAGCTATTCTTAATCGTGTCAGGCACTGTGAAGTGGCTTTGCCTATATTCTCTTTTGTAATCCTTCTCAGGTGAGGTAGAAGGCATTTATCCCTAGTAAATGATGAGGAAGGTTAGTGCAAAGTGGGTAGGGGACATCCCAAAGTTACAGTCACGGTTAGAAAGGAATAGACTCAAACACAGATTATCTCTGAATCATACAGGTTATCTAAGTCCTTTTGACTTTTGAAGGTTGTCAAAAGGCTGGCCAGACCTTTCTTTTCTTTTCTTTTCTCTCTTTTCTCTCTTTCTCTCTCTCTCTCTCTCTCTCTCTGTCTCTCCCTCCCTCCCTCCCTTCCTCCCTTCCTCCCTCCCTTCCTTCTTTTTTGAGACAGAGTCTCACTCTGTTGCCCTACATAGAGAGCCATGGCATCGTTCTTGGGTTCAAGCAATCCTTTTGCCTTAGCCTCCCGAGTTGCTAGGACTATAGGTGCCTGCCACCGTGACCAGCTAGCTTTTTTATTTTTAGTAAAGACAGGGTCTTGCTCCTGCTTAAGCTGTTGTCGAGCTCCTGAGCTCAGGCAATCCACCTACCTTGGCCTTTCTGAGTACTAGGATTATAGGCGTGAGCCATCGCCCCATCCTGGACATTCTTAAAAGGTATACATATGGCCGACAAATATGTGAAAACATGCCCAATAGCACCAATCATCAGGAAATGCAAATCAAAACTGCTGTGAGATATACTCTCACTGCCGGAAGGATGGCTGTTATAAAAAAGACAAAAAATAACAAGTGTGGAGGAGGATGCAGAGAGAAGGGAATTCTCATTCGGAGGTGGTGGGAGTCTGAAGTAGTGCATCACTATACAGAACAGGGTGGAGGTCCATCAGAACTACAGATGGAGCTAACCTGTAATCCAGAACCCCATGCCTGGGTGTATGCCCAGAGGAGAGGGAATGAACGTGTCAGAAGACACCTGTGCCTCCATGTTTAATGCAGCAGTATTCACAACAGTGAAATATGGAATTAACCCGGGTGTCCAACAGCAGTTGAATGGATAGAGAAAATGTGGTACAAATACACATGGAATGCTATTCATCCACAAAAAGCATGGAGTTCTGTCATTCTCAGCTACGTGGATGGAACTGGAGGAATGTTACGTGAAATAAACCAGGAACAGAAAGTTAAATACCGCATGATCTTACTCATATGTGGAAGCTAAAAGAAGTTGATATCATGGAAGTTAAAAAGTAGAAAACAGAGGACACCAGAGGCTAGGAAGAGTGGGGGGAAGAGGCGGATTGGGAGGGGTTTGTTAAAGAATGCAAAATTACAGCTAGATAGGAGGAAGTTCTAGTGGTGTGTTGGATATCACATACAGTTTCAAATAACTAGACATAAGATATTGAATGTTCCCAGCACAAGGAAATGATAAATGTTTGAGATGATGGATATGCTAATTACCCTGATTTGATCACTATCCTTTGTATTGGATCATCTCGATGTACCCCGTCAATACTGGGGTTGCCAAAGGTGTCCATACATCTTAAGCGACATTATCTATGTATTACTTTTCAAAGTTGAATTAAAATACTGTAGCAATGATGCTAAGATGGTATTAATCAAATGAATGCTGGTATCACCATGCAACAGCCAGGACCGTCAAAGAAAACGACGGAACCACGTTGGTGAGAGGAGTGCAAGACCATTTTGAGTGGTATTTGAAGTTCAAGTGCATTGTGGAAGTACGATGACAGTGGAGGTGTGAGTGTGCATCAGAACCTCCCACACACCTAGCAACTGCATGCGTTTGTGGTAAGTTTGACATGCACGGTGTTGTGGAACTGTACGTGTAGCCATACAAGTGGATATTTCGGTCACCGTTGCTCAAGCAGTAGTTGTCCATCATCAGAAGTGTCTGATGGTAACCAGTCTGAACACCTCTTGTAACTGCAGAAGTCAAACGTGACTTGTATTCATCTTTTGTCTTCAGTATATATTGAGTATTACAATTAAAAAAATTTTTTTTTTGAGACAGAGTCTCACTAGGTCACCCTCAGTAGAGTGCGATGGCATCACAGCTCACAGCAACCTCAAATTCTTGGGCTTAAGCAAGTCTCTTGCCTCAGCCTCCCAAGTAGATAGGACTGCAGGTGCCCGCCACAATGCCCGGCTATTTTTTTGTTGTAGTTGTAATTGTTGTTTATTAGGCCTGGGCTGGGTTCAAACCCACCAGCCACAGTGCATGTGACTGGCCCCCTAACCACTGAGCTACGGGCGCCGAGCCGAGTATTACAATTTAAATACAGTTTTTCCTTTCTTAAAATGTGTATATATTCTTTTGGCACCCTTTGTGTATGGACTTCTTATGTGAATTCAAAAAAGGCTGAACTTAGGTTGGAATGGCTATGAAGTAGCTAGTTCTTTTGTGTCTTTGATATTGACCCTAGACATTTATTTGAATTAGACCACCCTGGCTTCAGGAAATGTGAAATATTTGAATGTGTAAATTTCAGACTCGCATTTTACTGTATCAGAGAAGTAAGATGGTAGGCATTCATTATCCAGTCGCAGAGATTTACAATGATATCTTTTTTACACAGGAGGTAGGAAATAAGCCCTCATTAATAAGCATACATGCTAACTATTTTTCTTACATATTTTTAGTTGTTGTCCAGGCTTTATTTGTGATGCCCATGTAAACAGCATATAGTATCTTAGATAGGAATCAGAATTTTCAGGAAAGAATACTTAGATCTATATGTTATTTAAACTTACCATACAGACTGAACAATTTCCATTGTCCAGTATATAATTGGAATTAAAATTCACAAAACAATACCTGTCTTTAGCATATTATTTTTATTCCATTAAAAAATGCTGGTTACCTAGACCTCCGTAGACAAAAAACTGTACTTGGACTTCATCAAAATGAATAATTTTTGCTCTACTAACTACTCTGTTAAAGGAATGAAAAGATAAACTACAGACTGGGAGAAAATATTTGCAAACCGCGTTTCTGATAAAGGACTAGTATCTATAATACCTAAAGAACTGTCTAAATTCAATCATAAAATCAAACCATCTAATTAGAAAACAGGCAGAAGACATAAAGAAACATTTCAGATAATAAAATTAAGCCATGAAAAGATGTTTGACATCGTTAGCCATTGGGGAGATGCAAATTAAAAGCGCAATTAAATATAACTATCTATCTGTCAGGATGGTTAAAGTAAAGAGCAGAGACAACACCAAATGCTGGTGAGGATCCAGGCAAACTGGATCACTCATACATTGCTAGTGGGAATGAAAAATGGTACAGCCATTCTGGAAAGCAGTGTGACAGTTTTTAAAAACCGAACCGTGCAATGAAAATAGTTCACAAAACTCTATCTAAAAACAGACAAACAACTAAATGTGCCCTTGTGGGCATTTATTCCATAGAAATGAAGACCGATGCTCACATAAAAATCTGTATGTTCATAGCAGTTTTTTTTCCATGAAGGCCCGAAACTGGAAACAACCCAGCTGTGCTTTAGTGAGTGAATGGCTACACGGCTACACCAACCCTGGTACACCTGTCCTGTGGGTGCTGCTCGGCACTGGAGAATGACATCCTTATTCATTCTTTCAAACTATTAAATAGAAAGCTCCATCTTTCTCTGTTTTTCATCCTGTGTCTCCTGGGTCTTCACTGCACATTTCTTTCACATGCATTTTTTCTCTATTCTTAATAGGACAGCTCTGGTTAACACCTCATCACGCTGCATTTTGAACTGTTGTAATAGCCACTTAATTGTTTCTCTATGTATTCCTCCTACAAAATACTTTCCGCACTTCATCCTCCTTGTGGCCACTGGAATGATCTTTCTAAAACATAAACGAACTAACTTTTAAAAGATATCCTATGTAACCTGCCAAATAAGTGTATGTTCCTATTAGAAATTTTATTACTTATCTTTAGGGAACCAAACTGTCTACATTTTAATATTAGGTAAGGAGCCTTGTTAGGCCCATGTGGGATACGGGCAGAAGTATTGGTTGGTTATCATGAAAGGGACTCATGTCCTGATTCTAATACTGGTTCAATGTCCTTGGAAAAGTTTTGGTTTCATTTTCTTCTTCTTCTTCTTTTTTTTTAGAGACAGAGTCTCCTTTTGTCACCCTTGGTAGAGTGCTGTGGCGTCACAGCTCACAGCAACCTGCAGCTCTTGGGCTTAAGCGATTCTCTTGCCTCAGCTTCCCAAGCAGCTGGGACTACAGGCGCCCGCCACAACATCTGGCTATTTTTTTGTTGCAGTTTGGACAGGGCCGGGTTTGAACCTGCCACCCTCGGTGTATGGGGCCGGCGCCCTGCTCACTGAGCTATAGGTGCCACCCTTTGGTTTCATTTTCTTTAAAAACAGAGTTAATGAAACATACTTAACATGTCACACAGGCTGCTGGGAGGAGCAAATGAGATGCACAGTGAAAGTGCTTTTCAATCTGTACAGCATCACATATGCGTGAGAAATGAAACTGTGTAAGTCGCATTTCCGGAATAATTGCATGAAAACCTCAAAAAAGACATTGATTGTTCAGCCTAATGACACTGATGGGGGCCTGTGTTGGACCTGCCTATAGCGTGAGCGAGGCCCAGTCCTGCGGCCCTTGGTTTTGTCTTAATGCTGTTGGAAGTGCCCATGAGGGCCCCTTCCCCCCACCCCGCTGTGGGCAGAAGGAAGCTCTCTCCTGCCTATATTTGGTGGGATTGTCTCCCAGGGCTGTGGGGACAGGAATGCAGTGAGTTGTGGGGAAGAAAGCTGTCCTCACAGCTTGCTAGTCAGTCTGCGCTGGGGGGAGGAGGGGAGGCGAGTCATTTCATGGTAACTTGCCAAAGTCTTTCTTAACCCATCTGCTCGCAGAAGTGACCAGCATGACAAGTCAAAGATCTGTTAGAGACAGATGGACTGTGTTAGTCCAGTACGTTTATGGCTTTTGTGGGCTCAGAATAGCCAGTGACAGTGGTGCCAGGACTCGATAGCTTTCTGGGGAATGCTGGGTCAGCCAAGGGGCTGAAAAAACCAAGAGGAAGCAAGTCCACTCCTCAGGGCTGCGGAGTGGGAGTGAATCTGAACAGGGAGGCGCAGAGGGCGCGGCTGGGACGCCTCCAGAGCACAGCCTGACCGTGTTTTAACACATTGACTGCCACACTGGAAAAAAAGTTTTTTCATTGGGGCTATGGTGTTTTATTAGGTCAAGATAGATCAGAGATGTGTGAGTTATATATGCTTCACGAGGCCTTGGCCTCAAAACTAGCATAAGTTAGATGCAACTCCCATGGCAGTTACTGTGTTAAATAACTGTTTTAACCTCCTCAGTTATTTTCATCCGTAACCTAATTGCTTACAGCAAAGGTTTCTATAGTAATTAGATAAGACGTAATATAACAGGCTTGCAGTAGGTGAAAGCTGGAATTAGGTGGAAGAGGTGGCGTTTGGCACAAAGTGTGTATTCACTGCAGCTGTCCGTAGGGTGAATGAAGGAAGGTCTGAGTGACAATTGACAGGACTCTTTTGTTGATGTCCCCACCTTGTGAACACAATTAGTCTGGTAGATGTGTGATTACTGAATTTTCTGCTTTCACTTTTGGTTTCTGAAAAATGGAAAAGGGGTACTTCAGTTACTTTTCCGGTTGATGGCAGAAGGTTCTTTATAATATATATATGTATATGTATATATATATATTTATTTATTTATTTTTTTACTCCTTTGTGTGCTGGATTCTGGAGTGTGGAGTAAGATCTATTTCTCCACCTCCCGCCTCTCATTGAACTGTCACGCATGCTGAGGACAGAGAGGACAGCTGCCGTGGCCAGTTGGTGGTGGAGCCAGGCCCGGCATCCTGGAACCTGATTCCCCAAAGAGCTCTGTTTTCTATATTGTGCTGTTTTCCCCTATTTCCATTCTTGTTAAAACAGTAAGTCTAAAATGGAGCTGTGCGCTTCTTTGGCAGAGTACTTTACTATGCCAAATGGCTCAGACTCAACTTTTTCTCTCATTCCGAATTCTCCTGGCTCAGAGTGAGTCAGTCCCCAGGCTACGGACAGGGAAGGTACAGGAAGTTGTTTTGTATGGAATCCTATACCAGAGTGTTATTTTTTCACCCGGGGGGTTTATTTAGTTTGGTCTGAGATAAATCTCTGATATTGGTTTCTTTATCCTTAAAGCAGAGAGAACTCTAAACCCTTTTGAGGAGGTAGAAGCTGACTTATTTTACTCAACCTGATCCCCAGTGCTTAGAATCTCAATGAGTGTTTGTTGAACTGAGCTGAAGTGGGAGAGCATCTGGGACAGTGGTTGCAACCCTAGCTGCATCTAGGGGAGACTTGGAAAAAAGCATGTGTGCTCACTCGAGGCCTGTTGAAACAATCTGCAGGAATGGAGCCTAGGCAGCCAGTTAAAAAAAAAAAATCCTCAGAAGATTCTGATATGGGTATATCCTGAAGGATGAGAAGAGCGTCCAAGGTGAATTGGAGTTCCAGGTAATAGATGCACCTTATGTTTTCATCAGCTTAGAATGGCTTTGGGTACTTTAGGGTGATTAAAAGAATGTTATACAAATAAACGTGGAAAGTACATAAATGTCATATCCTGCTGAAAGCGACTGTGAAGTATATTTACCAGTTCATTTTATTCTGATCTCTGCTCATCCTGCCTTTCCTCGTGGAACAATGATTTGGCAGAGAATTATGCAGAACCATGAGTCTAGTTTGATTGGCAGAAAACTCTCCAGGGTATGAACTCTCTCTAGGCATTTATTGAACATTTGTTTGTAGCAATACTATGCAGGGCAGTTTATAAACATTACTTTAGTCAGGCTGCCTGGGTTTTGCTAACTAGCTGTGTCATTTTGCTAACTTAAGCTTGTGTAAACCTGACTTTCACCTGTGAAGTGGGATAACTGTCTTGCAGGACTGTTCTGAGGATTGAATGCAAATGCATGTGGAAAGTGCTTAGCTTGGTGCCTAGCACATAGTAAGTGCTCAGTAAAGTTGCCATTATCACATCATCATCCTTTTTTAATGTGCGTCTTAAGAGCTAATAATTTTTCACAGGTGATATCTCTTTAGCCTTTGAACCACGGATGACTTTAGTCTTAACTGGTAAGAGTTAATTCACCACTTAAATATTGACCTCTTAAATACCTGGAATTTCAACTGAATGTAGCCAAGGGATTTCATAAGTGGAGCATTACCCCCTAAGAGCTGATTTTAATCTCTGTGGGTGAGCAATCCTGGGGCTTTCTTTGTTTCTTTGGTTTCATTTCCTGCACTAAGCATGTGGCTGTGCATTCCTTTACAGTGACTTCTGGCATTGGGAATCATTTGATTGCAGCTTCATTAGCTCTTTCGGGGGATGTGATCTTATGCTGTAGGAAGCTCTCAGACTGTGTTATTTGTGTGCTATCCAGACAAGGCTAAATGCTTCCCAGTGGCAACCTGTGCTTTCTTAGTATTCATCAACCTGCTAATATTTTCCTCCTGTTCCTCTTTAGACTCTAACTTGTTTTTGATTAAGGAATGGTGGTCTTGTCACTGCTTGGTCCCTAGCAGTTGGCAGTGTCTCGCACATAGTAGGTGCTTACTAAAATTTAGCAAATGGTGATCTAGCAGACCACTGGGTAACCCCACAAGTTGAGATTTAAGCTGCATGGTATGAAATCTGCATTCGCAAAACTTAGAATTTTGTTAGTGCAAGTTTAAAATGTTTTAGGAACATATTTTAGTGATCATTTATTGAATGTTTTAAAGACTAGGGGCATTGGGCAGGCCTTTATGAGTGTGCAGTCTGGTGTGGTGGATAGACATGGACAAATGGCCATAGGAGAATGTGGTGAGTCTTAAAGGGGCACCCCCTTGTGCACTTGGAGTGCACAGCAAGGTTGTGAGTCGTGAACCTGGGGCCACACAGCAAAACACAGTTTAAGTCACTCTTACCTATTCATGCTATTATGTTTTTGTGGGCAGCATTTACTTTTAAATAGGTGCTAAGTAAACTCTGAGGTGGCTTTTGTATGGACCAAGTGGCTTTTGTGTGGGCCTCATTTTTCTTCTTTCCTTCATTAGAGAAAGAAAATACAGGTTGAATATCCCTTATCCAAGATGCTTAGGACCAGAAGTGTTTTGGATTTTGGATTTTTATCCTGAAATATTTGCATTGTACTTAACAGTTAAACATCCTTAATCTGAAAATCAGAAATCCAAGATGCTCCACTGAGCATTTCCTTTGAACATCAGTTGGTACGCAAAGAATTTTGGATTTGGGGTTTTGGGGTCAGGAAGACTTAAGCTGTACAGTGCTTTCTGCATTGTTGCAGGAGTTTGGGGCCAAGGATTAGGTGGATTAGGTCATGGAACCAGGTTGTTTTCTCTCATTAGAAGGAGTTTAGATCTGTTATTTGTACAAAGAGGGGTTGGTGTCAGGCATTTTTTAGTTCTGACTTTGAGATTCCTCATTTCAATCCATTTTTCTTAGGAGTGGACAAAGAACATGGTAATTTGTGAATCATTCATCTACATTTAATTTGGTGCATCTCGCTAGAGATGACCTAATTTTGGCTAATGGTCATCTTTAGTGAGCTCAGGGAGAAGTACTGGTGGTCTCTGTTTAGCTTTCAGCTGTGAGGGGTGCACAGTCCTTTAATTTTAAAAGCATTATTAAAGTCACAGCATTAGTGGAGTTGGCTGGGAAGAGGGGAGCTAAACTATTACAGGCTATGTTGAAGGACTCGAAGCAGAAGTCACTACATGTTTTTTATGAATACATTTTTCAGGGATTTCAGCTTTGTATGATTTCTCTGGGTTAAGCACAGGATATTTAATGTCATCATATGACATTTGGGTGCTCTTTGGCCTATGCTGTGGGAGTGCACAAGAGCCAACTCCTGAGTCTAGTGGTAGGAAACCTCTTTGTGGCCCAGCTGTGCTGCAAGCTGGGATGACTGCAAGCCCATCTGAAGAGGGTGTGGAATTTTATGTTGGTTGGCCTGCTCTCAGGGATTTAATGACCACTTGGAGGGAGGACACAGTGGAAGTTCATGTGCCTTTGAGTCCCCCTGAGCCTGGCTGTGGGGGCTGCTGAATGCATTGGCCTCATCTTCATTTCTCTCGGTTGGGAGTAGGGCAGGAAGGGAATGCTGTGCTCCTAACTCTGGCCTTAATTTTACAACGTTAGTAATGGTGAAATGACTTACACTTGCTTAGTAGTTTGTAAAGGACTTTAAGATCCATTATCTTAGTTTATTCTCTCAGCAGATCCGTGAAAAAGGGCAGTTTTCATCTCTTCTCTTTTTCAGCTGATTTTCCTGTGGCTCAATGAAGCCAAGAGCCTTCACCGAGGTCATAGAGTGAATGAGCCACAGAGCTGGGAACAGCCTGACAGCCTTCTGGTGACCCTGTTTCTTCCTTGACATCTTGCTATTGTGGCTCTGTACTCTGGTAACTGCACGTTAGGTTGAGTGCTCTGGACATAAATCCCTTTCCTGTTTGGGGAGGGATTCTTGGGAGGTTTCTGTTCATTTTAGAGGCTAACCTGAGTGTGGGCATTCCTGTAGGCTCCATGCCGACCTCTGTGCTTGGGGCCTTCCCTGCCTCAATGCCACTGTGTGTCAGCCCCTCTGAAGGCATGCTCCACCTGTGTCGAGGTCCTGTTGCCTGTATCCACAGTCGTGTTGTTGACTGTCCCATCAGTCTCAGGCTGACATGGGATGTGCTCCACGTACGCCAGGCTCTTTGCTCTGTGAAGGTTGTGATACATCCTTGCCCCTTCCCCAGTGTGAGCCCTGAAGGAGGGTGTGGCCATATTCATCTGAGTGCTCATCATGTGCCTAGCGTGGAGTGCAGGAAGCCAGGCTTGTGGCCTAAGTGAAAGGAAGGCCAGGAGAGGCATTAAATCTGGAAAACGACGAGTGAAAGGAATTTTTATTTAATACATTTGCAAAAGAAATCTTTTTAGAAAAGTTGACCTTTTTCTCGGTCGCAGTTAAGTTTCAGCTTATAAAAGCAGCTGTGTGCCCAGAGGGCTTTGGGGTTTCAGTTTGAGACAGATAAATTTAATTTTTTATTGTATGAGTGTGTTATCCTTTTGTGGTTTTATTAGACCTGTCTCCCAAATGGAGTAGATTTTTCTGTAAAAGTCACACTTCCTTTTTGAGAAGTCTAACACTAATTTTATGGGATAGTCTCCCAAAAGATCACCTGCCAGGAACCAAACACACAGTGCTTTAGGCCTGTGGCCCCTGGTTTCGGCCTTCACAGCTGCAGGGGAAAGAGGGGCCCTTTCAGAGCTGAGAACATTTCTCATCTTAGCTATTCTTGTTCGCTGTTTCAGATCTCTTAAGATGGTATTTTGTTCAACTTTTAGGAGATAGATGGGCATATGCATGTCAGAGTTGGTGGGGAGAAGGTGGTGTTAACAATAGGAAGGCTTGGCTTCCGCCCTGTTCTCGCCCTCCTTCCTGGTGCTCTGACTTTGGATCAGTCCCACACGGTTGCTGCAAGTCCTTCCTTTGCTGTTGTGCTTTCCTTGGTGGGTTAATGCAAGAGTCAATAAGATAATATATGTAAACGTGCTTGATACTTTTACGTTTTGGCAAAATTCAGACCTCCTTGTATTTTTGAAACGTCTTAATTTTTGATTTAAATTTCACACATTTATTGGACATTTGGCACTGTTTTAATACTGCCAGCATATAGGATTTAACGCCTTGATTCCTTCATGAATACTCTTGAAACAAAATTTACTACATTTTCTCTGGAAGAGAGACGAATATGTGGTTTAAGGAGAATTTTGCTAACCTTGCCATGCATCGATTAAGTTCTTACTTACATATTCCTATGGCTTTATAGTCACAGATCTTGTTTTATAAAAATTACCTCTACAGCTTTGTGTGGTATCATATACCTATAGTCCCAGCTACTTGGGAGTCTCAGGTAGGAGGATTGCTTGAACCCACGAGTTTGAGGCCAGTCTGGGCAACAGAGACAGACTTCATCTCTAAAGTTTAAAAAAGAAGAATTTATTTCTACACTTAATGTGTTTTCAATGGCAAGACAGTGGTTCTGCAGACATTTTAGGTATCAACTCATTTAATTCTCATTACATCTTACGAGGACTGTAATCCTACTATTACCTAGTATTATCCTCATATGACAGTTTAGGAACCTGAGCCACAGAGAAGTTATACAACCTGCCCACGGTCACAGAACTCTTCAGGAGTAGTTTTGGAGTTCATACCCACAAATCTGCCCCAGAGTCATTCTCTAAACTACAGATGAAATGCTGCCTCCGTATCACGGAGCATATCCCTTGGAGCATTAGAAGACACGTCTATCTTGTTCATCACAGCATCTGTAGTGGTTGACTCACACCTCGTACCAGTAGGCACGGTTGAATGAATATGTGAAGATTTTCTAATACTAATGTCTTGTCCTTATTACGCAAAATTCTTACACATCCATGTTTTTCATGTGACCCCTATAACTGTTAGGTAGGTAGCATTTTACCACCATTTCATAGCTGAGGAAATTTAGCTGTAGAAATAATATAGGGTAGACTCATGGGTTGAATTCTGGTCTACTATATTCCAAGTCTGCGCATTTTTAGTCTTTTTTTCTTTTTAACTTTCAGATTCATCTAAAATTCTGTTCTTTGGTGCGGGTCATCAGAAGGAAGCACAGGTAAGAAGTTTTTATGATCTTCAAATTCAGTGGGGGTAGAAAAGAGTCTCAGTCGCGTTGACAGCTGGGAACTGTAGCGTTCTCTCTGGCAGGTCCTCAGGGGACAAGTAGTGGAGCTGATGAAGGTCCTGATCCTAACCCTCTTGCACAGAAAGTCTGTCCATTCTGTAAGTGGGTTTGTAAAGGCTTGTTCTGCTGGGTGTGGAACTAGCAATGTTAGTGACATGGATCAGGTGTTCATCTGGATTCTTCCACCTTTTATTCACTTAGTGCTCTTTTCCCTTTTCCATCTCCTCACCAACTTTCTTACTCTGCTTTTTTTGCTTTAGCTGATTCTCTGGTGTCTGTCGTCTTAAAATCAGAGACTTTTATATTTTCCTTATGTAAAATATGAAAACTGATATCTTACAAACTAGATAAAATAATCGGAGCTTTTAAAAGAGCATAACATTTCCTCTGATTCTGAAGGAAATACATGTTCAGTTTAGACAACTTGGAATATAGCCACCGTTACCATTTTGGCTCACACAGCAGGCCTGACACTGTGTCCTGAGAGAGGCCTGCATGCCAGGCTGACCCTGGGCTGCTGGTGGTGCCCACTGCCCTGAGGACAGATGAGGGGTCTCCTGAGCCTCAGCTGTCTTTGTGAATAGTGGGGTCATGCTGAACCCCTGTTTACCTTCCAGGGGGCTGGAGTCTCAGCATGCGCCAGACAGAGCATGCCTGAGTGACCAGCTCCCAGTAACAATCCTGGTGCTGAGTCTCTAATGGGCTTCCCTGGTCATACACTTCACATGTGCTATCGCAGCTGTTATGGGGGAACCCCCTGGAAGAGGATTCTGGAGGGTCGCACCTGGTTTCCTTGGTTTTGCCCCAGCTACCTTTCCCTCTGCTGTGATTGTGCCTGGTGTGCTTTCCAGTGATAAATCCTGTCTCTGAGTCTGCCTGTCTCCTCCTGGCCATCACTGTCTCTACTAAAAATAGAAAAAATTAGCTGGGCATTGTGGTGGGCATCTGTAGTCCCAGCTGCTCAGGAGGCTGAGGCAGGAGAATCTCTTGAGCCCAGGAGTTTGAGGTTGCGGTGAGCTATGATGCCAAAGCACTGTAGCATGGGTAACAGAGTGAAACTCTGTTTCCAACAATAAAAAAAGTTTATTTGTTAATTTGATAACTGATAGATGGTAGCTCATTTTAATTTGCATTTATGAATATCCATCAGGTTGAATGATTTGAGATGCGTTCATTGAATTTTTTCTTTTGTGACCGACTTTTGTGTTCATGTCTTTGAGATTGAGAAGGATGGAAGTTTTTCACCTTTTGCCCAGATATTTTTATGATTATTATGGGTTGGGATCGTGATCACAGAGGACAAAGGCTCTGAATTACTCATTCCACTGTATCTACTGGAAACCTTATGTTTGTGGTAGGTGCTTAAGAGGCAGGCTTTGGTTTCCATGAAAAGTGTAATGTCTGTTGTCCCCAGACAGGATTCATTCTTAAAAAGAAAAAGGCGCTGATGTGTGCATTGGAATTCGTATTCACCATGGAGAACATCTTGTGACGTCCCCTGGAAGATAGTGGTAGTAGTGGTTGCTTTTGTGGAGGAGAGCGGAAGTGAGAAAGAGGCCTTTCACAAACTGTTTTCTGCTTGCTATAATAGTGTAAATATTTCCACCAGGACACGTTCATGGTATTTCTGGTGAAATATAAAAGGCTCAGCATGCCAAAACCTATATAAACTAATTTCAAATTATTATAAAAGTAACTGGGATGTTGGTAGTGGGGAGACAAAGGAAAGAAGGAAAAGTGTGCTAAGGGTGTCTTTTGGGGGAGCACAGATGCTACTGCAGGTGGGGCCTACAGAGGCCAGTGTTGAAGGTGAGATGTCGTATGGATCACCATAGTGACGGGAGGGCAGAACACTCAGGATTGGACAGGGGGAGTGGTGAGCTGTGCTGCAGGCCCGGCAGACCCTTAGCCATGCCTGCGTGCCTCCTGTCCCCTCCTAGGCTAATGGGCCAGGGTTTTAGGCCCTGCCTCCTTGTTCAGTTTCGGGGAGACTGCAGGGCATACCCCTCTGTAACTGAGGCTGACCTTGAGGGAGCAGACAGCTGGGCAGCAAGGCTTTCCTGGTAGAGCGATGGATCTGGAGACTTGTGTGCATGTATCACAGAGACCCATTGTTTCTGGTCGCTGGTGGGAAAATGTGTTGAAACCTGGAGCCATTGTGCGGAAAGGGGACTGGTGTCTGGGGGTGGTATCTCAAAGCTGTATTTGTACACACAAGCTAAGTCTTGACTGTATGTTTATTGGAGGGGTATGGAAGGTGTCTGATGATTCTGGGGTGTGGGGTAGCTAAAGACCCCCAAGTCCCTCAGGTAATACAACGCTCTTTAATATTGTTCAGTAAAAGCAGCAAGTTCCAGAATGAGAATATATTTAATCCCACTCATTTTTGTATGTGTGTAGTTATTTCTAAATGCATAGGAAGAGCTCTGGCAGAATATATAGCATTCTATTAACATGGGCTCCCTCAGAGGACGGCAGTGGAGTTAGAGATGGTAGTGAAGGGACAATTTCCCTGTTTAGTATGATTTTGAATTTTTATTATTTATTTAGTGAGTCTTAATTACTTTTAAGTTTGAATCACATTAAGGCAAGATTTACTTTTGAAAATTCAAAATAACGTGTGACCATGGACAACGTAATCTTTTAATGACTCAGTTTCCTCATCTGTGAAATGAGGATATTATGGTGCTAATCTTAAAGGGTTATGATGAGAATTAAGTGAGATAAAACTCAAAGCCTGGTGCCTCCTGAATGCTGAATGCATAGTAAATGTTACTATTTCAACATTTTATAGGAAAAAGAATGTTAGTGGATATGTAGTTTACATATCACTGGACTTGCTCATGGCACTGGGAAGAACTTAAACTCTGTATAGGCGTTGTGATGGAGAAAGTTCTTTGGGCATTGGCTTGGCTGTGGACTGGGCTGTTGTGTTAGCTGCGTCATCTGGGCAGTTACTTTCCGTATTTCTCTCATCCGTTAAATGGGAACAGTCGCACTGTTATGTTGGAGGTATTGGGGGGATTACATGACATGCAATAAACATGAAAAATGTTTGAATGTGATAGGGCAAAAAATATATATCACAGTAAGTAGTATTAGTCTAGAGAACAAAGGACATGTCTGTCCTGTGTGGAGAGCTGTCCCCTTCTGTTTCTTTAAATACTATAGGACAACAGTCAGCTTTGTGGCCTCTGTCTCACAGCCCTGATCTCCTTTCATGGATTTGGCCAGTTGTCATTTGCTGTCATCACAGAAGCAGCAATTAAAAGGACAGCTTGCCTTGATTTGCATTTCTGGGTGTTGGTGCTATTTATAAACAATCCAGAAAAGATGCAGAAGCCTGTTTATGGCAAGCTGGCAGATTCAGCAAAACACAGAAAAATCTGTTAGCACAGTTTGCACGTGTGCAGGACACAAAGC
The DNA here is from genome assembly GCF_027406575.1 of Nycticebus coucang. Classification (NCBI taxonomy): domain Eukaryota; kingdom Metazoa; phylum Chordata; class Mammalia; order Primates; family Lorisidae; genus Nycticebus; species Nycticebus coucang. The sequence goes on from NC_069796.1 coordinate 86,121,173, forward strand.
CTTGTGTAATAAACATACACGCGTGCCCATATTTAAAAATTCTTCTTAAAAAATACATTAGACTGTTAGCCAGATGGCTTGTAGAGCTTCTCCCCCGAAGTGCATGATTGTGGCTGTCAGACACCTGAAACCTGGATCCATCCTAAAACATGGCTTTCATTTTGATGCCCGCCCTATCCCCTTTTTGCCATTTATGAGGAGCCAATAATGCAGGAAGAAAAGTGTCAACTTACAATGGCTTTTGTTACGATTAATCTTTCATGTTCTTCCTTTGGGGTCCTCTTCCTGGTTTCTATTTCAGAGTGTTCACATCACCAAGCTGTAGGGTGGGACGTTTTTTCTTCTCTTTTCCTGCTGGATTTTTCTCTGTAGCAGTGATCACTCTTTAACATGCTTTTTGATACGATTGTTTCTACCAACAAGATTGTTAAATGTAAGTTCCCTGCTGTATCAGCAGTGCCTGGCACATAGAGGCTTAATATTCATTGAATGAATTCATGAGCTGAAAGAGCCTTAATCTTCTTTCTTCAGTTACCTTATGGAAACTGCTTTTGGAAAAAGGTGCATGCGGAGGGCTTGGAAGTAGTATAGACTACAAAGGTTGCTGTGGGGTGGTTTATCACCCTCAAATAATTACGTGGAAGAGAGTGTTGTCCTGCCGTAAGATTGGCATACACAGCCACTTTAGGAAATGGACTATCAGAGCTTTTCACACAGGTAGGCGATGTTTGCATATGTGTGTACATGAAGATGGTGATCGCCTGGTCAGAGATGTTCAGGTGCCTGTGTAAAGGCCGAGGCACAGGCCTGCTCCACGCCACCCTTGCCAGTGCCTCTCCGACTGCAACTAAAGCCGTCTTCCCTGCCTCTGGAGGTGTAATACTGAGGGAGAAAATTGCATGCCAGGGTCAGAGGTTGTGGAGGAAAGACCCTGTAGCTAAAAATAATGTTCTCAAGTCTTGTACCTAGAATAAGTGGCATTTTTCCTAATGCCTTTAAATTCCCACTTTTCTCATTCATTTTATAAACAGATGGGACAATAGAAAGAATTTTGGAAATGGCAACTTTAGAAAAAGGAAAAGAAAATCAAACCAGAACATCGCAATTTCTGTTTTGTTCTTTGTCTGGAACTGAAGCTCTTTAGGCTCCTGGCTAAGGAACAAGGCACATCTGATTAGAAGCCATTGTATAGGTAGTGATGGTCTATAGTTCTAGGAAGACAGATGTAGCACCAATTCTGACCTCTAATAGCGGTCTTATTAATTTTAAATATGCATGGCTTGAGAAGCAGATGGTGAGGTGGGTAAGTGTTTAGAGGTTTGGTCACTGATAGCTTTTTAGTTCCATGTGTTACACTGGGATTTGGGACCTGAGCAGTCCACTGAGAACTGATTTATTATCTGTCTCCTAACCAGCTGGGGTTTTTTCCATACTGGATTCAGAAAGATAGATTGTTTATTATTTTGAAATCATAGAAATCTACTTACTCCATCCAGAATTCTGAAGCAGAGCTATTAAAAGGTTGTTCTTTATTGTACTCCAAATCTGGGTGTGTACAAAAATTACACCAGCATATTAAGGTCTTCCTTAGTGGTTTGTTGTGTGCATTTTTGATGTGAATGAGAGGTGTATTCCACCATGGAATCCCTGGACTTTACATCAGGGTGCCGCAGTCCCCCGCTGAGCCCTGTTTCTGTGGAATTGCACCTTTAGTCCCTCCACAGTTTCCCACTGACTGGGAGCAAAGAGCTGGTACTCAGTTTGCATTGCAGTTAAGTTGGGCTGACTCTGACATCATCAGCTTTCTGGAGGTTTTGTTTTCATTATTTTTTGTCACCACTCTCCGCAGATGTCCCAGGAGCATGTCTGGCGCACGCGATTACTCACTCTTTTGGCTTTTCTCAGGAAGGTTAGATTGAGTTCAGCTGCTCCACGGAAGGCAGTTGGAAATGGGAGTCTGGCATTGAGAGCAGAGGATGAAACTTTTAAGATTATCACTGTACCCTCAATGAATCCCCAACAATAAAAAAAAAAAAAAGATTATCACTGTATGCATCAGTGATTTTCTTTTCTTTTTTTTTGAGACAGAGTCTCACCATGTCGCCCTCGGTAGAGTGCTGTGGCATCACAGCTCACAGCAACCTCAAACTCTTGGGCTTAAGCGATGCTCTGGCCTCAGTCTCCCAAGTAGCTGTGACTATAGGCTCCCGCCACATCACCCGGCCGTTTTTTTTTTTTTTTTTGGTTGTAGTTGTCATTGTTGATTAGCAGGCCCAGGCTGGGTTGGAACCTGCCAGCTCTGGTATATGTGGCTGGCGCCCTCACTGCTGAGCGATAGGCGCTGAGCCTCTATCAGTGATTGTCAACTGGTGCACCATGAGAGGATCTTAGGAGTGCTCTGAAAAATTTTAAAGATCATTAATTAAATCATTTTTGAAAGAAGTTCAAAGCCCAGTAAATATAATCTTTTTTTTTTTTTTTTTTTACTCTTTTTTTGAGCAATGTCATTTAAGTGTGTCATGGAAGTTTAACTATAGGTCAAGAACATCGCCTAAGCCCAAGAGTTGGAGGTTGCTGTGAGCTGTGATGCAACGGCACTCTATCGAGGACAACATGGTGAGACTCTGTCTCAAAAAAAAAAAGTGTGCCATGATATAAAAAAAGGTTGAAAAACACTGGTTTAGATGGTATTAAAATCTTCACGTTGATGACGTCACCTAGGGAATGGGTATAATGAGGTGGAACAAAAATCCATAGACCAAACCTGGGCCACTCCAGACTTCAAGGGCTAGAGTATGCGTGGGGGAGACAGATAAGATGGGCATGTAAGTGACAAAGCAAGAGCAGCTGTTTCCAGAAGAATGGGTGATGGAGCCCACATGTCAGGGGGGGTGAAGTGAGCACTGAGCCTTGACAGCTGGGCTCAGCAGCAGGCGTGCTGCTCTCCCCAGAGCTCTCAGGGCCCTGTGCTGGGAGCAGGTTGCTGGGTAGAATGTGGGGAAGAAGGAAACCAGGGGTGGCGCACACCCCTTCTTGGAGGTGCTTGGTTTATTAAATAAGGTTTACTTTTAGATGCTTAGTCACAATGGTATGAAGTATTTTTTAATTTAATCTTATACTTGCGGATCCTTATCCCGGGGAGCAGATTAGCATCCCTTAGCTGGGAAACTGAAGTGTGTAACAATATCTTTTAATGGTAGCTCATACTATGTTTTAAGCATCATAAAGAAAATTTTCTCTGTAGAAGTGGGGCCCTATGGATTAATTCTTAAAAAAACCCCTATACTTTTCAGGAGAACATACACTTTCCTATGTAAATGGCAAAGTGAGAAAGTAGCCTTTTTACTTTCTTTCTTTTTTTTTTTGTAGAGACAGAGTTTCACTTTATGGCCCTCGGTAGAGTGCCGTGGTGTCACACAGCTCACAGCAACCTCCAGCTCCTGGGCTTAAGCGATTCTCCTGCCTCAGCCTCCCAAGTAGCTGGGACTACAGGCGCCCGCCACAACCTGGCTATTTTTTGGTTGCAATTCAGCTGGGGCCGGGTTTGAACCCGCCACCCTCGGTATATGGGGCCGGCGCCCTACTCACTGAGCCACAGGCGCTGCCCCCCTTTTTTCTTTCTTAAAGCTAAGGTTATTAAGCTGTTAATTCCTAAAATTGCAATTTTTTTTTTTTTTTTTGAGGTGTAGTCTCACTATGTTGCCCTGGGTAGAGTGCTGTGGCATCACAGCTCACAGAAACCTGAAACTCTTGGGCTTAAGCAATTCTCTTGCCTCAGCCTTCCAGGTAGCTGGGACTACAGGCGCCTGCCACAACGTCTGGCTATTTCTTGGTTGTAGTTGTCATTGTTGTTCAGCAGGCCCAGGCTGGGCTTGAACCGCCAGCTTTGGTGTATGTGGCTGGCACCATACTCACTGAGCTACAGGCACCACCAAAAAAAAATGCAAATATTTTTGAGAGGTAACTTGTTTTGTGAGAAGACATTGGTCTCTTTTATATATTAGGCTTATGTCTTGAGTAAGTTACTTAACTTTCCTGAGAAATAGTATCTACCCTGCAGAATACATTATATTTATTTTATTTTATCTATTGTATTCTATTCTAGTCTGTTTTTATTTTATTTTATTTTTTAAATTTTTCTTTCTTTTTATAAGACAGAATCTCATTTTGTCACCCTTAGTAGAGTACTGTGGCATCACAGCTCACAGCAACCTCAAACTCTTGGGCTCAAGTGATTCTCTTGCCTCAGCTTCCTGAGTAGCTGGGACTACAGGTACCTACCACAATGCCCAGCTAGTTTTTCTATTTTTGTGTAGGCTGGTCTTGAACTCCTGAGCTCAAGCGATCTACCCACCTCTGCCTCCCAAAGTGCTAGGATTATAGGCATGAGCCACCATGCCATCTCTTATCTAATTTTTGAGATGGGGTCTTGCTATGTTGCCCAGGCTGGCCTCAGATTCCTGGGCTTTCACTATCCTTGCTCCTCAGCCTCCCAAGTAGCTAGGACTACAAGTATACCACTGTGCTGGGATTATCATTATTTAAAAAAAATTAAATCCCTGGAAGAGCAGTTCTCATTAGGTTTATTGGTGTCTCATGAGATATACAAAGGAGATTTGGTTTCTCTTGGGAAGTAATTGCTACAATTTATTGAGCACATACTGTGTGCTAGTACTATGTAGTAGGCAATTTACATATTATCTTTATTTAATCTTCCTTTAAAAGCTTGTATTCCTTTTAACAGTAATAATTACACTGATAACAATGATGGCAGTAGTCAAAATTTATTGAGGACTTCTTTACAGCTAAGGATTGTGCTAAGGTCTTCACAAAGGATATTTAAAGAAATTGTCAGCCAGCCTCTGATCCTTTTCATTTTTAGAGAGAGGTAAAATAACATAGCGGTATACTCAAGGCCACGTCTGCTCAAGCGGTGGAACAGAATTCCAGCTCAGATCCTTTGACAACATAGTCTGTGCTTGTTCACTGTGTTCATTCACTGCATTCAGACAATTCCGTCATCACGTTTTAGTGGAATCTGGGTCTCATCCATCCTGTGAGTGTGGCAGCTCCAACCCTGGCCAACCGAGTCTGTGAGACCAACCATCTCCTTCAATTTACTCCCATTAGCACACTGACATATGTTACCCAGAGCACGGTGCCCAGCCGCCCCTCCCCCTGTACTCACAGGCACAGCAGTGGGACCATCTGCTAGGGAGCCAGAGGCAGAGAAACAGACGGCCTTCAGCCCCTCCGAGATCAGCCTGCCAGCCAGCCCTGCTGTGCCCTGAGGTTTGAGCCTCCATCCTGTGTCTCCTGTCAGGAGTTTCTCTTTGGTTGTCAGAAGAGACTTGGGTGGAAGTCGCACACAGGAGCCCCAGCCCTTCATGACAACCAGGTGACAGGCACTGAGTGTGCTGTGAAGCCTGACCAGGCTTCCTTTTTGTAAGAGGGGTCAGTGAAAAAAAGGATGGTGAATTGGATTTATAGAAGGAGCTGAAACAGTCATGGAGGCTGGTGGGTCACACAGATCTACCAGGCTCCTTTTTGTCTCCCTGTAGTGCAGACTGGGAGGACAGTGACCCTGTTACAGAGTGGGCCAGGCCTGGCACTGTGAATCTGGGACCCTGGTTTTCACCTGTTACCAGGTGCCTCATCTGCCTCTGAGTCTACACTGTTCAGTGTTAGAATTGTACCCTTTGCCTGGGGTTTTGGGTTTTCTTTGTTGGAGTTTAATCCCCTGAATACCGAGAGCAGAGGTGAGCAAACATTTTCTGTTAAGGACTGGACAGTAAATACTTAGACTTTAGGTTACTTTTGTGACTACTCAGCTCTGCTGTTACCGCATGCAGGTGGCCATGAACAAATGAATGGACACAACTGTGTTCCAGTAAATATTATGTACAAAAATAGGCTTTGGGCCAGATTTGGGCTATGTGGATGAGGCTATGGATAAGCCTGCACAGGGATTGAACTCTGACTGTTCTCCAGTCGTTTTAGTTCTTGTTGAACCTGACCGTGTAGAGAACAGCAGCCGGATGCCAGGTGTGACTTTGGGACCACACTGCTTTTTAAGCTGACTCCTCTCTTGATTGCTTTTTAAGCTGACTCCTCTCTTGATGCTTCTGTTGAAGGCATCCATTACTTACTGGGGCTGTGGGTGTGTGGGGAGGGGAGACAGGAGCATTGTTTCTCCATCTTGAAGGATCCTTTGATTCACCCTTGGTGTCTCAAGATTGGTATAGTTTAGGACTGGGCTTGTCCAAGTGTGACCCACAGCCCCGCAGCGTTGGCGTCCCTTGGGAGCTGGTGAAAAATGCAGGTGCTTGGGCCCCAGCCCCGGTCAGGTGAATCAGGATCTTCATTTAACAAGATTCCCAGATAAGTTTTGTCCTCGTGGAAGTTTGAGAAGTGCCTGCAAGAGTGGGGAACGTATGGCCTTCTAGGTCCTTAACTGCAGCCTTTTGACTGAATCCAAATTTTATGGTACAAATCCTTTTATTAAAAGGGGTGCAGCAGAGAAAAATGAAACTTTTCTTGGCCTCCTTTGGTGCTTAAAAAAGAACAGTCTTGAAATCAGAAAGCTGCAGTTTCCCTACCTGTGGTGGGTATTCCAATCTGGAGGACAGAAAGAAAGCATATTAAAAAATTCTTTTATCTTTAGCGTTTTTACATTGAAAGTATAATAACAACTTTAGAGCTGCAAAGGCAGTTTTATGTTTTTTTCAGACTTTATTTTTTTGTCTTTTCAGACATTTTATAAGAGTCATGACTGAACACTATTTTCCTGATGGAAAGTGTCTATTGCTATCTGCTAACGTGGAGTGAAAAAGGCTGTTGACTGGGGGGATAAGACCAGGCTAAATGGGGCTGGGCAGAGGCCTTGATGTCTTCGTGCCTTCGTTTTCTCATGTGTGGTATGAGGTATTTAAAGCTGAGGTTGACGTGTTCTGATTTATCTTTTTCGGGCCATGTGTCCTGATCTCTCTCTGCCTTCTCCCATCTTGAGAAGCTTATTTTCATCCTCCATTCTCACGTGTGACACCCAACCCCACCATACTTTAGACCAGGGGTCCTCAAACTGAGGCCCGCGGGCCACATGAGACAATGTGATTGTATTTGTTCTCGTTTTGTTTTTTTACTTCAAAATAAGATATGTGCAGTGTGCATAGGAATTTGTTCATAGTTGTTTTTTTTAAACTATAGTCCAGCCCTCCAACGGTCTGAGGGACAGTGAATTGGCCCCCCTGTTTAAAAAGTTTGAGGACACCTGCTTTAGACTGATGGGCTGCAATTTCATCCCAGCTGGCTGGGACCAGGGGTGTGATCTAAAATGCATTAGAGTGAATGGGAGGTTTATGAAAATCTTAAGTCTCAGAGGTCATTACTCTCAGGTTCCTGGAAGCTGTACCCTTCACTTTGTTCACTGGCTCCCAAGTTACAGTTCTGATGACTTAATTAGGATGGGCTTTCTATTGAAATAAAATACTAGCTGGACAGATGCATAAAGTAGTCCGTTTGGAAGTGTAAAAAGATGAGTTGAACAGGAAGTGTCTGCTCTCAGTGTGGTTGGGAACATGGGCCCTCACAGCTGGCTGTAGGGAAGGCCTGTAATTGAGACATGCCCAGTCTCTAAGCCCTTGTCCCCTCCCCCATGTCTCCTTGGGAGTTTAGAGGCCTGTGAAAAGCTGTTAATCTGGAGTCTCCACAGAGCCTGCTGTCCTTATGGTCAGGAGCTAGCCTGTCACTCTGGACATTGGAAGAACCTCAGGTGCTGTGCCCAGGCAGCTGGTGGCTACGGTGCAGCCTGGCAGGGTGATCTTTCCTTTTGTGTTGAGAGGCCTGAATGGTTTTGTAAGTGATGTGTCTCTGTTTAGAGATGGTGCCAGAGCCTCTTTTGCATCCTGCTTGAATTAGCCCCATCCCTGCTGCGATTGAAGAGGCAGGATGGCCAGGAAGAGCATCTTTGGAGCAAGAAGACTTGAGTTTTAATCCTTTCTGGGCCATTAACTAGTGAGGGCCCTTGGAAGTCCCCTTTCACTGGGCTTCAGAGTCTACATTTATTAAAACTATAGTATTAAAACATTTTCAGAGATTTCCCCTGACTTTAGAAGGCTTTGTCATTAAGAGGGAATTTAGGGGCGGCGCCTGTGGCTGAAGGAGTAGGGCGCCGGTCTCATATGCCAGAGGTGGTGGGTTCAAACCCAGCCCTGGCCAAAAACCACAAAAAAAAAAAAAAAAAAGAGGGAATTTAGTCAGTAGGGTGATGGCTGTGCTGTCGGAGAGGGTATTTCAACCCCTGTCTTCGTTTGTATAAAATTCTGAGCTCTCCAAGCCAGCGACATACAGCCACGGGAGACACAGGCTGGGTGTTGGGAAGGCATTGCTTCCCTTTGGGCCCTGCCTGCTCTCTGGGAGACAGGTTTTACACCGTGGGTATAATGCTTTGCAGATGCCCGGAAGTCTCCACTGACCTGGCCCGTTTTGTGCTACAGCAGGATGGTTTTAGCTTTGGATGAAGACAGAACTGGTTTAGTTTGAAATTTGCTGTGGCCTTTCCAGCTGCATGGACTAGTCTCCTCAACTGCATTTACTCATCAATAAAATGAGAATAAGGTTGGCTTTATTTATTTTTATTGAGACCTCGTCTGTGTGTGCTATCTTTCTTTTCTTTGCCCTTTGTTTATTTTTTTTTCTTCCTTTTGATTGGAAGAAAAACCCATTCCCAGATACCAAGATGTAACAGCATCTTGAGAAGAAGAGGATGAAGAGTTAGTGCCTGTGGTTAGGAATCCTGCTTAACAGAATTAGCTCTTAATATACTAAGCCAGTCCAGTGCCCCGAGTCCCTGAATCTATTGCTGTTGTTTATAAAATCTTTTCTTAAAATTCCTGCCTGGGCGCGGTGGTTCACGCCTGTAATCCTGGCACTCTCGGTGGCCAAGGCAGGTGGATCCCTTGAGGCCAGGAGTGGAGTTTGCAGTGAGCTGTGATGATGCCACTGTACTCTACCTGGGGCAACAGAGCGAGACTGTTTATCAAAAACAATTTCATTTACCTAGATCCAGTATTAGCAGACAAATTATACAGTGTTTTCTGTTGAATTTTACTTTTCCTTGCTTGATGAGTTAGGTTTTTTTTTGAGACACCGTCTCAAGCTGTCATCCTGGGTAGAGTGCCATGGCATCATTGCTATTTTTAGTAGAGATGGGGGAGGGGGAGGTCTCGCTTTTGCTCAGGCTGGTCTTGAACTTCTGAGCTCAAGCAATCCACTCACCTCAGCCTCCTAAAGTGCTAGGATTACAGGCGTGAGACACCCTGCCCGGCCGATGAGTTAGGTTTTTTCCTCCGACTCTGGTTTCTTTACCTCTGATGTGCGGTCTTCAGCTCACAGAATCCCTGAAGACAAAGAATGTGCCGCTCCCGCACTGAATTCACTCCCAGCCTTGGCTGTCAGGCCTGCGCCATACCCAGACCAGGCCACTGCTGATCTGTTTTCTGTCCTTGCAGACCCATTTGCTGGTTCTAGGATTTCATCCAAATAGAGCCACACAGTACGCTTTTTTTGGTTTGTGTTCACTTCATTGGCGTGACTTTTTTGAGATTCATCTGGATTACATACATGTTTGGGTAGTCTGCTTCATTCGTGTTTCTTTTTATTGTTAAGAAATATTCCACTGAATACCAAGAACATACAGACAACCTAATAACATACGGGCAAAGTAGTTACAGATACTTCATCCGAAAAAAAAAAAAGACAGGAATGGCCAATCAGCACACAAAAAGACACTGATGTTATTAGTCACCAGGTTAATGCAAATTAAAATCACAGTAAGATGCCCCTGTATATCCACCAGAGTGACTGAAATGTCAGTGTATTTTCTTTTTTCTTTCTTTCTTTTTTTTTTATTGTTGGGGGATTCATTGAGGGTATAAGAAACATCAGTGTATTTTCTTATAAGTGCTTTGACAGACCAAGTGTATTGCAATTATTTTTTTCTCATTTTCTTAAAGATTTTTTTAAAAAGTCTAATTTATTATTATTTTTCTGGTATGTTAGTACTTTTGGTGTCCTAAGAAATCTTGGCCCACCAACAAAATCATACATATTTTCTCCTCTGTTTTCTTTTATCTTTTATGTTTAGGTCTGATCTGCTTAAGGTAATTTTTGTATATGGTTTGATACAGGGGTAAAGTTTAGTTTCTTTTTTCTATAATATATTGATACCCAGTTCTTCAGTACCATTTGTTCCAAAGGCAATTTTTTACCCATTGAATTGTCATGGCATCTTTGTTAAAAATCAGTTGGCCATAATACATTATGTGGGTGTATTTCTGGACTTTGCTGTGCTTCACTAATCTATCTTAACACCAATACCACCCTGTATTGATTATTGTAGCTTTATTGTGAGCCTCGAAGCTCGGTAATGTAAGTTCTCCAGCAGTGTCCTTTTTTCTCCACACTGTATAGTGATTCTAATAATAGTTCTTTTTATTTTCACATATTTTAGAATGACTTGTCTTTTTTTTCCTCTTGCCAAAATATTAGTAGCTTCTGAGATCTTGACTGTGATTGTGTTGAGTCTATAGATGAATTCGGGGGAGAATTATTCTCTCACTGAAGTGTGGACTCTTAACTCTTCCAGTGTACGAATACACATACTCAGGTATGTCTGTCTTTTTATTTAGGTCTATGTAAAGTTTTCTTAACATCTCATGGTTGTCAGTTTATCCATCTTTCACATATTTTGTTAAATTTTTCCTTATGTAGCTCACATATTTTAATGTTATTTGAAACGGTACTAGGTTTTTTTATTTTTTGTTCTTTCACTATTTAATTGTTCTTTGCTAGTAAGGATCTTGTTGATTTATAAGAACATTGAGGGTCCTGATAATAGACAAGGGGCCCTCAGTCTGCAGTGACCTTGCTTGGGAAGGTCTTGCAGTAGGAGATGGCGTAGTTGTACCTAGAGGAATCACTGGTAGGGAAGGTAAAGGGCAGCCCAGAAGCCTGAGCTAAGGTCAGAGGAGGGAACTACAAGGAACATCCTAAAAATAATGAGCAGTCGCTGGGTCAGACACTACTGAATCATGAGGCAAAATGTAGAAAGAAGGTGGTACATTTTTAAGTTTTGGGGCCAAAGTGACAAGGGTTTTTGCTATTGCAAAGGTTAAAACATTGTCTGTATAAGTGCTTGGGAATCCTCCTGTGTTTATGAGCTGGAAGAAATAGCCATTTTCTTTGCATTTATTTTATTTTTAAAAATTGCAAATATATATAAAATATTTGCCACGTTAACCATTTCTATGTGTACAGTTCCGTAGCATTAAATACACTCACGTTGTTCTGCAGACATCACTACCATCCGTCTCTAGAATTCTTTGATTTTCCCCAACTGAAGCTGTGTTCCAGTGAAACACTAACTCCCCACATCCTCCCCCAGCCCCTGAGACCCTCCTCTCTGCTTTCTGTCCTTAAGAATCTGACTGCCCCCGAGGGAGCTCATATGACTGGAGTCCCACAGGATTTGGCCTTTCGTGACTGACTTGTTTCACTCAGCATAATGTCTTTGACGTCATCCGTATTATAGCCTATGTCAGAAGGTTTTGCCTTTTTAAGGCTGAATGCTGTTTTATCTGATGTGCACAGCACGTTTTGTTTACCCATGCAAGGCCATTCCTTGCTCTCATCGTCCTGCAAATGTATGGCCACACCATTTTGTGTTTTGAACTAGGAAGTTATGCTGGAATCACAGGTGAAACCAGGATTGTCCTGGGCAAATCTAGGAAAGAAATAATTGCCCTAGTTATAACTCTGTCTGTTTCTCTGCATAGACTGGGAGGATTCATTAAAAAAAATCATTTTATGCCCATTATTTCCTATAGGTCCTTATGTAGAACTTACTAAAAGATTGTTAAAGGTATAAAGGACCTAAGAGTACTTTGTGTACTGTGATCTGGGAGGCTTTCATAGGCCTAGGACAGAGAAGCTAGTTGGGAGGTTGTGGTCGGTCGTTCTGACGAGATGAATTAGGGCCGGCTGGGTTTCTGTATATGATGTGATGTTGGGGATTTCAGAATATGTAATTTGTAGCCCTGGCTCTTCTAGAGATTCCAGTTTCAAAGGGAATATGGCATGGCCTCTCCGAAATAAGCTCAGGATGGGGCTGTCCAAATGGTAGGTACTGTCCTTTTGCTACATAGCACATGCCTGGTACTCACACGATCATCTTTTTTAATATAGAGGGAGTTTATATAGATACATTTTTGTAAAATTTAAAAAGTAGTGGGGCGGCTCCTGTGGCTCAAGGAGTAGGGCGCTGGTCCCATATGCCAGAGGTGGAGGGTTCAAACCTAGCCCGGGCCAAAAACCAAAAAAAAAAAAAAGTAGCTTCGTTGGGGTATAAGTGATGTACTGTATACTTCACGTATTTAAAGAGCACAAACGATGAGTTTAACATGTGTGCACCTCTAGCCCTGTCCACACAGCTGTGACAGGGGACATGTCCGTTCACCCCATAGTCCCTGCCTCCTCTACCCTCTCCCTCCTCCGTTGTCCCCAGGCAGCCACAGATCTGCTTTCTCTCACTGTAGAGTAGTTTGTACTTTCTAGAGTTTTGTATAAATGGAATATATAATATGTACAGTCTTTTTGTCTGCCTTAGCCTTTCATTTTATTTTAAATTAGGAACATAGTTTTTTCATTGCTACCCACAGGGAGCCCTTTTAGACGTTACCGGGTGTCCCAAAGGGCACTCTGTGTACGTAGGGAAAGTGGGAAATGGTAGCTAAATGTACCTTCACTTACAGCATTTCACAAAATATTTACAAAATATTTCTCTACATGTTGTTACATAAATATAAAAATGTAAAACATGAGTGTGTTAATTTTTCCTTTATATGGTGACCTTTGGGAATACCCCTATATTTACCTAAACCATCTCTCCATAAATTTTAATGTGACAGATACATTATATATCGGGCTCTCTATGTGTGTCTCTGCTTTAAACAAACAGTAAGATTGTTTTTGATGCCCTAAAACCAGTTTTCTTCCTCCTTGTGGAGGCATCACCCTGTTGAGAATATAAGGAAAATATCTGGGATTGTGGGATGGTGGTGTCCAGTGATGAGAGTAGGTTTGACTCCTTATTAAATGGTCAAAATGTTCTCGGAAGTAGTTGTATTCTTTTACATTCCTGTCAACGGTGTATCAGAGTTGTAGTTCCTCTCCATCCCAAGTGCTGAAAAGGGATGAAAAGTCAGTTTTTTTCATGTTAGCTATTTAATGGATATGTAGTGAGATCTCATTCTACTTTTAATTTGCATTTTCCAAATAACAAATGATGGTGAGCATCTTTTCATGCACTCATCTGTCATTTCTATATCTTTTTTTGGTGAACCATCCAGATTTTATGCTCATTTAAAAAAATTGAGTTATTTGTCTTAATGCTGATGTGAATGAGGTTTCTGAAAAAATATATGTTCTGAATACACGTCTTTTGCTGGATATGTGTTTTGCAAGGATTTTTTCCAATCTATGGCTTGCGGTTTCATTTTTGTAAAAACATCTTTTGAAGAACAAACATTTTAAATTTTCATGGTCTAATTCATGGGAGTTTTTCTTTCATAGTTTTTTAGTATCTTATTTAAGAAATCATTACTGAACCCAAAGTCAGTGTTAAAGTTTTAGCTTTTCATCTAGGTCTGTGATCTAATTCCAGTTAATTTTTGTATATTGTGTGAGGTAAGGGTTGAGTTTCCTTCTAAAATAAATGTGTATTTCTTTTTTTTATTCAGTAGTTCCACCACCACATTTTGAAAAGTTTACCGATCCTTTCCCATTGAACCAACTGTATGTGTATGAATCTATTCTATGGGCCGGCAGATTTTTTTCTTAAAAGATAGGTTGTAAATATTTTAGGTTTGTTAGGCTATAAGATCTTGGTTGAAATTTCTTGACTCTGCTATTGTACTTTTGAAGAGGCCATAGATAATATCGAATCAAAAGGATATAGCTGTGTTTCTAATAAAACTTTATTTACAAAAATTAGTGGCTGACCCTGGTCTATTCCTAGATTCTTCTATTCCAGTTTCCAGCTTTATGCCAATACCACACGGTCGCTATCACTATAGACTTACAGTAATTTTTGAAAACATAATATAAGTCTTTTAACTTTTTTTTTTTTAAAGTTGTTTTGGTTGTCCCAAGATTTTTGTAATACTATATAAATTTAGTATATAGTATTAGTAGTAGTATATTAGTATACTACTAATATAAATTTAGTATATAGTATTAGTTATACTATATGGTAATAGTATAACAATTTGATTGTTATAAGTCAGCCTGAATGTCTACAAAAGTGCTGGGATTTTGGTTGGGATTATGTGGAATTTGTATATTATTCTCTTAACAGTGTTGATTCTTTTGATCCACAAACACAAGGTCTCTAGATCAAACACAAGATCTCTATCCATTTATTTAGGTCATTTCACATTTCTCTCAACAATGTTACATGGTTTGCAGCATTCGGGACTTGCTCATGTCTTGTAAACTTACGTCGAAGTATTTCATATTTTTTGATGCTATTATTATGGTAAGAGGTTAGAAGACAGGGTTGAGACCAGAGGCAGGGGCTCAAAGATTAGGTTCAATACAGTTATGATCTAATAAAAAAAGAGTTAAACAACTCTTTAGCATAAGCTAAATAAAGGGGCTGACAGCTGCAGGGGAGAGCTGGCTTTGATGGCCTAGTTGGTTATCATTGCTACCATAGGTGAACTTTAGCTAATTACAATATCATTTACATTGTGGTTTTAAAATTTCTCTGGCCTTTAAATCACCGTGAGAGTTCTGAGACAACCATATCAAATATGAAAATGAGAGGGAGCCTAATTGTAGGGATTACTGCCCAGATTCTCAGTAAAAGCCAACTTTTGGCCTTGAATATTCCTCCCCTCAATTAGTAAGACTACAAAAGATTGCAAACACTTCCTCCCAGGGCAGCTGCTCTGTGAAGCCTGTCTGCTTTCCTCCCAGACAGAGTACTTTTGCTTTCAATGAGGCTTTTCCTTGCTTGACTTATGTGTTGTACTCTGAAATTCTCTTCCCTGCTGAACACTAAGAGCTTGGAAAAACCAACACTTGGACACTGGTAACACTATTGTAAATAGTATTTTTAAAATTCACTTTGTCATTGTTCACTGTTAAGTTCTCTTTCTATTCTATTCTCTATCTGCAGTGAGAGCAGAGCTGACAACATGATATTATTCTCAATCTTAGGATGAAAACTTTCACATAAAGTATGAGAGAGTTTGAAAAACTTCAGGTTTTTTTTTTTGTAGATGCCTTTTATTAGCTTGAAGACATTCCACCTGATTCCCTCATTTTCTTAAAGGTTTTTATTTTCTTTTTTCATCATGAATGGATGCTGGATTTTATCAGAAGCTTTTTCTGCCTCTATTGAAATGGTCATATAGTTTTTCTTTTATAGTCTGTTATATGGTGAACTAGCCCTATAAATTTTCCAGTGTTAAATCAGACTTGAATTCCAAGGATAAATCCCATTTAGTCTTAAGGTGTTATCCTTTTTATATATTGTTTAATTTGTTAGAAGTTTTGTTAATGATTTTTGTGTCATGAGGTATATTGGCTTGTTTTGGTTCCTTAATGTCTTTTTCTGAGTTATTTTCTTAAGAGTTTGTGGAGAATTGTTTAATCCCTGAAATGTTTGATAGCATTCATTAGTGAAACTATCTGTGTTTGGAATTTTCTTAAATGTAGAGCTATTCAGATTGTCTGTTACTTCCAATTTGCCTCTTTCAAGGAATTTGTTTGTTTCACCTAAGTTGTTTAATTTGTGGACATAAAACTGTTCATAACATCCCCTGTGAGCCGGTTGGTGTCTGTTTCCTGTGTATCCATGTATTCTCTCTCATTCCTGACCCCGGGTAAGAGGGGGAGTTCAGGATATGTTGGTGAGTAGTCTTTTAACCACACATTCAGAACAGATGGAAACTAGTCACTAGACTGTTTATTTTTTGGGGGCCAAGTCTCACTCCATTGCCCGAGGCTAGAGTGCCATGTCGTCAGCCTAACTCTCAGCAACCTCAAGCTCCTGTGTTGAAGTGATCCTCCTTCAACCTCCTAAGTAGCTGGGACTACAGGTGCCCACCACCATGCCCGGCTAGTTTCTGTTTTTAGTAGAGATGGGGGTCTCGCTCTTGCTCAGGTTGGTCTCGAACTCCTGGGCTCCTTGGCTTGGCTTGGCCTCCCAGAGTACTAGGATTATAGGTGAGACCTGGTGCCGCCAGTCAACGCTGTTTATAATGGAAGGAGTGAGGAGAGTCACTGGGGAGGGAGCAGCTGGTCTGAGATTTTGTGATTTGGTACATTTATGTGACTCATAATGCAAATCCTTTCTTCATGGTAAGTTACTTTGCTAAATTAAATGATGACAATTTAATTTTTGAAAATCCAAATTTCAAAGCAAAGCGTTGTTGTAATTAATAATTGTTCTTTATGAAGGGAAAATATATAGTATGACAAATGAATGATAGTAGTGCTGAGCCAAAGAATGACAAAATGTTACTCTGTGTCCAAGAAAATACTAAAATCATGTGTTGCTCCCTAAGTGTACAAAATTGTCCAGGTTGGACAATGCAGTTTGTGAACTCATCAGAGGAAAAGCTCTGTGTACCTCATTGGTGAACATCGCGATAGTCACCTTTGAAGCACTCTCCTTGGCCATCTGGTGACCGTAGCCACATTCAGCATGAGGTATGTAGCACTTTTCCTTGGATGCGTTTGTAAACTTAATTGTCAGCCCTCCTGTGATGACACCTCTGATGGCCGTTCCAGAAAAAGAGTTTCCTAAATTGCTTTCAAGGGTAGACTTGATGCTGGCATCGGCACATAGCTTCTGGAGGGAAGTTCCTCCAAGGTCACCATAGTTCTTGATACTCAGTACTGAATTATATAGCACTTTATTTAGGATGAGTTCTTGAACTTAATTATCGGACCACATATGTGCATATGTGACTATTTTGAGTAAGTTCCCAGTGCTAGTAGCAGTGATCCTTGAAATAGAAATAGAAAAAATGATTTAAAGCCTCATAAATGCTCACTGCAAATGGTTACATCATAAACTTTTCTTTGGTTCAGTTGAGTTTACTTTAGTGTGAATAGAGTTCGCAACATTACATAGATGACTTGCTTCCCATTTTTATTTCCTTTAACTTAATTGATTTGTAAAAGTAAAAAAAAATCAGAGATATTGAAAATTTGACATCAAATTGCTAGCTAGATGTCTTTTTTCCATAGCGCCCATTATATATCCCACACTTAGATGCTCGAATATTTGTGCAATGAATTTATTGTATTTAGTAAATGTTCAAAAAATAGAGCATAACTTTGCCTTCCCCGTTTCATCCTCCTATTATTACTGTGCTCTCTCTTCTCTTGAGGGGCTGTGCCTGGCTGTGCTCTTTCTGGCTCCGGTTCTCACTACATGGGTTCATCTTTAATGCTGCTTCTGGAATTATTTTTTCAAAAATGAAGATCCATTAATGCCATTAAAAAAAAGAAAACCCTTTTATGACTCTCTCTTAGAATAATTGTTCTGTGAATCCAAATGTGTGTCTGCTTCACTAAATTGTGAGCCCTTGAATGTCAGGGACTCACTTGTCTTTAAATTTTGAGTGTGTCTTAAAACATAGTGTTCAACAACTTGTTACTGAATTAAATTAACCTGACGTAAATGGGATGGATATACTGTACTTTCAGTATTGTATTTAAAACTTTGTTGGCAACCAGCTTCATTTATATTAGTAATCTCCTCCCAGGCCAGGAATCAGGAAATCTGAGTCCTGTAGTAATGTCAGATTACCTATAAAATTAAGATTAATTAAAAAAAACATGTTTAGATCTAGGTCCTGCTTTTTTTCTTTCTACAAAACAATAGGAGGATATTGTCTATTAGGCTGTCTGGAAGGGTCTGTCCATGGATTAATCAGACTTTTAGGAATCATAATGCTTTCCTGAAAGAATGTGTTCTGTAGATTTTTATACCAGTTTCTTTAGGGACTCCTTGCTAGCTCTATAATTCAGAAAGGAAGATTCTCAGGACACAGACTTTCCCGGTGGATTTTGTTAAATCTTTTAAGGGTTCAGCTTTCAAGTCAGGGTTGAAACTGGGCAGTGGTGGTCACGGACTCTGTCCAGACACTGGAGAGTGTTTAGTAGAGGGCTTCTTTGCCTTTTCTTTTCACATTCAAATTAAACTGCTGATTGAGTACCCCCTCCGTCAGAGGCTTATATTTACTGCAGCCCTTGGATCTTCACAGAAGTCTTACCAGTCACATAACTGTTTTTATTCCCACATTGTAGATCAGGGAACTGAAAATCAAAGTCTAGTGACTTGTATTCAGAGTCATCCAGTCACTTGAGTAATGTGATTGATTTTTACAAGATTTCAGATGTAGTCCAGCTGAGGGAAACTTTCCAGTAAGACAGTACCTAACGCTATGCTGCCTTTCCTGAAATTTTTTAGCTTGAAACAGCCCGTTTAGATTCTCTGCAGAGGCCTGCGGAAATATTTGGAAAAGTGCATGAAGAGTCTGAGCTGTGACCCTATAAGGGAAAATATGCAAGTGCCTCGTTTGAGTATCGGCTACTGTGTTTCATTGCCACCCAACTTCTGTCTCCCATAAGAGCACATCTAAACCTTCTCAGATAGAGAAGGGCCCTGACCAGGTGGATACAATGAACTTGTCAGGATCAGACTTTCATCACTTTCCGTGTTTAGGCTCTAAGGACATTACAAACCACATGGTAACTACGAGAGGACAATATGAGGTATTTTGGTCCTTTGTGGTTTTCTCTTTAAAATAAATCTCAGCAATTTTGACTATTATGTAAAACTAGAAACACAAAAGTGAATTAATTCGCCAAACATATTTGAGTTTCATGTTCTTGCTTCCATGTCAGCCGTCGTGCTGGGCATTCCAAGTAGAGAGGGTCAGATGGCACCCGGGCCTTCACACTGGCTGCTGCTGGTGGAAGAGATGGACAAATCACTTGGTCCTTAGGATATGACGGGAGGCACGTGGTGACGACGGTGAGCCAGCTGAGCCTTACAGAGTCTGTCCGTGAAGGGTAGCCATGTGAAAGTGGGTCTGCTAGCAGCAGGCGTGTTAGGGACGGGAAAGACTGAGCAGCAGCATGTGGAAAGGCCAGTGGCAGGGCCACGGGTGGTACACGAGGTTGTCTGGAAGAGCTGAGGGGGGAAGCTCAAGCCAGAATAGAAAGAAATGAGTGTGGGAAAATAAGCAGGAGCTCAGTCAGTTAGGATTCTCATATTAAGATTCAGAGACGTCACTGAAAAGAACAGAGGGGATGAGGTCAAGGGGTAGGTGTGAGGCCCCGCTGTGGTTCACAAACTGTTTCTTCATGGGAGCCTCAAATTTAGCAGCGAGAGGGATGAGATGGGCTTTCATGGAACCAGTTCTCTAGGATCTGCCTTTGTTTGAGAAAGGTCTGACCATCACCCAGTGCCTGGATAGAGCCAGAATTTATAAACCACAGATGCCGGGCAGACCAGGAATTCACAGTTGCTCCCCAGAGTGGAGGGAGTGCGCCACGGGTCTGAGCTCTGGGCCTGTCAGTCAAGTCCCTCCTTCTCCTGGAGCTCATGCTTTGTTTTGTGTGGTCTCACTGATCAATCTTTTCTTTTTACTATATGATTTCAAGTCGTCGTTAGAAAATCTTTTTTTCATTTATTTTTTCTAGGACTTGAGTGGCTTCGCTTTTTATGTTTAGATTCTCAAATATCTTTGTTTTTTTTTTTTTCTGGTGTATGTAAGTATTCAATTTTATCTTTTTTTCCCCCAGTTTATTCGTCGTCCTAACCTCAACTAATATTAAGATGACCATCTTTTCTATTAATTTGAGACACTGCCCTTACTGTATGTTGTATTTCCATGTGTGTTTGGGTCCATTTCTGGACTTTCGGTTGTGTTGATCCAACTGGACGCTTATGTGCCAGTATCAAATTACTTCTTTTTTTAAATACACATTAACCTATTATCTATCTGGTTGTTACAATTAAATACCTGGATATAAAGTTTTTTTATTTCAGATTAACGTGAGGGTACAAACAGCTAGGTTACAGTATTTGCATTTTTTAGGTAGAGTCCCTCTTGTAGTTGTGTCCCACACCCAGAAGGTGTGTCATATACCCTTACACCATGTCCATTAAGTGGAAGCACAGAAATCCCCCCTTCACCTCCCCCCAGCTTGAATCGAATTGAATTTTTCTAATCATGTATTAGATTGTCCACTGGCTTCATATTAGCATTGAGTACACCGGATGCTTGTTTTTCCATTCTTGTGAGTCTCAAATGACTTCAATGATAGAACCTTTGTCCTCTTTCTAACTGGATGACAGGGCTAGTTCCTTTTTGTTGTTCCTAGACATCCCTGGGTTCCTGTTTTTCATGTGAACCTTGGAATCAATTTGTCTAGTGCCAGAAATAAAATTAAATTTATTGTGTCCTTCTGGAGATTTCGTTAAAGATATTTGTCCCTTTGGGGAGAATTGACATCTTTTGATGTAAGTTGTTTTAACCAAAGACAAGGAACACCTTTCCATTTATTTGGGTTTATTTCTTTGTCTTTCAGGAGTGTTTTAAATTGTCCTGATGTAACTTTTTCACATCACTTGCTTAATTATTTAAAGTAATTTGGTTTTTATTTTTTTATAAATGGGGTTGTCTTCCACATATCTTGTAGCTATTTATCGTTTGGTATAAAATAAACATGTGAGAGGCTATTGTTTGCACATCTGCTACTTTAATAAAATTTATATTATTTGTTTTAGTATATTATTGAGTCTTTTGGATTTTTCCCAGGTATACTTTCACATCTGCTGCAAATGGAAATAATTTTTTTCATTATTATCTTTCTAATTGCTTTGTCTTTTCTAATTGTGTTGGCAAATACTTCCAATGCAGTGTTAAAGGTAGTGGAGGAAATTGACCTCCTTGTCTTGGTTCAGACCTTACTGGGAATCTTTGAAGTATTTTCTTATTAAATAAAATGTCACTTGATATGTGTTTTTAGTATTAGTCCATGTATTTTAAGGAATTAAGTACCTATCAATTTCAGTTTTATTGATGTATTAAAAAGTTAGGAATGGTATTGAATTTCGTTTAAGGCCTTTTCATGATCTGTGGGGCAAACCTCATCTTCTCCTTAGATGTATTAATGTGGTGAATGTATTAGTAGATTTTCTAATGTTAATCACCTTTGCATCCCTGGAATGAATCTCATCTGGAATGG
This sequence comes from Nycticebus coucang, assembly GCF_027406575.1. Classification (NCBI taxonomy): domain Eukaryota; kingdom Metazoa; phylum Chordata; class Mammalia; order Primates; family Lorisidae; genus Nycticebus; species Nycticebus coucang. The sequence goes on from NC_069796.1 coordinate 86,142,509, forward strand.
TGTATTAATATATTGTGTTGGTTTCTGCTTCATGGTATTTAGGACTTCTTCAGTGATACATGTGAGTCGAGTAATCTTTGGATTTCTTTTTGTGCTATCTCTATCAGGTTTACACATTACTTTTATATTTCCTTCAGAAAAAAAAATAAAATAATTTGGCTATTTCTATATGTTTTTATTCTCTGGAATAATTTATGTAATAGCCTTAGTGTTTGAGATTTGGTAGAATTCCCCTGCAAAACGTTCTGGGTTTGCTACTTTTTGTGAGGATAAGTTTTTTTTTTTTTTTTTTGAGACAGAGCCTCAAGCTGTCACCCTGGGTAGAGTGCTGTGGCATCACAGCTCACAGCAACCTCTAGCTTCTGGGCTCAAGTGATTCTCTTGCCTCTGCCTCCCAAGTAGCTGGGACTACAGGCACCCACCACAACGCCCGGCTATTTTTTGATTGCAGCCATCATTATTGTTTGGTGGGCCCGGGCTAGATTCGAACCCGCCAGCTCAGGTGTATGCGGCTGGCGCCTTAGCCACTTGAGCCACAGGCGCCGAGCCAAGGACAAGTTTTTGACAACCTTCTCTGTTTCTTCTATGGAAATTTGGTGCATTTTATTTTTTTTTCTATGAAATTATCTATTTCACCTAGTTTCAAATGTATTTGCATAGAGTTGCACAGACTTTTCATGACTTCGTGTAGTAGGGGGTCGGGTATTTAAGGACTTCACAGTTTTAGAAGATAAGAAGTATGTGGGTAATGCTCATTTTCTGCATTCGTGTTCCCTAAGTCTTAAAGTGAAATCTAATAAGATGAGCATATGCTAATAATAATAATAATAATATTAATAATGGCTACCATTGATGCCTTGCTTGGTTCCATATGCATCCTAGCTCATTTAATCCTCATTACAGTACTGAGATACAAGTAATCATTTGCTTTTTAGGATGAGATAATTTGGGGGAAGCACTCCCCCAAGGCCACACAGCCAGGAACAATCAGCTGGGGCTGGAAGCCCGGCTCGTGTGAAGGCAAAGCCTGGGCTCTCTAGGATGCAGGATATGGGTCCGGGAAGTAGAGTGTGTGGCATTGGGGGTAGAGTGATTGGGACATCCTGGTGGAGAGGTGGGATGTGAGCTGTGCCCAGTAGCAGGTTCACCAGTGTGGTGAGGAGTCAGGGGCCTATCTGGTGGTGGGTGCTGGCAGGGGAGGGAGTTCTGAGTTGAGTAAGGCAGCAGAGGCTTGCCCAGGGAAGGCCAGCAGGTGGAGTGCCAGCTAGAGTTGGTGATGTGGACATGGTGATGTGGACAGGAGAGTTAGGGACATGCACAGGGTGTTGGAGAATTAGGAAGAAGCAGATACTTTTTTTTCTTCTTTCTAATTTAGAATAGATAATGGACAGTTAACGACATCTAGGTTCTGGGAGTTTCTGCACTAGGTTAGAAGTTTGAAGGAAAGAACAGCATGGGAAGAGCAGAATAAAGTAGTCCCTGAGGAAAACTGGCATACAAGGGCCCGGAACGTCTACACATTTGTTGCTGCAATCAACAATACTCCCCAGAACATTGGCAAGGATGGCAAGTTTCAGATGCTGGTGTGCATGGGAGCCAGAGATCACCTTCTGCACCACTGGATTGCCCTGCTAGCTGATTGCCCCATCACTACACATAGCCACGTATGCGGATGTGGCACTGATCAAAGACCACACATTTGTCAATTCCTTGATCCACGCGCTGCAGGCCTTGCAAGAGTTCAACATCACCCTGGAGACGTCCCTTGTCAAGGGCATCGACATATGACCTCCTAGCACCAGCCAGCAGCAGGAGACTGAGAAAGACTCTCACCCTGCGTCTCTTTCTACAGAGACTTAAGGAAATTGTGCAAGAGATGGAGAGGATATATACTCATTGTAAAAAGAAAACTAGAGGATTTTTGGAATAAATAATCTATTTTAGAGTTAAAAAAAATATTATAAAGTAGATGAGAAGTCCACCGCAGCTGTTGTGTTATGCCCCAGCACTTGACTGTAAGTCAGAATGCAGGTAATATCATACTAGGTATTTTACATATTATTGAAGTGTGACATCAGAGGGGACCACAAACATGGCAGCTTCTGTGAAGTCTGTCACTCATGACAAACTGAGTGCCATGAATCTTTAAAGTATTCCTTGTGAATAGGACCTCATGGGTAGTTAGTAGCATTTTATCAGAACTAGTAACAGACATTTTTTCTTGTATTTACAGGATAGTTGGGTTATTTTTTTGTTCATAGAGTGGTTCATTCTCCTCACCCTCATTAGGTTGTATGTGAGGGAGACAGTTGGGTATAGAGCATGGTCACCCGGTCATTTACCACATACTGTGTGACCTCAGCAGGTTGTTGTTCTCTGCACCCCAGTTTCCTCCCTTGTGACAAAAAGGCATTGGACTCGAGGGAGGAGCAAGATGGCAGCAGAGTAAAAGCTTCTTTGCAACTGGGTACAGTTAGATTGGAGAGGAGACTCCAGGTACCTCTGGCTTGTGGGCTCTGCCCAGAAACATCCCTTTCAAGGTGCAGGGAGACAGCAAGAGATTTCTGGACCCCAGGAGGAGGGCAGAAGTAGTGGAGAAGTGGCAAGTGATTGCGTCCATTCAGTCTGAAGCTGTGGTGTCTGTAGCTGTGGAGCTACAACAACAGCAAGATTGCAGACAGGGAAGGCTTTCCCCACGGGCTGTTTTGTTGTTTAGGACTTGGGGACTTGGTTGAATTACCTTGGGAGAACTTGGGCAAGAATGCAGGTAACTTTAAACATTGTCCAGGGTCTAGGAATGAGCCACTGGGCTGGAATGGAGCTATCATTGTTCTGCTGTGGGCTATCAGCAGCCATTGTAGGAGAGCAGCTGCCCTGCAGGCTCCATCCTCAGGTACACAGAGCAAGGCCCGGGCTGGGAGATCCTGGGTGAGTGATCTAGTGACTGTGAGCAGTGCCAAAGGCCACTGAGATGCAAGGCAAGATGGAGCTTTCAGTGTTTGGCAGCAGGAGAGCTACCTTGCAGCCTTGGCCCTGAGGGGTATAGAGTGAGGTTGGTTTTGGCGCGCGTGATAATCAGGCAGCCACTTCAGCGAGATCACAGTGACATGTGCTTTCCTTGGAAAGCCGTTGCTTAGCCAAGTATAATGTGGCCCGAGGAGAGATTCAGGCTCTCAACCCTGCAGGGTTTGAGGGAAAAGAAGTCAGAGAGGCCTCCAGTCTTCATCTTGTACAAGTGTACCAGCTTTGTGATTAGCATCTCATACCCCAGAAGATCACCTGTTGCCCAGACAATATTCAGCAAGATATATATACTGCTTTGTTCTTGTTTTTTGTTTTGATTTTTCTAATTTCAACATTCCCCCCTAGATTTTCCTTTTTGTTTTCTTTCTTCCTTTTTCTAGTGTAAATACAATTTTCCATTGTTGCCTTCTTTAATAATAAGAACTTCATTTTGCTAGTGTTTCTGCCCCTGTGATTTGGTTTTTCCTCCAATTTTATCCTGTAAGATTTTCTGTTTGTTTGTTTTGGTTTGATTTATAGTATTTTTGTCTTTCCTCTCTATTTGGTGGAGGTAGGGTACTGTATCTGAACAGGCTAGCAAAGAGCTGCTGATCTCAAAGGACCCACCCAACAGCTTTATCACTCTTGTCTCCCTCTTTCTGTGCTTTTCTTCTTTTTGTCAATATTCCCTTTTACTAATCTGTCTCCTTTCTCTTTTTAAAATCTCTTTTCCCTTCTTGCTCCTCAATCTTCTCATCCTTTTGGTCCTATACCAAAAGGACTCATTGAAACCTTAGGCCAGAGGCATGGTAACTTAAAGAGCAAGAGGAAGTGAAAGGAAAATTAGGGCAAGGAAACAGATAAAAGAAAACACTCATGAGGAAGAATAAGCAGAAAAATCCTGGCAACATGAAAAATCGGTCCAGAGCAACCCCCTAAAGGGAACATGAGGTAGCTACTGCAGAGGATTCCACCTATAAAGAAATGTTAGAAATGACAGAGGGGAATTTGAAATACAGATGATGAAAACAATGAAGGAAATTGCTGAGAAAGAGGAAAATAACCAAACGGAAATCCAAAAACAGAATCAAATAAGAGATGAACAATATGAAGAATATAGAAAGGATATGGCAGAGCTGAAGGACTTGAAGCAGTCAATTAGAGAACTTAAGGATGAAATAGAAGGTATCAATAACAGATTAGACCATGCAGAAGAAAGAATCTCAGAGGTAGGGGACAAAGTCTTGAGATAACTCAGATAGTTAAAGAGGCAGAAAAAAAAGAGAGAGAAAGCAGAATGTTCACTGAAAGAATTATGGGACTTCATGAAGCATTCAAACATACGAGTTATAGGTCTCCCAGAAGGGGAAGAAGAATGCCCCAGGGGAATGGAAGCCATACTAGAGAATATTATAAATGAAAATGTCCTAAATATCACCAAAGATTCTGACACCCTCCTTTCAGAGGGATATCAGACCCCAGGTCGCTTCAACTCAAATAGAGCTTCTCCAAGACACATTGCAATGAACCTGTCCAAAGTCAAGACAAAAGAAAAGATTCTGCAAGCAGCCAGGAGTAAGGGCCAATTGACCTACAGGGGCAAATCCATCAGGGTGACTGCAGATTTCTCTAATGAGTCTTTTCAAGCCAGAAGACAATGGTCCTCTACCTTTAATTTACTTGAAAAAAACAATTTCCAGCCCAGAATTCTATATCCAGCTAAGCCAAGCTTTAAAATTGACAGAGAAATCAAATCTTTTACTGATATGCAAACATGGAGGAAATTTGCCACAATAGACCACCTCTACAGGAAATACTTCAACCTGTTCTACACACTGACCATCACAATGGATCACCACCAAAATAAGCACCCAGAAATTAAAGGACAGACCCTAGCTTCTACAATGATGCAAAAGCCAAAATCAAGCAATGGACTTTCACAAAATAAGATCAATAGAATGCTACCACACTTATCAATTATCTCAATAAATGTTAATGGCTTGAATTCCCCACCGAAGAGGCATAGATTGGCTGATTGAATTAAAAAACACAAGCCATCCATTTGCTGTCTGCAGGAAACACACCTAGCCTCAAAAGACAAATTAAAACTCAGAGTTAAGGGTTGGAAGACAATTTTTCACGCAAACTGAATTCAGAAGAAAAGTGGGTTTGCTATCTTATTTTCAGATACATGTGGATTTAAAGCAACTAAAGTCAAAAAAGTCAAAGATGGTCACTTCATCTTGGTCAAAAGAAAAAAACAAGAAGACATTTAAATTCTAAATATTTATGCACCCAACTTAAATGCTCCCAGATTCTTGAAACAGACCTTAATTAGTCTGAGCAATATGATATCTTATTACACTATAATAACAGGGGACTTTAAGACTCCTCTTACAGAGCAGGACAGATTCTCTAAACAGAAATTAAACAAAGATATAAGGGACTTAAATGAGACCCTAGAACAACTGTGCTTGATAGGCATATATAGAACACTCTATCCCAAAGCTAAAGAATATACATTTTTCTCATTGGTCAATGGAACGTTCTCCAAAATTGATCTTATCCTAGGACAAAAAAAAAAAAAAAAAACACAAAACCTTGCCAGAATCAAAAGAATTGAAATTTTACCTTGTATCTTCTCAGCACAAGGCATTAAAGGTGGAACTCAACTCTAACAAAAAATGTTCGACTCTACACAAAGGCATGGAAATTAAACAACCTTATGCTGAATGACAGTTGGGTGCAGGATGAAATAAAAAAGGAAATCATTAACTTCCTTGAGCATAACCACAATGAAGACCCAAGATACCAAAACCTGTGGGGTATAGCAAAAACAGTCCTGAGAGGAAAATTTATCGCTTTAGATGCCCACATCCAGAAAACAGAAAGAGAACACATCAACAAATTCCAAGCTGTCTAATGGAATTGGAAAAAGAACAATCTAAGCTTAAACTCAGTAGAAGAAAAAAAATATCCAAAATTAAATCAGAGATTAATGAAATTGAAAACAAAAGAATCATTCAGAAAATTAATGAAACAAGGAGTTTGTTTTTTGAAAAAATAAATAAAATAGATAAACCTTTTGCCAGACTAACTAGAAATAGAAAAGTAAAATCTCTAGTAACCTCAATCAGAAATGATAAAGGGGAAATAACAACGGATCCCACAGAGATACAAGAGATCATCTCTGAATACTACCAGAAATTCTATGCTCAGAAATTTGACAAGGTGAAGGAAATGTATTAGTATTTGGAATCACATCCTCTCCCTAGACTTAGCCAGGAAGAAACAGAGCTCCTGAACAGACCAATTTCAAGCACTGCAATCAAAGAAACAATAAAAAAATCTCTCAACAAAAAAAAATGCTCTGGTCCGGATGGCTTCACACTAGAATTCTATCAAACCTTCAAAGAAGAGCTTATTCTCATACTGAAGAACTTATTCCAAAAAATTGAGCAGGAAGGAATCTTCACCAACATGTTCTACGAAGCAAACATCACCCTCATACCAAAACCAGGAAAAGACCCAACTAAAAATGAGAATTTCAGACCAATTTCACTAATGAATATAGATGCAAAAATTCTCAACAAAATCCTAGCTAATAGAGCACAGCTCATCATGAAAAAAGTCAGACATCATGATCAAGTAGGTTTCATCCCAGGAATGCAAGGCTGGTTTAACATATGCAAGTCCATAAACGTTATCCACCATATTAACAGAAGCAAAAACCATATGATCCTTTCAGTAGATGCAAAAAAAGCATTCGATAAAATCCAGCATCCTTTTCTAATTAGAACACTGAGGAGTATAGGCATAGGTGGCACATTTCTGATACTGATCAAAGCTATCTATGACAAACCCACAGCTAATATTTTACTGAATTGAGTAAAACTGAAAGGTTTTCCCCTTAGAATTGGAACCAGACAAGGTTGTCCTCTGTCACCTTTACTATTCAACATAGTGCTGGAAGTTCCAGCCAATACAATTAGCCAAGACAAGGAAATAAAGTGCATCCAAATGGGAGCAGAGGAGGTCAAACTCTCCCTGTTTGCCGATGACATGATCTTATACTTAGAGAACCCTAAAGACTCAACCACAAGACTCCTGGAAGTCATCAAAAAATACAGTAAGGTCTCAGAATATAAAATCAATGTCCACGAGTCAGTAGCCTTTGTGTACACCAGTAACAGTCAAGGTGAGAGGCTAGTTAAGGACACAACCCCCTTCACCATAGCTTCAAACAAAATGAAATACCTAGGAATATACCTAACAAAAGAGGTGAAGAACCTCTATAAAGAAAATTATGAAACTCTGAGAAAAGAAATAGCAGAGGATATTTACAAATGGAAGAACATACCATGCTCACGTCTGGGAAGAATCAGCATTGTTAAAATGTCTATACTTCCCAAAGCAATCTACAGATTCAATGCCATCCCTATTAAAATACCAATATCATACTTTTAAGACTTAGAAAAAATTCTTCAGTTTGTGTGGAACCAGAAAAAAAAGGCTGTATAGCTAAGGCAGTTTTTAGTAATAAAACAAAGCCGGGGGCATCGGGATACCGGACTTTAAGCTGTGGTACAAGGCCATAGTGGTCAAAACAGCATGGTACTGGCATAAAAATAGAGACACAGAATTTGGAATCGAATAGAAAACGAGGAAATGAAACTAACATCTTACAGCCACCTAATCTTCCATAAATCCAACAAGAACATACACTGGGGGAAAGAATCCCTTTTGAATAAATGGTGCTGGGAGATTTGGATATCCACATGTAAAAGACTGAAACTGGACGCCCACCTTTTTCCACTCAGACAAATTGATTCAAGATGGATTAAAAGACTTAAATTTAAGGCATGAAATGATAAAAATACTCAAAGAAAGCATAGGAAAAACACTTGAAAATATTGACCTGGGGAAAGACTTTATGAAGGAGATTTCCATGGCAATTGTAACAAAACAAAAATAAACAAATGGGACTTAATTAAACTGAAAAGCTTCTGTATAGCTAGGGAGATGAAAACCAAAGCAAATAGACAATCTACACAATGGGAAAAGATATTTGCATATTTTGAATCAGACAAAAGGTTGATAGCTAGGATCTATAGAAAACTCAAATTAATCCACATGGAAAAAGCCAATAATCCCATATATCAATGGATAAGAGAGATGAATAGAACTTTCTCTAAAGAAGACAGATGAATGGCTAACAAACATTTGAACAAGTGCTCATAGGCCCTAATTATCAGAGAAATGCAAATCAAAACCACCCTGAGATACCATCTCACCCAAGTGAGGATGGCCCGCATCACAAAATCTCAAAGCTGCAGATGTTGGCATGGATGTGGGGAGAAGGGAACATTTTTACACTGCTGGTGGGACTGCAAACTAATACAACCTTTTGGAAGGAAGTATGGAGAAACCTCAAAGCACTCAAGCTAGACCTCCCATTTGATCCTGCAATCCCATTACTGGGCATCTACCCAGAAGGAAAAAAATCCTTTTATCATAAGGACACTTGCACTAGACTGTTTATTGCAGCTCAAGTTACAATCGCCAAAATGTGGAAACAGCCTAAATGCCCACCAACCCAGGAATGGATTAACAAGCTGTGGTATATGTATACCATGGAATACTATTCAGCCATTAAAAAGATGGAGACTTTACATCCTTTGTGTTAACCTGTATGGAAGTGGAAGACATTATTCTTAGTAAAGCATCACAAGAATGGAGAAGCATGAACCCTATATCTTCAGTACTGATATGAGGACAATTAATGACCTAGTACATGGTCGGGGGCGGGGGAAGGGGAGAGCAGAGAGAGGGAAGGAGGGAGGGGGGTTGGAGAAGGAAAGAGAAGAGGGAGGGAAGGAGGAAGGGGTGGGGAGTTCTCAGTATGTGACATACCTTTTGGGGGCTGGACACAATTATAAGAGGGACTTTACCTAACAAATGCAATCAGTGTAACCTGGTTGTATCCTCAACAATAAAAAAGAGAGAGAGAGAAAATAAGAAAAAAAAGACTTTTTTCTTTATACTTTTCTGTATTTTTTTAATTTTCAAAAAATTTGTAGTGAGAAAAAAAGAATAATTTGAGGGGCAAAAAAATGGCATTGATTTTCAAGTCTAGGGAATCATAGACATAAGTGAAGGAAGTGGTTGTGGGTCCCACACACCGTGTCCCATTTCTTTTATTTTGTTGAAATAAATAACGCATTGCCCAGCCTGAGCCAGAGATTTCCTGTAAGTAGTGAAAGGTTGACTTCATAGGAAGTACGTTTGCTATGCTGAGTTCCTTGTCTCCTGCACTGTCTGGTCTGACTTGTTCTTTCCCTTTCTTTCTTACAATCTAATGAGAAAGCAGAGATGATTGATTAGTCCAGAGAAGCCCTTGATAGGGAGATGAGAGCTTTGCTTTTCAAATGCATAAAATATATCCAGAAATGCCTCCGAGTAATTTCCATGTTGCCTTGGGAAGAAGAAATTCTATTGCCAGATCTTTTATTTGGTGTGAGCATTTGAAGGGGGGTGGAGGGGTGTATTTTTCTGGAAGTTAGTGAATTACTCCTGTCTCCTTGACCCCCCAATCTGTGTTCATGGATTTTGCCATTCTGTTTAGAACAGGGTACCGCAGTGTTTTCCAGCCTTTTTAATCTCATGGCACACTTGAACCTATAGTTAAACTTCTGAGGCACACTTAAATTATGTTGATTAAAAAAGAGTAAGAAAAATAATATACTAACTGTGCTTTGAAATTCTTTCAAAAATAATTTAATTAATGATCTTTAAACATTTTCACAGCACACCTAAGATCTGTGCCGCAGCACACTGGTTGAAAATCTCTGAGATAGCATATGTCAGGGTGAGGGTGTTGAACAGTGGAGGTGGCTCTTGTTTAGATGAGTCCTTTCTCAGCCCGCCACCTTGGGCCAGACACTTCACTCAGGGCTATACGAATGGGAGGGTGAGCAGACTGCCTTTGATTAAGTCTCTTCTGTTCTCTGGGGAGCCTCTTTTTCCACCAGTAAGTTGAGACAGACGGATCTATAGCTTTTCTTCTAATTCAAAGATTGTTCTTTAACATAAGAACTAGTGGTAAAATAATAATTTTAGGCTCAATTCGAGTGATGACTTTGAAGCATGTAATTGTGTAGATAACCCATCCTGTGTCATGGGAGGGAGATTATTTGAATGTAACCGGTGAGCAATATACCCTAAGGGGAATTAGCGTCCTTTCACTGTGAATAACATTTGGAGAGTCAGTGTTAGGGTGTTAAAAATAGTGAAATTAAAGTCAAGATTCCTGTTTCTGATTCCCATTCTGGCTCTTATTTTTAACTGGGTGACTTTAGGCAAGAATATAACTTTTCTTAGTCCCAATTTCTTCATTTGTTACAATGCAAAGAAAATGCCTGTCCCCGAGTGTTACTGTGAAGATGAGACATCGTGTGTGAAAAGCACTTAGCGTACCTCCCGGTATGTGGTAAGTACTTAGTGGTAGCTGGAATTATCTTTAAGGAGCTTCAGAGGCCACAATACCTTATGGGGGAAAATAGGAACATTTGTTGTGCAGGCAGACCAGGTGGGGTGAACTGGAGGAATGCAAGTGCATACGGGTTGCACCTCAGTGTGATAAAAGGAGAGCACCCGTGTCAGGCTGTGGGCAAGGTGGAGGATGGAGGGAAGCCTGGTAGCATATAGAGAAAGCCCCTTTCAGGATGCATCTGCGGAGACCTGCCCGAATGCCTGGGCTCCTGCTGCCGGCCTGCCTTCCACAGAGCCGTGCTCGGTTGCTGGGGCAGAGAGTGGCTCTGGAGGGCGGAGGGGAGCCTTGTGCTTCTCACGCTGGTCCTACAGGCCAGAGTAATAAGATGCTGCTCCCTACACAAGCACACACGTTTCACGAGAGCTTTGTTTATAGGGAAATCTCCAGAGCACATTTTAGTTCTTACCCTTGGATCTTCAGGGAAAAGATAGTTTACATGAAAAGGTTTAAATTGAAAGTTGGTGTAAGAATATCTCCTTCCTTACTCTTACTTGCTTTGGTGTTCGGGTGAGCCTTTTATGTGTCATGTGAAACTCCCTCCCAGCTGTGGGAGTTTGTGCATTTACCAAGTGCTTGGTTTACATTGAACATCATTGGGCACCAGCCGGAAAACAGCCATGTGCCAGACGTTGTACCCGGGCACAAGGGCCTGGCGGTTCGCGGGGGTGCTGGCTGCGTGGTGAATAATCGTCCTCTGTAAGGCACTATGTAGACTGGTGAAATTTATTACTTATCTTCCTAATTGTTTCCAGGGCTGGTGTTCTTAATTTTATTTGACCATGCTGTTGCCCTTTATAAACACAATGGGCATAAATAGTCTGTGGAATTATTTTGAAATGGTCAAATCAGGGCTGTTGATGTCATAACTGAGTTAAAATACTGTGCTATGTTCTACCTGTGTGGCTGTGAACAAACTACTAACCGGAGAGGCTTGGTGACCTTTGCCAACCACTCTGTGCCTCAGTTTCTTCACCTGCAAAATGGGGGAGGCTAGCATCACCTACCTCCTAGTGTTGTGGCCATACGTGTGAAGGGCTCAGCAGAGTGCCCGGCCATTGTAATGGCTGTGTTTAAGTATTCACTTAAAGAGAAGAAACAGACAAAGCTTTGTCACTGAGTTTCTTATTCCTCCACTGTACATGGGGACAGTAACATCTTTGTGGCATTATTGTGGGAGTTAAATGAAGGATTGTATGTATATGCCCAGTGTAATGCCAGAGTTCTAATTCAGCCAGACCGGAGAGGAATTCAGGCCTAGAGGGCAGGTGTAACATGCTTTATTCAGCTCACCGGCAGCTGGTGAGCTAAGTTCTGTGGGAGGTTTGCCCTAGCTGCTGGAGGCTGGGGAGTTAAGTTGCTCATCACAATCTGTGGTCCACAATCTGCAATCTGCCCAGGGGAAAGATCCTGTGTTCCTTTAGTCCCAGGGGAACAAAAGTGGCAGCGTGCTAAGTGGCAGTTAGTAAACATGACTTCACTGTACACAGTTGTGGCTACCTAGGAGCAAAAGGCACCCTCTTGGCAAGGCCACAGGTGAGAACGCCCAAACACTTTTTCCCTTGCCCCACAGCCAGTACAATGCCTTTCACATTAAGACATTTGCAGAACATGTTAATTATCTTACTTTATATATCATTCATTCAAAATTACTTGTATGACACCTATAATTCCAGCACTCTGGGAGGCCGAGGTGGGTGGATCGCTTGAGCTCACAAGTTCAAGGTCAGCAAGAGCAAGACCCTATCTTAAACAACAACAAAAAAATAGTAATAGCTGGGTGTCACGGTGGGCACCTGTTATCCCAGCTACTTGGGAGGCTGAGGCAAAAGGTTGCTTGAGCTCACCACGACACTCTTCCAGAGGCAAGAAAGTAAGACTGTTTTTAAAAAAATAAATTACGTGTATGCTTTCAGTGTGGAGTTACTGCTAGCTGTTGTAAAGTATTCAGAGAGAAAAGTAGGACGAAACCTGCTCTTTACCAGCTGACTAGCTATTTTGACAAAAAAATCCTCCCCCTAAACCCAATTCTAATCCTCTCAGTATACGCAGGGGATTGTACCCCTGCCCCTATACCAGTCTTCACATACTCAAATCCACAGTCTCGTGGAACTTGTGTCTACAAAAAGCCATTCCTCTACATGTGTGGGGTTTGCATCTGGTGAATAAGTCTATTTTTGATGTGCAATTGGTTAAAAAAAATTCACATATAAATGGACCTGCAAAGTTCAAACCCACATTGTTCAAGGGTCAACTATAAACTTGAAGGTCAATAAGTGTCCATTTATCAGTGCAGCTGCTCAAAGGTGAATGGATCTTGGTGATTAAGGAAGATGTTAATGAGGGGAGCTAATTAGAATGTTTAATTAGAGAAGACTGGGAGAAAAGATATGAGATTTAAGTCTTTGACAGGATTGTCAAGTATAAAATGTGGTTTATTTAGTCTGTGAAGATCCCCCAGAGGAGATACTTTTTTAGCAACTTTCTACCTCTCTGATATTGGGATGTTTTGCCTTCTGAGGTGCTAAGAGCTGCGTTTTGAGAATCTTTGGGTTGCAATTTCAGGTGAACAGAAAACCACACAGTTTAGCTTAATAAAAAATAAGTTGAAAGTTTACTAGAAGGGTACACATATTTTTTTCAAGGAATTCAAGTGCAGCCCAGCTTCACAACTAAAAATAGAGCAGGATCATCTGGGGAATCCAGTCATGGATTCCAGTCATGTCAACTTCATCCTCCCCTTCTGCTGGCTCCCCTGCTTCATGCCATGTAGTTGCCGGGCTGCTTCCTGGCTTCTGCGCGTCCATGTCTTCAGGTCAAGGGACCATTCCAACTGACTCCTATTTCTTGATCCCCAGGGAAAAGATACAGAGGATCCGATTGACCAACATGGGGTAGGGTGGTCCAGTTAATGATAACCTTGTAGTGGGAGGCGGTACGCAGGGCCTTGTAACCTAGGGATGGCTGCCAAGACTCTACCCTTGGGGTGGAAGGCGCTGCTCTCTCACAAGAGAAATGTGGAGTGTAGGCTGAGTGGGTGCTCGACAAGGGTCATGAGAAGCTCCCAAGCTCTGGGGTCTTTGTGCAGAGTCCTCAGTGGGAACCCTGTAAAGGGAGCTCAGGTTTTAGGTGAGGGGTTAGGATAGGTGCATTCTGGGTCCTCTTCAGATAATTTTGATGCTGTTAGCTGGAACCCAAGTGATACAATTTAGTATGATTAGGTATATGCATGTTGTTGTGCTGTGCTTATTATCCATTTCCACAACATTTTCATCATCCCAAATGGTGACTCTGAATGGACTGAACAATACCCCCACATTCTTGTTCCACCCGACCCTGGTAACCACTGCTCTGCCTTCTGTCTCCGTGCATTTGGCTACTTTGAGGACCTCACAGAAGCAGAACCATGCAGAATTTGTACTTTGGTGTCTGGCTCATTTAACGGATCATAATGTTTTGAAGGCTCATCCAGTTCTAGCACTTATCTGAATTTTACTCCTTTTTATGCCTAAATCATACTCTCTTGTATGTACACAGCATGTACTCCATTTTGTTTAACGATTCATTCGTGGAGGGAAATTTGGGTGGTTTCTGCCTTTGGGCTATTGTGAATAATGCTGTCAGCCCATCATTTTTAAAGTACAAATGAGATTGTTTTCTACTTAGACTCATCAAGGAATTGTTTTAATAATGAAAAGGACCTTAAAGCCTTACTCAGCCCAATTTCTTCATTTCATAGATGGGAGACTTTCCTGACAAGGAAAAGTAAATGGCTGGTGGCACAGCCTGTCTACTTCTGGCTCATTTGCCATTTCACGGCCCATTTTCCTAAAATTATGAGAGCTTTGGTAATTTTAAAAGGGTGGCCTCAGTTAATTCTGGAGGATGTGATAGACTTACAGAACAGTAGATTTAGAAAGAATCCTATAGACAGTAGTTCTTAAACTTTTTACTTGTGTGGATTATTTTCATTTTGCTTTCCTCAGGCAAGATGCATGACTTACATCATTGACAAAAGACAGACCTTGGATGAATGAATGAAGAACATAAGTACTTGCATGTATCAGTGGCTCTCAAACTTTTTGGTATCACAATATATTTTACTTATGTGATTATATTATCTATAGATATTTATCATACTAGAATTTTAGAAAGGCAATTTTTAAGATATTTATTAAGTCTTTAACAAATACCAGTACGCTTGGCCACGCAAGGTGACTCATTCCTGTAATCCGAGCACTTTGGGAAGCTGAGGCAGGAGGATTGTTGGAGGTTGCAGTGAGCCAAGATGATACCACTGTACTCCAGCCTAGGTGACAGAGCGAGACTCTTGTCTCAAAATAAATCAGTTAGCAATCAACCTGTTAACATAAATAATATATATTTATGAAAAGTAACCACATTTACCAAAACAGGATAATGAGAAGAGTACCCTTGTTTTATATTTTTGCAGTGTCCTTAGTACTTGGCATAGTAGAAGACAGCCCATTCTCACATGCCTTCCTTCCCCATTGTGTGAGGAGGTGTCATGGTGAAAGTACATGAAGAAAGTCTGGCCTCATACAGGTGTTTAGGAAAGAAAAGAGTTTTTCAGTAGCTTTTTCAGAAAATTGTGGATATTCTTTGCAGTTTGTTAAAGGTTAGTTGCGATGCAGAATCTGAAGCTGTACCATCTATCCTCTGTTACGTCACAATAGTCCAGTTTATTACGTGCAGTTTTATAACATCATTGTTCCCTGAGGTGCGAGATCTTCCAAGTGGCCACCTATTACATTATGCAACAAGTTTCAAACAAGTCACCTTTGTCAATGTTACTTTTAATCTCATTGGGAAAAGTCTATTAGTATTGGGAGGCTGTCAAGCTCTTACAACGGCAGATATAAGTTTTCTAAAATAATTATTTTCACTTGGAAGATCACCTTTTCTCATTGGCCACAAATGCTGTCAGTTGTTTATCTTGCAGTGAGTGATAAGCTCGATTGTTTTTTGAGAATAACTGTTAAATACTCAAGTCTAAAATATGGTAGTTTGCCCATCATTTATTCTTTCTTTCTTTTTTAGAAATTTGAGGCAGAGTCTCACTCTGTTGCCCTGGGTAGAGTCCTGTGGCATCATCATAACTCACAGCAACCTCAAACTCCTGGATTCAAGTGATCCTCTTGCCTCAGCCTTCCAGATAGCTGGGAGGACAGGCGCACACCACAACGCCTGGCTAGTTTTTCTATTTTTAGTAGAGATGGGGTCTTGCTCTTGCTCAAGCTGGTTTTAAACTCCTAAGCTCAAGCAATCCACCCACCACAGTCTCCCAGAGGGCTGAGATTATAGGCATGAGGTACTTTGCTAGCCATCCTTCATTCTTTCATGTGAAAGTGGTGCTGAATGTAGAAAGTGGCTTCCAGTAGCTATCAACTCAAACAATAACATGAGGGATTTTTCTCTAGACAACGTTGTATTTTGTCTGTTGAAGTGCTTCATGCCTACTTCCCATGTCATTACATGGGCTGTTAAAAAGGTGCGCCCTCAAGGGTTGAAATTTAAAAAAACAATGATTTTTTTTATTGCTCTCTCAAGAATACTCTTAAGTGAAAGTAGTCTATTTTTTTTTTATTGTGAGTGAGTGTATGGGGAAGAAAAAAATGACCACTAGGATAGTTTGATGCCATTGCTTTGATTGCTGCTAAGATACTAGTAGTTTTACCCTGGCTTTTCCACCTAACATCTTACTGTTAGGAAAGTAGTTTGGACCTCATGGATTCTCCGAAAGGAGGAGTTCACATCCCTAGAGGTTCATATCATCATTTCTAGATTTCTGACATAAGCCAGTATTGCAGCCTTATGGATATCAGAGGACAAGTCTGCTGTAGTCCTAGAAGGAGAAAACATGGTGGAATTCAGCACCCGAACTTGTATTTTATAGGCTCCTCCACATTCAGCATCCTTTATGATAACTGTATAAACAAACATGCTCGCAGTCATCTTGGGGATGGGGCCAGCTGTATAAAAACAGAGCTGGGTGTTGAGTTTCTGAAACCATGCCCTAGTGGTTCTTTGAAAACTATTTGGCATTTTAAACTCCCTTTTCCTTCTTGATACTGAAATTTAATATCATGTAATTGACACCCAGTGATGATGTCAGGCCTTTGGGCTGTGACACCATCTGTTGGCAGAATGGCTTTGGAGCTTCTCCCAGTTGAATTATTCTGCCTCAAAGCAAAAGTGAAGGAGCAGTGCATTTGTTAAAAGATGATATATATATTTTTTAATTGACCTGGTCTCAGAAAACTTGTTTTTCATGTTAGAGTACTATTTTCAGTAATCAAGCTAAAAATGAAATACTTTGAGTAAAACTTAGCATTGGTATTTGCAGATCCACGGGCCTGATAATACCTTTCCTGTCTCCTTTGTTTTTAGCAATGGAAGAGTTAATAGTTGAACTTCGCCTCTTTCTTGAACTCCTGGACCATGAATATCTAACATCAACTGTCAGGGAGAAAAAGGCAGTAATAACTAACATTCTGCTGAGGATACAGTCCTCCAAAGGTGAGTCTCATTCAAACGCCTGGTCATTCTTCCAGCCTCTTTTGGTTTCCATAACCATCTTTAATTCCACCATCTTTGTAAAACATATCCATTTGTTCTTTAACTTAGGAACTTGCTCGTTCATAGGGTCTTCATTGAGGGCCCAGGCTTGTGCCAGGTACTGTGTTAGACTCTAGGGAAGATAAAGACTTTAAGATGCTAACAGAATTGTGAGTTTGTTGGGGTTCTCAAGAGCACCCCTACATCCTGAGATTAACTAGAAGGATTCACAGAATTTGGCATGTTGTTCCACTTACTCCTGCCCGGGATCCATTACGTTGGTGGTGAGGCTACACGGCCCCACTGGCTGATCAGCAGGGAAGAGACCCCGGCAGAGTCTGGAGAAGCCCATGTGTGGGCTTCCTTATACTCCCTTCTTCCCCTGAAGGTCACAGGGAGCACATTTCATTCCCAGCAATAAAAAATGCAGCAACGTGTGTGCGATGTTTTTGTCAGGGAAGCTCAGTAAAAACTCACTGCCCAAGGTTTCTACATGGGTCTGGTCCCATAGGCACCCTCTGTGTAGCACATGCTGGAATTCCAGACACCTGAAGCGGGTGTTTGCAGGGACCAGGCTATTCAGACAAACTGTACAGGCAAAGTAAACCAACCTTACCAAATGGGGAACAGAGGGGGCACTTTTTATTTTTTTATTTTTTTTATTTTTAGGGATTCATTGAGGGTACAATAAGCCAGGTGGAGGGGGCACTTCTGAAATCCAAGTTCCCGATGCTAGCCAGAGGCCAGCCTTGCTATCAGGCTCCTCTACAGATAGCAGTCTTGGGCCTGCCTTATTAACTCTTCTATGCTTAGTGGCTAATACAGAAAAATTGAGAGTATCAAGGGTCATGAGAGCGCTCATGGGCAGGGTCCACACCAGTTTTGTGAGAGGCAGGAGTGGTGGAGGCCAAAGGGTGGTTCTCGGAGGTTATGATATCAGAATCTTGGAGGCTCTGTAGGAGATAACTGGATGAGATGTAGGAATTTTTCTTTTAAATATCTTTATTGAGATATAATTCACAAATCACACACTTCACCCATTTAAAGTATAAAATTCATTGGTTTCTAGTACGTGTGTATGGAGCCACAGGATCACACAGTTCTGTTTGCATTCTGGAGAGCTCGCCTGTCTTGAAGACGGCCTAAAGGATCTGGTAGCAGATTGAGTGTGGGTGGTGTGGATACCTCGGTACATGGTGAGACCAGTCACTTGGGAAAGAAAGCAGGGTGAGGACTGTATTTTGGGGTCCGTATGAAATGTTCACATTTGTAATAATTTCGTTACTTCCCTCCTCACTCTTTGATCTTCTCCCTGCCTTCGCTGGCTTAATGCTTATTCGTTTATCCCCCTTTGCCTGTGGTCAAAATCCAGGCTCCTTAGGCCACTTGCAAGGCCCTGCCCATTACCAAACGCGTGACCTTGCAGTAGTTCCTTAGTCTTGCTCCACTTTCTCTATAAAAAAGTCTTAAGTAGCATCTACCTCGTGGGATGTTGGGAGGGTTGAATGAGATAAAATATTTCAAAACTATGCCTGACATGTGCTGTCCCTGAATAGCTATTAACAATTATTGTCATAAATGCTTTTATTAAGCAGACTGGCTGTTACTCTTTATGATTATCTTATCAGTAGAGGTTGTGTGACTTTGCAATCTCATCTCCTCTACATAGGAGAAGGCACTTTGTTTTCTGAGTGAGCAGTCCCAACATCCATCCAGATATCCTCTCCTCTTCCCTCAGCTGGTCCAGACTCCTGGTTTGAGCACACCGCTGTGTTTAACCCTCTGTGCCTTGGGAGTGCTGTTTTCAATCCCACCCCGATTGCCCATTCTCTGTTCCTCTGTCCAGCAAGTTTGAGCCCTTGTGTCTCCATGATTCCTTCTAGATACAGCTTCTGTTGTTTTCGAATTCATGATTTTTTTCTTCAGCTCTTTTTTTTTTTGCAGTTTTTGGCTGGGGTCAGGTTTGAACCCGCCACCTCTGGTATACGGAGCTGGCACCCTACTCTTTAAGCCACAGCCGCCACCCTTTTCTTCAGCTCTTGAATTTGCTTTAAACCCATCTGTGAGTTTTTGTTGGTTTGTTTGTTTCTTTTTTAAGCAGTAGAGTTTTCATGTGTTCTTTTCCTTTTTTCTATTTCTTTTCTTTTTTTTTTTTTTGAGACAGAGTCTCACTATGTTGTCCTTGGTAGAGCGCTGTGGCATCACAGCTCACAGCTACCTCAAACTCTTGGACTTCAGCAATGCTCTTGCCTCATCCTCCCAAGTAGCTGGGACTATAGGTGCCTGCCACAATGCCCGGTTATTTTTTTGTTGCAGTTGTCATTATTGTTTAGCTGGCCCGGGCCAGATTCAAACCCGCCAGCTTGGGTGTATGTGCCGGTGCCCTACCCATTGAGCTATGGGCACTGCCCATTTCTTTTTTTATTGCCTCCAGGTCTTTGCCAAAATTCTCATCTCCATTGAAATGCAGGTCAGGCACTAGGTGTTTTCATATTTTGATTCCTGGCCTTGCTTGACACATTACTGGCTGATCATTGTTCAGTGGTTATTTTTATAGGTCTCTCCCCCTGAGCTCTGCATGTAAATAGTGTTGTGCCCAAAGTGAAACTTGATCCTTCCTCTTTGCCTTTGCTGGCCTAGTGCTCACCACAGCACATCTCCTCACAGTTTATACGTGTATTTGTGTTCCCAGCCGAACACAAGTATCTCGAGGTGTCCCAGCTCATGTCACTCATGTCATCTGTAGGCACGTTTGTTACAGTAGCTGACTTGGGAGAGAACTTAATAATAATGTATTGGTTCCTAGGAACACGTCTGCCCCCTTAGTGCACAGGTAAGTACTGTCCAGCATAGAAGTTCAGGTGGAGCAACTTGCCTTTGTGAGGCAGCCAGGCACGGAGGAGAATGGAGCTCTGGGGCCAGCTCCATTGTTTCAGTTTGTTCGTTAATCATTCTCTTTCATTTCTTCCTTCTTTTCTTTCTTTCTTCCTTTCCTCCATCCTCCCTCCCTTCCCTCTCTTTTCCATAGATTCTTCATCTGTAAAAAGGAGAGAAAACAAACGTTTGCAAACATTTTCAACAAGGGGCTCAGAAAATGATGGCTGCTAATAGTCTCATCTTCCTTACTCAGTTCTGTGGTTTGGTTAACACAGGTTTTGAAGTGAAAGATCATGCTCAGAAGCAAGACACCACAAGCAGCCTGCCAGCCCCTCCTCAGATGCCTCTGCCGGAGATCCCTCAGCCCTGGCTGGTGAGTTGAAGCCCCACCACCTCTGCTAGCTTTGGGGTCCTGATGAGGCCGAGGCGTGCGCGTAGGACGGATGCCTCACTGTGCTCTAGGGAATGTTTTGAGTCGTTTCTAGGGCCGGGAAGCAGCTGATGATAGCTAATTGGTAGACCCTGGGTATAGCTTTCCCTTAGGAAGCTGGTGTTTCTTTTCAAATTGTTGGAGCTACAGACCCCATAGAAATCTATTCTTAAGTCATATTTTGGAAAAAAAAAAAATCAGAGGTTTAGCAGGCAAAACAATGTTGGTAGAGCCCGACAATTTAGTCCTGTTGCTGAGCTAACTCGGAATTTGAATACCTTATTCTGAAACTTTAATATTCATTGTGATGCTTCTTCTGGGGTTAAATACCTGTTGTTGTTTTTTTTTTTTTCTAAGAGAGAAATATGTACATATTCCAGGAATGTGTATTTTATTTGATTTTATCCATTCAAATGCAAAATTTTGGTCACTTTGTTTGATTTGGAGATACTTATACAATTTTTCATTACCCTTCAGCTTTTTCTGGATTTATTGTTTTCCAACTTGTTTACTCAGGGACAAAAATCAGTTCCTTAGCAATTCTCTGTGTTTGCTTTTGGTGTGAATCATCTAATTATCTCTCTGCCAGGGTATGAATGGTGGGGAGGCAGGACCACGTGTATCTCTCTGCCTGTGTCCAACATGACACTAATTATTGTAGCAGGGGACAGGAAGACATTAGTACTTACCAACAAACATATCACAGATCATGCTGGTTATTTTTTTCATTTATAATTTAATCCTCACGAAGAACTTGTAAAATACTACTTATCATGTGAAGTGTGTATATACCCATTTTCCAGATAAGGAAATTGAGGCTTAGTGAAGATATGTGGTTTGCTCAAGATCATAGAAGTGGGAAAGGCAGAGTGTGACTTGCAGATGGGGGAGGCTGTGAGGGCTGAAGTCTGTTCACTCAACCAAAGCCTGGGGAGTCTGAGGGGTAGTGCAAATTCAGAGCAAGGCTTCTACTCTCTTTCCTGCTCTGCCTCTCACTTGTGGGACTTGGGGGGTCAGTGTACTTCTTGGTGTCTCAAGATTATCGTGAAGATTAAAAGAGTGAATATACAGGGTGGACATAAAGTCTGTGTGCAATTTAAAATAGTTCAGCAAAGTAAATTGCACACAGACTTTATGTTCACCCTATATCTCAAATGCTTAGGACACATGCTATGTGCTTAAAATTGAAGTCACACCAAGCCATTGCTACTTAGAGCAGCTCTTCTCAGACTTTGATGTCCAGGCGAGTCACTCAGGTATCTTGTTAGAGTGGTTCACTAGGTCTGGACAGGGCCTTTGATGCATTTCTAACAAGATTATTGTAGAAAATATGGAAAAAACCCTAAAGAAGTAGGTAAAAAGTCCTCTATGTTTCCTTCTTCCCAGGAAAGCCGGGATTCCCATTTGGCATCTTGGCTTCTGGTCTGTTTTCTACCTGTGGGTCCAGTGCAGGGGCCACACCTTCCAGGGGCTGCTGAGCTCACCTGGATAGTTCTAATTGAGACGAGGTCTAAGTGTAAAATGCACACTGGATTTGGAAGACAATATGAGAAAAAAGATGTAAAATACTCATTAATAATTATGTTGATAAGACGTTGAATTATATTTTGGATATAGTGAATTAAAGATACATTAATAAAATCATTTTAGTTAATTTATGTAGCTACTAGAAAAATTTAAGTTACATATGTGGCTCATATCTGTGCCTTGCATTATAAATATTTCTGTTCTATACATTTAATCTTCACAGTCGAGAGCATATTGAATATATAAATTTCATATTTTTTAAAAAATGAGGCATTCTTTTTGTCGGCCCATGGAACATTCTCCAAAATAGGTCCTATCCTAGGATACAAATCAAACCTCAACAGAATCAAAAGAATTGAAATTATACCTTGCATCTTCTCAGACCACCAGGCAATAAAGGTGGAACTCAGCTCCAACAAAAACTGTCATCCCTGCACAAAGGCATGGAAATTAAACAACCTTATGCTGACATAAGGGTCAGCCTTGACCGGACATATTTGTCAAGGAAGAGATTAAAAAGGAAATTATTAACTTCCTTGAGCATAACAACAATGAAGAAACAAGCTACCAAAACCTATGGGACACTGCAAAAGCAGTCCTAAGAGGGAAACTTATTGCATCAGATGCCTACATCCAAAAAATAGAAAGAGAGCACATCCACAAACTAAGGAAGAGCAATCCAATTCCAAACCGTGCAGAAGAAAAGAAATAACCAAAATTAAATCAGAAATAGATGAAATTGAAAATAAAAGTCAGTTCTTTGAAAAGATAAAATTGATAAACCATTGGCCAGATTAATCAGAAATAGAAAAGTAAAATCTTTAATAACCTCAATCAAAAATGAAAAGGGGGCGATAACAACTGATACCACAGAGATACAAGAGATTATTTCTGACTACTACCAAAAGCTGTGTGCAGAAATTTGATATTGTGGAGGAAATGGACCAATACCTAGAATCACACCATCTTCCTAGACTTAACTAGGAAGAAATAGATCTCTTGAACAGGCTAATATTAAGCACTGATATTACGGAAATGATAAAAACACCTTCCAACAATGAAAGCCCAGGACCAGATGGATTCATATCAGAATTCTATCAAACCTTCAAAGATGAGCTTGCACCTATATTGCAGAACCTATTCCAAAACATTGAGAAGGAAGGAATCTTTTCCAACACATTCTATGAAGCAAACATCACCTTTTAGGAATCATCCTGATTCCTAAACCAGGAAAGGACCCAACTAAAAGGGAGAACTGCAGACCAATTTCACTAATGAATATTGATACAAAAATACTCAACAAAATCTTAGCTAATAGATGGCAGCTACTCAAAAACATTATACATCATGATCAAGTAGGCTTTGTTCAAGGGATGCAAGGCTGATTTAACATATTCAAGTCCATAAATGTAATACGTCAAATAAAAAAAAATCATATCAATAGAAGCAATAACAAAAGACTATATGATCCTCTCAATAGATGCAGAAAAAGCATTTGACAAAATCCAGCATCCTTTTCTAATAAGAACACTTAAGAAAATAGGAATAGGTGGTACAGTTAAGCTAATTGAAGCCATTTATGACAAACCCACAGCTAACATTATACGTAATCCAGTAAAACTGAAAGCTTTTCCACTTAGAACTGGAACCAGAAGAGGTTGTCCACTATCACCACTGTTATTCAACATTGTGCTGGAAAGTTCTAGCCAATGTAATCAGACACAAGAAGAATATAAAGGGCATCCAAATGGGAGCAGAGGAGGTCAAACTCTCCCACTTTGCTGATGATATGATCTTATACTTAGAGAACCCCAGAGACTTAACCACAAAACTCCTGGAAGTGATCAGGAAATATAGTAACCTCTCAGGGTATAAAATCAGTGTCCACAAATCAGTAACTTTTGTGTATGCCAATAATAGCCAAGTTGAGAAGCAAATCAAGGACACTATTCCCTTCACAGTAGCTTCAAAGGAAATGAAGTACTTAGGAATATACCTAACAAAAGAGGTGAAAGATCTTTTCAAAGAGAATTATGAAACCATAAGGAAAGAAATTGCAGAAGACACTAACGGATGGAAGAACTTACTATGCTCAAGGCTGGGAAGAATGAACATTGTCAAAATGTCTATTCTATCCAAAGCAATTTACGGATTCAATGCAATCCCTGTTAAAGTACCAACATCATACTTTGATCAGAAAAACCTCCGTATAGCTAAGGCTATTCTTTTTTGTTGTTGTTGTTGTTGCAGTTTTGGCCAGGGCCGGGTTTGAACCCGCCACGTTCGGTATATGGGGCTGTTGCCCTACCCACTGAGCCACAGGCGCCACCCTAAGGCTATTCTCAGTAACAAAAACAAAGCAGAGGCATTACCCTACCAGACTTCAGGCTATATTATAAGTCCACAGTAAATCAAAATAGCATGGTATTGGCACAAAAATAGAGACATAGACGTATAGGACAGAATAGAAAACCATGAGTTTAAACCAGTCTCTACTTGCCATCTGATTTTTGATAAGCCTAACAAAAGCATACAGTGGGGAAGAGAATCCCTATTCAACAAATGGTGCTGGGAGAACTGGATAAACACATGCAGAAGACTGAAACTCGACCCACACCTTTCACCACTTATAAATACTGACTCAAGATGGATAGAAGACTTAAATCTAAGACACAAAACAATACAAATCTTGGAAGAAATTGTGGGGAAAACTCTTGATGATGTCAAGACTGGGGAAAAATTTTATGAAAAAGACTACAGCGGCCATTGTGACAACGAAAATTAACAAATGGGACTTAAGCTGAAAAGCTTCTGCACAACTAAGGACACAATAAGTAAAGCAAAACGACAGCCTTCAGAATGGGAAAAGATATTTGCAAGGTATGAATCTGACAAAGGGTTGATAACCAGAATCAACAGAGAACTCAAATTAATCAACAAAAAAGAGTAAATAATCCCATCTACCACTGGACAAGAAATATGAACAGAACCTTCTCTGATGAAGACAGATGAATGACTAACAAACATTTGGAAAAATGCTCATCTTCCCTTATCAAATCAAAACCTCCTTGAGGTATCACCTGTTTTCACTGAAAATAGCCCACATCCCAAAGTCTCAAAGCTGCAGATGCCGGCATGGATGTAGACAGAAGGGAACACTTTTACACTGCTGGTGGGACTACAACCTAATATAACCTTTTTGGAAGGAAGCATGGAGAAACCTCAAAGAACTCAAATTAGACCTCCCATTTGATCCTGCAATCCCATTACTGGGCATCTATCCAGAAGAAAAATAATTATTTTATCATAAGGACATTTGCACTAGACTGTTTATTGCAGCTCAATTTACAGTTGCCAAAATGTAGAGACAGCCTAAATGCCCACCAACCCATGGTATATGTATACCATGGAATACTCTTCAGCCATTAAAAAGATAAACACTGTACATCTTTTGTTTTAACCTGGATGGAGTTGGAACACATTCTTCTTCTTTTTATTATTAAGTCAAATACACATAGATCATGAATACATTTATGCATATGTGGGGTACAATGTGTTGATTTTTTTTTAATACAATCTGACATGGTTACATCAAACCAATCAACATAGCTTTCACCTCATTTACTTGATTATTTTGTTAAGACATTTATGTTCTACACTTGACAGATTTGACTTATACCCTTGCAGTATGCTCCATAGGTGTGGTCCCGCCTTTTACCCTCCCTCTTCAAACCTCCATCCCTTCCCACCCCATTTCTCTCCTTCATCCTGGGCTATAGTTGTGTTCTATCTTTCATAACAAAGTGTGAGCCTTTACCTCTTTTATGTTTACATGGAGGGACCTGGAACCTATTTCCTGAGTAAAGTATCTCAAGAATGGAGGAAAAAGTATCCAATGTGCTCAGTACTTCAATGAAACCTATTTATATTGGAATGTATTCTTCTTAGTAAAGCATCTCAAGAATGGAGAAGCAAGGATCCAGTGTACTCAATTCTAATATGAAGGCAGTGGATGAGCTAATACAAGCTGGGGGTGGGGGAAGGAGAGAGCAGGGTAGAGGGGAGGGGGCTGGGGGGGTCACGGTGTATGGCACGCCACTTGGGGGTAGGGCACAATTATACGAGGGACTTTACCTAACAAATGCAATCAGTGTAACCTAATTCTTTGTACCCTTAATGAATCCCAAACAATTACAAAAAATGAAAAAGTTAAAAGAATCTCCAACATATGTATGACATAGTTCTCCTTATCTATAAACTTCTTTTTAATCATTTTCTTTTTTTAACTCTCATAGAAACTTATGGTTTGATTTTTTACTCTTTTCATTGTCTCACTTGCTGTTTTTAGGTATAATAAGAAATTGAGAGTACAGAAGTATATAATTCAACGTATCAGTCCTATTCATTGATATAGTACTTCTCCGAAAGATGAATAACTAGCTGTGAAATCAGTAGTTCATTAATTTCTTGGTCTCCATCTTCTGGTTTATTTTTGTTTTCCTTTCTAAGCTTGTCATGAACCTGTGACTCTCCCATGGTGTGTCTTAATACGCCGTGTCTTATATCATCACATTTCATATTGGTAAAGATGTTTTGAGATTGACGGTTGAGAAGCATTTTCTAGAAGCATCTAGAAATGTTACAGCCCAACCAGGTTCATTGTCTGCTGCTTATGAGGAAGTCGAAACACTGAAACAGCAGGTGTCACAGAGGTGAAAGAGTTGTATTTCACCAGGCGCCAGGCAAGGAGATGGGAGTAATTTCTTCCATCTGTTTCCCTGAGAATTTTGGGACTACGTTTTTTAAGGTGATTGGCAAACAAAGGGTTAAGGAATTGGGTCTGCTGATTAGTGAGTGATGAAGTCAAAGGGTTGGGACACAGAAATTATTTTCTCAGTTGGGAGATTTCAGAGGCAGGGGGTCTCAAGGCTGTTAGATCTGTTCTCACACTATCCACAAATCTAGTTGGTGTCAGTGGGTCCGTCTGGAATGCGGAGTCTGAGAAAGAACTCAAAGACCAGTCCTTAGACTTTCCAATAAGCAATGTTATCTATAGAATCACAAGTCAGGCATTAAGCTAGCAATGTTATCTATGGAGGCACCAGTCGTAGGCTTTAAAATAGCAAGGCTATCTATAGAGGTAGTGGGGGGAGTCACAATCTTGTACCTGTCAGGGGGGAGAGTGCTGTTAAACAGTAACCAGTTACACAGTAAGGAAATTAGGGAACGATGACTGGTTGCCTTCTGGCTGTTCTATACTTCTGTAAAATCAGACCTTGACTACTATTTATACCTTATAGCTCTAAAATATTTGAGTATAGACTATTTCAGAAGAGTCCCATGGACATATGGATTTCAGGGACTCTTCTCTGGTGCTTCTCTGGTCTTGACCAAACTGCATGTCCCAGAGGGAGGGACTGTCCACATGGACGCCAGTTTCAGGTGCAGAGTACTCCCAGTGTTTTCTCCCATTTTCAACCATTGAATCATCTGTCCATTTCTGTGTGTTTTCCTTCAAATACAGGTTCTTGCGCATTAATTCATTATCCTCCTTTTCTCACTTTCTCTTGTCTCCTTGTCTCTTAACCTTTCTTGGCCAAGGGTCTGTCCCTGCCTGTGGCTGCAAACTGGCCAGGTGTGAGGTATATGAGAAGCCCTGCTACTGGTGTCATCAGAACTGGTCAGTCAGAAATGTTGATTAAGGGGCAGATTTTAAAAAGAGGCATACATATGCTGAACTTTAAATGAACAACTTTTGAGTAACAATTTGGCTGATGGGTGATTTTTCCCTCCCAAAGTCTCCTACATAGAGTATCAAGAGCATTTTCCCCAGATATCTAAGCCATGTTGTTACTTGCTGCAAAACTGCTGTGTTTGATGGAGGGCCAACGACTACGTTCTTGGAGTGTGGGGCTACTCACTGCTGATCTCTTCTGCATAATCTATACACATGAGGACACTGAGCTTTTTGTTTGTTTTTTGAGACAGGGTCTAGCTCTGTCACCCTGATTAGTGTGCAGTGATATTATCGTAGCTCACTGAAACCTCTAACTCCTGCAGAGCAGGTGGGACTACAGGTGTGGCCACTATACCCAGCCCATTAAAAATTTTGTTTGTAGAGACAAGATCTTGCTATGTTACCCGTGCTGATCTTCAACTCTTGGCCTCTGGTGATGCTCCCACTTTGGCCTCCCAAAGTGCCGGTATTATAGGCATAAACTGTGGTACCAAGCCTATGATTACATTGTTAATTTACAGTTTTTGTGACATGAGTTTAGATCCCTAGAATTTTATGAATGCTGCTCTATCCTTTTATAGTTGATGTGTCTTTGTTCATATTTTTAAAAACATTTTTAAAAGAGGATTTATTTGACAAACATAGAAACATGACACATGGCCTAGGCCACTTCATACAGTAAAGTGGGCAATAATAATATAAGATCTTTGCAAGCATAAACACTCAGGCATGCTAATGACAGTTACATGGGCATAACAGTCGTGAGCAAACAGACCAGGTTCATAAATAAATAGATCAAAAAGGAAAATGCATAAACACAGATCACTGGGGCTGACAGGTGTGTGTACCCGGCTTCATAACTGCAGCCGTCTGAAATACTGGGACCAACAACCTAAGTCTTCTGACAAGCATGCTCAGAAACCTTGGTGGGTCTCTACTACATGTGAATTCCCTGAGAACTGAGATCTCAAGAAATTTTATCTTTCATAAACGTACACATACAAAAAGAAGATCTCTTAGTTTATTGAAGAAGTTGCAGCATTCTAATGCATATACACAGAACTTACACATAGTCAACATGGTATTAATGCAGTTTCTGGAGTCAGATTTGTAAAAATACGCATAAAGCAAATTAGAACTCTCTCAAAGTCTCTACACGGTTTATACCTCCAGTTTTGGAAATGAGGGGACAATGAAATACACAGACTGGTAAGTTGTGCTGTGTATGACGGGGCAGGAGTCATGCACTGCTGAATAATTTGGCATGGAGATTTCTCCTATGTTTTGGTAGATGTTTTCACTTCTGTGATCTTTGAAGCACTCACTGCACTTGTATTTGGAGAGTGGTTGTGGTCGACAAATTTCATAAGTCTATGCTGTCCATTCAAAAGGCTGGTTACTGCTCGGGTGGTGCAATTAAGCGATTTTCTGCTTTTGCAGCACCAGTAATAATTAATGGTTAAACTTTTATCTTTCATCATGAAGTAGCCTCATATTCTTAACTTACCACAGCCTTTCTGTGCAGGAACAGTTTCACAAATCTCTTCCCATGTGTCATAAGGAATATAGTGAAAAGGAATGCTGTTTGGGTTTCCCAGTCCCAAACCTGTATCATTCAGGGTTGTCCAGAGACATAGAACCAATAGGACACACAGACAGACACACACACACACACACAAAAGAAGGGATTTGTTAGGGGAATTGGCTCGCCTGTTTATGGAGGCTGAGAGGTCCTATGACTGGCTGTCAGCAAGCTGCTGATAGCAATGCTCAGTCTAAAGTCCCAGGTCTTCAAACCAGGAAAGCCAATAATATAACTCCCAGCTCAAGGCTAAAAGCTTTAGGCCCCAGAGGGGCCACTGGTTTAGGTCCTGGAGTCTAAAGGCTGATAAGCTGGAGTCTGATGTCTGCCCTGGGTCTCCCTTCAGTTTGACTGAACCTGTCTAAAGCATCTCAGAGAATCATTAACTTTCTTTGTACTTTCATTTTTTCATTGGTTTGTTTATGTAAGGAGCAAATTAAAGTAAATAATTATAGTAATAAGAATTTAAAGAACAAAGCTGACTCTTAGTAAATATACAGCTTAGCAGGTGGTTCTGTTTGGAAGGCACTTGAAATAGGAAGCTGTTGGCCGTGTATGTTTAGCGTTTCGGGGACGTCAGTCAAGGGAGTTTTATAGAGAGCAGAGAACATGTGTCAATGAGTCAGTTAGGTGGGGTGTGGCTAAGATAGGTCTATGGTATTTTTCTGATAGTTTTTCAGTGAATTCGTTATTCAGCAATTAAGCCAGTCAGTCAGTAAATTAAGTTTGCCTTTGGTGAATAGACTTTTGGCCTGTTGGTCATTTGCTGTTGGCAAATTGACTTTTAGGAGAATTCACTTACAGTGGCATCAAGACGGAATGGGTAGGCAGTGAAGCCAGGCAGAAGGTGTGACCCGAGCAGAGCCAGGTGTGCTGGGAGCCTCGTAAGCAATCCTGCATTGCTGGATAATGGATCTGGGAGAATCTGCGGCGAGGCTGGGGTACTCTGCAGAGAAGTTCAGAGTATGTCATTAAAGCAATGGCAAACCATTTACTGTATGATTTAATTCAGCTAAGTATTATTTCTCATGCCTAGAACCACTACTGGATTTTATTTTCACCTCATTGTGGCATGTATGTTATCATTGTTATTTGTTACAAAGCTGTTAAGGAATAAGACTTTTCTCTTTTAGTGCCTAGTAGTGCTTTATGCAGTTATTAACAATCTCTTGACATTCTATTAATTAATCTAAGTTTTAAGCTTTGGAAGAAGTTCTTTGTTTCTTACACTTTTTTTTTTTTTTTGAGACCTCTGGGTAGAATGCTATGGCATCATAATTCACAGCAACCTCAAACTCCTGGGCTCAAGTGATCGTCTTGCCTCAGCCTCCCAAGTAGCTGGGGCTCTAGGCATCTGCCACAATGCCTGGCTATTTTTTTCTATTTTTAATAGAGATGGGGCTCGTGCTCAGGCTGGTCTCGAACCCCTGAACTGAAGCAACCCACCCGCCTGGGAGTGAGCCTTGTGCTGGCCGTGTTTCTCTTGTGAGTGTTTCTCACATGTCTTGTGTAGAAAACACTGATGACAGCTCAAGGAAGGAAGCACATCAAAGAGTCAGTTTTGCAATGTTGATGATGCTTTTATAGCGGGAGTATTTGCATGTTACTATTTTGCCTTCAGAATAAGTGTGCCGGCAGCCTCAGGTGTCCCATGAGAACTGTGGTGCACACTATATGGCTTAGTGTCTCTTTGGATGTGCCCGGGGCTTTGGGAGTTTAGAGCCTCTCCTGGGTCTTTGCAGTCACAGTGTGGCTGCAGTGTAGTTAACAATTTACTTAGCTCCCTTGCTTTTCAAGGGGGGGCTGGAATAGGCCAAAATGTGCATACTTATTAAAAGATGTTTCTGGAAAGAGTCATGCCTTTCAAAAGATTTTTGTTTTTGTTTCATGCTGAGGGTTGTGCAGCTATCAAACCCATTGTACTTAGTATGCAGCGAGTGCTGAGAGCATTTGAAGAGCCGAGCCTGGCTCCCTGGGAAATGGAGCCCATCTGTGTTGACCTTGGCTGCTGTGCCTGCCGCCCAGCTCGAGAGCGGCCCTTTCACGGAAGGGGTCTAACCCCGACCAGCGCCCTCTTGCTTTATTTTCTCCCTCCTTCTTCAGAAGAGCATTAGGGCTAAACCCAGGAATACCTCAGATCTTTATGACTAAGAAGAAAAAAGAGCAAGGCAGACTTCTTTTGCAGAGCAAGGGATTCTGGACATGTTTTTATTCAGTAACTTAAACAACTTGGGCTTATGTCATGTTTTAAGGGGTAGAGCACAACTTAATGCTTTGATATTTTAAAGCCAGAGCTTACTCAGAGTGACATCGTTCTACGTCAGCAGGTGACATTGAAGTTTTCTCTTATTGTAGTATAATATGCATCACATCAAATTTACCATTTTAACCATTTTAAGCGTACAGTTCAGGGGCATTAAGTACATTCATATTGTTGTGGCACTATCACTGCCATCCATTTCCATAACTTTTCATCTTCTGAAACCCTGTCCCCATTAAACACCGACTCCCCATCCCCTGTCCCCCACCGTTAGCACCGCCCACTCTATCTCTGTCTCTGAACCAGTGATATTGGAGATCAGCCCTTGCTCCCATGTCTACTGATTACCTTTCATCCTTTTGAAAGTGCTTTCACAGCAGCCTTGTGATCTCACTTTGACAGATGAAATGATGAGGCTCTTGAGATTATGTGACAAAAGTAGATATTTTACCATTTGCAGAATTGAGGCTAAAGCCCATGATTCAAAACAAAAACGTTTATTTCCCCATGGAATAGGATATGGTCCTTTTGGCGGATATGAACCATCTTGCCCCCCTTTCTTCCCTTGTCTTTCAAGAATCTCAGAGTTTTGCTCATGTTAAATCCCAGTGGCATCTTTATCTTACGTTCAGTCTGTGGTGGGATTCCAGATTCATATTCTGTTTACGCTCCCGATGAACTGTTTTGCCTTCCATCTGGATGCCTACCTGCTGACAGAAAGGGATGGGGAGATGACCTGACCCCCATGTTATCTTTCTTTGTCATGCATGAATAAAATGAGAAAAAACTTATGAAAATATGTGTGACTATTTTCCCAGTGTTTACTCAAGTGCTGTGTGGAGTGCAAATTAAACAGTGATCAGTGATTTTGTATAAAGTCTTTTACTTTGCCAAGAACAGTAAGTACAGAATTCTTGGTATTAGGATTGAAACCATTTTAACAGTTTAAACTATAAAATGTTATTATCCATTGAGAATGACTTTAATCCAATCCTCTGTCTCCTTCAGCAGCACGCGGTACCTCCCTAAAGAGTAAACCGTGGGCCTGGAGTTTCAGGTCCTGGTGTGAATGTGGCACGGTGCTGCTGAAGGGCTTATGTTAGCTCGAAAAGGGTTCTGCCAATATGCAATGGAATTAAAACTTAGACACTGATTTTCTCATTTCAGAGGATATCATTTTTGACTCTTAATGTTTTAATCACTGTAATCAGAAAAATGGGGTCTGTATGCATCACTGTATATATAGAATGAAAGTCAGAAAGTGAGTGCAAATTCTAAGCTCACATTTTTCTCGGCTCAGACCAGGTGTCATAATTTATTGGCATTTCTCATGGAAAGGACTGAGCAATAAATCAGGGTAGGAGGAGAAAAGCCAGTGGCGGCAGCAGGGAGGCGAGAGGCCATGGGTGAGGAGCACCAGCAGATGCAGGGTGCTAGTATCGATGTCAGGGCGTGGGAAGGCCAGGTTTTAATCAAGAAGTGGATCTAGTTGTGCCATGTGATATAGAAAGACTGGGCCCATGCAGTCTTGGTGGTTGGTCAGTTCCTTCTGTCCATCCTGTCTGCTCAGCCACCTGGTATGTGTCAGGTGCTGCGGGAAGCATTGGTGACCCAGGCACAGCCTCTACTGTTCCACATGTTCCCACTCAGCCGGCAGTACCCACTTGGACTGACTCAGCAGGCAGTACCCACTTGGACTGACTCAGCAGGCAGTACCCACTTACACTACTGACTCAGCCGGCAGTACCCACTTGGAATGACTTAGCAGGCAGTACCCACTTGGAATGACTCAGTTGTCAGTACCCACTTGGACTGACTCAGCAGGCAGTACCCACTTGGACCGACTCAGCCAGCAGTACCCACTTACACTGACTCAGCCAGCAGTACCCACTTGGACTGACTCAGCCGTCAGTACCCACTTGCACTGACTCAGCGGCGGTACCCACTTGGACTGACTTAGCAGGCAGTACCCACTTGGAATGACTCAGTTGGCAGTACCCACTTGGACTGACTCAGCCGTCAGTACCCACTTGGACTGACTCAGCAGGCAGTACCCACTTGGACTGACTCAATTGGCAGTACCCACTTGGAATGACGCCTGCTTCTCCACTGACTGGGTGGCATATGGCTGATCCTGGGTCTGGCCTTTAATCTCTGGAGCCCCAGGTTTCTCATTTGTGAAATCACAATCGAAATACTGACATCTCAGTGTTATTTCCTGAGAGAAAATATATATAAAATATCCCAGAACGACATCTGGCACATAGTAGGCAAATAGCAAATCAGGCTGATTACTCTTAATCTGAAAATCCAAAATGCTCTAACAAGGATTTCCTTAGAGTGTCAGGTTGGCACTCAGAAATTTTCATATTTTGGAGCAGTTTGGATTTAGGATTTTTGGATTTGGGATGCCCACCTGGTAAGTTTATAAGGCAAATATTTCAAAATCCAAAAAAATCCTAACTCTGAAATACTTCTGGTCCTAATCATTTTGGAGAAGGAATATTCAATC
This sequence comes from Nycticebus coucang, assembly GCF_027406575.1. Classification (NCBI taxonomy): domain Eukaryota; kingdom Metazoa; phylum Chordata; class Mammalia; order Primates; family Lorisidae; genus Nycticebus; species Nycticebus coucang. The sequence goes on from NC_069796.1 coordinate 86,176,565, forward strand.
TGTAGTATTAATGGTAATAATGATTACTGTATTTATACCACACAGTTACATGAACATAGTAAATTATTATTATTGTTGCTGTTATTATTATAGAAAAAGAATTCTCTGTGTGGCTTTTCCTTAAAGTAGCAAAGGTAAATACTTATGGGTTTTCTCCCCTTAAAAGATGAGAATTAAAATTGTAGCCAGTATTGTAAGTCAGCCAAGCTTATAAATCATGTTGCTGTGCTATTGTAAGTGCTGCTTTTCTCTGAGGGACACAGAGGAAGACCGTAAAGGACACGTTTACAGACCTTAAGGTGGGTTAAGCAGTGCTGCTGTCAAAAAGGTACATTTGAAGGACCTGCTTTGACCAGAGAGTCTCACATTGTTTATCGTCTGGAGAAGACTCAAAGTCATCTCTCCCTAATATTTTGAAAGAGGTCAAGTTGGCTTTATCACCTCTTGGCCTGTAATTATAGTTGAGGCTCAGTCTTGCTTTGTCACCCAGGCCACAGTGCAATGGAACCATCATAGCTCCCTGTAAACTTGAACTGGGCTCAAGTGATCCTCCTACTCAACCTACTGAATAGCTGGGACTCCCTGCGCACAACACCATGGCTGGGCAAGTTTTTAAATTTTTTGTAGAGATAGGGGGTTGTTATGTTGCCCAGGCTGGTCTCAAACTTCTGGCCCCTCTTGCCTAGACTTCCCAATGTTGCTGGAATTACAGGCATGGGCCGCTGTGCCTGGCTGGACCTATAATTTTATAAGAATACTAGAATCGGACTCTTAGAGTTGGCGTGGGCACTGGAGATCGTTATGACGCAGCACCATCATTTACAGGTGAGGAAACGGGAGTCAGAGTTCCAGGAAGGTTGCGCAGACCCAGGAACCACTCTGGACCTAGACGTGATAGTGCTCGGGCTGTCATCTGTCCCCTTCTTTTCCTTCCCTCCCTCCCTCCTTCTCTCCATCCATCCCTGTCTCCCTCCCTCCTTTCCTCTCCTCCCTCTTGCTCTCCCTTCATTCCACTTCTTTCCCTTCCTCTTCTCATTTTACACTCTTGTTTCCTACCTGTCTTCTGGTTTCCTGTGATCTCTTCCGGAAACCTGTCTTCCCTGAGAATTCAGTGATTTCTTTCCTATCAGAAAGGATCTGAAAACACAGAGTTCCTCTTTTCAGATGCTCCTGTTTGACCTTTAACCAGCCGTGTGTGTCTGAAGCTCCTGGGCAGATTTCAGGGATAAATAGTATAGACAGTAGAGTGTTTCTAGTAGTAGTATCTTTTGAAGGGTATTTTTTTCTTTTTTGTGACTTTAAAAGTGATAAATACTATGCAGAAAATCCAAGCTATACAGGTATGTATAAAAAAAGGAGGTCCCTGTTACTGACATTTTTGGTGAATGACCTCTATGTGTTTGGGTAAATTTACCCAGATTGTATATAAAAGAATCATAGTACACCTGTCTTCTTTTATTCAACAGTATCTAATAGAGATTTTTTAAGTAAATGACTATACACATTAACTCTTCTCGTAAATCTCTGTGGATGTAACAAATATCTAAGCATTGCTCCCCTGATGAACATTTAGATTGTTTTTAGATTTTGCTGAGTATAAGTTTTTATTATTCCCATATATTTTTTTCCTCATGTGCCAAATTGACCTTTTTTGGCCTATATTTCTAAAAGTGGAATTGTTGCATCTAAGGGCATATCCCTCAAAAGGTTGTGCCAAAAGTGCACCCCTTGATGGAGTTTGTATTTGTCCAGAAATCCCATTCCTTAAGAGATGAAGCTCTTTGACTTTCACACCTTTGCATTACACGCAGCCAGCAGGAAGGGAGTCTGAGTTGTACCATTTAACAAACATTTGTTCCACTCAACTATTTGTAATGCTTTCCCAGGACATGAATAATTTGACTGTTTTACCATATTAAAAGGAAGTTGGAACACCATGCATTTCATGCATAAAAGAAACTCAGTGAATCAAATGACTCTTTTCCAAAAGCAACAAGCAGAGATTTTAACCTGGGTGTGGACTGTTTTAACCTGGGTGTGGACTGCTGTACAGTCCTTTCCTGCTGCTGAGCCTGGTGGATCAGGTTCCACTTTAAGAACTGCTTCTTTAGGAAGATATGAATGACCTGGTTGTAGTCCAGCATAAGACTACAGAATGGCTGTCTAGGAAATCAGTGTAGGCAGGTGTGCAGAGAAATTGGAGGTATTTAGCCCTGGGAACAGGACGGGGGTGGAAGGGAGAGAGCTGTCGTCAGCACTCAGAGGCAGATTGTGCAGGTGATCTTGACTGAGCTCTGTTCTTCTGGTGAGAGGAGAGAATAGGTTGGATGTGCTGTGGGTGATTAGTCTTCCACAAAGGACTTCATGGGACTTTCATCAGAACGTTCTACTTGAAATCTTAACTTGGTAGACATTCAGACTGGAGCCTCTGCCTTGTTCTTCTGTTCACTGTGACACGCCTCTTCCCAGTTTGTTTTCAGAATATAGTGTGAAATGGCTGCTCGCTATTAATAGATTAAAGGAAAGAGAATGTGAATATAAAAAATGACTTTAGCAGGCAGGCCGGGTGTTTGGAAATCCCCGGCTCTCTCATTTGCTGATATCTGATTTTGAGAAGGTTGTTTTAGATTCTGAGCCTCAGTTTCCATGTCTGTAAAATATAAGATGATCTATGATGTGTACCCTGATGGATTCCTGCATGGATTGATTGATAGCCCTGTGGCAGCATGGAAGTGTCTTGTACACTGCCAGGCACACAACAGGAGCTTGTGAAGGCTGGCTTACCTTTCTTTTGTCAACTTCTTTTGGCAGATAACCAGGGAAAACGTGGCCAGCAAATCCTACAGGTGTTCATGGGAAGGAGAGGTTGGTGTGGATTAGAGCCATCAGGAACGTCTGAGATAAGAAGGGAACTTGAGCTGAACCTGGAAGGCCAGGTGGAATCTGGCTGGCTCTGAGGGGTGGAGCCAGCCCCCGGCCCTTTCATAGTCCAAGGTTCTGGCTTCACCACCAGAGCGCCATAGTCTCTGAATTTGTCAAGAAATTGTGACATGATTGGTCTCAATAAGGAGCAGATTCCTTCTCCAGAGAATCATTTCCACTTTATTTCAGAGAGTGGCTTCTAGGTGATGGGTGATTTGCCTTTTAAAAAAGTTTTCTGGCATATGTTAGGAATATGGTGACAAGATGGACAAGCCTCATTTGTTAGTGCAGGCGCTGTGAACTAGCGCTTTCTCTGCAAGGACACGAGGCAGCTCTGAACTGTTCTGGGTTGCAGGAGCTCGTGGCCTGGGATGGGGGTGGCTATGGAGGAAAGATAAGACTCCTGTCTCATCTGGGAGTATCAGTGCAGGTGAGTGTTGTGGGGACAAAGAGGAGCTCAGTAGCCCTCTTGGACCCGGCAAAGGGGTCAGACAGCTTTGTGAGTCAGCCTGATCCTGCGTGGGTTTGTGGTGGCAGGAGGTGGTGTCTGGGACATTCTGGTGAGACTACTGCTTGATGGCTGAGCCCCACAAGTTGGCAGGGACTGGGTGGACACATCAGGAACTGGCCTTCCAAACCTCTGTGAAGAATGTGAGTCTTTTTTGTCATAGGTTCACACCTATTAACTGGAAATACAGAATTTCCTGTAGTGATCATGCTAATTTCTGCATTGTTTTTCCTTTTTTCCCTCAGCCTCCTGACAGTGGGCCTCCACCATTACCAACATCCTCTCTCCCGGAAGGTTATTATGAGGAAGCTGTGCCCCTGAGCCCTGGAAAAGCTCCGGAGTATATCACGTCAAGTGAGTGCTGGGCTCCATGTGGCTGAGCTGGTCCCTTGCTTTGCCTGGCCCCTTTCTGGATGTGGAAGGGAATGGGGCCTGATACAGCACTGATCAGCCTGTGAGCCCAAAGAGGTGGTCAGTAACACAAGGGCAGAAAGAGGCTGGAGAGCCTCCAGGGGTCTTTGTTCTGATGGCTGTCTTCCTGATGATCCAAAGGTCACGATACCTTGCTGCTGTGGGCACGGGCCTCAGCAAATGAAACCCGTTCCCTTTGGCAGAGGAGGGGCGATATTCTGTGGTATGTCTCTGTGGGTGCCACAGCCCTGCCCCTCACCCTTCGAGCAGAGCATGTCCCCTCTTGCTGTGTCTAATCTGCTGAACTATCAGAGCGGTTTCTACCAGACTGACTGTCGGAGTGAAAATAATTAGGTGCAAAACAACAGGCATCTTGGTCATAGACTTTTGTTTCTTTTTTTCAATTTTTGGACAGGTTTTACCAGAATTTTTTCCTTTTTCTTCTCCCCACTTCCACTTCCCTTCCCAAGGCAGGGTCTCACTCTGTCCCCCAGGCTGGAGTGCAGTGGTGTGATCATAGCTCACTGCAGCCTCACACTCCTGGGCTCGAGTGATCCTCCTGCCTCAGCCTCTTGAGTAGCTGACTACAAGCACTTGCCACTATGACCAGATTAATTAAAAATGATTTTCATATACAAACTTAAAGAATTTTTTTTTTTTTTTTTTTTTAGAGATAGGGTCTCATTGTGCTGCCTGGGCTCAAGTGATCCTCTGCCTTGGCCTCCCAATGTGTTAGGACTATAGGCGTGAGCCTGCATTCAGCCTACCAGAAAATTTTCACCTATGTTGTATTTCTCGTGGCTCCAGTTCGTTGCTTGCTGGTAGCCCCAGTAGCATCTCTTTGTTACTGTCCAGATTTCAAGTTCAGATAAAGGATGACATGGAGATGTTGAGACCCTCTCGAGGACGATCTCTGGAATTTATTTTTCAGTTATTGGCTTTATTTCTCCTGTCACTATGTGTCAGGCACTATGCTGCTGTCTCACAAAGATGATTAAGTAAAACATCAGAGTGTATGTCAACTTCAGGAGTCCAGCTTGCTTTTGTTTACAAAAGGTGGACAAGTGGAAAGGGAACAGTGCTTGCTAATTTTAATAAAGAGGCCCACCGTCCACTGACTTCCTGCCACAGTCTCCAGCGTCATCTGCTCTCTCAGAGAAATTGTCTCCTTTATCCCGGAGTTGTTTTCCTGTTACCTGAAATCTTGGCGTAGAGACTTTGCGTTTTTGGTTCTTTCTCTTCCATGGATTGATTGCCATGAACAACAAGCATAGTTGTTCCAGCAAAGAAAAGTCTAAATCGATTGTAGAGGAGATTGTGGTAGATTTTTCCATTGGCACGTTTGTCTGAGTGTGAAGAAGGACTGGACAGACTCTGTACCCTGGAGGATGAGGGCCTTTTCTAGCTTACTCTTGCCTGTTTCTTCAGCTTCTGGGACATTCCTGGCACAGACTGAACCCACTGTCAGTAGGTAGTTGCATTCTGTATGAGCAAAGGGGCAGTTCCGCAAAGGGGGCTATAAATTTTAAACATTGAAAACTATTTAGGAAAAATATATTTACATAATTTGTAAGTGTCAGCTAGGCAGATAGAAGATTAATAGAAAAGAACAAAATTAAATGTCTTGATATAAAAACTTCATTGGGTTCCTTTCTTTTTCTTCTTTTTTTTTTTTTTTTGAGATAGAGTCTCACTATGTTCACCCCGGGTAGAGTGCTGTGACATCACAGCTCATAGCAACCTCCAACTCTTGGGCTTAAGCAATTCTCTTGCCTCAGCCTCCCAAGTAGCTGGGACCACAGGCACGTGCGGGTTCCTTTCTTTTTAATGGCAATGGGTAAAGTAAAGACAAATATGTGTTTTTTTTGTTAAGGGTATTTCCTAGCATTTGGAGCTTTGGTCTCTGGCCTTCCTCCTCTTTTTTCCCCCTCCTTCTCCTAATGTACTTTCCAGGCTCAAAACTTAGAGTGATTTCATTTGACTTTGGGGGGGCCACCAGTAGTTTTCATTCTGAAAAATTCTACATGGCCGATGTGTTGTGCCCTCTTGAGTGGTGCCACTGGTTCTAGAAGAAAGAGGGACAGGAGAACTGGTGCCTGGGAGGCATGGAGTCCGAAACACAGCAACTGTGGCTTCTCTGATCAAATGTCTGCTGAGCTCTCAGGTAATGGCTCGAGGACATAGTCACCCCTCCATTGAGGGACAGCAGCAATGAGTGGACTTGTCAGCTCAGTGCAGGGTTTCACTAGCTTCAGTTAGAGATGAATTTTGCACAGTTTTGTGGAGCCTGTCAGTTACAGTATCTTCAGAGAGGCAGACTCTCTGTGAGTGTCATGGAGTGGAGGGTTTGTTGAAGGAATGAGGCCATATGTGGTTGTGGATCCAGTGAAGAAGCCTGGAGAGAATGGTAGATGGGGACTGGAGAGAGGAGGACAAAAAGGAGTCCCTGCTGCACAGGTGACCAGCAGGAGCAGCTGGAACCTGCATCTCAGAGCTGTGCATCTGCCTGGCCCAGGACTCAGAGAGTTCAAGGGAAGAGGCCTGTGGGAGCTTGTGCCAGCAAGGTGGGCCAGCAGGTGAGCCACAGCCCACGTGACCTGCAGTAGCACCTGCAACCCCACACTGACCTTCGGAGTGTACAGGCTGCTCTTTACTCTCTGCTTTCCATACCACTCCCGAATTTTTCCTGTGATCACCCTAACCCAGAATCATCTAAGGAAGGGAATTTGGGGAGATGTAATTCCAGGCTTGCGAAGTTTGTAGGGTAGAATACCGTCACAGTTTATCTTGTGTCAATTTGGCATCCACGCACACCTCGTTTAACCACACTGAGTTTCCAAATAAAGACAAGAGCAAAATCATGCCTAAGACTAATGTGGTTTAGCTATTGACCATGTGATGAAAAACTCCCCAGCTCCCCAAAGAGGATACAAAGTCCCTTTATCCACCCAATGGGTGACACCCATTCTCTTTTGGAATCTGTAACTTAAGTTCTGAGATACAAGGCTGGCTACTGTCAGCACCTCTTAAGTTAGATGGTAGGGGCGTGGGAGAGGGAACAGGGAGTTAGGATCTACATATACAGATACATCCACTTCCAAGTAAGGACAAGTTCAGTCATTGATATACAGCTGGTCAGTGGTGATATAAAAACTTCCTCTGCTGCCCATCCCATCTTCCTGGCAAACCCCTTGGTTGACCATGGTTCCTTTTTTTTTTTTTTTATGGTTTTCTGTGGCTATTTTTATTTATTTTCTTATTTATTTATTTATTTTTAAATCATAGCTGTGTACATTAATGCAATCATGGGGCACCATACACTGGTCTTATATACCATTTAACTTATTTTCATCGCACTGGTTAACATAGCCTTCCTGGCATTTTCTTAGTATTTTTTTTTTTAGTTGCACATTTAGGTTTGCTTTTATTGGGTGCAAATACCATGCTTTAAATTGACGCTAATGCTTTAAATTATGCGCAACCAACATCAAACCTCCTTTCTTTCTCACCAGTCCTTTAACAAGAGAGCTCTGTGAGGGGTAACTGTCCATTCCTAAATTTTAGTTTCCAGTCTTCCTAATTGCCAATCTCAAAAGTGATCCATTCTTCCTTCCCTAAATACTGTATATGTTTCTTTCTTTCTTTCTTTCTTTTTTTTTTTTATTAAATCATAGCTGTGTACCTTGATATAATCATGGGGCATCATTCACTAGCTTCACAGACCATTTACCAAGTTTCACATATACCCTTGTAAGATGCACTGCTGGTGTAATCCCACCAATCCCCTTCCCTCTACCCACCTTCCCCCTCCCTCGCCTCCCTTTCCTCCTTCCCCCTATTTTTAGGTTGTAACTGGGTTATAGCTTTCATGTGAGAGCCCTAAATTAGTTTCATAGTAGGGCTGAGTACATTGGATACTTTTTCTTCCATTCTTGAGATACTTTACTAAGAAGAATATGTTCCAGCTCCATCCATGTAAACATGAAAGAGGTAAAGTTTCCATCTTTCTTTAAGGCTGCATAATATTCCATGGTGTACATATACCACAATTTGTTAATCTATTCATGGGTTGATGGGCACTTGGGCTTCTTCCATGACTTAGCAATTATGAATTGGGCTGTGGCAAATATTCTGGTGCAGATATCTTTGTTATAATGTGATTTTTGGTCTTCTGGATATATACCTACTAGATGAATTATAGGATTGAATGTCTGGTCTATTTGTGATCCCTAAGTGATCTCCAAACATCTTTCCAAAGGAATATTTTTGTTTGCATTCCCACCAGCAGTGCAGAAGTGTTCCCTTTTCTCCACATCCACGCCAACATATATCGTTCTGGGATTTTGTGATATGGGCTAATTTTACTGGAGTTAGATGACATCTCAAAGTGATTTTGATTTGCATTTCTCTGAAGATTAAGGATGATGAGCATTTTTTCATATGTCTGTAGGCCGTGTGCCTGTCTTCTTCAGAGAAGTTTCTCTTCAAATCCCTTGCCCAGCCTGAGATGGGATCCCTTGTTCTTTTCTTGCTAATACATTCGAGTTCTCTGTGGATTCTGGTTATTAAACATTTGTCGGAGACGTAACCTGCAAATGTCTTCTCCCATTCTGAGGGCTGTCTGCTTGCTTTACTTACTGTGTTCTTGGCTGTGCAGAAGCTTTTGAGTTTGATGAGATCCCGGTAATGTATGTTTGGTGTTCCTTCAATTGCCTGGGGAGTCCTCCTCATATAATAATCTCCCAGGCCGATTTCTTCAAGTGTTTTCCCTGTACTCTCTTCTAGTATTTTTAGTTTCATGTCTTAAGTTTAAATCTTTAATCCAGTGAGAGTCTATCTTAGTTAATGGTGAAAGGTGTGGGTCCAGTTTCAGTCTTCTACAGGTTGCCAGCCAGTTTACCCAGTACCATTTGTTAAATAGGGAATCTTTTCTCCACTGAATGTTTTTAATTGGCTTGTCAAAGATTAAATAACGGTAAGTAGCTGGATTCATCTCTTGATTCTCTATTCTGTTCCATACATCTACCTCTCTGTTTTTGTGCCAGTACCATGCTGTTTTGATCACTATCGATTTATAGTACAGTCTGAGGTCTGGTACCATGATTCCTCCTGCTTTGTTTTTATTTCTGAGTAATGTCTTGGCTATGTGAGTTTTTTTCTGATTCCATATAAAGCAAAGTATTATTTTTTCGAGGTCCTTAAAGTATGACAGTGGTGCTTTAATAGGGATTGCATTAAAATTATATATTGCTTTAGGTAATATGGACATTTTAACAATGTTGATTCTTCCCAGCCATGAGCATGGTATGTTTTTCCATTTGTTAACATCTTCAGCTATTTCTTTTCTCAGAGTTTCATAGTTCTCTTTATAAAATCTTTCATATTATTTGTTAGGTCAACTCCCAGATATTTCATCTTCTTTGGCACTACTGTGAAAGGAATAGAGTCCTTGACTGTTTTTTCAGCTTGGCTATTGTTGGTATATATAAAGGCTACAGATTTATAGGTGTTGATTTCGTAGCCTGAGACATTGCTGTATATTTTGATCACTTCTAAGAGTTTTGTAGTAGAATCCCTGGAGTTTTCCAGATATACAATCATATCATCTGCAAAGAGTGCAAGTTTGATCTCCTCTGACCCCATATGGATACTCTTGATCACCTTTTCTTGCCTGATTGCAATGGCTAAGACTTCCATTACAATGTTAAAAAGCAGTGGAGACAATGGGCAACCTTGCCTGGTTCCCGACCTCAGTGGAAATGATTTCAGTTTTACTCCATTCAACACGATATTGGCTGTGGGTTTGCTGTAGATGGCCTCTATCAGTTTAAGAAATTTGCCTTCTATACCCTTTTTCTTAAGTGTTCTGATCATAAAAGGATGCTGGATATTATCAAAAGCTTTTTCTGCATTGATTGAGAGAATCATATGGTCTTTCTTTTTTATTTTGTTTATGTGATGTATTATATTTATAGATTTACGTATATTGAACCATCCTTGAGACCCTGGGATAAAACCAATGTGGTCATGGTGTATAATTTGTTTGATGTATTGCTGGATTCTGTTTTTTTTTTTTCTTTTTGTACAGACAGAGTCTCACTTTATCGCCCTTGGTAGAGTGCTGTGGCATCACACAGCTCACAGTAATCTCCAACTCCTGGGCTTAGGCCATTCTTTTGTCTAAGCCTCCCAAGTAGCTGGGACCACAGGCCCCTGACACAATGCCCGGCTATTTTTTTTTTTTGTTTCAGTTTGGCCAAGGCCAGGTTTGAACCTGCCACCCTTGGTGTATGGGGCCACAGCCCTATTCACTGAGCCACAGGCACCACCCTATTGCTGGATTGTGTTTGCTAGAATCTTACTGAACATTTTTTCATCTATATTCTTTTTTTTTTTTTTTTTAGAGACAGAGTCTAACCTTATCGCCCTGGGTAGAGTGCCGTAGCATCACACAGCTCACAGCAACCTCCAAATCCTTGGGCTTAGGCAATTCTCTTGCCTCAGCCTCCCAAGTAGCTGGGACTACAGGAGCCCGCCACAACGCCCGGCTATTTTTTTGTTGCAGTTTGACCAGGGCTGGGTTTGAACCCGCCACCCTTGGTATATGGGACCGGTGCCCTACCCACTGAGCCACAGGCGCCACCCCATCTGTATTCTTTAAAGGCATTGGTCTATAATTTTCTTTTCTTGTTGGGCCTTTTCCTGGTTTGGGAATCAGGGTGATATTTGCTTCATTGAATGTGTTGGGAAGTATTCCTTCTTTTTGTATGCTTTGGTAAAGGTTATGTAATATAGGTACCAGTTCCTCATTAAAGGTTTTGTAGAATTCTGATGTAAAGCCGTCTGGTCCCAGACTCTTTTTTTTTTTTGGAAGATTTCTTATAGTTGATGCTATTTCAGTACTTGATACAGGTCTGTTCAACATTTCTAATTCTTTCTGGGTAAGTCTAGGAGGTGACGTGCTTCCAAGTATTGGTCAATTTCTTTCAGATTTTCATATTTCTGAGAATAGAGTTTTTTTGTAATAGTCATTAAGAATTTTTTGAATTTCTGAGGTATCTGTTGTTATTTCACCTTTGTCATTTCTGATTGATATAATTAGGGATTTTAGCTAGCTAAGGATTTATCAATTTTATTAAACTTTTCAAAAAACCAACTTTTTGATTCATTGATCTTTTGAATAATTCTTTTGTTCTCAATTTCATTTAGTTCAGCTCTAATTTTATTTATTTCTTTGCTCCTGCCGGGTTTGGGGATGGAGTGTTCTTCCTTTATTCAGTTGTTTGAGATGTCCCATTAAGTTGTTGACTTCCTCTCTTTAAATTCTCTTAAGGAAGGTTTATAGCACTATAAATTTCCCTCTTAGCACTGCCTTTGCAGTATCCCAGAGGTTCTGATAATTCATATCTTCATTATCATTCTGTTCCAAAACCTTGGTAATTTCCTTCTTAATCTCATCTATGACCTAGCTGTCTTTTAGCATAAGGTTATTTAGTTTCCATGTCTTTGTATGAGTATGCAGATTTCTGCTATTGGTGAGTTCAACTTTTATTCCGTGATGATCTGAGAAAATACTAGGAATAATTTCTATTTTTTTAAATTTGCTGAGGTTAGACTGTAGATATCTATTAAATTTAATTGTCGTATGGTGAAGTTTAAGTCTAGAATTTCTTTGCTTAGTTTCTTCTTGGAGGATCTGTCCAACACTGCCAAAGGGGTGTTAAAATCTCTGACTATTATGGTGCTGGAAGATATCAAATTGTTCATGTCTGTTAGGGCCTTGCTTATAAATTGAGGAGCATTTTGGTTGGGTGCATAAATGTTAATAATTAATACCTCATCATGTTGAGTGTTTCCCTTAACAAACATGAAGTGACCATCTTGTCTTTCCTTACCTTTGTTGGTTTGAAGCCTAATGTATCTGCAAATAAAATTGCAACCCTTGCTTTTTTCTGTTTTCCATTTGCCTGAATTATAGTTGTCCATCCCTTCACCCTGGGTCTATATTTATCCTTTAAGGATGAGATTCTTGTATGCAGCAGATATCTGGCTTGAGGTTTTGTATCCAGTCAGCCAACCTGTGCCTCTTTAGTGGACAATTTAAACCATTCATGTTTATTAAGAATATTGATAAGCCTGGTGGTATTTTGGGTGTCAAGTTTTTCGAAAGACCAATGGACATTTTTAATCCTTCTGTCACTGTGGAAGTTGGGTTTTGATCAATAGTTTCTGAGTGAGTTTACTTTGGTGGTAAAGCATTGTGGTGGTCATTATGGAGGATGGGCCTGAGAGTATCCTGAAGAGCTGGTTTAGTTATGGCAAATTTCCTCAACGTGTGAATGTTATTAAAGTATTTGACTTCTCAATCATAAACGAAACTCAGTTTAGCTGGATACAGGATCCTGGGCTGAAAGTTGTTTTGTTTTAGGAGATTGAAGGTTGATGACCATCCTCTTCTGGCTGAAAAGTTTCAGCAGAGAGATCTGCAGTCATTCTAATTTTCTTCCCATTGTAGGTTATGATTTTCTTACACCTAGCTGCTTGCAGGATTTTCTCTTTTGTAGTAACTTTCGCAAAGTTAATTACAGTGTGTCTAAGGGATGCTTTATTTGGATTGAGTCATGCTAGGGTTCTGAAACTGTCTGCTATCTGACTTTTAGGATCTCTTATCATGTTTGGAAAGTTTTCCCCTAAAATCTCTTGGAGTAGAGTATCTGTGCCTTTCAGATCATTCTCATCACCTCCAGGAATTCCAATAAGGCGAATGTTTGCTTTTTGGGGTGGTTCCACAACTCTATCAGGGAATTATCTGTCTTTGCTCTCCATTTCTTTGGGAGCATTCAAAAGCTTTGTCTTCAATGTCAAAGATCCTTTCTTCTGCATGCTCCATCTACTGTATTTCTCAGGTCTTTGAGGGATGCAAATTCTTGCTTCAGTTTGTCTAAATTTTTGGTGATTTTGTCTTTGAATTCATTGAATTCTTGAGCCAGCTTTTGAATTGCTCCTTGAACTTCTAATTCCAATTTTACCTCAATTCTGTTAATCTTATTTGCTATCCAAATTCTGAATTAAATTTCTGACATCTCAGCCATTGTTTATGATTAGGCTCTTCTGTTGCATCTCCTTTGTCGTACCTTGGAGGAGTTGATCTACTCTGGTTATTCATGTTGCCCAAGTTTTTCCACTGATTCCGCCCCATAGTTATTTTTCACCATTTGTTTAGAGAGGCTTGTAAGGTGGAGTTAAATGAGGGCTCCTGGAGGTGTAATTAATCAGCCTTTTACCAGTGTTCTGGGACTGGTGACTGTGGCTCTTCCCCTATGGCTTTACCAAGGTCCCATTCAGTACTACAGCCTGAGACTGTGGGGCCCCACCTGGTATGATGGAGCTAGGCAGGTCTGTCTTGTATTTAGCTAGACTCTGACCAATCATAGTGGATCAGTGACTTTGGGTTGAAATTTCAGCTGTGGAGAAATACAAGACACCTTGCCCCCCACTGGCAATAACTAGGAGAGGAGAATCAGATCCTCCCTCTAGAACACAACCAGTATATAACCTTGGAGAGCCCCGAGTGATCGTCCCAGATCAAGAGTTCCAAACCAGTTGTCCTGGTGAGCACAAACACAGATCAAGTGGGAGAGTTCAAAAGGTCTCCAGCAACTGGACAGCAGGGGTCCACTGGCAGCTCACATGTGACTTGCTCCAGTGGTCCATGGAGTCAGAAAGGCCCACCCAGCAAAAGAATTATTCCAGGGGGGTGCATCACCCTCACCCCCAGTCACTGGTTACCCCACAGGGCTGCAGCCCAGCTCTCTCTAATACTCAGGTACACCAGGGATTTGCACCTAAGTCAAAGAGGAGACAATGCCTTCCTGACCAGTCCGTCTCACTGTGTGACTTGTAGGTAGGACTAGCTCAGACCTGATTCCCTCCAGTGATCATTGGAAACTGGGGAGTGTTCCACCTGCGTCTGTACCCAGCCGGGGGTTACTGTAGAGGAGTATGGTTCTGTCCCTCAGAGACCACGCCTCTGCCTTGGCCACACTCCACTCTGGAACCTCTGAAGGTCAGGTCAGGTTCCCTCCACGTTCCACAGAATTGGGGAAGTGTCTTTCTGAAATTTGAACCCAGTGGGTGGGACCGTGGAGCCAACACCACTGTCAAGGGTAGTGCTGCCACTGTTGGGGTGTGTGTGGGGTGCCGTGGGTCTGGGGTACTGCTGTGCGCAGGTCTCAGGTGTCAGGTGGGGAGCTGGAGGGTGTTGCCACTGTCCATAGGACATGGGTCGCAGGAGCTGGGTGGGGAGCCAGAGGGCAGAGCCACGGGCTGCTGGCCGTGGGTAGCAGAAGCTGGTGGGATGCTGACGGTTGCTGCCGCAGTCCCCAGTGGTCAGTGGTGCAGGTCCCACACTATGCTCTTTCCAACATGGGGCAAGTCTCTCTCCCCTTGTCACTACCCACCTCTATTAAAGTTATAGTTTCAGCACAACTGCCCCACAGCCCATGAGATGCCCTGTCCTAGCAAATATCTGTCAGACACTCCAGATTCTGCAGGGGGTAGTCTTCCAGATCTCCAGGAGAGGGGGGGAGGGGTGGATTGGGAGGTCAGGATGGTAGGGAGAATATTAGTTCAACTTTTGGCCCAGGCAAGAGACTGCCTGGGCTTGCAGCGGTATCTCTCTGTGGGAGGAGTCCTGGCCCTCAGTCGTTCTCTCCCCTTTGGTGAAACAAAAGGTCCTCTATTCACTGCTGCCTCAAGCCACTCTCCTGAGGGGGTGGGGAGGGGAAGGATTCCTGTCTTCTTTGGGATGGGTTTTGTACCTGAAATTTGTTTCCTTGGAGTCCCTGCTTGCCTCAGCAGGGGTGATGGGAACTTATCAATCCTCTCTCTCAGCGCAGCTCCCGATCTTCCACTTTTTTGGATTGGTTCTGGCCATTATTTCTGCCTCTAGATGGGAGCCTCTGCTGAAAGCTGGCTTCAATCAGCTATCTTGCCTCTTGTCCTGATCATGGTTTCTTATTGGGGGGTGACCCACCTTCCTTTTCTGAAAAGTCTGAGCCATGAGCAGGACCTCCTGTAGTGATTAGGTGGTTGTAATTTTTCATCAACGTTAATCAGAGGGGGATGGGAGGACCTTCTAGGTTCCAGATTTTTCTTCTGTCCCTGGTATGTGGGACCCACTTCTTCTTAGGTAGGATCAGTCCTCCCAGCCAGCGCAGTAACTGCTTTCTTTGCCTGTTGGTATTCTGACACAAGGAGCCACCTTGGCCTGGTGGCAGTTTCCACTTATAGCTTAACCATCACTGTATCCTGCTTTAGCCCAGCAGAGTCCAACATTTTAGGGAGGGAATTAAAGATTTTTGTTGATGGATCATCAGGGGCAGTAGTGAGAGGAGCCCTGAGCACTCAGCCTTTGATGCCCAGACTTGTGAATCCTGGCAGTGGCAGAAGCTGGCCCACCAAGTCCAACTGCATTTCTTGGAGATAGTCTAGAGCAGTGCTTCTCGACCTTCCTAATGCCACAACCCTTTAATACAGTTCTTTATGTTGTGCTGACCCCCAACTATAAAATTATTTTTGTTGCTACTTCAATAACTGTGATTTTTGCTACTTTATGAATCGTAATGTAAATATCTGATAATAGGCGACCCCTGTGAAAGGGTTGTTCGACCCCCACAGGTTGAGAACCGCTGGTCTAGAGGATATTACTCACAAGCTGGAACTAGTTGGCTAGCATATAGCTGGATATTCAGAAAACTATTATACCAGCCTGCTGGGTCACCTCCTTCAGGATTGTGAGGAATGTGGCAAGAGCAGTGAATTTCCTGAGCATAAATCCTCCTTGTGCTTCATTTGTTGTGAAATGTGTTCCTTGGTCAGAGGCAGTGCTGTGTGGCATCGTGATGGTGACCAGGGCTTCTGTAAGGCTGTGCTCTGGGCAGGAGCACCGTGGACCCAGAGGGCAGGTTTACTTCTATGATCTCATGATGGAGCAGACTGGTGATGACTATCTGCTGCCAGGTGGTGCACTGATATCCCAAGGAGTGGGGTGAGGGGCCCTGGGCCGGGGCCTGGGAGTCAGGGTCAGTCACTCGTGTTGCAGGTGGGGTGCTCAGAAGTGCCTGGAGGCAGGCGAGTCTTCATGAGCGGAGGTCCATGCTGCTGAGCATGGGACCTGCCACCACAGCCACCTGTGCATGAGCACATCTGGACAAGAGGTCAGGGCATATAGACCCAGTCATGTGCGTGCAGGGGTCGTGTCGTTCACCTGAGTGCTGAGACCCTCTTCTGCTGCAGTTGCTCTTTGCTAAGCTTTCTCCTGGTACAGGGATATTCACATCATGTGCCTGTTTGAGAGGTCTGCTCACAGGTCTTCTGCAGACCAGTTGTTTGCTGTGAGTATTTTAATCATGTTCCTATCAAGTCTTGACTGTCAACCAAACCATTAGGCCATGCTTGTGCATTGATGTTGAGTGATAGGACAGTGTGGCAGGAACAGGGGCCAGGGACTCGGACAGCCTGCGGTCACACAGACTGCTTTGACTTGATGGTCAAGTGCTCCCGGGGGACAGCTTGAGTTCACCTGAACTTGGTGTCCTGTGCAAGGCATCCAGTCTCTGCCAGGGCATCGGCAGCAGAAAGCAGTTTCCTAAAAGCAAAAGTTGTCTTCAGAGGACAAGAGGGGCTGTGCCCCCAGATCTCAAAGGCCTGCCCTGAGTTTCACCGGGACGAGCCTGCCAGAGGCTTTCATTGCCAATTTCCGGAACAGTTAGGGTTTGCTTAGAGAAGCAGGACTACCATGATATGGAATGGAAGTCTTATTCTTGGAATTAGCCCTCGCACAATTCTGAGAGCTGCTGAAGTCTATGGATGGCCGTTGCCTGCATGTCTGGTGGGTCTGGCAATCTGGGAGAAAAGCTGACCTCCAGAGGGGAAGATGAAGGAGAAACTGAAGTCCCTGAGGACAAACTGCAACACATCTGTATCTGACTTCCTCCAACTCCATGACACAGGTGCTTTTGCCTGTGGAGTTCTGTGTGTTCCTGTCCCAGGGCTCCAAGGTGCGAGATGGGGAGCTCCTACAGCAGCTGGGGCTCCAAGTCCAGTTGCTGCTTCACACCAGCTCGGTGGCCCCAGGGAGAAGGCCTGCTGCTTGCTCCTTCCTCCCAGGCCTCACACGCTGTCTGGTGGTGGACCTCACCCAGACCACACAGGGAGGGGAAGCGGAGTTCAGGCCAACTCGCGATGGGTCTTACTGGTTTGCTTCCTTTCAGATCTAGACTTCATTTTTGTTTCCAGCATTCTAGTATCCTGTCTTCTTGTTGTCGTCCCTCTTCCTCCTCCAGGGGTTGGTTGAAATGTCATTTCTGGTTTGATGGGGATGTGCTTGTGTCTAAATGAAAAACACCGGGTGATATAGCTGGCGTCTGGAGGTCATTAAACTCCTCCAGGCCCTGGTATTGGGGCACAAGGTGACTGGTGCTTCACACCTGCTTCTGCTGTTCTCAGGCTCACAAGGGGTGTCACTGTCCCTTCACTGGACCTTCACAGCAACTCTGAGAGAGACAAGATTAACTTCAAGACACTGTGTCTCAAGGAGATTGAGTGATTTACTGTATTCCTCTAGAGTGAGAATCAGAGCTTAGACAGGCTGTTTGAAAATGTAAATCAGATCTCTTATTTACTCGGACCCGCCCAGTGGCTTTTGATCCCCCTCAAATGTGAAAGCCAAAGTCCTCATTGGCTCATAAGGCTTTGTAGCTCCCCCATCCCACCCACCAATCCCTCCCCCCACCCCCTCGCTCAGCAACCAGCCGCTCTCTTCCAGATCCTTGCCTGCCTTCTTCTGCAGAGCGTGGTGGAGCAGGTGAGTTGGTAGCGGGGAGGGCGGGGAAAGCCCTCTGTGAACCTGAGTCACTAGCTGCAGGTTAGAGCACCATTGTTGTTATGAGTCAGTGTTGAAACCCAGAGGGACATCTCCAGAACTTGCCTGCATTTCACAATGTCTTTCATTTGGACATCTTCCCATTCACTGTGATTCTTCCCTGTGTCACCCCCTTCTTCCCCCCTAGACTGTAGAGCCAGAGAGGGTATGAGGTGTGGCTGTTGGCATCTGGCATGTGAGAAGAGCTCTGCAGACACCTGCTGAACATATGGATGGCTGAGCTCTCCTGACTCCTTACTTTGTTCAGTTTTTGTTGTGACATGCCCCAAACTGTGCTGAGCTTTGTGCTCAGAACTCTTGAAATGCAAGGGAAGGAATGACACAGCTGCTTGCCCCAGGAGCCATCTCTGCTCAGCGTTCACCCATCTCTGAAAAGTGAGGTCAGAAACCAACAGGGAGGCCTTTGCCTTATCACAGCCAATATGGCAAAAGGACACAGCAGGGTCCTTTTGGCCTCCGGCTTCCTTGTGAGGACATGTCATGGACAGGGCACCTACGCCCACTCAGCCCTCATTCTTTGTCTGTCGCACGTATGGCTCTGAAAGATAAGCTCTCATGTAATTCGAGTGGAGAGAAAGCGTGGTCCTCTGGAAGGCCGTGATAGCACAGCCACCTTATCGAGGCGGGATTCTGGCTCCCAGCCCGGGCTCACGATGCATGCAGTGTTGCTGTTGCTTTTATGCAGTTCCTTCCCCCCCCCCCCCCGGAATGAGCATTTTATATTTAAAAGTAATAGTTTATTGGCACTTTCTTTAATTCTGTCAGAACTGCACTACGATAACAATTTCTGCCCTCGGAACTAGTTTCTGGTGCGGAGAGTGTGATGGTTAGTTTTGGGTGTTGACTTGGTTACATCGAGGAATACCCAGAGGGGAGTAAAACATTTGGGGCGTGGGTGTGAGGGTGTTGCTGGAGGAGATTAACATGTGAGTCTGAGTGGACCAGAGAGGAGTGTCCTCGGTGTGGATGGTGCCAGCCGTCAGCCAGCCGAGCGGAACAAAAGCAGAGGACAGGCAGAGTGACAGGCCACCTCTCACTTGTCCAGCCTTGGGACTCCAGGACTTGTCCCACATCATGGCCTCCCTCCCCTGGGGTTTCAGGCCTCGTCTCAGATTGAGAATTGCATCATCAGCTTCCTGGTTCTGAGGTTATGGACTTGGACTGAACCTTACGGCCTCCGTGCCAGTCTCTCCGGCATGCAGACAGCCTGTTGTGGGACTTCTCTGCCTCCATAGGCAGCCTCACCCATTCCCCTAATAAATCCCTTGTCTGTCTATTCATTCCATCTCTCTGAAGAGTCCTGGCTAAGATAAAGGGTGTTTCCTAGTCAGCATCATCCTTCCAACACAGAGTCCTCACAGTTCTGTTGTTGGCTTTGGGCTCCCGCCTTGCTCTGCACAAAGTGTAGACGCCTGCATCCCAGGGCCCAGTGCTGTGTAACCCCCTTCCTTGCTGCCTGCCCTCAAGTGGAAACCCTCCCACTCATCTCTCTCTGAATACCTGTGCCCCTTTATACAGGATTGGAGGGCGTCGGAGTTCTTTGCCTCCTCCCCATTGTGGGTCTTTCTTAGGAGGAGCCTTGGCCTAGGGCTCAGGGCAATTCGTCTTCTGGGGGCCGCGCCCAGTGCTGAGCGAGTTCAGTCGAGAGACTCGGTTCTCTATGTTGGGCAGCAGCCGGGGATGCTTCTCACAGTGTCTAGTATCCTGTCAGTGCTGATAGTTATTCCTGGATGTTCTTTGCTTCCTGCTAAGTGGGCCTAAGTTTTTCTAAAAATCAATCTGTCAGGTTTGCTCTGAGAAGAAGGCAAGAGAGCAAACTTACTGTCTTTTTCATAGTTGCAGAATGAACAGGATGAACGGATGAACAGGGCTACAAGGGACATAGTTCACTTTTTTAGTTTAAAGCCAAATGACCTGGACTCACACTTCAGTGTGGTCATCCACTGCGGTTGTGGTCTTAGATGAATTTCTCAGTCTTTGAGCATTGTTCTTCATTTTCTCTGAATAAGAGTTGTGGACCTGCACCGCCGTTCCTGGTGTCTAGGAGAGCCTGTGGGACAGTGGGCGTGACGGCGCTTGATACGTTTCAGGCAGGCCTCTGTCTTCTCACAGCTTGGTCCAGCACCTGGATATACATCTGTGTGCAAAACAATGCTGCCTGGCATATAATGAGTGCTCGTTACTTATTTGTAGGATGAGTGAAATCAAAGGTAGTGCTCCCATTTATAACTAATGTATTCATTAGATCTTTTCTTCATTTGTTCATTATTTCCTAAACTTGATCTTTCAGAGAATGAGCTGAGCCCTATGGTCCTCCAAGCCACCCTTCCGAAATAAGAATATGATTGTGACCCTCGTTCCTCTCACTCCCCTCAGTGGACCTCGGGTCCCAGCACTGCACATAACGGGCACAGTCTGGCCTCCACCCACCTTCTCTGTTCTATGTCCCATCACTTGCCCCCATTCACCCTCTGTTTTAGCCATGCTAAACTTTTAGAAACCTTTTATTGTAAAACGTAATGTATTAAGCAGTAAGTGCGTAAGATACGAATATATGCTCAATGACCTATCATAAAGCAAGACATTGGTATAACCGCTGCCTGGGTCAGGAATGGAACACTGTCAGCGGAAGCCCCGCCCCGTCCTCAGCTCAGCCCTCACTGACCCTCACAGGGAGCCACTTGCCTGGCTTTTGTGGCACTCATGGCGGTGCCTCCGTGGTGTGCGTGTGAGGCTGTCCAGCTCTGTCCGGTCGGCAACGACTCACTTCATGGTCTAACTCCAGGTGACCTCTTCTCTTCAATCTTCTCCGTGTCCTTCCTGTGCCGTGCTCGTCCCTATCTCTGCAGTAATGTGTGTTGCCCTAGATGAGAGTCTCGCAGTCCTCTCCCTCCGTCCAGTAGAACTCCAGCAGCCATGGGGCTCCCCTTTACCTGCACTTTCCAGGGAGCCACTGGAAATATGAGTGCCACTGAGGGACTAGGTGCTTAATTTGCTTTGACTTTAATCAAAATTAAAATTTAAACAGCCACCTGTGGCTGCCCTGTGAAATGGTGACATGGTGTGGGGGTGGATGGTGGGGGGAACCGGCCTGCCTGGTGGAAGGTTTGTGGGACGCAGCACAGAGGAGACTCTAGGCCATTCTCCCTCATTCACTGTCCCTGTGACCTGTGACCAAGACCCTGGATCTGTTCCCTGTGCAGCTCCTGAGTCAGCCCCTCCTGGCATCCCGTGGGGTCCCCTCTCAGCTTCCCATCCCCGCTCCTTCTCAGTGTTGTTGCCAAGGGTCTCTTCCATCTCCTCAGTCCTCACTTAAAATCATGTCTGGACTTTTTCATTATTGAAAATTTAGCTTAAGCTTTCTTCCCTCCCTTAGTATTGAATCTTTGTAAGGAAACTAATACAAACATGATTACTGCGTACACTCTCAGCTCCAGTTTCCAGGGAGGAAAGTGTGAGCTCTCTTCTGCAGGATGGCTGTGGCTTCTGGGCTGCGGCCAGATTGTGCAAGCGCCTCCCTCCCTCAGCCATCGTTCCCTTATCTGCCATTCACTCATCTCTAGGCGTTCGTTCTTCAAGTGTGTTTCGAAAAGTGAATATGTTCCAGATGATTCTGGGGCTTGAGAGGAATTCAAAGATGAATCAGGCACTGTCTGGAGGAGCTTGTCATCCAGCATGGCTGGAAGCAATAATAACATTAATGACAGTCACTGGCATTTATTAAATCTGTCCAGTGTGCCAGCCATTCTTCTAAGGGCTTTACAGGTACAGTTTAAGTTTATTATGACTGTTCTTTCTTCTACAACCGATTTTGTGCTTGCCATGTGCCAGGAATTTTGTTAGCTTCTGGGGAAATCACATCCAACAAAACAGTCCTTTTCCTCAGTGGGCTCACAGCCCGGGAGTGCGCTGTGATCAGTTTTGTGCTGGGCAGGTGGAGACATGCAGGAAGGGCATTTCTGTCCATCTGCCGAGGCTGCCACAAGGTACCACAAACGGGCCGCTGGCTTAAAGAACGAAATGCATTTTCTCCCAGTTCTGAAGGCTGAGAATCCAAGCTCAGGGCATAGCCGGGATTCTGGTGTGAGTAGATGACTGAGTCCTGAGTCTTTGTGTGGGGGGAGAGAGAAAGATCTATCTCTCGCTCTCTCTTCTTTTTCTTATAAGGTTACCTATGGGATTAAGACCTTACCCTTTATGACCTCCTTTAACCTTGCTTCCCTCTAAAAGCCCTATCTTCAAATGCAGTGACACTGAGGTTAGAGTTTCAGCACATGAATTTAGTGGGGGAGGGCACAGTTTAGTCTGTAGCATTCAGGTTTGGTGACTCAGGGAGGGTTTGCCAGAGGAAGTGTCAGTAAATTAATGCCTATAAGCTAAGAGCATTTATCAGGAAAGGCAAGAGGGTGAGGGGATGAACAGCTTGGGCAAGGACCCTGAGACAAGAAAGACCGTGATGTGTTTGGGAAGCTACAAGAAACACTAGTCTGCTGCGGAATGAGGTGAGAACTCAGAAGAGAGGCGCAAAGGGCTGTGACAATTGCAAGGATGGGACAGAGGAGAGAGGCGGCCTTTTGTCACATCTTAAATGTTAGGAGAGGATCCTGCAGACTCAAAAGGGCTTTGACATAGAGACGTGGACATGGCAGGGCAAAGGACCTTTGTGGGACAGAGCTCCAAGTGGCAGAAGGCCCCGTGGAATGAGGGTAGTACTGGTCCAGCCGGTAGGTGGTCGGATGCCAGCAGCATAGTGTCTGATCCATACTGAATAGTCCAGAAATAGTTTTCATAAGCACAGAATTTGTAGTCATTTTAGTTTAGAACTTTTCATCGAGTTTCTATTGCCAGCATGTTAAAGTTATTTTTTTCTCTTGAAGAGCTTACGTCCCTTCCGCATTGAATTACTCGTTTATTTATTATTTTTTATTTTGTTTACTCCCAGATATTTCATCTTCTTTGGCACTACTGTGAAAGGAATGGAGTCCTTAACTGTTTTTTCAGCTTGACTATTGTAGGTATATATAAAGGCTACTGATTTATGAGTGTTGATTTTGTAACCTGAGACATCGCTGTATTCCTTGATCACTTCTAAGTGTTTTGTAGTAGAATCCCTGATGTTTTCCACATATACAATCATATCATCTGTGAAGAGTGAAAGTTTGATCTCTTCTGACCCTATATGGATACCCTTGATCGCTTTTTCTTCCCTAATTGTGACGGCTAAAACTTCCATTACAATGTTAAAGAGCATTGGAGACAATGGGCAGCCTTGTCTGGTTCCTGATCTGAGTGGAAATGATTTCAATTTAACTCCATTCAATACGATACTGGCCGTGGGTTTGCTGTAGATGGACTCTTATCAGTTTAAGAAATGTCCCTTCTATACCAATTTTCTTGAGTGTTCTGATCATGAAGGGATGCTGGATATTATCAAAAGCTTTTTCTGCATCAGTTGAGAGAATCATATGGTCTTTGTTTTTTAATTTATTTATGTGATGTATTGTACTTATAGATTTATGTATATTGAACCAGCCTTGAGACCCTGGGATAAAACCAACTTGGTCATGATGTATAATTTGTTTGATGTGTTGCTGGATTCTGTTTAGTAGGATCTTGTTGAATATTTTTGCATCTATATTCATTAGTGATATTGGTCTATAATTTTCTTTTCTTGTTAAGTCTTTCCCTGGTTTGGGGATCAGGGTGATGTTTGCTTCATAGAACGTGTTGGGTAGTCTTCCTTCTTTTTCTACATTTTGGAACAGGTTGAGTAATATAGGTACTAGTTCCTCTTTAAAGGTTTGGTAGAATTCTGACGTGAAGCCATCTGGTCCTGGGCTTTTCTTTTTAGGGAGATTTTGTATGGTTGATGCTATTTCAGAACTTGATATTGGCCTGTTCAACATTTCCACTTGATTCTGGCTAAGTCTTGGAAGGTGACGTGCTTCTAAGTATTGGTCAATTTCCTTCAGATTTTCCTATTTCTGAGAATAAAGTTTCTTGTAATATTCATTAAGAATTTTTTGAATTTCTGAGGAGTCTGTTGTTATTTCATCTTTGTTGTTTCTGATTGATGAAATTGGAGATTTTACTCTTTTTTTCCTGGTTAGATTAGCCAAAGGTTTACCTATTTTATTGACCTTTTAAAAAAACCAACTTTTTGATTTATCGATCTGTTGTATAAGTCTTTTGTTTTCAATTTCATTTAATTCTACTGTAATTTTGGTTATTTATTTTCTTCTACTGGGTTTGGGGTTGGAATGTTCTTCCTTTTCCAGTTGCTTGAGATGTCCCATTAGTTTGTTAACTTCCTCTCTTTCCATTCTTTTGAGGAAGGCTTGCAGTGCTATAAATTTGCCTCTTGGGACTGCCTTTGCGATATCCCAGAGGTTCTGATAATTCGTGTCTTCATTGTTGTTTTGTTCCAAAAATTTGGCAATTTCCTTTTTAATCTCATCTCTGTCCCAGCTATCACTCAGCATAAGGTTATTTAACTTCCATGTTTTTGTATGAGTATGCAGATTCCTGGTGTTACTGAGTTCAACTTTTATTCCATGGTGGTCCAAGAAGATGCAAGGAATAATTTCTATTCCTTTAAATGTACTGAGGTTAGACTTGTGACCTAAGATGTGATCGATTTTGGAGTATGTTCTGTGGGCCGATGAGAAGTATGTGTATTCAGTTTTGTTGGGATGACATGTTCTGTAGATGTCTGCTAAATCCAAATTTTGGATGATTAGGTTTAAATCTAAAATTTCGTTGCTCAGCTTCTTATTGGAGTATCGATCCAACACTGCCAAAGGAGTGTTGAAATCTCCGACTATTATGGAGGTGGAGGAAATCAGGTTGCTCATGTCTGTTAGAGTTTCTCTTATAAATTGAGGTGCATTCTGGTTGGGTGCATAAATATTCATAATTGAAACTCATCATATTGAGTATTACCCTTAGCAAATATGAAGTGACCATTCTTATCCTTCCTTACTTTTGTTGGTTTAAAGCCTATTGTGTCTGCAAATAGAATTGCAACACCTGCTTTTTTCTGATTACCATTTGCCCGAAATATGGACGACCATCCTTTCACCCTGAGTCTATATTTGTCTTTTAAGGTAAAATGTGACTCTTGTATGCAGCAAATATCTGGCCTGAATTTTTGTATCCAGTCAGCTAACCTGCTCCTTTTTAGAGGACAGTTTAAGCCATTCACATTAATGGAGAATATTGATAAGTCTGGTAAAATTTGGGGTATTGAGTTTTTTGAAAGTCCAGTGGACGTTTTTAATCCTTTCGCTACTGTGGAAGTTGGAGTTTGATCAAAAGTTTCTGAGTGAGTTTACTTTTGTGGTAGCGGATAGGGCTGGTGATTATGGAGGATAGGTCTGAGAATATCCTGAAGAGCTGGTTGGTTATGGCAAATTTCTTCAACATATGAATATCATTAAAGTATTTAATTTCTCCATCATAAATGTAATTCAGTTTAGCTGGATACAGGATCCGGGGTTGAAAGTTACTTTGCTTTAGGAGATTAAAAGTCGATGACCACCCTCTTCTGGCTTGAAAAGTTTCGGCAGAGAGATCTGCAGTCATTCTAATATTCTTCCCTTTGTAGGTGGATTTCTTACGTCTGGCTGCTTTCAGAATTTTCTCCCTCATGAACTTTAGTGAAGTTAATTATGATATGCCTGGGGGATGTCTTATTGGGATTGAGTCATGCTGGGGTTCTGAAGCTGTCTGTTATCTGAATTTCAGAATCTCTAGGCATGTCTGGAAAATTCTCTTTCATGATTTCATGGAGAAGGGCCTCTGTGTCTTGCGAGGCCACTTCATCACTTTCAGGGATTCCAATGAGGTGAATATTAGCCTTCTTCAAATTATCCCAGAGCTCTCTGAGGGAATGATCCATTTTTGCTCTCCATTTCTCTTCCTTTTTGAGAGTTTGGGAGCATTCAAAGGCTTTGTCTTCAATGTCAGAAATCCTTTCTTCTGCTTGCTCCACTCTGTTACTGAGGGATTGTACTGTATGTTTCAGATTTTTGAGGGCTGCAAATTCTTGCTTCCGTGTGTCAAAATCTTTGGTGGTTTTGTCTTTAAATTCGTTAAATGCTTGAGACAACGTTTGAATTTCTCCTCGAATTTCTAATTCGGACTTTTGAATTGCTCCTCGAATTTCTAATTCCAAATTTTCCTCATTCTATTAATCTTGTTTGTAATCCAAATTCTGAATTCGATTTTTGACATCTCGGCCAGCTGTTTATGAATGGGATCTTCAGTTATATCTGCCATATCTTTCCTTGGGGGGGTTGATCTATTCTGGTTATTCATGTTACCAGAGTTTTTCCACTGATTCCGCCCCATGTTTATTTTACACCGTTTGACTTTTCCCCTGGAGCTTTGTCGAGGACCCGTACAGTGCTATGGCCTGAGAAACTGAGGACCTGTTTGGTATGGTGGGGCTAAGTGGCTCTGTCTTGTTTTCAGCTGGTCTCTGGCTGACCCTAGTGAAACAGTTACTCTAGGTTGAAGTCTCAGCTGTGGAGAAATACCAGCAATTAAGTCACCCCGCCCCCCCACAGGCAACAATTGGAAAAGGAAAATCAAACCTTCCTACAACCACATACCTGGGGCACCACTTGAATAGTCCTCAGGCGATTGGCTCAGTTCAAAAGATCCAAATCAGTTGTTTCAGTCAGCACCTGTCTCAGGTCGGAGAGTTAAGGTCTCTGGCAAGTGGATCGCAGGGATCTGGTGACAACTCAGATATGACTTGCTCTGGTGCTCCGTGAAGTCAGGAGGACCCACCCAGCAAATGGATCAGTCTCTTACTCGTTTATTAAAAATATAATGATGTGCCCTTAAGCCCAATAGGCAAACTTCAACATTGTGCCTTTTACCTTGGTCTGTTTATTTTTAACAGATTATGATTCGGATGCCATGAGTAGCTCTTATGAATCGTATGATGAAGAGGAGGAAGATGGAAAAGGGAAGAAAACTCGGCACCAGTGGCCGTCGGAGGAGGCCTCAATGGACCTGGTAAAGGACGCCAAAATCTGTGCCTTCCTGCTGCGAAAGAAGCGCTTCGGCCAGTGGACCAAGCTACTCTGCGTCGTCAAGGACACCAAACTCCTGGTAAACCATTAGGAATAGGTTGCACTTTTGTAAAATTGGTAAATTTTGCTGGTGATCTAACATGATGCAACTTACACCCCGTTGGTGTTAACATCAGCCACTGGGAGGGGGCAGCTCTTGGATCTCAGCGAGGAGCCGAGAGCCGGCATCCGTCAGGAGCCGTCAGTGAGCCTGGGCCGAGGTTGCCTTGTTCCTGCTGTTGGTTTTTCCAGCTCCAGAAGCAGCCAGAGGACAAAATCATTCCCATTTGGGGGCAGTGTCTGTGGTTTGTGTCAGTGGAAATGCACAATGTTTTAACTTGCCAGAAGTTGCAAGATGAATTTTCTCATTTGTAGTGAGTCAGTGAATTTCTCAAAGCCAGGTCATAGGCGTGGGGCAGGCAGGCCTTAGGAGGTTTGGAGGGGGAGTGTACAGGAAAGGAAACTCTTTTGGAAAGCTTAGGGCCAAGCCTTCTTTTTTTAATCCAAGAGTCAGAACAGGAAGAGGAGCAAGGGATGGGGAAAACGGGGACCCTTTTGCCACAGGTGTCACTCCAGTGGGGACTGTGGGAAGGAACAGGAGCCTTTGGGGATAGGGTGCCTCCTCCTTTCCTTCCCTCCCCTCCTCCCCGCCTCTCCCCTCTCTGCCTCCTTCCCTCCCTTCCTACTCTTTCCTTCCTTCCTTTAGAAACCATGAGTGATTATTGGAATTATGAACTTGAGAGTATGTATGTTTTTGCCTTTTTTTTTGCTTCAGAGTAACCTTGGGGAATATAATTGTTCAAGATTAATATCACTAAAACAGAATTATATCACTAAACACAGAATTTATGTTTTTGTACATCCCTCTTTAGTGGAGACTTCCGCGCCCCCCACCCCCACCCCAGTTTCACCTATGAATTGTGGGAATCTTACTGTACTAAGTTCTTAGGACATTGTACGTTTTTTAATTAATGTTTTTGTTCAGTTTTTAAAAACGGTAAGAGTACATATTTTTTCCACATGTGTGGCCTGAATTTCT
Source organism: Nycticebus coucang (assembly GCF_027406575.1). NCBI lineage: Eukaryota > Metazoa > Chordata > Mammalia > Primates > Lorisidae > Nycticebus > Nycticebus coucang. The sequence continues at coordinate 86,204,473 of NC_069796.1, forward strand.
CCTAAATTTAGAGTATGCCAAAAATGATGCCATGGGGAATTTTAAAGAATGGGGGAAGAAAGAAGGTTAATATGGTCCTTATTTATAATCTGACATAATGGCTGCAAGATGTGGATTTATTATATAAATATTTTAAAAATACACAGTCAACTCCCATCTAAAAGAGAAGTCCTGGAGTGCAGTGAGGGAAGTCTTGTGGGTGTGGGGTCCACAGTTTGGGGCCCTCCTGGCTGCCATTTGCCTTCTTCCGCATCTCCACTGTTTCTTCAGTTGGGTCTCTTGCCAGCTTTCCGTTCTTCAAAACCAGGATGATAACACCTGCCATTTAGAGTAGTTGTAAGTATTTAAGAAGAAATCAACAGAAAAGTGGGTGAAAGCACTGTCTTCAATAAAATGAGAATCACTGTTAGTTATTTTTATTATGAAGCTTTTTTCCTTTCAGAAAAGACCTGTGATCCAACTGTTCAGATGACCCCTATTGACATAAAAATAACCCCCAACAGTAACGGAAGCAAAGGCTTTCACTTAAACAGTACAGGAAACCATAAAGAGAAAACAAAAAGTCATGTTCCCAGTCTGTCTTCCTGCAGGGATCCACCATCAATAGCTTATTTGTGTCTCTTTCTAGAACTTACTCCTGTGCCAGGGTGGTCTGGAGTGGGTACTGTGATGTGCCCAGACTCTCTTCAGGATTGTAGGACACAGCCCCTCACTTGCAGGGAAAGCTGCTGCACCCACTCAGGCGGCTGTGTCCCTTGAAGAGGGACCCTGGGCCCCGAGGTCATCTCCTGCACCAGGGTTCTGCAGCCCGTGCCAGAGTGTAAAGGGGACTCCTGGGCCTCCGAGGAGGACTTAGGGCTCTAGAGCTCTGGGAGTGTCTCCTGGGCCACCTGAGCTGCTTTGCAGGCTCCTTTCTTTGCCCGTCTCCCTCCCCCCACCCCTTAAGGCGTTGTCTTAAGGGTGTTGTCTTAAGGGTGCTCCCTCCCCGCATGCTACCCACATCCTGGGGCTCCCCGCCTGCCGGGACCTCCAGATTGTAGTTTGTCAGTGTCTATTGTGAGCATTAACTTAAGGAAAAATATAAGCTATAAAATTCCTTTTCTGCAATGTCAAATGTCTGAGATGATGTTTGTGCTAATTCCCCTGCTCTGATCACTCTGTATTAGGGATATTGAAACATCACTGTGCACTCCATAGATATATACAATTATTATGCCATTTTTAAAGGTTTAAATAAACAATTTAAAATTTAAAAAATCCCTTTCTGGTTCCTCCCACTATATTGTTTCCTTGTTATCTTTTCTTTGCACTTATTCAGAATGCAAAAAAATCTGGTAAATGGTAAACATTCACGACAGTTTGAGGCTAGTTTTGATGGACTTTTTTTCTTCCTTTTTAAACAGGGCATACATCAGTTAAATTTTTAAAAATGGGGGGCACAGATTCCTTATCTGTGCAGCTCAAGCATCATGGAGTCAGAGCTATAGCACAGGAAAAGACTCTAGAAATAATTTTTGAAAATAGGTGTCCCTTTATTCCTTCATCAGTGAGTGGTTTAGAGTCGAGAACGCAGGCTTTGCCCTGTGCAGAGTTGGTTGGAGTCCTGGGTCTGCCACTGTGCAGGTTCCTGGCTTTGGGCAGGGTACCTGCCAGCTGCACCTCGGTTTCCCAGTCTGCAGAATAGACAGCTGTGCTGATGAAATGAGAAGTGACGCGCCTCAGGACGTCAACAGCCAGGACTTGGCAGCAGATGTATTGTTACTGATAATTCAACATAACTTAATAAAGTAATAACAGCCACAGCCAAATGTATTTTATGAAGTGAGGAAAAGGGCTCAGAAAGCTTAACAAAGCTTCCTGGGATCCATATTGAATTAGTAACAGAGCTAGCACCTAGGTACCTGACCTCTGAGACTGTCTTTCCATGAATGCTTTTGGCCCTAATACAATCAAACAAAACAGGGTGGGAGGAACCTTTGGGTGATTGGCTTCTAGGTTTTACAGATAGACATTAATAAGGGCAATGTGAACCGAACCTCAGTTGTAACCTTGTCAGTTGAAATCTTTAGCGAGGATCAGTCATGTAAGTGGAGCAGCATGGATTCTGGATCCTCTAGTCACCTGGAAAGCAGACATTTGCAGACATTTTTGTATAATCTGTATTGATGTTTATAATTTTAAAATAATTTGTCTGTCTTTCAGAAAGGAGATAGAGATATGATAGGCAGATAGGCGCAACATAGTTTATAAAGTGTCTGAATTATTGTCCCTACGTTACATCTGTGTAGTTGCGATAAATCTTATGACATATTTTATGTATTATTTGTGAAAATATAAATATATTTTATATACTTTTATTTATAAATATATTTCCAGTCTGTTTTCCCACAGGTCACCACCAGTCACCTGTACTTTTTTTTATCTCCTCCTAGAACTTGCTCCTTCTATGCACAGATAGCCCTGGGGTGGGTACTCTGATAAAATTGCTTCTTGCTGAATCACGTCCTAGATGATCAGTAAACTTTTGCTAAATTAAAGAATAAATTTTATCTTCCTGCACTTGGAGGAAAGTGTCAGTAGGAAGTAGCATTTTGTGTGTGTGAAGCTTGTTTATCCGCAGACCTGCTTCCCAGTTGCTCTACTATGCGATCAGACCTTTGGATGTCTTGTCAGTGTTCATATTTGTGTTGTGCTGGAGTTTTCCAGTATTCTGCTTGAACTTCCCTATAATGTAAATTGATTTGTTGTGTTGACTGCAGTGCTATAAGAGTTCCAAGGACCAGCAGCCTCAGATGGAACTGCCCCTCCAAGGCTGTAACATTACGTACATCCCAAAAGACAGCAAAAAGAAGAAACACGAGTTGAAAATCACTCAGCAAGGCACGGACCCACTTGTTCTCGCCGTCCAGAGCAAGGAGCAGGCCGAGCAGTGGCTGAAGGTAGGTTGTCTGAGTTTCTGAGCCATTTTCAATTCCAGATCCCTTCTGGAGATCTATTTTTGTTTTAATTCATATTTTTTAAGCATAAGAAAGATGGATTAAGCTAAATAGTTTTGTCTTTCATAGCTGAATATTCTGATTACTTGGAGGCAAATCAGAAACCCATGTGTTTCACTTTAACTCTTGTCTCCAGATTTGCCTGTTTTCCGCATCTCATGTGAGTGGCCTGTTGGGACTGGCATCTTTCTGAGCATCTGGGGTTTCCAGGGTTCATCTGTCTTGGAGCAGGTGTCCACAGTTCATTCCTTTATATTGCTTTTTGTGTCATATGTAAGAAACCATTGCCTAATATGAGGTCTGGAAGATTTACACCTGTATTTTCTTCTGAGAGATCTGCAGAATTAGCCCTTAAATCTCGGTTTGTGGTCCATTTCGATTTAGTTTTTGCATATAGTATGAAATAGGGGTCCATCTTCATTTTTTCATGTGGGTGTTCAGTTGTCCCCACGGGAATCAAGTGATTCTTGGAACGGTGCTTTCCTCTGCCAGGGGTTGTTTTCCTTGACTCAGCCATGTGCTTGGGGTGTTAGTGCTCCAGAACTGGGTTACCTGCAGTCCATTCGGAGGTAAACTTACGTTTGTTTTATTGCGTTCTTAACTCTGAGATTTATTCCTTGTGGCCTCTATCCTGATTGTGGGTGTTTTGGCAGGGAGCCCATCTTTGGAGCCCTAGACTCGAGCTTTCAATCCTTCCTCTCTTGCCCTCAGCTGCCCCCCTGGAGTGGTAGAGGCAATGCAAGCTGCCAGCCTCTCTCTTTGGATTTCCAGCTTATTCCAGTAATTACTCATGAGCCAAGTAGCTTCTTTAGGCTTCTGAGAAGGAGATTTGTATTAATATATTTTATCTTGCTTTCCTAATTGTCTTCATCAAGATGATTGGTCTAAACCAGTGGTTCTCAACCTGTGGGCCGTGACCCCTTTGGACTGTATTAAAGGTTCGTGGCATTAGGAAGGTGGAGAACCACTGGTCTAAACCATCTGAACCATCACTGTCTGCTGGTACCTATTGTGAAAAGAGGGCCAGGATGGGGTGGGAAAACCTGGTGAAACATTTTGTAACAGTGGCTCCTATAACGTGTGAGTATTCATTAAGTATTCACTGAAATTCTCATTTCCCTCTTGTTCCCGGGAAATTATAAAGGTCGGATTACATGATGATAACAGTGCTTGCCATCACTGTGTCTGTCAGCTGCTCAGAACACAAGGATGTTGTCTTGTTTAGTTTGTCAGGGAGTGGCTGTGGCTCTCCTTGTATCTGTATTGTGTGGGAGATTAAGGAGAACATTTTTTTCCTCTGGGTGAGCCTCCTGGAAGTCCCGTGATCAGGAATTTCTACTGTTGAGTTTATAGCAGACACAGAACTTTAATATGTTACATATCAACCCCTCTGTTACCAGTGTCACTGGAGCCCTGTAAGTTTACAGAGGACCTTCCCACTGTCATTATCTTGTAATCCTCAGGCCCCTGAGAAACCTGCTTTCATTAGAAGTTTCATTTGACGGTCAAGAGACTGAGGTCAGGTGCAGTGAGGCTGGCTTTGATCAGCAAGTGATGGACCTGGGAGTCCGTCCGATTTCTCAGGCTGCAGCTCTCAGTGTTGTCATGTCAGGCTGTCTGACAGTTTGCTGTTGTCTCTGTTTTCTAGTCCTCACATCTGTGATTTCCGCACTATCCCTTCAATAAGGAGGGAATGAAGTTATGAAGTCAGTGTGCAGCTTTCTTGATGATTTCATTTTCTTCACTTGGTACCCATCCCGCTTTACTGTTCTTCAGTGGAGAACCAAGAAAGGCCATCCTGCAACTTCAGCTTTCCTCCTTTTCCCTCCTTACAGCTTGTTAAATAATATCTCGTGTATACTGAAGAATAGCTCCCTTCTTGCTGGCATTGGTCTGGTATGAAGTCATCCGAAAGGCCACTGGGCATTGGTGTGGAGCTGGCAGTGCAGCTGACAAACGCTCATTACAAACAAACTTTTTCAAGATGTGAGATGCTGATGGAGTGAAATAATCTTGTATCTCGTTTCACCAGATGCCAGATGCTTATGGATCAGAGGCACTTAGCTAACTATAGAACGATGACTCCATTTATGAATGGAAATTAATTACAAGATTTTTTTTTAGCATTTGCTGACATTACTTAGACGACAATAAATAAAACATGGTAAATTATCTTTTTCTCAGGAGTTTAAATTGATGAATTGCTCTAAATAGAGTCTGTGCTGTTATTTCCATTACAGGTGACAGTATAAGAACCTAAGAAACTTGGATTAAAAATAATGGTCAGGGGGCGGCGCCTGTGGCTCAGTGAGTAGGGCGCTGGCCCCATATGCCGAGGGTGGCGGGTTCGGACCCAGCCCCGGCCAAACTGCAACAGAAAAATAGCCGGGCGTTGTGGCGTGCACCTGTAGTCCCAGCTGCTCGGGAGGCTGAGGCAAGAGAATCGTGTAAGCCCAAGAGTTAGAGGTTGCTGTGAGCTGTGTGACACCACGGCACTCTACCCAAGGGCGGTACGGTGAGACTCTGTCTCTACAAAAAAAAAATGATGGTCAGTTGAAAAAATTAGTTTCAATCAATCAGTTATAGAATTTTAATTTAGGCTAGCAGAGCTCTGAGTTGGTCTTGTTTAGTTTCTTCCAGATGCTGTCATTAGATCACCTGGAAATTTAAAAAATACTACTTTTTTTTCCCAAAGCATCCATTTTATTCTATGCAAGAATCCAAAGGCATTGAAAATTCAGGTATTACTGTATTACTTAGAATGTTTTAAAGACTAAAAATCACTGGCAATAATTTGGTGATTTCCAATTCTTTGCAGTTTATTTAAAACATGTGAAACAAGTGAGTCCGTGTTCTTTAAAGTAAAAAATAATGTTTTTGTTTCTAGCAACCGACCTTACCAGTCTTATATCTCATCGGATTATAAACACTCTAAGGGCAAGGACCCAGTTGAATTCATGTTTTTATTCATAATATTTAGTGCAGGACTAGGCATATCGATGCTTTTAAATGTCTGGGAAAAAGGAATGAATACATTAAAAATATAGGTTCCCATTGATTCAGATTCATTTGGGACCTAAGATTCCTATTTTTTTTTTCTCTCACTCTCTCTTTTTCCTTTATATCTTTTTAAAATCTAAAATGCTACAGATAGAATTGAAACATGCCTCCCATATTAAATTCTCTGTCCCTTCTCAAAGGTAACTTTCATCTGAATTTGGTCTTTATCACTGTCTGGGTGTGCTTTTTTAAAAAATGCTTTCACTTATATATGTACACAGCCATGAATGATAAATAATATTTTTTCATGTTTTACAATTTCCATGTAAATGGCTGCTGGTACAATGTATCCTACAGGGTTTTGTTGTCACTCAGAACTATTTTATATCCATGCTCCTGTTGCTGGCCACAGGTGCGTCCACACCTTCTCACTGCCCCAGGCAGTAGCGCTGTGAGCCGTCTCTCCCGTGTCCCATGGTCTTGTGCACTGTGAGCCGTCTCTCCTGTGTTCCGTGCATTGTGAGGCATCTCTCCCGTGTCCCGTGCTCTCGTGCGTTGTGAGCCATCTCTCCCATGTCCCGTGGTCTCATGCTCTGTGAGCCATCTCTCCTGCATCAGTGGTCTCGTGCGCTGTGAGCCGTCTCTCCCGTGTCCCGTGGTCTCATGAGCTGTGAGCTGTCTCTCCTGCGTCAGTGGTCTCGTGCACTGTGAGCTGTCTCTCCCATGTTCCGTGCATTGTGAGCCATCTCTCCCGTGTCCCGTGCTCTCGTGCGTTGTGAGCCATCTCTCCCATGTCCCGTGGTCTCATGCTCTGTGAGCCATCTCTCCTGCGTCAGTGGTCTCGTGCGCTGTGAGCCGTCTCTCCCGTGTCTCATGGTTCCGTGGTCTCGTGCGCTGTGAGCTGTCTCTCCCGTGTCCCGTGGTCTCATGTGCTGTGAGCCGTCTCTCCCGTGTCTCGTGGTTCCATGGTCTCGTGCGCTGTGAGCTGTCTCTCCCATGTCCCGTGGTCTCATGCGCTGTGAGCTGTCTCTCCCGCGTCAGTGGTCTCGTGCGCTGTGAGCCGTCTCTCCTGTGTCCCGTTGTCCCGTGGTCTCGTGCGCTGTGAGCTGTCTGTCCCATGTCCCGTGGTCTCGTGCGTTGTGAGCCATCTCTCCCGCGTCCCATGGTCTTGTGCATTGTGAGCTGTCTCTCCCGCGTCCTGTGGTCTCGTGCGTTGTGAGTCGTCTCTTCCGTGTCCCATGGTCTCGTGCGCTGTGAGCCGTCTCTCCTGTGTCTCGTGGTCCCGTGGTCTCGTGCGCTGTGAGCCGTCTCTCCCGTGTCCCGTGGTCTCGTGCGCTGTGAGCTGTCTCGCCCGTGTCCCGTGGTCTCATGCGCTGTGAGCCGTCTCTCCCGTGTCCCATGGTCTTGTGCACTGTGAGCCGTCTCTCCCGTGTTCCGTGCGTTGTGAGCCATCTCTCCCGTGTCCCGTGCTCTCGTGCGTTGTGAGCCATCTCTCCCATGTCCCGTGGTCTCATGCTCTGTGAGCCATCTCTCCTGCATCAGTGGTCTCGTGCGCTGTGAGCCGTCTCTCCCGTGTCCCGTGGTCTCATGCTCTGTGAGCCATCTCTCCTGCATCAGTGGTCTCGTGCGCTGTGAGCCGTCTCTCCCGTGTCCCGTGGTCTCATGCTCTGTGAGCCATCTCTCCTGCATCAGTGGTCTCGTGCGCTGTGAGCCGTCTCTCCCGTGTCCCGTGGTCTCGTGCGCTGTGAGCTGTCTCGCCCGTGTCCCGTGGTCTCATGCGCTGTGAGCCATCTTTCCTGTGTCCCATGGTCTCGTGCGTTGTGAGCCATCTCTCCCGTGTCCCATGTTGTGACTTCTCTGGGACGGGTATGTGGGTACCTGACACTGGAATTGCCAGCGTCACGAGGTGTTATCAGATTGCTTTCTGTCCGTCTCCAAGCAGCGTAGGACGGCAGCCGTTCTTGGTATGCTTCCTCTCAGAGTTTCTTCACACAGATGCAGATAAATAGAAATGGCAATTCCATTCCCCTCAACTCCCCATGGAAAAGACATAGCATTCAACACTTTGTTTTTTTCATCAAGACAAAGTATCTTGGAGATCTTTGCAATTTACAGAATAAAGCACTTTCTCTCTCTTTTAAAAATTAGTACATAGTATTTCATTGTATAAATAGACTATACTTAAAATCTCTCTCCTATTAACGGACATTGGGTTGTTTTCAATCTTTTGATAGGATAGGATAGACAATTTCATATTAAATAATCCTGTGCATATATCACTTTGTACTTTTGCTAGTCTATAATTGCTTAGTGAAGGCATTCATACTATGGATATACAGCCAAATCGCTCTTCATAGCAGGTTTTCCAATCTTCCCTCCCACCAACAATCTTCCAGAGTGCCTTTTCCTCCTCCAGGCTTGCCAGTAGCATGTGTTAGCAAACTTCTGAATTTTTTCCAGCCAGATGGGGAAGAAGGGTCTCAGGCTAGTTTTAATCTGCATTTCTCTTATTAAGAATGACACTGAGTATCTCTGTAGGGTTGAAGAGCCTACAGTTGTATTAGTATTTCTATGACCTGTCTGTTTACATCATTTGCTGTACTCTCTGCCTATAAATCTATTTATAAAGAGTTCTCAGATGATTGAAACGACACAGGTTTGGTTATCGCTATTCTTGTTCAGCCTGTGCATTTTCTAGTAAGAGAAGGCTTCACCAAAGAGGTAGGACACAAGAGCAAATACCTATTTTTGTAGTCAGATAGGCCGTTGAGGGAAATAGAATTCCAAAATCATTTGAAATACACTTTTATTTGATTTTTATAGTTGCTTCAGAACTTCAGTGTGATAAATACAAAACAGCCAGAAAAAGGACTTGAGAGCTAGCATTGTGTGCAATCGTACAGCTGGAGCATCACACTGGCGCCAGAGGCTTTGGGTTGTGATTTGAGTTCCTGCAGCTACACCTGCAAGCCTTAGGCAAACTACATAACTTCTGAGAGCCTCGGCTTTTCTCATCTGTGTGTGGATAATGGTAGCATCTGCTTTTCAGAGTTGTTTTGAGGATGAAATAATACCAAGATTGGAAGCATTTAGACCAGCACGTGATGTGCAGGGAGCGTGTCTATACGTCTAAGCTCCTGTTACTGTTGTTACTGTACTGTACTGCCATCTCTAATAAAGTACTACACGCCCTGAAACAACTATCTTAAATAGTTATGTGAAGGAAATGGACTGTACTGTCGAAGACTCTGCCTTCCTCTCCTAACGAGGCTACCCAAGAGGCCCTGGTCATGGTATTGATCAGGGTGTACACTGCAAAGGTTGTAAACAGACATTTCGCAGAAATACCGATACAACAGTAGGCTCTTAAACCCTATAAAACTACTAAAAGTGCAGATTAAAACCAGCCTGAGATACCTTCCTTCCCCATCAGGCTGGGCAGTGCTGGGGCTGACACTGGGTGGGTTCCAAGCAGTGCTAGATAAACAGGTGAAAAGAGCTTTCAAAGTGACTTTCATGTGCCATCAAAGGGTCACTGGTTTTGCCAGAGTTCTCAGGGAAGAGCCATGTGTCATAGGCATGAGTGAACCTTTTCTATCCATTGAGCCTCTGGGTGTTTTTCACTCCTTCCTTAAGAGTTGGGCCTCCATCCAATTTCATTTTCCTTTACCCCAAAGACATTCCTAATAAATTTAAAAATAAAAAAAGCATTTCTTGCAGAGAAGATCTTATGGAAATAAATCATTCCTGCTTTGGCTGTTTAGAGATCTCCTGTCTCTCACTTTTGACGATTTGTCATCTATGTGAGTTGTTCCTCTGAGTGTGAAGTGTCATTTTTTTTCATTGGTTCCTTTTAAGATTTGCCTTTTTCTTTGGTTTTCAGCAGTTACCTGCGAGGTGTGTAGTTTTTATCTTTCTTGGTGTCTGTTGAGCTCCTTGGGTTCGAGATTGATGTCTTCCCTTGCGTGCGGAATGTTTTTGGCCATTTTCTCTTCAAACATTCTTTTCTGCCTCATTTTCCCCCCTTTCCTCTCCTTTTGAAATTCCATTTGCGCATACGTTAGGTCCTCTGATACGTCCCCTTAGATTCTGGATATTGTTCTGTTTTCCATCACTCTGCTATTGAGTCTGGTTGGCCGGATGCTCTGTGTTTACCTGTCCTCAGGTTTACCCATCCCTTCCCCTCTGTGTCCTGGTGCTGTTACGCCTATCTAGTGAATTCTTCTTTCCTCGCATCCATTTTTCATTTGTGGCATTTCTTTTCTTCCTTTTATAGTTCCTGTTTGGACGGCTAACACAGCCCCCTCCTAAGACAAAGACACAAAGAATCTGGTTAGCCCCACTCCCCGTAGTTTGTGCCAAAGGACCCTAACCTTCTGGGCAAGCTGTGAAATTCACCACTGCCTGTAGCCCTGTAGAAAAGGGGTCTCTCACTGCCCCTTGGGCACAGACGCCATCTCTGCACTGTCCAGGCCGGTCACCTTCCCCTTCAGTAAACCTGCCCAGAATCTCTCTGCTGTGGCCTCATCTCTGGGTGCCGCCATGTACACCTCTCAGTTCCCATCTCTGTTGAAATCCCCATTTCTCTGTGTTGTCTAGCTGTCAATACCTAGTCTCACGTGTCTGTGGTAGTTTCTTTAGCATCTCTCATAATTCCAGCATCTGGTCCATCTCCGGGACTGCTTCTGTTGAATGTGTCTCAGGAATTTGTATTATATTCCATATATCTGTGTAAAGGGGCAGTGGAGACCGAGTGAGTCATGGTCCCTCCAGAGCAGGGTGTGACCCTCCCTCTGCCGTGCTGCTTGTGGGTGACCTGTGTCCAGCCCATCTGTGGTCAGGAGGGTTAGCACTCTGCTGCAGCTTCTCTGGGGTTCGCTTCACTTCTGCCTGCAGAAGCGCTGTGGCTTGAGCTCTGAGCCCTTTGGGGAAAGCCGGGGTCTCTTTTGGGTGCTGTCTCTGGATTGGGCCTGACACCCTGCTTTCTGGCTTGCCCAGGTGTTCTCTTTGTTCTGCGTCTTGCCTCTGTCTCTTTGTGCCTTGGGAGAAATCTCTCAGCCTTGTACTCTGTCTCTGGCTGTTGAGGTTGGCTGTTTGGTACTCTGGGGAGCCTGGACCCCCTGGAGGGGCCTTGCTTGTCCCCTGTGTTCCTTTGCACAGCAGCTGCTTGGGAGAGGTGCTGGGCCTGTCCAGCTCGGTTCTGCATCTTTGCTGTTCCTCCACACTCAGTAAAGCCCTGGGGGAAGGGTTGCCCACTCAGCATAGGTTCTTATGTTGTAAAGTCACAGACCAGCCCACACGTGGCTGTTAATCTTTGGCTGGCTTCTCCCCTGACCCCTCTGAAGTGGATTCCCCTCTGGCCCCATCCTGCCAGTGACGAGGGGTACTGTGGTCACTCCTTTTCTGTGGAGGAGACACCACTTTTAGGGTTTAGTTTGTTTAGGTTTCCAAACGTGTATCCTCATTGCTTGGATGGGTTCAAAAAAATACCATTTTTTTCCCTCTCCTTATAGCTTGGCGGCCTGTTCTGTTTGTCAGGATAAAGTGCCGGTCTCCCACGCCTTTCTGTAAGGCAGTCCGAAGTCAAGAGTACTCCGTGCTGGCTTTTTTTCTTCATCAGTCTTGACAGAAGTTTATTGGTATTATTAGTTCTCTAAAAAAAGAAGACAGATGTAGTTCTTTGGATTTTTTTCTGTAATATGGTTGTTTTCTGCTTTATTCATTTCTCCTCTTTATTATTTTACTTCTACTTTTTAAACTTGCTATAATTATCTCAACTTCTTGAAATGTATGCTTAGATCATTGACTTTTTTTAAATCTTTTTTTCCTTTTCTTATACATGCATTTAAAACTTTATGTTTCCTTCTAAGCATAGTTTTGATTACATACTATAAGTTTTGATATTTTGTGCTTTTGTTATTATTCAGTTCAAAATATTTTCTAGTTTCTGCTGTGATTCCTTCTTTGATTAGTGGTTCATTTAGGAATATATTGCTTACATTCCAAATGTTGGGTGATTTTTTAAATTGTTTTTGATTTATAATTTTCTCGTAGTCATAGAACTTTGTATGATTTTACATCTTAGAAATGTGTAGACTTGATGTATTGTTCACCATGGAATCAGTTTTGGTAAATGTTCCCTGTCTACTTGTAAAGGATATATATGTGGGTTAGGATGAAAGAGTGAAGACAGACCGTGTGAAGGCTCATTATGTCACTTCCAAGAAACACGTTCTTGCTGATTCACCTGGGCGAGTTTCAACTCACTCGGCTCATAGGTGTTGCTGGGGGCGGGGCTTCATTTCTGTCTACACAGATTTTATATTTCTCTATTTTATTATATCGTAAAACCTTTATAATGACCCACATAGTTTACAGTTTGGTGAATTGGTCTCTATATGTTTGTAGACCAGTTTTCTTTTTAAAAACAGGGGCTCACTCTGTCACCTTGGCAGAAGTATATTGGTGAGATAATAGCTCACTGCAGCCTAAACTCCTGGGTTCAAACAATCCTCTCACCTCAGCCTCCTGCCTAGCTGGGAGTACAGGCAGGTGCCCCTCCATCTGGATACATTTTTTGTTTTTTTGTAGAGATGTGGTCTTGCTTTTGTCTCGAACTCCTGAGCTCAGGTGATCCTCCTGCCTCAGTCTCCTGATTAGCTGGGACTGCCGGAGCACACCATCATGCTTGGCTCAGTTTTAAAATTTTTTATATAGATAGAGTGTCACCATGTTTCCTAAGCTGGTCTCAAACTCCCGGCCTCAGGAGTCCTCTCATCTTGGTTTCTCAAATGTAGATCATAGTCTTTAGCTGTCATGTTTAAATGTTCTTTTTTTAATCAAATGAATTAGAACTTTGTAGTGATAGTTTTATGTGAAATAACTCAATGCTATCATGGTTGCTTTTTATTTTACCTCATAAAGGCCAAATCTTTATGATTGAAGTAGTTTTTTTTAAATAACAAATGAAAGAGCTCACTTAGCTGGAGAGTAGTATATTAGAATAATAGAAAAGTAAGTGAAAGTCTGGAAATCTAGGATATATTCCTGGAATACATTTAAGACAATATGATATTTGGGTCAACAAACTCTTTCCCATTTATCTATCAAATGGAAAAAATAATTATCAGAATTATCAAAGAGGTAGAATAAAAAATGACATAAATACACTCTTAAAATTATAATAAATAAAGGTCAAATGTGAATGATATTATTCATATTACCCCTTAGGATTCCTATAATATAGCTTTAGCAACTCTACTATGAATTGTTTTGTAAAACAAATACCAAGTCCGTGATTAATATGAGTTGGTCTTATCCCCATTGTTTTAAACTGATGATGCAGACTCAGTATTTTGAAACACAGATTTAGTGTAACAAATAAAAAAAATCTTTTAATGAAGTCACATACACCCTTTGTTGTCAAGTATGGAAAACACAAGGGCGTGTTTAACCAGTGCCTGACTTTGCACAAACTTCTTTAAGAATTTTTGCCAAATTTATTTCTCCTTTCTGCCTGCAACTTCCATTACCAGCAGCTCTTGCCAAAATTAACTGACGTGTGTGTCTGTGTGTGTGTGTGTACAGATGTTGAAAATGAGCTGTTGTGTAGGGGTCAAACAGAAGACAAGAGCCAATGTTCCCAGAAACGGGGTGGTTAGGTTTCCTTAAAAAATGTGCCGAGATTGTGTTTCTTGAGTTGAGGGCTTAAGTTAAAGCAAACAAAACTACCACAAAATATATAACAATTTGTTTTTTGGAGGATTTGTGATTCTGAATTTGGATCTAGTTTTCTTAAATATATATTGAACCTCTCATACAACATGACTGTTTAAATAGAAGTTCTGACAATTAAGTTTGCAAATTCATCCTAGAAAAAGTACTATATACCTCACTGCTGAATATAGCTACGGGGCATTTTTGAAGTTGCTCCTCTTGGGAAGCTACACACAGATGCCAGTGTGAGGTTCATCCTTCAGAGCAATTTTGGAACTCTTTTTCTGGAATGGCCATTAGAGCTGTTGTTATATTACCTATCCTTGATATCCTGAATGTCATCAAAATGTCTTCCTTTCAATATTTCCATTTATTTTTTGGGTAAATAAAACAGTCCATGGAGGCCAGATCAGGTGAGTAAGGAGAGTGGTTCAAAACAGCTATTTTTTTGCTGGCTAAAAACTCCCTCACAGACAGTGCCATGTGAGCTGGTGCATTGTTATGATGCAATAGCCATGAGTTGTTGCCCAAGATTTTCAGTTAATATTTTCCTAACTTTCTCTACCGATGTTTACTTGGTTCACTATGCTTCTCTCCGTCAGCCATCGATTATGACGCGCAGCTATGTGAATTTATGCCATGTGTGTACCAGTTCTTCTTACTGTTGGCTGCCCTGAATGTTCTTCACCAATGACATGGTCTCTCCTCTTAGAAAAATGTTTAATCCTTTTGTACCCTGTTGTTCTCTTCATGACATTATCCCCACATTATGTCCCTGATTTCACTTTCACTCTTGCCAAGTTTAACAAATGTATGGATGTTTGTTCGTTGCTCTAATTCAAGCTCCAATATTCTCACGATGGCATACAAAAACATGAAACAACAATAATGAACACCACTCAGCAAGACACCACCACACATGGACACAAACACAGCTGAGAGATACTTGTATACTGAGGTTATGAACTGAGTTGTCTGTTCAGTGCTGCCAACCATTGACACAAACACAGCTGAGAGATACTTGTATACTGAGGTTATGAACTGAGTTGTCTGTTCAGTGCTGCCAACCATTGACACAAACACAGCTGAGAGATACTTGTATACTGAGGTTATGAACTGAGTTGTTTGTACAGTGCCACCAACTTATGGGCACAGTGGCAAGTTCATAAACGTAATGGTCAGACGTTGTATAGTGATATGAAAACCTCTTTTGTAGCTATTGAAAGATTTTGAGTGATAAGCCTTTTATTTATGACTTCCGAATGATATAATTTGGGAATCAATAGAAATCCAGAGCAGAAACACAGTTTCTGCTGATCTCTGCAATTCATTGAGAAAATCTGTGGAAATAAAGACTGGTTCATGCTAATTGGTCTTTTTGACAGAGCCTTTCTTCACACCCTGGGTGTACTTCTTGTTTAGGGCAGTGGTTCTCAACCTGTGGGCCGTGACCCCTTTGGACTGTATTAAAGGTTCACAGCATTAGGAAGGTGGAGAACCATGGTCTAGGGGAACATAAATAATCTCACCATGCTTGGTCACCTGAGCTGGTTGGCATCTGCTCTGCCCTGGTCTGCTGTGTACCATCCTCCCTAGCCCTGTGGGAAACACTGATACTCTCCAGAAGAAATTTGAATTCTAGCTTGGAGGAAAATTAATAATTAGAGAATAAGAGTGTATCATTTGTCTATGTGCAATAATCTAAGCATTTAGATTATGCCGTCGGGTTTATCAGGAAAGGCTTCTCAAAAGGGCACTTACCTGAGTCAGCTCTCCTGGATCAACTGCTGGGCTGACTGCTGGAAACCCTGCACCTGATGCGATGGGGAAGAGGGGTGGGAAACTTCTCTGACCAGCACAGCTGGAGAGGTTAGCCAGGGCCGTTTGTTAGGGCGGGGTGGGCTGTGGAAGGATGAATGTGCATATTCCAGACAGCTTTTATTGATTTGCCCTTTTATTTTTAGAAAACACTTTCCTCCCCTGCTGAGGATTTCAGAAACCAGTCCTGAGGACTGGGGAAACATCATCATGAGGCTCTTATTTTAATGATGCCTTGTTTCTTTCCTATTGTTTCTCATTTATATATTTATTTTTCCTTCATAGAAAATCTCAATGTATTTCTTCATTTCATCATTTTTAAAAAATCATTTAATCAAAGTTCTTTTAGTAACGCTGGCATAAGTGAGGCTTAGCCCCTTCTGTCAGCGTGAGCACAGCTGGGAAAACAGCCCTGTGTGACTCTTCTGACAGATGGACTCGAGCCCATCTCTGAGCAGGTGTGGAGGGGTGGCTGCACCGTGTCCACCCCCTGGGGAGGCCAGAGCCGGCTTACCTGGGAGTCAGAAGGTGACCCCTTTAGCTCAGAGAAGATGCCATACACCTAGATGCTCCCCACACGCACCCTAGCGCTGCTGGGGGTGATTGGGGTAGTACTGCAGAGTGCTTTGTTGATTCTTCTCTGAATAACAACAACAAAAACAAGAAAGAAGGCTGTTTTTTGAATGAAAAGCTTTTGCCAGAGAGGACCAGACTATGTGGGCTATTGTATGGAATAAAGTGAAGTCAAGTTCAGCTTTATTTATATAGATGAAATGCATTTTTGTTTTTTAACACTATAATTGTGGGGAAAGAGTTTTGGTTTACTAATGCCTGTTATGGGTAGGGAAAAGGGCTGAGTACTTCACATTTGTTTCATCATTTGGTTTTTACAGTGACCCCCTTAGGTGTTACCTTGTAAGTGTTATTGATGAGCTCAGAGACTAAACCGTGTAGTTTCACATAATGTAGCAAGTGGTGGAACTGGGGATTAAACCTGGGTCTCTTTCCCACAGAAGGTCAGGAGTTTTCTATTGTACTAACACTAATTCCCTAAAACAGTGTTTTTCTACCCTTTTTTCTAACTCCTGGAACTCTTGGACCTGTAGTTAAACTTCCACGGCTCACTTAAATTATGTTGATCAAAAAAAGAGCAAAAAAAGGAATATACTTAACTGTGCTTTGAACTTCTTTGAAAATAATTTAATTAATGATCTTGAAAAATTTCATCAGCATACCCAAGATCCTCTTACGACACTCCAGTTGAAAATCACTGCGCTAGAGAAAAAACGAAGTCTTTCCTTCAAATCAAATAAAGATTTGCTTGGTCGATAGAAGAGTTAATAATCACATTGGGGCAGGTGAGGGAGTAAAGACAGAAAAGCAGGAGTGAATCAGCATGAAAGTGAGAGAAATAAAGAGAGATGTGGTCCATTCAGGAGGCACAGGTCTCCGGGCTGAGTGTCACATTTGGTCAAGCTTCCGCACTCAGAGTTGTTAACTCAGAGTTATCAAGGAGACAGCGTTGCCCCTTGCTCTCTGGGGTTCTTCTTTCATTTCCTTGTTTTCTTTTCCAGTGGACATCACCTCATTATTTTTCCATAAAATAGCTGAGCAGCAGAATGGCTGGAAACACCATCCTGGTCTTTTGTCAGTTACGGGCTTCGATTCAGTGCAAGCTGAGTGCATTTGGCCATGTCTGTGGAGGTCAAGTTGCAAAATTACTGCATCTCGGACTTTGGCATTTCCTTTTTGCCCAGATGGAGCTTGGGTTTAACGCAAATTGCAGCTTAGGTCCGAAAAAGCATTGAAGATATTTTGAACAATTTTCCTGCTAACTTTGCAGTTATAAGAAATTGAGTGTCACAGGCGCTGGTCCCTCATCTGTCTCACTTGCTACGTATGCTTGGCGACCAGCATGATGCCTGGATATTATTTGAGCTCTGGAGTGATTGAGAAAACAAGTGGGTGACTGTGTGTGCCCAGAATCATGACCTATAGGCTGAAAAGTCCCCCTAAGTCTAGCCCGGATTCATTTTCTGAGCTCTTAACGTAAGCTGTGAGGTGCTCACAGTAACAGTGGTGTTAGCAGGGACAGCAGCGACAGAGGTTTGAACATAGACATGCACACCACCTCCTTCACTGCCGTCTTCCTCTGCCCAGGTGCCAAGAACAGAGATCCCGGAGTCATCTTGAAGTTGGCTCCTTTCTCTCAGCCCCAAGTCTGATCCATCAGCAATGCCTGGTGATCCCCCCTCCAGGAGCCCTGAATTCCCTACAGTCCCCGACCCCAACATCTGCTCTAGCCCATGTTGTGTCTCA
The DNA here is from genome assembly GCF_027406575.1 of Nycticebus coucang. Lineage (NCBI taxonomy): Eukaryota > Metazoa > Chordata > Mammalia > Primates > Lorisidae > Nycticebus > Nycticebus coucang. Next base: position 86,222,322 of record NC_069796.1, read on the forward strand.
ATGGCCACAGAGATGGCCTCTGACCGATGGCCCTGTGCTTGCTCTTCTGTACCAGAGCTACCCTTTCTTCCCAGGAGCTTTCTAGGACCTTCCCACAATTGGTGCTCCTTCTGTTTTAGGGTCTGTCTCAAGCATTTCGCCTTCAGAAGGCACGTGCTGTTGGATCTACACTGTGCTGCAGAGGAGGTTAAGTGCTGAGCATTTGGCTTTCCCAAGGTGAAAGCCAGGGTTACACCCCGCAGTAGGCCCTGTTAGCGAGCTTTTGGATCCCCCCCTCCTTGAAGGGCCCTCAGGGTCTCTCCCTCTCGGGCCTGGGGGCACCACATGACCTGTCTTCCGCTGGCCATCCCACCTCATCTCTTACCTCTTCCTCCCATGCCCTCCTGCCCACATGGCAGCCACAGGGCATTTGCACCAGCTGTTCTTGGCCCAAGGACCCTTTCCCTCAGCTCTTCATCTGTCTGGACCCTCAAATGTCATTCTAGTAAGGCCTCTCAGGTCTCTTGATCTAAGTAGCTATCCACCTTTTTGTTAAAGCACCATCTTTTATTCTTTACAGCACTTCTGTCTCACATTTCCTTTTTTGGTGACACTTATTGGTGGTGATGTCTAAATTACATGGATTAAAACTCTGCCTGAGCAGGAATCTCAAAAGCATTGTTCCTATAGGTCAGTTCCAGCACTGGATAGACACATGGTGAGTGAGATGAGAGAATTCAGAGCCAGGTGTTTTTGATCCTGTGAATTTCTCCACCACGTCATATGCCTCCATCTGTTCACCTCATGGGTTGGGACCTGGTTTCAGTATCTTTGCCTTCGGGCATTCTCACAACATGTGTACACTTTTCACAGGTGATCAGAGAAGCCTACAGTGGCTGCAGTGGGCCTGTGGATCCAGAATGCCTCCCTCCACCCAGCTCCCCAGTGCACAAGGCGGAACTAGAGAAGGTAAGGGCATGTTCTTCCTGGGATAGTGACCTTGCCATTAATTCAGGTCTTCTTCAAAGTGCTAATAACATTCTCTGGGAATTTCAGCACTTCCAGTTGGAAAAGACAAAAAGAAAAAAGAAATGTAATTCTGCTTTCCACCCATTTCATTGCCAACTTTGTACTAAACTTGAGTAAGTCATTTCACAGACTTTGTTATTAGTTTTATTATTCCCAGCTATAGATGAAGAAATGGATTTAAAGGTGTGAAAGGCCTATTCAAAGTCACATAGCTATTAAATGGCAAGGCTAACGTCTGAATGCAAGTGTGTTGACTCTCAGGATACAGCAGGTGCTTCATAAATGTACCTTCCCAAAGGCTCATTTCCAGCAGACCAGTTTGCACACCCCCCGCCCGTAGCACACTCATTTTGCTTCCTGGGAGGCACAGGAAGAGCCTGGCAGCTGGAGGGGTGGCCTGTCGTCTGAGTACCCCTCTTGCTAGAATGCGTAGAACCATCACAGTTGGGCACACACCCCGCTCTGCTTGTGCTTTATTTGTCTTTACCCGACTGATGCCATTTCCTTAGACCCCTGGCGTCCTGCTGTGAGAGCTTCTGCTGGGAGCTTGTGTCGCGGGAGCTTTCTGAGCCATCTTCTGTTACCCGCTGCCCATAAACACACAGCTCTTTCTTTGACTACCCTTGTATTATTAGTCAGAGTTCCCAGAGGAACAGAGTTGATGCCTTGTGTACACATGCAGGAAGGGATGTCTCATAAGGGATTGGCTCATATGATGATGGAGGGTGTAAGCCCCAAATCTGCTGCGGGCCAGCAGGCAGAGACCGGGGGAGCTGGCGGTGCACACGGGGCCTCAGGGCACTTCCTGAGATCTCCTTCTTGTGAGGGGAGGCCAGCATTCTGTTTTTATTCAGGCCTTCAACTAATTGGGTGAGACTCACCTAAGGAAGGCAGTCTGTTTACTCAAGATTCACTGATTTAAATGTTAATCTCATTCAGAAACACACTTCAAGTTAACACATAAGTTAACCATCACAGTCCTCATCCTGATATTAGGACAGAACAGCCCTTTTTTCCCTAATTATTAGCACAATACTTGCTCACTGCAGAAAATTCAGAGAAACATAAATGATTAAAAAAGTCATTTTAAGTCTCCCCCGTAGAGGAGGTAGCTCCTTTTCACACTCTCCATCTTTCTAACCACTTTTCCCTTTGTGTCCTGTATAATCACGTGAGCCAAATCCTTATAATCTCTTTCTACACATATCCACACACACCCTACCCAGCAGCTCTGCTTCTCTGTAAAACACTAACTACCGCAAGGATAGACAAAAAAAGGCAGAGGGTTGAGAGAGGACGTCTTTTACAGGTTTGGGTAAGCTTATCCGTAAAATTTCTCATACTGTTTTTTTTTTTTTTTTTTTTGCTTACCTATTTATTATTAGAAAATTTCAAGGTTTTAAAAAACCCACAACAAGCAACATGCATTTTTGCATTTTCATCAACTTAATATCAAATGTATATGACTCTACTATCACTTACGCAAATACTCTCTCCCCTGGATTAGCCTATTTTTTTTTCCTTTTTTTAGGACATCTAAAATAAAATAGTACTTGACAGCTTTCGCATAAATCTTTGCTGTTTCTGTGTCTGTTACCTGAGACTAGATTACTGAAAGCTGAATTACTAGATCAGAGAATAAGAACTCTTTCCTTTTTTAAGAATTTGATTCATGTGGCTAATCAAATTGCTTTCCCAAAAGGTTGGTCCCATTTCATTTCCCATCCCGTTGCCTCCAAGTTGAGTTCCTCTTTCACACACTCACATCAGTGTTGGCGACTCTCCTCTGCTTATCTGTGGTTTCTGAGGTGGCACTGTTAGCACCGGGCCAGACCTGCTGCCCTGGGTCCCGCGGGATGCGTCCTGCAGGCTCAAGGTCATCGGACCCCTGCAACTTGGCTTCCCACCAATGGCACTGACTCTTTCCCTGCAGTTCTTGCAGGATCACAGACACCTGTCTGCTGTCCTTGGCCAAGATTGCCTGGTCCTTGTGTTCTGAGTTGAACATGCATATTCTTTTGTGCCCTGGGGTTTGTCTATGTGTTTCACTGGTGGCCAGTCTCTGAGCCACTGGGGCATAAAGCAGACAGTCTGAGGAGGACATGTGGAGGCCATTCCCCACAGGTCCCCCCAAGAGTGGAAGGAGTCCAGCTGTAAACACTGTGTCTCATCCAGATCCCAGCACAGAATCCTACTTGTGCTCATTAAACCCAGACATTTGGACAGAAATAAGGACAAGTATTCTAGCCCACTTTGAGAGTTTGGATAGTGACCTTGCCTCCCTGTGTATTTTCTAAGTGTTTTTGTTATAAGCAAATCCTTGACACCCAATTATTGGTGAATGAAAGAAAAAAATTAAATGATGATGGGATTTTTATTTCTGCAGGCATAAGGCTTGCTGTGGGAAATATGTTTTGTAATCATAATATTTTTTTCAAACTTATTTATAAGAAAAAGTGATTTGAATGAAATCGGCATGGGACAATACATGTGTTAGTGTAATATAACCTCAGTGAGCTGTTTGTTTTTAGGATGTTTTTAAAGCTTTCATAGCAACCTAACCAGCAGTCTCTGTTATGGTTAAGCCCTAACTACTGGATCGTTGTGAATTTGGCCCACGTTTTCTTTCCCCTTGAGATAACTTTTAATTGATCCATTGCATAGCACTTCGCCAGTGTGGCCATTGTAAGAATAACTTAATCCTGGGCGGTGTCTGTGGCTCAGTAAGTAGGGCGCCGGCCCCATATACCGAGGGTAGCGGGCTCGAACCCGGCCCCCGCCAAACTGCAACAAGAAGTTGTGGCAGGTGCCTGTAGTCCCAGCTACTCGGGAGGCTGAGGCAAGAGAATCACCTAAGCCCAAGAACTGGAGGTTGCTGTGAGCTGTGATGCTGCAGCACTCTACCATGGTGACAAAGTGAGACTCTGTCTCTTAAGAAAAAAAAAAAAAAGAGTAACTTAATCCTTTCTCTTCCTACAGAAACTGTCTTTGGAGAGACCCAGCTCAGATGGGGAAGGTGTTGTAGAAAACGGAATTACTATGTGTAATGGAAAGGAGCAAGGTGAGTTCTGCTTATGCCAAAAATATATAAACTAAACAATAAAAATAAAAATTACAGCCAGGTGTATAAAATCTGATTATGTGAAAATGACCTGGGTAACCCAGTTGTGTGGTTGTCATCATGGTAGAATGCAGGAAAACAAATGTCCTGGTGACATGGTTGTGTGGTGGCATCATGGTAGAATGCAGGAAAACAAATGTCCTGGTGACCCGGTTGTGTGGTGGCATCATGGTAGATGACACCAGCAGGAATGCAGGAAAACCCTCTGGTTAGTGTCAGCCTGGGTATCTACTTTTCCATCTTGCCACGCCTTGGCCCAGGTGGCTTCCTGTTGTCTTTATATGTGCCCTGGGGGTATTTTAAACATATGACTCATAGCAGGTTATTTCTTCACTTGAGTTACAGCTGAGACAGGTTTGCAGTGGGAAGCAGCTGGAAACTGGCTGAGACCTGACTTCCAGTGAAAAGAGCTTCGGGCAATGAGATGGGAACCCGCATTCTTGTTTGAGCTCTACCTTTGCTTAGCCATAGAATCTCGAGCAAATTTTTTCTCTTGATGAGCCTCTGTTTCCCCACCTTTAAAATGAGGAGGCCAGACGTACAGATTTATGAAGTCAAGTCTAGTCTTTCCCTTTCCCGTTCCCATTCCTTTTCCCTTTTCTTTTTAAGATAAGGTCTGGCGCCATTGCTGGGGCTAGAGCACAGTGGTACCATCACAGCTCACTACAACCTCAAACTCCTGAGTTCAGGGATTCTTGTGTCTTAGTCTTCTGAGTAGCTGGGACTACCAGCATGTGCCACAACACTCAGCTAATTTTTTTTTTTTTTTAAATTTTTTTTTTGTAGAAATGAGGTTTCTCTATTGTTTAGGCTGGTCTTGAACTCTCAGGGTCAAGCAGTCTCCTGCCTTGGCCTCCCAAAGTGCTAGGATTACAGGCTGTAGCCACCACACCCAACCTGAAGTCTTTTCTTTTTTCTGAAAATGTCTTCATTTTGCTTGCCTTTAACATTTTTAAAAATCATGATACAATATATGTATTATAAAATTTACCACTTTAGCCTTTTGTCTATGTTCAGTTCAGTGCATCAGTACATTTATATTGTTGTTCTGTCACTGTTACCACCATTGTCTCCAGAAAAGACACCCATTTTTGTTTTGCAAAACTGAAGCTCTGCCTCGTGAAACACTAACTCCCCGTGCCCTCCCCTGACTCCTGGTACCCACTATTCTGCTTCCTGTGGCTATGAATCTGACAGCTCTAGGGACCTCACACAATCTTATAGGATCGGTCTTTTTTGTGACTGGTTAATTTCACTTAACATAATGTCCTCAAGGCCCATCCATGTTGAAGTAAAGGTCAGTGTTACTCTGCCTGAAACAGGAAGGGAATTCTGTTACGTGTACGTACCGCATTTTGTTTATCCGTCCATCTGTCGGTAGACACTTGGGTGGCTAGTGTGCACACGGCTGCTGTGAACATGGGTGTGTAAATATTTGAAGTCTCTTATTTCTTTAAACTCAGCATTATAGAGAGGGGTATATTACATACAGTAAAAGCCACCCTTTTGGCATACAGTTCCATGAGTTTTGAGAAACACAGGTGCACAGCTGTCACCAAGAGGATGCAGAACATTTCTGTCACCCCAGAGCCCCCTGGGCCCCTTTGTGTTGCCTCTACCTTTGCTCCAGGCCTGGGCCCCACCTGCCCTTTACCAGAATGTCAAGAAGTGGAATCTGGTAATGTGTAGGCTTTTTTTTTTTTTTTTAATTTCAGATTGATATGAGGGTACAATGTTTGGGTTACATTGTTTCCACTTCTAAGATAAAGTTTGAGTTGTAGTGGAGTCCTTCACTCAGGGGGCATGCTGAACCCTCACATTGTGCGCTTTAGGTGAGATCCCGCCAATCCCCGTGATAGGTTCCCCGTGATAGGCTCCCCGTGATAGGTTCCCAGTGATAGGTTCCCCGTGATAGGCTCCCAGTGATAGGCTCCCCGTGATAGGCTCCCCGTGATAGGCTCCCTGTGATAGGTTCCCTGTGATAGGCTCCCCGTGATAGGCTCCCAGTGATAGGCTCCCCGTGATAGGCTCCCCGTGATAGGCTTCCCGTGATAGGCTCCCTGTGATAGGCTTCCCGTGATAGGCTCCCCGTGATAGGCTCCCCGTGATAGGCTCCCCATGATAGGCTCCCAGTGATAGGCTCCCCGTGATAGGCTCCCCGTGATAGGCTCCCTGTGATAGGTTCCCCGTGATAGGCTCCCAGTGATAGGCTTCCTGTGATAGGCTTCCCGTGATAGGCTCCTTGTGATAGGTTCCCTGTGATAGGCTCCCCTTGATAGGCTCCCCATGATAGGCTCCTCGTGATAGGTTCCCCGTGATAGGCTCCCCTTGCTGGGCTCCCCGTGATAAGCTCCCCTCGATAGGCTCTCTGTGATAGGCTCCCCGTGATAGGCTCCCTGTGATAGGTTCCCCTTGATAGGCTCCCTTTGCTGGACTCCCCTTGATAGGCTCCCAGTGACAGGCTCCCTGTGATAGGCTCCCTGTGATAGGCTCCCTCGATAGGCTCCCCAGGATAGGCTGTGCCTGTGTTTCCCTTCGTGTGGGCTTGTGGTCTGGCTTCCTTCCTGCAGTGTTGGTGACTGGGCCATGTTGTGCCCGGTGTCAGCAGTTTGCTCTTTTCTGCTGCCGAGCATTATTCCATTGTGGATCTCCATGGTTATTTTGTCCACTCACCAACTGAAGGACTTTTGCGCTGTTTCCACTTTGGGGCAGGTTGTTTAAAAATCTATCGAGTTTTTCAAAGACCGATTTTTGCGTGGACGTATATTTTGATTTCTCTTGAGTAAATATCTAAGAGTGGGATTGCTTGGTCATACACTTTCTCACCAGCCTTGGTATTATCATTTTTGTTTTCTGCTTGTAATTTTACCCACTTTAATAGGTGTGTACCCAGATGTAATTGCAGTTTTAATTTCTATAATGACTAACAACGTGGAACATTTTTGATGTGGTTAGTTGCCATCAGTGTATCTCCTTTGGTGAAATGTCTGTTCAGATCTTTTGCCTGTATTTTATTGGATTGTTAATGAGTTTTGCGAGTTGTATGTTCTGAATACAAATCCTTTACCAGATGTGTTTTGCACACATCTCCCTGTCTGCGACTAGACTTTTGATTTCCCTAACTGCATGTGGACTGTAGTGAGGGGTGTGATTTGAGGCAGTTTTCCCTAAGTAAACCCAAACCACCTATGTGTTCATAGAATCTGTGACCTCAGCTGCTCAGGTGCATAATCTGGCCACCCAGAGCCACCTGCCCTTTATGTTAGAGTAAAGCAAGTGTTTCCTACCTCTGTGATGAAGTCACCTTAAACCAAGGAGCAGTCCAAGCCATGAAGAATCTTGGAACTCACATAATCTGGACTGTTTTGACAGTATAAGGTTCATTCTCAAAGGTCATGACCCCGCCCTTGTTCATAGGTGGTTTTCTAAGTCAGTCCTATCTGAGTGTAATTTTAGTTCTACCCATCGGAAGTTATTGAGCAGAAAGTATACTGTTTGTTTTCCACAAGGTACACATTATGTGCAGTCAAAACCAGGAAAGCTATCTTTAAGTTTTGCCGTGAAATAATACACAATCTCAGTGTTCCTGCTTACAAGTTGAGGTGTTAGTTGGGTTACTCTGTTTTCTTCTTTGTTGATTCTTCTCCCAGTGTATCTCTGTAAAGTTTGGTTCTCCAGAATAATATATGTGTCTAGATATACATGTAAGTGAGTATGTTCATATTTAAAATTTTTCTGTTTCCTTTTAACCAGAACAACTGTCTATACTTTGGAATTGAAAGGTGACCTTGGTTCAGACACCTTCTTTTTGCCAGACATGGACTTTGCTTATAGTAGACCCTGAATAAATAGTTACTGAAGGAAGTTAAAGCTTTAAATACATTTATCTGGGCTTTTATTCTCGCTGCTCACTTTGGACTAAATTGTTGTTGAAAATTTTCAGTTAAGCTCCTTTTATCTCAGCCATGACGTGACTCAGTGAAAACTCTGCCGGCTAAATAGAGCAAATATTGAACTTGTACAGCTTTTTCTAAGAGTCAGAATTTTTCTAAGTGCTGGAATCTCAACCAAAGATGGAAACAGTCCAGACTCCATGTGGTCAGAGCCACAGGGAGGGACTCTAAGATTTTTATGTCTTCTTTCAAGGAGGTATGCTAGTGTCTAGTAAGTGAACGCAGCATGCTCTGGGTGAATTGGTAAGCACCCTGGTGGTGCTGCAGCTGACATGAGGAAGGAGAATTAGGTCCTGGAACTGTCCCCGTGGACGCTGTGATGGCCCCTTACCAGCACGTCATGCCTCTAAGGTGTAATCATTTGTTGGTGGGTCTGTTGGTAGAATCACCGAATAAATGTCCTGATGATATTGACTCCTATTTCTCCCACCTGCCTACCAAATGCATCAGATTCCCTTTTCTATAGGACAGTAGGAAACTGTCTGGGTCTGTGGTACTGGTATTCTTAGAGAGTGCTCAGTATTCGCCTGGCTCCACTGGTCTGTGTCACTAACCCCACCACCAACGTGGCACGGACAGCACATGTCGTCCAGACTCACCAGCTCTTCTGCTGTAACTGCAGTGAGTTGAGGGTCTCAGGTTTTAGTTTCTTTTCAGAATTCTGTTTGAAGAGCTAATTCCTTTTTCTTTTCTTTACTTTTTTTTTTTTTTTTTTTTTTGAGACAGAGTCTCATTATGTTGCCCTCAGTAGAGTCCTGTGGTGTCATAGCTCACAGCAACCTCAAACTTTTGGGCTTAAATGATTCTCTTGCCTCAGCCTCCCAAGTAGCTGGGACCATAGGTGCCCGCCACAATGCCCGGCTATTTTTTGGTTGCAGTTGTCATTGTTGTTTAGCAGGCCCAGGCTGGGCTCAAACCCGCCTGCCTTGGTGTATGTGGCTGGCGCTCTACTCACTGAGCTATGGGTGCCAAGCCTAATTCCTGCCTTTCATTTGATAAATAGCATTAAGATGTTCTTGCTGGTTTTTTCCTCTTTTTCCTACCTACTTTCACTTTTCCTTCCAAGTATTACCTGACTTTTGCTTTTGAAAAAAATTCATCAGGGTATATTTAAGGAATTATGAGTCTTAATTATTATCTCCTTTCTTGGTAGTCAGGCTCCAGCAAGCACTTTGCCAGCAGGAGCCAATCTCGGTGTAATTGGGAGTAAATCACAAACCCCAGCTTGATGCCATGATGCCTCGTCTGCAGGGGTTGGGGGTGCCCCGCTCACCTTCCACAGGGTGCCTGGGCTCCTGGGCGTCTCAGCTGAGGGGGCCGGGTGGGAGATGGCCCTCAGACCTCTCGAACATTCAGAGGAGGGGGCTTCCCACTGTTGCTTTCTGTCTTGGTTTAGTTGGACCAAAGTCCAAATGTCATAGCTTTGCCAACTGCAGACCTCTCCATCTGGTGGTGGCTGGGGCAGCTGTGTCTTCAGACGGAGGGGGTGAACAGATTCTTGATTCTCAGAGCTTTATTTTAGAAGAGGGTATGTGCGTGTTGGGAGAGAAGAAGGAAGGGCGGGGTGGCATTCCTCTGTCCTTTGTTTCTGATATCACACAAGGCCTTAATCTGATTTGTGTAACATAACACAAAAATGCTGAGACTCTGTCCTATTAGTCAGCTCAGCTGCCATAACATACCACAGGTTGGGTGGCTGAAACAACACAAAGCTATTTCCTTACCGTTCTGAAACAACACAAAGCTATTTCCTTACCATTCTGAAGCCTGAAAGTCCAAGGTCAAGGTGCCATTGGGGTTGGTCTCTGGTGAGGGCTGTCTGCCTGGCTTGAAGTGGCCGCCCCTCCCTGGCCTTCAGGTGGGCTTCCTTCTGTGCATGTGCAGTCTGGTCTTAGGAGGCTGCGATCCTGGGGTGTAGGAGCCCTGAAGGGAGGTGTTCAGTGGAGGGCGAGGCACGAGAAAGGGAGACATGGAGTTCTGCCAGCATCGCCTGCCGGGGCGTGGCCGACGTGGCTGAGACAGGTGGAGGACTTCTTCCCTGCTCCTTAACAGAGGGAGACAGACGGGGTAGGTGGGGGAGTGTGTGGGAGCGCACATGTGGAGGGAAGGTTAGGAACAGGCCCGCAGGTCTGTTTAAATTAACTAGGTCCTTGTTAATTTAGCAATCCGCTTCTCAGGTTGTACCCATGGGTGCCCTTTCTCTGAAGCTACTCTGTGTGATTACTGTGTGTGTGTTCATTCCTTCATGGGGTGGTGGGGGGAAGGAATCCCTGACTTCCTTTACTTTTGAAGGGTTCATGGTTTCCAGAAGTTGTTTTGGTCTCCACACTGTGGGTCTCAGTCCTCCCCCCAGCCCCCACCGGCGTTCACAGTGTCGTAGCAGAGCTGGTCTCAGAGCCACCTCCTGGCTCAGGCCTCGGGGAAGCCTCAGGAAGGAGCTCTAGCACCAGGCACATTATGACCCCCAGGAGATGGAGACGAGCAAACAGTTCACCTTTCCTGAGAGCTGCTTTCTGGCCAGAGGATCTTGGCACTCGGTTTGGGGTGCCTGCTCACATGTAGTCCCCTGTAATTCTGCCCTGGGGTTGGGGAGAGTGTGCTAGTGACTGATGGGGCAGATGCAGTGTGCCAGTGGCACTGACCCTGGCCTCTGGTGGCGGATGGTGGGACGTGACCAGAGTTGCCCTGTGTTGTGGCTTGGTGACCCATCTGTGTGGACACTGCTGCTCTGGTCCTCCCACCATTGCCCAAATGTGGTCCAGAGCTGCCAGATTTTTCAGTTTTTCAAGGGAAGCCAGACATCATTTTTATGCAGAAAGTTTGTGTTTTATTAACACAAATATTAATGTTTAATATTTAAACATATTAATAAATATGTTTATTTATTAATAACATAAAGTGTTAATATGAACAGTTGCTGATCTAGCACTGCCCAGGCTAAGCAGAGTGTGATGGCCTGAAATGCAGGCTGCTGTGTGATAGTTCTGGCTGGGGCAGAGTCCAGTGAGTGTCTGTAGGTAAGCAGGGGGTTCTAGGGAGACCCAGGTTCCCTTTCTCTCTCCCTGTGACCTTCCCCTGCTAAGTATTAGCTGCACTGTTTTTTTTTTTTTTTTTCTGTGCCTCAGACACTTTGGGCTTTTTTCCAGTGTGACAGCTTTTGTGTCAGCTAACGTCCTTGATTAGACAGTTCTCTCTGAGATGTGCAAGGCTAGGTCCTTGTTAATTTAGCAGTCAGCTTAAAGTCAGCCCTGGGCAGGCTTTCTCTGGCGTGCCAACCTCTCTCCCACACAGCCCTGGTCCGGGCTTCCTTTGTGTGTGCAAGCACGTGTGCGTGCCAGTGTGTGTCCCAGCTCGCTCTAGGACACAGCTTCCTAAGATCAGCCCTGCTCTCTGCCGGCACCCCCAGTGCCTGGAGCAAGCCCGCTCTGGCAGGCACTTGAAGTACTCAGTAGGTAGAAGTTAAGAGAAAGAAGAAACGGGCTGCAACTGAGGCTTTGTTTTCATTTTTTTTCAATTAACATCTGCAATGAAAACATGCTTTTTTTTTGATTCTTGACAGTGAAGAGGAAGAAAAGTTCCAAATCAGACACCAAGGGAACCGTATCTAAAGTTACTGGGAAAAAAATTACCAAGATCATTGGTCTGGGAAAGAAAAAGCCATCCACAGACGAGCAGACTTCTTCAGCTGAGGAAGATGTTCCTACTTGTGGTAAGACGAACATTTACCAGAAATGACTTGTGCTCACAAAGTGTGTTTTTCTTCTCTCCTGCAGTTGCGTCTGTCTCGAGTTCATCTGAGGTTCATTAACTTGAGCATTGGACTTTTGTGATCATTCCAATTGTGGGGATGTATTACATTTCTACATGTTTGTCTCTTATTAGTAAAAGACTTTGCAGGGGTTTGAGATGATTTCTAAGGTTCTCTCAAGATAAAAAAATTTTTTTCTCTTTGATCCTGTAAAGTTCTCCTGTATTCATTGGAAGTGTTTTTAACTAGAACATGTGCGTGCCTTTGGTGATGGGGGGAGGGAGTAGAAAGCAGGAAAACCTTCACGGAATTAAGATTAACTCTTTCTCTTGGGCTAAAGTAATAAAACCAAACTCTCTTAGGATGTTGCCATCCTCAAACTCAACGTTTTTAAATCCAATCTGATGACTGACCCTCTCCCTGGTCAGTATTATTTGAGCAGCTGCCATTGGTCAGGGACTGTGTTAATCACATAGCGTCCTGAGGGGACCAAGACAGCCTTGCCCTCCCATGGCCTCCAGTCTGGTAGCAGAAGGAAAGTCCAAAACCAGTAAGCGTAGAAATAAACGTGCACAAACCAGCTGTGATCCAGTGATACTGGTAGGAACACAAGGCGAGGAGAATATCAGGAACCTCCTATTTCCTTAGGAATGCAGCCTAAGTGGGTGAGAGTTTATCTATGCAGTGTTTTCTAGGCAACCAATTTAGAAGAACCATGCAAACCTTTTAAGGAGAGGAAAACTTTATAAGCTGAAAGATGGATACTTAACTTTTTTAAAAAAAATCAAGAATAGGCTATAATTTTCTTTGTGTACTATTTTTTTAATTAATTAACTTTTTGGAGACATAGTATTGCCCTGTCACCCAGGCCAGAGTGTAGTGGTGCAGTCATAGCTCCCTGCAGCCTCAAACTCCTGGGCTCAAGCAGTGTTTCCCCCTTTGGCCTCCCAAAGTGCGGGAATCACAGGTGTGAACCGCTGTGCCCGCTTCCTGGGCCACCCTTGCTGTGCGTGTGGCTTCCCCTAGCTGTGAATCCATAATCCATTTTGTGTATATAGTCGTCCTGTCCCCACAGCCCACCCCATTGCACATCCATTGTGTTCTAGGCCTGGGGTCTTATTTTAGGCATCCCAAGAGATACATGATTTAGTTCCTGCCCGAGACTGCCTAAACACAAAGACAAATTTATTCAGCAGAAATGATGCCCTGGCAGCAAGAGCTCACGCCAAAAGGAAAATACTTGAAGCCCGTGTGGTGGGGAGTAGCGTAGAGTGGGGTGAGGACAGGTGAGACATCCCGACCAAGGGGAAGGCAGGGTGAGCTCAGGCTCCCTTGTGGCCCTCAGGGTGCGTTTCCAGGATGCTGCCCAGTATTGACTCCAGGTGAACACACTCAGGTTGCCCAGACAGCCTCGGGGAACGGCCTGCTGTGGGCTGAGTGAGGGAAGGCTGGTGACAGCCATGGCCTTGGAGCCTGGTCGAGTGGAGGTGGGTCACAGGAGAAGACCAGTTGATGCTGTTCTTTCTGCTACACTGGGTTTTTCCCCTAAATATCAGGTAGGAACTGAGATAGTGGCTACCTTGCTGGGGTTCCTTCAGAGCAAATAGCCGTAACACAGAAGGGGAAGCTGGGTGTGCTGGTGTCTCTGCGCAGGTCCCTGTTGACCTCTTCCTGGAGCACACGGTCGGGTGGGATTGTCCCCCCTTATGTCAACCCTTGAGTCAAGATAGGATCTGAGGCCACAGGTGGAAAGAAGGACCTATCCAACAAAAACTGAACTATACATATAGTTTTGTTTTTGTTTTATGAGTTGTTGTAGGTCAGTGGAGGAAATAGAAATTCTTTCATAAAAAACAATTAAGCATTAATATGACAGGCAGCTCAGAGACTGTGGTCCAAACCCTCCCTTTCATGGAGGAGCACAGTGGAGCTCAGGAAGGTGCATAACTCACCCTGAGCCACAAAGCGAGCTGAAAGCAGGGCCCGCCTGACCTGACGCACTCACCATCTGCAGATCATTCTTCTCCAAAGAACTTACCCCTTCTGTGACTCCTCACAAACAGTTTACCTGTGTTGATGATTAGACACCCCAGTAAATCCCGTTGTCAGGCACTTTCTTGGAAGCACACTTGCTCGCTCAGAGAGCAGGAATAGTGTATCTGCATATCTGATTATACACATGAGTATTTCTGTCAAATTGCTTAATGGACAGCTTTTGCCTCTGTTAAGAGAATATTCTCTGTCCTCAAGACTTTAAAACTGTCATTTAGTTCTTGGCTGGGGCATGGGGAAGGTGGAAGAGCCCTTAGAAAAATAAAAGGGGAACAGTGACCATATTCAATTATTTTAGTACAGCTGCAAAGTTCCAGACAGAACAAAGTAACTGGATAAAGGCCCAAGAGCTCAAGCTGCCAAGTTGAGTCTCCACAGCTGCTGCTCCCAGGAGGCTGGTGTGGAGCTGGATGGCCAGAAGCACCATGCCAGTGGGCAGACAGCAGAGCTCCTGGGGGCCAGTGAGTGTAGCATCTGAACCCTAGTGCTTTTGAGCAGTGCAGCCTGGTCAGCTGTACACCTGAATGCTGGATGGAGAGCCATCCTCATGGAGATGGGGGTGGGGAGGCCCCTGCAGATTCTTTCCCGGGTTCAGGAGGGGCACAAGGACAGCAGCCTGGCCGCCGGGCCAACCCCCAGCCAGCAGCACCAGTTGTAGCTGCCAGACGGCGTGTACCTCTTGATAGGCCTTTTGAGCGATGCATTTAGTGCGACACATGCCATGTAGGTTTGTGGATGATGTGATTGGAGATGGGTGCAAAGAACCCTAACCTAATAGGGTCTTTTATTTGCCCTTCTCCAGGACTTATACATCCTGGAATTGTTGTCACTTCACCAATCAAGTTACCGCTGTCAGGAGGTGCGTTTCTGTGCTGGCCTCGCTTCCCTACCCTGTCACTCGCCTCTTCACCAGTCCACCCTGTTCTTCTCTCTGTACCTCCCAGGCCACCAGCAGGGATCTTGGAAACTGTAGACTAATCACATCATGCTGAAAACTCAAAAATGTTTCCTTTGTTGCCCAATTCAGGGCCTCTGACAATCTTGTCTCCACTCCACTTTTCCAACTTCTCCTAAGTTACTTGATTAAGAATAGGGTCTGATTTGCTCACCTGTTGTGTCCACAGCACCCAGCACAGAGCCTGGCAGATAAAAGCAACCCAGGAAATACTTGCCAAATACAGATTTTTTTATGCAAATTGGGAGCCTTATATTCCTTATCTATGATATGGGCTAAATACTTAAATTCTTTGGCTTTTTAAAAATTGAAGATAAAATACATGAGCTGAATGCCTAGCCCATAATTTATGCTCAGTGAATGGTCCCTGTTACCTATTTGTTCAGCTTTTTATTTAAAAAAAAGAAAAAAAAAAGAAGAAAGAAAGAAAACTAAGCATACCAGGCCTGCCCAAGGCCACAAAGACACAGTGTCAGATGAGTCGCCGAAAAATGAAGAAGTTGAGAGAAAGGAACAATCCCAGGGTGCAAGAACAGAGGGGTTCGTGGAGTCTGGGGCGTCCAAGCAGAGTCCATAGGCCCTACTGAATGTTTCTAGGGTCCCTTCTAGCTGTAATTTTTGGTGACTTTACGATGCTTTCAAGACAGAATTTTTTAGTAGGCAAACAAGAAGTTGTATACTTGTCACTCTGTCATAATCCACCTCCACAAAACTTGGATGATGCCGCACCTAAGGGGAGGAGAGCATCCTTGGTGCAAGGGCCTCTGTCTTGGGGGTGCTGCTGTGCAAACTCTCTGACTCCTCTGCCGAGGAGGGGACACACTGCGGGGGGGGAGGGCATTGACATTGGTAGGGCCGTGGCCAGTTGCTGGCAGCATCTTGACATTTGGTGTCTCCAAATACTGCTACCCAGACGTACTTTTGCAGGCCCTCTCTTCTTAGCCGACTACACACAGATGCATCCAAGCTGAGACATCACAATCGGGATAAAATGCCTCTCAAAAGTGTTGAGTGTCGGGGCGGCACCTGTGGCTCAGTTAGTGGGGCACCGGCCCCATATGCCAAGGGTGGCGGGTTCAAACCCAGCCCCAGCCAAACCGCAACAAAAAAAGTAGCCGGGCATTGTGGCGGGCGCCTGTAGTCCCAGCTACTCGGGAGGCTGAGGCAAGAGAATCGCGTAAGCCCAAGAGTTAGAGGTTGCTGTGAGCCGTGTGACGCCACGGCACTCTACCGAGGGTGGTACAATGAGACTCTGTCTCTACAAAAAAAAAAAAAAAAGTGTTGAGTGTCTTGGACACATGTAACCAATGCACAGTAGCCTCTCAGCAGACACTATCATTTCCCTTTCTAAAGAGAATAAATAAATGGAAACTTGGCCCCACTTCTGAGAGGCTGCCTCTGCCTGCTCTCCCGCAGCTGCCTGAATCCAAGAGCTGCCTGGCACCAAGACCAGAGCAGCTGATGGAGGGTTTATATCTGTTCCCCCTCTGTCTGTATTTTTTGTTTGCTTAATGTTAGCCCTGTAAAGTTAATTTTATCGTGCCAATGAAACCTCATGCACTCTTGCCACAGCATTGCAAGAAACAGCATTCTTTCTTTAGGATTCAGAGCAGGAAAAAGTTAAAAACATTACACTGAAATTCCCAAATTTTTAAGATACAGTAACATCCTCCGCTAATATGATAAGTAGGATTCAAAATAAAAATTCAAGTGTACATGGTGCTTCCTTGTTGGGCAGTGGTGGAGATGTCTGGGGTGAGCCTGAGATGCTCGCAGCCTCCAGGTCCTGTCTGTGCTCTGGCACCACCCACTGGCGGAGGTTGTGCCCTCCAGCTTAAATACTTGGGATGATTTGGGGACCAGGTCTGCCCTGACTTCGTCAGCCAGACTAACGCTAAGGGTGTTGGACTAGGAGAACATCGGAATGTGGAAGAGGAATCCGTCTGAACCTGGATTCCTCAGACGAGGTCATCTGCCTCTTCCTGCTTGTTCTGTCCGTGACTTCCACCCAGAAAGTGGGAACTTTGGTCCCTCCTTTTTGTGAAAGTGTGGGACTGTGGTGTGCAGGGCAGCTGGTTGCCAAATGTGGACACGTGGCTGTGGGGCTGTTGCTGTAGACAGCACTGTTATCCTGGGTGAAGTTTTTTTGAAATGTTTTAAATTATGGTATTTTCATATGAAGTCACACACCAACTAAAATGTGAATGATACAGTCATTCCTTTTGTGACTGAAATGTCAAGAAATTCATAGCATCTGGTGACTTTGGACCAGATTCTGTGAGGGAAGAAAACACTGGGGCTGCAGCCTGTGTTTGGTCGGGGCACACTCAGGAACCAGCCCTCCTGGGCCGTGGGATTGAGCCTGGGAGACAGCTGTGCCCACTGAGGACCCCTGTAATCAGAAGGGCCCATGGAATTCACAGAAGTGTCCTCACTGTTGATGAGAAGGCGGAGACGCCACGTGGCCTTCGACTGCCTTCTACTTATGGCTTAAATTCCTTAATCAACATGCTGCCTTCTGCTCTAGGCCCAGCTGCTGCAACTGGTGTCTGACATTCTTTGTCTTTGAGGTCACTGAGGTTTCCAGTTTCAGTTTCTTCCTCTCCTTCTCCAGGCCTAGTGGGAGACACCGTGGGACTGGCCATTCCAGATCACATGCTGTTTCCCTCTGCTGCTTTCATTCTATGTCTGATACACCCTGCAGCTTACTGCTGCGTTTTAGAAGTCATTTTCAGGTGTGCCAACCTTATGATTGAGTTAGTTGACAGGAGCTCTTGCCTTGCATTTCCTTTTCAATGTACCTTCATGTTTGTGGACTCATGCTCATAAAATGCTTAGGATTGATGGAGTTGTCGGTCGTCATGTAGAATTCTATACAAGTGGGCTTTCAGTAAAATTGATTACTTATAGATGACATCAAGGTTATAGATAGCAAATAGTTCTCACAGCCATTAGTCAGATGTTCAGATATTGTATTTGACTATGTTTTTAAGTAGAGATTCCTTTTTTATTTTTAAAGAATAAATATATTGGAAAAGCATATTACAGAATGGAAATCGTAGTGTGAGGCCCACTGCCGTGTTCACTCTTTTTTGGCTATCTTTAACTATAAAGAGGGCTTCAAGTCTAGCTTAGCTCTTGGCCTTGGAAAGACACTTCTCTTATCTGGGGGCAAACTTCCTCCTTCATGAAGTGAACCCTCCAAGACGCTTTCTGACTTGGATTCTGGAGCTCTCTTCACCTTCCCTGTCCCTCCTAAATGTACAGAATAATAAGGGGCTTCCACGCTGACACCCCAGGTGGTGCCGTGAGTTCAGGTTGTTCTCTGAACACAAGAGGGCGCTGTGCCACAGCCCGTGGGCCTTCCCTTCCCTGGTTGTTCTTCAAGGACGCTGCAGCTTCAGCCCCGGAAGACGGTGTTCCTTCCAGGAGTTGCAGGGGCTTTTGTTTAGTGTATGTTGGTGGAGATGATGTTGCATTCAGCCAGATGAGAACTTAAACTTGAAAAGCATGTACCTAGTAAATTCATGAAGCAAAAATAAGCAATATATAAAGCATGGTGCTGGGTCCTGGACATTCCTCTTTTTTTTTTTTTTTTCCTTTTGGTCTTCATAGCATTTATCCATTGCTAATAAGGGATAGAAGACTTAGAACATAAAAGAACTAGAAAGCATCTCCCAAAAACCCTTTTGGAAAGGCACTTTAAAAAATCAAAATTGGAAAGCATGTATTTTGTTTTATTTCTTAACATTTTAAAGCCAGGAGTGTGTGTGCATGTGTGGATCGAGCAAGTAGCTGAATGACTTAAGTCAGAAATCCTTGTTTTATTTCTTTTGATCCTGCTAGTCAACATTTGATATGCTATTTAATGCACTTTCTAAATCTTGAAGGGGGCAGTAATTCACTAGCATTATAAAGGTTACAGCTTCATATGGAAGTTACAGCTACCTGTGATATCTATTTTTCATTCCCTGTTATTTCTAGAAAAAAAAATGCATTTTTTTGTTTTTAACAACTGAAATTTGTCCATTTCCTATGTTTGAGAAGATAATCTCTTTTTTAAAAATGAAGATAATAATTCCTGTCATTCCATCACACGTGGCTATCTCTGTGATATACTGAAGATACTGTACCATACCAGAGGTATGAATAACAAAATTTCACGTACTTTCAGACTCAAGAGTTTAGATTTTATTTGAGCAGGTCAGACATTTACCAGTCAGACATCTCAAGGACAGAAAGGCCACGGGGTGTGTCCTCGGCCTCTGGGTAGGAATCTCATACCAAGGAGCTTTTATCACCACTTGTGGAATACTTCAGTGCTGGGGAATTTGCCACATCTCAAGAACTCCTATTTCTTGGAAAGTTTTCATTTTAAGATAGTTTTTTTCCCCTCATGTTAAGCCAAAATCTGTCTTCTTGTGACTTTTGCCCTACGTGTATCATTTGCAACTACTAAGAATAAATCTAGATCCTTTTTCAGTTATCCGGAGGCAGCTTTCTTGCCCCCATTTCCTTCTGGCCATACAAGACTCCAGGGCTTCGTAACTTTTCGCTTTCTCCAGGCGACCTCCAGGATTCCACATCAACATTGGACATTTGGTTCTTAGTACATGTTCAGTTAGGAGGCTCTGGTATGGTCTGTGTTGTGTTTTGAAAAGCCTCCCCCCAAAACTTGTGTGGAAATTCTGTTGTAGGAGCGGCTCTTCTTCTTTATGTGAATTTGCCTTGAAGACTTTGCTGTGTGTGGGATTTGTTTTGTACATGCTCCCTTGACTGGGCTTTGGCGAGACCCTAAGTGTCTTTCCACCTCTTCGTGTCTTAGGAGGTTGAAGGCGTGACATTTGTCTCCTCGCAGGCTATCTCAATGTGCTCTCCAATAGCCGCTGGCGGGAGCGCTGGTGCAGAGTGAAAGATAACAAGCTCATTTTCCACAAGGACAGGACGGATCTGAAGACCCACATTGTTTCAATCCCCCTCCGAGGCTGTGAGGTGATCCCAGGCTTGGATTCCAAGCACCCGCTGACGTTCCGACTGCTTCGCAATGGCCAGGAGGTTGCAGTGTTAGAGGTACAGTACTGGCCCTGGGCCTTACTCAGTGGAAATGCATGTGGCGATTTTCCTTCCAAAAGCCAGATCCGACTCCTCTGTCCAAATCCCTTCCGTCTTCCTGAGGGCACGTTCGGTTCATTCCCTTCCCCTCACAGCCCATTCTGCTGCCTTCTGCTTTTCTTCTTCCATCAGCTCCTCGTTCTGAGACACGTGGGTTTTTATCAAAGTGTACACATCCGATTTGTTTGTCTCCTTGCGTTATTTCTTCTTTGCACACGTTTGGACGGAAATGAAATACCCAGTCTCATGGAGTAGATAGCTGTTTAAAAATACTCAGGAAATAACTTGCTTTAAAATTTTCAATAAAACTCTTTCCCCCAGCTGTGAAAGAGGTGGTGAATGTTTCCTCTGTAATGTTCTTGATTTCCTTGCAGTTGGAATGGACATTTATGGAGCAGCCAATTTCCTTATTGACAGTGGCCAGTGAGCCCAATTACACGGAGACTAAAAGAAACCTTTGGCTGTATATGCATTTTATTATTATGATTATCATTATTACTGTTGACCGTTGCTTTAGAACTTCTGGTTCACTAAAGCATAAAAGGACAAAAGTAATAGCTACATTCTCAAAACTTTGAGTTTTGAATGTTTTTAAATTTTGTTTTTCATCTTCTTTTCATTTGCTTTCTACTGAGTATTAATTTGGACCTTTCCCCTTTGTCCCCTACTTGGCATTGTTATAATTGAGACGTGGAGATACACACACATACACACACGTACACAGATGTCAGGCTGTGGGATTTCCAGAGTACTCCTGAATGTACTCACGTTGCAGAGTCAATAAAAACAGGGATGGATCGGTGTGATGGAACGGGCTGATGTGTGGCCTCCATTAATTCGATGCACAGCCGAATTCTAAATGACCGTGTCACGACCCCACACAGAGGAGAGTGAGCCTGGGGCTGAGACCAAGTCAAGACTGTCCATGGAGGCACCTTGAAGATCCTGAATTCACACAGAAGAGTTTATTCCAGGGAATTGTTTCACAGA
Organism: Nycticebus coucang; assembly: GCF_027406575.1. Classification (NCBI taxonomy): domain Eukaryota; kingdom Metazoa; phylum Chordata; class Mammalia; order Primates; family Lorisidae; genus Nycticebus; species Nycticebus coucang. The sequence goes on from NC_069796.1 coordinate 86,243,261, forward strand.
AACCATTTTCTCTTTTTTGTTGGGGGCAAAACAAAGGCAAACAAACAATACATTCTTCCTGTAGGACCCAAGAATCTGGTAGTGTGGGATAAGGGGATTTTGCAGAGCATGATATGACAGAGAGGGCCAGGCCCAGTGGGGTCGGAGAGCAGGCTCCAGGCAGAGCCCTGCCACTGACTTTGGTCACAGCCAGGTCTTTTGTTCCAATGACTTCTGCACCCATCTGTGGAACATGAGTGTGGGCTAGACTCAGTGTGTATGGGCTGAAAGCTGTGGGTGGCAGTGGGGAAAAGCTGAAGACTTAAATGAAGAAAGTGTACTCTTGATGTGACAGTGTAGAGCTCTGGCAGCAGATCTGAGGGGGCTTGCAAGGAAAGGGAGGAGGCAGGGTTGGCCTGTGCTGGATGTGGCAGTGAAGAGGGAGGTGTTGGGCTGGATGGGGAGGTGGGCAGAGGTGAGGCCTTTGGTTTCATGGCATTGGCATTTAGGAAAGGTATAGACCAGTTGCCTTTTAGAAGGTTCCCGGCCTGGGCACATCTGCTCTCTCTGCACACGGGCATCTCCTAGGCCTCAATGGGAGCCCCAGGAAGCAGCAGCATGCCTCACTGTGGGTTGCATGGAAGTCTGGAGCCCCAGGAAGGGGCAGCGTGCCTCACAGTGGGTCTCATGGAAGTCTGGAGCCCTAGGAAGCTCAGCATGCCTCACTGTGGGTCGCATGGAAGTCTGGAGCCCCAGGAAGGGGCAGCGTGCCTCACAGTGGGTCTCATGGAAGTCTGGAGCCCTAGGAAGCTCAGCATGCCTCACTGTGGGTCGCATGGAAGTCTGGAGCCCCAGGAAGGGGCAGCGTGCCTCACAGTGGGTCTCATGGAAGTCTGGAGCCCTAGGAAGCTCAGCATGCCTCACAGTGGGTCTCATGGAAGTCTGGAGCCCCAGGAAGCGGCAGCGTGCCTCACAGTGGGTCGCATGGAAGTCTGGAAGTCTGGATCCCCACAAAGGGGCAGCGTGCCTCACCGTGGGTCGCCTGGAAGTACACAGCATCAGTTTGTTTCTCTGTCAGTGATAATTTTCATCCTTTGGGTGAGATTTCCTCCCTGTAAATTTATTGCATTTCCCCTTTATCTTTGATAAGTATCATGTGGGGAGATACTTTGAGACTATGTGACTATCCTGGTATTACTCACAAATTTACCCTCTAATTTTGGTGTCCATTAACAACTCTTGCCTGACACAGTCATTGTAATGGCAGTTGCTAAATGGTGCTTTTCTAATTCTATTATTCCTTCTGCATTTATTGTTGGCATCTACTGTGAGGATGGTTTTCCTTCCCTCAGATTTAATTAATCGTTCATTAAATATGTGTGTACCAGCAGGGATTCACAGATTATCATTAATCAGTAATTAGAATCTCTTACTATCATGATTTTTTTTTGGTCAAATGATCCCATATTTGGCCAGTAGGAGCCCCTTTGGGCGGGCTCTTGTATCCTTTGTGTCCCTGTAATACAGCGATGGTGGTTCCCATCGTACTTTGATTACTTTCCTCCTGTTGGGGCATAGTGAGCTTCCCAAGGCCCATTTGAGCTTTCCCTGTCTCAGGCAGTCAGCTGTTTCTCCAAAGTGCGCTGGTTCCCCCTAGTGGAGGATCTGGTATTTACATACCGGGCTCTGGGAGCCAGTGTGTTCTCTTCTGGGGGTGCCATCGCTTCTGTGTCTTTTCAGTACACAAGCAAAAAAAAACAGATGTGTGTGTACGTATGATACACATGCACGTGACATGGACATTTATATGTTATATATATGGTATATGCTCATAAATATACACACATCATCCATACACCCACACACGTCTGTGAGCACAACTGTTGCCTCTAATTCTAGTCCAATACCAGAAGATTATTTTTAAAAAGCCTTTAAGGAAATTTCTTATACAATAAACTATGAAGAAAGCAATTACTAAACTCTAGTAATAGCAATCACATTTAGATATTAATTGTATTAAAATACTTTTCTTAATGCTTTGATGAAATTATAACAATTTATATAACATAGATACAGAAATGAATTGTGGATTCACTTTTGATACAGATTTTGTTTTGGGAAGGACAAAAGATCTATGAAGAAAACCCACTTGTGATTTTTATTAATCCAAGTATTTAAATTAGTTTATCTTAATTTAGCAAACATTAGTTACATCCTTACTCTGGGCAAGGCACATACTTGGTATCCCTTCAGTTTGTCCTAATGGTCTTATTTGGTGCTGTTTAGGAATAATTTTTGTGTGGAAAATATCACTAGCCAATTTTAATAGCATACCAAAAAATAGCCTTTTCTTTGTGAATGGCTCTTCCTCGAGAGAAGCTTTTATGTGTGGCATGGAATATTTACTTACACTCTGAGCAGTGTTGACTCTGTCAGGTTATAATTCTAAACCCTAATTATCTTTGTGCTGTAAGCTCAATTGACAGATCTTTATTTAAAAAATTAGAAATTTTTATAAAAAATAAAATTTATTTTTTGTTCCACATTCAGTTAACTCCTAAGTTTGATAGCTTAATTTCTCCTAAACTTTGGTCAATCTTCAGGCCTGTGTACCTCATTCTGATTATTTGAGGAGTGTTTTCCTTATCTCTGGTGTCAGTAATAGAGAAAAGCATGGACCTTTTTGTTGCTAGTCAGCTTTTTTTTTTTTTGCAGTTTTTGGCCCGGGCCGGGTTTGAACCCATCACTTCCAGTATATGGGGCCAGCGCCCTACTCCTTTGAGCCACAAGCACCGCCCAGCTAGTCAGCTTTCATTAGTGTTTGTGTGTTTAATGTGTGTCCCAAGACAAACTCTTCTTCCACTGTGCAGCAGAAATGGGGAGAGGTTGGACACGCCTGCTTGGTTAATCAAATTTATTTACATATTTCAAATGCCATTAAAAATATAACTGATTTTAGGGCGGCTCCTGTGGCTCAGTCGGTAAGGCATCAGCCCCATATGCCGAGGGTGACGGGTTCAAACCCGGCCCCGGCCAAACTGCAACCAAAAAATAGCCGGATGTTGTGGCGGGCGCCTGTAGTCCCAGCTACTCGGGAGGCTGAGGCAAGAGAATCGCTTAAGTCCAGGAGTTGGAGGTTGCTGTGAGCTATGTGAGGCCACGGCACTCTACCGAGGGCCATAAAAGTGAGACCCTGTCTCTACCAAAAAAAAAAAAAAAAAAGTTAAAAAAAAAATATATAACTGATTTTATAAATCACTTAACAAGGATGGTTTAAAACTTCAGTGAACATAATATATATTCCGGACTTGCAAATTAAGCAGGTCAAATTGGAGGGAATTTCAAACATTTTAAGAAATAGTGTGTACAAAACATGGTTACACTATAGAAATGTAATCGATATAAAAATAAGTTAATTTTTATACTATCTAATTAAGAGAAACAGAATGACTATTAAAGGCCTATTTAGAGGCTACTGGTTTAAAAAGTTTAGATTAATAAAGTTTAGACCAATAAGGGCCCAGATCTTGACTGTGTCTCTAAGGTAGGCCAGTGACAGTTGGAGTGCACTCCTTTTTATGGCCAGATTTTGTTCCCAGATTAATGAAGCTTTCTAACCAACTTCCTTGTGCTGGAACGTAATTAATCCCATTGATTTTCTTGTCTTATACCCTAAATGCCTTCCCCCCAAACACCTGGAAGGTGTTTTAGGACCTCGGATTTTCATTCCCCTTGGTATGTTCATTATGCAACCTCCTCCATGAGGGCCCAGTTGGAACTCGCTTTTAACCCTGTTACTCAGACCTCATCTTCTTCCTTGTTTGTTCTTCTGTGCTTCATGTTTCATTGCTTTTCCTATTGTACAGTCTCTTTAGTAACATGTTTATGAAAATGTTAAAACTTTTTGTCTTTAGTTAAATAACTTTTTGTCTTTTCCTCCCCACTTCAACAGGCATCTTCTTCTGAAGACATGGGCAGGTGGATTGGAATCTTACTAGCTGAGACGGGGTCGTCCACAGACCCGGGCGCTCTGCACTACGACTACATAGACGTGGAGATGTCTGCAAGTGTCATCCAGACAGCTAAACAGACTTTTTGGTAAGGCCCAGGGCCCTGTGAATGGCACCAAAGTTAAATAACTTTATCTTTTCTTTAATTTTTTAGCTCAGTTTTTCTGTGAGTATATAGTCTCAAAAAAAAAAAAAATAGTAACAACTCTCTCTTTTGTATTATGTTAGTCTAAATTTTGCTGAAATATTTTTGTCATGTCAGCTTTCTGGGTTTTCTGTTAGAACAGGGATGGCAAACTTGTTGGACCAGGACCAAGCGTTCCCTATTTATAACCACTCTGCTCTGCTATTGCAGCCAGAGACAGCACGTAAACTGGTGGGCATGGCTGTGTTCCAATAAAACTTTATTTATTTTTATTTATTTTTTGAGACAGGGTCTCACTTTGTTGCCCTGGGTAGAGTGCTGTGGTGTCATAGCTCACAGCACCTCAGTCTCTTGGGCTCAAGTGATCTTCTTGCCTCAGCCTCTGTAGTAGCTGGGACCATAGGTGCCCACCACATTGCCTGGCTAGGTTTAGAGACAGGGTCTCACTCTTGCTCAGGCTGGTCTTAAACTCCTAAGCTCAGGCATACACCCCACCGTGGCCTGCCATGCCTGTATCCTGTGCTAGGATTACAGGCATGAGCCACCGCACCTGACCTTCCAATAAAACTTTGTATGCAAATAGGCCCGATTTGGCCTGTATCTTGCCTACCCTGTATCAGAGGAACAGGTCTGTGAAGCAAAAGTGATTCTACATGTTGCTATAATGAGTACTGAGTTTCCAAAGTCATCAGTTAAATGCTTTGTAAAGTGAAATTGTCATAAAAAAAAAATGCTTTTGTGTATAAAAATGCCCCTTTGACCTGTGAATACTTCTTTAAAATAAGGATGGCCAAGATATTTACAGCTAGTTCTCAGTGTGGCCCATAGACCCCTGGAGGTATTCAGGACTCTTCCAGGTAGCCTACAAGCTCAAAACTATTTTCGTAATAATATTAAAGCATGTTTTTTTTTGCTGTTTTGACATGTGTGTTGGGGATAATCAGCTGAGACCTTCACACAAATGGCAGTGCCACCCCACTGCGTTAGCAATTGTGTTTATCACGGCTGTGCGTTCGCAACATTAAAAGAAAAGGCTGGGTTCTCCTAAGATGTCCTTGCTGAACCAGTAAAGATTATTACTTTTCTTTAAAAGGCCAAATAGTAAATACTTTTATTAAATCTTTTAAGTCCATGTCTTTTTACATTCTGTGTGATGTCCTAGGTGGCTGTAAAAACCCACCTGTATGTGAGATGCTGGCAGTGTCCTGAGTTGCTAACAGAACTAGCTGCCTTTAAAAAAAATTATTTTTTAATTTTTACTTGAAAAAACAACCGATAGGCAAACTATGGTTATTCGCACTTACATATTTGTAGACGTTTTCTTGAAAATTAGCTACCATAGGCATCATCTCTAGGCAGATAATTGGCAATATTTGTTGCCTTTGATGTATTTGAGTTTTCACTTGGAAATTAGAATTTTGGAAAATTCATGCCCACCACCATGAGCTTGCCAGCTTCCCAACACCCACAAGTCTTCTGCTGAGATCTGTAGTATTATCAGTGAGTGGTTTTTGTTTTTTTTTTTAATGTTGTGTAATGAAATGTGTCAACACTTAAAAAATTGACAGAAGGGTAGGTCTGAGTGAAAGAGCCATTCCAAAGGCAAGATAAACTAAGGGGTTTTAATGTAAGTTCACTGATGTGATTTCACATTCTATATTATAGCTAAGAAACTACTGTTTGCTGAGTTTCGGTATAGTATCAAAGAAGAATGTCTACAACTATCTGAAAAAGCTATTAAAATATGCCTGAGTTTTCCAGCTGCTTACCTGTCTTTACATCCACAGTCAGAAGAACGTGTGTTACAGACTGACCGCAGGGTGAGGGTCCAGCGAGCTCTGCTCAGCCAGAGAATAATTAGGTTTACAAACATGTAAAGCAATGCCACTTGTCTCACTAATAGTTTTTTGTTTTAGAAAACGATTTTCATAAAAATATTTATGTTGAAATATTATGGATTTATTATTAAGTAAACAAAAATGAACAAATGTCTCAGGTTTCATTTCGAATACGGAAGATCTTGGAACACTTCTCTTAGTTTGGGTCTTGCTGTGGTTGGCATTTGCTAATTGGAAACGTTGACACAAGTCATTCGTAACCTGTTGGTGCCTTTGCTGCTTCACGTAGAAAGTGTGTTAGGAGAGGTGGTGTCTGAAACTTCTTCCGTCTCTGATATCTTTGATCCCTTGAGTCCTGCTCATATTCATATCATCCTTGGAAACTCTGGATTTGGGGCCGAGGGAGGGTATTGAGACAAAACATACACCAGAAATTGTTGGTTTGTTTATCCAAAGCAACAGACCCTCCCCCCCCCCAGTGCTGGCTCAGACCACAGAGCCTTTCAAGTACGAGGAAAATAGATTCAAATGGGGTACATGTGAAATTTACTAAGTGTAGAATATAAATGTCTTAACAATAACTAAGAAAATACCGTGAAGGCTATGTTAACCAGTTAGATGAAAAGTATTTCAAATTGTATATAAAACCAGCACATTGTACCCTACGATTGCATTAATGTACACAGCTATGATTTAATAATAATAATAATAAAAAAGAAATAAACTTGTTAGGGCTGCAAAAAAAAAAAAATAGATTCAAATGTTGGCACCGTTACTTGGCTGACTGATGTGACCATCACCGTCTCGGTTTTCCACACAAATGTGTCGATGTGGCATCAGAGCGGTCTTGGTTTGTGTCTTGAATGGGGAATGAACATTTATTTAATGCTTGTCTGTGACATTCTGGCACTAAGAAATCGGTTTTCTCAAAATAAAGATAACTTTGGCCCAGGCTAGGAATCAAGCCATCATGAAGGTCCCAACTAAGGTCAGTAGCCTTGACAAAATGCATTAGTCTTATATACTTCTTTTCTAGAGGTTTTCTGAGGTTTGAGCAAACTTTTCATACCACTAGTATTTTTATACCAGTGTTGCTAAGTACTGACTGTTCTGTTGATGCCCATAGTTGTTTAATTGCATTCTTTCTAATCAGCAAAATGTAGGTAAATTACAATAATTCTTCTGTTTATTAAGTCTTATGCAATAAATAAAGCACATTTACATTTTTTTTTTTTTTTGACACCGAGTCTCCCTCAGTCGCCCTGGGTAGAGTGCCGTGGCGTCATAACTCACAGCAACCTCAAACTCTTGGGCTCAAGGGATCCTCTTGCTTCAGCCTCCCGAGTAGCTACAGGTGCCACTACAATGCCTGTCTAGTTTTTTATTTTTAATAGAGATAGGTCTCACTCTTGCTCAGGCTGGTCCGGAACTCCTGAATTCAGGCGATCCATCTGCCTCTGCCTCCACTTCCCACAGTGCGAGGCCCACGCCTGGCCTACCGTAACTTTTTTAAGAACTATAATATCTGTTAATCTAATTTTGCAAAATCTGTACAACTAGATTGACCTAAAAGTGTTCATGGATATTTACTGTACTTGTTTAGAATTTATTAAATTTCCAAAAAAGCCTATCCTAAGTACACATGTAATTTCAATTGTAATTGGCAAACTTACACCCATGTGAAGGTCCTACATTAGTTTCATAATAAGGGTGAGTACATTGGGTACTTTTTCTTCCATTCTTGAGACACTTTACTAAGAAGAATATGTTCCAGCTCCATCCATGTAAACATGAAAGAGGTAAAGTCTCCATCTTTCTTTAAGGCTGCATAGGGAGAAGGGGGAAAGGGAGGGGAGGGAGGGGGGAGGTAGGCGGAGGGAGGGGGATTAATGGGATTACACCTGCAGTGCATCTTACAAGGGTATATGTGAATCTTAGTAAATGTGGAATATAAAGGTCTTAGCAAAATAACTAAGAAAATGCCAGGAAAACTATGTTAACTAGTGTGATGAAAATGTGTCAAACAGTCTATGAACCAAGTGTATGGTGCCCCATGATCATACTAATGTACACAGCTATGATTTAATAAAAAAAATAATAAAAAAAACTTACACCCACATTTAAGAGAAATGCTGAATTAAAGTATTTCCCCTAGAACATAGTTTCACTTTTACTTTATAAATATAGAGTGGAATGTTAATCTAAACCAAATGCAGGAAGGTCACATTTTGAGAAAGGAATATAAATTTTGGTTTTGAAAAATTATTCACTAAAAATGTGCACATGCTGAATTTATGACTGCAAGAATCTTTTCTGCTTCATTAAAGTAAGTATAAGCAGTGTCAGTAGGCAAGAAACCTTATTTTCGTTCTTAAGTGTTCTAGCCAAACATTCCTGTAAAACTTGAGAGATGAGATTTAACAAATAAACAATGTTCAGAATACGGCAGCTTGCCAGTGTGATAAATATTCTAAGATTAAACTAAGTATTTTTGCTTTTATATAAATTGGCAGCCAGTGAATCTTCTCAAGGTTTTTGGGAGAATTATCTGTGCATGGAATATGTCTTGGTTAGAAAACATGTTTTGGAAAGAGGAAAGGAAAAGGAAAAATAAGTGATGTAAACTCTCCCAGGTAAGGTGATTTATATAGAAACTTTAATAACAAACTATTGAAACGTATTCTCCTGAGAGCATATTTTTGAATGAGTTATATAATCCTAGCACTCTGGGAGGTTGAGACAGGAGGATCACTTGAGCTCCAGGAGCTCTAGATAAGCCTGAGCAAGAGTGAGACCCCCCCCCATCTCAAAATATATACATCCCAAAAATATAGCTGGGCGTTGTGGCAGGTGTCTGTAGTCCCAGCTACTTGGGAGGCTGAGACAAGAGGATCAGTTGAGCCCAAAAGCTTGAGGCTGTTGTGAGCTATGATGCCAGGATGACAGAGTGAGAATCTATCTCAAAAAAATAAAAAATAAATGAAATATGTAGATTATAGAATATAAGAAAATATTGCAGTTTTCTCCTGAGATGCCTCCCGAGTCATGCTTAGTTCGTGACCCATCAGAACTAAGGGAGGATGGTGATGGTAATGACCATGGCTCGTGTGGCCGAGGGCAGGGAACACCTGGCAGGAAGTGCTCCTCCTCGTCATCCTCTCATCCAGGTGCCTAGGAGAGTATTTTAAAATATATTTCCTATGATTTTCTAATGCTTCTGGTTTAACAAGTGGCACATCGCCTCTTACCGCATTTCCACTTGTAGGTTTGGCTAAAAGTCAGAAGGAGCACCGAGCCAGAGCCCTAACTTTTAGTCTTAGCCTCACCCCGTCTCTGGGCCTAGAAGAATTGTTTTGCTCACCGGCCGCAGGTCCTTCTGTATGAGGGGAGGGCTGACCAGTGGCTGGCTCCTCCCCTCTACCTAGGACCTTCTGTGCATCTGGGGCCTCTAAATCTTAGGCTCCCTGAGTCTCCTCCCTGTGAGGAAGCAGGTGCGCACCTTTCCAGGCACCCTGTCCCAACGTCGTCTGTTCTGGGGCATCCCAGAATCTGTGCATCCGAGCGTGTGCCAGGTGCAGGGGAGGGAGTGGTCCACGTGGTTGGGCTTGGTTGGTTCATCGCTTTACGGCCTCTCACAGACAGCAACTCTACATGATTACCCCATGCCTCCAAAATATTTCAGTTAGAAAACCTTAAATATATATATATTTTTTTAAAATCAGAATCTGTTATTGGAGAACTCAGTTTTTAAGTTTTGCTGTGCTTTTTTTTTGTTGTTTTTAAGACAGAATCTCACACTGTTGCCCAGGTTAGAGGGCCATGGCATCATAGCTCACAACCATCCCAAACTCTTAGGCTGAAGCGATCCTCCTGCCTCAGCCTCCTGAGTAGCTGGGGACTACAGGCACCTGCCACTACACCTGGTTATTTTCTATGTTTAGTGGAGACACGGTCTCACTCTCGCTCAGGCTGATCTTGAACTCCTGAGTTCAAGCAATCCGCCTGCCTCAGCCTCCCAGAATGCAAGGATTATAGGTCTCAGCCACCACACCCAGTTCTAAATGATTTCTTTTCTTACTTATACTTTTATGTATCATAAGTACAGAATAATTCCATGAATTTTTCTTAAGCAAAGGAAGAATTCCTATATCAATTAAAAAGAGTCAATGTGTTTAAGGGAGGGTTTTTATGGAACTGAAAGTTCCAACCCTGTCATCACATGGCTGGTTTCTTTGGCAGGTCACCTCATTGATATGACCTTTAATGTGGTTGAAAGGGGCTTGTTATAAATTAATAAAAGGTGATCTTTAATGTGTAAGGCCTTATCATTTAGGAGATCCCAAGGTGTTAGGAGCACTGGCCAGGAATTTGGGACAAAGACCAAAGCATACATTTGTTATTGTATCATAATATCACACATTCTGAAGGGTTTCTGCAGCCACTGTCAGCAGCTGTCTCCAAAACTGAGGGAAGTGGAGGGAAGAGGTGAAGGTGAGTTGTACTCATGTGGCTGTGATGCTGAATGAACCTAAGAACTCTATAAATACTTGTCGTGCAAATGTTCTAAAGAGCTTCTAGGGCAGGGGTCCAGGAGGTTTTTCAACAAAAAGCCAAATGGGTGGGGGAGGGGGGTGCCTGTGGCTGAAGGAGTAGGGTAGTGGGTTCAAGCCCGGCCCCAGCCAAAACTGCAAAAAAAAAAAAGCCAAACAGTAAATATTTCAGCCTTGCTAGCCATACAGTCCCCTTTAGAGTTAACAAACTCATAAAAGAAACATGTTCCAATAAAACTTTATTACAAAATCAGGCTGTGAGAGGAGCTGGCCACTGTTAAGAACTGATGATAATCCAAATCGTTGGTTTCTATTGAAAGCTCGCTGTTTGCAGGCCTTGCCTTACGTAGCTGTCAAACGCGTCCCCAGGCCTTGCTGCCACTCTGCAGGGGGTAGGGTGTCCTTGTCTGATGGGCAAGGGGTGTGTCCAGTCTCTGCAGCCTAACATCCCATTTCTGCCCCCATGGCCTCTGACACAGCCTTGGACTTAAAGTCAGAGCTGAAGACTTGTTGATTGGAGGAAAAAACAGTCAGGTTTTGGATTTTAACTTACGTCCTTTCTTTCAGCTTCATGAACAGGCGTGTCGTATCTACCAACCCATATCTAGGGGGGACCTCCAATGGCTACGCACACCCCAGCGGGACAGCGCTGCATTACGACGATGTCCCCTGCATCAATGGCTCGGTGAGTGTGCCGCTTTTCTAGGGCAAAGCAGTTGGTTTTGTTTGAAGGCAAGACTATCTGGAAAATTCTGTAATTTAGTGCCCTGGCTTCAGTCTAAATGACATAAGACTTCTGAAAAAGTGCTTTGAAGCAAGAGGAAAACTCCATCTCTCCTCTCTCATCTTCTGTTTCTGACTTTTTCATACCATTGCTGGCTTGAAGATACGGCTCATCTTAACATTTGAACACATGGGTGATTTGACCCTAGTAGATGGTTTGTCGTTTAATGTCAATGCCATTAATTAAACATCAGTATATGTTAAAATATTGACCAAAGAATGGCATAGTAGAGTAACTAATAACTCAGATAATTGGATAAGTCAAAATGTAACACAGTGTAAGATGTTGATGAACAGTTAATTTCTAGATATGATAAACATGCTGAAAAATCACCATCGGGAAGGAACAGTGAGTAATGACTGTATTTCAAACTCAAAGTAGCTTCCCTCATTGCTTTGGAGTAACTGGGGCCCCTGACGGCCAGCTCGGCATATTTTATATGTGTACGTAAACTGTACGTACGTTTAGTACAGATGAATCTGTACGTTTAGTTGCAGCTCTTTGTATCAAGCTAGTCTCCACGTTTGGCCTTAGGAGTTTTAAATGTGCTCCCAGCATTTTGTGTCTCATGTATGATTAGCAGACCTTGTCGATAAGTGTGTATTCTGCCATGTCCCCCACTGTTCATCCAACTGTGCTTACTGAGCGGCTGCTCTCACCCAGCACTGCGGAGATGGGGCCTGAACGGACAAGCAGCCCGATGAGAGAGGCCTGCTCTTGTCTCCCAGTATCGGGTGGGTGTAAAATTGGTGCCTATGTTTTACGAAGGTGGGCACAGAGTGTGTTTATTATTATTTTTTTCAGCCATTGAAGACATTTTAGACTATTTCCTTACAGATTCACTTTTCTCCCCTATTTTAATGGATGCTATCAAAATTAGCTGTTTGTTACTCAGCATCACAAAACCACACCTGCCCATGGCAGCAACAGGTTAAAGACTCCTGGAGTGTGATTATAAACAGACTGGAAAGGAGGTCATTGTGCTGCCTCAGAGGTGATGAGTGTGTCCAGAGCGAGGAGTGATATGGTGCGTCTGGGAACTGGGGATCCATCTGTGGACCTTCTGCTCGTATGTGCTCCCTCCTGCCCCTCGGGGCCCTCCCTGGATTCCTGCCAGGGGCCCCCGCTTGGTTCTAAAGGGACCTCCCCTTCCCCGCCTTCTCCACTCTTTGCCAGTCTCTTCCTTGCCTTATTTGCTGGTGACTCCTAGTGGCCAGGCTCTGTGCTAGGGATTAAAAATTACAGGGATGAGATATTATTTGTCCCCCCCAGTCTAGTAGGAGTGAGGCAATGAGGGGAGAGCTGCCTCGGGTTTGGGCAGGGTAATGGCGGCTCGTGGATGCCTCATTGGGACAGGCGTCAGGGAGCAGCCACAGCCGCCTTTATACCCCATCCTAGATCCGTCCAGTCACATCCCCCATTAAGGGTTTTGGGTCCAGTCAGTCTCTTCCTTGTCCCCTCTCCGGGTCCCTCGCATTTGAGGAACTGCTGTGCTCACCATGGCCACAGCCCTCAGTCCCTGCAGGAGGCTCGGGCAGGTTCTGCCCACCTAGGGACAGCAGTGTGGCGGCCAGTGCAGAGCAGGTCTTTCCACATAGTCACTGCCCAGGATTCTGGCCAATGCCACTGTCCAGGTGGGACCCAGCTCTTCTGGCCTCTGTGTACTCTGTGTCTTGACTGTCATCTCTCTACGGACTGGTCTTGTCTGTGGTTTTAGTCTCAAGTTACCAAACTCATCTTGGAAATGATCTGAGCCTTTGATCTTAGCCTTCAATTATTTTGGAAAGATGGCACATAATCCTTTCCCTGGCCCTCCCCGCCAGCATCCTTGCTCCTCCATGGTGTTTCTCCGAGCACATCCCTAACCCTGGACACGTGGTGTGAGCTGCATGGCCTGGGGAGCCCAGGGACTGCACACAACCTCCCCCCCCAACACACACACACACCCGGCTCACACAGTTCAGGCTTTGATCACCCTGGTCCGGCTACCCCAGGAATGAGTTTGCTTTAGGAGTTTTAGAAATAAACCTGCTGTCCTCAGAGGGCTTTGTGTTTGGGAATTGTCTCTGAGTGTGGCTGGGCTGGCAGGGGAGGCTTTTAGGACATAATGTCCATGTGCATATTCATGCTGTTTTGCTTGTTAAGGGCTTTCTCTGTGCAGACCCTTCCTTAAACTGCTTTTCTAGATGCCGGACCTGTTACCAGGTAATGTGTCTTTTTGGAGAGACTCAAGGTTTTATAAAGTTTGTACTTTATGACCGACATCTGTCATTTTAGCAGTTTGTACCCGTTCATTGTTTCCCTGATGGTTAATCCAGGATGAAAGTGGCCTACCACACTTTTTAATCTAGAAACTTCTGTGAGGTCCCTTGTGTTTTCTAAGTCTTCCATGTGACTCAGTCCTGGGTATTTTAGGAAAATGATAGTCTAGTCTAGACCATTTTAATCACTTGGGATGAATACATGCTAGGTTGTCATTACGGAACTCGCACATCCAAGCGTATCTGCGGGTACCGTTATTTTTAGATGGTAGATCAGTCCCCAGCAGCACAAAATAGGCATAGTGAAGCGATTGCAAGGAATAAAAACACTCCTACTGTGGAATTAAAAATGTTTTCTATTTTTAAAACAAAAGGCTATAATTATAGTCTGGCTGAAAGGACCTCTGCCAGAAGACTATAAAAACAGGGTAAAATGAGTGTAAGAACTCCTGTCGCCTTTGTTGTGATGCAAGGCACCTTATAAAGACCTTTAAACCTTGACGGGTTCTGGCTGTGGTTATCAGTTTGGGTTTGAATTTATACTTTAATGTTCATGTTTTCAAATTCCTCTGTCACATGAAATGGCATGTAGCTATTTTAGTTTTTCATTACAGGTTTTCCACTAAAATAATGCCACGGTGTCAATTAGATTTGGAAGCATCCTGTTTTCTGTAATGATTCCATGTCTTCCTTTACGGACTGTGTTTTGGTCGTGGCATTTTCTTCCTTGGCATGGAAAGTGTGGCACAGAGGGATGCATGCGGACAGTCGCCCTGGGACTTAGATCATTAGCTTGTGTGCAGTGGAGGGGTGAAGGGGAGACAATATGGAGGGGTCATTGTCCCCAGGAAAGCCTGAGACTCAGGGGCAGCATCATGTGTGGGAATGAGCACAGCCCTGAAGTCCAGCTCTGCCTCTTAGCAGCCGCTTGACCCATCTCTGCCTCCGTTCCCTCCTACCTCCTAAGATCACGAGAAGGTTAAAGAGCCCCTGTCGGCCAGAACACAGGAAGTGCCGCAAAGTGAAATTGCGTTGCCGAGACGTCCCGTGTCTCTTACAGAGCCAGTGTCCCTTCCTCACTTCACCTCCATGTCCTGGGTTGGGGAGCTTCCCAACTCTGCTTCTCCGGAGTAGGAAATGTCAAATCAGGGTTTGCTTTTGTTTTTTCTGCTTTATCAAACAGAACAAAACAAAAACTTCATAAGCCAACAGCCCTGGGAACAATTTAAGGGGAAAAAAGTAACTTTTCCTTAAGGCCTCCAAAGTGAGATCCTTTTGAGTCGGTCACTTGCCTGCGTGCCCATATGTGTGGTGTGGGTGTTTCATTGATAACAACTAGGGGTCTGGGGGTGCTGATGCTTCACTAAATGCTATGCTAACTGATATCTCTTTATGCTAAAATCTGCTGTTTTCTGTGTCCAAGTCACTAACGACAAAGCTGTGTGTGTTGCAGTGGGAACCGGAAGACGGCTTTCCTGCGTCCTGTAGCAGAGGCTTGGGAGAAGAGGTGCTCTATGATAACGCAGGCCTGTACGATAACTTGCCGTCTCCAAAAATCTTTGCCCGCTACTCTCCTGCTGACAGGAAGGCTTCTAGGCTGTCTGCTGACAAGCTGTCCTCTAACCATTACAAACACCCTGCCTCCGCTCCGTCTGTTACTAATACCTCTTCTGTGGGGAGGGCGTCTCTCGGGCCCGGCTCCCAGGTACAGCATCTCCTTCTATGGTATCCTAGAATCATCTTTCTAAGTCACACTTCTGTAACACATACTAAACAGGACTCAGCAAAAGCAAAGCGTAATTTTTCCCTCAAATAGAATATAATTGGCAATTTGGCCAGCAAGGAACTGACAAAATATTCCTAACTAGTTCATAGTTTGTCTAAGTATGGTGTTTCTTTGTCTGCATCTGGCTCTCTTTCTATCCTTGAAAAATTCCCCAGTAAATTTTGTGAATTATCTCAACTAAAGGCAAAGATTTTAAAAAGAACAAGGGCAATACTTCATGTAGGAATGCTAATATACAGCAAAAGGGTGTGTTTTAAGTTTTTTCTTTTTTTTCTCCATTCTTTGGGTAATCTTAATAAAATCATGAACCAGGTAAGATCCTAGAGTTCCAGGTAGTAGTGACTTAGAACAGCACCTCCCAAAAGACGAGCTTCATCAGAAATCAAATGTGAAGGTTTTTGTTTGTTTTGATTTTTAAACAACAGTCGCTCAGGTGGCATCCCTAGAGAGTCTGATGTCTTTTGGGGTGGGGGGGAGCGGGTCCCTGGCCTCTGGGGGTTTTAGGAGCGCCTGGTAGGGTGTGTGTTTCATTTACTAAGTGAGTGTGTATCCATGTAATCATCTGTCCCTTTATTGGAATAAGAGACCCCTTCGGTAAAAAGCATGCAGTTACATGTGCCATTTTTATACATTTGGGCTATCTCCAGATTAGCTGGGAATCATTTGATACAGAGATACGTTTGGGGGTTTTATTTTATTGCTGTTCCTCTTTGTTTTGCTTTTTGCTTTTGTTTGAATAGGGAACAATGTTGCATGTTCAGTTGCATATGACGGTTAGGTTTCCTGTCCTCATCTGGGCACTTCAGCGGGAAGCTAGTATTTAATGGAGAGAACTTAGACTCACTGAACACTCACAAGAGGCCGTGAGCTGTATGTGTGTGGGGGGTGTTCCGTGTGTCGTATGTGTGTGTGGTCTGTGCCGTGTGCTGTATGTGTGTGTGGGGTGTTCCATGTGTTGTATATGTGTGTGGTCTGTGCCGTGTGCTGTATGTGTGTGTGGGGTGTTCCGTGTGTCGTATGTGTGTGTGGTCTGTGCCGTGTGTTGTATATGTGTGTGGGGTGTTCCGTATGTCGTATATGTGTGTGGTCTGTGCCGTGTGCTGTATGTGTGTGTGGGGTGTTCCGTGTGTCGTATGTGTGTGTGGTCTGTGCCGTGTGCTGTATGTGTGTGTGGGGTGTTCAGTGTGTCGTATATGTGTGTGGTCTGTGCCGTGTGCTGTATGCGTGTGTGGGGTGTTCCGTGTGTCGTATGTGTGTGTGGTCTGTGCCGTGTGCTGTATGTGTGTGTGGGGTGTTCAGTGTGTTGTATATGTATATGTGGTCTGTGCCGTGTGCTGTATTGTGTATGGTAGGTCATTTAATCTTTTCAGGGACATTGTGAGGAGGTATCAGTATCTTTTCATTTTTAAATGAACACACGGAGGCTCAGAAAGCTTAATGACTTGCTTAGCATCTCTAAATAATGGAGCTGGAATTTGAAGCCAGATCCGTTTGCCTCCCCCAAACCGCAGCCCTCCATGAAAGGAAATATACTGTGCTGGGCTGGAGCTAACTTGGACTTGGAGAGCAAGAGTTAGCCTTTGCTATCAAGCTGAATTTATTACACATAATATAACAAAATACAGCATTTGTTGGCTTGCAGCAATCAAGGAAGTAGGGGTACTATTTAGTTTTTGTTAAACCTGTGGTTATTAGGATTTAGTTTCCAGATCATTCGCTCTTCTGTGTCCCCTCCCTGAGTCAGAGGCAGGTACTTTCCCTGCAGCGTGGCACTCAGTGTGAAAGCCTGGGGAGCAACAGGAAGCAGCTGCCTGTGCCAGTTCCGTGGTTAGCATTTGTGATCTCCCAGTAGAAACATGTGACTTCTGCAGCATTGAGGCCAAAGACATGCCAGAGAGCCTTATTTATTTTATTTTTTTTCTTTTTTTGAGACCAAGTGTCTCTTTGTCACTCAGGCTAGAGTGTCCTTTCATCAGCCTAGCTCACAGCAACCTCCAACTCCGGCGCTCAAGAGATCTCCTGCCTCAGCCTTCCAAGTAGTCCGACTAGAGGTGCCCACCACAATGCCTGGCTAGTTGGTTTTTTTGTTTTGTTTGTTTTGTTTTGTTTTGCTTTGTTTTGTTTTGTTTCCCCTAATATCTGTAGAGACAGGCTCTCACTCTTGCTCAGGCTAGGATTACAGGCGTGAGCCACGGTGCGTGGCCAGCCTCATTTAATTTTGATTCTTGATGCTCGATACTTCTTAGGCAAGCCAGGAAAGTCACAATAGTTCAAAGTTTGTAAACCACGTTGCTTTCTTTTACCTTCATATTTTTGTCATCTGTGCTAGGCTCTAGTTAAAAAGTCAGAGACTGGCTCGGCTCTTGTAGCTCAGCGGCCAACGTGCCAGCCACATACACCAGAGCTGGCAGGTTCAAACCCAGCCCAGGCCTGCCAAACAACAATGGCAACTACAGACAAAAATGGGCAGGTGTTGTGGCGGGCACCTGTGGTCCCAGCTGCTTGGGAGGCTGAGGCAGGAGAATCACTTAAGCCCAAGAGTTTGAGGTTGCTGTGAGCTGTGACGCCACAGGCCTCTACCGAGGGCGACATAGTGAGACTCTGTCTCAAAAACAAAACAAAACAAAAAAGACAGACTGAAAGAAATTACTACAAGAAAAAAAAAAAGACTTTTCCTTTTATTTTGATTTTAATTTTCTTATATGTTTATTTCAACAGTTGAAGAGCAAAAAGCCCCCAGTGGCATCAAACGGGGTCACAGGAAAAGGGAAGACTCTGAGCAGTCAGCCAAAAAAAGCAGATTCAGCGGCCGGTGTGAAACGGACAGCTTCCAGTGAGTTTATCCTTACATTTCGTGCTTTCTGGTTTTAAGTGCAGTTTGCAAAGCTGGGGCTTTCTGGGCCTGCTCACGAGGGAGTACCAATTTGGAGGACTGTTAGAGAGCTGGCAGCAGAGGCTCTGTCTGTCATTCTTCCTCTTCGGCGAGGTTGACGAAGGCGATGATTTTAAACCAACTTTATGATTGTTGCATTTGGAAGGAAGCCCGAGCTGGTTTGTTAGCTGTGGGACTGATTCGGGACGTGCAGCTCCAGGTGGCCCCGGGCTCTGTGTTGGGGCACTTTGGTTTGTGTCCCTCATCTGCTGTTGAAGTCGTGTAGACATTTTAAACTCAGCCTTTGTATCTGTTAGACATAGACAAGTGGCTTCTGCGGAAGCGGCGATCGAAATGGTTGAGGTGAGACATGTTCCTAAAAGCACTGGAGTAATGCAGGGTTTATAGGAATCATTAATCCTGCAGCAGGTACAATCTACAGCACGCCGCCATTGCTCCCTCCCCGTTTATTTCCCATGGCCGCTTCATAAGGGGAGACATCACCATCCGCCTCACTGTGCAAACGAGAAAAGAATTTCCAAGTGGTTAAGTGGCTCCCGTGTGGGCTCAGAGCTGGCAAATCTAGCTGGAAATAGATTGGCCAGAGAAGGGCAAGACAGGAGAGGCACAACTGCTGGACGCTGGGCCCCCTCGCTTAGCGCAGACAGGTACACCCAGGGAGAAACTGCTGTCTCTGTGTGTTTATATTTGCTTAGCAATCATCATGTCGGATGTCTGATCAGCCATCTAGCCAGGCAGCGGTCACTCTGTCAGGGCACTCTGCTTGTTTCCAGAGTGTAAGGGTAATCTAGAGAGCAGTGGCCAGCAAGTGGCTCTTGTCCAGCAGAGAGTCACACGTGCACATAAGCCAAGGTAAGGACTGCAGCGTGGGCATTACAAGGCTCAGGAACTCCAGGTTCCCTCAGGCTTGTCTGGAAAGGTTTCCCAGAGGAGGAAGATGGGATTTAGAAGCAAATACTGAGCTTCGTGTGGTTACATGCTGTCGTCACTTGGGATTTATCCTAGAACTGTTCAGATGTAGATTAATGCAACTGGTAGACCAGTCTGTGTGTTAGTGGAGATGGAGACGAGGCTGGCAGGCTCCCGCTGGTCACCTCTGCAGCAGGTGTGAAGGGGACAGAGGCTGACACCCGTCTGCCCTGTGGCTTACTGAGAAACAAAGCCTAGCTTTGTGGCCATTTACCTGGACAAGCCTCGGAACTGGTGAGCAGCCCTGTGCTGCTTCTGCCCCAGGGAAACTCGTGTGTTCTTTACTAATCTTACATCTCTGTTCTACCCAGATATATGATTCAAGTAGGTAGGTTGGCAGCCAGTCAGGCCAAATCCTCCTATCATTTATTTAAGTCGCTGACTTACTTTGTCTTATCTCGCTGATGTGTTTGGAGGTATTCATACTCACTTTTTAGTGAGGTTTGTCTGGGGACGGGAGAGTGGGGGGAAAGGAATGAGCGGTGCCCGGAAAGCTTTGTAAGGCAGGAGCTGAATCGCGTAAAGTGTCGGCTGCCACAGTATTTCCCTCTCCGTGCCTTGAGCTTGTTTTATTTCCTGGATGATTTATTCCTTAATTTTATGAGACCTTCTGTAGGGAATTTTTATTACCTTTGGTGACATCTCATGACAACGAAAGAGGTAAATAATTGCAGTCTGTGTTTTTCCTGAATCTAGCCCCTTGCCTTATAGATTGTACAGGATTTATTGCATGGGGACCAAAAGGTGTGGAAATTCCTAGGTTATTGCACATGCTTTTGTTCGGGAAACACCTTAGTTTAGAAACAAATGTGTAGATTTGTGAAGTTTGGACTTGGCCCAGTTTGCAGAGGACATCATTACCTGAGGCACGAGCACATTGTAATTGGTCGTCCTCAGTCTGCCAGTCCTTTTAGTAGCTTTTGGGGGTTTCTGTTTGGTGAGGGGAAAATTGATTGGAGGGTGATAGCTTTCTGCGTGCCTTCATAAGTGCAATGTTTTATTGAAATCATGATGGCGTACACTGCAAGAATTGGCAAATCCAGGTGCTGGAAATGGCTCCATCATGTCTCGCGTGGACAGGCTCTGGGGCGTCTGTCATCACTGATCGTGGAGACACCTGGTAGGGAGTGGCCGCTACAGGCATCAGATCATTTGGTTAGGTTTCTTTAAGGTGCATAGAACTAACTTTTTAAAAACCACAAGGTAGTCCTCCTTACTTCTGCTGTATGGAGGGTGAAGCTGAGGTTTTAGGGTGATTGATTGCTTTCCCAGAATCATTTAGCAAGGAAGGGGTGCTGCGTGGCTTACAGCCACTTTTCTGAGTCCAGTGTTTTTATTATCAGCCATTATGTTGCCCTCCATGACTGCTACCCCAAAGCAGTGTCTAGTCTAGTGAGGGAGTCAGACAGGCGAGATATGAAATAGTAAGGTGTGCGTGAAGCATAGAGGCTTTGAGTCAGGTGAGAGGGATTGTTACCAGCAGTTGGGAGACAGTTGAAGCTTCAAAATTGGTGATCCTTGATCAGAGATTTGTTAGAATCTTCATTTCTTTAATGTATTTTTCCAAAGTGTTCTTCCCTGACTTTCTATCACAGAGAAGCCAGCAAAGCAACAGGAGGAGAGCACAGGGTCAGGGTGCTAGGATGTTGCCCAAGTCTCTAAATTTTCTAAAACTAGTTTCCTTTTCATTCATTTGTTTATTCATTTTATTAAGCAAGCATTTGTATCGTGCTTATTTTTGTGTTTGTCCAAAGTGCTTTATAAATAATCAATTTACTCCTTGTAACAACCCCAGGAACTACCTGCTCTTATGTCCATTTCACAGATGAGGAAACTGAGGCACAAGGAAATTAAGGGCCTTGTTGAAGGCCGTGCAGCTACAAGTGGCAGGTGTCGTCCATAGACAGGCTCCAGATACTCTTCTGTCTCGCCTCTTTGTTTATTCCTTTTTCGTTTATTTACTCAGCAGGTATTTCCTGTGTGTTCATCCCCTTCCAGGGGCTGCTCTCATGCCGGCATGCAGCATGCAGGTTGAGCAGAACAGACCACATAGTTGTAAGGAGCAGACAGTGCCATGCCATGGAGGTGTTTTGAAAAATCCAGAAAACTGTGTAAACCCAAGACATTATTTTTGATAATAGTAGATTCCTGTCTTTTCAAATTATAGAATGTTCACTTTCAGCCTTGTTGAAGATTAATTATAAGTTGCATGCCTCAAAGGAAAGGAAATGAAAGGCATTTCCTAATATTCTCTTTTAAAAATGATTGATTCAGTGAATATCAGAGAATTAGAATTAGTCACTTTTCTGCTTGGTTCAAACCAGTCCTGTTTTTTCTTGTTGAATTAGCCAAATCACTGGCTTTGAGTTTATTTTCCTGAGTTGTCTGATTAATAAACAGACTTTACAAATTACCCCGTTATCTGCTGATTAAAGCTGAGTTTCCATGGCTGCTGTTTTTTCTTTTGAAGATGCCGACCAGTACAAGTATGGCAAGAACCGGGTAGAAGCAGATGCCAAGAGGTTGCAGACCAAAGAAGAGGAGCTGCTCAGGAGGAAAGAAGCCCTGAGGAACAGACTGGCCCAGCTCCGAAAAGAAAGGAAAGACCTTAGAGCGGCCATTGAAGTGAATGCTGGTATGAAAGTTTCGGTTCTGACTGGCCCAAGGTGACTGTGTTGATTATATATTTCATCCTGCTTTGCCCAAAGGATCTGGGACTTGCTCAGGCTGTGGTTTTATTTAGTAAGAGGACATTAGTCCACATAGTGTTTCTCTGGGTCTGCAAGCATTGCTGATAAGCCCAGGGCAGGTGCCAGTGTATTTGAATTGAGGCCGAGGCCTGACCCTCAGGCTGCCCACTGAGGCAGCAGGGAGGCTGGGGACTCCATCCAGCTTCAGGTGCTGACCACAGAGATCATCTACAGGATGACTCCTGTGTCCGCGGGTCTCAGTAGATTCTGGGCACTGTATCAGATGAATCAGTAGGATTTCTCGTCAGCAGGGCAGCCCACACAGATAAGTAATGTTCAGAAATCCAGGCAAGAGAAGAGGTCTCTTCACGGGGAGAAGTAGCCCTCTCTCCCCTGAGAAGGGGCAGGTGAGAGCAAGGCAGTGTCTGAGTCTTGGAATTCATCAGGGAAGAAGCCAGTTTAGTAGAATCCAACCCCCCTGGGAGAGACTAAGAGTAAAAAAAGGCACAGTTATTTGGGAAACTGAGTTGAGAGTTAGAACAGTATGTTGGGTCCAACTTCTTGATTCTTCCCAACAGGAACTGGGCGTTTAGTTCCTGACACTGGGGTGGAATTGCTCACATGTGTACTGTGTCAGTTGGGGCAGATCTTAGTCTTTACATTTAGGGTTTTTTGCACCCTGGGGGTGAGAGAAGGTGCAGTGCAGATGCTGCTGGGACTGGGGGTTAAAGAGAGTCAGCTCGTGCACGGCAAGGAGTTAATTGCAGCTCAAGCCTTTCCTGACTACAGCTGGAGGGAGGAGCTGATGGGGCTTCGGGGTGGGAGGACAGTTGTGTGCTGAGTGAGTCAGGCTGACCCTGTAGGAGTGGGCAGGATGCGACTGAAGCTGGGGTGGGATGGGGGCCCCTGGGAGAGGGAGAAGTCCAAGAATGGGATGGGGCATTGAGCTTAGCCAGGCAGCAGCATTCCCTCCTCCTGTTCCCCAAGCCCGCAGGGTAGAGACATGCAGGAGGGAAGGTTCTGGTCTTGAGAAAGACAACTTGAGTGCTGGCCAGCACCAGCCTGGGCCCCAACACAGTCCGTTCCCCTCTGGAGATCAGTTCTCTCATCTGTCCAGTGGGCACAGTACTTGTCATCTGAGGTCACTGTAACAGATCTCAAATGAAGTAAATAAAGCCACTGTGCCCCACAGGGAAGCAAGCCATGTTGCTGTTTGTCATATAAGATGACTCAGTAACTGGTGGAGGCATCAGGACAGAACAACCGTCAGACTTGTTAGGGCAGTGACACCTTTGGAAACATCCAGTTTCAGTTCCACATTTTCAAGCGAGTGCATTGAGGTCCAGACCCAAGATTTGGTATTTGTAAGAATCAGGGCGTCCTGTTTCCTGCTTGTGTCCTTGAAGCTGCAGTGAAGACAGGTAGGTGGAGAAGGTCTCTGGTCCTGTGAAGAACAGCTGGGCTTCAGTTTGCAGGAAGGACCTGCCTCAGGGGAGCTCCCCCTGAGACACTTTCCAGAAACCCTGTGAGGGGCAGGTGTCCTTTCCCCTCTTACTCTGAGAGTCTGTGCCTGGTGTTGGAGCAGCGTGTCCCTCTGCGGTTCCAGGCAGGAAGACCCAGGGGGTCCTGGAGGACAAGTTGAAGAGGCTGGAGGAGGAGTGTCGGCAGAAGGAGTCGGAGCGTGTCAACCTGGAGTTGGAGCTCACCGAGGTCAAGGAGAGCCTGAAGAAGGCCCTGGCGGGCGGTGTCACCCTGGGGCTGGCCATTGAGCCTAAGTCAGGGGTGTCAAGTCCACAGGTAAGCATCCGATCTGCTTACTTCAGAGGCCGGCAAGGCCCTGGGTGACAGGAGGGCACAAGCACCCAGAGAAGGCGCTAAAGGCCCCCTGACAGCCGGCACACTGTCCCTCAGCACGCACAACGCAGGGTGGGTTCACGCCCGCTTCACTCGCTTTCTGTATCCAGGGCCAGGTGCTCAACGTTAAGTCGTCTTGTCTCTTTCATTGAAATTCTTAAGCCACGATGAAAACGCCAAGTCTATTTCTTTCTCCTTTGCACAACCTGATTATAACAGGTCCAGTTTTTGTGTTTCTTTTGAACTAGGCCTAATTTGATGCAAATTAATTAGATAGAAAATTTAATTTGATGTAGCACATTTCATACAGTCTCTAATGTGGACTAAGAATTAAGCCAGGTGCTGGGGAAACTGACATGATTGAACAGTCCGTGTCCTCTAGGATCCAGCAGGACAAAGGGACATCATCTGTCCAACGTGAATCATCACTTTAGAGCAGTGTTTTTCAGCCTTCTCTATCTCACAGCACACTGTGGCACACTCAGGTTATCTTGATTAAAAAAAGCATAAAAAAAAGAATATACTTATTGTGCTTCAAACTTATTTTGAAAATAACTAATGGCCTTTAAAAGTGTTCACAGCAGGGTGGCGCCTGTGGCTCAGAGAGTAGGGCGCTGGCCCCATATACCGAGGGTGGAGGGTTCAAACCTGGCCCCGGCCAAACTGCAACAAAAAAATAGCCAGGTGTTGTGGCAGACACCTGTAGTCCCAGCTACTTGGGAGGCTGAGGCAAGAGAATCACGTAAGCCCAAGAGCTGGAGGTTGCTGTGAGCCATGTGACATCATGGCACTCTACCAAGGGCAGTAAAGTGAGACTCTGTCTCTATAAAAAAAAAAAAAAAGTGTTCACAGCACACCTAATTTCCTCTTGCAGCTCACCAGTTGAAAATCACTCTCTTGGAGTCTCCTCTGCCCTCTCGTTCAGCTAATGATCACCTACAACCCACATTGTCTTTTTGATTGATTATTCTGTTCAATCAACAGTCTCGCAAGTCAGATGTTACTGCTTCCATTTTACAAATGGGGCACTGAGGCCCAGAGAAGTCACCTCACCTGCAAGACCTGACAGCTGGTGAAGGACGGCCTGGTTTCTGTTCCTCCTTCAGCCAAAAATGGCAGGACACACTGTCCTCACACTGTCAGCATCCTGAGGGCTCTTTTTTTTTTTATTATTGTTAAATCATAGCTGTGTACATTAGTGCAATCGCCTGTACCCATTCTAAGATGCACCATAGATGTGGCCCCACCCATTACCCTCCCTCCACCAAAACCTCCCCTCTCCCTTCCCCTTCCTTGGCCCTTTCCCCATAGTCTTGTGCTATAGTTGGGTTATAGTCTTCATGTGAAAGCTATACTTTAGCTTCATAGTAGGGCTGAGTACATTGGGTACTTTTTCTTCCATTCCTGAGATACTTTGCTAAGAAGACTATGTTCCAGCTCCATCCATGTAAACATGAAAGAGGTAAAGTCTCCATCTTTCTTTAAGGCTGCATAATATTCCATGGTATACATGTACCACAATTTGCTAGTCCATTCGTGGGTCGGTGGGCACTTGGGCTTCTTCCATGACTTAGCAATTATGAATTGGGCTGCAATAAACATTCTGGTACAGATGTCTTTGTCATATTGTGATTTTTGGTCTTCTCGGTATATACCTAGTAAAGGAATCATAGGATCGAATGGCAGGTCTATTTTTAGGTCTCTAAGTATTCACCAAACGTCCTTCCAGAAGGAACATATTAGTGTGCATTCCCACCAGCAGTGTAGAAGTGTGCCTTTTTCTCCACGCCAACATCTCTGGTTTTGGGATTTTGTTATGTGGGCTACTCTTACTGGGGTTAGGTGATATATCAAAGTAGTTTTGATTTGCATTTCTCTGATGATTAAGGATGATGAGCTTTTTTTCATGTGTTTGTAGATCATGGGTCTGTCTTCTTTAGAGAAGTTTCTCTTCAAGTCTCTTGCCCACCCTGAGATGGACCACATGTTCTTTTCTTGCTAATACGTTTGAGTTCTCTTTTCTCCCATTCTGAGGGCTGTCTGCTTGCTTTACTTACTATGTTCTTGGCTGTGCAGAAGCTTTTTAGTTTGATCAGGTCCCAGTAGTGTATTTTTGATACTGCTTCAATTGCCTGGGGAGTCCTCCTCATAAAATATTCACCCAGGCCGATTCCTTCAAGAGTTTTCCCTGCACTTTCTTCAAGTATTCTTATAGTTTTATGTCTTAAGTTTAAATCTTTTATCCAGTGAGAATCTATCTTATTTAATGGTGAAAGGTGTGGGTCCAGTCTCAATCTTCTACAGATTGCTAGCCAGTTTACCCAGCACCATTTGTTAAATAGGGAATCTTTTCCCCACTGAATGTTTTTAATTGGCTTGTCAAAGATCAAATAACGGTAAGTAGCTGGATCCATCTCTTGGTTCTCTATTCTGTTCCAGACATCTACTTCTCTGCTTTTGTGCCAGTACCATGCTGTTTTGATCACTATGGATTTATAGTACAGTCTCAGGTCTGGTAGCGTGATTCCTCCTGCTTTGTTTTTATTGCTCAGTAATGTTTTGGCTATTCGAGGTTTTTTCTGATTCCATATAAAACGAAGTATTATTTTTTCAAGATCTTTAAAGTATGACAATGGAGCTTTAATAGGAATTGCATTAAAATTATATATTGCTTTGGGCAGTATGGACATTTTAACAATGTTCATTCTTCCCAGCCATGAGCATGGTATGTTTTTCCATCTGTTAACATCTTCGGCTATTTCTTTTCTTAGAGTTTCATAGTTCTCTTTATAGAGATCTTTCACGTCCTTTGTTAGGTATACTCCCAAATATTTCATCTTCTTTGGCACTAATGTGAAAGGAATAGAGTCCTTGACTGTTTGTTCGGCTTGGTTATTGTTGGTATATATAAAGGCTACAGATTTATGGGTGTTGATTTTGTAGCCTGAGACATTGCTATATTCCTTGATCACTTCTAAAAGTTTTGTAGTAGAATCCCTAGTGTTTTCCAGATATACGATCATATCATCTGTGAAGAGTGAAAGTTTGATCTCTTCTGACCCTATGTGGATACCCTTGATCGCCTTTTCTTCCCTAATTGCAAAGGCTAAAACTTCCGTTACAATGTTAAAGAGCAATGGAGACAATGGGCAACCTTGCCTGGTTCCTGATCTAAGTGGAAATGATTTCAATTTCACTCCATACAATACGATATTGGCTGTGGGTTTGCTGTAGATGGCCTCTATTAGTTTAAGAAATGTCCCTTCTATACCAATTTTCTTAAGTGCTCTGATCATGAAGGGATGCTGGATATTATCAAAAGCTTTTTCTGTATCAATTGAAAGAATCATATGGTCTTTATTTTTAAGTTTGTTTATGTGTTGAATTATATTTATAGATTTACATATATTGAACCAGCCTTGAGACCCTGGGATAAATCTGACTTGGTCATGGTGTATAATTTTTTTGATGTGTTGTTGGATTCTGTTTGTTAGGATCTTATTGAGTATTTTAGCCTCTATATTCATTAGTGATATTGGTCTATAATTTTCTTTTCTTGTTGGGTCTTTCCCTGGTTTGGAGATCAAGGTGATGTTTGCTTTGTAGAATGTGCTGGGTAATATTCCTTCTTTTTCTGTATTTTGGAAGAGGTTTAGTAGTATAGGTACTAGTTCTTCTTTAAATGTTTGGTAGAATTCTGACGTAAAGCCATCTGGTCCCGGGCTTTTCTTTTTAGGGAGATTTTGTATAGTTGATGCTATTTCAGAACTTGATATAGGCCTGTACAACATTTCCACTTCGTTCTGGCTAAGTCTTGGTAGGTGGCGTGCTTCCAGGTATTGGTTGATTTCTTTCAGATTTTCATATTTGTGAGAGTAGAGTTTCTTATAGTATTCGTTAAGGATTTTTTGAATTTCTGAGGGGTCTGTTGTTATTTCATCATTACCATTTCTGATTGATGAAATTAGAGATTTTACTCTTTTTTTCCTGGTTAGGTTGGCCAAAGGTTTATCTATTTTATTGATCTTTTCAAAAAGCCAGCTTTTGGATTTATTGATCTGTTGTATAGTTCTTTTGTTTTCAATTACATTTAATTCTGCTCTGATTTTGGTTATTTCTTTTCTTCTGCTGCGTTTGGGGTTGAAGTGTTCTTCTTTCTCCAGTTGCTTGAGATGTTCCATTAAGTTATTGACTCCCTCTCTTTCCATTTTCTTGAGGAAGGCTTGCAGTGCTATAAATTTCCCTCTTAGGACTGCCTTTGCAGTATCCCAGAGGGTCTGGTAATTCGTGTCTTGATTGTTGTTTTGTTCCAAAAAGTTGGTGATTTCCTTCTTAATCTCGTCTATAACCCATGTATCCTTCAGCATAAGGTTGTTTAGCTTCCATGTTTTTGTATGGGTATGCAGGTTCCTATTGTTATTTAGTTCAACTTTTATTCCATGATGGTCTGAGAAGATGCAAGGAATAATTTTTTTTTTTTTAATTTTCTGAGGTTAGATTTGTGGCCTAGGATGTGGTCGATTTTGGAGTATGTTCCATGGGCTGATGAGAAGAATGTGTATTCAGTTTTGTTGGGATGAAATGTTCTGTAGATGTCTGTTAAGTCCAGATGTTGAATGGTTGAGTTTAAATCTAAAATTTCTTTGCTTAGCTTCTTTTTGGAGGATCTATCCAGGACTGCTAAAGGTGTGTTAAAATCTCCAACTACTATGGAACTGGAGGAAATCGAGTTGCTCATGTCTGTTAGACTTTCTCTTATAAATTGAGGTGCGTTGTGGTTGGGTGCATAAATATTAATAATTGAGATCTCATCATATTGAGTAATACCTTTAACAAATATGAAGTATCCATCCTTATACTTAATTATTTTGGTTGGTTTAAAGCCTATTGCGTCTGCGAACAGGATTGCAACGCCTGCTTTTTTCTGCTTTCCATTTGCCTGGAACATAGATGACCATCCCTTCACCTTGAGTCTATATCTGTCTTGTAATGTAAGATGTGATTCTTGGATGCAGCAGATATCTGGCTTGAGTTTTTGTATCCAGTCCGCCAACCTATGCTCTTTAGAGGACAATTTAAACCTTTGACGTTAATTGAGAGTATTGATAAGCCTTTTGAGAGACCGGTGGACATTTTTAATCCTTTTGCGACTGTGGAAGTTGGAATTTGATCAAAAATTTTTTGGGTGGGTTTACTTTTATGGTAGAGAATTATGCTGGTGTTTATGGAGGATAGGTCTAAGAATGTCCTGGAGAGCTGGTTTAGTTGTGGCAAATTTCTTCAACATGTGAATGTCATTGAAGTATTTAATTTCTCCGTCATAAATGAAGCTCAGTTTAGCTGGGTACAGGATCCTGGGTTGAAAGTTATTTTGTTTTAGGAGATTAAAAGTCAATGACCATCCTCTTCTAGCTTGAAAGGTTTCAGCAGAGATATCTGCAGTTATTCTAATATTCTTGCCCTTGTAGGTGATGGTTTTCTTTCGTCTGGCTGCTTTCAGAATTTTCTCCTTCATATTAACTTTAGTGAAATTGATTATGATGTGTCTGGGGGATGTCTTATTTGGGTTGAGTTGTGCTGGAGTTCTGAAACTGTCTGCTATCTGCATTTCAAAATCTCTTGACATGTCTGGAAAGTTCTCCTTCATAATCTCATGGAGAAGAGACTCTGTGCCTTGTGAAGCCACTTCGTCACTTTCGGGGATCCCTATAAGACGAATATTGATTTTCTTCAAATTATCCGAGAGCTCTCTGAGAGAGTGGTCTGTTTTTGCTCTCCATTTCTCTTCTTATTTGAGGGTTTGGGAGCATTCAAAAGCTTTGTCTTCAATGTCAGAAATCCTTTCTTCTGCTTGCTCTATTCTGTTACTAAGGGATTCTAATGTGTTTCTCAGATCTTTGAGGGATGCAGCTTCTTGTCTCAATGTGTCGAAGTCTTTGGTAATTTGGTCTTTGAATCTGTTGAATTCTTGAGATAACTTTTGAAATTCTAATTCGATCTTATTTGCTATCCAGATCCTGAATTCAATTTCTGACATCTCAGCTATTTGTTCATGCATGGGGTCTTGTGCTGTTTCTACCCCATTTATCCTTGGGGGAGTTGATCTACTCTGATTATTCATATTGCCAGAGTTTTTCTGTTGATTTCGCCTCATGATTGTTTTTCGCCGTTGCCTCTGGCTGTCCTCAGAGTTGGGGAGGTTGTCTCTCCAAGATTAGACCCCAGCAGGATCACTCTATTGTTGCTGGATCTTTGTAGGGTGTGACCCTGTGTAGTTCCTCTGGGGCTGCTCTAGCCAGGGAGTTCTGGTTGTGGAAGCAGCTCCGGTTTGTGACACACCCGGATCCAGCAACAGGGCTGGGGGTGGTGCGCACAGTTCTGGGAGTGCCAGGCGCCCAGTGACTTTGCCACAGAAAGCCCAAGGCTCCAGCAGTCTCTGGCCAGGAGAAGAGCTCTGCGCAGAGGCAGGGAGGGCTCCAAAGGGCATGCAGCTACCAGAGTCCCTGTCCAGATGAACAGACTAGTGTGGAAGCTGGGAGGACACAGGAGGGGAGGGCACAGAGTTGCGTGGCTCCTGCAGTTCCTGGTCAAGGAATGCGGAGGCCCGGTGGTTGTGGATCGCCGATCAGGGGTCACTGCACAGCTCTTATGGAGGTCTGGGCGGCACCAAGCCCAGGAGTTTGAGGTTGCTATGAGCTGTGACTTCACGGCACTCTACCCAGGGCAACAGCCCAAGGCTCCAGTGTGCCAAAACCGTCTCACTCTGCCCCTAAGGATTAAGGCTGTAAGGCAGCTCAGTCCCTGCCTTTAGGCTGCTCAGTCAGTAGGTTACTTTGACCTGCCCAATCCTTGCTCTGAGACCCTGAGGGCGGAGCTTGCCGGGGCAGTTCTTTCACAATGGCTCCCTGCGCCCAGGTCAGTGGCTCAGTCTGGGGCCCCAGACAATGCCCAAAGTTCTCCACACTCCTGCTCAAGCTCTCCCCAAGGCAGTTCAACTGAGTGCCAAGTCCAAAAACACCGAAACAGTTCACAGGTAGGGCCTTTCCGGTTTGCAGTCTCACTGCTGCTTGTACTTACGGTTGCCGGCGTGATTAGGTCAATCGAACACACGCAACCACTTGCCAGTTTTCCACTGTTTTTGTCCTCCTCTTGGGGTCCAGAAGTCCCTTGCTGGCTCCCTGTATCCTCAAAGGGATGATTGTAGGCCGATCCCACCAGCCAGCGATGCCTGGAGTCTTGTCTCCCCAGACTCGCTGTTCCCAGTTGCAGAGAAGCTGTTACTCGGCCGCCATCTTTAATCTCTCCCCACTGAGGGCTCTTGTTCTGGGTCCTTTCCAGGCCACAGGGCAGAGCGCTGAACCTGGATGAGTTCCTCCTCATCACTTCGTTTTCCCCAGACTCCAGTCTCCTCCTCAGCAAACACCCCCCTGACTTAGAGAAGACAGCCGGCGGGTTGCTTAGCAGAGCTAGTTCTGTGGCCACTGCGACACTTTCACCAGCTCTGCTGTAGCCTTTTCAGCCACAGCAGGGTGGAGTGTTTATGAGAACAGGCTCTGGGGTCACATAGGCCAGGGGTTAAAGTTACTTAACTTCACGAGGCTCCAGTTTTTCCCACTATCTTTCCAGTCTCTTTATCTCCATTTTCTTAATTTTCTTAATGGAGATAAAGAAACTGCCTGCTGCATAAGCTAATGTGTGCAGAAGCCCTCGCATAGTGCCCCCGACGTGTGTGTGTTCATTCATTCACGTGCTCACGTATTCCTTGGACCATTCATTCCACAGCTAGTTACAGAATTTTACTGCTATTATCTTATGTATAATTATATATTACTATCTCATAGACACTATAATTATGTAGAAATTATACAATAATTTATTAATTATTTATATACTAAATACGATATATATTATATATGCAAAGGTGTTTGTGTGTGTGTGTGTATGCATGTGCCGTGTTCCCTCTGTGTGCCAGAAATACCTCTCGGCCCAGGGCTGTGGCCACAGGGGTTGCAAATGCGTGTTTTGTGAAGCTCACGTTCTGGTGAGGGGAGACAGCCAGTTGAATGCATTTATGTCAGATGTCACCAGGGCGCTGCAGAGCTGTAAAGCAGGGTCAGGGAGGGCTGGGTGCAACAATGGGGAGCAGAATCTGAGGACTGTGTCCTGGGCCTCTCAGTGTCTGACGGAAAGAGGACAAGGTCAGCTATGGTTGCAGAGTGGCAATGGCTGGGAACATCTCTGGTGTGGGGGTGGGGTGGTCTTCCCTTGTGACTGTTGCCTGTGGTGACCTGAGGCAGGAGGACAGGTGCCCCCCCCCACAAGCCTCTTGTCCTACATGGGCGTGGCAGAGGGGAAGGCATGGTCTGTACATGGGCGTGGCAGAGGGGAAGGCATGGTCTGTACATGGGCGTGGCAGAGGGGAAGGCATGGTCTGTACATGGGCGTGGCAGAGGGGAAGGCATGGTCTGTACATGGGCGTGGCAGAGGGGAAGGCATGGTCGGAGGCACTGCCCGTCACTGTCCTCAGGCATCCCTGGCTGTAGCCAGGGTCCAGGCGAAGTCTGGATGTCCCTCTGCTGGCTTCCAGACATCTGTCAGGATCCTTGTCCTATATCTTCGACTTGCTTTCCTCTCTATGTGCTTCCTTCAAAGAATTCAAAGTTCCTCTGGTTTGTTCCATCCTTAAAAACAAAGCTCTTGTCCTCACACCTGCTCCCACTGTGGCTGCTCTCAGCTGTGTTTCTGCACACACTTGGCCCACTCATGATGTCTCCACAGGCTGAGCCCCAGCCCCTCAGTGCCTGTGTTCATCAAGGTGGCCTCTAGCCTCCAAGCCCAGGGGGCTCTTTATTTATTTATTTTTACCAATAAGGAGCCTTTATTTAGACTGGCCGGCTGGCTGTCTCCACAAGTCTCAGAGAGATCAGGGGAGAGCAGCTCCCACCAGGGTTAATGCACAGCTTTCATAGGTTGGATGATGCAGCCAGCAAGCCGCAGGACTCCATGACCAGCACGTACTCCGCGACATGTATGGCACTTGTGGTTACTTAGTTAAGAAAAACAATAGCTAGATACAAAACCATTTTTAGCACCAAATGGGGTCAGCCTGACGTTATCCTGCCTGTGTGTGCACCATGAAATCAGCAAAACCTCATCTTGTGTCTGTTCTTCAAGGCCTCATCCCGTGTGTCCCCTGCTTAGCCTCCCTTCCCCTCCCTGTTTCCTGGGGAAAGGGAATGGGTGAGCTAGGCCCTGGCCCACCAGCCAGCCATCTCATTCCCTACTCCTGATCTTGGGGGACTTCAAATCTTTTTCTTTTTTTTTTTTTATTATTAAATCATAGCTGTGTACATTAACGCGGTCATGGGGCACCATACATTGGTTTTATAGACCGTTTGACACATTTTCATCACACTGGTTAACATAGCCTTCCTGGCATTTTCTTAGTTATTGTGTTAAGACATTTATATTCTACATTTACTAAGTTTCACATGTACCCTTGTAAGATGCACCGTAGGTGTAATCCCACCAATCACCTTCCTTCTTGCCCATCCTCCCCCCTCCTTCCCCTTCCCCATATCCTTAGGTTATAACTGGGTTATAGCTTTCATATGAAAGCCATAAATTAGCTTCATAGTAGTGCTGAGTACATTGGATACTTTTTCCTCCATTCTTGAGATACTTTACTAAGAAGACTATGTTCCAGCTCCATCCATGTAAACATGAAAGAGGTAAAGTCTCCATATTTCTTTAAGGCTGCATAATATTCCATGGTATACATATACCACAATTTATTAACCCATTCGTGGATCG
Organism: Nycticebus coucang; assembly: GCF_027406575.1. Lineage (NCBI taxonomy): Eukaryota > Metazoa > Chordata > Mammalia > Primates > Lorisidae > Nycticebus > Nycticebus coucang. Next base: position 86,276,833 of record NC_069796.1, read on the forward strand.
ATGGGCACTTGGGCTTTTTCCATGACTTAGCAATTATGAATTAGGCTGCAATAAACATTCGGTACAAATATGTTTGTTATGATGTGATTTTTGGTCTTCTGGGTATATACCTAGTAGAGGAATTACAGGATTGAATGGCAGATCTATTTTTAGATCTCTAAGTGTTCTCCAAACATCTTTCCAAAAGGAATGTATTAATTCTTACATTCCCACCAGCAGTGCAGAAGTGTTCCCTTTTCTCCACATCCACGCCAACATCTCTGGTCTTGGGATTTTGTGATATGGGCTAATCTTACTGGAGTTAGATGATATCTCAAGGTAGTTTTGATTTGCATTTCTCTGATGATTAAGGATGATGAGCATTTTTTCATATGCAGGGGGCTCTTTAGTCCTCACAGTTCTCCCATCCCCAGCTCCTTTGGCCCAGATGGCCACGGTGTTGTCTGCAGTGACCGACCCTACATTCTCCAGGCTCCCTCTGGTCCCTCTGCCAGCCCCCGGTTCCCCCATAGGGCTTTCCTTGACGTATCCTTGGAGGCTGCCTCAGCTCCCCCATCCTAGCCCAGGGTGCTCTGGGGCTTCCTCTCTCCCAAGGATCTCTCTACGTGTCCAGCATCTGGGGAGCATCCCACATTAGTACCACCCAGGCCTCATCCTCAGAAGGGTGGCCTGTTAGGTGGACCCTCCCTGGTGTAGGTCACATGCCACTTTCCTGGTCTCTCCCAGAGATGGATGTCCAGAGCTGCCCTGTCCACTGCCCACCACACCCCAACCCCTTCAGTCAATGCTGTCTCTTAAAATTATTTCCTAGGATGTCTGGAATGTAGGTAGAAGATGGCTACTTGGGGATCTGTGGCCAGTAACCCCCTCCCCCACCCGGGGACCCCAAGTTGCCCACTTTAATGGTAATTGAACCATGTCTCCTAAAATGATATTCTGTATGCCCTGAGTGATATTATTTACATTACACTTTTTTTTTTTTTTTTTTTTTTGCAGTTTTTGGCCAGGGCTGGGTTTGAACCCACCACCTCCGGTATATGGGGCTGGTGCCATACTCCTTTGAGCCACAGGCACTGCCCAACATTTTGGCAATAGTGATAGGAAGAGTTTATTCCTTGGAGACCCATTTGAGCAAGTACAGCAGACCATGGACATTTTTCCCAAAAAGCAGTTTGGAAGAGCCAAAGATGGGACCTTGGCAACTGAGGACACATTTTGTTCTATTTTAAGCTTTCCAGAAAGCCTCTTCCTTTGGCGCATGTGAACTGTACTGTGAGCAGTCAGGGATCCTCAGTGGAATCAGCGCCTGCGCTCCAGCAAGCTACACAGGGTGCTGGGTTCTGGGAGCTGGTGCTGGGCCCACCTCTGATGGCTTTGCTGCCTGGGCACCTCAGGGCAGCCAACCTGTGGAAAGCTCTGACCGGTACAGAGTACCACCCAGGGGGACAACTCAGAGGCCTCACAACGTGAGTGGAAGAGCCCAACTTCCAATGCAGAAGGCTGGGAGAAGAATCCCTCCCTCACTTCCCAGCCATGTGCAGCCCGTCAGCCTTCTCTGAGCCTCAGCTTTCCTGTCTGTAAAGTGGGCTCGAAAGGTGCTCTGAGAATGAGGCACTGACTACGTGGTTATCCTTGTTATTTTTGCTCATTTCTAAAACCCATTTCTTCTTGAAAATATACCATTGTTCTGCTGGAAAACTTTGGTAGCCTGGAAGCCATTCCTCACACAGGGTTCTCCCCCTCTATCTACAGTCCCCAGTGTTCCGTCATCGGACTCCAGAGAACTCGCCCATCTCCAGCTGTGACACCAGTGATACAGAGGGCCCCATGCCAGTGAATAGCGCAGCTGTTCTGAAGAGGAGCCAGCCGGCGCCGGGCAGCTCCCCCTGCCGTGGGCATGTGCTGCGCAAGGCCAAGGTAGGCCCAAACCCCATGGGTGCATGCTGCATGAGGCCAAGGTCGGCCCAGACCCCCATGGGCCCTAGATCCTGCGGTTGCATGCTGCGCGAGGCCAAGGTCGGCCCAGACCCCCATGGGCCTTAGACCCTGCGGTTGCGTGCTGCGCGAGGCCAAGGTCGGCCCAGACCCCCATGGGCCTTAGATCCTCTGGTTGTGTGCTGCGCGAGGCCAAGGTCGGCCCAGACCCCCATGGGCCTTAGACCTTGCGGTTGCGTGCTGCGCGAGGCCAAGGTCGGCCCAGACCCCCATGGGCCTTAGACCCTGCGGTTGTGTGCTGTGCGAGGCCAAGGTCGGCCCAGACCCTGCCGGCGCTGCCTGCTGCTGTAGGAAGATTCCGCAGGCACCTTAGGTGCTCAGGCTTCTGGGGGTGGTGATAGGGCCAAGTTTGTCCTCTGCTCACATTCAGCCTGTTTCACGTTGGACCCTCCTTTAGGCGCTGGATCCTCATAGGCAGCAAAGATGCAAACCTCACTTGTCAGAGTGCTCAGGTTAGCATCGGGAAAGCCAGCAGCCCCCGGGTTTCATCTCAGGAATGGGCAGGATCTGGGGCTGGTTTGGACTTGTTTTCTTACTGGTGATGCAGAGATTGGGCCAAGTGACCATGGAGCACTTGGATGTATTAGGTTACTAATTAATACATTGCTAGCCTGTATACTATGATTTCGTAAAACAGAAAAGCAACGATAACAAGGTCCAGGAATGAGCTCTTCTCTGTTCTCCCCAACCCCCCAGCTCTTCACTCCGTGCTGGTGTGTATTCCAGTCTCCTTGCAGGATTAGCCAATGTCAACTTGTATTGCTAAACTTAAAAATCTCAGAAATACTTTATATGCAGTTTCTAGTTGATCAAAGCAAGCAAGTCTTGACCACAGCAGCCGAGAGTGTGCTCCGCGTAAAAATCATACTAGGTTCAGAGACATGATCAGGTCAACTCTGTGCATTCTGATTACTGTGAAGGATGGACACCTTCCCCGTGCCATCTGGACAGCTGCTCTGATTGCCAGCATTGCTTTCTCTAGCATTACTTCTCTCGGGAAGCCAGTCCAGGCTGGTGGGAACACACACTTCCTGAAGGGTGGACTAGTGTGAGGTCAGACATGAGTGTGAGCCCCTGGCTGCATGCCCCGGGCTGTTCGCAGGAGGGCCCTGAGGACATGGCATCCTGCAGCAGGCCAGGTCACTGTTCTCAGAGCAGGTGCATCCAGAGCTGCACACCAGTGAGTGTGGAGAAGGAGGCATCAGTGCACCATTGGCACTTCTGGGCATCCTGCTAGTGCGACTGCTGGGCTTGTTGGTGGAGGAATATGAATTGCCTAGAGGGTATTTAGACTGGAGCTGCCCAATAAAAAATCTCTTCTGACTTGCAGGTAAGAAGCACAGTAAAAGTATTTCATTTACTTAGTTTCTTTACCGTCAAGGAAATTGGACTTAGAATTATGTGACTCGGTTCTCAGGATGTGCTCACTGCACAGAGGCCCCAGCACTTCTCCACCCCTGCCACGCATTCCCGCCAGCCATCCAGGCCTGTCCAGGTTCTTGGAGGGAAATAGCTGTCTATGCCCACAGTCCCAGAAAACACTGTGGAAGCAGTGCTCGTCCAGCCAACCAGGAATCTTGGGCACCATCTCACTGAAGAAATGGGATCGAGCAGGGTTTCCTAGGACTTGTGGGAACAGGGACAAGGGACCCATGGCTGGAGGTGGTCATGGGACGTGGCCTTTGGCCCTGTGCATGTTAGTGCATCTGGGGGGCATCATGGACACGGTCTCACCTACCACGCAACCTCAGGACCAGGGAGTCTGACTTACTCCGAGGATGCTGTGGGAAGTGTTATCCAGGGACCAGAGAGTCTGACTTACTGCGAGGGTGCTGTGGGAAGTGTTATCCAGGGACCGGGGAGTCTGACTTACTGCGAGGGTGCTGTGGGAAGTGTTATCCAGGGACCGGGGAGTCTGACTTACTCCAAGGGTGCTGTGGGAAGTGTTATCCAGGGACTGGGGAGTCTGACATTCTCAGGGTGCTGTGGGAAGTGTTATGCAGGGACCAGGGAGTCTGACTTACTCCGAGGGTGCTGTGGGAAGTGTTATCCAGGGACCAGGGAGTCTGACTTATTTCGAGGGTGCTGTGGGAAGTGTTATCCAGGGACTGGGGAGTCTGACTTACTCCGAGGGTGCTGTGGGAAGTGTTATCCAGGGACTGGGGAGTCTGACATTCTGAGGGTGCTGTGGGAAGTGTTATGCAGGGACCAGGGAGTCTGACTTACTCCAAGGGTGCTGTGGGAAGTGTTATCCAGGGACCAGGGAGTCTGACTTACTTCGAGGGTGCTGTGGGAAGGTGCTGTGGGAAGTGTTATCCAGGGACCAGGGAGTCTGACTTACTCCGAGGGTGCTGTGGGAAGTGTTATCCAGGGACCGGGGAGTCTGACTTACTCCGAGGGTGCTGTGGGAAGTGTCATCCAGGGACTGGGGAGTCTGACTTACTCCGAGGGTGCTGTGGGAAGTGTTATCCAGGCACAGCATTGCTGACATCCCTTCTAGCTTTGGTGAAGGTGCTCTTTAGGAGCTCACATGACTTTTCACCACATATCACTTGGTTTCCTAGTTCAGAAGGCTCTGGATGGACCACAGTGCCCAAAGTCAAACTGTTCCTCTTCCCTCCATCTGGGAAAGACACAGGTGTGGGGATTGTGGTCCTGCTTCACAGGTGCCTGGGCTGGAGGACAGGTGCTGGGCTGCCCCAATGGCTTCGTGCCCCTCCTCTAGTGACATGCACACCTGCTCAAGTTTGGGAGTGCTCATGAGTTCTCATCCTGTCACTCCCAGCTCTGTAGCCAATGTGACCTCTCCTCTGAAATGTTCCTCGGTTTGCCAGGCTTATTTCCTAAACATACTTGGTGGCATCTGCAGATAACATGGAAGCCTGTCCTCTCTCTGAAACCTCCACTGCCCATCAGTGCTGACCCCAAGGCATTGTCCTCTGAACACCTCTATTCATAGTGACCCATGCAGATGTCTCAGGGAGGCTGTGGCAGGGTGGGAAGGTGTGAGGCGGGCTGTCCTCTCTTTGCAGGACACTCGGGCCAAGTGCCGGAGAGGACCTCATGCATGTTCTTGTTATCAATTAGGGTAGCTCAGTTTGGGTGTTGGTTTCTGCTTCTGAGTTTGCTGATGCCATACATTTAAATCAATCTTGAGCTTTTGATTCTAGAAAAGGTATACAGCACACAGAGATGTGCAGCTGGCCCGTGACCCAGAAGCACAGTGGGAGTCAGACATCTGCACAGACTAGGGCTCTGCGTTGTGCAGGGTCAATGTGCACAGAGGGGGGCACCCCATGTGGAGGCCAGACCTGTGGTGTCCCCCCCATGCTGGGGACTGCCACACACATTTTCTACTGTAGTCTTCACAGTGCTTTGTAATTTTAAAGTCCTTGGTAGGACTCACATTGTTCTAAGGTTCAGAGAGATTAAGTGGCCTCTCCAAGGTCTGATAGCAGCTGAGTCCCAGAGGCCTGGCTCTAACACCTGTGCCCTTTGCTCCTGAGCTACCGAGCAGAGGGAAAGGATGGGCCTTGTTTCGCACAGTGTCTGCCACCGCTCTGACAACCCTCTGCTCTTCTGCCTCTGTCTCCTGGGGCTAAATCTCTGGCAAAACCACACTTCAAATCAACATAGCTCCACAGACCGGGCGGGACCCAGGCTCCTACATCTTCTGTGCAGTTGTCCTTGGTGCTGCGGATCCTGAGATGGGCAGCTGGGGAGGAGGAAGAGGAGCCCTCACTGCCAGGGCACGTCTCCAGGAGGGAGTGACAAGTAAATCACCATGGCTGAGCGTGCTGAGGAACACGGAGATATAATAGCGCACAAGATGGTGCCATGTCCTCCTGGGGGTGGTACTGGCTGCCCAGGGGAGAGGACCCTGGAGCCTCGTTGTTGGGGTGCATCGGAGTCGGCCAGGGAACGAGGGGTGGTGTGGCACCCGTCAGAGGACCAAGTGTGGAGAGCGCAGTGTGGCCCCGTGGAGGCAGGTTGGCCTTGCTGTGGAGCAGATGGGTTTGTGTCCCAGCTTTGGTCCCAGCTTAGTGCAGTGCCCGGCCCTAGCACTCACCATCTGCCTCCTAGTGGTGGTATGGAGACCAGAGGCAACACTCAGGCCTGTGGATGGTGCTCATCAGCTGTTACGTTGATTAGATATAAGCACCCACACTTTTATTTAAAAGCACTTGTCTATTGTGATAAACATAAAATGTACTGTCTTCATCATTTCTAAGTGTATATTCAGGGGCATTAAGCACATTCACATTGTATCTCCATCACTACCACTCTCTTCTTCCTGAACTGTAGCTCTGCACCATTAAACACCAATTCACTTGTCACCCCCAGCCAGGCACCCCCCATTCTGCTTCCTGTCTCTGTGAGCGTGACTCCTCCGGACCGTGTGTGGGCGGAGTCATGAGCTCGACTCTTCCCAGGACCGCGTGTGGGCGGAGTCATGAGCGCGACTCCTCCAAGGACCACGTGTGGCTGGAGTCATGAGCATGACTCCTCCGGGGACTGTGTGTGGGTGGAGTCATGAGTGTGACTCCTCCCAGGACCACACGTGGGTAGAGTCATGAGTGTGACCCCTCCCAGGACCACACGTGGGTAGAGTCATGAGTGTGACCCCTCCCAGGACCACACGTGGGCGGAGTCATGAGTGTGACTCCTCCCAGGACCTCATGTGGGCGGAGTCATGCAGGATTTACTCTTCTGTGACTGGCTTGTTTCATGAACACAAATGACCTTCAGCTTCATCCATGTTGTAGCCTGGGCGAGGACTTGCTTCCTTTTTCAGGCTGAATAAGATTCTACTGTACGTGCTCACGTTTCATACTATCTGCCATCCATCACTGGACCTTTGGGTGGTTCTTCATATTCAGTATGAATAGTGCTGATGTGAATGTGGCTGCACAGATACCTGCTTGCAACCCTGCTTTTGGGTCAATACCTGGAATTGGAATTGCTCGGTCACATGGTAATGAATTGTGAGCCCAATTTTTTGAGAACTGCCATGCTGTTTTCTGCAGTAGCCAAGCACCTGGCGTTAGTGGGGCGTGGCATGACTGTCTCAGCTAACACCTTGCTGTTTGGCTTTACACCACTCTCCTTTTCTCTAGGAATGGGAACTGAAGAACGGGACGTAAGGAATAGGCACCACGGTGTCAGCCTCAGCCAGGGACGGCTCACCTCACCCAATGTCCTCGCCCCTGTGACTGCAGGAAGCTCTGCCCAGGCTGCCCTGCAGCGGCGTGACCTTGGAGGCCTTGCCATTTGAGTTCCGATACCAGCACCTGCCCCCGGCTCACGTGTATTCCTTCTACTGTATATTGGTGCCCTTTTAAAAAGTACTCGTAGGACTTGGTTTCCAACTTCGTTAAAAAACAAAAACAAAAGGGATGAAAAGGTATTGTAAAAGCAACCTGCGCCAGGTGGAGAAGTCACATCTCTCTAGCCAGTGAAATGATTGCTCTGCCTACTTTCAACCCGGCCCCGGCTAAAGACGGATGGGTCCGTGGAAGAGCCAGACCCCGGTGCTCTGGGTGTGGGGGTGAGTGACAGGTAGCACAGCGCACGGCTGCCTGGAGGGCCAGGGCTCGCGTCCGTCCCTCTCCTCACCGGAGGGAGTGAGGAAACCACGCTGTGAAGCAGCTTTTACCCTTTAATTTTTTTTTTTTTTTTTTTTTTAGACAGATGCTTTTGTCACCAGGACATGAAAAGCTGCCATTGTTTTTAACCTATTTTTTTAAAAAAGTCTCTTTGTTTTGTGTGTCACACTTAGATCTAAGAATTTTCCCAGATTCTGTATCTTATTAATTATTTGTGCTGCTCTTGAAAGGCAGCAGAGAGCTTGTCATACTTCACCCCGACCTGGGCCACTCCAGAGCTGGCAGGACCTGCTCCCGGCAGGGAGAGGCTCCTGGTCCACTTACGGGGCACCCACTGAGGTATGGGGTTGGAGCAGTCCTTTGAAAATGGAGCAAGTTCTGGAACTTACCCAGGTATAGAACTATGACATCTTGGAGCAAGAGGAGGGCCTTTGAGGGCTTGTCACCCCTCCCCAGCCCCTCCCTCCAGTTTCCAAATTAAGCCATGAACAGGGCAGTGGGCTTGGCCCTGCTGTTCTCTCCTGAGTAAGGCAGGCATAGGCGGGGCCTTTTCCGTGGTTCTCTTGCTCACCTTCTGTGCAATATTTCTGGGAGAGTTCAATGCCTAAGGCTTAGATAGAAAAACCGAGTTCATGGCTGGTTTCTACCCACAGGTCTAAGAATCATATTAATTTTTTGGTCTCCGGGAACTCTGGCTGTCAGGAACTCTTTTTTATGGGAAAATGCAGTCACCCATGAGGAAATAAAAGTATGGGGACCATGTTGGACCTTAGTGATGCTGCTCCTGACACAAACCTTTCACCCACCGTCTAGAATAGTCTTCTTATCAAATATAGGAAGAGGTGGCAAGAAAACAGTCTCCGCAGGTTCCCCCCAGAGCACATCCTAGGGCCAGCCCTCTGGTCCGCAGGCCTTTACCAGTAGGATTAATGCTTAATATCATGGCACTCAAGCCCTCCTGGGGCCATATTTGATTTTACTTATGAGTGCAGGAAAGTAGTCTCCAGTGTGTAAGAACATTTTACAGCAAGAATGGAAGCTGCTTAGCTTAAGTCCACCTAAAACTTGAATTTATTGCAAAGCCATCTGCCAGGACCATTTTGGACTCATGAGCTATCAACTGGCATTCTCCCTCTGAAGCTCCTTCCTTCCCACTTCAGTACCCAGACCCATTGCCCCAGCGCTCACTGCGTTGGCTTCCCTCTAGGAACTCCAGTGGGGACGGCAGGGGCAGAAGCTTCCCAGACACGTCAAGGTCCACCCCCTGCTCTTGCCCGGAGGGACCCTGCCCCAGTAGGGACTTGTCTTTTCATCATAGGAAGCTGTGACTGCTTTGTATCATATGAAACTAATTTTTTGAAAAGGGAAAACAGTTTGATCTACCATATATTTTGCTGCCCTCAGGTCAAATCAAATTTCCCGAATTAAGACTCTTGGGCTGTTCAGTTTGGCAGCCGTCTTTCCCCCAGGAGAACTGTTATTAAGGAGGGAAACTACAACCGGCCGGGATTCTCGGTCCTGGCCCAACACAGGTGGGTTCAGACAGCTGGCAGAACGTGGGCCAAAAGCACAGCACGCGGACCTCTGCCACTGCCCGGCCACCGTGGTCACTCTGAAGATGGAGCCCCTGCAGTTTGGGGGGTATCTTGCCCAGGAACACAGCTAGCTGGGGCCAGACTCCCAGCACACATATTTTGTTTTAGAACCCCATGTTTGTAAATCATTTTCACAGCCATAAACCTGTTAAAGAGGACGGCGAAATCCAACGAATCCTGTTATGTTCTGTGGCCCATTTTAAATGGGCTCTGTGGAAGGAGAAGGCCTGTTGTCATATATGTTCCCCTTGACATTTTTAGATTTGATCAGAAAGTTTGTTTAAAGCATTTGCTTCAAAATAAGTTATTTATTTGTATATGTTCAATGAATGTAGCTTTTAATTTATATCTGTACATAATAGACACACGAGATATCACGTCAGAATTCTGGCAGTGATCTCATTTTATTACCCTCCCGAAATGTGCCCCAGAAACAAGCAACCCCTTGTTTCTAGAGCAGCCACGAGTACAACTGTTGTCATTTTGTCAGGAAGCCGGGCGGGGTGGAGAAAGGCACGCTGGCCCCTTCGGTGAGGGTCAGGTTACTTTGCAGTGTCACTCATGACTCAGGAGGACAAGACCCATCATGTCCCCTCTGTGGGCTGCGTGGGTGGGGCCGATGGAGGACAGTTGGGTGAGGGGCCAACCTCTGCAGGTCCTGGGCCTTTCTATTGTAACCTTGAGCCACAGTGTCATTCCTCAGGGTTCTGCTTCTGGCTGTATTTTTGTAAGGTGTCATCAACCTTCAAAATCCCCTCCTTTTTATATTTTTGTAGTGTTTTTAATTCACTAACCAACCTTTTTCATACAAACAACTCTGATAGTAAAAGGGCTTGCTTTGGTCCCCCAACTTGGGTACAGGTATGGACCGTCACATTACCTCTGCCCAGATTCTGAGAGGCCTCATGTAGGGGGGTTCTGTCTACACCAGAGAAGCCAGTAGCTCCCTCACCCGGCACCCAGGGGCAGGGGCACCACTTCTGGGCAGCCATCGAGGAGCTGCCAAATTGTCCCAGGTCCAGATCCCCTGCCATCCACAGAGCCCTTCCAGGGCCCTTGGGACAAGACCAATCATGTCCCCTCTGTGCCTGTGCCTTGGGGTTGCCAGGCCTGCTCCCCTTACTTATCTCTAGGTTATTTTTGGCTATTTCCAAATAGCTAAACTACTCTGATAGGGGGGAGATTTGTCAGTTTTTGAAAAGCCTGTTTCAAAAGAGGTATGTCCTCTGCTCTGTTGGCCATTCTGGGAGGGAGTTTCAGACTCGACATCATTGTGGCCACAATTTGGAGTTTGTGCACAGGTTCCCAAAGGACAGTTTGGGAGCTGAGGCTGTGGGTAGGGGATGTGGGCAGTTCTTACTTGTCGATGGTCACACCTTACCTTTCCAGAAGAGAATATTAACCCTGCTAACCCACTCTCGGGGGCACGTAAGCTTTGCCCACAGACCAGGCAACATCCTCTGTTCTTGCACCTAACTCATGTTATTAGAGATCCCCCAGGGATGTGCAGGGCCTCTCTCCCAGAGAAAAGGGACACGCCTTCACCTGCAGCCTGCACCTGTGCCCCAGCAGACATGGGGCTGACACCCTGCACTCACAGCTGGGCCTTGCCACCAAGCAGATGTCAATCCTTATAAATAGCCTCTCCCGGAGCCTAACACAGAAGTTTCTCTGGTATCAGCGTCAGCAGACAAGATGTTCTTCAATTTATGTAAAGGTCATGGCAACATTTAAATGTTAAACTCTCGCCTTCCTTTTTCCCTTTCTAAAATAATACTTTAATAGGAAAAACGATTTCAAATTCATGACGTAGTTTTAAAGGGTATAGTTACATTGTTCTTGTTACATCTTCTTATCATCCCTGTAGTGGGCTGAGTTCATACTGTGAAGTAACTAAAAATAAATAAAATTTTCATGTTGTCAGAATACCTGGCCCACCATCATGGGAAAAACAAAACCACCTCTATTTCTGAACACCCAAGCCGCAGCAGGCCAACTTAACCATGTTTAAAGGAAGGAAAACTTTACACCTAGGAAATGTTTGGCTTCAGATGTGTCCTGTTACTCACAGTGTAGGACTGTTTCCAGTTACATCTTCCAGGAGAGCTCCCCTTTACCGTGTACAGGTATTATCAGGTATTTTCAGTTGTAGCCATGGGAGATGTTTTCAAAACAGGATCTTCAGATCATAATGCTTAGGGGCCAAAGGTGTTTTTAATAAGATGCTTTTTTTTTATTTGATTTTCTAATGAGAAAGGAAATATTCACTTTAAATTTTAACATCAACTTTTAAATTATAGATATTCAGCATTAATTGACCATGGCTATAAGTTGTAAAATGTTTTCATATTAAGAATGTAATTATTTCCTTATTGTATTTTTTAAAAGCTAAAGTCGTATTTAAAATGCTCTTTGAAAGAAACAGGCAAGCAGGAAAGATTTTTTTAAATTAAATATGTTGTTGAATGCCCATTTTAAATGACTGTAAATATATTTTCACTGTGTTTCTCAATGTATTTAATTCATAAAGTAAAATTTTATGAAAAGAAACTTAGAATGGAAATACTAGTGCTCAGTCCATCTGCCCATTTTGTAGCCACTTCACACGAATTTTCTGCTTTACTAGTTTTTGCTACTGTTTTACACGGTGTAACCCGTAGACTGGCGCCCTTTGGCGTGACCCATTTGTGTATTATTAATAAAACTGTACTCTACAGCGCCGCCTGGTGGTGGCTGACTCTGGTGTGTGGTAGAGAAGTCACTGGGTTCCTAGAGGGTTTCCTTGCAGCTGAGGGGGAGGGAGGGTCTTGTGCTGACACCAGCCTCTTGACAGGGAGGGGAGACAGGGCTCAGAAGTAGCAGGGGAGAACGTGGAAGGCTGTGAGGATGCAGGAACCACGGTTATTTTTCAAAATGTGGCTTTTAGTCCACAAACCTGAAAATTCAGGAAATATTTGCACACCTGCCAAGCACCGGGCTTTGTGCCAGGCCAAGAAGTGGAACTTAGGACATTGGAAGGGATCAGATGCGACTGCTGCCTCAGGTGTGCACTGGGCAGGAACGTGTGTGCACAGACGGCAGCACTGAGCTGCCCTTGGAGGGGAGGCCTATGTACAGAAGAGTGAACAGCTGGCTAGAGGCCACTGGGTAGTGCTTTGCAGAGGGCAGGGCTATTTGAGCTGGATCACGGTGTAAATAGGGGTCCAGCAAGGACAGAAGCAAGAAGCAAGGGGGGACATTCCTGGGGAAGCAGTGGGAACAGTGCCATGGATGCTGGAGGATGGGCTCAGGCTGGCAGCATGTGTGGCTGGGATGTCAGCACGGGAAGGAGATGGAAATGGGAAGAGGCTCAACAGGTGTCCAGGGCTGCCTCAGGTGCACCTGTCCACATGGATGACTGATAGAGAAGGCAACCCCGAGAGGGCTCACTTTCTCCCCCAGAACTAGCCTGGAGCCCGACTTGCTTAAAATGCTTGCACAGGCAGCAGCCTGAGTGGCAGGTGACCCAGCGGTACCTGCAGCCTTGTTCTCTCTGCATAGTATTGGCTGTGTTGGTGTGGTGCAGGCTGCATTCAGACAGTGAAGGGTGACCCGCAACGGCATCAAGGTTGGGAGGGGTGATCAGATCTCCAGATCATCTGTGGTGACAGAGAAATCATTTTCCCAGTGCCCTGGGCTGACCCCGTTGCACTCAGAACAGCGTACTCCAAGGCTACGCTGGAGTACGGAGAAGGCAGAGCCTCCCCTGCCACATGGTAATCGGTCCTTGGCGGGTGATCTTTCCCGCAGAGAGAGCCGGTGGAAACTTAGTGACCTGTTTTGCAATTATGCTCCTTCTTGGTCTTTGAACACAGGCCATGTCCTGGTGGGCTGCCATATTAAAGTGCCTCTTGAATGCTTTTAAAATTTAGCAAGAGGACGCCAGAACCCTTGGCTTTAATTTTGAAAACCACAGAGAGTACTTAGGGATATTTGTCATGTGAGTTACAATTCTGGGTGACAGGTAACCTGTGGAACACAAATCAGGGGCGAGCTCCGTAATAGGAAGCATAGGAAACATTAGCTGATGCTGTGATCCCAAAATTTTATGATGGAAACTTCATCAACTTTACGACCCTGTTAAAAGTGGCTATCTTTTCTTTCTTTTCTTTTCATTATTTTTGAGGCAGTCTCATTATGTCACCCTCAGTAGAGTGCAGTGGCATCACAGCTCACAGCAACCTCTAACTCTTGGGCTTAAGCGAGTCTCTCACCTCAGCCTCCCAACTAGTGCCCGCCACAACACTTGGATATTTTTTGTTGTTGTTGCAGTTGTCATTGTTTAGCAGATTGGGGCTGGGTTCAAACCTGCCTGCCTCTGTGTATGTGGTCAGCCCTAACCACGGAGCTATACAAAGTGACCAATTAGTCAAAAAGTCAGGTAGGAAACAGCAGGATGAAGACCCCGTGGGTGAAGTGGTCAGGTCTGCTGACCTCCTGAACCTGCGGCTTAGTCTAAGCCGGTGGTGAACACAGGGAGGTTGGTGCCTCTGGAATTCTCACCAGGGGCAGTGGGCGGGGGCAGAGCTGAGCTGGCTGCGGGCCTCTCTGACTTGAGAGGCTGCCCTGGCACCCTGCAGGGCTCTTTTCCCAGTGCTGTTGTGTTTGAGACCTTCCTGACCCTGGGGGGGGACTATCTGGAGCCCACACCAACTGGCTTCCGTGGGGCTCCAGGGCTGTCATACTCCAGGACACTACACACTGTTCTGGTCACCCCAGGCCAGCACCAGGCAACTAGACAGCCCCAGGGCCCAGAGCTCTGAGATGGTTTGAGCTGTCCAGTCCCGAGCCAGCTGTCCCCACCCTGCAGAAACCACAACAAGGGCTCCTGCCCGCATTTCCCCTGCCGCCTCCACCTCCTGACCACGCTTCCCCATGTGGCCTGGCATGGCCCGTCCTCCTGAGGACCGTAACGAACTATCTTATGAGTGACAGTTGTCTCCTGATCTGTTGCCTCACCTTCCCTGAATGGTAATTAGACTCAGTCCTAACATGCCCAGTCCCTGGGAAGGGCAGTTGGCCTTGGTGTCGCCCAGGCTCAGGTTTGAATCCCAGGTTGGTTTATTTGCCCCCTTGGTTTATTTGCTTGGTTTATTTGCCCCCCTGCCAAGTCACAGTGGCAGAGCAGTGACTTGCAGGCTGTGAGAGCTGACAGCTGACAGCTGTGTGACAACCCAGCACAATGCTGGCACCTGACTCATGCTGTGGGAAGTCATCTCCACCTGAGGCATGACCTCTCCTGCGGGGGATAAACCGGGTTTCTGCCATCAAGATGCAGTCCACAGGAGGATAGGAGCAGGGGAGCTGGACAACAGCCGCAGGCCACGCCAAGAGCAGGGAGCAGCAGGCAGTGGAGAGAGGAGAGGGACCAAGGGAAGCCGGGGGGAGGCCTGTGCCTGCTGAGGGCCAGCCCCCGGGGACCTGGGCTATGTGGTGCTCAGCTTTGGTTTGTTTGCTCCATTCCTGGCTGGAGCTTTGCAATAAAACCTCCTCACCAACTGCAACCTGAGTGCATCTGTGGCCGGAGACCGGGAAGGTCTGGAGAGGGCAGGGCTGCCCTGCCTCTTTCTTCACTTCCAGGCTGTTGTCTGCAGGTGCTGTGGAAGATCTCACCAGACGCCCTGCTCTCCTCTCGTCACACAGCTTAGAGCAGCACTCCTCATCCCACTTCCACTCCCCAACCCCGGCCCCTGCAGTCCTCCCTGCCACCCCCATTTGGGCCTAGACCTGGGCCCAGACCTGGACGCGGCAGCATCCTCCTCCTCCTCCCAGCTGGCTGGTCCTGGTCCAGCACATCCTCCTTCCAAGTCACTCCGGACTCTGTCTCTTCCTGGGCTCAGGCCGCCTGGTCCCTCATCTGACCCACCCTCCGTGGAGAAGGCCTGGGTGATTCTAAAGCACAAATCATGCCAGGCCCCTGGATGCAACTGATTCATTCGGGACAAAGTGCACGTCCACAGCTGTGTCCACTGGTCTGGCTTCACCTCCTAGCCTTTCACCTCCCACACCTGCCCCCTCTGCAAATCTAGACACCTGAGGACTGTCCTACTGACCATTTTGGCCACATGCCTCTGAGAAAGCTGTCCTTTGCTCTCATGGTGGGTAAGGACTCGCTGCCTTACCAGGATTGCCTCTCCTGTTGTGACCCTGGGCCTTTGCATCCATCTATAAAGAAGAGGCACCTTGGGGAGGAGCAGCCCAGGTGCTATCAGCCTTAAAGAGATAGTTGGTGGAGTGTGATCAGCCAGGGCCTGCCCTGACACCCCCCCTCACCCATCCTCCCAAGCTCCTCCTCTTCCTCTCGGCCTGACACTCCTCCCTCCTGCCCATCATGGGGCTCTCTGACGCTCTCCCTGCAGTGGACATGGTGACTGCTGGCCGATGTTGCTGTGGAGGAAGGACGAGGACACGTTTGTGCACTGTTGGCACTGGTCACGTCATCCTCTTCCCTTGCTCTTTGACTCGAGTCAGCGTTCCCAGGACACTCCTGTGCCATCCCAGGTGTGTGGCACAGGTG
Source organism: Nycticebus coucang (assembly GCF_027406575.1). NCBI lineage: Eukaryota > Metazoa > Chordata > Mammalia > Primates > Lorisidae > Nycticebus > Nycticebus coucang. The sequence continues at coordinate 86,292,585 of NC_069796.1, forward strand.
TGTCCTTCCACTCTGCGCAGATGTGCTGCTCCCACCACCAGCCAATACCTGGCTACAGACCCCGTCTGGGATGGACGCCTCGGGAGAGCCTTTCCACTGTGACTGTTACTGCATTCCAGACGGTTCCAAGTCCGCTTCCCATTCCCACTGGGCCGGGAGCTCTTTGGAGCAGGCTGAGCTACCTGTTTCTGTGTCTTTGCTGCCAGGCACCAGCCTATTTCAGAGAAGCTGCTCACAAACTCTAACAACAGCACCAACCAATAATCACACCTGATCCTCTCTCAGGGTGGGCTGAGTGCTTCTTGCCATCTGCTCAACCAGCCCAGGGTTAAATGGTCATTTGAGACTCATCAAGCGGCGGGGAGCTCACAGAGCCATGCAATCTCCTGTGACGTCCATCAGGCTTTAACTGAGCTGGAATTGTTTCTCTGTGTGTGATCTTTTCAGTATAAACACTCCTCATTTTCTCCAGCTGATCGTTCATTCATGTGTTCATCGGGAATATTCTGAGTACCTACTATGTGTGAAGTGCTGGAGAGGCCCCGAGAAAACAAGTACCAGCGCTTGCCTTGCGGGAACAGCAGGACGCAGCAGTCCAATGAGGGGGTGACGGAGGGGATAACAAGTGGCCCCACTCATAGATGGGCAATTATAAATTGTGAAAATGCAATAAAGAAGGGCTCTAGGTTTCTAGCTGTGGCAGGCTAGAGAGTGGAAGATCCTCCCTGGACACACAAGGTGGAAACCCCTGGCCGGGAGTGTGCTATGACATGCTCGCTACATTCCCACCCTCTCTGTCCAGTGAACTTGGGTGATCCAGAGGACATTTCCCTTCAACAAGGAGGAAGTTCATTGATACAGGATTCTTGCTTGGAAAGCTCTGTGGTGACTGCTTCTTCCAAAATCAGAGCTGAGAATGAGAGCTGTCACCACCCAAACTAGATCCTTGCATTCCATGGGGGAAGTATGGTCCTGGAGCAGGAGACTCCAGAGGGCAGCCCCTCATTTCTAGAGACGAAGCCTGGTTAGTGTAGGGTGAGACCGGGTCTCAGCAGAGATCCTAACGGTTGTGCCCACAGAGTTGTTCCATGGTGACTAATTGATTGTGGTCTCCCTAGGAGTTGGACAGTCCACTGAAGTCTTACTCTGTAAAAAATAAACAGAGAAACAAACACACTCTTGGTCTGGTGATTAGAGAGACCCCACCTGAGCCACCACAATAGTCAGGATCCTTACTAATTCCCAGACCTGGGCGAGGGCACAGATCCAGGGCCCCAGGAATGCAGGGGGGTTGTATCCCCCTGATAACCTGGTCTTGGCGTAGATTTATAATAAAGACTTCCTCCTAAACGTCTCCAAAGATGCTTACTGGAGTAATTGTGCGCTGAGGAAGGAAAACTTCTCACATCTTGAGGGGATTAAGGGACACTGACTCTGACCTCAGACAAATTCCTCGGGATCAACAGTACCATTGTGCCCCACCAGCCAGAGCAAGGGCTTGTGGAGATCAGGTTACTGATGAAGTTTCGGTCCCTGTCCGTGTTACAGTGGGTCTGGTGTGTGACTGAACCCACTGTGATTACTCTCATCAGGCCTGGGTGTGGAGGTGGGACACACACGTGGCAACAGGCAGAGTTCCCAGACTGGGTTCCCCATTGGAAAATGAGTGGGAAGGGCCAACTCAGAGGCCCCTGAAAAGTCCTCCTCCTATTAAAACAGTAAATAAGAGCAATATTTCATCATCACGAAAATCCCAGAGACCAGTGCCACCATCCAAGCCCTGAAGGAGGCAGGGCCAGTCACTCCTTCCACATCTCCGTCCAGTCACTCTTTTCCTTGGGTGAAAGATCAGGCTTGTGAATTCAGAAAGTGCTGATTGTGATGATGGGAGCTGCCATTTCAGATGCAGTAAATTTATTTGAAGTAAACACAGCTCCCGGTGCCCGGTGTGCAGATCGCCTAGCAAATGCCTTTTTATTCTCTACCGATGAGTAAAGATGCCGGAAGCAAGTTGCCTTCATCTGGCAGGAATAGCCGTGCACCTTTACGGCTCGTCCTCAGGGCGAGGTCCATGCTGATCCTACGTCCAGAAAGATGTCAGGAACACAGAAGCTGCTCTAGATGTTCTAAGCGAGGGAAGACTTAATAAGGGGAATCAGAGGCCTGGGCAATCTCGGAGAGGGCCAGTGGAGCCAAGGTCAGTATGGTAGCCATGAAAACCCTGGGCGCTAAGAGAGGGTCTCTCAGCAGCTTCCTCAGCCCATGACAGCAAAACAAATGGCTCACAAAGGCTTCCCTGGGAGCTGCTTCAGCTCTGCTCCCAGCCACACATCCGCCTATGACTGCCTCCCATGAATAACCACCTCTCCCTCCAGTCTGCTGTCAGAATCCACATCAGTACCTTTTATTTAGAGGATTCTTCTGAAGCAAGGGAGAGAGCCTTGGTTCTGGGAAATATAACTCTCTTCTCCTTTTCATTAAGAGGAGACATCAGCCGTGCTGAGTTGACAGGAGACAAGGCGCCCTGGGGAGCTGTGCAGTGAGCAGGCGCCCCGCAATGCTGGCCGATCCTGGGGGGGCTGCTGGTCACACAGCAAAAACAGAAACTACATGGGGCCAAGTTAATTACCAAAATCTCATCTTGTAGTTGTCTCAAAAATATACCAAACCGTATGTTTTGGGTATTTTAAACTTTTTACTCTATTTTACTTTCATATTTAGTTAGAGGAATATTACTTAGTGGTATTGATGCTGCTACAATTTTTATAACCCCCCAACTACCCGTTCTTGGAAGGTTTGCTTTCAAATCACTCCTTTTGAATTGATGAGGACAACTTTGAATCTCCTTCTTTCACAAAAGGTGGGTGCATCATACATGTTTGAATACTTACAAATCTAACAGTATCCTTCTGTTTCCTATCCGAATGAATAATGCCTACAATGAAGCTGAGCCAAGTGTGTTCATAAAGATCCCTCTGCAGTTGTCTCCTGCGTTCAGAACTGCGCAAAACTTCAGCTACACCTGTTCCCCCTTAAGTATTCTGTTTATCCTGCTTGGACATGTGTAGGATTTTGTACATCTTTCTCCAGTTCAGAAGTTTGTCAGCCTCTTTGATCTGCAGACGCAGGTGTTTTCCAGCTCCGGTTGCGTCCGTGTATTCCCAAGGGATCCCGATATTTTATGTGGGTCTCTCAGTCTCTTCCATATTTTTTATTTACTCGACTCCTCATTCCTTTCCTATTTTTAGAAATTTAATTTGTCCTCTTCAGGGGTGACACAGTTTTGCCTCGTCCTCCGTCGGCTCTTTATCTTGTATGCAAATTTTAATTCTGCTCATAGGTTTTGACTTTCCCAACTCATCCTCCTTCAGTGGTGCTGCTGTCCGCCGGCCTGCAGACTTGGACTATCTGGTTTCGCAGAGGGCATGTTTTCTTGCATTATACATCAAGACCAAATGCATGCAATTTCTAAAAAATTCTATCCAGCTTCCTTTAATAAATTCTTATCCATACAATATGCCTTTTCTCTGAACCTACAGGGCATCCATCCAACTGTCTTAGACTAGAGGATTGTTTTCTCAGCCCCACTCCCACCCTCCCCAGTGCTGTGGTGGTTTTTTGTTCTGGTTATGTATCCCTGACGGGGAGAGCTCCCTCCAGACCTGGCATTTTCCTGTTCATGAGTGGCATCCTGCATTCTTAGGTGCTGACAGAATCCTTCTTTTCTACACTGATCTTGAAGGAGGCCTGATGTGCACAGCCCCCAGTCAAATCTCAGGTTTCCAGCCTCAGCTCTGCCTCCAGAATTGAATCGAGGTGGGTTGTCCCAGACCCCACGGTCTAACATTCAACACGAGCAGCCTGGGCCTTTATTCCCACATCACTGGGCACATTCTGGGGTTGTTCCTTGTTCCAAACGCTGGGACATGTGGTGGCTATTTGTTAGTACTCTGGCCGCTTTGGCCTTTTTAATGTCTGTTTGGAAGCGCCAGTGGCCATGGGTGAGACTTTACCTCTGGCTTAGGGGGTGGTGGGGAGCATGTGTTTAAGACTAAGACAGTGGAGAGGGAGCAAGATGGTGGCCGAGTAACAGCTTCTTTGCAACTGGCACGGTGAGACTGGGGAGAGAAGACTCCAGGCATCTCTGGCTTGTGGGCTCTGTCCAGAAACATCCCTTTGGGGACACAGGAAGACAGTGAGAGACTTCTGGACCCCAGGAGAAGGACAAAAGCAGTGGAGAACTAGCAAATGGTTCTTTTTGTTCAGTCTGAGGCCGTGGCTGCCACAGCTGTAATTCCAGCAGCAGGGAGATTGCAAACAGGGAAGGGCTTCTCTGTGGGCTGTTTTGTTTTTTTTTTTTTTTTTGGACTTGGGCACTCAGTTGAACTACCTTGGGAGAACTTGGGCAAGACTGCAGATGACTTTAAGCATTGTCTAGGGTCCTGGACTGAGCTGCTGAGCCAGAAGGGAGCTAATAGTGTTCGGCTGTGGGCCATGTGCACAGACATTGTGGGAGAACTGCCCCTGAAGACTCCATCCTCAGGGTTGCAGAGTGAGCTTGGGCTGGGAGACCTTGGGCACGTGAACTAGTGACTGAGCAGCACCAAAGCCTGGGACTGAGACACTGGTGAAGAGCAGAGATTTCAGTGTTTGGCAGTAGCAGGGCTGCCTTGCAGCCTCAGCCCTCAGGGGCATAGATTGAGACTGGTTTTAGCACACTGGATAAGTGGGCAGCCACTTCAGGCATGATCCCAGCAACAAGAGCTTTCCTGGGAAAGCTTCTGCTTAGCCAAGGTTAACCGTTTAAAGTGCCTTTTAAGTGGGCTGAGGAGAGATTAGGCTCTCAACCCTGTGGGGTTTGAGAAATTAGCAGAGGCCTGAAGTCTCCAATCTCATACAGCTGTATCAGCATTGTGATTAACATCTCATACCCCAGACGATCACCTGTTGCTCAGACAATATTCAGCAAGATATATATATATATATATATATATATATATATATATATATATATATACTGCTTTGTTCTTTTTTAAAAAAATTTCAACCTTTTTGTTTTGTTTCTTCATTTTTCGAATGTAAATATAATTTAGATGTTTCTTTTTGTTTTGTTTCTTCATTTTAATTTTCCATTGTTGCCTTCCTTAATAACAAGAACTTCATCTCTGCTAGTATTTCTGCCCCTGTTATTTGATTTTTCCTCCAATTTTATCCTGTAAGATTTTCTGTTTGTTTGGTTTGGTTTATAGTATTTTTGACTTTCCTCTCTATTTAGTGGAGGTGGGGTACTATATTTAACAGGCTGGCAAAGAGATGCTAATCTCCAGGAACCACCCAACCCAGGTGGGTCAAAGTACCCTACTGTACACCTTTATTATTCCTCTCTCCCTCTTTCCGTGCCTCTCTTCTTTTTGTCAATATTCCCTTTTACTCACTCCTCTCCTTTCTCTTTTTTCTTTTTTTTTCTTTAATTGTTTTTCCCTTCTTGCTCCTCAATCTTCTCATCCATTTGGTCCTGTACTGAAAGGACTCATCGAAACCTTAGGCCAGAGGCATGGTAACATAAAGAGCAAGAGGAAGTGAAAGGAAAATTAGGGCAAGGAAAAAGATAAAACAAAACACTCATGAGGAAGAATCATCAGAAAAATCCTGGTGACATGAAAAAACAGTCCAGAGCCCCCCCACCCACCCACCCAAGGGACCATGAGGTAGCTACTGCAGAGGATTCCACTTATAAGAAATGTTAGAAATGATGGAAGGGGAATTTAAAATACAGATGATGAAAACAATTAAGGAAATTGCTGAGAAAGAGGAAAATAACCAAATGGAAATCCAAAAACAGAATCAAATAAGAGATGAATGATATGAAGTATATACAAAGGATATAGGAGAGCTGAAGGAATTGAAGCAGTCATTTAGGGAACTTTAAGATGCAATAGAAAGTATCAATAACAGATCAGACCATGCAGAAGAAAGAACCTCAGAGGTAGAGGACAAAGCACTTGAGATAACGCAGATAGTTATAGAGACAGAAAAGAAGAGAGAGAAAGTAGAACGTTCACTGACAGAATTATGGGACTTTATGAAGTGTTCAAACAAACGAGTTATAGGTATCCCAGAAAGGGAAGAAGAATGCCCCATGGTAATGGAAGCCATACTAGAGAATATTATAGATGAAAATTTCCCAAAGATTCTGATACACTCCTTTCAGAGGGATATCAGACCCCAGGTCACCTCAACTCAAATAGAGCTTCTCCAAGATACATTGTGGTGAACCTGTCCAAAGTAAAGACAAAAGAAAAGATTCTGCAAGCTTCCAGGAGTAAGGGCGAATTAACCCACAGGGGCAAATCCATCAGGGTGACCGCAGACTTCTCTAATGAAACTTTTCAAGCAAGAAGACAATGGTCATCTACCTTTAATCTACTTGAACAAAACAATTTCCAGCCCAGAATTCTATATCTTCCTAAGCTGAGCTTTACTTGACAGAGAAATAAAATCTTTTACTGATATGCAAACATTGAGGAAATTTGCCACAATAAGATCAGCTCTACAGGAAATACTTTAACCTGTTCTACACACTGACCATCACAATGGACCACCAGCAAAGTAAGCACCCAGAAATTAAAGGACAGAACCTAGCTTCCACATTGATGCAAAAGACAAAATTAAGCAATGGACTTTCACAAAATAAGATGAATAGAATGCTACCACACTTATCAATTATCTCAATAAATGTTAATGGCTTAAATTCCCCACTGAAGAGGTATAGACTGGCTGATTGGATTAAAAACTACAAGCCATCTATTTGCTGTCTGCAGGAAACACACCTAGCCTCAAAAGACAAATTAAAAGTCAAGAGTTAAGGGTTAGAAGATAATTTTTCAGGCAAAGGGAATTCAGAAGAAAAGAAGAGTGGTAACATTATTTTTAGATACAAGTGGATTTAAAGCAACTAAAGTAAAAAAAGAAAAAGATGGACACTTCATATTGGGTCAAGGGAAAAATACAAGAAGATCTTTCAATTCTAAATATTTATGCATCCAACTTAAATGCTCCTAGATTCTTGAAACAGACTTTAACTAGTCTGAGCAATGTGATATCCTATAATACCATAATAACAGGGGACTTTAACACTCCTCTTACAGAGCTGGATGGATCCTCTAAACAGAAATTAAATAAGGATATAAGAGACTTAAATGAGACCCTAGAACAACTGTGCTTGATAGATGCATATAGAACATTCCATTCCAAAGATAAAGAATATACATTCTTCTCATAGGCCCATGGGACATTCTCCAAAATTGATCATATACTAGGACACAAAACAAACCTCACCAGAATCAAAAGAATTGAAATTTTACCTGTATCTTCTCAGACCACAAGGCACTAACGGTAGAACTCAACTCCAACAAAAATGTTCAACCCCACATAAAGGCATGGAAATAAACACCCTTAGGCTGAATGACAGTTGGGTATGGGGAAGAAATAAAAGAGGAAATCATTAACTTCCTTGAGCATAACAACAATGAAGACACAAGCTACCAAAACTGATGAGATATAGTAAAAGCAGTCCTGAGAGGAAAATTAATCTCTTTAGAAGCCTACATTTGAAAAACAGAAAGAGAGTGCATCAACAAATTCACAAGCCATCTGATGGAATTGGAAAAAGAAGAACAATCTAAGCCTAAACCCAGCAGAAGAAAAGAAATATCCACAATTAAATCAGAGAACAATGAAATTGAAAACAAAAGAATAATTCAGAAAATTAATGAAACAAGGAGTTGGTTTTTTGAAAAAATAAATAAGATAGGTAAACCGTTGGCCAGACTAACTAGAAATAGAAAAGTGCAATCTCTAGTAACCTCAATCAGAAATGATAAAGGAGAAATAACAACTGATGCCACAGAGATACAAGAGATTATCTCTGAATACTACCAGAAACTCTATGCCAAGAAATTTGACAATTGGAAAGAAATGGATCAATATTTGGAATTGCACCCTCTCCCTAGACTTAGCAAAGAAGAAATAGATCTCCTGAACAGACCAATTTCAAGCCCTGTGATCAAACAAACAACAAAAAAATCTCCCAACAGGTGCACCTGGACCTTGGGAAGAGCTGTGCCGCAACCCGCGATAGCCGCATGCCAAGACCTCAGTAAGAGCTGTGCTGTGACCTGAGACCTGCGCCCGCCGGGCCTCCGCACACCCTGACCAGAAACTCCTGGAGCCCCACAACACTGCGTCCTTCCTCCTGTACCCTCCCTGCCTCCACACTGGCCGCTTGTCTGGCCAGGGACTCTGGTAGCCATGTGCCCCCTGGACCCCTCCCTGCCTCGGCATGGAGCCCTTCTCCTGGCTAGAGACTGCTGGAGGCTTGGGCTCTCTGTGCCAAAGTCACTGGGTGCCAGGCACTCCCAGAACCGTGTGCACCACCTCTGGACCTTTTGCTGGATCCAGGTGTGTCACACTCCAGAGCTGCTCTCACAACCAGAATGCCCTGGCAGGGGAAGCCCCAGAAGAACTACACAAGGTCACTCCCTACAAAGATCAAGCAACAATAGAGTGATACCACTGGGGTCTAATCTTGAAGAGACACCTCCCCAACTCTGAGGACAGCCAGAGGCAATGGTAAAAAAACAATCATGAGGCAAAATCAATGGGAAAATTCTGGCAATATGAATAGTCAGAGTAGATCAACTCCCTCAAGGATCAATGGGGCAGCTACAGCACAAGATCCCATGCACAAACAAATAGTTGAGATGTCGGAATCAAATTCAGAATCTGGATAGCAAATAAGATCGAATTAGAATTCCAAGAAGTAACCCAAAAGATATCTCAAGAATTCAACGATTTCAAAGACCAAATGACCAAAGATTTTGACACATTGAGACAAGAAGTTACAGCCCTCAAAGATCTGAGAAACACAGTAGAATCCCTCAGTAACAGAATGGAGCAAGCAGAAGAAAGGTTTTCTGACATTGAAGACAAAGCTTTCTAACACTCCCAAACTCTCAAAGAGGAAGAGAAATGGAGGGCAAAAGCAGATCACTCTCTCAGAGAGCTCTAGGATAATTTAAAGAAAACCAATATTCATCTTATAGGATCCCTGAAAGCGATGAAGTGGCTTCACAAGGCACAGAGTCTCTTCTATATGAGATTATGAAGGAGAACTTTTCAGACATGCTGAGAGATTCTGAACTTCAGATAGCAGACATTTCAGAACTCCAGCACAACTCAACCCGAATAAGACATCCCCCAGACACATCATAATCAATTTCACTGAAGTTAATATGAAAGAGAAAATTCTGAAACCAGCCAGATGAAAGGAAACCATCACCTACAAGGGCAAGAATATTAGAATAACTGCAGATATCTCTGCTGAAACCTTTCAAGCTAGAAGAGGATGGTCATCAACTTTTAATCTCCTAAAACAAAATAACTTTCAACCCAGGATCCTGTACCCAGCTAAACTGAGTTTCATTTATGACTGAGAAATTAAATACTTTAATGACATTCACATGTTGAAGAAATTTGCTATAACTAAAACAGCTCTCCAGGATATCCTCAGACCTATCCTCCATAAAGACCAGCGTAATCCTCCACCACAAAAGTAAATCCACCCAAAAAATTTTGATCAAATTCCAACTTCCACAGTCAAAAAAGGATTAAAAATGTCCACCGGACTCTCAAAAGGCTTATCAACATTCTCAATTACTGTGAATGGTTTAAATTGTCCTCTAAAGAGGCACAGGTTGGCTGACTGGATACAAAAACTCAAGCCAGATATCTGCTGCATACAAGAATCTCATCTTACATTAAAAGACAAATATAGACTCAAGGTGAAGGGACAGTCATCTATACTCCAGGCAAATGGAAAGCAGAAAAAAGCAGGCATTGCAATCCTATTTGCAGATGCAATAAGCTTTAAACCAACTGAAATAAGGAAGGATAAGGATGGACACTTCATATTTGTTAAAGGTAATACTCAATATGATGAGATTTCAATTATTAATATTTATGCACCCAACCAGAATTCACCTCAATTTATAAGAGTAACTAACAGACATGAGCAACTTGATTTCCTCCAGTTCCATAGTAGTTGGAGATTTTAACATCACTTTAGCAGTGCTGGATAGATCCTCCAAAACGAAGCTAAGCAAAGAAATTTAGATTTAAACTTAACCATTCAATATCTGGACTTAACAGACATCTACAGACTATTTCATCCCAACAAAACTGAATACACATTCTTCTCATATGCCCACAGAACATACTCCAAAATCCACCACATCCTAGACCACAAATCTAACCTCAGCAAATTTAAAAAAATAGAAATTATTCCTTCCATGTTCTCAGACCATCATGGAATAAAAGTCGAACTCAATAACAACAGGAATCTGCATACCCATACAAAAACATGGAAGCTAAATAACCTTATGCTGAAGAATATATGGGTTATAGACGAGATTAAGAAGAAAATCACCAAATTTTTGGAACAAAACAACAATGAAGACATGAATTATCAGAACCTCTGGGATACTGCAAAGGCAGCCATAGGAGGGAAATTTATAGCACTGCAAGCCTTCCTCAAAAAAACGGAAAGAGAGGAGGTTAATAACTTAATGGGACATCTCAAGCAACTGGAGAAGGAAGAACATTCCAACCCCAAACCCAGCAGAAGAAGAGAAATAAGCAAAATCAGAGCAGAATTAAATGAAATTGAAAACAAAAGAATTATACAACAGATCAATAAATCCAAAAGCTGGTTTTTTGTAAAGATCAATAAAATAGATAAACCTTTGGCTAACCTAACCAGGAAAAAAAGAGTAAAATCTCTAGTTTCATCAATCAGAAATGGTAACGATGAAATAACAGACCCCAGAGAAATTCAAAAAATCCTTAACAAATATTACAAGAAACTTTACTCTCAGAAATATGAAAATCTGAAAGAAATCAACCCATACTTGGAAGTATGCCTCCTATCAAGACTTAGCCAGAATAAAGTGGAAATGTTGAAGAGGCCTATATCAAGTTCTAAAATAGCATCAACTATACAAAATCTCCCTAAAATGAAAAGCCCGGGACCAGATGGCTTTACATCAGAATTCTGCCAAACCTTTAAAGAAGAACTAGTACCTATACTACTAAACCTCTTCCAAAATACAGAAAAAGAAGGAATATTACCCAACACATTCTACAAAGCAAACATCACCCTGATCCCTAAACCAGGGAAAGACCCAACAATAAAAAAAAGTTATAGACCAATATCACTAATGAATATTGATGCAAAAATATTCAATAAGATCCTAATGAACAGAATCCAACAACACATCAAGAAAATTATACACCATGACCAAGTGGGATTTATCCCAGAGTCTCAAGGCTGGTTCAATATACATAAATCTATCAATGTAATTCAGCACATAAACAAACTAAAAAATAAAGACCATATGATTCTCTCAATTGACGCAGAAAAAGCTTTTGATAATATCCAGCATCCCTTCATGATCAGAACGCTTAAGAAAATTGGTATAGAAGAAACATTCCTTAAACTAATAGAGGCCTTCTACAGCAAACCCACAGCCAATATCATATTGAATGGAGTTAAATTGAAATCATTTCCACTTAGATCAGGAACCAGGCAAGGTTGCCCATTGTCCCATTGCTCTTTAACATTATAATGAAAGTTTTAGCCTTTGCAATTAGGGAAGAAAAGGCGATCAAGGGTATCCACATAGGGTCAGAAGAGATCAAACTTTCACTCTTTGCAGATGATATGATCATATAACTGGAAAACACTAGGGACTCTACTACAAAACTTTTAGAAGTGATCAAGGAATACAGCAATGTCTCAGGATACAAAATCAACACCCATAAATCTGTAGCCTTTATATATACCAACAATAACCAAGCCGAAAAAACAGTCCAGGACTCTATTTCTTTCATAGTAGCACCAAAGAAGATGAAATATTTGGGAGTATTCCTAACAAAGGATGTGAAAGATCTCTATAAAGAGAACTATGAAACTTTAAGAAAAGAAATAGCTGAAGATGTTAACAAATGGAAATACATACCATGCTCATGGCTGGAAAGAATCAACATTGTTAAAATGTCTATACTACTCAAAGCAATATAAAATTTTAATGCAATTCCTATTAAAGCTCCATTGTCATATTTTAAAGATCTTAAAAAAATAATACTTCATTTTGTGTGGAATCAGAAAAAACCTCGAATAGCCGAAACATTACTCAGCAATAAAAACAAAGCAGGAGGAATCACGCTACCAGACCTTAGACTGTACTATAAATCAATAGTGATCAAAACAGCATGGTACTGGCACAAAAACAGAGAAGTAGATGCCTGGAACAGAATAGAGAACCAAAGATGAACCCAGCTACTTACCATTATTTGATCTTTGACAATCCAATTAAAAACTTTCAGCGGTGGGTGAGAGAGCAAGATGGCGGCCGAGTAACAGCTTCCTTGTATCTGGGCACTGTGAATCTGGGGAGATAAGACTCCAGGCACCTCTGGCTGGTGGGATCTGCCTATAATCATCCCTTCGAGGATACAGGGAGTCATAAGAGACTTCTGGACCCCAAGAGGAGGACAAAAACAGTGCAAAACTGGCAAGTGGTCGCATGTGTTCAATTGGTCTAATCCCGCCGACAACTGTAAGTACAGTGGCAGTGAGACTGCAAACCAGAAAGGCCTTACCTGTGAACTGTTTTGGTGTTTTTGGACTTGGCACTCAGTTGAACTGCCTTCGGGAAGAGCTTGAGCAGGAGTGCGGAGAACTTTGGGCATTGTCTAGGGCCCCAGACTGAGCCACTGAGCCTGACGGAGCTAATGGTGTTTGGCTGTGGGCTGCAGGGAGCCAATGGGAGAGAACTGCCCCAGCAAGGTCCGCCCTCAGGGTTGCAGAGCAAGGACCGGCAGGAGCTGGTAACCTAGTGACTGAGCAGCCTAAAAGTGGGGACTGAGCCGCCTTACAGTCCTAACCCTCAGGGGCAGAGTGAGACCGATTTTGGCACACTGAGTAAGTGGATAGAAACTTCAGTAGTGATTCCAGCGACAAGCACTTTCCTGGGAAAGCTTCTGCTTAGCAAGTTTAGAAGTTTAAAGTGCCTTTTAAGAGGGCTGAAGACAGATTCAGGGTGTCTACCCGGTGGGGTTTGAGAAATCAGCAGAGGCTTCCAGTCATATCAGCACTGTGATTAACATCTCATACCCCAGAAGACCACCTATTGCTCAGACAATATTCAACAAGATACATATACTGCTTTGTTTTTATTGGGTTTTTTGTTTATTTGTTCTTTGTTTATTTTGATGTTGTTGTTTTGTTTTTTAATTTCAAACTTGTCCATACAGATTTTTTCTTTTTCAATTTTTCTAGTTTAATTACAATTTCCCATTGCTGCCTTTTTCAATAACTAGAACTTCATTTTTGCTATCTACCCCTATTATTTGTTTTTTCACCCAATTCTATCCTGTAAAGTTTTCTGTTTGATTGTTTTGGCTTGATTAATAGCATTTTTTTCTTTCCTCTCTACTTGGTGGAGCTGGGATACTCTGTCTGGTCAGGTTAGCAAAGAGCTGCTGACCTCAAGGGAACCACCCAACCTGGCACCCCCAGAGGTTGGGGTTTTTTTGAAGGTTGGGTCAAAGTACCCCACTCTACACCTATATTGCTCTGTCTCCCTCTTTCTGTGCCTCTCTTCTTTTTGTCAATATTCCCTTTTACCCACACCCTCTCCTTTCTCTATTTTCTTTTCGTTCATTCTTTCTTTTTCTTTCTTTTATCCCTTCTTGCTCTTCAACCTTCTTATCCTTCTGGTCCTGTACCAAAAGGACTCATCAAAACCTTAGTCCACAGGCAAGAGAAGTTAAAGAGCAAGAAGAAGTGAAAGGAAAATTTGGGCAAGGAAACAGATAAAATAAATCACTCATGAGGAAGAATCAGCAGAAAACTCCAGGCAACATGAAGAACCAATCCAGAACAACCCTGCCAAGGGACCGTGAGGTAGCTACTGCAGATGATTCCACCTATAAAGAAATGTTAGAAATGACAGAAAGGGAATTTAGAATACACATGTTGAAAACAATGAAAGAAATGATGGAAACAATGAAGGAAACTGCTAATAAAGTGGAAAATAGCCAAAAGGATATCCAAAAACAGAATCAAATAAAACATGAACAATATGAAGAATATAGAAAGGATATGGCACAGCTGAAGGAACTGAAGCAGTCAATTAGGAAACTTAAAGATACAATGGAAAGTATCATCCTTAATCATCAGAGAAATGCAAATCAAAACTACTTTGAGATATCACCTAACCCCAGTAAGAGTAGCCCACATAACAAAATCCCAAAACCAGAGATGTTGGCATGGATGTGGAGAAAAGGGCACACTTCTACACTGCTGGTGGGAATGCACACAATATGTTCCTTTTGGAAGGATGTTTGGAGAACACTTAGAGATCTAAAAATAGACCTGCCATTCAATCCTACAATTCCTTTACTAGGTTTATACCCAGAAGACCAAAAATCACAATATGACAAAGACATCTGCACCAGAATGTTTATTACAGCCCAATTCATAATTGCTAAGTCATGGAAGAAGCCCAAGTGCCCATTGACCCACGAATGGACTAGCAAATTGTGGTACATGTACACCATGGAATATTATGCAGCCTTAAAGAAAGATGGAGACTTTACCTCTTTCATGTTTACATGGATGGAGCTGGAACATTTTCTTCTTAGCAAAGTATCTCAGGAATGGAAGAAAAAGTATCCAATGTACTCAGCCCTACTATGAAGCTAATTTATAGCTTTCACATGAAGGCTATAACCCAACTATAGCACAAGACTATGGGAAAGGGCCAAGGGAGGGGAAGGAAGTGGGGAGGTTAGGGTGGAGGCAGCCTAACGGGTGGGGCCACACCCACGGTGCATTTTAGAATGGGTACAGGTGAAACTTACTAAATGCAGAATATAAATGTCTATATACAATAACTAAGAAAATGCCATGAAGGCTACTTTGAACAGTTTGATGAGAATATTTCAGATTGTATATGAAACCAGCACATTGTGCCCCTTGACTGCACTAATGTACACAGCTATGATTTAACAATAAAAAAAATGACATTATAAAATTAGTATTGAATAAAAAAAAAAAAATATCTCCTAACAAAAAAAAATGCCCTGGTCTGATGGCTTCACACCAGAATTCTAGCAAACATTCAAAGAAGAGCTTATTCCCATACTGAAGAAATTATTCCAAAAAACTGAGGAGGAGGGAATCTTCCCCTAACATGTTCCACGAAGCAAACATCACCCTGATGCCAAAACCTGGAAAAACCCAACTAAAAACGAGAACTTCAGACCAATTTCACTAATGAATATAGATGCAAAAATTCTCAACAAAATCCTAGCTAATAGATTATAGTTCATCATCAAAAAAGGCATACATCATGATCAAGTAGGTTTCACCCCAGGGATGCAAGGCTGGTTTAACATACACAGGTCCATAAACGTTATTCACCATATCAATAGAAGCAAAAACAAAGACCAAATGATCCTCTCAACAGATGCAGAAAAAGCATTTGATAAAATCTAGCATCCTTTTCTAATTAGAACACTGAAGAGAATAGGAATAGGTGGTACATTTCTGAAACTGATTGAAGCTATCTATGACAAACCCACAGCTAATATTTTACTGAATTAAGTAAAACTGAAAGCTTTTCCACTTAGAACTGGAACCAGACAAGGTTGTCCTCTGTCACCATTACTATTCAAGATAGTGCTGGAAGTTCTAGCCAATACAATTAGGCAAGACAAGGAAATCAAGGGCATCCAAATGGGAGCACAGAAGGTCAAACTCTCCCTCTTTGCTGATGATATGATCTTATACTTAGAGAACCCCAAGACTCCTAAAAGTCATCAAAAAATACAGTAATGTCTCAGGATATAAAATCAATGTCTACAAGTCAGTAGCCTTTGTATACACCAGTAACAGCCAAGATTAGAGGCTAATTAAGGACACAACTCCCTTCACCTTAGCTTTAAAGAAAATGAAATACCTAGAAATATTCCTTAAAAAAGAGGTGAAGGACCTCTATAAAGAAAATTATGAAACCCTAGGAAATAGCAGAGGATATTAACAAATGGAAGAACATACCATGCTCATGGATGGGAAGAATCAACATTGTGAAAATGTCTATACTTCCCAAAGCAATAAATGCCATCCCTATTAAAATACAACATTCTACTTTCAAGACTTGGAAAAAATGATTCTTCATTTTGTATGGAACCTGAAAGAATCCCATATAGCTAAGGCAGTTCTTAGTAATAAAAACAAAGCCAGGGCCATCAGCATACCAGATTTTAGATTGTACTACAAAGCCATAGTGGTCAAGACAGCATGGTACTGGCACAAAAATAGAGACATAGACACTTGGAATTGAATAGAAAACCAGGAAATGAACTTTCCTAACAACCACCTAATTTTCAATAAACCAAACAAGTACATACACTGGGGGAAAGAATCCCTATTCAACAAATGGTGCTGGGAGAACTGGATATCCACATGTAAAAGACTGAAACTGGACCTGCACCTTTCTCCACTCACAAAAATTAATTCAAGATGGATAAAGGACTTAAATTTAAGGTACAAAATGATAAAAATCCTCAAAGCAAGCATAGGAAAAACACTGGAAGATATTGGCCTGGGGAAAGACTTCATGAAGAAGATTGCCATGGCAATTGCAACAACAACAATAATAAACAAATGGGACTTAATTAAACTTAAAAGCTTCTGTACAGCTAAGGTGACAACCACCAAAGCAAACAGCCAACCTACACAATGGGAAAGGATATTTGCATATTTTGAATCAGACAAAATCTTGGTAACTAGGATCCATAGAGAACTCAAATTAATCCACATGAAAAAACCAGCAATCCCACGGACAAGAGACATGAATAGAACCTTCTCTAAAGAAGACGGACGAAGGGCTAGCAAACATATGAAAAAATGCTCATCATCCCTAATTATTAGAGAAATGCAAATGAAAACCACCCTGAGATACCATCTAACTCCAGCAAGAATGGCCCATATCACAAAATCTCAAAACTGCAGATGCTGGCGTGGATGTGGAGAGAAGGGAACACTTTTACACTGCTGGTGGGACTGCAAACTAATACAACCTTTTTGGAAGGAAGTATGGAGAAATCTCAAAGTACTCAAGCTAGACCTCCCATTTGATCCTGCAATCCCATTACTGGGCATCTACCCAGAAGGAAAAAAAAATCCTTTTATTATAAGACACTTGCACCAGACTGTTTATTGCAGTGCAATTTACAATTGCCAAAGTGTGGAAACAGTCTAAATGCCCACTAACCCAGGAATGGATTAACAAGCTGTGGTATATGAATACCATGGAATACTATTCAGCCATTAAAAAAAATGGAGACTTTACATCCTTTGTATTAACCTGTATGGAAATGGAAGACATTATTCTTAGTAAAACATCACAAGAATGGAGAAGCATGAATCCTATGCACTCAATTTTGATATGAGGACAATTAATGACCTAGTACAAGGTGGAGGGTGGGGGAAGGAGAGAGCAGAGAGAGAGAGAGGGAGAGAAGGAGGAAAGGGAGTGGGGTCTCAGTGTGGGACACACCTGACACAATTATAAGAGGGACTTGTACCCTCAATGAATCCCCAACAATAACAACAACAAAAAAAATCACACAGGGCTTAAAACATAAAACAGGACTATTAAAAAAAAAAAGACTAAGACAGTGAGCTGCAGGGATTCCCTCCGGGATGGCCATGCCACCTGATCAGGGCTTCTAGACTTTATGAGAGGAAGACACTGAGTCTGGAGTTACTGCAGCCATTTTGTGACCTGAGGACACTTACCTGCCCCTGTTTCTCAGGCTGGGAGAAATAGAGCAACAGGGAATGGCTTCTAGTCACACATTGCTACACTAGAAAAAGAAAATTTTTTTTCCCTAGGGGCCATGATGTTTTATTACAAAAGTAGAATAAACACTTCAAAAACAAAATGATTCTAAAAAAAAAAAAAAAAAAAAAAAAAAAAACAAAATGATTCTAATTCAATGAAAATTTTGTTATTTGTTTATTGTTTGCTGTGCATGAGTTATATATGTATGTTTCAATTGACAGTGAAAACAAGCAGATATTTCACAGGGCACAGGTCCACTATGGACCCTCCTGCCTAGCCCAGTTCTTCAAGAGGCCCTAGGCTCAAATCATGAGTTAAATACAACTCATGTGGCAGTTATGTGCCATTAAAACTCTGTGACCCAAATCTCCAGTGGGCCCTCACCCTGCTGGCAATTTTATTACTGTCCTTAGTGGATCCATTTCCTTCCTCTCCCTGGTGAGAATTTCACATCTCCTTGTTCCTCAGTCCCTCCTCCATCTCTCTGTCAGTGATGACCTTACCTCATACTTTCCTGAGGACAACTAGAAGAGAAGCTACTAGTCTAGGTACTTCTGAGGGCACCTGCTCAAGGGACGAGGTCCCTGCTTCCAGCTGGGCCCAGCCCCTTGGCTCCTGGGTGGCTCTGCCCCACGCTCCCTCCAGGACATGCTCTGGGACGCAGCCTCCTTTCCCTCCCACACCTCTGTCTCTCCACGTCTTTCTGCTCTGTTCCACCTGCACAAAACATCCCCCAACCTCATATCCCGGCTACTGCCCCACTTCTCTGCTCCTGAGTCACAAGACCTGTCTAGACAGCCCAATCAATCCTGCAGATAGGCTGTCCTCTCCCTCACCTCAGGGTAGGAGTCTGTCCTCGGACTCCCCTGAAGATCTGCGTCTGGCCAGGTCATCGGCTTCCCACCTACAGCCGCACAGTCACCCCTCTGTCCCGCAGTGCCACTGTACTTCCCCCCTGACGCCACGTCGTTCTCCCCACCACGTCTCTGCCCCTTCCCAGCTCAGGCCTGTCCCTGCTGAGGGCCAAGCTGGGAGTTACTATGGGGATGCTTCTCCTGGATGGCCCACAGGTACCCTGGTTTTGTTTTGTTTTGTTGTTACTGTAAGGATATATACAATTAGGTTCTATTGTTTGCATTTGTTAGAGAAATTCAAGAATATTCTCCTTTGTAAAGTATCTCAAGAACGACCACTCTGGTTTTGAGGCCCTACGCCATCTCTCTTTCAAGCCAATCCTGAGTTCTGCCATCTCCATCTTCAATTCGTCCCCAGTCTGAGAAAGTGCCCAGGACAGCATCTCAGATGAAGGTCCTCCCTGGTCACCAGCTTACCCTCTTGACACCCAGGGGAACTTTGAAGGGTCCATCAGATCATGTCCCTTTTCTGCCTGACCTGCTCTTGACAGGGTGCCCACCGCTGGCCTCCCCACTCATGCCAGCAGAGGCTCTGGGGGTGGCTCAAGGATGTGGAGATGTCCACCTGAATCCTGCCTCCTGATTCCTTGTGAACCTCAGAATGGGGTGGTGGCATCGGTTTACAGAGTTGCCATCAGGAGGGTTTATGGAGAGTGCCCCACCCTGGGCTTGGCTGATGGCAGAGACTAAACGAGCCTGTCATTTCACTGCCATCAGCACGGTGTTGACTGTCACAGCCACTCTGGTGCCTCTGAAGCCCAGGCGTGAGCTGGATTCTTCACAGAGCTGAACATTTGGGCTGTAATAAGGTGAGTAAACTGCAGACTATGTGGCTGACACTGTCCTCCCAGCCCCGAGCCAGGACACATCTTAGAACAGGAACAGGACTACTGTCTGCCAGGTTAGTGTCACCTGTGATTAACAATCAAATTATAACATCATGCAGATGCCAATGGATTTGGGGCACATGCTGTTAAAATGCCTGGGCTGGTGCTGCTGAGAGCCAGGAATTGACAAGTCAGACTCAGTGACTGCAAAGTTCCCTGCCGTGCAGGCTATAGGCTGTGGAGAGGGGGCTCAGGCCAGGCCCAGAGAGGCCGGGAGCAGCTGTGACAGGCCACGGCCACTGAGTACCATTGGAAACAATAGCACACGGTGTTCCTTCTAGCAGCCCAAGGTTCATGCAGTGTTGTCCTGCCTAAAGAAATTTGGGTGTGCTGGGGCAGGGGAGATGCCATAGACCCCCCACAGCCCCCATAAGGGTGGATGTGCCCTGCCAGCTTGCGTTGCAGCTGTGCCGAGGCCAGCCCCGGTCCATCCTGCTGCTCCTGCCCAGCAGGCCTGCTGCTGCTCACATGCAGGGGATGATCCCTGCCCAGTGCCATGGTCTCCACTTTAAAACAAAGACCCTTTAGGTCCCCAGATGAAGACCTCAGGGGAACATCTATGGCCGAACAGTCAGGTCGTCTCTCTGCATTGAGGGGAATATGCACCCTGGGACCCCCCAGGCATCTCGGTGAGCAGAGCTATAGGGTGTGGTTGGGTTTGGGTGGGGGAGGACCCTGGAGGAGGCTAGAGGAGGTTGGCTTGGCTCTGGGGAGGCTGGAGGAGGTTGGCTTGGCTCTGGGGGAGGCTGGAGGAGGTTGGCTTGGCTCTGGGGGAGGGTGGAGGAGGTTGGCTGGGCTCTGGGGAGGCTGGAGGAGGCCGGCTGGGCTCTGGGGAAGGCTGGAGGAGGTTGGCTTGGTTCTGGGGGAGGCTGGAAGAGGCCAGCTGGACTCTGGGGGAGGCTGGGGGAGGCTGGCTACACTCTGGGGAGGCTGGAGGCCAGCTGGGCTCTAGCGGTGCTGTTGGGAGATGAGTCCTACTGCGCTGCTGGTCGGTCTGATGTAGGGGGAGGGGCACCTCAGGGAGGCTAAAGTCACCTCGCTCTTCTCAGCCAGGATGTGGCGTCTGGTCACCGTGGGCCCTTGGGCAGCGTTCACGTCTGGTCTGTACTCAGACATGGTTGTGCAGTGGTCTCGTTTCTGTCTCTCTCTGTCATGGTCACAGAGCAGCCTTGTCTGATGAGGGTGCTCAGTGACAGGTGACATTGTCTGTATTGGATCAGAGAAGGCCCAGGCCCACCCAGCTGCGAGTGCCTGGTGGCTCCAGATGCCAAGGGCCACTTTCTTCTTTCTCACCTCCTGGGAAGGGCCATCTACCTTGACTGTACCAATCCCCATGAGATGGGTGCCAGTCTTGACACCAGCCTCAGGAGCAGTGTCCACCCACAGAGCTTCTGGGGGTGCAGCCTTCCTTGCGAGCTGGTGCAGGAGCTGCTGGAGTATCCTCCGGAGGGGTCTCAGGTGAGCCTTGGAAACGGATTGAGAATGCTGCAACACAGAGTGCTCCCACTCCTGAGAGTCGCCAGGCTCGCCTGCGGGAAGGAGGCCCCTGGGAAGAGCCTGTGTTTCCTCCGTTACCAACGTCATCTTCACCAATCGAAACAAAGGAACAATGACAACAGACCTCTGCTCTAAGTGCTTTTGTATTCTTAATACAGTTTGCCCATGATGCACATTTCTGTCTGTGCTTTTGAGATTACTGTTACCTAAATGACTCTGGACACCAAATTCAAGGCTACCTGGGATTTGGGGTTTAGCTAGAACTATGCCTCACAATTCAGCTACAAAGAATGGCCCCCTTGCAACTACCTGGTGATGCCTCGTTCTCCTCCCTATAAACTGGGGAGCTCAGACCTGCCCCGTCAAGGAGAAGCTCAGGCTAGACACGCAGAGCCCGAGGGGCAGGCTTTTGTGGTGGTCACCTGGACACATGCCTGGCTGTCCTGCATCCCGTCGGCTTCCTGCCACCAGTCACACAGGGTCACACAGCATAGGCTCCAGACACATTAACGTGGGGCCGAGAAGCACTTTATCACACTCATTAGCCTTTTCCCAGGGAGAGGACACTCCACAGAGCCCGGCACACTGAAGTGGGAATTAAAATTGTCAGTCGGCTTGGTTGAAGAATTCGCACATCTTGCCTGAGTCCCGGCAGTTGGAATAAGGGAGATAAAACAGTCAAATGCTGAAGTTCTCCCAAGTGCACAGTCTGTGCCCAGCCCTCACTCTCATTCACACAAAAACACGCCCTCGCTGGCCTTTGCATGCCCATCCCCCTTCTCACGTGGATTTCCAGTGCCGATCCCAGGCTGGGGAGGCCCTGGGTCCCTGGCCGAACTGTGCGGTCATCATCTGCCTCCTCCTGGCTGGGTCTCCCCTGAGGCTCAGGCTCCTGGTCTGAGTCATTCACTGCTCCCGGGGCTCAGTGACCAGCCCAGGGCCTGGCACAAGTTCAAAGAGGCAGGAAGAGATCTGCCAAGAAGTTTTGAGGACACTGACATTGAAAACCACTGTTTTTACTCCACAAGAAGGTATCCAGCCTAGAGAAGGAGGCGCGTGCACTTGCGGGGGGTGGCTCTCGCCCACCTCTCCGACCCTGAGACCCGCCCCAAACTGACTCCTGCTCAAGTCAGTTCACTGGGCTGAGGAAAGAATGTCTGTTTCCTTAGCTCACTTAGAAGAGTTTCATGTGCAAACTCTCCATCTATGAGAGAAAGGGTGGTGAGGGATAGGCCTTCTCACAGGCAGGCCTCCACTCTCAGCACCTCCCGGCTCTCACCCCCCAAACAGCCCACTGGCAACTGAAGCCTCACTCCACTCTGGGAATGTGTTGGGGACCACTTAGCAAACACAGCACACATCTGAAAAATACCCTCATCCATCTCTGCCTCCAACCACATAGGACCACAGGAAGAAAGTAAGATGGTTCTTCACCAGATGTAACAGTTGAAATTTCAGAAAAGCAGCAGACAGCCACCAGGGACAGTAAACAGTTTTTTTTTTTTTCTCATCTTTTTGTTTGTTTTTTGAGGCTAGGGATTGAGGGGTCCAGGCCTTCTGCAAACAGCATTGCAGAGATACGATAAGGCTCATCTGCAGGGGACTGGGCTGTGCCACACCACGCCTGGCCTCGGCCTCAGGGCTCTGCTTCTCTCCTAGCAAACTGGGAGACCCATGCTGCCCTGCAGAGCAGGTGTGTGAGAGAGTTAACCTTGAAGGTTAATGTCATTTGCAACCTGCCCCCAAAGTGTCAGGAGCCGCTGCCTTGTTACTTTCTTGGGTCCTTGGCTACGTTGCTTCAAGAACCACAATTCTAGAGGCCTGTGTGTGTGTGCGCTTTTAGGTAAATGTTGAGAAATAGCTTCATAAAAAAGGAAAAGCTGATCATGTTAATTTAATCTTAGTTAAAAGCATCACAAATGATTTATTGATTTTTAAAAAGGAAAAATAAGAAAGAACACATCACTTCTGTTATGTGCATATACCTGTGTGTGCATGACCTGGTCAAATGGGACAGGCTGCAGCAGCCGGTCACCTTGTATTTCCAGGAGCCTGTGCATATACCTGAACACCACATCCATGGAACTTCAAATTTATCACCAGGTAAAGTCATAGGCCTATGTATCAATCTATGCAGTTATGACGGTGGGAACGTATTAGGTTATATCAGATGACATCAGATTCCCAGGTTCTTGGGTCCACACGCCCAAAATGTTCTTAATAGAAATAATAACATAAAATATAAGAAAACCACAAATAACTAAGGGAAAAAACCCTACCCCAACATTTGAAAGGATTAACTTGAGTGGCCAAGGAAGGTCAAAGACCTACAGTTGGTTACCGCAGGCACTGGTGAGCTAAAGAGGGTGGGAAGGCTGACTCTGGGGGTTCTGTGCTGCCCATGGACCTTGGACCTAGACTGTGCTGCTGTGCTGCATTCTGTCCCTGTGTGTCTAATGCTTGTAGTCAGTAGCTGGCTGGGGAACAGGTGCTGGATAGGGTGGCCAGGAGGGTGCAGGTCTCTGCAAAGGTGTCTTTGGAGACTATGAGTGAGTGGGGAATGTGGCAAAGGTCCTAGAGAGTCACAGCCCCTCACTGGCACTGGCTCTGCCAGCTTCATATCCCCAGATCCTCTGTCCCCAGGACCTTGAGGATAACTTATAAGGTGACCTCTAGGGAGGGTGGTCCAGGAGATCCAGCGGGTGGGCAGGCAGAGGGGAGAGAGAGATTTGGGGCCAGCTGGGACAGTTCCACCACCTGGCTGTGTGGCTGGAGCGACTCCCTCAGTTCCTACAGTCCTGGAATCCCCACCTGGACCGCATGGGTCACTCACTCAACCACGATAGAGTGTCATGGGTGCAAGGGCTCATCCTGGGCACCCCCATAACAGGTCATGTTTCTCTTCTAGGGACAATGGGTTAGGCCCTCCTCAGCTCTGACATGGTGCGTAGGACAGCATCTGTGTCTTCATTCAGATCCCTCCACCCGTGAGTCACTAGCCTGGACTCCAGTGTTCTCACCTTCCACAGAGAGGCCACAGCCACTGCAGGAGGGGGAGGGGAGCAAGGGAGGGGACAGGGAGGGGGGAGGGGGAGGGGATACTGACTTCCTGTTTCAAGGCAAAATGTGAACACCCCCCTTTCACTTGACTAGTCATACACTAGCATCCCTGATTCTAGGAGAACTGAAGGAGTGGACCTGGCACTGTGCTGGGGAGTACAGGCCTGGTTCCTGGAACACCTCTACTGCCATCCTCCCCCTCCCTGGGCCTCAGTTTCCCCCTCTTCAAAATGAGAGGCGTGCTCCAGACAGCCCTTCCAGCTGGGCCTTCCTAACCCCTCCTGGTCTGTAAGGAAGTGCATCCTGGGGCTGCCCGCCCACCCTAATGGGGGCTTCAGGCTCCTTCCAGAGCTCAGGCCCGGCAGGAGGCAGCTATTTCAGAAAAGTCCTGGGGCCACGCCCTGCTGGCGGCATGAGGACCTGCAGGTTGGGGCCCTGCACTGCCTCTCCCCCCATCCCTAGGGGAAAACCAGGCCAAGCTACTGGGCCCCTGGGAACCCTGGGCCTTCTGGAAAGGGGGCTCCAGAGATGGGGGCTCTGATGGAGCACCCAGGTGGCTACCACCAGCCTCAGAAACAGAAAGCTGAACCCCCCCACCCCTGCAATCAGCCACCCATAGAGGTATTTACATTTAACAGGCACCACAACAGAGGGCCTGGAGGTGGTGAGGGGCGTGCCTGACTCAAGGCCTTGGGCTCTGGAGAGGTGCAAGCCCTTCCACAGAGGGACGGCTGAGGGACTAGGGAAGCATAGTCCAGAAGGGCTGTGATGCCCTGCAGGGACAGATGCTGCAGTGCCAAGTGTCTGAGCGGGTGGTGGTGCTCGCAGCAGGGGCACAAGGCCGGCTCCCTGCCCAGGCTCCGGTACTAACCAACCTCAGGCAGGAGAAGTGAGGCCAGGCCTCAGGCCGGGCGACACATGTGGGGCAGCCGGAGCAGCCTGTGTGGGGTCCGGGACAGAGCCACTTGGGATGGGCCTGCTGTCCCTAAGGTGAGCCTGGTGCCCTAGAGGGGCAGGGGTTGCCCACGCCCCAGGGGTCCTGTAGGTGGACTTGGATTGATCAGAGGGAGGAGTGCCTGTCGCCTGGCTTGGGGACAGCTGGAGGAGGGGGCTTTCGGCAGGTCTCTGAGGGGATGTCGGTCCAGCCGCCGGCTTCGCTGGTGGCTCTGTCCCTCCACAGGAGTGAAACGACGGGAGAGGAGTGTGCTGGGTGGGCCTGGCCACATCAGCTCACCAGATAGCTGTGCATCTCGCGGGAGTTGATGCTCAGGACCACGCCAGAGTGGTTGCCTAGGAACCAGGAGAGACGCACTGTGAACATACACTCTGGGCTCGGGTACAGGGAGACAGGGCCGCACGGGACACAGCAGTGGCCTCAGCCAGTGCAGGGAGATGGGTCTCTCAGGACATAGTAGTGGCCTTAGCCAGTGGGCAGGGGCATTCTGGGGGCCCCTCAACCGGAGCCAGGTGCAGGGGGTGACTGAGGAGTGGGGTCTCCCAGTGCTATTGTGAGCAGTGGATGCAGAGGGCCTGTGAGGTGAGGCCCTGCCGGCCCCCCACTGAGACCACTGACCTGCACAGGGAACCCCGGCACTGGCAGCAAGGGGATGCGGGACGGGCTGAGGCTTCAGCCCATCCTGGCAGTGGGCACTGCAGGGTGTGACGTGGTGAGTCATGAGAGGCGTGAGTGGAGAGAGGGGGCACAGTGACATCCGCGGCCAACCAGGAGGGGGTTACGAAGGCACAGCTGGTAGGGCTATCAGGAGTGGACATCCTGGGGGGTCGGCTGGGGGCTGAGTCTGGGCTTGGCAAGCTCAAGGGGTGACAATGACACCCCTACAAAGGACTGTCATGGAGTTGCATCAGAAAATACATCCACAGCACTTGGGCGACGCTGGCTACATACTAGGGACTGATTAAAGCAACCTATTACATTATTACTACACTGTTACTATTCTTTAGAGGCACCAATTCGAGTAGCTATCAGAGGCTGAGAAGCCACCTATCTCCCTCTCCCCTCGGGAAGGTCGGGTCCTCCCAGGGCTGTGCTGCCTCCTTCTCGTGGGGGTGGTGACATCGCCTGCATGAAGGGGGCACCCTGAGCCTAGCTCCTGCCCTAGCAAGGGACAGGCTTGCGGTAGGAGTCCCTGGGTACCCTCAGCCTGGGGGTTCCAGAGGTGGACACACAGGCTGGCTGCACCCCGGTCAGCTATGGTGAGGACCTCAACTTTCTTGTCTGTAAAATGGATACCCTGCCAGTGTCTGCCTCACAGGGCTCAGATCATGTCTGGACAGCCCTGAGCAGAGCCCGGCGAGTGCTCAGGGGTTGCGTTGTGATTCTTAAACATGATGCATCACCTGTGAGGAGTACCCTGGGCCTGTGGATATGGAGGCAATCGCCACTGTGCAAACAGCCAGGGGCCCCCAGAATGGCCGGAGAGGGCAGGAGAAGGAGTGACCACCGCCGGTTCAGTTCCCTGACGGCTCCCAGGAGAGAGCAAAGGTCATAGCCTTGGGGTCAAAGTCAGCCACCAGTCAGCCGTGCCGCCCTGGGTGAGCAGCTCACCCCTTTGAGCCTTCCTTTCAATACTTTTAAACTTAAGGACAGTGACTTCTTCAGGACTTAACAGGTATGAGATATGAGTGATTTTTAAAGCTGGATAACGATGATGGCAGGGGTTGTGATGGGTATCTCTCATGCGTACTGTACTTTGAGTGGTGGGAGCTGGTGTTAACCCAAATCCAGGCATAGGAGAGAAACTCAGGGGAAAGGTTGGGCTCTGGTGGCTGCCTGTGTGGAAGTGCCAGGTCTGCCTCCACCAGCTGTGGCCCTGGGAAGGGACAGTTCAGCTCTCCGTGCCTTGATTTCCTCATCTCTAGACAAGAGCCTGCCTCCTGGGCTGCTGAGGTGAGACCATCGTGGAAGGTGCCCCATACAGCCTGGCCAATGGCTGTGCTGCCTGATGCAGGAGCAGGGCTGGTGCCCTGGCTCTGCCAGCAAGTTCCAGAACCTTCCAGGCCTGTCTCCCCACTTGTTGAGAGGAAGAGCTACCTATTATGCTTCTTATAGGGTGTGGCCTGGCCTTTCCCCCTCCAAGAGTGGGGTCTGTGCTTCCTCCCCTTGAACATGAGCAGACTGACAGAGCAAGACGTAAGTGACAGGGCCGGACTCTCCTGCTGGCCGCTGCTCTCTCTCCATTTGCTCTCAGAACTCGGTTGCCACATGGTGAGGAAGCCCAAGCCACATGGAGAGGCCACGTGCAGGTGCTCTGGAGTAGCCCCAGGTGAGGGGTCAGCTGACTACCCAGCTGTCAGAAATCTGAGTGAGAAAGTCTCTGAGATGATTACAACCCTAGCCATCAACTGCAGCTTCATGAGCCTCCCTGAGAAAGAACCACCCAGCTGGCTGAGTCGATCCCCAGAAAGCATGAGAGAAAATGGCCATAACTGATGGCCACCGAAGAGGGTGGCTTGTTGTGCTGTCATGGGTGACCTGACTGTACTGTGCCCTTTGGGCATGGCCAGAAGTAAATGTGATCATGCCAATGAGAATGCTGTGTAAACTGTAAAGCACTGTACTGTGTGTCCTTGTGTGAGATGCTAAGTTATCATTGCTGGTGAACAGCTCAGTTGGCTACAGGGAAAAGGCCTCTAATATCCTCAGGGAAGCCAGCCCTGATTCCACCCTTTCCCTGCTCGATGGGGGCTGCTCAGGGCTGTTTAGTTATTGCCCTCAACTGCACAAGGTCCCTGATTTAGTCCCTTCACACAACCCTGGGGGATCCTGTTACCCCCATCAGATGGAAGGGATGCAACAGGCCCAGAGCGCTCCGCAGGGTGGGACGGCTCGCAGGAAGGTCGGGGGTGGGCTTCTGGGCGGGCGTTACCTAGAATCTGTGAGTCGAGATGGTCATCTACAAACCCCTCACCCTGGATGACGCTCTGGACGTCCTCGCCGTGACCCACGGGGCTTGTCATTTCCTGTTCCTTCTCATTACGCATCTGGGCGTACACAGTCCTGCCTGGGCGTTTCCTGCTGGACAGGGGTGAGAATGCTCAACTCAGCGGGGCTGCCCAGGCCTGCCCTGACCACTCCAAGTATGGCGCCTGGTACAGACAACGCACGGGAATCTGTCTCCTGCCTCCCGTCTTCATGCAAAGACACCTCCCCGAGAAAGCCCTTCCTCATGCGTGCTCCCTCAGCCCCGCGATTCCCTCCGCCCTGACCACAAGGGTATCACTGTCTGCTTGTCCATCTCCCTTCAGAACTGGACCAAGGGCAGGCTGCAGGGAAGAGACACTATTCTCCTTTCCTCCCAATTGCCTGGTGACGTTGCCGACTGGGTTGGTGCCCACATTCCCACATGTTGCTTGCTGAGCCCTGTCCAGGCTTCCTGGATCACGATGTTCTCAATTCCCTTCCTCTCCAGGCCCCAGAGGAAGGGGAGATGTGGGCACAGCCCCTCTGCCTTCACTGAGGACCAGGTGCAGGGCCTTCCTCAGTTAATCCAGTCTAAACCCAGAAGGGAGTAGTGGTCCCATTTCACAGCTGAGGGGATGGAGGCTCCCTGGCACAGAAGAACGTCCTCAGATGAGGCTGATCACTGCAGCTCTGAAGATTATGATGGGAGGATGGGGAGGGCTGGCCTGTGACTAGTTCTGTTTGACCAAAGGATCAAGTATGTGCATCATGGATCTGAGGTCCCCACTGCTCAAGGGGTGGAGGCAAGAAAGGCCTTGGCCTGATAAACTCAGAACCCAGAGCCAGTGCTGGAGGCACAGCCCAGGTCTGTCAGCACCAGCTCTAAGTTGCTTCTTTTTGGGGGGAGCAAGATAAGGGGTGCTGGCTTTAGTGCCAGAAAGGCTGGGCAGAGGCCACCCCTGCTGCTTTCTTGCTATGATAAACCCCACTTTCAGCTGCCATCAGAGTCACGGGAGGGGAGCAGATGGAAAGGAAGGGTCCTTTCTGGCCTGGGCACCTGTTGGGGGATATGCCCTTTGTTCAGGAGGGGCTTTGGTGGGGGTGGATGCTGAGTTTGATTTGAATTTAGTGCCTGTGAAATCCCCAGGGGACTGGTCAGGCATCCAGTGTCTTTGCGAGTTTGGAAACCAGCAAAGGCCACAGCTTGGACCCTGCTCTAACTTTTTTGCCCCGTGAACTCCTACTCATCCAGAATCCTCACCAGAAATCACCTCCTCAGGGAAGTTCTGGGTTTTCCAGTTTAGGTCAGGTGCACACTACATGATCTGAGCACCTCAGGATGCCCTTTCGGTTGGAGCAGAGTTACCAGCTAGGTAACAAGCTGGGCCAGATGTGTCCCCAGCTCCCACTGTGCTCGTAGCACCTGGCCAGCACAGCGTGGTGTGGGAGTGTGTGCACATATAACTCATATAAGACCAGAGGTGCCTATATCATAGTGGGTTAGAGAGGTGAGGTGGGGCTGGGGGGAAGGGCCCTTGGCTCCAAACAAGCACTGAAGAAAGGGTGAGCCTTATCCTTCACCATCCTCAGGTGACACCACCAGGGAGACTGAGGCCTCTGCAGCCAAACCAGCAATGGCAAGGTCACGTCTAGAAGCTGCATTTGCAGGAAAGGAATCTGGTGACACTACTTGGTCATTTTCACCCATTCCCAGGTCCAGAGTCCAGGAGAGCTCAGACTGACCAGCCCCTGGAGTGTGGTGCATCCTTCGGGGGGGGGGGGGGGAGTGTGCTAAGCCCACTTTAGAGCTAAAGACCAGGCTCAGAAGGGAAGATGGGTGTCAAAGCCTCTCAATAAATACATACCATTCTTGCTACCCACTAGGCTCAGCAGGAGCCCTGCCTGCTCCCACCCAGGGTACCCCTGGGCAGCCCCTTCTGGACATTCTGAAGTCCCCTCTGGGTGAACGTCCCGGTATGAAATGCCACAGCTCTCAAGCCCGCTCATCAGGGGAGGGCTGGATGGGGCCAAAGAAGCACAGGACGGGGCTGAGCCTGGGTCAGATCCCAGCTTCATTGACGGTCAGCTGTGTGACCTCAGGCAAGTTACTTGATGTCTCTGAGCCTTGGTTTCTTCATCTGTGAAATGGACAGTGCTCTTCCTGTGAGAATGAGGATGGGTGAGGCTGCATGAGGTGATGGCTGGGAAGTCCCAGGCAGAGTGGAGGACATAGGTGCTGGGTAGATGGTATGTGGTGGCTGTTTCTCCTGGGAATGCGCAGGCGATAGAGCCCATCATAGAACAAACTCACACCACCTCCTACCCAGGCCCTGGAGTAAGGCCCTTCCAGATCTGACTGCATGAGCTGGGCCTGGCCTGCCTATAGCCCCACCATGACAACCCAGCAATGAGGGCAGCGACGGGGCCTTGCCTTTTGAACTTGTAGAGGATGAACGCTCCCACCGCGAAGAGCCCGATGGTGAAGAGTACCACCACTGCCCAGTAGCCGCCGCCTCCTCCCAGCTGCTGAGACTCTGCAGGCAAAGCAGCCATTAGCAGACAGCCCTGGGCCCTGGCCCCAGCCCAGCCCTTGTCCCCTTGGATGGAAGGATGTTTCACACCAGCGGCTGGCCTCTCCTGGTGGGGCTGACAGGTCATAAAAGACCAAGGAGCTCCTACTCCATGGCCTTGGAGGGTCTCCTGCCCCTCAGCCCAATTCCTACTGTGCTGGGTCCTTCTGAAGTGTGGACAGACTCCCTTTCTATTTTTATGAGGGTGTGGGGGTGTACCTGCCAGATTTCCTAATGGTCATGATATCTTCACAGAGAAGAAAAAAGCTCTTCAGCTTTTGGGGCAGCAAAGATTCCTGCTTTATTTTTTTATTTTTATTTTTTTTAAGATTCCTGCTTTAAAGGGGAAGTAATACCCAAGAGGACCTGTGCATCTGTGAGGGGAGAGCCAGGCCCTGGCTCTGACCGGTGGGGGACAGATGAGCTTCCTTGGAGGCGCGTGCCCACCAGGAAGACACTAGCAGATGGGGAAGAGGGACGTGCTTCACCCCAGGGGCCTGAACCCACACTCTCCCATCCTGCAGGAGAAGTAGGAGAGCTCCCAGCCTCTTACCTGTGCCTGTGTCCCTCAGAGCCACCAGGACCCGGACTCCACCCCGTAGGAGGAAGCTGATCTTTTGTGCCTTCAGCACCTGCCGGATGGCCATGAGTCTCTGAAAGCACAGAGGGGACAGTGGGGAGGAATCCTCTGGGATCCACCAGAGGGGCTCAAGGAGAGCTGGGCAGAGCAGCTGGAGTCCTGTGCAGTCCCTCTGGAGCCAGGGGGCTAGGAGTGGGCCACGTAGCCTCTTGGAGCCTCAGTGTCCTTATTTGTGAAATAGGAATAATGATCCACCAGCCAACTTTCATCAAGAACCACTGATGGGGCATAAAGGTTGCCCAGATGTGGCCTTGTCCTCAAAGAACTTGTGTTTTAGTAGGGAACAGGTGAAAGAGAGGCACAGGCCCTGGAGTGTATAAATCTGGGGAAATGCAGGGGCGCTCTAGGTGGTGGTCAGGGAAGGCTTCCTGGAGGTAGAAGACCAAGAAAAGGACATGATAGAGCAGGCAGGTGAATCAGGCCCCCTGCCTGAGAGAGGGCTATCCCAGGAGGTGCTGCCGGACTATGGGGTGGGAATCGGGGCAGAGGGGCATCTAAGGCTGGAGAGGGTGGTGGCCAGACGGCACCCACCCTGTGGGCACCCTCCTCCAGGGTCTGTGTGGCCCAACAAACACAACTGGCTCTTCCCACACTTGTCATCTCTTTGATAACAGCCATTCTGACAGGCATGAGGGGCATCTCATTGTGGTTTTAATTTGCATCTCTGATGATTAGAGACATTTAGCACTTTTTCATATACCCATTTGTGTATTTTCTTTAGAGAAATGTCTAGCCAGGTTCTTTGTCTACTTTTTAGCTACTTTGCTATTGAGTTGTTTGAGTTCCTTACATATTTTTGATGTTAACCCCTTGTCAGATGTATGGTTTGAAATTATTTCTTCACATTCTCAGTTGTCTCTTCCCTCTGTTGATTGTTGCCTTGGCTGCATACAGCTTTGCAGTTGGACATTACCCCATTTGCCTATTTTTACTTTGGTCACTATGCTTTGGGGGTCATATCCAAAACATCATTGCACAGATGGGTGTCACGTCATTTTCTCCGATATTTTCTTCTAGTAGTTCTGTAGTTTCAGGTCTTATGTTTAAGTCTTTATCTTATTTTCAGTTGATTTTTGTACCACGTATATGGTGTGAGAATACACGTATATGAATATTTAGTTTCTCCAGCACATTTATTGAAGAGATTTTCTTTTTCCCATTGTGTATTCTTGACACCTTTATCTAAAATCAACTGACTGTACATGTGTGGCATTATTACTGGGCTGTCTATTTTGCTCCTTTGGTCTAAGTTTCTCTTTTTATACCAGAACCATGCTGTTTTGATAACTATAGCTTTGCAGTGTATTTTGATATCAGGTGTGTGATGCCTCCAGCTTTTTTCATTTTGCTCAAGATTGCTTTGGCTATTCCAGGTCTTTCATCATTCCATACGAATTTTAGGATATTTTTGTGGACAATGTCATTGGAATTTTGTTGGGGATTGCTTTCAATCTGTAGATTACTTTGGGCAGTATAATGTCAATTCTTTCGATCCACGAACACAGGATATCTTTCCATTTATTGATGTCTTCTTCAAATTAATGTTACATACTTGTAGTTTTCAGTGTCTAGGTCATTCATCTCCTTGGTTAAATTTATTCCTAAGGACTTTTTTTTTTTTATTTTTTGGATACGATTGTAAATGGGCTCGTTTTCTTGAGTTCTTTCTTAAACAGTTTGCTATTAATGTATAGAAATCCTACTGGATTTTTTACGCCCTTGGTTCTTCTTGGTGGTGGTGCTCACAAGCCTCACTGCTCTTGTCTGAAATGGGACACTGACATCCATGGGGGTTCTAGAGTGTGTGCACCCCTTGCCTTGGTGCTGGACTCTTTCCAGATCACCTGAGTGAGCATGGGTCTCCATGACTAGTCCAGAGGCTCTGTGAGATTTATTTTTTAGAAATTGATATAAATTTTTTTCTTTTAAAGTATATCATTTAATTAATTCAATGCTTTTTAATAAGTTCCCAAAATGTGCTAGCTTTATCACATCTAATTCCTGAACACTTTCCCCACTTCCAAAAGAAGCTCCCTACCAATTAGCAGTCACTTCCCCATCCCGACCCCCTGGCACATGGCGGCCACTCATCTGTTTCTGCCTCTGTTGATTGGCCTCTTCTGCACATTTCATATAAATGGAATCATATAAAATACAGTCTTTTGTCACTGGCTTTATTCGCTTATCACATGATAAGGTTCAAGGTTCATCCATGCCATAGCAGGTTTCAGCACTTCATTCCTTTTTGTGGTCAAATGGTCCCCTGGAAGGATAGGCCACGTTTGGTTCATCCATTCATCAGCTGAACATCTCGGTTGTGTCCACTTTTTTACTATGATGAATAAGGCTGCTATGAATGTCCATTTTAAGTTTTGCTATGGATGATGTTTCATGCCTCTGGGATGAAACTAGAAGGGAACTGTAGGGTCATTTGCTAACTTCAGGTTGAGGAGCAGCCAGACTGTTCTTCACAGTGGCTGCACTGTTCCTGCCTGCAGTGAGTGACATGCTGAGTTTTCTACTTCCTTGTTAACACTTGGGATTGTCTACTTTTTTATTTAGCCATCCTAGTGAGTGTGAAGGGATTATTCCACCTTTGAGTGGAATCCACCCTTTGAGTCCTCTCCCCACACTTGTCACTTGGCCTCCTACCTCTCCGTGATGGCTATTTTTTGGAAGTTGTCCTATGCAAGAAAGACATCTGCTCACTGCATGAGAGCTGAGTTCTGCTCTGTCCTGAAATCATGCCCCTGGTGTCCTCCCACATGGCACTCACCCACTTTTCCCAGCACCCCTTGCAGGCAGGTTGGGGCCATGTGATCAGCTCTGGCCAATGACACAGGAGAGGACATGAACACATTTGTCGGGCCCCTACCCCTTTCCCACTGACTTCCACGGTGTGGCCACAAGGCAAAGGAGGGCCAGTGCCCTGAGTGGATCATGATGTGGTAAGAATAAGTCTTAATGTGATGAGCCATTGAGATGTCCCTGTTGCTTTGATAACACCAAGCCCTGCTATGCCGGAAGGATGCAGGAGTCCAGTGTCCACAGGACATACCTTGTCACTTGTGAGGCTTCTCTTCCTGGTGGGCCTGGGAGGGGGCAGGAGCACATACAAGTCAGCCAAGGTGGGCAGCCCTGGCTTCACCACAGTCACCAGCAGCTCCTCGGGGACATTGGTTTCCTAGAGGGACAGACAAGCCACATTGATCCTCCTGTCTTTCTTGTCTCCATACCAGGGCTCCCAGAAGCACCCTCCCTACCCTCTTGGCCTGTCCAAGTCCTGGTCATCTGTCCTGCAAGCCATTCCTGACTCCTGTGCCACCTCCTGCACCCAGGCTCTTGGCCCTTCAGTCATCTGGAATCCAGCCCCTTACCACCCACAGCAGCTTCCCCTTGGCCAGCCCTGCCTTGTGCAGTCCAGTCTTTATACTGTGGCCAAAATGAGCGAGGCCATCCCTCACTAATGTCCTTGCAGATGGTGGGGTGGCGCAGGGATCCTTACTATGACATTCCAGGCCCTTCACCCAGTGCCACTGACTCCAGTCACCTCTCACTGCACTCTCCGCCACCCCAGACACATCCACGGCCACATGCTACTTCTTCAACCCATAAGACACTGCTCATGGGGGGTCCCTCTGCCTCCTAAAAGTCCCACTCTATTTGCTTT
The DNA here is from genome assembly GCF_027406575.1 of Nycticebus coucang. NCBI lineage: Eukaryota > Metazoa > Chordata > Mammalia > Primates > Lorisidae > Nycticebus > Nycticebus coucang. The sequence goes on from NC_069796.1 coordinate 86,327,720, forward strand.
CACCTGGCAAACTCTTATTCACCCTTCAGCACCCAGGACAATTTTACCAGCATTGTTTACAGGATGAGAGACAACATGGCCAGAGAGGGCCTCAGCTTGAGATGACAATGGATGGCCCTAGGGGACTGGTATTTCTCTCATTAGAGAGCCAGAGGCCTTGGGTTTCTTCTGCCACTCCCTCAACCTTCTATGAGCTCCCTGAGGGGAATGATCACATTTTATCTCTGTTTCTGTGCCCACCACCCCATCCCCTATGAGTGACTCCATCTGTAAGTCCCTGAGCAGAGCAGAGCCCCAAGCGATGTGCAGGGTTTCTTCCCCAGCCAGCCAGAAGGCGAGAGCATCCTGCCTGCAGCACCACCCAGCCCAGGGCCCTCAGGGTTCTCTGGCTCCAGCTGTGTTGGGCACCTTGGAGAGCAGCCGGGTGACCACCAGGCCCACGTCTTCCCTCCACTCAGGCGTGTTGGGGTTGTTAGCGTCTAGGTCCTTGGAAAACTGCAGGGGCACAACCTGAAACTGATCTGGAAAGAGGCAGAGATGGGAGAGCTGACGAGTCCTGCCCAGCTGGCTCTGATCCCTCCAGGAAGGGCAGCCACATGCCCTGGATGGTCCAGCATGGTGCCCAGGGTCCGATCTTGCCACCCACCAGCAGGTCACAGAGAAGTATGATCCTGTTTGCAAAAAACAATCTCCCTTCCTGGTGTCAGCCACTATGGGGCTGGCTCGTCAGGGCCCACGTCACTGCTGCCATCTAACAACAGCAGAATGGCAATGACAGTGACAATGATGAGGACAGCCACACTGACCTCGGAAGGGGGGCCTGGCATGTGCTGAGCTGCTCCGTGGTATCTGTCCTCTTAACAGGGAAGAACACACCCCACAGGGCAGCCTCTTGTCCCTCTGGTCCCCCACCGGACTGTGTCCCTAGATACCAGAGGAGGCCTCATCTTCTTCTGCCACGTTTTTTCAGGCTCTGTGGCTAGCTTTGATTCTAGAGTCACCAAGAACCTCAGAGCTAAACTGTCACCTCTCCGTTTACTTCCTGAGTCTCAGTTGCCTCACCTATAAAGTGGGGAGAGGCTTTGCAGGGCCGAGAGGCTCAAGAGACAAGATCTTTGTGAACTGCAAACCTTCCTTGTGCAGTGGGGATAGGATGATTACTGCACAGGTCCTGGCCCAGTGGTGGATGGAGTAACCGGCAAGGCACCTCCTCCAGTTGCGAACAGTCCTCAGGGGCAGCCCCATCCCCATAAACTGTCTGCTAAATATTTAACTGACAGCTGCTGCCCATAGTGGGGACTACTCTTAAAGCAAAGTGAGGTTTCAAGGTGTGGTGATGGGGCAAGAGTGTGCTGGGGGTCCTCTGGTCTTGGGACTGATTTTATGTTGTAAAAGCCTCCCATGAGGAGGTACACGGAGTCCAGGGAGTCCAGGGAGTCCAGGGCACAGACTCAGAGCTGGGGTCTCTGCAGGCCGGTGGAAGGGCATTCTCTCTCTCTCCTGTAATCATGGCTGCTGAGCAACCTTGTCAAGTCACTCAGCAATCTCCTCAGTTGTGTGTCATCCCATAAGTGCCACAGGACATGGGAGCTGTCAGTGTTTATTTTACTGAAGGGGAAATGTGGCCAGAGGGGCCACATAGCTGGGGTTGTGCGTATTTAGTCAGCACCCCCCTCCCCACCCATGAGCCACACTGGGGTGGCCAGGACATCCACAGTTTATGCATCCCACGGGGCCTGACCCCTGGGAAGGACTCACCCAGCACGCGGATGACCCTGGAGTCCTGCAGCACTGAGTTCCCACAGGCAGCCTGCACTGTCACACGCACCTCGCCCATGTCTGGAAACCGTGTCGTCACAGAATTATCTAGGGACAGGAGGGGCTGCAGGGCACAGGTGGGGTCAGGGCCTGGCCTGGAGGTACAGTGGGTGACAGGGATGTGGGCTCAAGGTCTGCTGCCAAGACCACTCTGCAAACACTGCCCTGCTTGCATCACAGGTGCTCTGCAGGGGCCGCCAAGGGGACCTTGGTTCTAGGCCCACACAGTACGGACATAAGTCCCCTGGTGCCTTTTTCTTCCAGATGGCTGCTCAGGCCTCCCCTGTGTAAGCATTTTTGGAGGCCTCACTGCCCTGTCCCCTGTCATCTTCCTACCCCACTGTTGATGAGCTGGACGCTTTCATCTTTGCCACACAGCACCAGCTCAGGACCCCAGCTATAGAGGAGGGGTTGGTGCATACTTAGAATAGGAGGTGGTATAGCTGGGGAGACAGAGGCCCTGCCAGATGAAGAGATATCACGGAGTGCTTGGCCAGAAGTGATTAAGCTCGTGCTCCCACCACAACCCTTCTCATCCCCAAGCACAATCCAGAGCCTACAGCCCTCCCCCTCCTGGGCCCTGTTTGGGCCTGCGGCTGCTGTGAGGTGCTTTCTGCTTGGGCTACAGGGCTGCTGTTTGCTGAATGAGTGAGGAGACTGCTCTCTGGTCTTGAGGCTCCTAGCCTGAGGATGAGTAGCCTAGCCCTCCCTCCGGGCATTCTGCTCACTTGGGCTTGCTCCAGCTCCAGAACTGTCCATGGTTCCCTACTGCTTACAAGGTACAACCCAGGGCTCTGAGTGAGGCCACTGAGGTCTGGTCCAGCCCCAGTGAGCTCCTCTTCCATGAGCTTCCCTGTATCCTCCACCTAAAATGGCCTCCCCTTCCCTGGAGCTCTCACTCACCTTACCTGCCCACTCCTATGACATCTGTCACACCCTAACTCTGGCCAATCACTGTTTCCATCTCTTTCCCAGAAAAGGTGGGGTCTGGTCTCATTCATCCTGTGCCCATGGAACAGATGGACCACAAGCAGATGCCCAGGGTGGATGCTAAGTCAAGGAGGGACAGGGTGCGTCTCTCTAAGCTTCCCAAAGAGGCCCCCAGGGTGGGGCCCCAGGATAGGGAGTGCATTCTACACCATGTCTTCTGCTGAATACCTAGGGCTGTGCCCCACCCCCACTTTGCACCCAAATGGGGCCTGTGGGAACAAGGGCCAGATGGGGCTGGGCCAGTGTACCTGCAAACTGTGGCCTATCCACCAGTAGAAGACAGTGAGGTTGGGGTTCAGAGGCAGCAGCACAGCTGTGAGGTTCACCTCCTGGTTGATGCCAATAACAGGAACCACCTCTAGGTAGAGGGCCTGCAGGGGGGCTGTAGGGGACCCACAAAGGCCAAAGTTAGAAGGTATCAGGGCACAGGGAATTTCAGAAACTGGTTACTGTCACCGTTACTATCATTGCTACCACTGCTGCCACCATCACCCCTGTCATAACTGTCACCATCACCAACATCATCACTGTAACCACCATCATCCTTGTCAACATCACCATCACCAACATCACCATCATCACCATCACCACCATCATCACCATCACTACCATCATCACCACCATCAGCAACATCACCACCATCACCACCATCATCACCACCATCATTACCATCACCAACATCATCACCAACATCACCATCACCAATATCACCACCATCATTAGCATCACCAACATCATCACCAACATCACCACCATCACCAACATCACCACCATCATTAGCATCACCAACATCATCACCAACATCACCACCATCATCACCATCACCACCATCATCAGCAACATCACTACCATCATCACCACCATCATCACCACCATCATTACCATCACCAACATCATCACCAACATCACCAACATCACCACCATCATTAGCATCACCACCATCACCACCATCATCACCACCATCATTACCATCACCAACATCATCACCATCACCACCATCATTACCATCACCAACATTACCATCATCACCACCATCATTACCATCACCAAAATCATCACCATCATCAACATCACCACTATCACCACCATCATTACCATCACCACCATCACCACCATCATTACCACCATCACCACCATTACTACCATCATCACCACCATCATTACCATCACCAACATCATCACCATCACCACCATCACCAACATCACCACCATCACCACCATCACTACCATCATCACCACCATCATTACCATCACCAACATCATCACCATCACCACCATCACCAACATCACCACCATCACTGCCATCACCAACATCACCATCATCACCACCCTCATCACCATCACCACCATCCCCATCACCATCACCAACATCACCACCATTACCACCATCTTCACCATCACCAATATCACCACCATCACCAACATTATCACCATCACCAACATTACCACCATCACCATCACCACCATCACTACCACCATCATCATCACCACCACCACCATCACCGATGTTAGTATCATCATCATCATTGCCACCATTACCGACATCACCATCATCGTCACCATCACCAACATCACCAACATCACCACTATCACTACCATAACCATCACCATCGTCCTATTATACAGATCATCAGTGGAGCAAGTTGAGTCCAGCCTGCTTACCTCCCTGCCCCAAGAGACTCCCCGTACTTCCCTAGGAACCAGGTTCTTTCTGTCACAGGGAGAAACTCCAAAGGGGGTTTTAGGAGGGTGGTGGACTTACAGTTGACCTGGACAAAGAGCACTGCCTCATCATGCCCAGCCATATTCTCTGCCCTGACAGATACACTGTAGATGCCGGGGCTCTCATAGCGGTGCCGGATAGGCTCTCCAGTCAGTGTGAGGTTCACATACATAGCCTTGAAGCCGTCCCCAAGGTCCACCTGGTACTTGGTGGTTAGGACATCACCCTGTAGGGAAACATCACATGGCCACTCACGAGTGGCCCTTTAAACTGAGGGGCTGGCAGTGGCTTATTCCCTCACACATGAATCTGCTCCCTCCTTTCTTCAAATTTCTCAGCTTTGGGGACCCACAGGGGACCAGACTTGGTTCCACCTATGAGATTCTAGCCTGGAGTACGAGGCTGATGCAGGCAGCCCAGGAGGGGGTTGATTGGCGGGGCGGGGCACAGAAAGGTTGCATTTTAGAACAATAACCCAGTGGCAGAGAGGGCAAGTCAAGGGCCTGCAGATGACATCAGAGAGAAGTTTGGGGGATGGGGTGAAGGCCCCAGGAGACCCACTGAGGCCTGTGCCAGACATGGGGCCAAGATGTAAGAAGAGGCCTCTCATATTATAAATGGTTCAGCATCGCAACTGGGAAGATGCACACATTTGGAGACCCTTAAACAGTCTCCCTTCTGTGCCACTGGTGTTCCTAGGGTGCCAGGAACGAGGCTCGTGCACGGTGGGCTCTGTGCCTAGGGGAGGTCCCACCAGAGGCCGGCCCAGGGGCATCTGATCACCCACGCAGCTGCTTTATCACCATGAGTGTTATCCTTCCAATAACCATGTCTTCCTCAGAGTCAAGGGAAATTGAGTGAAGCAAACAATAACGTCTTGAACTCTACGTCAGGAAAGAGTTCTTATATCATTACGGTCTTCTCTCTCTCTTCCTCCCTCTGTCTGTTTCTGCTACTGATCCCCCGCCAAATAAGGAATACCCATGAAATCATTTCCTAGTGAGTAAGAATGTAACAGGGTCAAATCACAAAAATTGGTAGCCTATTTTTACGTAATTATATTCATTTAACTTTCTCCACAATAGGGCATAACTGGTTAAGTGGTATCTCTCCAAGTTCATGCCCACTGGGACTCTCAGAATGCGACCTCATTTGGAAACAGGGTCTTTGCGGCTGTAATCAGTTCACACAAGAGTTCATCCTGAAGTAGATCAGGCTCTGAATCCTATGAGCAGTGTCTTGACAGGGGTGAGGTGGGGTGGGCTGGGGGTGGAGCTTGAGATGCAGGGAGGAGGCCGGGTGAACCCAGAGGAGCCTGGAGTTATACTGCTGCTCCAAACCAAGGAGTACCTGGAGCCGCCAAGGCCCAGACAAGGTAAGAGTTGGTTCTCCTCATAGCCTCGTGCTGTCTCAAGACACCCAGCCTGAGGGCATTTGCTGTGGCAGGCCCAGAGCCCAGTACACACTGGCGCTGCTTATCTCCATTCTGCTATTAGAAGCCTGAGGCTGATGCTGTCAGAAGCCCAGGACTCAGGAGGCCCTGCCCATTGCCCACCCTCTTTAAGGGCAGCCTCACAGGGTGGGGAGTAAGGGGCGGGCTCGACATGGAGGGAGGGGTCTCCTGTGCTGCAGCTGGGCAGCGGGAGGAGTCAGGACCCACAGTCTAGCCACCGGTGTGAGGACTCTAGGCACATTTAACTCCTTAAACATTTTACTTGGTTAAAACAAGCACAAAAATAGCACATTCTCCACATAGAAAGGACAGAAAATACAAAGAGCAAAGCAAAGAAAAAGAAACGACCAAACTGACCTCAATACCGCGGTATATTTCATTCAGCTCTACTTATATGCATGCATTACTGAGGGCTTTTGAAAAAAATTACATGTTTTATTCGTTGATAAGGATACGTCCGCACAAAGTTGTAAGGAATAACATAGGCAGCTCCTACATACCCTTTATGGAGCTCCCCCCACCCCCACCCCGTGGCTAACATCTTACAAAACAATGACAATTAATTCATACAATCAAGACACAAAACAATTTAAGTCTGTAGGATCTCTCCTGTGGTCCTTATAGACTCACCCACCTCCCCTCATCAGCCTCTGACCCCATGGCACCCACTAATCTGGAGTGTTGCCATGTAAAGGATGTTCCATAGGTGGACTCAGAGGGAGGGAGTATGGAGTATGCAGTCACAGAAGTGGCTTTTTCACTCAGAACAATTCACTTGAGCATTATCCAGCTTACTGCATGTCCACCGAGCAACATCCATGGTACAGGTGTACCAGGGTTTATTTAAACATTCACTCCCCGTAGGACATTTGGGTTATTTGTGCTTTCTGGCCTTTACCAATAAAACTGCTATGAACACAGTCAGACATGTTTTTACGTAAGCATTGGTCTTTATTTCTCTGGGACAAATGCCCACGAATGCAATTGCTGGGTCATGTGGGAGTTCCATGTTTAGTTTCCAAATGGCCATTTTCCATTTCCCCCAGCATGTGTGAGTGAGCCAGTTTCCCTGCATCCTCACCAGCATTTAGTGTTGTCACTATTTTTTATGTTAGCCTTTTTGATAGGTGCGCAGTGAGGTTTAACTGTGGTTTTAATGTGCAATCCCCTGCTGGCTAATGATGCAGAACAGCTTTCCATGTGCTTATTTGCCACCTGTACATCCTTGAAGGAGTGAAGGAGGGGCCCTTGCAAACTATGCTGGATTAGAATATTGATTATTTCTGGTTGAAAACCATGGTGAAATTGTAGTTTCAGAAAGGGTGAGCTGGGCTCGGCACCTGTGGCTCAAGTGGCTAAGGTGCTAGCCACATACACCTGAGCTGGGCCCGGGCCTGCCAAACAACAATGATGGCTGCAACCAAAAGGCATTGTGGTGGGCACCTGTAGTCCCAGCTACTTGGGAGGTGGAGGCAGGAGAATCGCTTGAGCCCAGGAGTTGGAGGTTGCTGTGAGCTGTGATGCCACAGCACTCTACCTAGGGTGACAGCTTGAGGCTCTGTCTCAAAAAAAAAAAAGGGTGAGCTGACCTGTCTTCCTACAGGCAGCAAGCGCTAAAGATTCCACTGGGAGGGCCGGCCACCCTGAGTCAGGGTGGGGATACAGCCCTTAGCCCCAGAGACTGGGAGCTGTGCTGGACCCAGATAAACACACTTAATGGAATGCCCCTTATCCTCCCCCTGCTCCACACCCCGCTCTATCTCCTAGTAAACGCCCTAGAAAATGTTACTGCCCCTAGCCAGATTTTCCTTGTCCTAACATCTGCTTTCAAATACATCGTTCTTTGTCTGAAAAGTACAGAAGCATCTTACTTGGGTCACCTCTGACTTGACAGTCTCCTGAAGGCCCCAGCACATGTGAAATTCATAAAACGTGTGTGTTTTTCTCTTTTTCATCTGCCTGGCGTCAGTTTGGTTTCTAGATCCAGACAAAGACGCCACTGAGAGCTGAAAGGGGCCGGCGGGATGCCCGTCCCCCACACCCTCTTGGGTGAAATGTCTCTTCAGGTCTCTGGCCCATTGTCTGGCTGGGTGCTTTGTTGCCTACTGTGGAGTTCTGAGAGATCGTTATACGTTCTAGTTACTAGTCCTCGTTGGATATGTGGTCTGCAAATATTTTCTTCCCCTCTGTTGCTTGCCCTTTATCTTCTTGACAGAGGTGTGTCACAGAGCAAAGGTGTAATGAAACCCAAATATGTCGAATTTTCCTTTTATGCACCCTGCTTTTAGTGTCAAATCTAAGGACCGTTTTCCTAGTCCTAGAACCTGAATATTTTCCCCTATAGTTTTTCTAAGAGTTTTATGATTTTTTACACTTTACATTTGACTCTGTGATTCATTTTGAATTGATTTTTTATCAGGGTGTGAGGTTTAGGTCGAGGTTCATTTTTGTTATATAAAAATGGCATCCTTCTTTCAGCGTACCTATATACAAAAATTAGGCCTATTTATATAGGTCCATTTCTGGATACCCTATCAGATCTTATTTGCAGACAAGATAGCTGCAAATCTTGTCCTCTCCCAAATCCAGTACTATTTCCAAACCTAGCTTAGCCTATGTGCGAGTGTATAAGTGTTCAAATGTGTCTGTGAGTGTGCAGAACTGTGTATGAGAGTGTGAATGAGTATGTGTGAACATGTGAGTGTATGAGCATGTGTGTCAGAACATGTTTGTGTGACTTGCACCAGTGAGTGTGTGTCTACCCCACATCCCACATTCCCATACACCTTCCCTAGAGAAACAGTAGCCTCTTCAGATACCGGGTGCCTTGGGAGCCCTCCCTGACAAAAGCTGCTTCTCTCTCTTTACCTCTGCAAACCCCAGCCCAGGCCTACAGAGCAGCCCCAAGCAATGGTCCTGGCCCCCCTGGGCAGGTGGGGCCACCAGGGCTGGCAGCTTGCCTCACCTGGATTCCTGTTAGGACAAATCTGGAGAAGTGACTGAGTTGCTCAGATTCCAGGCTCTAGGGGGCAGCAGAGGTCTATCTTACCTGGAAGTCAGTAGGCGCTACAGAGCGGTCACCTCTGAGGGTCCAGGTGGCCGCAGTCTGGGCAGGGGGCCCTGTCCTTCTGGTACCCTGAGATGCTTCTATGAACAGACGGGCTCCACCCCTGCCCAGGGCTGCCCCCATGCCTCAGGTCTAGGGACCCCAGACCCAGTCTCTGTCTACTCAGAGTCCCAAGGCCTGGGACTGGTTCCTGCATGGCCTTGGGAGAGCGACTTCACGTGTCTGAGCCTGGGTTTTCCCAGCACTGAGCAGGCTGACAAGAGCTTGCCGCACTGGTTGAGGTTGTGCAAAAAGTAAGGACGTAGTGCCCGACACAGAGGCACTCGGCAGGTCCAGCTGTGTGTCCCTCTGCCTTGGTCTCCCTGTTTGCACCAGACCAACCTCCCTGCTGTTCAATTCCAAAGACCTTTGCCATCCTCATCCCACCCCACCTTTCTGACATATTGTTAAAAATCTTTCTTTTTTATCTTGTTTTGAACTAGATAGTTGCTTGTAATATCATAATGCCTTTTTTTTTTTGACAGTGTCTGTCTTGCTCTGTCTCCCCAGCTGGAGTACAGAGGCGTCATCTTAGCTCACTGCAACCTCCAACTCCTGGACTCAAGCAATCTTCTGCCTCAGCCTCCTGAGTAGCTGGGACTACAACTACCTACCATCATGCCTGGTTAATTTTTCTTTTTTTTTTTTTTTTCTAGAAGACATGGAGGTTCATCATGTTGCCCAGGCTGGTCTAGAACTCCTGGGCTCAAGGGATCCTCCTGCCATGGCCTCCTAGAATACTGGAATTCTAGGCATGAGCCACCGTGCCTGGCCAGCACCATATTTTTAAGGACATTTAAATAAAACATACATAGTTATGAAGCCACACTTGCTACCTTCCCCATATTTGTTTTTTTTTTTTTTTTGTAGAGACAGAGTCTCACTTTATTGCCCTGGGTAGAGTGCCGTGGCCTCACACAGCTCACAGCAACCTCCAACTCCTGGGCTTAAGCGATTCTCTTGCCTCAGCCTCCCGAGTAGCTGGGACTACAGGCGCCCGCCACAACGCCCAGCTATTTTTTGGTTGCAGTTCAGCCGGGGCCGGGTTTGAACCCGCCACCCTCGGTATATGAGGCCGGCGCCTTACCAACTGAGCCACAGGCGCCGCCCTCTTCCCCATATTTGTTAGCCAAAGATCTGAATGCCCAGCATAGCTGTGTGCTGGGAGGGAGCTGAGTCCCAGCCTGAGCTCTAAGGGATCTGCAAACAGGGGCACTGGACTCTCCTTTTGTACCTTTCTGCAGTTTTGAATTTTTTGCATGTTTGTAGGTGTTTCTAGTTTTTGTTTCTGCATTTTCTACAATAAGAACTAGTTAATTCTATAATCAGAGAAATAAGCATGCCACAAATTAGTTTAAAAAGACTAGAAGGAAATTCAAAATATAAATAGTTGTTATCATGGAGGACCAAGATTTTTGGTGATATTTATATTCCTGATATTTTTTGTGTGTTTTCAAAATGTTCTACAATGAACATACATTATTTTTAAAATCAAGAGAAATGTCACACTTGTTCTAAAGATAAAAAGAAAGACTGGGAGACTGGGAGGAAATTTGTATCTCTATTTATGTGTGTGTATACGTGTATTTATATCTCTATACACACACACAGGATTTATCTTCGGTTGTGTAATTATAAGTAATAGGTGTTTTTAATGTCTGCTTTTCTTACGATTCCAAATTAACTAAATCAATATAATGAGAGGTTTTTAGAAATCCTATTGCCGCCCACCAGAATGAGTAAATCTTACGCCACAGCCCAGCGAACACACACAGCTTGCGATGTGTGAAGCCACACGGACCTCTGACTCTGCCTGGCGCACGCTGACATTCTCCCCGACGCCTGAGTCCGCTTTCTGCTGCATCTGCTTTACTTGTAGGTGTTGTTCTGATCCTGGGAAGCAGATTTCTATCCTGCCCTTACCTCCTGCTGTCTGGAGCAGGCTGCTCCCCACAGTGACACCCAAAGTTGCTTGTAGGAGGAGGGAGCAGCCCTCCATGCCCATCCTCTCTGCCCACCCTGCAGACAGTGCCCACTCGCCTGCTCCTGCCGCACAATGAACAGGACATCCTCTCCAGGTCGCACGGCCACTGCATCACCGTGGATGCTGATCTGCAGGCCCCGGGGTGGCATGAGGGGGCACTGGAGCTGAACTGAGTTCTGCTGCAGGTCCACACCACCCTTGCACACGTTGGACACTGCCTTCCGATACCTGGGGAGTTTGAAAGAAAATACACTTCTCTAAGGGCCACCCACTCTCAGCACATCCCTGTGTACATGATATGAAATGAACTCCATTGTCCTTGATATAGGTTCTGGCTCTGACCCCTCAGACATGAGTCCCTGCTTGCCAAGCCCTGGAGGGTATGCAGGAGAGGCCACTGCACCCACTTGACAAATTAATGAATGGAAGGGTAGGTGGATAGATAGATACAGATGGATGGATGGATGGATGGATGGATACATAGATAAATAGATGGATGGATAGATGGGTGGATGGATGGATATATATATGTGTGTGGGTAGATACATAGATAAACAGACAGATGGATGAGTGGATAGAAGGATAGATGGTGGATAGATACATGGATAGATGGGTGGATGGATGGATGGATTCATGGGTAGAGAGATAATAGATGAATGGATGGATGGATAGAGGAATGGATGGATGCATGGATAATAAATAGATAGGAGGGGATGGAGAGATGAATAATATATGATGGACAGATAAATAGGGTGAACGGATGGATGGACAGATGGATACCTACATGAATGGATGGATGAATGGGCAGATGGATGGATAGATGGGCAGATCGATACATGGATGGATAGATGGATGAATGGATGGATGGATGGAAGGAAACAGATGGATAAACAGACACATGGATGGATAGATAAACAGATGGATGAATGGAAAGATGGATGGATGGTAGATGAGTGGAGAGTAGATAGATGGAATGAAGATGGCTAGACGGATGGATGGATGGATAATAGATAGGTGGAAGGTGAATGAAAACATAGATGGGTATATGGATGAGTGAATGACGAATGGATCAGGGGACGGATAAACGGATAGATGGAGGGTAGATGGATGATGAATGATGGATGGATGAAAAGTTGGCTGATGCATAAATAGACACATAGATGGTGATGGATGAATGACTGGACTGGGGGGTGGATGGCAGGAGATATACTGCTGAGGTCAAAGCCTACAATTTTGGGGACTGATTCCTGTTTCTTCAGGTTCCTAGGAAAAGTAATAGGGATTTTTGAATAAGCCCAAGGGGTTTTCCCTTCTTCCCTGAAAACTTCCGCAGAGAGAAATGGGGAAATTGGGACATACAAATGGAGCATGTCTGGGACCTCCGGAAGCTGAGGTTCACAGTCCTTACATACCTAACAATTTATTACCATGGGTCATTATGAAAGTTTTGAGTACACAGAAAACAAAAAATGTAAATACTGCACGAACAATACCATTGAGCCCAGCTAGTTGAAACCTGCATGGTGAATCAGCAAGGACTCTGTGGACTGGGTCGCTCAGAAGTGAAATAGTGGATCCTAACACTATCTGTCTCACCCCAGCACATGGTGGAGGAAGGGTTGTGACTGTTCACACCTGTGAGCACTGTAGTGGATCCTAACACTGTCTCACCCCAGCACATGGTGGAGGAAGGGTTGTGACTGTTCACACCTGTGAGTGCTGTAGTGGATCCTGACACTATCTGTCTCACCTCAGCACACGGTGGAGGAAGGGTTGTGACTGTTCACACCTGTGAGTGCTGTAGTGGATCCTGACACTATCTGTCTCACCTCAGCACATGGTGGAGGAAGGGTTGTGACTGTTCACACCTGTGAGTGCTGTAGTGGATCCTACAACTATCTGTCTCACCCCAGCGTATGGTGGAGGAAGGGTTGTGACTGTTCACGCCTGTGAGCGCTGTAGTGGATCCTAACACCATCTGTCTCACCTCAGCACATGGTGGAGGAAGGGTTGTGAAGGTTCACACCTGTGAGTGCTGTAGTGGATCCTAACACTATCTGTGTCACCCCAGGACATGGTGGAGGAAGGGCTGTGACTGTTCACACCTATGAGTGCTGCAGTGGATCCTAACACTATCTGTATCTCCCTAGCACATGGTGGAGGAAGGGTTGTGACTGTTCACACCAGTGAGTGCTGCAGTGGATCCTAACACTATCTGTATCTCCCCAGCACATGGTGGAGGAAGGGTTGTGACTGTTCACACCTGTGAGTGCTGTAGTGGATCCTAACACTATCTGTCTCACCCCAACACATGGTGGAGGAAGGGTTGTGACTGTTCACGCCTGTGAGCGCTGTAGTGGATACTAACACTATCTGTCTCACCTCAGCACATGGTGGAGGAAGGGTTGTGAAGGTTCACACCTGTGAGTGCTGTAGTGGATCCTAACACTATCTGTATCTCCCCAGCACATGGTGGAGGAAGGGTTGTGACTGTTCACACCTGTGAGTGCTGCAGTGGATCCTAACACTATCTGTGTCACCCCAGCACATGGTGGAGGAAGGGTTGTGACTGTTCACCTGTGAGTGCTGTAGTGGATACTAACACTATCTGTATCTCCCCAGGACATGGTGGTGGAAGGGTTGTGACTGTTCACACCTGTGAGCGCTGTAGTGGATCCTAACACTATCTGTCTCACCCTAGCATCTGGTGGAGGAAGGGTTGTGACTGTTCACGCCTGTGAGTGCTGTAGTGGACACTATCTGTCTCATCCCAGCGTATGGTGGAGGAAGGGTTGTGACTGTTCACACCTGTGAGCGCTGTAGTGGATCCTAACACTGTCTGTCTCACCCCAGCACCTGGTGGAGGAATGGTTGTGACTGTTCACGCCTGTGAGCGCTGTAGTGGATCCTAACACTATCTGTCTCACCCCAGCATATGGTGGAGGAAGGGTTGTGACTGTTCACACCTGTGAGTGCTGTAGTGGATCCTAACACTATCTGTTTCACCCCAACACATGGTGGAGTAAGGTTTTGACTATTCACACCAGTGAGCGCTGTAGTGGATCCTAACACTATCTGTGTCACCCCAGCACATGGTGGAGGAAGGGTTGTGACTGTTCACACCTGTGAGCACTATAGTGGATCCTAACACTATCTGTGTCACCCCAGGACGTGGTGGAGGAAGGGTTGTGACTGTTCACACCTGTGAGCGCTGTAGTGGATCCTAACACTATCTGTGTCACCCCAGGACGTGGTGGAGGAAGGGTTGTGACTGTTCACACCTGTGAGCGCTGTAGTGGATCCTAACACTATCTGTGTCACCCCAGGACGTGGTGGAGGAAGGGTTGTGACTGTTCACACCTGTGAGCACTGTAGTGGATCCTAACACTATCTGTCTTACCCCAGCACATAGTGGAGGAAGGGTTGTGACTGTTCACGCCTGTGAGTGCTGTAGTGGATCCTAACACTATCTGTCTCACCCCAGGACATGGTGGAGGTAGGGTTGTGACTATTCACACCTGTGAGCACTGTAGTGGATCCTCACACTATCTGTGCCACCCCAGCACCTGGTGGAGGAAGGGTTGTGACTGTTCATGCCTATGAGCGCTGTAGTGGATCCTAACACTATCTGTGTCACCCCAGCACATGGTGGAGGAAGGGTTGTGACTGTTCACACCAGTGAGTGCTGGAATGGATCCTAACACTATCTGTGTCACCCCAGGACGTGGTGGAGGAAGGGTTGTGACTGTTCACACCAGTGAGCACTGTAGTGGATCCTAACACTATCTGTCTCACCCCAGCACCTGGTGGTGGAAGGGTTGTGACTGTTCACACCTGTGAGCACTATAGTGGATCCTAACACTATCTGTCTCACCCCAGGACATGGTGGAGATAGGGTTGTGACTGTTCACACCAGTGAGCACTGTAGTGGATCCTAACACTATCTGTCTCACCCCAGGACATGGTGGAGGTAGGGTTGTGACTGTTCACACCTGTGAGCGCTGTCCCCTAGGGCATGGCTTGCATTCATCACCCCTCCGACAGAAGAAACCCCTCCCATGGGTCATGGTGCTTACAGTCACCAGGAAGGATGGTTATGTGAGTGACAACACTAACTAGGTTTTACATGATGACAGAGTAATCTTGGGGGTCAGGGTGGGCAGTCAGGGAGGGTTTCCTGAAGGAAATGCCATTTAAGGCAAAACCTACAGGAAGCTTAAGCACCTCCAGCACCCAACTAAGGGCCCAGATCACTGAGTGTTGATATGTAGGGAAGGGTCCTGGCATTGCAGTGGCTCAGCAGGAGAGGGGAGTATACGCTTCTCCCGGGGGCTTAGCTCTGCTGCAGGTATGAACCCTGGGACACCTTAGACCTTTTCAGAGCGAATTCAAGGCAGCTTCTCTCTGATGCTTGCTCACATGCGCACAGATGGCAGAGCTCTGTGGGCTCCTCTGCCTTGAGAGCCAAGTTTGTTCACTGGGGCCTATGGTAGGACACATGAGGACTATGGCCAGATTTTGTGTCTTGAGCACAGGACACACTCAGCCTGACTTGTTTTTCCCTGACTCCCCTTGGGAGCAGCAGGCGGCAGCCAGAAGTGGGTTTGGGGTGCACTGCAGCTCTGCCCCTGGATTCAGGAGAGGCCCCACCCCACACTCACCCCAGGCTGCTGGTGTAGGTCTGGCCCAAGGCACAGTCCTCAGGCGGGGACAACGGGTTAAACCAGAAGTTAGCAGAGCACTTGTTGCCTTCGGACTCTGAGGAGGGGGAGCGCTCAAATCCGTAGTCACTGGCAGGAGGAAAGGACAGTGGGTAAGTAACAGGCAGTGAGGATGGAAGCCAGCCAGCATGGGAGTGAAGTCTGGGGCTGGGGGCCGCAAAGGAAACCGCACGCCAAGGGCCTACCATGTACCCATCTGTGGGAACACAGAGAAAATCCAATACCCTGTTTCAGGAGGGGAGACAGGCCTGAAAACTGATAGCCACATTCCAGAGTGACAATGGGATGCTGGGAGCTCAGAGGAACCTGTAGGGCTTCCAGGAGGAGCTAAGAAAAATCTCAAAGGATGAGCAGAGAGAGGCAGGGCAAGTGAGGGGAGAGGAACTGTGGGCAGAGACTGGCCCGGTCAGTGCTGGTGCAGGGAGGGAGAATGTCAGGAGCAGGATGGAAGGGTGGGTTAGGGAGGCAAGGCAGGTGAAGCAGTGGCCTTATGAGCCACATTGTCCCGTGGGTACTAGGCAGCCACAGGTGGCTTTTGAGGAATGCAGGGGACAGATCAGGGCTGTCAATAGAACCCCTGGATGCAGAAGGGCTGGGGTGGGCACACCTTGCCCCCAGCACGCCCTGGGCTATCCCTCACTTATTCCTCCTGCTCTGAGTAGGCCACTGTGGCAGTTTTAAAAATACGTCAAGTTCTTTAACCTTCCTTTCTCAAGTGTGAGCTGGACTTAGCAACCTGCTTCTAGAAGAACAAAGTGGAAGTGATGGTGTGTGGCTCCGAGCCCAAATTAGGACAGGAACTGCCTCCTCCCTGGCCCTGGGGAAGCAGCTGCCATGTTGTGGGCAGGTTCAAGTAGCCCTGTGAGGCCTTGTGGGGAGGAGCTGAATGCTCACCAGAGGAAGTCAGAGTCCTGACACTCACACACGCGGGACGTGAGCGCTGATGTGAAGCTCTTCCCCTTGATGCACCAGGACATGGGCTTTCTTTTCCGGAAGCTTCTCTGCTGGCCCATGATGCAGTGGTCGCCCTGCAGCAGGAACGTCAGAATGAGGACTTGGCCTGAGAAGGGGTGACTGCTCCACATTGGCTTGTACTGCTGATCTGCTTATCCCTGAAAAGGCCTCAGGCAGCAGTTGGGGCAGATGGGGAAACTGAGGCCCAGAAAGGGAAGTAGCTTATAGGAGGTCAAGCTGAGGCCTCCTTCCTATTCCAACCCACAAACCTGTGTACAGCTCTGGCTGGGCCCCAAGGGGTCACGTAGTAGCTGGGAGTGCAGCCCCAGTTAAGTGCCCCAATGTGGCTCCTCAGGCCCTGAGGACACAGGCCCTGTGAGCTCATGTGCACAGATTAGATCCTCGGGGGAGGATCAGAACAGGTTCCACCCCTGTCCCTGCAACAGTTGCTGGATGGTAACAGGCACCAGGCCTGGTGTGGCTGAGCTTGAGCCAGACTCCTGAATCTTCCAGGCCTGCCTGTGTACTTGCTCATAAGATTCAGTTTTAGTTACAAGCCCCACCCAGCCATTTTGGTGAGCACCTGACCTCCATATCTGACTGGGGTCCTCATCCCCATCCCTAGGTGCTATCTGGACAGCCCGGCCTACCCGTGGCAAGGATGCCGTGAGTTCAACTCTTCCCTAATCCCCCTCACCTCAGATGCTTCCTCGCAGTGACTTCCCATCCCGACCCCACCCTACTCCTTAGCTAGCAATTCCCTCTTGAGTTTGAGTTGAGCCCAATTTCCCCCCCCACCCCCCCGACTGCAGTGGTCCCTATACCTGTACTGTGCTTTAACAAGTGCCATTGAGCCATTCTTTTTTTTTTTTTTTGCAGTTTTTGGCCGGGGCTGGGTTTGAACCCACCACCTCTGGCATATGGGGCTGGCGCCCTACTCCTTTGAGCCACAGGCACCACCCCCACCCCCCAATCACAGTCTGGCTGGAGCTGAAGAGGGAGGTTTTCATGAGCCTTATTCACTCCTCCTCAGAAGGTGGGAGTGATTCCATGAGGACTTTTTGGAGGAGGAGAGATTACCCTGGCCTGTCAGGGGAAAGTGTAGCAGGCAGCGCTGGGCCCACACTTGTGCCCTGCCTGCCTTGTCCCTGCCACCTCCCGGCTCCCACCTGGAGGTTGGTGAGGTCCCAGGAGCTGTAGTCTTCCTCACTGCACTGCCTGGAGAACGCGGGCCGGAAGTCCACCTTGACAAGCTCCCAGTCTGAGCGGAAGCTGATGTGCCCAAAGACGCTGCAGAGGGGTGAATGGAGAAGGCGAGAGACAGCCACCTTGGTTTGGCCCAGTCAGCTGTGCAAGCCACCTTCCCTCCAAACTCACCATGGGCACAGGGACACCCTGCCCGTCCTTGCTAGAATGTGTTGCCAGGCACTGCACCTGGCTTCCTGCAGCTCTGGCAGGCCTTGGCAGCAGTGATCTCCGGCCTGTCAATTACAGTGGTGTGGCTCATCCATCTGACTCCGCTTGCTTGCTCCCTGAGGCATGGGGAACAGGGCCAACAGCCAGGTTGGAAGCCCTGGCCTCCTAGCCACCACCGGGGCCCTTCCCCACTCCACATGCTGATCCTTGCATTATGTTTTGTAGAATGATTCGTGATCAGGCTGAGACTGGTGCCATCTGGCTTCTCCCCTGCCCTTCAGCCTGACCATGTGTGGGTTCTGTGCCACAGAAACCCAGCTTCCTATTGTTGGGCCAGTGAGCGCTCGCTCCCAAGCAAAACTGGCCTTCCAAAGGGACAATGAGTCATCTGGCTCAGCTGGGAGCAGGCAGGTGAGGAGGGCCATATCTCAACCTGTTGCTCTTGGCCTTGGTGGGTAGGGGAAGCAATGGAGGGAGACCAGGGAGGCAGCCATCTGGAGAGCCCAGCGGCGTGCAGGATGCAAGCTACACATGACCCTGTGAGGCGAGTCCACCCCATGCTACAGATGGGAGAGCCAGGGCAAGGTTAAGTTGCACGGTTTGTGCTGTTTCTTCACCCCTCCTTGGCGGTCAGCAGTCATCTGCTGAGTATACCCAGATCTTTCCCCTTCAGTGAGGGCCACTGTCTGAGGGCTTCCACTTAATCCCCCGAACCTTGTGCTTGGGCTCTGCAGACAACCCCCAGAGAGGCACCCAACGTGCTCTTTCCTGGTCCTTCTCCAGTCCAGCTTGCAGTGTTCCAGCCATATTATCAGAGGTCAAGCGTCTTGGTGGGGGAGGTGATATATCGGCTCTGGTCTTGGTCTCTGTCTGAGCACCTCCAACAGGGGCTGGATCTTTGGGGTGGCCAATCATGATCTGAGTGCACTCAACTCCTGTTCTGGGGTGGTGTTGAGAAAGGTCTTGAAATTTACTCTTGGGGATATGATGGCTGCACCTGAATGTCTGAGGTTTGGTTCCACAAGCCGCCCCTGGGTCAGAGAGGCCTTGGAACCTTGTTTACTTTATTTGTGACCTTGGGCAAGTCTATCTCCCTCTGTACCTCAGTTTCCTCGGCTTTAATATAGGGACAGTAAGATTAGCCTTTCAGGATTGAGGTTGGACTAGTGATGTTCTGGACAGGGAGCTTCACACACACAGACACAACACATGTATACACATACATGCACATCACCCCACTCCCCAGAACCATCTCACAAGGTAGAAAGGATTCTCCTTATTTCACAAATCAAACCCCAAGCCTCTGAAGGGTGGGCTGGGCTCCCACTGTGGCCCCCACTGCCCTGTCCTGATGTAAGTGGGCTCTGGGCAGGTGCAGCTGGGCCGCTTCCACTGCACATGCTCATGATTACATTCCTGCCCGGTCATTGCTGGCCCCTCAGTCCAGCCCAGCTGCCCTTGTTCTGGAGTTGCCAGTCTGGGTGGCTTTTCTCTCCCTTTGGGAGTCAGAAGCCTGCCTGGTCTTTCTGTCAGAGCAGCAAGGAAGAGGGTGTGAGTGTCAGGCTGGGAATGCTCCCAGCGGCTGGTGACCACAGTCCACCAAGGACAGGGAGACGTCCCCGCGGCCTGGCCTCTACTCTGCCTTATCCAGCCGTCCTTACAGGCACCATTTCCACCAGGGGAATCTGTGGGCCTGGGGGTAGCCCTGGCCCCAAAGCGCCTGCCATTCAGATGGGTTTTCTGCTTGTTTCTGTCCCCAATGGGCCCCATGCGCACAGCCTTCCCTGTGGCCCCAGCTTGGGCAGAGAAGGGCCCTGGCTTGGTTCACTAGTTAATCTCTTCCTTGTCTCCAAAGTCCTGCCTCGTACAGAACTAAAACCTGTGCTGATGCTGTGAGAAACATCTGACATCTAGTTAATTCTGTCTTCTTTAGGGAAGAAGGCTTCAAAGGGAGCCCATCTATTACTTTGCAGTTAATAAGGAAAAAATGGGCTGAGCTGTGGGGGCTGGGCCAGGAATCTGCTGCTCTTAAACAGCCACTCCTGTGTGGGGCAGGGCGAGTCCCCGGGCCCCCAGCCCATGACTGAGCCAGTGGGGGAGGCAGGGAGGCCACAGGCCACGGGCCACAGCGAGCGGTGACGAGGGAAGCAGGGCCAGGAAGCAGGGGCAGCTCCTGCACAGGGCTGCAAATGTATCACTTGTCCCCTCTTTTGACATCTGAATTGAAGATGTTTGAAGATGCAACGCTCCAGAAACTGTTCTCATGCTTTTCAAAAAGACTTAAAAGGTTAGAGCACCTGGCTGTGAATTCTGCCATTATCCTTCTGGGGGTAAAATTGCTCATCTGTGGGGATTGATGAAAGCTGGGCTATCATTGGGGCCAAAGCCCGTTCTGCCCTGGTGACAGTCGGGATGCAGGGCTGATGTCCTGACAAGATGCTCCTGTTCACTGCTCTGGGGTAGAAGGCTCCCATTCAGGCGGGGCAGAAGGGCAGGGGCCACCTTCACGGGCAAAGGTCACTGTCCCCTCTGCTCTTCGGCTCTGGATTCAGAAAACAGCTCAGCTACGTGAGGTGGAGCCCACCCTCTGCACCCCAAACGTCACACAGCTGGGCTGCTGAGGTGCAACCACTTCTTTCCTCAACACCACTCTGGAAACATGCCAGCACAGCTTACAGCAGCTTCCCAAAAAGGAGGGGCTGTCCGCTCCTGCCCCAGAGCCTCTGGCAGCTGGAAGAGGACAGTGGCTGTCTAAAGTCAGGAATGATTTAACACACCCAGGGCCAGAGCAGAGCAGGAGTTGAGCATGCAGGTAGACTGCATAGCCCAGGGCACTTAGAGACCAAGAAGGGTGATTATTCCCCCACCTGGCTTTATAAGACAGGATTCTCGACCCTCCCCAGGTCCCTGGCTGGGCCCCTTCCCACCCCTCCCTCAGATCAAAGATCTTAGAGAGATATTAGCACCTCCAGAAATAGGGACTCAAGTCATTCCGTAGAAATTTCTTATGAGAACAAGATGAGATAGGAAGACAGCCCCACGACAGGCAGGAGGTAATCAGCAAAGCCTCATCACGGCCCTGGTCACAGCGGGTCACTTCCCTCCCCACACAGGAAGAGGGGGAGGGAAGTGCCCAGCTAGGGATAGCCAGTCTTTGGACTGGAGGAGGGTAGGGGCATGCTGCCCCAGTGGGCACCATTGAGAACACAAACACATGTGGTTACCCGTCTGGAGGCCGGTGGGACCGACCTGCACCTCCAGGGTGAGCTGGATGCATGGTTAGAGCAGTGAGGGACCCTCGCCTTCTTGGGACCCTGCCTGGGTTTCCTGGAGGGAAGCAGAGCTAGGCTCAGCATCCGCCCGCAGCCCCATGTGGCAGGTGGAGGTGACACCTCTTGTAGGTGGGAGTCTAACCAGGGTGCTCCTGCTGGTCACCCAGGAAGCAGGACACGCAGGAGCATCACAGGGGAGCAAGTGTCCTGGGCTCATCCTAGGCGACCTGGCAGTGGGGTTATAGTCTCTGTGTGACAGACTAGGAGGCTGAAGCTTCAGGAAAGGGAGAGGATTCATCGATTCCAGAGTGCTGACACTCGCTCTGCCTGGAGGCCTCCCGTAACTCTTCACACCTGCTAATTTCCACCTTGTATAGCTACAGACTGGACTCCTCCCCAGCCTTGTTCTCAGGGTTGCTGGTTCTGTGGGGGTTACCCAGCCCCACCACTCACCAGCCAGGCCACCTCCTTGGCCACTCCCGAGTGTGAGGTCAGTCTGCTCTGATGTCCACCCTCTGCCCTGGGCCAGTCCTCGCTTGCACATCTCCCATGTTTGTTCAAACCATGTGGAGCCAGCACCGATTTCATGCCAGGCCTGGGGCCACACAGAAGAACTGAGCAGGGAAGGCCCCAGGGAAGGCACAGGCGCCAGCATCTTGCGGTGCCTGAGAGCCCACCAGACAGGGATGAGGCCCACGGTAGCTGTGGTGGGGAGGCCGCCAGTCCTGCTGCAGGAAAGCCTTTCTGGGAATGGGTCTGAACTGAAGGCCAGTAGAAACTCAGTTGTCCTGAGCATCCTGAGGGCAGCCCATCCTCAGTGATCCCACGTCCTTCTGCCCTACTGGACTTTGAATCCCCTGCTGCTCACACTGGCTCGGCTGGAATTGCTCTCTTGATGTTCCTGGAGGCCTCTTGCTGCCAAACCCAATATCCAGGCCCGGACTCCTGGCCAGGAGCTGGAGACAAGCTGGTTCTCTCCCATGAGTGAGGCCAAGTCCCCACAGCCAGGCCTGGAGAGTGCCCTGTGCCCACGTGCTCCCAGCATCCCTGGCACACGGTGGGCACCTGCTGCATGCACCTGGGACAACAGGCAAGGGCAGGGCACACCCTTGACGGGGCCTGCAGAGCCAGCCTCGGGGGTGCCCATCAGAGCTGGACTCTGCCACCCCTGGTCCTGTGACCTTGGCCGGGGCACCTCCCTTCTTGGGGCTGTGGTTTTCTCAGTTGACAAACAGAAGAGCTGTCTCAGGGGAAAGACGGCTACAACCATGAAAGTGGCAGAGTCCGTGGGAGCAGGTTTTCCAAAGCTGAGCTCCCAACCCTGGCCCCAGTCCCAGCAATTAGGGGATCTCAGGGACCATGTTCATTTGGGCTCTTCCATAAACAAGGGGACACACTGGCAGAGAGCAGGTGGGGCAGGGCCTGTTGTTCCAGGAGGGATAGAGCAGAGAACAAGCTGTCTGAAGTCCAGGCATCCAGGCCCACCCTCCTCACAGGCCCTGAGTTGAGCAGTCGTGGAGGAAAGAGTCAGGGCCAGTGTTGGAGTTTCCTAGGGCTGCTGAGACCGACGACCATAACTGGAGGATCAGGACACAGTGTGTGTCTCTTGCAGCTCTGTAGGCTGCGAGCCCTACACTGACCATCGGCAGGCCCGTGCTGCTCCCTCTGGGGCTCTGGGAAGCCTCCCTGCCTCTTCCCGCCCCAGGTGTTCCTTGGCTCTGTCTTCACACAATCATCTCCTCACATCTGTGTCACCATGTCTCCTCTCCTTAGAAGGACACCATCCCTTGTTTAGGGCCCCTGCTCCCCAGACCTCATCTTAAATCGGTGACCTCTACAAAGACCCTATTTCCAGATGAGGTCCCACTGTAGATTCCAGGCAGACATGAATCTGGGGGGCACCATTCAAGCTGCCACAGGCATTGTTGATAGAGGCAAGAAGGGCACTCAGAAACCCTGTAAGCTGCACAATGCGGGACTGCCGTGGCAGCATCCGAGCTGTCTGAAATGCAGAGGTTCAGGCCTTGCCAGCCCGTGGTCAGCTCTGCTTGTCACCATGCAGGCGAAAGGCGCCCAGCCAAGTGTGATTCTGAGGAAGTAACTTCTCTCCCCCAGTGTGGCCACAGGGCTGTGGGCAAACCTCATGGGTGGGTGTCGTCACCCATGACGGGCCAGGGTGGCTCTGAGCAGCTGGGGTTTCCAAAGCCCCTTCATCCTCCTGGTGCCTCCTGTGGCATTTGACCCATGGTGGGGCTGGACACACATGGACAGGCTGGAGATAGAAGCTGGGCCGGTGCTGCACCCTCAGACCCTAGGCCAGGGTGCTGGGCAGGTCACAGCCGGTTCCGTGCTGTGCTGGCCTGCCTGGGTCTCAGGCCCTCATCTGTGCATATGGCTAAGAAAAGTGCCAGCAGGTAATATTACTAATAAGACTGATCAACCTGAGAGGTGCAACAGAGTCACAATCGTGGTCGAGAGTGGCCGTGAGCCTTGGCAGGTGGTGGAGATCCCTGAATGGGAACACAGTGTCTACCTCCCCAATGGCCGGGATGTGAGGAGGCAGTGGGCAGTGAGAGCCTGCCTCCCCCTGAGTGGGGCCCGTGTGAAGACAGAGCTGGGGCCTGTGTCTACACCCACCCGGCAGCAGCAAAGGCCTGTGGGTCCCAGCAGTGCTTTCCTGGGCTGGGCTCTGACCTGCCGCCCGCCCCAGCCCCCAGCACTTACGTCATAACCAGAGTCTCGTCCCCTGGCTCGCCCAGCAGCCCATCCACGAACACCGAGGTGCTGGTGAAGTTATGGGTGCTCCATGTGAGGCCCTCATCCAGGCTGAACCTGTGAGAGGAGGTGCCCAGGGTGGGCGTGAGTGCTCCCGTGTCAGGTCCTCTCTGCCCACTGGGCACCGTGCCTTCCACTGCCCTCCCTCTGTCTCTCTGTCTCTTGCACCAGCCCAGCATCTGCAGCCAGACCCCCAACCTCGCCTTCTTGGGCAGGGGCTGCAGCAACCACCTCGCCAGTGCTAGGAGATATCCGAGTATGTTATCTCAGTACCTTAAAGACACTTTGTATTCCATGGATGGGCCCACACAAGCCCTGAGTCCAGTCCAGCAGGTGCCAGGCCGATGATGGGACCAGTATTGCTCTTTTTCAGACTAAAGTGATTCTGGCTTCCTGGCAACTGCTCCAGCTCTGCCTTCCAGTCCCAAGTTCATACCTGCCCTCAGTTCCCCATAAAGGCTTTCAGACATCTAGTGCCATTGTCAACCCCACTTTTAGCCAGGCACGGGCTGCTGGCTTCTGGGTGACCTGGCCCCAGGTCCTCCATGTAACTAATTCCTGTTGATGCTTAAAAGTCCCTCCTCTGGGGTGTCCCTTCTGCTTCCCCCCTCCTCTTGGCCGATAGCCCCAAGCCTCCCTCTGTCTTACTAGACCATTCCATTTGCTTACCTCCTGGGGGCAGGACAAAGTCCACCTGTATGATCCCCCCCCACAGGAGGGTTTGCTGCTATCCCTGTTGCTAGGGTTTAGCAGGTTGTCCTGTGGCCTCGTGGGGAGGCCACTCTGGGCAATATTCTGAGAGGACTCCCAGACACAAAAATGACCTCCACACCCTGCCACACACCCCCACCCCCCGCCCCATGACGTTACTTGAGGATCTTCAAGGGGATGGAAGTGTCTTTAATGGCCACGATCACGCCGGCATGGTCCAGGTAGAGGATGTGGTGTTCCTCCTCGAACACCTGCAGGAGAGAGTGGGCGGCACTCTGAGGGCAGCAGCCCAGAGGTCTTTCTGGATCAAGGTCACTCCTGGGGAGCAGAGTCATCAACATAGAGCCATGTCCTGAGGCAAGGGCTATCTGAGAGTCCCCACACTCCCCAGCCA
Organism: Nycticebus coucang; assembly: GCF_027406575.1. NCBI lineage: Eukaryota > Metazoa > Chordata > Mammalia > Primates > Lorisidae > Nycticebus > Nycticebus coucang. The sequence goes on from NC_069796.1 coordinate 86,353,037, forward strand.
TCCCTGAGCTTTCCCACCCTACATGGGCTCTACAACAGGGCCCACCAAGGACAGAGGACAATTTCTAGATCACTGATGTGAGGGAGAAAATCCCAAATGAACACTGCATGTGAAAACTCAAGCAGACATGCCAACATGGAGGGGGCAAGAAAGAAACCATGGAATTTAGAGAAACGTTTAAGATAAACATCATAGTAAGAGCAAACTTCAATTTGACGTGAAGACTCAGCCTGAGGATCATCTCCTGCAGGAAGCCCTCCTTGATGCCAGCCTGGGTAGGGAGCTGCTTCTTCTGGCTGCCCCAATACATCCTACACTAATCTGACATCATCCCTTCCAGCCAGGAAGCTGCTTAAGGCAGTAGCCGGGCAGCACACTCTCTGTGCCCAGCAGAGCTTAGCTCAGCTTTGGCGCATGTGGGTGCCCCGGGAGTATGTATGGAATGAATAAGTGAATGAATGAATAGCAAATAAATGAATGACTGAATGTCCACAAAGTCCTAAGGTTAGAAAGGCTGACCAGCCTGGATAGAGCTCACAAGAGCAGGAGGAGATGTCACTGGTCTGTGGACACCCTGAGTGTGGCCCCACTTTACAGACGAGGAAGCTGAGGCTGGCAGTGATGAGGCTGTGCCAAAGCCTCACAGCTGGTTATGGGCAGAGCCAGTGTGGCTCCTACGTCACACCGTGAACATGCATGTGTAGGGGGTGAGCACGTGTTTCTAGTACTGCCTGGCGAGAGGCAATGCTGTCTCCACATCACCCTGGACATGGCCCCCTTCAGCCTCCCACCCTCATCTGATCAGAGTCCCAGGCCTGTTGTCCTGCAGCAGGGACACAGAGAAGCCCAAGAGACGGATGAGAGCCACCTGGTTCCCTCTCCTGCCAGCCCCTCCCCCAGGGCCAATCACTCAGAGTCTCAGGAGACCTCTGCAGAAAGGGCCTGGCTGAGCCTTCTGGCAGGCAGTGAGGACTGCGGGCAAGTCCACCTGAGCTGGCTCCTGGGCTCGGGGAGGGCAGTGGCTGCAGAGCTTCTGAGCCAGGGACACACTTGGTGCCAGGTGAGGCAGGAATAAATGAATGGGCTTGGCTGGTTGCTTCCTGCCAGATGCGATCCAACCAGGCTGCACTTTCCTACAGGGTGAGCCAGGAAAGGTCCCAGGCTCCAGGGAGATGGCTCTGGGACAGCTGGGAATGCTAATGGGGAAACTGTAAGAAGAAACAACTATCAGATGGCATCCTCTCTCTGCCCCTCCACTGGGAAGCTGTCTTTGTTTGAATGTTGGATTTTCCAGGAGCCAGCAGGAGGCACTGGAGAGGACGCGAAGCAGAGCCCCCATGTGACACATCAAACCTCAACAGGGCTGGGCGGGTGCCTCCAGCCAAGCCTCAGCCCTGCTGTCTGGTCTGGCAGGTCTCATCACCTGCATGCCCTTCAACGCCACGGGAAATGTCCAATGCCCCCTCCCCACTTGGCCCTTAGAATCAAGTCCAAATCCTCCCATGGCCTCAGGGCCCCGTAGGAGGAGCTGCCCTCTCCCCCAGCAGGCACTCTGGTCTCCCTTCCCTGAGCACACCTCAGGCCCTTTGCACATGCTGTTCCCCCGCCTGCAGAGCTCTTCCTCAGGTATTCCACCTGCTGTCAGCCTTGCTGGCATTTCCCTCTGCTCAAAGGAATTCTTTAGGACACACTTCTGGCTTGAGTAAAGAAGAAAGACCCCTTATAAAAAATCGCTGAGAGTGAGCATGTGTGTCCCAGAGCCCTCCTTCCTCCCCTCCCTCACTCTCTTCCTGTTTAGAGTGGGAGGATGTCAGGTCAGGCAAATGTCAGAGAAAGGGACCACCAAGACCAGCCATAACTGAGCCCCTCCCTGCTGAGGGGGGGCTGATCCCCCAAAGACCCCCAGGACCTAGGTGGGCACTTGACATGTGTGCAGTGGGGCAGGTGAGGGCCGGCTCCAGATGCCCTGCAGAAATGTGGGCCAGTGTAGCTCAGAAGGACTTGGAGATATATGAGCTAAACACAGGATTGGGAAGGGAGAGGCAGACGGGCCACCAGACAGCTTCTGTGGCACACCCATGGCCCTCCTGCCCTGAGGTTATTTCCCCCATTTTCCAGAGGATCCACAGGCCAAGGATCAGAGACACACAGTGACTAGCGTGAGGCCACACAGCTGATAATGGCCCCAGCCCCAGCCTGCTGCCCCCTCAAGCAGGGGACATTCATGGGAACAGGACTGAGTCTGCTGAATGATGAGGTGGCAGGCTGCATGGGGCTCTAAGCTTGAATGTGGGTATTCCCCAGATGTACCTGGAAGCACGTGTCCCCCACCATACACAGTCCACAGCCCTGTCTGTGTGGGGGCAGAGGGGTCAGTGGGTGCAGAGTCCTCTGGCCTAACTAGGTGCTCAGGAAAGTGTTGCCATCAGCATACTAAGGTCACACTGACCTGGACAAGGGAGGTAACAGCCTGAAGATTTTAGGGTGTCAGAGGCACAGAGTTTAGGGTACTGTGAGGAAGAATGTCCCACAATTCTCCCCATCCATCCACCCATCCAGCAGACCCAGTATTCCAGGCCCTCTCTATTGGGAGTGCTGGGACAGACACAGGTCCAGACAGAGGACTGGCCCTTAGGAATTCATAGCCTGAGAACAAGGACAGACCCCAAGGAGGCAGATGGTCCCCACACAGCAACTCACCCACTGGGAACCAGTAACTAGAGAGCAGGGCCCTGTATTCAGCCTGGGTTCTGTCACAGTGCAGGGGCCCAAAAATGTTTGGAGAACAAATGATGTGGTAGTTCAAGGAAACTCCAGACTCGGTTAGCAGGCAGCCAGGGAGGCATTCTCAGGGCAGGGCGAGCCTGGTGAATCTTGGGAGGGCAAACACATTACAGGTGTGGGCAGTGGGCAGCAGGTGCAACGCCTGGAGGCCACTGAGAGCAGGTGGGTCCAGGGAGCAGGAGGTGACCCTCAATTCAGCCAAGCCACTTAGAGGCCTGTGTGACGCCCAAGGCTTACTGAGAGAGATAAGAATGCACTCCTTTTGGAGACAGTCCTCCGGTGTTGGGAGAGATGGGGAAGAAGGGTTAGAGGCCCGTTGGAGGCTCCTGGGACGATTCAGGAGGGAAACGATTTTAATGCAAGAGGCTTCTCACCCGGGAAATCGCAAGCTCCTTGTCTTGGAATACTGCAGGGAAGCTAGGCTGCCTCACCAAGAGGGACACAGGACCCCAGGGTGGCCAATGTCAGGCTGTGAGGCTGTCAGGAAAGCAGCGGGAAGCAGAGCAGACCTGCCCCCACCGGCCCCGATTCCCTACCCTTTGAGACAGATTTGGGGGCTAATCTGCTGCTTGGGGTCTCCAAGGTGCTGAACCCCAGGTGTGGTGAAGAGAAAGTGGATTCCCAGAGTCTGAGTGTTTTGGAGTTTCACCCAGGGTCACGCTGGCACGTGTACAACCAGGCTCCATGCTGGGACACTCAGAGAGCCCCTGCCTCCAGCCTTCCGCCTGCAAAGGCAGGAGGCTGTGGGCCCGGACTGCCCAGGGAAGGCTGCTGGGATGCCTCGGCTCACCCGGGGGACCCCAGAAGAATCCACATCTGCTCTTAGTGGCTGGGGATGCTGGACAAAGTGGGCTTCAGGGCTTCCCATCCCCGCCGGTGGGTCTGCAGGCTCCTCAGACTCCCAGAAACGCCCATCGCTATGCTTTTCTGTGCCCTGGTTGACTCCCACCAAGCCTGCTCTCCCCTTCCCATTTCCCCATGGCCCTGCCTTCTCACATGCGGAGCTCCAGCCAGGGACTCCTGGAATGTTTTCTGACTTTAAAAAATCATCACCCCAGGGAGCTCATGTTTTTAAAAGGTTATGTCGATTAAACAAGACACACTCTGTCACTGGTGATCCGTACTGAGCTCTGCTCCCAGACATCTCATCCGCATGCCCAGCCATCTGGCCACGAGGGTGAAGCCCGGGAGACTGGGCTCAGCCCTCATCTGTCTTACCTCTGCGCCCTTTGTCCCTGTCTGGTCTGTCCTCCACCTTTGTGCCCTCTGCCCTTCCCCAGCCAATCACCAACAAACTCCAAAACCCCCTCCTTGCACATACACTGCCGGCACCCTGCCGAGGCCCAGCCCTAGCTCAGCACTTATTTAATCCTGACATGCCCAAGTTTGAAAACTAAGCAAATGGCTTGGCAAAAGTGACCTCGATGAATGTCTCACAGTCCGTTTTTATACAATTAGAAAACCTCTTCAATGTCACCCCTGTCCGTTTAGTAAGGGGAGGACTTCTCTAATCAATGGACAGATGGTGACCTTTAAGAAACTTTAGACATGTTTCACCAGTTTTTGTGAAATAGAAATATTAAAATACAACAAATCCCTTTTGCCCTTTTCAAAATTTCTTGTTTCTTGCATATTTTTTAAAAAAATGTCAAGGCCTTACACTCGGTCCACAGGTGAACTTCCCCATGCGATTAACATATTTGTCCATGTCGCCTGGGAGAGGGGATGTTCCTGGGGTACTCAGGAGCATATTAATAAAAAACCAACCTGAAAACAAAACTTATCTTGCCTGGAAAGGGGGGCATACAGGAAAGTGTAGGTCATATTCTTAAGCGTTTAAAGAAGGAAAAGAGAAACGATCACTCTGCCTCCTGCCCTCCCCCCCCCCAGGAAAGAGACACCATGCCAACGTGGAGTGAGGCAAGGCCCTCTCCTGTGGCCGATGACCCGTTTGGATCCACCCTGACTGCACAAACAGCCTGCCTCTGTCCCCCCAGCTCCACTGTCCGTCTCCACCCCGTCCCCTCCAGTCTGCGTCTGTCCCCCCAGCTCCACTGTCTGTCTCCACTCCGTCCCCTCCAGCCTGTGTGCCCGAGCTCCATGTAGTGCCCGGAGCACCCAGGAAGCTGGCCGGTAGCTGCCTACATAGGGCTTTCTTCCTTTTCTGGCTTCCTTCCCTTTCTTTCTCTTCTCGGGCCACGCTGCTTCATCAGATTGTTACTCCCGGATGTCCACCCGGGCTCACCACACCCCCAAACCTGCTGTCCCTGCCAGAAACCTAGCATCATCCCGGCCCCACCTCCTGATCTCCGGGATCCTGAAAGGGCCAAGCCTCAGGGCCTCTGCGTGACACCCCAGCAGGACCCCAATCCCCTTCTGTCCTGTGGCATTTATGCTCTTTCTCACACAGTCACAGTGACAAATTCCACTATGAAGTTGTCTCCTAGGTCTGAAATTCCCCATCAGGGGCCATCCAGAGAGCCCCTGGCCAGTTGGAGCTGCCCGCCGGGACTTGCTTTTCCAACATGGCACAGTCTGGGACAGGCTGCCCTGGGCTCCAGCCACATGGTTCAGGGCCCATCCCTTGAAGCTTCCAGAAGGGAGGGGTGATTCACAGATGCACATCCTGGGAGTCCTGGCCTGACTGGGTCGGGGGGCGCCAGGCACCTTCCTGCCACCTTACCTGCCGCCAGGTGAGCCCGCAGTCGGACGTGATGTACATTTCTTCTTTATACTCCACCAGCTGTGAGCCCAGGTTACCTGGTCCAAAAGAAAAAGGGGCAGCCTTGCTCTTAGGATCAGCCAGCCTTTCCCCTATACCAAGGTCTGAGCCTAGAAAAATCCCCAGTGCCCTGGGTCTACACCTGTCACCACAGACCTCCTGTGTCTGCCATATGTGGGCCCCGGTCCTGGTCTGTGCAGTAAAGGCCCAACCTACCCAAAGATGGCGAAGCAAGGGCCAGATACAGGCAGAGCTCAGGTGGCTCCAGCAAGGGCCAGGTATAGGCAGAGCTCAGGTGCTTCAGGGAACCCACATGTGTAGTCCAAGAATAAGAAGCATGGAGTGGTGGCCAGAGCAGGCAGGGCACACCCTGTCAAGCCTTAACCAGGGAAGGACACAGCTGAGTTTGGGTTTATAGGTAGCTCCCTGGAGGCTGTTGCAGGGACACCGAGACGCAGGCCCAGGAAAGGGCAGGGGGACCCCCAGCAGATGCTATCTGCTGAGTGGATGTTTGGGAGGACAGAGAGGTGGGCATTCAACGCACCAAACTCAGCCAGGAGGCTCTGCCTTGGTGTGAGTTCACTTGAACACCTACACCAGGCTGGCTGGGCTGGTCATCAGCCTTGAAGGCCACTCTGAGGGGCTCAGACTTAACTCTGGTGGTGTCAGATGGGAAGGATTCCTGTCCAGTATCCAAGCCAACAGCATCTCACAGGTGAGGAAACTAGGCCCAAACGGGCTTCTGTAGAAAGAATAGCAGCCACATGAATGAGCACAAGCTTGGGAAAGACATGGCAGCCTGCAGCGCTGGGCCCAAACGGCATCCTGGGATGGTCTTGATCAAAGGTCCTGCAGGCCTCAAGGATAACGAGGACCTCTGATGATGACACTGAAGCTGCTCTTGAGCCCCCGGAGACCCTGCCCTGAGAGACTTGCCTATCCCCTGCCATTTGAAGCCCTATCTAGGTGGCATTCTCAGAAGTATTTTACCCAGACTCAGGTTTAGACAGCCATTGGAAAATTCCAGAGGAAATGGATTGTCCTTAAATAGATGTGTTACAGTGTTAGAGTGTTTGGGTGTCTGCCTTCTTTTATGAAGTCCATCCATCCATCCACCCACCCATCCACTCACCATCTTTTATTAGTCTATTATTCATCCAACCTACCATCTCTCCACCCACCCATTTATCTCTTAATTAGCTCCAGGCACGTATTCATCCCCATGTTTATTCATTAGCATTTCCTGAGAGGCTGCTCTCTGCTCAGCTCTGTGCTGAGCTCTGGGGATTCTGGGCTGAGTGAACCCCAGTACTGCCCCAGGGCTTTCACTCTGGCAGGGGAGCCAGGGAGAAGGTTTGCAACTGCTCAGAACCAGGACAGTGGACGTGTGAAGGACAGTCATCAAGGAGAGGCTTGGGCAGGCAGTGACCTCTGAGCAGAGCTGTGGGAGATAAATATGAGCTGGCCAAGGGAAGGGCAAAGGGCATGCCTGGGCAAAGGCCTGGAGCTGGTGGGAGCCTGATAGACAGGCAGACCGAAGGGCAGAGGTGGAATCTGGGTACCTCTATACCTCTCTTCTATGGGTCTGAGTGCTGAGAAATGGCTGCTGAATGAATGAAATGAATGAAGTGAGTGAGTGAATGAATGGGATAAGTGGGTAGGGAAGAGAGAAGGAAAGGGTGCCTGTTATCCTGTTATTCCAGATTCCTGCATCCTGTGCGGAGGCGTGCAGCGGGCGGATGCTGCCAAGACAGTGCAGTGCAGCCAGCACACATGCCGTGTGTGATGTTGGTGGTGCAGATGTCTGCCTTGTAAGAGCACCGTCTGTTTCTCTGCTCCCTCTGCCAAAGCTGTCAGGCTGCCAGTCACCTAACCGGCAGGGGGGATGGTGGGGAGTTCACAGACACTGAGGCTGACACCCTCACAGTGGGAACCTGAGGCCTGGGGGGGGGGTGGTGGTGATGAAAGGAGTCACTTCCCCACCATGTCCCTGCCCCATTGCTCCTTGGGTGTCTCCCTCAGGCTCTCTGCCCCTCCTAATGCTGACTGAGTTTGGTATACAATAAGAGCTCACTAAAGGAGAGCATACTCCCCTCCATCCTTCTCTTCCCCTGCAGCAAGAACAGAGCAAATCAGCAAAATAAAACCCACCTGTCCCCCCAGCATGCAGAGGTAGCAGTGGCTGTGACTGTCCCTCCTATCCCCTGGGGGTGGGGATAGGGGTACCCAGCTTCTACCAATTTCATAGATGAAGAAACTGAGGGTCAGAGAGGCCTGTCCCAGCTAGAGAGCTGGGAGAAGTCAGAGCAAGAACTGGTTACAGCGTCCTGTGTTAACCACTGTTTCTTGCTCATGGGGGCTTGTCGAGCCTGCTTGTGACAGGGCTGGGATCCTGTGGGATGAGCCCCAGAGACTCTTGGGGGATCCCAGCAGGCACAGGTGTTTGGGACACCTGCTCTGCAGCCTTCAGCTTCCTGGGGGATGCACATGAGCAGGGCTGGGACTCAGAAGCCCGGCCAAGGCGTGGTGAGAAGTGCTGGGTGCAGATCCAGACAGGCAAGAGGGAGCCCTGGAAGGCTGTGGAGCAGGAGGTGCTACTTTCACAAGGACCCCAGTCCTAGTCTACGGAGAGGAAGAAAGGACAAAGAGGAGGAATTCAGAGTCCTCAGTCACCGTGGGAGGGGAGCCAACCTCTCCCCCTGACACGCCTGGGACAGTTCTTGTCTTTGCTTCTTGAATCTATCCCTTTCTCCTCCTGACTGGATTCCGGGTTCCACTCTCTGGATCCCTCTGCAGGCCTGGCCTCTCAGGCTGGACCTGCGGACAACCTATGTCTGTTCACACCTCAGCATTGCTCTGCCCCCCAGCCCTGCTCTCTCCCACCCGCCACGCCCTGCACTCTTATGCCCTCAGCCTGGAATACACTCCCTACAGGTTAGCTTGGCAGATGCCAGCTGGCCTGGCAGTTCTAACCCAAACCCTAGAACAGAATGGAGTGCCCATATCACAGGCCGCCTTGCCCTGGGGTTGCTGTCCCTCTGTCCCAAGGAGAAGAGCCTCATCTCTCTGCATCTCCAGGACCCTGGCAGGGTGCCCTGTACAGGGGACTGTCCAGCACTAGTTCAAATGAAAGGACTGGGGAACATGCCTGGTTGATGCCTTCTACCACATCCCAACCTCACCCTAATAGTGGAGGTTTTGTCTTCTCCTTTTATAGACAAGGAGACTAAGGCTCAGAGAAGGCTGATGCAGAGCCTGGGACTTGTAGATTTCACCCGCCCACCTCTGAGGATGGCAGAGGAATGACCCTAGGAAACACGTAGCCGTCACTCCCAGCTGCCTCCAGGGGTGCAGTCATGTGGCCCCAGGGCCTATGCCACGGCAGGCGGCCACATAAGGCAGGTGAGTGTGCAGCCAGTTCCCACTGCTGCTTAGATTTCCAGCCCCCACCGAGGGACCTTCCCTTCTGCTCTCAGCAGCACTCAGGGCTGCATAGGAGGATGTAAAAAATTTACACATCACTTGGCCCCCATTGCACAGATGGCTCCACCTGAGAGGAAAGCTCTGCCCAAGATTAAAATGAGGCAGAATAAAATAGAAATGTGGCACTCTGTCCTTGCAGGGACAGTGGGAAGCAGGGAGGCTGTGGGTGCAGAATGAGGTGGGATGCTGTGGGACTCACCCACAATTCTGGAATGCATGGTGGAATCCTGGGGTCCAAACGTGCATTCTGGGCCTTCAAGGCCTTTGAGCAGTAGAAACATATAAAATTATGAAATTGCTCCTTTTTCTATCTAGTCAAAAATTTGATGTTTCAGCCAATCAAGACAATGCATTTTAAGAGTCTCCACAAACCAAGTCTATGAGATTGGTGGTGCCCAATGTGGATGGGGAGCCTGTGTGAGGGTGGATCCTGACGGGTTCCAGAAATACCCTGATGCTGAGTGTGGACCATGAGAGGGGAGGTCACACGTGCCTCATCATGCCCCTCCCTGCTTGGAGATGTACCTTGTAGCTAATTACTAGGCCCAAGGCCATGCAGGACAGAGCTTGAACCACACCGGCAGATCCTCAATTTACTTAACAGATCACTTGAATCTAGGTGTGTGTCTGGGGTATTGTCTCTGATGAACAGGCTTCTTTATCCTGACTTAAAACATTCCAAGCCTTCAGACAAAGCTTCATTTCTTTAACCAACTACAAATCAAAGAATCATTAAGCCTACCTATAACTGTAAACCCCACTTGAGATGTCCTGCCTTTTGGGGCTAGATTTATGACTTTATGTGTAATTCTTGTCTCCGTGAAATGTATGAAGCTGAATTGAAACCCAACCGCTATGGTACCACTTGATCCTGGCTTCTTGGGTATGGCTCCGGGCCACGGTAACAGATATTCAGCTCAGAATAAACCTCATTAAATTATTTTACAGAGTTAGGGTTTTTTTCCTGTGAACGACTTCATTGACGTCCATACAGATGTGCAGAGTTTTCATTGGTCAATGCATGTCCAGGCAGACAGATGCTTCCAGCCTGGCTGGTGGGGATTAGGAAGGACCCCAGCATGGGGAGTATGCCCAGGAACCCCAGAAATTGAAGGTGTTCTATTTGTGAACCTCTCTCCTAACAGTTGGGTCACTTCCCTTCTGTCAAGCCCCACACTCTCCAGGGTAACGTCAGCACGCCTTGTCCTGACAGGCAAGGTCTCTATGGTCATTTATGGGGTCTTTGCCCCACAGCCAATCTGTGCACTCTGGTTCATTTGTTCTCTCTTCTGCCCAGGAGACCATTACCTGCCATTTCAACATGTGTTCATACACTCATTCATCAAGAGCCCTTGAGGACCCACCCTGGACCAGGCCCCAGACTTGGTGCTGAACAAGGTGAAGGGTTAGATGTGGTGTCCAGCTAGTCCTTGGCCCTTAGACACATAGCCATCCCCTCCAGGCTGCAGATGGCACTGGGGCTAACTAGGAACAGGGCCCTGTGTTCCCAGGGCTGTGAGCTCTGGACCCATGTCTGTGTTGTCCCTGCTCTGTGATGGGCCAGTGGATATTGCCTCCCTGTCACCTACCCCATCTGAAAGGTGGTTATGCAAGGTCTCACCTGTGCCACCCCAGTGACCTCAGACAGGTGGCCCTACTTTGTATTTTGAATGACTCCTATAGATCAAATAAATATGGTATTATTCAATCAGCACACAATCATCTTTGAAGAAGGTTCTAGTTTAGTGGGGGAGACATACACATATGCAAACTATAATACTGGTTTTGTAAAAGATGATAGTTTTATATATGCCTCTCTCTCCCACTAAACTAGAACTTTCCTCAGGGACCAATAAATGTCAGTCATGACACAATCATCCGTCCACTCGTCCATCATCCATCCATCGTCCTGTCATACCTCCATCCATCCACCTTCTATCTGCCCGTCCTTCTATTCGGCCAACACATATCACAGGCCCACTCTGTGGCGTGCATTTGCTCTTCAGAATTTGTCATGAGCGTTGAAATTCCTGGAGATGGGGTGGCACTGCCCCTCATGAACACACCATGGCCCTAGGCCTGTGGCCGTCAATGTTCGCCTTCAAGGTTGAAGCTACTTTGAAGCTGTATAGCACTTGCCAACTGGCTGTGATGGCTGCCACCTACCTGCACCCATGATGAGGCCTGGGGCAGTGTCCTTGGTGTGCACAGTGCCTGAGACATAGGGGTTGTCTGCCCAGCGCAGGTGCAGGTGCAGGTGGCAATCTGGCTGTAAGGAGGAGAGAAGAAGCAACGGTTAGCGCTGGGGTAGGGGTGTCCATAGGAAAACTAGGCCTGAGTTTTCTGCCCTACCCCTTGGCTTTTGGGTAAGAAGACAGGGCTGAGAGTGTCTTGGAAGAGTGGATGGAGGGTGGGAAGAGGCCTGGAGGTTGACCACAAGGCAAAGCGCAGGAGGACAAAGATAGCTTCCGCAGATGTTTTGCTCAATGGCCTGGGAAGTGGAGGGGAATGTGTGAGGCACCCAGGAGGATTTCTGGGGTCTCTGGTATAGATCAGCGCCCCCACAGCACCTGGTGTTGTGCTCCTGTGCAGGTGGGCTCCTTCCAGGGAGGTCTCGCTGGTCCTGGTAGGTGGGTTTCCCCACATGGTCCTATGATGTGCAGCGCTGGGCCTCAGGGCATGATTCCTGGAGTCTGCACAGCCCAGGCTTACACTCCCATCCAGCCATCTGGAACCTTTATTGGAGCCTCTTACGTGACTATATCAACCCTGGATACTCTGGACTCTCCCCACCTTGGGAGATGGAGGCAAGCTAGTGTGCTAGAGCTGCAGGGGGCTTGCTCTGATGACCCCACTTCCTCTCTTCCCTCTCTGTGCCTGAGACGCTGGGTCTCAGAAGTCTGGTGACCAAGCCCACTTGATGACATAGGACTTCCCCCAGAGACTCCATCTAACCCATGGATGCCAAATGGGTTTGCAGGGTGACAACCTGGGTCAGCCTTTCCAGTTTCCCCAGATCAGGGAATCCTACAGGACAAGTGAAAAGGGCAGTCCTCAGGCCTGGTCACAGAAAGGGCAGGGCCTGCAATCCTTGTACCTCCTCTTCATGGCTCTTGGTATCTTTCTCTGGGCTGGGGCAATATCTCTGCTTCACAGGATTATTGGACGAACACGGCATTGATTCTGGGGGAAGAGTATGTGTCCAGCCCTCCCCCAAACAAGGTACTGCCTAACTTCTTAGCTATAGGAAAGGTAAACATTTTCTTTACCTTCTTTTATTATTTTTTTTTCTAGGTAAAAAGCTCCAGTTTGGAAATACCCTAGAACTGGGAACCCGGAGATCCAAATTTTAACTTTTTTTGCCACCAATTTTCTGGGCACTTATGGGCCTCAGTTTCCTCATCTGCAAAACGAAGACCGTGGTCCCTGCTGTCCACATCCTGAGGGGGCCACTGCAGATCCCAGTACATTATAGAACCTGCTCAATGCAAGGGACATTCTCTCTCTTTATTTGATGTTTTAATAGCATTTTTCCTTTGCCCCCCCAAACTATGTTTTATACAGATTACCCTAAATTAAAAACTAAACTTTTCAGTAAATTGGATATTGATCTGGATCAGACACCTCCAGGCAATGTCCCTAATTGATGGACAGGCTTCATTGGTCTGCACGGAGGTTTTAAAAAATGTATTAATTGTACTATATCCCGCATGATTCCATTCACACTCAGCACCTGGAGCAGAGAAATGCATGGGGACACAAAGATGGGGTTGCCAGGCGCGGGGGGTGGGGGAAGACAAGGGGTGACAGCTAAAGATTTAGGGTTCTTTTGGGTGATGAAAATGTTCTAAAAGGGACTGCGGTGATGGTTGCACAGCTCTGTGAATATACTAAAAATCATTGAACTGTACATTTCAGGGCCCCATGCTGAAGAAGGTGGACCCCAGTGGTGGGAAGGCTGGTCACTGTGTCATCCCAGGACAGCCCTCCCCTTGGGATGAACAGGGAGAGACTGGCCCTACTGAAGACCTGTGGGCTTTAACCGCATCATCTGCTCCAACAGAGGCTCCTGATTTCTAGGACCAGAAGGCTGATCAATGAGTGAGTAGTTTTGGTAGGACAGTTCAGTCAAGTGTCCAGCCCACCTGGACAGACTAGGTATAAATGAGGGGCGTGCGGAAAACAGAGCCCTGTGATCTGGGTAGGTGGGGTTGGGTCCACACTGTAGAAGGAGACTCCAGGCCAGAGAAGGAGCCTCAGCAGGTGTCTCCATCACAGCTCAGACCTGGAGGGGTCAGGTGGGGTCTGCAGGGGCCCGGGCTCACAGGCTGGTCTCTGTCAACCTTGGCTACTCTCCAAAGAGATCACTTTGGAGTGTGCAGATCACTTTCTGAGTGTGCAGTGGGCAGACCCAAGTTAGGGGGCATGGCTCACAGGCCCTGGATGCCTCCTCCTGCCCTCGTCACTGCTGGTCTGCCCAGGTTGCTTGTTGGGCCAGAGGTGGAACACTCCTCAGGGTCTCTGTGGTCAGCTGTGGCCCACAGGGCACTGGCAAATGCAGGCAGCCCTGCAGTCCCCTTTATGTTCCCCTTGGGGCCTGCTGATGGCCCCACACATGTCTTCCCTCTAGGACAGCGGTTCTCAACCTGTGGGTCATGACCCCTTTTTAACAATGGAAATATATTGCAGCATTAGGAAGGTTGAGAACCACTGCTCTAGCATGTGGAGTGGCGGTGGGTGCTCTGCTGGTGTCCAATGAGGCCCACACATGCTTCCCAAGCATGATGTAGGGAAAAGCAAGTCAGGCAGATGGGGAGGTGCTGACCCGCAGGCACTCAGATACCTGCAAAGGGCATGGGACAGCTGGCACCAAAGGCTCCAGAGTGCCCCTCAGTGCATACTGGCAGAAATGAGAGTTCCTCTGAGGCCACCCTGCATGAATGCAGCCATGGGTCATGGCCCAGTCCTGATCCAGCTACTTTAGAACTTGGAAGGGAGGCCCACACGGTCCCGAGACTCCTCCTTCTCTGCCCTTTCTGCTTTAAGAGGTGTGCAAAGTGTCCAGAAAATTATCAAACCTATCAGATGGACAGTGGACAAGGAGCCACACTGTCAGTCCACCTGGATGCCCAGCTCCTGCCTCAGCCCTGTGTCTAAGAAGAGTTACTATAGGCTGTAGAATGAATGGGGTTTTATTCCAAATTTGAGATGAAAACAAATTCAAAACCATCTTCCAATGAGGATGGATCATCCTGAAACAGATCTTGTCCTACCCCTCATTGGTTAAAAAAAAAAGTCTCTTCCTTTGGCCATTGCTGGAAGGAGGTCCCCAGACAGGGAGCTGGTTGAACAGGCTTGGAAAAGATTCATGACCCAGAGTTAAGAGAAAAATAGAAGGTTGGAAAATCACATCCGTATTAGCTCCCAATGGCGACCTTTTAACACATGTATGTATGAGCTAAAAGACTGCAAAGAAAAACACCTAGTTATTGTTATTTCTGGGTGATGTGACTACAGTTGGACCTCATTTCCCTTTTTAAATATATAGATGTATTTCTTATTTTCTAAGGATTCTACAGGAATCACTTTTATAATAAGAAATAAACCTTCTGGGGCGGCACCTGTGGCTCAAGGAGTAGGGTGTCGGCCCTATATGCCGAAGGTGGTGGGTTCAGGCCAAGCCCCAGCCAAAAACTGCAAAAAAAAAAAAAAAAAAGAAACCTTCCAATGCAGTTTGACCTGTTCATTGAGAGGGCGAGTGGCCGTGAGGACACAGCTGGAGCAGACCCTGTGTGTGGCTGAGCGTGGCTGAGCCCTCATTTACCCTTTCGAGATGCCGCAGCTGCACACACAGGATGACCAGCTCCCTGGGCCTCTGAGGCTTTAATTTTGTGTGACCTGTGTCCATGTGGGCTCTGCACACTCTGTCCTGCATTTCCTCTGTGCTCTCAGCATGTCTGCCGGGGGCCGCACACTCACCAGTTCACTACCATCTTCATTATTGAAAGGTTGGGACATAAATCTTGCAGAGGTTATCTCCTCACTGAGCTGCATAATTGCAGACGAGAATCTATTCTTAGCAAAAACTTGCTTTGACAGATTAATATGGCTTAATGTTGCCGGTGATGATACAAAAATTAGCCCTTTCACAGCAGTTCTGTTCTCGGAAGGGTTTTACAAATGGCAGGTAATTAATTCTCTGTGCAGGTCAACAGGTGTTATCAGCCTCCGTGATCAGCGGGAGGGGATTTGTGCAGGGGTGAGCACAGATGCCTCAGAGGTGAGCTCAGTGAGAGCTCAGGCCTGGGTCAGAGCAAGGGGCTGTCCCTGCCCAGGTCGGGGGGCAGGTAGGGTGCTGCCTTTGCTCTCAGGGCTACTCTGACCATCTTTCACTGCAGTGAACCCCGTCGACCAACACTGGGGCTGTTGGGGGCCAGGGGCACACAGCACGATTTTCTGATTTTCTGTTAAGTTTACTGGTGTGTTCTGAAAATCCAGAGCAGCCCCCAGCAGACAGCAAGTGCTCATGTGTATTTGTTGAACGAATAACCCTGTAAAACAGGCACTGTTGTTATTTCTATTTTGCACATGAGGAAACGGAGGCAGAATTATGGATGGATTCGGGGGCCCCTAGTGTACAGTTCCTACCTTTGAGAGGCTTATAGATGATAGTGGGAGACAGAGAGAGAAGCAAATATGTCTAGTAAGGACTTCTCAGTGAGGGGACACATGGGTAGAGCTTTCAAGTATTCCTAGGAGATTGCTCTGAGCCAGAGATAAACCTATCCCTGCATTACTTCATTTGTTGCTCACCACAATGGAACAGAAGATTTTTATCATCTTTCCCCCTCTTCATCAGAGGCCCAGAGGCATTGGTTGACTTGGACAAGATCATGCAGTCAGTGGAAAAGTTGACACTGTAGCTTTGTGTAGCTCCAGTTCTGGAGCCTTCCCCCAGTCCAAGAGGCCCAACCCTTGGGAAGGGTCCAGGATGCTGGTGGTTCTGAGCCCCCTGTAGTATGTAAGGAGAGAGCCCTTGGGAAGACCCACATGAGACACTACGGGGTGGAGAGAAGGAGTGAGAAGCCTGGTCAAACTCCCATGGCCCACTTGGCCCTTTCCTGCCTTGCAGCTGCTGGTCACTGACTGCTCACTTGAGACATGCCCCTTAGAGCTCCATCTTTCCATCCTCACAAGCATGGCCCTGTGTGACAGCCAGGTCCCTGGTAGCCATGCAAGAGCTTGGAGGAGTACAAGCTACTTTGGGAAATCCCTCCCACTCTCCTCTCTCTGGGCAGCCAAGGGACTCAGGTGGTCCACATTTGTATTCAGGTAGAAAGGTAGCCTCAGAATAGCAGTGTCCACTTTGGAGCTCACAACACTTGGGCTTCGACCCAGCTCTGCCACTAACTATAACAGTGCATTGCTTTTGGTGGCAATTACAAACAAATATCCACTCCTTACCCCTTACTCCATGTGCCTTGATGTTGGCTACTACAATTTATCAGGTAAAACATAGAGGCTTGGAATGTGCTTATCCCCTCGCACCTCTGATGTCATCATGAGAACTGGTCTGGTCCCAAGAGGAGGATGCAAGGTGTACAGAGCTGAGACCAGTCTAGAGCAGTCAACTCCCAGACATGCGAGTAAGCCCAGCCAAGATTAGCAGAACCACCCAGGTAAGCCCAGCCATGATCAGTAGAACCACCCAGCTGAGCCCAGCCAAGATCAGTAGAACCACCCAGCTGATCCCAGTCAAGATTAGCAGAACCACCCAGGTAAGCCCAGTCAAGATCAGTAGAACTATCCAGCTAAGCCCAGCCAACATCAGTAGAACCACCCAGCTGAGCCCACCCAAGATTAGCAGAACCACCCAGCTGAGCCCAGCCAAGATCAGTAGAACCACCCAGCTGAGCCCAGTCAAGATTAGCAGAACCACCCAGGTAAGCCCAGCCAAGATCAGTAGAACCACCCAGCTGAGCCCAGGCAAGATTAGCAGAACCACCCAGGTAAGCCCAGCCAAGATCAGTAGAACCATCCAGCTGAGCCCAGTCAAGATCAGTAGAACTACCCAACTAAGCCCAGACAAGATCAGTAGAACCATCCAGCTGATCCCAGTCAAGATTAGCAGAACCACCCAGGTAAGCCCAGTCAAGATCAGTAGAACTACCCAGCTAAGCCCAGCCAAGATCAGTAGAACCACCCAACTGAGCCCAGCCAAGATTAGTAGAACCACCCAGCTAAGCCCATCCTCAGATCTGGAGTGATTGTGTTTTGGGGTGGTTTGTTACCCAGAAATGTACTGGCACTGATGCATTTCCCTCTCTGACTTCTGCTTATCTCTCTGTAAACAAGGAGTTCCACTTGACCCTCTCCACCAGGCCCAGCAGGAGTAAGTGGTTTATGTGTCTCAGACATCAGCACCTCTGATTTTCTGGATTACTGTAGTAACATCTGTGTCCACCCAACAGGAAGCGTGTGATGTGAGCAGAGGTACTTACAGGCTTACAGTTGGTGGGTTTTCCATTCATGTCCATGCTGGGTGGTTGCAGGTAATCCCAGTCACGGCCCTTGTTGTAGGTTATAAGTGTCGTCACCTTCCCGTCAATTTTTTGGTTTGCTAGAAAGACTCCTTTCACCCCTCTGACCTGGGACAAAAATACAAGAAGGATGGTAACTCTACCCTGGTGAGCTCTGGTGACTGAGTGTCCATCATGCTCCAGCCCCAGGCTAAGTGTTCTGCATACCTGGTCTCATTTTACCCTCACAAGGCCTGCAGCTGAGGCATATTCTAGAGGCAAGTGAGGCTCAGAGGGGTGAGAATCAGACTCTGGACCCAGATTCCCCAGGAAGCTCGTTCTATCTGGTTCTCAGCCTGAGTGAGAGTCATAACTCTGAGCTGTCCTCCCAGATACAGACACTAAACTATGGAGGCCAAGCACCTGGGGCCCCTGACATGCCTGTGTCTTTTGTCACCCCATCCTCTCCCAGAACTCCTGACTCAGAGCTCAGAATCCTCTGTGTCACATGTTTCTACTGGATTCTGAACCTACAGGCCTGGACCAATAGGATTGCCTCTGGGCTTTCCTTGGAGGATGCCCTCAGCTCAGTCCCCACACCAAATACCAAGTGCAAAGGATGGAGGGTCATGCTGACCCCAGCATAGCCTGCCTGGACGGGGGCTCCATTTTGTCCTCATCACTCAGGGCCAACCTCACTCTCTCAACACTCTTCTCCCTTTGTGGGAAACCAGGGGAGCAGTGAATGTGTGTGCACACGTGTGTATGTGTATGTGTGTGTGTGTGTGTGTGCAGGGCAAGTGCGAGTGTGTGATTGTGAGTGTGTATGTGGAGGACAAGTGTGTAAGTGTTAGCATGTGTGTAGGACAAGTATGTGTGTGCTTGTGTGGTTGTGAAAGGTGACAACCATAAAGCCATAAAGGACAAGTGTGGCTTTATGACAAGTGTGAGTATGTGTAAGCATGTGTGTGCTTGTGCATGTGAGTATGTGTGTGTACAGGACAAGTATGAATGTGTGTTAGTGTGAGCATGTGTGTGTAGAAGACCATTGTGGTGTGTGTGAAAGTGTGTGTGTTTGGCTATAAACTGTTTGATGGGCCCCTCTGTACATGACTGTGGACCCGTCACAAGCCCACCCCATGACTGGGCACCCCCTTGTGCGGGAGATAAAGAAAGGCCCATGGTGGCAGGGGACACTCAGACAGGCTTTGTGTGTCACAACCTCCTAAAACCCCAGCAAGGCAGGAGAAGGCCATACAGGGACAGCACCGGAGGGGCCTCTGCCCTGCTAGTGCTCGGTCTAGCCGCCTTCCCAACATCCTAAGGGCAGGCAGAGTGCTGATGCCCCTGATTTGCTTTATTTGGCAATTGCTATTTTCTATCTCAGCTAGGTCCCTGTGAAGACACTCGGCAGCAGATAACACGGGCACCTCCGTCCCAGGCAGGCCAGTGGATGCAGACGAGTCCCCGGTGGGCCTGATGTGGGCCTGACCGGCTGAGCGTCAGCTCTGAGTAGTGACGCAGTTGTACAACTGCCCACTTTATGGCTATATTCATTGTCTGTGGCTGCTGTGAAAAGTCACCACCAATCGGGTGGCCTAAAACAAGAAAAATTTATTTGCCTGGAGACCGAGTCTAAGATCCAGGTGTCTCAGCTCCCTCTGCAGGCTCTGGGGAGGGCTCTCCCACCTCGCCCGGCTCCTGGGCTCCAGGCCTTCCTTGGCTCACGCCCTCCTCTCTGCTCTGCCTCCCTCTCCATGTCTGCGTCTCCTCTTCTGTCCCTAGCACTTTCGTTAGGAATGGAGTGGGGGCCCACCAGGATCCTTTCGCCTTGAGTCTTTCACTTAATTATGCTGCAAAGATCCCTTTTCCAAATGAGGTCCATGGCAGGGCCTGGGTACTGGGATGTGGGCATACCTCTTGGGGAACACCATTCAGCCATGGCAATGCCTGCCTCCTAACTGTGGCCAGGACTTCTCAGGGGCAGGGGACAAGGCTGTGTCCCCTGAGAACCCACTCTTAACCCAAGCTGAAGCTCGGAGAGGAGCCCGAGGGAAGTTTTCTGTCTTGCCTTGTACCCGAGTATGCCCCACAGGCACTTTAAAGTGCAGGGCTTCTGAGGTGGCACTTGCCGGTGACATCTGGAACAATTGTTTTTCCTGGACGTGCTGTTGGGTGGACAGTAACCATGAAAGTAACAATACTGGCTGCACACAGGGGATCTCTAGGGCCAGGTGCCAAGCGAGGCACTCCCCACACATTACACCTAAAGGTCAGAAAAGGTCAGAGCTGGGAACGCAACGTCATGCTGTTCCACCTGCTTAATAGAAATCCTCGCAGCAACTCTGGGAAGAAGGTACTACCACCATCCCCGTTTCACATGGGGAAACACAGAGAGGTTAAGTAACTTGCCTAAGGACACACAGCAAACAAATATCAGAACATGGACGTGAACCCAGGTTTTTAGCTCTACAGTTGGGCCTGTAACCACCAGCCCTGATCTCTGTTTGAGGGATCACAGAGAAGTGACGTCACTTGTGAGGTCATCTAACTAGTGGGGAGCAGTGCTACCTTGGGACTGGGCCATTAGGAACCTCTTCTGTTTGCTCATTTTCTCTCCCCTGGTGGTCTTGGTGCACACACTGGGGCTGCTCTGCTTCCTCACCAGCTCAGCCTCAACTCAGTGTCTGTACCCCTCTCCAGGGAGAATCCTCGACTCCTGCCCCAGTTGGCCAGTCGCCCCATACGTGTCCCCAGGTACTTGGGCACCATCTTCCTGCTCTGTGACGCTGGACACAGAATCCCTGCCTGTGTCCCTGTCTGAGGTCCCCGGCCCTGGCACTTTTCCTCTGTCTTCCAGTAGGACAGGGGCCTCCCAGAGCCTGTCTGTGACCTGCGGGTCCTCCTCAGAGGCTCTGCAGGACAGGGTCTTTGGGTGGAGAGGGGTCCTTGCCTCAGGCAGAAGGGCCACATGCAGGGTAGCTTTCAGCAAGCAGCAATTGTCCAGCTGGGGAAGTGACCTGACAAATGGGCTCGTGTTGTAAACACACGACTCCATTCATTACTTTCCCGGGGACAGTTGTGCCGTGCTGCTCCTGACAGGGGAGAGAGGAATGCTGAAGCCCTGCTGCTCTGTCTGGGAGGTGCCTTCTACTCACAAGCCAACCTCAATGTCTGCCGAAGGCTCCGCTGGCCACCCGTGAGACACCCTCCCCTGCTGTGGCAGGGACAAGTGGCCACCAGGTGACAGCAAGGAACTCGGCTTGTCCCTTCTCAATACCTATCACCTTCCTGCTGCCCAATGGTGTAGGAGGGCATCCCTCCCACCTGGGGACTTCCCAAGGAAGGACACTCAGGAAGAACTTGGGGGTGAATGGGAGGGGGTCCCCAGAGTTAGGGCCCAGTTTGGAGCAGACAGACCTGGGCTGGTTCTGGGTTTCCTGCTTATGTCCAGGTCTGCCTGGGCATCCTCAGTCTCCTGACTTGTAAATGGGCTCAAGGGTCTCCCACCCTGGCTATTGTGTCAATAAGAACAAAGGAGATGGCCTGTGAGTAGCTTGGTCCAGGCAGGGTTGCCAGGTGTGTGACAGGATGTGGGTGAAGTTTGAGCGGAAAAGAGGTGGTGTTGTGCCTGGGGCGCTCAGCGGCAGGGCCCTGGGAAGAGCTTGTTTTCTTTCTCACTCTAAAAGCACCCACAGAATGTCCTCTTGGCCTGCAGAGCTGGACACATCTGGCCTTTCAGAGAAGATGTTTGCAGGCAGAGCCATAGCATGAGGGACTGGAGAGAGAGGCAGATCCAGCAGACCTGGCCCATGCTCACGCCCACGCCCAGCGGGCGCACCTCGAGGATATCGATGACCACGCTCTCCTCAGCCTGCCGCGAGCTGCGCACGTTCTGCAGCACCAGCGCGTAGCGCACGCCACGCGCGTCCGACTGGTACAGGTTGTAGGTGTCCACCTGGTACCACTCCTGCACTGCCACGAACACCTGGTTCTCGTCTGTGCTGATGATTTGCAGGTCCTGGGGGGACAGGGGCGGGTGCAGGGTCAGAGACAGGTGGCAGAGGGAGCAACAGGGAGCTGGCGACAGAGTTATGCTACCTCCCTGGGCCTCCATTTGCACACCTCTAAAATGGGGCTGACGCTGGGACCCTCTGTACCCAGTGTGGGAAGGTGGCTGGGGCACCTCCTCCTCCTGGTCTGTCACTGGGCATCTGTCCCCCTGACTAGCAGTGGGAGGAGGCATTCTTCCTCCACGCACCCCCAGATGGGATGGTCAGAGTGACTCGGGTGAGAGCTGGGTACCCCCATCAACAATGTCGGGGAGCCATCAGCTCCTTCACTCATTCCCCACATATTTGTTAGGCACCTATGATATGCCAGGCTCATTTTAGGCACTGGGATATTGCGGGGAATCAGACATTGTCCTTACCCTTTTGCAACGAGTGTCAGGCAGGGAGAAAGTCTTGGATCAATATACTCGAGCTTCAGGCCCCAGGTGGTGGGTATACAATCTGATACTCAAGCTGCAGTCTGGCCACCGTTGTCTGTGCCAGCCCCAAGGCAGCTCTGGCCCCAGGATCACCTTGGCTTCTTGTTTCCTTCTGTCCCCTAGCTGTGTGGGAGCCACGTGGAGTGGCATCCAAACAGGACCACTTGTAAGCCGTCATGAGCTTTTCTCCTGCAGCCTCTATGACTTTGCCTTCCATCACCTGGGAACTTGTATTGCCCTTCTGACAATATAGCTGTGAAAATACAGGAGCTGAGGACACTGCCGGCCGCCTGGCTGGGGCAGTCTGGGATGGTCTCACTCTACACTTGCTCAGCTCAGGGAAGGATCATCATTTTTCTGTGACGTAACAGACCAAGTCCCTACTCTGCCGGGTGGAGTGTGGTCGTCAGCAGGGGGTGAGTGAGCAGCTTCCCGGCAGGTTGCTCAGGGCTGGACTCCTGGGCGCTCAGGCTGGACCCTGCCTCTCACTGCCTGCCTGTCCCCTGTGCTACGCAGCCTTGAAGGGCTCCAGAAGAGGTGTGATGTTGGGAAGCACTGACCATGCACCCCTCAGAGAGGGATGGGGCCTCTGTCTGTAAACATGATCCAACACACAGAAACAACTGGAACCAAGACTCACACAGCCGAGCAAGGAACACAGGAGAGGACCAGGGCTTGGTGGGTGGGTCCCATCTGTGTGATGGGATGACAGAGTGACATGTGTGAGTGAGGTGCCTACAGCCAGCAGGCTTGTCACTGCTCTTCTCTCCTGCCTCGGCACTCTGCCCCCATTTATCGGTAATTCTGCTGCCCCACCAGGGTGGGCCTGTCTGCTGGTCCACGCCATGCAGAGACTCGGACCCTGCAGTCAGGTTGCCCTGAATGGGCAACTGACTGGGAGGTTGGGGAGAAGGGCTGACTGGCATCACCTGCATAACCCATGTTCAGGATTTACAATTATTGCATTAATTCATTCATTTTGACTACGTTTCCTCTGTGCCCGGGTAAATACACTGCGGAAGTGGTTTTGAAAATCTAGGAAACCAAGAAAAATGTATAAAGTGTCTCAAAGTTACTTTCACTGCCATCCTAAAGACCTTTTTAAATTTTCACTGGCATGCGATACGAATCAATCCCATCAGGGTGACTGAGGCGTCCATCACCCCAGGTATTTAGGAACATTCCAATTCCACTCTTAAAGCACACCCTCACTGTTGATGATAGTTACCTAGATTTTCAGTCCACCTAATTATCCCCTGTATTTCTGCACTCATCAACCATCCCCACTTTATCCCCTCTCCCTGCCCCCCTCCCCAGCCTCTGGTAACCATCCATCTACTGTCTGCTTCCAGAAGTAACAGGTTTAATATTCAGCTTCCACTTGTGAGTGAGAACATGGGAGACCTGTCTTTCTGTGCTTGGCTTTTCTCACTTCGTATAACGTTCTTCTGTTCCACCCATGTTGTTGCAAATGGCAAGATTTCCTTCTCTGTTGTGGCCGTGTAATATTCCACTGTGTCTATAAGTCACCATTTCTTTATCCATTGATGGACAAGAGGCTGATTCCATATCTTGACTACTGTGACTCGTGCTGCAATAAAGATGGGGGTACAGACGCCCAATTCCCTTATTTTGTGTATATATATGTGTATCAGTGAATAGGGCACCAACCCCATGTACTGGGAGTGGCAGGTTCAACCCCAGCCCCGGCCAAACTGCAACAAAAAATAGCTGGGCATTATGGCCGGTGCCTATGGTCCCAGCTACTCAGGAGGCTGAGGCAAGAGAACCACCTAAGCCCAAGAGCTGGAGGTTGCTGTGAGCTGTGACACCACAGCACTCTACTGAGGGCAACAAAGTGAAACTCTGTCTCTTAAAAAAAAAAATACTTGCTGATTATAGAGTTACAAATAATAGGAAGTTTTTGCTTATTGTTACTTTTTTTTCCTATTTATTTGAGATAAGAAACAGAAACTTTTTTGGCATCATTTTTAAACAAAAGACGTAAGAAACATTTACACATACGGATTCATCTCTTGGTTCTCTATTCTGTTCCAGACATCTACCTCTCTGTTTTTGTGCCAGTACCATGCTGTTTTGATCACTATGGATTTATAGTACAGTCTGAGGTCTGGTAGAGTGATTTCTCCTGCTTTGTTTTTATTTCTGAGTAATGTCTTGGCTATTTGAGTTTTTTTCTGACTCCATATAAAATGATGTATTATTTTTTCGAGATCTTTAAAGTATGACAATGGAGCTTTAATAGGGATTGCATTAAAATTGTATATTGCTTTGGGTAGTATAGACATTTTAACAATGTTGATTTTTCCAAGCCATGAGCATGGTATGTTTTTCCATTTGTTAACATCTTCAGTTAATTCTTTTCTTAGAGTTTCATAGTTCTCTTTATAGAGATCTTTCATGTCCTTTGTTAGATAAACTTCCAAATATTTCATCTTCTTTGGCACTACTGTAAATGGAATAGAGTCCTCGATTGTTTTTTCAGCTTGGCTATTGTTGGTATCTAAAGGCTACAGATTTATGGCTGTTGATTTTGTATCCTGAGACATTGCTGTATTCTTTGATCACTTCTAAGAGTTTTGTAGTAGAATGGAATCCCTGGTGTTTTCCAGATATACAATCATATCGTCTGTATATGTGATTGTATATCATTGTATGGCTGGAGAAATATGTGGAAGGAAACACCAAGGTTGCCAGTATTTGTCACCAGGTCAAACTAAGTTTGCAAAAAAACCCAAAACAAAACAAGAACAAAAAAAGGCAACTGAAATAAGATAGAAGCTCATTTCTCTCCTATGTAAAGGGAATCTGGAAGTAGACATTCCAGTGGATGTGCCACAAAGTCACCAGGACAGAGGGTCTTTCCAGGTCACCACTCCCTGTCCCAGGATTTGGCCCTTGTCCTCATGGTCTAAGATGAGTGCTGGCACTCAAGCATCATACTGACATGTGAGGCAACAGAGAGGAGGGGAAGAAAGGAGCCTTTTAATAAAGGGCTCTACGGAGTTGCACAGGGCAATTCCATTCGCAGCTCATTGGCCAGATGCTAGAACATGACCACATGTAGCTGCAAGGGAAGCTGGGAAATGCAGCCTTTCAGTGGCAAACAAGGTACCAGCTAAAGTTTGGTGTTAGGTAAACTAGACTGAAGGGGCAGACGTCTCCACGAGTTTCCCAAAGGAAACAAGGCAGGCAAGGAAAGGAGGAATAAAGAGGCAAGCGGGGGGAAATGGTATTATCCATGTATAGAAGACTGTATATTATATTGTATCATAAGATCATATATTATATTTATACTACATTGCATTATAATACATACATATTGTTCTGTTAGTTGCAGAGAGTACATTTTGAAGGAGCAATTTTGGAAAAGTTTAAAAACATTCGTAGTAGACATGACGGGGGAAATTTCTGCATAGATGTTTATATAGAATTCATGGCACGCCCTTTTGGACAGCTACAGGAGCTGCGATGTCAAAATGCTTTTGGCACTTTGAATTTGTCAGCTCACAGCGTGCTGGCCTTCAGGGCTCCCGATGAGCAGTCTGTTGATAATCTTACTATTGCTTATATGTGACAAGTCACTTCTCTCTTGTGGCTTTCAAGATTCTCTCTTTGTCTCTGTCATTTCACAGGTTGACTGCGTGTCTTGGTGTGGGTCTCCCTGTGTTTATTCTGATTGGGGTTTGTTAAGTTTTAGATACTTATATTCATATCCTTAATCAATTTGGGGAAATTTTTAGCGATCATTTATTCAAATGATCTCTCTGGCCTATCTCTCTTCTTTTCCTTCTGGAATCACCACAATGCATATGTTGATCTGCCTGACAACATCCAAAAGGTCCCTTAGACTCTATTCACTTTTATTTGATCTTTTTTTTTTTCTTTATTGTTGGGGATTCGTTAAGGGTACAATAAGCCAGGTTACACTGATTGCATTTGTTAGGTAAAGTCCCTCTTGCAATCATGTCTTGTCCCCAGAAGGTGTGGCACACACCAAGGCCCCACCCCTCTCCCTCCTTCCCTCTCTCTGCTTTTCCTCCCCCCTCCATGATCTTAATTGTCATTAATTGTCCTCATATCAAAATTGAGTACATAGGATTCATGCTTCTCCATTCTTGTGATGCTTTACTAAGAATAATGTCTTCCACTTCCATCCAGGTTAATACGAAACTTTTTTTTTCCTCTCTGTTTCCTTGACTTGATAATTTCAATTGCCTTAACTTTAAGGTCCCTGATTCTTTCTTCTGACTTTCAAATCTGCTTTTGAATCCCTCTCATGAACTTTTCAATTCTTCTTTTTGGGCTCTAGAATTTCTTTCTTTTTTTTTTTTTTGTACAGACACTGTCTCACTTTGTCACCCTCAGTAGAGTGCTATGGCATCACAGCTCACAGCAACCTCCAGCTCTTGGGCTTAGGCGATTCTCTTGCCTCAGCCTCCCGAGTAGCTGGGACTACAGGCATCTGCCACAAAGCCTGGCTATTTTTTGTTGTTGTTGCTGTTTGGCCGGGGTCAGGTTTGAACCTGCCACCCTTGGCATATGGGACCGATGCCCTTCTCACTGAGCTACAGGTGCTGCCGGGCTCTAGAATTTCTTTTCGGTTCCTTTTTATGTTTCTCATCACTTTATTACCATTTCCATTTTGTCCACATATGATTTTCTTGTTCTGTCCATGTTTCTCTTTAGTTCTTTGATCACCTTTGAGACTGCGCATTACAGTGTTCTCTAGTAGGTCTGACACCTGGTCTTTCTCAGGGAAGGTTTCTGTTGATTTTTTTTTTCTTGGAATGCATCCTACCTTCCTGTTTTCTGTGTGTGTGCCTCATAACTTCTTTTATATTAAAAACTGAACGTTTTAATCTAATGTCCAATTCTATAGTAACTCTGAGAATTCGATTGCCCCCTTTCTGCAGAGTTTGCCCTTTCCTGCTTTGATTTCTGATTGCTGTAGGTTGTCTCTGTACCCAGGGTCGCCTGACCTGTAAATTTAAGGTCTGAGGTCTTTTCTGAGCTGCACTTCCCCTTGGCCTGCCTGGTCGCTTTCTCAGTTCTCCACGTCCAGCAGAACCTCCACGGTTGACCACCTCCCTTCCCTGACCACCTTCTGAAGTTGCCTAATTACACATGTACTTGATGGAAGTTCCTTATGGTGACTACCCCCTTATTTTGAGTGTTACAGTCCTTTGGGTGGTCAACTTGCAGAGGTTCTACTCTATGTGGTTGCTTTTAAGGCACTAGTCCCTAAATGTCTGGCTCCTGCAGGGGGAACTAAAAGGGGGAAAAATAGGCTCCAGTCCATTAAATCCCCTGGAAGCCCCTTCAGGTTGTGATGATTGTGATGACAGCTGCCCATCTGGGTGTCTCCACCTCCACAATCAGATCACAGCAATCAGAAATCACAGCACAGACCCCAGTACTTGCAGGATGAGGCTCTCACTGCCCACCTGGCTCCTGCAAGCTGTGCACAGGCTGCCCCAGAAATACAGCACACGTGCCTGTCACAGCATGAGGGGTGGGGGTGGGCAGCCTTCACCAGGCCAAGAGCTATAATTTTTTTAGACACCTACAGGAGCTGTGATGTCAAAATTAACCTTGATATACCATCTAGGCCTTCACTGCAAGACTTTGAATAGACTTCAGAGTTCCAGAATAGTTGCAGGGGACAGAGTCTGCAATTGGATTGCTGTCTAGGTGGGGAGATTTCCTCCTCTGCCATATTCCCTGGTGTCACTTCCTCCTTTATTCTTACGGTTTGTGAATACTAATTTACTTTAAATACATTTCTTCCAAATACAGGAATATTTTACTTTAAGTTTGCATTTACCATTCTTATGCACGTTTTGATATAACTGATAATTATTTAGATTTTTCTTCTCTTGTGTTTATAGATTTGACCTATATTTTCCCTCTGTCAAGAAACCTTTTTAGATAAAATCATTATAAGTAAACAATTCGAGCCAAGGATACCACTAAATATAAGAAATGTTGTTTACCCTTCATAGTTTTCACAGATAGGTAAATTTAAACACCAGAATGGTATCATTTATATCCTATCACACAGAAGAAAAATAGAAAAAAAAATGATAAAACACAAACTCTGATAAAGCTGTGTTGAAACTGATCTGCTCTAACTTTGTCGGTGGGAGGGTGGGACTCTTCTAGAAAGCAACTAAGCTACACAAATATTTATATCCTTTGTCTCAAAGTTCTTCCAAGACTTTAACTAAGTTAAAAATACCTGCAGGCACAAATATATTCATTGCAGCACTGTTTATAATTATGAAAAATGGAAACAACCCAAATGTTCAAATAAGAAGAGCATGGCTTAACCAGACAAGGTACAGGCTTCTCAACTGAAAGTTCGGAGGCATTGAGGCCGGATATCACGTATCATTCTAGGTCTCAGGCGGCACGGTCCTGTGAGAGCAGGCTGCACAGGGAGTACCTGCTTGTGATTAGGCTACAGGAAAGTCACCTTGGCACATGACCAAGGGCTGCAGGGTAGGGACATAAACAGAGACAGAACAGATGAGAGAGGGAGGGTTGTGGGGGAGCCCCCTACAGCTTCAATTTCTATTGTTTTCACGATGTTGCTTAGGCAATTAAAAAAAGAAAAAGAAGGGCGGCGCCTGTGGCTCAGTGAGTAGGGCGCCGGCCCCATATGCCAAGGGTGGCAGGTTCAAACCCAGCCCCGGCCAAACTGCAACAAAAAAATAGCCGGGCCTTGTGGCGGGCGCCTGTAGTCCCAGCTGCTCGGGAGGCTGAGGCAAGAGAATCGCGTAAGCCCAAGAGTTAGAGGTTGCTATGAGCCGTGTGACGCCACGGCACTGTACCCGAGGGCGGTACAGTGAGACTCTGTCTCTCCAAAAAAAAAAAAAAAGAAAGAAAAAGAAAAAGAAAAAAAGTTGGGGATGGCTTAGGGGTGGGAAACAAGCAAGAGTTACAAATTCACCGTAAACAACAAAATCTGATTAGGAAACTCCATCAGCCAGTCCTGCAGGTTGATGAAGAGCAACCCTGGGTTGGGGTGCTCTCCTGAACTGGGTGAAGCTCTCAGCAGCACAAGCTGTGGTCCAAGAGACCCCACAGGGGTCTGGGGTCCCTGTTTCCTGGACAGCAATCCAACTCTCACATCGTCCCCAACTGCCTGTCACTGGTCCTGGGCATGGACCCTGAGCTAGGACCCTCAGAGGCATTGCAAATACCACCTGCTCTGGACCCCTCCCTGGTCTTCCCTGTAGACTGAATGACATGAAGCTGTGTCTGTCATTTCTGTTGCCCAACTATGACACTGGGACGAACCTTTTATTAGAGCTTCACGATTCTTTTCAATGACCTCCAGTGTCCATAGAAATGGGGGGAGAAGGAAGCTTGGGGGAGATGCACACTGCTGTCGGCTCCCATGACGCCTCCTACAAAGCTCACTGCCGACTTTGAGAAAACACACAGTGACAACACGTCTGCAGACAGGGAAGCCATTACTCAGAGTCGCAGACATCCTGACTTGCAGCCATAGGCTCTAGTGAGGAAACAATCTGACCTCTGGTCCAGCTATTCCCATGCCCATTACCAGAGGGGGACAGGAAGGACCAACTCCCAGCTCTGCACCTCCCTCTGCAACGCAGGAGGGTCCTGATGCCACAGTCCCTAAGGCTGAGGGAAAGCCTCTCACATGCGTCTAAAACAGTCCCTTTTCCCTGGGATGCCAACTCCCTTCGCCTGAAATGAAACCATTAGCTTTCAATCTGCTCCGCCAAGCCCGAAGTTAATATAGAAAGTTTGTTCCATTTCTTTTTTTTCTTTTCCTTTTTGTTTTTTAGTAGAAGTTTTAAGAAGGCCTCCTGGACTTTTCCTATCTCTGGTTCAGGAGAGCTCTGCTGGTGACGGCACAGAAGCTCACGTGCCAAGGACTTTACAACAATCCACAGTCCACGGGCTTGGAGGACCAGTGCAGTGCTGTCCTCTCCTCCACCCACACTGCCCCCGAAGGCTTTGCTCATGTTCAGCCCTCCACGGAACTGCTTCTCCCCTACCCTTCCCAAAGCCACTCTATTCCCTTTGGGCTTCAGATGAAATGTCCCCTCTAGGATACGTACACACTAAACCAGTCACACTCCACGCATACGCGCACACGTGTCCTCCATTACTCTCCGCCTCTCGTCCCCTTCACAGCACAATCACAGCTGGCGATTATTTCGTAGACGTTCCGTCTCCTTGATCTTCTGCTGTTCTCTATCTCAACACCCTACAGGAGCAGCACCCCCGCCCCCATCCTCAGCTGTAGCATCACCTCACAGCACAGTTTCTAGGTTATAGTCGGTGCTCAATAAATAGGTGTGCAGGCAGGGGTGGCTCAGTCTGTGTTTCTAAATTACGCATGTAGGATAGCGATGTGCAAAGCACAGCCTTGGAATGTTCCCTGGCAGGGAATGTGGCATGAGGCGGGGCTGACTCCCCCAGGCCTGGGTTTGAGACCTGCTTTTGTTTCTAACTGGCTGTGTGATCTCAAACAGGCTCCTTTAGTCTCTCTGAACTTCTATCACCCACCTCTGTCAAGTGGGAGTAACACATGAGCAGAGTCAGGAGGATGGAGCTCAAAGGCAGGGCCAGGGGCAGGGCTAGGGCAGATCTCTCTTAAGATCCCCCTTGCCCAGGCTAGGGGAAGGACATAACATTAATTAAACACCCACTGTGTGCCAGGCACCATACCAGGTAGCTGGAATGCAGAGGTGCATGAAACAGAAACAGAAATTGTCCCTACCCCTGGCAAGAGAAGGAGACAGGGGCAGAAGCAGGGGTCCCCAGCACCCTGGGCATCAGGAAGAAGGGTGGGATGAGAACAGAAAACTAAAGCCCAAACCAGCTTGGAGGGGCAGTGGTGAGCGACACTTCTCCTGAAATGATATGTGCGAGATTCTGGTGAAAGACAAACCAGGCAAAGGGCAGGGCTTGGCAGAGGCCCTAAAACAGGTGGAGGCTGGAAGGGGCTGCATTGGCTGGAATGGAGGGTGTGGGGGGAGAGCGTTCGGAGGAGTATGGCCACACTTGTCCTGGGCCCTTCTGACCCGGGGCCACCGAGCACCTCCACACCCATAGGCGTGGGATCTGGCCACAGGGCCAGGCTGCGCGGGCAGCCACTCCTACCTTTGGCAATGCATACTTCGGCAGCTTCATCAGCACAAATTCATTGCGACGATAGGAGACATAGTATTTGGTCCGATTTGCTGACGTTGCCTAACAGGAGGAAAGAAACACATTTTAAAGGGGCTTCCCTTCCTGTCAAGTCAGATTCTCATGAATGAAACCCTACCCATTGCAGTCAGCTGATGAAGATGCCCTTTAACTTTTACCTCTTCTGCTTGAACTGGACAGACTCCTATTCATCTTTCAAAGCCCCATATTAAAGGCCTTTCCTCCGGAAGTCGTCCTCCACTTCCTACAGTTAGAACTAACCACTTTCCCGTGCTCTCAGGATTCCCCTACATCCAAGTTAGGGAATACGATGGAGAAAGTTCGGTTGCCCAGACCTTTTTAAAAGGGCACTTTGATGAGCTACTGGGTGGAAGAGGAGACAGGCCAAAGATAAATTAAAGTCACAAGTCACAAAAAGTACCACCAAACCACTAGGTATCATAAGCAAAGCCAGAGATAACACTTCCTGAGCACTGCTGTGTGGCCAGGGGGCTTTGGCCTGGGCAGTTCATTTGATCCCATAAGAAACAGGGGAAACAGTGGCACAGAGCTCGAACAACTTGTCTCCTAGACAGTAGAAGAGCCAGGAGGAGAGGGGCTCCTGCTCTTCAGGGGACAAGGGAAGATGGTAGGACAGGGGAAGGAGTAGGCGCTGGCTAGAGGGAGGGGAGAGGGTGGAGGCTCCGAGGGGACAGTTGCCTGCAGCTGCCAAGTCTCACTATGTGTGTGTGGGTGTGCTGTGAGTGAGACTGCCTTTCGCGTGTGTTCTCCACGTGCGTCATGTGGACATGTGTGCGGATCATACAGGAACACGTGTGTGCACGTGTGTGTCCTGTGTGTGGGCGCATGCATTAGTGTGCACTGGCAACGTGGTGCAGTGCTTAAGAGCACAGATGCGGTCTGGGTTCAGATTCTAGCTCTGGCCCTTACATACATATAAGCCACAGGGCCTTGGCGAGTAAAATGGGATGACAGTGTCAGAGCCCATCTGATGAGTGGGGGTAGGAACTAGCATCTGGGACGTTGATTCCCCGTAGGACTCACAAGGGTGTTGCAGCGGTGACTGTTGCACACCAGCAAAATACACAGCAGGGGCCAACTGCATGCTGTTTGTGACAAAGTCTCTCTGGAAAATTCCACCTGTGAAGGGAGGGATTGTGAGGTCTGGGGGTGGCCTGGCCCTCTGTGGCTCCCACGCAAGCAGTGCTGTGATGCTGGACACACGGGGGACCTGAGAGCTCAGAGACAGAGCTCCTGCAGTGCGGGGGGCCCGCAGGCTTCCTGGAGGTGGCAGTGCTGCTGCTTAGGGGTTCAGGGGGATGCGGGGGACAGTGGCTGGGAGAAGCCTCTGCCCCATCTCAGAGCCACATCTGGTATCAGATGAGCTCCAGGGAGGGGGCAGGGCAAGACCAGGCTTGACCTACCTCCTTCCAGATATTTGTGTCTCTGCAGAGGGCACTGGGGAGCCTGAGCAGATGCTTAGCAGGTGAGGGGGTGCCCCGCTCCCCTGTCAGCAGCTGGTGTGAAGGACAAGGCCTTCTGTGGGGCACAGAGAAGGAATGAGGCCTTGGGGAACCCATGCCCTCCACGTCCATAGGCCGTGGGGGTGGGGCTCAGGCCAGTACCCTGGAGCCATCCGCCTGCGCTGCTGGCCGTGACGCACATGTGACTCTGCCTGGTGAACAGAGCTGGAGAGGCCCTCCAGGAATATCCTGAACATGAGAAAACCCTTGAACGTGTGAGCTACTCACGTCTTTTTTATGCCATCGCCTTCCCAGAATGACCAACCTGAAGCCTCTGTCCCAGCCAATGGGGCAGCAATCAACTGGTGAGAGCAAGGCTGGGACGTTTAACCCGAGCAGTGTCACCTGCGGGATCTGGCAGGGGCTATCCCCAGGAGTAAGCGCAGCTGACCCCTGCTGGAGGCCTTCCTGGTGGAAAGGGGCCGTCACACCTTTTGTACAGATTAGTAAACGGGCCCAGAGGTGGGTCCGGCTCTGATGAAATGCTCCTTCCAGATGGGGCCACTCTCCCTCTGAGCAGCTTCAGCAAAGGAGCTGGCTGAGCTGGCCAAGTGAGGGCCGCTCAGCACTTTGACTCCAGGACTTGTGGATAGGACATGGCTGTGTCCAATGCTAGGACCTCCCCAGGCCCTCAGTGGCTTTTGGAAGGGCCTAAGCACCTCTGCTAGACCAGTGTCCTGCTGAATCTTCACACAGGCAGTGGCTACCTCCTCTCTGGGCCTGCCTGTCCCAGGGCAGGGAGGGGGCTCCGGGCTTGCCTAGGGTGACCAGCTTATTGGTGGAGGGGCTGGACTCTCTGCTGACTCCCGAGCCAGTGCCCTTTCTGCCAAGGAAGACAGAACATGTGGCTGTGGGCAAAGGACAAAAGAGGAACCTGCTGTTCCCATCAGAAGGTGACTGGGGGCCTCCCACTCCAGCTCAAGAACAGGAGAGAAGAGGCAGGTCCCCGCTTCACATCTGGGGGCCACTGGCCTCAGAAGGGGAACTGCCCAGTTAGGAGCAGAGAAAGCTGGAGGGTCAACGGGTAAGGCAATTAGTTTTACTGAGCCTCAGTTTCATCTTCAGTAAAATGGGGCTGATACAAATACATGAAAGCCCATGATACGGCCATTTGTTTATGGGCATCTGTTACAGAGAAGGGGCTTGAGAGACACGCTGTCACAGAGGCCGGGAGGATGGACGAGGTGACCATGGAGTATCTCCCCTCTAAGATAGATACAGCAGGGCTACCCAGCACCAATATCTGTTCCCAGAGACAGAAACTCCCTTTAGGACGGAGGCACAATGGGTCTCAGAATCACAGAGGCCACAGGTCCTTGCTGCCACAGAGCAGCAGTCCCTGGACCCCCAGCCCTGCCCCTGCTGGGCAGTTTCACAGGCCCTGACACTCAGACTCACTTCCCATGCATTAGTGGGGAGGCAGGGCTGGGAGGGCGAGGCTTCCGCAGCTCAGCCCAGGCTTCTGGGTCTGCTGAGGACCAGGGCGGAAGGATGCCCAGGGTGGAAGAGCTTTTCCTTGCAGTTGTTGAGAAAGATAAAAACCAGGACATGACCAGACAGACCCAGTGGCCCCCATGGCCATGCCACAGGCTGAGCATTGAGCCTGATGTTGTTAGAGTTGTTCCCTCTCACTGAACGGAGGGGTGACCCCATCTCCTCAGCCCGGGGTGTGCTCCTGGGGTCTCAGCCTGGAGGATCTGACAGGCCAGACCATCTAATGTCTAGAAACCATTCTGCATGGCACATGGTCCCCGGCGGAGCCAACAGTCTTTGCTCTGATGCTCAGTGGGTACTTGGAACAGGTAGGGAGTGCAGACCTGAACAAGCCCCAGACTGCCTGCATCGGGTGCAGGGCCAACAGGAGTCAACAATGAAGAATCACACACAGGGCCTGGGCTGTGACAGGGAAGGCACCGGGCTGGGGATGCTCCGAGGAGGCAGCCTGTGGGCCTGAGGTGGAGGCAGAGGTCAGGCAAGACTTCCTGGAGGAGGTGGTGGGTGATTGTATTTTAGAAAAGGAGCAGGAATTAGGCAGTGGGGGGTAGGGAGTACAGGCATCCGGGTGCAGGAAACACAGGCAGATGCAGAGGGGCTGGACACGGGCAGGGCCACAGGTCAGGGCTGGGAGCTGGTAAGAGCCTCAGTCTGGCCAGCTTAATGGGGGCTGGGATGCCCACTGCCTGGTCCAGCCTTTAACTGGGCACATGCCAAGTATGGAGAGAGGAGCGGGTAAGGAAGTTGGGGACCACTGAGGGCCTTTGGGGAGGCAGCGCCCAGCAGCCACTCTCGAGGGGCTTTCTCAGTGGGGAATTTGGATTTATCTCACAGGTCCCAGAAGACAGAGCAGGGACCCGCCGATGGGAGCCAGAGGAAGCAATCTGGGGGCCAGAAGGAGCTAATGCCTTGAGCACTCCAGGAAAGGGCCAGGCTGTCTTGGGAGGGGGGTGAACCCTCCTCCACAGAGGTAATCAAGAAATTGGCTCAGACCACGTGGGTGCTGGGGGCAGTTCCACTAAATGGACTCAGGTTTGGGTCCCCTGCGGTGGGGAAGGTGCTGGCAGAGGGGAGGTGGAGCTGGCAGCAGCCCTGAGCCGCAGCGCTGGTGAGTGGGGGCTGTGGGGATACCTCCTGCCAACGCACACTTGAAAGTAAAATAGCAATTCTACCGCTTCCCTTCTGAGAGACTCCATTTCCCCCGAGTGCTGAGACACCATGTCACCCCTTGCCAATTTCCAGAAGCCCCAGAAGCAATCTCACCTTAAAGAAGATGTAATCGTCCTGCACGGTCAGAGAGCCGTGGTCAATGGGGTCTGCAAAGGGGGCCATCAGCGCCTTCTCAGAGCAGTTGTGGATCTGGCAGGTGATGTACCGAAAGCCTGCAGGATAGAAGCCCAGCCCCTTCAAGCTGCAGCCGCAGAGCGGCTCGGACACAGCCTCAGACAAGGCACTCCAACACCTCCGCTGGGCTTTGTGGATCTGGATTTTAAAGGGCTGACCCTGTGACAAAATCCGCTGCTGAGCGGGGCCGCCCTGGGCCAGGTGCACTCTGAGATGAGTCCTCTGACCTCAGGCAGGGGTTGGTGACCACCATCAGAGGGAGGGTCAGTGCGGGCAGCTCAGAGTGCCCTCACATGGCCGGCTCCTACACGCTCCTGGAGTTCCTGATCAGGGTCAGAGATGGGTGGGGACTCACATGGTCCTTCCCCCTCTAACTTTAAGCAAATGCTTCTGCCCTTTCCCTAGATATTTACAGCTGAGCAAAATCAAATGCGGGTTTTGCCTGCTGGCTGCTGTGTTTACAGTAAGTGCTTCTGTTTCCCCAGCTTTTTGGGTGCTCTGACTCATTGACAGGGTGGGGCTGGAGCTCCGGTGCCTTAAGGAAGCTCTTCTTTCCAGTTTAATCACAGGGACCAAAGCCTAGGAGACCAAAGGAAGGACACTGAGCCCACAGCACCTTTTGGTGGCCTGGCAATGTGAAGAGTGGTTAGAGGCAGGGGCTTAGGGGCCAGGAGCACGTGCACTCTGATTCTGACTCTGCAGTTTACAGTGGGGCGGGCTCAGCTTCTGGTTCCTCCACCTCACAATGGGATATACCTACCCTCAGGATGTCAGGAGGAGCCTGCCAGACAGTGGCACCCAACAGGCATGACGTTGGTCATGACCATGCCACTTCCAAGTCCCTCCCGTACCATGCCCATGTTCTAGTTAAGTGGCTGGTCACCCCCATGCTCAAAGCCTTTATTTCCCATAGTGGACCTGCCTGGCTGAAGACCTGGTGGAGAGCCTCGCCCAGGGCCAGACTGAGCCAGCACCCACAGACTCACCCACTCACACATCCAGGCTGCACTCACTCACCCCACCGTGGTCAGGCGCTCACTCTTCCAGGCCCAGTGCTGACAAGATGTACGAAAGTTGTGTGCTGGGTACAAAGTCCTGACCTATATCCTGGGTCTATTTCTGTGGGGCCCGATGAAGCTGCCTGGATGGAGTTACTGGGATGAACAATTGGCACCAGGGGCCTGTGCCAGCTGCTGCTCTGGAGAGGGGCAGACTGGCCACAGTCACTTGGTGGAGGGAGGGTAGGAGGGTCTTTGAGTCTCTGGCACGTGTTATTTTGTGACATTTTGCACCATGGGTCTACAGGAGGTGGTGGCTCTTGCACCTGGCTCAGAGCTTATTCATTTGTTTAGCAGCCCTGCTGGGGACACAGAGGTGAATCCATAGCCCCACCCAATGCTCCAAGGGCTCCAGGTCCCAGGGACCATGCTGAGCTGAGATGGGGGAGCCCAGAGCAGGGCCTGGTAGGTGGGCGGGAACAATGGGAAGGAACCCAGGAAGGGAAGGTGGGGGTGGAGAGCATTCCCAGCAGGGGCGAGGGGAGCTGTGAGCTCAACTAGGGAATGGCCTGAGTGGGCCAGGCTGACCAGAGGGGAGAGGTGGAGGGACCCCAGGCCCTGAGTGCTGGGCCACCATGCTTGACCAGACTTTATGCCCATGGGACTCCTGAGCTGGGGAGGCCAGGGAAGGGGGTTTCCAGTTTTAGAGGAGGCCCCACTCCTTGGCAAGTCAGTCCTGGGGCCCCTCACGCAGGGGTTGCAGCCGCTGGGAAGAGGCCCTTCCTCTCTTGGGGCAGCTACGGGAACTGCTGGGAGGAAGCGGACGTCCCTTATTCAGGGTTGGGACCTATTCATCGTGCTGGTGGGAGGCCGAGGTATCACTAGAGACTGGGGGTTGCTCTCACACTGCTTGTGAGGCCCAGGGATTCTGAATTTGGTGAAGTCTCCGGAGGTGTGTGGGGAGGATGGGGGCATACCCAGGTATGCCTGTGACCCCAGACAAACCTGGACCCTCTCTGTGACCCCAGACAAACCTGGACCCTCTCTGAGCTTTGTTCTCCTGGTTATCAAAATGGAAACTATAAGACCAGCAGCCCCACCTACCAGCAGCCCCACCTACCAGCAGCATGGCAGGGCCCAGTAAAGAAAGAGCCGAGGTTTAGACATGGTGAGTGGCTGTCACCCTCCAGCAGGTTCTGTCCCCTCCCGGGACGGCCCCATGCTGAATGACGTGAGTTCACTCATTTACTACCATTATCCCATTTTTTAGCTGAGCAGACTGAGGTAGGTTGCCCAGGATCCCACAGTAGGCCAGTGGCTGGACACAGATACCAGCACTTCTCTGCTAATAAGACTGGACCCTGCCTGTCACAGGTCTGGCCCTCACAGAGGACATTCTGTGCAGGAGACGCCTCCCACTTATCACTGCACCTTCCATCCTCCCAGCACAGGCCCTGGGCTCTATGTGACACCAGCTGGCTGGGTCAGTGTGCCCAGGCCCCTGTCCCTCCCATGCCCCTCTATGTGCCCAGCAAGCCAGGGTGGGGGCGGGGTGAGTGGGAAGCCCTCAGGGGTGGGCGGGACCAGGACAAATTGACCTCTTAATAGGTTTTTCCCCTGGAGCAGAGCCCTTGACTTCAATATCCCCGGCTGGAAAATAAGCACATTTAAAATTATGCTACATCCTAATACAGTGAGGTCAGCTTCACAGCGCAAGCTGCGAGGACGCACGATTGAACATAGCACTGCCAAGCCATGCTGGAAACAAGGGGACTCAGGGACACCTGGTGCCCACACCCTGCTAGGCTCACCTCCTCCAACGTCCTGGGCCTCCATGTGGACCAAGTCAGGGTCGGTGTCCACTCCAGACACAGCCCTGGAAGAGAAGACCGAGGTTGATGCTGGGAATAGAGCTGCTCTACCCATGGCAGCTCCTGCACCCCCGGGGGCCACATGGCCACTTTTGCTCTGTGGGTCCTGGGGACACCGTCTCCCCATGAGCCTCTGCTCCTGGGGCAGACGGAGCCTCTGCTTCTCCCTTATGGTGAAGCTGGCGTCCTTCCAGTCACGATACTGTTTATGAAAGACTTTCTCCTTCACAGCTTTTGTTTGTTTTTGATCATCAAAAGCATCTCAGGAGGCAGACAGGCCTGGAGCTGCCACCCTAGTTCTGTAAATAAAGAAACTGAGACTCAGAGGTACAAACTGATACACAGTCCCACAGCTCTAAGTGGCTGACCAGGATGTGAGCCAGGACCTGTCTCCGGACCCCTGCTCTGCCTCTTAGCCCACTGCTCAGTGGTCTCCCCGCATTGAGCAGCTCCGTGCTACCCCCAGGGACTCGCTCCAGTCCTCCTGGGGGTGAAGGCTCTTGGGAGAGGAGCACACCTCCTCCCAGAGCACTGGACAGTGTGTCCCCTCCCCAGGTTGGCCTGTACATTTCGAGGCAGGTGCCCTCCTGTGCATTCACAGGCCAGGAAGGTTCTGTGACTTGCTGGGGTGACAAAGCCCTGGTGGCCCAGGGCTGAGACATGGTCCCTCAGACCCTGCACACTGCCCTGTTCACAGGCAAGGATTTCTCCCCATGGAGGAGTCCAGTAGGCCTGTGTGCTCGCAGACTCTGCCTCTAAGCAGGTGTACTCCCAGGGTAGAGAAGTGGGGATAGAGGCCGGGGTAGTTCTGCCAACTGGCTGAGCTCCACAGATGTCTCCAAGAGCCAAGTGGCCCGTGGGGACAGAGAGAAAGGAGGCACAGTGGCTGCTTCAGAGGCTCTTGGGTCAGGATGGGGGCTGAGTTCCCTCTCACCGCCTGCCTCCTCTCCCCCTTGGCCTTGGCGCTGTCCTGCTGGGCGGAGCCATTTAGGGGTCCGGAAGCTTGAGTCCTTGGGGGCAGGGCCAATTCCTAAGAATCTCTACTTCACACAGAACATCCCCTGAACCCATGCAAGTGCAAGAGTGACGTTCGGTGGCAAGAACTCAGGTGCAGGAAACATCTGAGGCACTCTAGTTGCCTGGCCTAACTTAGTGCAGAATAAGCCCAGGTGGTTTGGTTCCACCCATTTTGCAGATGAGGAAACCAAAGCTCAGAGGGGTGAAAATACATATCTAAGGGTACACAGCTAATTGACCAAAGACCTACAACCCAGGTCCTACAGTTCCCAAACTAACAATCTTTCATCACACAGGTTGCTTCCTGGCTGTGCAGTGTGGTACACAAAAATAGTGCAGTGAAGGGATAGTGGATGGGGAGGCCTGCATCCTGGGGCCCTGCCCGCTGTCCAGGTCTCAGTGGAGTCCACACTGCCATGCCCGCTTTGTCCTAGGCTCTCCCCTCCGTTCTCACAGGCTACCAACCTGCATGGGGCTGGCTGGAGGTGGAAACCTCTCTTGGACATTCTCCTCTGGCTGTTCCAGTAATTACACTGGAACCCATTCTGCCTTGGATTTTTGTGGCACCTCTCCTGCCAGCACTCAAGAGCCAGTAATGACAAGGCAAAGGCCACCGTTCAGGGTTAATGCGTCTAAAAGCCTCGCTGGCGAGGGTGAGCCACCCACTCCACCCAGTCCCTCTGGGAGCGTAACTGCCCATGAGGGGGCTCCATTGGATGTGCTGGATGCCACCTCCACTAGGCCATGTGCCTGTCCACCTGCTGTGTGCATGATACAAACCTGCAGAGTGCTCACTGTGCATTGGGGGTGAGGGCGCAGAGATGAACAAGGTATAGCCTCTGCCCTCTAGGAGCGCACAGGCTAGTGGGGAGGCTACATGACACCTAACAACCTGTCCACCACCTGCCCCATCTATCCATCCATATGTTCATCTATCCACACAGCCATCCGTCTATCCCTGGACACACCAATCCATGCATTTATGCATGCACACATCCATCCATGCATGTATCCATCCATGACCCTGGAATCCATCTGTCTATCCATGAATCCATCCATTCATCCACGGATGCCTGCATGACTAATCCATTCCTCCGTGCATTCATCTACCCATCCATCATCCATCATCCATCCATGCATCTATCCACCCATCCAGCTATCCATCCATCCATCTACCCATCTGTCCACTAAACCACCCAGCTATCCATCCATCCATCCATCCATCCATCCACCATCCATCCATCCATCATCCATCATCCATCCACGCATTTATCCACCCATCCAGCTATCCATCCATCCATCTACCCATCTGTCCACTTAACCACCCAGCTATCCATCCATCGATCCATCCATCCACACATCTATCCACCCATCCACCCACTCACCTACATGTCCATCTATCCATCCATCCACCAATCCATTCATCCATTTATCCATCCACCCACCTACCCATCTATCTACCCATCCACCTATCCACCCATCCAGCTATCCATCCATCCATCTACCCATCTGTCCACTTAACCACCCAGCTATCCATCATCCATCCATCCATCCATCCATCCATCCATCCATCCACACATCTATCCACCCATCCAGCTATCCATCCATCCACCTACCCATCTGTCCACTTAACCACCCAGCTATCCATCCATCCATCCATCCATCCATCCACACATCTATCCACCCATCCACCCACTCACCTACATGTCCATCTATCCATCCATCCACCAATCCATCCATCCATTTATCCATCCACCCACCTACCCATCTATCTACCCATCCATCCATCCATCCATCCATCCATCCATCCATCCATCTACCCATCTGTCTACTTAACCACCCAGCTATCCATCCATCCACCATCCACCTATGCACCATTCACCCATCCACCCATGTATGCACGTATCCATCCATATGTCCATTTACTGATCACCTACTACTTACTCTAGGACTGAGCTAGATATATAGAGAGCACTTGGCAGTCCCTGCCCTCCCTAGTCTCACAGTCTATAAGAAGGTCCGCAAACATTTGTCCCAGGCCTAAACTCTTTAGAACCCAGGTTGCTGAGAAGCCATGTGGGCTGGTCATGTCAGGGCTCAGGAGGCAGGATCTGTTATTGAACAGCCCCTCACCTCACAGGCAGGGGATAAGGTAGGGACAGGAGGTGGTCCTCTCGCATCCTTGCAGTGTAAGATTGGCTCTTCCTTCATGCGTGGGTGGGAACCAGTTCTTGGGG
This sequence comes from Nycticebus coucang, assembly GCF_027406575.1. NCBI lineage: Eukaryota > Metazoa > Chordata > Mammalia > Primates > Lorisidae > Nycticebus > Nycticebus coucang. The sequence continues at coordinate 86,394,737 of NC_069796.1, forward strand.
AGGTTAGAGTCTTATTGACTATGGCATGTGTGCATAGCACATAAAGTACAAGCACACATTATGTGCTTTTGGATGAATGAATGAGGTGTAAAAAGAAGGGCAGGAAGGTGAAAAGAAGAGTCGTTCTGCACGTTGAACTTCAGATTCCTTATTTCCATCATGGGACTGTGGGGTGGAATGGAGACTCCATTTCATAGATAAAAACAGTGAGGCTGCGAAAGCTGAAGGCATTTGTCTTTTATGCCACTGAAACCGGGGGTCTTCCTTCCTCCCTCCCTTCCTTTCTTCCTGGCGTTTGTTCCTGAGCAGGGGGAGGAAGAGAAGTGGGGAGCAGACTTGGGAGATCTAGAGTTTCCATCAGTCTGCCTGAGTGACCAAGTGGTCATTGGACACTCATGTCTGGATGTAGGTGGCATTTAACGCCATCCCCTTGGAAAGGTTCACCTAGGGACAGGTGGGCGTGCTCTTGAGGTACATGAAGTAGTCTTCTGGCTGGGATACTCAGGGTAGCTCTCTAAGCATCCCTCCTACTGTGGCCTGGGCTGTCTCCAGAACTGTGTTCACTCACTTCCTGGAAGACGGATGAAGGGCACTGACCATCCTGCCTCTTTCATCCCTATGTCCTCAAGGCCAAGTGGATATAGGCCACCTGGCAAGTGATGGTGGAGGACTGCCCCATTGTGCTAGGGACCTGAATGGCACTTATGACAACTCCTATCAGCTTTGAGCCCCACAGTTTACAAAGTACCTTCAAAGACATGAGTCCAACTCAGCTAACGTGTGTGTCCAGCCAGGTGGCCCAGAGCATGCGTGACAAACCAGCTGAGTGTCCTACCTTCAGAGTGTACAGTCCGAGGCTGCATGGGGACACTAGGAGGGGCCTGGTTTGAGAGAGGGCCTCCAATCTGGGCTTGGACTGGCCGAGCTCCCTTTCTAGCTCTGTCATCCCTGTGCCATGGGGGTTGTGAGCCGTCACAATACCTCCCTGAGTCCAGGGTCCATGCCTGCAGGATGGTGTGATACACCTGTCTCAGCAGGTTTCTGCAAGGCTCTAAGCCTCTGGTGTCCTGTACACAGGCCTGAGAAGAACAGATGTGTGCTAGGGTCATAGCTCCATGGGTTGGTCTACCAGGGAGGGTAGGGACGAGTCCAGCCTTCATCTGGCATGGGGCCTGGCATCCAGAAGGGGAGTGTATATTTTTGGAATGAAAGGAAACTTGGCTGGGATCACAGCCAGGGTTTCCCAAACCAAGCACAACCTCCCAGATTTTATTGCACCCATGTGTCTATCTGATGCTTTCCTTTCCTTACACTGAAAACTTCCATCTGCTTTAGGCTCTTCCTAACAGGACTACCCAGAAGTCATGGCTCTGATAAGCTGGCCATGTTCCTTACCATATTCTTTCCAGCCAATGTAACTACTAAAGATGACTTACCCAGATCTTCTCAGGACTCTGCCTAAGAGCAAACGGAGCCTGAGGATGAGGAAGTTGCATCTTGGGTCACCAGTTACTGAGTGCCCAGGGCAGATGCCTCCTCGTAGCCCAAGCGCAGGCCTCCGAGATGTCCCAGGCAGAGTGCCTGGCCCCATGGCCCTACCCCCTTGACAGTCTCAACATCTTTCCCCACCTGCTTGGCCCAGAGTCCCCATTTGCTTCACCTCTTACAGGTACTTGGTTCACTGAGGTGGCCCCCTATGAAGCCAGAGGGACAGGGGAGTTCCATAAGAATTCCATAAGAGGATCTGAGCCACGCAGGCACCCGTGGATATACAGTGTGGTGGGAGCCAACTTCCCAAAGTCCATTTAGATTTCAAACCCTGGAGTGCCAGCATCAATCACTCTGGCTTTAGGTAAAGAGCTCTCAACTGCAGGTGGAGTGTTGATTTAGGCTTCTGTGAATAGACCATTGATAAGCTCCCTGGAAGGGAGGTCTCCTGCTTGACACTTCTCTCTTCTGAATAAAGACCGACATTGTTCCCTTTACCAGGAGGCCCTCAGCCAGGCAGATGGAATTTCAGCCTGATAATCCATCATCCCTAAAGTGGGCTACTGACACCTGGCCTGTCCCCCAGCTCACGCCCTCATTCACACTCACTCTTTCATCACTCACTTGTTCATTCACCCACTGATTTACACACTTGCTCATTCATTACCCACTCATCCACCCACCCACTCACTCATGCATCACTCACTCACTCTCCCACCTTTCACCCCATAAAGGTAATACCTCGGTCTCCTGCTCTGACCACTTTCAAGGGCCGTCTCCCCATGTGCCTGCCAGGCTGTGGGTGAGCACAGGTGCACAGGAGGCCTATGCTTCGTGCCTGTCCCAGGGAGCTCGGGAAGACCACATGAGGCTGCATTTATTACCTCCCGGCTGAGCCCAGTTCCCTGTAGGAAATGGCTCCTGAGACAGGAAGGTCTTCCTGTTGGCTGAGATCTCCAAAGGTAGTCTCACGCTGGGAACTGTGCTTGGATAGCAGGCAAGCAGCCCTGGAGGAAGGGCAGAGCTCTAGGATGAGGGATTGATGGGAACCCCAATTATGCAGAGGGCAGCTCTGGTGGGAACAGCTCTGACTGTGGTGGGAAGACCACTCCTTTTCCTGACAGAGGCCCTGGCCCTCCCAAGTGACCCCTGGGGCAGGCACGGGGCTGCTGGGAGAGGGAGGAGGAGGCTTTTCTGTGGGTGAGCATGAGGCCGAGTGGGGAAATGGACACGGGAGCCCCAGGTGAAGGGCAGGCAGCCAGACCACAGGGCAAAGTGGTCCATGGTAAGCCTGCCGGGCACAGTCAGACGAGGATCACTGCACAGGGCTGCTGCTTAGAGGCAGGGTGACTTAGAACAAGTGCTCTGTCCCTCCGAGCCTCTGTTTCCCCCTCTGTAATGTGAGGGGAAGACAATCATGGGCTGCTGTGGGGATTCCGATGCATTTAAACTCTCCACCCACGGCCTGGTGGCTGGTTAGCATTCAAAATGTGGCAGCCGTGGGGTGGCTGCTGTTACAATTTTGTTCTGGGCCATGGAGAGACTAAGGGGAGGGTGAGGGCAAGTGCACGTGTGGGCCCAGTAGGCAGCAAGCAGCAAAGAGCAGCTCAAGCTGCCCCTGCCCACCCTGGTAAGCCCACTGTCAAGAGCGTGCTTGTACAACTTCGCAAATGAGTCCTAGCTTCAGACAGAACACGGGGCTTTGGCAATTCCCACTGTCAGTTCAAGGACAAAGAGCTCTTTGGAAATGCTGTCAAAACAGCACTATTCACTGCTTACAACAGGGGAGCCCCATCACCGCGGCTGTCACCACATTCCAGGAGAGATCCGGGGGGCCCTGGTGGCCAAGCGTCTGGTACGATTATCTCTTACACATAACAACTCTGAGCAATTTGAGAAACTTGGGGGAAGAAATAATTTGATTTGTCTGAGATAATAACATATTTGAATTATGGCCAATTGCCCTTTTAGCATCTGTGGGCCGCTTTCTCTCTCTGCCTGGAGGGGCCTCTGTGAGCCCGGCCAGGGCTGGGCCACTGAACTCCGCCAATTCCTCAGACGGACATGGCTCCCAAATCTCACCTCCTTGCCCTGCTCGCCACCTCTGGTGAGCCCTTGGGGGCCGGAGCATCCCCTCACTAGGAGCTCTGGCTCCTGGCAGCTGACTGCAGTGACAAGGCCAGTGATTGATGGCAGCACTCTGGTTTCTGAGGAAGGAGCTGGACCCTTCGTGGGCACCCCATGAAGACACGGCCATCAGGTTTCCCCATGAGCAAAAGCACATGTGTCAGAGCCACGGTTCCAGAGGAGACACAAAGATTTCCTTCAGCCTGTAGGTGTCACAGGAGCTAGTCCCCGGCTGGGCTTGGCTTGAAGTTGGATGTGAAGTGGGGGAGGGAGGGAGCCCTGTCAGCAGTCTTCCCTGCTGGAGAGACAGGGCTGTGGCTGGTGTGCAAGGCCCGTGCAATAGCTTTTTACACAAATGAGATAAGAAAGGAAAAGAGCAGGGCTGGGTGTGTATGTGTGAATGTGTAAGACAGAGGTCGTGGGGAGAACTCCCAGATAACTGCATACATCTCAGAAAGCAGGTTAGCCAGGACAGTGCACGTGGTGGCCACCGTGGGACGTGAGCAAACGTGGGCTCCGAGCCTGCTGCTGCCTGGGACCTCAGCAAGTGCTGGTCCTCCACCATCCTCAACTACGCCTCCAACAAATACTGCTCAGGGAAAGCAGAGTCTCCTCACTGGTGCACATGAGACAGAGGCCACTCCAAAGGAAGAACTGTCACTGGTGGCTCTGAATGCAGGTTGGCCTTTGCCTGGGGTAGAGACTCCCTGTACCTATACCCTGTCCCGTAGGCTGGGCGGGGAGCACATCTGGGGTGCCCCAGCAGGGTGACAGGCTGGGCAGTGGGAGGAGCCCAGGCATCATCAAGGTGGGGAGGGGGTGAAGAGGTTGTACCAAAGGGCAGAACCACCCCTAGGGGCGGCTTTTCAGGGGCTGGGCCAGGACCTGGGTAGGAGGAGGGAAGTGTGTTGTGCCAGGCTTTTGCATATCAGCACCTCTTTCAACTGAGGAGGACCCAGCTGTGTGCAAAGGTTACAAAGGTGGCCCAAGGGACACTAATCCCTGGAGCAGGAAGAACAGCTCTGGAGGTCCCCTGGATGCAGAGGGTAAAGGGGTTGGGAGAAATGCAGGATGTGGTGGGACCCGCGAGCTGGGGGGTGGCTTGGAAGAGAAAACGGGCTGCTGGCCCGTGGGGGCTGACCATGCCCTTGGGCTCTCGCAGTCCCCGTGGGGAGTGCTCTCACCAGAACACATGGTCTTTGGTCACTCGCTCCTGCAGAAGTGTCCACTTCTTCCCCAGGTCTGATGACATGTATAGCTTTAGGACAGAAGAAAGAGAAACAGAGGTTTGGTCATGCCTTTAGGAACAGTCATTGCCTAGAGAGTGACCTCCCCGCTATGCTAAATTCCCCAGGCGGTGGGCCAGTCTCATCCAACAGAAACATAGGGCCTGTGACCATGCTGTGGGTACAGACCAACCCATAAGAGTCTGAAGATCCGTGGGGAGGAGCCACTCCCACCCCCAGGCCAGCTGGTTCTTCAGGGGTCCTCCCAGAAGAAGCGTCTGAGCCTTGATGTATGGCAGAGGCATTACAATACCTGTGTGTATGGGGGTGTCTAGGAGAAGCGGGAGGGTGTGTACAGAGGGCTGTGGTCAGACAGTACCTGTGCGTATGGCGGTGTCTAGGAGAAAATGGGGGAGGGAGTGGTGTGTACAGAGGGCTGTGGTCAGGAGGGCATCTCAGAGACCCCAGCTGCCATGGGGTAAGGCAGAGAGCCCCGAGGAGGCCAGGACTGCACTCAGCCAGGGACAGCAGCTCCGTGAAGAAAGGACAGGACTCAGGGGCAGGCCTGCCTGGGCAGCTGGGCAGATCCTGAGAGGGTGAGTGGGCCTGATGGTCTATGCCCCAGAATTGGGAGGATGGGACAGGGCCAGGGGTCCTTGGGTTCACACGTAGGGCTCTAGCCTGGGGGTCCCAGGTAGAGACAAGACCTTGATCAAGAGAGTGAGTTTGGGGAATACCACAGGGGGAGACCTAACACTGCCCCCCTCCCCATAATGGCCTGTTGGACAGGGCCTTACCCTCCTCAATGAAACGGTCCATGGGGACCTGAGATGAGGGCGAGTGGTGGGAGGGGCATCTCTGTGACGCCCTCCCCTGTGCCATACCCAGGCCTAATGAGAACCTGGGGATGGAGTGCAGGGAACCCTACTCCAAAATAGGGAAACTGAGCAAACTGCAGAAGCGTGAAGCCCACTCTTTCCTCCCCCCGCCCTCCCCCCTGAAGCAGGCCTAGGTCTAGGAGGGCATCCTATGACCTCCCCCCTCCTTTCTCCTGGAAGACCCTCATGTGGCAGCTGTCCTTTCCCACACCTGGAGGGAGGGACTGCCACTCGGGGAGGCCCAGGGAAACCTGAGCCAAGCGCCTCTCTAAGCCACCCCCTAGTACATTCCCATCAGGTCATACACCCTCGTTCTCCCATCGCACTTCCACGTGACGGTCCCCGCTTCATCAAACCTAATCAGAAAAATACAGGCGTCCTCTTTGGGTCTTCATTTCTGAAGACTCTGGATCATATGCAACTTTTATCACATTAATTTTTTTGCTTTTGTCTTGTTGCTCTGTGTTTTGTTGTGGGGGGGGAGGTCTGCCACGAACCTTGCAGTGGGTGGGGAAAGACCAGAGCAGGTGCAGCTCTGCTTGTGCTGTCCAGAACACTGACTCCATGGCAGCTGCCACCCCGGGGGCCAAGGGCAGGGTGGACTCTAAGTGTCATCTGGTCCAGGAGAGCCAAGCCAGACAAGTCCGAGGGTCCTGAGCAAGGGCCATGCTACTCCCTTCCCTCTCCACGTAGGGGTGGTATCTGCTGCCCATGGCCACTTCTGGAGTGGGCCTCCCTTCCCTGCTGCTCCTTTGTCCTTTCCAATGCCTTTGTAACTAACTTCCTCTGAATGAAATATCAGTGTGGGTTCCTGATTTCCTGATGGATGGCGACTGCTGCCTGGCGTCTGGCTGACATCTGAGGGCTGTGGAGCATCTGCAGCTAGAGGAAGGCAGAGGCCATTTCAGGTGGAGGGAATAACCAAGCATAGCCCCTACGCAGGAGGTGCTGAGAGTGCCCAGCACACAAAGGGTCTGGGTGCAGGGTGCTGGGCCTCAGACAGTATCAGGGCATGTGTCACGAGCAGGCTGGACGCTGGAGGATGGGGCAGAGCTCTGGCCTCCTTTTTCAGGGTGGGAGTCAGGGAAGAGCTGTAAGCAGGTGGCGAAGGCTCCTCTCGCTGGGAAGGACCTCTGTCTGCTGTGGTGTAGGGCCCTGCTGGGTGAGGCAGTCTGGCCTCCCCTCTCTCTACAGAGTGACCAGGCCCGTCTCTCAAATAGCGAGGCCAGGAAACCAGGGGCCCTGGAGCCTGCTGGACCTGGGCTCCCATCCCAGCACCCGGGCCAGCCTTAGTTTCTCTAAGCTGTAAAATGGGGTGACAGTCTTCACTCAGAAAGTCAGGAGGATTCAACTGGGTCCCCTGTGTCAGTAGCCTAGCACCTACCTGCCATGGCAACTCCACAACCCACCTCTTCCTCCTCTGTCTTGGGAACAGGGGACATCTCTGTTGCCACCTTTCCCCTTCCTTTTCATTTCCCTTCTACTCAGAGTTTTCATTTGCATCTCAGTAAGTTTCAGTGACTCTATGACTGATGTCCGGATTCAATTTGGCTTGAATTTGTGTAATTTCATAGGGTACTTTACCAGTTTCCCCTCTTGGAAGGGGGTGTTACTGACACAATAAAGCCTCCATTGCACTCCCAAGAACAGGTGGGTGTGGGCTTTAGTGAATTCTTTGGATCCACAAACGACCCACAAATAAATCCCACTTACATGCATGGAACTCTGTTTTATTACCGAGACAGCACCAGCCAGGGCTCTGCTGGTGCCTTTGGCAGTGGGTGTGGCTGACCCAGCGAGGGGGGAAGGGTGGCTGCAGGGAGGAGGATACGGGGTCTGCCAGGCATGGTCTCTGCCTCCATGTCACAACCACCCCTGTCATTTCCTTCTTTCAGTTTCCTCAGCTATATAACGACGTCCCCAGCTGTAACCTTTTAAAAGGGAGTGATCTTGGGGCCCCAGCAGGCCTGGCTCCTATTAGCGTTCACTGGCCTCCCATGTGTTCCAAAGCTGTTCTAAGTCTATTTCTCCACTTCTCAAAACAAGCGTCTGGATTCCTGCCATGATGCAATACTGCAGGATCCTCCAGGCTCTGTCGGGCAGTGGTCACCCTTGTGTCATTATCACTCCTGAGAAAGTGGCCGTAATAGCAGGATCCATGCTGGGCACAGGCTCATGCCAAGCCCTTCACCTCTCAGCTCGCCCTCTCCATGTCTCTAGGAAGTGGACAGTTGTTAAAATCTATTTTGTAGAAAGAGGGTGGCCGCTAACAGCAGTTGAGTGATTTGCCCAGGGCTGCCCCTGTCCAAACCTGGACTTCAACTATCTGTGATTTGAATGTCTGTTTCTTTATTCCTTCTGTGATCCACATGTCTCTAGAAAGGATCAGTTAAGTGGAACAATTTCCATCATGGGCCCTCAAAAAGAAGGAAGGCTCCAGCTAACCCCTCGACCTCAGCTCCAGCAAACCCAGGTTCTTGGTCAGCAAAATGGGTGCAATCAGCACAATGGTGGCTGCTGGGACGGCAGAACACCCGTGCTGGTCTCAGGGCCCGCACTACTTGTTCTTTGTAGTGGGTTCCTTGTCTATTCCAGTGTGTCCTTGTCATGGACACTAAGTTATGAGGAGCCATTAAGGACATGGATATTGTTATTTGGTGCTGTGGCCACTGCCACCACCACTGCTGTTGATCAAAGGATTGCGGACTCTCAGAAGAGAAGCAGCTCAGGTGTGCCTGTGCAGCCCTGTGCTCTGCATGGCAGGTGTACCCACATCTTCCTGGAAGCCCCCCAGCCCTGCCCAGTGCCAATTACCCCTCACCTTCTGGCCTCACTGGGTCCCCACTGCCATGTCCAATAGGTCACCACGCTTCAGATGACTCAGTTTAAAGTTGCACCCTCCCTTTTTCTTGGATACAGAGTCCTACTCTGTTGCCCCAGCTAGAGTGTAGTGGCATCAAGTTAGCTCAAAGCAACCTCAAATTCCTGGGCTTAGGTGATCCTCCTGCCTCAGCCTCCCCAGTAGCTGGGACTGCAGGTGAGCACTAACATGACTGGTCAATTAAAAAAAAATTATTTTTGTAGAGTTGGGGTCTCGCTATTGTCCAGGCTGCTCTCAAACTCCCGAACTCAAGTGATCCTGATGCCTTGGCCTCCCAAAGTGCTAAAATTACAGGTGTGAGCCACTGTACCTGGCAGTTGCTCAGGTGATCCACCTGCCTCAGCCTCCCAGAGTGTTTCCATCATGGGCCCTCAAAAAGAAGGAAGGCTCCAGCCAACCTCTCGACCTCAGCTCCAGCTGTGCTACCGAGCCTGGCCAGTGTCCCTTTTTCTCAAACAAGCTTGGGAGTCATCTTTGCTAAGCCACCCACTATGTTCCCATGACTGCAAAGACAGGCTGAGAGTCTGTGTCTGGCTTGGTCCGTCTTCCACCCAGCTAAATCATCACCCTCCAAACCTGGCCACTTAGAAGGGACGCCTCTCCTCAGCTCTCTCGCTCACTAGGCTCCTGGGACATGAAACATTTTGCTGCCATTTGAATCCTTTTTGTTGCTCTTTCTGGCCTTAGGGCTCTGCACGCGCTGCTCCTGATGCCCGGGACAGTTCCCCCTCCTGCCCTCCCTGGCTATCTCCCGTCCTGCAGGGCAGCTTCATCCCCCAGCTCTGTGTCTCTGCAGGGGCGAGTCCAAGTCTCCTGGCCTGACAGTCACAGCACTGAGAGACTGTTCTGGACCCCCCCAAACCTCCCTCAGTGTAGCATAAGTCACACACTCCCCGAAAGGAGGCACCCTGATCCCCAGACACAGTATGTATTTCGCCCTGGTGTTTTCTCTGTAAGGAATGTCACGTTAGTCCGCCAGGGCCATCACAGTCAAGTGCCCCAGACTAGGGGACCTTAAATAACAGAAATTTGTTCTGAGGCCAGAAGTCTAAGATGGTTTCTTCCTGCTTGGCTTGTAGGTGGGTGGCCGTCCTCTCTCTGTGTCCTCATGTGGTTGTCTCTCTAGGTTGGTCTGTGCCCTAATCACCTCTTCTTTTGTAAACACCAGTCCGATTAGATTGGGGTCACCCTAATGACCTCACATTTATTTAAAGGCTTTATCTCCAAGTGTGGTCATGTTCGGAGGTTTAAGGGGTTAGAATTTCAATGTAAGAATTTCGAGGGGATTCAGCCCGTAGCAGATGCCAACCTCCCAGCACCTCTGCCTTGTGAGTCTTCCTAGTCCCAGGCTCAGCTAAGCCGCCTGCGTCCTTAGATCCTCTCCCTGGCCCAGGGAGCTGGTGGCCCTCTGAGACATTTGCTTACTTTCTTCCATGTCTTGGGAGTTTTATTTCCTGTGTCTCTGCTAAATCACATACTGCTCACAGCCTGCCTGGCCTGCTCACCTCTGTCACCAGTGCTAGCCCAGGGTTCCACGTTTACTGAATGAATGAATACATCTTAGTTTGGGCTTCATGGGCCATGTGGTCTTGGTGGCAACTGCTCACCTCTCTGCCTTTGGGGTAGTAAAGAAGCCAGAGCCAACAGTTCATTGGTGGGCCTGGCCATGCGCTGACCCAGCTTCATTTACAATAATAGGGGGCAGGCCATTGTTTGCCACCACCTGCTCTAGGGTGTGTAGTAAGAAATGTTCACCTTTAATTTTAAAAAAGCACCCCTTTAGAACCTTTCATGCCCTAGAACATAAGGTTCATGAGGGCAAGGAACCCCTCTGCCTTACTGAGCCTAGGAACAGTGCATAGCGTGGAGGAGACGCTTAATAAGCACCCATGCTCCAGCCTCTGGTCGTACTAATTTTCTGTCTGGGCCTCCATGAGGGCACCTGGCAGCAGGGTAGCCTTTTATGGAGCCAGGCACTGGTCTTTGCTGGTCAAATGCTGCCTCATTTAATATGCACATACACGCACATACCCAGACACTCGCTGACACATCCATAAGATGGGCAATTTTCCCTTTTTACAGCTAGAAAAACTGAAACTCAGAGACGTGAAGTTCGTTACTCAAGGTCACACAGCATTCTTGACAGCAGCAGTTCCACCTTCGTAGACCTGTACTCAAGGTTCTATACCAATGGCTGAGGAGTCACCCCCACTCTGAGAAGGATAACCGGTCACCTCTGCCCTCTCTCTGGGTCATCTGAGTGACTCTTCTACCTCAGTCAATAGGTGAATCAAAACAAGTTGGAGTCATCTGTTTCTGCGAGCCAGGCTATAAAACCTCCACATTAATGGATGGCATTATCATTGTCACCACTCATGTACTTGTGTTTACAATGCCTAACCAGAGCTTTATGAAGCCTTTCCAATTCACTCTCACGGGAGGTGATTTTATTATCCACCATCAATTGCTGCAGAAATAGAACATTTCTGCTTACTAAAAGACAAACACCAGTAAGTAAACAAGAATAAATACATCAGGGACATTCCAGTTATTGAGGCAGAAACCTACACAGAGGTGTCCCGTGAAGAGTTAATTGAATTACCCTACTGGAATCTCCAGAAAGGAGCAGGTGTAGCACGGCTGGAATGCTGCTACTCAGATGTAAAGATGAAGGAGAAGCAGTGGGAGCAGGGCGGGAAAGGCAGGTCAAGAAGCAGGGTGAGTCTGGGGAAGGGCATGCTCAGAAGCATGTGTTGGCTAGTCTCACGGTTAGTGAAGGTGCTGTCAGTCTGCCCTGGGCTTTTGGTGACAGTTGAACAAGATTGGTGGGACTTAGTGTTCTTTCCTCCCTTGCACCAAGGCACCTCATCGTACTGCAGAAGCTGGAAAGCTAAAACCCAACATTTCCCAGACTCCCTTGCAGCTAGAGTTCCAGGTCAGGTGGATGCACTTGTGGCCGGTGTGGACAGTGGAAGTGAAGCAGAGGCCGTTTCCTGCTCCCTTGGGCCATTCGTACTGGCCAGCAAGGTCACAAGGACATGCTGCTGTATCAACCCACCCTCTAGCTCTGGAGGGTGGAGAAGCACTGATGGAGCTGGACTTTGCATCCCAGTGCCCACTCACTGGCTTTGCGGCTGTTGTCAGGCCGCGGGGGCTGCAGCCTTGGTGACTTCAGCCACACCAAACCATGTGTTCTTAACCTCAGTTAAGTCCAGTGTGTTCCTGGTGCCCCACCTTCCTGATGGGCAGAGGCAGAAGGCCTCTGGTTGGTCATTGTTGCTGGCTTCTGAGAAGCATAATTGGGCCTGAAACCCTCTCTCTAGCTCCACCAATAATTTGGAAAGCACCAACTCTTCCCTCTTCTGCTGAGAATATCCAGAGTGGTATATGGTTCCTGTCCTGAGCACTGGCAGACACAAGTGCTTAGAGCAAAAATGAACACATGCTGAGGTGAAAGATTCTCACTGCTCAGAAAATTGTTCTATTACTTGAGAGAAGCTCAATTTCTTCTCAGTTCTGAAGTCTGAGGTCAGAGAAAGCTGTAAACATGGTGTTGAAGCTCGTAGCCCTGCAGGCAGCTCCTGTACCCACTGGAATTCACGGCATCCAACATGCAACCTCTGCTCGCCCTGACTTAGGAGGACTCTTCCCCTTCCCACAGCCCGCCCATTGCTATGACAGCACCTTTTACCTTTTCTTTAACATAGATAAATGCAAACACAGTTTTACTTAGGGCTAGAGGACCGTGAGAGTTTCTTTTTCCTTTTCCCATGTGGTCATCTTCATTATTCTGAAGTTGTATTAAAAAGTAAACATATTTATTGAATCTGACTCATTCATTAAGCCCTGTGCAAACACTCCTCTTCTAGGAAGTCTTCCCTAATTGCAGCACCTTCAGATGTCTCTTTGCTCCATCTTCATACTGGGGTGTGTGAGTGTGAGCATGCATGTGTGTGTGGGTGAGAGAGAGAGAGAGAGAGAGAGAAGTCTCCTCCTGCCCCTCCCTGCATAAGGATTCAGGTGCATTTAGGGCCCATCCAGATATTCCAGGACAATCTTCACATCAAAAGATCTTAATCATCACAAATGCAGAATCCTTTCTTGCCCTATAAGGTCATGGCCCCAGGTCCTAAGGATCAGGGCATGGATATCTCTTGACAGGCCTTGTTGAGCCTCCCACCTTTGACCAATCAGAGGCTCCATAGTCCAGGGAAGGTCCCAGTGGGAGACCTGGGCCTGGCTAGAGCAACTGAGCCCTGTCAAGCTGTGGCCGAGCAATCAGAGGACAGGAGGAAACCACCAGCCTCCCTTTCTCCCTACCCTCTCCAACCAGAAACCAGAGGGCGGAAATCTGAGGATTCATCTACACAGGTCAGTCCCAGGACCAGAGAGGGAGGATATATCTCCACAGTCAGGCCCAGGGCCAGAGAAGGGTGGGCAAAGGGCCCACATAGATCGGCAGGGCAAATGAGAGCCATCCAGGTCAGGAGCCTTCTCTGTGCCTGCCCAGACCACCCTGGGCCTCTGTTCCATAGTCTTCCCAGCACTGTTGACAGTGTGTAACTATGTAGTTCTGCTATGGTTTTATTATTTTCTGCACCAGACACACACATGGAGTAAGCTCCTTTAGAGCAGGGACAGTGTCCAGGTTTGGGTTTTTTTTTTAACTATTTTAATCTTAAGTACCTGGGTGAAACTATTTGTTGGAAGGACAGATTGAGAATGGATGGTTGGATAGATGGATGAATGATGGCGAGATGGGGAGATAGATGGAGATGGTGGGTGATGGATGGATGGTGAATGAGTGGATAGGTAGGTGGATAATTTAATGGATTGACAGATGAATGGATGGTCCATGCATTCATGGGTGGGTGAATGGATGGATGGACAAATGGATGGATGATGGGGGTGGGGAGATAGATGGTAGATGGATGGATGGATGGATGGATGCATGAGTGGATGGATGGATGGATGCATGGATGGATGGATGCATGCATGAGTAGATGGATGGATGGATACATGGATGGATGGATGGATGGATGCATGAGTGGATGGATGGATGGATGCATGGATGGATGGATGGATGGATGCATGAGTAGATGGATGGATGGATGCATGGATGGATGGATAGATGCATGAGTAGATGGATGGATGGATGCATGGATGGATGGATGGATGGATGGATGGATGGATGCATGAGTAGATAGATGGATGGATGGATTCATGCATGGATGGATGGATGGATCCATGAGTAGATGGATGGATGGATGGCAATTTTGTTAGATGAATAAATGAAAAATGAATTTCTGCCACTAGGAATCATCCAGATCAGAGGCCTCCAAATGGAGATTCCAGGCTGGACCAAGCCACAGCTGGTGACAGGACCCAGCCTCCTTGCCAAGGTCTGGTCCTTGCTAATGCATCCCTGTACTCATGGGCTGCCTCTTTACTCTGGCACCTTCCTTGGGGACAGCATGTACTTCTGGGTATTAATAGCACTATTTAGCCTTCCATGTAATTAGTCTAAAGCACAATCACAGAGACTTATTTTCTCACAGAAATGGACTACATTGCAATTGCTCTTTAATTTATGGTGCCCTGAAAAATTAATGGAGCTGAAATCTTGGTTATTTGCCTTGGTTCTTTTCTGTGACTATAAGGAAAGAAAAAAAGGGAAAAAAAGGCTTAGTTGCAGTTGTAAAAGGAATGAGGAATTTGAGGACATTAATAACAATGACAGCAGGGCTTTAGTTTTGGGGGGCTGTACAGTTTTTCAAAGCTTTCTAATTCCCGAGAAGCAGAGTGGTGTGGTGGAACAACTCCAGCTTTTGACTCCAACAAATCTGGTGTATTAGGTAGGTCCCTGCCACAGTAATACTGAATCATGTACAGCTCCCAAACTCCAGGGCCCCAAAATAATAGGCACGGCTTCTTGTTTCTGGCTCTGAAGGACTTTCTGAGATTGGTTGGACATGACTCCTGACTACTGTGGGTTCAGGCCCCTACCTGACTCTATTCTAGGGACATGCTATTCTCACAACGGGGGACAGAGGCTTAGGGGGCAGAGCAAACCACACAGCACTTGGAGTACATCACGTGCACTCACATGCCCAGCCCAGAGTGTCAACAGGATGGCACCAATACTCTGTTCATAGGGATTCTCAGATTTCTACCACACCAAAGACCTGCCTGCCTTTCCCTCCCTTCCTCCTGTCTCCCAGATGCCTGCCCCTGCCTCTGGCAAACAGGCCATCCTCCTTCCTTACCTCCAACAGCCCAGTTTTCTCACAATGCTTTCTTTACTGCACTATCATGATTTGGGATACTCTGAGGCCACCGTCTTTGGAGCCCAGACAGCCCTCCCGAGTGAGAGCCTAATAAGCGTTTGTTTCAAGGCTCAGCAAACTTCATCGGGCTCCAGAGAGCAATAGGAGAAAGAGCCTGGAAATCCCTTTGTGCCCAGCTCCCTGGGGCCACTGACACGAAACTCACCAGCCTGCTTTCCCTATGCTCGGCCCTCAGATCTGCTCGCTGGCAGAGCCCCAGGCAGACTTACTTCTAAGTCTTAGACTCACTTGTTCATTTTATTTTATTTTATTTTACTCTCCATCAAGAATCTTTTCTGCTTCCCAACACTGTGAGAAATTAATCTGAAGCCAGGACTGCCTTCCAAAAACTTAGTAGGAGAGAGAAGACACCTTTGGACAGGCAATTAGGGAAGACTTCCTAGAAGAGGAGTGTTTGCACAGGGCTTAATGAATGAGTCAGATTCAATAAATATGTTTACTTTTTAATACAACTTCAGAATAATAAAGATGACCACATGGGAAAAAGAAAAAGAAACTCTCATGGTCCTCTAGCCCTAAGTAAAACTACGTTTGCATTTATCTATGTTAAAGAAAAGGTAAAAGGTGCTGTCATAGCAACGGGTAGGGTGTGGGAAGGGGAAGAGTCCTCCTAAGTCAGGGCGAGCAGAGGTTGCATGTTGGATGCCGTGAATTCCAGTGGGTACAGGAGCTGCCTGCAGGGCTACGAGCTTCAACACCATGTTTACAGCTTTCTCTGGCAGTTTGGAGTGATGCAGCCACAGCCCAAGGGCTGCTGGCATCTGTTGGAAACTAGAAAGCAAGATGGATCCTTCCCTAGAGCCCCTGGAGGAAGCGGCCCTGCTGACATCTGACCCAGTGAAACTGATTTTGAATTTCTACCCTCCAGAACTGTGAGAGGATAAATGTCTATTACTCTAGGCCAATGAGCCTGTGGTCACTTGCTGTTGCATCTACAGGAGACTAAGAAAGGCTGTTTCCCACTGCGTTAGCAGCAGTGGCTTCTGCTGGCCACTCCCAGCCGTCAGGACCAAGGAAGCCCTGCTCTGCACTGAGGACAGCCCTGGGTGCTCTCCCACCCCTTGCCGGCCCCAGGGCTGCCCACGTCTGGCCAAGTGCTCTCTGCTCCAGTCTCCACACCCACCCCATGGGCAGGGCCCTGCTGGACACGGCTCCCAGAGGAGAAGTTGCTGATTTGGGATCTGGAGAGCAAGTCACGGTTCCTGGTGAGGTGGAAGAGCATCCCAGTCTGGAAAAGGCCTGGCGTGGCCTGGTGGAATATTCTGGGTGTGGAGGGTGTGCTCCTTACGCTGTCCTCACGCCTCCTGTGTGCCTCTCACGCTGCCCCAGTTCCCACAGTCACACACACCCAAGAGGGTGCAATTCCTAACGGCTAACCCATGACCTCATGTGGGTTTCAAGGAGTAGGGCCATCATGGAGTCCAGTGCCCGCAGCCCAGGGACCTTGCCCTAGGCCAGCCCAGGGCTCTGGGTCCTACTTGAATGAGGCTCTTTCAATGTGACATCAATCCCGGGGTGCTTGCCCCTGGGGGCCCAGTATACAGCCCTGCTCCTCTTACCTTGCTGTCCTTGGTGTAGGCCAGGACCTTGTCCTCCTCCTTGGGGTGGAAAATCAGAGTCTCCACAAAGAAGGGGATGAGCTGCTTCTGGAAGGTGGCGCCTTCATCGGTGCTGAGGAAGAGGCTCTGGTCACGGTCGCTGAGTGAAGAGCTCAGCAGGATGATCTGAAAGAGAGAGGACATGAGGCTCATGAAGCCCTCCACACATGGGGGGCACAGAATGGGCTCAGCGCCAACCACGGTCAGTCATTCACTCATTCATTCATGGAGTGCTCGGGAGCGGGACACTGTTAGGATGGTGAGGCTAGCCGTAAATATGAGGTTCAAGGTCTCTGCCATAATTAAGAAGCCATTCTGGAAGGGGGATGAGAAGACTTGAGCATATTGGCGACTGTGTGTGAAATACTGTTTCAGGGATGACCGATGCCTTGAAGTAGGCATAGCTGTCTGGAGCAACCAGAAGAAGGATGGCTGGGAGGAGGGAAGAGGGAAGGAGGGAAGAAGGGAGGAAGATGCTACAAGGAAGACAGTGGGAGAGAGAAGACTGGAGAGGGCCAGAGGAGGGCAGCAGCCTGGGCTGACTTCAAGACAGGAGAAGGCAGAACCAGGCAGGGCTGATCTGGGACCTCAGGGGTAGGAGTAAGGGGCTGATATGGGAGCCTAAAGGGGTGGAGCCAATGGGGCTGGAGAAGGGGCCAAGAGTTAGGTCTGAAAGGCTGTGGAGGGGCTGAAGTGAATTACATGGTACCCCCAAAAGACGTGTCAACATCCCACCCACGTGCCTATGACTGTGACCTTATTTGAAAGAGGGTCTTTGAAGATGGAGCTGAGGGTCTGAAGATGAGGCCATCCTCGATTTGAGGAGGACCCTGGTGCCAATGACTGGGGTCCTTACAAGAAGAAGAGCCCATAGAGACTCAGATGGAAGGTACCACAAGGGCAAGGCAGAGATTGGAGAGATGGGAACGAAGCCACAAGCCGTGATCGCCATGGACTGCTGCAACCCCAGAAGCCAGATAAGGTACAGAACAGGTCATCCTCTAAGCCTCAGAAGGAGCCAGCCCTGCTGACATTCTGGACTCCTCCTCCAGACCAGAAAGGACAGATGTCTGCTGTTTCCAGCCCCCAGTTTGTGGGCCTTTGTGATGGAAGCCAAGGGAAGCACAGAAGGCCAGGGGAGAGCTCTGCCAATTAGGATCTGATTGAGCAGGAAGGGAGGTGAGAGGCAGGGACGGAGGGGTATGCATGGATTTTCATATCTCCTACTTGTACCAGTGAAGACAAAGGAGTCTGCGCAGGAGCTGATCGTTCAGGAGGCCACCCACCACCTCATCCAGGCTGGATTTGGTGTCTTGGTCAGATTTGAGATGCTGTATTGCTGCGTTTGGAATAATAGGAGACCCAGACACTTCTATGTTGGCCCCAGACCATTTTGTTTTGAAATTGGCAGACAAGGTGCCCAAAAAGAGAGAATGGACAGCTCCATCCCGTGCACCTGTTTCTGCAAAAGACACCGGTGGGGAGTCACCACAGGCCCCAGCTGTGCTCTACCAGTGACACGTGGTGACCCACAGCTGCGTGGCCAGGTCAGGCTAGGGAGGCCAGCCTGAGCCTCCTTCCTTTGGGTTCCTGCATTTTAGCTTCTCATCCATCTGGCCAAGTCCACACAGGACACATTGTCCTGAACCTCTCAGGTCAGGAGGGCAGCTCCAGGGTCATGTCAGGGTGCGTTGCCATGGTGGGCCTGTGTCTCCACCACGGATGGAGGAAAGGGGGAGTGAAAGGATGATATTACTAAAAACTATCTAATGGAGAAAAATAAACTATCTAATAGGAAAAAAAGAGAAAACTCACAAGACATAATTGCCCCTTTGAAGAAAAAGATCACAGCACCTAACGGGCCCTTTGTCTGATTAACCACCTGCGCTTTATGAGTTTTTTCACAGCACTTGAAGAGTGCCCAAGCGGACAGCAGGGATGACCGTTCCCTCCCACATTTGCCAGACCATGCTCTGAGGACCCTAAACCCTTCTTCTCCCGGAGAAGTGAAAGAAAAAAAAGGAAAGCGAACACAACCATTTCTGACTTTTGCTGGCAACAGTAACTACTTTTTCTTTTCCCTTTGTCCCCCTAAAACCCCCAAGCCCCTTACCCTAGAGCCCAGCTCTTCCCTCTCTTTTTTGTGCCGTGCCCTTTGCCTCCCTTGGGAAGTAAAATAATTTTATTTATTTCTTTCTATCCTAATATTTGTGTCAAGAATTCTTTCTCAACCCATCCTATTATTTCCCACCCTAACAGGGAGCCTAGAATACTTTTCTCTTGGGCCAGAGAGGGTCACTGGGCCTGGGCCAGCCAGGCAGGTGTGGGTAGGTCCCAGAGCCACTTTGCTCGCCTTCCCCTTCATGATGGGGAGGGCAGGGCCAGGAGCAGCCCGTGGTCAGCTGAACACTGGCCTCCATGCCTGCAGCCTCACTCTGACAATCTGTTCCCCACACGGAGACACACCCGCGAATCCTTCATGGTTCCTCTCAAAACCAGGGACACGTCCAAGCTCCACAGGTAGCTCCTTAGAGCCCTTCAGGACTGGCCTCCCTTCCAGCCTTCCTGCCTTCTGTGTGCGCTATGATCTCAGCCACACCCTCAGTGGGGTGTATCCCTCCTCCAGGCCAGGACACAGGGAACCACCCTCCACGTTTCATGGAGGGTGGTCTCTTCCTTTGGCTCTATCAGCCTTATTACAGGGGCCATGTTTATTTTAAATGAACTTCTAATTTCACAGAAAAGTTGCAAAGAACGTCCAAAGAGCAAAGAGTTCCCATAGACCACCCAGCCAGTTTCCCCATTATTAATATCTTACATTGGCACAGGATATTTGTCACAGCTAAGAAGCCAGCATCAGCATGTTAGCACTGTCAAAACACCACACTTGGGTCCGATTTCATCAGTCTTTCTTTTCGCCATGCCAGGATCCCACCCAGGATGTGACGTGACATTTAGTTCTCACATCTCGCCTGGCTCCTCTTGGCTGTGACAGTTTTCAGACTTTCCTGGTGTTTGATGACCCTGGCCATGTCGAGCAGGACTGGCCAGGGACTCTGTAGACTACCTCTCACTCGCTGTGGGTTCTCAGGAGGAAGGTACATTGGGCAGGACGGTCATCTCATCCTATTGAGGGGCGCACACTGGTCACAGGACTTACGGCAGCTGGTGTTGGCCGTAGCCACCTGGCCAGGGTGGTGTCTGTCAGGATCCCCCTCCCCCTTTTCCTCCCTCTCCCTACTGTCCTCTTTGGAAAGAAGTCGCTGTGCTCAGCCCACACCCAGCGGGGAGGAGTCGCGCCCCTCCCTGCAGATGCAGCAGCTACATAAATTGCTTAGAATTCTTCCACACGTGAGCTTTGTCTCTTCTTCCCCGTTATTTACTTATCCAATCATTTATTTATAGCCCTACGAACTCATTAATATTTATTTTATATTTTGAGTTGTAATTCAACACTGTTCTTATTGCTCAACCAGCTCCAGCTCTGGCCACTGGGAGTTCCTTTGGTGTAGCCCTGTGGCCCTTGGACATGTCCCATCATCCTTCTCCCTCTCGATGTTCTACGGTGCATGTAGATCACCTGGGTAACCAGGAAAAAGGAAGCAAGCCTCCAAAATGTCTCACACATGGTCCATTTGGTATCCATGAAACACTGGTGCTTCACCTGAGGGCAGCAACCCACACACTGGGCTCCATCTGGGAAGCCCAACTTCCCCTCATCAAAGCACTTTTTCCAGAATGCGTTTTTCAAAATGTTCTTATAATGCAACTATTTTCCACTATCTTTTTTTTTTTTTTTTTTTTTACCTCTAGCGACTATCATGGGCCCGACATGCCCAAAGGATGCAGAAATGAATGCAAGCAGGAATGGGTGAATGAGTGGTTGCATCTCGGTGTGTGACTCTGAAGGAAACTGTTTGTTAACTTTTCCCCTATAGGAGGAAAACATCCTTATGAATATGTAGGTGGCTTGCAAAGCAAAATTCATTTTAAAAATGAATTCACTCATTCCACTTCACCGCTTGAAGTTTCACACACCAGGAAAGACTCATTCATTCATTCTCTCATTCATTCTTCCATAGTACAGAACTATGAATATAGTCCAAGCAAGGATTTAGGTACAAGAGGGATTTGTGAGAACAGAGAAGAGGAATATAACATCTAGGTGCAGGGCAAGTACCAAGCCAAGTAGGAGGCCTTCAAGGAAGAGGTGACATCCAGATAATTTTTGAAGAATGGATGGAAATTCGAGCGGCAGGCCTCTCTAGGCAGAGGACAGCATGACCGAAAGCATGTGGGTGCGGGGCCCTGCCCTGTCCCTCATCCACCCTTACCTCCCTAACCCTAGGGCTCCTGGCATCAGCCATGCCAAGCTCCTTGTGCTCTTCCAGTTGGCCGAGACCATTTGTATACCAACCACCTGCGTGTGTCCTGTTCCCTCGATGGATAGAACGCTTGGTGGTATACAGACACCCCCAACCTACCACTAGCAATTCAGAATAAAACCTTAAATTTCAAAATGACACAAACTGCATGTGTGATAAAATCAAAATAGCTTCTTTCATAGTGTGGACAAATATGACCAACCTGAAGGTCTCTCAGTTATTTTGGGGGTCCATCTTTGTAGGAGCTTAGCTTGTTTGGATGAAGGGATATGCTTTCCTTGTTATCCAATGGTGGAACCAAGAACCTTGTTCTTCAAGATCACCTCCTCCAGGAAGTCTTCTCTGTTCTTCAAGGTCACCTCCTCCAGGAAGTCCTCTCTGAGGCATTCCACTCCTTTCCCTGTCCCCCTCCTAGAATCTTCTGCACACATGCTCCACAGCCCTGGTCCTGGTATTCTCATGACAGGTCTGCGTCCCCTCTAGGCTGGGAGGCTGGCAGCTTGGTGGTGCCCAAGTCTTCCTCACTACCATCTCCCCAGCACAGAGCTCAGGGCCTGGCACCAGTAGGTGCTGTGACCTCAGGGTCTGGGTGTTGGCATTATTCAGACCCCTTGAGTGGGGGCGTTTCTCCCTCACAGCCTGGGCCTGCCCTGCCCTGCCCACGCCCTCAGGAGAAGGAAGAAGGCCTGGGACTTGCTTCCGGCCAGGGGCCCAGCGATCTGGATGGGCACTATTTTTGGCTGCAGAGTTGGAAGGGTGAGCCAGGGAAGATGGGGAAGAAGAAAGTGCTGACAGGAGAGGATTATCGGAGCAAAGAAAACAAATCAATTAGCACCGCGCCAGGCGGAGCTGGCAGATTGTTATTCCAAATTGGGAACCGGCCTCTATTTTCAGCAGCGTATTTTTAATGCTCACTATTCCGGGGGGAACATATGGTACCTGCATTAGGTTCTGGGTGCCCACGAGGCTGGGTGTTTAGGAATCAGAGGCAACGCGCTGGAACATGTTGAAGGAAGCGTTTGACAGATCCATTTCACTACCAGACAATCCATTGGAAGTATAAGTCTCAGGAATGGCTACGCAATTTGCTGGGTCAGGTGAATCAGTTATCTTTTTACATATTCACAGTACCCCTTCTACGAAGGTTTAATCATCCCCATTTTCTCAGATGGGAAAGCTGAGGCTTAGAGCGCCTGCGGGCCCTGCGGGGATCACACCACCACCCTTCTCTCCCTTAACGGCCCAGTTGCATCACAGGACAAACAACACCACCAAAGTGTCACCACATCTGCCCATCAGGAAGCTAACATAAACTGATGCAATGGACTTGGAAGCATCTAGAAAGATCCCTCCCATAGCCAAAGACTGGAAATAGCAGCCAAAAATCTGCAGGGTCCATCTAGAGCTTCTGGGCTGGATTTCTGACCATGTGAAGAGGAAGGTAAGGCTCGGAGGGGAAGTGCCCCCCTCCCTTCTTCCCTTTTGTTCCCTTGTCTCATTCTTTAAGAGCATTAATCTCCTGGTTCGGCATGTACTTACTGAGCCCTGGATACAGGGATCTCTGCCTCTGGTGGGTCACAGCACACAGGGGAGGGTGCATCAATCACATGAGCCCCCAGTCAGGAGGGCCCCTTGCCAGGCTGGCAGAGTAGGAGAAGCTGTCAAGATGTTTCTGCAGAAGATGAGGTGCAGCTCATGGGCAGGGGACAGGCCTGTCCTGTGCGGAAGCACACCCCAGGCAGATGGAGGGCAGACCCTGAGATACGCCGGCTGAACCTGCCATCCTCTCTTCACTAGGCCAAGGGTTCTCCTAAGCCAGAGCCTTGGACACCTTTCTCTAGCTGTTCAAAAGAAACCCACACTTCCTTGGCTCCCCTGTCTGTGTCCTACCTGGACTCCAGCTTGGACTCATTTGTCTGAACCACCCCTGTGACTAAGTCATGTCAGAACCAGCTGTGGCCTCTCTTGGCCCACTGGACGCTGACAAGGACCCTCGTCTGGCCCATGTTATCCTCCCATGGCAAGGCTTCCATCCCATCTCCTCCAAAAGGTGGTGCCAGTGTCCCAGGCGGCCTCACAGCAGAGCCCATCAAACCCTGACTCTCAACTCTGCAAGTTAAAAGAGAAGGAAAACAAACAGCGCCCAGAGATGATTTCCCGCCTGGGCTGGAGCTCTGGCGGCACGCCTTGCTCCACAGATCGCTGGTTTCTATTCAGAACTCTCTATTCCAGGAGCATTTTTTTTTTAGTTTGACCTTTGCTAAGTTTAGCCCTAAAAGGTCCCCCCATCACAGCCCCCAGGACTGGTGTCATCCGGATTTACCTTTATATTTAAAATCCAATCGCCTGTCTATTCCTGGCCAGACAGATGTGCTTAGTGAGGGATACTGATGCGGAAAGAGGGAAACAGTGGAAGCGAACAACCCCACAGCATCCACCCCCAGAGCTGAAATTAGGATGTGCCCAGACAGCCTTCCGCATGCCTGGTGAGTCACTGAGAACTCAGGCCTCCCAGGGCGGCTCTGCTCTCGAATGAATGCTCTTGCTGGGATACTGAGCACACACTTGGGTTGGCTCTCTGGGGTTCACGAGCAAATTGTCCCCAGGATGGTCCTTTGGGTGCCCTGAGTGAGGCAGAGGTCCAAGATGCGGAGTCCAACTGAGATGTGGCTTTCCACACATCCTGCCCCCAGCTTTAAATTCTGTGGTGAGGTTCCCCATTAGGCAACAGCTTTGGAAGTGTCATGGAAATAGGAGTGCTATTCATTCTCTTTGCTGCTTCCTTTAAGCAACAAAGATCTGGGCGGCGCCTGTGGCTCAAGGAGTAGGGCGCCGGTCCCATATGCCAGAGGTGGTAGTTTCAAACCTAGCCCCGGCCAAAAAAAAAAAAGCAACAAAGATCTGTTCTGGGAGAGGTCAGGTGTGATCTGGGTTTACGTAAATTGAAAACCTGCGGGATCCCCTGCTGGAGCCCTTCAGAGCTCCTGGTAGTGAAGCTTCTCTCTCAACCTCACCTGCGACATGGCCTCTGCGTCGCCTGAGTTCCAGCCGTCCTGGACGCCCAGGCACTCCACACCCTGTCATGAAGAGGCCTCACCTCTCCTTAACTGTGACAGGGTAGGCCTAGGGGGCATACCAGAGGTTGGGGGCCGATGAGGATGCCCAGGTGGTTCAAAGGTGAGATAACCTGGTGACCTGGCCTCGGGCAGAGGTGGTGGGACTGGAGAGCAGAGGGCAGATGCCAAGTACATTTCAAAGCTGTATCAGTGGATTTGGTGAGTGAGAAATAAAATGGACAAATGTGGAGCCCGCTAAGTTTTGGGCTTGGGCCAAAGGGTGGCTGGCGGTGCCTTCACAGAGGCAGGGACACAGGAGGAAGGGCTGGTTTAGGGAGCTGCTGAGGCTCCTGAGAGGTACCTGGTTGAGGGAGGGGGACGGGGCTCCGTGAGGAAATCTGTGCTGCTGGTGGGTGCTGGGAGGTCCATGTACAGATGCCTGGCTGAGGTCCTGGGAGCGGATCAGCCCAGCCAGGGATGGCGCAAAGTAAGAAAAAGGACTGGGCTGGGACAGACCAGAGGGACCCTACAGAGAGGAGACTGAGGGGAGACAGGAGAGGGATCCCTGGCTTCTGGCCCTCCACCTGTCCCCACCCGCCTACCCTATTCCTCCCCTCCCACCCTCCTCCTCCCCTACAATCTGCCACCTGCCTTCCTCCCCTCCCCACTCACTGCAGCAGCCCCACCTGGCTATCTCCCGTCTGTGCCCCTTGTCCCTATCCCGGGCCCTCTCCCTCTGTTGTTTTGTTTTGTTTGAGATAGAGTCTCACTTTGTCACCCTCAGTAGAGTGTGGTGGCATCATAGCTCACAGAAACCTCCAACTCTTGGGCTCAAGCAATTCTCTAGCCTCAGCCTCCTGAGTAGCTGGGACTACAGGCACCCTCCGCCCAGCTATTTTTTTTTTTTTAGAGATGGTGTCTCCCTCTTGCTAAGGCTGGTCTCGAACCTGTGAGCTCAGGCAATCCACCCATCTCGGCCTCCCAGAATGTTAGGATTGCAGGAGTGAGCCAACGCCCAGCCTCGCTCTGCGTTCTGGCTCTGGAGGGCCCCTGCCCAAAGGTTGTGTGACCAGCTCCTTCTTTGTAAACATTTTTTAAAAATCATTTTTATTTTAATTTGTATTAATATTATTTTTAATGGACAAATCATAATTGTATACATTTGGGGGGTCCAATTGCACTACTTGATACAATGTGGAATGATTAAATCAAGCTACTTAACATATCCATCACCTCACTTATTTTTTGGTGATGAAACATTGGAAATTTCTCAATGGCCGGGAGAGTAAATTTCAAATGACTGGATGCTCTAGACTCGCAGCTGTCAGCTCCCAGCCTCTCTCAGAGGCCTCTCCTGAGCACACAATAGCCCTGACTCAAAGTCACTCTTTCATTGTCTTAAAAGCAGTAACTGATACTCTCTAGAAGCTTCCTTCTACATTATGTTTTTACTGCAGCACGGCAGACACAACATAACGCCCTGCCCTTTGTCCCTCTAGCACATAGAGTTGGGGCTGTTGTGCTGCCATCGTCACCACCCAGGACCTGTCTGTCGTCCCAAGCTGCAGCTCTGTCCCCGTTAAGCACCAGCTCTCCAGGCCCCTCCTCTTACGTTATTGTGTCCACTCACGGTCCAGACCCCCACCACCACCCCGGCCACACTCTCAGGGAACAGGCTGCCTTGTTTATTGCTGATTCCCAGGCCCCGCCAGGCATACGATAGATGCTCGGGCTGAGCACCGTGGAGAGGACATATTTAACATGTCAAGGAGGGACATCCTGCTCTGTGTGCTGATGTTCCGGCTGCCTCAGCCCTTCTGAGCCCCATTCAAAGCCTCAGAACTGGAGCCTGAGGCCACATTCCTCCAGCTCCCCCAGAGGCTGCCAACAGGCTGCCTTCACACACGAGCTCACAGGTGTGAGAGCAGAGACACCGCGTTCTCCCACAGCGTCTCTGTGCCGGGGCTCTGCCACGGTCTTCAGCTTCCTCCGGGGACCAGTGCTTGCGTGTAGTGGGGGCAGAGAGAATTGGCAGCTGTTTTCTGAGGTTCCTGCGCTCGTGACCTCCTGATATTTGCATTGGCCTCTCTCTTCCTACCGTGTAAGGAAGCCTCCAGTTCCCTGCGTTAAACTCTCCTGCTCCACGTGCCTGCCGTGGTTTCTGATCAAGCCCCGACTTGTGCCTGCACCTAGAGCAATGTCACCCAGGCAGTGGCCTGATCTCAGCTCCCTCTCTCATGCTGCCTGACAGCTGGCCTGCCTTCTAGCACTTTCTATTCAGAAAACATTTTTGGCTCGACCCTTCCAAAGGTCTGGAGACTTTTCAGCTCTTATCTACCAAGACCAGGAGTTCTGCTAAGACATCTCTAGTGGCTCTTCAACTAAGAGGCATATCATGAGTTAGCAAGAGCATCATTCCCCAAATAAAATGTTCATAGAACCTCTTGGTGAAATAGGAATTGGGGTAGGGCTGGGTTGGAGAGACCTTTTGGTACTTCACTTAATTCCTATGAAATATATTGAAACGGGAGGGGGGCCCCCTTTGCCTCTGAGGCACGCTAACTCATGCACACTGCTTTGCTGGCTGACGGCAGGTGGCGTGGCTGGTGCTGCCCCTCTGTCCCTAGTTATAGCCGGCCCTTCTCAGTGGGGCGAGTCAGGGGAGCTCCCACTGTTCTCTCCTCAGCTGAGGGGATTTTAACAAACCCATAAAGGAGAACAGTGAGGCAAGCTGTTATCCCCAAGGACATGGGGAGGGGGGAGGTGCCGTGCATGGATTTGCATTCTTCCGTCATTAGGTCGGCACGTATCTACTGTGTACGGTGCTGGGGATACAATCGTGAACAGGACAGGACAAAATCGCCCTCCCATGGGGATTCCATCAGAGTGGAAGAGACACGTAGTAAAATGAACGAAGGAATATGATAATTTCAGACAGTAGGAAGTTCTACAAACAAAAAAAAGAATTAGGTAGTTACTACATGTTTACGTGAATAGGTACACGCCAACACAAATACACCGGAGACACAGATACAGGTGTGTATCTTATATATCAAGGGATATACATTTATACACACAAATATGTAGAAAAAGATAGAATGAAACAGATCAGGGCATTAAAAGCCCTGTTTTGCGGAGATAAGATGATGGTCTTGGTTCTTTCTCTCTGGTTCTATTTTTAGTATATACTGTGTTGCTGCCTGAGCGAGGTACCCAGTGAATATTTGTGGAATGACTAAGCACATTTTTGTAAATTGATATCTTTAAATGAAGGTGTTAAAGTTTATAATCAGGAAGATACCCAGTAAATAACATACATTCATAAAAGAGGAATACGCTTGTGAGCAAAGGCCTAAGAATGTATGTCAGCTAGACAATTTTATTTTATTAAGATTTACTTCTAGGTAATCTATAAACTGCTAGTTATGAATACCTTGAATCCACCTCCCTTCCTTTTCCCTCCATCCCTCATTTTCTCCCTTCCTCCCTTCCCCCCTTCCTTCTCTCCACCCACTGAAAGTTCTCTGGGGACTGAACACAAGAATTCACAAGGAGGGGAGGGCTGTGTACTTTGAGCCCAATGCACGTTTTAGTCGCCAGCTCAATCATCACCATGCAGTCCAGCTCCTGAGCCCACCCCCGTGGCACAGGTGATGGTGGCTTCTGGCTCCCAGCTCATCTCTGCACAGACTTAGAGTGCAAGGCATGAGGCACCCAGTGTGTGCCTGGCTTGGTGCTAGGCAGTGGATCCTCATTTTATTTTCACAACAGCTACACATGGGAGATGCTCTTGTCTCTCTTTTACAGACAAACAAACAAAAGCTTGCAGAGGTTCCTGCTCAAGACTGCACGACCTATGAGCCTCGACGCTGGCACAAGGCTGCTTCCCTCTGCTAGCCCTCATCCTGCCTCTGTGTCCAGACTTGAACTGACCAGCACCTCTGTCCCCAGGGATAGCCGGACTTTCTCAGTGGGAAGGGGGAGGATTTAGTAATCATCCACTCCAGCACGATCACAGAACGGAGAGTGAGGAAAGAGCTGGTTCGGTTTTTTTTTTTTTTTTTGTAGAGACAGAGTCTCACTGTACCGCCCTTGGGTAGAGTGCCGTGGCGTCACACGGCTCACAGCAACCTCTAACTCTTGGGCTTACGCGATTCTCTTGCCTCAGCCTCCCGAGCAGCTGGGACTACAGGCGCCCGCCACAACGCCTGGCTATTTTTTTTTTTTTTGTTGCAGTTTGGCCGGGGCTGGGTTTGAACCCGCCACCCTCGGCATATGGGGCCGGCGCCCTACTCACTGAGCCACAGGCGCCGCCCAGCTGGTTCGGTTTTAATGACAATTACTGAAACACCAGAAAATGTCCCCAAGAACATTTGTAAATTTAAGAGAGAGGTAAACCTCCTCCCTTTGGCCATGAGGCTGACTTGGAAAATCATGTGTCTGATCAATATTCACTAAATAAGGTTAATATACTTCAGGACCTATAAAAATAACCCATCAGCAATATTGCACAGACCTAATTTATTACTGATCTTGTCTGTGGTATTTATAAAATGGGAGGCTCCCACCATCCCCCTCCTCAGAGCTTATGGGTGATCTCAGTTCTCTTAAGGGGCTTTATGCTGAGGCTTTAGAGCAAATATGGTTTAATTGCGTTCTGTCTGGCTGTCTGACATTTTGCAGATGATGCTACAAAGCCCGTTTGCTCGGTCAGGGTGCAGCGATGGCTAATTCTCCAGAGTGACTGTGTTTTCGAAGATTGTCTTTTATCAGGACAGTTGCATTAACTATGTATGATTAGATCTGTGAACAATTTGTTCATTTATCTGCCTCCTAATTGAACAGGGGAAGGCGAGGGAATGCGTCTCGGTACTTTTTTGTTATGCCTTTTCAACAGCCTGGACGTGGCCTCCTGAGTAAAGAGGACAGAAATGACTGTGGAATCTCCTAAGGCTTTCTCTTCAAATATTTGAGATTAAAAACCAAGACATCATTGCTGCTGCTGGCCAAGTCGGTGAAAATGTTCCAGTGGCTTCAACTAGAGGCCATTCTCATCACTTTCCCCTGAGGTGGATGTCTAGAGCCTAACATTGTGTCGAGGACCACATTGAATGGTCATGGTCATGGTCACGGTTCTCCATTTAGGCACCACTGGCATTCTGCTCTCATAGAATCAAGTGCAAACAGGGCTGAAAGAGCCCGCACTGCACCCTCCTCACATCCAGGTGAGGACACTTGCTGCCTCGGGAGTGGCTCCAGTGGGGTCTGCAGCTGACACCAGCTCAAATCCTGGTTTGTGTGAATGGAACCCTTCACTATCGCGTCCAGACAGCAGTGCTGCCGATGAAGTGACCTCACGTAACATTTGTTTAGCACTTCCTACATGCCACAACCTGGACTAAATGCTTTGTATATATTTCCAACAATCTGCTGATGAGGTGGTTACTATTATTAGGCCTGTTTAATGGTCCCAAGCAAGTGAACCCCAGAGAGGACAGTAACCACACAAGTACTCAGGGTTGCTGAGCTGGGGCCAGGAGATGAGCAAGGCGGTCAGAACCCTCCCACCACACTGCAGAGGTGGGGAAGGGACACACAGCACGTCCCTTGCTCTTGGCCTCAGGCCCATGGTGGTAACTGGGCTGGGGCAGAGGCGCAAGCTGGTTCATGGAGCACACCGTCTAGCGGAGAGACGGGTAATGACCAAAGAAGTGTGTGTGTATGGGTGGCTATGAACCCCACAGAGGGCTCAGGCATTTGACAATGAGAGCCCTGGTGGACATCACCTTGTCAAACGGGGCTTTGGCAGGAGAGCAGAAGGAGGGACGGGAAGGGGACAAGGAGGCCAGGGATGGGGAGGAGGGGGCCACAGACATGTAAAGACTATGGAAGAGGCAGGACTAGACACCCCCTGGAGTGGGGGAGCAGTGAACCAGAGAGGCCCAGAGCCTTCCTTGGTGCTGAAGAGAGATGAGAAGCAGCAGGCAGAGAGGTGGGAAAAGGACAGAGAGCACGGTGCTGGGGAAGCCATAGCCAGAGGGTGCAGGCCCAGGGTGGGGCCACTGAGAACCCAGACACAGCAAGGTTAGAAAGTGCCCCTGCTTGGCCGGGTGCGGTGGCTCATGCCTGTAATCCTAGTACTCTGGGAGGCCGAGGTGGATGGATTGCTTGAGCTGACGAGTTCGAGACCAGCCTGAGTAAAAGCAAGACCCAGTCTCTATCAAAAATAAAAACACTGAGGCAAGAATGACTTGAACCCAAGAGTTTGAGGTTGCTGTGAGCTATGACACCACGGCACTCTACCCAGGGCAACAGCTTGAGACTGTATCTCAAAGAAAAAAAAAAAAGAAATAAATAAAAAAAAGAAAATGCTCCTGCTTGTCAAAGGCAGGGCACTGGTGTCTCTGATTGTCAGAGATGCAGGTCCCTGGCACCCCTGATTGTCAGTGGGGGAGTGCTGGTTCTTCTGGTCCCAGGAAGGAATGGGGTGGGCGATGGTGCCCTTTCTCATCCTTTCTAACCATGTGCTGTCAGACACTGGCAAGTCCCAGAGTTTCTATTCCTCAGTGGCAGGGGCTGGCCATGGGCTCTGGCCCAGGGCTGACCCCGGAGCAGAGGCTTCATAAGTGGTAGGTGAACTGAACAAATACCCAGCAATAAAGGGAAGGCTAATGGTCTGTTTTGTCAATTTCTTCTCATCCTTCCCACTGCAAATGAATGATGATTTAATTAAAGTTCTTGGGGAAGGAGGTAGATTTCCCAAGGGCTGTCAACAGCCATGTGAAGGCCAGTGTGAACCAGGGCTGTGGTTTCCAGTGAGAACCTTCAGCTTTGATGTTTCTGGATCGGGAAGGATGGGTACTGTCCACCATGAAGCCTCCAGGGACCTGCACCCAGGGCACGGCAGGGGGTCTGGTCATGCCCTTCTACAGGTGCAGAAGGAAGAGCGCAGTGGGGTGGGAGGGCTGGGCCAGCATCCTCCTGCCACTCAAGACTTGGGGACACCCAGGAAGTGTGTGTATGAGCAGCTGTGAACCCCACAGAGGGCTCAGGCATTTGACAATGAGAGGCAAGTGGAAACTCAGAGTCTCAGAGCTGGCGGGGGGTCCAAGCAGGCCAGAGCGTTTTCTGATGTTAGAACCACTGCAATAGCGCTCTTCCCTCTCTGTGTGTATGCCTCCAGGGATGAGGGGCTCCCTACCTCACCAACAATGTGAGTGTTTTGTTATAACAAGCTCAACTCTGCAAAACACAGAAGAAAAGTCTTTGGAACCCAGGTGACCCACCCTGAATTCTGACTATGCACATACAGTGGCTCCCCTGGGAGCCTTGATTCCATCCTTTGAGAAGAACTGGGCCACGCTCCTCCTTGCTTCCCTCTCTGAGGTCTCTTCCTCCCACCCGAGTTTCAGGTTAGGGTGAGGGCCTGGTGAGGAGCCCAGGGGTCTGGCTTTCTTGGCTCTGTGAGCATCTCTCCCTCGGGTCCATCCAGTGACCAGGCGCTGTGCTCTGGGGCAGGACGTGGGTATCTTTGGGCCCTATTCAGATCAGAATGCCATTAGAATCACACAGCATCCCTGATAGCTCACAGGGTTGTTGTGATAAGCAGATGTGACAATGTGTAGAGTTGCTCAAGCCAGCAATAGTAATTACAGTCACAGCAACAACAGCAGAGGCAGGAATAGCAGCACCCGTGGGCACCTGCTCGTGCCAGACACCGCTCTGAGGGTTTTATGTCTGTCCACTCGCTGCCACCTCCTGTTACTGCCCCCACTTTTCAGAGAGGTTGATACTTTGCACAGAGGTTGCCCAGTTCATATGAGGCTGAGCTGGCACAGAGAAGCCCAGGGGACAGTGCTCTAAGCCCCCAGTCTGCCCTCAGCCCCCAAACTGCCTTTGATTTGATTTATTCATTCGGTTTCTGTGTAAGATTTCATTTGGCAAAAGGGTTTTGTGTTCTTTTAAAAAAAGTTTTACCGCCTTAGATTTCATCTGGTCACAACCACCCCTCACCACATACACACACTCACACATGCACAAACACACACGCATTTGCCACATGAGGAAGGAGTGTGAATGAAGGTCTCAGGAGAGCCCCGGACACACTCCTCTGCTCCTGGTAACTGAGTGCCGTCCACAGGTCAGGCTCCAGCTGGGCAGGCTGCCCACACCCCCGCTGACAGGGCCTGGCTGGCCATGCTGACCAGGGCTCACATGACACCCACTAAAAAACATTCTGGGAGTCCCCTCCTCACTGCCACCAGCTGTGGGTCTCAGGGCCCATCTCACCCAGCCCCTGCCGCCCAGGGTGTCTTGGTGGCGGATGGACCCTGGCAGGGGGCAGGTAGGAGAGGAGCAGTTGCAGGGACCTCTCAGGGGCTATGGGGGTACTCAGGGCTAACCTGCGGTCAAAGGAGCAGGACGACTGTGGAGCTTGCCCACCTGCCCAGGTTAGAGATAATGATCAGGAGCGAGAACCCTAACACAGGGACCCTCGGCTCTGGCCCTCTATGTACTAACCTCCAGGTCTACACTTCAGCTTCTAGCCCATAGGGAGAGGGCAAAGAGCTCCTGTCCTGCTGACCTACAGGCCAACCCCTGGGGAGAACACACACTCGCTTTGTCTTGGGCATTGAGTAACAAATGCCCACTACCTTGATGACAGCATCAGCCTCCAGCCTGGCACTGTGGCCACTCCAGACTCCCAGACCCCTCAACTGTCCATGCTGGCTGCTGACAACTCAGCTGCCCCCTTTCCCAGAAAATTGCTTCTGCCGCCGGGAGCCCTTTGCTGGGAGTCATGCCCTCCCAAAGTGGTCCTGACAATGCCCAGTGGATGTGGGGGCAAAGGCCAGAGTCTTGGTATCCTCAGGGTCTGGCACACGCCTGGGTAGAACCCCACATCATGGGCTGCAAGAAGGAATGATGTCATCCGGGTCCCCCAAAGGCTAAAAGAGAGTCACAGATGAGCTTCTACACACAAGACCCTGTCTGTGCAACAAAGCAAGACACTTTACTCTCAGCAGGGCCCAACTGTGTCTCTGTATTTAAGACCAAACAAAATATCAAATACTGTGGGAGAGGCCAGTGGAAGGGTGGGGGCTGGTCTGGAAAACCAGGCAGTCCCTTCTTGTTCTCTGACAGGGTCAAAATCTTCAGCAGCAAAATAGGTGCCAGGGGTGGGGTAAGTTCCCAGTGGTCCCCGGGCCAGACGAGGAGGAGGAGGAGGAAGATGGGGTGCTGCTGTGTTTCTCGAGATGGAGAGACCTAGTGCCTGGGGATGGGGCAGAGTGGGGGCTGACGGGATGTGTCCTAAGACCGTCTTTCTCACGCAGCACACCCTGATGTCTCAACCCAGGCCCACAGACACCTGTCCAGGTGTGCACACAGGTACGCTCCCGAAGCAGCCGTCCCCCCTGGGCATTACAACACATGAGCATAGGCCTCACATTTGCTCGTGGCAGAGCCTCTGGAACCCTTGGGGTAGAAGGCAGAGAAACCCATGGTGGCTCCTGAATGAGGACTGGGACAGGGAAAGCACATCACACAGTCCGGCCTCCATGGGGACACTAGCCTCCGAGGAAGGCCCCTTCTCCAGGGCCCACAGGCCATGGGGGCTGAGCTGGGACCTCTGGCTGCTCAATACTGACACCAGGATGGGAGACCCTCCCCATGTGGAGATTGCCCCTGGTGTCCCCACATGTGGGCTGAGGAGGTGACCAGATTGGAGTGAAGTTTTACTGCCAGAGCTCCTGGGCCATTCTGAGGGAAATGCCCAGGAGGCCATGCTCCCAGACTTTCGGAAGGACACGCCCACCTTTTGGATTTACTGGATAAGATTTCCCAAAAAAAACGCCCCCAAGAGCCTGGCCCAGGTGGAAGAAAATGTTGGGATTCCCCAAACTGGGACCTTCGCCATCAGCCCTGTGCTGAGTGCATCAGCCGCACCTGGCTATTGCCAACTGACACTCACTTAAAGGGAAGCTGCTACTTATGGACAGGCATCTATTTGCCAGGTGCTGAGTGTGCATGAATCTCATCTCCTCACAACTGACCCTAGACAAGGGAGAGAGCTTCATGGAGCCCAGAAAGGTTAACCACCTTGCCCAGAGACATACAGCACATGTGCAGGACTTGGGCTAACATCAAAGACACCACGTCACAGAAAAGATCGTATGCTCATAACTGCCAACTAAAAACATCAGATGCTTGGAGGACCCACTGGTGCTGGCAATTGTGACTTCAGATCTTGAACTTCAGAACTAAAAGTGCTGCTTAAAATGTCCTTTCTTTCTTCCACATGGCCAACTCCTACCCCTCCTTGACAGGCCACCTCACATATCTCCTCCACTAGGAAACACTCCCGGCTCCGTGCTGGTGCCCAATCTCCTGTCACGGTTCCACAGCAGTCTACACACACCTCCCCTTTAAAGCTTATTCTTCCTCAGGACAGTGGTTAAGAGACTCAGCAGGCTGAGGACAGAAAATGTGTTCTAGTCACAACCCACATGCCCGCAAGTAGACGTAGGGCAAGTCTTGTTGGATGGATGGGTGGGTGGACAGATGGAAGGATGGGAAGGTGTATATATCTACGAGTAGCTGGATAGATATATTGATGAAAAATCAATGGTTAGATGAATGCTAGTTAGATTGATTGCACAGAAATGGGTGGGTGAATGAGTAATTAAGTGACTTGAGCATATGTACACACGTATGAATGGATGGGGGAATGGGAGGGGAGGTTTACTGACAATGAGCCAGTCAGTGAATTAATTTATAGATCAGTGGCACTTGGATGGAGGGTGGGTGGGTGGTGGGCAGGAGACTGCAGCGTTGGTACGCACAGTGCTCAGAACTGTTGTCCTGGCCTGACTCCTGACTAGCTCCTGGGTGACGCACCATGAGATTCATGCTTCTGGGCCCTAGGCTCCTCACCTTTGATGTGGGGAGAGGGGTGACCGATCACCCACCTGCTGGGGCTCTGCCAGGCTCAGAATGGCCACGAGGGCAGATCAGGGACCACATGGGCTATGTAAAAGTCAGGAAGCCCCAGGGAGCCTGGAACAACATGTACCATTACAGAGTTCTCTTTGCCAGAAATCACCTCCAAAATGTACATCGAGGGAACATCATTTCCACATGGTTGGTTTTAAAACCAAGTAATTAAATGGTTTTACAGTCAGTTTTTAAAACAAGCTCTTTAAGTTATGAGTATAAAGCATGTCTCTGTAATAGCCAAGTGGTTCTGTTTTGTGATTTCTATTACAATGTATTTTTTAAATTAGGCAGAAAACACTTCCAGCCAGAGCGGAGGCCACTTTATTGCATTCACTTTGGGCCTGGTGTGACCCAACCAACGCACAGAGATTGGGGCTCCTGAGGACCTGGTCTGTGTGGGTCCCCATGGTGGGAGCTGGCCTTGGAGGGAATTTTGACAAGGACACGATGGCCTCACTAGGATGGCGGGAAGTCTGGAGGCTCGGGCTCTGGAGGGTGTGTGCACATAAGTGATTTGCATGCATGTGTGTGCGTGTGCAGATGTGTGCGCAAGTGTGTCCATGTGTGGACATGTGTGCATGTATGTGAGTGTGTGCGTGTGCATGGGGACACTCAGAGGGGGCATCTCTCTGCTCCTGGACAGGGAGGGCCAATGAAGCCTCCAGATGAAGGGATTGTGATTGTCGGGCCCAGTGAGATGACTCCAGCTACAGTGGTTTTGGCACCCAGGGAGGCTCCGCTCCATCCTGGAAGCCTGTCCTAGAGGCTGGAGTCCCTTCCCAGTTAGGAAATATAGGATAACCAGTTACATTGGAATTTTCAATAAATGAATAACTTTTGAGTAGAAGCCTGTCCCAAACACCACTCATTGTTGTGTAAGTATGCAATACATGCATATTGGGGTCATGTGATAAAAATAATTTGTTGATCATATGCAATTCAAATTAATTGTATGTCTTGTAAAATGTGTTTTGTTGTTGTTTAATCTGGCAACCTTACGAAGGACATGAGCCTCTGAAGCAGATTCAGAGCCTGTCGGTCACCTCCAGTCAGCCATGGGGCCGGCAGTAGCCCTTTACTGTCTTCAACGTGTGATGAACCTTACGAGGGGGAAAGTCAAGTCTGGGGGGGAACAGAGGAGCCACCTGCCCCAGGGTAAGGAGGCTTTCTGGAGGTGTCCCTTGCAGGGGGAATCAGAGTCTGGGAAAGTAACTGTGGAAGGAAGTGATTTTGGTAGGTACAAAATCAGGGAGCGTGCACAAGACACCTGGCCACCCGGAGGAGGGCCTGACCTGGCTGCCCAGAGGAGAGCCTGACCTGGCCGCCCAGAGGAGGGCCTAGGGTGCAATCCCACAGCTGCCTCCCATACAGACTGCCCCAGGGTGCCAAATGGCTGTTGCTCACCCGATCCATGACGTACCTTCACTTAGGAAGGTGCCTTGGGTAGAAGTAGCCTCCCAGGCACATTTCTGGGGAATGGTTTATCCCTTTATACCAGGAAAAGGGTTCCCTTTCTCCAGCCCAACGCAGCCCGCTCTAGGACACAGCCCTGTCTGTCCTCTGCCAACTGCCCCTGTGCAGTTTATAGCCTGCCCAATCGCATGTGGTGGCTCTCACTTTAAGCTGAAGGTCCAGATGGGCGGGTCCTTGTCTCTCTTGTATTCACTGTTCACTGTTGTACCCCTGGATCCACATGGATCCTACGGTGGTGCCAGGTGAATCTCTGAAAAATTGGCATGGAGTGCAGGAGGGTGTGTGGATGAAGGGCTGGATGGATGAGCAGATGGATGAATGGTGAACAGAGATGGATGGACAGATGAGAAGAGGGTGGGGAATCTGTGGCCTACTGGATCCTCAAGTGCGGTCTTTTGATTGAATCCAAATTTTATAGAACAAATCTAGATATGCTTTAGAAATAAAAATATAAAAGAAAACTAAAAATGTATTAATACAAAAAAGGGCTTTATTAAAATAGAAGGCTTCATGTTCCCTGCCCCTGATGGGTAGATGGAGGATGGATCCATAAATAAAAGAATGGATGGGAGGGTGAGTGGATGAATAGATGGATTGATGGATGGATGAATGGGTGGGTGAATGGAGGAGTGTATGGATGGATGGGTGGTGAATGGGTGGATAAATGGATGGAGGGATTGGTGAGTGGATGGCTGGGTGGATGGATGGGTAGGTGGACAGATGGGTGTATGGATGGATGGGTGGTGAATGGGTAGATAAATGGATGGAGGGATTGGTGAGTGGATGGGTGGATGGGTGCATGGTGGATAGCGGATGGATGGTGGATGGATGACAGATGGAAGGATGGATTGGTAGATGAGTGAATTGGCCTAAGCCAGCCAGCCAGGGCCTCACAACTGGGCACTGAGTAACAGCTTCACCAGAAGTCAGTGAACGGGTATGGAATCAGAGGGGCCCAGTTCTCCAGAGCTGGAGCCACTTCCACATGTAGAATTTACCAGAGTCACTCCTGGCAAACTATGCCAGTTTTCAAATGAACCCCCTTCTCCTAAGCTAACCCTGGAGTTATCATCAACACGGGGGCCAGAGTGTCCTTTAGTTGCTGGACATGACTCATTTCACTCCAGTGAGTGGACGCTTACTTACTACCACTGTGGGGAGGGGCCCTGGATCCCTGCATGCTGGTGGCTTTCTGGAGCTCAGGCCACCAGATGCTCTAAGGGCCAGCACAGGAGAATCACTGGGCCTGCGTGGAGCCCCCTGCCCAGTGCCTGCTGCCTCTCTCCTCGTTCCTGCCCACTGTTCTGTGTCTATCATTGGGTCATTTGGACACTCACTGAGGTCCCCTTGCATTTTTGTGTGTGCAGAGGTAGAGTGTCAGTAAATATACTTTAATTTCTCACTGGGAACCAGGAAGGCCTCTGTCTGAGGCAGCAGACCCGGCCTAGGATGCCTTCAGAGACCAGCTGGCAGCTACAGGTTTACAGGTCTGGGGCCCTGAGATACTGGTGGGACCAAAGGAAGAGGCCTATGGCTAGGTGACGTCAGACTGTGCTGCTGGCCATGTCCAAGGCCCTCCTCTCTTCTCCTTTCCTCCCTCCCACATCCCCCTAAGGTGGAGCCATAGGAGGGGCAAGCTACGTGCCAGGCCTTAGCTAAGGTGGAGCCATACGAGGGGCAAGCTACGTGCCAGGCCTTAGCTAGCATCTCCCTTGTCCAGAGGGTGCCTGGAGCTGGGACTAAAGGATATGTTGGACTCACAAGCAAGTGCTGGGCAGGCTGGAATTTGCTAGGCAACTGGAGGGTTCTCACTGGTGTGCCTCCTGCCTGCGCACCAGGCCCTTGGAAGGGAGTGGAGGCAGGAACGTGGGACTGCCTTGCAGGGGGCAGGCAGGAGGCAGGCAGGCTGGTGCTCAGGGTTTAGGCAGAAGCTCCTGAGGGGCTATGTAGTGGCCCACTGCGGACACTGGTAATGACTCAGGCAGTAGCATTCCCTTGAGGAGATGAAAATTACCAGACCCACCCCCAGCCGTGGATGGAGGAGCAGGCAGCCAAGGGCACAGCCCAGGTGCCCACCATGTACAGAGGGAGGGTGTCCTAGGGCCACCTGGGCAAGCTGCCCCATGCTGCCTCCATGCTCTGTCCTCCTCTCCAGACCCAGCCGCCTTCTTCCACCCATGTGGCCTCTCTAAAATCGTCTGGGATTCCTGTTGTGCCCTGTCTGGGTGATCTCACTGTTTTCAGGACAAAACGCCAACATCCTGGCTGGTGACACTCTACTCGACCTGTAGCAGCTCCTGAGCTCTGGCCTGTCGGCCCTCGGCCCCTCCCCTGCCCAGGGAGCGCGTGCAGACCTGCCGTGTCCTCTCCCTGTGTCCTCTTCGGTCCACACACGGTGTTCCCCGATGCATCAAATGAAAGGCGGGACCCAGAGCAGAGCCCAGAGCCCGGCACAGTGTGGGGCCATCGTCCTCCCCCAAACCCTCTCCCTAGAGAAAAACCCTGCAGCTTTGCAGGCCGGCGGCCTCTGTTCCAACAGCGCCAAGGCGGCCTGAGGTAATGTGTAAAGTAGCCAGCGTCAGGGCCGTGTGCCAGGAAGACTTGGTGTACAGACACCGAAATTGAATTTCATGTCATGCTCTTATGTCGTGAAGGAATATTAATCCACTTTTTTCAACCTTTAAATTTTTTCCTGATCATTGAAAGGTGTACCTGCCTCTTTCGGCTTGGAATCATAGAGAAATGGACCCTGACATGCTGGACAGTAGATAAAACCGCGAGTGCCCCAGGGTCACAGGGCTCACCTTCCGGGACCCTGATGGCAGGTGCAGTGGGTATGTTTCTGTCCCAGGTGTTCACATGAATGGATGCATCATGAGGATGGATGGCAAAGCAGAGGTCCCCCCGAGCACCTCCTGGGCAGGCACGGCACCCACACTCCCGGGGTGCTGCACGGCTGGCTTCCCTAAGGCCTGATAGGGTGGGAGGAGCCAACTACTGGGAGGCCCCACAACTGCCCACCTCCCCTCATCTCAGCTGGGACGTGAAGCTGGTCCATCCATCTCCTCGGCCCAAGCTCCTTGGATTTCCCTGACTTCCAAGTTGTAGCTTCATCAGCACCCTAGAGAATGCTGAGAAGCACCAGCTCCACACCATGTTCCTTTCAAAGCACTGAGGTCATGGTTCCCACAATCTGGGAGTCCTTGGGTAAAGACTGTCACTTACCCTGTGTGTGTCTTTGTTTCCCACAACCCCAGCAGCAGGCAAGTGAGCACCCATTCCGATGTGTGGGCACCGCGCTCCGTGGAGGTACAGGCCGTCCTGATTAGTTCTATGGTACCAGATGGGCAGCCACAGCCTCCCTCCTCCTCCTTTCTCGGGTCCTCGTGTGACCCCATGTGCGGGTGGGATAATGCCTAGAAACGCTGCCAACACCAACCCGAGTGAATGAATGAAACCGCACATCTGAACGCCCCCAGCACCAAGTCACGCATGACACAGGAGTCACTGCCCGCAAACCTCTACCTGCCTTCTCCACCCCCTTCCCTCCTTACTCCACAGGGCCAGGGACTGCTCTTCTGGGCCACCCCAGGTCCCAGAGCACCACTAGCAGCAGCCCCAACCTTGTTGGACGCTCACCTGTTCACTAAGTGGCCCCTTTGTTAGATCAGCCACTCCTGACCTTTTCTGGTCTGAACCCTTTGAGGGTCCGATGGCATTAATGCACCAGCTGCTTAGAACGGTCTGCACCAGGTCTGCACCCTCCCAACTCTGCCTGCATTTAAGGCACGCAAGGACCTCTCCCTCTGCCCCAGGTGAAAAGGCTTCAGTTCTGGCTCCACGGATTCCTGAGACAAAAGCAGATCTGATCTTCCCTTGCGTCCCAGCCCAGCATGGGACTGGAGGCAGTTCAGGCTCTGAAACTGTGTTGTGCACTAAGCGAGGGACAGCCTTGTTGCAGGTACTACTGGAGTGACCGGGAGGTGTGTGCAGACCCAGGGGTGGACCGAGGACCTCGACAGAGGACAGTGGCCCCATAGAAATAAGGAAACAGGGAAGCTTGAACCCTACAAACCTCACTAGTGTCATTTAATTGGCAGCTTGGTACCATCCACCTCACGTGTGGGGAGTGCACAGATAGGACGGGGTAGTGGGAGGAAGTGTGGGCACAACTCCTAAGGACTCGTTCTCCAACAATTTCTCCTCCCAACCACGGCTGATTGCATCTTCT
Organism: Nycticebus coucang; assembly: GCF_027406575.1. Lineage (NCBI taxonomy): Eukaryota > Metazoa > Chordata > Mammalia > Primates > Lorisidae > Nycticebus > Nycticebus coucang. The sequence continues at coordinate 86,435,425 of NC_069796.1, forward strand.
GAAAGCATTGGACATTCAGTAATTTCAGAGCTGGTAAGATTTCCCCCAAATTCCCTGACACTGTGAACTTTACTTAGCACATCTTGCAGTAATTAGTCTGGGGGCCCCAAGGAGATGGTCTGTAGAGAGGAGTTAGTGGGCTAATCATCAACCTCTTGATTGAAAAACAGGCCTGCCCATGATTATGGTCAAAAATTCACTGGAGGTTTCCGTCCTGAGCACAATTACCAAGTAATGAAGGAAAATAAGATGCCAGGCTGCTTTAGTTAAAAATAAAATAGGCAGTGCAAGGCAGAAAGCATTTGTGTGGGGGGTTGAACAGACCCCATCTGATCAGGTGGGTGAGAGGGGGACTGACCAGTGCTGCACAAGAGACATGGTCAGCATGAGGGTGAGCAGCAGAGCCCTTTGTCCTACGCTCAGCCCTCCTCACTGCCAAAATCCTGTCCCTAACCCCCAAGTCACAGCGGGGTGACTTGAACAGCTCCTGGTCCATTCTCTGGAGCCCACATGCACCCTTGCTATTGCTCTGGTCCTGACCTTCCACTCTGGTCATTGACAAGCCAGGCCCTGGGCTGAGAACACAGAACAGGACATATTCTCTGCAGTCTGGGAAGCTCATAATCCACAGAAGGAAAGACCTTTACAGCATAGTGGGGAGAGGGCTGAGGAGGAGAAACCACAGGGCTGGCCAGGGGAGAGCCCAGAAGAGGAGTGTCTAAGTCAGCAGGGAGTACCAGGAAGGCTTCCTGGAGGGGGCGACAACAGAGCTCAGTCTGAAAGATTAGACTTTCCCAGGAAGGTGGTGGAGGCAGAGGGGCCGACAGCGGTGACCTGGCATTGGGAAGGGCACAGAGAAGAAACCACAGGGGCTGGCCAGGGGAGAGCCCAGAAGAAGAGTGTCTAAGTCAGCAGGGAGTACCAGGAAGGCTTCCTGGAGGGGGCGACAACAGAGCTCAGTCTGAAAGATTAGACTTTCCCAGGAAGGTGGTGGAGGCAGAGGGGCTGACAGCGGTGACCTGGCATTGTGAAGGGCGCAGTGCATTGCAGGACCCCTCTCTGGGTGGCCTTGGATCAACCCAATCTCCCTACCCTCCTTCCTCCCTGGTAGTTCTCAACTAGAACTTTAGAATGTGCTGGAAATGCAACATCCTGAGATAAGGGGGCCCTGGCTAGAATAGCTCAGGTTCTGTTCCAGCCCAGCCCTAGAAATAGGACATCCCCCAGTGCCGTTGCCCAGTGAGTCATGTTGCCCCAGGGTGGGCTAAATTTTGGAAGCCTTCATCTTCGGTGCAAGTGGGGTGCATGAATTGAGACTTTATGGACCCTGAGCAGCTCCCTGGGCCTAGGGATGATCCTGGTCTTCTGTTGTCCCTTGCTGTCTTCCTGCTCCACAGGCACCTGCCACATGTGTAGGACTACAGGGCGGGAGAGGGGACCCTGTCCCTAGGCTTTGAGACTTCATGGTCCAACTCTTTCCATTTAGAATCACACACTAGGCTGCCGCCTTTTATTTTCACAGAGGAGCTTATTAAAAGAAAAAAATCAGCTCCTTCAACCCCCAATTTATAAAAGAAAGGACATTTTAATACTCCCAGAGGAGGAAAGACCCTCAAAATACAGGGCGGGGTTTCCAAGAAAGGCCAATGGGAGGTTTCAAATGTGCTGGCACCTACCTGGAGGCTTTTTGGGAAGCTCAGTTTGGGGGCATCTATGAGGACTGCCAGGGGGGCTCTAAGCAGGGCAGGAGTGGGTGGGGGCAGAACTGGGTTGGAACAGGGTTGACCTACAGAGGGTGGATACAGACCACTGCTGACCAGGCTCACCGTCCCTGCCTTGCTCCTGGGGAGCCTGACTGACCCTGTCTAGGTCACATCCACAGAGGGGTGGAGGTGGCCTCACAGGCTGGAGCCCTGCCTCCCTTTCACTCAGCCACTCCTTAGCTGGGAGTCCTGCCCCAGGCCCAGCCAAGCCCAGAGAGCCACTGGTATCCCACACATTCCTCTTCTAGCCAGGGGGTCTCTGCTCCTCCTCCCACCCAGACAGAAGTGGGTAGCAGGGCTCTTCCCAGGGGTCACCAGGCGCATAGTCACTTCACCTCACTGTGCCTCAGTTTCCTCGTTGGAAAACGGGACTCAGAGCCCCCTTAGTGCAGGGTCACCGTGAGAAGGGCTGAAGCCTCAGCAGCGTCCCTCCTCCGTACTCATGACAGAATTCCCGCAGTCCTAGCTCCTCACTCTAGGCCGCTCCTAACTTGCTTGACTGGTCAACTGATAACTCTGGTCTGAGAAAAAGATAAACCACGACTTATTTAAGCCCCCTCTAGTTTGTTCCAGTAGCAGAACACAATTCCTACTGAGTCCTCCGATGCTTTTGTGTGAGTGGATTGTGCTTCCTTTTTCTGGGCTGGGCAGAGGGATGCTGGAGGGACAGGTGGGGGGGACTCCTGAGAACCAGGACGGCACAGTCCCCTAGGCTCCAGCTCCTGCCTCACGGGGCAGGCAGGGGGAGGCACACAGTAGATGCTCTAGGAGCCTGACCAGTGGGACTCTGGTGCAGCAGGGGCCAGCCCCAGGCTCTCGCTCGGGTTCTCCTCAGTGAGGCCCAGGATGGTGCCTACCTGAAGGCAGGTGGGCTGAGGTCCCCCAGCCAGCTTTGCCCACGTTCCCTCCCACCGGTTCCCACCCAGGTCGGGTGCACTCTGTAGATGAGGAATGGCTGCTGTGTTTTTGAGTTCTCATTCTGTGAAGACCTCCTGGATCTGTGTCAGCTGTGTTGAGTATGTATATGGTGCCACCAGCTCCTGTGACCAAAGGCTGGATAGAGGCTTAAGCTGGCCTCGCTCGGCTAGTGGCTACCGCTTGACTTGGAAAACAAAACCAGGCAGAACAAAGGGAAGTGTAAACCAGCACCCCCCGCACCCACGGCCACTGTGGTAAAGCAGAGCTGCTAACAGCTGCTGGGACTCGGCCCGGACAGGAGTCATGGAATGGAAAAACCACATGGTCTGGGTTCTGGGATCTTCTCTGATTTTGCCACTCAGGCTGAACCTGTGACGTCTGATCCCAGAGAACACTCCAGGGTGTATTTGTTACAAGCAAGCCCCCAGTCCCAGGGTAGAATGTGCAGGTTGGGCAACCCTTCCCTCTCCCCTCCCTGCCCCAGGGCCCTGCCTGAGGCTGAAGGAAACACACTCAGGACACCTATCCAAATACCCATCTAGGCTTTGAACTAAGTAAAAAAGATAATAAAAGCATAATCAAAACCGCAACTGTATGTAAAGCCCCCACAGCCAGTCTGCTCTCTGACCCCCCAAGCCCTGCCCCTGGCCACCCTGGGAGACACAAAGCTTAGGGGCTGAGACTGTTCCCAGAGCTCTGTGATGCAGGGACATAAAACGACAGGCTGACTTGATTTCAAATGTCGATACTTTGTTCATCACAGACTTTGAATTAATTTTGAATGTAAAAAAATAGTGCCTTAAAATAAGATTAATCTTCATTACTGTGGTTTTTGGCACTTCACGCCCCTCTCCGAACACTCAGGGCACACCTCCTGCCATCAGAACTAGAGCTCCATTTATCACCAGGCCCTCGCCTCTGTGTAGGCACAGAGCAATTAGGAAGAGACGAGAGCCGAAAGAAACCGTCACTGGTTTAGAACTCACGGTGTGTAAGGCTAAAAGAGTTTAACTAATTTATTCCTACAAAACCCTGGGAGGCAAGGATTGTTACTTCCATTGAAAAGGACAGATAACAGAGTTCAGAGGGGCAACTGAACTTGAACTGGGCCCAAGTTCATGTGGCAAGAAAGTACAGAGTCTGACTTCCAGGCCTGTGCCCTTAGCCCAGTGGTTTTCAACCTTCCTTATGCCGCAACCTTTAATATAGTTCCTGTGGGTCGCGACTCACAGGTTGAGACCACTGTCTTAGCCCTTCACCAGCCCCTGGAAATCTGAATGTTAACGCTTTTAGTGCCTGAGACCCATGCTTAGCCCTCTTGGCCCTCTCAGGCCTGGCCCAGCAGTTATTTGATAGATGGTTTGGGGAAGGATGATCAGGGCTCAGCTGGGGCATTTTCCTGGTCCTCTGGGTGCTCACATGTGAATGTCTCCCTTTGAGTGGAGACTCCCTGAGGGTCAGCGTGTAACAAATACTGCCCCAGCCTCAGGCAGAATCTGGCACAGACCAGAGGCTCAGGGGAATAGCCTGTGGCACAGACACCAGTGGTCAGGGGCACCCCACAGGTCAACACGGACCCCAGTGTCAGGCCCAGGCCGTCACACTGCCAGCAGGCACCTCTGAGCCCTGGCTGCTCCTGGCGCCCTGTCCCTGCCTGGCCAGCATCTTAAACAGCATCTTCTGCAAAGCCCCTCAGGGTGCCGGCTTTCCTCATCTGGTCAGGAGAGATGTAGGCATCTGCTCATCTGTTATTTCTTTCTTTTCTTTTCTTTTTTTTTTTTTTTTGAGACAGAGCCTCAAGCTTTTGCCCTGGGTAGAGTGCGTTGGCATCACAGCTCACAGCAACCTCTAATTCCTGGGCCCGCCACAACGCCCGGCTATTTTTTGGTTGCAGCCGTCATTGTTGTTTGGCGGCCCGGGCTGGATTTGAACCCGCCAGCTCAGGTGTATGTGGCTGGTGCCTTAGCTGCTTGAGCCACAGGCGCTGAGCCTCATCTGTTATTTCTGAGTGACCACTACACATCGGGTACCGTCCTGGGCAGTGGGGGCTTAGAAAATAAATGGCAGAGATGCCTCCTGACGTGCAGAGCTTGAGTTCTGCATCAGTGAACTGGGCCATGATAAGAACAAGGGTGTTCCAGGCAGTTACAGAGCCATGAAAAGGACTACATCACATGACATATGACCCGCAGTCAGGGCAGTCTTCTCAGAGGAGAGGCACTGAGCCCATCATTTCAGTTTGCTGCTGGCCCCGCTTCTGTCTGCCGGGACGGTGCCCTGCCAGGGGGACATGGTAGATGGGAAGTGACAGAGGGCAATTCCATGTAAATGTCCACCTCCCACCCCACAGTAGAGGTGTCCCCAGGGGCTCCCTGTGGGATCCAGTGCTGGCCGGGGGACGCTGTACAGGCTCCCTTCCTTTCTCTCACTAGTCACTGCCCCGCCACCCCCTGGGAATCACGTCCTACACAAGCTACTTGCCCTTGGATCCTCATGTTAGGGTCTGTTTCTGTGAGAATCTAAACCAAAGCATGGGGGAACCCCAAAACTATCAGGGCCAAGCCTGGACTGTGTGACTTTGGAGATGCTAAGAATCTCTGGTGTGGCAGGGGCAGCCCTGGGGGGATGAGGGCACCCAGCTCTGCAGCTTGCCATCAGCCAGGTAATCTTGGAAACATTTGGTTTCGACACTGACTCCTAATTGGCAGGACAAATATGGGATCTACGCAGCTCAGAGATCCCCATGGAGAGAGTCGAAGTGACTTTGGCTGCGAGACGGACAACATTGTTATTCATTCAGGTTGTTGCAAGGAGGAGGTGAGCTCACCCACATATTGCTGAGCACTGAACACCTGAGCAGGCTGGGCAGGAGGTCACAGCGGACTGACAGATGGCTCCATGGAGGAATAGTGATGTGGGTTGGATGCAGATGGAGGGACAGGATGTCAGATAAGAGGTCTCCGCAGTGACCTGTCCACTTCACAAGGCTCCTGACGTTCAGAGCACGGGCCTCCGGGTCAGAGCAAGTCTGCAAAAACGGCTTTGTGGGGTAGCCATCCCAGACCCAAAAATGTAAATGCTGCACACAGGATTTCTTTATTATGGAAAAACCAACGAGAGATGAATAATAAACCCAGAAATGCAGAAAGATCAGTTTCAAAGATGGGAACCCACAGCTTCATGGCGTACGTAAGTCTACAGCCAGACTATAAAGTCAATAAAAATACTAAAAGCCAACATCCATCAGCAGGGTTTTATGTCAGTAAACAGGTGGCAGAAAAATGGATCCTGGTCTTGGGCCTCTCTGGCTCTAAGCTAAAGGCTCACAGTGAAATAGCTTCAAAGGAAAAGCTTAATCTGAAGTGTATGACTCACAAGTTGCCAGACACAGAAATAGCTGCACCCCTCCCCTCCCTGTTTATTCAGGAATGAAGTCGAGGGACCCGGCAGCATTTTGATAGAGTCTGTGCAGACGCTGGCAGCTCTAATTACGTGTCCACAGATGCTATCCTTGGGTTCACCTGTCACAGCTTCACCCCATTTCCCAACAGCATCACCACGTGTACCCTGCTCTGTAGGAGGCAGACAGTGCAGACCCTGAGGGGGCAAGTTCATCCAGAACCCACCAGGCGGCCCTTGGGGCACAGGACACACCCCTGTTCTGGAGGTGGTGTGGGAGTTCCCTGTTCTTAGAAGCCTGGGGTGGGGGGTGGGGGGGAGGGGGTGTTCTGGAAGCTACTGAGAGGAGCAAGTGAACCCTTAATATCCGGAAGGTGACCATTCCCAGCAAAAAGCCAAGAGCAAGACATCAGAAGGAGAAGCTAGAATGCTATGGAATTGTTTCAAGAGTTGAATTAAACTGTTGGAGTCTCAAGGCCACAGAGACAATCATTTAATAAATATTTAAAAAACGCAATCCACAGTCAAATGGATTTGAATGGATACTCTCCATCGCTCAACGAAAACTCAAGCCTCTATTCTCAAACAGGTCATAAAGAGCAAATTGTTATTTAAAGTAGCTCATCACAGCAGTAACTCTCCTGCAGCTCACCTTTAAAGACTTGGAAAGGAAGATCTTCCCATCCAAGGCATTGAAACTCAATTTTCAAAAGTGAATTATAGAGTGAATTATCTCTTGACAGAAGAGATGGTTCATGGGAATGGAAGTGTATTCACTCAAATGTAATAGCCTGGAACTAAAGGAAGCCCCATTCCTACTCTTTCACCTGGGCCAGAGTGTTCAGAGTGTTGCTTCTTGGTAGCCAGCACCCCTCTCTCTGGCCCAAGTGCCCCCAACATTCTGGAGGTTCTCCTGAACCCCATGTGTTTCCCATGCATGGCCTCTCAGCAGCTGTGGCTTCACTGGTACAGGGCCCAGAGCATCCCACCCAGATTGCCTTTTGGATGATGACTCCTGGGTTTCATGGGCTGTTCTCTGCTGGTCACCTGTGGTCAGCAGCGTCCACCTGAGAGGGGCTCAGTAGTCCTGCAGTGCCCCCACCCCATCCCGGGATCAGTCCTGACCAGCACGTGTGTTTGATAGATGTGTGGGGAGTGGAACTGAACAGATGTGAAACCACAAGTTACCCCAGAAAGTCTACCTGGGGGAATGTCCACTTTCTGGCAACGTGGTAGATTAAATAACACACAAATCCTTCCCACAGGAAATGGCAACAAAGCTTGATTAAATATATCTTAAAATATTTTGAAGTGCAAGAAGTTGAACTAGAAAGAAAGTAGAATGTCTAAAGGCCAAAACTCAAGGGAATTGTGGAAATCCAGAGAGGTGAGCCAGCCCTGAGCCAGCATCCCCTCTACATAGCTGCCATACCCTACGGTGGTAGGAAGATAGTTGCCCAAACACCCATCCTCCTCCTCCTCTTCTTCAACAATAGAGCTCTCAATTTTCAGCTGGATACACAGCTATACAGAATAGAGACTACACTTCCTGGCCTTCCCTGAAGCTCAGGGTGACCATATTGCCAAGTTTGACCCAAGAAAGTGAGCAAAAAGTTCTCTGCAAGGCAACTGGGAAGTAGTCTTAAAATGACAGTACACTTCATCCCTTTTCATCCTTATGAATAACTGGGATATGTGGACAATGGCTGGCATAGCTGCAGCCATTCTGAACCGTGTTGGAAACAGAAGCCGTGCAAAGTGAAGTATAAAGAAAAAGCCTGGATCCCTCCCTCTGAGGGACATCCAACCAGTCCTGCACTGACCACCTTCAGATTTCTTAATGCTGAGAGAGAAAAAAGCTTCTATTTTGAGGAAACCACTATGGTTTGGGGTTTTATATTATTCATGGATGAACTGAATCTCAATTCGTCTAGAGAAACTGGACCTCTGTTTTGATGGTTGCAGGGGTGTGGGAGTCAGGGGGCAAATCCAGGGAGGGAAGCCCATTATAAAGTCCTCTGCCTAAAGCCTATGTTAAAATCCAATAAGTGTTTATGTATTAAAAATAAAATGATCTCTCACATATCCGTTCCCTGTAAGCGGCCTTCTTCTAACTCTACGTGTGGTCTGAAAACACCGGGCTGAGAATTCACTGTACAGCAATCCTGGGGGTGCTGCTCCCAGGTGTGGCCCAGACCTCAGAGGGTTCCTGTGCATAAGGTTTCAGCAAACATGACCTCACTATTAGAAATGACGCAGTATGCTGAGAAATGAAGCTGCAGATGTGAGAACCACAAAAACAACAGAAAGAGGAATCACTTAGACTCTCAAAGATTTTAAATATTAGCATTACTAGATAATTATGTTCAATATGTTTAAAGAAATCAGAGATGTGAATAAAATAGGAGTGGGAATCAAAAGACTATAAAATAAACAGATTTGAAAAAGAGCCCAATGTTATTTCTAAAAATGAAATATATAATAATGAAGGCTGAACAAAAAAGGAAGCTAGAGAGAATTAGTGAGTTCTATGATACAGTTGAAGAATAACCAATAATTACAGGACAGAAAATGAAAAGACGTATGAGGAAGAGGGGCCGTGAGAGAGAATGTGGGCTCCCAGAGGAGAGTGGAGAGGAACGAGGGGAGTAGGCAACAGAGGGGGCTCTGGGGAGCATGGCTCAGCCCTCCCCAGAACTAGCGCTGTTGTCTAGACAGAGCCCAATCTTGAGAGGATTCTGAAAGCTAAACAAATGCCGAGCAGAAAAACAAAAACTAAAACCGTCTTTGTAAAACCGCAGCATGCCAAAGTCAAAGAGAAAATCCTGAGAGCAGCCAGAGAGAAAGACGGATGGTCCACAAACCATAACTGAGGGCGCCCTCAATGAATCCCCAACAATAAAAAAAAAATTAAATTAAATTAAAAAAAATAATAATAACTGAGAGCGTTTACCGTTTTAGGAGCTCAGTATAATCAACTCCAAAAGCTAAAGCAAATTGACACAGAAGGACGTCTGTATACAAGGAGGAACAGAGAGAAAAGATATTAGTAAGTATATGAGTTATATAAATAAACATCAATTTACAAGTCAATGATAATGATGCTTACTTTAAGGGACTGAAAAACAAAATGCAGCTAAAATCCTCCACAAAACAGTGTATGCGTCAAGGGAGATTGTCTGGAGTTAAAATAGCCTCCTGGCTTAGATCAAGTGTGGAGTTAAAATATTGTAAGGGAGGTCTTAGAATTAGTTAAGAGGAAGAGGAAGATATTGATTAATGTCAAACTTCAACCAGTAAGTTAAAAATTCTTCGATAAAGGATATAAATTTCAAAGTAATATGGAGAAAAATAGAGTAAGAAAACCAGTCAAAAAGGAAGCAAGAAAAAGTATAGGTTAAAAAGTTGCACAAATAGAAAGCAAAATTAAGGTGGCAAAAACATAACAAACACAATTATAATCAGGAATGACAACCATTCTAGATGGTTTAAATATCCTGTGTGAATTACAAACTGCTTAGAGTAGATTTTTAAAGTCTGACTGTTAGTAAGGACAAAGTCTAAGATACAAAGATAGAGGACTATTAAAATTAAAAAGATAGGAAAAGTTGTACTAGGCAGAAACTAATCAAAGTAAGCTAGTTTTTCTCCATAAGTATCATACAAAAGATATTTTAAGGCAAAGTCATTGCTGGAGAGATAAAAGGTTGCTAATATAATCATAAAAGGTTAAATTTATAAGAAAGCTATACCATACAACATTTTAATCTTGTGTGCTCCTAAATTACAGCTTCAAAATAAATTCAGAGTTGACAGAACTACAAGCAGGAAAAAATGGACAAATCTTCTATTCAATATAAAAATTTAGGCTTAGCACTTGTAGCCCAGTGGTTAGGGCGCCGGCCACATACACCGAGTCTGGTGGGTTCGAACCCGGCCCAGGCAGCTAAATAATAACAACTACCAAAAAAAAAAAAAAATAGCTGGGCTTTGTGGCTGGTGCCTGTAGTCCCAGCTACTTGGGAGGCTGAGACAAGAGAATCGCTTAAGCCCAAGAGTTTCAGGTTGCTGTGAGCTGTGACACCACAGCACTCTACTGACGGCAACATAATGAGACTCTGTCTCCCCCCCAAAAAAATTTTAACACCTCTCTCAGCAATTCACGGTCAAGTGGGCAAAAACCCATGAGAGTACAGAAGATTTGAACAACAGTCTCAACAAGTTTGACTTGTTGATATTTTTTTTATTAAGTCTTTTGTACATAGACCATAAATACATTTATTCCATTTTCAGTGTGTTGATTATTTGTACAAATTGGAGTGCTTACATCATACTAATCAACATAGCTTTCACCTTATTTACCTGATTATAGCATTAGGACATTTGTGTTCTACACATGATAGATCCAACTTGTACTTGCAATGTGCTCCATAGTTGTGGTCCCCCTACTATCCCCCTACGATCCCTCCCACCCCCTCCCCTCTCCCTCCCCTTCCCTCTTTCATCCTAGGCTAAAGTTGTGTTTCATTTTTCATATGCAAGTGTGAGTGATGATAAATTGGTTTCACAGTAGTACTGAGTACATGGGATACTTTTTTTTTCCATTCCTGAGATACTTTACTAAGAAGAATATTTTCCAGCTCCATCCATGTAAACATAAAAGAGGTAAAGTCTCCATTTTTTTACTGCTGCATAATATTCCATGGTATACGTATACCACAATTTATTAATCCATTCATGGGTCGATGGGCACTTGGGCTTCTTCCATGACTTGGCGACTATGAATTGAGCTGCAATGAACAATCTGGTGCAAATATCTTCAATGGTATATTGGGGGCATTCTGACCAATGACTGAGAACACACTGGGACATTCGGGATAACACAGGACACACTACGTCAGAACGCAGGTTTCTGCTGATTTCGAAGGACGTGTATCACACCTGCCACCATGCTAGAGGTACGAATAACAGCCTCCTAAGGATGTTCCTGCCCTAATCCCTAGAACCCGTGATTTGTTAGCTCACAGGGCAGAAGGGTTTTGGCAGATGTGCCTAAGCCAAGGCTGGTGAGACGGGTGGTTATCTTGGGTTAGCCAGGTGTCCTGATAACATCACCACAGTCTGCGTAAGAGGGAGGAAAGGTTGGTCAGAGAAGATGTGATGGGAGAAGCAGGGGCTGAAGCTGCAGAGGAGTTGAGGACCCTGGGCTGCTGGCTTTCAACATGGGGAAGGGGCCACAGGCTAACGAATGAAACTTTGGAGGCTGGAAAAGGGGGAAAACCGAGTCCAAGGGTGCACGGCCTTGGGGACAACTAGATTTTAGCCCTAGGACACCCATTTTGGACATGAGACTTCCAGAGCGATAAGATCATAAATGTGTGTTGTTTCAGACCAATGAGCTTATGGTCATCTGTGACAGCAGCCAAGGGGAAACTGCAACCTTCAACCAAGTCAGACACTGAGAAAGCAGGTTATACAAGACCCTCCAGGACTTAAACCCCGGACAGCCTTCACCCCACTCTTAGTGAAGTCTGAGCTCTGCAGCAAAGATTCTGCCTGCTCCACGCCCAGACCCCCTGCCCTGCCTTTCACCTCCCATAGCTCTTCCTCCTCTTCTTCCAGGAGACACAGGGAGGCAGGTCCTGCCCCAGGGCTGTGCCAGAGTCACAGCGAGAGATGCCAGGATGCAACCAGGCCACAGAAGATGCGTGCAATTTGCAGGGTAGAGGGTGGCCAAGGGATCTGTGGCCTGAGGGAGATCAGGCAGAGCTGATCTCTTCTTGGCCCATGAGGGGCCTGGGGTTATCCAGCTTCTCTTTAGAAGGCCCTAGCGGCCACCTGTCTCTATTTGACAGCACCTTCTCTGTCTTCCAGGATCAACACTCAACTGGAGGGCAGCAGGCTGGAGTGTGGATGGTGTTATTTCTGAGGCTACCACAGAAGCATTTGTGCTAAGCTCCTGGCTGTCCCTTAGATCCTCATGTTTGCCACAGAGGAGGCCACGCCAATCTGCATCCAGCCCCAGCTTACGTGGGGGGCCGAGGAGCTGAAGGACAAGGGGTGTTTTCTTATATTCTGGACTGGGGATGACTCCTCTTGGTGATGCTAGGGCCATACAGACCTTAGGCGAGCTGTGAGAATGTCTCTGCAGAAGGGAGGCCTTGCCCCTCTTGACTTAACAGCCCTTGTATGGCTGGAGGAAGGCCCTCAACAAGGCTCCACTTGTGCACGCGACTTCTTGTTACTCCTCTGCTCCCAGGCTGGCTCTCTCAAGAGCCCATGCTGTGATTGTGTCACTTGCAAGAGCGTCAGTCTGTACTATGCAAAAGCAAACCAACAGGTGGGCTGCAGCCAAGGGAAGCCCCTCACCATGTTGTGGGGGCTTCATGGGGGCAGCAGGGACACCTCGACTGTGGGTCATGGAGAGCTCAACATGAGCACCACCTAGAGCCGGGGTTCTCAACCTGTCGCGACCCACAGGAACTGTATTAAAGGGCCATGGCATTAGGAAGGTTGAGAACCACTGACCTGGAGGGAAGTCAGCCCCCACCCCCACCACTACCACATTACCATGGACTTATTGTGGCATTCAGACTCCACTTTGAAATTTTAAGAATTTTGTGTCTATTAGAAGACTGAAACCATTGCATAAGGTTTTCATGGGCAAAGCTTAATAAGAAGAACATTTCTATGCCAGGACAGCACCAGTGAGGGGCATATTAACATTGACCTTCCCCTCTCTTCCTATGACCTTCCCTGTATCCCATCACACAGCCTGCCTGCACCCTGCACAGTGGGTGCTTCCTTTGCACATCTATCCTTCCATCCACTCATGCATCCACCATCCATCATCCATCCATCTATCCATCTATCCACCACCCATCCACCCCTCACCCACCTGTCCATCTATTAACCCATCCACCATCCATTCACCCACCTACCCATCTATCTACCCAACCACCTATCCACCAGTCCAGCTATCCATCCATCCATCTACCCATCTGTCCACTTAACCACCCAGCTATCTATCCATCCACCCATCCATCCATTCATCCACCCAGCTATCCATCCATCCATCCATCTATCCATCTATCCACCACCCATCCACCCCTCACCCACCTGTCCATCTATTAACCCATCCACCATCCATTCACCCACCTACCCATCTATCTACCCAACCACCTATCCACCAATCCAGCTATCCATCCATCCATCTACCCATCTGTCCACTTAACTACCCAGCTATCTATCCATCCACCCATCCATCCATTCATCCACCCAGCTATCCAGCCAGCCAGCCAGCCATCCATCTATCCATCCGTCTACCTCAGTACCCATCCACCCACACACCCACCTGTCCATCTATCCATCCATCCACCATCCATTCACCCATCCATCCATCCATTTATACATCCACCCACCATCCATCCACCCATCCACCCATTCATCCATCCATCCACCCATCTGTCCACTTAACCACCCAGCTATCCATCCATTCACCCATCCATCCATTCATCCACCCATCTATCCATTCATCCATTCATCCACCCATCTGTCCATTCATCCACCCATTCATCCACCCATCCACCCATCCATCAATTCATCCATCCATCTATCCATCCACCCACCCAATATTGTTGTACATTGAGCTTGTGCCAGGCTTGTGTCAGGCCACTGTGCACACAATCACACTAGAGGGAGGGGAGAACTGATCAACTCTTACATCAACGGGAGAGGTTGGATATGAAGACGGTGGCTTGGGTGGGTGCCCACATTGTTTTGGTTGCAAGGTGCTGAGCCCCTTAGGAGCCCCTCCCTCTCAGTAGCACAGAACCTTGTCTGAGGGGGTTGAAAAACATGTCCATGGAAGCTTCAGGTGAAGATGCTGCAGATGTTCCTTCTGGACCACAACAGAAACCAACTTAACCAAGACCAAGGACAATGCTGAACTTTACCTAAGCTTTGTGTTCCTGGAAACAGCAATAGTTAAATCACCCCCACTCTCCCTTGTATGTTCTGGAGAAAAGCTTCCTGCAGAGAAGCTCCTCTCCATGGACTTGCACCTTGTGGATGACCCCCCTCTGTCCCCCAGGTGATTAGTGTGACTTTTCTCCGTACTGCCTGCTGGATGCTGATCTACTAACCCAACCAAACTTCCCCACAGGGAAGGAGACCACCCTGCTTCACGGCCTCCCGAGAATCAACTCACCACAGGATGGGCCAGTCCATCAACGAAAGCCCCTTCCTGCCTGACCTTCCAGCTGCCTACAGATCTCACAGTCAGCGCTCCCTGTGGCAGCAGCCCCTCCCCCATGGCATAGCCCCAGCTGAGCAGTAGCCCCTCCATCACTCTAGCCCCTCCCCTAAGACACTAGCCCCTTTCCCAACATAGTAGCCTCTCCCCCATGACACAGCCCCTCCCCTATTGCAAAAGTCTTTTTTCAAATCAAGTCTTTCCTTACCTAGGTTTGGGGGGTCTTATTTTTTGTTTGACAGAGGAAACCAGCCCCAGGCACAGTGTGGTGCCACACTCACCATCTCATCACTGTCTCAGGCTTCATGTCGTCTCTTGCTTCTGAGCCCTAACTCTTCTCGCATCCCCAGGGTGTCCTTCTGCAGAGACCTCATCATCTGCATGAGGCTGCTGCGGTGTCCCTTCGCTGAGGGCTGCTCAGCCTTCTCACTGAGAGTCGTCCAAGGACCCTCCCCGGCCCCAGATCCCAGGGGTGTAAAGGTGAGAGACCTCTGCTCAGTGTGGACTCGGGGCAGGTGCCCAGCAGATGGAGCAGAGCCCCAGGCACTCCATGGGGAAACCTCCACCCTGCCCAGTCAAGAGCTACTGACGCAAACACATCTCTCAACTGATTTCCAGAAGAACATGGGCTCCTCCTGGAACATCCTTTTCAAATTACATTAAAAGAAATTAATAAGCTTGTCTGAGGGGACTGGAAATGGGTTTCAGCACAAAGGGAGAGAAAATTTGGAAGAACAGTTTCTTCCAGCCCAATTTGACTCATAATTGGGTATCTTTTGAACCTGCTAATTAAACAGCATTTTCCCTGAGTCGAAGAACCAAGTCTTGGCACCCGAAGGGCACTTTGCAGACAGAATCTGACATTCAGGTCTAGCGAGTCCCTATAAAAAGCAACATGAGGCAAAGGCCCACAGTCTGCACTTCACCAGAAAATGAAGCTCTCCTTGCAGACAGGGGCTGTTCACCACACCATCTACCATGCCAACTGGGCTGACCATTACAAATCCCCCCAGACGCTGGCCATTACGAATCCCCCCTAGAATGCTTCAAATTCTCTTCCCTGTTTTTGAACATCCTGCATTGCACACATCTACACAAGGCTCGCAAATCTATTCTATGGTATAATTATTTCTGCCAAACCCTTTGTGGAGTTGTCTGATGTCTCCCAATAGTAGCCGACACCAGATCAAAACACGCGATGGCTGCTGTGTCACATCTGCCAGGATGAGCCTGCCTCATGCCAATTAAAACCATACTGCCTGGCTGCGGGGTTCTGCAGCAGCAACACAGGATGGGGAGACACAAGAGGGCATTGTCAGGCATGCTCGCATTCCCCACAGGGCCAGGGGTATGCAGATGCAAGACCCAGCAAGTACCCCGCCAAGGGTAGAGTCTGCTGGGCTTGTCCACAGTGGGGCCTGGCACCTGGCGAGTGCTTGGGAAACATATTCAAGGGCCTCAACACTAGAGTCACACAGACCCACTAACCCTACCCAGACTCACGGCCACAAATCTGGACTCAACACTTAGTATGTGCTGGAGTCTGTGCCTGCTTGTGCGCCAGGCAAAAGAAGATGTAAGTGTCTGGGCTTTGCCCTCACCTCCTGCCACACAGCTCCTAAGACCCTTGGGGCCTCCAGAGTTACCCTGTCTTTGTATGGTAATGCAATGACTGATGTGTAGGGGTGTCCTTAGACAGCCAACAAGACCAAGAAAGGATTAGAGTTTTAGAGCTTTCAGCCACAACCCCAACTCTGGGGAGGGGAGAGTGAGATAATCACCAATGGCCAGCAAGGTACCCGCCTATACTTACTTCCCTTCTCCTTTCACCCACACACCTTGGCCAGCAGGCAGTTGTGCCCAGGCAAGAGCAGACCCTGTGGTCCACTTGAAGCCCTGGATGGGCCTTCTCTCCTCCCCAGCTCTGTCCTGCCTACGCTGGGATGGGCTGGACGTGGAACCTCCACGACACCCCGAAATGATGGGTTTGGAGTTGGTGAACATGTGGGTGTGTTTGAGGGTGGCTGGTGCCCCTGTAGAGGTATAGCAGCCCTGTGCCCCTCCCCACGTCATGCCCTGTGTACCTCTTCCATGCGGCTGTTCCTGAGTTGTACGCTTTATAAGAAACCAGTGACAGTAAGTAAATTGCCCTTCAAGTTCTGGGTAGCAAGTTCTTGAACATGGGCAGGATGCTGTGGGAACCCTGGATAGGTACCTAGTTGGTCAGAAGCACCAGTGACACCTGGGCCTGCAGTGGGGGTTGTCACGCAGGTCTGGGCCCTCTGGCCTGTGGGGTCTGATGCCAACTCCAGGCAGACAGAGTCAGAACTGAACTGAGCCGTGAGACACCTGCTGCTGTGGGAGAGGCTGAGAGAGCAGGGTTGGAAGAGATGTTCTGGTGTCGTAAGTGTTGAGAGTAAAGACAGTTCACGTTCCCTCTCTGAATGCTCAGAACAGCTCAGTACAGTTGCCACTGCCATTATGGTGCTTTTGCAGAGGAGGGAACTGAGGCTCGCAGGTACCATGGCCTGGTGACAAACAGCTAATAAGCGACGTGAACTCAGATGCCATCCTCCTGGCCACACACTCAGGACTCTTTTGTTCCTCCTCCCCACCCACGTGGAGCTGGTGTACCCCAAATGGGGTGCTTCCTAAATTAGGGATGGAGGGAAAGAAGCAAAGGGGGTAACAGGCCCAGAGCCTAGGACCCAGGACGTAGCCCTAGGCAGCCTGTCTGCAGTGGGCCCATGCTACAGACCTCTGACGTCAAGCCCGCCCCAGCGTAGGCAGGACAGAGCTGGGGAGGGGAGAAGGTCCACCCGGGGCTTCAAGTGGACCGTGGGGTCTGCTCTTGCCTGGGCACAGCTGCCTGCTGGCCAAGGTGTGTGGGCAAAGGAAGAAGGGAAGACCACCCCTCACTTTGTAATTTCTGAAAAAGGATTCCCATCAACTTCCCGCTCTAGCCATGTGCAGACACTGCTGCAGGTGACATGCTGTCATGACAGAGGACCCCACAGCAGCTGAGGGTACTCATCTTACACACAGGGGCACTGAGGCTCTGGGCCAGAGCACTTCCCCGAGGAAACAGCTCTCCACAACTCACCCTGTTAGTCTCTGTGCACCTTCCACTGATTTTCCTAGAGATGAGGACAGGATTTGAGAGTTTTCATTTTGGTATCACCAGATCTTAGCCTGGGTCAGGCAGACAGACCTGCTCAAGAGATGCTGAATAAGTGAACTGCCTAAAACAGCCTCTGAGGAGGGGCTTTCAGGATGGACTTCAATAAATGCCCAGGTGGTCTCTATGCCCCATAACGAGAGCACTTGGTTCATGGGTTACGAGTCTCCAAGTGGCGTCTGTTCTACAGCGGCTCCCGGGAGGGGCAGAGGGATGGCTGCCATTGACAAGTCTAACCATAATGACAATATCATTCATTTAAAATTGGGAAATTCCTGTAAAATAAGTTACATTGCTCATTTCCAATGCTCCTGTGCTAATTGGCAAGTGGCATCCCTGCCTATAACCACCAACATCCTGCTCTCCTTTCCCCACCCGGGCGAAACATCCTGCTCTCCTTTCCCCACCCACCTTTCCCCGTGTGGGCACCGCCAACATTTAGCCAGGTTTCAGCTGGGCTCCAGGCAGCAGTGCTGTCACCCAGGACACAGTCATCACTAAGACTTGGCCAGGTGTGATGATGGTGGAGGGAAGGGGAGCCTTGGAAGGGGACCAGGACACCTACATCCCTTTGGGCCCCACCTGGACAAGGAGTCCATATACTATGACATCAGCAGGTGTTTTGCCCTTTGGTTGCAGGCACCTGTGGCAGACTGGCTTCTGGTGACACCTGCAACTATACCTCCTGCCCCACCTGCCCTGCTGAAATATAAACTGGTTGCTCTTCACTAAAAATGGAATCTATTTCTATGCTGGTCTGATTCTATAGTCATGATTCTATGCTGGTCTTTGTGACTTCCTGGGCCAAAGGGCTGTTGCAAAAGGATGTCCCAGGATTCCGGGGGCTGGGTCACTCCCAAGGAGCCTTCCAATTCTACCTGAGCCTTTCTGGATAGATGCTCAGAAACCTCCCTCCAGAACCCAGACACCAAGTTATATTCAGGGGCCATGCAGAGGTGTGCGGGGCCCCAGGTGAGCTCCAGGTGAGCCCCCAGCCAGCTGTCAGCATTGACAGCCAGCCACGGGAGTGACCAACCTGGAGTGACCACCCCAGTCAAACCTTCTGATGGCAGCAGCCCCAGCCAACCTCCGACTATAACCACACGTCAGACCCCAAGCAAGAGCCTCTTGGCTGGGCTCCATAAACCCATAGGTTGTGTGGGTTGAGACAGTAACGCATTTGTGCTTTGTTATATGGTCATAGCTAACCCAAGCTGCCCCTCACTGGCATTTACCTTCAAGCAGAGGCATTATTAGCATTAACTCTGCACCTCCTGTGAGCCAGGCATTCTGTCTGGTGGTTTTATGTCATCCATTCATTTATTCATTCCTTCAACAATCTTTGTAATATATGAGATAGAGACTACATTTTAGGAAGGATAGGCTAGGTTTGCTGCAAATTCACCTCAAAGTCCCAGCAACCCACCACCACAAACATGTCTGTCCCACCCCTGTTTGTTTAGAGTGGGTTGACATACCCTCTGCTCCACACAGCCATTCTGGGATCCAGAGTAACAGAGGCTCTGTGGTCTGAAGCCCTTGGCCTTCTCAGTTGTTGATATGAGGACAGATCTGCATTTGGGCTTCTCATGGTCCTGGCCTGGAAGTGACTTTCATCACTTCCCCCCCACTCCATATTAAGGGCAGAACAAGCCACATGACCGTGCCTGGGGCATACAGTTGCCCATGTAGCCAGAAAGACAGGAGAACTGGATGCTGGTGAGAGCTAGGAATGTCTTCCGCTGGTTATTTCTCCCATTTTACAAATAAGGACACTCAGCCCACTGCTGTAGTCACAGGGCTGCAGGCGAGTTGTGGAATTGGCCTGTTTGCCTCCAGACACAGCAGTTATGTCCCCATGTAGCCTGCACATTTTTTCTTCTTTTTTTTTAGCACAGCAGATGTGGATGAAAGTGGGTAGCTGGTGGAGCCCACAAAAATAACGAACAGCAAAGGCTGCTGTAAACAACAGAGGCCTGAATGACATGAAAGAGGCTTTGTCCCACGCATGTGCGAGGCCTGGACCAGAAGCATATCTTTTCAACTATGAAGAAGGGAAGCCCAGGCTGCACGCAGAGCTTAAAAGCCTCTGGAATGAAAGCCTCACCTCCTCCCAGTTGCTCTGCCGATTTAAACAGGGTTTTTTTTTTCTCATCCACAACCTATTGGGATTTTCTGTTGGCTGGTTGAAATGGCCCCACATAATCCTTTGAGGAGGTCCTGAATGTCCCCTGGAGGCTGACACACAAGCACAGAGAGGCATAATCTCAGATAAACACGGGTGCAGCAGAGGGAAGGGCAGCCAAGTGTGCAGGAAAACAGGCCTCCTGCGGGGTGCCCTGCAACAGCCCACTGGTGGGTGGAGGCCTCCACCAGGCTCCTTTGGGGCCATGAGGAGCTTTAGAAAGCCCGGCAGGGCCCCATGGGGTTTTGGAGAAGGGTCAGGATTTCCTTCAAAGCTGACACTCTCCCCTCCTTCATCCGTAATCCTCCTGGGCTGGAATTCCAAAGCCTTGCTGGTAAGAGCCTAAGACAGGTGTGGAGGCGAACCCTGCAGGTGCCCAGCAGGGGCCCAAGTGAGGATGAGTATTGGCTCTTCCAAGGCCACAAACACAGATTCCCATTTAGTAGGTCAGGCTGACCTTGACCCCCCCCCACCCAGCCTGTGGGCACCACCCCTTCCCTCAAGATCCCTCTAAGCAGCCCCATCCAACCCAGATAGCCTGATGGAGCTGGGGGACGCCGACCTTACAGGGCTGCAGGCCCAGTTCTGGTCCTATCCCACCCCCCTGCCCTGGGCCTCCAGCTCTCTGTGTACACGGGCTACAAAATGCTGAACTGATAGGATTGTTGAAATGCCTGTTCAAAAGGAAACAGGAGACTGGAAGGAGGGAAGAAGAAGGCGGGAAGGGCGGGCTTACTCCATCCTTGTGTTCGAGGCTCTGTGAGCATCAGTGTCCCCAACAGAAGGGACGACATGTGGGCGTGGATACAACACAGCATGCTGTAAGGAGGGGCTGCAATCCACGTCCTGATTTAAATCTGCCAGTAATCCTGCAAAGAAGAGATTTTCTGTATTTTGAAGACAAGAAAGCTCATCCTTATATAAATATGGTGGTGTTTTGGTTTTCTTTTCTTTCTTTCATTTTTTTTTTTTTTTTTTTTTTGTACTTTTAGAGATAGGGTCTCACTCTATTGCCCAGGCTGGAATACAGTGGTATCATCATGGCTCACTCCAGTCTCAAACTCCTGAGCACAAACACTCCTCCTGCCTCAATTTCCTGAGTAGCTGGGACTACAGGGGTGAGCCAATATATCTGCTAATTTTAATTTTTTTTTTTTTTTGTACAGATGGAGTCTCACCTACATTACTCAGGCTGGTCTCAAACTCCCAGTCTCAAGCAAGCTCCCCAACTGGCCCCCCAAAGTGCTGGGATTACAGTTGTGAGCCACCACACCCAGCCCTGTATAGCTTTTCTATTGCTTCTATAACATAGGACCACAAACTTAGAGGCTTAACATAAGACAAATTTATCCTCTTATAATTTAGAAGCCAGAATCTGGCACAGGTCTCACTGGGCTAAAATCCAGGTGTTGGCCGGGCTGGTTCCTTCTGAAGTCTCCAGGGAGAAGCCTTTACCTGAATTCTCCACCCCTCTGAGGCCACCAGAGTTCCTCACACCCCTTGGCTTGTGGTCCATTTCCTCTATTCTCAAAGCCAACAGCATTTCATCTCTCTGACCTTCTTCTAAAGTCACGACTCCCTCTAAGGGAAGCCCAGAAATGTTCTTTGCTCTCCACATGATTCAGTTGGGTCCCTGGGAAAACCCAGGACGATCCTCTGCCGGGTCAGGGGACATAAGAACAGGGGTTCCAGGGATAAGAACATGGACTTCTGGGGTGGGGCATTATTCAACCCACCACAGGTGGGCTCCCCAAAGTAGACTACCACAGTGCTACATAATTACGGAACCAACATCCAAACAGCTGCTGCTTACTTGCAGGTTGATGGAGTGCTCCTAAACTGTTGGATATGAAAGTGGCACAGCCTTTAGTACATCTGGGCTAACTTCTCCCTGTAGACTGAAAAATCGAGGCTTACAGCCTGATTAAGATCAAGTCAATTCACTTACTTACTTCTGCAAACATCCTGGGGTGTCCCTGAGCCAGCCCTCAGTAGGCACTTGGTGAGATTTACGAATCTTAGGAAAAAAATGGCGGTCCCGAAGGGGCAGGGAGACCCAGCCCGGTTCCTATTAGCCCTGTGACCTTGCCACTCTCTGTTTCTCAGCCTCAGTTTTCCCACCCACAGCACTTTTCAGGCTCAAATGTGGGAAAACCCCAGCCCAGCTCCCAGGAGGGGAAGTCTACTCTCCAAATCTCAAGCCAAAGCTCCTTCCTGCCTGGAGGAATTTCTTCCCATGCGGCCCTGGGAGAGGACCCAATGATCCACTGCTAACTTCCCAGTCTTCAGCTGTCCTTTGCTTCTTAAAGTTAGCAAATAACAAAGAGAGCCCAGTTGGTAAGATGAAAGCACAGTTATGAATATGCATGACTCATTCAGCAATCAAACGCCCCGCATCCTTTCCAGGAGAAGGGATCGGAGCATAATTTTCCACCACATATTTAAATTCAAATTAGTCATTATTTAATGTTGGGACAAATTGCCGGAGAAGGTCATGTTTTCAGTTTGATGTTTTTACTTCATAAGCGAGGCTGGCTCCCTGGCAGGGCATATGTGACCCCAGCACACACTTGCCTTCCTTCTGTTCTGCTCAGGCTTTAAGAGATGGCCCTTTGAAGCAGCAATAAATAGCCATTCCCACTCCCAGCTTTCTTCTATAAATGTTGCCCCCAGCTCTTTCTCTTTTGTGTCTCTCTGCTCCTCAGCAACCCATCACTCCCTAGCCAGGCAGGGCAGTCAGAGGCAAAGCTCCTGGGGTACACACAGACCCACCCCATCTCCACATACTGCTGCTCTAGACATCAGACAGACCCAGACGTTGGGTTCACATTCAGCTCTGCCACTTTGCAGCTCTGTGATAGGCACATTACTTAACTTCTCTGAGCCTCAGTTTCCTCCTCTATAAAATGGGGATAAAAATAGTTCCTACTGCAAATGTCATCATGAGTATCACTGTATGCAAGGTGCACAGAATGGTGCTCAGCCCAAGGGGACACACCCGTACATGTCAGTTTTTATTACCACTCCTCTGACTGCTCCTGTCATTACTAATACAAACAGTCACCAGATACTGTGTGCTCTGGGCCCCGTTTCTCTCTCCAATCTGACCTCTCTTCTCCAGCCTCACTGTTAGAGTTGTCTTCCCCCTCTGGGTTATTGCAATGGTCTCCTAACTGACCTCCCAGATAGAATTCGCTAGCTCCTACCAGGAAGAGCCCAAATTCACAATCCAGCCGCACCCTGCGGGACCACTTTCTCCCACGTCTTCTGCACACCAGCATTACAGAGAAGCTCAGCATTTCCCAGACGAGCCACACGCTTTCAGGCCTCTGTGTTTTTGGACGGGCTGTTCCTGGGGCCCATGGGGCTCGTCCACTTTTCTTTGAATTGCCAACAACCCCTAGAAAACCGAGTCGATTTCCATGTCCTCTGTGAAGTGTCCCAGTCTAGGCTCAATTAGTAGCCACCCACTCCATGCTCAGAAACAGAACAGAACAAAAACAAAAAAGCAAAATATACCAAAAACTCTTTCCCATACTGTCGTGTAAGCATTCACTGCACTGCATGAGTGAATGGAAGAATGAATGAATGAATGAATGAATGACTTTCTAGCAGCCCTCTTTCTCCTCCATGACAGGAACTCCAAATAGTTTCTTCCTGAAGCCATGTCCAACTCCGATTTTCCGAGAATGATACAGAATGCCTTTATAAGGACATGTACCCAGCTACCACTGTCCATCTGTGGGCAAGGCAAACCCAAACAATTTCTCTGGAATGCGGTCAAAGCCAATCTTACATGACCTAGCAGCTTCTCTGGTCTTCTTCAAATGTGCAGGGATCCAGGCAGCCCCTCAGGCCCTAAGTCCGGTTAGCCAGGACAAATGTGGGGGTTTGCATTCACTAGGGACCACCTACCCAGAGGCTAAGTTAAAATACAGCCTTTCCTCCTCATAAAAAACCCCCAGAAGCAGTCAAGGGCAGCGTCACCTGAGACATCTCACAGCCCACTGTCAACTCCAATGTGACACTTGAGAAATGGGATCTCAATGCGGTTTGGCGGCTCAGAGAAAAGAAAGGATTTTGCCAACCACAGAAGACATTCCCGCTAACGAGCCGTTTTCTTATTCAGAGGGCCGCAGACAGGGCACCGTTTCTCTCCTTTATGCCTGCTGAGCGCCTTTCTCTGGGGCCCCCTGGGGACTGGAGGACCAAGGCATGGTGGGCTGTCAAACAGACAAAAAACTGTCCCCAGGGGCTCTGTAAACCTGGTGGGACCACTTTTTACAGTTGGAAAAATTGATTGTAAAGGCCTGATAAAGTAAATCCTGCTATTACAGAAAAGCAATCCATCTTTTTGTTGTTGTTGCTACTAAGATGACAAATTGATTGCAAAAAAGAAAAAAAATCCCTGATATGGGCCAGCCTAAGAACAAGGCACTCTGGAGAGGGGGAGCTGCAGCACGGAGGGCCTGGCTCGGAGGAGCCCCTGCAGCCAGACCTGAGGTAGGAAGGAGGAGGTGACAGGACAAATTCCCTGACAGGCCAGCTCAGATTTTCATGGCAGCCACGGTCTCCACCCTCTCCCCTGGGTGGTAAAGATGCCACTGTGAGTGTTGGGAGTGGGAGGCTCCCTGGAGAGGTGACTTCAGGCAGTATGGGCCTTTTCGGCTGCTGGACCCTAGGCCTGCTCTGGGCCTAATCATTGCACCCCCAGGAACCAAGCACCTGCTCCAGACTGGCCTCTAGCTAGTCTCATCCCTGATCCTGACAACAGCCCAGTAGAGCATAAACTCCTGAGGGTGGGGCCGTGGTCTGGTCTGTCTCACCGTATCCCCAGGATGGGGATGGCAGGTCTGTGGGGTCATCGAGTGAACCAACTTGGCTCTTTGCATACCATGGCTCCCAATCATCAGAAGAGGACACTCAGGCTCAGCCAAGGTCATGGAGCAACCAGGCAGAGTGGCAGCAAGTTTGTGGCTCAGGGCAGGATTCAGGTGGCCAAACGTTACCTACAAATGTTCAACTCCCTGCTCTTCTAATTCAGACTGGCCCCAGGACTGAGAACCCCACGTCAGACAGCTGAAAGACCTCCCAGACTGGATGCACGGCAATCACCTTCTTTCTATTGGTTGTCCAGCCTCTGTTTACATGCTTCTTATGACGGGGAACTCACTACCAACCAGAGAAGTCCTACTGTAGCTCCTAAGAGGTGGTTCTTAATTGTCAGCTGAAGTCTGCTTCTCTGTCCCTCCCCTGCATGTACCATCTAGTTTTATAGCCCCAAACAGAGTGTCCTGTGGAAGGAAGAGCACAGGTCCTGGAGCCAGCGGGCCTAGGGTTAAAGGCTTACCTCTGCTGTGTATTGGCTTAATGAGGTTAGGTGAGTCACTTAACATTCCTGGGCCTCAGTTATGTCATCTTGGAATAGGAATAATCAAGTAGGGATAATAAGCCCTCCTAGGGCTGTCCTGAGGACGGATGTGTTCCTGTGAGTGTTCAGAGGGGGTCCAGGTAAGCACCAGCGAGCAGCACCAGTGACAGAGGCCCCATAGCACAGTGAGGCTCCTTCCACTCCTCCAAGGACGGCCTTTTAAGAATAATGTGCACCTGAGGGAAGTGCCTGTCCTAGTCAGCTCGGGCCGCCACCACAAAGAACCATGGTCCAGGTGGCTTAAACCACAGATGTCTATTTTCTCACAATTCTGAAGACCAGAGGTGTGAGACCAAGGTTCCCGCAGGGCACCAGTCCTGGGCAGGTCTCTCTCCCCAGCTTGTACACAGCCACCTTCTCGTGGTATCCTCCCAGGTGGAAAGAGAAGGTGAGCTCTCAGATGTTTCTTCTTAAAGGACATTAATTCCATCAGATCAGCCTCTACCCTATGAACTCATTAAACCTTAATCACCCCCTTACAGGTCCTACCTCCTAATACAGTCAGATGAGGGCTTGGGGCTTCAGTATACAAAATTTTGGACAGACACAACTCAATCCACAGCAAATCTTCAAAGAACCGAAAATAGGTACTCAAACAAATACATGTGCACATGTGTTCAAAGAACACTATTCATAATAGTAAAACAGTGGAAACAACCAAAATGCCCATCAACTGATGAACAGACAAACAAATGTGGTCTTATGTGTACGACGGAACATAACGCAGTCACAGCAGGGATTGAGAACACATACTCTGATTCCAGGGAACCTCTAAGACGTTCTGTGAAGTGAAGGAGGCTGCACACAAAGCCCAGGTCATAGAAATCCATCTATCGTCTGCCCTGGGGAGAACAGGCAAATCCATATAACTGGGAAGCTGAGCAGCGGCATCCAGGGGCCTGGCAGTTCCTGACACATCCAGGGTGCTGGTCTCCCAGGAGATGGCAATGTTTTGGAACTAAATACAAGGGAAGGTGACACACGTGGCAAGTGCTCCAACTACTAGTGGATTGTGCACTGAAGGACGATTCATTTTATGTTATGTGAGTTTTATGTCAAGAACAAAAAGCATCCTATATACGGAGAATGACGTTGATGTGGGTCCAATCTTCTCTTTCTAATGAAAAGAAATACATAATGGACGGCACCTGTGGCTCAGCGAGCAGGGTGCCAGCCCCATATACCAAGGGTGGCAGGTTCAAACCCGGCCCTGGTCAAACGGCAACAACAACAAAAAATAGCCGGGCGTTGTGGCGGGCGCCTGTAGTCCCAGCTACTCGGGAGGCTGAGGCAAGAGAATCACCTAAGCCCAGGAGTTGGAGGTTGCTGTGAGCTGTGACGCCCTATCACTCTACTGAGGGTGACAAAGTGAGACTCTGTCTCTTAAACAAACAAAAAAAGGAAATACATAATAATTTTTGACATCACAGGGAGGATGCAGGGAGAAATAAAAGTGAGGCATAGCCATATCCTGAGGCAATCCCTGTATCTTTTTCCTTGCACATATATTTCGTTTCCAGAAAACCAGGAGCCAGGTCAGCCTGTCTCCAGTGACCAGCTTCTTCCGTCAGGTATATTTCTGTAGTCTCCAGTGTTCTTGCAAACACAATTTTCAGCTTTGGGATGAGCTGTCCTCACACGGATGCGCCGTAAACTACTTACCTCCACCTGAGAGAATCCACAATCATCTACACTGGAGCTTTTGTGAACAGGACTGGACAGCTGCCCTCCAGCCGCCTGTGCTGAGCACACACCACTGTCACCTAGTCTGCTGTGACCTGGGGGGGATGGGAAGGAGAAATCCATCTCTCTGTGGCAGAAGGACTGGCCGGGAGGCTGGGCAGGGCGGAGGGGTCAGCCTCCCGGGGGCAGGCCCCCCACCCCAGCACACCAGCACTCCACCATGAGTCTGCAGCCTGGGTCTGCAGTGGGGTCCTTCTCCACAGTCAAGGAGGCTTTTCTGAGAAGAGAGACCTCAGACCTGCACTTTCAGGCAACGCTAGGCAAACTACTCCCCTGCTTCTATTGCAACTCTCACCCTTCTGGAGAGGAGCTCCGGCTTGAGCGAGGCTCTGGAGGAAGGGAAGTCTGAGTCTGCAGTGCCTCTTGGTTCTCTAAGAGGCCTGGCTTGCCCTGCTCCTGACTCACTCTGCAGTGTGGATGTTAGCTCTGAGCTCTCTGGCTGGTGTGGTGGCATTAGCAGAGAAACCAGCACAGGAAGGGGGGGGACCTGTACTGCCAGCCTCCCCTGTGGAGAATGGTGCATGGCTGGGGGGAAGGGGGCCATCCTGTGTGCTCAGCATAGCTGGGGAGCAGAATTCTGCCCTCATGTTGGGTGATTTGGGGTGACTGTTGCAATTTCTCCTGGTAACAGTAAACCAGCCAACACATGTGAGGTACTGGAGGTGTTTGAGCTTTGCTCTAAGGATGAACAACTTCGTCCCCATCACAACCCTGAGTGGCAGGAGCCAGCATCATCTTCATTTTACAGATGAGGAAACCGAGGCACAGAGCGATGGAGTGGCTTGCTGAGCTCACTCAGCTGGGGAATGGCAGAGCCACAGCTCTCTGGAGAAGGTGGCTGCTGTGCTGTGTCCTCGAGCCTCTCCATACAGCTCTACCCCACAGGACCAGGGTTCCCAGAGTCTGGCCTCACCCACCACAGGAACCCCACCACCTGCTATGGGGAGGAACAGTGCAAGTCCACAGAAAATAGCAAACTGTTGCATTTCAAACAACACTTTACTCAAATCTGTCAAGTAAGCATCATGGCTGTCCCTGAGCAAGCCCTACTCCCCGGACGTCTGGGCATGTCTAAGATTGCATGGAAGGAAGCTCGGGGATGCCTCGGCCCGCAGGAGAGCAGCTGGGCTTACGTCTTTCTCTCTTTTTTTTTTTTTTGCAGGAGAAAGAGCAATAGCCTGAGAATTATACATTCTTGGGTTTCAGGCCCTGTCTGGCCGGTTACATGTGACTGCCAATCTCTGAGTCACAGTCTCAGAGAGTCTCATACGGAGAAATGGGATCAGGAATGTGGCCAGCCCCCCCAGTTCACAGGGGTCCCATCACCATTCGTGGGTGTCACAGAGGGCTGTGCAGACCCCCGCATTCCCAGCCACACCCAAAGGCCACTGTGCTCTGTGACAGTTTTCAGAGCCTGTGGGTGGACAGGGTCTCGGATCCTCTAAGACACTTTCAGATGCGCAGGATATTTGTGTCTTTGAGGACAATGAGTCCTAGCTCGATTATTAGCTCCTGGAGGGGAAAAGATTGATTTTTCTCTCTCTTTGCATTCCAGCTGTGGGGAAGGAGCCTGGCCTCGAGAGTGTAGGCTGGGCATGTATGGAGGGGGCCTGCACCCCAGGAGCCACCTTCCCAGACCACTGCCCATGTGGCTCACATTCTGCTTGAGCTCTTCTGCTGATGGGGAGCTCCCGCCCACCCCACCCCTACATGCCGTCTAGAGCAGAGCAGCCCCGCCTGGTCCCTACAGGGCATGGGGTTGGCCACACCCTCCCTGATGCAACTGCCATGCAGGGAGGCTCTGTGCTCCTAGGGCTTGGGTCTGCTGTGCAGGAAGGGCCACCTTGACATCTCTATCCAAAGATTCCCCTTTTAGAACTGCACTTGAACCAGGGATCCAGAAGCACCTCCCCGACATTGCCCCAATGTGCCCACAACAGTGCAGAAAACCGTGAGCTTTACTGCAGTATGGAAACCAGGCTGGACACACTGCAAACTGCCCACCTGCTGCCACAGCTCAGGGGGAACACTCATGGACAGAGATGCCAAGACAGTTAAGTGGAGAAGCCCGTGGGTAGTGCCCACGTCTGAGACACAACAGTCCTGCCTGGTCCATCAGAAGGGAAGCTTCTTCTCATGCTCTGCTCCCTGGGCCAGACCCAGGCCTGGACCATCAGGAATGTGGCACATCCCCCCTACTGCAGGGTCTGCTCTAACAAGCCCTGCTCCATGCTCCAAGATCCTCCCTGCTGCTGTCAGACCCTCTCTGCTGCTGAAACTCTCCATAAATAGGCAACAGAAGCTGGGGCGAAATGGTAAGGAGCCCGTCCCATACTTGGAGAAGGAAGACAACACCTTGGAAGTTTTCATGAATTCTTTGGACCGGAGAGGATAACACTCATCAAGGAGAAGAGCTATGGCTACCCCGTAATGGGGCACTAACATCTGAGGCTACTCCCCAGGAGCTGTGTGACCAGGAGTGCACCAGAACCCAGCTGCACAGCCAGTGTGGCCGAGAAAACCCCATCTCCTCTGTTATAGTAATGTTCTCCTTTTTCATAGATGGGTTAATTAGGAAAGAAAAGGAAAAAAACGTCATGGCACTTACGAAGGAACACCCCAGCCAATTTTCAAGGCATACTAAAGACTCAGAGAAAGATGTCATCTCAGAATAGGACTTGCCTCTGCAACTGGTAGAAAGTGTAAATTCCTGGCTGGGCTCCTAAGGAGGACGGAGAAGTCATGACCCTTCAGAGAGAGAAGATGGAAAGAAAACTATCCAGGTAAGAGTAGAATTGGAATTGTCATTTAAGGCAGAATTAAAACATATGAAAAAGAACCAGGGATTAATTAGACAGGCATGCTTGTGAAACTCTCCCGCAAGGTAACAAAGGAAAATAAATAAAATTAATTGGAGGAAAAAATGGCCTTAAAGATGAGAGCATCCTCACCCCAAATCATCAGTGTTCTGAGCGGAAAAGCCAGAGCAATTAGAACGGAGCAGACATCAAAGAGAAAGAGAGAAGGCTTCAGACTGCAGCGACTCAATGTGTCTAAAGACAAAGTCTGCACCTTAGTCCTCTCCAAATAGAAGCCAAACATCAGTCCTACCCAAATAAAAGTATTTAACTATAAGGAGAAAAAAGAAATCAGGGCGGTGCCTGTGGCTCAAGGAGTAGGGCACTGGCCCCATGTATGGGTTCAAACCCGACCCCGGCCAAAACTGCAAAAAACAAAAAACAAATAAAAGCCACTGTGAGCTTCGAAATCATTCACATAAAAAGTCACTTTAACAACCGCATTGAACGTGATGAGAAAACAAGGGAAATGGTGCGGTTAGTTCATGAACACAAAAGAGCCATGATGACAAGCTGCTAATTGAATGTCTCTGATCTGTAAGTTGTAGCTACAACACCTGGAAGAGGTGGAAGGAATAAATTCCTGCCCCTTGATATTCTCGAGATCACTCTGCAGTTTCAGCAACGCAGGGTCACAAGCGGCATTCCAGAAATGAAGGAGGAACAAGCCACCGGATGCAGAGGAAAAGGCCGCCCTTTGCCTCCCGAGAGCCCCCAAAGCTCTCAGGATGTGCCACATTCCTGATGGTCACAGTGTTTCCGTTTCCTGGCAGGCTCTGGTTATTGTGCTCCCCTCCTGGCTCCAGCCCAAACCATTCCCTGGGCGTCTGGATGGTGTCGGGGCGGTGGCACAGGAATGCAGACCACATCAGGGCTGATGCGAAGAGGCAGCAGCCAGACTTACTCTTCCTGAGCGCGCCCAAGCCCCCCATGGACCAGTTTCGGGAAATGCAAGTGCCCTCCCAGCCCACTATGTCATTTCCCACCGCACAAAGTAAAGCCCAGAGAGGAAATCGCACATCCGTTTTTTACAGTTCTCGCAGACCTTTCCTCCCTCCTTCTCTCCCTCCTGTCCATTCAACAGAGCAATCTCTGTCGCACATCACACGAGGGCCATGCCGTGGTGCCGTTTCTTTCCGTCTCAGCACGAGCACGTGGGGAAATGCATCCAAACCAGCAACCGCAACAAAACACTCACAACACATGCGGCCTCGCCCCCTTCATGTTTTGTGACGTGCTTGCTCTATTTTGACATCCCCCAGAGCCTAGCGACGGAGTCTATAAACAGAGCCCACATAATTAGACTCATGACATCCATATTCTCAGTTCAGCTGGGTAATGGGAGCATTTATTTCACTTTGGAAATCTCACACACAGTCTATCCAGGGCGGCAGAGTTATGGCGCTCTTGGAGTTGTGCCTGCAAACCTCAGCAGGTCCAGCCTCCGCTGCCTCCAGCTGAGCGGTGCCTGTGTGTCGGGAAGGGAGGAAGAGGCGCCACCATGTCTCCACCTGTTTATCCACCACATGGCAGCCTGGCGTCGTGGAGCAAGAGTGGTAGAGGGACTACTCGTCACCCAGAAACACCTGTGTCCCCATTTCTGTCATGGCATAGCCTTGGGTGAGTCCCTTGCATTCCCAGGCCTCAGCTTGTCCCTGTAAGGTGGAAGGGTCTCACTGCAGAGTGGCCAAGTTCCTTTCTGGGCCTAAATGTCTCTTAAGCACCTGTGCCTTCAGCTCACCATGGCACAGAAGCACTTTTTTCTTAAATTTGTTCTTTCCAGTTTGAATGCATGACCAATGCTGGACACAAGCCCAGTTGCGGTCAGGAAAGTGGGTCTCCAGGATTCCTAATGCCCCAGTTCCTCCCTGCTCCAACTCAGAGGCAACTGAGATTCCCATGTGCTTGCACTTCTTTTCTTACCCATAACAATTATTTGTTACTATTAATAATTATAGCTTATTGAACCAGCCTTTATGGAACACCTGCTACATGACAGACTCTGTGTTTGGAGCCAAATATGGATTATGAATGACGTTGAAGAGACTGTTGCAATACAAAGCATTCTCATGTTAGAGTCTGCAAGATACGTCCACACACACCCTCTCGGTGATTCAAATGTCTAGCCGTGGGGACTGGGTCTTATTAATCCCATTTTACAGATGAAGAAATTAAGACATCATCAGGTAAATGTTGTATATAAGACATAGCACAGCAGAGGCAGAAGCTGTGTCTTCCTGACTGCAGACCTGCTGTCTGTTCTGCACTAAAGCTGGGAATAAAACTGAACCACTTTGAGCTTGGTGGGGGTATAAAGAGCCCATATTTGAGGATGAACCTGGGTTGTAGCCCTACTTCACTATTATGACTTGGGTACAATAAGTCCTCTGTTTTAGCCCCAGAGTTCTCTTCTAAAGAGTGGAGACAGGGTTGGAATACATGATCCTTAAGGTCTTACCCAGAGCAAATCCTGCCTTTTCTGGGGTTTGGGGGTCAGAAAGTCAAGTAACATGGAACCTTTCTGCCCCCCACATCTCCCCAAGGAGGTAGCTGTTGTCACAGGCTCACTTGGGCAGGACCTTTTCTGGAAAATTTTCTGGAGTTGAGTTTAAGCCAGTTTACCAAAGTCCCCAGGAATATAGAGCCAACCATCTTAATGTCAGTAAATGTGTACTGAACACCTACTATATGCCAGGTCCCAGGAAGGCAAAGACCCATGTTCAAGGAATGAGCCCATGATGGGCAGGGACCTGACCCAAGAAGAGCCAATCAGCAGAGAGGGCAGTGACGTATGCCATGGTGCCTGTGGTCAAGGGGGCAAGTTGGACTGTTGCTAGGCTGAAATCATGGCAGCTGTTGCTAAGGGAATTGGCTGGCCCAGGCAGAAGGAGGCACTCCTTTAGAGCCTGGACCAGGGGTCCTCAAACTGCGGCCCGCGGGCCACATGAGGCGGTGTGATTGTGTTTGTTCCCGTTTTGTTTTTTTGACTTCAAAATAAGATATGTGCAGTGTGCATAGGAATGTGTTCATAGTTTTTTCTTTTAAACTATAGTCCAGCCCTCCAACGGTCTGAGGGACAGTGAACTGGCCCCCTGTTTAAAAAGCGTGAGGATGCCTGGCCTAGAGCCTCTTGCTGGATGTGGCGTAATCATAGAAGAAGGTGAACACATCCATTGTGCCTCAGGGGCCTCCCAATCTTGATCTTCTCTCTGATATTTTCATCAGGACAATTCCCGTGCATTTGACAATGTAAATTCATATACATGTCCAACTACCTAGTGATGTGCAAATGAACTGTGATATAATCATGATTTAGCTAATCATTTTACATCAAGGACTCTGGCAGGCAGTGCAGTGGTGAGATCATGGCCTTTGTCATCAGACAGCCACTGATTTGAAGCCAGCTCTGCCTCTTCCTGTGCTGTGTGACAGCACAGTTTATTTACCCCCTCTGAGCTTCAGGTTCAACATCTGTAAAGCTGGGAACAACAACAACTTCATTTCTAAGTTCTTTTGCACATTGGAATGAATGTCTGGAAATAACATAATATTAATACCATGCTCAGAACATACCATGTCTCCAATATATTGTAGGTAACCACGAAATGGCTAAATTGTTATCTAAATCACAGACTATTGTAAAGCTATTAAAATGATGCTTACGAAGCATTCCTAATAATTGGGGAGATATTTGTATGATAAAAATGCAGACCATAAAAATGTCTAAACTACATAATATTCATAGGAAAAGATAAGAAGGAAATATATTGAAACATTAAGAGATCAGCTCTAGGTGGTAGATGTGCAGGAAAGTGATATTATTTTTCAGTGTTTGAGTTGCCTATAATGAGCAAGCATTCCTATAGAGCAGAGGTCCTCAAACTTTTTTAACAAGGAGCCAGTTCACTGTCCCTCAGACCGTTGGAGGGCCGGACTATAGTTTAAAAAAAAAAAACAACTATGAACAAATTCCTATGCACACTGCACGTATCTTATTTTGAAGTAAAAAACAAAACGGGAACAAATAAAATCACACCACTTCATGTGGCCCACGGGCCGTAGTTTGAGGACGCCTACTATAGAGACAGAATACAGGACTTAAACTTCACAGGTTTTTGGCATCAGGAGTTCATACTGGGCACGAGAGGACTGGGCTGGAACTTTCATGGACACCAACCAGGTGACCAGTATGGCTTAACCAGGTCAGCACCATGGACAGCGTCCAGGGCAGCCAAGGTTTCTGTCTGCACAGCAGCTCCTGCCCTCAAATGGCCTGGGTGGGCCGCCCATGCTCACAGCAGCAGGAAGGTCCTCTACCCCAGCCACATGGATGACAGATGCCTTGTTTTTTCTTCAGGACAGGGTCTGCTATTGTCTGTGATCTAAAAGGGCACTAACTTTTTTTTTTTTTTAAACAACATATACAGTAAGGTAAGCAGAATCAAGCCCATTTCCAAATGCATTATTTTTATTACGGTTGTTATCTACCTTTTTGCCCGTGTAAGACGTAAAAAATAGATTTAGTTGTTTGACTTGCTTTTCATTAAGAGTGAAGTCAAGCTTTCATATGTTGATTAGAATTTATATTAGCATTCGTATTTCTCTGCACATTCTTAATGTTCTTTTTCCTTTTCCATTAAAAAATTTATTGCGGCATTTTTAAAAATTGAGGATATATGACATTTTTTGTATCAGAAAGATCAGGGTTTAATTCTTAGGTCCATCTTGTCTAGTTTGATAATCTTGGACAAATCACTTCTCTTTCTTCTTGAGACAGGGCCTCCCTTCTTATCACCCAGGCTGAAGTGTAGCAGCATCATCGTAGTTCACAGAAACCTCAAACTCCTGGGCTCCCAGCGATCCTCCTGCCTCAGACTCCTGAGGAGCTAGGACTACAAGTGTGCACTACCACACCAGCTTGGGCAAGTCACTTTTCTTCTCTGAGTCTCAATTTCCTCAACGGAAAAGCATAAGATCATGTCTTCTTTATAAGATCATTGTAAGGATTTTAGAAAACACATATAAATCAAGGAATATACAACCCAGGATATAGCTATTTTACTTTGGGGGCAGCCCCCCAGTAAGCTTTTGTCAGAATCTTACCCCTCATTGCTTTGCTCCTTCTAAAATTCAGATGAACTTTCTGACGAGTCTCTACCTTTCACGTGCTGGAAATTTCTCCCTACTCAAGGGCTCGGGATGTCGGCTCTTACTGTGCCTGGCTCCCTTCCCCAGATGCTATCCACCTCTTCCCACATCTCCCCAAGGACAGCCCCACTGACCAAATAGCTCCCAAATGGTAGATATTAAAGACTGTCAGTACCTCCCTGATACTTTCTGTGGGAGGAATTTTAAAAGGCCACAAAATAACCTATAAAAAAGTGGGCAACTATGCAAAGCAATTTCTACTAGCTAATCAAAGTATCACATTGTCTGTGTAGAAAATGACAAGTTAAACCTGCATGCCATGAGTTGGAAGAGATTTACATGAAGCCTGGGTTTTGGCTACACATAACCAAACACTGGTGACTGGTTTAACCAAACACCCATTTACAATCCATATAGCCTCATAAACTTAAACACATCTAATTGCCGACTCTGAGCATGTCCCACTTCCCCGCCTCAGCTCACATCCCTCCCTCTGCCTGGATTCATTCTACTCCCCCATGAACCGATCAGACTCAGCTCTAACTGTGAGCATAGCTACCTCCCTCCTATTCCAGGCAGCCTTCCCTGATCTCTCCTGGCAGGTTTCTTTCTGTATCTATGATCTCTTATCACTTTGTGTCTTCATATTCTAGGAAACCCAGCTGTGCACAGGTTTGTCTCCCCCATGGAAGGAGAGTTCTCCAACACAGGAGGCAGCTCATCACCTCTGAACATTTAATGCTTCAGACAAGGCCCAGGGAAGAACAAGGGCTCAGCAAAAGTCACGCATTCGGTTGAGAACCAATGTGAAGTTGTAGCATATGAGAAGACGCTTGATTCCATGTCGTCCAGGGCCTGTGGCCTCAGGAAAGCTTTGAAGCAGGCCCCCAAAGACAAGTAGGATCCAGGAGAGCAGCCAGAGGTCAGAGCATCGAGAATAGAGTTCTAGTCCTGGTCTCTCCACTTGATGGTTGTGGAACCTTGGGAAAGGTTCTCAGTTTGCTCAGCTAAACCACAGAAATACTAACACCACCTCTAAATGTGGTGAGAATATGATGAGATCACACACACACACACACACACACACATGCACACATTTGGGTATGGGTGGGTGTGGCCTTGACAAGTGCATAGAATTGTATAGATACTCAGCTAATATTATAAGATAAAATAAAAATAACAATAATACAAATAAAGATTAAACTTATGCATGTATCATTATTCATGGGTGGGTAAAAAATTAACAACAGATAAAGAGCATTCTTTATTTAAGATCTGGTTTATCCAGATCTAGGGGAAGCCCTGTGGGGTCTGAGCCTGGGGCTGGTGAGTTTTCAGGGATTTGTAGACATGTTCAGGTTCTATAAATGTTGAAACAAAATGATGAGCATGGGCCCATTCACTGGTGTGTTCCTTCTAGGCTGGGAGAGGCGGAGACAAGTGGAGTTGGAATCACAGAAAGTCGATAGCCCAGCAGACTTCAGATGCAGAGAGAAGTAAACTTAGAGGTGAAGTGTGTTTGTATCCAGTCAATAGAAATGTAAGAAAGTATGAAATTGAGTAGGATTCCAACCTGGGAGAAACTATAAGATCAATTACTTCACTTGTCCCATTTTATAGGTAGGGAAAAAGTCTCAAAGCAGTTATGTGTCCTATCAAGGCCATTAAGCCAGCATGGGGCTAAGCCCATCAGGAAACTGGAGCCAGAGCCCAGGGGGCCTGCCCAGCTCTGGGAGCACCCAGCACTCATTCTCAGCTCCGTCTGCCTTCAGCCACACTTCACGTGTAAAGGAAGTAAATGTCCCCCTGAGCATATGATCAAAACTAAGGAAACTCATCAACCGGCTCAGGCATATGATCAAAACTAAGGAAACTCGTCAACTGGCTCAGGCTTAGCAGGACAAATTAAGTGGAAGTAATTTTAATGGATAATTTGGTTGTAATTCACAGGGGCAGACATGAGCTGCTAGCAGTTTATCAGGACAACTTTCAAATTACTTTGCGTTGAGAGCCCTTCATCTGTATACCCTCCTGACTGCCCCCGTGTGCCCTCCTAACTTTATCTCTCTGCCCACCTGCCTTACTTCATTTTGTGTTGCTAGAGAAGAATACCTAAGACTGGGTAATGGATGAAGAAAACAGGTTTATATGGCTCACAATTCTGGTGGCTTGAAAGCCCAAGATTGGGCAGCTCAGATAGTGACGGTCTCATGCTGCAAAATGGAAGAAGAAATGGTTGTGTCCAAGAAGACCAAACACCAAATGGACCGACCTGTTCTCACGGTAACCAGCACAATCCCAAGAGAAAGGATTAACTTCTCCATGAAGGATTAGCCCCATCACACAAACATAGGCCTTACCCCCAACGCTGGCACACTGGGGATCAAATTCTGGCACGAGTTTTGGCTGAAACAAACCACATCCGAACCAGAGCACCGCCTGGCTTCGCCTGTCTCCCCACAGGGAGTGGATGCAGGGAGATGTGCCTGGTCTGAAGCATCTGTCTTTACTTCCATCAGTCCCCTCCCCTCTCCCCTTCCTGCTCTGGACGATCACCCTGAGCAGGACCCACCTCTAGCTGCCCCCTCCTCCTTGTCTCAGTAGCTGGCATCTGTCTGGAACAGGAACCCCATTCTATCAGGCCTCGGTCTAAATCTCTCCTCACTGAGTTCTAAGGAACTTACAGATAGGCTGCCCCAAACACCACATACGCCCTCACAAGATCACAATTGTGAAATTTCGTACAAGTGTCCATAAAGCTAATTTCTCTTGAAATCACAGAAGATTGTGACAACCAGGCCCCATTCCCATAAAGTACAAGTTGAATAGAGCTGGGTTGCTGCTGTCCCTCCAGTGGGGCACGCACAGTCCCGGGAGGCTGACCACAGCTGGTTATTCACGTCATCAGCCTGGTCCCTGTAGCCATGTCAGTTGGCTGCTCTCAGCTCTCTACAACAGATTCCCAACCCTCACCTTAGTGTTCCAAGAACTTTCTCGCTGACCTCCATCTTCCACATTCTGCTCTCCCTCACTACCTCTCAAAGTCCACACCTTACACGTTGTTCCTCTCTCACCACTTCTCATGAACTTTGAGCACAACCTCTTCAGGCCCTTTCCTAGCCAACTCCTATTCATCCCTCAAAACCTAGCACAAACATCACCATTTGTAGCAAGACACGCACGGGGTGAATCTGCCCCCTTCTCAGGCTCACAGAGCTCGGCACCTATGAGGTGCTCATCAGCTGCTGTTATTGGATTTGCTCTTTCCTGTTGTTAAAAAAGAGATTCTACTAGTTGATGAAATCAGCTCATTTTCAAAATGGTCTTCTAAACATGGTTACTGGAAGAATGCTCATATGTTTAGAATGAAACTGCTCATTAGTAGATCCCTACTGACTTATTTATTTATTTTTATTAAACCATAGCTGTGTACATTAGTATGATCGTGGGGCACCATACACTTGGTTCATAGATCGTTTGACACATTTTCATCACATTAGTTAACATAGCTTTTGTAGCATTTTCTTAGTTATTTTGCTAAGACCTTTACATTCCACATTTACTAGGATTCGCATGAAACTAATGTAGGACCTTCACATGAAAGCTATAACCCAGTTACAACCCTACTGACTTTTGACTTTATAAAGTCCACCTCTTCCTCCCAGTGACTCGTGGGGCCAGGAAACATGGTTGTCCTTCACTAGAACAGCATTTCAGCTGAGCACATAGCTTTGGTCAACAAGGAGGATGTTAGTGGTATTGAACCTTCTCACCAGCATGCTAATTCATCCCGCTTTCTGAGAAGAACATTCTGATGTTGGAGCTTTGCATTATCCTTCCCGACGTGGCACGTCCTAACACACAGCTGTGTGTGTCATTCAAATCTTGTTTGTTCACTGAGATGTAACTTCCCCCCAGAAATCTGACAGTCTCAACTTCATCAATTCATAAACCAATAGAGCTTTTCAAGAAGCTAATTTCTTAATTATGAACTCAGATGATTCATTTGTCAAATTACTGAACAGAAACAGAAACATCAGATAATTTACCTTCCTTAGCCCACTACACACCAGCCAGACACAAAATTTCTGCTTGATCCAACTTGGGAAAGAAAAAAACAACAGTGTCCGGTAACCTCTTGGATTTTAATGGGTAAACACACTAGTCACTCCCACAGCCATGGATGAAGGAGGGCAGAAAAGTGCACTGTCCCTTCTGGGGGCTCCCAGCCACACACAGTCATTGAGCACGTGAGGTATGACTGAGGAACTAAAATTTAAGTTTAATTTTCATCAATTTAAATGTAATTTAAAAACTGATATCTAATTCTGTTATTGCAAAACTTGAGCGTCTTTGGAACAACGTGGGCGTGTGAATCTCCTCTTTCAACTGTCAGTTTTATGAAATCTAAAGTTATATTAAGTCCCAATAAAAAATTAGCTGCTGAATTGAGATGTACTATACATATGAATTATACACTAGATTTTAGAGGCTTAGTATGAAACAAAGAATGTAAAAGATCTCAATAATTTTTATATCACAATGATAACCTGGGTATATTGGGTTAAATAAAATATACTCACTTTTTGAGTGTGGCAAGTAAAACATTGAAATTACATGGGTGGCTCAAATGATATGTCTATGGAGCTGAGCTGGTATAGGAGGAGGATGAATGAAGTTTGATGAGAGACTGTCTCCCAGCGTCTCACGTGAGGAGTGAACAGGCTGAGGCTGGGCTCTGGGGATATGTCACCTGCCCACGCTCTGGCCATGAAGCTCAGCATGGCCATGTGGAGCCCCAGGTTTCCTGCCACCAGCCTCAGGATCTGTATTAAATTTCATCCCAACAGGGACCTCCATTCATCTTCTGAATATATTGGACCATCCCCTTCAGTAAAGGTTGAACCAATGGGCTCTTGGGCATCTAATGTGCACACAGAATGGTCTAGGAGTTAGGAGATGGCAAATTCTCCACTGGAGAAGGGGCCACGTGAAGTTAAGATAAGCTAGTAAACGTGAAAGTCTTTAAATTAAAAAAAAAAAAATTAGAGAAAGGTCTTGCTCTGTTACCTGGGCTAAAGTCTAATGGCTCAGTCATAGCTCATTACAGCTTCTAACTCCTGGCCTCAAGTGATCCTTCCACCTTGGCCTCCCAAAGTGCAGGGATTACTATGAGCCAACTCACCCTGCCATGAACTCCTTTTTGACTGGGGCCTTTATTCAAGGCATCCCTGGGGACAGCACAGCATGCTGGCATCTTTCAGATGATAGTCATCTCCATGGACTCAGTCAGTGTGCTACGTCATTGTCTAGCCGACGGGGCTGATCTGAAAGGACCTACGCTGGTGATTTTACACTGACTGTCACTCTGCTTCCTCAACAGTGAGCATCCTCCCTCTCCCGCCCTTCCTTCTCCTTATCCCTCTTGCTGTCCCCGCTCCCTCTGTTAATGAGACACGGTCCCACCTGCTTCCTGCCCTGGCATCCTGTATAACACACATGTAGCAGGGATGGCAAGCAGTGTCACAACAGGCAAGGCAGGGGTTCAGGAGAGCTGGAAGAGGATTTCGTCACTCTCCAAGATATGGATACGAGTAGCTCCTTGTTCTCTACGTAAAAGAGAAATGCACTTGGCTGCTGTTCTCAGGGAGGACCTCCCTTTCCAGCAATCCTCTCTGTGATGGGGAAGCCAGGTGTCAAGGTTACCCTGTGGGGCTAAGACAGGACCCATACCCTTGCTGCATGTCACCTGGGAGTGTGGCGCACTGCAGTCCTGGCACTGGAGCCTCACTGACACAGCACTAAGCCTTCCC
This sequence comes from Nycticebus coucang, assembly GCF_027406575.1. Lineage (NCBI taxonomy): Eukaryota > Metazoa > Chordata > Mammalia > Primates > Lorisidae > Nycticebus > Nycticebus coucang. The sequence continues at coordinate 86,476,115 of NC_069796.1, forward strand.
CTGCTGATGCTCAAGCCTCAGCTGAGAACCAGTGAATATAAGTAAGATAATTTCCAGAACAGCTAGTGGTTGGCAGAAAATAAAGCAACGTTAAAGGGTTCAAGAGAAACGGGGGAAGAAGAGGGGTATTGTTTGGACAGTGGGCACAGAGACAGACTTCTGAGATGGTGACGTTCAGAGACAGTAATGGGTGAAGGAGTGAGGCCTGGCGAGCTCTGGGCTGAAGTGCTGGGCAGGGTGGGGCATCAGCACCAGGGGCCAGCCTTCGGGCCAGTCCACCCCATGTACGGGAGTCCGTGAAGCTAAGGAGGCAGAGGCCCGAAGCCCCTGGACCCACTGTTTGCCCAAAGGAGGCTGAGAGCTGAGTGGCTGGCCGGGGTGCTGGCCTCGGCTTCCACTGCTCTGCATTGTAGGGAGACTGTCCTCATGTTCCCTCCCTTGTCCTCTAATTCTTTAAAGCAGGGCACAGTTGGAAACCAGTAGAACTCTATTTGTGCCTCTATTTTATCCAAAAAATGAGAAAGAACTTGGCTTCACTTTTACTTAGTAATCAGATGGACACTGGCAACTTCTACCTGCACGGTCACACGGTAATTGACCACATTGTCACACGGTAACCAATGTCTTGCAGCTGAGATTTGTCAATATTTATGTGCACAAGGATGCCCCTGGCTAACTTTATAAAGACAACATTTTTCAATAGAAGACTTTGGTATTGAGATGGGGCACAGCCATGGAGATCTTACGTACTGGCTTGAAGTAGGATGAACATCTCATAAACAAGATACTTTTAAGAGCTGTTGAACTCAAAGGTGAATTATGCATTTTTCTTTTACCAAAAGATACAAGTTCCAAATGGGAATTACAGGCAAGCTGTTATCACTTGTACACTGCTCAGCTTACATTTTCAAAAGGAATCAATGCATGCAACTTGCCCCTTCAAGATCGAGAGCTACTTGAATAATAAGTGAGGAAAAAAATCTCTCCTTTCCAAAGGGATTTAGGAAAGGAAGGGAGTACTTTAAAAATGTGTGTTTGGAGGGTGGCGCCTGTGGCTCAAAGGAGTAGGATGCCAGCCCCATATGCCGGAGGTGGCGGGTTCAAACCCAGACCCAGTCAAAAACTGCAAAAAAAAAATATGTGTTTGGGTTCAGTCCCTGTAGCTCAGCGGCTGGGACACCAGCCACATACATGGGGACTGGCGGGTTCAAACCCAGCCTGGGCCTGCCAAATAACAATGGCAACTACAGCAAAAAAAATAGCCGGGCATTGTGACAGGCGCCTGTAGTCCCAGCTACTCAGGAGGCTGAGGCAAGAGAATCGCTTAAGCCCAAGAGTTTGAGGTTGCTGTGAGCTCTGATGCCACAACACTCTATCAAGGGTGACATAGTAAGACTCTGCTCTAAAAAAATAAAAATAAATAAAAATGTGTGTTTGGAAATATTTTTTTTAGTGGAAGATTGGAAATAATGTTTTTAATATTTGGAAATATTTTTTAATGTTCCAAATGTAATGTTTGGAAGTATTTTTATGTTATGAATTAGCATTAAGATAATTTTAAATGGGCGGCGCCTGTGGCTCAGTCAGTAAGGCGCCGGCCCTATATACTGAGGGTGGCGGGTTTAAACCCAACCCCGGCCAAACTGCAACCAAAAAATAGCCGGGCGTTGTGGCAGGTGCCTGTAGTCCCAGCTACTTGGGAGGCTGAGGCAAGAGAATCGCTTAAGCCCAGGAGTTGGAGGTTGCTGTGAGCTGTGTGAGGCCACGGCACTCTACCGAGGGCCAAAGTGAGACTTTGTCTCTACAAAATAAAAAAAAAAAAAAGATAATTTTAAATGTTATAAAGTCTCTCAAGCAAGCAGTCTTTAAAACCTTGGAAATAAAATTTTTCTTAGCACTTTTAAAACTTCCAAAGGGATTCCGTACTTTTTTTGTTCAAATATTAAAAATATTTAATGTGTGGCACCTTCCAGTGATTGTGTAAGAGAATCGCTCAACAATTGATGAAGAGGGACCAGCAGAACTTCAGTATAAAATTTTGCAGATCTGTTGGATGGGCTTAAAAAATGAGACTCGTGATTCAGAGAGTGATGTCAGGAATGCCTTCCTTCCCCACACATCTGCATGTGTGTGGGCAGGATGCTGCTCACTTTTAAAGGCCATGAACTTCAAGCACTAGAACAAGTTTGCTGTATCATAATGGGTTTCAGGCACCTTGTTGCTCTCACTAAAGTACTATTGATATTGAAACTTCAATGCCAACAAAAAGATTCACAGAAAATTTAGACCGAAATGATTCATTTCATCTTGAGCTCATCCATTCAAATGTGTGAAATGATGTGTATGTTTATAAAGAATATAACATACCACTAGAATAGCACATGAATATCACATATACATAAACAAATAGACACCAGGAGCATATGCCCTGTATTTTTTAGCAATTCAGCAAGTGAATGAAAAGGTCTGGGGCCCCAGCTTTAGGAGACCTGTGCTACTGCCCTGCCCCTTGTGTGCTGGGCCTGGGGAAGACCCCAGCTCACAGGCAACACAGGATTTTTAAGAACAGGATGTCCACTGGGTTTGACAGAGCCCAGGATGGCAGAGAGATGAGAATGCTTTGATCCACTGCCAGCAGCTGCCCTCCACGTACCTGATGGGCAGCCCTGGGCCAGGCTGAGATTCTCTAGGCCTCTTTGGACACAGAACTCTAGCTTCTAGGTCACCAGGAAAGGGCCCCCCGCAAGGCCACAGCAGTGCCCCAGCCCAGTCCCTCCTGGTCAATGTGTCCAGCTGAGTGTGAGGCATTCTGGCCAGCCTTCCTCTCTCACTGGGCCCATCTTCCCTTCCTGTGAGCCCTGGGTCAGGCATCTAGCCCCTCCAAGCTTGTGGCCTTTCCCACCTGAACACAGGCACAATCTCAGTAGCTTTGCCTCTCAGATCTGTAGTTATTAAAGGAAGATGAAATACCTCAAGCAGCAAGGGAAGGCGCTGACATCACTTCTCTCCCCCTCACTCACCTTCCCCCAGCGAGGAACCCGGCTCCCACATGTTCATCTGCTCCCACCTACCACTGTCATCTCGTGGGTTTCTGGGGTGCCCTTTGGGCCAGACCCTGGTAGGGTGGAACCCTTCCTAGTATGGAAATCCCTTCGTGGTGGGGATAGCAGGGGACAGGGTAGGAGATGGGGAAGGACTTCAGTGCCATAGTCACAAGTTCACTCATGTACCATTCACAGGACCCAGAGGAGCCAACCCCCAGCCCTGCCCTATACCCTGGAGAAGTCTCCTTCTGATGAGGGAAGCAGACAGGGTGCACAGCCAGCCACAGCCCCGGGCAGTCACTGCAGGGCCCCAGGAGCACTGCCCAGGCCAGGGAATGGCCGCGAGCGCCCCTTGCCCCCTTCTATTCTTGAGGCCCACATTGGTGCACACCAGCCTGCAGGGGGTGGCCAGGCCCCTGCTCACTTGTTCCATGAGCAGGTGGTAGCGGGGAGGGGCGTAGCTGTTGGTGAAGGCCAGGCCAGGAAGGGCTGTGCATGGTGGGAGGGAGGTCCGCCTCTGCTCCAGGGAGGTCCTCCCGGGACGTTCCTTGCTAGGCTGTCTCCTCTTAGGAATACCTTCTCCGAGAGCAGCCCATACTCCAGGGGAAACCCGAGGACACTGCCCACGTGGCCAAGGAGGCCTGGAAGTAAGAATCTCCAGGATGTGGGGCCTCTTTCCTGTGTTCTCAGAACCCGCTGCTCAAGCACAGCTCAGAGCCCATGTCACGGGAGGCCTCCTCTGCCATTAGCCCATCCCACCAGTGGTCACAGGAGCCACTTTGGGGACAAAACTAAACCAGACCAGCAGGGAGCAGACAGGCTGGAGGAGGAGGCAGGAAAGTTTCTCACTGTCCCACCACATGATAGAACATGCAATTGGCCCCACAAAGGAAGGCGCAGGCCCACACCCAGAAGGGCTGCCTGGAAGTGGGGAAGAGGGGCTCCAGTCTGCCAGAAAGCAGAGCTTTGAAAATGGGGCTGAGAGCAGGGTGGAGACTGGGTGGGCGGGGCCCGAGCATGTTCTGAGGGTCATGGGGAGCTCGTGCAGGCCCAGCATCTCAATGACAGGTCTGCTTTTAAACATGCAAAACGCTGACTGCCAGGTCCTCCCCGGTGCCCAGTGGCTGGATGGAGCCCAGCATCTGAGGGTAGTCTGCTCACAAGGCATCTTTATTGAGTTGTGTGGGTAACACTGAGAGACTCTCGTACTCTGCCAAGATTAAATATCAGCTCCATCACCATACTGGGTCAACAGGTCCCAGGAAGTTAACCAGCTGGATGTGTTGACGGGATAGATTTGTTTCTTTCCATTATCGATGCTAATCATCATTATTAAAGTTGAGTGATGTTCATAATTTAACAATGTGACCTCCCTTGGGGCTGAGGCCTGGACGCTGCCTGCCCTGACCTGTCCTCCTCATGACACGCTCTGCTGGCACAGATACCCCCGCGTCTTGGGGCTTCTGCCCTTTCAGCTTCAGTCTTCTCCCCCAGGCTCCCTTGCTCACTCTGACCCCCTCTCCTCACTCATTGCCACCTCCTCCAGGAAGCCTTCCTTCTTTTCTTGCTGGGAGTCTTGCTGACTGCCCTAGTCGGTCTCTGTGTGTCCCTCACATCACCTCTTGGAGTCTCCCCACCTGCACGGGGCCTGGCCCAGAGCCATGATCACTGCACACCAGGGGAATGAGCTCACGTTCCCCTCCCCAGGCCCATCCAGGTGATGCCCCGTCAGGCCTGCACTAGAATGCCCTTTCCCCACTCTTCCCCTGGCATAGGGTCCAGCCTTGTCCAGCCAGCACAGACCTCTCCTCGTTTGACTGCACTGGCCGGCCTGTGTCCATAGCACCTGACCTGAGACTTGGCCCAGAGGGGACACACAGAGAGCATTGTCACACACCAGAGGTGTCCAGGCAGGTGTCTGCACTAACAGATTTGTTATAAATATGGGACACTCTGGCTTAGGACATGGGGACCGCATGGCAAGGTTCTCATCAAAGCTGTAAATGGGGATTTCTGTGGAAAGCGGCCACCCAGCTTTACCTTGGAAATCTCCCCAGACTTCCTTGGGAGAACGGGTAGGACAGCAAAGCCCGCAGCTGGGCAGACAGCGTCAACAATAGACTCAAAGTCACACCTGTCAGGGTTTCAGTTTTCCTGTCACTGATGACCCCTCCTCCACCTTGCTGACATTTGGGTGCTGGGCTCTGGCTTTGGCCCAATGAAACCCTCTGCCCTGACCCCTGTATCCACGCTGGAGGCTCCTGGGGACATACGGGTCTGGTGAGGGACATGGAAGAAGGGGCCTGGCATGGATCATGGAGGCCAGAGGCCAGAGTCAGTGCCAAAGCACTTTCCAAATCATGTGGCCTCTCCGGGCAGCCCTACCCCATGTGTCCCCCAGCTCACAGTTTCCAGCAGCCCCTGTGCAGAGGGCTGATCTGCAGGTACAAGAATAGGTTCACTCCATTTGAAAATGTGAAGGGGCAAGGGGTGTGGAAGGGCTCACCTGCTGCTAGGGTGCAGCAGCCTACAAAGGGGCACCCCTGAGTTGGGTGGACTGGTGTCCAGGCCAGCTCAGCAGCTCGGGAGCAGCCTCTGTGTGGGGAGAGTCAGAGGGTCTGAGTATCAGGAAGTCCCAGTGAGAGATCCCCATCCTGACTGTGCTGTGTCTGGCACAAAGCAGGGACATGTGCTCATCTGCCCACCAGTCCTTGGGCTCCACTGGCTACTGTTTCATGGGCCCATAAATCATAATTCTGGGGAAAACAGGCCTTTTCTTTTTTTAAAAACAGGCCCTTTGTAATTCATTGCTCCCTCTCTTTCCCTCTGCAGTCACTGAAACCCAGAATAATGAGTCCCCTCTCCTCTCTCAATAACACCTTAGGCTGCACAATTAGCACTTAGGCTAGGGTCAGATTTGGGGGGCCGCTGGTCTCATCTTCTGTAGTGGAGGATTGCACCCCTCTGTTTGGAATAGACTGGGAGCTCTCCTCCTGCTTTGCAGAGCTGGAGAACAAAGCACCTTATCCAGCCACTAACAGATCACCCACGGTCTTTAAAAGCTGCATCCATCAGGGTGGAGGAAAAAGGAAGTTCCAGAGCAGCCAAATCCATCCAGTGACTGCCAGAGGACCATTTATTTGGGCTGAGGACAGTGAGGTGCAGTTAAGCAGACCTCAAGACAGTCTTTAAGAAACCTCCTGGGACCCAGGGAGAGGACACTTTCCCCAGCATCCCCAGCACAGACCGAAGAGTCTTTCCTCCCTCATGGTGTGGGGATGTCAGAAACATTAAAATGAACCTCAAAAAGGCTTTAAAAAGATCCACAAAAAGGGAGTATCTTGCACACGCAGATCTTAGAAATAGTGTATTAGATGTGTAGAGAATGCACATACATATGGAGAACATGCATGTGCAGAGAATCCACATACACGTGGAGAATGCATGGACACTGGAGAACACATGTACACATGGAGAACACACACGTGGACAGACAACACATACACATGGAGAACACACACATACACGTGGAGAACACACGTGTGCAGAGAACACACGTACACATGGAGAACACACATGTGTGCAGAGAATGCACATACATGTGGAGAACACATGTACATGTACAGAACACATACGTACACATGGAGAACACATGTACACGTGGAGAACACATGCGTGCAGATGCACATACACATGGAAAATGTACATGTGTGCAGAGAACACATGTACACATGGAGAACACACACATGTGCAGAGAACATGTACACATGGAGAACACACACGTGTGCAGAGAACACATGTACACATGGAGAACACACACGTACACGTGGAGAACACACATGTGTGCATAGAATGCACATACATGTGGAGAACACATGTACATGTAGAGAACACATACATACACATGGAGAACACATGTACACATGGAAAACACACATGCGTGCAGAGAACACTCATACATGTAGAGAATGCATGCATGTGCAGAGAACACATGTACACATGGAGAACAAACACGTGCAGAGAACACAAGTACATGTAGAGAACTCACACGTGTGCAGAGAATACATGTACAAGTGGAGAACTTGCATGTGTGCAGAGAACACATGTACACATGGAGAACACACACATGTGCAGAGAACACGTACACATGGAGAACACATGTGTGCAGAGAACACATGTACACATGGAGAAGGCACACATGTGCAGAGAACACATGTACATGTGGAGAACTCACACGTGTGCAGAGAATACATGTACAAGTGGAGAACTTGCACATGTGCAGAGAACACACATACATGTGGAGAATGCATGACTGTGCAGAGAACACATGTACATGTGGAGAACTCACATGTATGCAGAAAACACTTGTACGCATGAAGAATGCACACATGTGCAGAGAACCCATGTATACATGGAGAACTCGCACGTGTGCAGAGAACACATGCACAGATGCTCCTCAATGTTGTGACAGGTTCATCAGCACAGAAGATCCTACTCTGGGGCTGCTGTGTGTGTGCATTCTATACATACAGAACGGACTTTACCTGTGTGTACACAGCACACACACGCCATGTTTGCAGGGGTGTACAGCAGGAAACAAATATGTTTCTACAAACTAGCCCTGCACAGCACTGGCTCTTTCAGGGACAGACCACAATTCCCAAGCAGTCTCTTTCCTCCCCTTCCCAGCACAGGAGATCCTGGACACCTCCACCCTGCAGAAGGGACCGTCATACCTGCCGAAGGTGGGACAGGTAGGGCTCAGCCCAGAAAGCACCTGAGATGCCCAGTCTTCGGTTTACAGTTTCTCCCAGATGCCAGTTTTAGGGACACCAAAGAATCACTGCCAAAGCCGGTCTGTCCTCTGGCTCCATGTTGCAGCAGAACAACACGGGACACAGAAGCGTGATCCCATCTGTGCCCCAGGCTGCCCCTTGTCCGGGTAGGTGCTAAGGCGACTTTGTGGAAAGGGCCATCCTGCCCACCTGTGCCTGAGGACGTACGCAGTATGCACAGAGGACATGGGCCTCCGATTTGTGACTTCCTCCTGTAATCACTCCCACCTGGAGGTGGGCATGGTCCACAAAAACACTCTGGAAACCTAAGCAGTTTCCTGGGACCTTCCAGCTCACCAGAGACCTAGGATACAGACGTTAATAAGAAACACAAGCTCCCCAGCAGGATGGCAGGAAGCTGCACAGATGCAAGGTGTGTGCGGTGTGAGTTCTGAGCCAAGGCAGAGTCCAGCCTCTGCAAGCTGCTCTCATACGCCCCAAAGGTGGTTCTAAGCACGTGAGGGATGGTGACAACGTCTGGCTGCATGCTCAGTGTTGACTCCTCGGAGCAGAGGTGAGCCAGACCAGCTCTTTCAGCAGAATCCCCTCCTGCGCCTCTGGAAGAGCAATAGACTTCTACTATTCAGCATCGCGATTCCCAAACTGTGGACAAAAGTACCATAGTCCATGCACAGGAATGCAGTGGGGCATTTGAAATTTTTAAGGAAAACGTACTGATGGTCAACATTTCTTGGGTCCTACACCAACCGTCAATTTGGGGTTGTTCAGTTTCTGCCTTAGATCATGGCACGTCTCTCCTGGTGATACCAAATCTTTACAAAGTTGGGTTTGAGGAAGTCACTATGATTAAAAACCAAATCAACGTGGGACAGGAAATGAGGGCTCCATGGGGTCAGAGCCCAAGGTTTGGGAGGATGTGAAGGGCACCACAATTGTCTGTCTCATCAATGAGCAATGGTAAGGAATGAAATAAAAATACGATTTTTCCTTTCAATTAATGTGTATCATTTTTAAAAGGTGACTACAGTGTCATTAGGACATATATATCTATTCATTTGTTTTGATTTAATTGTTGAATAAGTGGAACTTTTAGGGTTTTGGAATTTTTTTAATGAGGCTCAGGGGAACTGTGAAAAAATCGTGCCACTAAGGGGACTGTGAGGTGAGAGGCTGGGGGAGCCCTGGGATGGTGGGGAGAGGCAGGAGGACTGCCTGGCACTCTGGTCTTGGTTTCTAACGACCTTCTAATGAAAGGAGCCAGAGCTCCTTGGAGAAATGGTTGATTCTGGGACTTGGCAGGAAATATATAAGATGAGCCTGGAGCATCTTGTAGTGGCAGAAAGTGAGGAAGTTCTCAAAAATAAAATAAAAATCACCGTGATAGGAGTATACCAAAGGGCACAGGAGCCAACTGAAAGAGCTGCCAAGGATCAAAGCCGAGATAATTTGAACAATAAAACAAATAAAGGGCTACTGGATTATAGCCAAAAGGATAAAATAAATATCCATGAGTCCATCCTCATAGAACTGATGGAATAAATAAATAAATGGGAGGAGAGGCAATTCTCCCATGCAGAAGACTCCAAATAATTTATGTGAATACTCTTCTCTCAAGTTGCTGGGAGACATAGTTCCGTAAGTATGGGCTGCACACAGTAACTTCTTTCCAAAGAGTATGCAAGGGGAATAAAAGAAAAACAAGAGTAGTTTCATGGTGGAGAAACCCGTTAGACACCACCTCAGCCAGGTGAACAAGGCCAGAGCCTGCAGTGAAGGCTCCCATGATGGTGCATGACCTTGACAGTGTGTCCCCTTGACAGTATGTCCCCTTGACAGTGTGTGCCCCTGACAGTGTGTCCCCTTGACAGTGTGTGCCCCTGACAGTGTGCCCTTGACAGTGTGTGCCCCTGACAGTGTGTCCCCTTGACAGTGTGTGCCCCTGACAGTGTGCCCTTGACAGTGTGTGCCCCTGACAGTGTGTCCCCTTGACAGTGTGTGCCCCTGACAGTGTGTGCCCTTGACAGTGTGTGCCCTTGACAGTGTGTCCCCTTGACAGTGTGTCCCCTTGACAGTGTGTGCCCCTGACAGTGTGTCCCCTTCACAGTGTGTGCCCTTGACAGTGTGTCCCCTTGACAGTGTGTGTCCCCTTGACAGTGTGTGTCCCCTTGACAGTGTGTGCCCCTGACAGTGTGTGCCCTTGACAGTGTGTGCCCCTGACAGTGTGCCCTTGACAGTGTGTGCCCCTGACAGTGTGTGCCCTTGACAGTGTGTGCCCTTGACAGTGTGTGCCCCTGACAGTGTGTCCCCTTGACAGTGTGTGCCCCTGACAGTGTGTCCCCTTGACAGTGTGTGCCCCTGACAGTGTGTGCCCTTGACAGTGTGTCCCCTTGACAGTGTGTGCCCTTGACAGTGTGTCCCCTTGACAGTGTGTCCCCTTGACAGTGTGTGCCCTTGACAGTGTGTGCCCCTGACAGTGTGTCCCCTTGACAGTGTGTGCCCCTGACAGTGTGTCCCCTTGACAGTGTGTCCCCTTGACAGTGTGTGCCCCTGACAGTGTGTCCCCTTGACAGTGTGTGCCCCTGACAGTGTGTGCCCCTGACAGTGTGTCCCCTTGACAGTGTGTGCTCCTGACAGTGTGTGCCCCTGACAGTGTGTCCCCTTGACAGTGTGTGCCCCTGACAGTGTGCGCCCCTGACAGTGTGCCCCTTGACAGTGTGTGCCCCTGACAGTGTGTCCCCTTGACAGTGTGTGCCCCTGACAGTGTGTGCCCCTGACAGTGTGTGCCCTTGACAGTGTGTGCCCCTGACAGTGTGTCCCCTTGACAGTGTGTCCCCTTGACAGTGTGTGCCCCTGACAGTGTGTGCCCCTGACAGTGTGTCCCCTTGACAGTGTGTGCCCTTGACAGTGTGTCCCCTTGACAGTGTGTGCTCCTGACAGTGTGTGCCCCTGACAGTGTTTCCCCTTGACAGTGTGTGCCCCTGACAGTGTGTGCCCCTGACAGTGTGTCCCCTTGACAGTGTGTGCCCCTGACAGTGTGTGCCCTTGACAGTGTGTCCCCTTGACAGTGTGTGCCCTTGACAGTGTGTCCCCTTGACAGTGTGTGCCCCTGACAGTGTGTCCCCTTGACAGTGTGTCCCTTTGACAATGTGTGCCCCTGACAGTGTGTGCCCTTGATAGTGTGTGCCCTTGATAGTGTGTGCCCTGGACAGTGTGTCCCCTTGACGGTGTGTGCCCTTGACAAGGACAGCACTCACCTCTACCGCTTCCGCTCAAGCACCACAGTCCCCCACCCTGATCTGCAGAGCAGGAGACAAAACCCAACTAAGGAACAGCCTACAAACCCCCTGAGCAGCCCTCCACCAAAGCATCAAGGTCATGAGAACCAAAGAAAGCCTGCAAAACTGTCACGGCTGAGAGCAGCCCAGGGAGATGTGATATCCCGGAAGGGATCTTGGGACAGGAAAGGATGTTAGGTAGAAACTAAAGAAATCTGAATAAAGCATGGACTTTTAATAAAGGTGCCATACTAATGTCAGATGCTAAGAGGGGAAACTGGATACAGCGCACACAGGGATTATCTGTGCTATTGTCACTACTTTTCCGTAAGTATAAAACCGTTATAAAATATAAAATGATTTAAAAATGTACTTGAGAAATAAACATAAGATAAATATGAGTACAGGAGTCAGCACATCTATGTTTGAATCTGAGCTCAGGTCCCTTCTGATGGCAGAGAAAGTTGGCACTCAGCAGATACCTGCATGCCCCTCTGCACTTCTCAGCCTCCCTTGAGCTGAGTCACACAGGGACGAGCTCAGCCAATTGGCTGTGAGTGAGGGCAATGCTAGTCGCTTCCTAACCAAGGGAAGGGTGCCTCCTGCAAGCTGAGGGAGGGCTGCCATCAGGCCTTGGAGCCCCGAGTGAGAAATAATCTTGTGTGTGTTGAATGCCTGAGATGGGGGTTGTCTGTCACAGCGACTGGTATGGATGACTTCATTGCTGTGTGACCTCAGCAGAGTGGTGGTAAAAAATAAGAAAGTGATGTGGCACGCAGCAAAACCTCAGAAAATAGCAACTGTGTTGGCCACCCTCACATCGTCTTCATCTGTAGCAGCAGCAGAATCACCAATATCATCATTACTGTGACATCATCATCGCATCATCATTTTCACCTTCATTACGTCACCCTCGTCTTCTTTATCGTGATCATCTTCAGCGTCATTACCGTTGTATCATCCTCATCGCCTTCACCATCTTCATCACCCTCATTATCTTTCCCAGCATCTTCAGCTTCATCCTTCCACTGTTCCACTGTCATCCGATCGGACCAGCATCACAGGATCACCGTCTCCATCCTCCTCCTCCCACACCTTTCATATTCTGAGGGACGCACAACCCTCCCGCTTCTCAGCCTGGGAGGAGGGCAGATCAGGGCTGGTCCAGGAAACGGTTGGAAAACTGTATTTCTTCAGGGACTGATTATTTATTTTTAAAATCATGTCTCATCGATCCTCCGTCAGAGGACACAGAGGCAGGCTGAGCAAGCAGGGTCCCCCAGAACCCAGAAATGTCAAGTGGCCCCTGGCCTCCGTCCCTCTGGCACCTTGGGCTCGAGGCAGCTCACAAATAAGCCCTAATGGTAACACGAAGAGGCACAGCAGAGGAGGGAAATTAACTTGCCAGGCCTGTCTGACTCCTGCTACTGAGTACAGGAGAAGCAGGCTTATCTGTGCAGACTGTCCAGGCAGGCCACACTCAAAATCAGCCAGACAACTGCCTGGAAAGTGAGGTATTTTTGCTTAATTATTGGGACCATTTTCTTCTTTTTTTCTAGAAGGAAACGTTTATAATATTGTAATGGTAACAGCTGCATGGGGCTTCCCTTCCACAGATCTTTTGGGCAGAGACACCACTGTGGAAACAAGGCCAGGATCAAGGCCGGGACAGAGACTGGGTTTAAAGCCCAGCCCAGGGGCCACCTCCCAACTGGCCAGCTCAACAGTGTCCTTGCCTTGCCCAGATCTGGTTTCTTTGTATGTGCACTGGGGACACCACTCTCTAGGACCAAGACACTATGACCCATGCATCCAAACTCACAGGTGGGAGCCGTAGCCTCCTCTCTCTCAGAAGGTAACGTATCTGGGGAGAGAGTCTTTACAGAGGTGATTGAGTTAAGACGAGGTCACTGGGGTACTAGTGGGTCACTACCTCATTCAATACGACCGGTGTCAGGAAGGGGAAATCAGACACACACAGGGAGAACGCCATGTGAAGACGAAGAGAAGGAAAGCCAAGGGTTGCTGGCAAATTATCAGAAGCTGGAAGAGAAGCAAACAAGGACCTGCCCCAGAGCCTCAGATACGTGTGCCTTAAGCAGACAGAAAGCACGTCTGTGTCACAGATGGGCAAATGGCCTGGAAGTAGGAGAGCAGAGCGGCAGGTTTGAAGCCACATCTGCAGCCTTACGGCTGGCCATACCCAAGCCCCAAGTCTTCAGCAAAGCAGGGAGACGTGGTTTCTCCATTCCCACTGAGAATCACCCTCCCAAGCTTAAGCTAATACCTCCTGCAGTTTCTCTGGCAGGTTTCTTTTGTGCTGATGCAAAAACACCCGATGTGAAAATAGCAAAGGGGGAACATGTTATCAAATAAATTAACCTGACATTTTATGTTTCATAAAGTAATTTCTAACGAGTACCATTTTACTGGAATTAGGCTGTTTACATTTTAGCCAAATTGTTCCCACTTACGTTGCTTAGTGATAGTCAAAAGCAAAGAGGCCCTCCATGTTCACAACAGTTAAATAAATAACTGGGCTGGGTTTGGATTCTAGAACAGTATGTTCACATCAGATAAACAAGTACGATTCCCTGCTTGTGTGCAGGGAGGAAATAAACTCTGTGCAATCTAGAACCTACAGCACAGAGCTCTCCGGCCAAGCTGTGCCTTAGAGGCAGTGAGTCTCCTGTCAAGGCAGGCATGTACGCACAGGAGGACAGAATCTAGTCAGGGAGAGTGTTCCCGTCCAAATCCCAGGGTTCTGGGATCATGCTCGGCTTCTTCAACCAGAGTGACTACCTTGAGAAAAGGGGTAAAGTCCAAGTCGCAGGGAAAATAATCCCTCAAAGACTCCTGTTTGGTATGAGGATAGTGGGCAGCTCTGGCAGCTGGAGAAATTGGGTATTGCACAGACTAACCTGTGCAAATCATTTACCACTCCTCAGTTTTATTTGCAGTAAGACGGAAACAAAGGACAACGTCTCCAGGAGGGACTGTTGCCCGTGATGTTGCTGGGCATTTGCAGGACCCAGAGCAGGCCCTGGCCCATGCTGGCACGCAGGCAGAGTCCTCAGAGAGAGCGAGAGAAGGGCTCTGCGCCCCCGGGCATGGCCAGTCTGGGCCCCTCTCCCTCTCCTGCTCACCTGTGGTGTCCTCCCTCACTTCCAGCCAAGGCAGAGCAAGGACCCGAGGTGGGCAGGCCCTGCCCGCAGAACACATTCTGTGTGTCTGGGGAACGAAGAATCTCTTCCCACATTTTTAAAGCATTATATATTGGGTTAAATAGTGACAACCCCCCTTAAATTGATATCTACCCAGAACCTCAGAATGGGACCTCTTTGGGGAATAGGGTCTTTGCAGATGTGACTATAATGAAAATAAGATCAGAGTGGAGTAGGCCGGGCCCTGCACCCAGCGATTGTGTCCTTACAAAAAGGGGGGAAGTTGGGTGTTTGCGAACACACACACACACACCCAGGACAGAAGAGGGCTGGAGCCCTGCAGCCCTGAACCACAGAAGCCAAGGATGGTAGCAGCCCTCAGGTGCTGGGCGAGGTGAGGATGGACGCCCCGCCGGCCCTCAGAGCACACACTCTCCTGGCACCTTGATTATAGACTTCTGGTCTCCAGAACTGAGTGAGGAGGAATTGCTGTTATTTTAAGGCACCAGGTTTGGGGTACTTTGTTAGGACAGGCACAGAACACCAATGCAAGTTATACAGGGTGTCCCCCACCTCACCGTACACAGGGGAAACAGGAAATTGTAGCTGAACGTACCTTTGGTTACACAATATTCATTACAAAATTTTACAAAGAAGTGGCCAACACGTAGAGAATATTTTGTGAATGTTTTATAAATAAAAGTACATTTAGCCACCATTTCCCATTCTCCCTATGAATGGTGTCACTGGGGACACCGAGCATATTATAACTATTATACAAACCAAAATGGAAACAAAGCAGACTCTGCACCAGATTTGGCATGTGGCCCCTAAAGCTGAAAGCGTTTGCTCTTTGGCCTCTCACAGAAAGCATTTGCCACTTCTCACCACCAGAGTCTGCCTTCACACCTGCCTCCTCCCAGACACACCCAGGCCACTGCCCCTGCTCATCTGTGTGGCCACCTCTCTGGCCACACTCAGTGGCACATGGCGGCTTCATCTCTCCATGTGCCTGCTGCTGACCGCAGCTCACATGCCACTTCTCAGGGTAGCACCTCTCTTCCGCTCCCTGCAGACCAGGCAAGTGCTGCAGAGGGCTCTTCTTCCCCACGTGCCACAGGGGGAATAAAGTACAATTCAGAGTTAGTGGCAACTAATGAAAACCAATGGCATATTATCACCAATTGGATGGTTGTTCTCTCAACGACTGCCCTCACATTAGGTGGTCAACGCCATGAGGTAGGAGCTAAGTCACCCGTCTCATAATCCACCGTGCCTTGCACAGAGCAAGTCAGTCCTCCAGAAATATCGGAGGGATGGACGAGTGGACAAATGAACAAACCTAACTTTAGGAGCTTCCCATGCTGGACCAGACTCGGAGCACCTCCCCTCTGTGTCTGCATTAGTCTTTGGTTCCTGCCGGGGCCTGGGGTACCACCTGGACCTTAGACTCAATAGCCATGTGATGCTCTAATTCCCAAGCCATGGTGGCCCTGTGGGACAATTTAAAAAAGAAAAAACTGGGTGGGTGTGAACAGAAGGTCATGAAGCCCTCACTGTGGTGAGGGCTCTGCAGACCCAGGGATGAATGAGACCCAGCTGCCCAACTTGATTTCCTAAGGCTTTGGGGAGGGGCAGTCATCTGAAGACACAGTGCCAGAGGGACAGGATTCAAGTTGAAGTGATCCCCCCCACCCACCTGTTAACTGCTGTCCTGCAATATGGCAGCCAGCCCTTCTTGTTCCTGCAGCCACCCCTAGAATGCCTCCTCGTGTCTTGCTGGCCAACCTCAATTTCCCTAACTTCTAAGGCTGTGTTTGAACTCCCAGAAGCCTCCGTCAATAGGGAAATGAGCGTCCAGCTCTCAGATCAATAGCATGCTAAGGGGAGCCACACTGTACAGTGTCACAAGGATCAATGCCCCCCAAAAAATAAAATGCCAAGCAAATAGGTCGCTCCCTCTAATGCAGGCTGGTGGCTAAGCTGCGCCTGCCCAGAGCCCTCCCACTGCTTTACCACCTGGGACCTGGGGAGCCAGGAGTGTTCTCTGGGTGCATACAGTGTGCCCAGCACCGTCCTGGATGGACAGTGTGCTCTCTCCCAAGCTCTTCCCAATCATTCTCCAGGATGACATCCTGAGTCACCTGCCCACGGCCTCAGGAGAAGCAACACAGACCCCACTGCCACCCTGTGCACGTGACAGCACAGTCCCCAGCCAAAGACTTCCTCAGGAATCACCTTCCAGGTGAAACTCAGTCCACCTGCCGCTCTACTCCTCCTCCTCCTCCTCCCCAGCATGGTGTGTGCTCCATGGCTCCTCCCAGGACGTGAGTAAATAAAGATTGCCAAACCCCAGACTGTCTGCCGGAAGCTTCCCGCCCTGGCCACCAATAAAACAAACAGATCAATAAAGTTAATTAGAAGCCACATCTGTGTGCTTGGCAGACAGCATTTTTCCCAGGCTCCTAACCCACATGGACATGAATTCATGTGAGGACCATTACGTGTCCCTAGAATTCAGGCCATGGCCTCTGTCCAGCCCTTCTGCCTTTGATCCAGCTGGCAGGCCACGGATATACACCTAAAGGACCGTTTGGGAAGGTCTCTCCCAAATTTCCAAGGCATCGAGCAGGCTGGTGGGCTGAGTCTCAGAGCACACTGTGAGCTTTCAGGAGTCCTGGGGGCTCCCTGGGTGCTCTTCTCAGCAGCATTTGGAAAACAAGGTGCTTCGTCGAACAGCTCACACATGGGAGAGATTCTTTTTTAGGGGTGTTGGACACAGGAAAGCACTGGGTAAATAAATATCTATGGGATGAACAAATGATCATCATTATGATAATAGAATCTAGCCCGGGGCAGCTAATCCAATTCCCAGTCTCCGTGGCTGGTTATTCATCTCTATCTACTTAGTAAGTGTGATAAAGAGGATGAATCCTTGCATCGCCAGGACACTGCAGCCTGAGGAGCACCCGGTAGTCTTCTAAGTCTCCCCTTATCTCCATATTGTGTGGATCATGCAATAGCCAGAAGGCAGAGTAGTGTCACCAGCCCAAGTTTACAGATGACATAATTAACGCTGAGAGACAGAGACCATTTGCCACCTCCCGCATGTACCACCACCTGGGTGATGAAGCTAAGATCACTGGAAAAGGCAAAGACCTCAGGCGCTTTCTGGGAATGAATGACAAAGGCAGACCCACCTGTCTACTCTTCCGTATCCCCTTGGGAAGCATCTGACAACTGCCCTCCTTGTGTGTGTTTTTTGCATTATTCGTAGTATGTCGAACGGTGTGCCTGGTACAGGTGAAGTGAGTGAAGGGACTGAGTGAATGAGTGGATGGCTGGACAGACAGGTGGGTAGGTGAATAGAAGATGGATGAGTAGATGGGCGGGTGGAGGGGTAAATGGACAGAAACTCTGGACCCTACCTGTGTCACTACCTGTTCTTGGAGACCCCCATATTCTTCACTACCTGTTCTTGAACACCTCCATACTTTTACACTTACGAAAATTAAACTTTGTGCAGATTTTCCACCAGTCCAGGACTGGGTCATGGTCTCCTCTGTCTTCTCACAGTAAAAGGTCCAGCTCTCCTTGTCTTCTTACTCTGCCCACCCCGTCAGGGTGGGGTCCCCGCCCACGAGGGCTGTGTGGGTGCTTCCATCCCAGTCCCTGGCTGGAGCCCTTACTTATATCCACACACAGTTCCCTGCTCAGATACCTCAAGGCACTCTGGACCCAGGGTCCCGGCTGAAACTCATTGCTGTCCCCACACAATCCTCCTCCTCTAGCATCTCCCAATTCAAGAAGGGAGGGAGGAACCCCATTCTCCCTACTGCCAAGACCCAACCCCACAGTCCGGGTCTCCAGCTGGGTCCCCTACCCTAGAGGATCACTGAAAACAAAACCCTACTAGTGATGTTCTCTGTTTAAAACCCTCTATCCACTTCTCATTCCCCTGAGGAGTCAGGTACTACGGAGGAGCTGGAGGGATGCTGACACCCTCCCCCCATCAGGTACCCTGTGCCAATGGGCATCTTGATGCCACCTACATGCCTTTCTTATACACACCTCTCGGGGGCTCTCCCCTTAGTTCACCCTACTCCCCAGGACCCTCTTCTAGAGCACCTTCTAAAGCTGTTTGTGTCCTGACACTTGGTGAGTTTCCTGCACCCAACCAAGGTTTGCCATTTGCTTCATTTGTTTGCTTTTTAATCAATGTCTATTTCCCTCAGGAAATGAGAGCGATCATGGGCAGTTTTCTTTCCTCCCTTTCCTGACACTGAATATTCTCAGGAATAAAGAAATGGTGCTTCACTCCAGCCTTCGGTATTGGGTGGGGAGGAGCATCTGAGTGGTCGGATGTGGGCTGCATGGGCCTACGAGGATGGGAAGGGGCTGTAGCTGGGGGTGTCTTTGGAAATGTCCCTGCTGGGACGTGCCATGAGGATGCCGCCTGATGTAAGTTGTTGGCAGGCAATTTCAGGAGTGATTGTACCTAACTGCCCTGTGGGAACGTGGCCATTAAAACAAGACAGTTTAATAGTGACCTGCTCACATAGCCCAAGGTTCTGGAATGGTCCGTCTCATGCAATTACCGTCACTTTCACACAGTGGGAGTGTTCACCCTTGAGGGTCTTTGGAGGTTGTTTGTGTACTTTAGACCTGATCTCTGGTCTCCAGCAAAAGGCCTGAACAAGGACACCTCTCTGGACAGTGCTTGTCCTGACCTTGTGCACTTTGCTCAGTGAGTGGCCAGGCTGAACAGCTGATTCCAGAAAGGATAAGGCCATGAGGACTCGGCACTGGCCTCAGCCTCAGCCCCTCGGCTCCTCTGCCCTGCAGCTTCAGCCCCTGGGGAACCTGCTCTCAAGTCCCAGAGGTGAGTGTTCCAAAACACCTTTATGTTCTGAGCCACCACCTTTGCTCACAGGGCCCTTCCTGCCCCAGCTCTCCAAGTCTCAGCTCACACAGTGTTTCTCTTGGGGCACATCCTTCCTCGGGGCTCACACTGCACTCTGCAGATCTCAACGCCGGCACTCATGTTACTGTGCAAGAATCTTGGTGCAGCCCTGACAGGTACTGAAGGTGCCCTGAGCACAAGGCAGCATCTCTCCATCTTTCTGCCGCCCCACACTCCAAATATTCTACCTCCAAATACTTCAAAGTGTTTGCTGAATTCACTGGGGGCCTATAGACCTTAATGGTGGCATGTCTAGTCTCAGGGCCATCACGTGGGAAAGATATTCTTGGAGGGCTGGGGAGCTGGGTGGGATCTAAGGGGGCTGGCATAGAGAGGACACAGAGACAGGCCAGGGGGTCCTACTCAGAGTCCCTCAAAACATATCATGATGTCATTAGCTGATGTGATCTGTATGCCCTGGGAGGCCCTACCTGTTAACCACAATAAACAACTCTGACATTTCTGTGTGCAAAGCACTTGCAGGCGCCTATGCATCAACCCTCCAACGTCAGGAGTGTCGCTGGGGAGGCCCCAGCAGGCGTGATCTCTCCTGTGGCCCCTTCCTCCCTGCCCTGTCCTTTCCAGAAGGTGTCTTGGTCACTCAGGAGATCAAGGGTAAGGAAGTAACAGCTACCTATGGCCATTGATGAAGTTGGGGCCTTATTTTTATTACCTGGTTTCATAAATGTGAGGCTTCCTTGCTGTTTCCTGTGATCTGTATCTCCGCCCTGGGCTCTCCCCAGGCTTTCTCTTCTCCAGGAACGTGAAAACCTCCTGGTTGGAGTCAATGGAAAATTGTTTGAAGTCTTTCAAAAGTGCTCATAACTCACACTTCCAGTGACTAACATAAAGAATGAAGTGGCACCTCTGACCCTGCTTGTGTCAGGAAAGGGGTCTAGCGCCTTCACCCTCCTCCTCCCCTTCCCAACATCATACCTTTTGTTGACACATACCAGGTTGGAGACCATAGTTTGTCCTTTCTGAAGAAATATTTTGATACACGTGCTTGGATTCTATCCATTCTGACAACTGTTGCAGCTGAACCTCGTCCTCACCCGGCCTCTGTCCTCACCTGGGCTAGCTCCACCTTCCCGAGCACTGAGGCCCATCCTTCTGCCTCCTGGCAGAGCACGTCTTCCGGCCAATTTCCTTTCAAGACAGGTCCCTGGGGACATAGCAGGTGACTTTCTGCTCTGAAGATGCTTTGTCTCTACCCAGAGGGGACAGCCTAGTTGGGTATAAAATTCTGAGGTCAGACCTTTTCCCTACCAACCTGCAGACACTGAAATCTATTTTATTATTTTGAAATTCAATACTGAAAATACGTTTTTAGTGGTCTTATTTTTAACCTTTTGTGTATATATATATATTTTTTTCTTTCTTGAGAAAAAATTACAAGTTATTTTCCTCCTCATAATTAAAGAAAAGAATCACAATGTGAGTCACAGCTTGATGACAGCTGCTTCACTTGGGAATCCTCCACCATCTACTGCACACTTCTCTGCTGTTCCTGGTCCAGTTGCTCCGGCGCTAGCTTGGGAACGCCTGTGGTTCTCAGGCCAGCTTCCTCGCCCACCTTGCCAGCATCTTCCTTCTTCCAGTCACCCCGCCATCGGGAACCCTTTCATCTGAGATAACTGCTTCTGTCTGTCCTCACCTCATGGATTCATTTTTCCTGCAGGAGCTGTACTTTCATGCTTCCAGATGGTGTCTAGTTCTGCCACTGACCCTTTCCTGGCTGCAGGATTTCTCTTTGTTCCCCCCAGTTCCCTTTTTGTCCTGTCTTGCTCTCCAGGGGCTGTTTCTCCTTTCTGTCCATTTCCCTGACCTTCCATCTTTCATCCACACTAACTCTACTCCTGTGAGGACCACACATCGCAAAGCACAACTTGTCTCCAGAGGTCCACCCCCAGTTCTCACTTTACACAATGTACAAACACTGGGCTTCATGGGGGTGTCAGAGTGGGGAGACAGGAGGGCAGAAAGGAAAAGCCAGCCAGCTGCCCCTGGGAGCAGCAGGCACCAGTGCGAGAGCCACCCCACTGGGTGCAGCCATTGGGTGTTGATGGAGCACTGTCTCTGCTTCCTGTAGAGGGACAGGCCTGCTCTGCCCTGAGAGTTTCTACCCAGGGTGATTCATCTTTTGCTCTGTCTTCACAGTCAGTCAGGAGGGAACTCAAAGAAGCATGGGGCAGGGCCTGACTGTGTGTGGTAAGAGAAGTCAGGGCCGCCCCCTAGGCAGCCCTCAATGTCCAGCTGCAGATCTCAGGAAAGGGTCATCATCTTTCCCCATGAAAGCAATGGTGCCCCATGGTGTCCCATGCTTTTTCCTGGGAATCTTTATCTTGCAGCCATGACAAAAGAAAATAGCTGATTGACACTGAGGTCAGAGATATCCCAGTCCAACGCCATCAGAGATGCCCATGTCCCATCTCACTCCAAGGAGCACACCTTTCTCCTTGGAATAGATATTTATTTCCCTGTCAGTGAGGGAGAGGGCCACATTTTGTTAAAGGTATAATAGGACTTTGGAAGACACGTAATGGTCAATTGATGGGGGATAAACAACTACTTAATTGCTCTCTAATTACATCACGATTAGAATTCATCTCACGGCTGAGTACTTAGGTGTCTGTTTATGACCCGCACAGAGCACAGTTCCTACGCCTGCCACCATTAAGGATGCCACAATCCGCAGAGCAGGCAGCACTGCCAATGACAAGGCATAATTACCCGCGTAATTGCTCTCTTATACCCAAGTAATTACACAGTGGTATTATTTGTATATTACAGTGTATTCCTATACCTAGTCAATTGCCTTTCACTCCCAGCCCGGGAGGCGCTAATAGATGTTTTTAAGGAACATAAGAGTCGAGCTCAAAGCCTACCTGACTGCCTGATGTTCTCTGCTGAAAGGACAGCCAGTGAGGGCTCTGGGTAAGACAGCTGGGCATGTGCCCTGACCCCAGCCCATGACAGCAGAACAGGACAGCGAGATAGTGAAGCTGTCACAGTGATGCTGAGGGCCTGTCCCTACACAGGTGGGCTCCCTCATGCTGTCCAGGCCAATAGCCTTGGCTCAGGGCGTCACCTTCTCTGTTTCAGGTGGGGTCAAGGTCTCTTTGCAGGACACAGGCCTCAGCTGCCCTCTGCCCAGGATTTTCTCATCTATCTTTTCCTGGGACTTTGAGTTCCTCAATGGCAGGCCCTTCACTGGTCCTTATTTCTATGGGAATGCAAAGGAGCACCCACTGAGTCAGAGCAGGGACGCAGGAAACCTGCCCAACAGAATCACACTTATAAAAACAACCCCCTTTTTAGGGTGTGAAGGAGGCAAGAGTATGAAGAGAAAGTGAGACCGGTGATGTCAAAGTTATTTTTCCTTAAGGATTTCAATCACATAAAAGAAAAATAAAAACAGCCCCTGCATATTTTGCCATGCAAGCTACAGGCAATCAAGGGGTTGAGTGAAATTTCCAGGAACAAAGTATCCTTCCCGGCTCGGTGCCCATAGATCAATGGTTAGGAAGCCGGCCACATATACTGGGGCTGGTGGATTTGAACCCAGCCCAGGCCTACTAAACAACAATGACAACAACAACAACAATAGCCAGTCATTGTGGCAGGCACCTGTAGTCCCAGCTACTTGGGAGGTTGAGGCAAGAGAATCTCTTAAGCCTAAGAGTTTGAAGTTGCTGTGAACTGTGATGCCACAGCAGTCTACTGAGGGTGACATAGTGAGACTCTGTCTCAAAAAAAAAATCTGTCCTTCCTTGGACCAATCCTGAATGGGAAAGACCAGGATGAGTCATCCACAGTCCTGATGATTCTTAGTCCATAAAGAAAGCCCAGCCTTGCAATGTGAGGTCTACACCAAAGAAGCTCTGTGTGAAAGCACAGCTCAGCCAACTCATGGCCCTGGGTGGGGAACAGAGACCAAGAAACCAGCCGAGCATCTTAGAGGCCAGACAGGGGCTCAGAGCCCTGGACGTGTTGTTCCCCCACGCCCTGTGTAGTGATGGGACACATGTCCCTGAGCACACACTCTCTCTTTATTTGGGAAAACCAGCCCATTTTCCTCTTGAAAAATAACAATCCCTTCATGGTGGAAGGTCCTGTTGGAATAATCCATTGAGGCTCCTGCCTTCAGAAGGGGCAAGTTCATGACCCATTGGGGGACATAGGGTGGGCGGCTGCTGGGGTGCTTTGTCACCACAGCTGTGCAACTCGAAGACCCTAGAGCCTGTGTGCATCCTGCTCTTTGCCAGCCCAGTACCCCAGACACCTACTTGTTTGAAGTTCTACCCAGCGTCTTTCCAAGATGACCCTGTCCTGCTATTGCTGGGCGGCGCTGGTTTCTGTTGATTGCCACCAAAGCCCCTCAACTGCCACCAAGAGTACTTTAATCACAACTACACAGAGCAGAGGTGCCCAGGGCCTTGAAGTCCCAGAAGCCTCCATTTCCTTCTGTAGGTGCAGAAACTTGAGGCCCGGAGATAGGACTTCCTTTACAGAAAGCTGCTACCAAGATCAGGAGGGGACAGACCCAGAACCCAGGGCCCCCAGTCCTCGCAAGCACCCTTGCCCCCGCCCACAGCACTGTTGTACAGCAGTTCACAGCAAGGGAGGCAACTGTGGTTGGTGATAAAACATTTTCAGCCTCAACTGAGCTGCCTGAAATACAAACACGCACACACAACAAAAGCCCGTGGCTCCCAGTGGGCATGAAAAGGAGTTGCTATTTCCATTTGCCTCCAGCCTTCCCCCGGCCCTGCTTAGATTGTCCACCTGCAGATTCATGTTTTAGCAACGCTGGATTCATTCCAGTTTGGAAGCAAACACTGGTGCTGATCTCCTTTCTCTCTAAGCTGATCCCACTGTCCAGGGCCGGCTTTTGCAAGCTCTCTGGCACCAGGAGCTGATGCATTTTGTTCCAGTCAATTCCAATGCCATCCTGAGGTCCCTCTCATTGGGTCCTGGGGGAAAAGATGGATAAGACTCTTGGTCCCCAAGGACTTCAAACTCATTCAGGAGAGGCTTGAGTATGCTTAGGGAGAGCTCTCCATGTGCCCTGGCTGTGGGCAGGCCCAGAAAGCCAGAAGCATTAGCTGATCACCTGGTGGGTGCTACAGCCAATGCGGGGCCCTTCACTAGCATTATGGAACGTTTCCCTTTCCATGCAGAAAGCATCCATGTCCCTACAAGGACACAAGTTCTAGAGAGATCCCATGATCTGAGAAAGCTGACCCCACAGCCCGCAGGTACAGGTAAAGGCAACCACCTCTTAGGTGACAGTGACTAGTGGCTCTGGCTCTGCCCCAGGCTCTGGCCTGGGGTCATGGGCCTCTGGGGAAGGAACCCACTTCCCACCCCAGCGCCTTCAGCACCCACACTGTATCCCTGCTAAGAGCCAGCACATAGAATACAGCCAAGCCTGGGGCATCTTCAGGGGGAAGAAGGCTGACTGGAAGCTGAGCCAGAAGAGTTCCCTTTCGAAGCTTCAAATCTATACACCAGCTATGGAGCTGAAAGAAGCAGGAAGAGGGAGTTTGAGAACTGGAGAAGGAAGTGCAATTTTTAACAGCAGGGTTAGAGGAAACTCCCCAGTGGCAGTGCCAGCCGATGCCTCCCCGTCCACATGGATGGATGGAGCCTGGAGCATTAGAGGAAACTCCCCAGTGGCAGTGCCAGCCGATGCCTCCCCGTCCACATGGATGGATGGAGCCTGGAGCATTAGAGGAAACTCCCCAGTGGCAGTGCCAGCCGATGCCTCCCCGTCCACATGGATGGATGGAGCCTGGAGCATTAGAGGAAACTCCCCAGTGGCAGTGCCAGCCGATGCCTCCCCGTCCACATGGATGGATGGAGCCTGGAGCATTAGAGGAAACTCCCCAGTGGCAGTGCCAGCCGATGCCTCCCCGTCCACATGGATGGATGGAGCCTAGAGCATTAGAGGAAACTCCCCAGTGGCAGTGCCAGCCGATGCCTCCCCGTCCACATGGATGGATGGAGCCTAGAGCATTAGAGGAAACTCCCCAGTGGCAGTGCCAGCCGATGCCTCCCCATCCACATGGATGGATGGAGCCTGGAGCATTAGAGGAAACTCCCCAGTGGCAGTGCCAGCCGATGCCTCCCCGTCCACATGGATGGATGGAGCCTGGAGCATTAGAGGAAACTCCCCAGTGGCAGTGCCAGCCGATGCCTCCCCGTCCACATGGATGGATGGAGCCTAGAGCATTAGAGGAAACTCCCCAGTGGCAGTGCCAGCCGATGCCTCCCCATCCACATGGATGGATGGAGCCTGGAGCATTAGAGGAAACTCCCCAGTGGCAGTGCCAGCCGATGCCTCCCCGTCCACATGGATGGATGGAGCCTGGAGCATTAGAGGAAACTCCCCAGTGGCAGTGCCAGCCGATGCCTCCCCGTCCACATGGATGGATGGAGCCTGGAGCATTAGAGGAAACTCCCCAGTGGCAGTGCCAGCCGATGCCTCCCCGTCCACATGGATGGATGGAGCCTGGAGCATTAGAGGAAACTCCCCAGTGGCAGTGCCAGCCGATGCCTCCCCGTCCACATGGATGGATGGAGCCTGGAGCATTAGAGGAAACTCCCCAGTGGCAGTGCCAGCCGATGCCTCCCCGTCCACATGGATGGATGGAGCCTGGAGCATTAGAGGAAACTCCCCAGTGGCAGTGCCAGCCGATGCCTCCCCGTCCACATGGATGGATGGAGCCTAGAGCATTAGAGGAAACTCCCCAGTGGCAGTGCCAGCCGATGCCTCCCCGTCCACATGGATGGATGGAGCCTAGAGCATTAGAGGAAACTCCCCAGTGGCAGTGCCAGCCGATGCCTCCCCGTCCACATGGATGGATGGGGCCTGGAGCATTAGAGGAAACTCCCCAGTGGCAGTGCCAGCCGATGCCTCCCCGTCCACATGGATGGATGGAGCCTGGAGCATTAGAGGAAACTCCCCAGTGGCAGTGCCAGCCGATGCCTCCCCGTCCACATGGATGGATGGAGCCTAGAGCATTAGAGGAAACTCCCCAGTGGCAGTGCCAGCCGATGCCTCCCCGTCCACATGGATGGATGGAGCCTGGAGCATTAGAGGAAACTCCCCAGTGGCAGTGCCAGCCGATGCCTCCCTGTCCACATGGATGGATGGAGCCTAGAGCATTAGAGGAAACTCCCCAGTGGCAGTGCCAGCCGATGCCTCCCCGTCCACATGGATGGATGGAGCCTGGAGCATTAGAGGAAACTCCCCAGTGGCAGTGCCAGCCGATGCCTCCCCGTCCACATGGATGGATGGAGCCTGGAGCATTAGAGGAAACTCCCCAGTGGCAGTGCCAGCCGATGCCTCCCCGTCCACATGGATGGATGGAGCCTAGAGCATTAGAGGAAACTCCCCAGTGGCAGTGCCAGCCGATGCCTCCCCGTCCACATGGATGGATGGAGCCTGGAGCATTAGAGGAAACTCCCCAGTGGCAGTGCCAGCCGATGCCTCCCCGTCCACATGGATGGATGGAGCCTAGAGCATTAGAGGAAACTCCCCAGTGGCAGTGCCAGCCGATGCCTCCCCGTCCACACAGGTGGATGGGGCCTGGAGCATTAGAGGAAACTCCCCAGTGGCAGTGCCAGCCGATGCCTCCCCGTCCACATGGATGGATGGGGCCTGGAGCATTAGAGGAAACTCCCCAGTGGCAGTGCCAGCCGATGCCTCCCCGTCCACATGGATGGATGGAGCCTAGAGCATTAGAGGAAACTCCCCAGTGGCAGTGCCAGCCGATGCCTCCCCGTCCACATGGATGGATGGGGCCTGGAACATTAGAGGAAACTCACCAGTGGCAGTGCCAGCTGATGGCCTCTCCGTCCACATAGATGGATGGGGCCTGGAGCATTAGAGGAAACTCCCCAGTGGCAGTGCCAGCCGATGCCTCCCCGTCCACATGGATGGATGGAGCCTAGAGCATTAGAGGAAACTCCCCAGTGGCAGTGCCAGCCGATGCCTCCCCGTCCACATGGATGGATGGGGCCTGGAACATTAGAGGAAACTCACCAGTGGCAGTGCCAGCTGATGGCCTCTCCGTCCACATAGATGGATGGGGCCTGGAGCATTAGAGGAAACTCCCCAGTGGCAGTGCCAGCCGATGCCTCCCCGTCCACATGGATGGATGGAGCCTAGAGCATTAGAGGAAACTCCCCAGTGGCAGTGCCAGCCGATGCCTCCCCGTCCACATGGATGGATGGGGCCTGGAACATTAGAGGAAACTCACCAGTGGCAGTGCCAGCTGATGGCCTCTCCGTCCACATAGATGGATGGGGCCTGGAGCATTAGAGGAAACTCCCCAGTGGCAGTACCAGTCAATGCCTCCCCGTCCACACAGGTGGATGGGGCCCAGAGTGTTAGAGGAAACTCCCCAGTGGCAGTGCCAGCCGATGCCTCCCCGTCCACATGGATGGATGGGGCCTGGAGCATTAGAGGAAACTCCCCAGTGGCAGTGCCAGCGATGGCCTCTCCGTCCACACAGGTGGATGGGGCCTGGAACATTAGAGGGCACTCACCAGTGGCAGTGCCAGCCGATGCCTCCCCGTCCACATAGATGGATGGGGCCTGGAGCATTAGAGGAAACTCCCCAGTGGCAGTGCCAGCCGATGCCTCCCCGTCCACACAGGTGGATGGGGCCCAGAGTGTTAGAGGAAACTCCCCAGTGGCAGTGCCAGCCGATGCCTCCCCGTCCACATGGATGGATGGGGCCTGGAGCATTAGAGGAAACTCCCCAGTGGCAGTGCCAGCCAATGCCTCCCTGTCCACATGGATGGATGGGGCCTGGAGCATTAGAGGAAACTCCCCAGTGGCAGTGCCAGCCGATGGCCTCTCCGTCCACACAGGTGGACGGGGCCTGGAACATTAGAGGAAACTCACCAGTGGCAGTGCCAGCTGATGGCCTCTCCATCCACACAGGTGGATGGGGCCCGGAGCATTAGAGGAAACTCCCCAGTGGCAGTGCCAGCTGATGGCCTCTCCGTCCACATAGATGGATGGGGCCTGGAGCATTAGAGGAAACTCCCCAGTGGCAGTGCCAGCCAATGGCCTCTCCGTCCACACAGGTGGATGGGGCCCAGAGTGTTAGAGGAAACTCCCCAGTGGCAGTGCCAGCAGATGGCCTCTCCGTCCACACAGGTGGATGGGGCCCAGAGCGTTAGAGGAAACTCCCCAGTGGCAGTGCCAGCAGATGGCCTCTCCGTCCACACAGGTGGATGGCGCCCAGAGCTTCTCCTGCCTTCCCTGATTCCTCCCAGATCCGTGTTTGCCTGGTTCAGCAGAGGGAGGAAGTAAGCCAACTGCCCAGAGTGGAATACAGTTGATGTCGGCATTTTGGGCACATGGGGCAACACATGTTTGGATTAAGTTTCTTCAGTGATTGCTTTTTTGCTAGTTAGTTCGTGTATACATTCATTGTTTAGAATGGTGTTCTAGGCATGGTGCCAGGTGCTGGGTAGACATAAAGGCAAAAGGGACAGAGTTCCTGCCCTGGGGGGACTTCCGATGGGGTAAGGAGCACAGACTCCAAGCAGCAGACACATGTGCGTGCCACTGCAAACTGGTCTGAGTCTCTTAGGGTCCAGAGCTGATCTGGGGTTCAGGAAAGAGGTGAGTGGGCCTAGGAGACATCTCAAGGAGGTGCAATGGGATAAACAGGAGCTGACCAGGGAGAATGGGTTTGTGGGGGGCAAATTGTGTCCTGGAGAGGGAGGAACATGGGTGGCTCAAGCTAGAAGGGAGCCTGCCTCTGATGGACAAGTGGCCTGTGGGCATGGGCAGGCCTGTGGGCGCTGAGACAGGTGTGAGAGGTGGCAGCCAGGGAAGGCGGCTTGGATTTCCCAGAAGGCTGTGGGGAATTAGGTGGCCCCAGCTGGGTTTGGGCCATGAAGGGAAGCAGGTTAGGGAGGGCTATGGTGACAATGAGGAGGCCCCGGAGTCAGCTGACAAGAAAAGGCAGTGTGCCAACATGATGAGATTTCAATTATTAACATTTATGCACCCAACCAGAATGCGCCACAATTTATAAGAGAGACTCTAACAGGCATGAGCAATTTGATTTCCTCCAGCTCCTTTGGCAGTGTTGGATAGATCCTCCAATAAGAAGCTGAGCAAAGAAATTTTAGACTTAAAATTAACCATTCAACAATTGGATTTAACAGATATCTACAGAACATTTCATCCTAACAAAACTGAATACACATTCTTCTCGTGAGCCCACGGAACATACTCCAAAATTGATCACATTTTAGGTCACAAGTCTAACCTCAGCAAATTTAAAAGAATAGAAATTATTCCTCGCATCTTCTCGGACCATCGTGGAATAAAAGTTGAATTCAGTAACAACAGGAAATTGCATATTCATACAAAAATATGGAAGCGAAATAACTTTATGCTGAATGATAGCTGGGTCATAGATGAGATTAAGAAGGAAATTACCAAATTTTTAGAACAAAATGATAATGAAGACATGAATTACCAGAACTTCTAGGATACCACAAAAGCAGTCCTAAGAAGGAAATTTATAGCACTGCAAGCCTTCCTCAAGAGAATGGAAAGAGAGGAAGTTAACAACTTAATGGGACAGCTCAAGCAACTGGAAAAGCAAGAACATTACAGTCCCAAACCCAGGAGAAGAAAAGAAATAACCAAAATTAGAGCAGAATTAAATGAAATTGAAAACAAAAGGATTATACAAAAGATGAGTAAATCTAAAAGTTGGTTTTTTTGAAAAGGTCAATAAAATAGATACTCCTTTGGCCAGGAAAGGAAAGAGTAAAATCTCTAATTTCATCAATCAGAAATGGCAAACATGAAATAACAAAAGACTCCTCAGAAATTCAAAAAATCCTTAATGAATGTTACAAGAAACTCTAGTCTCAGAAATACAAAAATCTGAAGGAAATAGACCAATACTTGGAAGCACATCCCCTTCCTAGACTTAGCCAGAATGAAGTGGAAATGTTGAACAGGCCTATATCAAGTTCTGAAATAGCATCAACTATACAAAATTTCCCTAAAAAGAAAAGCCCAGGACCGATGGCTTCACATCAGAATTCTACCAAACCTTTAAAGAGTAACTAGTAACTATATTACTTAACCTTTTCCAAAACATAGAAAAAGAAGGAATACTACCCAACATGTTCTATGAAGCAAACATCACCTAGATCCCAAAACCAGGAAAAGATCCAACAAGAAAAGAAAATTTTAGACCAATATTACTAATGAATATTGATGCAAAAATATTCAACAAGATCCCAGCAACACATCAAATTATACACCATGACCAAGTGGGTTTTATCCCAGGGTCTCAAGACTGGTTCAATATACGCAAATCTATAAATATAATTCATCACATAAACAAATTAAAAAACAAAGACTATATGATTCTCTCAATTGATGCTGAAAAAGCTTTTGATAATATCCAGCATCGCTTCATGATCACAACACTTAAGAAAATTGGTATAAAAAAGAGATTTCTTAGACTGATTAAGGCCATCTACAATAAACCCACAGCCAATATCGTATTGAATGGAGATAAATTGAAATCATTTCCATTCAGATTGGGAACCACGCAAGGTTGCCCATTGTCTCCTCTGCTCTTTAACATTGTAATGAAAGTTTTAGCCATCGCATTTAGGGAAGAAAAGGCGATCAAGGGTGTCCATATAGGGGTCAGAAGAGATCAAACTTTCACTCTTTGCAGATGATATGATTGTGTATCTGGAAAACACCAGGGATTCTACTATAAAACTCTTAGAAGTAATCAAGGAATACAGCAATGTCTCAGGTTACAAAATCAACACTCATAAATCTGTAGCCTTTATATATACCAATAATAGTCAAGCTGAAAAAACAGTCAAGGACTCTATTCCATTCACAGTAGTGCCAAAGAAGATGAAATATTTGGGAGTTTACATAATGAAGGACGTGAAAGATCTCTATAAAGAGAACTATGAAACTCTAAGAAAAGAAATAGCTGAAGATGTTAACAAATGGAAAAACATACCATGCTCATGGCTGGGAAGAATCAACATCGTTAAAATGTCCATATTACCCAAAGCAATATACAATTTTAATGCAATCCCTATTAAAGCTCCACTGTCATGCTTTAAAGATCTGAAAAAATAATACTTCGTTTTATATGGAATCAGAAAAAAAACCTCTAATAGCCAAGACATCACTCAGCAATAAAAACAAAGCAGGAGGAATCACGCTACCAGACCTCAGACTATACTATAAATTGATAGTGATCAAAACTGCATGGTATTGGCACAAAAACAGAGAGAAAGATGTATGGAAAAGAATATAGAACCAAGAGATGAATCCAGCTACTTACCACTATTTGATCTTTGATAAACCAATTAAAAACATTCAGTGGGGAAAAGATTCCCTATTTATAAATGGTGCTGGGTGAACTGGCTGGCAACCTGTAGAAGACTGAAACTGGACCCACACCTTTCACCATTAACTAAGATAGACTCTCACTGGATTAAAGATTTAAACTTAAGACATGAAACTATAAAAATACTAGAAGCAAGTACAGGGAAAACACTTGAAGAAATCGGCCTAAGCGAATATTTTATGAGGAAGACCCCCTGGGCAATTGAAGCAACACCAAAAATACATTACTGGGATTTGATCGAACTAAAAAGCTTCTGCACAGCCAAGAACATAGTGAGTAAAGCAAGCAGACAGCCCTCAGAATGGGAGAAGATATTTGCAGGTTATGTCTCCAATAAAGGTTTAATAACCAGAATCCACAGAGAAGTCAAACATATAAGAAGAAAAGAACAAGTGATCCCATCTGAGGGTGCAAAGGGACTTGAAGAGAAACTTCTCTGAAGAAAACAGGCACATGGCCTACAGACACATGAAAAAATGCTCACCATCTTTAATCATCAGAGAAATGCAAATCAAAACTACTTTGAGATATCATCTAACTCCAGTAAGATTAGCCCACATCACAAAATTTCAAAACCAGAGATGTTGGCGTGGATGTGGAGAAAAGGGAACACTTCTGCACTGCTGGTGGGAATGCACACTAATACGTTCCTTTTGGAAAGATGTTTGGAGATCACTGAGGGATCTAAAAATACACCTGCCATTCGATCCTACAATTCCTCTACTAGGTATATGCAGAAAAAGCTTTTGATAATATCCAGCATCCAGAAGACCAAAACTCACTTTATAACAAAGATATTGCACCAGAATGTTTATTGCAGCCCAATTCATAATTGCTAAGTCATGGAAGAAGCCCAAATGCCCATCAACCCATGAATGGATTAATAAATTGTGGTATATGTACACCATGGAATATTATGCAACCTTAGAAAAAGATGAGACTTTACCTCTTTCATGTTTACATGGATGGAGCTGGAACATATTCTTCTTAGAAAAGTATCTTCAGGAATGGAAGGAAAAGTACCCAATGTACTCAGCCCTATTATGAAACCAATTTATAGCTTTCATATGAAAGCTATAACCCAATTATAGCCCAAGAAGAAGGGGAAAGAGAGGGGAAGGGAGGGGAGGGGGAGGATGGGTGGAGGGAGGGTAATTGGTGGGATCACACCTACGGTGCATCTTAAAAGGGTACATGTGAAATTCACTAAATGTAGAATATAAATGTCTTAACACAGTAACTAAGAAAATGCGATGAAGGCTATGTTAACCAGTGTGATGAAAATATTTCAAATGGTCTATAAAACCAGCACACTGTATCCCATGATTACATTAATGTACACAGCTAAGATTTAATTTAAAAGAAAGAGAGAGAGAGAAGGTAGTATGAGCTGGGGGTGCAAAGGAGAGGTACCCAGGTGAAGCAGGAGGACTTGCAAGAATGCAGAGGGACGAGGTCTGGAGGGCAATGCACGCCCATGCCGGGTGTCCACCCTGTGTCCCTACATAACTGTAGCTCCTCTGTGGGACAAAGGCGTGGAGAAGACCAGTTTTAATGGTCTGGGCACGAGTGGGTCTTGTGGTCTTGGAGTGGTATTCTTGAGCACCAGAAAACAGGTGCTAATGCCGAAAAACAAAAAGGCAGCAAAGCCCGGAAACCTCCTTGGCCTAGCCAGGGCCTCCCTCAATCTGGGGATCCCCAACTGCAGAAATCACACTTAGATTTAAACTATTTTTACCAGGCAATGATGCTTCAAGCTTTGTAAAAACCTCTACTGCACAAGGGATAAAAGCATTGATTCACCACTATTTTCTGAAGAGGTGTTTTTGAAAGGAAGGGGGATAAAATTCAGGCTACCGCAAACCCAGCCTATAGGAAGAAGCTTCCTTAAATACAGCTTCTGACTCAATGGGGAAGCTGAGCAGTCACGCTGTGGGGAGTCAGAATCTGGACATGCGTGCTCTTGTGGGAGGCTCCTGCCAGTGTCAGGACAGAGTAGCTGACCTTATGCCAGGACAGCAATTGACCTTGTGCCAGTCCACTCAGCTGCTCTCAGACATAAGAGAATAAACCTGTCACCTAAGGGACAGTGCCATTTACTATAGACCATTTGCTGAGATGGCTGGGGCTTCTTCAATGGAGACCACCTGCAATACTGAACAGGCCACAGCTGGGCAGGGAAGTGGGGGCCAGATGGGAAGAGAAAGAAGGCCCCCAGCACAGGCCTCCCTCTGGGCAGGCTGAGTGATGTGGGCACCTGGGGAGTGGGAGAAAAGGAAAGACCAGGAGGAGACATTGCCAAGTTCAGGCCTTGGCTTCCCAAGGCTTGTGGGGTTAGCTAAGAGTCTGCTGATGTGGGGGGCTGGGTGTTGGGTCTGGGTTTGGGCTCCAGACAGTTGTGAGTCCAAATCCCACTTGCTACGCAGTCCCTTGATGGCTTGAGACCTTGGGCTGGCCAGTGAGCCTCCACCAGCCTATTTTCTTGTCTCTAATATGGCGGCCATAGTCACAGTCTTGGGGAGTGCTGCTTATTCCCTCGAGCAGCTCCCAGTCACTCTCAGGTCCAGGCCTGAAGGAGGGACACTGGTACAGAGCCACTGAGCTCAGTGCCTGGCACGTGGGAAGTCTCCAGCCAGCGGGGTCCCTGGAGCTCTTTGGAAAAGGCCCTGCGTTCCCGCAGACATGTGTGGGTAGCCCCAGAGATGCCGCGTGGCCTTTATACTCTGGATTTCATTTTCTAGCTCTGGTCTCTTTGGGCTCTTAGGTTCTGCACTCTCTTCAGAGGAGATTAAATCTGGAGTCTCTCTCTACATTTACTAGTTCCAGAGGCAGGAGGCCCAGGATGCCTGTTTTCTGAGAAGCTGGGGGCATTTTTCCCTTTTCTCCTTCCCTCCTGTAGTAACTTACTGACTTTAAGAGGGAATAATTTTCCATGCATTAGGCTGGAGTTTCAAGGGGGCACACTTATTTCTGAGACAAAAGCTCTGTACACCAACGGGTTTAATTTAGCCACTTTTCTCCCGGACAGGAGAGGACACCTGGCTATCAGGAGGAATAGTGAACATCGCTTGCTGGGAGGGATGGCCCATTTAGCCCCAGCTCTATTTCCCATCCCTCCATGGGACTCTCACCCCTCCCAGTAACAGAGCTGGGGGACCTCGCCATACCCTAAGCCAAAGTGTGAGGGAGGCCTGAGGATGACAGGCGCCTTCCAGGGACCCCCACCTTCCCTGCCACAAGGTTCAATACCTAGGCCTACTGCCTCCTCTTTTGTGTTGAGGCTGAGCAGCAAGTTAAGGATGGAACAGGCAGAGGAGGTCTGTCCCAGGCTGGAAAGAACATCCCCAGTAGCACATGCAGCTCTCCCACCGCCGGCCTTGATGAATCTGAGCCCACGAGTGTCGCCCCTGGATGACCCAGGCCTGTGGACTCTGCACGTCCCATCCTGGGCCCTTTGTGCTCCTTCTAGTCAACTTCCCATCTCAGGGAACAGCACCCCTTCACCCACTCCTCACGTCAGAAGGTCAGGGCATTGGGTAATCCTATCACTACCCAGCCAGGTCCAGATTCATCATCTCTCACCTGGATGTCACCTCAAAGGTGTCGGGGCAGTACGGAAGGCCACAGGATAGGTATTGGCTGAATGAATGAGGAGATGGACAGATGGATGAATGAGTGAATGGCTGATGGACTAATGAGTGGATGGGTGGTAGATGGATGAGTGTATGAGTGGACAGATGGAGGGCCCGAAATGGTGGCGGGTGGGCAGCAGCTCCCAGCACATGGCATTTTCCTGGGTCATCCGTTTGGCATCAACCTTTTTGGTGAAAATGTATGTGCATCCGTGCGCATGTGTGATTTTAGTATTCAAACCAACACAATAAATAATGGAGTAAGAGGAAAATTCACATAAATTTTTAATGTCAAACATGATACTTAAAAGTACTTCCGTGCCCTGGCCAGCTCCTTGGGGCTGTGTTTTCACATCATCCCCGGGCCAAAGGGTTCTTAGGCCGACCACAGGGACAGGCGCTGTCAGAACCAAGCTGATATGGGACTTGCAGGCAGCACAGAGCTGCACAGGGCTCCTGGGGACTGTCTGGGCCCCCAGGGCCACAGTTCATGCCACAACAATGGTAGAATGGCCTGCCCTGACATCAGGCCGGGTGTTCTTGTACTCCAAGCAAGACAAAGATGAAAAGGAATTCATTTCGTAAGACAAGTTGGAAAGTGGTCTCCAAGAAGCTATAAAGCGCTGCTCAGCCTGTAATTGTTATTAAATGGACTCTTAATAGTATTCACATCTTCCTGCAAAACCCATCCATTACCCAGTAACTCGGAGACACAGCCGCAGAGGGAGGTGCGCTCTCACACAGGCCCCCCGCAAATACAAATGAAGAGCTCTTTTCCCAAGTCAGAGTCTGCTGGGGTCGATTCTCTTCTGGCTAAACCCTGATGACGTCAGTCAACCCTTTTCCTATTCTTCCCACAACAGGGGAGGCGCAGTTTCTTAGAGGTTCTAGAAGATTCATTTCTGTTCCTCAGTGCCCAGCAAGGGAGCAGATACCTAGTGGGTACTTAATCTGTATCTCTTGTCTGTAGGAGTGGACAAAGGGTTTCCTCTGCAGCACCCAGCACGCAGACTGGACATAGTAGGACCTCTACACAGACTGGACATCTACCCATGTGCTGCATGGATGGGTGCAGGTGCCAACGTGGACTTGGAGACCAGGTCCAAGCTGTGTCAGACAGCAAGGTGACACGGAGGCACAGTGGTAGACGGAGCCGGGTGGGGATTCTGCTTGCTGGCGTCTCATTCCCATTCATTCCTGCTCTTCCCACAGGGTCTCCCTGGAAGGAGACCAAGAGGGGCTGGGATGTCAGAGCCAGGAGGGGGTCTAGAGAGCCTTCAGCTGCTCCTCTCAGGGACAGGGAAACTGAGGCCCAGAGAGGGGTGGGATCTGCCCAGAGTCACTCAGCTCGGCAGCTGTGAGACTGCAGCTGTGCCCATACAGACCCAGGCAGCACCACTGGCTCCCTTCTGCTCTGTAGCAGGGGTGCCTGGAAAGCCCAGAATAGGACAATGGGTGCCTCAGAGCCTGGCAGACCTGGCTCTGATCCCTGTACAAGGCCAAGTACAAAGCATCATGACTGCTTTTTTTTCTTTCTACCAGCTGAATTTCCTGCTCTGGGCAATGGAAGTGGTACCCAGGGTAGGCCCCAGCTCACCGTAGAACACAGGAGGATAGATCTCAGCTCACAGAAGAGGGCCTGGCACAGCATGAGTCATCACCAGGGTGGCTGAAGGACCAACAAACTATGAAAAATAGATCAATGAATGCAATGATGGAAGGCCAGTTTGCTTTATACTGCATTGAAATCTCTTTCATGGAAGGATCCCAGCCCAGCCTCAGCCCAGCCCATTGTGTCTGTACTTCCTGAGTTCCGTCTGCATGCTCAGGGCCGTGTAGGGCTGAGGGGTGGAGAGGAATCACACCTGGCCTCCGCCCTGTAGTCCACAGGGGCTGCTGTCTCCCCAAGACCACCCTTCCAGTATGAGAAGACCATACTGGGCCCCTCAAGTCTTCCCCTCTGCCCAACCAGACCCTGCACCTTGCCCTGTTCCTGGTCTCATATTAGTTCTTTCTGTAACTGTGACTGTGGCTCTTCTGCCCCTAAATGCACTTAAAACCAAATCAAGCCAAGCTCCTACCCACGGCAAGACCTCTATCAAACTGTCCACCAGCCTTTAAGTACTAAATGTATATTAACTCAGGTCACCCTTTATTCCATTATCAAGGCCCTGCTTTATAGACAAGGAAACTGAGGCACGAGGGAGTGAGGAACTTGCCCACAGGTGTGTCACGAGTGGACAAACTGTGGGGCCCGTAGCCCAGGAGTTAGGCCCTCCGCTCCCCTTGGTGTCTGACACACTCCTGACCTCCCTGACCTCTGTCTCCATCCGCACTCAGCAGGCAGCCTGTCACACCTCCGCACACAGAGGAGAAGCTTCGTGCTCAGAGGCAGAAGTGGAGGCTGCCACCTGGTTAGTCAGGTAACAAACTGCTGGCTTTGTTCCCATCTCTGATAACTGATTTGTTCTCTAAGCATGGAGGTGTGGGCAGCTGGGCCAACAGCCAGCAACCAGCCAGGCCCAGACCTGTGCTAGTGGGCAGGGCCAGGGCAATGCCCCCCATGCCCAGCACAGTCACCTGTCAGGGTCTTCACTTACTGGGCCAGGTCTGTCCCTCTGAAAGACATAGCTTGCCGGGCTACATAGCGAGGACTGGTCACCCTGGAACCACCCGTGACCCTACAGTCTCAGGTGGTTAGCGAGGAGGCTTCTGAGTTTCTTGCTAAGGATAAAGTCTACTCACAGGTACACTGGACCTGTGCATTGCATTAATTCCATCAACACAACAATGAGGACGCTGTTACCACCACTCCTCCCATGAGGAGAGGTCAGAGCTTACTCAGTCACAGAGCTAGAGCACTGGGGTGCCAGACTCAGGCCCAGGAGAAGGCCCTGACTCTCTAGTAGAGAAGTCAGGGGGTGCCCTTTCCCAGTTCCCTGCCACTTCCAGTGGGCCACTCTCACCTCCCTCTGCTCAATTTTCTGCCTGGAAAATGGGGTTATGACACTCTGTTCCTGGAGCAGTCATGGGATGAGTAAGAACAGGCCTGTGAAGCTCTGAGGGAGAAAGAGCAGGGCCAGCCCTCTGCTTGGACACACACTTCCAGGTAGGCACCTGCCCCCCACCGCCACCCCAAGGCAGCTCTCCCCACCTCTGCATTCTAGTTTTTCCCCTCAGAAAGCTTCTCAGTCAAAGTCAAGGAGAGGAAAAAACACAACAAAGTTATCTGCTTTGGATAGTGAAATATTTCCTACAGCCAGCCAGAGAGCAAAGTCAGGAAAACACCCCTCAGACCAGAGGAAAAATCAAAACCAAATCAAACTGAATAAACGAAAGCCCTTCAGAAGAACAAGCCTCCTGGGTGCTGCCTTTCCAGGATGCCAAACCGAACGAGCAGGCTCTCTCCCTGCCCCAGGGCCCGCTGACTCTGACGCTGTGCCCTGAAGGACGTGGCTTCCAGGAGAGAGGCGACACCACACCCCAGGTGATGGAGCAGTGCCTCCCTCCTCCAGGGGTCTGGCCACTGTTTAAAGTATAGTTATCAGATGATGTAAGGCAGAGTTGGGGAGCTTGGCTGGAAAGAGCGGGGTGCTCCCCACACTCACACCCCACACTCTGGACCCCACACTCTGGACCATAGTCTCAAAGCAGGAACCCGGCCAGGCTGGGCAGCGGAGTCCCAGCTCTGCAGCAAGCAGCCCAACGCAGGGAGGGCTATGTGAGCCGGAGCCTGAGCCCTGCCCACCTGCCCCAGCACCTACCTTTCTCTTATTGGTCGGGCAAATGTAGAAGTTGTCGATGACAGTAGTGACACCAGGCTGGAGGGTGAGCTTGGTATAGGATGTCCCAAAATCTGAGGACCTAGGGGGAACAGACAACAGCCATTAGCAACTTGCCTTCCAAGGAGAGCACTGGTCAAGGCATACGGTATCCAGAACCTGCCCTATGCCAGTGAGTACAGGCAGAGCACCCCAGATTCCCTGAGTGTAGCATGGGCTCCCCCAAGAACAGGTGAGGAAACAGTGCTCTGTTTTCAGTGCCTCCTATGTACTGGCGTGGCCAGGTCACCATGTCTCTCTCACAGATGATCAGCAGGAGGCTCAGAGGGCACAGTTCCCTGCCTGAAATCACTCAGCTAATAAGTGGTGGGCCCAGGATTTGAACGCTGGCCCATCTGATGCCAGGTTGGCATCCTTATTTGCTGCCAGAATACTTACCAACTATGCCAGGCATCATGATGGCTTTCCTGCTGTCTCTTACCCTCTGTGCACCCTGAGCTCCTCCAGGGAGCCCCACCCTCCACCTTGACTGCCACTTCCAGCACCGGACAGTAGGGGACAAGGGTCAGGTGCCACAGCACTGAGCTGGCCCATTGCCTGCACTTGCTGGGACCAGGCTCTCAACTCAGCAGCTCACCCTGCCCCACCAGTGATGAGAGAGAGTGAAGCTGTCAAAAGTAACATCCCATCTGTTGTTTGGAGGCCACGGACACATCAGGATACAGAATTAATTGTACACCCAGAAGACCTGAAGCCAAGGCCTCTTACTACCACCTGTTAGAAAGCGCCGGGGTTGCAAGGAATAGCCAGATCCTCGGGGATGTGCTCTCGTCCCATCCTAGCTGTCAATATGTGGTCCGGAGATAGACCCAAGGAGGGGAAAGGAATAGGGACTAAACACACAGCTATTGAGCTCCTGCTGTATACCGAGTGCACGCAGGACACCTCTATATCTAATTGCTGCTGAGATTCACAGGGGAAGCTGAGCTCAGGAGGCCATTCAGAGACCCCTCCCCCCGCCGTGAGGGTGAGAAGGTGGGCTGGAGGGCGGTGCCAGGGCCCCGCCTCAGACCCTAGTACCTTGGCTCCAAGCTGCCTCG
Organism: Nycticebus coucang; assembly: GCF_027406575.1. Taxonomy (NCBI): domain Eukaryota; kingdom Metazoa; phylum Chordata; class Mammalia; order Primates; family Lorisidae; genus Nycticebus; species Nycticebus coucang. The sequence goes on from NC_069796.1 coordinate 86,516,314, forward strand.
CTGTGTGGCCGACTGTGGGGTCAGAGCTTCTCAGACCTGCCCAGTGTGTAGTCCTGGGGGGCTTCAGCATAAAAGTGAACAGCCTTCCCCCACCCCCACCAGGAGTTTTTAAATTCCCTCCCATAGTACATCCTTGGTGGTTTCTACAGGGAGACACTTCCTCCCTACATCTTTAAGTGAAACTGAGGCTTCAGAAAAATGGGTCATTCATCACCTAAGGGCCTGGGGGCCCTGTGGCCACAAGTCCCCGGTGCTGCTGTTTCCGTCTGAGGCCAGGACCAAGAGCAGCTCCTAGGCCAATGACTCGCAGGATGTCCAGTGGGGCCTGGTGACCCCAGAGAGGAGGAGGCTGGGGGGAACAAAACACCAGTGGAAGTGTAATTAGCCAGCACTTACTCTCCAAACCTCAGAGAATTGATTTTCTCTGGGAAGGGGGGAAAAAGAGGTCCATTAGCAGAGGATTAATCTGTTCCAGACGCCCAGGAAGTTCCAGAGCCCCCGCAGGAATGAGCAGCTGTGTTTAGACCTGACGCAGCTGAAGTCTGCTCTGGGCCCCTCCCTGCCCACCGGGCGGAGCCACTGAGACCCGCCTCCACCACTGCCTCCCACAGGCTTCCCAGCCAGCCCTCCCCTCCAGTCCCGCCCACCACAGGCCCCTCACCCCGAGCCACCTGCTCACACTTGCTTGCTCAAGGGCTCCCGCCTGGTGCAGCCCAACGCAGGGAGCCAGTGGACAAAGGCCCTGCTGTCTGTCCAGGCCCTTGCCTAGTGGGAGGCAGACGGCTGATAAGCAAAACAGCAGTGACAGCATCGACAGGTTGAGGCTGGGAGAAGAACATACAGCCTCATACAGCCTTGGGGGAGTGGGAGTGGGGAGTGGTGGCATCTCTGTGTCACAGAGGAAGAGGGACAGGAAGGACCTCGATCAAAGTGGCATTTGGGCACAGCCTGAAAGGGAGGCTGGGCAGGTCTGAGTAGTGCCTCAAGTTCACCTCCACCTGGGACCTGTGAGTGTGACTTTATTTGGAAACAGGGTCACAGACACATAGGGAGCACACCACATGAAGAGGAAGGCGGAGGCTAGAGTAGTAACAACAAGGGACACCAAGGACTGTGGCAACTGCCAGCTACAGAGAGAGGGAACAGTCTCCCTCAGAGCCTCTGGATGGAACCAGTCTCAGAAATATGACTGCCAGCACCATGAAAGAAGAAATTTCTTTGTTTTAAGCCCCAGTCTGTGGCACTCTGTATGGTAGCCCCATGAGGCAGCACAGTGCTCAGGTGGACAGCGCTGCAGGTGCAGGGACTGGGGGACAGGAAAGGAGGGTCAGTGTAAACCACAGGCATCACCGCTGCCAGCTGCAGAGGCCTCAGAAACTCCCTCTTCCCACAAGGTCCAGTCCTTCCGATGTCCATTAGACCCAAGGGCAGACCCAAGTTCATCCACTCCCTCGCTGATTGTGGTTTGTTTGGCTCTTCTGTGCTTCCAGTCCACAGTTAAGGCCTGGGAATCCAAGTCCATTCCCCCGTTCCATGCATTCACAGGGCTGCACAGAGGCTGGGGACCCGCCCGCGGTGAGCAGGACAGGCACTGTCCCCACACTCATGGGCGACAGGCTAGCTGGTGGGGCACCGGGGGACAGAGAAGGACTCGAGGACGAGCATGTACAGATGTAGCAGTGGCAAGCAGTGATGCTAAGGGGCACGTCCTGAAAACAAAAGTGACACCGAGGTGACATAACTCCCCAGCGGAGATGGTCCCCAGGGCCTGAGAGCGCTGGGCCTGCCCTGTTGTACGGCACTCGGGATGAACACATCCGAATGGAGACTGTATAACTTACACTGATTTCAAAGACTAAGGAGAAAACTGTAAAATATTTCATTACAATTTTTATATTGATAATATGTTGGCATAATATCTTGGATATATTGAGTTAATTAAAATCTATTATTAAATTTAATTTCCTTGTTCTTTGTTTAAGTTAATAGGCTTTATTTCTGAAAGCGCTTTCAGGTTCACAGCAAAATGGAGCAGAAAGACAGAGTTGCTGTACACCCCGCCCCCACCGCAGTGGTGCACCTGTCCCAATGGGGAAGCCACACCGACACGCCATCCTCACCTGCGTCGACAGTCTACTTCAGAGTCTAGGGTTGCTGTGTCCACTCTGCACTCAGAAAACAGCATGAGGCCAGGTGCCCCACTGCAGCATCACACAGAGCAGTGTCACTGCCCCCCGCTCCTCTGCCCCTCTGCTTCTCTGGCAACCACCGGTCTCTCCACTGTCCACATGGTCTGCCTTGTCCAGCATGTCATGGAGTTGGAACCCTGTCGTGTGTGGCCTTTTCAGAGCGGCTCTGCTCCCTTAGCACCACGCATTGAAGGACCTCCATTCTTTCCATGTCACCTGTTTCTCTTTACCTTTTAATGTGGACACAGGGACATTAAAAATCACACATTCAGCTCAAGTTCTACCCTAATGGATGGGCCAGGCTGGACAATGCACCGCAGCAGTGAGTGGCCTCCCATGGGTGTGTGCAGGGCCCTGGCGGACAGGTGCGTGTGCCAGTGGGTACCCAGAGAGACACAGGGCATGTGTCTAGACAGCGTCTGGATTGCAGGACACAGCGTGGTGGCAGGGCTCGTCACTGCCCCTGTTCCAGGAACAGCCGTGGCTGCCGGGGGGGTGGATGATGGAGCAAGAGCAAAAGGAAGGACAGGACGCAGGCCCAGGAGGGGTAGTCGGCACAACCAGGGCCTGGTGGTGTCAGGTTAAGGGAGGTGGTGGAGAGGGATGCTAACTGGGGGACCAGGAGGATGTGCGATACCTTCACGTGGGGCACTACTGGGGACATGGCGACCAGGACAGGCCCTGCGGAAGTGCAAGGTAGGGCACCTGGGCTGGCATTCCCACACTGCTACTGTTCTGCTGTGCTCCCTGGGCAGCATGTAGGGTCTCAGCCTCAGTTTCCCCTCTGAGGGCTCCCTGAGTTCCCCCAGTATGACAGGCTGTGGCCACACACCTTAACTTCCAGGCACCTACAAGTCATCTGTCCTCCTAGAATCCCTCACACTGGCGCCAAGGGCATCTGTCCCTGTGGGAAGACCCTCATCTAGACGGCGTGCGCCTGGTGAGCAGCTCATGTGTCCATTTCTCGCCTCCTCATTTCCTCCAACTGTTTCTCGAATAAGTAAACGAGTCTAGCCATGTTCATACCCGCCTCATGGAGATTTATTGCCAGGGCAGCTCTGTGTGGTCCGCACCCCTCCCTGCACTGCCGAGGCGGGAGTGTCCACCTGAGCACCAGTCTCCAGAAGGTGAAGAGTCTCTGTGCAGGCCAGGCCTGCAGGGGACATGCCACTCGGGTGCTGGGTGGCCTCGCCGCTTCTGGGAGCGCATTTATCTCTGCAGCTTGTTCTCCAAGGGCGAGGCTGTCGGAAGAAGTGTTCAGACCTTGGATTGTGGCTAGAAAACCCGAGAGTGGTGGCAGCCCTCAGGCACAGAGTCACACAGAGGCTGGGGGTGGGGAGGGGATGCGGGTAAGAGGGGCTGCTGCCCTCCATTTCCAGAGAAAGAACCAGGGAACGATGCTTCTCAGCCGACCATTACTTTAAACTCCACATAGTGTCTTCCTTCATTTTCAAAACCCACACACTAGCCCCTGTGGTCTACTAAGTGTTTTCAATGCAGTACAAGCAATAAGACTTGGCCAGACAAGGTAACGAGTGCTGAGAAGGGGAAACTGAGGCAGGGCAGGGTGAGAGTGGAGTGGCAGTGGTGAGTTAGGCTGCCCTGCCCACTTTACAGACTGGGTGCTTGTTCCCCTACGGTGCTGGGGTCAGAGTCCAAGGTTGAAGTGTGACAGGGCCATGCTTCCTCCAGAGGCTCTCAGGGAGGACCCTGCTGCCTCCTTCCATCTCCTGGTGGCTCCAGGTGGTCCTTGGCTTGTGGCCGCATCACTCTGATCCCTGCCTTTGTCTCCACATTTGACTTAGGGTCCTCCCTCAATCCAGAAAGATTTGTAGAGATGTCTGCAAAGACCCTGCTTCCAACAAAGTCACCTTGGACAGTCTTGGTGGACACGGATTCTAGGTTATCCTGTTCCACTCTCTACAGGCAGTTGCATTTATTGGGCACCTATTGTATATAAGGAAGACTCCGAATTAGCTCCTTACTTGCCTAAGTCTTATTTAAATCTGCCCCTAGCCCTGGGGAGCTCCCATTTTTCTGTGAATGAATGGAGAAAGGCAGAACCAGATGCACAGCCCAGGTGTGCAGGGTCCCCTGACTCAGTGGGAAGCCGCGAGGGTCCAAGGAGGAAGGGACCGCTGAAGGGCACAGTGGGATTTAGGCACATGGGTTTGGGGCAGGTAGGCTACACATAGCACAGTGGACCTGTGAGGGGCTAGGGTGACCTTAGTGATGGCCAATGGTTCCCCCAATGTGGACTGAGGGTCTTCTGGATGTCAGGCCCAGTGCTAGGCACTGGAGGCAGCCAGGGGTCCACACCCTGACTGTGTGACAGTGGCTAGCCAGGCAGGGGCGCTGAGAAGACAGGATAGCAGTCCACAGTGTGATGGGGGCTGAGGGGCACTTCTGCTGGCCTGTGTTGGGGTCTCCCCTGCTTGTCAGTGGACCCTAGACGTGGAAGTGGACAGGAAAAGGGAGTAGCTTAAAGTTGTGAATGAGTCTAAGAGATAGAAGGTGACACATCTCAGCCACCCAGATGGTCAGTCAGGCAGAACGCAGGACCCCTGGACCCACCCCAAACCTAAGCCACCTCCTCCCAAAGCTCATGCAGATCACCTGGTCATAGCAAGGACAGCCATCACCAAGATCACCCAAGATTCCACCAGCCATGCACCAGCTGGCACTCAAAAAGGCTTGTGGGATTCCTCTGGAGATGGTCCAGGTGTCAGACCCGGAGGCTGCGTGGCCTCAGGCAAGCAGAGTTCTCTCTCTGGGCACAGGTTCCCATTGAAAATGTGGGGATTGGGGCGGCGCCTGTGGCTCAGTGAGTAGGGCGCCGGCCCCATATGCCGAGGGTGGCAGGTTCAAACCCAGCCCCGGCCAAACTGCAACCAAAAAATAGCCGGGCGTTGTGGCGGGCGCCTGTAGTCCCAGCTGCTCGGGAGGCTGAGGCAAGAGAATCGCGTAAGCCCAAGAGTTAGAGGTTGCTGTGAGCCGTGTGATGCCACGGCACTCTACCCGAGGGCGGTGCAGTGAGACTCTGTCTCTACAAAAAAAAAAAAAAAAAAGAAATGAAAATGTGGGGATTGGATTGGATGGTGTCTGAGCTCTGGCTCTAGTAGCTCTCGCTCTTATACACCTTTCTAAGTTGTCCTAGTGACCCTGAACCTGCCCCTGAAATTCGCTCTTGAATATTGGGACAGCATCAACATCGCAGGATGGGAGTTTGTCTCGTCCAGAAGAAAGAAAGGGAGTATGGAGGAGGAGGGAAGGAGAAGAGAGGAAGAGGAGGGAAGAGTAGGGAGGGGGAGGGAGGGGGAGGGAGGGAGAAGAGAGGAAAAGGAGGGAAGAGTAGGGAGGGGGGAGGGAGGAGGGGAGAGGGAGAAGAGAGGAAGAGGAGGGAAGAGTAGAGAGAGGTGGAGGGAGGAGGAGGGAGGGAGAAGAGAGGAAGAGGAGGGAAGAGTAGGGAGGGGGAGGGAGGGGGAGGGAGGGAGAAGAGAGGAAAAGGAGGGAAGAGTAGGGAGGGGGGAGGGAGGAGGGGAGAGGGAGAAGAGAGGAAGAGGAGGGAAGAGTAGAGAGAGGTGGAGGGAGGAGGAGGGAGGGAGAAGAGAGGAAGAGGAGGGAAGAGTAGGGAGGGGGAGGGAGGGGGAGGGAGGGAGAAGAGAGGAAGAGGAGGGAAGAGTAGGGAGGGGGAGGGAGGAGGGAAGAGTAGGGAGGGGGAGGGAGGAGGGGAGAGGGAGAAGAGAGGAAGAGGAGGGAAGAGTAGAGAGAGGTGGAGGGAGGAGGAGGGAGGGAGAAGAGAGGAAGAGGAGGGAAGAGTAGGGAGGGGGAGGGAGGAGGGGAGAGGGAGAAGAGAGGAAGAGGAGGGAAGAGTAGGGAGGGGGAGGGAGGAGGGAAGAGTAGGGAGGGGGAGGGAGGAGGGGAGAGGGAGAAGAGAGGAAGAGGAGGGAAGAGTAGGGAGGGGGGAGGGAGGAGGGGAGAGGGAGAAGAGAGGAAGAGGAGGGAAGAGTAGGGAGGGGGGAGGGAGGAGGGGAGAGGGAGAAGAGAGGAAGAGGAGGGAAGAGTAGGGAGGGGGAGGGAGGAGGGAGAAGGGAGGGAGGAGGGGGAGGAGAAAGGGAAGAGGGAGGGAGGAGCGAGGAGGACAGCTCTCACTGAGCGTCTCCTTCCTCTGCCTGGCTCTCCCCAGATGCCCTGACCGGCAGTCAGTACCCATACCATCTTTAAGATTTTTTTATGGCGTCCAGCAACTAGAAAAGCAATCATTTTAATCTACATTTTTCAAATTAAAAATTTTAAAAAGCGGAGTCTAAAAATGGGCAAATAGAAATACGGAAGGCAAGCGCAGTTGGAAAATTGCTATTTGCAAATCTGCTGCTTAATTGCTGAGTGTTAGTACATATTCACTTTAAAAATGATTTAATTACGCCATTTTCCTACTCTGTAATTACCCGTTGGCAGAGACCTGTGTGCAGGGCCCACCCTCCTCAGAGTGAGCAGCCCCTGCTCTCCCAGCCAACTCCCACTGCTGCCTTGGAGGCCACACAAGTGTGACAAGGTCACCACCACCTGGGAGGCGACTGCTCCCTCCCAATAAGGCCATCTTCACACCCTCGCCATGGGCAAGGCCTGCACCTCTTTGAGACTCAGTTTCTCCATCTGCAAAAGGGTTAATGATACCGACCTCATATGCCCGTCCTGAGGATTCAAAAGTTGTGTGCAGAACCAGCACGGGGTCAGCGTGAAGTCATGGGCAAAGGCCGCCTGAGGGAAGCTGAGCTGTGCCCAGATTGTCATACTGCTACGCTGCGGGCCACTCTGGGCTTGAAGGTCCAGCTGTGTGTGGACGTGTGTTAGGTTTATGATTCTGAGTGCTGGTACCTGTTCTGCATTTAACAGCTTGGAAAGCCCCTTGTGTAGACCCCATAACCACCCTGGAGGTAGGTATTAACACCTGCTCCTTACGTGTGTGGAAACTGGCGCCCACAGGAAAGGGACTCGCCCAGAGGGACCAGGACCCTGGCCTCAGTGGAGACATCTCATGTTGAAGATGTGTTTTCCCAGCAGAGCTTTGCTCATGCTCCAGATTGGTCAGGCACGGTGTGACGTGAAATGAGGAAGGACTGATGCTGACCCTGACTTTACACAGATGACTTTGGCATTCAGGGAACCAACAGCCCACAGAACAACCTGCAAAGAGGAGGCTTCGATCTGCTGCCTGGACGTTCTAATCAAACCTCCAGGATCAGTGAGGAAAAGGAAGGAGGTGACACAGCACCTCACGAGTGAACCCACACAAGGAAATTCCAGGCGCAGCTTGAGATGTTGTGTGTGAAGGTGGGTGGGGCCGGTGAGGTGGACGAACAGGGAAGAGGGAGACACACGGAGGGGCACACGGCTTCAGGGGCAGGGGAGCCAGCACCAGGCAAGTCTCCCACACACGAGGTGGCAACAGTGACAGGATCAAACACACACCCGACGGAGACAAAAGACAAGAGGTCAGGTGGTCTCCAGTGGGAAAGGCCTCGTGGGGACGGGTTAATGAAGGCGGAGCCCACTGTGCCCTGGACACCTGCAACAGGACGGCGTGAAGGTAACTGCACCAAGACATCATGACCACATCAGGACAGGGGCTTGCCTTCCCATTTCACAGGTAAGGAAACTGAGGTGCAAGGCATATTGAAAACTTAGTGCTGTGCATAGTAGAAGGCTCCAAAGGGGTTGGGGGGCACAGCACCCAACTGATACATCCTGGACAACTCCAACGCTCTCTAGCCTGCCAGGGACCAACACTGACCTCAGCCTGTGGCAACACAGGAGCCACATTATTTCCATCTATCTCAGCCCGCACTGAGCCCAGGCAGTGACCCATACGGACTGAAAGGGCACCTGAACTCCCGGGAGCATAGCCACCCAGGGGGCTGTGCCCACTCCCTGCATCCCTCCTCAAAGCCTCATGGATTCAGCCCCCTGCTGGGGCTTTGCGGGGGTTCTACAACCACTGGCATCAGGGTTGGGAGCTGCAGTTGGGCTAAGCCTCATCCCAGAGACCTCGATTGCCCCTGCCTGTACCTTTACTAACACTTCAGGGATGGAAATTGGCGCAGGACCTCAGCTCAGACACACAGAAAAGCAGCTGGCTCCTGACCAGGGACATTCCATTTATGCCCGATGAGGATTCGATCCTCTTCAATGCCTCTCTATCAGCTCCTGTGATGAGTGAGCCCATTGGTGCTAGAGTTCCTTTCAACATATCTCTCCTGTGCACACTGCGCCAGGCTTTGGACTAGACCAGCCGTGCAGCGTGGGTGGGCAGGGAATTCCTGCACCAGTGGTCCCAGGGCTGCTCGAGTTGCTCAGGTTGTGAAGTCACCCATACCAGTTAGCCGGCAGGCCTGCGCCAAGCCCCACGTACCCCTCAATCCCAGGTTCTCCTCCGGGAGGCTGCCCCCAGACCTCCTCATGGGCCAGCACTGAAGGGATGAAAGCTGGCTGAGCAGGGAGCCTCAAAGAGCCTGACCCGGCTGCATCTGTGTCCCCCAGTAAGTGATATGTCCCAGGGCTGCTGTGGAGCAGAATATCCCCCCACCCGGGAGAGCCCCTGGTCCTGCAGGGCTGACAACAAGACACAGGCCACTGATGTGCAGCCTGAAAACGACTCCCACAGGCCTGGGGTGCTGTGTGAGCATAGCGAGAGCCCCCGCGTGTGCCTGGGTTACCTGGGGAGAGCTGGGAGAGTGGCTGCAGGCCCTGGGAGGGGAGGAGAGGGCCTGACGATGGCTGGGGTGCTGCAGGAAGTTCCCCAAGAGCAGCAGTGAAGGAGTCGGGGCAGAAGTTCTAGATGGAGGCCGCGTCTCTGGAGATACAGACAGCAGAGCCAGGAAGGCAAAGAGGCACAGCGTTACCTGGGTCTCTACCAGACACAGGGCGGGCGGCTTCACTTAATCCCGTCCCAACGGATGGCTTTTCCTGTGCAAACAAGGGGACTGAAGCACCCTGGGTGAAGCGTTTGTGCTGGGTCAGAAAGGACAAAGTAGACCCCCCCCAACTCAGGGTCCAAACCATGCCCCTTCTCTGGAGCTCCAGCTCTGTGGCCCGTGGTGCTGCCCGGTTTTATGTCTGGGGGGTTTAACATGACTCAAGGTGGGATCTTTGCTATGGCTCTAGTCCCAACTGCCAGAGTTGCTAGAATCTATTTATAACCATCCAGGCTGAATGAGGCTTGGGTCCCTGGAAGTGCCCCAGTCCCTCTCCTAGCAGGGGTAGAAGTGCCTACCGCTCTCCTTAGCACGTGGGGCCCTATCAACCTACAGCAGATATTCCTGCCTCTCTGGCTTCTCTCACAGCCCTCCACTGGGCACACTTATAAGAATCAAGATGGTCTGGGAGCCACCCTCCAGCCCCATGCCACCAGCTGGGAGAAGGCAGGGCCTGCAAGCCAGGGCCAGCAGCCACAGCAGGCGCAGGGACAGGAGCTGCAGGGGAGAGGCCACGTGCACTTGACAGCATGCTCGGCTCAATAAAAGCAAACCTTGCGTGAGCCAGGACATGGCCTGTGACCTCTGGGTTCACTGGGGGACACTCCATCTGATGGGCTGAATTTACGGCCCGGGAGAGGTAAGTCTCTGGCAGAACGAGGATGTGCACGGGCCGTGCTGTCATGTTGGATCTGGTTAGGCAGGACACAGGAGCATCTCCTACAAACAGGCCAGGCCAGTCACCTCTCTCTCCTGCTGCCTCATGTGAGTCACACTGACCTGCACATTGTCTCGGGGAGCCAACCTACGTGGGAGGATGGCAGGCCATCCTAAAGCCCAGGGTGTCATTTTAAATAGGAAGCACCCAAACAGAGTAAGACCCAAACAGGTAACAACACAAACGGGATTAGCTGGTAAAGTCTCCATCTTTCTTTAAGGCTGCATAGTATTCCATGGTGTACAGATACCACAATTTATAACTGAGATAACGCCGGAAAGGCTATGTTAACCATTGTGACAAAAATGTGTCAAATGGTCTATGAAGTGAGTGTATGATGCCCCATGATCATATCAATGTATAGAATTATGATTCAATAAAAAAAATAATAAATTAAAAAAAAATGGGATTAGCTGGAAGCTCCCTGACCCGTAACAGCACACAACTGTACGCTTCCCCATCCAGCAAGTGCCTCACGTGGAAAGAAAGCCTGCAGAAGAGAAGCAGGCCAGGCCGACGGCAGGAGCGGAGAGGGCCAAGCTGGAGCAGGCCTGGCTGAAGCGGAGCAGGGCACGTGTGAGCTGCCAAGTCAGAGGCCAGAGACGGGACTTGGGAGTAAAGCCTCAGGAGTTAACCTATCCTTGGGACCTGGAATCTATTTCGGGAAAATTTCTGAAACTTAGCACTCCACGTACAAAAATTTCCTTCCTGGCATGCAGACACATCTCGATTCTTCTTGAAATGATTTTAAAATAATGGAATAAGGACGATGGAAATCAGCTACAACAGAACAAGAAGCTCCACCTGCACCCGGGGCCATGCCCACTTCTCCCTGTTCCTGTCTAGGCCTGGTCCTCTCATCCTTATGACAGCACCCGGCACAGCAGCGCAATGACAACATGAGGGCAAAACTGACTTTAACACCAAAAGGGCAGCATTTCCCGCTTGTGTAACGTCCTATCCAGGCATGTGGCATTACTGAGGGGTCATCCCTTAGGGTGAATTTCTAAAAGTCCTTCCTACAACCATTGTGGTTGCTACCTGATGTGCACTTGGAAATCCACTTTCTGTTCGTTGCTACACCCAGCAGCAAGCAGCAGTGTCCTCCAGGAAAAACACCTTCATCTGTTTGACGCCTCCCCAGCCTGGATTATTTCCTAGGGTCCAGTCCCAGGCCCAGGGGTCCTCAGCATATTGCTCTCAGCCTCTGTACCACTTTTAAAAAAAAAAGTATAGATCCAAGAAACTCTTACAAACTCAGTATTTTAAAAACGAGAGTCCTTCTTCATTCTGAGGGTATCCTGGAACAAAATGATAACCTTTCCCCATGCCAATTCCCAAATTATAGGAGCTGACACTCTAAATTGATTTCCTAAGTAACTGTTGACTATATTCGGTTTCTGCTAAAGGCGGCCAGAATGATGCATTGAATGTTTTTAAAGAAGAGGAAAAAAATGTGTAAGACATGAGGGGAAGAGACCTGAGTGCTCAGGAGGGGTGTTCTATTTTAAACATTCTGAAGATGATTTTGATACAAAAAATGAAAATTCATTTGGAAATAAGACACAATTAGCACAAACAACCTTCCATCCCAGGAAAAGGTCAGAAAAATGCTTTGAGTCGTGAAATTGGGAAGACCCGGTTGGGAGTTTTCAGTGGCAAAAGTTATGGAATATAAAACAAAGGCTGAGCTGATGATGACTGACCAGCTAAGGCAATGGCCCCCAAAGTCACCTCCATACTGTGTCCTTAGAGTCTTTAAAAAGAAGCTGTTAAAGAAGCAGGTGAGGTCAGGTGGCAGTGGTAACACCTGTGCAGTGGCAAGTCATCTTAACCCTGCGTGTGCCAAGTTCCACACTGAAGTCTGTCTCTTGAGACCCTACATACAGCCCCCAAAGGGGAAGGAGGCTTCTCCAACCTGCTCCTGCAAACGTGGCAGTGAGTGGAGATTCCACAGAGAGCCAGGACCACCTGAGAAGAAGGCCAAGGCTCCCATCAAGGTTCAGCTGCACGGCATGAGTGTGGCCCTGCTCCTCAAGGGGGGGCATGCTATCATCCCAGGAGCAGTGTCCCTACACTCCCAGAGTACTGTGCTTCCCAGGCCTGTCAGTACCACAGGAAGGACAGCGAGCTCCTTGGAGCCAAATAAGCACCATCCCTGCCCCCAGGGACATGACCACCTGGGTCTGTGTTTTCCAAGTGATAAAACCTGCAGACACATCAGCCAGAGCCCCACGCTCTCTTTTCCTCAGCCCACGCCAGATCCCTCTCCAGCCACATCCTGCATGTCACCTTCTGAGTGACCAGCACAGGGCACTAGCACCTTCAGGGGAACTGGAGTCACTAACAGCAGCAGGCCAGGTAGAAGGGAGGCCAGGCTCAGGGGGCAGAGGACTGCTGCAGGGCTCGGGAAGGTGCCCCCAAATCCCTGGTGGGTCTTCCTGCTGCTCTTCTGAACGCCCCCTCCCAACAACCTGTGATGCTGCTTCATGACAAGAGCATTTTCCACTCTCTCAATCCACCTGAGAGCTCCTGGAATGCCAGGGCTGCGTCTGACCACTCTCTGCCCAACTCCCGGGCCAGTGCCTAGTGTTGTGAGTGCTGATAAATGCGGGCTGAATGACTGCAGGTGAGCATGAACCACCCAGCTCCCACCCACACAGGGATTGCCGACATCCACACAAACTCTCAGAACCCAGACCCCTCTGTGAGAGCCCAGGAGGACCCTTGAGATACCCCAAGCCACTGCCACACCCCTTCCATGAAGCAGAGTCAAGCTAGAAGGTCACACAGCAGCTGAGCAGCCCAATGAGCGACTTTGACTGTGGTCTCCTGGGTGCAAGGTCAGTGTTTGCCTGGGCTGCTCCAGGCTGTCTTTGGCATACAGACTGACCCCCTTACACCTTGAAAGCACCAGAATTTAATCAGGTGAATGTTTTGGAGACAGAAACAACAAATAAATGAAGGCTCGTGTCTGCAGAGCACAGGCAGTTTGCAGCAGCACTTGGCCCACGGTCCCAGGTGTCTGGGCATCCTTCTCCTCAACCGCAGAAGAGGAAGCTCCACCCTCACCTGGCCAGGCCCTGGGGGCCCTCAGCTCTGAGAGGGCCACTGCTCAGCTCAGGTCAGCCAGCAGAGCCCTCTGACCATTCTAGCATCCTTTGTAGTCCAGAAGTTGGAAAAGCCTGGAGAAGCCACATCTTCCCTTGACCCAGTGTCCTACTGGACGCCTCCATGGTTAGCATTATTCCAAGAGAACAGTCTGCAGCCATGGCCCATGCTCCCATCCAGGGGTGTGGTGTCAGACTGTGTGACCTTGAGCTGGTCACTCCACTCCTGGACCTCAGACGTCCATCTGTACAATGGGGAGAACCATACCTCCTGCCCAGAGTTGTCACCAGGGCTTAGAAAAGAGAATCTCTCAGTTTAGGGACAGCCAGGATGTGCTGGATCCCTGCCTCCTCCCCTGCCCCACTTCCCCACAGAAGTAGTCGAAGGTGTTGGGCAAGTGAGGGGTCATCACAGCAGGCCTGGGTTGTCTACACCCTGCACATTTCAGAAAAAGACCTGACCCTTGACCATTCCTAGTGGGTGACCTCAATGCCCTTGGGAAGTCCTGCCTGATAAGAGTAAGAGTTTACGAAAGCCATGGGCCACCTGGATAGTCTGACAGCCAACAGCAGGATGGGCCCAGACTGTGCCACCTGGCATCAATTTGTCCCCTGGAAGAGCTGGAGTCTGAAGGTCAGCCACACAAGGTGACCGGTCAGTCACACCTACGTGACTGATGTGCAGTAGAAACCACGACACCAAGGTTCACATGAGCTCCCTTGGTTGGCAATACTATATGTGTGTTGTTACGGGGTGCTGATTAAAGAGTTAGGCATTGTCAGGCGTATGGCCGGAAACATGGCCTGGGTGCAGGTTCTGCCTCAGGGCCTTTGCACATGCTGTTCTCCTTCCCAGATAGCCCTGGAAAGACCCCTCACTTCATGCCAGTGTCTTTTCACTGAGGACAGAGCCCTGGGCCACTCTGACCAAAACTGCCCTGCCCCCACTAGAACTGTCTACCTACCACAGGTTCTGATGACTTTACTCACAGCTCACATTGCTACCTGCTGTTACAACATATGTTTTGTTTATAGTCTATTTGCCCCTCAGAAGTCAGGAGCGCTGGTGTCTGGTTACCCACCACTTCAGGAATCTGCAGCAACCTATTCACACCCTAAAGGACCGGTCGCCGTCCGGTCCCTTTGGGTTTTGCATTAGGTATGACCTAGGGCCACCCAGTGGTGCCTGCACCACCTAACGGAAGTCCACATTTACTTTGCTCTGTGCAGCAATTTCAGCAACACATTAGGGGGCCATAGGTATGGCCGGGTCTGGACCCACCGAGTGGCCTCTGGAGCTGCTGGCCCCTGCAAGACATGAGCCATGCCCCGCTACTTTGGGGTCTGCCCACAGGCCCTTCCTCTGTCTGCCTGGCTCCCAGACCAAGCAGGCAGATAGTAAAATTTTGCTGAAATAAATGAACCACACTCAAACAATTTCTACCATGGCAATAAATGACAGTAAAAATATGGGGGTGAATCCAGCCCCCACCCAATACAGTCCCCTTGAAGGGCCCCCACCCCCTCCACTCACAGGCCCTGTGACAACTTAATGTTCTCTGCTCTCCGGGCAAGTAACCAAAGGCACTGGGAAGTGGCAGAATGTATTTCTCTAATTCTTACAAATCCCATTTGAGAGTTAAATAATGACGAGATGCCTTTAAGCACTTGAAAATTATGAGGTAAGCTGTTCCCAGAGAAGGCTTGTCATTTAGCAAGCATGCAGAATTGATTGTTCCAGACCCAGTTCTGAGGCACTGGGCGAGCAGGGGGGCGGGACTGCAGAAGATCAGGTTTTGCTGGGATCCATCTCCAAGGAAGCCCGTGGTGTCACCATGGCCCGAGAACCTCACTGCACTCGCAGGACCTGCCTCCCCTGGACTGGGTAGGCCTCCCCTGAGCTCCTCACACAGGCCCCATGGAGACCTCCACGTGCACAGGGCCACACGGCACATGCAGTCCCAGTGCTGGGACTCCTAGCCCTGGGATGGCAGCATGTGGCCCAAGGCCAAACCCGTAGCCCCAGAATCAAGTTGAAGCTGCCTTTGCCCCTTGAGGGAGCTTTCCCCCTTGCGTGCCAACTCTGCAGGGTAGAGTATGGGGGCTTTTGCCAGCCACTGGCCAGTGAAGCAGGAAGCTAAATCTCACACCGCCACAGCAAAAATGTTTGTAAATATCATGGAACTTATACCGGCAGCACCCTGTTTTTTCTTGTGTGCTCACTTGCATTGTGAGTACACAGGGTTCGATTTTAGAGCCTAGAAAATTGGGCCTCAGAGAAGTCACATGACTTGCACAGACTCCCAAGGCAACTAGGTAGCAAGGCGGGGCGGGCACAGGTCTGTCGGATTCTTCAGGCTGCGACCCTCCCTTCTGCGCTCAGTGAGGGCAGGGCTTATGGTCCTTTGAATACCTCCTGTGTTCCAGGAACTGAGACTCAGGCTTTACCTGCAGCCTGGAGGCCGGTGGGAAAAGCCAGAGAGAAGGAAGAAGAGGGATCCCAGCCCAGACATCTCTCAGCCAGGGCCCCCAGGTCCATGAGTGACAGTGCCCACGGGACACGCTCAGTTTTGCAAGAGAAGCTGCCCCACCAGCAGGGCTTCTAGCGATGTAGGGTTCCACATTTCTCCTAGTGGGGTTTGCCAAAGAACAGTCTCACCTGAGTGAGTGGGGGCCAGGCAGTGTGTCCAGCGTGAGGAGGTGTCCTGCCCTGCTGCAGGGACTTGGAGGGGGAGAAAACAGGGCCTGAGTAGAGCTGGGGAGGGCGGGGAAGGAGCAGACCTTCTCTCAGTCCTGCCCTTGGAAGGCCAGAGGGAGGGAGGTGTCAAGGACGGAGGCTGAGAGGTCTGAGTTTTGGTGCAGGCCCATCCTGCAGATCTCTACAGTAGACAGCAAAGGGCTCCTTGTGCTGTTCAAGGTTTGTTTCCAGCTGGCCACCCCAGCCCTCTAGGGATACTTTCCACTTGCCTCCTTCAATGCCTGTCCACCCACCCTCCTTCCTTCCAAGCTCCAACACCACACATTACCAGGTAACCGCTGTGTGTCTAAGACCTGTTACTGGGATTATTCCAGAATGTGGAATACTGGGTTCATTCCAGAATGTGACTCAACTTTTCTATTTAAAAACCACCAATGTAAGGGCGGTGCCTGTGGCTCAAAGGAGTAGGGCGCCAGCCCCATATACTGGAGGTGGTGGGTTCCATCCCAGCCCCAGCCAAAAAAATTTAAAAAATAAATAAATAAATAAATAAAACTCTAGAAACCACCAATGTGGGTGGCCCCTGTGGCTCAGTGAGTAGGCCACTGGCCTCATATACCGAGGGTAGTGGTTTCAAACCCGGCCCCGGCAAAACTGCAACAAAAAATAGCCGGGCGTTGTGGCGGAGCCTGTGATCCCAGCTACTCGGGAGGCTGAGGCAAGAGAATCGCCCAAGAGCTGGAGGTTGCTGTGAGCTGTGACACCACAGTACTCTACCAAGGGCAACAAAGTGAGACTCTGTCTCTAAAATAAATAAATAAATAAATAAATAAATAAATAAGAATAAAAACCACCCATGTGCTGCTTGCGGCATCCTTCCCGGGGCACAGGAATGGGTCTGCGGTGCTCACGTAGCTGCCTCCTCGGAACGGCACTGAGCGTCTCCAGCAGCACCTGCTCTGCCTCTCAAGCACCTACTGTGAAAGAAAGGGGGGACTGGGGTCCAGGGTAATGTCAGCCCTGTTTGCCTCCCCCTCCCTATTAAGGAGTTTTCTTTCCTGAGGACAGTCTTAGCTGGAAACGGGCCAGGCCAAACCCTGTCTGAATTTTCCCCATGTGGGCGTCTGGGAGGGCAGCAGAGAGCCGATGGGCCAGAATTCCAGACAGAGCGGCTGGGGGAGGACTTTGGGATGAGGGCACAGAGCTGCCTTAAAAAGGCTCTGCCCTCCAGGAGCACAGGACATGAGCTCAGTCATTCATCAGGGGGAGCCTGATTCTCAAAAACAGGAAGAAACTGGCTGCACCAGCCTTGGCCCTGCCCTGTCCCCACCTGTCCCCAGGACCTGGAGGCAGTGCTGGGCCATCACAGGACATGCCCAGGACACGTGCCTGGAGTCCACCTTGCCATCCTCCCCGCCCCGCCCATCCCCCTCTGTCTGCCCCTCTCCCCCAGCAGGGATCTCTGGCCCTCTTCATGCACCTCTAATCCTGGTTCTGTATCTCCCTGTGTCTATAGCCCTGTGGTTGTCACATCACACATCTTGCTGTGACTCTGAGGGTCCTCCATGGATGTGGCTCTGTCCTCACCCTTCTTGGTCAGCCTGTCTATCTTTCCCCATGCTCCTCTGATTTTCCAGCAATCCCTCCTACCCTGAGATCTCTCAAGAGCAGACGTCCCACAATAGAAAGGCATCATCTGGGGACAGTGTCTGGTCAGCTCTCCTCAGGTAACCACACACAAGTGTGTCTGTTCCTAGGGGGCTGATGTTCTATGGGGCAGTCAAATGATAAAAGTTCATAAAGTCAGGACAAGCTGTGTAGTGTACTATAAATAAAAGAGCAGGAGGAAGATTTCTAGGGGTGTGACTCCATCCAGAGTGGCCCAGAGGCTCTCCGCAGTGAGGTGACATTGAGTACAGACTGCACTGTAGCAAGGTCAGTCCATGTGGGTACCTGGGATGGAGAGGGGCATATGCAAAGGCCCTGAGGTGGGCTGCACTTGGCATGTCGCTGACTGTACAGGGCACATCCTCTACCTGGCTGCAATCTGAGGCTCTGGAATCATCCTGTTCCTCCAAGCCAGGAGCATTGCCGATTCAAACCATCACTGTTCTGGCCCACTTGGTGAGCAAGTTGTTCCTTTATCTGACAGCCAGGTGACAGGGGAGGGTGCCCAACTAGGGGGAATCAGCCTGGAGGACACCACATAGACAAGAGGTGTGGACAGCTGGGGAGGGCAAGGCACCTGTCCTGTCTCGGCCTGAGTAGGGACATGACATCAGAACACTCAGCAGAAGGAGCCTCTACCTCAGCTGCAGCTTGACCCCACCAGAAAGGAAGGCGTTAGTGACCATGCCCCTTCCAACCAGGGACTGGGGACACAGCAAGGCTGCCAACACAATCAGAGCCAGTCAAAACCTGTTTCTCAGCTCGGCGTCCATAGCACAGTGGTTATGGCACCAGCCACGTACACCAAGGGTGGTGGGTTCAAACCTGGCCCAGACCAGCTAAACAACTGCAACAAAAACAAAAAAACAGCCAGACATTATAGTGGACACCTATAGTCCCAGCTACTTGGAAGGTTGAGGCAAGAGAATCACTTAAGCCCAAGAGTTTGAGGTTGCTGTGAGCTGTGATGTTACAGCACTCTACTGAGGGTGACATAGTGAGACCTCTGTCTCAAAAAAAAAACAAAACAAAAAAAAAAAAAACAAACTTGTTTCTCAGGCATTACCACACTTCTTCAAGCATCAAGTCCACACTACTAAGGCAAATAAACATGGCATTTAAAGTTCAGAGCAGCACACTTTCAGTCCATTAAATTAAATTCACCGTCCAGGGTGAAAGAGAAGATATGCTGGGATTATTCTACAATCAAAAAAAAAGAAAGAAAGAAAAGAAAGGGGCATTTGGAGAGAAATGTAATTTCTCAGTCCTTGAAACAGCACCAGCCGCTGCCCTCCGAGTCTGTGGTTTAGAGGCTGAGGGTGGGGGGTGGCACTCAGCATCAGAACCCCTCCTGAGCAAGAGCCTGTGCCTGGCTCCCTAGGCCACCAAGCTCCCAGGACAGGGCCCTGTGGAGGCCAGGAGAGGGAGGCTGGGCCACAGCCAGCTTCTTTCCAGAGCCCAGATGGGGTGTCCGGGCCCCTCTCCTTCTCTATGCAGCCTGCCGCACTCCACAAAGCTTTTTCTTCCTGGGGGTTCATCTCTTCTGGAAAATGAAAATGATAAGAGTGCCCCAACAGTGACCTGGAAGTCCTCTCATGAGTGTGGATGAGAATGGCTTGCTGATGTCTTGTGGAGAAGAGACAGGCAGGCTTTCTCCTGTCCCCTCCCAGCCCCACTCCTCGTCCCTGAAGGCTGCCTGGCCCAGCCATTGGCCAGCAGTTGGGCTGAGCCGGATGCTCTGTCTGGAGGAAGGGAGCATCCGGGGCAGGTCTCCATCTGTGTCCCTGCCATGTCCCATCCTGATTCTGCTCCTGCCGGGTGGCCCTGGCCAAGAGCTGCAGGAAGGTCACCATCTCCCTTTTCCCTCTGCTCTGGAGGGGGCAGCAGATGCCCACGGTTGTGATCTCTGGGCAGCCTCACTGTCCCATAGTCTGTGACTGATTCTCTGTTCCGTGCACTTGAAGCAGGTGCTAATGTCCTGTTCAGACCTTCACATTGCTGCCTCATCAAAGCCAACAGTTACTCATGGAGTTACTGTCTGTGTTTGGGGCACCTGCTGAGGCCTCCTGCCCCATTCACAGAGAGACCGCACACCTGTGCCACACTCTTCCCCAGGTCACACCGGAAGGTCTGCTTAGTCCTGCTAGGTTTTAGCCTTGCACATTTTTCCATTTTCTTTTCTTTTCTTTCCATTTTATTTTCTTTCTATGATATTTTTTGCCCCTATTTCTCAATATTGGGTTCAATTTTGCACGGATGCATGATACAGTCATTTTCTAAAAATGCAATGAAAATAGTTCTCTGGCTTTATTTTTGATTCCATAAATTACATTAAAAACCTAAGTAATGCATAAACATGAGATTTGTGAATAGTCCGAAATCTCCACCCCAAGGTAACCATCACCATGGGTCTATCGGTGAGAGGTGATTGGGGGCTGGCCTTTTCCTCCCTCCTCCTCACTCCCGCCCTTTCTTCCCATGTGCATTATTAAAATTTATTAAAATCCAGCCTTATGTTTTCCCCGTAAAGAGGTTTTCCTAGCATCCTTCCTCTGAGCTTGCACATATGCACATGCGTACATAAACACCTGCCTGGCAGCCTGGGCTTTTCTGTTTCGTTTCACGCTAAGCAAGATGACACCATCCATTCTGGAGAACCTTGCTTTTCTACTCAGCACGTCACGGTGCCCTCCAAGTCTACCGAGAACCTCTTTGCCTGTGAGGGTCCCAGCGTGGCTGTGCTCACCTGTGCATCCCTGCTTTGGGGTGTCCACCTGGCTCCCGTTTTACACGTTTGGTTTCCGCGCTGTCAGCACTCGGGACATAAACATCCCTGTAAACATGCTCTGTGCTACAGCTTTCCCTGCCCTGGAGAGAACGGCAGGGGCGGGAGGGAAGAGGAGAGTGTGTTCGCCTTGGCGGGCTGGGACACATTGCTGGCTGGCTGTCTACGCACAGTGACAGTGTGTGCCCCAGGGATGCCAGGGCACCGCTCAGCTCTCACCCTTTCCTGCAGCTCACCAATACCAGGCAAACTCTCTCTCCCTGCATCTTTTGAGGGCGGTAGGAAGCCATCTTCTGCAGTGCGAGCGCCTGCCCTCTCTGGCAGGTGGCACTTTTCCACCGTTCACTGGCCTTGGGACTAGTTCTCTGTGACGTGCACTCCCCGCCTCAGCGTCTCTACTCCCCTTCGCATCTTTCTGCGACAAACCTACAAGATCTTTCTAGAAAGGTATCATGTTTATCATAGGTCTTAGCCCAGGACTCCTCACATGGGCATTTCTTATAAATCCAATTTTATCTATCAGATTTTTCATTTATAGCTTTCCCCCTTACAAACAATCACGTCTATGTTTTCTTTATCGCACTTGTATAAACAGAAAGGCACAAGGGCAGCACCATTATGACAGGGATGTGTTGTGTGAGGGTAAGGTCCAGGCTCTGGGGTCACCTCCTCCTGAAGAGTGTGCCCAGTGCCCATTCAGTCTGTCCCCTCTCACCCGGGACCCTCACCGCTGAGTCCCTGGTGTCTGCTCTTCCACCTACTCTGCGCTCGCGTACACACTGCTTAGCTCCCACCACGAAGCAAGGACGCGCTGTGTCTGACCTCCTATTTCTCAGTTATTTCACTGACGCTCTATCCAGTTGCTGCGAAAGACATCATTTCATTCTTTTTGTGGCTGAGTAGCAGTCCCTGGTGTGTGGGGGTGGGGGGTCATGCGTCTGTGTGTATCCTGCAATTTCTTTATCCATCTTCCACCGACGGACATTTATGTTAATTCCTTACCTTTGCTACTGGGCACTGTACTGCGATAAACATACGAGAACAGGCATCTCTTTGATGTACTGATTTATTTTCCTTTGAGGAGATACCTTAGTGGAATTGCTAAATCCAATGGTAGGCCTCTTTTTCTTTCTTTTGATAAATCTCCCTACTGTTTTCCATAGAGGTCGTATTAATTTACATTCCCACTAACAGTGTATAAAGCGTTCTCTTTTTCTGTATCCTTGCCAACATGTTATTTTTTTTTTGACTTTTTAATAAGAGCCATTCTGACGAGTGTAAGGTGGTATCTCATTGTGGTTTTAATTTGCATTTCTCTGACGATCAGTGGTGTTGAGCTTGGTGACCAACATGTGATACATCCTTTTCAAAAACGTCTTTCGTGTCCTTTGCCCTTTCTCATGGGGCTATTTGGCTTTTTGGTTCTCATTGTTGTTATTTGAGTTCCTCGTGGATTCTGGATATTAGTTCTTGGTTGGATGCAGAGTGTGCAAGTATTTTCTCCCACTTTGTAAGTTGTTTGATCATGCTGTTATTTCTTTGGCTGTGCAGAGCTTTTTAGTTTAATTTTCCGTCAAGGTTCAGTCATGAATTCTTTGCCTAAGCCAACGCCCAGAAGAGTATTTTCCAGGTTTTCTTCTAGCATTGTTATAGTTTGGAGTCTTACATTTAAGTCAAAATTAATTCATCTTCTGTTGATTTTTGTACATGGAGAGATACAGGGGTCCACTCTCATTCTTTGGCCTGTGGCTCTCCAATTTTCCCAGCACCATTTATTGAATAGAATGTCCTTTCCTCAGTGTATGTTTTCTTGACTTTGTTGAAGATTAGTCGGTTATAGGTCAGGGGTTTTATTTCTAGGTTCTCTATTCTGTTTCATAGATGTATATGTCTGTTTTTATCCAGTACCATGCTGTTTTGGGTTATTACTGCCTTCGAGCGTAATTGGAAGTATTGCAATGCTTCCAGATTTGCTTAGGATCACTTTGGCTTTTTGAGCTCTTTTTTGTTCCATATGAATTTTAGATTTTTTTTTAGACAGAGTCTCACTCTGTCTTCCAAGCTAGAGTGCCGTGGCATCAGCCTATCTCACAGCAACCTCGAACTCCTGGGCTCAAGGGATCCTCCTGCCTCAGCCTCATAAGTAGTTGGGACCACAAGCACCACCACCATGCCTGGATAATTTTTCTATTTTTAGTAGAGACAGGGTCTCACTCTTGCTCAGGCTGGTCTGGAACTCCTGAGCTCAAGTAGTCATCCTGCCCTGGCCTCTCAGAGAGCTAGGATTACAGGCGGAGCCACCATGTCCAACCTAGAATATTTTTTCTAATTCTGGGAAAAAATGACATTGATATTTTTTGATAAGAGTTGCATTGAATCTATAGATTGCTTAGTGTAATAGTGATCTGTAGAAATAGCTACTCCCTCCCTCCCAAAAAAAAACCAATCTAGAAATACACTGAATAAAGGATGTAAAAGATCTTTGTGGGAAAAGGACAGAAGAAATTGTATATGACACAAACCAATGGGGGAACGTCCCATGCTCATGGATTAGGAGACTCAATGTTGGGCTCTGGGGCAGGGTTGTTCATCTTGTTTTCTTTTGTTTTTGAGACCGTGTCTTGCTCTGTCACCTGGCTCGAGTCCAGTGGCCTCATCACCGCTCACTGCAACCTCAAACTCAAGAACTGAAGTGATCCTCTTGCCTCAGCCTCCTGAGTCACAGGGACAAGTGCTGTTGCCATACCTGGCCAATCTTTCTATTTTTAGTAGAAACAAGGTATAGCTCTTGCTGGGGCTGGTCCCAAATTCCTGACCTCAAGCAATCCTCCCATTTCCACCTCCCAAAGTGCTAGGATTACAGGTGTGAGCCACCCAGCCTGGCCAATATTGTTAAAATGACAAACAATTATGTGTTGTATACCAAATGTGTCCATATTTTCTTTTATCAATTCTGGCTTTCTTGTATTGCCTGAATGGTGATATATATTCTCCTAATCTTTCTTACGATATTTATATTTTTTACAATTTTTCTTTTAATTATCCCAAACCCTTTAATCTTCCTCTCAACCTGAAAACCCACACTCTATGTTCTCAGCCAGCTCCCTCACCAAAGACAGGGCACAACTTAATGTTTTTTCCCCACTCAAAGTACCCAAATGGGCCATTGACACTCCCCCACTAATTTGAAAAGCCACCTTTCTCATTATGAAACTCACTCTCATTGTCTGCCAGCGTGCACATTACCGAGCTGAGCAGAGTCGTTTTTCTTTCTCTGCACCATTTGGGATCAAGGGCAGCAATTTTACAGCAAGTTTTAATGGCTTCTAAGGCAAATTTCCTTTCTCTGGTTTCTTTTTCTATTTTTAGAAATTCTTTTCTAGGGCGGTGCCTATGGCTCAGTGAGTAGGGCGCCGGCCCCATACGCCAAGGGTGGCGGGTTCAAACCCATCCCCGGCCAAACTGCAACAAAAAAATAGCCGGGCGTTGTGGCGGGCGCCTGTAGTCCCAGCTGCTCGGGAGGCTGAGGCAAGAGAATTGCGTAAGCCCAAGAGTTAGAGGTTGCTGTGAGCCGTGTGACGCCACGGCACTCTACCGAGGGCGGTACAGTGAGACTGTCTCTACAAAAAAAAAAAAAAAGAAATTCTTTTCTATTTTTGGACAATTATCCTCCTACATAAACTTTAAAAGAATTTATCCATTTTCTACACAATGACACATCTAAACCTACAGTTAAATAAATATGAGTCTAAAATGCCATAATTTGGGATTAAGCCCATAAATGCTCAGAAACACTTAACAGTCATGACCTCCTGCTGTTATCACAAGGGATTTCTTGTGGTTCATTGGGTCAGGCGATCTAGTAAAACCAGCTAAACTGGTTTATACATGTAGATCAATGTCATTTTAAGTTTTTAGTACTTACCTATAGTGCTTCGTTTCATTTGCTTGTTTGTTGTTTAGTTTTGTATCTGGGTTTTGGGGGACAAGTGTCTATTTGTCACCTAACAAGTGTTTCAAGGTGTTCTACCTCCAGGAAGCCCTCCCTGTCCACATCGAGTCTTATCCCATGTTTATTGGGTTCCCACACAATGCAAAGACTATGTACTTTATAGATATTTTTCAATCCATGAGTCCCAGCGGCTCTCCAGTTTCCATGATAAAGACCCTTCAAGGAACAGCACCCCAAGGCTCAGAGGGGGCAGGGAGCAGACACGACCACACGGCCAGTTTGTGCCATGCTGGCTCCACTGTTCACGTTGCTGCACCGCCTAGTAGGACCTCAGTGGCATCAGCAGATGAGTGTGCAAAGGAATGGACGGACAGCCAAGAGGCGAAACAATTCAGCCTGCAGCTGCTGGAAATACAAGTCCCCCACCACAGCAAGCAAGGAGTTAATTGTTTTTGGTTCCCAAGGGAGTGAATTTAACTATGCCAAACAGAGCTGGATGCCAAATGTTTACCACAAGCAACAGCCTCCATGGCTGACCGGTTTGGGCCTCGTTAAGTCCAGAAGATCACGGCCTCCTGTGCCTGGGAGGAGGCAGTTTAACCAGATCAGGAGACACTCCTTTTCCCACACTCTGTTTCCGGGGATCCTGGGCTGTCGATGGCCCTGACTGTCTTTGCTGGCTGCTATAGCCTCCCACCCCAAATCAATGCCCCACCTAAGAGGGAACTCAACCCTTCCTGGAATGCGGTGTGACCCTGCGAGCCCTGTGCCTGGACTCCTCGTGATGACTCAAGGAGTGAGGTGCCGTTCCCCGATCTTGCGCACCAGGCCCAATTCCCAGGCTGTCCCCTGTTGCCACCTGATCGTCATTACAGCTCTCTGAGGGCACGGCAACACCTATCCCCATTTTTCCTATGATAAAACTGAGTCTCCTGAAGGAGGAGGCAGAGCTGACTCCTGACTCGAGTTGCTGGAGGCCTTGTTGCTGGCCCATCACTGGCTGCTGAGGGGAGCTGAGTGCCCTCCCGTGCCAAGCTCTGGGCACTAACTGCCTCCTCTGTGGGGCGTTTCCTTCACTCTAGAACCCCAACCAGGGGGGCATCGATACCTCCACTATTCAGGAAAGGGAAGAAAGCCCAGGGAGGTGAAGTTACTTGCCCCAGGCCACATGCTGGTCAGCAGAGCACAGGTCATGCTGGACAAAGGGGCACGTTTCAGTGGGAAAGTTGGACAAAGCATAGCCACAGAGAAGACCCACCCTTGTGACAGGCCAGCTGAAGGCCATGAAAGGCCTCACCATTTCTTGTCATAACAACTAATGGTGCACATCAGATATGGGCAGACACACTGGGGCCTCCACACTCAGCCTTACCTCATCCTGCTGCCAGCTTGGTCAGTGTGAATCCCCCCTGCCCAGGGCAGAATCTCCAGTGCCCAGGGGGCAGTCAGAAGAGCACTGGCCTGGGAGCCCAGGGGCCTGACTTCTAGCTTTGTCTCGGCCATATCTGCTGTCACTTCCTCCCTCTGGGCCTTAGTTTCCCATCCATAAAATGGGATCGCTCCTGCCTCTCAGACGATGGGCCTCACAGGTCTTCCTTCCTGGCATCCTCTGTGCTTTCTGTAGTTCTGCCATCTCTCGTCAGAGGGAGGAGGTGTGAGCTCAACCCGCTGGCAGACAGTCTGATGGGGGCATGGTCCTTCCCTTCCAGATACCAGAGAGGCAGAGTCTGAAACTCCCTAGGGCTCGTTGGGGGTAGTGGGAAGCTGAGAGTGGGCTCATGCTATAGAGTCCAGGACCTCTGGCAGGGTACAAACCTGGGCTGGGGCTGCCCTCCAGGCTGACAGGTGGAAATGAAGGCCCAGATGCCACATCCCAGCCCGAACTCCAGCAGGTGGAGAAGTGGGCTCTGCTACCACATAGATTTGGGGGGCTCAGCTTCCACGGTGGGGAGCTGGAGGCCATCCTCCCATCTCAAAGGGGTGGCCCAAGGGTCAGAGATGCAGGTGGCATTCCTGGGGTGCAGGGTGACCCTGGCGAGGGGGACCCTGCTCCCAGGCAGGGGAGGCTGTAAAGACTTGGGGTCTAACCCAGCTCCTGTCAGGTCACAGCTGTGACATTGAGCTCATGTCACCAGATATCCTGCCACCCATTTCCTTCTCTGTAAAGTGGGGGCCCAGACACCCCCCAGAGGACTGTCATGAGGAATAAATCACATGGGAATTAATATTTTGGAGAGCCCCTCTCCAGCCCACATGTCCAGCCAAGCACAAGACAGGCCTTTTGTTTCCATCTAAGCCTCACCACACCTTAAACGGTGGCCACCCTGCTCATCCCCTCTCTAAAGTGGGGGATGGAGGCACAAGGCTAGTGGTGGTTGGGAGGAGCCTGACTCAGGCAGGTGGAACCCAACGCCAGCTCTTTTGAGACAGTCTGTGACTGTGCCCAGAGCATAGTGCTGCAAGAGGATCCCAGCCCCTCCCCACTCCTATTCCCCCACACAGCCGGTGGGGTTCTGCTAATTGGCACTTTTAAGAACAAATTCCCCAGGGGGCGCCTGTGGCTCAAGGAGTAGGGCGCCAGTCCCATATGCCGGAGGTGGCGGGTTCAAACCTAGCCCCGGCCAAAAAACCAAAAAAAAAAGAACAAATTCCCCTTTATCTGACTAAATGGCTGTCTTTGATTGTATGTCATTGGAAAGGTGCCCAATTCTCATTCTTTTTTTTTTTTTTGAGACAAAGTCTCACTGTGTCACTCTCAATAGAGTGCTATGGCGTCACAGCTCACGGCAACCTCAAACTCTTGGGCTTAAGGGATTCTCTTGCCTCAGCCTCCCAAGTAGCTGGGACTACAGGCGCCCGCCACAATGCCCAGCTTCACCACACCCTAAACAGCGGCCTAGCCACTGGGCTATAGGTGCGTGTTGTTGCTGTAGTTGTCATTGTTTGGCAGGCCCGGGCTGGGTTTGAATGTGCCAGCCTCGGTGTATGTGGCCAGTGCCCTAGCCACTGGGCTATAGGTGCTGAGCCCCAATTCTCATTCTTAATTTAAGAGCAAAGTCGGTGCCATCATCCATGGCTAAAAGGAGTGATTGGGATGATCTCAACAGACAGACACATACCCCTTCCTGGGTTCCAGAGCCCCATGATCTGAGAGAGGCTCGGTGCTCACTGGAAAATGAGTATTTTTATACCTGTGCCATCTGGGATCCCAGCCCCAAGAGGTGGGCACATATTTTGGCCTCCATTTTACAGATGAAGAAACTGAGGTTCAGAGACATCAAGGGTGGAAAATTGATGGCCTCTTAAATTCAGCTGTGTCCTTCATCAGGGCTCCCACATGTCCGGTGGCCAGGGGAGCAGCCCCCGCTCCTCCCTGATGACAGCCTTCCTGATTTCTTGGGGAGCCCCTCTCCACGTGGGGTCCTGCTTGCAAGCTGCACGCCTGGCCTCTCTTCCATCCCCCGTGAGGAAACGAGGCTGCCTCTCTCACCGCACATGAGGGAGGAGCCCAGATGCTGCTCCCATGATGACTGAGGGACTGTAGGAGGGTAGGAGAATGAACACCCTGCTTATAAGAACAGTCATGGGTTCTTGAGAGAAACGCTGAGAGCAGAACGGTCTCCTGGCTGGCCTAGAGATGTTTTGTAGCCTGGGGATAGGCCCTCAAGTAACTTTGTGCTCTAATGAAAGGAAATCGGTCACTCGTTAGTAAGCAGGTGTTGGACCTTGAACATTTGTGATGCTTCAGGATGGGAGTCGGGCCTGTGGGGAAAGAGCATGTAGCCCTTGTATGTGATTACGGGGCACTCCCCACACCCATTATGTATCATTTCAATAAATAGCCACTGTGGAGGTAGCTTGAAGCGGGCGCCCCGGCACCTCTGGTGAGCTGCACCTCTTGCAAGCTTGTACTTTCGATCTGCGTACCGCCTGTTTTGTGGGTGTGGTGCCAGTGACATAGCAGCACCGACATGGGGCAGTCCAGTGGATCATTCAAGTGTCACAGAGCCCATCAGGGATGCCCAGGTCAGTAGCTACAGAGGTGGGCATGGGCTAGCCTTGCGGGTCAGTCATCTGGGCAGAGAGGAGAGCACGTAAGGTAGGAGGGGAGACTCTGAGGACAGCGGTGCCTTCAGAGACACAGGCCACAGAGGGACAAGCAGAGGCTCCGGAGACGGAGGCCTAGGGGAGGCCTGTGCAGGGCAGGGTGAGGTGGCCATGCCCCGTCCCAGAGGTGCGTGGACTAGGATGTCTCTGTGGCATTGGGGTTCTCATGGCCTGTTTCTCAGGGTTAAGGAGGCAGTTCCATGAGGCTCTCTGTGGCCAGCCACCAGCCCAGGACAGGACCCGCTGGGTGCAGGACCCCCTGTGGTTCTCCCTGCCACAAGGGCAGATGTCCCCATCCCACACCACGTGATGAAGGAAGGGCCTACACCCAGTGGGCGTGGGACCCTCATGGTTCTCCCAGATGCCCAGAGTGGACGTCCCCATCCCATTCCACGTGGTGAAGGGAGGGCCTGTACCCAGCGGGTGTGGGACCCTCCATGGTTCTCCCTGCCGCCAGGGTGGATGTGCCCACCCCACACCATGTGACGAAGGGTTTCTTACAGAGGACGCCGGACCTGGCTTTTAAACTAAGTAGGCCACAAAGAAGGGAAACCCGACAGCCCCTTTCACACCAGACAGCTCTTTCTCAGTGCATCTGACTCCTCCAGTGTTGGCCGTGGCTGTGCTGTCCTGCTCCCCATCCCACTTAGCTCCAGGTTCCCATCTTTTTGAATCCTATTTGCTTTACCGGCAGGAGGCAGACCTTTCAGCCCCTCGATTGGCTCTGGGTGGAATTTTTCCAGTTTAGGAACGATCATTCATGTCATATTTGCAGGGCACGCTAGCTCCGAGGGCCATCAAACGGGTCCCTAGCCACCCCCCACCACCACTCTTTCCCAGTCCCTGACAGTCAGCTCCAGCTAGACCAGAGCAAGAGACGGCAGCTTGTGAAGGAAGCATTACAGGGTGAGGCAGGACTGGCTGCATCATGTGTGCGGCCCAGGGCAGAAGGAAAACTCAGTCCACTTGTTCAAACGTTTCAGGAACTCTAAGATAGTGTCCGTAGTTCAAACGTTTCAGGAACTCTAAGATAGTGTCCGTAGAGCAATGACAAAGGTCAACCCTCTGAACGAGAGACCTGAGCAACCACTGGGGCACACGCGTGCCCATGAAGCCAGGCCCTGGGGCCAGGAGTCAGGTGGCTGTGGATTCAAAGCCTGTCACAGCCCCAGTGAGCTGAGCGATGTCAGCTGCTACTGCGCTCCTTAGTGTAGCTTCCAGGCTTAGGAAATGACCACTGTTTAAGGATTTTTACTAAGATGGAATGAACGGATCGGCATCAGGGGAGCCTGTGCGGTGCTCAGCACCCAGTGTCCAGCAGGGATTCCCACATCCCCACCCCCTCCACTCTTGGTCCTCGCAAAGTCCCAGTTGGGTGGACAGGCCCAGCTGAGTTCTGATGCTACACGTATTCTCTCCTGCCACACTTGGGTCCTCTGGGCAAAGGCAGTTGGGGGTTGAATTATGATGACAGCTGCCAAAAACTCATTCCTATTGTACATCTGGCAGCAAGAGCCTCGTGCTGGGAGTCGGACACCCCCCTCCACCAGTCCCAGGACTCCCTGAGGGCTATACCCCCAAGAGTGCAGGCTGTGAGCTGTGGCAAAGGCCCTGCCCCTGCCCTGGCACCTGGACAGCAGTGAGATGACAGGGTGGGGACTGTGAGGTGCCAGGTGGGGTGGTGAGCCCCAGCTCCTCCTCTTGCTTCTGGCCTGCGGTGACAGGAGGTATCCATCCAAGGTCACGTCAAACAGGGAGGGGCTGGCAGAGGGAAGCCTTCCTCCTGCAGGGTTGAGCTCAGGCCTCAGATTCAGAACTCTGAACCACCAACCAAGAGCCCACTTACCCTTTGTGTGTAGCCCATGCTGCCGAAATAAGAAATACTGAAAGGTGGAACCCAGCACGCCCCGGGGCCAGCCGATCTCCTTACTTGAACGCACGAGTCACGAGTCACTAACATCCATTCCGGGCCTGTTGCCCCTGGAGAACACACAGCTGTGTCTGTCCGCACTGGTGTCCGCAGCCGCACCTGTCCCCAGCGGCACTGCCCTCCGCCTGCATCCCCTCTGTGCCTGCCGCTCTCCCTGTGGCTGCGCCTGCATCCCTCTCGGCTGCTGCCGCTTCCGTGGATATTTCTGCTTCTCTGTCCCTGCTCCGGCTCCTGTTCCTCCTATATTTCCATCCCTATCTCCGTCTCAGTCTCATCTCCATGTGGTTGGGGCTAAATAATCTGTATGCTTATATATATCATATACTACGCAGCCTTAAAAAAAGATGGAGACTTGACCTCTTTTATGTTTACAGGGAGGGACCTGGAACATATCCTCCTGAGTAAAGTAGCTCAAGAATGGAGGAAAAAGTATCCAATGTACTCAGTATTTCTATGAAACCAATTTATATTTACCCACACTTTCTTATGAAAGATAGAACACAACAGTAGCCCAGGATGAAGGACAGAAATGGAGTGGGAAGGGGGGGAGGGGAAGGTTTGATGGAGGGAGGGTAAAAGGCGGGACCACACCTATGGAGCATCTTGCAAGGGTACAAGTCAAATCTGTCAAGTGTAGAACATAAATGTCTTAACACAATAATCAAGTAAATCGGGCAAAAGCTATGTTGATTGGTTTGATGTGAGCACGTTAGATTGTATTAAAAAAATCAACACATTGTACCCCGCATATGCATAAATGTATTCATAATCTATGTGCATATGACTTAATAAAGAAAATAATTTAAAAAATCTGTATGGACCAGAGGTGAGTCAAGTTCACTGCCACCCTCATATTTCTAAGAGATAACAAAACTTTGTACAAAACTCTGTCACCCTATTTCTAAACAGGCACTGTCTTTCTTTAAAAAGGCCAGGAATTCTAAGACCAAGAATGTGGGTGACATATGTCTGTGTGTATATTTTCCCCCTTTTGAGTTTGAATTTTCACAGCTCTGTCAAGTAATATTTTCTCTATTTGCGGCTCTAAAAAGATGACAGATATATGCTTACACATAAAGATAAATTTTTAAATCTTCCCAGCTCCTCAGATGAATTTGGGCTCACAAACAGAGAACTATGCACCCGTGATCAGGTGTCAGGATGCTATTATAGGTAGGGCCTCTCTGCTCTGCTTGACTGTTGAATTTTTTTTTTTTTTTAATTTTTTTTTAGAGACAGAGTCTCACTTTGGGGCCTCGGTAGAGTGTGTGGCATCACAGCTCACAGCAACCTCCAGCTCTTGGGCTTAGGCGATTCTCTTGCCTCAGCCTCTCAAGTAGGACTGTTGAATTTTGAAACAAAATCGGGTAAAACTCATCCAATAAATGTACAGAGATATAAGAGGGTAGCCTGAACCTTAAAAGAAGTGAAATAGCATTTAAATTGTTCCCACTTTCCCTGGGTCACTGACATCCTAATGGTTTTATAATTTTCTTTTTTCCCTTGATTGTTGCAACAAGAAATAAATTTGGCTGTGAAGTACTTCAGTGGGTGTGCTATGGAGTGCAGGCCAGCATCCTTTCTCCCTGCACAGCAGTTTCTGAGTGCCAATGTCACACTGGCAGATGGACAGTCATGAGACCTGGTTTCAAATTCCAGCCTTCCCAATTCTGGCCTCATGGCCTTGAGCAAGTCACTTACAGTCTGTGCATTCCCATGTACTGTCCTTAGACAGACCTGGAGGTGGGGGTGATGGGCAGGGACAGGGAGATCCTGGGGAGGAGACAAAGCAAAGGTTTGTGTAATAAGGTCCATAGTCAGGCCAACCAAGTCCATGGGGCTCCCTTTTATAAATGGCAGTAGCCACTCTAATCAGACCCCTGAACATCCCAATCTCTGCCTTTTGATGGCCTTTGCATTCCCACAAATTATCCCCTTGAGGACAGAGGTCACGGCCCAGCTCAGGGTTAAGAATCATTAATCCTCCCCATGAGGGCCACCATGACCACAGAATTCTCTTCCCTCCACCAGGGAGACGTACTCCTCAGACAGTGGTGCTGAGCACTGTGAGTCCTTGCACTGGCTTCCCTGGAACTCCTTGCCTGGTTTGACTTCTGGCTGTCACCGTGCCCATGCTCTGTTTTGATGGACAGATGGAACTTGAGCACCAGAGACATTCTCGAGGCTATTCCTTCCCTTCTGATGTTCCTGCCTGTGAAAGGGGACAAGAAGCCCAGCCACTCCCAGGCTGCCTCATGACCAAAGCTCCCCTCCCTCATAGCCACGACCCAGGAGGTTCTGACGGCCTATGTCCTTGTGTATGTTTCTCATCTTGGAGAACAGCCCTCAGTCCTGCAGCCTGTCCCCCACACCTGCACCCTAACCCAAGCTGGTGCCAAGTCCCAACATCCCACCTGCCACCCTCCTCCTGAAATGACCCTATTCAGTCCACCCTGTGACTATCTCCCCTGACCAGGCCCCTCCACCCCTGGGGCTGCCTCCCAACTGAGGTCCCTGCAGTGGCGTCCCTGGGACCTCTCCTACATGCACTCTCATACGATCCTTGGGAAAAGCAGAATTCTGCCCTTGTCCTTCCCTTCTCAAGCTCCATCCATACCTCCCTAGGGCCTCCAGGATGAGACTCCACATTTGAGTCCGGCTTCCCTGCATGCCCCCCATCACCTCCCAGGGTGCACACTGCAGACACGCTGCTCCTGGGGGTGGCACACGCACACACACATGCTCGCATACACGTACTCAAGTGCTGCATTCACCCACTCATAGACACACACACATCCACACACATCCTACATTTACCCACCCATACACACACACACTCATGCACACACTCAAACACACATGCACATACACACTCCCACATACACTATATTCCCTCACTCATGCAAACACACACACCACACACATGCCTAACACTCACACACGCACATGCTCAAGCACACAGACTCTCATGCTACATGCATGCTCTCATACACAGTTACACGTGCACACTCTCACACACACACACTCACACAGGTCTCCTGTGCCACATCCCTCTCCCTGTCTCTGCTGTGCTGCCCCTCTCCTATGAACGTCTCCCGTGGCCTCCCCTGGAACCCCCAGCTGAGGAGGCCCTCCAGGAAGCCAGGCCATGCCCAGCGGCACAGTGCTCAGGGATCCCTGGGTACCCGTCCCTCCAGGGCACCGCAATGCTCTCTGTCCTCCTGGGGACACCAGCAGAGGGAGGGCATCCCCACCCCAAGCCAGCCCTGACCCCTCCTCACAGGTGCTTTGTTGGGCTATCTCTCTGTTCCTCTTGTCATCTTTTGTCAACATTACTTATTTCCCTGGAGTTGGTGGCTCAGAGCAAGGAGGCAGGCAGCCCCACCTGACCACCTGCCTGTCAGGCCCCAGTCCCTGGGGGGCAGGGCCTCACCCGGCTGCCTGGCGGACTTGGCAAGGTGTATTCTCTGCACACCTTCCAGAGCTAGGGCGGGGCTGAGATCTCAGCACACATGGGTCCCCAATGTCATTACAGAGCTGAAGGAGCTTTGTCCCCCCACAAGGAGTTGTAGCTGGCATCCCGCCCCGCTCCATGATTGCAACTCTTCTCTTTGTTATTTACATTATTGAGGAGCACAGCCCCTGGCCAGGCTCTTGCCCTGGGCCTCACCTGTCACTTGTAACACCGAGTGGCAACCCCTATCTCCATGAAGGCAGGTGCCTGGGTCACACATATCCCAGAACCACTGAGCCCTGGGTGTCAGGGGCTGATGCCCCCAGACTTGGAGGAGACCCACGCTTCCCTTTCCAGGACACCACACACAGCCCACCCACTGGCGGAGGTACAGCTACTGGAAATGTGGGTACATGGACATTGCTCAAACAGGGGAGCCCCCAGCTAGGCTGAGTCAAACCGCAGATGAATCACAGTGAAAAACCGTTTCTTAAAAATGTTCCTTCTCCTATGTATGTGAACCTGCCCTTTCTACAAAGTTCCTCTGGCTTCTGCATTTTAAGCAATGGATTTTCTGGAAAGAGGATGGTGTCTGGGTCTAGCTCCAGTTCTCCCCCAAGGCTGGGACCTCAGGCAAGTCACTTGCCCTTGCAGATCCTCAGTTTCCCCACCTGTGCAGTGGGAGTCGTGACAGCATCTCCCTCCGTGGCTTGTGCAGAGACAAAGCAAGCAACAGGTGCTGGGGTACTCAGGGCAGGGCCAGGCACAGAGCTGGTGCCTGACACATGGCGGGGACAGGGGGACATCCTCACTTTGGAGCCTTTGGGGGTGATAGTGTAACTTGCCTGATCCAGCTGGGCAATGAGTCTCTAGGGGGCCCGTTTCTTGCTGGGAAGTTAGTAGGCTCCTGCCAAAAAGGCACCAGACAGCCTCAGCCTCCACTGGGTGCCAGGGCAGGTGAGGGAGGAGTCCTGAACTCAGAAGTCACACTGCTCTGGCAGGATGCCTCAGCTCCCAGACTCTCAGGCTCCTCATGGGACCATAGCACCTCCTCCATTGTGCTGTGGGGAAGGCTGGACACCCTCCCGGGAGAGGCACACAGCATGTCTTCTCCCCCATTCCTGTGTCCTGTCCTTAAACACACTCACAGCCTGAGCCAAAGACAAGGGCAAGCTAGAGAGTAGTGAGGTAGGGGAAAGAGAGGGAAGTGGATCTTCAAGCCCGAGGCCTCAGCCACCGACACCATCCACGTGACATTCTTTCTCTCTCTTCAGCACTCTGACCCTCAGTATCCCCTTCTGAAAAATGAGCACTATCCATTCACTGTTGCTTACAGGGAATTAGGTCCCATGTGTAAGCACAAGAGCTGCCACATGGTTTTATTTTGCCCTCCTAGTACGGTGCTAGGTAATTGTATAACCCTAACCCCTGGGGTGGGGGCACTGAGTTACTGATGCATAGAAGTAGGTCTTGCTGGAGAGGCAACTCTGTCCTCTCTGATGGAGCGGAGCTGTGCCCGAAGTCATGACACATGCTGTGATGTCCCACCCTTGCCCTTCTCATGGTCAGAAGGTCCTCTGTCTCTGTCACTTCCTTCTGCTTGGGCTCCCTGGCGAAGACGCCTCCATTCAGCCGTGGCCTTTCTGTTCATGCTGGCTCCTTTCTGCAGCCTTGGCCTTTTCAAATGTGGCCCATGAATAATGAATCCCTGATATAAATTTAGAAAGCGTCCTTTCTCTTTATTTTTATCATGCTGGTTTATAAGAAAACTAATCCCTTGAAAACACATTTTTCCCTCAACTGATTTCCTGACAACCAAAATTAAGTTGCTAATTTTACAGCCTCTGCCCAGAGCACCACTGGCTCACCGCCCTGAGCCAGGGGACAGGGAAGGGGTACAGGGGTTCCAGTAGCTTTCCAGAAGTTTCTAATTCTGGGGGCTGGGTGGAGTGGTGGCAAGTGTCAGCCCCAGATACACGTTTTCCTTTCTCCCCAGCCTGGGCAGCCTGGCTCAAAGCTTGCTCCTCTGGGCTCCTGGTGAGTGTTCGGGGGGACAAGAGGGCTCTGTGGACTTCCTGGAGGGTCTTGTGAGACACAGGTGACAAACAGGTGGCCAGGTCAGCATCGTGTGCCCAACTGCTTTGGCCTCCTCAAGGCAGCAGAGGAAGCTTCTAGAGACGAGACAGGTACACTCTTGAGAAGTTCCACATTCCTGCCCTGCCCTGTCTCCTCTGTGAGACGTTGCCACTGGCGACCACACTGGGCCTTTCAGCCCCTGGGAACCTGGCCTAATCCCTCTGCCCTCTGTACACGTTCAGTCCTCACTCAGGCAAAATTCCTAACATTCTTGCTCTGCCCTGAATCCCAGGTGGCCCAGGTAAAGAACCCAGGCTCTCGGGCTGCAGCTCCTCCCCCAGAAGGGAGGGGGTCCCATGCGCTGGTCTGTGGGCTGCTGTGCAGCACAGACGTAGTGAGGAAGGTGAGGGAGATGTGCAAAGGGCCCGGGCTGTGCCGCACGGAGGCCCTGGCCTCAGGATTGCAGAGGTAAGAGATCCTGTGCTTTGAGACGACTTCTTTCCCTCCTGAGCCTGAGTTTCCCCACGTGCACAATGAGGTGGCTGACTTCCATGGTCTGCCAGACCCTCCCAGCTGGGAGCTACCATGGGCCCATAAGCTTGGGACAACTTCTTACTTATATGACAAATAAAAAGGTCTTGGGCTTGGGGTCCAGGGAAGAGTATGCGTCATGGACCTCATGGGCCTTCCCTGGGAACAAACATTTGAATTCACAGCAGTGCCCTGGGGAGGATCACCATTATCACTGATGCACAAGGAACCGGGCCCAGAGCAAGTAGGAGAAGTGCTGGAGAATGCACAGTGTTAGGGGAGAGGTCTGAACCCAGGTCTTCCCGGGCACTTGTAGATTAAGCAGAACCTTTACAGGCAACTGTGGGCATCAGCCCGCAAGGGTCCCACTGCCTGCACCTGCTGCAGCCTTTCTGACTTCCATGCCCACGGGCTTTTCCTTCTCTGCTCAGGCTGGTGGGTTTGCCCTATATGACTTGTAAGGGGAGCGCCTTCAAACCAATGTGGGCTGTGTCATACAGCTGGAAAGAGGTAGATGACCTCAGGGCCCCGGCAGGCTGACTCTGCAGTCCTCTGCTGCCTGCTCCTGCAACCTCTGTAGGTCCAAATCCAACTCTAGAGCCTGAGCTGGTACAGATCTGGGGAGAGGCAGAGTCCTGAGTAAATTCACCTTATTGAGTAGTCAAGGTCACAGTGATGCTGAGGCTGGAGTTACGTGGTTTCTAAGGCTACCTCCGTACCAAACATTGCTGACATGCCTTTTTGCTAGAGTAGAGCAATTAATTTCAAGGCCAATGGGCCCCTCTCAATCTCTCTCTCCCCTTCCTTGCTAAAGCCAGCCTACCCAAAGAACCAGGAGAAAGTGCCATATTAACAACATCTCTGCTCTGCCAACAGGTGGGCCAACAGGTGGGCAAATCCATCACCAGGGAAATAGGCTGCATTCGCCAGCTCCTACACATTCAGCAGCCACCTCCACTTCAGGGTAGAGGTCCCAAGCTAGTTCCAAAGCTCCAGGTCCAGATGCCCTGATCCTTATTGCAGAAGTCCAAAATTGCAGATGTGATGACAGCCCTTCAACCAACCACTGCACTTCCAAGGATGTGGCTTAATAGTCCAGGCAGAAAGCAAGGGCTGATGATGTCCAAAGTCATTCCCTGCTATCATGGACGGAATGTCTGTGTGTAGGCCCCAGAAATCATATGCTGAAGCCCTAACCCCCAGTGTGATGGTATTTGGAGGTGGGGCCTTTGACAGGTGATTAGGGTTAGATGAGGTCATGAGGGTAGGACCCCAGACTCATGGGAATAGTGTCCTTACCTGAAGCCACACCCAGGAGCCTGCCTCCTCTCTATATATCACTTGTGAGGATGCAGCTTATAGAAGTTTGCCATCCCGTGGGAAATAACGCCATTGAAGAGAAGGATGCAAAACTATATTTGAGATAAGGTCTCAATTATGGAGAGACAATGGAACCTCTGTAAGCTGACCACTCAAGGGAGTGTAACAAAGTGGTCAACATATGGAGGTGGCCACCTTAAGGAACCTCCCTTGAGTACATATGGTGCATGTCTGGTCTATGAAACTAAGTTAATTTGAGGAGGTGATCAGTATAGGGAGGTGGTCAGCTCTGGAGGCATACTCCAGGAATTAGTCAGCATGTAAGTGTGTGTGCACACGTGTGTGTGTAGAGGCCTGGAGGTCTACGTGTGAATATTGAACATAATACGCCAGATGTTAACCTACAGGGCTGGTTTATCTCGGAGGAGAGTATCACACCATTTAAATTTTGCATAATTGACACTTATTCCCATGAAAATCATAAAAAGAAGTCTGTTTAAAAACAATACTTGGATAGACCTGTTCAGGCTGGGCAGCAGTGTCCTGTGGTGTCCACTTCCCAAACACTGCCCCCGGGTTCCCTGTCCCACCCTTGGGGGCTGGCCCTCCTGGAACACACACAGACAGGTACACACACCACTCCAGTATAGTGAGGACCTCTCCCTCGCAGGCCCACTGGGCACAGCATGGTGAGGGCTACTTCAGGGTGTCTGGGCAACAAGCAGGTGTTTTCTAATAGGGGAAACGGAGGCCCAAGGAGGTGAGTAGGGAGCTGACTTGTGACTCCAAGATTTTGACTCTGAAGTGCTCACAGAGAAACCCACAGTCACAGGTGGCTGTTGTGACACCAGGGTTAGGCACACAAGGTCAGATCCAGGCCTTGGGAAGATGACCTGCCCCTCCAACAACCTCTTCCCATTTCCATAGATGTAATTAGCAAATGTGGCTGAGACTGAGTAGCATTCACCGGCCTGTTTCTTTTTTCTCTGAGCTGCCATGGTGACTGCATTTTTGAAATGCCATTGAACTAGGCCCTGGGACTGGATAGGTCCTGCTCTGGGTGAAATGGGCAGAGATGGTATGTGCCACTTCCCGGCCAGGCCCCAAAGCCCCCCACCAGAAACTCCCCACCTTCTTTGCCCTCTACCAGCTCAGTCCAAGTGGGCAGGTGGCCTCAGAAGGCAGGAGGTTAAGTGACCTGCCCTAGTTCACACCATTAATATTAGAAAGAATCAAATCCAGAAAGATCGTTTCTTTCTGCATATATTCAACCAGTAAGCATGAAATGAGCACCTACTGTATGCTCTACCCCTTGCTAATGCCAGAGGATCTGGGGATGCTCCTTGCCCCAGATGGAAGGAACCTGGTTCCCTGCATCACTGTGTGCAAGACAGGCTCCTAGGGAGACTTTATGGAGTGGGAGATGAACTCATTCTGCCTTTGGAGGATTATATCTTGTGGGGGGGGGGGCTCATTTGTTACTGTAGTTGGCATTGGTTTCCTAAGGAAATGCCGGAAATGAGCAGACCAGGCCTGCTCTTGGGTCAGGCCCTTGGCAGGTGCTCAGGGAAGGGCCCCTTTCTTCCCTCCTGCTATGTCTCCTGGAAGCCCAGCTGCACTATGAAGAAAGCTTTTCTAAAAACTTCAATATCAAACAAAACATTCATTTATATTTTAAAAACCATTTCCTTCAGGCCTTCTTGTGAGAAACCAGTTTCCAAAGGGCTGGGGGAAGGACTGGTTAATTATTTTACAGAATTACAATCATCATGGAAAACAGTATGGAGGTTCCTCAAAAAATTAAAAATAGAATTATAAGATCCAGCAATTGCCCCAAAGGAAATGAAAACAGTCCACGGAAAAAACACCTGTACGCCTATGTTCCCTGCTCCTCATTCACAACAGCCACGATGTGGGTCATCCTAAGTGACCATCAGTGGTCACTGACCAGCATACCCATGACAGAATGCTAGTTGGACTTTAGAAAGAAGGAAACCCCATCATTTGCAGCAACACAGATGGACCTGGAGGACATTTTGCTGAGTGAAATAAACCAGGGGCAGGAAATGTGATCTCACTTACATATGGAATCTAAAACAAGTCACGCCTACAGAAACAGAGAATGGAAGGTCACCAGGGGCTAGACGGGGTACGGAGTGAGAACTGGGGCTCTATTGGAACAAATAACTTATATACAGATTGTGGAAGTCACCTGGCTCTGCTCTGGACACAGGGCAGGGCTGTCAGGGCCGGCTGAGGACAGGAGCCTACACCTCTCTCTCAGCTCCTTCCAAGTGTCCTCAGGAATAGAGGGACCAGAAAAGGGAGTTGGGAGAGGCCCTGCCTGCCACAAACCTACCTGCCTGAGCCCCAGCCTTGCCCAGCCCCGCCCCCCCCAGAAGCTATATCCACAAGAGGCCTAGGACTGGCTGGAAATGGCCGTGGCCAACACCCACCTGCCTCACCATGCCCAGGCACTGTGCTGGGCAGCAGGGGAGCCTCCTCTGAGGCCACCACTCCAGACCTAACCGGCTGATGGGACCCCTCCTCAGCCTCCCTTACCCAACAAATAGGACTCTATAAAAATAGTGCTGCCTTAACTGTGGTGGTGAAGGGTGTACAGGCTGCTGCATAGGAGGACCCAGAGGCACACAGACGTGATAAAGTTTTAGTAACCACCAGCGTCCACTTTTAGACCCCACTACAGATTAGAATACGGAAGCCCAGGGGTTAAGTGATCTGCCCTAGTTCACACCATTAATATTAGAAAGAGTCAAATCCAGAAAGATCATAGCTATAGTTTCTGCATATATTCAACCAGTAAGCATGAAATGAGCACCTACTGTATGCTCTACCCCTTACTAATGCCAGAGGATCTGGGGATGCCAATGTGAAAAACACAGCCATTGCACTAACCCAAGTGAGAGAGGGCACATTCTCATAGGTCCTGGGGACAGGGCAGCTCTGTGATGGGGTTGCTGCTTGTAGGAGCAGGGGCACCCCCGACTGGTGCAGCCTTAGGTCTACCCAGCATATGGACAGACAGCCTCCTGAAGGAGGGGAGCTCTGAGGGCCTAGAGAGTGAGTCCAGGATACTCAGGCAAGAGGGCAAAGGGAACAGCTTCTGTCAAGGCCTGGAAGGGAAAGTCAGTGCCCTGTGCTCAGAGGACTTGGAAGAGGCTTGGGGTTGGGGGGGAATTTAGAATTGGAGGACAGAGACGAGAGAGACAGCAAGAGATCTTGGGGGAGTGGTTTATACCCCAACGGAGGGCAAAGGGAAAGCAGTGAAAATATCAGGAAGCTCACAGTGTGGGGAATGAGTGGAGGGGCGGGACCTCAAACGGAGGGGCTCATAAGATCCACAGCCAGCCCACATGGGGCCTTTGTCATGTGCCGGGTACCCTCTGGAGGACACCGAGGCCTGGGCTCATGTGTCGCCAAGAGCACAGAGGAAACAGGGCGGGACACGGTGGGGACTCCCCAAGAGAAGTCAGAGAGGGGCCTGCCGGCGCAGCCTGGGTACACACTGGCAAGCGCGTCCCCCATCTCGCTGGAGCCCCCGACTGGGCGGGACAGATAGGCATGGGACAGGGCACTACAGTGTCTGCAGAGTCAGACAGACGTCCTGTCTTCCCTGCACATCTGTTATGCTCACCCCTGTGGGTCCTCCCCTTCCTTCTGAACTCCATAGCTGGACCCACACAGTTGTGACTCTGGGGTGCCGGAGTGTTCCCCAGGACAAATGCCCTAAAAGACAAAATCTTCCTGGGGACCGAAAGCATTCCCATGAGGGGGACTGCCCGCAAAGCCTCACCCCTAGACCAGCCCAGGCCTGGCCGAGGGAGATACTCTTTGATGCCCACTGGCCCTGGCAGAGTCAGGAGCTTCCCGGGCTGAGTCTTTCCCACAGCACCGGGAATCGGAGGGAAGAAGCAGCTCCACCAGCTGCCAGAGGCAGGTGAGGCTCAGAGGACAGGCAGCAGAGTGAGGCCTCCAGGCCCCTCTACAGCAGCAGCGCCCTCCCCTGCCAGCCAGAGCCACTAACTGCTGCCTGCACCCCGGCTGCTGTGCTGGCTGCTGGGCCCCTAGACCTCCAGGCCTCTGATCCTGCCCACTTCCGTCAGCCCTGGCAGCAGATCTTTCCAGACCTGGGACATGAGGCCACTTTCCTATTTCAAACCTTCACCTTTAACTGAGAACTGAGCCTGACATCCAGAAATAGCTATCGGCTTAGCTGGAGATCTCAGGGCTCTGGGGCCCTGGCATTGCTAACCCAGCTGCAGGCACTTAGCCCTGGGGAGCCCCAGTCACACCTGGAATGGAACAACACCCAGCATTTTCCTGATGAACAAGGCTTTTGTGTGTGATTTGATCAGACATTTGTGTTTTCTGAAACACAGACTGTCTGTGAATATCAGAAATGCAGCGTTTACCTAAATTATGTGCGATTATTTTGATTCAGAACTATATAACCTGACTGTCAGGTGCAGATGGCATTTTCAAAGCTGAAATAACAGACTTCTTGTGGCCTTATTTACAGCAGGACACTGTCTGGGGACAGCTTAAAATAACCGACATCTAAACACCAGACAATCTCTGCAAGGCCAGGAAGGCTAGTGACACAGTACATGGATTGTTTGCCACAGAGAGGAGTGGGAGATTTTGAAAAATTCACACATTCAGGAGACTCCTTCTAAGTTGTAAATGCTGTCTGGACACCAGCAATGGTGGGGAACTCAAGGACCTATGAGCCCGGGAGAGGGAGTCGGGGAGGGAGAAATTGATTCAGGTAGGCACCAGCAATTCTGCAGCCGCAAATGATGATGATAAATGTAGGGTGCTGAGAAATGGCAGCGTCTGAAAGGGTGGAAGGAACTGGAGGAGGAAGACCTCGGAGTGGGTGACCCTGTGCACCCAGCCCAGCTCCCTGTCTGCAGAGCAGTGTCTAGAGAGAGCAGCAAAGGGGCCAGGTGAGAGGCCCGAGGAGCCAGCTTCCAGATGTGGCTTTTCACGGCTTGGAGGCTCTGCCTTGTTGTCTGGATTTGACTGGTACCCACCTCCCGAACTGGAATGTTGGCCCAGGTAGTCACGCCCAGCCCTAGCCAAGTGCCCACCACACAAGAGGCTCCCCACAGATGATTGTTAAATGCTGAATTCATGAATAGAGGAATGAAGCCAGGGACCAATGACCGTATTGAGAGCAAATGTGGGCACACCAAATGGCAAATGCAGAATTGATCTGCCTGAGAAGTTTGATTTTCGGCTCATTTATGAAGCCGGCTTATCAATGCATTTAAGGTGCAAGGACCTCAGCTCATCTAGGTGCTCTGAAGACAGACAAGTGGGGAGCAATCAGCTTTCACTAGATTCTGTACAATGGAGCGGAGATGCTATGTCCTCTGCAGCCCAGGGACAGGCACATGCCTTGTCTTGGCTTAGCCCCTGGCTGTCCCCTCACCTCGCAGATGTTCTCCACTGAAGGGATGGAAGCCAATCCTGTCTGGGAGCCTTGAAGAGATTGTGGGTATGAATGCTTCCGGAAAATCCCACAGCAAGTCTGTATAGGTGGGGGCATCTGTGCTCATGTAGCAGCAGAGCAGGGCCCATGAGGACATTTGCCCCTTTTTTCTGGCTCGATTTACCCACTTCTAAGGCTGAGGATAACCCCTGGGGTCCCAATCAGAGCTTTAGGACCCGGTTCAAAGTTCTCTCTATGCCAGGTGTGGGGCCTTCACCACAGACTGCATAGCTGTGGCCACTGCTATGAGTCTTGCTGAGCTTTGAGGGCTGGAAATGATCCCCGGGTGACAGCAGAAAGGATGGCCTAAACTGAAGGACTTGCCTGGTGAAGGCCAACAGCTGGCCCTCAGCCCTCACCTGAGACCATGGCAGACCAACTGCTAACTCATCACCACACTCCTGGCTGCTAGGACCGTGCCAATTTCAGAATCTCAGCACAGCACCCAGGGACCTAGATCACCTCCCCAGAGCCTGTCCGCCATCTCCCTACCAGGCTGCTGCGGGCGATGACAAGGAAGAAGCATCTAACTTGCTGGTGAGCACGAAGCTCTGCCCCGGATTTCTGTTTCCTTTGTTCCTTTGCTCCTTTGCAGAATCAGGCTATGCCTAGGGTCTACAAAGGGAAATTTTAATAGAATCACGGCAAGCCTGGGAAATAATACCATTCGCAGTGACCCCTAATTAAAGCATAGACGGCGCACAGCCAGAACCCCTCGGTGCCGTAGCTGCTGGGGCTTAATTGAGAGAAAGAGAATGCAGAAAAGAAGACAGCCCAGCAGCCTGGGTTGGGGGAAGCTGCGGCCCACAACACAGCCCATTGCTGTTCTGCCAGGCTAGCGGCAGTGGGTATTAGCACACGGCTTCCTCTCGGCTGGCAATCCCCAGACGGCAAAGGTGCAGAGGCCGCTGTGTGCACCCTGGTTTCTCCAGTAGAGGCAAAGGAGACAGAAAAATACCTTCATTTTCATATTTTTGCACACAGTTCACATTGTAGCCAACAAGCCACCACCAGGTATTGGTGGTGGAGGTGATTCTCGGGGCAGCCGGGAAGAGGCCGAGGGCATGTGCTGGTCTGGGTCCTGGGTTCAAGAACACTCTGTGCCTCTCCCCAGCAGGAGATCTAGGGTAAACACGGCCCACGCCAGGATCCCACCGGTGATTAAGCGGATGGAGTGAAGGTAACAGTGTGGGGAAATAGAACTTTAATTTATTACCAGGAAAAGGACCCCCAGCTGTGCTATGTCAGTGGGCTTCTTGGTTTGGGGAGGGGCCCTGCTGTGGTCCCCAGGCCCACACGAGGAGGGTGAGTCTGGGAGGGAGGACAGTGAGGCTTTGTGGGGAGGCATGAGCTGGGGGTGCACTGGGGCAGGGAGCCCCTGGACACAGCCTGCAGCCTCAGCCTCTTGGGGCTGGTAGGAGGCTGAACAGGGATCCTCTCCCCAAAAGATCTGTCCACATTCCCATTGGAACTTCAGAATGTGACCTTATGTGGAAAACATGTCTTTGCAGATGTACTTAAGCATCTTAGTGATGAGCTCATCCTGATGATCTTAGCAGGCCCTAAATCTAGTGATGTTTGTCCTCACAGGAGACAGAGAGGCGAGGACGCAGGAGAAGGCAGTCACGGGAAGGTAGCCCACAAACACCTGTCACTCCCAGAAACCCCAGAAACCAGAGGAAGCCAGGAAATATCTTCCTCTGGAAGCTTAAGGAGGGCACAGCCCTGTGGACATCTTGACTTCTGGACACCGGAACGGTAAGAATAAATTGCTGTTGGTTTAAGCCATCAAGTTCGAGGTACACTGCTATGGCAGCCACGGAAAATGACCATGGGGCTCAATGTTGCCCATGCTCTCAACTGGGGCAGAGGGAACAACTTGGCCTCAGGTCCTGGCAGGCCT
This sequence comes from Nycticebus coucang, assembly GCF_027406575.1. Lineage (NCBI taxonomy): Eukaryota > Metazoa > Chordata > Mammalia > Primates > Lorisidae > Nycticebus > Nycticebus coucang. Next base: position 86,561,247 of record NC_069796.1, read on the forward strand.
GGGTGCTGAGGGCACTTAATGGAATCCCCCATGAGCAGAGCTCAGCCCAGCCCCACATGCAGTGGAGATGGGAAGACCCTTGCAGCTGGCCGCCTGGCTTTGCAGGCCTGTGTGAGCACCAGGAGCAGCACATGGGGACCCAGCTGGCTGTGGGTGGCCCTCGGGCTGGGCCAGCAAGGGCAGGGCCAAGACAGAGCCCCTCAGACTGCATGGGGCTTCCGGAGCAGGGGTCCTAGTGCCTGGTGTCAAGGGCACGAGGGGCATCAGTGGAAGGACGTCCAAACGCTTCCTCCCATAGATGGCAACCCCAAGGCCATGCTGTGGGTAATGGCTGGGTCTGCCTGCAGGACCTGGTAACAGCATGGCTATAGGACGGTGGCCATGAAGGTGAGGTGGCCCTGATGGGGAAAGGCACTCTCTTCCCCACAGCTGGGTGGGGCGGTGGTGAGAATTAAGGGAGTGGGAGGGTCGCTGATCCCAGAGCCAGCCCTTTCCCTCCCAGGTGACTTCTGACCCAGCACCTCTCCCATCTCCTCTTCCTGCCCCTGGACTCTTACAGGATCTCCCAGCCCTCAAAGCTGCTTCGTGTACTTCTAGTGGGGCACTGCACCCACCCTGCCAGAGTACAACTGAGGCCAGTGAGTCCCCGACCTGGAAAACTTGGGATTTTCCATCGTTAGAAGGAAGGAAGAGCTGTCAGGGACACATGGGAGGAGGTGGCTTCCTGCAGGCCGGGAGGAAGACAGGAGGTAGGCAGAGTGACCTGGGGCCTGCAGTGAGGACAGGCCGGCAGAGCCAACCTGCTGTAGGTGAGGTGGCCTCAGCAGAGCCAGAGTGGCCCCGATGGGATGGGGACACCATGGAGGTGGCTCCAGGGCCTCTTGGCTGGGATAGCTTAGGTGTCCTGTCTGGGGCCTGTCCTACTCAAAGCAGCATGCTCCTGGTAACTTGGGGTTCACGTGACAATAAGACACAGCTGTCAAGAGATGGGAGGGACATGCAGGATCAGACTAGACTGTGATGTAACCAGGGGACTAAGAGCTGCTTGTGGCCTCAGGAGGGCTGTAGGGCCCTGAACATGAGCAGACAAGTGGGAGTACATGCCCATGTGTAGTGGGACTCACACAAGTGTCTATTCAACAAACTCCCTGAGCTTGAACAGGCCTGGTGCCCCTGCAGAAACCAACTAGATAGGGTCCTGACACCTGTAGGGAGTGGAGGGCGGGGCGGGCTTGCAGCCAGGCCACACGACATGCAAATGGGGGAGGGAGGAAGAAGGCTGCAGGGGCCAGCAGAGAGGCAGCTGGGGGTTGTGAAGATGGCCTTAGGTGGGGACACTAATCATTTAATTTGTAAAGGCCCTTCCAGCTCAGAATTCTCTAATTTAAAGACAGAATCATTATGGTTTTTCCTTTTAAATTGGGGTCCCAGCAGAGGAAGTTAAAAAGCAGGGAAAACACACGCAGAGCTCCACAAGGGCCGAGGATTTCACATTCCTGGGATTTCCACACCATCAGCAGCACTTCCTGGCCAAAGTTTTTTGTATCCTTGTAATCCCACACTCCTTTTGTTCCACAAACAGCACTAAAGCCTGGCTTCCCGGTGACAATGTTCCTGCCCACAGCAACCTCGCCTTGATCCTATAGGCCGCTGCAGCCCAGCTCCACTCCGTTACAAAGAGAATTCATAAAATATGACGGAGATAAACTTGATAGTGTGCAGGTCACTTTGGTTTCCTGACTTGAGAAATATGGAAATGTGTAAGTCGGGTGACAGACAGAGCAGCCTTCGTGGGAATGCGGAGATGTGATTCTCACCACCTATCAATCATCTCGGAAAATATATTGGGATTTAGCAGTGATCTGCCTGCGAGGTGGCGGGGTTTGTGAGAGTACATTACAGAGCCTTTGGGAGGGATAATTCTAAGAGGCCTCTCATCATATGTTGATTTTTATTGCACTGTTTTCTAGGAAACACTAGGAAAGCCAAGAAAGGTAAAAACACTTAAATGCTTGGAAAACAATCTTTGTAGATATAAGACTTCCTGGGCTTCTGAGAAACAGGTTTGAATTCTGGATCTGCTACTTTCTAAGTAAACATGATTCCAACTCTTCTGACCTCAGTTTCCAGAGAGGGTGTATAGTAAGGCAGTGACACTCACTCAAGGGGTGTGGGAAGCCCCTCACAAGAGAGGCTACCTGGAGCGAAGCTGGCCTGGGACCCGGCACACAGCGAGCGCTTACCTGTGTCTGTTCAGGCTGGTGTGACAAAGCACCACACACTGGGTGGCTTATAAACAGCAGACATTTCTCCTCTCACATTTAGGAGACAGAAGTCCAAAACCAAGGTGCTGGCAGGCCCCGCTGTCCAAGGACTCCACGGAGGATCCTCCTGCCTCTCCTGGCCTCTACGAGCTGCCGTGTTCCTGCACTTGCAGCTGCATCCCCCAAGCTCTGCCCCCTTTGTCCCGCAGCCTTCTCCCCTCTGTGTCTCTGTATCTCTCCTCTTCTTATGAGTCACTGGATTTAGGGCCTCCCCTCCTCCAGCGTGACTTTACCTTAAGTACATCTACAGTGACCCTATTTCCAAATAAGGTCACTTTCTGAGGTTCTGGGCAGACCTGGATTTTGGAGGGAGCCTCTTAAGCCCAGGGGACAGCCCCAGGTGTCCTCAGCAGGAAGGAGGGCTGAACAGTTACAAGGAGAAACAGAATGATCCACCAAAACAGCCCACCACAGCCACGTGACACTTGTGCCCCGTCACCGCCATGCCTGATCCTTACTGGGCAAACCCTTCTCTGTCTGGCCCAGGGCGCCCACCGTCTTCCCACAAAGACTTAAGTTTTTGGCAGCCATTTCCCTACCATTGAGGCCTGGGAGAACCTTCCTTTAAGGTTCTAGGGAAGCCCCTGGACTATAGCCCAAAGTTAACATTTAAATACTGATAGACGGAGCCTGAGCTGCTGCCCCAGTGGGCTCACAGGCGGGTCCTAATCACAAAGGCTGTGATCGTGGTCAGGGTCACTGTCAAGGCCATCCCTCTCAGCTTCCCTACTGCTCCGGGCCTCTGGCTGCCATTCCACCTGCACAGGGCCTGTGATCCCTGCTGGATGCTGTCCTCATACTGCCCCAACACGTGTCTAAGTGTCCCGAATCCACCCCAGCCTCCCTGGGACCCTCCTCGACCTCCACACGAGGTCTCTGCAGAATCCCCACTGCCAAGCTTTTTGCCTCACCGATGACAGAGTCCACCCCTGCCCAGCGGCCAATCTCGTGCCCTAGTTGCCTCATGGGGCTGTGAGGTCCCCGTGCAGCGGAAGCTGTCTGTGTTTTGAGCTAAACCAGCAGAATATTCATCCTGTGAGTAAATGAAGATCACATTCTCTCTCTCAGAGGTGTGGACATTTGTGCACTAGCCCTTTCCTGCCATCCTGTCCCCTAGGACAGTCAGCCGACTCCACTCGAGTATGGAATAAAGAGAGCAGCAGGTTTGGCTAAGGCTTGGCTGGCAGGGCTGCCCAGGCAGGGCCCCCCAAGTGCCTCTGGGGGTTGCTTAGTGGGGAATGGGGCAGCCTCTCTTCAAAGAAGTGTCACAGGAACAAAGAGGAGAAGCTGTCAGGACACCAGCGCCTCCAATCTCTCCTCTCATCCCTGCAGGCCTTTCTCTCGTTCAGCATTTTTTTCTGTACTCCAACGTTCACCATGAAATGACACAACTGCAATCCCACACAGGGAGGCCACGCTGCAGGGGGCTCCTGACCCAAACTCCTGCCTCTCCGAGGCTCTGCAGCTACGAGCCAGTGCCCTGGCAATGTGGGAGCTGGGTGTGAGAAGGGCAGTGTCCGCATGCTCAGAGCCCGCCTCACGCCTCCAAGTAGGGTTGCAACAGCCACAATATCACCCACGCTCTCCACACCACCCTGCGATGCCCACTGAGGTTGGCACCATCTCATTCTAACTGCACCAGGCAGCGTTGTTTTCCTCAGTCTATGGAGGGAGAGGTCCATGGATGCCGCACAGCCTGATTGCAGGGCAAGGCCTAGGTTCCCTCCCACCTCCCTCTAGCCAGCCCCCTGCCTGGGGCACAGCCTGCACACCCCACACACAGCCCTGCCTCAGAGCTGGGTCTCCCCAGCTGCAGTGAGTCTGAATTCATCCCCTGCCCCTTTGCCCCCGGCCATGGTTTATGCACTGCTGCGTTGGCCGTGTGGGCGCAAGGTGTTTGTGTGGGGGTGGCCAGAAGGGTTTGAATTCGAACTCTCTGTCTCCATCTCTAATCTAACTGAGCCACAGGTCTCTCTCAACCCCACCATCACCCATCCTTTCTGCACACAGCCCATGTCTGCTTCTGACTCTCAGGCTTAACATCTCAAGGGGCAGAGTCCACAATCCCACCGTGTGTTGAGCCCCGGGAGCCTGTCTCACGTCATTCCCAGGCCCCAGGTCCGAGGGGGGTTTCAGCTCATCATTTAGACTCAGTTACACCATGCTGCCCCCCAGGCACCTATGTGGCCCCTGAGCTTCTTCCACAACCTCTGCCAGGAGACAAATGGTGGCTGGATTGGTCACCGCGCCCCTTGAGGCCTAGGCTGTCTCTGTCTTGTGCACAGTCCTAGCACCAGTATGATTCACATATGGGTGCCGAACAGTTGTTCAGAAGGAGGGACTGACTCTGCCTGCATGTACCTAGGCCCCTGCAGACTGTCGGACTCACCTCCACCCGACACTGACATTCGGTTTGGAGTATCTATGTCCTAGAACCGTGTGGGTCTCTCCAGGTTGCAGGGCTCAGCCTGTAAGGCCCATCCCAGAGGGCTCACAGGGAGAGAAGGCACCTGTCCCACATGATGTGAGCATTGCCAGGGTGGGTCAGAGCTCTTGGGGTTCTAGGTGAGGACTGAGGGTCGAGCCCTGCCAGGCTAAGCGTATGTGGTAGGAGACAGGTGCTAGCACCAAGCACTATTACTGGGCAGCGATGCACAGAACAAGCTAATGCTGCGTGTCCAGGCTGTCTAACTCTGCACATTCCAAAGACAGGTTTGGCCCTTGATTGGCTTCTGGAAGGTGACCTCTAAGCCTCGGAATGTCCTGCCTGATAAGAGTGTCTATTTACCTGGGCGTCTTGGACCATTCAGGTTGTCTATGCTGACAATAGGACTTGTCAGCATGGTATCAGCTTGACCTCTGGAGGCTGGCAGCTAGGGGGAACCATACGGAGGGTCAGCCATATGAAAGTGTCCAGTAAAAAGCCTGGACACCAAGGCTAAAGTCAGCTTCCCTAGTGGGTAACTAGGGAAGGTTAGTTAGGTTAGTAGGTTACTCAGAGAATTAAATGCCATCCAAGTAAGTCCACCCAGAGAGGACAGCCAGAAGCTTGCACCCAGCTGAGTCCCCTGTGTGCTATTTCTACATAATCACGCTCATTGATGGGTCAGTGGTGAGAGCCTGGTTCTGTCACCAGCGGGACCCTGGGGATGACATAAAAGAGAGGCAAGTTCAGAGCATTTTTACAGAATTTTCTTGGGCACCATAGAGCTCAGCAGGTGTCCCTGAGCCAGCTGTAAAGAGATTCTGAGCTTACTTTTCAAGGAAGACTTACCCTTCTAGTAAGGGACACAGATAAGCGGCAGATATCCTGGACTAGACTGTCAAGTGTGACCTGGGTCAGGGAAGAAAGAGGCAGGGTGAGAGCAGGGAGTGGGTGCTGGGCAGCAATCCTGTTGAGGGCAGGGCAGCCGAGGAGAGCTGGCAGCTGGAGAGTGGGGACTCAAGGCACACCCCACTGTCCGAGTGCTGCCGGACTGGGACATTTTCATAACGGGAAGGCCCAGGTCCCCACTGCTGTGTTGGAAGAGAAAGGTGACAGTTTTATGAGTCAACCTGGCCTGGCCACAGTCCCTGGATATACAACCAAACACCCACGGAGGCCCTGCCATAGAGGTGTTTTGTAGGTGTGATGCACACTGGTACTCGGAGGACTTTAAGAAGATCACCCTTGATAACGTGGGGGCCTCATGAATCCACTGACTGCTTTACACGCAAGCACCACCCACGTTCTTCTCAGGCCCAGGAATCGGTGCCCTTCCTCTCAGTATTGACAGGTGACAGGGCCTGGCCTAGTCTTGAGAAGACTCAGCCACTGGACTAGCTATTCTCTGAAGGTCCAGGCCAGACACCGAACCACAGACCACGGTCAGAGCTAGGAGCAGGCTCTGTGTGCATTTGTATGCATGACCCAGCACAGATCTGTCCAACAAAGAAAGAGCGGGGTTTTGAAGTTTGCATAAGAGCTTTCCAAGTTTGAAGGAATGCCTGTCAGCCTGACCAGTTGCCATGAGCGTCTGGGAGGAGAAGGTGGGGGTGGCGGGCGCCATGCAGGCCTGGGGCTGACCACAGAGGGGCCCTACCCGCTGTCTGTGCTGTTACTCTCCCTTTAGCGACATTGCCTCTGACTCATTTTCAACCCCCGCACCTCCCCACAGTCATTCATTAACTCATTTATCCAGCACCCATTGACTGACCACTGAGAGCCAGACTCTGGGTGCTCCAGAGACTCTGGGGTGAGCAAACAGCCATGGAGCCTCCAGTCTGGAGGGGGCCTTCAGTGCACAGTGGACAGACACCGACGGTGTTAGCACAGCTGACCCTAGGCGCGGTGGAGGTACTGGATGAAGTTTTTATTTCCAAATAGTTCATGACATCACTCTTGGCTGTTTTTGAACTCGCCCCCACCCCGGTTCTGTGTGCAGAACATGTCAGTCAGAAGAAGCCAGAGTAGACGTGGGGAGCCCCACCTCCCCCAGATGCCACTAAAGCCCAGGCCTCTTCAGTTCCTCCTGGCAGTGGCTGCTCCAGCCTCTGGGTCCCTGGTGTTCTCATGCCAGGACCTGCCCTCAATCCCCACCACGCCACAGCCTCCCAGACAGGAGCCTCCAGAGTGAGGCCGATGCTTTTGTGCCTGGCACTTGGGGCTCTTACGTTTGCAGACCCATTCCAATACCATGACCCTTAGGCTTCTGCTTGCCAAGCTGCTAGAAGTTTCCATGGGCATCCTGACTCTGAACTCTCACAGCTGTTGCTGCCTCTGCCTGGATTGCCTGCCACCCAAGCCTGACGCGAGCCACCCTGTGCTGGGAGGCAGGCTCTCCAAAAGGCAGGTCCCTGCATGCCACTTTCCCTGTGGGCACCCAAGTCACCTGCTGGGCTGTGGGCTCCGTGGGGCACACATGTTCCCTCGCCCCTCCTCTCGACACCCCAGCACGTGGCAGGATCCACCCCAGAGGCTCCTGACTGTAGACCCAGGCCCGTACATTCAATTTAGCAAACACTTGTCTGTTGATGTTGTATTGATGGGACATTAGTTCTGGAAGCTGTTGCTCATGTTTAGTCATTAGCATTTGTCTTTCTAATAATATGCCTTCATCTGATGCTTTAATATCACAAAAATTAATAATCGATGTCTGCAAGGAAGGTCAGCTGACACCCTGGGCCTGAGGTTTTATTTAGCAGATTCTACTCTGTCTAGCTTATAAAACTGCACATGCCAGGGGCTCAATGCCATTTTTTGCTTAACGAATCAATAAAATAAAATATGTAATTGAAGTAATGGTCTCAAGAGTTAGGAATTCTTTCTATGATGCATACTTTGTCCCCATCCAGTGGGGTCAAAGATTTCTTCTTCATCCTCTGAACTGATGACGTTTATTCAATTAATTCCACCCTCACCCCTATCAGATCAGGTTCTAGAGTAGGGGCACCTCACAGTGGGAAGTTAATTAAAAACATAATGAGGCCCCTCAAGCAGGGACCAGCTTCCATGGAGCCCCATTTCAGTGGGATGGGGCCAGCAAAATGTAACCAGACCCCCTTTCAGCTTGAGTCTGCCCTCCCGTATCTTCCCGTGTGAAAACAAGTTGGGGACATCAGGAGGGAGAGGTCTTTGTTCCCTCCTTCCCAGGACAGCCCTGGAGGGCAGCAGCCACGCGCTTGGGTTTGATCTGCTCTCCCACATGCCACAACCTGCCTGGCTCATATCACCTGCTCTGACCAAGTGTGAGCTCTCTGGATGTCCCATGCCACCTGGCATCCCCCCAGGTGGGACGCATGCCGCCCGCCAGCTTGGCCTTCCATTTCTCTGTGCTTCCCCATCCAGTGAACTCCCACTGAGCCTCTGCCTCCTTCCAGAAGCCTGCCCTGCATCTTCCCAGCCCAGCAGGTGGAGAAAGTTCCCATGTGCAGCCAGCCACAGGTCAGCCCCTTGGTCCCACACTTCCTGGGCCTGCCTGTCCTCCAAAGGTCCTTGTGTCTAAGGCCTCTCAGTGCTCTAGCAGCCAGCAGAGGCCAGTGCCAGGGAAAAAGATCTGCCAGTACAAAGCATCCCTGGGGGTCTGAGGGTACAGGCCAGTCTTCACAGCAACCCCGTGAAGGGGGCACTCATCCTAGATGGTGTAGTGTAGATGGTGACACCACATCTCAGAGGGGACAGGGGCCAGGATCTAGGTGACCAGCAAGCTGAACTGGATCCCAGGTCTTCCTCTAGAGGGAGGCCAGTTCTAACCCACTAAACTATAGCCCTTGGAAGGGATGTGGGAGTGACACTGTGATGCTTAGACCTGGGCTGGTACAGTGAAGACCTCAGAAAGGCCTGTGCAAAGGCCACTCCCCCAGGGATGATTCTGCCGGAACACACTGAATGCTGTGATCCACAAACAACACCCCCACAGTGGATGTATTTCCAGGCCCAGAGGAAAGAGCCCAATCACCAGCAGGGTCCACGACACCGAGAACCTACCTCTTACACATGCCGCTCCCAGAACGGGCCTTCACCAGGGGCCTGGGCTCCACCCGCAGGAGACAGGCCCTGGCTCCAGCTCCCTTGGGTTTCTGGGGGAGGTTACACAGTGATGAGCTCCAGGAACCTTCCCTGGAGTGGAGGGGAAGTGGCCCAGCTGCCCGGCCCATGTCATGTCATTTACAATCCTCATTTAGAACAAATTAGGGCCGAGACAGCAGCTGCAGGTCTGAAGGCTTTTCTTATGAATTCATAAGTAGAATCAGGAAAATGTTGGCAATATCTGGGGTTTAATTGGAAAGATAATCACAGGGAAGCACAGAGACACTGTCTCCTCCTGAAGGGACAAGGCCACCACATTGCCCTCTGACATCAGAAATGCACTTTGCGAAATCCAGCGATGGCATCAGAAGGTGCAGGAGCCCAGGGGCAGTGGGGAGGGCCTGGCTGGCTCTGTACGGGGGTCAGTGGCCCTGCTCACCTGTCTCCATCTTTCTGCCTCTGCAGGCCTGGCCCACAGAAGGTGCCCCTGGACACCCCCACCCCGTGGCTTCCACCTTGCTGTGCTCCCTCCTGGAAAGCTCTTCCCTGTGGTCCTTCCAGTGTCCTCCACCCTCATCCGGGCACAATTCAGATGTCTCCTTCCTTGAAGAGGCCCCATACCTGCTCCACCTGCTGTGGAACCTCTCATCACCTGCTGTGGAACCTCTCATCACCTCCTCGGCCCACATGGGCCTGTGAGCCCTACACAGGCTGGGTGGGAGCAGGGACTGTATCCACTCCCACACTCAGGCTTGGCTGTTTCTCCACTAAGTCCATCCTCAGGACCCCATCCTGAGCATCCCAATCCTCTCTCCCCAGATCATCATAGCAGCTACCAGGCTTTCCCTCAAGAGCAGCTCTTATGCTCTCCTTGTCCCTGGGACAGAGCTGACCTGCCTGGAAGTTAAGGCTGCCATGCGGGACTTTGTCTATCCACATCCCACCTGGATGGATGGGAGAATAGGAAGATGGAAGAATGGGAAGATGGATGGAAGGGTGGATGGATGGATGGAAGGATGAGGAGATAGACGGACAGATGGGAGGATGGATGATGAATAGGAGGATGATAGGATGGGAAGATGGGAGGATGAATGAATGGATGGATGGATGGGAGGATGAATGGATGGATAGAAAAATGGATGGATGGATGGATGGATGGATGGATGGATGGATGGATGGATGGATGGATAGAAAGATGGATAGATGGATGGATGGCAGGATGAGCGGGTAGGAGGATGGTTAGATGGGAGATGGAAGGGTGGATGGATGGGTGGATGTTGGGTGAGTTGACAGATATAATAACTTGCTGTGTGGTCCTGGGCACTGAGAAAAATCTGAGCCCCATTTCCTCATCTGTTAGAAAAGCCTTGAGGAGTCTATGGCCATACCACCCCAAACATACCCAGTCCCATATTTCTGTTTCGACCTCAGAAAAGGCTCAAGAAGAGGGAAAGTTTTTCCCTTGGCCACAAACCTGCCTGAGGGACACTGGACCCACTGGCTCTGTGACTTCAGTACATTCTTTGAGCCTCTGATCTTTACTTTTGTTTCTTTTTGAGAGGGCTGAACATGAAACAACTGTGTCCCCCTCTCTGGTGACAAACTCTGAGGAGATCCTAGCTATGCCACTGATCTCAGAGCTCTGTTCACTTCCCCACCAGATGCCAGGCAGGGGGGCGGGGGTGTTTTAAACAGCCCCGCGATGAGAAAGAATAAAATTCTTTGCAGGGATTCTCAGCCTTGGCTGCAGATTGGAATCTCCTGGGGAGAATTCTTAGCCATAGGGGGCCCTCTGCAACCCAATTTAATCAGACTCTCTGGGTGGGGTCCCAGCTGTGTAATGGTGAGCCTCCCAAGAGCCACACCTGCAGCTGGGACTGGGAGTCAGTTCGGCTGAGACTTGGAAGGAAGCTACAGGCTTGACTGGAGTTCTGAAAGCTGGGTCTGTGTGGATACAAAGGACTTCTTTTGGAGGTTCTGATGTGTTACCTTCCACCCTCGGCCACCCAGGGAGCCTAAGGGAAGGGAAATGAACCACTCAGAGTCGGGTCTGCACCAAACCAGCCCGTGGGCGCCCCAAGAACCAAATTTCTTTTTTTTTGCAGTTTTTGGCTGGGGCCGGGTTTGAACGCGCCACCTCCAGTATATGGAGCTGGCGCCCTACTCCTTGAGCCACAGGTGCCCCAGAACCAAATTTCTGAGAGAAAGAACCTTTGCCTGTGAGATTAACCACACAAGTGAACCCTGTCATTCTATTTCTAGTCCTTTGCTGTGACTTTCATTATTGTCACTGTCAATATCATCACCATCTACCCTCACAACAACCCTTCAGAGTGCTGCTCTTTATTTTTTCTGTTTTACAATAAAAGCATTGTTGTTCTGAGAGGTCCTACAACTTCCCTGAGGTCACACAGCCACCAACTGGTAGAGTAGGATTAGAACTACTCTAATCCTTGCTTTGACTAGGAAGGGGAAGATCAGATGCAAGGTTTATACCCAGACCCTGAATGTCAGGAGGAGCCTTGGCTTTCAACAGTCTACTCCTCCCTCAATGCTGACAATGAGACTCTGTTGACAGATGGAAGAGACGGTTAGGATCTCATAGAACACTTGGTACTTGAGAGTGCACTTCAACCCTCTCAAGAGCAGCGGTTCTCAATCCGTGGGTCACAACCCCTTTGTAACAATGAAAATACATCACGGCATTAGGAAGGTTGAGAACCACTGCTCTAGAGAAAGGAGAGGCTAGGGCAGAAGAAATGTGCGGCTCTGCTCCTGCACCATGTTCATCCGTCCATCCATTCACTCCATGTCTAACGCATCCAATAACTTTTCCCAAGTGCCCCCACTGCATCCAAAGTGTAACTCCAAGCCCTGATGCTTATACATACAGCTTTTTTCAGAGTACTTCTCTAAATAAAATAGTTTGGGCCAGATACAGTCGCTCAGGCCTGTAATCCTAATACTTCTCCAGGCCAAGATGGGAGAACCACTTGAGCCTAAGAGTTCAAGAACCCACAGATTGTGTCTCCCTCCAGCATGCCCCCCCCCCACAGAGGAACCCACCTTGGGGCCTAGGTTGGTCTTGGGGTTAGAAAAGAGAGTAGGTGGCAACTGCCCAGTACCCTTGTACTCAGGGCCATCATCATCACGGTGGCCCTGGGTCAGGTGATGTCCCCCCCTTGAAGGTGACAAGAACCCCAGCTCCTCAGAGGTGTGTCTGGGTGATTCAAGCCTGCCTGGCATGCCCAAGGAGGCAGTTCTCCAGACCCAGGAGACACAGCTCCAGTCCCAAAGCTGACTTCTGGAGTAGATGCCACCTGCTCCTGGCCTGAGCTGCAACATTCATGAGATGAGGGGTCTCTCCCAAAAGTACTCTGTAGCCCTGGCTACTGTGGGTTCCTCATCTTAGGGGCCTGAGGAAAGAGCAGAGCAATAGCCCAGCAGTTTCAGGGTGCTACACTTACCCAGCTGTCAGCCATCCTGACAACCGCCCACCGGGGTGGGGCACTGGGAGAAGGGGCATGCCGCATTCAGCAGCTTTGAGGATAGCATACAGGCCTCACTAATCTCCCAAGTTGTCTTCCTAAGGTATAGGGGACAGTCTGTGACCTGCTCTGGCCAGAAGAACTACAGCCATCAAGCACTAGGCAGGAGCCAGGCTGCACAGAGGCAGAGCCACTGGATGCTGGAGGGAGACACAGTGATGCTTCAGGATCCTCCTCCGAAGTCTCTGCCTACACTCGGGCTGCTCTGTGCCATAGAGCCACATATACACACACGAGCCCCACGTATCTCCAAAGAGAAAGGCAGCAGTGAGTGTTCAGATCCTTCCCCAGCTAAGCTACAATCAGGCACGTGGCAAAGAGAAATCAGGTGACGGCATCCAGCCAGGTTCCATTCCAAGGGCCTTTGTGTCTCAGAGAATCACCCCAGCCAGAAACATAGCAGTCTGTCTGGATTCTCCCTCTCCCTTACCCTATATATACAGGGTCCATCCCTGGTTGTGTCTCTTCAATGTCCTAAATCTCCCTTCTTCTCCTGCTCTGGTTCCCCTGGTTCACATTTCACCAGCTCTCACCTGCTCTCAACCTGAGCCAACATGGTTGGCTCCTAGAGGGACCTAAAGGGCCCCTGTGTTCCCAGAATCACTCCCTCTGAAGTGTTTTCCACCAGTAGCCAGAGGGATTAGTGGTTTGGACATGGTAATGGGTGGGTGGGTGCATGTGTTAGACAGTTTAGTTTCCAGAACTGTTTAGTAAGCTGATGCTTTCCACCCCTAAGACTATATTTCCCAGCCTCTTCTAAGTGAAGTCAGACAGGTGGCTGAGTTTTGGTCAGTGGAATGTGAGTAGAAACGATGGGCGCTACTCTGGATTGGCCCCTGACACCTGCCCCGGTGTAATCCCTCTACCTCTTCTCACCCCACTCCAGGGCCTTAGAGATCTGAAGCTGGGCAGAGCCACAAGGTAGAAAGAGCCTGGGTCCCTGAGTGACCAGAGGGAGCTGAGTAGGATTCTCCGCCCACCCTGAAGGCCACATGAGACTGGGACAAGACCAGGAGACACCTTTTGGTTTAGGGACGTTTGTTAATACCAGAAAACCACTTAAAGAGAATGTTTTGATTCCTATTCCTTCGGGTGGAAAATATTTGGAAAAATGAATATGTATCAACATGTTGATAGCAGCTCTTCAAGTTGTGAGATTTGGTGCAGTTTTTCTTTTAACTTCTACCAAGCTGGCACCCTGTGTTCCAGCCCTGGCCTGCTGCTCTTACACAGGCTTTTGGCCTCCCTAAATCTCAGTTTCCTCATCAGCAAAATGGTAATAATTAGAAAACCTACTTCCCATGGTTATTGCAAAGTAGCCTTGTCAACACTTAGCCCAATCCTCAGAAATGGTAGCTACTATGAACAATGCCTATTTTTCCACTCATTTTCTGTTTACAATCTTGGCAGAGATAAAATGTAAAAATGCATAACTATTAGAAAAGGTGAAGCCTTATTATCTTTGGTGAACAGGATCATGTGTAAAAATTATTTTCTTCTCAGTATCTTTTATGTTTTCTATAACAACTATGTATTTTTACAAAGGAGAAAAGAACAAACTTTTAAAAATGTGAATGTATATCTCTAGCACAAGCCCCTGGAAATAGGAGACATGGTACTATAAACATCAAAATCAGCAGAAACGAGACAACTCCAGTACCTTGGCTCCTTACAGCGCCGTGCAGAGGGAAGCCTGTCCCTTTCTCTTGCCACCACTGCGGAGGAGCGTGTCCCGAGACAACTGGAATGAAGCCAGAATGCTACACATCTCACATTGTAAGGAAACCCACAAGAATTGTACTGTTCTGCTAAATTAAAAAGAAAAAAGTATAGCAGCGCAGAGGAGAATTGCAAGCAGTGAGATTAAATATTTACGCTCTGACAACTCTTCAGGGCTAAATGTAGGAGAACATTTCCACTGAGCAGAGGCCTCCAACCCCAGGGCTGCCTGCCTCACTCTGGGCCACAGGCGTGCCAGCACCCCATAGGCTGCTCTCATTCAGAGCCACCACAGGGAAAGCCAGTAACTGTCTTCATTTCACAGCTACAAAAATCCTGCCAAGAAGTTATTTCTCTCACCCTCATTTTCTATGGAGGTAAAATAACTTGGCAGAGCACCCAGATCCTGGTACCCAGATCCAGGTACCATGCAACCTGGCCCTCAAGCAGGGGGTGCTGGGCTGCACTGGTGGGGCCATGGCTGTCACTGGCAGCGTTTAAAAGGAAGGCACCACAGGCAAACTTTCTTCTTCCCGTTTAAGTTTCCTGGCCTCCTGCTCCATGCCAGGCTCTGCTCCTGGTGCACAGCACACACAAGCACATCCCACAGTGCCAGAATTTCAGAAAGTCTGGATTATAGGGAACATTGAGGATACGCTAAGGTGCTCTGCTTTTGGTCCATTTTTAGTTTTTCACTGATCCAAATGGAAATGGTCGCAGAACATTGTTGCTTGGCATTCTCAAGCATGTGGCTCCCTGAGTCCTATCTCTCTTCACCTTTGGATAGGCGTAACTCACCATAAAATAATCTGTTCTTCATACAGCACACACCTTCCTAGACCATAAATCTGATCGTGTGCCCTCCTCTGCTTTAAATCCCTCCGTGGCTCCCTTCCCCTTGGGACTCAGCCCAAACTAGTTAGTATGGCATTTGAGACTTCCTATTTATTTCTCCCCACACCCTATCCAAGGGACACTCCACCACCCACTTCTCCCATTTCCCTGAATAGATCACAGACCCTCCCACAGGGCATCCTGAGCTCAGGCTGTACCTTCTCATATAGAGCTCTCTTTTTCCTTAGTGAACTTCTATTTGTCCCTCAAAGCCCATCACAAAATACCCTATCTCTTCCACCCTCTTGGAGACTTCTCTGGCTTCCCCAGCTAGACTTCGAGACTCCCTCATGGGTGGTTGGCAGGTTGTGCAGGCTGCAGCCAGCACTACAATACCACCTGGCAGTGACACCAGCTGTCTCATTTTGCTCCTCTAGACTAGAAAGTTGCAGACTGTACAGACGTATCTGGTTCACTGTGGCATCCCCAGATCTCAGCTCACTTCCAGACCAGAGTGACAGCCCAATACATGCTTCTCGAGTGCATGAGTTAATTAATACTGTGGCTCACAGTTCTAAAGAAACAAAGAAATGAGATACCTCGGCCATTTCCCAGGGCTCACCAGCGTGGGTGCTCAGAGTTGCCTGTTTGAAATCACCAGCCAACTCCATCCCTGTCTCTGCTGCTGCATCTACATTCCCAGTGTGATGACTGGGAAACCAATTGCATGCCAGTCTGGTGTGCATCAGTATGCAGGCAGTGCAGGGCTCCCACGGAAAAACTAATTAGGGTCATTAGTATGCACCATGCAGTGTTCTGGAGCAGGGATGAGCGCGGCACCACCCCCTAGCCTGCCCAACTTTCCTCCTCACTATCTCCAAATTCAATAAGCACAAATCACTGATCTTATTTTTTTCTCCTAAAGTTAAATAACGAATCGCTTTCCAGCCTCCAGCATATATTGCTTTAAGAAGGATGTGGAAGGCCTTTTCCAAGTGGAACCGAGTTTGTCCCCGGAGGCCGTGGATGGGTGCTTCCCTACCCCCACCCCTAAGGATACCCAACAAATAAAACACCTCCACTCTGGGAAGGAAACACTTATTAAGTACCTACTCTGCCCTGGTATGTCTCCTTTTAAATCCCCCATGCAAAATATGTGAGTTCAGCACAAGGGAAGCCAAGGAACCACCCCCCCATCCCAACGTCAAACAGCTGGATTATGTCCAGCTCTAAAAACTGGGTCTCTCTGCCATCACAGCCCCATTGTATTTCCATTAACAGGCTATGCAGCAAATCCTGTTAACTGGAAATTGGGTTCCTCAGAGCACCCCGTGTGGCCCTCGAATCATTCACTCAGAAAGGCTCCCTGCTGCAATGGTCAGAGCTGCATTTCAGGTCCCTGAATCCCTGGGTTCTACACTGCTGGTGACTCAGTTTCCTCACCTGTACACGGGAGTGACACCAACAGGAACTGCCTGGAAGGGCTGGGGGGAGGGTTGTGTGACAAGCACTTAGAAGCGTTTCCAGCAGATAGGAGCATTCACAACACGTAGTTATTATTCATTCACGCAACACATCCGTACCCGGCCCCGGCCACGTGCTACCCAAAGCCGACGCCAGGTTGTGGCCGGGCTTCCTTATGAACATCCGACTGGGAGCCGGGCAGTGAGGAGACCAGGGTAAGCAAGATGCTCCGCCTGGGGAGAAGGTCACTCTGAGCAGCAGAGGGTACTCTGGAAACAGATGACAACACATGTGCCAAGAACATGTGTCCCTCCATGGTACACAGGGACGGGAGAGACCAGGCTGCAGAGCCAGGAGGTGCCCACTGCCTCAGAGGGCACTTAGGGCACTGCCTATTTTTACCGGCTTTCTACTCATCGGGGGCCCCTGACCTACTGCCTGGCTGCAAGAAGCACGGAACCAATGCCACCGTTCTCAGTCACCTGGAGCCCAGCTTCGGATCATGATGCTGCCCTTCTCCGCATCCTACAGATGGAGGAACTGAGGCTCATGAACCTCACAGGTCTGCTCACATCCTGACTCTGAGGTGAGGGAGCTGGGAGGGGTAAGCCCCAACCTGACCCTACATCGTCCCCATTTGCTGTCCCTGTGGAAAGTGGAAAGCCCCTCACTGAGGAGCCGGCACCAAGGCCAGCCCTCGTGAAGGTGGTGAGGCTCCCAGAGGGAGCGACAGAACACACCACAGGCCCTCAGCTATCTGGGTGCTCCCGCTCCTGGTGACTCCCTGGGCACCCCCTCCCCGACACTCACACTATGGCTTTTCTCACAAGTCAACTTTATTCCTCAGGGCTTTGGGCACAGAGACAGGCAGGTCTGATGTGGAGCCATGTCCAGCTGCCACAGCACATCAGGCGGACTGCGGCATGTGGAGCCGTGCTTCCCAGAGGGGTCCCAGGGACCCTGGGGGAGGATCGTGAAAATGCAGATTCCCAGTGGACGAGGCGGGACAAGGCCTATGCTGCAGGTTCCCAGACCACATTTTGGGTAGCTGGTGTTGGGGTCAGAGGTGATGTACCCAGAATTCTCTGCCCTGGACTTTGGCTTTGTCCCCAGAGGACACCAGCAGGCCATGGGGAGCTTGAGAGTAGGGGACCCCTGTCACTGGGTCGCTCAATGGCACCAGCAGCAGGTTGTTGATATGAGCCTCTGAGTGTGCAGAAATACCAATTTCCATTTCATATTTTTAGTCTTATCCTTTGTGTATTTTGAGGGGGTGGGGGAATAGAATCTCATTATGTCGCCCTCGGTAGAGTGCCGTGTGGCATGACAGCTCACAGCAACCTCAAACTCTTGGGCGTAAGCGATTCTCTTGCCTCAGCCTCCCAAATAGCTGGGACTACAGGTGCCCACCACAACACCTGGCTATTTTTTGTTGCAGTTGTCATTGTTGGTTAGCTGGCCCAGGTCAAGTTCGAACCCGCCACCTTCGGTGTATGTGGCTGGCGCCATAACCACTGTACTACAGGCGCTGAGCCCCTTTATGCATTTCTATTTGGGACATGGTCTTGTCATGTACATGAAAATCCCAGCACAGGGATGGGCAGAGTGGCTCACACCTGTAATCCTAGCACTTTGGGAGGAGGAGGTGGGTGGATTGCTTGAGCTCAGGAGTTCGAGACTAACCTAAGCAAGAGTGAGACCCTGTCTTAGTAAAAATAGAAAAAAATACCTGGGCATTGTGGCAGGTACTTATAGTCTCAGCAGCCTAAGAGTTTGAGGTTGCTGGGAGGTGTGATGATGCCATGGCACTCTAACCAGTGTGACAGAGGGAGACTCTGTCTCTAAAAAAAGAAAGAACGAAAGAAAGAAAGGAAAGGGAAAATGCAACCCTAGCACAGGGGAACATACATCAGTGTGTGTGCATCATCAGTGAAAGTCCCTACCTGTCCCCGTCATGGCCAGCCTGGCAGTCGAGGTCATCACAGGTTGGACAGAGGAAAGAGGGTGGCAGAGGCTCCTACACCAGGGGCTGGGAGGGATCCACAGCCTCTTTCTCATTCAGAGATCACAGCAAGTCCCTTTACAGTACAAGGGGAAAGCAAAGGCAGTAATTATTTTATTAAGGACCAGGAAATGAGGAATAATTTAATTTAGGGAAAGAGCTGTACCACTGATTGAATTGCCACTTCCTGAGTCCTGACATCCCTCTCTCTCTCATTTCTTCTGACGTTTGAGGCAGGGCATCTTGAAGAAGATTCCAGCAAACTTTAGATCTGCCTTCAGCCTGGGCATCTCTGATGCTCCTCCAGGCTGCCAGTGGCAAGAAGGGGCCAGTGGTTGATAAAAAGAGAGAGGAGAGAAATCAAATCCTATGGGAAGTGTGACACCTGTCTCAAGCATGGGACCATGACAGATCTGAACAGGCCAGCTATACTGGCTGATAGAAAGGGAGAGAAGAGAAATCAAATCCTGTGGGAAACATGGCACCTGTCTCAAGCATGGGGCATGACAAATTTGAACAGGCTGGGTATACTGGCTGTGCTGTCCAGGCCTTGGGAAGGTGACTGCAAGTTCACAACAAGGTCACAGCTGCAGATGTGAAAGGGCAACATCCTGCTGTCAGGTGACTGCTGAAAAGTGAGCCCCTGGGACCAGTAGGGGATGTGTCGACTTACGCCCCAGATCCGAGCATCCAGCCAAGTCATGTTACCTTGCCCACCAACTGCTACTTACCAGGAGCTAATCTTGCCAAATCTCAATTACACAGCTCTTGGCGTGTAATTCCTGCAAGCTCAGTTCCCAGGCTTTGGCCACAAGGGGCAACACAGGCCAGGCACAGCCACAGGGAAAGCTTCTGACCACAGGGCAGCTGTACAGGGGGCGCTGGCACCTCACACAGTGCACAGGGACCCTGCAGGGTAGGTCACATGAGGTCAGGCTGGTTAGCACCCAGGTGGGCCGCGACAGGAGCACGGCAGTTGTGTAGACAGTGTTTTCTGGTGCTTGGGGCACTACACACCTCCGAGTGGGGGCCCCAATATGCCACTGCCTCATTCCCGCGGGGCCAGCTCAGGATTTGACTTACTGGCATGGGGGATGCTCATGCCCCCTTGGTCTGCTCTTCCCCTGCCTCTCCCAAACGTCACTGAGCACCAGCTGAGAGATCGAGGATGGCGGGGTCACACTGGGATCTGTGGCACACGCCCACCCTCAACACCCCTCACCTACCAGGCTTGCTCTGCAGGGGAGGCCCCAGTAAGAAGCAGGGAGTTTGTCTCCCCTCAGCCTGCTCTTCCTATGCACCCAGCTGCGCCTTGGCTCCCCCCATCCCCGCTGACTGGGGGCAGAGGCTGCCTGCCCAGACGTGAACAATACGGCAAGTGCCCTTGGTGTGACTGGGCGGTCTTCACACAACCTCAAGGCCCCTGGACCCGATCAGGCCATGTCCCTGAGTATCCCCAGACTGTCCTGCCCTGTCGCTGCTCAGAGAGGCCCTGCTGGGAAGTGCCCCTGAGGACAGACACAGAGAAACAGTGAGCCGGACCCCCCAGGCTGGGGCAGGGTGCTGCCTGGGAAAATGGGCTCGCAGAAAGGCTGCTGCCTGAGCCGGGGGCCAGGCATCACCACGCTGTCATCTCAAGCCTCACTGGCCACACGGGCAGCCCCACCACACGTGTTACCTCTCACCTCTCACAGCTTCCCTGCAGAGAAGAACTCAAACAGTGGAGCCCATTTTACAGATGAGGAAACTGAGGCACAGAGGAACTCAAACCCAGGGCTTGGACTCAAGCCCTCACTCCCAATGCCACCTCCTCTCTGTGCTTGCCCCTCACTATTTTCCCTGGTATCTGAGGGCCTACTATGTGCTTGGAGTTGAGGGAGACACTTCCTCCATGCAACACCTGGGCCTGCATAGGAACACCCCGTCCTGTAGGTGAGGAAACAGGCTCAGAGGGGTACAGGGACTCGCCAGTGTCCCACAGTGGGGCTAGGAGGACCCAGCTCAGCCCCTGGTGGCCCAGAGAGTCCAAACCCACAGTCTTCACTGGAAGCCTTTTGGGGTGACACTTCGAAGCAAGTACATTTCAAAACAAAAATCAGGAAAAGTGTGCCACCTAACCCATTGGGGCGGCACCAGGGAAAGGTGTCGGGCTTTGCCTCATATCCTAGGAGCCTGGCAGGCCTCTCGCCGATCCCCCATGCACCCCCTTCCACCCCCAACTCTGACCCTGAACTTGACCTGGCCTGAGCCTGGGGCCTTCCCAGAAGGCACACAGACCTTTGCACATGCAGCCCTGGCCAGTTATGCCCTTTCTTCCTGGTCACAGGCAAACTCCTGGTTACCCTTTAGGGCGTCATCAACCATCACATCCACCAAGAAGCCTCCTCTGATTTCTGGGGGCAACACCTATTGACCCCCCCCACCCGCCACCATGATGCGTGGGCTTGCCTCAGTTCAGTCTGAGCCCTGGAACTGCCCCTAATGAGCATGGGCTTCTCCCAGCCAGAACCTTGTCTGGGTCATCTGAGACCCCAGTACTGTCCAGCAAATCTCCTAGAGAAAGGACACTTGGTGAGTTCGATGCAATGAGTGAATATACGAAAATTAAGTCATGCCACACCAATCTCACTCGGACAAAGGGCTTTAACAAGTCTTATGCAGTAGGCAACTTCATCCAAAGTAAATTCTCACCTAGAAGCATGATGTATGAGAAGTAGAATACAAAACTGAGGCTGTTGGGTGACGCCTGGGCTCAAAAGAGTAGGGCGCCGGCCCCATATGCTGGAGTGGTGGGTTCAAGCCTGACCCCGGCCAAAAACTGCAAAAAAAAAATAGAGGCTGCCTGCCCTGGGGGGTGAAGACAAAAGGGGAGCAGGGATTTGGCCTGGCTTCCCCAAATCCTTCTCTGCTCAGAAGCCCCCAAAGAGCTCAGGGGAGCACAGCCAGACAGCTGCTAGTGCGGGCATGTGAGACTGGCTCTCGGCGCCCCACACTGCTGCACGCCGCCCTCTCAGGCTCAGCAGCGTTCAGCGCCTCCTTGGTACCTGCGGAAGCAACACCAAGCCCCGCAGATGCTTTCCCAGGCTCTGTGCTGTCAATGTGATCATCTATCTTCTCTCTTCTTGGAATGATCTTCCATCCCTCAAATTTTCCTCCCAAGTGCTCTGTTACTCATTACTCTGAGTTACTCTGTCACTCTGTGCCCCTCAGGAGAGTGAATGCCAAACCAACGGGCAGTTTTGTTTGGGGGTAACATTTCCCCAAGACACTCCCAGAAGCTGCAGGCCAGAAGCCCCTGCCCTTTAGCGTCCTCCCAGGCCAGTCATGCCGAGGTTCCTGACCTGCAGCCCTGCTGGCATCTCCAGAGGCGCAAAGAAAAACCTGAGGACTTTCTAGTTTCCCTTCCTGGCCTCTCCCCCAAAACCTAAGAAGCTAACAAGCCCAGGCAGAAACACGAAAGACGCAATCTCTGGTACGAAGTCAGGACCTCTGGCCTCAGATCACATCTGTCAGCTCTCGGGGCTCACTGGGACATACAGCTCCCCGCCTGAAAGGCACTTGGGTCCAGGAGGCTGTCATCCCTCCTCACCCGTGACCAGGGCCTCTGCCTCCAGGCCTGGCTATGTACCCTTTTGCAAATAATGTCACCCCATATTGATCTATGTAGAGATGACAGTCAGGAATTCGGGCTGAGCCTAAGGGGTGCAAGATGCCCTTCAGGAAAGACTAAAGTGCATCAGGGAACCTGCCTGACAAACTGCTATGTGTTATCCACTCCATCAATCAGTCAACACACATTCTGAATACCTGCTCTGTGCTGGTCCTGAGAAGTCTGGGTGCCAGGGAGCAGGGATGGGCAGGAGGTGCCACCTGCACAAGGCTTACACTCTCAGCAGTGCCACGCCCACATCGACCTCCTCTATTCACCCCTCATAGCAACCCTGCTTCTGGGGGTGAAAGGGCAGAGACACAACATGCTCCAGGTCAGCAGCTACCAAAGGCCAGGGTGGCACGCAGACCAGGTCTGCCAGTCCCCGAGCCTACGCACCTTAGGCATGCCAACTGATGCAAGAGGGTGCCCCCCACCCTGCTAGGTGACAAGCAGGAAAGAGGACTGGGCCTGAGGAGCTCAGCCTCACGGCCACTAAACAGCAGGGCTCTCTGCTCTCAGCAAAGCCAGGCTCGGATCCCTTCTCTTCATACACACAGAAGCCTCCTTCCTGCTTCACCAGCCTGATCCCAGATGGACACAGAGCTGGTCACAGAAGCCAAATTCCTGGGGGAAAATGCTTCCAAGTACCCCCTCACACTTACAGGCAAGAAACAGAGTATGGAAAAAAATGTACCCAATGGCAGATTTGCAGCTTACCCTGAATGTGAAACAGAGCCCAGCTCCTTGGAGCATTTATGATTTCCCTGAGCAGAAAGGCAGGGCCTCCTTTGCATAATTTCATTCATTCATTCTCTCCCCAAACATGAGTGAGCTCCGGTTATGGGCTGAATTGTGTCCCCCTGAAATTCCCATGCGGAAGCTCTTACACCCAGTGTGACTATATTTGAAGATAGGACTCTTAAAAAGGTAGTTAAGGTTACAGGCGGTCACGGGGGTGGGCCCTGATCCAGTGTGACTGGTGCCCTTATGAGAAAAGGAGATCAGGACATAGACACAACCTGCCCTACTGACACCTTGATCTTGGACTTTCAGCTCCTAAATTGTGAAAAAAAGAAAAGAGAATTTCCATTTTCTAACTCCCCTAGTTCGTGGCATTTTGGTGTGGAAGCTGAGCAAACTGATACAGCGGCTGACGCTAACACGTCCAAACGCTTACGGCATGTCAGGCCCTCTGATCATCTACACATGCAGCTCACGTCATCCTCTGGCATTACCATGAGGTAGGTCCTGTTATTAATCCATTTTACAGAAAGGGAAACTGAGATACAGAACAAGTTAGCCAGTTGCTAGGATTGGGGGTAAAGAGAGGGCCATGACGGGCGGCGCCTGTGGCTCAGTGAGTAGGGCGCCAGCCCCATATGCCGAGGGTGGCGGGTTCAAACCCAGCCCCGGCCAAACTGCAACCAAAAAAGATAGCCGGGCGTTGTGGCGGGTGCCTGTAGTCCCAGCTGCAGCTGCTCGGGAGGCTGAGGCAAGAGAATCGCGTAAGCCCAAGAGTTAAGAGGTTGCTGTGAGCCGTGTGACGCCACGGCACTCTACCTGAGGGCGGTACAGTGAGACTCGGTCTCTACAAAAAAAAAAAAAAAAAAAAGAGAGGGCCATGACATGTCCCTGTCCTCGAGGGGACGTGGTCATCTGTTTTGGAGGTAGGCAAGTGAACTAGCAGAAGGCTGGAGTGGGGAGTGACACTTGGGCTGAACCTTGAAAATCATTATAGACTTTTGCAGACAGAGATCAGGGGGATCAGAAGAACTTTCCAGGTGGAAGGCAGAGTTGGAGCCAGGCCCAGTGGTGCAGTGTGTAGCATGTCGAGGAGAAGACCCAAGGGCTACTAGAAGGCAGGGCTTGTATAGCCAGAGCAGCCCGGCACAGAGCAGGAGGGTTCCAGGGTCCCACTGGGAAGGGCCTCCAGTGCTCGGCCAAGCATGAACTCAGGTGAGCACTTCAAGGCAATCTCTCTTGTCCTGGGAAGACAGTGCTGTCACGTCCCTGTGTCCCCAGGGAGTGTGGGTGAGGTCTCAGCTGGGTCAAAGCTCTGCAGGTGCAGAAAAGGGGGGTGTATAAGCATCAGGAGCAAGAAAGAATAGGGCCTGCGAGGGCAGTGGTGGGTCTCAGGGCCCCCATCTGGTATGTGGCAGGGCTTCCCAGCAGCCAGTCCCAGTTGCTGCTTCTGCTGAAGAACTATATTCATTCATTCATCACTAAGGCACTCGTTAATTCACTCACACATTTATTCACCAGCTCACTCATTCATTAACTCACTTATTTATTCAACATTTACTCATTCACTCCCTTGCTCTCCCTTGAACTCACTCATTCATTTGGTGGTGGTTGGCCCCCTCCAGGCGCTGGACCTCAACACAGGAGAGGTGGGGCAGCTGGACACGGATAAGAAAGACAGGTACAGAAACATCACTCCACAAAGGACCACAGCTGTGGCGAGTCCTGCACAGCATGTGGGGGTGGGGAGGCCTTGCTGTGCAGGTCACAGTCACCCGGACAGCTTCTGAGCAAGCATGAGAAGGGGAGACCTCACCGGCAGATGCTGCATCATGGCTAACAACTGCTGGGGGTGTGGTCTCAGGGCCCAGGAAAGGGCTGGAGATCAGGGCCTGCGGCTGTTCCCTCCAACCCAATAAGCCAGAAGATTTCCCTGGTTTCAAGGGTCACACCCAGCATGACCCCCAGGAGCCCAGGGCCATCCATCAGGCAGACCTCAGAGGCAGGTGCCCTTAAAGACCCTCCTGTTTGTTCTCCCAGGCACAGGTGGGGAAACTGAGGCTCCAGATGGAGGCAACATGCAGAGGCCACACAAGGTCTGTGGAGCCCAGATCCAGGAGGCACTGCCCACATCCATCCTCGGCCACTTTGCTAGAGACCCTGACCAGGGACAGGAGGACACAGCTGCCCTGCCCCTGCCAGGGTCCCAGCTCCTTGGGTAGCTTGAGGGTAAAGAGGAAAGACAACTTATTTAATTTCAAGGACCAAACATTTCCAGATGCTCCCCCAACCCTCCTCTCCCGCCTGGCACCGGACGCCTTTCTCACAGACTTCCCAGGGAAGTGGATGTGGAGGAACACTTGCCTGCTGGAGCTTCCGGGTGGGGGAAGACCATTGGATTCCTGGAAAAGTTTGTAATTTTCTTGGCCAGATAGGCTGGAGGCAATATACCATCTATCTTCTAATAAGCCTGCCCCCGGGGCCAGCAGGCAGGGGACACAGGGGAAGGCCCAGCATGGAGCCTGGCCCCACATGACTGGGAAAGGCTCAGGGAAGAGATCTGTGAGTCAATGACTCCACAGACAAAGAAATGACAGCCCCCAGCTTATACTGAGCACCAGCTGCACCCAAGCTCTAGCCAGACAGGTCACCTGTGTGAGCAATATGGGTCACAGTCATCCCATGAAAAGGGACTTTTCACCTCCTGTCTTCCAGGCCAGGGGACAGAAGTACAACACTCATGAGTAGATAGTAAAGCAAGGCTTTGTGCCTCCGTCCCCTGGTTGGTCTGTGCCGTGTACCCTGGGCTATTGGGAGGGTACTGGGAGGGAGGGGGAGAGAAGAGGGCCAGGTAAAACTCTTCCTCTGAATCTGTGACCATAAAGTCTAATCCTCTCCGTCCGGCTGGCACAGGGCTCTGAAGCACAACTTGGCCACACCTAAGGACTCAGGAGAGTCCATTCTCTGACCAGCAGTCCACTTCCAGAGCACCAGACCCGAGCCAGCATCACCCACTCACTCACACGCACCAGGGCCTTCCCTGTGGGGCTGAGCAGCCCAGTGAAACAGTGGGGGACAAAACACAACTGTGACTCAGAAGGGAGACAGAACAA
Organism: Nycticebus coucang; assembly: GCF_027406575.1. Lineage (NCBI taxonomy): Eukaryota > Metazoa > Chordata > Mammalia > Primates > Lorisidae > Nycticebus > Nycticebus coucang. The sequence goes on from NC_069796.1 coordinate 86,587,152, forward strand.
CTGTGGGTTATTCACAGAGTGACACCCCCCTCTTAGCAGGGATCCCTCCTATAAACACAGCATGAGCCTCAGACAGATCCACAGCGTGGAGCCACGCAGGATGCCATGACATCCACTGCTTATGGACACAGGCAGATGTAGCAAAACCAAAAAAACATGGATGGGAATTGGGCCTGTCAGCCGGCACGCAGGTCATGTCTGGGAGGGAGGACGAGGAGGAAATGCCTCTGCTGTGTCTGCAGTGTTCCACTGCTTTGGAGAATCTGAAACACATACACAAACGTTAACATCTGTCTAACATGCACGGATGTACAGGGGTCCATTACATCGTTTCCCGTGGGGTAATTATTTCTCGATTGCAGTTGTCAAATGCTAGGCTCTGTCTCTGGCGGGTAGTTACATCCTCCTGGCAGGACTCAAGAAAGTCGGGTTCCTGCCCTGAGCTGTCCCTGTGGCTGGCAAGTCTGGAAGATCCTGATGCTCTGATAGCCAAGTTGTGACGTGTGTGTTCCCAACGTGTGGGTGAATTTATTTGTAGAGTTTGCGTCTATCCCTCCATGCAAAATAGAACACTTTGCAGATTGGGATTACAAACCAAAGAGAAATAATGGTTATTTATTTAATCTGAGGTCTTAATTTAGTCTGTATCTTCCCTTAGCCTCAGTGGCCTCATCTATAAAATGGGAACAGTGCTATATTGAAAGTTTACCACTGATCTGAATGTTCTTACTCTTTAAACCCTCACCAGGAACTGCTGGATAAGGCAATTTCAAGATAAAGGAAAGCACCTAGGCACAAGGCAGCTTGCCCAGGCTCCAGATGCTCGGGGGGAGTGATCTGCTCCCAGGTCCCCTGGCCAGAGATGCCCTCTGCGTCTGGTGACCTCATCACAAGAATTATGAGGACACTTAACTGCCACCACAGACACAGCCTCTTCTGAGGTAGGACCAACTAAGAAAAGTATGTATCAGTAAAGTTAGATGGCTTCACTGAGTTCCTCCTTTCTGGAGAAAGCTGACCCTGGCAGTGTCACAGCTCAGCAGGGGGAGGAGGTGGGTCAGGCTACAGGGACAGCCTGGCTGCAATCAGCCACCACGACCTAGGTCATGCCTCAGTTTCCACAATGGGAAATGGTGCCCACCCGACACTGGCCCTGAATGCCATATCCTTGGTTAGCCCCACAAGAATGCCTTTGTGATTGCCACAATGGTCCCTGGTAACGTGGTGCTGGATGGTCAGCACTGACACTAGGGTGCACCCCTTCCGTTCCAGGCACAGGGGTGCAAAGGAAAAATGGCCCCATGCTCATGGGTGCCTCCCTTAGCCCTGGACTGCTAAATCGGGGGAGAAGCGGGGTTCAATTTCTCCCCAGGGCTCAGGGAAGGCAGCTGCAGGACTGACCCTGAGCAGGGTCCCCAGCATTTCTGACTGAATCAGAATAATTCTGAGCGTACCCTAAATATTCACAAATATATGGCAACAGTGACTTTATGGGCAGAACTGTGTCCCCCAATTCATACTGACAACCTAACCCCCACAATCCTCCCTTGGGAATAGGGCTGCTGCAGCTGTCCTTACTTAAGATAAGGTTAGACTGGCATCGAGTGGGTGCTGATCCTATGTGACTGGGGTCCTTATCAGAAGGGGAAATCTGGGTACTGTTGCCCCCACGGAGAAGGCCCCGTGGCAAAGCCAACTAAAGTGCCCTGTCCACAAGACAAGGCTCGCCAAGGATGGCCAGGAGAGAGGCTGGGACAGGCTTCTGCCCGGCTTCAAATGGAACCACCCAGCCCACACCTGGGTCTCAACCCTCGAGCCCTCGAATCGAGAGGCGATGATCTCTGAAGTAGTAATGAAAATAATTTTACGGTTGATCACCACAACATGAGGAACTGTGTTAAAGGGTCGTGCGCAGCATTAGGAAAGTTGAGAGCCACTGCTCCAACTCCAAACAAGTGTGGAGTCCACAACTGCCACCTGGCCGCCCCACTTGCTGTCACCTCTCGCCTGGATCACCACACTCATTGCCTCGAGCCCCTCCCACTGACCTCCCGCCTCCAGCCTTGTGCCACATGGATCATTTGGAAGGCACTATCTAATCCAGTCCATCCTCTGCTCAAAGCCCTGGGGCTCCCCACTGCCCTCAGAGGGATGGCCATACTCTCCTGCACACAGTCCCTCTGACCTTGGCTACTGCCCCTGCTCTGCTTCACTCTGCCCGAGTCTCCTGGCCTCACCTGCCACAAGACCTTTGCACAGGCTGGTCTTGCTGCTTGGTCTTGTCACGCAAAGACACTCACCTGCTTTTCCCAGAAGGTCTCTAAGTTTTCACCTAAATATTGTTGAATCCCTGAGGCCTTCCCTGATCACGCACACTCCCGACCCCCACAACTCTGTTACAACTTAAATATTTTCTCTCTAACTCACTTACTACTTTCTTCCATATTATAACACTTAATATATTGCCTGTTTAATTTCTTCTTCCTCCCCTAGAATGTAAGTTCCAGCAGCTCAGGGCTTCTGTTTTGTTAACTCATATATCCCAGCCCCTGGATCAGCCTTCAGCACATAGTAGGCGCTACATAAATAACTGCTGAATACTCGCATGAAAATTAGGCAAAATAGACAAGGTACAAGCTATTTGCTTTTAGGATCTGTCTATCTTCCCTCTTCCCCTTTAAAAAATTTTTTGGGACAGGGTCTCACTCTGTTGCCCAGGCGAGAGTGCGGTGATGTCAGCCTCGCTCACAGCAACCTCAACTCCTGGGTTCAAGCTGTCCTCCTTCCTCACCCTCCCAGAGGGCTAGGATTATAGGCATGAGCCACTGCACCGGGTCTATTTTCCTTCTTCTAACAGCATAAAAGAGACTCTGCCCATTTCAAAAGCCTTCTCCCCTCACCCACGAGGAGGAGACAACCTGCTTTCCCTGTGGGTGCGGCTCTCCCAGGTTGCTCAATGTGCTTCTGAGGGTGGGTAGGTGGGTGAGAGGGGCCTGAGTGTTGATTGTCCAGCAGCTGCAGCCTGGCCCAGCTGCAGGAGAGGACTCTGTGGGAGCGTTCAGGTGTGCCTGGAGGAATTCCAGACTCTGGAGGGAGGGAGCCCAGGTCACCCCCAGGATTGTCAGCATCCTATGCTTGTCCCTGCAATGCCAAGATGTTGAGACCCCAGGAGAGGAGGTCTCTGGATCTGGAGGTATGGCCTCCAGGTCCGCAAGTCCTGAGTCTCAGCACCTGAGCTTTGTGTCTTCTGCGGGATTCAGGAATTATCCCCACACACCCCAGGCCTTTGCACCTTCCTGGTCTAAGAGCTCAGATCTGGAACCACTGTGGCTGGAAGTTTGGGGGCCTCTAAGGTTTGTAAGTTGTAGGAACTAAGGAACTGGGGTTCTACCTCCCAAAGCTGCCTGCCTCTCAGGTGTGTGTGGCCCTAGGGAGCTGAGGCTCCAATCCCACAGGACTGGCCACATGCTAACAGGCATTACAGCCAGTGGGCAGCACCTGGAGAGTCCCCAGTGCTGCACAGACACCCAAGAGCCTGGCTGTGGCCCTGGACACTCCCTCCTGCAGGGGGACCTCCCCACCTCCACACTTCTCAGGGCCAAGGCTGGATCTGAAAAACAGATCTAGCCCCTGCTAAGCCCTACCTCCACTGCCAAAAGTTATGTTGAAGTCCCAGCCCTGGCACCTATCATGTGACCCTATTTGGAGACAGGATGTTTGGAGACATAATTAGTTTAAATGAGGTCAGACCTAATTAGGGTGAGCCCTCAATCCAATGACTGGCATCCTGATAAGAAGGAAATTTGGACACAGGGTCACAAAGACACACAAAGAAAAAAACTACATAGCAAAAAGGCAGAAATTACAGAGATGTCTCTGCAAGCTCAGGCACAGCGGGGGTTGCCAGAAACCACCCCGCAACCTGGGAGGGGGCAAGGAGGAAGCTCGGCCCTGCTGACATCTTCATTTCGGACCTCGGGCCTCCAGAACTATGAGAGAAGGATTTCTGTTGTTTCAAGTCACCCTATTTCACCAACCAGAGGAAACTCCCATGTCTTGTACCCATTGTTCACAGGATGGGTGCCAAGGGCACCTGCTGGGGGCGGTGTTGGGGCGTGGCTGACGGGACAGCCCCTTGCTCTGCTGTCACCATGAGGCGAGCAGGCCTATTGGAAAGAACCAGGTCTCTGCGGCTGGGCAGTCTCAGGTAGGGGTGTCAGGGTCAGCTGGGCAGGAGGTGCTGAGAGGCCCCAAGGAAGAGTGAGGTGACCCGTCCTCCTCACCACAGTGCTCATGTGTGACACAGGCCTTCCCAGGAGACACCACCTTCCCTCTTCCCCAGGAGCAACAGGTTTCTGTTTGACAGGAGGGGACCCAATGAACTGACCTGTCCACAGGGGTCTGGGCTCGGCCCACTCCCAGGCCCATCTCTTCTCTGGGGTTTGTCGGTGAGATCTATACCCCCATCCAACTGGGGGTCTGCGACTGGGGACTCCCTGGACCAGTCTCTCACTACAGTGAGGCTCTGCTGCCCCTGCCCAGCTGTCCTGTGCACCACGCCCCTGAGCTCAGGTACAGCCCCTACAGCCCACTCAGTGCCCACTACCCTCACCTGACCTCACTGGCCCCACCCCTCCCAGGCTCTCTGTGGGCAGGGGCTCTCCCGGGAGAACCCCTGACCCTGGGCTCACCTGGCTCTTTCCAGCCCTCACGAAGGCCATGTTTGATGCATCCCACGTTGGCCTTCCCTTGGGGCTAAGAGGGTCCTCCAGCCTCACCTACTGTCTCCTCGCTGCTGTGCAGATGGCCACACGCACCCAGCTCTGCACTTTGTCACTGCTGTGCCCCCTACTCTGTCCTGGCACTGAGCACCCCCTTCCCAGAGATCGTCCCCTCTCCCCCACTGCCTCTCAGACCACAGATCTGTGACCACCTGGCAGCCGGCGGTTGCTCCGTGTTTAGACGTTCACCCAAACACCCTCACTTCATCTGCCTTCTTCTCTGCCAGAGTAGGGAGGGGAGAAGCTCCTGACTGGGGCCTGGCAAACACCTGCAGAGTGAGGGGCCCACAGCACAGGCAGTGTAGGTGGGTCCCAGGCAGGGGACAGGAGTGGCACCCAGAAGACAGGAAGGCAGGGGAGGAGAGAGCATGGGGGTGGGCAGAGAGGGAGGTGGGGCTGGTCAGAGGCCAGGCGGACGGTGGAAGGACAGACAAGGTGGTGCCGTCCGCGGTCCCAAACTCCGGCAGTAGGCAGGGGCGGGAAGCAGGCAGCTTTAGTGCCCTAGCCCTGCCAACCAGTGCAGTAGGAACATAGCAAGGGCACTGGACACACAGGGAGACCCCTTCTCTCCTGCCCGGCAGGGCCCCAGGACCCACAGTGACACGGGGGCGAGAACAGGAGCAACTCCCTGGAGTAGGAGGGGAGGAATCTCTCCCCCTTGCTCGGCCCCACAGCCTCCCTTGAAGATGCTCCCCCTTGGAGCAAGCCACAAGCAAGCTCTGGCCCCCAGAGAACACTGTTTTGGGGGAGAAGGCATCCCCTCTTCCACCCTTGTTCCAGGCTCCAGGTCCAGCTTGGAGGTCCCCCAACAAAGTGGCCTCCTCCTACCCTCTAAGCCCCACGGTGGTCAGACTTGTCTTTACTCAGGGAGAAGGTAAACAACTCTCAGGGAACCTTTAGAAACAAATGGAATTTAAATATATATATATATATATATATATATATATATACAGCAACTGCTACCGTTTGTTAAATTGTAGATTTTCTGCATTTCTGGAAGGGTTGAACGTTGAAATCAGAGCCGTGAGAAGCCCCGGCAACACAGTGAGGTGGCGGTGGCTGCTGCTGCCACTCTGATAAGGTCCTGTGGGGTCTGCTCAACACGCCCCTCCCACACGCCCATAGTCCCTACCCCCCCAGGCACACCCCCACAGGCACGCCATCCTGGACACCACCAGGCGTCACCAAGAAGTTCACAGGGACTTGGTTTGAATTCTCCGCACTGGAAACTACCCAGTGCCAACCGCCGGGGCCTCACAGGATTTTGTGTGGCCGTGGGACAGCCTGCTGCCCAGGAGGTGAACTGACTGCGCACAGCCCCAGGGAACCACAGGGCATCCTGCAGTGTCGAGGGAGAGAAGCAGGCATGGTGGGGCAGGGACATCTGCCACCACGCATTCAACTTCACCAAGGACAGACGAGATAAATCCACAGGGCGGGAACGCAGGGACAGGGCTGCTGTCACTGACGAGCAACCAGACGGAGCAGGGGGTCCACCGCATGGTGACGGGGATGTGACCTACCAAGTGCACGAAGTTCCCGGAACTCACTGAGCTGCACGGCTAAGATGTACGCATTCTGCCATATGTACATGTTATCTCACAGAATAAAGAGCAATAAGCATGGTATGGATTAGCACTTGTTTGTAGTTTAGGTTTCGGCTACGAGTAAAGGGTGATGGGGGCAGGCTTCTCCCCGTTGGGGAGACTTGCAGTATTACAAGGGAGAAAGCTGGAAGCGAACGTGTGAACTCAGGGTCTTGAGCACATGGATGGATGATATCTTATGCACATGTATGTGCACACACGTACATGTGCACACACGTTTGGTCTAGGACTATGACGGGATGTGTCTATATTTCTCTACACACACACCTTCCTTCCTCCTTCTTTTACTCCATATCAGCAAGAAAGAAGGTTTTCACTGCCTGGAAATAATCAAACGCAGCAGCACTGAGCACACGGGGTGTCCAGACCTCAGTGTCTGAATAACCACTTTCCTTGAAGAACTGCCTGTTTCCAGGGCGGTTCGAGGAAAGCACAAGATGATCCCGGAACAATGGTCGTACCAGAAAGTCCAGAAGAGCTCAGAGAATGACAGGGACGTGACGTAAAGACATGGCACAATCCGAGGGGGCTCCCAGAGGTCACAGCCATACACTGTAAGTATCAAACACAATTAATGGTAACCGTGGATCGTAACCCATTACGTACTATTTTAAACATGTTAAATACTAAAGTAAAAAAAGAACAAAATAAAAATGTGAGTCTTTCTTTAAGAAATAGAAAGAGACTATGAGAGCGATGACCCAATTATAGCCTAAGAATATGGGGACAGGGGAAAAGGGAGAGGGAGCCTGGGTGGAGGGAAGGTAGTTGGTGGGACCACACCCACGGTGCATCTTACAAGGGTACATGCGAAACTTACTAAATGTAGAATATAAATGTCTTAACACAGTGACTAAGAAAATGCCAGGGAGGCTATGCTAGCCAGTGTGAAGAAAATATTTCAAATGGTCTATAAAACCAGCGCATGGTACCCCATGATTGTATTCATGTACACAGCCATGATTTAATAAAAAAAATAATAAAAATAAACACCAGCTCTTGTGGGAATAAATGCTAAAAAAAAAGAAATAGAAAGAGAGGGGGGAAAATAAAAGGAAAGAGAGGAAGAGGAGAGGGAAGGAGGGAAAGATAAAATTCTCTTTTTACAGAAGAATAAGAACGAATCAGTCTAGAAGGAAGATGAGGTCAGTGAGTGGACGCTCAGACACGTGGGTGAGCGTTCGCTGAGGAATAGGGTACTTGCACATCTCAAAATATCTTTCTAAATATTACTCACTAATTATTATGGGAAAACAGTAACTTTAGAGAGGAGGAAATTGGCAGAGCTTATCCAAGTGACCCAGCAGCACCAGCACTGGGTACGCCAACTTTGAGCACCTCCCGATACAATGCACGGAGGACACAGCTCCTTCTCCCGCCAAGAGCGCGTGATTCAGATGTGGCCACGAGGCGGCACCAGATGGGGGTGTTCTGTGAAATAACTGGCCTGCCCTCCAGTGCTGTGGAAGCCAGTGGGAGGCTCCTAGGGGTTCTGGGTGGAAGGTGACTGAGGGTACCCCACAAGCTGGTTCACTGTATGCATGGATTGCAGCTGGGCCTGGGGAACCAAGGCCTACATTGGGCAGTTCTGGGCTACTATAGAGTCTGAACACATGCTTAACGTTCGATGATGACACTGTAAGCATATCACAAGTTTTGATTTTCATAACTGCACTTTACTTAAGTCCCTAGGAAATTTGCCCTGAAGTAACTGGAGTAAAGGGATATAATATCTCTATCTCCTCTCAACAAGTCATAAAACATCATGCGCAGATGTACGTGTTCATGGACAGACAACACGTGAAAGGGGAGGAGGCAGGTGGAACAGTAAGGCAAAGGGGAAACACCTCTGGGTAAAGGGACACAGGTGTCCCCTGTGGTATTTTTGCAACTGTCCTCTGAATATCACAGTAAATCATAACCCCTCTATCGTATAATAAGACAGATAGTTGGTTTTATCCCCTTGGAATTTGCTGAGTAACAGGAGCATCTCTTGCTATGTATAACAAGGTCCTCTGACCATACCTGAGTTTCTGCTGATTGGGAGCTCCATCAAGCCATCAGAGGATTAGCGCTTTCAGCCCCTCGCACACACCTCTGGGAAGCTAGCCCTGCCAAAGATTGAGCTTCTCTAAAACTCTTAGACAAGGAGGTAAGAAGAGCTTCTGGGTTGGTGAGCACGGGAGGTGCCAGGAGGCTGGCATGCCCAGAGAGGGGATGGGAGCTTTGCGCCCCATCCACTAGACCTCGCCCACGCACCTGTTCTGTCGGCTCTTCCGGAGTGATAGTTTCCATAATTGGTAAATCTGAATTAAAGACCTTCCTGAGTTCTGTGAACCATTCTAGCAAATTACCAAACCTGAAGAGGGGGCTGTGGGACCCCCAATGGATAGTCACTCTGTCAGCAGTGCAGGTGGAAACCTGGGCCTTGTGCTTGGCGTCTGGAAGGGAGCAGTCCTGTGGGAACAAGCTCTTGATGTAGAGGGTCTGTGCTAATGTTGGGTAGTTAGTGTTAGAATTGAATTGAATCGTAGGACGCACCACACAGGTGGTGCCTCCTGAGAATGGCTGTTGGCATTGGAACATGCTCCATCAGATATGGAGCTATGGAGCAATCAAAATTCCTCCGACACTGCTGAGGGAGCGTGACTGGTACGGCCACTTCAGAACATGGGCTGCCTCTACCCCACGGGCCCACGCTACAAACCAGCAAAGACGGAAAGACGTATGTGTCCTAAGACATACCCACAAATGGTCAGAGCAGTGTCATCCATATCAGCCCAAACTGAAACGGCTCAAATGCCCATCACAGGTAGAATAGATACATGAACCCACCATGGTGTGAGGGCACCCCAGGAATTCACCCACTGAAATGCTACCCAGAAATAGAAACGTCTGCTCTACACCTCTCCACAGCCACAGCAATGGACCTTATAAAAATAATGTTGAGCCAAAGAAGCATTTAACTAGTGGGGGTTTATTCTAGGCCCAACGGGTAAAAGGATGAGAATGTTCTGGGCTCTGGGAGGTACGGCTTCCATGCAAGGAGCTGGAGGACAGGACCAGCAGGAGGTCTGCAGGCCTGTGCTAAAGGGCAGCATCGGGGTGTTTGCTTGTAGGATGGAAGTGGTCCCATAAACAACAGGTGATGGACTGGATGTGTGGCAGAACACACAAGCAGCCCGCGAGATGAGTTAGCATGGACCCGCCTGAGCCAAATCCAGATAAGGGTACCGTGTCTGCAGCCCTTTTACATGAACTCAATGAGCCAGCCTGCTGTCATCTACCTCTTCCCTGAGACTGTCCCCTCCTCTGAAACCATAACCATAGTCCCTGGAAGTCATTTAAAGATCTTGATACATCCTATTTTCCAAATTCCCATCCCCAGCACCTCAGTAGGAAGGTAGTAGGAAGTGCCCAGTCTACATTCCCCAGACGAGGCTGTCGCAAGCTCAGGCCGGGCTGCCTGGGTTGCCTCGCTGGGAGCATGTTCCTCCTGGCACCAGAGCCCAGGAGGCTGAGCTAAGAATGCCCACATGTGGGGCTCACACTCAGGAAGGGACACAGGGGCCCAAGGGGATCCCTCGCCATAGGGGTCTGTGACCTGCCCACTCCGCGAGAGGGTTCAGTGGGGCAGCGAGCCACATGGCAAGTAGACCAAAGGCGGGCCCACTCCAGAATTCTCCATCCACTGCACAGAACGCCTGTGTCTACTCACCCAGCACGGACACTGTTGCCTAAGAACTATTTTAAAAACTAAGAAAGAATTAATGAAAAGATAACAAATGACACTGGAATCAAACAAACCCCTATTTCGTGTGTGCTTTCAACAAACACTCAGTGCATCTCTACTGTGGATCAGCCCACAGCCTTCAACAGGAGTTTCCAGAATGAAGAAACTGGGCTTAGGAGCTCAGGCCAGAGCTGGGATCAGAATCCAGGTTGGGCATATGACCTTGAGACCAAATTAGATAATAGTAGCTTCTGGAGCTGGTTCAGTCTTCCAGCAAATAAAGGATAGGATGCCTTTCTGTACTACCAAGAATGGGGGCAGAAATTCCTCCAGGGTCTCAAATTCTCCAGGAGGGGACCCAGGCCACGCAAACGAGTGCAAGTGCAGAGGCAGAGGCCAGGGAGGCTGCATAGGGAAGCCCCAGGGCAGGTGGGGTGAGTCAGGCTGAAGGAGTGGCCAGGAGGTGGGGTGACCTTTTTATCGCCTCCCCTGGGACCAGCCAAGAGAGCTGGATTTATAGCAGCAGCCCAGGCCTCCAGGGGCACCAGAGCAGCCAGTGAGTCACCAGGCAGCATGCTGCCTGCCCTGCTTCTCCTGTCGAGCCTCTTGGGGGCTATCGTGGCCATCCCTTCCCTGGGACCTGTGGTATGTGTAAAGGATCCTGTGTGGCCGTGTCTGGATGTGCGGGCAGCAGCAAAATGTGGGGCTATGAAGCAATGCCAAAGGACTGTCTGGAACGCTCCACCCGCCAAGTCCATGCAGTGCCTCATATGCCAGGACATGGCAGCTTCGGTTATGGATACGATGAACCACAACGCCAAGGCGTCTGACAACATGGCTTTGCTGACGCACAGCTGTGAATGGCTTCCCAACAAGGTGGCCTCTGCCGGGTGCAAACAGATGGTGAACACCCACCTCTCAGCCATCTTGAGCATGCTTCACGAAGGCAGCACCCCGGCAACGGTCTGCACAGCGCTTAAAATCTGTGAGCCATTGCAGAGACACTTGGCCGGCCCAGGGCCACTCTCTAAAGAGGACTCCTCTGAGGCAGTGAGCCCAGGCGATGTCGATAGCTTCCCCGACCACCCTGCTCACCGGATGTCAGGGCCAGTCCTATGTCCAGACTGTGTCCCGCTAGTCTCCCGGCTCCAGGATGCTGTCTGGAACAATGCGACCTTGACAGAGACAAACATCAAGGACCACTGTGAGTCCTTGGTGCCCGCCTTGACCATCCTCTGCAAGAAATACATCTGGCAGCTGTCGGTCCCCGTTGATCAAGTGCTGATGCGTCTTCCATCAGAGGTGGTCTGCCACAGGCGGAGATTATGCGACAAGAGGAGACCCACCCACCTGGCTCCCGAGGCTGCTGCAGACGGGGTGCCTCTCCTGGAACTGGGGGTGCTGAGGGAGACGGATGAGATCCAGATGAGCATGGGCCTGACCTGTGATCTGTGCCTGAGTGTGGTCCGACAACTAGACAAGTGGCTCATAAGTAACCGTACCCAGGCCAAGGTCAGCAAAGCCCTGCGGCACGTGTGCTCAGTAATGCCTTCTTCTATTGCCCAGCGCTGCATCACTTTTGTGAACAAGTACAGCTCTGCCTTGATGGAGTTCGTGGCCAAACTCACACCAGAAAGGTTGTGCAGGACCATCCGTCTGTGCAGGAGCTTGAGGCTGACCCGAGAGGTCCACGAGACCTATGAGGCCAAGCAGTCTCCTGAGATGAACCTGACAGTGAACCGAGGCCACTTCTGCAACGGGTGCAAGAGGCTGTTCACCGTGTCCTCCCACAACCTAGACCACAAGAGCACCAAGAGGGATATCCTCCTGGCCTTCAAGGGTGGCTGCAGTGTCCTGCCACTGCCCTATATGATACAGTGCAACCACTTTGTCACCCAGTATGAGCCTGTCCTCATCGAGAGTCTCAAGGACGTGATGGATCCTGAAGCTCTGTGCAAGAAGGTGGGGGCCTGCCATGACCCAAAGCCCCTTCTGCTGGGTACCGACCAGTGTGTCACAGGCCCAAGCTTCTGGTGCACAAGCCAGGAGGCTGCTGAGCTGTGCAATGCTGTACAGCACTGCCAGAGCCACGTGTGGAAAACAACACCCCTCCAGGCTGGAGAGCAGGCATGACCGTGGCTGCCAGAGCCCCAGATCCTGCTGGCGCAAGCTGTGTCAAGCTCCTGCACATCACGGCACAGAGACCTCATGAGGTGGGTGCTGACCCCATCCCCATTTCACAGACTAGAAACTGAGGCTCCCAGGAGGGAGACTGGAAAGAAACTGAGCTGAAATGCAAAGCCAGATATTTCTGATCTCGAATAGCTCTGTCTCAACAACTTTGCCCTTATGAATGTCTTTAATGAACTGAAACAAGCCCACATACACAGCCCTCTCCCCAGCCCAAACTTCCCTCTTCTCCAAGGCTGCAATGCCGATGGTCCAAGGGGCCCCGACAGCAGCCTCAGGTGCTCCCTCCATCTCTATGAGCCAGGCTGGGGTCATGGCTGAGGTGAGCAGAGGTGGGAGGCCGAGGGAGGGTTGTAGAGGGGCCATCTCTGACCCTCTTGTCAACAGCTGCTTGGGGCAGGGGTGTCTCACCTACTGCCACCGTGGCTCACTTGGGCCAGAGCTTCTCAACCTTGAGGTCCTGGGGGTGGCCCCCAAAGGTGAGATGCCACTGTCTCTGGGCTTTGCTGGGGAGGAATCTGGGGCTTTGCCCACATTGTCCCAGAGGTGCTGGGTTTCAAAACAGTCCTCCCTGTGTCTCGGCCCACAGAAGGGATGTTCTCACTCCTTGCACCCCAGATTCTCAGCTGCCCTGATGACAGGTAGAAGGAAAGTCCTGGGGTGTGTTCAAACTCAGGAGGGTAAAAGTGCTGGGCAAGAGCCTCCAGGAATAGCCACAGGGGGTCTATAGTGGCCACTGGGGTTTGTGAAGCATCACGGGTAGTCCAGAGCTATGAGATGGCAAGCATGGCCCTTTATCTGTCAGAGCCCCACCTTTCTAATCTGTACAATGGGGATGACTACATATGCCTCATGAGGATGTTGAAATAATCTGAGGAAATGACCTAGAGATGCCTCCTCCCTGAGACTAGCATGCATCAGTTTGCTAGGCCCAAAAAACCCACGTTAGGAGGCCTGTGGGGTCCCTGGGTGAGTCTGGCTGTGCAAGTGTTGAATAAACCACAAGCATCTTCCAAATGGTATCTGCTGTGCCGTTACTTTCACAGAAGACCCTGGTCTCAAAGCTGTGACAACAGTCCCCACCTTGCTGGGTGCCCCTCCAACAGGAGCGTCTGGACAGGCCCCCACTGTGGTTTTCTCTCTCACACTGTGTTTCCTCCTTGACACACTGTGAGCCCCAGGGACAGCCACTGGGCCTGATACGTGCCCTGTCCCTGGGCCCAGCCCAGGTCCTGCACACAGTAGGTGCTCACGCATTTGTGAGACACACACGTACACACACACGGGTCCCTGTGGTTAAAGCCACCATTGCATGTAAGGCCTGGGTCAGTGAAGTCCATTTATTTATTTTATTTTATTTATTTATTTTTTTTTTTAGTGAAGTCCATTTAGATGAATTCTCCTCTCAAACAAGAGGATGGTCCAGGTCTGGCTGGCAGAGATGTGGGTGGGTGCTCTTTTCCAAAAGGCCACCCCTGAGCTCTTAGGTAAATGTCCTGAGCCCTGAGCTATCTCCCAGAAACACAGATGCACTTGGCCTGAGTCTCTGGGCTTCTCAGTGCTGGATGTGGCTGGCTGGGCAGGCCTGGCCCACTGGTCAGCCTCTGCGCGGTGAGAACGTGGGCAGGTGGTCGCGGCAGCCCACTTGGCCTAGATATGGCCACAGTAAGGCAGCCTCATATCCAGCTCCACAACACAGACGCCTTATTGGGCTTGGTGCCACCCACTATGAAATAGCCCAGGAGATCCTCAGCCTGCTTGCCCCTAGGTGTCCCTACCCAGCACACCACCCCCAGCTCCCAGATGGAACTACAAGCCTCCTCTGGCCTGGCTGTGAGTCAAGGGGGGACACTTGCTGACAGGTGTGTGTGATGTGACCTGAAACTTCCCCCAAGATGCCACTGGCCACTCAAGGTTGGTCTGAGTGAGGCTGGGAGGGGCGAGTGCCACATTTCCCAGGGGGCCTATTTCTGTAGCCCCTTTGACCCTGAGCCCACTCTCCCCCCACCCAGAGCTGCGACAGTGACAGTCAGGGCAGGGTGTGTACAAGCCCCCCCAGGCCTGGTGCCAGCTGCTCTCTCAGACCCACTGTCTGCACTCATCGCCCCCTGCTCCCCTGCTGGTTATCTGTGATGAACACACCCTGGTGCGCCTGGCAATGACCCATAGGCCCAGCTCCGTGCAAGAGGCCGACTGGGGACTTAAGTCCTGAGCACCTTGCACCCCCAGCAGAGGGGCCTGTCTCTTCTCTCTTGTTGGCCCCCCCCAGCAGAGCCACACAGGCCTGAAGCAGAGCCTTCTCACCTCCCGTCCCTCATGTCACCACTGGCCAAGCCCCATGTGTAGGCGCTCAGCGAATGCCTGTGAGAGGGCAAGCGCAGCCCAGAAGAAGGGCAGCCAGCCCCACTGGGCCGAAGAGTTTGAGCTGGAATCCAAGAGATACATCAAATATGGATCTCCAGAAGTCGTGAGCATGCCACCAGGGAGCACTCTGCCTTGGGGGGTGGGGGCTCTGGGGGCTTCCGCCTGGGTCCCCCACGTGGAGAGATACCTGTGCCTTCAGGCAGACAGGACAGTGCAAGGTGGAGGCCTGGGATGCTCCAGAAAATCAACAAATGGGGACCCTCATGCTTTTTCATCCAAATCTGGGTATGACAGGCCTTGGGGCAGGGAGGAGAAGGGTCTGGCTGTTTGGCTTTTGTCTGCTCGATGCTTTTCTTAGAAGTAATATATGGATACAAAATCTGAACCAGATGCAGATATACCCAATGGTACTCCCCTTTTTATTTTTTGGTAAAGAATTTATATAAGGCTCTCCTGGAAGATCTGGAAGAGCGGTCAGCGTGGACAGCCACTCCAAAAGAGGGAATGTGAGTCCTGAGCCCAGGAAGCACCTGACAGGGAAGACCTAAGATGCCCCTTCTTTCTCCTCCCTTTACTTTCCATATGATTTCCAGGAACCAAATTCAAATCCTGTCCCTTTTGATGAGGAACAAGCCTGGCTGAGCTTCCCCGCACACCTGAGGGCTGTGTGCCTCAGGGTTCCTAAGTTCTGCCAGCTTCACTCACGGACCCTCCCCAGCCACTGTGAGGCAGGAAACATTCCTATTTATTCCACAGAGGTTGACACTAAGACCAGAGAGGTTAGGTAGCTTGCCCATGGCCACCCAGCCAGTGGAAGATGCGTCCAGGAGGCAGCAGGTTCCAGGGCCAAGAGGCCCAAGTTCAAGTCCTACTCTGTGGCCTTGGCCTCAGTTTTCCCACTTCTAAACGAGGCGATCTCCACCTCCCACGGTCTTCAGCAGGACTGAAGATGTTATGTGGGCAGGGCCCTGGACAGAATGAAGGAGGGGCTGTCACAGCCACATGCTCCCACCACACAGCTAGCTGTCTTTTTTTCTGTTTCTCTAGCTGAACTCTTTTTTTTTTTTTAATTTTTTAAATTATTGTTAAATCATAGCTGTGTACATTAGTGCCATCAAGGGGTACAATGTGCTGGTTTCATATACAATCTGAAATATTCTCATCAAACCGTTCAACGTAGCCTTCATGGCATTTTCTTAGTTATTGTATGTAGACATTTGTATTCTGCCTTTAGTAAGTTCGTTATTTGCTTTTTTAAATTTTCATTTTCTTATAATAAAATTGATTATGAGTTTTTTTTACACAGAATGCAGATAAGCAAAAATTAGCTGTAATGCAACCAACTGGAAATAAGTCTTATTGTCACATTACTATTTTTCCTTGAATTTTTCAATGGCTGTTTATTTTTATTTTTATTTTTTTTTATTGTTGGGGATTCATTGAGGGTACAATAAGCCAGGTTACACTGATTGCAATTGTTAGGTAAAGTCCCTCTTGCAATCATGTCTTGCCCCCATAAAGTGTGACACACACCAAGGCCCCACCCCCCTCCCTCCGTCCCTCTCTCTTAAAATGCATTTTCATTGTTAGATGTTTACAAATCTCCCTCTTAAGATACACTGAGATTTCTAGGTCTGCTACTGCTGATTAACTTTCCCAGAGCGCCTGAACCATTCCCTGCTGCTGTCTTCTTAACTTTTTCACATCAAATCCCCTTTTGGTGGGAAAGCCCACAAAACACATCTGGGGACCTCTGTGGAAAGCACAGGCCATGGGAGAGCGCAGAGGCAACAGGCACCCAGCATTGCCTCCCTGCCAACATCTCCATGGGGCAAGGGGGAGACAAAGTAGCACCTGGGACGCCTGTGCTGCCTCAGCCAGGCTGCATCACAGCCTGTGACAGCCAGGCAGTCTCCCACCAGGCTCAGGGCATGGGGTGTGCATGGAGGCCAACCACTTCACACAAGCACTCACCCAGAGGCGGTTATCCAGGCAATTGTGCGCAAAGTCAAAAGTTAGGGCTGGTCAGTCCCAACTCTGCCACCGCTGGACAAGCCTTTATATTACCATTCCTTAGCCTTAGTTTACTGGTCTGTAAAATGATCACAGCAGCCCCATGCACCTGCCCAGGAGCACAGTTACAAGGTTGCAATGAAAGTGAATCCTATGAGTGGACAGGCTTTGTTATGGCCCCTCGGCTCCAGGGGATTAGTGCAGAGGCAGCTTCCTAGGGTCCCTAGGCAGCCCCCAATCTACTCTCATCACAGCAGCCACAGCGACTCTGGCAAACTCAGTCAGATCCTGGTCAGAAGCTTTGGTAAAGCCAGCCCCCTTGGCCTAAAAGCTGACAGAGATGATAGACCCCCTGGCAGATCTCACACTGTCAGACTAAGCACCCTGCCCACCCCCACCCCCCCATGACCTGAGCCACCTGATGAGGATGCAACCCATCCCCCCACCCCCAGAGCCTTGCTTGGCCTGGATCTGCTCTTTTGTCCCCTCTGGGGCTCAGGCCGCTTGGGAACTTCCCTCATATAACTTCCCCAAGAGCGCCTTTCTAGCCCCTGCTGGCCACTGTCTATCACCACCCCTTGCTTGCCTTTGTCCCTGCAGCCACGCTGCTGATTTTCCTTCCTTATCTTGTCTGTGGCCTGCTCATGGAATCTAAGCTCCAGGAGGGCACCAATTATGCCTCTGCCATCCCCTTTTCCTAGGTCAGAGTCCAGCACAGAGCAGGCTCCGTGAGTGCTGGACCCTGGCTCTCATGAAGCCATCACCTCCTGCCAAAACCTCTCTCTGGAAGCACTTTGTAGGCAGAGCCCACCATGCCAATACCACCCTGCAGCCAGAGACATGGCTGGTTCCTGGTGTGGAAAAGGGAGCCCATCTCTCAGTAAATGAAATGAATCAGTCCCACTCAGCTCAGGAGGCACCTGGGAGGCCACTGTGCACAAGGGTATCCTCTGGGGCCTGGTGAAGCCATGGGCAGATGGGCTGCATCCCCAGGACCCATCGCTAACCACAGGACTGAGCTGGGTGTACACAGGGACTTGCGACCTCCACAAAGAGCCCTGGCAGCAGGCCCTGGGTGAGCACGCCCCCTCCCCTCTCTCCCCACATCCCAGCCCTCCCACCTCTGCCCCTGAAGGACAGTCACCTGTCAAAAACAGTATGGAGCTCCTTGGCCCCCAAGTGAGGAGCTCTGGCCCCCCTGTCCCTGTGGGGGTCTAAAGAGTAGAGTGGGGCAGGAGGCAGACCCTTGACTTGAGTCCCCTATGTCCAAATCTCTATATCCCAGAGATTTGCCTGGGGCCCCAAAGCCAGGCTTAGATTACAGTCAGGCTCTAGGGCAAGAGCTGGGTGAAAATCAACGAAGATCCCAGGAGCCTGAGCCCCTCCATGAAGGGTCTGCTCTTCCTCTAACAGGCCCCTAAGTCATGTTCCATGTGTCTCAGGCTGGAGATAGTCACCCTCAGCACCATTCTTAAGGCTCTAGCTGGGCCAGAACTTTCCCAGGATACCTGGCCCTCTCCACATCCTGGCTCCAGACCAGAGAGACCTGGCTGAAAGCAGGCAAGTCCTGGACGCTCACGCACACCCAACACGTCCGGTCAGAAATAGCCCCACTCCGCGGGCTCTCGGCCCCATTGCAATCTTCCTTGTCTGGAGAGGCCCAGCCTCCTTGGCTCCCCAGGAAGGCTGTCCTCAGGGCCGCCTGCCCCAAAATGTGCCCCCACTGCTATTTGGGGCCAGGCCAGATAATGCAGCACAAATGGACATTTCTGGAACTGGCAAGAGAACCTAGGAAGCCATGTAGCAGAGCAGGACAGACAGGCTGTGCAGACAGGCACAGTGAAACCTGCTTTGCTGCCCATGACCTGTATGACCTTGGGCAAGTTACTTAACAACCTTGAGCAAGTCTACTTAACCTCAGTTTCCCCCCAAGTAAATGTGGATAATAAAGGTAACTTTACCAGTGGGATCTGTTTGGGGATTAAATGAGGCAAAACCAAGTGGGACACAGCCCAGTGCTCGGTCATGTAAGACACCCGATTCTTGTATGATTCCAGCTGATGACCTGACACCAACCCCTCCCTGAGTTTCCTACAGCAGGAGAGGCCTGGAAATTCACTCTTAGGTCACTGCCAAGAGGGCAGGAGGGAGACCTTGGTGCTGCATTCATCCCTCCTGGCTGTGTCCAGATTGATCTGGAAGAGCCTGTCAGCCAGATGTCCACTTACGGACTATCCCGGGCAGTGCTGTAAGTGCCTGTCTGGTGCAGCCACCTAAATCACAAGTAGACAGGGGAAATCCCACAGTCCCCAGAGTAAGGGTCAGTGGGGAATTGACTTTCTCTGTCACTTTACCATTGCTTTCTCACCGAGGGTGGGAGAGAGATGGCGGGGAGAGGTGTCTCCTTGTCTCTGCTGTATTTCTTAGTTTCCCTCCAGGACATGGCGCCTACAATATGCAGACACATCAGGTTGGCTCCTCAGGTGATGTGCCAGGAAAGCCCCTTGTGGGGCTGGACAGTATCCCATCCAGCAAGTCAGGCAAAGCCATCCCAGGTTCCCCCTGGCTTGGGGCCACCAGCCACCCCTGGGGTCTGGTGACTCATGCCCGAATGTGAGCAAAGATGTCTCAGGGGTCCCTCCCATGCCATCTTCCCCTCCAGGTCTCCAGCGCTGTCAGCGGGACTCTCCATAGGTGAAACATGGTGATGAACAGCAAGCTACATTCCTGCTGAGACCCTCAGGGAAAAACCAACTCTCCTGGACTGGACATGACACCTCTGTGCCTCAGTTTCCCTTCTGAAGCAGAAGAGGCTGGACTAGAATGGGGCACAAACTAAATACCCCAGGGCCTGGGTGTGTGGATTGGCAGAGCCTGGCCCCTCCCAGCAGACCCAATGTGGGCTCCCTGTAAGGATGATGGTCCACTGCCACCCTTCCCCTGTTTCTCTAGCAAGGTCAGAGCCCGAGCTGCTTACAGGAGACCTTGCAACTCCCCAACACTGACAACTTGATGACATTATGTTTCAGTCCTCTGCAGGTCAAAGCAAACATGCCCCTACATGGGTCTGGGCCAATGTCCCACAGCAAAACAAATTTGATTTACTATCAAATAGCTCAGAAGCTTTGCATGTTTCTGAATCCTGAGCAGACCCACTCTGTATCAGGCTCCTGATCCTGGAGCAGACAGGTATTGCCTGGGCCCCCGTCATGTATTTAGGACAGTGGGAGTAGAGCAGTTTCACCGCACCCAGACCAGTTTCTCAGGCTGGCATTCGCCGGGACCCAGGGAAAGCAAACCATGCAGACAGCAGGAGGGGCAGGCCTCTTCTCTGGCTGGTGCCCTTTATCTGGGTCATCTCATCTCAACAGGGAGACCATGGAGACAGCAGGTGCTTGCCAAAGGGTCCCCAGGCCAGTTTGGGGAGACTCCGGAGCACAGGATCATTTCACAGACATCAAGGGACAGGAATTTGGGGCCTGCAGCAAAACTGAAAACGAGAGGCCCTTTCATTGCTGTGCCATTCCTAGTTGATTCTAGTTTAGGAAAATCTGACACCCTGGAATGTGAGATGATGAAGAAAGCAGGAGGGAGGGTCATGCGCAGCCTTGGGAATCTGGCACCACCTTGAGCTGCACAGACACAGCATGCTCCCCAGAGCTCAGGAGACCCACAGAAGGGGCAAGATCACCCAAGGGCCAGGATCCATGCCCCCCAGCTAGGCACCACACTCTGCAGAGTCCCAGGAGCAGAGTGCCTGCACTCTGAGAGGCCCCGATTGTCTCTCAAATCCTCATTTTAGCGCTGGCCATGACACACACAGGCTGAGTGACCTTCCATGGTGGCTGCCTGGGAGGGAGGACTCAGACATGTCTGACACACAGAATGCCCCTCGCCCTGCTGCCACGGGGGCTCCTGACGGGAGACACAATGATCACTCCACTGTCCAGCAGAGGCTCAGGAGGAGTGTGGAACTTGCCCAGAATCACTGGGGAGCTAACAATAATGGAGCCCCCACTGCAGGCCCAGCACCGCCCGCACCTGCCTCCTCCTCGCACACACCTAGGGAAAATGTGAGGGGCTGGGGGACAGGCCAGGGGTTGGGGTTCCTGGGGAAATCTGTCAACATCCTATTTGTTCTGCAGGGCCAGAAGCATCCTCCCAGACGGCTAGAGTCCTAGAGAGCCAGAGCACGTGGGGGTCTTCCTAACAATGGTGTGTTGGCACCAGCTCACTCTGGCCACTGTGAGGCAGCATTGCACATCTCCCCCAGCTCTGTGTTCAGTGATCCGTCCCACTTTGGCGCTCAAAACTGGCCCCTACGGTGGGAAAATTTACACCACGGAAATGGGCAGCACTACAAATCAGGGTTGTTGGTTGTTAAACACATTTACCAGCACACGCCACTGTTTCTAAACCTCTGGAATTCAAGAAAGCCTTTCACTCCTGAGACAACCCTGAGTTCTGACCCAAACAAGGTGCTGGGTGAGGGTGAGGGCTGGTCCCAGACGTGACACTGACCTGTTCCCCAAGAGCAGTCACAGGCCAGCATCTCAGGCCAAACAAAACACCAGTCTCTGTGCTTTCCACTCCAAGGTGGGGCCCCGACTGTGTTCCAGGCCCTGTCCTCAGCCCTGAGATACAAGTGTGCACCACGCAGTCAAGACTCTGCTCCCTGAAGCCTGCTGCCTAATGGGGCGGCCAGACAAGTCAGAGAGAGACAAGCAATACCAATAACAATGTTTGAAAAAGAAACTCTATTAAATAATATCATAGATGGTACGTTTAAATACTGAGAGGTTATGATAAATTTCACAAAGATAAAATAGCCTGGATCCACAGCACTGAAGGGGAAGGACCCTGTACCACAGAATGGCAGGGACAGTGGCCCTCAGGAGGTGATGTTCAGCTGGACCCTGAGGGCTCAGAACTGGCTTGGAAGGGGCAGGCTTCCATGGGAGGGATGAGCTGGGAGAAGGCAGGGAGGTGAAGAGAGGGGTAGAAGGCTGGGGGGCTGGAGCAAGTGAGGATCAGGGTCTTTGGAGAAGTGGCTAGGGGCTGAGGGTATAACCTGGCAGTCCCCTGAAGGCCTTCTAGTGTGATGGGAAGCCATGAAATCTCTTTTGCTCTTAGAAAGTCTACTTCAGTGGCTGGGTGGACTCCTGGGAAGGGAGAGGATGGGAGAGTTGAGAGGCGGCATCCAAACCAGAGACAGAGGTGCTATGGGAATGAAGAGGAGGTCCAGCTTCTGGGACAGTCTGGGACAGGGCATTGGGAACCTAGACGGGGATGTAAGCTATAGGGGCACAGGGAGGGTATGGCCTAAGCAGGGTGCTCTGAGAGTAAGGGGCCCAGGTGGCCAGGTCTGGGGTCCCAGAGGTGATGTAGCACCCAAGACAAGGAGGATGATGAAGGGTTAAGCCCCCAAGTGTGTATGACCATAGTGAGCTGGGGGGATCCACGTGCATGATCACAAGGACTTAATCTTCCGAGATGCAGGGCCCAAGGAGGAAAAGTTACAGACGGTGGCACCGGCCAGGTTGGACTATGCCAGCCTGGTCCAATCCCCTCCCCACAACAGTTCACAAAGGAGTCTGGGGTCGGGAGGTGGGAAAAGCAACTGGCTCAACATCAACCAAGGGAAGAGTAGACCTCACCGCAGCCCCCTCACCCCCTGATGGCCACCCTCTCATGCAAATCTCTCATTCTCACTCCCAGGGCAGCGGGAGGCCACAGTGATACCATCATAAATGATACCTTTATAAGAGCCCCCCAGACTGGAGGAGGCCAACATGAAGTCAGAGAGATTAGGGGAGATGGGGAGGGCATGGCAGCCATCCAGCAAAAGCCAGCATGGTGACAGAAGGGGGCCGGGCTGTGGCACAGTCACTCACTGTCCCATGCTGGGCCTGTGGCTCTGAAGACACATATCCACTGCAGGAAGAGCTTCATCCTGGGTTAATAACCCTCCCCCTCTCTCTACCATCACCAAGGACAGCAATGTTGCCTACAGAATGATAATGGGTAATTACAGCCAGCATTTCCTGACACTTGCTAGAAGCCAGGCACTGGGTTTTATATTTTACATACATAACCTTATTGGACCCATTTTATAGATGGGGTAGCCCAAGGTCAGAGAGGGAAGCACAGCTAGTAAAAGGCAGAGCCAGGGCCAGCATTCAGATCTCCTGGTCTGAAAGCCTACTCTAATTCACCTCTCTCAGGAGAAACCGTGAGAACAGCGACCCTTGGGAAATGTGTGACATGAACACACTAGAGAGCCCATAGCCTCCCGCGTGCCTTTGGCCAGCAGCTTTCACTGGGGACCCAAACAGAATTTAAATCCAAATACTGTGTGGGCAAGGAAGGAGCAAAGCAGCGGCAGGGTCCCCAAGCACAGAAGAGAGAACTGGGAACAGAGCCCAGGGCTCCGTCTCCAAGAAAGACAACAAAACCAAACACAAGTGATGGCAAACATCTGCTGGTGAGCAAGCGCTGGGCACCCTGCCGTCCTTGCGATGGCGGGTGGAGAGGCTGCAGGTGGCTCAATGCCAAGTCCAGAACCTGCTTCAGCTTCGTGTGGGATTGAGCACCCTGCGTGGGCTCCAGCTGGCAGGGGGGGCAGGTGGGCGGGCCGGCACCAGGGGTGAGGTCTGACGAGAGGCACCAGAACCCCATGGATGCCAACCCCCCTGAATCTCCCCCAGGGCTTCTGCCACAGCAGCTGCAGCCTGCACAGTGGGTACCCAAAGCTCAGGGAAGGTGATGGGCTGACCGGGCCAGGCAAAAATGCACAGGAAGGGTCTGGGGATGCTCTGAGGACCCTGAGCTGCCTTCCCACTGGCACGCTTGACACATGTGTCTTGGGCCCAGCAGGTCAGGAGGAGCGACAGAAGTCAAGGGCCCTACTGTAGGGAAAGAGGGCCCCACAATTGCTGCAGACCTTGCAAAGCACCCTCACCCCACCTCAGCAGACTTCTGGGAGAAAAGAGACCCATTTCAGAGAGAAACAGGCATAGAAATAGCCAGTGACTTGCCCAAGGTCCCTCACACATAGCAGAGCTGGGACATCCATCTCCCACACTAGAACAAACACTGGCTTTTACCCCCACACAAAATAACATTCCTAGTATAATAAAAAGAGCCACATATCTCGGGCCCCATGCTAAGCAAACTTTATCAACAATAGTCCCCCCTACCCCATCAGCTCCCATTTGTAGATGGGGACACCAGGGCTGAGAGGAACAGAGCGACTGCTCCCTGCACCCAGCAGACGCTGGCAGCACTGAGAGCCAAAGCCACAGTCACCCCTCAGTGCCAGTGGCCACCAGCACAGTCCCTGGACGCTGCCTGACCTGTAAACAGGTTTATGGCCCCATCCTTCAGAGTACACTCAAGTGAGGTTTATTTCATAATAGAAAACAAAGACAATTTTTTCATATGTTTCCCACTCAGGGAGTTCGATTCAAATGCAATAAATCTCCAGTAACATTAATGCAAAGGGCAGAAGACCTAGCTCTGCTCTTCTGCACACCGTAGGTGAAGGTGGAGGTGCGGCACACAAGATTTGAATGGGAGCAGGAGATGTAGAACTCCAAGCCCTGCCCCCGACTCAGTCCCTCCCAGGACACAAGGGATAGTGCTTTACATTCAACTGCATCCTGAAGAGCAAGAAGGGATCAGGCTTTATGGGCCAAGCATCCTATCAAATTCCACTTCTGCTTTGCCAGTTGGCTTAAACATCACCTCCTAAACCCTGCAATTTCCTCCTTGCTGTCCCCTCCAAACACTGAAGCCAAGTGTTCGCCCTAATCCACAAACTCAACTTGTTTAAATTCTATGCATAGCTCTCCGTAACCTACAGAATAGAGTCCAGACTGCGTGGGCTGGAACAGGAGGCCTCCTGGATCCAATACATGATGGACTCACCAGAAGACTCCTCAACCATCTTCTTCCCACCTCACACTTTAGCCACTTCAAGCTTCTTAGGATTCCCTCCACATCAGGCTTCTTCATGCCTCTGTGGTTTTTTATAACATGTGATGTTTCCTCTGTCTAGGTTGCTCTTCCTCTACTTTGTCTGCCTGGAAAACTCCTATTCATCCTTCAAAGTCCAGTTCAGACATCACCTCCTCTGAAGTGCCCAGTTACTGTCTTCTGTGGGTTCTGAAAACCTGGATGTTGGGTTGCCATCCCTCCTCTTTGCCAAGGTTGGTATCCCATTCATGGCCAATCTTAAGACCTGGCAAAACACCCAGTACAGAGGAGATGCTCAAGAAAGGTTTATACAATTGTACACATAATAAAAATGTGTATTAATGTCTTGTGTTGAATCTCAGTGCCCCCAGTCAGGCCTTCAAGGGAGAGACCGCCTCTGGCCATCGCCTCTGTTGCCTCGATGCCCTATGTGCTCCACCAGACAGTGACCCTGGGCGCACATCCATATCCTAATGCCTGGACCTTCTATGTGTCACCTGACATGGCAGAAGGGATTTCGCAGATGTGATTAAGTTAAGGACCTTGAAATAAGAAGATTATCCCAGATTATCCAGATGGGCCCAATGTCATCACATGGGTCCTTAAAAGGAAGAGCCTTTTCCCATTGTGGTCAGGGAGGGGTGGGAGGGAAGGGAAATTGCTAGCTTTAAAGAGGGAGGAAAGGCCTGTGAACAAGGATGGCTGGTGGCCCTGACATTCCAACTCCAGGAGCCGGAAAGGGTGAGAAAATGGATTCTTTCCCTAGAGCCACAGGAAAGGAGCACAGTCCAATCGACACTAGCGAGACCCAGTCAGAATCTGACCTCCAGAACTGCAAGGTGATAAATTTGCATTGCTTTAAGTCACTAAGTTGGTGGTAATTTGTTACCGCAGTGACAGAAAATGAATGCTCCTCATGTGCCAGCCTGGCTGTTCACCACAGGGGCTCCCAAGCCCTGAGCATTTCCCAGGCATGGCTCATGGCCCTGCTGCTCTCACTGGCTATACTGCCTTCCCCTGCTCCACCTGCCTTCCCTGCCTGGAGAATTCTATTCATCCCTCAGAACCTACTGCTGAGGCCCCAGCATGCCCTGGAGTAGGACTGGGCCCCCACAGCCTCAGGGGCTCAGCCACATCTCACTGCACACACACAGGGCACCATCTTGGATTGTCTGTTCTCTTGCTGGCTGGTGAGATCCTTGATGGCAGAACCCATGTTCTGTTCCTCCTGAATCTTTGATGTCTAGAACAATGCCTGATGCTTTCCAGGACCCTCGCAAGCAAGTGGTAAATGACCAGGCCTTAGGGTGGTCAGGGTCAGAGGCCTAGGATTAATAGGATTAATAGAGCAACAAGCATATCTTTGTCTTGTCAAGCTTTCCTTTAGCTAGAGATTCATTTATGCCAGGAAAGGAGGTAAATCTCGCCTTTATCTTATTTCCTCCTACCTAATGGCTCTTTAATTTCTCCGTTCCATGGTAACATCAATAACAGCCTCAGAGACAAACCCTCCCCTTGCCTGAACACACATCAGAAACCCCAATGCCCTGTATTGTGATGTGCAGGACAGAAAGTCCACATTTCAGAATTTATCCTAAGAAAATAATCGAAGATGTAGGAAGAATGTTCATACCAGGACATTCACCATAGCTTCCCTTATATCTTCACATTAGTGAAAACTGCAAATGATTCATACTTCTAAAAATGAGGGCTTGGTGCAGTAAATAATACCTCCTTCATGTGAGAGTATATTATATAGCCATTAAAAATAGTGGTTGTGAAAGTGTGTAGGAGCATAAGAAAATGTTTAATACATAATTCAGTTGAGATTCAAAATTTATAAAACATGTATATATTTGCATCTTAAAAAGACTAGTGAGAATATTCATCTGAAACATTAATAGTTTTAATCTCACGAGGTGGGGTTAACCCAGGGGATTATTTTTATGCCTTATTTATTTTAGACTTTCCAAAATTCCTATGATGATCATGGGTTGTAATTATAATATGTAAAAATAAAGTATTTTTTGAGGAAGAATTTTTCTGGAGAAAAATTTGGCAATATCTATGAAGACTCCCTTTAAAAGTTTGAATGGCATTACACGGTGTCCTGTTTTGTGGAACTGAGAGGAGATTTGTTGCTGAAATTCATAACCAGTGCCTCATGGGTGTTGATTCAGCTTAGGTCAGTTCCAAGGAACGCAGGAAACCTGACTCTAGAGACTTAGAGACACCCCTCCAGTGGGAATAATCTGGCCCCTGGGGGAGCCCAGAGCAGGACCCAGCCCAACCATGGTGGGGAGGGATAGGGCAATTGAGAAGGGCTCCCAGAGGGAGGGGACATCTGAATAAAGGGACAGAGGGCGTGGGGAAGGTTCTTAAGAGGCTACTGAGGCCCCACAGGAGGAGCAGAGCTGCAGGGAGGACCCCCCAGCCCACCATGGGGAAGGGGTGTGTCAGAACTAAGGAGGGAAAGGACCAATGGTGGGCCTCTTGACTAAGCATAGGCCCAGGAATCAGATGGTCACCTCAACATTCACAGCCTCCCCTCCCCACTGAGCATCTGTCCTCCATTTCTCAAAAAAGCATCTAAGAGTATCATATGGACTGGGAATTGGCTATGAGTTTGTGATGCATAGGGTCACCTGCGTGGGCAGAGCTGTCATCCCAGCAGGGCAAGATGCCAGATACCCTGCAAACTGTCAGGAAACTAAATTCAGAACCAACTCTCTGGTTGGGGCAGCAGCTGTGGGCTTGCTCAAAACAGCCCAGAGGCCTCTTCCCACTTTCAAGTGCTTTTTCCCTGAGACTCATCCAGTGCGAGGGGGTGGCCATTCTGGCCTGCAGGGCCCAGGAGAAGGGAAGAGAACATGCAGAGAGCATATGACACCAGGCGAGCACAGGTGGGCTATGACTCTCAGGACAGGACCTGCAGCAGAAGCTGGGACTGAGGCCCAACCACAACAGAGAAGGGCAGGATGTTCCCACCAGCAGCTGCACTTCTATAACATAGCCCAGGATTAGGGGGTTTCTGGCATCTGCTGCACAGATTTAACAGAGCTTGGCAGGATGGATGCTAACAATAGTGGGGGCGAACTGGACTGGAGGTGAAGAGCCACAATGGCTACAATAGCATGGAAGGCCCTGTGAAGGTAGAGCCACCTGAAAGAGAAAAATGGCTATGGTGCCTGGAGTCCAGGAGCAAATCTTCTTTCAGGAAATCTCCCCTGACTACCACCTCCTCTGCTCCAGTGGAGTGGAGGTTTCTGGTGTTTCCCTGGTTCTCTCAGCCCTATCATAGTGTGGCTCACAGGTCACTGTTATGTGACGTTTCCTTACCTGTATCTCTTACTAAACTCTGAGTCTTGGGTGTCAGTTACCATAGATGACTTCAACCTAGAGCTAGCTGGCTGGCTGATGCATAGACCGGTGGATAAATGAATGATGGGTAGATGATGGCTGGTAGATGGATTGGGGAATGGATGAAGAATGGATGATGGATGGATAATGTCTGGGTAGATTAATAGATAGATGAATGATGGATGGATAAAGGAAGGGAAAGGAGGAAAGAAGGAGTAAAAATGGGAAAGGAGGGTAGAAGTGAGAGAAGAGAGAGGAATGAAAAGAAGGAAGAAAACATTGATGGCTGATGAGATAGACAGCTGGGGGAAAGGGAGGGGAAAGGGAAGAGAGGAAAAATGGAAGACAAGAGGCTCAGTAGTCAGAGAAATTATCATTAGTGACAAATGTGCTCGTGGAGCCAGGACCCAAGGAAAGGCAGATATTGAAGTCAAGATGGAGCCAAGTAGCCAATGGAGGGGCCTGAGAACGCTGAGGAATTTGCTCAAATTCCCAGGACCTCTTGGTCACCCCAGATCCTGTCCAGAGCATTCTGCAGGCACCTCAAGGCCTCATTAAACTGTTGGTTCACACTGGATTATTTGTTGAACAGACTCAAACCCCCAAAACTTTTAAGTCAGGGTTTCTTTGCCGATCCCTATCTCCTCCAAGTCTTGTTTAAATCAAACTCAGATCTCCATGGTGATGTTAAAGCAAACACAGAGAGAGGCTGGTCAAGGGAATGAAAATGCCGCTAGGTGAAAGACCAAAGGGACATTTTAAAGTAATGAAGGAAGGAAGAAAGCAGACCTCTGACACCTACTAAGTGCCAAGCACTGGGCACACATTATCTACTGTCGTCTTCCTGGTGACCACAAGGTCTGCATCGAAGTCTGAGTGGTTGAGCTCACTTTACAGAGGAGGTGCAGGAGGTCACCAAGAAGGGAAGCAAGAGAGCCAGAATTGAAACCAAGGTCTGTCTGAAGTTGCAGAAGACTTGCAGCACCTGTCATTAGCCTGCAGGTAGAGCTCCCATTACAGTGTACAACTGTTTCTCTCTCAAGTGCCCCTATTTCTGGATGACCAAAGGGCCAAGTGTACATATTATCTCTAATTTTATCATCTGAAAACTATGGCCACAAACACTCAGCATTATCTGCTGGTAAGGACCCCATCAGCACAATAGTCTTTGTTTGCTCTAACATTAGGGGCCTCTGAGAGATATGCTGTGAGCCCTGGGCATGGTCACGGTGGCAAAATGCTCTGCCCAGCATTCTGTCCATTCCAGGACCATCAAGCAGTGGTGACATCCTCCCAGGCCACTGTGTGCCTCTTTAGAGGACTTTGATCCTTCCTTGTATCAGCAAATGTCAAGAGGTCTTTCATCACTCTTTGCTGTCATGTATGAAATTCCTCAGCTTCTGCATTCACATCATAGAATGCTAAAAGTCCAACCTTAAATAAGATAAAAAAAAAAAAAAACACAAGGGGACTTCAGGTTCCAAAATGTCTTCACTCCTGCCCACAGAAAGCCAAAAACAAATCTACAATGCTAAGATTATCTCCAGCAATATTCCAAAATGCAAATATAAAGATGAGACAGTTTCTGGGGTCATGGAAAAGTGAAAAAAATCAGAGTAGATGGTAAGAAACTTGGACTTCCACATCCATGACATCTCTCCCCATTCTGCTTGGCACCAAATCCACAGAAAAATTTCCCCCAACTCATGATTTCTACACTGGAAAAAGTAAGATTGAGGTGACAACCAGCTTCCCTATCCTATTGGTTTCTCTGATACAAGTCCTGAACCTTCCTTAATCCATGGGAAGCTTCTCAAAGACCTAAAGGGAAAAACATCCCTGAGGAGAGGCAGACACAAGGCAGGAAGGGAGGATTACCTTCCTGAGCCCTGAGAGCTCAGTCAAAAGAGATGCCAAGTAAGAATGGCCATTCAGCATCATACTCCACAGGTCTGCTGGGCACGAACCCCTAGACAACCCTCCCACATGCCAGACTATCCCCTCCGGGACCTCACCCACTCAGAGAGAGGTGTTCTCCAACCCTCTACCAGTGAACCAAAGTGAACCTGTGCTTAAGGTGCCATCTAGAGACAAAAAGGGGGCAATTACCTAATAGTGAAGAACCTCCAACCAAATATATCCAATAAAATACACAACAAGACAAGAAAACTGGAATAACTAACTAATCCTTCAAGGAAAAGACATAGATATACATCCACATGAAATAAGAGCAAACAAGGAACCATGATCTTCCCAAACAGGCAAAGCAAAGAACCAGCAACCGACCCTAACAAGGCAGTTATACATGAGCTCTCTGACAAAGAATTCAAAACTAAAGTCTTGAGGAAACCCAGTAGTCTCCAAAATAACACAGTAAAGAAATTCGGAAATTTAACAAGAAGATTTAAATATTTTTTTAAAAATCCAACGTGAATCTTGGAACTGAGAAATACATTCGTGGAACTGAAAAAGTTATTAGAAGCTCTTAACAGCAGAATGGATCAAGCAACGGAAATAATTGGTGAACCTGAAGACAGACTATTTGATAATACATAGTAGGAGGAGAAAAAGGAACAAAGAATGAAAAAGAATGACGATCGCTTACTAGGTACAAAAAATTACCTCAAAATACTGAAGTAAAAACAGAGAGTTGATTAAGAGAAGGAGAGAGTTTGTTAAAAGAAAATAATAACAAAAATACTTCCAAAACTTGAAATATATATATCAATAAGTATCCTAGTACAGGAAGGTCAGAGAACACAAGAAGATTTGACCCAAATAAGGGTACCCTGGGGCATATTATAATCTAAATTCTCAAAGATCAGAAACAAAGAGAGAATCCTAAAAGCAGCAAGAGAAAAGAAGCAAAGAACATAAAGGAGCTCTAATCCATTTGGCAACAGACTTCTCTCCTAAAACTATAAAGCCAGAAGGAGGGAATGGAAGGGCACTTTCCAAGTGTTGGAAAAAAAAAAAAAATAGGCAGCCAAGAATATTGCATCCGAACGTTATCCTTAAAGTATGAAATAGATATAAAGTCTTTCCCAAACAAAAGATGAGAGAATCACCACCACCAGACTCACCTTACGAGAATCTGAAAGAAAATAACACTAGAGGGCGGCGCCTGTGGCTCAAGGAGTAGGGCGCCGGCCCCATATGCCATAGGTGGCGGGTTCAAACCCAGCCCCAGCCAAAAACTGCAAAAAAAAGAAAAGAACACTAGTATTCCAAAACTAAAGCAAACATTTGAAGATATAGAATTCACTGGCAAAATTAAATACATGAACAAACTGAGATTACTCTAATATGATAATTGTGGTATAAAATCCACTCATTTCTCTAGCATGAAGCCCAAAAGGCAAGCCTAATGAAAAACAATAACAGCTACAGAAACCTGTTAAGAGATAAATATGTAAATTGAGATGACTAAAATTAAAATGTAAGGAAGATGGAGTTAAAGCTTTTGTTTTTTATTTGTTTCTATTCTTTGTTAACTAAGATAAGTTGCCATCTCTTTAAAATAACTTGTTATATCTATAGGATGATTTTTACGAGCCTTATAGTAACCACAATACAAAAATCTATAATAGATTTACTTTAAAAAGTGACGAATTTAAACATACACGCAGAAAAAAATCACTTAGCTACAAAGGAATATAGTAAGGAGGGAAGAAATAAAAGGAGGAGTTACTAAAATATAGAAAACAAGAGACAAAATAGCAGTAGTAAGTTCTTTATAATAATAATAGAATCCCATTCTCTAATTAAAAGACATAGAGTGGATGAATGGTTAACAAACAAATCTCAACTATATATTGTCTATAAGAAACCCACTTCACCCATAAAGACATACATAGACTGAAAGTTAAGGAGTATAAAAGGGATTCATGCAACTTGAAACCAAAAAATATGAACAAGAGTAGTTATATAGATAGACTACAAATCAAAGACTATAAGGAGACAAAGAAGGTTTTTATATAATGATAAATGGGTTAACTCAGCAAGAAGATATAATAAATTTCTATGCACCCAACACTGGAATACCCAAGTACATAAAATAAGCATTAATATACCTAGATACTAACTGCAATACAAGAACAGTGGGAGACTCAGTAATGGATAGATCATCGAGACAGGAAATCAACAAAGAAACACTGGAGTTAAATTATACAGTAGACCTATCAGGCCTAACTCACATTCACAGAACATTTCACTGAACTGCTACAAAATACACATTCTTTTCATCAGCACATGGAACAGTCTCCAGAATAGACCATATTTTAGGCAAAAAAAAAAAAAAAGTGAACAAATTTTTAAAAGTAGAAATCATATCAAATACCTTTCTTTACCACAATGGAATAAAACTAGAAATTAATAATAAAAGGAACCTCAGAAACCTCAAAAATACAAGGAAATTAAA
This sequence comes from Nycticebus coucang, assembly GCF_027406575.1. Taxonomy (NCBI): domain Eukaryota; kingdom Metazoa; phylum Chordata; class Mammalia; order Primates; family Lorisidae; genus Nycticebus; species Nycticebus coucang. Next base: position 86,619,597 of record NC_069796.1, read on the forward strand.
TACGCTCCTAAATGATAGGTGGGTTGATGAAGAAATAAAGAAAGAAATTTTAGAATTTCTTGAAACAAATGAAAATGTAAATACAACATACCAAAATCTATGGGATCCAGGAAAAAGCAGTCCCAAGAGAGAAGTTGACAGGAATAAATATCTCAATAAAAACGGAGAAAAACTTTATATAAAAGCCAAATCCAAAATTAGTAGAAAGAAAGGATTAACAAAGATCAGAGCAAAAATAAATGCAATTAAGATTTTAAAAAATTATGAAGAACAATGAAATGAAAAGTTGGTTCTTTGAAAAGATAAGAAAAATTGTCAAACTTTTAGATCAATTAAGAAAAAAAAAAAAGACCCAAATAAATAAAATCAAAAATGAAAAGGAAGATATAACAACAGAGACCACAGAAATACCAAAAATCACTAGAGACTGTTAAGAACAACTATGAGCCAACAAATTAGAAAACTCAGAAGAAATAGATAAATTTCTGGACATATACAACCTACCAAGATTGTACCATGAAGAAATAGACAACCTCAATAAACCAATAATGAGTGACAGGATCAAATTCATAATAAAAAGTTTTCTATCAAAGGAAAGCTCAGGGCTTGGTGGCTTCACTTACGAATTCAACCAAAACTTTAAATAAGGGCTAACACCAATTCTACTCAAAGTCTTCAAAAAATTGAAGAATAATTAATACTTCCAAACTCATTCTACAAGGCCAGCTTTATCCTGATACCCAAACTAGACAAGGACAGAACAACAAAAAACAAAACTACAGGCCAACATCACTGATGATTATTGGTGTCAAAAGCCTCAACAAAATATTGACAAACCGAACTCAACAATGCATTAAAATGATCATTTGCCATCATCAAGTGGGTTCATCCCAAGATGCAAGGATGTTCAAAATATGCAAATCAATAACATGATACATCACATTTGTAAAATCAAAACAAAAACCATATAATCATCTCAGTAGATGCAGAAAAAGCTGTCAATAAAATCCAATATCACTTTATGATAAAAGTCCTCATACTACTTGGTAGAGAAGGAACATACTTCAAAATAATAAAAGCCATACGTGACAAATTCACAGCTAATAGTGTACTGAAGGGAGAAAAATTGAAACCCTTCACTCTATGATCTGGAACAAGATAAGCATGCCTACTTTTACAATTTTTATTCAACACAGTACTAGAAATCCTAGCCACAGCAATTAGGCAAGAGAAAAAAATAAGAGGGCATCTGAATTCCAAAGGAAGAAGTCAAATTAGCCTTGTGTGCAGACAACATGATTTTATACTTAGGAACGCCTACAGACTAATAGGTGAATTCATTAAGTTGTAGCATACAAAACAACCTACAAAAAAATAGTAGCATTTGTACATGCCAACAGCAAACAATTTGAAAAAGAAATCAAGAAAGCAATCCCATTTATAATAGATACAAAGAATATAAAATATCTAGGAAACAATTTCACCAAAAAAGTGAAAGATGTAAAGAAGGAAAACTATAAAACACTGATAAAAGAAATTGAAGGGGACACAAAAAAGTTGGAAGAGTTTCCATGCTCAGGATTAGAAGAAGTAATATTATTAAAATGGCAATACCATCCAGAGCAATTTATGGATTCAATGCAATGTCTATCAAAATACCAATGACATTCTATGCAGAAATAGAAAAAAAATCCTAAAATTTATATGGAACCAAAAAAGACCCAGAATAGCCAAAGCAAACATGAGCTAAATTAAGGACGAAGTTGGAGGCATCACGCGACCTGACTTTAAAATTTACTACAGAGCTATAGCAGCCAACCAGCATGGTACTGGCCTAAAAACAGACACATAGTCTAAAAGAACAGCATAGAGAATCTTGGTATAAATTCACACATTTATAACCAACTTTATCTTCAATTAAGCCTCCAAGAGTATACAAAGGAGGAAATGACAGTCTCTTCAATAAATGGTGCTGGAAAAACAGATAACTATCTGCAGAAGAATGAAACTAGACCCCTAGTACCGTACACAAAAACCAAATCAACCTGGATTAAAAGTTTAAATCTAAGACCTGAAATTATGAAACTCCTAGGAGAAAACATTAGGGAAATACACTGGAACATTGGCATGGGCAAAGTTATTTTTATATAAGACTGCTAAAGCACAGCAACCAAAGCAACAATAGAAAAATAGGATTACATCAAGCTAAAAACTTCTGCACAGCAAAGGAAATAACCAACAAGGTAAAGAGACAACTCACAGAATGGGAGAAAATTACTGCAAACCACCTATCTGACAAGGGATGAATAATCAGAATATATAAGGAGCTCAAACAATTCAGTAGCAAAAAATAAAATAAAATAAAATCCCATTAAAAATGGGTGAAGCATCTAAATAAATATTGCTCAAAGTAAGATATGCAAATGGCCAATAGGTAGATGAAAATATGCTTGACATCACTAATGATCAGAGAAATGCAAATCAGAACTCCAATGAGATAATAATCTCAGCCCAGTTAAAATGACTGTCATCAAAAAGGCAATGACAGATGCCAGGGTGGATGTGGAAAAGGGGGACCCTCATGCATTGTTGATAGGAATTCAATTTAGTACAATCACTATGGAGAATACTATGCGAATTCCTCAAAAACTTAAAAGAAGACTACCCTATGACTCAGCAATGCCACTACTAGCTACAGACTATGTATCCAAAAGAAAGGAAAAAACAATATCCCCAAAGATACCTGACTTCTTACGTTAGTGCAGCGCTATACACAATAACCAAAATACGGAATCAACCTAAGTGCCCATCAACAAGGCAATGGATAAAGCGAATGTAAATATACAAAATTAAATTGTATTCAGCTGTAAAGAAGAATGAAATTCTGTCATTTGCAGTCACATGGATGGATCTGGAAGTAATTATGTCAAGTGAAATAAGCCAAGCATAGAAAGACAAATATCACATGTTCTCACTTACAAATGAGAGCTGAAAAAGTAGATTTCACAGAGATAGAAAGTAGGTTGGTGGTTAGCAGAGGGTAGGGAAGGAGAGGAGAGGGAGGGATAAAGAGAAGTTGATTAATGGGCCCAAATATAGAATTTGATAGATGAAGTAAGCTCCAGCACTAGCCACATCAGTAGGGTGACTGTAGTTAATAATAATCTATTGTGCTGTCCAAAATTGCTAGAAGAGAATAATTCAAACGTTTCTGGCGTGAAGAAAAGACAAATATTTAAGGTGATGGATATCCCAAGTACACTAATTTGATCTTTACAAATTATATGAATGTATTCACTTGTTATGTGTACCCTGAAACTAGGTGCATCAATATGCATTCTACTACGCATCAATAAAAAATTGTTTAAAAACAAAACAAGAGACAGAGGGAGGAAGATACTATAGGAAAATATAACTAAATCTGATTATAAACAGAATGGTATAATAACACCTTAATATCGTAGGTAAACAGAAGTGATTTGAAAATCTCAAATGCCAGCTCCTCTGAAATAGATCATCTATAAAACAGAAGACACAGGAAGCGTGATGACTCCAGAGTTTCCCAAAGTGTGTCCTGTAGAAACCCAATCCCAGGCAATGCTTAGCATAACAAAAATAGACTAAAGTAATACTTACGTATTAAAATTTGCAAATAAAAGTAAAACAAAAATAAACACCATTTGAACTAAGTTAAGCTAAATTAAAATTTGAAAATAAGTAATATTTAAATAAAGTAAAACAAAAATTAAAGATTAAGTGATCAGTTGAGGCTGAGAAATGCGGAATAACTTTCTCCTAGAGAGGCATAATATGCACCGGTGTATCCAAGACCTTGGTCAGTCCTACTATAATGATATCTGATTACTTTCTTCAACCTAAGTATATTTATCAAATATGACCACAAAATATGTATTTTCTGGAAACAACTCTGAGTGCCTGTAATACTGTAAATTATCACTCCGTAAACATTCCCTCCCACCACCACCTCCTGGGACTCTACCCCTGCCCTGCCCCACTGATGTTGGCTGGACAATAAGACCTGCTTTGGCCAATGGAACCCCAGCACATGTGGACTTGGCTCTTGAGCTTCATGTCTTGCATGAGAAGAACATACTTGGGTGGCCTCTGTCCTGTTCCTATGATCTTGGATCCCAGAACAAACACATATGGAACAGATGACGGCCACCATCCAGAAGTCAGACCACCCAGCCAAGCTCTCCCCAAAGCAATCAAGCCCCAGGGAAGCCAAGGGCAAGAGAATAAATGCTTACTGTGTGCCCAAATGCTTGTTACACAGCATTATTGTCATAATAGCTGACTAATACACTCCCCACAGAATTACTATTATAAGGATCACTCTTTGAGACATAAATTAGCACAGTAAAACCTTCTTAGGAGGAATCCTTCTTAGATGGTGTTGGGAAAGAATGAATGGCGCATGTTTAGAGCACAAGGTGCATTCAGCAGACACATGGCCTAAAATGAAGGGCCCTGGAAATGACTTGGGCTTTTCACAATGAGGAGGTAGGAGTTGAGGAAAAGTTAAGCAACCCAATGTGAAAAGATGGGGACAAGCTATGAACAGGCAAATCATGGAAGAGAAGACGTAAATAGTCGCGAATCATAGGAAAATGTGTTTAATCTCACCAGCAATCAGGGGGATGCGAAACGAGTTGAGCTCCAATCTCATGTGCCCTTGAGTGCAGACACAGGAAGCATGATGACTCCAAAGGTGTGGAGCAGCACAGCGTGACACCCCCAAATAAACTGGCAATGGGTAGAGAAAAAGGAGGCTGAGCACGCTCTCCGCTCCAGCCAGGCATCTGCCCCCAGACGTGGTCATGAATGCTCAGGAGACCTCGCTCAGAACAGCAGAGTCTCAGGATAAAACCCCCTAAGACTCCCACAGCAAGGAAATAGGTAAGTCATCCAGGGCACATGTGGACCAATTACCAAAGCAAAGCTGGGAATACAAACCAAATTTCAAAAGGCAACATGATGTCCATCTTATCAATCTTCAAAACAAGCTGACCAGCAGAACATATTGACTACAGACACTATATATGTGTGTGTGTGTGTCTACCTCAATTATGATTTATATATTACATTTTTAATATAAAAGGGGGATGTTTCCCACCAAATTCAACATAAAGGCTACTTCTAGGTAGGTGGAGGGGTGGGGCCAGTAGACATAGGAGGGAGTTACGCTTTTCAGCAGAACCCATTACAGTGTATGTCTCTAAGGCGGTGGTTCTCAACCTTCCTAATGCTGCAGCCCTTTAATACAGTTCCTGTGGGTCACAACCCACGGGTTGAGAACCTCTGCTCTAAAGGGATCCCAACATGGGAAAAAATAATGTTGGTTATGCCTGGAGGCCAGACATTGAGCTGGACTAGGCTCTGCTATGGCAAATAGAAGCCCTGAGTTTCAGGGGCTCAGCCCACATGTTTCCACTCCCTGCCCACTGGCCCAGACCCATCACATGTCCCCAGACTAACGGCAAGAGCCACCAAGGAGGGCAGGACATGCTGGATTGTTTTGTGAGCACTACCTCGGCTCTGTTGCATGGGCACCCAGGCACGTTATTCTACATTCTCCATTGTTCTGAATAGGTTAAGATTTCATAATCAAACTGAAGACAGAAGAAACAGAATCACCTTCCATTCCTAACAAGAAGGATAAGATTCAACCAAGTCACTCTGAGAGAAAACCTGAGATCCATCCCACCCGCAATACTCCAGAGGTTGTCCCTGACTGAGGGTCCTGCTCAAGGTCAAATATGCTGGTGAGACAGTGGGGTTGGCACAGCTCTAATGCTACCCTGGCTCAGGACTGTGGGGCTACACCCTCTATTTCAAATCCACTTTGCCCAGCAGCCTTGCCGCAAGTAGAGAGGCAGGGCATGGGAGGGTGGGCCATAATCAGCTTCCTTTCTGGCTCCCATCACTCCCAGAGCCCTCTTGCTCTGGCATCAAAGCCAAGTCTGTGCTCCTAGATTCCATAGCATCTCCCGGAATGACCTCATAAAATAAAGAGTCCCAGCAATATTTCCCAAACCACAGTGCTGTTCATCAATCCATCCATTCATCCACCCATACATTCATCTGCTCCCATGGGAGGGGCATGAGGGAAAGCCTGGCTCTGTGCATTTCAAATCCCCACTGTTACCCTGGGCTTTCCTGAGGGAGGGTCTTCCTCCCCTCCCCACCCCCAGCCTATTACACTGATTGAAAGGGGCCTGAGACTGAGCAGAAGACCCCCACCGCCACCACAAGAAGGAAGGGGCAGAGCATTGAATCACCATTGAAGCCGGGAGGGAGGCCCTGCTGGCATGGGAACCAGCAACCTCAGGACAATTAAAAACTCATTCGGCTTAGGTTTCAGAGGGCCATTTCTAGAATGTAAATACCATACCTGTCATTAAAAATGTATTTATTGTGATTACACAGGGGAATTCTTAGGAGGCTCAGTGAGCATTCAATGAGTGTGTCTTTAATAACCCCGTTGCATACGTGCTCCCCAACACAGCGCACCATAAACCCCCGATCCGCTGGCGCCTCACATGAAGACAAAGGGTCAGGGCAGCATCCAGAAGATAAACCAGTGGCATCTGTCAGCCTCTGGAAGCCAGCCACCCCAGGAGAGAGCAAGCAAGAGTCCATAATGTTCAAAAGAGGAAATGTGATAAACTGTCCCTGCTCACTGGGAAATAAAGGGATGCAAATTAAAACAACAGTGCAGGCCCCTAGGCTGCCCTCCACCCCCACTCACATTAAATCAGCATGTTTTAGGGACGTTGTAAGACCAAAAGCAGCCAGGATAGGGCACATTCCTCCTGAAAAACAATGTGAGCCTCCAGCAGGCCAGCTGTAAGTCTGTTCACACTCTCCAGCTCCATAACAGAACAGATTCATCCCAGGGAGCACAGTGAGCAAAGCTGCAGGCCTAACTCTTCCGCAGCAGCCTCAGCACAGGATGGCTAAATATCAGAGTGTGCCAACTCCGGGTGCCAGGTCACAGCCACAAAAGAAATGACGCAGACCACGCTTCTACACAGACGAACTGGAAACATACTTTATATGTGAAAAAAATCATACCAAACTTTATTCCATGTCTTTAATCTATATAAATATGTCAGCAAACAGAGATAACAAAGAAAGTAAACATACCCACAGGTAGGGATGTGGGTGAACTTTCTTGAAATGACTAATGTTTTTGCACGTATTTTTAATAAAGGCAAAGAAATGTCTGGTAGAGAGACAGTGATGAGAAAGAAACATGGGAAATTAAAATCTGTTGATTTGCTTTGGAAAAAGACTAAATTTAGACCATGTACAGATCTAGGGATGTCTGCTCCCTCCTCATTTTGTCCTGGGTATGCCCCCTCAGGGGTATTTCATTGCCCAGTTACCGCAACACCTCCGGAGGTTCTCATGGGAGGAGCCCCACCCTGGGAGCATCACCTGGGTCAGGGGTTTGGCCTCTCAGCTTCCCACCTGCTTCTGAAGAATACTGTCCTTGGCCCCACACTGGGGGTGGTGGAGATCGGGGTAGGGTGGGACAGACCCCTACCACCCCCACAAGGACCCGCAGCCAGTACAAACTGCGCCCAGCAGCTGCAGACTGTGCCAAGAAGGACCAGGCCCTGTTCAGACAAATTAGGATATTCTCATTTCCCCCGTTTCCAGAGGCTGCAGTGAGTGGAGGAGACCAGGATTCTGGAACTCTCTGAGGAAGGTGTTCGGGGACGTATCAGTGAGTAGTCACAGAGTGCTGGTACCCAGAGTGCTTAACTCGCTTGGCAAATGAGGGGGCTGAGGAGGTCTGCGTGGAGGAACAGAAGCCTTACCTACCCACTATGTAGCCAGGGGAGCCCTCCTTGGGCCAGCTACCTAGCAGGGAGGCCCTCCCCTGGAAACAGCCCTGGAATACAACTCTCCAGGAGCAGTGAGCAGGCTTCCTGGGACCTGTGAACTACATCCTGCTCTTTTTGGAAACAGTGAGCTGCCTCGCCCCACACTGCAATCGAGAGATCTTTTGAAAGCGCCCTCCAGCACATACAATAATGGTGGGGGTCATCGCAGGAAAACATCTGTCCTCTACGTAGAGATGTGACCCACCACTGACCCCATCTTCTGATGGTGACAATGGAACTGGAGGAGGCTGGTGGACCTGAGAGGCACCGGGACCTGGCAAGGGCAGGCACCTCCACTGCGGGGTACAGGGGGGGCAAGGAAAACTCAGGGAAGTGTCTTAATCTCTAATCTTGGCCTCATTAGCACCACAGGTGAGGAGGCCAGCAGGCTCCCGGTGCCAGCAGGCTCCCAGCGACACTATTCTTTACCTCACAAAGAAAGCACCCATTTCAGTGACTTCCCAAAGTGTCACAGAAATCCCTCCATTAGACCCAACAGACTGAATCATCAAACCCCTTTGCTAAAAGCAAAGCCAAAAACCAAAAATAAATCAACTTAACGTTCTGATCAGCAAGTATATATGTTTTCTTAATGGATTTCAAATAGAAAAATGAATTAAATGAATTAACTATTACTTGAGAACACATGTTGGACAGAATTCTAGTGGGAAAAAAGCTTTGAAACTATAGCCCGAGAGGCTGGGAACTGACGCCCCCCTTCCAGGGTGAGCAGATGTAAATACTGAGAACATAATGACCAAAATGGCTTCTCAAAGCCTCCTGCTCTCTCATATCATTTGGCACATCAAAGCGACCATCTAACGTTCTGGAGCCGAATTCACATTTTACGCATAAAGAGATGTCTGCCATCCTCAGTGGGTTATTTATTTACCAAGCTCTTCTTTAGCCCAGAAGAAAGAAAACCGTCCAAACAATGAGGATAATCAGAGCCTCTGGTGGACTCGGGGAGCTGCGTGTGAAGTTCAGAGCACAAGCAAAGGGAAATTGTGCACTGACCTGGATTCACAATGCAAACCCTCCTCCTCTAGGGAGAAAAAAAAAAAGAAAAGAGGGCCAAGACACTTTCTGAGCAGTTGTCTGCTTTCCAGCGCTGTTTGTACCCACTGCCGAAATTCTTAATCTGCTTTCAACGTTTCCTTTATGCATTTTCTAGCCAAAGAAAAGCTATGAGGCCACCAACTCACAGCGGCCATGGCAGCCGGGCACTTGGATCTTGGTCCTCAGCGGAGAGCCTCGAAAAGGTGCAGAGAAAGGCCCACCCTCAGACTTGACTTACCGCCACAGAGAACTTTCCAGAACCTTCCCCATGTCTGCATGGTAGTACTTGGTCAGGATCAAGATCACCTGTGGTGTAAACAGAAAGAAAAAAGCAGAAATCAGTGGGTTTCAAGGTTCTTAAAGAGAGGATGACATCACTCCCTGCCAGAGTTTGGGGTCTCTCAAATTCAGCAGCCCAGGGCCATTTCTCATTCGGGGGTCCCGGGAGGCTCCAGATCACAAAGACTCGGGCTTGTTTGTCTCTGCTCTGAAAACCTGCTCATCCTATTCAGAATGACTTTGGGGCTCTGTCCCCACCATCACGTCACACAGTGCCCCAAACCAGCTGGAAACAGCTGCCGTGGCTGCCGCCCAAGACCAGAGCAGGCCCCTGCAGTCTGTCTGTCATTACTTGTCATGGAGTGGTGGCTGACGGCGGAGCAATGACAGTGGGTGGGGAAGGGAGAGGGAGCACCACTGGGGCTGGCCCGCCCGCTGCTGTGCCTCCCCCGCCCGCTGCTGTGTCTCCCCCACACACAGCAGGCCCCACCTCACAAGGCTGTCTGTGCTTCAGGCCTGGGCAGAAAATGCAAGTATTTATAAAAATGAAAATAAATGTGCTTAAGAGCTACCCAAATGTTCTTCAGAACAATGTTATGAACATAAACAAATAAAAAGGAAATGAAGATTCACCAGCCATGGTGGGAAAAGGAGATTTATCCCCGATTATTGCACCGGCCACTGTGTTCTCACGTACATCAAATTTCACTTCCCCACTGACAGTCCCTGTTAGCTGCTCCCAACACGCCAGTCACCAGGGGACCCCCGGGAGGTAGAATGGGTACAGCCTCAAGTTGCCAGCATAGCTGTTAGCCTGGTTAGTTTGGGGTCACCACACTGGTCATTCCCAGTGTTTCTTTCCCTCCCAGAGATCAGAGCTTTCCCCGTGAGGTCCTCAGGGGCATCGCGTCCACAGCCAGCGGCTTGGCTGCTGTGATTAGAGCAGTGAAGAGAGGAGGGGGGACATCACCAGAGATGGGACAGTATGCATCTTAGAGGCAGGGACGATTTTTAAAAACAACCTGAGGCCTTGTAGACCGAGGGGAGACTGTTGAGGAGAGACTGGCTGTGCCTTGCCTAGGAACAAAGCGGTTTTTTCCTCCCTCCAGCTTACAGCCTGCCCACATCGGAGGCAGCACCCTCTGAGGAGGGAGGAGACTGACAAGATAATCGATTTCAACATATTTATATTTTGTATGGTCTCACTCTGCACACGGAGGATTTGGTGGAGCCAGAGTGTGGCAGCTGGAAGGGACCTCAAAATCTGTTTGATCAGGCCCCATCCAGGATGAGCTCGAGGATGAGGGGACTCACTGGAGGGTAGGGGGCTCACCCTCAGGAAGGGAGCTCAACCTGAGGGCAGGGGGGCTTATGGGGAGGGGGACCTCACCCAGACGGTGGAGGGCTCACCCTGAGGACAAGGGGCTCACTCAGAGGGTGGGGGACTCACCCAGGGGGCAGGGAGCCTCACTGGAAGAGGGGCTCACCCCTAGAGGGCAGGGGTCACCCAGAGGGCATCGGGGGCTCACCCTGAGGGAGGGGGCTCCCCCTGACAGGGCACCTTCCTGCTCTTCTGGAAGGCTGAGCTCCATCTCATGCAACCAACAGGAGTCTCCCCCTACTTCTCGTGGCAGGGGAGAAGCTCCTCCAGAGCCTTTCCCCCATTCTAACCCCAGCTTTTCTGAGCCTTTGCACAAGCTCCTCGTCATCCTGGAATGCTCATCCCGACCTCAGCCCCATGCACACTGCCTCCAAGACGCTTCCCAGAGCCCCCACCCTGAGCTCAGTGCCCCCTCTGTAATCCCCCCAGACCCGAGCATTCTCCTGCCCCTGCACAGCTTCCAGGGTCTGTTTTCTCCAGTGGAGGACAAGGCCTTTGAAGGTGGGAGCTTGTTTTGTCTTACATCCCTTATGTGCTGGGTGCGGCCATTGCCATGGAACAAGCACTCAAGCTGCTCACTGCAAGAAATCCTGGAGGCTTCCAGAGGGACCACCGTACAGTGAGGCTGGACAGGGGCCCCTCCACCCTCACCCCCCACCCCCACCACACTCTGGCCTCCATTCACAAGTCACCCCCCTTCCATTGAGAGGACACCCCCACCTCTTCCTGCTGGGAAGAGAGTCTCTCTACTGGCTCTACCCTAACCAGCTAAGCTAAATGGGGCTTGGGATCCTATGGGGCTGTCCTTGCCCAGGGCCAAAACAAGAAGGTTGCTCAAGAAGGGCCGGTGCTAGAAAGGCCAAATAGCAAAGCAGCCCTCAGTCCGTTACTCTGCAGATGGCAACTAGAAAGCCCCCATTTGGGATGAGATGACTACCCAGGTTCCATGCCTGACTCTGCACTCCCTAGCAAACCCTGCAACCTGACATGGCTCAGCTTCCTGAAGTGTGATGATGTGATGGTTAAGACTGGCCATTCAGTAGCAAGCAAGAAGTGGCTCTAAGCCATAAGCCAGAAGAAGCACCCCTAGTCAGGACACCCACGGCTAGCCCTGTGCTGGGCTCTGTGCCCGGCAGTCACCCACACCGACTCCTGCAAAGCCCAGGGAGCCCTGAGAGGTAGTATCCCTGTTTTACAGATGAAGTAACTAAAGCAGAAAGCACTTATTTTGCCAAAAACTACACATTCAGTAAGTGGCAGAGCTGGAATTTGATCCCAAGCAATTTGACTTCAAGCTCGGGGTCTCCACTGCCAAGTTGAAAGCCTGTGTTTTCAGAAGAAACTTCTATTAAAAGTGTTTTCAAAGAACTAAAAATTATGACATGGCCTTCTGGGTCCTCAGCTAACAGCTTTGGAAATGAAATACCCCAGGAACAGTTTTCCCACTCGCTGGTGTTACCATAGCTTTGGGGTGCTTTGATCTGAGTGAGGAAAACATGAGGAACGTTCATCAGGGCTGCCAGGTCCAGCTGATGCCAGGAGTTTCCTCTCACCCACAGGCCACCTGAGCCACAGCCCGTAGGAATCCTTCCCAGAGGGCTGAGAACATTCAAGCAGAGGACAAGGAAGAAAGAGCTACCACTGCCCACAGAAGGACAGGCCGCAGAGGTCACTCCTTACTGCCACAGCCCCTCTGGACTCACATGTCACCTATCTCTCACCTTCTCACTTCAGGTCCTTCTGGCCTGGGGATGCCAATGAAAGGATCTCTCTCCATTTTACCAACATGAGAAATGGGCTCCTGGGGGAGCTGGGGTGCTGGGTACCAACTCTGTTCAGACTCAGCACGTTCTCAGCGTCCAACCCTGACTCAGTCCAGCCCGACAGGGAGGGCCCTCGTATTGCTCCTGGGTCACTGCTGGGGAAACTGAGGCACAGAGCTACTGCGTGACCCACTTGGTACTGCACACAGCAGAGCTAGAAGCTCTGGTGCCCAGGTCCAGGGCATTCACGGGTTTGCTATCCACTGCTCCCCAACCCTCGCTGACATCTGCCTTCTGGGCACGTGGCACGCAGGTGCTCAGCTTCTCTTCACGTGCCACCTATAGGCATGGCCCAGCAGCCGTCCACCCCGAAAGGCCAACCCAGGATGCCAGCCAAAGAGGCCAGACCCTAAACTTCCCAACCCCACCACCCTCGGAGGGAGCTGACCTATTAGCTCCGTGGAGCCTGGGACTCAGTCCACTTTGCCCCAGATCCCCGGAGCAGAGGAATGTTGATCAATCTTAGCCGAGTGAATGAATGAGTGTGTAGGTAAACCCCAGAGAAAACAAATGAGCAGCTGACGCAGAGAAGGCACAGACAGAACCTGCCTTTCCCACCCTGTCCCAGCCAACTCCTGATGTCTGGGCATTCTCTGCAGAGCCGCAAACCTGGGCTGCCCACTCCTTCTGACACCCTAACAGTGAGGAACACACCCTGTACTAGAGACCCACAGCTCTGACACCATCAACCCTCCCTCAGGGGAGGCCCATCCATCACCCCTTGCCCCAGGGAGAGCCCACACAAGGTGTTCCCAACTTGGAGGGTTCCGGGCACCCTGAGGTCATTATCATGCTCTGCTGTCACTGTCTTGAAATTATTGAAAATGTTTGAACCAGGGCCCTGTGTTTTCCTGGACTCTGTAAATGATGCTGCTGGCCAGTGGGGGGGGGGGTGAGGGGGGACGGGAACTGCTGCTCTGATAGCTCATGTCTCTGGGCTTCTCCCACTATAATGTGTAGAGGGCGCGTGTCTACTGGACACCCCATCCTCACCCACTCTGTTGGGCACCCCACCGCCCGGGTGAGAGCAGAGGGTGGGTCCAGGTGGGGACTGGGAGGAAGCCGGAGTCAGACTCACGGCAGAGCTCCAGGGACATGGACAGCCCTTCATTCAACACTTTGAAAACAGGGAAAGCGAGGATGAGAGCGGGCAGGGGCTTCAGTAGGAACACATCCTGGTCCCCATCCAGGGCCCAGGGATGTACCCACAGCCTCTGGTTTTATTTCAGGGAAGGGTTTCCTCCCTCAAAGAGGGGCAGCTGAGGGCACTACCTCTGAGAATAAAGAGTAACCCTGCCCCACCTCAGTCGCCACAGCCACGCCTGGCCCGTGGTACAATTCAATCCCAGGCTCACACGGATATATGGGAGACTGGTCTGCCCTCGATGAGCTGTCAAGCTCCTGAAAGGGGCTGGTGATAATAGCTCTGCAGTAGGAGGGAGCCACAGCCAGCCAGCCAGCTGAGGGCCCTCAGGGGCATAAAGGGGGCTGACACAGAGCGGGGCCAATAGCAAAGTCCTTAACATCCTTACCTGCAAATAGCATTAATGGGAGTCCAGTATTAACCCTTATCAGGTACAGCAGGCACTTCTCAGATGAATTCAAATAAAACAGAGGTTGTGACGGGTGCCATGGCCCTACGCGGGTTAGCTGAGCCCTCTGTGCCACGGTTTCCCTGTCTATGAAGTTGAGCTACTTCCCCTGCGCCCTCAGAAGACTGCTAAAGTGTACGTCCACCCCTTTCTCATCTATCCACACAGACTTACACCAGAAATCAGAGCACGGATGCCAAAGCTAAGCTCCTCCCTCATTCCCTGAGTGGCCACTGACACATTTCTAAACTCACGGGGGACTCAGTTTCCCCATCTGTAAAATAAAGGAGCTTCCCCCTTCCAAAATACAGAGTCCATGGTTCCAAGGACCCTCAAATATCATGAAAAGTGTTGACTTTCAAATAACCTAGTGATATATCTTAGGAGTTTTCAAAATGCCATTTTTATGGGCTAGTGCACAGAATCCTTCCTCAAACTTAATGGGCACTCAAGCAGGAGTCAGCTATTCCATTATCACCCTGAGGGGACGTTCATGGTGAACCTTGTGGCACCCTGAGTCCCTTTCCTCTGTTACTGATTTAGCAGCACAGTGAAGGCTTAATGTACAAGCTCTTCCCAGAGAGACGCACGCTGAGCTTGTGTGAGTGGTTTGACCCTGGCCCTGCACAAGGGACCACCTGCCCAAGCCTCATATCCACTAGGTCTGTTATGCAGCTGCTCACAGCCACTGCCTCCTCAAATGGAAGGACAAGAAACAAGATACCTTCTGATTACCTACAATTTATGGCCCTGAACCCTCAAAATAGCCAGTGGGAAATGATCTTGAAGCAGCCTTACACCTGCTTGCTTCCCAAGAATAATCAGAAAGAAGACATACTCAGGCCCAATTCGGTTATCAATCAATAAGGATGTGGCAGAAAATAATAACAAGAGTAATAAAAAGCCAACAAGAACTTAGCGTTAGTAGTGAACTCCCAAATTGACATCTCATCAGCAAACAGAAAACTTAGGGTTGTCCTAGGAGGCCCTGATGGCCCCAAGTCACAGGACAGAGCTTGGGCCTGACGGAACCCAGGGCCTCCTCATCACTGCCATATGGCCTAGGCTTCCTGGGAGCACCCAAAAAGGCAGCTCCCCGGTCAGGCTCCAGCCCGGACCTGTGTGACTCATCTGCTAAACTCGGCAGGAAGCTGGGGCTGCCTGTGCCTCAAGAGCCTGCTTCCTTCCATCCTCACTGCCCTGACCCTCCCTCGGGGATCCTGAATCCAAATTTGCACCCCATCCCCAGCCACAAGTTCACTGTCACAGCCCTGTCACCCACAGGCCTTTACATGTGGGGATCCCTGTGTTTTCACCCTCCACCCATCCACACTGCCTCCCTCCTGCTCATTCTAAGGGGGCTTCCTCCTGGAAGCTTTCCCTGACCACCCTGTGCGCTCCAGGAGGGGAGGAGCTACGTGGGCTTTGGTCATCGCTATCTCCCGAGCCTAGCCAGGGGTTGACAATTGTCAAGCAAGTTAATCAGCTGCACATGGACTCAGAAATGCCAATGCCAGCTCCCGGGGAGGCCCATCCCCACCCCAACTCCAACTGTCCACTTGTCTAGGCACAGATGTTGGCTCCTGGAATGTGTAAGAAACCCCATCAGTGAGGCCAGGGCCAGCCACCCTGCCTGCAGCCTTGGACTCAGCTTGCTGATGTAGCCCAAGTCACTTGGCCACTCTGGGCCTCAGAGTCCTCACCCTACCAGGGGATTGAGCAGGACTTGGCAAAATTCAAGCTCCAAGTCAGATCCGCACCCTGCCATGGGTGAATCCTTACCACACAAGCTCCCGGGCCAGGACCCAGGGAAGAGCTACAAGTGGGACCGGCAAGAACGAAACTTGCTCATGAAGGAGACTCTTCCCAAGCCCCTCACACCCAGGGCTGCTGGAGGTACTAGTGACCCACCTACAGAGGGAGCCAATGCTGGACAGCCGGCCAAGCGCAAGCCCATTTACCCTTTGGCCTGGCAATCCTGCTTCCAGGGTGTGACTCTACGGATGTCCTTGTGCCTGTGAGAGGACGGGCGCCCAAAGCCATGCACCCCAACACTGTAACAGCTGAAGACCAGAAATAACCCCCACACCCACCACCAGGGCCCGGCAAAATCACCACACAAGGGCATGGGGTGCAGTTGCAGAGAAGAGGAAGGGCGAGCCTGGGCCCACCCCGGGAAGGCCTCCACAAGCGGGGCAGAGGTCGGGAGGGGAAGAACTGTGCTGCCCACGTCAGTGTTAACAAATGGGAGGGGGCTAGGCCACCTTAAAATGGCTAAAATGGTGAATTTTGTGTTGCACGAATTGTATCTCAGTTTAAAAAATGAGGTTGGGTAAGGGTCCATATCCCTGTGTCCTGAGGGATCGTGATAGAACGCTGGAAGGGAACTCGGGAAACACTGTAACGGGTTGTCTTCAGGTGGGGGGAGGTGAGGAGGGACGACAAGAGGAAAGGAGATTTTAACCAGGGACATTTTCCTCTTCACAACATTTTGAACCATGGGCTGTATTGCTTAATCCAAAAGATCTTTAAATAAAATGAAAGAGATGCCTCCGTCCGAAGCCCACATTCCCCCCATCTCGTCAGCAGGCCCAGGAATACGGGTGACTTTTCTTATCTGTCGGAAACCATCCAGGGCAATCTTTCTGAGGAAACGTTTAGATTCCAGCAAGAGGAGGCTAAGGGGTGTCTGTGCTGACTTGGTCACTGGGATTTAGTTTGTCCCTCTGAGTCACTGCAGCTGCTGCGGTTGGGGGACAGGAGGCAAAGCAACCCGGAACAGACTTCTGCAGATGTGACGTTGCCGTCTCCCAGCCTCAGGCATCAGGGCTGTGTATGCTTGTGGGTATGGGTGAGAGCACGTATACCTGTGTGCATGTGTGTGCTTGTATGGACACGTCTCTCTGTGTGCACATGGGTGTGTGCCTGTGTGTGCATGTGTATGTGTGAACATGTATATGTGTGCATATATGTGTATGTCTATGTGTACATTTCCGTGTCTGTGTATGTGTGTGAATGCGTGTGTGTGCCTCTGCACGCATGTGCCGGTGCATGCACGCATACATGTATGTTTGTGTGTGTACACGTGTGTGCATACATACATGTGCTGCAGGCAACAGAGCCACTCCAATGTGTGGTCAGTGAAATGTGTGAGGCTGAGGTCCACCAGCCCTTGTGTCTGGCCTTCCTCCCTTCTGGCCTCCAAAACTCGAGAAAGATGCTCATTTTCATACCGATGGGGCTGGAACAGGGCAAGGAAAAGACTAGATCCTGATAGACGCCTTCAGTGGGTGCTCAATAAATGCCTGTTTCTTTTCTCCCCCATTGAAAGCCACTTGAGAAACACGATCTTAAGTGAGTTTGGGGTTGTCTTGGTGGCAAGTTCTGCTCCCTTGGCAGCATCAAGGGCTGGACCAGGAGATGACATGCCAAGGCCAGAGCTGGGGAGCTGGAGTGTGTCCTCTCCATGTGGGAACGAAGTGGCCCAAGTGCACACATATGAATGCACACACAGGCACGCATGCATACACAGAGACCATCCTGGGCCCACCTTGGGGCCAGCTCCTCCAGGAAGCCTTCTGAGGTGTCTCCAGCCCAGGCTGCTCACTGCTCCACGGCCTGCCCCTGCTCTGGCACTGTCTGCAGTGCTGGGGGGGTAGGGATCCTGCCTCCACCAGTGGCTGGATGAAGTGTGATGCATGAGCGGAGGGCCTGTACCACACCTGAGACGGAGAAGGACCTGACAAATGAGAGCCCCTCGCTTTCTAGATGGCGAGAGTGAGAGCATGGCAGGGGCTGATGTCTTCAGAGGAGGAGGCACAGGCCTCACCCAGTGATGCCATGCTCTGAGTTACCAGGGTCCAAAATAGAATCTCTTTCTTTCCTCAAAGCTGTGACCTCATCTGGCCACTCTGCTTGTCAGAGGGGACCCAGCACCAGCTCAACTGTAGGAACATTAGATGGGGCCCCCAGTGTGTCCCAAGTTGGACCTGACTCCATCTCACTGGATGCCCCTGTGCAGCCTCCTTTCCTCCCCACCACACCCACTTTGCTCAAGAAAGGAGGGAAGGTTGCCCTGGTGCCAGCCAGGAGCAGGGAGGACAAGGACAGTCTTGGCAAGGCAAAAGACTTGGTGCTAGCAAGGCCCCTCACTTCAGCAGCTGTCGCCAAGACGGTGGCATCAGGGGAGGAGAGGAGAGGGGGTATCTGAGAAGGATCTGGGGCAGCAGCACGCCTGCCCTCTTTCCTGGGAGAAATGGGGAGAGGAAGGCGCATACAGAGCCTCCCTCCCAACAAGACGCAGAGCTGCCAGCTCTCTGCCAAGCGGGTTTGGGGTCAGTTTCCTGGTTTCAACAACGCACTATGTTTTTGTGAAGTAATGGCGGGGGGGGGAGGCTGGGGGAAGCACATGTGGGGACTCTGCAATACTTCCGCAACCTCCTTTTACTGCTTTATTTTCAAATTTAAAAGTTGTGATTAAAAAAGAGAGAGCAACTTGAAAGACACTAGTCAGGTCCGGGAGCAGCTGAGAATACGCTAAGCCCTCACCCCCTGTGGCGCTCAGGACACACCTGCCCAGAAGGGCCCCAGAAGTGGCAGAAGCTGGATCCCCCACGGTGAAGACCAAGGCCATCGCATGGACCTGCCGGAAGAGCAGGAATGGAACGGTGGGCTCCCTTCCCACGAGGGGGTCTACTCAGGTGTCCCTGGCACTTGAGGACCCAAGATAGGCCAGGATATAAGATATGAAAAAGGAATTAGAGCAAGAGAGAGGAACAGCTCGTGTGACCTGTGGCCTTGAGCCCATGACCTTGTCCACTCATCTCTGGGAGAGGTTGGGAAGGTCGAGGGGCTATTGTCCCAAGGAAGGATCTTGGATGGGGCTAGGTTGGGGACACCCTCCAGCCCCTGTTGTGTTCACAGGGAGTTTGCCTTAAGTTTCAAAGACACTCGTTGCCCAGAGTCCCCAAGGTAGACATTTGCAGAGTCAGTGTGACCCCCAAACCCAGGTTCCCTTACACAGCCAGCCTGACCGTCCCTGGGAGCAGATGCAGCTGAGGGGTGAACTCTGACTACAGTAGATACCGTGTGGACAGGAAGGTGTGTGTCACGTGAACACTGGCCCCCGAAGGCCTCCTTCACCTTGCCACCATCTCAGTGAAGCGGTATTAAGCCACTCTGCCCTGGGCCACATGTGAGCACTTTACAGGCCTAACCTCATTTAATCCTCCCACAGCCACATCCCTGGGACCCATTTGTTCCTCATGGGGAAGCCGAGGGACAGAGAGGGAGGTGCCTGCCCAGCTCACGTGGCCCAGAAGCGGAGGGCCAGGCCTCACCGTACACCTGAAGTGCCAAAGAGCAGCCTCTGTAGGGACTGCCGGGAGGAGGAGAGCCCTTGGTCCAGAGAGATGGCCCAGGTAGTGGCAAAGTGAGCTTCCCGCTGTGACCACAGTCACATCCCAAGCCTCAGCCTCCAGACACACCTAATAAACAAGCACTAAGGCCCATCTCCCTGGGCTGATACCTGCGTTGGGCCAGCCCGGAGACACCCAGCCCTGCCTGCCTCCCCTTGGCCTTCGAGGGTCCTGCCCTGGGAACCAGCCTGTAAGCCACCAAAGGGGGCCATCAGACAAATGCCCCTGCTGCCCCCACTGCTGAGTCCGTGCAGCGAAATGCCCAGCTGCAGGCCAGGTCCCTGTTAGGCCTTCCGCCGGCTTTGCACAAGAATGTTTTATGGCTCCAATTTCAGATCTTGCTGTGGCATATTTCACCACTCCTCTGAGAGCCCTCATCTGACCAAAAAGCTACATTGAGCATGATTTATCCGTAAAGCCTGAAAAACACCACCCAGACGTGGCTTGGAGCAGAAGGATGACCTACTGACTCCTCGGGAGCACACAGGGACCCTTTCCTGGTCCCCCTTCCCCGTGGAGTCTCCTGCCCTCACCCCTGCAGCAGGTAGTCAGCAAAGTCACCGTGCAGACATGACCATGATAATCCAGCCAGGTGTGGGGACGGCTGTCGCTTTGGAACATGCCCTGGCAGCTCTGTGCCCACAGGGCTGTGCCACTCGCCTG
The DNA here is from genome assembly GCF_027406575.1 of Nycticebus coucang. Lineage (NCBI taxonomy): Eukaryota > Metazoa > Chordata > Mammalia > Primates > Lorisidae > Nycticebus > Nycticebus coucang. The sequence goes on from NC_069796.1 coordinate 86,639,727, forward strand.
CCTTCTTTCTACCGGGCAGTCAGGCTCCTCCCTCTGCCCTCCCCTCACCGCCGAAGCCCACCTCGCCCAGGGACTCACCACAGGCACCCTCTGTCTGGGAGACTTCTGAGGCCCACTCCACACCTCCAGCCAAGGTTGGTACTTTCCCTGGGGTCCCACAGACCCCAGGTAACATGGGTTGAATGGTACCCCCTCCCAGAAAAGACATATCCAACCAGAACCTATGAATGTGACCTCATTTGAATGAGTCTTTTCAAATATAATTAAGTTTAGGGTCTTGAGATGGGCTCTTCCTGGTTAGGTCCTAAATCCAATGACAGATGTTCTTATAAAAGACACACAGAGGGGATGGCCACATGCAGACAGAGGTGGAGAGTGGAGTGATGCAGCCACAAACCGCGGACACCAGGATTTCTGGAAGCCACGAAAGCCAGGAGGGGGCCTGGAGCAGACACTCCCTCAGAGCCTCAGAAGGAACCAGCCCTGCCTGCTGCCTTCAGAATGGGGAGACAATAAATTCCTGTGAAGTTGACCACTTTGTGGTGCTTTGTTACAGCAGTCTGAGCAAACTGATGCAGGCATTGGCCCATGTTACAGATGGGCTCACTGAGGCTCAGCTTGTCAAAAGGGACACAGCTAGGAACTAGAAGGGCTTGAGTCTCCACCAGGCTCTGCTGCCTCCAAAGTAAGGTGTCCTTTTCTTGACCCATTCACCTAGAAAGCTGGCCTCAGAGAGGAGGAGGAGCTGCCCCTTCCACTGCCAGCAGCCCAGCTCCCCAGAGTCCCTCCATCCCCACTGTAGCTTTCTGCCTCAGGAAGATGTTGGGCCCCCCTTCAGGCCATGCTATCCAGAGAACAGGCAGAGCCCAGCCCTCCATCAATCACACCCTTTTCCCAGGCATGAAACTCGAGGTTTTAAAAAAGAGAGCTGAGAACTAAGCTTGGAAAGGACCCTATAAATCAAAATCAGTCAGCAGAAAATAAATGTACGAACGTTACTGATCTGTGGAAAATTGCATTTTTACATCAAATGTGTTTAAGGGATAATAATGTGTATTTTAATAGGTGGGTCTTGGTAGACTTTTCCAGCCCAGCTATCCTTTGAAAATATTATTAATATTTACTCTCCATTTCTCATGTCTTGATTCAATTTTAATTTCATCCATCACTCCTTTTTAATAGTTACTGTAAGTAAAATTATTAATGAAATTACAAGATACTTTGGGGGCTTTTTTTTTTTTTTTTGACAATGCTATTCAAATGGATGCTCCTGTGCTTCTACCTGGAAGGGCTGGCAGTTTTCAGATCTATTTATGGCAATAAAAGGTAATTGGCTAAGCCTTGATGTTGTTAGTGCTGAGCTGTTTTCAACATGAAGGTGCCCGGGACATCTCCTGGAGGTAGGTGGGAACTGCTGATCCTGTTTTTAAGACAGAAATCCCTCCCTTGGCTCCCATGTCTCTCCATCCTTACTCAGACCCAGCCAGACAACCATATGTTCATTATGTCTAAGAATTTCCCTTTGGAAACAGCGCCGTGCGTCAGACAGAGGTGCGGGCGCAAAGGAGGTGAGGCTGCTGTTTGCAGGGGGAGGGGAAGGCAGTGGAGGGAGTTGTTGGCTGCCTTCTACTGGGAAAGCCCAGATGTGGGCCATGGCCGCCCCTGAACAATGTCCCTTGGTTCCAGGGATCCCAGGCAGGGTGTCGACCCCAAAAATCTGTCTCGGGACTAGCAGGAAGGCAGGGGGACTAGGAGCCCCTCTGTAGAAGAGGCCATCCACAAAGCCACATCAGCCCTATGTGGGAGTCAGCCCCTTAGCCACCTGGGGTGCATGAGGGCTCTAGGTATCCCTTCCTCAATTAAAGAAAATTAAAAATTATATTTTATGGTTGCATTTGTGGGAAAAAAAGATTATCTTCACACACTATATATAAAAAATATTTTCTTGACCTTAACGTTCCTTTTTTTCTTCTGATTGTAAACAAAATTAGTTTTGAGTGTCTGTCAATGTCTCACAGACCCTGGCACAGAGACTGTGCCTGCAGGAGATGTAGGCCCGAGCACCCCAGGGCCTACACCCAGCTCTGGGTCCCTCTTCTCTCCTCCACCATGGATAGCACCTCCCTCACCCAGACCTGCAATCTCCCCACAATCCGGCCACCATCCCTTACCCAAGACAGGGCCTTTTACATTTTCTTACTGCACAGACCCTGTTAAGAACAACACCGGTGTAAACCTCCCCTGTCCCCCATTTCAGAGTTTACAGGCCAGTCTGAGATCCAACCGGTCTCACGGGCAGATAAGCCTGATCCAGTTTCTTGGCACAGAGAGGGCAACTGGTTTCCACTTCAACTTGGGGATCTTGCCTAGTCTTGGGGATCTCTCTGGAAGGGCCTGGTCACTGTACTTCACAAAGCCATTAAATCTGAGGGCCAGCCTGGAGGTATCACTTTGGAACTCACTTTACAACCAGTAATGCCATACAGATTCCTGTAAGGAATGTGAAGACATCATCCCTAGACTCAAATATGATCAGCATCCCCAGATGTCCAGAGGCTGAAGTCCAAACCTTGTCCCCACATCAAGACCTACAGGGCCAAGATCCCCAGGGTATCCTGCTCAGCTCCTGCACCATCAGGTTTACCCTCCTGAGGGGCTGTCCCCCCAAGTCCCAATCCAAAATGCCTGCCCAACCCACAAGTGATGTCACCTGCCCTTTAAGTCCTTTGGGAGGCCATGGAGCCCTGGGACCTGAACTTTCCCTAGGAGCCCTGTCTTTGGACCTGGCCCACATCCTTCCTTGCATCCAAGCTCCTGTCCCCCACCTGTTTACTCTTGAGGTTGGGCTTATCTGCTGGCTTGTAGAGCCTAGGTCCCTGGCACAGTCCTGGCACAGGGAAGGACAGGCTTTGCTCCCATCACCCCGGCTCAGTATGCCTCCCTTGATGGTTTACAACTGCAGCCCATCTCCCCCTTCAATGCACCCTCCCAGGGCCTCGGGATTGGGCTTGCTGGTCCCACACACAGTGGGCCTATAGACTTCACGTGGCTGCAGGCCAGGGTTTGTCCTGCACCCAGTGGGCCTACAGGCTTCATGTGGCTGTAGGCCAGGGTTTGTGCACTGGGATGTCAGTGGTGGGGATGGGTCTCCAGAATGACCCTGCCCCTCCCAGAGGACATCTGGGAGGCTTAAGATGAGAAGTGCCCAATGTTCTGGGATGTTCTTTCAAAGAGGGGGTAAATCATACTCTGAGAGAGCCGGTGACTAGTGCCTTCTCTTCCTCATACCCGCCTATCTTCCACAGGGACACCACCCTCGAGGCCTGCAGCCTTCACCAGAGAGAAGGAAGAAGAGGGCTTTGGGAAAGTGGCTTCCTAAGGAGAGAGGACTTTCAGGTGCAGCTACCTGGGGGGGGCCTCTGATGCTATACAGCCGCAGGGCGCATGTGCTCCACTCCTGGGACCATGGCCTCCAGCTCTGTGCTCCCGGTGTCCCACTAACGCTCTCCAAGCTGGGCATGCTTGTCAAAGAGGCCAGCCCCTCCAAACACAGCCAGGAATCACTGTCATGTCAGGTGACCAAACAGCTCAAGGAACCCAGTATCTGATCCTTCAGGGACCATCTTAAGACACCTGCACCAGAATCACCCATAGGGAGGAGCCCTTATGTAGCTTTCATTACTAAGTCACCCATTTCTTTTACCTAAGTAGGAAACTTCACATCATTAGATGGAAAAACAAGCATTACCAGTCATACATAGGTGACAAGTACATAAATAAACAGCAGAGTTTGCCTAAGACAAACTCAGAGTCGAAGGTCTATCCTGACTTTATTAAGAAGGAATCAGAGGCTCAGCGCCTGTGGCTCAAGCGGCTAAGGTGCCAACCACATACACCTGAGCTGGCGGGTTCAAATCCAGCCCAGCCCGCCAAACAGCAATGATGGCTGCAACCAAAAAATAGCCGGGCATTGTGGCAGGCGCCTGTAGTCCCAGCTACTTGGGAGGCAGCGACAGGAGACTCGCTTGAGCCCAGGAGTTTGAGGTTGCTGCGAGCTGTAATGCCATAGCACTCTAACCAGGGCAACAGCTTGAGGCTCTGTCTCAAAAAAAAAAGAAGGGGGCAGCGCCTGTGGCTCAGTGAGTAGGGCGCCGGCCCCATATGCCGAGGGTGGCGGGTTCAAACCCGGCCCCGGCCACACTGCAACAAAAAAATAGCCGGGCGTTGTCGCGGGTGCCTGTAGTCCCAGCTGCTCGGGAGGCTGAGGCAAGAGAATCAGGTAAGCCCAAGAGTTAGAGGTTGCTGTGAGCCATGTGACGCCACGGCACTCTACCCGAGGGCGGTACAGTGAGACTCTGTCTCTACAAAAAAAAAGAAGGAATCAGAGAGGTGTCAAAGGCGTGCCAGCCACAGGTCTAGCTGCTCTCCTTACTGTCAGCAAGGGACAATGGAACCAAGACTGATATCCTGTCCCTGGGTTTCAAGGGTGATCCTTCCATCCTGTCCCCTCCCCAACAGCAGAAGTTCCTCACTATGGAAAACAACCTGCTTCTCTGAATTCAGAATCCCTGTATCAGCTTCCTCTCTAGCCTCCCCACCTCCTCAGTAAGTCTAGGGACATGGAGCTCACTACCTGCCAAACCCAACTCCAATGTGGCAGGAAACATCAGTGAGATTGTTCACAAGACACAGCACCTTCAACTTCTGTACAACACCAGGGTGAACAACAAAAGCGTGTCCTCTGTGAATGCTACTTGTTCAAAGAACTCACAGGTTCCAGGCAAGATCCACTCAGACAGAGCCAGGCTTGTATGGAGGCTCAAGCCAAGTCCCAGACCCAGGGCTGGTGCTAGATGCTTCTCTGACAACGGTGCCCTGTGACGAGCAGCCATGACCAAGACTGTCTCCAAATGTCTGCCTGCTCCCCTAGAGGACAGTCTCCAAGTGGCTGCTTCCCTGGACACTACTGAGTGCTCACTCTGTCTCTGGAGATGGTCATTGCTCAGGAATCTGCGAGGGCTGTGACTCCCTCAATCCCCTCCCCAGCTGGGCAAGCAGAATGAGGAGGGGGCAGCCTTGGACCAGGAGGCAAAAAATCATCACATTCACTCTCTTAATGTCTGAGACTAAGTATTTTAAGAAAAGCATTTTAAAAATAACATTTGGCGATTTCTAAGAAGCAAGTTTCTACAGCTGTCTTCTGCACATTCTGCAAGCATACAGCAGTCTGAAAGCTCTGTCGTAGAGCTCTCAGCACAAATCCTACAAACAAAGCAACACATTTCTGGTGAGTCCCTCGACTCCGCTTCGAAGAAGCACTCTCAGGGTCTACAAGTTTCTGCCTCATTCCAGCTATGGGCAAGTTGCCATCTCTCTGCTCCGTGGGCATTCTATCTGCAAACCAGACATCACCATAGCTGCATGCCCATTGTGAAGAATGTTCAGCGGGCAAAGGAGTATCACATTAACCCTGGCTAAAACCCAGGAAGCTTCAGCCATGCATTGCCATAACCGCAGCTAAGTGCCCTTTGGATTTGTTCACCTCATAGGATGGGGCGCTCCCCACCTCCTGAAGTCCCTTCCTGTATTTAGCCAGACATGTCTCCCTGGCTCCTACCCATCCATCCCACCTCCGCCAGGGGGGACCACACAGGCTGCAACTGCTCCTGTGGCCTCTAACCCAACAGCAATCTTCCCTCTTTCCTGCCCACCCAAGGCTCAGGATGCCCCAGGTCTCGCTGCAAACCAATAGATTAAGGAGTGAACCACAGCACATAAGCAATTTCCGAAAGAATCCTCCTTAGTAAAGAAAGTCCGCATGGAAAACTAACCCCTGCTCGAATGTGCCTCCCTCCTGCCTGGCCTCCTCATGCTCCTCCCAAGCACAGGATCTAGGAGGAGATAGAACTTCACAATCACCGTACACGTCTGTCTATGTGCAGGTGATCAGCATGCAAAATTCCACAGATAAAACAAAGGCCGAGGTGCATATGATATTGGAGCCTTCAGAGGCTCTCTTATGCTGCCTGTCAGGCAAGGTCAATTAAAAATGTCAAGAATGGCATGTGCCTTTGTCAGACAATAGGGCAAGAAGAGGAAAGGTGGTCATTCTTTCTGACCTGAGAGTCCAGAATGGGACAGACCTGGGTTAACTCTCAGCTACCCGTGGCTGTCTGAGTGAGGTGGGTAGGGTAGACCATGGGTCATGGTGATTGGGAAGGCTGTATACAAAGCTCTTCACAATGGGAAGGGAAGGCATCCCATAAGGTGCATTAAACTATCCGAATGGACCCCCCCCTCAATAAAACATATTAGAAAAACAGCAACAGAACAAATTTCAACAGGCATCAGTTTCACTCAAGGTTGCTTTATGATCATTTTCATGGTCATAAAGAGTCACCATCCCTCCCATTTATAGTTGATATAAATATACCTGCAACAAATAAACATGGACCTCGTGTCTCCTAACTAGTTCAAGTTAGTATAATTATAACTAAAGGCTGAGGGAAAAGAACCTTCTTCATGAAAAGTGGAGTCTATTGCAACTCATTTGGCAAGAAAATGGTGGAAGGGTTAAGTGTCTGGACACGCAAAACAAGATCTTTGTTTCTGAAATCTAACTTAAAAGATCTCCCTCGTGTGAATTCAATGTATCTTCCTTTGAAGGGTGAAGATGGAAAAATGATTCCACTGGGACCTAAACATATGGCTGAATGGTACCTTAAGTATATTAAATGGAAGCCTCCCTTCATGAGTGCAACTTGTTATAAAACAGACCTGTCAAGTCAGGCTCCCCCTGTAAACTTCCCAGGCTGATTTTGCTAAATCACAAGCTTGGCATTTCATTACCAGCTGCGGTAGAGGGCATTCTGCCATGCTGGGTGAAGGAGTGCCCCACCGCCATCACATCAGGGCTAAAAGCAGAGCCATTTCCATCAACTTGACAAAGACAAAAAAACTTGAATTAAGAGCCCTGTCTAAAATTAACAGTGATTGAAAGTTAATGATGGAGCAAATTTGGCAGAACTATTTGAACATGCATCACGACGTGGTCCTGGCCTTCAGATGGGAAGCTGAAGTGATAAATGTCTACTGAGACCCAGCTGAGAGTGCAGCTCTGTGGCATCACGAGATCCTTTCCACCAGAATCAGACCCTTCTGGCAGAAGGTCTGATCCTGTCATCACCGTCACATCCCAGTTCTGTTAACACATCCGCCTGTCAACATACAAAGCTGTCTCTATGTGCTCATCTGCACTATTTATTTATAACAAGCCAGAAACAACCCCTCTTGCAGAATGGCTGCATAAACTACAGCCTGGTCATTTAATTCAATCATCAAACAAATCATGGGGGAAAAAGACAAACAATGACCTGAGAAAAAATTCACGGCACAGTACGGCATGGAAAAATACTTGGCGGTACATACTCAGTAAGTCTTCACTGTAGTCCCACATCATACCAAAATGCACGTTTATATGTCTATTTCCTACATGAGACTGTAAGTTTCATGGGCACAAACCATCATCCTATCCCCAGCTCTCACGCAGAGCTGGTACTCAGTGACAAATACCTGTTAAATACCCATTAAATTAAATTGGAATGTTGGTCATGATCACGTCATTGTAACTCCTAAAAAATGCACATGTGCACACCTGCACTTAAACCCACACGGACATGCGAGCCGACATACAGAACACAGGCCAGAAGGACACGTGTCTCTGTGACAGGGAAAGGGGATTGAACGATGAAGACGGAGGAGCTACATCCACTCGGCACCTACTTGAGACCCTTGTCCCTGTTCGTACCTGCAGACACACCAGTTCCAGCAGCCTGTGATCCTCAGAGTCACTTCTCACAGGTGTCAGTCAGGCGGCTGTCTGCTGCAGCAACACACGCACACTCTGGGGAGCTTTGTGGTTTGTTTGCAGCTGCTATGACCACCTCTGTGACGCCAGCCCTGGCTGGTCCTGTGTAGCTCGGCCTGACCTCAGAGGACCCTCCTGCAAGGCCAGATAGTGGGGTCCAGCGGGTCGCTCACGTGACTGGGCACATCTGAGAAAAGGCTTTTCACTGGCTCCCCAGCCGCACCAGACCTGGCTTCCTACGTCTTGGAAGTGGAAGTGGCCACCTGCCAATGGCCCTGAGATGCTGCAAGGCCCAAAGAACTGAGATCTCTCAGCCGACACCGGAGATGACAACATGAGCATTTTCATGCCCAGAGACTGGCCCATGGAGCTGTTCTTAATGATTCTAGAATTTCCCACTTAGCATTTGAATGAGGCACTGAATGATAGAATAATTCTTCATTCCCACTCTTGACTCAAGGAGGTAGGAGTCCCATCTGAGGCTGACTGCCCCTTCTCAGAGTAGGGGGTTAGGGGGGAAAGCAGAACTGGGGACAACCTGGACATAGTGCTACCAGGGACTCAGACAAGCCCCTTCCTCCCCTAGGGCACCGCAGCTTATCCCACATCCCCGTCCCTCATCTCTGCACCAGGAGCCGCAGCACGCAAGGGATTTGCTCAAATATCTCCCATTGAGGATCCAGATGTTGAGTTGTCTGGAACAAGATCCCACCCCAAGGGGCAAATCCCCATTGTAGAAGTGAGCTCTGACTCCAGCTCCAAGCCCTGCCCACAAGATCCTGTTCTTGACTGTGTGCCCAGCTCAGCCACCTGCAGCAGAAAGGTCTCTCTCACCCACTGTCTACCCAGGTGGAGATGCAGGAACGAGCCAGGCAGCTGCAGAGCCAAGTGACACATGGGAAGCTGAGCCAGTGTCCCTGTCAGTGAAGTGTCACAGACACTGCCAGGGCCACCTGCAAACGTGTGGGCTGCTCAGTGATTGGTGCCCAGCCCTTGGCAGTCCCCAAGAAATCAGCCCTGGCTTTAGGAAGGGAAGGCACAGGGTCTGGCCATGGTATGGACAAAGGTGAGTCATGGTGGATTGTGTGTACGGATAGGTAGAAAGTGGGCAAGTGAGAAGCCGAGGCCCAGGGCTCCAGGGGCAACTGATTTCCACCATCATGGGAAAAATCTGCCTAAATTGCGCTTGCCGTGTTCAGAGCTAGAGGCCATCCCAGGTCAGTTTTGCATGCCTTTACTCTTCTCTTACTTGAAAGAAGAACATTTCCATACCACATGCCTTGCTGGGCCAACTCAATCCCTCCTCTAATAAATCCTCCCATCTCTCTTTCTGTTCCTTTAAAGTCAGTCATTATAGAGTTGTTCACCGGTGGTATTGATCAAGGGCACATCTCTTGGCAAAAAAGAATCTCAATTTTGGCCTTGCTACATAGACAAAAGTCAACCTGAAATGAATTTAGACATAAATGTGTACTTTGCAACTTCTAGACATAAACGTGTAGCTGGCAATAAAACTTGCAGAAAACAAGAAAGAAAAGCTTGGTGACTTTGGGTTAGTCAGAGGTTTTTAGATAAGACATAAAGGCATATCACTATAAAAATACATAGATAAATTAGATTCATCAGTATTAAAAACTTACACTCTAATGACCCTGTTAAAAAATGGAAAATACAAGCCATAGACTTGGAGAAAATCTTTGCAGAGTGCACATCTAGTAAAGCAGAGGTTCTCAACTGTGGGTCACGACCCACAGGAACTGTAGTAAAGAGCATGGCCTTTGGAAAGTTGAGACCACTGCTGTAAAGGGTGTGTATCCAGAATATATAAAAAGCTGTCACAATTCAATAAAACAATTGCATTTTATGCAAAAACAGGCCCCCAAATTTGAATATTCACTTTACCAAAGAAAACAGATGGCAAATAAATACACCTGAAGATGCTCCATGTCATTAGTTATTAGGAAAAAGCAAATTAAGTCACAGCACGATTCACTACACACTTACTAGAATGGCTAAAATGTTAAAGTTTATAATGCCATGTCAGCAAGGAACTCTCATAAATTAGGGATAGGAACGTAAAATGGAATGGTCACTTTGGAAACAACTTGGAAGTTAAATTAAGTTAAATTTAATTTAATTAAATTTAATTAAGTTAAATATGCACTTGGATGGTCCAGCCATCTCACTGCTAGGTATCCATCTAAGGAAAATGGAAGTACGCATCGTGCAGAGACCTGGACGCAAACGTCACAGCACCTTTTCTGTGATAGGACCAAAATGGAAACAACCAAGAGGCCTTCGACTGGTGAACAGATAAGCAACATCTGCCTCAACCACACAATGGAAGATGATTGGGCCCTAAAGAGGAACCTAGTCCTGATACACACAGGAGCACAAATGGGCCTCCACAAAATTATGTCCAGTGAGAGAAGCCGGATTCAAACGGTCACCTACACTGTATGATTCCGTTTAGATGACATCCTGGAAAAGGTAACAGTGTCACATGGAAAACAGATCCAGGGCTTTCCAGGGTCTATGGGTGAGGGCAGAGATGCCCACGAAGGAACTTGAGTGGGTAACCTAAATGTGCATCATCTCCATTGGGGTTCTTGGTTCCATTTATCAAAGCTTATTGAACAATATACTTAAAAGGGAATTTGACTGCATGTCATTTATACCTCTATAAACCTGAATTTTGCCACACCTTCTGGGGGCAAGACATGATTGCAAGAGGGACTTTACCTAACAAATGTAATCAGTGTAACCTGGCTTATTGTGCCTTCAATGACTCCCCAACAATAAAAAAAAAAATAATAAGCCACAAAAAAAAAAAAACTAACATTATTGCAATCAACCACAAACTTACAAACACCCAACTGACAAACACCAGATTCACAGACCTCTGCTCATCTTTTTGTTTCTGGGGTGTCCAAATCAAAAGCAAACTGATTCACACCAAGGTCCACAGTGAAAGGAATCCTTTCACTATTTCTACACTGAATATCCCAAATTCCTGCCTGGTTCACCCTCTCAACCCAGGCCATCAGCACTGCCCTAATTCTGTCCTATCCACTTTGGCCACTTGCCAGGACTGGGTACCTCTCCTCACTCCCCTGCCAAAATCCCTGCCAGGAAATGGCAGGTGGTCCTTCTAGAAGCCACCAGGGGGTGGGTGCCCTGTTTCTGTCATCTTGTGTAACCATCACAACAGTTAAGCTGGGAGCTGTTGTCACCGCCAGTTCACAGATATGGAAACTGAGGCTCAAAGAGGTGAAGTTCACAGCATTCTCTGCTGTGAGCCTAGGCGTGCGGCTACGTAAGGGACCTACGGGGAGCTGTCACCAAAGCTCAGCTGTCGGCACCCGCCCCTCCTCCACATGGCTCCTGTGGTCTGTGTGTAGGTGGCTACGTGACAGCTCAGCTCATCTACAAGTAATTAAAAGCTACAGCTCCAGAGCTCAGGCCGCACCTCAGGGAAATCCAAGCTGCCAGTGTCTCATGGTGCACTGGCTCTTCTGTGGACACAGCAATCCTTGGGCCCCAGGGAGAAAGAAAGAACCTAGGTTCTGACTCAATTCATTTCTTTCTTTGTCAGATAATAAATGAATAGAGTCCTACCAAGACAAGGAAATCTGGAAACAGAACAAGGAGGAGCGCAAGCCCTAAGTATGAAATAATGAATTTATAATCCCTCTGAGGAGCAGTCGAATGGGAAACTGACATCGCCATGGAAACCAGGGAAGTGTGGTGCGGTTCTCAAGGAGGGCCCAGTGGAGCCACATTAGACGTGCTCTTGATTGGAAATAGTGGCTGATGTGCCCCTGTCCTGGGCATAGGGCATCCCACTAGAATGGGGACCTCAATGCTCTTCAATCTGCAGCTGTATGTCTGCAGGAATAATCTACCTGGCCCTCCACAGGAATCCCGCTGAAGGGTCACAGGGGACACTGTGGACCCACTCTCCCACCTCTGGACATATGTCCTGGGCTCTGGTTCTCCCAGGAAGCACTCTTCACCCACTCAACAAATACCTGGCTCCTCCCTGGCACTCAAGACCCAGGCCTTGCCCTCCAGGAGCTGTCAGAGCAGGGAGAAAGATACAAGACTGAGCTTTGAGGCCCAGCAGAGGGCCCCATGTTAGACTGAGGTCCAGGGCAAGTTCCTAGAGGAAGGGCCCCCTTGAGCAAGTATCATAGAGTCAGTGGGAGCTATTACCTGGGGGCAAAGGGGGCACCTGTGGGGCAGGTGGAGAAAGACAACAAGGAGAGGAAGCCACAGGCCAGCATGTAGAGGCAGGGACCAGGTGGCAACAGAGCTCAGCCAGAGGGGACCCCAGCCCCTCCATGGGAAACATCACACAGGACCAAGGCACAGAGGATGGCAGTGGGGACTGGGTGGCAGTGTGGGGAGAAGCTGCAGCAGGCAGCGTGGTGAATGGATGGCAGGAGATGGTGCCAGACTTCAGTCCATACCTGGCCAAAGGCAACAGCACCTGCTCACAGCCGGACAGCCCAGGAGGGAAGGAGCCCTGTAATGGGGGTGGTGGCCTTATTTCTCTTTGGAAAAGCATTGATAGTGTTGATGTATAACTTTTCAATAAAAAATTAGTCATCCAAGCTGTCAAGGGCCCTAATTTTAAATAAAGTCTTGCTGGAGTTGTTAATTCTATTCTCAGCTTTGCTACAACTAATTATCAAGAACTATAAAGATGATAATCCCAGAGGGATGGGGCTGTCGTCTGAATACAAACGTCTGCTTCTGCTCATTCTGACAGAGCCGAGCCAGACACTCAGAGTAGGGGACTGGGGCCCAGCACTCCTCTCCCTCTGCCCAGGCTCAGACATCCAAACAGAAGGAAAACTGCAGAAATCCTGCCTGTCTGGCGGCCCTGCAGGTGCTGTGCACAGAGCTAGGGCTGCAGGTCAGGGAGCCTGAGTGCCCCACCCAGCCTAGTGACCTCGTCCAAGGGTTACCTCTTAGGGAAAACCTCCCACCTCCCCAGGAAGAGCCCACAGACTGAGCGGGTGGAGGACCTGTGCCAGGGCAGGGGGGCTGCTCTGCAGAGTGGACAGGGTAGGAGGCTGAAGATGGACAGGCTGGTGCCATCCACACAGCAATCTGTTTCCTTGCTGTGTAGCTGTGGGCAAGTTACTTAACCTCTCTGAGTGTCCAGTTCCTATCTATAAAGTGGGAATGGAGAAGGAGGCACAGAGGCATAGGGGTGGCCAGGAACCCCCCAGACCAGTAAGCTGATGTGGATTCACTCAGTAATGCTGGGGGCCCCAAAACCTGCTGCGGCAGAGTTTCAGAGTCCAATCACTCCAATCCAAATTCTCCATCTTGGAGAAATTTTAAGTACGATCTCATAAGCAGACATCCCCACTTACACACAAAGCAAGACTCTAGAGCAGGTGGAGTGCAGTTTAGCGACCAAGGCTGCTCTCTGTGCCTCAGTTTCCTCATCCATGCAGCAGACAGAGGCAGCTCACAATGGGCACCCACTTACAAACTGTTTTCATGAGACTCTTGGCCAATGTTACATTCAAAAGCTGCTTCCAGGGACCAAACACCTGGGGACATGCCTCAGCCCATGCAGAGACCAGGTGGTGGCTTGCAATAGGATAGGCCTTTCTAAGGGCTGCTCCTGGGGGCATGACCAGGACCAAGCCCGGAAGGTGCACCTGAACTCTGCCCTGACTTGGAAAGGAGCCCCCCGCATGTTCACGCCCCTCCCTATACCCTACCCCATGCATGATGATGGTCACGAGCCCTCCGTAGAAAGCAGGATTCTATGGTATTTAAGCAGTTCTCCAATCCCCTAAGTCTTCGTGAAGCCCAGCAATGAGGACCTAGGAGCACGGGCAGCTCAAGCATTCAGAGGCAAAGGTGAAAATCCAGCTGACGCACAGTCCCAGACCAGGGGCAGTGGAGGGTGGGGCGTCTGTGACTATCTTGTGCCCCTGAGCTGGGATTTGGGGTCAGGTTTGGGGCCCCTGCCAAAATCTTCATTATGCTTGGAGAACGCTCTTTTTATTTTTTTTTTCCTTTTTGTTTATTTTTTATTAAATCATTACTTTGTACATTGATGCATTTATGGGGTTCAGGGACTGCTTCAATACAAAATGTGAAATGCTTACACTGAACTAAGTAACACATCCATCAGAACGCTCTTTTTAAATTACCTCTTTTTGTTTCCTCATTTCCCCAAATTTATTTAAAAATAAACTGCGTGAATTCAATGCACGTTTTCACAGCCCCATAATAAGCAATTTCCTCGCAGAGTCAGAGCCAACACCAGCTCCTGTGTGCACAGAATGCCAGGGCCTGGCAGCAGCTCTCCATGGGAGCAAACCCCACCACTGCAGATGCTCGGTCTGAAAACCAGTCACCAAAGCAGGAGGAGCTATCGGGGTGTGTGCTGTGGGCACACCAGTGACCAGCATTCTCTGTTGAGCGCTGTCCACTGTCGTGTGTGAGCCACCTCGAAAGAAGTCATCAACTTAGTATTCCCAGCAACGCTGTAGCATAGACAGGATCTTTCCTACTTTATACATAGGAACTGGACACTCAGAGAGGTTAAGTAACTTGCCCACAGTCACACAGCAACTGGCAGAGCTGAAACTCAAGCCCAGGCTGTCAGGGTCCAACACACTGCATTTCCCCACTGTGTTTGCCTGTGCGTTTAATAGTTCATTGTTCTCCGCACACGTTCAAGATTGTTGCTGCTCCTCAAAGTGCAGACCTGGGGGCTATTCTAACATCTGCTGCTGCCAGAAAAGGGCTTAGCACCTGCTGTGGCAGCTGGTTTAGAAACCTGGCTGCACTAAACGGCATCCATCCTTGTAAGATTGCTTCCAGCCTGGCCTCTCGGGGAAGGTGCTCAGTACACCGGAGAGAATAAACGAATGAACAAGCCAGTGAAGAGATGCCTTCATTCAACAGCTATTTCCTGAGAACCCACTCTGTCTCCAGCTTGTGTTGGGGACACAGGACAAAGCACACAGACCCTGGAACTGTGTCCTCAGGTGAAGCCGACAACATACCCTTGGTGAGCACACAGTCCATCCCACGGTCAAGGAGCTAGACCTGAAGGAAGACTGGGAGCTGTCACAAGGCTCTCTGGAGGAAGCGCATTCCAGGCAGAGGAAACAGTCAGCAAGAAGAGAGAAGGAGCCAGCAAGACTGGACGGGGAAGGGGAGGCCTGGGGAGGGGAGGGGAAGAGGAGGGATGAATCTAGAGGAGGGGGAGGGGAGGGGAGAGGCTGGAGGAGAAGGAGAGAGTGGGGGGGGTGAACCTGGAGGAGAGGGAGAGGGAGGAGGGAAGAAGGAAGAGACAGAGGATGGAGGAGGAGGCGAGAACAGGAGAGGATAAGGTTGCAGGGAGGTGGCTGGCCACCCCACACCACGCTGAGCCAGGCTGAGGGGAGACACCTGCCCAGCAGCACTGTAAGCCCAGGTGGCTCTCAACCGTGCTCATAGGTCTGAAAAGGGAGCCGGGTAGGATAAAGGGATGGGGGGAGAGAGGGGAAAGGAACTGGGGAGAGAGGGAGGAAGGAAGTCAAGAAGGAGAGAAAGAAAGGAGGGATGGCAGCCTTTCTTTCCTCCTCTGCGAGGTGACAGAGACGCTGGGGAGGAGGGTGGCAGGGATGCTCGGGGAGTCTGTGCCACCCACTCTGCTGTCACCCGGCCCCTGCTGCGTTTCTCCTTGGCACAGAGTGGAGGTGCCTGTGCTGATGCATGTCACTGTGACAAAAACAAGGACAGGGAGCCCACTTCCTGTACCTGGAAATGCCAAACCACAGTGACGGTCTCCCGCACTTGTTCTGTTGGGTGTTCTGTCTCTACGTAGGTGGGAACAGCCCTGGCATGGCCGTGGCTTCTTTGGTCCCTGTCAAGTGGGGCAGACAGGGTTGCCTGTGAGTGTATTTGATGCTCTGCAAAGAAGGTGATTAGTTTTCTCTCCTGGGAAGTCTTAGCAAAATGACACGCATGTCATTTATTATCATTAGTGTGGCCCTGGCAGGAATCGGGATCTTAGACTACAGGCATGGCAGGCTCCAGCGGGCGTGAAGCCTGCACATAGGGTTCCCACACTGCCCAGGACTCTGCACCCATGCCCCATGCCAGACAGGCAGCACCACGAACCACCGCATCGGAAATTGTACTCCTGAGGGCACCAGACACCTCAAACCTGGCCCTTGTCCTGAGCCTCTTCTCAGCCTGCACCCATCCATCCAGATGCCCCAGGGAATGGATGGAGTCCCTTGTCCCACACTCTCTCCCACCCAAGTTACCCCTGAATTCTGGACCCTCCCCAATTCCCCAAACCACCTCCACCACCACCCGTCACTTCCCTCCAGCTATGCAGACATCACCTAGCAGAGCCTTCACCCCTGGGCCCCTCTCACCTAGACCACTGCAGCCACCTCTCCCTGGTCCTCCCAGGGACACCTGGGTCCCTCCTTCCTCTTTTCTCACTGCTGCAACCCCTGCAGCCCCTGCACAGCCCCTCACTGCTGCTATCACAGCTGGCAAAGCCCCAACCGCCCAGCCCCCACCTAGTCTCTAACTTCCACCACAACCACACAAACCATAGCCAAAGGTAACAGGCATGTGCAGTGTTTTGGCCACTGTGCTCAGCACAGGCGTGAATTCACCCACCTGAACCTGACAGCCATTCTACGAGACAGGCTGACCTCATTCCCACCCTGCTGACAAGATCCAGTCCCTGCAGGGACATGGTGGAGCTGGAATCTAAACTAGGAAGGCTGACTTGACACATTCCTGCACAGGGCCTTGCGTGCAGCAGAAGCTTGAAAACTACAGTGGTCATGAAAGCTCTGTGAACCAGGCCTGTCATTGTGCACCATGAGACTCAGGTAAGGCCCCTAGTGCTGGGGACTGAAGTTTCATCTGCGTGAAATAGAGCCCCAGAGAGCTAGGCTGACAGGAAGGCCCCACGACCAACCGCTCGTACCAAGCCAATGTCAGCTCTCTACCCCTGCTGTTCACTCTGTTTTGTAGAAGGGATTAAACAAACACCATTCTCAACGAGAGAGGAATGTCATTGCTAGGCAGCCTTCTGTGCTCCTGACCCTTGGCTAAATCCTAAAGCTCTATGCGTTGTCCCAACAAGGAGAAAGAGGCAGCCCGCACCACCAGGAGCCCCCTGTGGCCTGGCAGCAGCCTGCCACCACCTGACAGCACACTTGTTGACAAGTTGTGATTTCCAAGAACTCTGTATCCAGACCAGAGAGAAAGTGTCAGTCACACTGCTTTTATCACATCGAGGGAAACAAGAACAGAATGTTACTCCAAAGACAAGTGTTTTTCCCTGTCCAAAAACAACCCAGAACATCCCAAGTGGAAAGAAATCTAAACGAGAACAAATTCAGTTTACCTCAGACCTCCCAGGGCTGCTGGGCACCTCTGCCAGCAAGACCTGGGATGGACCTCACTTCTAATCCCGAGCCTGTGCATAAGGCTTCACAGATTATGTTGATGGGGATGGTGGCAGTGATGGTGGCCTTGGTGGTGGTAGCGATGATGGTGGTGATGGAAGTGGTGGTGGTGGTGGCCACGGGTGAGGTTAGCCTCCTTGGTCACCTTCCACCTGGAACTACAGCTCCTCAGGGACAGGGACCTCCTCCTGTGGCTTTGGGTCCCTAGCACAGACACACTTATCCCCAAAGCCTAGGACATGGCCTGGGGCACATAAAACCAGTTCAGTGAGCATCTATCAATGGATTCCTCTTGAAAAGCCAAATAAAGCAGAAAATGCTAGCAGTGGCTTTTCCAGGGCCTGGGGTCAGGGTCTGAGATCCTGCACTAGGTAGGTAAAATTATTTACCTGGCAGAGTACAAGGGTGAGGTGGGATATGGTGTGTAGGGCTCCAGCATACAAGGCTTTGCAAGCCTTACCACTCATCTATGAATAGCCAGGACTCCAGACTTCCCGTGACTCAGGTGGGCATTTGGAAGGTGACCAACAATTATAAAGATCTGAGGTATGAGCTTGCTTCACCTCAAATCTCATCTTGCCATCTTGTGCTCTCACAGCTTCCTGGCTTGGCAGAGGCTGTTCCCTCCGTCCTTCCATGTGCAGTCTCCCTAGCCCAAGATGGCAGAGCTGGTCCTAGTGGAAAAATCCAGGCTTCCTGGCTCCAACTTTGCTATCCTTCTGACTGCCCCTCACCTCTCAGACAGGTGAGAGAGCGCTGCTTAGCAGAGAGATGTGAGCAGGCCCCCTCCTAGGATAAGGCCCAGGAAGAGATGGGAGCAGGCCCCCTCCTAGGATAAGGCCCAGGGAGAGATGGGAGCAGGCCCCCTCCTAGGATAAGGCCCAGGGAGAGATGGGAGCAGGCCCCCTCCTAGGATAAGGCCCAGGGAGAGATGGGAGCAGGCCCCCTCCCAGGATAAGGCCCAGGGAGAGATGGGAGCAGGCCCCCTCCTAAGATAAGGCCCAGGGCCCAGCTTCCAGCTCTGCTCTGTGTCCACCTGGGGCTACCCTCAGAAGCATCTCCGAGCACCTGGAGGACCTGGCATCTGGTTCTGACATTAGCTCTTCTGTTCCCTTTCCCTCCTCAGCTGCTGTGTGAAGTTCAGTTTAATAAAAGCCTTCCAGCTGCCTGCAGCAGGGGCTCTAGCCCCCTCAGCTCCTCAGCAGCCCTTTCTCCACCTGGCCATGCCTCCGACTGTGTTGGAGTCAGGTTCTGCTTCTCCCTTTATGAAATAATGTTATTCATAACCACTGACTCCGGGATGATGATAACAGAGGCAGGGCCTGCTGCGGCTATTGCATCGTCCAGCCTGTGTCAGGTGCACAGATGCTCTGTCTCTGCCCCGGGCTGGCTACCGAGTCGTGCGTCCCTCGAGGAAGGGCTGCTAATTGGGCAACAGTGCTAGTCATTCACTTTCTGAGGAATGGGCTAACACCAACTCGGCTCCCACCGCCCTGCCTCGCTCCTTCTTGGCGAGGGGCAACATCAATGGGGAACAGTCATGGGGGGGGCGCACAGGCTCATTTCCAAACTCACTGTATTGACAGTGTTGACAATACTTCCACGGGGAAACTCATAAGCAATCATCATTTTTAAAATCCACTTGGCGTCTATGCGGTACAATTAAGCATAATGAAGTTACTTCCAAATTATGTATTTTATTCACTAAATAATGAAGCTACTGATGGTGTATAGGTGGTGTGGGGGAAGGAGGCCACTGCCAAGAGCTTCATAAAAACGCAAGGCAGAAAGAAACGGAAGCAGCTCCTCAAAGCCACGTGTCTGTCACAGAAGCTCCAGGGAGCTGGGAATTGCAAACTGATCCAAAAGCAGCCCAGACTCAAGGACGATGGGAGAGGGGACAGGGCAGGAACCAGCGTGGGCCTAGACCTGGCCTCATCTCCAAGTTAGAGTAGAAAGATGCAGGATGAAGGGGCCAGGAGGCCATTCAGGGACCCAGCATAGCACAGAACTCCCAGGAGCCTGGGCTAGAACTCAAAGGGGGGCTGTCCCTGCACGGGACAACCTTGCTGGGCCAAGCTCTTGTCACTAACGGCTGCACATGCCAGGGTGCTGTGCTCAGCCAGCAAGAGGGAGAGTGGCTTTGTGGCAGGCATTCCTTGCTCCTGTCCCGCTGTGAAATCTGGGACACGTCACCTCCCCTCTCTGAGTCTCAGTTTACTTATCTGTAAAATGAATATTTTATTTCTGTGACCTCAACAATACTACAGTAATATTATGAAGGCTGTAGAAAGTTCATGCAGAGAAGAATTGCCTAGTATTCTGTCAGGCACAGGGGAGACAGCTCCGTGGTATTTAATATTCGATCAATGGCAGCATGTTAAAAAGATAATTATCCACCTTGTGGGGCATCAGTTAAAACCATAAAATACTATAAGGATTAACTGAAACAATGCCTGTTGCCACATGAGCTCGCACAAGATCTCCACTGCCACTGCTCTCTTAATGTTACTGTTTGGCCCCTTTCCCAGTGATAGGTGACAGCAGGACCGTCCCTTATCCCAGGCCCTCCTCTCCCGTCTCTTGGCCACCTCTGCAGTGCCAGTCACTTGGGGATACCATCCTTACATCAGAAGAGCCGCTTCTTGGCAGAGGCTGCCCTTTGGGAACCCATTTGTATTCTTCAGGTTAAAGTGCTATTTATTTCCAATCCTGTTGACCTGATTTTAATCCCAGTTACATCAATGCCTACAGCCACCAAATGGAACACATTCAGTAGAAAAATAAATTCATCCTCGCAGAAGGATGCTCAAACTGTGGCTGGCAAAGGTCAAAGACAAAATGCAGTTGCTGCCAGCTGTCGGGACCTCCAGCGGGTCTTTAGAAGCTTGAGGGCTCTTTGGATGCAAGAGTGCCGACAAGGAAGTGGGCCGGAGTATTTTTAGATCCTGCCATGGCCCCTGCTTACACAAAGCCAATTAAACAAACAGCAGCTTCCCTGGGCACACTTACTGTGTGGCTTTTCCTAGAAATAAATTACCCAGCTTTGCAGAAGCTGGCATTTGTGCGTGCCAGCCACCATGGGATAAAAATGGCATTCTGACGAGTGCGCCTGCAGTAGGGAACTCTCACCTCTGAGCTTTGGCTCCTGCCTGGGGACTAGAGATGGTGTTATTGTCAGTAATAACAACAGCCCACCAAGTGCTTACTGTGTGCCAGGCACAATTCTCTGCTCACCAAGCCTCAGTGGATGTGGTCCCCACCACAACCCTGTGGGTGGAGATTATGGGACTTGATGGATACAACTCTGGAGCCTCCCAGGGTTCTGTAACTTGCTGCAGATCACCCCCTGGGTCATGGGACAGCCAGGATTCGAGTCCAGATCTACCAGACCCCAGAGCCTGCATCCTCAATCACTGCTCCAAAGGCCATCAGCAGAAATGCATCTGGGTCTGGGACACGGGCCATCTGACTGTTGCCACGGAAGGTGATGCACAACATAGCTGGACCTCCCAGTTTTAGAATCCTAAAGTCCAAGTTCATGAGCAAAACTACTAATTTTTAAAAGTTGGTAACTATTCAGGGTTGAATTGTGTCGTGTCCCTGCAAACTTTATATGTTGAAGTTCTAAACCCCCCACCTCAGAATGTGACTGTATTTGGAGAGAGCGTCTTTCCAGGTAACACGATGTCATAGGGGTGTGGCCCTGATCGTACCTGGCCAGTTTCCTTATAAGAAGAGGAGATGGGGACACAGACACACACAGGGGGACAAGCATGTGGGGACACAGGGAGAAGATGACACTACAAGCCAAGGACAGAGGCCTCGGGAAACCCAGTCCTGCCGACACCTCGATCCAGGACTTCCAGCCTCCAGAACTGAGAAGATTCATTTCTATAGCCTCTACCACCCAGGCTGTGGGACTTTCTCATGGCAGTCCCAGCAGACTAAAATAGGAACTCATTTTAAAAGGCTTGAAGCGCCCCATGTAACTAACACGCAGCATGTGATCCCCAGGTGGGCTACAGGCCTCGAGTTTGCACTTCTGTCCTGCACTGACCTCCCACGAGAAATGCTGGCACCATGAGGACCGTCCTGCTCCACAGGGATGACAAACAAACTTGCAGAGAGCAAGGACAAGTGTGCAGAAGAGCAGCCCCAGGGCTGTGATGCTCAAACTAGCCCAGTCCTGCCTCAAAAGGCCTTCCTGCATCCCTGGGCCACATCAACCCTGCCAGGTCCTGGATACTGAGACTGAAAAAGCCACTTGACTTCTCTGAGTCTCGGACCAACCCCCAGAGTTGACAACATCTATCTTGTAGCATTGTGACAAGGTACCAGGACATAAGAGGCATCTAACAATATTTTGCATACTTTTGTGTATGTTAAAAATAATCTTTAGTGAGCACCTATGGTTATAATATACAGAAAAATAATCATTCTGTATGGCCCAAGGTCTGGCAGCTAGTAGCTACTGCATAAATGTATTTCATAGACATGTATTTGGATTCAGTCAAAAGGCCACACTCAAGGATCATATGCTAAGGGTGGAACTTACAAGGAAAATGCAACAGTTAAGAATATTTTGTCACAGGGCCGGGCACGGTGGCTCATGCCTGTAATCCTAGCAGTCTGGGAGGCTAAGGTGGGTGGATTGCCTGAGCTCATGGGTTTGAGACCAGCCTGCACCAGAGCAAGACCCCATCTCTAAAAATAGCCAGGCGTTGTGGTGGGTGCCTATAGTCCTAGCTATCTGGAGCCTGAGGCAAGAGAATCACTTGAGCCCAAGAGTTTGAGGTTGCTGTGAGCTCTGATGCCACAGTACTCTACCCAGGGTGACAAAGTGAGACTCTGTCTCCAAAAAAAAAAAGAATATTTTGTTACCACGTCAACAGGGCATCAACACTCATTAAGCAGAAACTGGGAGGGATGCCAGTAAGAAACAGAGGGCGTTAGTAGTGGAGCCCTTTAAGTTCCTGCTCTGCGGGTCTGGACAGATGAAGGAAAAATAGATAAGGACCAGAAAGACTTAAACAATATTATGAAAAATTTATATTGTCCATGGGATATTCCCCCCAAATTGCCCATGACAAAAACCTCAATACATTCCAAAAACTGCTTTCAGAAAAATTAATTTCACCGTTCTCAACCTTATCCCTACACTCAGCAATGGTCCAGCTGAGATCCACTTCCATAACTTAACAAATGGAAGAGCTACTCAGAGGCCATGAGTCAACCGAGAGAGCTTCAATACTTAAAAAGAAGCTGAGAATTAAATCAAGAGTCAACGTTGCAAAGAATGACCAGCCGCAGGGGCTCACCGGGCTGGGCCCCCTGCATCTCATTTTTCTCTTTTGTAAAATGGCATAATTATAATCATCACAACAAGAAGCTTCTCAGAATTGTGACTTTGGGTACTCAGGTTAACCTCTCTGAGCCCTCATTTCCTCATCAGTAAAATGGAGGTAAGCTTGCTACACTAGCAACCCAAGAGGCGACGGTGAGGATCAGAGATGCCGTAAGCAAAGTGCCTGACAAGTGCCAGGTAGGGGGCAGGGGGTACCTGGTAAATATCCATCAGTGGCCCCTCTTCTGAACCAGGCCAAAGCAGCTGGCTTAGCCACACTACGGCCACACACTTGCTCTGGGCAGATCCCAAATTGTTCTCCCTGTGACTCTTCCTCCCTCTGCCTGCCCTTAGAAACCTGAGCCCTCCCCACCTTAAGAGCAGAGTGCACAAATATTTTCAGCAAAAAGCTTGTGTGGAGGGAGCGGAATCCCGGTGGCCCACTTTTAAATGCTTCTCAGCAGGGGAACAGCATTCCTCTTTGGCTTTTAACCTGCACTTGTCTGGACAGGCAGAAGGGCGGGGAGTGTGCACAGTGGTTACGGCACTGGCCATATACACCAAGGCTGGCGGGTTCAAACCCAGCCCAGGCCAGCTAAACAACAATGACAAATACAATAAAAAATAGCCGCTGAGGCAAGAGAATTGCTTAAGCCCAAGAGTTTAAGGTTGCTGTGAGCTGTGACACCACGGCGCTCTACCCACAGCAACATAGTAAGACTCTGTCTCAAAAAAAAAAAAGATATCTCTACCCCTCTCCTCGGCCAGGCCACAACCCTGAGCAAGTGTGTTGCAGGAGTCACACCAAAATGAAACTCTCTTTCCATAGCAAGAGAGGAATATGACTTCTCTCTCTTCCCCTCAAAGAACTTGTATTATTTCAAATAATCCTCCTAAAACCCTGGGCTTAGGAAAGGTTAAATCACCTTGAAAGGACAAAATTATCACTCAGTTAGCACTATTGAAGATTAGCAGTTATTAATTAACACTTGAAGTGCGCAATCAGCACCTCCTTAACTTCTGTACATTAGCAGAAGTTCCCACTCCCCAGAGTTTAACATTCGCCAGACTGCTCTGTTAACCAACTGTGGGGGCCATTCTGCCAATTTCCCTTTCAGCTACAGTTTGAGACCAATTGTCAGCACCTAAGAATCCGTCATCTGCTCTCTTCCTTAATCATACAAATCCACCTTTTCACAACTTGGATTAGGAACTGGTAGTCATGTCAGTCTGGTCATGTTCTATTATTTTTTAATTGGGTTTTTCAAACATAAGGCCAAAGGCTGAGCCTTGATGGTAGGGCTAAGCTGGCCCTTCCCCGGTCATAGGGGCAGGTGTCAGAGACACACCACTGGAGATGTCTAAGTCAATCTCTGGGCGCTGTGATTCTCCATCCAAACCCTGGGGATGAGGTCTGGATTCAAGGCCAGCTCTAGCCCCTCTGTACCATACTTTCCTCATTTCAAAAATGGGGTTCAGAGCACCTTCTTCTCAGTTCACTGGGGAGATGAGACCAGATGACCACAGGACAGGTTTAAACTGTCTGCTGGTTACCTTATGAGCTGGGCCCCATCAGCAGGACAGGGGCTCTTCAGAGACCCTGGGGTCACCCCTTCCTCAACCACAAAAACTCACTACCTGCCAGGTGCCTGTTAAGCCCTCAAGACACAGCTCTGAGCAGGACAGATAGCCTCCCAGCCCTCAGGGGACTTACGCTACAGACTGATTGTCTTTGTACCTCAACCCTATCCTTGTGGTAAAGCCTGTACCCCATTGTGATGGGATTTGGAGGTGAGGGCATGGAGATCCTCATGGTGGGACTGATGCTGTTACCGGAAGAGAGAGAGAGCTCTCTCTGCACACATAGGCACTGAGCAAAAGCCATATGAGTTTACGAAGATAAGACAGGCCAGAAAGAGAGCCCTTACCAGAAACCAGACGTCACCTGGACTTCCAGCCTCCAGAACTGTGAGAAATAGTCCGTTGTTTAACAGGTATAGCTTAACAGGTGGCGTTTAGGCTACCTCAGTCTGCATTTTCTCATAGAGCCTGAACTGACTCAGATAGGGGCTAAGACAGAAAACAAGCCAAATACATAAGCAAAATGTTTTTATGATATAGTGTCAGATGGTGATAAATTATGGGGAAAAAATATAGCCGAGAAGTGGGAAACCTTTGTGGACGAGTGGCCCTGGGGTCTGCATGGGCTGCCTCTTTAAAGGGGTGATAATCTAGACCTGTAGGAAGGACCCAGCCCTGGAAGCCTGGAAAACAGTATTCCAGGCAGGCAGAACGGCAAGTGCAAAGGCCCAGAGGCAGCACCAAGCTTGGATGGCTCGGAGGACACAAAGAAGGCCAGAGTGGCTGGACCCCAGAAACCAGGGGAAAGGTGGAAGACAGGTCAGAGGGGAGGGAGAGGCAGGAAGAGATCTCCTTCTGACCAGCTGACCTACAGCCCAGTAGCCCCTGGATTTCTCAATCTCACTTGAGCTCACTTGGGTAGGAAGAACAGCGTAGAAGCAAAGAAATGCTGTACATTCAAAGGCCAGTTCCTTTTCTTCTTGGGCTCAAAGCAAGACTACATTTCCCAGCTGCCCTTGAAGTCAAGTTCACATTTTCTTTTTTTTTTTTTTTTAACCTTTTTTTTTTATTATTGTTGGGGATTCATTGAGGGTACAATAAGCCAGGTTACACTGATTGCATTTGTTAGGTAAAGTCCCTCTTGCAATCATGTCTTGCCCAAAATCAAGTTCACATTTTCAACATTTAGCCCTGAGGTTCCAAGTTCTCTGAGGGCCAGATCCTGGGTATTACAGCGGACATCTATCAATCTTTCACTCCCTGTTACAAGGCTCTAAAGCCCTCCACTTTTTTCCCAGCCCATACAGATGAAACGAAGGATTCTGAGGCCCCAGGGGATGGCAGAACCATGAAGTGAAGTCACCAGGGTCACCACACTGCCTGCAGGAGTCCTACCCCATCAAGCTCCTCCATTCTCGTTGACTGAATGAACAAAAATATAAACATTGATAGTGTTAAGCTGTTTCCTTTGGGGAGATCGTTTGTTAGATCAGTTAGCCTCCTGTGACCAATAAAGATTGTGCATGGGGGGGACTTGTCCCAAGAGATTCTAAGATTGCCTTAAGCCAAAGGGATATATCTGGAGCCTGGAGAGAGCTCCAGATAAACCCAGAGGGGCACAGAGGGTTTAAGCTAAGAGTTAGGCTGAGAAGGAGGGTGGTGAGGAGGCCCTGGGGTTATGGCCTAGGGTGGCAGGTGGTGGGGGGCTCACTGAGGCTCCTCCCACGGAGCCTAGGGCTCCTTCTCCAAATCCAGAATTATGCAAACAAACAAAAACATCATTAGCTGGACCAACATACACAAAAGACTGAGTGTCGTCCGTACAATGTGGGTTTTTTTCCTCAAGTATATGTGTGTTCTTCTATCACTTCATATTGTTTGGAAATAAAAGGTGGGATCAGGACAAACTAGACATTGATAAAAGCCACATGATATCTGATGAAATACAAGAAGTGCCAAATTATCATCATCCATAAACCTATCATATACAAAGCGGAAATCAATGCTTTGGTAGATGGTGGAGGTCAAGTCTGGGTCACACTTACTTCTGGGTTCAGACCTCCAACCCAGAGCCCCAATGAGAGTCATGCAGTAGGAACCGGCCCCCAGTTTCAGAGATGCCTCCATGCTGTCCTCCACACATGCTCTCTGTCCCCTCTCACTTTTCCAAGCCATGTTAGCAGAGCTGTTGTATTTGATAAGTGTGTATTCCTCCCTGCTCTGGTTTGTAAAAAGCTCCCAGATGCACTCTGATGCCTTTGCAGAGGTTACATGAATGGAAACCAGGTCTTCTTGGCCTTCTCATGGGTGATATGGCCAAAGTCAGTGCTCAAATCGAGGTGCATGCCTCCTGCCCCCATCAGGCCCTCTCTGATGCTGCCCTGGCCAGCCTGCAGGGCCCTGGGGCATGAGACAGGCAGGCTCTGTTCTCTGGCTCCTGAGGGACTGTGGAACAGGGCGGGATACACAGGGATCAGAGGCTCTTCCCAAAGTCACTGCAATGGCACAGCATGGGGCCCAGCCCACGCAGAGAATGAAACAGAGGAAAGAGGCCTTGACTCAAGCTAACAACAGGGCGCCAAGCCATACCCAGACTGTGCTTTCACCAGAGATTGGAGACGTGGACCCTGGGAGCCAGAATTTCCAGAGTCGGACAGAGAAAGGGCGAGGAGGTGCAGGTAAAACCTGTGCACACTTCAAGGGGACATCAGCAGGGACACAGAGGTACTTCTTGCCAAAAAGCTCTGATTGGCTGCATCAGGATTTAAATATTTATCTGATGAAATCATTAGGCTTTCCCAAGGAGACCCCTCAGCAGCATGAGGCCTCCCTGCTAATAAAAAATTCATTAACAAAAGTCCTGTTAAAATAACACAAGAATCAGACGTAAATTGCCCAAAGCAGAAGAAATGCCACCACCCTGCCGGGTTCCATGTCCCTCCCTCCCCCAGCCAACCCTCACAAACCCCACCAAAGGGAAGAAAAAACAGCCAGGGCTGCCTTCCCAAAGGCAGGGAGGGGCTCTCAGTTTCCCCACTGCTACTGGAGAAAGAGAAGGCTCTCAGCAGGCAACCTCATGGAGATGACAGGTACATGGGCAGGCCCATGTCCTGCTCCAGCGGCCTCAGCGATTTACAGAGCATCTGCTCGGTAGCAGGCCTCATCATCCCAGTCCCCACTGCATGCCTCTCCAGGACCTCACACAGGGGTTCATATGCCAGGCCAAGCCTCCCACCCCTGGCTGGCTGGCTGCTTCTAACTCTGGACCCAGCTTGGACACCAGGTACTCTTAACAGCTGACTGGGGCCCACCTGGAGCCCAGGCTGGCAGTGGAATTCATTCGGGGCCCTGGGAGAAGCCCTCCCAGCCCCTTGGGTTCCAGCATCCCATGTAGCTGGCCACCTCAGGCACCTCCTTGCTGCCCATGGTGGGGCTGTCCCTGCTCAGATGACCAAAAGACCAACATGGCTGCGGCACCCTCTGGGTCCTGTGCTCTTGGCCCCCATCTGTGGTGGCCAAATCTATCCACTCCCCACTCCCTCTATGTCAGAATGTGGTGACGACCTCTAGAGTCAGGAGACGTGACTTCAGATTGAAAGGAGACGCCCCTCTCTGAGCCTCAATTTCCTAATCCGGAAATAAAAGTTATACAAGCAAGCCCCGAATTACAAACATCCACCTTACTTACATACAACTCATACTTACTAACAGAGGTTATTACAGATACTAGGCAAATGTACCTTTTCCTACTTACATAAAAATTCACCTACAGAACATAACCCGGAGACCAACTATATTCAAAGGCTGCAAGCCACTGAGATTGTGAGGTCCGGCCACCTGCAGGGGGGAGAGCCCCCAACATGCATCATGATGACAAAGTTATCCAGTTATACCCTGGCTATACCAAAGTTTTATTTTTGAAGCATACAGAGTCCCTGGCCTATAGCAATGTCCATCCTGCCCCTCCCTGACCACCCCTCCCTACCATTCAAACTGGAGGGGGTGTGCGGCTGCAGGGGTCCCAAAAAGATGTGAAGCCATGTGGGCTCCCTCAGTGGGCAATGCTGAGGCTGGGGCTGATTTGTATGTACCCGGCGCCATGTCCATCTCACCCTGTCAGAGCCCACGAGGCACCTGCTAGGAGCTCAGACTCCATCCCTGAGACTAACCCCAAAATGACCACCCCCACAGCCCTCACCCAACTCCAGCTCACAATTTAAGAGAGAGAGCAAGATGGGGGAGAAAGCACAGGAATAGGATCTGGGAGACTGGGGTGAGTCCTGCCCTTACCCCAAACCCACTGTGTAGCCCCAGCTAAGCCCTGCTCACCTCTGAGCTCACACCCTCATTTGTAAAACTGAACTGGGTCATTACCTCACTCATTCATCCAGACCAGACCTTACTGGAAACCTACAATAGGCTGGTTCAGTGGTTCTCAACCTTCCTAATGCTACGACTAATACAGTTCCTCATGTTGTGGTGACCCCCAAACACAAAATTATTTTCACTGCTACTTCTTAACTGTAATTTTGCTACTGTTATGAAGCATAATGTAAATATCTGATATGCAGAATGGTCCTAGGCGACCCTGTGAGAGGGTTGTTCGACCCCCAAAGGGGTCATAACCCACAGGTGGAGAACTGCTGGGTCAGTTCTTGGTACTGAGGGTGAGGACACCAAGTTCAGTTCTTGGCACTGAGGGTAAGGAGATAAGTGGGACCTGGCCCAAGTACAATCTGATGAGGGGGACAGAGATGCACAAAATATTTCACAATTTACAGTGATCAGAATTTTGAAAAATAGATACACAGAGGTTTCCATGAGCCCAGAATAAGAAGTAAGCCCATCTATCACTGTGTCTCAAGCACCTATTACAGTGCAAGAGCTCAGAACATGTTGGGTGGAAGGGTGGGGGAATGGGTGGATGGATGGAAGGATAGATTAACAAATAGATGGGTGGGTGGGTAAATTGGTAGATGAATGGATGGAAGGATGGATATATAGATGAATGGATACATAAATGGGTGGGTGAGTAAGTGGGTGGGTGGATGGATGGATGGATAAGTGGATGGATGGATGGATGGATGGATGGATAAATAAATAGATGGATGGGTGGGTGAGTAAGTGGGTGGGTGGATGGATGGATGGATAAATAAATAGATGGATGGGTGGGCGAGGAAGTGGGTGGGTGGATGGATGGATAAATAGATGGATGGGTGGGTGGGTAAGTGGGTGGATGGATGGATGGATGGATGGATGGATGAATAAATAGATGGATGGGTGGGTGGGTAAGTGGGTGGATGGATGGATGAATGGATGGATGGATGGATGGATGGATGGATTGATGGATAGATGGGTAAGTGGATGGATGGATTGATGGATGAATAAATAGATATATGGGGGTGGCTAACTGGATGTATGGATGATGGATGGATAAATAAATAAATAGATAGATGGGTGGGTGGGTAAGCGGGTGGAAGGATGAATGGATGGATGGATTGATGGATGGATGGATAGGTAAGTGCGATGGTAGATGTGCTGGGTGGGTGAACAGCTGGGTGGGTGGCAGGTGGATGAATGCAGATATTTGGGTGGTGGGTGGTAGGTGAGTACATGATGGACAGATGGATGGTGGGTGGGTAGGTGGTTAAACAGGAAAAAGGCTGAGAGAGAAGGATGGAAGTATAGACAGGAGCCTTTCTGACTTCTCAGAGGAGCACGAGCTGCCCCCTCCCTCTGCGGGCCCACAGACATTGATTCAGCAAGGCCAGAGAACTATCACCCAGAACCCATTAAACAAGGACAGACAAAAAGAGATAAGAAAAGACAGGTAAGCCAAGGGCAGAAAGAAGGGGCGGCATGCGGAGAGGAGAGACGGGAAGCACAGCTGGAGAATGTGCAGATGGCGGACAGAGCAGAGACAGGAGGGAGCAGAGGGCAGGGAGTGCCTGCTGTGTGGGAAGGGCCAGAGGAAGAACAGCGCTGTCCACAGGGGTCGTGATTAGCAAGATGACAGCCCACAGTGCCAGCTGATGACAAGGTTCTATGCCAAGCTGGTCTCTATTGTGCCGTTCCACGAAGATCTGTCAGACAACAGCAAATGCACGGTCCCTGTGCTCACAGTTATGCTGCGGGTGATGGTGACACAGGCAGCAGACGGCGGGGGGCACCCGCCAACCAACAGGCAAGGGGCTGAGGGGCTGAGGGGCAGGTGGCTGCAGGGCGTACAGGCCTCAGGGGTGGGAGTCCATGCCTTGCTCAGGGTCCACTCACCTTGCTGGCAGCCTGGTCCAGGGGGCAGGTGAGCACATAACTGTGAGCTCAGCAGGACAGCATGGATGCCCCCAACTGTAAACATCAGGCCAAGCACACCAGCTCCCCTGTTTCAGTCAGACAACAGGTCAGGGAAGCCAAGCTTGCATGGACCCCTTTGCACCCCGTGCAAGGAATGAAAGGCCTCAAGAGAGGACACAGATGAAGGGACCTCCCCACCCCCCGCTGGGGCACACTCCAGAGTGACCCACAATTCATAGCACTGAAATCACAGTCAATTAAAAAAGCAATTATGGCCAACAGTATTTTATTAGTGAAGCAGAAAAGAAGGGCTGTCAAGTGTCACTGGTGAAAATTGTTCAAGCCCACCTTCCCACAGTCTTGGCCACCACCCGGGAGCAGGCCCACATCTAGCCTGCCACCTCCCAGGGTTCATGGTCACGCCTCACAGACTGCTGAGTCCACCCGGCAGCTAACACACCTCAGCCCTGTGCTTAGAAGCGCAGGCCCAGTCACACTGCCCTCTGAGAGTAACCCACCTAGCAGAGGTCAAATTTCCCATGCAGGGCATCCTATGTCCTACCCATTCCCACCTGCAGGCTCAGACCACAGCTGTCTACTCATTGCTCAGCTCTCGTCCATGTTCATCTTCAAAATAATGATATTTATTCAACTTCATTCATAATGAGGGAGTTGATTAAGTACAGCCCCACCGTGGGATGCTGAAATTGTCTCCTCAACACCGTAAGTGCCTGAGTGTGCTGTTTTCATGGGTGTCTTCAGAGAAATTCCCACACAGTGGGCTTCCTCAGTCACCAGAGTAAGGAGTGGGGGTGTAATCTCAAAACAAGACAGAGTCACATCCGTTTGTAACACTGATATGGACATTACCCTCCACTGCACTTTTGCTGTGGGTGCCATCTTTTGTACATAGGCTTGAAGACCCTTTTTGGAAATATGCCAGCTATTTCCTGGTACCAATATGGGCCTCGTGCAAAATGAGCTCCTAATGTGTTCCAGGCGGGGGGTGGGGAAGTGGGGGGCTAAAACTGCTCAGTGGCTGGAAAAAAAGGAGCACAACAGGTCAGCGTCCGCCCTGGGCACACAGGCTGGTAGCATCATTTTACCCCCTCATTTAGAAATGCAGTTCCCGGGGGCTTTATTACCACGTGGAGTGACGGTCACAGCTGGGCTTTAAAGGAACAACAGTGTCCAGTTCAGTGGTTCTCCAGCCCAGCAAAGAACACCAAAGAAAGGCCAGGCCTGGACTTCCACAATACCCTGGGCACAGGTGTGTCCCAAAGGCCACCCATAGAGTGAGTGAGCCCCATGTCTCCCAGCTTGAGGTCTGTCCACCTCTTCCAAGCCCTCACAGGCAAACACTCAGGAGGTGGGTCAGCCAAGGACACAAGCCTGAGAGGGCAGGCACCCATGGCCCATGACCTTGTAACCTTCTGGGCCTCCCCAGGGCCTGAGGATAAAGCCTAGAGTCTTGCTCAATAACTGGGCCCCAGGGCCCCACCCTCGACCAACCTTCAATCCCTTCTCTCACTGCCCACACCCACCTCCAAGCCCTGTGCTCCAGCCACAAGGGCCCTTGCATCCACTGAGAGCCCTCTGCCTGGCCCTGGGAGCATCCCTGCTCTACCAGGCTCTTCCCACTCCACCACACCCTTGTCCTCCCTCTGTCCAGGCTTGGAGCTGCATGAGGGCAGGGTCAAGTCTGGCTCAGGCTGTACCACTTGAGTCCAGCACAGCAACCATGACACAGCTCCAGAAACCCTGCTGAGAGAGGAAGGAGAAATGAGGGGATACCCTCACTGCTGTGCCACCAAAGAAAATGACAATGTGTTTGTAAAACACACAGAGAGATGCAGGTATGTTTGCAAAGACCCCCATCAGGATGTTTGAAATAAACACTGAGACTTCTGCAGGGCTGGCCTGTAGTGGTCCAGAGTCATCACTGAGGCAGAAGGGCCCTCTGCTCCCCGTGGCAGGGTGGAGAAGGCTGAGTGTCACAGTAAGTTAGCCCAGAGCTCAAATCCCAGAAACTAGTCATCATGCCACCCCTGGTCCTCAGCTTCCTTGTGGACACGGTGCCCACCCAACACTGTGCCGTGAGGATTAAGGATACAAGAGCATTGGAAGCACCACAGTTAGTAACTGGGGTATGAAGCAGGTATTCAATGACATCAAGTTCTCCCTCAGTAGCAGCAGACCAATGTCACATATAAGCATGCAGGGGGATGCCTCGCCACCTTCTCAGGCTATAACCAAGGAGCAAGCTGCCACAGTATTCCAAATACGATTCCAACAAAGGGAGGCCTCTCATGTAGTAATAGTTTGTTTTCCAATGGTAAAAATGTAGAAAAACACAAATGTTAAAGACATGGGATTAGAATTTGGCCCCAACTAGCCCATATGGTCTCAGGCAAGCTAGTCAGCACCCTCCACCTTTGGTGTCTTCATCTGTACAGGAGGGATTGATGCCAGTAGCCAGGCCACGGTGAGGGCGAGTAAATGCACACGAATAAATAGCGCCTAATCGCTGTGCCTGACACAGCCTAAGAACTCGAGAAATCGGTTATTTTTACTGTTCTTCAAGTTCACAGAGCAGTCCTCTCACACTATATGCTTCCTCTGACTGAGCTCCAGTTTCATCATTCTTGCCAGAAAGCCTGCAGTGCTGGAAAAACAACGCCCCTGGCGGATCTGGAGTTAATGGGGAGTAATTTCCTGGAGAGTTCCGGGGGCAACCCAGGGAGGCAGTCACAGGATGGCTTGTCTCATATTGGCTTCTCCAGCTCCTTGGCCCAACACACAGGACATTCTTAGGCAGCTCAGTCTTTACTGCTAATCTTAGTAAGTCATTAGACAATGGCAGAAATCATCCTCACTTCCATCCGTCAGAACTGTGGTTCCCTCTGCCTGTTCATTTCACACAATTCACAAAAAGTTGTCCTTTTGAACCAGCATGTTTTGCGGGTATTAATCGCGAGTCTATTAGTGCAGACATTGTAATAATGAATTGAATTTACATCGTGTGTAATCTCATTAATTGTGCGATGATAGCGAGTCTGACAGTTTGAATGCGTTACTAAGGGAAAATAGTCTAATACATGACATTAAAGATCTTATCAAGGTTAATTTGCCTTAAAGGTAGTTACTGCAGAATTTTCCATTTCCAGATACGGTGGTTTTAAACACACGGTGTTTTGATCTGGGAGGAAAATGTCTACACAGAACCGCAGTCCTCACCTTTCAGGGAAAGGAAGGAGAAAATACATGTGGGACTTGAAAGCACTCAGGTGAGCTTTTCAGCTCTGCCACTTACGTGCTGCGTGATCATCAGGAAACCTCCCTGGGCCTCAAGTTCCTCCTCTGCAAAGAGATACAGGTGTCCCTTCCTCCCTGGACTGTCATGAGACTAAAACAGGAATTAAAAGACCCAGCAGAATGCCTGGCACACAGTAGGTGCCTTTTATTCTTATTCACATGATTCTCATCAAAGAGGCAAGTTAAAGCTCTCTAGCTGTCCTTAAATCACATCTCACCTATATTTTCTAAACTGAATATTGGTTGTACAAATACAGCACAAGCCAGTCTTTCCACAGCATTATAAAGTTTTAAGACTTCGTGGCAGACACCAAGAAGAAATAAATGCCACAGTCCCTCCCATCTAGAACAAGTGTCCAAGTTTTGCTTTGAAAATCAGGGCCCAGCACAGTTAAGAGTTGCATTTTTATCACAATATAAAATTCCCACCCCTGCCCCACCACATACATCCAAATCCCTGGACAGAAACCCATGGCAAATGCCCCTACTCTCTCAGCCGGGAATGGGAGGGGACCAGGCTGCGGCTTTCCCACGCCTGTCTTGAGAGCCAGGAGCACCCTAGAGGGGCCCACAGAAGAAGGCCAGGGCCACTGGGCTGCCCACGTCCCACAGTGTCGACAGTGGAAGGGTCAGGAGCTAGAAGGCATAGCCCAGAGCGTCCCTGCTGCCTTGGATTCCGCTGGGCTAGGCGCCTCATGCACAGTCCTCCTGACTGTTGTCTGTTGTGAGGATAAACAGTGAGTCAGCGTGCAGAGAGCACGGGGAGTGTACCTGAAGAGTGTTAGCTTCGCCAGTCAGCCCTTGTTTCCAAAACCAGCGACCTGCCTGGCTTCCCTCCCCACCTCCTGTCGCAGTCCAGACAGGACTCGGCTGTCTAAAGGCAGGTTTCTGCCCCTCAACGTGGTGTGTGTGCTCATCCCTACCCATCCTTCCTGCTTCCTTGCTGCCCTAGCCCCTGGGGAAGGGGTGTCATATGGGCCCCCTGACTGTGTCTAAGCTCATCCCTTCTAGCCAGCTGCTGCAGTGAAAGCCTGGGGTTCAGGGCAGGTCGCCTGGTTTTCCTTCATTTCTGGAAGTTTCTGTGGGATAAACTAGACCTTGCCTCCTGGGGACCCACGGCCCTCCCTGTCTGGATGACTGTTTGGCATCTGCATAGAGGACTCGGTGCCTTGGCCTCAGCAGACAGAGAGCTCACTTATACTTTAAATCGCAGGCCTGTGCTGGGTGGGGGCAGCGTGGGAGCCAAGGGCATTTGGCTTAATGATTAATTACGTCAAAATGACTGTGAACTCGTGTGCCTGTCTTCCTGTGCATGGGCACGGTGTCAGGATCCACCTCCCAACCTCTACGTCAGTATTCACTTGTAAACATGCTGGCATGACTTTGATCTGTACCATGTCCGGGAAGCTGACTAAAACCCCCACCACCCTTGGAAAGACACAGCACACCCACCTGGAGCATGCCAGCACCACCACCTCCCCACTGCGGGCCTTGGGCCAGTCACAGCATCTGCAAACCTGGGGTCCCCTCTGACAAGGCCTGGCAACCTTCCCCGCAGGGCCACAAGTAGCACAAGGCAAGGTGCTTTGTATGGAGCACAGCCACCATTCCTGAGTACTTGTCTCGGGCTGCTCAGTGATGCACCTAATCCTCCAACAACCCAGAAGGGGGGTGCTGTCACCTGCACTGTCCAGCACCATGCCTC
This sequence comes from Nycticebus coucang, assembly GCF_027406575.1. Taxonomy (NCBI): domain Eukaryota; kingdom Metazoa; phylum Chordata; class Mammalia; order Primates; family Lorisidae; genus Nycticebus; species Nycticebus coucang. The sequence goes on from NC_069796.1 coordinate 86,675,297, forward strand.
CTCCTGACCTTTACTAAGGCCTGCTTTCAGATGGGAAAACTGAGGCAGGCAGGTTAAGAAATCCCAGGGTCGTGGAGAAAAGGGAACACTTCTACACTGCTGGTGGGAATGCAAATTAATACATTCCTTTTGGAAAGATGTTTGGAGAACACTTAGAGATCTAAAAATAGATCTGCCATTCAATCCTATAATTCATCTACTAGGTATATACCTAGAAGACCAAAAATCACATCATAACAAAGATATTTGTACCAGAATGTTTATTGCAGCCCAATTCATAATTGCTAAGTCATGGAAAAAGCCCAAGTGCCCATCAATCCACGAATGGATTAATAAATTGTGGTATATGCACCATGGAATATTATGCAGCCTTAAAGAAAGATGGAGACTTTAGCTCTTTCATGTTTACATGGATGGAGCTGGAACATATTCTTCTTAGTAAAGTATCTCAAGAATGGAAGAAAAAGTATCCAATGTACTCAGCCCTACTATGAAACGAATTTATGGCTTTCACATGAAAGCTATAACCCAGTTATAACCTAAGAATATGGGGAATGGGGAGAGGGAGGGGAGGGAGGGGGGACATGGGTGACGGGAGGGGGATAGGTGGGATTACACCTGCAGTGCATCTTACAAGGTTACATGTGAAACTTAGTAAATGTAAAATATAAATGTCTTAACACAATAACTAAGGAAATGCCAGGAAGGCTTTGTTAAGCAGTGTGATGAAAATGTGTAAAACGGTCTATAAAACCAGTTTATGGTGCCCCATGATTGCATTAATGTACACAGCTATGATTTAATAATAAAAAAATAAAAAGTGATGAGAAAAAATGTGAGGAGAACCAAGGAATACAAAATTAATTCAGAAAAAGAAGAATAAAAACATAAAGACACCAAATGTTACATGTAGTACTTTCTATCCATATGCTCATTTTGATTTTCACAACAACCTGCAGGTAGGCAGAGTCATCATTGTTATCTTTGCAGATGTGGGGAAACCGAGGCTTAGCCTGTACCAGTGAAATGCTGACATTGAAGAGGCTTACCAATTATAATACTATAACCAGAACCTAGTTCTGCCTTTGGTATTTGCTTAGAATTAAAATATCCAATGTACTCAGCCCTGCTATGAAACTAATTTATGGCTTTCATATGAAAGCTATAACCCAGTTACAACCTAAGAATATGGGGAAGGGGGAGGCAGAGGGGAAGAAGGGGGAAGGATGGGCGGAGAGAGGGTAATTGGTGGGATTACACCTGCGGTGCATCTTACAAGGGTACAGGTGAAACTTAGTAAATGTAGAATATAAATGTCTTAACACAATAACTAAGAAAATGCCAGGAAGGCTATGTTAACCAGTGAGATGAAAATGTGTCAAACGGTCTATAAAACCAGTGTATGGTGCCCCATGATCACATTAATGTACACAGCTATGATTTAACAATAAAAAAAAGAGTTTGAGGTTACTGTGAGCTATGATGCCATGGCAATGTGCCTGTGCCAAGAAAGTGAGATTCTGTCTCAACAACAACAAAAAGAATCACATGTATCGCCAACAGTAGAGCATGTTACCAAAAAAACAAAACTATTTCTGTCTCCTTGCCCTCTAAGAATCAGATTGAATAAATCTGAGGGTGAGGCCACAGCCATTGTTACAAGCTGCCCAGGTAATTCACAAGGATACTAAAGTTTGAGAATCAATGATGAAGTCCAAATGTCCTACTCTATAGAAGTGACATGCTTGAGGTTACAGGGCAAGGTAGAGAGAAAATAATGTGGAGTAAGGTTATGATCCCTAGTGGAGCACTTTCCTTTAACTTGGGTACTTTTTTTTATCACATGGTCTTTTCCCCGTGAATACATGCCTCCTTCACAGACTTGAAGGAGGCATGCTTACGTGTCAGTGTCTGACACACCCTAAGTGCTCAATAAATGGTTATTATTTAAAAAAAAAGAAAAAGAAAACGAAAAAGAAATCCCAGGGTCACCCAGGTGGAAAGTAGCCATGGGGAACATTGAAGCCGGTGTCTCCCTCAGAGATTGAGCCCTTTCTCTGAGCTTTGCAGCCTGCTGCTTAGCCAAGTCTCTCCCCAGAAGGGCCAGGACGCTCAAGGGGAGAGACTCACTCATCAGCACCCTTCCCAGGCCAGACACCAGGCTGCACACTCCCCATGCACCAGACCAGCCCTGCCCTACCTGTTCCAGGCATGGGGACAACAGTGCCCACCTTAAGCTGAGGCTCCCCTGACATGTCACTTTGCATAGCATTGGTCAGCTGAGTTGGTGATCAGACCAGAAGGAACCCAAACCCACCTCCTTCCAAAGTCCCAGGAGCTTTCTTTAGCATCACTGCGACACTCAGGAGCAGTGGCAGAGAAGACCCCAAGCTTTGTGAATCCTTCTGAAGCTCACAGAACACCTGAGAGTGGCCAGCACAGTCGCACGTGAAGCAGAGAGGCATACCTGGACGCCTTCTTCATGCCACAGTTTCGATGACCATAAACAGGGCCTCGTGCACACGCTGCAGACCTGGTTGCAGCGTCCACCCCTGAGGGCCACTCAGCCTGGGCAGAGACCTTGGCCAGAGAAGCAGGCACCACCACCTTCAAGGTAGCTGCCATTTACAACTGGAGATATCAAATTAGTCCCGTCTGCCTGCCCACAGTCCTGAGGGTTAACAGCCGTTATAATGACTGCCCAAGTCAGCAGCCAATTACCCCTCTCAGGCCATTCTTTAAGGGAAATTATTTTATATGACCCTTTTAGGAGACACTTCATTACCCTGGCTTCCTTCCCGCTGCTTAGCTCAAGAGTGCTGAGTGGGCTGGGTCCCCGGGGTCCCTGCCAAAACCGCCATCACCTCATTCTGATGACTGCTTGGCCCTGCCCACCCCAAGCCCTGAAAAACTGCTTTCAAAATCCAAGGTGGCAACACTCGGACCCGGAACTTCAAGGACAAGAGAGGCTTGGCCAGGAAATAGGCCCCTTGAACAGTGACCCGGAGGTAGCTCTCTGCAAACAGAGGGCCAGAACAGGACTGGCAGCTGCTACTGGCCCCCATGAGTGCTGCGACCCTCCATTCCCAGAGTTGCTGTGGGTGCTCAGCCCAGGAGCAGACAAGGCCTTTCCTAACCCCCACCCCCAGATGGAAAGCACCTCTTCCCTGTCTGCAGTAGAAGAAACCAAATGCAAAAGGCCACACAGGATACGATTCCATTCAGGTCAAATATCTAGACCAGGCGAATCCAGGGAGACAGAAAGCAGACAGCAGTCGCCAGAGGCTGGGGAGGGAGCCAGGAAGGGAGTACTTAATGAGTGTGGGTTTCCTTCTGGGGAGATGGCAATGTTTTGGAACTAGATGGATGTAGGTGGTGGCTGCACAGCACTGTGAATGTACTAAATGCCACTGAAGGTACACTTCAAAATGATTAATCGTATGCTATGTGAATTTCACAACAATAAAAAAGAAAAGCTCCCATGAAGATTGAACGACATCACGTTGCAGGCCCTTGGGAACCAGCGTCTAGGGGCTCACACTTCAGACAACAGTCAGCGCTGCCGTTGATCACCCCACTAGCACATGGGCACCTACTGTGTGCTGGGCCTCTCAGTAGATGAATGAGCCCCAGCCCAGAGAGCTCGGAACGCAGCTAGAAAGACCAAACACTAAAAGACACTAAAAGACAAAAGGCCAACGCAAGACCGGGAGAAGGGTAGTGCAACACCGGTTCAGGGTGGCGAGAACTGAGTCCTCTGTGGGATCAGGAAAGCGTCCTGGAGGAGGAGTGGGGAACTTGCGACCAGCCACGAGGAAGGGCCCTTCTGGAGGAAGGAGCAGCCAGTGCAAAGGCCTCGAGACTGGAACAGAGCTGTCTGTGAGGAAGGTGCACCAGCCTCCCACACACGCTCTCCGCGGGGACTCCACACCACTGACGTGCCATCAGCAAACATCTCCGGCACACAGACCTCGTGCCAGGCAGGGAGCCAGAGGCTGAGACTCAACTGTCAGGAAGCCGGCCCATCCAGGTGTACACGACTGCACTTTCCTTCACGAGATGTGAATGCTCTTGCTCCTCACTTGCTCACGCTTCCTCTGCGGCTCAGAGCTGTGACCTGCAGGCAGGACTTGTTGCAGCTGCTCTGGCTGTGCAGTAGGGCTGAGGGCCATGACTGTCCAGCTTGGCTGGTGATGGGGTTCAGAGGTGAGGGAGAAGCAGTTCCTCTTGGCAGCAGACTTCAAGCCACCCTCTCCCAGGCCCAAGAGCCCATTATAAAGCTGATCTTTGGTCTCTAACAATTGGCACTTGTCTTATTTCCCAGTGGGTCCAACCTCAGGAAGGGACAGCAGATATCACTAAATGCCTTTGGGACCCCCTGCTTCCTGTTGACTGACACATTCTTTTTCACCCTGGTCTTGACTGCTGGCAAGGAACAGGGCCCTGCAGACAGAGCTCTGGAAGTTTCCACCCATAGCTGTGTGCGTTAGGACGTGCCCAAGAGCAAGGCTCCGGAGGAGTATTAAAAGTTATTTCCTCAGAAGGAGGTGGCCTCAGACCAGCGGGCAGGGGAGGCCCTGTGGGGCCCACAGCACCAGCACTTATTCACGAAGCCACAGGGGAGGTGCCTTCCAGGAGGAGGAACAGCGTCCTTCAGTATGGGAATCTGCACAAACACTGGAGGCTCGGGAGCTCTGCCCAGGCCGTCCCTGCCTTCCTGGACTATCCCGCTTGTCAGACTGAATAGCTCACGTCCTAGGGACAACTCTGGCCCCAGCCCATGCCAACCCACACTGACGCCAGGTGACACATTCACACTCCATCACACGAAGCAAACCTCATGTGGTGGGAAGAGCCCGGGATCGAGTCCTGGCTCAGCCTCCTTCTAACTGTGCCACCTCGGATGGTGAAAATCCGCCTCTCTCGACCTGAGCCCCACATCTGTAGGATGAAGGTAAGGACGCCCATCCTGTAGGGTCCTCTGGGTCTGCAGAGGCAGCCTGGCCGGCCCAGCACAGGGCCCAGCACGGCAGGCCCTTAGTGAGTGGCTGTTTAGGTTAGAGCCGCGGGTCCTTACCTGAACAGGGAGGCAAGTCGCTGTGAAGCAACGTAGCCAGGCTGCTCGGGCTCAGCCTTGGGTCAGGGCTCTACCTGGCATCTTCTCAGCCTCAGGACATTCCTCCCAAGACCTCCCCACCCTGGAACTTGCAACTGTGAAAATATCTGAGCTGGTTCTTGGCTGTCTCCCTCTTAATGGTTGAATTATTTCCTACAAATTCCTATGTTGAAGTCCTAACCCCAGAACTTCAGGACACATCCAAATTTGGAGACAGGGTCAGAACAGAAGGAGACAGAAGGGATCAGGCTGCAATGAGGTCACCAGGGTGCCCTAACCCAACATGACCAGTGTCCCTAGACAAAGGGGAAAATAGACACACAGGCAGAGAACTGTGGGACAGTGAAGGCAGAGGTCAGGTGATGCTTCCACAAGCCCAGGAACACCCAGGATTCTGGCACTCACAGAAGGTCAGAGAGGCCTGGGGCACGTTCTCCCTTACAGCCCAGAAGGAACCAGCTGACCTTGCTGAGTCTTTGATCCCAGACTTGTGGCCTCCAGAACAGTCCAAGAATAAAAGTGTTACTCAAGCCACAGAACATGGGGTACTTTGTCATGCAGCCCTAGTGTCTGATACGACACACCCATCACGCTATGGTCAGGAGCCTGTGTTCCTGCACACGACCTGGGGTCAGGTGACAGTCACCCCATGCCTCCTCTCCCACTCGCTTCTCCAATAGAAAAGTTTGGTCCCTGTTTGCAGGACATATGGGAAGGGAAGGAGAGAAAGGGTAGTGTCCCAGGGGCTGGATGATTTTCTCCCCAGACTCAACCCTCAGCTCAAATCCAGGCTACAGCAACATGGCAGGTGGCACCATGTCACTGACCCCTAGTGTTATACAGAAGGCATCAGAGTTACACTGGGAACCTGCTGGGAAGCCCCTCGAACAGGCCAGGGTGCTAGTCTCACAGATGTGAACATGAACTCCAGTCAAGATGGAGGGGCCCACCTGTCTGAGAGGGGCAGGTGCTCCCGGCTGACTCAGTCCTGCAGAACCTGGGTCTGGAGTTTGTGAGTATTCTCAGGATGACTGCGCAGACCAACAGCTCCCTGGTGTAGCGATAGCCTCATGGCCCAGGCATGAGCCACATGCCTCCAAGGTACTGCAGCCCACAGAGCTCTCCACGCCTGGGAGAACAGCTTTGAAACAGGCCTTGTGGGCCAAGGAATTGCAACCAATTACGGCAGATGTCTGGTGTCCTCCCACTTGGGATTAATTAAACGATTTACAACTATAATGGAAGCACCGCATAAACTATTTTTAAATTAATTTTTGAAGAATAAATGAGAGCATTAGCATTTATGTAGCAGCTGATGGGTGGAGATAGGAGCTGGGGTAGAGGGAGTGGCAGGAGAGCACCCAGAAAGAGCATTGCACCCCGAGTCCCAGAGCCCCCACACTCCCCTCCTGGCTCTGCTGGGTGACTCTGGACCTCAGCTCCCCTAGCAGTGCAGGGGAATCGAAACAGATCACCTCATTGTCCACGAGCTCTGCTCGGCATGGGGTGGGCAGCCCAGCGTGCCACCTGCTTGTCCACTCATTCAACTAAGATCTTCTAGGCACTAACTTGTACTGGAACCAATGAGTTCAAAACCCAGCCAGGACCCAACTCCCAGGTAATGGGAGACACAGAGGCCATCTGCAGGGACCCATAAACCTGACAACATAGAGAGGGCAGGGGGGGTCAGCAGGGGAGCCCTGGGCTCACAGGGAAGGGAAGGGCATTTTAGGCACAGCAACAGGACAGGCAAATGCAGACACGGCAGGGCACGCTTGCTCTGGAAACCCACAGGAGTCAGGGTGACGGGAAGGAAAGATAGCAGTGGAGGCCCAGGGCTGGCTCACAGGGGGCCACCCAAACTCTACTGAGGAGTGATGCCCTCACTGACGCACTGATTGAGGGTGGCTGGGACTCCCGCCTTCTACTAGGCTTCAGCCCCTGGAAAAGACTCTCCACGCTGCAGCTAGGGAGCAAAGCCAGCCCGTCCCGCAGGTGCCCTTCAGGGCTCCTCAGCATCTTCAAAGTCCACACCCCTATGTGGTCATGAAGCCCATGTGGCCTGCCACCACCACCTCACCAGCCACCCCACCTCCTGATGGCCCTTCTTCCCTGGGCCATCCGCAGGTGCACCCTACCTGCTCTTTGTCTTCACCTCTGCCAGGTGAGGTCCCCTTCTTGGGAAGGCCTTCCTGACCACTCCCATACCCTCTCCCGGCATCCTATCCTTCCTCAAAGCACTGACCACTCTCGTCACCTGTGCAACCTTTTGCTTAGTGTCTCTCTCCACCACCAGGCTGCGCATTCCAGACAAGCTGGGATACAGCTCTCTGGGTCAGAGTCATCAGCACTCTCACCACAAGGCCCAGCAGGGGCTTAATAAACCCCCACAGGTGGATGAGGACACAAGCCCATGCACAGATTAACTCTGAAATCCCTCTGCAAGCCTAGACTAGATGTCTGCCCCAGAGGAGTCTCCAGGCCAGGAGACACAGCACGTGCTCTGATGTACAGAACTGGACCTTATCAAACAAAGCCAGCCCTCTCTTCTTAGCCACAATTATGTATTAAACTCCTAGCGTACGCCCAGCCCTTTGATTTAATTCATCTCAATAAAGCCTCTCAACTATGTTCTGAAGGGAAAGTTATGATTCCTGCTTCTCCGTTGCAAACAAGAGTTTAGAGCAGCTCAGCTATCGGTCCAAGGGCTCCCAGAACCTGGACTCAGATTCAGGTCTGTCTGTCCCCAGTTCCATGAGGACATGGACTCTGCCAACTCAGCCCCGAGCCCAAAACGCAAAGTTCCTATACACTCTGGAAGCTACTGCCCACCATGGTTTCAGGATTGCACCTGAGGCCTGGCTCACTCGAGATGCTCTTGGCAATTCCACAGAGATTCTAGGAGGAAGTCTCAAAACCCTGAAGACCCTGTCCTTGGGGACAAAAGCCCGTCATCCACCTGCTTACATTAACTTTGGCCCAGGCCAAGGCTGCCCACTCCCATGCTGACCAAAGCACTGGATACCCATTCCCAGAGTCACTGAATTACCCCTAGATGCTATCACCACCCTTCAACAGAGCAGGCGGCTTCCTGAAACCCCAACAAGAGAATTCACAAAAAGGTAGGTGGGGCCATGCCAGGCTCTTCCAGTCTCTGCCGTGGGAAGGAAGTGGGCCCATCTCCTCCAGGGATAATTGACGAGGACTAGGGGTGGGAGGCCTTGCTCCCCACACGTTGGACATGGAACCAAGCTATTGTCAGTCGGAGAGGTGAGGTGAGGTGCGAAAGTGAGCCCGTGCGCTCACCCCTACAGAGAAGGTGCATTATCACGGCCCCCCAAGTCACAAATGGGGAGCCAGGCGCAGTCACCAAGTCCCGGCCAGGAGGGGGCAGAGCAGAGACATGAGCCAGGTTGGCACCCAAGTTCCCTGGCAGCTGAGGCCCCGCCCAGGCCCTGCCCCTCACCACCCCCACTCCACACCAGCCAGGCATCTTTCATTGGGGCACAAGTGCTAGTGCTCAGTCCCCGTTCCAATCTCAGCACCCCCAGCAGGGAACCTGCTCCCTGAGCCCCAGCCTCATATGGGAAACACTCCAGGGTGAAGAGCGAGTGGGCTTAGGAAGCCAGACGGGGCTGCATGCCTGCTGTTAAGAACCACAGCTGCTAGTAAACAGTCCTGGAAAACCACCTTGGCCCACCTCCAGCAAGACCACAGTTGCCCTCCAGAAACATTCAGCCTGGTGTGTACCAGAGCACAAGACAGGAGATGGGGAGAGCAGGATGGAAGGGCAGGGTTGGGGTGAGAAGAGGCAGGGCCTGAGGGGGGTGCTTCCCCCCACCCCCGGGAGTCAGGTCTCAGCACGTGTGGGGTCTGACCAGCCTGAAGGAATTTCTTTCTCATGTTTTGGTTCTCTGCAAAATGTTTGGGTTATCAAAGCAGCCTCCTTCCCCCTAAAATTCCCTTTACTCCCAAGAGAGGGTCGGGAACAAAAACACTTTCTTTTTTTTGTTTCCCAGACTAACTAGAGACCTGTACAAAAACAACTAAAAACAAGACATTTCTTGCCCTGTTGTTGGGACTTGCAGAGGCTAAAACGGAAAGGACATAGAGCTAGGGCTGTGCCTGGAATGAGAACAACTTGCAGGATTCCTAGCATACACTTGGGTCTGACCTTGGCACAATCTGCCAGCTCTGGGCTGGGTGCCGCAGAGTCAGAGCTGAAGGGCTATAGATGCCGTCTATGTAAGACACTCCACGACTCCCTACTGTCTCCAAGATCAGGTTCAAAGCCCTTGGCCTCCTGGCAGATGGCATCTCAGTACATCTCCTTAGCTTTATTTCTCTCCCTGCCCACCCCGTCTGCCAACCTCCAGCCACAGAACACTTCTCTGCTCCCAGAAAACATCCAAGGCTGAGACACTTGCTGGTCTGTCTGCCAAGGGTTCCCACCCTACCAGCCCCCTCCTGCTTGTCCTACAAGACCTATTCCAATGTCGTCTCTTCCATGAAGCCTTCCCCAGTTGGCCAGAAGGATGGTCCCTCCCTCTCTGGGCCTGGGAACTTGGTCCAAGGCACCACCAGCACCCAGCCATGGTAGACTGCCGTGGGCTGGACGGTGAAGAGGCGGGGGCCACATCCACTGCACTGTGTCCCCATGCCTTGTACACTTTCCTCAGCTTTGAACCCGTTGCTCCCATAAGAGTTGAGGAGGTCCAGGTGGCACTACTTACCTAAGCCCAGGACCTGTGTCACGAAGGGCTCCTAATTATCCACAAATAAAGGCTCAGCAGTGAGGCTGACACCCACCCATCTGACAAATATTTATGAATACCTACTCTGTGCTGGGCCTGAGGACCCAGCAGCAGGCACAGCCGCCCAGGCCTGGCCCTCACAGAGCTCACGGGTCTGTCATGAGGGTCAAGAGGGCTCTGGGGGCAGTGGTGTTGGCTGAGTCCCTGGGGAGCAGGGACAGGTATGGTGACTGGCCATGGGGATAGAATACAAGGGATTTCAGGTGACCAAAGGCTGGGACAAAGGAAGCCCAGGGTTGGCAGCTGCAGGAGACCACCCCCCCGTCGACCCTAGCCCTTCATGGGACAGACCTAGGGAGCACCCCTAAAATTCTGCACCCTGGTACTTCCCTTGTGCTGCCCAGTGGGCTCCTCAGGAGAGGGGTCAGGGGGCCTCAGGGGAGAGCCCAGTGTGGACAAAGAGCCACACATGTCCATGCAGCTGGACAGAGTCCGGTAGGCTCTGGTCTGAGGAGGCTGCCCCAACTGCATAGGAGGGCGATCGCAGGGTAGAGATGGGAGAAGGGAGACCATGGCCACGCCTGCCACTTCCTGCCTCCCTGCAAGGCCTCCAGCCCAGTGAGGCCAGGAGGAATGTTCTGATGGAAAGGAGCACTAACTAGACACAAGTTCACGTTAAGGTAGTTCACCTGGAAGCTGCTTCCTTATTGCTTTCAGGTGGCTGGAAACCACCAGCTCAGCCTGAGGTAGTCCCGGCTTGGGCTGGATCAGGCTCTTAGGGAAGAAAGGACATGTCCTAGGGGGACTACGCAAGGCCCTGGGCACCTGGTGACATGGGCCTCTCCGTCTGCCCATCACGGAGCTCACAGGCTGGACCAGGAGGTCTCCCCACCCAGCCCCTACAGTATGCCGGGCCCTGTGCAGTCATGTGGGCTTCCACCCAGCCCCTGGCAAGGTCCCAGCAGCCTCTACCACAGAGGACTTTCCATCTGGGCTGGAACACCAGCCGGCGCCTCAGGAAACTGGCACCGTACATCGGAACATACTTAACACCTTCAGCAACTTAATTGGTAACTGGAGAGGGCCCTGAGGCCAGCAGCTGGTGATTTCCTCTGGTTTCAGATTAAAGAGAAGGCAAAGGTCAGAAGGGGAACCCAGCTATTGAAATAACTCCAGCCCTGGCCAGAGGGAGTGACACCCAATCCCAGAGGCAGGGGTGGCACCACGTCCTGGCCTAGCTGCTCCTTCTAAACCCAAAGCCAAGGGGAAACAGGAGCCCTTAGCAAGGGGGACAAGCTGCCCAGGACGCCTGTCCATGCAGCCTCACCATCCAGTCCCCTGTGCTGCCTGTCCTGCCAACATGACCACAGCCAGTGCGCTGGACACCTATGAACAAGGCCTCTGCCCGAGCCCCTGCTCTCTGTGGCTGCTTTCCAGGTGGAATGTGCACGTCGACCCTCTGTGCAACACCACCAGTGAGATGTGACTCATTTTACTGATGTGGAAACTGGTCTGGTCCAAGGGCCACACAAAAGGCCGTCCTCCTCTGCCTCCCCCACACTCTGCCCCCTCCTCAGCAGCCAGGACCTTCTGCTCCAGGCAGAGGTCAGAGGTTGTGTTGTCCACAGGAAACCCAGAAAGGTTTACAGTGTGTGATTTTGGAAGTCGGTTTGGGTTTGAAGGCTCCAACTCTACATGTGGTATGATCAGCCTCTCCGGTGGGTAAGTTCAAGTCCTTCAGAGTGGGATCCCCTACACGTCCTTCTAGACATACTAGGGGCTGAAATCTTCCTTCAACATGCCTGAGTGTTAACCAGGCCAGTGCTGAGGGGGAGTCATAGAGGAGGGGGTGCAATTTCTTGAGGCTCCACCTGAATCTTCCACCCTCCTCTGAGCTGAAGCAGAGGTGGGTTTAACATGAGAGCTGGTTGACCCATGCACCACTGGGAAATGGTGCCTCTACCTGGAAATACCCACAACCTGCAGGGGCCCGAGCATGCCCTTGGGGGCTGCTTCTTGGGGAGCAAACCTCAGAGCTAAACACGGATAAGGCCTATGGACACTGTGCTCATGTGTAGCAAAGCATCCCACACCCAGCAGGTATGTCTGGGTCCTCCCAGCCCTGCTGGGAGACCCCAAATCAGGGTTAACAGGCCCTTCCTGAGCTCTGAGCACAGGAGGGGAGAAAGGATGCTGTCTTGTAGCAAGGATGAAGGGGGTGCCTGGCACACAGTAGGTGCACATTAAATGTGGGGCTCGCTGTTCTCTCCTCTAAGCCATGGCAGGGCTATGAATGCTCCCTCATTTAAAAGCCACATCCCCAATCTCACTCCAGAGAAGAGGCTTGTCTGGCGGTTCCCGCCCTCGAGATGGCCTGCCAGAGGGTGGACATTGGAGACAGGCCCGGCCGGACTCAAGCCCCAGCCCCACCCAGTCTCACATCTCGGGCAATCCCCTCCACTTCTTGGTGCCTCAGTGTCCCCATCTGTCACATAGGGCTCCCACCATCTGCCCTGCGGGATCCAGAGAGGCTCACAGGAGGGGAAGGATTGAAGTCAGGCCCTCTGCCTCTCACGGTGCCCAGCACCAGCTTCACTGGTCACCTGGGAACTCGTTAGAGACACAGACGCTCCAGCTTCACCCCGACCCACTGAATCAAAACCTGCATTTTAACAAGATCCCTAGGGAGTTGTGGGTGTATCAGAATCTGAGCCCTACGGCTAGGCAGGATCTTACAGGCCCTTCCATCCCCCTTCTCACTGGATTTTTAAGTCAGTCCCTGACCTACTCTGGCTCCAAAGCCCTTTCCTCCCACCTGTGGTTGGACTGAGGCGTCATCTCTACCAGGGTCTCCTAAGGGCCCCCAGGTCCATGATCTCTTCCCTGTGGATCCTGCCACCCACACACACCTCTGCCTGGCTGGATCCCAGCCCTAAGCTGCTTCAGCTGAGCATCACCCTGCCGGGTGGCTGAGACTAAAAGAGCAGGACCCTGACTACCCTGCCCAAAATGTGCTCCAGCCCAGGCCCAAGAAGTGTAGACAGGCTCATGTCACACCAACTGCAGGCTGAGCCCCAGCAGTCTCCAACCCTGGCCACCGACATGTGGGCAAGGCCCCCACTGTGTGCCTAGCCTCTCCTCACCCTCTCTCCCCACCGGCCCCCTGGCCCTGGGTCACGCCGAGCACGGACTCTCCCAGGCCTTTGCATCTGCCATTCCCTCACTTAGGGATCTTCCCACCCTCTTGGCCTTGGTTCCCACTGTCTATCTCCTTCATTGGAGTGAGAGTGCCTCGCGGACAGGGAGAGTGAGCCTTGCTCAGATCACAGACCTTCCCTAGCACTGGGAACAGCACCCAGTCCTGGGTGGCTCTGAGCCCATGCCTGTGGGATGAACGTGTTGGGAGAAGCCTGGTTTGTGTGGGCTGCCGGGAGGCCTCAGGAATGTCCCTTCCCTCTACAGCTAAGTTTCTGTAATCATGTGAGCAAAAGGAACCCTTCTGCTTCTCAGGGCAGGTGCCAAGTTCCAAGGCCAGTGCCAGTGCAGGAGACACTGCACACCGCTCCCTGTTACAGCACTGTCACTTTCATCTTTCATTTCAACTTACACCTCCAAATTCCAGGGTACCAAGCCAAGGAGAAGGAGCCAGCAGAGCTATGTACAAGCCCCATCATCACACTGACTTGCTGTGTCCCCATCAGTCAGACGGGTGGACTTGGGTGTTTCTAATTCTGATGCTCTGTGGGTAAGGGATGTGGACAGGAGAAACTGTGGTCAACCAGATCCCATCCTCCAGCCAGAAGGCAGATGTCTTTGGGCACAGTTGCCCTGACCTGAAATGTACCAAGCGGCTCTCTGTGGCCCCCTAAAGATGTCCACGTCCTAACCCCATAAACCTGTGAACATCACCTCACAGGACAAAAGTGCTTTTGCAGAGTGATTATGTTAAGGGTTTTGAGATGGGGAGATTATCCCGGATTATCCAGATGGCCCTAAATGCAATCACAAGTGTCCTTAAGGAGCAGGAGGTGAAGGGAGATTGAACTGCTGAGGAGGAAACAGGACATGATGATGATGGAAGCTGGAGTCTGGAGTGATGTGAGGGATGGGTGGGGACACAGCGGGCAGCGGGGCAGGACGCAGCATCTTGAGAAACTACAGAAGGCAGAAGATCAGCTTCTCCCATGGAGCCTCCAGAAGGAAACAGCCCTGCCACCCCCTGACTTTAGTCCCGCAGACTCACTTGAGACGTCTGGCCTTCAGAAGTCTAAGGTAACACAGACGCTTCCAGACTTGTGATGGGGTTATGCCCCAGTGAGTCCTTCAGAAGTTGAAAATAACATTTCCTGGACACTGTATTTAGTACACCTGATCTACCAAACACCACAGCTTAGCCTCGCTGAGCCAGATGAGCTCAGAACTCTTACTTACCCCACAGTTGGGAAAAATCACCCAGCTGACAGCCTGTTTTCAAATGAAGCAATGACTATCTCGTGTTAATTCCCCGAATACGGTATTAGGAGTGAAACCCAGAGTGGTTGTATAGGTACAACCTCGAGGCACAGTTTATACTGAAAGCATCTGACTTTCACGCCATTGTAAAGTCAAAAAGTGTTAAACCGTAGCCATTTTAAGCCTTCTGCACACTTGTGCTGTTTAATGCCACTAAGCGTGTTGTCATTTGTCATGGCAGCCACAGGACACACATATGCTCTGCTTCAGGTTTCTCTACTAAAGTGCATTTCACAGAACTCGGATAAAAGAAAACCTGACGTGAACGCCCACAACTGCTGTGCGCTCAGTGGGGGCCGTGTCCAGCGGCTCAGGTGACACCTCAGCGGCAGGGATGACCAGCAATGCAGACACCAAACCCTCCTCACACAGCTTGGCATGGCTGAGCCAGGAGGCGTCTTTGGTGGGGGCAAAGAGTTTTCTACACTTGGTTCTTCCTGGAGCTCGTCTGCGCTTCCACAATGCCTGGCCTGGGAGGCTCTGCCCAGGTAAACCAAGCGTTAACTCTGCCCGTGTGGGCAGCCCCACAACTTGCCTTTGCAGGCCCTGGGATCCCAGCCACAAGTGGGACCTCTGAGGGCCTCTCAAAGCCCCCATTGAGTGGAGGAAGCTGACCCTGTGCTCCCTGCTTGGGAGCTCTGAGTCACCGGACTTGGAAAAGGCCTCCTGATTCTGTCCCAGAGCTAGGGACACAGGCCAGCAGGGACCCAAAAGCCACTGTTGCATCCAGCTTGGCCTTCCTGTATGAGGGTCCCAAGTGTGCTTGAACTCAGGGAGAATGGCCCTCACCTGAGTGCTGTTGTCAGCCAAAGCTGGCCTGTCGGGGTATCCCAGGGTGCAGACCCAGGCCCTCCACTGAGCTAGCTGTTCCCCCTGCTAAGCATATGGATGCCACATGCAGAATGCTCCTTCTCAGGCAGGAAGGGCCTGCAGAGATCAGCTGGTTAATATGACTCTGTCTACATGTGGGGAAACTGAGGTCCTGAGGGGTGTGCCCTGCCAAGGCCACAGAAGGGTGGGTGGTAGGAGCAGGATATGGTCCCTAGGGCCCCTCTCAGCGTGGTTAACAGGGAAGCACTGGTCTTGCTTTCCCGAGACGAGGCGTCCCTGAGGGCAGGGTTACTTGTGGCCCACTGGGTCCTAAGGCAGAGCGCTCAGAAGGTGCTCAAGAAGCATTTTCTGAATGAATGAATTCCACACGCGCTGCTCAGGACTTGTCCTAAGACAGACCACAAGGATCTCTCACTAAATAGACCAGCACAGATCTGAGCCTCAACCCCAGCTACAAAGCCCTGGGCAAGTGATTTTAACTTCAAGAGGCTCAGTTTGTTTATCAGTAAAATGAGAATGACCCTAGTATCAGACTCCAGAGAGGCCATGAGGATTCAATGATGAACACGTGTTAAAAGCCTAGGATCACATCCGGCACACAGTAGGTTCTCAACCCCTAAGATTAGGAGGAGAGGAAAGTTAGTGAATCATGTCACGGTGGGGTTCCCCACTTCAGGTGCCCTTGGTCCAGAGAGGGACACCAAGAGGCATCTAATGCCTTGGATGAGGAAGAGGAGACATCCTAGGGAGGGACTACTGGGCCCAAGGCCTGGAGGAGGCATGAGAGCAAAGCCAGGATGATTCTAGAGCAGGGGCGCTTTCTGGGGTAGGGAAAGCTGCCGTAGAGGGGACAGGTAAGCTAGGACCTGGGCCAGGAGGCAGTGTGGGGTAAATAGTGTACCCCACACTGTTTTCCTCAGAAAACACGTACCCCCAGGACCCCCAAATGTGACCTTTGGAAATAGAGTCTCTGCAGATGTAACAGAGTTAAGATGAGCTCATGCTGTGTTAGGGTGGCCTGAATCCAACCCCAGTGTCTATACAGGAAGGAGTGGGAGATTTATACACATAGACACAGTGAGAAGGCCATGTGGAGATAGAGAGAGAGACTGGAGCCAGGGGACCCCAGGGATGGCCTGGAAGGGTCTTCCCGCTGCTGCCTTCTGACCCTGGGACGCCCAGGAGGTAGCCCAACTCCGTTGTCTTTAGAATTCTGCTTCTAGAACTGTGAGAGAACAAATGTCTGTTGTTTTAAGCCACCCGAATGGTGGCCCTTTGCTCCAGCAGCCTCCGCCTGACCCTGCAGGCCTGCCAGGTCTCTGATGAGGCAGATCAGATGGGACAGTGGGCATGGCCCTGGGAGGACTTGCTAGGCAGCTGTGAGCAGGGGCTGAGGCCAGAGGTCCTTTGCTGGGGGGGCCCAGAGGCAGCAGAAGAGGCTGGCTGCTGTGTCCTGCTTGCTTGCCGCCTGCCCATCAATGGGGCTGTTCACCAGCGAGGGCACTCTGGCCCCTGGCCAGCCCCTCCTGGGCCCCCAAGCTGCCCTGTCCTCCACCTCCGGCCAGCAGTACTTCCTGCCCCCACATAGGGCCTGCGGAAGCTTGCTTGGCCTCTGGCCAGGGCCCAGTGCATGGTGCCTCCAATCTCTCTGCTATCCCAAGTTTGGGAGGGTGACAAGCATGACAAGGACATCAGGCCCTGGCAATAAGGCTGTCTTCACTGGCTCCTGACCACCCAGCCTGCTGTGGTGCCCTGGCTGTGCGGTGGGGAGCACCTGCTGGGACAGTAGATCAGGCTCATGGGTGTGGGTTCACGGAGGGGGCACTGGGGTGTGCGGGCACCAGTAGGGGGTCTGGGTGCAGGGGAGCATGGTGGGACGCACCCTGGGAGGCCCTGACCTGGCCTTCCTGTGCAATGGGGAGAACGGTTCTCCCTCAGGGGTTGCCTGGGACTGGAAGAGACCAGGAGGGTCTCACAAACAAGGGTGACTCAATCTCTCCCTCCCCCATCTGCCTCAGTTTCTTCATATGTAAAACCCAGGAGAGGAGCTAAACAATGATCCTATAGACACAGTCCAGGTTTAGGCTCCAAGAGCCACAAGTCCACATGCTCTGGATGGCTGACTTTCCTGTCCAGGAAGCAGATGCCAAGTGCTGAGAACCATGGTTTCTGTGCTGAAGGCAGAACTGTCCACCACATAGCCCCAGTCCTGGTGTCTCAGAGCATATGGACACTTGACTTGGGGCCAGTCCTGTGTTCTGCCAACATCTGAGGCCTCCCACCCTGCAGAGGAGGCTGTGGTGACCAGAGAAGACACAGAAATGATTGTGGGCATCCGAAGCCCCAAAGCCTCCAGTGCCAAACCCAAGAGTTCAGGGAGCCCCACGGCCCAGCATGAATTCTGCACCCTGTTCCTTGGCCCACCCCACTTGCACTCGAGCCCACTGGCATTGTGTCTCAGAGCCAGGACCCTCCAGCTGGGCTGGGAGGTCTGTGTCTGCACCCAGCCTGGGAGCAGGTCCCTGCTGTGCCTGGCACCCTCAGGTGTGTAGCAGCAGCTCCAGATCCACCTGCACAAAGAGCCCCCCGTGCTCAGCTCAAGTGACAGGTCTGCCCAAGCAAACAGACCTGAGCAAGGTTGCATCCACGTGGCCAGCAGAGGGATGCTCCAAACTCGGGCAGGCAGAAGGGAAGGCAAATGGGTGGCCACAGGCAATGGCGTCACTGGCTCTGGCAGATGCTGTGTGCCCACAGTCCCAACAGTGGGGGCACTGCTGTCTCTATGTTACAAGTAAGGAAACTGAGGCAAGGAGGAACCGGTTTGCCCAGTGTCACAAAGGAAGCACTCTGAGAACCAAATCCTGATGCCTCTGCTGGCCTGTAGCTGACATACTCCTGGGGCCTCCCAGCTCCCATTTCACTTTGAAATGCAGTCTAATTCTGCTCCAGAGGCTCCAGAAAACATCTCATCACCTGCCTCTGAGCCTCTGTGAATGATGATCCTTCTCTCAGACACACCCTTCCATGTTTCCCATCCCATGAAATCCGCCTCCCAGGAAGAGCACTTGCTGCTCCTTCCTGCATCCTCCCCTCAGGGGTTTGGGACCCCCACTCTCTGGGACCCCTCTGCCCCTGCACAGACCCCACTGCATGGTCACTTCTCCCCACCTCCCATGACAAGCCCTCTGAGGGTGACACCTAGCCCACAGTGGGTGCTCAATAGATGCTTGTAGGGTGATAAGGAGTATCTCCATGTCTGAGGAACAAAGAAGCCCCAGGGGCAGGTCCCAGAGCTCAGTCTGCAGGAAAGTTCAGTGGTCATTTGATCCCATCTGAGAAGGAATGCTCCTGGAAAAGCTCTGGCTAGGGACCTTCCGGAGCTTTGGGCATCCCCCCAGGAACAGGGAGCTCACTATCTCACAGAAAAGCCCAGTCCACATCTACAGAGTGGAGCTGCCCCCAGCCCAAACTCTGCCTCTGGGCTACCCAGTAGCCTTTCTCCCCTGGAGCCCTAAAGATGTGTGAGGCCAATAGCATATTCCCCGAATTTCTCCTTCCAGAGCTGAAGACAGCCAGTTTCTCCAGCTGTCCCTTCTTGACTGCTTTCATTCATTCATTCATTTATTCATTTCCCAGGGACTGATGATATGCTGGGTACCACGAGAGGTGCCTTGGCCCACATCATCCGATTGAAACCTCAGCCAAGCCCGTTTACAAGCCTGTTTTACAAATGCAGACACAGAGGCTCCCGAGGTGACATGTGCTACCAGCTGGCAGATGTTGAAGCCACTCCTCAAGTACCTTTGTTCAGAGGGAGGGGCCAAGGTGAAAATCCCCCCCGACCTGTTCCCCAGCCTCCACACCTCCTTATCTGGAGATGGAGCCAACACCTGTCTGGGGTTGAATTAACCTCAAGTAGCAAACCCAGGCCTGGCACCAGGACGGATGAGGCAGGATGAAGCTGGCCCCAAACGACACTCTCTCCCCCAACCACATGGCAGTGGGCCTGCTTGTGATTGGAGGGACCCCAGAAAGTGAGTGGGTAAGCTGATAACGGCCCTCAAAGCAGCCCCCCAATGCTCCCAGCCATCCTACTGCCCTCCGCCTCAGAGCCATGCCTGTAGGATTCTGAACACAGCCTCCTCATGGTCATAGGCACCTCTTAGCCTGCAGGCCAGCAAGTGCGGGGACAGTGTCCTGCCGAGGCCATGCTGAAACCGAGATGTGGCAAACTAGGCCTCCCCAGAGCAGCTCACCACGCTTTGAGAATCGGGCACATCCCAGACATCAGTGCCGTGAAACCAAGAGGACTGCAGGTCCACCAGATCTGGGTGTGGCGGGCCAGGCAGGGAGACGACAGAAGGCAGCACTTCGTGTGCAGAGGGGACAGCAGCTACTGGGGCCAAGGACAGGGGAGGTGTGGCCATTGAACTGCCCTCTCTGCCCCCATGTCAGGCCTGTGCGCCCAAGTCCACCCCTGTCCCTGAGGACAAGCAGTGCGTCTCCAGGTCCCTGGCCATCAGGGGCTGGGGGCTCGGCCCACCTCTCAGCCACTCAAGTCAAGCAACCCCCAGTCTGCAGAGCCCAATATGAACGGCACTCACTGGGTCTCACAGTTCAGGGGAAGCTCAGCAGGAACAAGCCGACTGGGCTGACTGCTTTAGAGCAAACAGGGCCAGCAGAGCCGCCTGCCACATCACCTCCCCCACAAACTCACCTCAGAGTTAAAATAAAATTGAATGCCTCCCCCTCTAGCCCTTGGGACCTATGTGACCTGAGCCCTCCTCAGGCTCCGGTTCTGGCTAACCCCACACTCTCTTGGGCGCTGTGACATACACAAAGCCCATTCCCACCTCACAGCCTTTGCCCCAACTGTTCCCCTGCCTTGAATGTTCTTCCCCCACGTGGCTCAACAGCACCATCTAGAAGCACTCGCCTGTCACCCTCCTCACCCAGCCTGTCTCTCTTCAGTCCTGGCTCTGCCTCGTGGCCTTCACAGCATGTGTGCCCTGAGAACTACCCTGTCCCCCAGCTTGTCTCCTTCGGTGCTATCCATTTCCCTGGGAGGATGTCCGCTCCATAAAAGTAGGTCACTGCTACATCCTCAGTACCAACAAGAGCCCCGACACCTTCCTCAAGTGAACTCATGAACCAAGTGAAGGTGAAGGACAGAATACCTGCAACCTATTCTCAAATCACACTCTCATGTCACCCCTGACCTTTCCCCAACCTTCCATGGACAGCGGACAGTGCTGCGAGGGGCTCCACCTCCAATGTGTTCAAAGGGACTCTGGCCAACAGCATCAAAGTGTCCTGGAGCCCTGCCCTTCCACCCAGAAACAGCAGCTTGTCTAAACGTGTGGATGTGTTTACGTTTCCAAATCCCTCACCAGCAGCCGTCTGGCGCACGTCAGCTGTCACACAACCATCTGGCAACAGACTCAGAAATCTGCATCCTCAGAGTAAAATGTCAAATGTGAATGTTCCCAAAGGTAATATCACACAGGTGGACATGAGAAAACCTGGCCTTTTCTATGTCCATCCTTTCTAGACTTCTCCTCTATGGGTATCCACTGTCCATGCTTGAGGCCACATCTCTGGAGGGAAGAAGGCTCACAGTCACTGATGCAATGTGCGCTATCAAGAGGAGTGAGCCTACTTTTGAACCACCACTATATTTAAAAAAGTGCTCCCCGGAGCTTAGTTCTCTAAAAGCCTACGTAAAACTCATCGATTATTGGTTTAATGCTGAGCTCTGAGATGGAAATCTATTTTTAAGTGATACATACATTTTGCTGTCTTTTTGAAAAGATTACCTTAAATATCATTCAGTATCTAGATACCGAATAACATAAAGGAAGAAAGCAGGGGATGGGGGGAGCATAGAGAGGAGAGCCTGCAGCCAGCACAGAGGAGGTGGGGGAGTCACAAGTCTGTACAAGCCCAGTGCTGGCATGTGGGAACACAGGGCCTCCAAGGTTAGCAAAACTTTTATTTGCAAGAGAAGTCAGAATTCCAGACTTTAGGTTAAATTGCTTGCATTTTTAATGCTTAAAAATGCCATCTAAGCCAGATGAGACAAGTCTGAGGGTCCAAATTGATCCTTAGGCAACAAAAGACAAATCTAGCTAAATTCCTGGCTAGAGTGGTTGAACCCACCGCTCTAAGAACCTGATGAAAGAAGCAGCAGGTCCACTTCCAGACATAACATTGATATCTCTTCTACGCACCATGGCCAGCAATCAAGCAAAAATTATAAGACATGTTAAAAAAAAAAAAACCTCATTTATAATCACCCAAACCGACCCAAATGGTAAATGTAAAAACACAAACCATGTTTTATCCATACAACGAAATGCTCCTCGGCAGGGAAAAGGAACAAACTAGTAATACGTGGGGTGACGCAGATCAATCAAATGCATCATGCTAAGAGACAGAAGCCAGGCTCAAAAGGCTGCATGCTGTATGATTCCACTGATGCGGCATTTGGGGCAAAAAAAACTATTATAGAGACAAAAACCAAACCAGCTGTTGTCAGGGATGGAGACGGCAGGAGAAAAAGGCTGCAGAGGCACACAGGGTCATCTGAGCAGGGACAGACTCCCTTGAGGTCTCAACTGTGGAGTTATTACTCTATATAAGCTGTCGAAATTAATAGTATTGTACACCTAAAACAGTACTTTTTTGGTATGTAAATTCTATCTCAATAAATCTGGAGGGAAGGAAGAAAAGGTGAGCTGGTGGATAAGAAGCTCTGTGGGGAACAGCTTAATAATTGTTGCTATTGAGTAAAACACGTCATGCACCGGTTGCTGAACTAATGATGTATCTCATTTAATCCTTTCCACTACCCAAGGGGTAGTTTCTACAAACATTTTACCAACAAAATTGGGCACGGAAAGGTAAAGTGAGTTACCCAGGTTCTTACAGTGAGAGCTGGTGTTCGCCCAGGGGTAAACTAGGGCTTCAAGGTGAGGAATGTGGGGCCCTGCGGGCAGGATGGGGTCCCGTCAAGTTTCTGCCACCTGACATAGGGCCTTCACCCTATGGGGTGGAGGGGCCATATACCAGACATCCCCACCCAACATTTAAGCACCAGCACCTTGGAACCAGATGAGCAGAGTCCAGAACCCAGCTCGGCCACCTCTTGGCAGGACGGCCTTCAGTGACATACCTCCCTGAGCCTCAGTTTCCCTGTTGGGAAAATGTAGATACCTACCAACAGGACCATGAGAGACCAAAGTATACATGCAAGATTAGCAGCCAGTGGGTAGCACGCAGTGCTTGGAAGGGGAACTGTGGCTGTTTCATCCCCGGCCCCAGCTTTGCCATACAGCCTGCAGTTTTATAAACATGTACTCATTGTCTGCCTCCAGACCGTTGCTAGACGTTTCTGTTCCTCAGCCTGCCCTCCCAAACAGCTTTCTCCCCTTCCCACTGTTGACTGCAAGGCCAAACAAAGCCTCCCTCTGGACTGAAATTCAGCTCCACAGAAAAGCTGAGGAAGGGTGAGTGATGCTGTGGGGGGAGAGACGAACATTCACTCACACCTCAGTGATCCAGCAGGCGAGAAGAAAGTGACTCCCAGGGCTCCTGCTGGCTGGGAGCAGCTGCTCCAAAATCCTGGCAGAGGGCTCCATTCTGTCCGTATGGAGAATGCCAGGCGCATACAGGCACGGGTGCCAGAGTCAGCAGGAGTGAGAGAAGGGCCAGGCCTGTGCCCACATGCCATCTGGCATTGTCAATACACTCACAGGGAACACCTCCATCCCAGCCCCTGGAAGCCCTAGTGCAAGAGAAAGGGAGCTGGACGGGGTCCTGCCAGAGCAGGGTTTGAATCTAGACTCTGCCATGCACCAGCTGGGTGCACGCTCTTTTCTCACTTGCAAAGTGGTATGCATGCTTTGGGAACTGAGATGCTGAGTGGCAAAAACATTAGCTCACAAACACTACGAGGATCACAGGACACCTGCCCGGCCCTCCACCTCCTCCCTAACTCTCCTGACTCCCTGCCCCGCCCCCACCTGTCCTCATGCCCTGCCTCCACTGCCCTCAATCCCTACCCCCACCTGTCCTCATGCCCTGCCCCCACTGTCCTCATCCCCCATCCCACCTGTCCTCATGCCCTGCCTCCACTGCCCTCAATCCCTACCCCCACCTGTCCTCATGCCCTGCCCCCACTGTCCTCATCCCCCATCCCACCTGTCCTCATGCCCTGCCTCCACTGCCCTCAATCCCTACCCCCACCTGTCCTCATGCCCTGCCCCCACTGTCCTCATCCCCCATCCCACCTGTCCTCATGCCCCGCCCCCACTATCCTCATGCCCCGCCCCCACCTGTCCTCATGCCCTGCCTCCACTGCCCTCAATCCCTGCCCCCACTGTCCTCATCCCCCATCCCACCTGTCCTCATGACCTGCCCTCACCTGTCCTTATTGGCCCACCCCCACCTATCTTCATAGCCCCAACCCCACTGTCCTTTTCTAACCTATCCTCATCCCCCATCCCACCTGTCCTCATGCCCTACCCCCACCTGTCCTCATGCCCTGCCTCCACCTGTCCTCATGCCTGGACCATACCCACACTGCTTCTAAAGGAGTTAATTCCCTTCCAGGCTCTTGTCATGTAACCAAGTATACATTTATTATTCTTATCTGTTTACCACCTGCCTCCCTGACCCCCAGAATACTAGCTCCATGAGGACAGCAATTTTTTGATTAATTCACTGCTGTGTCCTCCCCAGGCCTAGCAATGTCTGGTACATAGTAGATGCTTAATAAATACTTGCTGAATGAGTGACCAGTCCCCCGCCTTCTGTACGTGGATTCATTGGTCGTTTATGCCAACCTAGGCTACTGGGTCATGTACAGGCATAAAGTGCCAAATAACTGCAGCCAGAGGTTCTAGAACATCAAAGATGTGTCAGGACAGAAATGTTAACTTTCCATCAGGGCTGAAATGGGAGGAAGCTCTGGGTGTTTTCTCTCTCTGGATAGTGCAAGTCATTCCACACAGCCATGACCTTGCCTCTTGAGCAAACCAGCTTGAATGACAGACAGGAAAGCTGCATAATGTTTAGAAACTTATAAATAATGATCACCCAGGCCCAGGCTGAGGCTCCCACCAAGCTGCTGCTGGCAGCAAGATGACTTGGGCTGGGTTTATGGGCCCCACACGGGGTACCCCCAGGATGCCAGCAACCTCCTCTCCACCAGGTACCTCCCCTGCCTGAGCCCAGGCTCATCCAAAACCAGCTGAGGCAGAGAAATGTACATTTCACCTGCATCACTACTTATAGGACTCCAGAAGCATGTTCTGAAGGTGATGAGGCTCTCCTACAGCCTCAGAACCAACTCTGCAGAGCACCCACCTGCAGGATCCACACTCGGAACTAGGTGTCAGGTCCCTCCTCCTGATCCAGCGTCCTGTGGCAGCTCACAAGGTGGGGTCAGGATACCCCCCGGACCCACCCTAAGGCATGCAAGGCAAGTGTTACCTGCAAGCAGGGCAGCTTTGCCACAGGAGGGTCCACCCAGCAATGTGGGGGCATCAGACCAGGTGAGTGGTGTCAAGGCCAGGTGGTCTTGAACTCAGGGGTTCTGGTGGGGTGGGAGGCAGCGCAGAACCTGGGTAGTGGGCTACAATCCTGGCTTTCCTGTCGACTACTGGGTAGCCTTGGGCAAGTGACCTAACCCCTCTGTGCTTCGGTTTTCACATGTGAGATGGAGAGAATCACAGTATGTCCCTCGTAGGGTTGCCATGCGGAGTTGGTGTGTTAGGTTAGGTAGGGCTTTTAGAAGCAAGGTAAGCAGAGCGTGCAGTCAGGACTTCCAACAACAGCTGCTCCCAAAGGTCCCACTCTGGTCCCCAGTAAACTGTGCCTCTGGCCCAGCTGTCATCAGAGAGCAGTGGCTTCGGGAGCCCTGGAATGTTCATTCGCTGAGGCTGCCACACCAAAGTCCCACAGACTGGGCAGCTTACAGAAGAGAAATTGATTGCCTCAGAGTTGGGGAGGCCAAAGTCCAAGATCTAGGTGTGGGCAGGGCTCGTTTGTTTCCCTGAGGCCTCTGTGCTTGGACTGCAGACAGCCACATTCTCGCTGTGTCCTCACGTGGTCATCGCTCGGTGTGTGTCTATGCCCTCACCCTCTCGTCTAATGAGGACATCGGGCAGATTGGATTAGGGTCCACCCCCATGAGCTGGTTTTAATTTAATTACCTCTTTAAAGGCCATGACTCTACCTACAGTCACATTCCGAGGTGCTGGGGGTTAGGGTTCAACCTATGAATGGCAGGGGCACGATTCAGCCCAAAACACCTGAGTCTTGCTCAACATTTAATGGGCTGGCCCTGGAGCGGGGCCTGTGGCTCAAAGGAGTAGGGCACCGACCCCATATACCGGAAGTGGCGGGTTCAAACCCAGCCCCGGCCAAAAACTACAAAATAAAATAGGCTGGTCCTGTGCCACCACTCCAGGTTCTCCTGGGCCTTGGAGGTGAAGGGGGCGAACAGGTGGCCTGTGCCTCTCTGTGACCCCTTCTTGCCTTCAGATAATGCTCCCAGGACCCCAGAAACTACACGGGGAAATTCACAGGTCACTGCATCACAGCTTAAGACAAAGGGAGATGTGAGCCCCCAGGTCCTGAGCCTCAGCCGTAAAAAACAGAAGTGAGGAAGTCACGGTTCCTACAGCTTGCCAGGGAGAGAGACTGAGCCACAGAGGCACCGCACACCCCAGGAGAGGAGGAAGGCTAATTCAGAGGGGCAGGGGCTGCCACGCTAAACCACAAGCATCTACCAGGCATGGGAGCCAGAGCACGAGGTGGAGGGCACAGCAGACACACCCAGAGCATCACAGCAGGCTGTGGTCCACTCTCCACACACCAGTCACTGCGCCAGGCACAGAGCAAGGCGTGTGTCTGCACTGGAGACATCTCCTGTGGAGCAGACAGTGTGATGCACCCTCGCACGCATGTCCTCATCAGGTCATGGCCTAGAGGCCCCTCCCTTGGCCCCCAGGTTGGTGCCTCATCCAGGCCCCCCAAGCCCTCATGCATCGGGCACTCCATATTGTCACCATTGTCACTGTGGGTCCCTAGCCCCCAGCACCACACCAGGTACACACTGTTGAATAAGCAAACTAATGACCTCCCAACACTGTCTCCTATGGGCCTGCAGGCCCTGAAGCTCTGCTCTATGCCTCTAAGGGTCTCTGATTCTGTGGCCGCTTAAGAAGGGTGACAGGGGTCTCCACACCCTCCTGCCCCTGGGGGCTTGTGTGAAGGGACTGTGGAGGTCTGCCTGCCTTCGGGGTGCTGGGTCTGGACAAAAACAGAAACCACAGAGATGCAGGCTCCTTCCTGCAAAAGCTCAGGGACCCAAAGGTGGTCTTCAGCCCCAGGGTCTCAACTCCATGCCTCAGGAGTTGGCCATGTGTCTCTTATCTAGCCGTGATGGCTCCAAGGGGCTCTGGGGACCAGCACTCCTGGGAACACATTCAGAACAGCTGGAAACTGTACAAGAACTCAGCTTTTGGTCTGTTTAATCTTGAATGAACAGAGTATGTCAGGGCTCTCCCATAATTCACCCTGTCACCCTTAATAGCTGATAATAAGAGTTAACATTTTCTAAGCTGAGCACTTTATACTCATTATCTCATTCAATACATATAGAGGTTCAGGAAGGTCGGATACTTGTCCAGGGTCACGTCGCAAGTACTAATGAGGATACCGAGAGTCAGCTCTGCTGACAGCACCTGCTAGGAGCCGTTCTAAGCCATAGTTTACATCCACTTATTTATCCCAGACCCTCTGACCTGGGTATGGGGCTACGCTGGCTACAGCAGCACTTGACGGAAGCTACTACATGAAGTCGTTCCGTATCTGGGCTATGTCCTAGCACCGTGCTGGGACACAGAGGTGCTCAACGGATGGAGGATGAGTTATGAAAAGGACAGAGGGCGGGAAAGAAGCAAGAAAGGAGGGACACCGTGAAGGATGGATGGAGAGATGGATGAGAGGAGGACAGAAAAATAAAGGAATGGATAAGTGGGGGAAAGGAAGGATGGGAGGACAAAAAGAGGGATGAGTGGGCGGGTGGGTGGTGATGGACGATGGCAGGCTGGCTGGCTGGCTGCCAGGGTCCCCCGTCCATTAGCAGGAAGACAGAGAGGGGGAGATTCAGGGTCTGCAGTTAGTCACTGGGGACAGAAATGTGCATAAATAACAGAGCCGAGGGTAGAAGCAGCTGAGAGCCACAGGCCTTCAGAGACAAAGGAGTCCTCACAGGGAGAAAGGAAGGCTTCCCAGAAGGAGTGACATTTGAGCTACACGTGTAAAACTTGCCGTGGGAGACACGGGGGAGGAGCCTCCAGGGAGGAAGGAGGGCACAGCACAGAACCGGGCAGGGGAGAGGCGACATGCCTCCGTGGAGTCACCGGGTTCCTCTGCTGTCTCTTCTCCGCCCTTGCACCTGGAGGTCCCTCTCTTCTCCTGTACCAACCAGTCCTGGCCTGACTAGAACAGACGGGCAGAAAGTGCTGCTGCTTGGATCTATGTGGGCCACGCTCTGTGTGCCCTGGCCACATCCCTGAATGTGAAGAGCATGACAGAAACAGGAGTGAACACCGCAACCCGCCGGCACCTAAAACACATGATCTTGTAAACTTTAAACAACTGGGTCATGGTTAGACCTGACATTCCACAAATGGGGAGAATGCCCAGCCATCGTCACACAGCCAGGGGCCGGCAGAGGCTGGGTTTGAGCCCGGGGAGGCTCCCTCCAAGCCCAGGACCTTCCACTGTGGTGGAAGAGGGCACCAGCTCATACCTGTGGCTTCCACACCAGCCCCATGTGGTCACCACAAAGCTAAATGACAGGGCCTAGGGCCTGCTCACTCTCCGCTCAACATTTCTTAATGATGAATCAGGGTGTATTAAGAAAATCCATTAAGTTTCTTAGAAACACTAGAGAAAGGGCCATGTAAATACCGAGCCACATTCTCCAGGTATTGCTGCAGAAGGGAGTGTGGTCATAAGGTCACCACGCCCAGCCTCCCCTCCAGCCCTGCAGGCCACTGAGCAGCTGGCACCCCCCTCACCACTCAGCACAGCTGCAGCGAGGGTCCGACTCCAGGTAGAGAAGGCAAGGCAGATACACTCCTGAAAGCGCCACAAAACAGGGACTTGGAGGGCTTCTGCTTCTGGAGGAGTTTCTGGAAGCTTCCTGGAAAAGATCCCAGCTGCCAGCCAGGTGTATCCCTCAAATGTCACTCCTGCATCTGCACACCTGCTGCATGGTAGGCTCTGGGGTCTGCAGGAGATGGAAGGCCGTCATTCCTGCCCTCCAGGGGCTACCTGAGTTCATCAGCTCAGCTGCTGTAACAAAAGCAGCACAGCCTGCGGCCCAGGCAGCAGACCTGACTTCTCACAGTTATGGATGGCCAAGATTAAGGCGGTGACAGACCCAGTGGCTGTGAGGGCCTCTCCTGGGTTTGCATCCTCACACAGCAGAGAGACCATGTCTCTGTGTCTCTCCTTAAAAGGGCACCAATCCCATGATGAGGGCTCCAGCACATCACACAACCACCCCTAAAGATCCCACGAACACCATCATGCTGGGGGATGGGGCACAATTCTTCCTGATTCACCAACATGTGAATTTTGGAGGGGACACACAGTCATAGCTGAGGTTGGGAGGCTGAGGCAGGTGGGTAGGTGGGCATAGCTAGCCTAGGGAATGGGTGCGTATGCTCACTGCTGGAGAGCCAGAGATGGGACTCAGCTCCTGGGAGGGCCCAGGGAGCCCCACAGAGGTGGCTTTGGAAACACACACTAGATTTTGCCAGCTGGGGAGGAAGAAGAGGGCTCCCAAGCTAAGGGAGCAGTGATGCCCAGGAGGGGACATGGCTGAAAACAGGACAGGCCGAGTCACAGAGGTGCAAGCTGATCTCACAGCACTGGGGAGCCATTGAAGGATTGGGGGCAGGAGAGTGACACCATGAGATCCATCTCCGGGACAGCTTTACTGTTGGACCAGACAATGGGGACAAGAGGCAGCGAAGCCAGTGTTCAGTCCATCCCTAAGGAATAAGCAAGACCACAGAAGCTTCTGGAAAAGAGCTGGTGTCCAGGCCAGTTTCTCCTAGTCCACTTCTACAATCCTCGATGCAAGCCACAGGGGTCTCTCTGAGTATCCCCAGGCTCAGCCCCTTCTCCTTCCCCATCTTAACCCAGTTCCTGCTGCCTGGAACACAGCTCCCTGTCCAGCAACCCCACCTCCTCTTCCCCTCCTCTCCCATGTCCTCCCGCAACCCAAGGCAGCTTGGCACCTGCATGTCCCTCTCCTGGGCCTGTCTTCCGCCAAGGGGTGAGCGCTCCAGAGGGAGGTCCGCCTTTCACAGGCGGGAATCCCCAGGGCCTGGCACTCAGCAAGCTCTCTACAATTTCCTAACAACTTGATGAATGATGCATGAGAATCCAACATTGCTTTTGTACATGTTGTTGCTCAGTTAATGTGTCAAAAATGGAATCCATCACCAAGGTAGCTCATTTCCTCGAGTGAAATGGACCAGCCTGTACTCCCACTGTCTGTGCCCTGCCCATAGCAGGGAACCATAAGCAGGCTGCCCCTAGAGGTTCTCATGGGACTCCAGCCCTAGCAGGTTATGCCCAGCAGCATGCACAGCAATCAAGGCCTGGGAAGGGTTCACAGGCCCCCAGAGCCCAACTGTGAGAGACGTCCAGTACTCAGCTGACTCCAACTCTGCGTGGAAGCCTAGAGACCCACAGGACCTTCTGCTGTCACCAGGAGTCTCATGACACCCAACTATGCAGTACATGCTTCCCGTTACTAAGCAAAGACCCCTGAGCTGCAGAGAGGCCAGCTCAGAGACCACCATGAGAGCCGTGCACACCTGCAAGCAGGGGCCGCACCTTAGCCCCATCGTGTCCCTGGGCACTTGGCAAAGTTGAGGAACCCCAAGGTAACAACAGATGGGAACCCTCTCTGCACAACCTGGCTACACAAACATCCAGCCTCACAGCACAGGAAGGAGGACCAGCCCAGGACGTGGGAGTGAGGGTGGAGGATGGTGACCCATGCTGAGGACCAAGAGACTCAGGAAGCTGGCCTGACTCTTGCTGACACCTGAGGCAGGTCCAGACTAGAGATGGGAAGGCGAGATGAGAATGGGGATGGGAAGAAGACAAGGGAAAGAGAGCTAAGGCATCAGAGGGGTCCCAGGGAAAACCCACATCCCCAGCTGGGGAAGAAATCAGCAGGCCAGCATGGGAACTTCTCAACTATCTGGCTCAGCACCGATCAGTGCCTGAGTACGAGGAAAAGATTTCTTAGCCTACACCAAAAGCACAATACATAAGCAAGAAAATAGATAAATTGCACTGCATCAAAATTAAATACTTGTGCTCTTCAAAAAATGCTATGACAGAATGAGAAAGACAAGCTGCAGACTGGGAGAAAGATTTCCAGGGCACACGTGTGGTGCAGGACGAGCTTCTGATGAAGGGTGGGCCATGGACAAAGAACTCTCAAAACAGCAACAATGACAAGCACCACAATTCCTAAAGTGGACAAAGGATTCCAATAGACACTTCACCGCTTAAACAAAGAGTCTTGACATCATTAGTCATCAGGAAAATGAACATCCAAAACCATAATGAGATAACACTCCACACCCGTTAGGGCCTAAAATTTAAAGCATGACTGTACCAAGTGTTGACAAGGACTTGAAGGACCTGGAATTCCCAGCCACTGCCGGTAGTGGTGTAAAATGATTGGTTTAGAAGTTTTTTTAAAAGCTAAACTTATGAAACATATCCCTAACCTGGTCCAGCCTTTCCATTTCTGGAAATGAAGACACATGTTCCCACAAAGACTTGCAAAAAAGTGTTCATGTCAGCTTCATCGGGAACTGCCAAAGCCTAGCAACAACCCAAACGTCCATCAGCAAGCAAACGGATAAACAAATTGTGGTCTATCCGAGCAATAAAATAAAAAGGAATGAAGTCCTGATTGATCCATGTGACAACACAGATCAATCTCAAAATAACAGTGCTGAGTAGAAGGCGGCAGACTAGGAGGCGTGCACACCACAGGATTTTACTGATAGGAACACTAGGGAAGGCCAACTCGTCTACGGTGACAGCATCTGGGAAGGAGCTGGGGGAAGGCGGGGAGGAAGGGACAGTAAAGGGTCACAGGCAGACTTTTGAGGGGATGTGTACGCTCCCTGTGGCGGTGATAGCTTCTCCCAGGTAGACACATCTGTTGAAACTCATCACTTCATTTGCTTTGAACACGTGCAATTTATTGTACATCAATATACCTCAGTAAACGGGAAAGTAATTGGTGGGAACACACCTACGGTGCATCTTACAAGGTTATGTGTGAAATATACTAGGTGTAGACCATAAATGTCTTAACACAATAATGAAGAAAATGCCGTGAAGGCTGTGTTAACCAGTTTGATGAAAACAGTTCAAATTGTGTATAAAACCAGCACATTGTACCCATGATTGCATTAATGTACACAGCTAGGATTTAATTTTAAAAAATGAAAATATATATATATACACATATATATATATGCCTCAGTAAACTGTTCCTTTTAAACCCTGCCCAAACCTGGCATTTTGCTGCAGCTGAGGATGAGCATCATTCTATGGAATACACTAAGCCACATTACTCATTCACAGGACCAGTTTTGGATTTGCCTAGATTTGTGATAAAAGAGTTCTATCTTTCTCTGCAGCCTAAAATCCTCATGGACCAGGAGAGAAGAAATTCACATCCGTCGTGGAGGCCACGGACGACATCCCGTTCACTTCCAGCTAGCATCTGCCTTCTGCCCCAGCCTGGGGTAAAAGTAAGTCAGGCTGGCAAGTCCCGTGCGTTGGTGTTTCCAGAATTTCAGCTGCTCTCTTCAGAGAGGGCCTCGCAGGTCCACTGGTCAACAAACCATTGTTAGAGAGAAAGCTGATACTTTATTGTTCTGCAAATACATTTAATAAATGCCATTTTTAAAGCCAATCAATGTGGTAGGGACACTTCTCTAATGGACATGCACCTCTGGGCCTGTGCACCCAGGGCTCTGTGACCTTGGACAACTGTCTTAACCTCTCTGTGTCTCGGTTTTCTCATTTCTACTTTTTTTTTTTTTTTTTTGGTTCTTGGCCGGGGCTGGGTTTGAACCCGCTACCTCTGGCATATGGGACCAGTGCCCTACTCCTTGAGCCACAGGCGCCGCCCAAGTTTTCTCATTTCTAAATAGCAATGAGCTGTTGTCAGTTGTGGAGAGGATTAAACATGACAGCCCAGGCCCCTGGGCAAGCCCTGGAGAGCACAGTGCTCGGTGGACAGCTCCTCTCGTGGCAGGCAACCCAGGCCTTGGTCCTTCTCTCTGAGCCTGGGAGCTACACAAACACACAGCTGAACTACATGTCTGCTTCCCTGCACCCCACCCTCACCCTGGCAGCCAAGCCAAGCCCAGAAGAGAGAAGGTGCGTAACAACCATCGGCCAAATCGAATTCAATTCCCACTGCTTGCATCTCTGTTTCAGAGCACTATAAAAGATGAAACTTTTGACCTGATGAAACAGGTCTCAAAACTGTTTGCAGCAAGCTGAAGCACACGCATGTGTGGAAGGCTTGTGTCACGCTCCCATCCTGTGTTGGCTAATGTCAGCATGAAGCCAGGCCCCTGTGCCCAGGTCCAAACTGCCTTCTGATGAGCACATGCTGTAAGGAAGAAGCCCTGGTGTTCCCAGACTTGCTCAAGGCCTATTTGGCTGCCAGGAGGGCCACCGCTCCTGTGTGATTTTTCCGGTGCATAAAAAGAGTTCTGGATCCCTGAGTCCTGCGTTGCTAGGAAACCAAATCAGAAGTCAGCAGCCCTAAACTTTGTCACCGGCACTCTCCTACTCACTGGTGACCTGGAGTGAGTCACTGAACCTCTCTGGGGCTCCTTTCACATTGTCACACAATAGAAAAACACCTACAGCCCAGGGGATGCCACAGTGACGCCAAAGTGCACCTGATGATTTAGAACCACCTGGTGCTAGCAACCCTCCCAGCCTGCACACAGGGGACTGGACTCAGACACCTGTGCTCCAGCAGGCAGATCCAGCCTGGGGGAGGGAGAGGGAAGGAGAATTCTTCCCAGGGCTCCGGAAAAGCTCCATGAGCATCTACCGCTGGGCCTCAAGACTCCTACCAGGGGCAGAGGGCCCTGGGGAGGGGGTCTTGGCATGGCAGGTGCAGCACCAGGCTGAGGGTGGCCACAGCTGTGGTGTGTGGGCCGGGATTGTGGCTTTGTCCTGAGGAGGCAGAGAAGAGCAGAGACAGGACAGGGTGGTGGGGAGCAAGGGGCATGAAGAGAGGCAGGCACA
This sequence comes from Nycticebus coucang, assembly GCF_027406575.1. NCBI lineage: Eukaryota > Metazoa > Chordata > Mammalia > Primates > Lorisidae > Nycticebus > Nycticebus coucang. The sequence goes on from NC_069796.1 coordinate 86,708,915, forward strand.
GAGCCGGAGTCCAGGTGGTCAGTGGGTACCTTTAGCAACCAAGTTGTTCCCAAGGTTACTGGCCTGTCCGCAAAACAAACCCCGACTGAGTGGTTGTCTCTGTTAGCCAGAACGTGCTGGAAACCCAAGAAGGGGCAGGTCTCATGGACAGGCCAGCATAGAGCAAGGCCTTTGCCTGTAGCAGGTGCCGCTCCAAACACAGAACCCAGGCAGGAGCTGCAGCTCCCACCTCAGGTGGGTGGGGCTCCACCTTGCTTTCTCCCCCCAGTGGTAGCCAGCAGGGAAAGCTGTGGGGGGCTGAGCAGGGATGGCGGCCCACCATGGTGAGGCCGGCCAAGAACTGACCTCTGTCCTGGAGAGGGGGGCTGAGTCCTAACAGAGCCTAAGTGGAGAGAGCACTGAGAGGGGGGTGGAGGAAAGGGGCAGGGGCTCCTACAACACCCCTGCCTCGGAGCACCAACAGCACCAACAGCATGAACACAGAGGCTATAGAAAGCCGAGGGTGGCTTCTGAAAAATGACAAAGGGCACAAGGCCAAGGCCCGAGCCACACATGCACACCACACACATAGCATACACACAGCACACACACAGTACACGCATAGTACACACAGCACACAGCACAGCACAAACACAGTACAAACACACACACAGCACACACATGGTACACACAGCACACATACAGCACACGGACAGTACACACAGCACACACACAGCACACATACAGTACACACAGCACACATACAGCACACGCACAGCACACGCACAGCACACACACAGCACACACACAGTGTACACACAGCACACACACCACACACACAGTACACACACAGTATACACACAGCACACACACAGTACACACAGCACACACACATTACACACACAGTATACATACAGCACACAGCACACACACATTACACACACAGTATACATAAAGCACACACACAGTACACACACAGCACACACACATTACACACAGTATACATACAGCACACACACATTACACACACAGCACACACACTTTACACACACAGTACACACACAGCACACACACATTACACATACAGTATACATACAGCACACAGTACACACACCGCAAACACACAGCACACACACAGCACACACACAGTATACACACAGCACACACACAGTACACACACAGTATACATACAGCACACACACAGCGCACACACAGTGCACACACAGTATACACACAGCACACACACCACACACACAGTACACACACAGTATACACACAGCACACACACAGTACACACACAGCACACACACAGTACATACACATACACACAGCACACACACATTACACACACAGTATACATACAGCACACAGCACACACTCATTACACACACAGTATACATACAACACACACACAGCACACAGTATACACACAGCACACACATAGCACACACACAGTATACACACAGCACACACACAGTATACACACAGCACACACACCACACACACAGTACACACACAGTACACACACAGCACACACACAGTACACACACAGCACACACACAGCACACACAGTATACACACAGCACACACACATTACACACACAGTATACATACAGCACACACACAGTACACACACAGAACACACACAGCACACACACAGTATACACACAGCACACACACCACACACACAGTACACACACAGTATACACACAGCACACACACAGTACACACACAGCACACACACAGTATACACACAGCACACACACATTACACACACAGTGTACATACAGCACACACACAGCACACACACATTACACACACAGTATACATACAGCACACACACAGTACACACACAGCACACACACAGCACACACACAGTACACACACAGTATACACACAGCACACACACAGCACACACACAGTATACACACAGCACACACACAGTACACACACAGCACACACACAGTATACACAAAGCACACACACTACACACACAGTACACACACAGCACACACACAGTACACACGGTATACACACAGCACACACACATTACACACACAGTACACACACAGCACACACACAGTATACACACAGCACACACACAGTATACACACAGCACACACACAGCATATACACACAGCACACACACAGCACACTCACAGTATACACATAGTACACACACTGCACACAAACAGTATACAGACAGCACACACACAGCAAACACACAGTATACACACAGCACACATACAGCAAACACACAGTATACACACTGCACACACACAGTATACAGACAGCACACACACAGCACACACACCGCACACACACAGCACACGCACAGCAAACACACAGTATACACACTGCACACACACAGTATACAGACAGCACACACACAGTATACACACCGCACACACACAGCACACACACAGCAAACACAGTATACACACTGCACACACACAGTATACAGACAGCACACATACAGTATACACACAGCAAACACACAGTATACACACAGCACACACACAGCAAACACACAGCACACACACTGTACACACACAGTATACAGACAGCACACACACAGTATACACACAGCACACACACTGCACACAAACAGTATACAGACAGCACACACACAGCACACACACTGCACACACACAGTATACAGACAGCACACACACAGCAAACACACAGTATACACATAGTACACACACTGCACACAAACAGTATACAGACAGCACACACACAGCACACACACTGCACACACACAGTATACAGACAGCACACACACAGCAAACACACAGTATACACACAGCACACACACTGCACACACACAGTATACAGACAGCACACACACAGCACAGACACAGTATACACACAGCACACACACAGCAAACACACAGTATACACACAGCACACACACTGCACACACACTGTATACAGACAGCACACACACAGCAAACACAGTATACACACAGCACACACACCGCACACACACAGCAAACACACAGTATACACGCTGCACACACACAGTATACAGACAGCACACACACAGCAAACACACAGTATACACACAGCACACACACTGCACACACACAGTAAACAGACAGCACACACACAGCAAACACACAGTATACACACAGCACACACTGCACACACACAGTATACAGACAGCACACACACAGTATACACAGCACACACACAGTATACACACAGCACACACATGCACACATGCACCACACAGCACACATGCACACACACATACACACACTCAAGCACACAAACACACCCCACTGAAGCTCTGTTCTCTTCCCTCGGTGTTTACAGCACAGCTGTCTGCACCCATCCTCAACCATTTCCTTCTGGAGGCCGAGTCCTGGTCTGAGTCCACGCCTGTCTCTGCCGCCCCAGCCCCGATTTCACTTCACTGCTCAGAACCTCTGTTTCCTCATCTATAAAATGAGGGAAACACTCCCCTAGCCGGGACACACGATGGGCATTGTGCAAGAGAAGGGACAGGACGTTGCCCACATCCAAGGGGTTTTCTTCTTTTCCAGATGAATTAGTTATGGAAGGAACTTGGAAGTGAAAGAGAAGTCAGTCATGCAGGAATCTCCTCCCAGGACCCGTGAGCAGCCCTTCCCAGGCACAGCAATGCCTTTGTGCAGCTCTGAAAGTCACCGTGGGGGAGGGGAAGGGAAGGGGAAGAGAATGGTTGGGGGGACGTGCGGCTGATGTCATCTTCAGGATTGTCCACCACAGGCTTCTTGTCCAGGCAAAGCAGGTACTTAGTCTCTCCCAGCCTCTGGAGAGACAAGCAGGTCCCCTGAGAACCGGACGTCTCAAGAAACCAGGGAGCTGGACAGTGCAACCCTTCAGCCTCTCTCGGGCACCAAACAACACTAGAATACATGGCAGCGGGAAGACCCTTTGTGAGAACTAACTCTCAGTGCTCTGTCAGAAAGGTCACCCAGCCCAGCCCCTGCCCCATCTTAGGGGCCCCTACAGCTCCATCCCACTGACCCCTGGAAGTCGCCCCTTGTGCCCTCAGATGCAGTGGGACCAAACCCCCCTCCTCCTCCTGCTCCCCTTCCTCTGCTTCCGGCTCCCTCACAGCCTCCTGCCACCTGTCCATCCCCCAGAACCCAGAATTCTGGCCTTCCTTCCAGAAGCCTTCCTCCCTCTCCCCCCAGACCATCCACAGGCCTGCCCTGGGGTCTCCCCCACCCATACCCATCCTGGAGCCCATGGCACTGACCCAGCCAGTGACCCCCCACTCCTTCCCCGTGCCCCTGCCCACAGGCAGTCAGCGAAGGATATACCCATTCTCAAGGAGTACGTGACAGGAACGAGAGCCAGGATCCAGCTGGTCTCCAGCTTCTCCCCGCTTCATGGCAAACCCAGGAGTCTCCGTGGGTAGGGAGTGACCGCAGACAGGGAGGCACCCAAGTTGCCCTGAGAGCCCTCTGCCATTCTGCACCAGAGACGTGCCCAAGCTCAGCTGTCATCTCTGGCTGGTCTCCTGCTCCCCCTCCCCCAACCTGTCTGTGTACCTGTGACTAGGTCAGCTGCGGCGGGCAGCATCTGCAGGCCCCACGGGGGATGGGACTGCAGCAAACCCAGGCCCCAGACACCTCCACACAACTGTGTACACCTCACTTCCACTGCCCACTAAATGGCTCTAGAAGAACCACTAGGGCCTGGGGAGGGTGGAGCCCAGGGCCCTGGACCACCCGTGGAAGCCGCCAGCTGAACACCAGCTCTGGGCCATTTACATGAGCAAGAAAGAAATTTCTATTGCACTAAGGCCCGGAGATGTTGGGGGGCATTACAGCAGCTAGCATTTCTCTAAAAAGTGTGTCCCCCCCCAATCTTGTCCACCACCTGCTGTGCCACTCCAGGGAACAGATGAAGGAACACAGTCAGCTGGGACCCCACAGTCAGCAGGAAGCCACGTGGGAGGGTGGGTGAGGGCGGGTCGCATCTTTATTTTCAGAACTAGGCAAGCATCCCTGCCTAGCAGAATTGTATTCTATCGGAAAAATGTTCTGAGAAAAAAAGTTAAAATAGAAACAGGACAAATAAGACTGGTCCACTGGCCTGAGTGAGGGATGCCAGCCAGCAAGGCCTGCACTATCCTAGCCAGGTGCTCTCCAGAGCAGGAATCTGGGTGCCTCTAGCATGAAGCCTGGGCAGCATTACCACCCTAAAGATGTCCCAGCCACAGGACATTTGAAAGATCTGACAACAGCACTGTGTGGTCCTTGTAGAAGCGAAGAGGAAATAGGAAGCAATGAGCTACGCTCAGCTTCGCAGCTGGGACCCTTCCTGCAGGCCGAGGCGGCCCCACTGACCTCTGCACACACCAGCTCACACGGCCACCAAGTCTTGCCCCAGCTGTGCTGCCCTTCCGGAGCCTGACCCTGCTCTCCCTCACACAGCTCCTGGAGGAAGAAACAAAGGCTATGAGGGGACTGATGTATCAGACTCTTCCGAGCTCTCACAGTCCTGGAGGACAGGAAGGAGGCCTGGACTCAAGGATTCTCCTACACGCAGCCCCTGGTAGAGATGCCAAGTACATGTCAGTGAAAAATGCATAAAGGAAGAAAAGTAGGGAGAGACAGAAGAGGGAAGGAAGAGCAGACAGGAAGAGGGAAGGACAGATGGAGGGAAGGACAGAGGAAGGACATCTCCCCCAAATGCTTTAACCAGCACCTGCCCCTGCTGCTAGCGGGAAAGAGGGGTTTGAGGCCAACAGACCCATCTCTGTCTACTGGCGACTATTTCCTTACTGCCTTTTTGTTGTCGTCGTTGTTTGTTTTTGAGACAGAGTCTCATTATGTCGCCCTCGATAGAGTGCTGTGGCATCATAGCTCACAGCAACCTCAGACTCTTGGGCTTAAGTGATTCTCTTGCCACAGCCTCTCAAATAGCTAGGACTATAGACACCCGCCACAACGCCCAGCTATTTTGTTGTGGTGGTGGTGGTCATTGTTGTTTAGCAGGCCCTGGCTGGGTTCGAGCCCACCAGCCTGGGTGTAAGTGGCCAGTGCCCTACCCATTGAGCTACAGGTGTTGCCTCCTGGTTTTTACTCATCCCCCACTCCTAGACGAGAATATAAGGCCAAAATAAAAATACAAAAAAGTCAAGGTCTGGGCTCTTGCTCTAGAGTGTGGATGAATGATACAAAGTCTCAGGAAAGAAACTCAGCCTCACTTTTCCACCTGCACACTGAGGCCGACTCGGCCTCACTTTTCCACCTGCACACTGAGGCCGACTCGGCCTCACTTTTCCACCTGCACACTGAGGCCGACTCGGCCTCACTTTTCCACCTGCACACTGAGGCCGACTCGGCCTCACTTTTCCACCTGCACACTGAGGCCGACTCGGCCTCACTTTTCCACCTGCACACTGAGGCCGACTCGGCCTCACTTTTCCACCTGCACACTGAGGCCGACTCGGCCTCACTTTTCCACCTGCACACTGAGGCCGACTCGGCCTCACTTTTCCACCTGCACACTGAGGCCGACTCGGCCTCACTTTTCCACCTGTACACTGAGGCCGACTCGGCCTCACTTTTCCACCTGTACACTGAGGCCGACTCGGCCTCACTTTTCCACCTGTACACTGAGGCCGACTCGGCCTCACTTTTCCACCTGTACACTGAGGCCGACTCGGCCTCACTTTTCCACCTGTACACTGAGGCTGACGACAGCCCCTGCCACGTCCAGTTCTTGGGAGGGTCCTACAAAATCACCCATGTACAGGGCTTGGTACAGGGCAGACAGTTCTGGTGACCCCCTTGGTCTTCCCCTGCCTCGGACATCCCTTCTCTCACAACCCTCTCAGAACAAGCCCACATCAAACATCACCGTCACCTGCAGGGGTGGTAAGTCTGTAGGAGCTGGATGCGGACCTACTGAGGGCTGCACCCCATGCTCTGATGGGCCCTGCAAAGTGTTTCCCTCCATTCATGACTCAGCAAATGATCACTGAGCACCTACTGTGTGCTGGCCCTAGAAATGGAGAGCAGTCTGCTAGGCAATTCACCAAAAGAGCAGACCCTCAAACCCAGCCTCGGCTGAACTGCAACCAAAAATTAGCCAAGACACCTTCGGTTCCCAGAAAGGTTTTGCCGGGTGCTGAGACCACTACCAAGTGCCAACATGACCTCTTCCTTTAATCACTAGGTCTCTTGAGCTTAGATAAAAAAAAAAAACCTCTATAAGGCGGTGCCTGTGGCTCAAAGGAGTAGGGCATCGGCCCCATATACCGGAGGTGGTGGGTTCAAAAACCCAGCCCTGGCAAAAAAAACTGCAAAAAAAACAACAGTATAAAGAATAAAGAACAAGAATTCACCTAGACAATGTGATTGTATCTAAGATAAGGCCAATTCACACCTAATGTATTTCAAGAATTAGAAAGAGGCGGAGAGGAATTTCAAAATAACAAAAAGTGAAGAGATCGCTTTCTTTTCAGCAAAGGAAGAACTAGAGAAAGCATTTTTAAAAAGCATTCATGGTCACAGTCACCAACAGATAACATCCATTAACAACTGCTTCAAATCTGAGTTCCCAACACAATTAACAAGTTGCCATCTTTTACTTAATGAAGCTGGGAACGCCTCACTGATTCAGATACTGGGTTTCCCTCAGGAATTGACTCTCCTCCCCTGCGCCCTGTGGCAGTCTTTTTTTTTTTTTCCCTTGACCCCATGCCAGCTCCTTTTTTAAAAGGTCCTCTGGGGGCACTAATTTTGGAAAATCAAATTAGATTTGCTTTTTATTGCCCCAGCTGAGCTCTGTTTTGTGCACACAGAGGCCCAGAGCACCTGCCACATTAACATCCTACCATGAACACAGTGTCCCAGGCACACAGAGACCTTCCACGGAGGCTTAAAGGTAAGATTCCTACTTGGCTGTGCCCTCTCACAGCTAGGGACATGTGATTAGGGAAACGTTGAGGTGCTCATCAGATGATATTCATATGTTTACTGACACTATAAAATGCTTTGCAAGATCCTCAGAGCCTAAAACAATCTAGGCATACATGTACCTACATACATGCACAAACGGTGTGTTTACTGATTGCCTGCCAGACACTGTTCTAGAAGCTGGGGGTACAATAGCAAAGAAAATGGACAAAGTGAGCTTCCATCTACTGGGGCAAACAAAGGAGAGAGGTGGAATACATGGTGGGGTCCAACGGTGACAACATCAGGGAGAAAAACAGAACCAAGAAGGGGCAGGCAGCAGGCAGAGCAGAAAGTCACCCTGGGCTGCGATTTTCAATGGGCATCCCAGGGTGGGGGGCTCACTGAGAAGTGGGGAACTTGCAGCACCTGGCAGAGGAAAGAGAGCCAGACAGACATCTGGCTGCAGGAAGGGTGCTCTGGGCAGATGAAATGGCATGTGCAGAGGCCCTGAGGCAGGAGTGTGCTTGTCAGGCCTCACACCAGCATGGAGGCCTGATAATGATCTTGGCTTTTCTTCTGAGTGACCATCCATGTACACGTCATTTCTCCAGCAATACCCAAGCTTTCTGAGGGCAGGAACTGTATCTGACTCTCATCTACACCTGGTATCCTGGCAAATGACTGCCCCACAAGGAACATGAGGTGGTGCCTGCCCATGGAGGGCTCACAGTCGGGCCATGGGGAGAAGACCAGACACAAGAACTAGTGAAGAAAACAAAATTCTTCTCATTAAGCACTAAGCTGAGAAGGGAGGGCTGCAGGTACACATAGCACAGGTGAGCACTTTGGAGGCACTTTCTTCCTGGAGAAGCTTGTAAGCCATCTCTCCACTCCCCCAGTGCTCCAGAGGATAAGATGCTGCCTGATGGTCCCTAGGTGGCCCAGAGGTGACTGCAGGGGACATTGGTTTTTTTATAGAGGGCATAGGAGGAGAGAAGGATAAGTCCCCCAGCCACAGATGGGATTCTCTGTGCATTGTATTTGCCTGGGAAAGAACCCTGCAGGAAAAAGGATTCTAGGTGTTAACCACATCCTTTCAACTGAAGAAGGATGCAATCCAGAGAAACCATTTTGGAGGGCAGCATGTCTAATGGGAAAAGAAGGGAAATGGACCATTTTCACTTCATTTTGATGGTTTCAGGAAATGCATTTTCTGCTGGGCCCCAGGATTCACAACCGTGGATGTGGGGAGTTGAGTTAATGCAGAGAACTGTGTGAAGTAGGGAGGGCCAGCCTGGGCCTTGAGAGTCCAGCGTGCTCCACCTCACCAGTGTGCTCCACCTCACCAGGCTCCCCAATGTGGGAGCCCACCTCAGGTGTCAGTCTGCCCCTGAGCCCTGGACTCAGTTCTCTGGTGCACAGAGACCAGCTGCTGAGAGCTGTGTGCGCTATCGGTGTGCAGCCCAGCCCTGCCCGGTGCGTGGAATCACAGACCATGCTGGCTATCGGCACGCACTAAGGGGGGCTGCATTTCCACACTTCCCCGGTGGCTCCCCCGCTAGAACGTAAGCTCCGTGAGAGTGGGAGGTTTTCCGTTTTGATGGCTGCTGCGCATCTGATGCCCAGCACAACGCTTGGCACACAGCAGTACTAAACATACACTGGTGGGATGAATGAGGGAAGTGAGCACAGGGCTGAATGCCAAGCTCTGGACTGTGTGAAGCAGCAGCCAGATGGTGCCTAACCCGGGCAGAGAAGGACTCAGGCCATCCAGGGCCGGGCAGAGGAACGGAGATGGCAGGACCACAGAGGAGATGCTAAACTGAGTCTTAAAGACTGAGGCTGGGCCCGACAGAAAAGTGAAAAGCCGACTCCACCAGAGGAGTCAGAGAGTACATCCCAGAGAGCCGAACCCGGTAGAAAAGAGGACGGGAGGACAGGAAAGGGGCATCGGGTGGAGGACGCTGCCTGGGCAAGGGTGCAGAAGAGGGCACAGCTGGGCAGCCAGCGGGCCCCTGCAGAAGCCCTGGGGGCCAGTACCCAGACACACTCAAACATGGCTCTTCCATGTGAGCTACTCAAGGCCCCCACTTTAGGTCAAGACTTGCTGCAGAGAGAAACCAGGCCAGGCCCGGAGATGAGGAGGAGGCAAAGAGAGGCTCCCCCCAGGCTACTGTGGCTTGACATGGGCACCAGAGTTCAAAGATGGGCAAGTTCTTTCCCTTCTCTGTGCCCCAGTTTCTTCATCTGCAAAATGGACACAACAATAGTACCCACTCCAAAGGCTCATAAGACTGTGGTGTCAGCTCGTGAGGGTCCTCAGACCGGTGCCTGCGGCAGATGGACCAGAGCCACCGTCATCACACTGCTGGAAGGCAGAGGCGGGAGAGACTCAGCAGGCTTTGGTGAGAGTGCTACAGAAGCCAGAGGCAAAGGACGGTTTCTCTTCAAGGCTGGGCAGGGGATTCAGAGAAACTCTCGGCTTGCTCTCTTCACCCTGGGCCTTGCTGGGCCCCCAGGCAAGCGCCCACCCTCTGTCCAAAATGCTTCCTGTTCCATGCCTTGGCCAGGACCCTCCTTCCCCTCTCCAGACCTCCCTCTTCCAAGACCCCCAAGGAGCTCCCCAGCAGTGACTTTGCTCTCCACGCTCACCAGTGTTAGCATGGCTACAAAGGGCAGAGAGATGCCTTTCCCATCTTTCAGTTCTCAGCGGCCAATGCCACCTCCCTTGCCCTGATTCTGCCAGATTCATGCTGTCTTATCAGTCCCCAGGGGCTAAAAACTAGTTTGACCAGACCCTGATTCTTGCCCATCAGAGCTGGGCAGGGGCTCTAGAATTTGGCAGCTGCACCAGCCCTGGGCTCCTGCCTCAGCTCAGAGCAACTGGAACCAGTGTAGGGTTCAGTGTCTAGGAGGAATTGGGAGGATGAGCCACGGTCAGTGCCAGCTTTCTGGCTGTGTGCTAGCTGGACGGCGAGATAAGAACACACGCCCAGGTGGGTGGGGTAAGCTTAACGTCCCAAGGAGCAGAAGTGCCTCATAAGCAGCCAGACCAGCCCAGCTGGGTCCCAGGAGAATGGGGTAGGATGCTGGATTGGGGGGTACCCATGAGAAGCAGCCCTGAACCGTGGTATCCCCAGCCACTTGTTTTCAGATGATAAGACAATTCAGGTGGGCACAGCCTTGTGGAACTAAGACCCTCAGATCCTTCTCCATACACTTTTAAGAAGAAAGAACAACAGAAACCAACCAAGCAGAAAATCCCCCAGGATCTAACATGCTTTCACTTCCCAGACATGGGGGTGCTTTTCCTTTGTTTTTTAAAAGAAAGGGGAAAATGTTATCTCCAGCTGCTCTGTGATGTTCCAGACCAGATGGTCTCCAAGAGATTTATTTGAGGCCCAGCAATCCATACCAAGAGGAAGTTGGCGATGCTAAGATGCAGAGCATTTCAGGGAATATTTCTAAGGGGAGAACAAGCAGCAGAGTTTATTGGGATCCGGGGCCACGCCTGATTGGCAGCACCAACTTCTCATTAGGGCAGGAATGCCCTGCACTCAGACACATTCCACGCCTGTCTACCGCCTCACCTCTCCTGCCTTCCAGCTGCCAGGGAGTCCCCAGCTCCTACTAGGCTGCCCATGGCTACACTGCACCCTGTTCAGCAGCCTCGCAGCACTTTCCGCCAGTCTGTCTCACGGCTACCCTCTAGCTTTATACACCCAGCTGGTATGGCTGGGGGACCCAGGAGGGAGCGGCAGGGGCCCCCCCTTGATGGCCCTTTTGTGAGGCCTCCCACTAATGCCCCACTAATCCTGCAATTTGCACAACTCTACAGTGCTGGGTTACTTTAAGTTATCTTCCCCTAGCCTCATCCCAGAGGCGGGCACACACTTGTATGCATGGGGCCTGGCCTAGGAAACCACATCTGCACTGACTCCACCACAGTCCCTTTGGCAGGGTGCTGGGAGCAGCACAAGGAGTCAAAGGACACAGGCAGGACAGAGCTGAGCACCAGGCCTGGGCTCAGCCTGGACCCAGAGACCTAAGGCTCACACCTTTAGCCCCCTCCCTGTCACTACTGGGAGCCAACCTGCTTCCTTCCTCCCCGTGACGCCCACAGCAAGGCTAATGCTGAAGCTGGAAATCGGCTGGGCAGGGAGGGAGACCTGTGTCCCTCATAACCACCAGTGACCCTGAGAATCACACTGTCCACAAAGAACCCCACCCCAAAACTGGCAGAGTACCCCGGCCAGTGGTTCTCACCCTCATCTGGGTCACTGATCTGTCAGAAGCTGGAGAAAGTTCCTGGTCTCCTGCCCAGAAGAGTCTGCGTCATTGCTCATGATTTCAGGGCACCCTGGCCTCTTGAATTTATCCAATAAGCCAAAGTAAGACCCAAGGAGAGAGACCAGACTGACCCTCTAATCTCCCACGACTCCCTCTCCAATCCCTCACCCTTTCCTCATCCATCCCTGCTGTATACTACCTGTGCTCACCCCTGCCTCCGTACCTACGAACTCACCCCTGCCTCCTAACAAATGTACAGCCCAGGATGAACACAGATGCATGTCGCCAAAAAGCTCCTTTCTCTACCCCACCATGGGCCCATCCCAGACCCCAAGGGACCTTGCGTGCATGCGTATGGACACAGCCTCCATGGCCAAGCTCCATCCCTCTCTGTCCCCTAACCCTGCAGCCACACTTGGCCAGCCCACAGGCCTCCAAGTGTATACCCTGGCCATGCAGCCCACCCCAGGAGGACAAGCCAGGAGAAGAGGTTTCAGGCCATGGATGCAAGTCCAGGCCTAAGGCACACAGAAGTATAGGGTCCCAGGTGGGCTCATTCTCATGGACCCACAGACTCTCCAGACCCTCCAGCACAGAACCCAGGCTCCTGAGCACTGGGAGGTATCAGCCCCCAAGTGGGATCAGGGGTCTCAGGGTGCTGTCTTATATCTGGGCCAGCCTTGCTCTCGGAATCACACAGGACATCTCCAACTCCCTCTACACATAGCTTTTCCATCTTAGGCTTGGGACTACAAGATCCTCATCCTATAGGACCCTCAGACTAAGATGTGGAAGAGTAAGCCCTTGAGCACGGGAGCAGGAAGGGGTCTGATGGTCATTAGCACCACTGTCCCACCACTTCAGAGGGGACGCTCGGCCTGGGGCAGGCATGCCCGGGGCCTAGCCTATCGAGGGCAAAAGGAACAGAGTCAGATCTCCCCTCCTCCGCCAGAGCTCCCTGATCTCCCACCCAGCAAGATCCCTGGGTGGGGGCCGGCTGGTCGGCTAGGGGAGGGGCAGGGCCAGCAGGCCAAACACGAAAGTGGCATCCATGGAGGAACTAGGCTGCAGCCCTGCTGATGGGGAGAGGCAGAGCAGCGTGGTGCCTCCTTCCAGCCGGGTTCTGGGGGCTTTTCCCTGATTCTTCCCTCAGCCGCTGAGCCCTGGGAGGGGCTCTAGGGATGCTGAGTGACTCAGAAAGAACCTCTGCCCTCCAGGAAGGGAAGTGGAGTAGAAATGCAGATTGGGAGCCCGCAAGTGTCCAGGGGAAGGACAGGTCAGCTGAGTCTTGAAGACAGACAGTAGTGGGGCTCGGGTGTTCCAGGTGTCAGCTCTCACGAACGTCCACAAAGCTGGATGATGCTCATGTTTGGGGAGGAGTGGCCACAAAGCTGGCCTGGGCACTTTGGATTGCCAGGCTGGGCATGGACCTTACCCACTGGAGGCTGAGGAGTAGCAGCTCCCATGCCCCTCCCATCCCCAATAGCTGGTGATGGAGGAAAGCCACATGGGGGGAAGGGGAGTAGTCTTTCTAGAAACAATGTGTTTTCTGCTGTTGACCTCCAAGGAGCAGGTCTGGTGCTGGATCAGCATTCACAAGCTCCCTCACCCTTCCCCACAGTTCTGAATAGTTGGGACTATTATGATTCCCATTTGACAGAGAAGGAAACTGAGGCTCTAAGAGATTCAGTTACCTACCCAAGGCCCTTACCATCAGCCCTCTATCAGCACCTCACAGTTGCACAGTGGCCTCGGCCAGGGATGAGACCAGTGTCCTTGGTGCAGTGGGGCAGCAGGTAGAAAGGTGAGGTCTGGTAGAAGGCCAGGGCCCTCGCCATCCAGGCTGCCCTGCTCCAGATTTGGGCCAAGTTCCCAGGCCCCCAGGTCCCACCTCAGAGCCTTTGGGAAGGAGGCAAAACTTGTTATCAGCAAGCCTGATCTTGGCCATAAAATCTGGCTAGCAGCACAAATGTGCAGCCAACACAAGACTTGTCATTGATGCCACCAGACAGAAAAACAGATCCATGGTGTCCACCCAGAGGAAAAGAAATTTCTAGCTCCCAGAGGCTTCAAGAACAGGGGGCTCAGCAGGTGTTGTCATGGGTGGCCCAGAGCTGGGGCTACTTGAGGAGCACACCAAGGAGCCACAGAAATGAGGTCAGCCTGGGGTGGCCAGCAGGTGTCACTGCAGCCCAGAGGGAGAAACAGGGCTGTGCCATCCAGGTCCCTGGTCCTGAGAAGGGCATCGCTTCTGTGGCCCCCAACACGGACACCGTGTTGGCAGCATAACCAGGAGATGGTCCCCACAGGGCTCTGCTCAGGACACCTGGCTCTGACAAGCCACGCTCAGGGAGCCCCTGGGACTCTCTCCTCCATCAGGGCTGGCCACGGGAAGACTGGTCGAGTTGCATTATCGCAGTTGAGCACCTACTGCGTGCTGGGCGTGTTGCATCCATCATCTCAGCGAATCTGTAGCACGGCCTAGTGTGGGAGGTGAGAGAACCTCTATTCAATGGTGAGAAAACTGAGGCTCAGCCCCAGGAAGCACCTCCTTGAATGGGGTGGTGATGCAACTTCAACACTAGGCATGTCCACCACTCCCTACAGTGGCCATGAGGCAGAGGGTATTGTCCTGTCCACACCATAACTGTGTGGCACAGGCCCAAAAGCATGGACATTTACTTGAGGTGCAGCGAGTCCAGTCCTGCCACACTTCCCATCCACAGACCCCTGACCAACCACTCCCACACCCTGCCCACCAGGCTCCACTGCCCAGCCCTGTCTCTCTACCCCACACCCCAAGCAAGGGGGCACCCAGCCAAGAGTTCTTCATCCTGAGACAAAACCACGAACCAAACCGTCTGGCCGGCCAGCTGAGCTCAGGTTGCTGCCCACTGCAATCCTGGCCGGGAGTCCGATTATTCATGAAAATCAGGCCTCCACAATGTCCCTGGGCTTCAGTGGGGCTGCGTTCACAATTGCCTCATTGTGTGGGCAGCCAGAATGGAGCCTCCTCCAGGGGAAGACGGGAGAGAGAAGAAGGAGGGGGAGGGGCCACTCTGATGAGCTGAGTCTCCATGATCCCAATTCCAGAAGTCCAGTGTGGGGAGGCACGGCCCAGACTGCAGTGGAGACTGCTCTGTCAGAGCTCACACAAGCTGGTAGCCTCAGGCCAGCCTAAGTCTCCCCACCTGAGCAGTGGGGCGCAGTCTCAGTCCTCCCCCAGAGAACCCAGCTGGTCAGGAGTACACAGGGCTCCAGATTCAGACTGACCAGTGACAGGCCCTTGGGCACAGTTTTTACCTGCTGAAACCTCAGTTTCCCCATCTGTGAAATGGAGACTGCATCCGGCACCTGCCTCAGGGGTGGTCTGCAGATGTGAAGTGGCAGGCGTGTGCTCCATGTGGCATACAGCGGCACTCCACCATTATACTCGCGCTCGCCCACTCCTCCAACTCAACTCAGTATACGTCCTTCTAGGGCTGACCCTGTACCACACCCTCAATGCTCCCACCGGGTGGCTCACAGCAGGAGACACCCACCAAAGGAAGGAGCAGACAAGTGAGTGAACCAGGAACCAACGAAAGGAGAAGGCAGAGAGACAGCCCACAGGCCACTCTGCTCATGCTGACCAGAGTGGGAGGGCCAGTCATGGGCCTCAGAGTCATCAACGCCCCAGCAGAGTCCAAGCCCAGGATGGAATAAGGTGGTACCTAGCATGAAGCAGGCCTTGAATCAAGGCAATGACCTTGGTCCTGCCTGAAGGCGCACAAGCACAGCCCCACATGATGAGAAACACACTTCACAGGTGAAATGGAACAGCAGGTGCTACACTCCACGTCCCCATCCTGGGGGAAGCCCTGGTTGTGGCCCTCGAGGGGTTTACAGGAGGACTGGGGGGCTCCAGACAACATTGTCCAGGATGGCTTGACTATTTTTTTTTTCTATTGTTGGGGATTCATTGAGGGTACAATAAGCCAGATTACACTGATTGCAATTGTTAGGTAAAGTCCCTCTTGCAATCATGTCTTGCCCCCATAAAGTGTGACACACACAAGGCCCCACCCCCCTCCCTCCGTCCCTCTTTCTGCTTCCCCCCCATAACCTTAATTGTCATTAATTGTCCTCATATCAAAATTGAGTACATAGGATTCATGCTTCTCCATTCTTGTGATGCTTTACTATGAATAATGTCTTCCACTTCCATCCAGGTTAATACGAAGGATTAACAAGCTGTGGTATATGTATACCATGGAATACTATTCAGCCATTAAAAAAAAATGGAGACTTTACATCCTTCATATTAACTTGGCTTGACTATTACAACCAAAACAAGTCCCAATCATCCAAAATCCAGACAACCAGAAAGCTCGAAGAACTGGGATGGTTTAGAAAATAAATAACAAGGAAACAGGGTAGGCTTTATTTTTCTGTAATAAGCTTCTGAGGAATGAAAATGAATCCTCTCTATGACAGCTTCTTTGACATCTACGGTGGAATTCAGACATCTCTGTCCAAAATCCATCAATAGCTCCCAGTTACCTAGATGATAAAATTCATACCCTTACCTTGGCACTCTAGACCCTTGGAATCTGGTCCTAACCTACCTCCACTAATTTGCCTCCCAGCTCCTGTCCTGATTACACAAGAAGACACTCAGTTCTCACATCTGTCCCCCAGACACGAGTTGACTCCAGTTTTACACCATATCCTACAGGAGCCCTGCATGCTCCTAACCATCTCAGTTCTCTGGGGGAGGACGGAGACCGTTGCCCCACTGCTCAGATGGGGAGACTGAGGGTGGCCTGAGGCTATAAGCTTGTGTGAGCTCTGATAAAGCAGTCTCCACTGCAGCCTGGGCCATGCCTTCCCACCCTGGACATATTTGCCCACCAAAGTCCTCTTCCCCACCACCAACACTATTTCATTGTGGACTCTTAAACTGCCATTTACTGGTGACGCATATAATGCTCAGAACCTCTCGGCTAATGAGACTTCAAATTAACCCAAGCCACCCCTTCCTCAACCTCTGAAGTGACTTTAGCCACAGTCATGCCTGATAGGAGCAGAACCCTACCCTACAGCTATGGAGAGTCTCAAGGAACAGAACAGAAATAAAAAGGAAAGTCAGCAGTGATAGTCTAGATACGCTGCCACACCTCTGCAGAAAGGAGAAACCTCAGTAAGCCATGCTGCACAGGGTCACAAGGATGTCCCCACAACTAAGACTCAACAGAGAAGTCAACACCAAAAGTTCCAACAATTATGTATTGGTTTCACAATACTACTGAGTGCACTGGATACTGGGTACTTTTTCTTCCATTCCTGAGATACTTTACTAAGAAGAATATGTTCCAGCTCCAGCCATGTAAACATGAAAGAGGTAAAGTCTCCGTCTTTTTATGGCTGCATAATATTCCACGGTATACATATACCACAGTTTGTTAATCCATTTTCATGGGTCAACGGGCACTTGAGCTGCTTCCATGGCAATTAGGAACTGGGCTGCAAACATTTTTGTGCAGACATCTTTCTTGTAAAATGCAGTAATGTGGGCGGTGCCTGTGGCTCAGTGTGTAGGGCGCCAGCCCCATATACTGAGGATGGCAGGTTCAAACACAGCCCTGGCCAAACTGCAACAACAACAAAAAAAATAGCCAGGTGTTGTGGCAGGCACTTGTAGTCCCAGTTTACTCTGGAGGCTGAGGCAAGAGAATCACCTGAGCCCAGGAGTTAGAGGTTGCTGTGAGCTGTGATGCCACAGCACTCTACCAAAGAGTGATAAAGTGAGACTCTGTCTCTACAAAAAAAAAAGTAGTAATGTACACAGTTATGATTAAATAAAAAAATCAAAATTAAATTTCAAAAAGTGCTAACGAGAGAGGAACACTTACTTGAAATGAGCTAACGTGCGTGTGCCCTGCTGTGACCACAGGGGGTGTCTCATCTCCTCTGTCAGTAGCCACCCCTTAGCACCACCAAGACGCCTCAGTATTGGGGCTGCCTGTTGTAGAATCTGATCCTTGACTCCACCAGCTTGACTCTAATCTAGTCCCTAGCAGAGCCACCCATCTATGCCGTCCCCCTCTATAAAAAGCAAGAGGTTGGCTTTACACCGATGCCCCAAAACTGTTCTTCACCTTTGACAAGTGGCTCCACTTCTAGGAATCTCTCCCCAGGAAGGAACCTTAAACTCTATAAATGATACTTTATACTCGTGGGGAGCTGAAAATAACCAACAGCAAAGAATCATCAAATAAATTTTAGAATATCCACTCCATGGAAATTTAGACTTCTATTAAAAGCCGTGTCCGCAGGGACTCCGGGGGCACGTGGAGAATGCGCAGGACACGTGTTAAGACGGACACAGGTCAGGAACAACCCCCATTTCTACAGTCACAGCCGCCTCAACCAGAAAGACAGGAAGGACACAGACAGAGAGCATCTGCAGGGGCCATCACAGGCCATCTTTCTTCATTCGGCTTTTCTGTATTTTCTAAGGAGCAAGCATTATTTTTCTCTTTTAATTAATAAGTGCTTTCTGGAAAAAAAAATTCAGCACACTGCCAAAATTCACGGCAGGGCATGGGCTCTGTGCCAGCATCATCATTAAGGGCACCGAGGCAACTTCCCCAGGAACTGTAGGCAATTCTCGACCCAGGACCCTGGCCCAGGCTTCCCTGCGCCAGCCATTCCAGCTGGAGGCCATCGGGTGGCACACAGATGTTCCCAGAGACAGAGACCCTTTCTCTCAGCTCCTAGACAGCCATCTAGGTCACCTCTCCCTTTTACTAGCTGCATCGGATGGTAACAGAGCAAATAAATACAGGAGAACCACAAAGAAATACAACCTGGGCAGGCCCAGCCAAGGTCCCCGGAGCACACTGACTGTGGACAGGTCTGGTTTCCCGTGAGAGTCCCAGGCTAGCCTCAGGGGACCCTCTCCAGACAGCGCTCACAGCAAGGAGCACCATCCCCCATGCCGTCTCCTGCTACCCCTGCCTCGGCCCCGTGAGACCTGTGCCACTCAATGGGAACAAGCTGTGTCATTCACAAGTTATGTGACCTTGGACAACACAAGCGACCTTCCTTGTGCACATCAGCTTCCTCATCCATAAAGATGAAATCTAACAAGGCGTTCTTTGGGCTCTGGTGAGAATCACGTGGTGGCAGGACAAAGCAGGGACAGGCCCCTAGGATTAGCTGGCACCATCCTGGCCACCTGTCTTGGTTTCTCCCTTCTCAAGAGTCACTCAGGCCTCAGGCCCCCTGCAGGTGGCCATGACCCTGGTACCCAGTCCACAGGCCACCAATGCTCATACTAAGGCATCCCTGCAGCTGTAGAAGCGCTGGCCCGATCCCGTGAGCCTGGGTCCTAAAATGCCACATGATCTTTCTTTCCTGGGAAGGACAATACCATCTACCTGGCATTCGAGCCAGGAACCCAGGAGTCTTCCCACACCACCAGCCCACACAGGCCCTATGAGTGGTGTCTGAGTGGACGTCTCTCTACTCCATCCACTCTCTCCAGATCCATGGCCTCCGTGCAGTCCACGGCCTCCATGCAGTCCCCAGCGCAGTCCACGGCCTCCATGCAGTCCCCAGCATCTGCCTAAGTATCAGCACTGGATGGCAGAGGCAACCTCACGACCAGGCTCAGGCCTCCCCAGGCTCTACCGCACCTGTCTGCACCCTGCAGCCACAGAGCTCCTTTGGAAGGCGAAACTGATTATCCTCCATCCTGCTGTTAAACCCTCTCCTCAATTTCTACTGCTGCTGAGCTAACCCCCTCTCACCAGTGACGTGGCCTGCCTTCTCTGAGACTATGTTCTGCCTCTTCCTGAGTGGCTCTCCCTTGAATAACCAAGGTCTCTCCCACCTCAAGACCTTTGCACACACTGTTCCTTCTACCTGGAACACTCCACCATCTCCCATTGGCCTGCCCAACGCTGGGTGGAACATTCTCCTAGCACAGTCTCCTTGCCATTATGACAGTTGGGTCAATCAAATAAAGAACCATGGAATTCATTCATTAACGTCAGCTTCCCCGGCCAAGCAGGCGGGGACCGGGTCTGCCTGGTTCCTCATCATCTCCCAGCCGTGCCTGGAGCACAGGAGGCTGTCAACCTACACGCATTGGATGAATGAATGTGGCCTTGTACAGTCACTCCAGTCAACAAGCCAAGAAAGCTGGCCCTGCCAGCTGGCCCACGCCCCAGCACATATGCACATACATGTGCGTGCACACAGAGGTGAGGGGGTGGGAGGAACACTGGCCTGAAGGTCTGGAGGTCTGAAGGTCTGGGCTCAAGTGTCCACTCTCCCGCCATCACTGTGGCTCACAGCAAGTCCTCCTCCTTCCCAGGCCTCAGCTTCCTCACCTAGGCAATGGGTATGTGGGGCCAGGGGACTCCTGGACACATGGAACTAAGTGACTCAGAGGCAGAGAAGCTGACCCTGCCCTCCAGAAGCTGAGAGCAGGACAGGCCCAGCAGCAAGTGAGCGCCAGGGTGAGGACGGCAACAAGGGGCAACACTGGGAAGAGCTGAGGGACAAGCCCCTGTTTGTCCACAGCCATCTGGTTTCCAAAAGCCTTTCCCAGCATTTTCTTCCTCTGACTGACCCTGCAGGTGAACACTGCTCCACACGCCCACTTTTCAGATGAGGAAACTGAGTCCTGTGGGATACCCGATGCCCATTCTCCTCACTCCAGGGCCCAGCCCTCCTGCTCTTCCCCCTGGGAAGGTGAGCTCAGAAGTTGCAAAGACCTGATGAAATAAAGGGAGAATTCTTTTGGCAGCAGAGAAGAGAGAAAACCAAATACCAGAAGTGAGAAATGAACTAGGTTTCCCTGCAAGTCAAAGGAGTTGTAAATAGCACAGCAAAAAGCAGCCCTAAGCATGCCATGTGGTCCCCTGTGAGCCTGCCCTCCCATGCTCGTGGCTAGTGATAGTGGAGTCCTAAAATGGCAGGGGACCTGAGGGCAGGTCACTACTCAGAGAGCTATCTTATAGATATGGAAACCGAGGCTCGGGGGACATCAAGTGGTTCCCCCAAGGCTGCAGGGTGAGCACGAAACCTTCTCGCCATTAACCATTTTACTCCATGCTATGGGGAGGTGAGAGACCACATTCAGAATACTAAGGCAAACACAGATACTTAGAAACACGAGTCCAAGTTCATAAGAATGTTAAGGCTCAAAGAAACTTGGAAGCAGGAGTGGCTCTGCACACAGTCCCCCCATGCCAGGCAGCACCGCTTGCCATCTAAGCAGCCGCAGTAACAAACACAAGCCTCTCCCCACTGAGCGCCTGCTGGCCCTGCGCCGCACCCCGTGCTGGAAGCTTGAAGCTGACCCAACCACAGCCCATGAGGTGGGTGCCGGCCAAAATCCCCTACCCAAACCCCAATTTAAAAACACCTTTGACAACTTAAAAGTCTGGCCCAAGTTTGATGCCAAAATTCATGTGCCAGGAAACGTGACACACACCCCTCTAACCTCTGAAATAAGAAACAGTTGGAAGAAAAAGAAATGTCAAGATGGTAACCTCGAGGCATAGGGATGAAAAGAAAATTGTTCGCTTCTCTAAGTGTCTGCACTTTCCTGCCTTTCCACAGCAAGCTTACACAAACGGCACAGTGAGAGAGGAAAACCAGGCGCTTCAAAAGGCTTGGGGAAGGGGGGATCTGAGGAGAGGTTTAATATTTGTGCTTATTCCCTGAAGCTGCAGGTCTGTGGTCCTGCTGATCCCGATGCCAGTGGCAATTGAGGACAAGAGGCTTGTCCACTTCCCAGCAAACCCCAGACATCTCCACAGCACAAGTGCTGGGCCACGTGGAGTGGACCTGTCCATCCTGAGGTCAGCCTTGGCCGCCCCTCAGCCTGGGTCCCATAGTTGCCTGCAGTCCCCACCCCGGCCCTGGGGCAGAGACACTTAGAGGCAGAGACCTGGCAGCCTGCACCCTCCCCAGGGGTGCCCTCCCCCAGAAGCCTGGAAGTGCTGGGTCCACTCTGAGGGCTGCTTTTCTGGCAGTTGGGGGGTGATATTTGTCCTTGTCCCCCAGCTGCAATCAGTGTAGCTCCAGGTGACCATGGCAATGGGGTCCTTTGAAGGCATGAAGAAGGCAGGGCCCCCTAGCACTGGGGGAGGACAGGCCGCCGGCCGCCGCCATCTCTATTTGGGATGTGCAAATAGCCCGTGTTTGTTCATCTGTACCGCCTCTACAGCTCTCAGCATTTATCCTTGAAGTTCCGCTGATAGAAGAGTCTAAAAAATGCTAATACCGGAGGAAACTCCCCACAGAGTTATAATGAAAAGCTTTACATAAATTGTGGTATTTTACTCATGTCCAGGTCTGGGAGGGCTTTATTAACTGCGGCTCCGTCTTTTGAGCAGTTGCCGCTGATCCCCGTTGCTGACTTCAATGAATTCAATTCATCAAACATTTATCACGTGCCCACCAGGCATGCAGCACTGTTCCAGGCACCACCAGGAGGCTTCACTCATCAACAAATATTTAGTGAGCATCCTCTTGGTGCCAAGCAGGGTAGCAGGCACTGCAGAACAATGGAGGATGGCAGCCAGGCCTGGTCTGCAAGGGACTGAGCACAGATAGGTGACATCAAGGATGATACAGCGGGCTCTGAGCTAGGAGCCCCAGGAAGGCTCCAGGAGGAGGAAACAGCAGGCTGAGTCCCAAGGAGAAGTAATGGAGCAGACAAAGAAGGGAACAGAGGCCTTCCAGGGAGAGAGACCTGCCTCTGCAAAGGCCCAGAGGGAAGGCAGCTCAACTGCTTACACCAAGAGCGCACAAATGCTCCACGGCTGCTTCCCAAGTTGCGTCCGGGTTTCCTGGGTGAGAGGCATCTGTTCATCACCTGGCCGATCTGAACAGGTGTTTTTGCACTGTCAGCTTCCCCACATCTAACCTCAGTGCTAAGCCCAGAGAGGAAGAACCCTTTGGCCAATAGAGTCAACACAAGGCTGCTAGCCAGGGCAGCCCAGCAAACCCCATGGAAACCAGAGGGGAGGAGGGAAGGCTTCCTGGAGGAGGAGGCACCTGGGTTGGGGCGGCAGCCACCTCAGGCAAGAAGGGCTCAGGCCAAGGATCCTACTATGGACTGAATTGTGTCTCCACGAGACTCACATCCTGAAACCCTAACCCCTAATGTGACTGTGTCTGTAGAGAGGCTGTGAGAAAGGTGATTAAGGTTAAATGATGTCACAGGAGCAGGGCCCTCATCTGAGAGGACCATGGCCTTTGTGAGAAGAGGGATGGAGGGACAGGTCTCTCTCTCTCTCTGTCATGTGAAAATGCTTCGAGAAGGCAGCATCTGCAAGCCCCCAGAACACCCTCGTCACACACCAGTTCCTCTGTACCTTGACCTCAGACTTCAGCCCTAGAACTGGGAGAAACCAGTCTCTACTGCTTGAGCCGCCCAGTCTGCGGACATGCTGACGGCGGCCCCTACAGAGTGACACAGAGGCCCTGTCTCTCCTCTCTGCCTCTGCGGTCTCCAGAAAAAAAGGAGCTTCACCATCAAGGAGGCAAATGGGGTCTCCATGTCCCCAGCAGGGCACCCTGCTCTCAGGTCCTGAGCCCTGCAGTAAGCCCCTTGCACACCTGCAGCGGACAGTTCATGTTCTCACAGTCAGGTTGGTTCCTTCCTCCTGGGGATGATGGTGACATCCTGGCTCCGTCACAGAGCTTCTCCACAGATTAACCGAACTCGTGCATTACCGCAGTCCCACTCTTGAATGCCTAAGCGCTGCGTCAGAGCCCCAGACAGTGCTGTCTGAGATCATCAGATGAAGCTGAAGGGCAAGAACTGGTTTTCATAACAGCCTCCCCCCCCCCAACCCCTGCCCTCTCAGGCTGGATTAGCCGCCCAGCAACCTGCTCTCCCACCCCCCACGCCCAGGGAAGCTGAACAAAGCAGGCAGGAAAGGCTCGCAGGAGGCTTCGATCAGCCCTTATATGGGGGCTTAAATATTTCCCTCCAAACGAGAAAACATTTTTTAAATAGCAGAAGAAACAGCCTTTCCTTCAAAGTAAAAACCACCTTAAAAAAACTCATCTATGTCCTTGGCCTTTTATCCCTCAGACGGGAGGACCACAGACCCACACCCACCACTAGATCGATACTCCAGAATTACTAAGCAGCTATTTTTTTTTCTCTCAGTCAAGTGTCAAATTAAAAGCAGTCAATACTAGGATTATAGTATGTTTCTTGAAATAAAAAGACAATCTGTTGGATGAACTCTAAACTTGTAAAATCAGACTTTCTCTCCCGAGGATGGTGGAAGGGATCCCCGCCTGAGTCTGCAGCCTCCCTCCTGCTAAGTGCAAACAGCCATGGAGTAGGGGTTCCCACCTCCAAAAGAGAAAAGTCCCTGGGTCCCCACCTGTCCAACCCGGGTGCCATGGCGAATGGCAAGTTGCCCCAGCACCACCACCGCCCCCTGACATCTTCCCACTACGGAGTTTAACTCCTATTCTGAGAGCCCACCAAGGATCTCACAGAGGGAAGGATTGGAAGGGTCAGGGTATAGCTGCCTGGGGGCCTCAGACTCTTCCCAGGGTGTCCAGTTAGCCACCAAAGCCTGGCGGCCCCCTGCCCAAAGTCACTCGCATTCATAGCCTCCTTTTCTTTCCAGTTGATCAATCATTAAGGAAACGTTACATCCACCACTGGGCAAGGCAGGAGGCCCAAAGGAACCCCAAATCCTGTCTTGGGGGTGCACAGATAAAGTAAGAACAGGAAGTTGTGACTCAGGGAGCAAAGGGAGCAACAGAAACCCAGAGGAGAGAAAGGAAGGCTTCCTGGAGGAGGCGGCTCCTGGGGCTGAGGCCTCTCTGCCTCCACTGCCTGGCATCTTCTCAATCAGACCCATTGTCAGTCGCCAGATTCACTTACCAGAAGCTCACTCAAGACACTCTCCTCTCATAACTACCCTAGGCTCCTATCGCCGGAGGAGCAATGCCCAACCTCTGCAGTCTGGGACCTGAGGCCCTCCCAGTCTGCCTAAATTATTACCTGCTCTATGCAGGCCCACTCTGCCCCAGCCAATCAAGGTCCGTGAACACTCAGTCTCTGAGTCAGTGTAGGGAAGGCAACAGACCAGGGTTCGAGTCCTGGCTCTGTTTCAGACCTTTGCAATCATGAGCACATCCCTCCCTGGGCCTGTGTCCTTCCTCAGTAAAATGTAGGCAGTGGCCCAGGATCGAGTGGCCTCCACATCACCTCCTAGTCCTGGACTCTATGCCCCAGCCCCAGGCCAGACCAGCCTGCAACCCTGACCAGGCCCCGCGGTACCCGGGGAGAAGAAAAGCAGCAGCGTAGGAAGATGGCTTCTCCAACTTCAGGGCTCCAGCTGCCTTCTCCACACCTCTCTGTCCTGGCCTCAGTGGGCAGCTCCCTCCCTGTCCCCAGAGCCACCCCAGGCTGGTCAGCTGCCCCCACACAGGCCTGTTCCCTCGCAGCGCCTCCCCTAGCAAGGCACCCACGTCCATCATCCCCGCTGCCTCACTTCTCACGAGAGAAGACTGAGGGGCCAAGTCATGCAGGGAAGACAAGCCTGGCCCCAGCAACCCAGCTGGTGACACTAGGAAATTGTTGAAAAGCGCAGCAGCAGGGCAGGGGACATCAGTCACACCCAGCACGAAGGGAAGCTGGGAGGATGGATGGGAGGCAGGCAGAGAGCCTCTGGCAGGGCAGCTGGCTCTCAATGGGGCACGGAGCACAGTGCCTGGCCATGGTGATGACTGATGGTGGAACTGGTCCCAGCCCAGACCCCTGTGCTGTGCTGTGCTGCAGCCCCAGGCTGCTGGCCTCATGCCAGGCCCCTAAATCAGGGCTGCACTGCACATCTCAGAAACCCACCACCACAGTGGGAACATCTCTAGCTTGCTCTCAGCCTGCAGACCCACACTCCCTGTATCCTTGGGACTTTACAGCCTAAGCCAGACTCAGAGAAAAACAGAATTGACTCAGCTCAGAGTGTTCTGGAAGCTTCTGCCAGCAGACTGGTCCCCCAGTGAGGAAGGAAGGACCCTTAGAGAATCCCCCTGGACGCACAGGCACCTCCTCCAGCCCCAGCTGCTCCCTCTGGCCCCTCTGTCAGCTGTCACATAGTTGGGGGACTGCTGCCAAACACAGCAGAAAGCGTGGGGAAGGGTGGGGCTCCTGCCTCTGCTGGTGGAGGCCCCCGCATCTCCTGGGAAAGAAAACTGTGCTTTCAATAGAAAATTAAAATCCACTGACCACTGCAGCTGGCCAGGCCCCCTCTGAGCTCTGGTCCAATGTGAGATCGTGGGCAGTGGGGTGGGCTGAACGGCAGCGCCCAAAACAACACGCCCACATCCGAACGCCCACAGCTGGGATAAGACTGTATTGGGATGAAAGGTCTTTTCAGCTATAATTAAATGAAGGATCTCAAGATGAGGAGACCATCCCAGGTTATCCGGGTGGCAAGTGTCCTTACAAGAGACACACAGAGGAGGAGGCTGTGCAGACAGAGAAAGGAGTGATGGGGCCACAAGCCAAGGACGCCTGGCGTGCAGGAGCAGGGAGAGGCAGGCAGGATCTACCCTAGAGCCACCGGAGGGAGTGCAGCCACACAAACCCTCGACTGCAGACTTCTGACCTGTGAGGAAATAAATTTCTTCTGCTTTAAGCCCCCCAGTTTTTACCAATTTGTTTCGACATCCTCAGTTAACTGATATAGCCAGGAACCAGAGGACCTAGTTTCTAGAACTATCTCTGCTATTAACAGGTTGTGTGATCTCTAAGGAGATGAGTGGATAGGAAACATGGCCCCTGGGTGCTCCTGTGTCAAACGCTGTCCCTACCTCCTGGAGCACGCACTACCAGGTGAACTGATCAACATTCCACTGCTGGATCATAACCTCAGGCTCCCCCAGGGTCCATGCAAAGAGAAAGTCCTCTGTTCCCACACAGCAAATGGCAACCATTTCTTGAGCACCTACTATGTGCAGGCACTGCACTGAATGCTACGTATATTTTACCCTTTTCATCCTCAAAACACCACCCCTGTGAAAACAGGCTCAGGGAGGATGATGAAGATGGCCAAGGTCACACAGCTGGTGGGCAACAGAGCCAGGCTTGAACACAGGGTCGTCTGGCCCCAAGTCTTCACTCTTCCTCTCCACACTTCATGGGCCCAGAGAAAAGAAACAGTTGGGTGGGAATTATAGGTCTGTCCTTGGTAGGAGCCCCTGCTGCCTTGTCCCAGATGAAAACAGCCAGGAGGAGTCACTTTTCGCCCCCCTCCTAGGGCTGTTCACAGGCCACATGGGGGAGGGGTGCGAGGCTTGACCTGAGATGGCCTGAAATCTCTCACCTCTGTCTTCCCAGCTTAGATGCTACTGCAGCACCAAATATCCGGCATCTCTGGTGATCCCCACCACGCCTACCAGCGAAAAGGCCTATAAAATCAGATTCCTGGAAGTGCAAAGGAGCCCTTGTTCCCTCCACCCGAGTCCTTCAGTGGCCCCCAGTATCAACAGAAGCCTGAAACTATTCCTCGAGGCTCCCCACGTCCCAGCCCTGCCCCATCTCCTCTCTCCCGGGACCTCTCACCCAGATACTTGAACCCTCCCTCCCCGGCTGTCCTGGCAGGGACACACACCTTAGTAAGTGGGTTTGCAGAAGGCCCTACAAGACTAGGGGTTGAGAGCAGAGGCCTTAGGGCCAGCCCACCCCGATGTGACTCCCAGCTCCACCTGCTCTGGGCCAGGCCTATGGGGTGGAGAGGGAGATTCTGTTTTAAAATATGTCTATAGCTATAGCAAACCTCTCAGCCCTTTCAAATATTCCCTGAATAATTGCGTGTTGCTATTTAAACACACTCCACAGACCCGAGAGACAGCAGCAGCCAGGCTGGCAGCATCTTCCCATCAGCAACGGCTATGCAGGAAGGCGGGAGCACTGAAGCCAGGCCTGCAATGAGAGTGAGCGGGGAGCAAAGGTGGGGTCTTGCATGTCCTCTCCTCTCAGGAACCTCATGGGGCAGAGCGGCTAAGTAGGCACTTTCGGGGGCTGGGCGTGCTGAGATGCCACCAGTGGCTCCTAGCCACTACTCTCCAGCTTCTCTCAGCCCAGAGGAAGGCCTTGTGCAGAAGGCAGATGGGGGGAAGGGGACAGGAGAGGAGACAGTCCCCAAAGCACAGGGGGTGACCTCAGACCACGGTGAGTTCACTGGCTGGAGAGGCTGGACGTCCAAGACCTGAACAAGAGGGCTCCAAAGCAAGGAGAGCTGTTTGTCAACATGCCAGCTGCCATCAGGTGACAAGCAACAGCCGGCAAAAGGGTCCGCCCAAGAGAGAATTATTGTTACCTGAAACAGCAGCCTGATCTCAATAGCCGGGTGCTAGCTGTCACAAGAGTGACCCCATGCTCTGATTCCATCAGCAAGACTGATAAGGAAAGAGAGTTTTGAGCAGATGGAGCACACTGGAGGCCTCCGGTAGTTTTCTGCTGGGTTTTTACTATACATCTCCTTTTACAAGGCCGTGCTGCAGACATCAGAGATCTGGACAGGACACATTTCAACGACTGACTTGCATTTACAGCATGGCTGTTCTGTGGTTTACGCTTAACTAATTAAGTTCTGACACCAGACTCTTTGGGCAGAGGAACAAGAAGTTCAATTACGTATTCACGCATTCGTTCCTCGCTGCGGCACTGGTCAGATACCTACTGTGTGCTGGATAATGGCACTTCCTGAACACTCAGTGAGCACCAGGCTCTGAACTTGGGTTACTTCATTCATTCGCCCGTTGCAGTGTGTTCATTCCTTGGTCAGTATTAGTCATCTCTGCATACTGCAAAAGGGAAACTGAGGCACGGAGAGGTTATGGGCTGGATTCCAGGACCCATCCTCCCGACACACTTGCACATTTCCACATGCACTGCCACGGGAATCCAGACCCAAAAATCACATCTAAACACAGGCCCTCCCAGAATGGTAAGCAGCATCTCCTCTCCTGAGTAAACCATGACTGTGTTACCCTGCCCTAAGAAGGACAAGAGGAGCGCCCCGCAAATGTCCATTCTGCCACAATTCATAAGAATTAAACACACTCGAACACATACATTCTGGAAATGTCACCACAGTTTCAAAGCCCTGGCATTTTTCAAAGCTTGAGTTTGGTCCAGTCCATCACCCCCCACTCTCAAGAACACAGATTTTTTTTTTTAAAGGGCTGATAAAAACACCAATAGCCAGTGTCCCCTTCTTAGAGGGGCAGAGATACACCCGGGTGACTTCCTCCCTTTCTGTGGGTGCCTGGGATGAAGCTGCAGCAGAGGGATGGCCAGCCGGGCTGTCTGCTTGCTGTGCCTGAGTTTGGACTCTTTTGTCCTCGGGGATATGAGTGATGCCACTGAAAAAGAAGGCGGAAAGACTTGAATACCAGACTGATAACTTCATAATTCCACGAACATTCCAAAGGTGTCAGGAGCCACAGCAGACAGCCATCTGATCTGAACTCTGAGTTTTTGGCAAAAAAGGTTTGAGGTTTGAAATTTAAAGTCAGCTGGGAGTGGGGCTGTAACTGCAAGGAGACCAGTGGGTCTCCTCACTGGTGAGTGTGCATTTGGCTGAGAGTTGAAAAAATGTAACAAGGTGGATTAATGGCGGAGGGCATCCAGAGACACACATTTCCCTCCCCAATTTTTTTTTTTTTTTTTTGAGATAGACCCTCAAGCTGTCACTTTGGGTAGAGGGCCGTGGCATCACAGCTCACAGCAACCTCCAGCTCCTGGGCTCAAACGATTCTTTTGCCTCTGCCTCCCAAGTAGCTGGGACTATAGGTGCCTGCCACAACGCCCAGCTATTTCTTTTCTTTTTTTTTTTTTTTTGTTACAGCCGTCATTGTTGTTTGGTGGGCCCGGTTGTTTGGTTGAACCCGCCCGCTCAGTTGTACGTGGCTGGCCCCTTAGCCGCTTGAGCCACAGGCGCCGAGCCTCTCCCCAAATTTTTATGTTTGGTTTGTCTTATTATCTGTAAATACAAATGTCACCCACAACAAGGTTTTGAGTCTACAAAATGATCCTTTCAATTATTTCCCCAAACACACCAGGTCAGTGAGGGCTCTCCCCTCCCTCTGCCAACTTTCCTGTGACTTGGGACTGGAAAGATGACACCCTGACTCCTCCTGCACTCCCCGAGTTACATGCTGAGCCCACATCATCCCTTCAAAATGCAGAGAAGGGTGACCCTGAACTGGCTATCTTGGCTTCTGGCAGAGAAACCCCTGTGAACTAGGTTTGGGGATGAAGCCACCACAATGCATTTTGAGTCATTTTCAGTAATAGCTAAATGAAACTGATGGTTGCATTTACTGCAAGGACGTGGACTCACCCCTGATATCACCATTCAGCTCAGAAAATGAGTCACTGATTTCCTTTTATCTATTCATCTTTCCCTCTTTGCTTTGATCCTAGGAAGCTCAGAGCCCAATCTGCGGCCGACCTTTACCAACACAGCAAACATTTTATGTACTGAGTCTGTCCCTAGCTCCCTCTGATTTTTTCTTTTATTTCTTTGCTGATTTTATTTTATTCCTTTATTCCTTTGCTGTTTTCATATCTTGATAAGCCTCCTCACTTCTTATTTTTGAATAACACCCAAAAGGGGGCGGGGAGAGGACACTGATAAAGAAGAACATTTAAACTGTACATCTAGGGCTCCTTCGCAGACAGCTAGGATCACAGCTGTGATTTCAGTTCTCCAAACTGAAGTACTTGAGAAAAACTTAATTTAGGTAGAGAAAGAGGCTGTGTATGAAGTGTTTGTCTTCCAGGGTGGTGCCAGGCAAGGTGTAGATGGAGGTTCTGTAGATGGAGACTTGCCAGTTTCTAGCTTCCGGGCTGTGGCCAGCTCTTACGGAGCCAGGCTTCAGCTTGCTCCTCAAGCCTTCCCAAGGGTTTTGGGAGCAGGTGATTCCTGCGTTAGATCCCTTTCAGGTAAGCCAGCCATCAGGGTCTCCTTTACCTGCAACTGCATGGATTCATTTTGCTTGAAAAGCAAAGGAAGAGCATAAATCAAGGTGTGCTCTGTGCTCTGGAGGTCCCTGCCCTGTCATGAGGAGTGTGCCTGGTCCACATGTCAGCAGCCTGGGTAATTCTTGTTGAGGAAAGGGCAGGAGGGATGTCACTGGATCTATGAAACGAATGTATGCTGGGACCTTCCTACCTTGCCCTTATGAAAACATCATCTGACAGGCAGACCTTTGGGAAGGGAGGGCTAAATGGATGCTGATTCATTTTAAGTGGTTCCTGCCACTTAAAAATTGCCCTCCTCGTGGCGAGTTCATACCCAGCCCCGGCTGAACTGCAACCAAAAAATAGCTGGGCGTTGTGGCAGGCACCTGTAATCCCAGCTGCTCGGGAGGCTGAGGCAGGAGAATCGTGGAAGCCCAAGAGCTAGAGGTTGCTGTGAGTCCTGTGACATCATGGCACTCTACGGAAGGCGGTAAAGTGAGACTCTGTCTCTACAAAAAAAAAAAAAAAAAAATTGCCCTCCTCGGAACCCCTACCCAACTTTAAAACCAGAGGCAAAACCCTGTGACCCCTAAAAAGTGCCTCATTGCCAAGACCCCTGTCTCGCTCAGTGAACTCATTCTCAGCTGTTCACAGGAGGGCAGGCTGCCTGTGCGAGGTCCAAGATGCCCTCACGGGCCCTTCTACAAGGTGGGAGCTCACAGGCTGTCACGGCCACACTTGCTATCATGGCCCAGGGCCATGTAGGTAACAGAGAGGGCACTGGCTCCGCCGCTGCTCTGCCAACTTCAGCAAGTTCTGTACCTCTTTGTGCCTCAGTTTCTTTATCTGTCACTCAGGCTTAACAACCAGGCCGACTACAGATAAGGAGTGGAGGAGGTGAGCCAAGGTGTGCTTAGACACACCCTTGCCCCTTCCTGCCTCTCTCTATCCACTTCCCCCAAAGGCTTCAGAGCTACAGAACCTCCCACCAGGTACTCTCAGCCCACGGATCAGGAGATACAGGACCCAGAGGGACTGCTGGACCAAGCATTCTGCAGGAGGGCCAGCTGGGTGAGAGGCTGCCTTCAAGAGTCCCAGGGCGCACCACCCAGGTGCAGCCATCCCACCTGGCAGTGGCTGGGACCTGCCCAGAGGGCACCTGACTGCATCCGGAGCTGTGGACGGGGCCTCTGCCAGGACACCTGCCCTCAGCAGAGGAAGATGGTAGATCTGAGGCCGCAGGGGCCAGAGATCTCAGGATAAACTGAGAGACTCTCAGTGAGAAAGCCTCAGTCTCTCCACCTATAAAATGGGGCTGTGTGGAGATCCCAGAGACTGCAGTGAGAATGAATATGACCCAGGACATGAAGCAACCCTGATCGCGCTGTACAAGGTCAGAGGAAGGAGGAAGTACTGCCACAGAGGGGTTGGGGGAAAGCTGGCCATGGTCAGGTCCTGCGGTAACATTTATTTACAGGTGGCCTCAGGCAAAGCCATTGCACACTCCAAGCCTTACCTCCCTCAGCCCCCTCAGCCCAGGATGGGGCTGACATTAGAATGGGGGCGGGGAGGGTTGGACAGGCCCCAGCCTACCTCCTGGTGGGTGGAGCTTCGCTCACAGCAATCAGTCCACCTGCCAGAGCAAAGAATAATCTAATGAAAGGAAAGAATTTGGGGTAAAAAACTCTGCTCCAGAAAAGGATTCATTTACTGGTGCCAGGAAGGCCAAGAGGAGTGGAGGGCAAGAGACTGGGCTGTGAGGTCCTGCTGGCCTCGACATGACACCAGCTTGGGCACGGTCCAGCCTCCCTGGGGGAGGTGAGTCCCTACCCCGGCATCTGCTCTGATCTGTGCAGTGGGGTTCCCAGGTGGGAAGGGTACATGGAGGTGTGGAGGGCAGGTGGGGGTGTGGGGACTGTCTTTGATTCCAGAACCTCGGAGCAGAAGAGAGTGGCATTGACACCTCTCCTCCGACCTTCAAGCATATCAACAGTTTCTGTGGGCAGATCATAAGACCTTGGCTTGCCCCACAAATTTCAAAACCCAAAGGATCCTTCTCATCCCTGAAGCTCCACATTCTCCCCAGGACTCCTGACTGTCTCTGCAGGGCAGGTTTCCTCAACTGCTTGGTGTCTTCTACCACGTGACAGATGGGAGACAGGGGCAGTGACAGGCATGTGCAGCCAGGCTCACAGAAACCTTTGGCTTCCAGTCCTGTCTCTCAGTGGGAGGTCTGTGTGCACAGGCCTGCCCTCTGCCCTGCCTTCTTTCCCCTCCTCCGTGCTTTTGGCCCTTGCCTCCCAACTCACGGCAGGAAAGTTCACACTGGGCTTCTGGAAGCAAAAAT
The DNA here is from genome assembly GCF_027406575.1 of Nycticebus coucang. Lineage (NCBI taxonomy): Eukaryota > Metazoa > Chordata > Mammalia > Primates > Lorisidae > Nycticebus > Nycticebus coucang. Next base: position 86,742,453 of record NC_069796.1, read on the forward strand.
GGATCCTCACCTACCCATCCACCATCCACCATCCACCATCCACCCATCCTCCATACTGAGGGAAGAGAGTCCCAGAGAGACCCTTACAGGCCTTGGGGCCAGGGAAAGCCTCCTGAAGAGTCCCCTTGTCCTAGGGCCCAAAGCAGGAAACAGCCTTGACTGAGAAGTTTAAAGGCCCAAAGCAGGAAACAGCCACGTGGTCATTCCAGTGTGGACAGTACAGCCCCTGGTCACAGGATTCAAAACCACATGACTTCCCTTCCAATCCTGGTCCTACCACTTATGGGCTGCATGACCTTGGACGGGTTATTTAGCCCCTCTGTGCCTCAGTTTTACCACCGTGGGGATCGTATCCATGCACATCAACTCTTAGCACAGGCTCTGGCACGTGATGGATGGAAGTTCTCTTCCACTGGGTGTGGCTGGAAAGAAAGTTCCAGAGGAAGAAGCAGACAGAGATGAGGTCAGCTCTGGCCCACCTTCTAAGCTGTAATCAGGAGCTTGGTTTTCATCTGGAGTCCAGCATAGGCTGGAAGATTCCAAGCAGGAAAATGGTTTTAGGAATCTCCCTGGGGGCAAAGTTCCATGGACTGAAAACCAGGCCCACCTGAGTTCCCAGGGCCTCTCCCGGGGCCTAGGGAGAGGAGAGTTAGTAAGGGTCCAGCAAAGGGGCTGCCACCCCTTGCCAGAGGCAGGGCCCCCCAGAGGAGATGGTTTGGGTTCAGGGGCTGAACAGAATAGACGGACATAAAGCCTGTTCCAGACAATGAAAGGGATGCCTGCCCCTAGCTGGTGCTGGGGGCTCACTCGCCTTGTCTGTGGGTGGGGGCAACATGAGATGAGGGTCCCAGGCCTTCCCTGGCATAGGACACAGGTAGCTGCCTTTCCAAGGAGCAGCAATTATGTTCCATGATTCCCAGAATCTCTGCAGCTCTCCAGAAGATTACACTCGCACTGCCCAGCAAAATGGGACGTATGTGGCAACAGCTCCCGGCACCTCCCCAGGGCTTTGTGGAGTTGCAGAGGCTCCAAGAGGGGCTGGAAGCTGGAAGGGAACTTGGAACAGGAGCTGCTCATCTCACTTAGAAACACCTGCACTACCTCCCATTATGTGGTATGAAAAGAGTTTTAATCTGGCGCCTCACACCATCCAAACCTCGAGTTAGGCTCTCGATCTTGCATTCTTGCCACAGGGACCGGGAATCCCAGAGCAAGTGCTCAGTATAAGGTTGATGAATGAATGAGAGAGACAGGACAGGACAGTCAGACCCTGGAAAGAAGCACAATTACGTCACAATGTTCCACATGGAAGTTTATACAACCACATTACTGAAGACCTGCCTCAGTCCCTCACTCAGAAAGGATTTAGTTTGCTTAGGACACTAGTGAGTTTAGAAATTGGGCATCTAGATCAGAGTGTAACAGAATCATGAAATGGCCAGAGGACAGGTTTCCAGAGGCAGATACACAAACAGCAGGGAGGGGAAATGACGGCTCAAGGCTGAGTCTACAGGACAGGACTGGAACGTGCACCCATGACCACCCAAGGCCTGGCAGCTTGGGCCACGCGGCCCCCTTATGCAGCCCAGGTGGCCCAGCAACATCCCAGGGCAGAGATCAAGTGATCCCAGGCCCAGCCCTGAGCCTGCCATGACGGGTACGCAGTGAATGGTCAAGCACCTGTCATACTTGACTGGCTTAATCTGCATACAGGAAAGCACCTGTGGTCAGAACCCTTGTGCCTGTGGCTCAGTCAGTCTACGTGCTCCTGACTGTGACCCTGAGTCATGGAGAAATATAACAATTACACCCACTGCAATTTGTTTCCTAGCAGACCCTGTGCTTGTTGGGTCCAACTACTATACTATCCTTCGAAAGCTCTCTACAGCCCACACACCAGATTCCCGTCCCCACTTCACAGACGAGAGGACATGGCGGACACACTTGGCAACCACAAAATTTACTCCCAGAAAATTACATGATGCATTTTGGAAAGATTCTCATGAAACATCATCAAAAGAAAGAAAAGAGACGTGTTGGCACTAAAAGGTGTCAGCTTTGGGGACCTGGTGTTTCCTGGGCACGTGCACATGCCAGGGCTGGTCCACCCACCATCTGGTTACACCCAACAACCCCGCAGAGCGCACCTCAGCGTTCGGTGAGAGGTTAGGAGCATCTTCTCGGGGCCGGCCGGACACCCTCCCTCTGGAGGACACCAATGTGTGCAGCACCAGGGCCACAGGGAGCAGGCTGTGCACACACCATGCGCTCATCATTTTAGAGTGAGTGAGTGGACACATGAACGTCCTCCCTCGCCCATGATAGAGAAACGATGTGGAGCCCTATCCCAACAAGTCAAACCCAGTGCACCTAAGGTTCATATGTCAGTATTTCACAGCAACCACCTGTGGTACAAGGGGCACCCAGTCTAATTTCTGGCCAACTGGGTCTGTTTTCAGGCTCGCTGGGCCGCAACTAGATGCCAGGAAGAGAAGAGAGAAGGTGAAGACCAGGGGAGGGAATATTTTCAAGTTAATAAAATCCAGGCCAGAGGGATGTTCACACACAGCATCCACGGCACAGGCAGCATCTGAGCTTCTGTCCTGCCTGGGGGGGAGGTGTGCAGGCTACAGCTTGGCTCCATGTTGGACATCCCTACATGGTCCCTGGAGTATCCCCCACCCACCTAAGGAGCTCACCTCTGAACCACGTGCTCAAGGCACTAAATGCATTCAGCCTTCTCCACCAACCTGGGAAGGAAGCAGAGCCCCCAGCTCCACTGGCAGACAGATGGGCAGGGTGAGGTTCAGGGAGGCCAGGACAGCGCCCAAGGCCACACAGCTTGCAAAGGATGGAGCCAGCTTTTATCCCCGACATCCAGATTCAAATTCACACTGAAGCCACATCTGCTGAAAGCCCTCTCCAGGCCTCTGTCTTCTGTAGGCTGCACTGCTTCCAGAGACCCCTGGCCTGCCCCACTCTTTTCTGAAAGCTTCCGTTTCTGAGAGGACACGCAAAGATGGAAGGATACTTAGCGGACCCCTCAGCCCTTGACACACACCCCACGTGCTGATGCCACTTACTAGGTACAGCTGGGTGTGTGTTTCCCTCCCTCTCTCCAGTGCCAGAGACAAAGTGTTCTGGAAGCATCCTTCCAACAGTGACGGGTAAGCACAGCTTCTTCTTCAGTGAGACAACCCTGCTGAATGTCCCCGCTGTCTCCCAGAGTCTCCAGTTTGACAAGGCACACTGCACCGATGGCCCCTCCCAGCCGTCCCCCAGCCCTCTGAGTGAGCGACATGCATCCACACACCTTCTCCTCTCAGGGTCTGCTTCCGGGGAACCAAACTAGAGGAAGCGGAGACCAGACTGGACATGTGGCCTTCTGCTGGATTCCAAGACTGTCCAAGGCAGGGGAGGACAAAGATGAGAGAAGGACTGAGGTGCTTCCTCATGAGGAGGCAAAAAAGGACCCTTTTTCCTTCTCTCCTTTGACCATTGTCAGCCTTGCATTGAGATGTTCTTTCTCCCTGATTCGAGCAATATTGCCAACTAACCTGCATTTTTCTCTTTTTCTTAAATTTCAAATTAACATCAGGGAACAAGTGTTTAGGTTACCTGATCTCAAGGTAAAGTTCAAGTAGTAGGAGACCCCCTCATGGGGTGGGGTGGCTGCTAAATACTCTCGCATGGTACTCTAGGTAAGATCCCATCAAATGCCCTCCCTCCTCCCACTAATCCCCTTCCCCCACCCCTCCCCACTTCCTCCTCACCCCTCCCCCTTGCTAGACTATATTTGTGTTTTATCACAACCTGTATTTTTCACTATTGTGTACCTGGGTCTGTTTCGTGTCCTCCTAAATATTTGCAAAGGTTGTCGGGAGATCTCATCAGAAGAGGCTAGCCAGATGCCACTGAAAACAAGAGGTCCCTCTCCATCTCTGAAAGCTCAAGTTCTAAAGCCCACTAAGACCCACAGAGAGCCTGCTAGCCCCTCATCCCTGGAAATGGACCCTGTTGTGTCTTGCTCCATGGCCAAATCCCCGAACTTTGCCATGTTGGTCCAAAGCTCACTAGGGGGGACTGTCACCCCTCAGGAGTGAGCAGAAGTGATTACAGAGCAAAGGAGGTCTTGGAGAGCCTGGGCCAGCAGAGGAAATTGGAGTGAAAACACTCTGGAAGCTTTTGTAGGCTTCTATTTGCAGAAACATTCCATCTGCCTCTGCGGGAGTTCAGCTTATACCCCAAAGCGCAGGATCTGATTGCGATTACTGCAGGCTGCACTGGGCTACATATGGTATTACTCCTTTTCAAACTGTCTGTCCCCTGGAAATCTCCAAGCCCCATTCATGCTGCTGCGGTGACTCCTCTCTGCAAGATGCTTCCCAGGCCAGCTCTCTGGAATGCACCAGAAGATTCCACCCCAAGGAAGCCTGCATGGGCATGTGCCAACTGATTTATGATAGGCCTGTTTCATGTAGTCCCCAGAACATAAATTTGACTGGATGCATTTACAAAAGAAAGTGGCATGCTGCACCCTGTATCTGCACATTCCATTATTACATATTTCATTTATTCTAAGACCTGCATTTTTTTCCACATTTTAAGGTCTCTAAAATCAGAAGTGGCTTATAATCAATGTCATTCCTTAGTGGTGAATAAAATAATAATGCAGCCTAGAAATGCATCTTAAAGAGTTTTTAAATTGGATGAAATAGGGTCTTTGAAATTTTTAAATACACCAAGGTGAAGATTGCACGTCTTTTTATAGTTGCATCGTACCTCTCCTAGTCCAGAGAAACTCATCATAGGCTTTTCATGCTATCTCATAGAAATGAGGACAGAGTCTCTTAAGATGGATGTGTACAAAGGTAAGAAATTGTGCTTAATGTTTAATCAAATTCACCAAAGATGACTGTGGCACATCATCCAAGGCACCTCCTCTTTCAAGCCTATCCACCTTCTCCCACAGATGCACAAGAGCACACACGCTTCCCCTACTCATCTGCCCAGGGACACCCTTATTGTCTCTAGGTGAGGTCAAGACTCCTTAGCAAACATCCAGAGCCCATCATCTCTTGGAACCTGCATCCTCTGTCCCCCCACCCTCCCTGTTGCCTGAACACTCTCTCCTGCCACAGGCCCTTTGCACATGCTATACTCACAGCTCTTCTCCACCTGGGAAACTCTTGTTATTCCTTCAAGACCTCAAGCTACTCACTTGTGCAATCATTTCTTCAGCTCCTACAACGTGGCAAACTCTGTCCCAGAAAACAAATCAGGCAGAGTCCTGCCCTCACGGAGTTTGCATTTTATAAGACAGCCACAACATGAGCAGGATGATTAAGTCAACAGTATTTTAGCTGAAAGTGCTCTGGAGTAAAATACCATCAGGCAAAAGCATGATAAAGGGCCAAGGGTGCTGGCATTTTAGACAAGAGTAGCCAGGGAGGCCATTCTGTGAAAGTATTGACCTGAAAGAGGTGGGGGGTGGGGAGGCTTATGGCCATGTGGGGAAAGGACATTCCAGTCAGGAGAACAGCAAGGCCAAAGGCCTGAGGCTGGGTCAGGTGGCAGGTTCAAGGAGCAGTGCAGAGGCCAACTCAGTTGGGAGGCAGGGAGGGAGGAGAGGAGCAGTAGGTGAGGCTGAGGATCCTGCGGGCCTTGTGGGCCACTGGGAACATTTGCCTCTTTCTCTGAGAGCACTGGGGAGTAATGGGAGGGCTCAGAGCAGAGGGTTGACAGCCCTGGAGCAGTGACTGAGGTTTGACCGGTACCCTCCATCTGCTGCTGCAGGCAGGGGGAGAAGGCCAGCTGGGAGGTTGTCCAGCGCCACCCATCTCCATAATGGAGCTTCCCACAGGGGACTTATCATTGGGGGTGTGGGAGTGTAGCCTCTTGTCATCATGAAATGTTCCAATCCCTTAGCAAGAGCTGTGCTTTACTCTTTGTGTGTCTGCCCTATGTGATGACAGTGTCGAGCATAGGTGTGACTGAATGACTGAGTAGTGGCAAGGACCCAATCGTCATACACAGCCATCTGGTCCCCTTCAGAGTCTGACAGGGTGTCCAGGGCACCTGGGTGGGGGTCAGCACAGTGGGGCTGGGTCTCTCTCTAAGCACAAACCTCCCTCCCTGGTAGGGGTACATGATTCTAGCTCACAAAATAAAATCTTTTTTTTTCTTAATGTCTTTCAAGTCCTGAAATTTCTTTCTATTTGTTTTACATTTGCTAAACACTTCACAAAAAGGAAACTATTTTGGTCTTCACCTCCTTGACAGTGGTTTTAAGAGGAACTGATGGATCCAGGAAGGATCTTTTTTTAGTTAAGAGGCACATTTTAATTTTAGGTTAAGTGTTCTAAGCAACAATTTTCTTAGCAACAATTAGTCTCCAGACGTGACTTTTAAAACATCCAACTTCTCAGAGATGTGGGGGTGGAACCTGTTAACATTGGGGCAGTCCCCAACCGGCTCCCTCAGAAAGGGTCCCACTGTCCCATATGCCCAACTCCAAGCCAGATTGCAACCAGGTGGCACAGACGGAAGGATAGAAGGATCATCACAGGTGGCTTCCAGGGCGCCTTGTGCTGGAGCATAAACCAAACCAGCTCAGCTGCCCCTGGAGGGGTGAACACAGCCAGGAGCCAGGAGGGAGCTGCCATTCGGGTTTATTTCTGGAGCTCGCAGAGCACACGCCCACGCTGTGCTCTCAGCTCCCAGAGCAGCCTGCTCAGCGACCCTGCTCCCAGGTAGACAGCCCAAGCATCACAGATGTCTCCGGATGAGATTTAAAATCCACATATATCGTTTCCTCATGCTGCCCAACAAATTACCACACAGTAGGTGGCTTAGAACAACCAAACTTTTATTTTCCTCATGGTTCTGGCGACCAGAAGTTCCAAATCAGTATCATGGGCTGAAATCATGGTGTTAGCAGGTTCCATTTCTCTGAGGCTCCGTGGTCTGCAGATGCATGGCTCCAGTCTCTGCCCCTGCCCTCACGTGGCTTCCCCGCTGTGTGTCCCCACATCACACATCTCCACTCCCTGATGAGCACGCCAGTCATTGGGTTTAGGGTCCCTAAATACAAGGTGATCTCATCCTGAGATCTTGTTTCCAAATAAGGTCTGATCCATTGGTGCTAGGGAGCTGACCGGCTCTCTCTGGGGTATACCAGTGAACCCACTGCACACACCATGAGGTCAGCACACCCCTGCACAACCACCCCCATCACAATAGGCCCCTCCACAGCCCCCAAGTTTCCCCTTGAGATGGTCATTACCTGTCTTACCTACTCGGGATCTTTACTGTTTCTGAGAATGACAGAACCATCCTCCTAGGACACCACCAGCAGTCTGGTTTCACCGGTCCTCACCCTGCCCTGGGGCATGAGCTCCCCCAGGCCAGCAGCCCTGGAGCTCTCACCCAACCCAGCACAGGTCCTGGCAGAGGTGACGCCCATGGCGTTGATGCTGACAGCTGCCCACAGAACTCCTCCACCTCTTGCCCTCAACCTCGGCGTGCCCTCAGACAGCCACCAGGCCCCGGGTCCTTTGGCTTCTGGAAGTCCCTCCCCTGGGCCTCTTGCCTAGAGCCCAGGCTGACCCCCTAGGCTGGGGTCACCTCCTGCCTCCTGGAACCTGCCCCTCGAGCTATGACAACCTGCAAGCTCTACCACCACGGCATGTCTCCCAGGACCCCCAGGCTCTGTCCCTGATTACACAGGTGTTTTGTGCAAACAACTGAAAGTTAGCATCTACAAATTTAATACACTGCTCTCAGGGAAAGTAGGGGGTAGGAGCCACAGTAATGTCAGAATATAACAAAGTTTTTAAAAGGCTTAGGAGAAAATAAATGCCTACTCATTTTTAGAAATCACTCTGTCTGTGGTAATGATGCTCCAGCTGAATTAGGAAGTTTGAGTCAATCATTCATTCAATAAACACTTACTGAGAAACTATGGAGTGGCTCATCATGGCTGCAGAGGTAGATCGGGCCCCAGCCTGGCACCGACACCAGCCACTCCCTCCCCATGGCACCAGCCTGCCACAGCTGCTTCCACTACACCTTCACGACAGCCAGCAAGTCTGCTACTGTGAAGGGCCACAGTCCACAGAGGCAAGTGATTCTCACAGGAGGTTGTGACTGCAACAAGTGGCTGAGCCAGGACTTGAGCCCAGCAACCTGGCTCTGGCATTTTAGGCTCAGCATAGCAATGCTGGGCCTGCAGAAACAGAACATGGCCAGAGCCACAGAGTGGGAAGCAGAGTTCCCATGAGTGCTGGGCAATCAGAGGAAGCCTCCTGGGGGAGGCACATGGGACATGTGGTGGCCTTGGAGCAGGGGTGAGGGCACAGCTGGGTCCAGTTCATCTCCTGGACCTGGGAAACCACCTGCCACACAGCAGCAGCACAGTGAGTGCTTGTTTAGTGAATGAATGAATGAATCACAGCTGCTAGTCGGGAGAGATGCCAAAGAGGGGTCTCTAGTGCCCCTTGGGGCGGTAACTGCTATTTCCAAGTCATCTTCAGAGACCCAGAGAGATGACCTGAGATCACACTGGGAAGGCTCAGTGCACAGGACACAGCACTTGGAAGGTGCTCAAGGAGATCTCCTGAAGGAAGGAGAGCAGGAACGAGACTGCTTCAGTCTCCACGTAACTTGCAGACATTCCCAGAATGGAGGCCAGGTCTCAGGCAGAAAGAGACAGACACTCACTGGGGAATCCAGAGTCTTCCCCCACCTTGTGCTGTAAAACCAGATGCCCCACCAGGCCTGCCTGTGAGCTGGGGGCCCAGAGAGCTCATGATTTGGGGTGAGCTGGACCCAAATCATGAGAGACACGAAAAGGTGCTTGCTCTACAGCAGTGGGACCCTGGGGCTCCAGCAAAAGGGGGATAGTCAAGAGTCAGACTACAGCTTATAGAAGGGGGGACGGGGAGAGAGGAGGGGACGGGGAGAGAGGGGGGTACGGGGAGAGAGGAGGGGTACGGGGAGAGAGGAGGGGTACGGGGAGAGAGGGGGTACGGGGAGAGAGGGGGGGATGGGGAGAGAGGAGAGTACGGGGAGAGAGGGGGGGACGGGGAGAGAGGGGGGGATGGGGAGAGAGGAGGGTACGGGGAGGGGGAGGGGTACGGGGAGAGAAGGGGGTACGGGGAGGGGGGGACGGGGAAAGAGGGGGGGACGGGGAGAGGAGGGTGTACGGGGAGAGAAGGGATTTTGGGGAGGGAAGGGGGATGGGGAGAGAAGGAGGGACGTGGAGAGAAGGGGGGACGGGGAGAGAAGGGAGCGAGTAGAGGAACAGGCTGGGAGTAGAGAGGGAAGAGAAGAGCACAAGGAGTCTGTGAGAGCAACTGCAGCCTCAGCCCTGGTCCTGGGATGAACTTGGGGGCTGCAAAGTGAGAAAAGAACCAGTGGAGGAGGAGGCCCTGCAGTAGGCTGAATGGTGGCCCCCAGAAAGAGATGTCCACATCCTAATACCCAGCCCTTGGGAATGTGGCTTCATTGGGACAAAGGATCCTTGCAGATGTGATTAATGAGCCACAGATGACATCGTCCTGTGTTAGCCAGGTGGGCCCTAACACCAGTGATGGGTGTCTCAATAAGGGACACACGGATGGCCGGGTGCAGTGACTCACACCTGTAATCCCAGCACTCTGACAGCCGAGGCAGCTTGGTGCTTTAGGGGACACCCGAGGCCAGGTCCAGCCCAGGGGGACTGGTACCCCCAGCTGCGATCACTCCCTCCATGGCCCTGGACAAGTCTGAGAGGGCAGAGCCTCAGGGTGAGCATCCAGCCCACTCACTTCCCACACGGGCACCTGGGCACCCAGACGACTGCGGGACGCGGGTGATATGGGAGCCAGGTCAGTTCCCTCTCTGCTCTGCTGGAGAAATACCTGCCTCCTAATGACTGGCATCACGTCTCCCTGGGCAGAGGACTTGGTGGTTCTACCTCTGAGTCCTGAAGCCTCCTCTACCTCCCTGAACCTCAGCACAGTGACCCTGTGTGGTGTCATACTCTCTTACTTGTCTGCTCCTCTCCCTCCGTCCAAGGGTAGGATCCTCCATGACCTCAGAACCCTGCACTTGGCCTGGCTCTTACCCATAAATGGGCCTCAGGACCCATAAAGAGAATGAATAAATGAGTGATGAGTGAAGTTCTCCACCAGCTCACTGACCTCCACGACCAACACTGGGAATGAGGCCCGAGAGGCGAGAGGGTCCCCGCAGGCCCTACAAATGGACCAGCCATGAACTCCCTTCCCAGCCCCAGCTTTCTCAGGGATGCTATGAGGCCAGTGTCCACTCTAGAATCCTGCCATCCCCACGAGCCCAGCACAGAGGAAGTGTCCTGCCCTGCAGCCAGCCCCAGGATGGTCACCGGCCTTGATGGGAGCCCCACATCACAGTAACCCGGCAACATGGTCAACAGAAACCATGGGCTCAGCTGAAATCAGCTGCCCAGTGAGGCCTCCTGACCAAGTGCAGGAGCACCTGTCAGCCAGGAAGGAGCAAAAGTGACTCCCACAGCAAGTTCACCCACGCAGCAGACTCCAAATCCACATGACTTCTCCCCAGGACAATGGGGCAGGTGATGACAAACACTCAGCCCGGTATCACGTCCAGCCTGTACCCCAGTGTCACAGAACCACAATCTCTCTGTGACAAGACCCTCACCAGTCCTGGGCTTTGTCACAGGGTGAGTTCAGGGAAGCCAAGGAAGAGAAGTGACTCCCCAAGGCCCCGCAGCCAAGGGGGTGGCGCTCCTGCTCTCTCCCGCCTCCCAGCCCTTGGTGTGATTTTCTTCCCTTAGGCCATGTGGCCCCGCTACAGGTTTCAGCAATGACTGAAAGTTCTCCTGCTGATAATGCTCACAGACATCCACCGAGCACTGAACTTAGTCTGAGTGCTTTGCACATGTGCATTTCCCCCATAGGGGAAGGGGCATGAGTGTTACTGAGCCCATTTCACAGACAGGGACACCAAGGCTCCCTGGGGTGACATGATTCCAGTTTCATCCAGGTCTCTGGTGCCAGAGCACCTGTCTTCCCTCTGCAGGTTCTGGGAGTAGCTGGTAGATACACAGTCAGGATGAGTCCTGGGAGCCAGGTGGGACAGTGACCTCAGTGGCAGGACCCCAGGAGCTCCTGGAACCTGGGTAAGGAAGTCTGAGCTCTGCAGTGACCTCCCTGAAGACTTCTGGGCCATGTCCCAACTCTCTCCTCCTTCCCAGAATCAGCCAGGACAAGGGAAAGCAGGGGGCCAGGTCCTGGCTGAAGGTACAGGAGACACAGGATATGTAGGCAGGGGTCACTGCCGGGGGTGTGGCACCCAGTGGCCCTGGCAAGAGCCCTAGGAAGGATAGCCACAGCGCTCAGCCTCCCTCTACCCCAGATCCTGCTTGACCCCTTACCAAAGTGTCCCCAGCCACCTTCCCTCCTGGCACAGCCTACGCATTCCCTCAGCAGAACCTGCTGCTACAGCAGTGAACTGGGGTGCACTTGTCAACTTGCTTCTTGTTGGGTGTCCCTTACACCACACTAGAAGCTCTGGGAGGATGGGGCCAGTGTCTGTCCCATCACTCCTGTCCCCCATGCAGAGACAGCTGCCTACAGGAGGAGGCCCTCTGCGCACTGTGGGTGCATGGGTCCGATCCAGCACTTCTGCAGCCGCCTTTTTAAATTTTCATCATCTCCTTCCCACTCTACAAACACAATAAAGCTAATTTCCTCACACACCCCTCCTCTCCCAAGACCCCCCAGGCTCACTCAAATCTATTTGGTATACACATACAATGTATTTATCAATATTGTTCAGGGTTTTGTTGGAATAGAATGCAGATTGCATTTCATACATAATGCAAATTCCTCAATCCACACAAATCAAATGAAGGAACCCTCAGTCAGTTGGCTCACTAACTCCTCACTAAGCCAGGAGGCGGCAGGGACCCCAGCCAGGCACAGCCCCTGCACCTCCCCCACCCCTGAGGAGCACTGTGGCAAAGGCCCGTCCAGGGGTGTTTTCTCCATTTTTACTACTCACCCCTGAGTCTCAGGCAGCTTGCTGAGGAGCCGACTCCCAATCTGCTGTAATTGAATAATCAATTGCTGCTTCCTTAATAACCGAATTTATTAAATGCAGAATATGTACAGTTGATCATTCAAGGAACTAATTTGCAAGTCAGAGCTTTTGAGGGATTGTTTAAAGAGAAGATCCATATGTTTCATAAATCTGGGACAGAGAAGAAGGGGTAGTCAGCAAGGCAGAGAAATAATGTCCGTGGCACGATTTGCATTCAATAAATACAATCTCGTGCCTTGGCCACGCAAGCTGTGGCTGACAAATAGCACATTTACTAATGAAGCAACACAGTCTGCCTGGCCAGAAAGCTAAATATGACACATTTATAGCCATCACAGAGCCCTGCCTGGGCTGCCTCAGGAGACCTGTCTCTTCTCTTTTTGAGCAGTCTCCAAATTCCACCACCTAAAATCCTCTATGAGGTAATCACCAGCCCCCCTGGCCTCTGCAGAGTGGATCAAATGCCTGGCTGTAAAAATATCATGTTAGATGACAGAGCAGGTGACACTGGCTAAGGTTATAAGGGGACAGAATGCAAGTGAACACCCAGGCTGGTGCCCAGTCACAGGGCCCGGCACCTGCAGACGGAACCGGCAGGGATGATAAATTGGGACTCCATTCTGCAAGAAGGCCTTTCCAGAACAGCATCCTATGATGTTAACAGGTACCGTAAGGGAAAAAACATCAGCAGCAAGAACAACAAAAAACAAGGATTGCTGAACAAGTAAGTTTGGGAACACTCTGGTACATGAATACATTTCTTTGCCATGGTACTATTGGAGGCTTTAAAGACTGGTGTGGAAGCTGAGGCCGTGGGACACTCCCCTACCCCCTTCTCTCCCCATTCCCTCAAGTCTACTGGAGCCCCCAGACCTGCTGACCCCCCTCAAATCCACGAAAAGAAACAGGAACCCCTGAAGGTTGTCTCCCTGCGTCTCCCCAGCCTGCAGGATGTCTGTCATGAGGAGGCCCCCCTTTCTACTTACAGCAGAGAATATGCAGGCCGACAACTGAGCTTCCAGCCAGCACTGATGGAAGGTACTTGGTTCACACAACCTAGTTCAGAATCCAAGCACATACTTGCTGTCCAAAGACAAAGCGGTCATGGCTGAGTCGAGTCAGGAAGCTCCACCTCCCAGCAGACCCAGCCAGCTTGGCCCCAACACCACACAACTGACATGAAGTGAGGGTCACACCTGAGGCCGGCCTCCCTGGAGGGTGGGAAGGGCACCCAGTTATTAATCCTAGAAAACCCTTGATGGGCCCAGAAATGAACAGCAGCCTAGCTCAGAGGTGCCCTGCTGGGGGGCCACATTCTGGGTCTGGGCTGGACACAGTCAACACCATGACAGGCCACCCCACAGCCTCCTCTATGGGATCCACAGTGTAAGGGGGTAACAAGAAGCTCATAGGCAGTGCTGGATGAGCAGAGAAAGAGGCTGAAGGAGTTCAGAGGCAAGGTCTAGCACCTAATCCAGGGAGGCTTCCTGGAGGCTGCATGGGGTGGAAGGGAGCTCGGGGTGCCAGCCCGTGAGGCACCCACAGCCTAGTTATAGAGACATGAAGAGAATGGATGTCAGTTCTTGGGAATTCTGGGGCAAGTTCTGTTTTCCTTTAGCTTTTTTTCCAGATAAGAGGCCTGTCCGGGTACACAGAGGCCCTGGGGGATCTGATATATTGTGTCACCCTGTTTTCCACTCCCAGACACAGAGATGGGAGCCCAGTCAGGCACAGACTTGTGGCATCATCCAATTTGGTCTCTCATCGTCCCTCTGAAGCCACATCATGCTCTAACCTTGGTCCTGTAACCAGTTCCTGCTGCCCCACACCCCACCCTGTATCTGCTCCAACCAAACCAAACGGCCAGTTTTCCTGCTGCCTGGGCAGAGAGTGCAATTCCACACTGCTGAAAGGCCACCTCCTGTCTGGCCCTGCCTTCCCCACCATCCTGAGCTGGGGCTGACTTTCTCCTCCTGAAGCTGCACCCCCAGCTCCCCCCCACTCAGCACACACAGATCTCTTCTGCCTGGTTTAGGGTTACTATGTTACTGTGTCACCTCCAGAACAGCCCCTGATCACTTGGGGTGGTAATCATCATATCTCCCATCTACCCACCCAGTCATTCATTCATTCCACAAACAACTGCTGGGGATATCGCAAGGAAAGCCAGGAAGACATGGTGTGACTCCCTTACCTGTGAGCCCTTCCACAGGTGGGGACACTGAGGCTCAGAGAGGGAGGAGCCATCCTCCAGGCTCATGGCCAAGGTCACTGACTCCCTTCCTTACCTGTGAGCCCTTCCACAGGTGGGGACACTGAGGTTCAGAGAGGGAGGAGCCATCCTCCAGGCTCATGGCCAAGGTCACTGACTCCCTTCCTTACCTGTGAGCCCTTCCACAGGTGGGGACACTGAGGCTCAGAAAGGGAGGAGCCATCCTCCAGACTCACGGCCAAGGTCACTGACTCCCTTCCTTACCTGTGAGCCCTTCCACAGGTGGGGACACTGAGGTTCAGAGAGGGAGGAGCCATCCTCCAGGCTCATGGCCAAGGTCACTGACTCCCTTCCTTACCTGTGAGCCCTTCCACAGGTGGGGACACTGAGGCTCAGAGAGGGAGGAGCCATCCTCCAGACTCACGGCCAAGGTCACTGACTCCCTTCCTTACCTGTGAGCCCTTCCACAGGTGGGGACACTGAGGCTCAGATAGATGGAGAGCCATCCTCCAGGCTCACGGCCAGGCTCAGTAAAGCAAGTGGCATGTTTGTTGAGTGACTACTGAACCATCCCTCAATCAATCCGTTGATGGATCAATCACAGCATCTGTTGCTCAGCATTCCTGAGAGCAGGGATATGGGAGGAGGCTTGGGGGCAGATAGAGAAACACAAGCAGAGCTGGTGTGGCCCCTCTGGCCCTCCTGTGATAAACCTCAGGGCAGCCCTCTTAGAGTGGCCCTGGAAGGAAAGTC
Organism: Nycticebus coucang; assembly: GCF_027406575.1. Lineage (NCBI taxonomy): Eukaryota > Metazoa > Chordata > Mammalia > Primates > Lorisidae > Nycticebus > Nycticebus coucang. The sequence goes on from NC_069796.1 coordinate 86,757,505, forward strand.
AACTTCTCATCTCTTCATCTCCTCATTGTGGGGGGAGATTCAGTTAGCCTGGAGGTCCTGGGCCTCCAGGGTGTCAGCCAGGTCACCTTGTGCCTGCTGAGAAAAGAAATTTCCCACATATGGGGCCCTCACTCCTGCTCTGAGTTCTAGAAGGTAAAAGGCAGAAGGCGGCTCCATCCCACCCTCCGCCGCCAGGGCCCTCTGGGGGCAGGGCGGGGGCACAGGCAGCAGCAGCACAGATGCAGGGACTTCTTTCTATCTTTAGCCCAAATAACCCTCATCCCCTGCCATGGGAAACCCTGTCCTGCCCAACAGTCTAGGTGGCCCCGCAAACAGGCTTTGGAGTCAGCCCTGCATGAGAAGAAATCTCCACTCTCCCCTCTGTCCTCAGCCGTGCAGGGAACTGGCTTCTCTTTTCTGAGTCTCAGGTCCCCATCTGTAAAATGGGGAAGATGCCATGAGCCCTGAGGGGCATGAAGAATGACTGAGATACTGACTAGGAGAGACCTGGGAAATGCAGGACAGTGCAGGGCTCCAACCACCCCCGGGGGCATGCAGCCACTTCTGGTGGGGGCGGCCTGCACCACGGGTGGCCGCTGGGCCCACCACCCAGGATGCCTCTCTTAACAGGGTGAGCCCGGTGACCTCACTGGGAAAAGCACCCTCAAACAGCACCCACGCTTTGGGTACACCCTTCATGCCTCGACCTGAGGAGCTCGGCACCTACTAATTCTCAAGCTTGGGAATGTGGGTTCTAAGGCCATCCTGAGTCAGGCGGCCTGGCTCTAGTGCCCCGGGCATGTCACTTAACTCCCCAGACTTCTGCACTAGACTGTGGTGAGGACCGAATGAGATGACACCTCTGTGCCGGCCAGGGTCGGCACAGGACACCACAGCATCAGTGGAGAAGCATTTAAAGAAAGGACAATTCACAGAGGTGTGGGCAGCACCAAAGAGCCAGCAAGAGACACAGAAGCTCCTTGGCACCGCCAGGAGCCATCGCCACACCAACACTGAAGGAGTGAGAGAGGGTGAGGACAACCCCTGGGAAGAAATGCCCCAGCCTCTCTCCTCCCATCTCCTGTCCATGCCTCCCTCCCACTGGCTGACTCCAGCAGGAGGCCAGGAACAGGGAGCCCTGGGGCAAGGCAGCCACGGACTCACCCCTAGGGCACGGGGGGGTGGGGTGCAGTTCCCCACCCACACATCCACATCTTTCATGGTTACCTTGCTTTACAGGTGACAGACCTGAAGTGTGGGGGATAAGGGACTTGTCTAAGTTCACACTCCCTGTCCATGTGGCTGCAGGACACAAGCCCAGGCCTCCCTGCTCAGAGCCACTCCATAACCACCAAGATGGGGAGGGGGCTTCCCAACCCGGTGGCCTCTTCAGGTCCACACTTGCCTTGGTTCCTCTGAGAACTCTAGGAGTTGTCCCCACACACAGAGGGGCTGGGTCACCAAGCACTCATGCACCCCTCTCCAATGACAGCACTAAGCCAAACCAGCCCCCTCTCCCAGTCTAAGGTTCTTACTGGTGGGCATCGCTGGCCCAGGGCACAAGGACCTGAACACAGATTGCAGCCCTCCCTCCCAGAAGTGGCTGCATGCTGGCTTGCAAAGGACCAGGGAGATGACTAATCTGCATGAAATATCACTTCTCTCCTCTGGCCAGCCGCCCGGTCCAAGGCCGGAGGGAGCCCAGCCAAGATTCGCACATTCTAATAATATCCCTTCTCTCTCTCCCACCCCACAGGTCCCCCAGATGTTAAAATAGCAAAACCTGTTCTCTTCTAGAAACACTGAGAAGTTCCCACTGAGCCTCTCACATCACCAGTAAATGCCCAGGAGCCGTAAATTAATGACCTCCTGTGTCTCTACCACTGACACCCATGTCCACAGGGTCCTGGCGGGGGCTGGTGTCCATTCACCACCAGCAAATGCCAAGTGTCACCATGAAACATGTCTAACATCTGGTCAGTGGCACCAAGCAAAGCCCCCTGGTGTAGACCCTGCCCTCCATGTTGTTCTCTCGCAGTATAGACCCTTCCCCTGGCCCACCTCACTGCAGATAGGCAGCAGGTATTCACAGCATCCTCCTGGTACCCTAGCTATGACCATGGCTTCTAAAACCAGACTTCCTGGGTTCAAACCTCAGCTCAGCCATTTGCTAGCTGTGCGCCTTAAGGTAAGTTGCTTAACTACTCTGTGCCTCTGTTTCCTCAACTGTGTATGAGCATAAATAACAATGCCTGCCCCCGTGAGGGGGGTGTGATGGTTAAGTGAATATATCCACCATAAGGCCTGGCACATGTTAAATACTCCATAAGCCTGTTAGCTTTTCCCCTGGGTGCAATGGTAGTGTTAGGTACTACCCAGCAAGGCCCACCTCTGCCCCATGGGATCCTTCCAGAACAAGCATCCATCATTTCAGCATGACTGACATTCTGACCCAGGCAATTCCTAGTCGTGGGTTGCACTGGAGAATGTGCCGTGGCAACCTGTCTCCACCCACCAGACGCCAGGAGCACCCCCACACAACACTGTGACAAGCACAGTGTGGCCTCTGTTGAGAACCCTGATCAAGACAGAGAAGGCACTTGGGCATGTCTGTGTCTATGAGGGAGGCGGGGGATAGAGGGAGAGAGAGCAGACGGCCCCGGGCAGGAGGGCACCATGCCCCACGGCCATCCCTGGGGGCTGCACAGCACAGGTGAAGGGCTCTGGTACAGAGGGGGTTTGCTTTGCCCTGCAACCAGGAAATCACTTTGAAAGGGACTGATTTGGGATGTTTTGTTTTAAATAAACGTTCCATTGTAGAGCAGTTTAGATTTACAGGAAAGTTGCAAAGACAGTCCAGAGAGTCCTCACATACTATTATTAGCGTCTCACATCAGTATAGGACCTGTGTCACAGCTAAGAAATCAAGACCGATGCATTATTATTAACTATTTTCCACCCTTTCCTTAGTAAAGTCAGATTTCCTTAGTTTTTACCTAAGGTCCTCTCCTGTCCCAGGAGCCCACCCAGGACATTCCATCTCCCTGGGCACCTCTTGGTTGTGACAGTTTCTCACACTTTCCTGGTGTCGATGACCTTGACAGCTTTGAGCAGGGCTGCTCAGGGGCTCGTACACTGTCCCTGAGTCGGGATTTGTCTCATGCTCTTCTCCTGATCAGGCTGAGGGGACGGTGGGTGTTTGGAGGAGAGTGCAGAGGCAAGTGCATCCTCGTCACATCCTGCCACCAGGACCCGTCACCACAGGTGCTGGCCTTGCTCACCTGGCTGAGGTGGTGTCAGTCAGGTCTCTCCACTGTGAAGCTACCTTTCCCTCCAATTTCCACACTGTCCTCTTTGGAAGGTAGTACGTTCCCTCAGCCCACACTTATGGGGCGGGCAGTTACGCTGCCCCTCCCTGCAGCAGAGCATCTACAAACATTATTGGGGGTTCTTCTGCACAGAAGTGTTCCCTCTCCCTGCCCCGCGTGTTCTGATGTGAGTCTCTCAGCGTGCCAGGCCCCAAAGGCCCAGCTGGTCCACAATTGCTTCTGATGATGGATGTGGTCATATCCAGGGAGAGAACTCACCAGCCGTACCCGGACATGAAGATCAAACTCAGCCCAGAGGTCCAGGCCTCAGCTCCAGCACCATGGATCCATGGGACCCCAGCCCCCCACTCATCTCTGGCCAGACTGAATGTCCACCATTCCCCAATAGAACCCCCACTATACACTCATCCTGGTGCTCTCTCTCTCCCAGCACCCCTGCAATCCTGGGCCCCCATCGCGCAAGACACAGATGAAGGGGAGCCTCCCTGATCCCCGACTGCCAGTGCCTCAGCCTTCTCCCTGCTCACGGCAACCATGTTCTCTTTGCACCATTGATTTGAGGATTTTACGTCTCATCTCTCTCCCACCAGACTCCTACCATACGGCACAGTCCACTTCTGGTTCAGCACCATAATCCCCCAGACCCAGCATTAGTGGGCAGTCAGTGAATGAATAAATGAACAAATGAATGAATATATCCCCACACTTCAGAGTTCCTGCCCACAGTCCACAAACTTCCATAGGAGGGTTAGGGTTAGGGCAACAGATGGGTTTTATTTGTCAAACATGGGGTTTTGTTTCCAGGGTTTTTTAAATGTATAACTGATCATCAATATTTAAAACCAGAAGAGCCCCCATGGAATACAGATTTTCAGATTCTCTAAGAAAATCAAAAGATCTGGCGACACAAGTCAATAGTACCTCGTTCCTGCTCCCACTGGAGCCAAGAAAGAGCAGCCCCCTCCGACTGGCAGAGGCCTGCCCGGCCGCCAGGTTGCCCCCACTCTCTCTGGCATCTCCCTGGAACACTGTGCTTGCTCCTCTGTTTCTCTGACATGTGCTCAGCCTGCCTGGAACCAGAAGAGATCTGAGTTTGCAGTCCTTGGACAAGCCCAGGCCCAGAGAGACAGCACCAGTCCCAGTGAGGCTGGGCCCAGCTCCCCTGGCCACACTGCACAGCTTGCTGGTGAATGCTCTCCCGGGCAGCCACCCACAGATGTCAGATGGGCAGCACCAAGCAGCACCACAGGCTGTGTTGGTCACAAAGAAACAGGCCATCTCTCAGCTCCATGAAGACAGGCCAGCCCCCACCTGCCTCTGACCCATGCCTGGGAGGACCAGGCCAAAAAACCTCTTGACAGGGAAACTCCGGCCTCCTCCTGAGCAGCGAAGGGATTGGGAGAAGGTGTCAGGTAAAGGGCTTCAGGGCTCAGGCAGCCTGCTCAGAGGGGCTGGCACTTCATCCTGGCCTCCCACCCCAGCATCCCCTCCCCAATGCCATCTCCCAATCCTGCCTCCCACTTTCCTCTCTGTCCAGCAACCTCTTGTGACCTTCCTGACAATCCAATTCATTTCAGTTCTGTTCACTTAGCCAATTTGTACTGTGCTCTCTGGTCTGCCAGGAACTGTGGAACAGTATGAAGATGGACAAGAATCTCCCTGTAGGTCAGAACTAAAAGCTGCCTCCTCCAGGAAGCTCTCCCTGATTATGCATGCACTGAACTCTCCTGCAGCACTTGTCAGGCTAAGAACAGCTTGCTTCCTCCTGCTGGGGCCGCCAGCTCCACCCGGCAGGGACCTGGCCTGACTCTCTCAGCGCACATGTGCGGGTGGACGGAGGGGCCAATTCCTGCCTTCCACAATCCGTGACACTCTTACACACACCCACATACACCTATATACACACGCTTTCACGTATACTCACGCTTTCAGTCACTCACGTATACTCACGCTTTCACTCACTCACGCTCACACATGTACACACTCATACACAGACACGCATACACACACTACCAGACTCTCACATATACACTCACTCATGCTCACACATGGTCACACTCACACTCTCTCACCTACATGCTCTCATATGCTCACATATGGACACACACATGCTTACACACATGAACACACACACTCTCCTATGCTCACACCCAGTCACTCTCACACAACTCACATACTCATACACGTACAGATACTCACACCCCCATATACACACTATCACACACATGTACACTCACTCTCACTTTCACATGCTCATGCAGATGCATTCACTCACACGCTCTCATATGCTCACACACACTCCCATACTCACACTCTCTCATGCTTACACTCATGCTCACTCTCCCACATGCTCACGCTCACACACATGCTCACAGTCTCACACTCTTGCGCTCACACTCACACACATGCTCACACTCTCATGCTCACACACACACATGCTCACACTCATGCTCACTCTCTCATGTTCACTCACACACACATATGCTCACACTCTCATGTTCACTCTCACACTCACACACACTCTCTCATGCTCACTCACACACACATGCTCATAGTCTCTCACATTGTCACGCTCACACTCTCATGCTCACACACACATGCTCACACTCTCACATGCTCACACTCACACTCTCATGCTCACACACTCACACACGCTCACTCTCTCATGCTCACACTCACACTCATGCTCATACACTCACACACATGCTCACACTCACACTCTCATGCTCACACACACACATGCTCACACTCTCTCATGCTCACATTCTCACACTCTCATGTTCACACATTCTCACACACATGCTCACACTCACACTCTCATGCTCGCTCACACTCTCATGTTCACTCTCTCACACACATGCTCACCATCTCTCACGCTCATGCTCACACTCTCACTCTCATGCTCACACACACACACACATGCTCACACTCACACACTCTCATGCTCACACACTCACACTCTCATGCTCACTCACTCATGCTCACACTCTCTCATGTTCACTCTCACACACATGCTCACTGTCTCTCACACTCATGCTCACACACATGCTCACTTTCACATGCTCACACTCATGTTCACACTCGTGTTCACTCTCTCACACTCACACACATGCTCACCCTCACACTCATGCTCTTACATGCTCACACTCTCATGCTCACACTCACACACATGCTCACACTCTCACACTCTTGCATGCTCACACACTCACACACATGCTCACACTCTCACACTTTCTCATGCTCACACTCACTCTCACATGCTCACACACTCACACACATGCTCACACTCTCACATGCTCACTCTCTCATGCTCACACACATGCTCACACTTTCACATGCTCACATGCTCACACACATGTTCACACTCACATGCTCACACTCATGCTCACACCCATGCTCATGGCAGACACTCCCTCCCCTGCTCTCCCCAGCCATCTGCACTTGGTCTGCAGAGGCAGCATCAGTGGTCCTGGACACTCAAGGCAAGACAGTGGGAACCTGTGGCTTCAGATCTGCGTTCTCCCCACCAGGGCATGCACTGGAGGTCTGAGAAACACCCTTCTCATCACCTCTACCAGGTGCCTCTCACTGCCATCCCCACATCACAAAGCCTAAGGTCCAGGGAGGCCCAGTCACAGTCCAAACTCACATGGCCATCACTGCTCAGGACATCCGCACCCTGTTCCACAGAATCCCCAAGACCCTGGACGTCACCCTGCCCCTCACGCTTAACCTAAACGCAAAGCCGCCTTGGGCCCTGGTCACACACTCACACACATGCTCACACTCTCTCATGCTCACACACTCTCACACACATGCTCACGAATGCCAGGCTATAGGAAGAGGCTAGTACAATTCACGGGATCCAGTGACTTCTAGGGGCGGTGGGTTTGGGGTGTGTACTACTTCTGTGGGGAGGGGCCCTTGCCACCCCCCAACACAGGCTCCCTGTGTCTCCCTCATCTACTCAACCTCTGGCATACAGTGGAGGTCCCCAGGAAGGCCTAGAAGGGGGCTCCCGCGAGCCCTACAGCAGTTCTTCTCAGCCTTCCTAACGCTGCGGCCCTTTAACACAGGTCCTATGGGTCGCTGCGACCCTTTAATACAGTTCCTGTGGGTCACGACTCACGGGTTGAGAACTGATGCCCTACAGGAAATGCCCCCCACTTCTGTAGCTTACTCCTGGGTTCCTGGGATGAGCTGTGGATCCCTGATAAGGGCAGAACAGCCTGTGGCCCTGCTAAGCATAAACTGAACACTGTGTGCCACTGTAGGGGCCTGGAGAAAGCAGACACCGAGCCACGGGTTCAGGAGAGAATTGCGGGACCCTGGACCCCAGAACTGCCCTGGATTCCCTGCTCTTAGAAGGCTCAGATTGGCTCTGCAGCAAAGGGCTCCTGGGGACAGGGGAGTTTGAGATAGGACAGCTGCCTTGCTGCTCGGGAAAGCTTGAAGACACTTATGATTGTCACGAACTCCTGAGCGCCACATGCAACTCAGACTGGGAGAAGCCAGCACAAAGGACAGTGCGGGGGTCCTGGCGCTGCCCTGGGACCAGTCGTGTATTTCCCAAGGCTCCATCTGGCCAACAGAAATAATGCTATGTGACCAGCCAGCTGCCCGGGGGATCTTCCATTCAACTGACTGCTTCAAATTCTTCTAAACGAAATACAGTAACCATTTTGGATTATCATCAGCAAGGGACCAGGCCTGCCCAGGTGGCAGAAGATTTCTGTCCATAATAATCTTTAGAAACCTCCATTATCTGGGGTCCAGGTTAGGAAGGACCTTTGTGTCTGCAACGGTCCTGTTCACACTGTCAGCCACACAGCAATCAGTCACCGGCCCCGGCCACTCGCAGGAGTGTCCTGGTTTGGGTGACCCGTTGTACAGTCACTCTGGGTTTGGTGACCATGAGAGCTTGTAGAGAAAAAAGGAGCTGCCTGGCACACAAAGACATTTGGAGAAACATTTCAAAAAATAAAATTTCTGTATGCTTTCTCATTATAAAAGTAATATCCATTTCATGAAGAAAAGAAGCTCAACCAAAATAGGAACATAGCACAAAAAGGGGCAGGGATGAGGAGGAGCAGCCTCCTGACGGGGGCCCCCTGGACTCTCACAGCTGGCTCTGGCCTGCCCCTGGCCCATCCCACCCCCACCCTCTGTGCACCCTCCTCTTCTGGCCACCTGGGTCAGTTTTTTTACCTTCCCCCAGCTTCCCACCACAGACCCTTTCCTTGGGTAACACCCTCTGCCAGGGAGCCTCTGCCCTCTCTCTGTCTAGCCTCAGGCCTCTCGGGCCAGCTACCCAACACCATGAGTGTAAGGGGCTCCCAGATGCTAGGGGGGTCTTAGCTCTCAAACATGGCTCAGGGAGGGGGTGAGGGGCTCTCTACTGGGGATGGTGCTGCTGGGGGCAGGGAGACAGCAACCCACAGCCTTCCCCAAGGTGACCAGTACATTATGCTCAGAGATGGTGCAGCCAGAGGGTCGCACTTGATAAATACTGGCTGGTGTTATTATCAGCCCTCTGCTCTCAGCAGGTGAGCTACCCACTACCCGCTCTCTCTTTCCTTCCTGCCACCCTGTCCCGATTCTGTCCCAAAGGCAATGAGCTCAGCTGAAATGCCTACCTTCCTGGACTCCATTGCACTAGAGGTAGCCATGTGATCCCGCTCTGACCAATAAGACATGAGCAAAAGTCACTGGGCAGGGATTCTGGGATAGCTTTTTAAAGGACCTAGGCCCTCTCCTAGGAAGACTCCTCACTTCTCCACCCCGTTTGTCCTGCCTGGAATCCAGATGTGATGGCTAGAGGTATAGCAGCTGTCTTGTGAACATAAGGATCGAAGCCACATGGTGATACCAGCAGAGCAGGAAGGCAGAAGAAGCCTGAAACGGAAGCCACTATGCCAGCACCTGTTAGCTTCTAGTGTGAAACAAGCATACCCCTAACCAGTTAAACCAGCAGTGGCTAATTGCAACCCAGAGCAAGGGGCTGGACTGAAATCCAGAGGCAGCTGGAGCTTTGAAGGGTGTAGATGTAAGGGAGAGGGTCAATGGTGGGGACTCTTGCCACATCCCAGGCACAACACTAAGTTACTTCCGCAGGTGTTCACAACTCCCCATCAAGGCACTGGAAGAGTGAGTATATTTTACCCTTTTAAGCAAAAGGATGCTGGGGCTTGGGGAGGGGAGTTCTTCCACCCAGTGCCACAGAAGTTGTGAAAGTACTATATATAGCTAAGATCAGAATGCCAGTCATCTTGATCCAGAACTTTCTTGTCATCACAACAAACCCTCCTATACACCATGACATGAGATACTTTAACAACCAGACAAGGCAAAAATTAGACTTACTACCCCAACCCTCCCTCCCTGTTGTTAACACAGGCATGCATATTTTTAGTCTTTTATTAAAAAAAACTTATTTGTTCAATGCCCTATTAAAATTTTATAAAGACTCTTCACCAACTCCAGAACAAATCCCTTTACTTGGCAGAGCCCAGAGATAGAGCAAGAGAAAGAGACAGAGTTGGGAGACATTGGTTGAGCTCCTGGATCAAGCCATCCCTGAAGCTACAACTCTATCCCCAGTCACACGGTCCTCTTTTTTTCTTATGTTACTTTGAATTGGGCTTCTGCACCCTAAACACCCATTTTATAGATAAGGATACTGGAGTCCAAGGAGGTCTGTCTTAGCCTACGTCAGTCAGTCTCTTGGGGGCTAACAGGGACAAGAACTCTGCACTCCTAACTCCCACTCCAGTGTCCTCACCAAAATTCCAGGCTGCCTATGGCTGCCGGCTCTCAGCCCACTGGCCAGCCTGCCTTAGTACCATGGCAGTCTAGGCAACAAGTCCATATTAAAAGGCCCGTTCTTTTTGCTTTAAGAGAAAGCCCGAGTTTCTTCCATTAAGCAGCAAATTGAAAGGGAACCCACTGTTCTTGGCAGACCTACACCTGCTTTCAAACAGCCCCAACTACAGATGCAAAAGAGCTGCCTTCCCAGCTATTCCCCAGCCTTGCCTCTTTGTATCCAGACACCTTGCACTCCTCAAGTACATGAAAGACCCCAGGACTGGCTCAGCCTATCCTTTTGTTTATTTCATACACAAATATCCGGAACATCTGCCTCTCAGCCAGGGAGACCTGCAGAGTATCAGGGGACGTTTAGAAGGTAATTATTCCACAGGATCCAAAGATATGTCTCGAGGACATAAATCTTGGGAAATCTCTATGGAAACACACAAAAATGCATGTTGTTTTTATTAATACTCACAATGAAATGTCTCTGGAATAAGCTGGCTCACTTGCAACCACACCAGAAGAGCCAGCATGTTTCCCGTTAACAAGGATCTGTCGGGTTTTTGTTGTTTTTTTTTTTTTAATTATATATGGAACAGTACAGAAAAGAAACCTTCAAAGACAAAGAGACCCAGGTGTTAGGATAATTGCTGGGCTGAAGCAGACCTTCACTCCCTTTTCCTACATGAGACTCATTCCTGCCCCAGCCTGCTGAGGGCACAATTGTGCACATCATGGACCCTACTGAGGGGACATGTAGACATGCCAGTGGATAAATCCAGCTCCTACTAGAGATGAGAAATATTTGGTCCTGTTACTTTTTTTATTGTAATCTCCACTGCACATGTCTATAATGCAGCAAGGGAGGGCATTCTAGGTTCAAATCAGGCCCCACCCCATACTTCCTATGAGGCCTTGAGCATGTTACTTCCCTTCTCCACCTTTATTTCCTCATCACACGAAAAGGCTGCGTGACAGAGACACAAGCCAGTCCCAAGGTGTTCCAGCCACTCCAGCCCATACCCAAATGTAAGTGAAGAAGCCACCTTGGACATGCAGCAGAACTGAACCCTCAGAGCACTCCAGCCTCATCCCCCATCTGATCCCAAGCAAGCGTGAACCATGCAGGAGGATTCGGTCAATCAGCCACTGTTTGCACCCAGAGATTTGGGGCTGTTTGTTACTGCAGCACTGTCTGAAAGGACCACCTTGCTAATAAACGATCTAACAGAAAAAAACAAACTAACAGAAAGAAAGAGGACAACTTCCCATGTGTGTGATTAACCACCTGTGGATTAAATGGTTTTATTTGAGAGTTGTTTTCACAGCACTAGAAAAGAACTTGAGCGAATAGAAGAAGATTAGACCCACAGTTCCCACCAGTCAACCTTCCAAGGAGATGAATGAGCCAGCCTCACAGAGAAGAGAAAAAAAGAGAGAAAAAAAAAAAAAACAGATAAACCACTTCACAGCCATCTCCTGTTATCAGCCCGCAGCAATCACTTTTTTTCTTTTTCTTTATCCCCATAAAAACTCCAAACCCCTTACCCTTTTGGCCAGCACTATCTCCTTTCTTTCTCTTGTGCCATGTCCTCCTCTCCCTTAAAGAAGGAAAATAAACTTTTTCTACAAACCTATCCTAATCTTTGTGTCGAGAATTCTTCCTCATCTCGTGCTATGAGGTCCCACCCTGACACTATCTATAGTAGATATCCTGACTGATGCAAGCCACATAACCCCAACTGCCAAAATGACTTATAATCAAGGGGTCCACAATGTTTCAGGAGATGGTGAAAACCCAGAAGGCCTACCAAGTCACCACCCCTGCAGTCCCAGACCCAAGCTCTCAGGAGTCCCACCCCCGCGAGTTATCCTCACACACTGGACTTTCTCAGGAAGACCACAAACAAACAGAGGTCTCCATCTCCTCCCATTAGGGGATGAGTTATTTTTGCAAGTTTAATTCAAGTACAGGACTTCAAATATTATAAGTACTAAAAAAAAAAAAAAATGGGGGGAGGGGTGTACCTGGAACGAGTAATAAAATTAAAGAACAAAAACAAAAATCAACTGTCTTTTCAGAGATGAGAAAACTAAGAGCAAAACAAGCCCGTAACCCAGACCAAGATCATACAGCTAGTGATAGCGAAGATCGCTACCATTTACAGAATGCTTTCCACAGGCCAGGTGCTTCATGGATGCTGTCCCCAATTCTTACAGGAAACCTTCAAGGATAGGAATTAGAGGCCCAGAGAGATTAAGTAACTTTCCCAAAGTCACACAGTTAGGGCTGTGCTGCCATTACAACATCTGAATCCACACCAGAGCCCCACATTACGGGGTATATCGCCAGAGAAGGTGTTGCCTGCACCCTTAACTAATATGTAGAATAATACCCAGATAACCAAACATCCTCCACGTTCAACTTCTCCACTGGGCCCTGCTGAGATCCATGCAATCGTGGACTCACCCCATTTTACAGAGAGCAGCCTGGAATCGAGGGGCTTACTTGCCATATGGCCAGCAGCTAAGCTGGGATCTGAGCTCAGACTTGGCCAATGCATTTACAGAGCTCATGGCCTCCTGGGGCTGTGTGGGTAATGCGGTCAAGTCTCAGGAGAGCACAACACCCTGGTCTCCTGACACTCCTTCCCAGGGCTCCCCCACCTACAGGGGGCCTCTTCATATCCCACATGGAGTGAGGAGTTTGGCTTCTTAAGTAACTTGAGTGGGAAGCCCATTGATGAGAATATGGCATTGTACCCTCTTAGGATTTGGGTAAAAGATACCAGCGATAGCTTGAGCCCTTTGGGGTACAAAGCACTCCTCCCGACCACCTCATATACACCTGCAATGGTCCTCCATGGTGGGTTCCCAGTTATCATCACTATCCTCCCTTTAAAGAAGAGGAGCTCAAGACCCTCACCAGGGCCCACCTGGGTCCCTCTGGGCCACACCCTGGCTCCGCAGCTCCCGCTCTCCCCGAGCCTTGGCTTTGACATCCATACAAAGAGCAGGTTGCTCAGCCAATCCCTCCGGCTCACCTAACACTGTGTTTATATCCCAAATCCTCCAAGAAAATACATGGGAAAGCTCTCTGTGGAGACTAACAAATTTGCTTCTTTGTTTTGTTTTATGACACTGTTTATGGTTGGCCAAACAACCAAAACAGTGCAAGTGTTGAAGAAATGTTTTTCATTATATTTTAAAGGAATGTTTGGGTACAAATATGGCATTGTTTATTCATTCCAATAATTTTCGCTAAGTATTCCACTGAAAACCAGATAATGGATTTGATTACTCAGAAACAATAAAGCTTCCAATAAACACACAAAAAGGAAAAAAAAAACATTAAAGACAGAAATGTTCATTTACAGTATGTAATTCTTACTCAGCCACGTCAGTCTGCACTGAGAGAAAAATCACGGTGGGTACAGAAGTCTTCCTGTCTGTGTGTTCAGGCCACACTGCCCCCTCCTCCTGCCTCCCATACCTGGGGTCCCAGTAGTGACCAGTGGGCTTAGGAAGCAACTGGGAACATACAAAGGCCTAACGGGACCAGGGCAGGCTCCTGCTCCCCTCACCAAACACCTTTGCTAGCTTTCCAAGCAAGGTTCTCACTTTGGCTTGGTCTGCTGACACTTCCCTGGCACCTGCTTTGTGCCCCCAGCTTCAGGGAGGCAAAGGAGAAAGGGTCAGGAGGGAGGGGGACCCACTTCCCATGGGGGCACCCAGGAAGGCTCCCTGGAGAGGGAGACAAGAGGGCAGAGCCTGAAGGATGAGAGGACCGAGCAGGTGGACAGGGCAAGGCAGGAGACATAGCCATCACCTTCATCAGAGTGCATGTCCAACATCCAAACTTCATCAGAGTGCACGTCCAACATCCAAACTTCATCAGAGTGCACGTCCAACATCCAAACTTCACGTTGACTCCCCATAATGAGCACTTCTCATCCAGGCAGCAAACACACTCCACGTGGACCCCAGAGTGTGGAGATGCCAACCCTCTCTCCCTCCCACGGCCAGTCCAGCCCCCTGCTGCCTGACTTCCCATCATTGCCTCTTGGGATCAGAGCACCAAAGGCCTTCATGGGCATGAAACACCAACCCTAGGCAAGAGCACTTTGGCTTTGAGCTTCTGCTGAAGTCTGTGGGTTCTTTTGAGCCAGATCTGCGGGGTTGTTTCTTAACAACACTCTGGAGGGAGCCAAGTGTGCTTGGCCAATGAGCAAAAGAGGACGGGGGCCCTGCATGGAGGTGGCTAGGTACCCAGAATCCTGGGGGCAGGTGCTAGGGCACAGAGGGCCCGGCCACAGAACCATCTGACACTTTATACTGGTATTTTTGGTATGGCCATGGCTGCTAGCCAGGACCCACCTAGAACTGAAACTACATAGTAAGGAATTACTGCCAGGCTGCACAGGGAAATTCCCCTGAAATGGAGTCTTTAGGAATTCCTGGATACCCAGGGATTTGGCACAATCCCCTCCCGACTGACAGAACCAAGCAGCAAGAGGAACAAATGCACCCAGGAGACTATTAGGCAGCCTGAAACACAAAGCCAGCTACTGTCATCCATGCCCAGCACGACATTCTGTCCCCTGAAACAGGGCATTCCTGTGAACTGCTCAGAAAGCTGAGGTATGAGTCAGAATCACAGGGCTCAACTAACCCTCAACCCCAGCATCCCTGCTAGGATTAGAAAGGGCTCATTTTACTCATCTATAAAATGGATACAATCACCCGCCAGCCTGCTCCACTTGGTAGCGTCCAGTGGGGGCCCCTGCCCCAGTCCTGGGCACTGTGCCGGCCCTTTTGGCCTCTCCGGAAGCAGTATCTAAGTTTTGTGACACATCAGATGAAGGAATGTAGTACTTGCCAGCATGGATACTGGGTGTCAGGACCCACACACAGTGCCCTGTCACCCTCCCCATCCCAATGATGATAGGGCTATCACCCTCATCTTCAGGTCTTAGAAGTCTTTAACCATGTGCTTCTCACACATCATTTTTGGCAGCTAAATTGGGGAGCCTTTTACATCCGCGGTAGCAATAGCCATGGCAATAACAGTTTGCTGGTTCGTTTGTTGAAAAACGGGTGACACACAGTCTGGTGGCACACACTGACAGTCCGTTGCATGCATCATCTCATTAAAAAGCACCTGAAGCCCAGCTGTGGGGCCCAATATGAGTTTCCAGACAGCTCTGAAAGTCAGCTTCCTAATTTGTAAAACGGGGGTGGTCCTACCCTCCTTCAGGAGCTTATGTCCAGCCAGCAAAGGGCCCGCGTTTCAGTTCCACACTCCCTGACAGCCGGCCCCACTTCAGGCTCTGTTCTGGCCCCGGCAGTGCAGGGAAATAACCACACCAACCACAGCAGCAACAGCAGCCACAGTAACGTCTGTGCCAGGCCTCTCTAAACACCTGTGCACATCTGCAATCCTCACCTCGGCCCTGCACGGGAGGGACTAACATTGCCAGATGGAGAAAATGAGTCTCTGGAGCTTAAACTGAGGCCGTGCATCTGGGGAGAACCAGAGCTGAGCCCAGGTCTTCAGGGGTCTGAAGCCTGAGTTATTTCAGAGGGAAACAGCACCAGGCAGTGCTAATTGATTCATTTATGACAAAAGCCCCACATTGGTCCTGCAATGGTGTCAGAGGAGCGCCAGAACCTCAACACACAGCAGTGACAAAAATGCTGAAGTCGGGCGGCGCCTGTGGCTTAGTCGGTAAGGCGCCGGCCCCATATACTGAGGGTGGCGGGTTCAAACCCGGCCCCGGCCAAACTGCAACCAAAAAATAGCCGGGCGTTGTGGCCGGCGCCTGTGCTCCCAGCTGCTCAGGAGGCTGAGGCAGGAGAATCGCTTAGGCCCAGGAGTTGGAGGTTGCTGTGAGCTGTGTGAGGCCACGGCACTCTACCGAGGGCCATAAAGTGAGACTCTGTCTCTACAAAAAAAAAAAAAAAAATGCTGAAGTCACATTTATAAGCCCTGAGTCCGGCAAGGACAAGCACTTTCCACACCACCCCGGGTTTCCACTGTGATGTTGCCCATTTTCTAGCCAAAAAGACCTTGTGTATGGAGGCTACCAGCTGGTAACCACTTTACCGGTGATGGCAGGTGGTTTGAATCAGAAGGGGCTTGCTTTTAGACCCCCATAGAATTCCAGAGGGAAGGGGAGAGGTGGCCGGGTCCTCCCCTACTCTCCCGGCCGCACCCATATCTGCTGCCCCAAGAGCCTTGCCCAGGCGGGCTACCACCTGGGGTTCCCATGGCTTCCTCCTCCCTTCCCCGCTGCCTCCCACCCAGCCCCGGCAGGGTGAAGGGCACGGCTGGGCGGCCTCCAGGGCCCTGCTGACTTGCATGTTAAAGCACACGGCCCCTCACCAACGTTCCAAAGCCCTCTGTTCTCTCTCTGGCCAGAACAAAAACTGGTGAGGGAGCCTGCTTTGGCTGCAATGGCCTTTTCCTAATTGCCTAAAAAGGATTTTCCCTAATTGTTTCGGGGGTCTATAGGGGTTTGGGCAGTGGGCAGTGATGAGCAGGTACAGCACAGAGTGCAGTCTGCCGGAGCCCACGATTTTCCCAGGGTGGTTCAACAGAGCCCTTGGCCCTTGGAACCCGGGGTACAGTGCCAAGGCCCAACCCACACCACGCCTGCTTCACACTTTTCATCACTCCTGAGAACGCAGGGCCCTGAAAAGGCCTTGGCAGGCCTGCCTGGCACCCCACTTAATATGCAACAGTGGGCTCGAGGGGCAGGCAGGGAGCAGCGGCGGCGTCACTCTGAGGACGGAGTGCCATCCACTCCTGGAGGAAACATGTCCCCTAACACTGGGCAGGCTGTCGTCAGCAGGGAAATACAGGGATGCTGCAAGGGGCTGTACATGAACCTTCGGGATGATTCTGGGGATGAATAACTACACCGGGTGGGTGAATGAATTGGAGAAACACTCCCCTCCCCCCACCCCCACAAACTCCTTCCGGCCAGAGGAGCTTTGCAGTGCTGCTGGGGCTCAGCCAACCAGGGCATGGTCCGCTCTAAGGATGGAGAGCTGGTAGGTTCTGAAGGCCAGGAGGAGAGGACCCCCTGTTCCTGGGAGAGCCACCCCTCTCTGTGTGCTTCACAAGGCAGAACGGGGGGTCTGCTCCCTGTTCATGAGGAAGAGGCCAACCCAAGTCAAGGATAAACAGAGGTGCCTGGAGCCCAGGTGACTCAGCTGCACAGCAAAATGACGACTCAACAGCAAAAACAGGGTGCTTTCCTGCTGGCCCACCCAGTGCACCCCAGCTCCCACCATCGATTGGCTAGGCTTCTTCTATGCTAGAAAAAGGTGCGTTTGAAGGCAGAACGTGGCTTAAGACCTGGGCTCTGCTCCTGGGTGATCTGCTGACACGCAGGCTGCTGGCCCTCCTCAGGGACGCCTACTGCTCACCCAGTGTCTGGGAACTTGGGTCTGGGAGGATTCCCACCACCCCAACTGGTCAGAGAGGCTCCCCATGCCTCCACTATCTGTGCAAACAATATGGCTCGCACTGAGCACCTGCCTGCTTTCTGGGGACCTGGAGTTTGGATACGTCAGACAGAGGGTGCCCATGTGACCAGCCTCCAGTACACACCCTAGACACTGAGTCCCCGCTGGGCTTCCCTGCTGGTAGACAACATGTCACAGGTGCCATTGTCATTAGATGCTGCAGGAATTAAGCATGTGCCACGTCGCTCCACTCAGAGAGGATTCTGGAAGCTCACATCTGGTTTTCTCCTCACTTCACTCCATGAATGTTTCCCTTTGCTGGTTGTGCTTTGCACAACCATGTAGTAAGTTACAGCCATGAGCACAACTGTATGCCAGCCCCTGTGGGATCTCCTGGCAAATCAAACATAGGGTGCCCTTAGACACAGCAAACAAATCACACCTGTTCTCTCCCTTGGCCTCAACCCTAGCCTCACCTTTGCCCCAAATCCAAGACCTTCATCCAAAACCCAGCCCCTGCCAATTTCTACAGCTCAGAAAGGTGTTCTAAAGCACACAAAACAGAGGGCAATCCCCACAGCTGGTACCAGGGCCGTGAACATAAAATGCCTGAGGAGCAACCCCTGGGGTAAGAGCTCAGGTGGGGGAACTGCAGTCAATGATGCGATGCTCTCAGGGAGGACAGGGCTGACCATCTCCTGGACACTCACTTGCCACTGCCAGCACACAGCAGCTCCCTGGGCACCCCAACTAGCCAGCATCTCCCAGGTGACTGTAGGGGCAGCTTGGGAGTGATGAGGTATGATCCCTGCCCACTGAGGTGATGGACTGGGGTGCTCACAGATGTGTTTACAGCTAACTAGCACAGGCTGACCAAGTCCTGCAGGAAATCATGGCAGCGGAGTCTGAAATGGGGAGGGGAAAGGCATTTTGCAAGGGCTAGGAAAATCTTCCTCCAGGAGCTCAACCGGGTCTAAAGCACAAGGAGACTTCGGGCAGCAGGATGAAGGGAGAAATTCATCCCAGAAAGAGAAGAGAAGACATAAAAGCCCAATAGACTGGCCAGGGCAGAAAAGACGAGGAAGACACAGGGTCGGGAAGCACAATGCACATTGGGCTAAAGAGTCAGGGCTTGACTCAGACAACAGGGGACTGGAAGGCTCCAGAGGTTCCACTTTCATAAGGAGCAACCACAGAGGTAGGGCAGAAAGCCTGGCTGAACCAAGGTGACCTAACAACGGAGTGCCACGTACTCTCCGCAGAAGAGTATACACTCAACACTGCCCACTACACAGCCCATGGAGCGGCTGTATCAAGCTATGTGACACAGCACTAACACACACAGAAGAGTGCACTCACACACCCACCTGCTCCCAGAACACGGCACAAACACGCAGAGAGGCGTGCACTCACACACACACCTGCTCCCGGAGACACGGCACAAACACACAGAAAGGCGTGCAATCACACACCCACCTGCTCCCAGAGACACGGCACAAACGCGCAGAGAGGCGTGCACTCACGCACCCACCTGCTCCCAGAGACACGGTACAAACACGCAGAGAGGCGTGCACTCACCCACCCACCTGCTCCCAGAGACACGGTACAAACACGCAGAGAGGCGTGCAATCACACACTCACCTGCTCCCAGAGACACGGCACAAACACGCAGAGAGGCGTGCAATCACACACTCACCTGCTCCCAGAGACACGGCACAAACACGCAGAGAGGAGTGCACTCACACACCCACCTGCTCCCGGAGACACGGCACAAACACGCAGAGAGGCGTGCACTCACACACCCACCTACTCCCGGAGACACGGTACAAACACGCAGAGAGGCGTGCACTCACACACACACCTGCTCCCGGAGACACGGTACAAACACGCAGAGAGGCGTGCACTCACACACACACCTGCTCCCAGAGACACGGTACAAACACGCAGAGAGGCGTGCACTCACACACCTGCTCCCGGAGACACGGCACAAACGCGCAGAGAGGCGTGCACTCACACACCCACCTGCTCCCGGAGACACGGCACAACCGCGCACAGAGGCGTGCACTCACACACCCACCTGCTCCCGGAGACACGGCACAAACGCGCAGAGAGGCGTGCACTCACACACACACCTGCTCCCGGAGACACGGCACAAACGCGCAGAGAGGCGTGCACTCACACACACACCTGCTCCCGGAGACACGGCACAAACGCGCAGAGAGGCGTGCACTCACACACCCACCTGCTCCCGGAGACACGGCACAAACACGCAGAGAGGCGTGCACTCACACACCCACCTGCTCCCGGAGACACGGCACAAACGCGCAGAGAGGCGTGCACTCACACACACACCTGCTCCCGGAGACACGGCACAAACGCGCAGAGAGGCGTGCACTCACACACACACCTGCTCCCAGAGACACGGCACAAACGCGCACAGAGGCGTGCACTCACACACCCACCTGCTCTTTCAGTCCCTGCTTAGCACTTCTGGCAAAGGAACATGGAATATTCCCAGTCACTCACCCAGAATGTCAAATGGAAACTAAGACAAAACCCACAGTGAGCGGGGAACTGCAGGATGGTGTTGAGTGCGGAAGACAGTGAGTTCTCAGTGCGTCTCCACATACATTTTTGTTTCTCACAACAGGCTGCCTTCTCTGCCTAGTCACTACTATGCTCGTCCCAGGGCCCGGCAGAGAAGAGTGCCCGGGAAACACATGTTGACTGAAAATCCAAGCGAACAGGGACACAGTCAGCCCTGCAGTCCCCTTTCCAGGTGAGGACAATTCATATAAAAGTGGCCTGTCTGGGACCCCTTAGAGCAGGGCCCAGCGTCCACTCCCTTATCCATGGTACTGACCAGGGCCCAACAGGGACACAAGGAGCAGCCTCAAGGGTGAAGCCAGGACCTTGCAAAACCAGGTGCTGTGGGCCCACCAGCCATGTCCAGGAGGTGGCATGAAACAGGGGCCTCTGGAAAGAGCTCTGAGGCCAACAGGGCTGGTACAGGACAGGAAGAGGGGGACTTTTAGGGTGAGCTAAGAAGTTTCCCAGTAGTGACATGTGTGGGGACCCACAGTCCTGAGTGTGCCAGCTCATGGGGCCTCGCGGCCTTCTTCCATCCTGGGAAGTCAGCACAGCCAGGACTGTCAGGACCCATCACCCAGAGGAAACATGGAGACCCAGACAGTTACAGAACAAGCTGAAATCCCGAATCACTAAGAGTAGGCCTACAGATTTAGCAAATAAAATCACAGGACACACAGTTAAATTTGGATTTCAGATAAAAAACATAACAACTTTATAGGATAAGTATACCCTGCTGTAATGTATGCCTTTGAACCTTTTTTTTATTATTATGCTTTGTTTTATTGCACTTCACATATATTGCAGGGTTTTGTTTTTTTTTTCATCTATAATAGATTTTAATTAAAACAGAATGGATTTATAAAATAATATCTTTCTACATTGCAATGTGATCTTGATTTAGGTGACATTTTACAGCATGAGAGGGCATCCTGCTTCATCAGTCTTCACATTATATAGATTCCAGGGATATTGCAGGGTTTTTTTTTAGATTTTTTTTTTTTTATTAAATCATAGCTGTGTGCATTGATATAATCATGGGGCGGCATTCACTAGCTTCACAGACCATTTACCAAATTTCACATATACCCTTGTAAGATGCACCGCTGGTGTATGCCTTTGAACTTTGAATTAACAAACAGCCATTTTTAGTATATCCATGAAATATCTGAATCTGTATTTCAACTAAACAACAAATAATTTTTAGTATTTGTCCCCTGCAGTATTTGAATTTTAAGTTCAAATAAACAATAAATAATTTTTTAGCATAAGTAAACCCATATAATGTTTGGGACATACTCATACTAAAAAATTTTTGGCTATTTATCTGAAACTCAAATGTAACTGAGCACCCTGTGTTTTATCAGGCAACAAAAAAGGAGGGTCAACCTAGATGTCCCATGGAGGTGCGCTGGGGACCACACAGGGCACAGAGCCAGTCCCTACCCCACCCACCCACCCCCACCCCCACTGTGGTCACTCTCGCTGCCCCTTCAGGAACAGCTTTAGAAGTTTCGGCTTTGGATCCTCGCAGGACCCAAGGCTGGGAAGTGAAGGCCACTTCCAAAGACAGCCCCTCTCAACAACAAAGTAGCCGGGCTAGGAAACAAGAGCAGGTTGGAGCTCACAGGGCAGCCAGACCTCAGGCCAGCCAGGACCAGGCCTTCCCGCCGCTGCTCAGTGCCCGCCATGACAAGGAGAGGAAGTTATTCGGCAGAATCAGAAGATAATCACTTCTAATTACCATCCCTCCAGCCTCAGAGCTCCCCACAAATTAGAGTGTATCTTTCATTCCAACTGACACCCTGGATGGCTCCACGTTATGTATCAAACAAATTACGATTCCCCAGGAAGGTCTCATCGAGGTAATTTGCTGGTAAAACATTTTTTACGAAAGTAAAACCTGATTAGAAGGAAGCTTAGTGGCCTTCTCTTCTCTGCCCTATTTCCAGAGCAGGTGGGGCACCCAGACTGGACTGGGGCCATGCCCTGAGGCCACCTCCTCTGGGGCAGTGGGGTTGGAACCCACATCCACAGCAAGGAAGCCAGATTCCTTTCTGCAGAAAGCAGAGCTTCTTGTCCAGGTGAGGACAATGAGTCCCAAAGGCAAGAGAAGCTACCGGGATGCTCAGGGCCTGGCTTCCAAAACAGACAACCCCAACCCCCACCCTCCATCCCCCATCCCCCCATTGGGGAACAGCATCCTTACTCCCCAGAGCACTTTCAGCCAGACAGATTGAGGCAGCACAGGAGCCTTCACTCTCTTTAACAAATTCTTGGGCTTTTATCTTCAAAGGCGAAGAAATCAAAGAGTTGTTTCTTTTCTCTTTCATTCCCTCCCTTAACATCCAAAAGGGCAAAAGTGATCTTTTCAGAACTTTCAGCCAGAACCTCTGCTTTCTACTCCACAGGAAGGGACTGGCCCACAAGGAGCTGGTCCCAGGTGCCAAGTGTGAGTCTGGCCCCAGCCCCTATCTAGAGGGTGGTTTTTATGGACAAACTAGTCCTCTCCAGTCCCTTCCCCAGGCCCAAGACTCAGGGTCAGCATCCAGGGGAAAGCATGAGCGTCAGGAAAATTCAAGAAAACTGAAGCCCTCCAGGAAAATAATCGAGAAGGGGGGGAGAGAAAGCGCAGCTGAGTAACCATTTATTAGGAGTCCTGAGGGCTCCAAGCAGCTCCTTACACCAGCAGGGCCCTGTTCTTGGCAGAGGGTTTCTCTCACCCAGAGGAGGTTAGGGCACCTCCCAGCCACACCCTGCCCTGGAGCCCTGGTTGCTGGGGGGGCCCTGCCTTTCTACAGAAGCCCAGAAGCTGCCAATACACCCATGTGCAAGCCCCCGAGAGTGAGCATGAGCAGAGGTGCCTTAAACCTGGGCACACCGGGCGCAAAGAGCAGAGGGGCAGAGGGCCAAGCAGGGAAAGGAAGGAAAAGAGGACAGGAACATCGAAAGGGCCTCTCTGGCAAGCAAGGGGAAGAGCCACAGAGGTGGAGGAACCTGCTCCTTGCTAAACACAGCGAGGACATGGACCCTGCTCCTTGCTAAACACAGTGAGGACATGGTCTATGCCTACAGCTCCAAACAACAGGAGCAGGCGTGGCACATGCCAGGGATGAGGTAGGGTGAGGAGGGTGCAGTGAGCGTGCAGGGTGGTGGCAGCAGCCGCAGCAGCAACAGCAGCACAGGGAGGTTGAGAGGAGTGTGGCCACATGGGCAAGACTGACCTCAGAGGGCTCCCCCCAGGAGCACTTGCAGCCGTATCTGGGATGGGGGTCAGGGGGTGGGACAATGGGGGGGGTGGGACAATGGGGGGAGGGAAGTGGTGTCAGCCACAGACTCCAGAGAGTGGGCAGAGACAAGAAACAGGCCCATTGAGCTAGTGACGGGGGCAGCTGGATTCAAATCTAGACACGGGATGCAAATCTAGACACAGGCCACGACAGCAGCTCTCCTAATCACGCCACTCATTAACACAAACACGATCACGTGAGACTGGTCCAGGCCCAGCTTCCACCCTGCCTGTTGACCCCACATGTGTGCAAACACACGTGCAGGTATATTGCACACACACGTGGACACACACAGCCCCTCCCGTGCCTGAGAGCAACCAAGCCGCTTTTGGATGACAGCGCCACCCAGTGGTCAATGGGACAACTGTCTGACTTGAGGCCTCTTCCTAAGCAAGGGTCTAAGAGCCCTGCCTACCAGCAACATGGGCAATATACCCAGATGACTCAAAAAAGGATAGACTTGGTCTGAATTTGACAATATACACAGCAAAGGATATCACCAGCACCTCAAGCCTCATGCAGTATGCAGAGTCACCCTCTAGATGCCACACAAAACCCCCCCACCTCCACAGTCTCTTCTAATTAAATCTAATTAAATCTGTGTTTCCTCAAGCACTGGCATCCAAAATTAATAAAATCATTGTTTATTCTTTTGAGTACTTCTGGTTCATCGAACAGTCATATTATACTAATTTCATTTTGCCTCTGCAGACGTAGCCTCTTCATCCCAATCAGAAATGGAAGAGAATTCTGTCTTTCTTCTGCCGGTGCGCCAGAAAGAATGTTGTTTCTGAAAGAAAATGCATTTCACAGACACGTCAATACCCTTGGCCCACAATCCATCAGTATTTTTAAAACTCCTGAACATGCTGGCACCATGCTCTTTCACTTGCTAGTTCTATGATTTAGAATCAAAGGGGAAAAAGCCCACACATTTCAGATGAATTGTGTTAAAAATCTTAGAGAAATCAAACTCCACAAAACATCCACAATGGAGCACGTAAAGGAAAAAGAGAAAACAAAATTTCCCTCCGTGGGCCCATCATTCTGCTGGTTCCAAAGAGCTTTTTGACTCAGGAGCAGATATAAACACTCCTAATAGTCTGTCCAAGTCAGGTATTATTATTCCCACTTTACAGACAGATAGTAGAGGCCCAGAGGGACTGATAATGTCAGACTGGATACTCCCAGACATAAAATCTATGTCTGCTTTCCTCACTAAGACATTCCTGGCACCAAGCACAATACCTGGTCCATAGTAGGTGCTCAATAAAATTTGCTAAATAAATACACACACACAAAATAAAAGTACTAAATTCCAGATTGATACCCCAATCCTGGAATCCAGGGTTCATTCTAGTTGTTCCTTGGGTACAACTATATCAGGATGGATGTGAGCAGGGTACTCTTAGGAGGAACTGCTGTGGGTCACTGTGGACATCTGAGGCCAGCAGCCAAAGGGGTCTCTTTAAAATGAGAACAAAGGACACAGACCAGGAAGCCACTAGATGAATAAAGCCTCTCTTCAAATTACAAGATAAAGATTGTTTTAAACAGAAATCCCTGGGATGAGGAGCTTGCACTGGGTATTTTGAAAAGGCCATCTATTTTTATTGCAATCAATTTTGTTAAAGTTAGATTTACTAAAGAAGAAGATGAAAATTGCCCACGTCACCTGCCACTTGTCAGAAACCTCACATTTCTATTTCCATTCTCGGCTGGACTTGCTTCCCCAAATCCCTCCTGCACCTCTGTTAGGGGCTAAAAATAGATGCCCAAGATTGTGCACACCAGCCACAGAAGCCAGCGTCTCCTGATGGCTGGCCAAGGACCCAGGCCTGCCACTCCTCCCAGATGAACACACTATACACACACGCATACATATGCATGTAAGTGTGAGCGCGTGTACGCCCAGAGGAATGCACGCGTCCTCACACAGCCGAGCGTTCACAGGTATGAGCTCACTCGGTGTTGGGCACATCCTCCCTGTTGGAATGCCAGTGGGGGGCTGGGGTCTTTAGCTGTTTTGATTTCCGCTCCACCCTCAGCACCTAATAAAGATTCATGAATGTACTAAATACACTTTTAGGACTTGGCGATACTTACACCTGGCGCTTCATAGGGGCTCACACCTGTCTGTAATTTGAATCATACTGCTAGCAAGGTCGCCTGCCACAAGACCTTGCCCTGGGACCCAGATGAGGCATCTCAGTTTTGCAGCACCCAGGGCCAGAACTCCCCTGCTCCTCCTCTGCCCACTCAATGCTGATTGGAGTGCGCACTGACAGACCCCAGGCAGCATAGTCAGCCCCTGCTCCCAGTCATGGCCTGACCTCTAATGTCCACTCAGGCAGCCAGACAGAGCCAACTGCACCGGGGACTCTCACGGGGGCTCACCACCACCCTCTCCAAGAAGCTGTCCCTCAGCTGCCCCCAGTGGGAGGCAGACCACCCTGTGCTGCTCCAAGTCTCCAGAGACACTGCCTAAGAAACGGGTGGTCCACAGCCAAGGCCAGGGGGACCAGGGGTGGACTCCGTATGTGACCTCAGGCCAGTGGCTGCACATCTCTGAGCTTTGAGTTGATTATTCTGGGAAAGGAGGGAGAGTCTGCCTGGGAAGGAAGCGCCTGGCAGAGGCTATGCCTAGCTTCCGCTTCCAGCTGGGAAGATAACAGACACAGGCGGGGGCACCCCACGCTGGGAGCCTCTCGTGAGCCTACACAATGCCATGCATTCACCGTCCATGGATGGATGGATACTCCAGCCGGCCTACTATGGACCAAACTCCGGCAAGGAATTGAGGCTTAGGGAGGTGAAGTCGCTGGAGGATGCCAGACAGAGCCTCTTGTCAGGACCCACAGGGGCTACAGGTCCTGCCACAGACCCTAGCACTCGGCTCTGGACCTCAGTGCTATTCAGAGTCTAACTCACTCCTCTTTTGCCTACCCCAGGCTAAGCCCCACTGCCAAACCCTCCCTGAGCCTCCAGGTCCCACCCAGACCCTGGCTCCTCTGAGAGCCTTCCCCAGTCCCCAGTCCCCACAGTCACGGTCCCTGCGCATGTCCCCTGCCCTCAGGGTGCAGAGCTTGAGCACCTGCCCTCACACAGCCCCACTGATGGTGCCTGAGGACAACAGAGGTCATTGAACACGGGCCCAGTCCCTGCTGTATGCCAGAGGAACCAACCAAGCAGACTGACCCGGGACGGCTGAAGGAGCCACCTAGGCTCTCAGTGCCCAGATATGGAACATGAACCCAGTCTCCTCCGAGCTCCAGAGGCCCAAGGGCAGGAGCTTCAGCCCACCCTCCCAGACTGCTCTGCCACATCAGCTCCCCAGAGAGGCCACCATCCTGGGTGAATAGGCTGCAAGGTGATCCTACATGTCTTTGGACCAAAAACCCTCCAACAGCAAACAATATAATTCTAAGTGATACTTTCTTCCTAAAAAAAATTAACCACTAAAGTGGTGATGGCTGTCAACTTGTGGGGGGATGCAGTGCCCCTCTTTCTACAGCCAGCTGGCAGATAGGGTGGAGAAGCCAGTGTCCCTGCAACAGCCAGGCCGGCATTGTCACGCTCAGCCTCAGGCAGCTCCATCCCAGGCGTCTTGAAATCAGGTCAAGCTATCCAAAGAATCAATACATTTAAGGATGATGGAAAAACCTGCCACCTTGACAAGACAAATCCTGGGTCATCTTCTTGGCTATAGATCTAAGTCCTCACCCCAATAGCCCCAGTACCTGTGAGATGGGGCTGCAGGGCTCGGGGGCTCAGGGGGGTGGCCTTCCCCGTGCCCAGGGCTGTAAAGCTGCATGGCCACTGGCTCACAGCCCCTACCCACTGGAGGGGCTCAAGGGATGTGGTCCTCTCCCACCTCTTTTCATCCTGCCCCCCAGGCCCAAAAGCTTCATTATATAGATGAGATAAGGACGCTGAAGTCTAAGAAGGAAGTGGGACAGTGTACAGGGGCATGAGTCCCAGAACTCTGATTACCAACCTCTGGCATATGTACCATGACCCCCATTTTACAGATGAGGAAAACTGAGGCACACGGGACCATGAACTTGCCCAAGCCCCAGCTGAGCACAGCCAGGAACAGGACTCAGACGCAAGGAGGACGGTGCAGAGCCAGGCTCTTGGGCACCAAGGAGTCTTCAGTATCCTCACCAGCACTGTCTGGGGACTTGGAGAAGGGCTCTACCGGGCAGTAGCTGCCACCATCATTCCTGCATCTGCATGCTGGCCCCCTCCTGCCCACCCCCCTGGCAGCAATGCTGGATGGAAATGGTATCTCAGCCTGTGGGCTGCTATGGACAGCACAGGGTGTGCTGAAGCCTTGCAGTTGCCGCGGAGAAGGTGCTCCATGGTGGCCAGAGTACACTGTCATGGTTACCCCTCATTGTGCTCACTGGGCTCCTATCCCCTCCGTGGCCTCTGCAGGTCTAGTCCACAGCAGGTATGGGGTCCTTGGGCCACCTCCCCAGCTCCTGGGCAGGTCTCTCCTCCGCCTTCTCCCAAGCCTCACCTCCATGGGGTGTGGGGGGCCACACCTGGCTCTAGCTCATCACCCTCTCCCAGGGAGGCCACAGTTAAGTGTGGGGCTCAGGAGTAAGACTCCTGCTCCAACTGACCTGAATCACAGAGACCTCGTGGCGCAACCTGGCCCAGAGTAGCATGCGCTTTGGTGATGGCTGTGCCTATTTCTGCTCCCATCACACTGACGCCATGCCTCTGACCATGCAGGACTGTCCCCATGGGACCAACTGCCCCCCAGGGCAGGAGATTCCCAGTGCTTTGCACAGCCCCTGACAGTCTGGTGGCTGACAGTCTGTGGAGTAAGCTGAATTGAACGTGAACTTAACGGGCTCTCTGCCCATGGGGGTGCCCTACAGCACCCCCACCCATGGAAGGGAGCCCGCACTGTCCCTGTCTACAGGGCTCCCATGGTATCCCTGCCCACGGAGGGGGCCCCACAGCATCCTTGCCCACCCGGGGAAGGGGGCCAGGGTGGCTGCCAGTGGGGTGGGGGAGGGGCGGGCATCTGCGCAGCGTGGCGCCGTCCCACTGGAATGGCAGCAGCTGGCGCAGGCGGAGCCCCCCACATTATGCAAAGCCCCAGCACTGAGGGCTCAGATTGAAATGTCGGAGCAGCGTGGAGTCTAAAGGTCACGGACCACGAGGCTTGGCAGGGAAGCAAATTAAGAGCTCGGGCCCAGAACCCTGGGGGGCTGTAGAAATGATGAAAAGAATAAATCCGCTATCCCGGGCTGCCGTGGGGGGTGACATAATGAGGTCGCACGCCCAGCCTCACTCCCTAACCAGCACTCTGTGGTGTCAGTCCCCAGGAGAACAGGCGGCACCCAGAGAGGAGCTCATGGGGACGGGTCCTGCAGGGGCCCCAGCAGAAGCTGCGGGGCGACTGCGTGTCCCTCTCCTCTCATCCTCACACTGCCAGACGCTCATTGATCCCTTCCCTCAACAACCTACCGGAGCCCAGTACCCCCCAGGCTCCCAGGCTGTGCCCGCAGCCCTCAGAGGACCCCAAGGCCTATATACCTCTGCCCTCCGATCCTTCTCCACACCGCACCCAGGCTGTGCAGGACAGTGAACCAACGCCACCCTCTCTAGGGGCATGCCATCCTCCAAGAGCTCCTTCTCTAGCTTTGAAGTGCCACCCGTCACCGTCAGGGCTCATCAAAGTGCAAGACAGGGTGGAGGGTCAGCTTCTCTCATGGTGCCCAGGGGAGCTGATGCTAGAAGCCACAGACCTGTGAGCAGAGGGCCACAGAAATCCATGCACCTCAGTCCACCACCATCCCACCAGCCTCCTCCAGCCTCATCCCCACCCCAGAGAGTCCTGCACACCCACACCCTGCTTGACCGCTCTCTGCCCACTCCTCAAGGTGCCACACTTACCCCCTGTTGTCAACTATGGTGTATCTGCAGGTGGACCTGGCATGGGGCTGGAGCGGGGGGGGGGCAAGAGCGACAAAACCAAATGGGCCACAGAATCCGGGCACTCCCATGCAGACAAGTCTGTAAGCAGAGCAGCAAGGTATAGGTCTCACACTGGAGCCTGGGGCCAGCACGGGGCAGCCTGGCCACATACTTGGGTCATTCC
This sequence comes from Nycticebus coucang, assembly GCF_027406575.1. Taxonomy (NCBI): domain Eukaryota; kingdom Metazoa; phylum Chordata; class Mammalia; order Primates; family Lorisidae; genus Nycticebus; species Nycticebus coucang. The sequence goes on from NC_069796.1 coordinate 86,787,117, forward strand.
ATCCCTGACCAGATCAACAGGGCCAGGCCTCCATCTGGTCTCTAGGGCACTAGCCTGTCTGCCAAGCCCATGCAAGAGACATGGGGGACTCCCCTGGTTTGGGTGATAGCTGTGGGTCTCACTGTTGGAGGACCCAAAGAGGTAGTATCTGCCACCAAGCCCCATAACTCTGGCCATGGTGACGATAGCATGGCTGGACAGAGCCACAGGCCCTGCGCCCCGACCACAGGGCATCACAGTGGCCTCAGCTCCCCAGCAGCTGGACACCATGGCAGCAACCTTCTTGGTTCTGCCCTGACCATGCCCTCACACAATTCTCACTGCTGCTCTGTGCTGGGGGTGGGGTGGGGCGGGGGTGAACAGCCCATCGTCAAAAGAAGAGGATGGAGAATGCAAGGACCTCACCAAGTCACAGAATCAGCAGGTGATGGCGAGAGAACAAAAACCAATGTCCACGGACACCGAAACTCCGAATGTCAGCACTGAGGTGCGTGTTTCCCCACAGCGCCTGGCACACAGCAGGTGACCGTTACGAGACTAACCCCTACACCTCAGAGAGTGGCTGTATTTGGAGACAGGACCTTAGAGAGGACATTAAGGTAAAATGAGGTCGTGTCCTTATAAGAAGAGATTAGGACATAGTCACACCCGGAGAGGTGACCAGATGAAGACTCACAGAAAAGGCACCATCTACCTGCCAGCACTTGACCTTGGACTTCTGGCCTCCAGAACCATGAGGAAAGAAATCTCTGCTGTTTGGGGCCCCCCAGCTTGCGGTCCTTTGTTACAGCCATATGAGCAAACAGATACCATGGCAAATAAATACCAGCTCCCCGCCCACCCTGCCTCCCGGCTGGACAGTACACCCCAGGGAAGAAGATGCTGAACTTCCACCCACGATCCCACACGCACCCACCCTGGAGGGGGCCTACCTTGGTCTGGGAAAACCCCTCCACATGCAGGTTTGGGAAGATGAGGCCAGTAGACCCCAAAGCTACAGGAAGGGGGTGGACTGCTCTGCCTAAGGACACTGCCAGGGCCTGGGGAAAGGAAACAGAATGGGGAGAAAGGCAAGGAAGGAGGAGGCAGCCAGACAGCAGGAGGCTGGGGCTTCCTGGGGCACAGCGGCTGGAGGGATTCCCCACAGAGGAGGAGTAAGGCACTAGGTCTGGGTATGCCTGCACCGAGGGGATGCAACAGGCCCTCGCCACCTCCCACCAAACCTCAGGAAAGCCCGCCTCACCCACGAGACCCTTCTAGAGAAATTGAGGACAAGTGGAGTTTGTCACAGCTAACACAGAGCCAGTGTGACAGCGTAGGGCCCTGAAGAGAAGCAGACACCCTGGGGAGGCCTCGAGACTTTGTGGGGTAACACTGGGCCACAGCCTGCCTTCTAAATCCCAAGAGGCCAGAAGCACGGCTGCGTCTGGGTTCTATCCCAGAAGTGCTCAAGTCGAGGCCTGGCCACCAGAGCCTCCCCACTGAGAGTGTGTGTGTGCACGCCAGCAGGTGGGGCCATACCTGCAAAATTCTCAGGTGTGCACACACCCTCCACCATGGTGGCCACATGCTCAAGACCCAACTCCCTTTCAGCTACAGCCAGTGTATCAGTGAACTTAGCTGCTAGCAAGAGTCCTTCAGTTATGACACCTTCAATCTTGGCAGGAAGGAGACCCAGAAATGAGAAACAAAAACAGAAAAAAACACCACACCCTGCAATTTCCTGGTTGCCTTTGAGGATGTGGTCTGGGAAGCAGGTGTGCCCCCTAAAACAGAGCAGGTCCTGCCTGTGAGCTCGTAACCCGGGAGACACCCTCCCAGCCTGGGTGTGACTGCGTCTGCCCAGTGACAGCTCCACCGTATTCCACCACAGTGCTGCTGGGTCTCAACCTAACCTGTGACTCTAAGCAGATGTGGCCCATGAAAGCTGGGGACAGATGGAGGTCTGAATTAGTGGGTCTCGGGGGAAGGGGCCACACTTTTCTTTGTCTTGCATGGCATCTAACAGGCTGTCAGTGTGCCTGGAAAGAAGAACCCCTCCGCCCTCCACCTGTTAGGAATAAATCCCCTAGTCAACTTCCCCGCTGGGCCTGTCACAGACGTCTGGACTTAACCCCTGAGCAAACAGAGCTGCCCGGGTGCCAGCTGTGGGGCATAGCTCTACTGCACAGGGCTGCACCAGCCCCTGGCCCAACCCCTCCGCAGGAAGGATACTCAAAGGTCAACAAAGCCAGGCTTGGGAGTCAGAGTGCCCAGGTTCCCTGAGCAGTTCACTGAGCTGCTCTTGGGGCTCAGTGACCACAGACTGGCCACACGGCCTCTCCAAGCCTCAGCCTCAGGGGAAGTCGGTGATGCTGCCTTTCAGCAGTGCCTGCCCAGGTAGAGGCCTTACACGGTGACACTGCAGCCTCCTGACCTCCCCACAGTGTGGAGAGCCAGCACTGGATAGCAGAGGTCTCTGGGCTGTGGAAGAGCCACATCTCCTCACTGCGGCAGCTCAAATGCTTTGATGTTGCTCCAGTCGAGAGATGGGGCCTATGTTCCCCACCCTGCAACCTAGACAGGCTTCTGGTAGGTTGTCAGTGGCTCTATGGCTTCCCTGCAGAAACCCCCTCGCTGCTATACTCTGAGGCCTCACATCAGCAGCCCAGCTGCTCCACAGCCACCATGCTGGGAGGAAACTCAAACTGGTCCACAGCAAAGAATACATAGGGGCACATGAAGAATGAAATGGCTGGTGGCCTTGTCTGGCTGCAGCCACGTGCAGGAGCTCAAGCTGAGACTGCCCCAGCCCCTGGGCTGTGCCTGAACCACAGGGTGCCAGGACGAGGTCCTGCCCCTTCCCACGACTGCTCCTGTCACACAGGACTGGCCCTAACACCCGGGCTCAGAAGAAGCCAGAGGAGTTGGAGAAGAAACTAAGATAAAACAACGAACACTTCTGTCATGCTTTGTATGTGGCAAAATTCTGTTATCAGTATTCCTCTCAATCCAAATGATACGGTCCACTCTGAGCCCAGTGCAGGGATGGGTGTGCAGAACAAAGAGGACTGGCCCCGGCCAGCCCAAGTTCACAGTCTCGTGGGCTACATGCAAACATCCGGAACCATAATTATGGTTGAATAATGCTCACCATAAAATTATGGTGATAAAATTATGATAAAATTGTTGTATGCAGCAAAGTACCATTGGAATGAGGAGAGTAACTGTCTCTGTCTGGGGAATCAGAAAAGTCTACATGGAGGAGGCAATATCTCATTAGGGTTTTGAAGGATGAATAGGAGTCAGCCAACATTTTGTAAAATAGAACAGTATTCTCCTCCTCCCTCCACCCTGCGAGGTATTTGATGGCACATAACATTCCTGCATCGCTCCCCATAAGGTGGAGAACACCCCGTCTGTTTATACTAAGGCAAAGATGTCAAATGTCTTGACCCAGAAAAACATGCCATTGACTAAGACAATTCATAATGAAGCTTAAGGTCCCCAGAACCCCTTGGCCCCTAGCAAGCTAGTGAGAGAGGACCACAGCCTCAGGACTGTCCCCAAAGGGGAAGGAAAACAGGGGTTCACAGGAAACTAAAACCCTCCCTAAGGTTAGACATCTGCCTCCACCCTCCATGGACCACTGTGGATCGGGAGGTATGGGCAGAAAAAAAAAGCTGACCAAAGGAAGATACCCAAAGGTGTGGTGCTTGGGAACAGAGAAGAAGACTTGCCGAGAAGAAGACTTGCCGATGCCTGCTGCTGTGGCTTCCCGGCACTGCCAGCCCAGCTCCGCCTCCCCTCACCCCTCACACTAATCACAAATTATTAAAAAGTCATTCCACGTTCTCTTTGGTGCCTTAATGGTACATGCGTCTTTGCACTTCAGAAGGATGAAGCTAGAGGAGGCAGATTTAGAGGAGAAAATTAAATGTTGTCAGACCTGACTTCTCCAGCCCGACTCAGCCGTTCTCCCAGGGCCACCCCCTGGGGCTCAGCCCTGCAAGGTTCCCAAACCACCTAGCCAGAGCTAAGCTTCTCGGGAGCTTCCAGCCTTCCAGCAGGTGGGTCTGGATCAGCATCCAGCCAGTGGTGCTGGCAGGGATCCCACAAACCCGCACACCAGCCCCTCACGGGCTTCTTCTGCCAGGAGGGACCCCTGGCCTGCCAACAGCCACACTCTCTTTGAACATCTATGCTAATTTGCTGACACAATTAATAAACTCAAACAGCCCTTGAGTTCCTACTCTGTGCCTGGCAGGTATCAGTGATCCCAGATTGAACCAACGAGAAATCAGAAGCTCTGAGTTACCACCTCCGATGCCACTCCAGAATGAAGCAGCACCAGGTTCAATTCCAGGGGTGGACATGTCCAAGCTGTGTAACCTTGTGCAAGGTACTTAACTTCTCTGTGCCTTGTTTCTGCCATCTGCAAAGGGAGCAAAAGCGGCACATGCCACCCAGGGTTGCAGTGAGGATCCATCAGTTCATCACATAAAGCTCTACCACGCAGCCTGGCGCAACAAGAGCTGGTTGTAGGGGAAAGGGGAAAAGCCCCCTGGGTTTGCCAGGCCACACTTATCACCCCTGGAGCTTTGATCTGCCCTGTCACTGGTATCCCCAAGTGACAGGGGATACCTGAGTCCCTCATGCCACAGCCTGCGGCAACAGCTAAGATCCAAGGACATCCCCATAGCCCTCCACCTGCACATACCCCACCTTCCCACAAGCCTTCTGAAGGGGTCTTCTGCACAGAGTGGGCCCAAGGATGGCTCTCTCTGGTCTGGTGCAAAGCCCTTTCTCAAAGGACCCTGATCTTTTTTCAATAAGCATCATAATCAGGAGGCTGAAAGTTAAAGAGCTCCACCTGTCCAAGGCCACGTGGTGACCCAGACACATGGCGAGAGAAAGCCCAGCACCCACTCCACGCTGCCAGGGTCACCCACCCTCCAGCAGGTCTGTAAGAACAAGTGGTGATAATGGTGGAGCAGAGGTGCCCAAGTCCATCCTGCCTCACCATCCCCCACAGAACATTCCACTAGCCTTGTACTGACCCAGCAGATTCAGTTTAGTTAATCTGTGGAAACTAGGGACCTACTAACGGAAACTCTTGGGCTCCACAAAACTTCCTTCCAAGATATGGGGCGGGACCACCAGCAAGTTAGATGTCACAGCCCCGCACTCACGAGCCAGGCTTCATGGGCATGTGGGTATGTGGGTGTTCAGAGGACCGCTGGAACCCTGGCAGTAATCCTGCAGAAGTGACAAAAGAGCCCCATTGTGAAGAGGATACTTGCTGGACCCAGGTGCTGGCCAGCAAATGGCTCCTGAAACACAGGTCACTGCTCAATGGAACGAGGCCAGCTTGCTACCGGCACTTAGAACACTTCCAAACACAGAAGAGACAGCTTGAAGGCTTTGCAAGAAATAAATGTACTCATGAATGGAAGATTCCTGGACTTCCTTTTTAATCTTTCAATAAAACACCAGCAGACATAGAAGTAGGGGTGGGAGGAGTGAGGGCTATTACCCTGAAATCACAGAGTCACATCCAGGCTGCTGCCATTCCCAGAGGAACGGCCACTAACACCACCAGTCACAGCTGCGGGACTTGCCCAGCAGAAACCACTACACGGACTCCTGGGAGGCAGAAGCCCCAGATGTGCCTACGGAAGGTCACGTCCATGTTGAAGCTACAGGCTGGAGTTGGGGTACCTGGGAGGAGGATATCCTGGTTCTGCTGATTCTATGGGGGACTCTCAGCTCTGGACCCTCAGCCCCTGCCTCCCGTATAAGATGCCAAGGTTCCAATGTCAAGATTGCACCAGTGGAATCCCCTGCTACAACGTCCCTGAGACACAGCCTGGAAAAGATAAGAAAACCCCAAGCCAGAAGTCATGTCGGCCAAACCCAAGCTCTACTACTTCCATGGCAGGGGCAGGATGGAGTCCGTCTGCTGGCTGCTGGCTACAGCTGCAATGGAGTTTGAAGAAGAATTTCTTGAAACAAGAGAACAATGTGAAAAGCTGCAGAAAGATGGACGCCTGCTTTTCGGCCAAGTGCCTTTGGTTGAAATTGATGGAATGGGGCTGACACAGACTGGAGTCATCCTCAGCTACCTCGCTGCTAAGCATGACCTCTATGGGAAGGACCTGAAGGAGAGAGAGTCAGGATCGACATATACGCAGATGGCACCCTGGATCTGACGATGATGGTAGCAATGGCCTCCTTCAAACCCCCTAAAGAAAAAGAGGAGGCCTTCGCTTTAGTGGTGAAGAAAGCTAAAACCCGCTACTTGCCCGTCTTTGAAAAGATTTTGAAAGACCACGGAGATTTTCTCATTGGCAGCAAATTCAGCTGGGCAGATGTACTATTGCTGGGAGCTATTTTAATGGTGGAAGAACTGGATGCTTCTGTTCTTTCTGACTTCCCTTTGCGAAAGGCATTTAAAATACGTATCAGCAACATCCCCACAATTAAGAAGTTCCTGCAGTCAAAGGAAGCCACCCCCGGACAGCCACTACGTTGAAGGAGTTAGGAACATTCTGCAGGTCTCATGATGGCAAGAGTGACAATCTAATCACAGCACCAGCACATGCCACCCATAGTGAATAACAGAAGCAAACTGTAGGTTCTAGGGGCTAAGAGTCTGAAAAGAACAAGCCATGCTGCCATCAGTAGCAAACACTGAATAAACACAGTATAAAACCAAAAACAAAATAAAAAATAAATAAGATTGCACCAGTGTGGGCCAAGGGCCAGGCTATACATCCTCCAAGAAGCTCTTCCCAAGCCCAGCCTTTCCCCAGAAGGGACTAGGAGGGGCCTGTGGCACCTGCACTTAAAGGTGAATCACACTAGCCATCCTGTGATCAGGGGGCACATTGCTGGATATTTCTGGAAAATAGCTGCATGGGTGCCTAGGACAGGCACTACTTGTGACCTTTGACCTGGTGACTCCTTATCAGCCAGTTGGTTGTTGGAAACCACCAGACACATATGGGTAAAGATTTAAATCCAAGGATATTAATTAAACTAATGCATGTCAGTGTAATGCTTATAATTTAAAAATGAGCATCATTCCAAGGACACAGCAACAGAGCAAAAAAGGATAGTATTTCCAAAGGCTTTTTACCAAGGCAGGAAAATGCTTACGATATAATGTTAGGCTCACAAGAACTCAAAACTCTGTGTGTGTGTATTAAGGTCCTGATCTTTGCACAGAAGAAGAATGGGAAGGGAATGTCTCAAAAGGTTGGATGTTAGTATCTCTAAGGTACAGGACTGTGGGTCCTCTCAAGCTTCTTTTTTCTCAGGTTCTTGCAAGGTCTAAAATGAGCACAGGTTACAACCTTCATCAGAACATGAGTCTGGGTTTTTTGTTGCTTGGCTGGTTGTTGGTTTTTAATAAAGTATAAGTCTCAGTAAATTCCAGACTCAGGAATTCTGGGATTTTGGTGTCCTGGGGTCCAGCTAGGACCCAACCCAGCGCCTGCCCAAAGAAACCTTTGCAGTCGAGGTGAAGCAAAGAGAAAAGGAATGATCTCCCAGCCTTTTTGCAGTTTCTCTGCAGAAAGCCTTCCCAGGCCACCCCACGACCACCCTGGGGATACCACAGCTGCTATGCCATGCCCGACCCCCACCCCATGCAGACCCCCACAGCCCTGCTCTGCCAGCACCTGCCCCCCGGTCCCACAGCTCTCTCCAGCCACAGCCTGCGGTACCCAGGGCAGCAGCTTCCTCCTGCCCTGCTTTGCAGCAGCTCTGATGAGATCTCATTCACACACCACACAGCGCACCCACACAAGAGGGACAGCAGTGGCTGCCGGTATATTCACAGAGCCCCACAGCCACCACCAAATCCCTGTACCCGTTAGCTGTCAACCCCCAGCCCCCACTGCTCCCTGTCTGAAGCAGCCACTAATCTGCTTTCTGTGTCTGTGGCTGTCTCTGCCCTGCACAACCATGGGAGTGGAGCCACACAGTGTCTCTCTTCTTTCACTGAGCGCAACCTTTCCCAGGTTCGTCCTGTTGTAGCAATGTCAGTGCCTCCTTTCTGGAGATGGCTAAATGATGTCCCATGGTAAGGACAGCCCATGTTTGGTTTACTCTGGCTGTTTCCAGCTTTTGGCTGCTATGAACTCTGCTGTAGGGACCATTCACGGACTGGTGAGTATGTGGACACAGGTCTCCACCTCTTTGGGGTCCAGACCTGGGAGCAGGGCCACAGGAAGCTCCGCCTCTTTCTGTCTTCCAGACGCGCCCTGCTCATTTCCCTCCTGAGCCCAGAGGTGCCCTCACCCCAGCTCTGGGTGGCGGCACCTAGTCTTTGCCTGATTTTCTCCACAGCACTTGGCAGCATTTGAACTTATTTCCCTGCTCGTAGTTTTGTGTCCTCTCCCCTGCTGACAGATAAAACGCTATGAAAGCAGGGACCTGGGCCTTGTTGAAAATCCTTCCCTCCTGCGACGGGGCCAGGCACTCAGGGGGGCCCTATATAAATTCACGCTTAACCTTATTCACTCCTCCAAGTCTCAGTGAAGTGCCTCCTCTTCCAGGAAGCCTGCCTGAACCTGCCACCAAAAGAGCTGCCCTCCACTGCACCAGCAGCCTGCTAAGTGTCACCTCGTCCATCTGGTCACTGCAGGTCAGGCTTCTGGAAGGAGAGGGGCTTTTCTTCTCTGTGACCCCCACCCCCACATGGGCCCAGCACACAGTAGGTGCTGGTGAGTTTTGCCAAACAACTGCTCCACCCGACCTTGCTGCATTGCAATGGTTCTGTTCCGTGTGACTTGTGGCAACCCTCACCTGCACCTATGTTGGCTCCAGCTCTCACACACCTTGAATAGGAAGGGCACCACGGGCAATCTCAGCCATGGGGAACGTTCTCTGACCCCGCTACTGCCGGAGAAAGGGCTCTCTCATGGAGGTGTGCAGCAGACACTCGGAGAGCTCGGGCAACTGCAGGCCCTGGACCCAACTACGGACACCCACACATCTGAGGTGGGTCCCTCTCTCTGCATTCATGACAAGTCCCCAGGAGGTTCTGACACAAAGTTTGGGAATCACTCCTTAAGGGCATCAGTTCAGAAACTCAGGGAAAAACAAAAAAGGTAATAATATTTAAATAATATTATTACACAAGACTTTGACCACCAGAACTTTGGGACATCTGGTCAACCCCCAGGGGTGTGGCCAGCCCCATAAGTATGAAGGACAAAGTTGGACACCTCCACTGAGCTGACTGAGCTGACACGTTCGCCCACATAAATAATTATGATTTATTAAACAGCATCCTGCTTATTAAAGTTTTTTTCTCTCTCTGACAAATCACTGGGGCTTGACTTTGTTTTGAAAAATCATTCGTTTTTTTAAAAACCTGTGTGGGTGCTGCTTAATTAATCACTTACTTTCTATAGCAGCTTGGAGACATAACAGGAATGAAAATGTGCAGTGTCGGAAATTGCACATTAACTCACCCCCAAGTTACTCCCCACTGCTCGGTGAGCAAGCTAGGCCCAGGGAAGGGGCCAGGACAGGCAGGAAGCACCCAGGCTAGCTGCTCTATCACACACAGAACACTTTGTCCAGGTCTCTACACACGAAACTTTCCAGATGTGGGGGAGTATCAATCAACCCCACTCCCCCTGAGCCAGGCAGAAGCCATGCCCCTTGCCTGAATCAACCCTAGCCATCTAAACAAATGCTAAGTAGATGTTTCCAGAAAATCGGTTTGAAAATCTGATGTGGCCCTGGTTCCATCTGGCCCTGCTTGGGTTCAAGAATTAAGAAAATGGCCAGGCATGGTAGCTCATGTCTATAATTGTAGCACTCTGGGAAGCCAAGGCAGGTGGATTGCTTGAGCTCACGAGTTCAAGACCAGCCTGAGCAAAAAGGGAGGCCCTCTGTCTCTATTAAAAAATAGAAAAAACTAAGGTAAGAGGATCATTTGAGCCCAAGAGTTGGAGGCTGCTGTGAGCTATGATGACACCACGGCACTCTACCCAGGGCGACAGCTTGAGACTCTGTCTCAAAAAAAAAAAAGAATTAGGAAAATAGCATCTTGCCTCTCCCTCTGCCTTCACCCACTCACTCCTCTCCCTCAGCTATTCCTGAGGTCCTACTGTACCCCACACCTTGAATCAGATGCCAGGGTACAGAGTAGAATCAGACAGGAGCTGGGTGAGCTCCCCCCAGGGCCACATAGGGCTCACCTCACTCCCTGGGACAGAAAAGCCACCCATGTCAGCACCACCTGCCACCAACCTATCACACAGACCAGGAAGCCCTTGGAATCTAAGCCCAGCCCAATTCCTATCCAGCTAAGGCCCCTGCTCTGAGTGGTCAGGGAGTCGCTGTTGCTTTAAAGTAGACACTTGTGGTGGCTCTAGTTCTGAAATGCATTACACAAACCTATCTTCTTAAACTGAGTGAACCAAACACTCCTTTATTTTCACAAGGACATGGAGTTGTCACCCTGAGTTTCACTTTCTCTCCTGAGCCTGGCATGGAGGAACACAAGGGGCACATGTTCAAGGGCCTCAGAGGGTGCAGTCCAGCTGGCTGGCTCTGTCCTCCTCCACATCCAGGTTCCGTCTGCCCTGCAGGCCCGTCCACATCCCTTCCAGATTCCCAGACCATGACAGAGGTTCTCAAAGGTGGTGCCTCAGGCCTGACCAGTTCAGTCAAATTCCTGGGGTGGGGACCAGGAAACAGATATGCTGAAGCCAAGTCACAGCAGCACAGGTGGTCCCATGGGACACCTCAAATTCAGTGTCACCCTGCAGTCTGATGCTGTCCCTGCTTATGTCACCCTGCAGTCTGACGCTGTCCCTGCCTTCAGAAAACTGTCATTTCTGACAGAGACTCACACAAGCGTGCAGAGTAGACAAGATGGCACTAAGCCCAAAGTGCAGAACACGGCTGAGGCGGTGGACACAGGGCGGTGCAGAGGAAGAACGCAGAGGCCAGGTGACCCCGGACGACCTTGTGGGGAAGTCCCCAAAGTGAGTAGGAGCCAGCTGTGCATGGCAGGCAGAGGGTGTCACCCAGGCCTGGGCTCTGAGGTAGGAATGGCCTGGCATGTTCCAGAAACTGCAAGATCATAGCATGGCAGAGTGCACAGGGGCGGGGGCAGGAGATGCCGTGAGGTGAGGTCAGCTGGGTGAGACGAGTCAGAGAAAGAGTGTGGACTTCAACCTAAGTGCAGCAGGAAAGCCACAGGGTGATGGGCGCTGGATGGGGACGTGGCACTCACTCATCTACTCACAGACATGCTCTGAGCACCCACGATGCCCGAGGGCCATGACCAACAAGCTGCAGGGTCCCGGGGCCCCACAGAGGCCACCGAGTCTGTGGAAGCCGGGCAAGGGTGCGGGACCGCAGGCCACAGCATGAGGGCTCTGGAGGGGCAGGGGCAGGGAGGCCAGTGCCTGGGAGGCGAGAAGGAAGGTTCCAGGCCAGGCTGAGGGAGTGACAGGTGCAGGGGGACCTGCTGCAGGTGAAAGGCCAGAACTGCTCCTGGGCAGGCCTGAGAAGCCTCCCAAGGATTTGAAGCTAAGAAGTGGGGTCAGCCCAGAGCCTCCGCAAAGCAGGGCAAGTGCAGCACGGACAGCGGGCTCAGAAGAGACCCTAGGAGGGAAATCATAGGAATCACAGCCACCCATCTCTTTGGCTTTGCCGCTGAAGGGTGGGGACAGGGTCTCCTGGTGCCCCTAAGGTGCCCAAATCCAGATCCCAGAACCCATTATAGATCATCTTACAGGAACTTTGCAGATGCGACTGGGCTTTGGAGATGGATTATCTGAGTGGCCCTACTGTCATCGCCAGAGTCCTTGTACAGAGAGGCAGGAGAGGCAGAGTCAGGGAAGGGATGGAGAATACAGAGGCAAAGGCTGAAGGGCTGCGAGGAAGTGCCCAAGCTGATGAACGTGGGCACCTCTAGAAGCTGAAAGGCGAGGACAGGGAATCTCCCAGAAGGAACTGGCCCTGCCAACACTGTGACTTTAGCCCGAATAGACCGATTTTGGACTTGGGGCCTCCAGAACCACAAGAGAATAAAGCTGTGTCGCTTCAAGGCACCAAATGTGTGTAGGTGGTCATAGCACCACAGGAGGCTAAAACAGGGACATATGGCCTTGAATAAAAGGCCCACTGCTCCGCCCACCTGCTGATGCAGTTCTGGGCTGGGTGGCCACTGCTAGCTGGTGGCCCTCATTGTGCCCAGGGACAAGGCAAGTGGATCGCTCCCTCACTTATGCCTTCTAATACCACCACATGAAGACAAAGCTGGAGCCACAGCAGAATCTGGTACCACCCCAACTGCACTATCCCTGAAGATCATGAGTAGAACAGACTCAAGGCTGGGAAACCCAACGGCAAAGACAGTCATCCTTCCCGTCCACCAGAAAAACAGCTTCATAATCTCACTGCAGCCTCAACCCCAGGATGACACCACCTGCTGTCAGCAGGGACCAGACATGCTCAAATGTGCTGTCTCGACAATGGGTGAGCCTCCCATCACTTGAGGTATCCCAGATGGAAAATGGTGACCCCTGGGCACCCTGGGAAGTCTGAGATCCTGTGAGTTTGTCCCAGGACTTCTCTTTAGCAATCCTCCTGCACACAGTAGGTGCCATGGCACCTGATGAATGAATCTGCCCAGAGAGCTTCTGTGGCTATCCATGTTTTGTCACTGTGGCAGAATACCACAGACTGGGCAATTCATAAAGAATAGAAATTTATTTGGTTCTGAAGTCTGGAAAGTCTGAGAACGTGGCCCGTGTACACCGCAGCCCCCTGCCCACCAGCTGTCCCCTGACAGGAGCAACTGTAAGCAGAGGGAGACAGAGGCCCTCTGTAACTCGCCTTTCCCCTAGGACCCCTTCGAGCACTGGCTGCCTGAGCACTCCAACATCCAGGGCTAGAGGCTGAGACAAACCTCCCGGTGACTCCTGGCAGGAAAAGCCCAGCTCACTTGCTGTGGGAAACTTCACTGCCCAGGTCCAGAGACCTGAAACAGAAGCCCCAGAAGGTCTGTTCTAGCCCAGCCCAGCTCCAGGGCACACGTGGTTGAGTCCACTGCAGCCAAGGTGGCTCCATAATATCCAAGAGCCTTTCCAAGGGAGGGTGCTTCGGGCTCGCTAGGTCTCAACCCAGAAAGGGCGTTGGCCTGAGAACACAGAGACATGAGACCCAGCTCTGCCACTCTCAGAGGGCGCACTCTGTTCAACCCACTGCCCCTTCCCCAGCTTTTTCATTTGTAAATGAGACCTCCAGCCAGGCCCCAAGACTCCCCAGACATTCCCTGATTTGGGGGGTTGAGATTGGAGCAGCTCACTCAAGAGCACTGAAAGTCTCAAACCAACACCAAACACCTCTGAGCACAGGGCACCTCCATGTCCAGGGCAATGACAGCCATGGTCAGTGACTGCACCGTTTCCCTGGCCACCTTCAGTTCACAGCACCGGCTACTAGGGCTGCCTTCAGCTCTGCCCAGGCACCAGGACACACCCTCCCCTGCCAGGGCCTCTTCTCCCCCTGTACCTCATCCCACAACCTTCACTGCCATGAATCCAGGCACACAGGCACCCGTGCAGCAGGTGCCATGGCCCACGCATGAGGGGCCCCACGCCAGGGGTCTCACTTACTAATGAGCTACGCGGCTGCAGATGTGGTCTTAAGCAGAGCTGAGGACTGGGGGTTCACCAGACGGCAAATGATAAAAGCAGAAGGGAGGGACTGGTTTCGCACTGCCCAGAGGTCTGCCACCTTTGCTAATGAAAAAGCCAGCAAAGACACTCAGTCCCAGCAGGGTCCCACGGTCTGGGCTCTCTTCTTCCACTAACAGCTCTTAAGACACTCCTCACACCCCCTGCAGCTCAAGGTGGTCCCCCCTTGTCACAACTGCTTCCTTCTCCACAGTCTGTCAGCACGTGTATGTCCCCAGTGGAATTTCATACAGGACGATCTGTGCTGTTTACAAGCTGTCTTACTCCTCCCCAGTCTCTCCACGTGGTCCCAGGGCTGCTCATGTCAGCCCTCCGGGCAACATGAGGGGTTCCAGGTGGGCATGTGACCCGAGGCTCCTGGGAAGCAATGGCATACGTAACAGCAGCTCCCTGCAGCCTCTCTGGGGCCCAATACGGAGGGAAGGCTGCCTACGAAGGGAGCCGACAGTGAAGCAGAGCCTGGGGATGGTGACAGACTGGGGAACAAGCCCGGTGCCAGCACTTGAGCCCCTGGAACCAGCCACGCCTGAACTGTGAGTCTCTGACTTCCCCTTTTTCACACAAGCTAATGGGAGTTGAGTTTCTGTGACTTGTCACCCAGAGTCCTACTTACCACACCCGCTGTGTGCTCGGGCAGCACTGCAGAGGGAAACACAGGGAACGGGAACCAGTGCCCTGCCTCCCTGTAACTGTAACCTAACTGGGACCATCTGACCAACCGGCCAGAGCACAAGCACTTGCTGAGCTGTATGGTGACACTTCCTGGTAGGGGCCAGGAAGAGAGGAGAACCCAGGGCCAAATGAAAGGAGGCAACTTCCCAGATCCAGAAACTGGCAGAGATACTTCCCCTGAAGCCTCCATGCCCCCCATCTAGTCTTTTCACAAGAATCCCTCTCCCCATGGGTCATCAGGAATCCGGGACAGGGCAGCCATGGAAATTCAGCCTACCAAAGGGGATTTCTCCACACAGGCAACTGGGAACCTTCCTGATAGAATTCTGCAGAAACAGACACCAGATAACATTCATTATCTGCTTCCACTACTACAAAAAAAATTTCCATTACACTTGCTCCCAGGTGGAGAGAAAATAAAAGGGATTAAGGATTAGCCAGCCAGGAGTCAGAGCCACTCCTCAGACCCCGGGATCTGAAAGTGGCCCCACCTTGTCACACCTGCTTCCTTCTCAGTGGTCTGTCAGCATGTGTGTATCCCAAATGGAATTTCACATGGACAATCCGTGTTGTTTAAAAGGTGTCTTACCACCAAAAATCACAACATAGCAAAGACATCCGTACCAGAATGTTTATTGCAGCCCAATTCATAATTGCTAAGTCATGGAAGAAGCCCAAGTGCCCATCGACCCACGAATGGACTAGCAGATTGTGGTACATGTATACCATGGAATACTATGCAGCCTTAAAGAAAGATGGAGACTTTACCTCTTTCATGTTTACATGGGTGGAGGTGGAACATATTCTTCTTAGCAAAGTATCTCAGGAATGGAAGAAAAAGTACCCAATGTACTCAGCCCTACTATGAAGCTAATTTATGGCTTTCACATGAAGGCTATAACCCAACTATAGCACAAGACTACGAGGAAAGGGCCAAGGAAGGGGAAGGGAGTGGGGAGGTTAGGGTGGAGGGAGGGTAAAAGGTGGGGCCACATCTATGGTGCATCTTAGAATGGGTACAGGTGAAACTTACTAAAGGCAGAATACAAATGTCTACCTACAATAACTAAGAAAATGCCATGAAGGCTACATTGAACAGTTTGATAAGAATATTTCAGATTGGGGGCAGATCACTCACAATGGCTCCCTGTTGCCCACAGCCAAACACTATTAGCTCCGTCTGGCTCAGCTGCTCAGACTGGGGCCCTAGACAACGGCCAAAGTTCTCCGCACTCCCACTCAGGCTCTCCCCAAGGCAGTTCAACTGAGTGCCAAGTCCAAAGACACCAAAACAGTTCACAGTTCTGAATATCTTCTTAGAGCATTCAACAAAATGTCCTTGGGAGACTCACTGGGGTTGTGTATCTGCTGCCACATGCAAAGCCATGGACGACACTTTGAACTGATTACAGCCTTCTTCCCTGCACCTCCTGAATCCAGCTCAACACTTCGCTTAAGGCAGTCTCTACTCTCAGTTCAAGCCTATGCAGTACGTCTGCTGTCCAAGATTTATCTGTCCATACTGCTCGTGTATCTTCCGAGTCACGATTTCCCAGTCATTGTCTCTGTCTCCCATTCTTTCATATATATGCAAATTACCTAAAACACCCTGAGTCTGTAAACTTGCCACAGTTACTAAACTTGTCATTGTCTGAGAGGCTTAAAGTTCTCCCCACCCTTCCAGTCCTGTCCGTTATTAAGGCTTTGGTCGTCTGCCTCGACTTTGAACCTCTTGTACTCCCCTCTGAGTGTTTTTTCCCTTCTGAAGCAAGAACTAGATTTGTTTCTTAAACTCATGTCACCAGGTCTTAGATTGGTATTGAACATGAGTAGATGTAATTCTCTATGCTTCTGAATCGCCCAGAAAAAAAGCAGGGTGTGTGTCTGTGTGCACGCGTGCGCAAATGCTAAGAATCCTAAAAAATATGAATGAAAGAAAACCAATAGAATTCTGAAGTTCTACTGAACATACAACATATAGCCTTCACTCTCTTCCTTAGCAAATGATCATTGTGAGTGTCAAATTTGTTAATGGTCATAGATAGAACTAGTGTGACAAGTAGCAACATGTTCTCATAAGAGGACTCATTTACGATGGAAAATGCCTAGGAGACAGGATAATTCATATCTAAGATGTGTAGCATCCCCAAATGCAGCCCTCTACCCTTTCACCTATGTCAAAGGTCTTACTACGTATAACCTGAAAGTCAAGGAACAAATACTTCTGCTTATTGGCATAAATCAAGCCACAATGAGTTACTCCAAGTCTGTAACAACACTGATTTCTCCCTTCCCCATGCAACTTTTCACTGAGAAACTGCTCCATCCTTCAAAGGATGACTGATGAAAGGAGGCTCATCAGTCATCCTTTGTCCCTTGTAATTGGTCCACAAAGTAGGCAGTCAGGGTACCTCCCAGAGACTTCTTAGGTAAAGATGCTAAGACTGAAGGTTCTCTAACCTTTTAGATAGGAGGCTGTATGGGTCACAGAAGATTCAAGCTAAACATAATTCCCACCACCTGGAGAAAGTCTGCCTAAAAGTCAAGTCAATGTACAGGAAAGCAGAGCCAAAAGATAAGGAAATTTCTGCTGAGATTATCTAAGCAACTTGGTCCATTAATACCTGACCCATTTTACCCTTGACTCTGCCAATCACAGAGGTCAAAACTTCTTTTTGGTTTGTTTTTGTTTTTTTCTTATTGTTAGACATCTTTCTGCCACCAGAATAAACTGATTAATAAAACACATATATCAATTATATTTGGGAAATCCAAACTGTAAGCTCATATACTCTGGAACTACCACTATATTTCAACCTGCTGCATCTAAACTACTCCCTGGAGTTTCTACCACCTAAGACCAAAGGATGAGCGAAGTAAGAAGCAAAAGCAAAATGACTTTAATTAATTCCGCCTCCAGTTTGGTGTCTCCACTTTCCTCTTGAGGTAGGGAGGAGGCTCTTCCTACCTCTTCTGTATTACTTCTAAAGCCATTAACATCCCTTCTGCTAATACAGCAAGCACTTCACACTTTACTCTTGCATTTGTATTTAAGGTAGCCCCCCTTTATGCTCAGGGGATTCATATTGAGTTTCCTAGTGGATGTCTGAAACCATGGACGGTATCACACCCTATACGTACTATGTTTTTTCCTATACATACACACCTATGATAAAATTTAATTTATAAGTTACAGTAGGAGATTAACAATAACTGATAATAAAATAGAAAAATTATAACAATATGCTGCAACAAAAATTATCTGAATAAAGTCCCTCTGTCTCAAAAATATCTTATTATACTAAAAAAAAAAAAAGAATATTTCAGATTGTATATGAAACCAGCACATTGTCCCCCTTGATTGCACTAATGTACACAGTTATATTTAATAATAAAAAAATTAAAAAATAAGGGTGGCGCCTGTGGCTCAAAGGGATAGGGCGCCAGTCCCATATGCTGGAGGTGGTGGGTTCAAACCCAGCCTCGGCCAAAAACCACAAAAAAAATAAAAGCTGACATAAAAAAAAAATTAAAAAATAAAAATAAAAAAGTGTCTTACCAATGTCAGGAGTGACTGTCCCAGTGTCACCTCCGGCCTGTGCCCTGTGGATGCCCCCTCCGGCACCTCCCTGCCCCTCCCTAACCCTCCCCTGGCCTCTACCACTGCTGTAACTGCCACCCACCAGGATGCCCTCCCTCCCTCCTCTCCTCTCTCCTACCACCATATCTGAGAAGCTTTTCCAAATTTCCCCAACCAGAGACTTTCAGAGAAAATGTTTGCTTCCTACAGTAGAATGAAGAATCTAAAGATGGAATTTAAAATGCAGAAATGCAAAATTTCTTGCACAAGTGCACTTGCAGCTATGACTCAGTCCCGCTATGAACCATCAGATGCTCAAAGGAGCAGCAGGGGCTGGTTCCACCACACCCAGGGCATGTCCCTCCCTGCTCCACTCCTGAACCCCCCTTGCCTCTCCACAAAGCCTCCCTTATTCTAGGCTGAGAAATAACCATCAAGGGTCCATAGGTGATGGATCCTTGGACCCCTTCCTAGAATTAGAGAAGGGACAGGCACTGGTGTCAGCAGGGTACTGACGCTTTACCTACACTGTATCAGCTCACAGTCACAGCACCCTCATGAGGGGAACACCTTACACCCCAATTTACAGGGGAAGACTTGACCCAGGGATGTCAGGCAACTAGCCTAAGGGCAGGCAGCCATTAGCAGCAAAGTTGGGACAGTCACCAGCTGGCCCCCTGCAAGCCAACTTCCTGGCACTACAATGTCAAGAGTAGGGACATGGGTCCTCACCAGGCAGAGGAAATGAGTGGGCTCACAGCATGGGTGCACAGGAAACAGGGCGTGGCAATAATGATGAACATCCCCATCCCTGCCACAGCTCTGCACACAGCTGACGACATCATTCTTCAGGACACTGCCACCTCCCTCTCCAAGAGACCTTCCCTGACCCCCATAGAGACCCCATGACCTGTACATTTCCTTCAGAGCATCCCTCCCACCTGGCCCTGCCCTTGTGTCCCTGGGTCAGCATTGGCCCCTCTTCCCCACGAGGCTGTCACCTCATGCAGGCAGGGACCATACTTTGTCCCAGCCACATATGTCTCCCCTTCTACGTGGCAGAGTCTGGCCTAGAGCCATAACTCATGGCCAAATAACTGAATCTGCCACTCCAAGAGCACCTCTCCAAGATGCTCTCTGTGGCAAATACAAATTTGGGACAAGCTCCTGCAGACTCGGCCTGATCTTCTGCCTTCTTCTGACCGAGCTGACCCCACAGCATGGAGGTGAGCTAGGAAAACAACGAGAACCAAGTTGGAATTGATCTCAAAATTCGCAGGTCGTTGACTGTTTAAGTAAAGGGTAAATCGAGGCAGCCATCTGGCCATGTCCCTTCCCTATTCCAAACATGCCCCCAAGAGGCATCTTAAACCAGAGAGATCTACAGAGGCCTGGCTCACCAGTGGGCAGTGCCTGCAGGGGCAGAGGTGCAGGGAGCCACAGGTCCTAACTGGAGGAGGAAGCTAAGGCTTGGGGTCCTTGGAAATGACAGTTCAGTCTCTGGTGGCTTAAGGGAGGGACCATCCAGGGGAGAGGCTGCCTGGAGAGGAAGTGGCCAGGGTGGGCGGGCTCTGGCCAGCAGGAGGCTCATGAATACTTGTATGATGGGCTGCCTGCTCCATGTCCCCATTGCTGGTACCCTGGCCCACCTCTCTATAAGACCAAGAGTCCTGACACCTGGGGTGGATCTTTCTCTTGAATGCCAATACGCCCAGAACAAAGCCCGGCACACAGGGGTCTGAGGAAATGTGTCTGCAAAGAAAGGAGGTGGGCAGAGGGCAGAAGACCAGCCCTGCCCACTTCCCCCTCCTGCCAAGGCCCTACCTAACAACAATCTCCCACCTCTTCAGTGGGCAGTGCCCACCAGAGGCCATTTGGGAATACCATGTGCCTGGCTCAGGCTAAGCACCTGGGTCCAATAAGTTTCCTTTCCATGTGGACAGCCTCAGCCCCTCCTTTCCCTCAGCTCAGAAGTCAGAGTGGCACCAACCTCTTTCTCCACATGCCAGAGAAGTGAGGCGGCCAGGCCAGGGAGGTGGGTGCAGCCACCTGTATCCCCAGCTGTTATCATTGCCTTGGCTGGGCCAGGATGGCTCCAGACCCCAGGCCAAGGGAAGCTGCAGGCAGGAGGTGAAATCCTGGGAGACGCCACCCCAAAGCACCCCGCCTGCCCGTAGACAAGCCCCAGAAGTCCCCGGTTTTGTATTTCCTTCCACTGCCTGGGCCTCTGCTTAGCCGCGGGCAGGACGGAAAGAAATTCCGACTTGATCTTAAGAGGTGAGCATTCCAGGCAGTAAATCACATCAGGAAACTTGTGAAAAGCCAGATGTCAACGAGAAATACGTTTTTTAAAAAAGTAAACTCAAGGAGCCGAATGTTTCATGAAATACTTTGTTTTCCTTTAGCAAACTATTCAGGAAATGGGAAGAAAATGTAACCACATAAAATCCCCTTAAAGAAAGAAGGCAAATTTTGATTATGGGTGACTGTGCTATATTCCCTAGGATTCCAAAAAGTTCACTCCTAAGATCTCATGGGAGACGTGCGTCACCCCCCACTGTTGCTTACACCACCTTCCCGCCCTCACTGCATCTTAATCCCAGTGGGAAAGAGGGAAGAGGGGGAGCCTTGTGCAGATGAGGCGACCCAAGACAGGACAGCCCAGCTCAGACTTGCTGCACCCTGGCTGCACCCACCTCCAGAAGCCCAGACCATCTGGCCATGGCAGACGCCGCATCCCCAGCACATCCCCTGGCTAGACACAAGGGTGGGCTCCTACAGCAGGCCAGCCCAGGCCATGTGGACAGAGAAAGGGCGCTGCACCCCAGCCACAGACTTTTAAAAAAATCTTTCAAAAAGTGACACATTGATGTGAGTTCAAAGGAAAGACGTTCACAGACACAGAATGAAGGTGAGGCCCCAGCATGGACAAAGGTCATTTTCAGGGACTCCCCTCACAGAGAGTCCCTGAGTCATCAGACACAGATTATTTTCCTCATTAGCCAGCCCAGAGCAGATGCGCAGCGCGGCACAGCAGTGAGCTGACGGCTGGCCGAGTGAGCAGATGAATGATGCTCCATGAGCCACTTGCACCAGAAAACCTACCTTCCCCAAGTTCTCCAGACCTGTTCTCTCCTGGGAAAGCTCTTCCACATTTAAACCTACCTCCATTTGTCTTTGTTGACAGCTAAGCAAACCCATCCCCTGAGTCTTTTGTTTTATTTTGTTTTTTGTGATGAAGCTGGATCAGTGAGAATGCTATTGAAATGCCCTGACTTAATTTTGGAACTGAAGCTTTCTCACTGCTTAGTACCCTGGCTCTTGGCTAACCCAAAAGGCAGTGGCCCCGACAGCAGGAGGTACCAGCAGCACTATGACCTGGCTGCACAGCCATAGCCGTGAATCAGCAGCTACCAGACTGCTCTCCTCTCTGACAAGGACTCCTCCCAGGAAGGAAGAAAATCTCCCCATCCCTCTGGCAGCTCTCTTCTCCCTTCGCTGCACTGGGTGGAGATTAATTAGTGCCTTAAAGAGCTTCCAAGGCTACACGTAGAGCAAGTGGCTGAGGGAGGCCAGGGAAGAGCTGCAGCCTTGGAAAGCTGGGGTCGCTGGAGGCAGGGGCTGGGGGTGGCAGGAAAGATGAGCCCCTCCCACAGGGTCCACCTGGCCCCCTTACCTCCCACTGGCCACGTCCTACTTCACATTACTGTTATGTCTGGACACGTGTGATTCTCTCTGCCAGTTCTTCCAGAGCTTGGATGGAGAAGCGACTGAAATTATATATTTCCTTCCATTATGAGGTAGGCAACAAGTCGAAATAGTATCATTAGTACCTGGTGTCTCCAACAGAAATCACAGATATTTTCAGGGCAAATCACAGTTGTTGATCTCAAAATATCATTTCCATTCATCACAACCTCAGCAATATGGTAGTTATCACAACTGCTGCGAGCTCCTGTGGGTGTGTTACTAAAGAAGTCAGTTTTACTATTTTGATAATTTCATTCCCATAGAATTTGTTTCATTTTAACTTACGTATTTTGTTCCATGCTAATTATAAAATGCACATCCTGAGAAAGTTCCCTGGACTTCTTCAGGTTTGGGGTAGGCAGGGGTCTAAGGCATAGACAGAGCTGAGAACACTAGGCCAAGTCAGGTTCCTAGAACCAGGAAATCCCTGGGTATGCATCCTGGGGCCACCCAAAGTGCCTAACACCCGGGCAGGCACACAGCAGCCACCTCAAATCATGGCTAGGCACTCACTCATGGCAGGAATCAAAATACATGCTCCAAAGCCCCACCCAACATTCAAACGATAAATCGGAAAATAAACTTGGCCAGAGTTAAGCAGCATTGATGGGAATAAATTGAGGAAAACGTAGGGTTTTTTATTGAGTGCTTTATTTTTACAGAGTGAAAATTGAATTACTTAACCAGTCAATGAGGTAGTCAATTGGGAAAAGTGCCTAAAAGCAGGGGAGAAGGAGAAATGGGCTTGAACTTGGAATGCAAACTGTTGCCCTTAGCAAGAGCGGTAGCTCTGGACAACGCCTTCTGGGAAGATTGCCTTTTTCACCCCTGGCACAACACCAGACCAATTTCTGACTTTCCCAGGTTGATGGATCTGAATTTCCTGGGCTCAGAGATACAGCCCCTCCCTTGGGTCTTAAGTGGCAGAATCCAGGGGTTATCAGAACAAAACAGAAACAAAAATGACTCCCGGCTCAGCGCCCATAGCACAGTAGCACTGGCCACATACATATTTTACCTTGTAATAATAACTCTTCACTATTTACATAGTGCTTCTATGGGTGGAGGGTTCAAACCCGGCCTGGGCCTGCTAAACGACAATGACAACTGCAACAAAAAAAAATAATAACCGGGCGTTGTGGCAGGCACCTGTAGTCCCAGCTACTTGGGAGGCTGAGGCAAGAGAATGACTTAAGCCCAAGAGTTTGAGGTTGCTGTGAGCTGTGATGCCACGGCCCATAACATAATGAGACAATTATGAGACTCTGTCTCAAAACAATGACTCCTATCACAAAATCTTGCCACACCAAAGGCAGGAGTGTCTTTAACACCCTGAATATTTCTTCAACAAACACAGGCAGGGGATTTCTTTGAGGATTACAACCCTGCTACTGACCAGCAAGCAGGCAAACCCAAGACAGACTCAAGAGTGACTGCTGTTGTGGTTCAAACCTCAGGCTCAATTAAAAAACCTAACCCAGAGTTGCTATCAGATCCAGCAATCTCACTTCTGAGTATACAACCAAAAGGATTTGAAGCCGGGACTCAGATATTTGCACACCCAGGTTCACGGCAGCACTATTCTACTAGCTGTGAAGGTAGAAACACCCAGCTTCCATCACAAACAAGATGTGTCTTGTTCATACAGAGGAGTATTATTCAGCCATAAAAAGGAGGGAAATACTGACACAGGGTTGGCCTTGAGGACACCTTGCTGAGTGAAATAAGCCTATCACAAAAGGACAAACCCTATAGGATTCCACTGATGTGAGGTCCCTAAAGTAATCAGACTCATAAGGACAGACGGTAAAACCAGAGGTGCCAGGAGCTGGGGAGACAACTGAGGAGTTAGTGCTTCACGGGGACAGAGCCTCGGTTTGGGAAGATGAGAAAGTTGGTAGTGATGTCTGTACAACACAGATGTATTTGATGCCCCCAGAACGGTACAGTTAAAAAGAGTTGAAATGGTAAATTTTATGTTACACATATTTTACCACAACTTTTAACCCTTTCCAAACAATTTGTCTGCCACCCAAATACTCCCCAGCTCTTATTTTTTGGCAGGGGTGGGAGGAAGAGGTCAGTGGATTACCTGTAATTATACTACAATTTTAAAAGAGAAAAACATAAATATGAACTCACCTGATGATTTTATTACCTGTTTTAGGTTACATAAGATAACTGAAATGTTTTTGCTTATTTCTGTTGACAAACAAAAAGAAACATTTTGTCAGAAGAGGCCCAACACAGGATCAGAAACGGTTAAAATAAAAATATAGAAAAAACGTTTTTCTAAAAAAAGAACTCAAGAGCGAAGGAATTCAGATCACGTCTCGGACCCCTACGAGCTGTGTGACTGGGGGCAAGTCCTCTCCCAGCTCTGAACCTTAGTGTCCTTATCTGTAAAATGAATATAATAATGGTTATCTACTTTATAGGTATCTTTCCAGAACCCAATGAGGTAATGCGTGTGACGCGGTTGGCATAGCACCTGGGTGGGGGGCTGTGATCATTAACTTTATTATTACTAATGAGAAGCACTGTGTAAATAGTGAGGAGTTATTATTACAAGGTAAAATTACATCAGACAGAAGCTGGCGGGAATCCTAGCTGACGGATCTCCCTGGCTGAGGCCTGGGAGATGGTATCTCTACTTCCGATGCTTCAGAAATACGCCCAGCAAAGGAACCTCATAAAGAACTCTTTCTGAATTAAAATTGATCTGAATAGGAGCAGCCGCACTCTGCCTGGCTCTTTTCTTACTTTAATTTGAACTTAATTTATCTCCAAGCATCAGGAAATGGCGCCCTGCAAGAAATGCGTTCCCTCTGAGTCAAGGCGAGCTCAGCATTGCAGGAAATCATCTGCTTTTGCAAGAAAATTACTAAGCAAGGAGAGTGCTGTTATTTTAAGATCTTTGAGCTGGTGTGAGAAGAAACTAATTAAATGATTGTAATTTTCTGGGCAAACACAGTAACTGACTGCTACAGAAATGCAAAATGAGAAGGAACTTTTCCATCTCAAAAGAACACTAGAGTTTTAATTCCACTCCCCCCTCCAGTTTTCCAATGAGAGAAACCACTCAAGTATCACTACTCAGTTTTTAAAATGACAAATGGCACTTCACTGGAAGAAGAGGATGACCAATGCATAATATGCGGTCAGTGACAGTGTCCCTGAGTCACAGGGCTGAAGAGAAAAGACAGCTGCTGCCCTCAGTGGGCTGTGTATCAATCAGCCATGAACAAATGCCTAAGCCTGAGTTTTACAACCTCGCCAGGCATGTCCAGTCAGGTCAAGGGTGGTCTGCCCTTGTGGGGACCTGCAGAGTTGCAGGACTGTGGTGCAGGGCCCTCTCGCGCCTGCTGTCCACCCATCCCCGAATCACTTCAACAGAAAGTAACAAAGAACTAGGGCTGCACTTGTTTTACTCCCAGAATCCAGTCTCACATCCAGGACGAGACTTCCCAGTGAGTCCCACAGCAGAAACAGGAGGTGCAGATTTAGGGGTGCTGTCCTAGGGGCTTCCCCAGGGGAGGATGTGGGCAGCACCAGATGGTTTCCTGGGCGTCCCTGTGCTATCCACAGAGCACCCTTCCAAACGGGGGACTGAGGAGGACCAAGGATGAAGTGGGCCATTGGTAACAACATATCAGTAACCCATTGTTTGGGGTCTGAAAAAAAGAAAGGTAAAGAGCCCCCCAAAAGCAGAAGGCAACATATAAGCTCCTCCATGGTTTCTTCCTACCATGGAAAGGCGCCAGGATCCTCTGCAATGCTCTAGCTGACTTTCCAGTCCACTCCAGCTCCAGGCCCTCTGGCTTCATCCTCACAAGTCTTAGCCTGACTTTGAAAAATAATCATAAAATAAAGCAACAGCAATGCTTTGCAAGGCCTGTATGGGCGCTGGGCTGCATTCTAATCTGAAGAGGTGTGCCAAAGAATAAGGCTAATTTATGACCTCTTTAAAATACTCTCAGGAACCTTCCTGCAACTACAAATTAAATAGCCCCTTTATTAAAGTAAAAGTGGATTTGTGAAATGTGTTCAGGAGCTCTATTCACAGGGCTGCCTTTATGCCTTCAAGCCAGGCTTCTTGATCTACAGATGTGTCCTTTCCCTGCCAGTGAGCTAGGCAGCATCCCAGGCGCCGCACCCCTCCTTCAGCCCTAACAGTCTCCCTGCCCAGCCCTCCTCTCAGCCCAGCACTCTGCCATCTTCACCTCCCCCAGGAAGTCTTCCGAGACCTTCCCAGAGAAGACTCACCCCAAGAAGGCTCTGAGTTGAATCCATCAAGACCGAATTTTCACCAGGGTGGAAGCCAAGTTTGCTTTTGTTCACCAGTGTGTCCTGGGCACCTGACAGTGCTGAGCACGCAAGCAAGGCTCCATAAACAATATTCATAGCTGAGTCAGACAGCTACTCTGAGCCAGATCTTGAGCTCGTAGTAAGAAGAGAATGAAAATGTTGATGCTTTTCAAAAACCGCAAGATGAAGCTGGACACTGGTGGCTCTGCTAGCCAGGCCCGGCCGTGGGGTGCCCCATGCTGATCTGACATGCCAGGATGAATTATCTTCATTTGACAGACCAGGAAACAGAGTGTCAGAGAGTTCAGTCCACCTCCAAGAGCAAACAGCAGATGCAGTGTGAGACCAGCAGAGCCTGGTGCTCAGCCGGCATGAAAACCCACCTCTCCTCATTATCACCTAAAGAGGTAGCAGTGAGGGGGTGGCACCTGTAGCTCAAAGGAGTAGGGCGCTGGCCCTATACACCAGAGGTGGTGGGTTCAAACCCAGCCCCGGTCAAAAACTGCAAAGAAAGGGGGGTGGGGCATAGCAGTGAGGTTCCAGCATCCCTACTTGACCGGGGCCAGCAACTCTGGACTCCTGAGCCAACCCCTGATGGTCCAGCTTCCCACCCAAAGCTAAAGGCCCCCAGTATGCTTCCCAAGGCTGCTTCTGCTTCATTCCTAGTTTCCATTTATATAAGTAAAATACAAATAAATTAACCAGTGTACACTAAAAACATACAACATTGGGGTTGATAAGTGACCTTGGAGTCTGGTCCTTCCACTTATTTTACAGATGGGGAAACTGAGGCCTAAGGTAGAGTGGGTTCACAAGTGGCCAGCAAGCCAGAAAGAACAGGCACACAGGAGGGTCAGCTTCCAGCTAAGTGCTGGAGAAAGAGAAAGCCCAGGTTTCGGTGGGTGGGAAGAAGGGAAAGTTAGGAGAGGGGGCAGAGCGGGTATTGAGGGGAGTCAAGGAGGTATGCACGGGGTCAGAGCCAGGGGCCAAGAGCAGTAACACAGAGCACACTTGACTGGGGTCTGACTAGGGCCAGCAACTCTGAACTACTGAGCCAACCCCCAGCGGCCCAGCTTCCCACCCCTGCAGTGACCTGGATCACAGACATCAATGCTCATTTTGAGCATGTCCAGCAAGGTGGGCATAGGACCTCCAGAGCAGCACGGGCCTCGTGTGGCAGAGCCCCACACCCCTGTGTCTGGGGTTGCTGAAGACAGTGCAGCCATCCCCAGGTCTGCCCAGACACTGAGACTCCTCCAAGGTATACCAAAGGGACGGGCTTCTAGCCCCAACCTCCCCTGCTCCCACTTCCCTGGAGTGTCAGCCCCTCTCCTAGGCAATATGTCACCCAGGCAAGGACTCGGCAGGGAAGGGCTCTTTTAGGTCTGGCAAGCCAATGTCAGAGGGTGGGAGAGGGTGTTCGCAGGCCTCTCGGGGTCCACAGAAGTGACATGAATAGATCAGCATTTGAGGAGGACAGAATGGAATGTGGGGGAGAGAAAGCAAGAGAACCTAAACCCACAGGTAAGACCTCACCTGTTGAACTTGGATAAGAAGACAAATGAAGGTGGTTTCCAGTCCCCAGAGCAGAGATGTCCCACCAAGGCCAGGAAGATGGCTGGGTGCTGGCCAGTCCACAGGCAAAAGCCTCCCTGGGCCTCCTGCAGGAGATGCAGGGACAGGAGCCCCTCAGAAAGCCCTGCCTCTCTGCACAGGCACTGGCCCTCCCCCACGACTACCCTTCCACCCTGGGCATCTCAGCTGCTCCCCACTCCCCAGCCTCCTCATCTTCCTCCCCCTCTAACCCATTCCTAGTAATCCAGACCCCTCCCCGGTTGAAATGAACTGTCCCTTCCCACCATCCCCTCCCCCATCTATGCCTCCACACCTGCCCACCTCACTCCATGGGAAGTGCAGGCCGCAGAGCTCTCTGCCTCCTTTGGACCACAAATGCTTCAAGGAAAGGAAACCATCCTAATGGCTCCAGAACCCTTCTCACTGCCCCAGGGCTCCCACCCAGCACACGACCACCAAACCAGGTCCTAAGTCAAAGAGACAGCCTCTCCTGATTTCTACAAAGTACATCCCACGGCCCTCAGGCAGGTGTCTACAAAGTGAGGCCTGCCGACTGCTTCTCACCCCCCTCCAACCCCTGTAAAAGGCAGAGGATTTGGGGACTAATGTGAAGTTATGTGGAGGCTTCTAGTTCTGGATCCAATAACCTCTACTTCTCCCTGGGGGCTCTCAACCTACCTGTGGCCTTTCCCAGCACTGACACTGTACGGTGAGGGGTTGGAGTGAGTGGCAGAAGACCTTGGTCACCCTGGCTGTGGGGTGGCAACTGCTGGCCTTGCATGCTGAGACTTCCCCGACTCTGGCAGCCCTATCCATGTCCCCTTTTGCTGCTGCCTGTGCTGCCACATGGCTTCCCCAGCTCCTGTGTCATTCTTTCTCCCAGGGTCCCAGAGGGCTTACAAGGCCAGCGGCCAGCTCCTGACAGCAAGTGTGACGGGCACTCAGCACTGGTGGCCACATACCTCCCTGGGCCTCTAACTGCCTCCATCCTTCCCGAGGTGGCTGCTGGACACCCTTGGTGATGGCTGCCATGACAGAGAGGAACTTCATCTGGACAGAGGCTGCCACCTACAACAGGCTGACCAGCCACACAGCCTGGAAATACTCCCTCTTCCTCCCACGCAGACGCCAATCTAGTCTCTACCCCAAACACTAGAGAAATTCCAAAGTCATGCACAAGATCAGCAGACTTAAATGCAAAGCCTAGACTATGGAGCCGCCAAGCTCACCTCCAAATTGGAAGGAAGGCGCTGATGTCACATCACAAAACCACAGCCATCCATGCAAGACTAGAAATCAGCTTCCTCTTAGATTTGGACCCGTTCATTTTAAGAACACAAATGGTCTCTGCACACTGGAGGCTGACCTAAGGCCTCAACACCCAGCACCACTCAGGAAGAAGAGAGCCCTGCAGAGCCCAGGTGGCCACGTGCTGTGTGTCCTCACCCAGACACCTCTCAGACCCACTCTCCCCTCCCACAGGCCACTCCACCGCCCCAGTCTGAGCCTCACCACTGCAACAGCCTCTTCCCTGAGCCTCTGTCCAGAGGTCTCACCCCCACAGCCCTCACCAACCCCACCCTTCACACGGCCTCCACAACTCTTTCTGAATCAGACTCTACCTTGACATCATTCTTGAGCTCTTACTACAAACCAGGCTCTTATCTGAGCATTGTATGGAATAGCTTATTTAACCTGCACAGCAAATCTATGAGCCTTCGCTTTTCCCATTTTCAAGAGTTAGGTCCAGAGAATTTAGTTCATTTGCCAAGGTCCCAGAGCCTGAGAAGGGCAGGGCCAGGACACAAACCCAGGCAAGCTGGCTCTGAAGCTTAATTGGAATATCCACCTCTCCACACTGCCATATTGGACTCTTCAGCCTCATGTTTGGGGGTCTATCAGGAACCAACTGACATATTTTTTCCAAACTTTTTTCCTCTTTTCTCTCTCTACGCACCATACATTCACAGTCTCTTTATATAACACATATGAACCTTTAAAGTTTTATCTACCAGCACTTGCTCAAGCTGTTTCCCCTTCTGGAATGTTCTCCATCTCCCATATACTCCATCCATGCCTAGGCCAGCCCTGATGCCACCTCTTCCATGCAGTCTTCCCTGATTTCCCATGAGTGTCATCAGGATAAGATGACACCACCTCTTCGTTTCCTATCTGTTCCTGTCCATCTCTTTTCTCCCAGTGGACTCCTCTGATCTCCGCTAGGCTAAGCTCTGGGAATGCAGCGGTAACTGAGACTCTTGACCTTTTAACTCAGACCCACCATTAGGGGCTGAACTGTATCCCTGCAAAAACCAATATGTTGAAGTCATAACCCCCAGTACCTCAGAACGTGACTGTAGTTGGAGACAGGGTCTTCACAAAGGTAATTAAGGTAAAAAGAAGTAATTTTTTTTATGGGACGGGCCCTGATCCCAAATGACTGGTATCTTACAAGAGGAGATTAGGACACAGACCACACAAAGGGACAACCACGTGAGGACATAGGGAGAAGGTGGCCATCTGTAAGCCAAGGAGGGAGGCCTTGGAAAAAACAAGCCCAGCTGACACCTTCCGGCCTCGAGGACTGTGAAAAAATACATTCCTTTTGTTTAAGCCACCTAGTCTGTGGGGCTTTGTCATGGCAGCCCCAGCAAAGGTATACACCTGCCCTTAAGGAGCTTGACGTCTGGCAGGTGTCATAACTGAATTCCCACACAACTCAGGGAGAACCTATGGGTGTTGTAATAGAAGAAATTTCCATGCATGGCCTGTTCTTGACCTTTTAACTCAGAGAAACAAGTTTCAGAAGCTCTTCTGATTTGCACCTCTAGTTCTCTGGGTACCTATGAAATATGCACAAATATCAAGTTCATGGAGACAGGGAGCAGAGTGTAGGCGATCTGCTCAGATTGATCTCTGCACGCAACTCCCATCATCTTTCCCTACAAGGCAGGCACACACAGCACAGAGCAGACTGGGAAAATGCGGTGGGAGAAGAAGCAAGGGAAAGGGGAGGTATTGAGCTGGTGGAGGACAGTGACAGGGGTGAACAAACTGGGCCTGGCTGCTGGAAGCTCATGTTCATGTCAAAGAATGCATGAGAATTAAAGTTCAAGTGCCATGAGGGCAGGAGCCCAGGTGAGCTATGCAATAAGCATGCAATAAGCAAAGGATTTCCCAGAAACACATTCCCATGGGGGTAACATGAAACCACAACTAGAGAAGCAGAGCCCAGCTCTAGGTGATATTAATCCACCTGCAAAGAACACTGCCTCTGAGGGCAGCACAGGACACAGAAAAACTGGCGACGTCTGCACACAGTCCATTCTGGATCCATCAAAAAGTAATACTGTTTGGTTTCAGTGAAACATTAATTTACACATAAGAATTTGCTTCTCGGGGAGGCACCTGTGGCTCAGTCGGTAGGGCGCCGGCCCCATATACCGAGGGTGGCGGGTTCAAACCCAGCCCCGGCTGAACTGCAACCAAAAAATAGCTGGGCATTGTGGCGGGCGCCTGTAGTCCCAGCTACTCGGGAGGCTGAGGCAAGAGAATCGCTTAAGCCCAGGAGTTGGAGGCTGCTGTGAGCTGTGTGAGGCCACGGCACTCTACCGAGGGCCATAGGATGAGACTGTCTCTACCAAAAAAAAAAAAAAAAGAATGTAAAGAATTTGCTTCTCAACATCAGACTGGGAGGCAGCATTTGAACTTCCAAGCAAGTCCCCTTCCATATCTCCACGGGAGCAGGAAAACTCAAGCCATTGGAAGGAAAACCCACATGTGTTCACAGAGCTCCAGCAGCCCTGTCTCCAGCCAGCTTGAATCCTACGGTTCCTTTTCATGGGATGCTCTCAAGTGCCACTGTAAAAAGTCTAGCCCCCTCATCAAATGCTTTTTTAAAACATTTTTGAAGAACACCTGACATAGTAAACATTCTCTCTACTCATGTTGACCATGTCTACAGAGGGCAGTGAGCAAGTCAGAGGAAAGACTTTTTTTGTTTTGCAGTTTTTGGCCCAGGCCGGGTTTGAACCTGTCACCTTCGGCATATGGGGCCGGCACCCTACTCCTTTGAGCCACAGACGCTGCCCAGTAAAGACATTTTTATAAAAGCCTCCATTCAGCGAATCAGCCTCAAGTTTGTTTCTTTCTGTACAGCTTTCAGAGATGGGAGTTTTCAAGCCAGAAGGAAACCAACTGCCAACGGCTGGGTAAAATCTTTGGCCCCTGCAAAGAGGGAGTAAAGTGTATTTCTCAGGAACTTTGTGTGCCAAGAAAACAATGCTATGCATGCAATAAGCACAGAGAAAACAGCATTAAAAAAAAAAGAAAGAAAGAAACAGTTTTTCTCGGTTAGCTGTTGGTAGCAACCTCTCTCTGCACTGCTTGAGTTTTCCGCAGGCAAGACGAAATTTCTATGGCATTCCCTGCTCCCCTACCATGGGAAAACCAAATTACCCAGAAAGAACTCCAGTCTCCCCAACTGTCCAGGCTGGAGAACGGGGTATGTGGCAGACAGCAGCACCAAGGTTTTAAAGCTGAATGCCTGGGCTAGTCTTTCCTTGCTGAACCCTTCTCCAATGCCACACTCACCAACAGGCACGGGGTGGTCCTGGCTCCTACCTCCTGAGGGTTTGCTAATGCCAGGCTGTGCCCAACATGCCACACCTCATCCCTGTCCCTCGGTTCCCACTGGCCAGAGCACACATCTCTCAATGCTCCTCTCCAGTTCCTGGACTGTCCACCCCCTACTAAAGAGAAGTCCACATGGGCCCATACTCCCACCACCCACTCACAATCCTCCTCCCCAGTGTGCATCTGCCTGCAGCCAGGATGCAGGCCCACCCAGGCACAGAGGAGTCACTCAACCCTGTCACTGCCTCAAGGACCAAAGCCAGGTAGGCTCCTCTGGCAGTCCCCAGCCCCCGTGCCTCAGCATGTGGGCCCAAGCCCCTCCTCAGCTCTCCCTGGGAAGCCTCCCCATGCCGTGAACAGGGTCGGACTGGGTGTCAGCCCCTCCTGAAAGCAGCCAGCCCTGTCTCCTGGGGCTCCTCCACCCTGGAATCTCTGTCTCTTCTCTGACCCCCTCCTCATGAAGCTAGTGACAAAAGGTGAGAATAAGCTGCTGAAACGATGACCTTGGCAGATGCGGGTGGGGGGGTTAGATACTTCTGGTTCCACAGGATTTACTTTTACTGTGTTTACTGTATTTGCTCCGTTGAGTTCTTGGTTTTCAGGCTACCTTTCAGCCTGAGTTCCAGCTTATGGTACCAGGCAGTGCTGAAGTGAGGCCTGGCTACACACCTAGTGTCCAGCCCTCTCTCAAGATGCAGATGGGGCGGGCACCTCCAGGGCTCATCCAGGGAGGGGCACGGCTGCATTCTGGAAAACCCCCCATCAGCACCCTGATTGCCCTCTCTGGCTGGCTTTGCCCAGGGCACCAACTCTGCCCTCTGAGGCTGCTAGCCTGACTGCAGATGCCAGCGATGACCAGAGTCCAGAGACCTAGCACCTGCACCCTGGTAGCTGCCAGCTGTTTGGGGAGGGTGTCAGCAGGACCTGGAGCTCTTGACTGCAAGTCCATTCAGGGCTGCCCCTGCCTCAACACATTCCCTCCCTACTCCTCCTCCAGCACAGACCACAGCCCCCTGGACTACCCCAGGCCACATCAAGATCAAGAAGAAGGGTGAGTGACCAGCTCACGTGACCTCCTTTCCTGGCTGCAGAAGCCAGTGATTCCCACCTACATGTGCCACTACCAATGCCTTCAGGGACCCTGGCTCCATGCTGCCTCGGCAGAACTTTGGGAAGCAAGGAGAGGAGGTGGGTGTCAGCCACCAGAGGCAACCAGAGTGGACAGCCATGCCTGGGGTGTGAGGAGTTCCCATCTCCCTTCACTATGCCAACGTGCCCCCCCACCCCACCCAGGGACTCCAGGAGCCATCTCTCCACCTCAACCCTTCTCCCAAACCTGCAAAGCTGAAGAGAACACACCTGGGGTCACCAGAGTGACCACTGGCCCTTTCCCAGGCACAAGCAGGATAAGCGGGGATCCCTGAGTCCTGGGGACACCACCAAAGGATGGGCAGACTCCGCCCCGGGTAAGAAGCACAGGCTGGAGGCTGAAGGGCCGAGAGGTCCCTCACAGAGGTAGCTACGAGGGAGGGGGTGGCAAACTTCCAGGTGGGAGTGAAGCCAAAGTAGCAGGAATGTGGGGGAGGGCAGGCAGTTTGGAGCCTCGCAGGAGCTCCGCGGGGAGCACAGCTTGGGGATGAACCCGGGGGCACGCGGATGGGGGGGCCCAGGAAGCCATGGGCCACACTATGGATTCCGGGAAGAAGGGTAACCCTGGAATCAAGAGTCCTAGAACAGGACACGGAGGAGGTCTGGAAGTCCCAGAGCCTGCGGAGGCGCCACCGGCAAGGTCCCTAGTAGACAAGGGTGGGTGGACCCTGGAGCCAGAAATCCTAGGACACGACCCTCAGGGGAGCCGGCAGAGTCTGGGGCGGTCCTCACGGACCTGGGAGCGTCCCGAGGTGGCAGAGCTCTGGAAGCCCCCGGGGACCTCCCTATTAACCGTGACCCAGAGGCCATCTGGGTAGTCCGCGAGGCGGCTCAGAATCCAAAAATCTGTGGAAATGTCCCCAGAGGTGAGAGAGGTCCTCTCATTACGTATCTGAGGACCTCTTCCCCCAGTAACCAGTGACTGGAAGCCGCCGCTGAGATGACCCGCGTCCCCAAGTCACCAAAAAACGCCCAGGACGACCACGGGGAAGTCCAAAAGTGGGAGACCGTGGCAGCCCCCCGGGGTGTCGCGAGGTGTCCCAGGCAGGGGCTGCGGGGAGCGCGAGCAGGTCACTTACGCTGCTGTTCTCGCCCGTCCAGTGCACCATCGCCTGGTTGTGCGTCGCGTCCCCCTTGAGCACGAACGACGTGCTGATGAGCGAGACCTGCGCCCGCGAAGCCACCGGTGCCGCCCGCGTCCAGCGCGCCTTGCCCGTGGCAGGGGCGCCGTCCTCTCCGGGACCCGGAGCGGGACCCAGGGCGCTGGGCTCCTCGCCGCCACCGGGCTCCGCGCACCCCACGGGCGGGCTGCGTGGCAGGCGGGTCAGCCGGGCGCGGGGACCCAGGCGGCCGGGCTCCGCCGCCCTGCAGGCGGCCAGCAGCAGCAGCAGCAGCAGGAGCGGCCGCGAGCGCGGCGAGAGCGGCGGCGGCGGCGCCCCGGGGCTCGGGGCTCGGGCAGCGGGACCGGGGCCCTTGGGGGCGCGCAGGAGCCGCCGGTGCGCCATGGTCGCCGAGGGGCGGCGGCAGGCGGCGCGGGTGAGGGAAACCGCGGCCGGGGGAGCGAAGGGCGCTGGGGAGCCGAGAGAGAGCGCGCAGAAAGGAGCCGGAGAGGGGAGGGCGCCGGCGGGAGGAGGGGACTCGGGCTTCGCCGCCACAGCCGCCGCCGCGCAGCCGAGGGCGCACCGCCACCTGCCGGCCGGCCGCGCGAGCCCAAACGCAGGGCTGGTGGCCAACCGGGTCCAGGAGCGGGGCCCCTCCTCCAACGGCACCGGTCCCTATCCTGCCCGCTCCGCTCCTTCATCCTCCCTCCTTTTCTTCCGGTATTTACCGAGCACCAGCTCTGGGCCGGCTCTAGTCCCAGGCGCCGGGGTGCAGAGTGAGCAACAGCCGGGTCCCGTGTGGAGCTGACCCTCTGGGAGGGAGACAGATCACACCCAAGTAGACAGAGTAACTCCAAGAGCCAGACAGATTTATAAAGTGTCCTCTTCTAGGGGCCTCTGAAGAGATGGCCATGGGGAGGGATTGAGGGCCATAAGGTCCTGGACACTTTCCAGGAGGTGAAGAGTGTGCAAAGGCCCCCAGGTGGACTCAGGGGGACCTACCCCAAGCCAAGCCTCTGGCTTTTAGGCTACGCAGACGGTGGCTTCATCTTCTAACCCGGGGCCACCAAGGGGGCAGCCCCTAAACAGGACAGCTGCCCAGGTGGGGGAATGTTCAGAGGAGATAGGGGACCTCTCTAGAAGACCACAGTGAAGAACATGGAAACTGAGGCTAAGAGCACTGAAAGTACCCCCCCACACAAAGGCCCTGTGACTGCTGTAGTTCAATCTCCATAACAAGAACCACCTATCTCACCCCCACACCACCCCCCCATCACATGTGGGCCAAGTCAGAACAGACAGGGTAGAAGATTGCCGGAGGCAAGGCAGGGTTAGCGTTGGTGTTGAGCTCTACCAGGCCAGGGCCACCCTACCCTTCACCTCCTGCCCCCCGCCACTCCAAGGGCCCTGTGTCAGATAGACAGCTTCAGGGTCAGGGTCCCTGTCACAGCATCCTTCCCAGCAGGTTCTCTTTGCTCCAGAGAGAAAGAGAACTTAACAGAGCAGAACAGCAAAGCCTCAAATGTTTGGGGAAAGTGGGGTATTGGGAGTTCCCTTTGGCCCCTAAAGAGGCACCCAGCACCCTCACCAGGAAATCACATGCCAGAACTTAAGCATTGGCTACCAGGGCTCACCCTGTGCCCAGCACCAGGGGTGGGGGAAGGAGAAGGTTTGTCCAGATGTCTAAGAGCCCTCCCTCCTCGGAACACGACCTCAGCTCCTCCAGTGTGTAAATTCCAAACCTGTCAGGTTCAAACTCAAGGGTGGGAAGAAGGAAGGGACAGTATGCAGCTGTGGGGGAACATCTGGTCTAGTGCAGGGAGCAGAGGAGAACACAGCAGCATCAGTGTGAGGCTTTGGGGGGGTGGGCAAGGCAAAGTGGGGGGCCAAGAGAAGGCTGCAGAGAAGAGGTGGGCCAGCCCCAGCTGGGACACCAATAGCCACAGGGCATTCCCCAACTCCCGAGCTTCCAACTGTGAAATGAGGGGCACTGCACAGCCTCTAGGGTCTGTTCCAGTGTGTGCTGCTTTGGTCTGGTTTGGTTTGAAGTTGAAGTAAAAGAAGGCCTCTAAGTACTATCCTCGAGAAACTTGACTGTGACAATTATTGAGCACCAACTACTTGCTGGGCGCACCCCTAGGTGGGAGGAGGGTTGCTTTGTAGGTTATCAGATTTAATTCTCCTGGCCAGGTTGCGAAGCAGGTATAATTGTCCCCAAATGAAGAAACAGACTCAGAGAAGTTCAGTGACTGCCCAAGGTTACCTGGCCAGTACCACCTCAAGGCCAGATTCCACCCCAGGTTTTCTGACCCCAAAGGGGCACTCTTGGCACCACCTGAGTTGCTGTCATCTGTGTATGGGCTCTCTGCCACTTTGCATCTCTGTGGCTGACTGACTAGGCAGGGAGGTAGAATAAGCTGCCACCTCAACCCTCCCCCACCCTGGCTCAAACAAAGGCTCACATCAGTCACTTAAGTCCCTAACAAATTGGGGAGAAGGTCCAGAGCTAGAATGCAGGTGGTATGACACCTCCTTAGGAAACATTCCAAAACAATCTCTGCCTTTGCAATAATGAGGCTACACATAGGGAAGAGTGGGACTGATTTGTCCCTTCTGTGAATCCAGAGCTCAGAGACACTGTGACCCTCCCCCATCACTCAGGTCACAAATTCTACAGGGCACAGGGACACAAAGGTGACAGAGACAGGCAAGGCCCCCACTCACTAGGAGCCTCTGTCCTGGTGGGGCAGACAGACGCTGAGGAAAAGTCATTTGGGCAAATAGCAAGTGCCCAGAAGAGAATGAAGCAGTCACCTGATGAAGAATGCTCACCCCCTCTGTGGGCCAGCCCCAGGGGCAGGTAACATTCAGTGCAGGGAAGAGCATCTAAGCAGAGGGAAGAGCCCTGAGCAGCAACCCCGGCTCAGAGGGCTGGTGCATTCGGGGAGGAGCAGGCGGCTAGAGGCCTGATTTGTATTCACAGTTGGATAGTAAGTCACAGGGGTGTTTAAGCAAGGGACTGAGATGATGGGCATTTTTACAGCCATCATTCTGGTAGCTGTAAGGATAAGTGCTGGAAGCCACTTAGAAAGCTACCCCTCCCAAGGTCCAGAGAGGCTGAGAGCTGGCAGTGGCTGGGAGCTCTGGCAAGGCAACATTAAAGGAAAGAAGCCTACAAGGATCGGTGAGCTATGCCAAGGTGCCTCCCACAGCTCTTGCACTCACTGTCCTTAGTGACCCACATCAGGAACTTGGGGACATGGCTGCAAGAAAAAGACATGGAAAAACATAGATAGCTGGCTGACCCCTCCAGGCATCATGTCTGAAGTGCCCTGCGGAAAGAATGGGCCAGAGACTGCAGGGGGGTGTTGGCAGTGCCCAGTGAGGGGGCACAACAGGCGTGGGGCATGACGACTGGCCTCATGGGGGAGCTGTTTGTGAGGCCTCTGCAGACACTGCCAGAGGAAGCCACATGCCAATGCTTGAGTTCAGCAACCAACACGCAGGGGGCATCAGATAAATATGAAGCACTCTATGGAGTGGAAAAACCTAATGATTCTTCACAGCATGGGGATCTTATCTGTGGACAGCCCCAGCTCCATACAGGGCACTAGACTCCAGACTGAGTCACACCTGGTCACTGCTCTTGGGGACCTCACAGCCGGGTAGGGGAGGCACACAGGTGAACAGACCGTGACGTTAAGGAAACAGGTGCTCCAGGAAAGGTACCTGGGAGCCCCAGCAAGGGGAGAGCCACTGTCTGGGGCGAAGGGAGGAAGGCTGCTCAGAGGACAACCTTCAGGTGACCCTGCCAGGTAACAATGACAGTAATAGTTCCAGGAAATAGTAACAGTAATGATCATAATTACCACTGAGCACTTACCATGCTTGGCAGGGCAGTGAGAACTGGGGCTTCGCCAGTTGATCCAGCATCCACTGAGGGGCACCAGGCTCTGGGGTTGGCACTTGGTCAGAGATGGTGCTGCCTCCCAGGGCACCAGGCATGTGCCATCTCTGCCCTAGATGCTGTGCAGAGTTAGCTCGCTAGCCCCCACCATGATGTGGGGGTGTGTGGGGAGCGGGCTGTGGGCAGCAGGGCCCCTACAGCCTGGAGCGGTGTGCAGGGAATGACTACCAGCTGCTTCTCCTCCTTTACCAACATTCTTTCCACCTGCCAGAAGTCACGGAGCCCAGGCATACTTTCCTTGGTATCGACAAGCACACAAGTTTTCCTCTTGAAGGATGATTTCGACCCCATGTGTTAAGATTTATGTAACCTTGTTAAGAGACTATATAAATAAATCTGTTTCTGCGTTCAGGCACTGGCTGCAGCCATCGGCTGCGTCAGTCCTCGTGACACCCTCCTGTCTCTCCTCTTTGTGCGTGCCCCTCTTCTTCCCTTCCCACCTTTCCACTCAGGTCAACTCTCCCTCCTCATGCCGGGTCACAAGAGGTCCCTCTGTCACGTCAGTATGTGACAGGGGTGGGGCTCATCACCTCCTTTTTATAGAAGAAGAAACTGAGGCACAGCCCCAAAGGATAGACAGACTTACTCAAGCCCCACAGCCAACCAGGGGCATCTGCAGGCTTTGCTCCCCACACATCTTAATACTGTTGCTTTGGGGATTAAGTTTCAACATGAATTTCGGGGAGGACACCATCACCCAAACCATAGCAGAGGGAGTAGTGAGGGCAGGGACACCTGCTGAGAGGGGGTTGGTCTGTCATTGAAAGTATCCATCACAGTATGTAATATTTCTTTGGAGAACATGAACTTGCAATGGTGATTGGGACAGAGCACCTAAACTCAAGTCTTGGCCCTGCAGGAAAATGGGCAAATCATTGGACGGCTTTGTGCCTTGGTTTCCCCAATATTCAGTGAGAATGCTAATAGCACCTGCCTCATAGGTTACTTTGTGTAATGCCCAAAAGAACACTGGAATGCATGGCTGAGAGGCATGCTGCACAGTGGACCTTCCCATGGGGCAAAGAAAAATAGCCCACAGCCAGCCCTATCTGTATCACCCACACCTCAACTATGTGATGGTCCATGACTGTCCGATCTGAAGTCTTCACTCCAGTTCCCCAATGCCCAGCTGAATGACAGTGTGCATTCCCAAGGTGGGGGCCAAGCAATGAGTCCCACACCTGCCAGGTCGGCCAGTGGCCCTGAGAGGGTGCCACCCTCTGCCAGAAGAGGGAACCCCAGCAAGCACGCTTCTCCAATGACAGCAGTTGTCTCTACATGGCCACTCCCAGCTGTGCACTCCAGGCCTGTTTCTCCCCTTGTCAAATGAGGTGGACTACATCAGGACTTCCAAAGAACATTGGCTTTAGGAGGTACTTTGCAGAAATGGATCCCGTTAGAAAAGATGACCTTCCCGTAGTCATGTGACATTTGCTTATTAAGGACTGAAAAGACTTCCATGCTGGCAAAGAAGCTCAATTTAAAAAAAAATCTTTTTGACTTTGATTAATTCCATTTCACCCCCCACTTTTTGACCCTGTAGTTCTCTAGTCTATTTCTGCTTAACAGCTAGTAACACCCTAGAGAAGACAGCCATTATGGAAATATGTGCTGAGTATGGTGGAAGAAAGAGGGAAGAATTTATTCTGCTTAAGGTGTTGTCATCAGGGAAAAGTACATTTGAGCAGGCACTAAATGATGAGTCAGGACCCAGTTGAAGTGAAACAGCGAGTGCAACGTGCACAGAGGTGCATGGTCCACATAGGGAGTAGAAAGCATTGCCTCTGTGTGGGGCAGAGCAGCAGAAGTGAGCTGGGCACAGGAGCTGGCACAGGCGCTACAGATCTTGGGTGCATCTGTGCTTTATTCTTAGGTCAAAGAGAACCTTCTGGGGTTTTCAAGAAAAAGAATGACATAGTCAGACTTGTGTTTCCAAAAGTTAATTCTGGCAGCTTCAGGAAACTGGAGGGAAGAGAGACATGGGAGTCAGGTGGAGCCCATGACACTGGCCCAAGTGAGAGGTGGTGAGATCTGAAGAAGAGGAAGGGTAAAGAAGAAGAGCTGGAGGTGGGTCCCCAGAACCTCTGCTTGCGCAGAAGAGGGAGGAGACAAGAGAGAATCTGGTGTTGGGGGGAACAATGATGCCATTGCCTAGGCTGGGAACAAATCTGAAGAAGGAGGTACCTGGCACAACCTTGAACATGTGGCTTCTGAAGTATCTGTGGGACATCCTGCAGGTATGAGTCTGCATAGGCTAGGCTGGGCTGCAGTAACAAACTAACCCCAAATCTCTGTGGTGGAACCCACTGAGAAAAAAATTCATTTCACTCATTCACTAAGTATGACGCTACTCCAAAATCAGGTGAAGCTTTGCCATCTGGAACAAGCAGACTCCAAGGCCACATGACAGTAAAAAAGAAAGCCAAAAACTCACAGGATGTTTTGTAAGGATGGGACCGAGAAGTCACTCCTTCACTCACAGCCCATTGGCTAAACCCAGGTTCCTGGCCTCTGTCTACCTACAAGGGAGCCTGGGACATTTGGCAAGTCCTAGCTGTCACTGCCATGCTAGACGGGAAGCTTAGAAAGTCTTTGGAAATGGTAACCAGGAGAGAATAAGGGCTTGGGACATAGATCTGGGCATGATTGTTGAATGAGATCACCCAGGAAGAAACCAGAGAAGGATGAGATAAAATATATAACACCATAAATTCCTCTGAGGTTGTATTTAGAAATCTCCAGAGGATGACTCAAGATTTAGTCAAAAATCTTTTGTTTCCAAATATCTGATTATTTGTTGTCATATAGACAAGGCATCCAGATTTTTTGCTGAATTTTTCAGTTGCCATATGGTGCTTGGCACCACATAGGCAGCTAAAAGCAATTGGCAAGTGTTTAAATACTATGGTGCTCCATAATGCTCCACCATGTAGGGCTAGGGGCCTCATAATTACAGATTCTCTGGAGAAGACGTTTTGAAAGCCTTTTAGTTTAATAGGCATTTTGAAAGAAACTTCACAGTATTCTTGCCTTTCAGGTTCATTTCAGAAATCAAGACTTTTGCTATCAAACTATTGAACATGAAATTGACTTCTTTTCATTTAAATGCTTTACACACTTAAATTTTTTTTAACAAATAATATTTTGGTTGAATATCATGCTTTGAGAGATTTCAGCTTGGGGGTTAATTAAAACTTACTGTTTTCCTTGGAAATGGTTCCCGCTTTACTCAACACTAATAGATAAGCATGGACTATTTCTTAAAACTGGCCCTTGCCCCTTCCTGAGACCAAAATGTCTCTACTCTGAGACTGTAAGAGTCATGAGCCCTGGGAATGTGTCAGTTTTTGTTCACCATCATATTTATGGAGCCATGGATGGGAGTCAGAAGATCTAGATTTCAGTGTCATCTCTCCATCAAGTGACATTTGAGAACTTAAGAAAACCCCTGTCTCCATGGGTGCTGCTATTTTTCTCCTGTGCCAAATAAGGTCTCATGATCCATCTCCAGATAACTTTTACGGCCTCATATCCAACCACTTGGCCCCTATCCTATCCATCCAAGGATATCTCTGCCCACCACACTTCTCAGTCAGAAATACATTTCTAGATTCCCAGTTTATGGCCAAGTGAGGAGATTAGCAAATTCTCTCCCCATAGTTAATTATAAAGTTGCACAGAATTTACAAAAATCAACCATTTCCATTTCTCTGGTAACTATCTGACAGCATGTACCAATCTGAAAAGTATTTATGCTTGAAAAATGT
Organism: Nycticebus coucang; assembly: GCF_027406575.1. Lineage (NCBI taxonomy): Eukaryota > Metazoa > Chordata > Mammalia > Primates > Lorisidae > Nycticebus > Nycticebus coucang. The sequence continues at coordinate 86,829,335 of NC_069796.1, forward strand.
TGAACTTCAGGTGGAAATAGTGCTGGTCTACTGGATTCTGGCCCTAGGCTGCCCCCATACTGCCCTCCTAGCAAGAAAGACTTAGAGATTCTTTAAGGTGGGAAAGGCCATGAGTTGAAGGGGGAAATACACAATTTGGAGCAGTGAGTGATGCTCATGTCCCTGGCATGGTCATTGGGAGTGATAATCTGAGAAGCTATATGGAATGGCTGAGGCTTCATCCGTGCATAAAAGAGACTGGAAAGTATCAAAGCCAGCCATGACTCCGAGCTGACCCAAGGTCATGTGCATACACACAGGCAACAGAGAGGCCTAGTGAAAAGTACAAGCTGAGCAGACTTGAAAAATGCCTGAATGTTGAATGTGCTCCTCTACTCACAAGTCATTGACAGAGTGAATACAGAATTCTTATTAGGTTGAGGTGTTTGAAAATAACCTCTGATCTAACCTATATATTTTGGTGAGGTATAGAATTCTTATTAGGTTGAGGTGTTTGAGTGTAGAATTCTAGAATATAGAATTTGTATTAGGTTGAGGTGTTTAAGAATAATCTCTGGCTAACCTATATGTTGTGCAGACAAGGAGCACAAAAAGAAGACTTAAAAATTAGAAATTTTCTTTTTAAATCTGAGCATGAGCAGCTACACATAGCAAGGGAAACAGATTTCCTAGATATATCCCAGGCAAGTTACAAAACAAATGAACAAGTAAAAAGAGCAACAGCCTTCTTAAGGGAGATCCAGACTTGAGATAACATATTATCTAAAATATCCAATTAATAATAAAAAATATGAGAAATGCAAAGAAACAGCAAAATATGACCTATTCTCCAGGGGGTATAGGGAGAGAAGAGCAGCCTCTGAGGGTCTCTAGAAGTTGGATTTGGTAGTGAAAAACTTCAAAAAGCTATTATAACTATGATCAAGGTATTAATGGAAAGCTCGCCAATAAAAAATCAATAAATATAGATTCTGAATAAAAGAAAGAAATAATATTTTAAAAACCAAATGGAAATTCTAGAGTTGAAGAATACAATATGAAAAAAAAAATCACTAGAGGAGTTCAATGATGGATTTAAGATAGAAGAATCAGTGAACTTGAATATAGGGCAATAAATATATTCCTTATGGACAACAGAGAGAACAGAAGAAAAATAAACAGAGGCTCAGTGACTTGTAGAACATCAAGCACATTAACATATATATAATGGGAGTTATGGAGGAGAGGAAAGAGAAAAGGGAACTAAAAACACAAATGGAAAAACAGTCACCAAAAAGTTCCCACAACTGATGAAACACTTGATTCTAAACATCCAAGAAATGCAACAAACCCCAAGTAGGTTAAATTTTTTAAAAGGTATACACCTAGACACATCATGATCAAATGGTTATAAAACAAAGAGAAAATCACAAAAGAAGCAAGAGAAAAACAATTCACCAAGTATTGGGGAACAAAATGATTAACAGCTGAATTCTCATCAGGGAGAAAAAACAGCAGAAAGTGGTGGAACTAAAAGAAAAAAAAAAAAAAGAATCTGGCAACCAAGAATTTTATACCCAACAAAACTATCCTCCAACAATAAAAGTGAAATATAGACATTCCTAGATAAACAAACATTAATGAAATTCATTGCTAGCCAACTTGCCTTATAAGAAATACCTAAGGAAACTCATCAAGCTGAAAGGAAATTATAGCAGATGGATAGTAACCTAAATCTATAGGAAGAAACAAAAAGCATTAGAAATGGTAAACATTAAGGTTAATATAAAATGCTCTGTAAATATGTTCTCCAAAATTCTGTAAAAGACATAGCGATAATTGTAATAGTACATTCCTGGGTTTATAATACAAAAAGATATATAGATAATATGTATGTGACAATAAAAGTACAAAGAGAGGGAAGAAATAAAACTATATTGAAGAAAACTTCCTGTATTTGGTCAAAAGTTAGTACCCTGTTTCCCCGAAAATAAGACAGTCTCTTAGATGCGCTAGGTCTTATTTTCAGGGGACATCTTATCTTTCCTGTAAGTAGGTCTTATTTTCGGAGGATGTCTTATTTTCGGGGAAACGGGGTATCAATCTGAAATAGCATGTGACAAATTAAAAGTATTTTATATTCCCTAAAGCAACCACTAAGAAAATCACTTAAGGGAGGTACCTGTGGCTCAGTGGGTAGGATGCCGGCCCCATATACTGAGGGTGGTGGGTTCTAACCCAGCCCTGGCCAAACTGCAACAAAAAAACAGCCAGGCATTCTGGCAGGCACCTGTAGTCCCAGCTACTCGGGAAGCTGAAGTAGGAGAATCGCCTAAGCCCAGGAGTTGGAGGTTGCTGTGAGCTGTGATGCCACAGCACTCTACCAAGGGCAATAAAATGAGACTCTCTCTTTCAAAAAAAAAATCACTTAAGATATAAGGTTTTTTAAAAAAAGAATAATTAAAATGGACGCTAAAAATATTTATGCAACACAAAAGAAAGCAGTAAAGAAGTAAAAAAGGAACAAAACAACAACAAACAGGAGACATGAAAGACAGCAAAATGGTAAATTTAAGTGAATATAATATAAATTACATTAAATGTGAACATTCTAAACACTCAAACAAAAAAGCAGAGATTGCTGAAATGAATAAATAGGCAACATACAACTATATATTATCTTAGATCCAAAGACATAAATAGGTTAAAAGTAAAAGGATATAACAGTGATATACTAGAATACAGTAACCACAGGGAGCTGGCCAGGCCTGGTGGCCACCTGCAATCCTAGCACTCTGGGAGGCCAACATAAGAGGCTCTCTTGAGTTCAGAAGTTTGGAGACCGGCCTGAGAAGGAGCAAGACCCTATCTCTACTAAAAATAGAAAAATTATCCAGGTGTTGTGTTGGGCACCTGTAGCCCCACCTAGTCAGGAGGCTGAGTAAAGAGGATTGCTTGAGCTGAAGAGTTTGAGGTTGCTGTGAGCTACGCTAATGCCTGGGGTAACAGAGTGAGACTCTTTCTAAAAATAAATAATATATAAAACAAAATAAACTTTAATATAAGAAATATCACTAGAGACAAAGAGGGGCATATCATAATAATAAAAGTCAATATACCTGAAAGATAAGACAGTATAAATGTTCACACCCCTAATAATGATGCTTTAAAATACCTGAGGAAAGGGCGGCACCTGTGGCTCAAGGAGTGGGGCACCGGCCCTATATACCAGAGGTGGTAGGATCAAACCCAGCTCCAGCCAAAAAACAAAAAAACACACACAAAAAATACATGAGGAAGAAAAACAATAGAATTTTAAAAGAAATAGACAATAGTTGGAGATGTAATATTTCACTTTCAATAACTGATCGAATGATTAAGTTTTAAAAATCAGCAAAGATATCGAAGACTTAAAGACACTCCAGGATAGAGCATATGCTGAGCCTTAAAATGAGGCTCAATAAACATACACATGGTCTCCAAACACAGTGGAATTAAATTAGATATTTAATTTAGATAGATTAATTTAGATTAGATATTTAATTTAGATAGAAATTTGGGAAAGCCCCAATATATCAAAATTGGGAAAGCCCCAATATATCAAAATTGAACAACACACTTCTAAATAACTTAAGTGTCAAAGAAGAAATTACAAGAGAAATTAGAAGATGTTTTGAAGTAGATGAAAAAGTCCCCACAATATATGAAAATATATGGGATTCAGCTAAACAGTGCTTAGAGGGGAATTTATACCTTTCCATGTCTAGATCAGAAAAAAAAGCAAGGTCTTAAATATCCTAAGCTTCTATTAAAGAAGCTACAAAAAGAATAGAAAACCTTTGTTTAAAAATCAAGCAGAAGGAGCTCGGTGCCTGTAGTTCAGTGGTTAGGGTGCCAGCCACATACACCGGACTGGTAGGTTCAAACCAGGCCCAGACCTGCTAAACAACAATGACAACTACAACAACAAAAACAAGAGCCAGACGTGGCAGGTGCCTGTAATCCCAGCTGCTTGGGAGGCTGAGGCAAGAGAATCGCTTAAACCCAAGAGTTTGAGGTTACTGTGAGCTGTGACACCACAGCACTCTACAAAGGGGGAAATAGTGAGACTCTGTCTTAAATAAATAAAAAGCAAGCAGAAGAAAGGAAAAAGGAAAGATTAGAACAACAATCACTGAAATAGACAACAGAAAAGCAATAGAGAAAATCAATGAAACTGAAAGGTGGACTTTTAAAAAGATCACAAATGGACAAAATCTTAGCTAGATAAACCATAAAAAGAAAATGTACAAATTAACAACATCATGTGAACAAATTAGGCTGCTTAGATAAATGGACGCATTCTTGGAAATGCACAAATTATGAAACCTGACTAATGATGAAATATAAAACTTGCAACTAAATAATTTAGTTAATAATTAAACATCTTTCCACAATAATAAAAAAAAAATCTTTCCATAATAAAAAGCCAGGATTCAAATGGCTTCACTGATGAATTTTACCAACAAAGAAATAATACCAATCCTTCCCAAACTTTCAGAAAATGAAGCAGAGAAAACACTTTCCAACTCATTCTTTGAAGCCAGTATTACCCTAACACTGAAGCCAGACAAAGACATCACAAGAAAAGAAAAATTGCGGACCACTACCCTTCGTTAAACAAATGCTAAAATCCTTAACAAAATATTGGCTGAATCTAGAAACATGTGAAAAGAACTATACACCATGACCAAGTGGGATTTATCCAAGGAGTACAAGCCTAATCTAACATCCAAATTACGATTAATGTAATACACCATATTATTACTAATACAACAAAGAGGGGAAAACCTCAGAAAGCATTTGAAAGAATTCAGTGGTCATCTGTGATTAAAAAAAAACAACTCTCAACAAACTAGGAATAGAAGAGAACTTTCTCAGCCCGGTTAAGGAATCCACAAACATATCCATAGCTAACATCACACCAAAAGGACTAGACCAAAAGCTTTCCCCATAAGATCAGGAGTAAGGGAACAAGATAAAGATGTCCACTCTCACTACCTTAATTCAGCATAGTACTAGAGGTTCTAACTAGGGCAGTACAGTGAAATAAATAATCAAAAGCATCAAGATTCAAAATGAAGAAGTTAAACTATACGTATTTTTGTTTACAGACGACATGATCTCTTATATGGAAAATTCCAGGATCCGTTAAAAAACCTCATAGAATAAATAAGTCCTGTAGGATTGTATGGGGCGGTGCCTGTGGCTCAGCGGGTAGGGCGCCGGTCCCATATGCCGGAGGTGGTGGGTTCAAACCCAGCCCCGGCCAAATTAAAAAAAAAAAAGAAATTCAGTAGGATTGTATGATATAAAGATAATATACACAAGCCAATTGTATTTCTATATTCTAGCAACAAATAATCCAAAAATAAAGTTAAGAAAACAATTCCATTTACAATAGCAAAAAAGAAAAAAATTCTTAGGAATAAATTTAACAAAATAAGTATAAGACCTACATTGAAATCTACCAAACCTTGATGAAATTAAAGATGATTTGAATAAATGGAGAAACATTCTATGTTCACAGATTGGAAGACTCAATATTGTCAAGATGTCAATTCTCCTGACCTACAAACCAATGCCATCTCTATTAAATCCTAGTAGACTTGTTTGTAGATGTTAATAAGATGATCTTAAATTTTACATGGAAAAATCAAAGGACCTAGAATTCCCAACACAATTTTTAAAAGAACAAAGTTAGAAAACTTACACTACCTGACTTCAAATTTAATATTAACTTACTATTAAGTCTTAATCATCAAGAGAGTGCATTCACAGAAAGCCAGATGTAGGCATCAATGGAAGAGAATTGTAACAGAATTATAAATATTTAAGGATAATTCATTTTTGACAAAAGTGCCAAAACAATTAACTGGGGAAAGGACAGACTTGTACCCAGAATATATAAAGAACTCTTAAAACTTAAGAAGACCAAAAAAAAACAAACAAAAAATTTAAACATAAACAAAAGAATTGCATAGATAAACATATGTAAATGACTATTAAGAATATAAACACACTTTACCTAGGGCTTAATCCTGGATGTATGTGGTTGAACTGCTATAGTCATCTCATGGTTACATCAGGAGAGCCTTTCTGAGAATGGAGCCTACCCAGAGAAAGCAGACCTTCAAGGAGAAGAACCAGGTATCCAGCCATGCCTGAGGACAGCCCCACTGCTAAACTTCTCAGCTGCGCCGCAACAGCGATGGGCACCCGCCTGGACGTCCATAAGGGCTGTGACCAGTGCCGCGACTATGATTGGCGCCCACCTGGACTCGGAAAGAGCTGCACTGTGACCCCCAACCCTTGAACTGCGCCCACTGGGCCTCCCATCCTGGAGCTGCATACCCAGCGTCCTCCCTCCTGTACCCTCCTTGCCTCCACACTGGCCTGCTCATCTGGCCAGGGACTCTGGTAGTTGTGTGCCCTCCAGACCCTCCATGCTGCTGCATGGAGCCCTTCTTCTGGCCAGAGACTTCTGGGGCCTTCGACTCTCTGTGCCAAAGTCACTGGGCACCAGGCAATCCCAGAACCATGAGCACCACCACCACCACCACCCGCCCTGTTGCTGGATCCGGGTGTGTCACACTCCAGAGCTGTTTCCACAACCAGAACTCCCTGGCTGGGGCAGCCCCAGAGGAACTACACAGAGTCATTCCCTACAAAGATCCAGCAACAATAGCGTGATCCCACTGGGGTCTAATCTTCAAGAGACACTTCCCCAACTCTGAGGATGGCCAGAGGCAACGGTGAAAAACAATCATGAGGCGAAATCAACAGAAAAACTCTGGCAATATGAATAACCACAGTAGATCAACTCCCCCAAGGAACAATGGGGCAGACACAGCACAAGATCCCATGCACAAACAAATAGCAGAGATGTCAGAAATTGAATTCAGAATCTGGATAGCAAATAAGATCGAATTAGAATTCCAAGCAATAACCCAAAAGATATCACAAGAATTTAACGAATTCAAAGACCAAATGACCAAAGATTTTGACACATTGGGACAAGAAGTAGCAGCCCTCAAAGATCTGAGAAACACAGTAGAATCCCTCAATAACAGAATGGAGCAAGCAGAAGAAAGGCTCTCTGACATTGAAGACAAAGCTTTCGAACACTCCCAAACTCGCAAAGAGGAAGAGAAATGGAGGGCAAAAACAGATCACTCTCTCAGAGAGCTCTGGGATAATTCGAAGAAAACCAATATTCATCTTATAGGGATCCCAGAAAGCGATGAAGTGGCTTCACAAGCACAGAGTCTCTTCTCCAGGAGATTATGAAGGAGAACTTCCCACACATGCCAAGAGATTCTGAAATTTAGATAACAGTTTCAGAACTCCAGCACGACTCAACCCAAATAAGACATCCCCCAGACACATCATAATCAATTTCACTAAAGTTAATATGAAGGAGAAAATTCTGAAAGCAGCCAGACGAAAGAAAACCATCACCTACAAGGGGAAGAATATTAGAATAACTGCAGATCTCTCTACTGAAACCTTTCAAGCTAGAAGAGGACGGTCATCAACTTTTAATCTCTTAAACAAAATAACTTTCAACCCAGGATCCTGTACCCAACTAAACTGAGTTTCATTTATGATGAAGAAATTAAATACTTCAATGACATTCACATGTTGAAGAAATTTGCCATAACTAAAACAGCTCTCCAGGATATTCTCAGACCTATCCTCCATAAAGACCAGCGTAATCCTGCACGACAAAAGTAAACCCACCCAGAAAATTTTGATCAAATTCCAACTTCCACAGTCGCAAAAGGATTAAAAATGTCCACTGGACTCTGGAAAGGCTTATCAATATTCTCAATTAATGTGAATGGTTTAAATTGTCCTCTAAAGAGGCATGGGTTGGCTGACTGGATACAAAAACTCAAGCCAGATATCTGCTGCATACAAGAATCGCATCTTACATTAAAAGACAAATTTACACTCAAGGTGAAGGGATGGTCATCTATACTCCAGGCAAATGGAAAGCAGAAAAAAAGCAGGCATTGCGATCTTATTCACAGACGTGATAGGCTTTAAACCAACCGAAATAAGAAAGGATAAGGATGGACACTTCTTATTTGTTAAAGGTAATACTCAATATGATGAGATTTCAATTATTAATATTTCTGCACCCAACCAGAACGCACTTCAATTTATAAGAGAAACTCTAACAGACATGAGCAACTTGATCTCCTCCAGTTCCATAGTAGTTGGAGATTTTAACACTCCTTTAGCAGTGCTGGATAGATCCTCCAAAAAGAAGCTAAGCAAAGAAATTTTAGATTTAAACTTAATCATTCAACATCTGGACCGAACAGATATCTACAGAACATTTCATCCCAACAAAACTGAATATACATTCTTCTCATCAACCCATGGAACATACTCCAAAATTGACCACATCCTAGGCCACAAACCTAACCTCAGCAAATTTAAAAAAATAGAAGTTATTCCTTGCATCTTCTCAGACTATCATGGAATAAAAGTTGAACTCAATAACAACAGGAACCTGCAGACCCATACAAAAACATGGAAACTAAACAACCTTATGTTGAAGGATAGATGGGTTATAGATGAGATTAAGAAGGAAATCACCAAATTTTTGGAACAAAACAACAATCAAGACATGAATTACCAGAACCTCTGTGATATTGCAAAGGCAGTCCTAAGAGGGAAATTTATAGCACTGCAAACCTTCCTAAAGAAAACGGAAAGAGAGGAAGTTAATAACTTCATGGGACATCTCAAGCAACTGGAGAAGGAAGAACATTCCAACCTCAAACCCAGCAGAAGAAAAGAAATAACCAAAATCAGAACAGAATTAAATGAAATTGAAAACAAAAGAATTACACAACAGATCAATAAATCCAAAAGTTGGTTTTTTGAAAAGACCAATAAAATAGATAAACCTTTGGCCAACCTAACCAGGAAAAAAAAAGAGTAAAATCTCTAATTTCATCAATCAGAAATGGTAATGATGAAATAACAACAGACCCCTCAGAAATTAAAAAAATCCTTAACAAATACTACAAGACACTCTACTTTCAGAAATATGAAAATCCGAAAGAAATCGACCAATACCTGGAAGTACACCACCTACCAAAACTTAGCCAGAATGAAGTGGAAATGTTGAACAGGCCTATGTCAAGTTCTGAAATAGCATCAACTATACAAAATCTCCCTAAAAAGAAAAGCCCAGGGCCAGATGGCTTTACGTCAGAATTCTACCAAACCTTTAAAGAAGAACTAGTACCTATATTACTAAACCTCTTCCAAAATAAAGAAAAAGAAGGAATATTACCCAACACATTCTGTAAAGCAAACATCACCTTGATCCCCAAACCACGGAAAGACCCAACAAGAAAAGAAAATTATAGACCAATATCACTAATTAATATTGATGCTAAAATACTCAATAAAAACCTAACAAACAGAATCCAACAACACATCAAAAAAATTATACACCATGACCAAGTGGGATTTATCCCAGGGTCTCAAGGCTGGTTCAATATACATAAATCTATATATGTAATTCAGCACATAAACAAAATAAAAAATAAGGACCATATGATTCTTTCAATTGATGCAAAAAAACCTTTTGATAATATCCAGCATCCCTTCATGATCAGAACACTTAAGAAAATTGGTAGAGAAGGGACATTTCTTAAACTAATAGAGGCCATCTACAGCAAACCCACAGCCAATATCGTATTGAATGGAGTTAAATTGAAATCATTTCCACTTAGATCAGGAACCAGGCATGGTTGCCCATTGTCTCCATTGCTCCTGAAGATTGTAATGGAAATTTTAGCCATTGCAATTAGGGAAGAAACGGCGATCAAGGGTATCCACATAGGGTCAGAAGAGATCAAACTTTCACTCTTTGCAGATGATATGATCTTATATCTAGAAAACACTAGGGATTCTACTACAAAACTTTTAGAAGTGATCAAGGAATACAGCAATGTCTCAGGCTACAAAATCAAGACCCATAAATCAGTAGCCTTTATATACACCAACAATAACCAAGCCGAAAAACAGTCAAAGACTCTATTCCTTTCACAGTAGTGCCAAAGAAGATGAAATATTTGGGAGTATAACTAACAAAGGACATGGAAGATCTCTACAAAGAGAACTATGAAACTTTAAGAAAAGAAATAGCTGAAGATGTTAACAAATGGAAAAACATACCATGCTCATGGCTGGGAAGAATCAACATTGTTAAAATGTCTATACTACCCAAAGCAATATATAATTTTAATGCAATTCCTATTAAAGCTCCATTGTCATATTTTAAAGATCTTGGAAAAATAATACTTCGTTTTATATGGAATCAGAAAAAACCTTGAATAGCCAAAACATTACTCAACATTAAAAAAAAGCAGGAGAAATCACGCTACCAGAACTGAGACTGTACTATAAATTGATAGTGATCAAAACAGCATGGTACTGGCACAAAAACAGAGAAGTAGATGTCTGGAACAGAATAGAGAACCAAGAGATAAATCCAGCTACTTACCGTTATTTGATCTTTGACAAGCCAATTAAAAACATTCAGTGGGAAAAACATTCCCTATTTAACAAACAGTGCTGGGTGAACAGGCTGGCAACCTGCAGAAGACTGAAACTGGACCCACACCTTTCACCATTAACTAAGATAGACTCTCACTGGATAAAGGATTTAAACTTAAGGCATGAAACTATAAAAATACTTGAAGAAAGTGCAGGGAAAACTCTTGAAGGAATCGACCTGGGTGAATATTTTATGAGGAGGACTCCCCAGGCAATTGAAGCAGTATCAAAAATACACTACTGGGACCTGATCAAACTAAAAAGCTTCTGCACAGCCAAGAACATAGTAAGTAAAGCAAGCAGACAGCCCTCAGAATGGGAGAAAATATTTGCAGGTTATACCTCTGATAAAGGTTTAATAACCAGAATCCACAGAGAACTCAAACGTATTAGCAAGAAAAGAACATGTGATCCCATCTCAGGGTGGGCAAAGGACTTGAAGAGAAACTTCTCTAAAGAAGATAGATGCAGGATCTACAGACACATGAAAAAAAGCTCATCATCCTTAATCACCAGAGAAATGCAAATCAAAACTCCTTTGAGATATCACCTAACCCTAGAAAGAGTAGCCCACATAACAAAATCCCAAGACCAGAGATGTTGGCGTGGATGTGGAGAAAAGGGCACACTTCTACACTGCTGATGGGAATGCACACTAATACGTTCCTTCTGGAAGGATGTTTGGAGAATACTTAGAGACTTAAAAATAGACCTGCCATTTGATCCTATGATTCCTTTACTAGGTTTATACCCAGAAGACCAAAAATCACAATATAACAAAGATATCTGTACCAGAATGTTTATTGCAGCCCAATTCATAATTGCTAAGTCATGGAAGAAGCCCAAGTGCCTATCGAGCCACGAATGGACTAGCAAATTGTGGTACATGTACACCATGGAATATTATGCAGCCTTAAATAAAGATGGAGACTTTACCTCTTTCATGTTTACATGGATGGAGCTGGAACATATTCTTCTTAGCAAAGTATCTCGGGAATGGAAGAAAAAGTATCCAATGTACTCAGCCCTACTATGAAGCTAATTTATAGCTTTCACATGAAGGCTATAACCCAACTATAGCACAAGAGTATGGGGAAAGGGCCAAGGAAGGAGAAGGGAGGGGGGAGGTTAGGGTGGAGGGAGGATAATGGGTGGGGCCACATCTACAGTGCATCTTAAAATGGGTACAGGTGAAACTTACTAAATGCAGAATACAAATGTCTACATACAATAACTAAGAAAATGCCATGAAGGCTACGTTGAACAGTTTGATGAGAATATTTCAGATTGTATATGAAACCAGCACATTGTCCCCCTTGATTGCACAAATGTACACAGCTATGATTTAACAATAAAAAAAGAAAAAGAATATGAAGTGATGCTCAGAATTGTTACTCATTGGGGCAGTGCAAACCAAAACTACCACACACCCACTAAAGTGACTATAATAAAGAAGATAGAGGCTTGATGCCTGTGGCTCAAGCAGCTAAGGTGCCAGCCACATACACCTGAGCTGGCGGGTTTGAATCCAGCCCGAGCCTGCCAAACAACAATGACGGCTGCAACCAAAGAATAGCCGGGCATTGTGGTGGGCGCCTGTGGTCCCAGCTGCTTGGGAGGTGGAGGCAGGAGAGTTGCTTGAGCCCAAGAGTTGGAGGTTGCCATGAGCTGTGATGCTATGGCACTCTACCCATGGTGACAGCTTGAGGCTCTGTCTTAAAAAATAGATAGATAGATAGATAGATAGATAGATAGATAGATAGATAGATAGATAGATAGATAGATAGATAGATAGATATAGATAGATAGATAGATAGATAGATAGATAGATAGATAGATAGATAGATAGATAGAAGAAACTAGAACTTGACACATACCTGGTGGGAATGTACAATGGCACAGCCACTTTGAGAAAAAAAACAGTAGTTTCCTTAGAAAGTGAACGTGCACTTTAGTTAACGTTCTCAGTATCTTGAGGCTTACTCTCATCTATAAAATGGGGTGGTGATTAATAGTACCCACGTTACCAGATGGGAGAGCAGTTCCACTCCTAAGAATCTACCCAGAAGAAATAAAACACACATCCGTCCACACAGAGACTTGGATGTGAATGCTCAGGGCAGTATTTATCACAATAGCCCAGAACGGGAAACAATCCGAATGTTGCCCAGCTGAGGAGTGCAGTGGTAAGCAACATGGGGCAGACATACACAGTGAAATTCTATCTATCGAAAAAAGAAAAAGAGAGAAACAAACGACCAAAACACACTACCACGTGGATGAACCTCAAAAAATTCTGCCAAGTGAAAGAAACCCAGCCACAAAATACTACATTTTGTGTGCTTCCATTTATTTGAAATGTCCAGAAAAGATCAATTTGCAGACACAGAAAGCAGGTCAGTGGTTGCCTCGGGCTGGGCTGGGAATGGGAAGGGACAACAAGGGTACAAGGGGGGGTGAAGGGTACGGCCTAAAACTGGATTGTGCGAAGCGTGCACAAAACTATAGAGGCACTTAAAATGGTGAGTTTCAGGGCGTATAAATTATACCCTCAAAAAACTGTTTTTTAAAAGGAAAGGAACCTGCTTCAGGCTTTTCTCGTTCAACTGTCATCCCTTGAGCGTCTGTGCTGTGTGCTGTGTGCCGGCAGCTGAGGGTGGCTGAGAGGTCCCTGTGCATCTCCAGCTCCCTTCCTTCCCCTTGTCAGCCCTCACATCCATGTGAGCTGGGTGCTATTGTCATCATCCCATTTTACAGATGAGAAGAGTAAGGCCTGAAGTCATTGCGTGTGGTGTGCCCAGTCACACAGACCACTAACTGTTGGAGTCAAGCCCACACTGCCGACCCCCTCACCTTGACCTGTGGGAGCTCGGGGCTCTCACGCTTTTCCCCAGCCCTGGGTGACCTCATCACCTTCACCCGAGGACAGAGAGACAGAGGTCTCTGTGCAGCCATGAAGGTGTCTGTGCTCCCCCTCGCCCTGTGATGGGGCTTCCCCTAACTCTGCCTCGCAGCCTTAAGGATCCCACGCTCTACTCATGGGCGCACACCTTCTCTGTCTTGGCTACCAATTAGGGGGCCTGACTTACCCACCAGATCTTGAGGGCTGGTCTAGGGGCTGGAGATCTGCAGTGGGCTGACTTCTGTCTCCCAGAAAGATATGTCCACATCTTAGCCCTTCATGCCTGTGAATGTGACCTTATTTGGAAATAGGCACTTTGCAGATGTAATTCTGTTAAGGATCTCACGATGAGGTTATACTGGATTTAAAGTGGGCTCAGGAGATGTCAGCAGCTTTGGGTAGTGTTTATATCAGTCCTGGTGCAAGGTGCTTGGCCTTCCAGAGACCTTGGACTTTAATAGGAGGCCCGGGGTTTCGTGTTGAATAGTGGGATTTCCAGCACCTTGTGTAACTGTGGGGAGGGTCATGAAGAGGACAGAGGGGGAACTCTCACAGAGCCCTGATGCGAAGCCCCCACCAGAGTCATTCCCAGTTCTGTGTAGAGGTCAGGTCTGTGGTGGAGAGCCCCCCCACCCACCCAGGGGCTGGACAGCTGATTTTCCATGCAGAGTCATGGGAAATGTTCCCTACTCCCTTTTCAAACAGGTGACATCAAATATGGTATGACGGGAAAGGATTGCTGAGCTGTCAAGGCAAGTTCAAGTTCAGTAATCACGTGGCAATCCTGTTAAGTAAGTGCTAAGAGGTGACTGATCATATGATTGAAATACATTTATACTAAAAATATTTTAAAAGCCCTTTTCTAGGTTTATACCCAAAAGAAAATATTGCAAAGGAGAATGAATTCTCCACTCAAGTAGCACTTATTTCTGATCTAACTAAATTAGCTCTTTTGAACAGGCTGTTTTGCTCTGATGCCCATAATACAAATAACAATAACGTACATTTAGAGGGCGTTTTATCCTCTCCAAAGCACAGATCTTTTGCAGTGTGCAATTCCCCTCAACCATGCTGGAGATCAGCAGGACAGGGTAGCAGGGGAGGAGGGGATTAGGGTTTCCCTGTGGCTGATCTCATCTGGTAAAATCAGCAAATTTCAAATACTCATGAAAACTGATTTCATGGTGCTCTGAGAGGCCTGGAGACAAATGGACCAGGCCTGCGGCTTTGCTCTGCTGTGGACTGAGTAGGTGTGTGCTCTCCAAATTTATTTGCTGAAGCCCCAACCTCCAATGTGATTGTATTTGGAGACAGGGCCTCTGGGAGGTGATGGAGGATGTGAGGGGCCTGAAGTCCAAGGCCTGTCATTTGCTCACATGCCAACCTCTGGGTCAAGGATCCTATTATAACTCTGCAGAACAAGTCCCGGACCCAATGTCTGCCCCAAGGCAGACCAAGGAGAGGAATGCTGCCGCTGAACCCCTGCCCTAAAATCACAGGCAAGGCCATTTAGGGTGTGTGTTCTAATGTGCTGGTCTCATCTTTTCACAGGTCACCTCTTGGGCCGTGTGTGGCAGGCGTTAGCACCATCACATCACAAACGAAGAAACCGAGACTCCAAGAGGGACTGACACAGAGCCCCACTGCTAGCAAGTGACAGAGCTGAACCGAATGCCACAGCCATCTGGCGCCAAAGCCACAGGTTCTCACCAGTGTCGGGACCACCAAGAAGGCAACTGGGTCAACAGGGAGGGGTGGGGGAAGAGCCAGGACCACCAAGAGCCAGGCATCGCCCTTCCTCCTGGAACTCGGGTCCCAGGATCAGCAGCTTCCCAGTGGAGGCTCTCACTCACCCACAAAAAAAGTGAGGTTTTCAGTTTCTTACCCTTGACATTTGTCTTTCCATTGAGATTGGTTTGTTTGCAGGTTGCACCATCATAGGCAGGGCCCACAGCATGACAAAGGCACAAAGGTGGAAACAAGGTAATAGATTTAGGAAGCTATCAATAATTCAAGGAGGGAGCTGTGCAGTGGGAGTGGGGCTGGAGAGGTGGGCTGGGGCAGGGCTTGGAAGGGCTTCAAATCCTCTCCTACAGGCTCTGGGGAGTCACTGCAGGCCCTTGAGGCAGGGAGAGGCTGCCCCATTGCCCTCTGGAAAGAGCTCTCTAGAGTCTGTACCTTCCCCAGCTCAATCACCAGCTCATGCCCTTCTCACATAGAAGCGTCAACTCCCAGACTAATGCCCAGGGTAGCCCCAACCCACACATCCTGGGACGCCAAAGGAGGCCTCACTACCCCTCCCTTGTTTTTCTAGGCTTCCTTATCTTCAGGCAGAACCCCCACCACCACCACCCAATGTCAATGGTACAGAAAAACACAGGTAAAGAAAACACAAGCCAGACCACAAAGGGCATTTGCTTTCATTACAGAAAACAAATGAGACCCCCAAAAGCCTGGGAGCTTGTGTCGGCAGCAATTCCAAGACTCCCTGAATAAATAACATATGAATAATCATATAACTTTGCACTTATAAAATGCTGTAATCCAAGGGCTTCAGACCCTTTGAAAATTGTGGATTCTTCAGGGAACACTGGCTAAACACCTCCTCTCTAAAGCGAGCACCACGCTGGGCTCTGGGTAATTCCGGGAGGTGTGTGAGATGCTGCACAGGGGCTTCACTCAAAGGAGCTGCAATAGGGTCAGGGGAGGATTCCGTACAGGCCTCCGGTAGGTAAAGCTCTCCAGGGTGAGCAGCTGGTAATGTCACTACTCTAGGCCTAAAGGGGGCAAAAGGAGGGGCCTTCCGTTCTTGAGATACTTTACGAAGAAGAGTATGTTCCAGCTCCATCCATGTAAACATGAACGAGGTAAAGTCTCCATCTTTCTTTAAGGCTGCATAATATTCCATGGTGTACATATACCACAATTTATTAATCCATTCATGGATCGATGGGCTCTTCTGCAAAGCCAGAGGCTCAGAGGGACACTGCAGAGTGGCAGACCACAAGGGCATGGCATCATCAGAAAGAGGTGCAAGAAAATCAGCCACTGACATATTTAACTGGGACAAAAGGACCTTCAGGATCCTGGTCCCCAACAAGAACAGTAAGGAATGCAAGTGCACGGGTTCAGACCGCTCCAGCCTCCTCCACACTCTAGGTTACCAGGCTCTTTATTTTCACAGCCTTGTCCAGTGCACCCCATTAGGCAGGAAATAGACGGAAGATCAACATCTAAAAAGAGCCAATGGAGGCCGAGGCTGAATGAGTAAACAGCAAACCTTGAGATCCCAGCGCCCCTCACCCTCTGACAAAAGCCTGGCCCTGTGCTGTCCAATATGGGAGCCACTAGCCACTAGGGGCATACTGAGCACTTGAAATGTGTAAATATGTTCAAATGATATGTTGGCTGGCATCAAACGTATTTTTTTAATGTCATATAAAGTCTGAAACAACCCAAGAGTTTATGACACATTCCTATACAGCTTTAAGGAGAAGGAGCATTTTTTAAAAGACTATGAACTACTGGCTCAGTGCCCATAGTGCAGTGGTTACAGTGCCAGCCACATACACTGAGCTGGTGGGTTTGAACCCAGCCCAGGCCAGCCAAAACGACGACGACAACTGCAACAAAAAACAACCAGGCATTGTGGCGGGCACCTGTAGTCCCAGCTACTTGGGAGGCTGAGGCAAGAGAATCACTTAAGCCCAAGATTTGGAGGTTTGCTGTGAGTGGCAACACCACAGCACTCTACAGAGGGCAACACAGTGAAACTCCGTCTCAAAAAAAAAGACTATGAACTATTGTTAAAGGAAAAAAGCAAGTAAGATACATAATAGTATAAGATATGCCATGTAATGAATGCATCTGTGTTTGTTTGTACGGGCACAGAAGAATGTAAGAATTCTCCACAAGAATACAAAGGCTAGTAATGTTCACTGCTTCTGGGATAGGTTACTCACGGGAAGCAAAAGACGTAAGGTAGAAAGGCAACTTTTCACCATATTCTGTCTTGTACTTTGTGAATTTTGAATGAAATACAAGACAGAATATGGTGAAAAGTTGCCTTTCTATGGGCACAGAGCCAATAGTTCATAGTCTGGATGTGGAGAGAAGGGAACACTTTCACACTGCTGGTGGGACTACAAACTAGTACAACCTTTCTGGAAGGAAGTATGGAGAAACCTCAAAGCACTCAAGCTAGACCTCCCACTTGATCCTGCAATCCCATTACTGGGCATCTACCCAGAAAGGAAAAAATCCTTTTATCATAAGGACACTTGAACTAAACTGTTTATTGCAGCTCAATTTACAATCGCCAAAATGTGGAAACAGCCTAAATGCCCACCAACCCAGGAATGGATTAACCAGCTGTGGTATATGTATACCATGGAATACTATTCAGCCATTAAAAAAAATGGAGACTTTACATCCTTCGTATTCACCTGGATGGACGTGGAAGACATTATTCTTAGTAAAGCATCACAAGAATGGAGAAGCATGAATCCTATGTACTCAATTTTGATATGAGGACAATTAATGACAATTAAGGTCATGGTGGGGGTGGGGGAAGGGGAGAGCAGAGAGAGAAAGAAGGAGGGAGGTGGGGAAAGGAAGAGCAGAGGGGGGGGGTTGGGCCTTGGTGTGAATAAACAAATAAATAAAAATCAGAAAGCCCCCCCAAAAAAAGAAATGTATGATTAGCATACATTTGGGAAAGAAAAGGCAAGAATAAATTATAAATACAACATTTTAGTCTCAGAATACCTCTACTTATATTAAAACTGAATAAATTCATCTCCTTCCTTAATAAGTAGTCAGAATGTGTGAATTCAGAAAGAAAGTATGGATGTCTGGACGGACAGATGGACCAGTGGATTAATAGATGGATGAACTGCTGTGTGTATGGGGTACTGTGTATTTCAACATGTGCAAAAAATAAATAAAAATGAATCTCTAAAATGAAAAAAAAAAGGTACGTGAAACAGAAATGCCCAGCGTCATCACGATCATAAAGCTTTTGCCCACAGCAGTCCCCCAGGTCAACAAGCAGAACATCACAGGCCCCCAGCGGTATCATGACGCCCTTCCTGCTCTTAACCCTGACTCTGAGTCCACTGCTGCCTTGCCTGGCTGGACTCACACATCCGCATCTAAACCCAGGGCTCAGCTTTGCCTGCAATGTGACCATCATGCAGTCAGCTTCTCCCATTCTGTGGCCTGTCTCTGAGGCTCACCTCTGCAGTCTCCAGGAGTGTCCCACAGCCTCCCACTCATAGAGAATCCCATCTCATGAACATAGCCCTATCATGTACACCAGGTGGCCCCAGGCCATTCTACCTGTGACAGGGCTCTCCTGTAGGAGCCCCCAGAGCAGGCCCTGTAGCCCACATCTCCCAGGAGGAGGAGGACTTCAGATGGGACTGCTAGATCAGGGCATGTGTCCCGTGGACTGCCCTGGAGAAGGGCATGCTGCCTTCCCAAGTGGAGGCACCCACAGAAGGCAAGTTTCAGTAGAGAATGGAAGGTTGAACTTCCATCTCCAGAGCATGGTTTCAAGTGTTCACCAGCTGGTCACTGCTGGTGCCATCTCTGGGCCAGGTCTTTGTCAACTTTACCAAAAGTCATCTAAAAGCCCTAAAAGGCTGGTGCCCCACTGTCCCCACTTCACAGATGAATTGACTTGCCCAAGGACACACAGCAAATCTGGGACAGGCGCTCAGCCCTGGCCACTCCAAACCACATCCAGATATGAAGGGAGTGCACTGGAGGCAAACCAGCAGCAAGCAGCTTCCCAAGTCCACTCTGGGAAAGGGAGAAAACTGGGAAGGAAATCCTAGGAGCAGCCTGGACCGAGACCAGCTCTAAGCCCGAGAAACATGGCCAGGTTCTCCCCGGCCCAAGCCCCTCAAGTGTTGGTTCCTGGACATTAGAGAATCCATGTTCTTTTCTCTGTTTTTAATTGACACATAATTATTGGGGTACAGTGTGATATTTCAATACATAGATGTAATGATCAAATCAGGGTATTTGGCATATCCATCATCTCGTATGCTTATAATTTCTTGTGGTAAGATAATTGAGATTCCTCTCTTCCAGTTATTTTGAAATACATACCATACTGTTCGCCCTACTGTGCTAGAACACCAGAAATTCTTGCTCCTATCTAACTGAAATTTAGTACCCACTGACCAATCTCTCCTCATCATCCTCCCCCTGCCCACTCCCCACCCCTGTAACCACCATGCCACTCTGAACTTTCATGACATGAGCTTTCTCACTTCCCCCGTGAGTGAGACTCTGCAGTATTTATCTCCCTGTGCCTTCTCACTTCACAAACATAATGTCCACTAGGTTCATCCACATGGCCACGGTTGACAGGATTTTATTCTTTTTCATAGCGGAGCAGTATAGCCTTGTGTATAAAGATCACATTTTCCTTATTCATTCATCATTTGATGAAGACTAAGGCTGATTCCACATCTTGGCTATTACGAATAGTACTACAACAAACATGAGCGTGTAAATATCTCTCATGTTTGAGAGGTAAATACTGATTTCCTTCCCTTTGGATAAATGCCCAGTAGTGGGGATGCTGGATCATATTCCAGTTGTATTTTTAGTCTTTTGAGGAACCTCCATACTGTTTTCTGTACTGGTCGCACTAACCTATAAACCCCACCAACAGTGTATAATAGTTCACTTTTCTCTCCATGCATTCCAACATCTGCTATTTTTTGTCTTTTTGATAGTAGCCATTCTACCTGGAGTGAGATGATATCTGATCATGATTTTGATTTGCATTTCTCTCATAATTACTGATGTTGAGCATTTGTTCCTGTCTCTGTTGGCCATTGTATGTTTTCTTTTGAGAAATGTTTATTCAAGTCATTCACCCATTTTTAATTGAATTATTTGCTTTTTTGCTATTGAGTTGTTTAGGTTCCTTATACATTCTCGATATTACTCTCTTTTTAGATTCATAGTTTGCAAATATTTCCTCTCATTCTGTGGGCTGTCCCTCTACTCTGTTGGTTGATAATTTCCCTTGCTGTACAAAACTGGCTCAAAGTATTTTTGCTTTCATTAACTGTGCTTTTGAGTTCTTATCCAAAAATTCCTTGCCCAGACCAATATCATGAAGATTTTCCCCCATGTTTTCTAGTAGTTTCCTAGTTTCAGCCCCAGGTAGAAATGGGAGTCTAGTTTCATTTTTCTGCCTGTGGATATCCAGTTTTCCCAGAAGGGAATCCATGTTCTGGACAAACCACCCCATGTGTTAAGACCTCAGGGCCGTCTCAATGTGTTTTGTGTTCCCTAAGTGTCAGACCTGCCCCCAGCATGGTAGGCAACTGGCCCACCCTCTCCCTCCATTCCCTTGTTGTGAAACCAACATAGCCTTGGTTCCCAGGCTTCACAGAGGTGGATGGTGGGGCAGAAATACAAATGAAGCCGTGAGGTTGATAACAGTATATAGGTGAAAAGCCTATAAATAATCCTTTAAATAGTTCCATGTTGTGAAGGCAGGTTTGAAGTCTTTTGTGAGTTAGAAAGGAAAAAAACCTGGATAGAATTCCATATGTGGCTAAAGGCCTGGTCGTGTAGAAGTGATTAAAGGCCTGGCTTCATGGGGGCAGGCCTGCAGGCAGATACCTGGATATCTCAGGAATTTCCAGACTACTCCCTAAAGACGAATGACTGCCTCCAGATGGTCTGTTAAAGGTCAAGCATTCAAACAGCTTATTCCCACAGAAGCTTGTTTTGTGGTTTTGTTTTTTGATTACTTGGCATAAGAAGAGCTTTATATAATGTTAGTGGAGTGGTTATTCCATAGACCCGTAGGTGCTAGGCAGTGAGAGGCCTGGGGCTAAGGTTTAAGTCATCTGTTTATTGATTAGTTGTGCCTATATAAGCTTTGGTGGAAGAAATAAAGTTGCTGCATGCCATGAGAGAGCTACAGCCTTTCTTATCTGCCATACAATTTCATTGCAGGTCTTAATCTCTGCAGCACCGCACCACGCAACTTTCACACAACAATAGTGACTGCCTGTCGTGGATTGAATTGTGTCCCCCCCCGCCAAATCCAAATGCTGAATCCTAACCCCGGTGTCTGGCAATGGTACCTTATTTGGAAATAGGTTTGTTGCAGGTGTAATCAGTTAAGACAGGGTCAGACTAGGGCAGGGTGGGCTCTAATCCAACGAGACTGGTGTTCTCGAATGTGGAGAGAAGGGAACACTTTTACACTGCTGGTGGGACTGCAAACTAACAGAACCTTTTTGGAAGGAAGTTTGGAGAAACCTCAAAGACCTCAAGCTAGACCTCCCATTTGATCCTTTTTTTATTTTTCCCACGGTTTTTGGCCAGGGCTGGGTTTGAACCCACCACCTCTGGCATATGGGGCCAGCACCCTACTCCTTTGAGCCACAGGTGCCTCCCCCCATTTGATCCTGTAATCCCATTACTGGGCATCTATCCAGAAGGGAAAAAAAAAAAACTTTTATTATAAAGACACTTGTACTAGGCTGTTTATCGCAGCCCAATTTATAATTGCTAAAATGCAGAAACAGCCTAAATGTCCTTCAACACAGGAATGGATTGGTAAGCTGTATACCATGGAATATTATTCAACCATTAAAAAAATGGAGATTTTGAAGCATTTGTACTAACCTGGATGGAGGTGGAACACATTATTCTTAGTGAAGCATCACAGGAATGGAGAAGTATGAATCCTATGTATTCGACTTTGATATGAGGACAATTAATGACATGGTGGGGCATGGGGGAAGGGGAGACCAGACAGAGAAGGAGGGAGGGGGTGAGGGAAAAGAAAAAAAAAGAAAAGAAAATAGTGACTAATTCTCACATAAATTGGATTTAATTTTGACCAAAGTACATTACTTAAACATTCACTTTTAATTCAACTTGTTAATATGTTGTTTAGGGCACAGGATACTGCATCCTCATTTATAAGTGAAATATGTTTGTAATTTCCCCTTTATAATAATATATTTTCTCCAATTTTAATATCAGGTGTATCCAGATTAAGTAGAATGATTTTGAAGTATTTCTTCTTTTTCTATTGTCTGTAAGATTTAGCATGATCTGTTTTTTGAAATTATCTTTTACTTTTATTTATAAATATTAGTTGTCTATTTTTTGAGACTTTAAAAAAAAGAAGAAGTTAACTGATGACTCTATACTGAACCTCAGAGTCAAGCATTCTATAATAGACAAACTCTTATCTGACAATGTGAATGTTACGTTCTTTGCATTATAATTATTATTGCTTAATATTTCGATGCAGCAATCATCTGATTTCTTTTCTGAATGTATTTATCTTCGTTTGTTCTTTACGAGGTTTTTGTTTCTAGTCCTTATCTTAAACATTGTTATTGTTATTAAATCTTAAGTCTTTTTAATTCTGTGAAGGCAAAAAGTGGAAACCTAATAAACACATGTATATGTAAAAAAGATAAAAATTTTAAAAAAAGGACTGGTGTTCTTAGAAAATAGAGAAACCTGACCCAGAGACAAGCACCCAGGAAGAAGCCATGTGAAAATGAAGGTGGAGATTGGGGTGATGCTTTACAAGACAAGGGACACCGAGGATTGCCAACACGGAACAGAAGGCAGGGTTGGGCACAGAAAGAGTCTCTCGTTGATCAAACCCCAGCCAGGCTCCTCTGAAGCCTTCTCTTGAGAAACCTTGAGCTTGGCATACAAAGACATAAACCCCAGCATGGGGCAGTGCCTGTGGCTCAAAGGAGTAGGGCGCTGGCCCCATATGCCAGAGGTGGCGGGTTCAAACCCAGCTCTGGCCAAAAACTGCAAAAAAAAAAAATAAACACCAGCATGATTCTGACAGTTCAAGGTGACATCCGTAGGATGACCCTGGCCCCCTTCAAGTGGCAGCCTTGGGTTTCTCTCTCCCAGAGTGCTAGGATTAAAGGCCAGAGAAACCCAAAGCCACCAAAGGACCTGCTGTTTGTTCCACCCAATACCTGCTGATAGGGCCCCAGCTCTCAGCCTAGGGGGAGGGCAGGACCCTGACTTCAGTAAGCAACAGGCAGCAAACCCACATAGGTCTCACAGGGATCCTCCACCCCTGACCTTTGCTGAGCTTTCCCTTCCCTGAATCTGCTGGGCCCTGCTCACCTACCTGGCCCATCCCCTTTTAAAACTCCTAATCTCCTCTGTTCAAACCAAAGTTGAATTTAATTCACACTGGACTCTCTTCCCTATTACAATGGCCATTCTGGATTAAAATCTGTTCATGTTGGCTGGACACAGTGGCTCACACCTTTAATCCTAGCACTTTGGGAGACCAAGGTGGGTGGATTTCCTGAGCTCAGGAGTTGGAGACCAGCCTGAGCAAGAGCAAGATCTCATCTCTACCAAAAACAGAAAAATTTACTGGGTGTTGTGATAGGTGCCCATAGTCCCAGCTACGTGGGCGGCTGAGGCAAGAGGATCACTTGAGCCCAGGAGTTAGAGGTTGCTGTGAGCTAGGCTGACACCATGGCATTCGACACAGAGTGACAGACTGAGACTCTGTCTCAAAAAATAACAATAAAATAAAATAAAATCATTCATGCCACTTTAGTGTCCAGCTTTGTTTATCTTCAACAGCCCTCAGAAGGAATCAAATCTGCCAAGACATTGCTCTTGAACTTCAGGCCTCCAGACTAGGAGATGACACATTTCTGTTGTATGGGCTACCCCTGTGGTCCTGTCACAGAGCCCTAGCTGACTGATATGCTATTCTTCACTGTTATGTGAAAGAGTTTTAGCCTTGAGTTCAAACCTTGGCCACTTTCTCGCTGCTGGCTGTGTACCCTGGATCAAGTGTCTGAACCTCTCTGAGCTGCACTTTGTGACTTAGGAAGACTTTGAGAGCACATACTTAAATCTCAACTCAAAATGTCTTAAACAATAACAAGGAGTCCAGAGGGGATGGGGTTGCTCCAAGGTGGAGACACCGGAAGTTTGCTGGAAGCGCCATCAAGACCCTGAGCAGAGAACCCACACCAGGCCCCACCTGCACAGACTGTGGTGTGTTAAGCTGCTAAACTTGTGGCAGTTTGTCACCAAGCCATAGAAAACTAATAGTGTGGATAATGCAGGAACGGAACAACCTAACTAACGGCCTCCCCTGGTGATTTCCAGGACTAGCCAGGAGGCCACTGGGGCAGGAACGAGCAAGTGAGTTAGGAGGGACAGAGGAACTGCAGTCAGAGAGGAAGCAGCGGGGGCCACGCAGGCCTGGCGACCGGCAGGAGGACTGCAGCTTTCAGTCTGAGGGAGGTGGGGCCATTTTTAGGCAGGTTCCAGGAAGACACCTTGGTCCATTGGAGCCACTAATAACAAAACACCATAAACAATGAGGTCTTTGACAGCAGGGTGACAGGGTCTGACAGTTTTCAAAAGATCCCTTTGGTTGCGGAGTTGAAAATAGACTAGAAGGAGGTGATGGTGGAGGCAGGGAGGCCAGAGAGGAGGTTGTTTCGGTATCCAGATGTCAGCAAGTAATGGTTTGAATCATGGTGGGATTATCAGGAAAAGGAGAGAGTAGAAGAGGCATTCTGGACATATTCAGAGGATAGAGTGAACGGGCTGCTCTGATAGGTTGACTGTGGGGTGTGGGAGGAAGATAACACTCAAGGACAACTCCAATCTTCTGGTCTGAGCAATTGGCCTGGTGTTATACCTCTGTCCAGAGAGAATTTACATGTGCATCTGCCAGTTGTCTGGCACACCAGCTACCCGGGATGACTCACTACAGGTTCAAGGACGCATCTGTGAAAGTCTGTGTACTGTGGCTCCCCCTTACTTTTACAATGCAGCCCCTGGGGTCTTAACTTGAGGCAGGTTTACCAGGATATGTTTCCTTGCTAGGTCCTTGTGTCCCTTGCCCGTGGCTACAGAAACAAATTACTGCAACTTGGTGGTGTAAAGCAACACTTATTTATTTTCTTGCAGTTCTGGAAGTCAGAAATTCAAAATCAGCCTCACTGGGCTGAAACTAAGGTGTCTGCAGGGCTGCACTCCTGGAGGCTCCAGGAGAGAATTCATTCCCTGTCCTTTTCCAGCTTCTAGGGGCTGCCCATGTTCCTTGGCATGAGGGCCTTCCTCCATGTTCAAAGCCAGCACAGTTGCATCGTATGCCAGTGGTCACATGGCCTGTGCCTTCTGTGCCGAATCTCCCTCTGCCTCCTCTTATAAGGACACTTGTTACTACATATGGAGCTCACACAGTCAAGCCAAGATATTCCTTCCATCTCGGGATCCTAATCACATCTGCAAAGTTGAGGAAACATTCACAGTTTCCAAATATCACAAGCTTAGGGTTCAGCATACCACGGCCCCGACTCAGCTCCTGACCCTTCACCACACGATGCTGTCAGGGTCACAGTAGAGCCAAATTCTGCCCCCAACTACTCTGGGTCCCACCTCACTGTTTCCTTGCAATCTTGTTTCTTCCCTCACACCTCCACATAGAAGTTTCCAGTGTTATTGCTGTTCTGTTTTTCTAGTTGTCTAGTTGTCTTGGGAAGGCTAGTCCCGCTCCGATAGGAACAGAAGCTTGCCGTGTTCTTTCTGCACTGAAAGGGCAGCAGGCAGGAGCCACATCCTGAGTGAGAGCCCCCTAAGGGCTGAGCTAGGGTTTCCTAGGTGCCAGCATTAGTGGTAGACTCCTATAGATCCCCGAGTTTTATTTAGAAATTAACAGATTTCATAATTATGGAACACTTTAAGTTTCACAGTCATTACCCACTTGGCACTTTTGTGGGCATTATTTATTAATTACAAACCATGTGCCATATTCTAGATATGCCCTTTCCCAGTTATTCTCTCCTATAACTCTCTCACCAAGCCTCATGCTTGTTAAGACCATCATCATCAAAACCACGAAGCGGGAAAGCTGAGGCTCTACAGGCTTGTATGGGGTTGCAGTGAGTGACAGAGCAATGGTCTGAACATGAGCATCTCTGCAGCCCACCGTGCTGTGCCTCCCAGCTCAGACCTGGAGAAACTCAGGCAACCAGGACAGCAAGTGCGTCACAGAGACAAGTCTCCTCATTTCAAATCCTGCACCTTTCCATTTTAGTTCTTTGCCTTTTTTTTTTTTTGAGACAGTTTCACTATGTCACCCTCAGTAGAGTGCTGTGGCATCACAGCTCACAGCAACCTCAAACTCTTGGGCTTAAGTGATTCCCTTGCCTCAGCCTCCCAAGTAGTTGGGACTACAGGCAACTGCCACAACACCCAGCTATTTTTTTGTTGCAGTTGTTGAGCTGGCTGGGGTCAGGTTCGAACCCGCCACCGTTGGTGTATTTGGCAGATGCCATAACCACTGTGCTACAGGCACCGAGCCAAGTTCTTTGCTTTTGAAAATGCTTTCTCTGGCCCAGATGAGTCTGGAAAAGGTCCTAGAACTTGGAAACAAAACTAGTTCAACCCAGACACAGAGAGAATTGTTCTTTCCTTGAGTTTTCAGAAAATTTGTTTCACATACACTCTTTTTTCCCCCAATAAGAAGGAGTGGTCCTGCCCCAGGGACAGAGACAAGCTGTGGCCAGGTGGCCTGGGAGTCTTGGATGCCTCCAGAGGCCCCAAGTGGGGGTGTAATTAGAACTGCAACCTTCCCAAGGACAATTTCTGTCCCCCCACTCCCCACCATGCACCAGAAAGAAAGCGTGGAAAATGACCCACCCCCACTCCAAGGAAGGATTAGACTGTGCTTAATCCAGCAGCATTTCCATCAGGTCAAAGGAATCAGCTTTCAGAAGGACGATACCCCAGGAAGGAGAAGGGTCCCCCCTTGGGGGTCTCGGCCTGACAGATAACACTATTGAGAGTGGCCAAATCCATTTGCTCTCATTCCAGTGCTTTTGTGTGAGAAGGAGAGGTCAGTCAGTAATGGATCAGCCGCTTTAGCTTAAAACCTTTTGACGCGTGAGCTTACCTAATACCAAGACCCTGGTTTCTAAAACTCATCTTACCACTGGAAGGAACCAAAACTAGGAAAAATGGCTGATTCTGGGTCAGGGGCAAGATCAATACTGTATGGATCTAGAACATTGTGCTGTATGATAAAGAGTAATTAATAAGGAATTCAGAAAATGATGTCAGAAGGACAGGAGGGGGCTCCCACCTGCCAAATCTGGGGTAATTAGAACAGAAAAAAAATAATGACAGTAATGGATTATAGCACATTGGGAGAGAGAAAGAACCCATACACTGGGGAAGAGGAGACTTTACAGAAGAATGGCCACCATTAAACATAGACAGGGTAATATAAATACTTAGACAGAACAATATAATCAGAACATCAGCGTCTTGCAGCCATTGTTCTAGTAACTGACTGAAGCAAGGACCAGAGAGACACTAAAACCCCGGGAGAAGGCTACTTATGCAGGCTAAAAGCAGCAACTCAGAGATGACTGACTCATTACCAAGGAAACATGCAGATACCACTCTGACCAGGTCAGTGAACTTGGCCTCACCAACAGAGATATTTAACCAGGATCTGTTAAAGAGCAAACGGCCAGTGATCTGTAAAACAAGTAGCTCAAATTCTTCTAAAGCATCATTGTCAATGTTACAAAAGTTTTTAAAGAGGGATAGCTATTCTAGATTAAAGGAGATGAGGAACAATGACAATCAAATACAATGTGTAATCCTTGACTCAATCTGTTTTTGAAAAAAAAAAAAAACCATAAAGAATATTATTGGGATAACTGAGGAAATCTGAATAGAAATTTGTTTTCTATTGTAGTGATATTGTATTAATGTTCCATTCCTTGAGCACGATCATTGTCATGATAGTTAATTTTTTTTCACATTACCAGTCATCTTTTATTTGGAGGTTAATTCTCACTAGGATGTAAAAAGATTTGATTATGATTGAGTTCCTCACAGAAGGTGCTGGGCCAAGGAGGCCAAGGTCATGAGTGCAGAAGGCACCCCCCATGGGCTCCTCTTCAGTGGTACTTATATAGCCGCTCATGTTTGAGCTCCTTGTAAGAAAGACAGTAGCTGAAAAGCACGTAAGCTGCCAGCACCATAGTAATACCACCGATGCTCCCCTCTTCACGTTGATGTACTCGTTGTAATACCAGTAGTAACCTCTTTGACAGGCTCCAACAATGCCGTTAGGCGTGAAATCCCACATCAAAATCCAACTTGGCAGCTCCCCTAGTTTGACATCCACGAGTTTCTTCTCCTTCACTGACACTGCTGACGCCATCTCGGAGGTCTGGTCATCATGATAGTTAATTTTACAAGTAAAGTTGGAGGATGCTTGAGGGTGAGATTACATTTAAATGGGTGACTGCCCACCACATCAAACCTCACCCAATCAGGCCAAGACCTGACTAATACAACAGAATCTGCCTCCCGGCCCTCAGCAGACACCTTTACACTTCATCTGCAGGGCCTCTGCCTGCCAGCCCACTCGCAGATCTGGGACGCACACCCTCTATGTTATAAATCTCCCTCTAGTGGTTCTGTTTCTCTGGAGAACTCCAACTACACAACTGTGTTGTGATTACGCAGATGCAGGCTGAAGCATTTAGGGATGAAGTATCATGAAGCCTGCAATTTACTCTCAAATCGTTCAGAAAACAGAAAAATGTGTGTATTTTATTGGTAATATATGCACACACAAACATATTCTCTGTATATGTGTCCTGTGTGTATGTATACATATATGTTCTATATGGATTTCCCTGTGCATGTATGTATATACTTGAGAGAGAACCACTGCAGTGAAATATTAAAGTTGTTAAATCTCGGCTGCATGAGGAGAAACACTGGGGCACTTATCAGAAAACAAGGTGGAAGCCATAGCAAGTTAATTAGAGAGGGATGGAGTCCCCATTCCTATCTAGCTCTGGTGCATGAGACTCTGGTTATACCCTGGACAGACTCACTGCAATCCTCTTTGAAGTGAGGGGGAGTCAGAGAGAAACTTCTGGACCCCAGGAGGAGGACAAAAGCAGTGGAAAACTGGCAAGTGGTTGTGTGTGTCTGTTGGGTCTAATCCTGCCGGCAGCTGTAAGTACAGCGGCAGTGAGATTGTAAACTGGAAAGGCCTTACCTGTGAGCTGCTTTGGTTTTTTTGGACTTGGCACTCAGTTGAACTAACTTGGGAGAACTTGGGCAAGAGTGCAGAGGACTTTAAGTGTTGTCTAGAGCCCCAGACTGAGCTGCTGAGCCAGATGGAGCTAATAGTGTTCGGCTGTGGGCCGGGCGGAGCCATTGTGGGAGAACTGCCCCGGCAACTTCCGCCCTCAGGGTCCCAGAGCAAGGATCAGGTGGGAACGAGTAATCTAGTGACTGAGCAGCCTAAAGGCAGGGACTGAGATGCCTTACAGCCTTAGCCCTCAGGGGCATACAGTGAGACCAGTTTTGGCACACTGGGTAAGTGGACAGCCACTTCAGGAGTGATCCCAGTAACAAGTGCTTTCCTGGGAAAGCTTCTGCTTAGCCAAGGTTAGCAGTTTAAAGTGCCTTTTAGGAAGGCTCAGGAGAGATTTAAGCTCTCCACCCTGCGGGGTTTGAGAAATCAGCAGAGGCCTCCAGTCTCCATCTGGTTCAGGTGTATCAGCATTGTGATTAACATCTCATACCCCATAAGATCACCTGTTGCCCAGACAATATTCAGCAAGATATATATATATATATACTGCTTTGTTTTGGGTTTTGGTTTTTTATTTGCTTTTTGTTGTTGTTTTGTTTCTAAATTTCAACCTTTTCCCTATAGATTTTTCTTCTCTTTTTTTTTCTTTCTTTTCTTTCTTCATTTTTCTAATTTAAATACAATTTTCCATTGGTGCCTTTTTCCACAATTAGAATTTCATTTTTGCTACTGTTTCTACCCCTATTATTTGGGTCTTACCCCAATTTTATCCTATAAAGTTTTCTGTTTGCTTGTTTTGGTTTGATTCATAGCATTTTTGTCTTTACTCTCTACTTGGTGGAGGTGGGGTACTGTGCCTGAACAGGCTGACAAAGAGCTGCTGACCTCAAGGGAACAACCCAGCACCCCCAGAGGTTGGGAGTTTTTAAAGTTGGGTCAAAGTACCCTACTGTACACCTATATTGCTCTGTCTCCCACTTTCTGTGCCTCTCTTCTTTTTGTCAATATTCCCTTTTACCCACCCCCTCTCCTTTCTCTTTTTTCTTTTCTCTTCTTTTTTTTTTCTTTTTTCCCTTCTTGTTCTTAAACTTTCTCATCCTTCTGGTCCTGTACCAAAAGGACTTATTGAAACCCTAGTCCAGAGGCACAGCAATTTAAAGAGCAAGAGGAAGTGAAAGGAAAATTAGGGCAAGAAAACAGATAAAAGAAATCACTCATGAGAAAGAGTCAGCAGAAAAATCCTGGCAACATGAAAAAACAGTCCAGAGAAACCCCCACCAACGGACCATGAGGTAGCTACTGCAGAGGATTCCACCTATAAAGAAATGTTAGAAGTGACAGAAAGGGAATTTAGAATACAGATGATGAAAACAATGAAGGAAATGATGGAAGCAATGAAGGAAACTGCTGATAAAGTGAGAAATAACCAAAAGGAAATCCAAAAACAGGCCCTCTAGTCCCCGCTAAAATGCTCCTGAGGGTCCAGCCGGATACCTAGATATAGCGAGACATGGCTGTGACCTGCGTACAACTAGACCTGGGTCTGGATATGCATCTGGGACAAAGCCACGCCATAGCTGGGGAGGGTTCTTCACCCTGGGTGAGGCCTGGGGATGCCCAGCCTCCTTGTTGGCACCTCTCTCTAGGACATGGGGTTCTTCAGCTGAAGGACAAGCTCTGTTCCACTCTTGTGGTATGGCTAGACCCCGCTCACAGCCAGCCCAGTGTAGGGACGCTGCCAAGGGTGCTGGTTGCAGAAGCCTCTGGAATCCATGTTAAGCAGCCAAAGTGTCAAGGATTAGCAAGGCACACTCCACCCCTGGCCACACCTGCCAGAGAACTTCTCACATGAACCGCTGGGGACTGTGTGCACCTGCCCCTGCAGGGCTGTTCAGGGTGGTGGAAGTTGGAGGCAGCCTGAGCATCCTTTCCAGGGTCCGAGGTGGGTTAGACTACAGGGTCCAAAGGAAGAACCAGAGGCAGCAGAGAAGATATTCCTAGAATAATAGGAATAAAGCTGCAAAAACAACTTCGTGAAAACAAGTAAGCACAGGAGCTGTACCTTACCGTGCCACTGACATGGATGTAACTTGCGTGCACACACATGTTCACTGAAAGCCATGTGCAAATATCAGGCATAGCAGCCCCAAACCAGAAACACACTAATACCCACCCTCTGCAGAACAGGCAGTTTGGGGAAGGGGAGCAAGGGGGTCCTTGTGGTGCAGGTAAAGTTCTGTTTCTCCATCTGGATGCTGATTACACAGGTTAGAAAATTTAGTGGAAACCCTTCTAGCTATACGGGTATGATGTGTGTACTTTTCTACATGTACACGTATTTTCTTTTTTTTATTTATTTGAGACAGAGTCTCATTCTGTTGCCCCAGGCTAGAGAGCCATGGCATCAGCCTAGCTCACTGCGGCCTCAAACTCCTGGGTTCAAGTAATCAATCACCCTGCCTCAGCCTCCTGAGTAGCTGGGACTCCAGGTTCTGCCGCCGTGCTTGGCTATTTTTTTTTCTATTTTTTTAAAAATATATACCCATGTGATGTTTACATTCCTTACAAAAGGCATGCAACTTTTAAATAAAATCTGGGGATAAAAGATTTTCCCATATGGTTAACATCTGTTGGGACAGGGTTAGTTGAATGCAATATTTCAATTCCTTATCATGAGATGCCACAGAAATAAAAATACTTCATGACCCTCCACTTTGTCTGAATATCGAGAAAAGACATGGCTGGGAGGGGGAAGGTTGGTGAAGACTCAGGTTTGCTGGCAGATGTCAATTTCAGGAGCTGGACAAGGTAATTTCCAACTTTACTTCCAGAGTCTTGTTCTAACCGTTACCCCTCCCCTGGCAGCCTCCTCAGCTACACCCTGACATCTCCTTACAACCTTAAGCCCTGCCCCAGAAAGACCTGTAGTCACATCATCTTCCCAGAGGGCAGTGACCTCGGAGAGCTCAGTGAAGGCTGAATAAGACAACAGACAATGCACTCAGCTGCTGTCCGAGTCGAGCTGACCGGGAGGACTGGCTGCTCTGTCTCCTCCTGTGTCCTTCACCCATGTGGTCCCCCTCGGGGCACAGAACACAGCCTGAGTGCTGCTGTCCCTGGCTCCTCGTCACCCTTGGTCAGAACTCAGCTCAGACCCCCATGGTACTAGGGGTGGAAGCCTGTCACCCCCAGGCCATCTCTTGGGCCCTTAGTCATCTGTCTTGTCCTGGACTGGTGACTTATCCTCTGAGTCCAACTGTGGTTATGGGAGGAGAGGAGGGAGGCAGGGAGTCAGTGACAATGACCAAGGATAGCTGCCTGGGTCTCTAGTGCTAGTGGGACCCTACCCCTTTCCTCTCCTCCACCTCTCAGGCCTCTGCTGGTTAATCCTCCCTTCTGCCACACCCCACTCTTCTGCTGGTCTGGGAGGCTGACCTCCAAGGGCCCCATCCCCACCTCCCATGCCCTCTGGCATCCAGGTGGTCTCAGCAAATGGGAGGCTAGAGCCAGAAGGTGGGGTGGGGGGTTTATTCCAACCACTGTCCCTCCCCCCACCCTGCTGCTATGTATGATCTGCTGTCAGTGCCCAGACAGCTCCCCTTCTATCCACGGTATCACCTGCTCTGGGTCACAGCCTCCTGCCCTTGGCCTGGCGCCTCCCCTGCTAGGTGGAGCCTTTACTCTACCGCTGTATCTCTGTAACAGGTGCCTTCCTCAGTCCCTTTCAGTCAAACCCTTCAGGAGATGATAACCTCATCTGGAAATAGGGTCTTCGCAGATATAATTAGGGATCTCTTGATGAGATCATCCTAGATGGTCCCTAAATCCAGTAACTGGTGTTCAAATGAAAGAGAGGAAAGGAAGATTTGAGACAAGACGTGGAGGAAAAGGCCACGTGCAGATGGAGGCAGACTGGAGCCATGAAGCCTCAGGCCAGCAAACATCTTGGAGAATTTGTGACACAGGAAGCCCAGAGGGAGGCAGGAGACAGACTCTCCCTCTGACCCCCTCACAGGAATGGCCCTGCAGATGACTTGATTTTGGACTCTGGCCTCCAAACCAGAGGAAACTAAAACACCCTCTGATGGATTGTCTGTGCCCTGCTGGGGCCCAAAGACCATGGCGCCAGGGAGAGAGACTGCCAACTGCACATCCAGATCCGGGAGGGATCCCAGCACCAGCCTCAAAGCTGCTGCCCCTGGAGCTATAGATGGCAGAGGCACAGCCCAGTGGAACAGCATGCTGGGAGAGGCCCAGGGAACCTGCAAATCTGTCTCCAATTAGCGTCCACACTTTGCATGGGGTATGAAGAGACCACCTCATCCATCCACAGCCCTGCTGAACTCACCTTTGAGAGTGGCACCGTGTGGCCTGGGTGGGAGCGAATCCAGCCAACCCTTGTTCCTGGAGTGGCCATCGGTGCCACTGGGCCCCGCCCTGCTGGGTTGCAAGCCCCCCCCCCCACCTCCCCGTGCAGCTCTCAGAAACACCCAGGGCATGGCCAGAGCTCAGCACGTGGGCAATTCCCGGGCCCCAAGCCAAGGCGTAAATCTTGTGGTCTCCAATTTCCCCATTGTGTGCTTAGCTGCTGAGAACCACAGGACATAGCCTGCGGAGACTCACACATTTCTTTGGCAACGGCAAATGTTTCCAGGGGTCTTTCTTATCAGGAGGAACGAGGGTGGAGCCCCTGGCTTGGGGTCACACAGTCTTCTTGTCTTTCTCCTCCTTTCTGTCAGTTTACTCTTTAGTGTGCTCTCTCCTGCTGTTGAACCAACCCCAAGGCCTCTTGGGGTTTCATTTCTTGCCTGCATTTTCTCCGGTGCACAGCAGTCCCCAGCAAAGACAGGCTCTGCTGCCGACAGCCAGCCTCCCTCCTCCACCGAGGCTCACCTCAGTGAGAAGGCCTGCTCCTAACTGGCTGCCCACGCAGCACTCCAGGACTCTGCAGCTAACTGAATTTCCATGCTCAGCTTGCCCAGCTCGATGCCCCAGAGAGACCAGAACAGTAACAGGCAGCCCAGCCCACGGAGGTGTTAACTCACATGCTGGTCCAGCAAACTTGTGCTCCTACTGTGTGCTGGCACTCGCAGTGAATAGATTCAAACATGAACGAATAGGTTTACACAGCAGCCTGGGCAGCCCCCAGGTGCGGAGAACCAGACTGACGTTGTTACCCAAATTTCTTTCTGCTGTAGGTCCCTGGTCCCAGCATTTGAAGGATGAACCCACAGACCACAAATCAGTGGTAAGCTAGGATTTATTAGACAGAAAGGAATACAAAAGCAGCTCAATTTACAATCACCAAGATGTGGAAACAGCCTAAATACCCACCAACCCAGGAATGGATTAACAGGCTGTGGTATACGTACACCAATGAATACTATTCAGCCACAAAAAAGATGGGGACTTTACTTCCTTTGTATTAACCTGGATGGAAGAGGAAGACATTATTCTTAGTAAAGCATCACAAGAATGGAGAAATAAGAATCCTATGTACTCAATTCTGATATGAGGACAATTAAGTCCTCACAGTGGGGATGGGGGATGGGGAGAGCAGAGAAAGGGAAGGGGGGTGAGGGGTCAAGGGGTGTTGTTCACTTTTGGGGGGCGAGACACAAATATAAGAGGGTCCTTTTCTAACAAAAGCAATCAATGTAATCTGGTTCTGTTTACCCTCAATGAATCCCCAACAATAAAAAAAAAAAAAAAGGAGGAAAGAAAGGAATATAGAAGGAATAAAAAGCACCAGTGCTTCTGGCAAAGGGAAAGACCCAAGTGGGAAGTCTCTGCCTGGGTTCTGTGTCCAGGGTTATCAGTGCTTGAGAGTTACTTTGGCCCAGGATTTGGTAGATGAAGAGACACATTTTCAATGTTAACCAGCATATTAACAAATGAATGAATGCAGTCCCTCCAGCTGGGGGTAAAAGGGCAGGGCTTTCCCTTCATGAAATTGCCCAGGCCTAGGAAACTGGGGTCTCCTGTCCAGCCCTGAGTGGGGGAACCCTGTATCAGTGTGATGCACGGCAGCTGAATAGAGGCTTAGAGGGCCCCATGCTTCCCAGGCCGCTCCCCCACAGCTGGCTGTGTTCTTGGGAGATTCCTCCCCCACCCAGAGAAGCTGTCTTCCACACCATAGTCAGGAATCTTGACCAGCTCCAGAAAGGCCCAGAAATGCCTCAGCAGCATGCACATGAGCCGACTGTGACCTTGGACGTGGCATTAGCTTTCCCAATAGGGAGATGGCGGATCCACAACTGCACCCTCCACTAGACATGACAGCAACCCTGAACAGCCTCAGCCAGGCCCAAGAGCCTGGTGCTGGTGAGGGGGTCTGGCCCTGCATCTCCAGCTACAGAAAATGTGCCAGACACGGTCAGCAGTCGGGGGGCTCCAGCCCAGGGTCCCTAGAAGGTTGCTCAGCCTCTCTGCACACCCTGGGGGTGAGGGAAGAGCTGCTGATCCTCCCCCTGACACTGCATTTGCCTGCCTGGGCTGCCATAACAAAGTACCACAGACTGGGTGGTTTAAAAAGCAGAAATTCCTTTCTCAAGTCCTAGAGTCCAGACACCCAAGACCAAGGTGTGGCCAGGCTGGTTCCTCAAGGCCTCTCCTGGGCTTGCTGTGTGTTCACAGGCTCTTTTGTCTGTGCACACACATCCTTGGCGTCTCTGCGTTCTAATCTCCTCTTTCTGTGAAGACACCAGGCAGAATGGAGCAGGGCCCCCCGAAAGATCTCATTTTACCTTAGTCACCCCCTTTAAGGAACCTGTCTCCAAATACAGTCTCATTCTGAAGTCCTGAGGGTTAGAGCTTCAATATAAGAATTTCGGTGGGGGGGGCTTGGAGAAGACACAATTCAGCTCATAGCACTGAGCATCTCAATTTGCTCAGCAAGGTGGGAATACCCCAGTTATATTCAGGGACATAACTGGACACCCTTTGACAGAAGCTTGAGCCAGCAGCTCAAACATTCTCCGTGTCATGAGATTGTCCAAGGCCACCAACACCATCTCTCCCCTGCCCAGGCACAGACAAGAGCAGCAGCTGGCCTTGTAGTCAGGTAAGGCTGTGGTCCTGGGTCTGGCCAGTACATTGGGGAGAGATGGAGCCACCCCACTGCCGGGCCTGGCCAGAGAACACTCCATCCACGCTCCTGGCCTATCTCCATCCCTCATCCTCTGGGAAATGGTGGCAGTTTGTCATGAGAGGCCCCAGGCCGGAGTCACTACTTGGGGGAGAACCAACTAGGAGGGTCACAGCAGAACCCCCAAGTGGGACTCTCTGGTGTCTTTGTTACTGCAGCACGCCCTCGTGTTGCTCCCCTCAACACGCCCCTGCATTCCTGTGGCCCAGTCACTCATGCACTAAACGCTCCCTTAGCAAGGCCATTGGGAGCCTACTCGGCGCTCCCCACAATGCTTGTTCATTCTCCAAACAAATATCTCCTGGGCACTGATGACACACCAGTCTCTGAAGCTGGGTCCTGGGGCTCTAGGACTCACAGGTGAGCTCACAGGAGAAGTGAACAGACGCAGGTGCCGATAGAGTCAAATGGAGGGACCCACCCCGATAATAGAACTGAGGTGGGATAGGAAACCCCCCGAAACCCCTTACCCTTGCTTGAAAGAAGGAAGTAAATAAAAATTCAGGAACAAGAGTAGCCGCCAGTGTGGCACTGCAATTATTGCCTGACCCATTGTTCAGAGTAGCATTGTTTTCTTGCCCAGCCTTGTGATCTGTGACTCCTGTAACTGTAAGTGCTGTAATGTTTTTGCTTCTGTAACAAACCAATGATGAAAGTCGGTTGCTTGCTTGCTGGCTGGACTGCACGTAGCCCCCTGATAGTATAGACAATTTACCCTATATAAACCCTTCCCTTCTCGGCTCAGCCCCTGTGGCTCAAGTGGCTAAGGTGCCACCCACATACACCTGAGCTGGCAGGTTTGAATCCAGCCAAGGCCTGCCAAACAACAATGATGGCTGCAACCAAAAAAATAGCTGGGCGTTGTGGCGGGTGCCTGTAGTCCCAGCTACGTGGGAGGCAGAGGCAGGAGAATTGCTTGAGCCCAGGAGTTGAAGGTTGCTGTGAGCTGTGATGCCACAGTACTCTACCCAGAGCGACAGCTTGAGGCTCTGTCTCAAAAATAAATAAATAAATAAACCCTTCCCTTCTCACAACCTGGGCTGTTCCCTCTGTCTCCATGTAGGGGGACAATCAGTTGGCCAGTCTAATAAAGACTCCTAAAATTGGTTTTAATTAATTGATGTCTCTGATGGTCCTTTAAAATCTCGCACTCTGTAACAGAACCAACCCACCCAAATAGAATTGACCCACCCAAATACGATGTCCCACCCTGGAAAGAGTGAATATGCCTACCCCAACCCTTCTAATTCTTTAAAACTCCCATCCACCTTAACCCACATGCTGACTTCCTGCTTGAGCCCAGCTCACCCGCACCCAGGTGGAAATAAAGTCCGATGTTGCCCACATAGAACCTGGACTCCATTTCCTTTCATTCACATTTCAGAGTAATCTTTTATTTTCAGTCTTTGACCTCTCATTTTGGTGCCATGACTTGGATCGGAGAGAAGCTCCCTTGGGGGGCCAAAATACACCCTATTGGATCCAACAAAAGGGACTCTGATTCCGACGAGAGAAAGGGAAATGGGGAACCCCTCTGACCCCCATCCAAAATTCATCTATTTATTGGTGAGGTGAGCCTTTATCTAGAACCCCTTTCTGAACCTTTTTAACTTCTCTTTCCCTCTCCCTCCATCTCTGGGGCTCTTAAGCTTGTAAGTTGTATATAGCCCCTCTCTCAGTTTTTTTTTTTTAAATCCTGCTGGTCTGTGCCTAACCCCGGCGAATCAGGCTCGCCTGTCCAATGCCTCATGTTTAGGGACACCTTCCTGTGGGCCTGGGCCACTCTTCCCGCTGGTTAACCCCAGCCTAGCTTTTTCTAGCTAGTTTCACAGCAGAGGCCTAGTACCTCCCTGACCCCAGCCGTCCAGTGCTTCGTGTGTGGGGATGCCCTTCCGCAGGCCTGGGCCACTTTCCTCCAGCTGGTTTCACATGCAGAGGTCTAATAACCTCCCTGACCCCAGCCCTCACCCACCTCCTTCCTCCTCCTCAAAGGCTCTCTTTACATTTTTTTTTTTTTTTTTTTTTTGTAGAGACAGGGTCTCACTTTATGGCCCTGGGTAGAGTGCCGTGGCATCACACAGCTCACAGCAACCTCCAGCTCCTGGGCTTAAGTGATTCTCTTGCCTCAGTCTCCCGAGTAGCTGGGACTACGGGCACCTGCCACAATGCCCGGCTATTTTTTTGGTTGCAATTCAGCCGGGGCCGGGTTTGAACCCGCCACCCTCGGTATATGGGGCCGGCGCCTTACCAACTGAGCCACAGGCGCCGCCCTTTTTTTTTTTTTTTTTGAGAGGAAGTCTCACTATGTCATTCTCGGCACCCCCCGGCAGAGTGCCATGGTGTCACAAGCTCACAGCAACTTCAAACTCTTGGGCTCAAGTGATTCTCTTGCCTTAGCCTCCTAAGTAGCTGGGACTACAGGCACCCACCACAACACCCAGCTATTTTTTGTTATAGTTATCATTGTTATTTAGCAGGCCCCAGCCAGTTTTGAACCCACCAACCTCGGTGAATATGGCTGGCAAGTAACCACTGTGCTATGGGCACCAAGCCTCTCTTTACCTTTTCATTTTAACTTCATTTATTTCTTACCTCCGGTTTCCAATATGAGGACCACTCAGTCACGGATTCCCCCTTCTTCATCTTTAAGCTGCCTTTAACTCATTCAAGCGTCTGAGGCTCTATCCTGACCTTAAAGCTAAACGTCTCATCTTTTTCTGTAAGACTGCTTGGCCTATATAGACTAGACAATGGCTCTCGATGGCCTGAAAACTGCACATTTGACTTCTCAATTCTCACTGATCTTCATAATTACTGTCAAAGATTAGGTGAATGGTCACAGATTCCCTCCTCTAGGCAGTCCAGAAAAAAGAAAATCTCCCCCAGGACTCTGTTTTAAATGTAGTAGGCCGGGACACTTGGCAAAGCAGTGCCCAAATCCAAATCCTCCCTGCAAGCCATGTCCAGCCTGCAGAGGTCCTCACTGGAAATCTGACTGCCCAGCTCGTTCTGAAGATCTAGTTTCTCAGTCACTCTCAGGAACTAGCAAAAATTTCCGACCTCTTGAACCTAGCTGTGAAAGACTGATTCCCAGAAAATCAGGATGTCCTCTGGACAATCACAAAATTTAAACTCCAGGTATTTTTGCTAGTGGAAGGTAAGCCGATTTCTTTTCTAATAAACAGGAACAGCTTTTTCCACACTGCCATCTTATAAAGGTCCTCTAAAACAAACAGATCTTGGTAGTGGGAAATACTGGTAATTACTGCACCCTCAGGCTACTCTACCCTCCTGGTGCTGGAATCATGGCCTCCTTGGTTATTTCCTATGTTAAGGTCACTAATTATGATTTTTCTCATTCTCAGTTTCAGACCAGTAATTCTCCATCTCATCTCTTGATTTATTGACCAGGCAGTCACCCAGAAAACAACTGCTCATATCCTCACCCTGCCTGGATATCAACCAGTTTGAACTGAAAGCCCAAGAACATTCCTGTAAACACCACCCCTTTTCTTCTCCCATGTTCCATTTTCCTTTTTTCCTTACAGGTAGTCCATGCCACCCCTCATCCTCTAGGAAGCAGTCAAAGAGATACCGTGTCCATCATCCCGCCTCCTTACAATAGACTAAAAAGACAGGGATGATAGAGTCAAATAGAATCGACCCACCCAAATAGGATGTCCCACCCAGGGAAGAGAGAATATGCCCACCCTCTCCCTTCCAACCCCTTAAAACTACCATCCACCTTAACCCACGTGCTGACCTCTTTTTCTAGCTTAGCTCACCTGGGTGGAAATAAAAGCCAATGTTGCCCACATAGAACCTGGACTCCATTTACTTTTGTTCATGTTTTGGAATCATCTTTTATTTTTGGTCTTTGACCTCTCAGGTTCAAATGTGACAGAGAGAAGCCCAAAGGGGCACTGAGCAGGCCCTCCAGATCAGGGAAGTCTCCAAACACCAGTTAAGAAGGCAGATCCATGCTTTTCCCTCCCCCACCCCCATGACCTTAATTGTCATTAATTGTCCTCATATCAAAATTGAGTACATAGGATTCATGCTTCTCCATTCTTGAGATGCTTTACTAAAAATAATGTCTTCCACGTCCATCCAGGTTAATACGAAGGATGTAAAGTCTCCATTTCTTTTAATGGCTGAATAGTATTCCATGGTGTACATATTCCACAGCTTGTTAATCCATTCCTGGGTTGGTGGGCAGAGGGAAGGAGAGAGGGGGTGGGGCCTTGGTGTGTGCTACACCTTCTGGGGGCAAGACATGATTGCGAGGGGGACTTTACCTAACAAATGAAATCAGTGTAACCTGGCTTATTGTACCCTCAATGAATCCCCAACAATAAAAAAAAAAAAAAAAAAGAAGTCAGATCCAGGATTCAGACAGACCCGATTTAAAATCTCAGCTTTCCCACACTAGCTATAAGACCTAGGTCAATTCACTTAAACTTTCTGAGCCTCAGTTTCCCCCCACCTGGAAAATGGGGCTCAAAGTTATAGCAATCCCACATGACCTCGGTGACAGTGACATGAGATGACAAATGTCAAGCACTCACTTAGCTCAGCTCCCAACCCAGTGGAAGAGGGCAATGGATGTCAGCAATCTGTCACCGCTGCTGTTATTTTATTACAAGCTGGAACCAGGACCCAGGAAAGGAAGCATTATGCATACACACAGGTCCAGAGCCCAGAGAGAGGACAGGAACACACTCAGAACCCAGGACTGGATCGTGCCTGTGAATGTGACCAGGATAGCCCTTCGTAGCCAGGCCATGGACCTGGGCCCTCCTGAACATAATGAGGTTATTAACAGACATGGCAGGGTCAGCCTTGCCTGTGATTGAGTCACTCTAGCTAAAGTGTGACAGGCGCACACAGAGTGAATGGCTGACAAGGAAGGAAGCAGCTCCACAGATCCAGGTAGGAGACGGTGTGTACCTGGGCAGGGGCATAGGGTGGATGCCACAGAGGGGAGAGCTATCAAGGAGAGACAGTGAGACCCGTCAAGGTGAGCAGAGCAAGGCCAAGGGTGGAGTGGCAGCGTCCACACCATCCTTCATCATCTATGGCTGTCTGGAGGCACAGCCTTGACCAAGCAGAGCAATCAGGCACCAACACATGAGGCCCCTGAGCACTAAGGAAGCCTGGGAGCAGCGTGTTGGGGACGGAGCCCTGCACCCGCTGACTTCCAACTCCTTGGACACGTCCAGGCGCGCAGCATGACAGTTCCCATCTCTGTGCACACAGAAAAAGAAATCAGTCTCCACTGTGGGTAGGAAAAGGGGACACGCACTGTTACCCACAGGAGAGAAGCCAAGATCGCTCCAAGAGACAAATACAATGAGTAGCTGAGATTGTGATTTATGAGGGGAGATTAGGAAAGCCAGCCTGGGCAGCCAGAGGGGGAACAGCGCCAGCACCGGGATCCACGGAGCAGAGGGACGGGCGGGCTGGGAAATTGCATGGCGGGGCTGATGTATGGGGAGAAACCGGGAGGAAAGCTGACAAATGAACAGGCAGTTGCAATGTGAGAAACTATTCAGTGTGGAGATGGGATTTCCGCCGGAGTAGGGGGGCAGCTCATATACCCGGAAGCCGACAGCCATCAACTTGGGGGCTGCCCCTGCACTCTTCCTGGTTGGGAACCAGGCCCTGGTGCCCTGTGATGACATGCCAGGGGCAGCTGCTGACAGAGGTGGCAGAGGGTTCTCTGACGTCACCCCAAGGAGGCCTGGAATGATGTTTTCTTACCTTGAAAAAATAGTACATGTACCAAACCTCCAACAAATGCAATCTTTCCTAGGAGGAAACTTCACAGGTATTCCCTCTAACAAAGATCAAGATGAGAAGTCCAGGCTCGGCGCCTGTGGTTCAAAAGGCACTAGCCATATACATCTGAGCTGGGGGGTTGGAATCCAGCCTGAGCCCGCCAAACAACAACAACGGCTGCAACTAAAAACTAGATGGGTGCTGTGGCGGGCGCCTGTGGTCCCAGCTACTTGGGAGGTGGAGGCAGGAGAATCACTTGAGCCCAGGAGTTGGAGGTTGCTGTGAGCTGTGATGCCACAGCACTCTACCCAGGGCGACAGCTTGAGGCTCTGTCTCAAAAAAAAAAAAAGATGAGAAGTCCACTCTCACTGCTTTTATTTAACACTGCACTAGAGGTTCTACCCAGTGAAATAGGGCAAGACAAAGAATTACAATAAACAAATTCTCATTGATCACAAATAACATGTCTACAC
Source organism: Nycticebus coucang (assembly GCF_027406575.1). Classification (NCBI taxonomy): domain Eukaryota; kingdom Metazoa; phylum Chordata; class Mammalia; order Primates; family Lorisidae; genus Nycticebus; species Nycticebus coucang. The sequence goes on from NC_069796.1 coordinate 86,872,390, forward strand.
AGAAAACTAAAAGAAATCTACAATCAAATTATTAGAATTACTAAGAGGATTCAGAGAGGTTTTTGGATTTAATCTCTATATTAAAAAGTCAATTACATTTTTATACACAGAGAAGAAACAAACAGAAAATGGAATTTTAAAGAGCTACCAATTAATATCAACAAAAAATATTAATTAGAAATAAATCTAATAAATAGATGGAGAAATTTTCTTAACAGATATACAATACATATCTGGTTAAATTCACCTTTTTAGTGTATAGTTCTGTGAGTTTTAACAAATACATGCCATCATGGAAACGCCACCCCGATCAGGATAGAGAACGTTTCCATCACCCCCAAAAGGTTTCCTGTGTCTTGGAGATGTCACAGAGGGCACAGCATCCTGTGTGCCCAGTGGAATGTGTGTGATACATAGGAAAATATGTTCCCTAGCAAGGAGCTAAACTAGGCTGGGGACAGTGTGGCCCTAAAGATAAAAACTCAGGTTCTCTAAAAAGCTTCTGCACAGCCAAGAACACAGTAAGTAAAGCAAGCAGACAGCCCTCAGAATGGGAGGAGATATTTGCAGGTTATGTCTCCAACAAAGGTTTAATAACCAGAATCCACAGAGAACTCAAATGTATTAGCAAGGAAAGATCAAGTGATCCCATCGCAGGCTGGGCAAGGGACTTGATGAGAAACTTCTCTGAAGAAGACAGGTGCACGGCCTACAGACATATGAAAAAATGCTCAGAATCTTTAATCATCAGAGAAATGCAAATCAAAACTACCTTGAGATATCATCTAACTCCAGTAAGATTAGCCCACATCACAAAATTTCAAAACCAGAGATTTTGGCGTGGTTGTGGAGAAAAGGGAACACTTCTGCACTGCTGGTGGGAATGCACACTAATACGTTCCTTTTGGAAAGATGTTTGGAGATCACTGAGGGATCTAAAAATACACCTGCCATTCGATCCTACAATTCCTCTACTAGGTATATGCAGAAAAAGCTTTTAATAATATCCAGCATCCAGAAGACCAAAAATCACTTTACAACAAAGATATTGCACCAGAATGTTTATTGCAGCCCTATTCATAATTGCTAAGTCATGGAAAAAGCCCAAGTGCCCATCGATCCACGAATGGATTAATAAATTGTGGTATAGGTACACCATGGAATATTATTCAGCCTTAAAGAAAGATGAAGACTTTACCTCTTTCATGTTTACATGGATGGAGCTGGAACATATTCTTCTTAGTATCAAGAATGGAAGAAAAAGTATCCAGTGTACTCAGCCCTACCATGAAACTAATTTATGGCTTTCACATGAAAGCTATAACCCAGTTATAACCTAAGAATATGGGGAAGGGGGAGAGGGAGCGGGGAGGATGGGCAGAGGGAGGGTGATTGGTGGGATTACACCTGCAGTGCATCTTGCAAGGGTACATGTGAAACTTAGTAAATGTAGAATATAAATGTCTTAACACAATAACTAAGAAAATGCCAGGAAGGCTATGTTAATCAGTGTGATGAAAATGTGTCAAACGGCCTATAAAACCAGTGTATGGTGCCCCATGATCGCATTAATGTACACAGCTATGATTTAATGTTAATAAAAAATAAATAAATAAATAAAAAAGAAAAAGAAAACTAAGGTTCTCGGTCACCGAGAGGTTGGATATTTCGTATAGTGGCCACAGCTCCCCACCGTAGGTTTCTCCATCCCTGAGCCCTGATGCACAGAGAGGTTAAGGTACATACCCAGAGGCACAGAGCCCCCTGCCCCTCACTCTTCCCTTCCACTCCCTGTCTGCAGTAGGCTCTTTCTCTCGGCCCTTCTCTACAAGTCAAAGGCCCAGGAGTGTGCAGAGGGTAACAAGGGGCACAGTGTCGAAACCACATGAGCACTAAAGAGAGATGGTTAGTGGCTCAGTGAAACCAGGTTTCCAACCACAAAGTTGCATCCTACCAGATGAGGCCAGGGACAGAAGGAGATCCATGCCATGGAGTGAAAGGGAACGGTAGGACAGGAACTCCCCAGACAGCAGGACACTGGGCTGCCACATCCCAATGCCAGGATCCACTACTAAAACACTCACATTCTCAACAGAAGGGGCACGTGGCTCCCCGCCCCAACCCCACCCTGGACCAGGTGGCCCTCGGCATGATGGAGGACTGCAAGCTCTTCTGGGCCTCGGTACCAGGTCGTGAGCAGCTGGACCTTCCTGCCACCCCTTGTTGCCAGAAGAGCCCCCAAAGGGCAGGGGCCGTGCCCATTCGCACAGTGTCCCCAGCATCCTGAGCAGGCTGGTGAACCTCACTGCCCGAGTGTGGGGTCGGGGTGACTGGCGGAGAACAAGCACCCTTGGGCCTCCACGCCTCCTGTGTGTCCAGACACCTCAGTGTTTCCTGGGACCCGAAGGCCCTGTGTGGTGACAAGGGGATTCTTCCTGTCTGTCCAGCTGGACTGTGAAGGTCTCCAAGGCAGGACACAGCGGGGCCCAGATCCTGTCTGCCCCATTTTCTTCACTACCTCTGCTCTGTTTCCTTATTTGTACAATGGAGTTAATAAAAGTACCCAATGTATTCGTGTTTTACTATGGAACATTAAATGAACCAAGGCAAACAAAATGTTTCCAACAGCCATTGCGGTGGTTATCATCTCTGGGTTCCCAGCGCCCAGGGACTCAGAAGCCTTTGTTGGATGCACGAGTGGACAAAAGGCTCTGTCCTTTTGTCCCCTCACTGTGGCCTCTCTCTGGTAATAACACAGCAGCTGAGCAGAGAGGCAGAAGCTGAAGAGCACAGACTTGGGGCCAGGCTGCCTGGGTTCGAATCCTCACTGTGCCTTGACCTCTGTTTCTGCTCTGTGAACAGGGCTCACACCCTCCTTATAGAACTGCTGGTAGAGGAGGCAGGTGATGGAAATGGTGCAGGAGGAGCCCCCTAGAGGCCACTGTGACTTTTGCCTTTCAGAAATGCTTAATAAATAAGTTTCCTTACCTTCTGTGTCCTACTTCCTCCCTCTAAAATTGCCAGGCATGGCAGCTCACACCTGTAATCCTAGCACTCTGGGAAGCTGAGGCAGGTGGATTGCCTGAGCTTATGGGTTCGAGTCCAGCCTGAGCCAGAGTGAGACCTCATCTCTAAAAATAGCTGGGCGTTGTGGCAGGTACCTGTAGTCCCAGCTACTTGGGAGGCTGAGGCAAGAGAATCGCTTGAGCCCAAGAGTTTGAGGTTGCTGTGAGCTGTGACACCAGAGCACTCTACTGAGGGCGACAAAGTGAGACTGTTTCAATTAATAAAATAAAATAAAATAAAGGCTGGGAAGGGAAGGCAGAGAGGAAATGAAGCTGCATGCAGAAGGCAGGGGGAGAGGAGACCCAGGAGGCCATGATCGGCCTTGTCAGGAGTGGCTGATACATGGAGCAAAACCAGACCGATGGAGCCAGTCCCTTGAGTCAGCTGTAAATAAAGTGCTGGAGCCCAGGAAGGAGGGGCCCTCAGAGAAACAGACACAGCGACAAGTGGGCAGCCATCCCCCTCCTGCCGGGGCTCCCAGCACTATACCAGGCCACCAGGCCTGCAGGGGGACACAGGCGACGTGACCCAGACTGGAGCAGTCCCGCCTAGGGCCAGGGCCCTGTCTCTGAGAGACTCAGCTACAGGCACAACCGCAGGCCCCAGTAAAGCAGGGACTGGCCCTGAAGTGGCAAACCCAGCATAGTATGTGGCATCTGAGGGGAGGGGGGATGTGCCAGGGATCCAGACACTGCAGCCCCCAAAGCAGCCAGGAACCGACTGCATTCCTGCCCCTGAGCCCAGACACCATGTGGGAAACACACACTGGGTCCTGGCCCCACCCTTGGGTGACTCAGCCATTTTGCCTAGTCATCCATTCATTAATGAGCACCCACAACGTGCCAGGCACTGGCAATGTGAGGACACAGTGAAACAGACATACTCTGGTCCTAGTGGCTGTTTTGTGGAGCCAACAATATACAGACAAATGTCCTTTCTAGTACAATCCTCACCTGTGCCAAAATGGCCTAATGATAACAACAGATGCTCACAGTCACAGATTTTAGGGAGGACAACAGCTCCCACAATGCAGCTCAGGACAGCACACGGAGTCCCAGCCCCAAGAACACACCCAGCCCTCTGGGTGCTGAGCCCAAGGCTCCCCATGTGTTCCCAGCCAGAATCTCTGGCCACGGGCACCAATATAGCTGGGGGTGCCCAGAAACATTCACCCTCAGAGGTCCCCCTAAAAACCAGGACAGGGATCCAGGCTAGGGAGACAGGTGCAGGGACTCAACATAGAAGATTTGAGGGTTGGAAAGCCGCTCAGCCCCCAGACCCCTCCACGTCCCAGCCCAGGTCAGGCTCTGTACCTGGCAGCAGAGAAGGTAAAAATGAATAGGACCCAGCCCGCACCTATGGTGCCCAGGTCTGTGAGGTACAGATGAGCAAAGAGCACTGGCCCGTCCATAGGGCCTGAGCACTGTGGCCGCTGGCCCGAGGGCTGGAGACGCACAGCCACAGGCAGGACCAGGATGCTTCCTGGGGAAAGAACTCCTGGTTGAGTCCTTGAAGGGGCTGCTCGGGGTGAGGCAGCTCAAGAAAAGGGGAGCACAAGGCTTCTGAGCAGTGGGGACAGCAGGTGCCAGGGGGTGGGGCAGGGCAGTCCTTGCCCCTGTCCAGAGTGTGAGGGGACGGTGGAGGAATGAGGCTGAGGGGTACAGGCCCCAGGAAGTCAAAGCACCTGCACACACTGTGTGCCAGCTGCCCCATGGCCTTGCCTGACGCTAACTCACCCTATCCCCCAGCAACCCTGTGAGGTAGGTGTTCATTTGAGTTGGTTTTTTTTTTTTTTTTTAGAGACAGAGTCTCACTTTGTCACCCTCGGTAGAGTGCCATGGCATCTAGACTCTCCAGCTCTTGGGCTTAGGCAGCTCTCTTGCCTCAGCCTCTCAAGTAGCTGGAACTACAGGCACCTGCCATAATGCCCAGCTATTTTTTTTTGTTGCACTTTGGCCGGGGTCGGGTTTGAACCCACCACCCTCAGTATACGGGGCCGGCGCCCTACACACTGAACCACAGGCGCTGCCCAAGGTAGGTGTCCTTACCCTCTTTGTACAGAAAGGAAAACCAAAGAACAGAGAAGATAAAAACTTGTCCAAGGCCATTCAGTTACTAAGGAGCTTGAGCCAAGATTAGGCCTCCAAAGCTCAAGCTCTTTGTGTTGATGCTTTATTGCTTCTCAGGCAATAGGGAGCTGCTGAAAGTTCTTGAGTATGGGTGTGGCCTGGCAGCTCTGCTTAGGGTTGGATGGAGAAAAGATGGGGAGCCCAGGGCACAGAGCCAGAAGACAGCAGAGGCCACATGCTGGCAGGGCTTGAATACCACACAAAAGAGTTTTGACTTTATTCTTTAAGTCACAAGATTTTGACCCAGGGTCACCTGCTGAAGTTTACATTTTAAGGAGTTTTCCTGGACACATAAGTAGGGCCCCTGCAGAGAGGCTCCAACCTCTTCTGTTCACCTTGGTAGACCAGTCAGCTCAGCACACTGCCTTGTCCAAACCACACAGCTCCTTCCCAGGGAGAGGATATTCTCTCTTCCCACAAAGGAGACCTGGGGTGCAGATCAGGAGAGAAACTTTCCCAGGGCCCATGGCTGGCCAGGGCATAATGGGAATTCAGACAGACCCAAACCCAGGTCTTTCCAAGCCTCTCCTGCTTCCCCCCTTTCATTAACAAGGCCGCACCCAGGTCTTATCCTGCCCATGGCCTCCCCACCTCTCTGAGGGAGAAACCTGCACACCGGCAGCAAAATGACTCTGGAACCCTGAAAACCCAGGACCAGGTCACTTGCATCAAGGCTGCCTTGTCTCACAGCTGCCAAGGCTGATAAATGGCATTTGTTTTTTAAGCTGCATCAATTTACGTCAAGCCTTTGCCAGGTGATGATGAGTGTCTGCACCTGATCAAGCAATCTGAAGAAATCTCAGAGAGCTGTGGGGTGTTGGGGGCTCAGAAAACAGCACCCCAAAATGAAGGCTTCTTCGGAGTCTCAGAAGCAAAAGTTTTTCTCAGACCTCCTGCCCTCTGTCTCTCAATTCCATTCTCCCCTGAGGGTAGCCCTAGAAACTAGAATCCCTCTTCCCTATGACAGATCATAAAAGCCAAACCCCTTTTCTCGAAAGCCAGCCATAAAACCTACACTATTCTGTGTAAAAACTGGCCACGGAGAAATTCTGTGACCAACCCTGCCTGCCACCAAGAAGGAAAGATGCTGCTCAGAGCGGCGAAGAACAATCTAGACACACAGGCCTTGCTGGGTCTCCCCCTACAAACATCAGATCACGCCTGGCCTTGCTGGGTCTCCCCCTACAAACATCAGATCACGCCTGGCCTTGCTGGGTCTCCCCCTACAAACATCAGATCACACCCTTTTTTTCCAATCATACTTCTACACAGCTGCCCATACTTTGTTGAACCTAAGCATAAGAATGGACAATTTGGGGCGGTGCCTGTGGCTCAGTGAGTAGGGCGCTGCTGGCCCCATATGCTGAGGGTGGTGGGTTCAAACCCAGCCCCGGCCAAACTGCAACAAAAAAATAGCCGGGCGTTGTGGCGGGCGCCTGTAGTCCCAGCTGCTCGGGAGGCTGAGGCAAAAGAATCACGTAAGCCCAAGAGCTGGAGGTTGCTGTGAGCCGGGTGACGCCAAGGCACTCTACCCGAGGGCGGTACAGTGAGACTCTGTCTCTACAAAAAAAAAGAATGGACAATTTCCTCTATATCTTTGGGTCTTTGTTCTGAAGGTTCCCATGTATACACGTTAAATAATTTTTTTATGCCTTTTCTCTAATTATTCTGCATCTTGTCAGTGATTTTTCAGCAAACCTTCAGAGAGCCAAGAGGAAGCTTGGCCCCTACAGGGAGAAATGTCAAATTAGCCAGAGTCCCAGGGGATCCATGGGGTGGGATTCAGAGTTCGTGCACTGCCCACTTTGCCAAGTGCTGTTGAGGGAGCCAGCCAGGAAACCACTGAGCTGCACTCCTAACAAGCCCCTTCTTCAACCTAGGATGGTCACAAAAGGTGAGGTTTCTATCAAAACCCATGGATAGTGACAAACACTAATTCCCGCTGCCACCCTGGGCCAGGCCCAACTAAGGATAGACGCTGCTCTGCCCTCTCAGTGACCCCCAAGTAAGTGCAACCCTCACCCTCCCACCACGCAGGGAGGAAGCTGAGGCCCAGGCCCACTGGGGACCTGCCAGGCCCATGTAGGCCTGCATCTCAGTTCAGTCCGTGGGCTTGCCCCTGGCCGTGAAAGCACAGAGGGCACAGAGGCTCCACAGAGGAGGTGGTGTCTGAGCTGAGCCTAGGAAGCCCAGGAGGGCTGGGGTGTCTTCAGTAGGGAAAGACCATTCCTGGGAAGGGGAGCTGCAGAGAAGCTACAGAAACATCAGTACTCACTTTTTTTCTTCTTGCAAGAAAACTCTTAGGCTGAGATTTTTAAATTCTTCCTCTTCTTGAAAAAAACATCTCCAGTTTCAAGCCTGCATTTTTGGCAACCTCCTTCATACCCTCTGCTCTGAGCCTCTGGGCCTTCACAGGGAATGGTGCATCCAGGGAGGGAGGGTGCAGCCACAGCGCAGGGGCAAAGGCTTGGAGAAACGGGGCTCTAAAGATACTCCTTTCTGGAGGGAACTACCAAATAAAGAGAAGGAAAGGAACTGCCCTGCGCGCCTACTGTGTGGGAACACCACCCAGGCACTTCCACACACGCCTGCTTGGCGGCCCACACCCAGCCCTTCTTGAATCAGATGATGCTTCGAATCCCAGCTCCACCTTCAGGCTGGTCAACTTTGAAAAAGCACCCACTGTGTGCAAGCACCACCCCGGCACTTGTACACATGTCCACTTAGTGGCCTGCAACAAACACTGCTTGAATCAGGAGACAACGCTTCAAATCCCAGCTCCACCTTTTAGCTAGCCAACATTAAGAAAGCACCTTGAGAGCAGCGCCTGTGGCTCAAAGGAGTAGGGTGCTAGCCCCATATGCTGGACGGAGGTGGTGGGTTCAAACCCAGCCCAGGCCAAAAACTGCAACACAAAAAAAAAAAAAAGAAAGAAAGAAAGAAAGCACCTTGGTGTATGAACACCAAGTCCCAGGAGGAGGTACTTGCCCTGAGGCTGCTACTAGGGGAAACATTTCCTTTTTAGAAATTCCAAAATCGATTCCCTGCAATGTGCAGGCAGTAAGCACGTGTGTTAAGGCTGTTGGTTGAGGCTCTTTCTTAATTTAATCCTCCCAGGTGTTAATTCTGCAGCCTTTGTCAAAACCTCTGCCTCGGAAGCCACCTTGTTAGGAGTTTTCAGTGGTCGCGTGGCCACACAGCAGCCTGTGAGACAGCAGCCCATACTCAGCAGTTATTTTCTCCCAGGTCTGCACAACGTGCCCCTACCATCAGGGCCACGGGGCCTGCCCCTGCACTCTGTCCCCAGGAGATGGAGCGAGCCCCCCGCCTGACTACTCCTCACGCAAGACCCAAACAAGGTCCTGGCCTGAAACTGTCCCAGGTGCCCGTGGAGACCCCACCGTCCTGACTGCACAGGTCACTGGTGCTCAGCCCCGCCCAATCCCCACCCTGCACCTACACAGGTCCCAGCCCAGAAAAGACACCCCTAGTACTCACACACAGCACACTCACACTCACACCACACTGATACGCACCATACACACATTCACCACACACCACATACTCATACGCTCTGCTCTACACTAACCACACACATCACACTGACAACACTCCTCACACAACACTCACTCACCACACTCACACAACAAACAACACAATCAGCACATTCACACATCACACACACACCACATTCAGACACACTTACCACACATACACACACCACACACCGCACTATACACACTGCACTCGTCACATCCAGGCAAACGGTATACACCACACTCACCATACCACACGCGCACAACACCCTCCACCCGGAGGCAAGCAGTCCCCAAGACTCAAGGATGTCAGAAAGACACAGGGAGCCGATTCATGTGTGTCTCCCTGGGGTGGGGCCCTAAGGGAGATGGATTCTGTCATCTTCAGGCATTCTGTTCCTGAAGCCAGACTGTCAGCCTCACCACAGAGCCCGTCCGCTTTTCCGGGAAGACAACAGCCACAGCCTCCCGGGTGCAGCTGTATCGAGGCCTGAGGCTGGCTGCTCACTGCTTTCAGCTCTGATCCCTAGAGTCTGGGAGGAGGCACCAGCCAGATGGAAGGCTTGGGACGGGGCCTCACTGATCTGCAGAAGGTGCAGGTAGGGGCCCCAAAGCAGGAGACACCCCATAAAAATCCCACTGAGCCCCGTACCTGCCAAATTCTTATTTCCTCTGAACACCTTGCCACGCACACATTTCAGCAGCTCCAAGTCTGAAAGGCCGTGAGCCGGATGCTTGCGCTGCCAAGTCTCTGCGGAGAGCACAGCTCAGCAGAGAAGGTGCTTTCCAAGTGAGCCTCATGGCACCCCATGGGGATGCTGGTCACCTCTGTTATCACCCTTCATCTGGCACATCTTACAAGCATGGAAACAGGGTCCCTGTCCTGCCCAAAGTCACACAGTCTGCACACATGCAGAGGAAAGCTGTGCTGGCTCCCCTCCCCACCTACCTTTCCGTATGCACCCCCACACTTTGCAAAGTACAGGTCAGAGCTTTCCTTTAAATCCAGGACCCCAACTTGCAGGCAGAGGCCAATAGCCCTGCATGATGCCCTCTTGAGACCATTGACTTTAGGGAGGAAGGGTGGAGGGGAGAACCCAGGGCTTAGAGAGCCCCCTTGACAACAAACAGCTCTGGCCAAGAAGCCACCCTGGAATCCTCTGGGCAAAAGGGAAACTGAGCTGTCATCACGAGGAATCATTGCCAGACACACTCTAGCGTGGACACATCTCCCTGGAACTATTCCTATAAAATGATTCAAGTACAGGAAATGCCCGGACGCGACATGCCCCCCAGATGCTGAGTCTCACGTGAATTTGTTGATTTGTGGTACACATTTTCAGAGTCTTTCATACAACAAATAATTATTAAAAGCCTGTTAGGTCCAGGACCCTGCTCAAAACATTGGCCACACAGCAGTGATGGAGACCCAGGGGTCCAGGTCTCAGGGCTAACAAGTGACAGAGAGGGTGCTGCTGGTTTATGAAAACTCGGCCGTCACAGAGTAGGTGCTTTGTGTTGAATAAATAAATGAATGAATGAATGGAAAATAAAGATGTGCAGAGACAGTTTACATAATATAAATAAAAATGACATGAATGCATCCCGAAAGCAGTTGACATACTCCAGCTCTGGTTGGGGATTCGGTTTTTATCCTCAGAGCTGAATCTCCCTCTCACAGATCTCTCCCTCTCCTCAACAGGATGGCCAGATTCCACAAATAAAAATACAAGATAACCAGTTAATGGGTGGTGCCTGTGGCTCAAAGGAGTAGGGCGCCAGCCCCATATGCCAGAGGTGGCGGGTTCAAACCCAGCCCTGGGTTCAACTGGGGTTCACCCCAAAACTGGGGTTCACCCCAAAACTGCAAAAAAAAAAAAAGATAACCAGTTAAATTTGAATTTTAGATACACAAATAATTTTTAGCATAAATATGTCCCAAGTATTATTTGGGATATACTTACAATAAAAAGTAGTTGTTGTTTATCTAGAATTCAGATTCCACTGGGGGCCTATTTCCAACTCAGGTCAGGAGGCAGTGGGCTGGTGGCCATAGTGAGCTGGAGTCCCCAAACTGCGACCTCCCCCTTCCTTCAGAGACCTCAGTGGCTGGGGCAAGCCACGAGGGAGGCCAACCGGCTGCCCCGTGTGCAACTTCTGTGCACTTTTAACTTTGTACCATGTACCTATATTACCTATTTAATATTCTAAATAATTATCCAAAAAAGGAAATTTGATGTTAACGTTAGGAGAGGCTGATATTAGCTCTTCTAAAATTATTGCAAAGTTAAACTTTCAAAAAACTCCGTAAGCCAGTGCAGAGCTCAAGGCCATCTGGGTTCTGTTTTTTGATTTAGGGTCAACACTTCCAATTTCTCCTTCACCAGAATGATGAAAATATGAACTCTAAACTAGGACGGCAGAGCCAAGTTCTTCCCCATCCAGGCCCTGCCACCTCCCTGGCTCAAGCCCTCCAGGCCCCCTCCACCCATGGCCTGTCCCTCCTCCTTAGCGCTGGTCCCCAGGCAGCCCCTGGCCACTGGTCCGCTCCGTGGAGCGCCCCTCGCAGTCTTCCAGAGAACATGAGCCTTGTTTCTGCTCGTGTTTGCTGTCACTCCCCTCTCACTCTATTCGGGCTTTGGGCTGTTTTGTTCCAGCACCGGAAGCAGGGCCGCACCGCTTCTGAGCTTACAAACTATTTGAGAGAGGAAGATACTTGGGGGTGGATTGTCAGGAATAAATAACGGGTTTCTGCACCCACACACGTGGGGCCTTGCCTAGCAACGGCAGAGAGGCCATAAATAAAGGTTGTCATTAGACAATCAGGCTGTTGCCTCCCTTTAGTTCCCACTGGGTATTAGAGCTTGGCATGTGCACCTCAAAAATGGAAGCCTTGTTCCTCCCTTCCCCACACAGCTCAGGAATTGGCACCGCCACCTACCTCTATTCTCAGGAGGAACCTCCTGTGTGACCCCACCCCCCACCCCCCGTCCCCCTGGCCAGGCTCCCATGTCTAAGCCGTCTACCACCCTGACCCTAATCTCCTGATCAAACCCCTCCACCCAGCTGCACCTGTGCTGCCAGGCCCAGGTCAGGTCCAGGCGACCAGGCATCTAACATCTTTCCAATGAGTTTAGGTTTTTGCAGAAGCCAAGAAAAAGCCCCCACAGCAGCAGCTCTGCAAAAACCCCCTCTAGGGTCCTGCCACCCAACCCCCGCTGGAAGAGGGGGTGAGAGAAAAATCAAAAGAGATTGGATTACCCCACGATGGCTTTGTCTTTCTAGGTCTCATCAATGTTATTTTTGTTTAAGCCTCACCACAGCTCATAATTATTTCCACGTCACAGACCAGGGTGTGGAAGCTTCTCATAAACCGCAAGCCAGCAGCCCTGGTGCTCAGTCTGAGGGTCGTAGGCACCCTCCATCCACCCGCAGTGGGGACTTTTGAGGAGTCTGCAGCCGGCACGGCCAGTGGAGGGCACGTAGAAGAGGAACGGGAGGGCCCTCCTGCCCTGAAGAGCTGGCAGACATCTGTATCCACACACTGAAGACCAAAGTCTTCTAGATGTTTCTGCATTTGCAGAGAGTGCAATGTTGGCAGCAGCAACCCTTGAGGTTGAGAGAGAGCCCTTCCACATTTTATTTCATCAACGCGAATGTGGTTCAACATTTTTTCTGAATTCTGACATGAAGCCATCTGGTCCCGGGCTTTTCTTTTTAGGGAGATTTTGTATGGTTGATGCTATTTCAGAACTTGATATTGGCTAAGTCTTGGAAGGTGACATGCTTCCAAGTATTGGTCAATTTCCTTCAGATTTTCATATTTCTGAGAATAAATTTTCTTATAATATTCATTAAGGATTTTTTTAATTTCTGAGAGTCTGTTGTTATCTCGTCTTTGTCATTTCTGATTGATGAAATTAGAGATTTTACTCTTTTTTTCCTAGTTAGGTTAGCCAAAGGTTTATCTATTTTATTGACCTTTTCAAAAAACCAATTTTTTGATTTATTGATCTGTTGTATAATTTTTTTTTTTTTTTGCAGTTTTTTGGCCGGGGCTGGGTTTGAACCCACCACCTCTGGCATACGGGGCCAGTGCCCTACTCCTTTGAGCCATAGGTGCCACCCTCTGTTGTATAATTCTTTTGTTTTCAATTTCATTTAGTTCTGCTCAAAACGGTTATTTCTTTTCTTCTACTGGTTTGGGGTTGGAATGTTCTTCCTTTTCCAGTTGCTTGAGCTGTCCCATTAAGTTGTTAACTTCCTCTCTTTCCGTTCTCTTGAGGAAGGCTTACTGTACTATAAATTTCCCTCTTAGGACTGGCTTTGCAGTATCCCAGAGGTTCTGATAATTCATGTCTTCATTGTTGTTTTGTTCCAAAAATTTGGCAATTTCCTTCCAATCTCAGAGATGAGATTTCAAATCTCATCTCTGACCCAGCTATCATTCAGCATAAGGTTATTTAACTTCCATGTTTTTGTATGAGTATGCAGATTCCTGTTGTTACTGAGTTCAACTTTTATTCCATGGTGGTCCGAGTAAGATGCAAGGAATAATTTCTATTCCTTTAAATTTACTGAGGTTAGACTTGTGACCAAAAATGTGATTGATTTTGGAGTATGTTCCATGGGCTGATGAGAACTATGTGTATTCAGTTTTGTTGGGATGAAATGTTCTGTAGATGTCTGCTAAATCCAAATGTTGGATGGTTAGGTTTAAATCTAAAATTTCTTTGCTCAGCTTCTTATTGGAGGATCTGTCCAGCACTGCCAAAGGAGCGTTGAAATCTCCAACTATTATGGAGCTGGAGGAAATCAAGTTGCTCATGTCTGTTAGAGTTTCTCTTATAAATTGACGCATATTCTGGTTGGGTGCATAAATATTCATAATTGAAATCTCATCATATTGAGTATTACCCTTAACGAATATGAAGTGACCATTCTTATCCTTCCTTACTTTTGTTGGTTTAAAGCCTATTGTGTCTGCAAATAGAATTGCCACACCTGCTTTTTTCTGATTACCATTTGCCTGAAATAGGGATGACCATCCTTTCACCCTGAGTCTATATCTATATTTATCTTTTAAGGTAAGATGTGATTCTTGTATGCAGCAAATATCTGGCCTGAGTTTTTGTATCCAGTCAGCCAACCTGTGCCTCTTTAGAGGACAATTTAAGCCATTCACATTAATGGAGAATATTGATAAGTCTGGTAAAATTTTGGGTATCAAGTTTTTCGAAAGTCCAGTGGACTTTTTTAATCCTTTTGCCAGTGTGGAAATTGGAGTTTGATCCGAAGTTTCTGAGTGAGTTTACTTTTGTGGTATAGGATTGAGTTGGTCATTATGGAGGATAGGTCTGAGAATATCCTGAAGAGCTGGTTTGGTTATGGCAAATTTCTTCAACATATGAATGTCATTAAAGTATTTAATTTCTCCATCATAAATGAAACTCAGTTTAGCTGGATCCAGGATCCAGGCTTGAAAGTTATTTTGTTTTAGGAGATTAAAATTCAATGACCACCTCTTCTGGCTTGAAAAGTTTCAGCAGAGAGATCTGCAGTCATTCTAATATTCTTCCCTGTGTAGCTAATGGATTTCTTACGTCTGGCTGCTTTCAGAATTTTCTCCTTCATATTAACTTTAGTGAAGTTAATTATGATATGTCTGGGAGATGTCTTATTCGGGTTGAGTTGTGCTGGGGTTCTGAAACTGTCTGGTATCTGAATTTCAGAATCTCTTGGCATGTCTGGTAAATTCTCTTTCATAATTTCTTGGAGAAGGGCCTCTGTGCCTTGGGAAACCACTTCATCACTTTCAGGGATATCAATGAGGCAGATATTAGCCTTCTTTGAATTATCCCAGAGCTCTCTGAGAGAATGATCCATTTTTGCTCTCCATTTCTCTTCCTCTTTGAGAGTTTGGAAGCGTTCAAAAGCTTTGTCTTCAATGTCAGAAATCCTTTCTTCTGCTTGCTCCACTCTGTTACTGAGGGATTCTACTGTATTCTTCAGATCTTTGAGGGCTGCAAATTCTTGCTCCAGTGTGTCAAAATCTTTGGTGGCTTTGTCTTTAAATTCGTTGAATTCTTGAGACAACTTTTGAATTTCTCCTCGAATTTCTAATTCCAAATTTTCCTCCATTCTATTAATCTTGTTTGCAATCCAAATTCTGAATTCGATCTCTGACATCTCGGCCAGCTGTTTATTAATGGGATCTTCAGTTGTATCTGCCATGTGTTTCTTTGGAGGGGGTTGATCTACTCTCATTATTCATGTTACCAGAGTTTTTCCACTGATTCTGCCCCATGATTATTTTACACCATTTGACTTTTCCCCTGGATCTTTGTCGAGGACCCGTACAATGCTACGGCCTGAGAAACTGGGGACCTGTTTGGTGTGGTGGGGCTAAGTGGTTCTGTCTTATTTTCAGCTGGTCTCTGTCCGACCCTAGTGAAACAGTTACTCTGGGTTGAAGTCTCAGCTGTGGAGAAATACCAGCAATTAAGTCACCCCATCCCCCACAGGTAACAATTGGAATGAAAAATCAAACCTTCCTACAACCGCACACCCAGGGCACCACTTGGATAGTCCTCGGGCGACTGGCTCAGTTCAAAAGGTCCAAATCAATTGCCTCAGTCAGCATCTGTCTCAGGTGGGAGAGTTTAAAAGGTCTCTGGCAACTAGATCTCAGGGGTCTGCTGACAACTCAAATATGACTTGCTTCAGTGCTCCGTGAAGTCAGGAGGACCCACCCAGCAAATAGACTAGTCTGGGAAGGTTGATGCCTCCTTCCCCACCTTGCACCTCTGTCACACCCAGTCACTGATAATCCCACAGGGCTGTGACCCAGTTGCCTCTAATGAGCAGATACTCCAAGGGGTTGCACCTGCCTGAATCACAAGGAAATCTATGTCTGCTCAGCCAGGCTGCTGGGCTCTGCCTCTATCCAGCAGGGGGAGGTGAGGCCTGACAACCTCGGGCACTTGATGGAGGCTGGGGGTGTTCACTCAGTTCCAGCCCTGCCCCTGATCAATGTTACTGACAATACAACAACTTTGCGGGAATTTATTTCTGTCCCTGCTAAATTTCCCTGCAGAAGAGAAGCTGTTTTGAGTTCCCAGAATGTGTGCCTCAGGCCCTGTCTGTGCCACTGTAGTTTGTATTCACAGCACGGTTACCTGTCAGATCCAGCCTCTGCCTGCCCTCCTTTGTTTAAGCTGATGGTCCCCTGGGGCCAGGTGCATCTTAGGCTCAGTAAAGCGGTCTTCTGGGTCAGCCCCACCCTGGGAATTTCCCTCCTCTGCGTGTGTGTTTTCTAGTCCCTGCGCTCCACCCAGGCCAGTACTGCCTCAGGCAAACCCTTTACTGGCAGGGCCTGCATTTCCATCCCCGATCTGTTCCACAATGGTTGCCACCTGAGAAGATGCCCAGCCTCCTCTGGTTGCCCAGAGAGACAGGGGGTGTGACTTCAGAATATCCAGGGGTGAGCCCTATTGTTGTCAAAAACAGCTGCTGCTCTGTGCCTTGGGGCACTGCCGCTCCAGTGTGGTTCCCTCTTAGCCGACCATCCTCTCCTCACTCCCCTACCACAGAATCAGCACTGAGCAGCTGCAGTCCAGGCCCTGTCCACACCCCTCAAGAAATCACCCAAGAATCTGGACTCCTGGGGGAACAGGCCTCCAGAGCTCAGAGTGAGAGTGGAAGGGAGTTCTGGGAGCTCAGCATTGCAGGTAGAGAATATATACAGTTTTATACAGTTTTATGCCTGGCAGGAGAGCGCCATGACACCCTAGTAGGGGAGGTAGGTCCAGTTTTTAGAGAGTCTCTCCCATGGAGTATAGTGGGAGGACCTTTGAACTCTGCTCATTTGTTTGTAGGGTACTCTGAGCCGTTCTCATGGGTGAGGGGACTCCCATCCACTTGGTGATGATTTTGTACCTTTTGTTTGTATCCTTGGGGTCGCAGCTCGCCTCAGCGGGGTTGATGTGCATTCTTCAACCTTCTCTCTTAGTGCAGCTCTAATCCACCAGGTTACTTGCTAAATTTCTGTCCTTTAACTCTCCTTCTGGACAGGAGCCTCTGTGGAAAGCTGGCTTTAGTCAGCCATCTTGTCTCCACCCCAACTTTTTTCAATACTTGTGTTTTAGTCTTATAATTTAAAAGAAACACTTAAACAGGAACATTCATTCACATGAGATGGCAGGAGTCAGTAAAGCAAAAATCTGTACATGTTTTTATTATTTACAAAGATCTTACATGGCCATTTAGTCTTCAAAACAAACCTAGCAGGTACATATCAGCCCATTTTAGAGATAAGGATGGGGTGTTCATGAGATTTAGGTCATTATCCAACTAGAAAGTAATGAATTTGACCAGAATCCCAGGTCTTGGTCCCCAGACTCAGCAGTCTAGCAGCTGCACTGCTGATCATGTCAGCCAGCTTACTCCCTATCCCCCTGGCTACATGTCACCTTTGCACTTCACCCTCCTTTTATGCCCTGTTTGAAGATTAATTGGAATGACCTTGTGGCTTACTCTACCAGGAGACCATAGCATGAGGCCAAGGGCATGGCTCATTCACCTTTGAACCTTGAGCACCTAACAGTAACACTAGGAGCTTAAATACAGGGTGGCCATATAGACAACTATTTGAAATTCACATAAACTTTATGGACACCCTGTATAGCAGCGGTTCTCAACCTGTGGGTCACAGCCCCTTTGGGGGTCAAACGACCCTTTCACAGGGGTTGCCTAAATACATCCTGCATATCAGATGTTTACATTACAATTCATAACAGTAGCAAAATTACAGTTATGAACTAGCAACAAAAATACTTTTATGGTTGGGGGTCACCACAACATGAGGAACTGTATTAAAGGGTCACGGCATTAGGAAGGTTCAGAACCACTGCTGTATAGGCTGAAAGGGGGGAGGAGAGGGAGGAAAGAAAAAAAGGAGATTGGGGGACAAATATCAGCAGAGTATGGACATAAGAGACCCTGGAGCTCAGGGATCCCAGTGGGGGCTCTGTACATAAACCCCTAATTGTTAGTTTTTCAGGCATCATGAAGTAGTCATCAAAAGTATGAGTTCATAGCCATCAGCAAGAACATAGAAACAAATTGAGGTGTACTCACACCAGAGGATTCTATGCTCCCAGGCAGCTGCACAATGTTGCAATCATGTGGTGATATGGTCCCAGTGGTGACCCAGTAGGAATAAGTAGACACAGCCTTTGCCTTCTGGGAGCTCGTGGTCTAATGGCAAGAAGAGAGATACCACCGAAGGTGACTGCAAACATTCCTTGATTGCCTGCTCCAGGCCAGGCACCGCCCCCACCCAGGCATTCGTGGAGAAATGCCAAGTGCAAGGTCCGAGGTCACATGCTCACATGTACCACCACCTCACCTCTGCACAGCTTGGCCATCTGGTAGGGCTAGGATGATCCCTTTATAGAAGCAGAAACTGAGGAATGAAGACCTTGAAAATTGGCCAAGGTCGCCTAGCCAGTTTGTGGCTGTGCTTTGAACCCCGGCAGCTGGGCTCCAGAGCCCTCCTTCCCGGCTGCTGTGCAGTGCTGCCTCTCCTGCGCGTGAGGGACACACCATGGCCATGTGTACTAAGGGGCCCTGGGTGCAGCCTGGGCAGAGAGTGGCAGGGAGGCACCCAGACAGACCTGAGGCACAGGGAGGGAGGAGGGAAGGGTAGACACAAGTCTTCAGACAGAGCATGTGCCAAGTCCTGAGCCCAAATCTACCCCATCCATCTGGTGTTTAGGAAGTAAAGCAGGAAGATAGGCTGTCAGAGAGGAAAAGGAGGGCCAGAGCCGGGAGCACCCCATAACTCACAGCTAAGTGGAGGGACTTTGTCCTAAGGCCAGTGGGGTTAAGCACAGGATTACCAAGGTCATCTGCTTTTTAGAAAGATGCCTCTGGCTACCACATGGAAGATGATTAGAGGAGAGAGACTGAGGAAGGGAGGCAGGCAGAAGCAGTGCCAGAAACAGGGGAGCAATGACAGTGGCCTGGTCCAGGGTACAGGCTGTGAGACTGACAGAAGCAGACAGACTCAGGCAGATCAATCCGAGGGCTCCCTGGTGACCTTCAAAGCTCCACTTGGTTCTCCATATCCCTGCAGTAGGCCCCCAGTTTCTACTATATGCCCCTTAACCCATCAACCAATAAAGAAAAAACCACAATTGCTTCCCATCCATACGGGAGACAAAACGGCATGTGCTTCGGGTAAACCAACGAAGGTGGGGACTGAATGCTCAATACCATCAAAAATCTGGTCACATTTTGAAAGTCTAGAAGCCTATTATGCATACAGAAAGGATAGCATGTGACCTGTGCTTTAAACCACTGGTAAG
Organism: Nycticebus coucang; assembly: GCF_027406575.1. Taxonomy (NCBI): domain Eukaryota; kingdom Metazoa; phylum Chordata; class Mammalia; order Primates; family Lorisidae; genus Nycticebus; species Nycticebus coucang. Next base: position 86,891,491 of record NC_069796.1, read on the forward strand.
AAGTTCCACTTGCCACAGTCCCCCCACAGTTCCTAAAGCATAAAATGAAGTTTGGGGACCTTTTTTGTGATGAGCTGTTCTTGCATTATCTTTCTTCTTAAGGTTGGCAAAGCTGTTAAAACTGATTTGCCTATAGCTGATCAGTTTAATTTCCTTTTTTTTATTTTTTATTTTTTTGAGACAGAGTCTCGTTTTGTTGCTCCCAGTCGAGTGCCATGGTGTCACTGCTCACAGCAACCTCAAACTCTTGGGCTCAAGTGATTCTCTTGCCTCAGCCTCCCGAGTAGCTGGGACCACAGGTGCCTGCCACAATGCTTGGTTATTTTTTTTAGAAACAGGGGTCTCACTCTTGCTCAGGCTGGTCTTGAACTCATGACTTCAAGCAGTGCACCCACCTCGGCCTCCCAGAGTGCTAGGATTACAGGTGTGAGCCACGGCTGATCAGTTTAATTTCACAGAGTCATGCTGACAGGAACATAAAGCTTACAATTTGTTTTATTTACAATTATAGCTAGTGTTTTGGGGAAAATTAAGATGACTTCACTTTTATTATGTGCCTGTAGGTAGGTGGCCTTGGACTATATCTAAACTATGCTCTCCATTTCATCATTTTCTTTTTTTTTTTTTTTTGGAGACAGAGTCTCAAGCTGTTGCCCTGGGTAGAGTGTTGTGGCTTCACAGCTCACAGCAACCTCCAAATCTTGGGCTTAAGTGATTCTCTTGCCTCAGTCTCCCAAGTAGCTGGGACTACAGGCACCTTCCACCATGCTCAGCTATTTTGTTGTTGTTGTTGTAATTGTCATTTTGTTTGTCAGGCCCAGCCGGGTTCAAACCTGCCAGCACCCTAACCACTGAGCCATGAGCACCAAGCCAATATGATAGGTTTTTTTTTTTTTTAGAGACAGAGTCTTACTTTATCACCCTGGGTAGAGTGCGGTGGCATCACAGCTCACAGCAACCTCCAGCTCTTGGGCTTAGGCAATTCTCTTGCCTCAGCCTCCCAAGTAGCTGGGACTACAGGTGCCCACCACAACACACGGCTATTTTTTTGTTGCAGTTTGGCCTGGGCCAGGTTTGAACCCGCCCTATCCACTGAGCCACAGGCATCGCCCAATATGACAGTTTTTATCTAATGAAATTCACCGGGTTGGTGCTGATGGTTGGTGATGATGTCACCAGGATTCTGGTGAAATCTATCCATGGTTCACATATCAACAGGCAGGAATGTTGCCCCTACGCAAGCTCTCGCAGCAATGGCTCTGAACTTTACACCAAGTCATTCAGCTTCAGCTTGGGAGCTGTAGGGCTAAGAACAACCCCAATGCAATGATATGATCTTATCAGAAACCTGTAATTGTCAGTCTTTTCTATGAATCTCTTGCTTTTTGTTGTACCTGCTTGCAAAACTTTCAGGAAAGCATCAGAATGAAGCAGTAAGGGTGGATGACAAAAGACTTAAAATGGCCAAGGGTAAAAATATGTTAAGAGTTCCCTCTGCCCGTCCCTGGGTCCTCAGCTGTGTCTCTGCACAGGCAGGCTGGATGTGCCAGAAGTTGCCACCTCTGAAATCAGCTCTCAGGCAGGGATGGAGAGGACTACCCCAGAATTCTTACACTTAGGTGGGGTAGCTCCGAGGTGGACCCCCAGTGGGATTGAGCCCAGCAACCCACAGTGGTCACCTGCTCAGTATAAAGCAGGCTTGTTTAACTTCCCTTCTCTTCCCCTCTCATTTCTCCACTTTCCCACTGACACTCCCAAATAAACTGCTCAAATACCAAGGTTTACCTTGAGTTTGGCTTTTGGAAAGATGAGAAAGACAGGAGGCAGGCCACTGAATTTGGGCAAGAAATAAGCCTTTGCTTCAAGCCGGTGGTTTGAGGTGAGGGAGTCATTTGTCATTGAAGCACGACTTAGCCAAGTTGGGTATTATGGTCTCAAACACAGAGGAGCTCGAAGGCTCAGGGAGGCAGTGGGTAGCAAAGAAATGCAGGCCAAGATTGGCCCTCAGAGCTATCTCGCTCCATAGCATGTGACCCTCCCCACCCACTCTGCAGCAGGAAGGTGGGAGGAGGAAGGCGAGAAGTAAGGGAAGAGGCAGACCCTGCCCTGCCTCAAAGTCTCCCTGTAGCACAGTGTCTCACAACATGGGCTGTGGCCAGGGCTCTTGTCTTTACTGAACCAGCAAAAGCACACAGCCTCCTCACCTCTCCAACATCCTGGGGTCTCTGTCCTGTCATTTCCCTGGCTGACCATCAGCAGCCATTCCTGTCCCTGCAGTCAGACCTTGGAAAACAGCACACACCTTGGCAGAGGGTCTGGAAATAATGGCTGATGGCCATATTCTCTCCCCAGCAGAGCAACACCCCCTTTCTCATCTATCTCAGGAAAAATCTGGCCACCTTTGGCACACAAGTACCTCAGTGAGAATAGCCTGGTGCCCCCTCTCTGGACCTTCCTGGAAACCAGGTTCTGTGTTTGGGGGCAGGAGGGGAGGGCGTGAATCTTTGCTCACACTTTCCTTGGACGGGCCAAAGGATCATTGCCAATGGTTTGTTTCCCAGAATCTTTGGTTTCTTTGGCAGCTCAATTCAGGCCCTGGAAATTCTCAAGGTGTTTTTTGTTAAGAATCTTTTATAGCATGGGGGTGGGAGAGAGGAGGGATAGAATTAAGAGAAAGGAAAGAGGTGAGAGGAAAAGAAAGAGAGGGGAGAGAGAGAAAGAACCTTCTAAAGACCCCTGGAATCTAATTAATTGCTCACACTAAGCCTGGGGCACTCTGGGGAGATTGTCCCAGCAAGACAGTGTGGCCAGCAGGAAGCTCCACCAACAGCTCCAAAGCTTGAAGGTAGGGGCCAGACAGGTTGACCTCTGACCATGGACCTGGCTCAGGCCTTGACATCTGAACTCTTTCTCTATGCATCTTGACCAGAGTCTGGAGTGTGCTTAGAACATTCCAGGCCTGGTTTCCATGCTGCCTGCTTTCCACCAGGTCCAGGGACTGTGACCTGCCAGGTGCATGGGTGATGCTGCCCATCAAGCATGTGAGAGCAGAAGCTGGGCTGTGAGCTCAGGGCTCTTGTTCCCAGCCATGGCCTGGCCATCCCAGCATCCCCTGCCTTCCTGCTCAGCTCATGTTTGCCAGGATGGGGCTGCAGGGAGCAGTGGGAGAAGTCAGGATCTTCCCCCAGAGAAGGCCATGGCATCTGCCACATGAAAGATCACCATGATGAGGAGAGTGCCCCATCACTGAGAAGTGGGCCCGAGGGAGCCAGATTTCAGCTCAGTCCAAGGAAAAACCTTCTGACAGGCTCAGCCTCCAAGCCCAGACAGTGGAGGTGTGCAAACGAGGGATGCCACCCACACAGATGGTTTAATAGAGGGTGGGGGGGTATGTGAAAACCAGCTTCTACCCGAACAGGTTGGAAGCCTTATTTACACCTCCAACCCTATTCATGCACTTTGACCAGAGCAGATCACTGTCCTTTGCCTCCCCAGTGTCCACCTCCCATCTAGCTTCCCAAACCCTACACTATCTAGTTCCCTAGATCTCCAGGAAGGTTCAGTCTCACGCCCAGTGAAAGGGGGTTGAATTCTGATTGGTCCACACCAGTCCTGGCAACCATGCAGTTCAGACCCTGATTGGTTAGAGGGCGGGCATATGATCGGTTGTTAACCAATGAGGTGTAAGGGAAAGTCTGCTGGGCCCTTTCCTTCCTAACCACAAAAGCAAAGACCTCCAGGAAAAAGGCCTTTTCCTGTCCTCTATCTGCCTGCCTGGGACATGGATGTGATGTCCGGAGATACCACAGCCTAGGTCCTGATGGCATTGTGCAGCAGCCCAACCCTGTCTGGGGGCGGCACCCTCCGGACTTTTTGTTACAGGAGAAACATAAACTTCCGCAGGTTCAAACCTAGTACTCAGCAAAAATAAGCACTTATTTTCTGCTTTTTTCTACTTTACCTGCTGAGGGTCACCTCAGACTCAGTGACTACAATCCCTGCCCCAGCCCTGTGCACGCTGCAACCAGAGGAGGGGGCTCTGACACCCAGCCTGCCCTCGGCCCAAGTCTTCACCCCTCCTCTCCTCCTCCAGGCTTCCCACACTTCCTTAGGGCCTGTCCTTCTCCTTCCGGCTTCCACAGCTCACACGCACCTCTTCAGGAGAGAGGGGAGCTGCTCTCTGGAATAGTTGATCCCTGCCCCACATCCAGGGGAAACAGCCCTTTCCCAGACCCCACAGAGTCCACTCTAAGTCCCCAGACGTGGCACACACACTATTTGTTCACATCAGGGACAATCACAAGAGAAGGCCACCTCCCAGCAGGTTATCACTCACGCATGGACACCAGGCCTCTCTGGGTCCCTCAGCATCTTCCCCGAGGGGGGCCAGCAGCCATCCTCAGTGTCTGGGCAGGACCTTGCTCCTCAGGGATTGACCAGGGCTCACTTCTTGCTTTCCTGAGTGACTTCCTCTCAGTGCTGAAAGAGTACAACCCTGATTGATTCCTATAACATGCAGGGTTATAAACCCTCAGAAACTGTTGGCCCTCCAAGTACGGAGGCTAAGTGACAGCACCACCCAAGTGGTCACTGCTGCAGTGCCTCTCTTGCAGCATATCCTGGAGATGACGGGGTGAGGTGAACTTTCCAAAGAAGACTCTAGCTTTAGAAAGCCCCAGTTCCCTCTGCTCTGGGGAAGGGCAACCTCACAGGGCTGCCTGTCTCTCTGTCACAGAACTGTGCTCAGCGTCTGTTTCTCACAGAACTGCAAGCTCACTCCATTTTGCAGATGAGGAAACAGAGGCTCAGAGCAGTAAGTGATTTGTCCGAGGCCACATGACAGGGAAAGGACAGAATCTGTTTCAAATAAAGTAACCAAGTTGGCCTCTTCCCGCCATCTGTACTGCCTCCTCCAGACTCAGGAAGTCACCAAATTTAGGCGCTAGAAGTGTGCGGGAGTCTAGCGGGGGACTGTGAGCCTGCCCTGAGAAGTTGGGACTGCAGAAGAGCCACGAGATATAAAATCCCTACAGGCGCCTGGAAAAGATGATGGGCAGGACTTGAGGCTGCCAGGAAAGCTCCCAAGGGATCAGGACTTGGACATTCAAAGAAAGAGAGGGGCAAAGTGGAAGAAGGGTGGGATAGCTCCACCAGAGGGAGTGTAAACGTGAGGCTGGAAAGCACATCCCACAGAAACTTGCCAACAAAATGTGCTGGACTCAAGCATCCTTCTACCCACCTGCCCATACAACCCTGCCTCCTCTGTCTGCCCACCCACCTATCCATATATCCATCCATCTACCCATCCATAATCTATCCATATATTCACCCATCCATCCATCTATCCATCTATTCATCCACCCACCCATCAATTTATCCATACATCCACCCATCCATCCCCCTATCCTCTGTTCATTCTCTCAACAACCATTTATTACAAAGCTCTTCCTCTGCACTGGGCACCACCATCAAGAAAGTCCAGGAGAAACAGAAAGACAAAGACATGAGATTAATAACGGTTGACAGGGCCATGACAGAGAGAAATACTGCATTGTACGGAGGCCCAGAAAGCACCCAACCCCTATGTTGTCAAAAAAGGCTTCCTGGGGCGGCGCCTGTGGCTCAAAGGAGTGGGGCGCTGGCCGCATATGCCGGAGGTGGAGGGCTCAAACCCAGCCCCGGCCAAAAACTACCAAAAAAAAGGCTTCCGGGAGGGGGCAGCGTCAGACCCAATCATAGAGGACATAGTAAGGCAAAAGGAAATGGGCATTTCACACTGAGAGCAAAGCCAGGGCACCATGACCTGCTTGTTATGTTTAAGGATGTCCCTGGGGAGAAAGGGCAGGGTTTATACCTTTTGTCACTCAGCCAGATGGCGTCCCAGACCCATCATCATTGTCCCCCTCACCCCAACACTGGAAATCCCAACCAAGAGCCAATCAAGACTGAGCTATGTTTCGCTTGGTCAGAACCATATTTTTTAAAGACATGTTACTGTAAGTGCCTTTTGTCAGGAGTGAAATCAAAACTAGTTAACAATTGGGACAGCCCCAGCCCCAACCAGTTGAAATGGACTCAGACTTGGTACTGAGGCAGATTCCAGAGGGCCCTGCTGGCCAGAGGCAGGGGAACCCAAGGTGACAGGGGTACAGCAGGATTTCAGGCCCGTGCAGGAGGATTTAATCCCTTTGACACAAGGTGTGGCCACACCCCTGCATGCACACACAGGCTGCTCATCAGTCTCACCTTTGCACAGATCTGCAGTCTCCACCCAGGCGGCCACAGTCTCCACCATGCCTTACAGTCTTACACCTGGCCAATGAAGTGTTGAGTTTGTAATACTTCATCTCACAGAGCTCAGAAAAGCCAAGTGGCGTGACTAACATCCCACGCCTGGCTGGCGGCCAGGCTCAGATCAGAGGACAGCTAACTGCATGTCCTTGGCACCCTGACCAGCAAACCTGTTCCGTGACTTCTCACACAGCTGGAGGGAAATCCAGCCATCCCATGTACTGACCCAAGTCCCACAGCAGTAGACAGGCAGTCCAGCACCCTAGGGTAGTGTGTGTGTTTCTGGAAATTCTGTGTCTTTGCTCCAGTAATCTGCCCTTTCCAGAGAAGTATTCACCACCACGACCCCTGCTATCTACTGAGCACCCCCATGAGCCCGCACAGGGCTATGAACCCGCATCTCCCCACAGTTTTTAGGTGAGGAAGTAGAGGCCTGGGGGTAGAGTGGGAAAAGTGAGTTGCCCTTTTCCCACTCTAAAAGTGAGCGGGTGAAAACTGAGTCCGTCAAACCCCAACACTGGTGCCCTTTCCCCCTGCCCTAGACACCACCAGAGAAGTCCTTTCCGGTAACTGAGCCTGAGGTGCACCCTCTGAGGCAGTGAGGGGCAGGGAAGCTGATTGATGTCACTGGGTCCCCAGTAACATTGTGCCAATGGCTCTCCTCCCAGAAATGAGGAAACCCACCAAGATTCAGCTCTGCACCCCTGGAGCTCTGGCAAACCTGTTCCGTGACTTCTCCCACAGCTGGAGGGAAGTCCAGCCGTCCCATGTACTGACCCAAGTCCCACAGCAGCAGACAGGCAGTCCAGCACCCTAGGGTAGGCCACGCGGCACTATGGGCCCCCCCTCTGTACATCACCCCCAACACTGCCTCACATCACCTGCATACCACCAACATGTCACCTCTGTCACCTCTGTGTCACCTCCATGCTGTCACCATGTCACCTCCACACTGCCATGATGTCACTTCCATGTCAATTCCACAATGCCATCGTGTAACCTCCATGTCACCTCCACACTGTCATCATGTCACCACCACTGACATGTGTCACCTCCATGTCACCTCCATACTACCACATGTCACAGCCATGTCACCTCGATAGTGCCACAGTGCCACCTCCATGTCACCTCCATGTCACCACTCTGCCATCATGTTACCTCCATGTCACCTCCAGACTATCACTGTGGAATGTCCATGTCACCAACAGACTCTCCACCATGTCACCACCGTGTCATCTCCACGATGCCATCATGTCACCTCCACACTGATACCATGTCACCTCCACACAGCCACTGTGACACTTCCATGTCACCTCCACACAGCCAGTGTGACACTTCCATGTCACCTCTATACTGTCACGATGTCACCTCCATGTCACCTCCACACTGCCACCGTGTCACCTCCATGTCACCACAGTGCCTCATGTTACCTTAATGTCACCTCCACACTGCCACATGTCACCTCCACATCACCTCCACATGGCCACAGTGTCAACGTCATGTCACCTCCATAGTGCCACTGTGTCTCCTCCACATCACCTCCAGACTGGCATCGTGTCACCTCATGTCACTGACACTTGTTACCTCCATGTCACCTCCACACTACCTCATGTCACCTCCATGTCACCTCAACACTATCACCATGTCACCTCCACAGTGCCACCTTGTTACCTCCACGTCACCTCCACACTGCCATTCTGTCATCTCCATGTCACCTCCACACTGCCATCGGGTCACACTCCCATGATGTCACCTCCATGTCTCCTCTACCCTGCCACTGTGTCACCTCCATGTCACGTCCAAACTGCCACCGTGTCACCTCAATGTCACCGCCACACTGTCCTCACATCACTTCCTCTTTACCTCTCTGAGCCTCTAAGCATCTCAGTGACATGTCTTCACCTCCAGTGCACCCCCATGTCAGCTGAACTTCATCTCCAGGCCACCTCACGAGGTCTGCATATGCCTTCACCTCTCTGGTTTATATTAATATCTTCTTTTCATCTTTTTCCCCTTCAATGTACATTATCCTTTATTTGATGTTTCTCAAGTTATAAGCGTAAACTTATAACTTGCCTGACATGCTTGCCTGACATTGAATCCAAACCATACAACGATGAGTGAGGGCAAAGTTTACCCTCCCCAGACCCTACATCCATCCCATCTCCCTAGTGTGACTGATGTTACGGCCTGTTCTCCAGTCTCCTCATCAGCTCCTGGCCCTTGCAAGCTCATATGAGAAAATGCCCCATGTGGAGGGAGATTATATGATGTTTCTTCACTGGAAAAAGTCATTAATTTAATTATGAGGCAACTGGATGTCTCCCCCTTAATAATATATCACAGACATCCCTACAAGTCAGGCAGCATTCACCAGTGTTATCACTTTTCTGACTTCATGTTTCTAATCTCATTAAATCTCCCAAATAGTGTCGTCACCCTCGGGATTTTGGCAAATGCCACGTCCTTCCTTCCCAGAGTACCCCCCTTGCCGGGGCCCCTCAGTGCCTTTGTTTACATCTTTGCCTCAGCCAGCATGCAAGAGCTTAGGGCTCAGAGCATGTGGGGCCTCCAGCCCAGATTTGGTATTAATAATTACAGAGCTCAATAACAGACAATCTATATTTGTCATGGCAAGTGAAACATCCCCTGGGCCAGCAGAACAGTGTGGGGAAGCCTGCAAGTCCAGGGCAAGCCCGCCAGAGTGGGGCATGCCTGTACACCCGGGGAGGCGCTGGGAAGGACCCTGCCTGCATTCTTGCCATGGAATGTTCATTTTCCAACTGATAGCTCTTTTTAACCAATTAAAAATGAGCAGCTGTTTTGATACTTTTGCAAAATAAATGACAACATAAAAATAAATATGTGAAAATAAAACCTTCACAAAAATAAGAAAGAAAGAGAAGTCCTACTCCAAGCACAGATCTAATGCCTCAGACAAAGTTCCCTCTCCTCCTCTGGCTGCCCCACATGGTGCTCAGCAGCCTTTTCCGCAGGTGGGTTCAACTTATGGGGGACCCAGCACGACATTCTCCATTCTAGTGGCATCAGGGCTGAGCCATGGCTGGTGACCGGGGCTCAGGCAGATGCAATCAGCTCAGTCTCAGGGAGACCTTGCTCTCAGAATTGTCCTTAGATGCCTCCTTGTGAGGAGAGGGTATGTCAGTCCACTTGAGTGGTCATAACAAAGAGCCACAGACTGAGAGTCTTAAACAACAGAAACTTACTCTCACAATTCTAAGACCAAGGCGTTGGCAGGGCTGGTTCCTCTGAAGTCTCTCCTTGGCCTGCAGATGGCCACCTTCTCCCTGTACTCACATGATCGTCCCTCTGGGGGGGGTCAATGTCCTCATCTCCTCTTCTTATAAGGACACCTAGCAGATTGGACCAGGGCCACCCAGAGGACCTGGTTTTACTTAAAGTTCTTAGCAAAATAACTGAGAAAATGCTATGAAAGCTATGTTAACTAGTGTGATGAAAATGTGTCAAACGATCTATGAACCAAGTGTATGGTGCCCCATGATCATATTAATGTACACAGCTATGATTTAATAAAATAAATAAATAAATAAATAAAGTCTAATTCCAAGGACAGTCACATTCTGAGGTGCTGGGGGTTAGGGTTTCCATATAGGAATTTGTGGGGACACAGTTCAGCCACAACAGATGGCTACTGGTGGGACAGGGTTAGGAGATGTCCATCCTATGGCTGTGAAGCTAGGATCCTGGGGGCAGGAGCCCTGGGCCCTCGCCTAGGCCTCCTCTGGGTATGGGGCCGTGGCCAACTCTCTGCTTCCAAGACCTATGATTCCCTCAGCCTCCCCATTTCCTCAGGACACATGGTCCAAGGCCTATTGCAGGCCAGGAAAGTGAGGGTGCCCACCCTCCACTCTACTAGCGAGCTCTGGGGCAGAGGTGGCCAGCTGGAACACAGCTGTTAGTTGTCTTCAAAGACATGAGAACTGGCTAGTCCAGTAAGGTAGGAGAAGTATCACCCTCCACTCCTGCCATACTGGCCAGCATCAGAAGGCCAGGCATTGCCAAGGTCATGGGGCAGGGATTTGAGGAGAGTCAGGATTTGGGGAGAACTGTTCACTGCTGCACCATGACAAGGCTCTTCCAAGTCTATCCCTAATAAAGGACTCTTGGCCACACCATCATCCAGGACTTGGGTCTTTCTCTCTCTTTGCCCCATCCAGGGTCCAGCCCTCCTGGCTGCACCTCCCACCTCTATCCCCCTACTGCCATAGGGCCCTGACAGCGAGCCTCAGCCACACTCAGCCAAACAAAAGGCTGCACACCACGAGGAGGCAGCTCTGTGCACTCGTCCCTTCCTACTCCAAAGCCAGCTTTCACTAAGTTAATTCAATGTGATGCTTCCTGTCTGATGGTCTCACTCACAGGCAGTGAGCACCTGAGGGCAGGACAGGGCTGTCCTCCTGCCCCTCCAGCCCAGAGCAGCCCTCCGTGCATGCTGGCTGAGCGGGTGTCAGCACTGGTTCTGGGCTACCCATGGGGCAGGCTAAGTCCCAGGTACTGGCAGCCACTGTACACGTGAAAAATGGGGATCTGGAAGAGATGCAGGTGCTGTCGGCGTATCTGAGGACTTTTCAGATGGAGCCCTCCACCCCACAGCCTAAGTAGCCCGAAAAAGACACTCTCTCTTTACGTGATTTTTAAAAATTGGAAGTTTGCTACATTACAGTCCTAAATTTTGCCAGTAAGCATCTGTCCACTCATGCCACATCCTCAAGGGACATGCCCAAACAAGGTGTCTTCCTGCTGCCCCGGCAAATCCCAGGTGATGGTATTGGGCAGAAAAATTCACTAAAGACTAAGGATTTGGAAACTAATAATACAGAAAAATAACTGCTCTTGTTCAGTGGATTCCACCCACTTTAAATTGCCCTGGGTTCTGAAATGTGGAACACTGACTCAGCCGCTCCTGGGGGAAAGGGACAGAGGCAGACTCAGGGACCACTGAGAAGGGCACAGGTGGAACCCCAGGTAGCCTGGGCCTGGGAGGTGCCCAGTGAGAAGGGCAGTGGGAACTTCATGCCCTCCCAGGCACAGGCCTGCACATGGTGGGTGGGGGGGAAACACTCCCCTGGCCGCAGGCCTGGGCCTCCAAGTGATGGTGAAATTTTCATTCTCATTCTCAGCACAGTGCAAAGCAATTCATGTCAGGCACCCCTCCAGTCTAGCAGGGAGGAGCCATTCCTCCCCCTGTGCAGATGAGAACACTGAGGCCCCAGACTAGTTAAACAGTTTGCCCAAGTTGCACATTTGTGAGGCACAGAGCTGAGGTCCAAGCTTGGCTCATGCTTTAACCAGCCGCCACAGCCTTGTAGGCATTTGATTGCCTATGTTTGAGGCGTCTGCAGCCATCTGATTAGTAGGGCGCAGGGAACCCAGACTTTGAGCTCAATACAGTCCATGAGGGGCCGGCATTAAGAGGCAGCAGAGGCCAGCTGGGAAAGGCAGAGTCTGTGCATAGCATCAAGTAGCCATTTCCCTCCCTGGGACACCCATCCCTAGGAGTGCCCTGAGCCAAGGCCACAGGTGCCTTTCCATGATGTCCTCTGCCCTGGGACAGTGGCCCCTCCTCCTGCCTCCCTAGAGCCTATGCCAGCCCCTCAGGTTCCCATCACAGGAGCAGCCAGATCCATTGTGCCATCCGGGCCTTAGAGAGCTGGATGGACATTACATATTAGGGGATGCAATCCTCCTAGCCTTCTTCGGGAACAGAGAGGGGACAAGAGAAAAGAAAAGCCACTCCGAGCTACAGCGGGGGCAGGGGTACGTGCCCTGCCACAGCAGGGAGCCCCACACTGGGCACTGGGTGATGGGTCAGATGGCCACCTCAGTGCCCACTAAGCCCTGAGGAGGGCTGGGCCAGAGAATGGTGTGGGGCCCCCAGCTCAGAGTATGAACGAGGGTCTTGAAAGAACCAGGCCAACCAAGAGTGGGGACAGGGGTGTTTGGGGGGTCACACATGAGGGGAAACACTGAGCTGGAGTGGGGGCGATATACGTTTGATCATCATCTTCTCCAGCTTCCTTGGTCCATTAGTGTGAAGTCCCTGGCCAGAGTGAGGGGTCTTGTTCAAGTCACACAGCGGGGTCCCTAGTTTCTGATGCCAGCCCCCTGCAGGAGGTGTTTGGGAGGGGGGGTTCTACTTCAGCCCTGGCCCCTGCTGCTCCACCAGCCTCCACAGAGTTACCTCTCACCCTGTCTGAACACAGAGCCCCAGGGAGAGGAATTCCAGGCATATATTCACATTTTTCACTCAAAACACTCATGACACAAGGGGTACAAATATTTCCACCAGTGGCACAAAGCAGTCAAAATTCCTGCTCCTCCTCAGCTTTCTGAAAGCAAATCCCCAGACACCACCATGCATTATGGTAATGAGCATTTATCTACTGTGAGGTGCCTTTCCTGCCGTCGGGAATAAAAATACAGGAACAAAAAGAATTCCATCTTTTTCAGCTAAGGAGCATATTGAATGCAATTTGTTGCATTGATTTTTTTATTCAAAACATAAATAGTGTGTGCAAGATATTTGCTGGAACAAAGAAAAGTTAGGTAGACATATTTACTTTTTTGTAGGGGAGACATACTTAAATTGTTTCCTTGGCTGAACTCTTTGCAGAGTCTGGGGAAACGGGTGGGTGGCTCCAGGCTGCCCTGAATGCGCTGCCTCAGCACTGGACCGCACCCAGCCACACTGATCACCTCAGAGCTACACTCGCTTCCAGATGGAGCCAGAAATCCAGCAAATGGTCCTGACCTGTCCAATAATTCAAGGCTTGTGTGGAGGGATGGGTGGCAGAGAGGGCCCAGAGAAAAGGCTGGGCTGGGGGACAGTGTCTGGAGCTCTGAAGGAGGCCTCTGTTGTTATCACAGCATGTGGGCAATTGATAGAATGTAGGAGAAGAAATGAACCCCGGGGGTCGAGGGGGACAGGGAAGAACAGGAGGGAGAAACAGTTTCTTCAGACTTCCCAGAGAGAAACCTGCAGCTCTGAGTCACCGCAGTTCCACCCAGTAGCCCAGAAAGGCCATTGTGCTCAGTGTAGGCAAAAGTGAAAACCTCCCAGTATGGCCATGGCACAGAGGAGACACCTAAAACAGTTTGGGAAATCTGGGAATGCTTCCCGGCGGAGGTGGCAGCCAGGTTGGGACTTGAATCAAAAGATAGCTATTAGCCAGGCAAAGGAAGCTCGGGCCAGGGTGTTCAGGGGGCGGGAAGAGATGTTTCAGGTGAGTCACAGCATCTTCAAAGGCCTCGTGCATCATGGAACAGAGAGTCTGCAGACGCCTAGTGTGGTTGTCAGGGGCTCAGGCAGGAGGCCGAGGCTGGAGGTCAGTGGTGCATGAGGATGTGAGCTTCATCCAGAGATGGTAAAAGGAAACATCTGATCAGGTACATGGAAGGCCCAGCTGATGGCACCCCTCCCATGCTCTGAACAGGGGAGAGATCAGGAAAAGCGCCTCCTTCATTGCTGGGAAACTGATTTTGAAAAATGTAGTTCCTGTCTGCAGGCCAGTGAGATTCCTGACATGGATGCCAGTGTTAGGCAAACTGACCCCAGACCTCCCCAGTGTGGCAGGTACCTGTGACCCCGGGGCGAGGAAATGCGGGGCTCTTGATGGCAGATATCAGAAGGAGGGGCCGGAGGTGAGCACTGGAGGAACTCCTCCCCAGTGGCAGAGGACACTACCAGAAGGAATTTGATGCTGGGTTTGGGAGGACAGAAGCCCAGGGCCCTGTCATCTGAGCAGAGACCAGATGAGGAAACTAGAGGAGCTTATACTCAACTTTGTCAAGAGCCAAACGGACCCACCATGTAACCCAGGCATGAAAAGCTGGGGTCCAGGAAAGACCTCACCCTCATGGCACAGTGAGTTAGGGACAGGCCTGGACAGGAGACGAGGTCCCCAGACTCCCCACCCACAGCTTTCTCCCTCTGTTCTGAGGATTTGCGTGGGCCAGAGGGTGGTATGCCCAGCCAGTGTTCATGGCAGCTATAAATATAGCTTGGATGTCCAGGAGCGGCACCCAGAAAGAGAATGTCACCAAAGACACGAATTCCAGCATTTCAAGATATGGTCAACATCAAGCCTGAGTCCACTTTACAAATAGAGTAAAAGTGGCCAGGCAGCCTGACACCCTGAGTCCTCAGCTCGAAGAACTCCCTAAATTCTGCATGTGGCCAGCAGCCCAGGGTCCTGCAGGATGCCTCAGGGGCTCAGGGTAGAGGGACAGAGACCTAGGGCGGGACTAGGAATGGGGGGGAGGAGACCTGGAGGCAGGGCTGGGGATGGGTCAGAGACCTGGGGGCTGAGCTGGGGCCAGGGGCAGAGACCTGGGAGCAGAGACCGGGACAGAGAGGCTCAGAACCGGGCAGAAACCTGGGGGTGGGGCTTGGACAGGTGGAGACCTGGTGCTCAAGAGGGAGGTGGAGACCTGGGGCGGGGCTCAGAAGGGAGGTGGAGACATGGGGGCAGGGCTAAGGAGGGAGGTGGAGACCTGGGGCGGGGCTCAGGAGGGAGGTGGAGACATGGGGACAGGGCTAAGGAGGGAGGTGGAGACATGGGGCGGGGCTAGAGGGAGGTGGAGACCTGGGGGCGGGGCTCAGGAGGGAGGGTGGAGGCCTGGGGGCGGGGCTCATGGGAGAGGGTGGCGACCTGGGGGCGGGGCTCAGGAGAGAGGTGGCGACCTGGGGGCGGGGCTCAGGAGGGAGTGTGAAGGCCTGGGGGCGGGGCTCAAGAAGGAGTTGGAGATCTGGGGGCGGGGCTCAGAAAGGAGGTGGCGACCTGGGGGCAGGGCTCAGGACTGGGACCGGAATCCAGATCCCGACCAGAGCAGAGAGGTGCTGGGTAGGCGTGGAGACCAGTACTGTCTAAGGGAAAAAAGCCCTCTACGATGAGGAGAAGAAAGGACTCAGGTTAGGGTTAAGGTCAGGTGTCTGAAGACAGGAAAGGAGAAAGAAAAGGCCCAGAAGGAGAAAGTGCCACCACGAGTAAGCAAGACAGGGCTGTGACAAAGTGGGGAGCATCGCTCTCCACAGCTAACATGCTGCTGTTTCAGCCCATATTCTCTGCAGTGCCCTGAAGTTTTGGAAGAGGGAAGGTGAGGACCCACAAAGAGGGTCTTCCTTGTGCAATGATGGAAACCCCACCAGGGAAGGGCAGACAGCCGCCTGTCTGCAAGGTTCAGAAAGACCCCTCCTTGCCCAGTTCACCTGAAGCCTCCACAGGGCAATAGCCTCCCCCTGCTGTGGATCCCTTCCCCTCATCTCCAGCCTACAGGCCCTCAGGGGGTGTGCACCCCATAGCTGATCTCTCAGCTTCCCTTGAAGCCTGGTTCATCTCCAGATTGTTAAAACTGACACACACAGGGGCCAGTTCTGTCCTTGGGTACACTGTGATGACCTCAAATTTGGCAGACTTCTTAGCTTTAACACCAAACAGATGAGCAACAAAAGAAAAAGATAGGTAAATGGGATTTCATCAAATTCAAAACATTTGTGCTTCAAAGGACACTATCAAGAAAGTAAAATGACAAATCATATATCTGATAAAGAATTTTTACCCAGAATATATAAAGTACACATGTAACTCAATAATAAAAGGGCAAATAGGCTCAGCGCCTGTGGTTCAAGCAGCTAAGGTGCCAGCCACATACACCTGAGCTGGCGGGTTTGAATCCAGCCCGGGCCTGCAAACAACAATGACAACTACAACCAAAAAAAAAAGTAGCCAGGCGTTGTGGCGGGTGCCTGTAGTCCCAGCTACTCGGGAGGCTGAGGCAAAAGAATCACTTGAGCCCAGGAGTTGGAGGTTGCTGTGAGCTGTGACTCCACGGCAGTCTACCTAGGTTGACATAGTGAGACTGTCTCAAAAAATAATAAATAAATAAATAAAAGGACAAATAGCCCAATTTAAAAATGGACAAAGGATCTAAGCAGACCTTCCCAAAAATTACACAGCCAAAAAGCATGTAAAGAGACAACAGACATCGTTGGTCATCGGGAAATGCAAATCAATACCACAGTGAAAAATGACTTCACATGACTTCCCCTGACTTCACTCCCACTAGAATGGCTAGAATCAAAGTCACATAAAGGGGCGGCGCCTGTGGCTCAGTGAGTAGGGCGCTGGCCCCATATACCAAGGGTGGCGGGTTCAAACCCAGCCCCGGCCAAACTGCAACAAAAATAGCCGGGCGTTGTGGCGGGCGCCTGTAGTCCCAGCTGCTCGGGAGGCTGAGGCAAGAGAATCGCCTAAGCCCAGGAGTTGGAGGTTGCTGTGAGCTGTGTGAGGCCACGGCACTCTACCGAGGGCGGTACAGTGAGACTCTGTCTCTACAAAAAAAAAAAGTGAGGTGACAATAGTGTTGGTGAAGATGTGGAGAAATCAGAATTCTCATACCCTGTCAGAGGGAATGTAAAACGCTACAGCTGCTTTGGAAAATCGTCTGGCCATTTTCTTCACACACACAAATGTTTATGCAGCATTAAGTACCTTCACATCACTGCACCGCCGCCGCCATCCACCTCCTGAACCGTTCATCTTCCCAAAAGGAAGCTTGGCCCCCTGCCCCCACCCAGCCCCTGGGAACCACCGGTCTGCTTTCCTTGTCTACGGATGTGCCTATTCCGGACATGTCATATAAGTGAAAGCGTACAACATTTGCCCTTTTGTGCTGGTTTATGTCACTAAGCATAAAGTCCTCAAGCTGCATTCATGTTGTAGCCTGTGTCAGAATTTCATTCCATTTTAAGGCTCAAAAATGGAATGTTTACAACACATTTTGTTCATCCGTTCATCCATCCATTGACATTTGAGTTGTTTCCTCCTGGCTAATGCTGCCGGGGACATTGGCGCACGGGTGTCTGTCTGAGTCCCTGTTTTCAATTCTTTTGGAGGAGAATTGCTCATCAAAAATCAGAAAAAAGGGGCGCACCTGTGGCTCAGTGAGTAGGGCACCGGCCCCATACACCGAGGGTGACGGGTTCAAACCTGGCCCTGGCCAAACTGCAACAAAGAAATAGCCGGACATTGTGACGGGGGCCTGTAGTCCCAGCTACCTGGGAGGCTGAAGCAAGAGAATCGCCTAAGCCCAAGAGCTGGAGGTTGCTGTGAGCTGTGACACCACAGCACTCTACTGAGGGTGACAGAGTAAGACTATCTCTAAAAGAAAAAAAAAATCAGAAAAAAGGTATTTTTGACTGTCAAAAATCTTCAGTACCCTGCATGTTGATCTCACCCAATTATCCAATTAATTAGAGGAAAACAATTCTCTCATTGATTTCTAACAACCTCCCGGAAACTCAAACCTGTTTTGTGGGGAACAGACCCAGTTGACAGGTGACCTTCCTGACTAATGGTCTCTGCACAGCTACTCACTCCATCTTCAGGTCAGTCAGGGAGGCAGAGGCTCAAAATCATACCAGCCTGATGATTCTAAGCAAGGAAACTCTCAAGAAGTGTGGGTTGGCTCAGCGCCCAAGCTCAGTGGGTAGGGCACCAGCCACATACACCAGGGCTGGTGGGTTCAAACCTGGCCCAAGCCTGCTGAAAACAACAATGACAACTACAACAAAAAAAATAGCCAGTGTTGTGGTGGGTGCCTGTAGTCCCAGCTATTTGGGAGACTGAGCAAGAGAATCTCTTAAGCCCAAGAATTCGAGGTTGCTGTGAGCTGTGATGCCACAGCACTCCACCGAGGGTGACATAGTGAGACTCTGTCTCAAAAAAAAAAAAAAAAAGTGTGGGTGGACTTAAGGAATTCTACGCGCAGGCTTACAAATCCAGTTTGAGACGGCTGTTAGAATGTGCTCACATGCCCTGAATCAGATGGAATTCAGCTGGAATAAATGCTCAGCAACACTGCTATTGACTAGCTGGTTTGTGGGGAAGGTGTCTCTTCCCCACAAAGCAAAAAGCAGCCCCTGTCTACTATACAGAGGAACTCTGTAAAGCAGAGAGCAACCCTGAGGAAAATAGTTAGAATTAGCAAAACAAGCTTAGGGTCTGAGACAGCAGGGCAGGCCCGCCTGTGTAGACTGAGAGGGGCTGTGAGAAGGCAGGGAAGTCGTTTTTCTTGCAGAGTAAATGATGTTCTGTCTGAGACGGATACAACAACAGAGGTTGATCTGGCACCAAGGTGAAAGCACATGTAGTGAGAAAAGACGGAGTCTGTCAGGCTGGGGCAGACATGACACAGCTGGCCTGGTCAGTTGAGGTCCTACCTGACCTTCACCCCCTGTCTCCCATTCTTACTGTTTTGTAAATTTAGCTCCCACCCTAAAGATGCCTATCCTGAGTAGTTCAGGTGGACTGATTTAGGAGATTAACTCTTGAAGTAGAGTGTTGTAACAGGTCACTGAGCTACGTACATTAAGGGTTAATGGGATCTTTGCTTTGAACTATGCAAATTAAGAAAGAATATCACATTGAAAAAAGGGTAGCTTTGGGTATTTAAGAAGTAGAAATTTGAATGTTTATTGCAGCCCAATTCATAATTGCTAAGTCATGGAAGAAGCCCAAGTGCCCATCGATCCACGAATGGATTAATAAATTGTGGTATATGTACACCATGGAATATTATGCAGACTTAAAGAAAGACGGAGACTTTACCTCTTTCATGTTTACATGGATGGAGCTGGAACATATTCTTCTTAGTAAAGTATCTCAAGAATGGAAGAAAAAGTATCCAATGTACTCAGCCCTACTATGAAACTAATTTATAGCTTTCATATGAAAGCTATAACCCAGTTACAACCTAAGAACATGGGGAAGGTTGAGAGGGAGGGGAGGGAGGGGGACGGGGGCAGAGGGAGGGTGATTGGTGGGATTACACCCGCGGTGCATCTTACAAGGGTACATGTGAAACTTAGTAAATGTAGAATGTAAATGTCTTAACACAATAACTAAGAAAATGCCAGGAAGGCTATGTTAACCAGTGTGATGAAAATGTATCAAATGGTCTATAAAACCAATGTATGGTGCCCCATGACTGCATTAATGTACACAGCTATGATTTAATAATTAAAAAAAAGACTTGCCAAAAAGAAGTAAAAATTTGAGTAAGGACTAGTGAGCTGTTTCTGCAACCCCGCTACTGTTAAGCCTTGTGTTAACTTTTGTAGAGCTTATTTATGTCTTTCCGTAAACTCTAAACACTCTAAGGTGGCCTGTACTTTCTTTGGTTGTCCTGTCTGCTCCTGATTGTCCTGTCTCCTGGTTGTCCTGTCTGCTCAGCAGAGTGTGTCAACTGAAAGTCTCTGGCCAGGGTACACCCTGGTGTGGCTCGAAATGCCTCCCTGGAAGGAACGTGGATGGATGGATTGCCCGTGAGGGTGGCAAGCAGATTTTCTTTTTTCTGGCTCTTTTCTCACAAGGGACAGTCACCCGTTCTAGTCTGTTTTTGTGGCTCTGCGTTCATTAGTGGTTTATCTTTCGTTCTTTGATCCCCCAAGAACCCGCTGGTGAACGCGCCAGCACGCTTTCCGGGGCGGCGCCTGCAGTCCCAGCTACTCAGGAGGCTGAGCCAAGAGGATCACTTGAGCCCAAGAGATGGAGGTTGCTATGAGCTGTGATAACACCACGGCCCTCTGCCCCGGGTGACAGAGTGAGACTCTCTCTCAAAAAAAAGACTACCGTTGAAAAAAGTATCCTGAAGTGAAAAATAGGCAACAAAAAAATCAGAGGAAAATCAGACATTGATTATATTTGAAAAATAAAAATAACACTAGGATTGTGGTAAGACACGAATATACACATTCACACGGAGACAGAGAGAGAGGTGCAGGGAAGGGGCTCCTCGGCCTCTGCACCCAGGCTGCAGAGTGGCCACACACAGGAGAAGAGCCAGCAAGAGCTTGTCCTTCTCTGCCCCCGGGGGAGCTGATGCTCGAGCACAAACATGGGCAAGAAGGAAACCTCTGTGGGAGTATAAGCCCCGGAGACACTGTGGGAGGTCTGGGGTGCCAGCAGGCACAGTGGCCCTGCCCACACACCGGCACTTGCAGGAGCATTGCCTCCTGGGTTTGACAACAGAGGTGAAAATCCTCACAAGGCTGTGGAGACTAAGCAGTGCCCGTGCCAGGGTGCTCCCCTCTCTGCCCGCTGCCCTGAGGCCATGCACCATTTGGAGGCTGGAAAACTCCTGAAAACTCGCCCTTCTGGGCAAGGATTGCTCCTTTCCCATGCCTAGAATTATTATAATTGTGGGCCGAGGTGGCTTTGCACTTTCCAAAACAGTGTTCGCCCAACTGGCTGCCACCTGGAAAGAAGTACGGTAAGGAAAAGCCAAGCTCAAGGGCAAGTGCCTGCCCGTACTGTCGGAATTTTCCTTTTAAGGATGTCTGTGTCATTATGTTGAGGAGGTTTGAGGAAGGGGGATTTTTCCAGCTGAAAGGTGCTAGGACATTATGCAGTTTGAGGAGGAACAGTCTTAGTAAAGGGCAGAGTTGGGAGAAGCAATGTGGTGTGGGTTTCTGAAGCCTGCTCAGCTACGTTGGGTGAGTGTTTAGTTTATCACAGCACTCTGTGGATACCCTGATAATAGGTTTTAAAGGTCAGGCTCAAGTCTTTATGACATGCTAGAGTTGTGTTCTCTTGCGTGCAAGCATTTTCTCGGATGAAATCTCTTTCTTTTTTTTTTTTTTTTTGTAGAGACAGAGTTTCACTTTATGGCCCTGAGTAGAGTGCCGTGGCATCACACAGCTCACAGCAACCTCCAACTCCTGGGCTGAAGTGATTCTCTTGCCTCAGCCTCCTGGGCAGCTGGGACTACAGGCGCCCGCCACAACGCTCGGCTATTTTTTTGGTTGCAGTTCAGCCGGGGCCGGGTTTGAACCCGCCACCCTCGGTATATGGGGCTGGCGCCCTACCGACTGAGCCACAGGCGCCGCCCTCTCTTTCCTTTCTTATATTTGGACCCAGCAACATCAGAGAGGTGATGGTCTAGAATTGCCAGAGAGTTTTCCAGAGCTGGAAGGAAATTTGGAGATCAAGACTGAGTCGTCCCCACCAAGTGAAATGGGGATCTGGACCATTATGAAGAAATTCAATCAAAATAAAAGGGACATCATAAACTTTGGCTGAAAAATTCCAAATAGAGTTATTATCACCTTGGTCAAATTAGATCATTGCTTTCATTTTTCACCATGTATTGATGGAAAAGACTAAACTGCTCTAAAAATCTGTCTCCCAAAATGTACCCTTTCCAAATAACTAAACATGTTAGCAAGTTATTGCTGCATAACAAATCACCCCAAAACCTAACAACTTGAAACCACCACAAACATGCTCACTCACTTTTGAAATTTGCTGTCTTTCCATTATTCTTAGTAAAGCATCACAAAAATGGAGAAGCATGAATCCTATGTACTCAATCTTGATATGAGGACAATTAATGACAATTAAGGTTATGGGGGGGGAAGCAGAAAGAGGGATGGAGGGAGGGGGGTGGGGCCTTAGTGTGTGTCACATTTTATGGGGGCAAGACATGATTGCAAGAGGGACTTTCCCTAACAATTGCAATCAGTGTAACTGGCTTATTGTACCCTCAATGAATCCCCAACAATAAAAAAAAAAAAAAGAATGCCACAGAAAAAAAAAAAAAAAGAAATTTGCTGTCTTTCTCACTTCAGGCATGGGGGGGCGGTAGTGAACATCAGACGTGGCTTTAATTCCCAATTTCCTAATAACCAGTAAGACTGTTCACTTTCTTCATGATCATTGATAATTTGGCTAATCCTCTTTGGTGAAGTATCTCAATCTCTCCATAGGCTCATCTGTCTTGTCCTTAATTTGCTCTAGTTCTCTGTATTTTCTATATACAAGTCATTTTGGGAATGTGTGTATATATACACACACACACAGATATATACGGATTATATATATACATATATATATATATATATATATATATATATATATACACATCTTGCAACTGTCCCTCTGAGGGTTTCCTTCATGCTCTCTCTCTTTTTTTTTTTTTTCAGTTTTTGGCCAGGGCTGGGTTTGAACCCACCACCTCTGGCATATGGGGTCGGCGCCCTACCCCTTTGAGCCACAGGCGCCACCCCCTTCATGCTCTCTTAATGGTATCTTTTGATGAACAAAAGTTCTTCGTTTCTATACGGTCCAATTCATCAATTTCTTACTTTACGCTCAGCATTTTTTGAGTACTGTTTTAGGAAATTTTTTTTTTTTTGAGACAGAACCTCAAGCTGTCACCCTGGGTAGAGTGCTATGGCATCACAGCTCACAGCAACCTCCAACCCCTGGGCTCAAGAGATTCTCCTGCCTCTTCCTCCCAAGTAGCTGGGACTACAGGCACCCGCCCCAATGCCCGGCTATTTTTTGGTTGCAGCCATCATTGTTGTTTGGCAGGCCCGGGCTGGATTTGAACCTGCCAGCTCAGGTGTATGTGGCTGGAGACTTAGCCACTTGAGCCACAGGCACCAAGCCTGTTTTAGGAAATCTTTTTTTGCTCCAAGGTCACAAAGATGTCCTCTTGCATTTTCCTCTAAAACCTTTATTTTTTCCCACCTTCCACACTGAGATCTGCAAGGCATACAGAATGGAATTTTTATGTATGGGGTGAGGTAGAGATCGGGGAAGTCATTCCCATATAAATATCTGGTTCACCCAGAATCATTTTTTGAAAAGACCATGACCCCACCCTGAGGAAGGCTTCCTTTTATTTCGACTTTATATATTACAGATTGTTTGAAGTGATTAGAACAATAGGTAGAGATCAGGGTAAGTCATTCCCATATAAATATCTGGTTCACCCAGAATCATTTCTTGAAAGGACAATGACCCCACCCTGAGGAAGGCTTCATTTTATTTTTTTATTTTTTGTGGTTTTTGGCCGGGGTTGGGTTTTGAACCCACCACCTCCGGCAGATGGGACTGGTGCCCTTCCCCTTTGAGCCACAGGTGCTGCCCAGGCTCCCTTTTATTTTCATCTTTCTATATTACAGATTGTTAGAAGTGATTAGAACAATTCTGTATCATCTAGTAATTTAAATGCGTCTATATATGCCTCTGTGTTCATATTTCTGCAAAATATTAGAAACATTTGTATTTAGTATATGAACCTTTCAAAAGAAGAGAAAAATACATTGAAAAAATTAAAAGATTATAAGTATTTCAATGTACCCATGTGGGGATTCGATTACATAAATTATGATACATCAAGGTAACAGATCACCACAGTGAAAAGCCTAAGCAGATCTGTCTGCACAGACATGGTCCATCTTGGGTGTAGCAGTTACGTACAAGAAAAGAGGAACAGAAGAACATGGATAAAATGCAACATTTTTGAAAAAATGTGAGTGCTGTGTACACTTACATGACTGCCAATGGATAAAACATCTCCGCAGACACCCATGGGAAACCTTGGGAGCAGTTGCCATGTGGGGGAGTTGGAGACGGGCACTGTCTCCAAATGTCACTTTATGTGGTTTAAATTCTTTTTACTCATGTGCATGTATTATGTATTAAAACAACTTTTCATTCCAAAATAAAATCTGGTTCTCAGAGGCTCTTAAAAGTCTAAATAAAACTTCTGGTCTTGGTCTCTTACTGTTCAACCTCTAAGTTGTCCTGACTTTTTTTTTTTTTTTCAACTAAAGTTCAGATAAAGTATTTTACTGTTGAAAGTTGTTGGGAAAACCTAAAAAATAAAATAAAATCGGATAAAACTTTTTTTAAAAAGTTAATGTATGCCCATTATAAATAAAAACAGACAAAATAGCAAAGTCCAAAAAAGAAAAGAAAAATCTGCCCCAAGGCCATCATCTGCACATTGCCACTGGTGACTTTGGGGTGTTTTTTCTTCCAGGCTCTTTTACATCATTGGATTTATGGTGTAGAAATAACATTTTATCCCACACCTTCTACAATATCTCACCCAGGGCTTTCTGTGTGTTCTCCCATGTAAACTCGGTGACGGCTGACTGTGTCACATCTTTGCTTTACTGATCATGAAACGTACTTCTGTCCCTTTTCTGAGCATTTCCTCTGTGTGCATGTCAGGAGGTGGCAATGCACGTGTGTAAGCCCCTCCCTGCAGACAGGCGGGATTCTTTTTGGAAAGGCGGCGCTGACTTGTGCTGCTGTCTGAGCAGCCTGTGCAGGAGCAGCAGCTGTCAGTGGAATCAGAGGTGACAGAGTCACAGAGCAAAGCGACCACACTGGAAACCCCGTGTGCTCTGCCTCACTCTGTATGTCCCAACCACACCGAGAGAGAGACAGCCGGTGGGACCTCCTGAGCAGTCCGCACGCAGAGCAGCTGCAGGAAAAGCTCTCCACCCTGCAGGCGTGCGGAGGCGTAAGGGGGAATGATGCCTAAAAACCTGCACTGCAGACAGAACCAACCAGGGAGGAAAGAGCTCCAGCTGCTGGGAAAGGGGGAAGCCAAGGTCCAGCAGGGGGCTCCCGCCAACACTGAGCGGCCCTTGGAGGATCCAGGGACCCAGCCTAGAAGCAGGAATCTGAGGAAAATGAACTAAACATTTGGAAGAAGTAATGAAAACAGAAATCTAGGGCAGGGTGCAGCAAAATCCAGCCCACCGTCAAAAAGGAGCACCACCTGTTCGTGAAGGGAGCCTTGCTGGAACACAGCCATGCTGGTTCACTCTCATGGCCGCTTTTGTGCTACAACAGCAGAGGTGTGCAGAGGTCCTTGGCCTAACCCTCTGCCCTTTATAGAAAACACTCGCTGACCTCTCATCTGGAGAGGCATTGCTATTGCACTACAGCAAAAGGGAAATTAAGTGCAGGAAGAAATGAAATGTAGAGGCAATGAGGAGCATGCAACTGCCTCAGCTGTAAGCACAGCACACCATCTCCAAAGCAGCTTAAATTGGGTGACCAGAAAGTGGGGACAGTGCCCCAGCCCCTCAGTCGCAGGGGCACTCTGACCCGGCCTCACTCAAGAGCCCAACCCAGGCTGGCAGAAGCGTTGCCCTTCTCACTCTGCCCTAACACCCTCCAGCTCCTAGGAACCTTCTCAATACCATGAATCCCACCTCCTTCTCGGCACCCCCTGGGGAGCCCAGCCTGCAGCCACACTGTGAGGGTCTTTGCTAAAAGGAATACAGGTTTATTCTTGATGTGATGCAAAGACACTGGCAGGTTTTGATCAAAAAAGAGCCACGATCTGGTTTCTTACTCTGCTAGACAGCTAAGCTGCTTTGTGGAGAACAGATTGGGAGGGAGAGGCCATTCAAGTGTAGGGAGGAGAAAAGAGCACAGTGCGTTCACCTAGGTGGGGTAGGCTGGGGGTCTGGAGTACAGCCGTGGTCACGTAGGTGACAGGAAGGGAGGTGTCTTGGATGTGTGTCGAACAGATCACCCTTAAAATACCGGGAGGCTGAAGCAAGCGTCACTCTACATAGCAAAACCTTCAATCACCTTGTGGTGACTGGCTGGCCAGCATCACTGCCAAAACAACACGAAGTCAAGGCTGACGCCATAAGACAAGAGAGTGAAATGAGGTGTAAATAACAGAAAGGAAGACTACACAGTTAGTTGAAAATAATATCAATCAGCTGAAAACAATTTGAAACAGTAAGAGAATTCAGTAAGGTCCAGTGAGTCTGGGAACTTCAGGGTTGATCGAGGAAAAAGATACGACCACAAGGTGGTGGTGGCATGGACCAGGCTCTACTTGGACTGCTTCAGATGGGGTGTTGGGGGGAGCTTTCCAGAGACTGGGCCACATCACACCCAGAAGGAGCAGAGGGCACAGGGACCCTGGCTAGAAGGGCTGACCTGCCTCTGTGAGCCCCAGGTTCAGGGACCTCTAGCAGGGAGCAGCTGGTTGAGGTCTTAGATAGCCCTAGGGTTTGTCTTATCTGTGGCTAGCAGGTATTGGGTACAGTTTGATGGGGCGGGGATGGGTTGTGCAAAGCAGACGGGTTCTCAATGACTAACAATAATGCTTCTTTGGGCTATATTTAAAAGGAACTGGGTGTGTAAAAACTTGGGTTTGGTGCTAGCAGACCTTGAGCGAATGGTCTCTGCCTGCTGCAAAGAAGCAAACAGAAGTGGAAGACATTATTCTTAGTAAAGCATCACAAGAATGGAGAAGCATGAATCCTATGTACTCAATTTTGATATGAGGACAATTAATGACAATGAAGGTCATGGGTGGGGGAAGGAAAAGCAGAGAGAGAAAGAAGGAGGAAGGGGGGTGGGGCCTTGGTGTGTGCCACACCTTCTGGAGGGGCAAGACATGATTGCAAGAGGGACTTTACCTAACAAATTCAACCAGTGTAACCTGGCTCACTGTACCCTCAATGAATCCCCAACAATATAAAAAAAAAAAAGAAAAGAAGAAGCAGCAAACAACAGAGGGTCAAGATGCAGGGGCCACCTTTACATAAGGGGACCAGAGCTGAGGTCAGATGTGAACCCTGAAAGGGTCCCTCCACACCAGCAACAGCCAATTTGAAATGTACTAAAGCAGTCTGTCCACAAAAGCCACAAATCCTGTATGATACCAAGGACATCTCTAAAGAAAAATATAGGCAAGAAGACAACAAAATCTAAAAGAAGACAACAAAATCTAAAAAACTTTTAAGGGGGCGGCGCCTGTGGCTCTAAGAAATACGGCGCCCGCCCCATATACTGGAAGTGGCGGGTTCAAACCCAGCCCTGGCCAAAAACTGCAATAAATAAATAAATAAATAAATAAATAAATAAAAATAAAAAAAACTTTTAAGATCTGAATAAAATGAGAATGATATCATTTTTCTATGTATACCATGGAATATTATTCAGTCACTAAAAAAAATGGAGACTTTATATCTTTTGATTAACCTAGTGAGTTGGAACACATTATTCTTAGGAAAGCATCACAAGAATGGAGAAGCAAAAACCCAAGGTACTCAAGTCTAATGGGAAGGCAGTAGATGAGCTAATACAAGGCGGGGGTAGGGGAGGGAGGAGGATGGGAGGTCCTGCTGTATGGCACATCTCTTGGAGGCGGGACACAATCATAAGAGGGACTTTACCTAAGAAATTCAATCAGTACAACCTAATTCTTTGTACCCTCAATGAATCTCAAACAATAAAAAAAAAGATTCCAGGCTCGGCACCTGTGGCTCAAGCGGCTAAGGTGCCAGCCACATACATACACCTGAGCTGGTGAGTTCGAATCCAGCCCAGGCCTGCCAAACAATCTGCCAAACAACAGCTGCAACCAAAAATAGCTGGGCATTGTGATGGGCACCTGTAGTCCCAGCTACTTGAGAGGCAGAGGCAATCACTTGAGCCCAGGAGTTTGAGGTTGCTGTGATGCTATGGCACTCTACCCAGGACGACAGCTTGAGGCTCTGTAGCAAAAAATAAAAAAAAAAAAAGATTCCAGGCTGGGCGCCTGTAGTCCTAGCACTCTGGGAGGCTGAGGTGGGTGGATTGCTTGAGCTCATGAGTTCAAGACCACCCTGAGCAAAAGCGAGCAAAAGCAAAACCCTGTCTCTACTAAAAATAGAAAAACTGAGGCAAGAGAATCACTTGAGCCCGAGTTGGAGGTTGCTATGAGCTACCACACCACAGCATTCTAGCCAGGGTGACAGCTTGAGACTCTATCTCAAAAAAAAAAAAAAAAAATTCCAGTACTCCCCCAATTAATCTATACATTTAATCCCATCAAAGTCAGAATTCTAATGAATGTTCACAGCACTGAGAGGCCAATCCTAAATTTACCTGGAAGAGAAAAAGAGAATGAAGAAATTTGGTTTTGTTTTAGAGACGGGGTATCGCTCTGTTCTCTGGGATAGAGGGCAATGGTGTGATTTTGCTTCTTTACAGCAGGCAGAGACCATTAGCAGCCTCAAATTTCCTGGGCTCGAGTCATCCTCTCATCTCAGTCTCCCAACTAGGGGGGACTTTAGGCACACATCATCATGCCTGGCTAAAGTTTTAAATTTTCTTTAGAGATGGTGTCTTGATATACTGGTTACCCAAGCTGGTCTCTAACTACTGACCTCAAAAAGTCCTCCTGCCTCAGCCTCCCAAAGTGTTGGGATTACAGGTATAAGCCACCACACCTGGAGAAAATTTGGTTTTAATGGCAAAAAATGGGAAACAACCTAAATATGTTTATCAATAGGGAAATGGTTAAATTTATAGTTGCTAGTAAAGAGTGTATTTATTGGTATGAAAAGTTTTGGGGTGGTGCCTGTGGCTCAGTGAGTAGGGCACTGGCCCCATATTCCAAACCCGGCCTGGGCCAAAAAAAAAAAAAAAACTGCAGGAAAAGTTTTTCAAAATATTAGAGAACATTGAAATAATAGGATGCCATCTTTATAAAACAAAGCTAGCTAGCTATCCGTATGTATGTGCATACATATGTGCACACTATGTGAACACCTGGGAACTTAGGTGGAAGGCTACATAGCAACCTTTAAAAGTAGCTGAGCTCTGTGGCTACTGTAAGCAATGGGGACTTTCATTCTACATTTGAATTTTAGCAAGAGGATATTCATTTATTACAATTTATTTACAATTAAAATAATTTTTTTTAAATAATGCAGAGGATTTTATCCTGGCCTGCATGTAGCTGGTCTTTCTTTCTTTCTTTTTTTTGTTTTGTTTTTTGAGACAGAGCCTCAAGCTGTTGCCATGGGTAGAGTGACATGGCATCACAGCTCACAGCACCTCCAACTCCTGGGCTCAAGTGATTCTCCTGTCTTCTCCTCCCAAGTAGCTGGGACTACAGGCGCCCACCACAACGCCTGGCTATTTTTTTGTTGCAGCCGTCCTTGTTGTTTGGCGGGCGGGCTGGATTCGAACCCGCCAGCTCAGGTGTATGTGGCTGGCACCTTAGCCGCTTGAGCCACAGACGCCAAAGCTGGTCTTTCTAATAAACCCGATCAGCCGTGGGCAGTAGGTCAGATACCATTCTCACCCCATCTCTTTCCATTCTGTCCCGTGAGACATTCATCCATTCACTAACCTTGCTGACGCTCCATCCACTCCTCATGAACAGAATGAAGCCCTCCACCCACCTTCTGCCAGCTGAGATCCCAGCACACAAAGCCAGCTTGAAGCATGGAGGCTGCTCTTTTCATTTGCACCATTGTTGTTGCTGAAGTTACTTTCATTACCTCAAGCAAGATTAACTGCAAACGTTTAGCAACAGCAGCCCTGTATGTTTGTGGGTGGACTGACCTCCATCAGTCCTGGTCTCTGTCACAACACATCAATGTGTGGCCACTCATGCCTCTGCCTGACTTCCCTCCTGCCCACAGGTAGTGTTGGCACTGGGTGTGGGGCCGCCTGCAGCTCTGGCTGAGGATCTGGGCCTCGGGGTCTTGACTGAAGACCATAAAATAGGAGCACTGTGGGCATCAGGATATTACGACGACACCAGACGGACAAGTGTACTCTGGGAAGAGCACAGGGTCTGGGACCTGGCCCACTCACTCCCTTGCCGGTCAGTGGGGTTGTGATGCCTGCCTCAAGTGTGGTTTCAGGACTTATTTTGGTGAGGGCCGTCAGTGATTAAGTGACAGAAGACCAGTGCAATTCACCCTTAGCAAATGAAGCTAATTTGTAGTTGGATTTTCAACATTGGGATGGATCTGGAAGTGCTCCGTAGGACTGAGAAGGTGCCGTACACAGCAGATCCCTGGGGCACCAGTGCCTGCATCCCCTCAGTAGTGAAAGCCAACATTGCTGAAACTGATCGCTACCTGGAGGAAAGCGCAACCAGGCCACTTGCTTTTCACAGTAACGCAAGTGTCATTAGTCCAAAGACTGAGAGACCAAGATTCAGAGAGACCCAATATCCCTCAGCATCACAGACTTTGGGACCATAAAGTCAGGATTCCTTTGGCTCCTGCTCTGAGTTTGGGATCAGTCAAGGACATAGTCAAGGAGACAGAGTCCTACATGGGCAAAAGAAAGGAACACAGAAGCGGGGAGGCTAATATTCTTAAGACCCTGCCATTCACAGTTTCTAATATTTCCATAACAAACATCCATTACGTTTATAATGAGAAATGTTCCCTCCTGCCAATCCTCACCCACAGGGCTTCTCTTCTTTTTTTTGCCTAATGACTGATTCAACTGACACACAGGAGGGTTCAAATGACAGTGGGCTCGTAAGGAACAATTTAATCAGCTTTTGATCCAAATTACTTCTCCACAGGCTTTCTAAGAAGCTCTCCTTGGGATCCCAGGGATTCATCTCCCTGCTCCTGTGCTGTCCTTCCGGTCAGCCAAGGGCCCCCCCTCACACCCACCTCTCTGGCTGCCCTGGCCGCATTAGGGAAGAGATGACCATGCCCAGAGCAGGCACCTGAGTTGCACCTGGATACAGATCCAGATGGCTACATCGCTTGTTCAAATGCTCACAGGAAAATGGCTGTTAATTAACTACATTTGCTCATTCCCTTTGCAACTGATTATCCCAATTAAGCCACCTCTCATGAAGCCTGGCTCTTTTTGCAGAAAGTTATTTCAACTTGAACGTCCGTGGCCCCCTCTGCTGGTATTTTTCCTACCAAGAATATCATTTTCACTTTGGAGCCAGTGAGTGTGCCTGGGGGAGCAGCAATGAATTTTCCACCAGCCTGTTAGGCTCCATTCTCCAGGGATGTCTCTTAGGCTGGGAGCCTCAGTTCCTCTGCCCCAAGGGGCCCGATGTAGCACCTCAACGAACACACAGAAGTAGACCATAACGGGAACCAAGTTTTATGGTGAATCTATTCTGTGTCCCGAAGTCCAAACTAAAGTGGGAGAGTAGAAATAATGCTTGCCTCCCAGGACTGCTATGTGCCTTCAGTGCATTGAACTGAGTTCTCCCCTCCAGGTGTCACAAGATCAAAGTCAAGGTGTTGGTCAGGCTGGGCTTACCCAGAGGCTCTGTCAGGTGACTGGCAGAGTCCAACTCCTGGCAGCCACAGGCCTGAGGTCCCCAGCTCCCAGCCAACTGTCCTCAGGAGACCACCCTCTGCTCCCAGAAGTCACCCAAACACCTTCTCAACTGACCCCTCCCACACTGAAACCAGCAATGGTAATTCCAGCCTTTCTCATGCTTTCAATCATCTGACCTTGCTTTCTGCTGCCAGCTGGAGAAAACTATCTGCTATTAAGGGGCTCACAAGATCAAGCACATCGGATAATCTCTAATCTTAAGGCCAAATCTTCCAAGCTTCTGCATATCAGCACCTGTGTTAGTGTTTGATTGAATAATCTGGGGTAGTCTCAGGCCCATCTTTAGAATTCTGTCTGCCACACACATCATACTCATATCTTTCTAATTTGCTTATCTATTATAAGTTAAATAAAAGCATGAAAATGCATTAGCCTGCTGAGGGGATATAACACCACAGCTCATGGCAGCAGGCATTCCGGGTGGGCAGACACAGATTCTGGAATCCATCAGGAGAAATTCACAAACGTTCTGCCTTGTCTCACCCACCATGACCTCCATGACCTTGTTCAAGTCATGTCACCTGGGGCCATGTTCCCTGGTTCCCTCCTAATCCACAAGAAGGCACTTTTGAGGCACCCAGCACAGAACCTGGCGCCCAGGTGGCACTCGGCTGTTACGAGACTCACAGCCACAGTCCACATGCTGGCGAACCATCTGCATGATCTTCTTCTGAGGATATTTTTCCTTTTTAAATACCACCACATCCTTGTTGGGAGCATAACATGCTGTTCAGTTTGTTCTTCCTGAACTCCCAACCCCCACCTGCACCACCCATACCCATTGCTGGCCACAAGCTCAGATGTCTGATCCAGGGGTCTTCGTGCAAGCAGCCCCACCTCCACGCAGAGACTCCCTGCACTGCGGTAAAGTTTCAAACCTCAGGGAAGTACCTGAGCAGGTAGGTTCCCAAGAGCTGCAGTCTCTTTGGAGCTGTTCCTGATGTGGCCACCAGGGGGCAGGCCTTTCCTGGCAGATCTGAAAAATCCAATCCTTTGGCTTCAGATATAGGGCATGGCATTGTGCCTGGGTGGTTTGAGGTTCCCAACATGACATCTGGCTCAGAGACCTGTGCTTGTCTGTCTTGAGACACAGCAGCTATAAATCTGTTCATCGGTCTCTGAGCTACAAGATGCTACATGATGCCCATCCCAAAAAAAATGTACATTTTTTTCTCTTTTAAATCTCCCAACAAATGATAACATCCTAGTTTTACAGCAAGTAGATCAAGGTGGAAAGCAGTTATGTGATTTGGTCAGAGCCAATGAGAAATATGAGATATTGTTTTATTTCAGAATATTTCAAACATATTCAAAGGAAGAGAAAATAGTAATAATGCCCACAATATTCACCACTTAGCTTCAAACACTATCAACATTTGCCACTGTGTTTCCCTTATCCTCATTTTTTCTTTTTTTACTGGAGTATTTATAAGGTGAATTCCAGACATTGTGGCAATTTATTGTAAACACTTGTGTTTGCATCTCTAACAATTGGGACATTTTTACATCCACACCAACCCATTATCACTTCCTAACCAAAATATCAACAACTCCCAATTATCATCTAATACCTAGTTTACATTCAAATTTCCCCTGTGGCCTCACAAATGCATTTTTAAAAGTTGGTTTATCAGCCCTACTATGAAACTAATTTATGGCTTTCACATGAAAGCTATAACCCAGTTGTAACCTAAGAATAGGGGGAAGGGGGAAAAGGAGGGGAGGGTGGCGGAGGGAGGGGGATTGGTGGGATTACACCTGCCATGCATCTTACAAGGGTATATGTGAAACTTAGTAAATGTGGAATGTAAATGTCTTAACACAATAACTAAGAAAATGCCAGGAAGGCTATGTTAACCAGTGTGATGAAAATGTGTCAAATGGTCTATAAACCAGTGTATGGTGCCCCATGATCGCATTAATGTACACAGCTATGATTTAATAAAAAAAAAAGTTGGTTTGTCTATCATGATCCAATTAAGTTCTGCACAGTCAATTCAATCATATCTTTAAGCTCGTTTATTCTTTAACAGTTCCATTTTTCTCTCCAGGCTTGAATTAATTAAAAATTAATTATTTTCTCTCCAGGCTTGAATTAATTAAAAATTAATTATTAATTAACAAACAGTATCATTTGTCCTATAAACCCTCCCACATTCTGGATTTGGCTAAGTTTGCCCCCTTCTGCAGGTGACACAGTACCTGGCAAACAGTAGGTGGTCAAGCAGCCCTACTTTAATGAATGATATTAAGGGGAGCACAGCAGAATAATAAAGGTTTGGTCCTCACAAACTCAACACAGTAGGCAGTACTCAACTTTGGAGGCCACAGGCTCCAGCCCTGGGAACCTAGTGGAAGCCACAGGATTCCAGACCTGGGATCTGGGGACAGGCTACAGTATTCAGCCCCGGGATCCAGGCAGTCAGGGTTACAGTGCAGACCCAGCAGAAGGACAGCACAAATTATATAAGAACAAGAGGCACCTCTTTTTCCAGCACTTATCCTTGTGCATATGGACATGTGCTATAGTATCACCTCTATTCAGATTTTAAAAAACATCTAAATTTAGAAGCCTTAATTGTGTCCCCAAGTTTACCTATATGATGTTCTTATTTGGGGGGTTTCTGTGTTTTAATTAAATTGAAGGCGATAGAAAAGTACAAAACAAACACCCACGATCTCATCATTCCGTATCAAAACTAACATTTAGTCACACTTGCTTCCTGCATCTTGTTTTACTAAAACTCACTGGTAGACCGGGCTCCGTGACTCAGGCCTGTAATCCCAGCACCTTGAGAAGCAGAGACAGGAAAATCGCTAGAGCGCAGGAGTTCAACATAGCGAGATCCCACCCTCTAAAAAAAATGGAAAATGTATTTGGGCATGGTGGTGCACATCTGTAGTCCAGCTACTTGGGAGACTGAAGTAGGAGGATCGCCCCAGAAGATCAAGGCCGCAGTGAGCTATGATAGTACCTCTGCAATAGAGCAAGACCCGTCCTCTAAAAATAAAAGGAAATAAAACTCACTGGTAGAGGTGGAGACCCCTGTCCCTCCCCTCCTTCACAAAGGGCAGCCAGCGCCAAGGCGGTTGTTTTAACCGCTATTTTCTTGCACACCTGCGACCACCCTTTTGATCGCTTTTTGCATCAGCCTGACTTCACTGTCATTAGGCAAACAGAGCGCCGGCGCCTGGCGGAGAGCGAGGACAGCCCGGAGCTGACCGGTCACGTCTACTCTACGAGCAGTGGGAGCAGTGAGAGACCCAGAGGTCCGTGCCTGTGACTGTGAATCAGGAGACGGAAAACCGGAAACGCGAAACCCAGAGCGGAGACCACAGACAACACCGGCCCCACGTCCCTCCCCGGCGGCCCCTCGCGGCCGCCCGGGGCTCGCACGCTTCCTTCCCATTGGTTCCTGCCGACCCCGCCCCGGGCGCCCGGGGAGCGGCTCCTCCCACCGTGCAGTTCACCTTTCACCTTCTCTCCTTCTGGGGCTCCAGGACGCCTCAGACCCCGTGCCCCGTAACTATTGGTGACTACTGCCTGTTCATCACAGTAAAGCTGTTCACGGACTGGCTGCGGTGAAGTAGTGGGGCGGGGAAGAAGGGGCAGCCGTCAACGCGCATGCCCGGTGCGTGCGCAGTGACTGCCGCAGCAGTCATGGCGGCTCAGTGCGTGAGGCTAGCGCGGCGCACTCTCCCGGCTTTGACGCTGTCCCTCAGGTAAGGGGCACCTCGCTTCCCTAGGGGAGCAAGGCTCCTCGGGGTTGCCTCCGCGTCGCGCCTTTCCCAGCCCTGGGAGCCACCGTCCCGGCTTCAGGCCCCGAGTTAAGCATCCCCGGACCCTCAGCTCTCCGGTGCGGAGCATCCCGCTGGGGGCTTCAGCCCCGGAGCTGGGCATCCCTGGACCCGTGGGGCCCGGTGCGGAGCGAGGGCCACCTCGCTAGACCTGCTCCGCGCCCGCACGCGGCCCGGGAGAGGGCGAGAATCGCAGCTTGCGCCGGGAAGCGCGAGCCTCCGTGCGCGGTGGTCGGGCGGGCAGGGTGGCCGCAGCGCGGGGAGGAGCGGGAAGGACGTTGGCCCACGTGTGCGTGTGGCCGAGCGTCTGCGGCGACACCTCACACTCACGTCCGCTACCTACGTCCTCGGCACACATGCTCACGGGTACAGAGGCCGCCTCAACTAAAGTGGTAGAAGAAAATCCAGCAAGCCCGAGACTTGCCCGAGGTCACACGACGGGACAGAACCCGGCCGGGTGCGCCCCAGTTACAGTGACTGACTCATTTCCGACCTGCAACGCGCAGCTCAAGGCTGGGGCCAGAGAGGAACTCCAGAAAGTTCTGTTCATATTCCTCCTCCAGTAACACCTTCTCTGCCGTCTGGGGTCAAAAGAGCAATAGAGCCCGCCCTGCCTTGGGCGAGAGGAGTTTATTTAGACAAGTGCACACTCTACAGCTTAGGGTCACAAGAGTCAATGATTCTTTTTTTCTTCTAACCTGTGGCTTCTGCTTTTTGAAAGTTGTACCTCTGAAGTTACCATGGCAAATATTTAGCATCTTCTCTGTCAGAGGAGTTGTTTAGGACTGAATTATTGATTAGAGAAGCTACTGGGGGCCAACATTGGGGAGAAACCGGGCGGAGTGTGGTCAGGTTCTGGTCTTTTTCCTTAAGAGGAGAATTCACTTGGATGAGGAAACCAGGCAGCCAGGTCAAAGTCACTTATAGAGGTGATTAAGGGTGAGTGCCAGCTTTGTTAAGATACATTAATATTAAAAAACAAAACAGGCTTGGCGCCTGTAGCTCAAGAGGCTAAGGCACCAGCCACATACACCAGAGTTGGCAGGTTTGAATCTAGCGGGGGCCTGCCAAACAGCATTGACAACTACAACCAAAAAATGGCTGAGTGTTGTGGTGGGTGCCTGTAGTCCCAGCTACTTGGGTGGCTGAGGCAAGAGAATTGCTTGGGCCCAGGAGTTGGACGTTGCTGTGAGCTGTGATGCAACCGCACTCTACTTACCCAGGACGACAGCTTGAGGCTCTGTGTCAAAAAACAAAACAAAAAACAACATAGGAGGTAAAAGTAGTGACCTCACTTGGAATACTTGAGTAAGAAGATTTTTGACAGAAGTCATTGGTAGTTTTGTATTTGGAATTAATTGCCAGAAAATGCTAAGTCAGCATCTCTGAAGTTGTGGTCTTTGGAAGGTGCTCAACTAGGGGGAGGCAAGAAAGCTGAATGGTAGTCATAGTTCTCACAGTAACCTTTCAGTCTGGGAGGGAAATTGAATGTAGTTTATTCGCAGATTGGACTATGGCATAATGAAAAAGGGCTCTACTGGTCCTGAAGAAGTCTGGGTTTGTGAGATTTTATACTGTCATTCACTAATGGATTTTTGACCTTGGGCTTATCACTTAACCTTTTTCATTTGGGGATCAGATTGTACGTGCCTCCCTCTTTCCTATCTCCATGCTATCACCCAAGCAGTTTCCTCTTCCTAAAGCACATCTCTCCTGTCCATACCAGACTCCACGTGTGTAACTGTTCCCTGTCCTACAGATCCTTTCCCAAAGCCAGGTATATCCTCTTATTCCACCTCCTAAAACATTTGGTTTCCTCTTTTATTACCTTTAAACCCCAAATTACAGTTCTTTGTGTGTAGTTATCTTCCCTTTTTAGCATGATGGTAAGAGCCACGTGGGCAAGGTGTCTGATCCATCCATCTTTGGCATCAGCAGAGGGCCTCAACTTCTACAAGTAGCTACTCCATTAAGTCCATGGCAAGGTCTGAGTTGACTCTATCTCTAAAGTCACTTCATATATAATCTGCCATTGTTGGATCTTTTTTTCCTAACAAGTCAATAGCAAATAGTTTGGAATCATCCCAGATTTCTCAAGTTATACATCTGACTTTAACAAGCAAAAAACCAAAGGCTTACTTTCTAATGTGTGGCCTTTTCTTTAGATCCTCTCCTCGGTTGTTGTGTACAGCCACAAAACAAAAGAACAATGGGCAGAACTTAGAAGAAGACGTGGGTCAAGGTGAACAGAAGACAGAGCCTCCTTCTACAGAGAAGATTCTCGTAGAAGAGAAGGTCAAGTTAGAAGAGCAGCTGAAGGAGACCACGGTGAGGGCTTTGGTGGGATGTGCATGCCCTGTGTAGTTCTCCCAGGGGCCACATAAAGGTTCCAAGTTTCACTGATGACAGACCAAAGCCAGAGGTGGTCAGTTGTTTGTCCATGGCCTGCAGCAGGCTCAATAGGAAGTTACTGCCAAAGCAAGAACTAAGACTCGATGATGTGGCACTGGCATACGAACGGTCTTTCCACAGTTTGTTTTGTTTTGTTTTGTTGTTGTTTGTTTGTTTGTTTTTGAGTCTCACTCTGCCCAGGCCCGAGTACAGTGGCATGATCATAATACACTGTAACCTCAAACTTCTGGGCTAAAGCAGTCCTCCTGCCTCAGCCTCCTGAGTAGCTGGAACTGTAGGCACATGCCACCACACCTGGTTCTTTTCTGTGTCTTGTAGTGAGAGGGTCTTGCTCAGGCTGGTTTTGATCTCCTGGCCTTCAGCAGTCCTACCCGCTCCGTCTCCTAAAGTACTAAGATCACAGGTATGAGCCACCATAGTCGGCCACTATACTTATATTAAGATTTAAAATGGTCTTGGCTCGGTGCCTGTGGCTCAAGTGGCTAAGCTTGAGCTGGCGGGTTTGAATCCAGCCTGGCCCGCCAAACAACAATGACGGCTGCAACCAAAAAAATAGCCTGGTGTTGTGGCGGGCATCTGTGGTCCCAGCTACTTGGGAGGCTGAGGCAAGAGAATCGCTTAAGCCCAGGAGTTGGAGGTTGCTGTGAGCTGTGATGTCATAGCACTCTACCCAGGGCGACAGCTTGAGGCTTTGTCAAGCCTCAATAAATAAATAAATAAATAAAATAAATTTTAAAAAGATTTAAAATGGTCTTTACAAATGAGTAGCACATAATATAGTTGGAATCATAAAATTCTAAGTGCAAGAGTTCAGAGTTCAGGGCAGGAGTGTGGTTATGTGGTTCCCTCATAGGTAAGTAGAAGTTTTATAAACTTCTTCTAGATAGTAATATGGTTTATTACTCCATATAAAGAGCATACATGGCTCAAATCAAATGCTTTGAGGATTTAAGAATAATAAAACTCTCAAAACTCTCTCGTGTGGGAGACTGTTCTAAGCTTGTGTATTAATCCTTACCGTAATTCTGGCAGAGCTAGAGTTTGAACCACTACCACCTGGACTTGGAGCTCTTGCTGGTGCCTTGTAGTTGCCCAAAGACTAAAAATAAGTGCAGTGTAGAGGCCCCCACAGTGTAGTTTAGTAAATGTTAGAAAAGCTCAGAAGATGAGTTCACAGAACAGTAGTGAGAAATCGGAAGATACCAGAACTCAGATGGTTCTTGGCAATGAATGTTTAAACTGAGTCACCCTCTAGGCAACACTAAAAATACCAAAAGGTTGTTCAGGGAGTTTTGTCTCTTTGATGGAAAAGAGGCCTAAACCATGCCACACATGTGCATCATCCTCCTAACCTTTCCTCCAAGGTATGGATTCTTGAAATGGGTCTGCCCCTAACTAGGGTTCCAGGATTCCCTTAAGTTGGACATTATACTGGGGAAATTAATGGTTCTCAGCTGTGACAAGATCATGAGAACCCCAGGAAAGCACAGGCATAAATTATTCTTCTTAAGCTGCACTTAGTCCAAATTCCAAAAATAATAGTAGACGTTATTTGTATTTCGACTTGGAGCTTGTCAAGTAATCATTTTCGAATCGGCCTTACTTTCAAATTTGTTCCATGTTTTATTCACAGAAATCTCTATTTTTCCTTTTTTTCTTTTAGGAAAAATACAAGCGAGCTTTGGCGGATACTGAGAACTTGAGGCAGAGGAGCCAGAAGTTGGTGGAGGAGGCAAAGTTATATGGTGACTATGGGTGTGATGTGGGGGAAGGATGCGTGTATGTGTGGATGTCAAAGGACTAGATGGAGGGGAAGGAGGGTGGCGATTGGACTCCCTCCTGTTTTTTAAAATGGGTTAGCATAAAGGTGTGTGGAGGAACAGAAAGTATTCAGTCAGGACTGATGCTGAGAACTGTTTAAGGTGAGCCTGTTCGTAGTGAGTGGGTTTACTGCACCCTGAACAGACACCTTGGTGTGAGTTTGCCTCCCAAGCCCATCCCCCCAGCTATCCCAGAGGCAGAGCCCTTCAGAATTCCCAGCATGCCACTACATTGTCACCTTTGGATATTTTTGTTGCTGTCCTTCCCATTTTATAGTTGAGATCACTGGGCTTACTGACTTGCCTCTCATTTAGAGCTAGTAAGTAATGGCAGTGGCATTGAGTGCTATTTGTTGGACGTAGGATAGCTTTTGAGTTTTCACTGGGGATCATCGCAGCAGTCAGGTGGTACAGAAGAGGAACCCAAGGCTCAAGTGAAAGGGTAAATGCTTTGCCCCAGGACGGGTGGAGACAAGGCCCATATCTTACCCATCGCCACATGCAGCGCAGGTAACAAAGCCCTCCTGAAACACTGTTTTCCTGAGAGTTCAGCTCGATTTCCTCCTCATTCCTCCTCTCTGCTAATACCCTTTGTTGGCTTCGTACCTGTCTGACCTCAGAATGCTGGGGTTTTTGAGGATGTGGTACCAGGCCTCTTCTCTCTTGCTGTGCTCCTTGGGTGACTTGGGCGCTCTCCTGGATTTAGTGGGCATTGGAGTATGGGTCTCTGCGTCCAGCTCAGATGTTTGCCCAGAGTCCTAGTCCCATATATCCTATTGCTTACTTGATATCTTTGACCAGATGCTTCAAGGGTATTTTCCCCTCTTCCTGTGCTTCATTTCATCCACATTTTAGTAAATTCTAGGTCTTGTCCCAGAAAAGGCTTTTGGAGGTTTTATTAAGTTTTTAATTATCAAGAAATTGAAACTCTACAGCAAAAGAATGATTTAACAAGTTATTTAACAACCCGTGTATGAAGTAAGCAGTGCTCCCAGTGTTGGGTCAGCCCGTGCAGTCGATACAGAATGCATATCATCTTCTTAACTTCTATCTAGGCATCCAGGCCTTCTGTAAGGACTTACTGGAGGTTGCAGACATTTTGGAGAAGGCAACACAGTGTGTCCCAAAAGAAGAAATCAAAGACGATAACCCTCACCTGAAGAACCTCTACGAGGGCCTCGTAATGACTGAAGTCCAGATTCAGAAGGTGTTCACAAAGCATGGCTTACTCAAGTTGAATCCTGTTGGAGCCAAGTTCGACCCTTATGAACACGAGGCTTTGTTCCACACTCCAGTTGAGGGGAAGGAGCCAGGCACAGTGGCACTAGTTAACAAGGTGGGGTACAAGCTGCATGGGCGCACCCTGAGACCCGCCTTGGTGGGGGTGGTGAAGGAAGCTTAGCTGCCTATTGCAGGGTTTTGGTTTTTTTAAATCACTTGCTATAACTTTTTAAAAGCTGGTTTAACTTTTCTCATCTATGAATAATTTGACTTTTTCCCAAACCCTGTTGGAAAGCTTAAGTAGCCAGTGGCTAAAGAGAAAATTAAGCCAGTTGCACCATTGTGTTAATGAACTCTAATTCAGGAGTCTGTTCCCTGATTGTTAGTTCCACGAGCTTACAGAAGAGCACCAGTGGGAGACTGCAGGGCCTCCAGACTCATGGGAAGAACGGTGTCTCCGCTCACACTCTGGGAAAGGCACGGTATTTTGAACAAATAAAAGGTCTTCAGGAATTCCGCTGTTTGGCTTCCTGGACACACCAGTCTGCACTGTGTGTCTTCTGTGCTCACTGTCACATTGTTACTGGCACACGTAGCCCACTGTACATTGGAGTTGAGACATTTTTCTTGCTAAAAAAAAATATGACCCTGGTGAAGGATGTGAGTTCATTTATAATCATTCACCACCTAGCTGCTAGACATGACGGACCTCTACCTTTTCTCCAGATATATGTAAACACATGTACTTCAACAGTTCTTACCACCTTTATTTTGCCAGTAATTGAGTTTGACAGAATTAATTCCTTTTTCTCTGTGTTGTTCATCTAAATGTTGAAATATTTAAGTCTATAATCAGCTAGTTACTAACCACCTCAAGGTATCCTCCCTAGTAAGATGGACTTTCTCAAAATAAGTGGAATGCGTGTTCAATGTCTTAACACGTCTTAAATGTTGTTTAAAATTTTTATTTAAGAGGATTAAAGCCCTAATGTTTACTTTCCTACTTTCTGTTAACAATTTTGTGTCCCCTGGGGAGGGAGACCTTTGAGGCACTGAGGCAAACATGGCTCAGCCTTCCCGTTCTCTCTGTCCCAGCCTTGAAGCTGCCGGCTTGACATACCCAGAGGGAGGTTCTCCCCTCATGCAGCCCCTGGCTGGCACGTGCCTGGGCCAGTGCTGCAGGTGAACGTGCGGCCCTGCAGCCCGTCAGAGTAAGAACACAAAACACATGGGGGGCTGAAAACACTCAGGAACCATAGCGGGAGTATACACGATTTGTAAAAGGTGACTGTAGGACTCTCTAGCCAAAGGACCTCTATTTCTCATTTACCTTAATATCTAGGGCTTG
This sequence comes from Nycticebus coucang, assembly GCF_027406575.1. Lineage (NCBI taxonomy): Eukaryota > Metazoa > Chordata > Mammalia > Primates > Lorisidae > Nycticebus > Nycticebus coucang. Next base: position 86,933,364 of record NC_069796.1, read on the forward strand.
GGAGAAAAGTTGAGTGATGGAAGTATCTTCTAAATAAGAAAAAAAAACCTACTACCTTTGCTTCTAAAGAGGTACTTCCAGGATTGAAGGGCAATACTGTTTACTGCCCAGAAAAGATGGGCACAGTCAACTTACTTTACATGGGTCATTACAAAAGTTTTGAGATACACGAAAATCAAGAAACATCGAGTTCCACAGACAGAAACAAATTGAAGCCTTCCCAGCAACACCAACAAGCCCAAGCAAGTTGAACCCTACACGGGTGAATGAGAAAGGGCACAGTAAAAAAAAAAAAAAAGAGAGAGAAAGGGCACAGTGGCGGCGCATGTGGCTCAAAAGAGTAGGGCGCCAGCCCCATATGCTGGAGGTGGCGGGTTCAAACCCAGCCCCGAGCAAAAACTGCAAAAAAAAAAAATACAGAGAAAGGGCACAGTGACTCTGCATCTTAGAAGTGAAATCATGGAGCAAACAGTCTGTCTTAAAACTTTCATTGTGATCCATGTACTTACAATTTTGGAAGATGTATAGTCCCATAATTAAAATTTCAAATATTTTTCTCCTTTTAAGCTTCCTTGCATTATTTGGTCAAAAATACACCCCATTGTGGTCCCAGCTACTCGAGGCTGAGGCAGGAGGATTACTGGAGCTCAGGAGCTCAAGTCCAGCCTGGGTAAGAATGAGACCACAACTATTAAAAAAACTAAGCCCTGAACTAAAGGCAGCATGGTGTATTTTTTTTTTTTTAGATCTAATCTCTTTTATTTTTATTTATTTATAGTTTTTGGCTGGGGCTGGGTTTGAACCCACCACCTCTGGTATAGGGAGCCGGCACCCTACTCCTTGAGCCACAGGTGCCGCCCAGCATGGCATATTTGAGAAAACATGCCTGGGAGTTTCTGTGGTGTGTAGCAGTGAGTACATCACTTACCTCTCTGGAACTTATCTGTAAAATGAAGGCTGAATTTAAGAAAAGTAAATTTTCATACTAACTTCTTTGTGTACAATCCCCTTTTCGTCTAGAACTACAATTGCTAAAAAAGCACTAAACTTAATAACCTAGAGACAGTATAGCTTAAACATGGCAAAGAATTTCTTCACTGGAAGTTTCAATCTGGTCATTACTATAGGTTGGGTATTATCTGAAATGCTTGGGACCAGAGTTTTGAATTTTGGTTTTGGAATAGTCAAATGTGCACTTAATAGGGATTCAGAGAAATGTGTTATCAGGCATTTTTTTTACTGTGCAAGCATCACTCCTAGGCTGCACTATAGTGCTGAATACTGTAGGCGTTTGGAACACATGGTGGGGGCGGCACCTGTGCCTCAGTCGGTAGGACACGGGCCCCATATACCGAGGGTGGCGGGTTCAAACCTGGCCCAGCTTAACTGCAACCAAAAAATAGCCAGGCGTTGTGGCGGGCGCCTGCAGTCCCAGCTACTCAGGAGGCTGAGGCAAGAGAATTGCTTAAGCCCAGGAGTTGGAGGTTGCTGTGAGCTGTGTGAGGCCACGGCACTCTACCGAGGGCCAGAAAGTGAGACTCTGTCTCTACAAAAAAAGAAAAAACTATTACGGAACACGATGGTGAGTTGTAATGTGTCTAAACATGGAAAAGGTACAGTGAATAGCCAGGCATAGTGGCAGGCACCTATAATCCCAGCTACTCAGGAGGCTGAGGAAAGAGAATCGCCTAAACCCAAGAGTTGGAGGTTGCTGTGAGCTGTGATGTCATAGCACTCTACCAAGGGTGATAAAGTGAGACTGTTTCTAACAAAAAAAAGAAAAGAAAAATTTAAATGGCTTGGCGCCTGTGGCTCAAGCAGCTAAGGCGCCAGCCACATACACCTGAGCTGACAGGTTCAAATCCAGCCCGGGCCCGCCAAACAGTGATGGCTGCAACCAAAAAATAGCTGGGTATTGTAGCAGACACCTATAATCCCAGCTACTTGGGAGGTGGAGGCAGGAGAATCGCTTGAGCCCAGGAGTTGGAGGTTGCTGTGAGCTGTGATGCCACGGCACTCTACCCAGGGTGACAGCTTGATGCTCTGTCTCAAAAAAAAAAAAAAAGGTACAGTGAAAACCAGGTATTACAATCTCATGGAACCATGTTCATGTAGGTGGTCCATCATTGAGAAGACTATTTGTTAGTTAAACTTACTGGTTGAGCACCCTTAAACCCTGATTCCAAAATGCTCCAACAAGTCTTTCCTTTGAGTATCAGGTTGGAGCTCAAAACTTTCAGATTTTGGAGCATTTCAGATTAGGGACACTAAACTTGTTACAGGAAAACCTCTTTTAATTATGTACATGTTTATACTGTAAGTTAAAGATCTGTTCTGTTGCATTCTAGTCTGGATTTTGCCTACTTGGCAAAATGGGTAAGTTGTACATGTGGATAGTCTAATCGACATTACAACAGACCTGAGGCATCTGAAAATCAGCCTGGCTCCAGGGAAGACTGGTCTTTCTCTGGATATGTTGTTACTTTCAGGGAGAAGGGCTGACATGAAAGGGTTGCTGCCTAATAAAACTGGTTTGAAACAGTTGTGAAAACTGGTTTGATACAGAAGTGTCAGAATGGACCGTGTCACATGACAGTTGCCTGTTGTGAGAGCACTGGCTCACATCCAGATCTGTGTGCTCTGAAAAACAGCTTCCAGGAACTAGTGGCAAGAAGCAAGCAGTAACACCATTTCATTCTCAACTTGTTTAATATGTAAAAGGATAATAAAAATGGTAGTCAGAGTTCCGGTTTTTAATACATTCTTGGAATGTTGGCCATCCAGTGAGCATTATTTCAAACAGCTGAAGAAAATTACCCAACTTTTTGACTCAAGGAGTTGCTTCAATTTTTTAAAAAAGACCTAATTCCATGGGATTATGATAGGTAATTTAAATGTAAAAATGTAGCAGCTCTGAGCTACCAGCAGAAGTAAACACTATTGTGACAGTGACAGCTGGAGTTAAGAGACTTAAGAGGCAGCCGATCATAAAATTACCTTTCCCTTGTAACAAAGTGTTAATACTTTAACATAAATTAATTATACATTCATTATGGTGTTTTAAAACAGTCAAGCCTAAATAAATTCTTCATACCATCAAAAAAATACATACTAAAAACCTGCTTCACCACAAAGTTTTTCATTTGAGAGCTCTTGGCCTGGGCCATACACATTTACAGGGATTTTCTGCTCCTCAAGCTTAATATAAGTCTGGCAATTGTTTTTTTATAAAAATAAGACTAAATTTAAAACCTCATCAAATTAGGATTCTGGTGTTAAATCAAGGAATGAGACACCAGAATAGCTGAAGCCAGTGGTTGTCAAACTTGAGACTGCATCTCATCAACTGGAGGGCTTGTAAAAACAGTTCTCTGGTTTCCACCCCCAAAATTTCTGACTCCAGAGACTGGGTAGGCCTGAGTGTCTAACCTTCTAACAAGTTCCTGGGGGCGACACTGATGCAGGGCCAGGAAACCCACTCAAGAGAATGACTGGCCAAGATGACTGTAAAAACTTAGCACCATCTCCATTATGTTCAGTGGTAGACAGTATCAGCTTTCTGCCAATCATATTTGTCCTGCAGGGGTGATGTGGAAGTGGCCCTCAGGAGTCATACCACTGCTTAGTATTTTGTATCGTCAAGAGTTCTGGACTCAGTTAATAGGGAGTGCTTCTGCCAGCATGCGGTGCATTTTACAACTAAGCCATATACAATATATTTGAACTGTTTTATTTAATGCTGAAAAATTTACCCTAGGGGAGAGAAGGATGTAAAAAGAAAGGAAAAGGCACAGTATTTAAGTTATCCTTGGAAATGATGAGGTTTTTTTTTTTTTTTCTTTCAAATAACTTCACTTTAATGTAACTTCAAGCCCAAACACTGTGGGAGGTAAACAGTCTCTTGGTACCTATGGGGGCAAGAGAGGCAAGACAGCTCCTGGAAGAAGGGGGTGCTGGGGACCCTGTCACTCCACAGACTCTCCATAAAGCAGGGTCTTAGACGGGAGAACCCTGAGCAGCCGGAAGACAAAATTGACTTCCTCAAGTTTCAGGAAGAAGGTACCGTGTACATCCTTGAAAGAAAGCCCCAGAGAAAAACTGAGAGGACTGGGAAGAAGCCATTGGAGTCTGATTCAGGACAGCATACAGAAGCCGCATGCAAGCTAGAAGCAAGGCTCAGGACGCTGGTCAGAACTGCCCCGGCCTGGTGACTGACGAGTGCGCTTGTACTTTCCACAAAAAGATTGCTTGCAACTGTGAATTCAGAACTGTCAGCCTTGAATGGGCTCTTCCAAGTCAAACGCACTGCACATACGAACAGCAGCAGTCCCCAGCCCCCAGAAGGCCTGTCCCTACCACTAGCTTGCTTTCCTGCTCAGAAGGGACATGGCCACACTGAAGGAGCCTGCCCCGGGGGTGGGGGTGGGGTGGGGTGGGGAACTGCTCTTACCAAGTGAATCTACAGGCTTTACCCAGAACAGAATGAAGCAAGGCTCAGTTTGGGGATCTGGGGACCACAGACTGCTGCTGCCAACAGTTAAGTGCAAAGTGATTTGGTCATTATGTTGAACCACAAATTCTTCCTCAAGTTTCCATGGAAATGTCCTCCTGTTGTTCTCTGGCCCCACTTTCTTCACCTTCTACACAGTGGAGTCTGTGCCTGACCTGCCTCCACATAAAGTGCTGTGTGCCCGGGGCCATGCCGGGTCAGCTGGGCTCACAAGGGCTCAGAGAAGGGGAGCCTCCAGCAGCCCTGCCTGAGAAGAGCTGTGTCACCAGGAAAGCGCTGATGGCTTGGCAGTCCAGCGGAAAACCATGCTTCTGTTACCCATAGCACAATCGTTTTTGTACCCAAAGGGAAAAAACACTCACAAAATAAAAGTAAATTATCCAATCTCATAATACTCTCCAAACCGACCAGGTAAAGGGCAATCATCTTTAAGTATTACTTTAAGGATTAAGTTAAAATAGACACATTTCTTTCCCCCATGATCCAACATAAGATTGTTACTATTGCTGCTTTCAGAGGACCAGGAAAAGAACTTTTATCTTAAAAAAAGAACTCAATTTGTTTAAAAAAAGAGTTAACAATGGGGGAAGCACCCCCAGGTCACCGTGGCTCCCGAGCTGTTCCGGCCTCAGGACGAGTCCCTGGATATCCAGCCACTCTCTGTGAGGAAATTCAAAATTCTTTTCTTTAGGACTTTGTCCAAATAACTAGGAAGGCGACTTTTGGAGGGGATTCCTTGTCGTTTCTGGAGGTGATCTTTAATTATAATAGTTTTCACAGTTACGTAACGGGCTGGACTCAGATTTAAAGAGCTGCAGAGCACCTTCTCCCGGTCTGACAGGAGCTCGAAACCCGGGAGGTTCTCAATGGCAGCGAACTCTCCGTCTTTACCGTCCTCCTTGCCCCGTTTGGAACCTGCTAGGTTTTTGTTCTCCTTCCTCTTCTCCCGTTTGTGGCGTGCCGCCTCATACTCTGCCGACTCCTCCATCTTAGTGATTCCATTCCGCCGATAGCGCTGCAGTTCTCTGATTTTGGCTCGGAGCATTTTTTCTTTGTGCATGTTTTCAAACAAGTCATCGAACTCCTTACAGGACATGAACTGGTAGAGTGGCCTCAGCTTCAGGCGCAGCTCTTTCTCCTCCTTCGTGATCTTGCGCTTCAGCATCTTCTCCTTTTCCTTCTTGTCCTTCCCCAGAAAGGCTGGCACCAGGTTGTAGTCGCGGGCAATGTTTTTCCGTCGCTGTCGCTCCTTCAGCTTCCGCACATACATGTCCACGTGGGCACGCTTGAGCTCGATCTCCACGTCGTCGTCGTCATAGTTCACCGAGAGCCCGCTGATAAGTGTCTCGGCATCCTGGTCATACTCAATCTCATAGTCGTCCCGCAGGGGCATGTAGCCCAGCTGCTGCTGCTCGGCCACGGAAATGTCCAGGGGAGGCAACGGGGTGGTGAGGCTGGGCGAGAGGGGGCCTCCACTGGGGCAGGTGTGGTCTGTCACCCGGTTGGGGATTGTGTCAGGAATGCAGGCTTTGCCCAGGTTGCCGTGGATGTACATGCTCACGTAATGTTCCATCACTTCTTGGGGAGTCCGGGAAGCACCAACGTGAGCAGCCATATCTTCCTATAATGACAAAGGTCACAAGTTATTTCCAAAATCAGAGTCTACTTAAGTCATACTTAAGTTTCATACAAACTGTATGAACATTTTCGCAAAGGTTTACCCAGTTAGTGGACTTTCTACCAAAGCCATTATCCTCCCTCCCAAAGGACGTTTAGTTACACATTCTCCCTGGCGCTTAGTTCAGCAGAGATGGCAAAGTTGAAGGAACCTGCCCTGATTTTGTCTGTGAGAGGTGTGAGCCTGCCCAAGGTCGTGGGACAAGCTGGTGGCAGAGTTGAGACCAGAATCCCATCTGAGATCCACGCTTTGTCCTCGTTCCTTCAATGGAACCAGCAGCGCCCACCTCCTGCCAGCTGCCCTGTCACCTGCTCCACGTTCTCAGGCCATCTTATCCTGAAAGTCACAGGACATAAGCAAGCACAGGAAAGGAATGCCCTAACGTTTCTCATGCCCAGACTAGAAAATGAACTTGTCCAAGGGCACATGGCAAGACCGGGTCCAGGACTCAGAGCCAACTACAAGAAGGGACCCCATCCCGCTGTGCCTCCCAAAACAGAAAGGGCCAGGACGTGTCTTGGACACCTGTCCTGGCCATGCATCCACTCCAGCCTCTGTGCTATGGAAGGGCTAGCTTGTCCCTCTCCTCGGCAGTGACTGCAGGTGACTGGCCCATGGCTTTTCTAGGGAGAAGGCCTTCAATTCTTATGCCTTCCACAGTTAAGAAGTTCACTGAGAATCTGCCACAGACTGAAAGCATTCATCATTCCTACAAGAGGGTAAGCCATAAATACGAAGTTTATTAGTGGGAGGAAACTGTATAACTCCCTCAACCTTTTCCTTCTGCCAAGAGGCCTCTTCCTCAAAGTCAACCGCTAAAGCCACTTCAGAAAGTAACTGCCCAAACTGTGCACTCACTCCCCCGCCACCCTCCTGCCGCACAGCCCCCAGCACGCCTTCTACCCTCCTGCCAGGGTGTGGAGCCCGCAAGGCCAGCCCTGTCTCTGCAGCACCAAAGCCCACCTGGGACCCTGGGGTCAGTCAGTCTACTCAGGCTGAAGACAGACTAGAAGCTGGGCTTCCTCGACATACTCCTGGAGCCAGTGCTGGGACCATTCCCACTAGTCCTGGGAATGTCATGGGTGTGACTAAAGTGTCATGGGTGTGGTCAAGGGAGTACCAAGACCTAACTGTGGGGTCTTTTTGAGAATCATGAGGAGAAAAGTAAAGGTTAGCACTAAAAATACATTCTGCTCTTACAGGGATGAGGATTTTTTCTTTTCAAAACATTACTGTTCGCATCAAATCTATTCATTTTAGTTTCCCAGAAAGCATTTGGTTCGAAACAAAACGTAATACCATACCAAATCGCAAGTCCCTCCAGCACCTACCACCCCTCTGTGTAACCCAGGCTGGCCGCACCAAGTCTCTGATCCTCACCAGTAGAGGAGACTGAAGGACCAGGGCGACCCCCTGCCTCGCTGGGTGTGAAAGGGCTTCCGGCACTGCAGTGGGCTCTCCACAGGGAGGGTGGAAACAGTGGCCCCCACCCCCATGCTGCAGCCACCAGTCTCATTCTCCCCCCACCCCACCTTAGGGGGAGGAGATCCAGGCTGCCAGATCATGATCAATCCTTCCTGGCCCATGATCTATACTGAACTCTGGGATGGAGACTGTAGCCACTACTATCTAATAGAAAAAGTCTTGGCATCGTCCTTTTGAAGGTTGTCAGGTCAAGTAGGAAAGTCCTTGCTGAACCTTCCCATCTGTGAGGAAATGTGTGGCCCAGCCCTCTGGTCTATGCCTCTCCCACCCAAGGTGGGCAGCCAGCAGCAACTGGACCTGGCCTGAGCACCTTTTCTAGCCTCAGCGCCAGCTTCTGTCCAAGGCTGGCGGAGGGCCTGACACAAATACTCTGGATTCAGATTCCAGTTTCTGGGTACTTCTGAGATAGGCACTGGAGGCCTGGAGGTACCAGGCTTCTTATCCAAGGTGACAAGGTAACTGAGCCCCGTGACAAGGTGAGTGACCAGGCCCCTGGCGGTGGCCCTGGTCTATCAAGCCAGTTAAGACTGACAGGAAGAGGCCTCAAGTCTTCTCACTTGCTGAGATTTTTCTTTAACAATCTTCCTTGACAAATTTTAATGTCAGTAACACTGTCATCCTCCAAAATACTTTTTTCAGTTTGACTGGTCTTGAACTGGGAAAGCCTGGGCAGCCTGCTCCATCAGGTCAGCCCCATTCCTCGGCAGGCCTTCCTAGCTTGTGAGCTGTGTCCTGCCAGGAGGGCCTCTCCATGTGAGGGTCCCAGGTGAGAAGGCCAGGGCCCAGGAACAGCATGGTTTCAACACCTGTGTTAGCGGTTCCGCGTACCCAACTCTGTAGCTTCACCCCCACAACCTGTATTTATCCCTCGAGACCAGGTCGCCTCCTCCAAGAAGCCTTTGATAACCTCCAGGGCTGGATCACACTGCTACCACCTCACCTGCCATCCTCAAGGCTTCTCCTGCTTCCCGACCTTTGATCCATCCTCTTGCAGATTTTGTTGGGATAAATATAGTAACAGGCAGGTGCATCTACACTCCTCACCTCATGGCACTCCCCACCTGGCAGCAGGGTTATGATGACCCACATTTTATAGACAAGAAGACTAAACCTCAGGCTGGGCAACCACCAAAAGCACAGGCCAGTGAGTGCTAAGCCCTGGTGCTCCCAGCAAGTCTGGCCCAAAAGTCATGCCATCATCACATGCTTGCTATGGCCTTGGCTTTATGGACCAAGCACACGTTTGGGAGCACCCAGATCAGGCTACTCCTGCCCTCCGGGACACAGGGTTAAATGCAGGGACGAAGGCTGCCAGATCCATGGGCCTCCCAATAGCTCCTGTCCCCATCTGTAGCACGCCAGCACCACAGGCCCCTGCTGCCCCTTGGGAAGCTCTGCTGTCCCTCCTCACCCAGCAGCCAAGGACTAGGCTTACCCAGCTGGGCTTCTTCCCTGGGCAGTGTGGGGGCCAGCTCCTTCTCTTTCAAGTGAAGGAGGCTCAAAGGGACAGGAGCAGCAGAAGGCAGCTCCCCAGGCCTATGAGGGAAGGTGCTGTGACAGCACATCCTTTAAGGCACCACTAGGCACACCAGTGGCACCTATAGAGCCAGGAGGAACAGAGCGAGGCAGAAGATAGCTTCCATGCGTCCCCTCCCCAGAGGTCAGGGTCTGAGTTCAGGATCCTACTTCCTGTTGGTTCCTGACATGTTGCCAATCCAGCCACTCCAAAGTTCACAAAAGAGACCTGGGAGGGCCCTGCCACCCAGACACCACCTCCGCTGGGAGTGCCGTGCACAGCTTCTTCTCCCAAGTATGGGCTCCTATACAAGTGACCAAGCTTGACAAGGCTTGCTGGGTCCTGCTGTCACCTTCCACAAGTGAATTGCTCTGATGCCACCACAGACATTGGCCAGCCAGGGCCACCTGCAGCTGACAAGCAAGGCAAAGAAGGGCTTGTATGCTAGCAACCCTCCAGGGGTGGCACACTAGCTCAGCCACCGTGACACAGTGGGACTCTGGACACAGCTCTTCTCTCTTCCAGCCACATTCTTCACCTTTAAAGTGGAAGGACAGATGAGGGCACGGGGGCAGCCCTGTCCCCTCCCTCCTGCCACCCTTCTGGCCCTCTCCTCCCCACCCCCCATCCCGGAACTTCAGGAAATTGCTCCAGTGCTCCAACCTGTGGCCTCACACAAGGCACTGACACCAGAGGTCTGGGACTCATACTGGCTTTGCCTCCTGTCCTTCCAGGGTGTCAGACCTTCCCTGGCCACTGCTCCTGGCCTCTTACAAGGGAAGCCTTGTAAGCCTCAGCTCTGGGTCCGCACCCTCCTCTCTAAACTCACTCAGAGACCTCACCAGCTTACAGAGTTGTCATCAGCGCTCAAGGTGACTAAAGCCAAATAAGGCTGCCTGTGAAAGAGAAGACAAGAGTGGCAATTTCACTGTGGAAAACAACGTGGCAGGTCCTCAAAAATTACACATAGAATTTGATCCAGCAATTTTGCTTCTAGGTATTTACCCAAAACAACTGAAAGCAAGACCTTTAAGAGAAATTTGCATACCCATGTTCACAGCAGCAGTATTCAAGACAGCAGTGTCCACTGATGGACAAATGGAGAAACAAGATGTGCTCTGGCTCTACAATGGGATGTTACTCAGCCTTGAAAATGAAATTCTGACACATGCTACAACTTGATGGGCCTTGAGGACATGATGCTCATTAAGCCAGTCACAAAAGGACAAAACCCGTAGGACTGCACTTCTGTGAGGTCCGTAGTTATCAGATTCATATAGGCAGGAGTAGACTGGTTGGTACCAGGGGCTGGGGGGTTAGTGTTGAATGGGGACAAAGCTTCAGTTTGGGAAGATGGGAAAGTTCTGGAAATGCAAGGTGGTGATGGCCACACAATATGAATATACTTAATGCCCCCAAACTGTACACTTAAAAAGGATTAAAATGGTAAATTTTATGTTATGTATATTTTACCAGAGTAAACGTTAATAATTTTTTTTAATAACCTAAACATTTTTTAAAGTGACATGTCTCGCTATTCTACTTCAGTGGTTCTCACAGTGGGTCCCTGGGCCCAGCAGCATCAGCATGACCTGGGAAATTGTTAAAAATGAAAGTTCTCAGGCCCCACTCAGCCTGCTGACTAGCACCCTCAGAAGGCTTGACTTGAGCTGATCACACCCTGCTGGGAGCCCTGCCAGGTGTCCTGATGCCGGGTCCCAATTCCACACACCCTGTGCTGCCATCTGGGAACGCAGGCTTCCCCTCATCCTGCCCATCCTTAACAGCAATTCCTAAGTCTTCTCCTCCCTCCCCCAGATGTTCAAGGGGTGGAACTTACTCATTCCCACCAACACAAAGAAAGCCTCTACTCTGGTGGGAAGGAGTGGGAACTCTTTTGGTTTCCAAACACCTTCACCTGGTTCCCTGGTGTGGTCTCAGGTGAACCAATGACACAGACAACTCTAGGCATGGAGTCAAAAGATTTGGATTCTGGCTCAGCGCCTGTGGCTCAAGCGGCTAAGGCGCCAGCCACATACACCTGAGCTGGCGGGTTCAAATCCAGCCTGGGCCTGCCAAACAACAATGATGGCTCCAACCAAAAAATAGCTGGGTGTTGTGGCAGGTGCCTGTAGTCCCAGCTACTTGGGAGGCGGAGGCAGGAGAATCGCTTAAGCCCAGGAGTTGGAGGTTGCTGTGAGCTGTGATGCCACAGCACTCTACCCAGGGCAACAGCTTGAGGCTCTGTCTCAAAAAAAAAAAAAAAAAAAAAAAAAAGACTTGGATTCAAATTCTAGCTCTGCTGTGTTCCTGCACCACCCACAGTTCCACAGTTGTTTTCTCATTTGTAAAAAGGGGGAGCCTCTGCCTCAGGGTTGGGGGTAGGGTACAGCAAGAGAGTATGTGTCAAAACACCCACTCGGGGCCTGGCACCCAGCAGGCAGAGTCTGAACTGGCTTTGAAACCCCAGTTGTGTCCTCGTGCTTGGTGCTCAAGGCTTTCAAAATGGGACTCCACACAAGCTTCCTTGACCACCTCACTGGGGGTGCTCCCAACTCCAGTCCTTCACTCCAGGAAAGCTGGCTCCAGGCCCCAGAACATACCAGATTCCTAGAACACAGACCCCTCCTTCCCCCATGCTCTCCTTCCACCAGGACAGTGTCTCCTGTCCTTCCCTCCACAGAACATCCCGAGCCCCACTTGCCCACACCTCACCTTGCCAGGTGACGGAGCACAGGCCCTGAGTCGATGCTAGTGGAATGAGTGAACGAATGCACACAACCACCTACAAGCCTGGTATTTTGCAGCCTTCTGAGTACCTACTGTCATCCCACCTGCCCCAGCAGGCAGCCTGAATGTAGGCACACCTGCACAGGCCCTAGACATATACAGGGAACTTCATGCATTTACTTAGTTCAAAGCCTCAAGAGCTAGCCTGAGCCCCGCTCCCTTTAAGGCCCCCTGAAGACCATTTGCACAAAATCTTTGGCCTCCCTCACGTGGCCTCCTCAGGGCAGTGCAATTTTTTGGCAGTCAGTCAATATCTCTTCCACCAATGGCTCTTCCACCAATTTCAAACTGCCTTCAAATATTTTACTTCGGGATTTATGTTTGTGTCTGTGTGTTCTGGCCAGATCTCTATCTTCTGTCTAGTCAAGTAGAGAATCTGCCTCAAACAGCCTAGGAATGCTCAACACCCTTGTCGATCTGATGGTGGGTCTGCAGGCCAACTCCTCCCCATGCAGCGAAAGTCCCTTCACCTGTCCTCGCTGCCACTCGCTACCAAACAACATGGAGGCATGCTGCACCAGAAACTGGCCACGCTGGTCCCCAAATGCTCCTGGCCTCTGTCACCACTCCTCAGCTACACAACCTTTGGACCCCACAACTCAGGCTAGTGCAAAGTGTGATCACTATGAAACCCATAGGACGCTTGTCATCACTTACCATCTGAAATCAGGACTCATCTTCCTTTGCAGCACTGTCTCTGATCCCTACGCTGCCTCTGTCCACATACAACACCCGAGCCCAATGAAACCTGGGCCCAGCCTCACTCCGTGCACCTCCCCCACACTAATCTCTATAGAACTAGGCAGGGCAGGCCCTTCTACACACCTCCAGCCTCTGACCCACATCACTAATGCTCTTACATGGAGGGGTTAAGGCCCAGTCTTTGGAATGAGACAAAATCAACTCTGGCTCTACCATATGAAAAGCCATGGCATATGGATGAGTTGCTTAGTAGCTGTTCTCCACTGTAAACTAAGAATAAGAACCCTACTGGATGGTAAGGTATATATGGAATAACCTCGCCCCCAACCTGCCCAGGCTAAAGACGTCATAAATGAGACCCACTAGGTCCGTGCACACATCTATGTACAGGCTCAGAAGAGGGCCACACATCACAGAGCTGTAGAAAAGACTCAGATGAGGGAAAATCAAGTCCAGAGGGGTAAACCAACTAGCCTGATAGCACAGTTAAGGAAACAACACAGCCTCACCACTTGGCATGCAGTGTGGGCCAGCAACATGGACAACCCTTGAGGCTTGGCTAGCAACGCAGCAGCTCAGGCCACGCCCTCAACCAACCATAGGTTCAGCAGGGAGAAGGCCCTGACAGCACCCAAGCCCTGAGCCCTTCCTCTTTGACTTTGTCTTCCAACAACTAAGAGACATACATGTTGACAGCTGTGAGTCAGAACCTGTATTTTTAACAAGCTCCCCAGATGATTTGTGTGTACATCAAAGTTTGAGAAGCATTATTCTACAACAGAGCCCCAGCCCCCCTTCCAGCCTGAAGCTTCCTCCAATACACCGTGTTTTAGTTCTTGGGTCGTATGTTCTACGTATTTCTCACACTGATATAGAGGGACAGGTAGATCAAGTATAGTTAGTTAGGAGTGCAGAGTCTGAGTCCAAACTATTCCGTCCAAAGCCTACTGCCTCGGACCATCGGGGAGATCTCAGGAGATATACACAAAGAGCTTAACACAGCGTCTGCCACTCTGCAATGCTCTTGGCCACATCAGCTCTGCAGAGATAAGCGCTGATGTAGGAAAGGGGAGGGATCTCTGAGGCACTGATACCTAAGCAGAAACATCAAGCCTGAAACATGATTTGGTGGGAGGGCACTGCAGACAGAACAAATAAAAAGCAATCATAGGAAGTAACAGGTGAAACTTCATTAATCAACACACCGTAAGGCCCGTACACTGGGATGTTTAACCAGAGAGGCCTGAAAGCCACTGAAGGCTGATGTGAAGAGACTTATGCTTTTACAGATGACTATGATGACTGTGGGATAAGAATGAAGCAGGGAGACCAGTTAGGAGGTCCCAGATGTAAGTCATGACAAGACATAAACATCAGCCTGGAGTAAGATCACAAACAGCGGTTAGTTCTGGGCATAGAAGAAAGGGCTGTTAAGTTGGACATGGAGGAAGGAACCAAAGCTGGCTGGCTGTCTGCAGCCCAAGTCCTGTGAGTAAAGTGGTCTGAGATGGCCGAGATGGCCATGAAATCAGGAGGATGTGGGGAAGTAGCCTGACATGGAAGACTGGAGCTAAGAGAAGGGCTCCAGGCCCAGGCCCAAGTGAACACGACACTTCTCTTTCCTCTTTCACCACGCTGGACTCTACACAGAACAGATGCTTATTATTCCATCAATAAACAGCATGGAAGGACAGAATGGGATGCAGTTTTTAGTGGGTGATCACAATGTGGGTGGCAATTAGGTAAAGGATTTCTAAAGCAGCATCTTCTCTAAGGAGTTGATAGGATAAAGATTCCAGGGCTTCAATGGGGATACAGAATGGTCCCTAGAGAAGGGCTTACTTTAGGGAAAGAAAGCAAAAGGACATAAAAGCGCCACAGGTTTGGGAAAAAGCAGAGACGGTATCACAAGAGAGGTGGTTCTATAGGAGTGGTGGGAGCAGGAGAAGCAGGAAAGAGGTAGGCAAGGTTCGGGCACTGGGTTTGTACCTCACTTCCCTACTTCTTAGAACACCTGAAGATGTAGCACTTTTCCAGGCTTAGGACATAGGATCATTTGAGGCCAGGAGTTTGAGACCAGCCTGGTAAACACATTGAGACCCATTTCTAAAAAAATGTTTTTCTTAATTAGCCAGCCGTGGTAGCATGTACCTATAGTCCCAGCTACTCAGGAGGCTGGGGCAGGAGGATGATTTGAGCTCAAGCTCAGTTACAGGCTGCAGTGAGCTATGATCACACTATTGCACTCCAGCCTAGGTGACAGAGTGAGACCCTGTTTCTAAAAATAATAAGAAAATTTAAAAAAACAAATGCCTGACGATGGCTACCTATCCTTGGTGGTTACAAGTGGGAACACAGCTAGAGATCTTTCCTTTCTCACAGAGATGAAAGCTTCCTCTTCCAGAATGGAAGAAAGCTGCTTAGAAACCACCTAAAGAAGAACAACCAATTTTCTCAATCAAGGACGGGAGCTGAGCACACAATCTTGCTAGCCAAAGTGAATGCCGCCCAGCTCTCAGCTCTCACTCTCACAGAGACATCTGCAGAGATACACACCCAGGATCAATGCCTCCCAGCCCAGGCGCCTTTGTTCATTATTTACTGACCACTCACCATACAATGTCTGGGGTGTTGTGGAGACTCAAGAATAAACCAGGCACGGCTACCCACAAAGAACGTGTGTGTACACTGGCAGACCACATGGCATAGGCAGACAACCACAGAAAGCAAATAGGTCCTGAGCACAAAATAAGCGTCCCAGACCCTGAGCCAAGCCACTGTGCTGCGGGAGAAACCGACTCTTCCCTCAGTGCTCACACAGCTGCAGGTGAAGTCTGCCGGCGTGTGTCCACGAACTCAGGTGAGACACGGGTCCTGTGCAAAGCCTATACTGGGGACACACCTATCACAGGTGTCCGCAAGGTTGGGGCAGGGCTCTGCTGTCAGACCGCCCAGTTCACGCCGGCTTTGCTGGCGTCACTGAACCTGAGCGTGGGCCCCGACTGTAAATTGGCAATGTTCACACACTCTGCTTCTGGGACCTTCTGAGACCTTCTGGGGCGTGGATCGAACGAGCTAGTCATGTGCTGCTTATGTACTTTATTAAGCGAGAAGAACCTTGCTACGCGTCTCAGGGCACCGGCGGTCTGCCCGGGGCGGGTGCCCGAGGCAGGGCCCGGCCCGGCTCCCGTCCGCGCCGCCGCTCACCCAGTTTCCGAAGCCGAACTGCTCGATGGCGTCCAGCAGCAGCTGCTCCTCGCGGCTGGTCCAGCCGCCCTCGGCCTCGGGCCCCCAGAGCGTGAAGCGCCCGCCGTCCACCAGCTGGTAGCCGTGGTAGCGGCGGTGGTGGCCGATCTCGGCGCCGGCCGAGAAGCACTCGGGGCACAGCTCGATGTCCTGGCACTCGGTGCAGCGGAAGCGCAGCGGGCTCACCTCGGCCAGGCAGTACACGCAATACTTCTTACCGAGCTCCGCCATCTTCCCCCGCTCGCCGCCCGCCGCCGCCGCCGCCGCGCCCCCGGCCGTCAGCGCCCCGCCGCCCGCAGGGCTCGCCGCCGCCGCCGCCGCGCACGAGCAACTGCCGCTTGCCGCCGCGGCTGCCGCCACCGCGGCCCCCGCCCAGGCGCCGCCGGAGCCAGCCAGCCGGGCCGCGTCCCGCCTCAGCACGCAGGCGCCATCCGGCCCGGCCCGGCTACCACCGCCGCCGCCGCCGTCGTCGCCCCGCCGCATCGCGCAGGCGCTCCGCGCGCGCCACCGCGCGGACGCCAGGCCCGCCGCTCTGCGCCTGCGCGCCCCCTGCGCCGGCTGCCACCGCCTTTCCCAGAACATCAAGACGCCCCGCCCCAGGCCTGGGGATGGGAGTTGGGCTGGCAGGAAGCCTGGCGTGCTCACCACGCCCCTTACGGGGACCGCCCAACCCCGCCTCCAATCAATCCTGCCCGTCGCCCGCTAGCGGCCTCCCATTGGTCGGATGTTGCCAGAGTAGGCGGTTGAGGGGCAGGGCGTCGGCCTGACGCCTGGCCAATCAGCGGATCCACCGCGTGGGCCCTTGGTTGCCCCGGGAAACCTAACCGTCTGCAACCCGGATCCGCGGCCCTGGCGGAGCCGGTGGAAGATGGACAGCCAGTCGGAGCACAGCGGGGACTTGATAGAGGACGATGGAGATGTGGAAAGCCTGTTCTCCGAGACCAAGTCGAGACATAGCCTCCTTGCTGAACCCGCAGAGTCGGAGCCCGAGCTCCAGCCGGAGCCTGAGCCCGAAGAGGAGGCGGAGGTAGAGGCTGTGGGGGGAGGCGCCGCCGCGGACGAGCAGGCCGAGACCTCGACTGGGCCGGCAGCCGCGGAGGCTGCGGGCGAGGAGGGGCCTGGAGAGCCGGGATGGCCGTCCGAGCCCGAATACGAGCCCGAAGAGCCGGTCGAGGCGAGGGCTGAAGATCCAGCCACGCCAGTATCCGAGGCGGGCCCCGAGGAACCGGAGGAGGCAGTGGAGCTGGAGGAGGAGGCAGCGGAGGGGAAGAAGGAACCCCGAGCCCGGTTCGCCACGCCGCTGACCACGACTGGCGAGGAAGAGGCTGTGCCAGCCCTGAAGGGGGACGAGGAAGGGAGGCTGGAGCGGGAGGAGGAACAGGAGCCGAGAGTGAGTGAGGAAAATGAAATGAAAGGTCGGGCAGGCCGCGGGGCGAAAGAGGAGGGGAAGTATCTGGATGTGGAGGATGAGGATCTCGAGTGGTCGGAGGAGGTCCAGAAGCAGCAGGAGCAGCAGCTGCGCAGCGAGCTCCTGGAGCAATACCGCTCCCTGCTGGTGGACCGGAACCGCTACCAGCGCTACAACGTACACCTGCAGCACAGGATCTGCGAGGCGCTGCGCAAGAAAAAGGGCCTGGAAGCCACTGATTTGCCGGATAAGGGCGTGGAGACCGAGGCCCCCGAGAAGGAGCAATCGTACTTGCGCTATCTGGCGGTGCTGGAGGAGCTGAAGAAGCAACAGGCGGATGACCTGCAGTGGTACCACCAGGAGCTGGCCCAGATGAAGCAGCAGTGCCAGGAGAAGGTCACTAGGGTGGAGAAGGAGTGGCGAAGCTTTCAGGCGCTGAAGAAGCAAGTAGTGATGCAAGCCATGGGCAGCTGTCGGATGCGAGGCGGGCGCCAGGCCGCTCTGAGGGAGGTGGAGCAGATCCAGGCGTTGGAGGATAAGAAGGAGAAGGAGATGAGCTCTGTGCGGCTGGAGAACGTGCAGCTGAAGCAGAGCGTGGCGCATTTTGAAACCAGGATGAGGGCACAGGAGGACTTGTCTGAGGGTCTGCTCCTCATTGATTTTGAACAGCTTAAGATTGAGAACCAGACCTTCAATGAGAAAGTTGAGGAACGAAATGAGGAACTTTTAAAACTGCGCAACAAAGTGACCAACAATGTGCAAATAATAACCCACGTGAAGGAGAAGTTGCACTTTATGGATATGGAGAATGCATGCAAAAAGACACAGCTTCTGGAAATTGAGGCTCAGGTAGCCCTAGGAAGGGACATCTTGACCAAGACAAAGCAAGCCCGAGACAGCCTGCGGGTTGACAACATCAAGCTAAATCAGAAGTGTGGGCTTCTGGGCAAGGACTCCCTCCTTCAAGATTTGGAAGAAAAGGTGGAAAAGACAGAATTGCTCAGCCAGCGCCTGGAGTCCCTGAAGCGCCATCATGCCGGGCTCACTCTGTCCTGCAGAGGTGTGAGGCAGAAGATAAGGGAAGCCAAAGCCTTTCTCCCCTCTTGATACAGTAAGAAGAGTCAGCAAAACATTCTCACTCTCAGCATATGTTGTCTTTTAGCTCCTATTTTCCCTTTTTTTTTTCTTGCCGTTCTTTAAAAGGCCTCTGATATTTGGGGTAGAGTTATATTTTATATTTCCCTCATAATTATTTAGCTTCCAAATTAGTGCTGAGCATAAAATTAGGTCAGCAATGAGTTTTATATAGGACTAAGCAAAATAGGTCCAGAGAAAACAAACGGGTTATTTAACATAACTGACTTCTCACAAAAAGCTTTCAAAGTCTTTATATCTGAGCGATTCCATAGTTTTGATAACAAAACTAAGGAGCACTGTCGCTTTTCCATGTGTTAGAAGGGTTTGAAAGTTCAAGCAATGGATAGTGTACAAAAATATTCATGTGCATTAAGCTAATTATTAAACTTTGGAATTATTAAACTGTGTAGCCTTGAATTCCTGTTTCAATTAGAAGCTCAATAATTCTCTAGATTAGTCTTAAGCTGAAATTGTTTTATATGTAAATAGCACTAGCTTCTGGGGTAACAAAAAATATCCAGAAAAGAGGAGAAATGATAAACAGGAAAAGGAACGGATGTTCCTTCATCTTTCCTTTTTCAATGAAAGGAAGCTCAGGCTACCAAGAATTAAGATTTGTTTCTGGCTCAATGACAGTCTTCAATTCTAATTAAATGTTTTCTTGGATCTTCTGAAGAAACATATTGATCTGTATCCCCCACAAAAAATGAAATTTTGTTTTCCAGTGAAAACGTGACAGCTATATTGTTTTGCCAAGTGCAAAATACATGGAATGGTGGCTGCTGGGATTGTAGAGGTGACCACAGCTTTTTATTGCTGCAGCTCTTCCAGGGCCTGGGGCCACAGCCTTCTAGTTGACCTGGATATTTTTAGATCTCAACAGTAGGACTCTTATTATGCTTAAGAATTCACTCTGTGTCAAATTTTTTATGCCTAAATCCATTTATGTGGAAATAAGAAGATAAACAGGAGCTCTATCATCTTCAACCTTCAACTCTACTATGACATCAATAAATAAGTTTACCAGCTCTACAAAAATCATTAGAACCTCCTCCCCCTTTTTTTTAAAGGTCATCATAGCTCCAGACCTCCTCCCCATTTGCCAACTCCAACCTCCGGTATGACACAGGGAATGGTCCTGCCCCCAAATATACAAAATATTACTCCTTCTCCCTTCCTCCTCCTCTACTCCTTTGATCTCAGGCACCTCCTTTACTCCCTCCTTCATGGGACTCCTTTTGTCCATCTATGTCCAATCCATCTCCCTTTCCAAGGTCAGCCATTAGACTCAGCTAGGCCTGCAGCTGTTCATTCTGCTACCTAGTGACTTCCAGGCACTCCTGGGTCTCCTCCAACTCCTGGTGGGCTATCTCAGCTGCCATTGTGCCTGCAGCTCTTCCAGGGCCTGAGTCTGTAGCAGGCGCTCCCTGTGCAGTGACTCCTCCTAGATCAGCTGCTGATCAGCTGCTGCGTACCAGTGTAGAAAGATCAGATACTGATCTTGCTCTTGCTGCAGACTCTTTGCCTCTTCATTCTTCAGCTCCACCTGTGGGAAGACCCTGGACATGAGGGCAGATGGTCTTGCTTCCAGATTCTGAGCCCATAAACAGTTGGGGTGTTGGGGTTCAGGCAGTTGCCTATGTACTTGGTTCTTCGTGTGTTCTTGGCCAAAGAATGACAAGACCCAATAAAGCAAGGCAAGCATGAAACAGTTTACTGGGAAAGAATGGTAGGTTTACAGAACAAGAGCTAGATGTAGGTTTACAGAGTGAATACGTTTGCCATAGATGAAGAGTCCTCCACTGCTGCCATGAAGGAAAAGGCCTGTATCAATTATTAAAATGGCATTATTCCTTGTGTTAGGGTAAAAAATAATTGATAGGTCTATTTCCTTAGCACAGTATCAGTAATCACCTTGGAGCCAGGGGCTTGGTTTGATTTCCTAGGCTGAATTTTACGAGGTGCAGATTTGGGATTCAAAGTATTCTATTCCTAAACTTAAGAGGATCATTAGAAAGATGATATATTTTTTGGTACTAGATACCTCTAAAAAAATGGTAGAAACTCCACTCTGGGCAGGTGACTCAGTTGGCTGTGAGAATCTTTTGATGACATGATTTTGTTTTCTAAAGTATGTGTTCCCTTTGATGCCAAAGAAGGTTGAATAAAATTATTTTTCTAATTACCATGGCTTGAATACACTCTTTTATATCAAACCACACAAATGTAAAAGTGAGGGGAATAAAAGAAAAAGCTTTGGCTTCTAGCTTCCATTCTCTTCCTTACTCTACAATTTTAGTCTTTCCTCTCTCCTGTTCATCAAGGCCAAAGTGAAGCAGTACCTGGCAAGTAGAAATTGGTTTGCTTTGTGTCTCAAACTTTAATAAAAGCAGAACAAGCCCACTGGCTCTTCTGTAGGAGGCTTCAAAGGCAGAGCATCCTTTATCTCTATGGCTCACTAATGGGAGAATCACAGAAATAAAAGATGATTTTCAGATGATTTTTAATCAGCAATTACCTAGATCCAATCAAACACTCCCACACTAGCACTGAACCTAGAAACAAGCAGATCTCTCAGAGCACAAAGACATAAAGAAGTTTGATGAAGTTAGCATTGCTTTAAGCTACAAAGCAAATCATCAGTGTCCTATGTAAATGATTTCATAGTAAGTTACCAATGTTCTTTCAGATTATAGTTCTGTATGCTGAAGATGTTATGACTGACTAGAAGCCAATCCTCTGATTACTTCCTAACGTGTTTTTTGTTTTTTTATTTTTGTTTTTTTGAGACAGAGTCTCACTCTATTGCCCTGGGTAGAGTTCCATGGCATCACAGCTCACAGCAACCTCAAACTCTTGGGCTCCAGCAATCCTCTTGCCTCAGCCTCCCAAGTAGCTGGGACTATAGGAGCCTACCACAACCCTCAGCTAATTTTTCTATTTTTAGTAGACAGGGTCTCAGTCTTGCTCAGGCAAGTGAACTCCAGAGCTCAACCGATCCACCTGCCTTGGTCTCCCAGAGTGCTAGGATTACAGGCATGAGCCACTGCACCTGACCTCTTTTTTTTCTTTTAACATATGCATATGAAATGCCATTTATTGTAATTTTTTAAAAAACGTTTTCTGGGCTATTTAATCAAGTTACTTACAATGTACACATTCCTGAGTATACCCATTGTTGCAACATTGTTTTGAAGTTTTTCTGCATTCAGCTTAGAAAGTGTTTAAAAGGAACTAAACTTTTCTGTCAAATGCGCTTGATTGAATAGGAGAACTGGGTTCATAAAATGGATTCATTGCAAACCTTATAGACATGTAAATCACAGAAGTTCATTCCTTCTTCTTGCCTCATGTCATGAAGCATGATAAATCTCACATGCCTGTCAGTGACAAACACAGACACAAACCACTGGTTGAACTTGTCCACAGTCTTTAACTACACGTTTGACAGCCGTATGTTCTCATCTACCAGGTCGAGAGTATGAGCTATGAGCTGGTTTAGATGATGGTGGTTGTCTCTGGATTCCGCTTTCCCAGCTGGCAAAAACACACTTTCTAAAACTGGATTATCATAGTGGCCAACAATTACAAAGTAGAAGCTTCCAGACATTGTCTTCAAAATATGCCTCCTGTAGCGAGACGCAGACAATGGCAACGCCCAGTCCATTCATGCTGTAGAGACCCGCACTCTGCAGCTTCAGTTTCATTTATTGTAACTTTTTAAAGCACATCCCTAATTTTAATTCCCTTTATTCAACATTCTGGGGAGGAAGCATACAGAAGTCAGGGTTCCCCTCAGAACCGTCCCGGGGGGTCTTGGGAGGTCTTTAGCTAATCAGCCTGGGTGAGAGACCCCTGACCCCTTCCTTATAGTCCTTGCTTGTTACAATCAATGGAAGCAAAGTTTTCCAAAGGGAATTCTAGCTTCTCGCCATTTATCAAGGCAGCTTCCCCCAAGTTTTTCTGCAGAAAGTCTGTTCTTCTCAGTGTTAAATACAGTTAAATAAAGGAGAGGGGAGTCTCCATGAGAAGCCAGGGGCGGGTATGTTCGCAGGGTCAAGAGTAGGGTGTCTCAGACTCTAGGTCCAGCTTCCTCTCCGAGCTTCCCGTGCCTCCAGCTCTCGGCTAAACAGCACCCGGCTTGTTGGCATGCCAGGTTGTACCAAGCCCTTGAGGGGAGGAGGACGACCTTGTATGGAAAGGTAAATGGTTCCTTCGTCAAGTCAAGGCAATCAACTACAGAGACCTGGACACCTGCAAAGTTATCTTTTAGTCCTTTCTGCACAACTCCAGCAAGCTCCTTCAGACTTGGCACATGAAAAGAAAACTCAGCAAAAGCCATTTTATTCTTCAGGAGTGAGGTTGTACAAACAAAGCTATTCTTGGTTAATTATCACAGGAGTTCACAGCGCTGCATGAACAGTTGCTGCTCGAGTAGGTCCAGGAAGCCAGCACCTCAATCTCAACTCTTTTTTTTTTTTTGAAACAGAATCTCACTCAGTTTCCCCGGGGTTGAGTGCAGTAGCGTCACAGCTCACAGCAATCTCAAACTCTTGGGCTCAAGAGATCCTCTTGCCTCAGGCTCCCAAGCAGCTGGTTCTGCAGGGGCCCACCACAACACCCAGCTAATTTTTCTATTTTTTAGTAGAGATGGGATCTTGCTTTGCTCAGGCTGGTCTTGATCTCCTGAGCTCAGGTGATCCATCCACCGTTGCCTCCCAGCAGGTTCTTTCTAATTATAGGAGAGCACTTAATCATGAAATAGCAACACATTTACAAACTGTTTCTTCAGATCCATTACTTCTGAGGAAGAATTCCACAGACCTGAAAGCATTGTCTATCCCAAATTCTTACTGAAGTGCTCCTGTGTGTGTCCCCACAGAGGCTTGTATGCAGCCTCATTTAGTCTTTGATTGACTGCTTAAGGACTATTATCTGTATTTAGATCTCTGTACCCCAATGAGACAAAGTCTGCAGGAGGCAAAGACGGTTGGTTCATAACTCTCCCTAGCAGCCAGCACATCGCCTGGCACATAAATGGTACTCAGTACATTTGTTGGATTAATACATTAATGCAATGCCAATCTAGTTCATTTTCTGATAACAGGTGTTAACTTGAATTCCTATTATGTGTTAGGCACTAAGTCTTATGTTGAATTCAAAAATAATTACAGGCAAAAAGATCTCTCAAGAAGCTGAACCAACTGGGGAAATGGCAGGAAGGTAGGGTTGCAGGCAGAGCCAGAAAGCACAGCAGCTGGAAGTCACTGCTAACTCCAGCAGGGATTGCCTTCAGGGGCCCCAAGGGTTGAACTAGAAACCTCTTAGACTAAGGTGATTTTATAAGTCCTAAAAGCAAAGCCTGCCTTTTCATGTCCTTGTCAAAAAGTACAGCGCCCTGAAAATGTTGGCACTGAATACATTTTTAATGAGATGTTATTTGAACCTAGACCTTTTATTTTTTTATTATTTTTTTGAGACAGAATCTCAAGCTACCACCTGGACAGTAGCATCGTAGCTCACAGCAACCTCCAACTCCTGGGCTCAAGAGATTCTCTTGCCTCAGTTTTTCTATTTTTAGTAGAGATGAGGTCTTGTGTTTACTCAGGCTGGTCTCAAACTTGTGAGCTCAAGCAATCCACCTGCCTCGGTCTCCCCAAGTGCTACTATTACAGGCATGAGCCACCACGCCCGGCTTGAAGCTAGATCTTTTAAAAAATTTTTTGATAAGCGGGGCGGCGCCTGTGGCTCAGTGAGTAGGGCGCCGGCCCCATATGCCGAGGGTGGTGGGTTCAAACCCGGCCCCGGCCAAACTGCAACAAAAAAAAAAATAGCCGGGCGTTGTGGCGGGCGCCTGTAGTCCCAGCTACTCGGGAGGCTGAGGCAAGAGAATCGCGTAAGCCCGAGAGTTAGAGGTTGCTGTGAGCCGTGTGACGCCACGGCACTCTACCCAAGGGCGGTAGAGTGAGACTCTGTCTCTACAAAAAAAAAAAAAAAAAAAAATTTTTTTTGATAAGAATTGAAAATGTCAGGTCGGGTGTGGTGGTTCATGCCTATAATCCCTTAACTCTGGGAGGCTCAGGGGGATTGCCTGAGCTTGGGAGCTCGAGACCAGCCTAAGCAAGATCAAGACCCTCATCTCTACTAAAAATAGAAAAACTAGCCAGTTTCATGGCAGGCACCTATAGTTCCAGCTACTCAAGAGGCTGAAGCAAAAGGATCTCTTAAACTGGGGAGTTTGAGGTTGCTGTGAGCTATGATGCTACAGCACTCTACCAAGGGCAACAAAGTGAGACTCTGTCTCAAAAAACAAACAAACAAAACAAAAAAACACTAAATGGCAATAGTTGTCAAGGAGATTTAGCTCTAGGGTCCTGGTCTTACTTCCAACCAAAATGCACCTTAAACTTGGGTTTATTTTTCATTGGAGCCATTTCTACCATGAGTTCCAAAAGCAGGGGCAAGAAGCTAAAGGAATAATGTTTAAGACAAATTTTATGGGGTGCCTGCCCGTAAAATAATTCACGAGAATCTGAAGACCAGAGTGATGCTTTCAAATCCATAAGTAACTCATTTTAATGTTTACGGAGAAGGCCATTCCCCTCACTCCACACAGAACCCCACATGGCTCAAGTATCCTAGGAAATAAAGCTTTGGCAGTTAGTTCCGGGAGACAGCCGTGGTGTGGTCCACTGAGGGCAGAGCAGACCTACCAATTTCCCTGGGAACCCTGCATCTTAACATGGTCCCATCTGAGGACTGGCCCTTAGCTCTGAGGCTTCCCATTCCTGGGCAGGCCCTGCCCCTCGTCTGCCTGATGACCAACAGCTCAGACCCTGCCGCTGGAATCACGGTCAGACCTAGAGGAACCAGAGGTCCTAGAGCAAGTGTATCTTCTTGAGAAGGTTTTTTTTTTTGAGTCAGTCTCACTGTGTCACCCTGGGTAGAGTGCCATAATGCCATCGCAGCTCAAAGTTACCTCAAACTCCTGGGCTCAAGCCATCTTCTTGCTTTAGCTGCTTCACAAGTAGCTGGCACTAGAGGCACCCACCAAGACACCTGGCAAATTTTTCTATTTTTAGTAGAGACGGGGTCTTGATCTTGCTCAGGCTGGTGTCAAACTCCTGAGCTCAGGCAATCCACCTGCCTTGGCCTCCCAGAGTGCTAAGATTACAGGCGTGAGCTACTATACTCAGCACAAGAATGTATTTCTGAACAAGGGCTTAGTGGGGGAAGGGGGTCACAGGTGTCAGTCTGAGCCCCACCATTGCCAATAAATGGCTGTAGGAGCCTAACCAAATCACTCCTCTGTGTCACATCTTTGAAATCAGGACAATAATGACTTTTTCCACAGAGTTGCTATGGAGATTAAGCGAGATGATTCGTGGACAGCAACTCAGTCTAGCACCTGGTGTGGCTGGTGCAGCAAGCCAGCCTGCAGCAAATGTGACTGCTACCAACTGTTAGCCCCTGTGGTCTGTCCTCTAGGCCCACGCCCTGCAGGGGTGAAGAAATACCTAACAGGACCCCCAGAGGGAAGGCAGGCACTGTTTCTGCATCCTGCAGGGGTCCAGGACATACACAAAAATGCCTGTCTCCGGCAGGACAGGGTGGGGAAGCCAACGATTGCGGCAGAACAGAAAGCTCCCAGCAGTCCGTAGAGGTCCAGAGATGGAGGAGCAGCTGCGTCTGCTCAGGAGAAGAGTCCTGGTGAACAAGGAGGGATTCTCCTGGTGGACGAGGGGACAAAAGAGAAAGCTGCCCCAAGGGCTCTACACGCTGTAGCTGGGACTTGGGTGTGCTCTTCCGTCCGAGCCTCCAGGCTGGGTAAGCACACCTGTGAACAGTTGCTCTGCCTGCTTCCAAATGGCCTCATGGCTTCTCCACCCTCACAGCCAGAGCACACTGACTGTACCCCACAGGCAGCACATGTCACCTTACTGGCTGCTGGGGAACAGAGTCCTCACTACCGGATTCACAGGCTTCTGAGAAGGTTCCTAAAGGAATGTGAAGAGCCCTTGGTCCAAGGACTGGTACAGAGTAAGCGCCAACTGCATGCTAAAAGAGGTGCAGCAGGCTCAGGAGTGTGTGTGGTAGGCACTGGGGTGGGGCCAGGCTGAAGAGACATGGCAGGGTTGGGGCTCCAACCCAGTCTGGAAGGGGTGCACCCAACTCTTGAACTCCTTGACTAAAATACCATAACTGCACCATCTTCTTGTTTAATAAGCCTAGTAAGTGGATTTTCAAATACTCAAATAGCAAAATGCTCAAGTCAAATTTTCATCATGCTTCCAAATGAGAATTCCAACTTTTTTTTTTGAGACAGGGTCTCACTTTTTCACCTTCAGTAGAGTGCTGTGGCATCACAGCTCACAACAACCTCAAACTCTTAGGTTTAAGCAATTCTCTTGCCTCAGCCTCCCAAGTAGCTGGGACTATAGGGGCCTGCCACAATGCCCAGTTATTTTTTAGAGACAGGGTCTTGTTCTGGGTCAGGCTGGTCTTGGACATGTGAGCTCAGGCAATCCACCCGCCTCAGCCTCCCAAGTGCTGGGATTAGAGGTGTGAGCCACCTCACCCAGCCAAGAATTCCAACTTTAAATCAAACTACAGTGAACATAAGTAACAATTTTATATGACTTTTATTTAATAAAACCACATTATTTACAATCCAAAAAAGTCCTAGATACTTTACTAAATAAAAGGTTAACTGTACAAGCCAATTAAAACATGATATGTAGCAAGTGTTATAAGTTTTCAGCAAACTATTTAAAATAGTCAAAAACTGAGCAGTTAAAAAGTCCCTTGTGAAAGAACAGTGTTTCTACAGGAGAGCTCAGTGACTGCGGAGACACAGTGCTCGCCTTCGCGCACAAGCCGCAACAGTCCCAGGCTGAAGTCTGAGACTCCAAAGCCACGGGCATCTGAAGTAGAATGTGCAGACTTTCCAAGCACAGCATGGCAGCGTCTGTTCCCAGGTGGCCTCAGCAATGACACAGAAAGAGAGGCACGACTCCATGCCCCAAGGCAGCCTCTGTGGGAAGGGACTGAGTGACCCCGGACGGCGACTCGGAAGTTTCTGGCCTCTGAAGAGGATGCACTGAACTAGCAAGACCTCATATAATCCCTGAACAGGTCATAAAAACCTCTTCTGGGAGCGCCCGTAGCTCAGTGGGTAGGGCGCCGGCCACGTACACCAAAGCTGGTGGGTTCAAACCCAAACTGGGCCAGCTAGAAAGCAACAATGACAATGGCAACAACAACAAAAAATAGCCGGGCGTTGTGGCGGGCACCTGTAGTCCCAGATACTTGGGAGGCTGAGGCAGGAGAATCGCTTAAGCCCAAGAGTTTGCTGTGAGCTGTGATGCCACGGCCCTCGGCGCAGGGTAACAGCTTGAGACTCTGTCTCAAAAAAATAAAAAATCCTCTTCTGAACTCCAGATGTGGTGTACATTCCAGATTGGCAAAGAATTCTGTTTAAGGACTTAATGCATATCTAAAAGGATCTATGTCAAACTGCTTGACAAGAAATGCTAAGAGCTGAGTTTTGAATACACACAAAGTTTATAACTGCATTCTGAACAAGCTGTACAGGCCCCTTGTTGCATCTCTTTCTGTACGACTTAAGGAACATCTTTATGTACAGTAAGAAAATATATACATCTTTAAAGAACCGAACACCCACATCATGGAACAAAAATAAGTACATTTGCAAGGAGCGACAGTGCACAGGGCTCAGGTGGCCCACACCCCCGCCCCACCCCAGCCCAGCTCAGTCTGGGTTACATTCAGCATCTAGATGTCAGAAAATGGCTAGGTCTGGAGGCTGCCAAGACCTCCAGTGAAGACAGGACGCCTCCTCCAAGAGGGAGGCGAGTCAGCATTTAAAGGCTGAGGCAGAAAGGTGTCCATGGTGCTCAGCAACCTCCCTGGAAAGTCAGTTAAGAATAGAAGGGGAAGAAAGGAGATTCCAGGACAAATGGCACTCTGAGGTTCAGAGTTGGGATGGAAGGCATGAGGATGACCCCCGGGTCGGCAACTTGTTACTGAACCTACAAGAGTCATTAGCAGTACGGCAGAAAAAGAAAACCTAGAAAAATAATGCCACTGTGAGGCTTTACTCCCCAGCCCATCCCCCATTGCATGCTATATTGAAAGAGCCAAAGACTCCTCAAAGTCAGAAACTAGATCAGCATGGGGGTGTTCCCTGTGGGGCTGTAGAGTGCAGACCACACTGAGGCAATCTTGCACAGCTCACTGTCCCCCCCAAACCTGCTCTGCCGGGCACTCCCAAAGACCAGCTGGTTACAGCATGTCAGAACCTGCTTCCACAGACACTAGCCCGCCATTTAGGCTATTCTCTGCAAAAACTGTTCATTTCTGTGAATTTGGATAGCAAAAGTTCTTATACAAGTTCTCAAAATGAGCCAAGGAAAAGCTAGAACATAAAATTCGCCAATGACCTTGGAAAAACCAGCTCAAATGGGAAAGCGCTGATGGTCCAGATACTGAGCGTTCTGACTGGGCTGTCAGATGCATGTTGCCTCACCTCTACAGCAGGTTAGGAAACACTTATTCTAAAGCCAAAAGTGCAAGGAGGGACTTCACTGGCACTTAGGACTGATCCAGCTGCTCAGGGGACAGAGGCAAAGGAGAACATTCTTACAGGAGCAGTCTTCTGGGATGTGTGTGTGTGCGCGCACGTGCTGATTCCACAGGCTGCACCGCTACAATCCAACCTCCATAAAAACAGGTAGGGTGCAAGAGGGGCAAGTCTCCACATTCTCTTTCCCCAGCATCTTACTCAAAGCGGGGCTGTTGCCCAGGTTTCCATCAACTGGTAAACCTGTCTGTATTGCCAAGGCCTTCTTTGCAAATAGCTCCTCCTGCTCAAACTTTCCACCCTTGCTCAGCAGATGCAAGGAGTGAGCTTTCAGGGAGCAGGTTCCCACTGGAACCTCAGTGTTCATTTCAGCGTTTCTGCTATAATTTTGTCAAGGCAACGTGATAAAATGCAAACCCGCAGGTTGGGCTGATTCCCAGGGAGCACTCAGCACCTGCCTCAGAGAGCCTGCTTTCCTTTAGTGCAGTCTTTGCCAGGTGAGTTTTAGGAACATAATCTCCAGCTTTGGAAAGATTACCTCCATAACTCAATCTCCTTTTTATCTAAAATATGTAAATATGAACCAATAACATCTCTTAGGTCTTCCAAATAACATTTCTCATGCAGGGTCCTGGCTAAGAAAGGTTGTAATGTACTTTCCAGTTGTTGACATAAAAGCATGACAATTTAATTAACTTCTGCTGAAATAAAGGAGGGGCGGAAGTTAGCCACTGCCCGATCTCTAAACCATGCAGAAAACATAGCAGTTGGCTGTGCCAATACCAGGGCATCGTTCACTGAGCTTCTTAAGGCTAAGCCTTGGTTTAATTCTTTAGAAGTTTTTTCTGTTTGTTTTGTTTAAGGCCAACTCCAGTGTTTCCACGGTTAGGAATCAAGAAGAGGCCGGTTCTTCTCGATTGCCTGGTGTCAGTCTGAAACAAGACGGGTGCCTCTGGAGCACTGCCTCCATGTTGAACGCGAGTCACATCTGCAGCCTCAGTGTCTGAGGGATGGGCTCCCTTTCTCCATTTCTCTGCTGTCTTTCTGCAGAGCAGTCAGTACCTAGGAGTCACAGGGAAGATGTCTGTGGTTAGTCTACAGCACACACTGACCCCAGACATCCTGCCACAAACACAGTACAGAAGAACAGTAGTAGCCTCCAAACTGGGTTCTCAGCTCCCCACTTCTGCCCTCTGGGCGGCCTCCACACCTACATCCAGAGTGACTTTTCCAACACACACACCTGACCGTGCCATCTCTGGGCTAGTGTCTCACACTCACTCCCAATAACTACAGAACCACATCGATGCAGGGCCGTGGGGTTCATCTCTTTGCTGGCTCTGGTCCAGCAAAGGCCACCACGAAGTCCAGGCCTCCATGCCAGGACACTGATGAGCTCTGGGCCCTCCTGACTGCTCGGAGGCCCTTCCCCTACCCCCCAGGAGCCTGCTCCACTTCCCATACCTTTCTGCATGTTCCCAGTCTGCTCTCTTCTCTGTGTTCTTACAGCTCAGGTCAACACCTTTATTTTTAAAAACATTCCACCCTGTTGGGAATGCTTAACTATAAGAATGGGCTCTACTTCTTGAATGCCTGAATTTCAAGCAGGGCAATCCACAGTGCCTGCTCAACTACACAAAAGGCTTAAGGAAGACTGACGTCCCATTATAAGAGACCCGAACAACAGAAGCCTCAGAAGTGACTTGCTCAAAGTCAAACGGCTTGTATGCATTCAAACCCAGATCTGTCTCATTTCAAAATCAAGGGAAGGCCAGGCACAGTGGCTCGTCATCCCAGCACTCTGGACAGCCGAGACAAGATGATCGCTTGAGGCCAGAAGTCTGAAACCAGACTGAGCAAGTAAGACCCCATCTCTACAGAAAATAGAAAAATTAGCCATGCATGGTGGTGGGCACCTGTCCTCCCTCCCTCCTCCGGAAGCTGAGGCAAGAAGAGTGCTTGAGCCCCTGAGTTTTTGCTTGTACAGTGCTATCTATCTGAAGCCAGGCACTACACCAATTTGAGTCACAAACTACAAGGAGTAAAGCAGAAACATTTTATGGAAACTTCAAATAAACATCAGTAAAAGTAACAGTAGGTAAAAGTCTCCATCCACCTCTAAGTAAATGGGATCCTGACTAAACATTTACATAAAAGTTACTGATGTCCTCCTCCCACTGGACTAACTTCTATCACAACCCTATTAACTAGAAAGTGTCCTACACTCAGGCAGCACCTGTGGCTCAGCGGGTAAGGCGCAGGCCTCATCTACCGAGGGTGGCGGGTTCAAACCCAGCCCCGGCCAGCGATGACAATTGCAACAAAAGATAGCCGGACCTTGTGGCAGGCGCCTGTAGTCCCAGCTACTTGAGAGGCTGAAGCAGGAGAATCACTTAAGCCCAGGAGTTGGAGGTTGCTCTGAGCTGTGACTCCACGTCACTCTACCCAGGGGAACAAAGCGAGACCCTGTCTCGAAAAAAAAAAAGAAAATGTCCTGCATTCAAATAACTCCTAGTTTTATACAATAGTTTTTACCCAGACCAAAATGCAAAAAGCAAAATGGCAGACTTGGGCTTAATCCTTTTCTTTTTAAGTGTGTGTGAAGTGGTTGCATGTGCAGAGAGGTGATCTGTGTGTGAAGTCTGTACATGTACATGGGGCTGATCTGTGTGTGTGAAGTGTGTGCATGTGCACGGGGTGATCTGTGTGAAGTGGGTGTGTGCATGGGGCTGATCTGTGTGTGTCAAGTGTGTGCATGGGGTGATCTGTCAAGTGTGTGCATGTATATGGAGCTGATCTGTGTGTGGTGGACACGTACATGGGGCTGATCTGTGTGTGGTGTGCGTGTACATGGGGCAGATCTGTGTGAAGTGTGTGCGTGTGCAGAGGAGTGATCTGTGTGTGTATGTGTACATAGGGCTGATTTGTGTGTAGCTGTGGGTGTGCAGTGTGTGCACAGAATGGGAGGTGATCCGTGGTGTGTATACGTATGTGCATGTACATGGGAGTGATGTGAATGCCTGCAATTGTGCAGGTGCACAGTGCGTGCATATGTGTGGTGGCAATCTATGCATGTGTGAGTGTGCAGTGTGTGCATGTACACGGAGCGATCTGTGTGGGTGTGCACATGTGCAAGAGAGGGCAATAAATGGGCTTCTACCTCTGAGGGAAAAACTGGTGAAGGAAACGGAAACGAGATCAGCAGGCCAGTGATTATACATGTTGGAAAGTCAAGGCAAGAACATGTGGAACAAAGGCCACCAGGAAAGCGTTATCTTTCTGTAGCTACTTCAGAAACCCACTATAAGCCACTGAATCAAGAAAGATTCCAAAGTTCACCTTCTCACACAGGGCTGGCTTTAAGGACACACAACTCTGTAGCAGTCACATGACCCTGTGCCCATCACCACCTTAACATTTTTTTTTTTTTTTTTTTTGCAGTTTTTGGCCAGGGCTGGGTTTGAACCCACCACCTCTGGCATATGGGGCCGGCACCCTACCTCTTTGAGCCACAGGTGCTGCCCAACCTTAACATTTTTAATAATTTTCAAACAAGGGGCCCTACATTTCCACTTGCATCATCCATTTATTTATTAGCCAGAGAAAGGCGTTTCTCCCTCATGGATCCCTGATAATTACACAGCCAGCCGTGCTCACACACGTACATGTGTATGTCGCTGTACGTCTATTACTGTCTGTAGGTCATTACCAAAGCACTGAGATATACAAAAATCAAGCAACGAGGTAGGCAAGGGCGGCTCATACCTGTAACCCTAGCACTCTGGGAGGCTGAAGTGGAAGATCGGCTGAGCTCAGGAGTTTGAGGGCAGCCTAAGCAAGAGTGAGACCCTGTCTCTACTAAAATAGAAAAACTAGCCAGGCATTTTGTTGGGCACCTGTAGTCCCAGCTACTCGGGGGGCTGAGGCAGGAGGACCTCTTGAATTCAGGAGTTTGAGGTCACTGAGAGCTAGGCTGAGTCCCTGGCACTCTAGCCCAGTGGACACAGTAAGACTCTGTCTCAAACAAAAACTCAATAAACATAAAGGCCACACAGACAGCAACAAATGAAGCCCTCCCAGCAATACCAATAAGCCAAGCAAGTTAAAACTTGCACAGGTAGATCAGAAAGGATGCTGGTGACAGTGACAGTGGTTCTTGGAAATGAAATAATGCACTATAACACAGTCTGTCTAAAAACTTTCGTAGTAACCTGTGTGTAGTGAAATATATGTGTATACAGACACACACACACACACACACACACACACACACATATATATTTTTTTTAAGGCAGGGTTTTGTCACCCAGGCTGGAGTGCAGCCACCTGATCATAGTTCATTGTAAACTCAAATTCCTGGGCTCAAGGGATCACTTGACTAATTTTTTTTTTCTTTTCCTGGAAAAATATTTCTCTGTGAAATTTGCCTCTTTTAACGTTCTGGGGGTCAGTTCTGGGTGAAGCAGGGTGGCCGCTTCATGGCTGTTCACCGACCCCGGGCCCAGTCTTGTTCAGATGATATCTCTTCAGGGTGCAGCAACACAGTCTCCTCCGAGGGAGCCTTAAAGGCTGAGCACTTTCACACCAACAGCCAAAAAGGATGTTTCTGTTTCAGGCGACCACATTCGTGACATGTGTCTATACTGTTCTTTCCTTTAGTAAGCTTTTGAGGGATTCTTCTCTTATAACAGTTAACTTCAGTGGTGCATCTGTTTGGAGGAGCTACCATCCAAAAGCCACTATCCAAAAGGCTGGAGTTCTCCTACTTCCACTTGTATCATTTACTGGCTCTGTAAATTAAGATTGGACCCTGGACTGCTAACACTGGTCCCCAAGGAGGACTTGGAAAAACCTGGCCAGCTTTGCTGAAGTCACTCCCAACAGTTTCAGAGCAGTCCCGAGGCAGTGGCCATGGCAGAAGCACCAGAACCAGCACTGCTTGTCTAATCATTTTATTATTATTATTTTTAATAGAAACGAGATCTTGCTATGTTGCCTAGGCTAGTCTTGAACTCCTGGCCTCAAGTAATCCTCTCACCTTGGCCTCCCAAACTGTGAAATTACATGTGTGAGCCACCGTGCCCAGCCATTTTTAACAGTTTTAATACAATTTACATACCATATAACTCTTTCATTTGAAGTACACACTCACTGGTTTTCAATATCTTCACAGATACTTGCAACCATCACCACGGTCGATTTTTTTTTTTTTGGAGACAGAACCTCAAGCTGTCGCCCTGGGTAGAGTGCCGTGGCATCACAGCTCGCAGCAACCTCCAACTCCTGGGCTTAAGCGATTCTCTTGCCTCAGCCTTCCAAGTAGCTGGGCACCAAAGGTGCCCGCCACAACGCCCGGCTATTTTTTTTTTTTTGGTTGTAGTTGTCATTGTTGTTTGGCTGGCCTGGGCTGGATTCAAATCCGCCAGCTCTGGTGTACGTGGCTCGTGCCTTAGCCACTTGAGCTACAGGCGCCGAGCCCACCACAGTCAATTTTACAACACTTTTGTCACCTCAAGAAAACACCTCTAGGCTTGGCGCCTGTAGCTCAGTGAGTAGAGCGCCAGCCAGATACACCAGGGGCTGGTGGGTTTGAGTCCAGGTCGGGCCAGGCCTGCTAAACAACAACGACAATTGCAATAGCACTCTACCGAGGGCGACATAGTTAAAACTCTGTCTCAAAAAAAAAGAAAGAAAGAAAGAAAACGCCTCTATAACCCTTCAGCTACCACTCTCCTATGGTCCCACCCCCCCTTCAACTCCCAGTCCTAGGCAGCCACTGATCTACTCTCTGTCTCTCCACATCTCACTGCTATGGATCTGCACATGAAGGAATCATACAACCTTGGGCTCTTCTGTGTCTGATTTCTTAGCATGAGTTTTTTAAGGTTTATCCATGTGGTATCAAGTAACACCACTTTATTCCTTTTTTACAAATTGAGCTATTTAATAATTTAGAAATTATCACTCCCTAGACACAGAATAGTGCCTCCCTTTCAGCTAGTAAAACCAGGAGTGCATTTCCTGGAGTTACCTAGGTCACGTGCAGCAGCTAGGCCTCTTCCCAAGACGCCCCCAGAGGGAGGGAGCGTTAGCCAGAGCCTCATCTAATGGGGCGAGGGAGGGAAGGGACAGGCAGGGAGGACGGTCAGAAGGCCCAGGTGAGAGAACCCCACCTCTGGTTAACAGGTAAACAGTCAATGAACTGCACACTTTAAAAGGCAAAGTTTATGGTATGTACAACTTCAACAAAGCTGTTATGAAAGTAAATAGGCTGCTATGTAAGATCAAAGAGAGACAGCCTGATCACTTAGGAAGTAATCTCACCAAATAAAAAACAAATTTGAAACCTGATAGTCTTTAGATCAAATTATCAATTAATTAAGAAATACAAATGAACTACGTTAAACACTCCCACACAGAAACAACCAGATTAAGTCCATATAGTGGGAAATGTCATAGGACAAA
Organism: Nycticebus coucang; assembly: GCF_027406575.1. Taxonomy (NCBI): domain Eukaryota; kingdom Metazoa; phylum Chordata; class Mammalia; order Primates; family Lorisidae; genus Nycticebus; species Nycticebus coucang. The sequence goes on from NC_069796.1 coordinate 86,968,904, forward strand.
TGACCTGTTTTACGTATCAAATAGGCAAGGAGGGGGTGGGGGGGAACAGAAGGTAAGAAGAGGGAGTGGCACATCTATTTTAAGAAGACATCACAGAGCTTTCAATCTCAATGCACAGACCTTACTGGGATCTTCAAACACACTATAAAGCCATTTATGACATGTGAGACAATCAAAAGATTTGAAAACTGGACATTTGATAATAGGAAGGTATTAGTAACTTTTGAGTGATAATAGTTCTATTAAAAGAGCCCTTATGGTTTAAAGCAGTGATTTTTTTTTTCTTTCTTTTTTTGAGACAGAGTCTCACTATGTCATCCTCAGTAGAGTGCCGTAGCATCACAGCTCACAGCAACCTCAAAGTCTTGGGCTTTAAGCGATTCTCTTGCCTCAGCCTCCCGAGTAGCTGGGACTACAGGCACCCGCCACAAGGCCAGGCTACTATTTTGTTACAGTTGTCTTTGTTTACTAGGTCCAGGCCAGGTTCAAACCTGCCAGCCTCAGTGTATGTGGCCGGTGCTATAACCACTGTGCGACGGGGGCCAACACTCTTTTTTCTTTTTGAACCTTTTTTTTTTATTGTTGGGGATAAGAGGGGACAAGAAACCTTACACTGATTGCATTTGGTAGGTAAAGTCCCTTTTATAATTGTGTCTTGCCTCCAAACGGGGTGTCACACACCATATTTTTAATTTTTTTTTTATTTCAAATTAATATGAGAGTACAGATTTTTAGATTGCATTGATCTCACTTCAGAGGTAAAGTTCCTGTTGTAAAAGAACCCCTCACCCAGGGGGCGTGGAATCCACCTATTAGATAAGATACCGCCAAATGCCCTCCCCCTTGCACACATACTAGACTACATTTGTGTTTTATTGTTCACGTGAGCATGTAATTGTTTACATATTGGTTCATATCAGTATTGAGTATACTGGATATTTTTTCATTCTTATCATACTTTACTAAGAAGAATGTATTTCAACTCCATCCAGGTAAACATAAAAGATATAAAGTCTCCATCTTTTTCTATGGTGAATAGTACTCTAAGGTATACACATACCACAATTTGTTAGAACAGTGATTTTCAACTAGTGTGCCACAAAAAATTTTTTAAGTCATTAAATATTTTCCAAAGAAGTTCAAAGCACAGTAAGTATATTCTTTTTTTCTTTTTTTTTTTTTAATCAACATAATTTGTGTCCTAGAAGTTTAACTGTAAGTTCAAGCGTGTTGTAAGATAAAAAAGGTTGAAAAACACTGGTTTAGAGTCACATAACACTGACAGATGACACACTGCGTAGGGCTAACTTCAAAATAATAGGACCAATTAGAATATAGCTGAAACGGGATGGGCCATGCTTCATGCTACTGCAGGAGGTCAGGCCCATGGGGATTATTCTATGTTATTCTCTTTTTGTGTCTGTCTAAGATTTGCATTAATAAAAACCAGAAATAGGGCGGCGCCTGTGGCTCAGTCGGTAGGGCGCCGGCCCCATATACTGAGGGTGGCGGGTTCAAACCCGGCCCCGGCCAAACTGCAACCAAAAAATAGCCGGGCGTTGTGGCGGCCGCCTGTAGTCCCAGCTACTCGGGAGGCTGAGGCAAGAGAATCGCTTAAGCCCAGGAGTTGGAGGTTGCTGTGAGCTGTGTGAGGCCACGGCACTCTACTGAGGGCCATAAAGTGAGACTCTGTCTCTACCAAAAAAAAAAAAAAAAAAAACAGAAATAACCAGAAATAGGCATTGCCTGGCATATACTGAAAAGTATAAGCCTTCACAGGGATCAATCAACTAGGGCCAGGGATTGATAGTTTTAGTATTTTTTTTTAGTGGGTTTTTTTTTTTTTTTTTTTAGTTTTTAGTTTTGTTTTTTTTGAGACAAGAGTCTCACTTGGTCATCCTCGGTAGAGTACCATGGTGTCTTAGCTCACAGCAACCTCAAACTCTTGGGCTCAAGCGATTCTCTTGCCTCAGCCTCCCAAGCAGCTGGGACTACAGATGCCCACCACCAATGCCTGGCTATTTTTCAGAGACAAGGTCTCACTTTAACTCAGGCTGGTCTCAAACTCCTGAACTCAGGCAATCCACGTGCCTCGGCCTCCTAAGGGCTGGGATTACAGGCATGAGCCACCAATAATATTAAGGCTCCTTTTTAGTATTATAAAGACTTGGAACCAAGCTGGGCATGGTGACTCACATCTGTAATCCCAGCATTCTGGGAGGTCAAGACAGGTGTACCGCTCGAGCTCAGGAGTTCAAGACCAGCCTGAGCAAGAGTGAGACTCCATCTCCACTAAAAATAGAAAAACTATCTGGGTGTTGTGGCAGGTACCAGTAGTCACAGCTACTCTGGAGCCTGAGGCAAGAGAATTGCTTTGAGCCCAAGAATTTGAGGTTGCTCTGAGCTATGATGCTATAGCACTCTATCCAGGGCAACAGAGTAAGACTGTGTCAAAAAAAAAAAGAGAAAAAAAAAAAAACAAAAACTTGGAACCAGACAACACTGGCCAGTCCGACAGGGAAATGACCTAAGAGGGATGTGTGGAACAGATCTGAGGCTTGGGCTAGAGCAGGAAGACCTGGCAGGCCCTCCTCTCTTTGCCCTTTTCTAGTAAAACGGAGATCATCTGCTCTCCTTCGTTAAGTACACTACAGCTGGCCACAAACATGACCCACAGGGGCTCGGTGAGTGAGTTCTCTTTGCTTTCTGTCTCTGGCATTATTTTTTTTAAAGGGGACATGGTGGTGGTTTGAGTCACAAAATGCCTTCTAACATGCAAGTGGCACTAGATGGCAAACTAAGACTTCCCACCAGCCTGGAGCCACTGCAGATAGGGAGGTTTTTATTATCCACACTCCTCCACTGACAGCAGCCCAAAGAAGGGAATGACTTGCCCAAGACACCCTGCACAGAGCCTGAAACCGGCTCTTCCGCCACTTTCTCAGAGAGCATCCTCCCTAAGTTATACAGTGTACCAGGCTACTGTGGGAACAAGAGAACAGAAACATCTTTTTACCTGAGCCCACTTTTTGTTCCGACTTTGCATCTGAACTGTGGCAATGGAAGCAAACAGCTCTTCTGCAGGCAAGTCCTCGGGCAGCCTGGTCAGGAACTGGGCCATGTGGATGAAGTCCATCTTCGTCAGGATGTCCTCAAACAGCTTCAGGATGCCCAGGGCCGTGCGGAACAAGAACTCTTCCCCGTCTCGGCAGAACACATCCCAGATACGACAGGCCAGATCGAGGGGCAAAGATTTACTATATAAGGTAAAAATCCTGGGGGGAAAGTTGAAAATTGTCAGATTTTGGATGGTATAAAGACACAAACAAATAACTCTGAATCCCAGTCTGAATCCATGAAAAGCACTTGCAGAGTCAGTCACTTTCATATGGTATATGGCTGCAGGGGAGGGTAAGGGGGATGCCAGGCCTGCATTCATCATGAAGGGTAATTTCACAATTTCCCTGAAAACAGCATTAGCCCTTCTGCACAGAACCTCAAAAACTGTACAAGCTCCACATTACTGATACTGATCGCTCCTGCTTGAAACAAATACTGAGCACCTACTGTGCTGAGCACCTACTGGGTCTCCTGTCTTAGTAATACCGCTTCCAGTACCTACCACAGAGCAGGCACACAGCAGGTGCTCCCACCTCAGCTACAAAACTCAGCACAGCTGCCAATCTCCATAGGTGTTTCCTCGCCCTGACCTGGCTACATACACCTCCCGGTTCTGGGCTCCCCCCTACCCCGGGGCTTACACGAGCACCGTACTCCCTGCAATCCTCCCCGGGAAGACTGATCAATGCACTCCACTCCTTAGCATCTATTGGAGTGTATCTGGCAAGCTTTGCTGAACAAATAAATGAGCTGACAAATTCCCAGTCTGGTTAGGGATTTCACAGATGTTAGTGGTTCTCAGTATCTTTCGTCACTAGCAGTATTCATTTAATTCCCAATTAGGTGAGGGATGTTCTCTATCCCTTCTGGAAAACTCCTCTTTCACAGACTTGGTGTGCTGGCTCAGGAGACAACACTGGGCCACGAAGCACCTGAGGTGCAGGACTCATCTACGGGGCCAACTGGAGCGGGAGGTGATGCCATTTAACACCCCCAGCATGACTCTGACTTTCCTACAACAGACCCCCCCCACCCCAGAAAAAATTACATTGTACTGGTGAATCTGCTCACAAGTCTGAGGGGCGTGGTCTTTCTGTATACAGTAGGTTACAGGATAAAGTTTATTCCCAACTCTTCCCTGACAAGGCACTCTGTCCTAGAAGAAGCCTTTTCTCCAGGACACAGAGGAACACTATGCAGTTAAGGACATGTCTTCAACATAGCTTCCAGGTAAGACTAGCCACATCTTAGGCTATCACTCCTCAGCACCTCAGAGCTCTAAAATATTTTAGGAAAGCACAACAATTTTTTTGTTTTGGAGACAGCATCTCACTCTGTCGCCATGGTAGAGAGCCATGGTGTCACAGCTCACAACAACCTCAAACTCCTGGGCTCAAGAGATCCTCTTGCCTCAGGCTCCCAAGTAGCTGGGACTACAGGTGCCTGCTAGGACACTTGATAGTTTTTTCTATTTTTAGTAGAGAAGGGGTCTTGCACTTGTTTAGACTGGTCTCAAACTCCTGAGCTCAAGCAATCTATTTGCCTCAGGCTCCTAGAGTGCTAGGATCACAGGCATGAGCCACTGCACCCAGCCAAAAACATAATAATTTAAATTCCATTCAACTCAGATGACAGAATAGAGAGACAGATGCCACAAAAAACCTTTATATGATAAGCACAATAAAAGGAGAGGGTCTGCTGTGTACTACTAGGTCTCCAGAAGCGTGCCCTCATCTGGCAGTCCAAGCCCCTGGGAGAGGGAACGGAGCTGCAGCACCACACACCAAACAGACCCAGGTCTCACCCACAGGACTGATAGAGCCAGACCTTCACCCTGACTCCAATGTCTGTCTCTGCTCCACTGCTCTTCAGAGTATAAGGCAATACAGTGCCACAGCCTTGGTTGGAAATTTTATTTTTGAAAGTCACGACAAGCCTCCAGCCTGAGCTTTTTACTATCTCAAAAACAGAAAACAATTTCATCATTTGGTCTAGAAAATATAGTTAAAGATGAAAGAGATCTTTTGTTTCTATTCTCAATGTCAATAATATTCTCAACTGTATCCAGAACATGCTTACGGAAAAGGGATGGGTGTGGTAGTCTCACACCTGTAATTCCAGCACTTTGGAAGGCCAAGGTGGGAAAATCACTTGAGGCCAGGAGTTTGAGACCAGCCTGGGCAACACAGTGAGTCCCCATCTCTGTAAAAAATAAACTAGCTGGCTGTGGTGGTGTACACTTGTTACTAAAAAGGCTGGTGCAGAAAGATCACTTGAGCCCAGGAGGTCAAGCCTGGAGTGACTGATGACTGTACCACTACACTCCAGCCTGGGTAACGGAGCAAGACCCTTTTTCTAAAAATAAAATAATTTAAAAATTTAAAAAATGAAAAAGAGGGGAGGGGGTAAGATGAAAAAAAAAAAAGAAAAAGAACTGATCTAATCTGCACTGTGATCTCTTGTGTGCCAGTTCATGGAGGGAGCTCACACCCTGATATCTTATCAGCAGAGTTTAAAAAAAAATAAGATGGGAAAAACAAAATATAGGCAGAGAAGAGAAAGGATTTCTATAACATAATATTCTACCCTCTAAAACCCATACAAAATAAACTTCTATTATTTAAAAAAACACGGACCGCTTCACCAATCTGTGTGTCATCCTTGCGCAGGGGCCACGCTAATCTTCTCTGTACCGTTCCAATTTTAGTATATGTGCTGCCGAAGCGAGCACCAAAATAAACTTTTTTAAACTTAATATTCTTTTTTTTTTTTTTTTTAATAGAGACAGAGTCTCACTGTACGGCCCTCGGGTAGAGTGCCGTGGCGTCACACGGCTCACAGCAAACTCTAACTCTTGGGCTTACGCGATTCTCTTGCCTCAGTCTCCCGAGCAGCTGGGACTACAGGCGCCCGCCACAACGCCCAGCTATTTTTTTGTTGTTGCAGTTTGGCCGGGGCTGGGTTTGAACCCGCCACCCTCGGCATATGGGGCCGGCGCCCTACCCACTGAGCCACAGGCGCTGCCCTAAACTTAATATTCTTGAATTCAGATTTGTATGGTAGATCTCTAAACACTACTTTAGACAGGTGCTGCACTTTATAAAATTAAGCTGAATGATCTAGAATGCTGTACACAATGGCCACATGCCTGCCTGCCTGCTCAGTCCCCTCTCTCCAGGAGATAACCAGCTGAGACCTCTGCTCTGCTGACACTAAGCAGGTCAGACCTTTCATCATAAATCCCTCTGAGACCTACAATATGCTAATGATTGTTGTTTGGTGATGAGGACATAGAACATCAAACAAAACATACAATATTCCCTTTCCTTGGGCATGAAAGCGACAAATAAACAAAGTGAATGGGAGTCCCAGGAGGGGTGTGTGCTTGCTGCGAGTGTGCATACACACATACACACACTTCCAGGCAGGGTGGCCAAGAAGAGCACATCACTGAAAAGTGATACTTCTATAAGCCCGAGAAGCAGCAGCAAGCCAGGAGACTGTCTGGAAGCATGCGGACGGGAGACAGTATCAGCACATTTAAGGAAAAGCAAGGTGGCCAGTCAGCTAGGGTAAAAATAGCAAAGAGAGAATGAATAAAAGATGCCCAAGGGAGGCCGATGCCTGTGGCTCCATGGGTAGGGCGCTGGCCCCATATACCGAGGATGACGGGTTTAAACCCGGCCCCGGCCAAACTGCAACAAAAAAATATCTGGGCGTTATGGCGGATGCCTGTGGTCCCAGCTACTCGGGAGGCTGAGGCAAGAGAATCGCCTAAGCCCAGGAGTTTGAGGTTGCTGAGAGCTGTGATGCCACGGCACCCTACCGAGGGTGACAAATTAACACTCTCTTTATAAAAAAAAAAAAAAAATTCCCAAGGGAGAGCCAAGCCCAGGACGAGGGGGCCCTCCAGCTAGGATGAGGTCTTTAGGTTTTATTCTGAGTGAAATGGGAAACCAGAGGAGTGTCTGAGGAGAGGGACGTGGTGAGAGGAGCCTGAAGCAGGGAGACCAGCCTGTGGTGGTCACAAGGATCCAGGCCAGGGTGGAGCACAGCAGGAGCAGTGCACACAGCCAGAGTGTGTCAGATTTGGACAGATTTGGAATGCATTTAGCTCCCGGGAAAGAGAATCAGGGAGCCAAGGGTGCTGGATCTTTGGCTGGGCAACTGACAGGATAAGAGGTCACATGAGGAATGTGGAACCTTGGATCTGGACAGGAAGTTAAGCATTGAGTTTTGAGATATGTCCAGTTTGAGAGTCAGACATCCTTGTGGGTAACTGATGAGGAACTCAGGGGAGGGCTCTGGGCCAGCCAGTAACACACCTGTGGAGAAGTCTGTGTATGCACAGTACCTCATCAACACAGGATTGCAAGGGTCAGAGTGAGGACTGTCAGACGCTGCTAAAACAGCAACTGACAAATGATCACCTCATGTGGATTCCACATAGAAAAGTGAAACTTTATATACTATCATAGAATTATTCCAGCCTTGAATGTTAGTGTATCATAAAGAAAATGAGCCTTTTTTTTTTCCTTTGGAGACCAGTCTTGGTTTGTCATCCTCAGTAGAGTGCCATGGCATCATAGCTCACAGCAACCTCAAACTCTTGGGTTCAAGAGATTCTCTTGCCTCAGCCTCGCCTGGGACTACAGGCGCCTGCCACAACGCCTGGCTATTTTTATTTATTTATTTATTTTATTTATTTTTTAAGAAACAGTCTCACTTTGTCGCCCTCGGTAGAGTGCCGTAGCATCACAGCTCACAGCAACCTCCAACTCCTGGGCTTAGGCGATTCTCTTGCCTCGGCCTCCTGAGTAGCTGGGACTACAGGTGCCCGCCACAATGACGGGCTGTTTTTTTTTGTTATTGTTGTTGTTGCAGTTTGGCCGGGGCTGGGCTTGAAACCGCCACCCTCGGTATATGGGGCCGGGGCCCTACTCACTGAGTCACAGGCGCCGCCCCTGGCTATTTTTAGAGACGAGGTCTTGCACCTGTGAGCTCAGGCAATCCACCCGCCTCGGCCTCCCAGAGTGCTAGGATTACAGGTGTGAGGCACCGCACCTGGCTGAAAATGAGCCTCTTAAAGGAAAAAAGTTCTCAGCTTTCACTTGGCAAATGTCTCCTCAGCCAGGTCTCAGCCTAGACAATCACTGTTTGACAGGCTATTCCTAACCCTTAGCTGGGCAGTTTCCTTTTAAGTGTTCACCTTGCACCTCGGGCACCCCCTTTCCTAATAGTCACCAACACCAGGATCACTGAGACAGTGTGGTGCCAGCGAGATACAGATCTCCCATCACACTTAGTGAAGGGACCTTCCCCTGGGATCCTCTGCTCTGGTGGGTGCCACACGGTGGCCTCACCAGCCACAGGGCTCCACTCCAAGAGCCGAGCTGCCCTAGGCTGCTTCCATCTAGGCTGTAAGTGCCTCAAGGACAGAGGTCTCTGTCCCCAGCAGTCTCTGAATAATGAGAGTGTTCTCCTCCCATCCTCCCCTCCAACAGGGCCTGCTCGGAAGTGTTCCCATATCCTTACCTGGAGCTTTCAAACGCTCAGCTCCATTTTAAACCACACTTAGATGTCAAGGACAGCAGTGAACAGGCCACTGAAACAATTCTCTCAGAAGAGTGGTTAAGCAGGCGCCTTTCACATAGCTGAAGAGCCCACTCACTAGCCTCCAGCCCACTGGCCCCAGAAGGGGACAACTGGCTCTGTCCTGCCCTCAGAAGCTCTGCCATGGGATGAGAACCAATCAGAATAAGCAGCAACTGTCCACCCACCACTCTTCTTGGGCCAAGGCCTTCAACCCTCCTTCTCCCCCTGGGCCCTTGGGCTCCGTCCTGCTCCCAGGCAGATGAGTGTACACAGGGAAAGGCAGGCAGTAGGGCAGGCCCCTCACCCTTCTCAGAACCTCCCAGTACTCTTCCCACAGTAGGAAGAGAGAATGCAAGAGTTTTCCTCTCCCACAAAAGTGTTTGTGTTTTCTCCCTGGGCCACTGCACCTTATCACATTACTTATCAAAAATAGTAATGTTTTTAAAAACCAAAAAGGAAAATAAAAAAATTTTAATATTACTTTTAATTTACTTTAAATGTAAAAAAGTAAAAAAAGCAAGTTAATTTCATGTACAAGTTCAACAAAGGCAAAATAATGTATTTCTATGTTACTAAACTAATGAGGTGGGTACTGACTTAAGATACCAGACGTAAGCCGTGTGCTGTGTCTGCTTCTCCCGTAACATGCATGGGAGGAAAAGAGGTCGTTTTTTTCCTGTCAAGCCTCCATGACTCTATTCTTACTTACATGAAACTATTCTTACCTAGCAAGTCTATCCTAACAGCTTGTCTAAGATTGCAGGAAAGCAAGAGACCACTATGGGGAAAGCAAGAGGGAAGCTCAGGGGAACAGAGGCAAAAGCTGGTTCTCAGGAACCAGCTGTGAGGAGGATGCCGGTGTCCACAGACCATCACTGACCACCACTGACGTCTGCCTTAGTTAGAAAGCCCCAGGCCGCGACAACGACAGGAAACACTTACTTTACATGCTTTCACCTCAATTTTTCAATTCAATCCTTACTACAGCCAAAAGGGGAGGTTACAAATGTCATTTTCATTCTACACAAGGAAACTGCATATAAAGAGAGGCTATGGAAAAGAAAATTTCAGCTTGAAGTAAAAGGGTCAGAGTCCCCTATCGGTCTCACCCATCGAGAAGCCACAACCAAAGACTCGGATCTTCAAGGCCTGTCACCACCAATTTCCAACTGTCCTCATCTCCCATCTTTAGTCCTTCCTAAGAACAAGTCTTTGCCCCACAGCTGCTTACCCAGTGGCCACTGCCCCCCATGCCCAGCCACGATGCTCCTTGTGTTCCTAAAACTCAAACAGAACAGACATCACCAGATAAGAATGAAGTTAACTCCTTAGCCCTCATCAGATTTAGTGAGGCTTAAATAAAATATTAAAGTCGTAACACAGAATTATATTTGTTAAAAGTTGGAGGTGGTTGGGCAGCGTCTATGGCTCAGTGAGTAGGGCACCGGCCCCATATACTGAAGGTGGCAGGTTCAAACCCGGCCCCAGCCATACTGCAACAAACAATAGCCAGGCATTGTGACAGGTGCCAGTGGTCCCAGCTACTCAGGAGGCTGAGGCAAGAGAATTGCCTGAGCCCAAGAGCTGGAGGTTGCTGTGAGCTGTGATGCCAAGGCACTCTACCGAGGGCGATAAAGAGAGATTCAGTGAGCTGTAATGCCATGGCACTCTACCAAGGGCAATAAAGTGAGACTCTGTCTCAAAAAAAAAAAAGTTGGAGGTGGTTATCTAAGACTCAGTTCAAACTTAGTTGGCTGAGTGTGGTGGCTCTCCCCCTATAAACCTTACTTTGGGAGGCCGAAGCAACAGGGCCACTTGAGGCCAGGAATTTGGTAAAGATTATCTATTACTGAACCTGGACAACACAGTAAGAGCTTGTCTCTACCAAAAAATTTAAAACCAGCCAGGTGTGGTAGTGCATACCTGCAGTTTCTAGTAACTTGGGAGGCTGAGATAGGAGGGCCACTTAAGGCCAGGAGTTCACTACAGTGAACTATAATCATGCTACAGCACTTCAGCCTGGGTGAAAGAGCAAGATCCTATCTCTTAAAAAAAAATAAAATAAAACACAACAACTTTGATCCTGAAAGCAATCAGACACTTCTAGCCACCTTTGCGTCCCCCAGAGTACTTTCTACTCCAAGCCCAGTGGTATTGTAATATCTCTGTCCCAGCACTCAGCAGAGGCCAGGAGACACAGTTCCTTCTCTGGCCAAGCCAGGCTGCATGCAGGCAAGGAATGCTGTCCCTCCACACATTCCTGCAGGCCACCACAGCCAGTGTATGCCAGGCATGCTTCTGGGTGCTTAGCAACTCAGCAATCTTCAACAGACTTGTAATCCAGAAGTTAAAGCTAGAAATGAACTATGTGCCAGCTGCAATGGGAACTGAAATCTTCCTACAGTCATTTCATGCCCAACCTTTCCTTTAAGGCAGAGATGCAATGTAATGATAGGATTCTAAGTATCAGTAAACACCACATCAAGAAACATTCATCATGATATGGAATGTCTGTTAATTCAAGATTATCTATTACTGAATCTACTCATGCCTCCAAATTATTCTGCCATTAGAAAGCGGCGGGAGGCTCGGGGCCTGCAGCTCAAGTGGCTAAGGTGCCAGCCACATATACCAGAGCTGCCAGGTTCAAATCCAGCCCGGGCCTGCCAAAACCAACAGTGACAACTACAACAAAAAAATAGCCAAGCATTTGTGGCGGGTGCCTATAGTCCCAGCTACTTGGGAGGCTGAGGCAAGAGAATCACTTAAGCCCAAGAGTTGGAGGTTGCTGTGAGCTGTGATGCCACAGCACTCTACACAGGGCGACAGCTTGAGGCTCTGTCTCAAAAAAAAAGCAAGCAAGCAACGGGAAAGGGGAAGGAGAAAGATGGCGGCTGAGTAACAGCTTCTTTGCAACTAAGCGCAGTGAGATTGGGGAGAGGAGACTCCAAGCATCTCTGGCTTGTGGGCTCTTGTCCAGAAACATCCCTTTGGGGACACAGCAAGAGACTTCTGAACTCCAGGAGGATGAGAAAAGCAGGGGAGAACTGGCAAGTGGTTGCATTCATTCGGTCCGAGGCCATGGCTGCCACAGCTGTAATTATACCGTTTCCCCAAAAATAAGACCTACTTACAGGAAAGATAAGACGTCCCCTGAAAATAAGACCTAGCGCATCTTTGGGAGCACACCTTAAAATAAGACACTGTTTTATTTTCAGGAAAACAGGGTAACACCAGCGAGATTCCAAACAGGGAAGGCCTTCCCTGTGGGCTGTTTTTGTTTTTATGGACTTGGGCACTCAGTTGAACTACCTTGGGAGAACTTGGGCAAGAGGACAGATGACTTAAAGCATTGTCTAGGGCCCTGGACTGAGCTGCTGAGCCCGAAAACAGCTAATATTGTTTGACTGCGGGCCGCACATGCAGCCATTGTGGGAGAACTGCCCCACAGGCTCCATTCTCAGGAACAGAGCAAGACTTTGGATGGGAGACCGTGGGCAAATGATCTAGTGACTGAGCAGTGCCAAAGGCTGGGACAAAGACACTGGGGAAGAGCGGAAATTTCAGTGTTTGGCAGTAGCAGGGCTGCCTTGCAGCCTCGGCCTTTAGGGGCATATGGTGAAGTGGGTTTTGGTGCCCTGGATGAGCGGGCAGCCACTTCAGGAGAGATCCCAGCAACAAGTGCTCTCTTGGGAAAGCTTCTCCTTAGCCAAGGTTAACTGTTTAAAGTGTCTTTTAAGTGGGCTAAGGAGATTTAGGCTCTCCACCCTGCGGGGTTTGAGAAATCAGCAGAGGCCTCCAGTCTCCACCTCATACTGCTGTTCTCAGCATTGTGATTAACATCTCATACCCCAGAAGATCACCTGTTGCCCACACAATATTCAGCAAGATATATATATACTGCTTTGTTCTTGGTTGGTTGGTTTTTTAAAATTTCAACATTTTCCCTGTAGATTTTTCTTTTTTTTCCTCTTTTCTTTCTTCATTTTTCTACTTTAAATATAATTTTCCATTGTTATCTTCTTTTTCTTTTTTTCGTAGAGACAGAGTCTCACTGTACCACCCTCGGGTAGAGTGCCGTGGCGTCACACGGCTCACAGCAACCTCCAGCTCTTGGGCTTACACAATTCTCTTGCCTCAGCCTCCTGAGTAGCTGGGACTACAGGCGCCCGCCACAACGCCTGGCTATTTTTTTGTTGCAGTTTGGCAGGGGCTGGGTTTGAACCCACTACCCTCGGCATATGGGGCCGGCGCCCTACTCACTGAGCGACAGGCGCCGCCCAATTATCTTCTTTAATACTAAGAGCTTCATTTTTGCTAGTGCTTCTGGCCCTATTACTTGCTTTTTTCCCCCAATTTTATCCCATAAGGGTTTTTGTTTGTTTGTTTTGGTCTGATTTATAGTACTTTTGTCTTCCCTCTCTACTTGGTGGAGGTAGGGGCACTGTGTCTGAACAGGCTGGCAAAGAGCTGCTGACCTCAAGGGAACCACCCAACCCAGCACCCCCAGAGGTTGGGGGGTTAAGATGGGTCAAACTACCCTACTATACATCTGTTTTACTCTCGTCTCCTTCTTCCAGTGCCTCTCTTCTTTTTGTCAATATTCCCTTTTACTCACCCCCTCTCCTTTCTCTTTTTTCTTTCTTTTTAAAATCTTTTTTCCCTTCTTGCTCTTCAAGCCTCCCACCATCCCCCCTGGCCCAGCAATCCTGCCTAAGCTCCTCAGGGTAGTGTCTAAGATCTACCATGAACCCAACTGACTTTCTCTTTACTTTGGACCCCAACACCATCAGACTGACTAGACAGCCCTCACCACATGCTGGACAATACCCACGGACGAATGACTCTCCCACCAGCTCACCACCCATCTCTAGGGCCCAGCAGAGTGCCTGGCCTGCACAGACCTGGTGCTGAGGGACACCTAGTTTAAGTAACAGACAAAAAGCACCTTGGAAACAAATAGGTTCAGGGCACCATTTCTCCCCTTGAGGGAATTCAGCAGGACTAGTCACAAATGGTATTAAAATCAAGCTTAGAAAACTAAGAGCAGCTCAAAAGCAGAGCAGTCAGGGAAGGCTAGAAAGCAGGATGGGGGCTCAAAAAGCAGCTGGCAGTGAAGACAGTGCAAAGTGGGGCAGGTGCTAAGAAAACACTCTGAAACCATAGGGGAAATTCATTCTTACCAATCAATTAGGTAGATGTCTGGAGTTAAGTTGTTCTTCTTAAAATGAGCAAATAATTTCGGCAAATTTTCTTCAAAGAATACTTCAAATGCAGCAAAATAAGTCAACATCTAGGAAGATAATGTGAAGTTTACACTAGTAAACTAATTATCAGCAGTTTCCAATCTATAAAAAAATTCAATTATCTTCTTATGTAATTGCTAACACCTTGAAATGGCAACTCATCATAGGCCCTGTATAAGCAAACTATAAATAACCACCATTGGTTCGGCGCCCATAGCACAGTGGTTACAGTTGGCAGGTTCGAACTCAGCCTGGGCGAGCTAACCAAAAATGACAACTACAACAAAAAATAGCCAGGCATTGAGGTGGGCACCTGTAGTCCAAGTTACTTGGGAGGGTGAGGCAAGAGAATCGCTTAAGCTCAAGAGTTTGAGGTTGCTGTGAACTGTGATGCCATAGCACTCTGAATAGTGAGATTCTGTCTCCCCCAAAATAAATAAATAAATAAATAAATAAATAAATAAATAAATAACCACCATTTCTAATCTTAACAATGATATCACCAGGTACATGCTAATGATTATTTCTTCAATTTACAGGTAAGAGGACTGAAACCCAAAACAGCTGTGTAACTTGTCAAGTGAGGGCATATTCTAAGTACGTGGCTGATGCTGGGACCTGCATCTGTGCTGTCCCACTGCTAAAGTTGAACCTTACAGGAATACTCTTCTAGGAACCAGGAATTTGCAAACTCTCTAAATTATCTAAAAGGGCATGCATGCCCCACTCCCAAGCTCTAGAACTTCTAGAGGAAATATACTACTAATAGTCAAGGCAAGAGTAATATTGCTCTGGCTTAAAAAATGCAGACTTCTGAGCACAATCGAGGAGGAAACACTAAGGGGAAGGGAAAAAGTCACAGCTTGCATTTTACTAGAACTTGTTTTTCAACTTTTGCAGGTTTTGTAAGAAAACAACATGCACAAAGCTCGGGAGTAACTGAAAGAGAGAGAACTGCAACTGAACCGGGAGCGACACACATCTGAGAGGTGGTCCAATTCTGTCCCACCACCTGCTAGCTGGATGCAGGCAGGCAGATCACAACTTTGATTCTGTTTGCTCACCTTTTTTTTTTTTTTTGCAGTTTTGGCAGAGGCTGGGCTTGAACCCGCCACCCCCAGCATATGGAAGGGGTCATACCATAAGCTAGTGATTCCCAGAAGGGTGTGATTTTGCCCACCAAGGAACATTTGCCGATGTGTGGAGATACATCTGGTTGTCACAAATCGAGGTGGGTCGGGGATTGTCATTAACCGCTCACCACCCTCCAATCTCCAATACACAGGACAGCCCTACAACCAAGAGTTATCTGCACGAATGTCAACAGTGTTGCTGGGGAGAAACCATTACGGTTCTATGAGTTTACCATAAAAAATAAACTACAATTCCTAAGCACAGTTCTTACCGTATGTTCCCAAAGAGAAAGCTGGGGTGTTATCTTCGAAACAGAAACTTAGATAAAATAATTTTATTATATCTAAGAAGATTAAATTTATATCCAGAAATTAAAATTATAAGCAGTGAAAGGCTAGTATGAATGAGTTATTTCAAGGGTAAGACTCTTTCTTAGAAATATTTTTTCAATTTTTGACCATTATCTTTCTTGGAAAGGTAAGTTTTTACCTAATTATGAAAGTAATACCCATAAATGCTCATTGTAGAAAACTTGAGGGATACATAAACACTACTAACCCATAAAACATCCATCTATAAGCACCACTAATTTGTGG
Source organism: Nycticebus coucang (assembly GCF_027406575.1). Lineage (NCBI taxonomy): Eukaryota > Metazoa > Chordata > Mammalia > Primates > Lorisidae > Nycticebus > Nycticebus coucang. Next base: position 86,984,595 of record NC_069796.1, read on the forward strand.
TATATTTCCTCTTATTGCTAAATTTGATAGCCGTTATAGTGTATGTTTCATTTTACATACTTTTGAAAAAATTAACATTTTATCTTAAATACTTTCTTCATTACAGTTCTTTTCAAACATTACTATTGTATTATATCACCAGATTTTAAATTACAATTCTGCATTCTCCATAACCTTATTTTAATCTGTTTTCATATTCACAAATATAAATAACTATATAATGACTATCTTTGTGCCTAATTCGTTGCCCACATTTATGACTTTTTTTTTTTTTTGTAAAGACAGAGTCTCACTTTATCGCCCTCAGTAGAATGCCATGCCGTCACAGCTCACAGCAACCTCCAACTCTTGGGCTTAGGCGATTCTCTTGCCTCAGCCTCCCGAGTAGCTGGGACTACAGGCAGTCACCACAACGTCTGGCTATTTTTGTTGCAGTTTAGCCAGGACCGGATTTGAACCTGCCACCCTCAGTATATGGGGCCGGCGTCCTACCCACTAAGCCACAGGCGCCGCCCTCACATTTATGACTTTCTTAGAATTGGTTCCTACAAGCAGAACCACATGCCAATGCTAGCTATTGAGACTTAATATTAAATTGTCTTGCAAAAGAACTCTACCAGTTTATATCCCCCCATAAGCCACAAGTTTAACAGTTTCTAAATATTTTTAAAAATGTATGTACTCCCTGAGCAAGAAATACTCAGATATTAAGGAAGAAATATTCCCTACCAAATCTAAACTAATAGATTGTTTTGACCTTGAAGTACCAGTGATTAAGTATCAGCAAATTTTTTTTCTTTGAGACAGTTTCACTTTGTCGCCCTTGGTAGAGTGTCACGGCATCACAGCTCACAGCAACCTCAAACTCTTGCCTCAGCCTCCCAAATAGCTAGGACTACAGGCACCCACCACAACGCCCAGCTATTTTTAGAGATGAGGTCTCATTCTGGCTCAGGCTGGTCTCAAACTCGTGAGCTCAGGAAATCCACCCACCTTGGCCTCCCAAGAGTGCTAGGATTACATTCATAAGCCACCGAGATGGACCTACTATAAGCAAATTATCAGCAAATCAAGACAGTGCTAATTTGAAAGCTGAGTTTCTCTTCTGAATCTTCTTGTGCGGGGAGGAAAAAAACTGATTAGTTGGTTAAATTAGTGACTTCTCATAGGCTGCAAGAAAACAAAGGTTTAGGAACCAGAATGAGTTCAAATCTCAGTCTTCAGATTACAAGTCCCTCATTCTTAGCCTCGCTTCTTCATCTGGACTCTATAGAGGCCTGACAGCCCAACTCCTTCCATTTGTTCAGTGTAGTAAAGATCCCACGATGGCAGTACACTAAACAAACTGATGCTGTTTTTCTAATAAAGGAGCATAGTCTTAAACATGCCTCCCTTCCCCCGTGTGTGAGCATGCTTCATGAAACAGAGGCCCGATGTGATAATGAGCAACACAACGCAATTATGTCTTCCTTACAGACCTAAAAGTGGACACTGCTACTTTGACACAAGTGTGATGTTTATGCAGGAGCCACTCCTCCTTGATTTAAAGAATATGTTTTCAGAAATACAGGTGCTAGCTTTCCGAAAGAATGCATTAAGCAACTGATATACATGGCTATTAGCAACATTTTAAAATTTAAGTTCTCTACGAAGCCCAAATAATCCTATAGTGTTATTTATTCTATACATCGCTTCCTAGAGGAAAAACCTATTATTTTACCACCAAATGATTAGGCAACTTTTCATGTGTAAAGACAATACCCAAGGTGTGTACACAGAGAATACTCACAAGGCCATGATCCACTCGGAAAAATGCCATTTGACAGGGTTTATTCAAAAGATTAGAAAAAGCAATAAAGGCATCTGCAGTATCCAAGTTCAAGATCAGCACTGCTGCTATAAAGGACATGCCCTGAACCTGAGGGAAGGAGAAAAAGGTATGATCAGAGCAGCTCTTTACTTTTATTATTTGTACAAATTTATGAAGTACATGTGAAATTGTGTTACATGTATATAATGCACCAAGATCAAGTCAGGATATTTAAGGTGGACGCCTGAGTACAATACATTTTTGTTAAGTAGTTCCCCATCTCTACTATCAACACCAATTCCTTCTATCTTTCTGTGCGTTTGTACCCTTTAACCCACTTCTCTTCAGCCTCCTTCCTCTACTGGCTCTTCCCAGTCTTGCTGATTTTATTATGGAGGAACCGAAAGGCCCCCATGCTAGAAGTATCTGCACAGCCACCCCACCTGTCCACCACCCCTGCCCTTACTCAGAGCCACCACTCTGCCACACCAGCTTCCGGTCTGCTTTCCTTCCATCCCCACCCCACCTCACCTCATCCAAATGGAAAACCATAAACCAGGCCTCCTACTACGCTTTATTTGAAATACTACCCTTTAGCATGTATAGTGTCCTGGCGCTGTAGACACACATATCTAGCTTAGTGTGCTTAATTTGAAACCATGCACTCATACATACACACCTAAGCTGCAAAAATACCAGAACATTTTTTTAAATGGTTATTGCTTTTAAAATGGTTAAAACTTTTTAAAATCACATGCAAAAGTGAAAATCACATCTAATTAAAATGTGATTACATGTCACAGAACAGCCATGTGGCTTAATTTATGAGGAAACTGAGAACTGAATCAACTCATTTACCATGAGGCTTCATACTACTCAAAAAAATAAAAATAAAAAACTAAGGCATTCAACTTGACATTTACAGCTAAATTGTAATGGACAATATCTGACTTTTTTTAAAGATAATAACATTAAAAATACTGAGAAACTTGACTTACATAACCCACATCCGGTCGGTAGCAAGTGTAAGCACCCAAAACACTGTGCAGCATGTCATGGTATGGGCCGCCCTGAAGGGTCAACAACACCAAAACAACACACGCGTTAAGTATTGTTAGTTTTCAGGATAACACATGATGCTGTTGCTGCCCAGCGATACCTGCTATTTTCAGAGGGGAATTATTTGCCAAGCATTTTGCTAGCAGCTTTATATGCAATATGTAATTTAATAAACTAACTACCAATTCTCAAATTTAAAAGTCTTAATCATACAACTGCTTTGAAAAAAGCTGGTGGTCAGATACGAGCATTGCCCTAGAAAAGTGTGCTTAACTTGGCTCCTGCTGTGTGCCCTTCAAAGTTCAACAGGTGAGCCAAGGACCCAGGGTCCTTCAAAGCTGGTGGCTGCCCACTGTCATTCAGTCTCCCAGCTGTGCCCATCATCCTGACCACGCCTTCTGCCTCCCATCCCCTTGCTTTTCTTTCTCTTTGTTTCTTCTGTGTTACTCTAAATGGCAGGTTTAGGAAGTACATTCTAAGTCTTAAGTTCTAGTCACCACCTTTTCTTCTTTTTTTTGAGATAAAGTTTTACTTTGTCGCCCTTGGTAGAGTGCCATAGAGGCATAGCTCACAGCAACCTCAAACTCTTGGGCTCAAGCGATTCTCTTGTCTCAACCTCCTGAATAGCTGGGACTACAGGTGCTGGCCACAATGCCCGGCTATTTTTAGAGACAGTCTTGTTCTGTCTCAGGATGATTCTGAACCTGTAAGCTCAGGCGATCCATCCGCCTCGGCCTCCCAGAGTGCTAGGATTATAGGTGTGAGCCACCACGCCCAGCCTGTCCCTACCATTTTATTTCAAACATTCTTTCTCTTAGTTCTCCCATCCTACCATGACTTCCACTTGCTACTGCAACTGTTTTTAAGTGTTAAATTTTTTTTTTCCAACTGAGTATAGGAAAAAGTGCAGAGATGCCTCACACTGATGTTACCAAGTCAGAAGGCACTATGAGAGACTGGCTCAGCCCAGATTACACTCACTGTCCCTGTCTACCATGTACCTACCAGTAACACAGGGAATAAGTCACTCATAGTAAGAGGCTGGGAAGTCACTCCACGGGTGACCACAGGTGGCTTACAAAAGAATGCCCTGCAGACCATCACATTCTCACATATTGAAAAAGAAAAAAAAAGAGACATTTCCAAATCACAAAGGGACAAAAGAAAAAAAAAAAAAAAACAGCAATGAAAGTGCAAAAATACACCACCAGGGCTGAGAAAGAGGGAATGGGGATTGGAAGTGGCACCAAATGCCGACTTAAGGACTAGTGTGACTATAGCAGAGTCTTACCAAGCTGGAGGCTAAATGAGAAAAATACAAGTTATGACACTAAACTTTTCTTTTTTTCTCTCTTTTTTTTTTTTTTTGAGACAGAGCCTCAAGCTATCGCCTGGGTAGAGTGCCATGGCATCACAGCTCACAGCAACCTCCAACTCCTAGGCTCAAGTGATTCTCCTGCCTCTACCTCCCAAGTAGCTGGGACTACAGGCGCCCGCCACAACACCCGGCTATTTTTTGGTTGCAGCTGTCATTGTTGTTTGGAAGGCCCGGGCTGGATTCGAACCCGCCAGCTCAGGTGTATGTGGCTGGCACCTTAGGCTCTTGAGCCACAGGCGCCGAACCAGATACTGAACTTTTCTTAAAGCTAAATGCTTTTAACTTAAAAGATTTTCTACCATTGTAATCATATCCTTCGTTCTCACTTGGTGCTAGGAGATGGTAGTTCTTTATTTTAAATGCCTTTAACTTGTTCTGGACATCTCTGTTTCCCCACACTTCCCTCTCACCCTGCCCTTTGTTGTTTTTGTTTGTTTGTTTGTTTTAATGTTACCCATTTATGAGACTTAGAACCTTGGGAATCACAGACTGAGAGAGAAACATGCAAAGGAACTCAAAAAGAAAAGGCGACGTCTCTGCCTTCTTCTGTCCCCAACTCCATCCAAAGAGACCCCTAGCCTAGAATTCACCCCCCTCCTCTACTGAACACATCTTTCTACTCGCAGATGATAACTCAGTGATTCTCAAGGTCAACATTCTGAAGCTGAGTCCCTAAGAGATACTCCGTAAGAAACATTCTGGGGTTCACCGAAAAAGCTGTGCCTGGCCTTCTGTGGGGCTTCATTATAAACTCAGGCTCTGTGTCTACTCAAGAAGCACTCAAGGTCTACAATCACATGAACTCCTAAACCTCCTAACCACAGGTACCTCAAGAACCCTGCATAAGTAACACTTTAAGAGGAATTTTAGGAAATCCTGCTCCAGCTGTTATCTGAGACTTTCTTTGCTCCCTTTCTTCAGACCAGTCCTGCCAGAATTTTCCCTTTCTTCTTAGCACATTGATCAATGCTAACTATAAAGGTTTCTAAACTACTTTCTACCAGGGCCGTGAGATCCCACACTGGATTACAAGGTCAGGGATGCAAGCTCCCTTGGATGCTGTAGCCACTCTGTCATCACTCATGCTTTTGTGTCTGCCTGGCACAAAATGAGTCTTGAACCTTAGTTGAATTTAGTTGTCTTTTAGTTTCAAATTATGTTCAAAGATATTTAATAATAACTAGAATTGTTATGTTCCAAGCACTGTCAACAGCCCTCTTAGGTTGGTAAGATCACCTCCATATCACAGATGAACCAACTAAGGCTCAAAAACACTAAGTGACTTGCCCAAGGCCATAGGACTAACGGGAAGGAAGTCTGGGATTCAAACCCAAGTCTGTCTAAAATCACAGGTAAAACTCCTTTCTATAGAGCCTGGGCCCTCCTCCAGAGCCCAGCAAGGGGAACACAAACTGTGAGTACAGAATGGAAGAGGACTCTGGACTTAGGGAGGAGAAAGATGAGCAAAAAAACTGAAATCTGCCTGGCAGGAGAGGGGTGAGCTCTTTCTAAAGAAAACAGGCTGCTCAGAGTTGACATTCTGCCCAAACACCTGGACAGCACTCATGGGGTTTACAAACCAAACACCCAGACAAAACCTTTTAGTAGTTTTGTAGATTTGCTCCCTTTTCTCTTTTGCAAAGATTTCTGAAGACTCAAGTTTCTGACTGGATTTAGAAATTGGGGGAAGCAAGAGAATAAGAACATCCTACCAGGTACCACTGGGATCATCACTCTGCCCTGAGCTGATCCACATCACAGCAGCAAAACCACAGGGAACTCCGCAACCGGAGCAGAGAGGAAAAGGGCAAGGAGCAGGGTGGGCCTGCAGACCCAGGACACTGTAACCAGCTGGCAGGGCGCAGTGCCCTATCTTCTGGACCCTCAACACTCAGGCTCTTACGTCCCCTGCTTTGTTGAGTTATTCTCACAAGGCAAAACTCCCTGATCCTGGAAGCTAAAGTCTCTTCTCAGTCCTCACCTCCAAGAGCACATATGATACCCAGCTTCAATGCTGCCAGCTCTGGACCCCATGCTGGCTCTGATTGCCCTTCTCACCTAGAGGCCAAGTGTGCCTCAGAGCTCTGCCCTTAGCACCCCCTCCTCCAGAACAGGGAGCAAGCTCACTAGTTTCCACCCCCTGTCCCAGATGGTTTCCACCTCACAACAGAGTAACTGTTTGTAAGTAGGCTGTGTGAAGCTGAACAATGTCTGCTCTATTCATCCCTTTAGCAAAGTTCTCTCTTCCAAAAGAACTGGAGATTCCCTGCATGATCAGCTGTTTGATGCTTCCATTCTAGTTCATCTTCTGCCTGGAATGCCCTCCCTGTTCTCCGATTATACTGCTATTCAAACCTAAGCACAGTGTGAGAGCAGCTTCCTTCCCTTGTGATTCCCGTCCCTGACCCCTCCCCCACCGTCCACCCTCGACCACTCCACTCCAACCCCACACCACCACAAGGAGGAGCCTTCCCTGACCTGGGCTATCAAAGTGCCTGGACACAATCACAGTCCTGCTAAGCCTACCTAGCCCCTACATCTCCAGGCCTGCTCATTCTAGGGGCCACTCAACTGATTTGTTCTAATTTATTCCACTACCCTTTACTAGTTACCTATTGCATGAAAGGCATGATTTTAGCAACCTGCACATGACCGTGTCAAGACTAGAAATTCCGAGTCTGTTCTAGAGGCAATAAGGTGAAAAGCAGAAAAGATGAGGGGAGGCTGGTGCGGTAGACCAAAAAGATGAGAATGTGAGCTAAACTTAGCAGTGAGGAGAGAGAAGGGACAGACGCAAGATATTCTTAAAGGACGACCTTCTACAACAACCCATTACAGAATGGATGAGGGGTCAAATAAGATGCCTAGATAAAGGTCCACAGGGTCAAAGAAGGTGCTGGAACAGCTCTGCTCAGAGGACTCTACAAACTACTGCTGGTAGCCCCGACTTATGCTCAAATGCCCACAGAGAGGCTTCATTCCATTCTCACTGCCATCGAAGGAGTATGTCTTATCTCCCACAGTGTTCACAGCGACGTCACTGGGAACACCTGCTCAGAATCCCCACCATCTCTGCTCAGCCACCTGCCCTGGCTACACCAAGGCTGCCAATCATCTCCCTTTCTCCATCAGGCTCGCCACACTGGGCTCATAGAAGCCAAAGCCAGTCACACCACAAAGTCCTGCCCAGTGGGAGCTGCTGAGCAGTACAATGCTGAAGACAAAAGAGCCCTGAGGAAAGCCCAGCCTGGCAAGGGCGCTCACAGGGCCCTTCCTGTGCTAGACCTTCAGAGGCTCCTCAAAAGGAGGGCAGGAACAGCTTTAAAAGAAACAGTATGGCCGTGTTAAATATTTGTTGGAAAGGATCAGTTTACAATTATTTGAAAAAGTATAAATGTATTAACAGTAAGACTCACCCTACCCCCATCCCCACTTTCTAAATACCTAAGTACTTTTTGAACTTGATTACAGATACATGCAGTTTGACATCTATGAATTTTAGATAAAACATACTTGAAAGCAACAAATCACCACCACTTACTTGCTGGAAAATGCAGAGATTAGGAAACGTTCTAGAAATGTCCAGTTTAATAAGCTCCAGACTAGCTTCTCTGTCTGCTGCTGAAAACCCAGCATCTGCCAGAAGATGTCAAAAGTCATTACACTCATCAGTGGCATGAGTGTGGACTAATTATGAGGCTTTGAAGTTTTATAGGAATGAAACAAAGAAGTTCTCTAGAAGTATGCTGATCTAATTACATCTTGACATAAGAAATAAAGTCCACCTTCAGAGTATGTAACAGTTTATAGAGTTTCTTATATTAGGGAAGGAAAATTCCTATGGCACGAGTTAGATCACTGTTTGATATTTTCTAGAGTGTGAAATCAAAATCTAATTTGATGTTACTGTTCATCAACAATCAGTGGGAAATAATGATAAGCAGAGGAATACACACAAATGAACTCCAACCATTTAAAGAAAATAAACCACCAAAAAATCCTTACGTGATCTCAAACATCACTGGCATAAACTTAGTACATTTAGGAGCTATTACAGTACTACGCTTGTGTAATACTTCTAACAAATACTCAGGGATAACTTTGTTGTTTTTTTTGAATTCTAATATCACAAAGACTATAAGAAAAGTTCAATTAAAAACATACTTTTTAACCAAGAGAAGTAATCATTCTTGAGCATTATGGAAAATTCTAAAAGCATAATCTAGCACTCATCAGTGCTCTTGCTTCTTTGGAAGTAGTTCCAATCATCCTCTACAAGTCAACAGTAAACGAATCCCAGGCACCAGGCTATTGCAAATCATGTCAACAGCTGTTATGGAAAAGAAACTGGTTACGACCAGCCCTCCAACACATTAGGACATAAAAACCTCTCAGGAACTGGTATGTTCTGTTTTGTATAAAAGTTTTTTTCCTTTAATTTTTGCCTCAAAAATCCCCTTTCCTGTGAACTTGTAGAATCCATTTCACCCACAGATGCAGTGCTGTGCACTCTGCTACGTAACAAAGGATGCCACACAACCGCCCAAAGCAGCATCTGGACTGCAAGAGGACTGAGGAGGGCCTTACCTTCACTCTCCACGTCAGAACCTCCTGTGCGAAGGGACCGCCACCTCTCCTTGGCTCGGGCAAGACAGATGTCAAAAAGCTCTGGGGGAAAAAAGCCTCTGGTTAAGTCTTTTGTAAGCATGTGAGTATTTTTCCTCACAAATACCAGAAAACACACTACTATCTCCTTTAAATATTGAAGTTCAATTATAATAGGCTTCATTGCACACTAAATAGGTTACTTAGACAATTCCCCCTCAACTTGGCCTGGAAGTATTTCCACTGGTTAAAGACACATCCATACAGAAAACCATCACTTGGTATTTACCTCTATTATGTGACCCACCCACAAAACTATCTTGTCTTGATCTGTGATTCGTCCATTGCCTCTACCAGACTGTGAGCACCTAGGTCTCTCGCTTATCTCTGCATCCAGAACAAACCACAAAGGACTGATGCAGAGCCCTGGGACCAGTGAACACCTGACTAATGAAGAGAGCAGGAAAGGAGCAGCAGAAAACCACCTGGTTTCAAATTAAAGACACTATGGAATTGCTCTGCCCTGGCACAGGCCTCCTATTCTTGCTGCCTGAAGTGAAACAGGGGTGGGAGCAGATCCCAGGAATGGCTAGGGGCTTCAAAAAAATAAGGACTCTTGCTGGCAGAGAAGGATCACGACCGTCATAAAATCTCCACATTTAGAATTTACTTGACAGTTCTTCTTGGGTAGTTTTGTAGTAGTTAAATAATAGTTCATGCTCACAAAATGTACTTTTTTGCACAGACCTCCATGGGTATATGCATGCCCCATTCTTTCAAGCAGCAACAATGTAAACTGAACCCGCCAAGTTCTTTCTCAGAGCCCTGATCCCCTACCCATCCAGTCCTAGCTGCCTCCTGTTCCTCTGGCTTTTGATGTTTTCCAGCTCCCAGTTGTTTCAGAGCATTAATAATCACTAGTCAATCACAAACTTTAACTGTAGCCACCCACAGAATTTTCATCAGCTTGATTTTTTTTCCATCCTTACTTTTGGAAAATAAAGTCGCGCACACCTGCCTTCTGGGCAATACATGCTATTTTATCAACATGTACCTCAAATTCTAATAACGTTATAATCCAACAAGTAAAATCTTGATTAAAGCCCCTTGTTCAGACTTGTAAAGAATCCAACTTACAATCTATGGTGGTCTACCACGGAGGCGTGGTCACGAAGTGCAGTTTCACAGCATCACCATTCACAAGGCAGCACCTCAGCACGATCACTCTAGAACTTATCTGGAAGTGCTCTGAGCTCATGGCTATAGCACCCAGGGGAACCTTTGCCTGCTCTTAACCTCCATGAGGCAGGCCAAGCTTTGGTCTTTTTGGCAGGAAATGAGTAAAAGCCACTATGTGGCTGTGACCATGAGGGAGGGAACTACTTCCCACATGAAGTATTCGACAGTTAGAGGCCAGCTGCCTCCAGGTAAAAAAGTGTCAGAATTTTAAAACTCTCCCTCATGGTTTTATTAGTGCACATTTTGGGGTGGGCTGGGTGGTTCAGAACAGCTACAACTTCTTCCCAGACAACCTGGCCCAATTTCAAAGTTCAAGAGTTACATAGGCCTCAAGAGCAAAGTTTTTTGTTTTTTGTTTTTTTATTGTTGGGGATTCATTGTGGGTACAAGAAACCAGGTTACAGTGATTCCATTTGTTAGGTAAAGTCCCTCTTACAATTGTGTCTTGCCCCCCAGAAGGTGTGTCACACACCGAGACCCCACCCTCTCTCTGTTCTTCCTTTCCCCTACCCTTCTCTCCTCCTTTCTCTCTCTGAAGAGCGAAGTTTTAATAGTACTATTAGGGTGACTTTCAGTAACTTTCCGATTGAATAACCACAAAAAGAACAAAACTCTGGGGCTTCCCAAGTCAAAATATGGGCTTCAGAATCAACTAGGGCTGGAATCATAATCCTGCCCCACACATACTAGCCATGAGACCTGAGGTATGGTACCCTGCCTTTTCACTATGCTAAATGTTCCCAAGAGGAAAATGGAAGCCAAGTACAGTGTCTCACACCTGTAATCCTCGAACCCTGGGACGGTGAGGTGGGAGGATCGCTTGAGGTCAAGAGTTGGAGACCAGCCTGAGCAAGAACAAGAACACATCTCTACTAAAACCAGAAAACTTAGCCAGGCATTGTGGTTGGCACCTATAGTCTCAGCTACTCGGGAGGCTAACCCAAGAGTTTCGCTTGAGCCTAGGAGTTTGAGGTTGCTGTGTGCTGGGCTGATGCTACTGCACTCTACAGTGAGACTTTGTTTCAAAAAAAAAAAAAGGAGAAAAATGAGGTCAAGATCACTGTCTATATTAAATCAGGCACACAAGTGAAGAACCTAACATGATCCCTAGTACTCAACAACTGGAATCCAAGATCATTTGTGTTCTTACACCAGTTTGGAGATGTGGTAAAAGTAAAATTAAGTAGGATCTGGCAGTGCCTGTGGCTCAGTGGGTAGGGCGCTGGCCCCATACACCGAGGGTGGTGGGCTCGAACCCGGCCCTGGCCAGCCAGGACAGCAATGACAACTGCAACAAAAGAAAAGAAAGCTGGGCGTTGTGGCGGACGCCTGTGGTCCCAGCTACTCAGGAGGCTGAGGCAAGAGGATGACTGTAGCCCAAGAGTGTGAGGCTGCTGTGAGGCCATGGCACTCTACTGAGGGTGACAAAGTGAAACTCTGTCTCAAAAAAAAAAAAAAAATTAAGTAGGACCCAATAATGTGTCATTCATTCACTCAACAAATATTTCCTGAGGGCCTGCCATGTGCCGAGACCTGAGCTGGCAGAGAGCACAGCAGATGAGGCCCCTGAGTGTGAGTTCTACTGGGGCCACTGACATTAACCAGTTGATCACAGAAGACAGACACAGTTTAAACAGAATGAGCTAAACACAGGATTTAGACAAACACTCAAGACATGCAAGTGATTAATTAGCTAGTCAGCCCAACCTACTATAATACGGTCCACAGAAGGTTTAATTTTAAGAAAGCAACCCAGTCACCAGAGAGAACCAAAATGTAGAACACACACAGACATACAAAGTACTGTGTCTTACATTCAATTTGCAGAGACAGGGTTACTGACAGAGTTTAGAAATTTTCAAGAACATGGACTAAAATACATGTTCAGCAATTTCTTCAAACCTCAAATTCTGAGGATGCTTTTAAAAAATCCATAAGTTAAATGCTATACATCTTCTCATGTAAAGATGTTAACATCAATTTCTGGCAGATATGCATTAGCCAAAAGGTGTTCTGGAGGCTAATCTGGAGGTGTTCACTGCTCCCACGTTCCCTCCTCAGGGTCCCGCTGCACAGCGGTCAGTATGTACCCAACTAACTGCTGACGCTCTTCAAGATAAAGACAGCAACAGAAACACCAACGAAGAGTGGGAAGATACAAATCAATCTGTTTTAAAGTCCAAGGCCTTCACCAGAGTTGAAACTGCATCATCAACTCCATGAGCCTTAACAGGGAGGCGTCCCTGTCCTTCTGCAGCTTCAAGCGCAGGCAGGGAGACAGAAACGAGAAGGAACAACTACCATTTACTAAGCACTGGATTTTAAGCCCGGGAGCTCCTGCTGCTGATTTCGCTGTGGCCACAGAGAGCCTGGGACACACCATAAGTGAATTCCGTCTGGCAGAAGAGATACAGACTGAGTGAGAACGGCAAGCACAGCTCTCATACAACTTCCCAGGCTTAAGATACCAGGGCCTAAGACCCCAGTCCTAGCACAGGAAGTTGTCCCAGGAAAAAAGCTCCCACAAAAAAAACAGATACCCCTAATACAATAAACATCTTCATGGAAAGGCTCAGCGCCCATAGCTCAGAGGTTAGGGCGCTGGCCACATGCACCAGGGCTGGTGGGTTCAAACCCGGCCTGGGCCTGCTAAAACAATTAACAACTACAACAACAAAAATAGCCAGGCATTGTGGCTGGGCACCTGTAGTCCCAGCTACTTGGGAGTCTGAGGCAAGAGAATCGCTAAAGCCCAAGAGTTGCAGGTTGCTGTGAGCTGTGACGCCACAGCGCTCTACGGAGGATGACACAAAGAAACTCTGTCTCAAAAAAAAAAAAAAAAAAAAAATCTGCATGGAAAGAGCCACTGCCTTGGCCCACATTCATGTCACAGTGAAGGCTGGCCTAAACAGGACTTTGGTAAATGATCCTACGGTACCTCACGCTGATAATAAGACCCATCTCCACTAACCCCTTTATCCCGGCTTTTGCTCTGAACTACCAAGTAACTGAAGCACCAAGGACTAAATAAACCCAGGCCTCCCCGCTGCCCCCTCTTCTCCAGGACACAATCACCTGGGCTCTCAAAGGACACAGCTTCATGGCAATGGCTGCCATTCTTCCCAAAAGGGCAGAAGGGACAGAAAAAGCCATAGGACCCAGGGGATCGATTCCCAGGCCTAGGATCATGAAAGCCACTCACCGTGGGTGATATTTAACTCGTTGCCAATGGCTAAGCTCCAGACTTTGCCTCTCACACTTGGAGGGATTCCCTGCCACCATAAATCTCGAACTTTTCTAGAGCACCACCTGTATAAAAATGGAAGCATGAGTTTAAGAGTTGGTTCTCCACAAGTAAATAGTTGTCTACCTAGCCCCAAACTACCAGAAGTAAGGATGCACAATTATATAAGCCTCAGGGAACTAACTGGCCAGGATTCTGTAAAGATCAGATCGACAATTCCCTTTCACTGGGCGACTGTAGTGACAGGTGTTGAAGGGTACAGCACAGCAGAGAAAAGAATAAACCAGAGGGCCCAGGGCACTATTCTGGACCCAAACTCTAAATGACTGGTAGCAATTTAAGCACATGAATGATGGGAAGAAGTTTCTGAGTAGAAAACATAGAAACAAGAAATTTCCTGGCCTCCTACAGAAAGTGCAAATCTCTGTGTCCAGGTGAGGAGTGGCAGACAGTGCCCCTGCAGAGCTGGGGTAGAAGGTAGACCCCCAAGGACCCCGAGAGGCAGGCTGAGAGGTGAGTCCTGACAGCTACCACACCAATGCACACACAGGTGTGAGCTCCCAAACTAATTGTGGAGAAGAACTCTGCTGATTCAGAACATTCTGAACTGCACAAAGACGTTCAGGACTGTTGGTCTCAATGAACACACACTGCCAAAAAACTGGACGAGGTAAAGGTTCTGCAGACTCTCCCAATGTGCTCCTGAATGCAGCACAGTGGAAGAGACAGGCTTTTTGAGGCTGCAGAAACCAGGTTGCATCCTAATTTCACCCTTACCTGCGGAATCTGGGGCAAAGTACTTTCCTTCTCTGAACCTCTGTACAATCTCTCTAAAATCAGGAGTATGACTGGACACGGTGGCTCATGCCTGTAATCCGAGCACTCTGGGAGGCTGAGGCAGGTGGACTGCTTGAGCTCAAGAGTTTGAGACCAGCCTGAGCAAGAGGGAGACCCTATTTCTACTGAAAATAAAAAACTGAGACAAGAGTATTGTGTGAGTCCAAGAGTTTGAGGTTGCTGTGAGCTATGATGCCAGAGTACTTTACTGAAGGCAACAAAGTGAGACTCTATCTCAAAAAGGTAGGTAGGTAGGTAGATAGATAAAAATAAAATCAAGAGCATGTTGTGAAGAGTAAGTAGGATGAAGTACCTAAGCACCCACACGGTGCCTGGTAGAGTACATGGCATTCAATGGTAGCTGCTGCAAGGGTGTGCACTCAGATCACACCAAACACAGAACACTGTAGGATGGACCAGGGTGGGTCCTGCACCTCTCAGGGGGTGGCAAAGGTTCTGAGAAGCTCTACTGTTGCTACTGGGACCTATTTAAGAACAAGTGTGAAATGCTTTTGAGGGCAGGCTCAGACTTTATTTTCCTCATGAAGACCCTCAATAGGGCCATCTGACTTCTGCAGTTTAAGTGACAACCTGGTGAGTGTCATAAGTGAGTTCTCCAACTTTCTGACATGTGGGGCTAAAGCATAGGAAAGCTGGCATCCAGGCTTGCTGGGTGCTTCTGTGTACAGCCCTGGGACTACTGCTCATATACTGGTCTCTACCTATTCTGAACTTGCAGTTAAGAAAAACCAGACCTATAGCTGTCTCTCAGATGTAAAGATAACAGGAGCTGCCAAACTTTGCTGGGTACACACACCACTGATACTCGGGTTTTCACCAAAGAAGACCTGGCCTCCACCCTCAGAGGGAAGAGGACAAGCTCGAGCAGACAGCTGCCCAGAGGAGTGTTCCCAGAGACTTCCACAGTCACTTCCAGCCAGGATGGGGGCAGCAAGTCTTCCATGAGGAGAAGCTGGGCACAGTGCTCACGCCTGTAATCCTAGCACTCTGAGAGGTCAAGGCAGGAGGATCGCTTGAGCTCAGGAGTTTGAGACCTGCCTGAGCAAGAGCAAGACCCCGTCTCTACTGAAGATAGAAAACTTAGCCAGTCATCATGTCAGGCATCTGTAATCCCAGCCCCTCATGAGGCTCAGACAGGAGAATTGCCTGAACCCAGGATTCCAAGGGTGCTATGAGCCAAGCTAATGCCATGGCACTTGGGCCTAGTCATCAGAGGTTTCTGTCTCAAAACAAAAACCACGCAGAAGAGAGCAGGACAAGGAGGTGCAGGGCAAGAGCACCAGGAATGGAACATACAAAGGCCCTAAGAATTGAAAGCAGCAACACCTCTAGGCAGCTCCCTGGGGAGAGGGATCTATCCAAGCAGAGCAGAGATGAGGGGTAAAGACGCAGAGGAAGGGCAAGCCATCTAGAAAAGGGTCCACCAGTTAAAGCAAGGATTTAAATTTTACACTAAGAATCATAGGAAGTTGCCAGAATTTCAAGTGGGGAAGTGACACCAACTTGTGCTTTAGAAAGACAGCTCAGCAGGGGTGGCGCCTGTGGCTCAGTGAGTAGAGCGCCAGCCCCACATACCGAGGGTGGCGGGTTTGAACCCAGCCCTGGTCAAACTGCAACAAAAAATAGCCGGGTGTTGTGGCAGGCGCCTGTAGTCCCAGGTACTCAGGAGACTGAAGCAAGAGAAAAGCCTAAGCACAAGAGCTGGAGCTGTGAGCTGTGATACCACAGCACTCTACTGAGGGCGACAAAGTAAGACTCTGTCTCTTAAAAAAAAAAAAAAAAAAAAAGATTAAAAAAAGCAAGCCGGCTCAGCAGATGAGTAGAAGATGAATTGCAAAGGAGGGAAAGTGGCTGGCAGAGTATCCAAGAAAGAGAGAGCAAGGGCTGAACCAAGGCAGAAGTGAAGGGAGACTCTGCAACTTGAACTTACTACATCAAAGGTTTTCTCTGAGCTATAACGGTGATGCTGCAACCAAACGATTCAAGAAAGAAAAGACCTGCAGTACCCACTCTGTCATTTCTTACATTGTTTCCCAGTTAGGTAAAATTTCATTATTCCAAGTAAGAACAGCGTTTCCAATGCTTTCCTCTACTCTGCACCTTTCTTCCAGCTGCTTTTTCCTCCGCTGGGCTTCTTTCAGTTCTAGAAATCACAATTAAAAAGGAAAAAAACACATCTATTAACTAACAGCCACTATTTTTAAGCTAGGTGATTTTTCTTAAACAGTCACACTACAAAAGCACCAAGAAAATGACAATAAAGTAGAGCAAACTTCATCTCTCAAGACTCACTTCATACTCTATGGATTTTAGAATCCTTAGGCATAGTCCACTTTCTGACGAGCTTTTTTGGTATAACATGCATACACAAAAGTGTACAAAGAAGAATGCAATTCAATTAACACAAAATTGAAAAACCAATGAAACGACCATCAAAACAACATAAGTCACCTGGACACCAGAAACAAAACCTGTGTTCCCTGCCCGTCCCCTTCCCAATGTAACCTCCATGTTGATTTCTCACAGCTGGAGCATTATTCAATGTATGAATAGCAACTCTGAGACAAACACCACGTATTTAGTTTATATATACTATTTTATTGCAATAAAGTATATGTAAAGTTTACCATCTTAACTATTTTAAATACAGTTCAGTGGTATAAACTACACGCATTATGCTGTGCAGCCGTCACCACCACCACCAAAGCTTCTCAGTTTCCTCAAACTGAAGCTTTGTTCCCACAAAACACTTAACTTTCCCATCCACCCCGCCCCCGCAGCCACTGGCAACCACCACTCTCCTTTCTGTGTCTGTAAACTTTACCACTCTCAGGACCTCACCTAAGTGGGAACGCACAGTACTTGTCCCTCTGTGACCGCCTATCTCACATAGGATGTTATCTTAAAGATTCACCCACGTTGCAGCAGGAGTCAGAATTTCCCTTCTTTTTAAGGTTGAATGATATTCCATTGTACATATATATCACATTTTATTATATTAATATATATTTTTAAATAGCTACAAAAATAGTTTTTTAGGTATTGTAAGGGATTTTATCAAATCTGATCACATCTTGTAAATATAGAAAGCAGCCCAGAGAGGGAAAGAAATTTTTCATGTCATTATTACTAACGCTTTCTCTAGTATTTTTATCCTGTACTATCTCTTTTCTCATGTAAGTTTAAGGTATTGTTTTCTTTCTTTCTTTTTTTTTTTTTTGAGACAGAATCTCACTGTGTTGTCCTCAGTAGAGTACCATAGCACCATAGCTCACAGCAACCTCTAACTCTTGGGCTTAAGCAATTCTCCGGCCTCAGCCTCCCAAGTAACTGGGACTATAGGCACCCGCCACAACATCTGGCTATTTTTGTTGTTGTTATTGTAGGTGTCATTGTTGTTTGGCAGGCTCGGGCCAGGATCGAACCTGCCAAGTCTGGTGTATATGGTTGGCGCCCTAGCTGCTGAGCTACAGGTGCTGAGCCCAAGGTGTTATTTTCTTGAATAAAACTACCATGAACGGATAGCCCAAGGTGTTATTTTCTTGAATAAAACTACCATGAACGGATAGAAGCATGCACTTTTGATTGAAAATTATAAATTTCTATTTTTTTTTTTTTGAGCAGTCTCACTGTGTCACCCTCGGTAGAGTGCTGTGGCATCACAACTCACAGCAACCTCAAACTCTTGGGCTTAAGTGAATTTCTTGCCTCAGCCTCCCAAGCAGCTGGGACTACAGGCACCCACCACAACACCTGGCTATTTTTTTTCTTGTTGTTGTTTTAGTTGTCAGTTGTTTGGCAGATCCGGCAAACCCATCACCCTCGGTGTATGTGGCTGGTGTAGTAAACACTGTGCTATGGGCGCCAAGCCAAAAACTTTCAAAGAATTAAAGAGTTAGGCAAAGTTCAGGTTCTATGACTCCAAAGGCAAAAAGAAAATGCCCAGAAATACACAAAATCTCACTCTGCCTTATACGACCGCATGTGTGAATTCCATTACCTCGTTTTTTGGCCTGAACCACCATCTCTTCATACTGTTGTCTGTGTTTCTGAGCTTCATCAGCTGGTTTTGCAGGGAGATTTCTTGATAGGAAATAAATGGGTTTTCACCCTTGTAAATATCAAGTCTTTGAGAAAAAACCTGAAGCATTATTTACTAAAAAATGTGTAGCTCAAAGACCAAAACCTAAATTTAACATTACAGTTCTTCTGGGCGGCACCTGTGGCTCAAGGAGTAGGGCACCGGTCCCATATGCCTGAGGTGGCGGGTTCAAACCCAGCCCCGGCCAAAAAAAAAAAAAAAACATTACAGTTCTTCAACAAACTAAAATATTTTCTCACAAAAGTGAAGCAGACTTACTATAAAACAAATGAATTATAATGATTAATAGAAAGGAAAAATAATAATTATCCACAATTGCAATGCAAATAAGAAACATTTAATCTTTTTTGGTGTATTTTGATTTGACCACAATACACTAACAACTGTCAACAGTTAATCCTTGCAGTATGGTGCCCTAACAGCATCTGTTACATGTTTATACAAACCAGTTTCTCTAAGTATGCAAATTTCACATTAGCTATGCAGTTTCACAGTTCTAAGCATGTAAAAAGTGGATGAGCCTTCAAATCCTATTAAAACAAAACAAAAAAACCTGCATGCTCTCTTTTAGAAACATACTTGTGAAATTGCTGGCACTGGAATTACTGGGAGGGCAACAGCATCTGGCTCCTTGTACCCTCCCATGAGATCCACATTTTGAACAGCTGTCACTTGCGGCAGAACATGGCACACCCCAGTTCACGTTTCAGTCATTACAGGGACTGGCCTCCACAGCACAAAGTCTTTAATACTGTTCTGTACCTAACTTTTAGTCCTCCCAAGCAGGCTTTCTCTCCTCCACATACACACAATTTTCAAGGACCAAGAATTAAATAGGAAACATTTCTTCTTTAGGTTTCACCAATTTTAAATGACAGGGATAGCTGGGACCTTAGGGGTTAATTAAGGAGGTTCTACAACATCCTTTTTCTTTTCTTTTTTAACTTTAACCAAATTATTTTCTCTGAATTTTTTTTTTTTAATTGTTTAGGATTCGTTGAGGGTACCAAAGAATTAGGTTACACTGATTGCATTTGTTAAATAAAGTCTCTCACTTTCACTTTTCTTTTTTTAAACTGGGGACTATCTGTTCAAACATAATGTTCTAATCTATAGAAAATGTAGAAATAGGGAAATTGTGACCTGGTACAATGGCATAATCCCTGGTACTCCACTAAGATCTCCAAGCCCCATCTCTTTACCATATGGTAGGAAACCAGAGGCCCAGAGAGAGATGAGGACCTGCCTAAGATCACCCACAGGCTGCTTAATGCAGATCCCAAAAAGCCAGTAGGCTAGTCCAGAAATTGTGCTAAAATATCAAGGCACCTCCAAAACACACACTTTAGTGTACGTTACCTCCAGTGTTTCCTATAGTTCCAAACCTATCATTGCTTTTGTTTGGTTTGGGGTTTTTCTGGTGAGACAGAGTCTCATCTGTTGACCTGGGCAAAGTGCAGTGGTCAGCCTAGGTCCTCAAACTCCTAGGTTCAAACAATTCTCCTGCCCCAGCCCCCTGAGTAGCTGGGACTACACGCATCTACCACAATGCTAGACTATTCTTTTAGTAGAGAGGGAGTCCAACTCTTGCTCAGGCTGGTCTTGAATTCCTGAGCTCAAGCGATCCTCCTGCCTCATCCTTCCAGAGTACTAGGATTACAGGCATGAGCCACCATACCCGGCTATAAACCTATCATTTGTAATACCTACTTGAGGACTGTAATTTTTTTCTTTCTTTTTTTCATCTTCTGCTCTTAGATATCAATAGAGTATTTTAAAATGCTAAATTAAAAAGGAAAATCATCTGAATGGGAAATCCTGGTCAAAACTTCTGTGTTAAAAGACAATTCTCCAAATGTTTCATTTACTATCATTACAGAACACATTTTAATATAGGAAATAATAAAATAATAAGTGATTGCAGCTGACCTTTTCCCTCTTGTAATCCTAGCTCTTTTCTAATGAAAAGCAAGTTGATTTATTTACTAAAGGAATACCCTACAGAGATTCTCTTAAGACTCACGCTGGTCTGTCTTCGAGGATGAGAGCAGTAGTGGAAAGTGGCTCAAAATCAAGATTCTTCCTCACATTCTGCTTTGGAGAGGGTGGCTTGCTAGGTCTTCCAGCCTTGTCTTCATATTCCTAGGACAGAAAAAACCAGGGGTGATTTCAGGCCCAGTCCATTATGATACGATGAAGTCCTGAAAGCGAGAAAGTTTTTTGATGAAGATCCTTTAAATCAATTTTGATGATAATGCACTGACAAACTTTCCTGCTACTCTGAAGGAAAAAACTCTGACCAAAGGGACTGTGTAACTCTGAAGCTGAGGCCACCGCTTTATGACTGTGTACTTCCCTTGTTAATGGGGAAGTTACAAAAGATCCCGTCATCAAGGCAATCCCTGTATGAGGGTCCACAAACACTGTCTCAGGTCTCTCACCACCTGTGGAAGAGGCATATTTTCTGTCTTCTGGATGCTATAAATTTTAACTGATATTATTATAATAGCCACTGGGAAACCATCACTGCAAACTGTTAACATAAATAATTCTGCCATGCCCTGGAAATCTAAAAGCAGCCTCCACAACACTGGGTCACCAATTTGTCCTATGGATTGCAACCATGGAAGATAAGTTAGACCTTGTGACAAACATTCAAACACCCAGCCAGAAAAGCTCAGCAGAGCCAAACAAGTTGGTGCTCCTGAAATAATATGTTATGTGTGTACTCTCAGCTCTCTGCAAAATCTAAAACCAAAATTGTCTCGTTCCCTATTATAGGCAAGGTTCCCAGGACCATCCCTTAAGGGAAGATATCTAGTTGGGAAGACAGGACAAACAAACGTGGAGTCAACCTAAGACTTCCATCACCATTCCAGATAATAAGAGCATTGTCATGAGTTGATGATTAATTGCTAAATGAATTTAATTGACACTAGCTGTCAAAAGGGGTGTTACAGGCAAAATTATTCTACAAGTAATCATTCTCTCAGCTAGAAAGGCCTTAAAAAGTAGAAATAAAAATCACTTCCTGAAAACACACAGGCTATGAGAAGGGAGCATAACAAGCAATAGGTGGGTAGGGCAGTTTCTGTCTATCTGGATGTACAAGGTTAGATGTCTTAAGACTGCTTACTGACTTAAAACCAGGCCCACTTACCACAAACTAAGAAAATGAATTCATTTCTTCATGGATTCAAACATCTGAGTGTCTACACTGTGCTGGGGACATAGTTGTGACTCAAGGTAGGACTAGCCATCAGGAAGCCTCAAATCTTAACACCTGAACGTGAAAATCTTCAATTTTATAGAAAATCTACCAAAAGCTGTGTTGAGAAATATTTTGACACATGTTGTATTTTAACAAGAATTAGTAATACATTCCCCCACTAGATGCTACTTAATTTGTCGAGCCTAGTCTAGCGAATTGTATGCCACGGCCAAAGAGGATGGACCCAAAATTAGACATCCCAGAGTCTGGGTGCTGCTTCCAATTGCTTCTGTGTGCTGTATACACGTTCCCTCCCTTTACCTCCACAGCAGTCTAATTGGCAAGGGTCGTGCCACTTTACAGACAGGGTAACTGAGGGTCAAGGTGAAATGACTTACCCCAAGGTAAGTCAGCCAGCAAGGTGCTGAGCCTGCAGGGCTCTTTCCACTCCAAGCAGGCAACAACCCCTTTTGTGAAGGTACTCAAAACAGGTCTGCAGTGTTAAGAGGAAAGAAGCTGATTCCCACAGGGGTTAGGTGTGGCCTCTGAAGATGGGAGCAAATTCAGATCACCAACCACCTGCTATGACCCCAGGCAAAGTACTCACTTCAAATCTCTGAGCCTCATTTCCACATCTACAAAATGGGTTAAAGTACTCACCTGAGAGGGCTGCTGGAAGGAATGGGGACAAAGAGGCCTCTAGTACACAGGGAGGGCTTGGTAACAGTCATCCTTATTAGTATACACCATTACTTTTTTTACCCACTTAGACCTGAAACAACTACATACAGCAGATAAAATGCTCTAGTGCCAAATAAAAGAGTCCAGCCAAGTCCTCAACCAGCACAGATATGAAAAATAGGAGTAAACAGAAGCAAATAGGTTGAGTCATGACTGCAGACGTCAGATGTCTCCAGACTGAGGTTCTCCTATTCCCACCATCACCGTCAACACAGTGGCAGGACTTTTTGACGGCTCTACACACACTCCATTAACTCAGCTTAACTTTCATACGAGGGCTGCCCCAACTCCCATGTCACAGATGGGAACATGGAGGCCCCAAAATGTCACTGACTTGGCCCGCCCCCTAGGCGGGTGGAGAAGCTGGATCAGAAGCCAGATGCCATGGGTTATGCAGCCAAATTTCTCACCACAGAACTCACGCAAGCCACTTGCAGACATCAATAGGAAGTAATTTCATCATTCACATTCCGTCTCAATAAAGCTTTCAACCACGACAGAAACCTGTAATACTGCATTAAGTGCACAGATTAGTGAAGATGCTGGGTCAAATACTCATGTTTTAATCACTGGGAGCAATGCATGATTAAAATGATAAAATAATATAAGCCTGGCCTGCCCATACTTGAAATCTCAGGCAAAGCCCTTTCTTAACCCTACATGGCCTTTCAGAATTGGAACAGGATTGGAAATGGTTACAGGTCCTATTCCAAACCTCCTTCTCCAAGTGGTAGCAACAGTAGTTCACTGCCCAACCAGACAAACCAATTTTAGAAACAAGAAAGACTACTCACTCTGAGGGAGGGAATAAGAAGCCCCTGGACAAAGAACATTGACTTGTGAATTATCAACCATAGGAGCAGCACATGGTGTGGCAAGAGTCAAGACTCTGGAAGCAAAAAACTGACTTATAGGTTCAGCTTAACCAAGTCATTTTGCCTCCTCAGCTGTAACATGGCAGCAACTGTGAAGACCACTGTGGCGGACAAATAAAGTGGCTACCACCGACTGGGAGTGCTGAGCCCCTTTTACTGTCCCCAACTGAGTCCAACACATCCTTCCAAAGTTCTATCTCTGCATGAGGCCAAGTTTTAAAGTGTCTTTGTGTAAACCAAGTAACAATGTCTGGCTTGCTGTGCTCATCAAAAGCCCTGCAGGCTAACAGGTAAAATGAATTGCCAAATGACTGCTGCTGAGCCAACCCTGGACAGAACCTTAGCAAGAGAGAGGTGGCTGGACAGAACCTTAGCAAGAGAGAGGTGGCTCACGCCTATAATCCTAACACTTTAGGAGGCTGAGGCCGGTGGATTGCTTGAGACCAGCCTGAGCAAGAGTGGGAACCCCAGGAGCTGCTAAAAATGAAAAACTGAGACAAGAGGATCTCTTGAGCCAAAGAGTCTGGGGTTGCTATAAGCTATGATGCCTCAGCACTCTACCAAAGGCAACAAAGTGAAACTCTGTTCCAACACACACACCCCCCAAAAAAAGCCTTAGCAGGATTCTTAAACATTCTAAAGTAGCAAATTAATTTAATTGGTAGTACAACATTAAAAAAAAAAAAAAACACAGAGCACACAGCAAAGGCAGTTTGTTTCAGTACTACATTTAAGTCCTATTTGTGCAGAGTCTCAACTCAAACTGTCTAAACAGATCATTTCAAAGAAGTTTGCAAGCTAGTAACTCAGAAGCACACCAGGTGGAAGTCCGTGCCCTGAGTAGTTCATGAGGAATCATGCTGGAAAGACAAGACCACACCAATGAGGCGGCAGCAAAAAGAACATGCTATACCCAGCCAGTAAAGGCTCAGGGAAACACAGCCAGCAGCCAGGGTAACCCGGGCAGGGCCTCAGCTCCTTGCGGGGTCTATGAACAAAACAGATCTAGGAAGAAGGGAAGGGACCATGTAGAAAAGAGGAAGCTCATCTATAAAGGGACTATGTAGTGCCTGGCACTTTAGGAAACCATATCCCCAACCTACCAGACCTCACTCAGCAGAGGCATTAACATGCAGGCAGAGGATTCCATACAGGTGAGACCACAGACTTGCTGGGGGGAAGGGGGTGGAAGACCAGAGAGCAGACGCTCCCTAAAACTGGTGGGACAGGTCTCAAGAGAGGGAGGAGGAAAGAAGAGCCAGAACGCAGAGACAGTGAGGAGTGAGGGCCCCAGCACACGTGTCCAATGGCAGGGTCCACATTATATGTATGATGTGCACAGTGCTAAGCGCAAGAAGGGCACTCGACTCCTGAATTAGACTCAAAATTTGGTGATTAAAAAAGTGAAAAAAGGCTAAGTGGGTGGCTTATGCCTGTAATCCTAGCACTCTGGAAGGCCAAGGTGGGAAGATCCCTTGACCTTAGAAGTTCAAGGCCAGCCTAAACAAGAGACCCCATTTCTATTAAAAATAGAAAAACTAGCCAGGTGTGTGGCAGGTGCCTATAATCCCAGCAACTTGGGAGGTTGCTCGAGCCCAGGAGTCTGAGGTTGCTATGAACCAGGCTGGACACCATAGCACTCTAGCCAGGGTGACAAAGTGAGAAACATTCCTGCCTCAACAGACATTTGTTTGAAGAAGGAAAAGAAAGCTACAAACAATGAAAACAAAGTATTCTGATAGGAAGATAAGAAAAGTCAACTTGGCTCGTAGCCAGTGGCTCAAGGGGCTAAGGCGCCAGCCACACTAAATCCAGCCCAGCCCGCCAAACAACAATGAGGGCTGCAACCAAAAAATGGCCGGGCATTGTGGCAGGCGCCTGTAGTCTCACCTACTTGGGAGGCAGAGGCAGGAGAATCACTTGAGCCCAGGAATTGGAGGTTGCTGTGAGCTGTGATGCCACAGCACTCTACCCAGGGCAACAGCTTGAGGCTCCGTCTCAAAAAAAAAAGAAAAGAAAAGTCATCAACTCTACTTACAGAACTGGGAAAGCACAACAAAAGACAACCAACGATGCTAACAACCCGGCCAGGAGAAGCCCCCTGACTTCCTGGAAGGTGGCCCTGATAGGTCATTACTAAAAACCTATGCCCAAGTCTCAGGGTCAACTACCTACCATTATCAAGATTTACCTATTAAAATAATCCCCATGGATTTACAAAATAAATCTGGAATAAAGCTACTGACACAGGTAAGCCATCAAGAGTGGTAGCTATTAAAAGACTGGGTTAAGCTAGTATCAGTGACAACACAGCCTCTACATCTGCATAGGCTGAGGACCCAGGCAGCCTGCAGTGGGGAGAGCCTCGGGGACAGCACCAGGCCTGGGTCTGAACCATCACTCCCAGCAGTATGACCCCAAGCACCTACTTCATCCTGCATGCCTACCTCCTCATCTGCGAAATGTGAAGATTAAATGGGAACTGATAAAACAGGAATAGCCACAACAGGTGCCCAGAAAATGACAAGGGAGTGTGACTGTCAGTGTATTACTATGAGATTATTTTTCAAAATGTTTCACTCTAGCAGGGCACTTAATGGAGTTGTGGAAAAGACTAAATGAGAATGAAGTGCTGGTTTCACACATTACCATTTGTCACAATTGACTGGGGGAGAGGGCATTGTTTTAGAATCTGGGAGCTGTTCTGTTTTGCCATTTTGAGCAGGGAAGAGCGGCGGTACAGGTCCTACAAACGCTCCACCTTCCAAACAGACAGCCCTCGTGATCACTGAGGCTCAACAACCCACACAGTAAGTAAGGCCTCCGAGAACACCTGAGGGGCTCCTCTTACCTAAACTAGCAGGCAGGATTCTTTCAGAAAGCATGCTCTAAGTTACTGGGAATGTTGGTATTTGGGGAAGGAACTCTCAGGAGACCTTTTCTAATTGTCATATTCCTTACATCAAGAACGAAAAAGTTAACACGCAAGCTGGTGAATGAAATGTACTAAACGTGAACGGGATTTTAACACGCCTGGCTGCTGTGACGATCTGAGCCCCTCATTCAGCCCTGGAGCACAGAGGCTGCAGTCTCTTCACACAAAGGCAATGCCACTCCGGCCTCAGCGGGGGTGGCCTGGCCTGGCCTGACCTAGCTCTGAAAACCAGGATGCAGTTTCATTTCGGGTGATAAGAATGCGGACTCCAAGGACATGCTTGCTCTCTCAGTCTCTCACAGGACCCATTAAACGTGAACGCTGGAAGAAAACCAGGGGGAACCACAGACACAAAGAATGCCAGGGAGGAGAAGAGCGCAGCCCCGGCGTCGGTGAGCGAGCTTCGTTTTCAGCTGGAGAAGACAAACCGGTGTGATGTGCGCCCACATGCACCCGCGCCGGACCCCAGGGCCAGCCGCCAGGCCCCCGGACCGAGCAGGCCGGGGCGCACGGCAGAGGCGCTCGCCCGCCCCCGCATCCCGTGGCCCCACTCACCATGAACCCGGGGCCTCAGAGGCGCGCGGCCGGCGGCTCCATGCCCCAGCGGAGGGCCGGCCTCCCTCCTCGCTCCCTCCGCGGAGCACCGCGGCCGGACGCGCGCCGCAGACCCGGGCCGGCGGGCGGGGCGCCAGGCCGAGCAGTGGCGCGCAGATGCAGCGCTGCCGATCCGCGCTCGCGCTCTCGGCGCGTCAGGCCTGGCTGGCCCGGAGCCTCCCGCGGGGGCGCCGGGAAGAGCGCGGCTGGGGATCCCCGCCCGGCCCCACCTGTGCCGGCGCTCCCCGGGGGAAACTGGAGCGGGAGGTCCCCAGGTCAGGGGCTGCCCGCAAGCCGGAGCCAGTCTCAATGCTCAGCACCAAGCAAGTCACGCTCTGGCCAGACAATGTGCTGGAAAATGTGCACACTTAAGTTATGTGTAGTAAGATTACCACCACCACCACCCCCAGAAAAAAACAACCTGAGAAATAAGTTACTAAAAGAGGAATTATAGAAAAATATTAACAATGTAACCTCTGGATAGTGGGGTGATGACTAGCAAGTTTTTTCAATATTCTGCTGTGGTTCATGTTTTCTTACAGTAAGGCCAGTTTAAAATGTCAGAGTACACACAAGAAAGACATATTGATAGAAATCTGACTAGTGATTGCTTGAGGGGGGATTGACTGGAAAGAGGAATAAAATAACTTTGGGGGTGACAGATAATTTGTATGATTCCATTAATTTGAAATTTCTAGAGAAAGCAAATTCATGTTTGCCTGAAGGTGGGAGTGGGGAATCAACGGCAAATAGGCATGAGGAAATTTTTTCAGGTGACGAAAAATATTCTGAAACTTTGAGTAATAAAAACTAGATTGCACTGATAGTTGTGTAACTATATAAACTTATTTTTAAAAATCACTGAATACTTACAAGTGACTTTTATGATACATTAATTACACCTCAATTAAGCTGTTTTTAAAAACTAATAGTAGGGGCGGGGAGCAGTGGCTCAACACCTGAAATCTAGCACTGTGGGAGGCTGAGGCAGGTAGACTGCCTGAGCTCAGGGGATCGAGACCAGCATGAGCAAAAGACCCCGTCTCTAAAAAAAAAAATAGCCAGGTGTTGCAGCAGGTGCCTATAGTCCCAGCTACTCGGGAGGCTGAGGCAAGAGAATCACTTGAGCCCAAGAGTTTGAGGTTGTTGTGAGCTATGACCCCACAGCACTCTACACCAAGGGCAACAAATTAAGACTGTCTCAAAAAAAAAAAAAAAAACCTAATAGTAGGATGAACAAGGGGGGGGCGCGGGGGGGGTGTTGATTCTAGCTGAAAGGATAAAGGAAGGCCTCCTTAAGAAAAATTATCTGGGGCGGCGCCTGTGGCTCAAGGAGTAGGGCACTGGTCCCATATGCCGGAGGTGGTGGGTTCAAACCCAGCCCTGGCCAAAAAAAAAAAAAAAGAAAAATTATCTGTTAGGCATGGTGGCTCAGACCTGTAATCCCTTGTTTTGTTTATTGAGGCAGAGTCTCACTTTGTCATCCTCGGTAGAGTACCGTGGCATCATAACACATAGCAACCTCAAATTCTTGGGCTCAAGAGATTCTCTTGTCTCAGCCTCCCTAGTAGCTGGGACTATAGGCTCCCACCACAACACATAGCTATTTTTTTGTTATTGTTGTCATTGCTGTTTAGTAGGCCTGGGCTGGGTTCGAACCCACCAGCCCAGGAGCATGTGGCCAGCACCCTAACCACTGAGCTCGGGCGCCCAGCCCAGACTTGTAATCCTAATGCTCTGGGAGGCTAAAGCAGGTGTATTGCCCCAGCTCAGGCGTTCGAGACCAGCCTGAGTGAGACCCTATCTCTACCAAAATAGGAAAAGTAACTAGGTGTTGTAGCATGTGCCTATAATCTCAGCTACTCCAGGAGGCTAAGGCAAGAGGATCACTTGAACCCTGAAGTTTGAGGTTGCTATGAGCTAGGCTGACTCAGTCTCAACAAAAAAAGAAAAATTTTTTTAGAAATTTTTTAGAAATTAGGCAGAAGTTGGGAGTGTCCTTTTAATTCATACCTGAACAATTTTAACATGTTTGCCTAAAGATTATGTAATTCTCTAGGAGACCATACTATGCTATTTATTATTTGATGAAAGCCCAGATACCGTGGAGCTACATATTCACCTGCAGATTTATGTCGAATAGAAAAGATAACCCCAAAGATTATGTTGTTGTTTTTTCACAACCCGTTTGTTGAAATCTAACCTAGCAGTCTTTAATTCTCTTTGGTGTTTATATGTGTGCTTGTGCTTGTATGTGTACACACACACAAAAAAAAAAAAATCCTCAGACACTCTTGGAATCAGTTTTACCATCTTACTGCTCCCCTCAGGGCACTAAATAAGTCTTTGCCTATTTGGTCACTTAAATTAAAAAAAAAGGTAAATGTTGTAAGAAAAAAGAAGGTTAGTAAGTTCAGCTCTTAAAAGATTGCTTTTAATTTTTAGTGGGCTTTTAAAAAGCCATTATTTACTCAATCTGTAATGGGCACATTATTTCTACCAAATCAGTGTTGCTAACTTGTATGACTTAGGGGTCCAAACAATAACATTTCAACAAGTGGGGATGTTTCAGTGAGGAACATCAATAGTTTCTGTAAATCAATCACTAAATCATCCTTTGTACCAACTTCCTGATAAAATTAAAACTATAGAGGTAGGATGGCACCTGTAGCCAGTGAGTAGGGCACCAGCCCCATATACCGAGGGTGGCGGGTTCGAACCTGGCCCGGCCAAACTACAACTAAAAAAAATAGCCGGGCGCTGTGGCAGGCGCCTGTAGTCCCAGCTACCATGGAGGCTGAGGCAAGAGAATCACCCAAGCCCAAGAGCTGGAGGTTGCTGTGAGCAGTGATGCCACAGCACTCTACCGAGGGTGATAAAGTGAAACTCTCTCTCTTAAAAAATAATAACAATAAAAATATAAAACTATAGAGGTAACACAAATAGAGTAAAAATACGTGGTTATGGATTAAATCCTGCTCTTTCTCTTCCTGGCTTGAGATTTTAAAGAAATAACAAAATACGTGAATATGGAATTAGATGAAAAGGCTATAATTAAATTATACGACTACCTGTTACACAGTCCTCAATAAATATCATGTTTTTATTTTAATGCACTATGTAGTAAAGTTCATAAATATTAAACATGCTATTTAAAAAGCACTAAATTTATACAAAATATATATTTAGAACAAGAATTTTGAAGAAAAAGATTAGCAAATACATTCATACAATTAGATACTTCATCAGAAAAACCAGTATCACTATCTGGTAAACTAACATACACTTTCACACATACAGAAAAACAATCAAGGACTGAGTATATTTTCAGGTCTAAGGATAACTTCAAAATGAAAATTCTCTGGAGAAATTAAATACTTTAATGACATTCACATGTTGAAGAAATTTGCCATAACTAAACCAGCTCTCCAGGATATTCTCAGACCTATCCACCCTAATGACCAGCGCAATCCTCCACCACAAAAGTAAACTCACTCAGAAACTTTTGATCAAATTCCAACTTCCACAGTGGCGAAAGGATTAAAAATGTCCACTGGACTTTGAAAAACTTGATATCCAAAATTCTACCAGGATTATCAATATTCTCAATTAATGTGAACGGCTTAAATTGTCCTCTAAAGAGGCACAGGTTGGCCGACTGCATACAAAAACTCAGGCCAGATATCTGCTGCATACAAGAATTTCATCTTACCTTAAAAGATAAATATAGACTCAGGGTGAAGGGGTAGTCATTCATCTATAATCCAGGCAAATGGAAAGCAGAAAAAAGCAGGTGTTGCAATTTTATTCACAGATATAGCACACTTAAAACCAACAAAAGTAAGGAAAGATAAGGATGGTCATTTCATATTTGTTAAGGGTAATGCTCAATGTGATGAGATTTTAATTATTAATATTTATGTATCCAATCACAATGTGCCTCAATTTATAAGATAGACTCTAACAGACAAGAGCAACTTGATTTTCTCCAGCTCCATGATAGAGATTTTAACACTCCTTTGGCAGTGTTGGATAGATCTTCCAATAAGAAGCTAAGCAAAGAAATTTTAGATTTAAACTTAAACAGTCAACATTTGGATTAAACAGACATCTACAGAACATTTCGTCCTAACAAAACCGAATACACATTCTTCTCATCAGCCCACGGAACATACTCCAAAATCGATCATGTCTTAGGTCACAAGTCTAACCTCAGCAAATTTAAAAGAACAGAAATTATTCCTTGCATCTTCTTGGACCATCATGGAATAAAAGTGGAATTCAGTAACAACAGGAATCTGCATATTCATACAAAAACATGGAAGCTAAATAACCTTATGCTGAATGATAGATGGGTCACAGATGAGATTAAGAAGGCAATTACCAAATTCTTGAAGCAAAATAAAAATGAAGACACAAATTATCAGAACCTCTGGGATACCACAAAGGCAGTCCTCAGAGGGAAATTTATAGCACTGCAAACCTACATCAAGAGAACGGAAAGAGAGGAAGTTAACAACTTAATGGGACATCTCAAACAACTGGAAAAGGAAGAACATTCCAATCCCAAACCCAGTAGAAGAAAAGAAATAACCAAAATTAGAGCAGAATTAAATGAAATTGAAAACAAAAGAATTATACAACAGATCAATAAATCAAAAAGTTGGGTTTTTGAAAAGGTCAATAAAATAGATAAACCTTTGGCTAACCTAACCAGGAAAAAAAAGAGTAAAATCTCTAATTTCATCAATCAGGAATGGTAAAGACAAAATAACAACAGACTCCTCAGAAATTCAAAAAATCCTTAATAAATATTACAAAAAACTTTATTCTTAGAACTATGAAAATCTGAAGGAAATTGACCAATACTTGGAAGCATGCCACCTTCCAAGACTTAGCCAGAATCAAGTGGAAATGTTGAACAAGCCAATATTAAGTTCTGAAATAGCATCAACTATACAAAATCTCCCTAAAAAGAAAAGCCCGGGACCAGATGGCTTCACATCAGAATTCTACGAAACCTTTGAAGAGGAACTAGTACCTGTATTACTAAACCTTTTCTAAAATACAGAAAAAGAAGGAATACTACCCAACACATTCTAGGAAGCAAACATCACCTTGATCCCCAAACCAGGAAAAAAAACCAACAAGAAAAGAAAATTATAGACCAATATCACTAATGGATAT
The DNA here is from genome assembly GCF_027406575.1 of Nycticebus coucang. NCBI lineage: Eukaryota > Metazoa > Chordata > Mammalia > Primates > Lorisidae > Nycticebus > Nycticebus coucang. The sequence continues at coordinate 87,016,433 of NC_069796.1, forward strand.
TGATGCGAAAATATTCAACAAGATCCTAACAAACAGAGTCCAGCAACACATTAAACAAATTACACACCATGACCAGGTGGGTTTTATCCCAGGGTCTCAAGGCTGGTTCAATATACGTAAACCTATAAATATAATACAGCACATAAACAAATTAAAAAACAAAGACCATATGATTCTCTCAATTGATGCAGAAAAAGCTTTTGATAATATCCAGCATCCCTTCATGATTAGAACACTTAGAAGGGACATTTCTTAAACTAATAGAGGCCATCTACCGCAAACCCACAGCCGATATCGTATTGAGTGGAGTTAAATTGAAATCATTTCCACTCAGATCAGGAACCAGGCAAGGTTACCCATTGTCTCCACTGCTCTTTAACATTGTAATGGAAGTTTTAGCCATTGCAATTAGGCAAGAAAAGGCAATCAAGGGTATCCATACAGGGTCAGAAAAGATCAAACTTTCACTCTTCATAGATGATATAATTGCATATCTGGAAAACACCAGGGATTCTACTACAAAACTCTTAGAAGTGATCAAGGAATACAGCAGTGTCTCAGGTTACAAAATCAACACTCATAAATCTGTAGCCTTTATATATACCAACAACAGTCAAACTCAAAAAAGTCAAGGACTCTATTCAGTTCACAGTAGTGCCAAAGAAGATGAAATATCTGGGAATACGGCTAAGAAAGGATGTGAAAAATCTCTATAAAGAAAACTATGAAACTCTAAGAAATAGCTGAAGAGGTTAACAAATGGAAAAACATGGGGCGCGCCTGTGGCTCAGTCGGTAAGGCGCCGGCCCCATATACCAAGGGTGGCGGGTTCAAACTCGACCCCGGCCAAACTGCAACCAAAAAATAGCTGGGCGTTGTGGCGGGCGCCTGTAGTCCCAGCTGCTCGGGAGGCTGAGGCAAGAGAATCGCTTAAGCCCAGGAGTTGGAGGTTGCTGTGAGCTGTGTAAGGCCACGGCACTCTACCGAAGGCCATAAAGTGAGACTCTGTCTCTACAAAAAAAAAAAAAAAAAAAAACAAATGGAAAAACATACCATTCTTCTGGGAAGAATCAAAATTGTTAAAATGTCCACACTACCCAAAGCAATATACAATTTTAATGCAATCCCTATTAAAGCTCCACTATCTTTTTTAAAGATCTCAAAAAAAAAAAAAACTTCGTTTTATATGGAATCAGAAAAAACCTCGAATAGCCAAGACATGACTCAGAAATAAAAACAAAGCAGGGGCGGCGCCTGTGGCTCAGCGGGTAGGGCGCCGGCCCCATATGCCGAGGGTGGCGGGTTCAAACCCAGCCCCGGCCGGCCAAACTGCAACAACAACAAAAATAGCCGGGCGTTGTGGCGGGCGCCTGTAGTCCCAGCTACTCGGGAGGCTGAGGCAAGAGAATCGCTTAAGCCCAGGAGTTGGAGGTTGCTGTGAGCTGTGTGAGGCCACGGCACTCTACCGAGGGCCATAAAGTGAGACTCTGTCTCTACAAAAAAAAAAAAACAAAAAAAAAAAAAACAAAGCAGGAGGAATCACGCTACCAGACCTCCGACTACACTATAAATTGATAGTGATCAAAACAGCATGGTATTGGCACAAAAACAGAGAGGTAGATGTATAGAACAGAATAGAAAACCAAGAGATGAACCCAGCTACTTACTGTAATTTGATCTTTGACAAGCCAGTTAAAAACATTCAGTGGGGAAAAGATTCCGTATTTAACAAACGGTGCTGGGTGAACTGGCTGGCGACCTGTAGAAAACTGAAACTGGACCCACACCTTTCACCATTAACTAAGATAGACTCTCACTGGATTAAAGATTTAAACTTAAGGCATGAAACTATAAAAATACTAGAAGAGGGCGGCGCCTGTGGCTCAGTGAGCAGGGCCCATATACCGAGGGTGGCGGGTTCAAGCCCAGCCCTGGCCAAACTGCAACAAAAAAAATAGCCAGGCGTTGTAGCGGGTGACTGTAGTCTCAAAAAAAAAAAAAAAAAATACTAGAAGAAAGTACAGGAAAAAGTCTTGAAGAAATTGGCCTGGGCGCATATTTTATGAGGAGGGCCCCCCCCTCCCCAGGGCAATTGAAGCAACATCAAAAATACACTACGGGGACCTGATCAAACTAAAAAGCTTCTGCACAGCCAAGAACACAGTAAGTAAAGCAAGCAGACAGCCCTCAGAATGGGAGAAGATATTTGCAGGTTATGTCTACGACAAAGGGGTTTTTTTTGTTTGTTTTAATTTTTTTTTTTTGTAGATACAGAGTCTCACGTTATGGCCCTCGGTGTAGTGCCGTGGCTTCACACAGCTCACAGCAACCTCCAACTCCTGGGCTTAAGTGATTCTCTTGCCTCAGCCTCCCAAGTACCTGGGACTACAGGCGCCCGCCACAACACCCAGCTATTTTTTGGTTGCAGTTTGGCCGGGGCCGGGTTTGAACCCACCACCCTCGGTATATGGGGCCGGCGCCTTACTGACTGAGCCACAGGCGCCGCCCTGTTTTAATTTTTTTTTATTTTAAATTTCAGTGTGCTTGTTCATTCTTCTTTGTTTGAAGTACTCCTTTTTTGTTGATTTTCTTCTTCCTCTGGCGGTGCTGGCTGTTTTTGATGTTGTCAGTAGAGACAGGGTCTTACTCTGGCTCACTGCTGCTCATATGGGTCTTGAACCTCTGAGCTCAGGCAATCCACCCGCCTTGGCCTCCCACAGCGGTGGGACTACAGGCGTGAGCCACCATGCCCGGCCTCCGACAAAGGTTTAATAACCGGAATCCACAGAGAACTCAAACATATTAGCATGAAAAGAACAAGTGATCCCATCTCAGGGTGGGCAAGGGACTTCAATGAGAAACTTCTCTGAAGAAGACAGGTGCATGGCCTACAGACACATGAAAAACAGTTCATCATCCTTAATCATCAGAGAAATGCAAATCACAACTACTTTGAGATATCATCTAACTCCAGTAAGATTAGCCCACATCACAAAATCCCAAAACCAGAGATGTTGGCGTGGATGTGGAGAAAAGGGAACACTTCTACATTGCTGGTAGGAATGCAAACTAACATACTCCTTTTGGAAAGATGTTTGGAGAACGCTTAGAGATCGAAAAATAGACTTGCCATTCGATCCTACAATTCCTCTACCAGGTATATATCCAGAAGACCAAAAATCACATTACAACAAAGATATATGTACCAGAATATATTGCAGCCCAATTCATAATTGCTAAGTCATGGAAGAAGCCCAAGTGCCCATTGACCCATAAATGGATCAACAAATTGTGGTGTATGTACACCATGGAATATTACGCAGCCTTAAAGAAAGGCAGAGACTCTACTTCTTTCATGTTTACATGGACGGAGCTGGAACATATTCTTCTTAGCAAAGTATCTAAAGAATGGAAGAAAAAGTATCCAATGTAGTCAGTCTTACTATGAAAGCTATAACCCAATTATAGCCCAAGAAGAAGGGGAAAGGGGAGAGGAGGGGGGAGGTGGGGTGGAGGGAGGGTGATTGGTGGGATTACACCTGCGGTGCATCTTACAAGGGTACATGTGAAATTTACTAAGTGTAGAATATAAATGTCTTAACACAATAACTAAGAAAATGCGGCAAAGGCTGTGTTAACCAGTTTGATGAAAACATTTCAAATTGTATATAAAACCAGCACATTGTACCCCATGATTGCATTAATGTACGCAGCTAGGATTTAATTTAAAAAAAAAAAGAGTAGTTGTAGAGTCCAAGGCAGAAGCATGGGGTAGAAGGGTGATACCAACAGCCGATCGCCTGTGAGGAGTCCTTCGTAGAGTCTAAGGCAGGAAGGAGGAGGAGGAAGGGTGATAACAGCTGTGATAAACTATCACCCATCAGGAGCAGTTGGCAGAGTTCAAGGCAGAAAGGGGGGCGGGGGGGAAATGAAAATTCTCCAGAAAATGTTTTTTACTATGTAAAAAAGAAAAAGGAAAAGCAGAACTGTGTCATATCAAGAGAATAAAGGAACATATAACGAGAACAATACTTGAAGCTGACTGGATCCCAGCTGAAAAAGAACAGTTTAGTGCAAATGAGGACGTTTTAGAACATGCTCAGATGCTACCGTGGGGTTACTGATAATTGTTTGGGGGGTGGTCACAGTTTCATGGCTGTGCAGGAGAATGTCTTTACTCTTAAGAGTTGGGTGCTGTAGTATTTGAGAGTAAAATGCCATAATATCTGCAACTTACTTTCAAATAGTTCCATTTTTAAAAAATAAAAACAGTGGGAGGCGCCTGTGGCTCAGTCGGTAAGGCGCCAGCCCCATATACCGAGGGTGGCGGGTTCAAACCCGGCCCCCGGTCAAACTGCAACCAAAAAATAGCCGGGCGTTGTGGCGGGCGCCTGTAGTCCCAGCTACTTGGGAGGCTGAGGCAAGAGAATCGCTTAAGCCCAGGAGTTGGAGGTTGCTGTGAGCTGTGTGAGGCCACGGCACTCTACCAAGGGCCATAAAGTGAGACTCTGTCTCTACAAAAAAAAAAAATAAATAAAAAAAAAATAAATAAAAACAGCATAATAAAGTAAATATGGCAAAATGTCATCAATTGTTCCATCTAAGTGGAGCACATATTCATGTTCACTATTTTTGGAACTCTTCTATAAGTTTTCATGAATCCTTTAGATTTCATCTTAAATATCCATCCTCAGAGAATCCCTCCCTTGCCCATCTCACCTAGTAAGGCCTCTGTCATTCTCTCTACCCGCTGTTTTCTTGCAGCTCTTATTATAATTTGTCTTATCACATGATTATTTGATTAATATTTATCTCCCTCTCTAGCCTGTACAACCTCCAAGTGTGGGTAAAGGTTTAGCAAAGCACATAGCACGCAGGCATCACTCAAGCGTTCTTGGAACCAATGTGCTGTCACCTGAAGCCATCTGTCCTTCTTTTCATCCAGGAAACACTTGTGGTGCTCAACCCCAGGAATAAACATGAACAAGGTCCCTGCCCTAGAGTAACGCAGGGACTAGCAAGCGGACAATGACTCTACTACGCTGGTGCTGGATGCCAAAACAGAAAAACCTCTGAAGTTCAGGGGAGCCCCAGGAAGCAGCTGGCCCAGCCTGAAGAGTTAATAATGACTCTCTGGAAACAATGCCTGCAACTAAAAGAAGCTAAGCCGGGCAGAGCTCAGTTCTCAGAGGGGGGCAGGTTCTCGGGCTCTTTTTGCCTCCTACCAACACCTGGTGCCACACACAAATTTTAGAAGTTAGCCAAACCAGGCTAACATGGGGAGGGAACCCAGAGACTCACAGTAAAGTTAAATATGGGAGAGAGATGCTTAAGTCTGTGACTACACATTGAGATATGCTTACCGAAGCACATCTCTTCTGGCAGGTTATAACCTGCGAGTTACTTTAACAATAGTTTTTATCTCATATTTTAGAATTGAGCACCATTTATAAAGCTTTTACTATGCATTATACCATATGATGATAGCTTTTTGCTAAATTTTGAAACAAAGCAAAAATCAGAAGTTAACATATGCCTTTCTCCATCTCAATCTGGCATTAGATTTCATATCTATCTTAATCCATGTGTAAAGAATTTTCTCCCTAAAGTTTTCTACCTTAACCAGAGCTCGTCCCCAGCTTCTTGCATCCCCACCAGCGCATCAGGTTCATTTGCCTATTGGGTTTATCTGTAACATGGTTACCCTTTGCAGTCAAGGAGGCAATTCTGATTGATTTGTTCGCTGCAGCATCTCAGCAGACAGCCTGGCAAAACCGACCCCTGGCGTTCACAGGGATCTAATAGACAATGACAGAACAGCTTCAGGGCCTAACCTAGGAAGCTTGTTCAGCAAATCATGGTACAGCTACCCCGAAACCATTACTTGGTAAAAATGAAATCACAGGAGAATATTTAAGGACATGGGGAAAAACATATGTTGTCACAGAAGTAAGAAAACAGTTTACAAAATGGCATGTTCAAAAACTGTGAAATTCATTCATCTGTTTACAAACCTAGTAAACCTATAAATTAACCACCCACTAAGGCTGAGTCCTGTCCTAATCCCAGAAGACAAGGCAATTGACAAGCAAACAAGAACTGGTCCTTGCTCTTCACCACTTACATCCTAGAGGGATGAAAGGCCAGCAATCAAGAAGCAAACACATGGGCAAGAACTTAAGGTGGAGACTTGGGTAGATACCACATCTTTGCAATTGTCAATTGTGCTGCAATAAACATTCAAGGGCAAGTTGTCTTTTTGATAAAATGACTTTTTTCCTTTGGGTAAATACTAATGCCCAATAGTGGTAATGGTGGATCAAATGGTAATGTTAGCAGTGGTTATCCCTGGGTGACAGGATTAGGGGTAATGCTTATCTTCATTACATTTTTCTATTAGATTTCTAAATGTCCTATAACTATTTTTAATTTTCAGTCAAAAATGTTAAACAGTAAAACAAAATAAAAATGCCTAACACCAGATAAACAAACCATACTAGCAACTAAATTTGCTTCCTAGCAGAGCGTCCACCAGTTTGCCCTGGAGGGTGCCACCTCCCAAAGCCACGACTTCTTTCCTCCTCCTCCTTGCCCAGCTATTATCAACCACCTCCTCATTCTCTCTGGTTAACAAGGCTCTGGTCCCTCTGCTATGTTTTCTCTTGTTTCCCTGTATATCCCCCCAAAAAACACCCAAACCCTAAACCTTCTACTTGTCCTTGCAAGACTGAGCTCATGGGTGACCTCCAGTGGGTGGCTTCATCCCTGGACTCTGAATGGTCCCTCCCCAGGGTCCCTAGCTCTGCTCCAGTGTTGACCAGGTTCCAGCTCGGTCATTATGCTGAGGGCAACTCCAGAGGCCGGGTTATATTCATCCTTTATTTGCACACTCCTCAAAAAAACCAGCTCTTAGAGCAATGGTTCTCAACATTCCTAATGCCACGGCCCTTTAATATACTTCCTGTGGGTCGCGACCCACAGGTTGAGAACCACTGTTTTAGAGTTTTAATACTAAATAAAATTCTTTTCCCCACTTTGACCAAATATTACTTAAAATTCATACCCTCAGCTGTGCCAGGAGTTGAGTTCTGTAGGCAAAAAGACCCCTCTCAACTGAACTCCTCAATCACTAGCAAGGAATGGGAAGTCCAACCAGAATGATGACAAATGTCAACAACTTAAATTCTATTTTTTTTTTTTTTTTTTGAGACAGAGTCTCAGTATGTCACCCTTGGTAGAGTGCCGTGGCGTCACATTTCACAGCAACCTCAAACTGTTGGGCAATTCTCTTGCCTCAGCCTTCCAAGTAGCTGGGACTACAGGTGCCCGCCACAATGCCTGGCTATTTTTGTTGTTGCAGGTGTCATAGTTGATTTTAGATGGCCCAGACTGGGTGTATGTGCTACCCACTGAGCTACGGGCACTGCCCTTAAATTCTATTTTGAATCTCTGGAATTCTACAGCCATTACCACTTATCATATGCCCTCACTGGGCTAAGAGTCTAATATACATTGAATGTCATTGAATATACATTAATATACATCTAATGTCATTGAATCCTGACAATCCCATAAGGTAGGTCCTGTGATAGGCTAAACAGCTACCCAAATAAGTCCATTTCTTAATCCTCAGAACCTGTGAATGCTACCTCATGTGCCAAAAGAGATTTTGCACATGTGATTAGGGTTATAGACCTTGAGATGGGGAGATTATCATGGATTATGTGAGTGGCTCAAAATAAGTACAAATGTCCTTATAAAATGGAGGCAGTGAGGAATTTAATTGCAGATGAGGGAAAGCAGTGTGTTGATGTACAGAGATTGTAGTGATGTAGTAACAAGCCACTAAATGCCAGCAGCCTTTAGAAACTGGAAGAGAAAGAACAGATTCTTGCCTGGAGCCTCTAGAAAGATCCAGGCCTTCCAACATCTTGATTTTAGCCTGGAAGACTCATTTTTAGACTTCTGAACTCCAAAACTATATAGGAGAATAAGTTTCTATTAAGTCCCTGAGTGTGATGATTTGTCATAGCAGTTGCGGAAAATGAATACAACTACTATGGGCCTCATCACTCCCCCACCTCATCACCCTTTCCCCACACAGCGCCTGAGGCTCTGGGTAATGTCCCCAGGACTAGGACCCAGGCAGTCTAACTCCAGAGCCTGTTACAGTCAACTGCCCTGATGCATTGCCTCTGAACTAAGATCTCAATTTCCCAGAACAGCGTCCCCTTTGCGTCCCTAAGGCCACATTAACTATCGGACACAGGCATAAGGCCAAGAAACAAAACACCAAACATGCCTGTTAATTCCAAGTGCCTTGCAGCTTCCACTGCCAAAGGAATGACTCCACCTGCAGAGCTTCCACATCATTTTCTAATCTCCCAAAGGCTCAGTAACACTCGAGTTCATCTTAGACAAGCAACTTGAAGAAGATAAAATAAGGTCTCAGAGTCCTCTGGAGTGCCTACTGTGCACCAGACCCCACACTATGTGCTGGCAGCTCAAGGCAAGCCAGTGGCTGCAGACTCGGGGCATACTGAGGCCCGACAAAGTCCCCGGTGGGCTCAGCACCTGTATCATAGTGGTTATGGTGCCAGCCACATGCACCGAGGCTGGCAGGTTTGAATCCAGCCTGAGCCTGCCAAACAACAACAACAATCAAAAAACAGCCGGGCATTGTGTTGGGCATCTGTAGTCCCAGCTACTTGGGAAACTGAGGCAAGAGAATCACTTAAGCCCTAGAGTTAAGAGGTTGCTGTGAGCTGTGACACCATAGCACTCTACTGAGGGTGACACAGTGAGACTATCTCAAAAAAAAAGAAAGACCCCCTTGCTGCTCAGCTGTGTTTAAGAGATAATAAAGAGTTTAAAATCTCACAATCCCCCCCTGGGAATTAGATCAGTGGAAAAAGGGGTTATCTCTGGCTGGCATTGTTTTCATGTTACATCAATACATTCAATCACCCAGGGGAGGACAAAAGTACTTGAAAACTCTCCGGGGCCACCTCTCCTGGACTTCCAAGGAAGCAGAATCAGTTCCTTTCCTTCCACGAAACTGCAACATTTAGTTGCACATACACAACTAGTCTGCAAGGACTATTGTCATGTCCAAGGTCAGCCAAAAACCAGATTCAGAACACAGACAGTCCCCCAGCTTTCAATCACAGGCTACTACACCTTCAAGTCTGTGTGCGGCAAGCTTCCTGGTCCCGTGTACACAGCAGGGAGAAGCTACAGAGCTCACCTGGTCTGTGTTTATACCATCTAAATGTATTTCTGTGGGTGAAATTTGCACAAATATAGTTTGTCTCAGAGAAAGGTCTGGGAGAGTAAACACCTCCATGAAAGGGGCTGTGAAGTCCCAGGGTGAAGAGGATTTTCTTGTTTTACTTTGTTTTCATTTACCATTTGGATATTTTATAAGTATTTTTTCATGAATTGTTTTAATAATTTGAAAAACCATTTTTTAACTACTTTGGATGGCATCAAAACTTACTTCACCAATTGCAGTTTCCAAACCACACTAAGTATTACTGTAGCCTAATTATTTGGGGAGGTATTTTTGCTGATTTGTTTTTTCTGGGCACAAGAGTGAAGACAGCCATGAAGAGAGATCAGAGTGAGGGAAGCCATGGAGCTGACTGATCCCACTGCCCAGGAGTGCCCACGTTTCTGTATTTTACCTCACAAGCACCAGCCAGAGGAGGAGACTGAAGTTCAGAGGCAAAGTAACTGGCCTATGTCCACACAACTGACTGTAAGGGACAGACCCAAAATGGAGATTCAGGCTTTCTGATCCCAAAGCCAGAGTCTTTTCATCTCTACTGGGTGTTCACAAGCCCAAGACCCCTTTCACCCCAACACTGTGAGGACCCAGTGAATAGCTGTGAAATAACGAATGTGTGCTTCCTGTTCCCGAATTCCTACTGCTTCCCGGGAGTCACACCAGCGAAAACTGAACACAAGAGCCACAGTGTTTGCACTGAAAAAATGCACTCTGGGGCACCGGCCCCATATGCCGGAGGTGGCGGGTTCAAGCCCAGCCCCAGCCAAAAACTGCAAAAAAAAAAAAAAAAAAAAAGAAAGAAATGCACTCTGAACCCTACCCTCTCAAACTACTAATGGGGAAATTTATCCCTTCCACATTGGAAAAAATAATGGAAGCACCATGCACTGGAATTTCTGTTTGTATGGTTAAAAGTCATCGGAGGTAAAAAGGTTTATACTTTTCAGAATAAATTAACAATTACCAGGGCAATTGAAGATATTCTATCCATAGATTAAAAAATAAAGTTCAAATTAAACGACTATGCTGCCATTTCTCCTGCAGAACTTCAGTTCTCTTCCCTTGGCCCTCTCTTCCTGTGATATATAATTAACCTGCTGCTTCTCTAAAACCCAACAACGATGGGTTAGACATTTCATGGGATTATTTCCTGATGGACTCGCCCTCACCACCCTGATTAGCTGAGACTTCCAGAAGAGGTTCAGTGTCCAACTCTGATCACCGCCAGCTGTATCATGTTTCCCTCTCTGCTCCGGCAACTAGGAAAATCAGCATCAAATTTGTAGTGTACTCAGGAGTTAAATGGGACCTCGTGAGTTGTACTTTGGGATAACTATGTATCTGTGGATTCGTTTTGATGTCCTTTGCCTAAATTTCCTTTCTCTATCATTCTACACATATTTTTAGTATAAAAATTATTCGAGGCTCAGCACCCATAGCTCAGCGGTTATGGCGCCGGCCACATACACGAGGCTGGCAGGTTTGAACCCAGCCCAGGACTACTAAACAACAATGACAACTGCAACAACAACAACAAAAAATAGCCAGGCGTTGTGGCAGGTGCCTGTACTCCCAGCTACTTAGGAAGCTGAGGCAAGAGAATTGCTTAAGCCCAAGAGTTTGAGGTAGCTGTGAGCTATGAAGCCACAGCACTCTGCTGAGGGCAACATACTGAGACTCTGTCTCAAAAAAAAAAAAAAAATTTGACAGTAGACATGCATGCACAACAAAATACAAAAGGATATACAGTGGAAAGCAAGTCCCCTATCTTCCACATACCCAGTTCCATCCCCTCCCAAATTCCACTATTATCCATTTCCTAAATATCCTTCCAGATACAGTCTCTGCATTTACAAAGATGTGCACATATTTTATATACATACAGCACACTGTATGAATAGTTATTAGTCTCCTTTTTGAGGCCTGTATAATACTTCATTTAAGATTTGACCAATTCCCTGCCAGACATTTAGATAGCTTCTTATCTTTTGTGCTACATCAATACTCCCTTTTTTTTTTTTTTTTGAGACAGAATCTCACTAGGTCACCCTCAGTAGAGTACCATGCCATCACGGTTCACAGCAACCTCAAACTCTTGGGCTTAAGTGATTCTCTTATCTACTCTCAAGTAGCTGGGGCTACAGGCACCCACCACAATGCCCAGCTGTTTTTTTTTTTGTTGTAGCTGTCGTTTTTTAGCATGCCTGGGCAGGGCCAGCCTCAGTGTATGTGGCCAGTGCCCTAACCACTGGACACAGGCACCAAGCCTACGTCAATACCCTTTTACAATCATCATTTCACCTATACACTAATTCATCTATAGGAAATACTACCAGAAGTGGTAATGCTGGGTCAAAAGGACTCTATCTGATTGATCTGTTCATTCGTGTTAGTTATTTTTTCAATTAACAGTTAGCTTTTTTCTGTATACAGTTCTATAGTTTTTAACATGTCTTGTAGTCACCACCATCACAGTCAAGATACAACACAGTTCTATTACACACAACCCCCTCCAAACTTCCTTCATCCTATCCCTAACACTACGGACCCATCACTATAACTTCATCTTTGTAATACAGGTGGAATCACAGAACACAACGTTTTGAGACTGGCTTCCTACCCTCAGGTAATATCCTTGAGATTCATCCAAGTTGTTAAGTGTGTTTATTTCTGAGTAATATTCCATGATATGGATATGATGTGCCACCATTTATTCATTCACTGAAGGACATTGGGTTGTTTCCTGATAGACTAAGTGGACATAAAGCTCGTGTGCAATTAAATTGCACACAAATTTTATGTCCACCCTGTTTGTGTATATGTACGTGTGTGTATACATACACATATATATACACACACATTTTTAGTGGGTATGAAGTTTCTATTTCATAGCAACTATGATTAGAACTACCATAAACATGTACAGATTTTTGTGCAAACATAAGTTTTCGTTTCTCTATGGTAAATAAGGGGAATTTCTGGGCTAATTGTAAATATGTGTTTCATGATATAAGAAATGTTTGAGCTGTCTTTCTAGAGTGGCTATACTATTCTTTTTTTTTTTTTTTTGTAGAGACAGAGTCTCACTTTATGGCCCTGGGTAGAGTGTGGTGGCATCGCACAGCTCACAGCAACCTCCAACTCCTGGACTTAAGTGATTCACCTGCCTCAGCCTCCCGAGTAGCTGGGACTACAGGCGTCTGCCACAACGCCCAGCTATTTTTTGGTTGCAGTTCAGCCGGGGCCGAATTTGAACCCGCCACCCTCAGTATATGGGGCCGGCGCCCTACTCACTGAGCCACCACCCGGCTGTACCATTCTGCATTCCTAGCAGCAATGCAGCAGCCAGGACTTCCAATATGTTAACAGGAATGTTAAGGGTGTGTATTTCACCTTGTTTTCAGTGTTGGGGAATGGCATTCGATCTTTCTCCATTAAGTATGATGTTCACTGTAGCTATTTTTTGTAGATTCCCTTGACCAGGCTGAGGAAGTTCTCTTCTTCCTGACAGTTTTTATCAGAAATGAACACTGAATTTTGTCAAATGCTTTTTCTGCACTGGTATCACATGGTTTTCTTCTTTAGATTGGTAACCTGGTGGACTAAACTGATTCATTCTGAAATTCTTGACCAGACTTCTAGTCCCAGAATAAACGTCACTTAGCCATGTGTATTAAATTGTTTTTATGCACTACTGAATTCAATCTGCCAATACTATATTGAGGACTGCATGTGTGTTTTCATAAGGAATATATGCTTGCATTTTGGGTTGTTTTTTCTTTTTTTTTTTATGTTCGTGGATTAGTAGACTCAATTATTCTCAATTTTTTTAAATTAAAAAATAACTTTGTACATTGATGCATTTATGGGGTTCAGCATACTGCTTTGATATACAATGTGAAATGCTTACATTGAACTAAGTAACACATCCATTACAATTATACTCATTTCTTAATAGTTTTGAAATTTACCATTGCAGGCTCGGCGGCTAAGGCGCCAGCCACATACACCAGAGCTGGTGGGTTCGAATCCAGCCCAGGCCTGCCAAACAACAATGACAATTACAACCAAAAAATAGCCGGGTGTTGCAGTGGGTGCCTGTAGTCCCAGCTACTTGGGAGGCTAAGGCAAGAGAATCACTTAAGCCCCTGAGTTGGAGGTTGCTGTAAACTGTGATGCCATGGCACTCTACACAGGGCAATATCTTGAGGCTCTGTCTCAAAAAAAAAAGAAAAGAAAAGAAAAAAGAAATGTACCACTGCATCATGCACATTACGTGAGGTTCCCCTTAAATACCCTCCCCTCACTCCTCCCATGTCCCCCATCCCCTTCCCTCTCTCCTCTTCCCTTCTACTTTCTAGACAATAGTTATGTTTTGGCATTCATATGAATGTGTAGGTGATTATATATTGATTTCATAGTAGTATTGAGTACATGGATACTTTTTTTTCCATTCTCGAGATACTTTACTAAGAAGAATATATTCCAGCTCCATCCAGGTAAACAAAAAAGATTTGAAGTCTCCATCTTTTTATGGCTGCACAGTATTCCATGGTGTACATATATTACAATTTGTTAATCCATTCATGGGTTGATGGGGACTTGGGCTGTTTCCATGTCTTGGCAATTATGAATTGGGCTGCTATAAACATCCTGTTGTAAATGTCTTTGTTGTAAAATAATTTTTGATCATCTGGGTATATACCTAGCAGAGGAATTGCAGGATCAAATGGTAGGTCTACTTTAGTTCCTTGAGTGTTCTCCAAACTTCTTTCCAAAAAGGTTGTATTAGCTTGCATTCCCACCAGCAGTGTAGAAGTGTTCCCTTCTCTCTGCATCCATGTCAACATCTGTAGTTTTGGGATTTTGTGAGGTGGGCTAATTTTACTGGAGTTAGATGGTATCTCAAAGTGATTTTGATTTGCATTTCTCTGATGATTAAGGATGATGAGCATTTTTTCATGTGTTTGTAGGCCGTGCGCCTGTCTTCATCAGAGAAGTTTCTGTTCAAGTCTCTTGCCCACATAGAAATGGGGTTATTTGTTCTTTTCTTCTCTGTAGATTAGTAGATTCAATATTAGTTACTTTTTTAATTTTTATTAAATCATATTTTATGAGGTACAATGTGATGATTTGATGTATAATGTGGAATGCTTAAATCAAACTGATTAACATAACCATCACCTCACTTATTTTTTTGTGGTAAGACATTTATAATATATTCTTAGTTGTTTTGAAATGTACCCTTGAAGGGCCGCACCTGTGGCTCAAGGAGTAGGACGCCGGCCCCATATACCAGAGGTGGTGGGTTCAAACCCAGACCTGGCCGAAAAAATAAAATTGCAAAAGAAAAAAGGAAATACCATTGCAAACTTAGGCGGCACCTATGGCTCAAAAGAGTAGGGCGCCAGCCCCATATGCTGGAGAGTTCAAACTCAGCCCCAGCCAAAAACTGCAAAAAAAAAAAAAGAAAAGAAGAAATGTACCCTTGAATTGTGTACATTAGGCGAGATCCCACCAAATATCCTCTCTCTACTCTTCCCTTCTTTTTGGGGGGGAGATGGGGGTGTACTGTATTAGATATCAGGGTAATACTGGTCTTGTAAAATGAGTCAGAAAGTCATCTCTCCTTTTTTAAAATTGGTATTATTTTTCTTTAAATGTTTGATAAAATTCACCATGAAACATGTGGGCCTAGAGGTGTTTGGGGGGGCAGTTTTTAACTACACTTACTCTATTTTTTTAATAATTACAGGATGGGCTCAGCACCCATAGCACAGTGGTTACAGCGCTACCCACATACACCGAGGGTGGTGGGTTCGAACCAGGCCTGGGCCAAATAAAAAATAGCAGGGCGTTGTGGTGGGTGCCTGTAGTCCCAGCCCGGGCCTGCCAAACAACAATGACGGCTACAACCAAAAAATAGCCAGGTGTTGTGGGCAGGCGCCTCTGGTCCCAGCCATTTGGGAGACTAAGGCAAGAAAATTGCTTAAGCCTAAGAGTTGGAGGTTGCTGCGAGCTGTGATGCTATAGCACTCTACCCAGGGCAACATCGTGAGACTCAAAAAAAATAATAATAATTACAGGATTGATTCAGGTTCTATTTCATCTTGAATGAATTTTAATGATTTGTAATCTTCAAGGAAACGGACCATTTCATCTAACTAATTTATACTCATAACATTTTCTTTTTATCTCTGCAAGGTCTATAATATACTGATACCCCTTTTTTCATTCCTTTTATTCTTTATTTATCTAAAAGAGTGGTGTTCTGTCACCCAAGCCAGAGTGCAGTGGTATGACCATTAGCCTTGAACTCCAGGGCTCAAAGGAGCATCCCACTTCAGCCTCCTGAGTAGCTAGGGACTAGGGGTGCCTGCCACACATCTAGCTAACGTGTTTTTTTTTATTAAGAAATGGTATCTTGCCATGTTGCCCAGGTTGGTCTCAAACTCCTGGCCTCAAGCAATTCTCCCAGCCCAGCCTCCCAAAGTGCTGGGATTATAGGCGTGAGCCACCACACCAGTCCTTATTCCTTTTATTAACGCTTTAGTTCTTGGGTGGCGTCTATGGCTCAGTGGGTAGGGCGCTGGCCCCATATACCGAGGGTGGCAGGTTCAAACCCAGCCTTGGCCAAACCGCAACAAAAAAATAGCCAGGTGTTGTGATGGGCGCCTGTAGTCCCAGTTACTAGGGAGGCGGAGGCAAGAGAATCACCTAAGCCCAGGAGTTGAAAGTTACTGTTACCATGGCACCCTAGAGACTCTGTCTCTACAAAAAAAACTTTGGTTCTCTCCTTTTCTTTGTTGATTTTGCTAAAGTTCAATTCTGTTGATCATTTCAAAGAACTAGGTTTTAGTTTCACTATCATTTTTCTGTTTTTAATTTCACTGATTTCTGTTCTTATGTTTACTATTTGTTTCCTCTTAGTTGCCTTGAATTTATTAGTTCCTTTTATAGTTTAAGGTATAAATGTAGACTACTGATTGGAGACCACCTTTTTAATGCTACAAATTTCCTTCTAAGTACTGCATCCTACAAATTTTGATATATTGTGTTTTTACTCACTTCAAAATATTTTCTAATTTTCCTGTGGCTTCCTCACTGACATATGATTTAGAAATATGCTACCTGTGTAACTTCAAAGTTTTTAGAGCATTTTCCCCACTTATTTTTTATTTGTATATAATCATGGAGTACAAATCCAAGTTTGTTATACCCACCCCCACCCTTCCGAGTCTCCGCAGTCCATCATCCCACACTCCTCCACATGTGCACTATTTCCCTCCACCTATAAGTGAGATCATGTAGTGTTTGTGTCTGAGTTGTTTCACTTAAGACAGTGGCCTCCAGTTCCATCCATGTTGCTGCAAAAGACATGCTCTCACTTTTTTATAGCTGAATGGTATTCCAGTTGTGTATATATACCACAATTTCTTTATCCAATCCTCCATTAACGAACACTTATTCAGATTGATTCCATTATCTCTCCAATTGTGAATAGTGCTGAAATAAACATTCCAGTGCAGGTATCTTTTTGATATAATGATTTCTTTTCCTTTAGATAGATACCCAGAAGTAGGGAATGCTGGAGCATATGGTAGTTCTATTTTTAGATCTTTAAAAAGGCTCCCAATTGTTTTCCACAGATGCTATACTAATTTACATTCCCACCAACAGTACATACAAGTTCCCTCTCCTTTTCTCCTCATCCTTGCCAACGTCTGTTATTTTTTTTATTTTATTTTTTGCAGTTTTTGACTGGGGCTGGGTTTGAACCTGCCACCTCCAGCATATGGGGCCGGCACCCTAGCCCTTTGAGCCGCAGGCGCCACCCAATATCTGTTATTTTTTTTTTTAATAATATCCATTCTGGTTGGTATCTCATTGTGGTTATAATCTATACTTCTCTGATGACTGGTGATGTTGAACATTTTTTTGTATGCTCATTGACCATATGTTTATCTTCTTTTGGAAAATGTCTATGTCCTAAGCCCACTTTTTAATGGAGTTGTTTTTTGTTTTTTTGTTGCTGCTGTTATGTTGTTTGAGTTCCATTTAAATTCTGGACATGAGTCTACTGTTTACAAAGTATTTTCTTCCATTCTGCACATTGTCTGTTCACTCACTTCATTGTTTCTTTCTTTTGCTGTGCAGAACCTTTGTAGTTAAGTCCCATTTGTTTTTTTTTTTTTGTCTTTTTTTTAATTTATTTTTATTGTTAAATCATAGCTGTGTACATTAGTGCAATTAAGGGGTACAATGTGCGGGTTTCATATGCAATCTGAAATATTCTCAATCAAACTGCTCAACATAGCCTTCATGGCATTTTCTTAGTTATTGTATGTAGGCACTGTTTTTTGTTTTTGATGCTTGTGCTTTTCAGTTCTTACTCATGAATTCTTTGCCTAGATCAATGTCCAGAAAAGTTTTCCCTAGGTTTTCTTCTAGTATTTTTATACTTTCAGGTCTTACATTCAAAGTCTTTAGTCCATCTTGAGTTGATATTTGTATATGGTGAGAGAGAGGGTAGAAACATTCTTGTTATCTTTTGTCACTGTTTTCTAATTTAGTCTCACTAATATATCAGGCTGTATTTCGTATAATTATAATACTTTAAAATTTTTTACATTTCTTTTAGATCCCAGGATATGGCCTATTTTGGTGAATGTTCTGTGTACTCTATGTTGAGGGTGTTCTAAAACATCCAGGTCAGACTGGTTGATAGTATTGCTCATGCTCATGTTCTGGCTGATTCTGTGGTCTTATCAATTCCTGTCCAGGGAGGAGTGCTGACACTGCAATTCCAAATGTGGTCTTATCCACTCATTTCAGATCTGACAGCTTTAGTTTCATGTACTTTGCAGCTGTTATTAGGTATATATACATCCACAAATGTTATATCTTTATTATATAATGTCCCACATGATCTTCAGTAATTCTCTTTGTTTTGAAGTCTGCTTTTTAAAATATTAATAGACCCGCTTCAATTTTGTTTTGTTTTTTTTGTTGTTGGCCGGGGCTGGGTTTGAACCCATCATCTCTGAGCCTACCCCTTTGAGCCACAGGTACCACCCCGCTTCAATTTTGATTAGTGTTTTCATAGTATATATTTTGATTAGTGTTTTCATGGTATATATTTTTCTACTTTTTAATTTTAACCTACATATTTTATATTTGAAGGGAGTTCCTTGTAGACAGCATATATATAGTTGGCTCTTTTTTTTTTAAACACATTATGACAATCTGTCAGAATTGAATATTGAGATACACAAGATTGAGACTATTTCCATTTAATGTAATTATTGAATTTAGGTCTACCATCTAATTTGTATTCTTTTTTTCTTCCTCTATTTCCTCTTTCCTGTCTTGATTCAAGTTTTTTTGAACTTTTAATTCCATTTTAATTCATCTACTGTTTTTCACCATCTCTTTGTATAATTTAGTGGTTGGGCTAGGGACTAGAACAGACAATCTTTCATAATCTAAGTACAACAAATACTTTACCACTTGAAGTGGATGTAGAAATTTTATCAACATATTTCCTCTCCCTTTATATGTTAGCTGTATTATATATCTACATACACCCAAAACCTCAAACATCATAATTTTTTCAGCTAAACATATTTTTAAAGGACTCATTCAAAGTCCAAGCCGGGTTCCGTCCCCACTGGGCTGCCGCCCCAGCTGGACTGCTGCTATGGAACTCCGTGCCCAATACCTCCTGGAGAAACTGCAGCAGGACCTGGAGGCAGGGCAACCCCCCACCACTGCATGCCGAGCTTCCGAGTCCTGGTGCTGTCTGCCAAGTCTGAGGGGCAGGTTGCTGCTTCAGAGGCACAGACTAGTGAACATGAGCCTAGAGGAACAGCTCTGAACAACTTCCTTTAGTAATTCTTTTACAGAAGCTCTACTGGTAACACATTCTTAGGTTTCCCTTCATCTGAGAATATCTTTATTTCACTTTCGCTCCTGAAGAGTATTTTTTCTGGACATAGACAGAATTCCAGGTTAATAGTTCTCTTCTTTCAGCACTTTAAAATGTTACTTAACTTCCTTCTAGCCTCCATGGATTCTGATGAGAAATTCACAATTGTTATTCCCCAATAAGGAACGCTTTTTTTTTTTTGAGACAGAGTCTCACTTTGTCATGCTGGGTAGAGTGCGGTGGCATCACAGCTCAGAGCAACCTCCAACTCTTGGGCTTAAGCGATTCTCTTGCCTCAACCTCCCAAGTAGCTGGGACTACAGGCACCTGTCACAACACCCAGCTATTTTTTTGTTGCAGTTGTCATTGTTGTTTTAGCTGGCCCGGGCCAGGCTTGAACTGCCAGCCTTGGTGTACGTGGCCGGTGCCCTAACCATGAACTATGAGCGCCAAGCCCAGACGAGATAATTTCTACTGATCATCTTCACTCACCTTATCCTCTATCATTTCCATTCTGCTATGGAGCCTGTCCTTAGTTTCTAGTTTTAGTTACTGTATTTTTCACTTATAAAATTTCCACTTGGTTCTTATATTTTCTGTTTGTTTTGTGAAAGTTGCTATCTTCCCATCTCAAGAGGGTTCCCTCTTACTTGCTGGAGCACTTTTATAATGCCCACTTAAAATTCTTTGTTGGATAATTCCAGCATCTGTGTTATATTGGCATTGGTGTCTGCTGGTTGTCAAAAGACATCCTAGTTGGGTGGCGCCTGTGGCTCAACGGGTAGGGCGCCGGTCCCATATGCCGGAGGTGGCGGGTTCAAGCCCAGCCCCGGCCAAAAATAAAAAAAAAAAAAAGACATCCTAGCTCTTTTGAACTGCATTCCCGATACTAATATTTTTATTACTATGTTAAGAGATTCTGGATCTTATCTAAACTCTTTGGCAAATGTTGTCATTTTTACCTTAGTAAGCAATTGACCCAGCTGGATTCCAGATACAAATCCCAACCAACCTTCTGTTGAGTTGCAGTTTCCAAGGCAGCAGAGTTTTCAATCATTTGGAGAACTTTCTAAATCCATCCCACATGGGCACCACCCATTGGCCAATCTGGGATTTGCAAGGTGGTCTATCTCAAAGCTCGGATCTCTGTTTGTGTAACCACAACTTGTTGAGAAGTCCAGGAGTTCACAAACAACTGAAAGTGTCACTCTCCTGGCCAGGTGCACTGGCTCACGCCTATAATCGTAGAATTTTGGGAGGCCAAAGAGGGTGGATTGCTGAGCTCACAGATTCGAGACCAGCCTGAGCCAGAGTGAAACCTCGTCTCTAAAAATAGCCGGGCGTTGCGGCAGGCGCCTGTAGTCCCTACTTGGGAGGCTGAGGCAAGAGAATCACTTGAGCCCCATGGTTCAAGCTTGCTGTGGGCTAACACCATGGCACTCTACCAAGGGTGACAAAGTGATACTCTGTCTCCAAAAAAAAGCATACTCTCCTGAGATGGCCCTCTCTGCAATCCCCCCAGCACTTTCTAGTTCCCTGTGTCTCCCCTCACTGGTTCTCTAGCCACACACTTCTCACACCTGTGTCCATGTCAGGGACAAATGGTAAGAGGAGAGAGATAAAATAAACAATCAGGGGGTTGCCCCACTTTCTTAAGAATAAAGCTCTTCCGATCAGTGCCCCTTTCTGGTGCTGCTGGCATAAAGATGCCTGAGGGATGGGATACAAGAGAACAGAGAAAAAAAATATATTAAAACATTGAATTTCTACACTCTCTCTGAGCATTAGAGACTCACTCCTCAAACCTGGGGCTCTCTCTGTCCATATTAACACCCATTTATGGGTTTTAGGTTGCCCTGAGTTCAGACTGAAGAATATCAGAGAGGGAAAAGTTGGTAATCTCAATATCAATTTAATGGTACTTCAAATTCTGGTCTTCTTCCCCACTCTACATGCTACTATTTACATTCCAGAATCCTCCATGTATTCTTTTCATGTTTTATAGCTGCATTCATTGGGAGAGACAGGGTGAAATATGCCATCTTACCCAGAACTGGGGCCTCCTCTATTTACCGTTGTAAATTCATTCAAACCCATTTTCCAAAGCCATGAGAGATGATAAAAGTGTTGTTTTAGAATCTGCCTGTAGGCCTGCAGCCAATTACTTCCAGTGATCAATAAGACCTATATCTTTTCTGTAATTTGTGATAGTTTGAGACTTTCTGAGTATCCCAGACTTCTCAGAGGTGAGGAGAATGGATACCGCTTTAAGCTGTCCAGGATTTACCTTCTTCTGGGACTCTCTAATATCTTCTGACTTGAAATTCCAGAAGGCTATCCATTCCTAGTTATGGAAACCCAAACACAATAGGCCATGTACCGATCTTTGCTCACATGACAGTATTTTATCCAGGACGCTATGAAATGTATAAGCCTCTCCTGCAGCTATCACTGCCATAATCAGCAGCTGCCTCAGAGTCCAACCAGGACAGAAACTTTCTGCTTAACCTCATATCCTGACAATAATGTCAATTCCTGAAGCCTGAGTACCTAGTGTTACGTCTGAAAGATTCACAAACTCTGTTCTAAAGTATCCCCAAATGTTTTCTGTGCTGTGCCTCTAACATCTGCTCAAATTACAAAGCTTCACTTTTGGTTTTTAAATGGCTCTTAAATTTTAAGAAAGAGCTTTAGTGATTTTAATTTAATTTTTTAAATTAACAAATAATGGTACATGTCCATGGGGTACACAGTGATGTTTCTGAGGATAGAAATAAGGGGACTTATGGGAAGAGTCATATCCTGATGTGCTTGCATTGCTAGAAATAATGATTTAATGAGCTTATATAAAAGCCAATATTCAATTGTTTATTATAACTAGGTTAGAATTGAATTAAAAAAATGATTGCATATGGTGGCATAGGGAACAGAGACTGGAAGTAAGTGGATCAGAAAAGCAGGTACACATTCAGACGACAGGATCTCTGCTGAGAAATTCAGAGTCTGTTGAGAGCTCAAAGTCAGGCCCTTTCAGACAGTGGTCTGTCTTGCTGGAACTTCACTCCTCCCCCAGCACTACTCAAGCCCCAAGGACTTTGGGTACTAGGAGGCCAGGTTCCCCCAGTTGGCTGCTCTCTTGGAAGGAGTGAGCACAGGGATTGGGGAAGAATTGAGAGAAGACATAAGGTACTGAAATCAGCACGAATACTTTGATCTCACAGGAGAGAAAAAAATCTCTCAGGGAGGTGAGGGGAAAGTATCCCTCTCCTCGTGTTTCTCAGAACGGCAAGGCACCGGGCACGGACCGCCCACAAGGCTTCCCAGGGGCTTAATTGCTCATCTTGTGGTTTGTGTGCATGGTCTAATTGGAGTCAGCCTTGACATCCTGTACCTGGACTGTGTTCCGTCCCAGATTTTGTTTGTGTTAGGATCAAAAGTAATGTAGAGTGATAAAAGAAAGAAGTAAATCAATGCAATTAAGGTAGTAAAAGAACAAGCCAAGCAAGAACCATGATGTAAGGGTTCGCCCCCCCCCCCTGCCCGCATTTAATGTATGTAATAAAACCAGAGCTGGCCCAGAACTAGGGGCTGTTCCACTGTCCTCACACCTGCTAGTTGTGGTCAGTCACCCAGCCCAGCTCTTTAAAAAACTTTCTCTTCGTGTCTTGACTATTCATTTTTCCCTCATTCTCTTGTCTCCACCAGCCGCTGGAGGGAACTTACGGCCTAGTTTGGGACTTGTCCCCAACATGTTTCAATATGTATAATGTGGAATTTGGCAGCCTCCCTCTCTCTCTCAATACACATAATATACAGTGATCAGATCAGAGTAATTAACATATCCATCATCTCAAACATTTAAGACACAACATGTCTTTGTGCTGAGAACATTCAGTTATCTTCCTTCTAGCTATTTGAAACTATTATTGTTAACTATGGTCATTCTACAGTGGTATAGAACACAGGAACTTATTCCTCTTAGCTATAAATTTGTATCCTTTAAAAAATGGTCTTTGGGGGCTCAGCGCCTGTAGCTCAAGCGGCTAAGGCAGCAGCCATATACTCCAGAGATGGCGGGTTCAAATCCAGCCCGGGGCCTGCCAAACAACAATAACAACTATAACCAAAAAATAGCCAGGCGTTGTGGTGGGTACCTGTAGTCCTAGCTACTTGGGAGGCTAAGGTAAGAGAATCACTTAAGCCCAGGAGTTAAGAGATTGCTGTGAGTGGTGATGCCATGGCACTCTACCCAGGGCAACAGCTTGAGGCTCTGTCTCCAAAAAAAAAAAAATGTTCTTTTGGAAGGCTCGGCATCTGTAGCTCAGAGGCTAAGGTGCCGGCCACATACCCCAGAGCTGGTGGGTTCGAAAACCAACCTGGGCCTGCCAAATAACAACAACTACAACAAAAAAATAGCCAGGTGTTGTAGCGGGTACTCTGTAGTCCCAGCTACTTGGGAGGCTGAGGCAAGAGAATCACTTAAGCCCAAGAGTTTGAGGTTGCTGTGAGCTGTGACACCATGGCACTCTACCCAGGGCAACACAGTGAGACTCTGTCTCAAAAAAAAAGGTCTTTTGTTCTGGGCATGATGGCTCACACCTATAATCCCAGCATTTTGGGAGGCCAGGCATTCAAAACTAGCCTGGACAAAAAAAAAAAAAAAAAAAAAAAAACTTCATTCCTATTAAAAAATTTTTTTTCTTTTCGAAGTAAAGTCTTTTAGGTAGCTTAAACTGCCTAGCACAGAGTTCAGGGGGTAAGTCCAGTCTGGAAACAAGCCTGGGGGTCGTGGGGGCAAGCCAACCTCAGAAGCCTCAGGTCCTACTGAGGTCTAGAGGGTGTCCATGAAGAAGGATGTACCCAAGAGGCACTCTAACATTTATTTAGAGGATTGAGATAAGGAACCCAGCAAAGGAAACTTAAAAGGACAAAGGGGTGACCTGAAGTCAAGATAAGGAAGCCTCTCAAGGGGCAGGACAGAGGTCGCTGAGGGGATGCTTCTGATAGGTCAAGGAAGTCAAGGGCTGAGAAATGACCCTTGCTTTGACAACTGGCAGCCACTTAAAAATTTTGATTTCAGAGAAACATGATGAGTGATACAAAACTTCTCTAGTGATTACTGCACTTCTTCACAACATTTATCACAACTCCAAAATGTAGAATCATTTGAATCTGTCTTTCCTTGATCCATGGAAAGTCCAACAGAGGCAAGGGCCAAGGAAGTCTTCTCCTCCATTGTAATATTCAATGGCTCAAGTTTGTGGAACAAATGAAAGGCCCAGAGAATCCAAGAAAGTCAGTTCCCCTCTATTCACAAGGCAAAGGCCTGAACTTCTGAGCCAGCATTGCTACCCATGCTGACCTGGCCAGACTGTCGACACAAACCCAGCAGCCGGAGGCCTGAAGCAGTGCTCTTCAGACACATTCTCCCCATCTTTAGTCTCAAGAACTTCTCCAATTCACTAGCAGTTACTGGAATTTGTACTGTGGTATGCTTGGGCCCTCAATTTAACCTGCTGTGGCAAAAAAAAAAAAAAAAAAAAGACTGTTTTCCTCCAATGGTTCTTAAATTTTAGTATGTATTAGAATTAGAATTAGATGTAGCATTTGTTGGGCCCCAGCCCCAAGAGTTTGTTTCAGTGTGTCTGGGATGAGACCTGGGAACTCATATTCCTTTCTTTCTTTTTTTTTTTTTGAGACATAGTCTCACTCTGTTGCCCAAGCTAGAGTGCCTTGGCGCCAGCCTAGCTCACAGCAACCTCATACTCCTGGGTCCAAGTGATCCTCCTGCCTCAGCCTCCCGAGTAGCTGGGACTACAGGCAGCCACCACAACATCCAGCTATTTTTTCTATTTTTAACAGAGACACGGTCTCACTCTTGCTCAGAGCTGGTCTCGAACTCCTGAGCTCAACGGACCCTCCTCCCTCAGCCTCCTAGAGTACTAGGATTACAGACGTGAGCCCCTGTCCCTGGCTGAGAACTCATACTCCTAACAAGTGCCTAGGGGACTAGTCTGGGGACCATGTTTTTAGAGCGACTGCTTTGGTGTTACTCTCCTAACCTTAGTCATTTTTGTTTCCCCTATTAAGAAAATCTCTCTCGGCTCAGTACAGTGGTTACAGTGCCGGCCACATACACCAAGGCTGACGGGTTCAAACCTGGCCCAGGCCAACTAAGCAACAATGACAAATGCAACAGAAAAATAGCTGCGCATTGTGGCGGGTGCCTGTAGTCCCAGCTACCCCGTTTCCCCGATAATAAGACATCCTCCGAAAATAAGACCTACTTACAGGAAAGATAAGACGTCCCCTGAAATAAGACCTAGCGCATCTTTGGGAGCACACCTTAAAATAAGACACTGTCTTATTTACGAGGAAACAGGGTACTTGGGAGGCTGAGGCAAGAGAATTGCTTAAGTCCAAGAATTCAAGTCCGCTATGAGCTGTGACACCCCGGCACTCTACCGAGGGCAAAACATAGTGAGACTCTTGTCTCAAAAAAAAAAACCTCTCTCAGATCATAATGTACATTGAAAATATGACTTAATTTTCAAAATGTTTATGAAATTTAAAAAGGTAACCCAAAGTAATCATTTAATAATTCCCAAGAATATGGTAGTATTCAAGAGAATGTGGCCTGCTGGAATAAAGTCAGACGTCCTCTAGATGCCCTGGGCAAACAACATATAGCACCTACACTAAATTGGGCCTATTTGTAAGTAAAAGTCACAACAGCCACTCCTTGAGCACTAGCTGGATTACCTACAAAAATGTCACATATGCTATCTCCCAATTTATAACAACCCAGTGAGTACATATCATAATGCCCATTTAGCAGAGGAAAAAAACTAAGAAGTAGGAGTTGGTCCAAGGTCATAGAGTCAAAAGAAAGTGAAGCTGAAAACCAAATCCAAGCCTACAAGTCCAAAGCTGGTAGCCATTGTCCCCTCAGCTCTGAGGCAGGTCAACACAACTGCTTTTATATATCTCATGCCCAGCACAAGACCTGGCCTCAACACGGTACAGTGTTTACTGAATAAGCATAGGAAGGCACCTACTAAGGGGCTCAGGCTCATTCTTTCATACTATGCCCCATTTTCTGATGTCCAAAGTTGGCTTGTCATAGGAAAGAAACAATGATAACAGGACACACTTTTACAGCATTTACTACATTCAGTACTAGACTGAGCGCAGGATATGTGCTCACTTATTTAATCCTACCCACACTGGAAGTAGGTACTACTGTTCTCCAAATTCTAAAGATCAGGAAAATGGGGCACAGAAAGGTTAATAACTTGCCCAAAGTCACAGAGCCAAGTTACGGCAGAGCTGGATAGAAACCCAGGCAGCCTAACCCCAAATTCCACGTTCTTAAATCACCATGTGACGCTGTCCTCTCAAGTAATTAAAAAAAAAAAAAAATTCCAGAGAGAGAAGAAAAAGGAATCAGAGTTTCCTAAACACCTTCTTTATGCTTTATCTCTAACTGGTGTTAACGTCACCATCCTGGATCACAATTCTAGCACCCACCGCCCTAAAGTAGGCGGCTGTGAGAGCTGAAACCTGTGACAGCAGCCATCTCCACCCTGGTGCCCAGAGGCCTCCCACAGCAGCAAGTCCCTGACCCAGGGTGCCTCCTAGGCTATGCCGACTTGGGGAGCAATGGAATGAGAGATGAGAGGGCCAGACACACAAAACACAAGCAAATAGGTCACAGCCAGGATTCTATGACTCATGCAGGTACAATCATGTTCTTTATTATTGATGACTGAAGTCAGATGGTCCTCCTCTTCCCAGTATTGTGTTACCACGTAATTAGCTGGCCTGCTCATTTCAGTTCACAGAAAAAAAAATCCTTTTACGGTCAAGAACATAATATCCCTGTTCACCTTAAAAAAGAAAAAAAGTGTACTAAAAAGATAAACGCTAACACAATACAAGTGACATGAAGTGCCAAGGAAGAATCTATGTAGCACAAATGTTACTTTTTTAACGTAGCACAAATGTTACTTTTTTAAAGTGCGCATTTCTTCAAAAACTTTTATAGCAGCTTGGCTATTTAGTTTCCTAAGAAATTTATAGCTAGGATTTGCATACAAATTTATATTTTAATTATATGCTATTTTTTAGTAAGCCTACACAATAACAGATTCAAGTTCAAAATGTAAGAACTACAAAAATAAATTCCAACATTGATATACTTAGTGAGTTCCCTGGGTCTAGACAATTACCATACCGAATGGTAGACAACACTCAAAACAAATTTAATTTGCTGAGGCATGAAAAACACAGCATGTGGGAACACACCTTGTTGCCCAGGCCAGGAGTCTCAACTCTGTGCTCCTTGCCTTACCACCCCACACTGTACCCCACGTCTAACAGATGCAAGTCTGTTTAGTACTCAATGGGGCACCCTCTGCAACCCCACAAGATCACAGAAGCAACAAGCCAGACCCCACTTTCTCTCACCTAGACTAGTCCAAGAATCACACTTTTGCCAAGTGTGATTATCACTCCTCATCTAAGTAAAACACTTGGAAGCTCCACGCAGCCTTCAGGTTAGAGGCAGGCTTCCAGGGAAGCACAGCACACAGGCCCCATGTCCAGCTTCCTCCTGCTGCTCCGTAGACTCAGACTCCTGGGCTCATGCTGCACCCTGTTCCAACTAACTGGTCCTGTCCGGGACTACATCCCAGGTCTGTCATTTACTAACTCTGTGACCCTGCACAAGTCACTCAGCTTCTGTGTCTCAGTTCTCTGGTAAACTGAGAATAATAATCGTATCTTCCTCAAAAGGTTGGTGTGAGTTTTAAATCAACTAGAAATACAAATGCTGAATCATTTAAAACCAGCACACAGTAATCACTCAGTACATGATCCCCCCAGAGGACAATTAACTCTCTGTCATTCATACCTTTGAACTCGGTTGTCTGTGCCACCTTGTGAGAAAGCCCCACCCCCTTCCTCGCACTGGAATCGTTCCCAGAAGGGTGCTCTTGGGCACACATACTGTGTCCCTTCTCCAAACCCAGGGCCAACCATGAGGCCCACCACTTAGTAAGTCCTCAAAGTGTTTTCTGAACAATTGTCAATGAATATAAAACTGAAGTTGGGGGGTTAAGGCTGCTGGGGGATGATGATGCAAACAGCAGGCTGTCAGGATGGCACGATGGCTGGGACTCGGACTAGAAGCTGCATGTGGTAACAATCAAGGCTAGCAAGGCCATGGCCTGGCTTCGTCTGTGCGCGAGCACCCCCTCCTCGCAAAGATAACGTGTGCCTCCTGCTGCTGGCATTGCTCCCACTGCCCAGAGCAAGGGAGCCAGTGTGGTAATATCATAGGCATAGGCCAGTGATTTTCAACCAGTGTGCTGTGAAAGGATCTTAGGTGTGCCTCAGACTTTAAAGATAGTTAATTATTTTCAAAAGAAGTTCAAAGCACAATAAGTATGTTATTTTGTTACTTTTTTTTTTTTTTGATCAACATAATTTAAGTGTGCCAAAGAAGTTTACCTATATGTTCAAGTGTGTCATGGGATAAAAAAAGATCGAAAAATACTGGCATAGCCTGATCCTCAACCCCATTCCACTTTCCCCCCAAAAGTGGGCAACTTCAGAGTAAGTAAGGGGGAGGTGTCCTAGGAGAGCCTGGGTGAATGGCAGCCCTGGCCTTCCAGTCCAAGAAAACCATGGGAGAAAGCGTTAGTATCAAATATAATTAATAAAAATTTGACAATAAACACGTTTGCAACTACTATGGAAAAACTGATGAAATTTAATCAAGTTATAAATATCTAAAGGCCAGCTCTAACAATTGAACTTTCCTATGTGCATGTTACAAGCTATGAAAAATGAAAAAGGTTAAATTCATCTACATTCTGAATACAGATTTAAGTTTTAGGAAGTTGGCATGCAAGTAATACAGAGACTTTTCTGATTTCAAAGCCTTAATAATGGTCATTTTGCAAGGTTCATAAATATAGGCTGTTTATATACAACAGTATATTTTTGTGTTTTTATATCTTATATACCTTTTGTATTTTCTTTGAATCTTTCTGAGCATTCTCACGAAGAGGTACTTTTCCAAATAATTTCCATCCCAAATCATTTTGTTTGTCAAGTCTTGCATTTTGTTTTCTAGCAAGCAAATTCCTATAGAAAGAAAATAAAAGGGTTAGGGAATTTCTGGGTATTTAAAGAAACATTAGGACAGCCAAATCACTCTAATGAAAACAAGTAAACTTTCCTTCAAGAGGAACAATGTGATGAACCACATACTTTAATTCTTCAGACTTGATTTTCACAGATACATAATTATGCAGCATAAGACTTTAAACCAGAAATAAATACTTCATTATTAAACCGTTATGTGTACAAATTCTACAATTTAGAATATGGAAATATGTTATATCATAACGTATATCAGGAAAAGTGAGCTATGAAAGTCAGACTAGGGTGGCGCCTGTGGTTCAGTGAGTGGGGCGCAGGCCCTATGTGCCATATGCTGAGGGTGGAGGGTTCAAACCCAGCTCCGGCCAAACTGCAACAAAAAATAGCTGGGCATTGTAGTGGGTACCTGTGGTCCCAGCTACTCAGGAGGCTGAGGCAAAAGAATCGCCTAAGCCCAAGAGGTTAGGCGAAAGAGGTTGCTGTGAGCTATGATGCCACAGCACTCTACTGAGGGTGCCAAAGTGAAACTCTGTTTCTAAAAAACAGAAAAAGAAAGTCAAACTAAACTAAAATGAAACCCTGGTGCAACCATTCACGAGCTGTGTGACTTTGGACAGTACATTAACCTCTCTTAGCCTTAGTTTCCTATCTTCGACAAGGGGACGCCACCCATGCTCACAAAGTTGTTATACAAATTAATTAAAATTTCAGGCACATAATCAGTGTTTAACATCAACTTTAATAGTTAACCACTAGCTTAAATTATCTATAAGGTAAATCTGTATTATCTATTTAGAAAGAGAATTCATATATTATAAAAAGAAAGTCACTCTGAGATGGTCACAAGGTTTTCTCTCCCAAGAACATGTAAAGAAAAGCTCCAAATAACACAAATAATCCCCAACCAGTAATAGAAAATAAACCAAAATAAACTATGTTTCAAATGCGTTGGTGAATTCATTATAAACAAATGGTTTCCAGGGCTTACTAAAATAATTTAAGATGAGCCCATAGCATTTGCTGTACAAAGAAAGTGCTCAAAGAAAAATGAGGATGTGTCAAAGGGAAACAGCAGCCATCTCCAAAGACTGCCATTGGCCAAATCTGGGACACTTTCATCATTGAAATAAATAATGAGAACTATGAATTATAACCCACTGAATAAAACAGAAATCCACTAACCCACATATAATAAATGGAGGAAGGGGAAGCTCTTTACATGCCATCAAGTTAGTACAGAAGAACTAATATAAATAGCAAATGATCAATGGATGTTTAAACTAGTGGGTGAAAGCTGGATGAGGAACTGGATTGTTACATAGTTTAAAAGTATCCCCTACAGGGCGGCGCCTGTGGCTCAGTGAGCAGGGCGCCAGCCCCATATGCTGAGGGTGGCGGGTTCAAACCCAGCCCCGGCCAAACTGCAACAAAAAAAAGCCAGGAGTTGTGGCAGGCACCTGTAGTCCCAGCTACTAGGGAGGCTGAGGCAGGAGAATCGCCTAAGCCCAGGAGTTGGAGGTTACTGTGAGCTGTGTGATGCCACGGCACTCTACCGAGGGCAATAAAGTGAAACTCTGTCTCTACAAAAAAAAAAAAAAAAGTATCGTATCCCCTACAGGCTGAGCTCCATGGCTCACTCCTGTAATCCTAGCACTCTGAAGCGCCCATGTGGGTAGATTGCTTGAGCTCACAAATTCAAGACCAGCTTGAACAAGAGTAGGGATGTGTGTCTACTAAAAATAGGAAAGAAAAAAAACGAAAAAAATTAGCTGGGCGTTGTGGCAGGCACCTGTAGTCCCAGCTACAAGGGAGGCTGAAGCAAGAGAATTGCTTGAGCCCAAGAGTTTGAGGTTGCTATGAACTATGGTGTCACAGCACTCTACCTAGGGCAACAGAGAGACACTGTCTCAAAAAGAAAGAAAAAGAAAAAAGTATCCCCTACAAATTACTTATTCATTACAAAAGCAAAAATAGTTACTTTTACACTAGAGCAGTGGTTCTCAACCTTCCTAATGCCGCGACCCTTTAATACAGTTCCTATGGGTCGCAACTCACAGGTTGAGAACTGCTGCTCTAGAGGAAGCTGGGGATACCACCTCGGCCAAGTGATCAAAGCCAACATCACCCATATCAGGACAGATAGCACAGGACCCCTGGATGTCACACAGAGAGCACCACCCCAGACTGATGGCACTGGCAGCCCAAGAACACATCACCCGAATCTAACCATGAGAAAAAGCAGATACCCACAAACTGAGGAATAATCCATAAAATGTCTTTTTACTCTTTGAAAGTGTCAACATCGGGTGGAGGCTGTGGCTCAGTGGGTAGAGCGCCAGCCCCATATACCGAGGGTGGCAGGTATGAACCCAGCCCTGGCCAAACTGCAACAAAAAACAGCCAGGCGTTGTGGCGGGCGCCTGTAGTCCCAGCTACTCGGGAGGCTGAGATAAGAGAATCACCTAAGCCTAGGAGTTGGAGGTTGTGGTGAGCTGTGGCGCAATGGCACTCTACCAAGGGCGATAAACTGAGACTCTGTCTCTAAAAAAACAAAAAAGAAGGGGGAAAGTGTCAACATCATGAACAACAAAGGCTAAGGAATTATTCTTGATTGAAAGGAGAGAAAAAAGACCCGACATTTAAATGCAATGCATAATTCTGTGCTACCACTCTGCACCATGGGGAAGAAAGGCTATTGGGAGACGACAAAGTTTGATTATACACTGTGCATCTGAAAACAGCACTGGATTAATATTACATGTCCTGATTTTGATAACTGTACTATGGTTATACCTAAAAGAATGTCCTTGTTCTTAAGAAATACGGTGATAACCTGGTTTCTTGTACTCTCAAAGAAATACGCTGATAAATTTAGAGGTAAACAGACATGGTATCACCAATTTACTTTACTCTTCTAATTGTTTTTTTTTTTTTTATACAGAGACAGAGTCTCACTTTATGGCCCTCAGTAGAGTGCCATGGCATCACACAGCTCACAGCAACCTCCAACTCCTGGGCTTAAGTGATTCTCTTGCCTCAGTCTCCCAAGTAGCTGGGACTACAGGCGACCGCCACAACGCCTGGCTATTTTTTTGGTTGCAATTCAGCCAGGGCCGGGTTTGAACCCGCCACCCTCGGTATATGGGGCCGAGGCCTTACCGACTGAGCCACAGGCACCGCCCTACTCTTCTAATTGTTAAAAAAAAATGTGCATGGACTGAAGGTGGAGCAAGATGGCAGCCGAGTAACAGCTTCCTTGCATCTGGGCACCGTTGAGTCTGGGAATATAGGACTCCAGGCATCTCTGGCTGGTGGGATCTGCCTATCATCACCCCTGAGAGGATACAGGGAGTCAGTGAGAGACTTCTAGACCCCAAGAGGAGGACTAAAACAGTGGAAAACCGGCAAGTGGTCGCGTGTGTTCAATCCATCTAAGCCCGCCCGCAACTGTAAGTTCAGTAGCAGCGAGACTGCAAACCAGAAAGGCCTTACCTGTGAACTGTTTTGGTGTCTTTGGACTTGGCACTCAGCTGAACTGCCTTGGGGAGAGCCTGAGCGGGAGTGCGGAGAACTTTGGCCTCTGTCTAGGGCCCCAGTCTGAGCCGCTGAGCCAGACGGAGCTAATAGTGTTTGCCTCTGGGTCACAGGCAGACATTGTGAGTGATCTCCCCCGGCAAGCTCCGCCCTCAGGGTCATTGGGTGGGAGCTGGTAACCCAGTGACCAAGTAGCCTAAGGGCAGGGTCTGAGCCGCCTTGCAGCCCTAACCCTCAGGGGCAGAGGGAGACCAGTTTTGACACACATGGTAAGTGGATAGCCACTTCAGCAGTGATTCCAGCAACAAGCACTTCCCTGAGAAAGCTTCTGCTCAGTAAGTGAACAAGTTCAAAGTGCCTTTTAAGTGGGCTGAAGAGAGATTTAGGGTGTCTAACTGCTGGGGTTTGAGAAACTAGCAGCCTCCAGTCGTATCAGAACTGTGATTAACGTCTCATACCCCAGAAGACCACGTGTTGCCCAGACAATATTCAATAACATATACATACGGCTTTGTTTTTGGTTGTGTTTTTTTTTTTTTTGGTTTGGTTGTTTTTTTTTTTTTGTTTATTTTAATGTTGTGGATTGTTGTTTTGTTTTTTAAGTTCAACCTTTTCCATACAGATCCTTTTTCTTTCTCAATTTCTCTAGTTTAATTATAATTGCCCATTGCTGCCTATTTCAATAATTAGAACTTCATTTTTGTTAGTGTTTCTACCGCTATTATTTGGTTTTTCCAGCCAATTTTATCCCGTAAAGTTATCTGTTTGCTTGTTTTGGTTTGATTTACAGCATTTTTGTCTTTCCTCTCTACTTGGTGGAGGTGGGGTACTGTGTCTGATCAGGTTAGCAAAAAGCTGCTGACCTCAAGGGAACCACCCCACTGGGCACCCCCAGAAGGTGGTTTGTTTTTTTTTTAAGGTTGTATCAAAGTACCCTACTGTACACCTATATTGCTCTGTCTCCCTCTTTCTGTGCCTCTCCTCTTTTTGTCAATATTCCTTTTACCCACCCCCTCTCCTTTCTCTATTTTCCTTTTTTTTTTTTCTTATCACTTGGTCCTCCTTTCTTTCATCCCTTTTTTGCTCTTAAACCTTCTCACCCTTCTGGTCCTGTAACCCTTAGTCCACAGGCACGAGAACTTAAAGAGCAAGAGGAAGAGAAAGGAAAATTAGGGCAAGGAAACAGATAAAAGAAATCACCCATGAGGAAGAATCAGCAGAAAACTCCAGGCAACATGAAGAACCAGTCCAGAACAACCCCACCAAGGGACCATGAGGTAGCTACTGTAGAGGATTCCACCTATACAGAAATGTTAGGAATGACAGAAAGGGAATTTAGAATACACATGTTGAAAACAATGAAAGAAATGATGGAAACAATGAAGGAAACTGCTAATAAAGTGGAAAATAACCAAAAGGAAATCCAAAAACAGAATCAAATCAGAGATGAACGATATGAAGAATATAAAAAGGATATAGCAGAGCTGAAGGAAATGAAACAGTCAATCAGGGAACTTAAAGATGCAATGGAAAGTATCAGCAACAGGTTAGACCATGCAGAAGAAAGAATTTCAGAGGTAGAAGACAAAGTTTTTGAGATAACTCAGATAATAAAAGAGGCAGAAAGGAAGAGAGAGAAAGCAGAACGTTCACTGTCAGAATTATGGGACTTTATGAAGCGTTCCAACATACGAGTTACAGGAATTCCAGAAGGGGAAGAAGAATGCCCCAGAGGAATGGAAACCATACTAGAGAATATTATAAAAGAAAATTTCCCAAATATCACCAAAGATTCTGACACACTGCTTTCAGAGGGCTATCGGACCCCAGGTCGCCTCAACTCTAACTGAGTTTCTCCAAGACACATTGTGATGAACCTGTCCAAAGTCAAGACAAAAGAAAAGATTCTGCAAGCTGCCAGGAGTAAGCGCCAGTTGACCTACAGGGGCAAATCCATCAGAGTGACCGCAGACTTCTCTAATTAAACTTTCCAAGCAAGAAGACAATGGTCATCTGCCTTTAATCTACTTAAACAGAACAATTTCCAGCCCAGAATTCTGTACCCTGCTAAGCTAAGCTTCAAAACTGACGGAGAAATCAAATCATTTACGGATATACAAACATTGAGGAAATTCGCCACAACAAGACCAGCTCTACAGGAAATACTTCAACCTGTTCTGCACACTGACCACCACAATGGATCAGCAGCAAAGTAAGAACTCAGAAATCAAAGGACAGAACCTAACCTCCACACTGATGCAAAAGATAAAACTAAGCAATGGACTCTCACCAAATAAGACAAATAGAATACTACCACACTTATCAATTATCTCAATAAATGTTAATGGCTTGAATTCCCCACTGAAGAGACATAGATTGGCTGACTGGATTAAAAAACACAACCCATCTGCAAGAAACACACCTGGCTTCAAAAGACAAATTAAAGCTCCGAGTCAAGGGTTGGAAGACAATTTTTCAGGCAAATGGAATTCAGAAGAAAAGAGGAGTTGCAATCTTATTTTCAGATACATGTGGATTTAACTCAACTAAAGTCAAAAAAGACAAAGACGGTCACTTTATATTGGACAAGGGAAAAATACAAGAAGACATTACAATTCTAAATATCTATGCACCCAATTTAAATGCTCCCAGATTCTTGAAGCAGACCTTACTCAGTCTGAGCAATATGATATCTGATAATACCATCATAATAGGGGACTTTAACACACCTCTTACAGAGCTGGACAGATCCTCTAAACACAAATTAAACAAGGATATAAGAGACTTAAATGAGACCCTAGAACAACTGTGCTTGATAGACGCATATAGAACACTCCATCCCAAAGATAAAGAACATACATTCTTCTCATCACCCCATGGAACATTCTCCAAAATTGATCATATCCTGGGACACAAAACAAATATCAACAGAATCAAAAGAATTGAAATTTTACCTTGTATCTTCTCAGACCATAAGGCACTAAAGGTGGAACTCAATTCTAACAAAAATGCTCGACCCCACCCAAAGGCATGGAAACTAAACAATCTTCTGTTGAATAACAGATGGGTGCAGGAAGAAATAAAACAGGAAATCATTAACTTCCTTGAGCATAACAACAATGAAGACACAAGCTACCAAAACCTGTGGGATACTGCAAAAGCAGTTTTGAGAGGAAAATTCATCGCTTTAGATGCCTACATTCGAAAAACAGAAAGAGAGCACATCAACAATCTCACCAGAGATCTTATGGAATTGGAAAAAGAAGAACAATCTAAGCCTAAACTCAGTAGAAGAAAAGAAATATCCAAAATCAAATCAGAGATCAATGAAATTGAAAACAAAAGAATCATTCAGAAAATTAATGAAACAAGGAGTTGGTTTTTTGAAAAAATAAATAAAATAGATAAACCATTGGCCAGACTAACGAGGAATAGAAAAGTAAAATCTCTAGTAACCTCAATCAGAAATGATAAAGGGGAAATAACAACTGATCCCACAGAGATACAAGAGATCATCTCTGAATACTACCAGAAACTCTATGCCCAGAAATTTGACAATGTGAAAGAAATGGATCAATATTTGGAATCACACCCTCTTCCTAGACTCAGCCAGGAAGAAATAGAGCTCCTGAACAGACCAATTTCAAGCACTGAGATCAAAGAAACAATAAAAAAGCTTCCAACCAAAAAATGCCCTGGTCCAGATGGCTTCACTCCAGAATTCTATCAAACCTTCAAGGAAGAGCTTATTCCTGTACTGCAGAAATTATTCCAAAAAATTGAGGAAGAAGGAATCTTCCCCAACACATTCTATGAAGCAAACATTACCCTGATACCAAAACCAGGAAAAGACCCAAACAAAAAGGAGAATTTCAGACCAATCTCACTCATGAACATAGATGCAAAAATTCTCAACAAAATCCTAGCCAATAGATTACAGCTTATCATCAAAAGTCATTCATCATGATCAAGTAGGCTTCATCCCAGGGATGCAAGGCTGGTTTAACATACACAAGTCTATAAACGTTATCCACCATATTAACAGAGGCAAAAATAAAGATCACATGATCCTCTCAATAGATGCAGAAAAAGCATTTGATAAAATCCAGCATCCTTTTCTAATTAGAACACTGAAGAGTATAGGCATAGGTGGCACATTTCTAAAACTGATTGAAGCTATCTATGACAAACCCACAGCCAATATTTTACTGAATGGAGTAAAACTCAAAGCTTTTCCTCTTAGAACTGGAACCAGACAAGGTTGTCCTCTGTCACCTTTACTATTCAACGTAGTGCTGGAAGTTCTAGCCAATACAATTAGGCAAGACAAGGAAATAAAGGGAATTCAAATGGAGCAGAGGAGGTCAAACTCTCCCTCTTTGCTGACGACATGATCTTATACTTAGAGAACCCCAAAGACTCAACCACAAGACTCCTAGGAGTCATCAAAAAATACAGTGATGTTTCAGGATATAAAATCAATGTCCACAAGTCAGTAGCCTTTGTGTACACCAATAACAGTCAAGATGAGAAGCTAATTAAGGACACAACTCCCTTCACCATAGTCTCAAAGAAAATGAAATACCTAGGAATATACCTAACGAAGGAGGTGAAGGACCTCTATAAAGAAAACTATGAAATCCTCAGAAAGGAAATAGCAGAGGATATTAACAAATGGAAGAACATACCATGCTCATGGATGGGAAGAATCAACATTGTTAAAATGTCTATACTTCCCAAAGCAATCTACCTATTCAATGCCATTCCTATCAAAATACCAACATCGTACTTTCAAGATTTGGAAAAAATGATTCTGCGTTTTGTATGGAACCGGAAAAAACCCCGTATAGCTAAGGCAGTTCTCTGTAACAAAAATAAAGCTGGGGGCATCAGCATACCAGATTTTAGTCTGTACTACAAAGCCATAGTGCTCAAGACAGCATGGTACTGGCACAAAAACAGAGACATAGACACTTGGAATCGAATTGAAAACCAAGAAATGAAACTAACATTTTACAACCACCTAATCTTTGATAAACCAAAGAAGAACATACCTTGGGGGAAAGACTCCCTATTCAATAAATGGTGTTGGGAGAACTGGATGTCTACATGTAAAAGACTGAAACTGGACACTCACAAAAATTGATTCAAGATGGATAAAGGACTTAAATTTAAGGCATGAAACAATAAAAATCCTCAAAGAAAGCATAGGAAAAACACTGGAAGATATTGGCCTGGGGAAAGACTTCATGAAGAAGACTGCCTTGGCAATTGCAACAACAACAAAAATAAACAAATGGGACTTCATTAAACTGAAAAGCTTCTGTACAGCTAAGGAGACAATAACCAAAGCAAAGAGACAACCTACACAATGGGAAAGGATATTTGCATATTTTCAATCAGACAAAAGCTTGATAACTAGATCTATAGAGAACTCAAATTAATCCACATGAAAAAAGCCAACAATCCCTTATATCAATGGGCAAGAGACATGAATAGAACTTTCTCTAAAGACGACAGACGAATGGATAACAAACACATGAAAAAATGTTCATCATCTCTATATATTAGAGAAATGCAAATCAAAACAACCCTGAGATATCATCTAACCCCAGTGAGAATGGCCCACATCACAAAATCTCAAAACTGCAGATGCTGGCGTGGATGTGGAGAGAAGGGAACACTTTTACACTGCTGGTGGGACTGCAAACTAGTACAACCTTTCTGGAAGGAAGTATGGAGAAACCTCAAAGCACTCAAGCTAGACCTCCCATTTGATCCTGCAATCCCATTACTGGGCATCTACCCAGAAGGAAAGAAATCCTTTTATCATAAGGACACTTGTACTAGACTGTTTATTGCAGCTCAATTTACAATCGCCATAATGTGGGAACAGCCTAAATGCCCACCAACCCAGGAATGGATTAACAAGCTGTGGTATATGTATACCATGGAATACTATTCAGCCATTAAAAAAAATGGAGACTTTACATCCTTCGTATTAACCTGGATGGACATGGAAGACATTATTCTTAGTAAAGCATCACAAGAATGGAGAAGCATGAATCCTATGTACTCAATTTTGATATGAGGACAATTAATGACAATTATGGTTATGGGGGGGGAACAGAAAGAGGGAAGGAGGGAGGTGGGTGGGGCCTTGGTGTGTGTCACACTTTATGGGGGCAAGACATGATTGCAAGAGGGACTTTACCTAACAATTGCAATCAGTGTAACCTGGCTTATTGTACCCTCAATGAATCCCCAACAATTAAAAAAAAAAAAAAGTGCATGTGTATATATAAAGAGAAAAAAATGGAACAAAATGTAAACAGTTGGTAAATCTGAGTAATTTACACCTTGTTTTATTTTTGTTTTTTCCAAGTTTTCAGTAAGTTTGAAATTAAATCAAAATAAAGTTACAAAAAAAATGAAAAGTTTCACTGTTTCCGTCCTTGCTTTTCTGTTGGGTAATAATTCAATCATTTCAGAAATGGTTTCATAGCCCAAGGCAACTTCTAAATGAACTTTGGGCCGGGCATGGTGGGTCACGCCTGTAATTCTAGCACTCTGGGGGTTCGAGGTGCGTGGATTGCCCTGAGCTCAGAGGTTTGAGACCAGCCTGAGCCAGAATGAGACCCCCCTGTCTCTACAAAAAAAAAAAAAAAAGCCGGGCGTTGTGGCAGGCATCTGTAGTCCCAGCTACTTGGGAGGCTGAGACAAGAGAATCGCTTAAGCCCAAGAGTTAGAGGTTGCTGTGAGCTATGATGCCATAGCACTCTACCAAGGGCCACAAAGTGAGAGTCAACAACGAGGCAGAGGCAGAGGCAAAAAAAATTAAATTAAAAAAAAAAAAAAACTTCAAACTAAGATGATTGAAAGCCAATTGAAAGCAAAAAGAAATGAACTTGGCTCGCCACCTGTGGCTCAAGCAGCTAAGATGCCAGCCACATACACCTGAGCTGGCAGGTTCAAATCCAGCCCGAGCCCACCAAACAATGATGGCTGCAACCAAAAAAATAGCCAGGAGTTGTGGCAGGCGCCTGTAGTCCCAGCTACTTAAGGAGAATGGCTTAAGCCCAGGAGTTTGAGGTTGCTGTGAGCTGTGATGCCACAGCCCTCTACCCAGGGTGACAGCTTAAGGCTCTGTATCAAAAAAAAAAAAGAAGAAGAAGAAATGAACTTTGAGCTATCTCCAGATCCAACTCATTTAACATCTAAGGTTTCACCATCAGTGAAGGACTTATGCAATTAAAACCAGTTCTTGGGCATGCAGAACCTGGGTTCCCTAACAGTGTACATTTTGCTAAAAAGGAGAGTTGTCTCTCTTTGAGGAAGAGAAATGGCAAGGCATGAAGTTAAGAAAAATGCAACCAGGAAAGAGAAGGCCCCAGGATCAAGGGCACACCTCCTTACCCTGAAGGGATAGGATACAGGGAGTCTAAGGCAGTGGTTCTCAGCCTTCCTAATGCCGCAGCCCTTTAATGCAGATGGGTGAGAACCGCTGGCTAAGGAATGGATCCAAGAATTGCACAGAAGCAATGTGGGTGATATGTGAAAAGAAGTCTGTGTGACTGGCTCCCAGATTTGTGATTCGTGAGGCTGGGCACAAATAGTGGTGCTATGCACCAAGGCAGGGGCCAGCCAGAGAATGACTAAGAGGACAGAAACCTTGGTTTTTAGGCGTCAGCTAATGCAACATAAGGAATAAAAGTGTGCAGATAAATTTTAATGTATCAAAAATCATAGCTGTATGATTATTTTTCATTTTAAAAGCTTAAGCTCATGTAATAGGCCAGGAGTTTGGGAAGGTTCATAAAAATCATCTTGGATACGTTACTTTTTTGTGGATAAGAAGTTGAACCTCTACTCCAAAACAAGTCACTATAAGTAAAAAGGCGCTGTGGCCTTCGACGGATAAAGGTAGTGAATGAAGGGGCTCAGCCAGGCTGGACATACGTGGCCCAGGAAGAGCAGCAGCCCCCACCACTGCAGACTGAGCCGCGAGAGAGCAGAGAGAGACTATCCTCACTTCTGCCCCTTCAGCTGAGCCAGTGCTCTGTACCTTAAAGACATAGAGGTTTGAGGAGAAGAACCTCTATGGTGAGTTTACAACAATGGTGAGCTTCCAAGAAAGGTGGCCACACCAGAATCTGTCCATAAAGCACATTTTAAAATCATGTTGAAGCACTTGCGGCTGTCAATATTAAGTCACACCCAACTACAGGGAAAAGACTGATTCTAATAGGCTGAGAGGGGCATAAAAATTTCTATTCAAGCAGAAAAAGGAACCAGCATTTCACTGTGGCTTTTACCCAATGGCTTGACAAGCACTCATCTGAATAGGTAACAACTCTGAGGAAAGATCCAGGACACCAGTGACAAAGTCAGGTTAAACACAATGGCAAGTCAGTTTCTGCCTGCCAGCTCTTCTGCAAAGCCAGAGGCTCAGAGGGACACTGCAGAGTGGCAGACCACAAGGGCATGGCATCATCAGAAAGAGGTGCAAGAAAATCACCCACTGACATATTTAACTGGGACAAAAGGACCTTCAGGATCCTGGTCCCCAACAAGAACAGTAAGGAATGCAAGTGCACGGGTTCAGACCGCTCCAGCCTCCTCCACACTCTAGGTTACCAGGCTCTTTATTTTCACAGCCTTGTCCAGTGCACCCCATTAGGCAGGAAATAGACGGAAGATCAACATCTAAAAAGAGCCAATGGAGGCCGAGGCTGAATGAGTAAACAGCAAACCTTGAGATCCCAGCGCCCCTCACCCTCTGACAAAAGCCTGGCCCTGTGCTGTCCAATATGGGAGCCACTAGCCACTAGGGGCATACTGAGCACTTGAAATGTGTAAATATGTTCAAATGATATGTTGGCTGGCATCAAACGTATTTTTTTAATGTCATATAAAGTCTGAAACAACCCAAGAGTTTATGACACATTCCTATACAGCTTTAAGGAGAAGGAGCATTTTTTAAAAGACTATGAACTACTGGCTCAGTGCCCATAGTGCAGTGGTTACAGTGCCAGCCACATACACTGAGCTGGTGGGTTTGAACCCAGCCCAGGCCAGCCAAAACGACGACGACAACTGCAACAAAAAACAACCAGGCATTGTGGCGGGCACCTATAGTCCCAGCTACTTGGGAGGCTGAGGCAAGAGAATCACTTAAGCCCAAGATTTGGAGGTTTGCTGTGAGTGGCAACACCACAGCACTCTACAGAGGGCAACACAGTGAAACTCTGTCTCAAAAAAAAAAGACTATGAACTATTGTTAAAGGAAAAAAGCAAGTAAGATACATAATAGTATAAGATATGCCATGTAATGAATGCATCTGTGTTTGTTTGTACGGGCACAGAAGAATGTAAGAATTCTCCACAAGAATACAAAGGCTAGTAATATTCACTGCTTCTGGGATAGGTTACTCACGGGAAGCAAAAGACGTAAGGTAGAAAGGCAACTTTTCACCATATTCTGTCTTGTACTTTGTGAATTTTGAATGAAATACAAGACAGAATATGGTGAAAAGTTGCCTTTCTATGGGCACAGAGCCAATAGTTCATAGTCTTTAAAATTCATTTCAATAGGTGATACATTTGCATGAAAAAAGTTGACAAAAAATAAACAGGCTGATACAAAACTAGGTATTTTTGCCAGTAGAAATTGAAACGCTTTTGTTACTTCCACCCTCTTCCTTCACATCAGTAAAACTTCATCACACCCCCCAAAAAGAACAGGATTTCTCTACATACCGAGCAAATTTGGGCTGTGCCTGTTGTGTTCGCTGAAGCGGGCCTTAACTAGCAAAGGCTAAAGAGAAAACCAAACCACTGAGTAATGCCCGACGGTACAAACTCAAGCTTCTTGGAAGAAAGAACTATGTGTTTATGCAGCTGCTTAAATAGAATCCTGGTGCCTGTCATACCTCAAAAACAGATCCTCAGAGGCTTATAAAGAAGGGACCATAGAGCTCTTTGCTGAGCCCTGCATACACTGGGCAGTTTCTAGAGGTCAAGACTCTGCTGGAAAACAGTGGCAGCATGCTGGGACCTGGGAGCAAGAGCACGGCCTTCACCCCTAGACGGGAGGAAGGTCCAGCAAGGACTAAAGGAAAGGCATTCAAGCCAAGCAGAACCAAGTAGGCCCGTAGGCTTCCAAGAGCCAGGCAGGGCCGAATCTGCACCTGGACTCTGCCTGTGGCAGCCACTTCTTCTGTATTAAATATGATAAATAAGGCTAGGGCCTGGCGCCTGCATGTTCAATTCAGTTCCATTAGTCCTCAGGAATTCCAACAATGAACTAGAGGATGGAGGTAGATGTGAGGATGCTGTAAGAACCAAGAAAGTGTCCACCTTGAGGGGTTAAGAGAAAGACTGCAGGTTGAAAGCACTCTAGGAAAGAGCATTAAAAGATTGTTCATCAATACTTCTGTGTGTGTGTGTGCAGGTGTAAGTGGAGATCACCAGTATCACCCCATTACCTACCTCCTAGAGCCACTGAAGCCAGGATGCTCGAGGAACACAACCTACCCAGACGGAGACACTGAGATAAAGTGGGTGAAAGGCAGCTGACAGTGCAGCTGCAGACAAAGGCTCTGTCTGGGCAGCTGCAGATGAAGGGTCTGTCTGGGCAGCTGAAGACAAAGGGTCTGTCTGGGCAGCTGCAGATGAAGGTTCTGTCTGGGCAGCTGTAGACGAAGGCTCTGTCTGGGCAGCAACATGACCCTCCCACCCCCGACCTGCACTCAGCACTGTGCTCAGTTGCTAGGTGGCACTTGGAGCGTCTGTCCCTAAAAACCTCAGAACCTGGGAGCAAGTTGAGACTGGCCCACAGTCAAGGGCTAAGTTAGACTTCCAGGCAGCAATGTGGGCTTGACATCCTCAAGAGGGCTGAGATATCCCAACAACAAGGGGATGATAAAACCAGCTCATAAAAAAGCCAGCACTCCCTGACTTGCTAAGACCAAGTCTAAAAGACACATTCTCTCCCCAGGTATGCAGCAAGAACTGCCCCATCACCCACCCAAATTCCTCTCCTAGCAATGCCTGAGACTATCAGGCAAAAGCAAGATGTGAACCTTGAGTCATTCGGAAAAGAGGAATTGTGACCACAGCTCCAGTAATAAAGAAACAAAAAGATCATCGCATAGTATACTATGTTGGCAAGTTTCATCTACATTTGTTCAAATATTTATTAACCCAACCCAAACATTCACTTTTTTTTTTTTTTGAGACAGAGTCTCACTCTTGGCACCCTGGGGCATCATAGCTCACAGCAACCTTAAATTCTTGGGCTCAAGAGATTCTCTTGCCTCAGCCTCCCAAGTAGCTGGGACTACAGGCACCTACCATGTTTTAGTATAGAGCAGCAGTTCTCAACCTGTGGGTCACAACCCCTTTGGACTGTATTAAAGGTTCATGGCATTAGGAAGGTTGAGAACCACTGGTATAGAGTGTTGCTCTACCTCAGGCTGGGCTTGGACTCCCGACCTCAAGCACCCACCAGCCTCAGGCTCCCAAAGTGCTAGGACCCAGCTAACACTCACCATTTGTTGAAATATCTACTGACTTTAAGTCAGGCACTATTCTAGGCATGGAGCTCCTGCCCCATGGAATTTACTGTAAATATCACTCACCACTTCAATGTGAGACTGGTTGGTGATAGTGACCCAAAGAAAATGGCCTAGAACTTAGGTAAATTCTCAAGGTCACCCATCTGGGACTCAAACTCAGGTCTCCCAGACCTCCCCAGCCAAGTGCAGGCAAAAAAATGGAGCCTGCTTAACTAGATACAGCCCAGAGGCTCCTCCAATTTCCTTCCAACACACATGAAGAATGGCTGGCCACTACTTCAAGAGCAACACACACAAGCAATGTGGCTGACAGTGCCATGCA
Organism: Nycticebus coucang; assembly: GCF_027406575.1. Classification (NCBI taxonomy): domain Eukaryota; kingdom Metazoa; phylum Chordata; class Mammalia; order Primates; family Lorisidae; genus Nycticebus; species Nycticebus coucang. Next base: position 87,061,255 of record NC_069796.1, read on the forward strand.
AACATACACCTGTTCCACTCCCAAATTTTTCCGAGGAAAGGGCAAAGCAGTGAGGAGTGGAGGACACACGAAAAATGGCAAAAAGACAAAGATAACCTAGTGACCAAAAACAGCTCACTTGCTGTCCACCACATTCCCATGGCTGCCCTTGTTCCTGAATCACTGACTTCTAGCAAACCAAGGAGGCGAAATTGTGGCATTCCTGGGAGAAGACCCCAAACCTGAACGTGGCCCCACCCCAGCATTCCCAGCACAAGCTGCTCAGCCACTGTCTGCTTCAAGAAAGCCAGAAGTTGGGAGATAATCCATGTTTCTCCTGAATCCAGACGAGAACGGAAGCAGTGGAGGCCAGCAGAGACCAGCCCGTGCCAGCTCTGCTCCTCTAGAGAGGCAGCCCTAGGCAAGCAAGCACCCCCAGGTCATCTGCAAATGGGGACAGCCCTAATAGCTCCCTAGGGCCATCATGAGAGTTTAGTGGGATCATGCACATGCTCTAGGCAATAAAAGGGCAGCTCTGCAGGTGTGTGCAGGGGCCAGCACAGAGATGACACAGCAATAGCCTGTGTCACAGCGTTCTTCAGTCTGATTCATCGAATGTTATTAAAAATCAAGAAATCACAGAAAAAACTAGGTTTCTGCCTTCTCTTGAAATAACGGAAGTTCTGGCCACACTAGGCCTGTCTTCTACAAGACAATGAGCCAGAGCTGAGTAGCAGCCTCTGGCTGAGAAGCTCTGTTCCATGCGGTCCCTCCACTCCCCCACATGCCTTACTTCTGCCACTACGGCATCTCCACCATCTGTTTACAGGGGTAGATCCAGGGTTGGAGGGACCCTTGAAAGCTTGTATTATACAATTTGGGGAGTCCTCTTTAAGGAAAAAAAAATTAATTATGAACACCAAATTAGGTGTAAGTCAGAGATCTTCAAGGTCAAGCATCATTAACATTGTCACAAATCCAACCCCGACTCTTTAGCATGTGACGCCAAGACATGTCCCAGCAGTTGCTGCAGGCTTATAGGTGAGTAACCTCCAGCAAGGACTTATTTCCAAAGTTCCAGCACTCTGTTCTCAGACAGGGGAGTGTCTGTCAAGGAATGGGATCCCTTTCTTCTTCTTCTTCTTAGGTTGAGTAGGGTTGTTGCTTTTGCCCACCACTAACTTAACTTCTCTGAGAAGTTACTGAAGACAAAAGAAGGTGACTTCAGGAGCAATCTGAACCATTGGCTAACAGCAAAATATCATGTGGTGCTGGGTCTGAGCCCTGCCGCTAAGTGCTTTTCAAAGCACTTGACCTACAATAGGCACAGGTGATGTCATAGATAACAATATCAACTTGTTATTTGATTTGTCTCCTTCACCAGTTGAGGGTGGTTACTGTCCCTTCTATTTACTGCCGTCTCTAGTGCCTAGAATAGTTCTGGTATAAAATACAATGATTGAATGAAGGCTTTTTAAAGGAATTTTCCTACAAACGTCATCAGAATTATTACTGCACATAAAACAGAGGAAGCCTTGATTGGCAAGACCTGCTCAGCGACATCCAGATTAAGGGATACAGAACTGAAACCAAGGCTGCCACCTGTGTCAAAGGCAGAAGACAGCTGGAGGCAGGATGCAAGCCTCCCAGACCCAGTGGAACAGGTTCCACCAGCCACAGACACTCATCAGGGCCTTCTCAAAGCCACTCAGTCTTAAGAAATAAGCCTCAAATTCCTCCTCCCTTAAGACACTCTACATGCGAAGGCCTATTTGCAATTCAAGAATGATTTAGGGCTTCCTGCTCTCTCCCTGCTTTGTCTCAGTAACAGAATTTTTTTTTTTTTTTTGCAGTTTTTGGCCGGGGCTGGGTTTGAACCCACCACCTCCAGCATATGGGGCCGGCACCCTACTCCATTGAGCCACAGGCGCTGCCCAGTGATAGAAATTGTTAGCAATTTCTGACTCCAAAGCAATCAGAAACACACTGAACCATGTAGCACTCAGAACTGCCTGGCACGGGAGTCACTTCTTCCACCATTTTCTGAATCACAGTTACCTGTTATAGGTCATCTATCCGATGCCCAGCACTGCAGCAGGCACTTTTTCTATATGTATTTTACGTGCTCCTCCCAACAAGAAAGGCTATTACAGATGCCAGCGTACGGATAGGAAATTGAGGCTCATAGGTTAATAAATTTCCTCCTGAAGGGACATACGAATACTAACATTCACTTAGGGTAGAGAAGGCAAATTTTTGAATGATTTATTTAAATCCCATTTCCTAGTACATTTTCCAGATCTCCACCTCCCAAAACCCACCATGTGCAATCACCACATGTATTTATTTACACTGGGCCTTTGACGTATCCTTGAAAACACAAGGGAATAGAGGGCAGCCTACTTCAACTGTCACAGACACATGAAAAACAAAGCATCACAGTCACAGCAAACCTCCTATGTAATAACATTCTACCTACTCCACGGAAAACACAAAGTGAGTAAGTGAATAAAAAAGACAGTGAGGCTTTATTACTAAGATCAGTCATTGCACTAAAAAGTCCTAGTTCTACACACAATTCAAAGTACCTAAGAGCTAGAAATAACTTGGAATCTTTCCTCTTTCAGAAAATGCTACCCACGTAGCATCCCAAACTAAAAAGTTAATTCCCCAAAACAGAGAACATTCACATCAAGGGAGTGCAATGGACACAAGACACACACATACATAAACGCTGACCCGGAGAGCTCCTGGCACTTAGTGGACCCTGGCTGGACATAAAGGGTCCATTTTACAATGACAGATACCCAAGGAAACAAGTGTGTCCAATCATACTAAAACTTACACACATGGGAAAGACCCTGCTCTAGTTAAGTCTCCACTTACAAAAGCAAGAAAACAAGACAGCAAGCACAAACCTGTCCATGAACAGGAGCGCAGAGGAGACAGCCATCACATCTCTGAAGGACCACACAGCTCTGAAAGGCCGGCCACAGACGCACTGACTCTCCCTGCGTCACATTCCTGGCAAGCTGGAGCCACAGTCCCAAGGAGACACCATGTGTACACTTCCAAGACCTGCTGCGCAAAGACTGGGAGGTAAGCGCAAGAAGGACGGGAGTAGACGGGCTGGAAAGGCAGGGGTGGGGCGGGCAGGGCCAGCTCCTTACTAGTCACAGGGAGGGAGCAGCACTGGCCAAGTCTGGGAAGCAAAGCCTAAGTGACCAGGTTCCTGGGCCTGGGACACGTTTCCTGGTCAGGCGTCGCGACCGACTAGTCACAAAACCTACTAGGATTTCTGACCTAGAGCAGAGCAGCATCACATTTTGAACAAAGTGCCACCTACACTATGCTTCATGAGTATCGGCTGTGCACTAGACACAGCACCCTGTGAAAAAGTGATCAGATACGTAGGTGGGTCACAAACATGGTCGTGTGAATCCCCATCCAAATACCGACTTTAGAACCATCACTCTGGAGTTCTCCCTCATTCACAACTTCAAATACTGTTTCAAACAAACAAAAAACCCCATAAAAACAACAAACCAGATCTAACTAATAACCTTAAGTTCAGCAAAACTGACATATTCTAAACTCCCAGGAAGGCAGCATTGGTTGGTTCCCCTTGGAGCTGACATAAGTCAGTAATGCTAACAATTAGTCCTTAGGAAAATGATCCTCCTCCACAAGCCTCGCCCAGGGCCTCTTTCTAACAGTGGCCACACAAGCCCTGAAATAAGCAGGCCATCAGTCCCTGTGCTTGCCTGTTTGCAACGCACTAACAAAGCCCGGGGGGGAAAAAAAGCCCATGGAAAGACACAGTCACAGCCATCTCTGGGGAAAGAAGGCAATAAAGAACAGAGAGAACATATTTATATTTACTTTACAAATTTCTGCATTGTTTTCCTTCTTCTTCTTCTTTTTTTTTTTTTTTAGAGACAGTCTCACTTTGTCTCCCTGGGTAGAGTGCCATGATGTCACAGCAACCTCCAGTTCCTGGGCTTAAGCAATTCTCTTGCCTCAGCCTCCCGAGTAGCTGGGACCACAGGCGCCCGCCACAACATCTGGCTATTTTTTTGTTGTAGTTTGGCTGGGGCTGGGTTCGAACCCGCCACCCTCGGTATATGGGGCTCCCGCCACCCTAGGTATATGGGGCCGGCACCCTACTCACTGAGCCACAGGCGCCACCCTTTTTTTTGAAACAGAGTCTCACTATGTTGCCCTCAGTACAGTGCTGTTGCCTCACAGCTCAGAGTAACCTCCAACTCTAGGGCTTAAGCAATTCTCCTGCTTCAGCCTCCCAAGTAGCTGGGACTACAGGCGCCCACCACAACGCCCGGCTATTTTTTTGTTGCAGTTTGGCCAGGGACGGGTTTGAACTCGCCACCCTCAGCCACAGACACCACCCCTCTGAACTGTTTTTTAATAAAGCAAACACATATTAATTTTGAAAAAAAAAGACAATCCAGCATGGCAGGACCTAGTCTGGCACAGCAGCCCTAAACAGGCCCTAGGGACCAGTGTACAAAACGGACAAAAATCTCTTCCCAGGACAGCCAACAATCGCAAGCAGGAGGCGGCCAACTAACCAATACACGCTAACCCTGTGGGCTCAAGGTGGGTGTCTGCAGCATCACCTCAGAACTGGCTAAAAATACAAATCTTTAGGGCAGTGCCTGTGGCTCACTGGGTCTGGCACCGGCCCCATATACTGAGGGTAGTGGGTTTGAACCCAGCCCTGGCCAAACTGCAACAACAACAACAACAAAAATACAAATCTTTGAGCCTCACCCAGACCTGCTGAGTCAGGAACTCATGGGATGGTACCAAAAATCTGTTTTAACGAGATGCTGTCTCAAAAAAAAAAAAAAAAAAGAACCACTGTTCTGACTATACTTATTCCTTCAAATGGTTAACCCTGCTGTCCTACTTAAAACTGTTCATCAATTCCACACTACCCAAGGAGTCAAACTTCCATCTCTTGGTCTAGCACATCAGCAGCTGAGGTTAAAGATCAGAGAAATCACTCTGTAAAGGGGGAGGGAGATAGAGTGGCTAAGTCAAAGCCCTCCCTGGCCCCTTCTGCAGCCTCAAACCTAGTGTTCTCCTACAATACAGACCTCTTCACCATGTTCCCACAACTCTCTAAATTCTTCCTCAACCTTCAAGTTTATTTCATATATTATACCGCAACCAAAAAGAAAAAAATTATGTCCACAAGTTTAAAATTCACAGAGGAAACTCCAGGTCCAAATGGCCTCATTGGAGAAGACTTCCAAACATTTGAGGAAATAATCCACAAACTCAAAGAACAAAGAACAGACCTTTTACTAGCCCTCCCCTTCCCCACCCAACCCCCCAGGTGGGGGTACTAGGTTATTCAACACACACATTTATTGGTATTATTTACTAAGAACAAAATTTATCAACCAGGACTTTTGGTGTCCCTTTGAGAATTATCTGACATGGAATTTGTTGGGGAGGAAGGTATGGGAGGGTATGTGAATACATTTTTAAAATTCTCCTACAAAAATTTTTTATTATTTTTTAATTCACACACATTAACTCTTTTGTATACAGTCCTATGAGTTTTAACACACCAGTAGATTAACTTAACCACCAGAGAAAAATTTCATAGGAAATCTTTGAGAAAACAGAAAGAGGGGGCAGCGCCTGTGGCTCAGTCGGAAAGGTGCCGGCCCCATATACCGAGGGTGGCGGGTTCAAGCCCGGCCTCGGCTGAACTGCAATTAAAAAGAAGCTGGGCGTTGTGGCGGGCGCCTGTAATCCCAGCTACTCAGGAGGCTGAGGCAAGAGAATCGCTTAAGCCCAGGAGTTGGAGGTTGCTGTGAGCCGTGTGATGCCATGGCACTCTACCGAGGGCCATAAAGTGAGACTCTGTCTCTACAAAAAAAAAAAAAAAAAAAAAGAGAGAGAGAGAAAACAGAAAGAGGAACACTCCCCAACCCATTTTACAAGGTATAGTCCTGATACCAAAACCAAAAGGAAAATTATAGCCCATATTCTTATGAATACAAACAGAACAGTCCTAAAGAAATTACAGTATTAACAAACCAAAGCAGTGATAAATGTAAACATTATGAACAAGTTAGGATTAGTCTAAGAACACAAAGTTACTTTAACCTTAGAAAAATAACAATGTTATTGCCACATAAACAAAATAAAGGAGAAAACGTAACTATCAAGAGATATAGAAAAAAGCATTTGATAAAATGCAACAGTCATGTTTTTTTTTTTTTTTCAGTTTCCAAATGATTATTTTATCAGATTGTTTGAACGTTAAATTTATCCTTGTTTGCAATCCAAAATAGTTACCTGAAGTTTGCTGGTTTTTTTCCTCTCTGTGTATATGTATTTACTTTTATTGTATATGTTTTCTAAATTCTTTGGCACAATTTTCCGGAGGCGTTCAGACTGCCACAACATTAAGTCAGAAGAGAGCTTTTCTCTCGTGCTGCCAATTCTGAGCATTTAAATTTTGGTTTGGGTTATGACTTTCTTGTTTTTAAAGTCTGCATCAGTCATGTTTTTTTAACAAAACCTTAAAACCAGGAATAAAAGGGAACTTCCAAAAGAAGAGTATGTGACAGAAGGTAACCTACAGTAACGTCACACCAGAGACCAGGACCCGGGTGAGGATTTCTGCCAGCCTCACTTCAGTTCCACACTGTGTGGCAGTGCCTGGCCATGCAACAAGACAAGAACACAAAATGGACAGGGTAAGGACTAGGAAGAAAAAACTCAAACGTATCGAATGATTTTCTACAGAAAAAATCCAAAGAATCTACTAAACTATTAGAATTAGCCACTGAGGGCGGCACCTGTGGCTCAGTGAGTAGGGCGCCGGTCCCATATGCCGGAGGTGGCGGGTTCAAACCCAGCCCCGGCCAAAAAAAAAAGTAGTTTTAGAATTAGCCACTGAATTTAGCAATACTTATACACAAAAATTAAATCCATTTCCAACAAATACTACCCACAAAGTCAAAAGATAACAGTATCTTGAGATAAATTTAATGAAACACAAGACCTTTACCTTCTTTTTTAGAAGTATAAAAGACTGAAAACCTAACTAGAGAAATACATCATATTCAAGGATCAGGAGTGTCCACATAGAAGTCTTCAAAAACTGACCTATAAATTCAATGTTACCCCAAACAAAACCTCAGACTATTTTTTTGTGCAAACTTCCAAGCTGATTACAAAATGTTATATGGAAATGAAAAGGACCAAGGAAAGCCAAGGCAATCTTCAAGAAGAACACAGGAGGTGGAGGCAGGAGGATCATTTGAGGCCGGCCTGGACAACAGACCAAGACCCTATCTCTAAAAATAGTGAAACATAAGGAAAATTAGCTGGATGTGGTGGCACGTGCCTGTAGTCTCAGCTACTCAGAAGGGTGAGGCAGGAAGATTTTTTGAGGTCAGGAGCTTGAGACTATACTTAGCTATGATTGTACCACTGCATTCCAGCCTGGGCAACAGAGCAAGACCTCTGTCTCTTAAAAACAACAACAAAGTAGAAGGACTTACTCTAACAAACATCAAGATCTATTATGTAGTTACAGTAATTAAAAGAATGGCATCAGTGGGCTCGGCGCCCATAGCACAGTGGTTACGGCGCCAGACACGTACACCAAGGCTGCAGGGTTCAAACCTGGCCCAGGCCAGCTGAACAACAATGACAACTACAACAAAAAAACAGCCAGGCATTGTGGTGGGCACCTGTAGTCCCAGCTACTTGGGAGGCTGAGGCAAAAGAATCGCTTAAGCCCACGAGTTTGAGGTTGCTGTGAGCTGTGACTCTACGACACTCTACCACTCTACTCTGTCTCAAAAAAATAAAAAATAAAAAATGAATGGCATCAGTGAAAGGATACAAAGAATAATGAAATGCATAGACTTGTCTCAGAAGTTCAGTGGGAAGGGTGACCCTTACAATAAATAACCCTAACTGCTCCCTCACACCACATATAAAACTCATTCCAGAGGGATCGAGGATCTAGACAGTAATGGCAAAACAATAAGACTTCTAGAAAACAACACAGTATTTCTTAAAGTAGAATTCATCATAATTTTACAAAAACAAAAAGAAAGAAAAAATGTAAAAGTAAGCTGTGGTACAGAAGGTATCTGCAATACATATATCTAACAACAGATTCTTATCCCAAATATACGAAGTTCAAACCAGTAAGACAACTGCAAACAGGCACCTCACAAAGGAAGACTCCAAACAGCCAGTAAGATATGAAAAGGTCCATCACATCATTAGTCGCTAGGGAAATGCAAATTAAGACAAGGATACCCATATCCTATGACCAGAATAGCAAAAAAAATAAATAAATAAGGAAAAAGAAAAGAAAAGTAAAAAATGACAATACCAACTTTCAGAGAAGATAAAAGAGCAACCAGAACCTCTCTCCAATGCCAGTGTGGTGTGAACTGGCCCCACCACACTGGAGAACCACCCAGCAGCACCTCCTAAAGTGGACGGAGCAGTCCCACCCCTGGTGTGTGCACACCAAACACGTACACAGGAATACCACAGTATCATCCCGTGTCTGCACACAGGAGGACGAAGAGTAGTATATCTATACAACTGAGAACTACCCAGAATGAACGCACACTGCGATGAATGAACGCAGAAGGAAGAGATTTACACTGGGTAAACCTCTGCCAAAGTTGAGCAAACAGCCAGACACAAGAGTACATAACATACATGAGTCCATTTATCTAAAGTTCAAAAAAAGGCAAGACTAATTTATGTTGGTAGATGTCAGAACAATAGTTACCCTTGGGGATTAAGGTACTTAAGAGAAAAAGAGGCCCAAAGGAGACGTCTAGGGGTACTGACAATAGTCTCTATATTGAGCTGGGTGGCAGACAATTGGGTGGGGGTTATTTTGTTTGTTTTTTGAGAGAGTCTCACTCTGTCGCCCATGTCAAGTGCCCTGGCATCACAGCTCAAAGCAATCTCAAACTCCTGGGTTCAAGTGATTCTCCTGCCTCAGCCTCCAGAGTAGCTGGGATTACGGGCACCCACCCCAAAGCCCAGCTAAATTCAAATAATCCACCCTCCTCGGCCTCCCAGAGTGCTAGGATTACAGGCGTGAGCCATGTGCCTAGCCCCTCACTTAAGTGTACACTTAAGGCCTGTTCACTTTACTACACACTAAATTTCAGTAAATGTTAACTTAGTAGCTCAAACTATTTTCCTCTGACTTTTACATTTATCTTTGATAGGGAACTAGAAATACTGTATTTTTTGTTATTTGCATGTCACCTCCCACTACATTCTGAGGAAGAAAGGGCTTCCTATTTGGTGTTTGTATCCCCAAGGCCTGGCATAAAACCTGCTGGGTAGTAGTGCGTTAAAAGGTATTCATTAACTAACCCTGAAATGACTCAACCATGCACGTCTCCACTGATAAGTCACTGAGTCTAAAATAAGACCCAGAGTTCTCTACACTTACAATTTCCTTCAACTCTCCTCCAAACGCTCTCCAACATTCAAATACAGGACAGAAAAATTAAATAGAGGCTCGGCTCCATGGTTAGGACGCCAGCCACATGCACTGGGGCAGGTAGGTTCGAACCTGGCCCAGGCCTGCTAAACAACAATGATAACAACAACAAAATAGCTGGGCACTGTGGCAGGCGCCTGTAGTCCCAGGTACTTGGGAGGCTGAGGCAAGAGAATTGCTTAAGCCCAAGAGTTTGAGGTTGCTGTGAGCTGTGACACCACAGCACTCTACCAAGCATGACACAGTGAGACTCACTCTCAAAAAAAAAAAAAAAAAAGAAAAGAAAAATTAAATAGGGATCTACACTCTAATATCAGCTTAGATTTTTACAGGGCAACAAAAAAGGCAGATCAAAAATGCCTATGTAATTTAGTATAAAACATTTCAGAAAAAAATACTAATCTATTCTTAATTTCCTTAATACTAAGGAAAAGAAGGAAAGAAGAGTTAACTAGTATCACAAATCAGCAGTGATCTGGGGATCACAACATTCAGAGAAGGAATGAAACTGTTATGCTCCCTTCAATATCAGAAACCTTAAGGACTAAGATCTGAGACAGAAACTGTTTATGTGGGATTTAGACAAAAGCAGATCAGGGCTCAAAATCCAAGCTTCATAACAAGTTGAGAATGTTATGGGACTGCCTAACTTTGGGTAAGAAATGAACCTCTCAAGCCTCAGTTTTATAATCTGTAGAATGGAGATACCACTACTCAGTTATCACACGGGTTTGTGCCCATTAACTGTGCTTGTTAATAAATAACACTAAGGGCAGTTTAGTAATTACATAGGACTGACCACCTCATCTCATTTAATCCTAATCGCACATATATGCATTATTTTTTTCAGTCAACAAACACATACTAAGAACCAACTATGTCCTAAGCAAGTTCTAACTTGTCCTAAGCAAGTTCTAACTTCTATGTTCTAAGCCAAGTACTCAGAACACAATCATTGATGATAAGAAATACATGTTCCCATCCCCAGGGGTTTATATCTTAAAGATGAGGTAATTCAGGCCAGGTTTGGTGGCCTGTAATACTAACAATTTGGGAAGGCAAGGCAGAAAGACTGCTTGAGGCCAGGAATTGGAGACAAGCCTGAGCAAAAGAGAGACCTTGTCTCTACAGAAAAACAGAAAAATTAGCCAGCCATGATGGCATGCACCTATAGTCCCAGCTACTAGGGAGGCTGAGGCAGGAGGATCCATTGAGCCCAGCAGTTTGAGCTTGCTGTGAGCTGTGATGATGCCGCTGCCCCCTAGCTTGGGTGACAGAGTGAGACCCTATTTCTAAAAAATAAAAATAAAAATGATGAGGAAATTCAGTGACATAACTTTACCTAAGGTCATGCAGCAAGTTGAAAAGCCTGTATTTGGGCTTAAGTCTAAATCTAAAGTCTGTATTTTCTACCACTGGCTCTCAGTCCCAGCTGCACACCAGAACATCATCTAAGGAGTTTCTGGAACATCCTGATAGAAAAGTCTAACCCAAACCAATTTAAATCGATCTCTGAAGGTATGACCTGGAAATTAATTCATTTAACTCTCTCAGATAATTCAATTGAACAACTAGGGCTGAGACTTTGCCCCTAACCAATAAACATTTCCCTTCCCACACTGTAACTCCTTTCCTGCAGTTTCCACAGTGAATTATTTCAGATTTTTACACTACTTCAACATTTCTACTCACTACAGCAAAATCAAACTGCAAACACCTGCCTTACATCATAAACCCTTCTAGTAGCTTCAAGTCTCCTGTTTTAATTGATTGAAGCTGCATGCAGATTCCCAGCCCAGGGAGTGTCTCTCATTCTCAGTGACTTGTATCCTCTCCCTCCACCCCAGCTAATCTAGGCCATTTCCCCTTGACCCAGCAGATCACTTGTCTTCTCTCATATGGAAAATGCCTAACCCAGGGCCTGGCACATGAGGATTAAAACAAACCACTCCTACATCGGCTCCAGGGATAGGAGTTTATACAGCACACATGAGCAGAACCAAGTCACATCTGCTCATGTTCCGAGGCTAATCAGGAACACCAACTGGGGCTTGGGTGGGGATCAGAGATGACTAACACCCAAGCCCTGTCCTAAGCAGCTCACAGTAAGCCCAAGACACCTGAACTAATAATACTAGACTAAGGAGGCTGCAGAGGAGTTACAATAGGGCACTGCATGGTACCTCTGCCCCGGGGATGCCAGCAAGGCTTTATAGAAGGGGTGTCAGCTGTGCTGGGCCTTAAAGACACTGGCAATCAGGTGAAGGGACACAGGGCAGAGGGGAATGGAGCGCCACAGGCAAAGGCAAGAAAACATGAACCAGTGGGGCAGCGTCTGTGGCTTAAGGAGTAGGGCACCAGCCCCATACACCAGAGGTGGCAGGTTCAAACCCAGCCCCAGCCAAAAGCTGCAACAAAAGGGGCAGCACCTGTGGTTCAGTGAGCAGGGCACAAGCCCCATATACCGAGGATGGCAGGTTTGAACCCGGCCCCGGCCAAACTGCAACAAAAAATAGCCAGGCGTTGTGGCAGGCGCCTATAGTCCCAGCTCCTCGGGAGGCTGAGGCAAGAGAATCGCCTAAGCCCGGGAGTTGAAAGGTTGATGTGAGCTGTGTGAGGCCACGGCACTCTACCAAGGGCGACAAAGTGAAACTCTGTCTCAAAAAAAGAAAACATGAACCAGTGACTCAAAGGCCCACGAGGAGTACACAAGAAAACCAAAGCCATCCCAGCATCCTGTAGGCCAGAGGACCCAGGGAGGACAAATCCCCCCAAAACTCAATTTACAATAACCAGAGGCCAGACCTATCAAGGGCAAACTTTAACAGCCCATCAGCCATCGTTGGGAGTGTTCTCATTCATAAAACAAAGGCTGGGCTCTTTTTTTTTTTTTTTTTTTTTTTTTTTTTTATTGTTGGGGATTCATTGAGGGTACAATAAGCCAGGTTACACTGATTGCAATTGTTAGGTAAAGTCCCTCTTGCAATCATGTCTTAAGGCTGGGCTCTTACTACCAGTAAACTCCAGGGAACAGAGGGATCCTGGCACCATATCACCTCCTGAGAGACTAGGCAAGAGCTGCCCAGGGGTCAGGAATAGTGACCACAAAGCAGCAAGCACTAGGGGACTTTGCCCTAGGAAAATTATCTGAAATGCAGACAAGCAAACTGAAGTGTACACACATAGCCTGTCATCAAAAAAGAGAAATGAGGGCGGTGCCTGTGGCTCAGTGAGCAGGGCGCTGGCCCCATATACCGAGGGTGGCTGATTCAAACCCAGCCCCAGCCAAACTGCAACAAAAAAATAGCCGGGCCTTGTGGCGGGCGCCTGTAGTCCCAGCTACTCGGGAGGCTGAGGCAGGAGAATCGCCTAAGCCCAGGAGTTGGAGGTTGCTGTGAGCTGTGTGATGCCACGGCACTCTACCGAGAGCAATAGTGAAACTCTGTCTCTACAAAAAAAAAAAAAAAAAAAAAGAGAAACGAGGCCATGCTTGGTGGCTTACACCTATAATCCTAACCCTCTGGGAGGTTGGGGTAAGAAGATCTTGGTAAAGATCTTGAGACCACCCTGAGCAAAGCAAGACCCTGTCTACTGAAAATAGAAAAATCAGCAGGGCGGGCGGCACCTGTGGCTCAAGGAGTAGGGCACCGGCCCCATATGCCGGAAGTAGCGGGTTCACACCCTGCCCCGGCCAAAAAAAAAGAAAAATCAGCAGGGCAAGGCAGTATGTGCCCGTAGTCCCAACTACTCAGGAAGCTGAGGAAGGAGGATGGCTTGAACCCAGGAGTTGGAAGTTGCTATAGCTAGGATGATGCCACAGAACTCTGGGCTGGGTGACAGAGAAAGACTTACTCTCCAAAAAAAAAAAAACAAACAGAAACAAAAAGTCATTTCCTTTTTCTTGGATGAGTAAATGATTCACAGGATGGAATACCAGGAAGACATTAATAAGCATATGAACAATTTTTAATTCTGTGGAGAAATGTTTCCTTTAAGTAAAAAAGCAGGATATCAAACTATAAGAACAGAACACATTTGTACATGTTTAAAATTCACAGAAAGTCTGGAAGGAAATAAGGCAAAATTAGTGGTAGGTATAAAAGTAGAAAGGACAAAAACAGAACAATGCCAAAATTTTCCTGCATATTTTTAAACAGACACTTTTTAAAAACGTACCCATGCAGGCCAGGCGCAGTGGCTCACACCTGTAATCCCAGCACTTGGGTGGCCGAGGCGGGTGGATTGCCTGAGCTCAGGGGTTTGAGATCAGCCTGAGCCAGAGTGAGACCTCATGTCTAAAAAAATAGCCAAGCGTTGTGGCAGGTGCCTATAGTCCCCGCTACTTGGGAGGCTAAGGCAAGAGGATCACTTGAACCTAAGAGTTTGAGGTTGCTATGAGCTAAGATGCCACGGCACTCTACCAAGTAAGACTATCTCTCAAGAAAATAATAATAAATAAATTTATTTTTTAAAAGTACCCATGTGGGTGTGAATATATATATAAAAGTTTAAAAAAAATCACCAAAAGAAGCCCCAAAATCCCGAAAGAGAATATGCAAGGCCATGCGTGGTGGCTCACGCCTGCAATCCTAGCACTTGGGAGGCCGAGGCAGGTGGATTGCCTGAGCTCACAGGTTCAAGACCAGTCTGAGCCAGAGCAAGACCCCACCTCTAAAAATAGCCAGGCATGGGACGGCGCCTGTGGCTCAAAGGAGTAGGGTGCCAGACCCGTATACTGGAGGTGACGGGTTCAAACCCAGCCGCAACCAAAAACTGCAAAAATAAATAAATAAATAAAAATACCCAGGCATTGTGGCGGGCGCCTATAGTCCCAGCTACTTGGGAGGCCGAGGCAAGAGAATTGCTTGAGCCCAGGAGTTTGAGGTTGCTGTGAGCTATGACACCAAGGCACTCCACCGAGGGCAACAGAGTGAGACTGTCTCCAAAAAAAAAAAAAAAAAAAGAACATGCGGCTTCACACACACCACAGGTGTGAATACAGATACTGTGCATGCAATCATGAGATTAGTAGAGACCCAACCACTGGGGAGGTCTTCTCTCAACATCCAGAACAATAATATAATTTTGAAAGAATATACTTAGATTATACCAGATCTCTCTCTCTCTTTTTTTTTTTTTTGAGACAGAGTCCCACTGTGTTGCCCTTGGTAGAGTGCTATGGCATCACGGCTCACAGCAACCTTCCAACTCTTGGGTTTAAGCGATTCTCTGTCCTCAGCCTCCCGAGTAGCTAGGACTACTGGTGCCACGATGCCTGGCTGTTTTTTGTTGCAGTAGCCACTGCTGTTTTAGCTGGCCAGGGCTGGGTTGAACCCACCACCCTCAGTATATGGAGCCAGCGCCCTACTCACTGAGCCACAGGCACCACCCTGTACCAGATGTCTTTATTACTTTTTCTGGATTTATATTCCACCCCTCATTCACTAAGGATTATCTATTGAACACCTGCACTGGCTGGGAAAACAGAATGAATATGGCATGGCTCCTGCCCATGGTCCCAGGAGGGAGGGGCCAGTGCTGTCTCAAAGGAAGTCCAGGTACTAAGGGATTCACATAAGGGTTCCGGGAGGTGATGGTTTGATCAGAGAAGGCTTCCTAGAGGAGGTGTCTGTTAAACTGAATCCTGATGAACAAATAGGAGTTTATTAGGGAGAGGAAGCAGAATATATGAAGGTGTAGAGACAAGACACAGCTGGGTCTGAGAACTACACTAACGTGTTCAGCATTTGTGGCTGCAGCAAAGAATGAGAGTTGGTCCCAAAACCAGAGATGTTGGCGTGGATGTGGAGAAAAGGAAACACTTCTAACACTGCTGGTAGGAATGCACACTAATACGTTCCTTTTGGATAGATGTTTAGAGAACACTTAGGGATCTAAAAATAGACCTGCCATTTGATCCTACAATTCCTCTATACTAGGTATCCAGAAGACCAAAATCACATTATAACAAAGGTATCTGTACCAGAATGTTTATTGCAGCCCAATTCATAATTGCTAAGTCATGGAAGAAGCCCAAGTGCCCATCGATCCATGAATGGATCAATAAATTGTGGTATACTTACACCATGGAATATTATGCAGCCTTAAAAAAGATGGAGATTTTACCTCTTTCATGTTTACATGGATGGAGCTGGAACATATTCTTCTTAGCAAAGCATCTCGAGAATGGAAGAAAAAGCCTTTTGGCCGGAAACGCCATCTTCCAGTAATTCACCAAAATGACAAACACAAAGGGAAAGAGGAGTGGCACCCGATACATGTTCTCTAGGCCTTTTAGAAAACATGGAGTTGTTCCTTTGGCCACATATATGCGAATCTACAAGAAAGGTGATATTGTAGACATCAAGGGAATGGGTACTGTTCAAAAAGGCATGCCACACCAATGTTACCATGACAAAACTGGAGGAGTCTGTAGTGTCACCCAGCATGCTGTTGGCATTGTTGTAAACAAACAAGTTAAGGGCAAGATCCTTGCGAAGAGGATTAATGTTCGTATTGAGCATATTAAGCACTCTAAGAGCCGAGATAGCTTCCTGAAATGTGTGAAGGAAAATGATCAGAAAAAGAAGGAAGCCAAGGAGAAAGGTACCTGGGTTCAACTGAAGCCCCAACCTGCGCCACCCAGAGAAGCACACTTTGTGAGAACTAACGGAAAGGAGCCTGAGCTCCTGGAACCCATTCCCTATGAACTCACAGCATAATAAGCATATAACATAGCACACAGGAGTACCAGTGGACCCTTGTTTTCAGGCGCAAGAACCTATTTATTCCCCATGAGCTCATGGCATAATATGTGTACAGCAGGGGCACACAAGATAACCAATAGTCCCCATGTAACAGTGATACAAGGTGCTGGAACCTATTTCCCACGAATTCAAAAGTCAATCCACACTTTGTCACATTCAACGGCAAGCTGCCTCCCTGAGCTGCTGGAACGTCTTCCCCTATGAATTCATGGCATGGTAGATACAAATAATAGCATAAAAATGTTTCTTGTGGGCGGCACCTGTGGCTCAGCGGATAGGGCGCCGGCCCCATATGCCGAGGGTGGTGGGTTCAAACCCAGCTCCGGCCAAACTGCAACCAAAAAAAAAAAAAAAAAAAGGGCAGCGCCTGTGGCTCAAGGAGTAGGGCGTCGGTCCCATATGCCAGAGGTGGCGGGTTCAAACCTAGCCGTGGCCAAAAAAAAAAAAAAAAAGTTTCTTATTCATTCACTACAAGTGTGGGTTCCCCCCCCCCCAAAGAAGTATTAAAGCAAATTTTAATGTGTCCTAAAAAAAAAAAAAAAAAAAAAAAAAAATGGAAGAAAAAGTATCCAATGTACTGGGCCCTACTATGAAACCAATTTATAGAAAGCGATAATCCAATTATAGCCCAAGAAGAAGGGGAAGTGGGAGAAGGGAGGGAGGGGAGGGGGAGTATATGTGGAGGAGGGGTAACTGGTGGGACCGCACCTATGGTACATTTTACAACAGTACATGTTAAATCTACTAAGTGTAGAATATAAATGTCTTAACACAATAACTAAGAAAATGCCGTGAAGGCTATGTTAACCAGTTTGATGAAAATATTTCAAATTGTATATAAAACCAGCACATTGTACCCCACGACTGCATTAATGTACACAGCCATGATTTAATTAAAAAAAAAAAGAATGTGAGTTGGAGGCTGGAGATGTGGGCGGAGGAGGCTGCATCCAGAATGCTCCAGAAGTAGTTTGGCCTTTATCCTGCAAGTGAAGAGAACTACCACTTAGGTAAGAGGATAACATAAGCATTCAACCCATCGACTTCACACACTTAGTTCTCATGAAGAAGGGAGAGGGCAGAAGGAACAAGAAAAATACATTCCTGGTCGAGGCTCCTAGCTATCCAACAAACCTATTTCCTCATCATCCGGGCACTGGCCCTGCTTCTCAGCTTCCTTCAAAGGTAGATGCAGCCATACAATGGCGTCCACTCAGTTAAACCCGTGTGGAGTGGTGTGTGTCACTTCCTGTGTAGCTGGCTGGGCACTCCCACCCACTCTCCCCTGCTTTGGCTCCATGCAGAGGAGCGTGGCAATAGTGTGTTGAAAATAAAGGGCACAATACAGAAAGAACCTGAGAGACAATGATCACAGAAGGAACGCCCACTGTGTTTGAGCCTTTTATGTATTACTACTTCAACTTTGTCACAGCAGCTAACATTCACCTAACTCAATAGATGTCCATGTGATATCCATGTGTCCTGGGAATTTTGACTGACACTCAATTTCTTCTGCTTTAAAAATAACTACTCTCAAAACTCGGCAAGGTGGCTCAGGCTGTAATCCTAGCACTGAGAGGCCAAGGCGGGGGGGATCCCTTGAGCTCAGGAGTTCAAGACTAGCTTGGAAAAGTGAGATCCTGTCTGTACCAAAAACAAGAAAAATTAGCCATGCCTTGTGACAGGTACCTTTAGTCCCAGCTACTCAGGAGGCTGAGACAGGAGAATTGCTTGAACCCAAGATTTTGAAGCTGCAGCGAGCCAGGCTAAGGGCCTGGGCGACAGAGCAATACTAGATCTCAAAAAAAAAAAAAAAGAAAAAAAATTCGCTCTCAAAAGAACCTTTAAGAGCACTGAAATCTGTCCATTCCAGAGCAAAGATAAAGTGAATAAGCAACCAGGCACTAGGGCAAGGGTGGACCCAAGTGACATCTTTCCTTGTCCCCAGTGCTCACCTTCCCTTCTTCCTCACGCCTGGCTCCTCCTACCTCTGCCAGATGTGGGCGGGGGTGAGGGGAGCCCGCCTCTCTTGACCCCCCTCCCTGTATGCCCCACCAGCATCCCCAATCCCACTGTAGGAAATGGGTTTAACACCCAGATCTGAAACGTAAAGGGAGATCAGAACTTAAAGCCAAGCCCCAATTTTCAATCACCTACAAACATTTACTATTCCCTGTGACACTTTGTATGGACTCAGGATTTTCAAAGCCTCTTCCTGGAAGCAAAGGGGAATTAACAGGGAAATGTGGACTGTTACAGGCCCCAAACAGCTATTACCTATTACACAACTCTGGATGACTCACCCTTCTTCCACATCTAGAACCTTACAGGAATCCTGAGACAAACCACAACTACTCTTAACAAAGAATCAGCAAAACTGGAATTGAAACAACTCTAGGTTGCAAACCCAGCTCACTCAACATAAACAGGAACTGATGTGGCAATCGAGTAAGATGTATGTGCACATGGCAAATGAAGAAGGCATAAACAAACTTACCGTGAGCTACACCAAATGTTTAATGTTCTAAAAACAAAACAAGCATGTAAGCATTTCAAATAAGCACTATTCAATGTGGAAAACCGGGTAAGACAATTTTAATATTGTATTTTTCTACTATCCACTAACATTTTTAAAGTAGGACAGATTCTATACCCATTCGGGCAAAGCGAAGTTATTTATGAGCAGAAAGTAGCTGGTGGCTGAAGAACAGAGTTGCAGGAACAGGCTTGCTTGTGGGTTTCTCAAAACCCACACTCCTATGGTCCCACAGAGTTTCCTGCATGTCATACTGAGTCACCACCTCCCAGCTGACCATAACCTCACCAACACTAGAACAAAGGCAGGCTGGCTAGCTACCTAAACACAAATTTGAAGTTTCCATGAAGACACAGTGTATTATTTCACAATAGTGCAACGTACCTTTTAGAGTCAAAAAATACAGGGAGCCAAATGTGTTTTATACAAATTCATTCTCCTTTTCTCCACTCCCCAAAAACCACCTTGCTGGCTGCACAGTTGTTTTTTTTTTCTTTATTTTTATTTTATTTTTTTAGAGACAGAGTCTCACTTTATGGCCCTCGGTAGAGTGCCATGGCATCACACAGCTCACAACAACCTCCAACTCCTGGGCTTAAGTGATTCTCTTGCCTCAGCCTCCCAAGTAGCTGGGACTACAGGCACCCGCCACAACGCCCGGCTTGGCTGCACAGTTTTTAATGATAGCATAACTTGTGAGGTTTATCATTAAAATGATCTACCTACTTAACAGGTCATATAAATAGGTGTCCAAGCTGAGTAAGTTCTTTTTTGATTCAGTGCGTACGGTTCTTGAATGTTCCTAACACTCTATAAGTAAAAGTGCTCCCGTTCCCTACCAAAGTGACAAGAATTGCCAACATAAAGTGACAAGAATTGCCAACATAAAGTGGTTGGAATTTGGGCGGCGCCTGTGGCTCACGGAGTAGGGCACTGGCCCCATATACCGGGGGTGGTGGGTTCAAGCCCAGCCCCAGCCAAAACTGGAAAAAAAAATAAAAAATAAAAAAAAAAAATAAAGTGGTTGGAATTTACAAAGTTGCTTCCCTCAGATTTAGGCAAGTTTCCAAATCCACCCAGGGTAGGAAACAGGTCACCAAACCCAAGTGGGATACAGAACACACAGCCAGCAGAGAACTGGTCAGATGACAGAAAAACCATGCAGCGGTCTGCCTTCCACCAAGCCATTCACAGAGCAGGAGAAATCTGTCATATTCAACCCTTCAGGACTGATTAAATCCTATTTCTCTATTTTCCCTTTTCTGCAGCTCATTTCTTTAGCCAAGCCAACACTACCATCCATTCATTCATTCACGTGATAAGCCAAAACAGATACCAACACGTGCTAGAGAGGGCACAGCACTGACCCCTGTGCCAAGCACTTTATGCATGTACACTGCCTAGTTACCACCTTATCAGTGACAGAGAAACCAAGGTTCAATAAAATAGAGCAACCTGGGCAGCGCCTGTGGCTCAAGGAGTAGGGCGCTGGTCCCATATGCCGGAGGTGCCGGGTTCAAACCCAGCCCCGGCCAAAAATCACAAAAAAAAAAAAAAAAAAAAAAAAAATAGAGCAACCTGACTAGCCACACAGCCTAGTGTGAAAGGCACAGCAGATTCAAAGCTCTGGCTCTCCAACTGTGCTCTGAATCCCCACTCACCTCTCTGACCCCATACTGGAGGACACAACCAACTTCAGATCATGCCTCTGAGAGGTGCAGGCCCCTCCCCTTCCCCCACATGGTCATTATTCCAATGTGTGCTGGAGTTCACAGGAGTGTCAACCATGACCTCACCCAAGATTCCCAGCCCCTGAGAGGCAGCTCGCTCCACGCAGGGGCCCTCCCTATCACATCTGCCTTCCTAGCATGCTACCTTGCCTGGGTTTCCTGCCTTCCCCCACGTCTTCCATGGACAGTTCTAACAGGCTTCTACTGGCTCAGACACTTTGCTACTAGTTTGCTTGATTCACAACCACCATGTCCCGGTGTTATACGTAGTAAACCACAAGAATGACAAAGGTTAAAAATAAAGTCACAGACCGTCCTGGAGACCAGCACTCAAGGAAACTTCCCACAATGATGGAAATGTACAAATCTGAGCTGTCCGACATAGCAGCTGCTAGCCACATGCTACTACTGAGCACTGGACTGTGGCTAATGCAACTAAGGAACTGAACTTTCCATTTTATAAAATTTTAATTAATTTAAACTTAAATAGCTCCATGTGGCTATTGGCGAACACACTGAATAGCATAGTTCTAGATTCTGGTAAAAGCACCCCCTGTGCCCCACGTTAAGACTCCAGGCAACCCAAAGGGAAGACTTAGCGGGACACGCTTGAGACGGCCTGGCAGCCAGGGATGAGGAGGCTGCCAATGCCCGTTTCTCAAGGAGCCTGGTGTTGGGTGTGACAGGCCACCAGATACAGACATCTGATCAACAAGATGAGGCAAGTCCCTGCTGGCCTCAGAGCCTTTGTCCCTGCCATGCTTTTTGGAACAACACTCTTCTCTCTCACCTCACTTAGATCTTTGCTCAAATGTCACTTTCTCAATGAGGCCCTCCTGACCATCCTATTTAAATGGAACCTCCCCCAGCTTTCCTCCACCCACCATCCTTCATCCCTCCCCTGATACCCTGGCTTTTGATTTCTCCTTGCACTTAAAACCTGACAAAGCATCTTTCACCCCTCTTTGCAGTGTGCCCTCAGTAGACCATATGTGCCACATGGTCCTTGGAAGTGTGTTGACCAGGACCAGGCAGATATTCTCTAAGGAAATGGATGACATCTAAATTCATCTATTTGTTTGGCAAGCACTTACTGAGTTCTAACCAGAGGCTAACATAAAATGAACAAGAGGCTGTCCCTCAAGGATGCTCAGTCTGGTGGGAAGGAGCCAGTAAGATGACACTACACACTGACAGGTCCCACAGCAATGGCACAAGCTGGGAGCTGAAGCATAGAGAAAGGAGCTCTCCACTCTTCCTGGACATCTTCTGTGGATGATTCTTGTTTAAAGTGTACATGGTAGTGAGAGGCAGGTGGGGAACCTATTCCAGGAGGGGGTCTCCAGGCCTGTGGGAGGTCAGCAAAGGCTACAAGCAGATGAAACGCTAATTCAGGGATGTTCCTTCTGCTGGATGGCACTGAGACCACTTGACTCAACTCCCCATTTAACACACGGGAAAACTGTCCCTGAAAAGCAACCTGCCCTAGGTGCAGAGGGAGTGGGTGTCACAGCCACGACAACTTCCACTGCTAATGAGGAAGAGGCCACCAGCTGACCCTCGTGAGGGCTTCTACAGCCCATTCCACTGAGTCACTGCTGGGGAGCCCACAGCAGCCCTGAGAAAGGCAGCTGCAGACCCTGTGCTGTCCTGGAGTGGGATCCAGCTAGGACAGACAGTCTGCAGAGTGCTGCTGCAGGGCAGTACCCAATGAACTGAACAAGGGGCCCACCAGGAGGTCAGCCAAAGCCACAGCACCTGAGCAGCTGTGAGGACACACACATGCTCACCCCAGCTCCTCTGTGTGAACATGGGCTCCCTGCAGCACACACAGGGCCTATGAGGCTTCCTGGCAGTGGGTGAGCAACCTGCAGAAATGACTTAGGCATGCGGATCCTCAAGGAAGCATGAAGAAGGTGTCCCTGAGAGACAGCCACCTCTCTGCAGACCTGTCTTGGGGAGAGGAGGCTGCCCAGGCTGGTAGCTCATGGGGAAACCAGGGGAACATCTATCATAGCACATAGCTGGGAAGAAGGGTAGGGTCCTCTGGAGAAAGCCAAGGACTAAAAAAGAGGAAGTGACACTTCATGCCCACATGATGATGGTCCATGTTCCTCTCAGACATTTCCTCTTGGCATTTACTTCCCACTTGCTACCCTAGCCTGGTCCACTGCAGAGGATCACATGAGGTTATGTCCATCCAAGGGCAGAGAGCCCCAAGCATGGCACCACTGTCCCACACGGCTCCTTAGCACCAGGGTTGCCACTGTGCAGAAGGAGGATTTGCACAACCTACATTCAGGACCATTCACCAAGTTCTCCCTCAGCCCCAGATACAGCAATCCTGTACCCCATGCTTACCTCTCCCTAAGGATGGTTCCCCAATGGGGAATT
Source organism: Nycticebus coucang (assembly GCF_027406575.1). Classification (NCBI taxonomy): domain Eukaryota; kingdom Metazoa; phylum Chordata; class Mammalia; order Primates; family Lorisidae; genus Nycticebus; species Nycticebus coucang. The sequence goes on from NC_069796.1 coordinate 87,084,202, forward strand.
TTCTTTTTTTTTTTTTTTTTTTTGTGGGTTTTGGCCGGGGCTGGGTTTGAACCTGCCACCTTCGGCATATGGGACCGGCGCCCTACCACTTTGAGCCACAGGCGCCGCCAATGGGGAATTTTCTTATCCCACAGGAATAAAATCTCTCCTGGCAACGCCAGCCCACCAAAGCCAAGCCCCTGGGATGGCACTGCTGCCTTCCTTCTCCCCACTCAACACACGAGAAGAGTGGAATGAAGGCATCTCATCTCCTTCAACCTTCCCCATCAGATTTACCAGCCACTGCTCGGCGCCGGCAGCTCAGCGGCTATGGCTCCAGCCATATACACTGGAGACGGCAGGTTCAAATCCAGTCCGGGCCTGCCAAACAACAATGACAACTACAACAAAAAAATAGCCGGACATTGTGGCGGCCGCCTGTAGTCCCAGCTACTTGGGAGGCTGAGGCAAGAGAATCACATAAGCCCAAGAGTTTGAGGTTGCTGTGAGCGCATGGCGCTCTACCAAAGGCAACATAGTGCGACTCTGTCTCACAAAAAAAAAAGATTCACCAGCCATAGCTTGAACCCAGGGTAGAATTTACTGTCAGATGGATGGGGTCAGAGAGGCTGATTCCCCAACCTCCCCTGCCTGGCCATGCGACTGGAAGCCTCAGTTTCTGTACACAGTGAAGACACACCCACTACTCTCCAGGCTTCAGCTTTTCCACCTTGCTCCTCCCTCCTTCCCTGCCACTCGCCCTCCAGAAAGCCCTGCCCATCACTGTCATCTCTCTTACATGTGCCCTCAGCCCTGCCTCTCTCACTTCAATGAACTCACTCAGCACAACTACAGTGACCCTGCCTGTATGTGTCCCTATGTGGGGAACACAGCGGGAGGGAGACGCACAGGAACACTGGCCACTGTCCCATTCCACTCACTCCCAGCAGCATCACCACTCCAGTCCCTCTCCCACTCACTAGCCCAGGGACTCTCACCAGGGACTCTCACACCTCTTCTCTCAAGCCCAACACTCTATCCCTGCTGCTAGGGCACAAATGTGGGTGTTCTCCCCAATTCATGTGTTAAAATCCTAATCCTGGGCCAGGATGCAGTTCACACCTGTAACCTTAGCACTCTGAGAGGCTGAGGCAGGAAGATCACTTGAGCTCAGAAGCTGGAAACCAGACTGAGCAAGAGTGAGACCCTGTCTCTACTAAAAACAGATAAAATAGCTGGGGTTTATAGCCGCCACCTGTAGTCCCAGCTACTTGGGAGGCTGAGGCAAGAGGATCACTTAAGCCCTAAATTAATTAATTAATTGAAGCGATTAGGGCAGGAGGGTGGGGCCCTCATGATGGAATTAGTGGTTTTTTTAAGAGACAGTCTCATTTTGTCGCCCTCGGTAGAGTGCTGTGGCATCACAGCTACAGCAACCTCCAGTTCTTGAGCTAGGCAATTCTCATGCCTCAGCCTCCCAAGTAGCTGGGACTACCGGCACCCACCACAGCTATTTTTTTTTTTTTTTTGAGACAGAGTCTCAAGCTGTCACCCTGGGTAGAGTACCATGGCATCACAGCTCACAGCAACCTTCAACTCCGGGGCTCAAGCAATTCTCTTGCCTCAACCTCCCAAGTAGCTGGGACTACAGGCACCTGCCACAACGCCCAGCTATTTTTTTGGTTGCAGCCATCATTGTTTGGCGGGCCCAAGCTGGATTCGAACCCACCAGCTCGGGTATATGTGGCTGGCGCCTTAGCCGCATGAGCCCCAGGTGCCGAGTCACTGCCCAGCTATTTTTTTTGTTGCAGTTTGGCCAGGGCCAGGTTCAAACCCGCCACCCTCGGTATACGGGGCTAGCACCCTACTCACTGAGCCACAGGTGCTGCCCAGAATTAGTGGTCTTATAAAAGAGGCCTGGCCCAGAGAACTGCCTGGCAACTTCTACCATGTGAGGCATATTTGATGGCACATCAGACATAGAATCTGCAGGCACCCTAGCCTTGGACTTCCCATTCTCCAAAGAAGTGAAAGAATGATGTGGGTTTTTTTTTTTTTTTTTGAGATAGTGTCACACTTTGTCACCCCTGGTAGAGTGCTGTAAAGCAAACTCAAACTCTTGGGCTTAAGCAATTCTCTTGCCTCAGCTTCCCCAGTAGCTGGGACTACAGGCACTTGCCATAACTCCTGGCTATTTTGTTTTTTGTTTGTTTGTTTTTTTGAGACAGGGTCTCGCTCTTGCTCAGGCTGGTCTCAAACCTATGAGCTCAAGCAATCCACCCATCTCCCAAGTGCTGGGATTATAGGTGTGAGCCACCGTGCCCAGCTGGTGTTCCACCTTGTAAAATTTCTCCCCTTGAACATGGGCATAAACTGTGAAAACGATGGAACAGATTATGTCATATGGCACAGGCACAGATGACTTGAGAAAGGGAGGTGAGTCTCAGAGGTCCTTACCCAATCTGGTGAGCCCTTAAAAGCCATTAGGGCTCTCCCCAGCAAAAGAGCTTCATAGTGAGAGGAATGGAACATAAGGGACAGTCTCTGTTTCTGGCTCTGCAGATGGAGGGAACCACATGGAATTCAGGAGCCCTCTAGGAGAGGACTGTCCCTCCAGGTGATAGCCATCAAGGAAACAAGACGTTGAGTCCTAGTCACAAGGAATTGAGTTCCTCAAACTTTTTAAACAGGGGGCCAGTTCACTGTCCCTCAGACCGTTGGAGGGCCGGACTAGTTTAAAAAAAAAAAACTACGAACAAATTCCTATGCACACTATACATATCTTATTTTGAAGTAAAAAAACAAAACGGGAACAAATACAGTCACACCGCCGCATGTGGCCCGCGGGCCGTAGTTTGAGGACCTCTGGGGGGTAAGCAGACAATTTCTTACTTGAGCCTCAGATAGAAATCAGCCACCAATATTTTGGTTTCATCCTTGGAAGACCCTGAGAGGAAGCCTGTCAGACCATGACGAACCAGCAACATTGTTTGAAGCCAGCAAATTTGTGGTTATTCTGTTATGTAGCAATAGAAAGCAGTACAACCCCCTCTGCTCAAAATTCTGCAGTTGAGCTAGGCATGGCAGCACATACATCTAGTCCCATCTGTTCAGAGGATTGCCTGAGTCCAGGACTTCAAGGATATAATACACTATAATCACACCTGTGACTGGCCACTGCACTCCAGCCTGGGCAACATAGCAAGACTCTGGTCTCTAAAAAAAGGGGGGTAGGGCTGGGCACAATGGCTCATGCCTGTAATCTTAGCACTCTGGGACGCTGAGACAGGTGGATTGCCTGAGCTCACAGGTTCAAGACCAGCCTAAGCAAAAAGCGAGACCTCGCCTCTAAAAACAGCCAGGTGTTGTGGCAGGTGCCTGTAGTCCCAGCTATTCAGGAGGCTGAGGCAAGAAAATCGTTTGAGCCCAAGAGTTTGACGTTGGGGCGGCACCTGTGGCTCAAAGGAGTAGGGCGCCAGCCCCATATACTGGAGGTGGCGGGTTCAAACTCGGCCCTGGCAAAAAACTGAAAAAAAAAAAAAAAAAAGAAAAGAAAGAATTTGAGGTTGCTGTGAGCTGACATCACAGCAGTATACCAAGGATGACAAAGTGAAACTCTGTCTCAAAAAAAAAGAAAGAAAGAAAAAGAAATTTAAAAATTCTGCAATTCTGTAGTAGCTCCCCATTTACTCTGAGTCAAAACTAACATCCTACAGTGGACTATGCCCACATAGAACCTGGCCCCATAGACCTCATCTCTTCCTTCTTTCAGTCCACCCACAGGGGCCTCTTTGTTCAAAGACATCAGGCCTGCCTATGCCCTTCTCCCTCCCTAAATCGCTCTTCTCTCAGTATCTGCTTTGTTAACTTCATTACTGCCTGCAAGACTCTGCTTAAATCTCCACTGACCACACTACTAATTCTGCAACCTGCCTTCTCCAACCTTCCCAGCACCTCCTACCACCTCTACTTTGTTTTCTCCATAACCATCCACTGCTGCCAACATACATACTTTATTTACTTCTTCTTTTTTTTTTTTTTTAAGGTTTTGAAGCAAGAAGTTTATTTTACTTTTCAGTGGAGGAAAGAATGAAAACGTGAAAGGAGGAAAGAATGCCAGCCCTAGGATGAGTAGCTTGGGCTTTTTATTGGAGTCAGCAGGAGCAGAGCAGTGGTAGTTGTGAAATGACAACGAAAAACAACTGTTTTCCAGAGCCATTTGTTTTCTGTTGGGCTGGTTTCATCTGACTCTTTGGAATGTGAGCCAGCAGATGCTGAGGGCTAGATGCCCTTTTCTGTTTGTTCAATACTCTTCCAGTTCTGCAAATCAAGCTCTTAAAAAAAAACAAAAAAACCCCAAGTTAAGCCTTAGGTGGTCAAGCACAAAGGAAGCAATGCGGGCCGCACACAGCTGTACGCAGTGATGTTTTTACATTAGATGATTTACTAGCTAAGCTGTCCTTTCACTTTTTGACCCAGTAATTTTCACCTCAAAGAAGTTATCCCAGAGAGATAATACATTATTTGAAAAAGTTATATGCTGGAGGTGCCTGTGGCTCAAAGGAGTAGGTGCCGGCTCCATATGCCGGAGGTGATGGGTTCAAACCCAGCCCCAGCCAAAAAAACTGCAAAAAAAAAGAAAAAGTTATATGCCTAAAGGTATTATTATTGTGATGGAGGCTGGAAGTCAGAGATCAAGGGCCAGCAGGACCGGGTTCTGGTGAGCAGCCCCTTTCAGGCTGCAGACTTCTGACTTCTCACTGTATTCCTCCATGGAGGAAAGAGAGGCCCAGCTCTCTGGTTTCTTCTTACAAAGGCTCTATCTACCCTCATGATCTAAATGTCTCCTAAAAGCTCCACTTCCTAACACCATTCTACTTGGGGATAAGGGTTTTAACGTATGAATTTGGGGGATACACAACATGTATTACTGTAACATATATAGTATTATTTATAATTGCGAAAAAGATGATATAATTTAAATGTCCAATAATGGAGGCAAATTTTAAACAAATACTTATGAAGCTATGCAGCTAGAGCTGTAGGCCTCTCTGTAGTTCCAACATGGTGGCTTCTGGGCTGCTGGCTCCAAAGGCCAGTGTCTCAAGGGATCCTGGAAGAAGCTTCTCTAGCCTAGTCTCAGAAGTCACATAAGTCACCACAACTTTAAAGCATCTAAGGTATCCCACTCCCCTCAAAGCTGTCATAGTATTTTTTCAGCTTTTTCTATTTCTTTAACATTGAATTCTTTAATTCACCAATTGTCACTGCATAACTAACTGAATAATTTTTCTTCCCCATAAGGTGAGATTAGTATGATTCTTTAATCATATATTAAAGTCTGTGTCACTCATCAAGGTGTTTGCTTTTATATCACAATACCCTTATGGAATTACAGCAGTTTAACATGTCAGTCTTTTGCAAAAGTGGCTGCAATAATATTTCTCATTTCACATGAACTTCTTAGCATTCCTCCCAAAAGACACAGAAGCTATGTTTCCTCCCCCTTCGAACTGGGCAGGTCCTTTTGACTACCTCTTTTTCTCTTTTTTAAGAGACAGCATCTCACTCTGTCGCCCAGGCTGGCATACAGTGGCACAATCACAGCTCATTGCAACCTTGAACTTGTGGGCTCAAGCAATCTTCCCACTTCAGCCTTCTGAGTAGCTGGGATTATAGACACACACCACATCTAGCTAATTTTTTTCTTTTGTTAACTTTTGTAAAGATAGTGCCTCATGGCTCGGCACCTGTGGCTCAGGCAGCTAAGGGACCAGCCACATACACTTGAGCTGGTGGGTTTGAATCCAGCCTGGGCCTGCCAAACAACGACAGCTGCAACCAAAAAATAGCTGGCGTTGTGGCAGGCGCCTGTGGTCCCAGCTACTTGGGAGGCAGAGGCAGGAGAATCGCTTAAGCCCACTAGTTGGAGGTTGCTGTGAGCTGTGATACCACAGCACTCTACCCAGGGCGACAGCTTGAGACTTTGTCTCAAAAAAAATAGATAGTGCCTCATTATATTGCCCAAGGTGGTCACAAATTCCTGGCCTTAAGCAATCCTCCTGCCTCAGCCTCCCAAAAAGCTGGGACTGCAGGTTTAAGCCCCACCTTTATTTACTTACTGTGTTTTATTTATTATCTGCCTCCTCCACTAGAACAAAGGAAGCTCTACAAGGACAGGGTCTTTGTTTCCTTCATAAATGAATCCCCAGCACCTCAAATAGCGCCTTAGCATATGGTAGATGCTTAGTAAATATTGTTTTAAATAATGTATAACAAGAAGCATGTTTAAGGACTTAGGGCAATGCTTAGTACACAACAGCCACTCAATAAATGAATCAGTACAGCTGTGATCTGCTGCCAAAAGAAAACAAAGCACAAGGAAGCAGTGAGCCCTTACCAAGTCCAGTTTTCTTCTGAACACAGCCACACCACTGCCAGAGTCTCCAGACAGCACCTGCAGCAGAACCCAGATGACCTCCCGTGTTCTCTCTAGCAGCTGCCCTCCTGTAGCTCTTTTTAGCCATATTTGCAAAGTGACACCATCAGCTTCACCGTGACCAAACACAACCTCAAAATGAAGTTCACTGAGATTTAGAGAACCATCTCTGGTCAAGGTCACCAATGACCTCCCAGGTGCTGAAGCAAAGCTTAGTAAGAGCTGAGCTATGTAAAGCAGTGGTTGGAAAAGAAGACAGCTCTACCCTCTATAATCCAGAGGGTGGAAATGCTGAAAATCCAGCTGGTATAAGAATTCCCAACCAGAGAACTTAAATCCTTGAGGTTGGAAAATCAAAACAGTTTCAGAGGACCCAGAGTAAGTGTGTGCCTTTGAAAGAAAACACGTAATACAGAAGCCAGCACTGTGACTAACGGAGATCCCTCACAAACCTTCAGTGAGCAATAGTGGGAACCACCACACTAGCCCTTTGCCTGCTAAAATCCTTTCTGCTTCTCTTTTGCTCAAGGCCCCCACTATGAACCTGTACTGATTACGCTCTACTGCAGTCTTCCACTCCCTGTGGCTAGCCAGCCTGGGAGGCCAATAACCCAGCCAGCAGGCTTCAAGACACAGACCTGACTCTAGCCTCATTCTCACACTTGTAAATGCCTGAAGAGGCGTTCTCAACCTGCTTGCCCAAAATGGCTCAAGAGCGGATTCACTGACCATCTTCCCACATAGGAGCTTCAGTGCCCAGAAAAAGACATGCCACATGGCTGACCTCCCAACCCGGCTTACAGCTCCCCTCGCTTCATCCTCATACCTGTTCACAGGGCACTGGCAGATTCACCAACACTGCCTCTGATGTCCTGTTCATCTCCTTTTGTTCACCCAGCTCCGAGTTCCCTCTCATTTTGATCATGTACACGTCACAAGAGGCAGGATAACGTCTTTTGGAAAAAGAGCATGGACTTTGGAGTTAACAAGTGAATGGTTAAATCACAGCTCAGCAGTCTGTCCGGTCAGCCTCCCTGAGTCTGTCTGTAAAACGCTCCAGAAGACAACGTAAAGTGCTTGGGAAACCACTGCCCCCTCGAGGGAGCTGTTCATCTCAGACTTCACCAGCTAACAAGTATAACCCCATCTCATCAAGGCAGCCCATCAGCTCCTGAGTAGACCTTTATCTTACCCCATCTGGCTGTGATGTGCTTTGAGTATTAAGTCTAAAAAAAATGTGCTCCTCAAAGCCTTGCCCTATGTGGTCCCCTACTACACTTCTGGTCACTCCTCCATCTGAGCACCACAAGCTCTGGCACTTTCCCAGAAAGGCTGGGCTCTCTTCTGCTCCATGACTTTGTACGAGTTGATCCCTCTGCCTAAGAAACACTATCTCAACCTTGCACTGGTGGAAAGCATTTTCAAAAGCTAGTGGATCTCAGTCACTGCTACTTCTGTCCAGACTCCTCCAGGGGCTCAGTGCTGTGTTCACATCTCCCTTCACATCTCCATCACACTGTAGAGGGAATGACACTGAGAATCTGAAAATGGACACAGGGATGACGCTGCAGAAATCCTCACATCTCTACAACATCTCAAGGCAAGAGAAAACAGCCAATGGGAGGAGAAAAATGGTTTCTGCCTAACTTCTGCCTCAAATCTCTCACAAATGAGAGAATGATGGTATCGAATTCGCATCCAGAATCCCTAGCTGCAAGAGACTCTGAGAGGTGTACACTTTTAACTCTCCAGCTGCTATAGTAGAGGGAAGGTTGCCTGGAGGCTGACCAGGCCAGTCCACGAACCCCACACCACACTATCTCCTACAGTTGCTGAAATTAAACAAGTCAACCACATGAAAGTAAAGAATGGTAACAGACACACACCAAACAGTGCCTGCTACTCCCTGTGCCCAGGGCTTGGGTTGTAACACATCTCTGAAGTGCATTCACCCCACTGATAAGCTAACTCACCTCCCTAAAAAGAAAGCAGCAAGCACATATCATCCTTAGCACACCTCTGTCACCTTCCAAACAATCAAATCCCAAAACCCTAGATCAGTACGTGAACTGAAATTTTGGTTAAGCATTTCCACATCAAGTGATAGTACCCATCTGTAGATTTTTTTTTTCCTTTCTTCTTTTTCCTTTTCTTTTTTTGAGACAGAGTCTCACTATGTCATCCTCGGCACAGTGCCGTGGCATCACAGCGTCAACCTCAAACTCATGGGCTTTAACAATTCTCTTGCCTCAGCCTCCCAAGGAGCTAGAACTACAGGTGCCCGCCACAACACCTGTCTTTTTTTTGTTGTAGTTGTCACTGTTGTTTGGCAGGCCCAGGCCAGGTTAGAACCTGCCAGCCCCAGTGTATGTGGCCAGCGCCCTAGCCGCTGAGCTACAGGCCCCAAGCCTCTTTTTTTATTTTTTTTAAACAGAGTCATCTCACTCTGTGGCCCTGGATAGAGTATCTGTGGCATCATCACAGCTCATAGCAACATCAAACTACTAGGTTCAGGCAAGCCTACTGCCGCAGACTCCTGAGTAGCTGGGACAACAAGCACCTCCCACAATGCCCAGCTAATTTTTCTATTTTTAGTAAAGAGAGGGTCTAGCTCTTACTCAGGTTGGTCTCAAGCTCTTGAGCTCAAAGGATCCTTCCTCTTCAGCCTCCCAGAGTGCTAGGATTACAGGTGTGAGCGACTGTACCTGGACAGATTTGCTTTTCTTAAGTAAGCAATTTCAAGTATTTTCATATAGCAGAACCTTTTTTTAAAAAGTGAAATCTCAACCGGGCGAGGTGGCTCACGCTTATAATCCTAGCACTCTGGGAAGCCAAGACGGGTGGACTATTTGAGCTCACGAGTTCAAGATCAGCCTGAACAAAAGTGAAACCTTGTCTCTACTGAAAATAGAAAAACTGAGGTAAGAGGATCGATCGTTTCAGCCCAGAAGTTATTGAAGGTTGCTGTGAGCTGACACCATGGCACTCTACCCAGGTTGACGGCTTGAGACTCTGTCTCAAAAAATAAATTAATTAATTAATTAAATAAAATAAAAAGTGAAATCTCATGTGATACCCCAACAAAGGCAGAGAACAGAGCCAAAAATCCAACCTGTATACTGGGTATATGCTCTATCTAGAGATTTACTTGTATTATTTCGTTTAACCTTCATATTAACTCTCTATAAGAGGTACATTTAACCTCATCTAATCTATGTACACACTGGAGATCACAGAGGCTAAGTGACTTTCTCAAGGTCACACATTTGGTTGAGTATAAAAATGGCAGAACTGGGGTGTGAATTTGGGTCTGAACAGATCCAGCTCTCAGCCACCACACACTCCTATGACTCTGCCTTTGAATTACATCTTGCACCAGGGTGAACCAGACATAGAACATGCCCCCAAGGCGCTACCAGCCAGGTCAGGAAATAGATCGGAAAAATCCATCATTACACCTCTTTAAACATAGCCAGGTGCACCACATGTCCCCGCCTGCCACAAGCTGCTCTCTGGCCCACACCTTCCTGGGCACGCTCCTTCTTTTCCTTCAAATGAAGTTCAAATGTCTCTCTTCAGCAAAGGATACTCAGGATCATTTCTCCTGAGAGTTAAATAAAGGGGCCTCATAGGCTCAGCGTGCATAGCGCCAGCCACATACACCCAGGCTGGCAGGTTCAAACCTAGCCCAAGCCAGCTAAACAACAATGACAACTGCAACAAAAAAACAGCCAGGCATTGTGCTGGGTGCCCGTAGTCCCAGCTACTTGGGAGGCTGAGACTCCACAGCACTCTACCAAGGGTGACTTAGTGGGACTTTGTCTTAAAAAAAAAAAGCGGGGGGGGGGGGGGGGGGCGGGTGTTGCATGACCAGAGACGCGAACGAACAGCAGCTTTGTCTTGGGTATAAACTTGCTCCTGTAATTATTAAGTCAAGAAACAGACTACACGATATGGGATGGAGTGTAGCAAAATTCTTTATTCAGGGTTTTGATTTTATACCTTTCTAGTCGTACACACTTAATCTACTATCTATTAGTTTCACCATTACCTCATTTTACCTATCTGAAATTAACTTGAAAGGAAATATCCTGTTACCATATCAACACAATCACTTTTGCAGTAAACATCTTCTTCTAGACACTGACTAATCTCTGGGCAGGTACCTAAACAAAGATCACAAAGAAGAAAGTAGCCACAGGGGAACAGAGTTAATGGAAGAGTATCTTCAAGTGTCCACTCAGTTTACTCATTATGAAGTAAGGACTGTATCTTTTCCTCAGGGCAGAGCACCTATAGACCTCTGACAATATGTTGTTAACATACGTCAACCCTCTGGCCCGTATCTCTGAGGAAGGGCAGCATGCCCTTTGATCTCAGGCTTCAAGGGCACACAGCTTCAGAAAATGGGCTTGTGGAATTTTTAACTCCAGGCAAGTCAACTCTGTGTGTGTCCCAGGAGGAGCCCAGGTCCCTTAAGCCTCTGGAAAAAAAGCAAGCCATTTTAAACTCACACTGAGTTCACTTTATGTGCTTGATGTAGGATGTGTTTATTTCTAAATATTATCCTACAGGGGTGGGGGTGGGGGTGGTTGGGGAGGAGAGGCTCATACAAGATGTAAGTAGTCTTATTACCTTCCAGACCAGTGTTGATTAGCTGATTAAACTTGTGGCTTCACGGAAGCCAACCCCATTCTCTGTGGAAAATAAACTCCCCCCACAAGCATGTTACTGAATTCCTCTAGTACTTGCTATCTATTGCTATCTAAGCTTCTAGATAAACACTGTTAATTACACTGGGTTCACAGGACTCCTTAACATAGTCCCTCTCTTCTACTTAAGATGAGATCCTGCTCAATTACATTGTATCAGTAAATTTCCTTCAAGGAAGCAAATAAATACTGACATTTACTCTCAAAGACTGGGTGATTTTGCCCACACCCCACCCCCGGGATATTTGGCAATGTCTGGAGACTGTTTTGGTTGTCACAACTGGGAAGTGCTACTGGCATCTAGCCAGTAGCGTCAGGGCCACTACAAAACACCCTCCAAGGCACAGGACAGCCACCCACGACAAAGAATCATCCATCCCAAAATTACAACAGTGCCAAAGTGAAGAAATCCCATTCTGACTCAGCGATGTATTGACCAAAGCAAGCACAGTACAAGAGTAAGAACTGAGAAAGTTTTAGAAAACACACTTTCTAGAAATGATATTGTTTATGTTGGAACCACACAAAGCATCTGCTTAGGGAGAGCCTAAAAGTCAGGCGCTTTGTCTGTTTGATCCCTAACTTTACACACAAGTCTAATAGGTGCTCTAAGGCTCAGAAAGGCAACATGCCCAAGATCACACAACCATTACTTAGGAGAGTTCACTGGGTACCCAGCTGGCCTGACTTCTGACCCAGCACTCTCATCTGGGTAGCATCCCCGTCCCTGTCCACAGCAACAGCACTCATACCCCCCACCCCCAAAACTGCCCTGTCTGCCCCCGACAACACAGTGAGCTCTGTCAGGACAGGGACACTCCCTCTCAAGCTCTGAGTGCAATCTGGGACAGAGGTGCTTATCACTGTGTGAATGAAGAAGGAACAAACGGGAGCTGGGCCTGCAGCTCCCCCTCACCCAGGCCACCTCATCAAGCAGTCAGGGTCACCAATGGGTCTCCCCACTCTAGTCGGAAGTCCCCTGACCAGCTCCAGCCTTCCTCTAGGCATGGTCCCTTGCACTAAGCATCTATGATACTATCTGCACTTGATTCTATCAACTAGAGACTGATCCAGTGAGGACCGAGAAAAACAGAAGGGCAGGAGGGGAAGGAACAAAGTTGAAGAATAGCTTCATTGGGGGCGGAGCCTGTGGCTCAAAGGAGTAGGACACCAGCCCCATATGCCGGAGATGGCGAGTTCAAACCCAGCCCTGGCCAAAAACTGCAAAAAAAAAAAAAAAACCAGCATGACTGAGCAGCCTGGCCTTGGAGCCCTGGGTGACCCCCTCTAACCCAGACCTGCCTCAATAAAAGTTTACAAGGTCCACAATCCTCTGGACAGCTGCTGAGGGTCAGGGTAGGAGCTCTATTCGCTGTAATTTCATTTGCTCACCTATAAAATGTTTAGATTTCTGGCACAGAACCCTTTCTCCTCGGTGGAACTTTATAGTGAAACTCTTCTCTAACATTTGTTAAGACTCTAGGATAGGGGTATCCAGACTTTGTTTTCCTTTGTGGCACCCTGGAAGAAGAGTTGTCTTGGGCTACACAGTAGATACCCAAACACTAACAAAAGCTGATTAGCAAAAAAAAAAAAAAAAAAAAAGCCGGGCACAGTGGCTCACACCTATAATCCCAGCTCTTTGGGAGGCTGAATTGGACAGACTGCCTGAGCTCACAGGTTCAAGACCAACCTGAGCAAGAGTGAGACCTCGTCTCTAAAAATAGCCGGGTGTTGGGAGGCGCCTGTGGCTCAAGGAGTAGGGCGCTGGCATGCTGTGGGTGGTGGGTTCAAGCCAGGCCCTGGCCAAAACGGCAAAAAAAAAAAAAAAAAAAGAAAAAGAAAGAAAATAGCAAGGTGTGTGGCAGGCTCCTGTAATCCCAGCTACTTGAGGCTGAGGCAAGACAATCACTTGAGCCCAAGAGTTAGAAGTTGCTGGGAGCTACGACACAACGGTACTCTACAGGAGGCAACAAAGTGAGATTCTGTCTCAAAAGAAAAAAAGGTTTGTGCATACTTACTAAGATATCGGACACCACAGGTAAGCAGCCAGCAAAAAAAAAAAAAAAAGTCCTCATAAAAATCAGAATTCAGCCGTGGCTCAAAGGAGTAGAGCACCGGCCCCATATGCCAGAGGTGGTGGGTTCAAACCCAGGCCTGAACAAAAACTACAAACAAAAAAAAAAAAATCAGAATTCAGCCTAGAAGCTGTAGGTCGTACACTCCTGCTCTGGGACAAAAAAGCTGACTAGACTCCTCAACCTATGACCTAAGTAGTGACCCACAATAACAATGTCTTAAGGCCAGGCGCCGTGGCCGCCTATAATCCTAACACTCTGGAAGGGCGGGGCAGGTGGATTGCCTGAGCACAGGGATTGGAGAACTACCTAACCAAGAGCGAGATTCCGTCTCTTAAAAACAGCTAGGCATTGTGGCGGGAACCTGTAGTCCCAGCTACGTGGGAGGCTGAGGCAAGAGAATCTCTTAAGTCCAAGAGTTTGAGGTTGCTGTGAGCTATGATACCACAGCATTCAACCAGTGGTGACAAAGTGAGATTCTGTCTTCAAAAAAACAACGTGGGGCGGCGCCTGTGGCTCAGTGAGTAGGGTGCTGGCCGCATATATCGAGGGTGGCAGGTTCAAACCCGGCCCTGGCCAAACTGCAAGAAAAAAATAGCCAAGCGTTGTGGCGGGCGCCTGTAGTCCCAGCTGCTTGGGAGGCTGAGGCAAGAGAAATCACCAAAGCCCAGGATTTGGAGGTTGCTGTGAGCTGTGTGACACCACAGCACTCTACCGAGGGCAATAAAGGGAGACTCTGTCTCTAAAAACAAACAAACAAAAAAAGTAGTGTATCTACATCTGCACTAGATTTCACGTGTGCTAGCCCACTTCATCCCCAACACCATGGGCATGATCATCTCCACTGTACAGGTGAAGAAGCTGACACGGAAAGCACAGTGAGGAGAACGTGAAAAGAGCACCGTACACATCAGTGACCATGCAAGGCTCTTACTAATGCCATTTTAGGATTAAAAAACTGGCTCAGGCTCAGCACCTATAGCTCAAGCGGCTAGGGTGCTAGCCACATACACCAGAGCTGGCAGGTTCCAATACAGCCCAGACCCACCAAACAACAATGACAACTACAACCAAAAAATAGCTGGGTGTTGTGTCTAGCACCTGTAGTCCCAGCTACTCGGGAGGCTGAGGCAAGAGAATCGCCTAAGCCCAAGAGCTGGAGGTTGCTGTGAGCTGTGATGCCACGGCCCTGTACCCAGGGTAACAGCTTGAGACTCTGTCTCAAATAAATAAATAAACAAACAAACAAACTGGCTCAGAGAGATAAAGTAACTTGTTCAAGGTCACACAGTAAGGTCATGGGTATAGATCTGTTTTATTTCAAAGCCAAGCTCTTTCACTATGCTGCTTCCCACCCAATCCCATTTCAAGCGAAGTTTCCCAGATTTGCCAAGAATCTCAAATGACTCTAAAACCTAGGCCAAAAGTGGGGAGAGAGGAGGAGGGACGGGGATGGGGGGTCACAGGTGTCCTGCCCCCACAGGCACACCTCTTGAGTGCAGAACACAACTATAAGAGGGACTTTATCTAACAAATGCAATCAGTGTAACCTAATTCTTTGTGCCCTCAAAGAATCCCAAACAATAAAAATAAACTAAAGAAAATAAACAAGCACAAAAATAACCTAGGCCCTCTCCCTGAGATTCTGATTCTGTAGTTCTGGATGGGTCCTGAGGATTCACACTGAACAGGCTCCAGGAGGTATTCATAAACAGAGAACATGAACACACTTGTCAGCCACACAATCGGAATCACCACATACAGCACAATGGCAGCGCAGAAGGAATGTTGACAGGGTCTCCCCCAAAGTTCCTGGGTTCTTACTGCTGAAAGCAATCACTGAGTTACTGAGTTCTGAGACCAGGAACTCCACTTGTGGTAGCAGGATACCACATTAGAGAAAAAAAGATGGCCCCACAAAACCACAGGCCATGCTGGAGATCCTTACACTCATCACTGGTCTTAGGCTCACTTGAGATGATCCCAGATTTAGCTGATGAAGCAACTGAGGCAGTGGCAAGTTAATGTACATGCCCACAGTCGCAGAAGTCTCAGCTGACCCCAGCCAGCACATCACATCTCAAAGGAATACACCGGCACTGCTGCAAAGTATCCAAGGCGGGGTTTGCTGGGGTGCATACAGGGCAGCCAGGGCCAACTGCAGACACGCTTCTACCTGCCAACCCCTGGGCCACAGCCCTCCAAAGAACAGCTGTGAAGCAGATCACAATTCTACCCAACTCTCCACAACCCCTGTGGCCTCCCTCACAGTACTTTACAGTTTGAGAGTTCACATTTGCTCGTGTCATTGTCTAGTATGTCCACCCCAATACCACTAGACTATACGCCCACCCTAAGTCGTTACCTAAGATCATTTCTGTCACCATATTACATTTGTTGAACCAAAACATGAGAGAAATACAGAAACCACAACAGCCTGAACTGGTGCCTGGGTGACAGGACCCCAGAGGGAGGGGGTGCATGGACTGGGCCCAACAGAGGTAGGAATGTGTGTGGATGCAGTAACGGCACACACCTCAATGGCAAGACGAGAGCCAGAACATGAACACAAGAGTACAGCCATGCAGAAGCATGGGAAACAGACCAGGCTGCTGAAATGCCAGTTCTAGGCAATGGGGAAGCTGCAGTTAGCAATGTGAGTTACTAACTAAGGTCACCTTGTCAGGACCCTCTGCTTGACCCAAGAAACCTAAGTTATTAGTGTAAAGGGTCCCCCCACCATGGCTAAGGCTGACATACCCTGGTTGCTGATGTAGCAACACTGGCCACCTGTGGGTCACCCACAGCCACCACAGGTCAGAGGCTAAGAATGACAACAGATCACACAAGTGAGCCAGGAACACAGAAGTCACAGCTGGAAGTGAGGAATCCAACAGCAGAATCACCAACAGACTAGCCCTACACACAACTCCACAGGATGCAGGGCTCCTGGGAAAAGCACAATCATCTATATGACAGTACCTGCTTTACAAGACAGAACACACATTCATTTTAGACAAGAAGAACAAGGCATCTGGTCTGAATTCAATAACCTAACTCTTTTAGAAAGACAAAGATGGCATTACCTTGTGAAGAAGTTACTAAATGGTCCCAATAGTTTCAATTTACTCCCCTCATCAGTTTCATGAACATAGTCCTGCTGCTGTAGTCCAGGGGTTTCCTTGATAGAACTCAGGGTGATGCTGGTAAACTGCGGGTCATCATCATTCTCCAGGGTCACAATGGCACTGGAGCTGCTTGTGACCACAAGGTCCAAAATGTCCTCATTGCTAACAGACAGGGTGGTTGACAAGTCTGTGCCGAGACTGGACACGCTGCAGATGGAGACATCATCGCTGCGGTTTAGGGCTTTGGAGGTGGGGCTATAGAGCTTCACAGAGTCATAGCCTGTCCTGGGAAATGTGGAAGATTTTCGCACACTCTGCTCCCGCTCAGCACTGGTGGGAGCTGGTGGTGCGCAGGATGGCAGTGGGCACGCACTCTGGAAGGCCCGCTCGGGGATGATCTCTGACTCAGACTGTTTCCTCTTCACATGGACCACACTACAGGAGACAGGTTCTGGGTTGCCAATCTCCAGGGTAGGAATGCCTGAGTCCACTGACTGAAGGCTGTGCCGATCTTCTAAATCACCAAGTTTTAGCCTAGGCCCATACTCAGGTGCTGAGAGAACATGGGCATGTTGTAGGTTCTGAAAGCGGTTTCCTGGCTGATCCAGAATGCCCATCAAGACTATCCCATTTGTAGAGGTGGAAAGGTTTCCATCAGTCATCTTGGTCCAAGGAGAAACTAGAAAAACCAAACATAGAAACTAAGAAAGTGGATATAAACCCTAAGATGCCACTCCTCTGACATGCAGCTCAAATGTTCTGATGCCCCCTTTAAAGGAGAAAGCCTTAAAGATAGTCCTGCACTGCTCAGCACCAGGTCTAGCTCAGTGGTTAGGGAGCCAGTCATATACACCAAGGTTGGCCGGTTCAAACCCAGCCCAGGTCAGCTAAACAACAATAACTACAACAACAAAAAATAGCTAGGTGTTCTGGCAGGTGCCTATAGTCCCAGCTACTTGGGAGGCTGAGGCAAGAGAATCGCTTAAGCCCAAGAATTTGAGGTTGCTGTGAGCTGTGACACCATGGCACTATACCCAGGGCGACATAGTGAGACTGCTTCAAAAAAAGAAAGAAAAAAGAAAAAAAGGGGTCACGTAGCAACCGGGCCAGTTTAGGATCTAAAACTGAGTTTGTGGGGTTTGGAGGTGCTGCTGAAGCCACCACCACCTCAACATTTGGTGAGTTTCCTACGCCCACAGCAGGCTACTGGGTTTCTCTCCGAGCCTGTGCAGTTCGGCTTGCTGCCATCTTTCAGCACCATGCCTGGGTCCCTTTACTTAAACCCTGGATCCTTTTCCAAGCCTGTGCTCTGAAGCGACCCCTACACTTCAGGCACGACCTTCTAAGATTCTGCTCTTTCCTGATCATTTGCAATGTCAGGTTTTGAAAACTTAAACACAGATTTCTACCAGGCAAGTTACAGCATCAATGACCAATCACAGCAGTCCTACGATTATGGAGGAAGAGGAGGACCCTATAGCAAACAGTATGCCGGCTACGACTACTCGCAGCAAGGCCGATCTGTCCCACCAGACATGATGCAGCCACAGTAGCCATACACTGGGCAGATTTTCCAGCCAAGTCAGGCATATACTCCAACTTTACCTCAGCCACTCTAGGAGAACAACTTAGGAGGATGAGCCGCTTTTATTAGAAGAGTTAGGTATCAATTTTGACCATATCTGGCAAAAAACACTAACAGTATTACATCCATTAAAAGTGGCAGATGGCAGCATCATGAACGAAACTGATTTGGCAGGACCAATGGTTCTTTGCCTTGCTTTTGGAGCCACATAACTGCTGGCTGGCAAAATCCAGTTTGGCTATGTACATGGGATCAGTGCAATTGGATGTTTAGGAATGTTTTGTTCATTGAACCTAATGAGTATGACAGGTGTTTCATTTGGTTGTGTGGCAAGTGTCCTTGGATACTATCTTCTTCCCATGATTCTGCTTTCCAGTTTTGCAGTCACATTTTTTCTTTTCTTTTCTCACTATGTTGCCCTCGGTAGAGTGCTGCGGCATCACAGCTCACAGCAACCTCCAGCTCTTGGGCTTAGGTTCTCTTGCCTCAGCCTCCTGAGTAACTGGGACATGTGCCCACTACAATGCCCAGCTATTTTGTTGTTGTTGTTGTTGCAGTTTGGCTGGGGCTGGGTTCGAACCTGCCACTCTCAGTATATAGGCATGGCACCCTACTCACTGAGACACAAGCGCCTCGCTGCAGTCATGTTTTCTTTACAAGGAATGGTAGGAATCATTCTCAGTACTGGAATTATTGGATGGTATAGTTTTTCTGCTTAAAAAATTTTATTTCTGGGCAGCGCCTGTGGCTCAGTGAGTGGGGCGCCGGCCCCATATACCAAAGGTGGCAGGTTCAAACCCGGCCCTGGCCAAACTGCAACAAAAAAATAGCCGGGTATTATGGCAGGTGCCTGTAGTCCCAGCTACTTGGGAGGCTGAGGCAAGAGAATCGCCTAAGCCCAGGAATTGGAGGTTGCTGTGAGCTATGTGACGCCACCGCACTCCACCAAGGGCAATAAAGTAAGACTCTGTCTCTATTAAAGAAAAAAAAAATTATTTTTGCATTAGCCATGGAAGGACAGCAACTTTTAGTAGCATATCCTCATGCTTTGTTTTTTTTTTATTTTTCCCCCAGCGCCCCCCTCATGCTTTGTTATATGGAGTCTTTGCCCTCATTTCCATTTTTTAAACTGAGTTTATCTGGAATGTGAACATCAGTGGACCAAATATACAAAAAGGACTTTGAACTCTTAAATTGGACCAGCAAACTGCTACAGTACAACTCTTACACAGATTTACATTTGACTATTGGAGCAACTGAAGTACATGTGTATCTTTTGTTCATTTTTTTTTTTTTTTTGTAGAGACAGAGTCTCACTTTATGGCCCTCGGTAGAGTGCCGTGGCCTCACACAGCTCACAGCAACCTCCAACTCCTGGGCTTAAGCGATTCTCTTGCCTCAGCCTCCCGAGTAGCTGGGACTACAGGTGTCTTTTGTTCATTTTTATAAAACTTTTGAATACTATATTGGACTAGCTTTAAGTTTTGTGTTTATACAAATAAGAAATGGTATTTCTTCATGCTCCTCAGCCTTGGGGGGAAAAAACTTTTTTCCTTACAAATTACAATGTTTTTGATAGATTTTTATTAACCATGGGATACTGACCACAATGCCGATGATCTTTCTTAAGACCAGCCCAGTCCTGGTTTTATTGTATATTATCACAATACAAAATAGCAGGAAGAGAACCCAAACAGAGGCCCCATTTAGGTTGAAAGTAATCACCTTCACCATTACCAGCCTGCCAGTCACCCTCGATCCCCAAGACAGCACCGGGAGCACGAGGACTGTACTGCAGAGAAAGGGGGGACATAAGCAGGGCTTTTCTTTGGGGGAAGATTAAATGATAAATAGAATACCTCTGCAAAAAACGTGTATACTCAGCTCAGCGCCTGTGGCTCAAGCGGCTAAGGCGCCAGCCACATACACCTGAGCTGGTAGATTCGAATCCAGCCCGGGTCCACCAAACAATGATGGCTTCAACCAAAAAATAGCCGGGCATTGTAGTGGATGCCTATAGTCCCACCTACCTGGGAGACTGAGGCAAGAGAATTGCTTAAGCCCAAGAGTTTGAGGTTGCTGTGAGCTGTGACACCACAGCACTCTACCCAGAGTGACACAGTGAGACTCTATCTCAAAAAAAAAAAAGTAAAGTTCTCTGGCCCCAGACGCATGGGGAAGAAGGTACAGGGCACACCAACCAGAGCACAAAACCCCGAGCACACTGACAACCCTGGCGCATGTTACCTTTTCATTCTTCTTTAAAATGTCAAACCTAAAGAAATCAAGTGGTACATTTAAATCTGATCCACAGCATAGAACAATGGGATCTTGGACTCATATCTGTGGATTCTAATCCCAGCTCCACTATGTTGTCTTGAGAAAATTAAATAAAGTGCCACAAGGGGGAGGCGCCTGTGGCTCAGTGATAGGGCGCCGGCCCCAAATACCGAGGGTGGTGGGTTCAAACCAGCCCCGGCCAAAACTACAACAGAAAAATAGCCGGACATTGTGGTGGGCACCGGTAGTCCCAGCTACCTGAGAGGCTGAGACAAGAGAATTGCCTAAGCCCAAGAGCTGGAGGTTGCTGTGAGCTGCGATGCCATCGCACTCTACCAAAGGCACTAAAGTGAGACTCTGTCTCTAAAATAAATAAAGTACCACAAGGAAGCATTCAATAGGTACCAGGCCCCAGCAGGTACTTTGTTGGTAGCTGATTATCATCAAACAGCAAGTCTTAAAGGTTCTGAAGCCTAGAAATAAAGATAACTACTCCCCTTTTAGGAAGCCTGGCCTGCCTATTTGTCAACAGAGTAAAAGCAAATTCATTAAAAGCAGCAAAAGGGAAAAGGAGTAATTTCTCTCCCAGAAACTGAAGGAGCCAGTCAGATAGGACAGCACTAGAGCAAAAATAGAAACATGAAGGAAGGAATCAAAATGCAGATTCAGAGGTAGTCTCAGCTGCCTTATACATCCTTGAAATACAACCCAGTAAGAAAGGATTATTTAATCACAGTGTCATACCAGTTGACTGTTCATTTTTCTTAGGAGTTAGCACCACACTGTACTATACCAGAACAAAAACGCAGACAAAATCAGAGTTTAATACAAAAGTGAAATAATAAAGGTGCTGCATGTTTCTCTAACCTACAGAGCACAACCTCAGTTCATCCTCTGAAAGAATCTGGGCATCGCCTGTCCAGGCATGAACATGTCTTAAACATTGGATGGCTCACACTTCCCTGCACTCCAAGGCAAGGCCACTGCTGACCATCTCTGGGAAAATCCCTTAAGTCACTATTTTATGAAACAACAGAATTCACAAAAGGAAGAAACAGGTAGATACAAATAAATAAAACCTCAAAAGTTCCACTTTCTTTTTTTAGTCAGAGTCTCACTCTGTCGCCCTGGGTAGAGTGCTGTGATGTCATAGCTCACAGCACCTCCAACTCTTTGGCTCGAGCAATCCTCTTCCTCAGTCTCTGAGTAGCTGGGACTTACAGGGGCCTGCCACAAAGCCCAGCTAATTTTTCGTTTTTTTTTTGTTTTTGAAACAGTCTCACTATGTCACCCTCAGTAGAGTGCTATGGCGTCACAGCTCACAGCAACCTCAAACTCTTGGGCTTAAGCAATTCTCTTGCCTCAGCCTCCCAAGTAGCTGGGACTACAGGCACCCGCCACAATGCCCGGCTAATTTTTTTTTTTTTTTAATTGCAGTTGTCATTGTTGTTTTAGCTGGCCCGGGCTGGGTTCAAACCGGCCAGCCTCAGTGTATGTGGCTGGTGCCGTAACTACTGTGCTATGGGCACGAGCCTAATTTTTCTATTTTTAGTAGAGACGGTCTCACTCTTGCTCAGGCTGGTCTCAAACTCATGAGCTCAAGCAATCCACCTGCCTCAGCCTTCCAGAATGTTAAGATTACAGGTGTGAGCCGCGACACCCAGCAATTCTACATTTTTTAACTGAAAGGAAAATACAGTAGGAAACATTTTTAGCACATAGCTGAGAGATAATCTTTGACAATGTCAAAGGTAATTAGAATGATCAAAACACCATCAACACTCCAACACATGAAAAAAAGCCATAAACATAAGAGGAAATCCTCACATTAAACAGAGATGAGAGCCTCTGACAGGCCCAGCTGAAATGCTGGTTCTGGCATTTACCAGCTGGGGCAACCTCAAATAAGGGGCTTACCAGCCCCTCAAATAAGGGGCTGACCTGAATCAGTTGTCAGGTCCCAGATTTTAATTTAGAGGCTGGTCTGAGGATAAAAGAAGTAAGATTAGGTTCGGCGCCTATAGCTCAAGCAGCTAAGGCGCCAGCCACATACACCAGAGCTGGCAGGTTCAAATCCAGCCCGGGCCTGCCAAAACCAACAGTGACAACTACAACCAAAAAATAGCCGGGCATTGTGGCGGGCACCTGTAGTCCCTGCTACTTGGGAGGCTGAGGTGAGAGAATACCTCCAATGTGCCTCCATACCCTTCAGCCTGGCCCTTCCTGTCTCTCCTATGTAGACCTGGGAAAGGCAAAAATTGAATAGATGGAGGGGCAGGGGGAAGAAAGGTGTAGAAGATGATCAAGGAACAATAACAAATAACCTAGCATGACCAAATGTACAGGGATGGGGCTGTGAGGCAACTTGCTGATGATAAGAGATGGAAGTGAAGGTGGGGTCAACTACAGAGAATCAAGAATCCTAGAAATGGGGGAACAGCTAAGTTTGCCGGGAATAAAAAAAAAAAAAAAAAAATAGTTCAGGCCCAGCTACCTCTTGGCTTATACCTATTTAATTCTCTAGGCCCCATCAACTAAATACTGGAGAGAAGGTTTCTCTATATTTCTTTCTGGCCAAGACAAGTGCTAAATTTGAGTTCAGCTGCTATTATTAAATAACTAAGGCAACAACTTTGAGACTGGCCCTTTGAGAGCTAATGGAAGGAAGCCCCCAGCTCTTTTCTGTTGGCTGAAAAGCATCTGCCTTCAAATACCGTTGCCTGCCCATTTACGGTGTAGAAAGTTTAATTTAGGAATCATGTTATTTTTAATAAAATGCAGATGATTAGATTATGAGATTATGATATAGATAAGAGCAACCCTTTATATTTCTACTGAAAAGAGTAAGTTCTTATAGAGCAAATAGCCCATATAGAGCATATAGCTCCAGCCAGGAGTTGGAGGTTGCTGTGAGCTGTGATGCTACTGCACTCTACCCAGAGCAACAGCTTGAGGCTGTGTCTCAAAAAAAAAAAAAAAAGAAAGAAAAAAGATTTGGTGGAAACACTGGCGAACCAAACACCCAACACACAGCAGGGACCCGACAAATGAATGTGTGTCTCTTCTACTTCCCAAGCACATAAAGAACTACAGTACCTGCAAAAGCTCGATTTAAACGGTTGTAAAAGACCTGAGTTAGCCCAAGAAATTGACACTAATGAAAGCAGGGCATACATAAAAGTCTATCTTTCCTCGTAAGTAAGTGGGCAAACAAAAGCATTCATTCATGTCTACAGAATGGGACGCCACTTAACTGACACTCCTGGATTCATGGCAATCCAAGGTCCCTTTCTCTGAAGTGCCACCAAGATAAAGCACCAGGAAGAAGGAAGCAAGATATGGCAGAGCGTTTGTTCTCCTCTGCCCTGGGGGCAAGCAGTCTACAGCCACTTCAAGAGAGAAAATAAGCAGCAGCAACCTTTGAGGCCTCAACTCAGTCCAACTCCAATTTAAGTTCTTCTTTTCCTTTTTTTTTTTTTTTTTTTGTTTTGAGAGCGTCTCACTTTGTGATGCTTTGTCACACTCGGTAGACAGCGTCACCCTTCCAAGCAGCTGGGACTACAGGTGCCCACCACAACGCCTGGCCATTTTTTGGTTGCAGTTGTCATTGCCATTTTGGCAGACCCAGGCTGGGTTCAAACCTGCCAGCTCTGGTGTATGTGGCTGGTGCCCTAGCCTCTGAGCCACAAGCGCCGAGCCCCAATTTAAGTTCTTTAAAGCTCAAGAACAGAGTGTTAGTCTTCATGAAAATAAACCTAAGCAGGGAAAAGTACTTTTGTTTGCAACACATTCTAAACCAAAAACTCTGCAAGGGCCAAGGCCATCTGTCCTCCAGCCCTTCCACCTGGTGCTACCAATTCCATGAAACCAGAAGCCACACTCCAGGTCACTTGCCTTCTGACAGCCCTGTATGGGGGAAGTTGCACAAATAAGGTGTCGGCTTCTGGACTCTGGAAGCTGGCCAAGAGGCCAGCTGTAGAAGACCTGTCCCACGTTTTTTAAACACACACTAAACCTGAATTCCCTGAGCCAGCACATAAGGCCCTCCCTATCTATTTCTGACTGCCTCCCCAGGCCTGTGCTATTATCCTCATCTCTCTCAGCACACAAGGTATTCTCCCCAGCTAGCAAGACTGGACTCCAGGACTCCAGCAGTGTGTGACACAAGGAGACACTCAACTAGTGCTTTAAAAGGCTACCTCCTCTCCCAGGAAGCCCCAAGGCTCCTTTTGGTCACCGCCCCGCCTAAAACAACTCTATTTTACAACTGCGCTCGTGGATTCTATGCTTCAGCCAGGCACAGTTCTAATAGTTTTTGGATACCACTGCCTGGTCAAATGCCTGGCATGGATTAGGGATTCAAAAATCTACTTGCTAAATTAATTATTACTGACAACTTAAGTTCTTAAGTAGGCAGGTTTTAGAGACATCCCATTCAAGAAACATCTGCTGAGAGCTAGGTTACAATGAAACGTGGTGAGGAATGAAGGTACAAGGAAGAAAACCCCCACCATCCCATTCCTGGCAGTGTCTGCAGACAAAAGACATTGCAACTAAGCAGTGGCCTTCCTACATATTCCATGAAGTAACAGACAAGACGGAGAGGAACACTGTCGACACTTGATGGGTCAGGGAAGTGAAAATTCCTAACTCTCCATTTGTTTTCTGAAGTCCAAATCCAAACGTCCAAGTGATACCATCTCCTTGCAGTGGTGACTGCAGTATGCATCCTCAGACGCTGGGCCAGAGCACAGCCAGCAGCTAACCTGATATGCTACCATGGGAGGGTGACGATGAGTCATCACTTTCTGGACATGAGGAAAAACATGCAAAATGCAAAGTATGGATAAGAGGAAGATCACTTTTATTCCATACAAGACCATCAGAATCTTTTTTTTTTTTTTTTTTGACAGAGCCTCACTATGTCGCCCTCCTAGATTGCCATGGAGTCACAGCTCACAGCAACTTGGGCTAAGCGATTCTCTCGCCTCAGCCTCCCAAGTAGCTGGGACTACAGGCACCTGCCACAATGCCCGGCTATTTTTTTGTTCTAATTGTCACTGTTGTTTGGCAGGCCCAGGCTGGATTCGAACCCACCAGCTCCAGTATATGTGGTTGGTGCCCTAGCAGCTGAGCTACAGGCGCTGAGCCAGAATCTTACTTACCTGTCACAACTCTGAGTTCCACAGCAAGCAAAGAGGATAACTGCCCTGAGGGAGTCAAAGAACAGTTACTCTACCGAGGCCACATTTTAAGTTCAATATAGTCAGAAAGTGGACAGCTGCTCTGCTGGCAATTATGGAGGAGACCTTGGAAACAATTCCATCTAGAAGCAACAGTTCAATTTTCTCCTCCTTAGGATAAGACAGAGGAGCAGGTCTTAATCAAAGTCTTCGTAAATAAAACAGTTTATGAAGCCAAACAAATGAGTTAGTTATGCTCCTACGGGCGGGGGGGGGGGGGTGTCTACTGATTAGCGGCTTCAAGAAGTCATGCAGCCATCTGTGCAGAGGCCCTCTCTTCCTGTGGATCCCAGTCTGGGTTCCTCTCCAGTGTTTCAGAGGACAGCTTCCTCCTCAAAGCCCACTAGCAAGTGGGCACTGCTGCTCTCTCTGATCCTGAAAGGCTGGTATACTCACCTTTGCTACCATGCCTGCCATCAACCCACTTCTTCCACTGCATTCTAGATTTTTTTTTTTTTTGTAGAGACGGAGTCTCACTGTACCGCCCTCGGGTAGAGTGCCGTGGCATCACACAGCTCACAGCAACCTCTAACTCTTGGGCTTACGTGATTCTCTTGCCTCAGCCTCCTAGGCAGCTGGGACTACAGGCACCCGCCACAACGCCCGGCTATTTTTTTGTGGTTGTTGCAGTTTGGCCGGGGCTGGGTTTGAACCCGCCACTCTCGGCATATGGGGCCGGCACCCTACTCACTGAGCCACAGGCGCCGCCCTCCAGATTGTTATTCTTTGTCCTTTTTTTTTGCAGAGACAAGAGTCCCACTTTATCGCCCTCGGTAGTGCCATAGCGTCACAGCTCACAGCAACCTCTAACTCCGGGCCTTAGGTGATTCTCTTGCCTCAGTCTCCCTAGTAGCTGTGACTATAGGCACACACCACAATGCCCGGCTATTTTTTGTTGCAGTTTGGCCGGGGCTGGGCTGGAAACCGCCACCCTCGGTATATAGGGCTAGCACCCTACCCACTGAACCACAGGTGCCACCCTCTAGATTTTTATTCTTAAGGGTCAGGCATGTACAGCTCATTTCTACTCAGCATGGCCTGGGGACATATTTGTCACAGAGCCAAAGTTTCAAGAGGACAGGATCAGGCCTGTAACATGTGACAGAATGAGGGCCGGGCATAGTGTCTCATACCTATAATCCTAGCACTCTGAGAGACCAAGGCAGGTGGAATGCCTGAGCTCACAAGTTCAAGACCAGTATGAGCCACAGTGAGACTTCATTTCTAAAAACAGCCGGGCATTGTGGCAGGTGCCTGTAGTCCCAGCTATTTGGGAGGCTGAGGCAAGAGAATCGTGCAAGCCCCAAAGTTTGAGGTTGCTATGAGCTGTGATGCCACAGCATTCTACCAAGGGTGACAAAGCGAGACTCTGTCTCAAAAAAAAAAAAAAAAAAAACAAACCTGGGGCAGCGCCTGTGGCTCAAAGGAGTAGGATGCTGGTCCCATATTCTGGAGGTGGCGGGTTCAAACCCAGCCCCGGCCTGCAAAAAAAAAAAAAAAAAAACTGGGCAGCACCTGTGGCTCAGTGAGTAGGGCGTTGGCCCCATATACCAAGGGTGGCAGTTTCAAACCCCAGCCGAACTGCAACAAAATAATAGCTGGGCATTGTTGCAGGTGCCTGTAGTCCCAGCTACTCAGGAGGCTGAGGCAAGAGAACTGCCTAAGCCCAGGAACTGGAGGTTGCTGTGAGCTATGTGATGCCACTGCACTCTACAGAGGGCGATAAAGTGAGACTCTGTCTCTACCCCAAAAAAAAAAAAAAAAAAAAAAAAGTGACAACACCAAAACACCTTCATCCAACTGCAATTTAATGAGTAACAGGCACTGTTCTAAACTCTAAATACACCGTTCTGGTTTATAGCCCCTCAACAACCCTATAACCTAGATATTATTGCCCAGAGGAGGGAACTGAGGCTTGTGGCTTGCCCAAGGTCTCTGCTTCTATGTGGCAGTGTTGGGCTCAAACCCATCTGTGATTCCAAGTCCTTTAGTAAGCTCTGGTGCTTACAAAGGCCTATCGCAGACATTAGGCACCCCTTCTAATCCTCCCTGTGAAACAGCCAACTATATTCTACCATTTTACAGATAGGAATGCCAAAACTGGGCTGAGCAGGATATACCAACCTGTCCAAGGTCTCACAGGTAGGACCCACCTAAGTCTTCTTCCTCCAACACCCACATCCTTCTCCATCAGACTTCTCAGAGGTCCTCCATGTTTCCCAGGGAGAATTCTGCTGACATTAACATCCTCTTCACAAGAGTGGTTGCTCTACTAGGCCTTCACCTCAGCCCTGAAGGACAGGACTGGTCAAGACAAACAGCCCAGTCAAGCCTCTGAAATAAGGCTCTAACATCAAGGAAAGTCCACTGATCTTTGTGGCATCTCTTATATGAATTTGCCAACTTTATAGAAGGCTCCACAAGCACCAACCACTGTCCTCTTTCTCTTTTCTTTAATGTCCTTCAGGTTCACAATTTCTCCTTTTTTTTTTTTTTTTTTTTTTTGAGACAGAGCCTCAAGCTATCGCCCTGGGTAGAGTGCTGTAGCATCACAGCTCACAGCAACCTCCAACTCCTGGGCTTAAGCAATTCTCCTGCCTCCACCTCCCAAGTAGCTGGGACTACAGGTACCCACCACAACGCCCAGCTACTTTTTCTTTTTTTTTTTTTTTGGTTGCAGCCATCATTGTCGTCGGGCCCAGGCTGGATTCAAACCCACCAGCTCAGATGTATGTGGCTGGCGCCTTAGCCAATTTGAGCCACAGGCGCTGAGCCTCTCTTTTTTTTTTTTTTTTTTTTTAAAGACAGAATCTCACTCTGTTGCCCTTGGTAAAGTGCCGTGGCATCACAGCTCACAAAAACCTTCAGCTCGGGTGGCGCCTGTGGCTCAGTCGGTAAGGCGCCGGCCCCATATACCGAGGGTGGCGGGTTCAAACCCGGCCCCGGCCAAACTGCAACCAAAAAATAGCCGGGCGTTGTGGCAGGCGCCTGTAGTCCCAGCTACTCGGGAGGCTGAGGCAAGAGAATCGCCTAAGCCCAGGAGCTGGAGGTTGCTGTGAGCTGTGTGAGGCCACGGCACTCTACCCGAGGGCCATAAAGTGAGACTCTGTCTCTACAAAAAAAAAAAAAAAAAAAAAAAAACCTTCAGCTCTTGGGCTTAGGCAATTCTCTTGCCTCAGCCTCCCAAGTAGCTGGGACCACAGGCACTCGCCACAATACCTGGCTATTTTTTGTTGCAGTTTGGCCAGGGGAGGGTTTGAATCCGCCACCCTCAGTATATGGGACCTGCGCCCTACTCACTGAGCCACAGGCACCACCCACACTCTTTCTCCTTTTTAATTCAAGACCTGGCTTAAGCAGAAAAGGACGAGGACATTTCTAGATCTTGGTATCTTGGCATTAAAAATAAACACAGAGGGGCGGCGCCTGTGGCTCAGTCGGTAAGGCACCGGCCCCATATACCAGGGGTGGTGGGTTCAAACCCGGCCCCGACCAAACTGCAACCAAAAAAAATAAAAAAAATAAACACAGAACATGAGCAGCTGCCTGTGCTCACCGAGTGCACCTGACATGTAGGGCAGCGTGCTGCCACTATGTGACCTCCCTATCCACGAAAAGAGCTTAGCATATCATTACCATCTCACGG
Source organism: Nycticebus coucang (assembly GCF_027406575.1). NCBI lineage: Eukaryota > Metazoa > Chordata > Mammalia > Primates > Lorisidae > Nycticebus > Nycticebus coucang. The sequence continues at coordinate 87,113,292 of NC_069796.1, forward strand.
ACAAGAAGACGGAGGCCTAAAGGGGTATGTATAATACAGAGGCTGTGCTGGGCTAACCTGAGTCTGACTCTAAAGTGCTTATTCTTTCCACTGCTGTAATACATGCTGCCTAAAATAATGGATTAATTTTAATGCATTATGTAGAAGGAAAGGTCAATTATAAAAATATTTTGGCTTTTTCTTTCTTTTTTTTTTTTTTTTGAGATAGAGTCTCACTATGTTGCCCTCAGTAGAGTGCCTTAGTGTCACAGCTCACAGCAACCTCAAACTCTTGGGTTTAAGCGATTCTCTTGCCTCAGCCTCCCAAGTAGCTGGGACTACAGGCGCCCGCCACAACACCCGGCTATTTTGTTGTTGTTGTTGCAGCTGTCATCACTGTTTTAGCTGGCCCAGGCCGGGTTCGAACCCACCAGCCTCAGTGCATGTGGCCAGAGCCCTACCCACTGAGCTACGGATGCTGCCCAGTAGTTTGGTTTTTCAATGGATTATTCTTTAGGATAAAAATAATCCTAAAAAGTGTTTCTAGAATCTTTCTTTTTTTTTTTTGTGGTTTTTGGCCGTGGCTGGGTTTGAACCCGCCACCTCCAGCATATGGGACTGGCGCCCTACTCCTTGAGCCACAGGCACCGCCCTTGTTTCTAGAATCTTAATACACCTCTGGAAAGCTAATGGCAACTTCCAGGTGCCTAAAACTTAACACAATGATGTTTAAAAAAGTTTCGGGGCTCGGCGCCTGTGGCTCAAGCAGCTAAGGCGCCAGCCACATACAGCTGAGCTGGCAGGTTCAAATCCAGGGTGTTGGATTGTTGACAACAATGACGGCTGCAACCGAAAAATAGCCGGGCATTGTAGTAGGCACCTGTAGTCCCAGCTGCTTGGGAGCCTGAGGCAGGAGAATTGCTTCAGCCCAGGAGTTTAAGGTTGCTGTGAGCTGTGATGCCACAGCACTCTACCCAGGGCGACGGCTTGTGGCTCTGTCTCAAAAAAAAAAAAAAAAAAAGAAAATTTTGGTGCATAAATGTTTGAGCAAACCAGGCAGAAACTGGGGTTACTGTTGAGAGTCTCCAAAGGCTCCTCCACAATTTTAAGGAAAAGACATTTAACTTACACTGGCCACTGGTGATTATGTTTAAAAGGCATAGGTGGGCGGCGCCTGTGGCTCAGTGAGTAGGGCGCCGGCCCCATATGCCGAGGGTGGCGGGTTCGGACCAAGCCCCGGCCAAACTGCAACAGAAAAATAGCCGGGCGTTGTGGTGCACGCCTGTAGTCCCAGCTGCTCGGGAGGCTGAGGCAAGAGAATCGCGTAAGCCCAAGAGTTAGAGGTTGCTGTGAGCCGTGTGACACCACGGCACTCTACCCGAGGGCGGTACAGTGAGACTCTGTCTCTACAAAAAAAAAAAAAAAAAAGGCATAGGTGGAACATCTTAAATTAAGGACTTTAATGGGGAGGGGGGGCGCAGAGTCTCACTATGTCACTCTTGGTAGAGTGCTGTAGAATCACAGCTCACAGCAACCTCAAACTCTAAGGCTTTAGCAATTTTCTTGCCTTGGCCTCCCAAATAGCTGGGACTACAGGCGCCCGCCACAACACCTGGCTATTTTTTGTTGCAGTTGTCATTGGTGTTTTAGCTGGCCCAGGCCAAGTTCAAACCCGCCAGCCTCAGCATATGTGGCTGGTGCCATAACCACTGGGCTACTGGCGGCAAGCCATTAAATTAAGGACTTTTAATGAAAAATGTTTCAGATACACTTAGTAATTCACCCAAACTAATTTTCACTAATAACCTGTGAAGTGAATGAAAGGCAACTCATAAAAGAAAAGAAAAAAAAGAAAGAAAGAAAGGCAACTCATAGGTTAGGAAGATGTTCAGACCACTTAAAGCCAATATAATTCATAAACTTAATTATTAATAAGAGAAATTAAACAAAGCATGGTGATTCACGCTTATAATCCCAGCACTTTGGGAAGCCAAGGAAAGAAGATTGACTGAGACCAGGAGTTTCAGACCAACCTGGGCAACCCTGTTACGAAAAATTTAAAAATTAACTGTGTGCATGGTACCTGCCTATAATCCCAGCTACTCATAAGGCTGAGGCAGGAGGATCACTTGAGCCCAAGAGTTTGAGGTTTGAGTTTTAATAACTTCTGGTTATTGCACCACTGCACATCAGACTAGGGGACAAAATAAAACCCACTCTCTAAAAAAAAAAAAAAAGGAGAAATAATTTGCTGAGCATTTACCACGTGCCAATGTGCTAGCTGTCATCACATGATTTAATCACCACAAGCCTGCCAAGGACTCTGAAGAAACTATGAGATTCAGAGAGTAAATTACCCAAGGTCATACAGCAACAGAAATCGGATTCAAAGCTCATACACAGCCTGCTGAAGTACCTAAGAATACAGACCCTAAACTCTGTGAAAATCTATAAGCTGAACACTTAACAGTTTGTTTTTTTCTTTTGAGACAGAGCCTCAAACTGTCACCCTGGGTAGAGTGCCGTGGTGTCACAGCTCACAGCAACCTCAAACTCTTGGGCTCAACTGATTCTCTTGCCTCAGCTTCCCAAGTAGCTGACACTATAGGCACCCGCCACAATACCCAACTATTTTCAGAGACGAGGTCTTGCTCTGGCTCAGGCTGGTCTGGAACTCCTAAGATCAGGCAATCTACCCGCCTCGGCCTCCCAAGTGCTAGAATTACAGGCGTGCCGCTGCGCCCAGCCCCTGGACTAGTTTCTTACCTTCTCTGTGTCTCAGTTTTCTTGTAGTAAAATGAGGATAATAACAGACCCCCCCTCATTAGGCAATTGATAAAATTCAGGGAAAAAATCCACATAAACCCTTTAAAATCATGCTTGGCACAAGTTAAGCTGGTGTTATTCTTTTCTGGGCACCAGACAGGGCCAGCCAACTCAGCCCCACTATTTTTGCAGCCTATTTGCATACGTAAACCCAGACACATCCAATATGTGTGTCTACGAAACCATACAGCTTTTTCCTGTAGCTAACATCTATCCTCACACCTGCTGCGTGAATAGGTTTCGAATTCCCTATCTATAAATGAAGCAAAGCTGATCCACCCCCTAAGGGCCTTCCAGCTAGATAATGAAGAATTCTAAACAACTCTGGCCCAAGATACTTTCTTTGTATCTAGCTCTTAAAAAAATGTTAACAGGCAATACATATTCATTTTCCTAAAATCCTCTTGTATTCTCTGCATATTAAATGCCTATATTGGGGGCTGAGCAAGGTGGCTCATGCTTACAAAGCAGGAGGATCATTTGAGGTTAGGAGTTCGAGACCAGTCTGAACAAGTGTGAAACCCCTATTTCTACAAAAAAAAAAAAAAACAGAAAAATTAGCCAAGCATGGTGGCCCATGCGTGTAATCCTGGTACTCCAGAGGCAGAGGCAGAAGGATCACTTGAGGCCAGCAGTTTGAGGCTGCGGCGAGCTATGACAATGCCACTAAACTTAAACTCCAGCCAGGGTAACAGCACAAGACTCTGCCTCAAAAAAAAAAAAAAAAAAAAAAAGGAAAAAAAAAATCTATGGCTCGGCACCTGTAGCTTGGTGGTTAGGGCGCCGGCCACATACACCAAGGCAGGTGGGTTCTAACCCAGCCCAGGCCTGCTAAACAACAACTGCAATAAAATAAAAAATAAAAAAAAGTAGCTGGGCACCTGCAGTCCCGCTACTTGGGAGGCTAAGGCAACAGAATGGCTTAAGCCGAAGAGTTTGAGGTTGCTGTGAACTGTGATGAAGCCACGGCACTCTACCGAGGGCAACATAATGAAACTCTATCTCAAAAAAAAGAAAAAAACAAGTCAACATTGACAACAAATCTCCAAAGTCTCAAAGACTCCCCAAGCACCCATAACATGCTAGGCGAGCATCCCTTGTGCTGAGGCTGAGGACATAAAGGTCAGAAGCTCTGACCAATGGCGGAGAGACTCAAGCAAACTGCTCTGATTAGCCATGTCTTAACTTTTACAAAGGCCTTCTACAGTGTGCCAGCAAAGGAATCAACCCTTGTTAAAGGAGGGAAAGTAGAGGCATGACACATAGGAATTTGGGCGGCGCCTGTGGCTCAGTCGGTAAGGCGCCGGCCCCATATACCGAGGGTGGCAGGTTCAAACCCGGCCCTGGCCAAACTGCAACCAAAAAATAGCCGGGCGTTGTGGCGGGCGCCTGTAGTCCCAGCTACTCGGGAGGCTGAGGCAAGAGAATCGCTTAAGCCCAGGAGTTGGAGGTTGCTGTGAGCTGTGTGAGGCCACGGCACTCTACCGAGGGCCATAAAGTGAGACTCTGTCTCTACAAAAAAAAAAAAGAAAAAAAAAGAAAGATAGGAATTTACCCACTGGACAGGGGAGTGGGGCAGAAAGAGGGTGCCCAATGAACTGCAGGAGCTAAAGGGACACCAGCAGATTATAGGTGAGGCAGCACCAAAGCTGGATGGGGATAGGGGGAGCCTGAAAACCAATTGTGAAAACTCAGTTGTTCAAACACAAATCAAGCCCAGCTCAGTGCAAAGTGCTAAGCAGGGACAACCAAGGAATACTGGGACTGTGGAGGACATCAAGTCTGGCCACACCCATCCTGGCCCAGTGACCTGCCTCAGTTTGAATTCACATTTCTCTCTCTCCATCTGAGTGGCTCCATATCAGTTACTTTATCTCAGTCACTCTCATCTCCCTTACTGTTTCTCAAAATGTGTGTACACCCAATGACCCTCAGCTAAATCAGGTTGTCATTAAGGGTAGGGATGTCATCAGGATTGTGAAGCCCATAATCTCAAGAATTCAAACAGACACAACCAAGACATGCCTGTAGTTCCAGCTACTTGAGAGGCTGAGGCAAAAAAATCGCTTAAGCCCAAGAGTTTCAGGTAGCTGTGAGCTGTGACGCCACAGCACTTTGCTGAGGGTGACAGAGTGAGACTCTGTCTCAAAAAAAAAAGAATAAAACCTAAGCCAGCAGTAAGACACCTGGTAGGTGGGCATGGGGGTTGGGGGGGCACTCAGGTGGGACAGGCGATAAGAGGTCTCCCAGAAGCCATACTCAAACTTGAAATATGGGTCAGTACTGGCCAGATAAACTGGGCAACAGGAAGTGTTCCATTAATGCTGTCAGGACTAGCTGAGTCCTGGAAAAGCAACTACCAGTATTCAGCAGGCAAGCCCATCCTCTACAAAAGCCAGCCAAGTCAACCAGCAGATGCTAACATGATAGCAGATAGCAGGATGAGTAGTCAGGTCCCAAGACACCACCACAACTACGTTTCTCAGCTAGCCTCTGTACATAAAATAATCAAGTTGATGTCTCAGCACCTCCAATAGTGGCAAAATGCACTTGGTGCACATAGAATCTTCCAAAGCAAAGCTTCCAACTCCACACTGGAGAAAACGGTGTCCTAGGCAACTTTAAGACAGAAATGGTTTCACCAGCCTAGTCAGGGTCCTTAACTAAAATGCCTACTGCGGGCGGCGCCTGTGGCTCAGTGGGTAAGGTGCCGGCCCCATATGCCAAGGGTAGCAGGTTCGAACCCGGCCCCAGCCAAATTGCAACAAAAATATTGCCGGGCGTTCTGGCGGCGCCTGTAGTCCAGCTACTCGGGAGGCTGAGGCAAGAGAATCGCCTAAGGCCAGGAGTTGGAGGTTGCTGTGAGCTGTGACACCATGGCACTCCACCGAAGGCAATAAAGTGTGACTCTTGTCTCTAAATAAATAAATAAATAAATAAAATGCCTAGTGCCCGGGCCTCACCAATCTGGAGTCCGCAGGGCGAGTCCTACAGCCTCCTACTGGCCATCCTCACGGCCGCACCTCTCAGAATAGACACAGGCCCACCCAATGCAGAGGGCTCCGAGGCGGAGCCAGGTCCCTGGCCCTGGGACAGGAGGTCTAAGTAGTACGGGGAGTCCAAGGAGGACAGCGCTCCAAAGTCTAAAATGGAAAAGGGCCCGTGGCCCCGGAACGAGGGGTCCGAGGAGGACGGGGTTACAGGGCTCCGAGACGGAAGGGGTATACCCGGGCCGGAGCCCGGAAGAGGGGGCCCGCGGAAGACGAGGCTGGAAGGGCTGGAAACGACACGAGGACCCCGGGGCCGGGGCTCTGAGGCCGCGGGGGTTCCTCTCCGGCCGGGGGCGCCGCGCGCGCCGGGCGCACAGCAGCCTGCCGTCTGAGGGGAAAAACTTTTCCTCAAGTTCCGAAAAGGAGCGTGTCCCAGCGCGCGTCTCCCCGAGTGCCGCCCCCCGTCCCGGAGGTCACCAGACGGCCCCCCGGAAGCCACCCAAGCGCCGTCCTCGCACGGAGAAAACCGCGGCAGCGCGGCTGGGGGCGCCAGGCAAGACGCGCACCCTGCGGCCCGCTCCCCTCGGGCCGCCTCCGCGCTCCGGCCAGCGCTGCAGCAGGTGGCAGCGGCCCCGCGCGCCCCGTCCCACCCTCGCATCTCCAGCCCGGCCCCCCTCAGGAGGCCCTCAGTACCGGAGTTAGTGCGGCTCCGACGCCATCCCCCTGACCCGCGGGCCCGCAGCCCAGGCCCTGCGGGACCCGCAACTTGCGCGGCTAGGACGCCAGGCGCGCGGCAGACGGCGGGTCAGACCAGCAGGTGCGCGTTAGCCGCCCGCGGCGAACAGCGGCGCGCCTTCGCCACGCCACGCCACGCCCCTGCCACGCCCCACGCACTCTTGCCACGCCCCTTACGGGCACGTCACTCTTCCGCCCGGGCGACCGCCCCCCGCCGCGCCTAGCGATAGACTTTCATCAGTCCGCCCCTCCTCCTGGCCGCCTGCGGTGGGCCTCTAGGGCGGTGTTCTCGTCCTTTTTCTCTACCGAGAGCCAACCAGAGCTTTGAGGGGCCCCTCAGGAGGTCTTTATGCTCTCAGAGCCCCCGCGGACATCCGACAGGGGCCTCCTAACCTGGTCGGCTCCACTCACGGCCATCTTGGAAGTGGGAAGCGGCCGGGAGGGAGAAGGGGCACGAGCGGGCATGGACCAGGCGTGGGGAGCCGAGCGGCGGATCTCATCGATGGGGCGCTCCTGCCCGACAAGGTGTGTTGGAGGGATGAGCCGGGTCCCAACCCAGCCGGAGTGGGGAGGTCTGCGTGAGACATGAGCTGAGGCCCGGGGTAGGTGGCTTCAGAACGGCTCTGTGGCGTCCCTGGCCTGGCCTTACTCCGTTAGTCTGTAAAATGGGCTTTTCTGAACGCTCTCTTTTAGGGCACTTTTACGCAGCGCCTGGGGCTGTAGTTCCCACACAAGTCTGCACTTGGTATAGTTTGGGGAATCTTTTAGAATTCTAAAGCCCAAGCAGCGCCCCTAGAATTAAAATCTCCAGAAACAAGGGTCTATGATCAAAGCCGTTTTAAGCAGCAGAAAATGGACTCAGTGATGAAAACCTCTGCCCAAGATCCCTTGATGGGTCAGTAGCTGAGGAGAGTGGAAGCCGGATGATCTGCCCCAGACCTCCTTCCGTGCCTATACCTGGAGTTGATGCAAGGCCCCGTATGATAGTGTGTAAGAAGCTCTTGTTAACAGCTAATTGATCCTCATCCCCCTTCTAAAGTTAGCTTTGTGAACTAAACCTGGCTTATCTTATTTACTACTATTTTCCCTGGGCCTAGGACTGTTGGATTATCATTACATTCTGGTCAAGAGGGAAAGACTCCAGTAGCTGGGAGCCACAAAGCCTGAATTTACACTAGGCTTTGGATCCTACTAACCAGGAGCCCTGAGGGTTGTCAAAAGCAGAGGAAACCCAAGAGAAACTAACAGCAGCTGAATCTAAAGGAGGTCTTGAACTAGCACAGTGGTCAGGAACCAAAGGGGTAAAGAAGTCACCTGGAAGCTGAATAGAAGATTCATTTGTCTGGGTTACAGACATGAGACATGGGCAAAAAAATCCCTAACCTTTGTCTCCTCCCTAGTGCATAGCTCTAAAATCTCTTAGCACCTATTAGCTATGATGGCAGGAGGGTGAGAATTTTTTAAGTCTCTTGAAAGTGGCTTGGCCCCTGTAGCTCACCGGCTACAGCACCAGCCACATACACTGGAGCTGGCAGGTTCAAATCTGGCCCCAGCCTGCCATACAACTGACAACTACAACCCCCCCCCCAAAAAAAAAAGTAGCTGGGCATTGTGGCGGGTGCCTGTAGTCCCAGCTACTTGGGAGGCTGAGGCAAGAGAATCGCTTAAGCCCAAGAATTTGAGGTTGCTGTGAGCTGTGACATCACAGCACTCTACCCAGGGCAACATAGTGAGACTCTGTCTCAAAAAAGTCTCTTGAGGGGCAGCGCCTGTAGCTCAAAGGAGTAGGGCACTGGCACCATATGCTGGAGGTGGTGGGTTCAAACCCAGCCCTGGCCAAAAACTACAAAAAAAAAAAAAAAAAGTCTCTTGAATGAAAACTATTAATATTCATGGTGTTTTGTGTATAATACAAGTTTTATAAATGCTTACGGTTCTGGGTTTTTTGTTTGTTTGTTTTGGGGGGCATTTTTTTTTTTTTTTTGTAGAGACAGAGTTTCACTTTATGGCCCTCGGTAGAGTGCCGTGGCCTCACACAGCTCACAGCAACCTCCAACTCCTGGGCTTAAGCGATTCTCTTGCCTCAACCTCCCAAGTAGCTGGGACTACAGGCGCCCACCACAACGCCCGGCTAAGGGGGGGCATTTTTTTTTTTTTTTAAACAGAGTCTGTCTGTGTTGCCCTGGGTAGAGTGCTATGGTGTCATAGCACACAGCAACCATCCTCTTGCCTCGGCCTCCCAAGTAGCTGAGACTACAAGCGCCCGCCACAATGCCTGGCTACTTTCAGAGATGGGGTCTCGCTCTGGCTCAGGCTGGTCTCAAACTCGTGAGCTCAAGCAATCCACTCACCTCACCCTTCCAGAGTGCTAGGATTACAGACATGAGCCACCGCAGTCAGCCATCTGGTGTTTTTAAGTAAAAATAATACCAGGTCTCTCTCCTTCAAGCCCCTTGTTCTCCCTAGCTTGCTTTAAGTAGCATTAACAGGAAAGCACAGATTTCCTTCAGTCCTAACTTAATTAGCAATTTAGTACAAGTGTTTTCAGCTTTCCAAATCCCTTCCAGTTCTAAGTCTTAAGTTTTTAAAACCCTACAATGACAAGGAACCATTGTTCTGTATCAAGAACCAAAATTTGTGATCCCCCCACTCATACTTGGTGTCCTCTGCCTGCCGTTTCCTCACCCTTGCCACCCAGCTGCCCTGGATCCCCCTCTCCCTGGAGCCAGTCATCACCTACATCCACAGTGCGATCTGAACCATGTCTTACCTTTTGTCATCACCCAGAAGTGTTCTACATAAATCTTCATTGCAACTCGAGCCTGACAAGAATAAAAACAGTGAACAGGATTTAGTGGTGTGGCTGTGTGCAATTACGTCACTTCTTAGAACCTCAGCGCCTCTCTCACCCCCGTCTCTGATGCCGATGACCTGCAGGTCCTTCAGGTAGAGCCCCACCTCCTTGCCTAGCAGAATCCATTTCCATCCCCCCATGCAGACTCTACCTGGGGCTCCCAGAAGGATTTTTTTTTTTGAAAAAGAATCTTACTTTGTCACACTCAGTAAAGTGCCACGGCATCAAGGGTCACAGCCACTGGTCTCAAGCAATCCTCTTGCCTTAGCCTCCCAAGTAGCTGAAACTACAGGCGCCTGCCACAACACCTAGCTAGTTTGTTTTTGTTTTTTTGTTTTTTGAGATAGACCCTCAAGCTGTCACCCTGGGTAGAGTGCCGTGGCATCACAGCTCACAACAACCTCCAACTCCTGGGCTTAAGCAATTCTCTTGCCTTAGCCTCCCAAGTAGCTGGGACTACAGGCACTCAATACAATGCCCGGCTATTTTTTGGTTGTAGTTGTTTTGGCAGACCTGGGCTGGATTCAAACCTGCCAGCTCTGGTGTATGTGGCTGGCGCATTAGCCACTTGAGCTACAGTCACTGAGCCAACCCAGCTAGTTTTTTAAAAAGACAGGGGTGGGCGGGGGCGTGTATTCCTCTTACTCAGGCTGCTCTATAACTCCTGAGCTCAGGCAATCCACCTGCCTGGGCCTTCCAGAGTACTAGGATTACAGGCATGAGCCATGGTGCCCAGCCTCCAGAAGGATGCTTATCTCCAGCAAAGCTGTTGCTTGATGTAGGCAAGAACCAGGCCTCTTAGCTCCCTCTCCTCGGTTTCAGGCACAGGACCAGCTATTGTAGCCCCCAGGCCAACTGACAACTCCTCAGGTATCCAGAAAACTGTCCCTGCTCCTCCCAACAGTCCCCATCTCTACAAGGCACATAGCACTTCCTGGCTTGCCGTGAGGATTAAACAAGTCAAAGTTAGAAGTGACATAAACATGGCAGCACCCATAGCTCAGTGAGTAAGGCACCAGCCACATACACCGAAGCTGGCAGGTTCAAACCCAGTCTGAGCCAGCCAACTGCAACACAAAAATAGCCGGGCATTGTGGCGGGTGCCTGTAGTCCCAGCTACTTGGGAGGCTGAGGCAAGAGAATCGCTTAAGCCCAAGAATTTGAGGTTGCTGTGAGGCTGTGACACCATGGCACTTTACAGAGGGCGACAGCTTGAGACACTGTCTCAATAAAAGAAGTGACATAAATGTAAAAATAAACTGGCTTTGTGAGTTCCTAGCATGTTTGGAGAGTTCTTGACACACACCTCCCAGTAATACAACATAGAGAAAGTGTGTCGGAAGGAAAGACCCTGGGGCTCCTTAGAGATCCCTGAAAATTGAGGGATCTTTTCTAGGTTGACCCCTGAGCCTTCCAAAGCTTGCTGAGCAAGAGCGACCAGCCTGATTCAGGAAGAATCAGAATGTCTTCTCAGGATGTCCAATATCCATGGAAACCATCCCTGAGCACATGCTCAGTGCCAGCCCATGCTGGGCACTGGGGACACCAGTGCAACAGATAGCCCAGAACTCTGGCCCTCCTAATGCTCCCAGGATAGACAGACGTGGCATCTCAAAAATGCAGCCATGTCCTCTTGCAAGGAAAATGTTTATCTAACCAGACACAGACCCCGTGAGGGTCATCATTGGAGTGTCAGAGCTGGCAGAGCCCTTACAGGTCATCAAGCCCACCCTCTGATTATTTGGAGGGAAAACAGAGGCCCAGAGGGAGGGTGGGAAAGGAATAGGTCAGGGGAGATGGAAGGTAGGCATACGACACAGGCCAGAGGCCACCGACCCTGCAGCCCCCGACATCTTTTCTCAGTAGCTACGAGGATGTAGTTAACACGTCCAAACACATGTCTTGCCCTTGGCTCTTCCCCAGTCCCTAGTTGTGAGCTTTATAAATATTTGTTGAATGGATGAATGAATCTTGCTCATACCTGTATCCATACCTGGCGGCATCCCAGGTGCCCTGGGCTGTGCTGGCTGTTTCACCTCTGTTAATCCCCATAACCTGCCAGGCTGTCGAAGTGACTCACATTGCACAGGTGAGGAAACAGGTGCTGGGCAGGAGGCCACTCAGCTCGGGTCCCACAGCTCTGCCCCTAGTATCCAGAAGCTCCTGTCCAGGCTCCCTCCTCCCCACACCCCCTTGCCCTGGCTCCTGTTTGGAGCCACCAGAGGCCACAGCATGAATAAAAGTAACAGCATTTGTCACTCTACACTAGAATGTGCTCAACTTGGCAACGGGCCCATCCCTGTGGGGCAGAAGCAGATTTGGGAGCATTAATTTATTTGATAAGCACTCTCCTTTGGCCCAAGGGCTCTCAAAAATCTGTGTGAGGGCTGGTCCCTCTGCCTCCAGACCTTGGAGTGTTACCTCCTTCACCATGGAGACAAGAGTTCTCATTTTTAGGACACAATGACTAGAATATGGTATTCTCTTCTCGGTTCTAAACATCGAGCAGTATGAGGGGGAGAAACAAAGGCAGGAATAGCCCAGACGGCTGGAGGTCAGCCTTCCAGCACCCTCAGTCCCACAGAAGACAGGCTGGCTCAGCGCCCAAGCTCAGTGGCCAGGGCACCAGCCACATGCACCAGGGCTGACAGGTTCGAACTTGGTCCAGGCCAGCCAAACAACAAAAAAAAAAATAGCCCAATGTTTGTGGTGGGAGCCTGTAGTCCCAGCTACTTGGGAGGCTGAGGCAAGAGAATCGCTTAAGCCCAAGAGTTTGAGGTTGCTGTGAGCTGTGATGCTACTGCACTCTACTGAGGGCAACATAGTGAAACTCTGTCTCAAAAAAAAAAAAAGTCAGGCTCAGCGCTTGTGGCTCAAGCGGCTAAGGCACCATCCACATACACCTGAGCTGGCAGGTTCGAATCCAGCCCGGCCCACCCAACAACAGTGACGGCTACAACCAAAAAATAGCCAGGCGTTGTTGCGGGTGCCTGTAGTCCCAGCAACTTGGGAGGCAGAGGCAGGAGAATCGCTTGAGCCCAGGAGTTGGAGGTTCCTGTGAGCTGTGATGCCACGGCATTCTACCCAGAGTGACAGCTTGAGGCTCTGTCTCAAAAAAAAAAAAAAAGGTAGGTGACCAAGCACCAGGCTTATAGAAGCGGCCACCCGTTCTTGAGGGAGGTGCTGGGAGCGAGACAATTTCCTAGCTGACTTGGAGATATTTTGCAGCCCAGAGACAAGCAAGCCCTTAAGCAACTGCATGGGTTAAGGAGATAAGATCAGTAGCTCCTTAGCACGCAGGTGTTATACTTTGGACATTTGTGGTGCAACAGAGTGGGAGTTGAGCCTGTGGGGAAAGAGCACATAGCAATCATTAAGCACGTAGCTCCAGTACGTGGGCCCACACACCTTTTGTATAATGCTTCAATAAAAAGCCATGACAGGCCGGGCATGGCGGCTCATGCCTGTAGTCCCAGCACTGTAGGAGGCCGAGGCAGGTGGATTTCCTGAGCTTGGAGGTTCCAGACCACTATGAGCAAGAGTGAGCCAGAGTCAAACCCCATCTCTACAAAAAAAAAAAAAAAAAAGCCGGGCATTGTGGCGGGCGCCTGTAATCCAAGCTACTTGGGAGGCAAAGGCCAAGAGAATCACTAAAGGAAAAACAGAAAAAAAAGAAAATAAGAAAAAAAAAAAAAACCTTCAAATTAAGAAGAGTGAAAGCCAGCTGAAATTGAAAGCAAACATTAAAAAATTAAAAAAAGAAAGCCATGACAGGTTCCTTAGGGCTCTCCCTGCACCTGGGAAGCTAACCTCTTGCAGGCTTGTATCTTCAATCGGTGTCACGGTTGGTTTCATTCGCACAGGAACAGGGTGCCACAGCGGGCACTGACAGTCAGCAACACAGACGTGGGAAAGTTACCAGACAACCACAACCAAAGGAACCACTAGAATGTCTGCACTTTGCTGCAAGAAAGAGCACTCGACCCTCACCTGAGAGCCCATCAGCTTGACACGTGCGGTTACCTATTTCCTCTGCTGGCTGCAGAAGTCACAGAAGTGAATTCAGGGAGATAGAACTAAAAACAGCACATTTTTGAAAGAAAGAAGGCATGGCTCTGGCCGTTATAACACACGGCCTCCCTTTGGGCCGACAACACACTTGAAGGAAGCTATCCTTATAAAATTATCCCAAAATTGGGCGGCGCCTGTGGCTCAGTGAGCAGGGCGCTGGCCCCATATACCGAGGGTGGCGGGTTCAAACCCAGCCCCGGCCAAACTGCAACAAAAAAAAATAGCCGGGCGTTGTGGCGGACGCCTGTAGTCCCAGCTACTCGGGAGGCTGAAGCAGGAGAATCACCTAAGCCCAGGAGTTGGAGGTTGCTGTGAGCCGTGTGAGGCCACGGCACTCTACCGAGGGCAATAAAGTGAAACTCTCTCTCTACAAAAAAAAAAAAAAAAAAATTATCCCAAAATCCAGGCAGACTGTTGTAAAAAGATGTTGACTACAGTGTTATTATATGACAAGAGTAAAACAACGTAATGTAATGTCCAACAAGGAAGGAAGATCAAAAATCTATCCTCAGAGGTAGGCGAAGTGGCTCATGCCTGTAATCCTGGCACTCTGGGAGGCCGAGGCGGGTGCATTGCCTGAGTTCAGGAGTTTGAGAGCAGCCTGAGTCAGAGCAAGACCTCATCTCTCAAAATAGCCAGGCACTGTGGTGGGCACCTGTAGTCCCAGCCCTCAGGAGGCTGAGGCAAGAGACTCGCCTAAGCCTAAGAGTTGGAGGTTGCTCCAGCTACTCGGAAGGCTAAGGCAAGAGAATCGCCTAAGCCAAGAGTTGGAGGTTGCTGTGAGCTGTGACACTACGGCGCTCTACCAAGGGTGACAAAGTAAGACTCTGTCTCTGAAAAAAAAAAAGAGTTTGAGGTTGCTGTGAGCTGTGACGCTACGGCACTCTACTGAGGGTGACACAGTGAGACTCTATCTCCAGACAAAACAAAACTCTCCTCATCCAGGCACAGTGGCTCACACTTGTGATTGTAGCACTCTGTGATTCTAGCACACTTGTGATTCTAGCACTCTAGCACTTGTGATGAGATGGGTGCCAGCAGCCTCATGGGTGCCGGCAGCCTCATCGCCCCCATAAGAAGGACGCTGATGGCCTCACACCACCACCACCCCCAGGTAGGAGGAAGGGGGAAAAGAGGTAAATGAAATGATGCCAAGTACCATTACTCTTAGATTGGTCCAGATCGGGCCGGAACAGAACAAGATAAGAACTAATGAGCAAGTACTGTCATAAAAGTTAACAAGCAAAGTGCTGGCGCGGCACCTGCGGCTCAGGTGGTTAAGGCAACAGCCGCGTACACCTGAGCTGGCCGGTTTGAATCCAGCCCAGGCCTGCCAAACGACAATGACGGCTACAACCAAAAAATAGCTGGGCGTTGTGGTGGGTGCCTGTGGTCCCAGCTACTTGGGAGGCGGAGGCAGGAGAATCGCTTGATCCCATGAGTTGGAGGTTGCTGTGAGCTGTGATGACACAGCACTCTACCCAGGGCAACAGTTTGAGGCTCTGTCTCTAAATAAATAAATAAACTTCCCTTCAACAGAAATATGTTGTATTTATAACATGGGTGTACTAATACGCTCACTGATGGGTAACCAACAGATTTAGCAAAGTACGGTAAACTAGTGAGCCCTCCTCACCAAAGCCTCAGTGTCAAGAAAGATAAGCACTGTCCCTATTGTATTATTAATATTAATTTTTAGAGATTGGGTCTTTTTTTTTTGAGACAGTCTTACTATGTCACCCTTGGTAGAGTACCATGACGTCACAGCAACCTCAAACTCTTGGGCTTAAGCAATTCTCTTGCTTCAGCCTCCCAAGTAGCTGGGACTACAGACACCTGCCACAGCGCCCGGCTATTTTTTGTTGTTGTTGCAGTTGTTATTCATTGTTGTTTAGCCAGCCTGGACTGGGTTCGAACCCGCCAGCCTTGGTGTACGTGACCGACACCCTACCCACTGAGCTACGGGCACCACCCAGAGTTTGGATCTTGCTATGTACCTCAGGCTGGTGTTGAACTCCTGGCCCCAAGAATTCCTCCCATCTCAGCTTCCCAGAGTGTTGACATTACAGGAATGAGCCACTGGGCCTAGTCCCCGTTTCCATTTTATGAATGGGAAAACTCAAGCTCCTAAAAGGTCAAGTGACCACCTCCAGGCCAAACCACATTTGCTGTTTTTGGGAGTGAGAATGATAGAGTTGGGTAGCAGCTGGTCTGTGTGACCCACCCTCTCTACCCAGCACCTCTATCCATCCTAGAGTCTCCAGAGATGCCCCCATTTTACTGGGAGCACATGAATCCAAGTGGGTCTGGCTCAAAACCTAAGGTTACTCATTCCCAGAGCATTGATTGGAAAAAATAGATTGTAATGAAACAAATGGGTCTTCCAAAGACCAGAGCCCATGGTGTAGGGCACGGGAGGAGATCCAGGAGCTCCCCTATGGCCTGGAACTCCCATATTCTTTTTTTCCTGTTTGTTTGTTTATTTGTTTTTGAGACACAGTCTCAAGCTGTTGCCCTGGCTATAGTGCTGTGGTGACATAGCACACAGCAACCTTCAACTCTTGGGCTCAAGCGATCCTCTTGCGTCAGTTTTTCTATTTTTTTTTTTTGTTTGTTTGTTTTTTTCTTTTTTTTGTAGAGTCAGAGTCTCACTTTACTGCCCTCGGTAGAGTGCCATGGCATCACATGGCTCACAGCAACCTCCAGCTCTTGGGCTTACGCAATTCTCTTGCCTCAGCCTCCCGAGCACTGGGACTACAGGCGCCCGCCACAACGCCTGGCTATTTTTTTGTTGCAGTTTGGCCGGGGCTGGGTTTGAACCGGCCACCCTCGGCATATGGGGCCAGCGCCCTACTCACTAAGCCATAGGCACCCACCACAACGACCGGCTATTTTCTTGTTGCAGTTGTCATTGTTGTTTTAGCTGGCCCAGGCCGGTTTGAAACCGCGAGCCTCGGCGTATGTGGCTGGCATCCTACCCACTGAGCTATGGGCACCACCCTGGACTCCCATATTCTTAAAAGGTGCCCCAAGCTTTTGGCCATAGGCTGTAGGTACTAAGAACATAGAAAGCCCTTGGGAGTGGGGCTCTATGCTATAGCACACCAAAGGGAATTTTCCAAAGAGCCTTATTTTTAAAGACATCACCCAGTTGTCTGCTGACACCACCATCACAAAGGAAAGCCCAATTTAGAGGCCTGCAGGAATCAGGCCTCACGTGGAGGCGTGTGTTGGAGGAAGAAGGAAAAGATGGGAGGAGATGTAGGCCTGGCTTCCCCACACCCACTGACCCACTATAGTGACCCCAGAAGCACCATAACTCTTCCGGCATTCCTGCCTTTGCACCAGCTCTGCCCTCAACCTGGATCCCCTGAACCTCCCTCCCCTTTTAATTCCTACTCCCCGTCAATGCTTGGCTCAAGTGTATTACCCCAGGTGCTCCAACCCTCAGAAAGTAACCCTAGGCTAGGTGCAGTGGCTGGCTCCGGCCTATAATCTCAGCATTTTTGGAAGCCAAGGTGGGAGGATCACTTGAGGCCAAGAGTTTGAGACCAGCATAGCAAGACCCCATCTGTAAAAAAATTAAATTTAAATTAAATTTATTTATTTATTTATTTATTTTGTAGAGACAGAGTCTCACTTTACTGCCCCTGGTAGAGTGCCGTGACGTCACAGGACTCACAGCAACCTCCAGCTCTTGGGCTTCCGCGATTCTCCTGCCTCAGCCTCCCGAGCAGCTGGGACTACAGGTGCCCGCCACAACGCCCAGCTAATTTTTGGTAGCAGTTCGGCCGGGGCTGGGTTTGAACCCACCGCCCTCAGTATATGGGGCCGGCGCCCTACTCACTGGGCCACAGGCGCCACCCTAAATTAAATTTAAAAAAAAGAAAAGGCTCAGTGCCCGTAGCTCAGTGGTTAGGGCACCGACCATATACACTGAGACAGACGGGTTGGAACCCAGCCCGGGCCTGCTAAAAAACAATGACAACTACAACAAAAAAATAGCTGGATGTTGTGGCAGGTGCCTGCAGTCCCAGCTGCTTGGGAGGCTGAGGCAAAAGAATTGCTTAAGTCCAACAAGAGTTTGAAGTTGCTGTGAGCTGTGATGCCACAGCACTCTACCAAGGGCGACATAGTAAGACTCTTTCTCAAAAATAAATAGGCTCGGCGCCTGTAGCTCAGCAACTAGGGCGCCAACCACGGACACTGGAGCTGGCAGGTTCGAATCCAGCCCAGGACTGTCAACGACGACAACTACAACCAAAAAAGAAAAAAAAAAATTGCCAGGCATTGTGGCAGGTACCTGTAGTCCCAGCTACTCAGGAGGCTGAGGCAAGAGAATTGCTTAAGCCCAAGAGTTTGAGGTTTCTGTGAGCTATGACGCCATGGCATTCTACCCAGGGTGACAGCTTGAGACTGTCTCAAAAAATAAATAAATTAGTAAATTAATTAATTAATTAAAATAAAAAAGAAAAGCCACCCCCTGGACTCGAGCAGCCCCCATTCCCCCTCCTGGATATTTTAGTACCTTAGTGTTCTTAGGCCTGGCAACTCAGCCAGGGCCCACACAGGAGGGTTTAAAAAGAAAATCACAGCCTCAGACAACTGTGAACAGCTAGCCCCACAGATCATTCACTAAGGAAATTTCTTGCTAACCATAAGCAAGGACATGCAAATGGTAACTATGTCTAGTACCTAAAACCAAAGCCTAATCCTACTGCACACTAATGATGAGTTACAGGTTGATCTTACAGGGAAGAGAGCTGGAGACAAGATAGAACCAGACACTCTTCCGTCTACCCAGGGGCATCTACATAACAGATGCTTCCTTCACCCCCTTATTTTTTTTTTTTTTTTTTTTTTGGCCGGGGCTGGATTTGAACCTGCCACCTCCGGCATATGGGACCGGTGCCCTACTCCTTGAGCCACAGGCGCCACCCATTCACCCCCTTATTTTATGTAAAATGTAGACTTCTTGGACTTGACAAGAATATAGCCACTACTTCATCAGCCCTCCTCCTCCCTCCCTTTTTTTTTTTTTTTTTTGAGACAGAGCCTCACCTTGTCACCCTTGGTAGAGTGCCATGGCGTCACAGCTCACAGCAACCTCCAACTACTGGGCTCAGGCGATTCTTCTGCCTCAGCCTCCCAAGCAGCTGGGACCACACACACTCCCCACAACGCCCGGCTATTTTTGTTGTTTGCTCTTGTTGCAGTTTGGCTGGGGCTGGGCTCAAACCTGCCACCCTTGGTATATGGGGCTGGCGCCCTACCCACTGAGTCACAGGAGCTGCCCTCTTCTTCCTTTTTTCCTTCTCTCTTTTGCCTTTAATATGCTGAAGGCTCGGGACCGGTAGCTCAGTGAGTAGGGCCTGGCCACATACACTGAGGTTGGTGGGTTCGAACACGGCCGGAGCCTGCTAAACAACAATGATAACTGCAACCAGAAAATAGCCAGGCACTGTGGCGGGCGCCTGTAGTCCCAGCTACTTGGGAGGCTGAGGCAAGAGAATCTCTTTTTTTTTTTTTTTGTAGAGACAGAGTCTCACTGTACCGCCCTCTGGTAGAGTGCCGTGGCGTCACACGGCTCACAGCAACCTCTAACTCTGGGGCTTACGTGATTCTGGCAAGAGAATCTCTTGAGCCCAAGAGTTTGAGGTTGCTGTGAGCTGTGAAGCCACAGCACTCTACCGAGGACAACATAGTGAGACTCTGTCTCAAAAAAAAAAAAAGATCGGGCGGTGTCTATGGCTCAAAGGAGTAGGGCGCCGGCCCCATTTGCTGGAGGTGGCAGGTTCAAACCCAGCCCCTGGCCAGAAACTGCAAAAAAAAAAAAAAGATGCTAAAGATTCCAACCTCCCCTAAAGGAAAAACAGCCACAGTTTGTCTGCAGTTCATGTTTTTCCCAGGTGCATCCTCAGAATTTTGCCTTAATAAACCTCCCTTGATTGAGATTTTGCCTCAGTCATTTATTGGAGTTGACAGGGAAGAGCAGCAAAGCCATCCTGAGCCCTGCTCAAGGTGTGTGTCCACTCCATCCATCCACACCCACCTCCATTAACCTGCTGCAGAGAGGAAAGTAAGGCTCAGACAGAGGACCTTTCCCGCCTAAGGGCCAGAGCTGCTAAGTGCACCGGCAGGATTCGATCCCGTGTTTTCTCCTGATTCAAATCCTGCCTGTCCTTCCTTTTTCCCTGACGCACATAAGCGTCCTCAGGCCCCATGAACACACCCCTGGGGTTTCTTCCTGCCTCCCTCTCTAGAGCAACGCCTCTCCGCTTTAGGGCAGGGGCAAGGCCTCAGCTTCCCATCCCAGTCTCTGCCCTGAGTGACCGGCCTGTTGCTGAGTCCCTCCTCAGACCACCACCTGTCAGGAGCCCCCTCCCTCTACCTGTCCATTCTGCCCACAGGTGTTTTTTAAGCATTCCCTTGTGCCTGGCATTATATGCAAAGCAGTTTTGAAGAGCAGAGGCTTTCGTTCTTGTTTTATAGGGGGTGGTGTGATGTGGTAAGGGAGAGAAGTTTTTCCAGGCCAGACTGGAAAAGTGGGGGGGAGTTGGCCAGAAGAGCAAAACAGACTTTGCCCGGTGTCCCAGGAGGAGCGGGATCTGGCTCATGCTTGGCTGGCTGGTGTGTCCTGGTTGGGGTCTCACTTCCCTATGTCCCCAAGCCCAGTGGATCCAGCCCTCCAAGGAGATCATGTTTCACCCAGTAAGAATGAGCCATCCTTCCTCCCAAGGTGGGGAGCTCAGAAAGATAAGCCTGGGAGTGCTGAACAGAGCTGGGGCTGGGGTCCAGGGAAGGGATAGAAAAAGCTACTCACCTGCCCTCCCTTAGGACCCCCAGGCCACTTCCCTAGTGGCCCAGGGGAAAGCAGGCTCCTTGCACCCAGAACCACCCTGCCACAGCCTCCACCTCCCCTGCTTTGAGCTCAGGCCTCTCAGCACGAGCCCCACCCTTCAGTCTAGCACAGGCTCAGCTGCCACCAACTGCATAGCACCTGGAAGAGCACTCGACACAAACCAGGATTCACTGCCTCCCTCTTCTCACAGTGCTTTTTGGATGGAGGGGCAGGCCCATTCACCTCTGCTTCCCCTTGCACAGCAGGTGTTGGAAGCACCAGGCTGCTACTGCCTCATCTTGACTATGGCCCTCTCTGAGTCTCGGTTTCCTCATCTATAATATAGGGCTTGACTTGCCCCCTGTCAGGGTTCCTAGGAGGAACTCAGGAGGTGCAGTCTCTGGGGAGAAGAGGGCTGGAGTGGGCTCAAGTGGCAGTAGTAGGGGGTCTTTCTTTCCTTTGTTTTTGTTTGTTTGGTTGGTTGGTTGGTTGGGTTTTTTTTTTTTTTTTGTGGTTTTTGGCCGGGGCTGGGTTTGAACCCACCACCTCTGGCATATGGGACGGGCGCCTACTCCTTGAGCCACAGGCGCCGCCCTGTTTGTTTGTTTTTTGAGACAGAGCCTCAAGCTGTCGCCCTGGGTAGAGTGCTGTAGCATCACAGCTCACAGCAACCTCCAGCTCCTGGGCTCAAGCAATTCTTCTGCCTCCGTCTCCCAAGTCGCTGGGACTACAGGCCCCCGCCACAACGCCTGGCTATTTTTTGGTTGTAGCCATCGTTGTTTGGCGGGCCTGGGCTGGATTTGAACCTGCCAGCTCAGGTGTATGTGGCTGGTGCCTTAGCTGCTTGAGCCACAGGTGCTGAGCCGTGGGGTCTTTCTGTAGGATGGGGGACTTGTGGCCACCATAGATGGAGTGGATTCCTTTGGCACTGATGTGGGTCCACATCCTGGCAGCATGGCCTGGGCTGTCCCTTCCACAGACTCCAAGAAGCCTTCCATAGTACCCCACCCACTACCTGTTATCTGACTATCCCCCAAGGAAAGGTGAAGACCTTAATGGCAGGAACAGCATCCAACTTATAGGGGCTGCTGGTACCTTTTTTTGAGACAAAATCTTACCTGTTGCCCTTGGTAGAATGCCATGGGGTCATAGCTCACAGAGACCTCAATCTCTTGGGCTCAAGCGATCCTCTTGCCTCAGGCCTTCCAAGTAGCTGGGACCACAGGTGCCTGCACAACGCCTGGCTAATTTTTCCATTTTTAGTAGAGCCAGGGTCTGGTTCTTGCTCGGGCTGGTCTGAACCTTCTGAGCTCAAGCAATCCACCTGCTTCAGCCTCCCAGAGTGCTAGGATTACAGGTGTGAGCCACGTGGCCCAGAGGGATGCTAGCACCTTGATTGCCAGGTATCGTCATCATCATTTTATAGGACTACTCTGTTCCAAAGTGAGACAGTGAGTGTGGAATGTTGAATAGCGCTGGGCCGCAGGAGGCGCTTAGTAGATAGTGGCTGCTCTGCGCGTATTTATGTTTATCACGTGGCCAACATGACAGCCCCACCCCTCATTCTTCCAGATGGAGAAACTGAGGCCCAGGGAAGAGTGTTACAGATTTGGGAAGGCCAGGGTCAAAGTGAGAACCCAGCTGTTTCCCCGCCCACCCAGGCCCCACTGGGGTCATCCTGGTGACCTCTCTTATGATCTGTTCTGTGTGCAGCAGAAAGCAAAGGCTTTCTGATATACTCCCGTCTGGGACAGTTTGCAAAGCGTATGCTTATGCATAAATCACACAGCGGTCACAGAGTGCCAATGGGAAACCACTGGAATGTGTAGAGAGCTGTTGTAGGGAGATGTTAATCCATTATTTCCATGAACTAGAGATACTTACACCTGTGACAAACATCACAAAAACATGCCCTGGGAGGAGAGGTTGGCTTCAGGAAGGAAGCTGAGATCTGAAGATTGGTCAGTCAGAGGGGGAGAAAGGAGGACAGATGCCCCAGGCAGAGGAAACAGAATGTGTAAAGAAGAAACAGAATGTGTAAAGAAGGCCAGGCGTGGTGGCTCACGCCCGTAATCCCAGCACTTGGGAGGCAGAGGCAGGTGGATTGCTTGAGCTCATGAGTTTGAGACCAGCCTGAGCAAGAGCAAGAGCAAGACCCTGTCTCTAAAAAATAGCCAGGTGTTGTGGCAGGTGCCTGTAGTCCCAGCTACTTGGGAGGCTGAGGCAAGAGGATCGCTTGAATCTAAGAGCTTGAGGTTGCTGAGAGCTGTGATGCCACAGGACTCTACCGAGGGTGACCAAGCGAGACTGTGTCTCCAAAAAAAAGTAGAAGAAGAATGTGCAAAGGCCCTGTGGCTGTGTTGTGTCTTCTCATTTGGAGTGGTGTAACAAAACACCATCAACTGGGTGGCTTATCAGTAGAAGTTTACGTCTCACAGTTCTGGAGGCTAGATCAAGATCAAAGTGCCAGCAGACTTGGTGTCTGGTGAAAGCCCACTTTCTGGTTTATAGACTCCATCTAGTAGAAGGAGCAAGGGTGCTCTCTGGACTCCCTTTTGTAAGGATACCAATCCCATTTATGAGGGTTCTGCCCTCATGATCTAATCACCTCCTTGAAGTTCCACCTCCTAACACCATCACAATGGGGGTGAGGGCTTCAATCGGAGGGGCACAGACATTGAGACCGTGGGGGAGTGAGCAATGCTGGGGACGCCCCTTGTGGTTGGAGTCAAGATGAGGCCAGCTGTGAGGATGAGGTCAGATGTGAATTTTACAAAGGCCCAGCCTGTCCACAGTGCAGAGAATGGCTGGGTGCATTGAAGACACTGCAGAATGCCATGTCCAGGTGCTGGCAGCAGCAAAAGGTAAGTCATGGAGCAGGCGATTGCCGTAGCAAGCTGTCATTTTGTCGCTTTTTAATGAGGTATCTTTTAAGGAAGAAGAGTATCTGCCTCATGGAATGTTCTTAAATACCATGGCAAGGAAAATGTTTCGAGGGAAACCTCGTGATTTTTTAAAAAATATATGAGGATCTGGTGTTGCTAACTGTAGCTGGAGCAGAGTAGGAGAGGGGTGCTTGGCATTTATTTTCAGCTTGGACAGCCAAGGGGGAGCCATCTGTGAAGAAATTAAGCCATACACCCCAGGACACAGGTCTGTGTAGGGATGAGGCTCGAGCTGCAGCAGAGGGTTCCCGCAAGACTTGGAGCGCCAGGGTCTGGTCCCATGCCCAAGGCTGGAAAATGTGCGAGGGGCTTCAAGCAACCCTGGGTGAAAGAGACCGATGGAGCCCAACCTCCAGTCCATCTGCCCTGGGAGATGGGTTGCGCTTAGCGTCTGGTGCCAGGCGCCAGGCAGGGGTTGCCTCAAGCTGCAAGGCAGAGAGTGGGCCAAGTACCTGGGCAACTTTTCCTTCTGGTTCCATCTGGACTCCGCAGAATCATGCCCATTGCTGATCGAAAATCTCACTGTTTCCATTTCAACCTTTTTTTTAAATCTTCAAAATAACTTTTATTATGGAAAATGTCAAATATATGCAAAGTAGGTAGAGAGAGGAGTCTAATGAGCTCTTGGTACCCACCTCAACAGTGACCCACATTCTGCTCTTCTCCCTTGCTCCCTGCCCAGATGTGTGAGTTCATAGGAAAACACTTCAGTTTAGAGCAGCGCCTGTGGCTCAGTGAGTAGGGTGCCAGTCCCATATACTGAGGGTGGCGGGTTCAAACCCGGCCCCAGCCAATCTACAACAAAAAAATAGCCAGGCGTTGTGGTGGACACCTGTAGTCCCAGCTACTTGAGAGGCTGAGGCAAGAGAATCGCCTAAGCCCAAGAGCTGGAGGTTGCTGTGAGCTGTGACGTCACTGCACTCTACAGAGGTAAGACTCTGTCTCTAAAAAAAAAAAAAAAAAGAAAACACTTCAGTTTGTTCTACCAGGAAGAATATTTTTGGAAACACAGCTAAGAAAATTACCAGTAACAATTCCTCAAAATCTTCTATTGTCCCAATTATCTTTAGCAATGCCTTTTTACAGATTGTTTGAACCTGGTTCCAAAAGCCACACACTAGACTTGGTATATATTATGGTTGCAAAATGGTAAGACCTAGTCTTACTTTCCATGTGCTACAATGATGCCTTTGATAATTCCTCACACGTAGTCTACAAAGGGCTTTCCACACTCAGCGCCACGCTGGAGGTGGGACAGTAACTCTCATTTTTTCTAGATGAAAGGACTGAGGTCTGAGGAGGAAAGTAATGGTGCCCTGTAATCGCAGCCCAGGCCAAGCCCTGGGTCACAGCCTGGTGCTCCATTCACAAAACACCATGGCCATCTTCTTTGAAAAGCTACAGAAGTTCTAGTAGCCTCTCTGCTGTGTGTCAGCTGATTCTAAAACCCTCTCCAAACTTAGGTCTGCTGCTAGCCTACCCAGCCCTCCGCAAGGTGCCCCTACACCCAACCCCATCTCGCCTCCACTGCCTCGAAGGAGGAAACCCCAGCTCCTTCAAGAGGCCACTCAAGACCCCTGAGGAACTGGCTCCTGTAGCCCCTTTATTCCCATTTCTTCCCCATCATCATACCCACCCCAGCCAAACCCACCAGGACTAGAGACTCTGGTGTGACTTGACAGATGATTTTTTTTGTTTTTTTTTAGAGACAGAGTCTCACTTTGTCACCCTCGGTAGAGTGTCATGGTGTCACAGCTCACAGCAACCTCCAGCTCTTGGGCTTAGGAGATTCTCCTGCTTCAGCTTCCCAAGACAGATGATTTTATGGCCCTAAGGAAGGAGTTAGCACTGTCTATCACCCATAGGTACCAAGCACATCACAACTTTTAATCTCAGACAATAAAATTCCAATTTTTTTTTTCCCCCAGCTTGTGACCAGGCTGGGTTTGAACCTACCACCTCCAGTATATGGGGCCGGTGCCTTACTCCTTTGAGCCACAGGCGCTGCCCTAAAATTCCAATTTTATGCAAGAAAAAACTGAGCCTCAGAGAGGACTGAAGAATCCCTCAGTGGAGGCCGGGATTAACTACAGCCCAGCAGGCTGGGTCCTTCCTGCTGCCCTGCGGCCTCCCCTCCTCACACAGGGCTGGAAGTGGGCTTGGCCCTGGAAAAGAGGAGGCGAAGCCCCACTTCTGTGTGGGCCACAGCTCCTCACACTTCCCTAGCCCCAGGAGGGCTGTGCCACAGCAGAAGTTTCCAGCTTTCTGTCATCTGCAGCCACTCTCTGGAGAGGCAGATGCTGCTAAGAAGGAAACCACCTTGTCAATGGCCAATCTGCAGTCATGGAGTGGGAACAGCCTCTGGTGTGTGTCTCTTCCAGATGAAATGTGTAACCCCTTCGACAGGAAGGGTCGCCCCTCTTGGGATGTGCAAGTGCTGAATGGGTCTTTTTCTCCCCTGCCCCACCCAGGGCCACCTCCATCTAGGCCACTCAGCTGGTCAGCATGAACCTGACTTCATGAGGTTCCCTAGGGGCTGCCAGGCAGGGACATTTGGGGACAAGATAAGAAAGCGTCTTCTAATGAAGAGGGCTGTCCAAATGGGGCTTCACCCATTTCCTTCAAATCAAAGCTCAGGCGGGCCAGAGAGACCCTCTGAAGTTTACCTAGGAGAGTTGAAGAGGGGTTCGTGATGTTATCATTACCAGAGAACTAGAAGTGTGGGAGGTTGATGTAGGAAAATAAGATTTATGACCAGCAACAGGTTTAAGACCCAGCACCTAGCAGGCTTCCGACATGTGGTGCGTGTGATGAGTGCTTCCACAGCCTGTGTGCAAACTCAGGCCACCCCCAACCCTGACAGATGCACCCCCAACCCTGACAGATGCTATGGTGACCATCTCATTCTTCTGAGTTCTTTCAAGGGAGGCCACAAAAATTCCTGCTGCCTTCTCAGCAACAATGAAAGTAAACATCAGCTTGGTGCCTGTGGCTCAAGCGGCTAAGGCACCAGCTACATACACCTGAGCTGGCAGATTTGAATCCAGCCTGGGTCCACCAAACAATGATGGCTGCAACCAAAAAATAGCTGGGCATTGTGGCGGGCGCCTGTTTCCCAGCTACTTGGGAGGCGGAGGCAGGAGAATCGCTTGAGCCCAAGAGTTAGAGAGTTAGAGGGTGCTATGAGCGGTGATACCACAGCACTCTACCCAGGGTGACAGCTTGAGGCTCTGTCTCAAAAAGAAAGAAAGTGGCAAGACATGATTGCAAGAGGGACTTTACCTAACAATTGCAATCAGTGTAACTGGCTTATTGTACCCTCAATGAATCCCCAACAATAAAAAAAAAAAAAAAGAAAAAAAGTGAACATCAGTAACATGCCCTCTGGGCTGGCATGCTTTTGAACTAGGGTCCCCTCCTCAGCTGTCTGAATGAGGACTACATATGCCCAGGTGGGAGGAGTTGCAGGGCATGATTATCATTCCCTCCACAACCATGGGATGCCACCACTTGCCAGGCCCAGTGCCACAGCCTGAAACCTCCCTGACGCTGCTGCTGTGTCCTTGCTGGGGGTTAGGAGGCTTTCTCTAAACTGGTAGGACCCACCTCAGATTTCACAGTTCGGGAGACCAAGGCCCACAGGCTGCTGCTTTTTCTTTCCAATTATCATCTTTCTAATTAGCATCAAGACATCCCAGCCCCCAAATGTCCCCAACCTGCTGTCCCCATATCCACTGTGACAGCTCTGAGAGGTCAAGGTGTACAAAGTCAATGGGAAAAACAAAGCTTCACTGCTCTCCAGCCTCATCCCGGTCAGAAATGTCCTCCCATGCATGACTCCCGACCCCCAGCCCTGGGCAAGAGTGGGTACCCCATCAAGTGCAGGAAGTGAGTTCCATAGGGGGGAATCAGTCACTGAGGTTCTGGTCTCTCTGGTTCCTAGCTGGCTTGGGAAGAAGGTGGTGGGTCTGGGGAAGCAGGAGAAAATACCTGCTCACATGGAAGAGGGGCCAGGCCCACCAGCACCCCTGATAAGGTCAGATAGCCGTGGAGGACCACTGTGCAAGGCATGGGCTTAAGTACGGCAGCACTGTAACTCAGCGCCATCCTGGTGGGGTTCCTAACTCTTCTGAGACACCTCCCTATCTGCAATTGCTACAGAGCTATAGGGAGGCCTGAGTGGAGGGCACTTGCAAAGTCCCTGCCTGGCACATGTGAGGCATGGCAGGGGACCCTGGGGGTGTCGGGCCACTCCTGTTATCACCAGCCTGCAGCTGCAGTATGTGGGAGAACACAGTGGTTGTTTGACAGCTGTGACCACCAGGAATTGGATCCAGAGTAGAGCCTTAGACATGCCCTCAGGACTTTGGCCAATGGGTGTGGCACTCACTGCCTGGGAGCTGAGTCAGGCCAGAAGAGGGCCAGGCTGCTAGAGTCCCTCAGGAAGCCTCAGAGGGCCCTGACCTTGAGCCTGGGTTTGGAGCACCTCCTCTTCAGCAGAGAGAGAATGCTCCTGGCTTTGTCCACAAACTGTTGGATGCCGTGCGGTGTCTGTCACCCTGGGGTTCCCAGCCTGTGGCCTCCTCAATTCTGCAGTCGTTTTAAGGGTAGTGGGGGTAACAGGCTGGTTGCTTTTTAGCCTTGTGGAGGCCACTGTGGCATGGCATGGGGCCCTGCACTTGGGAGTCTGATGAGCTAACAGCAGACCCTAGCTCACCCTTAATAGTGGGCACGCCCAGGCAGGCCTTGCAATCGCTGAACCTTGGCGATTGTTACCCCAGGGTTGCTGGGAAGGACCCAGACGTGGTGGGCTAATAGATATGCTGTGTCCATGGCAGCTGGCTCCAGAGCTCCAGGAGGCATGGGTCCAATGCCTCCCTCCGGGGCCTGGAGAGGCAGCTCTGCTGATCCCCACTGCAGGGACGGGGGGGGGGGGGGGCAGCGTGGGGAGGAGCACAGGGAGCTGATACTCTGCATCAGAGGAGCAGAAGCTTCCCCTGTCCCTGGGAAGGAGGTGGCGGCGTGTGGAGAGCGGCCGTGAGACTGGCAGGGTCCTCACAGCCTGGGGAACAGTCAGAGAATGAACCCCCAACGGCTTCTCCTCTGTTCCGAAACAGCCATATTCCTTCCTTCATTCTCTCTCTGCTGGAATCACGTAGCTCTTCCTTTGTCCAGTTAACTATGCAGAGACCCTTGTGATCTTTGCCTTCCTACGTCTTATAGCGTGTTAATGAAGTTGAGTAGAAACTACTGAGTTGGGCGGCACCTGTGGCTCAAGGAGTAGGGCGCCGGTCCCATATGCTGGAGGCGGCGGGTTCAAACCTAGCCCCAGCCAAAAACCACACACACACACACACACACACACACACACAAAAAAGAAACGACTGAGTCACAGAGTTCTTCCTTTGTCAACTGTGCTGAGATCCAGGTGAGCTTGCCCTTGTTACTTCTTGTCATATGTTCATGAAGTTGAGTAGAAACCATCAACAAGATGATTTGTCTTTATTAAAGTCATTGATGGGCGGCACCTGTGGCTCCGTGAGTAGGGCTCCGACCCCCATATACCGAGGGTGGCAGGTTCAAACCTGGCCCCGCCCAAACTGCAACAACAACAAAAAAAGAATAGCCGGGCGTTGTGGCAGGCACCTGTAGTCCCAGCTACTCGGGAGGCTGAGGCAAGAGAATCATCTGAGCCCAAGAGCTGGAGGTTGCTGTGAGCTGTGATGTCACAGCACTCTACCGAAGGCAACAAAGTGAGACTATGTCTCAAAAAAAAAAAAAAAAGAAAGTCATTTATATTTTCCAATTGTACTGTAACACCAAAATAATGTCTTTTGTTTATGCTGTTTCCCCATATTGTCTATACTGCCTCCCCCTGGACAACCCTGTACAGAGACTATAAAATAAAGCTGATTGTCTGCTTCGCGCCGGCTGCAGCCATCAGCTCCGTCAGCCCTCCCGACCCCATCCTTTGTTTCCGTGTCTTCTCTGGTGCCGTATTTTTCTCATTCCCCACCAATTCCACTCTGGTTTGCTCCCCTTCGCCCGCGCTAGTTTGCGACAGTGGGGTCCCTATTTCATAGTCAAGAACAAAGTAACTGGCCTAGGGTCACACAGTTCTTGAGGGAAAAGAGGGCTCTTCCTACCCCATCTGCTGTGGTGGCAACAGGGCAGGAGGAACGTCGGACACGAGCATTTGTCTCCGAGGGCTCCTGGCCTTTGGACGGCTCTAGGACTAACATTCAACGTGCCCCTCAGCTTCAAAATGTGGCCTCACCTACCTGTGACAGGGCCTGCTGGGGTGGCGGTCCCTGGACGGTGGTGACAAATCATCTCCTTTCCCCTTTGCTATCATCTTCTCCCACAGACACAGTAGCCCCGTGGGCATCTGTGGCCATGCTGCTGCCCTTGGTCCCTGCCCTCTAGAGTTGGTTTCCTGTCTTTTTTTTTTTTTTTTTTTTTGCAGTTTTTGGCCAGGTCTGGGTTTGAACCCACCACCTCTGGCAATCCCTTTGAGCTACAGGCGCCGCCCAGTTTCCTGTCTTGAAGGGGTGGTGTGCCCCCTCTTCAGGGTGAGATGATGGTAAGGTGACCACAGTTAGGGATGAGAGGCCTCTATAGGGCCTAACCCCCTGGATGGGCCCATGGAAACAAGGGGCAGTAACCCCGTGGTCCTAGGGTCACAGACCTGGCAAGGGTCCTTACAGGGTTCTGCTGCCACAGGGTGTGAAAGAACAGGCCTGCAAAATGGGATTTTCTCCTTAGTTACTGGACTTGCTATGGCAACTTCTTTTTTTTTTTTTTTTTTTTTTTGAGACAGTCTCATTCGGTCACCCTGGGTAGAGTGCTACAGTGTCGTAGGTCACAGCAACCTCAAGTGTTGCTGTTGTCTCTGCCTCCCAAGTAGCAGGGACCACAGGCATCTGCCACACACCCAGCTGATTTTTCTACTTTTAGTATAGAGGGGGGATCTTGTCGTTACTCAAGCTGGTCTCAAATTCCTGAGCTCAGGCAATAAACTCATGTTGGCCTCCCGGAGTGCAGGGATTATAGGTAGGAGTCACCGCATTCGGCTCTATCTTAGCTCTTCTTGTGTCCAGGATCCAGCAGACTACAGGGTGCAGAGGGTCCTCATCCTGTTGACCTTTGCACTCTAGCATCTACGTGGGTGGACTATGTCATCTTTATAACCAACCCTTACAAGAGGAGTCCTACTATGACCTCCATTTATACCTGAGGATACCAAGGTCTGGAGAATGTTCAAGGGTGTACGGCTACGGGTGACAGGACAGGATGACAGAAATGCCATCCTGCAAATATTGAGGAAATATATAATGTTAGGTAATTGCCCCAGAGAAAGCCCCTCCCCCAGAAAAGCCCCTCCTGCTTTCTACAGACCAAGATTAACTAAGGCCTGCTCCTAACACCTCTTCTGGTCAGGGCAGTAACTCCTTATTGGCTATTCTACCCTCCCATCACCATTCTAAGACTTCCCCTAACCGAACCTATGTAACTCTCTTGCCCGTGTGCTCTTTCTCCTCTCTCTCGGTCTCTCCTCTCTCTTTTCTCCCCTCTCTCCTTTTCTCTCCTCCTTGGTGCTGCTCTGCAGCATCCCTCCCTTACCAATAAAAACCTTTCGTACGGGGCGGCGCCTGTGGCTCAGCGGGTAGGGCGCCGGTCCCATATGCCGGAGGTGGCGGGTTCAAACCCAGCCCCAGCCAAATTAAAAAAAAAAAAAAAAAAAACCTTTCGTACGGGGTGGCGCCTGTGGCTCAGTCGGTAAGGCGCCGGCCCCATATACCGAGGGTGGCGGGTTCAAACCCGGCCCCGGCTGAACTGCAACCAAAAAATAGCCGGGCAT
Source organism: Nycticebus coucang (assembly GCF_027406575.1). Classification (NCBI taxonomy): domain Eukaryota; kingdom Metazoa; phylum Chordata; class Mammalia; order Primates; family Lorisidae; genus Nycticebus; species Nycticebus coucang. The sequence continues at coordinate 87,144,394 of NC_069796.1, forward strand.
TGTGGTGGGCACCTGTAGTCCCAGCTACTCGGGAGGCTGAGGCAAGAGAATCGCCCAAGCCCAGGAGTTGGAGGTTGCTGTGAGCTGTGTGAGGCCACGGCACTCTACCGAGGGCCATAAAGTGAGACTCTGTCTCTACAAAAAAAAAAAAAAAAACTTTCATACAAGCCTTGGTGGTCCATGAGGTCTTTGTTGGTCGAGTGCTCCCCCTCTTTCACATAACTCAAGAGGATTAGGAAAGGAGTGCTTGGCAGAAGCAGCTGCCCCTCCCCAACTTATTTTTTTTTTGAGGCAGAGCCTCAAGCTGTCGTCCTGGGTAAAGTACTATGACATCATAGCTCACAGCAACCTCCAACTCCTGGGCTCAAGCGATTCTCCTGCCTCAGCCTCCCAAGTAGCTGGGACTACGGGCGCCCGCCACAATGCCCGGCTGTTTTTTAGTTGCAGCTGTCATTGTTGTTTGGCGGGCCTGGGCTAGATTCAAACCTGCCAGCTCAGGTGTATGTGGCTGGTGCCTTAGCAGCTTGAGCCACAGGTGCTGAGCCACTCCCCGACTTTTTAGACTTAATGGGATTTTCATGAGATAGGGTTTGGGGAGTGTTAAATACCTACAGTCATAGTACCCCAATTGAATCCTGGCTCCAACCTCCTGCCAAGTGCCTAATGTCTCACCACGTCTGTTTTGTCATCTGTAAATGGGGCTAACACCCATAGAGTGCCTGGCTGCTACTACTATTAGCACATATACTTTTTTTTTGCAGTTTTTGGCTGGGGCTGGGTTTGAACCCACCACCTCTGGCATATGGGACCGGCGCCCTACTCCGTTGAGCCACGGGGACCTATTAGCATATCCACTGACACTACTCAGACAAGTGAGGCGGTGTCAGTACTGGTTTGGTAGTTAGGCAACTGTCTGTGAAAAAGCATTACCTAACCACAGGGTGACATAAGGCCAGTGCTGGGCTCTGAATCGGCAGTTCACGTCCTGCTCTCTCTGCACTGAGCTGCTGATGCCATCCAACCAGCTGCTTTCAAGAGAAGCCAGAGACTTGGCCTCTGTGGCTCCAGCAGCTAAGGTGCCAGCCACATACACCTGAGCTGGCAGGTTCGAGTTTCTAGCCAGAGCCTGCCAAACAGTGACAACTACAACCAAAAAATAGCTGGCCGTTGTGGCGGGTGCCTGTAGTCCCAGCTACTCGGGAGGCTGAGGCAGAATCACTTGAACCCAGGAATTGGAGGTTGCTGTGAGCTGTGATGCTACAGCACTCTACCCAGGGCAACAGCTTGAGTCTGTCTCAAAAACAGAGAAGCCAGGCGCAGGCACTTCTTTTCTGTTTGTAGACTACTTCACAGACTCAGGCCCCTGGGCACGGCCACAGCCATCACCGCCTGTGTTCAGAGCCTGAGCAGAAAGAGGGGTATCTGCACTGGCAGAGACAGGGCAGTAGTCACACAGCAGGGCTGAGCACCGAATCCCCAAGGACGGTTTTAAAGACACTCAGCTGTGATGTCAGCGCTCTTGGGTCCAGGGTCAGACCAATGGCCCAACTCCATGAGTGCACCAAGCAGCCCTAGCACCTGCCCTGCTCTTGCTGGTATGGGCATTTGTGAAGCAATTATACTGATGGTATGTATGCAATCACTGCAAAAGCTAACAGCCATTTAGGTACATGTCTGTGAGATGCTGTCGGTCAGGAGAAAGTGTCTGGATGCCTCACACAACAGCCCTGGCACCTGTTAAGGGGCTGCAGGGATCCGGGCAAAACCCTCCCCTTTCCCTTTGATCTGGTTCCCCTCAAAGATCAACTCACAATTACGGCAGATTAATAAAATTTTATTTCCAAATACCATGCATGGGGGAAACCACAAGAATGATTACCGAAAGTCTCAGTGATGGTCAGAGACCTTTGTAGATGCCTTTTGGAAGAGAGAATGTGGAAAGTACAGGTGCAGCAAGTGGTTGCTGGGGTCTGTGTGTGGAAACAGGAGTTGTAGATGAACCTGAGAGACAGGTATTATACTTCAAATGACCCTGGGGCCAGGCCTATTAGCATGCAATAAGGAAGTCAGCAGCCACTTTTGATTCTCAGTCAGGTTACTCTGGTTTTATGTAGATATAGGAGAAGCCTCCCTTCATGCTTTCTGATCATGAATGGCCTTTTATTTATTTTTAGAGACAGATCCTCACTTTATCTCTCTTGGTAGAGTGCTGCGGTGTCACAGCTCACGGCATCCTCTAACTCCTGGCCTTAGGCGATTCTCTTGCCTCAGTCTCCACAGTAGCTGGGATGGTTGGACAGAGCCGGGGCCCTACTCCCTGAGCTGCAGGCGCCACCCCCAAAATAAACTCTTAACTTGTTATTAGCAAGTATAAATCTAGTTTGAGGCTCGAAGGATAAGACATAGGTTTGAAGAGAGCCCTATCAGACCAAGATAAATTCTGCTAAAATTGAAGCAAGGTGAACAAATCTACAGTGAAGCTCGGATGTAAGAATGATGAAATCACTGAAGCTTTTCAAAAAGTTTATGGAGGCGGCTCCTGTGGCTCAAAGGAGTAGGGCACTGATCCCATATGCCTGAGGCAGCGGGTTCATACCCAACCCTGGCAAAAAACTGCAAAAAAAAAAAAAAAAGAAAAAAAAGTTTATGGAGACAATGGCCCAAAGAAATTAGCAGTTAACCAAATGGATGCTTTGATTTAAGGGATGAGATGAGTCAGGCCCAGTGGCTCAGGCCTGTAATCCCAGCACTCTACCTAGTCTGTGAAACAGAGTGAGACCGTCTCAAAAAACGAAACAAAACAAAAAGGGTGGCACCTGTGGCTCAGTGGGTAGGGTGCCAGCGCCATATACAGAGGTTGGTGGGTTCAAACCCGGCCCCGGCCAAACTGCAACAAAAAAATAGCCGGGTGTTGTGGCGGGCGTCTGTAGTCCCAGCTACTAGGGGAGCTGAGGCAAAAGAATCACCTAAGAACTGGAGGTTGCTGTGAGCTGTGATGCATTGCACCCTACCGAGGGTGACAAAGTGAGACTCTGTCTCTGAAAAAAAAAAAAAATATATCAGGCAGGGTGTCTCACACCTGTAATCCTAGTACTCTGGTAGGCCAATTCAGGTGGATCGATTGAGTTCAAGAGTTCCAGACCAGCCTGAGCAAGAGCAAGACCCCATCTCTACGAAAAACAGAAAAACTAGCTGGGTGTTGTGGCAGGTGCCTATAGTCCCAGCTACCTGGGAGGCTGAGACAAAAGGATCTCTTGAGCCCAAGAGTTTGAGGTTGCTGCGAACTATGATGCCACAGCATTTTATCAAGGGTGACAGAATGAGACTTTGTCTCAAAAACTATATAGGGTAAGATGATGTTGAAGATGATCCCTGCAGTGGCACATCATCCACATGAATTTTTTTTTGAGACAGAGTCTCACTTTATCACCCTTGGTAGAGTGGCCAGCGTCACAGCTCACAGCGACCTCCAACTCTTGGGCTCAAGTGATCCTCTTGCCTCAGCCTCCCAGGTAGTTGGTGCCTGTCAAAACGCCCAGCTGTTGTTAGAGATGGGGGTCTTGCTCTTGCTCAGGCTGGTTTTGAATCCATGAGTTCAGGCAATCCACCCACTTCGGCCTCTAACAGTGCTAATATCCACATCAATTTTTATATTTTATTATTATTATTTTTATTATTTTTTTAGAGACAAAGTCTCCCTTTATGGCCCTCAATAGAGTGTCATGGTGTCACAAAGCTCACAGCAATCTCCAACTCCTGGGCTCAGGCGATTCTCTTGCCTCAGCCTCCAGAGTAGCTGGGACTACAGGCACCTCCCATAATGCCCGGCTCCTTTTTAGAGACAGGGTCTCACTGTTGGTCTTGAACTTGTGAGCTCAGGCAATCCACCCTTCGGCCTTCCAGAGCGCTAGGATTACATTGATCATGGTAACATATATAAAGTATTTTTTTCTAGAAGAAAACAAAAATAATGAGCTTTGTCTACCATCTGGGGACAAAAACACGCTGTGTTTTCTTTTCTAAGACAGAGGCAGCAGTTCCTGTGTGTGTGTACAGGCCCCACTCACCTTCTTCAGCAAAGCGCACAGCAGCGCTGTCAGCACTGCCTGTAGGAGAGCTTCGTGATCTCCATCCATCTGGAACAATGTGACCTGGGTACTTTCTATCTTCCACTCATTAAGGGGGGGGGCTTATAAAAAACTTTTACAATATTAAATAAAAACAACAAACTGTTTTTAAATTTTTTATTTGGTGTTAACTCCACAAGAAAACAAAAAATCAGTTACTGGTGTACGTAAAATCAGAACAATACAACCACGGGAAAAAAATCTCAGCCCAGGAATGGAAACTGATACTTCAGTGCTATGGATACGCAATGCGCTTCATACCACAGTGCGTTTCAGCGTTTGCCAACTTTTTAAAAGATGCTTTTTCTTTGTGATCATCCATTCACAAAACTAAAAACCACACTTTCAACTCTGTTGCTGAAAGCCTCTGAGCTTCAGCTACTTAACTATGAAAACAAATAAATACATAATTTGTTAATCCCTTTGCCCATTTATAATCCATCCCTGTTTCCCTGTGGAAGGTGCTGTGCCTTCTTGCCATATCTGAAGAAGGCTGCACCTTTGCCACCTGGAGCCCTTTGCTTAAAACAGCAGCTGTCCAATCAACTGTGCTCAAGGTTGTATCTGAAATCTAATTATTTGGTCTCAGCTACATAAGCAACGAATACTAGGATAATCGTCACTGTAGTGATTTTAAGAATTTACAACGTCCAATCCTTTTTTGCCTTTGCTGTTAAATTATATTTCAGTGCAGATGCTAATTGATTTTTAGGAAGCTCCAAAAGAAAGAAAAATACATAAAAACTTATCTGAAGTCTGTAAATAAATAACAGCAACGTTAAAACATGCACACACACGCACACACAAACCCACTTTAAAGTGTCAAAACATGTGCTGTATAAAAATAAACCCTAACCTGTGGTGAGCTCAAACCCAACGGGCAGGACAGGCTTCTCACAGTGAGGACATACAGGACCACAAAGACTCCATGGTCTTTGATGGTATTTTCTGTTATCAATTAAGAAAAAGGCAATAACACCCAAATGTTCAGAGCAGATCTTAGATTGCACAGGTAGTTTAGCTCCCAGCTAATCAATGACGTGTTTACTGTCTGCCAATATCAGTAATAAAGCTGTCCAGTCCTTCTCAGAGTTTTCTGCTGTCCCTGGTGTTCCAGACATGCTAAATTGATTTCACAGATTAGGTGGTGTTTTTTTTTGTTTTTTAAACAACGAGTGGGTTAAAAAAGAAAAACAATTTAAAATGTTTAGGTTTTGCAAATATTGCTCCTCCTAGCCTCAACTTGCTGCATCACATTGTGACAGCTTGAGGTGACCGGTACTCACGGACACAATGTGTCCTGGGTTCACCAAGTGACACTGGACAGTCAGCACAGCAATCACACAGGCATGTGGGAAAGCCATTACTCTACCCGCCCCGCCCCACCACACACAGAACGTGCCCAGAACATTCTCTCAAACACAAAAAGAGATATAAGCTACACTACATCACAGCCACGAGAGCAGCTAGCTGCAGCAGCCAAAGATTTCTTTGGGTGATGAGGTGGCCTTTATTGAATGCCAAATGTTTACAATTTCAAGTTTGGGGGGGCTCAACTCAATGTAGGTCACCAGAAAACAGTAATTTGCAACTATGCTCCTTATCATGCATTGCAAAACTTACCACAAAGAACCCTGAAGGACGTTTTGGTGTAAATGCAATTGTAGTATAAGAATAGGTTGGGGGGGGTGCACCCCACTCTGCCTCACGTACTGCCCCATACCCCAAATCCTTGGCTTCTTCAGTTAGCAAGAAAGTCACAAACCATAGTATCTTCCATGATACTTTAGGGGGGAAAATCCTAAGATACAAAACACAGTATTTTGTAAGTCTCTAAAAGCACAGCCTTGTGGTTCCCACTTCAAATGTACATGAGATTTTACTGAATGAAGACTGCAGATGAGTCACCCATGCTTCCCTCTGGCCTTCAAAAGGCACCGAGCCACGCAGGGTCAGGATTTATATCCCAGTTCTTAGAGAACGAAGCCTAAATGTTCCAAAGCTAAAGTCTCTGAATAGCAGAAGTGGTTGTTGACACTGCAATGCTAATTAAGATAATAGTGATATAACTGCAGTCAGAAGGGAAATTAACTGCAGTTAAGATGCAAAAAGCAGTGAAACTTCTAAGACAAGCACATGCACACCCATTCTTGATTTGACAACACAATCTAGTCTATTTCAAATAGCCAAGAATTGAACAGCTAGGGAAAAAAAAATCTTCAACAGGATAGCTGTTCTCAACTCTAAAATAAGCAAGAAGGGAAAGATATTACTGATCTGAATCAGTTAATCGGAGAAACCTAGGTTGTTGTTTTAGATTAACAGGCTCACAAAAGAGTAATTTTCCATCACATATCACTTTTAAAAAATAATTTGTACTACTTTGCAGGTTAGAGATGAGTTCGAGAAAAGAGCGCCTCTTGGCTAGGATCCGCCCATTCACCTCCACCTTCTGAGCCCGAATCTTCCGAGCCAGAGCTAGCACTGGAGTACATCTTCCTGCGAAAGCCGTTTGATTTTGCTCCAGAATTTCTCTCTCCTGTACATCTGGCTTCATAAACAGAAGACACCTAAGATTGAAACAATTTTCAACATCAAAAAGACACGTTATTTTCCAAAAGGGCTGAGATGCTCTTTCTTTATATACAAAGATGAAATTGTTTCCCTGTGGAGAGTTACAAAAATGTAAAGAGTTTTACCATTTCAGAGAAAAACAACATCTCCCTATCTAGGAAGGACCCCAAATCCTAATTCTACATATTTGGTCACTTGGACAAAATGATGGCTATATTAGGGTACACTATACAAAGAATTCTTTAACTTTTCAGTAAGTCTTTGAGTGCCTGTTACAGACTAGGAACTGTGCTGGGCCCTGGGAACTCAGTTGTGGGGCAGGAGAGGCTCACATTCCAGCGAGCAAATGAACAAGGCAACCAGCGAGTAAGACTGCAGCTCGCCCCACAGACAGGGAGGGCTTCAGATGGGAGTGCTGACGAGGCGGCTCTCCCCACCAGAAGGGTCGCATCTCTGGCCACCAGGACAATAGATGCGAATGGAAATCCCTTGAAGTCACGTCTACTACCAATGTCCCATCGCTAACTGGCCACACCCCCCACCCCACATCCAAATGGCAGCACTGTCCCTGACTGAGAATCCAAGGCAGGATCCCGAGACAGCCACAGAGTAAGGCAGAGTAGCGCCAGATGGGGCAAAACATGCGGGACCTCAGGCCTGGCAGAGAACGTGGGTCTGTCCCACGAGCGAGGGCAAAGGGACGTCAGGTTAGCAGTGCTGACCCTGGGGTCCACTTCACATATGGCTCTGTGACTTTAGATACATGGTCCTTTTTTTTTTCTGAGACAGAGCCTCGAGCTATTGCCCTGGGTAGAGCGGCGTGGCATCACAGCAACCTCCAGCTCCTGGGCTCAAGCAATTCTCCTGCCTCCACCTCCCAAGTAGCTGGGACTATAGGTGCCTGCCACAAAGCCTGGCTATTTTTTGGTTGCAGCTGTCATTGTTGTTTGGCGGGCCCAGGCTGGATTTGAACCTGCCAGCTCAGGTATGTGGCTGGCGCCTCAGCTGCTTGAGCCACAGGTGCTGAGCCAGACACATGGTTCTTAATGTTCATATGCCTTAGTTTTCTACTCTGCAAAATGGAATGACAGCAGCCCCTACCCCATAGGGTCACTGTGAGGCCTTGCGTCCGCTGTATGGAGAGAAGACTGGAGAAAGAACAAGTGAAGGGGGATGGACAGTGGAGAGACCACAGCAGCCGTTCAGGAGGGGAAAGTGGTGGAGATGAGAGGAGTGGGAAGGCTGGAGTGGCTGAGAGGTGGAATAGTCAGTATTGGCAGGTGGGCTGCGTGTGGACGGTGACAGAGGACTGATGCCCATTCTATATTCAGGTTTAGATGCCAGGGGGTGATGGGAACCATGCACTGGACAGAGCTGGTGTGTGTGTGGGGGCCTGAAACACCTGCTCGTCCTGTGAAGTCTGACAGGCCGACAGCAGGACTTGACAGTGATGGGGTATGGTGCTCAGGAAGACAACTCCTACAAGGACTTGAACTGACACTGACCATCGACACTGAGGGGAAAAAAGGAGTTCCCCTGGATTCGTTCACCTGCCTGCCTGCCTAACTGGGGAAGGTCTAGACCAGGTAGCGGCCTTCAAGGTACTCAGGGCTAGGGAGGCAGAAATGAAGAGCTCTAACAAAACCAAATGCTCTGCAACAAGGCAGGTTCTGCAGAGGGTGCAACAAGGACGCCAACGGGACGGAACCGCTCTGCAGAGGAAGGGCTCCCGCTGTGCTGTTCCTTGAAAGATGAAAAGGGTGCCCACCCAAGGGTTTAAAAGGCAGTGACAGCATCAGCTTTGCACTTAGAAACCCCAGCTGGCAGCAGTGAAAGACCGGAGGAAGAGCCGGGATTCTTTAGGAAACCCTGACAATAAATGGTTGAGGCAGGAGGTGACACAGCTCCAAACCCAGGGCAGGGAGCAAGAAAAGGCCACGGCTGCAGATGTGATTCCTGTGTGTGTGTGGGGGGATTCACAGGACTTTAGCTTTCAGGCTGGAGTCGCAAGTGAGGCGGTGGCCATTTTTAAGTTAACGATGAGGAGGAGGACAGTCCACTTACCCTATTGAAATCTAACAGGCGTTCTTCATTACTAGGCGTCTCCTTAACATCTGGATCATCTTCTATACCATTCTCTCCCTTGGCATTTGTGTAACATTCTTAATCATTTTGAATGGAGACGGGAAAAGAGGGAAAGGAGGAAATTCCATTAAGACACAGGTTATGAAACATACATTCTTGTTTCATTTTTTGTTGAAAAATTAGGTGTTAGGTCTCCCAACCCTTTAGAGATTTTAAGTAGTCACTAAGAGCCCAGCCAGCCAGATATGTAAAAGAAAAATGCTGTGCCAATAAAAAAAATTCTTAAATTGCTTAGTGAATTGTTATTTTAAAAATAGGTGAGTGTTAACCATACATTCCTGTTATTCCAGCAGGGAACACTCACTGGACAAATCACACCTATACGGGGTGGGCCCTGGGAACACAGTGAGAACAAGCACAAGGCCCGTCTCTCCAGAAGGAACGCTACACGGAGGGAGACGGGGACCAAGGGGACAAGGGTCTCACACAGGAGGACGTGCAACGGAGAAAACAGAACGGGGCAACGTCCTTGTTCATTCTTCCTTGATTCAAAAGCACACTGAACTATGTAATTACTATATCTGAGGCACAGGGGAAAGAAATGAGGCCAGTGGTTCCATGAGGCAAATGGCCCACGGAATGGGAAGCAAATGTAAGCCAGAAGGAGCAGCAGCCAGATAAGTAAATAAATAAATGATTTATTTATTGAGACAGTTTCCTTATGTCGCCCTCGGTAGAGTTCCGTAGCGTCACAGCTCACAGCAACCTCAAACTCTTAGGCTTAAGCGATTCTCCTGCCTCAGCCTCCCAGGTAGCTGGGAGTACAGGCGCCCGCCACAACGCCCGGCCACTGCTGTTGTTGCTGCAGTTGTCGTTGTTTAGCTGGCCCGGGCCGGGCTTGAACCTGCCAGCCTGGGTATATGTGGCTAGCACGCTACCCACTGAACTATGGGCGCCACTGCAGCCAGATAAATTTTTTTTTTTTTTTTTGAGACAGAGCCTCAAGCTATTGCCCTGGGTAGAGTGCTCAGGCATCACAGCTCACAGCAATCTCCAACTCCTGGGCTCAAGCAATTCTCCTGCCTCCGCCTCCCAAGTAGCTGGGACTACAGGCGCCGGCCACAACTCCTGGCTATTTGGTTGCAGCCGTCATTGTTGTTTGGCAGGCCAGGGCTGGATGCAGCCAGATAAATTTAATACATCCAATTGTTTTCAGCCTTGGTGGTATGTTCTCATCATCTGGGAAGCTTTAAGAGCAGCCCCAACTCCCCTGAGACTCTGACTGAACTGGTCTGGGCGTTTTCTGAAAACTTTGCTAGTAATTCATTGACAGCCAAGACCGAGAACCTTGGCTGCACATCTTAACCAGCCTCTGATTCCTTGTAACTCCACGAAAGATGCGGCTGAGTCAGAGGCACAGGAAAGAATGAGAACTTGGCCAGGGCTGGATGTGCCGTGGGCTTTGACATTCATGGTGTATGAATGTACTCCTTTAACACCCGTGATCATCTCTTTCCTTAAAACCAGATGGTACCTCCCACCCCCTGCTGCAGTTACCATGAGGTGGTTCAGATGATCTGCCTCCTCCATGTGCAAAACTCCAGAGAACAAGACCAGCCCCAAAGGACTGCCAACGGTGAGGCCACCTGGGCCCTGTTGGGCCTCTCACCATGAGTGTGTTGGCCACAACCTTCAGTTCTGATGGCTGCAAGTACTCCAAGCTATTGTTTTAGGTTCATAAGAATAACCCAGATTTTGGGACTACACAGATTTCAGGCAATTCCAAGTTGTGCTATTTACTTATTTACTTGTTTTTGTTTTGATATAGGTCTTGCTATTGCCCAGGCTGGAGTGCAGTGGCCTGATCATAGCTCACTGCAGCCTTGCACTCCTGGCTTTAAGTGGTCCTTCCATCTTGGCCTCCCAAAGTGCTGGGTTTACAGGCATGAGCCACTGAGCCCAGTCTGCTATTCATTTTGTGATGTAACTTTGGGCAAATCGTTTAACCTCTTTGAGCCCCAATGCCCTCATCTCTGAAATGTGAACTTTATCATTTCTCCTCATGGGTTTCTGTGCAAATTCAAAGTGATGATATGTGTAGAGCCTCCAGTAGAGTGTCTGGCATACACAGTGACATCTTCTGTGACTGTCACTAACCAAAGGTACAGGCTTGGGGCAGTTGGGAAGAAGCCAGGTGAACTCTGCTGGAGCTGAGGGACCCCAGCTCCACCCCAGGAGGCACTTTCACTTGGGTTCTCTACCAAGCTCCTACTCACTCCAAGCCTCACTCCGTTTGGTTATCCCTTGTCCTCGACTGTGATACATATGCTTGCAGATAGAGGGAGAGCCATCTGCATCTCAGCCCTTTACCTTGCTGCTTCAGGAATCCTATATGCATAGAAGGATTTCATCATGCCCCGGGCCCTGGCAAAGGCAGTGTTGACCCTGCTGCTGTTTTCTATGCTGTTCATGCGAATGTCACCGGTTTGCATGAACCAGTTACATGCCTGGTATTATTCCAGGTACTTTACCCTACAAGGAAGGCCACGTACTTAACTTAAGCCCTGCAATGCTGTCTACATTGCTTTGCTGTGGGGCTCTTTTTTTTTCAGACAGTCTTGTTATGTCGCCCTTGGTAGAGTGCCGTGGTGTCACAACTCACAGCCAACCTCAAACACTTGGGCTTAAGCGATTCTCTTTTCTCACCCTCCCACCTGGGACTACAGGCGCCCGCCACAATGCTGGGCTACTTTTTTTTTTTTTTTTTATTGTTGGGGATTCATTGAGGGTACAATAAGCCAGGTTACACTGATTGCAATTGTTAGGTAAAATCCCTCTTGCAATCATGTCTTGCCCCCATAAAGTGTGACACACACCAAGGCCCCAAATGCTGGGCTATTTTTTGCTGTGGTTGTCATTGTTGTTTAGTAGGGCTGGGCCAGGTTCAAATCTGCCAATCCCAATGTATGTGGCTGGTGTCCTAACCATTGATCAACAGGTGCTAAGCTTACTATAGGGCTCTAGCTTTAAGACTAAAATAATCCAGACATTTTACATTAATTAAGCCTTCAAAGCACTAAAAATCCAAGGGCATGAGCTGTGGAGATGCTACTGGGGACACTGCCACAGCAAGGCCCCCTGTGGTCTGGCTGCCTGGCCGGCCTTGTCCCCACACACTCCAGTGTTGCTCCCTTTCTGTCAGCCATGCTAGGACACACCAAATGCATGCCTGCTCCTGCACCAGACACTGCGCAGCCAGGTTCCTCTCCCTGTAAGCAGCCCCGGGTGTCAAAGTTTGTGCCCTGTTCCTTCAAATCCCTGATCAGAAAGTGCTTGATCAGGACAGGGACTCGGCCTGTTTGCCCAATACAAGGTTAAGTATGCAATTGCTGAAAGAATGAACACATGAATATACAGCACGGCCAGCTGAGGGCAAGGAGCCTGGGCTCTTATGCCAGATGGACGCCTGGATAAGCTGCATCACTTTTCTTTTGAGACTGAGTCTTAAGATGTCGCCCTGGTGCCACGGTGTCACCGCTCACAGCAACCTCAAACTCTTGGGCTTAAGTGATTCTCTTGCCTCAGCCTCCCAAGTAGCTAGGACTACAGACGTATGCCACAATGCCTGGCTATTTTTTGTCGTAGTTGTCATTATTGTTTAGCTGGCCTGGGCAGGGTTCGAACCCACCAGCCTCAGTGTAAGTGGCTGGCGCCCTGCTGACTGAGCTATAGGCACTGCCCAAGCTGCATCACTTTTGAGCCCATTCTCTTTGCTTTACTATAAAGGGGGACAAAGCTAATTCTTCTTTGCCAGAGATGCTGCAAGTTCCCAGGTCAGCCCTTGGCTCAGAACAGCCCATGGCTGCTGTTAATCATTTGCAATATTACAAGCATTAGGAGCCACCAGCCCCTTTGGCTGAGTGGGAGGAGTGATTACCTGTTTCCCTGGCTAACCTCCTTCTGAGACTATATGTTCCACTCACAGAAGCTAAAAGAAAGATGTGGCTGGGTGCCACGGCTGATGCTTGTAATCCTAGCACTCCGAGAAGTGGGTGGATTGATTGAGCTCAGGAGTTCAAGACCAGCCTGAGCAAGAGTGAGACCCCTATCTAGGATAGGAAAGGAGAGCGGAGGGGACAGGAGGGGAGGGGAGAAAAAGAGGGAGAGGAAGGATGGAAGGGAGGCTGGTGGCCATTGTGGCACATGCCTATAGTCCCAGCTACTGGGAAGGATAGCTTGAGCCCCAAAACTTGAGGTTGCTGTGAGCTATGATGACACCACTGCACTCTACTCAGGGCAACAGAGTAACACTCTGCCTCAAAATAAAAAGACATGTGAATCGTCTAAGCCCAAGAGCGGGAAGTCGCTGTGAGCTGTCGACGCCAGAGCACTCTACTGAGGGTGATTAAAAAAGAAAAAAAAAAAAAAAAGAGACACTTCGGCTCGGCGCCTGTGGCTCAAGCAGCTAAGGCGCCAGCCACATACACATGAGCTGGCGGGTTTGAATCCAGCCTGGGCCTGCCAAACAACAATGACGGCTGCACCCAAAAAAATAGCTGGGTGTTGTGGCGGGCGCCTATAGTCCCAGCTACTTGGGAGGCAGAGCCAGGAGAATTGCTTGAGCCCAGGAGTTGGAGGTTGCTATGAGCTGTGATGCCACAGCACTCTACCCGGGGCGACAGCTTGAGGCTCTCAAAGGAAAAAAAAAGACACTTCATGGTATCACTGCAAGGCACTGTCCAGCAATCATTTAAAAGACTGGTTGTCATTATCTGTCCCAAATGCCACCCCACAATTAAAAAAAGGTATTACATACAAGCATGTACCAGTAACTGCCTAAAGAACGTAACCAAGAACTTGGAATTAAGAGTCAGAACTGGACTAAGGGTGCAGAGATAGCCCTTGACCCACTAATGAAGCATAAAGTATCTGAAAATCATCCTATACCACTGTAAGACATTGGTCCCCTGCCACAAGGTGGTGACATACCACTTTGGGCCAGGCCCTCCCTGTGAGTCTCCCTCAGGGCAGCTCTGGGTACGTCTTGCCCGGACTCTGAACTGCCTCTAAGTCTTACGGTCACCCAATTCACTAGACTGGGCACACAAGGAGCACAGTCTATATTCCTCAGCCTGACGTGCAGTTAGCCGCTGTACAGGGCAAAACTGCCCAGCTACAAGAAACCCAACCTGGGTCTCGGCAGCTAACTGCATGACTTCAGGCAAATGACAGCACTGAATCTGAGACTCCTAAATCTGAGACTCAGCCTTCTCATCTGAAAACTAGGTGGGGAACATCTTTTAAAGCTCTTCTGGGGCTTATGTAAAAGATTGAGGGTACCTTGCAAATAACAAAGCCCTATCTAGATACTAGCTAATGGCAGAGCAAGAACAGAAACGGGTCTTTCATAAATGTTGTTAAATAAACAAAGATGCTAAAAGTGAAGACTCAATTCTATGCCCTCCTTATGATCCAGCTGAACCTCTGGGAAGGAGAAGGCAGGGTTTGGGGAAACTGTGGTTACAGACCAGAGAAAAGCAAGCACTCCCAAAGAGTCAAACAGTCCCATGCGGCCTTCCAGCCGGAGCTAAGGCCCATGCTGCGAAGGAAAGCCAGCAGGAGCTTTCCGAGCAACTGGTGCGCACATGGCTTCCGAGTTAACTACACATTAGCTGGGGAGACACATATGAATGTCAATACAGCAGATTTAAATAAGCCCAGGGCTCTGACAGGATAGAGTATTACAGCTGTGACAGCCGACAGGAGCCCAACGGATGACAAGCTCAACTAATCCCTTCAGTCTGTGTTCCTAGTGCCTCCTGCTTTCTAACAGCCTCTTGGTGGGTTCACCTGGACGGCTCACACCGTTCACTTGAAAAATGCCACAAACTAGGGCAGCGCCTGTGGCTCAAAGGAGTAGGGCGCTGGCCCCATATGCCGGAGGTGGTGGGTTCAAACCAAGCCCTGGCTAAAAACTGCAAAACAAACAAACAAACCCACAAACTGAAAATCATCTTCTTCAGCAAATCAGCTCCTGCTCCTGTCTCCCTTCCTACTACACCTCCCCTAACTACTCACGGAAAGTCATTCTGCAAACTCATCTTCTACTGAACCCCTTGATTCTATTCACTTTGATCTGCCCACTGCCACTGCTTACTCTGGGCCTTCATCTTATCACTCCCAAACTACTGCAAGAGCCTAAGAGCCCTGGGGAGTACCCTTCAATTTTTCAATTCCATTTCTACTCTGTTACTAGAATTGTTCTAAATACTCAGCTGACCTTGACACCCTCCAATCTGAAATCCTTTATGTTTCAGCTTTGCATTTCTGTGTGTTAGTTAAACTCCCTAACTTAGCCCAAGTCCCAAACCTCCTGACAGGCTGTTCCCCTGCCTGCCTTTCCAGCTCAGCTATCAGCAGAGCCCAGTGGGTCCCTGCTCCTTCAATTTGCACAGACCCTCCTCGCTTGTGGGGCTGTTCTTTCCGCAGGGCCTGCCTGCTCAGTCCTCCTCCATGACTCAGGTGGCTTGTACACATCTTGTCAGCCTGCGGCGCTTCATGTACTTCCCGCCCTACATCAGGCTATGGCTGAGTTTCGAAGCAAGGTCCAGTTTTCATTCATCTCTGTGTCCCAAGGTATGACAAGGTGCTAGTCACACAGAAACCTCTTGCTAAATGTCCTTAGATTGACATATGCAAAAGAATTTTGTGTGTGTGTTTTTTTTTTTGTAGAGACAGAGTCTTACTTTCTCACCCTTGGTAGAGCGCTGTGGTGTCACAGCTCACAGCAACCTCCAGCTCTTGGGCTTAGGTGATTCTCTTGCCTCAGCCTCCCGAGTAGCTGGGACTACAGCTGCCTGCTGCAACACACAGCTATTTTTTTGTTGCAGTTTGGCCAGAGACAGGTTCGAACCCACAAGCCTCGGTATATGGGGCTGGTGCCCTACACACTGAGCCACAGGCGCCACCCCGAATTTAATGTTCTTAATGAATGAGAAATCAGAGAAAGTAAATGAATTAATACAATGCTCCTTACCTTCACACTCTGATGTAGGAAAAAGAGGAGAGTACAAAGCTTTTTCCCACCAAGTCTGCTTTCCTTGACTTCTATTCATTCCTTGTATATCAGAGTTCAATACAGGAAACTGCTGATTAAACCAAATACAGAAAAAAAGTTTATAAACGTTGAAGATAGAGGAAAAATTCCAGCATCATTAAGTATGAACCACAAACCAATAATTTTTTTTTTTTAAGGCTAATCAAGTGAAGCAGTGAGAACACCAGAATTTTTAAACTAGTGAGTTTTTATACTGTTCTGGGTAAGGTGAATTAAAAAAAAAAATGTGTTCCTAGCATATAAACCAAGTTTTTCTTAAGAAGTACTTATATAGGAGGTGGAACGAAAATTTTCACCAACACAAAAAAAAAAAAAGAAAAGATCCCCAAAACTTTTACAAGGCAAAAACATGAAGTAACAGGAAATACTCCCAAGTAAGGCAAACTTCTCCATTTCAGAAGTCACAGAGATTGGGGGGCAGCCCTGAGCATGAGGTGCTCTAGAGCAAGCTGGGGGGATGAGGGGTATATGCGGGGGTCGTCTCCCTCACACATTCAGACAAGAGGGAATAAAAGACGAAATGGAATAGAAGAAATTTTTTTTTTTTTTTTTTAGATAAGAGTTTCATTTTGTCATCCTCGGTAGAGTGCCGTGCTGTCCCAGCTCACGGCAACCTCAAACTCTTGGGCTCAAGCATCAACCTAAATGTCTCATAACAAAATGATCTGCTTAGGTGAGAACCAAAAGAAAGCTGAGACTAAAACGAAATTACAGCTTAGAATTCACTTATTCAAATTCACAATAGGAAACAGTCATCCAAATGAGATGAGCAAATGGCATCTGAGAGCAGGGAGGAGACCCACGGCCTCCCCAGAGTGGAAAGGCCCCAGGCCCAGTAGGAGGACCAGTTGAATCCAGGCTTCACACCTTTACCAGTCCCAGTTAGACCTGGGCAGGAGGAACTAGACACACATGGCCAGTGGTTATCACTAGTGATCAAGGACGGTCCTTGTGAGGGGCCATCAGAAGACTCATGGCCAGCTTCAATTACCACGTGTATCCTGGGGGATGTGGGTGGTCAGGGCAACCCCCTTCTACATACTTTCTTCATTTGGCTTTCTACATCTCTGCGCCTCCCAGGGCTCGTAACACTTTGTTCTCGACAGACACTTGTAAATACTGCATACGTATTTATATTTAAAATATTCAAAGACATTTGATTTTGTTTTCATGTTTAAAAACTAAGCTGATTTAGTAATGAATAATCATTAATTTTCTAATAGGATTTTTTTTTTTGAGATAAGAGTCTCATTATGTCACACTCGATAGAGTGCTGTTGCGTCACAGCTCACAGCAACCTCAAACTCTTGGGCTTAAGCAAATCTCTTGCCTCAGCCTCCCAAGTAGCTGGGTCTACAAGTGCCCACCACAATGCTTGGCTAATTTTTTGCTGTAGTTGTCATTGTTGTTTAGTAGGGCTGGGCTGGGTTCAAACTCACCAGCCCAGGTGTATGTGGCCCGTGCCCTAACCACCATGCAACAGGCGTCAAGCCCTAATTTTTTTTTTTTTTTTGTGGTTTTTGGCCGGGGCTGGGTTTTAACCTGCCACCTCCGGCATATGGGACTGGCGCCCTACTCCTTGAGCCACAGGCACCACCCCCTAATATAATTTTTATTATACTTTTATTTTTTATTTTAATTGAGATTGTTGCCCAAGCTATAGTGCCCTGGTATATGCCTACCTCACAGCAACCTCAAATTCTTGTGTTCAAGTGATCTTCTTGCTTCGGCCTCCTGAGTAGCTGGCACTACAGATGCCTGACACAAAGCCCAGCTAAATTTTTTTTTTTTTTGTAGAGACAGTCTCACTTTACTGCCCTTGGTAGAGTGCCAGGTCACAGGACTCACAGCAACCTCCAGCTCTTAGGCTTCCGCGATTCACCTGCCTCAGCCTCCCAAGCAGCTGGGACTACAGGCGCCTGCCACAACACCCGGCTATTTTTTGGTTGCAGTTCAGCTGGGGCTGGGTTTGAACCCGCCACCCTCAGTATATGGGGCCGGCGCCCTACTCACTGACCCACAGGCACCACCCGACCCAGCTAATTTTTCTATTTTTATTCTTTATTGAGATAGAGTCTCAAGCTGTTGCCCTGTGTTGAGTGCTATGGTGTCACAGCTCACAACCACCTCAAACTATTGGGCTCAAGCAATCCTCCTGCCTCAGTTTTTCTATTTTTTTTTTTTTTTTTAGTAGGGGGGGGTCTCGCTTTTGCTTAGGCTGGTCATAAACTCTTGAGATAAAGTATTGTTATGCTTTTAACTAAATTATTTTCTGGGTCTAAAACTGACTGATTAAAAAACATGTTTATTATTATATAACTAAAGGGGAATTGGCTTGGTGCACATAGCTCAGTGGTTACAGTGCCAGCCATGTACACCGAGGCTGGCGGGTTCGTTAAACAATGACAACTGCAACAAAAAAAATAACCGGGCGTTGTGGCGGGCGCCTGTAGTCCCAGCTACTCGGGAGGCTGAAGCAAGAGAATCGCTTAAGCCCAAGAGTTTCAGGTTGCTGTGAGCTGTGATGTCATTGCATTCTACCGAGGGCGACATAGTAAGACTGTCTAAAAAAAATTAAAAAAAAAAAAAAGGGTGGTGGTGGAATTACTTTCAACTCTCACATAACTTTTCAGAAATACTCTTAAATTAGAAACTGAAGGACAATTGTATTGTCAACCTAGAGTGTCAGTTAACCTTCACTATTTTCTCCTGCAGATCATCCTAACAATGAAGATTAATGCTGTTATTAAACAGATGCCAAGGCCAGAAGAACAGACAAGGCAAGGCTGCATGCACAGGAGGCTGGCAACGTGCAAGATCTATAGTTAATTCAAGGGAGCACCTGGCGTGTAACACACAGCACCATGAAGACCTCTCTGGAAAGGCCTCACCTACTCTGTGAGATTACTTAGTTCTTATTCAGGCAAAGAAGGCTTCCCTGGCCAGAACTTTACTTACTTACTTTTTTTTTTTATTGAGACAGAGTCTCATTATGTTGCCTTTGTTAAAGAGTACTGTGGCCTCCCGAGTAGCTGGGACTACAGGCGCCTGCCACAACACCCAGCTATTTTTTGTTGTTGTTGTTGCGTTGTCATTGTTGTTTAGCAGGCCTGGGCCGGGTTTAGTGTATGCCTGCCTCAGTGTATGTGGCCAGCACCTAACCACTGAGATCCAGCGCTGAGCCACAACTTTCTCCATCACCCCAAAGGCACTACTGAAGAGAGATGCGTTTGGAAGTAATAGGTTCCTACTTGAAAAGGGAAATGGTCGGGCAGCGCCTGTGGCTCAGTGAGTAGGGCGCCGGCCCCATATGCCGAGGGTGGCGGGTTCAAACCCAGCCCCGGCCAAACTGCAACAAAAAAAATAGCCGGGCGTTGTGGCGGGCGCCTGTAGTCCCAGCTGCTCGGGAGGCTGAGGCAAGAGAATCGCGTAAGCCCAAGAGTTAGAGGTTGCTGTGAGCTGTGTGACGTCATGGCACTTTACCCGAGGGCGGTACAGTGAGACTCTGTCTCTACAAAAAAAAAAAAAAAAGAAAAGGGAAATGGTCTGGGCAGGTTGTGGAACAATCAGTCTAGTTACAGTGCATATCTGTTTATCCTTCTCTGAGAAGGAGGGAACAGGGGTGGGGTAGGGGCAGGAAAGGCAGTGAGAATTCACAGTGGGGGACAACGTGATCAGGGTCAGGGAAAACAGGCTGGAGAAAGAGGTGCCCAAGGGGCTGGGGCAGCACAAGCGAGAGGGGCCAGACCGTGAGCCTCCCACTGGCAGGGTCCATGAGGGGCCAGACGGTGAGCCTCCCACTGGCAGGACCCATGAGGGGCCAGACCGTGAGCCTCCTACGGGCAGGGCCCATGAGGGGCCAGACGGTGAGCCTCCCACTGGCAGGGTCGATGAGGGGCCAGACAGGGAGCCTCCCACTGGCAGAGTCGATGAGGGGCCAGACGGTGAGCCTCCCACTGGCAGGGTCGATGAGGGGCCAGACAGTGAGCCTCCCATTGGCAGGGCCCATGAGGGACCAGACGGTGAGCCTCCCACTGGCAGGGCCCATGAGGGGCCAGACCGGGAGCCTCCCACTGGCAGGGCCCATGAGGGGCCAGACGGTGAGCCTCCCACTGGCAGGGTCGATGAGGGGCCAGACCGGGAGCCTCCCACTGGCAGGGCCCATGCTGTTTTCATATGTGCAAATGCCGGTACAGGCTGGGCACGAAGTAGACACTCAGGTCTGCTGATCTCAAGAAAAGTTTCCACTGGGCCAAGCCTAAGATTACCTAGTACATCAATTCCTCCTTCTTTCCTGCAAAAACCATTGTGAAGGTCACGCCACGGTGTGCCATAATTTTAGATGTCTTTTTCTGTACCTTCCATTTGAATTTTAATTCCTAAGGCAGGGATTTACTTGTCCTGTTTCATGCTACAATGAATGCATCATTTTATGACTTTTCTCCACTCAGTGGGCTGGGTCACCACAGATGAACAGCCACACCTACCCGCCTCAGAGCTGCGCTCACTCCCACTGGTGTCCTCGGGTTCCCTCTCTCAGCTCCAAGTGCTTCCTCAAACTGGCCCTTTACAAGGAAGCCTGCCCTGACACTGTCTCTAACACCACAAACTCCGGTAAGTACCACTCACCCCACTGCAGCTCGCATCCAGCTCTTTTCTTTTCTTTTTTTTTTTTTTTTTTTGTGGAGAGTCTCACTTGGTTGCTCTTGGTAGAGTGCAGTGGCATCATCACAGCTCACGGCAACCTCAAACTCCTGGGCTCAAGTGATCCTCTTGCCTCAGCCTCCTGAATAGCTGGGACTACAGGCAACCACCACGCTGCCTGGCTATTTTTTCTATTTCTAGTAGAGACAGGGTCTTGTTCTTGCTCAGGCTGGACCTCCTGAGCTCAAGTGATGTTCCCACTTCAGTCTCCCAGAGTCCTAGGACTATAGCTGTGAACCACTGCTACCAGCCTCTTCTCCTCAATAGCATTTACATTCTGACTCATGATGTATCTTGTTTACTCTCACCGTCCCCGAAGCCTGGATGTGACTCCTCAGAGGAAGGTGTCACATCCTCTTGGTGCCTATTCCCAGCACCAAGAAGAGCACCTGGCCTAACTCGTGCTTAATAAGTACCTGATGAAAGAAAGAAGCGAAAAAAAAGAGAAGACATGAACTTAATCCAAAAGCCTGACCAGAATTTTTTTTTTTTTTTTAGACAAGAGTCTCAAGCTGTTGCCCTGGGTAGAGTGCTGGGGGCATCACAGCTCACAGCAACCTCCAGCTCTTGGGCTTAAGTGATACTCTTGCCTCAGCCTCCCAAGTAGGTGGGACTAGAGGCGCCCACCACAATGCCCAGCTATTTTTTTTTTGTCACACTTGTCATTGTTGTCTAGCTGGCCTGGGCTGGGTTCGAACCCGCAGCCTCAGTGTATGTGGCTGGCACCCTACGCACTGAGCTTTGAGCACTGCCATGAACAACAGATGCAATACCCAGAAAAAGAAAAAAAATAAATTTTTTTTTTTTTTTTGAGATACTCTTACCGTTGCCCCCAGTAGAGTGCCGTAGCATCATAGCTCACAACAACCTCCAGCTTTTGGGCTCAAGCAATTCTCTTGCCTCAGCCTCCCAAGTAGCTGGCACTATAGGCACCTACCACAAGCCTGTCTATTTCCAGAGATGGGGTCTCGCTCTAGCTCAGAGTTGGTCTTGAAGTCATGAGCTCAGGTAATCCTCCCACCTCGGCCTCCCAAAGTGCTGGGACTACAGGTGTGGGCCACAGAAATTCTTTAAGGTGAAGGAAAACAAAGGCTTCACAGCTTTAAATTCTAACTGATACTTCTGGTTGCTCTGGGAATAGTGCTCTGTGGTCACAGTTTTCAGTTACCTGGGTCACAAAAAGGAAAAGAAAGCCTCCAACAGGCTTTGCTCTTTGGAAAAAAAGAAATAAAACATAAATGAAGAGATACTGAGTGTAACAGAGATAAACAAGAGACACCGACTCTCCTGAGTTTAGTTTTCCTCTGCTTGTAGGAAGTGGATGATGGGAGACACTTCAGTTCTACCCATGACTCTGGTATCTCAACTCCTCTGAGCTTACATGTTCTTCAGCCGTGGGAAAGACACCAACCACACAAGGCCTGTGGGCATCCAGGCCCAGGTGGACTGGGTGCCGCACCACCAGGACGCCCTCACTCCCGCTCCCCTCAGAGCCCGCCTGCCCTCCAGATCTGCCGACCTCCACAGCCCATCTGCAGGGCTGCCCTGGCCTGAAGACAGGGAGGAAGTCTTCTGGTTCTTTTCTGTGCCTCAAAGTTCCTGGCACTAAATGGCAACCAAGGAATCAACAAGGAGAACATTTTTGCCACAAGTTTGAGAACACTCTGCTTTATCTGTGCTGCTTGGCACCCTCCACTCCTCAGGGGACACAAGCTCCCATAGCTGCCCTGCACACTTAGCAGATGCGAGCCCCAGCCTGGCTTGTGAGTGCCTTCTGCCAAGAACATGTGCTTCCTCCTTCCACCCGAGGTTCAGCTGGGTTCACAAGCCTTTCTCTGCACTTGCAACCCAGGGTTCTCCTGCAGGTTCCCACAGCACACACTGCTCCCCAGCACCTCTCTCCTGCCACACCACCTAGAACTGCCTTGGCCCAAATACCCTGAAAGATAAAAGAACTGGCAAGGTAAACTATAGTACACCCACACAAATAATACGCAGAAAATAAAAAAAAAACAAGGGTGATTATAACAAAGTACCATTTCAATCAAAAGAGAAATCTATGTGGGCACGTATCTGCTTATAGATGCAGAAAACATCCTTAGAAAACACAACTCACACTACTGGTTGCTATTAGGGAACAAACTCTTTATTGTGCATAGCCCCCTTTTGTAAAGTCTGGATCTGAATCCTCTGAATTACCCCCCCCCCTTTTCTTTTTTGGAGACATGGTCTTATTCTCCCACCCTGGCTACATACAGTGCAGTGGCATCATCATAGCTCACTGCAACCTCCAACTCCTGGGCTTACGTGACTGTCCTGTCTCAGTCTCTGGAGTAGCTGTGACTATAATTGTGCACCAGCACACCTAGCTTATTTTTCTATTTTTGTAGAAATGAGGTCTTGTGGGCAGCGCCTGTGGCTCAAAGGAGTAGGGCGCCGGCCCCATATGCCAGAGGTGGCAGGTTCAAACCCAAGCCCAGCCAGAAAGAAAAAAAAAAAAAGAAATGAGGTCTTGTTCCTACATAGGCTAGTCTTGAACTCCTGGCCTCAAGCAATCCTTCCACTTCAAGTTCACAGAGTTCTAGGATTATAAGCGTGAGCCACCACACCTAGTGTGAATTACCTATTTCAATTAAAAAAAAAAAAAATTAGGGCGGCGCCTGTGGCTCAGTGAGCAGGCGGGTGGGTTCAAACCCAGCCCCAGCCAAACTGCAACAACAAAAAAAAGCCAGGCATTGTGGCAGGCGCCTATAGTCCCAGCTACTGGGGAGGCTGAGGCAAGAGAATCGCCTAAACCCAGGAGCTGGGGGTTGCTGTGAGCTGTGATGTCACAGCACTCTACCAAGGGTGATAAAAGTGAGACTTTGTCTCTAAAAAAAAAAAAAAAAATTACCTGTCTACAAAATAATCTTCTTTCTTTCTTTCTTTCTTTCTTTTGAGACAAGAGTCTCATTTTGTCACCCTTGGTAGAGTGCTGTGGCGTCACAGCTCACAGCAATCTCCAGTTCTTGGGCTTAGGCAATTCTCTTGCCTCAGCCTCCTGAGTAGCTGGGACTACAGGCGCCTGCCACAGGACCCAGGTATTTTTTTGTTGTAGTTTGGCTGGGGCCGGGTTCAAATGGATTTGAATCTGCTACCCTCGGTTTATGGGGCCGGCACCCTACTCACTGAGCCATAGGTGTTGCCCCAAAATAATCTTAATTAGATTAAATTCTTCATGGGCAAGGATAAAGTCTTATTTGTCCAGTGCACCCAACTTAGTGACAGTAATGTTAATGGTTAATCAAGGCTCATCACCTGTAGCTCAGCCTTTAGGGCACTAAGCCACATGCTCTGGGGCTAGTGGGTTTGAACCCAGTCAGGGCCTGCTAAACAACGACAACAATAACAACAATATCAAAAAAATCCAGCCAGGTGTTGTGGCAGGAGCCTGTAGTCCCAGCTACTGGGAGGCTGAGGCAACAGAATCTCTTAAGTCCAAGAGTTTGAGGTTGCTGTGAGCTGTGACACCATAGCATTCCACTGGGAGCCACACAGTGAGACTCTGTCTCAAGAAAAACAAATAAACAAACAGGTAATCAATAAACGTTTGCTGAATTGAACTATACCAAACTTTTTATTTTTTAATTTTTTTATAGAGACAGTCTCACTTTATCACCCTTGGTAGAGTGCCATGGTGTCACAGCTCACAGCAACCTCCAACTTCTGGGCTTAGGGAATTCTTTTGCCTCAGCCTCCAGAGTAGCTGGGACTACAGGCACCCGCCATAATGCCCGGCTATTTTTTGTTGTTGTTGTTGCAGTTCGGCTGGGGCCGGGTTCAAACCGGCCACCCTCGGTATATGGGGCTGGCACCCACTAAGCCACAGGCACAGCCCGAACTATTCCAAACTTTTAAAAAGAATCATTCTTTTCATGCTCCTAGACACCAATTCTATGGAATTTCTTTTTTTTTTTTTTTTGGTTACAGTTCAGCCGGGGCCGGGTTTGAACCCGCCACCCTCGGTATATGGGGCCGGCGCCTTACCGACTGAGCCACAGGCGCCGCCCTCTATGGAATTTCTAAATTTTCATTCTCTAGCTCTAAAATGGAAGCTACCTTTGAATGGGGCTCCCAGACTGCCTTCTGCAAAGACTGGTTTCACTCAGGAAAAGGGAGAGGAATACCCTCTCGGGCACTCCCAAGACTGGTCAAGCATGGCTTGGGCACCATAGCTCTTTGGGAGGAATGCTTGAGGCCAAAGTTCTAAGACTAGCCTGGGCAACATAGTGAGACCTCGTCTCTTAAAAAAATACTGACCAGGAAATGTGGCAGAATGGAAAGACAAGTTCTAGCCCATCTCAGCCCCCACCCCGTCCCTTCCGCTGCTCTCTCCACCTCTCTGTCCCTCACACAATCTAGGCAGTTAGCTCCAATTCAGCACGACAGAGATCAGTGCTGACAATATCAGACTCTCAGCAACCCCAAAATGTCCTCTGGGAATTTGTTTCTTTTAGTAGATAAAACCTTTCAGGAAAACCAAGAATTCTGGTAACACATAAATACATCAACATACTAGAAAGCGGAGGAATATGGCAGTGGTATGATGCCGAGTCCTGCTTCTTTCCTCCTTTTCTTTCTTCCCCATCTGGAACCAGGTGAAATACAAAGTACGTAAAGGAATATTTAAGGACGAAAAGGGGGCAATAAACAAACAGATAAAGGCTAACAACATCAGTGGGTTTTTCTCAGCAGTTCAGATTTCAGTGGTTTTGATTAAATTCATCCCCTCTGAGGTTCTCCAGGCTGGCCGACTAGAACAGTGACTCTTGAATCACCTGGAGGCTTCCTGAAACCCTAGGTCAGTAGCCCAACACCCAGGCACTGATTCAACAAATGAGCAAGGCATGGTCCACAGCCAAGAGGAGCTTCTCGTATAGCATATAAGCAACTGATGAGAAATGGAAAATGCGTAAAAAAGAGGCGTGAAGTCCATGAAAATTAAAAGAAAATTAAGAGAAATTCTTTGTTTTTTTTTTAAGAGACAGAGTCTCAGTCTGTCACCCTGGGTAGAGTGCCGTGGCGTCACAGCTCACAGCAACCTCCAGCTCTTGGGCGTAGGTGATTCTCTTGCCTCAGCCTCAGGAGCCCGCCACACCTGGCTATTTTTGCTGCTGCTGTTGTTGCAGTTTGGCTGGGGCCGGGTTCGAACCCGCCACCCTTGGCACTTGGGGCCAGGGCCCCACCACTGAGCCACAGGCGCCGTCCCGGAGAAATTAATTCTGATGCCCAGTGGGAAGTAGAGCAGGGGGAGAAGAGGACTCAGGCAGGCCAAGTGTCAGTGGAGGAGGCAGCACCTGAAGTGAGCCTCGCGCCGGGGTAGACACACGGGGGGCAGGGGTAGGAGTGACGTTCAGGACAGACGGCAGGAGGGGCCACACTCCACTCTTTCCGGCCACAGGAGGCGTGACTTCTAAACACCTCCACCTCTCTCTTTAATAAGCTATTTCTGGAGAAAGGCCAGGCACTGCTATACCATCTAACAGTTGAAAAATGGGCAGATAACTAGGCTTTTTGTGTGAGGTAGTTTCTTTTCTAAAGTGTTATTTCTTGTACAATCAATATAGCCTCAAACCATTTCTTAGCAATACAGTCAAGGGGTACAGTGATTCTCATTAATATTAACCTCATTTGACAGAATTAACATATAATTCATACAGCTTAGGAATACGTACCCTGTGTAAAGCAATGAATATCTAAGTAAGTTCTGCAGAAAACTATGTCGTTGCATTTGGATTGTGGGTTAATTTCTACATGTACTATAAAGTATTTGGGGGAATCACCCCAATACAGACATAACTTGTTTTATATGTAAAACACAAGTTTTAATAAACTTATCAACACCTACGAGGCAGAGAGGCTTGCTACTGAAAATTCTTTACTAGCAGCCCCTTCCCGATGCAGCGTTTACATTAGGTGCTTGCATCAAGTATAGAACAGACGTATCAGAACAACACAAGAATCTACACACAGGGGTTTTTAGATGCCTTCTCTACAGAAAAAGCCTAGTTCAAATTCGTGAACATCAAATTCATTTTAAGTCTTTAAATGTAAAACCTTAATGATCCATTTTAAGACATTTAAGCTAGTTTCCCAATAATTTAATCCTGCCTTTCTTTCGTGGCCTGGTATGGCTGCTCTTGAATTAAAGTCTGATCAAATCCTTCTGTCGAATACAAACACGCAGGCACATACCTCCTCCAGATGTCCTGAGGAAACTGGATCATCTTCATAAGCAGGAAACTGACAACCTGCTTTGCAACTGCAAAAATTATTAATTTCTTCCTCGCATTGTGCCGTTATTTTACAATTTGCTTCTGAGCTTTCTAAATTTATTTCTAGAGATTCCTCCTTGTCACATTCTAAACACTGATTTTGCTTTCCTCCTGGAAGAATCGCAGTTGATTCCTCTTGAGAATCCAGTGACGTCTGAGCACTCTTTTCCATTCCAGATTTTTTTAGCCTGGGAAGGAATTTTCCAGACTCGAGCTCTGATTTTCCATAGTAATGGCCTTCTTTCTCTGCATCTTCTTCCAGAGGTTTGAGATCTGCCTGTGGATCTTCAAATACATCAACTTGAGAAGGAATGGGAATATTTGCTTCATCTTTCTCAGATTCAAATTCTGACTCGCTTCCTCCTCCTGGGGACAGTTCAGATGCAGAAATGGGGCGAAAGTGAGTCCTAGGAGAGATGCGAATAGCCCTGTACTGTGTTCTGTCAACTCCACATATCCTGGGGTGAAAAACCTCACTGTCGGAATCAGAGCAGAGGATTGATTTCGGTTTAAAACTGGGGCTGAAAGATGTAATCCCTTCGGGTTCAAATGAACATTCTACATGAAGAACCTGTGAAAACGGATTGCTTAAGTCAAAGGAAGAGAAAGAATATTCAAGTCCAGGATCTTCAACTTGAAAGTTACCACAAGCTCCTAGTAAGTCTTCATGGAAGATAAAAGAAAATCCCTTATTTAATCCATTTTCTCCACTCTTCGGCTCCTCATTCTGTTCAAATGACACGAAGGGTTTCCATAACTGCCTGTGACCAGGAGCAAAACTGTTTCCTGGGGTCATAAAGACATCTGTCCCAGCGATTGTCACTACATCGGAGGCTGCACACTGCAATAAACTTCCTTTTGTGTGACCAGGTGGCACCACTGCCCATTCCCCATCGCTATTAAAGGTTTTGAGTTCTCCATAAACTCCTCCAAGAATGAAAGCATTCTCTTTATCTTGGGATACATCCCAAGGTCTAGAGGGTGTCGTATAATCACCACCATCAGCCTTCGACAGCTCACCAGAAACAAACGCCCTTTGCTCCAGGGTCTCCTTCTGGCCCTCCCACAGGTGATACTCTGACCTCTGCACAGCCTTATTCGTCTCCTGAAGGGTTTCCATGTCAGCTTCGGCATCCAAACAGCAGCAGGAGTTATTTACATCTGTCGAAAACAACTCATCAATTCCTTCCATTTCTACTGTAGCCACAGAATTTCTATCTGCCATCTTTGTCCAAATGTCTTTAATAACCCCTGAGCTGTAGCCATCTCCATGTGGACTGCTTTCACTACATACCTGCGCAGTTTCAAAGTTTTTGTTTTCTGGTTTTTGTTCTAGCTGAATACCACAGACAGATTCTAGTTTAGATTTTTTTTTGAAAACTAACGTAGGAATTTCACCTAAACTTCTACTGTTTTGCTGGCAAGTTTCATCTTGCAAAAAATCTAGAAGTTCTTCATCTACATAATTTGATGAGACTCTAGGAACTACATAATTAATATCTTCTGCATTAAATTGTGTGGATTCTTCGAACTGAATATTTAATGTCTCATTATCTGAACGTGTTTCTTCTGAATGAGACCACGGACTACAAGTTCTTGTTGAAAGATTAGAACAGTGTTCATTTTCTTCAAAGGCACTATTTTTGGTCCATATTAGCAATCTAGACTGTGTTTTCCCAAGCATATTAGCACTAGAATCTGTATTTTCATTTCCTAAGTTGAGTGTTTCAAAAGAAAATGGTAAAACAGAATTACTGCATTGCACTTCAAACACTGAAAAACAAGAGTTTATACCAGATCCTTCATTAATATCTGAAAATAGCTCTTGATTGCCAGCCAGCAAGTGTGAATCGAGCATTGTGCTGTCTAAGATTGGGGAGAGTCTGATAGGCGAATCTCCTCCAAAACTCTCTCCATCAGCATCACCAGAGCTGGATGAACAGCACTCCCAAAACTGAGCCAGATTGCCGAGGTCTTGCAGGAATAAGCCCTCAGCACCTACGGAGCTGGTAGAATCTGTCCATATTGCACGTTCCCCTTGCAACTCCAGACCATCTAACACTATGCAACATTCTGCCTCAAAATCTGTCTTCTCTTTACTTTTTTGTCGAATCATATTCAAAATCCGACTTTCTCCTTGCATTGTTTCTGAGGCACCAGGATCCAACATGGATTGATCAATATCTACTTCATAGAAGTGTGTGAATTCTGATAGATGAATGTCATCCAGGTATTTATTGTCCTCTGGTAGAGAACATAGTGAGGTCCCAGTGAGGTCAATACCCTCATTTATCACTGCAGGCATTTCTACAAAATGACCATCAATGAAAGTACCTGCTGCGAGGTATGTTTTATGAATATTACTGCTGCTGATACAAAGACCATGCACTGATTCAGACAATTCTCCCACTGCCTCTGATGTCAGATCACTTGTATCTTGTCTGTTTTGGTATGTGGTCTCTAGTTTACTTTTTCTGCTCAAAGGAACAAAATACTCAGCGATTGGTTCGGTGTACCACAATGGCTCCTCTTTGTACTCCCTGTCATTCCTGCTCTCCGGGTACAGGTCTTTTCCGTCGGTGCTGCCAGGCTCTTTCCTCCCTGTCTCTCCCAGTGGCCGCTTACCCCGCCTGCACAGCTGCGGGACGGGACCACCGCCGCCGCTGCTGCTGCTTCCCGCGTGGATGCTCCTCCCGGCCTTTTCACTGTGCTTTAACGATAGCCTGCTTGGCCCATTCCGCCCTTTTTTGTTTCGAATCTCTCGGGCCTTGTGTCTTACTTTAACATACTTTGTGGATGCTTTTAATTCTCCTTGATTGCCACTTGAACTTGAGCCTGCTTCACTGGAGCCGGAAGACCAGGAGCGAGGGCGAATCTTCCCTTCGGGTTTATGTCGGATTTGCTTTTTGTACCAAGCAGGCTTTTCTTCCACTGTGCCGTTACTGAACTTGTTCTCCTTCTCGTTTCTACCTTTGCTCTGGGTCTTCTCGGGCACAGGGGTGGGCACCTCGTTGCCCCGTTCCTTGATGGCTTCACTCTCGCTGGTGCAGTCCTTGGGAGAGGATGTGTCTGTGCTAGCTGGTGGGGCTGTGGAGGATGAAGAGGAGCTAGAGTGAGAGCTGACTTTAGACTTGTTCCACACTGTCATGATTTCTTGCAGGCAAACCGGTTTCTCAGAGAGTGGTGGGAATGCTTCATAGTACCTGAAAAACAGAGCGAAGAGTTAGAAAATGAGCACACCGAGGTACCGGCTACGGTAAAACAACATTATCAACTAGAGAAATGGAGTATTTCATTTTAAGAGTCAGTACCATATCATCCATGAGTCATTAACTTTACAATAATTTATAACACACTGAAATATAATTTACTTAAAATCATTCCCAGGCATTGAGCACCTTTTAGCTCAGCACTGTGGTAAGTACCGTGAGAATGCTGTGAAAATATGTAAGATGGCAGTTTGTATCTCTGGAGTTTGAATTTTAATTAGGTAAAAGTGACAAACACAATGTAAGAGAAAGAATACAGTCTTTTCAGTAAGAAATATCTGAATTTAAAGCTTAGCTCAATTACTACTGCTGGTGACATTAAGCTCAGAATTTAATGTTTGGGTTTATTTCTCAACTGTGTGATGATAATCGTACGACCTTCCTCACAAAGTTGGTGACCACGGGAAACACATGCAGTTGAAAAGCTGAACAGTGAATCAATTAAGCGGATGAGCTCTAAAGCCACACTCCTTGAGGTCGAATCCTAACGCTGCCACTTACAAGCTGTGTGACCTCAGGCGTGTTACTTCCCCTCTCTGTGGCTGTTTCCTCACCTACAAAATGGTGGCAATAGCATCTCTCTTACAGAGTCATGACAAGTAAAGGAATTAATATACAAAATGAGCAGAGTGGCACCGTAAGTGACTTCTAACCTTCAGAAAGAGCATGTTGGTGAGGCCTAGAACAAGTACAGAAAGTGGGCCACAACTAAGCCTTCAAGTTCCAACCAGAAGTACAGGGGGGTTTTCACGTGCACTACTTGTGAGCCTGAGAACTCGTATGAAGACACCTTATGCTCACAGAACAGAAGGTTGATTAGATTGCTGACTACCAGAAATGTACAGTGGGAAAAACCAGGGAGGTTGGTTTTAGTGGGCTTGAAAATGGGGAAGTGTTTTAGATTTGCTAGGAAACTGGCAGCTGTTGACAATTTCAGAGCAGAACAGATTGCTAAAGGAAGAATTTAAAGTTGTGTTGGCAAACCAGGGGACTGCTGTTGGATAGGCAACACTCAGGGTCACACCTGAAGTGGTAAAAGACGGTGTTTTCAAAGGGCCTGAGCGTGATGCTCCTCCTCAGTCTGTATCAAAGCTGTCCAACAGAAATATCTGGTGAACTTCACATGTAATCTTAAATGCTCTAACAGTCACATGAAAAGCATAAGAATCAGGTGAAATCAATTCCAATAACATTTTGTTTAACCAAATAAATTCATAGTATTATCACTTCAACATATAATCAATATTTTAAAATGTTGAATGTAATACTTCATACTTTTTTAAAAATTAAGTCTTTGAAATCTATTGTGAATTTTATACTTACAGCACATCTCAATTTGAACCAATCATATTTCAAGTGCTGCATAGCCACAACTGCCTTGTGGCTACTATGGACAGCACAGGTCTATAACAAATCCATTAAATGCTATTTCTTCCCCTTAGATTTTAGAAGTTCAGAAGAGTAAAATGAAATGCCTAACAATGAAGTCTGCTTACAATGTAGATTATCTGAATACTAATCATTTGCAAAGAAAGAGCTAAAAGTATCTTTATGAAACAGGTTTGGCAATGCCAAAGATCTGCCCTTGTTCCCTTTGCAACGAGCAGTGGGGACTCAAGGTTCTTATTTGTAAACAATTACAATAATCATATTTTATTGCTTCCTCAAAGGGTAATTGCAAATTTCAAAGGTAATAGTACTTGAAGAGATTTAGTAAACATTAATTTGCTTCACTGATTAATTTCACAAATACTGAATATGCTGGATAAGGACAGAACCACCTTATTTGCCTATGAATTCTGAGCATCAAGCACAGATAAGTACTCAATAAATGTTTCCTAGATTATGAAATACAAAACTAGATAGAAGATAACAAAAACAGAAACCATATAGCAGTTATTAATCTGATTTTTAACAAATGCACACTTATTGTTGAATATGATTTTACATACATTTCCACTTGATCCTTTGCTGTAGGGGATAATTCTGCCTCTGGAGAGGGAGACCCTTCTAACTTTTTGTGAATCTTCTCTTCTGTTATGAAACAAAAATTCAGAATGATTTGCCTTATATCTAAATAATAAATACCCATTTTTTTTCTTTTTTCTTTTTTTGAGACAGAGCCTCAAGCTGTCGCCCTGGGTAGAGTGCAGTGGCATCACAGCTCACAGCAACCTCCAATTTCTGGGCTCAAGTGATTCTCCTGCCTCTCCCTCCCAAGTAGCTGGGACTACAGGTGCCTGCCACAACGCCCAGCTATTTTTTGCTTGCAGCCGGCATTGTTGTTTGGCGGGATAGGGCTGGATTCGAACCCACCAGCTCAGGTGTATGTGGGCTGACACCTTAGCCGCTTGAGCCACAGGTGCCAGGCCAATGCCCATGTTTTAAAAATTCTCAATTAATTTTATTTTATTTATTTTTTTAAATTGTTTTTTATTAAATCATAACTTTGTACATTGATGCATTAACGAGTTCAGGGTACTGCTTCGATATACAATGTGAAATGCTTACATTGAACTAAGTTACACATCTATCACAATTATACTCATTTTCTCAATTAATTTTAAATAGAAATGACAGACTTTCGTAGCTTAAAAAGAACTCTTTATCAGTATGTCTTTTTAATAAAAATCTATTTCTTCTTGTGCTAGAGGGAATTCTCTGGCTAAACCGCATTAGTATTAGGCTCCCATCTCAGCACTGACACACTGCTATAGAGGCACTTAATTAAGAGACAAATGTCCCTTGTGTACTTATTAATTAAACCAGAAGGAGAGAACATCTGTTTAGATTCCAAAAATATTTTCTCACAAAATTCTGCACTCATGGACTTTATACTGACTCATCTTGACTAATATTCTTTTTTTTGACTAATATTAATCTGTAAAGAACAGTCTCTATATTATAATGATAACTAGTTCTGGTACTTAACATGGAGGTGAGCTAGGGCTGTGTTTCAAATAAAATAGAAAAAGGACTATACTCTCAGCTTAGGATACTTTAATTGATTAAAAACAAACAAAGAAGGCGGCGCTTGTGATTCAGTGAGTAGGGTGCCGGCCGCATATACCGAGGGTGGTAGGTTCAAACCCACCCCAGCCAAACTGCAACAAAAAAATAGCCGGGCGTTGTGGCGGGCACCTATAGTCCCAGCTACTCGGGAGGCTGAGGCAAGAGAATCACCTAAGCCCAAGAGCCGGAGGTTGCTGTGAGCTGTGATGCTATAGTACTCTACTGAGGGCAACAAAGTGAGACTCTATCTCTAAAAAACCAAACAAACAAAGAAAAAAACGAAGTGAGCCCTTAAAGATGCAAGCTCTAGGACTGGTGGGCAGCAAAATGACCATGAAGAGAGGACAAGACAACAAGTGTCCTTGACCTTAACATGTAGGTCTTATTCTTAGGGACTGCAGGAAAGTTAGGAAAAGCAGCTGCATAATATGAGGAGGGTTCATGTGCCAAAATGACTTAATGAGTTTATCACATCTGTCTGTCCAAAAACTCTGAGAGTCAAAATAGAAGTTCCCTTTAAACCTAAAGGAATTACTGTTAACACGTTTGTAGGCCTTAATATCAAAAGGCAAATATTGGGCGGCGCCTGTGGCTCAGTGAGTAGGGCGCCGGCCCCATATGCCGAGGGTGCGGGTTCAAACCCAGCCCCGGCCAAACTGCAACAAAGAAAATAGCCGGGCGTTGTGGCGGGCGCCTGTAGTCCTAGCTGCTCGGGAGGCTGAGACAAGAGAATCGTGTAAGCCCAAGAGTTAGAGGTTGCTGTGAGCCGTGTGACGCCACGGCACTCTACCCGAGGGCGGTACAGTGAGACTCTGTCTCTACAAAAAAAAAAAAAAAAAAGGCAAATATTAGGGGAAAGAGAAGAACACACATCACTCCCAATCTCTGAGCTTAAACTTGAAGATAAAAATGAAACATTCCATATGTCTGAGGGACCTGTGGAAGAAGTGCCTCCTTCAGCAGCAGGGCTCGCGTTGAGTGACTACTGGACTGACAGGGGAGCTGCTAACAGAGCTGACGATAAAGCATGGTGGCGGCCTGGTGATGGACACTCAACACCAAGACTGTATTTTTGTCCTTTTTTCAGATCAATTCTGAGATTTTCCCCTACCCAGGTTCCCTGGCATGCATGCGCAGTGCTCTCGAGGCGGCGCCCTCACCTTGCTTGCTCTGAAGATCTTTCAGTCGGGAGCACAGTTCCTCCACTAAAGTCTCGATGCCAGAGCTCTGCGTGGTGACAACAAAGGACATGTTAGTTACTGCCAGGCACACAAAAATCAGGTGTGTGGGGAGGTGCCTGTGGCTCAGTTGGTAAGGCGCCGGCCCCATATACCGAGGGTGGCGGGTTCAAACCCAGCCCCGGCCAAACTGCAATAAAAAAATAGCCGGGCGTTGTGGCGGGCGCCTGTAGTCCCAGCTACTTGGGAGGCTGAGGCAGGAGAATCGCTTAAGCCCAGGAGTTGGAGGTTGCTGTGAGCTGTGTGATGCCATGGCATTCTACCGAGGGCCATAAAGTGAGACTCTATCTCTAAAAAAAAAAAAAAAAATCAGGTGTGTGTATGTTTTTAATACAAAGGCCTTACAAATTTTCCATATTCCACAATAAATACATGGTCAATATTTAAATAAATACCAGCATTTTAAAATTATAGAGTTGTAGATCCAAATTAGTATACATTTTGCTAATAAAGGATATTAAATGGAACCTACTGATAAAAATGTGAAAATACTCACGCACCTCGCAGAATAGCTTTCATCTTGCTCAAGGGGCAGACTCAAGGGCATAAGTGCCCATCATATGCCCAAAGGTCAGTCACCATCAAAAAGAGTATTAAATATGTGCGTGTGTATATATATATTTTATATATATACATTTGTATATATATAAATGTATTTTTTTTTTTCCTTTTTGAGACAGAGCCTCAAGCTGTTGCCCTGGGTAGAGTGCCGTGGCATCACAGCTCACAGCAACCTCCAACTCCTGGGCTCAAGTGATTCTCCTGCCTCTGCCTCCCAAGTAGCTGGGACTATAGGCGCCCGCCACAACACCCGGCTATTTTTTGGTTGCAGCTGTTATTGTTGTTTGGCGGGCCCGGGCTGGATTCGAACCCACCAGCTCAGTCAGGTGTTTGTAGCTGGCACCTTAGCCACTTGAGCCACAGGCGTCGAGCCAAAAAGAATATTAAATATTTATATGTGAGTAAAGTCTTGTACCAGATATGGTACAAAGGAAAATCACAAAACCTTCGTAGTCCCCCAGGAACTCACAGTCTAAAGAGGGTGATTTTGTTTTTTTTGTTTTTTTTTTTTTAAAGAAACATCAACACTCATGACAGCAACAAAAAAAGCAGACCAGAAAATGTAAGTTAATACTGTGAGTGAATGTGAAAGCTTTGTCTTCTTTTAGGGTCAGAATCAGGGTATAAATCTCCACACAGAATTGAGATAAAACTTGAGAGTGCATGAAAGAATTTGGAAATAAGAAGATAAAAGAGTAAACTTTTACAGAAAAATGAATGCTGAAAATAGGCACAAGCAAATCATCTTTCACTATGTATACTTTTAAACTTAAAAATCCTGTATTTCTCACAAGAATCAATCTTTTACAACGTACAACAAAGTGAACCCAAAGATCAAAGTTTTTAGATCTATTCAGGGAACAAAGTCCTATTTAAATTAGAATCACGGCTCCTTGCCCATAGCTCAGTGAGTAGGGCGCTGGCCATGTACACCGAAGCTGGAGGGTTCAAGCCTGGCCCAGGCCTGCTAAAACAACAATGACAACTGCAACCAAAAAATAGTCGGGTGTTGTGGCGGGCGCCTGTAGTCCCAGCTACTTGGGAGGCTGAGGCAAGAGAACGGCTTAAGCCCAAGAGTTTCAGGTTGCTGTGAGCTGTGATGCCATGGACTCTACCGAAGGTGATATAGTGACACTCTGTCTCAAAAAAAAAAAAAAAATTAGAATCAAGTCTCTTCTGGCGGCTACAGCCTGAACAGATGCACAGGACGAAGCATTCTGCTAACCCGGCACCCTCACTGGGCCTTGGGAGGCTAAAAATAGACCTTTATCCCATTCACTTTCACTCAAAATGACTCAGCACAAGTATCACAGATATCCTAAATAACAAATCTTGACAGTTAACATAGTTTGAGGGGCAAGAAAACAGATTGCTATGAAAATGGTTAACAGTAAACACCTATAGTTATATACTATCCACATTATACCATAACTTTTAAGAGGAGAACAGAAAAATGGACCAGAAGAGCTTTTTCCTTAAAAAACACTTTTTAAAACCATGGCAGATATTAGTCATAAACATTGTCCGAATGCACAATTCTATCAGAAAGGGTCTGCTTACCCTAATGCTCACGGAGGGACGAGTACGGCAATTATATTCCATTTCCTTCAGATCATGAAACCAACACCAGTGTCAGCTGACACCCTGCGCACTGTTCTGTACAGCAAGCCTATGTCACTAGGTTTTTAAACCTAGGGCTAGTCTCCAATGCAGAACACTGAACCTCTAGGGATTATTTAACTTGTTTCAATACTCTAAAATGGACTGCTATTTAATATACCAATCACAGAATGATCATAACAACCTAGTGACTAGATTTTTTCAGTGCTTTGTCTTGGAAACTAGCTACCTACACACTCTTACGTATGAAAGAAATGTATGTATTATACATGAACAAGTAATATACTATTATTTGCTCTTATGTATAAAATATTTTATGTATTTTTTTCTCTTGTATGTAAATAGCAAAAGAAACAAAGAGCTTACTCCTTACTCTGCAAAAGCAAGCTCTACCAAGTAAGTTCCTGTGTTCTCCCCTTGACCAACTGCAGCACCCTACTTATTTTTTTTTGTGTTTTGTTTTTTTTTAATTATGGGACCCCTGAGTTATCATCACAGCAAACTGAGAGGCATAAAGGTACATGCAAAACTGCCAGTGCACCTGCTATCTCCTGGCAGCTTTTATCTAAAGCAGGTGTCCTCAAACTTTTTAAACAAGGGGCCAATTCACTGTCCCTCAGACCGTTGGAGAGCCGGACTATAGCTAAAAAAAAAAAACAACAAAAAAAACTATGAACAAATTCCTATGCACACTGCACATATTTTATTTTGAAGTGAAAAAACAAAACGGGAACAAATACAATCACCCTGCTTCATGTGGCCCGCGGGCCCCAGTTTGAGGACCCCTGATCTAAAGTGTTAATTTAGAGCTGTTAATTTGAAATTTTATTCATCTTCCCAATTATGATATAAATGATTAGTGAATTTCAGTGATATTTAAGTAGTATACTATATCCATAAGGGCATTCTAGAATTTTTTAGTATTCTTATACCAGTATTCTTGTATGTATAGTATCTTAAGAATCCAAGAAAGATTAAATTATACTCACATTTTAGTAACAAGTCGGGGGAAGCACATGCTGTAGGTGAAAAAACGTTAACCCTGTACCACTGCACTCAGGACCTATTTTTCCTAACTGTAAAATGAATAAAAATGCCCACTCACGTCCCAGTATTCAACTCACACATGTAAAAACACTCTGCAAACCATAAAAGCACTCTCAAATTCAAGTTACTCCAAATCTGCAAAGTGACTGGCAAATTTCAGGATCCATTCAGCAAGCAAGGTTCAGAATGCAATGCTGGCTTATCAGCTCTGCTTTACCATGGCCTCATCCAGGCAACCAACAGCAACCATCTGAACCAACTCCGCCCTTCTGAAGTTGACACGCTAAGCGGAGGGGGGGTTCAAGTGAAATGTACTTGGGTTTGGAGTCCTTTGGGATTGGGTCTGAATTCCTGCCCTGCCATCTTCACTGGTCAGCCAAAGGCACGTGTTCCGACCGCTTCCTCTCTCTGAACCCGAGAACCACCATTTGTCGCTCAAGATTCAACCAGGATCAACTAAGATGACCACATGTGAGATACCTGTCAGAGTCTCTGTCACCTTAGTGACTTAAATCTTGGTGCCACATCTGGATTTCACACATTTGTAGATTTAGTGCTTTTAAAATGCCATAAATATTTGAGTTTGAGGTTGGAGGAGTTAAAAGATAATTAACCTAATGCAGATCACCAAACCCCTCTGGGTCCTGCCTGGGTCCCTGCCTGCTCTCTCTCTAACACTGGCACTGTGGCATGGGCTCTGCTCCCAGGCTATGGAGTTACATAATGCTGGAGACCGAGCTTCAGTCAAACACAGGATCTAGTGTCCTGTCACTTCTGAGAGATTCTCATTTGTTCTTGACAGATCCCTGACGTCTCCCATCCCCACATTTCCAATGCTTCTCCACCCTTTCCATGTTTCCCATCCTTCTCAACTTAGGAGCTTAGTTTTATATTAGTGTAAAGTAAACAAGGGCAACGTGACTTACTCTGCCTTGCCATCTCTCCTTACCATATTCAAAGGTTTCTTGGAGTCCTGCAAGGCTGGGTCTGAATTCCTGGCCTGGCAGATTCACCAGGCAGCAAAAAGTGTGGCTGCCACTTCCTCTTTCTGAACATGACAACACCTCTAAGTCCTGACCACCCTCATCAATACAGCGCCATATTAGTTTCCTCACCAGTTAATATTTCATTTAGACCAGATATTCCCTAAATGGACAAATGTTCCCACCCCAACAAGTATGACCACGACCCAGTATGACCCTCTACAGCATTTAAAGACTGGGTCCCTTTGCAATAGCACAGTGGACCCAAGAGCCCTGGGTTTACACTTCGTCCCAGGGTTCAGGGTTCACCGTATGACCCTGTATAACTTACTGACCTATCAAGAGTCTTCATTTCCATGTCCATTTTCTGGTGCACGAACTGCTACTGAATTCCCTGGACTGGTCCCCTAAGGTCTTTTCTCTCCTACTTACCATTTCTGTATCATTTTGTTCTACTTTTTGGGAGATTTCCTATCTTTCAATCTATTGAGCTTTTCGTTTCTATTATCATGTTTATAATTTTCAAGAGACCATCTTGTCTCTTGAATATTTTTTCTTTACACCAACCTCTTTTTTTTTTGAGACAGGGTCTTACTTTGTCACCCTCGGTAGAATCCCCTGGTGTCACAGCTCACAGCAACTTCCAGCTCTTGGGCTTAGGTGATTCTCTTGCCTCAGCCTCCCAAGTAGCTAGGACTACAGGCCACAACGCCTGGCTATTTTTTGTTGCAGGTTAGCTGGGGCTGGGTTTGAACCCACCACCCTCGGTATATGGGGCCGGCACCTTACCCACTAAGCCACAGGTACTGCCCTACGCCAACCTCTTCCTCAGAAAAGGAGTTCTCTATACTTCCACCCACAGAATATAAACCTGCTTGCTGGTGCCTGGCAGCCAGGAAGTGAGAAAAATTTGGGGGGAAAGAGGGGAAATTACCCATCAACTCGCCAACTTTAATTTAGCCTCCCATTTTCTTTCTTTTTTTTTTTTTTTGAGACAGAGTCTCACTTGGTCACCTTTGGTAGAATGCTGTGGTGTCACAGCTCACAGCAACCTCAACCTTTTGGGCTTAAGAGATTTTCTTGCCTCAGCCTCCCAAGTAGCTGGGACTACCAAGCACCTGCCACAATGCCTGGCTTTTTTTTTGTGGCAGTTGTCATTGTTGTTTAGCTGGCCCAGGCCAGGTTTGAACCCACCAGCCAGCGTGTATGTGGCTGGCACCATAACCAGAGTGCTGCGGGCGCTGAGCCTAGTCTCCTATTTTCATTATAGTGCCTCACACTTTCCCTCATGGGTGCCTGGAGTCCTAAAGTCCAGAACCTGTCTTTTTGTTCAGTTTCTTTAAAAAGTGAACTGCCTCAGGGAAAGCCTGCTATTCTGGTGCCCCCCAGTGAATAATGTCTGCCAGCGTTTGCCCCAAGTTTATGCCCTGCCCACAGTGACTGGGCTTCACACGAGACATGAGCAAGTGTGACACGCGCCCTCCTGGAATGCCAACACCTGGCTCCATCTGCCACGTGGACAGAGGTCATAGCTCTGAGTCATGCCGATTGAAGCACCAGTCACATGACAAGAACGACTCTGGATGTTGAGCCCCAGCTCCCATCTGACTGTACCTGCTTGAGACCCCAAGCAAGACAGTCAGAAGAACCTCCCAGCTGAGCCCTAGATTCTATCATTCTCACCAAATCATGAGACATAAAATGGTACCTAAAGATACTAAATTTTGGAGTACTTTGTCATACATCCATAACTAAGGCACAAGCTTCCAAACATGCTGCATTCTACCCTAAGCATGGAGCTCCGCAGAGTTAGAAGATTAGTGGGACGAAGCCCAAGTAGATAATAATGGAATGATTACGGATGATACGATAATCATTTTATTGGGGAGTAAGGGATTAACTTCATACTTTAATGACTAAATAAATGAAGGGTTTAAAAATCTGTATTTATGGCGGCACCTGTGGCTCAGTAAATAGGGTGCCAGCCCCATATACCAAGGGTGGCCAGTTCAAACCCGGCCCTGGCCAAACTGCAACAACAAAAAAAAACAGCCAGGCTTTGTGGCTGGTGCCTGTAGTCCCAGCTATTCGGGAGGCTGAGAAAAGAGAATCGCCTAATCCCAGGAGGTGGAGGTTGCTGTGAGCTGTGACGCCACAGCACTCTACTAAGGGCGATAAAGTAAGACTCTGTCTCTTAAAAAAAAAAAGTGTATTTATTTATCTATTTTTATTGAGATTGAGTCTCACTCTGTTACCCATCTAGACTGTCATGGGTAGCTCCCGGCAACCTCAAACTCCTGGGGTAGAGCGATCCTCCTGCCTCAGTCTCCAAGTAGCTGGAACTACAGAATCCC
The DNA here is from genome assembly GCF_027406575.1 of Nycticebus coucang. Lineage (NCBI taxonomy): Eukaryota > Metazoa > Chordata > Mammalia > Primates > Lorisidae > Nycticebus > Nycticebus coucang. The sequence goes on from NC_069796.1 coordinate 87,185,399, forward strand.
ATCACAATGCTTGGCTAATTCTTTTGTTTTCAGTAGAGACAAGGTCTGGATCTTGCTTAAGCTAGTCTCAAAATCCTGAGCTAAAGCTATTCTCCCGCCTCTGCCTTCCAGAACGCTAGGATTATAGGCATGAACCACCTCACCTGGCCATTTAAAAACCATTTAAAATTTAGCACTAAGTTAATGTTAAGTCAATAAACAAAAGAGCACCAAGTCAAAGGCCTGAGAATATAGCCAACGGTTCACAAACTCACGCCTTCAGTGGTCAAAGTAATAACAATTTTTTTTTTTGGTAATAATAAAATTTTAAAAACACCAAAAACTAAAAAGCTGTTTCTGCCAAGGCACCTATAAGAGGGCTGTGCTTCCATCCTTGAACACAGAAGGATTTACAAAAATTGGGCTGCCTCCAGCTCTCTAGAACATGATACAGAGGAGAAAGCTATAAATATTATCAAGGCTGGACATGGTGGCTCATGCCTGTAATCTTAACACTCTGGGAGGCTGATGCAGGAGGATTGCTAGAGCTGAGGAGTTCAAGACCAGCCTGAGGAAGAGTGAGATCGCATCTCTACCAAAAATAGAAAAATTAGCTGGGCGTCATGGTGGGCACCTGTAGTCCCAGATACCTTGGAAGCTGAGGCAGAAGGACTGCTTGAACCCAAGGAGTTTGAGATTGCTGTGAGCTAAGATGGCATCGTGTGTCTCTAGCCTGGGCATCAGAGTGAGACTTTCATTTAAAAAAAAAAGAAAATCAAATACTTTGTACCAGGGAGGAAGAGATCCAGGGCATAGAGTATACACTCCTAGAATGAGGGGGAAAGAGTTAACATTTGTGACAAAAAGGTAGAAACAACAACATGATCTACCAAGGCCTAGAAAAGAGGACTGTGCTCGGTAGCAGAGCTACATAACGCAGACAGACCGTGATCTGGACTGTCATTTAACTTCTCTGAGCCTCCATTTTCTTATCTACAAAAAGAGGAAATACTTCAACTTGAATTAACTCCGTCAGCTTTTCTAGTTCACTGTAACATCTTGTTGATTCAGGCAGATTGTATGTTTTAATATATGCAGAACAAAGTTCTGTTTTCTACTTTAACTTGGAGATGCCACTTTGCTGATCTCCTCAGATATCTATGTTCCTCCCATACCAACTAAAATTCCTGAAGATACTTTAGGCCAGAAGCTCAGAAAGTTCTGGGTTGAATGACTAGATACTATTTGTCACACCTCATTGACAAGAACAATTTTTTTTTTTTTTTTTTTGTAGAGACAGAGTCTCACTTTATTGCCCTCGGTAGAGTGCCGTCGTGTCACAGCTCACAGCAACCTCCAACTCCTGGGCTTAGGCGATTCTCCTGCCTCAGCCTCCCAAGTAGCTGGGATTACAGCTGCCTGCTGCAACACACAGCTATTTTTTGTTGCAGTTTGGCCAGGGCCGGGCTTGAACCCGCCACCCTCAGCATATGGGGCCGGCACCCTACTCACTGAGCCACAGGCGCCACCCAAGAACAATTTTTTTTAAAGCAGAACTTACAATAGTTATTTTTTTCTTATTTATTTATTTATTTATTTTTTTGAGACAGAGCCTCAAGCTGTCACCCTGGATATCACAGCTCACAGCAACTTCCAACTCCTGGGCTCAAGCGATTCTCCTGCCTCCGCCTCCCAAAGTAGCTGGGACTACAGGTGCTTGCCACAAGGCCCGGCTATTTTTTGGTTGCAGCCATCATTGTTGTTTGGTGGTCCAGGCTGGATTCTCAACCCACCAGCATCGGCGTATGTGGCTGGCGCCTTAGCCGCATGAGCCACAGGTGCCGAGCCACAACAGTTATTTTTCATCCAAGAAGTATGTACTCTCAAGGAGACCACTAATGGGCTATAAAAAAATTCATTTAAGAAAATCTTTCTGATTGGGTACATACCTTTCATCAAATACTTGAGTCTATAAGGCTTTTTAAAAAGTTAAAAAAAAAATCTGGCTTAGGGCGGCGCCTGTGGCTCCAGGAGTAGGGCGCAGGTCCCATATGCTGGAGGTGGCGGGTTCAAACCTAGCCCCGGCCAAAAGAAAAAAGAAAAAAAAAACTCTGACTTAAAAAAAAAATCTGGCTTTGATCTAATAATCTGATGTCTGAGTATACATATTAAAGGAATATTATACATATGCACAAGAATAGGCGGATAAGAGTGTGCTTGTGGAACACCTGAAAGCTCCATTACCAGGAGAACAGATTAAGTAGTTTTACAACTCTCCTAATGGACAACTACTTAGGACTGAAAAGAAAATACAAGATCACATTATCAAAATAGATACATTTGTTAAAATGTTAAAGTAGCTTCAAAATTTATACAATATGGTACTGTTTATATAAAGTTTAAGAACATGCAAAATAATGCTACGTTTGTGTACATCTTCAAACAATATTTAGTAAATGTGCAAAAATATGCACGAGGAAATAACACCAAATTGGTGACTGAGAGGAACGAAGAGGACTGTCATCAGAAGAGGGCCTGGGGTGTTCAACTGCACCCCTACAGCTTGGCCTCTACAGCCTCAGTGACTACACAGACTCACTCTGCAGCCCTCCAGCCCCTTCCTGGGTCTGCCTCCACACGCCACACCCTAACCGGATGCCTATTTCTTATGACTTTCTGCTCACCTTCCTCTCATATTTTTATACCACCCCTCGCACTTCAATTTCCTTTTTCATATCCTTACATTCCAAAATTTGAAAGATTAGAAAATTTCCTATATTGGGCAGCGCCTGTGACTCAGTGAGTGGGGCGCCGGCCCCATACACGGAGCTGGGCGGGTTTAAACCCAGTCCCGGCCAAACTGCAGCAAAAAAAATAGCCGGGTGTTGTGGCGGGCGCCTGTAGTCCCAGCTACTTAGGAGGCTGAGGCAAGAGAATCGCCTAAGCCCAAGAGCTGGAGGTTGCTGTGAGCTGTGACGCCACAGCACTCTACCGAGGGTAATAAAATGAGACAGTTTCTACAAAAAAAAAAAGGAAAATGGTTCATTATCCAACGCTCTCCCCCCACAACAACTCAGCCCCATCGACCCTTGGTGTGCATATTCCACTTTTCAAAACCTCTACTTTGCTCTTTCCCAGGAGGCATTTCACACTTAAATCTTTATTCTTACCCACCCTCCCACAAAAGATGTGCATCTTGGGAGTATAACTGGTGGGACCACAAGTATGGTGTCTTTTACAAGGGTACATGTTAAATTTATTAAGTGTAGAATATAAATGTCTTAACATATCTAACAAAATGCGGTGAAGACTATGTTAACCTGTTTGATGAAAATATTTCAAAAGGTATATAAAACCAGCACTCTGGATTGCATTAATGTACACAGCTATGATTTAAAAAAAAAGAGAAAGATGTGTGTCGCATAGGTTCTTTTTCCTTGGTAAAAATGAACCATTTTCTTGCAGTTGCTCAGACTAAAAAATGAGGCTGTCTTCCTGGACTCCACTCTCTTTCTCTAGCCCACAAGCAATCTTGTTTAGCTCTCACGATTATCTACCTCTGAACCACGGCAACCGCATCCTAACCACGTTCCTTCTCCTGCTCTGTCCTCTGCCTCCTCTGTCCACTCGGCTCGCCCCACTCCGTCTGGTCTCAGTTCCACAGGCAGGACTTGACCAGCACGCCATCAGTGTGTAAGTCAGGCTCTGTTACTCCAAACCCTGCAGCAAGTCATAGCTTCCCAGAAGAAAAGCCCAGGTTTTTCAAGGCCTGCAAGTTTCCTTGAAGGCTCCAGGTCCATCCATATATCCAAAGAGATATATGGCTTTCTTAGGCTTTCTCAGGCAGGGCTGACTGTGACAACACAGCCAATTTGAGCATCCTTAGCTTTAGTAACCTCTGGCTCTCTCAGGGGGTCTGGCCTGCAGAGGGAGCGCTGCATCGATTCCTACAATGTACGTGAAGCATCCAGATGGGTACCTTATGTATTTTAAGTGCACAATAAATGTTATTTATCATTGTTTCCATGTTCTTTTATCACCTAGAGAAAGTGAGATTCAATAGTCTACATGACAGGACACTGCCCTCCCCAGCCCTGCTCTGTACATATCAAAATCTGTAGATGGGCTCAGTGCCCATAGCACAGTATTATGGTGCCAGCCACATGCACCAAGGCTGGCGGGTTCAAACCTGACCCAGGCCAGTTAACCAACTGCAACAAAAAAATAGCTGGGCGTTGTGGTGGGTGCCTGTAGTCCCAGCTACTTGGGAGGCTGAGGCAAGAGAATCGCCTAAGCCCAGGAGGTGGAGTTTGCTGTGAGCTGTGATGCAACGGCACTCTACCGAGGGTGACACAGTGAGACTCTTGTCTTAAAAAAAAAAATCAATTAATTAATCTCCTATGTAGGTCTTCCTTGTTCTTTTTAAAGACAACAGATAAGATTCTACAAAGAAAACCAGGAAGCACAGCCTATAATTTATTAACTACCACATTAATTCCGTTGCTTCAGGCGGTAATTAGAGGGCTCTGTTCAAGTTCTTTTCTTGGCTCCCCAAGAGACAGGCGAGCTGGTTTAAGGATCCATAGCCTGATACACACACAACAGCACAGGGACCTGGAGCAGGGAAATGGGACTTGAGAACTTTTATTCCTCTTTTTTTTTTTTTAGACAATGTCTCATTATGTTGCCCTTGGTAAAGTGCCGTGGTGTCACAGCTCACAGCAACCTCAAAATCTTGGACTCAAGCAATTCTCTCACCTCAGCCTCCGAAGAGCTGAGACAACAGGAGCCTGACACAATGCCTGGCTTTTTTTTTGTTTGTTTCTTTGTTGTTTAGCAGGCTGGGGCCAGGTATAAACCCAGCAGCCCCGGTGCATGTGGCTGTCGCCCTAACCACTGAGCTATGGACACCAAGCCTACTTGAGAACTTTCTATTCATTAATTCCATAATCAACGAGCACCTGGTATATGACTGGTACATTCATTTCCTCAATTTCAATTTAGTAAGATTTTAAAACTCATTATTAGGAAAAAACAATGCAACTGTGGTTTATAAAATCAGAAAAGATAGGACAAACAGGCTCAGCACCCATAGCTCAGCGGCTAGGGCACCAGCCACATACACTGGAGCTAGCAGATTCAAATCCAGCCTGCTGCCAAACAGCAATGACAATGACAAGCAAAAAATAGCCGGGCGTTGTGGTGGGCGCCTGTAGTTCCTGCTACTTAGGAGGCTGAGGCAAGAGAGTTGCTTGAACCTGGGAGTTTGAAGTTGCTGTGAGTTGTGATGCTGCGGCACTCTGCCCAGGGTGACAGCTTGAGACTCTGTCTCAAAAAAACAAACAAACATGCTTTTTTGGAGCTGAATATAAAAATCCCACCTAGGCAAAGAAATGCATTTTTTTCAAAGCAATAACTTAAAAGAATCAAAAATCTCAACAATAAAAAAAAAAAAAAGAATCAAAAATCTTTGCAAACCACTATCCTTCCCTGGTACTGATTCTGCCTAATGCCAACTTCTTCTGAACACACAACATACTTAGCTAGTATGAATTATATACAAATCAAATAAGCTCTAGGAGTAGAGTCAGGTCCACCCTTATGTTTTCATACACTTGGTCCTTTCACAGTTGATTTCAGCTGCCCTTGTTGCTCACTCAGCTTGACCAGTCATTTTGCAGCAACTTTGGTCCTAAGGAGAAATAAGATCCTTTCTCAGAATGAAACTGCCCTACCCATATTTTCTTCCCAACCATGACTCAGCAGCTTCTTTGGATTTTGCTCAAATTTACCGGAACTAACCTTTCACTAAAACACTGTTTACATTTTGAATTCCTTTAAAAACTATAGATTACTTTTATCCATCTACTCAGTATCATGAAGGAAACACCATTTGGGTGACTGTCTAACCACAGTTTTCTCTAGGGAACTTAGACTACCCCTGTGGCTTATCAATCAGGACTGGACGCCTGGCTCAAGCCCAGCCAATTAAAGAGTCTCTCTCAGAGGGTATAGGACTGCAGAGTTCAGGGATCACGCTCAGCTGGAAGAGCCACTCTTGATCATGTGCGCCCTAAATCACCGGAAGTCAGACTTTAGACAGAGAGAAAGACCCAGGCCCACGGAGGGAAGAAAATGAGAGACTGTGAGTCACTACGGGAAGTGACTTTGCCCATCCTACAATCCCAGTTCAGGTCCCTACTAAGGCTGCTACACTTCTAGTACCTGGTTTTAGTAAGATAAACCTATGTTCTTCATAATTGAGTATATTTATTTTTTTCTAAACTAGGCTAATTATGTTCCTACTTATGTAGTCATGAAATGGTAACTGACTAAAGCATATAAACAGTAACTTCCAAATTTCTAATCCATACTTTATGAGATAGAATTAAGAAACTCAGAAGTTTAGGCACAATGGCTCAAACCTATAATCCCAGGACTTTGGGAGGCCAAGGTGGGTGGATAGCCTGAGCTCAGGAGCTCAAGACCAATCTGTGAGAGACCGCATCTCTAAAAATAGCCGGGTGTTGTGGCGGGCACGTGTAGTCCCAGCTACATGAGAGGCTGAGACAAGCGAATCGCTTGAGCAGAAGAGTTAGGGGTTGCTGGGTTGCTATGACACCAGGGCACTTTAATGGGGGTGACAAAGTGAGACTCTGTCTTATAAAAAAAAAAAAAATAGAAAGGGTTAGGAGAGGAAAACAGTTGGAAAGAGGAAAAAGGATGCAATGAAAAGGATAAGCTTTTTAAACAAATAAATATTAAGATTAATTTCAAAAGAAATTCAGCACCTTCTATGTGATAAACACTCGCTGTACTAGGCAATAGGAAACAGAAGAGATGAGTAACTCCCAGCTCTTGCTCCAGTGACCACAGTCAAACAAATAATTATAATTTAGATGTGAAGACCATAACGTGTGAGGTATATGCAAGGTACCAGGAGTACTTGGTCAGGAAACTAGGCTTTCACAGACAATTCTTAATTGGATAAAACCCCAAAGGTGGGGCTCAGCGCCTGTGGCTCAAGCGGCTAAGGCACCAGCCACATACACCTGAGCTGGCGGGTTCGAATCCAGCCCAGGCCCGCCAAACAACAATGACGGCTACAACCAAAAAATAGCCGGGTGTTGTGGCGGGCACCTGCAGTCCCAGCTACTTGGAAGGCTGAGTCAAGAGAATCGCTTAAGCCCAGGAGCGGGAGGTTGCTGTGAACTATGATGCTACAGCACTCTACCCAGGGTGACAGCTTGAGGCTGTCTCAAAAAAAACCCAAAGGTGGGAAACCCTGAGTGAGTGAGTGTTAAAAGGCAAATGCAGAAGGTGGTAGCCAAACACAATTACACAGCTTATCCAACGTAGCAAAGCTGGCTATCTGCACAGCAGAACTTTGAAGGAAGTTTCTGGAAGTCAAAATCCTCTCAATTTGACCTTGCATCCTAAAGTACTTAAACCACACTGTTTCAAATAGTATGGTTAAAGAAAAATAATTTTTTAAGGATTTATGATTTCCTAGCTAACGTAAGAATTCATAATATTTAGATAATCATATTCTGAAATTATTTTATTTCAGGATACCAAAAATATGAGAAATATTGTATATGAAGTGCTAAAAGAGGAATAATACACTCTTGGTTTTTCTAAAAGCCAAAAAGTTTGCTGGACGCAGTGGCTCACCTGAGCTCATGAGTTTGAGACCAGCCTGAGCAAGAACGAGAAAGACCCTGTCTCCACTACAAGCAGAAAAATTAGCTGGGCATCAAGGCAGGCACTCAGTCCCAGCTACTCAGGAGAGGGAGGCAAGAGGATCTCGTGAGCCCAAGAGTTTGAGGTTGCTGTGAGTTATGATGGCATCACGGCACTCAACCCCATCAAAAATTACCAATCATATGAAAATATAGTGATTTTATTGTTATTTTTGAGACAGGGTCTCACTCTGTCACCCTTGGGAGGGTGCTGCTGGCATCAGAGCTCATAGCAATGTCAAACTCTTGGACTCAAGTGATCCTCTTGACTCAGCCTCCTTAGTAGCTAGGAGGTACCCACCGTAACACCTGGCTATTTTTAGTAGAGATGGGGATCTTGATCTTGCTCAGACTAGTCTCCAACTCATGAGCTCAAGCAATCCACCTCCCTTGGCCTCCCAGAGTTCTGGGATTACAGATGTGAGCCACTGAGCCTGGCCCAATACAGTGCATTTAGAATGTAGGAACTGCTATCCCACTTCTAGGAATATATGCAAAAGAAATAATGTAGACCATGGAAAACCACACATAAAATATTTAATTTAACCACACATAATAAAAAAAAAATCAAGAGCAAGCTAGAAATCAGCAATAAAGATCATATTATATTGCTGTTGAAATTGTACTGGATAAAATGTAAATAAACCACTAAAGAGAATAAAGAAATGTAAAAACAGGGCGGTGCCTGTGGCTCAGTCAGTAAGGCGCCGGCCCCATATACCAAGGGTAGCAGGTTCAAACCCGGCCCCGGCCAAACTGCAAAAAAAAACAAAAAATAGCCAGGCGTTGTGGCGGGCGCCTGTAGTCCCAGCTACTTGGGAGGCTGAGGCAAGAGAATCGCTTGCTGTGAGCTGTGAGCTGTGTGAGGTTGCTGTGAGCTGTGTGAGGCCACGGCACTCTACCGAGGGCCATAAAGTGAGCCTCTATCTCTACAAAAAAAAAAAAAAAAAAAGAAATGTAAAAACAGAATGAAATATATAATGCTAAATTGAAAACAAGACAACATTTTGTATATACTCTAATCAAAGTGGCTTATATACAAGAATATTCCTTATAAAACTCTAAATACATGAAAAAATACTATAAAAGAAAAGTAATACTTGTTAAGCCAACAAGTAGTCTATTTTCCTAAGTTTTTTTGGTCAAGTTGTTATATTTGGAAACTTAAAACATCCCGTCTTAAGTATTAGAAATAAAAAGCAAACTTACTTCATCAGAAGCAGATCGAAGACACTGGACAGCAGCCTGTTTCTTCATTTCTTCTAGAGTTAAATCTGAACACTTTTTCTTACTCTTTCCCCATTTCTTATAAGCTCCTTTTTCCCAGCCCAGGAAGATGTCATTCTCCTACAACAAGACCACACGAGGTTAAATGACCTCAGCTAAACAGCAAGTCTCAGACACTACCATGCTCCATCTACCCAAACATACATTTCTCCTGCTACACACAGTAAGTCACAAAAAGGCCCCTTCCATTTCCATATGACTTTTAGGATGAGCTCGTCAATTCCTGCAATAAACGAAGCTGAGATTCAGACAGGAATTGTGCTGAATCCACAGAACGGTGCTTTCTGATGATGAACATACGGTGTTTTTCCATTTACTTGGGTCACCTTTGATTTCTTTTAATGATTTTTTTAATAGTTTTTAGGGCACAAGGCTTACACTTCTTTGGTGAAACTTATTCCTAAGTATTTTATTTGCTTTGACGTTGTTGTAAATGGAAATTCCTTAGGATTTTCTATATTTTGTATAAGATATGTCACACATGACTAGGGTGTGAAAGGACTTCCTTTCTGATCTGAATGTCTATTTCGTTTTCATACCTAATTGCCCTGTTAATATTTATAACATTTATTTCATCTTTTAAAATGACTTTGCACAAATAGAAACTGGCAAATGCAGACATTAATCCACAACCATGAGTTTAACTAAACTTATTATTAGTTGCTTAGAAGACATTTATAGAATTTCATAGCTTGGCGCCTGTGGCTCAAGCGGCTAAGGCGCCAGCCACACACACCTGAGTTGGCAGGTTCAAATCCAGCCTGGGCCCACCAAACAACAATGATGGCTGCAACCAAAAAAAAAGAATTTCATTAAATTCTTCTCTTGGTATTTCTGTTTAGCATTTCAGTACATTAAAGATTAATCTCTTGGCTTGGCTCCTGTGGCTTAAGTGGCTAAGGCGCCAGCCACATACATCTAAGCTGGCAGGTTGGAATCCAGCCCAGGCCCACCAAACAATGACGGCTGCAACCAAAAAATAGCCAGGCATTGTGGCAGGGGCCTGTAGTCTCAGCTACTTGGGAGGTGGAGGCAGGAGAACCGCTTGAGCCAAGGAGTTGAGGGTTGCTGTGAGCTGTGATACTACAGCACTCTACCCAGGGGGAAAGCTTGAGGCTCTGTCTCAAAAAAGATTAATCTCAGCTTGGCGCTTGAGGCACCAGCCACATACACTTGAGCTGGCAGGTTCGAATCCAGCCCAGGCCTGCCCAACAGTGACGGCTGCTACCAAAAAATAGCTGGGCATTGTGGCAGGCGCCTGTAGTCTCTCAGCTACTTGGGAGGCTGAGGCACGAGAATCACTTAAGCCCAGGAGTTGGAGGTTGCTGTGAGCTGTGATGCCATAGCACTCTACCCAGGGCAACAGCTTGAGGCTCTGTCTCAAAAAAAAAAAAAAAAAAAAAATTTTTTTTTCCAACTAAATGGATTTTTTTTTTTTTTTTTTGAGACAAGAGTTTTACTATGTTGCCCTTGGTAGAGTACCGTGGTGTCACAGCTCACAGCAACCTCAAACTCTTGGGCTTAAGCGATTCTCTTGCCCCAGCCTCCCAAGTAGCTGGGGCTATAGGCGCCTACCACAATGCCTAGCTATTTTCTTTATTGCAGTTGTCGTTGTTTAGCAGGCGCAGGCCAGGTTTGAACCTGCCAGCCTCAGTGCATGTGGCTAGCACTGTAACCACTGTGCTACAGGCGCCAAGCCAACTGAACAGATTGAGATAAAACAAATTCTCTTTGTATTCTATCAGGATGTGAAAAATACTGTTGGAACTGTATTTATATGTCAACTGTAAATCTGGGGATGGAGATTTTGTTTCTTGTTTTAACTTTTTGTTGTTGTTTTTTGAGATGAGAGTCTAACTGTATCATCGAGGCTGGTCTTGAACTCGTGGGCTCAAGTTGATTCTCCTGCCTTAGCCTCCCCAGTACCTGGGATTACAGGCACAAGCCATCACAAAGCTGTTTTAATTTGACAGAATGCAAAAGGTATAAAGCAGCTTAGTATTTATGATTCAAACAACATAAAAAAGTAGAGTGATTTTATCACATTATAAATGTTGTATCCAAATGCTTTTTTGCAAGGTAATTTTAGGTAGTATTCATTAAGAAACCTCAATTTATAGCAAAATGTACAAAAAGTACATTAGAAACATTTGTTTATATTCTGCTCTTTTCACATCAGAGCTCCCTAGTTTTATTTTTTTCTAGCTTCATGTACTGTGCCAATGTATCATAACTAGTTAACCAGAATGTATCATAATTTAGTTAACCAAATAGCACTTAATTGTTAATCAGACTTAAAAAGAATGTAGTTCCTGAGGATTGTGAACCTACTAGTGAAAATAAAAATAAGAGGGAAAAAAAGTAGTATAAAAAGATCCGAGATATTGGCGGCGCCTGTGGCTCAGTCAGTAAGGCGCCGGCCCCATATACCGAGGGTGGCGGGTTCAAACCCGGCCCCGGCCAAACTGCAGCCAAAAAACAGCCGGGCATTGTGGCGGGCGCCTGTAGTCCCAGCTACTGGGGAGGCTGAGGCAGGAGAATCGCTTAAGCCCAGGAGTTGGAGGTTGCTGTGAGCTGTGTGAGGCCATGGCACTCTACCGAGGGCCATAAAGTGAGACTCTGTCTCTACAGAAAAAAAAAAAAAAAAGATCCGAGATATTACTATTTTACTATGTTGTATTAAGTCTATTTATGCATAAACATAAAAAATTAGACATGTGCCAAATAGTTACTCAAAAAGCCGAGTAAAATTAAGGATGATTTTTTGCAGCCTTAATCTGAAAGATAAGACTGCAGGAATCAAGTACCAAGAGCAGATACAGCTGAACAAGTTCCCAGCAGGAGCATCGATTTATCACCAGGCACTTTTCTAGACACTGCTGTGAGGTAAGCTAAGGCTGGAGATTTGACTGATCTTCTGTGCTGTCTTCCAGCAGAAAGGAGACTGAGAACTGGAAGGAGAAAAAGAACGCGACAATCTCAACAGCAGCTGGGCTCCACAATGTCTGCTAGGTGGAGAATCACCCTTGCCTCCCACACCTTCCTGTTCCACAGCAACCCGAATACCGACACAAACCACCTCGCAGCTAAGTGGGGCTCGTGCCCCCTCCATCTTCAGGCCTTAACTGGCTCAGGCCCTTGGCCACAGGATTGTCTCACACAGAGGCGTATAACCAATTAGAAATGAGTGCTTCATGGTTTTTGCTGGGAAAGAAGGGAACACTTCCTCAGGACTGTGTGAAAATATGATGCCAGAAATGTGCCCTCTGCCATTGCCCTCCACCCTGTAAGAGCTGGCTGCAAAAGCAAGCTGACAGATGGAGCCAGGCAGAGGGGCAGAGCAGAAGGCTGAAAGACACTGAAGCTCTGATTTAAAACAAGCTGGGGCCAGACCTACTTCTGGATGTTTAGTTACATGAGCCTTCCCTCAACCCCAAACCAAATTAGGACAAACATTTGGTCGCTTATGAATGACCGATATAGCCAAAATCTGATGAATGGACTCATGGATGAATCCACTGACATCTCATTGTTCAAAAGAACCATTATTTGCCTCTAAAAACCAAACAAGCGTCATTTCAGATTAACCACAGCCCTTTCTTCCCTAGCAGGTCTACAGTCCATGGGGATGACCTCTCTACTCACCACGACATCTCCTCCTGCTGGCTGACTAGTCTGGAGTCTCCCTCGGTACAGCACATCAGATGGCCACAGCTTTTCACGTGCTGGGACCCTTTCCCACTCTGACCTGGGCCTACCTACTCGCTCACCATCCCCTTTTTTGGCCTCACAACCTGGGGTCCCTCCTGTGACCTTATATACACCATTCTTTTCTTCTTCCTTCAAGATAGGTTCAACTGTCATCTCTTCTGTCATTCCTACTGTGACCGTCCCCCATCCTCTGCACAGCCACAACACTTTACAGATCTGTAAACTGGCAGTTATCACACAGGAACCGTCCTCAGGATTCTCTGTATTACTAGTGCCCAACAGTGTGAGGCATGTAGTCAGCGTCGACTTTTTTCTTTTGGAGCGAGGGTCTGTCAGGTAGGTTGGAACGTAGCAGCACAGTCATAACTCACTGCAAACTCCAACTTCTGGACTCGGGCAATGCTCCTGCCTCAACCTCCTGAGTACTGGGGCTACAGGTGCGTGCCACCACCTCAGCTAATTTTTAAATTCCTTATAGAGACGGGATTTCACTGTGCTGTCCAGGTTGATCCAGAACTCCTGGCCTCAAATGATCCTCCCACCTTGGCCATGCAAAGTGCTAGTACTACAGGCCAGAGCCACAGAGTTCAGCCTCGCCCTCACATTTGATGATAAAAGAAATGTGAATTTTTAAAGAAACTCAATTATATTCAAAACATCTCTATTCCATGAAAAAATTTTACACACACACACAAATTTTTTTTTTTTTTTTAGTAGAGACAGAGTCTCACTTTACTGCCCTCGGTAGAGTGCCGTGGCGTCACACGGCTCACAGCAACCTCCAGCCCTTGGACTTAGGTGATTCTCTTGCCTCAGCCTCCGGAGTAGCTGGGACTACAGGTGCCCGCCACAAAGCCCAGCTATTTTTTTGTTGCAGTTTGGCCGGGGCTGGGTTTGAACTCACCAACCTCGGTATATGGGGCCGGCGCCCTACTCACTGAGCCACAGGTGCCGCCCACAAAAAAATTTTTAATGGTATCTCAGGAAGTACGTAGATAGGAACTGTGCGTCCATCATTAGCACCAACTCAGGAAGAACGTAGACAGGAACTGTGCGTCCATCATTAGCACCAACTCAGGAAGTATGTAGATAGGAACTGCACGTCCATCATTAGTACCAACTCAGGAAGTACGTAGACAGGAGCTGTGCATCCATCATTAGCACCAACTCAGGAAGTATGTAGACAGGAACTGTGCGTCCATCATTAGCACCAACTCAGGAAGTATGTAGACAGGAACTGTGCGTCCATCATTAGCACCAACTCAGGAAGTATGTAGACAGGAACTGTGCGTCCATCATTAGCACCAACTCAGGAAGTATGTAGACAGGAACTGTGCGTCCATCATTAGCACCAACTCAGGAAGTATGTAGACAGGAACTGTGCGTCCATCATCAGCACCAACTCAGGAAGTACGTAGACAGGAACTGTGCGTCCATCATCAGCACCAACTCAGGAAGTACGTAGACAGGAACTGTGCGTCCATCATTAGCACCAACTCGAGAAGTATGTAGACAGGAACTGTGCGTCCATCATTAGCACCAACTCAGGAAGTATGTAGACAGGAACTGTGCGTCCATCATTAGCACCAACTCAGGAAGTACGTAGACAGGAACTGTGCGTCCATCATTAGCACCAACTCAGAAGTAAGTAGACAGGAACTGTGCGTCCATCATTAGCACCAACTCATGAAGTATGTAGACAGGAACTGTGCGTCCATCATTAGTACCAACTCAGGAAGTACGTAGACAGGAGCTGTGCATCCATCATTAGCACCAACTCAGGAAGTATGTAGACAGGAACTGTGTGTCCATCATTAGCACCAACTCAGGAAGTACGTAGACAGGAACTGTGCGTCCACCATTAGCACCAACTCAGGAAGTACGTAGACAGGAGCTGTGCGTCCACCATTAGCACCAACTCAGGAAGTACGTAGACAGGAGCTGTGCGTCCATCATTAGTACCAACTCAGGAAGTACGTAGATAGGAGCTGTGCGTCCACCATTAGCACCAACTCAGGAAGTATGTAGATAGGAACTGTGCGTCCACCATTAGCACCAACTCAGGAAGTACGTAGATAGGAGCTGTGCATCCATCATTAGCACCAACTCAGGAAGTATGTAGATAGGAACTATGCGTCCACCATTAGCACCAACTCAGGAAGTACGTAGACAGGAGCTGTGCGTCCATCATTAGTACCAACTCCGGAAGTACGTAGACAGGAGCTGTGCGTCTACCATTAGCACCAACTCAGGAAGTATGTAGATAGGAACTGTGCGTCCACCATTAGCACCAACTCAGGAAGTACGTAGATAGGAACTGTGCGTCCACCATTAGCACCAACTCCTACTCTATTTTCAAATACCTTATGGGTAAAGTTTTCTACACATTTTCTTCTGCCTATCAAATGCTCACTCAAAATAATTCTATACCTATGAGCAGCAATTTTAAATTTATTTTTCATAAAAGAACCAAAGCTAATCATTATTCAAGGTAATTCATAGAAGGCTGGGATAGAAAGGGGGATTTCTTAGCTCTATTTCATAAACTGCCAAAAAAACATTTTTTTTTTTTTGTTAGTTGAGGCTGGGAGCTGTGGCTTATACCTGTAATCCTAGCATTCTGGGAGGCTGAGGCAGGCAGATTGCCTGAGCCAGAGCCCAACCTCATCTCTAAAAATAGATGGACGTTATAGTGGGCACCTGTGGTCCCAGCTACTTGGGAGGCTGAAGCAAGGGAATCACTTGAGCCCAACAGTTTGAGGTTACTGTGAGCTATATACCATAGCACTCTACCGAGGGCAACAAAGTGAGACTTTTGTCAATGAAAAAAAAAAAGTTTGTAACAACTGGCAGGTATCTAACTAGATTTCTGTTAAAATGTAGAATTTATCCCACATAGAATACATGTGATGTGGGTAGCACCTGTGGCTCAGTAGGTAGGCCGCTGGCCCCATATACCAAGGGTGGTGGGTTCGAACCCGGCCCCGGCCAAACTGCAATAAAAAAATAGCCGGGCGTTGTGGCAGGGGCTGTAGTCCCAGTTACTCGGGAGGCTGAGGCAAGAGAATCGCCTAAGCCGAAGAGCTGGAGGTTGCTGTGAGCTGTGATGCCACAGCACTCTACCAAGGGCGACAAAGTGAGACTGTCTCTAAAAAAAAAAGAGTATATGTGATGTAAACATCCCTATCAGGTTACAGTCAAACCAAGAATATTCCCCGCAGCCTTACCTATCAAAAG
This sequence comes from Nycticebus coucang, assembly GCF_027406575.1. NCBI lineage: Eukaryota > Metazoa > Chordata > Mammalia > Primates > Lorisidae > Nycticebus > Nycticebus coucang. The sequence goes on from NC_069796.1 coordinate 87,201,355, forward strand.
CTATCTTTGCTACCCTCATACTTAATAGTTTGGGTAAGATCTTTCAAATCGGGAGATAATTTTCCTCAGAATATAAAATAATCCTGCTCCATTATATTTTCAAAAGCTATACCGGAAATCAGAAGTCCCAGTTTCTTTCTTTCTTTCTTTTTTTGAGACAGAGTCTCACTTTGTTTCCCCTGGATAGAGTGCCATGGCGTCACAGCTCACAGCAACCTCTGACTCTTGGCATTAAGTGATTCTCTTGCCTCAGTCTTCTAAGTAGGTGGGACTACAGGTGCCGACCACAACGCCCAGCTATTTTTTTGTTGCAGTTGTTTAGTTGGCCCAGGCTGCGTTCAAACCCGCCACCCTCGGTGTATGTGGCTGGCACCAAGCCAAGATGTCCCAGTTTCTTACATAAGGCCTATGTTTTCTCTTAGAACACTGGAGCTGCTGCTTTGTCCCTGATCTAAAATTTCAAAACCTGGTACCTTGGTAGAGTGGTGATTCTTCTGTAAATGGAAAAAACTGTAAGCCGGTTCACAAAGGTCTTGAGCATCCACTTAATTCTCTCAGGCTACTTGTTTTGAGGAAAACAGCCAACCATGGAAGCATGGCTACTCCACAGCACACAAAGAGGCCCTGGGCAACAGTCCCAGCTGAGCCAGCTTTTCACACGCCTGCCAAGGTGAGGACGTGGCGATGAAGCCATCCTGCGGCTCCCAGGCCAGTTCATCTGCCAGCTGAGTACCACTGTGTGACTTCAGGTAAAACCACGATGAATAGAACAATCACCCAATTGATTCTTCCCCAATTCCTGACTTATGGAATCTGTCAGGTACAAATAGTGCATTTTTTTCAAAAGTTAACTTTTGGAGTAGAATATGTAACTATACTATCAAAAAAAAGTGTTTCTTTTGTATTAAATATTTCTCTTTATATTCAAAAGAATATCCCTTAGCCCACCCACTTATATTTTGGTGAATAAACACAGGTTCATTCTGTCATCTCGGTGCCATCAAGAGACTTTCGTTTCCTAAAATTATTTTTTAAAATCTGGTCATCCCATCACAAAGAAATAACAGTAACTGCCACTGGAATCTGTCAGTCCTTAGTCTAAATGCATTGTCCCATCTGGGAAAGAGCAGGTGATGGGAGAAACAGCTATTTGGTGGAGAGGTGGCAGGGTCGGCATGTATGGCAGTTAACAATAGCATCTGTCAGGATTTACCAAGCACCTGCCTGTGTCTGGTACTGCCCCAACTGCATTATCAGTACCTAGAATGATGCCTCGCACCCACAGCAACTCAACAAACACATAAGCACTAAGTGACTGTTCTTAATTCTCAGTTAACACCACTGGATATGCACAGGAGGTATACAGTGTAGAAATGGAGACAGGCACAGAGATCTTAACTAGTCCACATCCACGGTCTAAGTCAGAACGCAAAGAAGGTAGAGGAGTTAGGACCCAGACTGCATAGTCCACGTTCTTAATCACACGGTCCTGACATGCAGTAAGATGGGAAATCAACTCAAAAGATAAACAGAACAGGAGGCTGGTGTGGTCTGACAGTCATTGAGATAAAGTTCAAGATGCTGTCATGGGAAACTTTGATCTGAGCCATGTACAAGTTTTTTCATCCTATAACCTTCTGACACCTCCAGCTTAATTCTTCATGAATCGTACCCTGTCACACACCCACTTCCCAGAACGACTCCTATCGCTGTGGGAGTCAATGGGAATACTAGCACGCACATGTTCTCCCTTCACAAGCAAGGACGAATCCTTAGGAAGGTTTTCTGGTATAGGAATGTTCTAAGAAGACACTTCTGCCTTCCTTAACATCTAAAATGCTGATCTGAAGAACATCAAGCTAACTAGGTACATCTAAACAAGAGCATAAAGAATGGGAAGCATTAGCTGAATGCAAATCAAACGGCTTTCAAATAAAAGGCATTTAAATTAACGTGCACTGAATGAACGCTTGCTGAAACACAGTGTACACAGTGGTATACACGAGAACCCAGGACGAGTCAGACATTTGTAGTTCCTATTGTTAAATATTATAATAAACTGTAAAGGGAAACACTGCAGATGCTAGCTTTTCTAAATTGTAAATGCTGAAGTAAAAGGATGCACTGCGAGAGTTTGTTACAAATTGGCTAAAAGAATAAATGAGCTTTGCTGAATGCAGAAGTAATGTGTCCCATTTAGCAATCAGTATTGGGATTATTCTTATAACCTGTGAGCAAATATTATAATAATGCAGCTACATTTCTAGAATGATGAACTCTGAGTTAGAAGATACAATTCAATTGGGAGATTTAAAAGAAACCACAATAACATCCCTGAAGGGTAGGCCCCAGTGGTTACCTAGGAGGTTTGCCCTTGCACACATACCTATTCATTTCCCCTGGCACACAAGTTATAGACCTGAGAGAGAAGCACGCACCTCTTCATTTATTTAATAAATATCTAAGCATCTTCTATATTGCAGGAACTGTTTTAAGGACCAAGAATGTAGTGGAAAACATGACAGCAAAAAGGTTCCTAACTTGATGAATTGTACATTCCAGCATGAGAGACACACAAACAAAAAATAATTTATGGATCAGGCAGAGTGGCTCATGCCTGTAATCCTAACACCCTGGGATGCTGAGGCAGGAGAATCCCTCCAGTTCAGGAATGTGAGACCAGCCCAAGCAAGAGTGAGAGTCCCATCTCTACTAAAAATAGAGAAATTAGGGTGGCACCTGTGGCTCAGTGAGTAGGGTGCCGGCCCCATGTACTGAGGGTGGTGGGTTCAAACCCAGCCCCAGCCAAACTGCAACAAAAAAATAGCCGGACATTGTGGCGGGCGCCTGTAGTCCCGGCTACTTGGGAGGCAGAGGCAGGAGAATCACTTGATCCCAGGAGCTAGAGGTTGCTGTGAGCTGTGATGCCACAGCACTCTACCCAGGGTGACAGCTTGAGGCTCTGTCTCAAAAAATAATAATAATAATAATAATAACAATAATTTATGTATCACAAATAATCATATAATTTCAAATAGTAACAAGAGTTATAAAGAAATAAAGCAGGTAAGAGGACTTGGGAGGATTCTACTTCAGACATGATAGGTAAAAAGCAAACTATGTGAGAGAGAGAAAGGAGGAAAGGGTAGGGAAGGAAAAGCAGAGAGAGGGAAGGAGGGAGGGGTGGGGAAGGAAGAGCAGAGAGGGAAGGAGGGAGGGGTGGGGAAGGAAGAGCAGAGAGGGAAGGAGGGAGGGGTGGGGAAGGAAGAGCAGAGAGGGAAGGAGGGAGGGGTGGGGAAGGAAGAGCAGAGAGAGGGAAGGAGGGAGGGGTGGGGAAGGAAGAGCAGAGAGGGAAGGAGGGAGGGGTGGGGAAGGAAGAGCAGAGAGGGAAGGAGGGAGGGGTGGGGAAGGAAGAGCAGAGAGGGAAGGAGGGAGGGGTGGGGAAGGAAGAGCAGAGAGGGAAGGAGGGAGGGGTGGGGAAGGAAGAGCAGAGAGAGGGAAGGAGGGAGGGGTGGGGAAGGAAGAGCAGAGAGGGAAGGAGGGAGGGGTGGGGAAGGAAGAGCAGAGAGGGAAGGAGGGAGGGGTGGGGTCTTGGTGTGTGCCATTTCAAGAGGGACTGTACCTAACAAATGCAATCAGTGTAACCTGGTTTAATGTACCCTCAATGAATCCCCAACAACAACAACAAAAAAGCAAACTATACCAGTAAATACATAAATACCCTCTTATAATAAGTAAATAGTGGGTGGCGCCTGCAGCTCAAAGGAATAGGGCGCCAGTCCCATATGCTGGAGGTGGTGGGTTCAAACCCAGCCCCGGCCAAAAACTGCAAATAAATAAATAAATAAAAAGTAAGTAGCAGGGGCTCAGTGCCTGTAGCTCAGCGGCTAGAGCACTAACCATATATACCAGGACTGGTGGGTTCAAATCTGGCCCAGGCCCACCAAACAACAATGACAACTACAACCAAAAAAAAACCAGTCGGGTGTTGTGGCGGATGCCTGTAGTCTCAGCTACTTGGGAGGCTGAGGCAAGAGAATTGCTTGAGCCCAAGAGTTTGAGGTTGCTGTGAGCTGTGACGCCAGAGCACTCTACTGAGAGCATGATAGTGAGACTCTGTTTACAAAAAACCCAAAACAAAACAACCTTGATTTGATCATTACACATTGTATACATGTATCAAATTATAACACACACTCCCAAGATACATACAATTATTATGCACCAGAAAAAAAAAATGCAGAAGTGGAAGATACTAACAATTGGTAACTGAATGAGGAGAACATGAGAGCTCTATGTACAGCTGTCTTCCAAGGTCTGAAATTACTTCATGAGTTCTTTTTTTGTTTTGGAGACACACTTTCACTGTTACCCCAGGTAGAGTGCAGGGGCTTCATCTTAGCTCACAGCAACCTCAAACTCCTCTTCTCCCAAATAGCTGGGACTAAGGCAGCCACCACAACACCCAGCTAATTTTTCTATTCCAGTAGAAACAGAGTCTCGCTCTTGCTCAGGCTGGTCTTGAACTCATGAGCTCAAGCAATCCACCCACCTTGGCCTCCCAGAGTGCTAGGATTACAGTTAAGACCCACCATGCCTGGCAAAGTCAAAATTCTTTGAAAATATGAATATATTCTGCCCAAAGATGTTATAATCTTTTAAGAAATAAAATACATTCTCATAACTGTAATAGTTTGCAGTAGAAATATGATAAAGTCTGGTAAAAGACACTGCTTTCATCAGGAATTATTACAAAAAGTTTCGAGAGAAAGATTAAGCTTTGAAGGACGGGGAAGAAAAACAGTTCATATGATCTAAAAATGACATGTATGAATTCCTTACTATCTGACAATCTATGATACTTACTTGACAGAAATCATGACAAAAAGAAAAAAAGGAAACTTTGTGGAAATAAAATTACTGACAGCTGTATCTCCATATTAGAAGGCAGTTGTTCTCTAGAATTTACAGAGTAACCAGCTGACACCATAATGATGTTCACAACCCTCCCCTAATCAGGTTTATAGGGAACTCGACTTGGTTATTAAGCCTCCAACAAGACTAGGGTCGGATAAGTGTTATTTCCTACCTAACCATCATGCAAAGCTGAGATCAAACCCACGTCTAAAATGTGTTTCAGAACCCTAGGGCGGTGTGTGTCAAAGCAAGCCTGGGAAAAGCAATGGATCCAATGGCAGATGAGGCCAGTAGTAACCAACTCCAGGATGGAGAGGTGAGAAGAGGCGTGAGGACACTCTAGAGCAGGGTCCTTTGGCTTCCACCTGACGGCTGTGCCAGCACGAGCCTGGAGAAAAGAGGTGGTCTACTTTCCTCAGCCACAACACAGCTGCTAGCCCGGCTGTCAGCTGGAGTTCCGAATCACACAAGCTGAGGCCCCTTTCCATTCTACTTACTCCTAGTAGAGGAAAAGGGCCCTGGGCTCCACGCCTCACTCACATCCTCCTCTGGGGTTGTGCATCGATTTTGCCACCTTTAAAGCGGACAATTGACTCTTACGTTACATTGTATTACAACAGGTATCAACTGCCCCCATTAGTTCAGCTCCTGGCCTTGCCACTGGTGGGTGCGAGAGACACCTACTTCCCACCTGTCCCCTTCCTCCTCTCTCTCCTGATGTCCTGGATATGTCTCATAAACAAGATATCTTTGGACTTGGTTGTTTTTTTTTCTTTGAGACAGAGTCTCACTTTGTCACTCTGGGTAGAGTGCCGTGACGTCACAGCTCACAGCAACTTCCAGCTCTTGGGCTTAGGCAATTCTCTTGCCTCAGCCTCCCGAGTAGCTGTTGACTACAGGCGCCCACCACAAGATCTGGCTATTTTTTTGTTGAAGTTTGGCGGGGCCAGGTTTGAACCCGCCACCTTCGGTATATGGGTCGCTGCCCTACCTACTGGGCCACGGGCATTGCCCTTTTTTCTTTCTTTTTTTTTTGTAGAGACAGAGTCTCACTGCACCGCCCTCGGGTAGAGTGCTGTGGCGTCACACGGCTCACAGCAACCTCTAACTCTTGGGCTTACGCGATTCTCTTGCCTCAGCCTCCCGAGTAGCTGTGACTACAGGCGCCCGCCACAACGCCCGGCTATTTTTTTGTTGCAGTTTGGCCGGGGCTGGGTTTGAACGTGTCACCCTCGGCATATGGGGCCGGCACCCTACTCACTGAGCCACAGGCGCCGCCCCTTTTTTCTTTATTGACATAGAGTCTTACTATGTTGCCCTCGGTAGAGTGTCATGGCGTCACGGCTCACAGAAACTTCAAACTCTTTTCCTTAAGCGATTCTCTTGCCTCAGCCTCTTGAGCAGTTAGGGCTACAGCCGCCTGGGACTAAAGCGCGGCTAATTTTTTTTTTTTTTTTTTTTTTGTAGTTGTCATTGTTGTTTGGCAGGCCCAGGCTGCCCCAGGTTCGAACCTGCCAGCCCCAGTGCATGTGGCTGGCGCTCTAGCCACTGAGCTACAAGCACCGAATCATTGTGCTAATAAATTTATTAGTGTTGATTAAATATTCTAGGCTGATATTGCTGATAAACAAATCTAAGAAATGAGAAATTATAAAAAGTCCTAGTAAAAAACTATTCTCTATGACTACGTTTAGAACAAAAGAACATGATTTTTGAATCTTCCATATTTGTAGATTTAATATTTTACTTGCCTGTAACAAAGTATATTTTACATTTACTAGAAAGATGGCAAAAAACAGAACTTTGGTAAAGAAATTATACAAAATGCTATCAAAATAACACATTTGCCAGTTATTAGGTTATAAGTTAATCCTCTCAAAACCTTACTTAACCTAATTCCCACCAGCCAAAACGGTAAGCAAGCTGGAAGCAGGAAATATGCATCACTGCTTGTGTCTCACCAGAAATGATGAGAAACACCTCTCATCAAAGACACTCTGCAGAAAAGATGAAAAATACTCAGTGTCTCGGTGGAATCCTTTGTACGTATTATTTACAGGATTTTTTTTTTTTTTTTTTTTTTCAGTTTCTGGCTAGGGCTGGGTTTGAACCTGCCACCTCTGGCATATGGGGCCGGTGCCCTACTCCTTCGAGCCACAGGCGGTATTTACAGGATTTTGAGGCTTTTCATTATGGCTTGGAAGAACAAAGTCAGTTTCTCCTCTCAATGAAACTTTGTTTCTGCTTTCGGTGTAAATAACAGCAAAATGGCAGTACACATCACCCACAAAATACTCCCTTCTTTCCATCAATGGTTTACAAAACCCAAAAGATTTACGTGAAATCTGTCCAACAGAAGCCAGAATCCATTCACTCACTACAAATGACTCTGCTTCTCTCTTGTCACACCTCACTTTCAGAAGCTCTTCTTGGAGAGTGAGATTAAGGATTTTTTTCAAGCATGTGGATTTGGTTCACTGTTTAAACTTAGCAGCAAAGGCAAATAAAATGTGTTTGACCAATTTACAAGGTGATACACAGTGACTTATAGCAAAGTTGTGCGCTTTACACACACTGATTAATAAGCAATTTAATGTCACTGCTGCAGATAAAAAACAGTATTAAATTTAGAGTGGTAGAAAGTGTAACAGACAGAATGAGTAAATATTTAGTTATAACACATGAGTTTCCTAATACTGGAAAGCAGCATTCTGGAGCAGTGTTATTCAAAGGGGGCAGGTCAGACCATGACCAGTCCATGGCACAGACCTAGGATCTCATGTCAGAATAACTCTAATAAACAGTCTGCTTAGTGACATGGCCAGTTCACATTCCACAGCAGATTCTCACCATCTTGTCACTGACAGGCTGAAAGTCTGCACACCAATGAACAGCTCAACTCTGGAGCATGGATGTACTCTTTTAAGAAAAACGTATACATACAGACACAATCAGTTCTTACAAAATACTTAAAATGTGTAAATACCTGTTCCTGCAAGTCGTAATCATAGCTGTCGTGCAGCAGCAGACTGAGGACATACCGAGTGTAAATCATGGCATCAATGCCACACTTCTCCAGCTCTTGTCCCAGCCAGGTCTGCACTGGACCCAAAGCATGAAGCAGAGACATTTCAGAAACAGACACGGGGCCTGGATGAGAACTTGAGGAGCTTTCAGATGGCAAACCATCCACAGCAACTGTACAGATAGGGGCATGAATTTAGGTTGCTGACATCCTTAAAGTGCAAAGCATTTTCCTTTGTTGATATTCTGTTGGTATCTGGAGAGGATTTTCACTCCAGTAAAAAGGAGATGCTTGACATCTAGGATAAGCATTTATTTTTGCTGGTGGTCAGCCATCTAAAATAGAATTTCCCTCTTCAGGCATGACCAATGAATCATCCCGATAGCAACATACATGTAGATATGAATTTCTATTTTAATTTCACATTGAGGCCAAATGGAAGTCTCCGGCAGAACCTACAAAAATGAGAGAGAAATAAAAGGTATTATGTAAATTAAATTATTGATCTTTAAAAAAAAAATCAAATGAACTATTCCCCTTTATTAAAATATCTTGAAGGCCAGGCTTCGTGGCTCACGCCTGTAATTCCAACACTCTGAGAAGCTGAGGAGGGATAATCCCTTGAGCTCAGGAGTTTAAGACCAGCCTAAGCAAGATGGAGACCTCTCTCTACTAAAAAAAAAAAAAAATAGGAAAAATATAGCCATGTGTCATGGCAGGCACTTGTAGTCCAAGCTATTGGGGAGGCTGAGGCAGAAGGATTGCTTGAGCCCACGTATATGAGGTTGCCATGAGCTAGGCTAGAGCCATGGCATTCTATCCTGGGCAACAGAGGGAGACTCTTTCTCAAGAAAAAAAAAAAAAGAAAGAAAAGAAAAGAAAAAACCTAATTTCATCCCCCCATAATCTATGCCATTTTAAACTTTCAAAATGAAAAAGTGTGATGTGGCTACTTGAGAGGCTAGGTCAGGAAGATTGCTTGGTCCCAGGAGTTGAAGCTATGGTGTACCTAAGCAAAGCCACTTCATTCCAGTCTGGGCAACAAAGTGAGACCCTGTTTCCATCAATCTGTCAATGAAACAAATGTTTAAAACAACACTGTCAACTTCTAAAAGCTTAATACCAGGCCCGGCACAGTGGCTCATGCCTATAATTCTAATACTCTGGGAGCCCGAGGCAAGAAGGTCACTTGAACTCAGGAATTTGAAGTTGCTATGAGTGAGGCTGAGGTCATGGCACGCCAGCCCAGGTAACAGAGTAAGTCCGTCTCTAAATAAAAGCTTGATTTCATTAAAAAAATAAAAACAACTAAGAATTTTATTTGATGTTCTTCTTATATTCAATTATTCTGATGTTTATTTTGTTATCTTAAGAGATTGGATGAGTAAAATTGTTTCTGTAATGCTGAATTTATCTTCTAATGAATCAGTAGTTCATATCTAAGTTTAAGAGAAATAAGCAGTTGAAGAGCAATTTCATGGAAACAGTGGTAAAAAATTAGCCCTTTAATTTAAGTTTGGGGTTGGGTGCCCGTAGCTCAGTGGTTAAGGTGCTGGTCACGAGCTCTTGGGCTGACGGGTCCAGCCCGTGCCGGGCCTGCCAAGCAAACATCACAGGACATCGTGGCAGGTGCTTGTAGTTCCATGTGAAACTGTCTCAAAAAAAACAAAATAATAAAGTTTTGTACAAATAATCAATGACTTTGTATGGCTTTAAGATTAGTCATCATTTATGTTATAAAAATTAAGGTAGATGGGCCAAACAGCGGTTGGTTCATGCCCATGATCCTAGCAAATTCCAAGGCCAAGGTGGAAGGACTGCTTCAGGTCAGGAGTTCAAGACCGGCCAGAGCAAGGGCGCCAGCCACATACACTGGAGCTGGTGGCTTTGAATTCAGCTGGGGCCTGCCAAACAAGGACAGCTACAACCAAAAAATAGCTGGGTATTGTGGTGGGCACCTGTAGTCCCAGCTACTTGGGAGGCTGAGGCAAGAGAATCGCTTGAGCCCAAGAGTTTGGGGTTGCTGTGAGCTGTGATGCCACTGCGACAGATTGAGACTCTCTCTCAAAAAACAAACAAACGAACAAAAAAAACACACACACACAAAAGTTAGCTGGGCGTGGTGGCACAGAACTCTAGTTCTAACTACATAGGAGGCTGAGGCAGGAGGATTGCTTGAGCCCACGATTTTGAGGTGGCAGTGAGCTACAATGATGCCACTGCACTCTAGATAGGGGGACAGAGTGAGGCCCTGTCTCAAAAAAATTAAGCTGGAGCACAGACTTCACAGTCATGCCAAAAGTTACACCTACTGTAACTTTTCTTCTTATCTACCTAGATTGAATTTCTGATTATTTGTGACAGATGACGCTCTTTTAAATATTCTATTGGCACTCTAGTTAATTTATACTGCTAAAGAATGAAAACTAACACAGTGGATCGTAAATCTCGTCAGCTCAGCTTCTGTATGAACTTCAGCAGATAATAAGAGGATTACCAAAAATGACTTTCAAAGAATCGTTAATGTTAGTAAAAGCATCAAGTCAGAAAGACATTCTTCCTCTAAGATTTAAGACGTGTTTCTGCATTTCCTCTATAATTATGCAGTAAATTTTATGTACCTTAAATATAAAGAAAACAATTTTAAGTTCATCGTAGGAGTAAATTATTAGATTAATTTGTCACATATTCTGCTACTTTAAAAAATCTTCTCTACTATATTATCTTTCCTAAATTTCAAAAATGAGATAAATTAAAGCAGATTTTTCTAACTTTCACTAACTGAAAATTTCCAGCTAACTCCCAAAATACTTTCCATAAATCATTCTATATGTGTGGATTGTAGGATAACAAAGATCATCAATTAAAGAATACATTCAAATCTGGGCACATCACGTGAAGCAAGCTGACAAGTCAGTCATCATTCAGTGAGGGTTAAGCCCTGAAGCAATGCCTGAGGGACTCAGGTGAGAAAACCTAAGCCAGCAAGAATGCCCAGGGAAAGGTCTGAGAGCTACACGGGGAGAAAACACCAGATTTGTGAAGAGTTGCCCTTAAGTACTGAGCAAAGTAATAATGCAAGTAAGGAACTAGCCAAGGTAGAGGAAAAGACCACCGCACAGGACACAGCAAACACGATGTGACATTCAGCTGGGCAGGGGACATGCCTGCTTCTCACCAGACACTTGGGAAAAAATCTGTAATACTCAAGTTATGTTTGACTACTGCAATTACAAGACGTGCTCAATGTGACTTGTACTCATCTTTTATTATTGGTATTTATTATTACAATTTTGTCAACTATATGAAGCAAAATCTAATTGAAGAAATAGAAATTTTAAGGGCGGTGCCTGTGGCTCAGTCGATAAGGCGCCGGCCCCATATACCGAGGGTGATGGGTTCAAACCCGGCCCCGGCCAAACTGCAACCAAAAAATAGCCGGGCGTTGTGGTGGGCGCCTATAGTCCCAGCTACTCGGGAGGCTGAGGCAGGAGAATCGCTTAAGCCCAGGAGTTGGAGGTTGCTGTGAGCCGTGTGACGCCACAGCACTCTACCGAGGGCGGTACAGTGAGACTCTGTCTCTACAAAAAAAAAAAAAAAAAAAAAAAGAAATAGAAATTTTAAGATTTCAATACCCCTTCCTCAACTACTGAAATAAGAAATAGACAAAACATCAGCAAAAAGGCTGGGCGCAGTGGCTCACACCTGTAATCCTAACATTCTGGAAGGCCGTGAGGTGGGTGGATTGCCTGAGCTCACAGGTTTGAGACCAGCCTGAGCAAAAGCAAGACACCGTCTCCTAAAAAAGAAAAAATTGGGTGGCGTCTGTGGCTTAGTGAGTAGGACGCCGGCCCCATATACCGAGGGTGACGGGTTCAAACCCGGCCCCGGCCAAACTGCCACCAAAAATTAGCCGGGCGTTGTGGCAGGCGTCTGTAGTCCCAGCTACTCGGGAGACTGAGGCAAGAGAATCGCTTAAGCCCAGGAGTTGGAGGTTGCTGTGAGCTGTGTGAGGCCATGGCACTCTACGGAGGGCCATAAAGTGAGACTCTGTCTCTACACAAAAAAAAAAAAAGAAAAAAAGAAAAAATTGGGCAGCATCTGTGGCTCAGTGAGTAGGACGCCGGACCCATATACCAAGGGTGGTAGGTTCGAACCTGGCCCCGGCCAAACTGCAACAAAAAATAGCCAGGTATTGTGGTGGGTGCCTGTAAGTCCCAGCTACTCAGGAAACTGAGGCAAGAGAATCATCTAAACCCAAGACCTGGAGGTTGCTGTGAGCTGTGACTTCACAGCACTCTACCAAGGGCAACAAAGTGAGAGTCTGTCTCTAATAAAAAAAAAAATTTCTTTCCTATCCTAAAAAAAACAACTATGAGACCACATTTATAATCTAGTTCTGGTCCCATCTAGGGCCTTTCCCCTTGCCAGGTAACATTGTAGTTCTCTAGTACAAAGTTCAAATGTGACACTGCAGAGAGCCTGAGGTGGTTAACTGAAGACGAGGAGGAATACTGGGAATATAATGGCTTCCCTTTGCTGTCCAGTTTCCTACTGGTTTTGTAATGTACGTATCTGCAGAGCTGTCTCCACACCCTGAAGCTGCACTAACCCTAAGTAATACAGACTCAGCAATTCAAAAACTCTTGAGCTTTTTCTGCTCCTAACATTGTTTCCAGCCATTTCAATGACCTTAGAATTAAAAATAACCCTGGCCATGAATGAAAATTATCCTCCAAAGACTGAAAAACTCTGTCCCAGCTTTGGGGTCAATATTAACAATGCCCTGTACCTGGCAGGGCTGAGCGGAGTGTGAGGACAAAGTGGTCAAGGAAGTCTTGCACTAAGTTTTTTTGTTTTTTTTTTTGCAGTTTTGGCTGGGGGCTGGGTTAACCGGCCACCTCACCTCCGGCATATGGGGCCAGCGCCCTACTCCTTGGAGCCATAGGCGCCGCCCATGTTTTTTTTTTCTTTTTCCCAAGAAGGAAGCAAAGGGGGGTGGCGCCTGTACTCAGTGGGAAGGGCGCCAGACCCACATACCCAGGGTGGCGGGTTCGAACCCAGCCCCAGCCAAACTGCAACAAATAAATAGCCAGGCATGTGGCGGGCGCCTGTAGTCCCAGCTACTAGGGAGGCTGAGGCAAGAGAATTGCCTAAGCCTGGGAGTTGGAAGTTGCTGTGAGCTGTGATGCCACCGCACTCTGCTGAGGATGATAAAGTGAGACTCTGTCTCTACCAAAAAAAAAAAGGAAGGGAACAAAGTAGTAGTGTTTACTTATTTATTTACCCCCTTTGCTGTCTTGGAATACAATCTGGGAAATATGACCTTCTAATCAGAAAGAATTAACATTTTCCCCAAGGCCAACATTACAAGCAAGACAGATCACCTGAGTTCCTTACATCCTGAATTCCCAAGACTAAAAAATTAAGCTGAAGATGTAATTTAGAAACAAGATCATTGGATCGGCGCCCTTAGCACAGTGCTTACGGTGCCACATACACCGAAGTTAGTGGGTTCAAACCCAGCCCGGGCCAGCTAAAACAACAATGACAATTGTAACACAAAATAGCCGGGCGTTGTGGTGGGCACCTGTAGTCCCAGCTACTTGGGAGGCTGAGGCAAGAGAATTGCTTAAAGCCCAAGGGTTTCAGGTTGCTGTGAGCTGTGATGCTATAGCACTCTACTGAGGGTGATATAGTAAGACAATGTCTCAAAAAAAAAAAAGGCCAGGCTTGGTGGCTCACACCTGTAATCCCAGTACTTGGGAGGCTGAAGGGGGTGGATTGCCTGAGCTCACAAGTTTGAGACCAGCCTGAGCCAGAGCAAGACCCCATCTCTAAAAAATAGCCAGGCATTGTGGTGGGCGCCTGTAGTCCCAGCTACTTGGGAGGCTGAGGCAAGAGAATCACTTAAGTCCAAGAGTTGGAAGTTGCTGTGAGCTGTGACTCCACGCATGGCACTCCATGGAGGGCCACCTGGTGAGACTCTGTCTCAAAAAAAAAGAGAGAGAAGAAAAAGAACAAGATCGGGCAGCGCCTGTGGCTCAACGGGTAGGGCGCCGGTCCCATATGCCGGAGGTGGCGGGTTCAAGCCCAGCCCCGGCCAAAAAAAAAAAAAAAAAAGAAAAAGAACAAGATCACTAACTATATCCTCCTTTTCTACCTTTAAATAACTTGCATAAATTGTTCTACTCCACACAGTGAATGATTCAATACTCCATCAGTACTCCTTGTCATTTGTCAGAAACTTCCAGATTCTCCCCTTTCCCACATATACCTAAGGGCTTCCTGGACCTGAGCCCACTCTCTGGAACCGCTGCCGCTGCAAGGGCAGGGTCCACAGCACCTTCCCTACCAGGGCATGACACTTGCGCAGCAGCGAAGCAGGCTTTTTAGCACAAAGATACTTAAAACCATTAAAACAATCCTAGGTTTCTTTACCTTTTACAAAGCAATCAGTTTTTAGTGGATCAAAAGACAGACTTCTGACAACAGGATGTTAACTGGTAGAGCCTCCATCAGAAAGTGAATCCAAGTGGCCAGCGGCTTCAGAGCTGACAGGCAGAACGTGGCACACTTGTGTCTGTGGACCAGAGCACAAGGCAGCAAGCACTCAAGGGCCGGTGGAGGGCTGGCTAAACGAAGAACACCTCTATTTAACAAACATCTGTTAAGTGTTGGACATAGTTACTAAAATGATTTAGAAATGCTACTGAATTTAATTATATTTTGAGGCACCCTTGGACCTGGGAGACACACTAGGAATTCCAAGTATCCTTGAAGCCTAGGCTAGCATTGCTGTCTGTCTCCTGGAACTCTCCTTAGGTTCACGAAACAGACATATTCCTCAAAACCCAAAATACAAATGCAGTAGAACCTCCATTTCTGACCATCTCCTTAACTTGACCTGATTTTCACAGACCAGACACACACATTAAGGAAGTTCCTTACGTTGACACTCTCCTTTGAGGTGACTAGTTTGTTACAGTCTTTTCTTGGGTGGTCAACTTACAGAGGTCCTACCGTACTTTTAACACAGATGAACAATAGTCTAACTGCCAGGCGCCGTGCCTCACACCTATAACCCTAGCAATCTGGGAGGCCAAGGTGAGTGGATTACCTGAGCTCAGGAGTTTGAGACCAGCATGAACAAGAATGAGACCCCATCTCTAAAAATAGTCGGGCGTTGTGGCGGGCGCCTGTAGTCCCAGCTACTTGGGAAGCTGAGGCAAGAGGATCTTGAGCCCAAACCTCACAGTTTGAGGTTGCTGTGAGCTATGATGCCATAGTACTCTACCAAGGGTGACAAAGTGAGACTCTGTATCAAGAAAAAAAAAAAATAGCATAACACTCTCAATATATTTAAAGTACTCAGCAAAGGCTTGGCACCTATAGCACAGTAGTTATGGCGCACATACTATGAGGCTGGTGGGTTAGAACCCGGCCCGGGCCTGCTAAACAACAATGACAACTGCAACAAAAGTATAGCTGGGTGAAGTGGCGGGTGCCTGTAGTTCCAGGTACTTGGGAGGCTGAGGCAAGAGACTTGCTTAAGTCCAAGAGTTTGAGGTTGTTGTGAGCTGTGACATTACGGCACTCTACCGAGGGTGACACAGTGAGACTGTCTCAAAAATAAATAAATAAATAAATAAAAACTCAGCAAAGTGTGATACTAAGCCAAGGTGATACATCCTGGATTGGAATTTTACTCTAAAAAAATGGCACAAATACAGACTACACGGCTTAGAAAAGCAAACAAAAGATGAAAGATAGCTATCTATCCAAATACTAAACATAAAAATCAACTGCCAAATGACTCAAGTGAAATATAAAATCCTTTCCTTATTATCCTGGCCGATAATAAATGAAAAAGCACTTATTATTGGTGATAAGAAAAATGCAAACTAAATCTCCAATGAGGTTTTTCTTATACTCCTATGTTGACAAAAATTAGTTTCTGAGTACCTGAGTTTCTGAGTACCAAGTATTAAAGGAGATGTGGGTTAAGGACTAAATTAGATACATTGCTAATTGGATTCTAATACTGATATGATCACCTTGGGAAGTTATTTTACGTTATCTTGCAAAGTTTGCCATTTGTATATCCTGTAAGTTGACAGTCATATTTTTAGGTATATATTCAGGAAAAACGTATAGTAAGAGCCATATAGAAGACTTCTCAGCAATGTTCACAATAGCAAATAATGGCAACAACTCAAATGTCCATTGACAGGAGATTGAATAAAATGTGGTATTTACACAGTGGGGCATCATGAAATAGTGAATGAACCACTGCATACGGCAACGTTTGTTTAGAAAAACAACGCCAAGTGCAGAAGACAAGTCTTCAAATATAGTGGTATTATACCATTTTACAGAGCGCAAGAATAAGCATAGCTAGACAAAATGTTGTTAAGTATATATGCATTTATGACATTTTATGTTATAAAAATTCACTGTAATCCTAGCACTCTGGGAGGTCAAGGTGGGTGGATTGCCCGAGCTCACAGGTTCGAGACCAGCCTGAGTCAGAGCTGAGACCTTGTCTCTAAAAATAGCCGGGCGTTGTGGCGGGCACCTGTAGTCCCAGCTACTTGGTCGGGAGTCTCAGGCAAGAGAATCTCTTGAGACCAAGAGTTTGAGGTTGCTGTGAGCTATGATGCCACAGTACGCTACCAATGTGGGGCAAAGTGAGACTGTCTTCAAAAATAATAATAAAATAATAATTCAAAGGAATGACCAAAGTTAGTGACCTGCTGTAAGGAGAGGCAATGGAATGAGACAGAGTTGGAACAGACAAGTAAATGGTGGTTCACCCTTATTATCCTAGCACTCTGGGAGGCTGGCGTGGGTGGACTCGAGGTGTTCGAGACTAGCCTGTACAAAAGCAAGATGCTGGCTCTACTAAAAATAGAAAAAGGGTGGCACATGTAGCTCAGTGGGTAGGGCACTGGCCACATACACAGTGGCTAGTGGGTTTGAACCTGGCCCAGGCCTGCTAAATAACAATGACAACTGCAACAAAAAAAATAGCCGGGCACCTCTCCGCTGGCCCAACTGCCACCACGCCACCATATGCACACCAGCTGCATGTAGCCAATAAAGCTGGCCATGGTCACCAAGGAGCTGGGCAGTACCAGTCCTCGGGGGCAGTACACAGGTGCACCTGGAATTTATGGACAACACACCCACTCCATCGTTCACAACATGAAAGGCCCCACTAGGGTGACGGGTTCACCCTGTTATAGTTGGACAGAGAAGCTTGGAGCCTACACTGAACGTGGCTGTGTGCTGGATGTCACGGTGGCAACCACTTGGCTTAACAGGGATGATTTGTTCTTTTTTTTTTTTTTTGGAAACAGAGCCTCAAGCTGTCTCCCTGGGTAGAGTGCCGTGGCTTTATAGCTCACAGCAACCTCCAACTTCTGGGCTCAAGCGATTCTCCTGCCTCAGCCTCCCAAGTAGCTGGGACTACAGGTGCGTGCCACAACGCCCGGCTATTTTTGGTTGCAGCCGTCATTGTTGTTTGGCGGGCCTGGGCTGGATTTGAACCCGCCAGCTCAGGTGTATGTGGCTGGAGCCTTAGCCGCTTGAGCCACAGGCGCCAAGCCAACAGGGATGATTTGGAAGTGTTAAATAAAGCATCTGCATTGTCTGTAAAACAAAAAAACAGGGCAGCACCTGGGGCCCAAAGGAGTAGGGCGCTGGCCCCATATACTGGAGGTGACAGGTTCAAACCCGGCCGGACCGAGGGCATTGTGGCGGGCGCCTGTAGTCCCAGCTACTTGGGAGGCAGAAGCAAGAGAATCGCTTGAGCCCAGGAGTTGGAGGTTGCTGTGAGCTGTGTGAGGCCACGGCACTCTACTGAGGGTGATAGAATGAGACTCTCTGTCTCTAAAAAAAAAAAAAAAAAAAATTAATTAATTAAAAAAAATAAAAAACAAATTGTCGGGCATTGTGGCAAGCACCTGTAGTCCCAGTTACTTGGGAGGCTGAGGCAAGAAAATCACTTAAGGCCCAAGAGTCTAAGGTTGCTGTCAGCTGTGACACCATGGCACTCTATCCAAGACTACAGTTTGAAACTTGGTCTCAAAAAAAAAAAAAAAAAAAGGTGGGGGGAGGTGCCTGTGGCTCAAAGGAGTAGGGCACCTACCCCATATACTGGAGGTGACGGGTTCAAACCCAGACCTGGCCAAAAAAAAAAAAAAATTAGAAAAGGTAGCTGGGCATTGTAGAGGGTACCTGTAGTCCCAGCTACTTTATAGGCTGAGGCAAGAAATCTTGAGCCCAGGAGTTGGAAGTTGCTGTGAGCTATGACGCTATGGCACTCTACCCAGGGCACAGTGTCAGACTCTGTCTCAAAAAAAGAGAGAAAAATTAATTTCCCCTACTGAATGTGAAGAAGACAGGCTACCCTAAAACTCTCAGGCCAAGCTCTTCAACACCTGCTGTAACAGACCATCTGATAGTAACTGACAGTTACCCAGAAGGATCCCTCTGGCCCCAAAAGGATGCCTTTCCTAGTAATGGTTCTATATCTAATTTTGGCTTCCGAGGATTTACGTTCTACTCCAACTTGACCACGATTCCTTCAGAAGGCCTTCAAATCATCCAAGGACAAATTCAACAGGGTGAAGACTGAAATGAGCCAGGAATTTTAAATTCACATGAAATAGGACTTTAATGTCACTGATAAATATTTGAAAATATGCATATAGATGGCTAAATAAAACCAAGGAAGTCTCAACCACACCAAGAATACCAGGTTGAAACAGATACCATGTGTTTAAGGAAACCAGAATGTTTCATCTGGGAAGGGTTAATGAGCACTATAATGCCGTTCATGTACAGACACACACACACACATACAGTGGGGGGAGGAGTAGGGTAACCACAGGGAGGACAGAATCACTCTTTATCTCTCCAGAAGGCAAACTAATGAGTCAAATTAATTCAATCTAAAAATGTAAGAAAAATACTTTCTAATTTTGGCAAGCACCATGATATACATACGACCCAGACCCTACCTGAAGGACCCTAGCTGCTGGGATTGCGGCAGCTGTAGAGATCTGCCCCATCCAACATCTTGCCCTTTCCCAGGTTGATGCTCATCCTGACTGACTGGTAGGAGTATACAGGCCTGGCCATCCAGCCCAACAGAAGGCTACTCCAAAGGCCTGTTCCAATAGGGTTGGCCAAGGCTACCCTATAAGTGGGCCTTTGAGGCAACCCAACTTCTCTTTTCCCCAAGTCCAGATACCAAGGGCATGCCCTAATCAACACCCTGCATGCTAAATTGCATATGCTTCTCAAAGTAGACCTTCCAGAGAACCCACCTTAAGATACACATAAAGGAAATGACTGCCCCATCAGACTTGAAGTGCTCCCTAATCTTATTATAAATAGAAACAATCAGCACTGTGGTTACTATGTGTTTATATATGTGCGTGTGGGGGGGGGGGGGCGAACACAAGCTTAATGTGGAGGGTTACAGCATGTTCACAAGTTCACTTTAAAGACAATGGGATTTCCATACATGCACAAAATGTTCACCTGCAAAGGCCCTGTTTCTTTCACACTGCAGATAAACCAGAATCCAATTTCCACTCTATGGAAACCCTACATTCCATGTCTAACAACAAGCTAATCCAAGTTCAAGCCACTGTAGCCACTTTCAGTTGTGGCACCTTTTCATTCTCTTTAAACCACTAAATACTTTTAATACACTTCTGTTCAGAGAATACTGTATACCCTTTAAAGGTTGAGTACTACAACTGTTCAAGAGTAAGGTAGCCCACCAGTAGCTAATTCAATTTAAATTAAGGGTGGTGCCCATAGCTCAGTACCCATTAGCTGGTGATGCCCGGGCCACCAATGTGCAACAATGACAGCTGCAACAACAACAACAAAACAGCCGGGCGCTGTGGCGGGTGCCTGTAGTGCCAGCTACTTGGGAGACTGAGGCAAGAGAATTGCTTAAGCCCAAGGGTTTGAGGTTGCTATGAGCTGTGATGCCACAGCACTATCCAGGGTAATAACTTGAGACTCCTTGTCTCAAAAAACAAAAGAAAATTTAAATTAACTAAAATTAGAAATTCAGTTCTTCAATGACATTAGCCACATTTTAAGTGTTACCAGTCCTACATAGTCAGTGGATCCAGAATAGAGCAGAGAGCTAACATTTCCATTATTATAGAAAGTTCCACTGCAGGGCGGCACCCCACATGCTGGAGGTGGCAGGTTCAAACCCAGCCCTGACCAAAAACTGCAACAAACAAACAAACAAAAAATCCATTGCTTTGGGCGGCACCTGTGGCTCAGTGAGTAGGATGCCAGCCCTATATACCGAGGATGGCGGGCATCTGTAGTCCCAGCTACTTGGAAGGCTGAGGCAAGGGAATCGCCTAAGCCCAGGAATTGGAGTTTGCTGTGAGCTGTGACGCTACAGCACTCTACTGAGGGGATAAAGTGAGACTGTCTCAAAAAGAAAAGAAAAAAGAAAGTTCCACTGGACAGAGTAGGTCTGTAACAATAAGATTTGGGGGACTGGTGACAATATCACATCATGGTTCAACAGCCAGATGCTGAACTTAATTCTCTATAAAGTTGACAAAAATACAAATTATTCTATGACCAAATTATTAAGAGCTCTATTTATGGCTCAGTGCCTGTAGCTCAGCAGTTAGGGCGCCGGCCACATACACCAAGGCAGGAGGGTTCAAACCCGGCTAGGGCCTGCTAAACGACAACTACAACAAAAAAATAGCCGGGCACTGTGGTGGGTGCCTATCGGCCTAGCTATTTGGGAGGCTGAGGCAAGAGAATTGCTTAAGCCCAAGAGTCTGAGGTTGCTGTGAGCTAGGACACCACAGCACTCTACCAAGGGAGACATAGTGAGACTCTGTAAATAAATAAAGAAATAAATAAAACAGTTTAACTTTTAGAGTGTTACGATATCTGTCTCTAGCTCGGAGCCTGTAGCTCAAGCAGCTAAGGCACCAGCCACATACACCAAAGCTGGCGGGTTCGAATTCAGCCCAGGCCCGCCAAACAACAATGACGGCTACAACCAAAAAATAGCCAGGTGTTGTGTTAGGTGCCTATAGTCCCAGCTACTTGGGAGGCAGAGGCAGGAGAATCGCATGAGTCCAGGAGTTGGAGATTGCTGAGAGCTGTGATGCCACAGCACTCTACCCAGGGCAACAGCTTGAGGCTCTGTCTCAAAAAAATAAAAAATATGTCTCTGATGATATTTCACTTTCTAAAATGAAATAAAACAAGCACTAAGCTCATCACAGTTAAGTCAGGAATGAAAATAAAGTTTATTCATCAATCAGGGTTAGTTGAACCAAGAGACTGACTAGGATTATTTGGTGTTTTATTTAGTTAAAAAGTGGTCAGAATTGATGAAGGGTAAAAGATTCTTAAAAGAAGCTACAGAGGCTCAGCACCTGTGGCTCAAACGGTTAAGGCGCCAGCCGCATACACCTGAGCTGGTGGGTTCGAATCCAGCCCGGGCCCGCCAAACAACAATGACGGCTGCAACCAAAAAACAGCCGGGCGTTGTGGCGGGCGCCTGTAGTCCCAACTACTTGGGAGGCAGAGATAGGAGACTCGCTTGAGCCCAGGAGTTGGAGGTTGCTGTGAGCTGTGATGTCACAGCACTCTACCCAGGACAACAGCTTGAGGCTCTGTCTCAAAAAAAAAGAAGCAGGCGGTGCCTGTGGCTCAAGGAGTAGGGCGCCGGTCCCATATGCCGGAAGTGGCGGGTTCAAACCCAGCCCCGGCCAAAAACCACAAAAAAAAAAAAAAAAAAAGAAGCAGCTACAGAGGGGCAGCACCTGTGGCTCAAGGAGTAGGGCGCTGGCCCCATATACCAGTGGTGGCAGGTTCAAGCCTGGCCCTGGCCTAAACTGCACACACACAAAAAAGAAGTAGCTATACAAAATAGGTAAGTGGAGAATGAGTTAACACTGGTTAATAGGTCCAACCTGTCAGGGTTTGTTTTAGGGACCTTAACGTAAACCATTTTGTTCAAGTATCCTAACAACCTTTTGAAAGAGATGGTATTATTGTCGGAAGCTACAACTCAGATCTTAAATAGGCAGGTCACTGACAGTTTATGGCAGAGCAGGAGCCCAAACTTCCGTCCATACAACTCAAAAGTAAACTGCAACAAAAAATAGCCAGGCACTGTGGCAAGTGCCTGTAGTCCTAGCTACTCGGGAGGCTTAGGCAAGAGAATTGCCTACGCTCAAAAGCTGGAGGTTGCTATGAGTGCCATAGCACTCTACTGAAGGTGACAAAGTGAGACTCTGTCTCTAAAAAAAAATTAAAAAAAAAAAAAAAAAAAAGGCTTGGTGCCCGTAGCTCAGTGTGTAGGGCTCTGGTCACATACACGGAGGCTGGTGGGTTCTAGCCTGCCCTGGGGCCAGCTAAACAACAATGACAGCTGCAACCAAAAAAAAAATAGCCCGGAGCTGTGGCAGGTGCCTGTAGTTCCAGCTACTTGGGAGGCTGAGTCAAGAGAATCACTTAAGGATGAGAGTTTGAGATTGCTGTGAGCTGTGATGCTACAGCACTCTACTGAGGGCGATATAGTAAGACTCTATCTCAAAAAAAAAAAAAAAAAAAAAAGGGTGGTCATGGTGGGTGGGGTGGGTGGCTCATGCCTATAATCCTAGCACTCTGGTAGGCGGGTGGATTGCTTGACCAGCCTGACCAAAAAAGTGAGACCCCCGTCTCTACTAAAAATAGAAAAACTGAAGCAAGAGGATCGCTTGAGACCAAGAGTCATAGGTTGCTGTGAGCTATGACACCACAGCCTCTATCCAGGGCGACAGCTTCAGACTCTGCCTCAAAAAAAAAAAATAAAAAGAGAAAGAAAGAAAGTAACTGAAGAAACAAAACAAAGGCTTGAATAAATCTCCAAACTGGGCAAACAATTTTGAAATAGGTTTTGAAATACAGTTATGTACTTGCTATTAGAATTCCAAAGGTACTTTGGAAAATATAATTATGCTAGAAACAAACTTCTGGCTGAAAGGGAAACTAAATCCCTACTCTTTCAAACACTGCCTCCCCCCACCACAATAATGAAGGCAGTGGTTCTCAACCTGTGGATCGCAACCCACAGGAACTGTATTAAAGGGCTGGGGCATTAGGGAAGGTTGAGAACCACTTAATTAAGGTAACACAACCATATTACTAAAACAAAAAAACCCCAGCATCTTGGAAAAACGCACTGAGGCATATTTCTTTACACTTATTTATCCCCATGTATTTTTCCCTCCACAGTTGACTCATTTTATTTAAACATTTACTGAGTGGCTCATCTCCCCCAAGTAGGCACTACTGAAGACTACTGTCCAGTCCCTGTCACGGTCATTAGAACTGCACACATGCAGGTCTGCACATACACACTCACACACTCAAGCATTTTTTGCAATTATTAATCTTTATGCGCAAATCTTTGGGGCAAGTTTTAACTTGAGATTTATTAGGAAGATATAGATTTCCAATGATTAAAACAAAATCAGAGACAGCCAACATAAGTAGCCTCCAATACATTCTTCGGCTGCAGATAGGGCATTCATGTTGCCGTAGAACCCACCTTTTTAAAGCTCCTGGATACAGTTTGATCAGACCAGGGATTTACTCAATAGGTAATGATATAAACTTAAATACAGTAACTAAATGTTTAATTAAAAGTTTTTAAATTATAGCTGTTTTTCTCACGTATCTGCTCCCTCTCTAGCCTGGGGGCAAGACTGCCCATAAGCCAGAAGACACAGAGAAGTGTGGAGAAGACCTATCTACAGGAGGAGTTTGGGGGAAGATATCAACAAGGAAATTTCTTCAGCATTCCAAATACTAAATAGGAGTCTACTGCTTAATGAATAATTATAAGATATAAGATTAAAGTGAGTGCGGTACCTGTGGCTCAGTCGGTAAGGCGCCGGCCCCATATACCCAGGGTGGCGGGTTCAAACCCGGCCCCGGCCAAACTGCAACAAAAAAAAAAAAAAAAAATAGCCGGGTGTTGGGGCGGGCGCCGGTAGTCCCAGCTACTCGGGAGGCTGAGGCCAGAGAATCGCCTAAGCCCAGGAGTTGGAGGTTGCTGTGAGCTGTGTGAGGCCACGGCACTCTACCGAGGGCCATAAAGTGAGACTCTGTCTCTACAAAAAAAAACAAAAAGATTAAAGTGAAAGCATTTGTTTTACTGAAATATAAAGTACTATACAATGTAAAGTTCAGCAATATCAATTTTCCACTGACTTAAGCCACATGCAAAACACATGCTCATCTACAGATAGGCCTGCCTGTCTTCAGAATAATTTAGGACCACTGTCATGAATCTGTTTATGCAAAAGCACTCTCCAATTTATCCCCAAAACTATTCAGAGAACATAGGTGCAGTTGGAAACAAGATCATTTTTTTTCCTTTTTTTTTGAGACAGTCTCACTTTGCCATCTCCAGTACAGTGCTGTAACGTCACAGCTCACAGCAACCACAAACTCTTGGACCCAAGCGATTCTCTTTGCCTCAGCCTCCCAAGTAGCTGGGACTACAGGCGCCTACCACAACATTGGGCTATTTTTAGAGGCGAGATCTCTCTTGTTCAGGCTGGTCTCAAACCTGTGAGCTAAGGCAATCCACCCATCTCAGCCTCCCAGAGTGTTAAGATTACAGGTGTGAGCCACCATGCCCAGCCTTATTTTTTTTCTTTACACACTCGCTAGAGATAAATCTGTGGACTCTTGTCATAATAAACCAGCATATTCAATCAATCAATTTACCCAACCCTTACTGTTCTCTAGGCCTGCTCCAACTAATAGCTAAAAGCTGCCACTTACTGAGTACTTGCTATACACTGGGCCCCATTCTAAGTGTGTCATGTGGATTCACAGAGTTCTTATATAAAGCCTTTCTACTCCCCTTCTGCTGAAATCAGAGACCATAAAGTAATTCTGAGTTAATTCAAATATTTAACAAATGAGTCTTATGTAAAAGCCTATATACCAGAGGGAATCAGTAATGAGTAAGATTTTCCTCTGTTTTCTCAAGGAGTTTATAACTCAGGAAAGAACTTCATGTAAATAAATTAAAAAGTCATAAGCAAAAAAGTAAATGAGTGGAGATACCAGGTAAGCACTGTGTCAGAGAAAAATGATGAGGAAGTAATTGTAAAAATCAGGTTGCAGGGGTGGCGCCTGTGGCTCAGTGAGTAGGGTGCCAGCCCCATATACCGTGGATAGCGGGTTCAAACCCAGTCCCGGCCAAATTGCAATGAAAAAATAGCCAGGCGTGTGGCGACCGCCTGTAGTCCCGGCTACTCGGGAGGCTGAGGTAAGAAAATCACCTAAGCCCAGGAGTTGGAGGTTGCTGTGAGCTGTGACATCACAGCACTCTACCGAGGGCGACAAACTGAAACTGTCTCTAAAAAAAAAAAAAAAAAAAAAAATCAGGTTGCAGAAGCAGCAGCATTTAAGCCACGTCGTCGTCAAGATTTTGATAGGAAGAGAAAGGTGGAAAGGCTATCTCAGAGTAAGGAATGACAATCGTGAAGCAGCGAGAGGTCTCGTGCTGACATATAAGGTGACAAGAACAGATGTGGTAAAAGATGAAGCCAAAAGTCAGAGGGGCCAGATGGCAAAGATCTCAGTGACTTCCTAACACTTTAAAACTAATTCTCCACCATTGGAGAAAGGTGGTGTTGCCTCCAGGGAAAGAAAATCTTTGTAGGAGGAAGCCCACACCTACCAACATACACGTCAAGTCCCTCAAAGGCAACGGAAAGGGCAGCAATGTTGAGAAGCTCTGGTATATACCTGGGGTGGTGAGCATGATACAATTTGATTTACATACTAAAGAAGTGCTAAAAATTCATTTCATTTTCATAAATGTTTGCAACTTATTAACAAAAAAGCTAGTTATTGGCTCCGTGCCTGAGTACAGTCATTATGGCGTCAAAGTTGGAGGTTTTGAACCTGGCCCGGGCCAGCTAACCAACAATGACAACTGTGACACACACACACACACAAAAAAAGCCAGGTGGTGTGGCAGATGCCAGTAGTCCCAGCTACTTGGGAGGCCGAGACAAGAGAATCGCTTGAGCCCAAGAGTCTGAGGTTGCTGTGAGCTGCGACACTACAGCACTTTACCAAGGGTGACATCTGCCATACATTAACACCACTAAAGATTTTTTCTTTCTTTCTTTCTTTTTCTTTTTTTTGAGACAGAGCCTCAAGCTGTCGCCCTGGGTAGAGTCCTGTGACGTCACAGCTCATAGCAACCTCCAACTCCTAGGCTTAAGCAATTCTCTTGCCTCAGCCTCCCAAGCAGTTGGGACTACAGGCGTCCACCACAACACCTGG
This sequence comes from Nycticebus coucang, assembly GCF_027406575.1. Lineage (NCBI taxonomy): Eukaryota > Metazoa > Chordata > Mammalia > Primates > Lorisidae > Nycticebus > Nycticebus coucang. Next base: position 87,227,675 of record NC_069796.1, read on the forward strand.
ATATTTTTTGGTTGTAGTTGTCACTGTTGTTTGGATTCAAACTCACCAGCTCAGGTATATGTGGCTGGCGCCTTAGCTGCGTGATCTATAGGTGCTGAGCCAAGACTTTTTCTTTACAGCAAACAAAAACACCTGTACTTCTAAATCCCAATTCCTATAAAATTAAATATTTACAAGTAATGTCTTCCCCTCCCTTTGATGCTTCAGTGGCCAAACTGGCATTTCATTGACAAAACAGGCTTACATAAAAACCAACCATTATACCCAAAATTGAAGCAGGATTTTTTTTTTTTTGGACAGAGTCTCACCATATTGCCCTTGGTAAAGTGCTGTATCGTCACAGCTCACAGCAACCTCTAACTCTTGGGCTTAAGCAATTCTCTTGCCTCAGCATCCCAAGTAGCGGGAACTACAGGCTCCTGCCACAACGCTCAGCTGTTTTTTGGTTGTAGTTGTTGTTTGGCAGGCCCAGCCAGCTCAAACTTGTCACCTTTGGGGTATGTGGCCAGTGCCCTAGCCACTGAGCTACAAGCACTGAGCCTGAAGCAGTTTTTTAACTATTAAAAATGAATTATTGGGGTGATGCCTGTGGCTCAAAGGAGTAGGGCGCCATATACCAGAGGTGGCAGGTTCAAATCTGACCCTGGCCAAAAACTGCAAAAAAAAAAAAAAAAAAAAATTATTGGGTGGCGCCTTTGGCTCAGTGAGTAGGGCGCCGGCCCCATATACCGAGGGTGATGAACCCGGCCCCGGCCAAACTACAACAAAAAAATAGCCGGGCATTGTAGCGGGTGCCTGTAGTCCCAGCTACTCGGGAGGTTGAGGCAAGAGAATCGCCTAAGTCCAACAGTTGGAGGTTGCTGTGAGCTGTGTGATGCCACAGCACTCTACCAAGGGCAATAAAGTGAGACTCTGTCTCAAAAAAAAAAAAAAAAAAAAAATAGAATTATTTGGCTGGGCACCTGTAGCAGTGCTTATGGCTCCAGCCACATACACCAAGGCTGGTGGGTTCGAAACCGGCCCAAGCCAGCTAAAACAATGATACTGCAACAAAAAATAGCCAGGCGTTGTACTGGGCACCTGTAGTCCCAGCCACTAGAGAGGCTGAGGAATCGCTTGAGCTCAAGAGTTTGAGGTTGCTGTGAGGTATGATGCCACAGCACTTTACTGAGAGAGACAAAATAGACTCTGCCTCAAAATAAAAAGAAAAAAAAAAAAGAATTATTTAGCAAGTGCAGTAATTGAATCTAGGATATAGGACACATTCATTGCAAGGAGCTTCTATAGGTATGTGAAGGCAAAATTTCAGAAAAAGCTTTTTTCTCTTTTTAAGACTGGGTCTCTCTCCATCACCTAGAGATGGAGCGCAGTGGCGTGATCATAGCTCACTGCAACCTCAAATGCCTATGCTCAGGCCCCTCCCGGCTCCACCTATCGAGTTACCTTGGACTACAGTCATGCACCACCACACCTGGCTAATTATTTTCAAAGACAGGGTCTCCACAGATTATAAGGCTGGTCTCCTCTTGGCCTCAAGGAATCCTCCCACCTCAGCCTCCCAAAATGCTGGGATTATAGACTTGATCCACTGCACCAGGCCAGAAATAGTTTTTGTCACAAAGACACGACAAAAATTCTGAGACCTATTTAAGAATGGTTTAATCCAAAATAACTGACAGAGAATATCTGACCTTCAGGATGTGGAGTGATACATTCTCACCGCTCCCTTTAAATTTAAAGTCTACCAACGGTCAAAGTGTTCTGGAATGGGTCTTATACTACATAGGAGAAATCTAGTTGGGGGATTTCACTGTATAGCTTCACCCACATCACTTAGTATCAAAACCAATTGTCCTAATTCCCTTAAAACTTTCTACCACCATTTTTTGAAAAAAATAAGCAACCCCAGAAATGTAAAACACATTCTTAGGAACGTGGAAGATGGGTCAAAACATCCACCAACCCAAGTGATTATTACCAAAAATCACATCTGTATAAATTATTCCAAATAGCATGTCATTTCACTTAAACACCCCCAATTATGGTTTTACTGGGTTAAATTTTTATAGTTAGCCTATAGAAAACAAAAACTGAAAGTGGCAAAAAAAGAGATCAAAACCGAATTCTGCCATGACTTGGAAATCTGCTACCAAGACCTAGGGGGCCCTGTCATCTGGGCACGACGTGTTGTCAGTTAAACCCTGAGGCAACAAGAAGCATTTCAAACACAACAAACTCTCGCCTCTCCAGAGGGAAGCAGTGAGCTCCAGAAAACAAGGCTGCAGACGCATGCTATGGAAGCGAATCCCGGAGAGGTCAGGCTTGAAGAAGAGCCAGGGCCAGGGCCAGGGCCCGGCCGCACCGGCGGCAGCGCGCCGTGACTTTGCGGGCCTGTCTTCTTTGGTAACCTTCGCCGAACCTTGCGGCCGGCCCAGCCCCACCTGCCCCCCGCGCCATAGGCCGGCGCGCCCGTCACTCAGCCGGCCGGCTGGGCCCCGCCCGCCCGCAAGCCCTCCTCCCCCTCCCCGCGGTTTTCCCTTCCCCGGGCCCCAAAAGGACAATGTTGGAGGGGAGGGAGACGGAGGGGACGCGAGCGGGAGGCCCAGCTAGCCGGCCCGGCCCCGCTGCCCAGGACGTCGGCTGCCTCCCGCGGGCCAAGCCTCCTGCCCGCGTCCGCCTTCAAGGCTTCGCGCCCCAGACTCACGTCCAAGCACCCCGCCTCGCCGCCCCCCAAAAGAGCCACCCCCGACGCAGCGACACCAGCCCCGGCGGGAGGCAGCCGATGGCCGGCCCATTGTGCGGACTCATCGTCCGCCACCCGCCGCCCCGGAGGACTACAGTAAGCCGGAGCCCCGGGCCCGCAGCCCGGCTGCACGCACGCCGGGACCGCGAGGGTGGGCCGGGGGCCCGCCCAAGGTCCTCGCGGAGCCCCCCGGCCCGGCGGCGGCGGCCCGGCCTCCCTCCAGCCGGCCCTAGAGCCCCTAGGCGGCCACCAGTCGGTTTGCCAAGCCCGCGCCCACCGGGTTCCCCAGCCCCCGCCCCTGCGCCGCCCGCCCCTGCCCGCGGTACCTGCTGAGGCTGCCGGGCGGCGCGGCAGCCGGCGGGGGCGCCTCTCCTCTCGCTGCGAGGGGCTGCGGGCGGCTGCCGAGCGCCGGGCGGCCCTGGCCTGCGCCTTACGTAAAGCAGCGGCGGTCCCAGCGCCACTCGGCAGAGGGCGGGAGGCGGCGCGCCGGGAGCCGCTCCGCTCTGTTACCCGGCAACTGGCCTCAGCGCCCCGCCAACCAGGGGCGCGCTCCATATCCTTCCGCCCAGGCGCCGGGATTACATCAGCGCCGGCCGAGCCCGCCCCTGCCCCGCCTCTCCGGCTGGGGCGCGGGCGCACGCGGGCTCTAGGTGGGCTGAGCGCCCCCGGGGACTGGCTCCGGCTGGGAGCGGCGGTCTAGCGTTCTCCTCCCGCGGCCAGGCGTGGGTGGAGGAAGCCACCGGGAGGAGAGAGGGCTGCAAGCGGGAGCCTACCTGGTGTGCGGGCTTCGGAGAGGAGACGCCCCCTGCTGAGAGCCGCGTGGGGCTGTCCTGGGGAAAAAAACCCCAAGTGCCACAGCCGCCCCCGCCTCAGGCCCTAGCTGGAAAGTGGGGCTCTGCAGGCAAGTCCCCGGTGCGGGGCCCCTTCTTGTGTGGCACCTGCTCCACCTGTCCGCGCCCCCTTCTCCCAATGCCCTGGGATGGCTGGAGTGGGCGGTTTAAAATAAAGACTTTAATTAAAAAAAATAAAAAGAAACCGGAAGACAAGCTAAAGAAATGTGTCATGACTTTTTTTTTTTTAAGTAGGCAAAAGTAATGAAATTCTGGAAGATTAAAAATTGGGAACCAAAAATGTGCACTAACCTTTTAATCACAATCTCTTCATATCCACCCACCTTCCTAGATTTGACTCCCAGGCCTGTTCTAAAAAAGTAAATAATTAAAGTATCACAGACAGCAGAAAGAAAGGAGTCAGGAAGATTACCCACTTAGAGGAAACAGGTCCAGAGAGGGAATGATTTACCTGGGATCATTTGTTCATCGGTTTACTTACTGTGCACCCTAGCTGCCAGGCACTGTTTTTCTGTTCAGAACCTGCAGGCAAAGTTCCCGCACTGGCTCACAGGCTACAGGAGAAACAGACGCTAGATAGTCAGGACACTACATGCTGGAGGTGCTGTAGGGGCTGACCCAGAAGGACTGTCATTTATAGACTATCTACAAAGTGTTTCTCTGGAATCATTTTATTTGTTCTTCACAAGAATCCTGAGACAAAGCATTATTATCCCTATTTCACTGGTGAGGAAACTGAGGCTCAGAGAATGTAAGTGATTTCACCCAAGTTTGGGTGTTAGTGGACAAGGTCTTCTGACTCCCCTAAACTACACTGCCTCTTGCTGGAAACAGGATTGGAGCCCAACCTCCTAGCTCTGACCTCTGGGGTCTTCTTTAAACAGCTCTCTCCCTTCATCAGCTGGCTCCTAATTTTATTTGCTAAATGTTCATCCCAGGTGAATGAATCTCAACATAAATCACAGTACAGTAGTTTAATCAGGATCTTCTGAGCACCTGTTCTGGGCCTGGCTCTGTGCCAGACAGGGGCCATCCTTGTATTCCTGGAAAGCAAATTCTGAAAAGGAGGAAGAGGATGGGAAGGGAATGAGAAATTCAAGGCAATCTGGAGTAAAAGAGGGGAAGATAATGGAGCTTCAGAGTCTAGTTTCCAGCCTAGTTTTGAGTAGCCAACCTTCCAGGTCATGATGTGCTCCCCGACCCCATTTTGCTTATTTATTTATTTTTATTTTTATTTTTTTGCAGTTTTTGGCCAGGTCTGGATTTGAACCTGCCACCTCTGTTATATGAGGCTAGCGCACTACTCCTCTGAGCCACAGGCGCAATCCCCATTTTGTTTATTTATCTGCATTTTTTTTTTTTGAGATAAAGTCTCACTTTGTCTACCCTGGGTAAAGTGTCATGGTGTCATAGCTCACAGCAACCTCAAACTCCTGGGTTCAAGAGATCCTCCTGCTTCAGCCTCCCAAGTAGCTGGGACTACAGGTGCCCACCATAACACCCCTCTAGTTTTTTCTAATTTTAGTAAAGAGGGGGTCTTACTCCTGCTCAGAGTGGTCTTGAACTCCTAAGGTCAGGCATCCACTGGCCTTAGCCTCCTAGAGGGCTAAGATTATAGGTAGGAGACCCAGTGCCCAGCCTATTCACAGCTTTTATCAGTGTTTGAAATTATTTTATTTATGTGTTTGTTTCCTCATTAATAACAGCTTCCCTCATGGAGACCTTCCTTGATGATCCTGTGTGGACACCAGCTGAATTAAACTCAGGAGAACAGTAGCTTTCTTGGACGTTTGAGCTGAACTCCTGAGGGCCTAGGGAGTGCAAAGGCAGCCAGGGGACCCCAGTGTTAAATCAAAGTTGGTGTGGAAGCAGTAAACACTCCCTTTGGCATTTTCTTTTTTTTTTTTTGTAGAGACAGAGTTTCACTTTATTGCCCTCGGTAGAGTGCCGTGGCGTCACACAGCTCACAGCAACCTCCAACTCCTGGGCTTAGGCAATTCTCCTGCCTCAGCCTCCCAAGTAGCTGGGACTACAGGTGCCCGCCACAACGCCCGGCTATTTTTTTGTTGCAGTTTGGCCGGGGCTGGGTTTGAACCCGCCACCCTCGGCATATGGGGCTGGCGCCCTGCTCACTGAGCCACAGGCGCCGCCCTCCCTTTGGCATTTTCTTTTCTTTTTTTAATATTTCCACTTACATTTATAGCACTTTAAAAATTTTTTCAGAACATTAGGGGATACGCATGTTTTGTTTATATACTTTGTTTTTTGTACAGACTGAATCAAAGTTGTATGTGTGCTCTTCACTCAGATAGCGGGCACTGAGCCCAATAGGTGTGCATTTACCTATCCCTCCATCCCCTTGGCCTCCTCTGGCATTTTCTTTTTCTTTCTTTTTTAGGCTGGGCCTGGATTTGAACCTGCCACCTCCAGCATAGAGGGCTGGCGCCCTACGCCTTTGAGCCACAGGCACCACCCTCCTCTGGCATTTTCTTTTTTTTTTTTTTTTTTGTAGAGACAGTCTCACTTTACTACCCTCAGTAGAGTGCCGTGGCGTCACACAGCTCACAGCAACCTCCAGCTCTTGGGCTTACGTGATTCTCTTGCCTCAGCCTCCCGAGTAGCTGGGCCTACAGGCGCCCGCCACAACGCCCAGCTATTTTTTTTGTTGCAGTTTGGCCAGGACTGGGTTTGAACCCGCCACCCTTGGCATATGGGGCCGGTGCCCTACTCGCTGAGCCACAGGCGCCACCCTCCTCTGGCATTTTCTACAAGGAAACCATCTTGGTCTCTTGTGTATGTCTGAGATGATTCATGTCATTTCTCCAGTCTCAAGAACACCTGCCATGGCTCTTCAACCCCCGGCACATATGCAAAGCAGTGAGGGGGGAAGATGACAACCCCCAGTGCCCTCTCGCTTTGATGTTCTGGATGCCAGCGAGGATTCTGGTGAATGCCAGCCGGGGCAGTGATTTTGTAATGTCTACACTGTTTCATTAAAATTCATCCTAAGTCAACTTTTAAATGAATGATGCCTAGATAATAGCATAATGAACAGCAGGGATGAGGTTGAGCCTGGATGCTTTGTGGTGTCACACAGCACACGCCGACGGACAGAAAGCAGGGCCAGGTCTCTTTGGGTCTTTCCCTCTGTGGGCCTCAGTTTCCCTATCTGCACAGCAAAGATTTCAAACTCCTCTGTGGGTGTGTGTATGTGTATGAAATTTGAAAACAATTTCGATGAAGCAGCACTTGGATAAAAGAATATGTATATGGCCAGGCTTGTTGACTCACGCCCATAATCCTGGCACTCTAGGAGGCCAAAGCCGTGGCTGGGTGGATTGCCTGAGCTCACAGTTTCAAGACCAGCCTGAGGCAGAACAAGACCAGGTCTCTAAAAAATAGCCAGGCATTGTGGGAGGCACCTGAAGTCACAGCTACCTGGGAGGCTGAGGCAAGAGAATCTCTTGAGCCCAAGACTTTGAGGTTACTGTGAGCTATGAAGCCATAGCACTCTACTAAGGGCGACAAAGTGAGACTCTGTCTCCCCGCGCCCCCAAAAAGAATATGTATAAACGCTTATCTGTCACTTGACACCACCAGTAACAGCTCCTGATTACTGACTCCAAGTTACATGACAGGTACTTTATTCACTTTGTCATTAACCCCCACAATAGCCAGGAGGGGAGAGATTATCTCCATTTGTATTTAGAAACACCACTGAGGCTCTGGACAGGTTAGGTGACACACTGCTACTAAGTGGCAGCACCAGGATCTCATTCCTGCCCTGTTGTTGCTATTGTGCCACACTGTTTCATTAAAATTCATCCTGAGTCCGAAGGCACCTGTGTCTCATTGGGTAGGGTGCTGGCCCCATATACTGAGGGTGGCAGGTTCAAACCTGGCCCCGGCCAAACTGCAACAAAACATAGCCAGGCATTGTGGTGGGTGCCTGTGGTCCCAGCTACTCGGGAGGTTGAGGTGAGAGGATTGCTTGAACCCAAGAGTTTGAGATTCCTGTGAGCTATGATGCCATGGCACTCTACTGAGGGTGACAAAGTGAGACTCGGTCTCTTAAAAAAAAAAAATTCAGGGCGGCGCCTGTGGCTCAGTCGGTAAGGCGCCGGCCCCATATACCAAGGGTGGCGGGTTCAAACCCTGCCCCGGCCGAACTGCAACAAAAAAAAATAGCCGGGCGTTGTGGCGGGCGCCTGTAGTCCCAGCTACCCGGGAGGCTGAGACAAGAGAATCGCTTAAGCCCAGGAGTTGGAGGTTGCTGTGAGCTGTGTGAGGCCACGGCACTCTACCAAGGGCCATAAAGTGAGACTCTGTCTCTACAAAAAAAAAAAAAAAATTCATACTGAGTTGGGGCGGTGCCTGTGGCTCAAAGGAGTAGGGCGCCGGCCCCATATGCTGGAGATTGGCAAGTTCAAACCCAGCCCCAGCCAAAAACTGCAAAAAAAAAAAAAAAAAAAAAATTTCATCCTGTGTCAACTTTTAAATGAATGATGCCCAGATAATCCCCCACCAGATAAGTCCTCATGGCCTCCCCCACAGGACCAATACCCTCATTTAGAATGCTACCCGTGCGTTTCAGCTCAGATGCTGTCAGCCAAGGTGACCAACTGGCCCTTCTGTCACAGCCTTCTCTCTCCATCACCCTAGGCCTGCACCCCTCCCTAACAACCCTCCTCTTAGAGGTGAACAGTTGAGGTCAAACCTCTGACACAGCTCCTGACGTGACTTTGAGTAGCTCACTGACCTTTGTAGGGTTTCGGCTTCCTAGCATATGAAATGATGGAGGGATAATGTCCCTCAGTTGTATGAAGGGCCAAACCAAATTGGCAGTATGACTGTCCCCTGGACACTCTACAATGCTGTGTAAATGTTAAGTCTTGTCATTATTCTTTCAAACTTGTTCCAAGGAATAATGGCTTTTTCCCCATTTGTATTCCTCCACCCAATCCATAGGAAATCAACATCACTGGCAACCTTATGGCCCAGAAGTAGGGTATCATGGTGATTAAGCACACAGACTGGGCCACCAGGTTGAACCCAGGCTCCACCTGTCAGCTCACTGACATGGGTAAGTTTCTTAGCCTCACAGTTTCCTCACCTGTAAAATGAAGGTAATAATAATAGTATCTACCTCAAAGGGTTGTCGTGAAGGAGTAAGTCAACCCACACAGAGGCTTTATAACAGTGCCCAGAACACAGTAAACACTCAGTAAGCATCAATAGCCATGACCAGCCCTCCTTACTCAGCTCCGACCCACCCCATCTCCTGGTCCCCTCTCCCTTTCTCCCTCTGTTAGGTAGATAGACTCTCCTAAGTGGGTGCATGGCCTGGGTTCTGCCCTGAGCAATTGCCCCACCTGGGAAGAAAGCCATCTTGCTGCTGCCCTGCCTTAATCCTTTTTTTTTTTTTTTTTTGTAGAGACAGAGTCTCACTTTATGGCCCTCGGTAGAGTGCCGTGGCCTCACACAGCTCACAGCAACCTCCAACTCCTGGGCTTAAGCGATTCTCCTGCCTCAGCCTCCCGAGCAGCTGGGACTACAGGCGCCCGCCACAACGCCCGGCTATTTTTTGGTTGCAGTTTGGCCGGGGCCGGGTTTGAACCCGCCACCCTCGGCATATGGGGCCGGCGCCCTACCGACTGAGCCACAGGCGCTGAGCAACTGCCACACCTGGGGAACGGGGGATACCCCCATGGGCCAGGCAGCTCAAGGGTTTGGAAAGTGACTGGGATTAGAGTAACCCAAGGCTAATTATCATGTAATTAACTGTCCATCTAAGTGGTTCCCTGGTAAAGTCTGACCCACAGGAGGAGCCAATCCAGGCACTATAAAACAGGACCCCAGACAATTACTACAGCCTTTTTTATTGCTCCCAGGTGGTCCATTCCTTGTCTGTGGCAAATGTATCTTGCTCTGTAAACTTGTATCTTTCTTACTCTCGCCCAGTAAACCTATCTTTATTTTCCTCAATAAACTTTGTTTCACACTTGCCTGGCTTTTGGAGAGTCTGACAACCAAGAACACAAGACAACTGCCTAAACCCTGACACCTCTCCATTGCCCCTTGTCACTCCGCATGCTCCAGGGGCAGTTTCGTCCACTCCTGCAGCCGTAAATAACACAGCATGGAATGACACCCAAGTCTCTTTCCCCTCATCTCAGCCTTTCTCCCTGAGGGTCCAGCTGCCTGCTGGTGAGGCCCTGCCCCCATGTGTCCCCAGCTGACTCATGGCCTTCCTCTGTCACTCTATCCTACACTGCATCGCTCCCCTGCAGCCTGAGCCAGAGTGCTGGTGCATTGCCCCATTGAATCTACTTCAGAAATGGCTTTGCCGGCAGGCTAAGGTCAGACACCCTGGGTGTGAGTCTAATGCTGTCACTTAGCAGCTGTGCAACCTCAAGAAAGTTGATTCCTCTTTCTGAGCTGACCTCCACAGCTCTGAACTAGGAGAGCACCTCTAGGAGTGAACACTAATCTCTCGATTCTCTGCCTACTACATGAAGCCCCTCCCACCGTTTAGTGAGCCTTCTCCCTTGCAGACCTGGGGAGGAAGCAAAGCTGACACCTCTCTGCAGAGCCTGACAGCCAGACACCACATTCGCCTCCCAACCTCAGCCCTGAGGACTTGTCATCCTTGTAACGACATACAGCCTCTCCACTGTTTGCTCTTTCATGCCCAGAAGTGCCCTTTGTCTGGGCACTTATCATGTGAAGGAGTTAGAATTTTTTTTTGGTTTTTTTTTTTTCAGACAGACTCTCACTTTATCACCCTTGGTAGAGTGTCATGGTGTCATAGCTCACAGCAACCTTAAACTCCTGGGCTTACGTGATTCTCTTGCCTCAGCCTCCCAAGTGCTGGGACTAATGGCATGAGCCATCGTGCCCAGCCCTAGAAATGGTTTTTAATCAAATAAGGACATTATCTTTCAACTCCAAATGCTACGTCCCTAAAAATCTTCTGTGGTCATAAATAACACAACACGCACCTGCTCTGGGTCACCTGATTTTTTCTTCATAGCACTAATCACCACATACTTGTGTATTTATTTGTGGCTTTTCTCCCCTATTTAACAGTAAACTCTGAGAGGAAAGGCAGGGATCCGTCTACTTTGTCCACAGATGCCCCCTCAGCCCCTTGAACAGGGCCTCACACACAGCAGGTGCTCAGAATCAGTATACATTGAAGAGGACCGGCAAGGTGGCTCACACTTCTAATCCTAGCACTCTAGGAGGCTAAGGCAGGCTGATCCCCTGAGCTCAGGAGTTCCAGACCAGCCTGAGCAAGAGCAAGATCCTGTCTCTACTAAAATAGAAAAAAGGGGAGTGCATAGTGGCAGACACCTGTAGTCTTAGCTACTGTGGAGGCTGAAGCAGGAAGATTGCTTAAACCTAGGAGTTTAGCGACACCAGGGCACTCTAGCCTGGGGCAACAGAGGGAGTCTCTGTCTCAAAAAAAATTGAATGAACTACATATAAAGATCAGAGAGCACCAAAGATTTACTTACAACTTCATTTTAATCATTCCTATCACACAGAATTGCTACTAACAGTTAATGAGGCTATGGTGTTTATAGGGAGAATACATGTAATTGGGCGGCGCCTGTGGCTCAGTGAGCAGGGCCCCGGCCCCATATACTGAGGGTGGCGGGTTCAAACTCAGCCCCGGCCAAACTGCAACAAAAAAATAGCTGGGCATTGCGGCAGCCGCCTGTAGTCCCAGTTACTCAGGAGGCTGAGGCAAGAGAATAGCCTAAACCCAGGAGTTGGAGGTTGCTGTGAGCTATGATGCCATTGCACTCTACCGAGGATGATAAAGTGAGACTGTCTCTACAAAAAAAAAAAAAAAAGAGAGAGAGAGAATACATATAATTAATACTTGTTAAAATGGAAATTATATTTATATTTACATGACATAATTATTTCATCGTCTGATAACAATGCTTAAATATCCTTGGCAGGAAGCCGACATCTTCCACAAAGAAGTAACTTTCAGTGAAAAGATGCTCCCCTACCCCCAACCTCCTGGCACACACAAATCCTGGAGCCCTCAATCACAGCAGGTGATTCTCCTTCTATGAGCCTCTGGGTCCCACATGGAAAAGTTAGGTAGGGTGGCCAATCCCTAAGGCCCTTTCAGCTCAGACTGGGAGACCTTGGTGGTGGGAACGGCCACCCGCCCCACCTCTCCTGATCACAGATATATTCTCCACCAGGGCCCTGGACCTCCATAACCCAGCGGCCCCTTCAAGCGTTCATTCATCTTTTTTTTTTTTTTTCTCTTTTAACAATTTTTTTATTGGCTCAGGGCCCGTAGCACAGTTGTTACAGCGCCAGCCACATACACCAAGGCTGGCGGGTTTGAATCCCACATGGGCCAGCTAAAGAACAATGACAACAACAACAACAACAACAACAAAAAATAGCAGGCATTGTGGCAGGCACCTGTAGTCCCAGCTACTTGGGAGGCGGAGGCAAGAGAATCGCTTAAGCCCAAGAGTTTGAGGTTGCTGTGAGCTGTGATGTGATAGCACTCTATTGAGGGGGACATAGTGAGACTGTCTCAAAAAAAAAAATAAAAAAAAACAATTTTTATATTAAATCATAACTGTGTACATTAATGCATTTATGGGGTACAAGGTGCTGATTTTATATATAGTTTGGAATGCTTACATCAAACTGGTTAACATAGCCTTCACCTCACTTACTGGGTTCTTTCATCTTGGTCAACATTTTCAGAAGCAGAAAGATGGTCCCTCAAAGTATAATACCCAGGAGAGGGTCCATCTACCATGCACCTTCATGTTGTTCCCCCAACCTTGGGACACATTTCCCAGCCCTGAGAAACTTGTTCATCCTCCAAAACCCAGCTCAGCTCCTGTGTCCCTTCCTTCCTTTCTTATTATTTCTTTTTTTTTGAGACAGGAGTCTCATTTGTCACCCTCAGTAGAGTGCTCTGGCATCACAGCTCACAGCAACCTCAAACTCTTGGGCTCAAGCAATTCTCTTGCCTCAGCCTCCCTAGTAGCTGGGACTACGGGCGCCTGCCATAACACCCGACTATTTTTAGAGATGGGGTCTTGCTTTAGCCTCTAGCTCAGGCTGGTCTCAAACCTGTGAGTCCTGGCAATCCACCTGCCTCAGCTGCCCAGAGTGCTAGGATTACAGGTGTGAACCACCGCACCTGGCCCCCTGTGTCCTTTTCAATGAGAAAATCTGTCATAAGATGTTCTGCTGCCCTAATTTCTCCTCCCCCGTAGCTTATGAGGACTCTTGTGATGGCATCTTGTGGGTGAACATTAGGGAAGTTACTATTATGGGAATAGAGTTAGATTAAGATAACAATGGAATGATTGTGGGAAAGGTAGTGTGATCAGGGTCGGGTATGCAGGATAATGGGAGAGGACATGAACCTCCAAAAAGAATACACTATACTGGGGGTTTCATGAGACAACTTGGAATGTACATTAAAGGATTTCAGGAAAAGGCCTGCAAGGGCCAGGCTGGGGGCCTGAAAGGGCTTGGGGATCCGTTTTAGGACAACACATGCAGCTGACTCTTTGAGGAAGAAAGATTAGTTCTGGGCGGCACCCGTGGCTCAAAGGGGTAGGGTGCTGGTCCCATATGCTGGAGAGGGCAGGTTCAAACCCAGCCCTGGCCAAAAACTGCAAAAAACAAACAAACAAACAAAAACAAAGAAAGAAAGATTAGTTCTGGGGTGGCGCCTGTGGCTCAAGGAGTAGGGCGCCAGTCCCATATGCTGGAGGTGGTGGGTTCAAACCCAGCCCTGGCCAAAAACCAAAAAAAAAAAAAGAAAGAAAGATTAGTTCTTATGCGTGTGAGATAAGAGGATTCAGCTTTGTTCCTCCCGGCTCCTGAAAATGAGTAAGGGTAACGCAGCAAGTAATCTGCCCCGCAGGAAGCAAAGGATTAACTGGGTGGCATCCAGCTCCAAAGTCCATGCTCCCATGCCCTTTGCTTTCTGTAATCCTGTTTGTGATTGATAAGTATCTTAAGGAGTAAAAGTAATAAAAATAGCTAAAGGGTTATTGGGTGGGTAATCCAGAATTAGGGCAGGAGAAATGCAGAGATGCTGTTGTTGCAAATACCCATTAACTAATCAAGAGAAATAATAAAAATCGAGTGCATCCGGAGTTTGAGGTCTTTGACCTTTGAGGGTGTTGACCTCCCGGGCCTATTCTATAAGTTCTACTCTGTTGGGCGGTGTCTGTGGCTCAGTGAGTAGGGCGCAGGCCCCATATACCGAAGGTGGCGGGTTCAAACCCAGCCCCGGCCAAACTGCAACAAAAAAATAGCCGGGCGTTGTGGTGGGCGCCGGTAGTCCCAGCTGCTCGGGAGGCTGAGGCAGGAGAATCGCCTAAGCCCAGGAGTTGGAGGTTGCTGTGAGCCGTGTGACACCACGGCACTCTACCGAGGGCCATAAAGTGAAACTCTGTCTCTACAAAAAAAAAAAAAATAAATTCTACTCTGTTTCTTTTTTTTTTTTTTTTTGTAGAGACAGAGTCTCACTTTATGGCCCTCAGTAGAGTGCCGTGATCTCACACGGCTCACAGCAACCTCCAACTCCTGGGCTTAAGCGATTCTCTTGCCTCAGCCTCCCGAGTAGCTGGGACTACTGGCGCCCGGCTATTTTCTACTCTGTTTCTATTGTCTTTATTTTCCCCATTCCCTCATCGCCACCGAGCACTGGGGCTGCTCATGCGTGGTGAGGGCTGGTTCCCGACACCTGGTGTCCAATGTGGCTGGCTTGCTACAGCACCTACTGTGCAGATTGGGGTATGTTTGCTGCCACGTGTCTCTCCTCACAAGACTGGGCCTGTGAATTCTTTTTTTTTTTTTTTTTTTTGTAGAGACAAAGTCTCACTTTACCGCCTTGTGTAGAGTGTCATGATGTCACAGGACTCACAGCAACCTCTAGCTCTTGGGCTTCGGCGATTCTCCTGCCTCAGCCTCCCGAGCAGCTGGGATTACAGGCGCCCGCCACAACGCCCGGCTATTTTTTGGTTGCAGTTCAGCCGGGGCTGGGTTTGAACCCGCCACCCTCGGTATATGGGGCCAGCACCCTACTCACTGAGCCACAGGCGCCACCCTGAATTCTTTATCCGTAGCACCTGTGTTTGGTAAGGGCTTGCGAGCCAGGCTCAAGGCCTGGCAGAGATGTCACCTCTTTCAGGGTGCCTTTCTGGGATCCTAACCAGAGTGCAATCTCTCCACCAGGAATTCTTCCTGCCCCCAGCCCCTGTGTTTGTTTCTTCTTTTGATCTATTCCTATTTAGTTTCTTGTCTATTGCCTGTGCTCCCCAACAGGCTGTCTGCCCCAGAGTGGGGACCTGGCCTACAACAGAGCTTGATAATATGGTAGATTCTCAGAAAACGTTTGCTGGATTAGTTTTTGTCTGGAATTTATCCTTACCCATTGACTGTGAGCTTTCCAGAGGGAAGACAATCCCAGCACTCCACAGGATCCTGGGGCCTATTAGAGCTATTACAGTGTGCTTACGTATCCAGTCTCACTCCACTCTAGACCTCAGAGCTGAAAGAACTGGATGCTCTCCCAACCTAACCCTCATATAAGAGTGAAGACCCACTCAAAGCCCAGAGAGGGAGAAAGGTGTGCCCAGGGTCACACAGCAGAGGCACCTGACACCCACTCTCTTCACTTCATGCCCCCTGAATTTTTCTCTCTCTCAGGTCAGTTCTTGTGTCTTTTCTCAGCAAAGTCTTTCCTTTCCAGAAGCCACCTAATTCCCCTGAATTTTACTCATTTTACTCATAGAGACATGGCTGGGAGTTTTCATGGCAGGGAGTCACTCTCAGGCTAGGATCTGAATTCTGCTTCTCGAGACCTCCCATCAGAGGGACCTGGGCAAGTTGCTTCATTTCTTTTCTTTTAAATTTGTAATTCTGGTAAAATATACATAATGTAAAATTTCCTGCCTTAATCTTTTTAAGTGTACAGTTCAGTGTTGAGTATATTCACATTGTTCTTTTTTTTTTTTTTGAGACAGAGCCTCAAGCTGTCACCCTAGGTAGAGAGCTGTGGCATCACAGCTCACAGCAACCTCCAACTCCTGGCCTCAAGCCATTCTCCTACCTCCGCCTCCCAAATAGCTGGGACTACAGGCGCCCGCCACAACGCTGGCTATTTTTTTGGTTGCAGCCGTTATCGTTGTTTGGCAGGCCCGGGCTGGATTCGAACCCGCCAGCTCAGGTGTAAGTGGCTGGTGCCTTAGCCGCTTGAGCCATAGGCACTGAGCCAACATTTACATTGTTGTGCGATCAATCTCCAGGAGTTTTTCATCTGTGAAACTGAAACTCAGCGCCCATTAAACAATAACTCCCCATTCCTCCCTTGCCCAGCCCCTGACACCCACCATCCTACTTTCCGTGTCTATGAGGTTCCTCCAGTAGGAATCTCATGTACATGGGATCTGTAGTATTTGCCCAAATGTGACTGGTTTATTTTACTTAGGATAATGTCCTCAAAGTTCATCCTGTTGTAGCATGTGTCAGAATCCCTTCCTCTTTTTTTTTCTTTTTCTTTTAGAATTCCCTTCCTCTTTAAAGCTGGAAACTCTTCCACTATCTGTATAGACCCTATATTATTTATCCTTTCATCAGTTGATAGACATTTGTGTTCCTTCTACCTTTGGACTATCGGGAATAATGCTACCAATGGTCATTTCTTCTGAAGCCTGATTCCTCATTTGCAAAGTGGTATCCTTGTCCTCAGGTTGTCTGAATTACTTAGCCCACTTTGCTTAGTGAGGGGCTCCCTCAGCAGGTTCAAATTCCTAGCATTTGCTGAGTGATCACTACATGTCGGGTGAGCTTCTGAAGACTACACATATGTATAGATCAAATCCTCCCAGCCTGCGAGGTGGTTGCCACTGTTATCTCTTTTTATAGAAGCAGAAAGGAATAACAACCTTGCCCAACGTTGCATAGCCAAGAAGTGGCAAAGCTGGGACAGGAACTTAGGCCACTGGTTCCAAAGCCTGGTCATCAATTCTCCACGTGGCCGGGCTTCTCCCATCCACAGTTCCTAATATAAGAAGCTGTACTCACAGCCCACACCCTAAGCCCTCACTGCTAGGAAGGGGTCGCCTCAAGGGTGAGTTCCAGGTGCCCCAGGGAGAAAGATGAAGGAAGGCACTAGAAGGCTCTGCAGTTCTTCTTGTTGAGTAAAAGTTGCGCAGTTGTTCCTGAAAGGAAGGTTTCCTTCATCTTACGTCTTGAATGACAAGCTGGGGGAGGTAGCTCATGGCTATAATCCTAGCATTCTGGGAGGCTGAAGCAGGAGGATACCTTGCGCTCAGGAGTCTGAGACCAGCCTGAGCAAGAGCAAGACCCCATCTCTACTAAAAAAGAGAAAAATTAATCGGGCGTGGTAGCATGTGCCTGTAGACCCAGCTACTTAGAAGCTGAGGCAAGAGGATTGCTTGAGCCCAAGAGTTTGAGGTTGCTGTAGCTGTGATGCCACGATACTTTACCCAGGGTGACAGAGTCAGACTCTGTCTCAAAAATTGAAAGAAGAAAAAGAAAATTAAAAAAGGAAAAAGAGGGCGGTGCCTGTGGCTCAGTGAGTAGGGTGCTGGCCCCATATGCCAAGGGTGGCAGGTTCAAACCCAGCCCCGGCCAAACTGCAACAACAAAAAAAATAGCTGGGCATTGTGGCGGGCGCCTGTAGTCCCAGCTGCTCGGGAGACTGAGGCAAGAGAATTGTGTAAGCCCAAGAGTTAGAGGTTGCTGTGAGCCGTGTGACACCGCAGCACTCTACCCGAGGGCGGTACAGTGAAACTCTGTCTCTACAAAAAAAAAAAAAAAAAGGAAAAAGAGAGCTCAGCACTTGTGGTTCAAGCAGCTAAGGCACCAGCCACATACACCTGAGCTGGCAGGTTTGAATCCAGCCTGGGTCCGCCAAACAACAAAGATGGCTGCAACCAAGAAATAGCCAGGCATTGTGGCGGGCACCTATAGTCCCAGCTACTTGGGAGTTGGAGGCAGGAGAATGGCTTGAGCCCAGGAGTTGGAGGTTGCTGTGAACTGTGATGCCACAGCACTCTACCCAGGGCAACAGCTTGAGGCTCTGTCTCAAAAAAAAAAGGAAAAAGGGGCGGCGCCTGTGGCTCAGTCGGTAAGGTGCCAGCCCCATATACCGAGGGTGGTGGGTTCAAACCCGGCCCCGGCCAAACTGCAACCAAAAAATAGCCAGGCGTTGTGGCGGGCGCCTGTAGTCCCAGCTACTCGGGAGGCTGAGGCAAGAGAATCGCTTAGGCCCAGGAGTTGGAGGTTGCTGTGAGCTGAGTGAGGCCACGGCACTCTACCAAGGGCCAAGAAGTGAGACTCTGTCTCTACAAAAAAAAAAAAAAAAAAGGAAAAAGAAGAGCGGCGCCTGTGGCTCAGTGGATAGGGCACTGGCCCCATATACTAAGGGTGGTAGGTTCGAACCCTGCCCCAGCCCAATTGCAACAAAAAAATAGCTGGGTGCTATGGCAGGTGTCTGTAGTCCCAGCTACTTGGGAGGTTGAGGTAAGAGAATTGTCTAAGCCCAGGTGTTGGAGGTTGCCATGAGCTGTGATGCCACAGCACTCTATTTAGGGTGACAGTCTCTAAAAAAAATAAAAAATAATAAATGGAAAAAAAACAAAAACAAAACCAAACACCACCATCAACAAAACCTGTTCAGGAATTATGTGAAAATTCCTATTTCACATATTTTTTTTTGAAAAAAATGCTAGAAAAACGCATTCTGCCTGCCTAGTTGACATGGACTAAGTATCAAACAGTGATCACAGAGAATCCAACGTGCACCATCTCCTTTATTTCTGCAGTCAAGTGGAGGTGAGGCTGTGTGTGGCAGCGGAGGAGGCCTTGCCTTGAGGGAGAAACTGCTGACAAGTCACCACACCTCCCGTCCGTGGCTCGATTTATAGCATAGCAGGGACTATTGGAATTTCTGCCTTGAAACCAACTGGCCTAATTACCCCGGTGGCTGGCACAGAGCCTGGAATTGTTATTGGTTTTGAGGTGAAGGTACTCCTGGCTCCTTGGAAGAGCGGTTTCGTGCACCACCTCAAAATTTCAGCCACCTTCTGGGCAGCGTGAGTGTTGGCTGGGACAATTGTCAGCCTGCTCCAGGCTTGGAGAAGCCAACTGTCTCTTTGCATCCAGGAAACAAAGAAACAAAACAAAGTTCTTTTGCTCCTAAGGGGGTTGGCAGTTCAGGGTGACGGCAGAGCATGTGGTTATAATTACTATTTTCTGCAGATGAGGGAACAAAGAGCTACAATAAGTGGTGACTAACAACAACAGATCTTGTTTCCAACAGGCCTACTATGTGCCAGCTACTTTATGCCATTGACTCTCCAACTAGCTTATCGATGCCTTGGGGGGCTCTTCCCTCCTTTGTCATAGGAGAAAACCCAGGTCCAGAAGGGACCAGGGAGTCACCCAAGGTCAGAGGGTAAGTAAGCTAAGATCTCCGGAGCAGATAGGCTGTGCCAGGGATCTGGAGCTGGGGTTGTGGACAGGAGCCTGGGGACCAGGATTAAAGTGGGAGTTGTCTTAGTTTGCGGCTCCTAGAAGCCCTTGGACAGAGAATCTATAGAAATGGTTTATTTTAGAGGTAGAGTTTCAAAGATGGGTAGCCCCTAGTCCCTGGAACCTGTGAATGTTACCTTATTTGGCAAAGGAGACTTTGCTGAAGGAAGTAAGGCTGTGGATCTCGGCATGGAGAGATCATGTCACTGACACTTGTTCATGACCTCCCATGGCTCCTGTCACCCCTGTAATCCCAGGCTGCCTGCTTTCCCAGCCCAGTTCTGCACCCTCGCCCTACAGGCACCCCGATCACCTGATGTACCCAGCTGCTTGCACTTCTCTCAGAGGCCAAGCTCGTGTCTCCTCTCTGCTTTTGCAAATGCTGGTGCCACTTCCAGGAATGCTCTGCTTAATATCTATTTTCTCCAGTGTGTCCGCTTTCTCTGCAGTCCCCCAGGTAGGTGAGAGGCTTCCCTTGCAGGCTGCACTGCTGGCCTTCTCAGGTGCTGCACTGGACACATCTGTCCCTCCCACCAGGCTATGAGCTCTCAGGGGAGGGTTGTGGCAGGAGCAGCTGTACCCAGCTATGCTGCCTCTGGGCACCCAGCCCCAGTCCTGCCACACAGGACGGCTCAAGAAAGAACGCTCCTGTCTGGAACCCTTGTCATGGGAAAGGCACGCCGGCTGCCCACAGCCCAGCTCTGGCCTCTCAGCCTGGCTATTTTTATTCCCTCCCTCTGCACAACTGAGGCCTGTGGGGCATGTTCTCAGGACAAGCCAGTAAAAATCTTCCAGACTGAAGACTTGCAGGTGCTGTCCCAATTAGTTAAGGCCTAGGGGGTCCCTCCTTTAGAGCACAGCCCCAGACCTCAGCCGGCAAGCAGCATGCTTAGAGCTGTGGGGACTGCAGCACCAATGCCCTGCTGGTCCAAGTCCCAGCTCTACCATGTCCTTGCCGTACCCAGAAGGAAGTCACATCACTATTCTGCCTCCTCCTCGTCTGCCAAATGGGTGGGGGCCTACCTCTCTCTTGTAGATCTTTCTTTTTTTTGAGACACAGCCTCCAGCTGTCACCCTGGGTAGAGTGCGTCACAGCTGACAGCAACCTCTAACTCGTGGGCTTAAGCGATTCTCTTGCCTCAGTGTCCCAAGTAGCTGGGACTACAGGCGCCCGCCACAATGCCCAGCTATTTTTTGGTTGTAGTTGTCATTGTTTGACAGGCCCAGGCTGGATTCGAACCCACCAGCTCTTGTGTATGTGGTTGGTGCCTTAGCCACTTGAGCTACAGGTGCCACCGTCTCTTGTAGAACATTTTGAGAATCAAATGATAAATTGGCAAGTCTAACTTTAATGTAAATTTTATTTTTCTAATTTTTTAATTACTGTTCCTCTTTCTTTTTAAAATTTTTTTATTTTTGGCTGGGTGTGGTGGCTCATGTTTGTAATCCTGGCAATCTGGGAGGCTGAGGTGGGTGGACTGCTTGAGCTCAGGAGTTCGAGACCAGCCTGATCAAGAGTGAGACCCTGTCTCTACTAAAAATAAAAAACTAGCCAGGTGTTGTGGTGGGCACCTGTAGTCCCAGCTACTCAGGAGGCTGAGGTAGGAGGATCACTCGAACCCAAAAGTTTGAGGTTTCTGTGAATTATGACACCATAGCACTCTACCCAGGGTGACAGAGTAAGACTCTGCCTCAAAAAGGAAAATTTTTTAAAAATTATTTTGTGTAGCCGGGCATTGTGGCGGGCGCCTGTAGTCCCAGCTACTCGGGAGGCTGAGGCAAGAGAATTGCTTAAGCCCAGGAGTTGGAGGTTGCTGTGAGCCGTGTGAGGCCACGGCACTCTACCGAGGGCCATAAAGTGAGACTCTGTCTCTACAAAAAAAAAAAAAAAAAAAAAATTATTTTGTGTTGGGGGCTTGACTGGGTTATGAACCCATTCATGTAAATTTAAAGTAGAGAAACAGTCACATTATTCAAAATTCAAAATACAGAAAGAAGTATTTACTCAGCACTAATCCAACCCATGTCCAGTCATCCTCCCTGAAACACCAGGGTGGTTGTTCTCTGCTTCTAGATAAAGATTTATACACACACACAGAGCACTGGTATGAGGACCCACTCTGTGCTGCAGGCATGCTTTGGCACATAGTAGGTGCTCATAAGTGGCAACTTCTGTGCTGCCCCCCTCTATGATATGATTATCAGCTTCAATGATGATTCATTGAAAGAACAGCTGCTGGGCTCTGCACTAGGTCCCCCCCAAATATATATATGGAGAGAGAGAGAGAGAGAGAGACAAATTATGGCGCCCTCAGCAGAGTGCTGTGGTGTCACAGCTCACAGCAACCTCAAAGTCTTGGAGCTTAAGCAATTCTCTTGCCTCAGCCTCCCAAGTAGCTGAGACTACAGGCACTCACCACAACGTCCAGCTGTTTTTTTTTTTTTTTTTATTTTTTTTAGAGACAGAGTCTCACTTTATCGCTCTTGGTAGAGTGCTGTGACATCACAGCTCATAGCAACCTCCAACTCCTGGACTTAGGCATTCTCTCGCCTCAGCCTCTCAAGCAGCTGGGACTACAGGTGCCCACCACAACACCCAGTTATTTTTTTGTTGCAGTTTGGCCAGGACCAGGTTTGAACCCGCCACACTTGGTATATGGGGCCGGCGCCCTACCCACTGAGCCACAGGCGCCGCCCCCCAGCTATTTGTGTGTTGTAGTTGTCGTTGTTTAGCAGGCCCAGGCCGGGTTCGAACCCGCCAGCCTGGGTGTATGTGGCCAGCACCCTAACCACTGAGCTACGGGCACCGAGCTGCTTCCCCCCAAATATTATCCCCACTTTATGGATGAAGAGACTGAGGCTCAGAGAGACTGGATAACTTGGCTAATGTCACACAGCGGGCTGGTAGCAGAGCCAGAAGTCAACCTCCTGTCTTTGGACCTCAAGGCCTGTGCTTGCAGCCACTGGCTTCATTTCTGTGGCCCCTGTGACAATCTAACCCTCAGGAAGCTACAGCTTTTCTCCATGGTCATTCATAGCATCTTTCCCTGGGTTTAGTTTTGACAGGTGTGCAGGAGTGTCCTTGGGAGGGCCATTTGTCCTCTGGATAAGCCATAGGAAGGAGTGTAACTACCTAGCCTCCCACTCACCTGAGAGGGTCCCGGGCCTCCTCCTGGAGCCACCTGGAGTCACTGTGCCAGGCAGTCCTCCCCCTCATGATGCCCTGATGTCCAGAGAGAGCAGGGCCATGTCCTAAGTGCACAAAAGAGCGATAGACCCATAACTGGAAGTCAGCCCAGCCCTGCCCTGCCCTACAAGGAAGGATGACCTGCTCAAACCTTGACAGAGCCCTCTCAAGTGTCACTGCATTCTGGTTCCCAGGTCATGGCTTATTCATCTGTGGTTCCATCTCCACCACTGCAACCCCAGAGATCCTGGAATCAAGTCTGGAGCAAGGTTGGATGAATGTGGGGGAGAATTCTTCAACTCTTTTGACATTGGGTTATGACTGATTTGAATCTAGACTCATAAAATAAGAACACTCAGGATGTTTAAATTCTGTAACACATTGTGATCCCTCATGAGTGGGAGGCTCTTGACTAAGAATCATGAGACTTCCCACTTACCAGCTGTGTGACACTAAGCAAGTTGCTTACCCTCTCTGAACCTCAGTTTCCTCATCTATAAGCTGATTCCATGTGAAAGTGTAATAAGACTGAAGTAATGAAATCTACCCTACAGGTCACGGGGAGAACAAAATCAGAGGTAAAAGTACTTGGCAACTGAAGATAAAATCATATTACACACAGCAATCCTAACATGCACTGGGCCCCACTTCTGTACATATGCTGTGTAGGCTTCTCCTGGAACTGGACTTCCTGCGTTCAAGGCCTGGCTCAGGTGCTTACTCAGGTGTGACCTTATCATGCAAGTCACTTGAGCTCTCTGGTCCTCAGCTTCCTTATCTGTAAAGTAGAGGTAATAACAGGAGCTATCCCAGGGGCTGCGATGAGAATTCAATGGGCTTGTCCATGTGAAGTGGTCAGCACAGTACAGGTCAGTCGGCTCTCAACACCACCCTCAGTAACTTGAAGGAGAAACAATCTAGAGAGGAGGGACTCAGCTATGGTCCCCTATGGAACTCCCAGCTCTGATCATCACACTTACATCCCACAAGCTGCACTTAGAGACTACCCACCTTCAGAGAATGAGTCAGGCTGGGACAGCTGGGGTGTTGGGGTGCTCCATCCTGGGCAGGGCCAGGCCTGGGGACTGTTATCGGCACCATATTTAGCTCCTGGAAATGGGTGTGCCCCTGTTGGCCCATATTGGTCCATGTTAGCTGCAGCTGCTCTTGCCTAGGCTGGGGAGGGAGCAGAGGGGTTACAGTCCTGATAGGGAGGTTGGGGTTGGGAGGAGAGAGGGAGAGAGGCAGCAGCTTCTGGGGGTAGGGGAGAATCTCCCCTACCTCAGCTGCACCCAGGAATGGATCTTATCCCGAGGCTTAAGCTCCCAGAGGAGCCCCTCTCCCAAGCTGACTCTGAAGGGCTGAACCAAAATCACAGAAATCCAAAGGCAGTTCTTTTTTTTTGGAGAGGGAGTCTCACTTTGTCACTCTCGGTAGAGTACTGTGGCGTCACAGCTCACAGCAACCTCCAGCTCTTGGGCTTAAGCGATTCTCTTGCCTCAGGCTCCTGAGTAGCTGGGACTACAGGTGCCCACCACAACGCCTGGCTACTTTTTGTTGCAGTTTGGCTGGAGCCAGGTTTGCACCCGCCACCCTCGGTATATGGGGCTGGCGCCCTACCCACTGAGCCACAGGAGCCACCTATTATTTATTTATTTATTTTTTTGAGACAGGGTCTCACTATGTCAGCCTCAGTAGAGTGATGTGGTGTCAGCTCATAGTAACTTCAAACCCTTTTGGGCTTAAGCAATTCTCTTACCTCAGCCTCCCAAGTAGCTGAGACTACAGGTGCCCACCACAACACCTGGCTATTTTTTGGTTGTAGTTGTCATTGTTGTTTGGCAGGCACTGGCTGGATTCGAACCCGCCAGCTCCAGTGTATGTATCTGGTGCCCTAGCTGCTGAGCTACAAGGGGCGAGCTCCAAAGGCAGTTCTAGATTCTAGGGTGTTAGTTTACAGTAAGCTGTGAGTCTTCAGCAGAGAATTAACACGTCCACAGTCTACCCTCCCCCAGGACAGAATCAAATTCTGGTAGAGCTTAAGGTGTAGGTTTCCAAGACCCTATAGAATTAAGATCACTTTTGAGCAGCGGCAACGCTTGTACTCTGGGTAGGGTGCCGGCCACATGCACCCATGAGGGCAGGTTCGAACCCGTCTGAGCCAGCTAAACAACAATGACAATTGCAACAGAAAACTAGCGAGGTGTTGTGTGGGCGCCTGTAGCCTCAGCTACTTGGGAGGCTGAGGCAAGAGAATTGCTTAAGCCCAAAAGAGTTTGAGATTGCTGTGAGCTGTGATGCCATAGAACTCTACCAAGGGCAACATAGTGAGACTCTGTCTCCAAAAAAAAAAAAAAAAAAATCACTTTTGAGGGACCTGGGACAAGCTTCTGTAAAGAGTTTGTGTGACATGGTTCAAAGAATGAGGGGTTTTATGCCAGACAGACCTGCCTCTACCACTTACTATTGTGTGACTGTGGACCAACAACAACCTCAGTCTCCTCATCTGTAAAATGGGCATGACAACAGCTCTTCTTCATAGCCATAGCAAGTGAGATGGAGCATGCAAAGCCCTTCCTCCCAGAAAATCCCCTTTCTGGGAAGATCAGTAATTCCTCAGGCATTCCATAAGTGGGCTGGGGACACCCTTTCCTAGTGTCAGACTTGTGGGGGGACCACTGACTGTAATTTACTACTGGCACTCACTATGATGACAGTGATTTACTGGGAAGCCGAAGCATCATCAGAGCTTTGCGTGATGAGCAGGGCTCTCCTGTGTACCCAATGCTGATTGAGTGCCTAGCAGGCCCAGGGTTCTGGGCAACCCTCCCTGCAGCTTCAGGGTCCACAAGTTCATGCCCAGCTCAAGCGTATAGCTATGACAGCTGCACTGTGAAGTGACAGGCCATGGGGATCAAGTACTTGGCAGGTTCCCTGGGAGTTAGAACTGAATTTAAGTCCTTAGGCCAGGCAAGGTGACTCATGCCTGTAATACTAGCACTTGGGAGGCCGATATGTGTGGATTGCCTGAGCTCGTAAGTTCAAGATCAGCCTGAGCAACAGTGAGACGCTGTCTCAAAAAAATAGCTGAGCTTCATGGCGGGTTCCTATAATCCCAGCTACTTGGAAGGCTGAGACAAGAGAATCACTTGAACCCAAGAGTTTTTTTTTTGTTGTTGCTTTGCTTTTTTTTTTTTTTGTGGTTTTTGGCCGAGGCTGGGTTTGAACCCACCACCTCCAGCATATGGGACTGGCGCCCTATCCCTTTGAGCCACAGGTGCCTCCCAGATTTTTTAATTTTTTGAGACAGAGCCTCAAGCTGTTGCCCTGGGTAGAGTGCCGCGGCATCACAGCTCACAGCAATCTCCAACTCCTGGGCTCAAGTGATTCTCCTGCCTCGGCCTCCCTAGTAGCTGGGACTACAGGCACCCAACACAACACCCGACTATTTTTTGGTTGCAGCAGTCACTGTTGTTTGGCGGGCCCAGGCTGGATTTGAACCTGTCAGGTCAGGTGTATGTGGCTGGTGTCTTAGCCGCTTGAGCCACAGGTGCTGAGCCTGAACCAAAGAGTTTGAGGTTGCTGTGAGCTAAGACACCACAACACTCTACCAAAGGTGATCAAGTGAGACTCTGTCTCAAATAAATAAATAAGTAAATAAATTTGAGTCCTGACTCCACTGTGTAGTTTTGGCAAGATGCTTTATCTCCCTGAACCTGCTTCCTCTATTGGAAAATGGCATGACTCATTGCCTTGAAAGAGGTTCCTCAGCATCTCTCACCAGCTCCACAGAGGACTAAACATCTTTCTTCCATCCTTGAGGAGATAGGCCCTTTCTCACTCAGCTCTGGGTACCAAGGTCCCAGGATCAGTTGGCACAGAGGCTGAGCACCCATGATGATGAGGGATGCCTGAAACCTTCCAGCTGAGAGAGTGGACTTGGGGACGCCGTGACCTGAATCTCGCCTGCCCACCGAAAAACCCTTCTGCCCCAGCAGAGGGTCTTGTAGAAGGAAGGCTGGGCCTCTCCAAGGATAGGGAGACCTGTTACTCTGAGTCCCCCCAAAGGGAAGCGTGAAGGCTCTGATAGGCCCAGCATCATCTCAGAGAGGAGCCTGGGTTGGGAACAATGCCCCTAAAACCTTGAACCTTGGATTCTGCCCCCATACGTTCATTTTAGCTATGCCGGCATCCTTTTAGAATGAGTAGCCCCGGTGGGCGTCCTTGGGGTGAGGGTAATGCCAGGACAGGGACTCCCAGGGGAGGAGAGGGTGGTGCCTGACTAAGGAGTCTAGCCTGTAGGAGGAAAGGGCAATCTGGAGTGTCAGGAGGCCCTGGGAAGTGCTCCAGGGCTTAACAGCTGTCAGTTTCCTGTGTGTCTCCAGTTGCCTCCCACAGCCCTCCTGCCCTGTGCCAGGAAGCCGAGCCCATCTGGACGTCGCAGGGAAGAGGCTCCCACTTGGTGCTTCTCTGCACTCAGGCACAGCATCCCGGTGCCATGACGGCCCAAACGAGCTTCTCCCTCCAGACTCGTGCATGAGGAGAGAGTCCCAGTATTCACCAGCTGCTCCCTGGACTGTGGGAAGGTGGCTGGCCACCCCTAGACACTCATCTTGAACACAGTGGACATAACTCAGTAGAAGAAATTACCCCAACAGGGACCTCAAAGGGAGAAGAGAAGAATCCCTGCCTAAGAGGAAGGTGCTGCTTAGTTTTACGTATCTACTTGGCCAGGCCACTGTCCCATTTATGCAACCAAACCCTTATCCAGGTGCTGTGGTGAAGACATTTTGTAGCTGTGGTTGACATCGACTGTCAGCTGACGAGAAGTAAAAGTGATCACCCTCAACGGTGTGGGCACAGCCCCTCCCAGGAATGGAAGGCCTTCAAAGCAAAATGGAGGTGTCCATGAGAAAGAAAAGAAATTCTGCCTATGGTGTAGCATCACCTCCTGTTCAAGAGTTGCCCGCCCAGCCAGACCCCACATGTGGGTGAGTCAATCCTTGAAATTAATCTATTTCTCTGACGGGACCCTGGCTGACACCAGGAGGAAGCTGGCGCCCACACCTCTCCCATGCATTCTCTGAGCGCAGACTTGGAACCATGGACTAGACACTGTGCTAGACCCTGGGAATGGAACAGACACCTCACAGGACAGTGGGGAACACGGATGTCAAATATCCATTATGAACAGTGATTGATGCATTTCACCTGTACCATTACTTAAGGAGTTGGTGTGTGTTGGGTCCAGAGAGCTGAATGTGCACAGTCCTCCTGACTCCGTGTTCATATTGTAGCATGAAATAGCTGTGCTGGGAGTATTTACACCATGATAATTGGCACCAAGCAAATCAGGGCTTTGGCCCATCCCCAGCTCACCAGTACACCGTTGGCTATGAGAACATCGCAAGGAAAGTACTTGGTTTAGGGAGGACTCAAGGAAGCTTATAAGTGAGGCCCAAAGGCTAGTTAGGACTCAGTTGGATGGGGAGAGACAGGAGGAGCAGCCAGACAGAGGGAACAGCATGTGGGAGGCCCCAAGCAGAGAAGGAGCCTTGTCCTGCCACAATCTCCCTTGTTTCGGTTTCTTACCATCTTGGGGGCCTGGGGGTGGGTGCAGGTGCCTTGTTTATCTGTGAGTCTGTGGTGTACCCAGCACAGCCTCCCCATGAATTCTGTGGAGAATGATTGAAAGTGTCCGTGGGAAGGTGGGGTGGGAGGTCAGGGCGAAGAAGAAGGGAGTAGGAAGCTATAGGCAAAGATACGATTGGATTAAAAAAATTTTTTTTCTGAGACAGAGTCTCACTTGGTCACCCTTGGTAGAGTGCCATGGCGTCTTAGCTCACATTACCCTCAAACTCTTGGGTTCAAGTGATCCTCTTGCCTCAGCCTCCCAGGTAGCTGGGACTTACATGCACCCACCACAATGCCCCGCTATTTTTTTAGAGACAGGATCTCCCTCTGGCTCAGGCGGGTCTCGAATCTGTGAGCTCAGGCAGTCCACCCATCTTGGCCTCCCAAATGCTAAGATTACAGGCATGAGCCACCTCGCCTGGCTGAATTAATATTTTATAACATTACTGAGGCTGCATGCAAGGAGAACAGCTAAGATTCTATTGCAGTGTCCCAGGTGGAAGAGGACAGTGACCTGGGCCTGACTGGTGCTGATGGAAATGAACAGAAGTGGTTGGAGTGGGCATGTATTTTGAGGCACAGCTGGTGCGGCTTACAGATGAGTAAACGGGGACTGGAACATGACATCCATGTCTCTGGCCTAAGAAACCAGAAAGCAGTGGTGCATTGACAGAGATGGGGGAAGTTGGGGAAGGGTGTTAGTGGGTGTGCACAAAGAGTTCTGAACGGGATGTGAGAAGCTAAATGTGTTCCACTCGGGGCAGATAAGCGGGTAAGCCATCAGCCTTCCAGGCATCCTCTGGCTACTGGGCACTGTTTGGGATCAAGTTTGGGATCAGGAACAACTAACTTATCTCTTTGCACTGCCATCCTAAGTTTTGGGCTCTAGCCTAGAAATCACTTTATAGCCCCAAATAACTATTAGTGCTCTAACCGTCATGTCTTCATGGAATACGGGAGGAAGAAGAAACGGGTAAAAAGAGCTCCCCTCAGTTCTGTCCTATCTTCTTTGAGTCTTCTGCAAAGCACCCCTGCCTGGCTCCGTGCCTATGGCTCAAGCAGCTAAGGCGCCAGCCACATACACCTGAGCTGGCAGGTTCGAATTCAGCCTGGGCCGCCAAACAACAATGACGGCTGCAACCAAAAAAATAGCCGGGTGTTGTGGCGGGTGCCTGTAGACCCAGTTACTTGGGAGGCAGAGGCAGGAGAATCGCTTGAGCCCAGGAGTTGGAGGTTGCTGTGAGCTGTGATGCCACAGCACTCTACCCAGGGCAACAGCTTCAGGCTCTGTCTCAAAAAAAAAAAACAACCTAACCCCCATCTATGGAATGTTAAGCTCACACCCGAGACAGTCAAAGCCTCCCATAATTCAACATCCTAACCTATTTTCTGGTTGTACCAAAAAATAAACAACCAGCAAATGATTTCACCTCTTAAAAAAAAGCATTTACACCTAAAAGTGGGATGAGGTGGGATTCCCTCCATCTTAAAAATGTTTCTAGAGCCACTAAAAAACTTGCATTTAAAAAATAGTTGATAAAAATATTCCTCTGGATTGTACCAGAAGGGAGGCAGGGACCACTGATGGACGTGGTGTGTGACATTAATCAGACTTGGCTTCTTTCTCTCCTGCTTCATCAGCGGCTGGACTCTCTGCGGTTTTAGTTTCTCCGTTTTCTGCAGGTAAATCTTTAGTTTCTTGGTTAGCCACTTGGGCCTGCTTTCCCTTTCGGTTGCACCTTTTTGTCTGAGGATTTATCCCTTGCTGCTGCTTTTTTTGGCTTCGTTTCCACTTTTGCAGGAGCAGGTTTAGCTGACACCCGCGCCGACCTCCTCTGGGCTCTTCCTGCCCCACGCCTTGGGCAGCACTGACCTTGCTCTTCGGCATCTGGGCGGCGGGCAGGGCGCCTGCAGGTGCCTGCGGGCCGAGGGCCTTCACCAAGCTGCGCTGCCTGGACGCTGCGGCTCCTCCCGCCCCTGACACTGCATCTTATGTTGACATTGTCTCATCCGTTCCTCCATCTGTCCTTCCTCTCTCAGTCTCTCTTTTTGGGTATAATTACATGGCATAAAATCCAAAGATCTTAAGCACTGACAGGTTTAACAAGTTTGGTGAATGCATGCAGGCTTGTAACCACTGCTCCAATAGAGGCAGGACCCTACCCGCCCACCCTGTGCTCCCTCACACCCCCTTTTGGTGAGCCCCTCCCCTTAAAAAGGCAAGCCCTGTTCTTTTTTATTTTTATTTTCCAATTTATTTTCTTTTATTATTTTGTTGTATTTATTTTTGAGACAGAGTCTTGTGTTATTGCCCAGGCTAGAGCGTCGTGGCATCAGCCTAGCTCAAAGCAACCTCCAACTCCTGGGTTCGAGGGATCCTCTTGCCTCAAACACCCAGGTACCTGGGACTACAGGTGCTTACCACAACACCCCACTAATTTTTTAGTTTTTTTTTTTTTTTTTTTGCAGTTTCTGGCTGGGGCTGGGTTTGAACCTGCCACCTCCGGTATATGGAGCCAGTGCCCTATTTCTTTGAGCCACAGGCGCCGCCCAGTTTTTCTATTTTTAGTAGAGACAGGATGTTAGTCTTGCTCAGGTTGGTCTCAAACTCCTTAGCGGAAGCCAACCTCCCACCTCCCAGAGTGCTAGCATTACAGGGATGAGCCACCGCACCCGGGCGCAACCCCGGTTTTGATTTCCAGCCCCATAGAATTGGTTTTGCCTGATTTTGAACTGTATGTTGCTGTCACTGGGGGTGGGGAAAGGAGGAGGTGTGTGTGAGCAGAGGCCGTGTTCAGAGTCTCCTGGCCCAGGGCACAATATTGTATATCACATGCCCGGCAGTGGCCGCTCTGCCCGGTCCTCACGGGTAGTGCTGCTTCCTGCCCTTCCTTCCACCCACTTTCTCGCTGCAGAGCCTTCCACGGCCCACCTGCTGCTGTGTGAGCTTTCCCTGGGATGTCCCTGCAGATCTGCACCCAGTTGTGTTGAAATCACTGGCCATCAGGGCGGCGCCTGTGGCTCAAGGAGTAGGATGCTGGTCCCATATGCTGGAGGTGGCGGGTTCAAACCCAGCCCTGGCCAAAAACCACACAAAAAAAAAAAAAAAAGAAAGAAATCACTGGCCATGTCCACCAGGACCACCCCCCAGGGTACACCCAGGAATGCTGTGGTCACCTTACATCCCGGGTGCAGCTTGCCCTTACTCTCTTTGGGTGCTTAGTAGAGGTTTGTTGAAAACAGGATTTTAGGAAAATGTGTGTATGGATACTGAAGAAAGGTTGTGTGTTTGGGAGATAGGAAAAGGCAGTGTGAGCCAAAGGCTGGCCTGGCGTGGGTGGTGATACCCACAGTTGGGTCACTTGAGCCTGGCACTGACTCTGAACATGCCCTTTAGATCCTAGGGGGTAGGGGGTGTCCTGTGCAGAGGAACCTCTATTGTTTCTTTTCTTTTTTTTTTTTGAGACAGAGTCACTATGTCGCCCTCGGTAGAGTGCTGTGGTGTCACAGCTCACAGCAACCTCAAACTCTTGGGCTGAAGCAATTCTCCCGCCTCAGCCTCCCAGGTAGCTGGGACTACAGGTGCCCGTCACAATGCCTGGCTATTTTTTGTTGCAGTTGTCATTGTTGTTTAGCTGGTCCAGGCTGGGTTCGAACCCTTCAACTTCGGTGTATGTGGCTGGCGTCATAACCACTGTGCTACAGGCGCCAAGCCCACTTTTTTTTTTTTTTTTAAGAGATGAGGTCTCCCTCTCTTGCCCAGGCTAGAGAGCAGTGGTGTGATCACATCTCACTATCACCTCGAACTCTGGGCTTAAGTGATCTTCTTGCCTCAGGTTCCTTAATAGGTGGGACTATAGGCATGTGCCACTATGCCCATGTAGAGAAACAGCTTTTCCGAGGTCACACATGTGAGCCCAGGCTACCACCTATCTGTCTGGTCTGCAGCAAGGACCTTGCATTGTTTTGTACCATCTTCCATTTTGCAAACCCACCGGTTTGAGGCCCAAAGCAGGGGCTACAGGAGGTATTTTCTCTGTGCCTGCACAATGGGCATATACTTAATTCTAACAGCAACCATACAGTGGACAGATGTGCTGCCATGCATTTGGCAGATGCCGAGGGAGGGCAGCTGGGCACACTCTTATGCAGTGTAAGTGTGGCCAACGTGCTTTATCAGGCAGGGACTTGGGCTTGCAGGAGATGGATGTAGGGGCAGGGGAAGGGGCAGACAGCACCAGGTTCTTACTGTAGGAGGTCAGGCTTGGGAAAGGCCCCTGGGTATGGGGCAGAGGATGGAGCAGGAACAAGGCACGAGAGGAGAGGGCCTGCCAGGAGGTGAGTGCACTAGTCTAGGAGGGCCTGGGGAAGATCTCAGCCAGGCCTGAGGCAGTGGCTCTAGAGAGGGGACTGACCTCAGGGATGACCAGAAAAGGACTCACAGCACTTAATGATTGCTCGAACATGGGGGCCTGGAGTTAAGGACAGCTTTCAGGTTTCCAGTGGAAAGTGCTGCCCTCACTGAGAGGAGCTCCGAGGAGGTCCGGGGCTGTGCTTGAATTTCCTAGACACAGGCCACAAGAAACCTCGGAAGGGCTTGGCTGGCAGCGGAGGTCTATAGCTAAAGGCATTTTCAGGGAGGTCTGCTTTCTTGGGCAAGTGGCCCAGAGATCCCTCCAGGTCGAAGAGTGGCCTGAAGGCAGTGGCCATCACAGGCTGGAGGTCCATCAAGACTTCCAAGGGACACATGGCTACAGAGAGTTTAAGGAACTTGATTTCTGGCCCTGCTTTCTGGGTGGATGGGTCAGTCATCTTTCCCAGCTCCCCTCCCACAACCTGCTTCTCCTGGCATCCAAGAGAGAAGCCATTCCATTCATCCCAGGTCAGAACCAAACCACAAGGACTGACCGAGCCTGTTTTATCAGACAGAGAGGTAGGACTGCCTGTCTTTGTGCCCTGCACATTTCCATTGGGGCAGAACTGGTGAAGCAGAGGTTTGGCCTCCTGTAGGAATGAATTCAGATATGTTGTAGAGTAGAGCAGAAGCAAACACTTTTTTTTCTTTTCTTTTTTAAACTTTTTAATTTTATTATCATTATTTTTTTTTTGGAGGCAGAGTCTTACTCTGTCGCCCTGTCGTCATAGCTGACAGCAACCTCTAAACTCTTGGGCTCAAGCAATCCTCTTGCCTCATCCTCCCAAGTAACTGGAACTACAAACACCTGCCACAACACCCAGCTAATTTTTCCATTTTTTTCATGGTGATGTAGTCTCACTTTTGCTCAGGCTGGTCTTGAACTCCGGAGCTCAGGCGATTCACAAGACTCTGTCTCCCATAGTGCTAGGATTACAGGTGTGAGACACCGCACTTGGTCCTCTTTTGTTTTGTTTTTAATAAATGTAGGTCTTGGGCGGCGCCTGTGGCTCACTGGGTAGGGCGCCAGCCCCATATACTGAGGGCCGCAGGTTCAAACCCAGCCCCAGCCAAACTGCAACAAAAAAAATAGCTGGGTGTTGTGGCGGGCGCCTGTAGTCCCAGCTGCTCGGGAAGCTGAGGCAAGAGAGTCGCCTAAGCCCAGGAGTTGGAGGTTGCTATGAGCTGTGATGCCAGGGCACTCTACCGAGGATGATAGGGTAAGACTCTGTCTCAAAAAAAAAATAATAAATAAATAAATAATAAATGTAGGTCTTTTGTCCTCTGTTGTCAGACAAGAGTCTTGTAGGAGTGAGCAAAGAGCCCATGGGTGAGAAAGATGGAAGGTGAGCAGGGTCATCGGCAAGGCTTATCCGTGTACCCAGTGATCCAGCATTTACCTAGAATTCAGAAGTGAGGAGACGGTCACAGAGATGGATATGGCCCCTCAGTTTGAATTGAAAGATGAAGCCAGACTCTTTTTTTTTTAGAGACAGAGTCTCACTTTGTCACCCTTGGTAGAGTTCTGTGGTGTCACAGCTCACAGCAACCTCCAATTCCTGGGCTTAGGAGATTCTCTTGCCTCAGACTCCCAAGTAGCTGGGACTACAGGTGCCTGCCACAATGCCTGGCTATTTTTTGTTGCAGTTTGCCCAGGGCCGGGTTCGAACCCGCCACTGGTTCTACCCGGTATATGGGGCTGGCACCAGTGTCCTACCCACTGAGCCACAGGTGCCGCCCCAAACTCTTCCTATAAAGAAAGTGGGGCAGCGCCTGTGGCTCAGTGGGTAGGGTGCCGACCCCATATACCGAGGGTGGTGGGTTCAAACCTGGCTCTGGCCAAACTTCAAAACAAAGAATAGTCGGGCACTGTGGCGGGTGCCTGTAGTCCCAGCACCTCCGGAGGCTGAGGCAAGAGAATTGCCTAAGCCCAGGAGTTGGAGGTTGCTCTGAGCTGTGTGAGGCCACGGCACTCTACAGAGGGCAATAGAATGAGATTCTGTCTCTACCAAAAAAAAAAAAAAAAATTAATTAAAAATAAATAAATAAATAAAAAGTTAAGGATCATGTGAACCAAAAAGTTTGAACATCATGACTCTAAGACAACAGTTCTCAACCTGTAGGTTGCAACCCACAGGGACTGTATTAAAGGGCCACGGCATTAGGAAGGTTGAGAACCACTGGTCTAAGGTATCTCTTCCAATGCAAACCAGGGCAGAAAAAGCTAATTTTCCTGAAGTCTCTTCCCTTCAGGACTGTAATTTGTGCCTGCTTGTTTTATTGGGTAGCTGTTGCTGAGAACACACCCACTAAATGCAGTTGGCAGGCTGAGGTCAGCCTCCTCTAGACAAGGAGGCCTTGGGCTAGGCCTTGGGCTTAGGCTGGCAGGGGTCACCAGGCTAGAGCCAGACCAGGTGCTGCCTCCAGGGTAAGTGGAGCTCACAGAGGCCCCAGCTCTTCTCAAGTGAGGTTGGGGCCCCTCTCTATCTCTTGCTGCAATAGAGAGCTGGAGGTGCCTATGAGACACTGATGCTTCCAAAGGTCCAGTAAGGTAGATGAAGAAACTGAGAATCAGGGATGTGTAATTCCTTACTCAAGGTCACAGAGTTGTAAGTTAGAAGAGCAAGGTCTCACATCAGTCCTTCAAAGTCTAGAATATGTGTATTCACACCATCGTCTCACACACAGCATGGCCCTGAGTCAAGCTGCCTGGGTTTCCAACTGTTTCTTTCTTTCTTTATTTTTTTTATTTTCACATATACATGTGTTCATTAGGCTTCCACTTTTTGCCTTCGCAAAATTAAAAAGGCTTAAAATTTAACAACAATAACAATGTTTAAGATAGGGACCAGAAACAAAAACCTTGCAAAGAACGAACAAAGACAAATACATTCAGAAAAGAAATCAGACGATTGCTGCAACAAAGTATTAAGCAATAATAATAATAGTAATGCGGGCGGCGCCTGTGGCTCAAGGAGTAGGGCGCCGTCCCATATGCCGGAGGTGGTGGGTTCAAACTCAGCCCCGGCCAAAAAAAAAAAAAACACACATACACAAAAATAATAATAGTAATGCAAAGAAAGTAACATTCACATTGTCAGATAAGAGTATGTCTATTATAGAATGCTTGGACTCTGAGGTTCAGTATGGAGTCATCAATTAACTAACTACTTCTTATTATTTTATTTATTTATTTATTTTGAGACAGAGCTTCAAGCTGTCACCCTGGGTAGAGTGCTGTGGCATCACAGCTCACAGCAACCTCCAACTCCTGGGCTCAAGCGATTCTCCTGTCTCCACCTTCCAAGCAGCTGGGATTACAGGCGTCGGCCACAATGCCTGGCTATTTTTGGTTGTAGCCTTTGTTGTTTGGCAGGCCGGGCTGGATTCTAACCTGCCAGCTCAGGTGTATTTGGCTGGCGCCTTAGCCGCTTGAGCCACAGGTGTCGAGCCTTCTCAATCGTTTCTAACTCACAAAGTTGTTTGAGGATTAAACAACATGGTACAGTATGTGGAAGGCACTTAAGGCTGATGCCTGGCACAGGGTAAAAAGTCAATAACAACTATGGTTAGT
The DNA here is from genome assembly GCF_027406575.1 of Nycticebus coucang. NCBI lineage: Eukaryota > Metazoa > Chordata > Mammalia > Primates > Lorisidae > Nycticebus > Nycticebus coucang. Next base: position 87,263,654 of record NC_069796.1, read on the forward strand.
GGCCACTGGTGCTACTGCAGAGGGAGATTGGGGGTGTGTGTTCTTTGTTAGAGACGTTGGTGCCTCTGGCATTCATCCTTCCAGGCAGTGGGGAAAGAAACAGAGGGGATAAATAGCCGGGCGTTGTGGCGGGCGCCTGTAGTCCCAGCTGCTCGGGAGGCTGAGGCAGGAGAATCGCTTAAGCCCAGGAGTTGGAGGTTGCTGTGAGCTGTGTGAGGCCACGGCACTCTACAGAGGGCCATAAAGTGAGACTCTGTCTCTACAAAAAAAAAAAGGAAAGAAAGAAACAGAGGGGATAAGCTATTCTTCTTTTGCGGCTTTTCTGGTTAGCACTCTTTGGAGCACCGTCTGGCATTTTCCACACCTAGGACACCCTTAGCTCCTACTTGGAGCCTGAACCCACAGCAAACACTATAGCACCTGCATGAAGCCGTGGGTCATTTGGGCAATTCCCAGGCGGTCTCTCCTGGACATTTCTGGTGAGTGGATGGAGCTGTCCTAGAGAGGTCAGGGTGTAGTAGGGTTGGAGCCCAGAGACCTGGGTCTCACCCTGTACCACCCCTTCCTGTTGTCATCTCAAGCAGCTGGCTTAACCTCTCTGAGCCTCATTCTTTACTCATCTGTACCCGGCCTCAGGTGAGTACTTGGGACTCAGAGATGACTCAGACAGGCCCTTCCCTTCAGATCTTCCTAGTTCTGTGGGAGAGGCCGTCAAGGAGCATGACAGGCAGGGTGACCCCTCTGCCTGGGGAGTAGCAGTGTGCCTGGCCCATCCGGGGACTTCATGAAGGAGGTGAGATCCGGAAGCCATTTTCCTCATCTGTTCATTGAAAGGGTCATAATAAATAACATTTTTTAATGTCTTTAATTTTATTTTAAGCTATTATTATAAAAGCAACACATGCTCACAGTGAAAACTTTCAAAAGAACAGGAAGGTATTCAGGGAAAAATCTTCCCTGCCCATCCCCAGAAGAAATTAACTGCTGTCCAGTTTCTCAATAGCCTTCAGAAATGTTCTGTGAGTTTGGAAGCTTCAGTGGGTAAAACATTAAAAATCCACATAAGTAATAATAGTTCTTATGTGTTGATTGTTTGCTAGGTGCCAGGCTCACCTCAATTTTGCTCGCTCTTTCAGTTAATGATATACCGTGGATATATTTCCAAGGCCATAATCAACTTTTCAAGATACTGCAAGAGAAGCCTGCGTGGTGTCTTAGTGGCAAATGAACAAACGGTCACTGGTGCCTTCCTTCAAACATGCTTACTGCCACACTGGGCATTTCAGATCCATCCTCCTATTTAAACATCCCTGTGGGAGAGTCATTGTTACTTCCATTTTCAGATAAGGAAACTGGGGCTCAGAAAAGCACAGTTGGGTTCTGAGGCTGTGTGGTGGACAAAGGCAGGTCCACGCTGTGTCGGACCCATGGGGCTATGGTGTAGAAGGAGGTCACGCTGTCCTCAAGTCCTGGTTTCTGGAAGTGCGCAGGACTAAATATAACCCAGACAGGCAGGAGGAAGATGTTGAAAGCATAGGCGTAAAGAAAAAGTGCAGACCAGAGGGCAGCACCGCCCCTCTGCTGGGTTCTGATGACAAGTGCACTGACCAGTCTCGTGGGATTTTGGCCAATGAATGGCTGGGCACTTCTCCCTTCCCCCAACTTGGGGTGAGGCTTGGTCCCCCAGTGTGCCATCTGCATACAGGCTGGTGCCTTTGACCTGGTGACTCCACTCTGGAAATAATGTTATTTATTATGACCCTTTCAATGAACAGATGAGGAAAATGGCTTCCGGATCTCACCTCCTTCATGAAGTCCCCACTCTGTAGAGTGGGGCTCAGCCTCCCGGCCTGCAGTTGGCCCAGCTTGGGAATCAGTGCAGCTGTTTCACCTGTCACTGGTTGTGACGGGAGCCTGGGCAAGTTGCTCAACCTGTCTTTTCTTTTCTGAACTTTGTTGAGATTAAATTCACATAACATAAAACCAGCCATTTTAAACGAAAAAATTAATGGCATTTAGTACATTCACAATGTTGTGCAATGGCCACATCTCCTTCCAGAACATTTTCGTCACCCCTGAAGGAGACCATGTACCTATTGGCAGTCACTGCCCACCCACTCCTCCCCCCGCTCCTGGCAACCCCTCATCTGCTTTCTGTTTCTATGGATTTAGCTATTCTGGACGTTTCATATAAAAGGAATCATATAGCATGTGGTCTTTTGCCATTGCCTTTTTTCATTTAACTCATGTTTTCAAAGTTCATCCCTTTTGTAGTAAGTGTCAGCGTTTCATTCTTTTTATGACTGAATAATAGTCCATTATATTGAATATAACACGATTTCTTGATTTATCGTCGATGGACTTTGGGCTGCCTTCACCTTTTGGCTATTGTCAACACTGCTGTGACAGTCAACCCTTCTCAGCTTCAACTCTAACATCTGTAAAATGGGAAAATAAAAATACCTACCTCACAGCTTGGCGCCAGCTCAAGTGGCTAAGGTATCAGCCACATACACCTGAGCTGGTGGGTTCGAATGCAGCCCAGGCCCACCAAACAACAATGATGGCTGCAACCAAAAAAATAGCTGGGCATTGTGGCAGGCGCCTGTAGTCCCAGCTACTTGGGAGGCGGAAGCAGGAGAATCACTTGATCCCAGGAGTGGGAGGTTGCTGTGAGCTGTGATGCCAGGCACTCTACCGAGGGCGACAACTTGAGGCTCTGTTTCAAAGAAAAAAAAATACCTACAGAGTTCTTGGGAGGATTAAATGAGAAATGAGTTATAGAAGTAGAGCCCTTACCTGGCACAAGGTGAGCGCTTGTGTTTACTATACAACCTGAAATTTATCCAGCACATGCTGTGTACTATTCTCAGCACTTTACCTGCTGTAACTCTTTTATGGCAACGTTCCTCCAGCAGCTTGATGAGGTAGACCCCACTGTGATCAATTCTACTTATAGAAAACCGAGGCCCTTAGAGCTAAGGACTTGCCAGAGGCAGGATTTGAACCCAGGCCAACCTGATCTTGAGCCCACATTTTTTTTTTTGCAGTTTTTGGCCGGGGCTGGGTTTGAATCCACCACCTCCAGCATATGGGGCCAGCGTCCTACTCCTTTGAGCCACAGGCGCCGCCCTTGAGCCCATGTTCTAGATGCCTGTGCTGGTCTGCACACACCAGGGGAGGTTACACACTGTACACATAACATCTCTGGGTTGGGGATTTTGGGGAACTTTTGCCTTCCTTTCCCCCTTGGACTCTCTCTGTTCCACATTTTTTTTTTTTTTTTGTAGAGACAGAGTCTCCCTGTACCACCCTCGGGTACAGTGCTCACACTCTTGGGCTCTAACTCTTGGGCTTACACGATTCTCCTGCCTCAGCCTCCTGAGCAGCTGGGACTACAGGCACCTGCCACAACGCCCGGCTATTTTTGTTGTTGTTGTTGTTGTTGCAGTTTGGCCGGGGCTGGGTTCGAACCTGCCATCCTCGGCATATGGGGCCGGCGCCCTACTCACTGAGCCACAGGCGCCACCCTCTGTTCCACATTTTTATAATTGACTGGTTTATTTTTATAATAAGCACATATTAGTCTTGTAATCAGAAAGGGTAAACATAATTTTAAATGATGGCATAGTATATATTAAGTGAAAAGAACCAAACATGAAATTTCACATGTAACTTGATCCCAACCATGTCAAAAAAATGTAGAAAAAACATCCAAAGGGCTATTAACTTGTTGGTGCATGTTAATAACTTTTGTCCCTGGGAGGCCGGATATGGGGATTTTGTGATTTTTCATATAATTACGGTATCTTTTTATTTTTTTCCAATTTCATTTTTATAATGATCAAGCATTATGTTATATAATTGAGAAAGAAAGCTTTTTTTTTTTTCTTTGTAGAGACAGAGTCTCACTTTATCGCCCTCAGTAGAGTGCCGTGACCTCACACAGCTCACAGCAACCTCTAACTCCTGGGCTTAGGCAATTGTCTTGCCTCAGCCTCCCGAGTAGCTGGGACTACAGGCACCTGCCACAACGCCTGGCTATTTTTTTGTTGCAGTTTGGCCAGAGCCTGGTTTGAACCCGCCACTCTCAGTATGGGGCTGGCGCCCTACCCACTGAGCCACAGGCACCACCCAAGAAAGCTATTCTTAAAAGAAAAACAGATATCACCCCTGTAATCCCAGCACTTTGGGAGGCTGAGGTAGAAGAATCACTCAAAGCTAGGACTTCAAAACCAGCAGGAATAACATGGTGAAACTCTTATCTCCACAATTTTCTTTTTTTTTTTTTTTGTAGAGACAGAGTCTCACTGTACCGCCCTCGGGTAGAGTGCCGTGGTGTCACACGGCTCACAGCAACCTCTAACTCTTGGGCTTACGCGATTCTCTTGCCTCAGCCTCCTGAGCAGCTGGGACTACAGGCGCCTGCCACAACGCCCGGCTATTTTTCCATTGCAGCTTGGCCGGGACTGGGTCCGAACCCGCCACCCTGGGCATATGGGGCCGGCGCCCTACTCACTGAGCCACAGGCACCGCCCAATTTTCTTTTTTTTTAAAGTTAGCCAGGTGTGGTGTCACATGCCTGTGGTCCCAGCTACTCTGGAAGTTGAAGCAGGAGGATGGCTTGAGCCTGGGAGTTGGAGGTTGCACTGAGATGTGATCCCTGCTCTCTAGCCTGGATGACAGAGTGAGACAAAGAAAAAAACCGGTGAAGGGCTCAACTACAACTTGAATTTTACCTTAGAATTGAAAACAATGTAACCTAAACATTTGTACCCTCACATTAATCTGAAATAAATAAATATATAAATAACGAAAGGAAAAACAAAAGACCTTCTCAGCTGAGACTTACATGTGTTTCTAATTTGGGCTCAGCTGCGCAGGTGAGCCTGAACTTGTGGAAGCTGTCAGATGGGCTGCTACCACACCTTGAGATGTGCCCAAGGATAGCTGGCCTCATGCCGGTGTTTGTCACTCCATCCCCACCCCAGGGACACAGAGAGGCATCCCCACCCCTGAGGGACACCTCAGGGCTCCAGCAGAGTTCCTAGAGCAAGGGTGTCTAAGCCCCGGGCCCCCCCCTGTGGCTGTCCTGACACTTTCCTGCCTGTCTCAGCCCCTGGTCTTTGCTGATGCACACCTCCCACCTGGAGTCCCCTTCACCCGAGATGCGCACTTCCCAAATCTCAACTGTGCTTCAGGCACAATCAGTGGGGTCCAGTGAAAATTAAAAAGAGCCAGCCATCTAGGCGGGTGGCGTGTGCCTGTAGTCCCAGCTACTCAGGAGGCTGAGACAGGAGGATCGCTTGAGTCCAGGAGTTCTTGGCTATAGTGCCCTATGCCGATCAGGTGTCTGCACCAAGTTCAGCATCAATATGGTGACCTCCCGGTAGTGGGGTGCCACCAGGTTGCCTAAGGAGGGGTGAACCGGCCCAGTTCGGAAATGGAGCAGGTCAAAGCTCCCATGCTGATCAGTAGTGGGATCTTGCCTGTGAATAGCCACTGCACTCCAGCCTGGGCAACATAGCGAGACCCTGTCTCTTAAAAAAAATTAATAATAGGCTCGGTGCCTGTGACTCAAACGGCTAAGGTGCCAGCCACATATACCTGAGCTGACGGGTTCAAATCCAGCCCGGGCCTGCCAAACAACAATAACGGCTGCAAGAAAAAAAAAAATAGCTGGGCATTGTGGCGGGTGCCTGTAGTCCCAGCTACTTGGGAGGCAGAGGCAGGAGAATCAGTTGAGCCCAGGAGTGGGAGGTTGCTGTGAGCTGTGATGCCACGACACTCTACCCAGGGTGACAGCTTGAGGCTCTGTCTCAAAAGAAAAAAATTAATAATAAAAAGAGCCAGCCACACATAGAAGAAGGTGTTTACCCGGGCTTCAGGGTACAAGGTTGTCCTGGATGTTCACATCACCCCCGCCTCATGGTGAGGCAAGTCTTGCCTTTTCCCATCACTGCTGTGTCCTGGTTTCTAGAACAAGGTATGGCACACAGAATGTGCTCCATAAATCCGGACTGGATGGGTATTGCTACTATCTCTACTATAGAATGGATACACTGAGGCCCAGAGAGGTTAAGCAAGTTGTCCAAGGCCACATAGCCAGGAGGAGGCTGGGCCATGGAGATCTGTCATAACCCCCAGTGTCTCCGCCTTGGTCTCTGTCCTCTGCCCTCTGGGTTCTGTGTGTGTGTGTTTTTTTTTTTTTTGGCTGGGGCTGGGTTTGAACCCACCACCTCCGGCATATGGGACCAGCACCCTACTCCTTGAGCCACAGGCGCTGCCCTGCCCTCTGGGTTCTGGTTTCCAGTGTGGTATAGTTCCCTGAGAAGGTGCTGGGCAGCAGTGCTTGGACTGTGGCACCAGAGGGTCAGTGTTCAGATGCCAGCGCTGCCATGTACTAGCAGAGTGACCTTGGGCAAGCTTCCCAACTCCTCTGTGCTACGGTTGCCTCCCTCCTGGAATAGCTGCCATGAGCTGGAAGAGCACCATGCCCAGTCCAGAGCACACACAGTATTTGCTGGTTAAATAAAATCAAGCTTCTTAGGGGTGGCTGAGAGAGCTGGGTTCCCTGGACTGTCAGAGGCTGTTGGGCTGACCAGTGGTATCCAAGCTGCCTCCCTGGCTTGGAGGTAGTCACTGAGCCCCTCACCCTGATGGGACCACTTCAGGGCTGCCTCTCCCTCTGCCTGGTACAGGCTTGAGTCTGGGGTCCCCATGGCCCACCTGCCCTGGTTTATAGTGACCCCTCTCACCCAGGAAGTCAAGCCCCCCTGAGTGGGGCTGGAGACCTCTGCTGAAGTCAGAACATCCACAGGAAGCAGGGCTAGGTCCCTATGACAATACTCCAGGGCACAGTGGGGGAACTGTCTCCATGTGGGGGAGAGGAGAACTTCCTGAGCAGTGCCTTCCTAGCAGGGTGTCACAGAAAAATGAGAGTTAGACAAGACAGGAGAGGGAAAGGCTTCAAGCCATAAATGGAGAGGGAGTGAGCAAAGGCAGGGAGGTGGGGAGGGCAGGGGACACTGTCTCTGACCCCATGGCCTCCTGTGCTTTGGCAGGACAGCCAGGACTGGACTCACCCACCCCTGGGTAGCAGCTGCCAGGAAGACAGGTCAGAGAGGGACAGACCTTGGCAGGATGGCAATCAAGCTTAGCGGCTGAGTGGGCTGGACCCTGACCTCCTCCCTGGAGCTGTCGCTCCTACCCTGACGTCTGGGTCACACAGCAAGTTTGTCAGCCTAGCCTGACCCTACGGGGTGCCCCAGTGTGGGTGGGAGCCCTGTTCTCACCCAGCTGTGCTGACACAACCCCACCCCCGCTGGACCTGCCCGGTAGCACAAGACAGGACCTGGCTGAGGTGTGCCTCAGTCTCCCCATCTGTAAATGGGGATGAGAATTTCTACTCACAGAGCTCTCAAGAGCATCCACTAAGAGAATGTTAGAGAAAGTGCACTTGAGCATGACACCATCATTCACAAAGGATTGTTTTGTTGTTAATACTATTAGTATTACTGGGTGGTGCCTGTGGCTCAGTGGGTAGGGCGCCGGCCCCATATACCAAGGGTGGCAGGTTCGAACCCGGCCCTAGCCAAACTGCAACAAAAAAATAGCCAGGTGTTGTGGCGGGCGCCTGTAGTCCCAGCTACTCGGGAGGCTGAGGCAGGAGAATCGCCTGAGCCCAAGAGCTGGAAGTTGCTGTGAGCTGTGACGCCACAACACTCTACCAAGGGTGACATAGTGAGACTCTGTCTCTAAAAAAAAAAAAAAAATATTATTGCTATTACTGTTTTTTGTTGGATTGACACATGGGAGAGTCAGAGACCTCCCATGTGAATTCCAGTTCTGCTCTGGGGAGCTGTGCTTCTGGGCAAGCCACTTCTTTGACTCAGTTTCCCAGTCTATAAGTATTTATGAGAGGTGAGCCTCTGGTCAGGACAAGGTCAGCATAGGAGGACAGGGCCCGGCTGGATCTAGTTCAAAGCCAGAAGCAGTGTCCTCTTGGACGAAGGCCAAGCCACTGCCCTGGCCTCTGACGCCATTCTTGCCCCAGGCTGACCCCTCCCTCCTACCTACTCACACCCAGCAAGCATTGAGCGTCCACTCTTGTAACCGGTCACCCCTGCATGAACCCACAGTTTATGAGGCATTTTACCTGAAAGGCACGCCAACCCCTTCTACAAGTAACACTGTGCAGCTGTGGACGTGGGTGGCCCAGGCTGGGCTGGGGCTGGTGGTGGGGAGGGGCAAGGCTTGTGAGGAGGTAGCCTTTGGCCTGGCCTGAAAGGCCCTTGTACCCCTCTCTCAGGTCCAGATTTGGTGTTGGATCCTGGTGTCTAGCACAGGCCTTGGGTAATTGGGTGTCTAGTGAGTGAGTCAGCAGCATGATGTGGAGAGCGTGTCACTCTCTTTACATGAGAATCTTTGCAGGGACAGAACTTGATTCTGAGAAATTACTTCATTGAGCCTCTTTGAGTGGTAGCAGAGGTGTCAGGGAAGGTTTGGTGTCTGAATGGTGGATGATTCCCCAGGTCCTTCCCAGGCATTCTTCTCAGCCCAAGAGCAGGGCCTCCCCACGCTGTGTGGCCTGAGGCCATCCGCTGACTCTCCCTTGGCCTCAGTTTTCCCATCTGTGAAATACGGTTGTGACTGTTGGCTGCCCAGGCCTATGTCCAGGAGATGTGGGAATGAGAGGACTCAGTAGACAACAAGGCCATGTAGTCGGGGGTGTTATTTGAACTCCTGGCTCTCTGGAGCTCCTTCCCCCACCCCCATCCGTGGGGAAAAGCCCTTTTATTCATGTTCCTGGGCACCCCAGTGCCAGCCATTCTGGCTATTGGCATACTTTTTAATTACCATGTCTGTCCCTACACCCTGGCACAGCTCTGTCTGCCTGAATGGGCTCATTAAGGCCCCATAAAACAGAGTGACAATGAGCCATCTCAGAGAAGAGGAGAGAGGTCTTCCCAGGGGCACTCTGGACTCACACAGGCACCTGGCAGGGCAGGCCCCGGGCTCCTGGGAGAGCTCCTCCGTAGAAGGGAGGTAAATAGGAGAGAGAAATAGACACAGACCCAAGGACAGAGACAGCAGAAGAGCCTGGCACATCCAGGAGTGTGGGGGGAAAGGAGACGGGAGGGGACGAGGGCAGAGAGGGGTCTTCTCCATGGATGGTTTAGACACAGCAGCTCTGCCTGGATACCAAGTGACCCTGGGACTGGGAAGCTCTGCCTAGGAAGCCTGGGCAGGTGGATGGTGGAGAGGGGCAAGGGGCCAGGTTGGGAAGGCCCCGAGGCTCCCGCCGTCTCTCCTCCCTGCTCCCAGCTATGGGCATCCGGATATGCCCTCTCATGTACATAAGTGCCCAGCCACCTTTCTGCACCCACACCAGCTTTCACACTCCCACACAACCAGCCATGTTCGTGCATGACTTGGGGCTCGGTCGGTGAGGGTGGCAAGTCCAAACCCAGGACCATAAACACAATACCTGGGACCCTTGTCCATCAAGGCCCTGGATCCACAGACACCTCTCAGGGTGGTCCTGGACTCTCCCCACCACAAGGCTGCACAGTCACGGTCCAGTGCTGACCCTGCCCACCCTTCACTCACCCCACCCCCGACACAGCTGGGGCCCCTTGGCACCCATTGTCCTTTGCCTGTGCCTGGTCAGACATCCCCAAGATCTCTCCTCACTCGGGGGTTTCCGTGTCTGTGGGTGCCACTGTCTCTGTGCTGTCCTCTGGTGCTGCTGTCCCTGGTGTGATGCTCAGCTACCCATTCATTGTGTACCCCCCAAATTGGGAACCGAGGAAGACCTAAGGGCTTGAGAGAAAAGACAAGAGGGGCCTTCACACTTCAGCAGCAAGGCAGCTCTCCAGGGAGTGTGCCTGTCACCCATACACAGACAACCTGCAGAAGGGGATGACCCTCAGAGCAGGCAGCCGCTGCCCTCAGGGCCCCTCTGTGGCATCACCATCTCAGTGGGCCCACGCCACTTCCCACTCCAGAACCTGCTTTCTTGTGCCCAATTCAAGGCCAACTAGAAGGGCTGGGAACCGGTGACAGCTCAGTCGCACTATTCTGCCTGGAGCAGAAGTGTGAGCTCTCTCTCTTCCATTTTGGTTAACCCAGATTTGTTACAGTTGCAAAATCCAAGCCAGCAGGACAATTCCACGAAGCAGAACAAATTGGGTAGGGGAGTTCCCAAAGGAAACGGCACATGCCAATAGGGCCAATAGGGTCGCAAAATAAAACTTAACGTTGTCGTGTTTACAGGTCTCAACCCTTTCATTTGTACATTGTTTCAGTGAGATATCATTCACATGACACAAAATCTGTCCTTTCAAAGTACAGTTTGGTAGTTTTCAGTATGTTTACAATGTCGTTTAACTATCACCACTAATTCTCAAAATTCTCATCATCCTCAAAAGAAGCCTCACATCCATTAGCAGTCACACTTTATTTTTCCCTACTCTTAGTCCCTGGCAACATCTGTACACTTTTTTTTTCTATTGTTTTGCTTATTTTGGACATTTTATATAAATGAATGCATACAATGTGTGGGTGTTAGTATCTGGCTTCTCTTATTCAGCATAATTGTTTTTTTTTTTGAGGCAAGAGTCTCGCTTTGTGGCTGAGTACCCTAGCATCATAGCTCATAGCAAACTCAAATTCTTGGGCTCAAGTGATCCTGTTGCCTCAGCTTCCCCAGTAGCTGGAACTAGGGGCACCCGCCCAATGACTGGCTATTTTTAGAGGCTGGGTCTCACTCTGGCTCAAGCTGGTCTCAAACTCCTGAGCTCAGGCAATCCACCTGCCTCGGCCTCCCAGAGTGCTCGGATTACAGGTGTGAGCCACCACCCCTGGCCTCAGCTTGATGTTTTTGAGGTTCACCTATATCACAGGGTGTATCAACACTTCATTCCTTTTTTTTTTTTTTCTTTGCAGTTTTTGGCCAGGGCTGCCAAACTGGTGGCTGGTTTGAACCACCTCTGGCACATGGGGCCAGCGCCCTACTCCTTTGAGTCACAGGAGCCACCCAACACTTCATTCCTTTTTATGGTTGTGTAATATTTCACTGCGTGGATAGGCCATCTTTTTCTTTACACACCCGTCAGTTGAGGGGCATTTGGGTTTTTTCAAACAAACTTTTTTTTTTGGTTGCAGTTTGTCCGGGACCAGGTTTGAACCCTCCACCCTCGGAATGTAGGGCCGGCTCACTGCCCACTGAGCCACAGGCGCTGCCCCCAAACTTTTTCTTTTTGAGACAAGAGTCTCACTCTGGCTCAGCACCCATAGCCCAGTGGTTAGGGTGCCAGCCAAATACCAGCTGGCAGGTTGGAACATGGCCTGGGCCTGCTAAAAAACAATGACAACAATAACTAAAAAATATCCAGGCGTTATGGTGGGTGCCTGTAATCCCAGCTACTTAGGAGGCTGAAGCAAAAGAAGCGCTTAAGCCCAAGAGTTTGAGGTTGCTGTGAGGTGTGATGCCACGGCACTCTACTGAGGGTGACATAGTAAGACTCTGTCTCAAAAAACAAAAAAGAGTCTTGGATGGTGCCTGTGGCTCAGTGGGTAGGGCGCCAGCCCCATATACCAAGAGTGGCAGGTTCAAATGAGCCCTGGCCAAACTGCAACAAAAAATAGCCGGGCGTTGTGGCGGGCGCCTGTAGTCCCAGCTACTTGGGAGGCTGAGGCAAGAGAATCACCTAAGTCCAGGAGTTGGAGGTTGCTGTGAGCTTGTGACGCTACAGCACTTGAGGGTGATAAAGTGAGACTCTGTCTCAAAAAAAAAAAAAAGTCTCTTTTATTTCTGTTATCTTGGCTAGAGTACAGTGGCTTCATCACAGCTCACTGCAATCTTAGACTCCTGGGCTCAAGCACTCCTGCCTCAGCTTTCTGGGTGGCTGGAACAACAGGCATACACCACCCCACCTGGCCAAGTTTTCTATTTTTTGTGACACCTGGTGGTGGTGGGGTTCCTTGTTCTTGCTTAGGCTGGCCTTGAACTCCTGAGCTCTGGCAATGCTCCCACCTTAGCCTTCAGCTTCCCAAAGTGCTTGGATTATAGGCGTGAGCCACCATGCCCAGCCACAAACTTTTAAGATAAGTTCTTTTTTTTTTTTTTTTTTGGTAGAGACAGAGTCTCACGTTATGGCCCTCAGTAGAGTGCCGTGGCCTCACGCAGCTCACAGCAACCTCCAACTCCTGGACTTAGGTGATTCTCTTGCCTCAGCCTCCCGAGTAGCTGGGACTACAGGCGCCCGCCACAACACCCGGCTATTTTTTTGTTGCAGTTTGGCTGGGGCCAGGTTTGAACCCACTACCCTTGGTATATGAGGCCAGCGCCCTACTCACTGAGCCACAGGCACTGCCCCCTAATTTTTTTTTTTTCTGACACAGAGTCTCACTTTGTCGCACTAGGTAGAATGCAGTGGTGTCATAAATCACAGCAATCTCAGACTCTTGGGCTCAAGTGATTCTTTTACCTCAGCCTCCCAAGTTAGCTGGGAGTACAGGTGCCCGCCACAATGCCCGGCTATTTTTAGAGATGGGGTCTCACTCTAGCTCAGGCAATCCACCTGCCTTGGCCTCCTAGAGTGCTGGGTTTACAGGTGTGAGCCACCTCGCCTGGCCTCCCAGTTAATTTTTTTTTTGCAGTTTTTGGCTGGGGCTGGGTTTGAACCCACCACCTACGGCATATGGGGCCAGCGCCCTACTCCTTTGAGCCACAGGTGCCGCCCGTTAATTTTTTTTTTTTAATGTATTTTTAGTGGAGGAATGATTCTCACTCTTGCTCAGGCTGGTCTCAAACTCCTGAGCTCAAGAGAAGTTTCTCACCTCTGCCTTCCAGAGTTCTAGGATTACAGGCTTCAGCCACTGTGCCAGGTTGAAATAAATTTTATTTATTTATTTATTTATTTATTTTGTAGAGACAGAGTCTCACTTTATGGCCCTCGGTAGAGTGCCGTGGCCTCACACAGCTCACAGCAACCTCCAACTCCTGGGCTTAAGCGATTCTCTTGCCTCAGCCTCCCGAGTTGCTGGGACTACAGGCGCCTGCCACAATGCCCGGCTATTTTTTGGTTGCAGTTTGGCCGGGGCCTGGTTTGAACCCGCCACCCTTGGTATATGGGGCCGGCGCCTCACCGACTGAGCCACAGGCAGCGCCCTGAAAAGAAATTTTAATGTAAAGACATGATGGTAAATGGGGTGGCGCCTGTGGCTCAAGGAGTAGGGCACCGGTCCCATATGCCGGAGGTGGCAGGTTCAAACCCAGCCCCGGCCAAAAACCTCAAAATAAATAAATAAATAAATAAATAAATGATGGTAAATGTAGAACTCCAAATTGTTTCCACGGCCTTTGTCTTCTTCCCTGGTCTGGAGACCGCAGGGCTGACGAGCTGTTAAACTTATTCAGATGTGACAGTGCCTTTGTGTGTAATTAGGATTTTCCATAGTCAAGGTATTTTTAGAAATCTGATCTAGGTGGAGAAGGTGATTCCAGCCCTCAGGGAAATGAACAATCATTATGTGTGTTGTCAGCACGTTTCCTGTCTGTTCTCCTTCTCACCCTGGGCGGCTTTCTGCCCGAGAAGATAGGGGAGGAGGCGTGGGCCAGAAGGCCACAGCTCCGGGCATGAGGGCTGCAGAGTCACCCGGGCCTGGGGAGGTCAGGCCTGCTCCCTAGATGATCCAGCTGGCCTCAGCCGTGTGTCCCTTCCTGCTGCTGACCAAAATAACAAGAGAGGATAGATGTCAACTGTATACTGTTCTTCCTAGCTAAGTTTAGGTCCCAGTCATCTGGAAATGGGGGTTGGCATTGGGAGGATAGGAAAGTGATAAGAAAATCATGGCTGGGCGGCGCCTGTGGCTCAGTCGGTGGGGCGCTGGCCCCATATACCAAGGGTGGCGGGTTCAAACCCGGCCCCGGCCAAATTGCAACCCAAAAAAAAAAAAAAAATAGCCCGGCGTTGTGGCGGGCGCCTGTAGTCCCAGCTACTCGGGAGGCTGAGGCAAGAGAATCGCTTGGGCCCAGGAGTTGGAGGTTGCTGTGAGCTGTGTGAGGCCACGGCACTCTACCGAGGGCAATAGGATGAGACTCTGTCTCTACAAAAAAAAAAAAAGAAAATCATGGCTTACATGATTGCAAGAGGGACTTTACCTAATAATGGCAATCAGTGTAACCTGGCTTATTGTACCCTCAATGAATCCCCAACAATTAAAAAAAAAAAAGAAAATCATGGCTCAATTCAATGGGTTAAAAATGACAGCATTTATTATAATAGTAATACAATTAAAAAAAAATTAACAATAGGAAAAGAAAGAAAAAACCCTCTGTTTTCACCTAGCACTGGTACTTACATTTTGCTGAAGTTTTAATTTGCTTAAGCATAAAAAAACCTACTTCTCCCTCCAAAAGCATTGTATGGCCTCATTACAGTAAACAAGTGAGTAAAGACGGGCAGAGGGGGAAAAACGAAAAATGACACGACTCATTTTACCACAATTTAAAGACAGCCATTATTTTGTTGGCATATTTCCTTCCAGACTTTGTTTTTTAGTCATTATATTTTATTTTATTTTTTAAATTATAATTTTATTTGTACTTTTTTTGTTTTTTTTTTTTGAGACAGAGCCTCAAGCTGTCACCCTGGGTAGAGTGACGTGGCATCCAGCTCACAGCAACCTCCAACTCCAAGCGATTCTCCTGCCTCCGCCTCCCAAGTAGCTGGGACTACAGGTGCCCGCCACAACACCCGGCTATTTTTTGGTTGTTATTGTCATTGTTATTTGGCGGGCCCGGGCTGGATTTGAACCCGCCAGCTCTGGTGTACGTGGCTGGCGCCTTAGCCGCTTGAGCCACAGGTGCTGAGCCCTTTTCCTTTTTTTTTAAATTATACTTTTATTTATACATTTTTTCTTCTGAGACAGAGCCTCAAGCTGTCGCCCTGGGTAGAGTGCTGCGACATCACAGCTCACAGCAACCTCTAACTCCTCGCCTTAAGCGATTCTCTTGCCTCAACCTCCCAAGTAGCTGGGACTACAGGCACCCGCCACAAGGCCTGGCTATTTTTTGGGGTGTAATTGTCATGTTGTTTGGCGGGCCAGGGCTGGATTTGAACCCGCCAGCTTTGGTGTACGGGGCTGGCGCCTTAGCCACTTGAGCCACAGGCGCCAAGCCACTCATTGTATTTTCCATGATAGTATTACATATGATACTATAACAATTTTCATGTGCAGTTTCATAATCATTTTCACCAAAAATTATGGACTGAAATTTTTCAGTCTGTTAACAAATAGTTGAAACTGTTTCATGGGTGGGGATCTCTCCTGAGTTTAAACATCCCTCAGGAAAACTTCTGTGTCCTGACTCTGTCACTTACCCTGTCCTCTGCCTTCACCATATCACATAGCTTTGACACGGGCACTTTGCTAACTGTCGTATGCAAATATACACATGGAATGGACAACAGTTTGCTGTTGTAATGGTGCTGCAAAGCCTAGTAAGTGTTCCTATGAATAGGGTTACCAGGTAAGAGTGTAAATAATGTTAGGTTTCTACAGGGTGTCACCCTTAAAGTCACATACATAGGGAAAACACGAAATAGTAGTTAAATGGACCTTTCTTTACAAAATATTCATTAAAAATATTTACAAAATATTCTCCATGTGTTGGCCACCTCTTTGTAAAATTTTGTAATGAATATTTTGTAAATAAATGTACATTTAGCTACAATTTTCCGTTTTCCCATTTTCCCTATGTATGATGACTTTAGGGGCGACTTTTAGGACTGATAGAGTCAAACCCTGCCCAAATAGGGCAGACCTGCATAAAAGAATCAACCCCCTACTCTGGCCTACTGGACGTCCACCTAAGAAAGGTGAATGTAGCTTAGTTGCTAGGGCACCAGCCCACATACACCAGAGCTGGGTGGTTCAAATCCAGCCCGGGCCTGCCAAACAACAACGACCACTGCAACCAAAAAATAGCTGGGTGTTGTGGTGGGCGCCTGTAGTCCCAGCTACTTGGGAGGCTGAGGCAAGAGAGTCGCTTAAGCCCAAGAGTTTGAGGTTGCTGTGAGCTGTGACACCACAGCACTCTACCCAGGGTGACAGCTTGAGACTCTGTCTCAAAAAAAAAAAAAACAAACAAACAAAAAGAAAGAAAGGTTAGTGGGTCAATCCCCTACACTACTCCACCAGATGTCCCACCTGGGAAAGGTAAATGGGCCAACCCCCACCCTTAAACAGATGTCCAACCCAGGAAAAGGAATGCCCTGCCCCCACCATTCCCACCTATAGATTTTTTCTCAGGAAATCTCACTCCCTGCACCCAGGTGGAATAAAGCCATTTTAATTGCACAAACTGGGCCTCTTCTTCCTTTTGTTTTGCACCTTTGAATAGTCTTTTATCTTTGGCTCTGTAACCTTTCAGGGATACCCTGTATTTAAGAGTCATTTTGTAGAATTTGCCTTCTTAATTTTGTAGGCATGAAAATAATTCTCAAACTCGTGTGCTCAAGCTATCCACCCGCCTTGGCCTCCCAGCGTGCTAGGATTACAGGTGTGAACCACTGTGCTCGGCCAGCAAATATTTTTGGCATAAAACTGGAAAATCCAGTACAGTGTTATTATATACATATAAGTAGCCAGGTCTGTTCGAGCTCACGGGTTCAAGACTAGCCTGAACAAGAGTGAGACCCCATATCTAAAAAATAGCTGGTAGGGCAGTGCCAGTGGCTCAGTGAGTAGGGCGCTGGCCCCATATACTGAGGGTGGCAGGTTCGAACCTGGCCCCAGCCAAACTGAATAAATAAATAAATAAATAAATAGCTGGGGTGTTGTGGTGGGCACCTATAGTCCCAGCTACTCAGAGGCTGGCGCAAGAGGATTGCTTGAGCCCAAGAGTTTGAAGTTGCTGTGAGCGATGATGCCACCGCATTTTACCAGGGTGACAAAGTGGGATTCTGCCTCAATAAAAAAAGTATGTGTAAGTAGATGATAAGTAGAACAGCAGCAGCAGAACAAACCGTAGGGCTTCTCTTTTGCAAGATACAGTCTTACAATCACAGGTGTCCCCACCAAACTCTCAGGGAGCAGAGAAAAGCCCAGGCAGGGGCAGCAGTAGGAAATGTGAGCCCAGGTAGGCTGTGGGCTGAAGATGCTGTCTGCCAGGTATGTGTCCACCTGCAGGCAGGGTTGGGGGGTGCATAACTTCAGACAGCAGAAAGTCGGCTAGCACGGCTGGGAAACCTCAGGAAAGCCAGTCTGTCGGGGGTCCCTCATGGATGCCACTTATCAGGACCCAGGACTGGTTGGTCTCCAGCCCCAGCCTATCTAGCTGTGTTCTGGAAGCAGATCACTCTGCTGTTATCTCGCTCAGGAACACTTGCTCTTAGGTGCCTGAGGGCTATTTCCTTTAGCTGAAGGGAGAGAGAGAGATAGTCTTTGAGAGTAAAGCAGTCTTCTTAGAAAGGTAGATCTTAGTCTTTAGCAGAGCTTAGTATCTTCAGCAGAGAGACACCGCGTTAGCGTTCTTGCTCCTGCCTGCTCCTCCAGCCTAATATAAGGCTGATCTCGTCCCTCTCAACACCACAGGTGTAGAGACTGCCAATTCACCAATGCTCTCACCTTGCAAGCTCTCATGCTTGTTAGGAGCGATAAATCCCTCTCCATGCCCTTTTCACCAAGGTGTTCCATTATTAAGCTATGCAGGTGTTTCTTATAACTCTCACTCCTCCTAGCCATAGGCTATACGGCCTGCTACACCAGTCAGCTGATGCCCAGGGGAAGTGGAGAAAACTCAGGAGTAATCACTCAATTCTGACATCCAGCTGTAATTTGCATCTTTGTCTTTTCTCAAGGGGTAATTTTCTCTTTTTCCCCCTTCCCCCTCTTCCTCCTCCTCCTCCTCTCCTCCTTTTTTTATGACAGAAAGATTTATTTATTATTATAATTTTTTTTCCTTTGAGACAGAGTTTCACTTTGTCACCTTTGGTAGAGTGCTATGGCCTCACAGCTCACAGCGACCTCAAACTCTTGGGCTCAAGCAATTCTCTTGCCTCAGCCTCCCTAGTAGCTGGGACTACAGCACCTGTCACAGCTCCTGGCTATTTTTAGAGATGGGGTCTTGCTCTATCTGGTTGAGACTGCTGATCTCAAACTCGTGAGCTCAGGCAATCCACCCATCTCAGCCTCCCAGAGTGCTGGGATTATAGGCATCAGCCACCTCCCGCGGCCCAAGAAAGGTTTATTTACTGTGCACACTGGGAGAATGACAGAGTGATTACTCCTAAAACATTCTCTTCTGTGTGTTTTTCTGTATTTCCAAATCGTCTTACATGAAAATGCATAACATTGGCTTGGTGCCTGTCGCTCAGCAGCTAGGGTGCCAGCCTCATACACTGGAGCTGGTGGATTTGAACCTGGCCTGAGCATGCCAAACAATAATGACAATTACAACAACAACAACAAAAATAGCCAGGCATTGTGGTAGGCTCCTGTAGTCCCAGCTACTTAGGAGGCTGAGGCAAGAGAATTGCTTAAGCCCAAGAGTTTGAGGTTGCTGTGAGCTATGATGCCACAGCACTCTACCAAGGATGACATGTGAGACTCTGTCTCAAAAGAAAAAAAAAAGTAGAAAAAGAAAATGCATGACATTGCCAATCAGGGAATAAATATAACTTTTTAAAACCTTTTTTTAGGCCAGGTGTGGTGGCTCACACCTGTAATCCTAGCACTCTGGGAGGCCAAGGCAGGTGGATAGCTTGAGCTCAAGAGTTTGTGACCAGCCTGAGCAAAAGCGAGACCCCCATCTCTACTAAAATAGAAAAACTGAGGTAAGTGGATTCCTTGAGCCCAAAAGTTGGAGGTTGCTATGAGCTATGATGCCAGAGCACTCTACACAGGGCAATAGCTTGAGATTTTGTCTCAAAAAAAAAAAAAAAAAACCCAAAACAAACCAAAAAACCCTTTTTTTTATTATAAGAAAATATATGCTTATGTTACAGAATACAAAATTTTCCATTTTAACCATTTTTAAGTATTTCTTTCAGGCTGGGCTCGGTGGCTCACACCTGTAATCCTAGCACTCTGGAAGCCTGAGGCAGGTGGATTGCTTGAATTCAGGAGTTATAGACCAGCCTGAACAAGAGTGAGAGCCTTTCTCTAAAAATAGCCTGGCATTGTGGTGAGCATCTGTAGTCCTAGCCTCTCAGGAGGCTGAGGCAAGAGGATCTCTTTAGCCCAAGAGTTTGAGGTTACTGTAAGCTGTGACAGCCATAGCACTCTAACCAGGGCCAACAACAACAACAACAAATTCCGTTCAGTGGCATTAAATACATAACCATCACCAATTGTGTAACCATCACCAATATCTATATATGTATAGAACTTTTTCTATCCCAAACAGAAACTGCCCCTGTGAACAATAACCCATCATTCCTTCCTCCTTGCTGGTAACCTCTATTCTTCTTTCTACCCCTATTGAGAGAGGGATGCCCTACGATGCCTTGGCACTCTACCGAGGATGACCAGAAAAATAAAAATGTCTAAAAAAAAGGCTTCTCACAGAAGTCCCAAGGACACACCTACAAAGTCCCCCCCATAGGGCTCAGCTCTTAAGAACTTTTAGAAACTTGGGTGGTGTTGGGGCGGCGCCTGTGGCTCAGTGAGTAGGGCGCCGGCCCCATATGCCGAGGGTGGCGGGTTCAAACCCAGCCCCGGCCAAACTGCAACCAAAAAATAGCTGGGCATTGTGGCGGGCGCTTGTAGTCCCAGCTGCTCGGGAGGCTGAGGCAAGAGAATCGCTTAAGCCCAGGAGTTGGAGGTTGCTGTGAGCCGTGTGACGCCACGGCACTCTACCGAGGGCAATAAAGTGAAACTCTGTCTCTACAAAAAAAAAAAAAAAAAAAGAAACTTGGGTGGTGCCTGTAGCTTAGTGGGTAGGGTGCTGGCCATGTACACCGAGGCTGGTGGGTTCGAACCTGGCTCAGGCAGCTAGAACAACAATAAGAACCACCACCAAAAAAAAAAAAAAAAAAAAGAAAGAAACACTAGCCTGCTATTGTGGCCCTAACCTGTAGTCTCAGCTACTTGGGAGGCTGAGGTAAGAGAATCATTTAAGGCCCAAGAGTTTGAGGTCGCTGTGAGCTGTGATGCCACAGCACTCTACTGAGGGTGACATAGTGAGACTCTGTCTCAGAAAAAAAAAAATTATCTTTAATAGTGATGTTAATACTGCCCAAAGTGGTCTATAGGTACAATGCAATCCCTATCAAACTACTAATACTTTAAAGCTGTACTCAGAAGGCAGAGGCAAAAGAATGATTTGAGCCCTAGAGTTTGAGGTTGCTGTAAGCTACAACACCATGGCACTCTACCAAGGGCGACAAAGTGAGACTTTGTCTCAAAAAAAAAACAAAACAGGGCAGCGCCTGTGGCTCAGTCGGTAAGGTGCCGGCCCCATGTACCGAGGGTGGCGGGTTCAAACCCGGTCCCGGCTGAACTGCAAACCAAAAAATAGCCGGGCGTTGTGGTGGGTGCCTGTAGTCCCAGCTACTCAGGAGGCTGAGGCAAGAGAATTGCTTCAGCCCAGGAGTTGGAGGTTGCTGTGAGCTGTGTGATGCCACGGCACTCTACCGAGGGCGATAAAGTGAGACTCTGTCTCTACAAAAAAAAAGAAAAAAACCCAAAAACTAAAAATGGCTCAGCGCCCGTAGTGATTACGGCGCCAGCCACATACACCAAGGGTGGTGGGTTTGAGCCCTGCCTGAATCAACTAACCAACAATAACAAATGCAACAAAAAATAGCCAGGTGTTGTGGCGGGCGCCTATAGTCCCAGCTACTTGGGAGGCTGAGGCAAGAGAATCGCTTGAGCCCAACAGTTTGAGGTTGCTGTGAGCTATGATGCTATAGCACTCTATCCAGGGTGACCAAGTGAGACTCTGTCTCAAAAAAAAAAAAAAATTACTCAAAATGGATTAAAGATAAAACTGTTAGAAGAAAACAGAGAAAAAGATTCATAATATTGGATTTGGGAGTGATTTCTTGGCAATGACAGGAAAGCACAGGCAACAAAAGGACAAACAGATAAACTGAATTTCCTTAAAATTAAAAACTTTTGTGCGTAAAAGGACACTATCAAGAGAGGGGAAAGGCAACTCCTAGAATGGGAAAAAGAATTGCATATCATATATCTGATAAGAGATTCATATCCAGAACACAGAAAGAACTCCTAGAACTTAACACCAAAAACCCAAACAACTCAATTAAAAAATGGATAAAGGACTTGAATAGACATTTCTCCAGAAAGATATGCAAATGAACAATAAGCACATGAAAAGATATTCACTGTCACTAAACATTGGGGAAATGCAAATCAAAATCACCTTCAGACAGAGCTTCACAGCCACTCCTTGGCTGCTGTTAAAACAAACAGGCTGGGTATGGGTGGCTCACACCTGTAATCTTAGCTATCTGGGAAGCAAGGGGAGTAGATTGCTTGAGCTCAGGAGTGCACAACCAGCCTGAGCAAAAGCAAGACTCCATCTCTACTGAAAATAGAAAAACTAGCTGGACATGCTGGTGCAGGCCTATTGTCCCAGCTATTCGGCAGGCTGAGGCAAGAGGATCACTTGAGCCCAAGAGTTTGAGCTTTCTATGAGCTATGACACCACTGCATTTAATCTCAGGGCTCCTGAGACTCTGTCTCAAAAAAGAAAAAAAAAAAAAGAAAGAAAGAAAAGAAAAGAAAATAACCAGTGTGGATAAAGTGTGGGGAAATTGAAACTCTTGTGCATTGCTGGTGGCAATGATATGGAGATATGGTGCAGCTACTGTGTTTTTTTTTTTTTACTGTAGAATTATCTTTTTATTTTGGGTAAAAACCTACAGTCATTTTGGGGAGCTGTAATTAAGATTTAACAGCATTATAATTCTAACGAATAACTTAAATATCCTCGTGAGATAAATATAATAATATTTTATGGGTATTTTGGAACCCGACAGTGTTAAGACTACAAATCACACTAGCCTACATTTATCACCAATGACTCATGTTGTTTCTTTGCAAATTTTTTTTTTTTTTTTTTTGTGGTTTTTGGCCGGGGCTGGGTTTGAACCCGCCACCTCCAGCATATGGGACCGGTGCCCTACTCCTTGAGCCACAGGCGCCACCCCATACTGTTTCTTTCTAATAAATTGACCATTACATTTCCAAAGTTCTGAAATGGCCAACAGACCATAGAAAGATAATTCTTTAGGCTCCTGCTTGAGCTACTATGTTAAATAGTATGCTAGTTCCTAAAAAAATTAAACAGAATTACCATATAATTCAGCAATTCCACTTCTGGCTGAAAGGTTAGAGACAAAGATAAAAGACCATTCCAAGGCCCCACTTTGTGCAATTAAAATGGCATTAGGGGGTGATCAGATTGAGGGAGGGCGAATGGTGAGATCACACCTGTGGTGCATAATGCAAGGGTGCATATCAGATCTATAGGATAGAGTATAAATGTCTTAACACAATAATTAAGTAAACGAGATGAGGTATATAGTAATCAGTGTGATGTAAGCGTTCCTGATTCTATATGAAATCAGCACGTTGTACCCCATAAGTGCATCAAAGTGTACATGATCTATGTGTTTATGATTTAATAAAAAAATGCTTTTTATTCCACCTGGGTGAGGGAGGGGGGTGAGATTTCCAACTAGGAAGAAATCCACATGTGGGTAATGGTGGATGGGGGGGTTTAAAGGTGGGAAAGGTGGGGGTCAGGACATTCCTTTTC
Organism: Nycticebus coucang; assembly: GCF_027406575.1. Lineage (NCBI taxonomy): Eukaryota > Metazoa > Chordata > Mammalia > Primates > Lorisidae > Nycticebus > Nycticebus coucang. The sequence continues at coordinate 87,286,455 of NC_069796.1, forward strand.
CTGAGTTGGACATCCGTTGCAAGGGTGGGGGTTTCCCAGATGGAACATCCCAGGGGGAGAGAGTCGGGGGTTGGTTCTTTTAGGCGGGTCCACCCTATTTGTGCAGGGTTTAACTCTATCACTGGCTACATTACCCGAGAGAACTGAGAAGCACAGACTCCACAGACATGTGTATACCAATGTCTGTGGCAGCATTATTCACAGTAGCCAAGAGGTGCAAGCCCGGATATCCACTGACAGATGAGTCAGCAAAATAACAAAATGTAGGGAATCCATACAAGGAATGTTATTCAGTGTTAAAAAGAAAGGAAATTCTGGAGGGCCCGAGCAGTGGCTCATTCCTATCATTCCAGCACTTGGAGAGTCTGAGATGGGGAGATCACTTGAAGCTAGGAGATTGGAACCAGCCCGGACAGCATAGTGAGACCCTGTCTCTAAAAAAAAAAAAATTTTCTTTTAATTAGCCAGGTGTAGGCCAGGTGTGATCACTCACGCCAGTAATCCTAGCAGTCTGGGAGGCCTAGGCGGGTGGATTGCCTGAGCTCAGGGGTTGGAGACCAGCCTGAGCAAGACCTAGACCTCATCTGTAAACATAGCTCAGCGCCTGTGGCTCAAGTGGCTAAGTCACCAGCCACCTACACCTGGGCTGGCAGGTTCGTAATCCAACCCAGGCCCGCCAAACAACAATGACGGCTGCAACCAAAAAATAGCTGGGCATTGTGGTGGGCACCTGTAGTCCCAGCTGCTTGGGAGGCAGAGGCAGGAGAATCACTTGAGCCCAGGAGTGGGAGTAGTGAGCTGTGATGCCACAGCACTCTACCCAGGGCGACAGCTTGAGGTTCTGTCTCAAAAATAAATAAATAAATAAAATTACAAAATAAAAATAGCTGGGCATTTTGACAGGTGCCTATAGTCCCAGCTACTTGGGAAGCTGAGGCAAGAGAATCATTTGAGCCCAAGAGTTTCAGGTTGCTGTGAGCTATGACACCAAGGCACTCTACTGAGGGTGACAAAGTGAGACTCTGTTTCAAAAAATAAAATAAAATAAAATTACCTGGATGTGGTAGTTTGTGCCTATAGTCATAGCTGTTCAGGAGGCTGAGGCAGGAGGACTGTTGCCCAGGAGTTTGAGGCTACAGTGAGCTATGATTGTGCTACTACATTCTAGCCTGGGTGACAAAGTAAGACCCTATCTTAAAAAAATAAAAAAAAAGAAGGAAATTCTGACATATGGTGTAACATGGATCAGAAGAACCTTGAAGACATTATGCTATGTGTTTCTTCTTTTTTTTTTTTTTTGGCCAGGGCTGGGTTTGAACCCGCCACCTCTGGCATATGGGACTGGCGCTGTACTCCTTGAGCCACAGGCGCCACCCGTTCTTCTTTTTTTTGAGACAGATTCTCACTTTGTTGCCTTTGGTAGAGTGCTGTGGCCTCGTAGCTCACAGCAACCTCAAACTCTTAGGCTCATGCAATCCTCTTGCCTCAGCCTCCCAAGTAGCTGGGACTACAGGTGCCTGCCACAGCACCCAGCTACTTTTAGAGACAAGGTCTCACTCTGGCTCAGGCAGGTCTCCCACCCGTGAGCTCAGACAATCCATCCACCTCGGCCTCCCAGAGTGCTAGGACTACAGCCTTGAGCTACCGCGCCCACCCAGCATTATGTTGTGTGAAATAGACTAGTCACAAAAGGCCACTCCTGTATGATTCCATTCCTAGGAGGGTACTTAGAAGAGTCAAATTCATAGAAACAGAAAGAAGAATGGTGGGTTCCAGGGCCTGCAGGGAGGGCGAAGTGGAGAGTTAGGGTTTAATGGAGACAGAGATTCAGTTGGGGGAGAGGAATAACTTCTAGAGAAGTGCTAGAGAGGGAGGTGATGGTTGTCCAACACTGTGAATGTATTTAATTTCCCCCAGAACTGTGCACTTAAAATGATTTAAAATGGAAAATTTTATGTCATGTGTATCTTATCACAATAACAAAATATTTGTTACTTACATCTCTAATTTGTTTTTTTCTCACATCATTCTGACCTCAGTGAAAATGAGGTTCTCCTCTAAGGTATCTGCTGCCCACGGACAGCCATCATCTACTAACCCAGGCCTCCCTGGCCCTCCTCAACTCACAAGGAGTCTTGGTCCTGGGAAGCAGGTCAGCAGTCAGGATGCAGAGGGTCCTTAGTTTATGTTTGACGTCTTGTAGATGTCTCCTTACCCTGGTCACCTTGCTTGATCCTTGAACTAACTCTAACAGGAAACAACTGTGACCCCCATTTTATAGATGGTAAAACTGAGGCTCAAGAAGTTAAGTGACATCCCAAGTTCACAGAATTAGCAGCGTGACCTGATCCAGGTGTGCTGATGATACCTTAGTACTTTCCAGTCCAGAGGATCTTAACTTACTGGAGGATATACCTGGGAATGAACCTTCTTGGGAGTTAGGGAGTGAGCTCCCCATCTCTGAAGGTGGGCAAGTAGAGGTGGAATCACTGCTGGACAGGGATGGAGCGGAGTTGTCCCATATATCAGGTGAGAGTTTAGGGGATTTTAAGTTCCCTTCCATCTCTGAAAGTTTTTTTTTTTTTTTTTGTAGAGACAGAGTCTCACTTTACCGCCCTTGGTAGAGTGCCGTGGCATCAATCACACGGCTCACGGCAACCTCCAGCTCTTGGGCTTACGCAATTCTCTTGCCTCAGCCTCCCAAGCAGCTGGGACTACAGGCGCCTGCCACAACACCCGGCTATTTTTTTGTTGCAGTTTGGCCGGGGCTGGGTTTGAACCCACTACCCTCTGTATATGGGGCCGGTGCCCTACTCACTGAGCTACAGGCGCCACCCCATCTCTGAAAGTTTTGATTCTAAGGGCCAGGATGGTTAAGTGACTTGCCCAAAGTCACACAGCTACAACCCAGGTCTCCTGATTCCTGATTTAGAGTCCTGAGGAGGAATGATTTGTGGTAGCTACTCAAATAATATTTAGAATCAATTAAGGTCCCTGGAGACACAACTGTGAATTTATTCATTTGGTCAACAAGTAGCTATTATTCACCACCACATGTGAGTCCTAAAGGATGGGCACCTTAGCAGGTGGAGAGTGAAGGGAGCAAGTTCCAGGTGGAGGGACAGCTGTTCTGAAGGCTTGGGGTAGGCAGGAGCACCAGGGTAAAGAGGACGGCAGCTGAGTGAGGCCTGGGTAAGCTGTTCTGACACCTGGTTAAGGATTTGGGTCTTTTTCTGACGCTTGGTAGTCCCTCAGGGCCCTGCCCTGGCTGTTTGTGACTATGGCCTTCTGAAACTGGGTTGTACTAAAAGGAGGGAAGGGATGAGGTGAGCCAGGGGGCAAGAAAAAACCTCAAGGAAGTGGCGTTGAAAACATGGCACATTTCAAATGGAATTTATTTATCTCCTTATCCTCTGGTATCTTTGTACCTCCTGGAGGCTGAGCAATTCTCCTGCCCTGGGACAGAACAGGCTGATTGCACAGATGAGGAAGCCCAGTGCCCACTCCCAGTCCACAGCCTGCACAGACGCACTGTCCTCGCCCCCAGCACTCCCTCTCTCCCTCATCTGTTCATCCAGCAGCTCCCCCAGGATTCTTCTGCCTCAGGGCCTTTGCACGCTGTTCCCCCACCTGGAATGCTCTTCCTGTAGAAACCCACTTGGCTGGTGCCCTCACCTCATTCAGCTCTGCGTTCCTTGTCTCACCCGTGAGGAGTAAGGAACGGGAGGGCAGGACTTGGTCTTCTGTGGTCACGGCGCTATCTGTAGGCCCCAGGACAGGAGGACCTTGTCCACAGCAAGTACCCGTAAATATCTGTTTCATGAATGCGTGAGTGTGGGTTTCACACAGGCAGCGACCAAGTTCACATTGCTCTGACCCCTGAATTCCAGCCTGTTCTCAGGAGAAGCAAATTCTCCATGTGTGTTCAAGTTTGCCATCTACCTGCATATGTGCGTGGGGGGCCGGCTGGGCATTTCTCCAGTAATGGCAGGCAGGGGGTGTTTTCTTCCTCAGGGCTATGGGGCCACCTCCCACGAGCTTTGGTGAGCACTGAGCCAATGGCCTGCCACAATCAGCAGGTCACAGAACCCCTCCAGAGATCCCAGCAGGTGGCCAGAGGGGAAACAGAAACTGAGGCACAGAGCCAGGGCTGGACCCCAGGCCCCCCGGGTCTCCCACACCTGCTGTGCACTACTAGCCTTCAGGAGACTGTTGTACCTTTGGGAACCTTTCTCCAGGAAGTCCCATGACACTGCCCCAGGAGCATTGTGGCTCTGAGCAGTGTGGGTTCTCTCCAGAGGGATCTGGGGGCCCAAAGCAAAGAGCACAGGCTTATTCCATCCTTGATGCTGCATGACCCTGGGCAGGTCAGCCACTCAGGCCTCAGTTTCCTCAGCTGTGAAGTGAAGGAACTGCTGGGCTCATCTACATTGTGGCTTTTCCTGTGACCAAGGCTTTTCCAAGGAGGGGGCATCTTTTCAACAGGCTCCCTGGGTCATGGCCTAGAGGCTTTGAAAGAAAAATAAAAACTTGACCAGTGCCTCTCAGGCTGCTCCTGCCTTCCTGTGGCCTGGCCGCTCCCGGCTCCCCTGGAGCGATCCCAGCCATCTGCCCACACCCAGATGCAGGAATAGCTGAGTCACCCTGGCAGGGCCATTCACTCCAGAGATCTGGGCTGGCCTAAGCAGGACTGGTGACCTCATGGGCTAGCCCCCACTCAGTGCACCGCTCTATGGGAAGTGACCTCCATGAGAAGTCTCTAGATCAGACAGGGCCCTAGGTCCCCAAAGTCTGGGAAAATCAGAGGCAGCCCCTTAGGACTGAAAGAGACACAGGGGTGTTTTGTGGAGTGCCCTCTGGTTGGTAGGACGTCAGGCTTAAGAAGAAAGCATCTTGGGGCATTTGTTTCTCGGGACTGATGTCAGGAAAGTAAGAGGTGGTTTTTGGAGGGTAACACCTGGTTGTTCAAGGAGATAAAGTCCAATCCTAGGCAGAACTCAGTAGAGGCTGCAGGAATAATAGAAATCACAGCTGATGTTGCCTGGCCAGTGAGGCCTGTACCACACAGCCATTTGTCCCTTGATACTCTTCCCCCACTGTCTGCAGGGTGCCCCTCTTGGGAAAGCCTCCCCGACCATCCAGCTAAAGGGCACCTCCCCTGCCTCGTGGCCTGTGCTCTGCCCCTCCCGCATCTGTCCAGCTGGCTGCCTCTTTACTGTTCGTCCTTTACTGGAATGCTAGGTCCTCAACAGTAGCACCTGCTCTTTCCTTAGGTCCCGCAGCAGTACCTGGTGCATGGTAGGAGCTCAACAAACATATCCAAGGAGGAGGGAATATGTCCTGTGAAGTAAGTTTACTTTCAACAGTTTTCCAGAGAGGTTGTATAACTTCCCTGAGAACACACAGCCAGAAAGAGGCAGGAGTGTGATTAGAATGAGGCCTCCTGCTAGGGTTGGGCTCCGTGACCTCAAAGCACCCTGCACATGAGGAGCTGTGTTTGTGCTGTCCACAGGGTGGGACAGCCGCAGGCATGAGCCCCGGGAGCAGGGTCCTGGGTGGCAAAGTTTGTGCTGTCATTGTAACCACAGAGGTGGGGGTCCCCTTCTGTCTCCTGTGGAGTCTTCACACTTCCTCAAGCCCTGGCTTACGTGGCACTACTTCTAGGAAGCCTTCCCCAAGCCAAGGAGTCCCCTTCCTCTTCCAAGTGATCCTAACATCTTGTACAAAATCCTGATCATAAATACAGCGGAGACACTGTGGGTCAGGCCAGCCCAGTGGCAGATTTGGATTTGCCAACTGTGGGCTGGGAGACCCTGTGTGTACTGCTTCACCTCTCTCACTGGCCATGGAAGCTGGGCACACCCACTGGCGTGTCTTACTGTAGCTAATCCTCCCCTCCCCCCAACTCTCTGACAAGGAGGGGCCACTCTGGCGTGCAGAACTCCAGCCCAGAGCGTTCTACTTCCCTAGGGCCATGCATGGTGAACAGAGATGCAGGTAACCTCCAACCCATCCCCACCTGAGGCTGAATCCCTTTGGACCTCAAGAACTGGCGCACTGCCTCACAGTCTTGAACAGTCCAGAGCAAGTTGTTTTCTGGCTGAACACTCAGAGAGCTTGCTTGTTTCAGAAGACAAAGTCAAAGGCAGATTCCTTGTTGGTGGCACTATCTGTGTTTTGTTATCTGCCCTCAGCAGAAGTAGCTTTGGAGCACCCAAACAGCATGGATGACTTGTTGGCCCAGATAAATTTCAAGTCCACACCCAAAATATGCTACTAAAAAACACCTTGGGGGGGGCCAGACACGGTTGCTCATACCTGTAATCCTAGCACTCTGGGGTACCGAGGCAGGTGGACTGCTTGAGCTCAGTTCATCGAAACCAGCCTGAGCAAGAGTTAGACCCCACGTCTCTGACAAAAATAGAAAAACTAGCCGGGTGTTGTGGCATAGGCCTGTAGTCGTAGCTACCTGGGAGGCCAAGGCAAGAGGATCACTTGAACTCAGGAATTTGAAGTTGCTGTGAGTTATGATGATGCCACACACAGGGCAACAGAATGAGACTCTGTCTCCCAAAAAAAACAAAAAGACACCTTGAGAAGGAGGAGGACGGTTTTTTTTTTTTGTTTTTCTTTTGAGACAGAGTCTTACTACGTCGCCCTTCGTATGGTAGAGTGCTGTGGCATCACAGCTCACAGTAACCTCAAACTCTTGGGCTTAAGTGATTCTCTTGCTTCAGCCTCCAAAGTAGCTGGGACTACAGGTGCCCGCCACAACACCCAGCTATTTTTTTTGTTGTTGCAGTTATCACCGTTGTCTAGCTGGCCCCTGGCTGGGCTGGAATCCACCAGCCTCCATGTATGTGGCTGGCGCTGTAACCACTGTGCTACAGGCGCCGAGAGGAGGATTTTTGACTAGCCGCTGTGAAACTGAACATTATTTTCTTCCCCAAACCAGTTGGATTATTCTTGCGTGATCCCAACCAGATTGTAGACAATTAACTAGATATTTTAGGCAGGTCGGGGTTAGGCTAACCTAGACTTTTATGGGAATGAGGGTGATTAAGACCCTGTAGGTAGGTTGTTTTGAGAATAGAGTTAACTAAGATCCTGGGAGACTTACAAGAGGCAGCTGATACTCCTCAAAGTTGTGTATAAAACCTAAAACTGTAATTTCCACAGGGCCTGAAATCACTAGGATGGGACCAGCTTGCTATGCAGGTCATTAATAACTTTCTTTTCTTGCTTGGCTTGGTGCCCATAGCTCAGTGAGTAGGGCAACAGCCACATACATGGAGGCTAGCAGGTTCGAGTCTGGCCAGGGCCTGCTAAACAACAATGACAACTAGAAAAAAAAAATAGCCAGGCGTTGTGGCGGGCACCTGTAGTCCCAGCTACTTGGGAGGCTGAGGCAAGAGAATCACTTAAGCCCAAGAGTTGGAGGCTGCTGTGAGCTGTGATGCCACAGCACTCTACCGAGGGTGACAAAGTGAGACTCTGTCTCAAAAAAAACAACAAAAAAAGAGTAAATAAAAATAATATACTTATGTGCTTTGAACTTCTTTTGAAAATAATTTAATTAATGATCTTAAAAAAAATTTTTTTTTTGAGACAGAGTCTCACTTTGTTGCCCTCGGTAGAGTGCTGTGGTGTCAAAGCTCACAGCAATCTCAGACTCTTGGGCTCAAGCGATTCTCTTACCTCAGCCTCCCAAGTAGCTGGAACTACAGGTGCCCGCCACAATGCCCAGCTATTTTTCTGTTGCAGTTATCATTGTTGTTTAGCTGGCCCTAGTGGGTTTTTTTTGTTTGTTTGTTTTTGGCTGGGGCTGGGTTTGAACCCGCCACCTCTGGCATATGGGGCCGGCGCCCTACTCCTTTGAGCCACAGGCGCCGCCCATGGCCCTGGTGTTTTGAACCTGCCAGCCTTGGTGTATGTGACTGGCGCCGTAACCACTGTGCTACAGGTGCCGAGCCAATGTTTAAAAATTTTCACAGCACACCTAAGACCCTGCCACGGCCCATTGGTTGAAAATCACTGGTAAGGGGGCGGTGCCTGTGGCTCAGTCGGTAAGGCGCCGGCCCCATATACCGAGGGTGGCGGGTTCAAACCCAGCCCTGGCCAAACTGCAATCAAAAAATAGCCGGGCGTTGTGGCGGGCGCCTGTAGTCCCAGCTACTCGGGAGGCTGAGGCAAGAGAATCGCTTAAGTCCAGGAGTTGGAGGTTGCTGTGAGCTATGTGAGGCCACGGCACTCTACCGAGGGCGGTACAGTGAGACTCTGTCTCTACAAAAAAAAAAGAAAATCACTGGTTAGCAGAATAAGATGAAAGGTAAGTAAATGGGAAAAATCAAACAGAACAATGAGACAAGGAGAGGCCTTGGCTGCAGCACTCCATACAAGGAGGAAAGAAGAAAACTTAAGCTCAGTCTTGAAGGAGGCAGCCCCTTGGAAGATTAGAGGAACAGCCTGAGCAAAGGTCTGGTGCCTGGGTGGACTTGGCGAACTGGCGTCTCAGTGGGGAGCCTGTTGTCTCTTAGGGGGATGAGCAGCAGCCTGCCCCTCCAACCTGCATTTTGCCCATAAGAAATCACCTCCTAATTTGAAGGGGCTGCTAACAAAGAGATGCCCCATCTGGCCACACACAGTGGGTACGTCTTCCTGGAAACGGGGAAAGTGTGGCCTCCTCCCGGGCAGGCCCCAAGCAGTGGGTGGCTGCGAGGTGGGGAGAGAACAGGGCTGCTTTATGAAAGTGGCACAGGGTGGCATGGGCAAACAGAAAGCCCGAGTGTGTCCAGGGTGGGCAGGCTGGGAGCTCAGAATAGCTCATTGAGCCTGCAGTGGCTGGGCCAAGAGTGCAGCTGGGAAGAAACAGGTCTTTATAATGGGATCCCGGCACGGCCTGAAACGGAGGATGCGCCCGCCAGGCCAGCCGGCTGCCACCTTCGATGGGCTGGCCCCACGCGGTCCCTGTGCACAGATGCAACAGTCTAAATTTACAGTCAGTAGGTAGCTTGTCTTTGGGTTGGGGGGAATCGCCCACCAGGGTTTCTTTCCCTCCTGTTTGCCCAGGACAGAATCAAACTTTAAAATATTCCCATGAAAAGCAGTGGCCAGTGAATACAGCCCTGCATGGCTCTCTCCCAGGAAGCGGGGGCCTTTTGTAACCCTATCCTGCTGATGAGAAAACTGAGGGTCAGAGAGCATCAGTGACTCAGCCAAGTTCACAGCTGGTGCATATGGAACAGGAAGGGAGCCAGGTCTGCTCCTCCAGGAGCTGCGCATCTCACCATCACAGCGTGCGGTTGTGTGTGTGAGGCAGAGGTGATGCGTGTGTGTGGTGTATTTGATGTGTAATGTGGGATGTGTGTGAGGTTTGTAAGTGTGCAAAACGTGTTGTGTGTGTGAAGAATGTGTAGTGTGCATCTGTGTGTAATGTGTGTATATAACATGTGGTGTGTATGATGTGTGTGTGTTTGTGTGTGATATGTGGTGTAATACATGTGTGTGGTGCCTTTGTGTGTGTGTGAGTGGACATGTGTGTACCGCCCCCTTGCTTCAGGGCACATCTAGAAACTTGACCGGGTCAGGACACCCATATGGGCCAGCTGTGGGGGGGCCCAGATTGCTCACAGTAGTTGGTGGGGCCGCAGGCCCAGACGCCCCTGTCTGTGACCTGAGCAGGCACCTGCTCCTCAGGGTGTGTTTCCTTTGTGGCCCAGGGCTGCTGAGGGCTGGATCAGGATGGTGACTTTGCAGGTAGGATGAGGAACAGAGCCCCAGGTGGGGGTTGGGGGCCTCTTGACCTTCCGGCTTCTCAGCAGATCCACCAATGTTTGTGGGACCCCTCGCTGTCCACCTACCTCTGCTGGTCACCCCTGTCTTTCCCCTTATTGAAGACCTTCTTGGGGACAGACTCCAAGCCAAGGCCCAGGGACCTGCCTGCCCCTGTCATCCCTGCCCCCTCCCCCATGTCTGCTTCCTGGACCCCATGCTGACCCCTAGGCTGAGTGGTGCTGTGTCCTGAGCTCTCTAGCCACACATGCCTTCCCCTACCTACCAGTGCCCATTCAGTGTAGAATGACAGCTCCACGTCCTGCCCTGAGCTGTTCCCTTTGCTAGGGTAGGGCGAGTGTTCCTGGAACTTAGGCTATGGAGTAAATTAATTCAATAAGCTCACAGATTCTGTGTTTCGGGAATTTGGGTTGGACACAGAAGGGATGTCTGGGGACTTGGCTGAGAGACTCAAAGGCTGGGACTGGAATGGCTGGGGGCTTTGGGCTTCCTCATAGCCTAGAGGCAGCTTCCCTCAAAATGAACATCCTCAGGATAGAGGGAGATGGAAAGGAGACCCAAGGGGTGGGAGAAGTGTTGGTGTCAGGCCAGGTGTGGTGGCTCACACTTGTAGTCCTGGCACTCTGGGAGCCGAGGCAGGCAGATTGCTTAAGGTCAGGAGTTTAAGATCAGCCTGAGCAAGAGTGAGACCCAATTTCTACTAAAAATAGAAAAACTGAGGCAAGAGATCTCTTGAGCCCAAGAGTCTGAGGTTGCTGTGAGGTATGATGTCTTGGCACTCTACCCAGGGTAACAGACTGAGACTCTGTCTCAAAAAAAGAAAAATTAGGGCAGTGCCTGTGGCTCAAGGAGTAGGGTGACGGCCTCATATACCGGGGGTGGTGGGTTCAAGCCTGGCCCCGGCCAAAAACTGTGGAAAAAAAAGAAAAAGATAAAAAAGGAAGTATCAGCGTCACAGTGTGAGGAGGGTGTAAGGGACTGCGGTCAATAGGGAAGAAGCAATCTGCCACACGTTATCCCCGCAGCCCAGCACAGGGTTGGCCCTAGCAAGTACTCAGATTTTACTGGTCTGGTGAACTCGCGGAGTTCCCAGTCCCTGCAGTCGTTCACTCAAGGACCTCAACTTTGGGGACCATGGTCAGCTGTACCACTCTGCCCCCTAGTGGCCAGAAGCAGTACGTCCTGGAGCTCAAGGCCTGAGTGCTAGCCTGGATAGTCATGCAGAGCTGGTCAGGACCCTCCTGGGGTATGTGGACAAGCATTTGAACCTTGGCAGATGCCCAGCACAAAGATTACATTTGTAGTGATCAGGTGTCTTCACGTTCATACTCTGTCATCTGTTCCCTCCCCATCAGGGGTGCTCCCAGTGATCTCTGAGGTCACCATGGAGTATATAGTGCAGACTGGGCCTGCTGCCTGCGGGGTTGACCTGGAGTGAATGGATGGCCCCTGAGTCAATGTGACTGCACTCTGGGTTACTCCCAGGGGAGTTCCCCCAGGCCACAGTCTTTAGAGTGGGAATCTTGGAAGGCTCTACCCGCTCTGTCCTCTCTGGCAGGCTGAGAATGCCAAGGCTCCAGAGATTCCCACTACCCTGAGGTGAGTGCTGTTGCGTCACAGCTCACAGCAACCTCCAGCTCTTGGCTTTGGCAATTCTCTTGCCTCAGCCTCCCGAGTAGCTGGGACAACAGGCGCCCACCACAACGCCTGGCTATTTTTTGTTACAATTTGACTAGGGCCGGGTTTGAACCCACCACCCTTGGTATATGGGGCCAGCACCCTACTCACTGAGCCACAGGTGCTGCCCAAGGAATCTACTTTTTATTTATCTGTTTTTTTTGCAGTTTTTGGCCGGGGCTGGGTTTGAACCCACCACCTCCGGCATATGGGGCCAGCGCTCTACTCCTTTGAGCCACAAGCACCACCCCAAGGAATCTACTTTTTAAAAAAACCTGAAAAAGCACTGAAATGGGTGTTCTTGTTTTGTCAGCATAAATCTCAGACTGAGACTCAAAGAAGCAAAATTATTCTGCATACATGCATAAATAAAGTACAAGTTTGTCTCTTTAGGTGTTTAAGAACGGAAGGAAGGAAGGAAGGAAGGAAGGAAGGAAGGAAGGAAGGAAGGCAGGCAGGCAGGCAGGCAGGCAGGCAGGAAGGAAGGAAGGAAGGAAGGAAGAGAAAGAAAGAAACCTCTATTTGAAGGCACTGGAAGTCTACCAAGATAGGACAGAGGCCAGGGGAGGTGATCAGATGTCTGGGTCTATTTCTGTCTCTGGGACAACTGGAAAGAAAGGAGAGGAAAAGGAACACAGAGCAAGTGTGATGAAGAGAAAGCATTTACACACATCAGATGATACAGTAAAGTTTCACCAACTGAATGTGCCTATTAAGAAACAAACACTTGGGCAGTGCCTGTGGCCCAGTGAGTAGGGCACTGGCCCCAAATACTGAGGGTGGCAGGTTCAAGCCCGGCCCCGGCCGAACTGCAACAAAAAAATAGATGGGTGTTGTGGCGGGCGCCTGTAGGCCCAGCTGCTTGGGAGGCTGAAGCAAGAGAATCGCCTAAGCACAGGAGCTGGAGGTTGCCGTGAGCTGCGTGACACCACGGCACTCTACCGAGGGCCGGCCATAAAGTGAGACTCTATCTCTACAAAAAAAAAGGAAACAAACACTTGCCAGCCTGGACACTAACAATCAAGTCCATGACTCCGTGCTCGTAGCTCACTGGTTAGGGTGCTGGCCACCTACACTGGGGCCAGCGGGTTGGAACCCGGCCAGGACCTGCTAAACAACAATGACAACTACAGAGAAAAAAAAAAAATAGCCTGGCATTGTGGCAGGTGCCTGTAGTCCCAGCTATTTGGGAGGCTGAGGCAAGAGAATTGCGTAAGCCCAAAAGTCTGAGGTTGCTGTGAGCTGTGACACTACAGCACTCTATGAAGGGTGACATAGTGAGACTCTGTCTCAGAAAAAAAAAAAAAAAAAGAACCAAGTCCAAGGATATCTTGTTTATGAGACATATATCCAGAAGTCAGAAGAGAGAGGAGGAAGGGGACAGGCAGGAAGAAGGTGTCTCTTGCACCCACCAGAGGCAAAGCCAGGAGCTGAACTGATGATGGGGGCAGCCTGCAGGCCTGGGGCGTGTCCTGCCCTCTGACCAGCGTCTGCTCACGGGAGCGTCCCCTTCATTCATTCAGAGAAGTGTTTTAAGAGACTGTTGTGTGGCAAGGTGGTGCTGGGAGCCAAACAAGGGAATGCAAAAACAATCCTGCTGCTTTCCCTAGAGACAGCAATGCGGGGAGTAAACGCGGCGAGGGGGCGTGGCGACCGTCCGGACGGGGCTCTCCCAAATTAGCACCCTCTTACTCTCCCCATCTTCTTTCCTCCTCTCCCACAGCCCAGCTGCGCCTTGGGCTCCAGCTGCCTCCACTCTGCCTGCACAGCCCTTCAAGGATGGACAGGACCTGCTGCTCGTGCACAGCGATGGACGGACGTCGTTCCTTGCAGGCAGCACGCGACCATCCGCTTTCAGGCCTTTCTCGTTCTTGTTGCGCCCCCTGGTGAGCAAAGACTGCCCCTGCAGCCACCCACACTGGCCCTGGCCACTGCAGGGTGTCCTCAGAGACCTCAGTTACATGGATGCTACAGAGACCACTGCCCGGACCTTCTCTTCCCTGGATGATGAAGATCATAAAGGACAAACTGTCATTTATCTCTTCAGAAAGTGTTGTTTTTTAAAAATAATGTTATAACATCTGTATTAACATCCTTGGGGCATGATTAAGAACTAGGCCTGGCTGGGCACCTGTAATCCTAACATTCTGGAGGCCAAGGCAGGAGGATCCCTTGAGCTCAGGAGTTCAACACCAGCCTGAGCAAGAGTGAGACCTCATTTTCTTTCTTCTTCTTTTTTTAAATAACAATAACAGTGTTTAAGATAAGGACTAGAAACAAAAACCTCGTAAAGAATGAACAAATACGTTCAGAAAAGGAATCAGACAATTGCTACATCGAAATATTAAGCAATAATAATAATAATGCAAAGAAAGTAACATTCACATTATTATAGAATGCTTTGACTCTAAGATTCAGTATGGAGTCATCAGTTAACTTATTTTTTTTGAGTATCAAAAAATAGACAACTAATATTTATAAATAAAAGACAATTTCAAAAAACAGATCAAGTAGTATGATTTTGAAGTATTTCTTCTTTTTTCTATTGTCTATATGATTTGGCATGATTTTATTTATTTATTTATTTTGCAGTTTTTGGCCGGGGCTGGGTTTGAACCCACCACCTCTGGCATATGGGGCCGGCGCCCTACTCTGTTGAGCCACAGACACCACCCATGGCATGATCTTTTTTTTTTTTTTGAGACAGAGTGTCACTCACCCTTGGTAGAGTGCCAGGGTGTCTTAGTTCACAGCAACCTCAACCTCTTCGGTTCAAGTGATCCTCTTGCCTCAGCCTCCCAAGTGGCTGGGACTACAGGTGCCCACCACAACGCCTGGCTATTTTTTAGAGATGGGATCTCACTCTGGCTCAGGCTGGGCTCCAACTTGTGAGCTCTGGCAATCCACCCGCCTTGGCCTCCCAAGTGCTGGATTACAGGCCTGAGCTACTGCACCTGGCCCCCACTTTCTATTTTTAAAAATAGAAAAATTAGCCAGGCATGTGGTGGGAGCATATAGTCCCAGCTACTCTGGAGGCTCAGGCAGAATTGCTTGAGCCCAGGAGTTGGAGGCTGCAATGAGCTAGGCTGATACCACTGTACTCTAGCCCAGCAACAAAGCAAGACTTTGGAGTCCACACTTCACAGGAACGCTTATATGGTTTTGAACAAGTGCAGCTTCTGAAACTTGGGTTGGACCAAGTTGGACTGGGCATCTGACTTTCTCACCCACTGAGCTGCATCTTGTTCTTGTGGTCTCAGCCCTCCCATGGTGCTTGATCCCTGGCAAAACTTTGAGGGTTTGATCAAATGCCTATATTTGCTTTTCTGTCTTGCATTCCTTTCAGGGTGCCTAGTTTTTTATTTTTGTTTGTTGAGACAGAGTCTCACTCTGTTGCCCAGGCTAGCTACAGTGCAGTGGCATCATCATAGCTCACAGCAACCTCAATCTCTTGGGCTCAAGCTATCCTCTTGCCTTAGCCTCCCAAGTAGCTGTGACTATAGGCGCCCACAACGCCTGGCTAGTGGGTGCTTAGTTTTTGTCTAGCTGTTCATTCACTCATCCATTCTGACGGTCACTTATTCAACAGATACCTGAGCACACACTGCCTGCTTGCTGAGAATGCAGCCAAGTCTGTGGTGCTAACATGCAGTTGTTAATCCTGGAGCGGGTGAGACAGACAATAATTAGATGGCACAGATATTATTCCAGAGTGTAGTAAGTGCTGTGGGGGAAACACACTGGGCATCTTCAGGATGAAGGGGTGGCTAGAGGGAAGTGAGCTGGGGTGCAGGAGCCTGGTCCTGTGGGGCCTGGCAGGCCATAGGACAGGATCCACGTTTTATTCCAAAGTAAGGAGGAGCTGATGACAACTTTAGGCAAAGCTCTACATATCTGGTTTATGGTTTTTGAAGATCTCTTTGGCTGCTATATACCAGGTGGGGAGTGGCTTGGGGTGGGGAAGAGGAAGGGGGAGACACTTAAGAGGCTGCTGAGTGGCCCAGGTGAGATGGGAGTTGCTTGGATGGGGATGGATACAGGAGTATCCTTGGAATATACTGTGGGAGTGATGAGTTGGATGTTAGCTCTTACTATGAACCAGAGGTCATTCTAAGCCATAGTCCTTAGAAAATACTGCTGTGAGAGAGTCCATAGAAGTTTCTGGTACAGATAGTGGGGTGATGAGACAGATAAGATCCCAGCTGCGCAGAACTTTTTTGTGACTTTCAAGGAGAGCTGGTAGCCCGCCTTCCTGTCTGGCATCCTGAACTTGTCTTTCTCTTTATTTACTTTTGGCAGCAAGAAAAAATCCTTAGGAACTAACACTTTTTTTTTTCTCATTAAGCTTTGTTTTAATGGGTCTCAACATTTTGTGACAGATTTTTGGTAATTTCCATTAAAAAGTACTGATTTTAAAAACTAATAACTTAAAACTGCCACACAAAAAGAAACAAATGGTCCACAAAACAATCTCCTTTCAGGTGGCGCCTGTGGTTCAAAGGAGTAGGGCGCCAGCCCCATATGCTGGATATGCCAGAGGTGACAGGTTCAAACTCAGCTCTGGCCAAAAATTGCAAACACCCCCCCCCCAAAAAAAAAAAAACAACAATCTCCTTTCCTTCTGAAGATTTATTATTTATTTGTTCAGTTTTTGGCCAGGGCCAGGTTTGAACCCTCCACCTCTGGTATATGGGCTGGTGCCCTAATCCTTGAGCCATAGGCACCGCCCCTTCTGAAGGTTTTACAATACATTTTTTTTTTTTTTGGAGATAGAGCCTCAAGCTGTCACCCTGGGTAGAGTGCTGTGGCATCACAGCTCACAGCAATCTCAAACTCTTCGGCTCAAGTGATTCTCTTGCCTCAGCCTCCCAAGTAGCTGGGACTACAGGTGCCTGCCACGCCTGGCTATTTTTAGAGATGACGTCTTGCTCTGGCTCAGGATGGTCTCTAACTCGTGAGCTCAGGCAATCTACCTACCTTGGCCTCCCAGAGTGCTACTTGAGACGTTGAGTGCCACCCTTCGTCCCCTGCATGGCCCTCTTTATGCTTCAACAAGATCAAAGAAACAATCATGATGGCCAGGCTCAGTCGCTCATGGCTGCAATCCCATCATTCTGGGAGGCCCAGGTAGGTAGATTGCCTGAGCACACACGTTTGAGACCAGCCTGAGCCAGAGCGAGACCCTGCCTCTGAAAATAGCCAGGTGTTGTGGCGGGCACCTGTAGTCCCAGCTACCTGGGAGGCTGAGGCAAGGGAATTGCTTGAGCCCAAGAATTTGAGGTTGCTGTAAGCTATGACGCCATGGCACTCTACCAAGGGCCACAAAGTGAGATTTTTGTCTCAAGGGCCACAAAGTGAGATTTTTGTCTCAAACAAACAAAGAAACAATCATGAACCAAGAGAAACTCATCAAACTGCAGGTACAAGTGCACACTGGTGGGAAAGTAACTGCTTGAAGAGGTTCATAGAACAGCTAAAGCAGACAACAAAAAACTTTAGAAGTTAAGGGTATCGGAGGGGCAGGCAGTGAGGATACAGAATGACCCTCTGGCCCTACCATGAGGCTCATGCTGTCACTCCTCCTGCTGGTGGTCAATGGATTTAGGCCCAGCCCCAGCCCAGGTGGCTCCGGACTTCTCCAGCACCCTGAATAAGCTGAAGGAATTTGAGAACACCATGGAGGACAAAGCCCAGGAAGTCAATGACTGCATGAAACAGAGCAACATCTCTGCCAAGACCAGGAATTGGTTTTCAGAGGAGTTAGAGAAAGTGAAGGAGAAACTCAAAATCTTTTTTTTTTTTTTTTTTTTGGTTTTTGGCCGGGGCTAGGTTTGAACCTGCCACCTCCGGCATATGGGACCGGCGCCCTACTCCTTGAGCCACAGGCGCTGCCCAATCTTTTTTTTTTTTTGTAGAGACAGAGTCTCACTTTATTGCCCTCGGTAGAGTGCCGTGGCGTCACACAGCTCACAGCAACCTCCAACTCCTGGGCTTAGGCGATTTTCCTGCCTCAGCCTCCCGAGTAGCTGGGACTACAGGTGCCCGCCACAATGCCCGGCTAGAAACTCAAAATCTTAATACCTGCAGGGCCATGCCATGCCCAGGAGGGGGCTCTGAAAGCTCCTGCATCCCAGCACCAGTCCCAGGACTCCCTCTAGGATGCCCCAGTCCCCGCCCCTACCCACCAGTAATAAAATTCCTATAGAAAAAAGTTAGGAGGTAAATACTTATTTCTGATATTGAAGAGGTGAATATGTTTACACACCAAGGAACAATGATCCACTTTAACAAGTCAAGCATCTCTGAACTGGCCACACAGAGACAAAGCAACTGCTACCCAGCATCATAAACCAGCCTGGTACAGATAGTCTGCCCAGTTTAAGGAGACTGGCTGAGGCTCTAATAAGCAATCTGTGGATGGTAAAGCACCATTTATTACTGGAGAGGATGATGATGACGAAGTTCCAGATCTGGAGAGTTCTGTTGAAGTTTCCAAGAAGGAGGCAACTGAATTGAGTCAACTTCTGAAGATAAAACCTGAAGGTTACTGGAAGGCACTATTTTACATTAGGACTGCTTTTTAAAATTGTTTTATGGATCTGATAAAGTCTAGATCTCTAATGTATATTATATATATATATATATATTTTTTTTTTTGGTAGAGACAGAGTCTCACTTTATCGCCCTCGGTAGAGTGCTGTGGTGTCACAGAGTCCACAGCAACCTCCAACTCCTGGGCTTAGGCGAATCTCTTGCTTCAGCCTCCCAAGTAGCTGGGACTACAGGCGCCCTCCACAAGGCCTGGCTATTTTTTTGTTGCAGTTTGGCTGAGGCCAGGTTTGAACCTGCCACCTTTGGTATATGGGGCTGGCGCCCTACCCACTGAGCCACAGGCACTGCCCTAAATCTCTAATATTTTTAAGTCTAAGCCCCTTGAACATTGCAGCTTTTTTCAGTTTTCACTTACCTAATTCATTTATTGCAGCTAATTGAAGAAACCTGGGAATAACACTTGAAAGAAAGATTAATAAAGTTCTTTGCCTAGAAAATCTAAGTTTGAGATATTACCAGAGTCTTCGTAATGGACAGCTAAATGAGAGAACCTCTTTTAGCAACCTCAGAGAAACAAAATAATAACATAGGCTACCTAAGCTGTATGTTTTTTGGGGGTCTATTTTCTAGGAGGGCCACCTTATGAAACAGATTTAAATCTAGATGTGGGCTTGTATCTGCAAGGGGTCATTAAACTTTCCAGGTTGTCAGAGTGAAAGAAAAAAAATCCCAATACTACTCACTCATGCAAATGATTTAACTATTCATTTCCAGGAAAACAAATCTATACTGTGAAGTAGTAGCTATGGTTAGTTTTTCTCATTAGCTTTCTAAGCCACTTTTATCTTACTACTGAAATGGTATGGGCAATATATATTTAAATAAATGAAAACAGAAATATGTAGAGTTCTTTTCAGAAGGAAAGCATTTCCAATGAAATTAAAAATTTTTATTATTATAAACCAAACATTGGCAACTATATCTATAGACATGTTTGCTATGGACAAACTAAGACTGTGAGGTCATACTTTCAAATATAACTTCAGAATTAGGTACAAAAAACCAATATATTTTCTCACAAAATGTATCATTTCCTTCAGTTACAACCCATGCTACACAAAGTTTAATATAATGCTCAATAATGTGCCATCTATGCTAAAAGGTTATAGAAAAACGAACCACTATTAGGATTGAAGTTGAATAAGTAACAGAGACATGCATGGCTGGATACTTTCCGAACAGCCCTCAAGTATAAATATATAAATCTCTAAAAGGTTAATACTGTTAGTTGAATAGTAAAACCCAAACAAATAACAGTTCTGCCACAGTGCACGATAAGTTCATTCATTTTGCTTCCCCAACCCCTCACCAAGCAACTTTCAGGTTAGAACCGGAAGACATAGGCCGGGTAGGGTGCACCAGTAATCAGTAGTCCCAGTTACTCGGGAGGCTAATGCCAGAGGATCGCTTGAGCCTAGAAGTTCGAGGCCAGCCTGAGCAACATAAGGAGACCCTGCATCTATTTAAAAAAAAAAAAAAATTGGGGGCGACGCCTGTGGCTCAGAGGAGTAGGGCGCCAGCCCCATTTGCTGGAGGTGGCAGGTTCAAACCCAGCCCCGGCCATAAAAACTGCAAAAAAAAAAAAAAAATTGGAAGACATAGAAAACCTATATTCTATATGGAAAATGTGCAGACAGGAAACTTAAAAAATTCCGTACATCCGACATCAAACATTCATAGAGTTTTAATTTACTTTGTGCTCGAGGTGAGATTCTCAGCAGGGTCCTCTTGCAGGAGTGGTCAGACCACTCAGAGCTGAGGTCTTTCGCTGCAACAAGGAAAGTAGTCTTCGGTCCGAAATAGGACTGGGGGTTCGTAGCCGGTTTGCGGCGGCCTGGAGGGGGACGACTTGTTAAAGAGGGCAGGCACGTTCATTGTGTGCAGGAGTTTTTTGAAGGCTCTGGGGAAAGTCCCCAGCTCAGCTTCGGCCTTGGTGACTTGCTCCTCCATCCTGGCCACGCTGTTGCCCACCATCCTCACGAAGGCCTCCAGCTTGTCGATCCTGCTGTAGATCTGCCTCATCTCGGCGGCCTTCGCGTAAATGCAAGGCACCCCCTCACTGACGACGTGCGACGAGTCGCCGCGAATCATGTCCAGCATGCCCACGAACTCGTCCACTCTAGTGAGCAGGTCTTCCAAGCTGGCGTCCAGGGCCTGGACCTCGGGCCGGGCCCCGACACCGGGCAGCAGGCAGGAGGCGTAGCCCGCGGCGGCACGGTGCAGCAACGGCAGGTCCCGGCCCGGCGCGCCGTCCTCAGCGCCCTCGTCCTCCCACGGTCCTGAGGCGCTGCTATGGCTCTGCGACACCGTGCCGCTGTCTCCGCTCCAGGAGGTGCCCCGTGCCTCAGCCTCCTCCGCCTGCTCCTCCGGCTGCTGCCCAGGGGAGCCACCCTCCATCGCCTGCGACCTCTAGGGGGGCGCAGCCCCACTTCCGGTTCTGCGCGCTCCCGTCACCCTGATACGCATGCGCACGTTCCTAATTCCGGCGACCGTGACGCGATGTGCGTGCGCGCGCGCGCGCGCCCACTTTTGTGTATCACGTCCCGGCGCTTGAGCTCACCCGCTGAACTCCCCCGCCCCCAGCAAGACGGGCATGCTTTTTTTTTTTAGTTTCTCAAATTTTTAAGTTACCAGATAGGCATGCTTTATTTAGATCACCCAAAATAACATTTTACAGAAAGGGAACCATAACATTACACAACAAAGTGTAGCTATAAAATCTCAAGACAGGCAATGCTTTATTTAGATCTATAAAAATAATGTTTCGCAGAGAAGGAACCCTTACAAGCAAATGTATAGCTGCAAATTTTCTTTTGCCATCAATACCAATGGCCTCTAAAATGCTTTTGAGACACCTTGTGGTTCCAAGTACAGACTAAAATTCGTTGGGCAGAGCTGCTCATCATAAAAGAATGGAAACAGTTTGCAAAAAAATTTTTGTTTAATGCTAACAAATAACTAAACAATGCGGTTCTTCCTAACTGAAATATCTACCAAAATGGCCTAACCTACGTACATTTTTATGAACATTTTACTGTGAACACACATGCTTTTGTTTCTGCCTTTACAGATGGCATGTGTAGTAGTGTGTCAGAGCACTTTTAAGCACCTAGGAATAATTAACAAAATAACTACAGTACGTGGGCAACTAAAACAATAGGGTCCACCTCTGCCAGAGCCCACAGGATGGACATTGCGTTTTCACTCTCTAAAAAGAAGATCCATCATCGTGTTTCACCTGGAACCAGAGTGCAAAAGTTGGATGGTACAGCTGGTCTTACAGAACCATCGAAACTTTAATAAATTGCCTGAGGGTTCTTGGTGCTGTAATGTACTTCACAGGCAGCAACATAAGCTGACTCTGGGAAGAAGTCATCATGGTATTTTGCTAAAAACGTCAGAAAGAGATCAAAGTGCTTCAGTAAAGCCCTCAGATTCTTCTCAGGAAAGGACATCTTTCCAAGGATTTCTGGAAGTTTTACAAACAATCTCAGCAGGTGTTGTGCCCCATAAATATAAGAGGGTGGAGGTGGCTGGTCACCTGGAGGATAATTATCAGGCACAAGCTTCCAGGAAAGGACTTCATTTATTTCATCAGTTCTTCTCCCTTCAAAGCCAGCAAACACGGCACTCCCTTCCTTGCTTGGAGACAGAGGAGTAGGTGAAGATGATCTGCTATGCACTGATGTCTTCTTTTTCAGGTGCAGGAACAACGAAGGCATACCGGTGGGCGTGTCCTGCTGCCCACGCATGGGCTGAGGCAAAGCGCTGCTCTCAGATGGCTTGTCACAGTTGGCAGTGTGGCGCGTGGACCGCCTCAGAGACTGCAATGCTTCCGGCTCAGCTTTGCGACTTCTGGGAGTGGCCGGCTCACGTGTGGTCTGCTGACTCTCTGTGGACTGCAGCAAGGACGGATTTAACAGAGGTGGGCTAGGGGACAATTTTTCCTGGCTCCTGGTAGTGTTTATGGTACTTCCCTTAATTGGAAGAAAACATTTAGACCACATCACTTTTTTATACTGAGTTTGTTCATATGGGTAGAGCAAAATCAATGGGAGAGTATAATCAAAGATTATTCTTAGTCCATCCATCATCTCCTTACAAAGGTCAACATTCTTTTCTGCTGGGATATAATGCAGCTTCGTGCTGGCGTGCGGCATAACATGGTGGTGACGAGGCCTCTCACTGACTGAAAAGGTTGCATTGATAGCAAAATCCTTCACATAGGATTCCAAAATCCTTATGATGTTGGTCTGGCAAGGAAGTTTCACTAACCGTTTCCTCCTGTTAATATAGCAATAATCATTCTCAAGCTGCTGCTTCAGAACTTCAGGGATTTCTATAGTTATTGTTCTTTCCATTTTCCTTTCTGTTTTCAGCTCTGGTTCTTTCACTTTCGCCTTTTCGTGAATATCGCTTTCTTCTCTTATTTCTTCAACTGTCTCCTCACTACTAGTATCAAAGGAGCTGCTTACTGAGTTTTCATCATTTTCTTCAAAAGGAAGGCTTTTTCTTTCTTCCGGGTTCTCTTGTGCTTCTCAGACGAGCTCCCGCTTTTCTTGCCAATTTAAGCTGTAATCTACGATTTTCATCAGTATCGCCAAGCACGTGTTCTTCGGCTGCCCATCGATCCCAGCTTCTACTCTAACCGTTAACATGGATCAGATATTCTGGGATCTTTCTGCCTTTTTCGTTTTTCCCAGCAACAGCATAGACAATCTGGAGCCGCCCCCGTCCCTGCTGCTAAATGTTTGGCCCGTGGCCCTAGGGATGCCGGTGGCTGAAAGGCACTGTCCTCAGGGTTCCACGACTTTGGTACTCACTCCTGCCTCCAAGCCAGACTCCACCAGCTGCAAGATGTCGCTCAGTGCTCCTGAGACTTAGGTGGATGGGCCCGAGCTACAATTTTGCTCAAACACGGTCAGATCCTTACAAATCCTTCAGGATTTGAAAAACATAAATGTTGCCAGGCCCGGAGGGGTGAAAGCACTGGGCCAACTTTACCCTCCGGATGGCCTAAACTTGACCAGGGTCCTTACCGCACCTCAGCCGCCAGCACCGCGACTCGGTGCATTAGGAACTGCGTCAGACGGCGGGGGCGTCCCGCGGGAACTCTCGCGGTACTGGGCGGCGGGCGAGATTAAGGAGACGGCTGACGCGCTAGTGGAGAGTCTGGCTCCGCTTGTGGCCAGTGCTGGTGTTGAAGGCGCAAACAGCTGCCCCCAGAACTTTGTTACGAAATATGTAGGAGGAATACAATAACGTGCGTATGTTGTAAGTGTGCACATTGATGACATTTTTATTTTTATTTAAAAAATTTTTTTTTTTTACTTTTGTTGTTGTTGTTGCAGTTTTTGCCCGGGGCTGGGTTTGAACCCACCACCTCCAGGTATATGGGGCCCATGCCCTCCTCCTTTGAGCCACAGGCACCACCCATTGATGACATTTTACCTATCCCTACTACCCTGTAACCTCTATCCAGATCAACGTCTCGAATATGTTCAGCACCCGTGAAGGTCTCTCTCCTGTACCTCATTTCTTTTTGTCACTTACAGTAAATAAAAGATAACCAAAAGGAACGTCTCTTGAACACAAAGGGGATGAAGCTTGATGACTTGAATGATTTTTTTTTTTGAGACAGTCTCATTATGTCCTCCTCCCTAGAGTGTGGTGCCGTCACAGCTCACAGCAACCTTAAATTCTTGGGCTTAAGCGATTCTCTTGCCTCAGCCCCCCAAGTAGCTGGGTGCCCGCCACGATGTTCGGTTATTTTTTTTTGTTGCAGTTGTCATTGTTGTTTAGCAGGCCTGGCCGGTACTCGCCTTCCTCCGTGTATGTGGCCAGTGCCCTAACCATCGAGCTATGGGTGCCCAGCCAACTTTGGATGATTTTGAAAGTTCTCAGCTTCTTCTAGCACTCAGGGAGGCCGAGGTGGGTGGATTGAGTTACCTCACAGGTTTCAGACCAGCCTGAGCAAGAGCGAGACCCTGGTCTCAAAAAATAGCCAGGTATTGTGGCGGCCACCTGTCGTCCTAGCTGCTTTGGAGGCTGAGTCAAGAGAATCACTAGATCCCAAGAGTTTGAGGTTGCTGTGAGCTATGACGGTACTCTACCAAGGGAGACAAAGTGAGACTCTGTCTCCAAAAAGAAAAAAAAAAGTTCTCAGCTTCTTCAGACTGCAAATGATGTAAAACTGAGAAACATTTAAGCAAATATCAAATCCCAGGTATTGTCAGAAGAAACAAAGATGAAACTGAGGTATGATTGTAAAATCCTTCTTAAAACGCTTAGAAAGAACAAAGGTGGTGCTCGATAGTACCATTTGGTCAGACCAACAGCTCCTTAAAGAGATTAATGATGTGCCTCCGAGCGTCTTAATCAAACAATAGGCTTTCTAGGAAGTTTAAAGCCTTATTGTTCAGTATTATCAGCAGAAGCCCAAGATAGAGATGGACTTATTTCAAAGAAATTTTTTGGTGGGGCTTTTGTCTAATGCAATTAACCCCTCAGAGACTCAAAGGAGACCTACAAAGTCTTTTTTTTTTTTTTTTTTTTTGAGAGACAGAGTCTCCTTTTGTCGCTCTCAGTAGAAAGCTGTGTTTGTTGTCATAGTTCACAGCAACCTCCAACTCCTGGGCTTAGGCGATTCTCTTGCCTCAGACTCCCGAGTAGCTGGGACTACAGGCGCCCACCATAACAACTGGCTATTTTTTTGTTGCAGTTTGGTTGGGGCCGGGTTTGAACCCGCCACCCTTAGTCTATGGGGTTGACGCCCTACCTGCTGAGCCACAGGCACTGCCCAGACCTACAAAATTTTAAGATACATTGGCACAAACATTGAAGATTGGACTGAATGGAACAGAGATGATGTGAAATAAAAGGCATTTGGAGCCCTCCTCTCAAACTTCTACAACCAGGAAACAGGCTGAGAAAAAGACTCATCAGCAAACACAAGCTACCTTTCTTTTCTTTTCTTTTTTTTTTTTTTTGAGACAGAGTCTCACTATGCCTCAGTAGAGTCCTGTGCTGTCACAGCTTACGGCAACCTCAAACTCTTGGGCTTAAGCGATTCTCTTGTCTCAGCCTCCCAAGTAGCTGGGACTACAAGTGCTCACCACGCCTGGTTATTTTTTTATTGTTGTTGCAGTTGTCATTGTTGTTTGGCAGGCCCAGGCTGGATTTGAACCTCCCAGCTCTGGTGTATGTGGCCGGCACCTTAGCTGCTTGAGTTACAGGTGCTGAGCCTCTAAAATCTTTCTTGATGCTCCTACCTTTCCAGGTTCTTTGGTGGAAATGAGAAGTACAGTTGGGGAGCCATTGAGACTTTCTGGTGAGCGGGGGAATGACAGTCACATCTGTGGCTTAAAAAGGTTTTTCAGGGCGGCGCCTGTGGCTCAGTCAGTAAGGCGCCAGCCCCATATACCGAGGGTGGCAGGTTCAAACCCAGCCCCGGCCAAACTGCAACCAAAAAATAGCCGGGCGTTGTGGCGGGCGCCTGTAGTCCCAGCTACTCGGGAGGCTGAGGCAAGAGAATCGCTTAAGCCCAGGAGTTGGAGGTTGCTGTGAGCTGTGTGAGGCCACGGCACTCTACCGAGGGCCATAAAGTGAGACTCTGTCTCTACAAAAAAAAAAAAAAAAAAAAAAGGTTTTTCAAGACTGCAGTGTACGGGCTGGGCGCGGTGGCTCATGCCCATAATCCTAGCACTCTGGGAGGCCAAGGTGGGTAGCTTGCTTGGCATTGGTGTGTTCAAGGCAGAGGTGTGTTCTTCAGAAGGCAGAGGTGTGTTCAAGGAACATGGCAATGTGTCAAAGACACAGAAGCCAGCTTAAATGGGCTCCACTGATCAAATCAGGGACAATTGGAGCATCAAAACAAATAATGACAGTAGACGATTACAGCCCCCTGAATAATACGGGGAACCAGTTCCCATAAATAGGAAAACAGGTGTAAACTAAATGCCTGCTGGGGAACAGAGTGTTTGCATAGTTCCAAAGTTCCTCTCTATAAAGTATCAATTAATTATAAAAGTGAAAAGAATAACTCTATGGTAGATATATCTTTGATTTCACCAGCAGGAGCCCATCCAAGCTGACTTCTGTCTCCTTTTGGTGTATCCTGGTTGTTCTGCGAACACACCTGTGCTTCATGGCGCAGCAAGATATTCTAGACACATACTGTACTTTCTTTGCCCCAGTTCGGGTATGGACCATTTCTTCAAACACCATCTTAATCAAGAGATCAAAGTACACGTGAACAGTAATGGGAGAAATGAAACTGGGTGCTATCTGATATGAAACCATGAGTAGGGAATTGCATAACTTCCCAGATATTCTGGCCAAAGATACATAACTTTGTACATGACTGAGTAATGAGGAAACATCAGACAAATTTAAATGGAAGGAAGCCCTACATAATAGCAGCCTGTACACTCTAAAATTGTCAAGATCGTGAGTGTCTGAGAAAGAAAGACAGAGGAACTTTACCTGATTAAGAGGACCAAAGAGGTCGGTGCCTGTAGCTCAGCAGCTAGGGCACCAGCCATATACACCGGAGCTGGCAGGTTCGAACCCAGCCTGGGCCTTCTAAACAACAACAACAAGTGCAACAAAAAAATAGCCAGGCATTGTGGTGGGCACCTGTATTCCCAGCTACTTGGAAGCTGAGGCAAGAGACTTGCTTAAGCTCAAGAGTCTGAGGTTGCTGTGAGCTGTGATTTCACAGCACTCTAATGAGGGTGACATAGTGAAACTCTGTTGTTATAGGATGGACGCAAGATATCAAGACCCAAAGTCAATTAATATAGTGCCAATTAGGAATTCTTTATTAGAGAAAAGACCGAACGGCCAGCTGTTTCCCCAATATGGAGAGCAGCCCAGACCACTGGTAGAGTTCAGCTTATATAATGTGGGCTGATGGAATCTTGGGTGAGTTTGTGTGGTTAGAAAATTGCAGAGGCAGGTATTGTATAAATGCTTACATGATATACAATAAAAATAATCACAGACATCCAGTCACATTGGTTTTAGTCATTCCTTCTAACAATATCCTTCTAGCCACCATGTCTGGTTGGGCTCTCAGTATGATGGCGTCTCGGAGGGTAAATTGGGAAGTGTGGACCAGTTTCTGCAGCTCAGACTTCTCAGCACCGCTACCTCTGCTTCCCCCCTCTTTTTCCTTCTGTCTCCTTTAACATTTCATTAAACAGTAAACAATTTATTGTGATTTCTTACACACTTATACTATATTTAATGCTTTCTACCATTTATCATTTATTAGTCTTTTTGTTATCTATTTTACCTACTCCTAAACTATTGTTAAGCCTTAGTAACTTCCCTAAACTACTGTTAAGCAGTCTCCCTCCCCCTCCCGCTATTAATTGTGTCTTGCTGATTTAGCAAGAATTTAAGGGTGAAGCAAAAAGGAAGGCAGCAAAGGGGGGGAGTGAGAGTGACAGAATTTTTATCCCATCTCACTGTCTCAAAAAAAAAATAAATGAATATACCTAACATTGTTGAACTGTATGCTTGGAAGTGGTTAAGAAGCTAAATTTTATGTTAAGATATCACAATTAAAAACAATCTCCCCGACTGGGCATGTTGGCTCCCTCCTGTAACCCTAGCACTCTGAGAAGCTGAGGCCTCTCCAGCCATGGGTGATTTTTTTCATTCATAAGATGATGACTAATTTGTTAAGCAGAGAAAAAAGAAAAAAAATTTCCACTCTGTCCCTCCCTTTTGGTTCTCGCATGATTAACTTTATTCTTTGCCCTTTATTGAAGTATGTATATCTGCTCCTGACTTATCTTTTTTTTTTTTTTAAGTGTCACTTTGTCGCCCTGGGTAGAGTGCCAAGGCATCAGCAGTTCACAGCAACCTCCAGCTCTTGGACTCAGGTGATTCTCTTGCCTCAACCTCCCCAGTAGCTGAGACTACAGGTGCCTGCCCGGCTATTATTTTTTTGTTGCAGTTTGGCTGGGGCTGAGTTCGAACCTGCCACCCTTGGTATATGGGTCTGGCGCCCTATTCACTGAGCCACAGGCACTACCCTGCTCCTGTCTAATCTAATGCAGATTTCCCTCTGGTAAAAATGTTTGTGATCTGCAGTCTTTTCCGCATGGGGATATACCAGAGCCTCTTAATCACTATGTCCACCTCTAAGTTCAGGGTCTTTTGGTGATACCCATTTCTTCTCTAGTAAAAATGCCTTCGAACATAAGAGGAGGCTTCAAATGCTGGGCTTTCAAGGAATGACAGGAGTGCTAAAACCAGATCCTTGCTGATATCCAAACCTTGCCTGAGTTACTGTGGGTGCCTCCTGAAGCTAGTGTTATAAAACTGTAAACCTGGGGCATGTGAGCAGTTGTTCACTGGTGACTCTAATCCTTACTTGCGATTTGTTTTTGTCTGTCACTGTGAGTTTTTTCTTGTTGTTTTTGCTTTTTATTGGTTTTGTTAGTTTTTGAGACAGTCTCACTCTTTTGCCCTGGGTAGGCTGTAGTGGCATCATCATAGCTCACGGCAACCTCAAACTCTTAGGCTCAAGTGATCCTTCTGCCTCAGCTTCCTGAGTGGCTGGGACTATAGGCACCTGCCACGCCTGGCTAATTTTTCTATCTGTGGTAGAGACAGGGTCTTGCTCTTATTCAGGCTGGTCTCAGACTCCTGAGATCAAGGGATCTTTGGCCTCCCAGAGTGCCAGGATGACAGGGGTGAGCCACTGCAACCAGCCTATTAATGGCTTTTATGGTCTTTGTGGGCCATAAAATTAAAATATGTTAACTTGTTGGGCGGTGCCTGTGGCTCAGAGGAGTAGGGTGCTGGTCCCATATACCGGAGGGGGTGGGTTCAAACCCAGCCCCTGCAAAAAAAAAAAAAAAAAAAAAATATATATATATATATATATGTTACTTGCAAAAACGTGATGTTCAGAGAGACAGAGGGGCCTGAGTTCATTAAGTGGCTAGTGACTGAATGCATGATGGATATCCCTGAGCCTCCCCTGGCTGGCACTCTGACAAGGGCCATTCTGTGCCTCAGTTAAGGGCTGGCATAGGTGGGTACTCAGGAAATGACCAGTGAATGGATTCCTACTGACTGACGACGTGTCCAACATTCAGGGAATGAGTAATTAAATGACAAATTTCATTTGTGAATTATTTTCTGTGGGGAGAGGACACTCAAGTTAAGGAAATAGCCAGTTTTTTTTGAGACTAGGATTATTTCACAAGCATTTATTAATCAGAGGGGCATCAGCAGGCTTAGCCCAGGGTGTTAATTGCCAAGAAGGACTTTATGGAAGGCAGGGACTCGCTCCCAAGCCCTGCTGTGCCTCTGTCAGGAATCTGGGTCTCCAGGGCATCATTTAGGTCTTGCCTGCTCAAAGTACTTGTGACAGGCAGATGTGAGTGCAGCCACAAACACGACGAACTCGCTGAAGTCCACCTGGGCATCCCCATTAGCGTCCAAGTCCTTGAGCAGTTTGTCCACGGCATCCTTGTCCTTTCCGCTCTAGAAGAGGGAGAAACCCAGGGTCAGCGAAGGGTGCACATGGGCAGGGCCTTGGCTTCAGCCACACACTGCCATGCCATGGGGCAGAGAGAAGGCACTTGGTTGTCCCTCTGGCTCAGTGCTGGGGCTGGCTGTACATAGCAGACACATAGTGTCTCTGGAAAAACTTGAAGGCTTTTAAGAAGTGAGCTGTCCTAGGCTTTGTGGCACGGCAAGAAGTAGCTTGTGGGAGGCGCCCGTAGCTCACTGGGTAGGGCGCCAGCTACATACACTGAGGGTGGTGGGTTCGAACTCAGCCTGGGCCAGCTAAAACGACAATGACAACTGCAACAAAAAAAATAGCCAGGTATTATGGCAGGCGCCTGTAGTCCCAGTTACTTGGGAGGCTGAGGCAAGAGAATCACTTAAGCCCAAGAGTTTGAGGTTACTGTGAGCTGTGACGCCACGGCACTCTACCAGGGGTGACATAGTGAGACTCTCAAAAAAAAGAAAAGAAAAAGAAGTAACTTGTAATGTTTTTAGGTGAAATTTCAATTGTGTTGTGCTATGCAGGAGGGAGTTTTATTTATACTTTCTAAGGGGATAGGCTTTGATTTTATCGTGTGCTTTACAGTGATGGTTATTCCCAGGAAATGTATCCACTCAATGCTCTAGTCTTTGTGCACTGAACTAGCTGCTTTACACAAACCAGCGACCTCACAACCACCAGGCAAGGAAGATGGATCTGTGTTACAAAGGGAGACCGTGGTCTCCGAGATCACATAGGGAAGAGAGGAAAGCTGGGTGGAGACCCAGGCGGGGAAGGTGCACAGAGGTGTTGTCTTCCTCTCTGCTTAGGGACCCTGGCCGGGGCCCAGGGTCCCAGTTTTCTTTGAGAGGATCAGGCAGTCAGGGGTTCTGACATCAGCAGCAGGGGGTGCTGACGACCCAGCCCTGGCCGGAGAGCTGCGCGTTCCTGCGGAGAAAACAGTTAAAACGGTGGCAACGGATTATCTGATAGAGACTAGGCCTGAGGATGTTAATTATAGGATAGTTTGTAATAACAGAAGTAAGGGAGAGAGCACGAGTTCAGTAGTAAACAAAGAGCAGTATGTTGGAAATACCTCGTGGCCATTCCAAATGATGCTTATGAAGTTTGTCCCCAGATGGTCACACAGTATTTATGAAAATCCAACTGTGCCGGGCGCTGGGTGGGGCATGGAAGAAACAGGGCCACCGGGCCATTCTAGTCCCTGCCCCGGTGGACACAGTTCTGACTTGCCCTGGCTTTGCTGTGCTCCAGAATCCTATGGAGGGAGGGCTGGGGTTTCTGTTTTGCTCAGCCCCCAGGAGACACTAGTGTAACTCAAGTTCGGGAATCCCTGGTTTAGCCACTGGTTCTCAAAGCGTGTTACTTGGACACTTGTCCCTTGCTCTCCCTTACCCCAACATCTTGGGTCACAATCTCCAGGGGTTAAATTCTCAACCCTGGACCACGGATCATCAGAATATCTCATGCCCCAGGTACAAGTTCCCAGGGTGGGTCAAATCTGAGAATTTGTGCTGTGATGTTAAGTTCAAAATGAAGTTAAAGTGCATATAGATTAGGATTTCACATCACTTTTGCATGGGGAAGAGTCTGGGAGGGAGACACAGAGTCAGAATTCCAGGGGGAAATGTCTTCCTTCCATGTTTCTACATTTTTACATTTTCTTTCTTTCTTTTTTTTTTTTTTTTGAGACAGAGTCTCACTTTATCGCCCTCAGTAGAGTGCTGTGGCATCACAGCTTACAGCAACCTCCAACTCTTGGGCTTAGGCGATTCTCTTGCCTCAGCCTCCCAAGTAGCTGGGATCACAGGCACCTGCCACAACACCTATTTTTTTGTTGCAGTTTGGCTGGAGCTGGGTTCAAACCTGCCACCCTTGGTATATGGGGCTGGCGCCCTACCCACTGAGCCACAGGTGCCGCCCTATTTTTACACTTCTATCACAAATAGAACTTTATTTTTAAAAGATGTTTTCATAGCATTCACGTTTAGAAAATAGAAACATAACGTGCAGAAGTGATGCTGGAATTTCCAGTTGTGAGCACTAGCAAGGCGGATCCCCAGAGGGCAGTGGCCATTTTCTGAAGGCCTGAGGGGGGAGGAGAGTGGGAAGCAGGAAGGAAAGCAGAGGTGGGGGGAGAGGCAGGAGAGGGCCCCTGCTAGCACCCGGGAGGCTGCCCGGTGGAGAGAGGCCACTCCGTCAGGACCTGAGGTCCTCCTTAAGAGATTGCTTCCAGACATACGAACCCGCTGGCTGCACCAGGGTGGGACCTCTTTCTGTCCTCATTCCTGTCGGTCTCACTAATACCAGGTGACAAGGCTTGGGACTGGGAGGAAGGCAGGCAGGTAGGCGGTGGAGCAGGGGTGTTGTGGCCAGTAGTCCGGGAGAGGGATAACAGCAGGCCCTCTACATGGTCCTGCATTCCACCCCGTCCCCACTCACCACTGAGGGTTAAGTCCCATCCTACAAACTGGCCCCACAGGCAAGGAATCCTGGCCGCCTGGACACTGGGCTCAGCTCCATGTGTCAAGGATCAACCTGCTCACACCCCCCCCCATTGCTCACACACTCTGGTGTACCCCCCCTGGGATGGCAGATCCATCTGTGGGCTAGGCCGCCAGGGCGTTTCAGGATCCACCTCTCTGCCCCACCCCACTGCCTGCCGGGCTGGGTGCTCACCTGAAGAAAGCCCGGGAGCTCCTTCTCCATCAGCACCTTCAGCTCCCCCTTGCTCAGGGTATGCCCGCTGCCCTCACGGCCGGAGTACCGGGCAAATACGTCGATGATCATGCCCATGGCTGTCTCCAGTTCCGTCATGCTGCTGGGCGGTTGGTGACTCACCTTCCTCCTGGGGCTGCTGTGGCCAAAGAAATGTCCCACCAGAGGCCTCTTGGTGCTTTATGTGGCTGGCCTCATGTTGACACAGAGGGTGGGACAAACAGGGTTGGAATAGTCAACAAACCCTGCTCCTCCCCATGCTGTGCCTCTGGGTTCTGATGAAATGCACTGCTGCGACTTCCTGTCTGGAACCTTTCCTCCAGCCCAGGTCTAGGGCATGGGCCACCTCTGGCTGCCCTCACCTTGCTGTGCTTATCTGTATCTGGGGCTCATCACTGAGTCACAGGGAGCCACAGAATCTCGGTTGCTTCTGGCATTTTTCCAGGGCCCTGCTGTAGGGGAACTGGCGGAGGATGGCTCCTGCTGGCTTCAGGATGGACTCGGCTATTTTGGGAAAGAAAAGTTCTTCTTTCCTCAGAAAAATGCCCTCAGTTCAAGCTGCACAACCATCTAACAACTGGTGTCCCCACCCAGAGGGTGGACAGAGGGCCCGTGGGCAGTAGCAGGGAGAAGGCAAGGCCCTTGCCCTCACCTGGGTCTCTGCCTTGGAAGGCTCCAGCCTTTCCCTGGAGCTCTTGGTTCCCCTCCTGGGCATCAGCAATGCCTGTCTGGCTGACGCAGACATCTGGGTGCTGGGCTAGATGAATAACTACAGTCACAAGTTTCCTGCATATTAACCTGGGCACAGAGGAACCCCTGCAGGACAAAGGGGACACAGGTCCATCCCATCCCCACCCTGGGAAGCCCAGGGCCACCCTAAACCAGGGGGATGGGCAGGCAGGAAGCATTTCCAGTAAGTCGGGCCCCGGGTGAGGTCAAGAGGTTTCAGAAAACCACAAGGTGTGTGGTGGGGCAGGCAAGGCCTGGCCAACCTGTCCTGAACAAGACATGTAAGGACAGCAGCTCTGGAAGTGGCTCTTCTGTCCTCTGGAGTCTGGGTCACATGAGGTGCTCTGAGGAGGAAGTCCATGCTCAGCAGATGCGACCCCAGGCCCAGCACAGAGCCATGCAGGTGAGCAGGCTGACCTGAGCATCGAGCCCTGCCAGGCCGTGGGACACACACAAGCAAAACTTGGGCCCTGGCCTTGGGGGATCCCCAGCTAAAGAGGGGTGCCATGTGCACAGAGTAGGTGGCAAGGGAGAGCTGACTGAGGGGGGGAGACGCTGGGAGGCCAGAAGGAAGGTGGGGCCCAGGCTGGAGGGACCCTGGCCCGGGTCAGGGCTGGAGAATGGAGTGGGGTGTGGAGAGGGAGCTCGGCGTGGAGGAGATTGTGCTGTGGGACGTGGGACACCAAAGGAACAGAGAAACAGAAAGAACTGGTACTCAGGAGAACTGAGAAGTTGGGTGGGCTGGAGGACGAAGGGGGCACCCCTGGGAGAGGCCCTGCAGGCAGCCCACTTGGGCCCACTTGGGTGCAACCTTGCAGGTCTGGGCCTCACAGCCCCAGCTGCACATCAGAGGTCCTGGGTGATGAAGATCTGGCTCTGCTGGGACCCTGCCCACACATCTCTGCCCATTTCAAAGGCTGGCTGGGCCCAGAGCTTCCAGGTAATTCCAAAGGGCAAGATCCATGGTCTGGAGAGTATTCATCCTGGAGACACACGGTCAGCCTTACCGTTTGGAGGCCACTGAGCACCTGGAGTGGGAGGCCTGTGAGGAGCCCACTGCAATACCAGGTCAGGGTCCCTGTAGCAGCTGCTCTGGGAAGAGGGGCCTCAGAGGAGCAGGGAAGTGAAGGAAGAGGGGGCCTTGCTATTCTCTGATGCAACCTCCCCACTTTGCAGAAGAGGAAAGTGGGGCTCAGAGCAGGAAGGCCACTAACAAGCCTGTGCCCACTTGCACTTTGCTGCACAAACCGTTCCTGAGTCAAATCGCTTTTCCCCTTGATAATGTTTTAGACAAATATTTGATAAGGGAGGAGGCTGAGAGAGTTGAGGAAACACGTTTCTCAGGGACCAGCTGAGTGAGTGGCAGGGGTCATGTTCCATGTGGCTGTGAGGGCAAGGGCCGTGTCTCACCCTTGGCACATGGCTCCCAGGGAAGGCAGCAGAGGCCCTGAGGCCCAGGGTGTCCACTTGCAGACCTCTTTCTTCAGGCTGGAAAGCTGAATGACCCTATCTCCCAGATTCCTTACAGTCAACGGCCCATCCCACAGTCCTGGTCAAATGTTTCACTGAGGGCAAGGGGAGGCTGGCTGTGGTGAATACAAAGAGAAGGCTGTGACCTTTCCTGCTCTCTTCCTTGCTGAAACCTGGGAATGATCTCTGGAGAAGCAGCAGCTATGTCATGGCTGTGTGGATGAGGCTGTGACAGATTCTTGTGGCTCGAGACTGAGAGTGTCTCCAGCTGGCTACATGTGTCTCTTAGGGGCTTCCATATCAAATCAACACAAATTAGGTGGCTGAAAACCACAGACTTTTTCCTTCATGGTTCTGGAGTCTAGAAGTCTGAAATCAAGGTGACATCAGGCCTGGCTCCTTCTTGGAGCTTCAGAGAGAATCTGTCCCTGGCTCTGGTGGCTGCAGCAATCCCTGGCAATCTTGGCTTGCAGCCATGTCACTCCAATGTTTGCCTTTGTTGTCACATGGCCACCTTCCCTCTGTGTGTCTCTATGTCTCAGGAGGATGCAGCCATGATGAATTCAGGGCCCACCTTCTCTAGCACAACCCTATCTTATTACATTTTCAATGACCCTATTTCCAAATAAGGCACATTCTGAGGTTCTGGAAAGGACACAAATTGACATCTTGGACAAGTTCTGTGATCTGTCAGAGCATTGTCATTATTCCTATGCACTGGTGACAATAATCGTTACTCTCTCAGGTATGGGGGACTCAGGGATGAGCTGCAGCAGGGCTTGGTGGTGGGAACCCAGCATGCTCAGAGCATCCTCAGTTCCTTCCTTCCACGTTCCCAGCTGCCCTCCCCATGTCAGGCGCCCTAAGGCGAGTTGCGTGTCTTGTTACCCTTGCCCCTCAGGAGCTGCAAGTCGAGGACACGGAGGAGCATCAGTGGTGATGCAGGCAGTCAAATGCTAGAGGCCCATGGGAGCCCCACAGAGGGGCTGACCCAGCCAGGGAGGTCAGGGGACCTTCCTGGAGGTGGTGAGCTTTAGGTGAGAATTGAAGGAGCAGGTGTGGGTGCCACAAAGGGGTCTATTTATTTATTTTGAGACATGGTTTTACTCTGTCACCCAAGCTGGAATATAGTGGAACAATTATAGCCCACTGCAACCTCCAACTCCTGGGCTCACACAATCCTTCTGGCTCAGCCTCCCAAGTAGGTGAGACTGTAAGTTCATACCACCATGCCCAGGTAATTTAAAAATTTATTTATTTATTTATTTATTTTGTGTGGTTTTTGGCCGGGGCTGGGTTTGAATCCGCCACCTCTGGCATATGGGACCGGCGCCCTACTCTTTGAGCCACAGGCGCCGCCCTTATTTATTTATTTTTAAAATTTTAAAATTTTCTTTTTTTGACACAGACCCTCAAGCTGTCACCCTGGGTAGAGTGCTGTGGCATCACAGCTCACAGCAACCTCCAACTCCTGGGCTCAAGCGATTCTCCTGCCACTGCCTCCCAAGTAGCTGGGACTATAGGTGCCCACCACAACGACTGGCTATTTTTTGGTTGCAGTCATCACTGTTGTTTGGCGGGCCCAGGCTGGAGTCAAACCCACCAGCTAAGTTATATGTGACTGGTGCCTTAACCGCTTGAGCCACAGGCACCGAGCAAAAAAAAAAAAAAAAAAAAAAAAAAAAAAATTTTTTTTAGCCAGGGCTGGGCTGAACCCGTCACCTCTGGCATATGGGGCTGGCGCCCTACTCCTTTGAGCCACAGGTACCACCCCCCACCCAAAAATTTTAAATAATTTATTTATTTTTAGAGATGGGGGTCTCACTGTGTTGCTCGGGCTGGTCTTGAACTCCTGGGCTCAAGTGTCCTCGTTGCTAGGTCTCCCAAAATGCTGGGATTACAGGCGTGAGTCATGGTGCCCATCCAGAGGCTTATTTAGATGAGTGGCCTTCAGGGTATGGTCCCCAGACCAGCAAGCGTCAGAATCCTACCAAATAAGAAACCTAGGGCAGGACCCCCAGATGCAGGAAAGGCTGGTTCCAAGGCCGCCAGCATGAGAACTGCTGGCTAGACACTGGGAGTCAGAGTGCTCTCAGCAGAGGGAGGAGCCTGTGCAGAGGATGAGCTGGGAGAGGGGGTGGCACGTCTAAGAGAACTTGGTGGGGCAGTGGCAGAAGTTCTGAGGCTGGTGGGAGGTCAGGGAGCTGGGTCAGAAATTGGGGTGCTCCTTAGAGCTGGAGGTCTGTGATTCTGGGCCTTTGTGACCTGGGTTGAGTGTAGAATGGCTTTGGTGATAGCAGTGTAACATTAAACGTTGGCCGCGCACCTGGATAGAAAACATAGCCCACCTTCTCAGAGAAGATGCTGCAGGTTAGGTAGTGTCTTCCAACCAACTTTTGGGACCAGAGTTTAATGTTACACAGTCTCCCGAACTCACCACTGCTCTATCCCCCTGCTCACCCAACGGCTTCCTCAACACCACCGCTTAATCAATCTTTGTTGATTCCTTTTGTGAGTCAAGACTTCTAGCTGACAGGGTTTGGGAAAACCCACAGCAACTTGAGGGTGACTGAGTACCAGGGTGAGGCTGGAGGCAGGGAGCTGAAGCCAAGGGGATCAGATAGCTTTCTATGTGTTCAAACCCAGGGCTGACTCCAAACTAATGTGTTAACACCCTTCAGATGTCTTTCCTGGTTGGATCCTCCTGGCACTAGGATGGAGTCTTTTCTGTGACCTTTGTTTAAAGCAGAAGCACAAGGAAGTCTCAGGAAGTGTCCAAGTGGCAGCAGAAACCTGGCTACTGCCTCTTAACACAGGCTGCCTGATGCAGGGCATGTGGCTTGGGGTGAGGAGCCTGTAGGCTGCCTGGCCTTGGCCCCACTGGGCCACTAACTCACTGAATGACCCTGGGTGAGTCCCTTCTTCCCTCTAGGACCACTTTCTTCATCTGTAAAACAAGGGGTTCAGATTAGATCACCTCTAAGACTCACGGTTCTCAAGCTGAGTTGCCCACATTCCCTGGCAGCATAATGCATGCTTTGGTGCTCTGGAATGCCCAGAATTTTTTAAATTATTTCTGTTTATACTGAGAAGTTCACAAGGATTGCCAAGAGAAAACGAGGAGCCCTGTGGTGATTACATGGGGTCTCCATCTCTCAGGCCCATTCTTGTTCCTGGAAAGATAGTGCCCCCAACCCTGCCAAGCAACCGCGTGGCGTGGGGGCCCTCCTCTGTGTAAGCCACTCCTGGGTGCCCACTAAGGGCGGTGCCTGTGTGAGAGCATAGAGGAAAAGCTGAAAGATGGAGGAGGGGGCTGGGCTCTGAGGCCCACTGAGGCCTCCGGGAAGCCTAAAGTCAGCACATCACACATTTCCTGCCCGCACCCTCACAGTAAGCCACCCAGCCCCACCAGGGCAGCTCCAAAGCCTGGGGGCAGACAGGTGGGTTTGAGTCTGGCTCTGGCACGTACTGGCTGAAGGCCTCCCTGAGCCCAGTTTTCTCATCTATAAAATGAGTATCTCCCTCCTCTCAACTATTGTGAACATTGCCAGTGTCCACCCAGAGGCTGCCTGCGGCGGGTAGCTGTGGTGGTTGTTATGTGTCCACTTGGTTAGGCTATTTGGCCCAGTTTGTTTGTTCAAGCTCTAGCCTAGATGTTTCAGCAAAGATATTTTTCAGGTGTAATTAATATTTAAAATTGTGGGGCCAGGTGTGGTGGCTCATGCCTGTAATCCTAGCACTCTGAGAAGCCAAGGTAGGAGAATCCCTTGAGCTCAGGAGCTCCAGACCACCTGAGAAAGAGAGAGACCTTGTCTTTACTAAAAATAGAAAAAATTAGCCAGGGGTTGTGGTGGGCACCTGCACTCCCAGGTACTGGGAGGCTGAGGCAGCAGGATCACTTGAGCCTAGGAGTTTGAGGTTGCTGTGAGCTCGGCTAAGCCCATGGCACTCTACCCAAAGTAAGTGACAGAGGGAGACTTTGTCTCAAAAAAAAAAAAAGAAAAAAATTCAATTTGTGTACTTTGAATAAGGCTGATTACCTCTTATAATGTGGGTGGGCCTCATCCAATCAGTTGAAGGCCTTAAAAGACTGAGGTTTCCAGAACAACATAGAAAGGCTGCCTGCATAGTTTGGACTCAAAATGGTGACACTGACTCTGTCCTGAGTTTCCAGCCTGCTCTATGGATTGTGGACTTGCCACAGTCACGTGAACCAATTACATAAGTCAGTCTGTCTCTCTGTCTATCATATATAATGTTCTCTTTCTCTGGAGAAACTTAATACAACAGCCACTGGACTGAATCCATCCCATAGATGGATTTTATTGGCTAACATAGTGTGAAAATTATTAATGTTCAAAGATAAGATTTTACCCCCTCAAAAGTGCATTCCTAACTTGGAAATCAGACAATCCAACCTTACTGGGTGTTCTTCCCCACCACAGTGGCGCAGCGAAGCCCCAGCTGCTCCCCTGCCTGGTGCCAGCTGGCTCGGGACATGTGTGGTGACCTGTCTGGGGCCAACCCACTAGCCCATGGAGCAGACAGTTGGTTCTGGAATGCAAGGCCTGATGGGACATGGCCTGGTTCCTCTCTTCCCAGTGTTGTTATCCACAAAGTGAAGATCACACCTGCCTCAGGAGAGAGCTGTGCAGACCCTGAGCAAAGTCACAGGATATTTTCCTCAAGTCCAGCAACTGGACTCCCCTTGAGGCCTGTTTCTTCAAGTGTGTAGGTGGGCCCTGCTGCTGGGACCTTGTCCCTTTATTTCAACTGACTCTCAGAAATAAGACTAGAGTTGAAAAGCCTGAATGATCTGGACTATTAAATATTTTACCTTTAATCTTAATTTTAAAAATTGCCATATTACTACTTTTATTATTTCTTTTAATATTGGGAAATGTTAGGCTCGGTGCCTATAGCTCAGTGGTTAGGGCGCTAGCCATATGCACTAGGGCTGCTGGGTTCGAACCCAGCCCAGACCTGCTAAACAAACAAACAGACAAAAAATAGCTGGGCATTGTGGCAGGCACTTGTAGTCCCAGCTACATGGGAGGCTGAGGCAAGAGAATCACTTGAGCCCAGGAGTTTGAGGTTGCTGTGAGCTGTGATATCATATCACTCTACCGGGGTGACAAAGGGAGACTCTGTCTCCAAAAAAAAAAAAATTGGGAAATGTTAAGAACAAGACAAAAGGAAATGGAGCCTAATTTTCCTTCTCAGATGACTTGTGTTGACATTAAGAATTAAGTAAATGAAGTGACTCCAGAGCAAGTTTGGACAATTCAAGCGAGATTAGAAGGCACCTGATGATCCGTTCTCTCCCCTCCTTGAAACTGAAAACCTTTTCCCTTGGCCCCAGCCCCCAGTTCCTTCCTGTGATTCCTTCCAGAACATTCTCAGTCTTAGTGTCTAGGAGTCAGTGCTGGTGTTGATGGTGGTGAGGGTGTATCACTTCCTTGCTTCCGGATCCACAGAAGCCCTGGCTGCCCACCTCTCCACCCCAAAGCCTGCTTTCCCACTGGAGCCCTCCGCAGAGGGCTGCCCCCATCCTCTGGGCCCAGGGAGACCTCCCTCTCCTTCCGCACTGCCCCCTCCAGTGGCCAGGGGGTGGGGCGGGGTCTGCAAAGGCTGGGCGAGCATCCTGAGCCCAGGGCAGGTGCTCTTTCCTGGAGCTGTGGGTGGTGTCAGGCAGAGCAGGGAATGGGGAGTCTGGTCAGGGTGGGGGCTGCATCCTGCCCAAGTTCTGCAGCCCACAGCATCCTGTGGTGCTCTCTGCAGCCAGAGGAGGACGGCTGGCCAGTGTCTCCCCAGGTTCATGGGCAACAGACAGATCTGTTGTGCTGCTCCCAATGCTTGTGGTCCAGACATAGCAGTTTGGCCTTCTGTATTCCAGCTCAAGGAGCACGTCCACCACGGATTTTAAGTGGTTCCCTTTATCCAGCTAGTGCCAGAATGAGAAGCTCGACAGTGAGGGGTGTGCTCTGGACTGCCTGAGTTGCTTTTGCTGTGCCTTACGGGACTATTGAGTGTTTGCCTTCCTCCACTAATCTGCTAATGGGGTGAGTTGTATTACTGCACTTACTAAGGCTGAGTAGCTGTGACAGAGACTTTATGGCTCCTTAAAGAAAAATTTTCATCCCTAATCTGGGGCAAAGTTTCCTCCAATCGATCAGTGCCCTAGCAGTTCTGGGAGGAACACAGGCAGGGACTATTGCACCCATTTTATGGATGAGGAGAGTGAGAAAGGTTTAATGCCCTTCCAGGGTCACACGCTCACAGATGCAGAAAGCACAAATGGAATTTATCCCCTGCCCCATCCCACCTGCACCAGGATATGGAAAGAAAGCCTGCCAGCACCCCGCCCTCTTCAAAGACCCTGAGAGATGCACGGGACCGCAGCTGGGAATATGCTCCTTACTGGGCGCTCCCTCCTCCACCCACAGGGATTAGGCATCTTGGGAGGGTTGGGCTGGCAGCAGTCTAAGGAGAGTAATGAAAATGCTGGCAAACAAACTTCCTCGGCCTGGGCCCTGCAGAGGCTGGTTCATTCTCTTGGTGAAATGGACATGCAGGGTGAGTCCTCAGAATGGACCTCATAGAGTCTAAGCAGCATGTAAAACACTCTCCCCAAAGTGTGCTTTCTAGGCATCTCCCCAGACCAGGCACAGGTAAGGGTTCTGGAGTCCTCATCTGCCATCATGTGAGCTTCATGAAAAGCTTGAGTGGACTGCTGCTGGTGTTCTGAGCAAGGGAGGTGAGAACACAGCTGTTAGCAGGGCTGCCCCCTTGGGTGGGAGGAGGGGAGAGAACAGATCCACAGGTGCAGGGATCCTGGGCCTCAGTGAGCTTGACTATGATGCTGCATGGCCTTCCTTCAGTGATGAGTGGGGCCTGCCTGCACTCTTCCACACAGGCACATGCGCTGGGCAGCACTGGGACTGGGTGCCGCAGGGCAGTGAGGCCTCTCGACTGTCAGCAAATGGCTGTGTGGAGGGCAGACAGCAGGGGGCGCTCCTCTGGGGAAGCCACACTGTGCCTCCTGCTTCTCCTGTAAATGTGCAGGCCACTTCCCAGGGAAAGGGCCCATGGATCAAGGCTTGAACCCATAATCATCCAACACAGAACCTTACAATAAATTGGATTGCTTCAAGAGGGAGAATGGTCTGAGAGGCTGGGAAGGGGTTGGTGGAACAGGCCAGCAACCAGCCTGGGGTGGGCTGAACAGTGGGACCAGCCATGTCAGGGAAACCTAAGGTGGGGTGCCCTCGTACTTGGAGTTCAAGACTCTTGGGGGACAGGGAGGGCACTGGGGGCTGGGGAGAGGGCATCTGGAATGCTCCCCAAAGGAAATGTCCTAGAAATGGAATGTCAGTGCTGGTGTACCTCTGGCTGCTGGGAGGATATGATCACTGACTGACCACCGGGGCAGGCTGAGCCACTTTTGAGTTCTGCAGGGTGAAGAGGGAGAGGATCTGGCACAGAGAGCAGGAGGGACCACCTGCTGCCCCATCTGCCCTGCTGCACAGGTCAGTCCCAGTAGGTATGTCTGTTCATACTGCACACCATCAAGCAAGGAGAAACTTTCCCTTGAGCTACTCCTACAGTTACCCCCTTTCTCTACCCCAGGTCACAAGAGAACTTCTCCAAAGAGGGAACCATGTTTTCTTTCTTTCTTTCTTTTTTTTTTTATAGAGACAGAGTTTCACTTTATCACCCCTGGTAGAGTGCCGTGGAGTCACACAGCTCATAGCAACCTTCAACTCCTGGACTTAGGCGATTCTCTTGCCTCAGCCTCCCAAGTAGCTGGGACCACAGACACCGCCACAGTGCCCAGCTATTTTTTTGTTGCAGTTTGGCCGGGGCCGGATTTGAATCTGCCACTGAAAGGACAAAGCTAACTTCATTTTGTTATAACCATTTTTTTTTTTTTGGCCAGGGCTGGGTTTGAACCCACCACCTCTGGCATATGGGGCCGGCGCCCTACCCCTTTGAGCCACAGGCACCGCCCGCTAACTTCATTTTGTTAAAACTAACTCCATTTTGTCTCACAGCCTTCACTGACCCCACTTTGCCCCCAGCCTTCAATTTACAGCTGCATACCAAAGGTGATAGGCAACCTGCTTACATACCAAAGGTGATAGGCAACCTGCTTCCTCCCCCACCCTGGCTCCAGTGTGTTTGCCCCGAGCGATAACGGCACCCAGTAGTAATAAATCTTTCCCCTAAGCCCCTATTCCTCCCCCCCTTTTCTTTTCTGTATCCTTAAAACTGCTCTTCCCTCTGCGGTAGGGGCTTCTCTGCCCTCCTGCTGCGGCAGGAACGAGAAGCCCAGATTCGAATCTGTGAATAAACGGCTCTATTGTTTTTGCATTGGACTCGGCTCCTTAGTGGTCTTTGTGGGGGTTTTCAAGATCTGGGCACACCACCACCCTCGGTATATGGGGCCGGCGCCCTACTCACTGAGCCGCCCAAGGGAACCTTGTTTTCTCTCTCTAGTTTTGCCACCTTTTAGCTACAGCAGAGGGTCTCCATCACGGCACTAGCATGGACAAATTTCCTAAGGCCATCATGTGCTTGTCATGGTCAGAGAACAGCACAACAGCTCGTGTGGCCAGAAATAGTGAAGGAGCACTGTGGAGACTGCAGAAGCCTCAGCGCTTTGCACGTTGTGATCTGGGGTCCAGAGTTAGATTCCATTCTAAAGGCCAAACATCGGAGTGATGGCTGAATTCTTAACAATAGATGCCAGAAGCTAGAGCAAATCTTAAATGTACAAGGAGAAAATACTTCTCAAACATCTCACCTCCTCTCCCCAGACTCTGGTAACCACTATTTTACTCTTTATTTCAATGAGATCAGCTTTTCCTGGTTTCCAGATGAGTGAGATCGTATAGCATTTGTCCTTCTGTGTCGGGCTTATTTTACTTAAGAATATCCTCCAGTTCAACCTATGTTGTCATAAATGAGAGAATTTTACTCTTTTATAGCTAAATAGCATTCCACTGTACATATATGCCACAGTTTTCTCTCTCTCTTTTTTTATTGTTAAATCATAGCTGTGTACATTTGTGCAATCAAGGGGGACAATGTGCTAGTTTCATATACAATCTGAAATATTCTCATCAAACTGTTCAACGTAGCCTTCATGGCATTTTCTTAGTTATTGTATGTAGACATTTGTATTCTGCATTTAGTAAGTTTTGCCTGTACCCATTCTAAGATGCACTGTAGGTGTGGCCCCACCCATTACCCTCCCTCTACCCTAACCTCCCCCCTCCCTTCCCCTCCCTTGGCCCTTTCCCATATTCTTGTGCTATAGTTGGGTTATAGCCTTCATATGAAAGCTATAAATTAGCTTCATAGTAGGGCTGAGTACATTGGATATTTTTTCTTCCATTCTTGCGATACTTTGCTAAGAAGAATATGTTCCAGCTCCATCCATGTAAACATGAAAGAGGTAAAGTCTCCATCTTTCTTTAAGGCTGCATAATATTCCATGGTGTACATGTACCACAGTTTGCTAGTCCATTTGTGGGTTGATGGGCACTTGGGCTTCTTCTGTGACTTAGCAATTATGAATTGGGCTGCAATAAACATTCTGGTACAGATGTCTTTGTTATATTGTGATTTTTGGTCTTCTGGGTATATATCTAGTAAAGGAATTATAGGATCGAATGGCAGGTCTATTTTTAGGTCTCTAAGTATTCTCCAAACATCCTTCCAAAAGGAAC
Source organism: Nycticebus coucang (assembly GCF_027406575.1). NCBI lineage: Eukaryota > Metazoa > Chordata > Mammalia > Primates > Lorisidae > Nycticebus > Nycticebus coucang. The sequence continues at coordinate 87,330,723 of NC_069796.1, forward strand.
GTATTAGTGATATACCACAGTTTTTTGAATCTGCATCAATTGATGGACACTAAGGTTGATTCCTTATCTTGGCTATTGGGAATAGTGCTACTATAAACACAAGAATGAAGGCAGCTTTCAGCTTGGTGCCTGTAAGTCAGCGGCTAGGGTGCTGGCCACATACACTAGGGCTGGGGGGTTTGAACTCGGCCAGGGCCAGCTAAACAATGACAACAACAAAAAAATAGCTGGGCCTTGTGATGGGCGCCTGGAGTCCCAGCTACTTGGGAGGCTGAGGCAAGAGAATTTCTTAAGCCCAAGAGTTGGAGGTTGCTGTGAGCTGTGATGCCACGGCACTCTACCCAGGGTGACGTAGTGAGACTGTCTCAAAAAAAAAAAAATAAAAGAATGAAGGCGGCTTTCTGATATACTGACTTCGTTAATTTTTTTATGTGTACAAATTTTATTTATTTATTTTTTAAACCATCAATTAATTACTAAGTATTTGCTGAATTCCCACTTTATTTTTTTAATTTCAGATTAATATGAATGCCTAATTGGTACAAAAGTTCCTGGTAAAAACAATTGGGTTACAATATTTGTGCCTGTTAGGTGAGAACCCTATTGTTGTGTGCATAAATTTTAAATTAAGTAATTTTCTCCCCCAGGAGAGGTCCACCTCTCTACACAGGTTTTGATCAGGCTATCTTATAGCTTCAAAGCTTCTTATATAAAGTGAGACACAAGATTGAAAAATTGCTTATTTAGGGCGGCACCTGTGGCTCAGTGAGTAGGGCGCTGGCCCCATATACCGAGGGTGGCAGGTTCAAAGCCGCCCCGGCCAAACTACAATAAAAAATAGCCGGGCGTTGTGGCAGGTGCCTGTGGTCTCAGCTGCTTGGGAGGCTGAGGCAGGAGAATCGCCTAAGCCCAAGAGCTAGAGGTTGCTGTGAGCTGTGATGTCACAGCACTCTACCGAGGGTGACAAAGTGAGACTCCGTCTCTACAAAAAAAAAAAAGAACAATTGTTTATTTAATTAGTTTAAAAAGGGTGAGTTTTTTTTTTTTTACTCTTCCATAAAATTTAACTACTGCTTTAGTCTGAATGTTTTATAGAGATCAGTCCTAAAAGATTAATCATCAAAACCTATCAACAAATGTTTTGGTCTTGATGATTTCTAGTCACAGATTCATTTTATTTTTTAATACTACGGAGAGTTCTCTTACCATATATACTTGAAAACAAAGCAAGTCATAAAGCATTTAGTAGGTTTTTACTTGTTAGCAAGATCCACAGAAATGAAGAAAAAAAGAAAAAAACAAACAGGCCTCATGAGAGGAGTGATTTCATAAGTATCTCGAGTTTGGAGAGTCGCACTCTCTGTGGCTGTATTTACAATTAATGAGTATTCTCCTACGCATTATGTTATTCACCAAAGACAACAGCAGAGCAATTGCCTCTAGACTGCCACACTGCGAGGTTATTCTACCTGGGAGCAGATACAACGTTCCAAGACCACACATTAATCCAGCCAGAACAGAATGAAAAACTGTGTTGGCTATGTTATTTCTTTCTGCCAGGAATTAGAAATTTGACAGTCTCAGCACCAGCACAGCTTGGACATTTATAGCCGTCTTCTGCTGCTAAGATATGTGTAAGCTTGTGAACTGGATGACCAGTGTCGTGAGGAGCATTAATCCACCTGCAAGTGCTGCTGTAGACTGGTCTTTCGGGATGCCTAATTGGTACAAAAGTTCCTGTTCCATCCCAAACCCATGGCATTAGACAAAGGATAATCCGATTAACATTTATGCATGGAGGGGCACAATAGCCTATTTTGAGTCGAGGGCCTCTGAGAACACCGTGGAAAGCGCTTCAGAAAGAAGTCCTGTTGGTAATCATTCAGCAGAGGCACATCGGACTCATCCTTCTCACTCAGGATTATTCTGGAAGTCACATCCTTTCCTGGAACACAGGTTTCTCAAGTCACCCAAGGGAAGAGGAGATATGAAGGCATTCCAGGGACGTCATTCTTACAGGTGGAGCTGTGTGGGGCGCTCCCGCCGGGAGGCTGGCTTTGAGCAGGAGGGGAAGGCAGAGCGGCTGCCGCGGTAGGACCACGACCTCTCCGAAGTCACTCTGTGCCGCTCGCCGTTTCCCCGGCTGAAGTCTGAGCAGAGCGCACGCGCGGAGGCGGGGCTGGCGGATCGCCCCGCCCCGCCCCGCCCCTCCCTGCCCCGCCCCGTCCGGCTCGCCCCGCCCCCGGGCCGAGGGCGCCCCCGGGCGGGCCCTGCCGGGGCCTATGGAGCCGCCGAGCCGGGTGAGTGGGTTCCTGGGTCTGGGTCCACGCCTGCGGGCGAGTGGCCTGGGAGTCCCCCCTGCTCCCGGCCTGGGAGAGGCATCTGCGGCGGAGAAAGCCTTCGCAGCGTGGGTCCTGAGCTTTCTTTCACCCTCTGACTTCTTTTCTTTGGGATGTATACCCCGCTGTGGGATTGGTGAATGATATGGTGGCTCTATTTTTAATTTTTTGAGGAACCTCCATACTGTTTCCACACTGGCTGCACTAATTTGTATTCCCATCAGTAGTGTGGAAAGGGTTCGGTTTTCTCTACCTTCTCACCAACACCTGTTACCTTTTATATTTCTGATAGCAGTTATTGAACTAGAATGAGGTGATGTCTCGTGGTTTTGATCGCATTTTCCTGATGATTAATGATGATGTTAAGCATTTTTTTTATATACCGACTGGCCATTTGTATACCTTTTTGTTGTTCTCATGGCTACATACAGTGCAGTGGCGTCAGCCCAGCTCCACAGCAACCTCAAACTCCTGGGCTCAAGCAATCCTCCTGCCTCAGCTGAGACTATAGGCAAGAACGTATTTCCTCTCTGATCGAGTCTTTCTTTCTCTTTCCTGTACTCTCTGATGGTCCCACCTACACAGCATGTCAAAAAATGTTCTTATTTTTCCTCCCTCCAACTTGCATGAAATGAGGGAAGTAAGTTTATGTAAAGCATGAAGCTTAAAATCATTTTGAAGTTCCCTCTAAAACTCAATCCTGTGATGCCAAGGCTCTAATACATAAATCAGAGACAGCCCCAGGAGACTTACTGAGAATAAAGCAGCAGAGAAACCATCCCATTTGGAGAGTGTTCTATGTGGCAGAGTTAAAACAAGCAATTTGTTGATTCAGCCTTTGAATATCAATTAAGCTGATTAAGATGAGAAAAATACAGATGGAACTGGGATGGGATGCTCAAAGCCATCTAACTCAATCTTCCAGTTGAGGTGGGCACATTTTTATAACATCCTTTCAGCCTCTAAACCAGCAGGAAGAGATGAGAATATTACATTTCCAGAGAGTCTATTTTTGGATTGCTTCATTTTATTCAAGTCTTTTTTATATTGAGCCACAATCTGTCCTCTTTTTTTTTTTTGAGACAGAGACTCAAGCTGTTACCCCTGGTAGAGTGCTGTGACATCACAGCTCACAGCAACCTCCAACTCCTGGGCTCAAGTGATTCTCCTGTCTCTGCTTCCCAAGTAGCTGGAAAGCAGCTCCCCACAGGCACCCCCCACAATGCCGGCTAGTTTTTGGTTGCAGCCGTCATTGTTTGGTAGGCCTGGGCTGGATTGAAACCCGCCAGCTCAGGTGTATGTGGCTGACAACTTAGCCGCTTTAGCCACAGGCGCTGAGCCACAATCTGTCCTCTTACAAGTCTTACCAGTTATTCCTAGTTTTGGCCTTTGTAGAAGAACAAATCTAGTCCATCATGCCCTCTGTGTGACACATCTATACTATTTTATTTCATCTTATTTTTTTGTGGTTTTTGGCCTGGGCTGGGTTTGAACCTGCCACCTCCAGCATATGGGATCAGTGCCCTATCCCTTGAGCCACAGGCTCTGCCCTATTTTATTTTATTTTTTTGAGACAGAGTCTCACTATGTCACCATCCATAGAGTGCCATGGCGTCACAGCTCATAGCAACCTCAAACTCTTTGGGCTTAAATGATTCTCCTGCCTCAGCCTCCAAGTAGAGGGGGACTGCCTGGCTATTTTTTGGCTGTAGTTGTCATTGCTGTTTGGCAGGCCCGGGGTGGGCTTGAACCCCCCATCTCTGGTGTATGTAACTGGTGCCCTAGCTACAGGTGCCGAGCCTATTTTTATTTTATTTTATTTTAATTTTTTGAGACAGGGTCTCACTATGTTGCTCTTGGTAGAGGGCCCTTGTGTCACACCTCACAGCAACCTCAAACTCTTTGCAGGGGTCTTCAAACTACGGCCCGTGGGCCACATGAAGCGGTGTGATTATATTTGTTCCTGTTTTGTTTTTTTACTTCCAAATAAGATATGTGCAGTGTGCATAGGAATTTGTTCATAGTTTTTTTGTTAACTATAGTCCGGCCCTCCAATGGTCTGAGGGACAGTGAACTGGCCCCCTGTTTAAAAAGTTTGAGGATCTCTGGAGTGATTCTACAGGAGCCAGCCACAACACCTGGCTATTTTTTTTATTGTAGTTGTCATTGTTGTTTGGTGGCCTCTGGCTGGATTTGAACCCGCCAGCTCAGGTGTATGTGGCTGGTGCCTTAGCTGCTTGAGTCACAGGCACTGAGCCCAGAATATTTTTAAATTCAAAAGAATACACTATCTCTGGAGGTCTTTTACAAATTTTAATTATCATATTAGTCAGTGTTAAGTGGGTGAGAATCTTATTTGTGGAGTTCTTTTGTATAATATGAATTAATTGAGGAAGGAGAGATAAATCTTACAGTCTTAATGATCCTGAGAAAACAGCAGGCAGCTGCAGAAGAACTCCTCCTCCAAAGATAAGAACAAACTTTACACTGAGCTGAAATAACCTTGAAAAGCAAAAGAAAAAAAAAAGACTCTATAACTAATAACAATACCCTAGCCATAGCTATATAGCTGATATTGAACTGAAAAATAAAAGTATAAAAGAGTTTTGGAAAAAAACTGTTCCCCGGAACTCAGCATTTCATGCCTTGAGGCACCTGAGTTCTCACTGGTAATTAAAGGTTTTCTTCCTCTGTATTGTTGGTGTAAGTGTCTGTTTTAATTCCCAATTTTCCTGCAACATAATAAGAGATTAGCATAGGTAATAAGCAGCAATGAATCACTCCTCAAAACAAAAAGTATTTGAGAAGAAAGTTGTGGATATAACATCTCTTAAAATAATTTTCTTTTTTTTTTTTTTTGTGGTATTTTTTTTTTGGCTGGGGTTGGGTTTGAACGCGCCACCTCCGGCATATGGGACCGGCGCCCTACCCCTTGAGCCACAGGCGCTGCCCCAAATAATTTTCTTGATAATGTTTTTAGAAAAGAAGTCAAAGTTAAGAAATGAACAAAAATAACTAAAATATCCAGGCATGGTGACTCACACCTATAATCCCAGCACTCTGGGAGGCCAAGCTGGGTGGATCACTTGAGCTCATGAATTCAAGACCATCCCGAGCAAGAGCAAGACCCCATCTAAAAACTAGTCAGGGCTTGTGGCGGGTACCTGTTGTCTCAGCTACTTGGAGGCTGAGGCAAGAGGATCACTTGAGCCCAAGAGTTTTGAGTTTGCCGTGAGCTATGAAGCCATAGCACTCTATGGGGGGCAAGAAAGTGTCTCAGAAAAAATAACTAAAATGGAAATACAATTATCTATCCTAATTAATTAATGCAGACTTTTGTTTCTGGCTGCAATAGAGTAATTTTAGAAGAACATTACTGCTACCCGGAGAAGCTAAAAAGAGAAGACCCAAAAATTATTCAGGAGAATTTTGGTGGTGAAGACTTGAAAAGCCAAGCTCAGACAGTGGAGGGGACTGCATAGCAGTGGACCAGTGAGTTATGAACAACTTTCCCCCATAGGAGCATGTCAGTCATCGACACGAGGCCGGAGAATAATAGACGTATATACAGAGGACCTCCTCCAATGGGCAGGGAGGTCAGCAGCGTTCTTGGTTCTCTCGTGGGCTAAAGAGACAAAAGTGGACATTAGGCTTCCGCGATAACCAGGACTTGAAAATCCCAAAGGATAAGGTGGCCCAGAGAAGTAATTTAGGCTCTCCCTTGAGACGCTGGCCACATTGTCCCAGTGCACAGGGCAAGAGACCAAAAATCGAAACAAAGTCACAGAACATTTGAGAAAGAAAGTTTGCTATTTCCATAGTGTGCAGGAGTCAGATTTTGAGTTCAATATTTACAAAGGAGAAGAGGCTTAATAAAGACAAACTAGAGACTTGTATTATAATCTTGGGGGACTACACCATGGCAGCAGGTGGATCCACATTCTGAATTCTATTTCTGACATTACAACAGTTTCTCTGCGGATGAGATTTCCTGCTGCATTTCCCTTGTAATCTCTTGGGGGAGTCGATCTACTCTCATTTTTCATGTTGCCAGAATTCTTCCGTTGGATCCTCCCAAAGAGGATTTTCAGCTTTTTAAAATATTAATTATAGGTTTTTAGCTGAAATGTGAGGTTGTCCCTACATAGTTATTGAGAGATAATACAATTTGGGGTCCTTAGGGACTATTTGGCAACTCAAACTGGCAGGGTGAGGCCAGATCTGGGGGCCCCAGGAAATGGAGCTAACCACCCCTTTGTTCCTAAGCTGGAGTTTGCGCTTGTGGAAACTAAGCTCCCTTCCAGAATCTCCGAGGCCGGCTTTGCTTAGGTAGTGCAAACTGATTGTGTCCTGGTGTCAATCTATCTTTCACTCAGTTAAAGAACTGTGGTATTTTGCTGGAATTTCTGCTGTGAAAGATTTAAACCCCGGTGTCCCCCACGCTGACAAAAGCTGGAGGAGGGGAATTCACAGAACCACTGTTCCTGCCTCTCACAGAGCCACCCACCCTACCAAGCAAACAAATTCAAATTAGTCAGGAACTTGCAGCTCTAGCCATTGTCACCTGGAGGAGGGGACTCCACAAAGACATTCAGAGATGCTATGGTCTTTCCCACCCAGAGTCATGGCTGGGGACTGCATAAAATGCAGCTGTCACCCATGTCTGCGAAGGGGATATGGTTCCTGGACCTTCCCTGTGTGGGTCGCCTAAGGCTAGGCCTGTCTGTCTTCAAGTTGTTAGTAGGGGAGCTGGGGGTTGCAGAGCACAGACACGAGGCAGGGGCTCTCCAGAGAGCAGGGGTAAGGTCCTACCTAGCAGGAGTGAGAGCCAGGAGAGACCACACCAGGCCAAAGTTAGTACTGGGGCGCCACTGTTCCCTCTCACAGCAGGGGGCAAAGCGCACTCAGCTCAGTGGCTTACACAATGCAGAGGACTTTCAGAGATCTCGTCAAACACTCTGGCCTCTGGAGAGGGCAGTCTATCAGGCGACCAGAAAGGGGGAAGGGTGGGCTGTAGGCTCAGGACAGCAGAGAGGAAGTTTGTTCACTTTTGTGTCGGGCAGGATGGGGAACTAGAAGTAAAAATTCCCAGGTGTAGGAGAACCAAGACATCATAAATCTCTTTCTCTCTCTGGAGGTGTGAGCTGAGAGGTCCTTTGTTCCTTGCTCAGTCACAGACAGCCCACATAGGGCCTCCTGATTGGGGAGGGGTCTCCCATCCCCTTCCCACCAGGCACCTTCAGTCTGGTTGCTCCACACCTCATCTCTGTTCTCTTTCTTCCTCTTTCTCTCTCGCCCTCCCAGCTTGTCTCAGTGGGGATGATGTGCACCTTCATTTCTCCTCCTTGTGCTCAACTCCCCAATTTTGACTTCACAGAGTTCATTTCAGTCCAATCTTTCTCCTGGACAGGAGCCTCTGGTGAAGCTGTCTCTAGTCAGCCATCTTGCCCCTCCTCATCGACAATATCTTTATGATAGATTGAACCTGCTTGATTATTCTTCTGGGGTAAAGGTGCAAATTTGTGCCATGAAAATTGGATACACAATTTAGACATGTGGCAGATGTGTGTGCAGGGACTGATGGGAATGTCACTTTATGGTACATCATTCACTAGGATTTACACAGCTTATGCACTGCTCCTGAAGGACAACACATCCAACATGTCATCAATAAGCTATTTATTGGCTCAGCACCTGTAGCTTAAGCAACTAAGGCACCAGCCACATACACCTGAGCTGGTGGGTTTGTATCCAGCCCGGGCCCACCAAACAACAATGACAGCTGCAACCAAAAAATAGCCGGGTGTTGTGGCGGGCGCCTGTAGTCCCAGCTCCTTGGGAGGCAGAGGCAGGAGAATTGCTTGAGCCCAGGAGCTGGAGGTTGCTGTGAGCTGTGATACTACAGCGCTCTACCCAGGGCAACAGCTTGAGGCTCTGTCTCAAAAACAAACAAACAAACAAACAAACAAAAAACCCCGCTATTTATTATGGAAGTTTGTCTGTTTTCAGAGTTTATGGCCACCATAAACAACTTTAATTCAAAAGACTAATGAATAATCAATTAGTTTAACCTTGTTAAGAAAGTCAATTTGAAAGTATATTATTCTTGTTAAGTATTTTCAGTATGAAATCTTATCTAGTTCCCATTTCGTCTTGATGGTTACATTTATTTGCATATGTTGCACTCTAAAAACTACAAACTATCATCCAGTAGGGTACTAGACGGTATCTAATGAGAGGGTACCTGGAAAAAATAAGGTCTAACAGAGCAGAAGTGTTTCCACAGAAGCCCCAAGGACACACCTACAAAGTCCTCCCCATGATGACACAGCTCTCTGCAATTTGTAGAAACTTAACTTCTTGGAACCGTGAAACTAACAATTGCTTCCGCTTCTGTAAAAACTTGTGCCCGTCTTCTCCAGCTAGATTCAAACTGACCAATGAGAATGGTACTGGTGGACAAGGAACCCTCAGCTGGAGATAAAAGGGCAAAGATAGAACTAGTTGGGGAGTGTGACCATTTTTGTACTTAAGTCCATTGTGGCTCTGCCTGCTGAAATGAAGCCCTTCCTACATCTCTTGGTGTTCAGTGATTCTCTTTCCCCAGGGCTCTTGTCTTTCTCCAACACTAGGAACACATTTTGTCATTTTGTGATTCAGTGTTATTAAAGGGATTAAAAAAAAAAGAGGTATATATGTAATTGTGGAGAATAGAAGGGAATTGCTGGTTGCAACAACGAGGCTCAAGGAGTCCTCATGTAGTTTTTGTAGTTTTGCTCCTTTTAGAGAAAGGTCAGTGATGCTTTTATCCTGATGTATAGCCTGTGTTACTTAACCAGTGACACATGCTTTACAGGCATTATTAGAATGTAGTTAAAGAGGCAAGGACAATGGGTTGCTGATAAACAGTGAGAAACATGGAGTTTCACCGAAGTGCACCCTTTTTTTTTTTGAGACAGAGCCTCAAGCTGTCGCCCTGTGTAGAGTGAGTGGCATCACAGCAACCTCCAACTCCTGGGCTCAAGTGATTCTCCTGCTTCCGCCTCCCAAGGAGCTGAGACTACAGGTACCCACCACAGTGCCCGGGTATTTTTCGGTTGCAGCCGTCATTGTTGTTTTGCAGGCCCAGGTTGGATTCGAACCTGCCAGCTCAGGTGTATGTGGCTGGTGTCTTAGCCAGTTGAATTATAGTTGCTGAGCCAAAGTGCACCCTTTGAAAAGTGTAACTATAGCCTAGGATGAAGGAGGGAAGGGACTGGGGAAGGGAAGGGAGAGGGGGTGGGTTGATGGAGGGTTAATAGAGGGATCACGCCTATGGAGCATATTACAATTACAAGTTGTATCTATCAGGTGTAGAACACAAACGTCTTAACACTGTAATTGGGTAAATGAGGTAAAGGCTATGCTATGTTAATTAGTAGGATGTAAGTACTGCAATTTGTAAATAATCAACACATTGAATCCCAGAATGACATAAATGTATTCATGATCTATGTACAAATGACTTAATAAAAAAAAGAAAGAAAAATGTTTGGGTATGCAAGTGAGGCCTTTCATATTCTAACAAGTGTGTTCCTTAAGCATAGGCCTTCTTCAATTCAGATGTTAAGAGGTCCCTTCCCAGTAGTTGTATTGGGCTTTGTATATATATGTCAAGCATCAATTCAGTGATATATTTTGTAAGATTATGAACTATTTGAAGTGATGCATCCCTTTTTAGTCTGGTAGTGAGTATAAAAGACAGCCTGTACTCTGGAGTGTTAGAAAATATACATTTCTTAGAAGCATTTTAAAAATAAATCCTTCTAAGTAGTCCGTCAATTTAGCTATGCTGTCTGAACATCAGGACTTTGTCATAGCCTGGAAACATACCACCAATTCAGGGGTCATCATCACATTTTGAGGAACAAAATAATATTGAGAAATAAGGACAATGTTGCCAGAGCATAAAATAGGAAGATTGCCAGGAATATGACTCGTTTGTAAAAAATAGTAACAAATAGGGCGGCACCTATGGCTCAGTCAGTAAGGCGCCGGCCCCATATACCGAGGGTGATGGGTTCAAACCCGGCCCCGGCCAAACTGCAACCAAAAAATAGCCGGGCGTTGTGGCGGGCGCCTGTAGTCCCAGCTACTTGGGAGGCTGAGGCAAGAGAGTCACTTAAGCCCAGGAGTTGGAGGTTGCTGTGAGCTGTGTGAGGCCACGGCACTCTACCGAGGGCCATAAAGTAAGACTCTGTCTCTACAAAAAAAAAAAAAAAAAAAAAATAGTAATAAATAAATAAAATCTTTAGATGACTATTGGTTATTTCTTTTAAAAGTAAACCCCCGCAGGCCTAAGACTAGTTGTTATGCACAAAATAATGTGCTAGTTTCACAGCCCCTGGCCAGTGTGAGTCCAGATGCTTCTTTGCTGGTTTATTTCTTCCCTAGGGTCTGTCTGTGTCACGTCTTTGTCATGTTTCCAAATAACGAAGTCAGCCTTCTTGAGTTCAGGCCTCATCCCCAGTGAAATAAAGAAATGTGACGTGGATACCATCCAACTAGATGATAACTAAAGCTGTATAAATAAGAAATTTTTCTCTCATTGGAGGTTGGCAGCATTTTGTTCTTATTTAAAACCCGATTCTGTAAATCGTGGGGCAGAGCTAAAGCTAATGAGAAACCAAGTGGGAAGGAATTCTGCAGGTTTACACGTGGATGGAATCTGCGGTTCTTCTGGTCAGAGGCAATAGCGTTACAGAAGAAACCAGTTCCAGAGCATTTCCCCAAGCACAGAACCCCATTTTGGAGTCAGTGTTGACAATGTCTGAGTGTCTCGGGTTAGGGCACAGCTGATGTTGTCCCTGCTGTGTGATCGCTTTGCTAAGTGGATTCAGATCCACTGTTGAGAAAGGTGCGTGTGCCGGCCCTGTGGGCGGGTCTGTGCAGCCTTCGGTGGTGATGGGAGGTCTCTGTGAGTGTCTCTGGGTAGGTCCTCTGTGAGAGGAGGCTGGGTGTCAGCTGTCTGTGGGGTTTCTGCAAGCTCTGGGTGAGGTGAGAGTGACTTCTCTGTGTGAGGTGTCTGGGAAATTGGTGTGGGGTCTGCATAAGAGGTCTCCCCGGAGCAAGATGAGGTGTCTCTGTGTTGTCTCTCTGGGTGGTCTCTGTGGGGGGGGTCTCTGTGAGGGTTGGGAGGCCTGTGGGGAGACAGTGGGGTTTCTGTGAGAGCTCTCTGTGGGGTCCTGTTGGGCATGGGAGGCCGTGTGTGGTCCCAAGGTGGTTCTATGTGGGAGGCCGTGTGGGAAGCGTGCTGACCTCTGTGCCAGCCCCCTGGAGAGTCCTGGGCTACACAAGGGGATGTGGAAGTTCTGTGAGAGGTCACTGTGCCATCCCCTGGGGACTGTGAGGGCCTGGGGGAAATACCACCCAGTGTCTCTGCCGTCCGTGTGGGGGTCTGTGTGGGGTCTCTGAGCTCTCGGAGGGCCTGGGGGGCTCTATATGGTTCCCTGAGAGCTGTGCATGGAGACGCTGTGGGAGGGGGCCCTGCTGGTATCCACCCTTCCTGGAGGGGAGGCCTTGGGGGATCTCTGAGCTGTGAGGTCTGTAGTTCACTCTCAGGATAGGTTTCTGTCTGAGGTGTTGGTAGGGATTCTCCAGGGGGTCTCCAGCAGGGTATTCTCTTGAGCTTTCTGTCAGGTGCTTCTTCAGGGATCTGTCTGGTCTCTGCTATGGGCCAGCCCTCCAGGGCCCCCTCACTGCTACCTTCCTGGGAAGCTGCCTCTTCCCTGGTGGCAATAGAACCAGCTCCACAAACAGCCTGGGTGGGGGCAGCAGGTGCAGGATCTGTGCCTTCCCCTCCCCCTCGCCCACTGGGGCAGTCCCTTCTGGCCCCTGCGTGTCAACAGCCTGGGCCTTGTGCCCACTTGTCCTCCACTGGCCTCAGGGAAGGCGAGGCCCCAAGATGTGATATGGATTCCTGCCAGCCCTGGCCCTCCCTCCTGCCATACCATGGGAACAGCCCCAGGGGCCATGTGTCTGTAATGGTCACCAGACTGTGATCTCTCTGGTCACTGACTTGTCCTTTCTGGAATTGCAGAGGGATGGCACACAGGCTGGTCACGTATGCAGTGGGGATTGCCACTTTCTTGCATGAGGTTTTGTGTCCCTGGCCCCACCCTCCATGTTGGGGTCACAGCACATTCCCCTCAGCCAGCGTGGAGGCTGGGCATGGGTCTGTCACCATGAGCTCTGCTGCCTTCCTGGCTCCCACCTGTCAGATTCTTCTCCCACTCTCCGCTTTGTGCCACAGTCAGATGGATCCCACATATGTGGTCTTGTCAAGAGGGGTCAGCAGGGGACCTCTCCACCCCAGACTTCAGAAGGCAGGAAGGAGACTCAGGCAGGGTGGTCTGTTCCCCACCATGAGCTGGGGTTCAGATCTCTGTGCCCCTGAACCCAGGGCGGCTCCCACATTCCTGGAACCCGAGGGAATTTCCACCCTAAGAGGCCTCTGTAAACCCATCCCCCACTGCTACACAGAGTTGAGGGAAGGCCAGAAAGAGAGGTGAGCCAGGCCCTGGGGTGGGATCTCCATGTGGTTTGTTGGTCCTGAAGGCTCTGTGTAATGGTTGAGTTGTGAATACAGGTGCACTGAGGATGGGTGTGTAATCCCCTACCAGCCTCCTCCATGCCCGTCCCTTCTTGAAGTACACTCAGGGAAAGTAGACTGACACCTCCCCAGCATCCCAGACCCCCCCAGACAGAAGCCAACACCTCTGATGAGAAAAGGAGAAAAGACGTCTCTATTAGGAAGGTGCTTTCTGGTAAGAGGAAGAAGCGCTGTTAACATACAAGCACTGTGCTCTAGCTCTGCCTGACCAGGAGTTCATCTGGCAGAAAAGTTTTCTCACCAGGAACGGCAGGAGAAATGCAATCTGGTTAACCAGATAAGACACCTCTAGGCAGATGGCAGTGCCTGGGGCAGTGAATGAGGTGGCTGGAGGCTCTTGCTGCCCTTGGTCTATGTTGGCAGGGCCTGGCTGGGGGGGCCCAGTTGATGTCTCGGACCTCTCTGTTGTTAGTAGGGTGGCTATGAGCCATGAGGGTGGCGTGGTGACTGCAGCCTGTATCACTCTTCACTTTCCTTTTTTCTGGGTGGGAGGGATTCATGTGGTAGCTGTGATGCCCACCCGCTGGGGCCTGGAGTTCCTCTTTGTGCTGATTTCCCTTTGAGGCTGGAAGTTCATGGTGAAGTCCCATTTTCTCCTCTAGGATCTGCCCGATAATGACCATGAGGTCCTGGGCTTTAGGCATCTCTCTGTCCATAAATGGTCTGCCTGTGGCTGGTCCCCAGGACTCGGCACTGACCGGCGCAGGCTTGCATTTTTGCAGAGCCCCTTCCTGCCCCGGGCCTTTCTTGTGCAAAATCCACTGCAGAAACTGCCTCATTTTATTTCTAAAGCAGCTTCCCGTGGGGAACTGTCTCTTGTTGGGCAGGAGAAAGGACGACTTGCCTTTTAGTGACTCTGCTAATCTCCTATCCTGGGTAGAGTGGCTTGTGCTACTGGCTTGGGAAGCCCTTGTTCTGGCAGCCCTTTTTTCCTGCCCTCCTGGTTTGGGCCTCCTCCAGCACCCTCTCTTGTCAGTAGGGCCAACCATCTTGGTCTGACTCTCCCATGGGTCCTGGGATTTCAGGATCCCTGTCTCCTGCTTCTCTTCTTTGGTCTCCACTGGGTCCTTGGTCTCCAGGGCCCCTGAAGATCGGGACCTTACAGGGAGCTCCAGCATTGACTGGCTATGCCAGGAATCTCCCAAGGCCATGCTCTTCTGCTCCCATGGCTCATTGCTGGCCATTGCTGGATTTGGACTTGGCCCTGGGCTGCCTCTCTTAGCCCCCATGACCATCACACTGTGCCGGCTTCTGCCTATAAGGGGTTGAGAAGGCCACCTGCCCTTCTGTCCACTGGAAGGTGCCTCTAAGCGCCCACGGTTGTCACCATACTTGGTGCCTCTCAGGTGTGGTTGGATGTCCTCACCTGTAGGTGGGAGGCCAGGGAGAAGACCCTGGGTGAGGACTTTCTTTCCTGGACCTCCCCAGGGGTCTCCTCCCAGGAAATTGGTGACTGTGGAGTTGTCCCCAAATTCACAGCTGGCCCAGGAGGGAAAGGTGGAGTGTGGAAGGGGCAGGGTGTGAGGCCTTTTCAACATAAATTGATTTTTTGCCCTGATGATCTTGAGGGGCAGGCCCCATCTGTGCCTCACCTGTAACCTTTTAACATGTGCTTCCAGCAGCTGTTGAGAGCTGGGACCTGGGAGACATTCCCTCAGGGTGTCCTTGCAGGAGTTTGGATCCTTTGAGATGGCCAAGTTTCCAGTGCGCATATGCCTTTTTGAGTTTTCAGGAGGGGCCAAGGCTTGGTCAGCTGCGAGCCTGGAGCGGTGACCACTCACGGGGATCCCACTGTCCTTAATCCACTTCCCTCCTAAGGTGTTTCTTATGCCACGTCCTGAGGGCCTCATCATGTCTCTTTCTGACTCTGTCTCAGAGCTGGCCCCTAGAACTGTCACTGGGGTGTTCTGTGAATTCCAGGATAGACGTTTTGGGACACTCCCCAGACAATGCCCCAGATCCAGGCTTGAGACTTCCCACTGCTGAAGCATCACTGGACCCTGGGACTCCACTTCCTGGGTATCCTCGCTGCGTTCTCCTGCAAGTGCAAAGGGCCCGACAGACCCTTGCTTCTCCTTTGCCTGCCCTGGCCTTGGAAAAGTGCCCTGAGACTGTGCCCGGCCGAGAGACAGCTGCTTCCTGGAGGACAGCGTGCACAGGTGTCTTGTGAACCTTTCCTGAAGATGTTGCTCCAGTCGCTCCTGGAGCTCTGGGTCGACAATATTTCCTGGGCCGCGGGAGCCTGACTTGTGGGTTTGGGAGGTCCAGCTGTCGGGAGTGAGCTGGCTACAGACTTTCCGAGGTTTCTCAGTGATAGTGGGTAAGGCCCTCCTGCTTTCTTGTGGCTTGTTGAGAAGGTGACATTCTAGTTGCTGACTAGCAGTTGAGATAGGACATTGGGCCTTCGTGTGGACTGCTGGGCAAGATACTCCACAAAAAGCAATCTGAGGTGAACAGCATGGTGGGGTCGAGAGAGAGGGTGGGAGACAGGCCTGGGTGTGGGTCCCAACCAGAGGAGGGGGCAGGGGCACGGCCAAGTGGTGGTGCCAGGGCTGGGGCAGAAGGAATTGTGGATGTAGCTTAGCCTGAATTTGTACCATAGAGGAATTAGAGAGCACGTTGAATAAGACAGAGGGAAAACCTATTAGGGGACCAGAGACCCAGGCAGCAGCCACCAGGGACTCGCTGTGCAGAGAGGGGAGGCCCCAGTAGAGGTGGTGGCTGCATTTCTGCTGTAAATGAGGACTCAGCAGCTGCTCTGGTCTGTCTGTCACCTTCCAGATGGAGTGTGGGGCTGTGGTCTCCAGCTTACCACTCGGTGACTTGAACATATTCCCCAGAGACCCCCAGGGGTAGTCTAGACTCACATGTTTCATCAATGACCTCACCTTGTCTTTGTCCGTCCACAGCTCTAGGTCTGGCTGCTTGGAGATTAGTGTCCCCAGCAGGCTCTGGACACCAGGTTTGTCAAAGGAGGGGCCACCAGCTTTCACCTGCCTGTGTGTGGCATCTCCCTGGAAGGAAGGCTCTGGTGCATGATTGGAAAGATGCCCTTGCTGGGATGTGTCCTGGGGAGAGGTGGAGCGGCTGTGAGATGTGCCAGCTCTGCCAGCTGCCTGGCACCAGGAGAGGGCTGAGATGGGATCACTGGAGTGACCAAGGCCCAAGGTGGTTGAGATGGGAGAAGACTGCCAACAGTTGTTGCGTGGAGCACATCTCTGTGGGGCAGTGCCTGGTGAGTGTGCTATTGAGTCACACTGAGGATGGGCCAGGCTGGAGTGAGGAGGAGGCAGAGGGCAGGCCATGGGGGCAGGGGAAGATGGCTGTGGCTGGGGTGAAGGGCATTCTAGGGGAAAGAAAGGCTCTGGTGGTCCAGGGCCACTCAGGGATGAGTGTAATCCAGCACAAACTGGGAGGTCCTTGGGCCTGGTGACAAGTTGGAGGCCAGAGGTGGTGGTCACCCAGTCAGGGGAGAGGGGGAAGCCAATGGGGATGAGGTGGTGGGAGAAGCATCCTCCACACACTCCCACATGGCTGGTGGGCTCTGGCAGGTGTTGGTGTGCACATGTCCCCAAAGGGGTCTCTGCACAAGAGCTGATGAGAGCCCCCCTTGTCAGGGAGCTTTCTCAGGTGGCTGCAGGAGACAGGAGGCACCAGCTGCAGCAGAGTGGGTGGGGCCGGGGGCAGGGCAGGGTGGGCACCTGCAGCCTGTGGCCCCTCCTCTGCCCCCACTCTGACATCACAGAGCTCTGCGGCTCCCAGGCCCCAGGGCTCTAGTCACATCCTGTCTCCCTCCCTGGTCTCCCCTCCCAGATTAGCCTCAGGCCTTTGGGTGGCCTCCCAGGCCCTGATAGGAAGGAGGATGGGGAGAGAAGGGGGAGTCCCTCCCCTCTGTAGAAGTAAAGTCAGGTCCAGAGCCCCCTCCAGTTCCCTCAGGCTGTCTCTACAAGTTGGAAATCAGGATCTGGGTTAGTGGGGAAGGGAGAGGCCTGGGATCTTGTAGGAGGCTGAGTGTAACTCTAGGACAGACCATGGGGATTAGACCCCTGAGCCCATGCATCAGTGTCCACGACCACATCACCCCAGAGTGACTGCAAGAAGCGCTTCAGGGCTCCACATCTTTCCCCAGGTGCTCACACCCCTCTGTTGGGGAGGAGACAGGGCTCACCTCAATAGAGGAAGAGCCTTAGCCAGGCTTAGCCAAGCTGTCCAAGGTCAGTCCTGGATGAGCCCTCCCCCCATCCAGGACCTTACTGGGCAGCACATACACTCAGCTCTCCTCGCCTCATCCCCAGCATGGGATGTGGGAGGAATCCTGGGTTCTAATTTCCTGTCCTGGAGCCTCCTCAGGCCTCTGCAGCTGACTTCCTTGGGGAACCATCTCTCAGCAGCAGCAAAGCTATGTCCCCTGGGGCTCCAGGCCTGGTGGCAGAGCCTCACCTTTCAGAGCGCAGCTCTTCTTCCTGCTCCTGGGCCTCACCCTCCTCTCCACTGGAGGCTGAAAGACAAGAAGGATGGAGGGGCTGGGACTGCCCTCACTCACCCACCCCAGACAAACTGCTGACGACCAGTGCTCATGGAAGATGTGACCTATGCATCTAGCTGCGGCCCTCTGTCTTCTTGTCTTAAAATGAATGAAAATATTTTCTGTTTCCCTTCTTTGGGAAACACAAAGAAGCATGTTCTATGTGAGATCCACCATGGGTGTCTTCTGTCGCTGTTCCTCTGTCCGAGAAACTCACCAACTCGGACCTATAGACCTGGAGCTGTCAGGCAGGACTGTGCTTCCCAAGGAGGCCAGAGACCCCCAGCGTCTGATGGGAGCCTCTCGGGGGCTCTGCACATTCCTCACATCACTGACAATGGGGAATGACTGTGTGGAGGAAGGAGACTGGAGCAGCAGACCTCAGGGCTGTCCTCCCACAGAGATCTCAACTCTTTCCTAATCCCAAGTGCCAGCACTTGACTTTGCCCTGAAGCCTCCTGCGCACCCACACAGGTGGTCTGGGAGCTTCAGAGTGAAAGTCCTGCTGCTCTACCTGCTCCCTGCCCCACCTGGGCTAGAAGGGTGAGGAGGTTCCCATCTCAGGAGGCCCTGGTCAATGTGGACAAGTGGACAAGAAGACAAAAGAGAATCGTGCTCTGTTGGGTCTGGGCTGAGGGTTCCTTACCTTCCTTTCAGCCCAGGTGGAGGTGAGGAAGGACTGTTCCCAAGGCAGGGGAGTAACCGGAGGAAGAGGACTAGTCCACACACAGAGCCCAGGATGATGTCTGTCATTCAGGGCATGGAGCTGGGGTTCAGCCATGTGGCAGTAACGCTTTTCAGAGAGGAGAAGTCAGTCTCCATCTTCTGAATCGCACTGTTGCCCTAAGGCAACTGAGCCCTGGGCCTTTCCTTTGGGCCTATTGACCTGGGCCCAGGCCCACATCACAAAGCTGTGGCCTCCTCATCACAAAGGGCTCCTGAGGGTGGGGCAGGGGCAGTGAGAAGAGGAGGCTGCCCCAAAGGCCCACCCACCTCCCACCCCCCACCCCCCAGCCCTGCTCATCCCTCCAGGCCCTGGGCCTTCTGGATCCCTCCTTCAGACTCCACCTGCTCAACCTGGCAGAGATAGACCTCAGTCAATTTTATATTCTTTCTCCCTAGGACCAGATATTACCTGGTTCCTTGGAGATCTATGCTTGTGCTCCCTAAATTTCATAGATTTTCAAAATCTGGACTTGTCCTTGGAATTTCTCTTGCTTCCCAGGGTTTATTGCTCTCAAGATATCCTGTATGTAGTTCTAACCTTCCCACATAATATGTTCTTGCCTTGCATGAACTCAGAGAACTTAATTTTCTTATACTTACTGATCTTTGTGAATTTTGAGTAAAAAATTTTATAATTTTCCCTTCAATTCATCTTTGCTTTCTTCATCTAGAGGAACTTAAAAATTTAAATTGCCAGTTTATTATTAAAAATTTGCAGGACTAATAAGTATATAAATTATATCAATTCAAGGGTCTGTTAGTATTTCTTTTAAGGTGGGACTGCTAGCAGCAAATTTTCTCCATCTGAGTCTATCTGGAAATACTTTCATTTTTAGTTTTCCTTTAATTTTATTTATTTATTTATTTTTTTGAGACAGAGCCTCAAACTGTTGCCCTGGGTGGAGTGCTGTGGCATCAAAGCTCACAGCAACCTCCAACTCCTGGGCTCAAGCAAGTCTCCTGCCTCCACCTCCCAAGTAGTTGGGATTACAGGCGCCTGCCACAATGCCCAGCTATTTATTTATTTATTTTTTTGTTGTGGCTGTCACTGTTGTTTGGCAGGCTCGGGCTGGATTCGAACCGGCCAGCTCAGGTATATGTGGCTGGTACCTTAGCCGCTTGAGCCACAGGGGCCTAGCCTTTCCTTTAATTTTAAAAGGATTTGCTGAACCTGACATCCTTAGTTTACAATTCTTTTCTCTCACTGTTTGCATATGCCACCCCACTGCCTTGCCACCACTGATTCTGATTGAAAGTCAAAGTTCAGTCTTCAGTGGTCCCCTTGTAGATGAAGAGATGTTTTTCTCTCGCTGTTTTGAATGTTCTCTTTTTGTCTTTCCCCAGTTTGACAATGATGTGTCCAGGAGGGTCCAGGAGTGGATGTACTTGTTTTTATTTTACTAAAAGTTAACCCTGGATCTACAAATTAATGTTGTACATCAAACTTTTAAGTTTTCAGCCATTATTTCTACAAATAGTTTTTCCTCACCTTTTCTTTCTGAGACTCTCCCGTGTATGCTGGTGTGCATGACGATGTCTATTTATTTATTTATTTTATTATTATTATTAAATCATAGGATGATGTCTAACAGGTCATTTTCATTCATTTCCTTTCTCTTTGTTCTTCAGACTACATAATTGCTATGAATTTATTATCTTCAAGTTTACTGACTATTCCTTTTTTTGTTTTTATTTTAAAACATGAATTGTGGGGGTGCAAGTGTCTTCGTTACATGTACGCCTTGTACAATGCTTAAGTCAGGGCGTCTGGAGCGCCTGTCACCACATTAGTGCTCATTGGACCCAACGGTTAAGTTTTTATCCCTCCCCCCCCAACCTCCCTCTTTCTTGGTTTCTCGTGTCCTTTACGTCACTTTGTGCCTGTGCGTACCCCTTGTTTACCTGCCACTTATTCGTGAGAACATTCAGTACTTGGTTTTCCATTCCTGAGATACTTCATTTGGCATAATGGTCTCTAGTTGCATCCAAGTTGCTGCAAATGACGTCATTTCGTTCCTTTTTATGAACGAACCAGCTAAGTGGTTCTCTATGGGGCGTCTGTGTGCATCTCCCATTTTCTTTATCTACTCATCAATGAATGGGCAATTGGGTTGATTGCTCATCTTTGCGATTGTGGATTGTGCTGTGATAAACATTTTAGTTTAGGTGTCCTTTTTATAAAATGACTTTATTTCCTTTGGGTAGATACCCAGTAGTGGGATTCCTGGATCAAATGGTAGGTCTTCATATATTTCTTCAAGGGACCTCTGTACTGTCTTCCATAGAGTCTGTACTGATTTGCAGCCGCACCAGCAGCGTATACGCCTTCCTTAAAGCATCTACTCCAGCATCTATTGTTTTTTGACATTTTAATAATGGAATTTCTGACAGGAGCGAGGTAGTGTCTCATTGTGATTTTAATCTGCATTTCCCTGATGATTAGTGACTTTACATCACTATTTCCAGTGTATTTTTTTGGCCATTTATCTATCTTCTTTGGAAAAACTTTTGTTCATGTCTGTGCCCATTTCTTTTCTTGCTGATTTGTTTGAGTTCTTTGTAGATTCTGGATCTTGGTCTGTCGTCAGATGTGTAGTTTGTGAATGTTTTCTCCATTCTGTAGATTGTTCACTTTGTTGACTACTTCCTTTGCTGTGTGGAAACTTTTTAAAGTGAATCTCATTTATCCATTTTTGTTGCTGCTTTCTTTGCCTTTGGGGTCTTATTCATTCTTTGCCCAGGCTGATATCTACAAGCGGTTTCCCTGCATTTTCTTCCAGCATTTCTATGGTTTCGTGCCTTACATTTAGGTCTTTTATTCATCTTGAATTAATTTTCTGGGTGGTGAGAGACTGGGGTTCTGTTTCCCAGCACCAGGTATTGAACAGGGCTTCCTCTCCTTAGTGTGTGTTGTTTTCTGCTTTGTGAACGATCAGTGGGCTGTCCATAGATGGTTTTATTTCTGGGTTCTCTGTTCTGTTCCACTGGTCTATGTTGTACTTTTATACCAGTACTAAGCTGTATTGGTTACTACAGCCTTGTAGTATTATTTGAACTCAGGTAATGTGATGCTCCAGATTATTCTTTTTCTTTTTTTTTTTTTTTTTGTAGAGACAGAGTCTCACTGTACCGCCCTCGGGTAGAGTGCCGTGGCGTCACACGGCTCACAGCAACCTCTAGCTCTTGGGCTTACGCGATTCTCTTGCCTCAGCCTCCCGAGCAGCTGGGACTACAGGCGCCCACCACAACGCCCGGCTATTTTTTTGTTGCAGTTTGGCCGGGGCCGGGTTTGAACCCACCACCCTCGGCATATGGGGCTGGCGCCCTACACACTGAGCCACAGGCGCCGCCCGATTATTCTTTTTCTTAAGTTGCTTCAGCTATTTGGGCTCCTTTCTTGGTTTGAGATGAATTGAGGATTATTTTTTCTAGATCTGTGAAATGTGACGTTAGCCAAATGGTTTTTCCTTTGTAGGTCAGTTGTTGCCTATGTCTGGCTGCTTGTAAAATTTTCTCCTCCATTTTGACTTTGGCCAGGTTGATTACTATGTGTCTTGAAGATGTCCCGTATGTTGTGAACCTTCCTGGATTCTATGACCATCTTGTGTCTGGATGTCTGGACCTCTAGTGATCCCAGGAAGTTTTCGCCAC
Organism: Nycticebus coucang; assembly: GCF_027406575.1. Taxonomy (NCBI): domain Eukaryota; kingdom Metazoa; phylum Chordata; class Mammalia; order Primates; family Lorisidae; genus Nycticebus; species Nycticebus coucang. The sequence continues at coordinate 87,352,615 of NC_069796.1, forward strand.
TAATTCACTTGAATAAATTCTCTTTGCTTTTTACTCTCTTTTCTTCTTTCTCAGGAATACCTATAATTCATATTTTATTCACTTCACATAATCCCACATCTGTATCTGCTATTCTTCTGCCTTTTTTGTTCTTTTGTCTGCTTCTTGAAATGACTGGGTTAGCTTGAGAGCCTTGTCTCAAGCTCTGAAATTCTTTCTTTTCCTTTGTCTGTTGATGAAGCTTTCTGCTGTGTCTTGAAATTCTTTAAATGACTTTTTCATTTCCTTAAGTTCTATTATATCCTTTCCTCTGTTTAGGTCTATAGCAACTTTTCCATATTTTTTTCAATGGCTTTCTAGGCCATGGTCATGAGTTCCCAGGCTGTGAGCATATGCTTAAACCAAGTCCTGCTGTACTGGCTGTTTGAGACTGGGGTCCCTGGTGGGGAGATGGACTTTGGCGCATTTCCACTGATACTGCAACATTGGTGGGTCTGAGGTGTGGGATCTGTGGTTGGATCTGTGCTAGTCTGGGGTCTTGGAGGGAGTGTCCTGGGCCTAGGGCGAGCTCTGGAGCCACAGGGTTAGAGCCTTGTACTCTAGGGTGATAGCCTCAGAGCTGGGACTTGGGAGGAGCCAGAGCAGGGCTTTTGAGCAGAGCCTCTAAGCTGGAGGCAAGTCTGTTGTACAGGTGGTAGCCTTTTGAGACCTAAAGGGTAGAGATGCCAAGTAGCTGACTGGCTGTTCCATAGGCCTGGGGACCACACGGGTGGAGATCAGTTTCAGCAGACCAGGGACCTTAGATTACTCCCTGGCTCCCTCCCCAGGACCTGCAAAAGCAATTCCCAAAGCCTCCCAGGTCAGAGCCTGCAGTGCCCCAGTCTATCCTGTGCTCAGATCCCTTTGAGCTGTGTGTGTGTGGGAGGGGTGCTTGGTTCCCAGTCACAGTGATTGGCTCAGAGGAGCCTCTGCTTGGTCTGCTCCCTCCCCAGCTGGTGGGGGATTATGTGAAGGTCTCCACAGCAAATATCAGTTCCATGCTGACCTGGTGCCATGCACCTGAGAGCACAGGATGGCTCCAGCTGCAGAAACCCATGATTGGCTGCCACCCGATTCCCACTGTTTTCTGGTGCAGTGACTCCCCACTGAGTCTAGGCAGGTCCCCAGTCAGTCCAGGCAGAGGCCTGTGGCGTGCAAGGAGCCCTCTCACAACCTCTCACACAGTGCCGGTGTGGTGAGTGTGGTGCCAAAGGGCTCTGTCCTCCTAATCTTCCCCAGGTGTATACAGATGGCTCACTGAGTGTCCTGCATTGTTTCTCTGTGATTTCACAATGTTCCTTCCAGGAAGACCCATCTGTGGTTAGCCTCGGCCTGAAACTTACACTTCTTTCCTTGACCATGTGCAGGCTGCTTATAATTCGCCATCCTTTTAATTTAATTCTCTGATGTCATTTCTTCTGATCACAGTGAGATTTAGGACCACAAGCAATGTGAACCTTAAAGGAGAGCAATGTTTTGTGCATATTCCACTTTCATCCTTTGTATCAAAGCATGTTTGTAGTTAACTAACTGCAAATTTACTTAGAAGAAATGAATTTGGATGAGATTTAAAGGCAAAGTCAAATGTTTCAGGCATTGTAGGTGTTAATTTGCTTAACATCTACTGTGCTTCCTGAACAAAAGTCACATTAATTTAGCACCTCTTGTTTGCTATAAAAAGAGGCACTAATTTATTTTACATTCACTCTGTTTTCTGCCATCGTGGACCTCACAGTTCTCAGAATGAGAACGACATGTAAAAAGAATTTCAGTGAGTGTGACAAGTGCCCAAGAGGAACGGCACAAAGCTAGAGAGCAGGGAAGAGTCCTTCCTGAGGAGCTGGAAGATGAGCTTATCATTTGGAGACATAGGGATGGTATTCCAGGTGTGATCACTTGCCACACAAACACAGTTGTTGCTAATCATTTTTTTCTGAAAGGGATGGATCTATACTCATTCCATCGCTAGCCATGAGCAGGATTTCCAGGACTGGGGGACTGACCATAGTCATTAAGCCAAAGGAAGCAGATGAACCCCCGGAGGCCAAACTGATGATCTCAGCCTGGTTGGGCCTGGATGGTAATCTACTGACCCAAGCTAGCCAAGAGACCAGGAACAGGATCAACTGGGAACAACATGGGGTATGAATGCTATATTTTTACACATTAAATTTTTTTTAAAGAATATCTTTATTGAGATCAATTTCCATGCTATATTTTTAACTGATTTTAAATATACAATTCAGATTGTTGAGCAAGGATGGCCAACTAAAGACAGCTTTCACCAGAGGCTTTGATTGGACTGAAGTGGACTTGGAGCAGTTGCATTGGGAGGGGGGAGTTGATCACAAGGACAAGAAATAAAGGAGCTAAACATCCCCACTGAGACAAATGACGATATGAAAGAGGAAGGGAGAGAGCAGTGAACAGCTACAGAACAAAGGGACTGAAGGAGCCGGGTACATACAAAGGAGTAAGGGGGCCCCTCCTCCACACAGGGGCTTTCCAGGGGCACATCTGTGTTGAATGGTGTGAAGACATGCTGGACAGATTCAACGGAAGTGAGTCTAGACACATTTCTGACATCATTATTGATGATGAAACTGGGATTTACCAGTTTGACCTCAAGACTAAGCATCAGTTGACAGTGTAAATTGTCATACACAACAATAGTGGCCCTGAGGTGTTGGAAAGAAAATGGTGGCGGCTTTCTTCCCTAAAAGTGGTCATGTTGTAGCTGTTCCTCTGGAGGAACAAAGGACTGTTATGTTCAGGGGTACACAACATTAAGCCTACCAAAGTTTTTGGGAAGCTTCAAGAATGGCCACCAAGGACAGGACTTAAGGGGACCATCTTGCACCATGACAGAGCATCTGTCCCCATAGGCAACCAACTTCACCATTCAATTAATGGAGTCCAGAGAAGTTAAACTCATGACTCACTGCCCTGTGCCCCATAGTTCTGACCTTCCCACATGTGATGGACCTTCCCACATGTGAAGGACCTTCCTGTTCCTTACAGTAAAAAATTGCATGCAGGACAGAAGGTTCTCCAGCCCAGAAGAAGCTGTTCAAACCTTATATCACTTGAAGAAAATGAGTGTTTTAAAAAATGGTTTATAAGAATGCAAAAGTGCATGGAATATCACGGTGATTATTTTGAGAAAATATAGTAATCAAAATGATTTTACGTTTCTTCATTTCTGTCTATCTCAAAACTTTCATAGTGTCCCTTGTGGAAGCTGTGTGGAAAATTGTATGGAGATACTTCAAAGAACTTAAAGTGGACCTACGGTTTGATCCAGCAATCCCTCTGCTGGTTATATAGGAGAGGGTCAAAGGAAAAAGGTCATTTTATGAAAAGGACACCTGCACTTAAATGTTTATAGCAGCACAAGTCACCACTGGAAAAATGTGGCAACCCAAGTGTCCCCCAATATATGAATGGATTAATAAATTTGTTTTTTAAATTACCTGTCCAAGTAAGTACCTCATTGTAGTTTGGATTTGCATTTCCTAATGAGTAGTGAGGTGGAGCATCTTTTCATGTGTTTATTTGTCATCTTGTAGAAGTTCTATTTGAGTCCTTGATTTTTAAGTTGAGTTGTTCGCTTTTTGGCTATTGAATCGTAGGGCTTCTTTATGTATTGTGGACATTAAAATCCTTTATCAGATGTCTGATTTCATCCTTTTTCTCAGAATCTGTGTGGTTTTCTGGGCACTTTCACTCTCCTAATTCTGTTCTTTGCACAATTTGTCTATTATTTATTTTGTTGCCTTTATTTTGGGTATCATATCCAAAAATCATTGCCAAATCTAACATCATGAAGTTCTACCCTACATTTTTTCCTAAAAGCTTCATAGTTTTAGTTTATAGATAGGTCATTGATCCACCTTAGTGTGGATCATTCTTTTTGCACATGGATATCCAGTTTTCCCAGCACCTTTTTGTTGAAAAGATTTTTATTTTCCCATCTAATGGTCCTGGGATTCTTGTCAAAAATCAATTGGCCATACGAGCAAGTGTTAAATCTAGGCTCACTGTTCTATTCCACTTATAGATATGTCTGTCTTTATGCTATGTCACAGTGTTTTGAGGGATTAGTTTTCATATACAGGGGGTCTCCGCAAAATAAAGTTTATTTGCTGGGGCCCAACACATCCTGAGCAGCCCTGCTGAGGATTTCATAGGCTGTGCTCTGGGGTCCAGTGATGAATAATGTAGAGATGTCCAAACCATTCTGATTGTTTGCTTTCTCGGGTAACTTAGTGTATTTGTCCATGTGCCCAAAGGATTCTGTATCTTTGACGTTCATCATCTTTAGCAGGGAGTATCTCAATGTTGACCCAATACAGACCAGTTTTCCAGAGAATATAGTATGTTTTTAAAATCAATACCACAGACTTTTTCTTTTCATAAAGCCCTCACCTGTCTGTACGTCTCTTTCTGTTAATGCTTATTGGATTGAATTCTGGATACAGAAATTTGGTTAGGGCTTGGAATTTGTAATTCAGAGTAATGATGTACTTATGACTATCATGTCAAAAGGTTGTTAAGTAAATTGTATAATCTCCCTGCCTCATCTCTATTTTGTGAGGACAGTTTGGGTTGATTTCACTTTTTGTCTCTTGTGAATACCGCTTCTATGTATATTTGTGTACAGTACTTGTTTGAATATTTGTTTTCAATTTTGGGGGTTTTATACTGAGAAACAAAATTGCTAGATGAAAAGGCCTGCAATTCTATGAGTAACTTTTTGAGGAACTGCAAAACTGTATTCCACAGTGGTCATCCCATTTTACATTCACACCAGCAACAGATGATGGTTCCCACATCTCTCCATTATCAGTATCTTTTAATATTTTATATTCTGATTTGGCCATCGTAGTGAGCGTGAATGGCACCTCATTGGGGCTTTGATCTGCATTTCCCTAATGACTAATGATACTGAGCATCTTCTCATGTGCTTCACAGCCATTTGTACATCTTTGGAGACCTGTCTACTCGAGTCAATAGAGGACTGTGTAGTCTCCCCCCAAAATATGTCTAAGTTCTAACCTCCAGGGTCTGTGAGTGAGAGCTTATTCATAAATAGAGTCTTTTGAGATGTAATTATGTTTAGATGAGATTATCCTGGATTTAGGTTGGGCCTGAAATACAATGGCTAGTCTTCTAATAGGAGACTGAAAAGAAGAAAACACACACAGGAAAGTAGATCATGTGAAGATGGAGGCAGAAATTAGAGTTATGCTGTCAAAAGCCAAGGAACACTGGAGTTACAGAAGCTGAAAGAGGCAAGGGAGGATTCCTGCCTAGAGCCTTCAGAGGGAGCATGGCCCTGAGTCACCTTGATTTCTGACTTCTCACCTCGAGAAGTGTGAGAGAATGAATTGCTGTTGTTTGAAGAAACCAAGTTTTGGTAATTTGTTGTGGAAGCCTCTTCCCCACTTTTAAATTGGGCCCTTTGCCTCTTATTGTGCATTGTAAGAGTTCTTTATAGATCACAGATGCTAGACCCTTGTCAGATATATGATTTACAAGTGTTTTCTGTCATTCCTTGGGTTACCCTTCCTCTCTCTTCATATTGTTCTTTGATGTACAAAAATTTTAAATTCTGATGAAGTCAAATTTATCTATTTTCCTTTCGTTGCTGGTAACTTTGGCATTATATCTTATAATGTATTGCCAAATATAAACTATTATGGTGTCTTCTAAGTGTTTTATAGGTTTAGCTTTTGCATGTAGGTGTTTGTCTATTTTTTTTTTTTATTTAAAACTTAGGACTTGTTTATTTCTGGAATTTTTTATTTACTATTTTTTTGTCTCTCTCTCTCTCTTTTTTTTTAAATTAAATCTTAGCTGTGTACATTAATGCAATCATGGGGTACAATGTGCTGGTTTTATATACAATTTGAACTATTTTCATCAAACAGGTTAACATAGCCCTCTTGGCATTTTCTTAGTTATTGGTGTTTGCCTATTTTGAGTTAATTTTTGTATATGGTATGAGGTAGGTGTTCAACTTCACCAGGTATTCCTTTGCATAGATGCTCAGTTGTTCTCGTACTTTGCATTAAAAAGACCATTTAGCTGTGTTTTTCCATTGAATAGCCATGGCTACCATTGTCAAAAATCAATTGACATAGTTGACTTCTGGATTCTTAATTCTATTCTGTTGAAGTCTGTGTCTACTCTCATGCCAGTACCACACTATTTTTATTACTTTGAAGAGCATTTTGAAGTTTGGAAGTGTGAGGCCTCTGACTTGTTCTTTTTCATTATGTTTTTAGTTATTCATAGTTGTTTAAAGTGCCATATGAATTTTGAGATCATCTTTTTTATGTCTGCAAAAAAGATTGTTGGAATTTTGATTGGGATGCATAGAGCTGGTAGATTAATTTGTTTATAGTCCCATCTTAATAATATAAGTCTTCCAGTCCATAAACATGGGATGTCTTTCTATGTATTTCCATCTTCTTTAATTTCTTTCTGCATTGATTTTAATTTTCAGTGTACAAACCTTTCCCTTTCTTGGTTAAATTTATTCCTATGTATTTTATTCTCTTTGATGCTATTGTAAATAGAACTGTTTTTGTTTTTTAATTTCATGTTTGGATTTCTCATTGCTAGTAAATAGAAGCAAAATTGAGTTTTGCTGTTGGTTTTGTATCTTGTACTTTTCCTAAATTCTCTCGTTAGCTCTACTTGTTTTTTAGTGAATTCTTTAGGATTTTATAACATATAAGACAAATCATCTATGAATAAAGAATTCTTTGTTTTCATTATGGCTGCCTTTGATTTCTTTTCCTGATTAATTGCTTGGTGGAGAAGTTCCATTCAAATGTTTCATAGAAGTGGTGAAAGACAGCATCCTTCTCTTGTTCCTGATCTTAGAGGAAAAGCTTTCAGCCTTGTACCATTGAGTATGTTAGCTGTGTTTTTTTTCCATAAATGATTTTTATCATGTTTTGGAAGTTTTCTTCCATTTCTACTTTGTTGAGCATTTATCATGAAATGGCATTGGAATTTTGTGAAGTGCTTTCTCTGCATAATTCAGATGATCATGTGGTGGTTCCCCCCACTCCTTAATTGTATTAATGTGACTTAGATGTTTGAAGTGTGGCCTCCATAGAAAGATATGTCTACCCAGAATCTAAAAATGTGAGGTCCTTATTTGGAGAAAGGATTTTTGTAAATGTGTTCTAGGTAAGAATTCTAATGTGAAATCATTCTGGGTTAGGATGAGCCAGAATGAAGCCTTAAATCCAATAACATGTCTCTGTATAGGAGAAAGAAAAGAAGAGATACAGAAACCTGGAGGGGCAGATAATGTAAAGATGGTGGCGGAGACTGGAGTGGGACAAATACAAGTCAAAGAATGCCAAGGGTACTGAAAGCCCTAGAAACTAGGAGAGACGTGTGGAACAGGTTTCCCTCAGAACCTCTGAAAGGAACTGGGTTTGGGCCATAATTCTGAATATTGAAGTCTCAAAAGATCAAAATCCTAAAAATATAGTTTTGAAAACATAATTTAAAAAATGATTTAAAAGACATTTATTTTCTTTTTTTAAGAATGGGGATTTATCTGACAAACAGAAAAACATGACAGAATACTTTGTAGGCCACTTTACACAATAAAATAGGCAATAATAGGATGCATTTTTCTGCAAGTGTAAAACTCAGGTGTGCTAATAAGAGTCACATAGGTCTAACAGTTATGAGCAGACAAACCGTATTTGTAAAGAAATGAGTCAAAAAGCTAAATGTATGAAAGAACAATCATCTGTAAATATGTGCAACAGCTTTATAACCGTGGCCAGCTAAAATATCATGACGGGCAACCTACACCTTTTGATGAGATTTGTCAGAAACCACAGTGGATTGCTATCATATGTGCAGCTGGCCGAAGAACAGATATCTCAGGAAATTATTATTTTTTGATTTAATTTTTTATTAATAATAAGTATATATATTTATGGAGTACAATGTGATGGTTTGATATACAATGTGCAATGCTTAAATCAAACTGATTAACATGACCATCACCTCACTTACTTATTTTTTGTGGTAAGACATTTATAATTTACTCTTAGTTATTTTGAAGAGTATCATTGCATTGTGCACATTAGGCAAGATCCCACCAAAACCCTTCCTCCTCCGACCAATTGCCCTCCCCCTTATCCCTTCCATTTTCACAAAAAGTCATCTCTTCATTTATTGAGGAGGGTTCAACATTTCTGCATACTTGCATGATGCTTACACACAGAGTCAATATTGTGATAATGCACTTTTGTGGAGTCAAATTTATGAAAGTTGCATACAACAAATTAGAACTATCTAAAAGTCTTTGCACAATTTATACCTTCGGTATTAGACATGATGCCAAAATTGTGTGAAGAGGCAGAAATTGTACATGATTCAATAATTTGACCAGAGAAATTTCTAGTCTTTTTGCCTGTGTTTTTACTTCTATGATCTTTGAAACATTGTTGCACTTGTATTTGCTGGGTGGATGTTCTCTACCATTTTATTTAATTATTTATTTTTGAGACAGAGTCTCACTATGTGGCCCTGGGTAGAGTGTTATGGCATCACAGCTCATAGCAAACTCCAACTCTTGGGCTTAAGAGATTCTCTTGCCTCAGCCTCCCAAGTAGCTGGGACTACAGATGCCCATCATAATGCCCGGCTATTTTTTTTGTTGTAGTTGTCATTATTGTTTAGCAGGCCTGGGCCAGGCTCCAACCCACCAGCCTCAGTGTATGTGGCTGGTGCCACAACCACTGTGCTACAGGTGCTGAGCCTGTGGTCTACCATTTTTATAAGTATATGCTATCCATTTGATGGTTGGCTTATTGCTTATTCTTTGTGTTTTCTGCTTTTGCAGCACCAATATTAATTAGCTTTTAAACTCTTGTCTTTCAACATTAGGTAGCCTCATACACTTATCATAGGATCTTTTTCAAGAGAAGAATTTCACAGATCTCTGCCACTGAGTTGTAAAGAATACAGTAAGAAGGAATGCTATTGACTTCCCTGATACCGAATCTGTATTAGTCAGGCTTCTGCAGAGAAATAGAACCAACAAGATATGTGCTTAGATACATGAGAGGCGATTAATTAGGGGAATTGGGTCACTCGTGTATGTTGGCTGTGAAGTCCCATGACATGTCTGGAAGCTAGAGACCCCGAGATGCCAGTAGCATGGCCCAGTCCAAATCCAAAGCACCCAGAACCAGGAAAGCCAATGGTGTATCGCTCATTCTGAGGCCAAAAGCCTCAGGACCCAAGGGACTGCTGGCCTAAATTTTGGAGTCCAGAGGCCAGCAAGCCTCAAGTTCTGAGGTCCAAGGCAGAAGGAGACAAGTCTGTCTCAGCTCTCAGGGAGAGACCTATTTGCCTTCTGTATTTGCTCTCCCTGGGGGTCCAATGAGAGGGCAGATCCCCTTAGCCCTCTCAGACTCACACTAAGCTGTGGAACCACCATCACAGACATACCCAAATAATACTTTACCAGGTTTCTAGATGTTTCCTTTTGTTTTAGATTACTATCAGGGAACATATATGATTGGGTTACATTGCATTCGTTAGGTAGCATCCAAGTTGTAGTTGAGTTGGGTTTCTAGATATTTCTTGATCCAGCCGAGTTGACATGTGAAATAAGTTCACACACTATCTCTTGTCAACTTGGCAATTGTATGCATGTCCATAAACCACACTTAACCTCCAAGTAAAGACAATAACAAGGATGGTTCCACCTACTGGGATGCAACTGCTCTGCATACAACCCAGACACACTAATCCCGTCCCCAGAATTTTAATATTTTGGGATAGTGATTTCTATGATTTTAGACATTAAGGATTTTAGATTTAGGTATTTTGTTCTTTCATGAATTCAACATTCAGAATTGTGTCTTTTGGGATTATGATCAACACCAAAAGGAACCAGCCTTGCTGACATCTTGATTTCAGGGTTATGGCCTTCATTACTTGATGGATAAACTTCTGTTGTTTTAAGTCATCCAATTTGTTGAAATTTGTTATGATGGCCCTGGGAAACTAACATGTGGTGTATTACATTTATTGATTTTCATATGTGGAACCAATTTTGCATTGGTGGGATAATTCCTGTTGGTCATGTTGCTTAATCTTTTTTTTTTAACTTTATTCAAATTAATATGAGGGTGCAATATTTAGGTTACATTGTTCTCACTTCTAGGGCAAAGTTCCATTTGTAAAAAAGCCCCTCACCCAGGGGGGCTGTTATACACCTTCACAATGTGCACATTAGGTGAGATCCCGCCTCATACCCTCCCTCTCCTCTTGTTTCCCTCTACCCCCAACTAGACTATAATAGTGTTTTGCATAATCTTCTTAATATGCCACTCACTTTGTGTTGCTATCACTTTGTTGAGGATTTTTGCCATATGTGTTCACAAGGGATATTGGTCTGCAGCTTTTATTTGTGTTTGCCCTCTCTCTCTCTCTCTCTATTTCTTAGTCTGGCTTTGGTATCAAGGTAATACTGTCTTTATAGAATGAGTTAGAATGTATTCTGTCCTTTTCAATTACTTGGAAACATTTGAAAAGGACAGGTGTTAGTTTATCTTTAAATGTGTTGTAGAATTTACCAGAGAAGCTATATATTCAAGGACTTACTTTTTTGGGAAGTTTTTGTTTAATTCTTCAAGCTTCTTACTTTTTATAGGTCTTCTTTTTGAGTCAGTTTTGATAATTTGTATGTTTTTAGCACTTTGTCCATTTAGTGTAAATTGTCCAATTTGATGGAATTGGACAATTTCCATCATAGTATTGTTCATAGCATTTTCTCATTTTTATTTCTGTAAAATTGGTAGTAACATGCCCATTTTAATTTTGGACTTTAGTAATTGGAGTCTTCTGTTTTTTTTCTTTTTTTAACTTATTATATTTTTGTATATGTATTATTATTATTATTATTATTTTAGTTTTCTGAACCAGGTTACATTGATTGCATTTGTTAGGTAAAGTCCCACTTATAATTGTGTCCTGCCCCCAAGAGGTGTGTCATACACCATGAACCCCTACCTCCCTTCCCCTGTGAAGAGGACTGTGTCCTTAATTAGCTTCTCATCTTGGCTGTTATTTGCATATACAAAAGCTACTGCTTTGTGGACATTGATTTTATATCCTGAGACATTGCTGTAGGTTTTTTTTTTTTTTTTGGCCAGGGCTGGGTTTGAACCCACCACCTCTGGCATATGGGACCGGCGCCCTACTCCTTGAGCCACAGGCGCCGTCTCCATATATTGCTGTAGTTTTTGATCACTTCCAGGAGTCTTATGGTTGAGACTTTGGGGTTCTCTGAGTATAAGATCATATTGTCAGCAAAGAGAGAGAGTTTGACCTCCTATGCTCTCATTTGGATTCCCTTTATTTCCTTCTCTTGCCTGATTATATTGGCAAGAACTTCATGCACTATGTTGAATAGTAGTGGTGACAGAGGACAACCTTGTCTGATTCCAGTTCTAAGTGGAAAAGCTTTCAGTTTTATTCCATTCAGTAAAATATTAGCTGTGGGTTTATCATAGATGGCTTCAATCAGTTTAAGAAATATGCTACCTATGCCTATACTCTTCAGTGTTTTCATTAGAAAAATATGCTGGATTTTATCGAATGCTTTTTCTCTATCTACTGAGAGGATCATAAGGTCTTTGTTTTTGCTTCTGTTAACATGGTGGATAACGTTTATAGACTTGAGTATTTTAAACCAGTCCTGCATCCCTGGGATGAAACCTACTTGATCATGATGTATGACTTTTTTGATGATAAGCTGTAATCTACTGGCTAGGATTTTGTTGAGAATTTTTGAATCTATATTCATTAATGAAATTGGTCTGAAGATCTCCTTTTTAGTTGGTATTAAAGGTGATGCTTTTGGTATTAGGGTGATGTTTGCTTTGTAGAACATTTTGGGAAAGATTCTTTCCTCCTCAATTATTTGGAATAATTTCTGCAGCATGGTTATAAGCTCTTCTTTGAAGGTTTGATAGAATTCTGGTAGGAAGCCATGTGGACCAAGGCATTTTTTTGTTGGGAGATATTTTGTTTGTTTGATCTCAGTGCTTGAAATTGGTCTGTTGAGGAGATCTATTTCTTCCTGGCTAAGTCTAGGGAGAGGCTGTGATTCCAAATATTGATCCATTTCCTTCACATTGTTTAATTTCTGGGCATAGTTTTTCTTATACTATTCAGAGATAATCTCTTATATCTCTATGGCGTCTGTTTTCCCCCCCATCCCCCACCCTTAATCATTTCTGGTTGAGGTTACTAGAAATTTTGCTTTTTTATTTCTAGTTAGTCTGGCCAGAGTTTTTTTTTTTTTTTTTGTAGAGATAGAGTCTCACTTTATGGCCCTCGGTAGAGTGCCGTGGCCTCACACAGCTCACAGCAACCTCCAACTCCTGGGCTTAAGCGATTCTCTTGCCTCAGCCTCCCAAGTAGCTGGGACTACAGGCGCCCGCCACAACGCCCGGCTATTTTTTGGTTGCAGTTCAGCTGGGGCCGGGTTTGAACCCGCCACCCTCAGTATATGGGGCCGGTCCCTTACCTACGTCTTGCCAGAGTTTTATCTATTTTATTTATTTTTTTAAAAAATCAACTCCTTGTTTAATTAATTTTCTTTTCTTTTCTTTTCTTTTTTTGATCATCTAATATTTCTTTAAGTTTTTATATATGTTATGCCAATTTGTACCCGAATTTAATGACAGAAAAGGCAACAATTTCTAAACTGGTGGCATATATTTCTTTACAATTTTTTAAATGTAAGACCATTTATTAAAATAGACAAACTGCAAGATGAAAATGAAGGCAAAAGAAAAATTCAACTTTTCACAACCAAAACAGTGAGCACAACCTTCAAGATAATTTAGAAAAGTGCATTGTCAAAGATATGCAGCAGATCTGCATTCTATTACCCAAGATTACATCGATTCATAATTCTAAATAAATCTTTTTAATGTATGAAGTTAAAAAATCATTTTCAGTGTATATGTAAATTCTGATTTATCACATAGGTATGTTTATTCAACATTATCTTTTGAAAATGGGCCATTTCAAAAGACATAGCAATTTTCACTTTAAATTTCATTCAACTTTACTTAGGGTTGAATACACACAAAATGTGCTCTTAATGCATAAAAATCACAGTGGATAGCAGCAAAGGATTGGGGTGGGGATAAGGAGAATTTCATAATTCACATTGTGATTCTGCACATTGATGAAAAGATAATTCACACTTCCAAAACCTCAAGACTTCCCTTTTTAAAGAACCAAAATAAACCCCAAACACCTTGCAGACACTTCCCCGCCCCTAAACAAATTAATGATTCTTTTACACATAAAACTGAAATAGTTATGGCAGCAAAAGATTCTGATGGCAATGAAAGTTTGTAAACTGTATTTCAATCTCTTTTTCTTATTCCCAAAGTGCAAAATGCAGGGCTGTCCTGTAAATAATCCTTCATTTTGTTTGGCAAAGGCAGTTTCTGAATTAAGTCTATCCTGGTATACTGACGTATAACGAAACTGCACAGGTACTGCAAAGAACGCACCTGCATGACCGGGGACACCGGGTTGGTCAGTCGGACAGGGTAAGTGGCAGAACCAGGCAGCTGGGACCTTGAATAACAAAAAGCTCCATTTTCAGAGACCCCGATTGAATGTTCAATTAGATCAACTATGGATGTATGTCCTTCCCCGTCGGGCTGTTCATAAAAGCTAAACCTATCATTTGAGTGCTCGATTCTAGTGTGAAGTGTCTTACCTTGGGAGTGAAAGCTCAAGCTTAAAAGGTAACGGTCATCAGAACTGTCCTGAACGAGGAAAGACCCCTCGGGCACATTCACGAGCTTCCCCTCCGCCTCGCAGTGGGTGATGGGGCCCCAGGACCATCCTTGCTTCGCGAGTTTCTTCAGCTCCTCGGTAAGGCTCGTCACCACCATGGGACCCCCCCCCCTCCCACACACACACACTACTTTGCACTGAGTTGTAAACTCTTGCAACCCCAGGAGCAGAGTTAGAATCAACCTTCAAATGACAGCGCATACTTTCAGCCACATGGACGTCCCTGCCGGGGAGTCAACTGAAGTTCCTTTGGATTGGATTATTCTGCACTGGAGGTAGCGATGGTGAGAACGGAGGGATGTCGTCGTGACCTGCTGGGGGACTCTGCAACACGACGCCGTGCTGCCGATCAACAAGCTGTTCCTGGGCGGATCCGAGGAGATCTCCGGGGCCATGACCAGCTCCTGGTCTACCTGATTCTCGTCTTGGGGAAAGGGCAGCCTCCCCCAGCGTGGGGACGCGGAGACCTCCATGGGAGAAGATGTGTCCAGACAATAGCTGGGCGACCCTTCCAGAGGATACACCCCCTCATCTTAAGGCTCGGGGTACTGGATGTAGTCCTGAGGCATGAGTCCCATAATGACAGGCACCTGTTAGTCCAGGTGCAGGTGCAGGTCCCGGCTGGGGAAGGCCGAGCCCTTCAGGGCGTTGGGCTGTTCGTGGCACGCGGCGTCTGCCTGGAGGTCGTGGAGGTCGTGGAAGTCCTTTCAGACGCTGGTCAGCATGGGGCTGGGGCTGGAGGAGTGGACTGAGGCCTTGACCTGCACCTCCATCTGGATGCATGTCTCCTCCAAGTTGGTGGGGCTGCGGTGGTGACTGCGCAGGGAGGTGGACAGTACTGGCCTCTGCGCGTCCTTGGAGACCAGGGAGCCCAGGAGGATGAGAAGGTGTCCCGGTCGGCGGAGCTCCCGCACTGCACCGCCCTTGCCCTTGGGCTTGTTTCACGGAAAGCCACCTTTTCAATGTACCCATCAGGCTTTAGCTTTTGGACCTGGCTTTGCCGCCTTTCTCGTCTTCGCTGTTGATGTCACAGCTGGCCATATCTTTACCATAGCAGCTACCAAAAAGGGAGTCATCTTTCCCCAAGTCACTGGCTAGGGATGATTGTAGTACTACCATGAAATCCGTTTCTTCTTTACTTTTACTCAAGTTAAATGATTTCTGGAAAGTTTTAAGAATAATTTTCTTCATTATGACTAGTTACCTAACCCAAGGGGATCAACCTCCCTCTGCAATATTATCCCCAAACATCTGGAGAGGCTGCTACGCTGCATCTATGTATTTTTCCAGCTTCATTTAACCTTTGGAGCTATTTTAAATGGCGACCCTGCTCCGCTTCCTCCACCAGCTCCAGCTCGACTGCTGGCTTGTCTCTTCTCTGGCAACTTCTCCTTCCACCTCGTTCCTCCTCCTCACACTTCCTTCCTCCTCCTCTAACCTCCTTCCTCCTCTTTCTCCTCTTCCTCCAGGAGGGCAGAGCCACTGGGGCCCTAGAGGGAAGCAGGTGCGGAGGAGCCCCGTGGGCCCTGGCCTGCAGTGCAGAGCACAGGGGGCGAGTGGGGGCTGCCTTCATTAATTTTCTGAATGATTCTTTTGTTTTCAATTTCATTGATCTCTGATTTAATTTTGGATATTTCTTTTCTTCTGTTGGGTTTAGGCTTAGATTGTTCTTTTTCCAATTCCATAAGATGGCTTGTGAGTTTGTTGAATGTTGCATGGGGCAATGAGAAGAATGTATATTCTTTATCTTTGGGATGGAGTGTTCTATATGCGCCTATCAAGCACAGTTGTTCTGGGGTTTCATTTAAGTCCCTTATATCTTTGTTTAATTTATGTTTAGAGGATCTGTTTAGCTCTGTAAGAGGAGTGTTAAAATCCCCTGTGATTATGGTATGATAGAATATTATATTGCTCAAAGGTCTGTTTCAAGAATCTTGGAGCATTTAAATTGGGTACATAAATATTTAGAATTGAAACGTCTTCTTGTTGTATTTTTCCCTTGACCAATATAAAGTGACCATCTTTGTCTTTTTTGGATTTAGTTGCTTTAAGTCCACATGTATCTGAAAATAAGAATGCAACTCCTCTTTTCTTCTGAATTCCATTTGCCTGAACATTGTCTTCCAACCCTTAACTCGGAACTCGGAGTTTTAATTTGTGTTTTGAAGCTAGGTGTGTTTCCTGCAGACAGAAAATGGATGGCTTGTGTTTTTGAATCCAATCGGCCAATCTATGCCTCTTCAGTGGGGAATTAAAGCTATTAACATTTATTGAGGTAATTGATAAGTGTGGTAGTGTTCTATTCATTTTATTTTGTGAGAGTCCATTGCTTAGTTTATCTTTTGCATCATTGTGGAAGCTAGGTTCTGTTCTTTAATTTCTGAGTTCTTACTTTGCTAGTGGTCCACTGTGATGGTCAGCGTGTAGAACAGGTTGAAGTATTTCCTGTAGAGCTGGTCTTGTTGTGGCAAATTTCCTCAATGTTTGTATATCCATAAATGATTTGATTTCTCCATCAATTTTAAAGCTTAGCTTAGCAGAATATAGAATTCTGGGCTGGAAATTGTTCTGTTTAAGTAAATTAAAGGTAGATGACCATTATCTTCTGGCTTGAAAAGTTTCATTAGAGAAGTCTGCAGTCACTCTGATGGATTTGTCCCTGTAGGTCAACTGGTGCTTACTCCTGGCAGCTTGAATAATCTTTTCTTTTGTCTTGCCTTTGGACAGGTTCATCACAGTGTGTCTTGGAGAAGCTCTGTAAGAGTTGAGGCAACTTGGGGTCCGATATCCCTCTGAAAGGAGTATGTTAGAGTCTTTGATGATATTTGGGAAATTTTCCTTTATAATATTCTCTAGTATGGCTTCCATTCCACTGGGGTATTCTTCTTCCCCCTTCTGTGATACCTATAACTTGTATGTTTGAACGCTTTATAAAGTCCCATAATTCTGTCAGTGAATGTTCTGCTTTCTCTCTCTTCTTTTTCTGCCTCTTTAACTATCTGAGTTATCTCAAGAGTTTTATCCTCTACCTCTAAGATTCTTTCTTCTGCATGGTCTAACCTGTTGCCGATACTATTTATTGCATCTTTAAGTTTCCTAATTGACTGCTTCAGTTCCTTCAGCTGTGCTATATCCTTTCTATATTCTTCATATTGTTCATGTTTTATTTGATTCTGTTTTTGGATTTTCTTTTGGTTATTTTCTAATTTATCAGCAGTTTACTTTGTTGTTTTCATCATCTGTATTCTAAATTCCCTTCCTGTCATTTCTAACATTTCTTTATAGGTGGATTCCTCTGCAGTAGCTAGCTCATGTTGCTCTGGATGGTTTTTCATGTTGCCAGGATTTTTCTGCTGATTATTCCTCATGAGTGTTTTCTTTTGTCTGTTTCTTGCCCTAATTTTTCTTTCCCTTCCTCTTGCTCTTTAAGTTACTATGCCTCTGGACTAGGGTTTTGATGAGTCCTTTTGCTACAGGACCAGAAGGACAAGAAGATTGAAGAGCAAGAAGGGAAAAAAGAAAAAAAAAGGAGAAAAAAGAGAAAGGAGAAGGGTGAGTAAAAGGGAATATTGACAAAAATAAGAGGCACAGAAAGAGGGAGACAAGAGCAATATAGGGGTACAGTAGGGTACTTTGACCCAACCTTAAAAACCCCCAATCTCGGGGGATGCTGTGTTGGGTGGGTCCCTTGAGGTCAGCAGCTCTTTGCTAGCCTGTTCGGACACAGTACCCCACCTCCACCAAGTAGAGAGGAAAGACAAAAATGGTATAAATCAAACCAAAAAAAGCAAACAGAAAACTTTACAGGATAAAATTGGGGGGAAAACCAAATAATAGGGATAGAAACACTAGCAAAAATGAAGTTCTAATTGTTAAAGAAGGCAACAATGGAAAATTATATTTAAACTAGAAAAATGAGGAAAGAAAAGAAAGAAAAAAGAAAAAAGAAAAATATAGAGGGAAAATATTGGAAAACCCCCCCAAAACAAAGCTATATATATATATATATATCTTGCTAATATTGTCTGGGCAATAGGCAATAGGTGATCTTCTGGGGTATGAAATGCTAATCACAATGCTCATATGGCTATATGAGATGGAGACTGGAGGCCTCTGCTGATTTCTCAAACCCCGCAGGGTGGAGTACCTAAATCTCTCCTCAGCCCACTTAAAAGGCACTTTAAACTGCTAACCTTGGCTAAGCAGAAGCTTTCCCAGGAAAGCACTTGTCATTGGGATCACTCCCAAAGGGGCTATCCACTTACCCCGTGTGCCAAAATTGGTCTCACTCTATGTCCTTGAGGGCCAGGGCTATAAGACATCTCAATCCTCGCCTTTAGGCTGCTCAGTCACTAGATTACTGGCTCCCACCCCATCCTTGCTCTGTGACCCTAAGAGCTTGCTGGGGCATTTCTCCCACAATGGCTCTGTGTGACCCACAGCCAACCACTATTAGTTCTGTCTGGCTCAGAGGCTCAGTATGGGGCCCTAAACAACACTTAAAGTCCTTTGCATTCTTGCCCAAGTTCTTCCAAGGTAGTTCAACTGAGTGCCAAGTCCAAAAAAAAACCCCAGGGTGGTACCTGTCGCTCAAAGGAGTAGGGCACTGGTTCCATATGCTGGAGGTGGCAGGTTCGAACCCAGCCCCAGCCAAAAACTGCAAATAAATAAATAAATAAATAAAAAGAAATACCCTTAAAAAAACAAACGACAACAACAACAACAACAAAACACCCCCAGAATGGCTCACAGGTAAGGCCTTTCTACTTTGCAATCTCACTGCTGTTGTACTTACAACTGCCAGTGGGATTAGACTGAACAAAAACACTCAATCAGTTGCCAGTTCTCCACTGCTTTTGTCCTCCTCATGGGGTCCAGAAGTTTCTTCCTTATTCCCCGTGTCCTCAAAGAAATGTTTCTGGGAAGATCCTACCAGCCAGAGATGCCTGGAGTCTTCTCTCCCCAGTCTCACCGTGCCCAGTTGCAAGGAAGTTGTTACTGGTCGCCATTCTGCTCCTCCCCCTTTTTTCTCTCTCTCTCTATTTTTTTTATTGTTGGGGATTCATTGAGGGTACAATAAGCCAGGTTACACTGATTGCATTTGTTAGGTAAAGTCCCTCTTGCAATCATGTCTTGCCCCCAAGAAGGTGTGGCACACACCAAGGCCCCACCCCGCTCCCTCCTTTCCTCTCTCTGCTTTTCCTCTCCCTGGCCATGACCTTAATTGTCATTAATTGTCCTCATATCAAAATTGAGTACATAGGATTCATGCTTCTCCATTCTTGTGATGCTTTACTAAGAATAATGTCTTCCACTTCCATCCAGGTTAATATGAAGGATGTAAAGTCTCCATTTTTTTAAATGGCTGAATAGTATTCCATGGTATACATATACCACAGCTTGTTAATCCATTCCTGGGTTGGTGGGCATTTGGGCTGTTTCCACATTTTGGTGATTGTAAATTGAGCTGAGATAAACAGTCTAGTGCAAGTGTCCTTATGATAAAAGGATTTTTTTTCCTTCTGGGTAGATGCCCAGTAATGGGATTGCAGGATCAAATGGGAGGTCTAGCTTGAGTGCTTTGAGGTTTCTCCATACTTCCTTCCAGAAAGGTTGTACTAGTTTGCAGTCCCACCAGCAGTGTAAAAGTGTTCCCTTCTCTCCACATCCACGCCAGCATCTGCAGTTTTGAGATTTTGTGATGTGGGCCATTCTCACTGGGGTTAGATGATATCTCAGGATGGTTTTGATTTGCATTTCTCTAATATATAGGGATGATGAACATTTTTTCATATGTTTGTTAGCCATTTGTCTGTCTTCTTTAGAGAAGGTTTTATTCATGTCTCTTGCCCATTGACATATTGTTGATTGTGATTGTTATTGTGATTGTTGGTTTTTTCATGTGGATTAATTTCAGTTCTCTATAGATTCTAGTTATTAAGCTTTTGTCTGATTCAAAATACGCAAATATCCTTTCCCATTGTAGGTTGTCTCTTTGCTTTGGTTATTGTCTCCTTAGCTGTACAGAAGCTTTTCAGTTTAATGAAGTCCCATTTGTTTATTTTTGTTGTTGTTGCAATTGCCATGGCAGTCTTCTTCATGAAGTCTTTCCCCAGGCCAATATCTTCCAGTGTTTTTCCTATGCTTTCTTTGAGGATTTTTATTGTTTCGTGCCTTCAATTTAAGTCCTTTATCCATCTTGAATCAATTTTTGTGAGTGGGGAAAGGTGTGGGTCCAGTTTCAGTCTTTTACATGTATATATCCAGTTCTCCCAACACCATTTATTGAATAGTGAGTCTTTCCCCCAAAGTATGTTCTTGTTTGGTTTATCAAAGATTAGGTGGTTGTAAGATGTTAGTTTCATTTTCTGGTTTTCTATTCGATTCCAAGTGTCTATGTCTCTATTTTTGTGCCAGTACCATGCTGTCTTGACCACTGTGGCTTTGTAGTACAGACTAAAATCTGGTATGCTGATGCCTCCAGCTTTATTTTTATTACTAAGAACTGCCTTAGCTATACAGTTTTTTTTTCTGGTTCCATACAAAACACAGAATCATTTTTCCAAATCTTGAAAGTACGATGTTGGTATTTTGATAGGAATGGCATTGAATAGGTAGATTCCTTTGGGAAGTATAGATATTTTAACAATGTTGATTCTGCCCATCCGTGTGCATGGTGTGTTCTTCCATTTGTTAAAATCCTCTGCTATTTCCTTTCTGAGGATTTCATAATTTTCTTTATAGAGATCCTTCACCTCCTTCATTAGGTATATTCCTAGGTATTTCATTTTCTTTGAAACTATGGTGAAGGGAGTTGTGTCCTTAATTAGCTTCTCATCTTGACTGTTACTGGCGTATACAAAGGTCACTGACTTGTGGACATTGATTTTATATCCTGAAACATTACTGTATTTTTTTGATGACTTCTAGGAGTCTTGTGGTTGAGTCTTTGGGATTCTCTAAGTATAGGATCATGTCGTCAGCAAAGAGGGAGAGTTTGACCTCCTCTGCTCCCATTTGGATTCCCTTTATTTCCTTGTCTTGCCTAATTGTATTGGCTAGAACTTCCAGCAGTATGTTGAATAGTAACGGTGACAGAGGACAACCTTGTCTGGTTCCAGTTCTAAGTGGAAAAGCTTTCAGTTTTACTCCATTCAGTAAAATATTAGCTGTGGGTTTGTCATAGATAGCTTCAATCAGTTTTAGAAATGTGCCACCTATGCCTATACTCTTCAGTGTTCTAATTAGAAAAGGATGCTGGATCTTATCGAATGCTTTTTCTGCATCTATTGAGAGGATTATATGATCTTTATTTTTGCCTCTGTTAATATGGTGGATAACGTTTATGGACTTGCGTATGTTAAACCAGCCTTGCATCCCTGGGATGAAACCTACTTGATCATGATGTATGACATTTTTGATGATAAGCTGTAATCTATTGGCTAGGATTTTGTTGAGAATTTTTGCATCTATATTCATGAGTGAGTTTGGTCTGAAATTCTCCTTTTTGGTTGGGTCTTTTCCTGGTTTTGGTATCAGGGTGATGTTTGATTCATAGAATGTGTTGGGGAAGATTCCTTCTTCCTCAATTTTTTGGAATAATTTCTGCAATACAGGAATAAGCTCTTCCTTGAAGGTTTGATAGAATTCTGGTGTGAAGCTATCTGGACCAGGACATTTTTTGATTGGAAGCTTTTTTATTGTTTCTTTAATCTCAGTGCTAGAAATTGGTCTGTTCAGGAGCTCTATTTCTTCCTGGCTAAGTCTAGGGAGAGGGTGTGATTCCAAATATTGATCCATTTCCTTCACATTGTCAAATTTCTGGGCATAGAGTTTCTGGTAGTATTCAGAGATGATCTCTTGTATCTCTGTGGGATTAGTTGTTGTTTCCACTTTATGATTTCTGATTGAGGTTACTAGAGATTTTACTTTTCTATTTCTAATTAGTCTGGCCAATGGTTTATCTATTTTATTTATTTTTTCAAAAAACCAACTCCTTGTTTCATTAATTTTCTGAATGATTCTTTTGTTTTCAGTTTCATTGATCTCTGATTTGATTTTGGATATTTCTTTTCTTCCATTGGGTTTAGGCTTAGATTGTTCTTCTTTTTCCAATTCCATAAGATGGCTTGAGAGTTTGTTGATGCGCTTTCTGTTTTTCAAATGTAGGCATCTAAAGTTATAACTTTTCCTCTCAAAACTGCTTTTGCAGTATCCCACAGGTTGTGGTAGCTTGTGTCTTCATTGTTGTTATTCTCAAGGCAGTTAATGATTTCCTGTTTTATTTTGTCCTGCACCCATCTGTTATTCAACAGAAGGTTGTTTAATTTCCATGTCTTTGTGTTGGGTTGAACGTTTTTGTTAGAGTTGAGTTCCACCTTTAGTGCCTTATGGTCTGAGAAGATACAAGGTAAAATTTCAATTCTTTTTATTCTTTTGATATTTGTTTTGTGTCTCAGGATATAATAAATTTTTGAGAATGTTCCATGGGGTGATGAGAAGAATGTATATTCTTTATCTTTGGGATGGAGTGTTCTATATGCGTCTATCAAGCACAGTTGTTCTAGGGTCTCATTTAAATCTCTTATATCTTTGTTTAATTTCTATTTAGAGGATCTGTCCAGCTCTGTAAGGGGAGTGTTAAAGTCCCCTGTTATTATGGTATTATTGGATATCATATTGCTCAGACTGAGTAAGGTCTGTTTCAAGAATCTGGGAGCATTTAAGTTGGGTGCATAAATATTTAGAATTGAAACATCTTCTTGTTTTATTTTTCCCTTGACCAATATAAAGTGACCATCTTTGTCTTTTTTGAGTTTAGTTGCTTTAAATCCACATGTATCTGAAAATAAGATTGCAACTCCTCTTTTCTTCTGAATTCCATTTGCCTGAAAAATTTTCTTCCAACTCTTAACTCGGAGTTTTAATTTGTCTTTTGAAGCCAGGTGTGTTTCTTGCAGACAGCAAATGGATGGCTTGTATTTTTTAATCCAGTCAGCCAATCTATGTCTCTTCAGTTGGGAATTCAAGCCATTAACATTTATTGAGATAATTGATAAGTGCAGTAGTGTTCTATTCATCTTATTTTGTGAGCATCCATTGCTTAGTTTTATCTTTTGCATCAGTGTGGAGGTTAGGTTCTGTCATTTAAATTCTGAGTTCTTACTTTGTTGCTGATCCATTGTGATGGTCAGTGTGTAGAACAGGTTGAAGTATTTCCTGTAAAGCTGGTCTTGTTGTGGCGAATTTCCTCAATGTTTGTATATCAGTAAATTATTTGATTTCTCCATCAATTTTAAAGCTTAGCTTAGCAGTGTACAAAATTCTGGGCTGGAAATTGTTCTGTTTAAGTGGATTAAAGATAGATGACCATTGCCTTTTGCTTGGAAAGTTTCATTAGAGAAGTCTGCGGTCACTCTGATGGATTTGCCCCTGTAGGTCAACTGGCACTTATTCCTAGCAGCTTGCAGAGTCTTTTCTTTTGTTTTAACTTTGGACAGGTTCATCACAATGTGTCTTGGAGAAGCTCGGTTAGAGTTGAGGCGACCTGGGGTCCGATATCCCTCTGAAAGTAGTGTGTCAGAATCTTTGGTGATATTTGGGAAATTTTCATTTATAATATTCTCTAGTATGGCTTCTATTCCTCTGGGGCATTCTTCTTCTCCTTCTGGGATCCCCATAACTCGTATGTTCAAATGCTTCATAAAGTCCCATAATTCTGACAGTGAACGTTCTTTCTCTCTCTCTTTTTCTGCCTCTTTAACTATCTGAGTTATCTCAAAAACTTTGTCCTCTACCTCCAAAATTCTTTCTTCTGCATGGTCTAACCTGCTGCTGATACTGTCCATTGTATCTTTACGTTTCCTAATTGACTGCTCCAGTTCCTTCAGCTGTGCTATATCCTTTCTATATTCTTCATATTGTTCATGTTTTATTTGATTCTGTTTTTGGATTTCCTTTTGGTTATTTTCCACTTTATTAGCAGTTTCCTTCATTATTTCCATCATTTCCTTCATTGTTTTCATCATGTGTATTCTAAATTCCCTTTCTGTCATTCCTAACATTTCTTTATAGGTAGAATGCTCTGCAGTACCTACCTTGTGGTCCCTTGGAGGGGTTGCTATGGACTGGTTCTTCATGTTGCCTGGAGATTTCTGCTGATTCTTCCTTGTGAGTGATTTCTTTTATCTGTTTCCTTGCCCTAATTTTCTTTTCACTTCCTCTTGCTCTTTAAGTTCTTGTGCCTATGGACTAAGGTTTTGATGAGTCCTTGTCATACAAGACCAGAAGTATGAGAAGGTTAAAGAGCAAGAAGGGATAAAAGAAAGAAAAAGAAAGAAAGAACGAAAAGAAAATAGAGAAAGGAGAGGGTGTGGGTAAAAGGGAATATTGACAAAAAGAAGAGAGGCACAGAAAGAGGGAGACAGAGCAATATAGGTGTACAGTAGGGTACTTTGACACAATATTAAAAAAGCCCCAACCTCTGGGGGTCCCCTGTTGCGTGGTTCCCTTAAGGTCAGCAGGTCTTTGGTAACCTGATCAGACACAGTACTCCACCTCCACCAAGTAGAGAGGAAAGATAATGCTATAAATCAAACCAAAACAAGCAAACAGAAAACTTTACAGGATAAAATTGTGTGAAAAACCAAATAATAGGGGTAGAAACACTAGCAAAAATGAAGGTGTAATTATTGAAAAAGGCAGCAATGGGAAATTGTATTTAAACTAGAAAAATGGAGAAAGAAAAGAAAGAAAAAAGAAAAGTCTGTATGGAAAAGGTTGAAATTAAAAAACAAAACAACAATAGCAAAATAAAAAACAAACAACCAAAAAAAAAAAAACAAAGCATTATATATATCTTGTTGAATATTGTCTGGGCAACAGGTGGTTTTCTGGGGTATAAAATGTTAATCACAATGCTGATATGACTGGTGGCCTCCACTGATTTCTCAAACCCCACAGGTTGGACACCCTAAATCTCTCTTCAGCCCTCTTTAAAGGCACTTAATCTTCTAGACTAGGCTAAGGAGAAACTTTCCCAGGGAAGTGATTGTTGGTGGGATCACTGCTGAGGTAGCTATACACTTACCCAGTGTGCCAAAACCGGTCTCACTCTGCCCCTGAGGGTTAAGGCTATAACGCAGCTCAATTGCTGCCTGTAGGCTGCTCAGTCACCAGGTTACCAGCTCCCACCAGATCCTTGCTCTGGGACCCTGAGGGTGGAGCTTGCTGGGCCTTTCTCTCACAATGGCTTCCTGGAGCCCACAGCCAAACACCATTAGCTACGTTGGGCTCAGTGGCTTAGTCTGGGGCCCCAGACAATGCCCAAAGTTCTCCACACTCCTGCTCAAGCTCTCCCCAAGGCAGTTCAACTGAGTTCCAAGTCCATAAACACCAAAACAGTTCACAGGTAAGGCCTTTCCGGTTTACAGTCTCACTGCTGCTGTACTTACAGCTGCCAGAGGGATTAGACGGATCAAACACACACGACCAGTTGCCAGTTTTCCACTGTTTTTGTCTTCCTCTTGGGTCCAGAAGTGTCTGGCTGACTCCCTGTATCCTCAAAGGGATGATTATAGGCAGATCCCACCAGCCCAAGATGGCTAGATTCTTATGTCCCCAGACTCATGGTGCCAAGTTGCAGGGAAGCTGTTACTCAGCCTCATCTTGCTCTCACCCCTCCTCCATTTTTCTTTAAGGCTGCATTATTATGCACCATTCCATGGTGTACACATACCACCATCTACCAGTTTTGTCCTTCAAGATAGTCTTGGATATATGGTCCCTTTACCGTTCAAAATGCATAGTTTTTTCCATTATGTATTTTATTTTAAATTAATATGAGGGTATACATTTTTAAGTTACATTGTTCTCACTTCCAAGGTAAAGTTAAAGTTGTAGGAGAGCCCTTGCCCAAGGGGCCTGCTGAACAGCCTCATATTGTGCACATTGGGTGAAATCCCACAAAATACCCTCCTTCCTTTTGCCAATTGTCCTTCCTCCTCCCCCCTTTCCTACACTATACTTTCATCATTAGTGTGGGCACGTAGTCATCTACCACTCAGAAGACCCTTTAAGTCCAGAGAAGCCCACGTCAAAGCAGCCCCAGTACCAAGTTTGCAAAGGGCCGGGTGAGATAAGATGGAAAAATGGAGGCGCTACTGAGGGGCGGAGTCAGTTTCTGATTGATAGTTCAGAAGCCAATGAGAGGAAAAGGAGCAGCTAGAGGCAGAAAAAGGGGGCGGGAACTTGGGGCAGAGCCAGGTTCTAATTGGCAGTTGTGAGGCCAATGAGAGAAGGAAGGGCCACTCAGGGCGGCCCTCCAGGGGCGGTTGAGCTTCAGTTGGAGTTCTAGCGGGACCTCCTGTTAGGCGTCTTTAGTTGCCTCAGCAAGGCAGAGTGCTTTTCATACCTTTTCTAGAGACTACTAAGACACTTTGGTGAGCACTGCTACCCATGTCTATTTTACAGATGTGCCAACTGAGGCTTAGCTATGCCGACCTAAGCGAGGGCACAGCCTGGATCCTAGTCTCGGCGGTGGGACCCCAGAGCCCATCCTGTTAGGGCTACAGAAATGTTTCAGAGGTGGCCACATGTTGGGAACTGTCTGACGGCATCAGGCCTCTGAACAAGGAGAAAGGGAAAGGAAAAATGGGAGACACAAGGTCCATCTGGTAACTTTGACATTAACCATGACGAGCTGGACAGTGGAGGGATGTGGCTTTATGAGCGTTCAAAAGCCTGAGTCTCAGTGTGGGAGTGAGTATGCTGCTGTGCCCTCAGAGCTTTCTCATAGTGGGACTGTCTGGGGGTCCTGACTGGGCCATGTGGCTTGTTGACCTAGGAGGCAGAAACTCCCAGGGACTCAGTTCCCTTGAACTCTGTTATCCTCTGAGGAGGACCACAATGTCCATGTTACAAATGGGTAAATGGAGACATTTAAATAGATAAATAAGCAAACCAACTATCCCTTGCTTATAGTAAGCTGAGCCCTGCCTAAGTTAATTTGCAGTGCTTTTCTCTTTACTGCCCCTGTTAGCTAAGATCGGGGGTGTATGTGGCTGTAGTCTAAGTTTGTAGTGGATAGTAATCAATGTCTCATGGTCCTGTGGACAAGCAGCCCTCACCCCTACAATTCTCTACCACTGACACAAGGCACATGGGGTCTCCAGGGAAAGGATGTGATTCAAAGGACAGGCTGAGATCCTGGAATTTGACACCCAATAGGGCATGATCCCACCTCTTTTTATTTTCCTGTTAATTTTTATTGTACATACTTTACACGTGACATAACAGAAGCCCTAGGAGTTACGCATATTGCCAAGGAAATGCTGCTGGTCGGAAGCAAAGTCTGTGTCTGGAGGCAAACTTACACCTTCTGATTCTTAAAGATCATCCTCTGCGTGTTTGTGCCACCCACAATGAAATACCCCTAAGAAAATAACCACCTCCAGAGGAAGAGAAACAACCCCCTCTTGATTTCTTACAGAAATACTTGGCATCATGGGTGCCTCAGCCTTCTCTGCAAAGGACCTAAAGTATAGCACCCCCAACACCACCACTCCAGAACAGTTTCGTGGGGTTGCTACAGGCAGCTGGTAAGGTAAGGACATCTCAGATACCTTTCTGGCCCCAGGCAAGGTAGGACCACCTCCATCCACAGAGTTGGTTGGGCACTGATCCAGCAAAATTTCCTGTTAGCAGAGCATGACCTGGTCCAGTCTGGTTCCTGTGTCCCTGGGGTGACTCATAACTCGTCACTCCCCCACCCTGGTCCAGCTTCAATTCTCACTCTACACTCACTTCTCCTCTTCCTCTCTCTACCGGAGATTTTCATTCTTTTTATCATTTCCACCCTCTGAACTTCCTTTATTTTGAGTAGGCTTCCACAAACACCATGTTAGAAACTCTCAAATTGATGATAGAAGCCAAAATCTTAATGAACCAGCTGCCACGTTAAGTGATGCAGACATAATTAACAGCTACCTGCAGACAATGGTGAGGAGCCCCAGGAGTCTCTGGTTTGGGGGAAAGGAAAGAAAGGTCCCCTGGTGTGAGCTCAGAAGTTCTCTTTGGGTGGATGATGACATTTGGAAGCCAAAGGGACCTAAGATATGAGGACCTCAGGTTTCTCAACAGTGTGATGGAACCCTTGTACCCTGGACACATCTCAATAAATGAGACCCATGCAGAATAGAAGACATGGTAATGGAGTTAAGGGGTGAGGCATGAGAACTGAGAAGGAAATGGGGCAGGATTTGGGCTATCTCAGCATCTGCCCTGATCCTCAAGCTGTTCCTGAACCTCCTTCTGGGATACCATAGGTGGTCACCTTTGTTATTGTGACTCAACTAATCATCCCAATCAATTTTCTAACCTATTTCAATCCACTCATCTGTCCTTTACTCCAACTCTGCATTGAATGCTCATGACATTGACCTGTCTATTCAGCCACATGCTTTTGTGCTGAGTTTCCTAACAGTTGATAAAGCTACTATCTCTTTTTCTTGGTTAATTACTACCTAGGAGGCATTGTTCTTCCACTTTGCCTGCCTTCCCGTGGCACAGTTGTCTTATGACCTAGACCTCTGACTTCACAGGGACTTTCCATAGTTGCTCCCACAACTTCTACCCCCCTTCCTGATGGTTCACTTGCAGCTGAAGGGGACACTATGCTCCTCCAGTCCCCACCCTCACCCCAATACACAATCCAGAGACCCTTCAGGCTGAGAACTTGTCCCTTCTTGTTTTCTTGTCCTTTTGTATACTTGAGGAAACTCTTGCCCTTTACCCCCGGGGAAGGTGAATGTTGGGAGGTTGAGGTGAGTGAGTTCCTGCCCTTTTGAAAGAAGAGATTCATTTATTGACTAAAGCTGATTCTCAGAAACCTGGAAGCTTGTCTTGGGGATTAGCCCGAATACAATTAGTCCTTCTCTTTCCAGGAGCTGCAGGGAGAACTGGAGGACATGCGTACCTCGCGGTGCTAGTGGCTCTGGGATCCCACCACTTAGAAATGATTCTCGATATGGTAGATGATGACTCCTATGACAAGACAATGCCTCCAGGGAGCCTTCTGGTGGCAGTGGGGAGACTCAGCCTCCACCTAGGTCTGCACCCCTGAGAGGGGAGAGATTGTGTGGGGAGAGGATGTGGGAGCAGGGGAGGGGCACTGTGTGGACTCTCTAATCTCTGAATTCTTCTCATGGGACAGCTCCATTGGGCCATTATGGGGGTGTAGAGGAATGGAGGACAAACCAGGATCCCTATGGGGCTGATGGGACCCCAGGAGGAGCTCCTGGGCATGAAGGATGGCTCAGAAGGGAGAACATTAGGGCATGAGAGACTGAGGCTGGGGAGAAGGCTGATGAACAAAGATGGAGGAGACGGCAGAAGAGAAAGTCCCATTTAGTGGTGGTGGGGAGGGGTGGAGATTGTGGGAGGGGAGGAGACCCTGGGCTGTGGGTCAGATGAGAGGCCTAGAAGGGCAGTCATGTGGCAGGATGAGGTAGGACAGCCACACTGTCCTGAGGCACCTGGTGACAGCAGTGGTTTTCTTACCCATTCCACTCCTCTCCCTCAATCAAAACCCAACCAAATCACTGGGGAAATAACAGTCCCTGCCATTTGTTGACCACTTGGAGATGGACCCAGTGAAAGGCTGGGTAGCCCATTGGGCTTCTGGGCATCAGGGTCCAAAGGACAAGGCACAAGGGCTGTGCTGTATGGTAAGGTCAAGGGACACAGCAGCCGAGGCTGGAAATGTGTCTCCTGACCCCAATCAGGACAAATGCTCTCATACCGAGTTCAGACACATGTTCCTGAAAGGGGGTGGGTAGGCAGGTGGAAGCAGCTGCTGGCTTTTGTTTGTGGTGCTGACACCCCACATGGAGCTTTTCCTACCCAGAGGAAGCCTGGTTGGGGCTGCAGTCCATCTTCTAGCCACAGGAGCTGGGATTCCGGCCTTGATTCAGGTCATCCTGCCTGCCATATGGGGTCTGGTTCCTTAGTTGTCTCCACTATGGGTGGGGCTCTGGGTAGCTGGAGGGTCTGATAGCCAGTGCATGGGGAGCCATAATTGAGGACATTCTTCTGGTTCCCTGGGGTGTCAGGGGCTTAGACTGTGGATGGCATATCAAGCTTATGGAGTGACCTTTGAAAGCACTGCTTTTTGTTTGAAAACAACTTTAAAAGGGGCTCAGCTATTGAGATGTCTGAGGAGGCACTGTCCCTTTTATGGGCTCTCCTCCCTTTCTCTCTGAGTTCCCTGACACCTGTTGTCCTCACTCATTTACATGACTTGTCTGACCAGGGTAACAGCACTGGAAGGATGCTCTGAGAGCATGCCAAACCTGATGTATTAGTGATGTGAAAGCCAGGTCAGAGCCTGGGCGCCCCCCAGCCCCAATGCCAATAGTCCCTGCAGTTGTGAGGGCTGAAAATTGATTGAAAGTCAATCTCATGTCTGGCACATGGCTTACATCTATAATTCCAGCACATGGGGAGGCTGACATGAGAGAATCCCTTGAGCTCTGGAGTTTAAGACCAGCCTGCAAGAATGAGACCCCATCTCTACTAAAAATAGAGAAAATCAACCAGGTATTGTGGTGGGCACCTGAAGTTCCAGCTACTCAGGAGGCTGAGACAGGAAGATCACTTGAGCCCAGAAGTTTAAAGTTGCAGTGAGCGTGATAATGTCACTGTATTCTAGAAGGGGTGACCCAGCAAGAAAATGTGTGAAGAAAAAAAAAAAGGAGAAATTTTCTTGCAGTTGGAAGGAGAAGCCATGAAGTGTCTACAGAGCTTCTGCCTTCCCTCTGGAATAACCTGGGAGCTCCTCTACAAAGTTTTGGGCCAGGAGCAGGCATTTTCTACAGTGGGCCCTGGCACCAGCTTCTGGAGCACCTTCTGTGGGCCCTGCCGGTCTGGCCTCTGGACCCCAGAACTCTGCCTTGGAAAGGGAGCAAATGGCAGGATTGCAAGTAGGCCCCTTGAATTTGGGGAACTCGGTAGAGGAGGAAGGTGGGAAGGTCATGTGGAAGGAGTCCTGGGGACTTCTGTCTCTGCCCCACAGGTGGAGGAAATAGTGGAGGGAATCCTCCAATGGCTCAGGAGGAATCTGGAGCCTGGCACAAAGGAGGAGACCCTGCAGGCCATGTGCTCCCTGGCAGGCACCAACACCTGCACTGTCATCCCCATGCTGCTCAGCAAGACCCTGCCCTGGGACAGGTACTACTTCCCCAGCCTAGGACACATTCTGTGCCCAGGAAGGCCCCTGTGCCTGGCCCCAACCTAGAATAAAATTGCTCTGTAAGGACACTGTCTCTTTCCTTCTCTTCTCTTTGGTCCCAGCAAGCCTCATCGCCATGATCTCTGGCCGGTTCCTCTCTGGTCTCACTCCTTCTAGTCCCCAAGAACTAGCTCTTCATGGGCCTGAGATCAGAGTCATCCTAGAAGTGTGATCACCAGAGCCCATGACACTGTTGTCCCTGGGTCACACAGCACCACTCTGGCCCTGTGGAAGGCATTTGGCCCCCAGTGAGACACTGCTGTCCATGTCCTGCAGCTGCTCACTGACCTCCTGGAAATGAGCCACTACAGAGAAGACACAGGGGAGATGGACGCCCAGCCTGTGGCGGTCAGCACAAAAGAGGGGGCCTGGTGTGTCTTATTGAGGAGGTTGGGGTAGAGTTGCGGATAGTGGACCCTGGGAGGGGCAAAGAGCAGAGTGTTCACGTTGCAACCTGAGTGCGCACCTCTCAGGGCACTGTTTAATGTGAAGTGAGCAGAAGAGGAAGCAGAACATGTGAGGGTGGCAGGTGTGCGTGTTCAGTTTTTAGGTGTTTCTTCTAAGCCTGGGTCAGAGTGAGCCATGCCCACTGGGCAGTGACAGGGAAGGAGAGGGTGGGATTCCAGCCCAGGCTTTCAGGGTGAGGCCTTTCGTGATCCAGGCCTTGTCAATTCTGCTCCCTGCTCCCCAGGTGACATGTGTCTTGAGTGAGATGCTGTCAGGACCCCTGTGCCAAGCGGCCGTCCAGGAATTCTTACTACGGCTGTTGCTGGCTATGCTGCGTCATAACTGTGACTAAGCAAAATGCTCCCAGAAGATGGAGGGAGGCGCAGGCAGCCAGAGCCGGTCCTTTGACCCCACTAGCTAAGCCTCCTCTCCAGGTGGTGGAGAAATGCAGCAAGTCCAGTCCTGAGAGGTCTGAGGACTAGATGCTGATCTCTTAGGGATGGGAGGAAGGGACGAGCAGGACATGATGGGGGAGCGGAGGGTTGTGCCCTGGAGCATCCTCTCAGATTTCAGATTTCTCCTCACTCCTCTCATCACGTGCACTGTTCCACTGCTCACACCATGGCTCCTACCATGTTCGTAATTCTACATGTGAAGAGGGCAGTGCGATGGTAGATGACAGGTCCTAGTCACCCACTCCACACAGGCTTGGCCATGAGCATCAGCCTGGGTGGCGTCCTCACTAGCTGCACTGTCCACTGCAAGTCCCTGCTGGGATTCAGTCTCCTCAACTGGGAGATGGGGACGCTGCTCCTAAATCAGTGGCCGTTGTGCTGTTTTTCAACCTCAGAGTGTTTTATTCCAGTGAATCCCGGAATGAAAATGGAAACAAATGAAACAACAAAGGAGAGACACTCTGACGAGGTGGGTGTAGATGTCGAGAGTGACAGCGGGATTTGAAAGCCAGGGCACTAGGACATCCTGCAGTGTCTGTCATTGGACTCTGAGTGGATGGGCCATTGTGGACGGGCCCCAGACTGGGACTTCTTGTCAGCAGGAGAGCAAATCCCGCTACCAGAGCTGAGACTGCCTCTAGCTCACCAGCGCAGGGGTGCAGCCCCGGGCGTAGCACCCTGACCACCTGTTGTCCTTTTCTTTTCACTATCCTGATGGTGGTGGCCTTGAGGTGTGCCCTGGAGGTAGCGAAGCTGATGCTCCTGGCAGCTGCACATGGGGAAGTGGTGATCCATGCAAATGGGCATCACTGCTGGGACCTGCTGTTCAGTTCCATGTTTTTCTACATAGGGGTCATGGACCTGACTAGGTGCAGCCACTTCCCCGGTGCCCCTCATATCACCTTGACCTCTGACCCCAGCCTCCCAGGGCCCAGTATCCAAATACAGCAGCCTCGGAGCTTCCCTACCACGCCCAGCCCTCTGCTGTCCTGACTCCTCAGGCCTCACGTCTTCCGTGTGGGTGCAAACTGGCTCCTGACCCTTCCTCCATCCCCACCAACTGCTGGCTTCCCCTGCCCCATCCCAGCTCAATGGTGAGAGTGTGTGAACCCTCCCTTCTCCACTGACTCCTGAGCCCTGTTGACAAGTTGCTCCACAGTGTCGATGGGGGTAGGAAGATCCTGGCCAGGGCCTTCTATGTGTAGGTGAGAGCTGGGGAGAGCTCAACAGCTTGGGCCATCTACTTCCGGTAGCTAGGGACTGATTGCTAGTGGGATGTAGAGTAACTTGTCCCAGGAAGGAGAAAAAAAGAGAATCAAGCAACCTCAAAGGAGGTTCTCTTCCCTGGCACGTCAGGGGACTGGATCAAGTTGGTAAAGAGAGCTGGGAAGGGGGTTTGCGGTTCTGGTCCTCCCAGGTTGATTCACAGATCCCAGCGTGGGGCTCCATATTTAAGCCTTACCAGTGTTAGCCCCAGCCCTTCCCCAGAGTCTCCACTCCACATGACCAGATTTGCCACCTGTCACCTGGACACTGTCCTTGCCCTGGCAGGGGCCTGAGGGCAGGCTGAGGGAACACAGGGCCCCCATGATCTCCTCCATAACCGGGGTGTTCTTCCCTCAGCTCCTCTGGCACCTGTTTAGTGGCACACACCCTGGGACAAGTGTCTCTGTGCACTCTAACCCAGTGGCTCAAGGACCCCAGGTTCATCACGTAGGAAATCAGCCTCCAGGGAACCAGTAACCTGTCAGTGCACCCAGAAAATGTAAGAGTGCGGGGAGGGCCCAGTGGGACCACCTGGGAGTCCCTGAAAAATTTGCTCTTCCTCCATGACTCCCTCTGTTGCCCCAGGTATAGTCCACCCTACCCCCATCCTAGGGTGTCACAATACCCAGTGTGGAAGCCGACCCAACCGTGTGCTCAAGCTGCCCGAGCCCCTAAGCCAGCATGTCCTCTGCATGTCCAGCCCCTAGGTTTCAAACCTCTGTTTCTCTTAGGTGCCAAGACTGGAAAGCTTTAATTCCCATCACACCTTCCCAGGTCACACATGTTGTTTAGTATTTTAGTTCCACCTGCAATCACGTCTCCAAGTGTGGTCTTTGTACCCTCTCACCCACCACGACTTAGAATCACCGTGTTTGCACATCTCCCTCACCTGGCTTCTTACAAATCTTTCCTCCCTCTTACCGTCTGCTTCTGCCTCCCGTTCTGGTTCCTTTGAGAGGGTCTGAAACTAGTAAGCATTTGCATCTTTGTATGAAAATGTCTTTATTGGCTCAGCGCCTGTAGCTCAAGTGGCTAAGGTGCCAGCCATATACACCTGAGCTGGCGGGTTCGAATCCAGCCCAGGCCCGCCAAACAACAATGACCGCTGCAACCAAAAAATAGCCGGGGCATTGTGGCGGGCACGTGTAGTCCCAGCTACTTGGGAGGCGGAGGCAGGAGACTCGCTTGAGCCCAGGAGTTGGAGGTTGCTGTGAGCTGTGACGCCACGGCACTCTACCCAGGGGGACAGCTTGAGGCCCTGTCTCAAAAAAAAAAAAAAGAAAGAAAAAAGGAAAATATCTTTATTTCACCTCGTATTTGTCTTAAGTTGTTAGTAGGTTATGATGTAAACATTATGGTATTTCTCACTCTCAGTCTCTTTCCTTGTAGCGCTGGTTTTCTTCCACGTTGGCGGATCAGTGACGTGATTTCTGGCATTTGTATGTGGAGAGTCTAAGCGGATCCTCTGTGAAAGCAAAGCCTCTTACTGAATTCAGTGACCATGGAGGAGCATCCAGGGACAGGGGTCGCCTGGGTGTGCAATAGCTGTTCTCTTGACTCTAGGGCTCCCTGCCCTCCCTGGGTGATATGATACAGACACCCAGGGAGCCATCTTTTCTCCTTTTCCTGGACACCGCACTCCCTGCTCTGATGGGCTGTTCTGTGCCCTGCTACTTGGTAATTGATTAGGGGATGATGGGGATGGGGTGGAGGGAGAACCTGAACGGGATGTCTGGGATGATGGCCCCCTAACCAGCACCTGTTTGTTGCCCAGAATCATCTCCTTGTCCCTATGTTTGTGACCCCTAAGCTTAGAGCATTCAGGGGACTGTAATAACCTAATGTGTCAAACCAACAGCCTCCTCTGCTTGTTTACTCCACAGAAACGTCCCTGAGGGAGGAAGCCCAGAGGCACTAATTACCAGGAAAGAGAGGGGCCCAGGAGAGAAGAGGTCGGGAGCAAGAGAGCAGAAGTAGCTGAAGGAGCAGCAGTGACTATTTCTCCACGCTTCCTCTGAACTTTCAAAATGTGTCAGTAAGTAAATGTTTTATTAACTGTCTAGTATTATGTAACTGGCCACCAGCATTTTATTAATTTAAGTAGAAGGAAGAATAATGTTTTAACACCATTTGGAAAGATTCCAAAATAAAAGAAAGACTTCCTAGTTGCAACAGCTTGTCATTTGTGTGTGTGCATTTAATAGTAATAATAATATGTGTGGTATTTAGAGTAGTGATTCTTGGTTAAATTTACATAAATGCTATGATTTGTGAAAAATACTAACAAACTAGGCTGCAAAATTACATACATTTTCTAACGTGTCCTTCAATTTACACAATAAAAATTAGAGTAATTTAAATCGCCGTACAACCAACTTTTCTGGATTAAGGCTAGGGAGATGATACTCATCAACCAGATAGACATCTGGCATTTTAAAAAATCAGTTGAATTCAGTCAGTTAATATTTTCAGTCTAAAAACTGAAAAGCCAACCTAAGCATGGGCCTATCATATGACTCAGCAGTCATGTTACTAGGAATTTACCTGACTTATTAGAAAACCTACATCCACATATTAGTTTTGTTGATAATTGCCAAAAACTTGAAGCAGCCAGGATGTCTTTCAATAGGTAGATGGTTAAACAAATAGGTACATCCATACAATGAAATATTATCCAACGATTTAAAAGAAAAAGAGCTATCGAGCTATACAAAGACACGGGAGAACTTTAAGGGCTTAGGTCAAAGAAGGCAGTCTCTGCATGTGTTAAATTCCCCCAAGCAGTCTCTTGATTTGAAGGTGGAATCTTTAGAGCCAGCAGAAAGTCTTGATGTTGTGTCCATCACTAGCTCTTTTGCGTCCATCACTAGCTCTCCTATGAGCAATACGGGATTCAGGAGTCTTGCTATCTTTGTTGAATAGCACTAAAGGGTAGAGAGTTGAAGAGTAACAGGCAGAGAAAAAGACACTTCTGTCCTATACAGTAAGATATTTCTCAACTCAATGGAAAAGTAGAATGAGGAAATGAAAACCAAACGTGCCACCAGGCGAAGAGTAGTTTGTGAGGTTTTCCTCCTGGGGAGAATGTCTGTGTGTGCCCTTGTGTGTGTCTCAGACTTACTGTAGGTGTCTGCACAGATTATCATCCTGCACACACTGGCCTACACCGTAGAGAATATGAAGGAAGATCACAAATAACTATGCCTCTTACAAGCTCAACAATGTTCTCTGCTGACAAATAATTCTTTGTAAGTATGCCCAGGCAGAGATTTTTATAGTCACATGATTTTGTACATCTGGAATGTCAACAAGGATATTGATGGTCCAAATTAAGAGAAAGGAAAGAAAAATAAAAGTGGAATCTTTGTTTTCATCCATGTCATTGGTGGTTGTTGGGATGAACAGTAATGTCTGGAATATGTTCAGAAAGCGTATTGTGCAAGTAGAAAGTTCCTGTTTCACTTGAGAAATTGACACTTTGGCCACCTTACACACATTATCCAGAATTTTTTTTTTTTTTTTGAGACAGAGTCTTACTTTATTGCCCTTGTATCTCACAGCAAACGCAGACTCTTGGGCTCAAGTGATTCTCTTGCCTCAGCCTCCCGAGTAGCTGGGACTACAGGTGCTTGCCACAGCGCCCAGCTATTTTTAGACAGGGTCTTGCTCTTGCTCAGGCTGGTCTCAAATTCCTGAGCTTAGGAATTCCACCTGCCTTGGCCTCCAAGAGTGCTGGGATTACAGGTGTATGCTTATCCAGAGTATTTTTAAATTCAAAAGAATACATTATTTCTGGAGGTCTTCTACAAATTATAATGATTGTATCAGCCGGATGGGTGAGAACCTCATCTGTGGAGTTCTTTTGTGCAAATATTAATTAATAAGAGATTAGTATAGGTGATAAGCAGCAATGAATTACTCCTCAAAATCAAAACTAGTTTGAGAGGAAAGTCCTGACTATTACATCACTTAAGATAATTTTCTTGGTAATGTTTCTAGAAAAGAAGTCAAAGATCAAAAATGAACAAAAATTACTAAAGTATCCAGGTGCAGTGGCTCAAGCCTGTAATCCCAGCACTCTGGGAGGCCAAGGTGGGTGATTTGCCTGCGCTCACAGTTGGAGACTGTCTCTGAAAACTAGGCAGGCATTGTGGTGGGCACCTGTAGTCCTAGCTTCTTGGGAGGCTGAGACAAAAAAAAAAAAAAAAAAAAAAAGGAAAGAAAAAAGCTAAAATAGAAATAAATTATCTATCTTAATCAATTAATGCAGACTTGTGTTTCTGGCTACAATAGAGTAATTTTGGAAGAACATTACTGCCACCAAGAGGAGCTAAAAAAATAAACCCAAAAATTATTCAGGGCAATTGTAGATGGTGAAGACTTGAAAAGCCAAGCTCAGACAGTGGAGGGAACTGCATAGCAGTGGACCAGTGAGTTATGAACAACTTTCCCCCATAGGAGCATGTCAGTCATCGACACGAGGCCGGAGAATAATAGACGTATATACAGAGGACCTCTTCCAATGGGCAGGGAGGTCAGCAGCGTTCTTGGTTCTCTCGTGGGCTAAAGAGACAAAAGTGGACATTAGGCTTCCGCGATAACCAGGACTTGAAAATCCCAAAGGATAAGGTGGCCCAGAGAAATAATTTAGGCTCTCCCTTGAGACGCTGGCCACATTCTCCCAGTGCACAGGGCAAGAGACCAAAAATCGAAACAGAAAGTCACAGAACATTTGAGAAAGTTTGCTATTTCCATAGTGTGCAGGAGTCAGATTTTGAGTTCAATATTTACGCAGGAGAAGAGGCTTAATAAAGACAAACTAGAGACTTGTATTATAATCTTGGGGGACTACACCATGGCAGCAGGTTGTTCCGAAAGAAGAGCCTTAAAAACTTTCACCCAGTTTTGATTTGGGGATCGTCCCAGTTATCTATTGTGTGTGGTGCTTATGCTTTGGGTGTCATATCTAAGAAAACATTGCCTTCTCATGAAGATTTACTTTTGTGTTTTTCTTCTGATAGTTTTATGGTTTTAATGCTTTAGTTTATTTCTATGGTACAATTAGAGTTAAATTTTCACATGGTGAAAGATAAGGGTCCAATTTCATTCTTTGCATGCAAATATGCACTTTTCTCATGTTGAAAAAGCTATTCTTTCCCCCATTGAATTGTTCTGAAATTTGACAAAAGTCTATTGACTATTTCTGGACCCTCCATTCTATTCTGTTGGTCTCTATGTCTGAGTGCCACACTGTCTTGATCATTGTAGACAATTTGTAGTAAATTTTGAAGTAAAATATTATGAGTATTCCAAATTTATTATTTTTCAAGATTATTTTGGCTATTTTGAGTTTACATGTAAATTTTATGATCATCTTGTCAATTTCTATTAAGAAGCCAGCTAGGATTCTGATAGGGATTGCATTCAATCTGTAGATCAATTTGGGGGCAGCATTGCCATTTTAGTAGAGCAGATCTGCCAATCCATGAATGTGGGATGTGTTCCCATTTATTTAGATATTCTCTAATATATTTTAGCAATGTTTTATAATTTTCAATGTATTATACAAATCTTGCATCCATTTGCCTGTAGATGTCCAATTACTTCAACACCAGTTGGTTGAATTTATTCCTTGGGTATTTAATTTTTTGGATAATTTTATAAATAAAATTGTTGATTTCCTTTTTGGATTATTCATTTCTGGTGTATAGAGACACAACCGATTTTGTGTGTTGATCACATAACCTGCAACTTTGCTATATTTGTTTATTAGCTCTAGAAGTTCTTTGTGGATTCTCTGCAATTTTCCATATATAGGATCGTGCCATCTGTGAATAGAGATGTTTGACTTTTGTCCAATTTGTATGTCTTTTATGTGTTCTTCTCAATTAATTTCTCTAGAATTTGCAGTGCAATGTTGAACGGCAGGGTGAAAGTCTTTTTCATGTGGATATCCAGTTTTCTCAGCACCATTTATTGAATAGGGATTCTTTCCCCCAGTGTATGTTCTTGTTTGGTTTATCAAAGATTAGGTGTCTGTAAGATGTTAGTTTTGTCTCCTGGTTTTCTATTCAGTTCCAGATGTCTATGTCTCTATTTTTGTACTAATACCATGCTGTTTTAATCCCTATGGCTTTATAGTACAGCCTAAAGTCTGGTAGGCTGATGCTTCTAACTTTGTGTTTATTACTAAGAATTGCTATATGGGGTGTTTTCTGGTTCCATACAAAATGAAGACTTACTTTTTCCAAGTCTTGAAAGTATGATGTTGGTATTTTAATAGGGATGGCATTGAATCTGTAGATTGCTTTGGGAAGTATAGACATTTTGAAAATGTTGATTTTTCCCAGCCATGAGCATGGTATATTCTTTTATTTGTTAATATCTTGTGCTATTTCTTCTCTTAGCATTTCTTAATTACCTTTATAGAGGTCCTTTACCTCTTTTGTGAGGTTTATTCCTAGGTATTTCATTGTCTTTGAAGCTATTGAGAAGAGAATTGCGTCCTTAATTAGCTTCTCATCCTGGCTGTTATTGGCATATACAATGGCTACTGATTTGTGGACCTAGATTTTATAACCTGAGATGTTACTGTACTTTTTGATCATTTCCAGGAGTCATGTGGTTGAGTCTTTGGGGTTCTCTAAGTATAAGATCATATCATCAGCAAAGAGGGAGAGTTTGACCTCCTCTGGTCCCATTTGGATGCCCCTTATTTCCTTGTCTTGCCTAATTGTATTGGCTAGAACTTCCAGCACTGTGTTGAATAGTAGTGGTGATAGAGGACAACCTTGTCTTCTTCCAGTTCTGAGTGGGAAAGCTTTCAGTTTTACTCCATTAAGTAAAATATTAGCTGTGGGTTTGTTATAGATAGCTTTGATCAGTTTGGGAAAAGTGCTGTCAATGCCTATATTCTTCAGAGTTCTAATTAGAAAAGGATGCTGAATTTTATTGAATACTTTTTCTGCATCTATTGAGAGGATCATATGGTCTTTGTTTTTGCTTCTGTTGATATGGTGAATTGCATTTATGGATTTGCATATGTTAAACCAGCCTTGCATCCCTGGAATGAAACCTACTTGATCATGATGTATGAGTTTTTTAAATTAATTAATTTTTTTGTTGCAGTTTTGGCCAGGGTTGGGTTCGAAAGTATATGGCACTGGTGCCCCACTCCCTGAGCCTTGGTATATGGGACGGGTGCCCCACTCCCTGAGCCACAGGCACCACCCGATGTATGAGTTTTTTAATAATAAGCTTTAATCTATTGGCTAGGATTTTATTGAAATTTTTTGCATCTATGTTCATTAGTGAAATTGATCTGAAGTTCTCCTTTTTACTTGGATCTTCTCCTGGTTTTGATATCAGGGTGATTGCTTCATAGACCATGATGGGGAAGATTCCTTCCTCCTCCATTTTTTGAATAATTTCTGCCGTATGGTTATAAGCTCTTCTTTGAAGATTTGATAGAATTCTGGTATGAAGCCATGTGGACCAGTGAATTTTTTTGTTGGGAGATTTTTTATTGTTTGTTTGATCTCAGTGCTTGAAATTGGTCTTTTCAGTAGATCTGTTTCTTCTTGATTAAGTCTAGGGAGGGGGCGTGATTCCAAGTATTGATCCATTTCCTCCTCATTGCCAAATTTCTGGGTATAGAGTTTCTTATAGTATTCCGAGATCATCTCTTGTATCTCTGTGGCATCTGTTGTTATTTCTCCTTTATCATTTCTGTTTGAGATTACTAGAGATTTTACTTTTTCATTTCTAGTTAGTCTGGCCAAAGGTTTATCTATTTTATTTACATTTAAAAAAAACAATTTTTTGTTTTGTTAATTTTCTGAATGATTTTTTTTATTTTCCATTTCATTAATCTCTGATTATTTTTGACTATTTCTTTTCTTTTCTTCTGCTGAGTTTAGGATTAGATTGTTTTTCTTTTTCCAATTCCATAAGATGGTTTGTGAGTGTGCTGATGCACTCACTTTTTGATTTTCGAAGATAGGCATCTAGAGCAATAAATTTTCCTCTCAGGACTGCTTTTGCTATATCCCACAGGTTTTGATAACTTGTGCCTTTGTTGTTGTTATATTCGAGAAAATTAACAGATTCCTCTTTTACCTCTTCCTGAACCCAACTATCATTCAGCATAAAGTTGTTTAGTTTCCAAGACTTTGTGTGGGGATGGATATTTTTGTTGGAGTTGGGCTTTATTATTATAGCCTTGTGGTCTAAGAAAAGACATAGTATAATTTCTATCCCTTTGTGCTGAGGTTTGATTTATATCCTAGGATGTGATCTATTTTGGAGTATTTGCCATAAACCGATGAGAAAAAAATGTATATTCTTTTGTTTTGGGATGGTGTGTTCTGTATATGTTGATTCATCCCATTTGTTCTAGGGACATGTTTAAGTTCTT
This sequence comes from Nycticebus coucang, assembly GCF_027406575.1. Classification (NCBI taxonomy): domain Eukaryota; kingdom Metazoa; phylum Chordata; class Mammalia; order Primates; family Lorisidae; genus Nycticebus; species Nycticebus coucang. The sequence continues at coordinate 87,394,388 of NC_069796.1, forward strand.
TGTATCCTTGTTTAGTTTCTGTTTAAAGGATCCATTCAGTTCTGGCTGAAGGGTGTTGAAGTCCCCAACTATTAAGGTGTTATGGGATGTCATATTGCTCAGACCCCTCAAGGCCTGTTTCATATATCTGGGAGCATTTAAGTTAGGTGCATAAACGTTTAAAATTGAGATGTCTTCTTATTGTTTTGTTTTTTTGATCATTTTTTTCTTTCTTTCTTTTTTTTTTTTTTGTAGAGACAGAGTCTCACTGTACTGCCCTCGGGTAGAGGTGCCGTGGCGTCACACGGCTCACAGCAACCTCTAACTCTTGGGCTTATGTGATTCTCTTGCCTCAGCCTCCCGAGCAGCTGGGACTACAGGCGCCTGCCACAACGCCCGGCTATTTTTTTTTTTTTTTGGGTTGCAGTTTGGCCAGGGCTGGGTATGAACCCGCCACCCTCGGCATATGGGGCCGGCACCCTACTCACTGAGCCACAGGTACTGCCCCATTTTTTTCTTTCTTAACTAAAGTTGCTTTGAATCTGCTTGTATCTGAGAATAAGATTGCAGCCCCTCCTTTCCTCTGATTTCCTTTTGCTTGAAACATTGTTTTCCATTCCTTAACCATGAGTCTTGATTTGTCCTTCAGGGCTGGGCATGTCTTCTGAAGACAGCATATGAATGGCTTTTTTTTTTTTTATCCAATCAGCCAGCCTGTGCTTCCCTGCCTGTGCTTCATCAGTGGGGAATTCAATCCATTGACATTTATTAAGAGTATCAATGAGTGTGGTGAAATTCTATTCATCTTATTATGAAATAGTTTGTTTGTAGATTTATCCTTTGTGCCATTGTGGAAGTTACTCTCTGGCCTTTGGCTTGTAGGTGTTTACTTTGGTGGTGGTCCATTGTGGTGTTCAGTATTGAGAATAGGTCTAAGTATTTCCTGTAAAGCTGGTCTTGTGATGAATTTCCTCAGTGCTTGTATATCTGTAAAAGATTTGATTTCTCCATCAATTTTGAAGCCAAATTTAGCAGGATACAGGATTCTGGGCTGAAAATTATTTTGTTTAAGGATGTTGAGGTGGATAACCATGCTTTTCTGGCTTGGAACATTTCAGTTGAAAAGTCTGCTATCATCCTAATGGCTCTGCCCTGGTAAGTCAATTGGTGCTTATTCCTGCTTACAGAATTTTCTCCTTTATCTTGATCTTGGACAGGTTCATTATAATGTATCTTGGAGAGGCTCTGTTAGATAGAATTGAAGTGATCCAGGGTTCGATATCCATCTGAAAGGAGTGTGTCAGGATCTTTAGTAAAACTTGGGAAGTTTTCATTTATGATAGTCTCCAGTAGTCTCCAAAGGTCTTCCATACCTTTGGGAAAATCTTCTTCCCCTTCCTATTATCTATAAGTTTTTTTTTTATTGTTAAATCATAGCTGTGTATATTAGTACAATCAAGGGGTACAATGTGCTGGTTTCATATACAATCTGAAATATTCTCATCAAACTGTTCAATGTAGCCTTCATGGCATTTTCTTAGTTAATGTATGTAGACATTTGTATTCTGCCTTTAGTAAGTTTCGCCTGTACCCATTCTAAGATGCACCGTAGGTGTGGCCCCACCCATTGTCCTCCCTCCACCCTAACCTCCCCCTTCCCTTCCCCTTCCTTGGCCCTTTTCTCATGGTCTTGTACTATAGTTGGGTTATAGCCTTCATGTGAAAGTTATAATTTAGCTTCATAGTAGGCCTGAGTACATTGGATACTTTTTGTTCCATTCCTGAGATACTTTGCTAAGAAGAATATGTTTCAGCTCCATCCATGTAAACATGAAAGAGGTAAAGTCTCCATCTTTCTTTAAGGCTGCATAATATTCCATGGTATACATGTACCACAATTTGCTAGTCCATTCGTGGGTCGATGGGCATTTGGGCTTCTTCCATGACTTAGCAATTATGAATTGGGCTGCAATAAATATTCTGGTACAGATGTCTTTATTATATTGTGATTTTTGGTCTTCTGGGTATAAACCTAGCAGAGGAATTATAGGATCAAATGGCAGGTCTATTTTTAGGTCTCTAAGTATTCTCCAAACATCCTTCCAGAAGGAACGTATTAGTGTGCATTCCCACCAGCAGTGTAGAAGTGTGCCCTTTTCTTCACATCCACGCCAACATCTGTGGTTTTGGGATTTTGTTATGTGGGCTACTCTTACTGGGGTTAGGTGATATCTCAAAGTAGTTTTGATTTGCATTTCTCTGATGATTAAGGATGATGAGCTATTTTTCATGTGTCTGTAGATCATGCGTCTGTCTTCTTTTTTTTTTTTTTTTTGTAGAGACAGAGTCTCACTTTATGGCCCTTGGTAGAGTGCCGTGGCATCACGGAGCTCACAGCAGCCTCCAACTCCTGGGCTTAAGCGATTCTCTTGCCTCAGCCTCCCGAGTAGCTGGGACTACAGGCGCCCGCCACAACGCCCGGCTATTTTTTTTTTGCAGTTCAGCCCGGGCCGGGTTTGAACCCGCCACCCTCCGTATATGGGGCTGGCGCCCTACTGACTGAGCCACAGGTGCCGCCCGCATCTGTCTTCTTTAGAGAAGTTTCTCTTCAAGTCCCTTGCCCACCCTGAAATGGGATCACGTGTTCTTTTCTTGCTAATACATTTGAGTTCTCTGTGGATTCTGGTTATTAGACCTTTATCGGAGGTATAACCTGCAAATATTTTCTCCCATTCTCAGGGCTGTCTGCTTGCTTTACTTACTATGTTCTTGCCTGTGCAGAAGCTTTTTAGTTTGATCAGGTCCCAGTAGTGTATTTTTGATACTGCTTCAATTGCCTGGGGAGTCCTCCTCATAAAATATTCACCCAGGCCGATTCCTTCAAGAGTTTTCCCTGCACTTTCTTCAAGTATTTTTACAGTGTCATGTCTTAAATTTTAAATCTTTTATCCAGTGAGAGTCTATCTTAGTTAATGGTGAAAGGTCCAGTTTCAATCTTCTACAGGTTGCCAGCCAGTTCACCCAGCACCATTTGTTAAATAGGGAATCTTTTCCCCACTGAATGTTTTTAATTGGCTTGTCAAAGATCAAATAACGGTAAGTAGCTGGATTCATCTCTTGGTTCTCTATTCTGTTCCAGACATCTACTTCTCTGTTTTTGTGCCAATACCATGCTGTTTTGATCACTATCAATTTATAGTACAGTCTCAGGTCTGGTAGTGTGATTCCTCCTGCTGTGTTTTTATTGCTGAGTAATGTTTTGGCTATTCGAGGTTTTTTCTGATTCCCTATAAAATGAAGTATTCTTTTTTCAAGATCTTTAAAATATGACAATAGAGTTTTGATATGAATTGCATTAAAATTATATATTGCTTTGGGTAGTATAGACATTTTAACAATGTTGATTCTTCCCAGCCATGAGCATGGTATGTTTTTCCATTTGTTAACATCTTCAGCTATTTCTTTTCTTCAAGTTTCATAGTTCTCTTTGTAGAGATCTTTCACGTCCTTTGTTAGGTATACTCCCAAATATTTCATCTTCTTTGGCACTACTGTGAAAGGAATAGAGTCCTTGACTGTTTTTTCAGCTTGGTTATTGTTGGTATATATAAAGGCTACAGATTTATGGGTGTTGATTTTGTAGCCTGAGACATTGCTGTATTCCTTGATCACTTCTAAAAGTTTTGTAGTAGAATCCCTAGTGTTTTCCAGATATACAATCATATCATCTGCGAAGAGTGAAAGTTTGATCTCTTCTGACCCTATGTGGATACCCTTGATCGCTGTTTCTTCCCTAATTGCAATGGCTAAAACTTCTATTACAATGTTAAAGAACAATGGAGACAATGGGCAACCTTGCCTGGTTCCTGATCTAAGTGGAAATGATTTCAATTTAACTCCATTCAATACGATGTTGGCTGTGGGTTTGCTGTAGATGGCCTCTATTAGCTTAAGGAATGTCCCTTCTCTACCAATTTTCTTAAGTGTTCTGATCATGAAGGGATGCTGGATATTATCAAAAGCTTTTTCTGCATCAATTGAAAGAATCATATGGTCCTTATTTTTTAGTTTGCTTATGTGCTGAATTACATTTATAGATTTATGTATATTGAACCAGCCTTGAGACCCTGGGATAAATCCCACTTGGTTGTGGTGTATAATTTTTTTGATATGTTGTTGGATTCTGTTCGTTAGGATCTTTTTGAGTATTTTAGCATCAATATTCATTAGTGATATTGGTCCATAATTTTCTTTTCTTGTTGGGTCTTTCCCTGGTTTGGGGATCAAGGTGATGTTTGCTTCATAGAATGTGTTGGGTAATATTGATGGTATTTCAGTGCTTGATATAGGACTATTACAAATTTCTAATTCTAATTCTAATTCTTTCTGGTTGACTTTAGGAAGGTGGTATGATTCCAGGTATTTTATTTTCTCTACATTATCAAATTTATGGGCATAGAGATTTTTTTTGTAGTAATTTTTCAGAATCTTTTGTATTTCTGTGGTATCTATTGAAATTTCCCCATTTTAGTTTCTGATTAAAGTTATTAGAGATCTTACTTTTCTGTTTCTGGTTAGTCTGGCCAAGGGTTTATCAATTTTATTTATCTTTTCAAAGAACCAACTTTTTGATTTGCTGATCTTCTAAATCAGGTGTCCTCAAACGTTTTAAACAGGGGGCCAATTCACTGTTCTCAGACCATTGGAGGGTCAGACTATAGTTTAAAAAAAAACAAAAAAACGAAACTATGAACAAATTCCTATGCACACTGCACATATCTTATTTTGAAGTAAAAACCAAAATGGGAACAAATACAATCATACTGCCTCATGTGGCCTGTGGGCCGCAGTTTGAGGACCCCTTTTCTAAATGATTCTTTTCAATTTCATTTTAATTCTGCTCTAATTTTGGTTATTTCTTTTCTTCTGCTGGGCTTGAGGTTGGATTTTTCTTCCTTTTCCAGATGTTTGAGATGGTCAATTTGTTTTCTGGATGAAGGCATCTAATACTATAAATTTGCCTCTTAGAACTGCCTCTGCAGTATCATACAGGTTTTGATAGCTTGTGGTTTCATTGCCATTTTGTTTAAGAAATCTAATGATTACCTTCTTAATCTCATCTTTGACCCTGCTATTGTTCAGCATAAGGTTGTTTAGTTTCCATGACTTTCTGTTGTTATGAATATTTCTGTTGGTATTGAGTTCACCTTGTATTCCATTATGGTCTGAGAAGATAGAAGGAATAATTTCTATTCTTTTGAATTTGTTGAGGTTAGACTTGAGCCCTAAGATGATGAATTTTGGAGGATAATCTGTGTGCTTATAGGAAGAATGTGTACTCAGTTTTATTAGGATGAAATGTTCTGTGTATGTCTGTTAAAACCATTTTCTTTTTTTCAGGGTCATGATTAAATTCATTACTTCTTTGTTTTGTTTCTGCTTGGAGGGATTTGTCCAGTACTATCAAAGGGGTGTTGAAATATGTATCTATTATACATCTGGGAGATACTTTAGGGTTCATTTTATTCATCGAGGAACATTTGTTGGTTTAATCTAATTGTCTCTGCAAATAAGATTGCAACCCCTGCTCCTTTCTGGTTTTCATTTGCCTGGATTATTATTTTCCATCCCTTCACCCTGAGTCTTGTTTTTATCTTTAGTGGTTAGTTGTGTTCCTTGCAGACAGCAGATATTGGGCTTGAGCTTTTGTATTCAGTCAGCCAGGCTGTGGCTCTTAAGAGGGGAATTCAAGCCATTCACATTTATTGAGAGAATTGATAGGTATGGTGGAGTTTTGGTCATCCTGTTTTGTGGCGGTCCAGAGCTTAGTTTTATTCCTTGTACCATTGTGGCAGCTATGCTTTGTTCTTTCATTTTTGGCTGTGTTTACTTTGGTGCTGAACCCGTGTACTGGCCAGAATGAAGAATGGTTCTGTGCACTTCCTGTAGAACTGGTCTAGTTATGGCAAATTTCCTCAACAAACTGGTCTAGTTATGGCAAATTTACATGTCATTAAAAGATTTGAAAAAAAAAAAGATTTGATTTTTTCATACGAATGAAACTCAGTTTATCAGGATACTGGATCCTAGCCTGAAAATTGTTTTGTTTAAAGGCCAAAGACCATCCTCTTCTGGCTTGAAAGGTTTCATCTGAATGATGATCTATGGTCATCCTGATATTTTTCCATTTGTAGGCAAAACTTGTCTTATTCCTGGTTGCTTATGGGATTTTGTCTTTCATATTGACTTTGGCAAAGTTAACACAGTGTGTTAGGAGATGCTTTGTTTGGATTGAGTTGTGCTGGGGTTCTGAAACTATTAGTATCTGAATTTCTGTGTCTCTTGCAGTGTTTGGGAAATTCTCCAACATGATGTCTTGGAGTAGAGCATTAGTGCCTTTAGGGCAATCCTCTTGTCCTTCAGGAATCCCTGTAATTTGGATATTTTATCTTTATAATAATTCTATAAATCTGTCAGGGAACATTCTTTTTTGTTCCTTTTTTCTGCTTCTTTAAAGTTCAAATATCTTGTCTTCAATTTCTGAAATTCTTTCTTCTCCATGTTCTACTCTATTACAATGGTTCTCTACAATGTTTTTGAGCTCTTTGAATGCCTCTTTCAATTCCTGAAGCTGTGCTATATCTTTCCTCATTATGTCTATATCCTTGGTGACTTTGTCTTTAAATTCACTAATCTCTTTCTTTCTCTCTTTTGTTTTTACAGTTTTTCTTTAAAGTGTTTTATTTATCATTGAATTGTAAATTTAAAAATGCATAATCCTTATTGTATATTATGTGTGACCTCTTAAATGATATTAAATGAAGCCTGTTTCTAGTTTCATACATTTACTCTTATTTGCCTGGAAAGTACACAATTTGGTTAAGTCATGAAAACTATATGCTTCTAAAAGAATGTAAGAATGTGAGGTCAGGAATTTTAACTTATTCATTGCTCTATTTCCAATACCTAGAAATGCAGCACATGTTAAGCTTATCAGTACACGTTTGGTTGAATTAGTGAATGAATGTCAGGCTGTCAGACATTTGAAACTGCTAAATGGAAAAACATGGTTGCGCTTTGTGACAGGATCTCCAAAATAATAGAAGTGTAATCTATATCACTTTCTTCCCCAATTACTCCCAATGGCTTAATTGTGACCCATGGCTTCCAGCTCACATGATGCTTACCTAAGCCTATTTATAGTGAGTCGATAGTATCTTTCAGAATAATTAAATCTGTCCATTAATTATCTCCTGATAGAAGCAACAGTTTGTTTTTTTTTTTTTTTTTGTAGAGACAGAGTTTCACTTTATCGCCCTCGGTAGAGTGCCGTGGCGTCACACAGCTCACAGCAACCTCCAACTCCTGGGCCTAGGCGATTCTCCTGCCTCAGCCTCCTGAGTAGCTGGGACTACAGGCGCCCGCCACAACGCCCAGCTATTTTTTTGTTGCAGTTTGGCCGGGGCCGGGTTTGAACCCGCCACCCTCGGTATATGGGGCCGGCGCCCTGCTCACTGAGCCACAGGTGCCGCCCGCAACAGTTTTTTTTCCTTTGAGACAGAGTCTCACTTTGTCACCCTTGGTAGAGTGCTATGGTGTCATAACTCACAAGAACCTCAAACTCTTGGGATCAAGTGATTCTCTTGCCACAGGCTCTCAAATAGCTGGAACTACAAGTGCCCACCATACCACCTGGCCACTTTTTTTTTAATTTTAGTTTTTATTTATTTTTAAATTTTTAAATGTTTTTCTTTCCAGGTTTATTGAGGTATAATTGACAATAAAATTGCTTATATTTAAGGTGTACAACATAATGTTTTTATGTAAGTATACATTGTAAAATGATCACTGTAGTCAACTTAGTTAAAACCTCCACCATCGCTTCACATAGTTACCATAATTTTCGCATATGGTGAACACAGTTAGAATCTCAGAAATCTGAAATACACATTATATTATTAGCAATAGTCACCATGCTGTACATTAGATCCCCAGAACTTATTCATCTTATAATTGAAAGTTTGTACCCTTGGACCAACATTTCCTTTTCTTCCAGCCCACCCCCTCCCCCCAATCCCCTGGCAACCACTATTCTACTGTTTCTATGAGTTCAATGCTTTTATATCTTACATGCAAATGAGATCATGCAGTATTTGTCTTTCTTTCTCTCTCTTTTTTATTTTTCTCAATTAGGTTACTATTGATGGCATTTGTTAGGTAAAGTCCCTCTTGTAATTGTGTCCTGCCCCAAAAGGTGTGTCACACAGTGTGATCCCCTACCCCCTCCCTCTTTTCCTCTATCTGCTCTGCTCTTCCACTACCCCCACTGTACTAGGTTATCAACTGTCCTCGTATGAGAATTGAGTACATAGGATTCATGCTTCTCCATTCTTGTGATGCTTTACTAAGAAGAATGTGTTCCATTTCCATCCAGGTTAATATAAAAGATGTAAAGTGTCGCAGCCCCTAGTGGCCCCTATGGCCCTGGACTCGATCACCGCTGTCATGAGATAAGTGAATATTCCAAAAAGATTTGTAATCCGCGTCACGTTTGGAAGGAACCAGACGTGATGCAGATTAGATGTACAAGCTTGCAGGAGGCAGGCTAACTTTGCTTGCGGGATAGACCTGAGCAACCTCCACAGTAGCCATTTATTAAGACAGTACAAGACAGGTGAGGGGAGTGTTAGACAATGAATGCATGCCTAAGGATAGCCATGGGCTCACTCTTTCTCCACAAGGAGCACCTGCGGACCAATCGCCCCAGGGTCTGTCCCCCAGCTGCAAATCATCTTGCTCAGAGGTCGTCTGGCTCTTGGCGTCCTCTACATTTCCCCCTCTAGTGTATTAAAGACATTTCTGGATAGGCAAGGGAGAAAATCTGTCATTGGTTATTTCAGTCATTCTCCTCACTGAGGAGCTTTCCTTCCTGCTAAGTAAAAGAAACAAAAGGGCATATAAGCATAACACAGAATTACACCAATGGAACTAATCCTGGTATAAGGGAAACTATTTTAGCCAAACTAGGCATCGGGGAAAACATGTCCCCTTTGTGCTAATCACCGCCCAACTACGTGCTATGGGCTGACCCATAGGGCCTATGACGCTTCCCTGGGAAGTATTAATCACCACCTAAAGTTAACGTTAGGTGGGGAAAGGGCTGTACTGAACTCAGACCCTTTCCAAAGAGCAGTATAACTTAAAGTAAAGTTCAGGTGCCTAACTGAAACAAATGTAAATCCAACAAGTGAAATTCTCTTACCTTAGCTGATACCAGTATTTACCATTACCTCCAAGCCTGCTGTTCGAGGTCTTTGTTGTCATACTCTTCAAAGGTTTAGATGATGCATACTAAGCTTACCTGGGGATTTTCAGCCCCAAATAATGAAATCCTGTATCAATCTTTCCACTCTGCATAGAAGCTCCAACTGCCTCTTAGGGAAATAGGATGCTGACCGCTCTTAACTGCTTCCTGCTGAAGATGGATGGTGATATGGGAGAGGCAGCTAGAGTTCCCACAGAGGAGATTGATCCAGGGTTTCTCTATTATGAAATTACCTAGCTTCCAAAAATCCTGTGAATAAAAGAAAAGTTAGTGAAAACAAATTTGTTAAGGTGCTGGCAAGGTGTCCTGCTTGTGTCGAGGCTTAATCCAGCGGGCTGGTAACCACTGCTTCCCTTGGTGTTCTGTAATAATATGGGCAAAATCTCGACCCCAATGTAGTACATAATCAGGATTTCACTCTGTATGGAAGTACATAACCAGGCTTCCACATTATGGACTGACATGTCAGGTTTTCTATAAAAAATAGGTTGTTGTATTGGAGAGGATGGTGGATGAATGAGAGATGTCCAATGGCGTTCTGCAGCTGTCTTTCCATCATTGCTGAAATTCAGAAAATTGAGAGTGAAAAGAGCTCGAGTGAGCATATACTTAGGACTGTTATGCAAGGGGAGGATATCCTCTCCTCCTCCCTGTTTATCTAACATATCTTTCAATGTTTTATGATGTCACTCAATAATGGCTTGTCCTTGAGAATTGTAAGGAATGCCATAAGTGAATATTCCAAAAAGATAGGAAGGTATTTAATTTGTGAGTAGAATAAGAAGGTGCATTATCAGTTTTAATAGATTTAGGGAGACCGATAATCATTGTTTTTGCTATAGATCTTCCCTTTCCAACACTCTTCTCCTGTCCCAATTTTCTGCAGTTATGACATTTTGGACAGTTTGGACTGACCCCTTCTTTTAAAGTGGCAGCAAGCAAGTTAGCCTTGTGGAATTCCATTCCTATATCAGCATATGCCCGTATATATTCCTCTAAGGGAGCATTTTGTGCTCTCAAAGGTCGCAAGGCCTTTTGACACTCAGAGTTAGCATTCTCAAATGCTAAAGTTTGGAATAGCATGTCTCTGAGCTCTGGCTGGGCAACAGCCTTATCGATTGCAATTTTTAGTCAGGCTAGAAAGTCAGTATAGGGTTCATTCCCTGACTGCATTATCTTAATAAAAGATTTAGAAATATCTCCAGGAGCCTGAACCATTCCCAGGCCCTAAGACAACACAGCCTTGTCTGGACTATGTCTATGTCATTGTACTGAAGCTGATTGGCAATCCCCAGCCACCGGCCAGAACCAGTGAGTTGTTCTGAAGTTATAGGGACTCCTCTTTGCTGGTTTTGGTGACTCATCAGGTCAGCCTCCTCCTTCCACCAGGTTTTTTTTTTTTTTTGGTGGTTTTTTTTTGGCCAGGGCTGGGTTTGAACCCACCACCTCTGGCATATGGGACCGGCGCCCTACCCCTTTGAGCCACAGGCGCCGCCCATTCCACCAGGTTTTGAACTGTAAATACTGTCCAGACTCAAGAACAGTTCTGGCTATCTTGTCCCAGTCATAAGGAATGAGCCGCTGCTCTTGTGCAAGTTCCCATAACAGACCTCTAGAAAACGGGGATTGCATACCATACTGTGCCATGGCCTGTTTCAAATCTTTCATAACCGCAAAGGTGATCATATGGTGATCAAAATGTTGGCTCCCTTGAGGGTGTTGTGGATCGGGAGGAATATCAGTGACCGTAACTGAAAATAGCCCCAAAGTGTCTTCCCACTTAGTCACCAGTTTTACGCCCTTTTAACACAGCCTTCATAACAGAAGTCACAGGCGGTTCATCTACATAGGGAGGCACTGAGGAGAATGTTGAGTGATTTATGTTAACATTTTAAACTATTTTTATTTTATTTATTTATTTATTTTTTGAGAGTAGGGTGCATGCCCAACCCGCCAAGGTTGGCACTCCTGGACTGGCCTGGATGCCCCCCCCCCCACCGTGTGTGCCACCACACCATCCCTGGGACTAGGGGCAGCTGCAGACGCAGCTACTCAGATGCTGTGCTCGCGCAGACCCTGGTCCTGGCTGGGGTGTGAGGAGGCGGTGGGTCCACGAGCTTGGGGAACACAGGCGGGGAGGCCACCCACCCCGTCTCCGGTTTGCACTCTGCTGCCACCACTGCTCCCCACCCATGCTTCCCACCGCTTGCTGGCGGGAGAGGGGAGAACGGCCCACCGTGGGTCCAAGAGACAGACCTGACCCAAGGCACTCTCTGTGCCAGGTGTGCACCTGTGTACATGCCGGGACGAACCCTTGTGTTGAGGGTTATGTTAGCATTTTTAACTGTGAGACTATTAAACCCGTCTTCCCACTGTTTATTCTGAGCTGCCATAATGGCCATAGAGGTAATTCCTTGCTTATTTGTGTCTGTACCATATGCTCAATTCCCAGTTCTCCTTAGGTCCAGCTTCCCTCTGAACCTCACTATTCTCCTCACTTTCAAATTGTTTGAACATCGCTTTCTTCCTCAGTTTCTAATTCTTGAGACTCCCCAAACAGGAAGTTACCCATTGTTTTCTCTAAATGTCTTTGCTTATTTATGAAAGACCTCACTTATTCCAAGCGAGGTTCCCTAGATTCTAGATTGGCCAAAGGTCTCAAATAAATAAATAAATAAATAAAAGGCTCGGCACCTGTGGCTCAAGCAGCTAAGGCGCCAGGCCAGCCACATACACCCGATCTGGTGGGTTCGAATCCAGCCCGGGCCTGCCAAACAATAATGACGGCTACAACCAAAAAATAGCCGGGTGTTGTGGCGGGCGCCTGTAGTCCCAGCTACTGGGGATGCTGAGGCAAGAGAATCACTTGAGCCCAGGAGTTGGAGGTTGCTGTGAGCTGTGATGCCACAGCTCTCTACCTAGGGCGACAGCTTGAGGCTCTGTCTCAAAACTAAATAAATAAATAGATTGGCCAAAGGTCCCACTTGCCCTGAGTGGAGTTTCCCTTTGGACTTCTTCCCACTGTCTCCCAAAGTGACTTCCGAGTGTCACTTTCCCCTTTGGTCCATGTCTCTGGTGTCCTGTTGTGTCCTGATGGATCCTGCCAACTATGCCAGATGATGCAGCCCCTAGTGGCCCCTATGGCCCTGGACTCAATTGCCACAGGAAGGAACCAGACGTGACGCGGATTAAAAGTACAAGCTTGCAGGATAGCCCTGAGCAACCTCTGCAGTAGCCTTCTGTTGAGATAGTACAAGACAGGTGAGGGGAGTGTTAGACAATGAATGCATGCCTAAGGATCACCATGGGCTCGGCTCTTTCTCCACAAGGAGCACCTGTGGATGAATCGCCTGAGGGTTCGTCCCCCCAGCTGCAAATCATCTTGCTCAGAGGTCGTCTGGCTCTTGGCATCCTCTATAGTAAAGTCTTCATCTTTTTTAATGGCTGAATAGTATTCCACGGTATACATATAGCACAGTTTGTTGATCCATTCCTAGGTTGGTGGGCATTTAGGGTGTTTCCACATTTTGGCAATTGGAAATTGAGCAATGATAAACAGTCTAGTGCAAATATACTTATAATAAAAGGATTTTTTTCTTGTGGGTAGATGCCCCATAATGGGATTGCAGGATCAAATGGGAAGTTTAGTTAGAATTCTTTGAGAGTTCTCCATACTTCCTTTCAAAAGGGTTATATTACTTTGCAGTCCCACCAGCAGTGTAAAAGTATTCCCTTCTCTTCACATCCATGCCAGCATCTGCAGTTTTGAGATTTTGTGTTGTGAGCCATTCTCACTGGGGTTAGATGACATCTCAGGGTGGTTTTGATTTGAGGTGCCTGTAGTTTTCTCTTCCCAATCTTACTACTCCCAGTTGCAAAGAAGTTGTTAACTCGGCACCATCTTGCTCTGTCTCTCTTTCCACCCACTAAATTCACTAATTTCTTGAGACAACTTATGAACTATTTTTTTTTTTTGATTTCTCTTTCCATCTTCTCAATTCCATTCATCTTATTTGCCATCCCTATTCTGAATTCTATTTCTGACATTATGACAATTTCTCTGTGGATTGGTATTTTCTGCTGTATCTCCTGTGTATTCTCTTAGGGGAGTTGATCGGCTCTGATCTTTCATGCTGCCAAAGTTCTTCTGCCAGCACCTTCCTATGAGTATTTTCAACTTTTTAAAATATTATTTATAGTGTTTTAGCTAAAATGTTAGGTTGTCCCTGAATGGTATTGAGAGATAATCTAATTGGGCATCCTTAGAAAGTATTTGGCATCTAAAACTGGTAGGGTGAGGCCATATCTGGAGGCCCCAGGAAATGGAGCTAACCACCCCTTTGTCCCTAAACTGGAGTTTGTGCTTGTGGCCCTTCCCCCACTGCCTGGGTAGCTCCATTTCAGGACTGCAGCTTGAGAATCTGAAGGCCGGCTTTGCTTAGATAGTGCAAACTGATTGTGTCCTGGTGTCAATCTATCTCCCACTCAGTTTGAAGGAACTGTAGTATTTTTCTGGAATTTCTGTTGGGAAAGATTTAAACAGTGGTGTCCCCCAGGCCGGCAAAAGCTGGAGGAGGGGAATTTGCAGATAGAACCACTGTTCCTGCCTCTCACAGAGCCACCCCCATATCAAGCAAACAAATTCAAATTAGTTAGGAACCTGCAGCCCCAGCCAGTGTTACTGGAGGAGGAGACTCCAAAAAAGAAGTTCAGAGATGCTATGTTATACCCTCCCCTACCCAGAGTCCTGGCTGGGGACTGCATAAAATGCAGCTGTCACCCATGTCTGAGGAGGGGATCTGGTTCCTGGACCTTCCCAGTGTGGGTCGCCTAAGTCTAGGCTTGTCTCCAAGTTGTTAGGAGGGGAGCTGGGGGTTGCAGGGCACAGACACCAGGCAGGGGCTCTCCAGAGATCAGGGACAAGGTCCTCCCAAGCAGGAGTGAGAGCCAGGAGAGATCACACCAGGCCAAAGTTAGTACTGGGGCGCCACCGTTCCCTCTCACAGCAGGGGGCAAAGCGCACTCAGCTCGGTGGCTTACACAATGCAGAGGACTTTCAGAGATCTTGTCCAACACTTTGGCCTCTGGAGAGGGCAGTCTATCAGGCGACCAGAAAGGGGGAAGGGGGGGCTGTAGGCTCAGGACAGCAGAGAGGAAGTTTGTTCACTTTTGTGTCGGGCAGGATGGGGACCCAGAGGTAGAACTTCCCAGGTGCAGGAGAACCAAGACATCATAAGTCTCTCTCTCTCTGGAGGTGTGAACTGAGAGTCCTTTGTTCAGTCATAGACAGCCCACATAGGGCCTCCTGGTTGGGGAGGGGTCTCCCATCCCCTTCTCACCAGGCACCTTCAGTCTGGTTGCTCCACCTCATCTCTGTTCTCGTTCTTCCTCTTTCTCTCTCGCCCTCCCAGCTTGTCTCAGTGGGGATGATGTGCACCTTGATTTCTCCTCCTTCTTCTCAACTCCCCAATTTTGACTTCACGGAGTTCATTTCAGTCCAATCTTTTTCCTGGACAGGAGCCTATGGTGAAGCTGTCTGTAGTCAGCCATCTTGCCCCTCCCCATCGACAATATCTTTATGATAGATTGAACCTGCTTGATTATTTCTTCTGGGGTAAAGGTGCAAATTTCTGCCATGAAAATTGGATACACAACTTATCTGACAGATGTGTGTGCAGGGACTGATAGAAATGTTAATTTTTTTGTTTGTTTAGAAGATAAGAAGTTTGTCAGAACATATTTAGATGGCACAAGACAGCTCTGACCTCAGGACCTGTGTTGAACAAGAGTCCCTGGCAAAACCCCAATGAGTAAGAACTATAAATACCAGTCACGTGGGACACAAGCATCTTCCTTTCCCATTTAGTCATCTTCTGAGCTCTCA